>NC_133156.1:157684172-167684172 GCF_040802235.1 Manis javanica
ATACTTTGTATTTAACATGATTAAAACCTTTGGAAACCTGTGTATGAAACTTTGAGAGATATCAATGTTAGCAAATTCTTATAATCACACATGTAAATGTGTATTATATAATAGTTTTATGAAGGTATTATGTATACTCACCTATTAACACACTGGTCCCTATAAAATGCTAGTTAACTAAACAATATTCATTCTTTCCCTTTCACTTTCTACTTAATCATTAAGATCCTCAAAAAATAAAACACTGAGTGTATAATAGGAGTAGCATATACTTGGAAGAATATTTTAGAAATTGGGTTGTATTATATTAAATCAGTGATACATTAAAACAGTCAGAACCTAAAAATGTCATCCAAAAAAGTAAGGTGACAAAACTGGTCAAGTATTGTAAACACAGAGGGTGTGCAGTGAGCTGGGACCAGGAATGAATCACACAAGTAAGACCTTAGGAGCAGGAGGTGAGGCTGGAGCATGCCCAGGAACAGTACCACAGTCTTTACATTATTTTTATTGCTACTAATTTTAATATTTTTTCCACTATAAACTAATGACATATCCCATTGAAATGTAAAATCGACATTTTTGTCAGCCAAGTTCCTTCCGCACCCCCTTTGTCCATTCTGGATTCAATTAACTCCAACATATAAACTTACAACACTTAGAAATTTACAATGGAGCATTGTGCATAGAGGCACAGAAAAGAAAATATAAATTATGTTCCTAAAATTTAAAGAATCCAAATTTAAGTTTCAAAGTAACTGAAGTTTGTGAAAATTATATATTTTAGAGAGTTACAAACATTTCCTAAAATTATTTTCATAGTACTATTTTGAAATTTCACTTTACAACACTATCAGATATCAAGAGCTATAAAAGAAAGAGAAGCTACAGATAACAGTTTTGCAAACATTTTAGCTCAGGTAATATTTTAAATGCACTTTTCTTATCAGGAAGCAGAGAAATTCAGTTTTCCAAGTAAACATTAGAAAAGCTACTAAGAATGTTGCCAGGATAAGCCCTGAAGTTTGATTTTCCACATTGAGAAATTATAAACAGCTTCTGTGAACTTTTTCCTCCTATTCACATTCAAGGGTCAGAGAAGTCTCTGATCCTTATAAAAACGATATATATCCACAGTAAATTCATTACAAATACATATTTATTACACAATTGTGAATACCTGTAGTTCCATCAATCATTCCCAATTATATTATGTGTTATTTCTTTTACATTCTATATTTAAAAAGCATATTGAAGTGCCATTCCATTGCAGTATTCTCTGAGTTCAAACCATCATATCAGTGTCATTAGCCCTTTATACTCCAACATGAATCTGCTTCCTGGGTGACATTAGCAAATGAAATTTAAAGATAATGTGTTACCTTTTTCCTAAGCCTATCAACCTAGTAATGCTGATGTTGTGTTTAAATTCTTCACTCTTAAAGGTAGGTGAAATCGGTCACATGGCTGCCACACTTCTTTGGGATGCTATGTTCATAGCTGTTTTCCAGTTTTGTATTGATTTTCACAATGCATATACTCCCAGAAAGGCAAATCAACTTGCTACAAAATCAGAATCTGACAGCTTTTAGTTTTTAAAGGAATTTTTTAAATGCCATGTTTTCCCTAATATAGAAACATTCTAAGCAGCTTTTGAAATACTTATAGACTCTGTTCCTGTATTTTTGCTCATCTAGAGGAGTGCATGGAGCTCCCATAAAGGTGAAAAGTTTTGAACATGAGTGTTTCTTCATCTAAGAAATCCATTTACTCCTATGTGAGAAGATAGAAAACACATAGCAGGAGAAATCAATGAGGTTTTGCATTTCCTGGAGATGGTAAAAGACCACTAAATCAGGATGCATATAGATAGATACCTGCTGAGAAAACTGGCCTGAACAGTAAGGGACTGTGTGAGAAGCTGTCAAGACCATGGAGGGAGCAGTACTGGCGTATTGACTGAGAGCTCTTAGAAAGTGGTTAGAAAAGTTGCTTGCCTTTACTCTAGCAGGAAAACTCAATATTAGAGAATTTGGAAGACTGAAACTGGAGAACTTGCAGTGGAGAGAAAAGTAGAAAGGATTCATCACTCCATTACCTCCTCCCTCAAGGATACAACTCTGGGAAGGACAATTACAGGGCATTGTAAATGTAAGCCAGCCACCCAGAGACCGAAAAACAATTTGATGGCTCTAATGTTTAGCTGTTTGGAGAGGGCATTCTAAAGTAAGACACTTTAAAACATACATTTATATGGGTGATTTCAATCACAGCAAGGAAATGCAGCAGAGATGTGGGAAATACTCACATAATTGGCAGCTCTTTTGATTTTAGACCAAGTTTATTTCGACAAGCTTCTACTTTTCCATGATCAAACTACGTAACAGTTTCATCTTCAAAAAAAAGTTCACTGGGAGCTATCCAAAAAAATAAATAAATTCTGAAGCTAGGAAATTCAGTTAAGTTATGGTTTTTTAAGGCGACAGCACTCACCTCTGGCATTTGTATCAGTGTAGTCTACATTTAAGTGCAAACCCATGGATTTGTACTTTGTTTTCTTAGTGGAGTGGCATCAAATTTTCTTTTTTTTCTCCCTCTTACACTTCAGCCATTAAAATCAGCAACAAGAGTAGTTTATTTGACACAGGATGGATATTAAACAGAACTTCTTTCAACCAAGAAAATTTAAACAGACACACAAAATATTGCAAGGAAGCAAGCTTACCTTTTGCTTGTTCTGCTCATCTTAATATTTCACGTGCTAAAGTGGCAGGGTCCTGCAAAGCTTCCCCCCTTGGCAGGACTGTATGAATGATACAGATTCAAAGAAAGCAAATAGGAGCTTTACCAACGAAAATGTGGAAAATCCAAGAATTAAAGTGCCGTTATTTCGATTTGAGGAGAGTACAGTCTATTTCTTAGAATATGTGACTCAGTGCATATTTCTTTATCATTGTTTTGAAGTTCACTTAACCATAAAGGGGAAACATAACAAGAAAGTGGAAGGGAACTCAGTGAAGCATGGCTGGCTTGACAATAGGCTTTCGGCAGGTTAGCCAAATTTAACTGGCGAAAGCTCGCCCCAATCCTTTTGTCTGCTACATTTGCACCATAATGTCGGTTTCTTTTCACATATTTCACAAATTAAGTTTGACCGTTTATCCCCAAAGATGGATAAAGTCATTTTTGGTTCTGTCCATGAAAGTTACTTCATACAGTATTGTGCAATCCTACTACAAAAGGTACAAAACGGGAGAGAGCACTTCACATGGCCACAATTAGGGCTTCTGTTTCCGCTCTCCTGCCCTTGTCAAAGCCTTGATTTAGTTTTCCGTGGTTTTGTCCAAGGGTCATTACAGAAGTCTGCAGACGATTAGCATCTCCCCCCAAATCCCCTATCCAACTGGGTGATTAGCAAATTAAAACTTTGCATTCTTCTCTGTCTACTGAATTGTATGGGGAAAGATTAGTAAATGTGGCTAATTGTGGAGACCTGAGGGGAGCATCAAGGTATTTGTCTATGAGTTTTGGTAGCTAAATATTAAGTTAGCAATTGGGCATGCCATAATGTCACATACTCCAGCATTTAATGAAGCATTCAGCTCTGAAACTTACAAACAATTGCATCCTTGATGGGGGACTTCAGGAACATTTTGCATCCATGCCATATCCAAATGGTGCCAACCTAACCCATTATAAACCATATTTGGTGTATACCATAAATAATGTTTAATGTATTTGCAGCCTCCATTTCAGAAAATGAAACCCCTACTCTATAAGGCCTCAGTATATTTTTCAAAGCATTCAAGGCCTATATTGAGGGCAAATGCCAACTATAAATGAGGTATTCAAATGATTCAGGGGAGAGTGTGTCTTCAGATTCAAATGGCAATTGAAACCTAAGAAAAACTTTCCTGGCTCCATCTTTGTTTTAGCAGAGCAAATGTTTGATTAGGTTAGCAGACGGAGGAAGGAAAGCCTTTGACAGAAATACCTCCAAACCATATATAGGATGTAGAATCTACAGACGGGTAGGGTGAATGAGACCCAAATGTCAGATTTCCATTCAAAATACACATTCTGCCAAAAAATATTTCTAAACTGTATTACACATGAGACCATGATGATTCTTTTTAAAACATGTTCCAGCTCTTCACTTTTTTCATAAGTCTTTGGTGGTGAATCAAACAAGTGGGCACAAATATTCCAAAAAAGTATAGAAAGCAGTGGCAAAATAAAGGTAGAAGGTCACATTAAGCCACACATTGAATCAAAAATAAAATAAAACTCAAATGCAGACTATCCTAATCTCAGCCTTACCCCTCAATACATTCACTCAAGCCCAAAACATGGGCAGCCAGACACTTCACTGACAAAACTGCCTGTTTCCTGGTATTGCTTCCTAGAGTAGCCAGGCATCCTTACCCTGTAGGAACAAAACGGGTTACCATTATTACATGCATGGCTGTATTTCTGCCCCAGGAAAGTATTCCTCCACTACTAAAACAAAGGCATCTATTGATAAATTCTGAAGAGGCAAATGGAATGTCTGAGGCCATCTGTGGTTTTCAGTTTTTGAGGAAAAAAGTGTTTATAATGGCATATCTCAGGCCATTGATGATGCACAAGGAAAGAACATACAGAGATAAGAACATGAAATCAACAGTCTCTGGACAATCCTTTTGTATCTTGTAAACAAGCAAATCAATACATTGATCTAGAGATAATGAATGCAGCCTTCTGAGGGGGGCTCAACTCAATTCTGCAGGTCTAGGACTTTCTGGGACCACAAAACACTGAACTAAGCCAAGTTTGTTAAGTTAGCCAGCAAGATATGAGTTTCATAACACAGTAGTATCCATATAAATAGGATTTTGTTTTTATTTGTTATCCCTTTATCAGAAAGTTCATATTCTCTAGTATCACATAGAGGATTGTTAGTTTACTGTGTGCTAATGTGAGCAATGATTGCTAATTGAATAAAGAGAAATATCACCCAACTTTACTAATGCTGACATTGGAAATAGGTGCAATTTTCAACAGCCACACCCACCTCATTCAGGTAAAAGAGTCTTCTTACAAAGGAGTCTTACTTTTTGTATTCAATATCATTAGTATGTGTTTCCATTTTCAATTTTATGTTCCTTGTATCTTATTAGAAAAATGAATATTTCCAGTAAATGAGAAGAAGAGAATGCTTATAAAAATGAAATTAGAGATATGATACAGAAGCCTCTCTTCTTGGCAAGTATATTGATTAATCAACTAATGGGTGATTTTGTCAAATTCTACCACAAAGGGAATGGATGTGAACAATACTATGACTTCCTTTAACTTTTCTCTTTCCATCTTGTCTGCTGTAACTGTAAAGGAGAATTTCCACTCTTTACGAGCCCACAAAGTTCTCTTTCTCTCTGGAATCCTCAGCACTTATTACCTGAACCGCATTAGTTCTTCTCTCTACTCAAGGCTGCTTTATTTCATTGGAATCATGTATTCCTGATAGAACTTCTGACCATGTTTAGGCATTCTCTCTATTTTTTAGCCCATTTTTAAATTGAATAATGTTTTCCTTTGAGTTTTATGAATTGCTTATATATTTTGGATATTAACCTCTCATCAGAATGTGGTCTGCAAATATTTTCTTCCATTCTGTAGGTTGCCTTTAATTTTGTCATTCATTTCCCTGGCTGTGCAGAAGCCTTTTATTTTTATGTAACCCCACTTATAATTTTTGTTTAAGGTGTCGTATGCAAAAAATATTCCCAGGACAAAAGTCAAAGAATGTTTTCTCTATGTTTTCCTCTAGGATTTTTATGGTCTTAGGTCTTATGTATAAGTCTTTAATACATTTTGAGTTAATTTTTGTTAGTGGTATATGATACAGCTCTAGTCTCATTCTTTTGCATGTTAATATCCAATTTTCCAGCACAATTTATTGAAGATACTTTCTTTTCTTCATAGAGTATTCTTGGTTCCCTGTCAAATATTAGTTGACTGAAAATGCATGGGACTATATCTGGGCTATCGATTCTGTTCCATTGGTGTATGTGTCCATTTATATGCCAGTGTCATACTATTTTAATTACTATAACTTTGTAATATAGTTTGAATATCAGGAAGTGTGATGTTTACAGCTTTGTTCTCTTTTTCAGAGTTACTTTGGCTATTCAGTATTTTTGTGGTTCCATATAAATCGTAGGATTGATTTTGCTATTTCTGCAAAAAATGCCTTTGGAATCTTGATACAGATTGCTTTGAATCTATAGATAGCTTTGGCTAGTATGGACATTTTAACAATATCAATTCTTCTAATCCTTAAGCACAGTTTATCTTTCCATTTGTTTGTTCTCTTCAATTCCTTTCATCAATGTCTTATAATTTTCAATATACATATCTTTCATGTCCTTGGTTTAATTTATGTCTACATGCTTTATTGTTTTTGCTGCTATTGTAAATGTGATTGTTTACCCTATATCTTGTTCAGTTAGCTTATTTTTAGCACACAGAAATGCTACTGATTGTTGCATGTTGATTCTGTATCCTACAACATTATGTATCTACAAATTGCTGAATTTGCTGAATAGCTCTAATAGCTTTTGGTGAAGTCTTCATGATTTTCTATATATGAAGTCATGTCATCTGCAAATAGAGACAATTTTTACTTCCTCTTTTCCATTTTAGATGCTTTGTATTTGTTTTTCTTGCCTAACTGCTCTGGCTAGGAGTTCTAGTACAGTGCTGAATAGGAGTGATAAGAGTTGACATTCCTATCCTGTTCTTGATCGAAGAGGAAAAGCTTTTTAACCTTTCATTATTTAGTTTGATGTTAGCTGTGGTTTTGTCATACAGTCCTTGCTTTGTTGAGGTATGTTTCTTCCATACCCAATTTGTTGAGAGTTTTTATCATAAGTGGATGTTTAAGTGTGTCAAATGCTTTTTCTGTACCTACTGAGATGATTATATGATTTTCATCTTTCATTCTATTAACATAATGTATCACATTTATTGGTTTGTGTATGTTGAACTGTCCTTGCATCTCCTGAATGAATCTCACTCAATCATGGTGCATTACTCTTTAAATGTGCTGTTGAATTTGTTTTGCTAGTATTTTGTTGATAATTTGCATCTATATTTATCAGGAATATTGGCCCATCATTCTCTTTTTTTGCAGTGTCCTTTCCTTGCTTTTGTATCAAGGTAATACTGGCCTTGTAAAATGAGTTTGGGAGGATTCCCTCCTCTTCAGTTTTCAAGAACATGAGAATGATTGGTATTAATTCTTTAAATTGTTTGGTACAATTCCAATGAAACCATCTGGTCCTGGAATTTTCTTTGTTAGGAGGTTTTTAACATTGATTCACTCTCCTAACCCATTATTGATCTGCTCAGATTTTCTATTTCTTCATGATTCAGTATAGGTAGGTTCTATGTTTCTATTAATATATCTATTTCATCTAGGCTCTCCGATTTTTTTGCATACAATTGTTCATAGTAGTCTCATGATTTTTTTTGTATTTCTGTTGTATCATTTGTAATGTCACCTTTTAAATTTCTGATTGTATTTACTTGTGTCCATACTTAACCTCTGTCTCTGTTGTGTGGGTGTGGGTGGGTGTTCATTTTGGCTACTGTAGGTAAAATTTTGTTTACCTATTCAAAAAACAACTCTTACTTTTGTAATCTTTTCTATTTTTCCCCTATCCTCTACTTGATTAATTTCTATTCTTTCTAGTATTTATTATATCATTCCTGCTAACTGTAGTTTTAACTTTTTCTTTTTCTTCCTACTTCCTGACATATAAAGTTAAGTTGCTTATTTGAGCTCTTTCTTTTTTCTTTATATTTGCATTTGCCACTATAGACTTCCTTCTTAGAACTGTTTTTGTGTATCCCATAAGGTTTTGTATGTTGTACTTCCATTTTCATTTGTCCTTAGGTAATTTTTATTTCCCTTTTGATGTCTTAGTTGATCTATTGATGCTCAGGACTGTCTTATTTAATTTCAGTATATTTGTGAATTGTCCAGCTTTCTTGTTACTGATTTCTAGTTTCATTCCATCACAACCAGAAAAGATACTTATATAATTCATATCTTCTTGAATATTTGAGATTTGCTTTGTGAGCTAACATTTGATCTATCCTAGAAAATGTTCACTTGCGAAAAATGTGTGTTCTATTGTTAGGTGAAATGTCCTGTAGATGTCTGTGAAGTCCATTTTGTCTATAGTGTTCTTCAAAGCTGTTGTTTCCTTATGAATTCTCCATCTGGATTATCTATCCATCACTGAGAGTAAAGTAGTACATTCTCCATCAGTTACTGTATGGCTGTTTATTTCTCCTGTTTAGTTCTGTTATTATTCGCTCTCTCTATTTTGGTGTCCGATGTTAGGTACATAAATATTTATAATGTTATATATTCTTGATGGATTGACCCTTTTATGTAATGATCTTTGTGTCTCTTTTGACCATTTCTAGCTTAATGTCTATTTTGTCTGATACAAGTACAGCTTACCCTGATTTCCTTTGGTTGTCACTAACTTGAAATATCTTTCTCAGTCTCTTCACTGTTAGTCCAGATGTCCTCAAAGCTAAAGTGAATCTTCTGTAGGCAGCATATTACTGGATCATACTGTTATTTCTTAATTCATTCAGTTATTCTATAGCATTGGTTAGAGGATTAAATCATTTACATTTAAAGTAATTATTGATGCATATAGACTTACTTATTGCCATTATATTCATTATTCCCTGACTGTTTAGTTGGTTCTTTGTTCCTTGCTTCTTATCTTATAGTCTTCCTCTATGATTTGATGACTTTTTTGTTGCAGTATACTTATACTTCTTTGTTATAATATTTTGTGAATGTACTACACGTTTTCCCTTGGTTATATAAAGGCTTATATGAACTATCTTATCGCATTTTAAACTGATAAAAACATTTTGATAGTATACAGAAACTTTGTACTTACTTTTACTTATCCCTTTTCACATTACTTGTTATTGATGCTATAATTTACATGTTTTTCTATTGTCTATCCAATAACAAATATTGTAGCTTTGGCTACTTATAATACACTTGTTTTAAGATTTTAAATTTGAGTTGTAAGTGAATTAAACATCACCATTACATTATTAGAGAATCTGGATTTTGTAAATATATTTACCATTGCCTGTGAGATTTACACATACACTCATATTAACATTTTTAAAATGCTTATTAGTGTCCTTTAATTTCTGCTTGATGAAGACCCTTCAGCATTTTTTAGAGTAGGTTTAATGATGGTAAACTGCTTCAATTTTTGTTTATTTGTGAAAATCTTTATTTCATTTGTGGAAGACAGCTTTTCTAGCCATATATTCTTGGTTGATAGCTTTTTTCTTTCAATATTTTGAATATATCATCCCACTCTCTCCCGGCTAGAAAAGTTTCTGTTGCACAACTGCTGATAGTCTTACAGGGGTCCCCTGTTGTGTCATGACTTGCTTCTCTCTTGCTACTTTCAAAATTCCCTCTTAGTCTTTTATTTTTAACAGTTTAATTACATTGTGTAGTAGTGCATCCCTTTAGGTTAAAGCACATTTCTTTAAATGCCATCATATTTTTGTGAACTACGATAAAAAATAAGGACTGAATGAAAACCAGTGTGGAACAGGAAGTGAAGATGAAAGTGTTTAATCATATTTGAAGATGTGAAGAGTTTTGCAGTGCCTACCAGCTGCATGCTTTGCAGTAGTAACAAAACAAGCATATTGTTTGTCTTTCAAATCTGGTATGTTTTTAATATGACTGTGAGATTTTTAGAAAATACATTAGTTTCTGATGGCTGCTATAATAAATTACCACAAGTTTAGTTACTTAAAACAACACATTATTCTCTGTCAATTCTGGAGGTAAGAAGTCCTAAATTGTCTCACTGAACTGAAACTAAGTGCCAGCAGTTCCACACTCTCTCTGATCATTGCTTTGGCAAGGATCCATATCCTTTTCCAGCTTCTATAGCTCCACTTTTGTGGTAGTTGGCTCATGGGCTCTTTCTCCATCTTCCAAACCAGCATCTTTAAATCTATCTGTTTCTGTCATCACATTACCTTTCATCTTCTTTGAGGTTTTCTCTCCCTCTTGCAAGAACCCAGGGGATTATAGCAGTCCACCCAGGAAAACCAGCATAACCTGCCTATCTAATCATATACTCGAAGTCCCTTTTGCTATATAAGGTAAGACATTCACAGATTTTTGGGATTTGGGTCTGGATAGATTTAGAGGCCACTGTTCATCCTACCACAGGACAGAAATACACAGCAAGTTGTTTGGATTCAACTACTTAAAAATGGAACTTCTTTCAGCCTCAAGGTATGTTGAAAAATAGTATGAAATTTTAAGTGTACTAAAAACAGTGAAAGTTTCATAACCTTTGACCTAGGAAGTAATGTAGTTGGATACTTAAAGATTTCCAAATTTGGAGTCCCAGAGAATTCCAATATTTAGGCTTAGGAAGACACAAAGTATTCAGCAAAGGGCATCAAGAAAGAATAGCTAATGACAGATGAGAAAAACCAAGAAAGTGAAATGGCAAGTAAAAACATATTTCAGGAGGAAGGGAAAAACAAACTGCACTTAACATCACTTATAGTGGGAGAAGAAGGGTGTGATCTGGTATTTGTATTGGACACAACAGGGACCCCAATACAAATATAAATATATTTTATTAAGTATCCTTTGATGGTATAGTGAAAAAGTGAAAAAGCATCTAAGCTAATGTTCAGAAAAAAATTGTGACTTCAGATAGTATAGAAAAAGTTTTTTATCTGTATCTATCCATTTATCTACCTATCATCTATCACTCTATTTTATATTTTCATTTTTTATCTGAAATTCAAATTTGAGTGAGTACTCTGTATTCATTTGCTAAATCTGACAATCCAAATTCCAGGGGCTATCAGACTATTGATCTCCTAGATGGATCTATTTTTAGCCCATTGCCAAAATGGTCAAGAGGCCCACATTCACAACTCATCTTTTCAGAAAGCAAGAAAGGAGGCCAAATGTAATAACAACTGTTCACCAAGAAATTTTCCTGAGGTTCCAGCCTGTACCAACATCATCATAAAAGCAGGAGGAAGCAGCTAAATAAAATCATTATTAATGAATTGCTCTGGAAATACTGGTAGTTCACATTTGAACATTACAGGGGGATATTTCACCAATAACCTTGCTGTATATCTAGTTGCCTTTTAACTGGCCCTGAGTTAATTTGGAAAACATTGACAGTATGGGCAAAGGAGCACAGTCAGCATATAATTGGTTTAATTAATGATTCATGTATTCATTCATTCAACAAATACTTACAGAGCTCCTACCATCTCAGGCAACATGTTAGGGATTTAAGTGCCAGGCAAGGGAACACAAGACTGGCCACATTTTGCCTGATAGATTTATTAGAGACAAAGCAAGAAACGTAAAGAATAGATCATAGAATAAAGCCTGTGTGATGTAGCAAAATTAGGTAATCACATTTATGCAGTTGCAAACCCTTCCCATTTTTTAGAGTTTTTTTTTTCAGTTGAATTATATTTACTTATAAAAATATATACTGACATTATGCTGTCAAGAGCTTCATCAAAAAGATCTGGAGTAGCTTTCTCCTTAATTACCTCTACCAGTTTCCTGCAGAATATTAAATGAGCAGAGTTGAATATCAGTTACATACCACCCACTCTACTGACCTCAATAAAATGTTTATTTCAATGTCTAGATTGAACTGTTGCATGTCTGTATTATTAAATATGAGCAGGTAAAATTCAAATGAAGCTCATCTTTGTCAAACAGCTATTTGTTGCACTTGCTGTCATTTTAATTCCCTTATATTTTAAGGATCAGATTTTCAGGAATGATTATAAACACTCCTTCCACCCTCCCCAATCCAAACTCTCAGTGGCTTTTTTTAGGACATGCTGAAGGTAGATCTATTTTTCATAAAGGCAGAAGCACTGTGTAATGTTCCCTGCCCATGTATGAATATTTAGAGGGTATACTGGATTTACACTTTGCAGTTGGGACTGGGAGTATGGAAAAGAAAACAATCCACTCCCAGCTCAGTGTATACAATGTAGAGCTAAATCATTATTACAGGCAAATTCAATTTTATTTTTATCATTAATATTATCAGCCTATTGAGAAAACCCTATGGTTACTTTTAAAGTATTAATTTACAAGGACCCTAGGAACCACTTAACAGTATAGAACTGTAGAGATCCAAACTAAAAGATGTTAACCAACACAACAATTTAAAAAAATACAGTCTCACTGTAGTAAACTCAATGACACAAGGTGTAAAGAAAGACTCTTCAGTTACGTGTTGTATAGTTGCTTCATGCATCAGCAGAACACCTTGCGAATTGCTTTCCCCTAACCCCTTCTTCATTTAGGGATCATTAAGCTTCCATTTGGCCTTCTCCCAACTTCGGCTGTACTGCCTTTGGCCAACAACTGCTCATCAAGAATTGGTTTGCTGCGAGCCTGTGAAACAAGATCTCCCCCTGCCCTCTACCCAGATGGAATCGGAAGAATTTCACCTAAGAATCTGGAAGAATTTCATGTCTGTTTAAAACTATGCTTTCCCAAAGCAGTTTTCAGGAGATATTTGCTAATCAATATTTATGTTTCCCTGTTCTCTCTGATTCTGGTAAATCATGCTCCTAGGATAAAACACAGGACACGAAGTTGAATTAGGGTTTCAGATCAACAATGAATGATTTTTCAGTGTATGTCTCAAATATAAGATATACTAAAAAAAAAATTCCACTCTTTGTCTGAAACTGAAATTTTAATTAGTACTCTATATTCATTTGCTAAATCTGACAATCCTAATTCTAGGGGCTATTAGACTACTGACCTAGTTGGATCTGTTTTCAGTGCATTGCCAAAATGGTCAAGAGGCCCGCATTCACTACTCATTTCAGAAAGTCAGTAAGGAAGCCAAATATAATAACCATTCATCAAGAAACTTTCCTAAGGTCCCAACTTTAGAAGAGTGCCATCTGCTTTTACTCCACATTAAAAGCTGATTCATGTCTTTTATCTTATATCTTAGTATATAACGGGTGTTGCAAAATCTTTATTCTCAATTAACAAATTTTAAAGTCAATTTAATGCTATTTAAAATACAGTGATTCAAAACTATTAGTATACATTATAGCAAACTGTAATTTTTAAATAATTGCGCATCTCAAAATATTTTAGAATAAAAAAATAGAGTCCACAAGAAGCAAAGACATAGATGGGATTTTATATATTTTGTGCATTATTTGCCATGTGACCTCACACCAGAGGGAACCTTAGTTTCCACATCTATTTACATAGAGAACCAGGGATTGGTAGATAATAATTCAATGATAAATATAATTATATTCAGAGGCATAGATGATATATATCATCTAGTAAAATTATAAACCATTTTACTATTGCTAAGTAAACACACTATTAAAACTTAAAGCAATAAAATTACTATGTAACATCACAAATATTTTAATATTCTACCATAAAATATTTTTGGAGAAGAATCACCAAATATAGAGCAAAAGACTAGATAATTTGTTATTTGAGGATAAAAATTCACAATTCAAAATGTTAATAAAATAAAATACAGTAGCATTATTGTAGTCAGTGTACTGGTGGATATCTAGTTAATCACACAGAACACTGAAGGGCACAACTATGAAAACCAGGGAGCAGAGTTGAACCTAGTTATTTTGTCCATGATGGCAATTTTACCATAAAATCATTTTTACACATCAAAATTTTAATATGAATCAGATATTGGCAGCTTGCTTTCAAAAATTGTGTGTGGTCCTATAGTCCCTTCATATTCTTATTTTTCTGTTTTTGTTTTATTTGACATGCATTTACTAAGTCCCAAATACATGTTAGGGACTATGTTAAGTTCACAGCTAGAACGGAATGCAAGGTTTTCAAGACTCCTGACCATATCAAACATATATACTTTGGGCTGCCTTCAGCCCTTTCTCTAATTAGTCTGTATACTGTGATTTGCCATTTAGCCACTCACCAGAACTCAACTAATTACTCCTTAATCCTCCAAACATCAGTCCTAGATCAACACATAGTGTTCTATTTCTTAACACTGTTTTACTCCTTGACTTATAGCACTACTAGCTATTGGAGTAAGTCACATAACTGTCACCATATTTTTAAGATCTTCAACCTAAATGCCTAAACCAGTATTTCTTCTCTTGGCACTTATGAGCTCCTTCCTCTTTGTGGCTTTCTAAGTCTCTCTCATTCTACTCAAGCTACTTCATCTAGCGCTAACCTCTGTCTTAACCTTTGTCTAACCTCTGTTCCAGGCAAAGTGAAACAAACACTACTATTGATATATATAGATTTTTATAAGGATTTTTCCCCTTCATATCTTTGCTTATTTCATTTTCCCAAACAACTTCTTAGTTGGGTGTAGTTGAGGTTGTTTGTTGTGCTATCTTTCTGACCCTTAACTATATTTGTCATTATTATTTTTACTTGGTTTCTCCTCTTCTTAAGATCAAGTTTTGGATTTCTGCCTTGGATGAACATGGGACAGTCAATAAAGTGACAGAATTATAGCTTGAGAGTATATGTTTATTTTGATTTTAACAATAAACTGTACCAATCAATTATGGCTTTTTATTAATATTGCATGAAGATCAGGAATATATATTTTCAATTGTTTATGGCACCATCCTTCAAGTATTTAAATTTCTTTCTCTTTCTCTTTTTCTCTCTCTCCCTCTTATTCCCAACTGTGAGCCAGATTGATAAGAAAAAAGATCTACCATGAATGTCTCTGGAAGGAAAGGGGGCTCAACATATTATTTTCCTTCAGAAGTTAAGTTACAGAGGTCAGGCATTTGTCACAAAGCACGAGTGAATGTATGCACAGGAACAAGAGTGTTTGAATCTTGGTTCTATCGGCGTCTGTCTGACTGTGACTGTGGGCAAGTTATTTAGCCTATCTGAAATTCAGGTTGCTGATCTGATATGAGAATGGTGTATCCCTACGGAAATTTGTTGGGATAATTCAGGAAGTAATCTTTTTGAGAAGCATTAACATATATCTTGTGCTCAATAAATTCAAGTTTCCTTTCTTCAAGTCCTCATTTATTCTTATTAACATCTTGTGATTTGACACAAAATCTATTATTAGATTGATAATCATGACTTCAAAAAGTTTATTTAAAATAATGAGCTATGATATTAAATAGGAAGTTTTGAATAATCATTTTTCATTTTAAATTAATGTAGTTTCCATTTCAAATAAATGCATTTTAAATAAATACAATTTAAATAATTGTAAAAGCCTGTTTTTCTCCTTATATTGATGCAAAAGTGCCTATAGTTGTTACTCTGTCTTGTTAAGCTACACAGATATTTAATCCTTTATTCCAATGTGATGAGTATGTGCTAGTATGGCTTACCTTCAAATTAAATAAGCAAATTATGTTACTTTACCTTAACTGAAAGGATGACATTGACTTGGCAAAAGAGTTTCCCTGTTCACATTTCCTCCTTCTTTTGTCCTTGTTAGTGTTTCCTAGTTAAGCTGAATCTCATTGACAGATCTAAGCCCTTGAAAACTGAGTAGAAACAAGCATATAAGAGAGAGCACTATGTTTAGGTTTAGGAAAGTACCTTTGTGAATTTCACTAAATAGGATGCAAATGTTATAAGAAGAAACAAATGGCATAAAATACACAGGCACAAGATTGCTAGAGTACAGGACAGCTATCCATACTCATAGACCCTTTATTTGTTTAATATACTTTATTGAACAAGCATTTATTATGTTATATTACTGCAAAATCAAATTGAAATGTAGAAGTAAGAATGTTTGAAACTATCTTAGCATTGCCAGGTATTAAAATTAAGTAATATTTGTTGTATTTTTACTTATAATAACTAAGACTATATGTTGAAATTGATTTTCAGAGCTAACTTGGTATGTTTGGGCCATTGTTCATTCCATATAGTCTGAAATAAAAGCTACACTGTAAGCTCACTGTATGAGATTTTTTGTGTACTCCCTACAAAAAACTTCAACTTTACAAATTATGGTTTTCACTGAGAAGACCACTTAGTTTTTACTACCTTTATGGCCAAACTTGTAGCCAAAATTGTTTTCTCATAGATGTCTTGCTCATATTCCTACCTATGGCTAATTTAATTTCTGATGTGTTCTAGTTCATTCTATCCGCATTTATAGTTCTTTTTCTCCTCTATGGATAAGAACATTTAATTCTCACCAGATATTGAAGTCAAGAATGAATATTCTGGAGCTCTTCTGAACTGAACATTTGGTTTGAAATTGGAATAGCAGGAAAAAAATGGAGTGCATACTGTTCCATAATTTATTCCTAAAATATGCGTTCACCACGTTCTGTTTTATAAACTTCAATCTAAATTGTTTCTTTCTCTTCAAAGCCCTCATTCACTCCATTATCTTTTTTACTAATTATCTTATTGTTTAATAAATGGGGGAATAAAATCTACCCACAAGTTTTATGTATGTAAGAAAGAAAATATAAAGAGTGGACTCAACACCCCACTACTCAACTCAAAGGTACAAGTTTGTGATGCTACCCGTCCTTCCCTAGTCTTACCTCTTACCTCCCAACTAGAAGGTAATCACTTACTGGATCTTGCTTTTTGTTTTCTCTTGTTCTTCATAGTTTCACACATAACTCTGAAAGATATATTATTAATTGTGACTGCTTTTGTGGTCTCTGTAAAATATCTCTGACTTTTTTTCCTTCAAACCAATATTTCTAAGATTCATCTGTTCTTTTGAATGTACATGTAAGTCATTCATTTTTCACTCTTGTCTAGAATTATTACGTAAGAACAAATCATACTTTAATTATCTTATTGGCTATTAACACATCTATGGGTTGTTTTCACTTATGTGCTGTTATGAACAGGGCAGCTCTGAGAATTCTTGTGCATGTCACCTGGTCCATGCACATAAGGGATTTACTGAAATGCATTCCTGGGAATGGGATTGACAAACAAGGGAGTGAATGTTCAGTTCTCCTAGGTCTTGCCAAACTCTTTTCCAAAGTACTTCTCTAAGACATAATTAGTGATTTTGTACCAAAGAGTAGATGTTTTATCTCCCCACCAGCACTTTATAATTAGAAACACTAGCCCAGAATCTGGGGCCAGAAGAAGACCTGCTCAGCTTCCCTTGGAAAGTTACTAAACTATTAAACTCTGTGTTGTAGTTTCCTGATATATAAAGTAGATTGCAGGCTGTTGTGTGGATTAAATAAGAGAGAGGGAGAGAGAGTATGTGTGTGCATGTTTGCAGATAAAATTTTATTCATACAATGAAATTTTGTTTCATAATAATAAAGTAAGTTGTTTTGTTTTTCAACTAAAATTATTCATGCTTATATCAATGTGTTAAGTACCTTTCTCTTTTACTCTATTCTCTCTCTCATCTCTCTCTCTGGCTTTCCTTTTATTTCCCCATCTCTCCAATCTTTCTTTATCAGAATTTAGCATAACAGTAGTTGCATGAATGAAATGCCTTTTCAAGTTTTCTGATCTTGATTTTTTTCTTTGCTTGTGTTTTTAGTGAAGAAGTTTGGGTGCACCAGTTTGGTTACTGGCACAGAAACTCACATCTGGAAACTACTGTCCCTGTGTTAGCAGGGTAGTCCAAGAAAGATAAAGATGAATTTGGCTTCCAATCACATCAGAGTTGTGTGTGTCTGTGTGTGTGTGTGTTTTCCCCATGCCCTGCCCCTAGTGAAATTGGCAGGCCACATGGGAGTTCCTCAGGACTGCATCTTGGCTGATATTTACAGGCACTTCTTGGACTAGAATTTAATTCCTTAGAGAAATCTCTTCCAACATTACACTTCGGACTTTCTCGAGACCATTTTGTTTGACCAAGGCACAGTGGGACTGGTGAGGCACCATTGTCCTCAAGCTTGTCCCAGTTGCCTTCAAGTGCCTATGAGCTTCCTGGTGTCTTTTGACTTGCAGATTCTAGTGAATGCAGAAGTATCAGAGCAGAAAGAGATCACTGTTCTCCTTGTGTTTGTCAATGATAAGTCAGATTGCCCAAATTATGTAACTCCTTCAGATCAACTTCTGTAGTGGGTTGAATATTGTCCCACAAAAATTTGTGTCCACCCAAAATCTTAGAAGGTGACCTTACTTGGAAAGAACGATTTTTGCAGATATAATTAGCTAAGATGAAGTCACACTGAGTTAGGGTGGGCCCTGAATCCAGTGACTGGTGACCTTATAAGCAGAGGCAAGGACCCACAAGGAAGTGAAGATGGGGCAAAAATTGGAATTACATGGCCATGAGTGAAGGAAGACCTGGAGCCAGCAGATTTTTCCTGGAGCCTGCAGCAGGAGAACGTCCCTACCACCTTGACTGGAGACTTCTAGCCTCCAGAACGTGGAAAGAATACATTTCTGTTGCTTTTAAGCCATCAAGTTTGTGGTAATTTGTTATGGCTGCCATGGAGGCCCAGATGAAGCACATTCTGAGACCGAAAAAGGACTGTATAGAACTCTACAAATATAAGCACATATAAAATCATTTTTCCACTGGATAAATATGTCAATTAGTAGAGTATGGAAAATAGCTGTAGAATATGTATCTGAAGAATGTGTGTGCATGTGTGTATGTTTAGAGTAGAGAAGTGAGGCAGTATTTTCAACTCTGGAATTGCCCTTAAGCAGGAACCCAGAGGAGCTACTCTGATTTGCACTGATTATTCCCCATGTTAAGATATTCTTTATAAGCTTTTGTGAAGAGTGATTTCTCCCCTGAGAGTCTGTGTGATTCAAAGGCAGAACAGCCCTCTGCCCTCAAAGGATGTCGCTGGATTATCAGAACACATAATTCTTCAGAATCCCAGAGATACATTCCTTCACAATTGTTTATTAGCAGTTTTGAAAACACAAACAGGTGTGAGTGACACGCATCTGTCACAACCTTATCCAAGTTTATGGCACCTGATGACAAAGGTGTGACACACACGTGGTCAGTAAGCTCTTTATAAATGGCTGAATCTGATGTGCTAGAGAACTTTTGCCTATTGAAATAGATAGCACTTCTTCTCTGAGGTATTATGGTTTATCTGTTTATGTGTGATTCGTACTCAAATGGTACCGTTGGAATCATCCTGGAAGGCAGTTCTAATTCGCTGGACAAACCTGGCACCAGATGGCAAACTTATCATCTCCCTCTGGCTCACAGTGTCTTTGGGTTTCTACAAAAGAGGTGATACAAGGAGTTTAGGGACACACCGTGGACAAACATTCCCCAGCCACTGCCCTCTACAGTGAGGGCTGCAAGGCAGCATCAGTTGTAGCTAATTCGCACGTGGTGCCCCTGGACGGCGAAGCCCCCTGCTTTGGCCAGTAACCACTGTGGTTTGCTCTGAGCTGTCCTTGTTGAATACAGGCACGTTAATAAAATATCATTTTGATCATCTGTTTGTATAAAGGTCACCAAAAATCACAGTGGTAATGGAAAAGCCCAAACCCATGCCGTCTAAAAGTTTAAATTTAAATGTTAAGCACCCTGCCATGCCTTTCTTCACATCACTCCTCCCACTGCCGCAGGCGGAATTCTGGGACGTCTGACATGCACTCACAGTGAGGAAAACAAAGCACATAACATGGTATGTCAACTAATATTTAAATATCAAATAGCACTAAAGCAAATCCATATGCCTAGACTCTCACATGGCAAAACCCAGGGCCTCTCTGCCACATACCCAGCGACGAGGGCAGCCGAGCTCCTGAGGTGGGGGATGACTAGAGACGTCAAATTTCCCTCTGAGCTAGTAGGGAAGGTTTGGTTTCCTCACTTACAGTTTATTAAAATTCCCAAAGTAACGTTAAAGTGCTCTGGACCACGAGCATCGGAAACACTCTGTGAATGCCATTTTCCCCACTGTGACACTCCTTGCCTGGCAACCTCTCTCTCTGAATGATTATTGTACCCACAAAGGGGGGCCTCTGAATCAGCCACCTGGCTCCTGAAGCAGGGTTCCCCGATCTGCTGCACCCTGTGTGACAGGTAGGATTGCCAGGGAAGATTGGAAGCAGGGCTCACATGGTGCCCTGGGCCTACACAGGAGCCAAACTTGCACACTTTCTTCCACCCAAGGCTCTGGGCTGAGCCCAGACTTCAGCTGATCGGTGCCGTCAGGGCCTCTGTGGCTGCGTACCTGTTCTGACTCTACATGGGATACACCTGTGTGGATCACCTCAGGCTTTGGCCTTGGGATGAGCATCTTAAGCAAAAAGTACATGTAAACCAAGAACCTCCTTTGAACAAAACTTTCCAAAGTGATTCTATCTTCTCCCCTTTCTTGTTTCTTCTAGGCCTCAGTTTCCTCTCTTCCTTGTGACCTCTTATACTCCATTATGGTTACAGACTTGCTAATCTCTCCCTCACAGCTTCCACTCAGCAGGGGGACGAAAAGGACCATGTTACAGCAAGCGACGTGGTGGTGAGCTTTCTGGATGGCAGAGCATTCTGGGAGCTCTGGTCCCTGTTAAGATTGCTTCTCTCTCCTCATGAGTCTCAGTGTCACACCATGGACACCATCACCAGCAGAAGCATTTTCAAGTATCCAATTATAGTTAGATGCTCTACAAGGAAATTACATTCCCCCTGCACCTGTCCAGAAGAACAGCCTTGTCTCAGCACTTCTCACCCAGGCAGAGGGCAGTCGCCTCAGTAGTGGTTAGCCAGTTGGGGTGATGAGCAATTCTCCCCTGAGGAGCCTCCCGAGCCGGCTGGTGATGATGGTGGCAATGGCATCCTCTCAGCATGCATCCCCATAAAAATGCGAGACTGCGGACCGTGTCTCGGGCAGGATGTGCCAGGCTCATGCGCTCTTGACTCTGTTGGTCTCTCAAGAGACTGCTTCATCTCCACTCCCCTCTCTAAACAGTTCCTCCAGCAGAGAAGCTGAGCATACGTCACCCAGCTGCTCAGTCATTATCATTCTCTTCCCCTGTTTTAGAATAACTGTACTTGGCCATTGCAATATGTTTGCTAATTGTTCGGCACTCATACCAATTTCAGTGCAAGCTGGAGAATTCAGTGGAAGTAGTGAGATGTGAGGGTTGAGAGTAAAGTCCAAATGCAGGTCTTGACGCCCCATGGCTTGGATAGCTCTACAAGGGCTGATACCTCTGCAAGATACATGGCTAAATGTGGTCAAGTGGATAGAAACCCCCTCCTCCAGGGACAAGTGATTCTGACTCTTTGCTCAGCAGCTCTTATGAAGTACGTTATTGCAGAGCAGAGACAGGGAGATGTTCGTAGGTACAGTACAGGCTTTGGTTTAGAATTACCCATGTTGTGCAGGGCAATACAGTGTCTGAGTTTCTTAGTCTTCTCTTTGAAATGGGATGTTTAATGGCACACTTGTTTTAAAAGTCTTCTGTTATAACAAATAGAATTGGGCACATGAGCCTTATTGCTCATATAAGCAAATCAGTAAGGGAGCACCTCAGGTTACACTTCCAAAACCAGTCCAAAATATGGATTCCATTAATGTGGTCAGAGAAGCTCAGAAGTGAAATGCCCAGAAATCTCCTGGGGAGTCACAGCCTGTTTATTACACAGTCTACTAAGTGCAGAATGCACATGATCAGGCATTCCATTTTTTCCTGATCATCTCCTGTGACATGGCCCTCACTTCCTTTTGGGATAAGACTTTCTGTTTCTGAGAGTGGGTGGTACTAATGGTTTTCTTTATTTATGTTGCCTTCCACATCACAGTACCTTATTCTTTATCTTAATGTGGGGCCGTGATACTATTAAAAACATGCTTATTTCATTTTCACTCAACGTTTCAAAATTCAAGAGCAAGAGCAACACAATTGCTTCTTTCCTTTTCTCCTGTTTAAAAAAAAAACACCCCAAGTCCCTTCACTAGTATCTAACATGATATTTAATTATGATATGTAACACCTTTCTTTTCTTTTTTTTTTTTTTTGGTTTCTTTACTCTCATTAAATTCTACTTTGTCAATGTGAGCACAGACAAAACTGGACAGCTGCATGCAAGAGAATGAAACTGGATTATTGTTTAACCCCACACACAAAAGTAAACTCGAAATGGATCAAAGACTTGAATGTAAGTCATGAAACCATAAAACTCTTAGAAGACAACATAGGCAAACATCTCCTGAACATAAGCATGAGCAACTTCTTCCTGAACCCATCTTCTCGAGAAAGGGAAACAAAAGCAAAAATGAACTCATGGGACTACATCAAACTAAAAAGTTTTTGTATGGCAAAGGACATCATCAACAAAACAAAAAGGCATCCTATAGTATGGGAGAATATATTTGTAAATGACATATCCTAAAAGGGGTTAACATCCAAAATATATAAAGAACTTACACACTTCAACACCCAAAAATCAAATAACCCAATTAACAAATAGCAGAGGATATGAAGAGACAGTTCTCCAAAGAAAAAATTCAGATGGCTAACAGACACATGAAAAGATGCTCCACATCACTAATCATCAAGGAAATGCAAATTAAAACCGCAATGAGATATCACCTCACACCAGTAAGAATGGTGAGCATCAAAAAGACTAAAAACAACAAATGTTAGTGAAGATGTGGAGAAAGGGGAACTCTCCTACACTGCTTGTAGGAATGTAAGTTATTTCAACCTTTGTGGAAATCAATATGGAGGTTCCTCAAAAAACAAAATAGGAATACCACTTGAGCCTGGAATCCCACTTCTTGGAATATACCCAAAGAATACAACTTCTCAGATTCAAAAAGACATGTGCATGCCTATGTTTATCGCAGCACTTTTTACCATAGCCAACATATGGAAGCAACATAAATGTCCATTTGTAGGTGGACAATGAAGATGTGGTACATATATACAATGGAATACTATTCAGCCATAAGAAAGAAACAAATCCTACCATTTGCAACAGCATGGATGGAGCTGGAGGACATTATGCTCAGTGAAATAAGCCAGGCGTAGAAAGACAAATGCCAAATGATTTCCCTCATTTGTGGAGTATAACAATAAAGCAAAACTGAAGGAACAAAATGACAGCAGACTCAGAGACTCCAAGAATGAACTAGTGGTTACCAAAGAGGAGGGGTGTGGGTGCGTGGGTGGAGAGGGAGGGAGAAGGGGACTGAGGGGTATTATGTTTCATACACATGGTGTGGGGGATCATGGGGAGAACAGTGTATCACAGAGAAGGCACATAGTGAATCTGTGGCATCTTGCTGCACTGACGGACAGTGACTGCATTGGGGTGTGGGTGGGGACTTGGTAATATGGGTAAATGTAGTAACCACATTGTTTTTTCATGTGAAACCTTCATAAGAGTGTATATCACTCATACCTTAATAAAAAATTTTAAAAAAAATGTGAGCTGAGAAATAACATCTCCTACTTTAGGTCCTTTCGTCCTGCACATGCTTCCTAATCTTGTGCTGACTTAACACATTTCGTTTTCAATTTATAAATTAGTTTGTATTCACTGTAGAAAAATTAGAAAACAAATAAAAGTATCAAGATAAGTGTATTTCTTAGACTATGGAGTCAGTTCTTTTATAAGAAGACAGATCCAAAATAACAGTAATTTAAACAACCTGGAAGGTTTTCTTTTTTTTTTTCTCTCAGTGAGATTCTGAGTAGAAACTCCAAGGTTCTGTGGTGGCTCCCTGGACCCCAGGGGACTTTCCATGCCTTCCTGTTCTCTTCCCTTGTGGGACTTCCATTTGTTTCCAGGTTGGCTACACTGGATGTTGTCATGATGTTTTCAGTCCAGTGGACAGGAGGAGAGGCAAAGAGAAGGAGAGGATAGGTGAATTCTTTTTAAGGCATTGTTCAACTTCACTTCCAATCACAAATCACAAATTGGCCAGAAGTTTCATATAGAACACCTTACTGCAAGTTCATCAGTAAGTGGTTTCTAGCTGGATGGACATATTCCTGGATGAAATTCTTCTATCTCAGGAAGGAGTAAGACACTATCTTAATACTTGCTATCAATGTTGTATTTTATTTTCCTTTACTAAGTCTTTTGTTTCTTAATTTTTATGGAATTAGAATTAACTGGAATTTGAAGGTACTTTTTTTTCACTCAGTATCATATAGTGGACATGCAGTTAGGTTGCTAAAACACTATTTTCTACAATATGCCTACAGAATGTTTACTGCTTAATGATTAAGTGGTAGTTATTTAACTTAATACAGGGCACTTCATTTTTAGTTTTTTTTCCTTTAAGTAATGAATAGCAAATACCTCGACCCATAAATTGCAGTCTACACTTTATCCCTAAAATAGATCCAGAGCAGATAAAATTCTAGAAAATGTTTATCACCTTCCTTTTTAGCAAGATAATTTTGCTTCACTGAAGAAGAATTTCTTCTTTAGAAAAGTTGTGTCAATCTGTATTCCTGCCCTGTGTATACAGTATTTTTTCACTGCTATGCAAATATACAGTCTATCTAATAAAAATATCCTGGTTAACTTAATAGTTCAAAATTATATCTTACTATCAAATTAGTTTAAACTTCTGAGATATAAACATATTATCAAGTCTCAATTTATCCTTTGTCACACTTGATCTTTTCTCATAGAATCATTTGAGGTCATGAATTTGCTGTGCACTAACATGGGCTATACTGGGAAAATAAAAATGTCAAGTCTGGCTTTTGAGGCTTTTAAAATATATAGGGGAAATAAGGGAAATTAAGTAATTAAATTATGATAAAATGTGTAGGTAATTTTCAAGAAGTGCGATAACAACTTTGCAAAGCCCACAGCCCCTTCCCTCCCGATCTGCAGACCAGTCCGTACAGAGGCTTGAAGGATCCCACGTGGCAGCGATTCCCACAGCTCAGACCTCATCTCCTGCTCCCGTGCCACCCTTCCCTCCCTCCAGGGCTTCACTGGCCAGGCTCTCTCCTGTGTGCTCATCTTCTGCATAGAATGCTCATCTGCCCAAACCTTCTGTGTGTCCACCTTCAATTCCTTCAGGACACTGTTTGCTCAATATCATCTTATCAACAGAATGTCCCTGACAGCCACCCTCCCTCCACTCCTTCCCACCCTCTGGCCCTCCCTCTGGTTTTCTCCACACTTTTCTTTAGTGACACGTGCATAGGTATTTATTTGTTGTGTGTTTAGTATTCCTCCACTAGAAGGTGTATCTCTGAGAATGCGAAATTCTTCTCTTTTGATATTGCTGCTTGTCCAGTGTTTTGGGGCTGTACATGAAATATATCATGCAACAAATATCTTTTTGTATGGGAAGAACTTTAAAAGTCAGGGACAGGTCACCAAGAACTAGGATCAAGCCTCAACTGAGCCCTTGAAAGGAAAATCTGACTGGAATGGGAGCAGTACATCCCAGCTGTGGGCAAAACATTAAGCAGACACAACACAAAAATTGAGGAGTCCGAGCCAATGAAGGGGAACAGTAAGAGGCAGAACAAATAGGTCAAGAAGAATTTGGTAATGGGAAGCCATGGATGCCAAGCTGAGGCCTTTCAAAATCGTAAACTATGAGTGATGATTCTAAATAAGCAATGAAACTGTTTCCAAAATCCTGAAGAGCAGCTTGTTCAAATTCAAATGATTCTTCCTGTGAAGCCAAAGGATTTCTCAGCATAAATGTTTTCCTGGAGCTGCACACTTTTCCAGTGCATGTAACAAATGATTCATCAGAAGCCGGAAATCACATGATTTCATTCTGTTGGTGAAGACAGTCTGTTAACTTTGTGCCTGCTTCCTGCTATGCTGTGGGTGATGGTATTGTCACTCAGGTCTCTGAGATTCCAGCAGCATTCTTCCTATGTGCCCCTTGGCATAGTTGCTGTTCTCCAAAGAGTCATATGTTCATTTGAAAGTCTACAAACTGACACCAGCACTCACTCTCTACATTATGTTATCTGATTAGGCCAAGGTACCTTCTGCAAGTCATTGCTGGCATTAGCAAGATGGGTTGGGTATTGCACTACATGGTTCTACTTATGTGTATCTCTGTTGCTTTATGAATACTTAGGGGAATAAGTTTCCTCATAATGTTTCAAAGCTTTGGGAATGTTTTATTGACCTAAGCTTTTTTCATTTTTTATAATTCTCTTTCCCTTTGAAACCAGGATGCACAAGAAATGGTACTTCTTCAGCTTGCAAGAAAGTTGTCAGGAAAGAAATGAGTATTCATAACAGATGAAGACTTTATTTGAGAAAGCAGCCACATAAAAACTAGGCTTCTGTATTTTTGGATCTTAAGGGATTATTAAAGTGAAGCTTGCAGCTATTTAATTTAATTTGTGAAAGCAGTCCTCATACTGACTCAGCATCTTTAAGCAGTTATCTTATTCTAACCTATTCACAAATGGCTAGTTCCTTGTGCTGATAACTGATAAATCTCTACTTCACAGACTGCATGTTTCACGATGAAACTGAATGATGTAAAGACATATTTCATAGAATTATTCGTAAGTTTGCTTACAGACATTTAATGACATTCATAAATAGATAAATCTCTCAATTAACTACATAAATTTTCTGATTAGCTCTGGTCTTCAATTTGGTCATAGTGTACTTAATAAGTTGCAAAAGTCATCTTTCTCCTAAAATAAACATATAGCAATGCAATACAGTTTTTTACAGATTTTATTCTTGGCTCATGAGCTACCTTCTCTTACTGATTGTAATAATCTGTTGGTATATGATTTGGGCTTATATTTATAGATGACCATATGATCTCTAAATAATGATTTTTTTGATCCCTTCTCATCCTTCTGTCTTATTTCTTTTCATGTCTCAGTCTGCCATCTAGGACTTACAAGATTTTTTGTGTTAAATAGAAGTGGTTGTCTGTTTCTTATTCTTTTAAAGAGAATGCTTCAAATGTTCCCACACTTACAGTGATGTATGCATATGATTTTATTTATTTATTTTATGGGATAATTTTATCAAGTTAAGGAAGTTTCCTTTTGTTTCCTCTTTGATAAGTGTTTATACTGTGAATGCATTTTACTTTTATCAGGTGATTTGGTTATGTCTATTACAAAGATTATACTTTTCCTCTTTTTAATCCATTAATGTTAAATTCTGTGTGGTTGCATTTTAAAAAATTAATACAAACTGTGTATTCTGAGATTAACTTATACTTCCTAAGGAAGATCTACCTGTAGTGTAATTTTTTATGGCAGATTTATTGAGGTATAATTTATAAACAAAAAAGTTTACTCTTTTAGACGTTCAGCTTTATGAGTTATGTCAAATGTACACAGTCATGCAACCACACTCAAAATAAAGAATATGTATATAATCCCCCTAAGAAGTTTTCTTGTGATCCTTTGTAGTGAATACCCTTCCGCAAACCCAAGACCTGGCTATAGTGATCTGTTTTGTGTTCCAGCAACTGCCTTTTCTAGGTCCTCATGTGGAATTATTTTATGAACTCATCCAGGATGTAGCCTTTTGGGGGAAACTTCTTCCACTTAGCATAATGATTTTGAGATTCATTCATGCTGTTGGATTATCAACCATGATTTCTTTTATATCGCTGAGTAGTATTCTATTGTATGGATGCACCCCCATTTTTAAACCTGTATACCAATTAGTAGATATCTTTGTTGTTTCCACTTTTGTATGTGTGTTTTCAATGAAGTCGCAGCACATGTTTATACATAGGGCTTTGTATGAACATAAAGTTTCACTTCTCAGGGGAAAGATAGAGGAGTGGCATCTACTGTATATAAATTTATTTTTAAATATCATATTTTTACAATACAAGGTTTTAGTAAACTTATGTGGCTCACATTTTAAACACTTCATGTATAGTTATTTTATCTTCTGTATTCGATAATTTCAGTATCTGAATTCTCCAGCAGTCTATTTTTAGTTTTCCCAATTCTTACTTCTGGTCACTTATTTCCTTGCAGGTTGGTATTGTTACTGTATTTTAAGTTGTGGGTTCATTTATTATTTTGCCAAAGGAGTTTCCATTTGCCAGTAACATAACCTTGCAGTCATCAGTTCAGCACACTTGCTGAGTGTTGCCTTAATGAGGCAGCGTATGTTTCCACTTTGCCTCTGCCCTGGGTTTAGTCCACCAGTCTGAGGACTTACCTGCATTTCCCACCTTTCCCCAGGGAAACATCACACTGCCAGTCACCCTCAGCCATTCTGTTGCTGTTTCGACCATTCTGTTCCCTACTTCCTTCCCTCTCTCCCTTCCTCTTTCTTCTAGCTCTACTTCTGTGCCTCCTCCTCCCCTTCTGTGCTTTCCTCCTGGCTCTTGGAGATTCTCTACTACACCACAATCAACAACCCAACTCCCATAGAATTGAGTGTTTCTGTTTACCAGTAGACCTGTGCAAGAATGTTCATAAAGCAATTTTATTCATAATAAGAAACACTAGGAACAATCAAAATGCCCATCTACATGGAATGGGTAAATTAATGATAGTATATTCATACAATGGAGTGCTACACAGCAATGAAAAATAAATTGACACATTAATATCAGAGATGTATGTTAAGTGGAAGAAGTCACACACAAAAGAGTGTATATTGCATTATTTCATTAATAGGAAGTTCCACATAAGGCAAATCAAATCCATGATGATAGTGGTAAGATGTATATTACCCTTGGGGATTATTGATCAGAAGTAGACAATAGGAATGTTTAGTGTTGCAGGAGATGTTCTATATCTCCCTCTAGTAGGTGGTTGCACAAGTACAGAAATAAGCTAAAATCATCAAGCTTTACATTTAAGATTTATGTATTTTACTCATGTAAATTATACTTGTAAAAAAAAACCCTATAACCAAAATGCAAACACATAAAATAAATTACAGCACATGGGCATGTTTATAAAATGTCAAATATTTAGTTAAAAGATTAAAGAGGAAAGTAAGGCAAATATCTATATAATTGCAAATAATTGCTCCATTGAAATATCCAGTGATAGAACCCTTTGAACTTCACTGATTTGCATTGTTTGAATATGAACTTTGTGTCTGTAACATTTTATTCTTCTTTTACATTTGAGAATCTCTTAAAGTAGAGTAATTAGGCTATGCCTATTTCAGCTGTACAGAAAATGAATGAAATACAAATATTCTCTTGGATTCAGTGATTTGGAAGTCTCCTTTAGTTGAAAATTTGAGCTTTTCAGCTTCATGGAGGCTTATGATAAGTTCTGATTCCACACGTTCACTTAGTTTTCTTAAAATGGTTTAGACACTGAGTGGGAAGAATTGTTAATCCGAGGAAGAAGTAATCAGAATGCCATCTGTTTGGGGCTGCTGCATAGGAGACACACACTTGATTTTACTTCCATGAAGGAACTTCCAAATTTCTGTATGTCCCTCCCTATGAAAAACAGTTATGTTTCAAAGGACACCAATGATAACTAAATCAGAGGATATCTGTCTTGAAAAATGTCTATATTATATACCTAAATAAAATGAACAGAGGTAAAAATTGAAAAGAACAAAATCCATAATCAATCATTAAATAAAGCAACATGATCATTTTGTTAATTAATATGTGACTAAATGCATAGATCACTATATAGATCTAAAGCAGGTAACCAGTATGTAACGGAAATATAATTAATAACTAACAGAAGCAGGACAGTTTATCAACTAGAAGGATCAACAGGAATGATTGAGCTTGATTTGCTATAATTTGTTCTTTGTTTTTCTTCCCAGGGATTTTCTCATGTCACTTTTAGAAGCTATACGGGTGAGAACTCCTTTCTCCTGTTCGCCTCTGAGTCTTCTCGAATACCATTCCCTCCCCACGTTTTCTTCCTCAGAATAAAATATTCCTCTTCTGAGTCAAATAAGCAACACTTTCATGTGAAAAATGGAGTACTTTTCACAAACGTACTCTTCTGTGTTACAAATCAGTTTTACCTGCTTAGTTACAGTGTTGGATATATATATTGAACATTACTTCAAATGATGATCACAATGTAAACTGGACTTAATTTATTTGCAATCCTGTGCAAATACTGTTAACATTGAATAACAACAACAACAAAAAAAGAACCTTTAGACAGCTTTTCAAAACAAAACTAACTAATGAGGTATTAAATATAAAAAGAAATAGACAGTATTCATCTGGCACAATCCCTAATATGTAGAGGCCTAGGCTAATCATTGTCCAGTTAATTTATTCATTTTCTTATCAAGTTTTTACTACTTCCGTCTTTTTTTAAATGAAGTAAACATTAAAGAATTATTACTTCTGCTGAAACTCAGTATTCATAGCTTATACCTTGTGATGTTAATTAAAAATATAACTTTCAGGTCCTTATCTCAAAGGAAATATCATTTCATTAAAATCCAATTAGATTCGGACAATATCTATAAAGACTGTGGAATCTCTGCTGTTAGAAAACAGGCAGCTTTGGTGTTTTCATTACTTGAATAAAAACAACCACAACAATCAAAGAAAAAAACATTTATTAGTCTCCAAGGTTGCAGACACTTGCATTTTGAATAACATCTTGTTAGGGAGGAAAACAACATGGATGATTTCATATTTCATAGACCACGATTTAGTTGACCTTATTTCTAACTATTTTTATTTGTCTCTTTCCAAGGAAAATAACCTTTATTTCTCCTCCACCAAAAAAACTGATGAGACCTAGTTTAAAAATTCTATTAAAGTCATTTCAAGGCAAACAAAAATTAAAAGACTAAGTGTTCATTTTAAAGAAGAAAAAAGCTAAAACCAGAAAAACTTCATATTTGCAGATGTTTTACTTCTCTTTACCCAGTGAGCTAATAGACAGGGGCACAGGGAATGAAAAGAGATTTTAGGAGCTGATCTTTCATTTGAGCAATTTAAACAGGCAGACCTGGAGCCATTAGAATTTCGCACACTGCTCCTGGTGAAGATGGATTGAAGGACATGGCACCCAGCTGACCACATATTGGGAATTCATTAAGCACCCCTTTCACTGAGACATGTTGCAAACAAGGAGTTCACTGTAAATATTTTTGAGAACTTGTGCATCATAGTCTGAGGTGTTGCCACTGGTTCAGAAAGGTTGGGGTTTTAACACAGCTTAACCACAAACTTCCAGCATTACATTACACATACTAACTAAATGTTTGCACTTTACTTTTCTCATCCATAAAACACCAAGAGTGATAGAACCCTTCAAAGAGGATTTGAGTATTAAATGAGTCTAAATATAAAACGTACCTAGAACACTGTACGGCATGTAACACACAATACACTTGTTACTTTTAATATTACTGTTACTTAAATCCTATGGAGACAATCAGGTTGTCTATTTTAAAGAGAAGTGGGACAAAGTAATTATCTTGTGGTTTCATATGTCTTTATGCAAAACATATCAATAATTAAAACGGATTTGGAAATGTTCCTAGAGTAAGGAAATCAAGTAAATACAGTAAGAAACTAAATTTTTGCTTAATATTCCACACTAATCTTATAATATTCTTAAATATATACTGTACATAACACTTGCTTCACTAAACTTAGGATGAAAAATGATGCATTGTGCACAGGGTAGACACTCAATAATGTTTGCAGAATGGCTGACTGGAGAATGTTCAGATAAATGGAAATCAATGTGAAAGTTTCCTTCAATTATGTTGGTGAAATAAGGTCAACATCAAAAATATCAATTTTTTCCTAGAAAATTCTGCTTTAAAAATGAACTAAATCTCACTGTTGTATTAAAAAAGATTGTGATACATTTTGACATTTTAAAGAATTAGGCTTTTTTTTTCATCTATTTTAATTAGATAATTGCCAATCCTGAGCCAAAGGTTACTTTCCCCAGATTTTTATAAAACGAACACTCATACTATAAGGAGATTTTTAGGGACTAAATAATAAATCAAAATTAAAATTACTTAAACATCTTAATTTCCTTGGGCTCTCGTGATTCCTGCTCCCATGCACTGTCTGACATGAGTGCATGAACTTTCTGCACATGTTCTAATCATGCTCACAAAGCTATTTCTTGCAGGAGCCCTGTGTACCTTTTGAGTTGTTGCTTTCTGGTGTTTTCATTTGTGTTCTGACTTTTAATATTTATAACTCTCTTCTTCCCAGCACTTATACAGAGCTCAATCTTCGTTTATTTAATGGACAAAGCATGTGATTCAATTTGGCAGCAGTGATTGCACTAACCAGGGCTACTCAAACACCCTCCCCATCCTTTTGTTTCCACACTAACCCCTAAGTGAGAGAGAACATGCTGTGTTCAATAGGACTTCAGGGTAGGCATGCTCCATGGAGTGGGAGTGGTGTATCAGTGGAAATGGAGAGTGTGGTATGGATGTGAGAGAGGAAAACCCTCCTTCTTCCTTCTCGTTAGTTGCTGGCATTCACCTGGTAGCCTGCTCCCAGATGAGATGAACTGCCTCACCAGTTAGTCTTTATCTGCTTGATAATTTCATCTGTAGCCATTCCAGTTGGGTTATTAGTCAGTATTACCTCAACCAGCTTCCACTGGCTTTCACAATGCTTCTTCCTCTACTTGTAATGCCATCTTGTTTCTTCCCAGCTATTTTATATACAGTCTCCCTGTTCTTCAAAGCATATTGAAAATGCTTTTTTATGGAACTCGTTATGACTTCAGCAGAAAGCCACAGCACCAACTTTGAACTCTCAGAATACTTTGTATGTCTTTAAACAAAGTCTACATTTCACCTAGCACACTTGAAGTCATTTGTGTCTGTAGATTTTTATGCCTTTCTCAAACATCAAATCTGAGGGCAGGCATTGTTCCCATTGTGCACCATGAAATGCATCAGTGAGTGAATACATTTATTGACCATGTTAAATATAGAAAACTATTTGCAAAGCGGATATAACTTACCTGTGCTTCCCAAAATAATAATTCACTTCAACTTTTCAATTTCTTGAGGACTACATGGAACTAGGATACTGTTTAAAATTAGCTAATTAATTTAAGTTTGATTTGATCTCATACTGTATCTTGTTCAACTTTTCAAGTTTTCATAAAAAAAACTAAAATTAGGATTTATGTGGTTAACAATCCCACTTTGCTTATATATATATATATATATATATATATATATATATATATATATATATATGTATATTAGAGAGAGAAAAAAGAAAGAAAGAATAATGAACCAATGAACAAAAACTAAGTTGGGTCAACTTGTCATAGGATATAGGTGTCTGGAAAAGTAAAAGACACAGTTTCCAATTGTGAGAAATGTCATGAAAGAAAAGGACATGCAACTAAGAGAGCACACAACACCTAATGTTAACTTTGGGCAAAAAGAAGACTGCTCTGCATGAGGGCGAACAGTCGAACAGAGATCCAAAGGGTGGGTAGCAGTCAAGTGGGAGAAGGCGAAGTGTGAAAGAAAACCCACTTTGTATTGTAGAATGGTAATCAGATCAGAGTCTGCATTGTAGAAGTTATTCTTTTTCATCAAGACAGAATATAGTCCAACACATTTTGACAGATTTTTCCCCACTTCCATAGCAATATTCATAGCAGATTAGCAATATAGAGTAGTTTTCAATAAAATGTCAACACTTCTCATTACGGTGTGTTTAACAATGAAATCTCACTCAAGGAAAATATTGTGACTTAGATCTCTAAGGTAAATATTATGAAATGAGGAACTAATGCTGGTGTTGAATGAAAGTGCATTGGCATCATATTTTATTCTGCTAGCAAGCTTCCTTAGTGTTGCATTTAACTATCAATTTTCATTCTTAAGAACTGATGTCTAACTAATAGTTTTCATCAGTGTTCTTACATGATAATTTGATTACAATGACATCATTTTTGACACATCTGTGAAATTGTGAAATAAGGAAATAAGAATGAATTTTCAGACAGTTTCATGGTTAAAATTCCTTTTGGAGTAGGGAAAGAGGAAGTGAAAGAAATTCCTTTTGGAAGAATAGGCACATATGAATAATTTAAATAGTTTTTGCAAGTGCGTAAGATGGCAGATGATTAAACCAAAAATGAATATGATTACAATTCAAGGTTTCTTTTTATGCTTAACTTAAAGCGATTCTGATAAAAAGCCATTAAAGTAATAAAATAGCATAGAAATAAAATTGAATATTGTAAATTGTATTCTTTGAAATATTGTTCTTTTTAATATCATTGAGTTTTTCATTCTTTTTCTTACATAGATTTTGATTTTTGTGTCTTCCTGAAAAATCCTTTCCTATGTCACTATCAACCTATTTTTCTATATATTCTCATAAAATTTTTAAGTTTGTTTTCCACTTTTGTTTACTCCATCTTTATTTTTCTGTACAGCATGAAGGATCTATTTTTATTTTACTTATATTCTTAATATGGATAGCCAAAGATCTCATCTCAATTTCCTGAAAAGCCCATCCTTTCTCCACAGAGGGCTTCTTCTTCTCATATATGAAGTCCACATATGTGTGTCATCTGTGTCTCCCTCCACCCATAGTTTACTCACTAAAGACATCACTAATTTTTTTTTACTTTTTTTTATTAAGGTATGATTGATAATGAAGGTTTCACATGAAAAACAATGTGGTTACTACATTTACCCATATTATCAAGTCCCCACCCATACTCCGATGCAGTCACTGTCCATCAGTGTAGTAAGAAGCTACAGGTCCACTACGTGCTTTCTCTGTGCTATGCTACACTGTTCTCCCCGTGATCCCCGACACCATGTGAACTAAACATAATACCCCTCAATTTCCTTATCCCTTTCTCCCCACCTGCCCACCCACACCCCTCCTCTTTGGTAACCAACAGTTTATTCTTGGAGTCTCTGAGTCTACTGCCATTTTGTTCTTTCAGTTTTGCTTCATTGTTATAGTACACAAATGAGAGAAATTATTTGGCATTTGTCTTTTTCCACCTGGCTTATTTCACTGAGCATAATGTCCTCCAGCTCCATCCATGTGGTTGCAAATTGTAGAGGTCTGTTTCTTTCTTACTGCAAAATAGTATTCCATTGTATATATGTACCACATCTTCTTTATCCATTCATCTACTAATGGACTCTTAGGTTGCTTCCATATGTTGGCTATTATAAAAAGTGCTGTGATAAACATAGGGGTACATATGTCTTTTTGAATCTGAGAAGTTGTATTCTTTGGGTAAATTCAAAGGAGTGGGGTTCCGGGATCAAATGGTATTTCTATTTTGAGTTTTTTGAGGAACCTCCATATTGCTTTCCACAATGGGTGAAATAGCTTACATTCCCACCAGCAGTATAGGAGGGTTCCCCTTTCTCCACATCCTCGCCAGCATTTGTTGTTTTTAGTCTTTTTGATGCTGGCCATTCTTACTGGTGTGAGGTGATATCTCATTGTGGTTTTAATTTGCATTTCCCTGATGATTAGTGATGTGGAGCGTCTTTTCATGTGTCTGTTGGTCATCTGAATTTTTTCTTTGGAGAACTGTCTCTTCATATCCTCTGCCCATTTGTTAATTGTGTTATTTGATTTTTGGGTGTTGAGACATGCAAGTTCTTTATATATTTTGGATGTTAACCCCTTGTCAGATATGTCATTAACAAATATATTCTCCCATACTGTAGGATTCCTTTTGTTCTGTTGATGGTGTCCTTTGCTGTACAGAAACTTCTTAGTTTGATATAGTCCCATGAATTCATTTTTGCTTTTGTTTCCCTTTCTCAAGGAGATGCATTCAGGAAGAAGTTGCTCATGCTTATATTCAGGAGATGTTGGCCTATGTTGTCTTCTAAGAGTTGAATGGTTTCATGACTTACATTCAAGTCTTTGATCCATTTCAAGTTTACTTTTGTGTATGGGGTTAAACAATAATCCAGTTTCATTCTCTGGCATGTAGCTGTCCAGTTTTACCAACACCAGCTGTTGAAGAGGCTGTCATTTTCCCATTGTATATCCATTGCCCCTTTATCGTATATTAATTTACCATATATGGTTGGGTTTATATCAGGGTTCTCTAGTCTGTTCCATTGGTCTATGGGTCTGTTCTTGTGCCAGTACCAAATTGTCTTGATTACTGTGCTTGGTAGTAGAGCTTGAAGTTGGGGAGCATAATGCCCCCAGATTTATTCTTCCTTCTCAGATACGCTTTGGCTATTCAAGGTCTTTTGTGGTTCCATATGAATTTTAGAATAATTTTCTCCAGTTCATTGAAGAATGCTGTTGGTATTTTGATAGGGATTGCATTGAATCTATTGATTGCTTTAGGCAGGAAGGCCCTTTTGACAATATTAATTCTTCCTATTCATGAGCACGGGATGTGTTTCCATTTATTGGTATCTTCTTTAATTTCTCTTAAGAGTGTCTTGTAGTTTCCAGGGTATAGGTCTTTCACTTCCTTGGTTAGGTTTATTCCTAGGTATTTTATTCTTTTTAATGCAATTGTGAATGGAATTGTTTTCATGATTTCTCTCTCTGCTAGTTCATTGTTAGTGTATAGGAATGCCACAGATTTGTGTATTAACTTTGTATCCTGCAACTTTGCTGAATTCAGATATTAGATCTAGCAGTTTAGGGGTGGATTCTTTAGGGTTTTTTTATTTACAATATCATGTCATCTGAACACAGGGACAGTTCGACTTCTTCCTTGCCAATCTGGATGCCTTTTATTTCTTTGTGTTGTCTGATTGCCATGGCTAGGACCTCCAGTACTATGTTGGAAAGAAGCAGGGAAAGTTGGCATCCTTGTCTTGTTCCTGATCTTAAAGGAAAAACTTTCAGCTTCTTGTTGTTAAGTATGATGTTGGCTGTGGGTTTGTCATATATGGCCTTTATTATGTTGAGGTACTTGCCCTCCATACCCATTTTGCTGAGAGTTTTTATCATGAATGGATGTTGAACTTTGTCAAAAGCTTTTTCTGCATCTACAGTGATGATCATGTGGTTTTTGTCCTTCTTTTTGTTGATGTGGTGGATGATGTTGATGGATTTTCGAATGTTGTACCATCCTTGCATCCCTGGCATCAATCCCACTTGATCATGATGGATGATCTTTTTGATATATTTTTGAATTTGGTTTGCTAATATTTTATTGAAGATTTTTGCATCTATGTTCATCAGGGATATTGGTTTGTAACTTTCTTTTTTTTGTGATGTCTTTGCCTGGTTTGGGTATTAGAGTGATGCTGGCCTCATAGAATGAGTTTGGAAGTATTCCCTACTCTCCTACCCTTTGGAAAACTTTAAGGAGGCCTTCACTAAATGTTTGATAAAATTCAGTGGTGAAGCCATCTGGTCCAGCCATTTTGTTCATAGGTAGTTTTTTGATTACCAGTTCGATTTCATTGCTGGTAATTGGTCTGTTCAGATTTTCTCTTTCGTCCTTGGTCAGCCTTGGAAGGTTGTATTTTTCTAGAAAGTTGCCCATTTCTTCTAGGTTATCCAGTTTGTTAGCATATAATTTTTCATAGTTTTCTCTAATAATTCTTTGTATTTCTGTAGTGCCCATACTGATTTTTCCTTTCTCATTTCTGATTGTGTTTATGTGTGTAGACTCTTTTTCTCTTGATAAGTCTGGCCAGGGGTTTATCTATTTTGTTTATTTTCACGAAGAACCAGCTCTTGCTTTCATTGATTCTTCCTATTGTTTTATTCTTCTTGATTTCATTTATTTCTGCTCTAATCTTTATTATGTCCCTCCTTCTATGGACTTTGGGCCTCATTTATTGTTATTTTTCTAGTTTCATTAATTGTGAGTTTAGACTACATATATGAGATTGTTCTTTCCTGAGGTAGGCCTGTATTGCAATATACTTTTCTCTTAGCATGGCCTTGGCTGCATCCCACAGATTTTGTGGTATTGAATTGATGTTGTCATTTGTCTCCATATATTGCTTGATCTCTATTTTTATTTGGTCTTTGATCCATTGGTTATTTAGGAGAATATTGTGAAGCCTCCATGTATTTGTGGCATTTTTCATTTTCTTTGCATAATTTATTTCTAGTTTCATACCTTTGTGGTCTGAGAAACTGGTTGATACAATTTCAATCTTTTTAAATTTACTGAGGTTATTTTTGTGGCCTTGTATATGATCTATTCCTGAAAATGTTCCATGTGCACTTGAGAAGAATGTGCATTCTGCTGCATTTGGTTGTAGAGTTCTGTAGATGTCACTTAGGTCCATCTGTTCTAATGTGTTGTTCAGTGCCTCTGTGTCCTTACTTATTTTCTGTCTGGTTGATCTCTCCTTCAGAGTGAGTGGAGTGAATGCGTTGCATTCTATTTCCTCTTTTAATTCAATTAGTATTTGTTTCACATATGTAGGTGCTCCTGTGCTGGGAGAATAGATATTTGTAATGGTTATATCTTCTTGTTGGATTGACCCCTTTATCATATGCAATGTCCTTCTTTGTCTCTTTAAGACATCACTTATTTGACTTTAGCTTTTTAGGCAAAGAGGTGTTTCTCCTTTGACCTCTAACTGTGCGTGGTCTCAAGACCCAACACAATGACTGAACAGCATTGAGATCACAGTCTTCTGTGACCTGTGGGCATCCTCAGGACAGCATCCAACTGTACTTCCAGCTGAGTCCTACCAACTCATGCTCTCAATCATCCTTTTTAAAATCTTAATCCTCAGAGGTTTCTAAATATCTTAGTTTGTCTTGGAGAATATTTTCCCAATAGAAAGAAAAGAATACCAAATTGTTAGAAACATTTAATCATTGACTTAAATATTGACTTTGCAAATTAATGCTTGAATTGTTATTTATGTTATGGATTACTATAACATGTTAAACTAACAATCATGTATTTTTTTTATTTTGGTATCATTAATATGCAATTACATGAGCAACATCATGGTTACGAGATTTCCCCCATTATCAAGTCCCCACCAATCTCCCCTTTAGAGTCACTGTCTATCAGCGTAGTAAGATGCTATAAAATCACTACTTGTCTTCTCTGTGCTATACTGCCTTCCCTGTGCCCCCCCTACGTTATCTGTGCTAATCATAATGCCCCTTTTTCCCCCTTTATCCCTTCCTTCCCACCCATCCTCCACAGTCCCTTTCCCTTTGGTAACTGTTAGTCCATTCTTGGGTTCTGTGAGTCAGCTGCTGTTTTGCTCCTTCAGTTTTTGCTTTGTTCTTATATTCCACAGATGAGTGAAATCATTTGATACCTGTCTTTCTCTGCCTGGCTTATTTCACTAATTATAATACCCTCTAACTCCATCCATGTTGTTGTAAATGGTTGGATTTGTTTTCTTCTTATGGCTGAATAATATTCCATTGTGTATATGTACCACATCTTCTTTATCCATTCATCTACTGATGGACACTTAGTTGCTTCCGTTTCTTGGCTATTATAAATAGTGCTGCAATAGCCTTAGGGGTGCATATGTCTTTTTCAAACTGGGCTGCTGCATTCTTAGGGTAAATTCCTAGGAGCAGAATTCCTGGGTCAAATGTATTTCTATTTTTAGTTTTTTGAGAAACCCCCATACTCTTTCCACAATGGTTGAACTAATTTACATTCCCACCAGCAGTGTAGGAGGGTTCCCCTTTCTCCACATCCTCATCAACATTTGTTGTTGTTTGTCTTTTGGATGGTGCCATCCTAACTGGTGTGAGGTGATATCTCATTGTGGTTTTAATTTGCATTTCTCTGATGATTAGTGATGTGGAGCATCCTTTCATGTGCCTGTTGGCCATCTGAATTTCTTCTTTGGAGATGTGTCTGTTCAGATCCTCTGCCCATTTTTTAATCACATTATTTGCTTTTTGTTTGTTGAGGTGTGTGAGCTCATTGTATATTTTAGATGTCAACCCCTTATCGGATATGTAATTTATCAATATGTTCTCCCATACTGTAGGATGCCTTTTTGTTCTACTCATGGTGTCCTGTGCTGTACAGAAAATTCTTAGTTTGATATAGTCCCACTTGTTCATTTTTTGCTTTTGTTTCCCTTGCCCATGGAGAAATGTTCATGAAGAAGTCACTCATGTTTATATTCAAGAGAGTTTTGCCTGTATTTTATTCTAAGAGTTTTATGGTTTCATGATTTGCATTCAGGTCTTTGATCCATTTTGAGTTTATTTCTGTGTGTGGAGTTATACAATAATCCAGTTTCATTTTCTTGCATGTAGCTGTCCAGTTTTGCCAACACCAGCTGTTGAAGAGGCTGTCATTTCCCCATTGTATATCCATGGCTCTTTTATTGTATATTAATTGACCCAATATGCTTGGGTTAATATCTGGACTCTACTCTATGCCACTGGTCTATGGGTCTGTTCTTGTGCCAGTACCAAATTGTCTTGATTACTGTGGCTTTGTAGTAGAGCTTGAAGTTGGGAAGCAAAATCTCCCCTGCTTTATTCTTCTTTCTCAGGATTGCTTTTGCTATTCAAGATCTTTTGTGGCTCCATATGAATTTTAGAAGTATTTGTTACAGTTTGTTGAAGAATGCTGTTTGTATTTTTATGGCGTTTGCATTGAATCTGTGGATTGCTTTATAGGATGGTCATTTTGACAATATTAATTCTTCCTACCCAAGAGCATGAGATGAATTTACATTGATTAGTGTCCTGTTTAATTTCTCTTAAGAGTGTCTTGTAGTTTTCAGGGTATAAGTCTTTCACTTCCTTGGTTAGGCTTATTCCTAAGTATTTTATTCTTTTTCATGCACTTGTGAATGGAATTGTTTTCCTGATTTCTCTTTCTGTTAGTTTATCATTAATGTATGGGAATGCAACAGATTTCTGTGTATTAATTTTGTATCCTGAAACTTTGCTGAATTCAGATATTAGTTCTAGTAGTTTTGGAGTGGAGTCTTTACGGATTTTAAGGTATGATATGTCATCTGCAAACAGTGACAGTTTGATTTCTTCCTTCCCATTTTGGATGTCTTTTAGTACTTTGTGTTGCCTGATTTCCATAGCTAGGTACTCCAGTACTATGTTGAATAAAAGCAGGGATAGTGGGCTTCCTTGTCTTGTTCTTGCTTAGAGGAAAAGTTCTCAGCTTCTCACTGTTAAGTATAATGTTGGCTGTAGATTTTCATATGTCGCCTTTATTATGTTGAGGTACTTTCCCTCTATACCCATTTTGTTGAGAGTTTTTATCGTGAATGGATGCTGAACTTTGTCAAAAGCTTTTTCAGTATCTATGGAGATGATCATGTGGTTTTTGTCCTTCTTTTTGTTGATGTGTTGGATGATGTTGATGGATTTTCAAATGTTCTACCACTCCTGCATCTCTGGAATTAATCCCACTTGATCATGGTGTATGATCGTTTTGATGTATTTTTGAATTTGGTTTGCTAATATTTTATTGAAGATTTTTGCATCTATGTTTATCAGGGATATTGGTATTAAGTTTTCCTTTTTTGTGGTGTCTTTGCCTGGTTTTGTTATTAGAGTGATGCTGGCTTCATAGTATGAGTTTGGAAGTATTCCTTCCTCTTCTAATTTTTGGAAAACTTTAAGGAGAATGGGTATTCTGTCTTCTCTAAGTGTTTGATAAAATTCAGTGGTGAATTCACCTGGTCTGGGGATTTTGTTCTTGGGTAATTTTTTGATTACTGACTCAATTTAATTGCTGGAAATTGATCTGTTTAGATTTTCTGATTCTCCCTGGGTCAGTCTTGCAAGGTTGTATTTTTCTAGAAAGTTGTCCAATCTTCTAGGTTATCCAGTTTGTTAGCATATAGATTTTTATAGCATTCTCTAATAATTCTTTGTATTTCCGTGGTGTCCATCGTGATTTTTCCTTTCTCCTTTCTGATTCTGTTTATGTGTGTTGAATCTCTTTTTTCTTAATAAATCTGGCTAGGGGTTTACTTTTTTGTTTGTTTTCTCAAAGAAGCAGCTCTTAGTTTCATTAGTTTTTTCTATTGTTTCATTCTTCTCAATTTTATATAATTCTTCTCTGATCTTGATTATGTCCCTCCTCCTGACTTTGGGTCTCATTTCTTCTTCTTTATCCACTTTCAATAATTGTGAATTTAGTCTATTCATTTTGGATTGTTCTTCCTTTTTTAAATAGGCCTGGATTGCTATATACTTTCCTTTTAGAAATGCCTCTGCTGTGTTCTACAGAAGTTGGGTCATTGTGCTGTTGTTTTTATTTGTCTCCATATATTGTTTGATCTCTGTTTTAATTTTTTCATTGATTCATTGATCTTTTAGGACCATGTTGTTAGGCCTCCATGTGTTTGTGAGCCTTTTTGTTTTCTTTGTACAATTTATTTCTAGTTTTATACTTTTGTGATATGAGAAGTTGGCTGGTACAATTTCAATCTTTTTAAATTTACTGAGGCTCTTTTTGTGGCCTAGTATGTGGTCAATTCTGGAAAATGTTCCATGTGCACTTGACAAGAATGTGTATCCTGCTGCTTTTGGGTGTAGAGTTCTGTAGATGTCTGTAAGGTCCACCTGTTCTAATTTGTTGTTCAGTGCCTCTGTGTCCTTACTTATTTTCTGTCTGGTTGATCTGTCCTTTGGAGTGAATGGTTTGTTGAAGTCTCCTAAAATGAATGCATTGCATTCTGTTTCCTGCTTCAATTCTGTTAATATTTATTCCACATATGTAGGTGCTCCTGTGTTGGGTACATATTTATAATGATTATATCCTCTTGTTGGATTGAGCCCTTTATCATTATGTAATGTCCTTCTTTATCTCTTGTTACTTTCTTTGTTTTGAAGTTTATTTTGTCTCATACAAGTACTGCAACTCCTGCTTTTTTCTCCCTAATGTTTACATGAAATATCTTTTCCGTCCCTTCACTTTTAATCTATGTATGTCTTTGGGTTTGAAGTGAGTCTCTTGTAGGCAGCATATAGGTGGGTCTTGCTTTTTTATCCATTATTTTACTCTGTTTCTTTTATTGGTGCATTCAGTCCATTTAAATTTAGGGTGATTATTGATAGATATGTACTTACTGCCATTGCAGGCTTTAGATTCATGGTTACAAAAAGTTCAAGGGCAGCTTCTTTACTAAATAACTGTCTAACTTAACTCACTTATTATACTATTATGAACACAGTCTCATGATTCTTTATTTCTCTCCCTTTTTTTCTTCCTCCTCCACTCTTTATATGTTAGGTGTTTTATTCTGTTCTCTTTGTGTTTCCTTTCACTGATTTTGTGGATAGCTGATTTCTTTTGCCTTTTGTTAGTATTTAGTTGGTCTACTTTCTTTGCTGCACTTTTATTTTCTCTGGTGACAGCTATTTAGCCTTAGGCTTACTTCCATTTAGAGCGGTCCCTTTAAAATGCCCTGTAGAGATGGCGTGTGAGAGGTAAATTCCCTGAACTTTTGCTTACCTGGGAATTGTTTAATTCCTCCTTCAAATTTCAATGATAATCTTGTTGGATACTGTATTCTTGGTTCAAAACAATCATATCTTACATGAGAAAAATATTGTGGCTTATTAATATATGGAAATAATTTAAAATAACTGTTAATTGCTAAAATATTAAGCCTATTTCTTAAGATATAATTTTTGGAGTTCACTAAATGGTGGTCTCCAGTACACATATACATATTATTATTAACAACAATAATCTGAAATGATTCTCCAGTATGATTATAGAAGCCTTAGAAACATATGAGAAATCTCTACTGAGTTAAATTTTATAAGCTTTTGAAACAACAGTTGACAACCATAAAGAAATTATTATATAATTAACAAATAAAAGGATGACTTCAGGCATTATTTCCTCAAGTGATATAAAAGGAGCCTTTATTTTCTATTCTAAAATCCATAGCAGGGCCCAGTCATGTGTGAAATGCCCTGAATATTCAAGTAGTCACGTAACATCCTCATGTAAACCCCGATCGTGGACAATTTCTATCACCTCTTCTGTGATCTGCCTCCAGGTTTGCATTACTTTAACCTTACAGGAGTTTTCCAAATAGATAGATCTGACTGTGTCACTCATCACTCATGTCTCAGCCTTGCAATTCCCATTGCTCTATCTTTTTAGGCAGCCCAGGTAGTGAAGATAGCAGACCTGCTCATCGAATCATCCTCAAACTATGATCCTAAAACTGTGTCATGCACGAAAAACAGTTGCTATTCTTGCCAAGAATACAGAACCACAGGTAAAACTCCCAGAAAATATCATTTGGAATGTGCGAGGTAGAGCTAGGGGTGTACATGTTTATCATGTAGAGTAAGACTACAGAATCTGAATCCATTTTTTTAAAACATCACACCTTGTAATTTCCTGGCCAATGAAAATCCTATCTCCTGAATGGTAGTTAATCCAGTAGGATAACTAGATGATGTTTAGGTCAATATTTTCAGTGATCTCCCCTCATCCAACAATTTGGTTTAAGTTCTTTATCATGTTCTAAGAGATTCTTTACAATATAAGCCATTTCCTGCTATATTCCCTTTGCATCCTTTCCACATCTGTTCATCCATTTCTAGAATGCTAACTTTTCAATTACAACTTTTCCATCTTGAATATCTTTTTACTTTTTATCTGTCTGAGGGACCCATACCCATGTTTCGGGTAGAAGGTCAAACATTTTATCATCTGATATATGAAGCCAACTTGGCTTCATTAGGCAGATGAAAAGTATCTTTCATCTATTCATAGTATATTGTATCTTCAATGTTTATTTGCCTGCCTTCTCATACATGATAAAGTATGTGCAACAAATTCATTTTCATAGATATATAATAAAAATATTTACTATTATTATTATCACCAAGGGCAGCAAATGTGGCATAGAGGATGGTCTTAATAAATATTTGTTGAATTAATTTCAGTCAAAATGTTGCCTAGACTCACCTTGCTCTTTCAGACTAGATAGTGTTGAAGTATAATGCCTTTTTCAAAATTTATGCCCATTTTCTTGGATTTTAGATTATCAGAAATCTCTGTCTATAAGCCCTTGTCTGAGCTGAATTAGTTCCTTGCTCTTTTTATTCTCCCTGTTCCCTGTTCCCATTTTATCAACCCATATGTGGACTCACCATCTTTGTCTGATTTATACATAAGTGCACACAACACCCACACAGCTAAAAGGCCTTCATTTGGCTATCAGGCTTTGCTAAGTATTTGCGATTATAGTGGATCACACTAAACAGCATCACCAACCTGAAAGCCTATGCAGCATCCCTGTGCCAACAACGGCCCCTGTGAAATCCCTATTGGCTGTGATCATCATGCAGGGGTGGCCTCTCTCCATCTTCCTGGATCCCCTCTCGTTTTCCTTTTAAATATCTTTTTCATCCCTTTTCTCCTGCATTTGTCCAAACAATGCTGACTTCTTATTCCAGTCAGTTTCCTCTAGTCCTTAGATTCAAACTCAGTTTATGCCAACCTTCACACAAACTGATTCTTCATAATAATATTAGCATACACGCTATGGTCTGAATATTTGTGTCTCCCCAAATTCTTGTGTTGAAATCCTAACCCCCCAAAATAATGGTACTCAGGGGTGAAGCCTTTGGGAAGTGCTTAGGTCATGAGCATGGAGTCCTCATGAACGGGACTAGCGTTCTTGCAGAAGAGCAGTGGAGAGACCAGAAGCCCCGGCCACCGCTCTGCCACGGTGTAGGACGCAGCGAGAAGGTGCCCGCCACGACGCAGGAAGAGGGCTTTCGCCAGAAAAGACGTTGCTAGCACTTTCATCCTGGACTTCCTTCCCCACTCCAGAACTCTGAGAAATAAACTTCGGTTGTTTATAAGCCACCCAGTCTGTGACGTTTTGTTGTTGAAGCCTGAACAAAGAACAGACACCTGCTTATATATTTATGTTCCAGACACTATTCTAAGCATAATAACATACATTATTGACCTATTTCTCATAAAAATCTTCAGACATATTCTCTTATGTTCCTTCCCATTTTACAGAAAAGAAGCCAAGCGCCTGCTGAAGGGCTCACAGCCACAAGTGTAAGAGGCTAGACTGGAGACCAGGGCTGCCTTCCCTTGCAGAGCTAACCCTCCTTCTTACTACGCCATCAGTGTTCAGGGGCCCTTGTTGTGGGACTCCCAGTACTCACTTCTTAGTTGTGCTCCGGGTAGCCAGTTCTGTCAGGGCCTGTGAGGGTTACCCACTGTCTCTCCTTCATCCTCTTGTCCTTATGCCTTTGACCCGAAGGCCTGCCCATTGCTGACTTACTTCTGTAAGTTGTCATCTTCTGAATACACTGGTTCCCTATTGTGTCCCCAATCTTGGCCTTTTTAAGTAAAAGACCTGCTTATCCTTATCTTTATCCTCTGGATTCATGGATGCTGACCACGCTTTTGTCTAGCCCCTATTCCTAATACTCTAAATCTCTGTAATGTTATCATCCTTGGTAACTCTGCCTGGTTTAGAGTGTGAAATAACTGAGAAACTCATTGCAAATATTCACTACCTTTCCACTTCTGATGTCTATACACCTGTTAAGTAACAGCTCAGGCTTGAAGGTCACGTTCTGGGGCGTTATCCAGGCCTGGTTTAAGTGTCTGCATGTAGATTCTACACTCCCCTTTGTGTCCCAGCATTCCACTCTCTCCTCCTACTGGTTCTGGAAAGCCTGGATTAGCACATGAGGTCTCCTTGCATTCATTCTGACATAGAGCTGCCTGTGCATTTCCGTGCACTGACTTGGCAGCGTGCATGGTCTGAAGAAAACATTTAAGCAAAAGTTAACCACAGGGACACTGGCAGAGGCCAGGCCAGAATTCAAAAGAAAAAAGTGGCTTCGAACGACAGATGGGACACCAGGTGATGCCAATGAAAAAAAAAAACAGCTCTGAGAAAGATCTAGAGTAGTCTGACCACACGGAAAACCTGCAATCCTAAAGCCTAAAACTCACGTCTACCTCACAAATAAAGACTATCACTTAATACTATAATATGAAGTAGGTCAATATATAAATAACTGAAAGGAAAGCAATTGAATCTTCTCTAAAAAATACATTTGTTTATCTAAGAGAAGAGAAAAATTGATAGCACAAAATAATAAAAGGAATAAAAATTGTACTTAGTGATAAGGCTTGTCTGCAGAGCACCCAAGAACATGGCTGCCAGAGTCGGGTGGCCTGGATTCGAGTGAGGCTTTATTACTGATCACTTGTTTTATTTGGGAGCAAGTCATTCAACCACCCCAGTCTCAGTTTTATCGTTTACAAAAGAGGGGTGATCATAGTCCCTCTGTCCCATCTTTGTTATAGTTAAACAAGTTATCATTACAAATCACTTTAGAACAATGCCTGGTGTTTCTGTAAGAATCAAATGCAGAAAAATGCAAGATATGTTTCAAAAGCAACTGTCAGTTTTTGGAAACTTCCTAGAGACTAATGTGTTTGAATCTCATAGGACTGCGGAGAGAGGGGAAAGAGACAATACAACCTTAAAAATGAATGGAACCCTTTGAAAATTAGACAGATGTGGTAATGTTGTCTTTGAAAAGAAAACAGATCCAGCCATATTATATATTTCTTCCCTTTTCTTCCCTGAAGTCACAGCTGGAGCAAAGAAAATCCTATTATGTAATATTTCAGTTGCATCTTTTTAAAGGAAATTTAAGAAGCCACATATGACTGAGACATGAAGACTGTATTTTCAAACAAAAAAGTTTTGAAGCTTAAAGCTTTTTTTATACCTAGTAAAGCCAAACCATTTTAAAGTATACTATTTTAAGATAGTGTTTTACATAATAAATCCTGAACTGCACCATTAAGGTTCTCTATGCTAAATAATTCTTCACTTTCACTTACTTACACCAATCAGAGGTAGGAAAGCAGATCCCCAAGTCTATTTCCTTAACAGTGGGAGAGAAGCAATTGAAGCATCAGTGATGTTTTCTATCACTTACAAGATGAACTTTAATTGTTTCCAGGTTTTACATCACTTTCAATTTTATATGTAGGAAGAGTCTGAAATAAGTTTAAATCTAGGTAAAATGAATTAGTTTATAATCTGAATTAAGGAGAAAAAGAGACAAATCACATCCTAGCCATGTATATAACACGTTGTTTAAAAAATGCTGATTATCACCATATCCACTTTTACTCTTCTTGTTTTGATGCAAGGTATGGCCTGAATGAACAGATATACACATAATTATCTAATTTCAGGGGAACAAAATAAGAAAAAAATTATTGAGTTGTCTAGTATTAAAAAATGAAAATACCTGCAACTAAGCATACTGCTTTCTCTGCTTGTAAGAGTGCCACCCCCTCTCCAGCACACCACCCCATGGGGTACAGTTAAATGATAAACACAGTGTAGTGTGTCCCAGACAGGACAGCAGTTTGTTGAAATGGATAGTTACAGGAATTAAATAAGTGTTTGTGGAAAAAAGTCTTGATAACTATAAAAATGGGGGGAAAGGCAGTTTCCAGAATCCCCATGGTAACTATTCATGCACTGAAAAGCATCGCTATTTGGGTGTATTTAGGAGTTTTATGCATCCCACAGTCCTTTTTAAAAATGAATGTAGTTCCCAGGAAGCAGTTATAACTTCAAGCCTTAAAAACTAAATGTTTAGCTAATACAAAAGCAGATATTAGAATAGCAGATAAATACAATAGATGCATAAGTCATATCTGTGGAAGAGAGATGTACATATTTGAAAGAGGCTTATGATAAAATCTCCTCTCCATCCCTTACTTCCTGGATAAACAAACAAAATTCTCAGAGGCTCATAGTAACAAGAACATGGCACAGGACATGTGTCTGGAATGTGTCTCCAATCAGGGCCTATACATTTATCTGAGACATAGCCAAGAATTAGTTTGCTGGGCTCTCTTTCACATCTGCAGACTCTCAGAGGAATAAAGGAATGTTGAGCCTACAATAGCCTTTAAGTTAATCTCACATCTCACCCAAGTAAACTAAAATCAGGAGAGGTTAAATAATTTTGCAAGCTCAAAATAGGGTGTGAATTCAGAAACCCTAATGCCATAATCTGTACCATAAGATTGTACACTTAGCATAGTGGCTGACTAACAGGCATTGGAAGTATACCTTATCTGTAAGGAAAAGAATTGCAGGAAAAGAATATTAAGGTGGAGAGTTGTGAATTTTTATTTTGCCTAAGAATTTTACTGTAATTTGTAAAAAGATTGTAATACATATAGGAATTAAATTATTCTTCTTAAATATGTTCAAACTTCCTGGACATGACACAAAAGATGGTCACTGAGAGAAAGTAGAAATGTTAGAAATTATATTTATGCCAAATACCACAGAAAAAGCTAAAGGCACAAATAACAACTGGGACTGTGTATTATAGAAATGGCATTAATATCCTAAAATAAGTGTTCTCAGAAAGAAATTAAAATTATGAATACTCCAAACCCTTGTCCCCCAAAACACAGGCCTAGTAGTACAGGGCAATTTATGAGTAATACAAATAGAAAAATAAATAAGAGAATATGTTCACTTTCACTAAAAGTAAAAATGCAGATCAAAATAAAACATGATTATTATATTATCTCCTATGAGCTTGGTCAACATAAAAAAGAAATGGAAAGTGATGTGAATTGGGTTTCTGTCCCTTGCAAACAAGAGTTCCGAAAGTAAGTGATAATGACCTGATATGATCTGTTGCAGTAAAGACAGAGAATAAAGGATCACCGAAAACATGAAAATAATTTAAATCTGGAAAGACAAATCAAAAGAGCATCATAGGCTTGAAGAGCCTGATTTGCTATGCAGAGGGACCTAGTTCAGGGACAGTAAACAGGAGAGAAATGGAGGCAAATGTAGGACAGCATTGTTCTATTTTTACTAAATAGTGAGTTTCTCCAGTGTGGTGTGGGTACTGGCCTCATTTTAAAGTGTTATAAATGATCCGGTGAGCGAGTTCACAGTGACTGAAATGCCAGACAGTGAAATGCCAGCTGCAGAAATATTTCAAAAGCCTGTGTCAGTGGGCAGAACTGGCATATGAACTTCCAAAAGGATAAATATAAGGAAACGCCTTTAAAAGAAAGTTGTTCAGTCTCTACATAAAGAGTGCAAATGACCTATGAATCATTTCTCTTGCCCAGCAGGCTTCACAGGGAAAGGTTTTAAAACCACCTCATGGTGCTACCTTGGCATAAATCCAAGATCCACAAACGTGACTGAGTATTCAAAACTCCTGAGGAAGACAGTTACAACTGCAAATGGCTGGTCACATCACTGAATAATGTTGCTGATAAATTGCTCCTTGAAGTTTAACTATAGTATTGATACAGTGTTTGGATGTTTGACTACAGAAGTGAATCTCCTATGGAGTGCTTGTGAATAATCCATAGAAAATGTTGCACTCGTGTGTTTTTAAAAAATTATTTCCCATAGTACTGAACATATTGTATTAATATTACTTACTTATTTCAACATAACCTGTCCATGTAAAAGCCTAAACCAGAAGGCTTTTCTCTTAAAGAAAGGTTGAAAATGGATGCTGATATATGTTGTATTTGTATGAATGAACTAGAAACATGGTCATGTGATCTGGTCAAGTATTCCTTTTTCCTGATGTGAGGAGGAGGTAGGTAGCTCTTTGGGTTGTTTTTAAAGATACCGTTTTTTTAAAAAAATAGTATATGCGTGTATTTTAAAAGGAAAATAGTACTACAAACATGCCAATAAAATATCGGTTTTCTGCTTTCCTACTCCACATGGTATCCTCTCCAGAGGAATGAACTTCAAGTTGCTTGGTTGTTTCTTAACATTATTTACGTAGTGTTTACATGTTCGTTCTTCTATTTTTTTACCTACCATTTAACATTCAAACATGGAAAATGACACTAAAGACTTTATGTATCAGTCCTCTGCGTCCTCTCCTCCTCCAAAAGAGCCACAATAACATTTCTGATGAAAGTGATATTCAGTTTTATTATGAATATGTATTTTCATTGCTAAGCCAAGTAACATACACTTCTTACATTTCTTCTCTTTCACAAAGTTTTGATTTTCTTATAATTAACAATAGCTAGATTTTTCATCTACTGATGTTTTTACTGTACTTCCCAAAACTTTTCACAAGTTCTGTGACTCTGTAAAACTTCTCATTTATATTCAATACTTCATGGGCAAATTCCCATTTCCTCATTCCTAGTTTTTTACTGTGGAATGGAGAACTTTCTCTTAGAGCTTTCCATCCTCCAGCTCCAAATTATATGGTCACTTTTCTTCACCTTGCTGCCAACTTGTGGAACTTCTCTTTACTGAAATTCTAGAAAATCGTTTCTCCTCTTTCTTATTACGTTGAATGAATCCCAGGCTATATTTTTATCTTTTAATCTACTCTGGTAGAGGACATCCTCCAACTGTTCATTAAGCAAGAATCTACAGTGAGATATTTTTTACTGTGAAGATTACAAAGTCTTCAAATGGTTTTTTTCTGCCCTCACAATTAAATAATAGTTTGGCTGCTTATAAAACTACAGGGTAAAATTCATTTTCCCTAAAAATTTTGAAGGTATTTTAGTTTTATGATTTCTTATGGTGCTGTTGAAAAGTCACTGCTAATAAGGTCCTATGTCCTCTGTATATAACATTTATTTTTGGTGTGAAAGCTTTTCAGGATTTTTGGTTAACCTCACAGTTGCTTAAATTTTGCCGTTAGTGTGCCTTAGTAAAAATGTCTTTCTTTACAATGCCAGGTATACAGTAGACACTTGCAATGCAGAAGCATGTACACTGTGCAATATTATTAATTTAATTCTTTGCAAATCTTTTCCCTCTGGAATCTCTGATCTCTTAGGAAAAAAAATCAGAAATTTTCTCTAATTTTGTAATGCGCTATCTCCTGTTGTCCATATTCATTTTTTCTTTTCTTCTACTTTCTGGAATATTTAAGGGATTTCATCTTCAAACTATTCTATAGTGTTTTAAAAAATTCATCATATTTTGCCCCATGAGCTCATTCCAAACTAACTCTCTCTGTATCCAAGAGGCTAAAGATTTAAAAAAAAGAAAGTTGGAAACAATATAGAATGTCTTTGACTAGCTGGTGGTTTTGTTGTGCAAGGTTGACACAGAGAAATTAAAATACAGATGTACATTTTTGTCAGGAAATGGCCAAAGACTTCTAGGCCACTATTGTCTTAGACAACAGAGCAAACACCATCGTCACTGTACATCTTGCTGTCTAGAAACCTTGTAAGTGATGCAGAAGTGCTTGGGTCCCTGGAACCCTTACTCACAGATTTTGAACATGAAAGAAAGGAAAACACTAGCAGAAGGCCAATTTTTATATTTCTGATGCATTTTTCCTGTGAGATCTCCTAGACTTCTTAAGGATGATGACCTTTTAAGGTTAATATTTCTAACTCCCTCTTTTCTATATATTGAGCTTGATACAATTTGCTGTTAGCTAACATATTTTAGGTTTCAAGTTCAAAGATGTTGATCATAAGCAGTAAGGAGCTGATACTGTCCCTGTCCCAAATTAGACATTATTTATACATAGTGTGTCTCAGAAAATATGTGTGTGTGTGTGTGTGCATTTTAACTATTGCTATCTTTTTCCTTCTTTCTCCAAATATCTTTTATTTTCTAACAGTTCCAGGTTCTTCAGTAATTCTTCACAAGACATGCTTTCATGGAGTTTTATTGTTCCAGTTAAGGAGGCAGCATTGAATATTGGTTAAGATGGTGAGATAGGAACAGAATTTGGATTCAAATTCCAGCCTGCCCTTTGGTACTGTGTGTCCTTGGGTAAGTTATTTACTTCTCTGTATTTTCATTTCCTTTGTAAATGGTGATATTATTACTACCTACCTAAGAGGTTTGTTATGAGAATAAAATGATTTCATATGTGGCCCATTAAAAATGCTCAATAAATGTTACTTTCTAGTTAGTCATTAGTTACTATTCTCAGACTGTTCCTGCCTCAATGACATTCTCTAAACTGAAGTATTGGTCTAGGTGTGAGTTGAACAATACATATGATCAGAAATCCTTCTAATATGATATCAATTCAATGCTCACTACAATAATTCTACCCACCTCAAATCCGGCTAGGCATGCCAGTCTTAAGTATTTTTTATTCATGTTTGTATGTATAATACCTTGTCAAATACTGTGATGAAATCAAGGTATATGATATTTATGATGTTGTCTACATCAAAATTACTTTAACTATGATGATAATTTTATTCAATATATAACATAATATGGAAACTTCTATTTCTTTTTTTAATTGAAGTATCATTGATATACAACCTTATATTGGTTTCAAGTATACAACACAGTGGTTCAACAGTTACTCATATTATTAAATCCTCACTCCAACTAGTGCAGTAACTTCTGTCAACATAGGAAGATATTATAAAATCATTGGCTATATTATCCATGCACTACTATCCCATGACCAACATATTATTATAGAGAATTTTTGTGCTCTTTTATCCCACTTACCCTCTCTACTGACACATTCCAACCCCTCTCCCATGATAACCACCAGTTACTTCTCAGTGTTTATGAGTCTACTGCTATTTGGCTCATTTTGTTTTGTTTTGTTTTCATATTAAAGAAAAAAGTAAAATTGTAAGGTATTTGTCTTTCTCCACCTGGCTTATTTTACTTAGTCTTATACCCTCTAGTCCATCCATGTTGTTGCAAATGGCAGGATTTCTTTTTATGGCTGAATAATATTTCATAGTGTATAGGTACCACATAATAATCTTTATTCATTCATTTATTGGTGGACACTTAGGTTGCTTCCATAACTTGGCTGTTGTAAATAATGCAACCATAAACATAGGATTTTATATGTATTTTCAAATCAAGGATTTGTTTTCTTCAGATAATTTCCTAGAAGTGGAAAAACTGGGTCCTATGGAATTATTATTTTTAGTTTTTGGGGAACCTCCATACTGCTTTCCCCAGTGGCTTCACCAATTTACATTCTTATCAACAGTGTAAGAGGGTTCCCATTTCTCCATATCCTCACCAACACTTGTTATTTCTTGTCTTTAGAATAGTGGCTATTTTAACTGGCGGGAGGTGATATCTCATTGTGGTTTTGATTTGTATTTCCCTGATGATTAGTGATGTGGAGCATCTTTTCATGTGTCTGTTGGCCATTTTATTTTTTCTTTGGGAAATTGTTCAGGTACTACACCCATAGTTTGATCAGGTTATTTGTTTTTGGTGTTGAGGAGTAAAAGTTCTTTATATATTTTGTATATTAATCCCTTATCAGATAAGTCATTATGAATATATCCTAACATACTATGTGTTGCCTTTTTGTTCTGTTGATGGTGTCCTTTGTTGTACAGAAGCTTTTTAGTTTGATGTAGTCCCATTTGTTCATTTTTTGTTTCTCTTGCCTGATGAGATGTGTCCAGGAAAAAAAAAATTGCTCATGTTTATGTTCAAGAGATTTCTAGCTATGTTTTGTTCTAAGAGTTTTATGGTTTCATGTATTATATTTAGATCTTTGATCCATTTTGAGTTTATTTTTGTATGTGGAGTTAGACAGTAATCCACTTTTCATTCTCCTGCATGTAGCTGTCTAGTTTTCCCAGTACCAGTTATTGAAAAGGCTGTCTTTTCCCCATATATCCATGGTTCCTTTATCATATATTAATTGACCATATATGTATGCATTTATATCTGGGCTCTCTATTCTGTTCCATTGATCTGTGGGTCTGTTCATGTGCTAGTACCACACTGTTTTGATTATGATAGCTTTGTAGTATAGCTTGAAATCAGGGACCATAATACATCTAGCTTTGTTCCTCTTTATCAGTATTGCTTTTGTTATTTGGGGTCTTTTGTGGTTCCATATGAATGTGGGATTATTTGCTCATTTTCAGTGAAAAATGCTATTGGTATTTTGATAAGGATTGCATTGAATCTGTAAATTACTTTGGGAAGAATGGTAATTTTGACAATCTTAATTTTTCTTATCAATGATCATGGGATAGATTTCCATTTATTTGTATCTTCTTTAATTTCTCTTATAAGTGCCTTATCGTTTTTAGAGTACAGAGTTTCACCTCCTTGGTTAGGTTTATTCCCAGGTCTTTTATTCTTTTTGATGTGATTGCAAATGGAATTGTTTTCACTTCTTTTTCTGGTAGTTCATTATTAGTATATAGGAATGCAACAAATTTCTGTGTATTAATTTTCTATCTTGCAACTAACTTTGCTGAATCCAGTTGTTAGGTCTAATAGTTTTTGGTGGAGTCTTTAAGGTTTTCTTTGTATAATACCAATTCATCTGCAAATATTGACAGTTTAACTTCCTTATTAAATTGGATTCCTTTTATCTCTCTATTTTATCCTGTTGCCATTGCTGGAACCTCCAGTGGTATGTTGAATAAAAGTGGTAAGAATGGAGACCCTTGTCTTGTTCCTGATCTAAGATGAAAAGCTTTCAGCTTTTTGGCACTTAGATGTTAACTGTGGATTTGTTGTATATGGCCTTTATTATGTTGAGGAATCTTCCTTCTATAGCCATTTTGTTTAGAGTTTTTATAATAAATGGATATTGAATTTTGTCAAATGGTTTTTCAGCATCTGTTGAGATGGCATATGGTTTTTATCCTTCCTTTTGTTAATGTTGTGTATGATGTTAATTTGTTTATAAATATCGTACCATTCTTGCATCCTTGGAATCAATTTTACTTGGTTATGATGGATGATCCTTTTGATGTATTTTTGAACTTGGTTTGCTAATATTTTGTTGAGGATTTTTACATCTATATTCATCAGGGATATTGGACTATAATTTTCTTTTTTTGTTGTGTCTTTGTCTGGTTTTGGTATTAGAGTAATCTTGCCTAGAAGAATGGGTTTGTAAGTATTCCCTCCTCTTCTGTTTTTTGGAATACTCTAAGAAGGGTGAGTTTTATCACTTCTTTAATGTTTAGTAGAATTCAGTTGTAAAGCCATTGTGTGTTGGGAGTTTTTGATTACCAGTTAAATTTGATTGCTGGTAATTGGTCTGCTCAGATTTTCCATTTCTTCCTGGGTCAGTCTTGGAATGTACTTTTCTAGGAATTTGTCCATTTTTCCTAGGTTGTTCAATTTATTGGCATAGAATTTTTCATTAGAATTTTCTAATAATTCTTCATATTTCTGTGGTCTGTTGTGACTAGCCCTTTTTCATTTCTGATTTTGTTTATTTTTGTACTTTCCTTTTTTCATGATAAGTCTGGCTGGTGGTTTGTTTATTTTGTTTATTTTTCTCAAAGAACCAGCTCTTCATTTTGTTGATTTTTTTCCTAGTGCTTTATTTTTCTGTATTTTATTTATTTCTACTCTGATTTATATTTTGTCCCTCCTATTAACTTTGGGTTTCATTAGTTCTTTTTCTAGTCCCTTTAGCTATGAGTTTAGATGGCTTGTTTGTGATTGTTCTTGTTTCTTAAAGTACGGCTGTATAGCTATGTATATCCCATTTAGAACTTCTTTTGCAACATTCCACATATTTTGGACTGCTGTATTTTGTTTTCATTTGTCTCCATGTATTTCTTGATTTCTGTTTTGATTTCTCTATTGATTATTTTGAAGTATGTTGTTTAGCCTCCATGTGTTTGTGAGCTTTCCTGTTTTCTTCACGTGATTTATTTCTAGTTTTATACCATTATGGTGTGAGAAGTTGCCTGATACAATTTCAATCTTTTGGAATTTATTGAGTCCCTTTTAGTGTCCTAGTATGTCATCTATTCTGGAGAACATTCCATGTACACTTGAGAAAAATGTGTATCCTGCTGTCCTGGGTGTAATGTTCTGTAGGTATCTGTTAAGTCCTTTTGATCTAATGTGTTGTTCAGTGCCTCCATTTTCTTATTTATTTTATCTCAGGTCGATCTGTCTTTTGGTATGAGTGGTGTGTTAAAGTCTCCTGAAATGAATGAGTTGCAGTCTATTTCCCCCTTTAATTCTGTTAGTATTTGTTTTACATATTTGGGTGCTCCTATGTTGGGTGCATAGATATTTATAATTGTTAGAGCTTCTTGTTGGACTGCCCCTTTTATCATTTTGTAATGTTCTTCTTTGTCTCTTGTTACTTTCTTTGTTTTGAAGTCAATTTTGTCCTATAAGAACTGCCACTCCTGCTTTTTTCTCCCTATTATTTGCATGAAATGTGCTTTTCCATACCTTCACATCCAGTCTTTGTATGTCTTTGGGTCTTAAATAAATCTCTAGTAGGCAGCGTATAGATGGGTCTTGTTTCTTTATCCATTTTGTTATTTTATGTCTTTTGATTAGAGCATTTAGTCCATTTACATTTAAGGTAATTATTAATATGTATGTACTTATTGCCATTTTATTAATTGCCTCCTGGTAGTTTTTGTAGTTTCTCTCTCTTTCTTTTTCTCTTATACTCTTTACTTTTTATTCGATGGTTTTCTTTGTGTTGTAAGTGAATTTCTCTTTTATAATTTTTGTGTATCTATTATAGGTTTTAGGTTTATGGATACCATAAAGTTCATGTATAGCTTCCTAACTATACAGCATCCTATATTGAGTTGATGACTGCTTTATTTAAAACACAACCTAAAACTACATGATTTTTCTTTTTCCTCCTCCTCCACACTTTATGTATTAGATGTCATAATATGCATTTTTTGTTGTATGCCTTGACTGACTTAGTGTTTAGTTGGCTTTACTACTTTTGTTTTTTTTGTTTTAATTTTATATTTGCTTGGAAAGTATTGGTCTACTATCTTTATCATGGGTTATTTTCACTGCTGGAAATTATTTAGACCTAAGAACATTGCCATCTACAGAAGTCCCTTTAACATACTCTATAATGTTGGTTTAGTTATAAATTCCTTCAAGCTTCATTTATCTTGGAAATATTTAATCTATACAAATTTGAGTGATGATCTTGTGGGGTAGAACATTCTTGTTTGATGGGCCTTCTGTTTCAATACATTAAATATATCATGCCACTCCCTTCTGCTGAGAAGTCTGCTGATAGCCTGATGGGATTTCCCCTATAAGTAACCGTTTTCTCTCTCTAGCTGCTTTCCATACTCTCTCCTTATCCTTGCTCCTTGTTTTAATTATTATATGCCTTGGTGTTGTCTTCCTTGGGTTCCCTTCTTTAGGGGATCTCTGAACATCCATGATCCGGGTGTCTATTTTCTTTCCAAGATTGGGGAAATTTTCAACAATCATTTCCTCAAAGAGACTTTCTACCCCATTGTTTTTCTCTTCTCATTTGGTAACCCTATTATGTGAATATTGTTTTGTCTGGAGTTGTCACACAGCTCTCTTCACACCCTATCATTTCTAGAGGTTCTTTTTTGTGTTCCTCAGCTTTGCTGTTTTCCTATTCTCTAACTTCCTTCTCATTGATTTTCTCCTCTGCTTGCTGTGTTCATTCATTCCCTCCATTATGTATTTCATGTCAGTTATTGTATTCATCAACTCTCGGTGGCTCTTTTTCAACTCTTCTATCTCTCTGTTGAAGTCCTCCCTGAGATCTTCAATACTTTCCTGCAGTCCAGTGAGCCTATTTATTACTGTTACTTTGAAATATTTATCAAGAATATTGATGAACTCTATTTCATTTATCTCTTTCTGGTTTCTTATCCTGTAGTTTTATTTGGAACATATTCCTTTGGTTCCTCATTGTGTCAGGATTTCTGTGTTTTTTCCTTTGTATTAGATAGATCCACTATGCTTCCTGGTCTAGACAGTAATGGCTTTATGAAGAAGGTGTCCAGTGGTGCTAAAAAGTTCAAGACTCTTTAGTTTCCAGTGTCTAGTTCTCCTTTGCAGTGGTGCCCGAGTTGTTGGTGGTGGGCAATGTGTGGTGGACATCTTTCTGTCTGTCTGCTGGCATTGGTTTATCTCAGTCTGCCACAGTTGGCAATTTGCCCCATCTGGCTCTTTGTGAGCAGAGCAGCAGTGCCTCTTCTGGGATTTTTGTGGGCAGTGCTATCCACTGCCTGCCCTGCAGAAATGGTGGCTCTGCTAGGGCTAGCTGGGTAGGTGGGATGGTCACATGGCTTTAGGGTGGTTGTGCAGCTGCAGAGTCTCCTGGGCATGCAGTGATGCAGCAGTGACAAGGCACACAGGTGTGCAGCAGCTGAGGGCCATGTAGCACCATGTTGGGCTGCCCATAAGGAGGAAGCAGTGCTCAGTTCTGGCTCCCACAGTCACCTCCCCAGTTTGGCTGAGACAGGGCTGAGACAGCTGGGAAAGCCTTCTGCCTGCCAGGCAGCAAAGTTTCCCTTTGCTTTCAGGCAGCCAAATGTGATGCTGTTGGGCCAAGTTGGTGAGCAGGTGGAAAGTTATACAGGGAAGCACCTCAGGGCTGAGCCATCAGCAAGGGATATGGAGTGTTTGGTGCTCCCACAAGTGCCTGACCTGTTGGGCCAAGATGGGCTGGGGAAGTGTTTTCCTCCTTCCCTTTCTCCTGTGGAGAGAGCTCCATCTAACCATCACCTCTCTGCACCCCTCCTGCTGCTGGCAAGTCTTTCAAACTGCTGCCTGTATTCTTGGTCTCAGCAGGTCAGATGGAGTATGCCTGTTTTCCCAAGCAGCTGGAGTCTCAGCTTCCCAGAGTGCTCCAACTCTCCCAGGTGTCCAGCCCCACTAATCACTAGAATCCCAGAACAGATCTCCAGGGCCAGGTATGCAAAGTTCCTGGGCACCTATCTCCTATCCACTAAATTCTTCTTCCTCCTACCTGTGGGCTGGGATGGTGGAAGGACTTGGGTCTTGCTGGATTGGGCTCTGCCACTTTACTCTTCCCTGTGTGGTCTTCTCTTCTTCACCAGGTATAGATGGTCTGTTCTGCAGTGTTCAGGTCATTCTCAGTGTTAGCTGTATTTGCTGTAGTTGCCTCCTTGTGTATGGGGGGGGAGGAGCTTTCTGCCTTGCTTTCCTTTTCCACCATCTTTTTTCTGAGCCTTTTATATTTTAATAGTAAAGCGAATTTCCCACAACTATGGTTTGCACTTGTCTTCATTTTTGTCAATGTTTAGATCAGACTGGATTCCCTTACGTCCTAGAACCTGATTGCTTATGATTACTCGGTGTCCTACTCTTATTCTGTAGTACATCTCCTCAAACACAGAACCCAGCCCATCTGAGCAACCCCGAATCTTCATACAAATAAAGTGCCACCAGCCTAACAGGCTCTATTGGGGACTGGGTGAAGGAGAGTGCTACCCCACATATATAGGTCATTTTAAACAAAACAATAACATCATTGCAATATTTTCTGGTCCCTGCTCCAGAGGGAGATTTCACTGTTCCTACATCAAATCCTAGCCTCGTAACAATGTTTTCTCTTACTTTTTCCCCTTCTTTCACAAGTCTTCTTAATTTTTCTATCCTCTTTCCTTTTAAAAGCAAAGCCCACAAACTTTTCTTTCTATCATGCAGATCAGCCTCCTCCTCCCCCTCCACATCCCAGCACCTGCCAACACCCATGATGGTAGGGAGTCTACTGCATTCAGGGATTCTTACCAAGACAGGTGATGCCATCTCTCCTAGAGGCATTCTGTTTCCAACTATTAAAATAGTGATGATTTTAGTCCTGAATAAAGGGGTATACATACAATTTCAGTCCTAACAGACTTCCAAAATATATTTTTAAGTCATGATTAATGACAAATAAAAATAAACAGAAATTAATAGTTGAAGTATTTGTTTTATCTTTTGTCACATGGAATCTACTATATATGATGTTCACTGAGATGTTCTAAAACTGTATGAATAGGGACTCATTGATTTACAATGACTCCTGAAAATTTCACTTCTACAATATCAAAAAGAACCTAAGCTAGGGCTTTTTCAAGTCTGTTACAGATAAAAGCAACTCAGAAAAATGGGATTCTGAACAGTTATATATTGTTGTAGAATATGGAAATGGAAGGATATACCTTTGATCTTGGTTTGCAGTAGGGCTGATGGGGCAGAGAGGTCTGCTGTAACTGGAGGCTCTGAGCAGCCTAGAGGCAGAGTGCAGAGTAAGAGGGTCTTATACCCCACAAAGAATGATGGGAGCAGGTTTGTAGGATAGAATGAAGAGCTTGAACAAATGGTACCTAGTTTCCTTGGGCCATTTTATATGTATTCCATAATAGTTTAGAAATAAAATACCATTCACTTTTTATAGATTCTACAATATAGCAAAAGGATTTGAAAAGAGCTGTACTTTGGAAATAGTGTTTTTTAGGGATTTAAACATACTTTGACTCTTTTGACTGTATCTTTTGTTTTTATATTAGCATTACAAAACCTCTCTAAATATGTATGAGATGACAACATCTATTCTAGAAAAGTCATGTGGTGAAATAGAGATATACATGTATTTTCTACAAATGTATTAACTACAGTGGTTTAAAATGACTGTTGTGTTTTAATAAATAAGTATTCAATGCAAAAAATATGCTCCTTATTTTACTAATAAGCCCTCCTATGTTCAAGTTTGTATTTGAGATGTCTTTTAAATATGATGCATAGCAATTTATTTTTTAATGTTTATTATAAAATCTGAAATTATCTAGGCATAAAAAACATAATAGAAAATATTTAAGTTTACATTAAATAATTTGGATTATGTTGACTGCTACATTGAAAAAAAAATTTATGTAAATGTGCATGTTCTTTGGAAATCTGTTAAATATTAGATTTAATGTTTAATTTTAAACAATTTCAGATACTAATATTTGCATGTTCCTTCAGAGGGTTTAATCTTCATTATGTATACATGGTCTGTAAAATCTCATTAAATGATATTACTTTATATTCAACTTAATATACAATACAGAATAACCTCATCTAACCATGGGAAATTCATTCGATCTCTTTTGAAGGTATAAAAAGAAGAAAATAGTGGCAAAGGGAAGTCATATAGAAGAGCGTAAGTACTTTTTCTTCCTGAGAGCCCTGTACTTGATTTGCTAAATTTTGAGCTATAATGAATTCCTATGCTTGAGTATAAAGATCTGAAAATAGGAATTTTCTGTGAAAATGCCAATAGGCCTCTTATCATGGTAGCATTGGGAAGAGCACTCTAACTCCATGCTCTTATGGCTATTGTGAACTTTTCTCTACTCCATAGAAGTGGTAAATAATATTGGAACAAAGTGAGTCAGGATACTTAGGATTCACTGTAGCAAAGAGAATTGGAACTACAAAAGCACTCTCACTGATGAAATTGGAATTTTTTTTTTTAATTAACACTTCTAATTAGAATTTAACATCTCACTAGCTTCGTATGGGATTTTTCGCTTCCTTAATCTCACGGAAACCTATCTGTTGGCTCTAAATAGGCAGTCACTTACCATGCACCACTTGAGGATTTCAATTAATCCCAAATCCTCCATCTTTGGTTTGTGAACTTGACATTTTGCTCTTGTGCTTTTCCTTCCTCTTTGAACACACTCACTAAAGTCCGCTCAACAAGATTTTCATGTATGACCTTCAACTCATCTCCTCCCTCATCCTATTTCTCTGCTATCTTAAGACAAGAATTTCATAAACTTGACTCTGACTACTAGGGATGATAATTGGTGATACTAATCACGATGAGTCAGGCTCCCCCACCCCATGTGCCAGGAAGTGCGCTTGGCTTTTCACATTTAGCCAGGGCAGGTCTGTGTTGCACTTAAGTCAGGGTTTATTTGCCGTGCCTCTAGATTTGCGCTGCCCTACCTTACGCTGGCTGATGTCAGACACACAGGCAGTATAGACGTGCCATTCAAAACTACAGCTTTCCATGCACTCTTCAAAGTTTCATCAGTAGAAAAAAAAATCATGTCTATTAGTTATTCTGTGTTCTAAGGAATGAATGCGCTTTGATGCAACCTGGATAACATCAAGTCCTCAACCTGACACATCTTGGATATTCTGCTGGGTGTCTACAAAGAAAGATCAGCTTACTGCTTCAGAACTGAGAGCCTGGCTGAACTCAACCTTTGCCCTAATTCTAGAGGAGCCCCTGAGGATGGTGGTGAAACATCACTAGTGTACCTATGGGAGTCTATGAAAAGTCATCCTTCTGGTTGTTGTTCTCAATCTAGGAAACAGTACAGGAGCTCAAGAAAGAAAACTAAAAAAAAAAAAAAAAAAATGTGTCTGTAGAACATGATATTTTCATGTAGGTGTTTGTGTCTCTGAACTCCTGAAATCCCTGGACAACAGGACCAGGATCCAAAGATTTTCCTCAGGGAATCACTCCTTAATAATAGTAAAAAAAGAAACCTCACCACTAGACAATCATTAATTTAACTTCTATCATCTTTCCTTTAAAATTTTTTAATCCCAGGAGAGTGTAGGTGGCAGTTTGTGGCTCACTTAAGTGTGGTGTGAATAAATTTACCAAAATCTTTGGCAGGAGGTTAAGAAAAAGACAAAATGTTGGGGAAGAATTAGAAAATGTTATCCTTTGGTGGCTGGGAGCCTCCTGGAGTGGGAGAAAGGAAAGGGAGAGTGTGATCCAAAAAATCCTCCCCACCTAGGACCCAGGGTCATTCTGTCTGGGCCAAACCACTGTCTTTACAATGTCAGTGAAGGTGGCAAGTGCCTTGGCAATCAACGAGGTTTAATGGGGATGTCACAGCCCTGCCACCACCGAGCAGCTCTGAGAGCATGGGAGACTTTTAACATAATAATTATAGCATAATCATTTAAACATAATAATTATAACATCTTTTGTGTAAGGTCTTCCTTCCATGGAGACTTGCCAACATTCTTCATCATCAAAAGTATTTATTTAGCATCCACATGTGTATGGTTCTGCTGAGTGCTAGCTTTTTCTTTTCTAATTTTTATAACATCTCAAGTGTGTAAAGAAAAGCTGGAGGAGGAGGAAACTTGGGGAAGAGAAGGTTAAAGAAAAAACCTTGGTTACTTTAAAATTACTCTCAGCGACTTTCAAAACCAGAGGAATAGGAGGACCCTACAACCTCAGAAAGACTTTTCCTCACAAAGGATAGACTAGAAAAGAGTCACTCCCTACCAGTCTTCCTATTTTTCTAGAAAAAGCCATTAAATAATTAATTTTTGGAAAGTGAAGGCATGCAGAGCATTCCCTACTATCAGATATCTTGTAAGTGTTTTAACTAAACATGTCTATATTTCATGCAAACTTCTAAGCATTTTAAAGAAATCTGACAAAAGCATGAGCTCTCTTGGTTGGTGTTATTAAATGTTATCTTTGCTAATTTCCTTAGGTTGGCAAAGCCTTACCAATTAACCGAGATGCTTTTAGATCTAAATGAGTTTTGTGTGAAACACTTAAACGTTTTCGATGCATGCTTACATGAAAAACACATTCAGCCAATTCAAGGCAAGAAGGTTGTAGAATTATGTGGATCTAGAATTATTTCCACAATTATTTTCACACTGCAGCTTACACATATGTTAAAAAGTCTATTGTAGGATATACAGTATTTTGAAAATTCCATAAGGACTGGAAAATAAAGTGTAGATATTTTGTAAAATACTTAACCAAATGGTTCACACAAATATAGAAGCAAACTGTGCACTTGGAGATTCCCTTTTAGGCCCTCTTCACTTGAATTTAACATATGTGTCCTACTTTTTTAAAAGACCGAAAATATTTGCAAGTATGTTTATTGAAATGTTTCTAAATTCTTTGCCGTAGTCATCCATCTGCATCCATACGTAATTCCCACTCCTTTCTGTGGGCATGGTGAGTGTAGGGTGGAAAAACTTGGATAATTATATCTTATGAGTTTGTAACATTTTAAATTTCCAAAGGAAAATTAGACCCATAAATTTTTTTCAGATGTGCAGCTGAGAAATACTTTTTTAAATCGCTAATTTCACTGCAGATTAACACATTCAGTTCTGCCAAAAATCTGCCTCTTCCCTTCCTTCCTCAGCTCTGCCAGCCACTCTCTTCCCGCCTCACTGTTTCTTTGATCTCATCTAGATTGAAAGAAAAAAAAATCTCTTCATTCCCCTGAAGATATAAAGTTTATAATTTTTTCTCTTTCAAAAATATGTGTTCTTAAATTAGATAACAGAGTTAATTGAAAATCATTGAAACAAGGGCAAAGATTACAGTAATGCAGTTCAGTTTTATATTTAAGATTTGTGCCTCCCTTCAATAAACTCACTTTATAAAATCCAGAATATTAAAAAGTTGAGTTGATTTACCATTCTTAAAAGAGGACCATGTGCTTAAAATTAATCTTCCTGATCTCAAAAATATGGCGCTATTTATAAAAAATAAAATTAGTATTTGTCATGTATACATATTTTATAAAATATAATATTAATAAAATGGGGCAAAATTGCCTATAAAACAAGCTATATGTAATAAAATTGTTATTTTTTCTAAGGGATGTTAATTTGCATCGACTTTCTCTGAAAGTAAAATATGTAAGAGATAAACACATTTTGTAGGGAATAAGAGTCTATTTTAAAAGTTATATGCTAATAGAGAATGAAGAATCATCCAGAAAATCATTTTTACCTTAGCAAGGGTCATATGATATGATAAATGATCCACTCAATGTGAAATGAAATTATTTTTTGGAATATATATATGTGTGATGTGTGCATGTGTGTGTGTGTGTGTATATACAGACATATATTTACATATATATGTGTGTGTGTGTATATATATATATATCACACATACATATAATATATGTATATATTAGCTGGACCATCTGTTTTAGGGGTGGGATGCAGAACTGGATGGCAGAGTAGAAATAAGCAGTGTACAGTGAACATATTTTCAAGGATAAGCCCCCTATGGACCACTGAGGGGTAATTGCATTTGATACACATTTTCTGCTTGGGCTTTAAATAATTCCCAGGTGACTTAAACCAACATTAAAGCTGTCTTTGAACTGTATATTTCTCTAAAACAATTTTTTTATCTTTGATAATAATGTATTAGAGTTCAGTGATTTAAAAAATAACATGATAGCAAAGTTCATCACTAAATTCTATTTCTAAGTACAGTCCCAATAAAATTAATATTTAACATCCCCAGAGGTAGTATGGCCCAAAGTACTGATTATTTGCTTTTAACAGCATAAAATCATTTCATTAAAGAATCAAAGTACCAGTAAACACCTACCTCAGAATTTCCTTTCACTGGAGATAAAATATAAACTCATGCAAGCAATAAAATAATACCAATCACTCTGCTGTTTACTTTAAGAAGCAGGCTGCATACAAGACTTAAAAGCAGACAGAATTTAAGAACACAGTGTGCATTTCCCTTTTTCCTCTATTTATGAAAATCTGGACTCAAAATCATGGAGATTAATCTGGCAACCCATGGGTTACATTCAACCCAAAAGTGTTTGGTTTGGTAGTGGGAGGAGGGTGCCTCTGTATAAGATGCATCTCCTTCCTCTTTTTTTTTTAATCAATTATTGTTGCCAACATTTAAAAAGTAGATTTCAGCAAACACTGGTTTATCAGCTTCCCTGTAAAGTAGAAGGATCTTGCAACCTTGGCCCTTCCTTCGCACATTACAGTGATGTAGGTGACCCCTTTGCAGGAGGCCTGGGCACATGAGGACATTATGGTCAGTCCAGCTTTGCACCCCTGCACCTCACATTGTTTCCTCATGTGACAGCTGGCCTGATGCAAATTCAGAAACAGAGTGAATGAGGCTTAAGTAGATTTATCTCATATCAATTCAGCCTATAACTGGTCAGAAGTATTTGTAAACAAAATTTGTCTAGAATATTCTTATGGTAGTGTTTATGAAATGCTGTTCTATGCAATTGATTCTTCAGAAACTAGATATTAAAAAAAATAAAAGTGCCTGTTGTCATATAAGTTTTGGAAAAGTTGATTTAAGTAAAGTCAGCTGTATTTCTTTATGCAGAAGTTTTGTGTGCCCTGCGTGTGTGTTGTGCATTATGAATTCCCAATAGGTGATTTATAATGCAGCATTTTCCAACTTTATTTTAGTAAGTCACACCTTTTGAAATACATACTTCGCAGTTTGTATCATTTATAAATTCATGGACGTATCCTTGTGGTCTTAAGGTTTAACTCAAGGTTCACACTTTGGGATTTTCTGTCTCTACATAGCTTTACTTGACTTAGCATTTTCTTCCCTGAAGGAGACTGAAGGTAGAGTTTAGAAAGCACTTTGGAGAGAGATAAGGCAAAGTAGATTGGGAGGACAACAAAATAGCCCCAGATCTGCATACACTCTGGTCTCCGCCTACTCCCATGGAGTTGTGTCTGGTCCTCAGAGTAAGAGGCAAATTCACAGCTTGGAGAACTGCTCCCGCAAGGTGATCTGTGAAGCCAGAATGTAGCAACCATCTCTGCTTTGGTGCCCAGGGAGAAAGCAATACAGACGGGAGGAGAAGGTGCTTCCTCGCCTTGTGCTCACACCTTCAGCCTGTAAAGGAGACAGGAACCAGTTGCTCTTGTAGTTAGGAAGTGGGCTACTGGGAGCTCCAGGCAAAGGTGCTCAGTGGGTGCTGGCAGCCTGGACAGTGGGATGTACTTTTTGCAGAGTTCCTGACTGCAGAAGTCCACACAGGGTGTGACCTGAAAGCATGAAAGAACATTCTGGGCCCACATGTAAGACATCCCTCCTGACTCCTCATCTCACAAGGAATGTGCTGTGGCAACTGAGACTCTTCCGCAGGCCAGAGAAGCAGAAGTTCCTGAAACACATGTTCCTTTTATTTGATACATATTGTTTCCCTGAAGGCTGCAAGGTCCCAGGAATTTTACATTTTATGTCTTATCGGTTGTAAACTTTTCCACATTTCTGATTACATTCCTGGGGAAATTGCAACTTTTCCCTTTATGTAATGGATTAATATTTGGCTAACAAAACAATTCCTGTTAACATGGAAAAGGAAAAGTCATTTGTTAAAAAAAAAATGTGTATTGCTTATCTTGGGATCTTATATTTCTTGTATTTCTCATATGGCTTATATTGCTTCTCTTGGGTTCTGGTACATCTTACCTTCCTTTTTAATATAAGTGTGAGGTTGGCATGAAGTATGACAGTTGTTCAGTGAGGGCCCTGACACCCAGTCGGCTAGGCTTTAAATTATAAGATCCCACACTGGCTGTCAGTGCACCCCTGTGTGGTCCTCGTAGTAGTCAGCATTCAAGTGCTTGAGTGTCTGGATCATGTGCTGATATTTAGCCTTATACATTAAAGAAACAGTTGACAGAAAGGTCATAAATTCAGCCTGGAGAGGAATGTTGGCTGTGCACAGCACAGAGAGTGTGAGCTGATGGAATTCCACCTGCTCCCTGCTAGTCCTGCTCAGCGCACACCAGCTGGAGGTGATGAATTGGCCTTTTAGGTGGCCTCATATTGGGATGTTTTTCTGTAAACCAACTGACTGCTATGCAATAAGACTAAATCATGGCAGGTTTACAGCCTGGCCTCTGCCTGCCTCACTAACATCTTAACCATTGCCTCGCTGCATGGCTGTGTGGGCAGTGTGTGCTCAGGCCAGCCTCCCAGCAAGTCCCAGGTGGCCTTCCACGCTCAGCTTCTGGCCTCTCATCCTGATGGGTCCTGGAAGTGGGGGACCTTGTAGTTGGTGAACAAGGAACCAAGTCCCTTGGGACTTCTTCAGAATTGCTCCTGTACCTCCTTTAGGCCTTCTCAAAGCACTGAGTTCTTTGGCTACTCTGTGTCTGCTTCCCCCAACACTTCTGGTGCAAAATATAAGAAAGCAAACTTAAATTTGAGAAAGAGGGTGGGGGGATGAGGGGGGACTTCAAATTATCAACCGCCAAATAAGGGGTAATTCTGCCTTGTTGCTAAAGTCAGGATGAATATTTGCATAGAACTGAAGACCTGTGGGCAAACTTGAACACCGCGATGAAATGTTTTGTTCTTTGAAAAGGGTTGCAGGAGAGAAATTGCACTTCTGTGGGTGTTTTTTGCTAAGGGCAAATTTCTTTCCTAGATTTTCTACCTTTAAAAAACAATGTATCTGTGTTTTCATATTTTTAATTAAACATTCCTTGAAGTGTTCTTAAATAAACATACCACTTTGCTGGTTAGTTTTCCTCCCTTCCTCCCTCCCTTCCTTCGCTCCCTCCCTCCCTTCCTTTGCTCCCTCCCTATACAGCACCAGCAATATGTGATTGGCCAGTCTGAGCCTCCCATATACACCTAGTATTTGATATGAAGATCCACAAAAGGGGAGGATTTCTTTAAATCTTTTCATTGTTTAAGGCCCTTTTTTCAAATCCTGCACATTTTCCCAGAGCCCGTTTTCTGCCTCTCCATGCCCATCTCTTTTCTTTGTTCCTGTTTTTCACTTTACCTTTTTTTCTTTAAATCAAGAGAGGAGGCTATTCCCCACCCCTTGGATCAGTCTGGCGTTGTCACATGCATTGGCCAATAAAACTGGGAGACACTGAGCCAGTTTGAGCCAGGAGCCTCGGGATGCTTTGAGTGCTTGTATTCTCTGGCTCCTGGAATTCAGTCCAACTGCTATGTGACCAAGTATGAGCCAGTTTCTAAATAAAGGTAGACCACACGGAATAGAGAAGAACCATCCCAAAAGAGGTCATCCTCAAACAGCCAAGCCCCAGCCACATAGAGACTGCATCATAGAAAAATCAGTGAGCTTAGTTAAAAATCAACAAAAATTTCCCAATTGTCTACAAGTTGAGCCAGCCCCAGTTGTCTACAGGTTTTCTTTTTTAAGCTGTTATATATTTTTTGGCATCTGTTGCACAGAAAAAAGTAGTACCTGTTGATGCTCACCATGTGTCCACTAGGCTTGGCCACAGTGCCCAAATATTTGGTCAAGAATTATTCTATATGTTTATGTGAAGATATATTTTTTAAATGAGATAACAATCAGATTAGTAGGCTTTGAGTAAAGCAGGTTACCTTCCATAACATGGGTAGGCCTTATCCAATCAGTTGAAGAACTTAAAAGAGAAAAAAAAGCCTGACATTTCCAACCAAGAAAGAATTCTGTCAGTTGAATGCCCTTGGATTCAAACTGCAATTCTTCCCTAGGTCTCCAGTCTATCTACTGTGCAGAAATTGAACTTGCTATTCCTCTAAAATTACATGAGTTAATTCCTTAAAATACCTATCAATCTATCTATACAGCTATCCATATATACACACAATCTGTTGGCTCTATTTCTCTGGAGATACTAATATACTGATTTACTTTTACTTCTCATAATTTTTTTAATTGCAAAGCTAGCGAAATACACTATCCATTTTCCCACTACAATTGGGCAGAGCTTTATTTTATGCCCAACTTCCATTTCTCTAGTTTACCAAGTACCTCCTACCCTTCAGCAACCTGACCGATGACTTTAATATCAAGAAGATCAGGAAAATGGCATTGTCCTTGGTAAATACCAATCATTTTCTTTCTTCCCAAGGCCCAGAATGGCAGAGGAGTGACTGTCAGCATCAGATTGTGAGTGTAAGATGAGCATTCCAATTCATTTTCAGGCTCTTGACCAAGAATTTTGTCCATGAAAAGAAATGCTCATTAGTCTTAAAGGGGTTGCATTCTACAGTAAAATGATTGTTCTTTATTTTCTTTACCTTTGTGTAATTTCCAACAAAATCCCTGCATTCTCTAGCATCTCATATTGCAATACTTTGCACAGCCCCCTATGTGAAAGCAATGACGGGATCATGCACACATACTCTGTATGCTTACCCACTCACACATTTATGGGAAAAAATTTCATGTGAAGCAGAAGGCAGGTTTCATTTTTGAATAAGTCTTATATTTATTGTGCATCTGTATGAATGTGTGTGTGTCAGTATCTCCCCAAGTCTTGGAGTGAACAGCCATCACAGAACAATGTAGTAAAACTGAAGCATTAAGTAAAAATTTCAAGACAAAAGTGCGGATCTCCTCTCTCCTTCAGGAGAATAGAAGGGAGAAGTGGGATGCTATGACATACTATAGCCTCTGTGGGAGTTCTGGAGACTCCAGGCAGCTGGCCTTGGGTCCCTGGGGCATGTTCAGCCTATTTGGCATCAGCTGTGGAGCAACAGGGCAGGCAATGATGGGGGCATAGATGGGCAGCCTTCTACTTCCTGGCAGGCTGACAGGTTTGATGGCCTGACTTTGAAGAAGGCTCCCAGATTCTTTGGTGAGTAGATGTGTTCAGCAATTAGCAATAGGTGGCTAGCATCCTGGGAAAGCTGGAGGTAGAGTTAGTTACAAAAGGCAAATATAGGGAGGATTCAAGATGGCAGTGTGGGAGGTGAGACAGAGAACTCCTCCCAAAACCACATGTAATAAAAAAATACAGTTAATACAACTAATCCTGAAAGAGCAACAGGAAAGAAGGCTGTGATGCCGGGGTTCTTGTTCACGGAGTCAAAGAATGAACTTCACAAACAGTCAAGGTAGGAGAGCAAGGCAGAGGCTTTTACTTAGAGAGAAAGCAGGGGGACAGAGCTCCTAGCTCAGGCCAGGAGGGGACAAGAGAGCCCCAGGGTGGTGCATTGTCTAGAGATTTTATAGTCAGTTGAGAGACAAAGGGATAGGGGTGTACACCTGCTACCTGGTCCCAAAATGTTTATATTTGAAGTGACATTAAGTTTCTTATTAGTCTTCCTGGTTATTTACAATAATTTTACTGCTCTGATTTCCTCCCAGGATAGCAGCTTCCTGGTCTGGAAGCATATCTCTCAAGACTGCCTGTTTGGCTCCCAAGGTGGGCTGAGTTACTCTCTGTCTGTTAAATAGTATGTTAAGAAAGTTACTTTTTAACAAATGGGGTTTTAAATTGCAATTTAATTTTCAAGATGGCATCCTTCCTGTTTTTACTACATTGTTTTGGGCTTGCTAGCTACATTGCCCAGGTTGCAAATTATTTCTTTAGGGCTGGAGGAAGACAAGCAGCATCTGGGAAAAGTCAGAAAAACATGTTGGGCAATCCCAGCAGGCTAAAGCAAATCCCAGAATGGATTAATTTGCTTTGTTTTTCCAAAGGCCCTCACCCTACTCTATCTAACCCCATGGTCCCTGTCTCAGCTGCAATAGACTGCATACATCTAGAGAACAGGGCAGACCTCATGAAACAGGGTAACGTACCAAAAACTTGATCTGGCAGGACCCAAGCCCTTCCTCTACACCAGCTCACCAGTGGGAGGAAGAGAAATGGAGAGGGGAGGGGAGGGAAAGCCTAGGACTGCTGAACACCCAAACCTGGAGATAAGCTTTGGGAGCACAAACCTACATTGCATGCTCTGGAGATTAGTGGGATTGGAAAGCTAAGACAGAGTGAATATTGTAGAAACTGAGATTCCCGTTGTTTGTGGAGGACAGGGAACCACATCTGGCTCCTCTGGGCCAAAGGAAAAGAGGGAAGACCGAGAGGCTTCTTAGCAGTGAGAGGGCTGCTAAAGGGCAGTGTTTGCATGGAGCATCTTGTACAGGAGAAGGGGTAGGTGGACAAGGTCATCTGGCTGTGCTCTGCCCAGCAGGTTGGAAAAATTCGGGAGCTTTAGGCACTCCATCTCTCTGGCTGGCTACTCAGTGCTGAGGCTCCCCACTGTGATACGCAGGCTGCTGTGCCTTCCTCCTGGCCTGCCAGAACCAGCTCACAAAACAGCAGTCCCTGCCCTGGTATCAAGAAACTGAGGCACACCAGCCAGAGGGAGGCCCTACCTACAACAGCTACAGATGCAAAGCACAGAGGGGTACATCTGTAGGCTCGGCCAACTGGTAAGGACAGGGGAGACAGACACTGCAGCCAGGAAACAGGAAACATCTGTTTCCTCTACCCCCCTCCCCAACATCACTCCAGGGGATGAGCAGTTCCAGAGACTAGAGCTTCTGGGCACTAGAGGGCGCCACATACAAGAAACACCAAAGGAACCTGGTTCAAACAAAAATCTCAGAAACACCAGGAAAAGGGCCAAATGAAACTAAACTCAACAATTTTCCTGAAAGAGAGTTCAAAATAAAAATTATAAACATGTTCATGGAGGTACAGAAAAATATTCAAGAACTCAGGGATGAATTTAGGATGTAGATTCAATCATTAAGAAATTCCATATCTGAAATGAAACACACAATGGAGGAATTTAAAAGCAGATTAGATGTACTAGAAGAGATGGTAAATGGAATAGAAATTAGAGAAGAAGAATATGAAGAAACTGAGGCACACAGACAAAAAAGGATCCCAAAAATGAAAGAACATTGAGAGAACTGTGTGACCAAAGGAACAATATTCACATTATAGGGGTACCAGAAGAAGTGAGAGGAAAAGGGATACAAAGTGTCTTTGAGTAGGTAATTGCTTAAAACTTCCCCAATCAGGGGAAGGAGACTCTCTCAGGCAATGGAGGTGCACAGATCTCCCAACACAAGGGACCCAAGGAAGACAACACCAAGACATATAATAATTAAAATGGCAAAGATCAAGGATAAACAGATACTTAAAAGCAGCTAGAGAAAGAAAAAAGATCACATACAAAGGAAAACCAATCAGGCTATCATCAGACTTCTCAACAGAAATCTTACAGGCCAGGAGTGTCATGATGTATTTAATGCAATAAATCAGAAGTGCCTTGAACCAAGAATACTCTACGGAGCAATATGATAATTTAAATTTGTTGGAGGGATGAAACAATTTTCAAATAAGCAAAAGCTGAGAGAATTTGCCTCCCACAAACCACCTCTACAGTTCATTTTTGAGGGCCTGCTATACATGGTAGTATTCCTAAGGCTAAATAGGTGTCACCTCGGGAAATAAAACCACAGCAAGAAAGTAAAACAATTAATTACTAAGCAGATGGAAAATCAAATCAACCATCCCCACAGTCAATCAAGGGATAGACAAAGAGTACAGAATATGATACCTAATATATAAAGAATGGAGAAGTAAAGAAAAGGAGAAAAAAGGAAAGAACCTTTAGGTTGTGGTTGTAAAAGCATGCTAAGTGAGTTAAATTAGACTGTTAGATAGTAAGGAAATTACCCTTGAAACTTTGGTAACCATGAATCTGAAGCCTCCAAAGGCAATAAGTATATACCTATCAATAATCACCCTAAATGTAAAAGGACAAAGAAATAAAAGGCATCCAGATTAGCAAGGAAGAAGTTAAACTGTCACTGTTTGCAGATGGCTTGATATTGTACATAAAATACCCTAAAGAATCCATTCCAAAACTACTAGTACTAATATATGAATTCAGCAAAGTTGCAGGATACAAAATTAATATGCAGAACACTGTTGCATTCCTATCACAAATGATGAACTAGCAGAAAGAGAAATCAGGAAAAGAATTCCATTCATCAATTGCATCAAAAAGAATAAAATACCTAGGAATAAACCTAACCAAGGAAATGAAAGACCTATTCTCTGAAAACTACAAGACACTCATGAGAGAAATTAAAGAAGACACCAATAAATGGAAATACATACCATGCTCATGGATAAGAAGAATTAATATGGCAGAATGGCCATCCTGACTAAAACAATCTACAGATTCAATGCAATCCCTATCAAAATACCAATAGCATTCTCTAATGACTAGAGAAAATTGTTCTAAAATTCATGTGGAACTACAAAATACCCTGAATAGCCAAAGCAATTCTGAGAAGGCCAAATAAAGCTGGGGGGTTTATGCTCCCCAACTTTAAGCTCTACTACAAAGCCACAGTAATCAAGACAATTTGGTGCTGGCACAAGAACAGACCCAAAGAACAATGGAACAGACTAGAGAGCCCATATGTGAACCCAAGCACATATGGTCAATTAATATATGATAAAAGAGCCATGGACATACAATGGGGAAATGACAGCTCGTGTTAGCAAAAGTGGACAGCTACATGCAAGAGAATGAAATTGAATTATTGTCTAACTCCATACACTTAAGTAAACTCAAAATGGATCAAAGAACTGAATGTAATTCATGAAACCATAAAACCCTTAGAAGAAAACATAGGCAAAAATCTCTTGAATGTAAACATGAGCAACTTTTTCTGAATGCTTCTCTTTCGGCAAGGGAAACAAAATAAACATGAGCAAATGGGACTATATCATGCTAAAATGCTTCTGTACAACCAAGGACACCATCAGCAGCACAAAAAGGCATCCTACAGTGTGGAAGAATATATTTGTAAATGACATATCTGACAAGTGGTTAACATCCAATATATATAAAGAACTCACATACCTCAACACCTAAAAAGCAAATAACCCTAATAAAAAATGGGCGGAGGTTATGAACAGACACTTCTCCAAAGAGGAAATTCAGATGGCCAACAGGCACATGAAAAGATTCTCCACATTGCTAATTATCAGGGAAATGCAAATTAAAACCACAATGAGATATCACCTCACACCATATAGGATGGCAACATAGAGAAGACTAGGAAGAACAAATGTTGGTGAGGATGCTGAGGAAGGAGTACTCTCCTACACTGCTAGTGGGAATGTAACCTAGTTCAACCATTGTGGAAAGCAGTATGGAGGTCTCTCAAAAAACTAAAAGTAGAAATACCATTTCACCGAGGGATTCCACTCCAAAGGGTTTTATCTTAAGAATGCAGGATCCCAGTTTCAAAAAGACATATGCTCCTCTATGTTTATCGCAGCACTATTTACAATAGTCAAGAAATGGAAGCAACCTCAGTGTCCATCACTAGATGAATGGATAAAGAAGAAGTGGTGCATATACACAATGAAATGTTATTCCGCCATAAGAAGAAAAAAAATCCTACCATCTACAACAACATGGATGGGGCCAGAGGGTATTATGCTCAGTGAAAGAAGCCAGGTAGAGAAAGACAAGTACCAAATTATTTCACTCATCTGTGAAGTATAACAACAAAGCAAAAACTGAAGGAACAGAACAGCAGCAGACTCATAGAAGCCAAGAATGGACTAACAGTTACCAAAGGGAAAGGGACTGTGTAGGGTGGGTGGGAAGGAAGGGAGAAGGGGAGTAAGGGGGCATTACAATTAGCACACATAACGTGGGGGTGGCTTGGGAAGGCAGTATAGCACAGAGAAGACAAGTGGTGGCTCTGTAGCATCTTACTATGCTGATGGACAGTGACTGTAATGGGGTGTGTAGTGGGACCTTTATAATGGGGGTAATCTAGTAACCACAATATTGCTCATGTGATTGTATATTAATGATACCAAGAAAAAAGCCAAATAAAGGATAAGGACTTTCATTCTGCACGACTCAAAAGCTAAATATCTTACATCTTTACTCTTCTATGTTTAATAGTCAGCTCTAAGCTATAAATATTTTAACAGCAAAAGTATTTTTCCTATTGTTGGCTATTATAGAAATTGTCACATATTGTATGTTTTTCTAAACCGATGTTTGGATATGTTGAAGAGGGTTTTGTATTTTAAAAATTGTCAAAAGTGCTTTGAAAGTTGTCTAAAATATTTTAGGTAAAGTATTATTTGAGATAGAGAGGAGGCATTCTCGATAACCTATAGAAGATTTACTTGTGTCAACTGTGGAACTAGGTTAATTTAACTGTGGCAAGGACTGTATTTTTCATAATATTGTTTGCTCTGTTTTTTGGTTTGTGCATAGATTAACTTAAGACATTTATCCTTCTTTATAAAAACTCCATTAGGTGCCAACTTTTTGGAATTCTTTACTCTCATGCATTTCAAATGAAATGTAACAGAATTCTTTCTGACTACTCACCTCTACATTAACATGGCAGCAATTCAACAGACAAGAAATAACAAGTACTAGCAAGGATGTGGAGAAAAGGAAACCCTCCTACACTGTTGGTGGGAATGTAAATTGGTGCAGCCACTGTGTAAAGCAGAATGGAGATTCCTCAAAAAACTAAAAACTAGAAATGCCTATGATATAGTAACTCCATTCCTAGGAATTTACTTGAAGAAGACAAAAATCTTTGATTCGACATGATATATGAACCCCTGTGTTTATCTCTGCATTATTTATAATAGTCCAGTTAGAGAAGCAAAGTAGTAGATGAATAGATAAAGAAGATGTGGTACATATGCAGACTGGAATGTTATTTAGCCATAAAAAAGAAAGAAATCCTGCCAGCTGTGACAACATTGATGGAACTTGAGGGTATTATGCTCAATGAAATAAATAACCCTCGTGGAGAAAGACAAAGGCCATATGATTCCACTTATATGTGAATCTAAAAACAAAACAAAACGAAATGAAATAAATAGCAGTAGACTCATAGACACTGAGAAGCGACTGGATTGGTGGTTAACATGGGGAAAGAGTTTGGGTTGGCAGATGGAGTGGGTGAGGGGGATAAAGAGACACAAAAACCTCAACCATAATACAAATTGGTCACAGGGATGGAAGTGCAGCATAGAGAATATAGTCAATGGTTATGTAACATCTTTCTATGTTGACAGATAGTAGCTACACTAATTGGGGTGAAGATTTAATAATGTGGGTAACTGGTGAATCACTGTGTTGTATACTTGAGCCAATATAAGATTGTATATTGAAGTGATCAACTAAATTTCAATTAAAAAAACAACATGTTAGAGATTGTGGGAATACTGTCTTATAACTCCAAATTCCTCTTAGGGAACATAACAGCATTTGCACAGCCTGTATCTAGAGGCCATTTCCACTATGAAAACCTACAGCTTTTGTCTGGAGAGTATTTTAAGTATCTTGAAATAATGTGAAAAGTTTTGTTCAGTCCCAAGAAATACCTCCTGCAGAAAATCCATGCCAGTAAAAATATAATGGTCACTGCAAACAGTGGGAAAGGGCAGAGTAAGTGTGAGATGTAGGGATACAAGCTTCAGTTTTGATCCAGGCTTCACCATGTGCTTCCTTTGAACAGTTCAGGGTTATTTATCACCTCTGAAACTGCCCTTAGCTGTACAAGGGGCACACATCTCAGGGCAAGTTTGGGAGGAGAATTAAAGATGACATGAAGGATAGTGCCTGTAAATATTATTATTTTATCACAGTAAAAATCTTTTACAGGATCCCTCATTTTCTGAACATCTGCCAATCTGGATCACATCACACTTATTTCCAGTACCCTTATGATTACCACTGTATACAGTTTCTGAAGTTTTACAGCCTTTAGATAATGTTCAAGCTCTGCAGTGTGGAAGATACCTTTTCTCACTTCTATAAAATAAGTGTATTCTAAATTGAATTCACTCTGTTAGTTGATCAATTCAGATAGATCTTATTTCATAAGAAATGAAAACTGTTGTCCTGCACTGAAATTTGTTTCAAATGTGTATAATGTACAATGATATTTAAAAGTAGAAAAGAGGTCAATTGGAAATTCTTCTGAACAAAAAATTTTTTAAATTATTAAAACTATTTTGTTGTTGTAAATAAGTATTATACTTATGGTTCAATATAAGTTTTTATTAGATAGAAAGGCCAAATGAAAGAGGTGTGTCATTAAGGTTTGACAACATAAAATTCTCTCATCTGGGATGGGAGGGGTGGTCTTTGGGCAGAAAGCTGGCAGTAGAAAAGGGAAAAGTCACTTGAATATGACAGGTAGAAGCCAAGTCACTGAGAGATTGTGTATGTCCTGTGTTAAAGGACTTTCTGTGGAGGGATGGACCAGAGGCTGTGAGGAGGGAGAGGAAATTGTCAAAGACTAAGTTCATATATGGCCATATTTGGAGATAGGAACTTTAAGGGAGCAGTTATGGTATAAATCCTTCATGTTTATTCTAGTCATTTCATATTGATGCTATAATAAATGACCTCAAATTTAGTAAGTATGACAACCATTTACTGTCCCAGTGTGGCAGTTCACATGTCCCTCACAGTGTGGCCCAGCTGCCCCTCTGCTGAGGGTCTCTCAATGATGAAATAAAATTTTGCTTAAAATGCTTACTTAACTCAATCCTGAGGACATTGCAGCCTCTATTTCTGTATGTTGTAGGGTTATGGAGATTCTAGTGGAGGTTAAATGTGATGATTATGTAGGACCCTGTTGCTTCCCAGAGGCTCTGTGGAAGAATCTGCATCCGAGCTCATTCAGATGTTGGCAGAATCCCACTACTGTGGCTCTAGGGCTCAGCCCATTTCCTTGCTGGCTGACAGCTGGGAGTCTCTCTCAGCTCCTTAAGAGCATCTGCCTTTCTTGTCACATTGCCCCTTCCACCTTCAAACCAGCAAAGGAGCATAGAGTCATTCTCATGCTTCCAATCTTTCTGATTTTCCCTTTCTGCCTATATCTCCTGATTTAAGAGTTCTTACGATAAGATTTAGCCTATCTGATCAATCCAAGATAATGTCCCTATTTTAAACTCTGTAACTGTGAGGACAATGGAAGTTCCTATGGCCAGGATCCTCACCTGAACCTAAGCTACTTGATGTAACTGGCCTACTGCTATGGAAATGCTTCCACACCCATAGGTAATGAGCTATTACTGACTGAATCATTATATAAAGAGCTCTGCCCAGTGCTCTAGGTGGAAGCAGAGACAAAGGAGGATTGTAGACCTGCAGACGTCATTCTAGTGCTCAACCTACAGCTGTGAGAATAAAACTGGGTATAAACCCTTTTTCCCCAAGAATGTTTTGTTGTCATTTCTCAGTCTCACAGAATCAACAGTGAACTTGCCTGAGGCTGAAACCCTCAGGCAAGACAGTAACTTTAATTGCATCTGCAAAGTTTTTTTATTCTTTTTTTTGGTTCTTGTTATTTTGCCATGTTCAGTACATATTCACAGGTTCCAGGGCTTAGGGTGTGGGGCTATTCTGCCAGTCACATGGATATATTAACAGGAAAGAGCAATAGGATATAAATACAGCTGAGAAGAGTAAAACAATTAAGTGAATTTTCCAAAGCAGTTGAGGGGAGAAAGGATCCAGAATAGGGGTGAGATGATTGGCCTGGAATAAAGGATACATAAAAAAGGAGGAAAACTTGATGGTGGGCAGGCAGTAAGGTAGTTCATTCCTTTGAGCCTTGGTCTTTCTTTTAATATAGTATACAATAAGAACATCAGCAGAAAACCAATAGGATTTTCAGGGACCTGGACAGTATTTGGAGAGGAAAGACATAGCCTTCAAGAGATTCTTAAGTAAATACTGCTCTTTGTGTCACTCTTCTGGTCATGGGGTTATTCCTTTTTGTGATCTGAATTTAGGGAAGTAAAGCATTGCTGTTATGCATGGAAAGGCATGCAATTCAGGCTTTTGTGTTCTGAGGTAAGCCCTCAAGTTCAGTCTCAAAACTATTTGCTTTTTAGAATAATACCAAGTGCACCATTCAGTTTTAGTTCAGAAAACATAAACTGCACTAGGCTGTAAGTGTTGGAAGGGCTGAGAGGAAATGATAAAGCAACTCAGCTATTAGACTAGTAGCAGCTGATTGCTAGAGCAAAAGTAACAACACAGAGCAGGTGGTGTTAGCAGAACCCTGGAAAGGGCTGGTATCACTAAGATCAGTTAGGAAATGTAATAAAGATCGAGTCATGTTTGGAGCTTTAAAGAGAAGCTCTGTGCTTGAATTGTGATCACCTAAGATAGAGATGGAACGGTGGAGCAGGCAGGAACAGGGCTGGCCTGGAATTGTGGAGGCGTAGCTATCCAACCATTGCTGGGACTATCAAGTGCATCAGGGGTGGCTGCCTGAGTGAAGCTTACTTAGATCATGGAGGAAGGAAGCCACTGCCAGGGAATCTACAACAAGCAGGGGAAGACAGACAATAAAATCTCTTCCCTCCATGCTTCTTTTTTCCCAATAGTATGTCTTATTGGCAAAATATAAATATAAGCCAGCTTTCACAAGAGCCTGGGAAATCAGTCTTACCAAGTAGGAAGAAAAGCGTGTAAGTCTTAGAGGCAAAATGTAAATCATTGACATCTAAGTACCTTAATTAGGAATAAGTCTAACCCAGAAAGCCAATTGCTCTAATACTCTTTCTGTATAGAATTTGTAACTTTGCTTAATATGCTTGCTTGAGTGCAATCCTGAGGACATTTTTTTAATTTTTGTATGCTGGCATGGAGTTATGGAGATTTTAGTGAAGATTATAAGTGACAATTATGTAAAGTATTTAGCAGAAGGTCTTTATTGAATAAGAATTCAATAAAGCTTATTATTCTTTTCTTTCTCACAAATATGACTTTTCCATGTTCACTATCTTATCTTCAAATGATTACTGAAATTTACCTTATTAATATTTAGATGAAACTGTCATTTCCTTTAATTCAACTGTGACTGAACAAGAGGCCATCTTTGTGCATGAAAGGAGTGCCCCTACTTTGTGCTCCCAGTCATGCTGAAAAAATAACAATCTGCATCTATGTTGCCACTTCCATTTATGGCCTAGATATTAAAATGTTAGTGGAAATAAGGACCAATTATCACATTTGTATACTTCTATTCAAAAATTTATGTGACCCCCATTTTAATAATATACATTATTTCATTGTACATATTAAAGGACATTTTATTGTGATTAACAGCAAGGTAACATATAAATATCTTTACTTTTCATGAATTGACTTCCTTACAAAAATAAAACTGTGCACCCATCCTCTAGAATATCATAGTTTACAATATACTCCTTTCATAGTAGGGATGAATGAAGAATAAGTGTTACAGTACAGAATTTGTAATATATAATATGGTTTCAGTGGTATATGTTTGAGAAAAGTGGGCATCTACATTAATAAGTTACATTATAATAGAACAGATCCTGGACTGGGAATGAAGAGATGTGAAGAGACATTTTGGCCTGGGGGAATGTTTCAGTACCAGTGAGGCAAAAAGACTTTTAGGAACAGAGTATTTAATACAACATTTTAAGTTGGTTTCTGTGTTGTGCTATGATGCCAGACCCATCCAAGCTTCAACTACTATTCAGTAAATTATCTTCTCCATGCAAATGTCTTCCAGTGAATTGTGTATTTGTTTAATTATTACTATTATTTTTTTGAAATTCAAGTCAAAGAGTCGTGTTACCTGGTGGGTCAGCCTGACGCAGAAAGAAGCAAACAGCTGCTGGACAGGAGGCATAGATGAGATCAGGAGAGAGAAGAGGAAAGCCTTTCCAGAAGTGAGAGTGCACATGGTAAACATTTGAATTATTCTGCTTCTAGGAACGGCAGACTAAACAGAGTAAGATTAAATCGGTTGCTGAGAGCAACTAGAAAAGGTAGGCAATATTGAAGAGTAGGTTTGAGGACATTGAGAGGATGTCAGAGTTTTGAGAAGCCGCTGGGCAGGCTCTGTGAGAGGAAGGAGGGAAGGAGAGTCAAGCCCTGAGTCGGGGCTGCTGGTGCTCTAGGTTATTGCCATTATGAAAAGCAGCAACTGGAAGGTCGGGGAAAGCTTTAAACAAACTGACGGTGCTGGAGGGAAAAAAATGGAGAGGCTGCGGTGGGGGGCAGTTTTGTAGATGCACTAGACTTGGGGTGGAACCCCAAAGTGATACTTCCTGAAATAAAGCACACTGAGAAAGAGACCAAAGGATAATAAGGAAAGTCTGGCTGCCAATCATCTCAATCCCCAGGTGGATTAAGATAATCTGAGGTTATCATTGTCCTTTGCCTCAATAGTTTTCATAAGCAAAAGTCAGTCCTATCTGGAGAAAGAGCATCAGCCAAAGGTTCAGATCAGTTCTACGTTATCATATGTAATGTCTGGCGCTTGGTAAAAGTCACCATAGCACAGAGAAGACTTGATTCACAACAAAGTAAAATAACAAACCATTGAAATAGGTACAGAGATCAGGATTATGAATAAGGGCAGAGAGCTTACAACAACTAAACCTAACGTGTGAAAGAAGGTAAAGAAAACTTCAACCGTTTCATCAAAATATAAATTATGTGCTTTTATAAAGTTACATACATATAGACTCGTCAAAGTATGCCTTCTTCAAGAAGAAAATTGAAAATTATAACCTCAGTTGTATGGGTGGAACAGCAAATTAGATAGAAGTGAAGTGACACAGTTAGCTGGCAAAAAGGTCAGAATAAACATATCCAGACTCAATAACAAAAGGAGATGATTTTCTAAGTGCATGATAGACGTATGCAATGTGGTCACTGGCTCTTAGACACATTTAATTTGGGCTCCAGAAGGAGGTGGAAGAGAAGGATAAAGGGGCAGAAGAAGTATTCGAGGAGATAATAGCTGAAAAATTTCCAGAAATGGTAAAATCTTCAAGGATCAGATTTATAACTCATTATAAAGCAAGACAAATGCAAAGAAAATCCCAGGTAGATATATAAAACTAAGATTGGTGAAAATCAAAGATAAAGAAAAAAACTAACAGCAGCTAAAAATATGAGATGACCTTCAATGGAGCAATAATCAGAGTATCAGCTGACTTCCCAGTGGCATGATGCCTTTCCTGTGCTGGAGGACAGTACCTCCCAACTTGGAATTCCATATCTGGCAAGAAATATTACTTGAAAAAGAAAAAAGTGATATTTTCAGATAAACTAAAATAGAAATGATTGGTTATAGGCACATGCTCGCTAAAGATGATCTTCAGAAAGAAGGATGAGGATTCAAGATGAAAGCTGAGAGAAAGAGGAAAAAAGAAGTCATGTGGGCTAATTTAAAGGAAACCTGCAAACAATAATACCATTTAACAATAACATGATGCACAATACATAGCACATATATTGGGAAGTGGTTACTCAAAAATGTATTAAGATCCTTTTTTGCATAAAATGTGGTAAAAGTAGCTTATGACAGACTTTAGTAAGTAATAATGCATAGGGTAATCAATCTCTAGGGAGATTACTTAAAGAATATTATATGTGGTTACTAACAGTACTTACAAACTAATAAAGGGTTATGAATAATAACAACAAAAACTTCAGCAATTCAAAAAAATGCAATGAAATGAAAGGAACATGGGAAGTTGGAGAATAAAAATCATAGAGAAAGATCACAATCTAATCTCAAATATATCCATAACAACATTAAGTAAAACAACTAAAAATTCCAGTAGAAGAAAAACCACACACACACACACACACACACACACACACACACACAAGGTCTGGCAGATTGGATTTAAATAGAAAGAAGATAAAGGGAATCAACTCGTGTGAACTTTGCAAACATTACAGTTTAAGTATAAGGACTGAGAGATTGTGGCTGGGTCAATAATAAGGCTATACTATACACTCAAGGAAAGAAAGCTGGTAAAGCTCTATTTCTGAGTCAGAGTATGCTGTTATGCATATGTATTACAAGAGATACTGTATTTAATCACAATCAAATTTACATTTTTCATGGAGATATGGGTTCAAAATTTGCATGTCCCCAAAAAAGCCTTGCCTCAAAACATATAAAACAGAAATTTACAGAAATCAAAAAATAACTACAACAATAATGAGAAATTTTTCACAGACCTACAAAGAACTCGAGACTGAAAGGCATTGAGAATATGTATTTCAGCAAAATTATTATAAAAATGATGTAATTAATTAACATATATAGAATTATGTCTCCAATTGCAGAAAGCAGTTATGTAATTGATCATTTGCTGGGACACAATGCAAAGCTCAATAAATTTCAAATATTAAAATCATACAGGTTATACTCTCTGAACACTGAAAAAGTAAGCAGGAAACCAACACAAAAAGAGAAATAGAAAATTCCAAATGTTTGGAGATTAGGCAAAAATCAGGTAGAAATCATATCGAAATTATAAAATACTCAGAACTATTAAAAACAAAAAGGTATCAAACTTGCAGACATGGATTAAACCATAATAAAGGAGTAAGACTGAAAACATCCCTATTGAGACCTTAGAATAAAAACAGTAAGTTAAACTCATAAACAGGAAAATAAAAAAATTACTATTAAGAGCAAAATTTAATATAACTGAAAACCATTATGTATTATAGAGACTCAATAGTGTCAAAAAATAGATAAATTCTTGACAAAAACAGAGAAAAGACACAAATAAGTAATATTAGCAATAAAAAAGAGGACATCCCTATAATCCCATGGATATTAAAGGTTCTATGTCACTAAATTTGAAAATGTATCTACAATAATAAGAGACAAGGTCAACTTATTAAACTGACATAAGAGAAAATGTAAAATTGGTATAGTCTCATGTCCAGGAAAGAATTTGAATTCATGGTTTAAAACCGCTAACGAAAAAATAGTCATAACCAGATAGCCTCAATTTTTAATTCCACCAAATATTTATGAAAGAAATACCCCAGGACTATGAGAGTAGCTCCCATTCTTCATTGTATCTTCAGTTCATTAATACCAGTTATTTTCCATGTTTGAAAACTTGAAGTACCTTTTGCCATTAAAAACAGAGTGGTTGGGTTCGTCTGTTCAGTGAACATTGAGAATGCTGACGGTTTAATGGAGAACAAAACTTTGCCCCACTTCTGAATATATGAAGTGAAATTATATTGGTATTCTCTTTTAAAAGTTTTGTTGCCAGACAGATAGGGAATATTTATACCTCATCCACAATAACAGTAATTGAAGATGGGGCTTTATATTAGTTTCAACAAGGACACCAGATCTCAGTGGTTTAATAAAATGTGTTTTCATCATACAAATAAACTGAAGAAATGGATTTTCTGCAGAAGTTTCTTTTCAGTGACCTGGACATGTTTTCAAGATTTTGCTTGTATCTGTACAACCTTGATATGAGATCCTCAGAATCATTCCAGCAGAGGAAGAGAGCATAGAGAATCATTCAGAGTGTTGGTGCAGGCTTGACTAGAGAATGGCACATGTCACAGTACTGACCACTTGGATATTCCTCCTAGCTCAAGCTCCTGGGAAGTGTGAGCAAGGACATCAATATGCCTTTCCATTTTTCTTCATTACCTTCACATTGGCCATTTCTAACCTCAGAACACTTTAGACAATTCCCTGTTTCAGCCAGCAGTCTTTTGTTCTTGTGGAAGGGAGTGGACAGTTCCAGAATGCATGTAATGAAGAAAAAGGGGAGAAAATAAAGGTGAGGACTCCCAAGTTTATGGCAGCCAGTGTCTGGAACTTCTAATGTCAGCAACTGTCTGTGTCGAAAAGCTGTACAGAAATCTCAATCACACAAAGCATCTACTCTGTACAGGTTTGTACGTGTTATGTAACAAAAACTCTTGTGTGGTGAACAAATTTCAAGATGAAAATTTGTTCTTTAGGGGCATGAGAAATTCAACATGTATCAATCACTTGACATTCACTAGATAATTCTTCATAGTTTAGTTGAGAAATTGTATAATTAAGACAGAACTATTACCTGAAAAAAAGTCCAGCAATGACATCATATATTTAATGTACATCCGACTCGTGTTCACAATGAGAAGTTTGGATGCTTGTGGTCTGTCTTTCAGAGCCAGGAATTTGTTGAGTTCTAGTGCCAGAAAAACCAAATATTTATTTCAAACCATGTAAAGTCCTACTTCATGGTGGTGTAGAGTCTTAGAGGCAAATTAATGATTTTTTTCTGAAGGTGGTATTCCCAGAGTAATCTGAGAAATACAGGTACAGCAAGAACCTTTCCTTCTTTGAGAGAGTAGAGGGCTTTATACAGTAGGAAACTTGATATGGCCTGTGATGAGCTACTGAAATCAGATAAGAATCAGTCTGGGTTTGGAGAAGAATATGGAATGTTGAGAAAGCTAATTAAGAAACCTCATGTGGTATATCTATATGAAACCATCGTGATAAACCCTCCACATATACCAATTCTAAGAACATAATTATATTTCTTTATTTGAAACTGCCATTCACAAATAAAGGAAAAAGTGAAAAAGATTACCTATCATCACCTTTCAAGAACTTTTCTTATAAAATCTGGGTTTTTAGAAAACATATATATATTTTTTAACATTCAGGCATAATTATGTTTAAGAAAATAAAATGATACTATGAATAGGGTTTGATAAATTTGTGAGCTAACCCTATTATTTTGTATACATAAACCACTATGCTTTAGTCTTGTATTAGACTATATATCATGCCCTCAAAGGCTTGGAAAGAGATATGGATCAATTGAGTCATCTAAACTCTTGGGTTCAAATTTTAATATCTTTATATTGATGCCTGAGATGAATGCTGCAAGAGTAGGCTTGACATATTATCATGGAACACTAAGTCACACAGGTTGTTTAGTCACCTGGAAAGCAGAAACAAATCCAAAATGGTCTTGGTAAATAGAAAACAAAAACAAATTCAGTAAGGGGTATAAAGCCAGTACACTTGGGGGAAAATGCTATTAAAAAACATGAGGAAATGTTGAATAGTTTAAAATTCATAGAATACAAATGAGTATATGGTGGTCCTATTGTGAACTCTGATGGAAACAATAATGGTAAATGCATCAAAGATGTTCTGCTATAAGTATTTTGGACCCCCCAAGAAAAGCTTTTTGAATTTTTTCTTTATAGCTCCCTAAATAGAACTACAATATTCCTGTATAATCTTCTTCTCATCTAAAAAGACAAAACTTGATTAATAATCACAATAATATGATACATGAAATACTTGCTGTATGCCATGACCTATGCTACATATTTTATTGCTATGAGCTGCTACATGCCCCATTTTTATATCCAAGTCACTGATGTTCACTGAGGTCATGTGACTTGCCCTGTGTCTTACAGCTCATGAGTGATGGAGCAACTTAGCTTTCCCTATTGGGCCAGTCTTATGCAATGGTTGTTGAGTTTCATATGCCTCTTGATCTATTTCCCACTAGGTCCCATATGTTCCCTTGCCGTGAACTCCCAGGAGTCTTTTCGCATTCACCCATCTTTTTGACCCCATTTATGGATGTATGCTAAATGAAAATGAGTGTTCATTGGGCAATTTAAAAATCTTTTTGATTGACCTTATGACTTAAAACAAAGTGATAAGCATATTGTATTAATTGGGTCTTTTTAATTTCTATCTTTGTGATGCTTTGACATCTAAAGCCTTGCTAATTCTGGAAAGACTGCCCCTTCCAGGACTAAGCAATTCCTAGAAATAGTGAATGACTTGCTAATGAAGTATGCCTTTCAAATTGCAAACCAGTCAGTCGAGAACTTGTGGCGCCACCATTTCTATAGGTTTTCATACTCCAAGGCCACTGTCTCCTTACCCTAAGCATCCCAGAGCTGATCTCACACATCTCAGGGCAACCTCTATTCTCCACAGCCTATTGAAATTATTGAAACTAGTTAATCCTAAAAAAACATCTTACCCTGCCTTGCAAATCCTTACCCATAAAAACCACAATAAATATTCTTGCCTACATATTTTATCCCCTCTTCCTTGGCCTCCTGACTGACTTTGGCCCTTCCACTGCATGGTCCTACATGGCGTGGAATTCTTCACCCCTTGGGAAATGTGAGTCACAAACTATCTTTTGATGGCAATCATCTCCAGATCTGTTGGCCTCACCATAGGTGATATTAAAATCTATGTTTTAATTATTCCAAATTATTTCCAAAATAATTTTTAAAAAGTGAATGTTTGTCCTGAAATGAGAATTAAATCAGAATTTAAATGATCATATTTCTGAAGGAAATAGATGGGAATAAACACATTTTTACAAATAGGTTATGCCATCACAGTATGTTTTTAAAGAATTACTGGTATAGGGGAAAAGATGGTGGCATGAGTAATGTGCTGGAAATCTCCTCCCAAAACTACATATATTTTGCAAATAGAGCAAATACAACTACTCCTAAAAGAGTGACCAGAAGTAACAGTACACCAGTCAGTCTACATCTGGGAGAAGTCAACATTTCACTGAAAAAGGTAAAGTAAAAAGCTGCGACATGACAGGAACTGAGCACTCTCCCCACTCCAGCTCGTGGTGGAAGGAAAAGAAGTAGAGTAGGGAGTGAATGGAAGCATAGGACTGCTAAATACTCAGCCCTAGAAATTTGCCCTGGGCGCATGGACCCACATTGCATAGTGCTCTGGAGATTAGAAGGTTTGAAAAGGAAAGTCTGAGACTAAGACTGTGAACAAGTTACCACAACTGGCTTCCCTGGGACAAAAGAAAAGCAGGCTCTTTAAAAGACTTTCAAGGGGCAAGAGTTTAGGAGAAGGAACAGGTAGACAAAATCATCCTGGCACACTCAGCCCAGCAGGCTTTGAACTTTCAGGAGGTTCAGGCACCCCATCCCCCTCATTGGCAACACAGTCCCAAGGCTCCTCACCACGGCAAGCAGCCTGTCACTCCTTCCTCAGTGCTGGCACCTGTGCAAAAACCAGCTGTTCCAGACATTGCTGCAGACCAGCAGGAGGGCAGACCCTCCTCAACTACACAGCTTGATGCAGAGACTTCTTCCTGTGGGTGGCTAACAGGCCCAGACCCAGAAACTGTTACTTGCATGCAGTTGACCAGGACAGACAATGGAGACAGGTGCTGAGACCAGGAGGCAAGTAAGGGCTTTGTTTTTGTGGCAGAACCTGTGCCACTAGCCTGCGAACCCCACCAGTATCCTAGGCCATTCAGAGGGCAAACCTGCCCATGACAGCTTAGGGGATTAACCCAGAGGCTGCTCCCTGTGCACAGTTAACCCAGACAGTGGAGACAGTTATGGCAACCGGCAAGCAGGAAGGGACTTTGTCCTTCCAGCTGACATAAACGCCACTCTCCAATGACCACTCCCATGGCTCCAGGACTATTCAAAGGCAGAAGAACCCTGTTCAATCCGAAATCCCTCAAACACCAGAAAGAGGGCTCAGTGAGACTGAAATCACCAATCTTTCTGAAAAATAATTCAAAATAAAAGTCATAAGCATGCTGATATAGCTACAAAAAAAATTCAAGATCTAAGGGATGAATTCAGGAGGGAGAGACATGAAATGAAACAAAGAATGGAGGGATTTAAAAGCAGATTAGATGAGGTGGAGGAGATGGTCAATGGAATTGAAATCAGAGAACAGGAATGCATAGAAGCTGACGCAGAGAGAGAAATAGGATCTCTAGGAATGAAAAAATAATAAGATAACAGTGTGACCAATCCAAAAAGAACAATATTCACATTATAGGGGTACCAGAAGAAGAAGACAGAGAAAAAGGGAAAGAAAGTGTCTTTGAAGAAATAATTGATGAAAACTTCCCCAATCTGGGGAAGAAAACAGTTTCTCAGGCCATAGAAGTCCACACATCCCCTAACACAAGGGACCCAAGGAGGACAACACCAAGACGTATAATAATTAAAATGAGAAAGATCAAAGACAAGGAAAGAGTATTAAAAGCAGCCAGAGAGAGAACTAAGATCACATACAAAGGAAAACCCATAGGCTATCATCAGATTTCTCAACAGAAACCTTACAGACAATAATGGAGTGGCATGATATATATATAATCAGTGCAATGAAACAGAAGGACCTCAAATCAAGAATACTCTACCCAGCAAGATTATCATTTAAATTTGAAGGAGGGATTAAACAGTTCCCAGATAAGCAAAAATTAAGGGAATTTACCTCTCACAAACCATCTCTACAGTGTATTTTAAAGAGACTGCTCTAGGAGGAAGTGTCCTTAGATTTATAGCTTTCACCAGAGAAAATAAAACCACAGTAAAGGAAGTAGACCAACTAAATACTAACCAAATGCAAATTAAATCAACTAACCACAAACTCAATCAAGGAATACACAAAGAGTAAAGAATATGGCACCTACCATATAAAGAGTGGAGGCTGAAGAAAACGAAGGGAGAGAAAAAAGAATCATCAGACTGTATTTATAATAGCATAATAAGTGAGTTAAGGTAGATTACTAGATAGTAAAGAAGCTGCCACTGAACATTTGGTTCAACCACAAATCCAAAGCCTGCAATGGCCATGTCTATTGATAATCACCCTAAATGTAAATGGACGGAATGTACCAATTAAAAGACACAGAGTTACAAATGGATAAAGTAACAGTGTTACAAAATGGATAAAAAAGCAGGACCCATCTATATGCTGCCTAAAAGAGACTCACTTCAAACCCAAAGACATACACAGACTAAAAGTAAAGGGATGGAAAAAGATGTACTTCATGAAAACAATGAGAGAAGAAAGCAGGTGTTGCAGTACTTGTATCATACAAATAGATTTCAAAACAAAGAAAGTAACAAGAGACAAAGAAGGTCATTACATAATAATAAAGTGGTCAGTACAACAAAAGGATATAATCATTTAAAATATCTATGCACCCAACACAGGAGCACCTACATATGTGAAAAAGAATATGAACAGAATTAATAGGGTAAATAGAATGCAATGCATTCATTTTAGGAGATTTCAACATACCACTCACTGTAGGGGTGGACAGATCAACCAGACAGAAAATAAGTAAGGACACAGAGGCACTGAACAACACATTAGAACAGATGGACCTAACAGACACCTACAGAACTCTCCACCCAAAAGCAGCAGGACACACATTCTTCTCAAGAGCACATGAAACATTTTCAGGAATAGATGATATACTGGGCCACAAAAAGAACCTCAGTAAATTCAAAAAGATTAAAATTGTACCAACCAGCTTCTCAGACTACAAAGGTATGAAACTAGAAATAAATTCCACAAAGAAAATGAAAAAGCCCACAAACACATGGATGCTTAACAACATGCTCCTAAATAATCAATGGATCAATGACCAAATTAAAACAGAGATCAAGCAATTGAACAGTCACTTCTCCAAAGAAGAAAGTCAGATGACCAACAGGCACATGGAAAGATGCTCCACATCACTAATCATCAGATAAATGCAAATTTAAACCACAATGAGATATCACCTCACACCAGTAAGGATGGCCAACATCCAAAAGACGAAAAACAACAAATACTGGCAAGGATGTGGAGAAAGGGGAACCCTCCTACACTGTTGGTGGGAATGTGGAAAGTAATATGGAGGTTCCTCAAAAAACTAAAAGTAGAAATACATTTGACCCAGGAATTCCATTCCTAGGAATTTAACTTAAGAATAGAGGATCCCAGATTCAAAAAGACATATGCACCCCTATGTTTATCACACCACTGTTTACAATAGCCAAGAAATGGAAGCAACTTAAGTGTCCATCACTAGATGAATGGATAAAGAAGATGTGGTACATATACACAATGGAGTATTATTTAGCCATAAGAAGAAAACAAATCCCACCATTTACAACAACATGGATGGAGCTAGAGGGTATTATGCTCAGTTAAATAAGCTAGGTGGAGAAAGACAAGTACCAAATGATTTTACTCATCTGTGGAATATAACAACAAAGCAAAAACTGAAGGAACAAAACAGCAGCAGACTCACAGAACCCAAGAATGGACTAACAGTTACCATAGTGAAAGGGACTGGGGAGGTTGGGGGGGTAGGAAAGGATAAGGCGATTAAGGGGCAGTATGATTAGCACACATAATGTAGTGGGAGGCACAAGGAAGGCAGTATAGCACAGAGAAGACAAGTAGTGACACTATAGCAACTTACTATGCTGATGGACAGTGACTGCAATGGGGTGTGTGGTGGGGACTTGATAATGGGGGGAATCTAGTAACCACAATATTGCTCATGTGATCGTATATTAATGATACCATAATAAAAAAAAAGAATTACTAACATATGTAGGTAATACATAAATTGTATATCAAAAATACATGGATTTGGTATATTTATCTCCTCAGATATCATTCAGTCTTTCAAAATTAAAGATTTTAACAGGAAACAGAGTACTCAAAGGAAAGCTTTAATTTTATTGGACATCTTGCTTGTTTTTTACTGTATGTCTTTAAATTAATATTTATTTTATTTTATTGTCTAAGTTAAATTAACCATGCACTATGTAATATTGTACAAAGAGCAGCAATATGCCTTCCTCTGAATACAGAATATTTTTGTTTCCTAGAGAAAGTATTTCTTGTTTTTAAATTCCCATGCACAAAATGTTTGTCTTTTGAGAAATTTAATAAAAAACTGAAATCAATAACACTTGTAAGATGAAATACAATTTGTATGTTTTATGTTATATTATTAAACGTTTAACTGTTCTGATGAAGACGGGGTTTGATGCATTTTCTGATAAATTTCAATAGCATTCCAACCTGATGTGTAAATAGTAATGCTATAACTTGATTGAGCTTTCCATTTATATATTTGTGTTAATTTCTATCAAATCACAAAAGCTAATGAACACTGTAATTTATGCTTTGATGCATTAGCTTTTTTAAAAATTTATCTTCTTTTATTTTTTTACAAATATCTTCTTCAGTCATATAGGAAACATTTTCTGTAGGGTATCAGGACAAATTGAAAATTATAGAAAAACAATATTCAGGGACATTCTAATATTTTCATCTTAGTGTTTGGGTCAACTGGAATCTATCAGTTGAAATATTTTAAAAATTAAATGCTGAAGAATTTAAAAAGAGGAAGACTACAAAGCTACCCTTGTTTGCTAGCTGAGACCTTCTTTTTCCTCTTTCTACGCACATCAGATTTGAGAATCCAAAGAGCTTTGTTTAATGATCTTGTATTGGCTGGCATCCAAAGAAAAATTGCTTCACTTCTGAATATCCATGACATGACTGTATGTCTAATAGGAAGACCTGCAAAGTACCATTTGTTGCTGCATCCGGCAAGTCTGCATTCTGTGCCTCCCAGACGGAAATTTGTAATTCATATTTCTTTTGGCTGGAACTTTGGAATGAATGCCCAAAAGGTATTTTACTTTTACAAGAGGTTCTTGCAAATATACTGTTGGTTTTCTTTTGAGTACAACCCTCCTTTCTGTCTTGGGCCAGACTGTTTGTTAGAAAGAACCCTGTCACTTGTCCTGGTAGTTAAAATGTAGAAACAATCTCTTCTTGGATGGATCCTTCCCATTTTGAAAAATTGCCACAGCAAATTCCCCAGCCTGCCAAGTTGGCAGATTCTAAGCCAAAGCTGGAGCCCAGCCAGGCATCAGTAGCACATTCCAATCCTCTGAGTCAGCATCCAATCCCTGCCACTCTGTCTTCCGTGAGGACAACATCTCAGGCCACAGGATCTTTGCTAGCCAGATGCAAAACTTGTGTTTGAAACTAAAACAAATTTTATATAGTGGTTTCCTAACGCACAGTGGAGAATGTGAGAAAACACAAATTCTGAGATACTGGGGACGATTTCTTCTGAAGTTTGGTTGGTTGGAGCTTCACTCTTTCTCAGAGAGTGAGAGAGAGGTCTGAGTAATTTTTTGGCTTGAGTTGTAAAACACAGGTCCTGACCCCTTGTTGTCATTAAAGATCCCATGGGTTCTTTTGAAAGGACTTAGAGGGATTAACCTTTCTGTTCTGGCTAAATTCCTAATTGGATAATTGCATTCTGCCTCCCTAAATTATCCCTGTGGTTCCAATTGGATATGGAATTTTCACTTCCTGTCATAAAGAGTTGCAGGGTGTTACAACATTTCACCCCAGGGGTGATACCAATTAAGTCCTTAGTGAGGTGAAATCCATATGTGGGTTGTCTGTCTTTTCTCCCCCTTCCCCACCTCCTTATTTGGAGTTTAAAATGGGTGGGAATCCTTTAATAGTTTAGAATGAAAAGAAATATCCTGAGTTAACATTACTGCTTATAGTCACATTATTTCAAAGAATGTAATAAAAAGAGCCAATAATTGATAAGCATTTGCAAAGAGTATTATCATTCCAAAGAGAACCAAAGCACATGGCTTTGGACCAAAGCAATGGTCCACATCCACACAAAAACAAGTTCACAAATTGTGCCTTTTCCTGGGCAAGTAGTGGGCAGCTCAGTGAGCACAGCTCCTTGAGCTCTTGTGAAGTCAGCTCAGTATTCATAGAAACACGTAGGCCCAGGGACAGGGCCAAGAGGAGTCACCTTCTCTCCTGAATGTGGATGCAGACATTAGCCAAAGGCAGATTACATATGCATGTGAGGTGGAAAATAAAGGTCACCCATCAGTCTCTTCAGTTGTATTTATCCACATTGAAAATCATTGCTCATAGAACCACTTTGAATCTAAAATAGCAACACCACCTCCAGTACCTGGATGTTTGCCCTGAGTAAAGGAAGAAGTTAATTATCAGTTATTTGCATTATTTGCTGTTACAAAAATTTGATTTTAAATCAGCCAAGAAAAGGTTCTTTGACCAACTACATTCATTTATATTCTTTTGATAGACTATCTTATCAAAGGATATTTTATATGAACATAATTATTTCAAGTTTTATATTAAGAACTATGGATTAATTATTCAGAAACAGGGATGTAAAGATACTGGCAGTATCCCAGTCCACCCTCTCATGAGCTAACATAGTTACATTGTGTGTTGGATAAACAATGGGAACCCATCCACGTGGAGTAAATAGAAACCCCATGACTGAGCCGAAATGCACTATGGGCTAAAGTTGGATTTGCCTGATATGAGAATGAAGAACTCTCTCTTCATTATATCTCACTTATATTAAAAATCCATCACATTTTATGGCCATACAGTGAGAAATAAATGACAGATGGCTGTAAATAAAGATTTTTAAAAAGCCATCTCAATATTTGAAAAGGAAATTTCAAAGATGATGCTTCTACATTATTAGATCCCATTCTATTTTATTCCCTTGGTATAAAATAAATAGATTCATCTTCAAAATATGGAATAAATTTTGATAGGCATTAGATTAATTACACATGCTCATCTCTCTGAAGCAAGAGATGCCATCTGATATAAACACCTTTAACATCTCCTATTCATCTCAACATCTTTGTTTAATTTGACCTTCCCACTTTACCATTTCTTATCCCAGAGAAGACAAGAAATATCCTCTGTGGAGGCCAAATCCATCCTGATGGGCACCTAATGTCTAAGATTTGTCTAAGAATATCCCACAGGTAGCAACTGACACTAAAACTAATGAAGAGCCTGGGAGATTTTGTTCATACATTGTTACCAGAGAAGATATCATCTGTCCTCTACTAATATATGCATTTTTGTCCACCTAAGTTAGAATATGTTTTTACCATTTAAAAATTTATTTTGCTGTAAGTTTTTAAAAAATTATCTGTCTTCCTATATTAAGACCTCTCTAGTTTCAACTTGAGATTTTTAAATACTGTTTTGATGGAGATTTTTAACTAAAAACTTTCAAAGTGGACTTGCATCTAACCTGCATTTTGCCATTATACCCACATGGATATCATGCAAGTCTAGGCCATGCATCTAGCTGAGATTTGGACAGTGTTTCTAAGGAGTCTTCATTTATAAATCTCTGTGGATGACTTGATTTACCTGTACAATGACTGTAAGGCCTGCTGTTTCTGAAACAAACATTGCATTCAGCTAATGACCCTTTCCATCCATGGTTTAGAGAAATCAATTATGGATCTCAGTTATTGCCATAGTGAATTCATCAAGGGAAAGGGAAGATGATACCACCAGAAATGGGAATTTTAAATTGTAGCATTTCTTTATTTCCTTTTTGCCAACCTTGCTTTAAGATAAGCATGATGTAAATATTCCACCTATGAATTTATGTATGCATCTATTCATCAAGCACCAATTTAAAGAATACTAGAGGAAATACCAAAAAAATTATAAAACTGTAAATATTTTAGAGGAGAGAAACAAGACCTCTTTCTGATTTCATGGTTAACTATTATGTCCATCCCTCCAATCTTGCTGGGTCTTTAACCTTCCCTTTACCAAAGGAAAAATATTCTACATTGGTATTGAGAATAAACAATGTGGTACACACACATCCACACATCTAACACATAAATATATATATGAATTAGCGATCTAGTCATTTATAAATTACTTTTTAAAAATGTTTATTCTGTTATCTCATCATCATTATCTTAAAAAAAATATGTACTAGAATAGTTTGAGGACAACGGGGAGTGAAATGGGCTGACCATTTGCTTTCCCTCCACCTCTGGTTGGTTGTGGTCCCAAGATTTGACAGTTCAAAAGGGAGCTGGTAGGACTGATTGACAGGGCTCCCTGTAAAAATACTCTAGGTATCAGTCTGTTATAAAGCAGTTATGTTCAGTACAAAGTGTTTAATCTTAAGTATCTCTTCCAAATTGCTTTGCTTAGTGTCCCAATTTATTTCCAGACCTTTGAATCATTGATAAATTAGTTCAAGGACTTAATATTATACCATTATCGTATCTGCCCCCCAACACACAAACACACACATACTATTTGGGGCATGCAAATGTATCACAAGAAAAATTTTGTGACATGCTCTTACATTAATATCATCAAAATGCAGCACCAACCAAAATATGTGAGTAGCATCCAGTTACAATAATCTTCTGGAAAAAAAATGGTCATTATAAAAACACTTAAGCACTAATACATGACTACCATAGAACCTACCAGAGACAGCACCAGACTGAATCATTAAATTATGTACAGATACTCTAAAGTTGCAATAGCCCTTTCATTCTACTATTCTTTGCCAGATTCCTGGTACCTAAATGAAAGCAGCGACTTGGACATCAAGGCATGTGTCCTTGATTGAACCAATCTGGGACCAGAGGGCCAGGTGACAGCAAGAGACCCTAATGAGGCAGGCCAGCTGCTATATGGAGGACCTGGGCTAGAATGAGTACCTGAAAGCACTCAGGTGAGACCATGACTTAACACAGGTTTATGACATTAATGTCTTCATAATTTTGTTAATATTCTATTAAGATACCTAGGTTTCGTTTAGGACATTTAACTGTAGAAGAGGAAGAATGAGTAAAAGAGCACCTAATTGGTGAAATTCATTCAGCCTACTTAACGCTATGTAGTATCTTGTCTTTGAACCTAATAGAAACATTATTGACAGTTCTACACTTAAAAATATAAATGTTTTATTTTTTATAATTTGACAAAATTTAGATGGGGAAAATGATGGTGCTATTAAACAACTAGACCTAAAATCCATTCATGAGAACTTAAGGATTATGAGTAAGTCTCTAAAGTCATAAAAGAACCAACGAAGCTAAATCAATAAGCAAATGAGGTAAAACATGGCACTCACTCCACAGCAAGTAACAGAACTTTAAGTATACACATGCACTTTTACCTGTCCTGGACGGTACAGTAAAAACTGTGGCGGCAAAAACTGTCTTTGCCTCTACTTGAGATACCTCTGCTCTCTTTGTGCTTCCCTGCCTTTTGCACACCTCATGTGAGTGGCTGTAAGCAAGTTTGAATTTACAGATGCAAGTTAAAAAAAATATTTTGTTTAAGCACGAGCTGTGAAAACTGATTTCTACTATGTCTTTATACAAAAGAAGTTTTTCAGTCTGTTCTTTGTCAGTCTTTTATAAATCTTACTTGGCAAAATCACCAATGTAAAAGAAAACTGATGATGTAAGGTCCACACGAACATTCTAACTCCTTTACACAAACTAATCTGAACGGAAACAGTCTTTGCCTATCAGAAGGTGAAAGAACCAAGATGTGAAAGGAAAATAGAGCACTCTTATTAATGCACAGAAGAGAGATGGTGCAGAGATATTTATTGTGTTTTCTGTACTGAAGAGATGAAATAGTCATGGAAGAGTAAAGGATACAGAAAAAGAATCTGGAAGTGCTGAAGCAGGTACTTCTGAGAGCTGAAGAAAGGAAAGACAGAAAAGCCTTGGCAAGAAGTAAGAAGTGAGTGAGATGGCTAATGTGACAGACACCTTTGCAAGCCTGTCCCCACCGCACCCCCACCTCCCAGCCAGGCCCCAGAATGCCTGAATTGACAGTCAGTGTGCTAATTTGTCCCTGGCTCTTGATTCTATTCCCCTCATAACCTGCCTTGCAAAAAGCTTCTGGGACTCACTAACATCCCTGCTTCTTTTACTGAATCTCTTCTATTTATAACGGGCAAAAGTAACAAAGTGCCAGAAACAACATTCTTTTCTAGTTAGCACAAATATCAGTTCAGCTTGAAAGAGTAGGTACTTATAAGATGCTTACTGACTGCATAAATAATGTGTGAATGCCCATAGAAAGCAGGGAAATAGCATATGTCTGGCCACAGAGAGATATGCATCTTGAAGAAAAGCAAGCTGTAAGCCAAGTGCATTTTTATAAACAAAAATATTAATGGTTTCTGAAGCCTCAAGTTAATCTCAGGATGGTAAGTGCTTTCAGTTCACCAATGAACGTAACCAGCCTTAGCTGCAAGCTTGACGAAGGCAACACATATGCTGTTCTTTTAGGAAGTTAAAGGACAAAAGGTTGACACTGGTTGATTCTGAGTGACACTGGTTGATTTTGAGTAATGGGGCTTTGACGGACCTGTAAAATCCTCTAATATTCTCAGTTTCCAAATTTTTTATAAAGAGTCTATCTGTGATTTGTGTATTTTCCAAATTTGTGTTTGGCAAGGGTGGGGTGGCAATAGGGGACTGTTTTAATTTATTGTCTTTATATGTTTTCTTCTTTCTCTCCTCCAACCCCAAACAGTGGTTCTCAGCCTGGAACATGTCTCTAAGTGACCCGAAGGGCTTGTTAAAGCAAACGCGAGTTGCTGTCCTCCACGTTCAGAGCTTCTGAGCAAGCAGCTCTGAGATGGGGATTGAGAAGTATTTCTAAAAAGTCACCTAGTTATCCAGCAGTGCTCCTGCTGCTGATCTGAGGACGGCACTTGGAGAATGACTGCCTCAGAGAAGCATCGCAGGGACCATAGCAAAGCCTCAAAGGTGGCTGATTTTAATGCAAACCTCAACGTGGCTGCAGGTCTCCAGAGTTACTGAGAAGGGCAGAGACTGGTGAAAATATCCAGTGTCTAAAGGAGGATAAATAAGCTTGGGAGCAGTGGCGACCTTGGATAGAAACAGTGTCATAATATTAGTCATGAGTAAGATACAGATGACAATAATTTAATGTGACTCACTATGATCTCACTAAGATCTCACTATTATCTCATGATGCAGGGGAATAAGAAAGCAAAAGTCTGTGAAAATGCAACTCACAGAAAGTCTAAATTGGGTTTTGGTTGACTCATTAGGTAAAGAGAAACAAATGCTGGTAACCAAAAAGAATCAGAACAGACTTTTCGTGTACTACAGCCCCCCAGTCTCTCAAACATAGGTTGTGAACTTTGCGTGCGCTTTGGAGCCACCACCTCTCATCTGCTGGGGTCTTCATCCTGCAGCTGTCTCCTCGCTCTCTGCGAGCACCAAATTTTCTCTATTCACTGGCTCTTTCCTGAAAAGACACCAGCATGCCATCATATTCTCCATCTCACCAAACTAGCAAACACAGAGCAACACCTGCCCTTATCTCCTTTTATCCCAACATATTTTCTGTTCCCTTTACAGAAAATACGTTCAAATGTACCAGATATGTCTCTGCCCTCCTCAACTGCCTCTTTCATGGAGCATTCAAAATCTGCTTTGATTTTACTCCCCCAATCTCCTGGAATAATATTAGTAACATTGGCTAATATGTACATGGATCCTCAACTCCCTGAGGGAGACAGTGTTATCGCACACATCTTATCACTGGGTAAACTAGGTCTATAAATGTTCATTTTTTCAAGTTCTCATAGGCAGTCAGTAGCTAAACCTAGCAGCTGGGACAGGAGCCCTTTATCATAGCCTCTTCAGCCTCTCCCTTCCCTGTCCTTTCATTCTTGCTGAACCTTACTGCTCAGGTTATACCTCACTTCTTCAAAAAAGTCTCCCCAGGAAGGACTTGTTTCTGTTCCCTCTGCCTAGAATGCTTTTCCACACATATAGTCACCTCAGCTGTTTCAAGCCTTTGCTCAAACGTCTCCCTCCCTACTTTGCTTAGTGGCTCACTCCACTCCAGCTTCCTTGCTGTTCTGTTACATCACACATGCTTCCATCGCAGTCTTCACCCTTCAGGTTCTCCAGATAGTCACCTAGCTTTCTCCCTGACACCATTTGGCTTATATGCTGCGGTCTTCTTATTGGAGAGGACTTTTCTGACCCATGTCTCTGCAATACAGTCCCTGCATCCATCAATCTCTTTTTACCTTACCTTCATTGAACATATTGCCATTTGATTTATTTAGTGTTTATTTGCTGATTTTCTATTTCTTTGAAGTTCATGGGCATAGTAGGTGTTCAGAAATATTTTTTGAGTAAATGGCTGAGTCCCAATAATAGAGAATATCTTCATTATGAATATAGATCAAGCCTACTTTATAAACAGGCAGGGAGGGAGTCCTCCTTAGGTTAATTTCAGGGATTCTGAGATTAATTAACTTCCTTTTCAAAATTCTTAAGGGAAAATACTGATAGTAGCCTCTGTATTTGTTTTAGATAAACTGATATTTGTGGAAACTAGGCATCTATGTTTGTCTGAATCCGTATATTTACTGTCCATAAAACGTACTTTCATTTCAGCACTGCCTACCTCTTCAACGTATTTTGTGTCACCATCACCAAGAAATGTTCCTAAAATTAAAAACATATCCGTATGCTAAAACTTTTTCCCTTACTCCAATTTTCTCTCTTCCCTTAAACACACACACACACACACACACACAGCACCGCCACCCACACACCACTCTTATCTAATATGGACCCAACTTGTCTTTCCTAATAACTCCCTGAATCAGATCCTCTCCATCCTCTCCATCCTCTCCTACACAGGAAGGCCCTGCCGAATGTCAGTTGTGATGTGATCATTCTTAATTGGCTGAGGGACTTGGGGCAAGGAGTCAAGCTGTGAACCAAAGACAATACAGTGAATCCACAAGGCCAGAGACAGTTAAATCAAGGGCCAAAGCCAGAGAAAAGATACACACAAACAGAAACCCCATCCATCAAAGCGGGAGTGAGGCCCTGGGGTACACAGGAAGAAGGTGAAGCATAAATACTGAGTTGCACTGGCCCATGATGGATATGGTTAAAGCTGTCTTTCTGTTCTGGGGGCACCTCCCACTATAGCCAAGTCTGGGGTCCCTTAGGGTCAGTTTTTGCCTGGCATTTTGTAGTTATCTATTTACTTCTGTCTCTCCCCCACTGATTGCAGAGCTACCCAAGGGCACTGTGCAAATTCATCACTCTTGGATGTGTGTATATAATGTCTGTCACTTAGCAGACATTTATATATACAAATAAATACACACACACACACGCACACACAAACACAAATATTTATATATACCAATTAGGGAATAACTGTTTGCTCCTGCTGTTATTATGAAGGACCCCTAATTCTTTAAATTGTTTTTAAAATTGGTTCCTGAAATATTAGAGTTGAGAAGGCATATTATTTTCATCTTATAATCCCATAAAAAAAGTAAAAAAGAGACATTTAGATTTTTGCTGTCAGACATGACTGCTACCTAATGTAAGCATATGCATCTGGTAGTGAGGTGACATATCTCCAGGACTGTCTGTTACTGTCCATGTTTACACAAAGCCAATTATTTGAAACAGAGTCCACCCTTTGCAGTCGACTGTGCCTTACATGCTCCGGTAAAGCAGTGAGTACAGTGATTCAGGAAACTGTGAGATATATGTGGGAGCATACGCTTCTTCTGCAGCCGTGGGGCCACACAGGAGTTGGCCGGGGAGCTGTTCTTCTTACTTCCAGAAATGAAATGAGGGAACATGGAAACTGCAACCCCTAACGCAGTTTCAAAGGCAGAACAGGTAACTTCTATGTAATAATTGTTAAAATAAGCAGTAATTTAAGTACTGGAACGTATTCAGCTTTGCAAGACGGTTGCTGCCTGGTTTGATCAGTAGAATAAAGTGGCGTTGTTGGCGAAAGCCTGTGATGAGGTCATAGTGCTCCTCATTATCTCATCCCAATTTTGCAAATGAAGCCTCGACTGTGTGCCAGTTTCTTAGTAATGACATCGTCATTATTACCTATTGAATAGTATTGAACAAAAATCTAGTCATGCCCAACTCTAATTATTATGATCTCGTTGGCTTTGTTTCTAAATATAAGACAATACAACCCACAGATGGTCACAGACGGTGAGGCATTGTGCTGCAGATGAAGAACTGGTCTCAAAGCCTCCTTCTGCCTCTTCCTGGCCGGACGAGGTGTGCGGGCTGCCTGCCACTGGGCCTGAACAACCTTCCCTCCAAAACCAACTGGCAAGTTCCTTTTTATCCTGTAAGCTGAACTCAGTACAGATCCTCTGCAGCATTTCTTGACTCCCAGGGGAATTAGGCACCCCTGCTCTCCATTCCCACAAAACCATTTCATTACCTTATTAAAACACATGCATATTTTTTATTTAATTGTTGTGTTTGCATCCTCCGTTTCCCTCTAGATTCTGAGTTTATTGTAAACTTTGACTCTAAGATACTCAGTACTAATTAAATGAATGATTCCATTAATAAAAAAAACATTTATATTGGTTATTCTTAACCATGTCACATTCTACATAAATCCAGATTAATGAAAAAAGCAAGAACATGAAAAAAAAAAAAGACCCATAATAAAATGTATTCCCTGCAAATGACTGTATGTTTGGCATCGTGTGATAATATATCTTCTTCCATTTAATTTCATTTAGACAGCATTTTTAGACATATCTTAGGTAGTATTTTTGAAAGTATATTAGTCTAAAAGTAATAAATCCAATAACATATGGAGGGAAAGCATAGAAAAGTGTGAAAATAAAAAGAAAATCATTTTTCCTTTTGCCTCTGTCTTTCCAGAAGTCACTATTGTAACAGTTTACCTTTCTTGGCCTTCTGATGGTTTCCTTAAAAATTTTAAATTACAAACCACTTTTTCTTGGTTAAACTCAGTTAAGTACTTCCTACTAATATTATTTTTTTAAAATGACGAGTTAAGTACATTAACACCATCTCCTATCTCTACTTTACCTTTCATCTATTGATTTTTATGGTAGTGTGTTTTTATCTGCTTATAAACAACATAATTATGGTATTTCATAGTTTATGAATTTTTAAAAATATATTTCATCACTCCATGATGATAGAGAAAAATACTTAACACCAATATTTTTGTTCCCTCTTCTTGACCTGCTTATTTTGTACATAAATAATCATCACTAAGGAATAACAATGAGCTGAATGTATTCTAAATTTCTGCAATACAGGGTGACTTCAACCTGAGAGCCAAGAACGCCATGCTCTAAGTCTGTCATGCTCATTGTAAACAAAGACAGACGGGGACTTAGAAAGGTTAATAACTAGATCAAGGCCACATAGTCAGACATGAAGCCAGGATTCTAACTGACCTATGTGGTCTGACAACAAAACTCCATTCTTTGCCATATTCTTTCATTTACAGTTTTAAGATATGTAACCATTACATCCTGTTTTCTAAGTACAACTAAGTCTTCAGTACCTTAACTCAGTGATTCCAGGGTTTTTTTTGAAATAAATAAACCAACCTCTAATTAGTTAATTAAGAAGATATTTGTTCTGCACGCAAGATATTACTATAATTGGACCACAAAGAAGGGAAACAAAAAAATTTTTACCACCAAATCTGTGATGCTGAAATGAGAATTTCCCAAATGTCAAGGTTAAATGAATTATTTCTTCATTCCTTTTTCGAATTTCTGTATTTTTTTCTCCGAAGTTTTTCAGAAGCAATTTTTTCTTGGGGAAAATACTGTTCTTTCTTGGGTTCTGCTTTCAATTTTACTAGTGTATGCTCAAATCATTCTTCAAAAGTTTTTAAACTTGATGCATCCATAATGTCATTTATTTTGTTCTCACACTTAATTGAAAGCTTGTCTGGATGTAAAATTTAAAAGCTAAAATAATTTAAGACTTATTAACCTCTTGTGTTCATAGTCACCATGCTCATCATAAGCACAGTGCGTGCCAGTTTGACAGTTTCTTGTTCTTCCTTTGTTTTCCAGTAAAGCCAAGTATTGAACGTTACTGGCCAGATGTCCTTCAGAATACCCGACAATCTGGGTTTGTCTTATTTTTATCTCAAGGTTAAACTGGTGTTATGAACTTTTGGAAAGAATATCACAATAGGTGAAATATCTTTCTTGTTGTTGAATCTATGGGTCATCACTGACGATGTCAGCTTTCTTCCCTGTGAAGTTACTATTTCCCTTTCCCTACTCTTGTCTTTGGAAGAAACTCAGTAAGCTCAGCCCAGGGCCAAGGGGAAGGGGGAAGGAATTAACCTCTATTCCTGCAGCAGGCAGTATCTAAATAAATTATTTGGAATTCTCTAAGGGAGATTTTGGCAATCAATTCTTAATTTCCAGCAACATTCATGTTCTCCTATTCTTCCCTTTCTCAAGCTGTATACCTTCTTGAAGAATACTCTTGAATCTTTCTGAGAGTATTGGACTCTTCTATTCTGTTCCTTTATTAATCCCCATGTCTTCCACATTTCACACTTGATAATTGAGAATTAAGTCAATTACTTTAATTATTGGATTGGGCTTCCTCTGTAGTTGTGTAGATGTGTTTCCCCCATAAGCCAGAAGGCAAGGTTCAGTGTGGGTTCTGTTCAGTGTAGTGACTCATGGCAGGGGAAGCGCGCTGGCTGGCCAGGAATTCCCAAAGTTGACAAATTAAGGAGCACAAGTTGGAGAAGGGAGAGATTTCTATTGACCCTCATTCCTAAATAGAAGTGCCTTTACCCTTGTATTATTTCCCTTCTCTCCACCACACTACACTGCATGTGTGTACACTGGGAAACCCGGATTTCCTCCATCTCTGTTGTCGTTTGTTTTTTTCAGTCTCCCATAGTAGTGGCCTTCATACTGATTCCTCACATATTTTTAAATACTCTTCTCTGGCCTTTGTTCTGAGTATAAGAGTCAGAGCTGACAAGTAGGGAGGGAAGGGAGGGACTCAATACATACCTTGATGATTTCCCCAAGGCTCATGCCTCCCTTTGCACTTTTTGGCTTTTAGATTGATTCTTCTCCAGGCCTCAATTGGGAAGAAATGGTCCTGCTATTAATGCTGTGGAACATGGATTTTACAGCTCTGTACCTTTGACAAAACAAAAAATATTTGCTTTTCAAGAATTCCTCAGACTTTTCCTTCTGCATTTCTTATTTTTGAGTAGTTTTATGGAATGGCACATGGCAGGGTATGCATTATAGTATAGGTTAGTATATACATGTGTATGTGTGTATGTGTGCACATATAAATATATATACATTTGTGTATGTATGAATGTAGGAAATATTCTATTTCTTCAATGTGATTTTTGGAAGGAGAAGCTATAGATGTGGATGTATCACTTACCATTTTGAACTAGAAATCTGCTAAGATATTAAAACAAGTTTGAGTCATGGAGAAAAACCAAATGCCATAGCCGAAAATTTTGACTTTGCCCTGAAAGATTTTGGTGCCTAGGCATGTAAGTACCTGCAGAAAGCAAAAGCATTTCATGTAATAGAATCCACTCAGAAGCAGGTATGTTACATCTACATGAATTTGTTCACAGTCTCTCAGGAACAATCCTGGACTTGTCCCAGTAAGCACTCCTCCCAAATGCATGTCTTCATCCTTCCATATCCTCTTCCAAAGCCGTAGGTCAAAGGAATCTTAGATATAAAACAGATAAATCCATACATTGTGATGCAGAAAAGGCTTCATGAAATTAAGGTCAGAATCACTGTGAAAGGTAACAGGAAAGAAATCCACCTTTCTTAATGTATTAGGGAGGAGTTGCTTGGAGAAGAAGCTGTCATGTCTGGATTACCATATTTATTACCATTAGATGGATTATTTCTATTTCCGGAATTTGACCTAATAATTGTGTTTTGCTTTATTGTGTTCATCTTATTTGTAATGATTTCCTAGGCATACAACAAGTGTAGGTTTCAATAAGTCCAAGGAGAGCATTTGCTTCAGCTTAATACACACAGATCCTCAAAATGTAAGTTGCTTATATTTAAATATGATCATGTGAAGGAACCCATAATTGTTATTGCCCATAAAGTATGTGAAAATGGTAATACAGGGCAGTACTATTGATCTCTTAAAGGCAAAACATAATGTATTACTTTAAGAGGCTCAAGTGAAGCAATTTCTAATACAAAACTATTGTACGCTATATTCCTCCTTTATTGAGTGCACTATAAATGTCTTATCTCTGAGAAACCTCTAGAAAAAGTATTATAATTCTGTGCATTTTGATAAGTATTGATTTTATAGTATCTTAAAAAGAATGCTGAAAACATGGAGACTTCCAGAATTTTATTTCCAAACTTGAGATTTGTACTTGAGATTATTCTTGTTATTGCTTTTTTTGTTATTTCTTGATGGAAATAAATTAAGGAATTATTTGGACAGTTTTAAGCCTAATTAGAGAATGAAAACAAAACTAAAGAAAAAGGGACACGAGCATTAGGAGACTTGAAAGAAGACATCCATGAGTCTTTAGTTTCTAGCAGAACCCTTGTTATTCTCTTTGATGGGAAGGCATTTTGCAGCTCCAAAATCTTGGGTATTTCCTAATGCATCGCTTGAATATAATGAGTTGCTTTACAGTATCTCTGACACACACCATGACAGAATTTTTTAAAAATCAGGTTTTCTACATTTAATTCCTTGTTTTGTATTTTGGACTGCTGATTGTTCCTGCCCTTCTGTAACACTGGAGTGCATCTTGAGTTTCTCATTTTATTCCATGTCTGACAGGCCACTATCAGGTGACAAAGGGCTGGAAGTTGCTGCCAAAACTTGGATATTAGTAATCTTAATGAGAAGCAGAATGCCAAGTTTCTAACCCATCTATTAACCCCACCTGATATCTTCCCACATGGAGAATGGGAAACACAAGGCTGGGATAAGATTGCCTTCTGAAATCTCATGGTGTTTTATGGAGAGAAAGGTGTGTTCATTGTAATGTCAGAAAAATCCTTTCCTATTTCATAACATTAAGCCTAAATTTGCAATGTGATGTTCTTTCTGACTTCTGGCTTTGATGAAAATCATCTCGATCCAGCTTGTAATTCTAAGTGAAGATTTTAATATAGCCTAATGCAAGCACAGGATTGTGGGCAGCCATGGGTTAACTGTATTTTCAAAGCTTATCTTAGAGAGAATTGGTGCAAAAACTTATCAAGCCTTGACAACATACTGAATACTTCTTGTACCTCTCTTACCCACATCATCTCTCCCACCTGTGACTCCAACCCTTGTGGTGACCAGATTCACACAGATGTAACTAGTAACCCTTGTCCCCGGTGCACTAACCATGCATTATTCCCTACCACATGGTTTTCCTGACTCCAAGGGAACTCAAGCCCGGAAAGCCAAGTGAATTAATGCCCCTTGGGGCAACTCTTGAACTGATGGACTGCTTTCCACTTCAGATACATTGGCCAACAATTCTGAAGCTCATTTTATTGCTTCTCATAGGGTTCACAAAGAACTGAGCCCCAGTTGCCTACAGTGGTGAAAAACTTAAAATCATATGCTTGTAATAGCTTTCCTTTCTTTTGTATTTTATTCCTTCTAGTCCCCCATTCTTGTTGTCTGGGATAATTTCCCAAATTACCTGCATGAAAGCCTTTAAATCAAGCTCCTCTGGAAAGGACCTACTTAGAAAGGCAAGAGGTGTGTTTGGCAAATTTGGGAGCATACATATTCTAGTTTGCTAGCAATATGAAAATATGTCCATTGCAGATCATGTTACATTTAAACCATGAGGGTTGAATCATTTGAAGGGCTAATCGTTTTTACTGTAGCAGAATACTTTGGTTCAAGTTATTAAATCTTCAACTCACCATATTCCACAGAATAAAAATTATATTTGACATGAAAAACTTTAATATAAGAGTTCAGTGTATACTATTCAAGTAGTGACATGAGGAGGACCTTTTGGCCCTAAAGTTAAGGCCAAACTTTGGAAATAGCCACAGATAGAAGCTTCCAGAGGAAGCCTACATTTCCATTCAGCAACAGAGACCCAATCAGGGTTCAGAAGTCAACTGAAATTTTGCCTAAACAAAGATCATGAAACAGAGCTCTGAGAGTTGCAATAGACTTTGAAAAGCTGTCAGTTCGTGGAGGTGAAGAGCAAACAGATGTCAACCATCCTGATGGGTGTTTACAAGCTTCAAAAGCATGTTCCTTTTGTCTGATCCAAACACACATTTTAGCCTTTGTAGAAATCTTAGCTTGATATTTTAGTTCTTATCCCTTGGACATGTCTACAGTCTTGGCAATCTATAATCCCCAAACCTCAACTGCCCCTACCTAAAGCTGTATCATAGGCATCATTGAGGAAAGAGGTAAATGAGCACACAACCCAAAAGGGAAACCCTATATGGTTTTCTGTGATTCTTTCTGATGAAACTGCATCTGGGATAGTCTAGTAAGAAAACATATTTCTGATATTTTTACAAGAAGCTTGAATGATGAGCTTCTACATCATTGAATAAAGAACCAGAATCATATGCATAGTTGTTGTATTGCAAGAATATAAGTTTTAAAAGCATGCCTACAGAAGGCCAACTAAAAACTTAGCTGTAGGTTGAATTTCAGTTAAGGTTATATATTTTTCTACTTTTTTGGCCTATATCATCAGCGTTCATTGCTTATAGGCAATAAATGTATCTTGGATAGTTTTTTTTAAAAGGGTATTTATGTTCATTACTAAGACAAAGTGTGTATCTACAATGTTTATGTCAAGCCTAGGAACAAGAAGAGAGAGTTTTCAGATTTGGACAGCCTTAGGAAAATGCGGATAGCCTTGGAAGCATTTGGACAGGCTTCTGAACAGTAAGATAGTCTCATGAAGAGTTGGATAGAACTTAGAGGTGGTAGGGTGGCATTCTAAACCTGGTATAACTTTAGAGACAGTTGGATTATTTGAATAGCTTTATCAGTGGGATAGTTCTGGGAACAATTAGATAGCCATAGGACCACTGGGATAGCCTTAGAAACACTAAGATAACCTTAGGACCATTGGGATAGACTTAGCTAGCTGAGGCTGACAGATTAGCCCTTTTCTGAAACAACGAGTTCAGGAGAATCAACAATTGTGATGTGGTTTAACTTTTTTCTTGTTAGTGAAGTTGGACATTTTGCAAAAGGAAATTCCTTTCTCCAGGTTTAATAGACAATCCCACAGAGCACCACAGATCACCACTAGTTAGATAATGAAATGGTTCAATTTGTTTGGTTTAGCATTTTAGCTTCTTAATAGTGATAATTAAACATAACCAGATGGCTTTATTGGTAATAAACAGTACCTGATTAGAGTCAGCACATACTGAACAATTCTGTATGAGGCCATGTGCTAACTTTTCCAAGTATTATCTTATCTAACTTTCACAGCAACATTAAGAGGTATGACTGGCCCCATTTCAATGATAAGGAAATAAAAAAATTAGAGAAGATAAGCAGCTTATCCCAGGTTGCAAAGATAGAAGAAAAGGTATAGTGTTAAAATAATCTGTTTTACCCAGGCCCAACATCCAAATCCTGCACCACAATCTTTATTTTAGGCAAGTAAAAAGTTAAAAAGAAAATAACTAAATTTAGAGCAAAACTATATAATAAATGAAGCTGGCACACACATCTGGGCATTCACTGGAAAGAAAATAAAACTGTACTCATGTATTTTATCATGTAAAAATTAATTCTAGATTAATTAAAGTCTCATGTATAAGAAAAGTAAAAACTGGAAACTCTTGTGGGGGAATATCTAAAGGAATATTTGCCTAATCAAGGGAATGTCTAAGTGGGAAGGGCTATCTAATTGTAGATGAAATCGCAAATTACCTATATAAGGTGTTTTCCTGTTAAAATACAATAGAAAGAATAAATAATAAGTAATAAAGTAATAGAAGAGATAAAAGGCTGATATCTACAGCACTCAAACAGTTTTTATAAACAAATAAATAAAGCAACCCAATAAAAAGATGGGCAAGAAATATGGGGGTCTGCACAGAATAACAAACCCATACCAGCAGGTATGAAAATTCAAAGTAATGAGTCAATACAACCATTTTATTCCCTGGAAAAAATAAAAATAAAAAAAATGAGGGCCATGAAGCTGACAGGTGTGTGCGGAGCATGGCACATTACAGGTGGAAACAGAAAGTGTTATTATATTTCTGGAAAGCAAAAATCAGCATTGGAAGCCTCTGTACTACAGAAACAAAACTTCTTGAGGTCAAGAAGTTAGATGTTTGTGGTTTTTGTTGTACTATTATTTACGGAATAATTTATAGTAGATCAATAGCATGAAATGTGATTCAGATTTTGAAGTCAATAATTAGGCATAAATTATTATTTATGCATATGAAAAACAATTATTGAGTCTGAGAAGCAAAATGTAGAGAAATTAGTATAATTTTTAAAATACGTACATGTATTTACACTTATGTATGCATTACAAAACCATGTAAATAGGGAAACAGTGCATGTCTATTAGGTTTTCATATGTGCTGCTTGGGCTGGTGTGTGGATAGACTAGAAGAAAGGGAGACAGAAGCCAAACATCAAAAAGAAAAACAAAAGAGAAGAAAAGAAAAGAGAAAAGAAGAAGGAAAGAAAGAAAATAATCGCAGAATAAAAGTATGTATATTTATGTAAAATGAGGAACTCCAGAATATTCCCATTCCAGCCTGTCAATAGGAAAACTACTACCAACTATACTTCAGTTGAAAAACATACAAATCCTTTTCTGGAATTTACAATTTTAAAAGACCTGTGTTTTCCCTGTTTGTATTTACTAAATGCAAATACCAGCTTTTCTATCTTTCCTTTTTGTCCTCACTAAAATTGCCCAATTTTACAAACAGCCTTTGGAAATGAGTTACTTTCTCTCTTTCCTCTAATCCCCTTGTGTTCAGCCAGGCCTCTGTTACGGCATTTGCCATGATCTGCTTTATTTATCTTACTTATATTTTTTTGACATTTTCTAATTATTAAGATTCATCTGTGTATCACAGGACATCTACCATACAGACTGTTCAAGAGCATTGGCACTTTGTATATAAAAGTACAATAAATTGTCATTCTAAGATTCACTAACATATTCAACAAATATTTATTCTAAAACTATTATGTGCAAAATTCTGACTAAGCACTGCAGGTATTGTACAGATTAAATATGGATTATTGGATAAATAGTGCCACGAATATGTCTATTCTCTTGATTAATTTGATTTGTAAGAACCAAACCATTCATGATAATGAATTTATACATTGTTGTACATTTTTATATTTTTGTAACCTCAAAATAAACAATTTATATAGCTATGCATATGTGTGTGTATACATAGATGTATGTGTGTGGAGAACATAAGACAATCTGTACAATAGTCTTCAAATTATTAAACTATTTCCTAAAGATTAAAAATATTTATATGTGAGATATTTGGATCTCTGTGGCAGAAATATGCAAGACAAGTTTTGTAAAACCTCGTTTAAATCAAAATGCAAAGAACACCCCAAAAAACAAATTTAATTAGCCAGTTTGGATTTCCCAATATTTTGCTTGATAATATTATAATTTTTATTTAGCTTGGGAATAGTGGTTGTTTTGAATTATATACTATTCTGACTCAGACGCTAGTTTAATGAGGTGTTAGCTCATGAAGGATTGTTATAAGTTTATAGACTGTAGAAGATTACCATTAGGTAATGTTCAGTGAAAACTGTAATTTAACAGGCACGAAAACAAAGAACAATCTTGCAAATACCTTTCAGAGCTGACTGCAGAGTAGTGAACACATCTGACTTTGCTACAAACTTCAGTTATTTCCAACTAGATGTGGAAAAGCTGGTGAGGTGGAGCATTACAGAAGATGATCATCTACTTGCAAAGGTAATTTCACAAAGCAATGATTTGTAAATAAATATTTTTGTTTAATTTGGCAGTAATTTCTCTGTTAATTTTTCCTGGTTCAAGAATATATGTAAGTTGCTATGTCAACATACATGCACCTTACACAATAAACTGCTTTAATTATGTCTTCTGACAATAGATAATTTAGTCTCCTTTTCTTTCAGGCCTTGGGTTCCTTTCAAGCATTTCTTGAGGAGAAATGCTAATACAATGTACAATTGAATAGTTAAGAACCACCTACAGATGGCTTGTCTCTGATTGATTGGTTGAGATGATGCAGTACAACCTAAAGTAAACATGATCAGGGCCAGAGCTAGCTAGCTCTTGGCATTGGGGAACAAATACACTTAACTTCTTAGTCTTCCATTAAAGAGTTTGTCAAACACAGGCAAGTTCAGATATAACATGGAGCGCTGAACTCTCAGCAGAAGGGTCAAGCTTAACCCTTGCTAGGCTGGTCCAGAGAAGGCCAGGGAAGAGGTTGGAGAGAATCAGAGTGTTGAGTGATATTTTCTGCAATAGCAATGACTTCTGCTTTGGAGCAGAATAGGCACTTTACCTTTTTCTGCATCATTAGCTAAGGAAACGTATACAACAAAGGTATAATTTTGATAGGCTGACGTGAATCAGGAGCAGGAGTTCTGAATGCTTCTTAAATGCCAAACACCAAGTCTAAGGGGTTTGTATAAATAATCTCACTTAATGTACACACCACCTATGAATCTTTTCTACAAATGAGTAAATTGAGTCAGAGAGAGGTTAAGTTCTCTACTGAAAGTCACACAACTATTGCAATAGAGTCAGAAGTAGAGACTTTAAAGCCAGGAAAGCTAATTCTAACACTTGCAATCTAACACTTGTGTGTGTAAGTGTGTATGTGTGTGTGGTGATGGTAAGAACTGCTAATATTTACAGAATGCTTTCAGTATGCCACAAACTGCCCTAAGAGCAGTGCATGTCTAACTCACTTTATCCTGGCAGCAGCTCTGACTTGGTGCTCCACTTATTACAGAAAAGAGAATTCAAGCAGTGAGGTTAAAAATGTGTCCCTCCCCGTGTTACAGCTTTGCCAAATATCTTGTGAGATGATTATTTTATTCATTTTTTCACTTTCTTTCTTTTTTTAATTGGTTTCAGATATATAACACAGTGCTTCAACAGTCGCCCATATTATTAAATCCTCACCCCCTCTAGTGCAGTTACTATCTGCCAACATAGGAAGATGTTACAGAATCATTGGCTATATTCTCCATGCTGCTATCCTCGTGACCAACTCATATTATGATTGAGAATTTTTGTGCCTCTTTATCCCCCTTGCCCTTCCTACCACACACTCCAACCCCCAAATCTACATAACTCAAACTTAAATCTCAGGTCAGAGATTAGGAATGAAGAGTATTTACAAAGCACAGGGTTCAGAGATATAAAGTGTTGTGTTTGAATTCCAATTTTGGCATTTACTAGTTATGTGACTTTATGAAACTTAAAATAAACTCTACGTAAGAGTTTCTTGGTCAATACAAGGCAATTATTGCCTACTTTCAATACCTGGAGTATTAATATGACACAATGAATGTAAAGCACCTCAAACAGAGTCAGGCAATGGAGACACCACAAGTGGTTGTTATTACTTGTAATGGAAGGAAAACAGATTATCCTTTAGGTATAAGACGTGTTATTTGTTATTATTTCTTCCTAAATTCTGATTATAGGAATTTAGCAGTTGAAACTTGAATGAACTCATAAAGGCATCTTTATTTATTTGGAGTCGTTTTTGCTTGACACATTACCTCCAGGTCTTGTAATAAACATGATGACTGAGCCTGTAGGAAGAGATAACTAAAACTTACAGAAAAAATTGTGCATTCTCAATTTCACATTAAAATATCCCCTAATTAAGCCTCCAACGCTATTTCCTTTTCAACTACAAAGAGCATATTACTATACTTCCTAATCTCAGATGCAGTAATCTTGCTTATACTTCATTTTCCTTGAAAACTCTTAAAATGTAAGCAAATATTTAACACTACTATCTCCATAAAGAGGAAAAGAAAAATGCTCTCTTTAACAATATTCCAAAATGACTGTTAATTTTCCAATGTCAATTTACTCATTTTACAGAAATAAGAAGCAGCTAGCTTGCCCAACATTAAAAACACATGATATAATTTTAAATATTATTTTAAATATATCCTACAAGAACATTTGGGGATAGTAACTAAACAATTAGAACATAAAATAAATTGTGTCTATTAGACATGGTATATCTTTTTTTCTATACTTTTCTTGACCATAATTGTGTGTTGCCTGTATTTCAGAACAGAAAATGTTATCAATAAAAATATGTTATTAATCCCACCGTGACAATAATGAAGATACATTTACCCTTTAAAACTGAGTGCCCTTCATTTTATTCACCTATAGATGTCAATAAGCTCCATTTGTTTAATGAATGTTATTACAATACTGCCTGTGTTATTGAATTAGAGAGGTCTTAGGGGTAAAATGCTCTTCAATGTATTTTATTTATTTATTTATTTATTTCCTCAAAAAATTTTTAATTTGAATGGTATAGTTTTGAACATATATATTAGTGTTTGGAAAACTGACATATTCACAAAGTTTAGTCATTCTGTAAGTGTACATGGTATATATATTATCCAGCTGTCCTTTATGTACATCAATGGAAGTTATAAAATACTGTGTTAAAAAATATATATTCTTTGTTTAAAATACAAATCAATCACTTCATTTAATTATAAAAACAAACCAATGATTTAGACATGACAAAATTATTATCTTATATTTTCTTAAAGGAAAGCCTTCAGAATGTTTAAAGTCTTGTCCAAAGATACATATTTTCTCATTAACAGTGAGACCTAGAAGCCATGTCTTATCAATCCTGGTCAAGAGGTCTTTCATATTATACTCTGCAGAAATGCCTACTATAGAAAAAGAAAGGGAAATTCACATATTCTGAAAAATGACATTTTTGAGCTATAAATTTTGTAGAAGGATTGTTTCTAAACTATCTTGAGAAATATCTTTTTCACTTGCCTATGTACCCATAAAAGCATTATTGTTTAGAGCATAGTTTCTTATGTCAGGAATGATTTTTATTGCTTTGTCTTTTATTAATGCATTTATAGTATTAGCATAAGCTGCAGGAATGGACCCAATTGAGCTTTTAGGGAAGTACCAAGATTTTCATGATACCTTACAAAATTTCTTCCTTTTTCTTTTTTTGAGAGGGCATCACTCATATTTATTGATGATATAGTTGTTAACAACAATAAAATTTGTATAGGGGGGGTCAATGCTCAATGCACAATCATTAATCCATCTCAAGCCTAATTCTCGTCAGTCTCCAATCTTCTGAAGCATAACAAACAAGTTCTTACATGGTGAACGAATTCTTACATAGTGAATAAGTTCTTACATGGTGAACAGTACAAGGGCATTCATCACAGAAACTTTCGGTTTTGATCACGCATTATGAATTATAAACAATCAGGTCAAATATGAATATTCGTTTGATTTTTATACTTGATTTATATGTGGATCCCACATTTCTCCCTTTATTATTATTAGTATTTTTATTTTTAATAAAATGCTGAAGGGGTAGGTAGATGCAAGATAAAGGTAGAAAACATAGTTTAATGTTGTAAGAGAGCAATTGTAGATGATCAGGTGTGTGCCTGTAGACTATGTGTTAATCCAAGCTAGACAAGGGCATTAAAACATCCACGGATGCAGAAGATTTCTCTCAAAACAGGGGGGGTGAGGTTCTAAGCTTCACCACTGTTGATCCCAATTTCTCACCTGATGGCCCCCCTGCGTCTGTGCCTGTCATAGGTTGTTCCTCCCTTGAGGAATCTTACCCGTCTCTGGCTAACCAGTCATCTTCCAGGGCATATAGGGAGATGTAAAGTTGGTAAGTGAGAGAGAAGCCATATTGTTTGCAAAGGTTAGCTTTTTACTTCTTTGCAGATTTATGCCCTGTGGCTTCTATGCCCAGCACTTGTCTCGAGGTATCTTTCCCACCTGGAGGAATTATGATGCTCGGAAAATTCGACATGAGGCACGAATTCTATTTAAGGGTTGTAATTAGGAGGGAAGAATAAAAGCTATAGAGGTAGCATATGGAAGAAAACATGGGAGGATTGATTATTTCTTTGACATATCTTCTTGTAGAGTACCTTAAGCATGTATAGGTTTTAAACTACTAACTAACTTGCGCACACATATTAACATAATAGGAATATGGTGAAATAAACTAAGCAAATCTATAATTACCAGCCATCTCCAGTGAAGCCAAGAAAACCAGTTAGGCACCCTAGGCATTTGTGAGAATTTGTCTATGATATGATGGATATTGTCCAACTGAACTTGAACAGTCTGAGAGGAATCAGACAAATTGAAGCAATCCATTTCTGGGATCTGTTCACATCCCATATGTTCTTTTAACTGTAGATAGTCTATAGTCGTAAGATTTTGGAGCGCTACAACTTGCACCCCTCCCAACTCCTGGTTGAGTTCCAACAGTACAGATCCACTCAAATTCGTTGTCTCACTGTATGCACATGCCAGCCTAGACATCTCCCTCCTCATTCCAGTGGCAAGTCCAGGAAATGGTGGGATGGACACAGCCACAACCGCAGCATCGCCCGGATCCCTGTGGAGGCTTTTTGATGATCATCCCCAGGCACGAGTCCTCCAGAGAGTGCTGATGCCAGAAGCTCCTCCTCATATCGTATCTTAGTTCATTTTCTGGGTAGCCACGCTAGGCTTTGATTTCTGCATAAAAACAAACAGACCCTTTGCCCAGACTATGACATGCCCTCTATACCACTGTGTAGAACTCATTGGAGGTCAGCACAAAGGAAATGATTTTTTTTTTAAATTTTTATTAAGAGAAAGGAATATTATCAGAAAAGAGTACCTCCATAGCCGATCATCTGACACCCTTTAAGTGATCAAAATTAAGGACATTTAAAGCATGCGTTAATCTTTGATTTACCCTATCAAGGAGTAATCCCTCTTTTCTTTCTTTCTTTCTTTTTTGTCTTTTTTTTTCTTAATCTTTAATCTACACTTACATGAAGAATACTATGTTTACTATGCTCTCCCCTATACCAAGTCCCCCCTAAAAACCACATTAGAGTCACTGTCCATCAGCATAGCAAAATGTTGTAGAATCACTATGTGTCCTCTCTGTGTTGTACAGCCCTCCCTCCCCTTTCTCCCTCCCCCCATGCATGCTAATCTTAATATCCCCTTTCTTCTTCCCCCCCTTATCTCTCCCTGCCCACCCATCCTCCCCAGTCCCTTTCCCTGTGGTACCTGTTAGTACATTTTTGGGGTCTGTGATTCCGCTGCTGTATTGTTCCTTCAGTTTTTCCTTTGTTCTTATACTCCACAGATGAGTGAAATCATTTGGTATTTCTCTTTCTCCGCTTGGCCTATTTCACTGAGCATAATACCCTCCAGCTCCATCCACGTTGCTGCAAATGGTAGGATTTTCCCTCTTCTTATGGCTGAGTAGTATTCCATTGTGTATATGTACCACATCTTCTTTATCCATTCATCTATCGATGGACATTTAGGTTGCTTCCAATTTTTGGCTATTGTAAATAGTGCTGCGAGAAACATAGGGGTGCATCTGTCTTTCTCAAACTTGATTGCTGCATTCTTAGGGTAAATTCCTAGGTGTGGAATTCCTGGGTCAAATGGTAGGTCTGTTTTGAGCATTTTGATGAACCTCCTTACTGCTTTCCACAATGGTTGAAATAATTTACATTCCCACCAGCAGTGTAGGAGGGTTCCCCTTTATCCACAGCCTTGCCAGCATTTGTTGTTGTTTGTCTTTTGGATGGCAGCCATCCTTACTGGTGTGAGGTGATACCTCATTGTAGTTTTAATTTGCATTTCTCTGATAATTAGCAATGTGGAGCATCTTTTCATGTGTCTGTTGGCCATCTGTATTTCTTTTTTAGAGAACTGTCTGTTCAGTTCCTCTGCTCATTTTTTAATTGGGTTATTTGTTTTTTGTTTGTTGAGGTGTGTGAGCTCTTTATATATTCTGGACATCAAGCCTTTATCAGATCTATCATTTTCAAATATATTCTCCCATACTGTAGGGTTCCTTTTTGTTCTATTGATGGTATCTTTCACTGTACATAAGCTTTTCATCTTAATGTACTCCCACTTGCTCATTTTTGCTGTTGTTTTCCTTGCACGGGGAGATACGTTCAAGAAGAGGTCACTCATGCTTATATCTAAGAGGTTTTTGCCTATGTTTTTTTCCAAGAGTTTAATGGTTTCATGACTTACATTCAGGTCTTTGATCCATTTTGAGTTTATCTTTGTGTATGGGGTTAGACAATGGTCCAGTTTCATTCTCCTACATGTAGCTGTCCAGTTTTGCCAGCACCATCTGTTGAAGAGACTGTCATTTTGCCATTGTATGTCCATGGCTCCTTTATCAAATATTAATTGACCATATATGTTTGGGTTAATTTCTGGAGTCTCTAATCTCCACTGGTCTGTGGCTCTGTTCTTGTGCCACTACCAAATTGTCTTGATTACTATGGCTTTGTAGTGGAGCCTGAAGTTGGGGAGTGAGATCTCCCCTACTTTATTCTTCATTTTCAGGATTGCTTTGGCTATTCGGGGTCTTTGGTGTTTCCATATGAATTTTTGAATTATTTGTTCCAGTTCATTGAAGAATGTTGCTGGTAATTTGATAGGGATTGCATCAAATCTGTATATTGCTTTGGGCAGGATGGCCATTTTGACGATACTGATTCTTCCTAGCCATGAGCATGGGATGAGATTCCATTTGATAGGGTCCCCATTAATTTCTCTTAAGAGTGACTTGTAGTTTTCAGGGTATAGGTCTTTCACTTCTTTGGTTAGGTTTATTCCTAGGTATTTTATTCTTTTTGATGCAATTGTGAATGGAATTGTTTTCCTGATTTCTCTTTCTATTGGTTCATTGTTAGTGTATAGGAAAGCTACACATTTTTGTGTGTTAATTTTGTATCCTGCAACTTTGCTGTATTCCGATATCAGTTCTAGTAGTTTTGGAGTGGAGTCTTTAGGTTTTTTTATGTACAGTATCATATCATCTGCAAATAGTGACAGTTTAACTTCTTCTTTACCAATCTGGATTCCTTGTATTTCTTTGTTTTGTCTGATTGCCGTGGCTAGGACCTCCAGTTCTATGTTAAATAACAGTGGGGAGAGTGGGCGTCCCTGTCTGGTTCCCGATTTCAGAGGAAATGCTTTCAGCTACTCGCTGTTCAGTATAATGCTGGCTGTGGGTTTATGATATATGGCCTTTATTATATTGAGGTACTTTCCCTCCATTCCCATTTTGCTGAGAGTTTTTATCATGAATGGATGTTGAACTTTGTCAAATGCTTTTTCAGCATCTATGGAGATCATCATGTGGTTTTTGTCTTTCTTTTTATTGTGGTGGATGATGTTGATGGATTTTCGAATGTTGTACCATCCTTGCATCCCTGGGATGAATCCCACTTGGTCATGTTGTATGATCCTTTTGATATACTGTTCAATTCTGTTTGCTAATATTTTATTGACTATTTTTGCATCTACATTCATCAGGGATATTGGTCTGTAATTTTCTTTTTTGGTGGGATCTTTGCCTGGGTTTGGTATTAGGGTGATGTTAGCTTCATAGAATGAGTTTGGGAGTATTCCCTCCTCTTCTATTTTTTGGAACACTTTAAGGAGAATGGGTATTATGTCTTCTCTGTGTGTCTGTTAAAATTCCGAGGTAAATCCATCCGGCACCGGGGTTTTGTTCTTGGGTAGTTTTTCGATTACCATTTCAATTTCTTTGCTTATAATTGGTTTGTGTAACTCATGTGTTTCTTCCTTGGTCAGTCTTGGGAGGTTGTATTTTTCTACGAAGTTGTGCATTTCTTCTAGGTTTTCCAGCTTGTTGGCATATAGGTTTTCATAGTAGTCTTTAATAATTCTTTGTATTTCTGTGGAGTCTGTCATGATTATTCCGTTCTCATTTCTGATGCTGTTGATTTGTGTTGATTCTCTTTTTCTCTTAATAAGTTGGGCTAGAGGCTTATCTATTTTGTTTATTTTCTCAAAGAACCAGCTCTTGGTTTTGTTTTCTGCTATTGTTTTATTCTTCTCAATTTTGTTTATTTCTTCTCTGATCTTTATTATGTCCCTCCTTCTGTTGACCTTAGGCGTCAATTGTTCTTCTTTTTCCAGTTTCGATAGTTGTGATGTTAGACTATTCATTTGGGATTGTTCTTCCTTCTTCAGGTGTGCCTGGATCGCTATATACTTTCCTCTTAAGACTGCTTTCGCTGCATCCCACAGAAGTTGGGGCTTTGTGTTGTTGTTGTCATTTGTTTGTATATATTCCTTGATCTCTATTTTGATTTGTTCATTGATCCATTGATGTTAAGCCTCCATGTGTTTGTGAGCCTTTTTGTTTTCTTTGTAGAATTTATTTCTAGTTTTATTCCTTTGTGGTCTGAAAAATTGGTTGGTAGAATTTCAATATTTCGGAATTTACTGAGGCTCTTTTTGTGAGCTAGTATGTGGTCTATTCTGGAAAATGTTCCATGTGCACTTGAGAAGAAGGTATATCCTGTTGCTTTTGGATGTAGAGTTATATAGATGTCTATTAGGTCCATCTGTTCTAGTGTGTTGTTCAGTGCCTGTGTGTCCTTACTTATTTTCTGCCCGGTGGATCTATCCTTTGGGGTGAGTGGTGTGTTGAAGTCTCCTAAAATGAATGCATTGCAGTCTATTTCCCTCTTTAGTTCTGTTAGTATTTGTTTCACAAATGCTGGTGCTCCTGTATTGGGAGCATATATATTTATAATGATTATATCCTCTTGTTGGACTGAGCCCTTTATCATTACGTAATGTCCTTCTTTGTCTTTTGTTACTTTCTTTATTTTGAAGTCTGTTTTGTCTGATACTAGAATTGCAACACCTGCTTACTTCTCTCTGTTGTTTGCATGAAATATCTTTTTCCATCCCTTGACTTTAAATCTGCGCATGTCTTTGGGTTTGAGGTGAGTCTCTTGTAGGCAGCATATGGATGGATCTTACTTTTTTATCCATTCTATTACTCTGTGTCTTTTGATTGGTGCATTCAGTCCATTTACATTTAGGGTGATTATTGATAGGTATGAACTTATTGCCATTGCAGTCTTTAAGTTTGTGGTTACCAAAGTTTCAGGGTTAGCTTTTTTACTATCTTACTGTCTAACTTAACTCACTTGTTGAGCTATTATAAACACGGTCTGATGATTCTTTATTTCTCTCCCTTCTTATTCCTCCTCCTCCCTTCTTCATATGTTGGGTGTTCTGTTCTGTGTTCTTTTTAGGAGTACTCCCATCTAGAGCAGTCCCTGTAAGATGTCCTGTAGAGGTGGTTTGTGGGAGGCTAATTCCCTCAACTTTTGCTTGTCTGGGAATTGTTTAATCCCTCCTTCATATTTAAATGATATTCGTGCTGGATACAGTAGTCTTGGTTCGAGGCCCTTCTGTTTCCTTGCATTAAGTATATCATGCCATTCTCTTCTGGTCTGTAGGGTTTCTTTTGAGAAGTCTCATGATAGCCTGATGGGTTTTCCTTTGTAAGTAACCTTTTTTTCTCTCTGGCTGCCTTTTACACTTTGTCCTTGCCTTTGTTCTTTGCCATCTTAATTATTATGTGTCTTGGTGTTGCCCTCCTTGGATCCCTTGTCATGGGAGTTCTGTGTACCTCTGTGGTCTGAGAGGCCATATCCTCCCCTAGTTTGGGGAAGTTTTCAGCAATTCTTTCTTTGAAGATGCTTTCTATCCCTTTTTCTCTCTCTTCTTCTTCTGGTACCCCTATAATGCGGATATTGTTCCTTCTCAATTGGTCACTCAGCTCTCTTAGAATTCTTTCATTCCTGGAGATCCTTTTATCTCTCTCTGCATCAGCTTCTCTGCATTCCTGTTCTCTGTTTTCTAGTCCATTAATGTTCTCTTGCATCTTGTCCATTCTGTTTTGAAGTCCTTCCAGAGCTTGTTTTATTTCTGTATTCTCCTTCCTTAGTTCTTGCATATTTCTCTGCAAGTCCATCAGCATGGTTATGACTTTTGTTTTGAATTCTTTTTCAGGAAGACTGGTTAAATCTATCTCCCCATGTTCCTTCTCAGGGGAAGATGTAGCAGAGGCCGAAGCTGTCTGGGTTAGTCTTGTCTGGATCATATTTTTTTGCCTTTTCATGTTGACAGGTGCTATTGACTGTCAGCTGGGAGGGCCAAACTTTTCACTTGCCACTGGCCTTTCTTTACTGGGACAACTGCGACCCCTAGTGGCTTGTGTTGGGTAATTGCGTGTAGACTGGGTCTTTGTGTCTTGCCGGGCCGATATGGAGATAACTCCTTTTCTGAAGGCGGGGCTTGCCTTAGGCTGCTTCTCTGCTTTTGCAGCACCTGGAGGGGTAATGGATGGGGGGTTGTTCTGTTGTTTACCTCCGTGACGGGTCTCCAAGCTGTTGCATGGGGTTAATGTGCCCGGTTTTCCCTGTAATTTCCAGCCACTGCACTGTGACCTTTGTTGTTTCCGTCCAGCTGTTATGTCCCTGTCCTTTTAAGACTTTCAAAAAGCACTCGCTTTTCTTTGTCACAGGGGCATCAACTGTGGCTGGATGTTTAGCAGTCCTGGGCTCCCTCTCCCTCCCGCCAGGAGCTGGGGGGAGGTGTGCTCGGGTCCCACTGGGCCAGAGCTTGTATCTTACCCCTTTCACCAAGCGCTGGACTTTCGCACAAGTGGATGTAGTCTGGCTGATGTCCTGTGTCTTCTGGTCTCTCTTTTAGGATTAGTTGTATTTGTTGTATTTTTAAAAATATATATATGTTTTGGGGAGGAGATTCCCACTGTCCTACTCATGCCGCCATGTTGGCTCCACCAGGTCTTGCTTTTTTATCCATTCTATTACTCTGTGTCTTTTGATCGGTGCATTCAGTCCATTTACATTTAGGGTGACTATTGAAAGATATGTACTTATTGCCATTGCAGGCTTTAGATTCGTGGTCGCCAAAGGTTCAAGGTTAGCCTCTTTAGTATCTTACTGCCTAACTTAGCTCACTTATTGAGCTGTTATATACACTGTCTGGAGATTCTTTTCTTCTCTCCCTTCTTATTCCTCCTCCTCCATTCTTTATATGTTGGTTGTTTTTTTTCTGTGCTCTTTCGTGTTTCCTTTAACTGCTTTTAGTGGGTAGTTGATTTTATTTTTTTGCCTTTAGTTAGTACTTGGTTGGTCTGCTTTCTTTGCTGTGATTTTATTTTCTCTGGTGACATCTGTTTAGTTTTAGGAGTGCTCCCGTCTAGAATAGTCCCTCTAAAATATCCTGTAAAGGTGGTTTGTGGGAGGCAAATTCCCTCAACTTTTGCTTTTCTGGAAATTGTTTAATCCCTCCATCATATTTAAATGATAATCGTGCTGGATACAGTATCCTTGGTTCAACGCCATTCTGTTTCATTGCATTAAATATATTATGCCATTCTTTTCTGGCCTATAAGGTTTCTGTTTAGAAGTCTGATGGTAGCCTGATCGGTTTTCCTTTATAGGTGACCTCTTCCTCTCTAGCTGCCTTTAAAACTCTTTCCTTGTCCTTGACCTTTGCCATTTTAATTATTATGTGTCTTGGTATTGTTCTCCTTGGGTCTTTTCTGTTGGGAGTTCTGTGTATTTCTGTTGTCTGTTCGATTATTTCCTCCCCAGTTTGAGGAAGTTTTCAGCAATTATTTCTTCAAAGACACTTTCTATCTCTTTTTCTCTCTCTTCTTCTTCTGGTACCCCTATAATACAGATGTTGTTCCTTTTGGATTGGTCACACAGTTCTCTTAATATTGTTTCATTCCTGGAGATCCTTTTATCTCTCTTTATGTCAGCTTCTATGTGTTCCTGTTCTCTGGTTTCTATTCCATCAATGGCCTCTTGCATCTTATCCATTCTGCTCATAAATCCTTCTAGAGTTTGTTTCACTTCTGTAATCTCCTTCCGGGCATCTGCAATCTCTCTCCAGACTTCATCCCTTACTTCTTGTATATTTCTCTGCATCTCCATCAGCATGTTTATGATTTTTATTTTGAATTCTTTTTCAGGAAGACTGGTTAGGTCTGTCTTCTTCTCATGTGTTGACTCTGTGATCCTTGTGTGCCTGTAATTCTACCTTTTCATGGTGATAGAGATAATTTGCAGAGCTGGCACGAATGATGCCTGGAAGATCTTTCCTTCTTGTTGGTTTGTGGCCTTCCTCTCCTGGGAGAACAGCGACCTCTAGTGGCTTCTGCTGGGAAGCTGGGCACAGACAGGGCTTCTGATTCCTGCCCAGCTGCTATGGAGTTCATCTCTGCTGTTGCTATGTGTGTGGATTGCCTCCGGCTGCTGCTCAGATATGGTGGAGCACATTGGAGGGGGAGCAGCGAGGAGGCTATTTATCTCAGTGAGGGGCCTCCGTGCTCCCTGCTGTCCAGAATGTTAGAGTGCCCTGAGTTTCCCCGATTCCCTGCTGCTCTACTAAGTGTCCCAGGATGCTTCTGTCTGGTTTTGGGGTCCCTGTCCCTTTAAGACTTCCAAAAAGCACTCACCAAAAAAAAAAAGCCACTCTCTTTTCTTTTCCCTGGGCGCCAGCCTCAGGGACCCACTCACAGGTGTTGCTGTTCTGTTTCCCTAGTATCCAGGACCCCATGCATGCACTGTGTCTGTGCTCTGGTCTGGATGGCTGGGGCTGGGTGTTTAGCAGTCCTGGACTTCCTCTCCCTCCCCGCTCTGACTCCTCTTCTTCCGCCGGGAGCTGGGGTAAGGGGCGCTCAGGTCCCGTCAGGCTGGGGCTTGTATCTTACCCCCTTTGCGAGGTGCTGGGTTCTCGCAGGTGTGGATGTGGTCTGGATGTTGTCCTGTGTCCTCTGGTCTCTATTCTAGGAATAGTTGTCTTTGTTATATTTTCATAAATACATGTGATTTTGAGAGGAGATTTCCACTGCTCTACTCATGCTGCCATCTTGGCTCCATACCCAGTGTATTTTATTTTTGTACATGAAATAGATAGGAGTTTTCTACTCTGAGATAATAGACATATAGAGTGCATAGTGTTACGGTGGTCATGTACAATTTTACTGTTTACTTATGGAAAAGTAATAAAATGACTGATACATGCATTAATGATCATGGAACATGAAATGTTCTTTCATTCTTCCACTTTATTAAATGAAGCTTAAAATATATTTAATTTTTAAGATGTGGAACATATTTTTAAATATTTCCTACCTTTAATGCATTCTGTCTTAATTTTAACACAGTGAACAGTTTCTAAATTACTAGGGTTAGTTTTGCTCATGCTAGGTGAATATTGTCTTCATGAGTGAGCTAAATTTATTACCATTTGAGGACCAGGTAAGAGCTTTACTAACGATAAAGTCATTAAAGAGAAATACAAGGAAAAAAATAGAATAAGGTATTTTCATTGAATATAACCATTAGCTAAAATTAATACAACAGAGATAAAAGTTGTGTCTCTAAAATAAGGTAAGGATCACTTAAAAAATACTGTTCAACTTCAAGAGGCTACACTACCTTAAGTCTACTTATTTTGTATAGGAAAAAGAAAAATAGGGAAGTCATGTTTTCAGTTGGGTCACTTGCCAGGGAACTAATATAATAATGCTGATCTCAGGAAGGAGTTACAGTAATTTTGTAGATTCTAATATATTTAGAAACTTAGGTGTTTTCTGAGTCTACACACTTCCCTTGGACTTCGAGTCCTTTGATGTTCAGGAATAAGTTTTATACATCACTTACAGCCACAGTTCCTGTAAAACACTTAATATATACAAGCTTTCAGCTATTTATTTCTATATTATTTAATGAATGAATGGATGAGAGTAGTAGTGATTGCTAATGAACATGATCTGAATATAGCAAAATTATAAATCATTTTTCCTTTTCTAATTTTAATACCTAGATTCATAACTCTCCTAGAAAAAAACAAAATTAGATTTGTAACCCAAAATCTAAATAAAAATGAATTTAGTAGGCCACAGGAAAAACAATACAAATGTTGGAAGAGTAAAGTTTTCCATAATGTTTATCTTGTGAATATTTGATGAAAACTTGTGTGATCCAACTTTTCTTGAAAGTTATTATTTTTAATTGTAGATTTTGCATAATAATGATCCATTCCTATCGATATACTTTTATAAACTGATGGAATTTGTTAATCCAATTACTTTTGAATACTCATTGGTCTATTTTCATTTGTTAATTGCATTGCCGCTACCTTTTTGGTTCTACAGATGAAAACACAAGAATTTCCCTTATTATCCCACAGATGCAGACTGTGACAAATTAGTATTTTGATTTCTTGTTGTAACATGGCTATAATATTTACCTGATATGCCTGTTTAGAGGCTAAATGGATACTGTATTTAGCACAGTGCTTGTCACTTATTCATTTATTCAAAAACTGTTTTAGCAACAAATATGTGTCAGGCTTTGTTCTATAGACCATGGTACAGCAGTAGATACAGGAGGTGAGATTTCATGACAGAAATTATACTCTAGCCAAGTTAGATCCCTGATTCCTCATCCTTTATGTAACATGACCAATCTTTCAAAACGTAATTGGCTTTTTTTGTATGTTAAACCAACCTTCTATTCCTTGGATAAATCCTGTATTTGTCTGGGGTATACTCCTCCTGATATGTTACTGGATTATTTTTGTTAGCTTTTTCTGAGGATCTTTACCTCTATATTCATAAGATATTTTTGGTTTTCCTTTCTACACTTGTAAGATAACTGTAATTTTTCTTTTCATGTGATATCTTGTTTGATTTTGTTATCAGGCAATTATGGACTCATAAAATGAGTTGGGATTTACCAATGTAAAGTAATCAGAAAAAAGTAAATAATAAAAATTAGAGAATAAATTAATCAAATTAAAAACAGGAAATTGTTAGAGAATATTAACAAAATCAAAAAGATGTTCTGAAAGGTCCAATAAAATTGATGTCTCTAGCCAAGCTAACAAAAACAGAAAAAAGACACAAATTATTCATTAAGAAATTAAACAAGGGCCATTGCTACAGATTGCATGGACATAAAAAAGATAATAAAGGAATATTATGAACAATTCTATGCCCAGAACTTGATACCTGAGATAAAATGAAATAATTCCTTGTAATACACCATCTGCTAAAATGAACACAAGAATAAATGGACATCCTAATAGTCTACATTTATTAAGGAAATTGAATCAATAATCAGTAACCTTCCAAAAGAGAAATACCAGGCCCATATGTGCCCTCTGATAAACTCTACTAAACATTTAAGGAAGAAATTACGCCAATTTTCTACAATTTCTTTCTAATATCTAATCATAGGGAACACTTCCTAGCTCACTCTATGAGACCAACATCATCCTAATAGCTAAACCAGACAAAGATGTCATAAGAATATTAAGACCAATAGCTGTCATGAACACAGACACAAAAATCCTCAAAAAGTAGCAATTCAAATCCAAAAATTTATTTAAAAAATTATACAACCAAACCAAGTGGAATTTATCTCAAATATGCAAGGTTGGCTCAACCTTTTAAAATTGATAAATATAATCCATCACATTAACAGGCTAAATATGAAAAATTACATGACCATAGCAATAGATGCAGAAAAAAACATTTGAAAAAATACAATATTCATTCATGATAAAAATCCTCAGCAAACTAGAAATAGAGAACTTCCTTAACTTGGTAAAGAACATCTACAAAAACCTACGGCACACATCAAACTTCTGGTGAGAAAGAAGAAATTTTTCCAGTAGGATCAAGAACAAGGAAAGAATGTCCCCTCTAACCACTGCTTTTCAACATCATACTAGAAATGTTAGCTAATGAACTAAGACAAGACAAGAAAATAAAAAGTATACAGATTAGGAAAGAAGAAATAAAACTCTATTTGCAGATGACGTGATCATCTATGTAGAAATCTAAAAGAAGTGACACACACTCAAAAAACACAAAACCCTCCTGGAATTAAAAATTAATGATAGCAAAGTTATAGGATACAATGTCAATATATACAAATCAGTCACCAGCAATAACTAAGTGGAATTTAAATTAAAAACACAAGGTCATTTATATTAGCACTGACAAAAATGAAATACTTAAGTATAAACCTAACAAAATCCATATTAGGTACCCTACAAAATATGATGAATGACACCAAAGAAAAACTAAGGAAATGGACAAGTAATCCATATTTATGGATACAAATAATATTATTAAAATGCCAATTCTTCTGAACAATCTATAAATTCAATATAATCCCAATCAAAATCCAGCAAATTATTTTCTGCATATTCCAATTGATTCTAATGTTTATATGGACAGGCAAAAGACCTAGAATAGCCATCTTATATTCAAGTCAGAGAAATGACACTACCCAACTTCAAGACTTGCTATATGGCTACAGTAATCAAGAGAACATGATAATAGTGAAATAATAGAAAAATAGATTAATGTAACAGAATAGAGTCCAGAAATGATCATAGATATAGTCAACTGATCTTTGACAAAAAAAGCAAAAGTAATACAAGGGAGAAAAGAGTCTCTTCAACATATGGTGCTAGAACAAATGACATCAACATGCAAAAAATAAATTAGAAACTTCCTTCAAAAAGTGAACTTGAAATTGACCAAAGATACCTGAATGTAAATTCAAAACTAAAAACTCCTAGAAGAAGACATAAGATAAAACCTAGATTACCTTGGGTATGATGATGACTTTTTAGATACAGCCCCAAAGGCAAGATTCATGAAAAAAAAATTGACTTCATTAAATTAAAATTAAAATTTAATGGACTTCATTAAAATCTAAAATTCTATTCTGTAAAAAACACTTTCAAGAAAATGAGAAGAGAAACCAGATTGGGAGAAAACATTTGCAAAAAAATAACAACTGATAAAAGACTGTTAACCAAAAATGCACAGAACTCTCAAAACTCAACAATAAGAAAATAAACAACCCAATTTAAAAAAATGGGCAAAAGGCAGTCACCTTGGCAAAGAAGATATACAGATGGTAAGTAAACTTATGAAAACATGTCGTTAGGGGAATGCAAATTAAAACAATAATGAGATACCACTACACACTTACCAATATGACAAAAATCCAAAAGTCTATCCTACAATCAAGCTGGAGTAGAGGATGTCAGAGCTCCAATGTTTTCAACCCCATTCCTGGGGATGATCCTCTGATTCATTCTGAGGACTAAGTAGAAAAGCGGGCACTGATCTCTCGGTTGTACTCCCCAGGAATTTAGCGTCTGTAACTTGGATTGGGAAGAGCTGTGAAATGCTGGTGGCCTATCTCTCCTGGTGACTTACTATGCTCCGTGATTGGAAACTGAGGAGAAAGGCAGCCCTATATTCTAGGCCACATCTTTCTGGAGAGGGGCTTCCATCAAATTTATGTGATTGTTAGGAGGGCAGGAAGTGAATGGATTATGCACAGACACTGCTATTAATCTGTTATTACTGAGGTTTAGTAGATATTCATCAATAAATGTTTCTTCATTTGCTCTTATGTTCTTATGGCAATTTCCAAAGATTCTTTTTAAAAAAATAATTTTAGTCTGTTAATGTTGTTTCATAGTAGAATGGAGCCACAAGATCCCTCTCCCCACCATTTCAGAAGTGAAATTCTTACTCCTGTCTTTCATAACAAGAATAGGTAAGGTGAGCAGAGAATAATCTCCAGATAGAAGATACCACCTTCAATTCATCCCATCTCTTATAATTCACACATCATTATTTAAAAATGCATTTTTTCTATTAATAATTTTGTTCAAAAACTGATTTCATGACTAATAGAATCTTACAACGTCATCAATTTAAATACATAGAGACAGAGAGATACGTACACACGTATATTATTATCCCACATGCGTACATGTGGTTTCTTTTTTCTACACTGAGATGCCTTGACAATCAGCACATGTTGCTCAGTTCTCCCAAACAATTTCATTCAAAGAGCATTTCGGTAATAGACATCTGAATGTTTCTTTCAAATGATTGCATTCCTAGGTTTTTGTGCACATTTGGACAATTTCAATTGTAATTCATCTCATTAAAAAATGAGCTATTCAATACCTATGGTAGACCAGACAAGAAACAGGAGTGGAAATAGATGTTTTTATTTTAATTGACTATTTTTTCATTTTGAACACACTTTCATAAAAAGACTTGATAAAGAACAAAAGCTATTTTCATTTAATTTTTTTCATTTTGAAGACAATTTCATTTGAAGACCTGATATAGAACAATATCAGCACTGTCCAATGAGTTCTGCTATCACTGACATCTGTCAATCTCCAAAGGGTCTTTTCTGTCTGAAAGCCACTTCCATCATTAATTTCATCATCACCTCTCATCCAGGCTACTGCTAAATCCATTGAACTGGTGTGTTTTCTGCTGTGCACCAGGAGTGATAAATAGAAACATAATGAAGATTGAATATATAATATTTGAATTAGATATTTTTCTTTTAGATCCTATAGATTCACAATTCTGTGTAACCTTGACTCAGTTTGCCTCAGTGGTAATAGTCTTCAAAACTGTGATATCATGTCATAACCAAGATATTTACATTATATTATAATCCACGAACCTTATTCAGATTTCCTCAGTTTTCATTGCACTTATTTATGTATGTCTGTGTGTATGTGACTGTGCATTGTGTGCATTTAGTTCTATGCAATTTTATCATGTGTGGCCTCACACAGTCAAGATACAGAATAGTTTCATCACTATGAGAATTCTGCATTTTATAACCAAACATACCTTTTCTATTTCATTGCTCAGATTTTCTAATATTTAATTTGTTTCAAGAGACTTTATAATTGATGGTTGAAACACTTTTTGATGGCTGCTTTAAAATCCTCCTGAGATAATTCCAACATTTGATTCATTTCAGTGTTAGCATCATTTGATTGCCCTTTCTCTCAAATGTTATTTCCCTGGCTCTTGGTATGACAGGTGATTTTCAGTTGTATTCTGGACATTTTGGTTATTGTGTGAGGAAATTCTGAGTCCAACTTGCATCTTTTAATTTAGCAGGCAGTCACCCTGCTATGTTTGGCCCTCATCTTGGCCTGCTTTTGTAAGTCGTGGTTTTAATGATTTAACTTTTGGAGATTTAATGTTGTGGTGCTATTCTGGTCTGCTAAGCTCACCTGTTGATGCCCAGGTGCTTTCATTAGTTTCTGCTCATACTGCTTAAGATGCAGAAATCCCCCAGGCATGGCACCTGCCACTTCTAAGTGGAGAAGAGAGACTCTGGCCCATGAGTTCTTCCAGGTGGAGCTTCTTGTTGCCCTTGTCTTCTGGCCATCCAGTGTCCCTTGGTGGTGGAGTAGAGTCTCAGGTCCAGTGGAGAAAAACTCTTTCCATGGTCTTTTATTGCCAGCAGGGCTCCCAGTCAGTGTCTGTGCATGGAGCTGATGGGATCTCTTGATTTTGTCAGCTAGTTTCCCATTCAATCCTGGGAAGGATGAACCTACGTAGACTATATTATGTGTTCAGGTTGGGGTTGCAAATTGCAGGCCTGGGTGATATTTGTCTATTGGATAGGGGTTTGTGATGCTCTGCCACTGTGATCTACCTCCAGTGCCAAGATCCCTGGTATCTTTCTCTTACCCCTCCCTTCCTTCAGAGCTCTCTTGGTGACTTCTTGCGTTATTTCAAGATTTAAAGTTATACTTAGTGGAGAGGAGCAGGAAGGAAAATGCCTATGCCATCTTGTTGAGAGCAGAATCTTTACATATGTAATATTTAATTTCTGGTGGTCACATTAAAAAAAGTAAAGGTAACAGGTGAAATCCATTTTATTAACATAATTTATTTAAGCCAATATATCCAAAATATTATTTTAACCTGTAACTACTATGAAAATTATTTTTAAATGTTATTATAGAAAGCATTCTCTTTTCCCATGGTATTTGAAATCCAGTGTGTATTTTACACTTACAGGTTATCTCAATTCATACTAGTCTCATTTCATGTACTCAGTAACCTCATGTTGAGGGTGACTACCATATTAGTACAATTCTGCACCTTTCAATTTATTATATTATAAATATCAAATTATGATATTTAAAAAAATTGACAATATCTATTGTGCAAAACCATCTAAGTCTTTCCAATCCAGAAACACCCAAATTTTGTGATAATATTTTTCAAGGCACAGAATGATGTATCATTTCTTCATTCTTCTCTCTATTAAATCTTGGTAACCATTCTTTTTAGCTTAATTGTCATGTCCTCAGAAAAGCCTCTGTAATCCTCAAACTAAGTCAGGTCTCCCTGTTAATATATGCATTGTGCTTTTCCTGTGTAGTCTTTATCACAAATCTATAGAACATCTTTAATTATGTTACTGTTTGTTAATTATATTCTCTTTTACAATGTAGGCTCCATGAAGACTGGATCTTATCTCTTATCCACTAGTCTAGCCACAGTGCCAACCACAATACCTGCTATACACATGAATAAATGAATTTCAGTAATTTTCAGATGTGGAATCTAAAATCTCATTATTATAAAAATGGTATCACAGAATTTGAGAATTGTTAGTTTAGAAATTTTTTAAGGAATAATTTTGAAAATTTTTTATTGAATGTTAGTTTTATGGTATAGTGAAATAGACATGAAATGTTTATTTAGTACTGTGACCTATTTTCACGATTGCAAATGTTATGTCCCTAAATAATATTAGGGAAAAGAAATATAAAATAGACTCACGTACAGGTCCTATCAATAGTGTCCTACAAAGAGGAGTTCTTACTAATGTTAGGTAATAATCAGAAATGAAGAAGATTCTCCTCACGGCTCTCATATGTGCTCTCTCTCATCAGGGAACCATGTGGAGAAGGTCCCAGGAAGACGACACGCACTTGCAACCCTGGTTAGTTAGTCTCCACCTCATTTTGACTATGTCCTTCCTCCAAACTGCTTCTCATAAGTTCTGTCTTATGTACCTAATATCCAGAAGCTCCTCAAATAATACAATACAGGGCAGAAATGTTTATTTTGACTGGATTTGTGTATGACTTCTGGTAACTTAAATTACAGAGATAATTTAGAAAGAAAAAATCTATAAAGCAAGTTGTATCTTTGAAGCCATCAAGTTTAGGATTTTCATTTGGATATTAAGGAGAAAATTGAGTGTGTGTGCGTCTGAGTGTGTATGTGTGTGTGTGTTACTCTGTGACCACTTTAAGTACATTCTTAACCCAGAGTTGTTTTTCTTTTTTCACTCAATACTTTGGAGATCAACATCTCATGCACCACCTTCCTAGCCATTTAAAATATCCTGGAGTTTTAACTTCTTGTAATTCTCCTCTCCCTAAATTACAGTTAGAGTGTCACAACATTTCATATATTATAAAGTATTCCAAATCCAAATATCAATGTGATTTTATTGGTGCTTGATTATTTATGGAAATGCACATAGGTATAGTTAATGTGTAAAAGATATAGAAAAATAGATACAGATGTAGGGATAAATGTAGATGGATATTTTGAAGATAAAACTGTAAAGGTATTATCTACCTGAGTAATCAACCTAATCTATTATTTTCCCTTTACTTGGGCTATTTTTTCAGTAAATTCTTTCCAAAATTGTAAATAGAATTCAGCATATGCAGGTTTTTAGCCTGCAATTTAGCACCCAAATGTTCAATGCATGCTTATTTTATTTTATTTTATTTTTGGTAAATAGAAACAACAAAGACATTTTTATATTGTTTGAAATACCAATTTTGAATAGAGAAGACATTTAGATTGTGTGAAATGCTTGAGGTGATCCAGTATTTCACTCTATTTTGCTAGTTAGATCAGTGTACAATAGCTGATATTACTCATTTCCACGTGGTAATTATAAAGGCATGTGACAGTATTGTTACCAATTTGGCTATTTTATATGCAGATAGGGTATGCTCCTTCTGCTATTTGAAAACATTTTATTCAGGTACATAAAACCCTTGACACTGGCAGTATTTCCCCATTCCTCCAGCTTTAAGGAGATCACTGTACATGATTCTCCTTAATGAAATTTTGTGGAGTGCCCATCAAGTGCACACCACTGCATTTGGTATCCTCCTCAGATGATTTCACCCATTACTGGAGATGAGCTTTCTTATATGAGAATTACTGTCTCTTCAGACCAAATGAGCTTACTCTGAATCCCATTTCATCTGAGCATTATTTGGGCTCTTGGTGCAAATAACTTCACGAATAAGCATAGTGCTTTTTAAAATATCATTACTAATTTTTAAGCAATTTGAGATGAAAACGCAAAGACTATTGGATTGGTTTAGAAGTTAAGACGATCTCATTAACTTAACCCTGACCTTCACCAAATTCCTCCTGGAAGGATTGTTAGGGAGAATTATAGGTCTTTCTCTTGTGGCTAGCCAGATTAGACACATTTTTGTATCAGCGAAGTCTGTATCGAAGGCATGTTGCCAAAATGATAATTCACCACAAACAAAATAAACAAGACAGAAGACAAGATATCAAATATTAGCAGAAAAGTGGAGAGTTTGCAGAAGAGGAATGGGTCATTTCCCAGCACTCTTAGGGCTCCTCCGCCAAAGCAAAACCATGATCTCAAAGCCTGTGAAGATTTTTGCAAAATCATTTTAAATTATAGATTTCATTACAAAATCTTACATAGTTATACTGTAAATGCATTCACCCAAGCATATGAAAATGAACATATTTAAAATAAAATGTGAATACCTATCTATAAATTCTATGGTTAAAAATTAACCAATCTCTAGAATTACAAAAATGTTTTCTAAACATCATACATGAAGAGATATTCCTTTCCCTCAATCTTGTCCTTCAGACCTCAACATTTTCAGAAAGAAGAAAAGTAATAAAACTTTCTCACACATTCAACAGCGGCTATGGCAGCTGTCTCCTTGTCACCAACAATGCAACAGAATAAATTACTGTTCTTTAAAATTACTGCTTTTCAAAAAATTCCTGGGGACAACAGTGATTAGATCAATTTAAGATCCAATGAAAATGGCACTTGAATCTACTACTTCTGCTTGGCATGTCAGTGAAATATGCATGTAGCAGAGGGGAAGAGTGGCTTGGAGAACTGAAACAAAAGATACTGACAGGGCAGAGAAAAGTTGTCAGTAAATATCCTGAGAGGGGCAGATTGAAATGGCCCAAGCTGCACAGAACGAAGGGTAGAATCTTCTTAGCGATAAGGGACAACTCCGGGATAAGTGTATGTCAACAATTATAAAAAGAGTGGTTTAATCAGTGAGGATAACAGAGTTAACATAAATAGAAGTGAGGATGGCAAGCTCTGTAGAGAAGCAAGAAAAAGCAGGTGAAGACATGAGCGAACTAGAATTTAATACACTGCCTTGTAGGAAACTTTGTTATGACACCGCACGCAAAATCACATATGAAGGATGGACCCCAGGACAGTGGATTTGGAGAAAAATAAGAGCAGCAGGTATTGGGTAAGTGAAGGCATGAAAAACCAAAACCAGAGAGAAACTAGCTGGAGTGTAAATCCTCAGTCAGAGTTGCCAAGAAATTTAATCAGAGGGAAGGCTCAGGAGAGGGGCAGAAATACACTTAGAGAATGAAAACCGAGGAGTCCCGCGGCTCGCGGAGGCTCTCACTGGGAGAAGATGTAGGAAGGTAATGAGGTGTGGGCAGTGTGATTGGGAAGGGTACGGGAGGAAACTAAGATACATGAATAACCGGCGTAGGGTTAAGAGACCATTTGACAATTATTTTGTAGTAACTGTCTGGTGATAATTGGAGCTGGGAAGAAAATGGGATGCTGAGGGTGTGCCTAGACCCAAACGCAATGGAAACAGAAACAGGACTGAAGCTGCCGAAGTAGAGCTGGCATGTTATAGCTTTAGGTTTAAATACGTAATTAGAGTTTCATTTCTACCAACTTTGTCATACTTTTTATAATTGCATCCTGCCCCTGAGAGAGAAGCCTGGGAGTTAGATCTGAAACACATAATGCCATTCTTTTTTGTGCTTATACACACACACACACACACACACACACACACACACACACACACAGGCACGTGTGCATTGTATGCACACGCAATTGAGCTCACATTGATATTCAGATCAACATGGCATCCGTTCAATATGTGGTTAAGCTCTAACTCTGGAAGCAAATTGACCTTCTCTTGAAGAAACACACGATATAGAAATGGAGGAGATGGGTACTTTTAAAACAACCTATCGAGTTGGCAATTGCTATCCTGGTAATGTAAACACAGTAATGAGGGAACATATAGGAGAGAAGCCATTAGTTGGCACGAGGAAGAAATGACATGCTGTTCTAGCTAATTAAATAATTTGTTTAAAAGAAGGCTTGCTCTCTATATCATACTTGGATTGCCATTTTAAGTACGTTTAATATCTATAAAGGTAGGTCCAGCCATTGCTAGTTGCAGAATAATTCCCTACTTCTTGATTTACACTATGCGCTCACCCTAAGGAACTCTTCATTAAATTCTCTTCAGTGCCTTATTTGGGGGTGTTGCAGTGTTTTTCTGCATGGCACAGGGGTCCCAGTATCTTTGTCCTGATTTTTGCAGTTAATGTGGGTCTCTTTGCCTCTTTGTTTAAAAATAAATCGTAACAATGTGACTAGCAAGACACAATTTATTTTTCCTTCTTTCCTAAAATATCTGAAATTTGTAGAAAGATAATGACACACGCCCTTTTATGCAACTCGTTAGATTGAGGAGTGACATGATTGCAAAGTTTTATCATGTATACCATTTTATATTTTATATTGTGTTAGATAGCATTTGCATTGAAGAGGATGCCATAAGTACTAGGTAAAAAGTAGAATTGCCTCTGGGGTTTTCCACTCCAATAGACGGAACTCTTAATTTTGCAGCTCCTGGAAAATGATGCTGCTGATGCATTTTCCCATTATTCTGATTATTTAGATGCCATGCAGACAAGTGCTACAGCTTCTGGACTGTTCCTTGGTTACCTCATGACAGAACTCTCTGTACTAGGTGGCACCCAACTTAAAAGTGGCAGTTTTGATAAATTGCTGCTTATAATTACATTTCCGTTAGCTGTGAGTGTCTGCAGAGCCATGAATGCTCTCTCAGGTGCTGTGTTTGAAGACAGCAACTGCACAGAGGCTTTAATATTAGCAGCAAAGTTTTAACTTGAGCAATGCTAACCTATCAAGAAGAAAAAAACATTTGGTATGTTTTATCACATGAATATGCTATGCACCTCTTAGGGTGGTAATACTGAGAGTTATTTTTTTTGTCATGAGCTTATAGCCATTACAAAACTACTCTGTAAATTCTTAACTGGCCCAGGATTCAACCTCTCTTATATATGCTCTGTCCCACAAAGATGCAGTAAGTGCTAGGATATGAAGGCCCTTCTCGAATGTGAAAATGTCAAGGCTGCTTTAAAATAATAGCCTCTAAGAAACAATTTTACATGTGACTGGAAAGGATATTTCTATTTGTTCCTTGTGGAGGGTTGTTTTCCATTATACATAGCCTAACATTTGTACTAGAGCAATAGATGTCTTATAGATATAATAGAAAAACAGTTTTTACAGAAACTGCTCAAATTCATTGGGCCATATTACCAAATCTCCTTTTAAAATATGTCTCCAATTGCTTGTTAATTGAAAGTAAAATGGGAAAATTTGCTCTGAGCGGGCAATGGAGGAGCAGTTGCTCAGGATTTGGGAGTGTTTGCTGGGCCCTCCATCCTGGAGTGGCCATGGGACAGTATAGGAGAAAAGCTAAGGCTGCCTGTCTTCTTTTTATCATTGAAGTATAGTTAGTATACAATATTATATTGGTTTCAAGTACACAGCACAATGATTCAACAGTTGCCTGCATTATTGAATGCTCACTCCAACCAGTGTAGTTACTATCTGTCAAGATATAAAGATGTTACAGAACCATTGACTATATTCTCTATGCTTATTATGTCATCCCTGTGACTAATTTACAGTATGAGGGAGATTTTGTGTCTCTTTATCCCCTTTACCTATTTCACCTCCCCAAGCCCTCCCTAATGGTAACTACCAGTCAGTTCTCAGTGTCTATGAGTCTATTTCTGTCTTGTTCATGTGTTTTGTTAAACTCCACATATAAGTGAAATCATAGGGTATTTGTTTTTCTCCGCTTGGCTTATTTCACTTAGCATAATACCCTCTCAGTCCATCAATGGTGTTACAAATGGCAAGATTTAATTTCCTTTTTTTGGCTGAATAGTATTGCATTATGTATATGTACCACATCTTCATTATGCATTCATTTTTTTTGAGAGGGTATCTCTCCTATTTATTGATCATCTGGTTGTTAACAACAATAAAATTCTGTATAGGGGACTCAATGCACAATCATTAATCAACCCCAAGCCTAATTCTCAACAGTCTCCAATCTTCTGAAGCATAACAAACATGTTCTTACATGGTGAACAAGTTCTTACATAGTAAATAAGTTCTATCCATTCATTTTCTGATGGACATTTTGGTTGCTTCTTTACCTTGTTATTCTCTATAATGCTGAGATAAACATAGGGGTGCATATATTTTTGCAAATCAATGATTTTGTTTACCTCAAGTAAATTCTGAAAGTTGAATGTTGGATTGTATGGTATTTCTATTTTTAGTTTTTGAGGAACTTACATAGTGTTTTCTATAGTCCCGGGCCCTGAGTCTTGACTTTTGGCTCCGTCATTTTCTCTTTCTGACCTTGGGCAGGACACTTCCACCTTCTGAAGTCAGGCTTCACCATTTGTAAGCTGGAATGTCAATAACCGCCCGATCTACATTGCAGGCTTGTGATGAGAACTGAATGAGATTATTTCTGTGAAGGCTCTCTAACCCTTCCAGAGTACTGTGCCAAATTCTTACTCCAAGATTCACCGGGTGATTGCACTTGCCTCAAAACTCTGCCAAATTTGCTGATCAGGAAAAAGGTGATAGTAAAATCATCAACCTGCAATGGTTATGGCAAAGATCACATGGGATTGTGTGTAGGAAACACTTAGCTGAACACCTACTCTATTGTCATAACCCAAACAATGATTCTCTTCTTATTTTGTATAAGCATTTAGAATTACTGGGAAAGTAGTTGAATGGAATTGTAACTGTTTGGGTTTCTTTGAAATGTATGGTGTATACTGGGGGATGGTTTTATGGTTCATACTATATCTTTGCAGTTAAATCACACATATTTCAACAAAGATGATTTTCGCTCATTAGGGTATTACTTGAATAGCATGCTTTTTCATTAACAGGTAAACCTTGTTTCATTAGTACATTGCAGTCCACCTCACTTAGATTATGTCATGTTATGAAATAAGCATTAACACAGCAAAAGCTAATGTTTCCCTACTCTTTTTGTGGCTTGCTTTTGTTAGGATTTCTCTGATTCACTGCTCTTAGCATAACTTGGGCAGTCTCCTATCAATGCCAAGGCTCAAACTGTGGTGAAGAAGTGAAACAAATCTTTGTTAAAAGTTTTAACCAGATTTCCTTCATTTAAAAATGATGATTTATGGTGACGAGTTCTCAGTTTAATTTGCATTGAGAATTCAAATGCTATTGTGATAATTTTTTAGTAAAAGCTGCTTTTAGGACTACCTTTGCACATTTTCTTCACAAGCAATAATTCTCCATCTACAGAGTAATTTATTTCTTCTGGTTTTAATATGTTACAGATGAATAGTTGTATGTCTTTCCTGTTAGAGCATTGCAAGACAGGCCACTTTTGCATTAGACTGGTACTACAACAGATACCTGTGGTGCTCTTCATGGTTGATGTGGTACTAATTTAAATGGGAAGTTGCACATATTTCATTGAAACACTTGGTAAAGCCAGCTTTCACAGAAGGGTGCAAATGATGGACTGTTCTCTATGTGCAGCTGAACTGCTTTAAATGTGTCAGAGAGGGTTATGGATCATTTCATTCACCCATCAACTCGGGTCTGCTGTGTGTACAAATCACAGCATAGTGTCATCCAACAGAACATTCCTGACAATACTAGAACATTTATAGTACTGCCATTTTTAATAGGAGTTCTGCAACCCATTTAAATAGTATTACTTCTTTAACACTTTCCTTCCTTACCCTTTTCTCAGGCTGGCTTGGTTGAGGTTGCAAGGTTGACTGGGGTTTATTTTCGCTACTCAGCCATGGGGGGAGAGTGGGTAGTTCTCACTTTACACCGCCCCTGGGTCCCAGCCTGAGGCATATGCACTCACATTGGGCACTGGGTGTACCTCTGTCTTTTATCAAAAGCAAAGCCACTGAGTCCCCTGTGGTTTGTTCTCCAGCACAATCACCCATAATGTTTCAAACACAGCTTTGGTTTCCAATCGATAAATAGAGTAAATTAGCTATAAATATTTCTTGATTACTGAATGCTTTGTTTTGCATTTGCTTACTACAATTAATTAAGAAAGCTAAAGCGTTCAGTTACTATAAAAGTTTTCCCCTGATTCTGAGACTCTGTCATTGTTACTTTTAAAATTTTTATTTTATCAGGATTAAACAGCTTGGGGACTATTGTATTGGGGTCTGTTTGGCCCGGCTTCAATTATAGGCTTCTGGATACTTGGGCAAAATCCTTACGAAATTACAAAGATTCCACATAACATTGTCTAGACTGGAGTAAAGAAAGACAAAGATCCATCACATGTATTTTGGGGCATCATGAAATATTTAGGTTTTGATGTTTGTTTCAACAAGCTGCCTAGTACTATTAGTAGCTGCCTTATATGTGAATTGATAAAGGATATAGTTGACAAGTTAAAAGTCATTGTTGACTGGCAGAACCTAAGACAAGTTGAAAAAAATATTGATATTGTGAATATGGGGAATATCAAAAACAAAAAAATAACATAAAGCAAATTGACAGACTTCCCAATGGTTCTATACAAAACTTTAAGCCATGTTTGTGACAATACTATTCTGCTGGGATAAATTGAGTCACACATAAAAATACAAACATTGAGAGATGATATGCTATGTAGCCTTCTACACTAGAAATTATAATCTCTGGAAAAAAGTAAGCAATAGGCATTTTTCACAATTCTTAGAAATTATCTTTGTCTTAACCACTGCATTCATTTTCTGAAATAAACAGGAGGAAAATAACCTTAAGAAGGATGCTATTTGTATAATGTCTTCCTCAAATGCGATGTTTATCGAATAGCACAACCTGCAAACCCGTGATTATTATTTTCCTGTTTTCTTTTGAGTCAGATTCTTTTGAAAGTCATGCTCTTTGGTTTTTAGTCAATGATATTAACACGATATAAATTAGAAAAGTAACGCCATCCTGCAGCCTCAAGAGAGGTTCTGGCTACACAAGACCTGAAATGTACAGGTTCCATTGGTGACTCCAAAGTAAGTAGGTTCTGTCCGGAAGGAGTGGGGAGTGCCCTGAAAATCCAGCCCAGAGCAAAACATCAGAACATTTCTATGAGTCAATAAAATTTTGCAACACTCTGCCACATTGAGTAGGATAGACAAATATTTTCCTGGGTAAGTAAAATAAACCCAAAAATAAATATTAATCTCTTAACAATTTGTGTTAAGCAAATGGTACAGTAATTTGGTATAGCTCTAGATCAGAAAAGAGTTGTTCTCCAAACCTACCTAAAGGCCACTTTCTCCCAAATATAAGAAAACTTGACTGTTAAGTGATACAAAAGCATAAGTAACATCAATATTTAGTATTTTGCTCTTATTTACTTGAATCAGTAGGATCCAGAAATAAACCCAGGAGAGCTTAAGAGGAGTAGGAGAGTTTGGGGGAATAATAGATCAGTGGGTTTACAGCCCCTGATCTGTTACCTCCCCAGAGGCTAGACAAGGAAAGAGGCTCACCCTGCAGTGGCTGGTGCAGAGGGAGAGATGGCCTGTCTCCTCCTAAGGAAACCAAGGTCCAGGCCCAAACTAGGAGGAAGCACCCTACAGCTTCCCTGGCCTCCAGCTTTCCTGTACCATGGTTTTCCCCTACAGAATCCTACTGGAAGCCAGAGAACTGTCAAGGGAAGTTAGCCTCCAAGCCCAAAGCAGGCAATAAGTGTGGAATATGGCTTTGGCTGGACAGAGAAGGACAATTGGCACATTGAAGCTTATGTCCTTTCTCAACTGCTGCTCCTCATCTAAACCATGGAACACACAAAAAAATTACAAAATATTTTCTCAAGTTTCCCAAGGTACATAATAGTGCCATCTGAAAGACTGGGGGAGAAATTAATTTACTACATATGATTTATGCTGTAGGCATTAGAATTTGATCTGCTGGACAAACCCAGGGGAGAAATGACTGAGACCCACAGCCCTTGACCTTGGGGGAGCTCCTGACATGTGGATGGCTCCCTTCCTGAGACAAGTCCCAAACTGTCACTATTAAATCTCTCATTGGTAGAAATACACTGTGGCTTTGCTACACCTTGTGAAAATAGATATTTCCAATGGGAGGGTCTTATTCCCATATGCCTGATACACAACAGGGGCCAACTGTGTTTGATGGATGAGTAGATGTGTGAATAATGAATGCATTAATATCTGGGCTGATAATTTAGTTAAGGCAACTCCCAACTGAAAAGTGTAAACAATCTGAAAAAAAACCTGTGCACATCTAACTTAGGTTGAGCTTTATGCTGGTGATTTAAAAAGTCAGTTGGGAGAACTATTTAAAGGAGCAATACAATCTTAGCTCCAATGCTACCATTTCTCTCATGTGTTTGCCATGAAAATTTCTCTTTTTTTTGCATTCCATTTATTTCTTTCCTGTGTCTTGAGTCAGTCAACTTCCTTAAATGGCCAATTTTCTAACTTTGAGTGTCATTTGAATCCATGTATTGGGCACTTTCCCAACCTTTCTAAACATAAGTGCTCAAATTTAATAAAATGCATGGCTTCCCATCTGTGTTTTAATATCAAACTTCTAGGGAATTCAACATGTGAAGTATGGTAAAGGCTGTCAGAAAACATGGTCACATTAGGGTGAAAAATTGAAACAGAGATTTGAGGGAAAACCAAAGCAGAGAAGGCCTGTGTGTTCCTTCTTGGCTTTCATTTCTCTCCAGCTGCGTGGAGGTCCTGAAAGGCAGCTGACACTCCCCATTGAATCAGGAAGGGCATAAATTCAAGCCCTGAATGTGTGAACTGCATTGTACCTTCTTTGTAAGCATCTCTGAATGCTACCCTGTTGTAAGCATTTAATTTCATTCTATAATAATTCAGTTGCCAAAGTCTTTGTCCTTGCCTCCTAACATATGCCCCAAAGGCTTGTATCATGCAAGCAGATGCCATTAAATATGTTTATTAAGCTTAAAATAGAAAATACTACTTAAACCTACATATATGTTGCAACACAGTTTCAAAATTTAATGAAAAATACTCCCTTAAGAAAGTATTGAATTGATTTCTATGTGGCATCAAATCATAGGCTTCCATAATTTCAAGAACTAATTAAGCAGATAGAAAGTAGTGCCTGTGGCTTAATCCTGTGATAGATCTGCATGAGCCCCAGACATTGGGTATCTCTTGTCTGAATTTGCCCTGGATGGACAAAATAAACTAAATTCTGGAAGAAATACTTATTGTATAATTGTAGTTTAAATACATGCACTGAAAGAATTACTTCGATAAACAGCAACTGCAGACAATTCATAAAACTACAAGAAAAGGAAGATCTGTGAACTATATAAACTCTACGTGCTGTTCCTTAGAAAGAATGTGCAATAAACAGGTTAGAATTGGTGAAATTCCTAAGCAGTGAGAAAATCTCTCACTTGTTTCCCATTGATACGCCACAAAAGAACCAAACTTGGAAGCCACTGTGGTTTTTTGGGAATAACTGAATAGAACCCTTAGGGGCATGCCATTTTCTGGAGCTGGCACGTTGTTCAGTTTTGTTCAGTTATCAATAAGTGAGAGGGATTAGCTGTTGGTAATAGTGTAATGGATAAAAGGCGCAGGTCATAAGCACTGCATTTAGAAAAGGGAGAGTGTACCTAGTGGGGGAAAGCTTTTCTAAATTAGCACTAAAATGAGATGATTAGGTTAACTGTTTAGTTTCTAAAGTAGATAAGTCCTGGCGATATGAAGCATACCCTGAGTGGGATGTCAAGGTTCATCTTACTTTCATTTCCTTGCTGAAATACAATCATTTAAGCCTTCATCTAACAGGCAAGAGAAGGCCCTGCATGCGATTTACAATGCCCTTGAAAATGGCAGAAAATGACCTTGAGAAGAGAAAAGGAAAAAGACAAACAGAGGCAAGTAAAACTCTGAATGGTTAATATAAAGTTTAGATTCAGATTAATGATTTCCTTTGTTTAAATGCCAGCACTTGTATTCACATGAAAATCTGTCCTTAAAAGTACAGTTAGCATGCATCAATCCTTAAGTGCTGCATACCAGAGATAAAATGAGAACTCATTGTGCCAAAAAAATATTGATTTATGGCTGGCAGCAGCTGACTACTGGCTTTTCTATCATCATGTTGGGGTATCAGTTTAAGAAGAATCTGTAAAGGTAACTAAGAAAAGCAGAAAATTATTAATTTAGAGTGCATTTTGAGAATTTTCTCATCATCCACAATGTTCACATCACATTAACTAAGTATTAAAAGGGAAAAAAACTTTTAAGGTGAGAAAACTTATTTTATTCCTCAGTCAGGTAAAATGAACCCATTTTCATGGCACTTCAATGGGTCCTGTTTGATTCTAGGGGTGGTCCTAACTTAACTTTGGGGGTCATGACCCAAAGCCATCAAATTTCACTGTTGTCCCAAATCATTTCTAAATTACTGTCTTCCAGGTAAGCACAATTTGGATATCTAAGACTATCCAAGAAATGTTACTTTTTTAGAGATTTCTAAATGCAAAGAGAAAGCACACAGTTAATATCTGCAAAAGCTTAACAATAGGAACCTCAGCCAATAGAACATTATGTGAGATCTGACATCATGTGTAGTATAATTAACCCATAAAGTCCACCAGGCATTCTCTCTTTTGTACTGTATAAGAAATAACAGTGGTTGCAAATATAATTCACAAGCTGTCTGAACGAATAATTTGTGGGAGGAGTGAATAGAAACATGCTAGTATTGTAATATATTTTCATTTAAAAATGCCCACTTTTCTGCAAGCTCGGGCCCTGGACATAGCTGGTTTTACTTCAGCACATAGAAATTGGTATTTTGAGTTAGGTTAAATCTCTAAATAACACCACAGTCATGAAAATGTACAGTGGATGTTTTATTGTTAAAAATAACTGGTTTTAGTTACCTGCCTCTTAACTCATTTTTTATTGTGTTTGTAATGAGTATACCTAGCAAAGAGATAAAGGAGATACTTTTGTCTGCTTCACCTATGAGATTTGATACACAGGGAAAAAAATAATTGGAGTTAAGGCAGATGGGGATTTCTGTTTTATGGAGAATCTTCTACTACAGAATTTCAGTATATTGAAATTAAGTATATTTGAAATTGACTCTATTAGTTCTTGAAGAAATGCACAATAAGTGACCCTATTATCCAAAATTACCCCACCTTATTCCCCCTTCCCCACTTACTAGTACATGACCTTTTCCTTGCATTAATAGTACATCTCTTTTTTTGACTGGACAATCTCCTTTTGACCACCTAAGATGTAACTCAGCTTTTGTTGGAAAAGAATCAATAATTATGTGATATTATTTAAAGGTTGAAATTATGCTAAAGGTATGGGATTATAGTTAGATAATTTTAGTTAGATAGCCTGGGATATTAATTAAACAACCCGTGATTATTGGAGAGCATTTTATGAATGGAAAGAAACAAACATAAAAGAATTTCATGAAACAAATATAAAACAATTCAGAAAAAATTGCCGTTTGATGTTGGGGAAAATGAAGTTTTGGTAATAGAATCATTTGTCCTGTACACAGAAAATCTCCAATCAAAGACTGACATCAGTTATGCCAAAAGTAGTGCTCTAATTGCAAAAAATAGTATGGCCTTGAGGTAAAAGCACAACATAGGAAAATAGTGGAGATGACTTTGGACTGAGATCTGAAGAATGAGTAGGAATTTCCCAGAAGTGTGGAGCAAGGAGACATTTTATGAACATAGTAGCAAATGGGTTGGTACTGATTTCTCTGGGATGCACACATTATGAGAGGAGAAGAACCCGGTTCAGTCATACCTTCTGAGCAGTGAGACAATATCATGACTTTTGTTATATACTCTCCCATAAGAAAAAAATCATATTTCAAAATCAGTACTGCTTGTACAGGGAAAGTAGATAAACATTCCAATTCTTCTGTCTCTGTCTCTCCCTCTCTCATATCTGTACCTCTATTTCAAATATACATAAAATTACAGATTGGTACATTCTCCTTTCCATGTGAGATATACCCAGGTGCCCTTTCATTAACTCAGAGAACTCACATAAGTTGTTTTTGTTATGGTTTCTTTTTGTTTCAATAGAAATCTGTTATTATTTGCTAAAAATGATATTATAGTTTAAGACAGTCTGTGACTATTGCAAGCTAAGGATTTTCAGGTAACAAATTAAATCTGTATAATCTGAGTTATAGTAATATAATTACTCATCACACCTTGTGAATAAACTGATTTTGTTACAAAAGTCAACCTCCTTGATGAAGTTGATCCTCACTATGTCTTTATCTCATTTCCGTTCTTCTGGGTGTATGTGATTGTGATCCTTACAGACATAAGCATGCAGAGGCCTCATCTTCCTATACATCCCTGGACAATGTTGAGTTCTTAGTACAAGATTCTTTCAAAATTAAATTTAGCTTTCTGTGAAAGTATAAGATTAATACAGAAACAATCACAGATCAAAATGGGAGCTCTGAATTTTTCCCAAGCCGAAGGCCCATCCAGACAAGGAAAAAGAGCACCACCGACACACCATGCATACTTTACATTGGTTTCTCCAAAGAGAACCAACATCAGCAATGATTTGTTTTGCCAGTTTTTGACCTTTATGTAAATGGGATTGTACAACATGGACTCTGGTGTCTTCCTCAAGCATAAACTTTATTTGTTGTGGTTGTTTATAAACTTTTTATGTTTCAAAAGTGTAGAAGAATATATAAAACATTATAATGAATGTTCTCATCACCCAGCAATTAATTTCAACAATTAAAATTCATTGTCAATCTGCTTTCTTCCATGCCTCTCATTTCCTCCCTTCCATATGATTTCAAAACAATTCCAGAGAGTATTTCTTCATGAAAGAATGTTTCAGCATAAATTTTTAAAGAAAAGGACTCCTTAAGCATAACCACAATACCATAATTAAACTTGAAAAACTAACAATCATTCTTTAAAATCTTATTTATTCACGTATGAAATTTCTAATTGTTTTATACATGCCATTTAAAAAAATAGGCTGCATGCTTATATCAAATTCCATTAAGTGTTTCAGTATCATGATAGGTTAATAAGTCTCTTAAGTTTTTTAATTTAAGGGTCCAGTATCATCTTTTTCCCCCTAGAAATTTAATTTCTGCAAAAAATTAATCATTTACTCATAGTGATTTCCAGAGTCTGCATGTTTCTATTGCCTATGAGATCATTTACCATGTCATTATATTTTGTGAATTTCCTATAACTTGGTTGCTGTGTCTAGAGACTTAATCAGGACTCTCCTTTCCTCCTCTCCCCTTTCTTTTCCATTTTGGGAACTATTTGATTCAAAGTGCTATATTCCTCCATCAGGAGGCACAATATGTCTGGATTCTTCCTTTCTGTGAAGTGAACGACCATTGATGATTAATGTGAATTTCATTATTTTGTTAGGAATTGAAAATATTTCTCTTCTGTGTCATTTCTTATTCATTTATTATTTGGAATAGTTCAGTAAATAGTACATCTGGAATTTGTTTACTAGTATAAGGTGTGTATATAACAAGGAATATAAATGCCTGTTTCTTTCCTTTATCAGATTTCAAAGTAATAAGTTTATTCACAAAGACTAATTTTTTTTGTTGCTTTAATATAATTATGAACGTATTGACTTACATATATTCAGTGTGTTGCAATCCATTGCAGTTATTTTTATCAATATTCAAATTACTCCATTATCAGTAAGTGGGGACTCTTATATTTGACACAGCCCTTTGGGCACAACCTTTGTGGTTTCTGTTAAGTTTCCTTATTATCTGGTTTGATAAGATGCTCAGGTTTATGTTGTGTATGCCTACTCTTCTCAAGGAGCCCTGGATGGTATTACTGGTCCCTGTTTCTAGGCATTTGCAGTGGACAAAGTAAGTATAAAGATACATATCACAAGTTTATAGTAATTTTTGCAAATCAAATTCAGGATCATAGACTTTTTTATTTAACCTCTTTTACATTATGACTATATCTTGTCTCTTTTCCCCATTTGAGTCAGAGTCTCATTGACTCTGGGAATAATAAAATCAGCATACCTTATATATTATTCATTTGCTTTATCCCTTATTACATACACAGCAGTCTTACGATAATACTGACACTACCATTAACAATATGGTTACAGGAAACAGTTTAAGATTATTTTTCAGTTATTTTTTGTGGTCAGTGTATATTATACTAGAGTTGTACAGTTAATTACTGTGTTTTAAAGCTATTTAGATAAATTTTCCCTGATAGTTATCACACAAATTGAATGCATATTTACATTCATGGATTCTTAGTTTAAGGGAGTGCTTGTGAGTTTAATTTTCTTTGACAATTATATAGTTGCATGATTCCAAAGCCAAATCTTAATAAAATCTGATGTATCAAAGAATTCCTCTGAATACATCCATTCTTCCTAAAGGTAGCTACTTTAAAATAAAATGCTTTTATGGTTTATTCTCTTGGTTCTTGAAAATATAATTACACAACTAAATCTATTATCATCTGTCTACTAGTCTATCTACCTACTTCATCATTTCCTTTCATAAATAGTATACTATACACACTTTTCTCTACCTTTATTTGCACTTACTAATATGGCTTGAGGATTGCTCATTAACAGTATATTCACCATTGATTTTCACAGCTTCCTCAAATCCACAGAGTGGATTTACCAGAGTTGATTCATCTGGTCCAGTCTGACTGGTGGACATTTGAGTTGTTTCCAGTCTGTTATTATTTTTTCTGCTATGAAATGCCTTGTGTATAATAATTCTTTTCATATTTTTGCCAGGGTATCTCTTCAGCAGCATCCTAACAGTGGAATTGCAAGATCAAAGGTAAATGCATTTGTATCTGTGCTGATATTGCTAAGCTCTTCTTCATGGGATTTGTAACATTTATACCCACTAACAATGTACATAAAGAGCCTCATGAACAGAGGTGTTGTTAATATTTTAAAAATTTTACCAACTTTCATAAAGAGCAATCTGAATTATTCTGATGATGTTTTCATCTTTAATTTTAGAAGGTTGTAAATACAAACCTTTTTTAATAATATTAAGATCCATTCACATATACCACATACACACATATATACTCACATGTGTTTATACACATACATATACATGCATGCATACATATATGTATATACTGGAAAATAAAAATAAATAAACATATATTTATCCACATATATTTTCCCAGTGCATGTGCCTTTTTATTTTGTTCATGCTTTTTTGCCACTCAAATTTCTTTTTTTCTTTTTTTCACAATCTAATTTTTCTATCATCAATTATTCCTTCTGTATTTTTCGATCATGTTTATGAAAATTCCCATTTCTAAAGTTGTAATTTACCTATATTTTTCCTAATAGTTGTATTTTTAAATTTTTATATTCAATTCTCTATTTAATTTATAATGTATCCTGGTTCATGGATAAGTATAACTGTTTGATATAATCTTACATTTTTCCATATGAATGTCTAGAATTTAAATAACATCTTCAAATGGTCACTATTTCTATTTCCATAACTGATTTAAAATCCTACTTTTATAAATACTAAGTGTGTGCATATAATTGGGACTATTTCTGCATTTTATCTCCTGTTACAATGGTCTTTCTACCTTTAGGCCAAAACTGTGCTATTTCAATGATAGGAAACTTATGGTATATTTTAATATCTTGTAGGGCTGCCTTTCCTTTCCTTTTTAAAATAATATTTTTATTATCTAACTGAAGAAAAATATGTGGTATTTTTATTAGGAGTAAAGTTAAGGTATCCATTAAGTTAGAGAGAGATAACATGCTAATGACCTTGATATAGGTCTTTCAATTTGTTCAGATTATGTATTCTTTCTCAAGAATTTTTTCCCTCAGAAAAATCATAGTTTTCCTCATAGGTGTTAGATATTTCTTCTTGAAATTACACATAGGTATTTTCTTGTTTGCTATAATAATGAAATGCTCTTTTTATGTTTTATTTGGTTTTTGTTGATATATAAATGACTATTTAATAACCATCAAATATACTAAACAAAAAACTGAATTTTCTAGACATGTAATCAAAATGTCTTTGAATATGGATCATTTTGTCACTTCCTTTCCCCTATAAATGAACCATGAAAACATAACATTGAGCAAAAGAAACCAGACGCAAAAGAGAACATATTGTATGATTATATTTTTATAGAGTTTTAGATGAACTAATTTTTAGTGGTGAAAGTCAGGAAATTGGTTACCTTTGTGCTGTGTTGTGACTTAAGAGAACAAAAGGAGGCTCCGGGTTTCTGCTATGTTTTATTTCTTTTTTTATTAAGGTACCATTGATATACAATCATATGAAAGTTTCATATGAACAACATTGTGGTTTCAACATTTATCCATATTATCAAGCCCCCACAACACCCCATTGCAATTTCTGTCCGTCAGTGTAGTAAGATGTTATAGAGTTGTTACTATCTTTTCCGTGCTATGCTGCCTTCCCCGTGATATACCCATATTATGTGTGCTAACTATAATGCCCTAATCCACTTCTCCTTCCCTCTCCAACCACCCTCACCAACCCTTTCCCTTCGCTAGTCCGTTCTTGGAGTCGGTGAGTCTGCAGCTGTTTTGTTCCTTTAGTTTTGCTTTGTTGCTATACTCCACAAATGGGTGAAATCATTTGTTACTTGTCTTTCTCTGCCTAGCTTACTATTTTTTTATTAAGGAAATACACTTTTAAGAAGGTTTCACATGAAAAACAATGTGCTTACTACATTCACCCATATTATCGAGTCCCCCCACCCCATTGTAGTGTAATAAGATGCATCAGTGTCCATCAGCATAATAAGATGCCACAAAGTCACTACTTGTCTTCTCCGTGCTACACTGTCTTCCCATTGATCCCCCCCACACCATGCGAACTATCATAATACCCCTGAATGCCCTTCTACCTCCTTCCCCACTCATCCTCCCCACACCTACCCTTTGGTAACCACTATTCCTTCTTGGAGTCTCTGAGTCTGCTGCAGTTTTGTTCCTTCAGTTTTGCTTCATTGTTATACTACACAAATTAGGGAAATCATTTGGTATTTGTCATTCTATGCCTGACTGATTTCACTGAGCATAATACTCTCTAGCTCCATCCATGTTGTTGCAAATGGTAGGATCTGTTCCTTTCTTCTGACTGAATAGTATTCCATTGAATATATGCACCACCTCTTCTTTATCCATTCATCTACTGATGGACATTTAGGTTGCTTCCATATCTTGGCTATTATAAATAGTGCTGCAGTAAACATAGGGGTGCATATGTCTTTTTGAATCTGAGAACTTGTTTTCTTTGGGTAAATTTCTAGGAGTGGATTTACCAGGTCAAATGGTATTTTTAGTTTTAGTTTTTTGAGGAACATCCATATGCTTTCCACAATGATTGAACTTGTTTACATTGCCCCCAGCAGTATAGGAGGGTCCTATTTTCTCCTCATCCTCACCAGCATTTGTTGTTCCTTGTCTTTTGGATGTTAGTCATCCTAACTGGTGTGAGGTGATATATCATTGTTGTTTCAATTTGCATTTCCCTGGCTGCTCCCTCTTTCTGGGGGCAGCTATTATCTCTTTCAGATAATAAAATCTCTTGCATGGGCCCGTGTCTCCTGAGTCGTTCTGGGGTAAGGAGGGTCATGGCCAGACACCCTTTCCTTGGTGCCGTGACTTCGGATGGGGTTCTCCCATTGACTTTGCTCTTCCTCTGGGAACCTGAGTTGCTTTGGGAACCCTCACTACCTGATTCTCCTCCACGGGCCTACCGTCCATTTCCCCAGTCACTCATCTTCTCACCCAACACCGGCCTTCAGTATAAGATGGTAGTGTGAGAGGAGAGAGAGAGAGAGGCTTCCTCCTAAAACCATATACAATGAGAAAATATAGTTGGTGCAACCAATCCTGAGAGAGCAACAGGAAAGAGGAAGGCACAAGACTGCATACACTTGGAGAAAAGAGCAGACCTCATGGAACAAGGCACCAACACTGATCCCCTGCAACACCCAACATTGCTTCAGGGGCTGAGAAGATCCAAAGTAAAGCTTCTGGACGTGAGAAGGCACCATATACAAATATAAAATGCCAAAGGAACCTGGTCCAGAGTAAAATTAATATAACTCCAGAGAAAGATTTAAATGACATGGACCTTATGACTCTTCCTGAAAAGGAGTTCAAAATAAAATTATCAGCATGCTAATAGAGGTACAGAAAGATATTCAAGAACTCAGGAATGAATTCTTGCCAGAGATCCAACCATTGAAGAGCACAATGGAGGGTATCAAAAGCAGCTTAGATATGGTGGAAGAGATGATAAATGAAATAGAAACTAGAGAAGAGGAATACAAAGAATCTGAGGCACAGAGAGAAAAAAGGATCTCTAAGAATGAAAGAATATTGAGAGAACTGTGTGACCAATCCAAAAAGAACAATATTTGCATTATAGGGATACCAGAAAAAGAAGAAGAGAGAGAAAGGGATAGAAAGTGTCTTTGAGGAGGTAGTTGCTTAAAACTTTCCCAATCTGGGGAAGGAGATTGTCACTCAGGCCATGGAGATCCACAAACTTTCCAACACAAGGGACCCAAGGAATACAACACCAAGACATATAGTAATAAAATTGGCAAAGATCAAGGATAAGGACAAACTATTAAAAGCAGCTAGAGAGAGAAATAAGATCACATACAAAGGAAAGCCCATCAGGCTAACATCAGACTTTTCAGCAGAAACCTTACAGGCCAGAAAGGAGTGGCATGATGTATTTAATGCAATGAAGTAGAAAGGCCTGGAATCAAGATTACTTAACTGGAAAGATTATCTTTTAAATTTGAAGAAGGGATTAAGCAATTTCCAGATAAGCAAAAGCTGAGAGAATTTACCTCCCATAAACCATCTCTACAGCCTGTTTTGGAGGGACTGCTATACGTGGACACGTGGAAGTGTTCCTAAGGCTTAATAGCTGTCACCAGATGTAGTAAAACCACAGTAAAGAAGGTAGAACAGCTAATTACTAAGCAAATGCAAAATTAAATTAACTATCCCCAAAGTCAATCAGAGGATAAACAAAGAATACATAATATGATATTTAATATATAAAGAATGGAGGAGGAAGAAAAAGGAGAAGAAAAAGAAAAGAATCTTTAGATTGTGTTTGTAACAGCATATTGAGTGAGTTAAGTTAGACTCTTATATAGTAAGGAAATTAACCTTGAACCTTTGGTAACCACGAATCTAAAGCCTGCAATGGCAATAAGTACATAACTATCGATAATCACCCTAAATGTAAATGGACTGAATGCACCAATCAAAAGACATAGAGTCATTGAATGGATTAAAAAACAAGACCCATCTATATGCTGCCTATAAGAGACTCACTTTAAACCCAAAGACATACACAGACTAAAAGTGAAGGGATGGAATAAGATACTTCATGCAACTAACAGAGAGAAAAAAGCAGGAGTTGCAGTACTTGTATCAGACAAAATAGACTTCAAAACACAGAAAGGAGCAATAGACAAGGAAGGACATTACATAATTATAAAGGGGTCAATCCAACAAGAAGATATAACCATTATAAATATCTATGCTCCCAACACAGGAGTACCCACATATGTGAAACAAATACTAACAGAATTAAAAGGGTAAATAGAATGCAATGCATTCATTCTAGGAGACTTCAACACTCCACTCACTATGAAGGACAGATCAACCTAACAGAAGATAAGTAAGGAGACAGAGGCACTGAACAACACAATAGAACAGATGGACCTAACAGACATCTACAGAACTCTGTACCCAAAAGCAACAGAATATACATTCTCCTCAAGTGTACATAGAACATTTTCAAGAACAGATCATATACTAGGCCACAATAAGAGCAAAAGTAAATTCAAAAAGATTAAAATTGTACCAACCAGTTTCTCAGACCACAAAGGTATGAAACTAGAAATAAATTATGCAAAGAAAATAAAAAATTCCACAAACACATGGAGACTTCACAACGTGCTCCTAAATAACCAATGGATCAATGACCAAATAAAAACAGAAATCAAGCAATATATGGAAACAAATGAGAACAATAATTCAACTCCACAAAATCTGTGGGATGCAGTCAAGGCTGTGCTAAGAGGAAAGTATATTGCAATACAGGCCTACCTCAAGAAGGAAGAACAATCACATATAAGCAGTCTCAACTCACAATTAATGAAACTAGAAAAAGAACAACAAATGAGGCCCAAAGTCAGTAGAAGGAGGGAGATAATAAAGATTAGAGCAGAAATAAATACCCTGTAAATGTGGTTTGTGGGAGGCAAATTCCCTTAACTTTTGCTTGTCTGGGAATTGTTTAATCCTGTATTCATATTTAAATGACAATCCTGCTGGATACAGTATCCTTGGTTCAAGGCCCTTCTGTTTCATTGCATTAAATATACATGCCATTCTTTTCTGGCCTGTAAGGTTTCTGTTGAGAAGTCTGATGATAGTCTGATGGGTTTTCCTTTGTAGGTGACTTTTTTTCTCTCTTTGGCTGCCTTTAATACCTTGTCCTTGTCCTTGATCTTTGCCATTTCAATTATTATGTGTCTTGGTGTTGTCCTCCTTGGGTCCCTTCTGTTGGGAGTTCTGTGGGCTTCCATGGTCTGAGAGACTATTTTCTCCCCCTGTTTGGGGAAGTTTTCAGCAATTATTTCTTCAAAGACACTTTCCCTTTTTCTCTCTCTTCTTCTTCTGGTACCCCTATAATGCAGATATTGTTCCATTTGGATTGGTCACACAGTTCTCTTAATATTCTTTCATTCCTGGAGATCCTTTTATCTCTCCAGCCTCAGCTTCTCTGTGTTCCTGTTCTCTGATTTCTATTCCATTAATGGCCTCTTGCACCTCATCCAGTCTTCTCTTAAGTCCTTCCAGAGATTGTTTTATTTCTGTATTCTCCCTCCCAACTTTATCCATTAGCTCTTGCATATTTCTCTGCAGCTCCATCAGCATGGTTATGACCTTTATTTTGAATTATTTTTCAAGAAGACTGGTTAAATCTATTTCCCCAGGATCCTTGTCAGGGGTTGTCTGTGTAATTCTGGCCTGGATCAAATTCTTCTGCCTTTTCATGGTGATAGAGGTAGTCATGGGCAGTTGTCCCATGTATCAGCTGGGAGAACAAAGTTCCTTTTGCTTGGTGGTCGCCTTCCTCTCCTGCGAGAATACAGACCTCTAGTGACTTGTGCTGGACAGCTGTGTGCCGATGGGGCCTCTGAGTCTGGCCCAGGTGGCTGCGGAGAAGGCTCTGGGCAGTTGCTGTGGGCCCTGCTGCTCTCAGACTGCTCCCCTGCTATGGCAGGGCCAGGCCAGAGGGGGAATGGATGGGTGGCTGTTTATCACTGTGAGGGGCCTCAGAACTGTGCTGCCTCCCAGAGTGTTTGGGTGCCCAGAGTTCCCCGGGATTCCCAGTGCTGGACTGTTTGTGCCGGTATGCTTCCATCCAGCCATGAGGCCCCTGTCCCTTTAAGACTCTCAAAAAGCACTTGCTTTTCTTTTGTCCCAGGGGCACTGGCTATGGGGACTGGCTCACAGATTTTGCTGTTCTGTTTCCCTAATATCCAGCACACCATGCACTGTGTGTCTGCACTCCTGGTGCAGATCACTAGGGCTGGGTATTTAGCAGTCCTGGGCTCCCACTCCCTCCCCACTCTGATTCCTTTCCTCCCACCAGGGAGCTGGGTTGGGGATGGAGCTCAGGTCCCACCAGGCCATGGTTTGTATTTTACCCCCTTTGTGAGGTGCTGAGTCCTTGCAGATGTAGATGTAGCCTGGCTGTTGTACTGTATCATCTGGTATCTCTTTTAGGATTAGTTGTATTTGCTGTATTTTCAAAAAATATATATTGTTTAGGGAGGAGATTTCTGCTGCCCTACTCATGCTGCCATCTTGGCTCCTTATTCTCTACCCATTTTTAATTGGATTGTTTGCTTTTTGGGTGTTGAGGCGAGTGAACTCTTTATCTATTTTGGATATTAAGCCTTTGTTTGATATGTCATTTACAAATATATTCTCCTATACTGTAAGATGTCTTTTTGTTCTGCTGATGGTGTCCTTTCTTGTACAGAAGTTTTTAAATTCAGTGTCATCCTATTTGTTCATTTTTGCTTTAGTTTTCTTTGCCTGAAGAGATGTGTTCAGGAAGAAGTTCCTCATTTATATTCAAGAGATTTTTACATATGTTTTCTTCTAAGACTTTTATGGTTTCATGACTTACATTCAGGACTTTGATCCATTTTGAGTTTACTTTTGTGTATGGGGTTAGACAATAATCCAGTTTCATTCTCTTGCATGTAGCTACCCAGTTTTGCCAACACCAGTTGTGGAACTGGCTGTCATTTAGCCATTGTATATCCATGGCTCTTTTTTTGTATATTAATTGACCATATATGGTTGGGTTTATACCTGGGCCCTCTGTTCTGTTCCATTGATCTATGGGTCTGTTTTTGTGCCAGTACCAAATTGTCTTGATTACTGTGGTTTTGTAGTAGTGCTTGAAGTTGGGGTGTGTAATCTCCTGCTTTATTCTTCCTTCTCAGGTTTGCTTTGGCTATTTGGGGTCTTTTGTGGTTCCATATGAATTTTAGAACTACTTGTTCTAGTTCGTTGAAGAATGCTGTTGATATTTTGATAGGAATTGCATTGAATCTGTAGATTGCTTTGGGCAGAATGGCCATTTTGACAATATTAATTCTTCCTATCCATGAGCATGGGATGTATTTCCATTCATTGATATATTCTTTAATTTCTCTCATGAGTGTCTTGCAGTTTTCAGAGTATAGGCCTCTCACATCTTTGGTTAGGTTTCTTCATAAATATTTTATTATTTTTGATGCAAAGGAATTATTTTGCTGATTTCTCTTTCTGATAGTTCATTGTTAGTATATAGGAACACAACAGATTCCTGTGTATTAATTTTGTATCCTGAATTTTTGCTTAATAAAAATATTATATCTAGTAGTTTTTGAGTGGATTCTTTAGGGTTTTTTATGTATAATATCATGTCATCTGCAAACAGTGAGAGTTTGAATTTTTCCTTACCAATTTGGATGCCTTCTAATTCTTTGTGTTGTCTGTTTGCCAAGGCTAGGACCTCCAGAACGATGTTGAATAAAAGTGAGGGGAGTGGGCATCCTTATTTTGTTCCAATCTTAAAGGAAAAGTTTCTACTTCTCGCTGTTAAGTATAATGTTGGCTGTGGGTTTGTCATATATGGCCTTTATTATGTTGAGGTACTTGTCCTCTATACCCATTTTGTTGAGAGTTTTTATCATGAAAGGGTGTTGAATTTTGTTGAATGCTTTTTCAGCATCTATGGAGATCATCATGTAGTTTTGTCCTTTTTGTTGATGTGGTGGGTGATGTTGATGGATTTTTGAACATTGTACCATTCTTGTATCCCTGGAATAAATCCTACTTGGTCATGATTTTTTATCTTTCTGATGGATTTTTGAATTCGGTTAGCTAATATTTTATTGTGTATTTTTACATCGATGTTCATCAGGGATATTGGTCTCTAATTTTCTTTTTTTGTGGTGTCTTTGCCTGGTTTTGGTATTAGAGTGATGCTTGCTTCATAGAATGATTTTGGAAGTATTCCCTCCTCTTCTACTTTTTGGAAAACTTTAAGGATGATCTGTATTATGTTTTCACTTAATGATTGTTAAAATTCAGTGGTGAAGCCATCTAGTCCAGGCATTTTGTTCTTAGGTAGTTTTTTGATTACCAATTCAATTTTGTTGTTGGTAATTGGTCTGTTCAGATTTTCCATTTCTTCCTGGGTCAGTCTTGGGAGGTTGAATTTTTCTAGAAGGTAGTCCATTACTCCTATGTTACCCAGTTTGTTAGGATATGATTTTTCTTAGTTTTCTCTAATAATCCTTTGTATTTCTGTGGTGTCCATAGTAATTTTTCCTTTCTGATTTCTTATTCAGTTTATGTGTGTAGACACTTTTTTTCTTGATATGGCTGGCTAGAGTTTTATCTATTTTGTTTATTTTCTCAAGAACCAGCTCCTGCTTTAATTGATTCCTTCTTTTGTTTTATTCTTCTCAATTTTATTTATTTCTTCTCTAATCTTTATTATTTCCCTCCTTTTATTGTCTTTGAGCCTCATTTATTTTTCTTTTTCTTGTTTCATTAACTGTAAGTTTAGACTGTTCATATGGGATTGCTCTTCTTTCCTGAGGTAAGCCTCTATTGTAATGTACTTCCCTCTTAGCGTGGCATTTGCTCCATCCCACAGATTTTGCAGTGTTGAATTATTGTTGTCATTTGTCTCCATATATTGGTTGATGTCTGCTTTTATTTGGTCTATCCATTGATTATTTAGGAGCATGTTATTAAGCCTCCATGTGTTTGTGAGCTTTTTCATTTTCTTTGTGAAATTTATTTCTAATTTCATACCTTTGTAATCTGAGAAGCTGGTTGGTACAATTTCAGTCATTTTAAATTTACTTCTGCTCTTTTTGTGGCCTCATATATGATCTGTTCTTGAAAATGTTCCATCTTCACTTGAGAACAATGAGTATCCTGCTGCTTTTCAGTGGAGAGTTCTGTAGGTGTCTGTTAGGTCATCTGTTCTAACATGTTGTTCATGCCTCTTTCTCCTTATTTATTTTCTGTCAAGTTTTTCTGTCCTTTGGAGTGAGTGTGGTGTTGAATTCTCTTAAAATGAATGCATTGCATTCTATTCCCCTTTAATTCTGTTAATATTTGTTTCACATGTGTAGGTGCTCTTTGTTGCATCCATAGATATTTATAATGGTTATATCCTCTTAGTGGACTGAACCCTTTATCATTATGAAATGTCCTTTTCTCTTCTTAATTTATTCATTTTGAAGACTATTTTATCTGATACAACTACTGTAACTCCTACTTTTTATCCCTATTAGTTGAATGAAATATCTTTTTTTCCATCCCTTCACTTTTAGGCTGTGTATGTCTTTGGGTTTGAAGTGCATCTCTTGTAGGCAGCATATAGATGGCTCTTGTTTCTTATCCATTCAGTGACTCTATATCTTTTGAGTGGGGCATTCAAACCATTTCCACTCAGGTGATTATCAATAGGTATGTACTTATTGCCATTGCAGGCTTTAGATTCATGTTTATCAAACGTTCAGGTGTAACTTCCTTACTATCTAGCTGTCTAATTTAGCTCACATAGTATGCTATTCTAAACAAAACATAAAGGTTCTTTTTTTTTTTTGCCCTTCCTCCTTTTCCTTCCTCCTCCATTCTTAATATATTAGGTGTCATATCCTGTACTCCTTTTGTATGCCTTCACTGACTTTGGGGTATTTGATTTGATTTTGGATCTGCTTAGTAATTAATTGTTCTACTTTCTTTACTGTCATTTTATTTCCTCCAGTGACAGCTATTTAGCCTTAGGAACACTTCCATGTAGGGCAGTCTCACCGAAATAGACTGTAGAAATGGTTTGTGCGAGGTAAATTCTCTCAGCTTTTGTTTATCTTGGAATTGTTTAATCCCTCCTTCAAATTTAAATGGTAATTTTGCCAGGTAGAGTATTCTAGGTTGGAGGCCGTTCCATATCATTGCATTGTGTATATCATGCCATTCCCTTCTGACTTGTAACGTTTCTTTTGAGAAGTCAGATGATAGCCTGATGGGTTTTCCTTTGTATGTGATCTTTTTTCTTTCTCTGGCTGCTTTTAATACTCTGTCCTTGTCTTTGATCTTTGTCATTTTAATTATTATATGTCTTGGTTTTGTTCTTCTTGGGTCTCTTGTGTTGGGAGATCAGTGGACTTCCATGGCTTAAGAGACTGTTTCCTTCCCTGGTTGGGGAAGTTTTCAGCAATTACTTCCTCAAAGGCACTTTCTATCCCTTTTACTCTCTTTTCTTCTTCTCATATCCCTATAATGACAACATTGTTTCATTTGGATTGGTCACACAGTTTTCTCAATATTCTTTCATTCCTAGAGATATTTTGGCTCTCTTACCTCAGCTTCTTTGTGTTCCTCTTCTCTAATTTCTATTCCATTTATTGTCCTCTCTGCTTCATGTAATCTGTTTTTAAATTTCTCCATAGCATCTTTCATTTCAGATAATGTATTCCTCAATGATTGAATCTCTGTTCTGAATTCTTTCATGAGTTCTTGAATATTTTTCTCTAACTCCAGGAGCATGCTTATGATTTTTATTTTGAAATCTTTCAGGAAGACAGATGAGTTCAGTTTCACTTGGACCCTTTTCTGGTGTTAGTTTGACTTTGGTTTGAACCAGTTTCCTTTGACATTTCAACTTTGTGGCGCCCTTTATGCCCAGAAGCTCTACTTTCTGGAATTCCACATCCCCTGCAGTGATTTTTGGGTGTGACAGGGGAGTGGTGCTGGTGCCTGGGGGGAGGAAAGGGCCATTTCCTGCCTCCTGGCTGCTGTGTCTGTCTCCATTGCCAGAACCAGTGTGATGAACACACCCCTGTAAACCTTTATGCTTTATATTTATAGTTGGTGTAGGTGGGGCCTCCCATTGGCTGTCCTGATGTCATGGAAGGTGTTGCTGGATTGTGAACTGGTGCCTCCTGGGAGTAAGGCACAGCAGGCTGTACATAATGGGGTAGGGCTTCAGAGCTGCATAGCCAGCCAGGAGGATGGAGTGCCTGAAGCTCCTGAAAGTTCCCAACCTTCTTGACAGAGTGTGCCTGGACTCTTTTGTCCACCTGTCCTTTCTCTTGAGCAGCAAGCTTTGTGCAATCCGTGCACCTTTAGCAACCCTCTCACTGTTAGGAGGTCTCTCACAGTGCCTGCTTTTCTTTTGTCCCAGAGTGTCTGTATGTGGATCTCTTTTTTCCACAAGGTGCTGGAATCTCAGTCACTCCAGGTATTCTGTCTGTCTTACTTTTCCAACCCCACTAATCTCCAGAGCACCATGCAAAGTAGGTTCATGCTCCCAGAACAGATATCCAAGGCTGGGTGTTCAGCAGTCCTAGGCTTCCACCCCCTCCCCACTCAATTTCTCATCCTTCCACTGGTGTGCTGGTGTTGGGGAAGGACTTGGTTCTTGCCAGATCCCAGCTTTGGTATGTTACCCTGCTACAGGAGGTCTGCTCTTTTCTAAAGTTGTATGCATGCTGGCACAGCGTTCTTTCCTGTTGCTCCTTCAGAATTAGTTTTATTGACTGTACTTTCATATTATATGTGATTGTGGAAAGAGGCCTCTGCTCACCTCTCATGCCACCATCTTCAATTCAATCCTCTGCCTGTTTTATTTCATGGAGCATAATACCATCTAGTTCCATCCAGATTGTTTCAAATGGTAGGATTTGTTTTCTATTCATGGCTGAATAATATTCTATTGTGTATGTGTACCACCTCTTCAATATTTTTAAATTTTTTATTAAGGTATGATTGATATACACTCTTATGAAGGTTTCACATGAAAAAACAATGTGGTTACTACATTTACCCATATTATCAAGTCCCCACACATACCCCAATGCAGTCATTGTCCATCAGTGTAGTATAATGCAACAGATCCACTATGTACCTTCTCTGTGCTACACTATTCTCCCCGTGGTCCCCCACACCATGTGTACTAAACATTATGCCCCTCAGTCACATTCTCCCTCCCTCCCCACCTGCCCTTTCACACCCTTCCCCTTTGGTAACCACTAGTTCATTCTTAGAGTCTCTGAGTCTGCTGCCATTTTGTTCCTTCAGTTTTGCTTCACTGTTATACTCCACAAATAAGGGAAATCACTTGGCATTTGTCTTTCTCTCCATGGCTTATTTCACTGAGCATAATGTCCTCTAGCTTCATCTAAGTTGTTGCAAATGGTAAAATTAGTTTACTTCTTATGGCCGAATAGTATTTCATTGTGTATATGTACCACATCTTCTTTATCCATTCATCAACTGATGGACACTTAGCTTGCTTTCATATCTTGGCTATTGTAAAAAATGGTGCAATAAACGTAGGGGTGCATATGTCTTTCTGAATCTGAGTTGTATTCTGTGGGTATATTCCAAGGAGTGGGAGTCCAGGGTCAAATAGTATTTCTATTTTCAGGTTTTTGAGGAACCTCCATATTGCTTTCCACAATGGTTGAACTAGTTTACATTCCCACCAGCAGTGTTGGAGGGTTCCCTTTCTCCAAATTCTCACCAGAATTTGTTGTTCTTAGCCTTTTCGATGCTGGGCATCCTTACTGGTGTGAGATGATATCTCATTGTGGTTTTAATTTGCATTTCCCTGATGATTAGTGATGTGGAGCATCTTTTAATGTGTCTGTTGGCCATCTGAACTTATTCTTTGGAGAACTGTCTCTTCATATCCTCTGCCCATTTGTTAATCGGGTTATTTGCATTTTGGGTGTTGAGGCATGTAAGTTCTTTATGTATTTTGAATGGTAACCCCTTGTCAGATATGTCATTTAAATATATTCTCCCACACTGTAGAATGCCTTTTTGTTTTGTTGATGATGTGCTCTGCTGTACAAAAACTTTTTAGTTTGATGTAGTCCCATGAGTTCATTTTTGCTCTTGTTTCCCTTTCTTGAGGAGATGGGTTGAAGAAGAAGCTGCTCATGCTTATATTCAGGAGATTTTTGCCTATGTTGTCTTCTAAGAGTTTTGTGGTTTCATGACTTACATTCAAGTCTTCAATGCATTTCAAGTTTGCTATTGTGGGTTTGCTATGGGGTTAAACAATCATCCAGTTTCATTTTCTTGCATGTAACTGTCCAGTTTTGCCAACACCAGCTGTTGAAGAGGCTGTCATTTCCCCATTGTATGTCCATGACTCCTTTATTGTATATTAATTGACCATGTATGGTTGGGTTTATATCAGGGATCTGTAGTTTTTTCAATTGGTCTATTGGTATGTTCTTTTGCCAATACCAAATTGTCTTGATTACTGCGGCTTTGTAGTAGAGCTTGAAGTTGGGGAGTATAATGCCCCCAGCTTTATTCTTCCTTCTCAGGATTGCTTTGGCTATTCGAGGTCTTTTGGTTACATATGAATTTTAGAATGACTTCCTCGAGTTCATTGAAGAATGCTGTTGGTATTTTGATAGGAATTGCATTGAATCTATAGATTGCTTTTGGCAGGATGGCCATTTTGACAATATTAATTCTTCCTATCCATGAGCACGGGATGTATTTCCATTTATTGGTATCTTCTTTAATTTCTCTCATGAGTGTCTTATAGTTTTCAGAGTACAGGTCTTTCACTTCCTTTGTTAGGTTTATTTCTATATATTTTATTCCTTTTGATGCAATTATGCATGGAACAGTTTTACTGATTTCTCTCTCTGCTAGTTCATTGTTAGTGCTTAGGAATGCCACAGATTTCTGTGTATTAATTGTGTATCCTGCAACTTTGCTGAATTCAGATATTAGATCTAGCAGTTTTGGAGTGGATTCTTTAGGGTTTTTTATGTACAATATCATGTCATCTGCAAATAGGGACAGTTTAACTTCTTCCTTGCCTATCTGGATGCCTTTTATTTCTTTGTGTTGTCTGATTGCTATGGCTAGGACCTCCAGTACTATGTTGAATAGAAGTGGGGAGAGTGGGCATCCTTGTCTTGTTCCTGATCTTAAAGGAAAAGCCTTCAGCTTCTCACTTTTAAGTATAATGTTGGCTGTGGGTTTGTCATATATGACCTTTATTATGTTGAGGTACTTCCCCTCTATATCCATTTTGTTGAGAGTTTTTATCATGAATGGATGTTGAATTTTGTCAAATGCTTTTTCAGCATCTATGGAAGTGCTCTTGTGGTTTTTGTCCTTTTTGTTGATGTGGTGGATGGTGCTGATGGATTTTCGATTGTTGTACCATCCTTGCATCCCTTGCATATATCCTACTTGATCATGATAGATGATCCTTTTGATGTACTTTTGAATTCAGTTTACTAATATTTTGTTGAGTATTTTTACATCTGTGTTTGTCAGGGATATTGATCTGTAATTTTCTTTTTTGTGGTGTCTTTGCCTGGTTTTGATATTAGAGTGATGCTAACCTCATAGAATGAGTATGGAAGTATTCTCTACTCTTCTATTTTTTTTTTTGAAAACTTTAAGAAGAATGGGTATAAGGTCTTCATTAAATGTTTGATAAATTTCAGTGGTGAAGCCATCTTGTCCAGGATTTTGATTCTTAGGTAGGTTTTAATTACCAGTTCAATTTTGTTGCTGTTAATTGGTCTGTTCAGGTTTTCTCTTTCTACATTGGTCAGCCTTTGAAGGTAGTATTTTTCTAGAAAGTTGTCCATTTCTTCTAGCTTATCTAGTTTATAGTATATAATTTTTCATAGTGTTCTCTAATAATTCTTTGTATTTCTGTGGTGTCCGTTGTAGTTTTTCTATTCTCATTTCTGATTCTGTTTACGTGAGTAGACTCTCTTTTTTTCTTTATATGCTTGGCTAGGGATTTATCTATTTTGCTTATTTTCTCAAAGAACCAACTGTTGCTTTCATTGATTCTTTCTATTGTTTTATTCTTCTCAGTTTTATTTATTTCTGCTCTAATCTTTATTATGTTCCTCCTTCTACTGACTTTGGGCTTCACTGGAAGTTCAATTCTAGTTTCATTAATTGCGAGTTTAGACTGCTTATATGGAATTGTTCTTCTTTCTTGACATAGGTCTGTATTGCAATATAATTTTCTCTTAACACAGCCTTGGCTGCATCCCACAAATTTTGTGATGTTGATTTATTGTTGTCCTTTGTCTCTATATATTCCTTGATCTCTATTTTTATTTGTTTTTTGATCCATTGGTTATGTAGGAGCATGTTGTAAAGCTTCCATGTATTTCTGGGATTTTTTTCATTTTCTTTGCATAATTTCTAGTTTCATAACTTTGTGTTCTGAGAAACTGGTTGGTACAATTTCAATCCTTTTTTTTTAATTTACTGAGGCTCTTTTTGTGGCCTAGTATATGATTTAGTCTTGAAAATGTTCCATGTGCACTTGAGAATAATGTGTATTCTGTTGCTTTTGGGTGCAGAGTTCTGTACATGTGTGTTAGGTCCATCTGTTCTATTGTGTTGTTCAGGGCCCCGGTCTCCTTACTTATCTTCTGTCTGGTTGACCTGTCCTTCAGAGTGAGTGGAGTGTTGAAATCTCCTAGATTGAATGCATTGCATTCTTTCTCCCCCTTAATTCTTTTAGTATTTGTTTCACATTTCTGGGTGCCCCTGTGTTGGGAGCATACATATTTATAATGGTTATATCTTCTTGTTGGATTGACCCTTTTATCATTATGTAATGTCCTTCTTTGGTTCTTGCTACTCTCTTTGTTCTGTAGACTATTTTGTCTGCTACAAGTACTGTAACTCCTGCTTTTTTCTCTCTGTTATTTGCATGAAATATCTTTTTACATCCCTTCACTTTTAGTCTGTGTATGTCTTTGGGTTTAAAGTGAGTCTCTTGTAGGCAGCATATAGATGGGTCTTGTTTTTTAATCCATCCAGTGACTCTATGTCTTTTGATTGGTGCATTCAGTCCATTTACATTTAGGGCGGTTATTGATAGGTATGTACTTATTGCCATTGTGGGCTTTAGATTCATGGTTACCAAAGATTCAAGGTTAACTTTCTTACTTTCTAAGAGTCTAACTTAACTCACTTAATATGCTGTTACAAACACAATCTTAAGGTTCTTTTCTTTTTTTTCACCTTTTACTTTCTCCTCCATTCTTTATATATTAGGTGTCACATTCTGTATTCTTGTCTATCCCTTGATTTACTTTGGGGATAGTTAATTTAATTTTGCATTTGCTTTGTAATTAGCTGTTCTACTTTCTTTACTGTGGTTTTCCTATATCTGGTGACAGCTATTAAGCCTTAGGAACACTTCCACGTATAGCAGTCCCTCCAAAATAGACTGCAGAGATGGTTTGTGGGAGGTAAATTCTCTCAGCTTTTGCTTACCTGGAAATTGTTTAATCCCTCCTTCAAATTTAAATGATAATCTTGTTTCCAGGCCCTTCTGCTTCATTACATTAAATACATCATGCCACTCCCTTCTGGCCTGTAAGGTTTCTGCTGAAAAGTCTGATGTTAGCCTGATGGGCTTTCCTTTGTATGTGATCTTATTTCTCTCTCTGGCTGCTTTTAACAGTCTGTCCTTATCCTTGATCTTTCCCATTTTAATTACTATGTGTCTTAGTGTTGTCTTCCTTGGGACACTTGAGTTGGGATATTTGTGGATCTCCATGACCTGAGAGACTATCTCCTTCCCCGGATTGGGGAAGTTTTCAGCAACTACCTCCTCAAAGACACTTTCCATCCCTTTCTCTCTCTTCTTCTTCTTCTGGCCTGTAAGGTTTCTGCTGAAAAGTCTGATGTTAGCCTGATGTTCCCTATAATGCAAATATTGTTCTGCTTGGATTGGTCACACAGTTCTCTCAATATTCTTTCATTCTTAGAGATCCTTTTTTCTCTCTCTGTGCCTCAGATTCTTTGTATTCCTCTTCCCTAGTTTCTATTTCATTTATCTTCTCCTCCGCAGTATCCAACCTGCTTTTAATACCCTCCATTGTGCTCTTCAACAATTGGATCTCTGACCTGAATTCATTCCTTAGTCATGTGCGTCTCATGAAAGCACCATGAAATGTAGGTTTCTGCTCCCAGAGCATATCTCCAGAGCTAGGTATTCAGCAGTCCCAAGCCTTCCACTGTTTCCTTGTTCCTTTTCTTTTCCTCCCGCTGGTGAGCTGGGGTGAGGGAGGGGCTCAGGTCCCGTGGAGCCACAGCTCTGGTAAGTTACCCTTTTGGTGAGGTCTGCTCTTTTCTCCAGGTATGTGCAATCTGAGCCATCCTCTTTCCTGTTGCTCTCTCAGGAATAGTTGTGCCAATTAAATTTTCTAATTGTATTCAGTTTTAGGAGGAAGCCTTTGTCTCTCCTCTCATGCCGGCATCTTTTTCATACCCACATTTCCTTTCTTGGGAGTATATTCATTCAATCTGAAGAAATGTTTTCATGTGATTTTTTTTTTCCTTCAAAAATTTCTGGGCTAGTGATAATTTTATTCATGATTTTGTTGTTGGGGGAATATGGAAATATTTATATTTTTTTCTCCCTGAATTTAGAATTTTAGATTTTAAGCACTTGAATAAATTTCTTCAGCTCATATCAGATTTCCACTGTTTCTTTTAATTACTTAATCTTCATTATTGTTATCACTTCTTTTAACACAATGATTTTTTTCCTTTTATACGGAGATTTTTATGATTTCTAATTTCTCCATAGTTTAAGCAATTTTAAGTGAAGTGCGTATATTATGGTCTATGTATTTATCCTACCTTGGATTTGTTACTTTGTTACTTCTTGTATCTGTGATTTGATGTCTCTCTTCAGTTTTTAAATAATTTTTGGACAGTATTTCTTCAAATAATACTTTAGTACTATTTTATTTCTTCTTTGCTTGCAGTTATAAATGCATTAATATTTTTCAATGTGTCTTGTCTATATTTTGTGCTTTTTTAAGTGGGTATGTGTATATAAACACACACACATATTATCCTATCTTTCAATTTATCTGCTTTCTACTTAGCTATTCTAGACCAAGAGTTGCCTCTTTAGCTATGTTTGATCTGCCTTTAAACCCAAACTGTTGAGTTATTACTTTGTTACGTCATTTTTAAGCCATAGTGACACAAGAAATGGATCTGTCCAACAATTTAAATGAACTTTGAATAAACTCTTTCCCATTTGAGCCTCCAGATGAAAACATAGGCTGTCCAACATCGCAATTACAGTTTGTGAGGCCCTGTGCAGGGACCAAGCTAAACTGTTTGGACTCCTGACCCATGGATTCTTTAAGAACATAAATGTGTGTTTTTTTGTGACATTACATTTGTGGTAGTTTATTTCTTGGCAGTAGAAATGCATATAACTCATTGTATTGCATACAATATATAGTCTGTATTGTCATCTATATTCTTGAATATGTAAATCAACTATTCTGAAAACTGTGTATGATGATCTAGTAGCTTGATTGCCTGTTGGTATAGTTCCTTGTCCTGTGTGTAGAATACCCCTTTACTTTTTATTGAATAACAGATAATATTCATGTATTAAAAACACATATAAACCCTGGGTGAAATTTCATCTTCCAACAGACAGTTAGAGAGAGGGGAAATCATCTTAATCTAATAAAAGGCTAGGCTATTTCAGGACTATGTTTCCATCTATGTAAGGACTCTTTTATTTCTTATTAATTCTTACTAGGGTCTCATAGTTCAGGTGTCTCAACCAAAAATCTCCAGTATTTCCCAGGCAGCCTTCTATCTTCTCAGCTGTTTAAGACAACAAAAGCCATACTCAGCTCCTCTGTTTCTTGGCTCTATGTTTTTCTTGTTTTTTTCTTCATGGCTAGTGGCCATAAGAAAAATACCTTGAATGATAAGGAAGGCTTGATTTTCAGGCTTACTTCTCTATGACTCTCTTCTCTAAGGAAACATAACAGTTCCCCCCAAAACTCCCCAGGCACACACACCACAAACACAAGTTCTGGATGCCCTAATAGATCCAAATTTCAGATTTTTTTTCCCTTAGGCCAATGAGATTCCCAAATGATCAGGAAAAATTGTATGTCTTTTAGCATTTGCTTACTGGTTGGCTACTCAGCATTCCTCATGTGCTGCTTTAGAAGTATCAGATGCTTTGAGGCAATAGGCCTGTGGAATGTTAGGCTCACTTAAGTGAGTTTCCTGTTTTTCCAAGGCTCTTGGCCCCTAAATTACTAAAGCCTTGGTAGTTTCCTGATTCCTTTAAAGAGATGATTTTTTTTTTGGTATGTATCAGGCTTTTCTAATTTGGCTGTGAGTTTTTAAGTTGGCTGCACACTAATGTACCATTGCCGCTGATGGAAATCTTCCTCCATCATCTTCGGTGGCATACTGCAGCCAGTTTGTACTGTCTTGTAAGAGCTGAATGTGCCCCTCTTTGTCTCAACTCCTTGTGCAGTGATATCCTATTGATAGACCAAATGTGGCTTTGGTAAGAGTATTTGCAAGATGGATATTAGCCAATGCGACAAAGCAAAGTGTTTTATATGTTACATCTTTTAAAAAGCCAGTTTATCTTGTATCATTCATGTGGTGTGTTGTTTCAAACTGAAGGAAAATGTGGCCAATGAATGGGTTAGATAAATGGGTCACAAATTACTTCCGTCTTTGTTACCCTCTTTTCTGTTGTTGGTTTTGTTCTTTCTTGTCCGTTGGTGTACAGACATGGTTGTCTTGTTCTCTGTTGTGAGGTCTGTATTTCCTATGGTTTTCTCCTGCTTCTATTTGCTCTTTCTCCTTTCCTAATGGACCTAGCATTTCCAAAATAATTTGAGAATGCAATTTCCAAAATTGTGTCCCTGAAAATTTTAAGATCCTCCAAAGACTTTTAAGGGAACCAGTTCCAGATCCTCAGTTATAGTATGTACTTTTCTGAAACTGACCTGCCCGAGAACCCCTTTCACCATGCTGGTGTTCAACTCTTCCTCCCCTTCCTCTCTATCCTTATTATTTATTTCCCTAGCATGGAAAACATTTGAGATATGAAACAAAGGGACAATTTGAAATATTTATTCATTATATAAGGTATTATATAATTATATAAGGTATTATAAGAGAGAAAACCTCCTAAGTCCATGTAACAAATACTTTTGCAATTCAGATGGTTTCCAAATCTTTGTTTTCAGTAAAACTCAAGAGAGACCTAATCCAAAAGTCACTTGATAAATATTTAAAAGTAATTTTTGATGACAGATCACTATGGATTTTTAACAAAGGACATGGAAGAAGTGTAAAGGAGCTACATCGTTATGACAAAACTTACTCCATTTCCATCTTTTAATTTATGAACAAGTTTTCTCATAGCCATTATGATAAAAATGGGAAAAAAGGAATAAATGAGGAACTAGAGTAGAGTTGAACTTTAACTCTTTCCAGCAAAAAGTAACTCTTTATGCATATACCTACAAACTAATAGAAAAAAGAAGACTCCATACATCTCATTAAAATAGGCTTGCTAAAAATTATTTTTACATTTAAACATTTTGATATAAATTAAATATATTTTATTTATTTTTAATGATACAAATATAAATATAACTGAATCTACAATATTTTTAATACTTAGAGCCTATGGTCATAGGAAATAAGATAAATTGTTTTTTTTATTATTTGTATAGCAGAAAAAGATTAAGGGATGATAGTAAAATACTTCTAAGAATAAGATATGTAATATTAGGATACAGTGTGTAGAACAGGAAATTAACTGAAGAAGGAAATGAAACAATTGAAAATTTCTGACTAAAAAAAATTCCTCCTTTGTTTGAAATGATTTTATGATTATGGACATGAAAAATTTGGGGAATATAAAAGATTGCTGTCAGAATTTTATTTTTAAAAGGTCAGTATTTTGTAACATTAGGAATTACATTATTTTCAACTAATGACTGTGTGTTTCTTTTTGTCCAAGAATTAGATCATTCATTATCTTTGGACTCTTGACACAGCCTCGTGAACCCACTACTCGACTCACAGGAAAACTTTGGATGCCCCTAGCTCTCCCTAGCCCCACCTAGTGTCTCCCACCCAAGGTAACCAGTATCTTGAGCCTCATGTTTCTTATTTTCTTGAGTTTTAAAAATGTAGTTTTATTTTCTATGCATATTTTAAAAGTTTAAAACAGCAGTAATATTCCCATACTTACACAGATTCAATGGAGCATTAGAAAACGCTTCTTTCAGGGCTGTTTGGGAACAAGCTTCTCTCTCTTCCCGCAGGTCTATTAGCTGTACCTTCTCTTAGTTAGCAAGAAAGCCTGTAAAACCTCAAGTGAAGCCAACATCAACATTGGACTGTGGAAGGCAAGACTAATGAAAGAAAAGGAGCAGGGTAGCTGCTGACCACTAGACAGCTGGAAAACACTGAATGTGGAATCCACAGTGTTTGTTTTTTGTTTATTTGTTTGTTTGTTTTTGTATTTGAGTCACTACATTTCATGATCACCATTTTTTCCACTTCATCTTAAACTGGTTTTGTGTTTTCTGTTTTTGCAATAGCAAACTGTCAAACTTGTAGGTTAGTAATTTGGGGGATGTAAAGATCTGGTCCTACAATTTCAATATATATAAAAAAAATAAAAGTCTACTCCTTCCCAACCTCTCCTCATTTCCACTCTATCTGTTCACTGCCTCTAATCTGCCTCTAATCTGCCACATGATATTATCCAGGATGGACCTGTGCCTATTTCTGTACCAAAGGGTAGAAAAAAACTCAGCTGCATGCTATGGACAGAGAAAGCTGTTTTCCTGAACTAGATGCTGCAATGTGTTTCTACATATGGCCATTGTTCAGAAAGTCACTACAATGAGATTTGCATTCCAGTGTTGTGGGAGTGTGAGGTTCAGAGATTTCAGAGATCCTAAAGAGCGCAATGTCTGCATTTCCCTACCCTTTCCATGACCATCAGCACTTTCATGTCCACCTGTAAGGTGACCAGGTAATTATCCCAAACAGAGCATTTTTGAGGGTAAAAGGGAGGAAGGACTATTGATTGTTATTCCAGATCCACAGGTGGAAACTGGGACTCCCCAAGAACCCTGGCCACCCTACCCATAAATTCCTGGGAAGATGGGGAAGGAAAAGAGGAATGAACTGGCCTTCCTCCTAACAATATTCCAGCTACATTTTTCCCCCTAAAAGGCAGTGAAAAATCCTTTACTTAAATAATTTTTTATTTTTTAATAAATTACCTTTCAACACAAGTGGGTTAATCTTATTTTTGCTATTATTTCTAGATGAGCAAATTGAAATTCTAAATGGGAAAACACAAATAACTTGTATAAATCAAAATGGGGCAGTGTTGATTACGTGCTGGGAGACTGTAAAGCAGAAGTGTTCTGCTGGCTATTAGACACATATTTGTTCCACAAGACAGAGAAGCCAGGTGTAAGGGCAGTTGATTTAGTGTAGGGTACAGTGCAAACTAAATATTGGGTCTCTGTTCGAAACACAGGATAGAAAGACTGTCATATAAAGCTTTCCCTTTTTCCTTGGTCTCTCTCAAATTGTCATACTGTTTTTCATTCACATTCAAGAAATCTTTGATTCTAAGGGAGAATTCATTTTAGGTGCCAATCAGGAATAAACTCAATATTTGTTAATAAAATTTTCAGGAGAAGCATTGCATTTTATTTTAATATTTATTGATAAGATATGTTAATGATGTATATGGTTTTATGGGTAGTTTTCATTGTTTTTCTCTTTTTTTCCACTTAGTAAAATCATTCGGACAAGGATACTGGTAAAAGAGCTTATTACTTATTATTTTGATTTATTCTTCAGAAATTAATATGCAAAACAGGAATTTTTGCATTATTAATCTGATTATTAGAATTAAAGAGGGCAGAGTGCACTATAGGGGGAAGTTTGTATAAATATCAAGGTTATAAATAATCTCATGAAAAATACTATTAGGTTTACTTCTGTGCATCTGACAGTATAAAAATAGGGTCAAAAAATAGTGTGGGAGGAAGTGGATGAGAGGTGGTGTCAGTAAACAAAGCTTCCGAGCTCTGTTTATGACTATTTTGGGGCTCACCTGACATCCTGGTGACTTTCTTTCTAATTCCAATTACGGATATGGTGAATAATTCTGTGAAGACTTCAGTGTTTTCATACATACAGTAACTCTCCTTAACTGTCCACATATCTCTTGCTACCTTCACCTGGTTGCTTTGACAGACCCCCTTGGTAAGCATGTGCAACCTAGAAGCGCAAAGGAGATCGTGCCTTTGGGGCAACCTCAGTGGGGCAGAGGTGGCCAGTGGATGAGGGCTTCCCCCATGCTTCCTCAAGTGAGTAATTCTGAAGATCCTACCATCAAACTCTTATCTCAGCTATGCTTTCAGGTCACTATGCCTAAGAAATATTCTTCCGGTGCTATTGAAAGCTGCTTACTTAGCATAAACTTAACCCTGGCCATGAACTTGATCTTGTATTTGTTTCCTTAACAGTTTGGAGACGAGGGTGTCCACTATCCTGTCTTTTTGATGACTATGATACAAAATATTAGATTCACTTAAAATACTATAGGAAATTGAAGTACTTAATTTCATTTTTGTTTAAAAATTTGTGAAAAGACATTTTTGAAGAATAGTGCAGATCTCTGAAGACTTCTGGGGTACAGAAAGGCCATTTGGTTACTTTGTGTCTCCACCAGAGAAGTAATAATGTGCTTCTTTGGTCAACTGATTACAGTGTTCCTTTCAATCTTCTCAGTCTTTTAAGGTGTTGCATTTTTTACTTGACTTTTGACTTGATTTTTCAAATGGGAAAGACAACTTGTTGACTTAATTAAAAGAAAATCTGTAGTTCAACACAAATGAAAAAAATTATGGCTTTGTCACAATAACCTACAGCTATTGCATTTCAAAGTACTTGTCAGATGTAATTCTGCCTGCAGGTAGTTTGACTATTACTCTTACTTATGCTCAAATATTGTTTCACATGTTTTATTATTGATTAATATGACTGGGACAATTTCAACCTTTTCTTACTAGAAATCTGATAAAATTGCTGCACTACTTTCATGAGCATTTGATGTAAATCATTATCAGTAAAGAATAAAGATGATTATTCTTCTTCAGCTCTATGGAAAATGATCGCCCTCTTAGTTGACACTTCAAGTAATTTTTTTAAATGATACCTCTGTTAAAAAATGCAAAAGGACCTAATAGCATACAAATTCATGTTTTGGAATTCTGCGCTATTTATGACTTGTTCCACTCATGTCCTTTGCCATAACTACATATGACAATATGCACATGACTTCCCATTATAACCCTTAGCATATGGCAAGTATGTGGGCAGGGATAGTGAGCTTATTCTGATTCTTCGTAGCTAGCTAAGAACACACTAAAATAGAACATCAACTAATAATTCCAGAAAGAATAAATTATCTTTCCTAATACTTCTGTGATGGTATTCAGCAAAAAGAATTAAATACATTAAATGATGTTTCTAGTTTACTTAGTCCCAATATAAGTAAAAGTTACTGACATTTCTAAATCTCATTAAAATAGTCCTAAAAAACACAACATGGAGGGAAAAGGATTATGTAAATATCATTCAATCCCTTCAAGTTAAAAAGAAATGTATCTACTAAGTGTAATTCAGATGTTTGGATGATATGAAAAGTGAAAAGAATGAAGAGCCAGGTATGTTCCATATAGAACTTACAGGCCATTCTGGGTGGTATCAGAGAGGAAACCAATATACAAAGGGATTAATTGGACCCAATTTGGAGTAGCAGAGCCTGGGGAAAACTGGACAGTGCAGTCCTCTCCCAAGGACAGTAAGACTCTGTTTTTTAACCCATCATTAGGAAAGAAAGCTCAGCTAGTTTGCTACTATTGACTGACCCTTGTTTGCATTGTCACCACAAACCTCTGAGAATGGTTCATGCATGCTTCTTCAGAAAATTCTATCCTACCCTGTGTACCTACTACTTCATCAACTAGAACAAAGATGTTTCATGTTTTTGCAGTACTTTGGATGCTAAAATCTTTTAGCTTGCATTTAAAGATAATTAGATTAAGCACTTGAATAAAATTTTCATAAAACTGGGTTGGGTAGCCAATAAGGCACAATGGACAACATACTAATCTGTATTGTGACTCATACTCTAGTGTTTATTTGGTGGCCTTGACAAGCTTTATTTGGTGGAATAAGTGTTGCTGTATCCTTGGCTTGGTGAGGACATCTCCCTGTCCATTTTCAGATATGCCTGCCCAGAGGAGCCAAAGAATTCAAGCTCCTTGAGAGAGGGGCCTCTAGGTCTTGTTCAAAGCTGTACCAGCACCTCCTAGAAGAAGACCAGGAGTGTGGAAAGTACTCAATGTCATCTGCTGAACAAAACAATATACTTAGTGGTTAAACCATTTGGGTTGGAATGGATGGTATTCTGCAGAATTTACTCACCAAAGTTTTCAGGACTGAAGACTCAAAGAGAGTTTTATGGCATCACAGAAGGTCTAAGATTTGACCACAAGCCAAATGGGATGAACTTCTTATCATTATCATGGCCTTCATGGGCCTCATAGAGTTGTTGAAGCCCAAGGTGGGAAGATGCCAAAGAAGCCATCTACAGCACACCTTCCTATTTCTGATGCCTGAAGTCAGCCTTTGATTCCCATCAAGCAGTTGTCTGATGTGTCCATTCCTGTGGCAGAGGAATTAGTCTGCCCAAAGCTATTTGATATCAGACAGTCTTTTCTTCTGCTCAGGTGAAATATATGCTTCCCATGTGATTCATTCTGTTGTCCTTTTAATGACTCCTGAAATCACAAAAAGTATGACTGATCTTTCTGTGCCCTAACAGTCCTTCAAAGATTTGAATTCAAGGAACTTATTTTTAGCTGCCCTATATGTTATAAGCCTTTCCTGGGAAAATACCAATAATTTTTTCAGCTATGTCTCAAATGACATATTTTCAGGCCCCTTACTATCTTCCTTTGCCCCTTTGAATAATCATTTGTGACCCCTGACAATTTGGTTCTTCAATTCATAACCTATATTTTTTAGACCAGGAGAGACAGCGGCTGTTTCCTCCAGAAGATGGGACTGAAGTTAAGTCAATCATATTGTTTGCAGCTATGCGTTATTGTTCAAACATGTTAATTTCACAATCAACTAAAATCCATGCTTCTTTTAAAAAGTACATGGTATTGTTAATTATATTACACATTTATTTATGTTTTAGAATTAATTTTAATTAATGAGAAGTAACACATAGATATACATTTTAAAGTTACATTTTGCTCTAGTAGATGCATGCCACCCAGACCCTCTGCCCAGACAGGGGAAGCCGCTCCATCACCACTGTGACTTCTGTCTGACAGTGGATCACAGGTGCCCCCCACTCTGAAGAACAGTTCTTGGCCAAGTACACCCCTCATTTCCCCAGCATGGGCAGCCTAAAGGTAGTGTTTACCTGCCCAAAGGCCCTCTGCCTAGTGTGTGACCTACTTTGTGGTGATTTCCAGAGCTCCCAGCAGGATTAGGCCAAACTACCCTTTGGCTTAGACACCTTTTGCTAGCTTCATCCTTCTCCACACTTGCTTCTTCTCTTTTGGAAATATTCTGTCAATAAAACATGTGTCCTGAAATCTTTATCTCAGGTTATATTCCTATAACACTGGGGCAAAAGCTATTACTAAAAGGATTATCATAAAATATAGACATCTTGCTGGTTCTCGGCACTGAACCATTCAAACTCTGCATGTGTTTTGTGGGGAGATCGTTTGAGGAATGATGTATTCTTAAATCTGTGCATATTTTTGCCTTTCTTGAGTTATACATTTGAATATTACCTTTTGATTTCCTTTGTGTGGAAAAAAATCTTGTTTTTCTTAACTTTACACTCCTAGTAATCACAATTTTTACTAAAATAAGTTATTGATGGTTGCATTCCTAGAACTCTATTATTGTTTCTCATACTTGCGCCAAGTTTTATGTGATAAGAATATTTTCTCTTCATCCAAATGGTTTTTTCTGAAGTTAATAATACTTCATTTATTTTTATCATGTTTTATTAATGTATCTCAAATTGTTTTATGCCAAGTGATTTTCTTTGTCTTTTACTTGCTTATAGGTCATCACATCATCCTCTCAGAACCCTGCCCCTCACAGGGGCCTTCCTCCTTCAGCCTCGTCCTACTAAACCAGGGTCAAGGCAGCTGTACAGAAGCTCTCTCTACTCTCACCCTGTTTGCCATATTCTGGTTTTTCCCTTTCTTTATTCTACTGACTTTCCCAGTAGCATCTTAGGAGAGAGTACTCATGAGCTCAGTCATCCTTGTGTGTTTTGAAATACCTTATTCTATCTTTATATTTTATTGATAATTTGACCAGACATAGGTCCTTGGGTGAATGTCTTTTTTCCCCCCTCAGGTCTCGAAGGTGTGCTGCATTACATCTGCCTGCTGTCTTTGCTTTGGATATTCTAATGCCCTCCCACTAGCTATATGGCTTTATGTTCCCTTGTCTCAGCATTTGTATGTGCTCTTTCCTTTATCTCCAGTGTTCTAATATTTCAGAATGATGTCCTGTCCTGTGGATATTTATTATTCATTTGTTTTGCCTGGTTGACCTCTTTGGAAATTTGTTTTACCTCAGTTAATGCTCAGAACGAAAGGGGCCATTATTATCCTCATCTTTCAGATGTGGAAAAGGGATTTCAGGTAAGTTGTGGAATGTATCCAGGACCAAACAGCAGAAAGAACATAGTGAATTTTGAACCCTGAAGCTCAAGCACATATTCAAGTACTCTTTTCTTTTATATCACAACTTCCAGTTACATTTTATCTCCCACATGCTGACCTCTAACTATGGTTTTATTTGTTTCATGGGGATTTTTGTGAAGCATTAATTGTAACAACTATGTAATTCTGTTGAGTTAGTCAAAACTAAAAGTCATCCACTTCTTCTAAATTTGCCAAATATTTCTGGATACTGATTCGTGTCCTTAGCTTTATTAATGATTGCTCTTAATTTGATGTCATCTCAAACCTGATTGATAAGGCATAAATTCCCTTTGATGGAATTTTCCCTCCAATGACCATAAGCCTGTCACTACTAGATACTCATGGTAAGGCAATCAGAATAACCTATTGCTTAAGAACATGGCCCTTGGATTCAGACTGTGCTGAGTTTAGAAACTAAATATGAAATGATTCTTAACCTTTCAGATATTCTTGATCTAAAATATGAAACAATACCTACTTAAAAATGATATGACAATTAACTGACATAGAAATGTAACATGAATATTCAAGAAATGGCTTTTTAAATTTTTGAAGGCAATTTCTGAGGTAGTTGGTAAGTATTGATAGAGGCATAACAAAGAATTAAAGTATGCTTTGCATGGCAAGAGGAAGAAAGCTTTTTCCTCAATATACTTAAAAATATGGAACACAAAATATGTACATTATTATATTAGTTACAAGAATCCTCTTCTAAAGGGGCCAGATTTAATTTTCTTTCAAGTTTAAGTATATCATCTACAATTTATGGCACAGGTGTTAATAATAACTACTTCAATTGGAGATAATTCATTTCAAGGAAATTTCAAACTATGCAAGATAAAAATATTTAAACTGTTAGGACTCAGTATTTGAGTCAAGGAAACTCATTTATGTCTATGCTTGGGGATGTGGTAAATTTTATGCTGAGTATTATTATATGTTTAATCTCATCTCATGATGGTGCTGTGGCTCTAGGCAATTCTTGCATAATAATCTCAGTGATGAGTTCTCATAATCTAAAATATGTATGTGAAATAGTTATTGAGAGCATTATTGATTACTTAGGTGTTTGTAGAAAAAGTGGGTGACATTGACTTTTTTCCTAAGATACCTAGTTGTTACCTTACTGAAGAAGTGACATTTGAAACTTCATGTGATTTTTCCATTTTTATACTCAATCCACATTTGAGTAATGTTCTGAGGAAAGGATTATAACAAACAACTATGAAACTATTGGTTTAATATCTTTTCAAGGTCTATTAATTAATGTTGGACAATGTTAAGAGGTTTTCTTGTTTGCTTAGAAGAGACTATATAATTTTAAATAAAGTAATAGAAAAAAATTATCAAGGTGGAGCCAACATGGCGGCGTGAGTAGGACAGTGGGAATCTCCTCCCAAAAACATATATTTTTGAAAATACAACAAATACAACTAATCCTAAAAGAGAGACCAGAAGACACAGGACAACAGCCAGACTACATCCACACGTGCGAGAGCCCAGCGCCTGGTGAAAGGGGTAAGATACAAACCCCGGCCTGGCGGGACCGGAGCACGCCTCCCACCAGCTCCCGGCGGGAGGAGTCAGAGCGGGGAGGGAGAGGGATCCCAGGACTGCTAATCACCCAGCCCCAGCCACCTGCACCAGAGCGCAGACACAGTGCATGCGTGGAGGGCTGGAAACTAGGGAAACAGGGCAGCAAGACCTCTGAGCAGGTTCCAAAGCTGATGCCCCTGTGACAAAGAAAAGCGAGTGCTTTTTGAAAGTCTTAAAGGGAGAGGGGTGCAACAGCTGGACGGAAACAACACAGGTCACAGTCCAGCAGCTGGAAATTACAGGGAAAACTAGGTGCACTAACCCCCTGGGCAACAACTCTGAGACCCTTCACAGAGGTAAACAGCCAAACAGCCGCCCGTCCATTACCCCGCTGGGTGCAGGGAAAGCAAAGAAGCAGCTTAAGGCTGGCCACACCCTCAGTGAGGGAGCTTCCTCCATAGCGGCTGGGCAAGACACAAAGACCCAGTCTACACACAATTGCCCAACACAAGCCACTAGGGGTCGCAGTTGTCCCAGTAAAGAAAGGCCAGAAGCAAGTAAAAAGTTTGGCCCTCCCAGCTGACAGTCAATAGCACCTATCAACATGAAAAGGCAAAAAAGTATGATCCAGACAAGACTAACCCAGACAGCTTCGGCATCTGCTACATCTTCCCCTGAGAAGGAATCTGGGGAGATAGATTTAACCAGTCTTCCTGAAAAAGAATTCAAAACAAAAGTCATAACCATCCTGATGGACTTGCAGAGAAATATGCAAGAACTAAGGAAGGAGAATACAGAAATAAAACAAGCTCTGGAAGGACTTCAAAACAGAATGGATGAGATGCAAGAGACTATTAATGGACTAGAAAACAGAGAACAGGAATGCAGAGAAGCTGACGCAGAGAGAGATAAAAGGATCTCAAGGAATGAAAGAATTCTAAGAGAGCTGAGTAACCAACGAAATGGAACAATATCCGCATTATAGGGGTACCAGAAGAAGAAGAGAGAGAAAAAGGGATAGAAAGCATCTTCAAAGAAAGAAGTGCTGAAAACTTCCCCAAACTAGGGGAGGATATGGCCTCTCAGACCACAGAGGTACACAGAACTCCCATGACAAGGGATCCAAGGAGGGCAACACCAAGACAAATAATAATTAAAATGGCAAAGATCAAAGACAAGGACAAAGTATTAAAGGCATCCAGAGAGAAAATAAAGGTTACCTACAAAGGAAAACCCATCACGCTATCATCAGACTTCTCAACAGAAACCCTACAGGCAAGAAGAGAATGGCATGATATACTTAATGCAATGAAACAGAAGGGCCTCGAACCAAGACTACTGTATCCAGCATGATTATCATTTAAATATGAAGGAGGGATTAAACAATTCCCAGACAAGCAAAAGTTGAGGGAATTTGCCTCCCACAAACCACTTCTACAGGGCATCTTACAGACCATGTTTATAATAGCTCAACAAGAGAGTTAAGCTAGAGAGTAAGATAGTAAAGAAGCTAACCCTGAACCTTTTTTAACCACAAACTTAAAGCCTGCAATGGCAATAAGTACATACCTTTCAATAATCACCCTAAATGTAAATGGACTGAATGCACCAATCAAAAGACACAGAGTAATAGAATGGATAAAAAAGTAAGATCCATCCATATGCTGCTTACAAGAGACTCACCTCAAACCCAAAACATGCACAGACTTAAAGTCAAGGGATGGAAAAAGATATTTCATGCAAACAACAGAGAGAAAAAAGCAGGTGTTGCAATTATAGTATCAGACAAAACAGGCTTCAAAATAAAAAAAGTAAGAAAAGATAAAGAAGGACATTACAGAATGATAAAGGGCTCAGTCCAACAAGAGGATATAACCATTATAAATATATATGCACCCAATAGAGGAGCACCAACATATCTGAAACAAATACTAACAGAACTAAGGGAGGAAATAGAAAGCAATGCATTCATTCTGGGAGACTTCAACACACCACTCATTCCAAAGGACAGATCCACCAGACAGAAAATAAGTAAGGACACAGAGGCACTGAACAACACACTAGAACAGATGGACCTAAGAGACATCTACAGAACTCTACATTCAAAAGCAAAAGGATACACATTCTTCTTAAGTGCACATGGAACATTCTCCAGAATAGACCAATTACTAGGCCACAAAAGGAGCCTCAGTAAATTAAAAAAGATTGAAATCCTACCAACCAACTTTTCAGACCACAAAGGCATAAAACTAGAAATAAACTGAACAAAGAAAGCAAAAAAGCTCACAAACATATGGAGGCTTAACAATATGCTTCTAAATAATCAATGGATCAATGACCAAATCAAAATGGAGATCCAGCAATATATGGAAACAAACGACAACAACAACACAAAGCCCCAACTACTGTGGGATACAGCGAAAGCAGTCCTAAGAGGAAAGTATATAGCAATCCAGGCATATTTAAAGAAGGAAGAACAATCCCAAATGAATGGTCTAATGTCACAATTATCGAAATTGGAAAAAGAAGAACAAATGAGGCCTAAGGTCAGCAGAAGGAGGGACATAATAAAGATAAGGGAAGAAATAAATAAAATTTAGAAGAATAAAACAATAGCAAAAATCAATGAAACCAAGAGCTGGTTCCTCGAGAAAATAAACAAAATAGCTAAGCCTCTAGCCAGACTTATTAATAGGAAAAGAGAGTCAACACAAATCAACAAAATCAGAAACGAGGAAGGAAATATCACGATGGACCCCACAGAAATACAAAGAATTACTAGACAGTACTATGAAAACCTATATGCTAACAAGCTGGGAAACCAAGAAGAAATGGACAACTTCCTAGAAAAATACAACCTTCCAAGACTGACCCAGAAAGAAACAGAAAATCTAAACAGACCAAATACCAGCAATGAAATTGAAGTGGTAATCAAAAAACTACCAGAGAACAAAACTGCCGGGCCAGATGGATTCACCTCAGAATTTTATCAGACATACAGGGAAGACATAACCCATTCTCCTTAAAGTTTTCCAAAAAATAGAAAAGAAGGTGATACTCCCAAACTCATTCTATGAGCCAACATCACCCTAATACCAAAACCAGGCAGAGACCCCACCAGAAAAGAAAACTACAGACCAATATCCCTGATGAATGTAGATGCAAAAATACTCAACAAAATATTAGCAAACCGAATTCAAAAATACATCAAAAGGATCGTACAGCATAACCAAGTGGGATTCACGCCAGGGATGCAAGGATAGTACAACATTTGAAAGTCCATCAACATCATCCACCACATCAACAAAAAGAAAGACAAAAACCACATGATCATCTCCATAGATGCTGAAAAAGCATTTGACAAAATTCGACATCCATTCATGATAAAAACTCTCAGCAAAATGGGAATAGAGGGCAAGTACCTCAACATAATAAAGGCCATATACAATTAACCCACTGCTAACATCATACTGAACAGTGAGAGGCTGAAAGCTTTTCCTCTGAGATCGGGAACTAGACAGGGATGTCCACTCTCCCCACTGTTATTTAACATAGTACTGGAGGTCCTAGCCATAGCAGTCAGACAAAACAAAGAAATACAAGGAATCCAGATTGGTAAAGTAGAAGTTGAACTGTCACTATTTGCAGACGACATGATATAGTACATAAAAAACCCCAAATACTCCACCCCAAAACTACTAGAACTGATACTGGAATACTGCAAAGTTGCAGGGTACAAAATTAACACACAGAAATCTGTGGCTTTCCTATACACTAACAATGAAACAACAGAAAGAGAAGTCAGGAAAACAACTCCATTCACAATTATATCAAAAAGAATAAAATACCTAGGAATAAACCTAACCAAAGAAGTGAAAGACTTATACTATGAAAACTGCAAGTCACTCTTAAGAGAAATTAAAGGGGACACTAACAAATGGGAACTTATCCCATGCTCGTGGCTAGGAAGAATTAATATCATCAAAATGGCCATCCTGCCCAAAGCAATATACAGATTTGATGCAATCCTTATCAAACTAACAGCAACATTCTTCAATGAATTGGAACAAATAATTCAAAAATTCATGTGGAAACACTAAAGACCCTGAATAGCCAAAGCAATCCTGAGAAAGAAGAAAAAAGTAGGGGGGATCTCACTCCCCAACTTCAAGCTCTACTATAAAGCCATAGTAATCAAGACAATTTGGTAGTGGCACAAGAACAGAGCCACAGACCAGTGGAACAGACTAGAGAATCCAGACAGTAACCCAGACATATATGGTCAATTAATATTTGATAAAGGAGCCATGGACATACAATGGAGAAATAAGAGTCTTTTCAACAGATGGTGCTGGCAAAACTGGACAGCTACATGTAGGAGAATGAAACTGGACCATTGTCTAACCCCATATACAAAAGTAAACTCAAAATGGATCAAAGACCTGAATGTAAGTCATGAAACCATTAAACTCTTGGAAAAAAACATAGGCAAAAACCTCTTAGACATAAACATGAGTGACCTCTTCTTGAACATATCTCCCCGGGCAAGAAAAACAACAGCAAAAATGAACAAGTGGAACTATATTAAGCTGAAAAGCTTCTCTACAGCAAAAGACACCATCAATGGAACAAAAAGAAACCCTACAGTACAGGAGAATATATTTCTAAATGACAGATCCGATAAAGGCTTGATGTCCAGAATATATAAAGAGCTCACACGTCTCAACAAACAAAAAACAAATAATCCAATTAAGAAATGGACAGAGGAACTGAACAGACAGTTCTCCAAAAAAGAAATACAGATGGCCAACAGACACATGAAAAGATGCTCCACATAGCTAATTATCAGAGAAATGTAAATTAAAAGTACAATGAGGTATCACCTCACACCAGTAAGGATGGCTGCCATCCAAAAGACAGACAACAACAAATGTTGGTGAGGCTGTGGAGAAAGGGGAACCCTCCTACACTGCTGGTGGGAATGTAAATTAGTTCAACCATTGTGGAAAGCAGTATGGAGGTTCATCAAAATGCTCAAAACAGACCTACCATTTGACCCAGGAAATCCACTCCTAGGAATTTACCCTAAGAACGCAGCAATCAAGTTTGAGAAAGACAGATGCACCCCCATGTTTATCGCAGCACTATTTACAATAATCAAGAATTGGAAGCAACCTAAATGTCCATCAGTAGATGAATGGATAAAGAAGATGTGGTACATATACAAAATGGAATACTACTCAGCCATAAGAAGAGGGCAAATCCTACCATTTGCAGCAACATGGATGGACCTGGAGGGTATTATGCTCAGTGAAATAAGCCAAGCGGAGAAAGAGAAATACCAAATTATTTCACTCATCTGTGGAGTATAAGAACAAAGGAAAAACTGAAGGAACAAAACAGCAGTGGAATCACAGACCCCAAGAATGGACTAACAGGTACCAAAGGGAAAGAGACTGGTGAGGATGGGTGGGTAGGGAGGGATAAGGGGGGGAATAGAAGAAGGGGGGTATTAAGATTAGCATGCATAATGGGGGGGAGAAAGGGGAGGGCTGTACAACACAGAGAAGACAAATAAGGATTCTACAACATTTTGCTATGCTGATGGACAGTGACTATAAAGGAGTTTATAGGGGGACCTGGTATAGGGGAGAGCCTAGTACACATACTATTCTTCATGTAAGTGTAGACTAATGATAAAAAAAAAGAAAGAAAGAAAAGGAGGATTACTCCTTGATAGGATAAAACTAACTGTAAATCAATGATTAATGCATGCTTTAAATATCCCTTATTTTGATCACTTAAAGGGTGTCAGATGATCGGCTATGGAGGTACATTTTTCTGATAATATTCCTCTTTCTTAAAAAAAAAAAAGCGGTTCCTGTGTGGTGACCTCCAAGGAGTTCTACACAATGGTATAAAGGGCATATCACAGTGTAAGCAAAGGGTCTGTTTGTGTTTATACAGAGGTTCAAAGCCTAATTTGGCTACCCAGAAAATGAACTAAGATGCGATATGAAGAAGAACTTCCAACATCAGCAATCTCTGGAAGACTCATACCAGAAGATGATCATCAAAAAACCTTAGCAAAATCCAGGTGCTGCTACAGCTGTAGCTGCATTCATCCCACCAGTTCCTGGACTTGCCATTGGAATGAAGAAGGAGATATCTAAGCTGGCCTGTGCATACAGTAAAGCAACAAATTTGTCTGGATCTATACTGTAGGAACTCAACCAAGAATTAGGAGAAGTGCAAGTTGTAGGGCTCCAAATCTTACAACTACAGACTATCTACGGTTAAAAGAACATATGGGATGTGAACAGTTCCCAGAAATGGGTTGCTTTAATTTGTCTGATTTCAAGTACAGTTGGACAATATCCATCATATCATAGACAAATTTTCACAAATGCCTAGGGTGCCTAACTGGTTTTCTTGGCTTCACTGGAGATGGCTGGTAATTATAGATCTGCTTTGTTTATGTAACTGTATTCCTATTATGTTAATATGTTCATGCAATTTAGTCAGTAGTTTAAAACCTATACATGCTTAAGTTACTCTACAAGAAGATATGTCAAATAAATAATCAATCCTCCCATGTTTTCTTTCATCTGCTACCTCTACAGCATTTCTTCTTCCTTCCTCATTACAACCCTTAAATACAATTTGTGCCTCATATCAAATTTACCGAGTATCATAATTCCTCCAAGTGGTAAAGATACCTCAAGACAAATGCTTGGCATAGAAGCCACAGGGCATAAATCTGCAAAGAAGTAAAAAGCTAACCTTTTCAAACAATATGGCTTCTCTCTCACTTACCAACTTTACATTTCCCTGTATGGCCCCGGAAGATTACTGATTAGCCAGAGACGGGTAAGATTCCTCAAGAGAGGAACAACCTAAGACAGGCACAGTCACAGGGGGGCCATCAGGTGAGAAATTGGGTATCAACAGAGGTGAGGCTTAGAACCTCACCCCGCCTGTTCTGAGGGAAATCTTCTGCATCTGTGGATGTTTTATTGCCCTTGTCTAGCTTGGATTAACATAGTCTACAGGCACACACCTGATCATCTACATTTTCTCTCTTACAACACTAAACTATGTTTTCTACCTTTATCTTGCATTTACATACCACTTCAGCATTTTATTAAAAATAATAATAATAATAAAGGGAGAAATGTGGGATCCACATATAAATCAAGTATAAAAATCAAACGAACATTCATATTTGAACTGATTGTTTATAGTTCATAATGCGTGATCAAAACTGAAAGTTTCTGTGATGACTGCCCTTGTACTGTTCACCATGTAAGAACTTATTCACTATTTAAGAATTTGTTCACCATGTAAGAACTTGTTCGCTATGTTTCAGAAGATTGAAGACTGATGAAAATTAGGCTTGGGGTGGATTAATGATTGTGCATTGAGCATTGACTCCCCTATACAGAATTTTATTGTTGTTAACAGCCACTTGATCAATAAATATGAGAGATTCCCTCTCAAAAAAAAAGAAAAGAAAAAAAACCCTATAAAGATTCAATAAATACTTTGTGTTTTTCTAAAGAGAAAAAAAAAATTATCACTGAGACTGAAATTGCTAATATTTACTGAAATAAAAACAAGGCTAAAAATCCTTATACCTCCATTGCCATTTGCTGAGTGTTTCAACAATCATGCTTATATAACTGTACTTCCTGGAAGAACTCTGTACCCTGAAGAAGTTAAGAGTAGCTTATTTGTTGGTAGGAACTTTTTCTCTCTTATTAATTCATCTAGGCCAGATGTATATTAACTGTAGACCCAATAAGCACCACAGGCAGAACAGTGGGAAAAGCTAAATGCAACTGTTATATATAATTTCTGAGTTAGTAGAATTGCTTTACTTGAATACTGCAGTTACCTAATACAAGTTTGGCTTCCAAAGTTGTTCAGAGAACCCACTTTGGTAGAAGAATAGTTGCTCTACCTTTTTCATTTTTAATAACTGTTTTCACTGTTGCCCATTGCTGTTCTGTCTTCACAATGTCTGAGGCAGGCGAGAGCGCTAACTGAGTGAATCCTAAGGGCTGTATAATTATGAATCTGGAAGGAAGGAGGGCTTCATTCTGACAAAATGGTCCCTCGTTTTTTTTAACATCAAAATAAAACTTAGGCTAATTTAACATTTTTCTTCTTGCACATATGTTGGATTGTTTCTCATAATGCTATATGGAAGATTTTCCCATTTTTGAGTAAAATGATTCATAGAAAGATTAAGGGGAAAATTGGTATAAGAGGGTACAAAACAAAACCAAACAAACATCAAAGGTCATGTTCATTCCAAGCTGAACTTTCAGCAACTAAGAATTTCTCAAACACATCAGAGACCCTGATATGGGAATTTTACCAGTGTCACAATGTAGGTTCTGATGTGAAACAACCAAAACTAACCCATTTCAAGGAAACTAAATGAATTCTCTCTCTCTGTAAATATGTACAGATAGATATTTATATATTTATTTATATTTATATGTGTATATATATTCCTATGTACACATATATTTGAAAAATCACAATCACCATAAAGTTTAAAAGCTGTGACTCCATGAAATGAAGAGGAAAATCTGTTCTACCTGCAGCCTACAAGGCTTTTACTCTCAGTTTACAGGAGGTAACCTAAGAGCATTTAGATCAGGCAGCCTTTTATGCTCAGAAAGGCAAGCTCTGTGATGATATCGATTGCTTTCAAGGGCATATTAGAGATGAAGCCAAGTCTCTGGAGAGAGATTGCCAAACCTTGACCTTGGGTTAGACAGAGACCACTGACCTTTGAACCAAAGACCTATCTACCAGATTCTGATATCTTCCATGCCACCCGAGCAAGTCAGCAGGGGACACATGTCGATGTGGCTCTTGCCAAATCAGAATTGACTGGCCAGTAGGAAGCCTGTGAGCAGCGGGAAATGTGGGTTAAAGTATGTCAATAATGTTTCAGAAGAACGATTTCTCCCAAGAATTGTAGCTGTGGAATGTTTTGACATTTATTCGGAAGAGAAATGTAGCATGTTTTGTGAAGCACTTCAGGAGAGTTTCTGCTAACTGCTGTGGTGTATTGATCTTTCTGTTAAATTGCATGGGCACACTTGGGAGATCATTGAGATCCAGGCAACAGGACAGAAAGGATGGGCTGCACCTGATGGTCACTAATGGTAATTGGTTTCGATCCTTGCACTTGAAGAAGCCATGATTTACTTGGTTCACTAATGAATTGTAGACACTAAATATTTTGAAAAGAAAAATACACAATTTTTTTTTAGCATTTGCAAGACAGCACATCCATTCTTGAATGTCTCATATATATAATAAAGTTGGCAACACAGAAAATACACCAAGTCATATTGTTTAAAATTCTGATTTTCTTGATGATGTTCCAAACCATTTAATTATACCATTGGCTTGTTCATTGGTTTCTTTCTCAAGTTGATCATACATGAATTTAAGGAAGTCTACTCTTCCTGTGTGTCTTCACTTAAACTTTGTTCTATAATTATGAAAGAAATATAGCCTCATGGTGGGAAATCAAGAGTACATAAGAACAAAATAGAAATTAAATGGCCTTTTCTTCATTCAGTCATGTACTTTTTTTCCAAAATTTTATTGTACAATAAATTTTTTTAACATATCATACTGCACATTCTCCTATATTAAAACATCTAGCACTAATTCATTTTTCAATTGTATACATAGTAAATAATGGTAAGGTGCTTATTTTGGATCAATATTTAGACTACTGTTCTTCTATTTATTTTTCTTTTTATAACAATTCCACTGTATCTATATATATCTCTATCTATCTATCTATAGATAAATACACACAACAGAATGGCCTTTTTTGTGTGATATATTATATATAGTATATATATAATATATCAGAATTCTTAGATCTAGCACAAGGGATTTGAAACTATGTCCGCATACTCCAGTACTTTGAGTACTGGTGCCAGTGTATTAAGAGCACATTCTCCAACATTTAGTCACTTTAATCTTAATAAATATTGTTACATTTCATTTTCAAATGACTGCATGATTTTATGTGGCTTTAGGCCTATTCCTTATTCCTATCCATGTTTGTAATCCTAAGATTATATAACTAAAATTTGAATTATTTTGTTAACTCTAATAAAGTTTGGGTATTAGAATATTAAATATGTATTTAAATTAATGAAATAATATAATTAATGAAATTATAACCTTTATAAATTAATGTAAGATATTAAACTTCATTCACATTATATTATCAAGTTGATTTGTACTGTGAAGTCCCATTCATATGCTGAGTTCATAATAATTTAATAAAGAAAAAAACTCCCTTTTATCTAAAGTAGGTTTAAATGTTGATTCAAGGTCTATTTATTTAACCCACATCAGATGAGAAAAAATCTTCCTGGTTAGAAACATACAAAAGGAAAGAACTACTGTTGCTTGTTAAACCTGAGGATATTTGCAAACTTTTATTAGATAGGAAACTCCTGTATTTTATTGATCTGCATTCATGAGGAATACAAAGTACTTTGTGGTCTCCATTGTGCTGAAATATAGAATGTGCACTAGACCCTTTGGGAGTCTTTTGACCAGGAAAATAAATAACATTATCATTTCTTTAGAACCTCACTTTCCATTTCTGGATGAAGATGATGAACTTGAGAGCCATTGGCAGGAATCACGGGAAACAGGCCTCTGTGATTGCTGCTACCGGGATGGTGGCAGTGAACTTGCCTTACAGATTCCTGACAGTGTATTTCAATCTTCTTTCCTGGAGGGATCAGCACTAGTGGAAATGCGGAGATTTCCCTTTCTGTCCAGCTGATTTGCTGGCTCTCATCCAATACTGACAATGAATGTGCTAATTAGAGCTAATTGGTCTAATGGACAATAATCTGGTAAGACCCAACACATACCACCGATTCATTCAAACACGGAAGTATTTTATTGCAGGATGTAAATGCATTGATTTCAACTGCTTACTTCATAAAAGAATAATCTTCTCATGATTCCTAATACATGTTTATGTTTTGAAAGAATGTTTAAAATAAAATTGTTTCCTATTGAATTTCACCAATGGGGAAAAGCAATTTTCTCCCACAGCGATGGATTCGTAAGGAAGCAGCATTGAAACCAATTGGTATTAGATGAGATACCAAGATTGTTTCCTAATATCTCACATTCTGTCTCCAGTCGTTTTCACATTCCCTGATATTTCCTACAGAGTTCTGTGTATGCATTCCCCCTCCTGAAACCCCTAGCTTCCATATGTCTTCTAAATCTTAGTGATATGTAGATAGATAGGTATAGATATAGGGAGATAGAGATGATAGACATAGAGATAGAGATAGAGATGATAGAGCTAGAGCTAGAGAGAGAGAGAGAAAGAGAGAGACATCAAGATCTGGCAGCTTGGGTAACCTGCTGCCTGAATGAAGCCCATGAAACAGAATTATGACCAGATTCTCAGACCCACTATTGTCCACCACAGCTGAATGTCCTAATCCAAACCATGTTCTACCACGAATTTTCAGGAGTCTCATAGCATGAGGCTATTTCTCATTGATCTTCCTTATTTCTGTTAATATAATATTATAACTCTGAGTCTTTTGCTTTTCTATATAAACTCCAATTTCCATAAAATCAGTTTTCAATTTACATAAAGTATCTTGCTGAGATTTTGATTGGGATTGTGTTGAATTTATAAATCAGATTAGGAAGGACTCACATTTTAGCAATATTGAATCTCCCCATACATGAACATGGAATAACTCTCCATTTCTTTAGATCTTTGATTTCTTCTGACACTATAATATTATTTTACAATGAGGTCACAAATACTTTCTTTTGCAGGTAGAAAGCCCTTTAAAAAGCAAAATTAGCCATATAAACAAATGAAATAGTTCTCAAATGGAATAGAAGCTATTAGTAAGAAAAATAGTCATTCTATTTTTATTCTAACTGCTATAAACTCACAATGAAGTATTAGCCAGGGAGCTGGTCAAAAACAAAAACAAAAACCAAGCACAGGGACATTCTCAGCAGAGTATCATATAACTATTTTTGTTATATAACTGAATAGGTTACTACATGAGAAAGTGAGTATGTAGATGATTTTAAAAATGATCAAAATTTTCCACACTTCAATGAATCACTCCTCATGTAGGGTAGATTGCAAACTATATTTGTTGATTTCCAGTATAGTCTATTTGGCGTCAAAGGTGAGACTGGTTGGACAGAGCAGGTAAAATGCTATTTCACATTTACAGTAACATTGTCTCTTGTAGCATTTGGTGAACTACGATGGTGCCAGATGAAGAAAAGCGAATCAGTTCTTCCCAAATTTTTTTAAAAAGTCTTATACATTTTTCCTAGTATCAAAGTTGTTATTTTATAATGTTGAGCACTAGATCAAACTGTGTTATAATATAAGGGAAAATGTTAGGAGAAAGGAACTGGATTCATTACAATTTTCATGATGATGCACCCTCTTCAAAGCTGTTGGTGTGACCTGCAACTTCACAGCACTTACAGCTGATTACAGCGCACACAGTTCGAACTTTTGAAATATTTACAAATGTGAGATAATGACAACCCCAGGAGATAGTGTAGAAAACAGAAACCACACAGAAGATAGCCCAAGGCGATCACTGATTAGGTCAGATCTATATGGTCTGTGGGCTTTACTTGAAAATCTTTTACTAAAATGTCTTCACACTTGATTTTGGGCTTTGGGATGAAACTGTTCACCAAAGGAAGGATTTTATACTGCCATCAGTAGCAGGGAATTCAATATTAAATGACACCAGGGTTATCATCTTTCACATATTAAGTTTACGAGAGCTATTTGGCAACTCTCATAGCAACAGACCTCATCTTTACCTGCTCCAAGCAATGTTTCAGATAAAAGTTCATGTAATCACTGTAAAGGACCATGTATTGTTGATCAGATAATTTTGCTCCAGGCCTCATGTTTGTCTTTCACTTCGGGCTCTTCAGCACAATACTGAGGGCTGAATCCCTCAGGTCTGCAGTCAAGACTGTGCCACTGTAGGGTTGTGCGTGTGTGTGTGTGTGTGTGTGTGTGTGTGTGAGAGCAAGTGGCGGCAGGTGAGTCTGGGCGTTTAGTGGATATAGCTGCTTATTGGTTAGTATAGCATTGATTAGGAGAGCCAATGAATATGGAATGATTTTACCCAGGTACTAAACTAAATATTTTATTTTTGTTTCTAATACCATGTTTAGACAGACAAATATCTCAACTCAAGCTCTGCGTTGGCTGATCTGTTTTTGATCTCTGACAAGAACAATTCATTCAGTGCAACACTGGAGAAAAAGAAAAAACACAACTTAATTGCTCAAATAGTAGGGGATTTTCTAACCAGGAATTTATTGCTCAAGTAATTAGATATATCTAGTTCTCAAGGTTGCCATTATGAAAATTTCTAATGAATTTCCAACCATACATTAAACTTGTTATTTTTGAGCATATGTATTTGCCTAATATTGTGTGAAATTCTTTATATTCATAAACTTATAATGAGGAAGTCATTATTTACATTTTACTTAGGACTGAACTGAGAATCTACAGCTACTAAGTAGTGAAACTCTGGATTCAAATGTAGGCTCCCCAGAATCCATATCACATGCTTCCATGTTATTTATTTATTCATCAACAAATACTGAGTGTGGACCATATGCTTTGCCTGGGGGATATAGCAGTAACTTTCCCTTAATAGAGATTGTATTCTAGAAAAGTAACAATAATTGTCAGCCCCTCTGGAGAGGCACCTGCTGGGATAATCAGCTCCTTCAAGTTGGTGTCCTCAGAAGCAGCCACATCTGCCCTTGACTCAGTACTGCACGATCCATTCTGCCACCATGAGGCTCTTTCAGGCCACTGGCTCTCTCCCTCACCCACCTCAGGGTATGTGACAATTAAGCAACCCTCTTTTCAGTCTTGAGTGTGTGGGATCTCTGAAGTTCTTCTCAAACCTGGACACCCATCTTCCATACCTACTTTAAGCCCTACACCATAAAGAACATGACATTTCTACACAGGGCTTAATTTATTACCCTCATGAGCACCAAATGGGAAACAGGCATCAATGTTTCAACTTCTACATCTGGGGTCCAGAATCCAGGATTATATTTCAGCATAAGGAAGGGAACAGGGTATAGGGTACCTTTACTGAGATCCCATAACATCCTTTTACTCTTTTCTCCTTTTTCTCAGACAAACTGAACTGGATCTGAAGCCTGTGTATATAATTTTACCCAAAAGAGAAAATGAATGAAGTCTTTATTAGGGCAAGGTACATCATGAGTCAATGTACAGGTAGCTGAACCTGTAGGGCATCAAATAGCTTAGGTAGGAACTGTCCAGCCTGTGCTACAGGATAGTTCCTGTGATCTTGCTCGTCTGGGCAGGTTTTAGTCCCACTTTCTAGCTGTTGTCCCCTTCTGTCCTGTTGTCAAAAATAATAATAAGAGTAAGCAAACTGCACTGACTCAGATATTAGAAAAATGGCCTGATATAACTAAGATCACTCCCCTCCTACTAATTCATGCATGGCTTATGTCAAAAACAAACTAAACAAATTTAATCTTAAGAGTTATGACTTTTACAATATAATCACAACCTACCTTTCCACTCTTTATCTTTTGCTTTTCCCATGTATGTAACCTGAATTCCTATCAAATGCAACTCTCTACTCTCTTAAAGGAAACTCTTATTTCTGTCCCTCAAATATCCTTCCCAATTACTTTTGCCTTTCTTTCTTTGTGTTGCAATACTACTCAACTTCCATGCCCTCTTTTTGAAGCATTCATTCCTTTAGTTCTCAACAACCCCTATTCTGCCTTCTCATAATATACTACCCAGAAAAAGTATGGGAAATATATTATGGGGTATGATAAGTGTGTTTTATGTCTATTTGTGGAATTTTCTCATCCCAGATGGCCCCAGTCACATTGCCCTACTCAACCAAACAGTTTCGTTATACTCAACATAACTAGTTTATTCAACATAGCAGTCCAGATTAAGTTTGGTTGTGATAGAATAACAAAACTAACTGTGGCTTAAGCGAACAGCAATTTACTTACCTCTCTTATACAATCCAGATCAATGATACTAAGTAATGCTCCATGATGGCAGAGACCCAGAATCCTCCTATAAGTACTTTTCTGTAAGTGACCTTCATTCTCAAGGTGACCTTATGATTTACCTTGGCAGTTCCAGTTCCAACTGCAGAACTTATCCAACAGGAAAGAGAAAAGGGACAATGACTTTTAAGGACTTTTATCCTTTTCAGGGTATTTCCTAGAAGTTAAAAACCTTATTTGCATACTTCCTATTAGAACTATTTATATGACTACTGTAATAGAGTTGGACCCCATTTTTTTATTTGTACTGCTCACAGCTTTTAAGCCTCACCCCATTTTCTTCCCTTTTGGGAAACTTGATTCAAAAAGCCTATGTACACCCTCCTTTGGCTATGGTGGGAGGTTCAAACCACAGAAGCCTCTATGCACACATGGAAACCCTCACACCAGCCCCTCTCTATGCCTAACCACCACAACAATCTCAAATCAGCCTCTTTCCACTGCTGTACCACTCAGCCCACTTTTGGATATGCTCAGAAGTCACCCTCCTCAGCACAGAAAGGCTCATGGCACTAATAATAAATATTTTCACACACTCTTGGTGTGTGTATACAGCATCACTCTTTTTGATATTGAAACAAAATTTTGAGTGAGGTTCCACCATGTTTCTGTATCTACCCAGCAAGGAATACTAAAAAATGTTAACTTTCTTCTCTGGATTTCTGTTCTCAAATCTGGTAGTTCTGTTACCAAAGAAGGGAAAATTGAATCATGGAAAACAGTGGTTTATTTAGCTATTTTTACTTTGTATGCAGTACTGAACTCTGCATTGAGTACACTTTCAGTACATGCTCATTTAAAGTTTTGCATATTCTTTGTTTTTTAATGATAGTTTTACTATGTGTAAAATGTGAGAGTTTGTATTAGATTCTGCTGCTTTTGAGCAAAGAAATGTTCTCAAGTAAAAATACGTTCACACACATATACACACACAGAAACATGCACACACAAAATGCCTTTTTTATACATCTTAAGATAGAACTAGTTAAGAACAGGATAGAATGATTCACATTTTATGAGTCAAAGAGGCCCATTCCAGGAGGACCAGAGGGTCTAGGACTTACTACATCACCTTATCACTGGAAAACATTTATATACTTTTTCAAATTTTATAACTAAATGCAGGTTTTAATAAGTTTTTCATTAGAAATAGTGTCACTTGGTTGCATGATGTAGAAGTTTTAAAACTGTTCTTAATTTATTATTCACCATTTTTTCAACTGTATAAATACCACTGAATTTAAATATTATTCTTTATCTTCATCCTTTATGTTAATGAAGAGTCTTTTTTACACATAGTAGGAGCTAATATAATATTTATTTCATTGATTCTTTTACTTCATTAAATAATAACTTATGTCATTGATTCTAAACTCACTTTAAAAAAAATCTCTAACATCTTTTAAACTGCATTATGTCCTAAAAGCAGTAGCATAACACCATTTAATTTGTAGTGTTTTTTTCTCCTTACTGGGACATAGAATAATTGGGACATAAAATAGTTAATTGTGGCAATACTAGTCTTTTTGACCGCTTGAGACAATGCTCTTCTCGGACATTCGTAGGCAGTCCAAGGCTGTGGAGCCTCACAGATGATATATTCTAGGCTATGAGAATTTCTCACTATGGAAAGAGAATCTCAGCTCAAAGTTTCCTTATGACTGGAAATCATCTCTTTTCAATTGATTGTTTGATAGCTTACAAATCCCCAAAATATGCATGAGGAACTAACTAGTTGACAATTTACAGAAACTGCTTTCTAATTTATGCTCAAATAAAAGAACTATGTACTGATGCTTATACCCAAAAAAGATTCATCTGTACCTCTGATATGAGTGAGTCAAGATATATTTTCAGCTTTATTAAGAATGGGGAGTAAAATCAAGTTCCACTGGTTGTTCAATGTTGAGGAAATAACTCAAGACACAATCCTTTTGGGATGACACAGCCACTCACCTCATGTGCCCAAGAAAACATTGCTGGAGACACATACAAAGCTCTAAAACACATGCACTATTAAATGGTAAGCTTTTATTTAGGTCTATTTTGAGCTACATGAAATAGTAAACTCAACTCCACTGGCTTAAAATAACAGGGGTTATTTTCCCCATTAAACAAAAAGTCCTAGTGCAGGAAATCTGGGTCTCCTTAATGGCTCCACCATGTCCTTAGGCCCCATGTTTCATATTTTTTCTGCTTTTATGTCATCTTCAGACATGTTGTTTCATGGCTGCAAGAAAATGTATGATTCCATTAAACTCCATTGTGACCTGGGTAAGTTTACATTCCCTACCATCTTATTGTGTTATCTAAATAAGTAAATTTAAAATATTTTAATCTGATAAAATAAGAAAAGGACATCTTCAATAAGATATTAATTTGATTCTGATGGGGATGTCTTATATGGAAATTACATAGCATACAGGCAGTCTGTTCTGATTTAAGAAGACACCATTATAAAATATGGTATAAAATATCCATGTGCATGCTGCTATGATGGTTGGAATTCAAATGGAAGTATGTTAGAAGGCTTAATGGTATTTAGAAAGTATCACATAAAATCAGCTTTAAAATCCAGTTTAGAGAAATTACACTTTCACTGAAAGAAGGAGTAGGAAAGAAGATGTCACAGAGGAGAAAGGAAAGAACAGAGAAAGAAAAATACAGAGAAAGGGAGAAAGAGAAACTCAAACAGATTAATAAATTCTATCATCATGGAGTAGGAGAAAGGGTTTCCCCACAAGTTAGGGAGAATTAACAATAATGATGAGGTTAACATTTAAGAAATACAGCATATGAAAAGAATAGTTTGCAAGTGCTTTTGATTAACATTTATGAAATGCAAATGCCCAATCAGATGAACCAGGGCTAGAATCATAATGTTTTAAAAAAATCTGTGTTCCTATAAATGTACTGAATCTGTCTGAGGAAACTGCATGTGTAAAGAAAAGTGATTGTCTACATGGAGTCTAGAAAAAAAATGATATAAAGAACAAACAATTGGCCATCTGTCTCCAGCCTTCTTCCTGGTAGAGAATGTTCTGGGAAGCTGGGAAAGAATCTAGTCAGCTCAAAAGTTTTATTTCTTATTGAAAATTAATAAATTAGAGTTACAACATATATCTGAAATACACAATCTCATATATTCTAACTATACTCCATCATCAAATTAAAGTGTCTAGTTTGGATGATTATTGGTTAGCCATGAAAAAATTTTCCAAAAAGTAAGAATACTACATGTCATAAAACATTACAGCAGTTGTGAAATCCCATTTTGTTCATTAAATAATAAGCTCTGCCTTATATCTTTTGAACTTAAGGAATGAATATGATATGCATGGTGATGCCAGACTGATGACTGGTTTTTTTTTTATTTCAATATTGAAACCTTCTGAGTACATTGAGGTTGGAACAAAATTGCTACTCTCAAGAATTATTTGAGGTAAAATGTGATAGGAAGATTGTAGCAGTATAGAAGCCAGCATTTAGAAATGCTGGTTTGAAAAACAACTGCTATTGCAGTGCAATGTAGACTATGTGTAAACTAATATCTTGGGATAACTAAATGCAGTTGTGAAATAAGTATAAAGGAATATCAATATACCAAAACTGCCTTTGTTGACAGGTTTACAATGACAGAAAAATCAAAATAATCTTATGGATTGGTTTCTAATGAGGTTCATCAAAATGCTCAAAACATACCTACTATTTGACCCAGGAATTCCACTCCTAGGAATTTACCCTAAGAACGCAACAATCAAGTTTGAGAAAGACAGATGCACCCCTATGTTTATCGCAGCACTATTTACAATAGCCAAGAATTGGAAGCAACCTAAATGTCCATCGGTAGATGAATGGATAAAGAAGAGGTGGTACATATACACAATGGAATACTACTCAGCCATAAAAAGTGGAAAAATCCAACCATTTGCAGCAACATGGATGGAGCTGGAGAGTATTATGCTCAGTGAAATAAGCCAAGTGGAGAAAGAGAAATACCAAATGATTTCACTCATCTGAGGAGTATAGGAACAAAGGAAAAACTAAAGGAACAAAACAGCAGCGGAATTACAGAACCCAAAAATGGACTAACAGGTACCAAAGGGAAAGGAACTGGGGAGGATGGGTGGGCAGGGAGGGATGGTGGGGGAAGAAGAAGGGGGGTATTAAGATTGTCAATACTACATTAGAAATGAACTTTATAGTGAGGTATTTAAAGCCATCATTGAAGATACTCTACAATTAATGGAGAAAACCTTTTCCATTTTTTTTCTGAAGTAGCAAAGGTCAACAAAAATTTAAGTATTTTATGTTTCATTCTAGAGTAGCATATATTTTAAGAAGTTTATTTCTTCTTTACCTTCTTTCAAATAGCAACAGTATTTGAAAACTCTATTAACTAGCTTAATTCCCTCTCTGGACCTCATTTTCTTATGTATATAAAGTAGACATTAACAGTTAGCTCATTACAAATCTCTTCCTGAGCCCAGAAAAACTCCCCTGAAAATAATAATTTTTTTTCAGCCAGAGTTTTAATTTTTGAAATATGCACCAATAAAAAATGGTAGAAATATTAATATTAGTTAATTTTTTTTTTACTGCTGCTAGAGCAATAAATTCCCATAAAGTTGTGAGTTAGTACATGAACAACTCATCCTCTTACATTGCTAGATGTCAGATGTCTAAAACCAAGGTGTCAGCTGGTCAGGCTCCATTTTCTGGCCTTTTCAGCCCTCAGGGACCACGTGCGATCCTTGCTTCTTGACCCCTTCCTTGCACGATTCCGTCTTGCTTTGACTGCTCCATCTTGTGCTACTGACACTGAACCTCCTCTACGGAGACCCCTCTGATTATATCAGTCCCTCCTAGACAATCCTGGATAATCTCATTTCAAGATCCTTAATTTAATCACATCTGTGAAATCATTCATCAAGTGGAGTACATATTCATAGGTCTGAGGATTAGGGCATGGGCCACCTAATGTCCGTGCAAGGCATCTTTGGGAGGCCATCACCCAACTGGCCATAATTTGTATTGTCTGTATAGAACTTGCTGTCATTCTTAACACACACTGCTCCTTGTCTAAGGCTGACCAAGGCACCCCTTGTCCTCCATGATCCCAACTTGTTTTAATTTTAACAAAAATGGAATGCTCAAACTTTAAATACTCCTGTTTTGAAAAATTAACTCTCCTGATACTTTGCTCCTAAAATAAATAATCAGGGCCACATAAAAGCTGTTTTATTAAGTTAGAAAAGAGGAAAATCTATGTCTTCTTTATAGATAATACAAAACCTATTTTCAAATGTGTCTTTCCAGTGGACACATCAACATTTCTTTTTTAAACTTCAATACCCTTTGTTCACTGAATTTCCCACTGGCCTTCTATTTTACCTAGAATATCTGTTATTTTATACAGTAAAGGAAGGACTTAATGGATTACCAAGAGAAATGTGCTCACCAGCCAATATAAGTGGTTTTTAATGTTTATATTCCTTTTACAAATTTAAACAGAAGGGTATCCTCAATGCTGTCATTACTGGTCTTTCTGCATCATTTCTGTAATTGTGGTTCTATTTGTTAAGTAGACACCTTCTTCGTTTGATTATATTGTCCAGTTTCAATTCAGTATTACTTTACTATATATTTTGTGAATGTTCTTAACTAAAAAGTTATGGTGATTATACAAAACCAGTAGATGAGGAATGTGAAACTCTATAAAAGTGAATGAATCCTAAGACCAGAGCAGTCACTGAACACTTGAAGGTTTATGGAATGTATCTGCCTATCTGTCATATACTGTCACTTTCCAAGTGATGTATTAAAAAAGTTAGTAAAAAGGCAAAGAATGAACAAAACTTTGTCTTTTCCCAACTCTCTTCCAACAAACTTTTTAAAATGATTAGAAGTATATATATTTAGAACAATGTGCATTGATAAAAAACCCTATTTTCCACAGCAGATTCTAGTGATCAGAACATCACAGCACAGCATGGACAGACCAAAATGTGCTATTATGCAGTTCCCTATCCAAATGTTTCCAGCATTTATTGTCTGTGCCAATGGTGAAACCCTTTTGATTGACATCCTAAAAATAACATATTACTAATTTTAAGTTGAGAAATTATTCTGTATTTGTTAACAAATACAAAAGATCCAGTATTTTATATGGTCAAGATAATTTGGTCTTATTACACAAGTAATATAGAGGTTCCTCAAAATAAGTCTTATTTTGTGGACTTAATACTGCAATAGAAGCTTTATAGAATGACAAAAATTATCTTCCACTTTCTAGTGCATAAATGGTCATTCTGATAATAAAGTTAAGTCCAAAAGTCACTGTGTATTTTAGTAAACTATTTTTCTTTCTCTTTAAAAAAATTATATAAAAACATATAAATTATCCTTATGTATAAAAATAATACACACTAATCACATTTGAAATATAATCATCCTTATTTTCAAGGTAAGAAAAACAAGTCTCAAAAACATTGGGTAACTTTCCTAAGGTCTCATATATGAAATGTATCCAGAAATAAGCTTGGATCTTGACTCCAGACACAGACGTTTTTAGTCCACACTACATCCCCTCTCTTATACTTGCCCCATCCATGCTTTTCTAACTTTAAAATTACTTTTTACCACTATTAATTGTTGATACTGAAATTTTCTAAGACATGCTATTTACAAATTATGGTCCTATGTTTTAGCTCATTAAATTTTATCCAAGGATTGTCAAGGGCACAGACATGTTTATACACGATATCCCGCAAGGGAGAGTTCAAGGTCCATAGCTTGTCTGTCTCCAAGACTGACTTCCCTGATTCTCTTTCCATAAACTTCTTTTAATCTAGACTTCCTGCATGTCTCCACATTCAAAATGAGTTTACAATTTCCCACCCACACAGCAGAGGTTCTGTGTACTGGAAACTTAAAGAGGCAGCATTTAAGACCATGGGAGAAAATTAAGAGGACAAAAGCAGTCCTTGTGGATATCATACTTTCGGAGATAAACTTGTTGACTATTCAACTTTTGGAGATAAACTTGTGCTGGCAGACTAAAGCCCTAGAGAAGAAGAGGATCAGAAAAAAAGGAGGATGAAAAAAAAGTGAAACTTCAGACCAAGAAAATAGTTGCTAAGAGTAGGGATTGGACAAAGGAACCTGAAACATTGTTAAAATCATTAGAAACAAAACAACAGCAGCATAAAAAAGAAATTGACATCATTGGCTCACTATGATTGTGAAGTAGACACTCTCCAGCTTCAGTATAATTCAAAGAAGACTAAACTTTAATTTTTTGGAAGATTATTAAATGTGAGCCTCTGAAAAATATCACTTTATGTGTTTCTAATGAAAGTCATGACATTAACAAATTTATCAAGAATAGTTGATTAGAGACAAAGATATTAGAGGGGTTCAATAGACAGTTTCCAAAGACATGCAGATAGCCAATAGACATGTGAAAGATGCTCAACATCATGCACCTTAAAACCTCAATGAGGTGTCGCCTCACACCAATCAGAAGGCCACTGTCCAGAAGACAAGAAATGTGTTGTGAGTATGTGAAGAAAAGGGAACTCCCTTATAATGTTGGTGTGAATGTAGATACACGCAGCCACAATGTAAAGCAGTATAGAAGTTCCTCAAAAAAGTAAAAATTGAAATACCATAGGATCCAGCCATTCCACTTCTGTGAATTTACCCAAAGAAAACAAATTCACTAATTTGAAAAGACACACCTATGCTTATCACAGCATTATTTACAATAGCCAAAATATAGCAACCTAAGCATCCATCAGTAGATGAATGGGTAAAGAGGTGGTACATATATACAATGGAATATTACTCAGCCATAAAAAATTAAACCTTGACCTCCATCTTCCCCACTTTTTAAATATAGATCAGGAAAGATGATTAATGATAGTAGAATCAGTTCTGTGCATCAGGACAAGGCAGGACCTGACACTCATAACTGTTTGCTTGCCTTAGAGTATGGATTACGGAGTGCTACTTGTTTTCAGCTGAGTACCCCAACCCTCAAACAAAAGGATGAATCTACTACTTATTTATTACATTAATCTAAAACATTCTATTGTAGCTCAACCTTCAGGAGAGCAAAAGGGGAGAAGCAACTTGCCTAAATGTCACACCAGAACTTGGGATTAAAGTTACTCTTTATTTATAATTACAGATGTTATAAATTTTTTGTTTATTATTTGTTGGTTTATAATAGTTAATAATTCCAATATTTTGTTTTAAGCTTAATGACAATAAAACAGTATCCAAGAAATATTAGTAAGAGTATAAGAGAGTCTGTATTTCAGTTGTCATCTGTGAGTTCTGCATTATCTGAGATCTTTCTACATTTATTTTAAATATTTGAATAAGCAATACAGTTTTGGGGACAGAGTAGAGCAGTCTTTCAGAGATAAAGACAGGTGAAAAAGGTTAGTGTCGCTAGTTTGAAGTTATTCTGGCTTGTTGAAAAAATATGAACTTACAGTGTCATTAGAAACAAATTTTGGATGGGGGGTAAAAACATAAAATGATTTACTATAGAAAGCTAATTATTAAATTATATATAAACCAAGATACAGTTGCACTCTAGCCCTTGCCATTCAATTGACAATTTTTAGGTAGCTGGCAAAGGAGGGAGATGAGAGAGAAATTCATGGCTTGGGGCAGGGCCATCCTAGGTGCTTGTGAGACAAGAAACCTAACAAAAAATAAGGGAGCCTGGTGGAATTGACAGCCAAGCTGAAGTTAACTGAAGTGTCTGGGGCTGACAGAGTAGAAGGGGAAAGGTCAAGGGTACTGATAAAACCTGAGATGTCCTGAAAGGAAGAGTTATTACTCCAAAATGGCACAGAAATTACAGTCCTTCCTAGCTGGGCAATACTTAAAGTGCATGGGAAATGCATCATCACTGTATTTAATTTTTTGAGTGCTGTGCTGTCATTGCATTCTGGATTATGTTAAACAGGGTGGATAAACCATCACAGTAACCCAATGCACTAATGGATGTAGTTACATGGACTGGCAGGGAGAAGAACAGATGCAGTGATAACACGAAATGAGATGATACTCTTTTTTTCAGTTTTTATGCTATCTGTTTTTCTCAAAATAAATCTTCAAATGAGACAATCTTATTCACTCATTAATTGAATAAAAAATCTGTTGACCCTGTGGCTAACATTATGCTAGGCATTAGGAAAACAGGTATGGCAAGCTTTATATCATATCCTTACAGAAATAACTATTTGGAGAAGGAAAGAGATGTGAAAAACAATAATTAAAAGTCCACACAGTAATAGTCAGCAGTGGAGCCTCTTGCTCTCTTGTCCATCATACTTACTAAGGAGAGCAGTACTTTTTCTGATGAGGGGACACTGCCCCTGACCATCCTCTAACTGTGGTTTCTGTATTTCATATGCACATCCTGGCTCAGAATTCAAGCCTGACCACTCAGAGTCAAAACTCTTCTCACTGTGATCAGGGAGGAAGAGGCTCTGTCTCTGTATGTGGTGAAGTTGGAGTTGAGCCAAACATCCCCACGTGGGAGACTACAGGCTGCTGTAGGGATTGGGAAGCCAATATAGTGAGAGGCATGGGGAGGACTGCTGGTAAAGAGCCAGCCTGGTCTCATTCTCTGGAGGGTCATCCTTAAGATTCAGGTATGCTCTTACCTTTGGCTTGGTGCTTTTTAGAACAAAACATTTTTTTTTATTTTATTAAGCTAATTATAGCTTAGTTTTTAAAATCAACTGCACCAAGAAAGACCTGATTACATTTCTATAAAGTTCTTATTGGACAAGCATTATCAAAATGTCAGTGTGACATATGAACAGAATAGGATGAAAGGAAATGAGAGTCATGGCTCCCAGTTAAGCATTTCTAGCAAGGATTCTTTTATTAACAACCCTAATGATAATTTGTTTTGTTTCAGATATGGAAGGACAAAAATTGGTACTATTCCATCCATCCTGTAAAGTTGCTATCAGGAATTCAGGGGTTTGGTATAGCAGAAACATAAAAATCTTTCAGATACGATGAAAAGTGACAATGAGGAGAGAGATGGTGAGAAAAACAACACATGCCCTAAAATGACTAAAAGGGGAGAAGGCAGAGAAAGAGAGAAACATGAAAAGTAGAAGTGAGATGGAAAGTGTATTATTAGGAAAAAGACCCTAAGACCTACAGCTATGGGGCAAATATGTGCAGTGGTAGGAATAAAAAAGTAACATATTCAAGATGAAAAATTCAACCTTTAAAATGTACTTTAAAATGAAAGGATGGAAGAAATTTATAGGTATGTTGGAGATTAGAGAAGCTTCAGTTCACAGATGCTGGGGAAGTATTTTGTTCAAAGATTTCAGTGCTAACTTCTGAGATTCAGCATATTTAGAATGTTGTTCATTTCTAGATTTTTACTTCTTAAGTTTTAAACTTATTGTTGAAGTCAGCAGTTGTAGTTTATATAAAATGCAGAATTTGAAATCAGAAAGAAAAACACTTTAAGTAGACTGCCCTTTGAAATATCACTTTGTCCTGGGCACTAACTGTTAATACTTTATTTCAATAAGAAGAGACAGTGGCCTATGAGGTTGTCAAACCCATGCTATACAAGATGCCCAAAAAGTTAGCAACAACATGGCACATTGCTTGTAAATTCAAGGAAAACAATATTCCCTTTAGGAAAACAAGAATGGAGACAGGGAGGTTTTTGTATTGATTATAAAACATTCTTATACTGTTCACCAACAAAATGATGGAAAATAATAACAGTTTTTAAAGTATGATTTTAAAAGTCATTTTTGATGACAATATAGATATTGATTTCATACTGATTACTCTTAGTGACTTTATTCAAATATTTAATAGAACATTTTGTTACTATGTGTTACAGAAACAACTTGTCTACCAGACTCCAGAAACAGGGGTATCTAGGAAAAGAGTTCTCTGAATTCATACTGGCAGTAGGGAAGAAAGGTGGGTTAATGTGAAAAGAATAATTCTGGAGATAGGTGGTTAGTGCACAGAGAAGGTTTGTAGTTGGTTCTTCTTTGACTGTTGACATGTAAGAGGGATGTGGTGGTCCTGGGTACCTTCTAGGCAGTTGTTGAAATTATTTCATCCAGGAACGTGGAGTATCTGGTAAGCTACAGCCCATGGCTATTGACTATTTACTTTCCCTTCTCTCCCTCCAGCCATTCTCATGCCCTTAATGTCAGTTAATTTTAGGAATTTTTTCCTTACCATTAGAGAACACCAAATGTATGAATTTAAATAGTATTCTATCGGGTTATGGTTTGTTTAGAAGTGGGATGAGTTTAAAAGTAAGTAAGAAATAAGGAAAGGGTAAACAAGGGACTTTATGAATTACAAAGCCTGATTATATTTTTAAGACCTTGTAAGAAATACTCTCTATTTATAACTGAGAATTGACTGTGTTCTTCTTACTAATTTAGGGATTAGCTCCAATTTAAGAAAAGGATAAAACAACATACATTTTTCCAAAAATGCTGATCAATATTATTAGTTCCTTTTAACCAGAGCAGCAGAACTCTGTGCAGCCATTCTTTTGGCAGGAGCATAGGTAACCTGTTGAAAACTTAGTTAAGGTGTAACTCATCTCATCATGACTCACTTTATTGCACTTCACAGATATTGCTTTTTATTTTACTGATTGAAGGTTTATGGCAACCCTGAGCTAAGCAACTCTATCTGAACAATTTTTCCAATGGCATCTTCTCACTTTGTGTCCCTGTGTTACATTTTGGTGAGTTTAGCAGTATTTCGAATATTTTCATTATTTTCTTTGTTATAGTGACCTGTGGTTGGTGATGATACTTGCTAAAAGCTCAGGTGATGATTTAGCATTTTTTATGTAAGTATTTTCTAATCAAGGTATGTACATATTTTTTATATATAATGCCATTACACACTTAATAGACTACAGCATTGTGTAAACATAACTTTTATAAGCCTTGTAAATTAAAATATTCATTTGACTCACTTTGTTGAGTTATTCACTTTATTGCAGTGGAACCAAACCTGTAATATCTGTATGGATATATAAACATGCAAACAACTATAATAAGAACCACCCAAAAACTGTGGAAGTGGGAGAGCCCTCTTTAAAAAATCTGCTAAAGAGAAACAAGATAGGTATAAGAGTTGACTGATCTATAATTGACAATTACCTTCAAGACCTATAAACCAATGTAATACAAATGGGAGGTGTATTAAACTTTGTAAGAATGAAGCAGTCAAAATGGAATAAGGTCAGCCAGAGAGGCAGGGAAAGACATGCTATAAAGCCTGTAAAAGTATGAACAGAGGGAGGAAAGCATGTGCCCCGCATAAGTCAGAACAGAGGTGAGTCCAAAAAAGACATTGTAAGAAAACTCAGAACCAGCTCTGGGTAAAAAATGATACTGGGTGAGAACAGCAGTTGACCCAAATCTACCTCTAATGCCTTTTCATGCTACTATTGTAATTCTTTTCCATTAGCCTTTAATATGCCCATTAATTTATTCATTTATCTTAAAAACATTCATAGAGTTCTTGCTCAGTGACAGTTGTCATGGTTACCATGAGGTGGAGACTATCAACCAAGACCAAATGGCAATACCAATGGGCTGGTCCAGGCAAGCATGGCAGGAATTTATCTGAAAGATCATCTGTGCTCATCCTCATTTTCCAGCATTTCTGGACTTCACTGGAAAGGGCTTTGCATCCCAGATCACATGGGAAAACACTCATCACCTCGGAAAAGAAAGTTGGTTACATTAACAGAAACCTAGAAACAAATTATCCAGAAATAAAGGAGAAAATGTATCCCCAGGTCCTTTGTTTTCTTTATTATAGCAACTTGTGCCACTGTCCTTACAACTGGAGACTGAAATAGGTCAGGAAAATATATTTGAAAACCTTATTAAAAATTCTAGAAAAAGGACAGATACTCCATGTTCATGGATTGTAATTGTCAATATTGTTAAGATGTTGACTTTTCCTAACTTGGTTTATAGATTCAACAAAATCCCAATAAAAATCCAAGAAAACTATTTGTAAACATTAATGAATGGATTTTAAAGATTAAATGGAAAGGCCAAAGACCTAAGAGAGTCTGCAAAATAATGAAGAAGAACACAGTTGCAGAACTGATGCTACTCAACATCAAGACTTACTATAAAGTCACAATAATAAAAACAACATCATAATGATGAAAGAATGTAAATAGAAGCAAGAAACAAAAAATAAATAAATAGATCCACACAAATACAGTCAAATTAATCTGACAAAGGCATAAAGGCAATTAAATTGAGAAAACACAGTATTTTCACCATACGCTGCTGGAATGATAGGATGTTCATACGCAAAAAATAAAATAGTAAAATGAACATAGGCACAGACCTCGTACCTTACATGCAAAAAAAACCCCTCAGAATAGAACATAAATAAATGTAAAATGCAAAATAAGATCTCTAGAAGAAAACATTGAAGGAAATATGCATGACCTTGGTTTTGATGATGAGTTTTTAACTATATGAAGGAAATTTTTGATAATTTGGACTACATCAAAATTTTAAAAGTTTGCTCTTTGAAAGTCACATGAAAGAAAGAAAAGACAAGTCACTGACTGAGAGAAAATATTTGCAAAACACCTATAATAAAGGATTTATACCCAAATTTTTTTAAATTTTAACCCCATCCTTTAATTGGATTATTTGCTTTTTGTTTGTTGAGGTGCGTGAGCTCCCCGTATATCCTGGATGTCAAGCCCCTATCGGATCTGTCATTTACGAATACACTCTCCCATACTGTAGGGTACCTTCCCAATCTATTGATGGTGTCCTTTGCTGTACAGAAGCTTTTCAGCTTGATATAGCCCCACCTGTTCATTTTTGCTTTTGTTTTCCTTGCCCAGGGAGATATATTCATGAAGAAGTCACTCATGTTTATGTCCAAGAGATTTTTGCCTATGTTTTTCTCTAAGAGTTTTATGGTTTCAAGACTTACATTCAGGTCTTTGATCCATTTTGAATTTACTTTTGTGTATGGGGTTAGACAATGGTCCAATTTCATTCTCTTACATGTAGCTGTCCAGTTTTGCCAGCACCATCTGTTGAAGAGACTGTCATTTCCCCATTGTATGTCCAAGGCTCCTTTATGGAATATTAATTGACCATATATGTTTGGGTTAATTTCTGGAGTCTCTAATCTGTTCCACTGGTCTGTGGCTCTGTTCTTGTGCCAGTACCAAATTGTCTTGATTACTATGGCCTTGTAGTAGAGCTTGAAGTTGGGGAGTGAGATACCCGCCACTTTATTCTTCTTTCTCAGGATTGCTTTGGCTATTCGGGGTCTTTGGTGTTTCCATATGAATTTTTGAATTATTTGTTCCAGTTCATTGAAGAATGTTGTTGGTAATTTGATAGGGATTGCATCAAATCTGTATATTGCTTTAGGCAGGATGGCCATTTTGACAGTATTAATTCTTCCTAGCCAAGAGCATGGGATGAGTTTCCATTTGTTAGTGTCCTCTTTAATTTCTCTTAAGAGTGTCTTACAGTTTTCAGGGTATAGGTCTTTCACTTCTTTGGTTAGGTTTATTCCTAGGTATTTTATTCTTTTTGATGCAGTTGTGAATGGAATTGTTTTCCTGATTTCTCTTTCCTTTGGCTCCTTGTTAGTGTATAGGAAAGCCACAGATTTCTGTGTGTTAATTTTGTATCCTGCAGCTTTACTGAATTCCGATATCAGTTCTAGTAGTTTTGGAGTGGAGTCTTTAGGGTTTTGCATGTAGAATATCATGTCATATGCAAATAGTGACAGTTTAACTTCTTCTTTACCAATCTGGATTCCTTGTATTTCTTTGTTTTGTCTGATTGCCATGGCTGGAACCTCCAGTACTATGTTAAATAACAGTGGGGAGAGTGGGCATCTCTGTCTTGTTCCCGATCTCAGAGGAAAAGCTTTCAGCCTCTCACTGTTCAGTATGATGTTAGCAGTGGGTTAATTGTATATGGCCTTTATTATGTTGAGGTACTTGCCCTATATATCCATTTTGCTGGGAGTTTTTATCATGAATGGATGATGAATTTTGTCAAATGCTTTTTCAGCATCTATGGAGATGATCATGAGGTTTTTGTCTTTCTTTTTGTTTATGTGGTGGATGATGTCGATGGATTTTCGAATGTTGTACCATCCTTGCATCCCTGGGTTGAATCCTACTTGGTCGTAGTATATGATCCTTTTGATATATTTTTGAATTTGGTTTGCTAATATTTTATTGAGTATTTTTGCATCTACATTCATCCGGGATATTGGTCTATAATTTTCTTTTTTGGTGGGATCTTTGCCTGGTTTTGGTATTAGGGTGATGTTGGCTTCATAGAATGAGTTTGGGAATATTCCCTCCTCTTCTATTTTTTGGAAAACTATAAGGAGAATGGGTATTATGTCTTCTCTGTATGTATGATAAAATTCCGAGCTAAATCCATCTGGCCCGGTTGTTTTTTTCTTGGGTAGTTTTTTGATTACCACTTCAATTTCTTTGCTGGTAATTGGTTTGTTTAGATTTTGTGTTTCTTCCTTGGTCAGTTTTGGAAGGTTGTATTTTTCTAGGAAGTTGTCCATTTCTTCTAGGTTTTCCAGCTTGTTGGCATATAGGTTTTCATAGTAATCTCTAATAATTCTAATAATTCTTTGTATTTTTGTTGGGTCTGTAGTGATGTTTCCTTTCTTATTTCTGCTTCTGTTGATGTGTGTTGATTCTCTTTTTCTCTTAATAAGTGTGACTAGAGGCTTATCTATTTTTTTTATTTTCTCAAAGAACCATCTCTTGGTTTCATTGATTTTTTTCTATTATTTTATTGTTTTCAATTTTGTTTATTTCTTCTCTGCTCTTCTTCTGATCTTATTTCTTCTGCTGACTTTAGGCCTCATTTGTTCTTCTTTTTCCAATTTTGATAATTGTGACATTAGACTATTCATTTGGATTTGTTCTTCCTTCTTTAAATATGCCTGGATTGCTATATACTTTCCTCTTAAGAATGCTTTGGCTGCATCCCACAGAAGTTGGTGCTTTGTGTTGTTGTCATTTATTTCCATATATTGCTGGATCTCTATTTTAATTTGATCATTGATCCATTGACTATTTAAAAGTGTGTTGTTAAGCCTCCATGTGTTTGTGAGCCTTTTTACTTTCTTGGTAGAATTTATTTCTAGTTTTATACCTTTGTGGTCTGAAAAGTTGGCTGGTAGGATTTCAATCTTTTTTAATTTACTGAGGCTCCTTTTGTGTCCTAGTATGTGGTCTAATCTGGAGAATGTTCCATGTGCACTTAAGAAGAATGTGTATCCTGTTGCCTTTGGGAGTAGAGTACTATAGATGTCTATTAGGTCCATCTGTTCTAGTGTGTTGTTCAGTGCCTCTGTGTCCTTACTTATTTTCTGTCTGGTGGATCTGTCCTTTGGAGTGAACGGTGTGTTGAAGTCTCCTAAAATGAATGCATTGCAGTCTGTTTCCTCCTTTAGTTCTGTTAGTATTTGCTTTACATATGCTGGCACTCCTGTGTTGGGTGCATGTATATTTATAATGGTTATATCCTCTTGTTGGACTGAGCCCTTTATCATTATGTAATATCCTTCTTTATCTCTTGTTACTTTCTTTGTTTTGAAGTCTATTTTGTCTGATACTAGTACTGCAACACCTGCTTTTTTTTCCCTATTGTTTGCATGAAATATCTTTTTCCATCCCTTGACTTTTAGTCTGTACATGTCTTTGGGTTTGAGGTGAGTCTCTTGTAATTAGCATATAGGTGGGTCTTGTTTTTTTATCCATTCAGTGACTCTATGTCTTTTGATTGGTGCATTCAGTCCATTTACATTTTGGGTGATTATTGATAGGTATGTACTTATTGGCATTTCAGGCTTTAGATTGGTGGTTACCAAAGCTTCCAGATTAGTTTTCTTACTATCTAAGAGTCTAACTTAACTCACTTAGTATGCTGTTGCAAACACAATCTAAAGGTTCTTTTCTATTTCTCCTCCTTTTTCTTCCTCCTTCATTCTTTATATAGTAGGTATCAAATTCTGTACTTATTGTCTATCTCTTGATTGACTTTGGGGATAGTCAATTTAATTTTGCATTTGCCTCACCATCAGCTGCTCCACCCTCCCCACCATGATTTTACTACCTCTGGTGACAGCTATCCAACCCTAGGAACACTTCCATCTATAGCAGTCCCTCCAAAATAGACTGCAGAGATGGTTTGTGGAAGGTAAACTCTCTCAGCTTTTGCTTATCTGGAAATTGTTTAATCCTTCCTTCAAATTTAAATAATAATCTTTCTGTATAAAGTAATCTTGGTTCCAGGCCCTTCTGCTTCATGGCATTTAATACATCATGCCACTCCCTTCCGGCCTGCAAGGTTTCTGTTGAGAAGTCTGATGTTAGTCTGATGGGCTTTCCTTTGTATGTGATCTTATTTCTGCCTCTGGCTGCTTTTAACAGTCTGTCCTTATCCTTGATCTTTCCCATTTTAATTACCATGTGTCTTACTGTTGTCTTCCTTGGGTCCCTTGTGTTGGGGGATCTGTGGATCTCCATGGCCTGACAGACTATGTCCTTCCCCAGATTGGGGAAGTTTTCAGCAACTACCTCCTCAAAGACACTTTCTATCCCTTTCTCTCTCTCTCTCTCTTCTTCTTCTGGTATCCCTATAATGTGAATATTGTTCTGCTTGGATTGGTCACACAGTTCTCTCAATATTCTTTCATTTTTAGAGATCCTTTTTTCTCTCTGTGCCTCAGCTTCTTTGTATTCCTCTTTTCTAGTTTCTGTTTCATTTATTATCTCCTCTACCATATCCAACCTGCTTTTAATACTCTCCATCGTGTTTTTTAACGACTGGATCTCTGACCTGAATTCATTCCTGAGTTTTTGGATGTCTTTCTGTACCTCCATTAGGATGTTGATTATTTTTATTTTGAACTCCTTTACAGGAAGTGTCATGAGGTCCATATCATTTAAATCTTTCTCGGGAGTTGTATTAACAATTTTACTCTGGACAAGGTTCCTTTGGCATTTCATGTTTGCATATGGTGCCCTGTAGTGTCCAGAAGCTTTATTCTGGAGCTGCTGAGCCCCTGAATCAATGTAGAGGGTCACAGGGGAGTGGTACTGATGCCTGGGGGTAGGAAAGAGCTTTTCCCTGCCTCCTGGCTGCTGTGCCTGTTTCCACTGCCTGAGCCAGTGGGCCTGTCACACAGGTATAAGGTTTTGTCCCAGAGCAGCCAGATATGGATCTGTGCTTTCCACAAGCAGCTGGAATGCCAGTCTCCCCAGGAACTCTGCCTGTATTAAATTTCCAACCCAGTGGTCATGCGAGTCTCAAAAAAAAGCACCATGAAATGTAGGTTTGTGCTCCCAGGGCAGATCTCTGGAGCTAGGTATTCAGCAGTCCCAAGCCTTCCACTCCCTCCCTGATCTGTTTCTCTTCCTCCCACCAGTGAGCTGGGGTGGGGGAGGGGCTCGGGTCCTGTGGAGCCACAGCTCTGGTATGTTACCCCATTAGCTGAGGTCTGCTCTTTTCTCCAGGTGTGTGCAGTCTGATGCTGTCCTCTTTCCTGTTGCCCTCTCAGGATTAGTTGTGCAAATTAAATTTTCTAATTGTATCCAGTTTTAGGAGGAAGCTTCAGTCTCTCCTCTCATGCCGCCATCTTTAATCCATCCAAGAAGGCTGTTACAGCAGCTGAAAAGCTTCAGTCTTGCTTGAAGGTTTCAGCATGGGATGAGTTCACTACAGACTCAGTGAGATGGAGAAATGAAGACAGAATGTTCTTGGGGTAAAAGGATTTATACCTGGCTTTATTCTCACCACAGTAAGTGGAACACTAGGCTTATGCCTGCATGCAGCAGTCTGCAGGCCTCTAACCCTCCTCCATCTCTTCCTCTGCCGACTTATACCCAAATTTTATGAAGAACTTTTAGTCAAAATAAGAAAACAAACAGGCCAATTAAAAAATAAGCTGAAGATCTGAATAGACACCTCACCAAAGAAGATGTAAAGATGGTAAATATAGAGATGGAAAGATACTCAACATTTTTTGTCATTATGGAAATGCAAATGAAAATAGTAATGAGATACAGCTACACATCTGTTAGAATGGCTAAAATCCAAAAAATTTACAATACCAAATGCTGACACAAGGATGCGAAACAACAAAAAATGATTCACTACTGATGGTGGGAATACAAAATCTTACAGCAGCTTTGGAAGACAGTGCAGCAATGTCAAAACTAAACATAGTCTTACTATCCAATCTATCAATTGCTCCCTAGTTATTTACAGAAATTATTTGAAAATGTATGTTCACACAAAAACCTGCATGAGAAATTTTATAGTAATTAGATTTGTAATCTCGAAAAAACTTGAAGCAACTAGGATCTCTTTCACTACATGAATGGATAAACAACCTGTAGTGTATCCAGACAATGGAATGCTGTGTGTTCATTAATAAAGATAAATGAATTATCAAGCCATTCAAAGACATGCATATAATGCATATAAGGAAGAGCAGGAAGACAGTTTGAAAAGTTATATAATAGGTACTCATAAGACATTCTGGAAAAGATAAGACCATAGAGATAGTAAAAAGATCAGTGGTTGTCAGCAACTTTGGAGACAGGGAGCATAGGTTTTGGTTTTTTTGGGGGGGGCATAATACTATAATGGTAGGTACCTGACACTTTGCATTTGATTAACCCATATAATTTTATGGCTTGCAGAGTGAGTCTTAATGTATACAAAAAAACATCACTTTAGAGTAAGGTGATCCAAGCATAGAATGTACAATGTGACAATAAAAAATATTTAGCTATTTTAAAAGTATATGAAACATCAATGAAAAGGGTAAAGGATAATGGTGCTAACTTACTGAAATGACTAGACTTTATAAGAATATAGACAAAAGAAGTTGTACCTAACATCTATATTCTATCTGACACAGTTGCTTGTCATCAGGGATATGTATTAACAATGTTGAAGTCTTTATATGCAAACTGGAATTGAACAATTATTGAAATGGATTGAAACTGGGCCGTTTTCTCCCTGTTACGTGGAAATTTAAAGATGCACAAGAAAAGGAGACACGAATGACCCATGAGTTAAAGTATCAGTTTGGAGAGAGCTGTATGAACTCATGTTTAGCTTAATATTGATACAGATGGTTCCATATGGAAATTGTATTAGTAAGTAAATGAGCTAGTATGAGCACATAGATTTCCTTGTACTTCCAGCTGAGTCAGCCCCGAACCAATAACACCAAAGTAGCAGTGAATATATCTAGTACCCAGATCTTGATTTCTAATGCCATTCTCTAATGGAATTACAAAGATCCAAGTTTCCTTGGAAACATGGCCAATTGGCTGCATATAAGACTGAAGCAGGAAATATACTAGATGATCCTGGGACATCTTATGGTGCCAGAAACAACAAGCACTGACATGATGTTGTGTTGATAGAATGTACCCGTGACAAGATGTGAATGGCCTCTACCTCTGTGGTTTTTCTTCTAAAATCTCATTACCACAGTCTACTTATGAGAAAAACATCACAGAATTCCACTGAAGTGGCATTGCACAGAACACCTGACCAGTACTCCTCAAAACTCTTACGGATTTTGAGAAAGAAAAAGTCTAAGAAATTGTTATAGCCAACAGGAGTCTAGAGAGACATGGTGACTAAACACAATGTGCTGTCCTAGATGGGATCCTGGAGAAGAAACAGGGCATTAGGTGAAATAAAAGCTAAAGAAATACAAAGGAATTATGAACATTAGTTAATAATAATGTACCAATATTCATTCATTAATTGCAATAACTATAGTACTTTAAGGAGCTAGTAATAAGGAAAACCAAGTATGGATGGAGGGTGTATACAAACTATGTATTTATAATATTTCTCTAAATGTAAGCTATTCTAAAAAATATGTTTTATGAGACTCTGATAACACAAACTGGACTTTTTGGGACTCCTGGGGCTGATGCACAGGAAGGAAGGTGACAGTGGTGCATGCAGAGAGGAGGCTCTGTGCATCACCAGTGATGATATCAGGCATTGTCCCATTAAACAGGGTGGGAATGCATTAAACAGCAGCAGATTCCTACAGGACATCAGGACAGAGGAGAAAGGAAACTAGTGAGCTCCATGGGCAGCTGAGCACACAACATCCATAGTCACATGTAAGATGGCCTGAACGATGGAAAGCACTGGCATACTTGGAAGAATGATTTGAATCTGCCCATCAAGGAGCATGGAAAAGAAGAAGACAAAGCCTCAGAACTTTCAGATGTGACTATTTCTGTGGCTCTATTTTTTATGCCAAGGTGGGTATGGATGTGTAAATACACCTCCCAGACATATGCAATAGTCTCGTATGCAATAGTGCTCAAGAAGGCAATTGTGGAGTTAGACATAGGTTTTTAACCCAGTTTTAATAATTTGTGTGATATTATGCAAATAAGTTAAAGTTTATGTTTGTATATTAAGCTGTGTATTAAACCTTAGTTTTGTCATCTATAAAACGGGGATAAGGAGAATATACCTCATAGGGTATTTTCAGGATTAAAAATGTTAAATTACTTTAAGAATGCCTGCACATAGTAGGCACTCTATAAATCTTAACTAAGATTATTACTGTGCAGCCCTGCTTTATATGTTTATCAAAGAGTTTCCTAAAGCACTTTACCAGTGTTCACAGTATTTATTCAATGTCTTGCTCACAACAGAAACCTTTCCCCTTTTACCCCTTTCCTGAGGAAAATATAAGACTGTGTGGGGCATTGGGTGAAAATGTGCAGGGCAGTCCTTGGATGATTCAAACAATAAAGTATATGGTGTCCCTTTACCATTTTTGAATGTCAAGAAATCCCTCATGTTGGGACAGAGCCAAGATGGTGGCGTGAGTAGAGCAGTGGAAATCTCTTCCCAAAACCACATATATCTATGAAAATATAACAAAGACAACTCTTCCTAGAATAAAGATCAGAGGACACAGGACAACATCCAGACCACATCGACACGTGGGAGACCCAGTGCCTCACAAAGGGAGTAAGATACAAACCCCGGCCCAGCGGGTCCCGAGCGCCCGTCCCCCCAGCTTCCGGCAGGAGAAGAGGAGTCAGAGTGGGAGGGAGAAGGAGCCAAGGACTGCTGAACACCCAGCCCCAGCCATCTGGAACAGAGCACAGCCACAGTGCATGCGTGGGGCCCTGGATACCAGGGAAACAGGGCAGCAAGAACAGTGAGCGGGTACCGGAGGCTGGCACCAGAGGACAAAAGAAAAGCAAGCGGCCATCATTTTTTTTTTTTTTTGGTTGTTGTTGTTTTGTTGTGGTGAGTGCTTTTTTGAAGTCTTAAAGGGACAGGGACCCCAATACTAGGGAAACAGGGCAGCAACACCTGTGAGCAGGTAACGGAGACCAGAGCCATAGAACAAAAGAAACACGAGCAGCCACCTTTTGTTGTTGTTGTTGTTGTTGTTTAGTTGTGGTGAGTGTTTTTGGAAGTCTTACAGGGACAGGGACCCCAATACTAGGGAAACAGGGCAGCAACACCTGTGAGCGGGTATCGGAGGCCAGCGCCTGAGAACAAAAGAAAAGTGAGTGGCCATTTCTTTTGTTGTTGTTGTTGTTGTTTTGTATTAGCAAGCACTTTTTGGAAGTCTTAAAGGGATAGGGACCCCAATACTAGGGAAACAGGGCAGAAAGTCTGGTGAGTGGGTGCCCAAGGCTGGCACCGAAGAATAAAGAAAAACGAATGACCATTTTATTTTGTGTGTGTGTGTGTGTGTGTGGTCATCGTTTTGTTTTGGTGGGTGATTTTTGGAAGTCTTAAAGGGGCAGGGAGGGACACTTAGTCCAGAGGTAGGGAATCTGGGGATCTCTGGGCACTATAATCCCCTGGGCTGCAGGGAACATGGAGGCCCTTTACAGAGATAAATAGCCTCCCAGCCGCTACCCCTCCAATGCAACTCCACCACTTTGGAGCAGCAGCCAAGCCAGGCCACGCCCACAGCAGCAGAGATAAACTCCATAGCAGCCGGGCAAGAAGCAGAAGCCCTGTCTGTGAGCAGCTACCCAGCACAAGCCACTAGAGGTCGCTATTCTCCAAGGAGAGGAAGACCACAAACCAACAAGAAGGAAAGCTCTTCTAGCTGTCACTAGTCCCAGCTCTGCAAACTATTCCTATCACCATGAAAAGACAAAATTACAGGCAAACCAAGATCACAGAGACACCAGAGAAGGAGACAGACCTAACCAGTCTTCCTGACAAAGAATTCAAAACAAAAATCATAAACATGCTGACAGAGATGCTGACAAATATGCAAGAGAAATGGGATGAAGTCCGGAGGGAGATTACAGATGCCAGAAAGGAGATTACAGAAATGAAACAAACTCTGGAAGGATATATAAGCAGAATGGATAAGATGCAAGAGCCAATTAATGGAATTGAAAGCAGAGAACAGGAATGCATAGAAGCTGACATAGAGAGAGATAAAAGGATCTCCAGGAATGAAACAATATTAAGAGAACTGTGTGACCAATCCAAAAGGAACAATATCCATATTATAGGAGTGCCACAAGAAGAAGAGGGAGGAAAAGGGGTGGAAAGTATCTTGGAAGAAATAATTGCAGAAAACTTCCCCAAACTGGGGGAGGAAATAATCGAACAGACCATGAAATACACAGAACCCTCAACAGAAAGGATCCAAGGAGGACAACACCAAGACACATAATAATTAAAATGGCAAATATCAAGGAAAAGGAAAGAGTTTTAAAGGCAGCTAGAGAGAAAAACGTCACCTATAAAGGAAAACCCATCAGGCTAACATCAGACTTCTCGACAGAAATCCTACAGGCCAGAAGAGAATGGCATGATATATTTAATGCAATGAAACAGAAGGGCCTTGAACCAAGGATACTGTATCCAGCATGACTATCATTTAAATATGATGGTGGGATTAAACAATTCCTAGACAAGCAAGAGTTGAGGGAATTTGCTTCCCACAAACCACCTCTACAGGGCATCTTACAGGGACTGCTCTAGATGGGACCACTCCTAGAAAGAGCACAGAACAAAACACACAACATATGAAGAATGGTGGAGGAGGAATAAGAAGGGAGAGAAGAAAAGAATCTCCAGACAGTGTATATAACAGCTCAATAAGCAAGCTAAGTTAGGCGGTAAAATACTAAAGAGGCTAACCTTGAATCTTTGGTAACCACGAATTTAAAGCCTGCAATGGCAATAAGTAGATATCTTTCAATAGTCACCCTAAATGTAAATGAACTGAATGCACCAATCAAAAGACACAAAGTAAAAGAATGGATAAAAAAAGCAAGATCCATCTATATGCTGCTTACAAGAAACTCACCTCAAACCCAAGACATGTACAGACTAAAAGTCAAGGGATGGAAAAACATATTTCAGGCAAACAACAGTGAGAAGAAAGCAGGGGATGCAGTACTAATATCAGAAAATAGACTTCAAAACAAGTAAAGTAACAAGAGATAAAGAAGGACACTACATAATGATAAAGGGCTCAGTCCAACAAGAGGATATAACCATTCTAAATATATATGCACGCAACACAGGAGCACCAGCTTATGTGAAACAAATACTAACAGAACTAAAGGGAGAAATAGACTGCAAAGCAGTAATTTTAGGAGACTTCAACACACCACTCACCACAAAGGATAGATCCACTGGGCAGAAAATAAGTAAGGACACACAGGCACTGAACAACACACTAGAACAGATGGACCTAATAGACATCTATAGAACTCTACATCCAAAAGCAACAGGATACACATTCTTCTCAAGTGCACATGGAACATTCTCCCAAATAGACCACATACTAGCCCACAAAAAGAGCCTCAGCAGAATCCAAAATATTGAAAATGTACCAACTAATTTTTCAACCACAAAGGTATAAAAGTAGAAATAGATTCTGCAAAGAAAACAAAAAGGCACATAAACACATGGAGACTAAACAACGTGCTCCTAAATAATCAATGGATCAATGAACAAATTAAAATAGAGATCAAGGAATATATAGAAACAAATGACAACAACAACACAAAGCCCCAACTTCTGTGGGACACAGTGAAAGCAGTCCTAAGAGGAAAGTATATATCGATCCAGGCACACTAGAAGAAGGAAGAACAATCCCAAATGAATAGTCTAACATCACAATTATCAAAATTGGAAAAAGAAGAACAAATGAGGCTTAAAGACAGCAGAAGGAGGGACATAATAAAGATCAGAGAAGAAATAAACAAAATTGAGAAGAATAAAACAATAGCAAAAATCAATGAAACCAAGAGCTGGTTCTTTGAGAAAATGAACAAAATAGATAAGCTTCTAGCCAAACTTACTAAAAGATAAAGAGAATCAACACAAATCAACATAATCAGAAATGAGAATGGAAAAATCATGACAGACTCCACAGAAATACAAAGAATTATTCAAGACTACTATGAAAACCTATATGCCAACAAGCTGGAAAACCTAGAAGATATGAACAACTTCCTTAAAAAATACAACCTTCCAAGACTGACCAAGGAAGAAACACAAAAGTTAAACAAACCAATTACGAGCAAAGAAATTGAAACTGTAATCAAAAAACTACCCAAGAACAAAGCACCTGAGCCGGACGGATTTACCTCGGAATATTATCAGACAAACAGAGAAGACATAATACCCATTCTCCTTAAAGTTTTCCAAAAAACAGAGGAGGAGGGTATACTCCCAAACTCATTCTAGGAAGCCAACATCACCCTAATACCAAAACCAGGCAAAGACCCCACCAAAAAAGGAAATTACAGACCAATATCCCTGATGAATGTAGACGCAAAAACACTTAATAAAATATTAACAAACCGAATTCAAAAGTATATCAAAAGGATCATACACCATGACTAAGTGGAATTCATCCCAGGGATGCAAGGATGGTACAACATTCGAAAATCCATCAACATCATCCATCACATCAACAAAAAGAAAGACAAAAATCACATGATCATCTCCATAGATGCTGAAAAAGCATTTGACAAAATTCAACATACATTCATGATAAAAACTCTCAGCAAAATGGGAATAGAGGGCAAGTACCTCAACATAATAAAAGCCATATATCATAAACCCACAGCCAACATTGTACTGAACAGCGAGAAGCTGAAAGCTTTTCCTCTGAGATCAGGAACCAGACAGGGATGCTCACTCCCCCACTGCTATTGAACATAGTACTGGAGGTCCTAACCACGGCAATTAGACAAAACAAAGAAATACAAGGAATCCAGATTGGTAAAGAAGAAGTTAAACTGTCACTATTTGCAGATGACATGATATAGTACATAAAAAAACCCTAAAGACTCCACTCCAAAACTACTAGAACTGATACTGGAATACAGCAAAGTTGCAGGATACAAAATTAACACACAGAAAACTGTAGCTTTCCTATACAGTAACAATGACCCAATAGAAAGAGAAATCAGGAAAACAATTCCATTCACAATTGCATCAAAAAGAATAAAATACCTAGGAATACACCTAACCAAAGAAGTGAAACACCTATACGCTGAAAACTACAAGTCACTCTTAAGAGAAATTAAAGGGGACACTAACAAATGGAAACTCATCCCACGCTCATGGCTAGGAAGAATCAATATCGACAAAATGGCCATCCTCCCACGAAGCAATATACAGATTTGATGCAATCCCTATCAAATTACCAGCAACACTCTCCAAAGAACTGGAACAAATAATTCAAAAATTCACATGGAAACACCAAAGACCCCGAATAGCCAAAGCAATCATGAGAAAGAAGAATAAAGAAGGGGGGATCTCACTCCCCAACTTCAAGCTCTACTATAAAGCCATAGTAATCAAGATAATTTGGTACTGGCACAAGAACAGAGGCACAGACCAGTGGAACAGACTAGAGACTACAGACATTAACCCAAACATATATGGTCAATTAATATTTGATAAAGGAGCCATGGACATACAATGGCAAAACGACAGTCTCTTCAACAGACGGTGCTGGCAAAACTGGACAGCTACATGTAGGAGAATGAAACTGGATCACTGTCTAACCCCATATACAAAAGTAAATTCAGAATGTATCAAAGGCATGAATGTAAGTCATGAAACCATTAACCTCGTGGAAAAAAACATAGGCAAAAACCTCTTAGACATAAACATGATTGACATCTTCTTGAACATATCTCCCTGGGCAAGGAAAACAACCGCAAAAATGAACAAGTGGGACTATATTAAGCTGAAAAGCTTCTGTGCAGCAAAAGACACCATCAATAGATCAAAAAGGAACCCTACAGTATGTGAGAATATATTTGTAAATGACAGATCCGATAAAGGCTTGATATCCAGAATATATAAAGAGCTCATATGCTTCAACAAACAAAAATCAAATAATCCAATTAAAAAATGGGCAGAGAAACTGAAAGACAGTTCTCCAAAAAAAAATTACAGATGGCCAACAGACACATGAAAAGATGCTCCACGTCACTAATTATCAGAGAAATGCAAATTAAAACTACAATGAAGTATCACCTCACACCAGTAAGGATGGCTGCCATCCAAAAGACAAACAACAACAAATGTTGGTGAGGTTGTGGAGAATGGGGAACCCTCCTACACTGCTTGTGGGAATGTAAATTAGTTCAACCATTGTGGAAAGCAGTATGGAGGTTCATCAAAGTGCTCAAAACAGACTTACCATTTGACCCAGGAATTCCACTCCCAGGAATTTACACTAAGAAAGGAGCAATCATGTTTGAGAAAGACAGATGCACCCCTATGTTTATCGCAGCACTATTTACAATAGCCAAGAATTGGAAGCAACCTAAATATCCATCGGTAGATGAATGGATAAAGAAGATGTGGTACATATACAAAATGGAATACTACTCAGCCATAAGAGGGCAAATCTTACTATTTGCAGCAACATGGATGGACCTGGAGGGTATTATGCTCAGTGAAATAAGCCAAGTGGAGAAAGAGAAATACCAAATTATTTCACTTATCTGTGGAGTATAAGAACAAAGGAAAAACTGAAGGAACAAAACAGCAGCGGAATCACAGACCCCAAGAATGGACTAACAGGTACCAAAGGGAAAGGGACTGGTGAGGATGGGTGGGTAGGGAGGGATAAGGGGGGGGAATAGAAGAAGGGGGTATTAAGATTAGCATGCATAATGGGGGGGAGAAAGGGGAGGGCTGTACAACACAGAGAAGACAAGTAGGGATTCTACAACATTTTGCTATGCTGATGGACAGTGACTATAAAGGGGTTTATAGGGGGACCTGGTATAGGGGAGAGCCTAGTACACATACTATTCTTCATGTAAGTGTAGATTAATGATAAAAAAAAGAAAGAAAGAAAAGGGGGATTACTCCCTGATAGGATAAAACTAACTGTAAATCAATGATTAATGCATGCTTTAAATATCCCTTATTTTGATCACTTAAAGGGTGTCAGATGATCGGCTATGGATGTACACTTTTCTGATAATATTCCTTTCTCTTAAAAAAGAAAGCGGTTCCTGTGTGGTGACCTCCAATGAGTTCTGCAAAATGGTATAAAGGGCATATGAAAGTGTGGGCAAAATGTCTGTTTGTGTTTATACATAGGATCAAAGCCTAATTTTGCGACCCAGAAAATGAACTAAGATACGATATGAAGAAGAACTTCCAACATCAGCACTCTCTGGAAGAGTCATACCACAAGATGATCATCAAAAAACCTTAACAACGATCCAGGCGATGCTGCGGTTGTAGGTGCATCCATCCCACTGGTTCCTACACTTGCCATGGGAATGAAGAAGGAGATATCTAAGCTGGCCTGTGCATACAGTAAAACAACAAATTTGTCTGGATCTATACTGTGGGAACTCAACCAAGAATTAGGAGAAGTGCAAGTTGTAGTGCTCCAAAATCTTACAACTACAGACTATCTACTGTTAAAAGAACATATGGGATGTGAACAGTTCCCAGGAATGGGTTGTTTTAATTTGTCTGATTTCTCTCAGACTGTTCAAGTACAGTTGGACAATATCCATTATATCATAGACAAATTTTCACAAATGCCTAGGGTGCCTAACTGGTTTTCTTGGCTTCACTGGAGATGGCTGGTAATTATACATCTGTTTTGGTTATGTAGCTGTATTCCTTTTATGTTAATGTGTGTGTGCAATTTAATTAGTAGCTTGTTAAAACCTATACATGCTTATATTACTCTATAAGGAGATACATCAAAGAAATAATCAATCTTCCCATGTTTTCTTCTGTCTGCTACCTCTATAGCTTTTCTTCTTCCTTCCTAATTACAACCCTTAAGTAGAATTCGTGCCTCATATCGAATTCACCGAGTATCATAATTCCTCCAAGTGGTAAAGATGCCTCAGGAGAAATGCTGGGCATGGGGGCCACAGGGCATAAATCTGCAAAGAAGTAAAAAGCTAACCTTTTCAAACCATATGGCTTCTCTCTCACTTACCAACTTTACATTTCCCTGTATGGCCCTTGAAGATTACTGGTTAGCCAGAGATGGGTAAGATTCCTCAAGAGAGGAACAACCTAAGACAGGCACAGTCGCAGGGGGGCCATCAGGTGAGAAATTGGGGATCAACAGAGGTGAGGTGTAGAACCTCACCCCCCTGTTTTGAGAGAAATTTTCTGCATCCGTGGATGTTTTACTCCCCTTGTCTAGCTTGGATTAACACATAGTCTACAGGCACATACCTGATCATCTACATTTTCTCTCTTACAACACTAAACTATGTTTTCTACATTTATCTTGCATCTACCTACCACTTCAGCATTTTATTAAAAAAATAATAATAATAGTAAAGGGAGATATGTGGGATTCACATATAAATCAAGTATAAAAATCAAATGAATATTCATATTTGACCTGATTGTTATATTTCATAATGAGTGATCAAACCAAAAGTTTTTGTGATAACTGCCCTTGTACTGTTCACCATGTAAGAACTTATTCACTATGTAAGAATTTGTTCACCATGTAAGAACTTGTTCATTATGCTTCAGAAGATTGGAGACTGATGAGAATTAGGCTGGGGGTGGATTAATGATTGTGCATTGAGCATTGACTCCCCTATACAGAATTATATTGTTATCAACCATTTGATCAATAAATATGAGAGATGCCCTGTCAAAAAAAAAAAAAAGAAGTCCTTCATGTTGTTTGGACAATTATTTTGTAGGAAATTGTTCCCAATTTGGGATAATGAAATTTGGCTCAAGAATATAAAAACAGAAATATGAGAATTTTTCTCTCTCTCTTTCCCTCTGTAGGATTTTGTCAGGTTTTATTTTTCCTTCATAAACTTTTATTTTATATAAATCTAGATGCTATGAAGTAAGCACTGTTATCAGCTATATAAATTGTTTTTATATAAAGGATCATAGAACTGACAAGGTATTATTTCCCACACCACAAAATGATTTTAATTCTAATTTGACCTAAAGGCTGACTCTAAAGTTATGTCTCAGGACATATAAAATATCTCTAAAGCTGTTAAAATTGAATACAACTTGACTGTCAATCAAATATTAACTTTTTGCCTATAAGACACATGGTAACCAGATTAATAAGTAGCCTTCCAGTTTGAATCTGTCGAGAATCAAGTCCAATGATAAATTAGATGAAAACACAGTGTATGTCATTATAAATAAAGGCTACTTTGGAGGATGTGGCTTAGATAACATATGAAAAAGACAGACTTGAATGGCAGTAATCACAGATATGCAGGACAACTGCAGCCTCCCTGCATGAGGCAGAATGTGCATCTGTAAAGTGTATGACCTGGGCAGCAGAGCAGAGTGTGCTCTCCACAACCAGGCAGATCATAAAGAGAAAAGAGTCTGTACCACATGCCTCCCTCACTTCCCAAAGTCATCAAGTAGGTCACTCCACTCTGAGAGGTGGAGTAGGGATACACATGTAACCATGAATGGGGAAAATCTTCTGCCTTGAAAACCAGAGAGACAAAGCATTCTAATCCCAGGATGTGGCCTGTACCCATGGCCATACTCTAGACCTACAAATGCATGGACTTGCTCAACATGGGAAATCTTAAATCTGAATGTCTCCCTGTCAGATCTCTAATTTCCATTCTTTTAGACAGCTTGCTGCGTACATGGAGTCACTTGATCCCTCCATCTTCCCCAGGGTCACCAACTCCTGATCTCATTCAATTTCCCTACCAAATCTATATCACTTGGCTAGCCACCAAAAACACATACTCCCCAAAATCTTAATTTAATTTGTAATTTTAGGGTGTGAATAGAGAAGTGTAGCTGTGGTCAGATCATGATGGACCAAAAGTGGTACAAGGAATTAAATTTTATCATGTGGACATTGGGGAAACCCTTGAAAGTTTTGTTGTTGGACAGTGGCATATTCTCACTCTTGTCATTGAACCAGGAGAGTGAAAAGGTGGATGCTGAAAGCTGTAGATAGGAGACAAATACATAAATGCAGATGGAAATGAAGTAGGTCTGATGGAAATGATGGCCAGAACAGTGGTGAAGAGGGCATGAGAAACTACAGAATCAGTGGGACCTGGACCTGAAATGAATGAAGAGGAAGAGGCATCAAAGGTTGTGGGTGTCTGAGAAAGTACTTGGCTTGTGAGCAACAACATGAATATAGATTGAATGTAATATAATTTTTATAATCAATATTTTAATAAGATTAAGTTGATATATTAGGTAACTCTGAAGATTATAGAGACCTCTTTGCACATTTTCAGAAATGCACATATTTTATGTTGTTGCAAAATGGATTTCATCTTACACATTGCTCTCCCTATTACTTCCCACTTTTATATTTTCCTCATTGTTTCAATGCAAAAGGTCATTTCATTGTTATGCACCAGAGACATTTAAGTAACTCATTTCTATTACATAGGCAAGAATTTGATAATAATACCTCTAAAGAAATTGCTTTGAATTATATACAATTATGAAACCACTAACATATCCTGAAGACTTACAATGTACCATACACTTTGCTAGACATTATCATATTCAACTGACAGGACAATTCTTTGACATATCTATTATTATGCATAATTTATGGATTTTTAAACTGAAAGTCCAAAGGATAATTATATTTGCTCAAATCCACACAGCTGGTGAATGTGGAGAAGGATTCTAATTCAGGTTTTTCTGACTGCACCACCTGTATTTTTGTAGATACTAAACTGTCTTCACCATGTGGTAGATTACAAAGTACAAAATTTACCATGCCACTTTTTACTCTTGTTGATAATTTCTGGATTCTGTTGATTAATTATTGCTTTGGAGAATTGTTCCCAAGGGTTTTATACAAAACAAACAAAAAAACAAATAAAATAAATAGTTAACTGTTTTGTATAAAACATGCAACTATGCCCCAGGCTAGAATTTGAAATATGATAAAATCTGACTAGACATGAGTCTTTTTAAACTGAATATAACAGATTAATCAAAGATGCAAGGCTGATAATTTGCCTATTCTGCCTCACTTAACAGAGTTAAGAGAGGAACTGGTAAAGTCTGTACTCCTTAGTAATAATCCCAATCCATTATTCTGTTTTCTTTGCTTACTGATCTCCTTTAAATTCATGTTTTGTAATTATTCTGCTCTTTCTTATTACTTATTGACTTCTAAATCTAGCTTGTAGAATTTCTCATTGCCAATGACCTCTAAATACATGCAGAGACATCTGAATATTCAATCTGGCTACGATGCAAAAATAAAATATTTTCAAAATACAAACTTAAATTTTCTCTCTTGGATTACAATATATAATCTTTAACTCTTTCACTCTCATTCTCAGTGCACACAATATTTTTTCTTCTCATAAGTGACCTATTTTTCCATGAGAACTTTTATCCAAAAGTTTTGACTCCTTTATCATTGATTCCAACAATCATTACTCTCTAAAATCCACCTCCGTTTGTCTTCTACTATCCATGCTTTGTCAGTTCGTTAGCACCTACCACAAACACTTTCTATTTTATTGCCCGTACTACTGAAGAGAATTGGAAAATAATCTAGAATCAGACTGATTGAATCTAATACAAAATGAATGGGTAACCCTTATAGCATAGACATGTAGAAATGTATTTAAACATTATTGAGAACATTTAATACATACTTGACCTTGAAAGAAAGAGAAATTCCCATCAAGAAAAATAAAATACAGAGACATACAAATTAACTGAAGACATTGACATAAGGTTTTTGGATACTAATATAACTAAGAGTTTAGATATTAATGTCCCTATAGAATTGCTTAAAATTTTCAGACTTAAAGGATTACCTAGTCTGTATAGAGATTAGAAAATCTTTCCAATTAGCTTAGGCAAGGATCAATGGGAGAAGGATGACTTGCCATTGCTGGTTTTGAAGATAGAGGGAGGGAACTATGACCCAAGGAATGCAGGCAGCCTCAAGAAAGGAAAGCAACCCTCCTGATTTGTTGATTTCAGCTTATTGACACCTATTGCAGATCTTTAAAATGACAAATTTGTGTTATTTTATTACACTAAATTTGTGGTAATTTTATATAACAGAAATATAAAACTAATACAATGAGATAATAAGAAATTAGATATAGCTGAAAAGAATTTATGAATTGGAACACAGATTTGAGGCAAACATTCTCAGAAGTATAAATAAAACAAATATATATCTTGGCATTTTATGGTAAAATTGAAGATCATTCAAACCTGACTATGTACCACTGGTAAATATTGAACAACAACAAAAATCACCAAAGGATGGACTACTAAAAAAAAAAGAAAAGAGTTTGAATGCAGAAGCAAGCATTGGCTACCAGAAGAAAGAGTTCACAAAGAAATTGGATAGCCTATGGAAAATTTTATATAAATAACATAAAAAATGGCATAATAAATGAAGATATCTGGAGATTGCAATGCAATTACTGCTCTAAAATATTTTCAGAGTTCAGGATTTGGAAGTAGGTCATCAAAAGTCAATATCTAGAGGAGGAGCTAAGATGGCGGTGTGAGAGAGCAGCAGAAATCTCCTCCCTAAACCATATATATTTTTGAAAATCCAACTATTCTTAAAAGAGAGACCAGAAGATATAGGACAACAGCCAGACTACATCCACACCTGCAAGAACCCAGTGCCTAACGAAGGGGGTAAGATACAAGCTGTTGCCTGGCAGAACCCAAGCACCCCTCACCCCAGCTCCCAGCAGGAGGAGAGGAGTCAGAGTGGGAAGGGAGAGGGAGCTCAGGACTGCTAAATACACAGCCCTAATCATCCACACCGGGGTGCAGACACAGTGCATGGTGTGCTGGATACTAGGGAAACAGGAAAGTAAAACTTGTGAGTGGGTCCCTGCAGCTGGCACCCCTGGACAAAGAAAGGTGGGTGATTTTTGAAAGTCTTAAAGGGACAGGGACCCCACAGCTGGATGGAAGCATCCAGGGACACTTAGCCCAGTGCTGGGAATCCCCAGGAACTCTGGGTGCACTAAGCCCTGGGGCAGCTCCGAGGCCCCTCATGGTGATAAACAGCCTCCCGCCCATTCCCACTCTAGCATGGCCCCACCATAGCAAAGCAGCAGCCTGAGAGTGGCCACACCCACAGCAACCACGGAGCTAAATTCCACAGTGGCCGGGCAAGAATCAGAAACCCCATCTGTGTGCAACTGCGCAGCACAAGCCGCTAGAGGTCGTCATTCTCTCAGGAGGGAAAGGCCATAAACCAGCAAGAAGAGATGTTCTCTCAGCCGACACATGCACCAGCTCCCTGCAACTACCTCTATCACCATGAAATGGCAGAAGAATTTGATACAGAACATATTTTCCTAGACAGTCTCCCCTGAAAAGGAATCTGGGGAGATAGACCTAACCAATATTCCTGAAAAAGAATTTAAAAGTAAGGTCATAACCATGCTGATGGACTTGCAGAGAAATTGTAAGAACTAAGGAGGGAGAATACAGAAATAAAACAATCTCTGGAAGGATTTAAAAGCAGAATGGATGAGATTCAAGAGGCCATTGATGGATTAGAAACCAAAGAACAAGAACGCATAGAAGCTGATGCAGAGAGAGATAAAAGGATCTCCAGGAATGAAACAAAATTAAGAGAACTACATGACCAATTCAAAAGGAACAATATCTGCATTATAGGGGTAACAGAAGGAGAAGAGAGAGTAAAAGGGATAGAAAGTGTATTTGAAGAAATAATTGCTGAGAACTTCCCCAAACTGGGGGAGGAAATAGTTGCTCAGACCACAGAAGTGCACAGAACTCCCAAAGAGGACAACACCAAGACACATAATAATTAAAGTGGCAAAGCTCAAGAACTAGGACAGAATTTTAAAGGCAGCTAGAGAGAGGTAAAAGGTCACCTACAAAGAAAAATCCATCAGGCTATCATCAGAATTCTCAACAGAAACCTTACAGGCTCGAAGTGAATGGCATGATATATATAAGGGCCTTGAAAACAAGAATACTATATCCAGCACAATTATCATTTAAATATGAAGGAGGGATTAAACAATGCTCAGACAAGCAAAAGTTGAAGGAACTGGCCTCCCAAAAACCACCTCTAAAGAGTATTGTAGAGGGACTGCTCTTGATGGAGACACTACTAAGACTAAATAAATGTCACCAGAGAAAATTAAATCACGGCAAAGAAAGTAGACCAACCAAATACTAACTAAAGGCAAAAAATTAAATCAGCTACCCCAAAAGCAGTCAAAGGAAACACAAAAGAGCACAGAATAAAACACCCAACATAAAAAGAATGGAAGAGGAGGAATAAGAAGGGAGAGAAATAAAGAATCATCAGACAGTGCTTATAATATCTCAATAAGCTAGTTAAGTTAGACAGAAAGATACTAAAGAAGCTAACCTTGAAGATTTGGTAACCACAAATCTAAAGCCTGCAAAGCTCATATGTGGAGTATATGAACAAAGAAAAACTGAAGGAACGAAACAGCAGCAGAATCACAGAACCCAAGAATGGACTAACAGTTACTAAAGGGAAAGGGACTGTGGAGGATGGGGGGAAAGGGAGGGATAAGGGCAGGGAAAAAAGAAAGCGGGTATTAAGATTAGCATGTATAATGTAGGGGGGGCACGGGGAGGGCTGTGCAACACAGAGAAGACAAGTAGTGATTCTACAGCATCTTACTACGCTGATGGACAGTGACTGTAATGGGGTATGTTGGGGGGACTTGGTGAAGGGGGGACCCTAGCAAATATAATGTGCTGCATGTAATTGTACATTAATGAAAACAGAAAAAAGGTCTATGTCTAAATTTGTAAAGCATATATTCAAATTTTATGAGAAACAGTGAAAATATTATACATAATATGTTCCATTTTCACTTATTTGTTGATTCTCTGTGCCTCTCTACTAGAATGATAGAAGGGCTGGAATCTTTATCTGGTTTATGTACTGTTACATTCCCAAAACCTAGAGTAATCCCGAGTCATTATCAGTAAGAGTGAAATTAGTTTAATAGAGTAACAAGCCAGTAAGAAAGAGAGCTCAAACAATTCCAACAGAAGATAGGAAAAATAAGAAAGAAGGAAAGAAAAAGCATGGGGAAACACAAAAGAAGATGGTAGAAAGACAAAGATTAACCCTTGGATAAAATGAATTCCCAATAAGTAGTTTAGAAAGGACACCACATAAATGATATACAGCTTGTACATGGAAATAGGCTGCACCTTTTTAGTGGTTGAAATGAATTTTCATTGGTCAAATGTTCACTGTGTTTGGCCAGGGCTTTGTAATTTTCATTCTTTTTGAATGCTACCCTTGTGGCACACCTAAGGACTAAAAGAAGGGGTAGGAAATATTAACTTATAAAAAGCAGAACCAACAGTACTGATTTTAGAATAAACAATGTACAATTCCAGCAATGAAAATGTTCCATGCTTAATGGTAAAACACCCAATTTTCTAAGGAGACCTGTATGTTCTGAATCTGAATTTAATATGATGGCCATAAGAGATATAAAACATAATATTAGAAAACTGTAAGAAAAAAATGCAGTGGGATATTTTTCATTTGTATGTATCAAAATAGAGGTTAAACTCTTTAAAAAAATGATAAGTACAGGGGATATTCTAGCATTACAATTAGCAAAGTTTGGGTCTTGTCCTCTCAGCTGAGCCCCTAATATCTTTAGTAATCATATATTCATAATTCAGCAACCTTATATCACTTGTCAATAATATTTTTTCCAAATTTCTCTCCATCCCCATCAGAGTAAAGGCTTACTATGTATTTTTAATTTTTCATAATTGGCTTTTTTATTCCACTGTGAAACTATAAGGAATAATATCCTTGCCACTTTTAAGTCTGGCCAACTCTTTCTTCCTATCTATTTATGACTCTCTATGAAGAGACTCTTTTTTCAAGTCCAACCTATCTAAATGAACTTTTATTTTTATTATTATTTTTTTTACAGAAAGGTTTAATGTTGCCCTTTCCTTTTTTAATTAAAGTTTCATTAATATACAATCTTACATTGGTTTCAAATGTACTTTACAGTGGTTCAACAGTCCCTGTGATCAACTTATATTGTGATTACAAATAACTATGCCCCTTCATCCCCCTCTCCCTCCCCCTCTGCACCCATCCCAACCCCACCCCCTTTGTGACCCAGTAATTCCACTCCTAGGAATTTACCTCAGGAAAACAAAATCCCTGATTCAAAAAGATATATAAACCCCTATGTTTATCACCACACTATTTGCAATAGCCAATGTATGGAAGAAACCTAATGTCCATTAATAGATGAATGGATAAAGAAAGTGTGGTATACATACACAATGGAATATTGTTCAGCCATAAAAAGGAAAGAAATATTGCCATTTGCAACAGCATGTATGTATCTACAAGCATTATGCTCAGTGAAATAAGCCAGGTGGAGAAAGACAAACACCATATGATTTCACCTATTTGTGGAATATATAAAAGCAAAACATAAGGAACAAACACATCAATAGACCCATAGTCACTAAGAAGTGACTAGTGGTTAAATGAATTTGTAATCCAATCCTTATCTATTTCTTTTGGGACTGTACTTCTTTCCTTACTGTCCACCTATAATATGTTCAAACTTCATTATTCCCTCACAGTTTAAAGAGATATTCTCAGGCAGCTTCTAGAAGAAAGGAATTTCTAATATCCAAGAAAGGGAGGGAGGAAAGAAGGGAGAGAATAAGAGAGCTTTTCCTTTATTTCCTCAAATGAATGGAGATGTACGTATTTTTTCTGTATCATCACACTTTCTTTGTTTTTTGTTTTTTTTTGTTTTTTTTGTTTAATATCATTAATCTACAATTACATGAGCAACATTATTTTTACTAGGCTCCCCCCTTCACCAAGTTCCCCCAACAAATCCCATTACAGTCACTGTCCATCAGTGTAGTAAGATGCTGTAGAATCACTACTTGTCTTCTCTGTGTTGCACATCCCTCCCCGTGCCTCCCCCCACATTATACATGCTAATCTTAATACTCTCTTTGTTTCCCCAACCCCTTATCCCTCCCTTCCCACTCATCCTCCCCAGTCCCTTTCCCTTTAGTAACTGTTAGTCCATTCTTGGGTTCTGTGATTATGCTGCTGTTTTGTTCCTTCCATTTTTTCTTTGTTCTTATACTCCACATATGAGTGAAATCATTTGGTACTTGTCTTTCTCCACCTGGCTTATTTCACTGAGCATAATTCTCTTTAGCTCCATCCATGTTATTGCAAATGGTAGGATTTGATTTCTTCTTATGGCTGAACACTATTCCATTGTGTATATGTACCATATCTTCTTTATCCATTCATCTACTGATGGACACTTAGGTTGCTTCCATTTCTTGGCTATTGTAAATAATAGTGCTGTTATAAACATAGGGGCACATCTGTCTTTTTCAAACTGGGCTGCTGTATTCTTAGGGTAAATTCCTAGAAGAGGAATTCCTGGGTCAAATGCAATTTCTATTTTGAGCTTTTTGAGGAACCTCCATATTGCTTTCTACAATAGTTGAACTAATTTACATTCCCAAGAGCAGTGTAGGAAGGTTCCCCTTTCTCCACAACCTCACCAACATTTGTTGTTGTTTGTCTTTTGGATGGTGGCAATCCTTATTGGTTGAGGTGATAAATCATTGTGGTTTTAATTTGTATTTCTCTGATGACTAGCGATGTGGAGCATCTTTTCATGTGTGTGTTGGCCATATGAATTTCTTCTCTGTAAAACTGTCTATTCAGCTCCTCTGCCATTTTTTAATTGGATTACTTGCTTTTTTTTGTTGAGGTGAATGGGCTCTTTATATATTTTGTATGTAAACCCTTTATCGGATCTGTCATTTATGAATATATTCTCCCACACTGTAGGGTACCATTTTGTTCTAATGATAGTGTCCTTTGCTGTACAGAAGCTTTTCAGCTTGATATAGTCCCACCTGTTCATTTTTGCTTTCGTTTCCCTTGCCCGGGGAGATGTGCTCATGAAGAAGTTCTAATGTTTTTGTCCAAGAGATTTTTGCCTACATTTTTTTCCAAGAGTTTTATGGTTTCATGGCTTACATTCAGGTCTTTAGTCCATTTCTAATTTACTTTTGTGTATGGGGTTAGACAGTGATCATGTAGCTGTTCAGTTTTCCAACACCAGCTGTTGAAGAGGCTGTCATTTCCCCATTGTATGTCCATGGCTCCTTTATCATATATTAATTGACCATGTAAGTTTGGGTTAATATCTGCAGTCTCTATTCTGTTCCACTGGTCTGTGGGTCTGTTCTTGTTCCAGCAACATATTGTCTTGATTACTGTGGCTTTGTAGTAGAGCTTGAAGTTGGAGTGCGAGATCCCCTCCCCACTTTATTCTTCCTTCTCAGAATTGCTTTGGCTATTTGGGGTCTTAGGTGTTTCCATATGAATTTTGAACTATTTGTTCCAGTTCATTGAGGAATGCTGTTCATAATTTGATAGAGATTGCACTGAATCTGTAGATTGCTTTGGGCAGGATGGCCTTTTTGACAATATTAATTATTCCTAGCCAAGAGTAAAGGATGAGTTTCCATTTGTTATTGTCCTCTTTAATTTCTCTGAAGAGTGTTTTGTAGTTTTCAGCTTATAGGTCTTTCACTTCCTTGGTTCGGTTTATTCCTAGGTATTTTATTCTTTTTGATGCAATTGTGATTGGAACTGTTTTCCTGATTTCTATTTCTATTAGTTCATTGTTAGTGTATAGAAAAGCCACAGATTTCTGTGTATTAATTTTGTATCCTTCAACTTTTCTGAATTGCGATATTATTTTTAGTAGTTTTGGAGTGGAGTCTTTAGGGTTTTTTATGTACAATATCATGTCATCTGCAAATAGTGACAGTTTGATTTCTTCTTTACCAATCTGCATTCCTTGTATTTCTGTTTTGTTTAATTGCCATGGCTAGGACCTCCAGTACTTTGTTGAATAACAGTGGGGAGAGTGGGCATCCCTGTCTTGTTTCCAATCATAAAGGAAAAGCTTTCTGATTCTTGCTGTTCAGTATGATGTTGGCTGTGGGTTTATCACATATGGCCTTTATTATGTTGAGGTACTTGCCCTCTATACCCATTTTGTTGAGAGTTTTCATCATGAATGGATGTTGAATTTTGTCAAATGCTTTTTCTGCATCTATGAGATGATCATGTGATTTTTGTCCTTTTTGTTTATGTGGTTGATGATGATGGATTTTCAAATGTTGTACCATCCTTGCATCCCTGAGATGAATCCCACTTGGTCATGGTGTATGATCCTCTTGATGTATTTTTGAATTTGGTTTGCTAATATTTTGTTGAGTATTCTTCCATCTATGTTCATAGTGGATATTGGTCTGTAATTTTCTTTTTTTGGTGGGGTCTTTGCCTGATTTTGGTATTAGGGTTATGCTGCCTTCATAGAATGAGTTTGGGAGTATTCCCTCCTCTTATATTTTTTGGAAAACTTTAAGGACAATGGGTATTATGTCTTCTCTGTATGTCTGATAAAGTTCCTTGGTAAATCCATCTGGCCTGGGGATTTTGTTCTTGGGTAGTTTTTTGATTACTGCTTCAATTTCGTTGCTGGTAATCGGTTTGTTTAGATTTTCTGTTTCTTCCTTGGTCAATTTTGGAAGGTTGTATTTTTCTAGGAAGTTGTCCATTTCTTCTAGGTTTTCCAGCTTGTTAGCATGAAGGTTTTCATAGTAGTCTCTAATAATTCTTTGTATTTCTTTGGGGTCTGTCATGATTTTTCCTTTCTCATTTCTGATTCTGTTGATGTGTTTAGATTCTCTTTTTCTCTTAAGAAGTCTGGCTAGACGCTTATCCATTTTGTTAATTTTCTCAAAAAAACAGTTCTTGGTTTCATTGATTTTTTTCTATTGTTATGTTCTTCTCAATCTCATTTATTTCTTCTTTGATCTTTATTATGTCCCTCCTTCTGCTGACTTTAAAGATTGTTCTTCCTTCTTTAAATATGCCTGGATTGCTATATACTTTCCTCTTAAAACTGCTTTTGCTGCGTCCCACAGAAGTTGGGGCTTTGTGTTGTTGTTGTTGTCATTTGTTTCCATATATTGCTTGATCTCAATTTTGATTTGGTCATTGATCCATTGATTATTTAGGAGCGTGTTGTTAAGCCTCCATGTGTTTGTGAGACTTTTTGCTTTCTTTGTACAATTTATTTCTAGCTTTATACCTTTGTGGTCTGAGAAGTTGGTTGGTAGAATTTCAATCTTTTTTAATTTGCTGAGGCTCTTTTTGTGGCCTAGTATGTGGTCTATTCTGGAGAATGTTCCATGTGTACTTGAGAAGAATGTGCATCCTGTTGCTTTTGGGTGTAGAGTTTGATAGATGTCTATTAGCTCCATCTGTTCTAGTGTGTTGTTCTGTGCCTCTGTGTCCTTACTTATTTTGTGTCTTATGGATCTTCCTTTGGAGTGAATGGTGTGTTGAAGTCTCTTAAACTGAATGCATTGCATTCTATTTTCTCCTTTAATTCTGTTAGTATTTGTTTCAAATATGCTGGTGGTCTTCAATTGGGTGCATATTTATTGGTAATCGTTGTATCCTCTTGTTGGGCAGACCTCTTTATCATTATGTGATGTCCTTTATCTCTTATTACTTTCTTTGTTTTAAAGTCTATTTTGTCTGATACTAGTACTGAAACTCTTGCTTTTTTCTCCCTGTTGTTTGCATGAAATATCTTTTTCCTTCCCTTGACTTTTAGTCTGTGTATGTCTTTGGGTTTGAGGTGAGTCTCTTGTGAGCAGTATATAAATTGGTCTTGCTTTCTTATCCATTCTATTACTCTGTGGCTTTTGATTGGTGTATTCAGTCCATTTACATTTAGGGTGATTATTGAAAGATATGTACTTATAGCCATTGCAGGCTTTAGATTCGTGGTTACCAAAGGTTCAAGGTTAGCTTCTTTTGTATCTTTCTGTCTAACATAAGTCATTTATTGAGGTATTATAAACAGAGTCTGATGATTCTTTATTTCTCTCCCTTCTTATTCCTCCTCGTCCATTCTTTATATGTTAGGTGTTTAATTTTGTGCTCTTTTGTATTTCCTTTGACTGCTTTTGTGGGTAGTTGATTTAATTTTTTGCCTTTAGTTAATATTTGGTTGGTCTGATTTCTTTGCTGTGATTTTATTTTCTCTGGGGAAAACTACTTAGCCTTAGGTGTGCTTCCATCTAGAGCAGTCCCTGTAGAATACCCTGTAGAGGTGTTTTGTTGGAAGCAAATTCCCTCGACTTTTGCTTTTCTGAAAATTGTTTAATCTCTCCTTCTATTTAAATGATAATCATGATGGATATAGTATTCTTGGTCAAGGCCCTTCTGTTTCATTGCATTAAATATATCATGCCATTCTCTTCAGGCCTGTAAAGTTTCTGTTGAGAATTCTGAAAATAGCCTGATGGATTTTCCTTTGTAGGTGACTTTTTTCTCTCTCTGACTGTATTTAATACTCTGTCCTTGTCCTTGATCTTTGCCATTTTCATTATTATGTGTCTTGGTGTTGTCTTCCTTGGTTCCCTTCTGTTGGGAGTTCTGTGTGCCTCTGTGGTCTGAGCAACTATTTCCTCCCCCAATTTGGGGAAGTTTTCAGCAATTATTTCTTCAAATACACTTTCTATCCTTTTTCTCTTTTCTTCTTGTTCTGGTACCCCTATAATGTGGATATTGTTCCATTTGGATTGGTCACTCAGTTCTCTTAATACTCTTTCATCTCTTAATACTCTTTCATTCCTGGAGATCCTTTTATCTCTCTCTGCATCATCTTCTCTGTGTTCCTGTTCTCTGATTTCTATTCCATTAACAGCCTCTTGCACCTTGTCCATTTGCTTTTAAGTCCTTCCAGAGATTGTTTTGTTTCTGTATTCTCTCTTCCAACTTTAGCTATTAGTTCTTGCATTTTTCTCTGAAGCTCCATCAGAATGGTTATGACCTTTATTTTGAATTCTTTTTCATGAAGATTGGTTCAAATCTATCTCCCCAGGTTCCCTCTTAGGGGACATCTGTATTATTCTTGTCTGTATCAAATTCTTCTTCCTTTTCATGGTGATAGAGATAGTTGTAGAAAGTTGGCACTGTCAGCTGGGAGAACAAATTCCCTTCCCGCTTGCCTGTCTCCTTCCCTTCCTGTGAGAGTGCCAACCCCTAGCAGTTTGTGCTGGGCAGCTGCATGCTGATGGGGCCTCTGAGTCTGGCCCATGCAGCTGCGGAGAAGCTCTGCATGGCTGCTTTGGACCTGGCCAGTCTCAGGCTGCTGCTCTGCTATGGAGGGGCTGTGCAAGAGGTGGAACAGGTGGGAGGCTGTTAATCACTGTGAGGGGCCTCAGAGCTGTGCTGCTACACAGGGAGTTAGGGCACCTGGATTTCCCCAGGATTCCCAACTGCTGAGCTGTGTGTGCTGAGATGCTTCCTTCCAGCTGTGAGGCTCCTGTCCCTTTAAGACTTTCAAAAGGCACTCACTTTTCTTTTGTCCCAAGGGCACTGACTGCGGGGACCCACTCACATATTTTACTGTTCTGTTTCCCTAGTATCCAGCACACCACTCACTGTGTGTCTGCGCTCCTGGTGCAGATGACTAGGGCTGGATATTTAGCAGTCCTGGGCTCCCCCTCCCTCCCTGCTCTGACTCCTCTCCTCCCTCTGGGAGCTGGGGTGAGGGGTGCACTCTGGTCCAGCCAGGCCGTGGCTTGTATCTTACTCCTTTCATGAGGTGCTGGGTTCTCACAGGTGTAGATGTATCCTGGCTGTTGTACTGTATCTTCTGGTCTCTCTTTTAGGAATAGTTGTATTTGTTGTATTTTCAAAAATATATATGGTTTTAGGAGATTTCTGCTGCCCTACTTATGCTGCCATCTTGGCTCCTTCCACACTTTCTTTGTTTTAAGAATAATATATAGTAGTAACTCCTCACTGATTCCATGGAGATGTGTAGATTCTAGGCAAGTAAAATCATCACCTATCCTTCTCCCATTTCTCCTTTCCGAGCCTCTGCTGATTGACCTGAGTCCTAACCAAGAGGTCAGGTCTAGTGTGCTCTCCTGTGAGTGGTGAACTTTTGCCAAACAAAAAAATTGAAAGTTAAGCCAAAGGCCACAGGACAAACTGACTTCTAAACAACAGGAAGAGTGACACTAAATGTTTAAGTCCTGAGCAGCATAAAGTACGACCGCCTGCTATGCCAGGAATGAGATGCTCTAATACAACACTGTCCTCCATGTCCACTGTTGCTCCCACCACCGTTGTTCCTTACTCTTCCTTATCCTGAAGTTGTTTTTCCTCTTGTATTAGGTTATATCTTTTATGTCAGTTGTTTATAACTTGACTTATATTCCCTACTAAGCAGAAATATTAGTGGCGAGATCACAAATTTTGAAATTTTTTTGGTTTTCTATTGTTGCAATATCAAAGCATGATAAATCTTAATGACTTGTAACAATAATTTATTATTATCTCTTACAGTTCTGTAGGTCCACTAAGCCTATGCAGTTATTCTTATGGATGTCTTTAATGCTGTCAGAGGCAAATTTTTAGCTAAAACTGCAGCCATCCAATGGCTTACAGGGACTGGATGCCCAGGAGGGCCCATTTACATGGCTGGAAGTTGGAAGTGTTCAACCAGGAGCTCACCAAAGGGAATGAACAGAGCAAATGGTCCAAGAGGGAGCAGGACCTGCCAACCCAGTCAAGGGCGAGACTCATAACTGGCAAAACACCAATTCCAATGTACTTTATCAATTAAAGCAATCACAAGCCCAGCCAAAATTTAAGCATATTGAAAAATACACTTCAACTCCAGCTGGGAAAAGTGGCCATGATTCATACATCATGGCCATTAGGCTCGCAAGATTCCAATCCAGGCTTCACTTCAACTTGGGTATTTATTCTCGGGAACCAGTTTCTTAATCTTCTTACCAGAGTTGTTCTAACAATAAGAGGTAATATTTACCATGCTGTTCAAAGTAAACATTCAAGAAATGAATACTTCTAGATACTGACAAGTCCTTTAACTGCAAGAACTTATTGTAAGGATTTTGTAGTGAGCAAGAACATCTGAGTACGGTAAAGTCTAAATTAACATTCGAATGAAAGCATGAATAAGTAAATTCCCAGTGCAGTAATCTTGTCTTACTCATCTTTGTAGCATTCCAGCAAAAATCTTCCTTCTGATATCAATTCTGTAAATATTTCCTTAATTGAATTGTCAAACTGAAAAAAGGTTTTCTTTGTGCATTTAGCACTCACAGTGATCAAAGTATATAGCATTAAATGAACTAATTTTGAAGGATTTGCATATTTAGAAAAGTTCTCAAATTTGGTTGAAGGAAAAGGAGAAAGAAAAGCTTATCAATACATGATTTACAGCTTGTCTCCCTTAATAAACCTGTAGATCAAGATTTGTATGAGCTTATCAAGAAAAGCAATGATGCAATCTGCATAGGAAAAGGAAGCTTTTTGTTCTAGCTTTTCATAAACACTGCACTAAAAGGTTCTAAATTTCATAGGAATTACTTCTGAAGAAAGGCTAAGAATAATGACAGTATAAGTGAAATGCAGTACATTTTTGCTAGTTTTATTTTCTGACGTCATTTTGATTATATAAAAATACTGTAAAGGTGGGTCTCAATTTCATAGCAAATAAAGGTATGTTTTGTACATTTCAATTATTAACAGATGATTTAAAAATTTTTGTTTCCTTGGTAACAAGGTTAATATGTAATAGTCAGAGCTTCCAATGACTTTGTGCTTTGTTTTGAAGATAACACTATAAAAAGCACACTGTATCAAAGAAAATACCCTTCCTTTTCACCAGTTGCATAATATTTTATAATGCCTGATAGTGTAGCACATTTCTTTCAACTTTATACAGGGCAAACAATAAAACAGTGATAAATCCATTGTCATTTTTATTGACATTTCTGTTGTTAACGTAATAAATAGTAGGTTTTAACTCAGGAAATTTTCCAAGATTGAAAATAGTAAAATCTGGCAACTTTTTATAAAGATCTGCTCCTCAGATAGTAGACACTACCTACATGCATAAAATTTCATTAAACCAAATCTTTCTATTTTATAACAATCGGAATAAAGGGCTCCAATAAAATAAAAACATGATTAGCATAATTACAAATCGTGTCTATTTTATGTATTCATGTGTCTTTCTGTCAACATCATTCAGGTATTAAATACTGTGGATCACATAAACTTACGTAAGTATTGTACTAGTCTTCATGGTATAGTCCAGGCTGAAAACTCACCTGTTAATGAAGTTAAAGTCATATTTGAGGAGTATCATGACAGCTGCTTCACAAGAAACTTACCCTTCGAATCTTTTGTTTCTCAGTAATGTGGTTTTAAGCCAGGAGAAAGTTGTATGAGCATATACAACAAATTCTTACCATTTTTCATTGGCCATATGGGAATGTATGAGAGGAAAGGGGAGATCATCAGTGTTGCTTTTGTGCATATTGATAATGTATTCTGTAACTTATTGAAATTACTTCTCAGATACAGCTTTTATAATTTGAAGGACTAAATGCATTTATTATGCATAGTCTTCTTATGGTAGCTAAAAACATGCACCCACCCTAGTTATGTAACTGAGAAATTCTGACATGTTTAGTAAGATAGGAAACATTTCTCTGGATTTGGGCAACAAAGCACATGCCTTTTCAGCTTATTTAACCTCTATCCAGAGATGCTATGAGTTAATGTTTATAATATATAAGAGAGGAAGAAAGCCGAATCTGTGGGTCACAAAGAGCACACACGAAACCCCGTATCACAGAGCTGCTAAAATCTCAGGTTGATCCTGTGACAGTATATTTTGTACTATGTACTACGACAGCAAGAAACTCAGCAGCTTGATATGCTCACATTGCAGCAAAACATGATTTTAATTCAGTCACACAGTGGACACTTTGAGGAAAAAATTCATTGAGGAATGTACTATTAAGCACAGCTCCTCTTGACCTGCCATTTGTCAGGATCAGAGTTGAAAACCAGATGACTAGTTAGGACTTTCTCATTGTCTTTTAACCCAAGGGCATTCGGCTTCTTTGCGGAAACATTTGCTTTGGAACTTTCTCAGTTCTTTGACGTCTGAGTACCAGAAGTCGTAATAGCATCATCTTAGAGAAGAAAACATTGATTTTTAATGAAACTAAATGTATACCACACATATCTTAAAGAGAAGTAGGTAGTCATTGGAAGGAAAATTAGATGCAACTCGGTAATAGGTTATACAACATAATTTTGTTTTTGCTTAAAATTATTACTTTCAGAAAACTAACTTCTCTTTATCTTTTGCTGTTGAAAAACTTAATAATAATAATAATAATAATACATTATTGTTTTGAATTTCCTTAAAGACTCTCTTCCAATTCTTACAGAACTTCTGTTCTCACTGGGCTTTAAGAGATTCACTCAGTCTAGAAATCCTGGGAATTCCCCACATGTTCATACTAAGTCCATCAAAAATAAATAAATAAATAAATAAATAAATCCTATTTCTAATATGTCCACTGGTACTTACTTCCTCCAGATTTTATATATATATATATATATATATATATATATATATATATATATATATATATATATATATATGTATGTATCACAGCTGGTTTTTCACCTTTACGTTTGAGTTCTTTAAATCTTTTCCCTCATGGTCTTAAGAGTTAAAGACAAATATATTTTGCTTAGAAACCTTTAATGACTTTCTGTATTTTAGGAATTGAAGTAAGAACTTTTGAAAGGATGACACTCATAGTTTAAATTCATTTTCAATAGCTGTGTCACAAATTGCCATAAACGGTGGCTTAAAATAATACCAACAGTTCTGTCGATCAGAAGTGTGGCATCTTGCAGCTGGTTTGCCTGCTTAGGGTTTTACAAAGATGCAACCAGGATGTCAAGCAGACTGTTAGCATCTGGGGGCTCTAGAGAAAAAGACAAATGCTTCCAAGCTTAGTCTTGTCTATAACAAAATATCAGAGGATGTCAGCCCAGAGCCACTCAGCTCCTAGAGGCTGCTCACCTCCAGGAACCTCCAGCAGCACGTCAAATCTTTCTCCTGTTTTGAGTCTCTGACTTGCTCCATCTCTGGTATTTAGACCTAGATTTAAAGTGCTCAAGTGTTTATGTCAGGATTACTGAATAATCTCCTTTAATTATACCTGTAAAATCACTTCAAAAAGCCCTTGTTTGAGTAACTGGGAAGAAGGTACATGTGCACCAGGAGCCAGTAATCTTGGAAGGCACTATAGAATTCTGCTTGTCACATAATCCTTTCATAACCTGGCTCCAGCTTACATTTAAAAATTCACTATTAGTTACCTACATCCTTAAGTTAGTGGTTCTCAAAGTGTGTTCCCTGGACCTGCAAGCATTGGCATAATCTGGGAATTTGTTAGAAATGTAATTCTGAAGCCCACCTCAGACCATCTACATCAGAAACTCTGGGATGGGGACCAGAAAGTGACATTTTTAATAAGGCCTACAGGTATGCTGATACCATTGACTTTAAGAACCACTTCCCTAGGTCAGACTTGTCAGACTTTAACATGCATAAGAATTACCCCCAAATTATTAAAAACAGATTCCTCTGCCCCACCAGAGACTGATGGAGCAGGACTGAGACCGAGTCTGAGAATTTGCATTCCTAACAAGTTCTCTGGTTAGTCATGCACCACACTTTGTATAGTACTGTGCTAGAAAGTCAAAGAGAGCTCTTCTCAGAAAGAGCAAGTGATTCTCAGTGTCTTTGACTTGAACCATGCCATTGTTTCTGTCTGAGAATGTTCTTTCTCATCGTGCTCACCTGAGATCTTACTTAGTCTTTAACATCCATTTCCAAAACCATTTCTTTTTTGCAGACCTCCACAAGAAAATCTATATACCCCTCCCATTCCTTCATTTCCCCATGATTTTGTGCACACATCAATGACAGCACTCATGGTATTGGAGCTGTTTAAATATCTTTTTTTCACTAAACCTTTTCATTTCCTGTCTTTGCCTTCATAAGCTTGAACATATTTAGCTCTCAAAGTATTTGTTGAATTAATATATTTATGAATTAGTGCATATCAGGCAAAAGAAAATTAATCTTCTATGTATTCATGGAAAACATTTTTCTTGTATGTTGTTTATATTATCACAGTATTTGAGAAATTAAATGTATGACAATACACTAGAGTTTGTGCAACTTCAGTAATTATAAACATAACCAAATTTGTGGATGACTCAATGCTTGACTGGTTAGATAACCAAAATATTGTTATTAGTAATCATAAGGCATGTGGCAACAAGGGCTCAAAATGTACTGTAATTCCATTAAAATAAGAGAAGCTAATGTTTGAATAATGAAAGTAAAAGAGAGATTATGTTGAAGGGCAACTTCTTAAGAGTCATTACAAGTTAATTTGCAAAGAGAACTATTGGAAACTCCTCAATATTTCCACCTTTTAATTTCCATAAAGGAAACTGGTTATATAGTCAAAGGTGGGTATGGTCTATAGCTCACATCATGCTCATTTCAAGTCAATCCATGACCTTTAAAAAGGAATAAAATCTAAGGGTAAAAAATGCTAAGACTGTAAGAAAGAGGAGTTTGTTTTGGTAAATACACACTATTTCACTTATTTATTGTTCATCATACAATTTTTGAACAACTACCTCCTGCCCGATAGTGGGACCATAAAGATGAATAACACAGTTTTTGAGAAATCCAAGTCTATGTATAAGTAAGTTTGTCACTGCTGTGTAACAAACCACGGTGGAATTCAGTAGCTTAAAACAGAAGCCATATCTTATTTCTCACAAGTCCTTGAGTCAGCAGGGTGGTCTCATTGCCTCCCCTGTGATATCCCATCTTCTGAGGTTGGCTGTGTGTCTCATGGCTAATCCCAAGGCCAATGTGCTGAACATAATTCCTCACCCAAGATGGGGAAAGAGAAGAACTCAGACCATCAGTGCAGTCTGTATTCCACATTAATAAATGAACTTGAGGGTGGTAGTCATGGTGAGAGGGCACTGAGACGTTTTCCAGGCATAGCTAACCATATGTACAAAGGCATTAAGGCAAAATGGAGCACATGACTTTCAAATAAGTTGATGTGGTGAAAGTGTAGGAAGCGTGTTGATGTACACAGGGTGGGGAGAGCAGAGGCAGAGAGCCTGGAAAGTTGCCTTGCAAGAAGCTAGGGAGAGTGTCTTCCCCCTGCAGCGGGCAGTGAGAAGCAGCATGAAGAAGTGTGTGCTTTCCATTGCTGTCTTTTAGGGAGGTTTAGAGCTCGCAGGGATGACTCTAGATGCCTAAAGCCAGTTACAGGACAGTTTAAATACTCTGACAGGAGGTGAGCACCTGAATGAAGCCAGTGGCTATGAGGAGGAGCAATGGGAATGGTACAGGTCCACTGAGGAACTCATTGAGGACCTTGCTCCAATCAATTTCAAAGTTTTTATAGGGCCCTGAATCAGATTCATAGAGCTGAGTAGTGAGCAAGAAGTAGAATTACTAAGCAAAAACTATAAGCACATCCATCTTCAGGAAACAGGAATTCTGGCATGATAACTTGACGTAGCGACCATATCCCTAGGTTCTCGGAACATGATCCTTCAGCGTCCGCTCTGGAAGCAGAAGCTGGCATCCCTTGTCCTGGACAACCTGCAAATTATGTGGAGTCACCTTGGCCTCCTGCCTCCTCACTGTCCCCACCCTGCTCCTCTGGAGGAGGCCTCCTCTTAGAAAGCACTTTTTAAGTACAAACCGACCATCCAGAGCCCACATCCCATTTGTGCTCTCAAACTCTGGGCTGGGATACACTTGCTCTAATTACCCCAGGGTCAGGTCTGAGACAACTGGGGCGGCCCCTAAAGCACAGAGCCTTCTGCAGTCACTTGGATGACTGAATCCTAAGCCTTTTACTCTGCCTCACCACTGTCCCCCTGTGGAAACCACAGTTAAGGCTCTTCCCTCCTTCCCTGTCTCCCCTCCGCCTCCTGGGGCTTCCCTGTGTGGTCCCACATGGCATACATTCCCTGCCCTTGGGGAACTGTGAATAATAAAGTGTCTTTTGAATGGCAATAATCTCCCCATATGTCAGCTTTACTATACAGCTTCAAATGTTCTACTAATACACTATAAAACACTTGAATAAAAGACAATTTTGAGGATTTTTTTTTAGTGTTGCTTTTATTTTTAAAGGGAGGGCAATATCATTTTACTGAAAGACTGAGCAATGGAAAGTAAAGTGTATGAAAGGAAGGTAAAACAGTTAATATGCCAGAGAAGGTCTTGCAGTCAAGAAATTGGAGGAACAAATTAATCGTGGTCAAGGGAAGGGAAGAAACTTCTCATTAAAAAAGCTAATTTTGAGGTACAGTGAGCAAGTTTATTGAGTAAATTCTGGGCTGCCGACCTCCACATTTTTGTGAAGCAGGAAGCAGAGACATCTGGTGTGGTGTGCATGTGTGGGAGGTCCATGAGGAAATTCGGAAGCATCCCAGTGGTGAACAGGAGCAGAGCAGTAGCTGCCAAGCACACGGAGGGCTGTGAGCATCACAGGCCCAGCGGAGGTCTGCGAGCATTAATCCAAGTTTGGTGGACCACAGGATTTCTGTGGGTCTAAATGATCTTTAAAAACCCTTTGTAAAACTGATCCATGTCATCACCGCTTGGCTGCTCTCTGCCTCAGTGAATCAGTCTGACTAATTGATAAGTAGGCATTATTCTGTCCACAATGGAGTAAGCCAAGGGACAATGTACGTGTGAAGCCCCATTTTACAATGGCAGGCTTCCCAGTTGAGCATGTCAGAATCACTATTCAGAGCCTGTACACCCACTTTAAATTGAAAATAGCATTGCTAATGCACGTCTGGGATGGATTTGAGTTTTACAAATAAATAATGCAACAAGACATTGGCACAGACCAAGCAAACAAGCTGGGATGCTTCCTCCCTGAAAGTTTACCCCTTAGCTGCCACTTGCCTGCAGCCTCTTGGACTGCCTCCCTGCCTCTGATAAGCCTATGGTTTCCTCGTCTGACTGCTTTTCCTCCACTTACCCAGTTACCTTGACATTGTAAAGAACTGCATGTAGTGTCTATCCCATGGCAGCTGCTCTGATCCTGTTCAGTTGGAAATTAATCTCCCCTCTGGACTTCCACATGGCTTCACTGCCACCTCTCAGTTACAGAGTGCTCTATTGTATTACAGTTATTTGTTTCTGCCTGCCGAGTTGGTATTGGAGATCTAAGGAAAAGGATGGGATTCTGATTCATGAAAGTAACTTGATGCTGAGTTTCCAGAAGGTGCTTTCAGAACCTTCATTTCAGTCTTGGTCTACCACAGTGAAGAGCACAGAACTTCACACATTAATGTGCTGGTTTATTTTGGAGGGAAGTATATTCCATACTAGCATTAATACTAGGCTTTCATGTTTCATCCTTATGCTATCTTTGGTTTAACAAGGCTTAGCTCTGTTTCCTCTGAGTGAGGTTCAGACTCAAGTTTTAAAAGTTTGTTTAACCAATTTTATGGAAGTGTGATATATATATATTGTATAAGTTTATATGTTGCATCCATTTAAAGTGTACCATTTGAAGACCTTTGCCAGAAATAGAGACTCATGTAAATGTAGCCACAATCAAGATACAAAATCTTCCCACTGCCTCTGAAAATGCTCTTTCTTCTTGGAAGCATGACTCTACCCACTCCCAGGTGGAGTATGCTTTTTGTCATGATAAATCATTTTGAGTTTTCTAGAATTTTATATAAATGAACTTCTACTGCATGTGGTCTTTCTTGTTTTACTCACATAACAACCCTGAAATTGGCTTTTATTATTCTGTGTAATGGTTGTCCATTTCTATTTATTTATAAGTGGCATTCCACTTTACAGGTATATTCCTCAGCTGTTTCACACACCCATTGGTAAACATTTAGATCGTTTCCAGTTTCTGGATATTTGGAATAATGTTGCTGGGAACAGTGATGCACAAGTATTTATGTGGATATATGTTTTTATATCTCCTGGACAAATACCTAGCTGTAGAATGACTGGGTCATATAGTAGGTGGATATATCAATTTTTCAAACACTTGCCAACAGTTCTACAAAATCATTGTGCTATTTTATATTCTAACTAGCAGGATATGAGTGCTTCAGTTGCTTCATAGCCCCACCAAAACTTGGCATTTTAAGTATTCTAAATTGTAGCCATTTGAGTGGATATTTAGAGATACCTTATTGTAGTTTTAACTTGCATTACCCAGATTCCTAACGGTATTTTCATGTGCTCAATGGAAAGTCACATATTTTCCATTATGGAATATTTCTCCCATTTTATTACCAGTTATTTTTAGCCCTCTATTACTGAGTTATAAGAGTTATTTTTATTTTCTGAACACAGGTTTTTTGTCTGGTATTTGTATTGCAAATATTTTCTTTCATTCCATTGCTCAACCTTTCTGTTTTTCAATGGTGTCTTTTGAAGAGCAAAAGTTATTAATGTTGATAGAATCGAATGTATTCTTTTATTCATGCTTTCTGTGCCCTAAGAAAGCTTTTCATCCTCCAAGTTAGTAAGGATTTCTCCTCTCTCTTCTCTTAAAAGTTTTATATATTTAACTTTTGTGTTTCAATATATTGTATACTTTGAGTTAGTATCTGTGTTCTGCAAGATAAGGATCAAGATTTTTTTCTTATATGGATATCTGTTCGTCCCAACACTATTTATTGAAAAGTCCTTCCTTTCTCCATTGACTTGCACTGTCAACTTTGTAAAGAATCAATTGACCATATATGTGTGTATCTATTTCTGGAAACCCAATTCTGTTCATTATTCCATATAATCTATATTAATTTATTTAAACGTGCAAATCATATTGTCCTCACTGCAGTAACCTTATAGTAATTCTTGAAATTAGGTAGTTTAGAAGTCCTTCAAATTTAGCTATTCTGGATCATTTACATTGGCATATAAATTTTAGAATCAGCTCATCAATTTCTATAAAACTCATAATGGTAGCTTGAATGTGACAGGCTTGAATCGATAGATGAATCTGAGGACAATAGGCATCTGAACAATAATGAATCTATCAATCCATAAACATGAGTTATTACTCCATTAATTTATGTCTTCTTTAATTTATCTCAGTAATGTTACATAGGTTTCAATGATGATACCTAGCACATCTTTTCTTATTAATTCTGAGCATGTGGAGTTTTTTCACAGAATTGTAAATAAATTGCTTTTAGGTTTAATTTTTCCAAATGTTAGTTGCTAGTAAGAAAAAATACCTATTTTTATATATATTCACTTCTTAGAATTCTTCATTCTTTCTAAATTTTGTTAGTTCTACAGTCAAAATAAGACTTTCTATGTAAACAATCGTATCTACTAATAAAGATAGCTTAATTTCTTCTTTGCTTTTCTTTACATCTTTCATGACTTTTCACTTGCTCTGTTTAAGACTTCAGTGAAATATCAAACAGAAGTGATGAAAGCGCACATCTTTGTCTAGTTCCCGAACTTAGGGAAGAGTTTCAATATTCAACCACAAAACATGATTTTAGCTGTATATTTTCTCAGATGCTTGTTAACAGTAGACAGTTTCCTTCTATTCCAAGACAGATGAGGTTTTGTTTTATTTTTTTAATCATGAGTTGGTGTTGAACTTGTCAACTGTTTTTTCTACACCAATTGAAATAATAAGATTGTTCATTTTGTTTTAATTTGGTGAATTCATTGATTATTTTAAAGTTAATCATAACAAGTTACCCCCAAAATTAGCACTTGAAACAACATTATCATCTCACAATTTTTGTGTTCAGGAACCCAGACAGTGCTTCGGTAGATATATTTAGTTCAAGATCTCTCATAAGGATTCAGCCAAACTACTGGAGTTGCAACAAGAAGGTTTTCTTCCAAGCTCATGCAAATGGACCTCAATTCCTCATGGGCTTTGGGGCTGAAGTCTTCAGTTTCTTACTGGCTATTCCGTGCCATAAGACTGCCACGTATGAAAGATGGCTTCTCTGAGTGATTAGCCTGGGAGAAAGAGCAGAGCAAGAAAAAAACTGTAGTCTTCTTAGTAACCAAAATCAGAAGATAGAAGTGAGTCACTAAATCCAGTCTACACTCCAGAAGTGATTATAAGAACATGAACTGCAAGGTGCTGAGATCACGAGGAGCCATTAACCTACAATACCTGAATTCAAGAGTCAAACATTATTTGATCACAATAGACTACTTATTCTGTATATTGTTGATTTCATCTACTAACAGTGTGTTAAAGAATTCTATATTCCAGTTTATGAGTCATATTGGTTTCTAATTTTCATGTTTTGTAAAACCTTCATCAGGTTTTGGTGTATGACTTATGCTGAGCTCATGAAACGAGTTGAAATTACACACCTGTCCTCTATTTTCTAAAAGAATCTTGAATATTGGTGTTTCTTGCATCCTAAATGTTTTATAGAACTTACCAGAAAAACATGGGCAGAAAAATTTTCAGAAAACCTAGAGTTTTCTTGGTAAATAGGTTTTAATTTTTTTAAATTAATATAGTGCTATTCATATTTTCTATTTCATCTTGCATTGATTTTAGTAATTATGTCTTTGAAATGATTCCATGCAGTTCATTTCACCTAAATTGTGAAATTTGTTGTTATGTAATTATCTTTTAATATCTGTATGATGTGTGGTAATATTTCCTCTTTCATTTCTGTGAGTGACATTAGTGACTTGATTTCAAGCTAAAGTTTTATCAGTTTGATTCTTTTTAAATAACTAGCTTTCAGTTTCTTTGCTGATATTTATTGGTACTTATTTTAAACTTTATTGATTATTCTTTTGATCTTTATTAATTTCTTACTTCTAGTTATTTTGACTTACTTCACTACTGTCTCTAGCTTCTTCAAGTGAAAATGTAGTTCATTAATTATACATTTTTTTGTTTCCTAATACATGCATCAAAATCTATAAATTTCCCCACTAGACTATTTTAAACTGCATCTCATGAATTTTTTTATTTTGTTATCATTAATCTACAATTACATGAAGAACATTACTCTCCTACCCCAAGTCCTCCCCACAAACCCTATTACAGTCACTGTCCATCAGCATAGTAAGATGTTGTAGAATCACTGCTTGTCTTCTCTGTGTTGCACAGCCCTCCCCTTTCCCCCACCCCCCACATTATACATGCTAATCATAATACCCCCTCTCTTCTTCCCCACCCTTATCCCTCCCTACCCTCCTATTCTTCCCAGTCTCTTTCCCTTTGGTAACTGTTAGTCCATTCTTGGGTTCTGTGATTCTGCTGCTGTTTCGTTCCTTCAGTTTTTCCTTTGTTCTTATACTCCCCAGATGAGTGAAATCATTTGGTATTTCTCTTTATCCGCTTGGCTTATTTCACTGAGCAAAATACCCTATAGTTCCATCCATGTTGTTGCAAATGGTAGGATTTGTTTTCTTCTTATGGCTGAATAATATTCCATTGTGTATATGTACCACATCTTCTTTATCCATTCACCTACCGATGGACATTTAGGTTGCTTCCATTCCTTGGCTATTGTAAATAGTGCTGCGATAAACATAGGGGTGCATCTGTCTTTTTCAAACTGGAGTGCTTCATTCTTAGAGTAAATTCCTAGAAGAGGAATTCCTGGGTCAAATGGTAAGTCTATTTTGAGCATTTTGAGGAACCTCCATACTGCTTTCCACAATGGTTGAACTAATTTACATTCCCACCAGCAGTGTAGGAGGGTTCCCCTTTCTCCGCAACCTCACCAACATTTGTTGTTCTTTGTCTATTGGATGGTGGCCATCCTTACCGGTGTGAGATGATATCTCATTGTGGTTTTAATTTGCATTTCTCTGATAACCAGCGATGTGGAGCATCTTTTCATGTGTCTGTTGGCCATCTGAATTTCTTCATTGGAGAACTGTCTGTTCAGCTCCTCTGACCATTTTTTAATTGGATTATTTGCTTTTTGTTTGTTGAGGTGCATGAGCTCTTTATATATTTTGGATGTAAAGCCTTTATCGGATCTGTCATTTACGAATATATTCTCCCATACTGTAGGGTACCTTTTTGTTCTATTGATGGTGTCCTTTGCTGTACAGAAGTTTTTCAGCTAGATATAGTCCCACTTGTTCATTTTTGCTTTTGTTTTCCTTGCCCAGGGAGATATGTTGATGAGGAAGTCCTAATGTTTATGTCCAAGAGATTTTTGTCTATGTTTTTTTCTAAGAGTTTTATGGTTTCATGACTTACATTCAGGTCTTTGATCCATTTTGAAATTACTTTTGTGTATGGGGTTAGACAGTGATCCAGTTTCATTCTCTTACATGTAGCTCTCCAATTTTGCCAGCACCATCTGGTGAAGAGACTGTCATTTCCCCATTGTATGCCCATAGCTCCTTTATTGAATATTAATTGACCATATATGTTTGGGTTAATGTCTGGAGTCTCTAATCTGTTCCACTGGTCTGTGGCTCTGTTCTTGTGCCAGTACCAAATTGTTTTGATTACTGTGGCTTTGGAATAGAGCTTGAAGTTGGGGAGTGAGATCCCCACCACTTTATTCTTCTTTCTCAGGACTGCTTTGGCCATTTGGGGTCTTTGGTGTTTCGATATGAATTTTTGAATTATTTGTTCCAGTTCATTGAAGAATGTTGTTGGTAATTTGATAGGGATTGCATCAAATCTGTATATTGCTTTGGGCAGGATGGCCATTTTGACAATATTAATTCTTCCTAGCCAAGAGCATGGGATGAGTTTCCATTTGTTAGTGTCCCCTTTAATTTCTCTTAAGAGTATCTTGTAGTTTTCACGGTATAGGTCTTTCACTTCTTTGGTTAGGTTTATTCCTAGGTATTTTATTCTTTTTGATGCAATTGTGAATGGAATTGTTTTCCTGATTTCTCTTTCTATTGGTTCATTGTTAGTGTACAGGAAAGCCACAGATTTCTGTGTGTTAAATTTGTATCCTGCAACTTTGCTGTATTCCGATATCAGTTCTAGTAGTTTTGGAGTGGAGTCTTTAGGGTTTTTTTATGTACAATATCATGTCTTCTGCAAATAGTGACCATATAACTTATTCTTTACCAATCTGAATTCCTTGTATTTCTTTGTTTTGTCTAATTGCTGTGGCTATGACCTCCAGTACTATGTTAAATAACAGTGGGAAGAGTGGGCATCCCTGTCTTGTTCCTGATCTCAGAGGAAAAGCTTGCAGCCTCTCACTGTTCAGTATGATGTTAGCTGTGGGTTAATTGTATATGGCCTTTATTATGTTGAGGTACTTGCCCTCTATACCCATTTTGCTGAGGGTTTTTATCATAAATGTATGTTGAATTTTGTCGAATGCTTTTTCAGCACCTATGGAGATGATCATGTGGTTTTTGTCCTTCTTTTTGTTGATGTGGTGGATGATGTTGATGGATTTTCAAATGTTGTACCATCCTTGCATCCCTGGGATGAATCCTACTTGGTCGTGGTGTATGATCCTTTTGATGTATTTTTGAATTCAGTTTGCTAATATTTTGTTGAGTATTTTTGCATCTACGTTCATTAGGGATATTGGTCTGTAATTTTATTTTTTGGTGGGGTCTTTGCCTGGGTTTGGTGTTAGGGTGATGTTGGGTTCATAGAGTGAGTTTGGGATATTCCCTCCTCTTCTATTTTTTGGAAAACTTTAAGGAGAATGGTATTATGTCTTCTCTGTATGTCTGATAAAATTCCGAGGTAAATCCATCTGTCTTGGGTTTTTTTTCTTGAGTAGTTTTTTGATTACTGCTTTAATTTCTTTGCTGGTAATTGGTTTGTTTAGATTTTGTGTTTCTTCCTTGGTCAGTTTTGGAAGGTTGTATTTTTCTAGGAAGTTGTCCATTTCTTCTAGGTTTTCCAGCTTCTTAGCATATAGGTTTTCATAGTAGTCTCTAATAATTCTTTGCATGCATCTCATGAATTTTGAAATGTGTTTTCATTGTCATTCATTTCATGATATTTTCTCCATTTATTTGTGATTTTTCTTTCAAAAGAAATGTTGTTTTGAGGAATGCTGTTTAATTTAAAAATATTTGGAGTTTTTCTAAATGTCTGATTTTTCATCAATTTCTACTTTAATTTCACTCTAGTTAGAAAATGGATTCAGTTTTTAAAAATTTATTGAATCCTATCTTCAGAGATAATATATACCCTCTCTTTTTGAGTGTACAATGAATACCTGAAAAACAACGATTATTCTGTAGTTATTGTGTATAGTGTTGTATATATATATATATATCCTTTAGGTCAATGTTATAAATGCCCAAATTCTGTATGTCTTTGCTGATATTTTTGTCTTGTTTAATCAATTTGGGTGGTTACTATCAGCTGCTATGACTGCAAAATTCTGTCAATTTTTGCCTCACATATTTTGAGGCTTCTATTAAGTGCATTCACATTTATGATTGTTGTGTCTTCCTCATGAATGGAACCCTTTATGAAATATCTCTGTCTCTGGGAAAGTTCTTTGTCTCCATGTGCATTTTATCTGACATTAGTATATCCATTCTAGCCTTCTTGTACTTAGTTTGCATATTATAACTTTTTTCATCCATTGATTTTCAACATATATATTTATTTGTATTTAAAATGTATCTTTTATAAATAGACTGTTAGGTCTTACATTTTATAACCTTTCTGAAAATCCTTTTAAATTGACATGTTTAATTCATTGACATCTAATGTAATTATTGATGTGGTTCAATTTAGATCTCTCATTTTATTATATCTTTTCCTATTGTCTACTCTATCTTTTTTTTGTATTTCCTCCTTTGCTGACTCCTTTTGGATTAGATCAACTCCTTTTTTTCAAAGACTTTCATTTTTCATTTCCTATTCTCTTTTTTAGCTATATCTCTGAGCATTATTTACTTATTAGGATGCTTTAGGGATTACAATAAAAACCTTTATTCTTCACATTTTATTTAGAATTTATGTTGCATAATTTATTTAAAATATAGAATTACAAACAAAATATAGTTTGATTTACCTCCAGCCCATCATCTTTTATGCTAAAACTGTTGTAACATATGATAGACTCCAAAGGACAAAGTTACAATTTTTGTTCTAAACAAATCGTGTTTTTAAAGAAAGTAATATGAAAATGCTCTTTTATTTTAATGCTATATTTTCCATTTCATTCATTCCTGATTATTTGTATTTTTCTTTTCATTCTGAAGAACTTCCTTTTAACATATTTTGTATTGATGGTGGGCTGGTCATGAATCTTCTTAGTTTTTTTTAACTTGAAAGTTCTTTAATTTTACCTGTCTTTGGAAGAATATCTTCACTGGCTACTGTGGGCATTGTTTGATGATTTTTTTTTCTTTCAGGACTTTAAGAAGGTTTTTATATTATCTTTGGCTTCCATACTTTCTGATGAAACATCTGTCACCTTTGGAAGTGTTTTTGCCTTTTAAATGATGTATCATTCTTAACTGGAAACTTTCAAGATTTTCTTATCTTTCATTTTCACTAGGTTAACTATAATGTGAGGTTTGCTAAACTTCTTCAGTCTGAATATGTTATTATTTATATATCCTACAGAACTCTAAATAACTAATAAAATTGGTAAGAGTACAATAAAACATGATACTAAAGAGCTGAGGAAAGATACAACCTCCATAAATGTCCTTTGCCCGTGACTGCAATCATTTGATCTCTTTGGCTTTCCATATCTCTTCCAGACTAACTCTATTTCAAGCTCCAGCACACTGGGGTTCACTAATCGTAATGTTACCTGAATCCAAAATGTGACAAAATCCTTAGGCAGACTTTCATGCACAATGGATTCACTTCTGGAACCATGAACTTTATTAAGAATTTACATAAGAAGTTTGGAATAAACACTTTTGAGACTTAGTATTGTGGTCTTGAAAAGGCAGTCAGTGGCTATAAAGTACTGAGAATTCATTGAAATTAGTGACACCTTACAATCAATACACATAATAGGGTCCTCCTTCCAACTGAAATTAAATGCAGGAATGGTCTGTATGTTTAGCACGATTATACAGTCTTGGCTTTTTGAGGTGACAACAGATGGTCTGATAAGAAGTGGCAGGACTAAATGCAGGCAACTAGCCTCTCATCTCAAGATTTCTTAACCATGAAATTTATGAATTTATGATTAACTGAGTGGTGGGAAAAATAAGTATGTACAGTCTTAAGTCAGGGTGATTGAGTGTACCTTGTAGATCTCAAGAGTAATTGAATCTTAAACATTTTATCTATCTCACATTTTTAAAAGGAGTGTGCATTTCTACTATTAAAATGTCACTCATCAAAAAATGTCACTTACAAATGCTTGTACTATTTCATTTAGTTTTAGATATTCTGTGACTTGGCTTAGATCATTTTTATTTTCTATTTCCAAGCTTAGGATCCTTAGCCAAATAAGCATCAGTGTTGACTTTGTTTTCCAAATTCTATCATTCTTTAAATATCATTTGGGATTATTTCCAGAACTTCATTGATTTTCATGTTTTCTCCTTTGTTTTTCACTCAGAAGTGTGGTAGTGCATATCCACATTGTTTGTAGTTTCAAATATATTTTGGATAATTTAAACATGAAATCTGGTATCAGATAATGGATGTCTAGGGAGATAAAGGAATATAAAACTATTTATACAGCACTGTTTTCAAAGAGGTGAAAAATCATTTTTAAAGGAATATTCAAATATCACCCATCAAATTAATAAATGTCTACAGATTTTGAATAGCTCTGGAAAATTAAAATTATTTTAACTTCTGCTTATCTTTCCAAATGAATTCTAATTATTTTTAAAAAAGCAATGGATGGTCTGTTCTCAAAAGAACTTATTCTTACCTCTTTAAAATCATTTAATTCATGGCAACGCATCAAAAAACAGAAAGAATTCTTAATGGTTTTTGTATTCTTTGCATTTTATGACTGTACTGCTGCATTATTTTCTTTAATTCAAACTAATCTTATTATTTCTATTTTAGTGTCATATCAAATATAGGAGAGATATTCTGCTATTTTTAGACATTATGTACACAGAGTTTTATGGCAGAATGTTGAGAATAAGTCTTATTACCAAAATGTTAAAAATGAATGATCATTTTTCAGGTTTTGATTTTAATGGATGGAGGGAGTCAAAGCTGAGGTCAGTAAATCGATATAAAGATGTTTTTCACTACATATGGTGACCAAAAGGAGAAATCCTTTTTTTTTGATTTGAGTAAATTGGAAGTAAGGAAGAACTAGAAATAAAAAGGAAGTCATTTGAATAAATGTATTTCATTTTACTTAAAATAAATTAAGATGTTTTTAGCCTTTGGTTATGTCCAATAGCAAAAGCAATGTAACTTCTAAACTAAGTTGACTTTCTATTACTAACATTTAAGTCACTGGGAGTGACAGTAACTCTGAGGGAGAAGTCAAGAGCATATTGTATCTTGATTCTTATCAACAACAAGCAGTGGCGTTTCCTAGAAGATTCAACCAACATCTCCTTGATCTGAATGTTGTTCTCTTCAGAAACTCATTACCAGCTTATCACTGAAACTGGCTAATAAATCCTTTAAATAAATAAAGTAGCTTTCCAGGTCCAAGAAGTATTCTGAAACTAACCCTTGTATTTACATTTTTACAACAGGTAGTTCAATTTATAAAATTCATTGTAATTATCATGAGAATGTTTGCTATTAGTTCTAGCAAAATTATAGTGAGGATTTGTTAATTTAGATTGATGGTAAATATATCTGAGTAAAGATATATATTGATAGAGATGATAGCAAAAAAATAGATAATGATGGTAGAAAAAGAGATAATGAATTTGAGTGAAAAGTTGGTTAATACTTTATCTGATCTGCTTCACTGTCTCCATTCTCAGGGCCAATATTCTCTTTTAGGCCCTCAAACATCACTTCTGAAATAAAACCAGATGTCCTAACTGATGATTTGCCCTCATTGCTTTTTCTCTGATCCATCCTGCACATTTAGATTAATTTTCATGAAGCCAAGTTAAAAATAACAACAACAATAATGCTTTCATTTTCCTAGAGAAAAAATATCCTAAAATTATTAGCTTGACATTCATAGCTCCATTTCTTTCCTGCATTATTTCCCACTTCTGCCTCCCATTCCTACGATTAACGCAAAGTAATAGAGTCAGTGTTTCCAGAGGAGAAATATTTTTTATCTTTTTTGTTTTCCAGATGAATTTAAAGACTTGGCCCATCCAAACACATTTTTGTACCTTCAGTCAAAGGAATTCCCTGCTCATCTGTAGTGCTTGCTTCCTGATCTTTAGAGGCCAAGTGTTTAAATTTACTGGAAAACAAAAAAGGTTAAAAAAAATGTTTCTCCTCTGAAATCCCTTATAACTTCAACTGTACACCTTTTTACTCAGTACTTACCACTCTTGATCCCTTGTCATGTTAACTCAGGTGGTCAAGACCAGCCATAGTAAGACATTCCCCACAGCACTTCCTTCTGGGCTTTATACTGGTATCACAAAGTCTCAAAAAGAATTGGTGAGTGAATAAATGAGCCAGATGCTGAATTTGAAGATTTTCCTCTGTCTTTATAGTGGAAATTGTTAGTAAAAGTTTGAAGAATGGTGAGGAAATTGTTATTGGATGCTGGAAAAAAGTAATTCTTGTCATGCAGTAGAGAAAAGTTTAGTGACTTTTTTTGTGGCAAAAAGTTACACAGAAAATACAGCTGGGGAAACTATATATTGGGTTAAAGAGACTTTCAAGTAGAGGGTGACATATCTTTTTTTAGCTGTATATGATAAAACATGAATAAAGAGAAGTGAGCAAAATAAAGTGAATATTCCCTTTTCAAGCAGAATGTAGAGGAAATATAAAGGAGAAAAGACATGCTGTGTTCAAAATAAAACTTTCTCATTCTTGGTTTCTTCTACTGGCAAAATTCTCTGGGTTCAAGGAAAATATCCAGTCCTGTGTCTCAGGGTAAAGGTATCAATGATACAGCTTTTAAACCTTTATTATTGAGACTTCAGAAAGTTTTGTGTGCTTTCCTAGTGAAAACTGCAAGATTATTAAAGTTGTGCCTTTTATACTCTGCTAGATGAAATGACCTCCCTGAATCTTAATGGCATGCTTTGTAGACACTTTGCAGTAGAAAAAATGCTTCTAAATATCTTAAATACAGCACTCTGACACTCAGCCCAACATATAGAAAGAAACATCTTGGAAAAAAGTATTTGGTGTGACTTTTGTTTAGTGGAGAGGATAATAATTTGAAACACACAAATGTATCTGTTTGGTTCAAAAGGGCAGATTCAGTTCCAAATAAGGAGACTTTTGGACTTCCAACCTTTAATAAGTAGGAATAAGGCTGGAGAAAGCTACACAGCTGTAAACTTAAGCCACTTCTTAAAGGGAAAGGCTCAAAGGATGAGCCCAAGAGCCCAGAGAGTATATATCCCAAGAGCCATTAGGAGCTTGTCTCAGAGCCTAGACTGAGCTCTAGACAAGGATATGGTCATTTATTTCTGGATAGCTTTCAGAACTCTTATGGATCCATGAGCACTTGGGACCACCATTCTCACTGCTTTTTAATATGAATGTTTGCTTCAGTCATCTTATTTCTGTTTGAGCATTGTAAGCTGGGTGAATGGGAGAGGAATGCCATTTCTCTCTAATTCAGGAATTCAGGCTAAGGATTCCTGAGACTGAGTAAATGGTGCCAAGGAACTTCATCCACACTTTGACCTTATTTAGTTGATAAGAACCTGCACCTCAAGTAGGAAGTGTTTGCCATAATGAGTATTTTTTTTGTATGTGTAAGGAATCTAAATAATTTGTAGCCCTATAAAGGACTGTGGCTTATTAGCTTAAACATGGACAGTATTTTACTATTTTTCCCATTGAGAAGTGGAAATGACGTCTTCTCCCCCTTGAACCTAGGCCAGCCTTAGTAGCCTGGTTGGCAAATAGGGAGATCTGACCATCCAAGTTTACCTGGGATCTTAGCAGTGCTCATAATAATGAAGCTCTAAGCTAAAACTGGGGAAGTCCTAGAGAGAGATGAATGAGTTAGTCACTCTGCCAAAATAAGGTGGAAGAAATAACATTATGGTACTTTCAAGGCTAGGTCTTAAGAAAGCTTGCACCTTCCATCTAGGACTGTTGAAACAGTCCTCTAGGGAAATCCATCTGCTATGTAGGGAATCTAACTCCCTTAACACCATCATGTTGTGGGAACACTTAGACCACACGGATAAGCCCTGGAAGATGAGACACCATGGGGAGACAAACTGAGCAGCACCAAGATGCCAGCCATATTATTGAGTAAGCTATCTTGGAACTAATTATTACAAGTTGATCAACTGGGATATTCCATCCCACTTGATAGCAAACTGCTCAGCTGAGCCCTTCACAAATTCCTGATTCATAAAACCATGAGCAAAATACAATGGTTGTTTTAAGTCCCTAAACTGTGTGGTGTTGTTATGCACCAATAAACAAACAAAGTAGATTTCATTTATAAAATGTGGAGAGTTCATATAGTCCCCAGAGTATTTGCTATAGTGGTTTGTAGACGAATACATTCTCAAAATCTAATTTTAGATAAATAAATTAATCAACTGTCTGGTTAAAAGACTTTTTTCCCCCCAATATCCATTACTGAAAATCTATCTGCAATGAATTCTTATTCTATCTTAATTACCAGATACAACTTTGTCAAAATTATCTTTGGCAACTGAAATTTTAGTACAGACTTTAGGATTTAGCTTGAGGTTATTTTTGAATACATGTCTAATACAAAAGTGCTTTTAAGTGTTTATTTTAATATAAAAATCAAATGTTCAAAAAAGCATAAATTAGTTATGACTTTACTGAATGCAATTTGAGGTTTTGATTTTTTTTTGAGCAGTCTGAAATTTTTGCAAGGATTGCTATTTCAGGATATGTTATTATTCTTTAGAGACCTTCAAATAAAGATAAGCTTTCCTTTAACACTTGAATAAAGCTTATCCAATCTTACATTTGTTATACTAGTCTACTGATTCTTATATAAATTAGGGTACCTTATGCGATCATAGTCATTTTATTTTGCCTATATCTTGAAATATTCTGGTAACATATTATGCTAGGAATTATTTCATCCTTATTCATTATTACTTACCAATTACTGTCACTCATGCTATAAAAGACAAAGTAATAAGGAAGTGCAATAATGTTGGAATCTCTTACAAGGATGATGCAACACTGAATAAATCATCATTTTTCAACTTTTTTATGGTTTGGATGGACTGTTGTAGCATCTTTCAAGAAGATATAAAAGCAGTCTGGGGACACTGCAAATGTATAGTCCATTCTTAGTTTTCATTGAACACAACTTAGAATTCAGAAATTTTCATCTTCTGCACATAACGCCAAAACAAAATTGTAGATGAGGATGTTCACAACTAAGCCAGTCAGATGAAAGCAGAGGCAAAGAGCGGCTCTGTAGACTGTAACAATGATGACACAACTGATCTCATTACTGAAAGCCGGACTAGGATTCTTCCATGACAGCATCTTAGGTAAATTTCCTAAAACTCAAGAATAGAAAAGGAAACTATTTATTTCTAAAGCCAAAATGAATTTATGATATTCTCATCCAGTTAGTCACTCAATAAGAAAGATTTTATCATGCAATATTGTGCCACAAGAACCTGAATCATCTTTTTTTGCTAAAAGAATGCATCACAGTATCTCTCCTGATATTTGGGATGAACCAAAATTGACTTAATATAAAAGGATCTGCTAAGCTTAAATTGTTATTAAAATATCTAATAATGTCTTTTTTGCTATAACTTTAATCTTCTATAAGTAATTACAAATAATATGACTGAAAATACAATTTTTAAAAATTCAGTTGCTAGGTGGGAAATGTTGATGTTAAATTCTCCTGGTATATTAATTTTATGAAAGAATGTAAGGGAAATGAAAGATTGAAGAAATCTTATAATCACTTTTCTTCAATAAATTTCCCAGTTAAGAAATGGTCTCTTGCACCACCCTTCAGGGAAAGTTAGATACCTACGGTGAAGGAGAACATATTGCCTCTTAAAATAGCCCATTATTTCTTCTGTAATGGTCAAATGCCTTATATGACAAAAAAAATAAATGTTCATAAATATCCTTGTAGTTGCCAAGAGGAAAATCTGTATTCCCTTGTTTTTATGACTATTGTTCAAGCACATATTGCCTCAAAATTAGTACAAGTAATGTAGTATAAATGAGACAAATTCTCCAGAAGGATCTTGATCATTAAAGAATAAAATGTGGCTACAGAATTTGGCGTGCTGAAATTGCCCTTTATTAATAACTCCATGATTACTAAATCATTTTTAAGAGACTTACTACACTCTTGGTTCATAGTGAACTTGAGATCAGCTGAAACAGTGACATATTTTATATGTGAATGCTTCCAAGGCTGATTTCTCCTTTAGTGTACATGTGCAATATTTTTAAATATAAAATAAAGAATTTACATAACTGTATTAAATTGAAGCACATAATTTTGCACATTCCCAGCCAATCAAGATTCTCTATATAATTTTGTGAGTGATAAAGATAGAATTTTCACACCTGAGTCTCTACATTTACTTTATTTCCTTCTGCGTTTTTCTACTGAAAGAGCAAGATGTCTTTTCTCTATCTAAGGGGTTTTGAAAATAAAAGGCAGAGTAAGAAATAGCCCTTCACATGAACACTGATGATGGAGGGGTTTATAGAAATTCTGTACTTTCCACCCAAATTTTCCTTAAATGTTTAATTGATCTTAAAAATAAAACTTATTAATTTAAAATAATAATAATTATATAACATCCATTAAATAAAAATCATTAAAAAATGGGTGTGCAAGCCATATACAGGGAAAATATTCACAGCATACATATTTCACAAAGATTTACTTTTAGAACATATAAACCAACTCCACACATCTTCAAGAGAATCAACCCAATAAAAATAAGAAAAATATCAGGCACAAGACAGAAGATAACACCCAAAAGTGCATGATCAACAGCAAAAGAAAAAGGGCTCAACATAATTAGTCATCAGAGGAATGTAAATTTAAAACCATAATCAGATGCCATCAGCATAGATGTAAAAAGATGACATCAAATATGGGCAAAGAATTAGAGCAACTGGATCACTAGTGGAGTATGAAATGCTTCAGGTTTCATAAATGAAATCTATTGTGTTTATCTATTGGTGTATAATAAAATATCACACAGCTTACAGACTTTAAACAACTTATATTTTGTCATGACTTTAAGAATAAAAAATTTTGGAAGGGCTCAACTGGGCAGTTTGATATGAAACTTGTCTTCTAAGCAGACAATTGATTCATTTATTCATCCAAAATTAGACTTTGAGAGTGCATTCCTCTATAAACCACTACACTCTGGGGACTATATGAACTCTCCAACTGTCCAACTTTCCCAATACCATTTATTGAAGAGGCTGTCTTTTTCTCATTGTATATTCTTGCCTCCTTTGTCATATATTAATTAACCATATATTCATGGGTTTATTTCTGGTCTTTCTATTCTGTTCCATTAATCTATGGGTCTGCTCTTGCACCAATACCATACTGTTTTGATTACTGTAGTTTTGTAGTAGAACTTGAAGTGAAGGAATGTAATGTCCCAGCTTTGTTCTTCTTTCTCAGGATTGCTTTGGCTATTCAGGGTCTTTCATGCTTCCATATAAATTTTAGGATAATTTGATCTATTTCATTGAAAAATGCCATTGGTATTTCGATAGAGATTGCATTGAATCTATAAATTGTTTGAGCATGAGCATGGATAGGAATTTATATAGTATTTTTTGTAACTTCTTCAGTTTCTTTCATCAGTGTCTTACAGTTTTCATAGTACAGGTTTTTGAATTTTTCAAGTCATAAACTTTACCAACTTTAACAATTCACTAAACTGAAAAGACTTGTGCATTTCATTTTATGTGATGTATCTCTCATTATAATTTTTTAAATACATACTGAAATAGTCTTTTAAATAAAGAAAAAAGAATTTCAAAGTAGCATTTGTATGAAAAAGGTTTTGCACTGGGCTGTTTAAATGATTTATGGGCTGATGTCCAAGCAAAGAATGGCTTATCCCTATAAATAACATAATTCAGTATGATATGATTAACCTGGGCATCACATTATTTTTCCATAGACTGTGGTCACACTAGGAAGGTACTGGAGTTAGGGTGCCAGGGTCTGTCACCTGATTATTGCATGACCCTATTAAACCCAGTGATGAATCCCTGGGACTGCTCAGGCTTGTGACTTTAGCATGAAATACAAAGTTAACACAAGTGAACAATTCTTGTAAAATATTCTCTGCTAGCATGTGACTTTGTGAACTACCAAGAAATATTGTAAATCTATGCTCTCAAGTAAAAAGTGTAAACACTCTTTGTGAGGTTTACAGATACCCCTTTTGGTGGTATTTAAGGAAATATTTAGTAAAATAGATGTCATATACAATTATCATATTAATAATAGTAGAAATTATATCTTGAATCCTGAATCTATATTTGTAGTTACCTGTGACTGTTGGCAGGTTGGTATAAGGTATGAGGAACTAACTTAAGCAGATTGATTGGTAATGTTTAAATTATTCTTTTTTTCTTTATGTTGCTTTATAAGAGACAAATACAATAAGAATGAACAAAGGAGTAGAGGCTGCTGTGATAACTTTCAGCATGTAAACTTCTATATATATTCTATTTGATAAAAATCTTTTAAATTATTGTTGTATGAAAAGCTCAAAGTTCTTATTTATTGATTTTTCATGTGTTCACTATAAGAAAACCAGTCCTTTGAAATCAATATTGTTCTTTTCTCACTTTTGGCATATATTGTTTAAAGCTCAGACACATTGAAAAATCAGAAACTGTCTTCCAAAATGCTTAATGGATTTTTAATACATATTGTCTAGTGGTTTGTCTCCTAAAATTTAGATTTGTTTTCCTAAAGATGCATTTTAATACTGAACTTGTATGTGTGTGTATCAGAATTATTAATACTCCCCTATTTAATGGTCTTGTATCCATATTTCTTTACTTTCACAATGTTTGTAAATTCCAATTTTTTATCTATAGCTCACTTGAAACTGTGCTCACGTTGTCCTTAGACTACTCACTTAAAGCTCTCTTATCTCTCTGAAACAGTGTCTGATCACATTCTGTTAGTCCCCTTTATCTTTTTACCCTGATTCATACCTTACGATACTGAAAGAGGCCAAATCCTACCTCAGGAATCAATGGAAAATGCAACAATTAGATTATTAACATTCTCTAGAAAACTTAGAGAAATAAGCAGATTAGGTAAACAATGTGGAAGGAGTGCATTAACTAATATGTGCAAAGTTGGGATTTCATTTCATCCAGATAATTTAATTTTTTCATGAAAAAGTTACCATAAATGCTCTAGTGGTTAATGATTATTACTTTTATCCTATAATTGTCAGATTGGTTTATTTCACAGAGAAATGATCTGGATTTTTCAAAAGGTGATAATTGTGAAGTACTTTTAATTTCTACCTTAGGAAAGTCAGTTTTCCTTACATTTTTAGTTGAAAAATGAAAGGAGGAGAGAAACAAGCAAAAAAGCAAGTTGATATTACTTGAACTACTAATGGAAGTCAAACATTAATTTCAACCCCTTCCCAGAATAGGCCACAGAAAATGTTATGGTTATCTACATCTCATGTGTACAGAAATTGAAGTTTAGAGGTAAGTTCAAAATCATACTAGGGAGCAAAGCTGAACATTGACAACAAGCCACTCTGATGCCAAAAGTTAAGTTCTTGTCATGATGGGTCTGTCCTTTCAAAACAATTATTTTATAATCTAAAGAGAACAAGAAGAATCAAGTTTCTTTTCAATACTTAGTATAACCTAATTTCTTTGGAGCCCTCAGGTAAATGAATTAATTTAAATAACTAAAGTTTCTAGATAGTGAGTGGTGGACCACAGGATGATTTTCCATTCACTGGAATGGAAGTGTATGCCTACTTTCACCATAAAATTTGTAGGACATATTTCAGTGTTTGCTTTTTCATGACCGAGTGCAACAATTTGAAATGATGTTTTACTGCAAAACAGTGATTCTATCAGGTATTACTATTAGGTGTAAGACTATTTCTCTAAATGGACCCATTTGCAAAACATGGCCCCATGCAATTGGTTTTTGGGGTGTTATTTTCTGCATATTGTTTTCCTGTTGCATTGGTCTCTGATTGCAACAGGTAACAGCACACTTTCTACCAATGTGCTTGCCAATATGCACCACCCTTTCCTTCTGAGACTGAGAATTCTGACATGATTTAAGATTTGGAAACAATCAAGTTTATTTAATTTTTACTTAAAACAAGATTAAATCTTAATATAGGATATAAAAATCTCCTCCATAAGTAAATTTGAACTATAGCAAATTTTGTGACATCATTATTCAATTCTCAGAGGTAACTTTACTTTTACCACTTGGCTCTTAGTGAAGCTTCAGGGAAATGAAGTTGCTGGTGGGCTAACATATGGCCAAGGCCAATTATTTTTACATGTAATTTATGACTGTCTTTTTTAATCATGTGCAATCTTCCAAAATGTTTCATTCATAAACACTTATTTTCAAAAGAAGAATATAAGTCTAAATTTTATTATTTAAGATAAATGCCAATTTCAGTATTAGTTGACAAGTTAGGGAAGCACATTTTTAACAATCTGTAGTTTTTTTTCACATTTTTGTTTACCTTAATAGGTATGCTTAAAAATTTTAACAAAGTATGAGGTGGAGCCAAAACGGCAGTGTGAGTAGAGCAGTGGAAATCTCTTCCCAAAACCACATAGATCTATGAAAATATAACAAAGAAAACTCTTCCTAAAATAGAGACCAAAGGACACAGGACAACATCCAGACCACATCCACACCTGCAAGAACCCAGCACCTTGCGAAGGGGGTAAGATACAAGCCCCCACCCAGAGGGACCCGAGCGCCCCTCCCCCCAACTCCCGGCGGGTGGAAAGAAACCAGAGTGGTTTTTTTTTTTTTTTTTGTGAGTGCCTTTTGGAAGCCTTAAAGAGACAGGGACCCCAATACCAGTGAAACAGGGCAGCAAGACCGGTGAGCGGGTGACTGAGACGGGTGCCTGAGGACAAAGAAAATCGCGCATTTTTCCCAGTACTGGGGAGGCAGGGCAGCAGGACCGGTGAGCAGGTGCCTGAGACCAGTGCCTGGGGACAGGGAAAATTGCACGTTTTTTCCTTTTTTTTTTTTTTTTTTGGTGAGTGCTTTTTGGAAGCCTTAAAGGGACAGGGACCCCAATACCAGGGAAACAGGGCAGGAAGACTGGTGAGTGGGTGCCTGAGACCGGCGCCTGGGGACAAAGAAAATCATGCATTTTTCTCAATACTAGGGAGGCAGGGCGGCGGGACTGGTGGGCGGGTGCCTGGGGCCGGCACCTGAGGACAAACAATATCATGTGTTTTTCCCTTTTTTTTTTTTTTTTTTTGGTGAGTGCTTTTTGGAAGCCTTAAAGGGACAGGGAGCCCAAAGCCAGGGAGGCGGGGCAGCAGGACCGGTGAGCGGGTGCCTGGGACTGGTGCCTGAGGACAAATAAAATCTCACGTTTTTCCCTTTTTTTTGGCAAGTGATTTTTGGAAGACTTGGAGGGATGGGGACCACAATACCAGGGAGGCAGGGCAGCAAGACCAGTGGGCGGGTGCCTGATGGACAAAGAAAATCGAGCATTTCTCCCTTTTTTTTTCTTTTTGACTAGTGTTTTTTGGAGGCCTTCGGGGGACAGGGACCCCAGTGCTAGGGAGGCAGGGTGGCAGGGCCGGTGAGCGGGTGCCTGGGACTGGCGCCTGAGGACAAACAATATCGCGCGTTTTCCCCTTTTTTTTTTTTAGCGGGTGCTTATTGGAAGCTGTGAAGGGACAGGGACCCCGATGTTAGGGAAGCAGGGCAGTAGGAGCAGTGAGCGGGTGCCTGGGACTGGTGCCTGAGGACAAAGAAAATCACGCATTTTTTCCTTTTTTTTTCTTTTTCCCTCTTTTGTTGTTGATGTTGTTGTTTTGGTTTGGAGAGTGCATTTTGGAAGTCTTAAAGGGGCAGGACAGGACACTTAGCCCAGAGGCAGGGAATCTGGGGTTATCTGGGCACTCTAACCCCCTGGGCAACAGGGAGGACAGAGGCTCCTTACGGAGATAAATAGCCTCCAGGCCTCTCCCCCTCCAAAAGGGCTCCACCATTTTGGAGGAGAAGCCCCAGCCAGGCCACTCCCACAGCAACAGCGGAGATAAACTCCATAGCAAAAGGGCAGGTAGCAGAAGTCCTGTCTGCACACAGCTACCAAGCATAGGCCACTAGAGGTCGCTATTCCCCCAGGAGAGGAAAGCCACAAACCAACAAGAAGGGAAGCGCTTTCAGCGGTCACTCGTACAGCTCTGCAAACTATCTCTATCACCATGAAAAGGCAAAATTACAGGCAGACAAAGATCACAAAGACACCTGAGAAGGAGACAGACCTAACCAGTCCTCCTGAAAAAGAATTCAAAATAAAAATCATGAACATGCTGACAGAGATGCAGAGAAAAATGCAAGAGCAATGGGATGAAGTCCAGAGGGAGATCACAGATGTCAGGAAGGAGATCACAGAAGTGATCCCTGGAAGGATTTATAAGCAGAATGGATAAGATGAAAGAGGTCATTGAAGGAATAGAAACCAGAGAACAGGAACGTATAGAAGCTAGCAGAGAAAGAGAGAAAAGGATCTCTAGGAATGAAACAACACTAAGAGAACTATGTGACCAATCCAAAAGGAATAATATTCATATTATAGGGGTACCAGAAGAAGAAGAAAGAGGAAAAGAGATAGAAAGTCTCTTTAAAGAAATAATTGCTGAAAACTTCCCCAAACTAGGGGAGGAAATAATCAAACAGAGCACGGAAATACACAGAACCCCCAACAGAAAGGATACAAGGAGGACAACACCAAGGCACATAATAATTAAAATGGCAATATCAAGGACAAGGAAAGAGTTTTAAAGGTCACCTATAAAGGAAAACCCATCAGGCTAACATCAGACTTCTCGACAGAAACCCTACAGGCCAGAAGAGAATGGCATGATATATTTAATGCAATGAAACAGAAGGGCTTTGAACCAAGGATACTGTATCCAGCACAACTATCATTTAAATATGATGGCAGGATTTAACAACTTCCACACAAGCAAAAGCTGAGGGAATTTGCTTCCCACAAACCACCTCTACAGGGCATCCTACAGGGACTGCTCTAGATGGGAGCACTCCTAAAAAGAGCCCAGAACAAAACACACAACATATGAAGAATGGAGGAGGAGGAATAAGAAGGGAGAGAAGAAAAGAATCTCCAGACACTGTATATAACAGCTCAGTAAGTGAGCTAAGTTAGGCAGTAAGATACTAAAGAAGCTAACCTTGAAAAAGTACATATCTCACAATAGTCACCCTAAATTTAAATGGACTTAATGCACTAATCAAACGACACAGAGTAATAGAATGGATAAAAAAGCAAGACCCATCTTTATGCTGCTTACAAGAAACTCACCTCAAACCCAAAGACAAGCACAGACTAAAAGTCAAAGGATGGAAAAACATATTTCAGGCAAACAACAGAGAGAAGAAAGCAGGGTTTGCAGTACTAATATCAGACAAAATAGACTTCAAAACAAAGAAAGTAACAAGAGATAATGAAAAACAATACATAATGATAAAGGGCTCAGTCCAACAAGAGGATATAACCATTCTCAATATATATGCACCCAACACAGGAGCACCAGCATTTGTGAAACTAATACTAACAGAACTAAAGAGGGAAATAGACTGCAATGCATTCATTTTAGGAGACTTCAACACACCACACACCCCAAGATAGATCCACCGGGCAGAAAATAAGTAAGGACACACAGGCATTGAACAACGCACTAGAACAGATGGACCTAACAGACATCTATAGAACTCTACATCCAAAAGCAACAGGATATACATTCTTCTCAAGTGCACATGGAACATTCTCCAGAATAGACCACATACTAGCTCACAAAAAGAGCCTCAGTAAATTCCAAAATATTGAAATTCTACCAACCAATTTTTCAGACCACAAAGGTATAAAAGTAGAAATAAATTCTGTAAAGAAAGCAAAAAGGCTCACAAACACATGGAGGCTTAACAACATGCTTCAAACTAATCAATGGATCAATGAACAAATCAAAATGGAGATCAAGGAATATATAGAAACAAATGACAACAACAACACAAAGCCCCAACTTCTGTGGGACGCAGCGAAAGCAGTTTTAAGAGAAAAGTATATAGCAATCCAGGCACACCTGAAGAAGGAAGAACAATCCCAAATGAATAGTCTAACATCACAATTATCAAAACTGGAAAAAGAAGAACAAATGACGCCTAAAATCAGCAGAAGAAGGGACATAATAAAGATCAGAGAAGAAATAAACAAAATTTAGAAGAATAAAACAATACCAAAAATCAATGAAACCAAGAGCTGGTTCTTTGAGAAAATAAACAAAATAGATAAGCCTCTAGCCTAACTTATTAGGAGAAAAAGAGAATCAACACAAATCAACATAATCAGAAATGAGAATGGAAAAATCACGGGAGAATCCACAGAAATACAAAGAATTATTAAAGACTACTATGAAAACCTATATGCCAACAAGCTGGAAAACCTAAAAGAAATGGACAACTTCCTAGAAAAATACAACCTCCCAAGACTGACCAAGAAAGAAACACAAAAGTTAAACAAACCAATTACGAGCAAAGAAATTGAAATGGTAATCAAAAAACTACCCAAGAACAAAACCCCAGGGCTGGATGGATTTACCTCAGAATTTTATCAGACACACAGAGAAGACATAATACCCATTCTCCTTAAAGTGTTCAAAAAAATAGAAGAGGAGGGAACACTCCTAAACTCATTCTATGAAGCCAACATCACCCTAATACCAAAACCAGGCAAAGAACCCACCAAAAAACAAAATTACAGACCAATATCCCTCATTAATGTAGATGCAAAAATACTCAATAAAATTTTAGCAAACAGAATTCAACAGTATATCAAAAGGATCATACACCATGACCAAGTGGGGTTCATCCCAGGATGCAAGGATGGTACAACATTCGAAAATCCATCAACATCATCCACCACATCAACAAAAAGAAAGACAAAAACCACATGATCATCTCCATAGATGCTGAAAAAGCATTTGACAAAATTCAACATCCATTCATGATGAAAACTCTCAGCAAAATGGAAATAGAGGGCAAGTACCTCAACCTAATAAAGGCCATATATGATAAAACCACAGCCAGCATTATACTGAACAGCGAGAAGCTGAAAGCATTTCCTCTGAGATCGGAAACCAGACAGGTTTCTCTCCCCACTCTCCCTACTGTTATTTAACATAGTACTGGAGGTCCTAACCACAGCAATCAGACAAAACAAAGAAATACAAGGAATCCAGATTGGTAAAGAAGAAGTTAAACTGTCACTAATTGCAGATGATATGATACTGTACATAAAAAACCCTAAAGACTCCACTCCAAAACTACTAGAACTGATATCGGAATACAGCAAAGTTGCAGGATACAAAATTAACACACAGAAATCTGTAGCTTTCCTATACACTAACAATGAACCAATAGAAAGAGAAATCAGGAAAACAATTCCATTCACCATTGCATCAAAAAGAATAAAATACCTAGGAATAAACCTAACCAAAGAAGTGAAGACTTATACTCTGAAAACTACAAGTGACTCTTAAGAGAAATTGAAGGGGACACTAACAAATGGAAACTCATCCCATGCTCATGTCTAGGAAGAATTAATATAGTCAAAATGGCCATCCTGTCCAAAGCAATATACAGATTTGATGCAATCCCTCTCAAATTACCAGCAGCATTCTTCAGTGATTTGGAACAAATAATTCAAAAATTCATATGGAAACACCAAAGACCCCGAATAGCCAAAGCAATCCTGAGAAAGAAGAATAAAGTAGGGGGGATCTCACTCCCCAACTTCAAGCTCTACTACAAAGCCATAGTAATCAAGACAATCTGGTACTGGCACAAGAACAGAGCCACAGACCAGTGGAACAGATTAGAGACTCCAGAAATTAATCCAAACATATATGGTCAATTAATATTTGATAAAGAAGCCATGGACATACAATGGCAAAATGACAGTCTCTTCAGTGACAGTCTCTTCAACAGATGGTGCTGGCAAAACTGGACAGCTACATGTAGGAGAATGAAACTGGACCATTGTCTCACCCCATATACAAAGGTAAACTCAAATTGGATCAAAGACTTGAATGTAAGTCATGAAACCATTAAACTCTTGGAAGGAAACATAGGCAAAAACCTCTTAGACATAAACATGAGTGACCTCTTCTTGAACATATCTCCCCAGGCAAGGAAAACAACAGCAAAAATGAGCAAGTGGGACTACATTAAGCTGAAAAGCTTCTGTACAGCGAAGGACACCATCAATAGAACAAAAAGGAGCCCTACAGTATGGGAGAATATTTTCATAAATGACAGATCCGATAAAGGCTTGACATCCAAAATATATAAGGAGCTCACACGCCTCAACAAACAAAAAACAAATAACCCAATTAAAAAATGGGCAGAGGAACTGAACAGACAGTTCTCTAAAAAAGAAATACAGATGGCCAAAAGACAATGACAAGATGCTCTACATCGCTAATTACCAGAGAAATGCAAATTAAAACCACAATGAGGTATCACCTCACACCAGTAAGGATAGCTGCCATCCAAAAGACAAACAACAACAAATGTTGGCGAGGCTGTGGAGAAAGGGGAACCCTACTACACTGCTGGTGGGAATGTAAATTAGTTCAATCATTGTGGAAGCAGTATGGAGGTTCATCAAAATGCTCAAAACATACCTACTATTTGACCCAGGAATTCCATTCCTAGGAATTTACCCTAAGAACGCTGCAATCAAGTTTGAGAAAGACAGATGCACCCCTATGTTTATCACAGCACTATTTACAATAGCCAAGAATTGGAAGCAACCTAAATGTCCATCGGTAAATGAATGGATAATGAAGATGTGGTACATATACACAATGGAATACTACTCAACCATAAGAAGCAGAAAAATCCTACCGTTTGCAGCAACATGGTTGGAGCTGGAGAGTATTATGCTCAGTGAAATAAGCCAAGCGGTGATAGAGAAATACCAAATGATTTCACTCATCTGAGGAGTACAAGAAAAAAGGAAAAACTGAAGGAACAAAACAGCTGCAGAATTACAGAACCCAAAAATGGACAAACAGGTACCAAAGGGAAAGGAACTGGGGAGGATGGGTGTGCAGGGAGGGATAAGGGGGGAAGAAAAAGGGGGGTATTAAGATTAGCATGCATGGGGGGGAGGGATAAAGGGGAGGGAGGGCTATACAACACAGAGAGGACAAGCAGTGATTCTGTAACATTTTGCTATGCTGATGGACAGTAACCATAATGTGGTTTTTAGAGGGGACCTGATATAGGGGAGAGCATAGCAAACGTAGTGTTCTTCATGTAAGTGTAGATTAAAGATTAAAAAAAAAAGAAAGAAATAAAGGGGGATTACTCCTTGATCGGATAAAACTATTGGTAAATCAAAGATTAATACATGCTTTAAATATCCTTAATGTTGATCACTTAAAGGGTGTCAGATGATCAGCTTTGGAGGTATTCTTTTCTGATGATATGCCTTTCTCTTAATATAAAAAAAAAAAAGCAGTTCCTGTGTGCTGACCTCCAATGAGTTCTGCACAGTGGTATAGAGGGCATGTCAAAGTGTGGGCAAAGGGTCTGTTTGTTTCTATGCAGAAGATCAAGGCCTAGCTTGGATACCCAGAAAATGAACTAAGATACGATATGAGGAGGAGCTTCCGGCATCAGCACTCTCTGGAGGACTCGTGCCGGGGGATGATCATCAAAAAGCCTCCACAGGGATCCGGGTGATGCTGCGGTTGTGGCTGCGTCCACCACACCATTTCCTGGACTTGCCATTGGAATGAGGAGGGAGATGTCTAGGCTGGCATGTGCATACAGTGAGACAACGAATTTGACCGGATCTGTACTGTTGGAACTGAACCAGGAGTTGGGAGGGGTGCAAATTGTAACACTCCAAAATCTTACGACTATGGACTATCTACGGTTAAAAGAACATACGGGATGTGAACAGATCCCAGAAATGGGTTGCTTTAATTTGTCTGATTTCTCTCAGACTGTTCAAGTACAGTTGGACAATATCTATCATATCATAGACAAATTTTCACAAATGCCTAGGGTGCCTAAATGGTTTTCTTGGCTTCACTGGAGATGGCTGGTAATGATAGATTTGCTTTGTTTATGTTACCATATTCCTAGTATGTTAATATGTGTGTGCAAGTTAATTAGTAGTTTAAAACCTATACATGCTTAAGGTACTCTACAAGAAGATATGTCAAAGAAATAATCAATCCTCCCATGTTTTCTTCCATATGCTACCTCTACAGCTTTTCTTCTTCCTTCCTAATTACAACCCTTAAATAGAATTCGTGCCTCATATCGAATTTACCGGGTATCATAATTCCTCCAGGTGGTAAAGCTCGAGACAAGTGCTGGGCATAGAAGCCACAGGGCATAAATCTGCAAAGAAGTAAAAAGCTAACCTTTTCAAGCAATATGGCTTCTCTCTTACTTACCAACTTTACATTTCCCTGTATGGCTCCGGAAGATGACTGGTTAGCCAGAGACGGGTAAGATTCCTCACGGGAGGAACAACCTAAGACAGGCAGAGTCGCAGGGGGCCCATCAGGTGAGAAATCGAGGAACAATAGTGGTGAAGCTTAGAACCTCACCCCCCCCACCCCTGTTTTGAGAGAAATCTTCTGCATCCGTGGATGTTTTATTGCCCTTGTCTAGCTCGGATTAGCACATAGTCTACAGGCACACACCTGATCATCTACAATTGCTCTCTTACAACACTAAACTATGTTTTCTAACTTTATCTCGCATCTACCTACGACTTCAGCATTTTATTAAAAATAAAAATAATAATAATAATAATATGTGGGATCCACATATAAATCAAGTATAAAAATCAAACGACTATTTATAGTTGACCTGATTGTTTATAGTTCATAATGCGTGATCAAAACCGAAAGTTTTTGTGATAAATGCCCTTGTACTGTTCACCATGTAAGAAATTATTCACTATGTAAGAATTCGTTCACCATGTAAGAACTTGTTCGTTATGCTTCAGAAGACTGGAGACTGACGAGAATTAGGCTTGAGATGGATTAATGATTTTGCATTGAGCATTGACCCCCCTATACAGAATTTTATTGTTGTTAACAACCATTTGATCAATAAATATGAGAGATGCCCTCTCAAAAATAAATAAATAAGTAAATAAAAAATTTTAACAAAGTAGTTTCACAAATTTTATATTTTAACAAACAGTGCTTTTAACAGCAAATTGCCCCAAGTATTTGCTATTCTCACAGACTACTTTTCATACATTCTGCCTTCTTAATATCTCAGCTTATTTTCTAACTTTGCGAGGAAATTAGTATTATCATAATATCTCATTTTCTACTATATACATACACTTCAAAACAAACCATTTTTATTAGGCCTTAGAAATCTGCAATAGATACATTGGTATAATGATTTTTTAAAAAACTCATAAGTGTATTACCTTACCTTTTATTTTCAAAGGCATATTTTCATTTTTTAATATTGAAAATTTAAATACAACCTGACTGACACAACATATTATAAAAGTACACTTCTATAGAAATTTAATGAAGAGAAACAACATTAACTTAACAAGTAAAATGGTTGTTAAATCAATCCATTAACCTTTGTTTCTTTTTTTAGTTAGATGTTAGAGAAATTTCAACTTTATCATTTCAAACAATATAAAAACATACACAAAGGCATTTTTTATCAATAATTTTTACAAAATGGTTAATATAATATGTGTTTTAAACATTAACAAAATATTCTACATATATTAGATGCTTTAAGTATAAAGTATGAATATGATTTTTTGTATGTTTTAAGAAGTGGGTTATTAAAAGTTTATTCTCTGTTAGTATAAACCATGGATGCAGTTCTATTAAGATAATCACTACTTGATGTAGGTGACTGGTCACAACAAATAAGCCATTAAAATATATTAACAATCACCTATTACATTTACAGTTCTCTGAAACTTCCTGTATGGAATAGGATATTATTCCTGAAATTAAGAAGCTTACAGCTTGCATAAAGCAGAGAGAATGAGAGGAGTATTTTTGCTCAGTAGGTTCTAACTTCTCAACAAAATATTCATAAGAAATTAAAATTGTCTAGGTCAAAATTATTATTTATATACCAATAATATCATAAACTTTAAAATCATAATATGTACAACATTCACAAAGACCATATTTTTAAGAAATTTATGAAACCTACATTTTTCAGGATTTTATTGAGAATATCATAATACTTTTTTTACTCCATTGATTTTGAAGTATTTAGAATTCTAATGTTAAATAAAAGAACTCTACTATATTTGGAATCCTATGTTCATAATTTATTAAATTATAGTCTTTGATAATCACTTGCTTCTATTATAGAAAAATAATTTTTAAAATTATTTTCCTGAATCATAATCAGTGAAACTGATTGTTAGAAGACAATAGAGGAAGTCCAAGATGGTGACATAAGATTCTACAATGGATGTGCAAAATCTGTGATCTCTCTAGAATAATTCCTTCTGAAAGAAGGTCAGAAATTACCAAAGTGACATCTATACATTGGGTAAGTGAGAAAAAACTCACATCTAAAGTGGTAGGAGAGGTGAAAAACACTTACCATAAAACCCATCCCCAAAATGAAACAGTATGATGAAATAGGAGGAAACTCACAATTCCTACCTTCTCCCAGAGGATTGAAGCATTTGGACCCAATATCTAGCACCCCAATTTCTAAGACTTCCATTCAAGGTAAGAGTGCCAAAAAAACTTAGCTCTGAGTGCCGCTGTAGCACATAAACAGTTTTTACCAACTGTTCCTCCCATTCTCAGTGTAGAGTGTAGAGGGAAAAGATAGATATATCTACTTCTCAGCCTTTCCTTAAAAAATGTATATTGGCATATCTTTATAGCTGTGGGCTGAGGATCAGGATATTCATTTAATAAATATCTGGAATCTGACTGTGAACCTGTCCAGAGATGAGGGAGGCTTGCTGGTTTCATCTCTACCTTCTCCCTCCAGGTCTACCGTCACCAGTTCCAGGTTGTTGATATCTCCATGAAAGCAGCTAGCATACACATATGCAGACCCATATTTTGTGGCTTCCATCCAAGAGACACACAATTTATTCACCTGGCTTTGGTGACCAACTGGGCTTGATTTCCATGGTCCACTGGACTAAAGCAAAGAAACACTTCTTAACCAGATATGTCTCCAGGGTTCAGAGCAAAGGAAGCAAACAGAAATGCTCATCTTCCAGTCTTTGCTTGAAAGCGACCTATTTGCATACTTTAAAGCCACTGTCTAAGGGCCCAACTTCAACCAGATTTCATCTACATGCTGACTGAGACCCTGCCCTCTGTGGCACTGACAGGTCTTACCACATCCTCAACTATTGGGAGTCACTCAGAATAAAGTAACTTGCTTGGACAATCACAAAAGTTTGAAAATCAACCAGAACTAAGGCCAGGCTAAATGATAAAGTCTGTAATTCATGAGATCACTCCACATGGCAGAGGTGTGTTTTATTTAATGCACAGAAACCAGCACAGAGAGTCAAGGAAAAAGGAGAAACAGGAATATATTCTAAAAAAGAGAAAAAGATAAAAATCTAGGAAGAGACTAAAATGAAATGGAGGTAAGTGGTTTACCAAATAGAGTTCAAAACAATGGTCATAAAGATGCTCACCAAGGTCAGGAAAACTCCATGAACTAAGTTTGATATTCAAGAAAGATGGAAAACATGAGACATTATCAAACAGATACCACAGAGCTAAAGAATACAACAACTGAATAGAAAATTTTAATGAAGGGATTCAAAGCAGACTAGACCAAGCAAAAGAAAGGAGCAGAAAACTCAAAGACAGGACAGTAGAATTCATTCAGTCAGAGCAGAAGAAGAAAAAAAATAGAGAAAAAGTGTGAAGATAGCTTACAGGACTTACAGGATAACACCAAACAGACTAATATTTGCTCTTATAGGAGCCTGAGTAGAAAAGAAATAAAGGGTCAGAAAATATTCAAATCTTATTAAAGAAACAATGGCTTAAATTTTTCCTAACCTGGAGAAGAAAACAAACATCTAGCCCTCTCCAAGAAGCCGAGAGAGTTTCAAATAAGAGGAATCCAGAGAGTCCTTCACTGAGACACATTATAATTAAAATGTCAAAAGTTAAAGACAAGAATCTCAGAATCTCAAAGCAGCAACAGAAAAACAACTTGTTATATACAAGGGAACCCCCATGAGATTATAAGCAGATTTTTAGCAGAAACAGGATAGAGGGGAGTGGCTTAAAATATGCAAATTGCTGAAAATAAAAATTGCCAGACAAGAACACTCTATGTAGTAAAAGTTAAGGGCTTTCCGGACAAACAAAAGCTGAGGACGTTCATGACCACTAGTTTGGCCTTGCAAGTGATTCCAAAGGGACTTTTTTAAGTTGAAATGAAACGTTGCTAATTAGTAACAGGAAAACATATGAAAGTACAAATCTTGATGGTGAAGGTAATAATACTTACATTCAGAATAATCTAATGTTATAATGGTGATGGGTTAATCACTTATAACCAGGTATGGCAATTTAGAAGAAAGCAGTAAAAATAACTATAACTAAAATAATTTGTCAATAGATAAACAAGGTAGAAAGACATAAATTGTGACATCAAAAACATAATACCTGGGGGATGGGTGAGTTAAACTGCAGAGATTTAAAATACATTCACATTTGTTATTATCCATTTAAAATACACTGTAATAAATACATTTTATATAAGTCTTATGGTAACACAAAACAAACACCTGTAATAGATACACAAAACATAAAGAGAAATGTATCTAAGTGTGCCACTATAAACAATGACAAAGGAAAAAATAAAAAGAAGAAAGGAACAAAGGAATTTTAAAATAACCATAAAACAATTAAAACAATGAAAATAATAAGTCCATACCTATCAATAGTTACTTTTAAGTGTACGTGGACTAATTCTCCAGTCCAATGACATAGAGTGGTTGAGTGGATAAGAAAACAAGACCCAACTATATGCTGCCTATAAGAGACTCACTTCAGCTTTAAGGACACATACAGACTGAAAGTGAGGGTGTGGAAAAATAGATTCTATGCAAATTAAAACAAAAAATAGCTTTGTAGCTATACTTATATACTTAGATAAAATAGATTTTATAATAAAGATTATAATAAGAGGCAAGTAAGATCACTATACAATGATAAAGGGGTCAAACCAGTAAGAAGATGTGATACAATATTTGTAAATGTTCATACACCTAAAATAGGTAATATATATATATGTAATATGTATACATATACTATGTATACATATATACACATATAGAGCAAATAATAACAAATATAGACATGATGGGAAAAATAGGCAGCAATACAATAAAAGTGGGAAAATTTAATACACACTTACATCAATAAATAGATCATCCAAGCAGAAAATCAATAAGGAAACATCTTAAAACCTTATTAATACATTAAACTAGATGTACATAACCGACATATGCAGAACATCTCAGTCAATAGCAGGCAATTATACATTCTTCTCAAGTGCAATAGAATATTATCCTGATAGATCATATGATAGACCAGAAAACAAGTCTTTGTCTTTGTAAATTTAAGAAGATTGAAATCAAATCAAACAACTTTTCCAACCACACCACTATGAAACTAGAAACAAACTACAAGAAAACTGGAAAATTAAAAAAAAACATGGAGATTGAACAACATGCTACTGAACAACTTAGAGTTCAAAGAAGAAATTGAAAGAAAAATAAAAAATTATCAAGACAAATAAAATGGAAATTCAATATACTAAAATTTACAGTATGCATCAAAAGCAGTTTTAAGAAAGAAGTTTGTAGCAATAAACATCTACATTAAAAAACAGGAAAGATCTCAAATAAACAAGCTAATTCTACTTTTCCAGAAAATAGCATAAAACCCAATACTTGAAGTCCTAACGAGAGCGATTAGGCAAGAAAAATAAATAAAAGGTATCCAAACCGAAAAGGAAGTCATATTGTTTCTCTTTGCAGAGGAATGATATTACATATAGAAAACCCTAAAGATGCCATCAAAAAACTGTTAGTAATAATAAATAAATTCAGAAAATTTCAAGGATACAGACTGAATAAACAAAAATTAGTTGTGTTTTTTTACATTCACAACAAACTGTCAGAAAGAGAAATTAAGAAAACAATTATGTTTGTAATTATGTCAGAATAATATACTATTGGAGTAAATACAACCAGAGAGGTTGAATATCTGTATTCTGAAAGTAATAAGACATTGATAAAAGAAATTAAAAATACACAAATAAATGGAAAGGCATTCTGTGCTTGTGGATTGGAAGAATTAACATTGCTAAATGTCCATAGTACCCAAAGTTATCTACAGATTCAGTGTAACCCTTATCAAAGTTCCAATGGCCCTTTTCATAGACTAGAACAAACAAAATTTATATGGAACCACAAAATTCCCCAAGTACTCAAAGCTATCTGGAGAAATAACAAAGCTGGAGGCATCATACTTCTTGTTTTCTATCTACATTGCAAAGCTATAGTAATCAAAACAGTATTGTAATGGCACAAAAACAACATATGGATAAGTGAAGGAGAACAGAGACCAGAAATAGACCCATATCTAATTGACCAATTAATTTACCACAAAGAAACCAAGAATATATAATGGGAAAAGAATAGTTTCTTCAATAAATGGTGCTGGAAAAAGTGGACAGCCACATGCAACAGAATGAAATTAGATCACTGCCTATACCATCTACAAAATTTAACTCAAAATGGTTTAAAGACTTGAGGCTAAGATCTGAAAACATAAAACTCTTAGAGGATAAATTAGGGAGTAAGCTCCTTGGCATTGGTCTGGGCAATTACTTTTTGGATTTGACACCAAAGGAAAGGCAACAGAAGCAAAACTAAACAAGTGGGACTAGATCAAACTAAAACACTTCTCTACAGCATAGAAAACCACCAATGAAAAATTTTTAAAAATCAACCAATGGAATGGGAGAAAATATTTTCCAGTCACATATTTGAAAAGAAGTTAGTATTTCAAATATATAAAGAGCTCATACATCTCAATAGGGAACAAATATGAAAAAATGGACAGAGAAACTAGACATTTTTCCAGAAAAGACCTCCAAATGGACATCAGGTACAGGAATCGATACTCAATATCACTACTCATCAGGGAAATTTACATCAAAATCAAAGCCAGAATGAGATACTACTTCATACTTGTCAGAATGGCTATTATCAAAATGACAAAAAATAACAAGCACTGATGAGCATGTGGAGAAAACAGAACCTTTGTGTATTGTTGGTGAGAATGCAACTTTGTGCAGCCACAAAAGAAAACAGTATGGAGTCTCCTCAAAAATTAAAAGTAGAACCACCATATGATCCAGAAGTAACACTTTTGGGAGTATATTCAAAAAGAGCAAAGCACTATCTCAAAAAGATAGCTGAAGCCCTCATACTTATTGTAGCATTATTTACAACAGCTGAGACATGGAACAACCTAAGTGTCTATCCATGGATCATGGGATAAAGAAAATGTGACATATTCAGCCATAAAAAAGAAGAAAATTGTGCTATTGCTACAACCCGAGGGGACCTTGAAGGAATTAAGCTAAGTGAAATGAGTGAATAGGGAAAGAAAAATACTGAAAGATCTCATTAATTGGTGGACTCTGAAAAGAACAAACTCATAGAGACAGATGACAGATTGGTGGTTGCCAGAGAAAGGAAGGGTAGGTGGTATGGAGAATAGTTGAAGGTGGTCAAAAGGCACACACTTCTAGTTACAAGCTAAGTAAGTTCTGGCGAGGTAGTATAAATCATTATGACTATAGTTATCAATACTGTATTGTATATTTGTAAGTTGCTAAGAGAATATATCTTAAAAGTTCTCATTAAAAAAATCATGACTATGCTAGGTGAGAGATGCTGACTGAACTTATTGATAATGTTGGCTTACAATATATACTTATATCAAAACATGTATATCTTAAACTGATACAATGTAATGTGTCAATTATATCTCAATAGATTTGGAAAAATGTATATGAGATAACTGAATATCAATGAATAATGAAAATGAGTGAAGACTAGAGGAACATTCATGGTAGAAATATTAAAGAGTATCCCTGGCATTAGAGAAATTGCTACTGTCAAAATACAGCTTCAAAGATTCTTATATACCTGAATGAAACATTAAATTTATTTGTTCATTAATATATTTTGAGAAACATACTTCTTATGAAGGTATCAGACATAAGCGATAATGTGGTCTCTCATTTGCTGTAAGAGAAACATCAAAATGTCTCAACTGTTTTTTGGACAAGAATAATGATATACACTAACTATTGAGACTCAAAAACTCTTCAACTTGAATGGAAAATAAATGTAAAAGATAAGGAAGGAAATAGTGGAGCCAAGTGAAATCTGTGATGGTGGAGAAATAAATAACGATTGAGGATCTGGACTGGCAAATAAAACTATAGGCCTCTTAAAAGACCAATACTTAGAGTTTCCTAAAAGTGTTGATATATAGAAGGCAAAAATAAATTGAGGCTTATATAGGAAATAAGATCGTTGTGAAGAGGAATCATCATTTGATGGGATTTTTGAGTGAAATTCCACTCAAATGGGGCCAAAGGCAAATTTCACATGGAAGAATTCCAAAATCCATGGAAAAAGTTCCTTAAGGACAGAAGGCCCTCTCTCAGAAATGCCTGTATTTGCTGGGATTCAAGAAACCCTTTAGGAAGCTTTTGCTTGGTGATTCCTGAAATTAAAGTTGCACAATTACTGAATCAAGTAATATATCTTGATAGAAAGCAGAGAGTAAAAAACATACTAACTGATGAATACAGAATTTACAGAAGAAAAATAAATATGATTTCAGTAAACACTGAAAAAAGGGAAAATAATAAACATTCAGGAATAATAATTTTTAAAATTCAACTTAGAAGTTTCTATAATGGTAGCTGGAAGAGAAATTCCTTGATTTTCAATAACATGGAAGGGAGAAAGATATTTATATATTATAAATACAATATACATAATACTATATAATGTACACATTATATATTTATGTGTATATTATATAAGTCTATAATACAAATATAATATACAGTATATATAGTATACTGTATATATTTATATAATCTATAATCTGTAAAATGTCTTTATCTTTTTCATGTTGTATGTAAACATATTGATAGATGTAAATATATATATGATATATATGACATATGTATCACAATTTATAGACAATAATTATTTCCTTCCCTCTCTTCTTCCTCCTCCTGGCTTTTTCTCTTCATCTTACTCCTCACTCCCTCTTCTCTCTTTATCCCCTTCCCTCTCCTTTTTTCTATTTTCATTCCCCTTCTCCATTCTTCTATTTTCTTTCATCTTCTTCTGCATTAATTTGTCAGTCTATTCTTCTTCTGTCTGCACTGTTTTAGCTACTGAAATGTTTTCCACATTTTAATATATGATAGAATATTAGAGTTTCATGTGAATTTCTGTATCTTTTTTTCTTTGGGGAACTTTGTACATTAAGTATTTATTAACAAAATTATTGAGTTACTACAAAATACATGTGCAATATCCCAGCTGTTGTGGAATAAGTACTAAAATAAAAATTTCCAAAAACATGCAATACTGTACTATAAGTCAATATGAATGTATTTCCATTAAAATTGTTATCTAGGATGATGATATCTGAATGTGATTACATAAGAATCAATGTATAAGGATGATATTATATGACAACAAAAGCATAAAGGAGGAGAGAAATGGAGAACAGAAACAAATGTTTTTATACTATTGAGATTAATTTTTTTCACAACAAATTTTTTATACACTGAAACATTAATTATAATTCTAAGAATTATAATTATACCAAGAAAATAGTTTAATAAAATATAGTGAAAGACACATAATGGATTAAAAATAGGAAAGTACAACTGCCTATATAACACACACAGAAAGACAGTGATGGAGGATTATGAAAACAAAAATGGTATGACATAATGTAAGAAAATAGCAGGCATAAATTCTACCTAATCTTACTAATTCCATTCAATGCAAATGCATTATACAAGCCAATCAAGAGACAGGGATTAACAGAATAGATTTGAAAATATGATCCATTAACATTCTCTCTACAAGAGACACAAGACATAAATAGATTGAAATTGAAGGACAGAAAAATATAAAATTTGCATATAATAACCAAAAGAGTATTAGACTGGATATACTAATATAAGTCAAAGTTGAATTTATGAAAAAGTCACTATTAAAGACAAAGAAAAGAAGGCCAATCCATCAGGAAAATAATAATTGTAAACATATATGGACCTAAGAACAAAGCCCCAGAATACTGACAAAATTGAAGGGAGAAATAGATAATTCAACAATTATAGCTGATAACATCAATATTCCACTTTCAATAATGGATAGCACAACTAAACAGAAGATCAACAAAGAATAGCCGACTTAAACAACATTATTAACCAACTAGATATAACAGAGATTGCTACAATACTCCATCTAACATAAACTTTAGTTTTAGTAAGATATAAACCCCCACCCAGTGGATCCCGAGCGCCCCTCCCCCCAGCTTCCAGCGGAAAGAGAGAGATCTGAGCGGGAGGGAGAAGGAGCCCAGGACTGCTGAACAACCAGCCCCAGCCATCCGGACTAGAGCGCAGACACAGTGCACGCACGGGGTCCTGGATACTAGGGAAACAGGACAGCAGGACTGGTGAGTGGGTGGCTGAGGCTGAGGCTGGAGAACAAAGAAACAGGAGTAGCCATTTTTTTTCCTCCTTTTTTTTTTTTTTTTGGTGAGTGCTTTTTGGAAGTCTTAAAGGGACAGGGACCCCAATACTAGGGAAACAGGGCAGCAAGACCGGTGAGCAGGTGCCTGAGACTGCCGCCTAAGGACAAAGAAAATCATGGGTTTTTCTTTTCTTTTTTAAAAAATTATTTATTTATTTATTTATTTATTTATTCATTCATTCATTCATTCATTCATTCATTCATTCATTCATTTATTTTCTGTTGTTGTTTTGGTTTGGAGAGGGCTTTTTGGAAGTCTTAAAGGGGCAGGGAGGGACACTTAGTCCAGAGGTAGGGAATCCGGGGATCTCTGGGCACTATAATCCCCTGGGCAGCAGGGAGCACAGAAGCCTCTAATGGAGATAAATAGCCTCCCGGGTGCTCCCCCTCCAATGGGGCTCCACCATTTTAGAGGAACATCCTGAGTAAGGCTATGCACACAGCTACAGCGGAGATAAACTCCACAGCAGCTGGTCAGGAAGCAGAAGCCCTATATGTGCACAGTGGCCCAGCACAAGCCACTAGAGGTCACTATTCTCCCAGGAGAGGAAGGCCACAAACCAACAAGAAGGAAAGCTCTTCCAGCCATCACTCGTACCAGCTCTGCAAACTATATCACCATGAAAAGGCAAACCTACAGGCAGACAAAGATCACAGAGTCAACACCTGTGAAGGAGACAGACCTAACCAGTACTCCTGAAAAAGAATTCAAAATAAAAATCATGAACATGCTGACAGAGATGCAGAGAAAAATGCAAGAGCAATGGGATGAAGTCCAGAGGGAGATCACAGATGTCAGGAAGGAGATCACACAAGTGAAACAAACCCTGGAAGGATTTATAAGCAGAACGGGTAAGACGCAAGAGGCCATTGAAAGAATAGAAACCAGAGAACAGGAACGCATAGAAGCTGACAGAGAGAGAGATAAAAGGATCTCCAGGAACGAAACAATACTAAGAGAACTCTGTGACCAATCCAAAAGGAACAATATCCGTATTATAGGGGTACCAGAAGAAGAAGAAAGAGGAAAAGGGATAGAAAGTGTCTTTGAAGAAATAATTGCTAGAAAACTTCCCCAAACAAGGGGAGGAAATAATTGAACAGACCACGGAAATACACAGAACCCCAAACAGAAAGGATACAAGGAGGACAACACCAAGACACATAATAATTAAAATGGCAAGGATCAAGGACAAGGAAAGAGTTTTAAAGGCAGCTAGAGAGAAAAAGGTCACCTATAAAGGAAAACCCATCAGCCTATTATCAGACTTCTCAACAGAAACCCTACAGGCCAGAAGAGAATGGCATGATATATTTAATACAACGAAACAGAAGGGCCTTGAACCAAGGATACTGTATCCAGCACGACTATCATTTAAATATGATGGCGGGATTTAACAACTTCCACACAAGCAAAAGCTGAGGGAATTTGCTTCCCACAAACCACCTCTACAGGGCATCCTACAGGGACTGCTCTAGATGGGAGCACTCCTAAAAAGAGCACAGAACAAAACACACAACATATGAAGAATGGAGGGGGAGGAATAAGAAGGGAGATAAGAAAAGAATCTCCAGACAGTGTATGTAACAGTTCAATAAGCGAGCTAAGTTAGGCAGTAAGATACTAAAGAGGTTAACCTTGAACCTTTGGTAACCACGAATTTAAAGCCTGCGATGGCAATAAGTACATATCTCTCAATAGTCACCCTAAATGTAAATGGAGTTAATGCACCAATCAAACGACACAGAGTAATAGAATGGATAAAAAAGCAAGACCAATCTATATGCTGCTTACAAGAAACTCACCTCAAACCTAAAGACGTGCACAGACTAAAAGTAAAGGGATAGAAAAACATATTTCAGGCAAACAACAGTGAGAAGAAAGCAGGGGTTGCAGTACTAAAATCAGACAAAATAGACTTTCAAACAAAGAAAGTAACAAGAGATAATGAAAAACAATACATAATGATAAAGGGCTCAGTCCAACAAGAGGATATAACCATTCTAAATATATATGCACCCAACACAGGAGCACCAGCATTTGTGAAACTAATACTAACACAACTAAAGGGGGAAATAGACTACAATGCATTAATTTTAAGAGACTTCAACACACCACTCACCCCAAAGGACAGATCCACTGGGCAGAAAATAAGTAAGGACACAGAGGCACTGAACAACACACTAAAAGAGATGGACCTAATAGACATATATAGAACTCTACATCCAAAAGCATCAGGATATACATTCTTCTCAAGTGAACATGGGACATTCTCTTGAAATAAATTCTACAAAGAAAACAAAAAGGCTCACAAACACATGGAGGCTTAACAACATGCTTCTAAATAATCAATGGATCAATGAACAAATCAAAATAGAGATGAAGGAATATATAGAAACAAATGAAAACAACAACACAAAGCCCCAACTTCTGTGGGATGCAGCGAAAGCAGTCTTAAGAGGAAAGTATAAAGTGATCCAGGCACACTTGAATAAGGAAGAACAGTCCCAAATGAATAGTCTAACATCACAATTATCGAAAATGGAAAAAGAAGAATAAATGAGGCCTAAAGTCAGCAGAAGGAGGGACATAATAAAGATCAGAGAAGAAATAAACAAAATTGAGAAGAATAAAACAATAGGAAAAATCAATGAAACCAAGAGCTGGTTCTTTGAGAAAATAAACAAAATAGATAAGCCTCTAGCCAAACTTATTAAAAGAAAAAGAGAATCAACACACATCAACAGAATCAGAAATGAGAACGGAATAATCACGACAGACTCCACAGAAATACAAAGAATTGTTAAAGGCTACTATGAAAACCTATATGCCAACAAGATGGAAAACCTAGAAGAAATGAACTACTTCCTAGAAAAATACAACCTCCCAAGACTGACCAAGGAAGAAACACAAAAGTTAAACAAACCAATTATGAGCAAAGAAATTGAAATGGTAATCAAAAAACTACCCAAGAACAAAACCCGAGATTTATCTCGGAATTTTATCAGACACACAGAGAAGACATAATACCCATTCTCCTTAAAGTGTTCCAAAAAATGGAAGAGGAGGGAACACTCCCAAACTCATTCTATGAAGCCAACATTACTCTAATACCAAAACCAGGCAAAGACCCCACCAAAAAACAAAATTACAGACCAATATCCCTCATTAATGTAGATGCAAAAATACTCAATAAAATATTAGCAAACAGAATTCAACAGTATATCAAAAGGATCGTACAACATGACCAAGTGGGATTCATCCCAGGGATGCAAGGATGGTACAACATTCGAAAATCCATCAACATCATCCACCACATCAACAAAAAGAAAGACAAAAACCACAGGATCATCTCCATAGATGCTGAAAAAGCATTTGACAAAATTCAACATCCGTTCATGATAAAAACACTCAGCAAATTGGAATAGAGGGCAAGTACCTCAAAATAATAAAGGCCATATATGATAAACCCACACCCAACATTATACTGAACAGCGAGAAGCTGAAAGCTTTTCCTCTGAGATCGGGAACTACACAGGGATGCCGACTCTCCCCACTATTATTTAACAGAGTACTAGAGCTCCTAGCCACGGCAATCAGACAAAACAAAGAAATACAAGGAATCCAGATTGGTAAAGAAGAAGTTAAACTGTCACTATTTGCAGATGATATGATATTGCACATAAAAAACCCTAAAGACTCCACCCCAAAACTACTAAATCTGTTATTGGAATACAGCAATGTTGCAGGATAAAAAATTAACACACAGAAATCTGTAGCTTTCCTATATACTAACAATGAACCAAAGGAAAGAGAAATCAGGAATACCATTCCATTCACAATAGCATCAAAAAGAATAAAATACCTAGGAATAAACCTAACCAAAGAAGTGAAAGACCTATACCCTGAAAACTACAATCACCCTTAAGAGAAATTAAAGGGGACACTAACAAATGGAAACTCATCCCATGCTCAGGGCTAGGAATAATTAATATAATCAAAATGGCCATCATGCCCACAGCAATATACAGATTTGATGCAATCCTTATCAGATTGCCAGCAACATTCTTCAGTGATTTGGAACAAATAATTCAAAAATTCATATGGAAACACCAAAGACCCCGAATAGCCAAAGCAATCCTGAGAAAGAAGAATAAAGTTGGGGGGATCTCACTGCCCAACTTCAAGCTCTACTACAAAGCCATAGTAATCAAGACAACTTGGTACTGGCACAAGAACAGAGCCACAGACCAGTGGAACAGATTAGAGACTCCAAACGTTAACCCAAACATATATGGTCACTTAATATTTGATAAAGGAGCCATGGATATACAATGGCAAAATGACAGTCTCTTCAACAGATGGTGCTGCAAAACTGGACAGCTACATATAGAAGAATGAAACTGGACCATTGTCTAACCCCATACACAAAAGTAAATTCAAAATGGATCAAAGACCTGAATGTAAGTCATGAAACCATAAAACTCTTAGAAAAAAACATAGGCAAAAACCTTTTAGACATAAAAATGACCTCTTCTTGAACATATCTCTCCAGGCAAGGAAAACAACAGCAAAAATGAACAAGTGGGACTATAATAAGCTGAAGAGCTTGTGGGAATATAAATTAGTTCAACCATTGTGGAAAGCAGTATGGAGGTTCATCAAAATGCTCAAAACAGATCTACCATTTGACACAGGAATTCCACTCCTAGGAATTTACCCTAAGAATGCAGCAATCAAGTTTGAGAAAGACAGATGCACCCCTATGTTTATCGCAGCACTATTTACAATAGCCAAGAATTGGAAGCAACCTAAATGTCTATCGGTAGATGAATGGATAAAGAAGATGTGGTACATATACACAATGGAATACTACTCAGCCATAAGAAGAGGGCAAATCCTACCATTTGCAGCAACATGGATGGAGCTGGAGGGTATTATGCTCAGTGAAATAAGCCAAGTGGAGAAAGAGAAATACCAAATGATTTCACTCATCTGTGGAGTATAAGAACAAAGGAAAAACTGAAGGAACAAAACTGCAGAGGCATTACAGAACCCAAGAATGGTCTAACAGGTATCAAAGGGAAAGGGACTGGGGAGGATGGGTGGGAAGGGAGGGATAAGTGGGGGGAAGAAGAAAGGGGCTGTAAGATTAGCATGCATCGGGGAGGGAGAAAGGGGAGGGCTGTACAAGACAGAGAAGACAAGTAGTGATTCTACAACATTTTGCTATGCTGATGGACAGTTGCTGTAAAGGGGTTTATAGGGGGGACCTGGTACAGGAGAGAGCCTAGTAAACATATTATTCTTCATATAAGTGCAGTTTAAAGGTAAAAAAAAGAAATAAACTAAAGGGGGATTACTCCTTAATAGGATAAAACTAATTGTAAATCAATGATTAATGCATGCTTTAAATATCCTTAATTTTGATCACTTAAAGGGTGTCAGATGATCGGCTATGGAGGTACACTTTCCTGATAATATTCCTTTCTCTTAAAAAAAAAAAAGCAGTTCCTGTGTGGTGACCTCCAATGAGTTCTGCACAATGGTATAAATGGCATATTAAAGTGTGGGCAAAGGGTCTGTTTGTGTTTATACAGAAGATCAAAGCCTAATTTGGCTACCCAGAAAATGAACTGAGATACGATATGAAGAAGAACTTCCAACATCAGCACTCTCTGGAAGACTCATACCAGAAGATGATCATCAAAAAACCTCCACAAAGATCCAGGCAATGCTGCAGTTGTAGCTGCATCCACCCCAATGGTTCCTGGACTTGCCATTGGAATGAAGAGGGAGATATCTAAGCTGGCCTGTGCTTTCAGTAAAACAACAAATTTGACTGGATCTATAGTGTTGGAACTCAACCAAGAATTAGGATAAGTGCAAGTTGTAGCGCTCCAAAATCTTACAACTATAGACTATCTACTGTTAAAAGAACATATGGGATGTAAACAGTTCCCAGGAATGGGTTGTTTTAATTTGTCTGATTTCTCTCAGACTGTTCAAGTACAGTTGGACAATATCCATCATATTATAGACAAATTTTCACAAATGCCTAGGGTGCCTAACTGGTTTTCTTGGCTTCACTGAAGATGGCTGGTAATTATAGATATGCTTTGGTTATGTAACTGTATTCCTATTATGTTAATGTGTGTGTGCAATTTAATTAGTAGTTTAAAACCTATACATGCTTAAGTTACTCTACAAGAAGGTATATCAAATAAATAATCAATCCTACCATGTTTTCTTTCGTCTGCTACCTCTATAGCTTTACTTCTTCCTTCCTAATTACAACCCTTAAATAGAATTCATGCCTTTACTGAGTATCATAATTCCTCCAAGTGGTAATGATACCTCAAGACAAATGCTGGGCATAGAAGCCACAAGGCATAAAACTGCAAAGAAGTAAAAAGCTAACCTTTTCAAACAATATGGCTTCTCTCTCACTTACCAACTTTACATCTTCTCCCTGTAAGGCCCCAGAAGATGACTGGTTAGCCAAGACGGGTAAGATTCCTCAAGGGAGGAACAACCTAAGACAGGCACAGTCGCAGGGGGGCCATCAGGTGAGAAATTGGGGATCAACAGTGGTGAAGCTTAGAACCTCACTCCCCCCCTGTTTTGAGAGAAATCTTCTGCATCTGTGGATGTTTTAATGCCCTTTTCTAGCTTGGATTAACACATAGTCTACAGGCACACACCTGATCATCTACATTTGCTCTCTTTCAAAACTAAACTATGTTTTCTACCTTTATCTTGCATCTACCTACCACTTCAGCATTGTATTGAAAATAAAAATAAAAATAATTATAAAGGGAGAAATGTGGGATCCACATATAAATCAAGTATAAAAATCAAATGAATATTCATATTTGACTTGATTGTTTATAGTTCATAATGCGTGATCAAAACCGAAAGTTTCTGTGATGACTGCCCTTGTACCACTGTTTACCATGTAAGAACTTATTCACTATGTAAGAATTTATTCCCCATGTAAGAACTTGTTCGTTATGCTTCAGAAGATTGGAGACTGATGAGAATTAGGCTTGGGGTGGATTAATGATTGTGCATTGAGCATTGACTCCCCTATACAGAATTTTATTGTTGTTAACAACCATTTGATCAATAAATATGAGAGATGCCCTCTCAAAAAAAAAAGGGGGAGGAGATTCATCTTGAGTAAATAATCTAACTTTCTATATTAAGACACTAGAAAGAAAAAAAAAGGGCAAACAACACCCAAATCCCTTAAAAGAAGAGAATTATAAAGACTGAAGCAGACATAAATTAATAGCTAATTGGAAAGCAACAGAAAAAAACTGACAAAGTGAAGTTTATCCTTTGAAAAATCAATAAAATTTACAAAAAATTATCTAGCTGTCTAACAACAAAAGAGAAAAAAATTACCTGAACATCTAATGAAAAAAGGAATTTTACTATCAAAAGTGCAAAATTATAAGATTTGCAAGGGCTACTGTGAACAATTATATACCAATAAATTAGATACTTAGAATGTCAAATTTCTGAAAGCACTAAAACTGATTCAAGAAGGATAGTAAATTTGAATATATGTAAAACACAAAAATAGATCTAACAACAAAATGAAAAGACAACCCAGAATGGTAGAAAATATTTGCAAATCACATGTCTTGTAAGGGAATGGTATTGAGAATAATACACTCTTACAACTCAACAATGAAAAGACAAATAACCCAAGTAAAAATCAGACAAGGATCTGTATAGATATTTCTTTAAGAAATACAAATGCCCCACAGCACATGAAGAAATGTTCTAACTTATTATTCATTAAGGAAATGAAAGTCAAACCACAGTGAGATCTCTCTTCACACTCACTAGAATGACTTTGATTAAAAGAAATAACAGTAACAAATGTGGATGTGGTGTGGAGAAATTGGAACCTTCATATATTTCCAGTAACAATGATGGGGCTTATTGGAAAAACAGTTACACATTTACTCAAGTGATAAATGTATCATTACCATATGGCTCAGCAGTTCTATTCCTGAATATATACACAGTACTGCAGACATATATGTATACAATTTGTACATGAATGTGTATAGCTCAGTTATTCATTATAATCAAAAAGTAGAAAACCGAATGTTTCTAACCTATGAAGGAGCAAAACATGGTGTATTTATAGACTGGCATAGTATTTGGCCCTAAATAGGACTCCCATACTGATATATGTACTACCACATGGGTGATTATTGAAAACGTCATGTAAGTGAAAGAAACCAGGTATAAAAGGCCACATATTGTGTGATTCTATTACATGAAAAATCAGAATAGGCAAAGCCATAGAGACAGAAAGGAGGTTAGCGGACCCCAGTAGCTGGTGGGAGATGGGATTGGGAATGTGGCTGCTAATGGTTAGAGAGTTACAGGGTTTCTTTTTGAAAATGTAGAATTACTTATGAATAGGAATTTGTGCACAACTTTATGACTATACTAAAAACCCGTGAATTGTGCACTTCAAAAGGGTGAATTTTATGTTATTTCAATTATATCTCAATAAAAACAAAGCATACACACAAGGTTTAATTTAAAATATAATAAATAAAATGTAATACTAATACAATACAGCCAAGGCAAGAAAATCACATTTGCATGTACATTTAAGTATTAAGTGAAAGTTTTACTCAATAAGCATTTTGTTTGGCTTTAGAGGAGTGAAAATAATGTAATTTGGGAGTTTTAAGAAATCCTTAAAAATCAAGTAGAATTACTCTTGGACTTTCAAACTTTTTGAAATATGGATACTAAAGAAGAAACGTGATGATTTGAAGAAAGGCAGAGGACAGAAATATGGAGATATGGATGGTGTGATTAGGGGACAGAAGTTGACAGTTCTGCATTAGCAGTGAGTTCTTGTTAAGAAAGAGTAGAAATGATAATTACAGAATCAAAATACGTTGAGTCATGAGTAGGTGCCTAGTGTTGTTCTAAGGACTTAACATACTACAACCAATTTAACTTTCCAAATACTATGGCATATTTGTAACTGCTCCACACCTCCTTGTTCTCAAACCTGAACACTGTAAGGCTGGAGGCACCTGAGGGAGGGGTGAGCACGTTGGACACTGATGACATGCCAAAGTCCCTGGCTGCTGCCCCCTCCCAACCTGAAAAATATGCCTTAGGCTAGCCAATCCTCGCGCCGCTGTAAATCTAAGCTCTGCCTCCCCCTACCTTCTTTAAAAAGTCACTGCCTGCCCTGCTGAGCACGACTTCTCCAGCCTGTGTTTCAGACTGGTGAACCTTGCCCGGGATTGCGCTCAAATAAACTGCCTGGCCCTTTGTTGCCTCTTGTCACCTGCTTATTTTGGTTAGAAGTTATCTTACAAATACCAAAAATGCCATCATAATGTACAGGGACAAATGGTGCTGAATTCTCATACTTCTGTTTATGTCCTAATGTATCCCACTTAACAGGAATGTGTGTTTGTTTTACTGAACAATTAGCAACATTTTTAAATTACAAGGGAAGCTCCAGATACCCTTGAGAATCACACATAATATAGGGTATATGTTTCATGTGATCTTTCAAATCAATTTTTTAAAATTCTTAATTCCTGGGTGCAAGTGTTTCAGATAAGGGGTTCTGGACCTATGTAATTACCCCCATTTCATAGATAAGGACACAAAGTTGCAACAGGAATAAGTAACTTGCCTTAAGTTACTTAGGTCCAGAACCTTAAGTTACATAGTTAGGTCCAGAACCTTGATTTGGATGAGACAGGCTGTTTCCATAGTCTGCTCTTTAATTTTTAAATTAACCACTTTACCACAGCTTCGAATACTTTGGAAAATTAGATTGAGACCAGATTGTGTTGTTTCATTAGTTGTAAACTAATACTGTTAGACTTAATATTTCTGGAAAAAAAACTGGAAAAATTCATTATTACATGAGTTTCTGGAAGATCAGTCATGTAGAAGTATGTATTGACTATATTGAAAGGAGTAAAACTTTGTGCCAGGCAAATTAGCTGTGATTATAGCAATTTGCATTTTTAAATTTACTAGAAAACAGTTTTCAAGGGGCATTAGCTTATCGGAGGCAGAAATATAGACAAGTTCATATTATCTTGGCATACAGTGGGTAAAACACATTTTCTAGTGGTTTCTCCCTGTGCACAAAAATGACTTATGCTGTCAGTGGTATAGTGATTGCAGCCATTAGTGAAATATAAAAATTCAGCTCAATTAGGTTACTTATGCTATTTTTTCCTTTTCTATGAATATATTTTGACATTCAAGTACATCTTCATGAGCCAACAGAATCTGAAGCAGTTACAATTTATTCTGTTTCTAATTGTGGTTAAATGATTATGTGATTCATCAATAAACAGTGAAGTTTCACAGTAGATCTTAGTTTACAGGGAGATTATGACACCATGACATGTAGTAATGCAGTGAAGGGAGTAAGCTGAATGCAGATTTGTTATTCCACAAATGCTGCCATAACTTAAAGTTTAATGTAATGTTTTGGATGAAAGCTGTTATACTCGAACAGTACTGAAAAGTACATTTGAAAACATAAATCCTAAATAATGTAACATTTTATCTTACTCAAGAAGTAACAATTATTAACAGCCACTTGGCAAGGGAAGACATGAATAGTGAATGTAAATGATTTTTAAATTATTTCACAACCCTTTACTTACATTGTAATAATTGAATCAGAAGGGTTGATTATAATAACAGGTACTAAATTCTTATTAGTTTGTGAAATCTGTTTTAGTGTATTTTCTTAGTGTATAACTTATATTAATATTTATTGGCTTGCATGAATAGTCTGTGAATGGTTTTGTAAATGTGGCAGAGAAGTTAAAACAATTGTGCTGTTCCTTTCATATAAGAAATACACACACACACACACACACACAAAGTCTGCAATTACACTGGCAATTTCATATGTAGTCCAAATGTCTCTTCAAAATAATATGAAAAATAAACATTCAACACTTCTTGCAACCTGTTATCAAATACTCGATAATATATAGTAAGGTCCAAGTACAAAGTATGATTTTAATACCAATCTCTTTTTTTGCTTTTGCATACCAATATAATTTACTAATAAACTTTTTATCATAAAATAAAATTTTGGATTTGCAGAAAAGCTGAGAAGATAGTGTAGAGTTTCCAAATTCTACACACCCTATCCTATTATTAAAATCATACAATAGCATGATACATTTGTCATAATTAATAAACCATTATTTATACATCATTGGTAATGAAAGTCCATATTTCATTCAGATTTTCTTAGTTTTCACCTAATGTCATTTTTCTGTTCAAACATCCCATTCATGGTACATTACATTCAGTCACCATTAGGCTCCTGTTGTCTGGGATAGTTTCTCAGACATTCCTCATTTTTGAAGAGCTTGAGAGTTTTGAGGGGCACCGGTAATATATTTTGTAAGTGTCCCTCATTTGGGAGTTGATAGATGTTTTCTCAGAAGTGGACTGTGGCTACGGGCTCTTAGAAGGATGACCATAGAGGCAAAGTGTCATCTTATCCAGTATGCATGATATCAGCCTTTTTTATACCACTCTTGAGGTCACCTTATTGAAGTAGTACTTGTCAGTCAGATTTCTCCACTGTAAAGTCACTTTTTCTCCCTCTTCCATTCTGTACACGTTCAAAGGCAGAGATTTTACAAGCAAACAACACTGAAATAGTGAGGAGACAGGTTCCACCAACTCAAGGGGGGAGCAGCCAAAAATTATTTAGAATGCTTCTGCGAGAAAGATTTTCTTCTCTTCTATTTATGTATTCAATGGCTGTTTAAAATAAATATGGACTCATGAATATGTATGTTTCTACATTGAATCATATAGTACATGGCATTGTGTGTCTGTCTTCTTTAAGTTGACATAACATTCTCAGTTACATCTATGTTGCAGCACTTATCGGTACTTCATTTCTTTTTATGGCTGGATATAATTACATTTCTTGTTGTGGCTGAATATAATTCCATTGTATGTATATCCTACAGTTTACCTATCCATCCATTGATTAATATTTGGGCTATTTTCACCTTTTGGCTATTGTAAGTAATGTTGCTATGAGCATGAATGTACCAATACTTGTTTTTAATTCTCTTGGACATATACCTAGGAGTAAAATTGTGAGTCATATGGTAATTCTACGTTGACTTTTCGAGGCACTGCCAATATGCTTTCCACAGCTTTATGAATGGCTTTGCATTTCCACCAGCAGTGTACAGGGATTAGAACTTCTCCACATCCTCACCAACTCTTGTTACTCTCAGTTTTATTTTTAAATAGCCATCCTAATAGATATGGGGTGGTATCTTATTGTGGCTTTGGTTTGCACTTACCTTATTTAGTTAATTGTGTCTTCCCAAAAGATGTCAAAATCTGAACCCCCAGTACCTGTGTATGCCATCTTATTTGGAAATAGGGTCTTTGTGGACAATTGGGGGAAATGAGGAGAAATGGTAACTTATCCAATGTGACTGTGTCCTTATGAAAAGGGGAAATTTGAGTGAAAAGATTTACATGTACAGAAGAAGATGTAAAAACATAGAAAAAATACCATCTGCAACCCAAAGAACAACTGAGGCTTAAGATGCCAGGTCAGAGGTATGGAACATGTTCTTCACAGCCCTGAACAGGAATCCACCCTGCCAAAAACTTACTTAGACTTCTAACCTCCATTACTGTGAGACAATACATTTCTGTTGTTTAAGCCCCCCGGTCTGTGGTATTTTGTTAAGGCCATCCTAGCAAATTAATACAGCTAATGGATGTGTTTATGGCCATGTGCTTATTGGCTATTTGTATGACATCTTCAGAGATATGTCTATTCCAATCATTTTCACTTTTTAATGGGGTTCTTTTTCTTTATTGTTGAGCTATGAGTTAGTTATAAATCTAGCTGTTATAAAGTGATCAGACATATGATTTTCAAACATTCTCCAATTCTATAGGTTATCTTTTCACTTCTCTGGTAAGTCCTTTGATTTTGGAAACTTTCGATTTTATGAAGCCAAATTTATCTTTTTTTTTGTCTTTTTTACTCATGTTTTACTCATGTTTTCACTCATTTCAAACCTAAGAATTATTTTCTAAACTCAAGTCATTAAGATTTACACTTAAGTTTTATTCTGAGTTGATGGTGGTACCCTTATATTAAGTCACTGATCAATTTTAAATTAATTTTTGTATATTATCTAAGGAAGAGGTTTCACTTCATTCTTTTGCCCATTGTGCACTTGCCCTAACCCCATCTGCTGGAGAGACAATTCTTTCCTCCTTGAACAGGGTTGGCACCCCTGTCAAAAGTCAGTTGCACACAGATGCATGGATTTATTTATGGGCTCTCAATTTTATTTCATTGGTCTCTATGTCTATCCTTATGTTTTGATTACTGTTGCTGTACAAAAAACTTTGAAAACAGAAGGAATGAGAACTTCCATTTTATTCTTTTTCAAGATTGCTTTCATTATTCACATAAGAATTTGAGAATAGGCCTTTCCATTTCTACATAAAAGGTTACTTGAATGTTGATAGGATTACATTTAACATGTAGATTTGTTTTTGCTAATTTCTGTATACTTTATATGATTTCAATCTTTTTAATACTATTGTGGTTAAGATATTACCTGGGGAATGTTCTATGTACACTTGAGAAAAATGTGTGTTCTGCTGTGAGTGTTCTATACAGGTCTCTTAGATCTGTTTGGTTTATAGTTTTCTTCAAGTACTTTCTGCTGCTTTTGCTCTTTCTAGATGCTCTCTTGTTATGGATTGAGGTCTCCCAAATATTATGGTAGAATTCTATTGTTCCTTCCAAATCTGTCAATGTTGGCTTCATATATTTTGGGGGTCCTGTTGCTGTGCATGTATTTGTTCATAATTGTTATATCTTCTTAATGAATTGACCTTTTAATCAACATATGTCTTTCCTTGCCTTCTTGTCATGTTTCTTGGCTTAAAAGATATTTTGTATGATATTTGTATAGCCACTCCAACTTCCTCTTGATTATTGTTTCTCTGGAATGACCTTTCTCATGCTTTCACTTTCTACCTATTTATTTTGTTGGACCTAAACTGAGTTTCTTATAGGCAGCATATTTTATTAATCTCCACCCTATTACTTATTATTCCCTTCCTTCTCATAGCTTTGGGATTATTTTCTCTTCTTTTTCTAAGTGAAAAAGGTATAAAATTATGTTAGGGGTTTGAGATCTTTCTTCTTCTATAATGTAGCAATTATGCACCTATAAGTTGCATCCCATAAGTTTGCAAAACATTATATTGTTCCTTCACATTTATTTTTGTCTAAATATTTCTTATAATTTTCCATAATTTCTTTTTGGGCAATTGGTTATTTAAGAAAGTGTTGCTTAATTTCCACATGTTTTTGAATTTTCCAGTTTTCCTGTATTGATTTCAAGATTCATTTCATTATTGTTAGAAAACATACTCTCTATGATATCAATTCTTTTGCATTTATTGGGTCTTTTTATGATCAAGCATTTTGTCTATCCTAGAGAATGCTTCATCTATACCTGAGAAGGATGTGTATTTTGTTGTTATTGGATGAAGTGTTCTACAGATACTTCTGGTCTAGCTGGTTTATAGAGGTGTCTCAGGTTTGTATTTTCTTACTGATTTTCTGTTCATTATTCTAGCCATTATTGAAAGTAGGGTTATGAAGTATCCAACTATTCTTATAGAATTGTCTATTTCTCCTTTCAATTATGCAAATCTATGCTGCATATAGTTTTGGGCTCATTTGCTTGGTGCATACACATTTATAATTGTTTTATTTGATTGACAGATTGACACTTTTGTCTACATATAATGACCTACATTGTCTGTTAGAACTTCTGATTTAAATATATTAATCTGATCAAATAGCCACCCCAGCATTCTGTTGGTTACTATTAACATGGAATACCTTTTCCTATAATTTCATTTTCAATATATCTATGTTTTGGGATCTGAAGTGCACTTATTATAAACAATCTACAGTTGATTCATCTTTTTTATTCCTTTTGCTAATATCTGTCTTTTGATTGGAGAATTTTATCCATTTAGATTTAAAGTAATTACTGATAAGAAAGGATTTACCTCTGGATTTGGCTACTTGGTTTCTATATGTCTTATGCCTTTATATCCTTCATATCATTCATTACCTCTTTTTTATTGTGTATTTAGTTAATTTTTTGCAGTGAATCATTTGATTTGCTTCTCATTTCCTTTTGTCTATTTTTTAGTGATTACAAAATTACATTTAACATCATAAATTTATAACAATCTAGTTCAAATTGAGATTAATTTAATATTAATAGTAATCAAAACTCTGCTTCTATGCAGTTTAGTCCTCCTCTTATTACTATTACAAATTCATCTTTATACACTGTGTGTTTGATAACATACCTCTATAACTTTTTAATGCATTTGTCTTTCAAAACCTACAGGAACTAAGAAATGGAGCTACAAACCAAAAATACAATAATATTGGCTTTTACTGGGATCCTTATTTCTTCCTATGACTTTGAAATACTGTCTAGAACTTTCATGTCGACCTGAAAGATTGCTTGTAGCATTTTTTATAAGTTAAGTCCACTTAACAAATTCCCTCAGCATTTGTTTAGGATTGTTTTAGTTTCTCATTTAAGAAGACAGTTTTGCTGGACATAGAATTCTTGCTTGGGAAGTTTATATTTTTTCTTCCAGCATTATAAATATGTTATCTCATTTCCTTCTGTCCCTCATGGCTTCTAATGATAGAGTAGCCATTATTGAGGATCCTTTGCATATAATGAGTCACTTCTCCCTGTTGCATTTAAGATTCTGTCTTTGTTTTAACATTGAACAATTTGATAATAATCTGTCTTGGTAATGGTCTCTGAGTCTTTTCCATTTGGAGTTTGTTGAGTTTCTTGGATCTGTTGATGTACACATTTAATCTAATTTGGGAAGTTTTCAGCAATTATTTTCAAATATTCTTTTGCCTTTTCCTTTCTCTCTTTTCTTTTGGAACTTCCATAATGTGTGTGTGCAACATTCTGATGGTGTCCCATATGTTAGGCTCTGTCACTGTCACTTTCCATACTTATTTTTTCCTATCTGCTCCTCAGACTGCATAATTTCAATTACCCTACCTTTAAATTCAAGAATTCTTTCTTCTGGCTGCTCAAATTTGTTGTTGAGCCCCTTTGGTGAATTTTTCCTTTCAGTTATTTTAACTTTTAGCTGTAGAATTGCTGTTTGGTAACTTTATATTATTTATATCTCTTCATTGATACTCTCATTTTCTTAATTTATTTCATTTATTTTCATATTTTCCTTTAGATCATTGAGCATAGTTAAGACAGTTGATTTAAAGTCCTTTTCTATTAATTACAATGTCTAGGATTCCTTGGGGATGAAACTGTCAATTTGTTCTTTTGATGGACTCTACTTCCTTGTTTCTTTGTATGCCTTGTGATTTTTTCCTTAAATATTACATATCTGGATTTTGTACTGTGGTAACTCTAGATACCTATTTCCCCTTTCTCAACATTTGCTATTAATTTTGTTGTTGTTATTGTTAAAAGCTGTAGTAATCTGTTTAGTGACTTTTCCAAACTATTTTGCAAAGACTGTATTTCTTCATTACGTCATGATTGAAATCTTTGCTTATTTAGTGTTATGACAGAGGTTTTTCTTCAATGCCAAGTACTAAAAAAAGAAACCAAAACTAGACCAAAAAACAATAAAAAAAACCCACTTTTCTATTTTTTGCTGATTGGCCCTGTACTAGAGTACTCCTTCAACACTTAGCCAGGCTTTCACCAAGGCTAGGGATATGACTGATATGAAAGCTGAGGATCTTCTCAGGTTTTTTCTGAAGATCATCTTACCTTAGTTATGTGCATATCACTTTACGTTTCTCATATACATGGATGCTTTGACTGTCCCAAAGAAACTCTTCCCTGCTTTTTCTCCCAAGTCTGAAATAGTCTATTATATAACTTGACTGTATTCTCTTGCCCCAGGCACCTACAGATTGTTAGTTTACCTTCAACGTTCTGAAGAAATGCCCACTGCTCTTCCAGACTGAGTTCTGAACTAGGGGAAACAGAGAAGAACTTTTTCTGTTAGCCTTTCAAGTAGCTTGCAGACAGGGTATAAAAAGACATACATAAATAGCTTAGGAATATGATAAACTCTGCTTCTTCCAAAACAAAGGTCTCATTATGAGAATCTCACTCAGGCATTTAAGCCCATGACTATGTAGCAGAATAAAGGTAAGTAAAATGTCATGAAGTTCTACCACTTTGAGGTTGCCTTCTTGATTCAATACTTTCTTAATTGCTGTAGACTATCAAGTATTTTCTAGAATTCTGAAAAATTCAAATGTGACAGTTTCTGCTAGTTTTCAGCATTTCTGTGAAGCGTGAGAGCATGAAGCTGCTTTTGGCCATTTTTATGGTCATTCTTCATTTTCTGTTTTGACAGAAATTTTCACAGGATACACAGTTGTAGGTTAAAATTCTTTCAGCATATGTTTCAGATGCCATTACATAATCTTCTCTCTTGTATACCATATGATTAGTCTTCTTTTGTCATACCTTCTTTTTTCCTGTGCAGGTATGAGCATGTATATATATATATATATGAGCATGTATGTATATATATATATCGTTATTTCTCAAGTCTGTAAGCTTTAGTTTTTATCCATTTTCATACTACTTTGGCTATTATTTCCTCAAATGTTTTTGTTCCAACCCTTTCTGTGATTGCAATTTTATTTATATTAGACATATTAATATTATCTCATAGGTTAGTGAGGCTCAATTTATCTTTTTCCATCTTTTTTTCTCTCTGTTCTCCCTTTTTTATAGTACCTTCAAGGTTTTGTTTTTGTTGACATTTTTCTTTTAAATATGTCTAATTTGCTCTTAGCACCATTCAGTGAAATTTTCTTTTAAGTACTTCATGTTCTTCATCTCCATTAGTTTATTTTCTTTTTCTATATTTTTATTTTATCCCCATGTTATATTAATTTCTTCTAATATTTGTACATAGTTATAATAATTATTTTAAACAATTTTTTATCTCTTTATGTTTTTACTTAAATATTTACAATAATATGCATATTATTTATGCCAAACCACCAGTATTTTTAATTCACCAAATATTGTATTTGAAACTTGTTCCTTTTTCTCTTGTTTTTAGTAATATGGAAAAATTAATCCACAAAAAGCACTTGTTTATAAGGAAATAACAACGTGATCTCCTTTAAAAATATCTTCTATTATTTTTAAACACCAGCAAAATATAAATCGTATTTTTTCTTTAAAAAGTCATCCACAGCTTCAGTGCTCACCTGAATGTTGCTGAATACCAGAATTACCTGGAGAAACATAATAAGATTCAGTTTACCAGGCCATCCACAGGAAATTCTGATTTGGGGTCTGGAGTATTTCCTGGGAATCAATATTCACTGCAAGACTGCAAGACAGTTATTAATTACTCATATATCTATTGTATCAATCAGTGACTGTTTAATTTTTTCATCTTTCAGAACACTTTGTAAAATATATTAATGCTAGACTATGTATGTCATTTTATCAAGCAAGACCTTCAGGATACAGGTTTAATTTCAACAAACCAATAGCTGTATTATATATCTGTCTCATTATAGGTTAGGAATAGAAAATCATATGGTTCAACATCTACACAAATTAACAAAGGAAGAATATTTATCTTATAACACAGAAGAAATATTTATCTAAACTATTTCAGACTCAGTTGTTACCAGATATTTTGAAAGCTGATCATTTTTTTCTTTGAAACAGTTATTGAAAATTCATCAGAGAGTGGTCTTGAGGGTTGGAAATTTAAGTGTACCAGTGTACACATGGTAAAGACCACGCATGAGAAGTACACCATACATTCTTTGATATATGAAAGCATAGTTAATATTTGTGTGACTTTCTGATATGACATAAAGATAATAGAGGTGTTTGGCTCACGAGGCTAGATTGTAATATTCATTTCTACAGATATGTCCCCTTATGCTCTGCCTCTCCACTAAGCATCTACAGGCAAATCATTTACATTAACTCAAAAACAGAAAGGGAGGATTTATGAACTGATTTTGCACTTGCCAGCAACTTGCAGAGATTAGGGAGCCACTGGAAAGACATCGGTGGATGTTTAGGGGTCCCTGTATAAGGTATTCAAATTAACAGCTAATGGATGTTTTTAGTAATTTTTTATGGTGCAGTGAAGCTGAGTGAAAATTAGCAACCAAAATCACTGTTTTGCATAGCCAAATTTTATAATTTTACACAAATAATACTTTGATAAGACACCAAAACCCTTAGTTTAATATTTACACAGTAAAATTCCAATGAATGTAAAAAGATTAATAAATATATATACATATTGCTGAAGTTCTACTTAGCTTCTCTGTAACTTTATAAATTAAACAGCAATATATTATTCTAGTTTTACACATGCCTGCAAAAGCATCTCCATTATTATTATAATGTTCCTACCATTGTGTACTTAATATTTTCTTAAACCAGCCTTGAGTTAAACTTCTATAATCTATAGATGTATCAGAATCAATTAGTATAATTTTTGTTCATATAATTTACTATTATTCTAGAAGTTTTGAGAAAGGTTATGGTCTCTTGTAAGTCAAAGATACACCAACCACCTTCTGTCATGTTTTCAATGGAGTATAACAAGGATAGAAGCATTTTTGTAGCTGGTAGTCACAGTACATTTCAGCTAAAAAGAATGAGTGTTATCTATATAAAGGTTGCACTGGAAGGAAATGACATAAGAAATCATTCTTTGTATACTTAGAATCTATATGTTTACTGAAAAGGAACCATCAAAAATATAAATGCTAAATAAATCTATATTTATTGATGTATATATGTACATACTTACATAGATACACACATATATACATATATGTTCAATGTGTTTAGTGAAAACATGAAAAGAGATCTGATGTAGGGTAATTAATTTGTTTATTGAAGTACAGTTGACATACAATATCCTATCACTTTCAGGTGTACATCAAAGTGATTTAATAATTTTCATACATTAAAAAATGATCTCCACTATAAATCAAGCTACCATCTATAACCACACAAATTTATTACAATATTATTACCTGTATTCATTGCCTTTTGCATTAGATCTCCATGACTTACTTATAACTTAAAGCTTGTGTCTCTTTACCAACTTCATCTATTTCACCTGCCTTCTCAGCATCTCCCAATTCTGTACCCATTTTTTTCCTGTACCTATAAGTCTGTTTCTGTTTCTTTTTTGTTCACTTTTTTTGTATTTCAGATTAAACATATAAATGAAGTCATATGGCATATGTCATTCTCTGTCTGAATTATTTCTTTCAGCATAATAAGGTCTAGGTCCATCCATGTTGTCACAAATGGTAAGATTTCATTCTTTTTTATGCCTGAGTAATATTCCATTGTATATATTTTCTAGCTCTTTATCCATTCATCTATCAATGTACACTTAAATTGCTTCCATACCTTAGCTATGGTAAATAATGCTACAGTAAACATAGGGGTGCAATTTTCTCTTTTCATAAGGTTATTGTTTTCTTCATTGAATTATTGGATTACATGGTAGTATTTTTAAATTTTTAGGAATCTCCATAATACTGTTTTCCATAGTGGCTGCACAAATTTACATTCTCACCAACAGTGTAGAGGTTTTCATTTTCTCTACATCCTTGCAAACACTTGTTTTTGTCTTTTGGTAATGGCCAATCTGACAGTTGTGAGGTAATTGTTATTGTGATTTTGATTTTGATTTTCCTGATGATTAGTGATATTGAGCACCACGTTATGTGCTAGTTAGCCATCTATATATCTTCTTTTGAAAAAAGGCTATTCAAGTCCTCTTCCTATTTTTAAATCTAGTTGATTGTTTTATAATATTTAGTTCTATAAGTTGTTTATATATTTTGGAAATGAACCCCTTATCACATGTATGATTTGCAAATATCTTCTCCCACTCAGTAGGTTGCCTTTTCATTTTGTTGAAGGTTTTCGTAACTACAAATTTTTTTTAGTTTTATGTAGCCTCATTCATAATTGTAGCATTTGTTACCTGCACCTGATGATATTAGTACAAATATATAACATGTATGATTTGAAAATATCTTCTCCCACTCAGTAGGTTGCCTTTTCATTTTGTTGAAGGTTTTCTTAACTAAAGAATTTTTTTTTAGTTTTATGTAGTCTCATTCATTGTTTTAGCATTTGTTAACCACACCTGATGATATTAGTACAAAACAATATTGCTGCACCTGATATCAAGGAGCTAACAGCCTGTATTTTCTTCTGTGAGTTTTATGGTTTCAGGTCTTACTTTTAATTGTTTAATTCATTTTGCATTTATTTTTGCATATGGTATAAGATTTTGGTCCAGTTTCATTCTTTGACAGAGCTGTCCAGTTCTCCCAGCACAATTTTTTAAGGGACTACCTTTTCTCCATGTGTATTCTTGCCTCCTTTTTCACAGATTAATTGACCATATATGTAAGGATTTATTTTAGACTCTCTACTCTATTCTATTGATCTATATGTCTGGTTTAATGTCAGTATTATACAGTTTTATTATAGTTTATAATGTAGTTAGAAATCAGAAAGCATGACATCTCCAGCTTTGTTTTTCTTTCTCAAGATTTTTTTGGCTATTCAGGGTCATTTTTGGTTCCACACAACTTTTAGGATTCTTTGTTTTAGTTCTGTGAAAAATACCATTGGTATTTTGGTGGAAATTTCCTGGAACTTGTAGATTGCTTTGGGCAGCATGGACATTTTAACAATATTAACCCTTCCAATCATTGATCATGTTGTATTCTTCTTTTATTCATTTCACTTTCAATTTATTTCCTCAGTGTCAAACTTTTCAGAGTACAAGTCCTTCACTTCCTTGGTTAAATTTATTTGTAGGTGTTTTACTCTTTTTGAAGCAATTTTAAATGGAATTGTTTTCTTAGTTCTCTATCTGATAGCTCATTATTAGTGTACAGAAATGCAAATGATTTCTGTATGTTAATTTTTTATCCAATTATTTTACTGAATTGATTTATTAGTTGTAGTAGTTTCTGGTGGGGTCTTTAGGGTTTTCTGTTTATAATACCATGTCTTCTGAAAATAATGACAGCTTTACTTCTTCCTTCCCAATTTGAAAATCTTTATTTTTCTTGCCTAATTGCTGTGGCAAGGACTTACAATACTATGCTGAATAAAATAGATGAATGGAACATCCTTACTTCATTTCTTATCTTAAAGGGAAATCTTTCAGCTTTCAACATTGTCTATGGGGTCATCATATATGGTCATTAAGTTGAGTTAAATCTCTTCTAAACCCCTTTTGTTGAGAGTTTTTATTATAAATGTATGTTGAATTTTGTCAAATGCATTTTCTCCATCTATTGAGATGATGGTATAATTTTTATCCTGTGTTTTTTAATGCGCTATATCACTGATTTATTTGGAGGTGTACAGACATCCTTGCACCCTTGGAATCAATCTGTCTCTCCTACCATTCTCTTTATGGTCCCTCTGTCCTTTACTGTGCAGAATTTGTCCAATCAGCCCCCAGTTCTTCTGCAGTTATTCTTACTTAGGTGTAGATTCCAGTATGTCTGCGAAGGGAGGTGAGTTCAGGATCTTCGTATGCCACCATCCTGGACCCTCCTTTTGGCAAACTAGTTTCAGTAGTGTGATCCCTGGTTTTATGGTTCTTATGTTCTTGATTCTTGAGAGTCACTTTATAGTGGGAAACTTATAAAATAAAAACATTTTTTCTTAGTCTTCTACAAAATAATATTTTATGACTGTGGCAAAATTTTAAAATAATGTAAACCTAAATTCATGTCAAAGACTTGTATTACTAAATTGAAATAATTACTGTTCCTTGTCCAAATTATATTAATTATAAAGGTTAACTTGAGAGGAAAACAAAATAATTGCTGAATCTCTTATAGCTCAAAAAAAAAGAACACTTTTGATCAGTAATTTGGACAAAAATATGCAAAAGCAGCAGAAATGGTAAGTTTACTCTGAAATTTTGTATATTATTACACTGATTTTGAGTAAAGAAAAATTACTCCTTTAATGTGTTATGCTCTGAACATTATAAGATTCTTAGCAAATAGTTTTCAGAGGCCACAATTCAAAATGTCAAGATGTCATTTCAGTTACTAAAAATGATAATTTTACTTAATTCTTTTGTGATCTTATTAGTATTCCATTTAAAATGCATCTTGACACATACACACCATGCAATATTGTATGATATGAAATGTATGATTTTTTAATATCTGCAGTTCTTCCCAAACTGTCCTAATAAATAAGTACTAAGATTTAGTCATCTATAAAGAACAAGGCCAGATATTCCTAATTCCACCAAACATATAAAAAGCTCTAGGAAGATTCCATTAGATTTTAGCCATTCAACTGAAAGCAAAACTAACCTAAAACAAGCCCTTGATTATCTTTTAAAAAGGTATGGGTAATTCTGAAAGATTTTTTGTTTGTTTTTGCTATTTCCACTTTGCCTGGATGAGGCATGATTTGAGACCATTCCCACTTTCTTATAAGATCCTCTGAAACCCAATATTTAATTATGTGGTTCTTGTACTCTTTACACATTACTAGAAATGTCAACATTTTAATAAGGTATGAGCCTTTCAAGGAACCGTGTCTGTCCCTTTTTTGTTAATCTCCGCCTCCTGATGATGGTGATAAATACCTACTGATGTCAAATAAGTGATTATAGACTGTTTCCAAATTTCTCTTGTAAACAGCTCTGGTGATTGTTTATATTTTAATTATTCAATTTCATTGTTGTTTGTAATAGGAGCCAGGTACAAAGAAAAGAGTAAGATGGATTTAATGAAAATTCCATACTCATTTCTTTGAGCTAATTCAGATTATACTCTCCAAGATCTTATTTCAATATTGGTTTACAAAATATAGAAACTGCCCAATATATTGTTCTTCATGTGCACAAAAGCTTATGGTAACCTGAACTGATATCTTGTTAGCATATTATGAAAACAAATATTTTAAAAATAGGCATTTGTTTATTTCTCAGATCATGAAAAACAGGTTATGTTTTGTTTTGTAGTGTTTTATTTTCAAATTTAGAATGTGCTTTCTCTACAGTAAGTATGCATCAGAATTATGCTACATTCTTTACCTTTCATTGGGGATTACATAGTATTTATCTTCATGTATTTTTGAGTAGAATATAATACTATATTTTCCAAAGAAACTTTGGAAATAATTGGTAATTGATACAAAGATAAATCATATGGTATAATTAAAGAATTAGAGAATGTATAGCATTTTACTTTTCTAAGACATAGAAAAAATTAAAAGAACTAAAACTTAACATCATAAAATGGAAATACATGTATTCCTTTGTTATTTCTTGAATTTTTCTTATTATCCAAAATTTTTTTTGATGTCCTTTTCAATATTATACCAATAAACATATTACACAATATTCTAGAGTTAGAAGTAAAAAAATAAAAAGTTTATCAAGAGATAGTAACTAGAAATCATTAGGGGATATCCTATCTAGGTGAGAAAAGACAAGGTTAAATTTATTGTCTACACTCATTAATGCTTTGTTAATGAATGGCCTTATGCAATCATAAACAATGAACATAGAGCATGTGAATGTAGAGATTTGCACTCAGGACAAAATTTTCTGCACATTATTATTTGCTTACCCCATAATGGACAATAGAGAATTATTAAGAAATAATTTTCTTCTCTTAAAATAATAACAGGAAAGAATAATATGAATTCACACAATTAGTATGATACTCAGTCACTACTTCCAAACTGAAAAAAAAATAATGAAGGAGAGTGTGGCTTAATTGACCCAAATACATCAAATGCACAGGCTTAAAAAAAATGCAAAGGCTTTAGTCCACAAAGTCACTGGTGATTGTGAATGAAGACTATTTTTTATTACTGGCTTATATTTCTGATTATATTCCCTTTCAGAGATGTGTTTTAACCTCCAGGTTCTGTATTAAATTGCTGCTCCTATCAGGTCACCTAACAAATGTATAAAATGTATTTATTAGATTTCTCTTTAGCTTAAGGTATACAGATTAATAAAATCCCTCATTTAGTTTTATAATTTGGCTCAATGTAAGTGGGCAATAGAGAACATTTTCTATGTATTTAATTAAAAAATAAGATGCTTTGAATTAAAGTCGGTATGAAATGGAGTTGACTAAAGGTTTACATTTGATAAGGATAACTTAATACAAGTGCTTTTAAAAGATAATCAAGATGCCTTAACAAGACATTTTCAAAATATATTTCAAGACAGTTTTAGGTCTTTAACTTTTAATGTAGTACAACTGACAGATAAGACTCACATCCAGTGCATCGCTTCTATGCTCAAGAAGTTTCGTATTTACTTGATAGTTCTTTGCAACTCTGGAGGAAAAATATTTTCCCAGCCTGGAGCAAATTATCTTTGAAACCAAAATCAGTCAAAGGGAGAAATAAAGTGGGAGAAATCCATTTATTGCTTACAAGAGGTAGTTCACTTCTGCTCACCCAAGTCTCTCACAATCCAGCTGCAAAAAAAGACCCCATGCAACCTCTCTGGTCCAGATATGTCCTTCCTCCCCCTTGTAATCACCCATTGATACTGAGATAGAATACGCTTTCCACCTCTTGGACATATGTATTGATATGGAGATGCACTAAGGCCAGGGGAGAGATTCTGGAAATACTGCAGTTTTACCCACATCCTTCTACATGGCAGCCAACTGAAGTCAAAAAGAAGTAGACTTGGTGGCAGAGACCTAGGTTTGATTTCCCATATCTGGAGTTTACTGTATTATCATGTTGATCTGAGATGAGCTTTTCAATACCCTGGAGCTTTTGCAACTGCATAGTGGGATAATTACCCCTCCCAAGGCACTTGTGATATTTCAGGGAAATGATCTGACACCTACTGCAAAATATGTTCTTCATAAACAGTAGCTTCTTTTCTTCTATTTATCTTCCCTTCCCTTCCTTCCTTTGCTTTTGTTTTTTTACCCCCGAGGTATGAGCGATTAAGAAGAGTTTCTGTGTGCTCATTTATGTACACCCATACAAAATATGATTCTGTTTACCAAAAAGAAAATTAAAACAAAGACACATATTTTTTATTTAGGCACACACATGCATGCACATAAGAGTCTTATTCTTTGATAAATTATCTTTCAGAGCAGTACTATTCAACAAAGGATGATAAATTAGTCTTCATCAAAATTAAAAACTTTATCTCCAAAAAAGGTTTGCCATTCAATGTAAATGAAGCCACACACTGAGAGAAGGTATTTGCACATCATGTATCTGATAAAAGACTCTGATTCCAAATATCTAAAGAATTGTCTAATATGTAAAAGAGAAACAAGTAGCTCAGTTAAAAAGCAAAATATTTGAATAGACACTTCACCAAACATTATTTGCAGATACTAAGTAAGCACATTAAAAGAAGTTCAATGTTTAAGCCACAGTGAAATAAAATAAAATCAATTAGCATATTGAATGGCTAAAATGAAAATACCTGATCGTATCAAGTATGGGTATGTGGATGGAATTCTCATACCACTGGTGGAGGTATAAAATGGGCATAACTGATTTGGAAGATAAAGAGCAGCCATACTGTGCATGTGACTTCTAACATATTCACAGATTCAGAAAAGCAAGGTCTATCCAATGAAAGTATGTCCAATGTCTGTCCAATGAAAGTATACCTAGGACCTCTCCTGGAGGGCAAGGGCCTAGAAGTACATATAGTCAATACAGTAAGATGAAAAATAACTCAAAAATGATTACCTGTGAAAAATTATAGACCTACATGTTTATCTCTCATCCCCTATTATTTAACTCAGTTTAAAAAATTAACTATATTTTTATACATACAAAAGCATTTGCCTTTGTAGCAGTTGATATTATAGTCTTTTCATGTATCATAGATAATGGGAATTATATCAAAGATGTACTAGGCTTAATATAGCAAAAATTTAATTTAGTTTCATGTAACATGTGACTTTTTTATATTAATAGCTTTTGTTTCAATATATTTTTCTGAAATGAGAATAAAAATGACCACTACCTTTCAGAGGTGATAACATTTAAATTACCTAGTTTTAGTTACGTTGCAATGGGAGGGAATGCATCCTTAGCTTATTTTCATTTAAGGAAAAGAATAAAATTATCTGCTCAGCAGAGTTAAAATCCAATACATTTGGTGCCAATAACTGGTCTTTAATAGTATTATGGGTGTACATTGCTAATAATATAAGTATTAATAAAATGTGAATTATTATATGTATGTATACAAATACATGTTGCTGTAAATCTGGATATAATATTACTAACAATAATATGGAAATATGTATGTATGTATGTGCATTTATATTAATACACACAACTTTATGCACATGGTATACTACTCATTTAATACTATTTATCTTTTAGGGTTGTTTTGTTAATTGAATAACACATACTTTGGATGTACTAAGAACTTTTTATATTCATTGTTTTCCTTCAGTTATAAATTCATATCAGATTTTCCCAATAACTACAGAAATCTGAAATACAGCCTAAATTTCTGAATTGAAGAAACTCAAACAACTCTTCCTAGGTTTGAAGAGGGAGTCACTGAAGCAAAATATAGAGAAATGAGAAGTCATAAAGAAATTACAGCCCACATCAGGTTTGGTTATTGTCAGAATTGTGGTGGTCAAATCCATCCTTCTTCTATGTGGAATGCTCCTCTTCCTGGCCCTTGCCCCAGTGGTGTCTCTTACACCTTGTATTCTGTCTCACCCATGACCTTTTACATGGACTGCTTTTCACACCTGACCTGACCACACCCTCCTTGGATGTCACCCCCACCAACATTCAATATTCCTTCAATTCTTTTGAAATTCGATTTCCTCAATTAGTCTTGAAAGTCTCCCAAGTTATCCTTATATCATCTCATGTAGCCATACCCTTCTGTCTACATAAGGAAAGACACTATTTTAGCAATAGGGACCTTTGCATCTCAGTATTCTTCTATTGATCTCTTTAATGTCCTTTATGACTGTGAAAGCTCTATTATAACACAGGACATTGCTAAAACCTTTAGTTATGAGTGTTTCTCTGTGCTATCCCATGCAGTAATTCATGTGAGCTTACAAAATACTGAATAGACTAGTGAAGGGCAATGTAATCTGTCTCTTCTAATGGTGAGGCTGGAATTCACTTTCCCCCACAGCACCCACTCTGCTGGTAGCTGGTGGTGGTCACGCAGCCTGTTTTGACTACTGCTCATACTTCACACACAGGATTTTTCTCAAATTCATGTGCAATTATAGCGAATGAAACTCAGTGACCTAGACACTATGTGGTTCTTCTGCTAACTCCTTCAAAATTGTCCATTTTGACAAGAGGTAATTTGTTTTCAACATCAACACAACTGGTTTTAGATATATGATTGGAATTTTCATAAAAAGTGAAAAGATAAAAATCAAAATGTGAGAAGAATTTGGAATGGAGGAAATATATGAAATGGTTAGACCATTACATTTTTCAAGGTATCTGTGATAAAACTTTAAATGGAAACAAACAATTGCACAAATGATCAGAATGCATTCTGAAAAAGTCTAAGTCAAGTCTGATTAAATATTGTTTACATTGTTTACATTGAGCTATCTGAAATTTATCTGTCTTTTGGATTCCTCAAAATTGTGTCACTTGAAATTTTTCTCCGAATGCTTCTAGTACAGGGCGTGCCACCTTGTTATCCATGATCACAGCTTGCTCCACCCTTCCCAGTCAGGCTCTAGAAATATTTCTGGTTCAGCATTCTTTTCAACAACTCTAACCCTGCCAGCCCTTTCCTAGTAATCTTTCTCTTTGGTCATACCTCAGAGCCTTCCGACTTCCTGAGATGAACAGATGGTAGAAATCACATGAGCAATATGACTGTCTTGTGATTGCTTCCTCTCCCTTGTTCAAAAATTGAATTAAGCATTTCATAACCGAGACACAGAAAGAATCATTTGATTTGAAACTTCACTATGTGACTTTAAAATCAAATATTATAATAATCTTTAAAAAATCATCACTATACTTATTTGAAAGTATTTATCACTATAATGGAAACTAGGTAACATTATATGTGTTGATATTAGAAGATTGCTTTCAATTAGCTTACAATTGTCCATCCTAACCTCCACCCCTCAGGAGGCAGTCAATGCCAAATAATGGGTAAATAATTATGCAAAAAATTATGTATTACAGATGGATATCTTGAGGGCTGTCTGACATTAGCTGAGAGAGCTGAAATAGTAAGGGAGATCATTAAATCATGGCAACAACAAAGGTTAATATTGAAAATATCTATAAGAGTGAGAAGAGATATTTTCTATTATAACTTGAAATGAGTGAAAAAGTGAGTCCTGGTGGAAAATTTCTTCTAGGAGAGATATAGCCTTCAAGAAATTTTTATTTACTATAAGGAATTTAGGAGTAGAGCAAGGTACAAATCTGTGAACATATAAGAGAGGTGGAAATGAAGGTTTATGAACATAATGGAAAATGCAAAATTTGAATGTAAGGAAGGGGATTGAAAACTGCATTCTGAATGTGGGGCACAAAGGTAAGAGAAGCTGGAAGAAAAGAAAATAGCAAATGCTATCCAGAGCTTTTGAAGAGCTATGAGAAGTGTGGACTTAATGATTTTCCAATTTTCACTACAAAGAGCTAGCCTAGACACTTTAAAATGAATAACAAATTAGCCCACCGAATCTATTTCCGAAGGATTTGGGAATACGGAATGCATTAGGTTATGAGGTGGTATAGGCTGAGTAATGATTTCCCCAGGAACATCCCTGGAGCTTGTGAATAGTTAACTCATAAAGGAGACTGCACGTGTGATAAAATTACAGAGCTAGGTAGTCCCAATTTTCTCACAGGGGTCCTTGTAAGAGGGAGGTGGGAAAATCAGTCAGAAAAAGGGGCTAGGAGGCTAACAACACTTGGAAGATGTTGGAAGGGGCCATGAGCTAAGGCTTGCTGGTGGCCTTTGGAAACTAGAAAAGGAAAGGAGGCAGATTTTTCTCCAGAAGTACAAAGCCAGGGAATGCCTTGAGTGTAGTCTTGAAAGATCCATTTTGGGTTTCTGTTCCCCAGGATTTTAAGTTATTTTAAACCACTAAGTTTAAGGCAATTTTTTACATCAGCAATAGGGAATTAATACATGGAGCAAGAGGACATTATAAATCAGAAAGGAGGTGGAACAGCATTTGTATTAAAAAGGAATATTTGAAGTAATCCAAACTCCTAGGACTATCACTTTTTTTTTTTGTCTAAAGTAAACTAATTATGAAATTCAAATACAGGTAAAAATAAAGAAGTATATAATGAAAACTCTTGTTTTCAACAACATAATCAGATTTTTCTTTTGCTTCAAACTCATATTTTTCTTTAATAGGGAAACGACTTAAAGTATATTTAAGCTCCCTGTTTTCCAGAGGATAATATCTCATGAATCCACTGTTTAGGATTCCCATACATTATAATATATAAATATGCTTCATTGACAATGCAAAATATTGTTTGCATGTCCAGAATTTTATAGCTCTATGGAGCTACTGCTTTACAGGACACATCTTTATTTTTGCTGAATAACCATAAATAATTTTTCAGAATGATTTTACCAATTATATTCCCATATGTGTGAGAGTTCCTATTACCCCATAATCTCAACAGCACTTCGAAGTATCAGATTTTAAAATATTGGCCCATAAAGAAGTCTACAATAGCATTTTAAGCTCAAGAGTGATTTATTTATTTTTAATTTAGTTTCTTTTTATATGAAATTCCTCTTACTATCTTCTCACCCATTCTTTCACTATTTGCCATTTCTTATTTATTTGCAGATTTTTGTTACACACTTTGAATTTCATATATAATGTTCATTATTTAATATGAATTATGTAGATAACATGTATCCTTAACTTGGCTTAAATTTCTCTCTTTAAAATGACTTTTGATGATTATTAACTTTAATACACAGTTGACCCTTGAACAACATAGGTTTGAACTATGCAGGTGTAGTTGTATGCATTTTTTTTCCAGTAAATATGTTGAAATATTTTTTGGAGATTTGCAATGATCTGAAAAAAAAATTTTCCCTGGCTTACTTTATTGTAAGAATACAGTATATAACCAATATAACATACAAAATATGTGTTATTAGACAGTTTATGTTATCAGTAAGACTTCTGGTCAACAGTAGGCTATTAAATTAACAGTTAAGTTTGGGGGAGTCAAAAACTACATGTGCATTTCTTTTTATTATATTATTGATACACGTGAATTTTTTGACAACACAGAGGTTCAATATCCCTAACGCTCACATTATTCAAAGGCCTATTATATTTGAAATAATCTTTTTCTTAATGAATTAACATTGTGTAACTGGTTTTTAGGAAATTTTACTTATCTTAATGTCAAAAAGATAGTCTCCTTTAATCTCAAAGTTTTGCCTGTTCATTTAAGTTTCTGATTCATCCATATTAATTTTGGTAGAGTGCTAACAGGTAGGAGTTATTCTAACACCTTTTATTTAATAGACTTTTTTTCCCTATTCATCTTAAAGTTCTGCTCAGTTATTCATCAGGTGTCCATACATGTGTGTCTGTTACTGAGTTTATATCAGTTATACTGGCCTGAAGGTTTATTTCTGTGCTAATGTCGCAATAAGGCACCATTATTATCTTGCTATTTGTTAAAACATGCTTCTTACTCTCATTTTAATGAAGATGTTTGCTTCATGGCATTTTGCACTTAAATTTTAGCATTAAGAACCAATTGATTAAGTTCCCTAAAATATCTTTTGGAAATCCTTTTCTTTGTGGCCTTTAAGAATATCCATTTATTCTTGGTTTTCAGCACTCTAATTTCAACACATATGCAATGTGCAAGTCTTAAAGTAACAAAGATAACTCTAAGCTCTGCTCTCATATCAGAAATGGTAGTTTATCATAGTGTGAATTTTAAAAAAACAACATAAACTTAAACTGATTCTTTTTCACCTTCTGATAGCAGTAGAATAATTTCAATTTTCACTATTCAGTAATCAAATTTCTAATTCTGTCCTGAGGAACCAGGGCCTGTTATGAGTATCAAATATATTATTCCTTATTTGCTGATAGTTTTATTTGTTAATATACAGGTACACCTAGAGTCAGAAAGCATGGAAAATGCTCAGACTGATTACATCATCATCCTTAATTTAGTATTTTCTGTGCAATGATTGCTCTGCCTGGTAAAAAATAAATTTATAGTTGAACCCTTTTATCAGTGGGAGGATTAATATGGAATTTTTTGTGAAGATTTTAAAATATAGATGAGGTAGACAACAGACATAATTTCCTCAAATACAATGTTTATATCTTAACTATATCTGTAGATGACAGAATTTTATTTTTTATTCAATTCTGAGAAATATTTGTTTCTTGCTAATCAATGTTTCACAACCTTTCACCTATCTAGTCCCAATAGAGGCACAAAATCTCAATCATAATGTAAGTTAGCATGGGAAAGAAAGTACAGCATAGAGAAAGCCAAAAATTCTTTAACATCTTTCTATGTAGACAGTAGTAACTACACTAGTTGTGGTGAGTATTTAATAATGCAGGTAACTATGGAATCACTATGTAGTATATTTGAAACCAATATAATATTGAATATCAACTATACTTTAATTTAAAAAGTATTAATAGGTAGTAAGTTTTTGGCTTTGGGCTTCTTTATGAGAGATTTTTAAAAAGCTTTACCTATGCAAAGCTTAAATTAATACTTTGAAATGAATTAGCAAACAGACCTAGATTACAGGATGAGCTCATAAACAATAATATAATATTTATTAAATATTTCCTGCATTTCAGGCATAACAACTCTGTACTGTAAGGACTACTATTAATCATATTTTAGAAGGAAGGAAACTGAGGCTCTGAGAAGTTTAATGACCTAGTATGTAGTGAACCCAAGATTCAAATTCAGCTTTATCATATATCATACGATTATTTCTTAGGTGCTTCTGTTGGCCTTCTTGCAATGATGGAGGTAAGTTGCCTGTTACTGTGTGCATGCGTATGTATGTGTGCCTGGGTGTTTTTCAACTTGGCACCTTTTCATGGTAAGCTGAACAATATACAGATTAGATGAAATTGAGAACAATTTCTAAAACATTACTAAACTACAACATAATTCCTAAAGAATCATTAGATGATAATACATTGCATCTATTCAAACAAAAACAATACTAATCTAGTGTGACTAAAGTGGTTAGAAAAATTATATATAAGTAAAACTGGTAAGACATTAAACATTACTATGAGTGGTATATGATTATTAATACATTTAAAATTTTTGTACCAATAAATAGGACTAAATCCTTCAATACAATTAACATAAATATTGGACAAAAGTTGTGCTGCACTAGATGTTATCTAATGACCATCATTTTCAGCATCACCACTCCAGAGTTACAGTCAAATTATACATTGAAATAGTTCCCTCCTGTTTGAGAATAATATAAGTATTCTCTCTGGTGAAAGATTGTGAAATCACAAACATGGCTATCTCCTCTGTGAACGGATAAGTTGATAAGAAAAAAAAAGATACTGCTTCATTTTTTTTATTTAATGTGAGGACGTTGAACAGTGGGATTTCTATCTCAAATGCTTACCTACCAGTAGTCCACAGTAATTACGATCATTGAAATTATCGTCTCAATATTAATAAAATAAGCATAATAATTACACTCATAATAGATATACTGCCATTTAGTGAGCAATTACTATGTATCAGATGCTATAATAAGAAATACTGTCTATCAGGTGAACCACTCAGGAAGACAAATGTTTTGGGGAAATATTTTTAAATGCTTTCAGCTTTAGCAAAATATTTATAGACTCATTGAACTAATTCTACATAGGCTAATGCCACAATACAGTGATGCAGGGGAACAGTTCTGGACGACACTCTAATCGCAAAATACCCTCAGGTAAGGGCAGAGAATACCAGAGAAGAGATAAGGTTGTCCCCAGTGTACTTCTGAGGGTATATCTGCTTAATTTAGGATGAGATATAGCTCATAACAAAAGAGACACAAAATAAAAGTTGCTTAAACAAGATAGATAATGTATGTCTTTTTCATGTTAACAGTCAGAAGTAGATAATCCAGAATAAGTATGTTGGTTCTACTGACAAAGGCTTTGGGGCCACAGGATATTCTAGCTTTTTGTGCCATAATTTCTAAATGTGTGTTCTCAGAGTCCAGAATGATGCTCCAGTAATCAAACCATGTTTCAACTGGCAAAGCGGAAGGACAGGAGAAAGACCAAAGTAAACATCACATATTTGAATCTATCCTGTCCCATTGTTAATATGCCAATCAGTGATGGAGAGACCATTATTGCTAAAATATCCATAGAAGACAAGAGAATGCAATAAATTCACTTCTACAGCTTGGTCTAATATCACTAAAATTTTGCTGTTTCTTTCATTGTAAGTAGAGAGATGGTTTCCAGAGAATAGATCATCTGTTCATAGGTATGACCAAACATATTTAAAGTAACTAGAATAAGTTAAAACTTTTTTTATTTTATATTGGTATCATTAATCTACAATTACAGAAAGAACATTATTTTTACTAGGTTCCCCCTTCACCAAGTCCCCCCCACTTACCCCTTCTCAGTCACTGTCCATCTGTGTAGTAAGGTGCTGTAAAATCACTACTAGTTGTCTCTGTGTTGCGCAGTCATCCCCGTGCCCCCCATACACTATACATGCTAATCATAATGCCCTCTTTCTTTTTTCCCACACTTATCCCTCCCTTACCACCCATCGTCCCCACTCCCTTTCCTTTTGGTAACTATTAGTCCATTCTTGGGTTCTGTGATTCTGCTGCTGTTTTGTTCCTTCAGTTTTCCTTTGTTCTTATACTCCACTTATGAGTGAAATCATTTGGTACTTGTCCTTCTCTGCTTGGCTTATTTCACTGAGCATAATATCCTCTAGCTCCATCCATGCTGTTACGAATGGTAGGATCTGTTTTTTTCTTATGGCTGAATAATATTCCATTGTGTATATGTACCACATCTTCTTTATCCATTCATCTACTCATGGACATTTAGGTTGCTTCCATATCTTGGCTATTGTAAATAGTTCAGCGACAAACATAGGGGTGCATCTGTCTTTTTCAAACTGGAGTGCTGCATTCTTAGGGTAAATTCCTAGAAGTGGAATTCCTGGGTCAAATGGTATTTCTATTTTGAGCATTCTAAGGAACCTCCATACTGCTTTCCACAATGGTTGAACTAGTTTACATTCCCACCAGCAGTGTAGGAGGGTTCCCCTTTCTCCACAACCTCACCACCATTTGTTGTTGTTTCTCTTTTCGATGATGACGATCCTTACTGGTGTGAAGTGATATCTCATTGTGGTTTTAATTTGCATTTCTCTGATGATTAGTGATGTGGAGCATCTTTTCATGTGCTTGTTGGCCATCTGGATTTCTTCTTTAGAGAATTGCCTATTCAACTCCTCTGCCTATTTTTGAATTGGATTATTTGCTTTTGTTTGTTGAAGCATGTAAGCTCTTTATATATTTTGGATGTCAATCCTTTATCGGATCTGTCATTTATGAATATGTTCTCCCTTACTGTAGGAAACCTTTTTGTTCTATTGATGGTGTACTTTGCTGTACAGAAGCTTTTTAGCTTGATATAGTCCCACTTGTTCATTTTTGCCTTTGTTTCACTTGCCCGGGGAGATATGTTCATGAAGAAGTCACTCATGTTTATGTCCATGAGATTTTTGCCTATGTTTTTTTCTCAGAGTTTTATGGTTTCATGACTTACATTCAAGTCTTTGATCCATTTGGAGTTTACTTTTGTGTAGGGGTTAGACAGTGATCCAGTTTCATTCTCTTACATGTAGCTGTCCAGTTTTGCCAGCACCATCTGTTGAAGAGACTGTCATTTCCCCATTGTATGTCCATGGCTTCTTTATCAAATATTAATTGGCCATATATGTTTGGGTTAATGTCTGGAGTCTCTATTCTGTACCACTGGTCTGTGGCGCTGTTCTTGTGCCAGGACCAAATTGTCTTGATTACTGTGGCTTTGTAGTAGAGCTTGAATTTGGGGAGTGAGATCCCCACCACTTTATTCCTCCTTCTGTGGATTGCATTGGCTATTCGGGGACTTTAATGGTTCCATATGAATTTTTGAACGATTTGTTCCAGTTCATTGAAGATTGCTGTTGGTAATTTGATAGCGATTGCATAGAATCTGTATATTGCTTTGGGCAGGATGGCCATTTTGACGATATTAATTCTTCCTAGCCAGGAGCATGGGTTGAGTTTCCATTTGTTAGTGTCCCCTTTAATTTCTCTTAAGAGTGTCTTGTAGTTTTTAGGGTATAGGTCTTTCACTTCCTGGTTAGGTTTATTCCTAGGTATTTTATTCTTTTTGATGCTATTGTGAATGGAAGTGTCTTCCTGATTTCTCTTTCTTTTGGTTCATTGTTAGTGTATAGGAAAGCCACAGATTTCTGTGTGTTAATTTTGTATCCTGCAACTTTGCTGAATTCCAGTATTAGTTCTAGTAGTTTTGCAATGGAGTCTTTAGGGGTTTTTATGTACAATATCATGTCAAATAGTGACAGTTTGACTTCTTCTTTACCAATCTGGATTCCTTGTATTTCATTGTTTTGTCTGATTGCCATGGCTAGGCCCTTCAGTACCATGTTGAATAACAGTAGGGAGAGTGGGCATCCTTGTCCTGTTCCCGATCTCAGAGGAAAGGCTTTCAGCCTCTCGCTGTTCAGTATGATGTTAGCTGTGGGTTTATCATATATGGCCTTTTTTATGTTGAGGTACTTTCCCTCTATACCCATTTTGCTGAGAGTTTTTATCATGAATGGATGTTGAATTTTGTTGAATACTTTTTCAGCATCTGTGGAGATGATCATGTGGTTTTTCTTGTTCTTTTTGTTGATGTGGTGGGTGATGTTGATGGCTTTTAGAATGTTGTACCATCCTTGCATCCGTGGGATGAATCCCACTTGTTCATGGCGTATGATCCTCTTGATGTATTTTTGAATTCAGTTTGCTAATATTTTATTCAGTATTTTTGCATCTACGTTCATCAGGGATATTAGTTTGTAGTTTTCTTTTTTGGTGGGGTCTTTGCCTGGTTTTGGTATTAGGATGATGTTGGCTTGATAGAATGAGTTTGGAAGTATTCCCTCCTCTTCTATTTTTTGGAAAACTTTAAGGAGAATGGGTATTATGTCTTCTCTGTACGTCTGGTAAAATTCCGAGGTAAATCCATCTTGCCAGGGGGTTTTGTTCTTTGGTAGTTTTTTGATTACCGCTTCAATTTCATTGCTGGTAATGGGTCTGTTTAGACTTTCTGTTTCTTTCTGGGTCAATCATGGAAGGTTGCATTTTTTCTAAGAAGTTGTCCATTTCTCCTAGGTTTCCCAGCTTGTTAGCATACAGGTTTTCATAGTACTCTCTAATAATTCTTTTTATTTCTGTGGGGTCCGTCATGATTTTTCCTTTCTCAGTTCTGATTCTGTTGATTTGTGTTGATTCTCTTTTCCTCTTAGTAAGTTTGGCTAGAGGCTTATCTATTTTGTTTATTTTCTCAAAGAACCAGCTCTTGGTTTCATTGCTTTTGCTATTGTTTTATTCTTCTCAATTTTATTTATTTCTTCTCTGATCTTTATTATGTCCCTCCTTCTGCTGACCTTAGGCCTCATTTGTTCTTCTTTTCCCAATTTCAAAAATTGTGACATTAGACCATTCATTTGGGGTTGTTCTTCCTTCTTTAAATATGCCTGGATTGCTATATACTTTCCTTTTAAGTCTGCTTTCACTGTGTCCCACAGTAGTTGGGGCTTTGCGTTGTTGTTGTCATTTGTTTCCATATATTGCTTGATCTCTATTTTGATTTGGTCATTGATCCATTGATTATTTAGGAGCGTGTTGTTAAGCCTCCTTGTGTTTGTGAGACTTTTTGCTTTCTTTTTACAATTTATTTCTAGTTTTATACCTTTGTGGTCTGAGAAGTTGGTTGGTAGAATTTCAATCTTTTTTAATTTACTGAGGCTTTTTTTGTGGCCTAGTATGTGGTCTATTCTGGAGAATGTTCCATGTGCACTTGAGAAGAATGTGCATCCTGTTGCTTTTGGATGTAGAGTTCTATAGATGTCTATTAGGTACATCTGTTCTAGTGTGTTCTTCTGTGCCTCTGTGTCCTTACTTATTTTCTGTCTTGTGGATCTTCCTTTGGAGTGAGTGGCATGTTGAATTCTCTTAAGCTGAATGCATTGCATTCTATTTCCTCCTTTAATTCTGTTAGTATTTGTTTCACATATGCTGGTGCTCTTCAATTGGGTGCATATTTATTTGTAATGGTTGTATCCTCTTGTTGGACTGACCCCTTTATCATTATGTAATGTCCTTCCTTATCTCTTGTTACTTTCTTTATTTTGAGGTCTATTTTGTCTGATACTAGTATTGCGACACCTGCTTTTTTCTCTGCTGTTTGTATGAAATATCTATCTCCAACCTTTGACTTTTAATCTGTGCATGTCTTTGGGTTTGAGGTGATTCTCTTGTAAGCAGCATATAGATGGTTCTTGCTTTTTTATCCATTCTATTACTCTGTGTCTTTTGATTGGTGCATTCATTCCATTTACATTTAGGGTGTTTATTGAAAGATATGTACTTATTGCCATTGTAGGCATTAGATTTGTTGTTACCAAAGGTTCAAGGTTAGCTTGTTTACTACCTTACTGTCTGACCTCACTCGTTTATTGAGCTGTTATAAACACAGTCTGATGATTATTTCTGTCCCTTCTTTTTCCTCCTCCTCCATTCTTCATATGTTGTGTGTTCTGTTCTGTGCTCTTTTTAGGAGTGCTCCCATCTAGAGCAGTCCCTCTAAGATACCCTGTAGAGGTGGTTTCTGGGAGGCAAATTCCCTCAACTTTTGCTTGTGTGGGAATTGTTTAATCCCTCCTTCATATTTAAATGTTAATCATGCTGGATACAGTAGTCTTGGTTTGAGGCCCTTCTGTTTCATTGCATTAACTATATCATGGCATTCTCTTCTGGCCTGTAAGTTTTCTGTTGAGAAGTCTGATGATAGCCTGATGGGTTTTCCTTTGTAGGTGATATTTTTACTCTCTCTGGCTGCCTTTAATACTCTGTCCGTGTCCTTGACCTTTGCCATTTTAATTATTATGTGTCTTGGTGTTGTCCTCTTTGGGTCCCTTCTGTTTGGGAGTTTTGTGTGGTTCTATAGTCTGAGCAACTATTTCCTCCCCCAGTTTGGGGAAGTTCTCAGCAATTATTTCTTCAAAGACACTTTCTTTCCCTTTTTCTCTCTCTTCTTCCTCTGGTACCCCTATGATGTGGATATTGTTCCTTTTGGATTGGTCACACAGTTCTCTTAATATTGTTTAATTCCTGGAGATCCTTTTATCTCTCTCTGCATCAGCTTCTATGCATTCCTGTTCTCTGGTTTCTATTCCATCAATGGCCCCTTGCATCTTATCCATTCTGCTTTTAAATCCTTCCAGTTTGTTTTACTTCTGTAATTTCCCTCCAGACATCTGTAATCTCCCTCTGGTCATCTGTAATCTCCCTCCAGACTTCATACCTTAGCTCTTGCATATTTCTCTGCAGCTCTGTTGGCATGCTTATTATTTTTATTTTGAATTATATTTCTGGGAGACTGTTTAGGTCTGCCTCTGCAGATCCTTTCTCAGGTGTAACTATTTTGGACTGAACCAGAATTTTTTGCCTTTTCACCCTGATAGCAGTGGCTGTAGGCAGGTTGCGGGTGTGTCAGCTGGGAGAAGAAAGTCCTTTCCTGCTTGCTGGATGTCTTGCCCTTCTCTGCTGCCTGTGATGGCTACCTGCACTCCTGGGGCAGCCACCGGGTTAATCTCCTAAACTGCTGTGGGAAGGGTGTCTGTCAGAGCAGCATGGCAGGCACGCCAGGTGCGCTTCTCTGTGCTAGTGGTGACCCTGCCAGGCAGCTGTGTGGCAGCAGCAGTCTTTGGGTCTGGCCCAGGTGGCTGTGCATTGGGCTGGGATTCCGGTTGGCTTCTGGCAGCGCTCCTGCTCCCTCTGGCTCCACTTCCGATGTGTGCAGGGCTTTTCTGTGCAGGCTTCTACCGGGCTCTGGCTTCACTGCCTCCGGTGCATGCAAGCCACACCCAAGATGTTCGGTCGTGCAACTTCGGGCTAGCACAAGCTTCTCCTGTGGCACATGGATCTGCTCTCGGTTCCTTCCAGCGCTTCCATCCCTGGCATGCCCTCCCTCTCTCCTGCTACTGGGCCCATGTGTCAGGGTCTGCGCCAGTTGGAGGAATGACTGGCAGGCTGCCTAGTCCTGTGAGGGGCTTCAGAGCTGCACTGCCTCTGTTTAGGGCACCTAAGTTTCCCCAGTATTCCCAGCTGCTGGGACAACTTCATCCAGCTATGGGGTCCCTGTCTCTTTAAGACTTGCAGAAAGCACCCCCTTTTCTTTTGTCTCAGGGGTGCTGGTTGCAGAGACCTGCCCGCAGGTTTTGCTTTTCTGTTTCCCTAATGTCCAGCTCCCCATTCACCTTGTGTCTGCATTTAGAGTGCGGATTTCTAGAGCTGGTTGTTTAGCACTCCTGGGCTTTCACTCCATCCCCGTTCTGACTCCTTTCTTCCAGCCAGGTTTTGGGGTGGGGGAGCATTCGGGTCCTGCCTGGCCATGGCTTGTATCTTACCCCCTTCGTGTGATGCTGAGTTCTTGCAGATGTAGATGTACCCTGGCTTTTGTATTGCATCCACTGGTGTCTCTTTTAGGAATAGTTGTATTGTATTTTTATAAATATATATTTTGGGGAGGAGATTTCCTCTGAACTACTCATGCCACCATCTTCCCATTATCCTCTGAATTAGTTAAAATTTCAGGAAAAAAATGAATGCATATTTCTGTGACTCAAACTATTCTACATTAAAAGTAAAATGCCTCAAATAAATAAATAGTTAATACTTATAAAATATTTTATTTATTTTGACTATAGTATGAAACAATATTTTTGTGTGTGGTTTTTAGTCTCATTACTTTGTCAAAAAGCAAACCATGAGTTCCAGTTTTAATAATGAAAGAGTAGCCTGTGTTGAACTAGAGTCCTCTTTTCCCTAATTATTATTTTCATTGAAATTATCATCTTAAACATCAATTAGGTAAACATAGAAATTATATTTGTGAAAAACATCCTACAATTTAGTGAGCTATTACTATGTACTAGATACTACACTGTACAGTACTGTTAGTAGCAGCACATAGTAGGTAGCAATTATAAAGACCTGGAAAATTACAAAAAAATTTTTGTATTTGAAGAACTAGAAGAGAATGGGAAAATACAGAAATTGGGGGGAAGTAGAAAGGAAGTAAATTGACTTTCCATCATGGCTTATTTCCAAAGTATACACTGTGGGGAGTTGGAACTCAAGTAGAAATCATTTTTTTCTGGTGGAAGGTGTCAGAGTACAGAATTCCTATCTGCTAGAATTGTTGAAAATTGAAAAAAATGCAGGAAAGAAGAACCAAAGCCTAGTGCTTGTGAGGAAACCAAAATCTGCTTTAAGGCCCTTCTCCACAATTCCTTTGCTGATCTGTTACCCATAAATGTGGGAAAAGAGATCTCAAGGAGGTTAGAAAAGAAAAACAACTGGAAAATAAAAAAATGAAACAAAAAGAACAGACCATAGATTTCAGATAAGATCCACTTATAAGAAAATGCTGAGTTTGAATCCCCTTTGGATGGGCTGGTCAGTTCACCAGGCTTTTAGTATACCTTCTATAACAATTTGAAAAAGAATAGGTGATAAGCTAATAAGCTAACTGCCTAATAGAACTAAGATTGAGACTCTTCACAATTTTCCTGGCAGCTGCATCTGAAGAGGTCTATCCATACACTGTTAGAGAGACCTGAACCCAGATGGAGAAGAGCTCTGACTGATCAGGAAAGAATTCTCAGTCATGTCAAACAAGTGTCAGCAAGAAAGGAACTCATTAAAGCAAGAGTAGTAGTGAATGTCAATAACTATGCAGGCAGTAGGGAGTAAAGAAGAGGAGATGGAGAAAAAGGCAGTTCATTGAACTCCAGTCTGGTGTACAGCAGATCCCTTGCCAACTCCTAAAGCCAGAGTCATGTGGCATCCAGGGTCCACTTAGATCTGCAAGGCATGGGAATTATATCCGTACCATCCCAGAATTTAGGGTAGCTGTGGGGCACTGGGTGGAGGTTATGTTCTAAGAACTTCGACTTCCCTAAATTAAACAGTGAGAGAGAAAGGACTGTGTTAAGTCTAGGAAACTTAATGATTATAAAAATGAAAAAGACACTTCACTTACCACCAGAAGTGCAGGTTGGTGAGTTCTTTTTTTTATCATGAAAAAGAGTTCAGAGAGAAGTGCAATAGGCTTATGCAACAAGAAAGTTTGTTTGATAAGACAATACACACTCAGATGGGAGTGCTGGGGACCTCAGAGAGGAGGCATGCTAAAGGGTTTAGGATTTGTGCTTTTATAAGACCTTTTGGGTACAGTCAGTATAAGGCATGATGTATACAGGTGATTAATGAGTCTTTTGAAGTTCTGTTTTAGGAATAGGGTGACTGTGTTGACTGAGTCTCAGCATTCTTTACCCACATGGATACATTTACACTCCAGAGATTTGTCTCCCATCCTGGTTACAAGTTAGTTAATTGATTAGGGGCTGGAAGAAGAGGAAGAACAGCATTTAGATTAAGTTAAAGAAGAAGCTGGGCCTTTACAACAGGCTAAGTAAATTTTACAATGGCATGACCTTTGTCCCACTTCCCTGCTGTCTCAACAAGATATATTGTCTTTATTTTCTCTAGCATCTCCACAATCACTCTGTAAAGTATAATCCCAAAACAGCCAGTATTAAAATGGATATGATAAAAGCAAAGAAACAGGAAAAAATATTAGCCATAATCGAAAAATATGTGGCAAAACCAATGCAAAAATGACACAGATATTGAAATTAGCTGACAAGAAATTTAAAGAAACAAATATAAATCTATTTGAAGACTTAACTGCTAATCTGATTTTAATAATGGAGCACATAGAAGGATCAGTATAGGTAAGGAAAATAGTAAAAAGCACCAAAGGGAAATGTGAAAACTGAAAAGAAAAATATCAGAAACATAATTTTACTTGATGGACCTTTGTAGAAGGTTTTGAAGAAAGTAAAATTACAAGTCAGTAAACTTGATGACTACTCAAAATTAGTAGATTACCCAGTATGAAAACAGAGAGAAAAATAATTGAAAAAAATGATGAGAGTCTTATTTACCTGAAGAGAACTGAAGTCCCCAAAAGGAGAGTTGTGAGTTGGTTAGAAAGAAAGTAAAAAAATATTGGTCTATGTTTTTCTAAATGCATTGAGTGTCCAACTTAAACAATTTAAGAATCCCTAAGAAATAGAAATACAAAGAAAATGCTAAATGTTAAATATAAATCTTGGAGAAAAAAAGACACATTAGTTACCTGAGAAGAACAAAACAGTGCTTTCTCAGAAGAATTAATGGCAACCAGGAAATAATGAAATGTCTTGCTTAGAGTCCAAATGGAAAAAATAAAAATAAAAAGATAAGGCCAACCCAGAATTCTGTACCTAACAAAAATAGTCTTTAAAACTGGACATAAAATAGATAATTTTCAAATGAATAAGTTGATAGAAATATTTATAGCAAAACTTCAATAAATACTGAAGTTTTTTTTAAGCCTAAAAGAAGTGATATCAGATGGAAACTTGTATCTGTAATGGAGTGCAGAGAGCATCAAGAGTCAGGAAAAAGAACTAATGACACTTAACCTGACTGCTTAGAGCGAGAGTCACCTAGTCTTTTCTTGTGTAAATTACCCGAGGCTTCTGAGAAATGCGCCTACCCTAAATTAGATAACTAGAAGTGGGCAACAGCCTGGGAATGCCTGGGGATGTAACCCGTGATAAGTCACATAGACATGCTTGGGTAAGCAAGAGATAACAATTGAAGTGGGCAGGCAACTGGCACGTTCCCTAAAAAGGTTAGAATGTTTCCCATTGGTTACAATAGAGAGTGTGTTTTAAACCTATTAGTTGTAGAACTGTGCGGGCTTTAGTGTAATGGCTGTGAAGATCCTATATAATCAGTACCCAAAGTTGCTTCAGGGTCAGCAGCTTGGACTCGGCCTGCGTGTCAGGAGAATTGCTGTCAACCCCAGCTTGCTGGCTGAATAAAGATTTTGCTTGGATTTTCATCTCCGTGTCCATGTGTCTTGTTCTCTGGGAAACCCTGGAGTCCTAGACCCTAACATTTGGGGGCTCGTCTGGGATTCGTGCAGCTTCCCTGAGAACAAAGGATGGCTGGAGGCAAGGTCTAATTGTCCAGACAGGGCAGTGTAATTCGAGGGTCACCCCCTCGTGTCTGCATAAATCCATTATAAAGTGGGAGTCACCATCCCATGTATGGTCTCAGGTTAGTGACCCCGAGTGAGAGAGTCCAGGTTGGTAGTCCCGGCCCCCGGGTTAGTGACCCTGGGTGAAGTTCAGGTGACTAATCCTGGCCCTAGGGTCTGAGTGACTCGGCCTTAGGAAAGCAAGTCCAATCGGCAGGAACCTGGCGCCCAAGGAGGAAAGGATTGAGCTCATCACCCTGCGGCAGTCCGAGTGGACGCCTTTCAGGAGAATCACGAGAGTTTTTGAGGATCCTGAAAGTGGTGAGGGTGGTGTGCACCAGAGTGAAAGAAGGACCAGTCCGAATGAGGGCAATCAAATGTAATGTGTGTGCTTGGTGTTATCATTAATTGTTTTATTGTGTTTTAGTTTCAGTTTATATTTTTTTTTGCACTTCTCATTTTAAGTTTCCTTGTTCTAAAGTTCTCCTGCTCTCTCTGTTCCTCCTTTCTGCCACTACATCATTCCCCATGGGCACGAGTCAAGCAATTAAGAGCCATTAGGGCACCCGCCGTTAGAAGACTCCTGTGACAGGATAAGGGGGTCACAGCCATGAATCACAGATAAATTCGCGTCCCCCGCAGAAGAAAAACTGTGCAACAACAGGCACCCGTTCACAAGCACATACAACAGTCATCTTGTTTGAGGTGGCATCTTCATCCTTCGCCTTTGTCTCCCTCGTATTCTTTTTTCTTCTTTCTCACTATGGGTCAGACTCAGGCTACTCCTAAGAGTCTGATCCTTTCCCATTTCCCAAAAGTCAAGGAACAGGCCTTAAATATGAGCCTTGGCATCAAGAAGAGTAAGCTCGACACCTTTTACTCAGTCAAGTAGCCTTCCTTTAGAGTAAGCTAGCCGACCCAGAGGTCTCTTTCCCTGGACCTTATCATCAAAATCAAAACCATTATCTCCCGACCAGACCCTGAGAGCCACCCTGACCAACTCCCCTATATCTTGTTCTGGGAAAATCTAGCTGAGAATCCTCCATCCTAGCTGAGGCCCTTTTTGGTAGAGAAACCTCATACCGACCCACTAAAGACCTCCGTCCTAGTTGCTCAAGAAAAATTAAAGCCCTCTGATCGCAGGGCCAGAAATCCTGTGTGCCCGAGTGCACCGCCTGTCCTCCCCGACAGTTCTCCTCTCTACCCCCTTCTGCCAATTGAGCAGCCACCCCCCCAAATGCGGAGGAGAGGGGTGAAGCTACTGAGAAGATAGAAAACGAAGCTGGGGAACCCAGCGGGAACCAAGCGGCCGCAGCTTCCCCAGACTCTTCAGCAGAGGGAGGCAGAAGGCCAGAAAGAGCTTCCCCACACTCCCCCACCCTGGCCCCACACTGGGTGCCAGGTAGAACAGGAAGAATGCAGTTAAGGCCTTGGGGGGCCAGAGAACAAGAAGGGGAGGCTCCCTCCTCCACCTCCGATAGAGCAGTGCCAGTTCTGCCTGTGCGTGCCATCGGTACAGGCATTGCTCAACAATATCAATACTGGCCCTTTTCATCTAGTGACCTCTATAATTAGAAGACTCAGAACCCTCCCTTCTCAGAAGACCCCAAGTGTCTTATAGGTCTAGTGGAGTCCATTATATTTACCCATCGTCCCACATGGGATGACTGCCAGCAATTGCTCCGCACTCTCTTCACGATGGAAGAGCGAGAGCGTATCCTCAATGAAGTCAAGAAAAATGTCCTCGGAGAGAATGGAAGACCCACTACCCTCCAGCCCATCACCGACGAGGCGTTCCCACTTACGCACCAAGATTGAGACTTCAGGACTGCAGAAAGTAGAGAGCATCTCCGGGTCTACCACCAGACTCCGATGACCAGTCTCCAGGTGGCCGCCAGACGGCCCACTAACCTAGCTAAAGTAAAAACTATTGTTCAGGGGGAAATAGAAAGCCCAGCTGCGTATCTAGAAAGGCTGTTTGATGCTTACAAGCAGTATACCCCCATAAACCCAGAAACAGAAGAACATAGATCAGCTGTAGTCCTCTCATTCATCGACCAGGCAGCCCCCGATATCCGGAAAAAACTCCACAAGCAAGCAGACCTGGAAGAGATCTCTATTAAAGAACTGCTGCAGCAGGCAGAGAAAGTCTTCAATGCTAAAGAAACTCTGGAAGATAGAGAAGAAAAACTGAGAAAAGAGAAATGGGTAATGCAAGAAAAAAATAAGAAAGAAGACAGAGAATTTCAGAAGAGAGAGAACAAGAAGCAGAGGGAAGAGATAGCCAAGATATTCCTGACAGGAGTGAAAGAGGGCCCTAGGCCACCTTGAGGAACAGGACCCCGCCAATCCCGACTAGGACAAGATCAATGCGCCCTGTGTAAGAGATATAGACATTGGAAGAGAGAGTGCCCCCAAAAGAGGGAACAAAGAAGAGAGAACCCTGTTAAGACCCTGCACCTAGGAGAAGATTGACGGGGACGGGGCTCGGCACCCCTCCCCAAGTCCTAGGTAACCCTGTGCATAGAAGAGACTCCCATTGGGTTCATAGTAGATACTAGGGCACAATATTCAGTTCTTAACCAAGCCCACAGTCCCCTGAACCCAAGACGCACAAGTGTAGTCCAGAGAGCAACAGGGTCCAAGAAATGTGCCTAGACCACTAGCAGAAAAGTAAACCTAAGAAAGCATCAAGTCTCTCACTCATTTCTGGTCATACCTGAGAGCCCTGCACCGTTGTTAAGTAGAGACTTACTAACCAAGGTTGGGGCGCGCATTCATTTTGAACCCGAAGAGATAAAAATCATAGACAAAGAAAGGCAGCCCCTACAACCGGCGCATGTGTTAACTCTGTCCCTGGCCAAGGAACATCGTCTGTTTCAGGCAGATCAAGAAAAGGGGAGCCAGAGAGAAATAGACTCTTAGTTGCAGAGGTTCCCTTTCACATGGGCCAAGACCAGAAGAATTGGTCTCGCTAAACACCTATCCCCAGTCGTTGTTCAACTCAGAGCTGCAGCTCTACCCATCCGGGTCCTGCAATATCCAATGCCAGAGGAGGCTAAGAAAGAAATAGCACCCCATATCCATAATCTGTTAGAGACAAGAATCCTTAAAACCTGCCAATCTGCATAGAATACACCCCTGCTTCCAGTGAAGAAGCCTTGCAGTAGAGATTACAGACCAGTGCAAGACTTGCAGAAAGTCAATGAGAAGGTAGAAGATATCCATCCTACAGTGCCCAACCCTTACACCCTACTCAGCCACCTGCCACCCACGCATGTGTGGTATACTACTCTAGACCTGAAAGATGCCTTCTTTAGTATCCCACTCTCTGAAGTTAGTCAGCCTTTGTTTGCCTTTGAGTGGCAAGAGCCAAAGGGGAGAAAAAAAGAGCAGCTTACCTAGACTAAACTACCACAGGGCTTCAAGAACTCTCCCACCTTATTCAATGAAACCTTAAGCCAAGACCTAGAGCCCTTTCGCAAGAGCCATCCCCGTGTGACACTGCTGCAGTATGTAGATGACCTGTTGCTGGCCACAGAAACCCATGAAGAGTGCAAAGAAGCCACGGAGAACTTGCTAGCTGAACTAGGCGAACTGAGATATTGAGTCAGTGCCAAGAAAGCCCACATCTGTCAGAGGTCAGTAGTCTACTTAGGGTACAAAATATCTAATAAGGCCAGGTGGTTAACGCAGGCCATGAAACAAACTGTCCTGACTATCCCCGTCCCTTCCTCACCCCAGGGAGTGAGAGAATTTCTTAGCTCAGCTGAGTTTTGCAGGCTCTAGATTCCAAGGTATGCAGAAATAGCCCGACCACTATATAAGGCAACCAAAGAAGGGCCGAGCTAGCAATAGACTCAAGAACAACAAGAAGCTTTTGACAGACTAAAAGAAGCTCTCCTCTGGGCCCCCGCCCTATCTCTGCCAGACGCAGAAAAACCCTTTATCCTGTTTATAGATAAAAAGAAAAGAGTGGCTAAAAGAGTCCTAGCTCAGCAGCTAGGCCTGTGGAAAAGACCTGTGGCCTATTTGTCCAAGTGGCTAGACCCAGTGGCTTCTGGGTGGCCACCTTGTCTGCATATCCTAGCAGCTATCGCTCTACTGGTAAAAGAGGCAGACAAGCTGACTTTTAGCCAGAACCTGAGAGTAACAGCCCCACATACCGTAGAGGAGATCCTCAAGCATCCTCCAAGAAAATAGATGACAAATGCAAGACTCACCCTCTACCAAAAGCTCCTACTAGATTCTCCACGAATCGCCTTCTCTGACCCGGTAACCCTAAATCCTGCCACCCTTCTGCCGGACCCAGATCTGATGACCGCCATCCATGACTGTAGAGACATCCTTTCTGAAATTATCCAGGTGCGAGCAGACCTGAAAGACACACCGTTACCAAACTGTGAGCTAAATTGGTATACAGATGAGAGCAGCTTTGTGCAAGAGGAGGTCAAGAGAGCAGGGGCAGCAGTAGTAACCCACGAAGGAGAAGTTGTCTGGAGCGGAGCTCTGCCTCCTGGCACCTCAGCACAAAAGATGGAACTTATTGCTCTCACTGAGGCCCTGGAAAGAGCAGAAGGCAAGCAGGCCAACATTTACACAGATAGCAGATACGCCTTTGGCACTGTCCATGTCCACGGTGCCATCTACCAAGAAAAAAGATTCCATTCCGTGGAAGAGAAGGGACTGAAGAATCTGCAAGAAGTCCAAAGACTACTAGCTGCTGTCGAAAAACCCAAAGCGGTAGCAGTGATATATGTACCGGGCCACCAATCAAAGAAGACACCTAAGGCCATCAGCAACAGCCATGCTGATGCGGAAGCTAAGAGGGCAGCTCTCTCGGACTCCCTTGTACTTGCAGCCCTCGAAATACCCATACCTTAACTGCCCGCCTTGCCACCCAAACCTGAGTATTCCCCCCAAGATCTTGAGTAGATTAAAAAACAAGTCTCGGAGAAAGTGTTTGAAGAGAGAAATAAGTAGAGACCAAGAAGGTAAGTTGATCCTGCCAGAAGCATTGAAGCAGTACATGCTTGCTAATCTGCATAAGTCCACCCATCTAGGCTGGAAAAAGCTGCTCAGACTTTTCCAGTCCACGTAGTTGGTGTTTCCCCACCAGAATGAGGCAGCTCGTCAGATCACGAAAGAATGCAGTAGCTGTGCAGTGCTAAGACCAGCCCCAAGAGGGCTGCACCCGGCAAGTACCCGGGAAAGGAGGAGGGCTCCAGAGAAGAATTGAAAAATAGACTTCACCGAAATAAAACCAGAGAAGTATAAATACAAGTATTTGCTAGTTATAGTAGATACTTTCTCTAGGTGAGTAGAGGCCTTTCCAACCAAGCATGAGACTAGCCAAGTAGTAGCAAAAAGATTAATTGAAGAAATCATCCCCAGATATGGGGTCCCTGAAGCAATAAGTTCTGATAATGGCCAGCTTTCATTAGCAAAATCCTGCAAGGACTAGCCCTAGCTTTAGAAGTAGATTAGAAGTTACATTGTGCTTATAACCCACAAAGCTCTGAGCAGGTAGAAAGAATGAATCGGACCCTGAAAGAGACCCTTTCTAAATTAGTATTAGAGACTGGCAGAGACTGGGTGACCCTCCTTCCCTTAGCCATCTTCCACGCTCAAAACTCCCCCTATGTACATAGTTTAATTCCATTTAAGATAATGTATGGGGCCCCTCCACCCATAACCCAGTGAGTGCAGCTTCCCGGTGCAGAGGACCCGTCCCCTGACTATCTGAATGTGTTGCAAGCTCTTGCTAAAGTGCAGCAGGAAATCTGGCCCCTGATCAGAGCATATTATGAGGGCGAAAAAATTCTGAGCCCAGAACATGGCATAGTCCCAGGAGATATACTATGAGCCAAAAGACACCAAGTGAAGACTCTCGAGCCCAGGTAGAAAAGACCTTACATTGTATTGTTTACCACCCCCACTGCTCTCAGTATCGCTCCATGGGTGCACCACACCCACGTTCAGATCCTACCTTGTAACGACCCAAAGAACCGAAAAGAAGAGTAGAAAGTGCAGTAGCATCCTGCCAATCCCCTAAAACTACACTTAAGCCAAAGATGAAAGAGATCCTGCTAATAAGCTCCTTAGTATAGATCTTCATGAGAGCCACATCTGTAGAGATCAGAAGCACCAACCCCCATCAACCAAAGAACCTGACCTAGATGCTTATTGATAGCGACAATGGAAAAGTCATCAACTCCACACAACACAGTGAGCCAATCAGAACCTAGTGGCCTGACCTGTATTTCTGCTTTCGGGAGATCAACCCCGTTTACCGATCCGTCCCTCCAAATTTAGCTCACTCCCATGAGTTTTATGCTTGCCCAAGAACAAGTAAAAGAAAGCACTGTGAGGGGGGGGGGGGGCATGACTTCTTTTGTGCCAGCTAAGACTGTGTAACCTTGAACGATAGAGATTAGAGATAGACAGTTACAAAAATTGATTCTGTCAAATTTACTTATGTCAACAAAAGCATCCCTTGTCACCAGCCTATGACCCTTTACAAAACCAAAGCTTGTGACAAAACAGACCAAAATTGAGTAAGAGTTCAAAAACACTGAGGTATCGCACTAGATAAACAGACTAACATAGAAAATAGTGTATTATAAATATGGAAGGCATGCCAGCTCGATCCTCATCATTAAATTAACCATGTCAACTCCCACCGCCGCTGTAAGTCCCAACCCGGTTATAAATCCCCAGAAACCTTCAATCCAAGACAAAGGCCTGAGCAAAAAAAATGAGAAAATGCTGACCAGAATGCTTGCTCCAAAGCCCATGAGAAGACTGGGTCCATCGACCTCTTAGTTATGAGCCCAGCACACTCCCTCTGGGTTAGACAATCCCGTGTAAGAAATAGTGCAGGCAGTAGTAGAGACTCTTAACCACACCACTTCCTCCCTCACCCATCCCTGTTGGCTATGCTACCCAAGTTCACCCTCCTTCTATGAAGCAATCGAGGTAAATAGCTCCTACACTATCAACAACTCCCATCCCACTTACTGAGATGAGAAACTGTAGAGACTTACAATCGCTCAAGTCTCAGTCGTTAGTACGTGTGTAGGCACAGTCTCGACGACCCAAAGCCAGTTATGCTCCTCCTATAGTAACACTAAGTGAGAGCAGAGAAAGTAGATTATACCCTCCTCGGGCTGGTGGCTCTGCTCAAAGACAGGCCTCACTCCGGCCTTATCCACCTCTGTGTTCAATGCTAACAGTGAGTTTTGTGTGCTAGTAGCCATTCTACCTCGCCTAATGTATCATTCTCATGAATCTCTCCTTTCTTATTGGGAAGAAAGGCCAAGCTCCCACTGGAGCAAGAGAGAAGTTGTTACCACCCTGACCATTAAGACCCTCTTCTTCCTAGGGATAGCAGAGGCAGGCACTAGAGTCGCAGCCCTTGTGATGCTGGAAAAAGGGCTCACAGCCCTGAGGCTGGCAGTCGACAGAGACCTAGAACAACTCCGACAGTCAATATCAGACCTAGAGCAATCCCTCACCTCCTTGTCAGAGGTGGTCCTACAGAACCGAAGAGGCCTGGACCTCTTGTTCTTAAAAGAAAGTGGGCTATGCGCAGCCCTAAAAGAAGAATGCTGTTTCTATGTAGATAAGACAAGTGCAGTCAGAGATTCCTTAGCCAAACTAAAAAAAGATCTTGACAAGCAGCATAAAGAATATGAAAGCAGCACCAGCAAAAGCTAGTTTGAGTCTTAGTTCAAGCACAAGCCATAGTTTGCTACCCTCCTCTCGGCCGTTGCAGGGCCACTGGTCATCCTGCTGTTTTTGCTTACCATCGGCCTGTGTATAATAAACAAGCTGCTTAAGTTTGTGCAAGAGAAGTTTGACACCGTCCAACTCCTGGTCCTTCGCCAAAAATATCAAGCCCTAGACACTGCTGCAGAAGATTTCTTAGTCTGATCAAGAAAAGGGGGGAAAGTGCAGAGAGTATCAAGAGTCAGGAAAAAGAACTAATGACACTTAACCTGACTGCCTAGAGCGAGAGCCACCCAGTCTTTTCTTGTGTAAATTACCGGAGGCTTCTGAGAAATGCGCCTACCCTAAGTTAGATAACTAGAAGTGGGCAACAACCTGGAAACGCCTGGGGATGTAACCCATGATAAGTCGCATAGACATGCTTGGGTAAGCAAGAGATAACAATTGAAGCGGGCAGGCAACTGGCGTGTTCCCTGAAAAGGTTAGAATGTTTCCCATTGGTTACAATAGAGAGTGTGTTTTAAACCTATGAGTTGTAGAACTGCGCGGGCTTTAGTGTAACAGCTGTGAGGATCCTATATAATCAGTACCCAAAGTTGCTTCGGGGTCGGCAGCTCGGACTCGGCCTGCGTGTCAGGAGAGGTGCTGTCAACCCCAGCTTGCTGGCTGAATAAAGACTTTGCTTGGATTTTCATCTCTGTGTCCATGTGTCTTGTTCTCTGGGAAACCCCGGAGTCCTAGACCCTAACAGTATCTACAGGGAAGAATTAATAAATAATTCTCTAAAGAATCTATCTTTAAGTAATATTTATATATGGTAAAAGGTACAGGTACAAATACATTAACATTAGCATTATTTTAATAGCCAATATAGAAAAATATGAAATCTACATATTTAATTTATTCATTCTATACTTTGCTCTCTCAATCAATATTTATTTAGTGTCACTATATGCCAGATACTAGGCCTTGGAGATAGATTCATGAACAAGACAATACAAAATAAATATACAACTGGAGTATGCAATATACTTGATATTGAGAGCTATGAAGTCAAATGAAGTACAGTAGAAGGATTGGAGTACAGGACAGGAAAAACTGAATCCATTGTAAATGGAATGTTTGGGAAGTTGCAGAATGGATGTTTGAGCAGATACCCAAAGAGAGATAAGCCATTATTTGTAAAACACCTTCTGAGCTTTCAAAAACCTTTTGAGGTCTATTAACTGTATTACTAAGTAATAAGATCAGCATTTAAACTAAGTTGAGAAGAATCACACAGCTTGGAAAGGAACAGAGCCACTTCTGGTTCAATCAAGTACAAAGATTGCATAGTTTGCAAAACTTTTCTTAAATACATAACAACATCAGATCAAAATAAATAGAAGAAAAAGCTTATCTCACATATGAGATACCTGTCTCCACAGACCAGACCAGAGCAGAGATATTGAAGGTAGCCTCCTGCAGGACGACAGAAAAGCCTGAGCATGCATCTCAATCTGCTGTCCCAGAAATCTATTTTCTATCCCTTTGAAACAGATTTCAATTGATCACTACTTTTGACTAACATTAGCAAAACTCAACATCTTGAAAAAGAAGACAAAGGAGGAAAAGAATAAAAATGAAACATGTAATGGTATTTAAATTATTGGTACTCGAGTTATTGCTCTTCACAGTAATGCTAATGGGAGCTGCACTAAGTGGGGAAGAAAAATGGGCCCCTTTATGTTCTTTTAAGACTGTGAAAAGCATGAGTCTTTCATTGAAAGATGGCTGAAATAAAGAAACAGTGGTATTGCATTAGCTACAAATGAGTTTATGAGAAAAAGGCCAAATTAACAGAACCAAAACTTGTCATGTTTTTCTCATGTAAGTGCTCAGAGGTGGTTTGTTTGGGAAGGTTGTCTGATACCCCAACTTATTCCTTGTGTCACCCATTTGGCTGTTAGTTTTGTGTTTCGATTTGGCATTAGCCATATTACAAACAACAACATAGAAAAAGAAACCCAGAAATGAGCAACAGGCATACATAGATATCTTTTTAAAGGATTCTTAGGATCTGCTTCACAGTATTTCTGACAGAAGTTATACAATTTGCCACACCTATTTACAAAAGAAGTTAGGAAACACAGTCTCTATTGTACTTACTGATTTACTGTTGTTAATGATAGTCCCAAGCTAAATTAGATCTTGCTACAGAAGAAGGGGAAGGCAATACATAAAGCAGTAGATAATAATGATGAAGGGAAACAATCATCTGCACCCCAAATGAATCCCAAAGAAATTAATATAATAAGCTTGCACATGTGACCCTCCTTTCTATCACTGCAGAAAAACTCAATTTTTCTGTAAGTTTTCAACAGTACTTACATAATGACATACCACTAATGCCATTTAACTAGTTGTACACAAAGACTCTCCATTGATAAACTCTTCAGAGATAATTTACACCTACTCTTTCCTTACAATAGCTGTTGTACTAAAGAACAAATATAAAAGGAATTCATAGTTTGTGAATGTCACCCATAGAGGTCATCACTGAGGGAGATAGCTATGTAAATGGAAGACATCTCAAGGTTCTAAAGTAAAATGAATTGAAAGTCAAGTTCAGATCTTCACACTATGAAAAAGGTTTGCAATTGCATGAGAAATAAATCTCAATTAAAAAGTAGACTTTTAAGTTGATGGAAGGGAAAAAGAAACACTTTAATCCAGTGCTGAATCAATGAGGAAACAGTACAAGTATCTTGGAAAGAAATGTTTAGATAGCTCAGAAATTGCAAATATTGCTAGAGCACATCTTCAAAAACTCTGTTTTATACAATTTTGACTATGGGTGAAAGCTACTTGGACTAAAACAGGCGTGAAACTGGAGGTTGGTAAGAATTTTAAAATAATCTACAATTTTGCAAAATTTTCAGCTTTTTAAATATTTTTAGCACTGAGCTTTGTGTAATTACCCTGCTCTCATCTCATAAGAAGAAAAAAAGAATGAATCATATACTCAAGCACATTAAGATTGCTTCATTCTGTCATTCCTATGAATTCCATATTCCAGGGCCATGAATTCCTTTTACTCAGTTGATTCTGAGAGCAAATAGAATCTACATCATTTTAAGCATTGTGAGAAAACCTCAATACATTATTTATATGTGTTATCAGTTTCCTAAATGTAACTCTGGTGGGGGGAAATCACAGGACAAAATACCTTTGAAACTGAAATCAGTCAAAGGTAGAAATAAAGTAGGAAAAACCTGTTTGTTCTTACAAGGAATCCAATTCTGCTCTCCCATGTCTCTTGTGATGCAGCTGCACAAGAAGAAGCCCCACCCAACCTCTCCAGTCAAGACAAGCTCTCACTCACCTTTGTAATTATCTATTCATATGGAGGTGGAGTACTCTTCTTCACCCTCTGGAAACACACATTGTATGGAGATGAACTAAAGCCAGGTGAGAGATTTTGGAGATATTGCAATTTTACCCACAGGCCACCTCTTGAAATCTTGCCTCACAATCTACTCATTTTCCATTTACTGCAAAGGCCCCTGTGCAAGAAAACTGGAGCACTGTAACCAGACTAAAAACATAAAATCACAATAATCCTCAAGTCAGAGGATTCAGCTAGGTTCAAAGTCCTGTGCAGATTAAATCCATAGTTTTGCCCATTTCAGAGGCAGTCAGTAGCTGAACAGGTAGGGATTTCAAAGCAATCATCACATGGCAGCTGCAGCCAGGGGCACATCCAGGCCACAGGGACTGTAGAAGAAAATAACCTTAAGGGCAATACAGTACATTAATATCACCAGCATAGGCAAATCTTGTCCATCAGGTAGGATGCATGCAAGAGAGTGGTCCTATGATAGGAGAGTGGCAGGAATGGGATCTCATCCTGGTCTAGTACACTAGACTTCACCTCCCTCCCTGTGGGAGTTACAGATGGGTCAATACATAGGGCTATGGGAGGTTCATGCACTGGCCATAAAGATAACAAAACTTCCCCATAACATGCTCTTACCTCTGGGACATTTTGGGTACACTACCATGATCTTTGGGAGCCATTCTGCTGTTACTCCAGGAATACACATGAGGCCCGCTTCCAGGATATTTCCCCAAGGTGCCAGAAGAGCCAGCCATCACTGGTCCATGTGTCAAAATGTTCATGGCCATGTCCATCCAACAGGGTCTCCAGAGTTTAATGAAGTTAGGGCTGGCAGCAGGATGTTGCTAGGCTGGCCATATCCTGGCTTCAATAACTCTTCTTTAGTTTGCACATATAGTTGTATAGAAGAGGCAGCACCAGGTGTTAGCATATCCACAGTGCTCAAGGCTTCTTTTCAGGGCTTCTCATTCAAACTCTGTAGCACTGTCCATAAGCAAACTGACCAGCCACATAGATTATCAGTGCCCGACTTCAGACCAGATTTCCATGAACCATTGAACCTCTCTATCATGCCTGCCCAGTAGGGTTATATGGTACATGAAGCTTCCACTTTATTCCTAATTGCTGCACCCATTCTTGTAATACATGACCAGTAAAGTAAATGTCTTGACTTCTCTCAATCACCTGCAGCCAGCCATAGGCTGCAAAGAGGCACTCTAGACCTCTCCTGGTGGTTTGCTGATCTGCAAGACATGCAGGAAAAGCAACCAACAGGCCAGTAGCTGTGTCCATACAAGTCATGACATACCGATATCTTTCTGATATGTGCAGAGGCCAAATATAGTCTATCTGCCACCTGACAAGGGGTATCAGTCCCTTTGCTATTGTCCCATGTTGCTAAGGGAATTGGTGTAAGTCCCTCTTAGAGCATACAAGGTGCTCCTTCCAGGCTCTACTAACTACTTCAAAGGTAAATGGCAAGCCCCACTGATGGGCTACAGACCACATTGACTTTTGCCCCACATGCAACAAATGCTGATGTAACCATTGGGCTACATCAGAGGCAGATTTTCCTTCTAGCCAATGCACTTGGGCCAATGTGTCTGCTTCATCATTCTCTGGAGATGCCAAAGGCAAATGGCCAGTGATATGATATATGGTAACTGTCTTAGTCTGACCAGAGGCCCATAAATCTTGCACAACTCTTGCCTCCAAAGGGGCCAGTGACCAACTATCCAGTTGACATGGTACCATGTTGGTAGCCAAAGGGTCAAGCCCTGATAGACTATCCTGATGTCAGTGCAGACAAGTATGGGGCAAGGCTCCTGGGTGACCAAGAGCCATACTGCCCACAACTCAGCCCACTGGCTACTCTTTCCGTCTCTATCCTCCATCCATATTGTATCAGTCTTAGGATGGAAAGCCACAGCCCTTCACTTGGGGGGCTACCAACAACTAGAGCCATAAGTATACCAAGAATCTTCACATATAGAGGCTTTTCCCTCCAGATAAGGACTCAGCTACCAATGGCTCAAAAGCAAGTTTCTCCTTCTTTCCACTGGTATACATCACTGGCCCCAATAAGCATTGGAGTTTTCCATTTAAGAGGCTAGTAGAGAGGGCATTAGGCTGCTATAAATATGCACTGCATTTGGCCAGTGTAGGCATCTGTGCCATGTCACTCTGTGACCTTTGGATCCAGTCTCATACCCACCCCATGATGGGATAGGCAGTTATTACCTTGGTTGGAGCTGTACCTGTGATGGGCTCTGTAGCCAGTAAGGCATGGTACACAGCATTTGGTTGCTTCTCCATCAAGGTGTACCATACCTCCGCTCCTTTTCCATAGTTGTGACCAGAATCTAGTAGATTGACTTGTCCATTCAAGCTGTAGAAGAATGCAGGGAACAGGGCAGAGCCACCCAGTTTTCATAGAAACTACTTGGGGCTAACATTCCTGAACCCTGCCCTAAGTTAGATAACTAGAAGTAAATGACCCCCTGGGGACGAAATTCGTGATAAGTCAGATAGGAATGCTTGTGCAAAGATCAGGCACCCGGCATGTCCACGTTCCAATTTTATTGGCTAAAGTATAGAATGTGTTTCAAATTCATTGGTTGGGATAATGTGCGGGCTCTGGGGCAATGACTGTAGAAATCCTATATAATCTGTACCTAAAGTTGCTTGGGGGTCGGCAGCTCGGACTCGGCCTGCTTGTCAGGGGAGGTGCTGTCGACCCCAGCTTACTAGCTGAATAAAGACTTTGCTTGGATTTTCATCTCTGTGTCCGTGTGGTTTGTTCTCTGGGAAACCCCGGAGTCCTGGACCCTAAGAAAGCCACACCCAAAGATCCACCCACAATTATCTTTAATTACATGAAAATATAGCTAGACCTTGTCTATGACTGCTCTAGGAATAACTTTAGTTTTACCTGACCAGACAACCCCCAAGAATATTACAGACAAACCAGGTCCCAGAACCTTGTTGTTCTTCACAGCCCATCCTTTCTCCTGTAGCTGTTTTAGCAGTCTAGAACTTCCCCTTCTAAATTTGCAAGAGAATCAGATGTGAGCATAATGTCATCAGTGTAGTGATACAGTTGCACCATTTGCAGTTTCTTCCACGTGGCCAAGTCCTGGTCTGCAAGTCCATGACAAATTGTTGACAAATTGTGGAGGTATTCCTGTGGAAGGACAGTGAATGTCCACTACCAGCTTTCTTACATGAAGGCAAACTGTTCCTGACTTTCCTGTGCTATGTCAATAGAGAAGAAAGCATTAGCAAGGTCCACAACATAATGATATGTCCCTAGTTCATGACTGGGTGTGTCCATAAGGGCTGCTATAGAGGCAGCATACAAAGGGGGTGTGACTTTATTCAATTCCCTGTAGTCCATGGTCATATACCAGGAGTCATCTGGATTTTTCACTTGCCACACTGGGGAATTAAAAGGACTACAAGTGGGCTTTATGATGCCCACCTTCTCCAACTCCTATAGAGTTTCTCCAATTTCCTTGTGCCTCTCCCCACCAGGCAGCTTATATTGCTTAGTATTTGCCATCTGCCAACTACAGGCAGAGCTACAGGTGGGTGCTTTTACCACACATACCCTCAGTCTGAACTCACCTGCAGTGGTCTGTAATCACAGGCCCTGAAGGATATCTACCCCAAAAATATATTCAGGGATAGAAGAAATGTACACAGTATACTCCTTTGGGATGTGTCCATTCAAGCCACTCCCAGTGGGATTTGGGCTTTCCTCACTCTAATTGCCTTAACCCATAGCCATCTATCATAATAGGGGTCCCAGGAAAATACAGGTTTGCCATAAATCAGAGAATAGTCACCTCTTAGGTTCATCAGTGCCAAAAACTCTTGTAATACTGCCACATTCACAGGGGACCAATGAATTGCCAATTCTACATGTGGCCTCCAGTCCCCACCGCATACCCCAAGGTGGGGACCTTGAAGCCTCCCTCAGTCAAACCACAATGCCCAGTCATCATACTGTGGGGGTGAGGGCCTAGGAAGACTGTGAATATTATTTCCCAGGAAGTCTTACAGGGACACAGACCAGGCATGGGGCTTTGATGTTGGCTTCCATGTCCTGGACCTTAGTGGCTGGAACTGCTGCTCTGGCTTTAATTGGTACCACATTCTAACAAGATCCTTTTGGGCTACCCATCAAATTTTATTTTCACTACTCCAGCCTTTATCAAATCAACCCACATCTGGATCCTTGAGACCTTCATGGGGATGCACCTCTCCTTTCAGTCTTAGCCCATACTTCCTTCCATTCTCTTATTGTTTCAACCTACCCCAGATCTGCTGAAGTACAAGTACCCTCACTTATGGGTTGCCCTATGTGGGGGGCAAGAGTAGTCACCAGGGACCCAAAGAGAGATGGAAGAGCTGTATGCAGCACCAGATTTCTCATTGCTACAGTGAACAATTCCTCATCAGGGGCCTGGGGGTTCTTATTATAGATCGTATTTTTCATGCCCAATTCCTGCAACAACTGCTGGAGCTCTGCATACGTTTTCCAGCTAGTGGGTGAGTATGGAAAATTACCCTGATTAGGCAAACTGCCCTGATGGCAGCTGTCAGCCAATCCAGCAGGGCCTGATTGCCTGAGGTATGATGGGCACTTTGCAAACGCTGCCAGAGGGAAGGGTGAGTCATCAGGGAAAAAAATCTCATTTCAGAACCCATCATCTCCCTCCCCCACACTCTCCTGCTGTCCCCATCACTGCTGTTAAGGTATCTTCCAGGAGCATGACCAGTCTTCTAAATAACTATCTCTCTTCCTTAAGGGCATCCCATAGTTCTCCACCCATCTCCTTCAAGCAATGCTGAAGTGTGTTTCTCTCCTGCCAAAGTCTCTCTCTCTCCTTGATAACACTTTCCACTATCTCAATGAAAAGAGATCCTACAATCCCAGCTGCTACATGGCCACTCAGGGCCTCTAAGCAGCCTTCTATCTCATGCAGGGCTAATTCCACAGCCTCTGGTGTCTCCATCCTTCTCCAATTCTGGGAAAGTCCCCACCCCTCTATGAGGGCCTTACCATAGACCAATTCTCCACTAGGGTCTTCCCAGTTGGAAGCCCCACAGGTAGGGGGTTCCTGAGTGAAGCTGCACCCTCTATTACTGAAGCCACAGGGGCCTCTGCACTCTCTACAAGGGGGGTTCTAGGCATCTTCCTACCATCTCTAGGGGCAGCCCACCCAAGGGCCACACCCATGTATTTTGGGTTCAGAGATCCTGCTGACTATGTCAGATGTAACTCCAGGGGGGATATCTCTGAGGCAAAACACCTTTGAAATCAAAATCAGTCAAAAGTAGAAATAAAGTAGGAGAAACCCGTTAATTTCTTGCAAGCAGTCCACTTCTGCTCTCCCATGTCTCTCATGACCTGGCTGCAGAAGAGAAAACCCCTACTCAACCTCTCAGGTCCAGATAAGCCCTTGCTCACCCTTATAATTGTCTGTATATATGGAGGTGGACTACTCCTCTCCACTCCCTGGAAACACCTATTGTATGGAGATGCACTAAAGCCAGGTTAGAGATTCTGGAAATGTTGCAATTTTACTCACACCAAATCATTATTTATTCAATTAATGAAAAATATGTATTTGGGGATTCTTCTCTGCTAATCATGTTATAAGATAGTCTGTAGGTCAGAAATGTATCAGAAATTTTCCTTTCTAGAAGCTCAGAATTAAGCAAGGAGAAATAGAAAGGTACTATTTAAAAATGGTACGCACTATGTTTAAAGTGCAATTTCAAATCCAAGAATGGAAGGAGGGAAAAAATCCTACAGCAAATCAGGAAAGACTGCAGAAGAAGTAACTGTAAGATAAATTTTAGCCAAAATAAGCAGGCAAAGAGAGGCAACAAAGGGCCAGGTAGTTTATTTGAGTGCAACTCCCGGGTGATGTTCCATGGTCTGGGTATTACAGTCCCAGGAAGTCACACCCAGTCAGGGAGGTGGGGGCTTATAAGGGATTAGGACAGGGAGGAGTGGGCAAGCTATCCTAGGGGGTGTGGAGAGGTATGATTGGCTAAAGGTGACATAATAGACAACTAGAAACATTTTTCCTTCCAAGAGGGAGGAGGCTGACATCTGGGTCTTAGTTGGCACATCAGAAGGATGGAATTCAGGAAGTGCTGTCCCCTTTCCATATAAGGTATGGACCTTGGGGTCTTGTATGTTCTCTCCCTATGGCATCTCTCTGTTCTATTTGCATGTCCTTGTTTTCCCTTCCTCCAGCCTAACAGTAACAATTGCACATATTTTAAAGAGACTCATGATAATTCCTCAGATGAACCTGTTAGGTAGAAAGACAGACATGAGGTCCAAGGAAAAAACTGCCCCATTCAGGGCCCCACTTGAAGCAACAAAGGCTTTGTAGGGAGGTAACTTCCTTGCCTATTAGGACCAGGCCAACCCATTTCCAATCAGATCACAACACAGACTAAACCACACCTATCATATCTAAACCACACCTATCATATCCCCATTAAAATAAAAGTGCATTCTTTTCTCCCCACCCCCACCACCAGGGATTTTCTGTATGCATTTTGGGAAAAGACAGGCAAGCTAAGAGGAGTGGGTGTGTTACTAGACTTGTCAGTCAACCAACCTCACCCTGTCAACCAAAGAGGTGCCTCCCAGCCAGGACATGATAAATAGGCTCTCCTCTAAAAGATCAGGGAGGGCCTTTGTCTACCTTGACTCTGGCTAACTCCACCCTTCTAGTGTGTTCAAGTAAAATTTTTGCTATGCTTTGCTATTGTGGCTCTGCTTTTTCATTCTTTGTTTTAGTGGGGACAAGAACAGAGGGGAACAAACTCGACCCATGAAGAATCCACAGGGAAAGGACATTTTTGCAAAGGGAACCACATGAACAAAGCAACATATCTAGAAGGAACTGTTCTTTTTAACACATAAGAGAATTTTTTACCAATACAAATAAGTCAGTTTAGCCTTACATTTAAAAATCAACTTTCTTTTGATCCTGGACACTTACCCATCCCAGCGATGTGATTTTAGGCAAGATATTTCAGCTCTCTAAATCACTCCATGCCTGGAAAGAGATGAGAATATTCCCTAACATTGTAGCCTTATAACAAAAAATTAAAATAAAGGAATGTGTGCTGCATTTTTCACAGTATCTGCCTCATAGTAAGAGCTACTAAAAACAGTCACTTTATTCTTCTGTCTATTCACTGAGTGCTGCTTTTACGTATATAAAAACCATGTGTTTGTGGCTTCCTGAAGGCTGTGGTGCAAAAATCCCATGTGCCGCACCTCTGACTTTCAGTGACATTCCGACCAGCTGAAGAGCGACCCCCTCCAGACTTGTCACCTGTGATCCTGTTTGCCAGGGCTCTCTTGCTCCGTTTGTATGTTCTCCAGGCAATCATTCTTCATGGCCCATCCAAAACCCTTTCAGAAATTCCTTAATTCTTGAAAATCATGGTGTCTGTCTGAAAGGCCCAGACAGCATTTAAAACTACGTAGCAGTAAATAACAATTTGCTCTGTGATCTCTCACTGTTAAATTAATATTACTCAAGTTTCATTATGTGAGCTATTTTCAAAATTTAGTCTAAAAAGTAATTTTGGTTCAGTTAAAACCAGTAGTATAATTTTTTTTTAATTTTATAATTTGCTCAGGGTTGAATAAAACTGATCATGGTGCCCATAATCAAGATAATCTTTGTCCATAATGTTATTTCTTTCAAAAACTCAGATTATACTTACAAGAATCTTTTTCACAAAGTAACCCAAAGAGTTGGAGGTCATGATAAAATAATTGGGATTTATTTTACTTACTTATTTTTCAATGTAAAATATAATCTTCTTGCTTTATATTCTCTAGCCCTAAATGTTTTTAGCATGCCATGAGAGATTAGACAACAAATCCAGGAAAATTATGTCAACACTCAGATATTTATAATTTATACCAGTGCTTACTACAGCACCTGATAATCAGTGTATCATAATTTATAGACTAAACAAATCTTTCTTTAATTCCATCAACTGATACTTGTTTTTCTAAACTTGAAATTTGTGAACATGTATTATTTTATATCACATTAAATAAACCTGGTTTCCTAGATTTTTAGCATAGTGTATATGTCAATAAATATAAAAATCAATATCAGTATTTCAAGTAGATGCCTTATTTCCATAAAGAGAAATGATAGAAAGATAAATATATAGAAAATGTAAAGCATCTACCTTTTAAATAGAAAAATTGTACTCTGTGAGTCCATTCCAATTAATTTATTGGTCTTAATTTTTTGACTTATTTGTATCTTTTTACTGTTTCCTTCTTTGTTGGTGCAGGGAAAATGGAAATTCCATGGCTAGGATTCTCATCTGATCTTAATCTCTCCCATTGTATACGTGCAATGAGGTAATACTTAGCCTGATGCACAGGTGCATACTTGCATACCCATTGGTAACAAGCTATTTACTACCGGTATTGCTTTAAGATTTCCACCCAGTACTAGGAGCAGAGGGAAGCTGGAGAGTGAAGCCTAGAGAAGTGGGAAGCAGGTTAGCAGAGCTTAGAGAAGAGAGCAGGAGGGAGCAGAGGTTGGAGAACCTAGAGAGGAGGCAGTGCCTGAGCAGAGGCTGGAGCCAGAGGCAGGGATGGAGGTGGGCTTGCTGCTTGTAGACAGCCTGGTGACTGCTGTGAGACTAAAGCTGGATATAAGCCCCTTTTTACCCACAACATTTCATTGTCATTATTTCTTCTCACTGAATTAATAGTGAACTTTCTCAGAGCTAGGAAGCCCCTCCACCTGGAGATACAGTTGGCTAGATTTATTTTTCTAATGCTTATTTATATTGACACATAATGTTTCATTTTCATGCATGGTATAACATAAATTCTACCTTTCTATTGTATTTCAATTTTGTTTGTTTAAAATTTTCTTTGTTAATCACTTACATTTTTCTTCCTTTCTTATTTTGTAATATCCAAATGTCTGTTTCCTAACATGTACAACTTGATATCTACAGATTAAATATCCCACATAAATGCAAGAGTATTATTTTATGTTCACTTTAACATTTTTTGCTAATTTTTTCAATTTTTCTTTTTTACTTTGTAGACTTCTCTATTATGTTAACATGCACTTCCTAAATACACTGAAATTTTGGTTCCTTTTTATAATAATGTTTTTTTTGAAATATGCAAACCAATAATCCAAAACTTGTGATAATATATCTATGTTAGATAAATACATCCTCTTCTGGAATATTCCACATATTATTGTACTGAATTTTTCCCTGAACTTGGACATACCAAACAAAACTAACTTAAAATTTTAGTATTATACTTTGGTAATATCCCTCACTTAATCTTTCATGGGGACATTAAATTTTAGCAACTCTGCAATTTACATGCAGTATTAATGTTTATGTCTTTACCCTTCTTTGTCTTTGTTTTATAGTGGTTATTTTCTTGTTCATAAAGAAGCACATCTATTTGGGTCCTGCATTTTAAACCAGATTTGGTGGTTCTTTCTTTTGATAACATTGTTCTTCATAACCTTGGTTTTCCTAAATCAGTTTTGTTTAATCATTCTATCCTTGCCTGGACTCCCATAGAATTGTTTGGTTCTTTTGAACAGGTGGTTTGAACTTAAAGTATGTACAAGATGCCACAGAGGCTCTGGGAATTTGACTGTTTGCAAGGTCACCAAGGAATAAGAATATAGGTAAAATAGATGATGTATCCCTCTGTGCACTATCAACATTGAAATTAGGGTGCTCAGATTCTCTCTACATGTTTTTTGGTTATAATTGTTTGAAATCCAGCAAAGAGATTTTTTTAGATACAAAGACAGTTGTCAGATTTAGGTGAATTTTTCAAAGTTTTCTCTCCATGTGTTTTGTTGATTAAGTCAACTATTGGAGGGGAAAATATTCTACATAAAAACATTACAGATAATTGAGGCTTAGTCTTTTTTTATTTTTATTTTTTTCTTAAGCATTAAGGTCAGTAAACGCAGCCAAATTTTTTTTTTTTGAGAGGGCATCTCTCATATTTATTGAACAAATGGTTGTTAACAACAATAAAATTCTGTATAGGGGAGTCAATGCTCAATGCACAATCATTAATCCATCTCAAGCCTAATTCTCATCAGTCTCCAATCTTCTGAAGCATACTGAACAAGTTCTTACATGGTGAACGAATTCTTACATAGTGAATTAGTTCTTACATGGTGAACAGTACAAGGGCAGTCATCACAGAAACTTTCGGTTTTGATCACGCATTATGAACTATAAACAATCAGGTCAAATATGAATATTCGTTTGATTTTTATACTTGATTTATATGTGGATCCCACATTTCTCCCTTTATTATTATTATTATTTTTAATAAAATTCTGAAGTGGTAGGTAGATGCAAGATAAAGGTAGAAAACATAGTTTAGTGTTGTAAGAGAGCAATTGTAGATGATCAGGTGTGTGCCTGTAGACTATGTGTTAATCCGAGCTAGACAAGGCAATAAAACATCCACGGATGCAGAAGATTTCTCTTAAAACAGGGAGGGTGAGGTTCTAAGCTTCACCACTGTGGATCCCCAATTTCTCACCTGATGGCCCCCCTGCGACTGTGCCTGTCTTAGGTTGTTCCTCCCTTGAGGAATCTTACCCGTCTGGCTAACCAGTAATCTTCCGGGGCCATACAGGGAGATGTAAAGTTGGTGAGAGAGAAGCCATGTTGTTTGAAAAGGTTAGCTTTTTACTTCTTTGCAGATTTATGCCCTGTAGCTTCTATGCCCAGCATTTGTCTTGAGGTATCTTTACCACTTGGAGGAATTATGATACTCAGTAAATTCGATATGAGGTACGACTTCTATTTAAGGGTTGTAATTAGGAAGGAAGAAGAAATGCTATAGAGGTAGCAGATGGAAGAAAACATGGGAAGATTGATTATTTCTTTGACATATCTTCTTGTAGAGTAACTTAAGCATGTATAGGTTTTAAACTACTAAATTGCACACATTTATTAACATAATAGGAATACAGTTACATAAACAAAGCAGATCTATAATTACCAGCCATCTCCAGTGAAAATATGTCTATGATATGAGGGATATTATCCAACTGTACTAGAACAGTCTGAGAGAAATCAGACAAATTAAAGCAACCCATTTCTGGGAACTGTTCACATCCTATATGTTATTTTAACCATAGATAGTCTGTAGTCATAAGATTTTGGAGCACTACAACTTGTACTTCTCCTAATTCTTGGTTGAGTTCCAACAGTATAGATCCAGTCAAATTTGTTGTTTTACTGTATGCACAGGCCAGCTTAGATATCTCCTTCTTCATTCCAATTTCAAGTCCAGGAAACGGTGGGATGGATGCAGCTACAACTGCAGCATTGCCTGGATCTTTGTGGAGGTTTTTTGATGATCATCTTCTGGTATGAGTCTTCCAGAGAGTGCTGATGTTGGAAGTTCTTCTTCATATCGTATCTTAGTTCATTTTCTGGGTAGCCAAATTAGGTTTTGATCTTCTGTATAAAAACAAACAGACCTTTTGCCCACACTTTGATATGCCCTTTATACCATTGTGTAGAACTCACTGGAGGTCACCACAAAGGAACTGCTTTTTCTTTTTTATTAAGAGAAAGGAATATTATCAGAAAAGTGTACCTCCATAGCTGATCATCTGACACCCTTTAAGTGATCAAAATTAAGGATATTTAAAGCATGCATTAATCACTGATTTAGAGTTAGTTTTATCCTATCAAAGAGTAATCCCCCTTTTCTTTCTTTCTTTTTTCTTATCATTAATCTACACTTACATGAAGAATAGTATGTGTACTAGGCTCTCCCCTATACAAGGTCCCCCCTATAAACCCCTTTATAGTCACTGTCCATCAGCATAGCAAAATGTTGTAGAATCACTACATGTCTTCTCTGTGTTGTACAGCCCTCCCCTTTCTTCCCCCCATTATGCATGCTAATCTTAATACTCCCCTTCTTCTCCCCCCCCCTTATCCCTCCCTACACACCCATCCACCCCAGTCCCTTTCCCTTTGGTACCTGTTAGTCCATTCTTGGGTTCTGCGATTCCGCTGCTGTTTTGTTCCTTCAGTTTTTCCTTTGTTCTTATACTCCACAGATGAGTGAAATCATTTGGTATTTCTCTTTCTCCACTTGGCTTATTTCACTGAGCATAATACCCTCCAGCTCCATCCATGTTGCTACAAATGGTAGGATTTTCCTCCTTCTTATGGCTGAGTAGTATTCCATTGTGTATATGTACCACATCTTCTTTATCCATTCATCTACTGATGGACACTTGGGTTGCTTCCAATTCTTGGCTATAATAAATAGTGCAGTGATAAACATAGGGGTGCATCTGTCTTTTTCAAACTGGAGTGCTGCATTCTTAGGGTAAATTCCTATGAGTGGAATTCCTGGGTCAAATGGTAAGTCTATTTTGAGCATTTTGAGGAACCTCCATACTGCTTTCCACAATGGTTGAACTAATTTACATTCCCACCAGCAGTGTAGGAGGGTTCCCCTTTCTCCACAGCCTTGCCAACATTTGTTGTTGTTTGTCTTTTGGATGGCAGCCATCCTTACTGGTGTGAGGTGATACCTCATTGTAGTTTTAATTTGCATTTCTTTGATAATTAGCGATGTGGAGCATCTTTTCATGTGTCTGTTGGCCATCTGTATTTCTTTCTTGGAGAACTGCCTGTTCAGTTCCTCTGCCCATTTTTTAATTGGATTCTTTGTTTTTTGTTTGTTGAGGCGTGTGAGCTCTTTATATATTTTGACGTCAAGCCTTTATCAGATCTGTCATTTACGAATATATTCTCCCATACTGTAGGGTTCCTTTTTGTTCTATTGATGGTGTCTCTTGCTGTACAAAAGCTTTTCAGCTTAATATAGTCCCACTTGTTCATTTTTGCTGTTGTTTTCCTTGCCTGGGGAGATATGTTCAAGAAGAGGTCACACATGTTTATGTCTAAAAGGTTTTTGCCTATGTTTTTTTCTGAGTTTTATGATTTCATGACTTATATTCAGATCTTTGACCCATTTTGAATTTACTTTTGTGTATGGGGTTAGACAATGGTCCAGTTTCATTCTCCTATATGTAGCTGTCCACTTTTGCCAGCAACATCTGTTGATGAAACTGTCATTTCGCCATTGTATGTCCATGGCTCCTTTATCAAATATTAATTGACCATATATGTTTGGGTTAATTTCTGGAGTCTCTAATCAGTTCCACTGGTCTGAGGCTCTGTTCTTGTGCCAGTACCAAATTGTCTTGATGACTATGGCTTTGTAGTAGAGCTTGAAGTTGGGGAGTGAGATCCCTGCTACTTTAGACTAGAACAGTCTGAGAGAAATCAGACAAATTAAAGCAACCCATTTCTGGGAACTGTTCAATCCTGTATGTTCTTTTAACCATAGATAGTCTGTAGTCGTAAGATTTTGTCAGGATTGCTTTGGCTATTCGGGATCTTTGGTGTTTCCATATGAATTTTTGAATTATTTGCTCCAGTTATTGAAGAATGTTGCTGGTAATTTAAGAGGGATTACATCAAATCTGTATATTGCTTTGGGAAGGATGACTTTTGACAATATTAATTCTTCCTAGCCATGAGCATGGGATGAGTTTCCATTTGTTAGTGTCCCCTTCAATTTCTCTTAAGAGTGACTTGTAGTTTTCAGGGCATAGATGTTTCACTTCTTTGGTTAGGTGTACTCCGAGGTATTTTATTCTTTTTGATGCAATTGTGAATGGAATTGTTTTCCTGATTTCTCTTTCTATTGGTTCATTGTTAGTGTATATGGAAGCCACAGATTTCTGTGTGTTAATTTTTTATCCTGCAACTTTGCTGTATTCTGATATCAGTTCTAGTAGTTTTGGAGTGGAGTCTTAAGGGTTTTTTATGTACAATCTCATATCATCTGCAAATAGTGACAGTTTAACTTTTTGTTTACCAATCTGAATTCCTGGTATTTCTTTGTTTTGTCAGATTGCTGTGGCTAGGACCTCTAGTACTATGTTAAATAACAGTGGGGAGAGTGGGAATCCCTGTGTAGTTCCCTATCTCAGAGGAAATGCTTTCAGCTTCTCAATGTTCAGTGTAATGTTGGCTGTGGGTTTATCATATATGGCCTTTATTAGGTTGAGGTACTTGCCCTCTATTCCCATTTTGCTGAGAGTTTTTATCATGAATGGATGTTGAATTTTGTCAAATGCTTTTTCAGCATCTATGGAGATGATCATGTGGTTTTTGTCTTTCTTTTTGATGATGTGGTGAATGATGTTGATGAATTTTCGACTGTTGTACCATTCTTGCATCCCTGGGATGAATCCCACTTGGTCATGGTGTATGATCCTTTTGATATACTGCTGAATTCCATTCACTAATATTTTATTGAGTATTTTGCATCTACATTCATCAGGGATATTGGTCTGTAGTTTTCTTTTTTGGTGGGGTCTTTGCCTGGTTTTGGTACTAGGGTGATGTTGGCTTCATAGAATGAGTTTGGGAGTATTCCCTTCTCTTCTATTTTTTGGAACACTTTAAGGAGAATGGGTATTATGTCTTCTCTGTGTGTCTGATAATATTCCGAGGTAAATCCGTCTGGCCCCGGGATTTTGTTCTTGGGTAGTTTTTTGATTACCGTTTCAATTTCTTTGCTTGTAATTGGTTTGTTTAACTTTTGTGTTTCTTCCTTGGTCAGTCTTGGGAGGTTGTATTTTTCTAGGAAGTTGTTCATTTCTTCTAGGTTTTCCATCTTGTTGGCATGTAGGTTTTCATAGTAGTCTTTAATAATTCTTTGTATTTCTGTGGAGTCTGTCGTGATTATTCCATTCTCATTTCTGATTCTGTTCATGTGTGTTGATTCTCTTTTTCTCTTAATAAGTTTGGCTAGAGGCTTATCTATTTTGTTTATTTTCTCAAAGACCCAGCTCTTGGTTTTGTTGATTTTTGCTATTGTTTTATTCTTCTCAATTTTGTTTATTTCTTTTCTGATCTTTATTATGTCCCTCCTTCTGCTGACCTTAGGCCTCATTTGATCTTCTTTTTCTAGTTTCGATAATTGTAATGTTAGACTATTCATTTGGGATTGTTCTTTCTTCTTCTTGTGTGCCTGGATCGCTATATACTTTCCTCTTAAGACTGCTTTCTCTGCGTCCCACAGAAGTTGGGGCTAAGTTTTGTTGTTGTCATTTGTTTCTATATATTCCTTGATCTCTATTTTGATTTGTTCATTGATCCATTGATTATTTAGAAGCATGTTGTTAAGCCTCCGTGTGTTTGTGAGCCTTTCTGTTTTCCTTGTACAATTTATTTTTAGTTTTATACCTTTGTGGTCTGAAAAATTGGTTGGTAGAATTTCAATATTTTGGAATTTACTGAGGCTCTTTTTGTGAGCTAGTATGTGGTCTATTCTGGAGAATGTTCCATGTGCACTTGAGAGGAATGTATATACTGTTGCTTTTGGATGTAGAGTACTATAGATGTCTATTAGGTCCATCTGTTCTAGTGTGTTGTTCAGTGCCTGTGTGTCCTTACTTATTTTCTCCCCAGTAGATCTATCCTTTGGGGTGAGTGGTGTGTTGAAGTCTCCTAAAATAAATGCATTGCAGTCTATTTCCCTCTTTAGTTCTGTTAGTATTTGTTTCACATATGCTGGTGCTCCTGTGTTGGGTGCATATATATTTAGAATGGTTATATCCTCTTGTTGGACTGAGCCCTTTATCATTATGTTGTGTCCTTCTTTATCTGTTGTTACTTTCTTCGTTTTGAAGACTATTTTGTCTCATATTAGTACTGCAACCCCTGCTTTCTTCTCACTGTTGTTTGCCTGAAATATGTTTTTCCATCCCTTGACTTTTAGTCTGTGCTTATCTTTGGGTTTGAGGTGAGTTTCTTGTAAGCAGCATATAGATGGGTCTTGCTTTTTTATCCATTCTATTACTCTGTGTCTTTTGTTTGGTTCATTAATTCCATTTACATTTAGGCTGACTATTGAGAGATATGTACTTATTGCCATTGCAGGCTTTAGATTCGTGGTTACCAAAGGTTCAAGGTTAGCCTCTTTAGTATCTTACTGCCTAACTTAGCTCGTTTATTGAGCTGTTATATACACTGTATGGAGATTCTTTTCTTCTCTCCCTTCTTATTCCTCCACCTCCATTCTTCATATGTTGTGTGTTTTGTTCTGTGCTCTTTTTAGGAGTGTTCCCATCTAGAGCAGTCCCTGTAAGATGCCCTGTAGAGGTGGTTTGTGGGAAGCAAATTCCCTCAGCTTTTGCTTGTCTGGGAATTGTTTAATCCTGCCATCATATTTAAATGATAGTCATGCTGGATACAGTATTCTTGGTTCAAGGCCCTTCTGTTTCATTGTGTTAAATATATCATGCCATTCTCTTCTGGCCTGTAGGGTTTCTGTTGAGAAGTCTGATGATAGCCTGATGGGTTTACCTTTATAGGTGACCTTTTTCTCTCTAGCTGCCTTTAAAACTCTTTCCTTGTCCTTGATCCTTGCCATTTTAATTATTATGTGTCTTGGTGTTGTCCTCCTTGTATCCTTTCTGTTGGGGGTTCTGTGTATTTCCGTGGTCTGTTCAATTATTTCCTCCCCCAGTTTGGGGAAGTTTTCAGCAATTATTTCTTCAAAGAGACTTTCTATCCCTTTTCCTCTCTCTTCTTCTTCTGGTACCCCTGTAATACAGATATTATTCCTTTTGAATTGGTCACATAGTTCTCTTAGTATTGTTTCGTTCCTGGAGATGCTTTTATCTCTCTCTCTGTCAGCTTCTATACGTTCCTCTTTTCTGGTTTCTATTCTTTCAATGGCCTCTTGCGTCTTTCCCGTTCTACTTATAAATCCTTCCAGGGTTTGTTTCACTTCTGTGATCTCCTTCATGACATCTGTGATCCCCCTCCAGACTTCATCCCATTACTCTTGCATTTTTCTCTGCATTTCATCCCATTGCTCTTGCATTTTTCTGTTCATCTCAGTCAGCATGTTCATGATTTTTATTTTGAATTCTTTTTCAGGAAGACTGGTTATGTCTGTTTCCTCAGGTGTTGACTCTGTGATCTTTGTCTGCCTGTAGTTTTGCCTTTTCATAGTGATAGAGATAGTTTGCAGAGCTGGTATGAGTGACAGCTGGAAGAGCTTTCCTTCTTGTTTGTTTGTGGCCTTCCTCTCCTGAGAGAATAGCGACATCTAGTCGGTTGTGCTTGGCAGCTGTGCACAGACAAGGCTTCTGCTTCCTGCCCGGTTGCTATGGAGTTTATCTCTGCTGTACCTGTGGGCATGGCCTGTCTCAGGCTGCTCCTCCAATATGGTGGAGTCCTGTTGGAGAGGGAGCTGCTGGGAGGCTATTTATCTCCATAAGGGGCCTCTGTGCTCCCTGCTGCCCAGGGGGTTAGAGTGCCCAGAGATCACCAGATTCCTTGCCTCTTGGCTAAGTGTCCTGTCCTGCCCCTTTAAGACTTCCAAAAAGCACTCTCCAAACCAAAACAACAACAGCAACAACAAAAGAAAAGAAAAGAAAAACACCTGCTCACTGGTCCTGCCGCCCTGTTTCCCTAGTATCCATGACCCCAAGCATGCACTGTGTCTGAGCTCTGGTCCGGTTGGCTGGGGCTGGGTGTTCAGCCATCCTGGGCTCCTCCCTCCCTGCTGACTTCTCTCCACCTGCCAGGAGCCAGGGGGAGGGGCGCTCGGTTCCTGCTGGGCCTTGGCTTGTATCTTATCCCCTTCACGAGTTGCTGGGTTCTCGCATGTGTAGATGTTGTCTGGATGTTGCCCTGTGTCCTCTGGTCTCTATTTTAGGAAGAGTTGTCTTTGTTATATTTTCATAGATATATGTGGTTTTGGGAGGAGAGTTCCACTGCTCTTCTCATGCCGCCATCTTGGTTCTGCCTTGAGGCTTAGTCTTTTATGCACCAGTTTTTTCAAGAAACAAAACCACATGTTAAGATTGTAGTGAAATAGCTTGATACAGTCTTATAGGATAGCAACCCATCCTCTGTGGGTTCTGGATGTATGTGGTTACATTCATGATTCCTAGAGATGCATATTGCCACTACTTCATTATGTTTTTTAGGCGGTATTTACTGACTCTATAAAGAAACATAAAGAATTAATCTACCTTAGTGCCTCTTCCTCTTTATGCCAATACTTGATACTCCTTTAACAACCTTATATCCCCTATGGCTACCTTTTCAATTTAAAGAAATTATTTACAAACATTTTTTATCAATTCTCAGTTTAACAGTGATGTAATACCCCTGGTGAAGCAAGGATGATTAGCTCATTCGTGTATCCTCTTCCTTCTTTTGAATATTGCCTTTGTAGTGCAATTGTTTAACCTTAACAAAGTTCTTTAAGAAGCCTGGTAGGGGACAGAATGAAAGTATCTCCTCATGTTGACAATATTTTTCTCTATAAAAAAATTCTCTCCTGTTCTGTTCACTGAGTAACTAACTATTTTAGTTCCATGGTCTATAAATGTGAAAATTACACTGACATAATCCTCTACTAATACTATTGCAAAAACTTTGTGCACACCTCCTTCCCCAGGCAGAGCTTTTGTTCCTGATTATCACTACTGCAGGGCTCTTGCCCCAGGATAGTAGACCCCTGGTTTTAACTTATGAATATCTTCATAAAGGTCCAAATATACTAGAAGTAAATCTGCACAAAGACTAATATATAGCCCAGTACCTGGTTTTCCACAGGGTATCCTGTGAAAATGCATTCCTGTATAGCTGTCTGGACATAGGAAATGGAAACTTGTTCCTCCAGAGGGAGTTCTAGAGAGAAAATTCCTCTTTTAACTCCAGTGTAGTAACAGAAATTCACCTTGCCCTCTCTCCTTTAGCAGTTAGGTTTGACAAACTATCTGAAACATTATTTTCACACATTGGACACCAGACAAGTTAGAACAGTGGTCTCTGAAAGAAGAGAAAAATAGTTAATTCCTAAAATTGCCTTAGACTGGTGAGAATTTACAAGCCACAGTGCAGAAAGGGAGAAATCAAAGACAGTCTAAAGGTTTCCCTGAGTTGAGAAGACAGAGAAGAGAAGCTGGAAAGTTCTAGGCACAGAACAGAGTGTGGGAGAAGCAAGGGATGCTCAAATAACTCTTGAGAGGTGAAGAGAATTCCTCTGAAGTCCTTAGACAAGTACTTATCAGTGCATAGGTACAATGGAATGGTTCAAGCCAGGGACACAAAAACAGAGTAGGCAGAAGTATCTCCAGAAGATTACACAAGAATCAGAATAGTTCATATTTCCACAAATCAGAGTAGAAAAACCTTTAAATGCATAGGTACTGAATATTCAGTAGGGTATTGCCTCAGTAGTGGGGCAAAATAGTCTAAGACTAAAAGGCTTCTTTGGTCTTCTCTAATAAAGTTTAGAAGCAAGCCTCAAAATAATTAAAACATTTCCAAGTATATGTAAGATTGTCTTAGAAAACATGCAAAAATACTTAGAAGAATGCAACAATATCAATTCAACATTTAAAAATTCACATTACTTACTATCCATCAAAAAGTATATGCACACAAATAAATAGGAAAATACAAACCAAGTGAGGAGAAAAATCAATAAATAAAAATAAAATGCCATAGATGATAAAATTAGTAGGCAAGGATATGTTATAACGACATTACACTGGCATAATACATGTTAAAGAAATCAGAAGCAAGCATGAACATGTTAAGAAATATGAAAGATATTTTAAAAACAAATCTAACTTTTATAATTGAAATAAAAATGTACAAAATAAAAATTACCCTGAATGTGATTAAACATATTTTAGACACTGATAAAGAAGATATTAATCATGTTAAAGGCACATTAATAAAAATTAATAGAAATTATGTAAAGTAAAGCACAAAGAGGAAAAGAACTAATGCTTTATCAGTGATCTAAAAGACAACTTAAAGTGATGTAAAATAAATGTTATTGAGGTGCCCAGAGGAGTCAAGAGGGAGAGAAAGAAGGGCAGAATGGTATTTTTAAAAGCAATGCTCCTCTTACTATGCTGGTGGACAGTGACTATAATGAGGTATGTGGTGGGAACTTGATAATGGGGGGAGTCTAGTAACTACAATGTTGCTCATGTAATAGTATATTAATGATACCAAAAAAAGTTAAATATAAATAAATAAAAATAGAGTTGGTGTTTACTAAAAAATAATAATAAAAGTAATGCTCCAAAGTATTCACAATTTGGTGAAAAGTATATACTTCACAGATTGAAGAATCTCAGCAAACCCTAAACAAAAGAAAAAGAACTATAATATGATATACCCAAATTGTTTGAAGCCAATTATAAAGAAAAATCTTAGAAACAACCAGAGGAAGAGGAAAAAAATAAAAACAAGAGCAAAGTTTTTGTCTGATACAATTCAAGCCAGCAGACGGTGGAGCAATGCCTTTAAAGTATTCAAAGAAAAAACTGAAAACCTAGAACTCCATAGTCAGTGAATATATCTTTAAAAATTGAAGAGGAAATAATGACTTTTCCAGATCTCCCAAATTATCTCCTTGAAGGCCCACTCACCAAACACAGGCATATCTCAGAGATACTGCAGGTTTGTTTCCAGACCACTGCAACAAAATGACTGTTTTCATTTTACTGCAAATGAAAAGTGAGTCAAATGAATTTTTGATTTTCCCAGCATATAAAATTATACCTACAGTATACTCTAGTCTATTAAGTGTGCAATAACATGTCTAAAAAACATTTACACACTTTAATCAAAAAATACTTTATTGTTAAAAAGTTCAATCATCTGAGCTTTGAGTTAGAATGATTATTCTCAATCACCATAACAAATACAAAAGTTATGAAAAATTTGAAATACCGTGAGGATTACTAAAATGTGACACAGAGACACAGAAATAAAATGTTAGAAAAATGGCACTGATTGACGTGTCCGATACAGGGTGCCACAAATCTTCAGTTTGTAAAAAATGCAGTATTTGCAATGTACAATAAAGGGAAGTGCAATAAAATGAGGTGCAACTGTGCAATCACATTAAGGAGTTAGGATTTACATGTATGTGTTAAGCCACAACATACAAACTTAGGTGGGACAGATTCATCCATAACAGTAAACAACCTGTTAAAAAGTGGGCATAAAGGAAATCTGCTTCTAGGAACAAGGAGTAGATGTAATGTTCCCCTATTCCTTCTGCTAAAAACAGCTTAACACCCGAATATGATGCATAAATTAACCATAAAAAGACTTTGAAAAATGGAAAGAAGTCTTCCTGCCTAGAGATGATGGGACCAGAGGAGCAAAACAGAGGTGTCTTTCTCCTTGTTCCTCTTTTTGTCTCTTATATACCAAATTTGGAATTGATGAAATGAGCACCCTGGAAGCATAAATGCATGTTGACAAAAAGTTTGAAGAAAACCCTGTTCTCTCTCTTCCAAGGACAATAAAGGACCACTTTGCAAGAAAGAAAACTTTTAGGCAATGATCTCTCTATTCCAGCCAAATACCACAAACAAAAATTTTCACCTTATTTTATTTTAACAAGACTTCCCACCACCCACACCTGGGTGGTGTCAGAGAAAACCATCTAGTCAGCCAAAACTTTCATTGAGGCCAAGCAGTAATGATACCTCATGGTATCAATGGAAATCATGTGCCTGAGCCACAAATCTCATTTGCACCCAACACTAACGGGGATCCCCACTCTGGGTGTCAAATGGAGGCTGAGTGAAAGATGAAACTCGATTTTCTACCTCTACCTGGTAGGAGTGAAGTACATGAACAGAAGGTTTAAATAAAAGCCAGTCTCAAAATTTAATGTGAAATGTCCAAGTCTCAGTTGAACATTTCTTATAAAAGAACCAGGAAGGAAAGGGAATATCTCATTCAAACTGAATTTTTAAAAAGACAATAAATAGGAGGAGCCAAGATGGTGGCATGAGTAGAGCAGCAGAAATCTCTGCCCAAAACCACATATATTTTTGAAAATACAACAAACACAATTCTTCCTAAAAGAGAGACCAGAAGACACAGGACAACATCCAGACTGCATCCACACCTGTGAGAATCCAGTGCCTCAGAAGAGGCTCCACAATATCGGAGCAGCAGCCTGAGGAAGGCCACACCCACAGCAACAATGGAGATAAATTCCATAGCGGCCAGGCAAGAATCAGAAGCCCCGACTGTGCACAGCTTCCCAGCACAAGCCACTAGAGGTCGCTGTACTCCCAGGAGAGGAAGGCCACAAACCACTCGTGGCAGCTCTGAAAACTAACTCTCTCACCATGAAAAGGCAAAATTTCAGGCAGACAAAGATAACAGAGACAACACCTGAGAAGGAGACAGACCTAACCAGTCTTCTTGAAAAAGAATTCAAAATAAAAATCATAAACATGCTGATGGAGATGCAGAGAAGTATACAAGAGCTAAGGAATGAAGTCCGGAGGGAGGTTACAGATGTCCAGAGGGACATTACAGACGTCCAGAAGGAGATTACAGAAGTGAAACAAACTCTGGAAGGATTTATAAGCAGAATGGATGAGATGCAAGAGGCCATTGATGGAATGGAAACCAGAGAAGAGGAAGGCATAGAAGCTGACACAGAGAAAGATAAAAGGATCTCCAGGAATGAAACAATATTAAGAGAACTGTGTGACCTATCAAAAAGGAACAATATACATATTATAGAGGTACCAGAAGAAGAAGAGAGAGAAAAAGGGATAAAAAGTGTATTTGAAGAAATAATTGCTTAACATTTTCCCAAACTGGGGGAGGAAATAATCAAACAGACCACAGAAATACCCAGAACTCCCAACAGAAAGGACCCAAGGAGGACAACACCAAGACACATAATAATTAAAATGGCAAAGATCAAGGACAAGGACAGAGTTTCAAAGCAGCTAGAGAGAAAAAGGTCACCTATAAAGGAAAACCCATCAGGCTATCATCAGACTTCTCAACAGAAAACTTACAGGCCAGAAGAGAATGGCATGATATATTTAATACAATGAAACAGAAGGGCCTTGAACCAAGGATACTGTATCCAGCACGATTATCATTTAAATATGAAGGAGGGATTAAACAATTTCTAGACAAGCAAAAGTTGAGGTAATTTGCTTCCCACAAACCACCTCTACAGGGTATTTTAGAAAGACTGTTCTAAACAGGAGCACTCCTAAGACTAAACAGATGTCACCAGAGAAAATAAAATCACAGCAAAGAAAGCAGACCAACCAAATACTAACTAAAGGCAAAAAATAAAATCAACTACCCACTAAAAGTAGTTAAAGGAAACACGAAAGAGCACAGAATAAAACAACCAACATATAAAGAATGGAGAAGGAGGAATAAGAAGGGAGAGAAGAAAAGAATCTCCAGACAGTGTATATAACAGCTCAATAAGCGAGCTAAGTTAGGCAGTAAGATACTAAAGAAGCTAACCTTGAACCTTTGGTAACCACGAATCTAAAGCCTGCAATGGCAATAAGTACATATCTTTCAATAGTCACCCTAAATGTAAATGGACTGAATGCACCGATCAAAAGACACAGAGTAATAGAACGGATAAAAAAGCAAGACCCATCTATATGCTGCTTAAAAGAAACTCACCTCAAACCAAAAGACATGCACAGACTAAAAGTCAAGGGATGGAAAAACATATTTCAGGCAAACAACAGACAGGAAAAAGCAGGGGTTGCAGTACTAGTATCAGACAAAATAGACTTTAAAACAAAGAAAGTAACAAGAGATAAAGAAGGACATTACATAATGATAAAGGGCTCAGTCCAACAAGAGGATATATCCATTCTAAATTGATATGCACCCAACACAGGAGTACAAGCATATGTGAAACAAATACTAACAAAATTAAAGGGGGAAATAGAATGCAATGCATTTTTTTTAGAAGACTTCAACATGCCACTCACCCCAAAGGATAGATCCACTGGGTAGAAAATAAGTAAGGACATGGAGGCACTGAACAACACACTAGAGACATCTACAGAACTCTACATCCAAAAGCAACAGGATACACATTCTTCTCAAGTGCACATGGAGAATTCTCCAGAATAGACCACATACTCGCTCACAAAAAGAGCCTCAGTAAATTCCAAAATATTGAAATTATACCAACCAACTTTTCAGACCACAAAGGTATAAAACTAGAAATAAATTCTACAAAGAAAACAAAAAGACTCACAAACACATGGAGGCTTAACAACATGCTCCTAAATAATGCATCAATGAACAAATTAAAATAGAGATCAAGGAATATATGGAAATAAATGACAACAACAACACAAAGCCCCAACGTCTGTGGGACGCAGCGAAAGCAGTCTTAAGAGGAAAGTATATAGCGATCCAGGCACACTAGAAGAAGAAAGAACAATCCCAAATGAATAGTCTAACATCACAATTATCGAAACTAGAAAAAGAAGATCAAAGGAGGCCTAAGGTCAGCAGAAGGAGGGACATAATAAAGGTCAGAGAAGAAATAAACAAAATTGAGGAGAATAAAACAATAGAAAAAAATCAATGAAAACAAGAGCTGGTTCTTTGAGAAAAAAACAAAATAAATAAGCCTCTAGCCAAACTTATTAAGAGAAAAAGAGAATCAACACACATCAACAGAATCAGAAATGAAAATGGAAAAATCATGACAGACTCCACAGAAATACAAAGAATTATTAAAGACTACTATGAAAACCTATATGCTAAGAAGCTGGAAAACCTAGAAGAAATGGACAACTTCCTAGAAAAATACAACCTTCCGAGACTGACCCAGAAAGAAACAAAAAATCTAAGCAGACCAATTATCGGAAACGAAATTGAAGTGGTAATCAAAAAACTACCCAAGAAAAAAAACCCCTGGGCCAGATGGAAGAAGTTAAACTGTCACTATTTGTAGATAACATGGTATTGTACATAAAAAACCCTAAAGACTCCATTCCAAAACTACTAGAACTGATATCAGAATACAGCAAAGTTGCAGGATACAAAATCAACACTCAGAAATCTGTGGCTTCCCTATACATTAACAATGAACCAACAGAAAAAGAAATCAGGAAAACAACTCCATTCACAATTGCATCAAAAAGAATAAAATACCTAAGAGTACACCTAACCAAAGAAGTGAAACACCTATGCCCTGAAAACTACAAGATACTCTTAAGAGAAATTAAAGGGGACACTAACAAATGGAAACTCATCCCATGCTCATGGCTAGGAAGAATTAATATCGTCAAAATGGCCATCCTGCCCAAAGCAATATACAGATTTGATGCAATCCCTATCAAATTACCAGCAACATTCTTCAACGAACTGGAACAAATAGTTCAAAAATTCATATGGAAACACCAAAGACCCCGAGTAGCCAAAGCAATCCTGAGAAAGAAGAATAAAGTTGGGGGGATCTCACTGTCCAACTTCAAGCCCTACTACAAAGCCATAGTAATCAAGACAACTTGGTACTGGCACAAGAACAGAGCCACAGACCAGTGGAACAGATTAGAGACTCCAGACATTAACCCAAACATATATGGTCAATTAATATTCGATAAAGGAGCTATGGACATACCATGGGGAAATGACAGTCTCTTCAACAGATGGTGCTGGCAAAACTGGACAGCTACATGTAAGAGAATGAAACTGGATCACTGTCTAACCCCATACACAAAAGTAAATTCAAAATGGATCAAAGACCTGAATGTAAGTCATGAAACCATAAAACTCTTAGAAAAAAACATAGGCAAAAATATCATGGACATAAACATTAGGACTTCCTCATGAACATATTTCCCCGGGCAAGGAAAACAAAAGCAAAAATGAACAAGTGGGACTATATTAAGCTGAGAAGCTTCTGTACAGCAAAAGACACTATCAATAGAACAAAAGGTACCCTACAGTATGGGAGAATATATATATATTTTTGGGGGGCATCTCTCATATTTATTGATCATATGGTTGTTAACAACAATAAAATTCTGTATAGGGGACTCAATGCATAATCTGTGATATGACTGCTCTTGCACTGTTCACCATGTAAGAACTTACTCACTATGTAAGAACTTTTTCACCATGTAAGAACTTGTTCATTATGCTTCAGAAGGTTGGAGACTGTTGAGAATTAGGCTTGGGGTTGATTAATGATTGTGCATTGAGTCCCCTATACAGAATTTTATTGTTGTTAACAACCATTTGATTAATAAATATGAGATGCCCTCTCAAAAAAAAAGACAATAAATAAATGTTAACATCAAGATGATAGAAATGTTGAGCTTTTATGCCAAATATTTTAAAACAAGTATTTCTTAAGTAGAAAATGGGTAAAAGATGTGAAGAAACATCTTACCAAATAGGATATGCAACTGGTAAATAAGTGCGTGAAAAGATGTTCAACATCATTAGTCATTAAGGAAATGGAAGTTAAAAACTCAATGAGATATCACCACACACGCACCAGAATTGATAAAGTAAAAAAAAAAAAAGTGTGAACACCAAATGCCGGCAAAGATGCAGAAAAAATGGGCCAGTCATACATTCCCTGTGTATACTGGAAAATGCTGTGGCTCTTCTTTATCAACTAAACATGCAGTATGTATGACTCAGAAATTTTTCTCCTGGGCATTTATTCTAGACAAATGAAAGCTTATATTTATAGGAAATCCTGTACATGGCTGTTTACATCAGATTTATTCATAATAGCCCCAAACTGGAAACAACTCAGACATCCTGCAATGGGTGAATGGCTAAAAAGGAGCAGAGTACACCCTCACCTTTAAATACCACTCAGCAGTAAAAAGCAATGAAGTATTGTTAGCACTCAACGACCTAGGTGAATCTCTGGAAAATTATGATGAGTGAAAAAAGTCAGTTCTCAAAAGCTACATACTATATAATTCCTTTTATGTTTCTGAAATGACAGCATTTTAAAAGTAGAAAACATATTCCTGGTTGCCAGAGAGTGGTGATGGCAAGGAAATGGATGTGGCTTTAAAAGGGTAATAAAGAAGATCCTCGTGGTGCTGGAAATATTCTGAATCTGGACTCTTTACTGAAATATCCTGGTTGTGATATTTGACTATTGTTTGTAAGATGTTACTATAGGGAGAAACAGGTAAAGGGCACACAGGGTTTTTCTGTAGTAGGTCTTACAATTACATGTGATTTCACAATTATCTCAAAATAAAAAGTTTAATTTTACAAAGTAGACAAAAGCTTGCCCTTCAAAGGAGACATATGGGTGGCATGGAAGTACATGAAAGTATGGTCAATGTCATTAGTCACCAGGGAAATGCAAACTAAACCTGTGTTATTATGCCACTACATACCCAGTGGGATCACCAAAGTAAAAGACTAGCCACAGATTAAATGATGAGGTACTCCTGCTCACCTATTTGAATGGCTAAAATGTATTAGCCTGGCAATACCTATTGCTAGTGTGGATGGATCGTTGGTGGAAATACACAATGGTGTGTACACTTTGGAAGACAATCTGGGAATATCATACAAAGCTAAACATAGTCTTACCATACAACCAAGCAGTCATACTCCTAGGTGTTTGCTCAACTGATTTGAAAATTTAATGGCCACAAAAACACAAAAAAATGCAACATGAGTGTTTACAGCTGCTTTGTTCATAACTGCCAAAGACTAGAAGCAACCAAGATGTCCTTCAGTAGGTAATGGGATAAACTGTGGCACATCCATACAATGGAATACACTATTCGATAATAAAAGAGAATGAGTTACTGATTTATGTGCCAACATAGATGAATTTAAAAAGTATTTCCCTAAATAAAAGAAGCAACATTGTAAAGGCAACTGCTATGTGGTTCCATTCATGTGACGTTCTGAAAGGTGAAATTCTACAGGCATAAAGAAGATCATTGATTTCCAGATGTTGGGGAAGCATAGATTTTTTTCTGTGCTTCTCTGTATGGTGTAGTATGGCACTGGATGATACTGACACTATGCATTTGCCAAATCTTATAGAACTTGACGGTACAAAGAGTAAATTTTAATACATGTATGCTTCTAAAAACCAGCAGGAGTTGAGGGGAGCTCAGGGTGTACTGCAGACTATGACAAAATAATTTACATGTATTACAAATGTACAACATAATGTCACTGAGGGGGCGGGCAGGAAAGTTGTGTAAATTACCATAGTCATGTTCTCTAGTTGGGAAGGTTGTTTCTTATGCAGATACAGGTCACCAGTTCTGATACTGATGTGCATGCAGACTGAGCTGAACAAATAAGCAAATGGATGCCAGATGATGGGAACCAGGACTTTCAGTTTTTATAGTGGGAGGTTATATATAAGCAAGGAGGGAAGACTAGAATGAATCTTGTGGTATTGGTTTAGAGTCAGAAACATCAGCAGGAAGTTATATTCAGCTTAATATAGATGTGGATGCACAGATAAAAAGTAATTATGTGAGTATACATAAGTTAGTAAAGATATATTTTCTTGCCCTTTCAGCTGAGAGTGACTAAAAGCAATGGCATTTTAGTAGCAACCAAACACCCAGGTCTTGGTCTATGGCTATTCCCCCGTAAGTGAAACCAGGTTCCATGGAAAAAAGAGCAGAAATGGAGCAGCAGTTAACAAAATACATGACTAGCATTTTGTCTGAGCTTTCACAGACCAGAGGAAGCTTAGGAAACAGGATTCCTGAATAAATATAATCTGGTATCCTGAATGGGACCCTCAAAGAGAGAAAAAAAATTAAGAGAAAGACTAGTGAAATCTGAACGTGTATGATTAGTTAACGGTAATGTGTTGATGGTCCCTTGGTTATGACTCATGCACCAAAGCCTGGCAATACTGAGTGTTGGAGAAAATATGGAAGTTTCCTGCACAGTTGGTACAACCACTTTGGAAAACAGTTTGTTTCCTTGAACACTGCACTTCAACCTTCCATAGGAAAAAGCTACCCTACTCCTGAAGAAAACATGCCCACACAAAATATTGTACACAAATGTCCACAGCAGCTCTATTTGTAATGGCCCAAAATGGAAATGACCAAAATGTTCATAAACAGATACACGGATAAACAAGTTTCAAAAAAAGGAATATTCCTCAGCAATACAAAGGAATGGAATGTATTTTATTGATACACATAAGAAGATGGATGAATCTCAAAATGTATGATGAGTGAAAGAAGCTAGACAAAACAAAATGCATACTGTGTGATTCCATTTGTATAAAACTAGCAAATGTGAGGCAATTGGAGAAAAAGCACATCAGTGGTTGCCTGGGGACTGATGTGAGAGATGGCAGAGACAGGATGGAATACAAAGGCCACCGGAAACTTGTGGAGATGATAGATGCATTCATTTTCTTAATTGGGGGATGTTTCCATGGGTGTATACATATGTCAGAACTCATCAAAGTATACACTTTAATTAAGTGCAATTAGTTACATCAATTATACCTCAATAAAGCTGTTAAAAAAAAAGTACAGATGACTCTATACCACGGTTGCTGGGCCAATCGCCCCAAACACAAGAGATAAAAGATTTTCCTCCCTGAAGTCAAGAGCCATCCTCCCCACAGCCTTCGGGAATGACAGATAGAGGAAAATCGATTTGCTTCAAGGAAAACCCTGTCTTCAGCTACAGAGCTATGCTCTGTTCCTTTGTCCCTCAAAAGAAAATCAAACAATAATTCAACATCAGAATATTTTTTAATATCTTGGTTATTCATTCATAGGACCCCATGGGAGGCATCAAAAAGACCAGAATAGTCTGGATTCAGCACTTTTCTATCTTCTTCCCTCCAAAGCTTCAAAAAACTTTAAATTATTACTTTAACTAGAGTGACCTACTTACACATATGATCTAAATCCACATGTCAAGTCATCAAAATGTTCACTATATGTTTCAACATTTCAATTTAAGTAATCCTTAATTAAAATTATTAATTGTCTCAGTGTTTAAGATTTTTAAAGACATCATGTTACTATAGAATTTCACTGCATTTCACTCAAAATATTAACACTTTTTTTAATCTGGGGAAACTCACTGTATCAGCTATGTCAGACAGCACTTTATTGGATATTTCTAACTAGACATTTGTCTGTGTATAATTGTTGAAGGAAACTTGTGTCTTTTGCTGTTGAAAATCCAAATACCTTCCCAATTGGAAGAGTGCCCCACGCTAGGAGGCAGAGGCAGGGGGACACCCCAAAAGGTAAAATGTCATCTGTCTACTCATCCTTGGCCATTTATATGTTCCTGCTTAGAACTTTTAACCTTGGATTTAGCACTCATTTACTGTGACAGCATTTAGTGGCTTAGATATTCTGTGATGACAAAGGTGGCGTTGCCAGCGGCAGCCTCTGAAGCAGGCTATTCCCGCTGTGTGATCTTGACTGAGTGCCTCCTGCCTCTCTTGTCTAGTATGTTAGTAGTATTTACCTGTTGCAATAAAATGATGTGTAAGAATTACGCATTTTGGCCTTCAGATGACTAAAATATATTTCTCAGATATATTTTGTCTTCATCCACAGCTCCTGAAAACATTTCAAAGCCAGAAAGGTGAAATGGTTCTCTTGTTATTGAGGAAGGTGATTACACACAAGGGTGACAGCTGGTTGCTAGGAGGATCAACTATGTGATTAAGGGGCTGGCACTTTCTTTTTCACCCCATGACCTCCAAGGAGGAGAGAGGGGCTGAAGGATGAACTAGCCAATGACCAATGACTTAGTCAATCATGGCTTTTAATGAATCCTCAATAAACAAGCCAAGAGGACAGCTTTTGGGCCTTCTTTTTTTTTCCAGACACATCCGCACTTGAGCTAAGATGCTTCCACATGCCACCGAGCCACGGCCCAAGCTCCATGAGGACAGAAGCTCACTTGTTTGAGACCCTGCTCTATGTATCTCTTCATCTGGCTGTTGATTTATATCCTTTATCATGTCCTTGAAGAAACTGATGAATGGAAGTGTTCCCTGAATCCTGTGAGCTGCTCAAGCGAATTAATCAAACCTGAGGAGGTGGTTGGAGCCTCCAGTATGTAGCCATTCAGTCAGAGGCACAGGTAACTAACTGCTTGGGCCCCATACCTAGCATCTGAGGTGGCCATGCAGGGCGGTCTTGCAGGACTGAACTCTTAACCTACGGGACCTGACACTATCTTTGAGTAAAATGTGTCAGAATCCAGTTGAATTCTCAGATATCCTACTGGTGTTGTGTGTGAGGGAACCCTCCTACACATTGGAATTGGATTCTGGAACCCTAGAAGACATGTCTTTTCCTCTATTCCTTCCGATAAAAGACTATTTAGTTTCAGTTGGTTCCAGTCATTTTCTGTTACATGCCATTATTAAGAACCTTGAATGATACATACATATACATGTTCATATATCAATGCAGATAACACATTGCTTGCGAGGCTCTGGTAGGTGACTGGTACGTGATCCATCCTCAATTCCCTGTAGTAGCTAAGAGCATGGGTTTTGAAGTTAAACCCCTGAGTCCATATCTTAGGCTCTCTTATCCTGTATAACTTGGAGCAAGTTACTTCTCCTCTCAGCCTCAATTTCTGCATACATAAAATGGGAATAATAATCCCACCCTTGCAGATGAGGATTAAGTAATTAATCCATGTAGAGAATTTAGAAGAGTGGCACGTAATGAACACTCAGTAAATGTTGGTTATTGTTGGTTGTGGTGTTTTTTACTGTGAAGTTTGATGGCCTGTGTTTGAATCTCAGTTACAGAACTCATTCAGTTGTTACTTGAGGCAAATGATATATACTCTTTATTTTTTGGTTCTGTTATCTATGCAATAGAGATAATAAGATTATTTAAGAGCAATAAGATAATGAAGGCAGGGTGCTTAGTATAATATCTGATAACAGAGTATAAATATATCCACTATTATATTAAGTGTAACATTGCATCTCCTAGGGCCTTGCAGCCCTCCATTGGATAACAAAGATATTGAAATAAAACTGTCCACTTATTTCAGGTTCTAAATAATTCTGTATGTTCTTATAAGTGTCAATGTGATAAATTGAAACAAAAATCCTTGATTCTCTAGGACAGTATTTCTCAAAGTGTGTCTGAATACCTACTGAATCGGTAACACTAGAGGTAACCCTGTTAAAATGCAGATCCCTGAGGTGCACCCTCCATGGACCAAATTGGCACTTTCATGGTGTGACCCAGTGATCTACATTCTAAAATAAACCACTTGGGTGATCAAGGCTCTGGGCTCTATCACTGGAAAGATTTAGAAGTAAAAGCATTTTTAGGATTAACCAAGAATATGTGAGCATAATTCTAATTAGAATGGTATATATACATATATATATATATATATATATATATATATATATATATATATATATATATATATATATATATATATATAGAGAGAGAGAGAGAGAGAGAGAGAGAGAGAGAGAGAGTGTGTGTGTGTGTGTGTGTGTGTGTGTGTGTGTGAATCCATCAGAACTGTCACACACACCCTGGTCGTTGTACATGTAAAGGAAAAACTTTGAACTGAGTCTAACTGATGCTCAGCAGTTTGGTTTGGCCTCATTGAAATAACATGTATTTGTTGTCAGGAATAGACATCAGACAGGCTTGAAGCCTAATCATGCTACAAGAATGCATAATTCTGGGGATAGCTTGATGGAAGAAACTTCTTTAAATACAAGGAACATTTAGTCAGACCAGCTGTGTAGTCAACACAATGTTTAAGCATCTCTTTGGCTTGGGTCTCCCTTGCAGTTCTTGGTGGGCTTAATTCAATCTAAATGATGCCAAGGCAGCTCTTCTTTTTCCACTCAGATTGCTGTGCCAATTGTCATCCACTGCATCTGTCAATTTTTAAGAACCTACTCAGTGCTAGGAACTTTGCTATTCATTTTATATACATAATCTTACTTATCCTTTACTAAAAGTTATTAGTCACCTTTGTAAGATAAAGAGATAAGAAAAAGATAATAAAGCAAACATATGAAGATCCAAACCAGTATGGGTTCACAGGTTGGTCAAATCTTCCAGTGATGTGGCTGGAAATCAAGTCCAAGTCTGTTCAACTGCAAATATCACAGTACCTTTCACTATTACCTGGCACCTCAAGGTGGCCCATGCTTTAGATAAATGTCTTTATTAAAAACTGAAGGCTTCTTTACTCACCTGTGCTTCTTATCAAAGTTGATAGATTTTTAACACAGAAAATACTTTCCCAAACCTATGTTAATACTCATTCGTCAGTCTGTATCTCTGTTGTGACTTGGTATTGAAGGGAAACAGAGGGATTCGGGACCTTCAGCAAGACTAGAAATCCAGCATTAAAAGCTATCATAAAGCAGGAGGTCAGCAAATGACAAGGGTTCCTAGATGCTTGATTCTACAACATCTGAACTCAGGACATCAAGTATTTCATATTGATATTTTCTTGGAAAAAGGCTGTTGGAAAAACAGGTGCCACCCACCCACCAATAGACATTAAACCATGGTGATACAAGGCTAACGATGAACTAATTCATTGCTTACTTAGGGAAGAAGTGCCCCAAGAAGTGTTCACAGGTGTTTAAACGTTTTTTCCCTGAAAATCATCACCTTAGATGTTTCTGATACTGTCAAGGTTGAGTTAAACTTGTGACCTTGCAAATCAGTAACAGCCTTAATCCATCAAAATTGCAAAAAGTCCTACTTACAGCTTTTAAACAGATTACTAAATCTAGGTGCCACAAGTTACTTTGGACAGGTATTTAACTTTCCAGTATTTTGATTTCCTCACCTATAAAATGGGACTAATAATAACACCTAATTCAGGAGATGGCTTTGAGGAGTAAACAGATACAATGAAGCATGTAAGTGGAAGCATGTAAAATAAACATACAAAGATATTTAGCACATAAGAGGGACTAAAATGATATTAGTGATATTATGTTTACCTCAATAATATTGACAATATTAAATTTTATTATATTACTGTTGCTATTACTACCTCAAGTGGGAAGCAGCTCTGAGGACGTTGCCTGTGTATTCCCGAGACAGTATGTGAAGGGACTGAGTGAGGAAACATCTTCCAGAGAATAAGAAAGACTGAGAATGCTAGCCTTAGTTGTGGAATAATTCCTTAATATAAGTGAAAGAAGGCAGACCTGAGGCAACGGTGATCAGAACCAAGCATAATGAATAATCAGTGAGTTCATGAAGGCATTCTAGAAAGCTCTACCTGATAGTTACTGCTCACAGTATAATGTATTTTCAGTTGTTTGAAATACCTGCAAACTGATTTTCTTGAAGATAAGTATAACTATAAACATATATATATATATATAAATATATGTATAAAAATTATAGCAAGTGATCCCTGCCCTCCATGTTAAGAAAAAAAGTATGGTCCTTCTCAGAAATCAAACACAAACCACAATCCATGGAAGATAAAATCATTAGGCAAAGACTTGTTTGTAAGCAGAATCATTGATGTCTCCCACCAGGGCTGTAAGTTCAAAATTCTGTATATTGTGTTTTCTGGAGCTGACGTATATCTAATATGGTTGTTGCTTAATGAATAAGAAATAAAAAGAAAAAGAAAAATCACTAGTTACCCTTGCAATGAGATAATTTTCAAAATCATTAATCAGGAGTAAAATTACCTAAATATTATCAGTGGTTTAGAATATAAACCTAATTCTTAAGGTCAGGATTACAATAAGTTTCTTCATGTACTTATTCCTCCTTTCCTGTTTTATGACTATGAGAGTATTTAGGTGTAATAATTATTTTATTAGAATGATGGTTATCTTTTAAAGGAATCTGCTTTTGTTAAAATTTTGCACTCTCCCTTAAAAATTTAACTATGCTTTTATTAAACATCTTTAAGAACTAAAAGGTTATTCTCTAGCCTGCTGAGTAAATATAAATTTCACAGTTAAACACATAAAATAATGATTACATCCAGGGGTCACAAGGGACGTGTTTTTAGGAGTACACTAATTAAACTACATCCTTCAGACAACATGCTTCTACACTTACTATCAATGAACCATATCTGATTGGTCATTAAGCAATTAGGAATGCTAATGTAAATAAAGTGCCATTCAAATGGAGCTCGAGACTGGAGATGAATCATATATTGTGTCTTCCAGTCTGAGCTTTATACAGATCAGTCAAATAAAACAACCAAGGAAGAAGAACTTAAGCCAAAAGGAAAAGATGTTTTCATCTGTCATTTAGTACTAACGAGATGCTGTATTTTTAAGCAAGATTCTTTTTTAAAATTTCCTGTGATATAAAAGTGTTATAAACAACTTGAGTGAAAAAATAGCTTAGATTGTGATACCACATTTTTCTAAGCTATTGGAATTCACATTTGAATGTTTGTGTGAACCTAGTTCCTATGAAATAGCAAAGATGAGAGGTCCAAGAATATACAAAGTTGTAAAAATGGTGAGATAGAATTGAAAAAATAAATGGCAGTGGACCAGAGAGAAGAGAACTGACTAAAGGTAAAAATGGGAAAATGAAGCAAAGAGAATAAACAGGAAAAGGAAATATTTTTGAAGTTATTAATAAAATCACATAATAACAGGTAGGAACTAGAAAGCTTCAGGATGCCATTTTCCTTAAATCTGGAATATGTTTCAAGAAAATTTAATGCAAGTATTTACTTAAGTATTAAAAAATAGGGAAAGTGATAAATTGTTCAATGATTTTTAAATAATGTAATACAAAAAGTCCTTAAAAAACAGGAATTTTTCAAAAGTGTGATTTGTTTTAAATGCCTGCATAGGTAGTAAAAAGTTACTTAGCATTTGGTAGGTTCTAAATAAATATTTCTGAAGTGAATTAATGAATGGGTCAATGAATTATGCAAATTTCAATATGAGACAATTCCTTTTTCTAGAAAGTAAACAAAGTAACAAATAGTTTACATTTGTTATTTTATCAGAGTGACACACTTTCAATAATGTTTTCACTACTGCTGCTCTATTTATGCCATCTTTTGTTGAGGGACAATTTACATTCAGTAAAGTGCACAGAGTGTATTACATATAAAGCTCGATAATATTGTGCATAAGTACATATACATTAACTCTCATCCAGATAAGCATATAGCACATTTTCATAACACTGGAAGGTTCTCTTCTACCAGTGTTTGGTCAATATCAATTCCTTTAAAGATAACCACTATAGTTTTACTTTTTCTTAAATTTCTTAAAAGTGAAGGCATGTATTGTACTTTTTATGTCTGCTTTGTTTCAGTTAGAATGTTTCTAAGACTCACACATGTTGTCATATATATATCATACACATACACATATGTGTATGCATGCATATAAAATAAAAATTTTTTTATTGCTGCATGGTATTCCATTGTATGGATACATTAAACTTTGCTTACCCATTCTCCTATTGAAGGGTGTTTAGTTTTGGTTATTATGGACATTTTTGTACAAGTCTTTTAGTGGACACATTTAATCACTTCTCTTGAGTTTGTTTCCAGGAATGGAAATGGTAAGACATATAGTAAGATGTGTTCAATGTTGTTGGAAACTGCCATGTCATTTCTCAATGTCAATGTACCATTTTGCATTCATACTAGGTGTGCGCTCACTCCATGCCCATATTACCATTCTAAATTTTATCTATTTTAGGAAATATGTGGCAGTGACTCATGCTGGTGATCTTAGTTTGCATTTTCCTCATGTTTAATGATGTTGAGGAAAGTTCAATAGATCAGAGTCCAGAAAGAACTCTTAGATTTATGGCCAATGATTTTCAACAAGGGTCAAGACAGGTCAATGGGGGAAAGAGTGATTTTTTTTTTCAAAAAATTCTACTTGGGAAACAAAAAATCCATGTGTAAAAAATAAAGTTGGACACCTACTTCAGACTATATTTTCTGAAATTAAGAACAAAATTGTCAAAATGATTCAAATACCTAAACATAAGCTAAAATGATAAATTCTTAGAAGAAAACATAAGCTTGAATCTTTGTAACTTTAGATTAGTTAATTATTTCTTATATGATACTAAATCATAAGTGACAAAATAAAAAATAGATAAATTGGACTTAAAATAAAAAACCGTTTACTTCAACGTACACTATTATTAAAGAAAATAAGACACTCACAGAATGGGATAAAATAGTTTAAAAATGTGTATTATATAACAATGATATTCAGAACTCTTCAAGTTAAAAAAAAAAGCAACTAAAAAATGGGCAGAGTATTTGAGTACATATTTCTCCAAAGAATAGCAATGTCTAATAACCACATAAGAAATGCTCAACATCATTAGATATTAGGAAAATGTGAATCTAAAATAAACCACAGTGAGATACCATTTCATAATCACAAGGGTTATGATATCAAGAGAAACGATAAGAATAAACCTTGGAAAGGATATGGAGATATTTGAATCCTCGTATATATGTGTAAAATGGTGCATTCACCTTGAAAAGAGTTTTGGTTGTACAAAAGTGTAGAGTTATTTTATGACAGAGCAATTCCACTAGTAAGTAAACATTTAAAAGAATTGAAGACATGTTCATACAAAAACTTGGACAAAGATATTCATCACTGCATCATCATTAATAGCAGCCAGTATCACAACCAGGATATTCACACTAAAACAAGCCACTGTTCTGGTCAGATTTCTCCAGTTTTATTTGCACTCATGTGTGTGTGTTTGTATATGTGTGTGTGTGTATGAGTTAAGTCTCTGCAATTTTATCCTATGCAGGCTTATGTACCTGCCAACACTGTCAAGCTCTAGAACAGTTCCATCACTACAAGTGATTCCCACTTTGACCTTACACAGCCGCATCCACCACCTTCCCACCTGTGTCTGAGTAGTTGAAAATTGGGAGACAAAGGTCAGCTTCTGTCACTGGATGGAAAGCCCAGAGATGCACATCCTACTAGTCCTGCCCAGGGGTCAAGGAGCCCTTTTTCTGCATCCAGGGAGTGGCGATGGGTCATCCTGCCAGAGCTCCCTGGCTGCCATCACTGCTGTCAGGAGGTGTTTGGGGAATCGGTAGCCCACACCCCTACCTCTGCAGGTGTCTTGCCCCACTGCCATTGGTAAGTCATGGGATTCTCCTTTCTAGCTCTGTGTGTGTTTGCTTCATCTATTCCTGTTGGGACTCTGGACTTCTGGCTTCTCTGGTGCCCAGTCAGGGACATATAATAAATTAAACCAACCAAACAATGACTCAAGATGGTGTCATCCTTCAGGTCCTGATTTCCCCGTCCAGTCCACCTTCTGTCCACCTTGAGCACTTTAAGGATTGTCTTCTGAATGATTTCCAGTGTTATTTATTTGCAGTTAGAGGGAAGGAACAGGGTAAACTGAATCTATGCCATCTTATTTCTGAACAGAAAGTCCCTCTGTACATTTTTGTAAATAAAGTTTTATGGGAACATAGCCATACTTACACTCATTCTTCAAATATTGTCTATGGTGTACTCATGCTAAAATGACAGAGTATTTACCACAAAGATCATAAGGCCCACAAAACCTGAAATATACTATCTAGCCCTTTACAGAAAATATTTGATCTCCCCTGCTGTAGAAGAAAACATGAGTATATATTCATGATGTTGGAATAAACAGATTTTTAGGAAACAAAACACACAAATCATAAAAAAAGTTCATATATTGGACTTCAGTAAGAATAGATCATAAAGTATGAAGAAATTGAAAATTCAAACCACAAAATGGGAAAAAATATTTGCAGTTCAGTTATCCGACAGAAGACCATCTCCAAATGCAAAAAAAGAGAAACTCCTAAATATTGATAATGAGAAGACTATCTTTTGACAGTAAGGGCATGAGATTTGACCTGCATGTCATAAAATATGCCATGCATTTTTGCTCCGAGCTTGCTTTTGGTGATATGCAAAAGTAATTTGCAGAACAGACCAGTGGTATGTAATCCCTAAAGGAAAGTTCATAGGAGTACTGACATTCCTACAAAGAGATATTTTCATCAGATTTGGGAAAATGGGTATAGTTATTATTTTAAACAAACTATTTCATAACTTTAAATTTTTACATGTTTCAAATAATTTGCTTACTTATGCTTAATTATGTTATTGCTGTTATTAGACATCCCATATGAATATAAAAAAAGAGTACTGGTGAGTAGAGAGAAAAGGGAAGCAAGAGTGAGAGAGATGAAGAGAAATGTTTCAAAAGTAAGGGGAAAAGGAAATTTTTTGTATTTTTTTATTAAGGTATCATTGATATACACTCCTATGAAGGTTTCACAAGAAAAACAATGTGGTTACTACATTCACCCTTATTATTGAGTCCCCACCACATATCTCACTGCAGTCACTGCCCATCAGTGTAGTAAGATGCCACAAAGTCCCTACTTGTCTTCTCTGTGCTGCACTGACTTCCCCATGACCCCACACATACCATGTACACTAATGATACCACACAGTTCCCTTCTCCCTCCCTCCCCACCCACCATCCCCACCCCTTCCCCTTTGGTAACCACTAGTCCCTTCTTGGAGGCTGTGAGTCTGTAACCATTTTGATCCTTCAGTTTTGCTTCATTGTTATACTCCACAAATTAGGGAAATCATTTGGTATTGTCTTTCTCCACCTGACTTATTTCACTGAGCATAATACCTTCTAGCTCCATCCATTATGTTGCAAATGGTAGGATTTGTTTCTTTCTTATGACTTCCATTGTGTATATGTATCACCTCTTCTTTATCCATTCATCTATAGGTGGACATGTAGGTTACTTTCATTTCTTGGCTATTATAAATGGCACTGCAAAAAACAAAGGGGTGCATATGTCTTTTTGAATCTGAGAAGTTGTTTGGAGTGGAATTCCTAGGTCAAATGGCATTTCTATTTTTAGTTTTTTGAGGAACCATCATATTGGTCTCCACAATGATTGAACTAGTTTAAATTCCCAAAAGCAGTGTAGGAGATTTCTCCTCAGCATCACCAGCATTGTTGTTTCTAGTCTTTTTGATGTTGGCCATCCTAACTGGTGTGAGATGATATCTCATTGTGGTTTTAATTTGTATTTCCCTGATAATAAGTGATGTGGGGAATCTTTTCATATGTCTGTTGGCCATCTTAATTTCTTCTTTGGAGAAGTGTCTGTTCATATCCTCCACTCATTTTTAAACAGGGTTATTTGCCTTTTGGGTGTTGAGGCATGTGAGTTCTTTATTTTTTTATTTTATTTTATTTAAAAATTTTTATTAAGGTATGATTGATATACACTCTTATGAAGGTTTCACATGAAAAAACAGTGTGGTTACTACATTTACCCATATTATCAAGTACCCACCCATGCAGTCACTGTGTATCAGTGCAGCAAGATGCCACAGATTCACTATGTCCCTTCTCTCTGCTACACTGTTCTCCCTGTGATCCCCCATACCATGTGTGCTAAACAAAATACCCCCTCAATCCCCTTCTCCCTCCCTCCCCACCTGCCCTCCCACACCCCTCCCCTTTGGTAACCACTACTTGATTCTTGGAGTCTTTGAGTATGCTACAATTTGTTCCTTCAGTTTTGCTTCATTGTTATACTCTACAAATGAGGGATATCATTTAGCATTTGTCTTTCTCCACCTGGATTATTTCATTGAGCATAATGTTGTCCAGCTCTATCCATGTTGTTGCAAAAGGTAGGATTTGTTTCTTTTTTATGGCCAAATAGTATTCCATTGTGTATATGTACCACATCTTCTCTATCCATTCATCTACAGATGGACACTTAGGTTGCTTCCATATCTTGGCTATTGTAAAAAGTGCTGCAGTAAATATAGGGGTTCATATGTGTTTTTGAATCTGAGAAGTTGTACTCTTTGGATAAATTCCAAGGAGTGGGATTCTGCAGTCAAATGGTATTTCTATTTTTAGTTTTTTGAGGAACCTCCATATTGCTTTCTACAATAGTTGAACTAGCTTACATTCCCACCAGCAGTGTAGGAGGGTTCCCCTTTCTCTGCATCGTTGTCAGCATTTGTTGTTCTTAGTCTTTTTGATGCTGGCCAACCTTACTAGTGTGAGGTGATATCTCATGATGGTTTTAATTTGCATTTTCCTGATGATTAGTGATATGGAGCATCTTTTCATGTGCCTGTTGGCCATCTGAATTTCTTCTTTAGAGAAGTGTCTCTTGATATCCTCTGCCCATTTGTTAATCGAGTTACTTGCTCTTTGGGTGTTGAAGTGTGTAAGTTCTTTATATATTTTGGATGTTAACCCCTTGTCGGATATGTCATTTACAAATATATTCTCCCATACTGTAGGATGGCTTTTTGTTCTGTTGATGATGCCCTTTGCCATACAAAAATTTTAGTTTGATGTAGTCCCATGTGTTCATATTTGCTTTTGTTTCCCTTTCTAGAGGAGATACATTCAGAAAGAAGTTGTGCATGCTTATATTCAGGAGACTTTTGCCTATGTTTTGTTCTAAGAATTTAATTGTTTCATGACTTACATTCAAGTCTTTGATCCATTTCGAGTTTACTTATGTGTATGGGGTTAAACAATGATCCAGTTTCATTCTCTTGCATGTAGCTGTCCAGTTTTGCCATCACCAGTTGTTAAAGAGGCTGTCATTTGCTCATTGTATATTCATGGCTCAATTACTGTATATTAATTAACTATATATGGTTGGGTTTATATCAGGGCTCTATAGTCTATTCCATTGGTCAATGGGTTGGTTCTTGTGCCAGTACTAAATTGTCTTGATTATTGTGGCTTTGTAGTAGAGCTTGAAGTTGTGGAGCATAATTCCCCCCACTTTATTCTTCCTTCTCAGGATTGCTTTGGCTAATCGAGGTCTTTTATGGTTCCATATGAATTTTAGGATGATTTTCTCTAGTTGATTGAAGAATGCTGTTGATATTTTGATATTAATTGCATTGAATCTATAGATTGCTTTAGGCAGGATGGCCATTTTGACAATATTAATTCTTCCTATCCATGAGCACGGGATGTGTTTCCATTTATTGTTATCTTCTTTAATTTCTTTCATGAGTGTCTTATAGTTTTCAGAGTACAGGTCTTTCACTTCCTTTGTTAGGTTTATTTCTATATATTTTATTCTTTTTGATGCAATTATGCATGGAACAGTTTTACTGATTTTTCTCTCTGCTAGTTCATTGTTAGTGTTTAGGAATGCCACAGATTTCTGTGTATTAATTGTGTATCCTGAAACTTTGCTGAATTCAGATATTAGATCTAGCAGTTTTGGAGTGTTAGGGTTTTTTATGTACAATATCATGTCATCTGCAAACAGAGACAGTTTAACTTCTTCCTTGCCAATCTGGATGCCTTTTATTTCCTTGTGTTGTCTGATTGCTGTGGCAAGGACCTTCAGTTCTATGTTGAATAGAAGTGGGGAGAGTGGGCATCCTTGTCTTGTTCCCGATCTTTTAGGAAAAGCTTTCAGTTTCTCGCTGTTCAGTATAATGTTGGCTGTGGGTTTGTCATATATGGCCATTATTATGTTCAGGTACTTGCCCTCTATACCCATTTTGTTGAGAGTTTCATGAATGGTTGTTGAATTTTTTCAAATGCTTTTTCAGCATCTATGGAGATGATCATGTGGTTTTTGCCCTTCTCTTTGTTGATGTGGTGGATGATGTTGATGGATTTTCAAATGTTGTACCATCCTTGCATCTCTGAGATGAATCCCACTTGATCATGATGGATGATCTTTTTGATGTATTTTTGAATTTGGTTTGCTAATATTTTGTTGAGTATTTTTGCATCAGTGTTCATCAGGGATATTGGTCTGTAATTTTCCTTTTTTGTGGTGTCTTTGCCTGGTTTTGGTAATAGAATGATGATGGACTCATAGAATGAGTTTGGAAATATTCCAGCCTCTTCTATTTTTTGGAAAGCTCTAAGAAAAATGGGTATTAGGTCTTCACGAAATGTTTGATAAAATTCAGCCGTGAAGCCACATTGTCCAAATATTTTGTGCTTAAGTAGCTTTTTGATTAACAGTTCAATTTTGTTGCTGGCAATTGATCTGATCAGATTTTCTCTGTCTTCCTTAGTCAGCCTTGGAAGGTTGTATTTTTCTAGAAAGTTGTCCATTTCTCCTAGGTTACCCAGTTTGCTAGCATATAATTTTTCGTAGTATTCTCTAATCATTCTATGTATTTCTGTGGTATCTGTAGTGATTTTTCCTTTCTCATTTATGATTTTGTTTGTATGTGTGGACTTTCTTTTTTTCTTGATAAGTCTGACTAGGGGCTTATCTATTTTGTTTATTTTCTTGAAGAACCACCACTTGCTTTCATTGATTCTTTCTATTGTTTAATTTTTCTCAATTTTATTTATTTTTGCTCTAATCTTTATTATGTCCCTCCTTTTACTGACTTTGAGCCTCATTTGTTCTTCTTTTTCTAATTTCATTAATTGTGAGTTTAGACTGCTTATATGGGATTGTTCTTCTTTCCTGAAGTAGGCCTGTATTGCACTATACTTTCCTCTGAGCTCGGCCTTCTCTGGGTCCCACAGATTTTGTGGTATTGAATTGTTGTTGTCATTTGTCACCTTCTATTGCTTGATCTCTGTTTTTGTTTGGTCATTGATCCATTGGTTATTTAGGGGCATGCTGTGAATCCTCCATGTGTTTGTGAGATTTTTCATTTTCTTTGTGTAATTTATTTCTAGTTTCATACAGTTGTGGTCGTGGTCTGAGAAACTGGTTGGAACAAATTCTATCTTTCTGAATTTACTGAGACTCTTTTTGTGACATAGTATATGGTCTATTCATGAAAATGTTCCATGTGTACTTGAGAAGAATGTGTATTCTGCTGCTTTGGGGTGTAGAGTTCTGTAGATGACTTTCAGGCCCATCTGTTCTATTGTGTTGTTCAGTGCCTCTGTCTCCTTACTTATCTTCGGTCTGATTGATCTGTCCTTCAGAGTGAGTGGAGCGATGAGGTCTCCTAGAATTAATGCATTGCATTCTATTTCCCCTTTTAATTAAGTTAGTTTTTTGTTTCACATATGTAGGTGCTGCTGTGTTGGGAGCACAGATATTTATAATTGTTATGTCTTCTTGCTGGATTGACCTCTTTATCACTATGTAATGTCCTTCTTTGTCTCTTGTGACTTTCTTTGTTTTGAAGTTTATTTTGTCTGATACAAGTACTGAAAATCCTGCTTTTTTCTCCCTATTAGTTGAATGAAATATCTTTTTCCATTCCTTCACTTTTTGTCTGTGTATGTCTTTGGGTTTAAACTGAGTCTATTGTAGGCAGCATGTAGATGGGTCTTGATTTTTTATCCATTCAGTGATTCTATGTCTTTTGATTGGTGCATTCAGTTTACTTACATTTAGGGTGATTATCAATATGTATGTACTTATTGCCATCACAGACTTTAGATTCATGGTTACCAAAGGTTCAAGGTTAACTTTCTTACTATCTAAGAGTCTAACTTAACTCACTTAATATGCTATTATAAATACAATCTGAAGGTTCACTTTTTTTCTCCTTCTTTTTCTTCTCTCCTCCTCCATTCCTTTTATATTACATATTATATTCTGTGCCTTTTGTCTATGCCTTGATTGACTTTGGGGACAGTTAATTTAATTTTGCATTTGCTTAGTAATTAGCTCTTCTACTTTCTTTACTGTGGTTTTATTACCTCTGGTGACAGCTATTCAACCTTAGGAGCACTTCCATCTATAGCAGTCCCTCCAAAGTACACTGTAAAGATGGTTTGTGGGAGGTAAATTCAGCTTTTGCTTATCTGGAAATTGTTTAATCCCTCTTTCAAATTTAAATGATAATCTTTCCTGATAAAGTAATCTTGGTTCTAAGCACTTCTGCTTTATTGAACTTAATATGTCATGCCACTCCCTTTTGGCCTGTAATGTTTCTGCTGAGAAGTCTGATGTTAGCCTGATGGGCTTTCCTTTGTATGTGATCTTACTTCTCTCTCTGGCTGCTTTTAACAGCCTGTCCTTATTCTTGATCTTTGCCATTTTAATTACTATATGTCTTGGTATTGTCTTCCTTTGGTCCCTTGTGTTGGGGGTTCTGTGCACCTCCATGGCCTGAGATACTATCTCCTTCCCCAGATTGGGGATGTTTTCAGCAACCATCTCCTCAAAGACACTTTCTATCCCTTTCTCTCTCTCCTCTTCTTCTGGTATCCCTGTAAGGCCAATATTGTTCTGTTAGGATTGGTCACACAGTTCTCTCAATATTCTTTCATTCTTAGAGATCCTTTTTCCTCTCTGTGCCTCAGTTTCTTTGCATTCCTCTTCTCTAGTTTCTATTTCATTTATTGTCTCCTCCACCTTATCTAATCTGCTTTTAATACCCTCCATTGTGCTCTTTAACAATTGGATATCTGATTGGAATTCATTCCTTTGTTCTTGCGTATCTTTCTGTATCTCCATTAGCATGTTAATGACTTTTACTTTGAACTCCCTTTCAGGAAGAGTAGTGAGGTCCATGTCATCTTTCTCAGGGGTTATATTAATTTTACTCTGGACAAGGTTCCTTTGGCATTTCATATTTGTATATGGAGCCCTCTAGTGTCCAGAAGCTCTACTCTCTGGATCTGCTCAGCCCCTGAAGCTCTGTCAGGTGTTGCAGGTGAGTGGTATTGGTGCCTTGGGGGAAGAAAGAGCTGTTTCCTGCTTCCCGGCTCCTATGCTTGTGTCCACTGCCTGAACCAGTGGACCAAAGTCACAGATATAAGCCTCTATGCTTTGTGTTTGTAGTTGCTGTAGACAGATCTTCCCTCTGGCTAGCCTAATGCCAGCGTAGGGTTTGTCAGTTTCTGAGCCAGGTGGGGCTTCCCTGGAGAAAGGCACAGTAGGCTGCCTATCATGGAGGGGGTCCTTGTAGCCAGCCAGGGAGCTGGAACACCTGGAAGTCGTGAAAGCTCCCAGCCTGCTGGGCAGAGTGCCCCTAGACAATTTTGTCTACCTGTCCTTTCTCCTGAGCAGTAAGCTCTGTGCAATCCTTTCTCCTTTAGCAGCCCTCTTGCTAAGGGCTTCCTTGTTAGGAAGTGTCTCAGACTGCCCATCTTTCTTTTGTCCCAGAGCAGCCAGATATGGATCCGTGCTTTCCACAAGCAGCTGGAATCTCAGTCTCTCCAGGAATTCTGCCTCTCTTTACTTTCCAATCCCCTAGTTATGAGAATATCATGAAAGCACCTTGAAATGTAGTTTTGTGCTCCCAGAGCAGATCTCCAGAGTTAGATATTCAGCAGTCCCAGGCCTCCACCCCCTCCCCTGCTCCATTTCTCTTCCCCCAGCAGGTGAGTTGGGGTGGGGGAAGGGCTTGGGTCCCGCCAGGCCACAGCTTTGGTATGTTACCCTACTCTGTGTGGTCTACTCTTTTCTCCAGGTGTATGCAGTCTGGCGCAGTTCTCTTTCCTGTTGCTCTTTCAGGATCAGTTGTATTAATTATATTTTCATATTATATGCAGTTTTAGGAGGAAGCCTCTGTCTGTCCTCTCATGCCACCATCTTTAGTCCTTGTGCTCTTGAGTTCTTTATATATTTTGGATGTTAATCACTTGTCAGATATATTGTTTACAAATATATTCTCTCATACTGCAGGATGCCTTTTTGTTCTGATGGTGTCCTTTGCTGTACATAAACATTTTAGCTTGATGTAGTCCTATTTTTTCATTTTTGCTTTTGTTTCCTTGCCTGAGGAGATGTATTCAGGAAAAAGTTGCTCATGTTTATATTCAAGAGATTTTTGCCTATGTTTTCTTCTAAGAGTTTTATGGTTACAGTCAGGTCTTTGGTCCATTTTGAGTTTACTTTTGTTTATGGGGTTAGACAATAATCCAGTTTCATTCTCTTACATGTAGCTGTCCAGTTGAACCAACACCAGTCATTGAAGAGGCTGTCATTTCCCCACTGTATATCCATGGGTCCTTTATCACTTCTTTTTGTTGATGTGGTAGATGATGTTTGTAAGGCTGAGGGCACTGATGGGAAGAGCAAGCACATTGGACACTGATGTGCCAAAGTCCCCGGCTGCTGCCCCCTCCCACATTGGACACTGATGTGTCAAAGTCCCCAGCTGTTTCCCCCTCCCAACCTGAAAAATGTGTCTTGGGCTAGCCAATCCTCACAACGCTGTAAATCTAAGCTCTGCCTCCCCCTACCTTTTTTTTTAAAAACTCACTGCCTGTCTGCTTACACGCGAATTCCCCAGCCTCCATTTCTATAGACTGGGGAAATCTCACCTTGGTGTTTGCGTTCCAATAAACTACCTGGCCCTTTGTTGCCTCTCTTCACCTGCTTATTTCGGCTGGAATTTATCTTACAATGTTGATGGATTTTTGAATGTTACAACATTCAATGGGGTAAATACTGCTTGATCATGATGGATGATCTTTTTGATGTATTTTTGAAATCGGTTTGCTAATATTTGGTTGAGTATTTTTGCATCTATGTTCATCAGGGGTATTGGCCTCTAATTTTCTTTTTTTGTGGTGTCTGCCTGATTTTGCTATTAAAGTGATGCTTGCCTCTTAGAATAGTTTGGGAGTATTCCTTTCTCTTCTACCTTTTGGAAAATTTTAAGGAGAATGGGTATTATGTCTTCACTATATGTTTGATAAAATTCAGCAGTGAAACCATCTGTTCCAGGTGTTTTGTTCTTAGGTAGTTTTTTGATTACCAATTCAATTTCATTGTTAGCAATTGGTTTTTTCAGATTTTCTGTTTCTTTCTGGGTCAGCCTTGGAAGGTTGTATTTTTCTAGGAAGTTGTCCATTTCTTCTAGGTTATCCAGTTTGTTGGCATATAATTTTTCATAGTATTCTTTCATAATCCTTTGTATTTCCTGTGTCCATAGTGATTTTTCCTTTTTCATTTATGATTCTGTTTATGTGTGTAGACTCTTTTCTTCTTGGTAAGTCTAGCTAGAGTTTTATCTATTTTGTTTATTTTCTTGAGGAACCAGCTCTTGCTTTCATTGATTCTTTCTATTGTTTTATTCTTCTCGAGTTTATTTATTTCTGCTCTAATCTTTATTATGTCCCTCCTTCTACTGAGTTTGGGCCTCATATGTTCTTATTTTCCTTGTTTCTTTAACTTTGAGTTTAGGCTGTTCATATGTGTTTGTTCTTCTTTCCTGAGGTACGCCTATATTGCAATATGCTTCCTTCTAAGCATGGCCTTCACTGTGTCCCACAGATTTTGCAGTGTTGACTTATTGTTGTCATTTGTTACCATATATTGTTTGACCTCTGCTTTTATTTTATCATTGATCCATTGGTTATTTAGGGGCATATTGTGAAGCCTCCATGTGTTTGTGGGATTTTTCATTTTCTTTGCATAATTTACTTCTAGCTTCATACTTTTGTGGTCTGAGAAACTGTTTGGTACAATTTCAAACTTTTTGAATTTACTTAGCCTCTTTTGTGGCCTAGTATATGATCTATTCTTGAAAATGTTCCATGTGCACTTGAGAAGAATGTGTATTCTCCTGCTTTTGGATGGTGTGTTCTATAGCTATCCATTAGGTTCACCTGTTCTATTGTGTTATTCAGTGCCTCTGTCTCCTTATTTATTTTCTTTCTGGTTGATCTGTCCTCTGCCATGATTGGTGTGTTGAAGTCTCCTAAAATGAATGCATTGCATTCTATTTCTCCCTTTAATTCTGTTAGTATTTGTTTCACATATGTAGGTGCTCATTTGTTGGGGGCATAGATATTTATAATGGTTATATCCTCTTGTTGGACTGACCAAATCATGGGCAAATTTAACATCTGAAGCATAAATGAGAATTTGAGGAAGCCATTTACTACCTCTGTCCTCCAAATTTTAGACATTTTTTTTCACTCAAAATGGGTAATAAGGAAAAAAGAGAAGGAAATCATCTTCATAAGTTTCAAGCCCAATAGAGGAATACTAAATATTTTGGAAGAGAAGGACATAATGTGTTCCATTTTTCAAATCATACTAGTAGGGAATCCAAATTACACCTTGACTTTTGATGTCATAATTTTTGTTGTGAAATGTACAATGTTTGTGTGTTTCATAGTATCAGTCATCTTCTAAATTTCCTCCTTTTGTATCACTAGATACCAGTGTTATTGTGCTTTGTGGATATATCTACACACATGAACATACATACATATTATCTTGTCAGGTTGTGGTTATTCTTTTTTAACAATCATATATTCATATTAAGATTTAGCTAGAATCCTTTTCTTAAATTTCTATTTAAGTGATATAAGTTTCCTGTGCATGCAGGCTAAGTATGTACCAGGACAACTTTCCTAGCTGGAGGGTTGTAGGATTCCAACTGTGCTGTGTTGATTAATTATTAAAAATATGACCTCTATGAGAAGCTTCTCTCTAGTAGTTTCTCTTTTCTCCCCCACTAGTATTTTGGCCAGCTCTGTCCTTTACTCCCAGAGGAATTGCCTGAATGATTCATTTCTATTCTCATGCATTTCTCAGTGGTGAAGGACACCATCCTCCTACAGAGAAGTTGGGAAATCTCTGAGCTTCTAGCCCACCACAGCTGCCTTAGGTATTGCCATAGCCCCTAACACTCATTGGCAAATTACCAACTGCAAAGTCTGATTCTAGTTTTGACTGTGGTTTTTAGATCTGCCAGCTGAGTCTTCTTGACCTAGTGAGATACCCTACTTTGAGATGAGGGCTTGTTGGAGAATTGTGTTACCTCAGGATTTAGGACCCCTTGAAATCTGACTTCCATATTTTACACAATGACTATCCTTTCATCTCTTGAGGCAATGATTTGGTTCCAGAGCACTATTTTCATGATAGTTTTTAATCTTTTAAAAAAGTTGTCTATACTACTTGCTCTATTTTTATGAAGGGATTGCCTTGAGTTTTAACAGATTTTCAAGGAAATGTTTTACATGTTTCCCAAGCATGCTCATAACTATAAATTTGCTAGACCTCTTTTATTAGGTTAAGAAAACTTCCTTCCAATTCTAGTTTGCTGAAAATTTTTATCATGTTTTCAGGTTCCACTGAAATATTTTACAGCTTTTTTGAAATGATCATGTTTTTTCTACGTCTATCTATAGATGTAGTGCATTTTTATAGATTCCTAATGATCCTAATTTGCATTTTGAAGATTTAGTTAGGTAATACGTAAGTTCATGAATAAGATTGTCTTAATTATCTTCTGTGTTTTCCCCTGCCTTCTGTTTTCCCCTCTAATTTATGCCTTTTATCTGGTTTTGATATCAGGCTTGTACTTGTATTCAACTCAGTAAAACAATGGTGAATAAGACTTCTCTTTTAGTATCCGAAGTATAGAAACAATCTTTCCTTTGAATGAGTGGTACAATTTGTCTATAAACCCATCTGAGCCTGAAGGTTTCTTGTGGGAAGATATTTATTTATGATGCAAGTGTGTTGATGATTGTAGAGGACTGTGATGCTTTTTATTTCTGACTGAATTTTTAAAATTTTGTATTTGTATATTTGCAGGAATATTTATTTTATATCTAAGTTTTCAAATGATAAAGTTATTGATAATATTTAAAACCTGCCTAGGAGGCAGCTTTCAGATTGCACCTGGGAATCTCATGATGAGACTGTAAAGCAACAACTAAGGAGCCAGTCAGAAGACTGAAGAAAAGGGCTTTGGGAAAGAGGCTGTCCTGGGGTAAAGTCTGATGACCATCGACTTCTCCTTGGAGAAAGTGGCCCTCATGTTAGGTGGCTGAGGACTGCCTTGTGAGAATGTGGATACCCTGCAAACACTGGCTGCTTTGATGCACCTGTTTGAGGAGCTGCATACTGTGGCAAAGAAGAGGACTGAATGGCTGCCAGGGTGGTTTAGCCCTCCATGGCAGGCAGTTTGGCTAGACCCTGATGCCCAACTAGAAGGTGAAGCTCAAGTTAGAAAGTTGGAACAAGAGCTGACATTAGAGAAGGACTTGTGGTGTCCACTGCTCTCCTAGCTTCGGGGCTGACAGACAAGGTCCGGAAGCAGGAGACCTTAATGTGCCATTGGGCAAAGTGGGGGATGCACAAACTGCCACAGGTTAAGGTTCAAGGCCTGTGACAAAGTCTGATTAGGGCCAGAATAAAGAGCTAGGTGTCTCCAAGCAGGGCTACCATTGAGTTAGATGTGTCTGCAACTTCCGACAGTATGGGTCAGGCACTGTGTCAGAGGCAATAGAAGGGGTGAGTGTCTCTGCTCTGGAAGGAGACAAAACCCTGTATACCCCAGAGGGTAACAGCTCGTAACTGTGTACACAGTGCTCCTCTGGTAGCATCTCAGGAAGGAATGAGCTGCAGCAGCCAAGGGGCTGAGCTCAGAGTGGCTTGGCTGTTGATCACTCATAAGCTCTGCACTCACGGTTGGGCTGTTCTTGAGAGATTAACCTTATGGTTTGGACAATGGGAAGCCAAGGGGCAGATGATTCATGATTGGGGCCAGGATGTGGGGTAGGGGATACATTTCGGTTTGCCTTTCAGAGCCTGAGGCACTGACACCCCCTGGCAGTCAGGAAGCTATTGTCCCAGCCTGGGTACCAGCCATGCAACCACCCCTTTAGCAGATACAGCACATCTGGTGCATAGGAAATGGCCATTGAAGTGCCCAGGTGGGATGGTGAACTACCAAGGATGCCAGATTGCCCTTGAAATATGGTAACTTGGTTTATATCTAAGAGCATGTCCTATATGTTTTTTCTAAATAATACCCAAGGCAACCACCAAAGGGGACTGGATCCATGTACTGGGGTTGGCAACCAGAGAAGGCCTGGCAAACTAATTACATCAGCCCCTCCCTCTTAGTAAATACCCCCTGGTTTGTGTGAGTATTACACTTGGTTTAATCCAACCTTTTCTCTGTTGCTGTGTAAACCAGGCTGCCACAATTAGGTGATTAGAGAAGCTGTGCACCATACAGGAATACCAACCAGATCAACCAGGCAGTGATCAGGGATCATGTTTCACAGACCATGATGTGCAAGACTGGACCAAAGAACATGACAGTGAATGGAGGTTCCAATCCCTTATAACCCACAAGCAGCAAGGTTATTAGAAAGGAAAAAAATTAAAACAGCAGATTAAATAACTAACAGGTAAACCGCCTTGGCCAGGTAGGCTAAATTATTTTAATACACATAAATGACCAATCAGTAGGGCCTGTTGCCCCATATGACAGACTGGGGACCCCTGCCAAGATATCCAAATCTGTAAAGGTATGGAAATTGTAGGAAAAAGCCATTGCCCCGACTCTCACAAGGGCCAATGTGCTGTGCCACTCAGAGCACCAAGCGCCATCACAGATGGGAAGGGCAGTACCTACTGGAATTTGCAATGGGACGTCCTGCTGGGATGGGAGAGTTACTTGGAGCCCTTGGGTTTGGGGAACTACTCAGTCTCCCCTGGCATCCCATTGTCCTTCTGTAAGCCGCACCTGCTGAATTGAAGCACATTATACCTGGAATGGAGCACACACCATTGAAAGAGGAGGAAGGAGGGGTCCTAGTGTGGTGGGCCCTGCCCCCAGTCCGTCGCCTTGTGCCTGACAGTGTTGCCTCCACTGGCCAGCGCATATGGTGCATACAACCAGGTCAAGTTCCTGAAACTGCCTACCTCCCCTCCTCAAGGCTAGGTGCATACATTCTATTTGCCACTGGTTCAGTCATTTGGCTCCTACCTTGGTTCCCTCCTTAGAGGACATAATAGCCCTACTAAATGCACCCAGCTTGCCTTGAAGGACAGCCAACAAAGCCTGTCCTTGCTGAACACTGAAATGTCTCTAATGAGAGAGAAAAGCTGTCCTCTCAGATAGGATGGCCTTGAACATTGTGCCTGCCTCACAAGGAGACATCTGTGTCATCATCCAAGCAGAATGTTGCATGTTCTACCTGATGAGTCTATTAATGACTTGGCTTTATTTAATCATATGAGGTCACAAGTGAATTCTCCTGAGTGATCTGACCTCCAGCTGAGGGGTTAGTTTATCAATGGTTTGGATGATGGGGTTCTTGGTGAAATAAATTGTCACTGATCTGGAGAGGTATTGTCTTACTCTGTGTTTTCTCCTGCATGTGTCTGTATAATTGCTCTGGCATCTGCCTCCAATGAACCCAGGTAGCCACCACAGGAGCCACCTCCATGTTAGTGAGACCCCTTGCTGACCACTCAGGGTACATTGCTGATGAGACATACAAGGCTATAAGAGCCAGTCACAAGGGGTTTGTGTTGGGGGAAGTCACTGAGATGACATGACTGCTTTGACCAACAAGCCAGACCAAGCAATTGGAGGTTTCTTACTGCCCACCCACTGCTGTCCTGCAAAGGTGCACCTTGTTTGTCTTTCTTGCCCCCAGAAGCTGCCCACAGACAAAGACTTGAAATAGACATGTGCTGTTGAGATCATCTGGATGGTATATGTAACTACATCCAGTTAAGGCCTCCATATAAAATTTCAGGTTTGGTGGGTGGATGTGGAGATCGACTTGTCTTGCGGCCACCCAAAACAAACCTATATGTAAGTTCCCTTGCCTGTTACACCTGTTACCTGCCCGTCTGAAGTGGCGTGCCTCTCTCTCTCCTCTCTCCCTGTCTTCTGTGTTTGGGAAGCCAGTTTCAGATATACCCAGGAATCTCCCAAGGAGTTGGCAAACACAAAAGTATTAATGGGTTTAAAGTCATTGAGTGGTGATTTGAAAGCACATGCAAATATTTTATATTAATTCTTATGGAAGTAATTCAGGATAGATTTTATTTACCTGGAAGCCAATCTCAGTGTATAATGATTACCCTATATGATGATATTTCTTGGGAGGGAACTCTGTAAATAAGCCCTGCATTGTCAGAATTACAGGACTCATTAGTAAAAACTTCCTACTTATCAATTTGCAAGAAATGCAAGTGGATTTACTTTCTCATTACCTAGGAAATGTTTTGCATACTCCTGACTCATCTTTGTTCTTTTCTTTGTATAAGCAATAAAGTTATAAGTCCTGTGAAGTACTAGACTGCAAATTATAATGCTTCATTGCATAAGCAAGCAACAGGAAATGAATTATGAAGAACAAACTCCTTGTTACCCAAGCTTCAATAATTCTTAATTCTGAGCAGGAAAATAGCCAATCAGTTGTGTAAGGTCCTATGAATACAGTAGGACAATATGCTTTTGAATTGTCATTGACTAAGTTTTTGTTTTAGTAGAAGGAAGAAGTATCCACAGAATGTGTGCGAAGTCAGCTTTTTAATACGTTAGACAGAATATGTATTCACTTCTTTTTAAATGTCTCTGATAAAAGTTCATTTTAAAGCTACAAGAATTGGTAATCAATAAGATTTCTGTGTGCATGGGAAATAATAAAACATAATTTTCTAAGTGAAAGATTAAAAAATGACCTACATAACTTTTGAATGTTAAGTATGTAAAAGCAGATTATGGGCATGCAGGTAATAATTACATACTGATGGCCCATTATGTCCACTTGATGTAATTATAAAAGTAACCTGAAAACACCGTGAGTTCAACTGCCAGGAAGTTCTGATGTAGGAAAGCAAAGAGAAGAGAAAGATGATTGTATTGTTTTTGCATATGTGAATTTGTTTTCTCTTCTGACTGATTTTATTAATGAATTTATTTTTGAATATATGTATATGAAAATATGGGCTTTTATGCATACTTTCTAGTGAAGAGTAATTAAAATACTGAAAATCCTTTGTGCCCAGGGCTTCCTGGAGAAATGATGATCCCAGACCTTTGCAGAACATGTATAATAAGCCTGGAACATGTAGTTGTGCCCCAAAACACAGAAGGTAATAAATACTGGAATCATGTCAGCAAAAAATGTATCAGTTTATCTGAAAGGGCTTCCATTGGCCAGTTTCAGTATTAGAAAGAACAATAATGACAATGGATTAAAAAAATATGGAAAAATTCATGAGTTCAAAATGATATCCTGAAAGAATAAAGACACTCATTGGCCACTTATCATTATTCAAAAAATAGCAAATAGCTAACATACTTAATTAAGTATCCTGCCTTTTCTGAAGAAAGTAGTCTAAACAAATAACTAAAAATTTTAAATCAAATTCTAGATAATAAAAGCAAAATGAATGATGGAAACTCACCATTTTGCTATTCCTATGTATAACATCACTAGGCAATTCTTATCCACAGATGCCAAAACAATTAGATGAACATTTGTTTGAAATCTTGTTCGGGATGCACCACCTAAATGGATACCTGAATCCATGGACCAATTTTAGCATCACTAAATGGAGGCCACAAGTTCCTATATTCTGTCTAAGAGTGTGTCATGGAAGTGTATACCTGAAATTGTCATACATACACATGCAAAGAACAGGAATCTAGTAAGCCTCAAGATAAAAAAAAATATTAGTGGACAGGAACTAGAAGGGACATAGAAATAAGGGACATGGCATTATAAGAACCCAATCAGTCAAATATAGATATTTGAAGTTCTGACAAAGAACAGTTTTATCTCATTGTCTTTAGTTCCTTATCTGTTAAAGATAAATGCATAAGTATTTGTGGCTAAATATGTTTTTTTTGTGTTTCACATTATAAAATAATCTTTACAATAAAGTTTTGCCTTATAAAGTATTTTTTTTGGTGGTCTCTGAATATATTTTTACTTTTATTTTTATTTTAGTATCATTAATCTACAATTATACAAAGAACATTATGTTTACTAGGCTCCCCCCCTTCACCAAGTACCCCCCATATACCTCTTCACAGTCATTGTCCATCAGCGTAGTAAGATGCTGTAAAATCACTACTTGTCTTCTCTGTGTTGTAGAGCCCACCCCATGCCCCCCCCACTTTATACAAGCCAATTGTAATGCCCCCTTTCTTCCCCCCACCCTTATCCCTCACTTCCCACCCATCCTCCCCAGTCCCTTTCCCTTTGGTAACTGTTTGTCCATTCTTGGGTTCTGCGATTCTGCTGCTGTTTTGTTCCTTCAGTTTTCCTTTGTTCTTATACTCCACATATGAGTGATATCATTTGGTACTTGTCTTTCTCTGCCTGGCTTATTTCACTGAGCATAATACCCTCTAGCTCCATCCATGTTGTTGCAAATGGTAGGATTTGTTTTCTTCTTATGGCTGAATAATATTCCATTGTGTATATGTGCCACATCTTCTTTATCCATTCACCTACTGATGGACACTTAGGTTGCTTCCATATCTTGGCTATTGTAAATAGTGCAGCAATAAACATAGGGGTGCATCTGTCTTTTTCAAACTGGGCTGCTGCATTCTTAGGGTAAATTCCTAGAAGTGGAATTCCTGGGTCAAATGGTATTTCTATTTTGATCATTTTAAGGAACCTCCATACTGCTTTCCAAAATGGTTGAACTAGTTTACATTCCCACCAGCAGTCTAGAAGGGTTCCCCTTTCTCCACACCCTCACCAACATTTGTTGTTGTTTATTTTTTGGATGGTGGCGATCCTTACTGGTGTGAGGTGATATCTTATTATGGTTTTAATTTGCATTTCTTTGATGACAAGCCATGTGAAGCATCTTTTCATGTGTCTGTTGGCCATCTGAATTTCTTCTTTAGAGACCTCTCTATTCAGCTCCTAAAGTATTTTTTAATTATTGAGAGCAGTAGAGCAGTAATTTAAAAAATACTAAGGCAAAGAAGATGACTCTAGATTGAATGAAATATCTGATTTTTAGAAAAATAGCTAATGTGTACATGGAGATTATGTTCTTGCCATTACTTCTGTGTAATTTTGAAAATATCCGTAAAATAAGTAAAAAAAAAAAGTAAAAACAAAGGAACTATTAGGAATAAAAATGCTAATTTCCCATGTCCATGAATGTATTAATTATCTATTGCTGCCTAACAAATTGCCCTAAAACTTGGTGGCTTAAAACAACAAATGTTTATTAACTCCCACGGTTTCTGATGAAGTTGGGAGTGGTGCGGCTGAGAGTTTACGGCTGAGTCTCAGGAGGTTTCAGTCAAATGTTGCTTAGGGCTTCCATCTCCTGAAGGCTGTGCTAGATGGGTGGATCCACTGTCAAGGCGGTTCAGTCCCAGAGCTGTTGTTCTCTGGTGATGCAGACCAACTATGATGCAGGGAGAAAGGGACACATACTAAAGCTGAATTCCAGAAGTCAAGGATCATTGAGGCCATCCTAAAAGCTGGATGCCATAAAGGGTTTATCTGCATGATTTTTATGATTGTTGCTGTTAATTTCTACATTAATTGCATTTTAGTCAAGACAATTGGATTTGCACCGCACTAATTCTCTAAACTGTTTTAGACTTTCTCCGTGACCTAGTATTTAAACATTCTAAAAACAGTTTGTACCACTTCTGTCAATGTGGCTTGTATGGAATACATAGTCTGTAGTTGTTGGTCGCAGATTTCTTCTTATATAAAGGAGCTGTTAGATCACACTTTTTCATTTTGCTTTCCAAGCCTTTAATAGTACCATTGCTTGACCCACAAGTATTGACAGAGCTGTGTTAAAATCTCCCATGTTGATTGTGAACTTGTTGATTTCTTTTGTAATGTTATTTGCCTGCTTCAGATATTGGGCGGGTAATTTGTTTAGCTTTAAATTCTACTTTTATGGGAAAAAGTATTGCTATGTCAACTTTCTTTTGGTAAGGATTTCTGTGGCATGCATTTTTTTCAACCTTTTAGTCTCTTGCAAGCAACTTCTTTTTTCCATATGAAAGGTCCCTAATTCCATCCATCACTGTTTTTTGTCACAGATCTAAATCCTTTAAAAGGCAAGCGATAAGATCACTCAAATATTAGATGGTCAGCAGTAATTACACAGCCAGGATATAATGTATTCAGAACTCACATGCACAACTTCTAATTTGTCCGGTGGTTTTAAACTCATACCAAGTTAATTCTAAGTCATAAATTTCATCATTAATGTGATTTACTAAGTTATCTTATTAATCTCTATTGTAACTGAAAGAAAGCAAATGGCAAGCATTTTCAGTAAAATTGAGAAAATTCTTGAAAAATGAAACAAAGTAACTATATTTAGAGCTTAACCTTGACAAAACTTCTGTGATTGAATTTAAAAAAATGAAGAACACAGACTGTCTTGCCCAGATTGTCACAAATACCTAGCCGATACCTCAAGAAGGAAGTTAAGGATAATGAATTTAAATCAGTTTCCCAAATTGATATTCAACTGCTGGATCTTACTTATGAAATAAATGATTTGCACGGGAAAACGTGCACTGGGAGAAAAATGTATATAACTGCTTTCTTAACAAGTGAACCTTCAGTATATTTATATTTTAGACTCAGTCCATAATAGATGAATGCATGCTTTTCATAGCACAAATGACATCACAGCTCCCCTGCTGTAGGGCTTACTCAAGACATTCCAATAGACACATAATCCCTTTTGTGCTTCCGAAATTAAAATGAATCATATGCAAAAAATAGAGCTAACGGAGAGGGTCTATGTAGCCCATTATGATTATTATGCATTATGGAACTGTACACTGTGCTCTGCAATAGGTAAATTGTGCTAAATAAAGAATAGCATTGCTCCTCTGTAATAATTGCATTCTACAAAATGCCTACTTGCCAGCAAGTGGATGTTGTGAGAGGAAAAGATTTAGATCCTATTTTAAAAAAAAAAGTTTAGTTTTGAATAGAAGGCTGAAATCGGTACCATCCATTAAAACTCAATTCATCCTGGATATTGAAAATGAAAAAGTATAAATAAATGAGGCAGATGTTGGCATCTGAGTAGCCAAAAAGCTGCTCAACTTTAATAACCAAAATTCAAAGTGCAAATGGTAGAAACCTCAACAAAATAGAGGAAACTCTCCAAGGAGAGTCTCTAAAACTTTGAGCATTTCTGTGCAGATTGGTGAAATGTCCTGATGACAAAGGAAATGTTCTATCATCACTTGAAATATATTTTTTAAATATTTAAAGTATATTTTAATTTTCTATAAAGACTTGCTAACTTAGAAATACACTGAGGTCATGATAAAATCTGTTAGAATTTGAGAAGATTTCTAAACTAAGAAAAATATAGGTAGAACCTCATTGGCTTCTTTATGTTCTTCCTTTAAAATAAATTAATTCTGTTGTGGAAACATTACCCACATGCCTCCTGTTTCTCCATCTTAATCCAAACCTCCTTCCTGTCACCAGAAAAATTCAGATTCCATAAAATTGAGTTCTGTTTAAAAGCCTTGTAAGCTTTTCCATTGAGTGTAATGTAAAGGACATTTTACTTTTCAAAATATAATCCCAAATGATCCTTTCATTCTAATGCTTTCTTCCCTCAAATTTCCCTAAATAGCTTGTCCTCTGTCTGATGGCCTCCCTTCCATGGTTGCCTCTAAGTTTCTCCCATGTGGGGGTTTCAGAACTGCTCCAGGTCATGGCATCCAGCCTGCCCCCACTGCCACAGGAGAACAAAGACCAACCCAGTACTTGATGTAGAGTCAACGTTAGAAAGGGGAGATGCTGGACACATAGAGCTGTGTTATTCTAGAACAGCCAGCTACTGGAAGATTTCTTTGTCCATGAGCCAATGAGAATTCTGCTGTTTGAAGTTCATCCATCCATTTAACGGATATTTACTGAGAACATACTATGTGCGGGCATTTTTATACACTAAGGTTACAAAGAACAAATTCCTGCCCTCATTCAATGTCTATCCCATTGAAAGAGACATAAAATAACTACAGATAAAACAAGTAAATATTGATATTTTATTAGGGATTATTGCTAAAGAGGACAAAGCAGGAAGGAGTTTAAGAAAAATCCAGACTGGTGGTGCATAGACATGGTAGGGCAGCTTGGTAAGGCCTGGCTGAAAGGGGCTTTTGAGAAAAGGCCTGTAGGACGTGAGGAAGGAAGGGAGTGAAGGACATACTGGTTTTTTCCAGTTTGGGGTAATGATGAAGAAAGCTGTTAAAATATTCACAGGAACGTTTTTATGAGGACATAAACTTTCAAATCAGTTGGGAAAATACCTAGGATTACAATTGTTGGATTGTATGATAAGACTATGTTTCACTTACTAAGAAACTGCCAAACTGTCTTCAAAAGTGTCTGTATCACTTTGCATTCTACCAGTAATAAATGAGAGTTCTTGTTGCCCCATATCCTCACCAGTAATTGATATTGTCAGGGCTTTAAAAAAAAATTGTATCCATTTTAATAGATAGGTAGTACTATCTTATGTTTTAATGTGTATTTCCTGAGAACAAATGGCACTGATGTCTTTTCATATGCTTATTGGCCATTGTAGATCTTCTTTAGTGTGGTGTCTATGCAGATTCTTTACCCAACTTTTTTTAACTGGATTTTCCATATGCTCTTGTTATTGAGTTTTAAGAGTTCTTTATATATGGTGGATAGAAAGCCATTATAAAATACATGTTTTGCAAATACTTTCTCCCAGTCTGTCACTTGTCTTTTCATTCCCTTAACAGAATTTTAAAATTTTAACAAAATCCAATTTATCATTTATTTCTTTCTTGGACTAGATTTAGGAATTTTATCAAAAAGCACAGTACCAATCTCACTATCATTTGTTTTCTTCTAGAAGTTTTATAATTTTCCATTTTTTAATGAAATCTGTGGTCTACTTAATTTTTGTGAAAGATAAACATTTTGTGTCTAAGTTCATTATTTTTCATATGGTTAACCAAATTTTTCAGGCACCATTTGTTAAAAAGACTTTTTCCATTGAGTTATTTTTACCTCTTTGTCAAAAAATATTTAACTCTCTATGGATCTGGGTTCTCTATTCTTTTTGACTACTTTTTCTGTCTGTTCTTTCACCAATACCATGTTGTTTTGATTACTGTAACTTTACATTAAGTCTCAAAATTGGGCAGTATGATTCCTCCAACTTTGCTCTTCTGATTTAGCATATAATTGATTATAGATCTTTGGTCTTTCTGCATAAACTTGTGAAACAATTATTGATACATACAAAATAGCTTGCTAGAATTTTTATTGAGATTGTATTCAATCTACAGATCAAGGTGGAAAGAATTGTTGTCTTAATAATACTGGTACTTCTAATACATGATCATGAAATATTTTTCTTTTTACTTAGATCTTTGATTTCTTTCGTGAAAGTTTTGTAGCTTTTTGCATCTAATTTCTTAACATATTTTGCTAGCTTTAAACCTATGTATTTCACTCTTTTGGCACTACTGTGATTTCTTTCTAAATTTCAAATTCTAATTTTTCATTGCTTAAGCAACAGACTTTTTAATGCTAACCTTGTATCCTGCTTCCTTGGTATACTCATATCAGTTCCAGGAATTATTTTGTTGATTCTTTAGGTATTCTATGTAGACAGTCAAGTCATCTGTGAGGAATGACTGTTTTATTCCTTCCTTCACAATCTGTGTACCTTTTGCTTGTCCTATTCCAGTAGTTAGGACTTCCATGATGCTGCATAGGTGTTAGGAAGAGCATCCTTGGTTTCTTCCTGACCCTACTGGTAAAGCATCTAGTTTCTAAAGATTAAGAATCTTGTTTTCACTATAAGATAGTTTTAGATGTCTTTCATAAAGTTCAGTATGTTTTCTATTCACAGTTTGCTGAAGAGTTCTTTTAAATTTTTTCAGGAATGGGTGTTGGATTTTGTCAAATGCTGTTTCTGCATTAATTGATAGAATCATATGATCTTTCTTTAACCATGTTGATATGGTAGACTAACTGATTTTTTTAATGCTAAAATAGAATTGCATATGAAGTAAGCTACACTAAGTTATGGTATAAAATTATTTTTAGACGTTGTTGGATTTGGTGTGCTAATATTTTGGTGAGGATATTTGCTTCATTGTCCTTGAGAGAAATTGTCCGTAGTTAGTTGTCTTTTCTTGTAATGCCTCTATCTAGTTTTGATATGAGATTAGGGTACTGCTGGCCTCATAGCATCTACCAAGCAGTGTTCATTCCCTCTGCTTTTTATTTTATTTGAAAGATATTCTGGGGCATTGGTATAAATGTACCTAAAATTTTTGAGAGAAATCACTAGTGAAACTATTTTGGCTTGGGGCTTTTTTTTATGGAAATTGTTAATTATCAACTCAAAGTTTTTAATAGTTGTAGGCAATTCACATGACCTGTTACTCTTGAGTGAATTTTGGTAATGAATATCTTTCAAGGAATTGCTTGTACTCATTCCAGTTATTGGTTTTCTATTTTCATTGTCATTGATTTATGCTCTTTTATTATGTCTTTTCTTCTGCTTGATTTAGGGCTATACTACTCTTCTTTCTCTAGATATTAAGGAAGAAGTTTAGATTATTGATTTTAGATCTTCTTTTCTGATATATGTTTCCCATGCTATACATTTCTATTTAAGCATTTCTAAGCTGCATCTCAAAAAATTTGTTAAATATTTACATTGCATTTGAAAATATATTTTAAACTTTTCTTGAGTTTTTTTTTATTTGAACAGCATTTTATTTAATTTCCAAATGTTTGGGGATTTTCTGGAGATCTTCGGTTATTGTTTACTAGTTTATTTCTACTGTGGTCTGAGAATATACTTCGAATATTTCTATTATTTTATTTTATATTATTATAATTTCTACTTTTAAAAATTTCTTTATGTGTATTGTGTGTCCCGGGATATGTTTTATCTTGTGAATGTTCTGTTTGAGCTTGAAAAGAAAGTATTTTATTATTGTCGAATTTAGTATTCTATAAATGTCAATTAGTTAAAAGTAATGATAGGACTATTCAGGTCAGCTATGACCTTTTATTATGCCTTTGATCTATCACTTACTAAATGAGATGTTGGAAGTCTCCAACTATAATAGTGCATTCATCTATTTCTCCTTGCAGTTGTATCAGTTTTTACCTCATATATTTTGACACTCTATTATTGGGTACTCATTAAAGATTGCTGTGTCTTCTTGGAGAATTGACCCCTTTATTAAAGTGCAATGTGCCTCTTAGTCCCTGATGAGGTTGTTCTGAAGTCTGCTTTCTTTGAAATTAATGTAGCTCTTACAAGCTATTATTTTATTAGGTATCAGTGTGGTATATCCTTCTCCTCCCTTTTACTTTTAACCTAACTGAATCTTTCTATTTCATCAGAATTTCTTGTAGAGAACATATTCATTCTGAAAATAACCATCTTTTATTCAGTGGATTAAGGCTATTTACATTTAGAGTGATCATCAATATAGTTGAATTAATATCTACCATGTTTGTACCTGTTTTCTATTGATTGCACTTGTTTTATTTCCTTTTTTTCCCTGCCTTTTCTGGTTTTAATTGATCATTTTATATTCCATTGCATATCCTCTGTTAACATATCAATTACATATCTTCAAAAACTTTAAGTGGTTTCCCTTGACTGCAATATAATTTTAAACTACTCAGTGTGTGCCCTCATAACACTACAAATGACCCTTAAATAACATGGATTTGAACTGCATGAATTCACTTGTACATAGATTTTTTTCAATAAATATATCGGAAACATTTTGTCTAAAATATAGTACATACAATACATAACATACAAAATATATTAATGTTTATGTAATCAATAAGGATTCTGGTCAACAGTAGGCTATTAATAATTAAGTTTTTGGGGTGTCAAAAGTTATATGAAGATTTTCAACTGCATGGGGTATCAACACCCTTAACCCTTAACCCCCATGTAGTTGAAAGGTCAACTGTACATTGTTTCACAAGTAATACAGATACTTTATAAGACACAATTCCCAATTCCTCATTCCCATTCCTGATGACCTTGCTATCATTCAATTAATCACTTAATACATCATTATGTTTATTAATTTAAAAAACATTTATTAGATCAACTGAGAATGAGAGAGGTAAAGATGTTATTCCTTCTCTGTATTCCTTATAGTTTCCTTGTGTAGATCAAGTTTCTGACCTATACATGCTTTTCCTTCTCTCTGAAGAACTTTTTTTAACATTTCTTATGGATGGCAATTAGTTCCCTAAGTTTTGTTTATGTTTTACTGTTCCTTTACTTTTTGAAGAATAATTTTGCTAGATACAGAATTCTAGCTTAATGGTTTTCCTTTTGCTCTGTTTTGCAAGACTAATTATCACACTCGTCTCTTTTTCTTGCATGGTTTCTGATGAGATGTTCACAGTGATTCTTATCCTTGTTCATCTACAAATAAGGCGTTTCTCTTCCACCTCTGGCTTCCATCAAGATTTTCTGTTTTTCTTTGTTTTATTTGCAGTTTGAATGTGCCTAGTGTAGATTTTTCTATTTTTATCTTGCTTGAAATTGAAATTCATTGTGACTCTTGGATCTGTGGTTTGGTGCTTGATGTTATTTTGGAGTCTGGTGTTAAAATTCTTGGACAACATTACTCCACATACTTTTCACTTTTCTTTTGTTCTCTCTGTTCACTCGCTTGGGTTTTTCAATTATATGTAAATTGCATCTTTTGAAACTGTCCCACAATTCTTGCATGCTCCAGTCTGCTCTTTTATTATTCATTGTTCTTTTCTTTTTGAATATCAGTTTGGGAAGTATCTTCAAGCTCACTAATTTATTTCTTGGTATAGTTCATTCTATCAATGAACCCACTAATGGTATTCTTTATTTGTTACAGAGTTCTTAATCTCTTACAATTACTTTTCATTCTTTTTTTTCTGAGAGTAAAGATTCCAAAAAGTTGGCACCTTAGGGAGTTTTTATAAAGAAGGATAAATGTCTTAAGTTCATCTATGTACAAACCAAAAAACAGAGCAAACAATATTATGAAAAATACAGTCCTCACCACAGTTAAATTAACTGACTTCCACAACTGACACAAATAAATATTTATAGGTCATCTATAATGCCTCCTCTCAAATATTTACCTGAAAATATTTTTGACAATTTTTAAAATACAAAACCCTCTTCAACATATCCAAACATCGATTTAGAAAAACATAGAGTATGTGACAATTTTTATAATAGCCAACAATAAGAAAAATATATATTTTTTGTTATGAAAACATTTATAGGTTAGAGTTTACTATTAAACTTAGAAGAGTAAAAATGTAAGCTTGTGAGTCATGCAGAATGAAAGTCCTTATCTTATATTTGGCTTTTTGTTTTGGTATCATTAACATACAATCACATGAGCAATGTTTGGTTACTAGATTCCCCCATCATCAAGTACCCACCTCATATGCCATTATAATCACTGTCCATCAGCATAATAAGATGCTATAGAGTCACTACTTGTCTTCTCAGAGCTATACTGCCTTCCCCATGCCACCACATATTATGTGTGCCAATTGTGATGCTCATTACTCCCCTTATCCCTCCCTTCCCATCGCCCTACCCAGCCTCTTTCCTTTTGGTAACTGTTAGTCCATTCTTCAGTTCTGTGAGTCTGCTGCTGTTTTGTTCCTTCAGTTTTTTCTTTGTTCTTATGCTCCACAGAAGAGTGAAATCATTTGGCACTTGTCTTTCTCTGCCTGGCTTATTTCACTGAGCAAATTCCCTCTAGCTTCATCCATGTTGTTGCAAATGGTCAAATTTTTTTTCTTCTTATGGCTGAATAATATCCCATTGTGTATATGTACCACATCTTTTTTATCCATTCATTTATGGATGGACACTTAGTTTGCTTCCATTTCTTGGCTATTGTAAATAATGCTGTGATATACATAGAGGTGCATATGTCTTTTTCAAACTGGGCTGCTGCATTCTTAGGGTAAATTCCTAGGAGTGGAATTCCTGGGTCAAATGGTACTTCTATTTTGAGATTTTGGGGAACCTCCATACTGCTTTCCACAATGGTTGAACTAGTTTACATTCCCACCAGCAGTGTAGGACAGTTCCCCTTTCTCCTCATCCTTGCCAGCATTTGTTGTTCCTAGTCTTTTTTATGTTGGCCATCCTAACTGGTGTGAAGTGGTATCTCATTGTGGTTTTAATTTGCATTTCCTTGATGATTAGTGATGTGGAGCATCTTTTCATGTGCCTGTTGGTCATATGAATTTCTTCATTGGAGAAGTGTCTGTTCATATCCTCCGCCTATTTTTTAATAGGGTTATTTGCTTTTTTGGATGTGGAGGCATGTGAGTTCATTATATATCTTCAATGTTAACCCCTTTTTGGATATGTCATTTACAAATATATTCTCCCTTACTGTAGGATGCCTTTTTGTTCTGCTGATGGTGTCCTTTGCTGTACAGAAGCTTTTTAGCATGATGTAGTCCTATTTGCTCATTTTTTATTTTGTTTTCCTTGGCTGAGGAGATGTATTCAGCAAAAAGCTGCTCATGTTTATATTCAGGAGATGTTTGCCTATGTTGTCTTCTAAGAGTTTTATGATTTCATCATTTATGTGCAGGTCTTTGATCCATTTTGAGTTTACTTTTGTGTATGGTGTTAGACAATAATCCAGTTTCATTCCCTTGCATGTAGCTACAGTTTTGTCACCACCAGCTGTTGAAGAGGTTGTTATTTCCCTATTGTATATCCATGGCTCCTTTACCATATATTAATTGACCATATATGCTTGGGTTTATATCTGGGCTCTATAGTCTGTTCCATTGGTCCAGTACCAAATTCTTTTGATTACTGTGGTTTTGTAGTATAGCCTGAAGTTGGGAGCATAATCCCCTCCTCCTTTTGTTTCTTTATTTTTGTTTCTTTATTGTTTCTGTCTCTTTGTTTACATAACTCATCACTTCTCATGCCTTGTCTACTTCTTCCATCAGAGCTCTTGGCCTATAGCCATAGTTATTTTATATTCTCCATCTGATTATTTTGAAATCCATGTCCTATTTTGTCTGTTTTGGATGCTGGCTGGTTTTGACTCTTCAGACTGAACTTCTTCTTGCTTTTTATCATGTCTGCAATTTTTTTCTTGAACTGTGACTATGATGTTTAAAGTACTAGGAATTAAGGTAAATGGGCCCACTGTGTTAGGTTTTATGGTTGTCTTGCTAAGGTATGGGCTGTGCTTACTGTTTGCTGGAGCTGTAGGTGAGAGAGGCTTCATATTCTCCTTATGTCCTTGTCTCCCCTCTTGTCCCTTAGCTTCCCTGAGACCTTCCCCTTAGAGAGAGTGTCTGTCCTATAGCATTTTGAGCCCTGTGGTGGTAAGGTATGGGGAGTGGAGATGCCTATCATTGATGATTAAATCTTTTATCAGGCTTCTGCTCTGGCCTATGTCCTGCACCAGTTTCTTTGCCTTCCACCCCTTAGGTGGACAGGAAGAGACAGGAAGGCAAGATGATGCTAGAGCCAGGGAAATGCCCTTGCCTAGATAGGAAAAGCATAGTCTCTTCCCCTGACACGAAGGCCTATGTTTTCTATACATATTTGAAATCTTGTTTATTTCCTAATTATTATTCTTCCCTTGTTCCTGCCAGAGTCAAGAGGAGATCTCACTCAAATCCTTACACAGAACCCAATAGGGTTCCTGGAGGTAAAGCCTATGAAAGTATCTGTCCCTGCCAATACTGTGGCCTCCGAAAACCCATATTCTCATATAGTGCAGTCTCAACTTCCAGCAATTTGCAATAATTAGATTTTTGTATTCTTCCAGTTTATGGATCCAGTGGCTTTGCTTCCAGATAAGCAAATCTTTGTTGCAACTTTGGATCTCTGGATTTATCCCTCTCCAGAATTTTGGATAGCAGTTTGCACCAGGTCTCTGATGGGTCAGAGAAAAGTCATCAGTTTTTAAGTTTTTTTCCTTTTGTTTTTGTTTGTTTGTTTTGCTTTTTACTTGTTGTAAAGACAGGAGTAAAATTGCCAAGCTTCTTATAAGTCAGAGCAGTAATCACCAGCCCCAAACACTTTTACACACATCTCTTAGGGTAGAGCCTCTCCTTGATTCTGTGGAGACAGACAAAAATCTGTAGATACATATTTCTACCTAAATGAAAGAAAAAAGGAGTGTAAAGTCACATGGGCTATTTTTTTGTAGTTATATTTATATTCAGTTTTTTTTATTGTTTTTGCTACCTGTATCTATCATCAGATATATCCCCAGGCTTTCTCCTGTGTGCTCCATTTCTTTCTCTCTGAAAGCCCATCAGATAGCAAGACACAGATGACACAAGCCAGAGGTAAGTGACTTTGAGTTGGAGGTAGTTTTTGAGGTCATGCAATCAGAAATACTCTTTTTATGAAGAGGCACTGGGTCGGGGGCAGAGCGATGGAGCAAACATCAGCCAACATGGTCTGTCTTCTCAGTGATACAGTTGGGACTTGAACCTAAGTGTTTTGACTACTCTCTCTACTCCAAGTGATGAACAAAGGTACAAGGAAACTGCCAATGTGTTAAGTGATATCACATAACTAATAGTAATATATGGAATTCTTATGTTTTTGTGAGTCCTAAGGGAAAACCTCAATTTAATTGAACATTCTACCCTCTTAGTAATAGAGTATTGAATTATATGCATAGACACTTGGACTCTGCAGGACTGTCTCCATGAAACTATGTCAGTAGTAATGTAGGTCACATTTTGATACAAATGTTAATTGACAGTGTCCTTTAATGTGTTTTTTGAGGCTCAGGTATTAGCAGTGAGGAAAACTCATTATAAGCTCGGGAAGACAATGGTGTGCAGCACTGTGACATGCCATCTGATGTCAGAAAGGGGTTTTCACAGATCTGTGTAGCTTTGCCTGAGGATAAAACCACCCTTACAGAAGCATGGGGGAGGACTGCAGTGGCCCATGGAAGTGCCCTCCGGCGGTGGCATCCCTGTCACCTGCAGTATCACCCAGGCTTTGAAAAGCACCTCTTCCTCTTTCTTTAAGGCTAAAAACCTTTTTGCTCTCATTTTGTCCACCAAGGAAAACTGACGAGCATTATTCTCATGTCTTAGTGCTGAAAAGTGCCTCCTGTCTGACAGATTTCCTTGTTCCCAGATTAGTATGCAGAAATGCTCCCCCTTAGAAGTCTGCATCAATAAAAATCATTTAAATTTCTTTCTCAAGTTTTTGTGGCACTTTGAGCCTGTCAGCGGTGTCCTAGCTGGTAAGTAGATACTTAACAATCATATTATACTTTCCACAGGACCACTCGAATTTCAGGGAAAAGCTAATTCAGGTAATTAGCTTTTGAGAATGAAGAAAATAACAGTAATGCCTAACATGTGACCTTGAAAATCACTTAAGAAAGCAGTTGATATAGCATCAGTGTTAAGTCTTGGGCTGTAGATAAACCATTTGAACAGTGTGTAAGAAAAGTAAACAGCTGTCTATCTTAGAGTATTTTAATGGACTACTGTGACATTTCATTTTATTAAATCACGTTTCTGTTCACTGAATTAAATTAGTTTTCTTGAGCAGTCACTACTATGGTTTGGGTTCCTGAATCTGAGCCATTCAAGTGCAAGTAGTGAAGTGACCCAAGAAAGAGAAAAAAGCCAGTAAAGAATTCATCCTCGAGGCAATTACCCACCTGGACATTCAGAATTTTCCTACCCAAGGACAAGAAAGCTCCAATCCTTATCCAGCAGCTCCCTCCATGTTGAGGGCTGCTGACTCCATGGTCCACCCGGTTTGCCTTCTGCAGTGGGGCTCATGTACTTCTGCAGCCACAGAAAGCTCTGGACCACAGAGGCACACTCCTGAGGACAGTGTCTGTCCAAGTGTGCTTCCCTAGCCTGTGGCATCAGCATCAACTGGGAACCTGTTAAGAATGCAAATTACACCCTTGCTTCCTCCTTGAGGGTGACATCACATAACACTGATGTTCTCCTCTGAGCACTAATCATTGTTCTGTAGGTTAGCTGCACTGGTATCATTTCCAGACAAGGTTCTGATGTTGTTTTATAGTGTGAAGCCTCAGCAATTCTTGCATTCTTAGTACTCCTGCTTTCTGGGCTTCTCCTTTTCTTTGCCAGAGATCATACGTAGAGCAGTTTGCTAGGAAAGTGTAGGGGGAAGTCAAGCTTGGCATATCTGAGATGCACTTGTATATATGAAGAATGGTTAGTCAACCATCACTGTTGTTTTACTCTTTGGGTATAAAATTCTAAGGTCAAAATCATCTTCCCTCAAAAATGTAAAGGTATTTTTTTGGTTGTTGCTTACTTTACTTCAAAGCATGCATTATTGCTTGAGAAATCTAAAGCCATTCTGACTCCAATTATTTCTGTATGAGCTATTCACTCCTTCTTTTGGAATATTATTTTCATGCCCTCAGTTCTGAAATTTACCAGTATTACTGATCTCTGCCCCAAGCATATTAAATGTAGGATCTCATACTTTTTGTTTCTGGAATTTATGGTTTATGGTATGGGGAATTCTTCCTTCTTTTTTGTTTTTGGAGTTATCTCTTCTTCATTTTCTAATATTCTTCTAGCCAGGTGTCCTACCACTTTATTTACTTTATAATTTAATTATCTTTTCTCTCCTGTTTCAAATTCTTTTTTACTTTTTATTTTGTTTTGTTTCATTTTTAGTTTTTCAAATATGTCGTTGAGTTCATAGCCCAATGTTTCTTTTGAACTTTTGATTATTATAATTTTGGCTTAGATGTGCTTTCTCATGTTGTTTATATATATATGTATTTTATCTCTAATTACTCTTAATAACCAATAATTCCATCTAAATATTCTGATTTTTATGAAAGATAGTAATTATAGACAGGTTTATTTGAATTTATCTTCTGTTTCTGAATTACCTCTGTTTCAACCTTTTTATTTTTTCTGATTTTATTTTTGGCATTTTCTTCCTACTAAGGAGAATTTTCTCAAATATCCATTAATTATAAAATAAAACAACAAGTACTAAAAAGCTAATTGGGAACTTTAGGTATGTGGATAATGTTTTTGTGAGATAGTGCATAATGGTACCATACATATTTCCAACTCCTGATTCCTGGAATCTGTGACTATGTTACCTCATATAGAAAAGTAGACTTTGCCAATGTGGTTAAGTATTTGAGATGGGAGATTGTCCTGGATTATGGAAGTGAAACCACTCTAATCATAAGGGTCTCTATTAGAAAGAAGCATGAGGTCATAGAGATGTTACGGTACTGGTTTGAAAATGGAGAAAAGGGCCAGGTGGGAAGGAATGAAGGCAGCTTTCTAAGCTGGGAAAAGAAAGAAAACAAACTATCCCCTTAAACCTTCAGGAAGAATGCAGCCCTGTGGACCCATTTTAAATTTCTGATCTCCAGAACTGTAATGTAAGATAATAAAAAGACTTGTTTTGTGAAAGTCATTGAATGTGTCGTAATTTGTTACAGCAGTCCTAGAAACTGTCTCAATGGTCTCTGAGATGTGTAGTGACTTTTCCTTGGGCCCCACATCCCAGTCTGTGGGTGTGGATGTCAGTTTCTCCAGAACCCAGCTCTGTGAACATGGCCACATAATCATTCCCTGTGACTTTTGGTTTTCTCATTTGTACAGTGGGCATGATACTCTACCATAATCATTTCCCCAGTTTTGAAGGAATCAAAGGAAATACTTGGTCTGAAATTTCCTTGGAAAACCATGAAGTGCTGTTCAGTGTAGGCTTTGAAAGGGGTGTGATTTGTACATAGAGCCTTCAGGAGTCCATGGCATCTCAGTACCAAAGTTTAAAGTCTCTGATCTGTAAAAGCAGATGTAATCTTGCTTATACTAAAGAAAAAATAAAAATAAAGAGAAAAAATATTGCTGAAGAGTAAAAGGAAAATGTCAAGGTATTTCCAATGAGTGTTTGGATTATTTTGGGTAACTTTTATTTGAAAAAATTTCAAATTTCTAGAAAATGTCTAAGAATAGCATCCAGAATAGACTCATACATCATTTTCTCAGGGTCACCAACAGATTGCAGTTTGTCCCATTTTATTCATCATTCTTTACACCTCATATTACATATATGGAAATATTACATACATAAGGGTAAACACATAAATGCCTTTTATCCTTAAATATTCCTTGGTGTATTTCCACATAATAATGGTAAGCAGACTCATAAAATTAAATATTAAGACAGCATTATTTTATACTCCAGTTGTCCTCAAACATAGCTGAAGATTAGAAGAATCACCTGATAAGAACTTTTTTATTGAATCTCTTAGTTTTATTAAGATATAGTTCACATACTATGTATTTCACCCATTTAAAGTAACAATTAATTGGTTCTTCGTATAGTCATATAATTGTGAAACTACCACCACTATCAATTTTAGAACATTTCATCAGTTAAGAAAGAAACCCCACATCCTTTAGCCACCATCCTCTAATTTTCTCACTCTTCTCCCACCTCCTGGCCCTAAGCACCTGCTCATCTACTTTCTGTGTTTATAGATTTCCACACTGTGGACATTTTATATAAATGGAATCATATGATACTTTTGTGACTGGTGTCTTTCCCTTAACATTTTCAAGGGTCATCCGTGTTATCACATGTGTCAGTACTTCATTCCTTTTTATGGCTAAATATTTCACTGTATATGGTATATTGACAGTTCAAAATGCTATTATGTAGTAATAACAACAATACCTAACATTTAGCACTTGCTGAGGGCCAAGCACTTTATGAAGCACTGTATATGGATGTTCTCATTAAATCCTCACAAACCTTGTAAAATATGATCTACATTTTACAGATTTATATTTTAATGCTCTGAGGGGTTAAGTAATTTAATTTGCTCAACATCATACAGTAAGTGGCAGAGCCAGGATTTGAATTCAGATCTTTCTGATTTAAGAGCCCAAGTATGATAAACCTCATGTAAGAAAGCACTGCGTTAAGAACAAGGAGTCTCCACCAGTGGTGTGAAAATTGGATATCTACATGCAGAAAATGAATTTGGACCCTTACCTTACATATATATACAATGTACTCAGTACATGTATTCAATAAAATCAAGGACTTAACCTAAGAGCTAAGATATAAAAATCTTAGAAGGAAACATAAGGGGAAAGATTCATGACATTAGATTTGATAAAGATTTATTGGACATTGACCAGAAACACTGGTAACAAAAGAGAAAAATAGATAAACTGGACTTCACCATAATTAAAAACTTCATTGCAAAAAGAATATTATCTGTAGAGTGAAAAGGCAGCCCACAGAGTGGGAGAAAGTATTTGCACATTGTCGGCCTCCTCCCTGTCTCCGACCCACAGATTATGGGGGCAATGCGATGAGATATCGAAGATCTGAACGGACCAGCCAGGGAACTCAAGTCATAACAGCTCGAGAGTGATGCCAAGAAGGCACTCCTCATATTTATTGAGTAAATGAACATCTGAAGAAATCTGAGTAGGGGGTTCAGCATGTGATCAGTATCTATCCCTGAGTCCCGCCCAAGGGTGGGACACTCCTCAAGGACACTGAAACCATGTGAGGGCGGTCACAGGCTGTAGGAACTTTTTATGGCTTTAATCATTCTGCCCTTGACCAAACATCAGAGGTCGTAGGAGAGATAATCAAGTCACATATCTTCATACATTTGATTTCTATATTACTTGATTTATATATTAAGCCCATTAATCCCACAGCAGATTATATACCTGATTAGGAATTAATATCAAGAATATATAAAAAACTTCTACAACTCAACCACAACAACAAAAACCTGATTGAAAAACAGGGAAAGGATTTGAAAAGACATTTCTCCAAAAAAACATATATAAATAGCCAGTAAACACATTAAAAGATGCTCAGCATCACCAGTAGTTAGGGAAATACAAATCAAAACTACAGTGAGATACCACTTCAAACTCATTAGGATGTCTATTATCAAAACAGAAAATAACAAGTGATGGTGAGTATGTGAAGAAATTGGAGCCCTTGTGCCTTGTTGATGGGAATGTAAAATAGTACAGATACTGCAGGGGATAGTATGGCAAATCTTTAAAAAAATTTAACAATTACTATTTGATCCAGCAGTTCCACTTTGGGTATGTACCCAAAAGTAATGAAAGCATAGGTATCTTATTTTCTCAGTCTAGTGTGACACCCTTTCTTTGATGGGAATGTTTAGTCAGTTTACATTTAATGTAATTATTGTAATAGATTTAGGTCTACTATTTTGCTATCTGTTTTGATTTCTTTTTTTGACTTTTATTTCCTTTTGTCATATTTTTCATGTTTTCCCTACAGGTTACAATATACATCTTTAACTTACTACAGTATCTTTAAGATAACACTGACTTACTTATAGTAAAAAATACAGGAACTTTGCACCAGTATAGTTCTATTATCCTGCATTTGTGATAGCATCATAAATGTTACATCTATCTGAATTAAAATCCCAGCAAAACAGTGTTGCACTTTTGTTTTGAACAGTAATATGTATGTTTCATAGAAACTAAGGGAAGAAAACATAAGGTATATGTATACACATAATCCTGCATGTATGTACCAGATTTTTCCCATTGCTGATGTTCTTTATTCATTCCTATGAATTCAAGTTTACTATTTTGAATACTTACCCTTCAGCCTGAGGAACTTCTTTTACAATTTCTGTTTTTGTCTTCTGGCAGTGATTTCACTCAGTTTTCATCTATCTGGGTCTGTCTTCATTTTGCCTTCATTTTTGAAGGATAGTTTCCATGGGTATAGAATTCTTGGTTGAATTTTTTTTCAGTACTTTGAATATATCATTCCGTTATTTCTTAAGGGAAGAAAGCCAGTTATTGCAGCTGTGGTTTCTGTATTTTCTATCATTTTTTTCTTGCTGCTTTTAAGATTTTCTCCTTGTCTTTGGGTTTCAAACATTTGACTGATATGTTTTTTTGTATTCCTCTTATGGGAGTTAATTAAGCTTCTTGGATCTGTACCTTGATGCTTTTCACTATACTTGACAAATGTTCACCCATTATTTCAGCAAAGATTTTTTTCTATCCCTCCTCTCTCCTCTCCTTCTGTGACTTCAGTTATATATTTGTTGGAATACCTGACTTTTGTTCCACAGATCTTTGAGACTTGGTTAATTTTTCCTCAGTATGTTTTAACCCTTCTCTTCAGATTAAAAAAATATTTTATTAAGGTATTATTGATATACACTCTTATGAAGGGTTCACATGATAAAACAATGTGGTTAGTACATTTACCCATATTATCCAATCTCCACCAATACCCCAATGAAGTCACTGACCATCAGTGTAGTAACATAGCACAGATGCACAGTTTGCCTTTTCTGTGCTACATTGTTTTCCCTGTGACCCCCTACACCATGTGTACAAATCATAATACCTCTCAATACCCACCTACCTCCATCCTGATCCGTCCTCCCACATCCCTCCCCTTTGGTAACCACTAGTCCCTTCTTGGAGTCTGTGCATCTGCTACTATATTGTTCCTTCAGTTTTGCTTCGTTGTTATACTCCACAAATGAGGGATATCATTTGGCGCTTGTCTTTCTCCACCTGGCTTATTTCACTGAGCATAATATCCTCCAGCTCCATCCATGTTGTTGCAAATGGTAGAGTTTGTTTCTTTCTTATGGCTGATTAGTTTTCCATTGTGTATATGTACCACATCTTCTTTATCCATTCATCTACTGATGGACACCTAGGTTGCTTCCATATCTTGGCTATTGTAAATAGTGCTGCAATAAACATAGGGGTGCATATGTCTTTTTGAGTCTGAGAAGTTGTATTCTTTGGGTAAATTCCAAGGAGTGGGATTCCTGGGTCAAATGGTATTTCTATTTTTCGTTTATTGAGGAACCTCCATGTTGCTTTCCACAATGGTTGAACTAGCTTACATTCCCACCAGCAGTGTAGGAGTGTCCTCCTTTCTGCGCATCCTCACCAGCATTTGCCTTTTCGATGCTGGCCATCCTTACTGGTGTGAGGTGATATCTCATTGTGGTTTTAATTTGCATTTCCCTGATGATTAGTGATGTGGAGCATCTTTTCATGTGTCTGTTGGCCATCTGAATTTCTTCTTTGGATAATTGTCTCTTCATATCCTCTGCCCATTTTTTAATCGGGTTATTTGCTTTTTGGATGTTGAGGCATGTGAACTCTTTATATATTTTGGATGTTAACTCCTTGTCGGATATGTCACTTACAAATATATTCTCCCATACTGTAGGATGCCCTTTTTGTTCTGTTGATGGTGTCCTTTGCCATACAGAAACTTTTTAGTTTGATGTAGTCCCATGTGTTCATTATTACTTTTTTTCCCCTTTCTTGAGGAGATGCATTCAGGCAGAAGTTGCACATGCTTATATTCAGGAGATTTTTGCCTATGTTGTGTTCTAAGAGTTTTATGGTTTCATGACTTACATTCAGGTATTTGATGCATTATGAGTTTACTTTTGTGTATGGGGTTAAATAATAATCCAGTTTCATTCTCTTACACGTAGCTGTCCAGTTTTGCCAACACGAACATTTGAGAAGGCTGTCATTTTCCAATTGTATGTCCATGGCTCCATTATCATATATTAATTGACCATATATGGTTGGGTTTATATCAGGGCTCTTTAGTCTATTCCATTGGTCTATGGTTCTGTTCTTCTGCCAGCACAAAATTGTCTTGATTATTGGGTAGTAGAGCTTGAAGTTGGGGAACATAATCCCCCAGATTTATTCTTCCTTCCCAGGATTGCTTTGGATATTCAGGGTCTTTTGTGGTTCCATTTGAATTTAGAACAATTTGCTCTAGTTCATTGAAGAATGCTGTTGGTCTTTTGATAGGAATTGCATTGCATCTGTAGATTGCATTAGGCAAGATGGCCATTTTGACAATATTAATTCTTCCTATCCATGAGCAAGGGATGTGTTTCCATTTTGGTATCTACTTTAATTTCTCTCATGAGTGTCTTATAGTTTTCCGAGTATAGATCTTTCACTTCCTTTGTTAGGTTTATTCCTAGGTATGATATTTTTTTTTGATGCAACTGGGAATGGAATTGTTTTCATGATTTCTCTTTCTGCTAGTTCATCATTAGTGTATAGGAATGCAACAGATTTCTGTATATTACTTCTTTATCTGCAACTTTGCTGAATTCAGACATTATATCTAATAGTTTTGTAGTGGATTCTTTAGGGTTTTTTATGTACAACATCATGTCATCTGCAAACAGGGATAGTTTAACCTCTTCCTTACCAATCTGGATGTCTTTTATTCTTTGTGTTGTCTGATTGCCATGGCTAAGACCCCCAGAACTATGTTGAATAGAAGTGGGGAGAGTGGGCATCCTTGTCTTGTTTCTGAGCTTAAAGGAAAAGTCTCAGCTTCTCATTGTTAAGTATAATGTTAGCTGTGATTTTGTCATCATATATGGCCTTTATTATGCCAAGGTGCTTGCCCTCTACACCCATTTTGTTGAGAGCTTTTATCAAGAATGGATGTTGAGTTTTGTCCAATGGTTTTTCAACATCTATTGACATGGTCATGTGCTTTATGTCCTTCTTTTTGATGATGTGGTGGATGATGTGGATGGATTTTTGAATATTGTAGAATCCTTGCACCCTGGAATAAATCCTACTTGATCATGATAATTTTGATGTATTTTTTAATTTGGCGTGCTAATATTTTGTTGAGTATTTCTGCATCTATGTTCATCAGGGATATTGGTCATAATTTTCTTTTTTTGTGGTGTATTTGCCTGGTTTTGTTATTAGAGTGATGGTGGCCTTGTAGAATGAGTTTTACTCTTTGGAAAACTTTAAAGAGGATGGATACTAGGTCTTCATTAAATGTTTGATAAAATTCAGTGGTGAAGCCATCTGGTCCAGGAGTTTTGTTCTTAGGTAGTTTTTTGATTACCAATTCGATTTCATTGCTGGTAAAAGGTCTGTTCAGATTTCCTGTTTCTTTCTGGGTCAGCCTTGGAAGGTTGTGTGCTTCTAGAAAATTGTCCATTTCTTCTAAGTTATCCAGTTTGTTAGCATATAATTTTTCATAGTATTCTCTAATAATTCTTTATATTTCTGTGGCATCCATAGTGATTGTTCCTTTCTCTTTCTGATTCTGCTTATATGTGTAGACCATCTCCTTTCCTTGATAAGTCTGGCTAGGGGTTTATCTGTTTTGTTTATTTTCTTGAAGAACAAAATCCTTCTTTTATTGATTTTTCCATTCTTTTATTCTTCTTGATTTTATTTAATTCTGTGCTAATCTTTATTATGTTCCTTCTTCTATTTACTTTGGGCCTCATATGTTCTTCTTTTTCTAGTTTCTTTAATTGTGAGTTTGGTGTATTCATATGGGACTGTTCTTTCCTGAGGTAGGCCTGTATTGCAATAGGCTTTCCTCTTAGCATGGCCTTGCTGGGTCCCACAGATTTTGTGAAGGTGAATTATTGTTGTAATTTGTCACCATATATAGCAAGATCTCTGTTTTTATTTGGTCATTGATCCATTGGTTGTTTAGGAGCATGTTGTGAATTTTTCCAGGTGTTTTGGGGATTTTTCATTTTCTTTGTGTAATTTACTTCTAGTTTCATACCTCTGTGGTCTGAGAAACTGGATGGTACAATTTCAATCTTTTTGAATGTACTGAGGCTTTTTTTGTGGCCTAGTATATGATCTATTCTTGAAAATGTTCCATGTGCACTTGAGAAGTATGTGTATTCTGCTGCTTTTGGGTGTGGAGTTCCTTTGATGTCTGTTAGGTCCAGCTGTTCTAATGTGTTCATCAGTGCCTCTGGGTAATTATTTATTTTTTGCCTGGTTCATCAGTCCTTCAGAGAGTGTTAAAGTCTCCTAGAATGAATGCATTGCATTCTATTTCCCCTTTTAATTCTGTTAGTATTTGTTTCACATATGTAGGTGCTCTTGTAATGGGCACGTAGATATTCATAATAGTTATATTTTCTTGTTGGATTTACCCCTTTATCATTATGTAATGTCCTTCTTTGTCTCTTGTGACTTTCTTTATCTTGAAGTCTACTTTGTCTGATAGAAGACCTGCAACTCCTGCTTTTTTCTCCATATTGTTTGCATGAAATATCTTTTCCCATCCCTCCACTTAAGTGTTTGTATGTCTTTGGGTTTAAAGTGAATCTCTTGTAGGCAGCATATAGATGGATCTTGTTTTTTTATTCATTCAGTGACTCTATGTCTTTGGATTGGTGCATTCAGTCCATTTACATTTGGGGTGATTATCGACAGATATGCACTTATTGCCATTGCAGGGATTAGATTCGTGGTTACCAAAAGTTCAAGGTTAACTTCCTTACTATCTAAGAGTCTAACTTAACTCACTTAATATGCTACTACAAACACAATCTAAAGATTCCTTTTTCCTTCTCCTTTTTCTTTCTCCACCATTCTTTATATATTAGGTATTATATTCTGAACTCTTAGTCTATCCCTTGATTGACTTTGGGGGTAGTTGATTTAATTTTGCATTTGCTTAGTAATAAGCTGTTCTACTTTCTTTACTGTACTTTTATAACCTGTGGTGACAGCTATTGAACCTTAGAAACATATATAGCAGTCCCTCCAAAATGGACTATAGAGATGGTTTGTGGGAGATAAATTCTCTAAGCTTTTGCCTATATGGAAATTGTTTAATCCCTCCTTTAAATTTAAATGATAATCTTGCCAGATAAAGTAATTTTGGTTCCAGGCCTTTCTGCTTCATTGCATTAAATACATCATGCCACACCATTCTGGCCTGTAAGGTTTCTGTTGACAAGTGTGATGAGAGCCTGATAGGCTTTCCTTTGTATGTGATCTTATTTCTCTCTCTGGCTGCTTTTAATAGCCCGTCCTTATCCTTGATGTTTGCCATTGTAATAACTATGTGTCTTGGTATTTTCTTCATTGGGTCTCTTGTGTTGGGAGATCTATGCACCTCCATGGCCTGAGAGACTACCTCCTTCCTCAGACTGGGGATGTTTTCAGCAATTACCTCCTCAAGACACTTTCTATCCATTTTTCTCTCTTTTCTTCTTCTGGTACCCATATAATGCAAATCTTTTTCCATTTAGATTGGTCACACAAGTCTCTCAATATTCTTTCATTCTTAGAGATTCTTTTTTCTCTGGGTGCCTCAGCTTCTTTGTATTCCCCTTCTCTGATTTCTACTTTATTTAAAGTCTCCTCAACCTATCTAATCTGCTTTAATACCATCCATTGGGCTCTTCAATAATTGGATCACTTACCGGAATTCATTCCTCAGTTCTTGAATATTTTTCTGTACCTCCATGAGCATGGTAATGATTTTTATTTTGAAATCACTTTCAAGAAGATTCATGAGGTAGATTTCATTTTAGTCTTTCTCAGGTGTTGTATTCATAATTTTACTGTGAACCAGGTTCATTTGGTGTTTCATATTTGCATATGGAGCCCTCTAGTGCCCAGAATATTTACTCACTGGAGCTGCTCAGCCCCTGAAGCAATGGCGGGTGTCACAGGGAAGCAGTATTGGTGCCTGGGGGGAGGAAAGAACTGTTTCCTGCTTCCCGGCTGCTATGCTTGCCTGCACTGCCAGAACCAGTGGGTTGAACACACAGGTATAAGCCTCTATGCCTTGTGTTTGTAGTTGCTGCAGATGGGGCTTCCCTCTGACTGGCCTAATGCCAGGGTAGGGTTTGTGAGCCAGGTGGGGCTAGCTGGGAGAAAGGTGGTGTAGGTTGCATATCATGGAGGGGCTCCTTGAAGCTGTGTAGCCAGCCAGGGAGCTGGAATGCCTGAAGATCGAGAAAATTCCTAACCTGCTGGGCTGAGTGCATGTGGACAATTTTTTCTGTCCTTTCTCCTGAGCAGTAAGCTCTGTGAAGTCCTTGTCCCTTAGCAGCTCTCTTACTAAGGGCTTCCTTGTTACGAAGTCTCACAGACTGTCCACCTTTCTTTTGTCCCAGAGCAGCTGAATATGGATCCCTGCTTTCCACAAGTGGCTGGAATCTCAGTCTCTTCAGGATTTCTTTCCTGTCTTAACTTTCCAACCCCCTAATCACAAGAGTACCATGAAAGCACCATGAAATCTAGGTTTGTGCTCCTAGAGCAGATCTCCGGAGTTAGGTATTCAACAGTCCCAGGCCTCCACTCCCTCCCTGCTCCATTTCTCTTCCTCTCATCAGTGAGCTGGGGTGGGGGATGGGCTTGGGACCCCTGGGTCACGGCTTTGGTACATTATCCTGTTCCATGAGGTTTATTTTTTTCTCCAGGTGTATGCAGTTTGGTGCAGCCCTCTTTCTTCTTGCTCTTTCAGAATTTGTCACATTAATTATATTTTCGTATTATACATGGTTTTAGGCAGAAGCTTCTGTCTCACCTATCACACCACCATCTTTGGAAAGCAGAACTTAAAGGTTCTCACCACACACAAAAAAGGGAACTATGTGAGGTGATGCATGTGTTAGTTAGTTTGTTTGTGGTAATCATTTCATAATGTGTGTGTGCATATACATCTCAAATCAACATGTACAATTTAAATATTTATCAACTATACTGCAATAAAGCCAAAAAAAGGAACTGGGATAAAGAAAAGCACATCATTGCAAAAAGTGATAATTTCATGGTTTTGAAAACTATAAACAATGAAATATTCCTTAAGGAAGAAAAATGCTTAGCTGAAAATGCTTTAAATTGATGAAAACATAGGAATTAAGAAGGTATGTAGGGCATCGCTCTAACTGAACATCAAACTGAAGAGCAGAAAACGTGTGAGTGTAAGAATATATCTACATGTGTATCAACCAGGTCAAATTTTCACTGCTATGTCCATTATAGCAAGTGGAGTAGTAAGATGAAAAAATATATATATAAGATATTTTAACAAGAAGAATGAAACAGTATCTCATAAAGATAGCATCTAGAATTCAATATGAGCAAAAGAGTCCTTAAAATGGCTTCATTAGGATAGTATCTTAATAAGAATTTTTATCCAAAGCAGTTCTACTACCACGTTCTAAGTGTGTAAAATGAAAAAATTAGATTGCCCTTGAAGTAAACCCCAATATCCTAGACTCTAAACTGACAAAAAGTCATCTTCCCTAAGGTTGCTTTGTGCAAACATAACCTTTACTTTTGGACTCCTGCTTAATTGGCATAAGGACTGCTTCATAACTTTTTATAGTATATATATAGATATATAGATATGTACACACTGTGAATACATAAATGCACACATCTCTAATATATGTATACATACAAATGTATATACTATTCGTGTGTGTGCATATATGCATGTGTATATGTACACATATATCACATTTTTTAGAAAGAGACATATTTCTGGACATATTTTCCCTGAGAACAAACATTTTCAGATATATGTCTGTCTGGAGCAAAATTTAAAACCCTATGTACTAGGTAAAATATAAAATTCACTGCAATATTATATATTTTTTGCTATTTTGGTATCAAGACTTGGATTTCTGCAAAGGAGCATCATGGACTGATATTTCAGAGCATGAATACACTCACATTCAACCAGCTGTGCAATGCTCTGCTCCCCATTCACTGCCATAGAAATGTTCCTGCAAGGAAGTTCTCAGAAAACATCAATTTACAATTGTCATCGACATAGCACTTTCTAAGAAAAGATGTTACTTGTGCATAACAACTAATAACATGATAAAGTTATGCCAAACACAGAGATGGGAAATATGGGAGGCACGCACAACTCCGAACCACTTTGCTTAGACAGGGACAGTGGAAGAATGTGACCTGGCTTGTGGTGACCTCACCCTGCCCACACCCTGGCCCTTCCTTCCCTGTGAGTTAACCACCATCCACTTGTGTTTTTGAGGGCTGGCATGCAAGTTCCTATGAATATAGCTTTTGAAACAAACAAAAGTGTACTGCCTTATCTCCCTCTCCTTGCTCAGAGTATATTTGTAAGCAGATTTTCAATACTGGAAATTTGGGGATTTTTGTCTTTTATTTCTTTGGAAAACCTCCAAATGTTTAGGACAGGTATTTAACAAAACAAAAATAAGTAATAGTTCTATTCCTGCTCCTGAGTTCTGAACATCCCCCACCAGCGTACTGCTGATTGACCACTATGCAGTGCTTCTTCAAAGGTGCCTCACCTTTTGGATAAAATGTAAACAGCTTGGCTTGGCCCTGAAGCCCTCCCTGACATTATTGTACCCCTATCTCTTGACACCTTTCTTGCACATCATTTACAAACTACTTAAGCTTCATTATAAACTTTGTATGTGCATTTTCCTCCTTGCCCACAGAACTTCCAGTTGTCATGTCCTACTCCTCATTTATGGCCAAGATTAAAGATCATCTCCAGGATACTTTTATTATAAACCTTCAACTTCAGACCTCTTGCTCTCTCCATTTGGCAGTGGGGCCCCTATCCTGTGCCTCCATGCCATGTTGTCTATGTACCCATCACAACACCCAGTAATTTATAGTCTGTCTGTTTGTATCTTGGAAAGACAAAGAAGTGTCTTTACTTTTGTACCCTTTGCCTACCATAACATCTAGTGGTTAAAGGGACCTGAATAAATCTTGGAAGAGTAAATAAGTAGATGGCTTTGCTTTCTTTTTCCCTATGCATTAGAATGTCCCAGGTATTTGTACCTTAGTTCTGTATTAAATTGTATTTTATGAACTGTATCATTCATTATCATGCTGAGAGAAGTTAACTGAACATTTGCTTGGAAAGCAATAGCAGGACAATTTATATATATATATATATATATATATATATATATATATACATATATATATCCTACACATATATGTGTGTATAAACATATAAATGATACATATACTATATATATATATCATATATATGCATGATATATATGTATAATTATGTACATCTATTATAGTCATATAACTACAAACATATATACAATTTATACAGTCATTTACATAGCATGTATATGAAATCTATATAATTTCAATTATGATACATATATGGATATTTTATATAGGATCAATTTGCTAAGAAATGAATGACTAAAAAAGTATGTGACTTGTTTTATATTTGTATAAAATATAATTATATAAAATGTATTACTAATCCAGGCAAATTTCTTCTCACTGAACTTCACAAAAAGATTGTTGAAGCTAAATATGATCAGCACATTTATTTCCATTGCAGCAAAAAAACATCCTGGGAGTTGGAGCTGCTCCTGTTTTAGAAGCAAAGAAGGAGCAGGGAAAGGTTACTGGTGCACGCATGTGTGAGTGTGTGAGTGTGCGTGCAGCAAGTGGGTGGGAGGGTTGAGGAATGGGGAAAGATGGGAAGATAAGGCAACAGGAAATGTCACAAATGACTAGGCCAGCACCAGCAACAGTAAACCAGCAAAAGAGGAGGACTGATGTCTGCAAAAGGTGGAAGGCAATCTGCAATGTTCTCAAACCCACAGGAGCCAGGAGAGCAGAGAGGTTTCTAGTACAGAGCCAGGATTCTGAGGTCCAGGGATTGAGATGAAACACAAGCAAAACTAGATGAAAATAAATGAAGAGGGAGAGATCGATGTCTAGAAGGCCACCTCCCATGGATACAACTGTTGTAAGTGTGTGCTCACAAAACAAATATTTATTTCTTTCCAAATTATGTAAATACACCACTGCTGTATACTGCATGTCCTTAAAAATTTATAAAACTAGAAATCTGAAAGAATGAGGCAGACTATCTAAAATAATCTCTCCACAGGTTACTTATTTTTAAATGGGAGAAGGGAAAGATTACTTTTATAATGAACACATCTCATGGATATCACCTTAGCATACTGATCAAAAGGGCAGACACTAACAAGTTTCAGTGAGGATGTGGGGAATTTGGAACACTCATACATTGTCAAGGATAATGTAAAATGGTAAAACTACTTTTTAAAGCAGTTTGCCAGTTCCTGAAGAAGTTAAATATAGAGTTACATGAACCAGCAATTCCACCCCTAAATATATACCCCAAATAATTGATAACATATGTCGACTCAGATACATGTGACTGAATGTATGTAGTAGTAAATTTCATAACAGGCACAAAATGGAAGCTGTCCAAGTGTTCATCATCTGATGAGTATATAAATAATACATGGTCCATCCATACAATAGGATATTATGCAGCTATAAAAAAAATGAATTGCTGACACCTGCTACAACATGGATGAACCCTGAACACATTTTTCTAAGTGAAATAAGTCATACACAAAAGACCCCTATTATATGATTTTATATATATATATATATATATATATATATATATATATATGCACACACACACACACACATATATATATATATTTATATGAAATATTCAGAATAGGCAAATCTATGAATTCAGATAATAGATTAGTGATTCCAGGAGCTGAGGATCAAGGAGTGACTGCTAATGCGATGAATGTGGTATATTTTGGAGGTGATTACAATGTTCTGGAATTAAACAGTGAAAATTGTTGAACGATTTTGTGACTATACAAAAGGCCACTGAATTGTACACTTTGAAAGGGAAAAATTCTGTGGTTATGTAAGCTATATCTGCATAAAAATAATGAACAACCATTTTATAAAACAGTTGGTCTAACCTCTTCAGAAATGTCTCTATCACACAAGACAAAAAGAATTGGCCAACTGTTCTAGATTTAGAAAGCATATAAATGCAGCACATGTATAAATAGGAAAAATATATGACTTTATTTTGATAATTAGCACTGTATATTGGATACTAGTACTGTGCCAATGTTAAATTTCCTGAGCATAATCTTTCCATTGTGATTGTATAGAGAAATGTCTTTGTTCTTTAAAGTTTCAAGTTAAGAATTTGAAGTTTTGGCAAGCTGATGCCTGCAACTCTAGTGGATCAATGACAATAATTTAAAAACATACATATATAGAGATAAAGTAAGTGTAGCAAGATGTTAGCAACTGGTGAATCTGAGCAGAGGTGTATGGGTGCTCATTTTACTACCTTTGTGACTTTTCTGCTATAGATTTTTAACTTTTCAAAATAAATGAATAAGTAGAATGATAGTGTAAACATAATTAGAAATAGATATTCTAATATTTTTAATGCACCCCACTCCATCCCCTGTGTAACCATAGATGTTGACTGCCATGCTTAGAAGAAATGATTTTAGTTTCTGTGGCCTGGTGGCTTTGCATGTTAAACCTGTTTTCAAAAGTCTTAAAAGTTTTTTAAATCTGAATATACATTTCAGTCACCTTAAATAGAATCTATCAATATCTCTGTTTACCTGCAGTCCCTCTCAAAATTTGATACATAACAACACTTTGGTCAAAGAACAAATTAGGGCTTCTGTTATTTGAGAAGTAGATTGCAAACACCATTAAGTACTGTTAACAAATTTGAGTGGGCAAAAGTGCAGTGAAAAGTTAGGGCTTTTCTCAGTTGAGCATTGCAACAGACTCTGAATTTCTTTTCCAAGAAAAGGCTGATTGTGCTCTGAATGCTCTGAGTTTAATGCATGAGGCTCTGTGTCACTTCATGCAGCAGTGAGATAGCACATTGCACAGCTACGCCTACTGGTGCCCTCTCCCCCTCCCCAAGTATAGGTAATAATTCAAAGCCTCTTGGATTTTTCTCACTTGAGTTTTCTTTAACTTCTATGTGTTTCCTATATTCAATACAGAGTTTTTCCTTTTGCATTGTATATTTGCTACATCAAAATGGAAGGAAACACTATGCATTGTAGTTTATATTCATTTATGTAAGAAATCAGAAATTCTTGTCAATTGTTAGAGAAAGAAAAAAAGAAAAGTATTACTAAGTGTTGGACCTAGAAATAATAATACTGCAATCCAATTGCTCGGTCAATGTGCCACTGGAGCACACTGTACATAGAGAGTACCATGGATGAAATTGAAATGCGGATGGGTGTGAGGAAGGTCCTGAATCCAGAAACATTATTCATCTCTAAGGGGCACTTCTGCCCATGTCCTATATTGAAGATTCCTCTCTGTGTTACAAGTTGATGGGGAAAAATGAAGTTAGAATCTCTGCCTGAGCCATCAAAAATAAGAAAATACTAAGGCTACACTTTCTTGGCACTTCTTCATTGATAAAGGAAAAAAAATAATGATGCAGAATAGTGACTTGTGTAATAGACATGATGAAGGAACAGTGTTTGGGTTTTGCTTCAACTGTTTTTCAAACCCCAGGGTTAGACATAACATACTGGGACTTGGCCTGTGCCTCTGTTCTTCCTGGAACTGAATCTGGTTTCCCTTGTGCACGGCCTCAGCCCTCCTCCAGCCATTCTCACAGAAAACCTCTGGGGCACCCTGTCCCACGGTTGTCGTAGCAAGTGCAGCCCCTGCAGGCGAGGAAGGCCTTGGGTGGGAAGCGCCTGCCAGGGAGCTCCGTGGGGCCAGCACGCTGCAGGCGGTTTTCCTGGAGACTCTCCCATTACTTCAAAACTGTATGTAAGTTAAAAAGGAGGTAAATTGAATTTTGAAAGCTTTCCTTTGTTTTCAGGGGAAAATGATCTCATTTTGAATTAAAAAAAAGGGTCTCCTTGTATGCGATGGTTCAGCTAAATTCAAGTGACTGTTTATGCCACTTTCATATCTATGAAAACTGCCAGTGTCATTGCTTTAATTAATTTATATAAATTACCTGTACTTCATCTATTGCTTTCATGTTTATAATTAGGTTCCTTATTTGTGTACTATTTGCCTGGTTCTCACCCCTAACATTCCTATGCTTAAGACCTTAGGATTGAGAGATATTTTTAAAAGTCCTGTCAGGGCAAAAGATGGCTGTGTGAGAGGTGAGACAGAGGCTTCCACCTAAAACCACATATAATATGAAAATATAATTAATATGACTAATCCCGAAAGAGCAACAGAAAAGAGGGCTGTGCTAAACTGCATACACCTGGAGAAAAGAATAAACCTCATGAAACAGGGTAATGTACCAAAGCCGTGACCTGGCAGGACCCAAGCCCTTCCCCCACACCAGTTCACTGACGGGAGGAAGAGAAATGGAGCAGGGAGGGAGTAGAGGCCTGGGACTGCTGAATACCTAACTCTGGAGATCTCCTCTAGGAGCACAAACCTACATTTCATGGTGCTTTCATGGTACTCTCACTATTAGGGGGTTGAAAGTAAAGACAGGAAGAATACCTGGAGAGACTGAGATTCCAGTCACTTGTGGAAAACAAGAATCCATATCTGGCTGCTCTGGGACAAAAGAAAGGCAGGGAGTCTGAGAGACTTCCTAACAGCAAGAGGGCTGCTAAAGGGGCAAGGATTGCACAGAACTTAGTGCTCAGGAGAAAGGACAGGTAGAAAAAATTGTTTGGGTGCAATCTGCCAAGCAAGTAGGGAACTTTCTCAATCTTCAGGTGCCCCAGCCCCCTGGCTGCCTACACAGTCGAAGGACCCACTGCATGATATGCAGCCTACTGTGCCTTTCTCCAGCCAGTCCCACCGGGCTCGCAAACCAGAAAACCCTACCCTTGCATTAGGCCAGCCAGAGGGAAGCCCCATCTGCAGCAACTACAAACACAAAGCATAGAGGCTTATACCTGTGTGCTCAGCCAACTGGTTCTGGCAGAGGAAGCAGGCATAGCATCCGGGAAGCAGAAAACAGTTCTTTCCTTCCTCCAGGTACCAATACTGCACCCCTGTGACACCCGCCATTGCTTCAGGGGCTGAGCAGCTCCAGAGAGTAGAGCTTCTGGGCACTAGAGGGCTCCATATACAAATATGAAACACCAAATGAACCTGGTTCAAAGTAAAACTATCAATACAAGACCTGAGAAAGATTCAAATGAAATCAACCTCATGGTCTTCCTGAAAGGGATTTCAAAATAAAAATCATTACCATGCTCATGGAGGTACAGGAAAATATTCAAGAACTCAGGAATGAATTCCAGTTGGAGACCCAATCATCGAAGAGCACAATAGAGGCTATTAAAAGCAGAGTACATGAAGTGGAAGAGATGATAAATGAAGTAGAAATTAGAGAACAGGAATACAAAGAAGCTGAGGCACCCAGAGAAAAAAGGATCTCTAAGAATGAAAGAATATTGAGAGAACTGTGTGACCAATCCAAACGGAACAATATTCACATTATAGGGGTATCAGAAGAAGAAGAGAGAGAAAAGGGGATAGGCAGTGTCTTTGAGGAAGTAATTGCTGAAAATACCCCCAATCTGAAGAAGGAGGTAGTCTCGCAGGCCCTGGAAGTGCACAGATCTCCCAACACAAGGGACTCAATGAAGAAAACACCAAGACATATAGTAATTACAATGGCACACATCAAGGATAAGGACAGGCTATTAAAAGCAGCCAGAGAGATAAATAAGATCACATACAAATGAAAGCCCATCAGTCTATCATCAGACTTCAGAAACCTTACAGGCCAGCAGGGAGTGGCATGATGTAGTTAATGCAATGAAACAGAAGAGCCTCAAACCAAGAATACTTTATCCAGGAAGATTTTCATTTAAATTTGAAGAAGGGATTAAACAATTCAAATAAGCAAAAGCTCAGAGAATTTACCTCCCACAAACCATCTCTACAGTGTATTTTGGACGGACTGCTATAGATGGAAGTGTTCCTAAGGTTTAATAGCTTTCACCACAGGTAATAAAAGCACAGAAAAGAAAGTAGAACAGTTTTTTACTAAGCAAATGCAAAATTAAATCAACTATCCCAAAGTCAATCAAGGGATAGACAAAGAATGCAGAGTATGATTCCTAATATATAAAGAATGGAGGAAGAAAAAAAAGGAGGAGAAAAAAAGAACCTATAGATTGTGTTTGTAATAGCATATTAAGTGAGTTAAGTTAGACTCTTAGGTAGTAAGGAAGTTAACCTTGAAACTTTGGTTACCATAAATCTAAAGCCTGCAATGGCAGTAAGCACATATCTATCAATAATCACCCTAAATGTAACTGGACTAAATGAACCAATCAAAAGACATAGAGTCACTGAATGGGTAAATAAATAAGATACATGTATATGCTACCTACAAGGGACTCACATTAAACCCAAAGACATACACGTGCTAAAAGTGAAGGGATAAAAAAGATATTTCATTCAACTAGTACAGTGAAAAGGCAGTAGTTGCAGTACTTGTGTCAGACAAAGTAGACTTCAAAACAGAGAAAGTCACAAGAGACAAAGAAGGACATTGCATAATGACTAAGGGGGTCAATACAACAGGATGATATAACCATTGTAAATATCTATGTGCCCAACACAGGAGCACCCACATATGTGAAACAAATACTAACAGAATTAAAAGGGGAAATAGAATGCAATGCATTCATTCAAGGAAATTTCAATACACCACTCACTCTAAAGGACAGATAAACCAGACAGAAAATAAGTAAGGACACAGAGGCCCTGAACAACACATTAGAAAAGATGGACCTAACAGACATCTACAGAACTCTACACCCAAAAGCAGCAGAACACACATTCTTCTCAAGTGCACATGGAACATTTTCAAGAACAGATTATATACTAGGACACAAAAAGAGCCTCGGTAAATTTAAAAAATTGACATTGACATTGTACCAACCAGTTTCTCAGACCACAACTGTATGAAACTAGAAATAAATTATGCAAAGAAATGAAAAATCCCACAAACACATGGAGGCTTCACAACATGCTGCTAAATGACCAATGGATCAATGACCAAAAAGAAACAGAGATCAAGCAATGTATGGAGACAATAATTCAATACTGCAAAATCTGTGGGACACAGCAAAGGCAATGCTAATAGGAAAGTATATTGCAGTACAGGTATACCTGAGAAAGAAGAACAATCCCATATGAACACTCTATTCTTACAATTAACAAAACTAGAAAAAGAAGAACAAATGATGCCCAAAGTCAGTAGAAGGAGGGACATAATAAAGATTAGAACAGAAATAAATAAGTAGAGAAGAATAAAACAATAGAAAGAATCAATGAAAGCAAGAGCTGGTTCTTTGAGAAAATAAACAAAGTAGATAAACCCCTAGCCAAACTTATCAAGAAAAAAAGAGAGTCTACACCCATAAACAGAATCAGAAATGAGACAGGAAAAATCATTATGGACACCACAGAAACACAAAGAATTATTAGAGAATACTATGAAAAATTATACACCAACAAACTGGATAACCTAGAAGAAATGGACACCTTTCTAGAAAAATACAATCTTCCAAGGCGGACCCAGAAAGAAACAGGAAATCTGAACAGACCTTTTACAAGCAATGAAATCGAATTGGTAATCAAAAAACTACCTAAGAACAAAACTCCTGGACCAGATGGCTTCACCACTGAATTTCATCAAATGTAATACCCATATTCCTTAAAGTTTTCCAAAGAGTACAAGAAGAGGGACTACTTCTCAACTCATTCTACAAGGCCAGCATCCCTCTCATAACAAAATCTGGCAAAGACACCACAAAAAAAGAAAATTACAGAACAATATCCTTGATGAAAAATGCTCAACAAAATTTTAGCACACTGAATTCAAAAATACATCAAAAAGATCATCCATCATGATCAAGTAGGATTTATTCCAGGGATTCAAGGATGGTGCAACATATGAAAATCCATCAACATCATCCACCACATCATCAAAAAGAAGGACAATAAGCATATCATCATCTCCACACATGCAGAAAAAGCATTTGATGAAATTCAACATCCATTCAAGATAAAAACTATTAACAAAATGGGTATAGAGGGTAAGTACCTCAACATAATAAAGACCATATATGACAAACCTACAGCCAACATTATACTTAATAGTGAGAAGCTGAGAGCTTTTCCTTTAAGATCAGGAACAAGACAAGGATGCCCACTCTCCCCACTGTTATTCAACATAGTGCTGGAGGTCCTAGCCACGGCAATCAGAAAATACGAAGAAAAAAAAGGCATCCAGATTGGCAAGGAAGAGGTTAAACTGTCCCTGTTTGCAGATGACATGATGTTGTACATAAAAAACCCTGAAGAATCCACTGCAAAACTACTAGATATAATATCTGAATTCAGCAAAGTTGCAGATAAAGAAGTAATATACAGAAATCTGTTTCATTCCTATACACTAACAATGAACTAGCAGAAAGAGAAATCAGGAAAACAATTTCATTCATAGTTTCATCAAAAAGAATAAAATGCCTAGGAATAAACCTAACCAAGGAAGTGAAAGACCTATACTCTTAAAACTATAAGACACTCATGAGAGAAATTAGATACCAATAAATGGAAACACATCCCATGCTCATAGATAGGAAAAATTAATATTGTCAAAATGGCCATGCTGCCTAAAGCAATCTACAATTTCTGTGCAATTCCTATCAAAATACCAACAACATTCTTCAATGAACTAGAGAAAATAGTTCTAAAATTCATACAGAACCAGAAAGACCCCAAATAGCCAAAGCAATCCTGAGAAGGAAGAGTAAAGCAGGGGGAATTATGCTCCCCAACTTCAAGCTCTACTATAAAGTCATAGTAATCAAGGCAATTTGATACTGGCACAAGAAAAGACCCATAGACCAATGGAACAGACTAGAGAGCCCTGATATGAACCCAACCATATATGATCAATTAATGTAGATAAAGGAGCCATGGACATACAACGGGGAAATAACAGCCTCTTCAACAACTGTTGTTGGCAAAACTGGACAGCTACATTCAAGAGAATGAAACTGGATTATTGTTTAACCCTATACACGAAAGTAAACTTGAAATGGATCAAAGACCTGAATGTAAGTCATGGAACCATAAAGCTCTTAGAATACAACATAAGCAAAAATGTCCTGAATATAAGCATGTGCAACTTCTTCCTGAACGCATCTCCTTGAGCAAGGGAAACAAAAGCAAAGATGAACTCATGCGACTACATCAAACTAAAAAGTCTCTGTAGAGCAAAGGACAGCATTAACAGAAGAAAAAGGTGCCCTATAGTATGGGAGAATATATTTATAAATCACATATCTGACAAGGTGTTACAATCCAAAATATATAAAGAACACATACACCTCAACACCCAAAAAGCAAATAACCTGATTAAAAAATGGGCAGAGGATATGAAGAGACAATTATCCAAAGAAGAAATTCAGATGGCCAACAGACACATGAAAAGATGCTCCACATCACTAATCATTAGCGAAATGCAAATTAAAACCACAATGAGATATCACCTCACACCAGTAAGGATGGCCAGCATCGAAAAGACAAATGCTGGTGAGGATGCGCAGAAAGGAGAACACTCCTACACTGCTGGTGGGAATGTAAGCTAGTTCAACCATTGTGGAAAGCAGTATGGAGGTTCCTCAATAAACGAAAAATAGAAATACCATTTGACCCAAGAATCCCACTCCTTGGAATTTACCCAAAGAATACAACTTCTCAGACTCAAAAAGACATATGCACCCCTATGTTTATTGCAGCACTATTTACAATAGCCAAGATATGGTAGCAACCTAGGTGTCCATCAGTAGATGAATGGATAAAGAAGATGTGGTACATATACACAATGGAAAACAAATCAGCCATAAGAAAGAAACAAACTCTACCATTTGCAACAACATGGATGGAGCTGGAGGATATTATGCTCAGTGAAATAAGCCAGGTGGAGAAAGACAAGCGCCAAATGATATCCCTCATTTGTGGAGTATAGCAACGAAGCAAAACTGAAGGAACAATATGGCAGCAGACGCACAGACTCCAAGAAGGGACTAGTGATTACCAACGGAGAGGGTTGTGGGAGGGCGGTTCAGGAGGGAGGGAGATAGGGATTGAGGGGTATTATGTTTAGTACATATGGTGGGGGGCGGTTACTGGGAAAACAGTGTAGCTCAGAGAAGGCAAACAGTGAATCTGTGCCATCTTACTACACTGATGGACAGTGATTGCAATGGGGTATGGGTGCGGACTTGATAATATGGGTAAATGTAGTAACCACATTGTTTTTTCATGTGAAACCTTCAAAAGAGTATATATCAATAATATCTTGATAAAAAATTTTAAAAAATATCTGGTCTCCTAGGAATTTTCAAGTACACAATACAGTAGTGTTAACTGCAGTCATCATGCTGTACATTAGATTTCCAGAACTTACTCCCCTTGTAAGTGAAAATTTGCACTGTTTGGCCAACATCTTCCCATGTCCCCCATGCCACAGACACAACCACCATTTTCCTCTCTGCTTCTGTGAATTCAGCTTCTTCAGATAACACATAAAAATGAGATCAAACAGTATTCCTTTCTGTTATTTCACTTAGTATATGAGTGAAATCCAGTTCATTTATGCTGTTGCAAATGTTGGGATTTGCTTCTTTTTCATGCTGAATGAGATTGCATTTTACATAAGCCACATTTTCTTTATCCATTTTTCCATCATCAGATTTGACCATTTAATAATGCTTCAAGTACTTTAGGAAGACATTCCTACCTTATTCCAGCTCTATCACTAAACATTCTGTCATTTTTAAAGCCAATCTTAAATGAACCATTTTGCTTCTTACTAAAAGGAAACCTCAAACTTTCCTAAAGGGAAGTTTGTGTTTCTACTTGTCAGAAAAAAAGCTTTTTTTCTTTCTTTGGATTTTACTTTTACTTATGGGACACTCTCAGAGGCTACTCATTCTAGACAGAGAAACACCTGGTGAGCAGACAAAGCATGAGCTTCTGTAAGGAAAGGAGGTAGTCCTCCCAAGTTGTTTCTTCACCTTATATGTAGTATTTCCTGTGTCTTGGGAAGTGGGTAAATGGTGATTACAAAACACTACACTATACCATCATTTGCAAACACCAGAACTCAGCAATGAATAATGGATCCAAATACAGCCAGTAATGCTGTCCATCTGGTGTTAGAGACAGAGGACTGTTTCTTCACATTAGTTACGTGTTCAGTTTACTGAGAGCTGTGGTGGATTGACAATGCAGTTGAATTGATTCACTTCTGATTTTGGAGAGTTCCAGATTAAAGATGATTATTTTTGCACTTACCTCTAGTTGCCACATACAAAGTTGTCATATATAGGAAACAATTCCTATCTTTGAGCACATACAGTACTCTGAGCACTCTTATCAGAACTTCATGTTTATCCTCTTTGCTTGCAACAACGCTGTGAGCCAGATCTTGATTTTACCTTTTTTTTCTCTCGTGATGGATTAAATAATTTCCCAATAATCACTCTTGACAATACTAGAGCTGGGATTGAGTCCTATTCAATCTAGAGGGTAAACTATTTTAAGGTAATGAATATAGTGATACTATTCTTATTAAACTCCATTAGAATATATTGTAGCTTCCGGGATAAAGTAGAAGTTCAGCAAGTATTTGTTGAATTTATCTGAATAACTATTACATTTTTAACATTTAAGTTTGAGTACTGAAATGTTGCTTTTTATCTAACAGGCTATCTGAACTCTATTTTCCATTTTTGAGGCTTGTAACAGAATATCTTTATGTAGAATTTCTTCTGTTGTCTATTAAATGTTGGAAATGCATGTTTACTGACTAAACTAGAAATTCTGAAGGTCTTAGACCTTATTATTTTTCTTTGTATTTTTAGTACCATCAAAGTAGGGGTATGTCTCCTTTGGTTCATGTTTTCTTTAAGCGAACTAGGTATTACTTGGTCAACTGATTAGCATATGTGTTTGCATTGTGTGGACCATATTGGTTAATTCACCTTGGTAGCAAGAAGGAATCTGTAAATAGTTCCCCTGACTCTTACTGCTGCTTAATTTAAGTGGTTTTAATTCCTCTTTATTATATATTTCCTTATTATAACAATGGATGATAAAGGAGATGAGAATGTGTGGAAAGATCCTTGCTACTGATAAGTATAACAGTTTTAAGAAAAGTTAATATTCTTGGTTAAAAAAAAAAGACTACCTGTCAAATGTAGGATTTTCTCATTGGTATTTTGTTAGTAAAGGAATAAATATTACAGCTGCAGAAACATTTATTATTCCTTCCTTAATACTATAGAAAGTCTAGAAAATAATTCTATTGAAACAGGAGTTTCTCAGGGATATGGCAAACATGTTACAACAAAATAGGTTTTATCACAAACAATAATTATGAAGAATGAATGAAAGAATGGATGAATAGTAAATCTCAGGCTTGATGATTTCCCGGGACTGCCCAGTGATTTTTGAATGGGAATGTAAACCATGAATTCCTTTGACATGTCAAGTGATCTCTATATATACAGATACCTTTTTTCTGTGAATTCATTTGAGAATTATCTATTTGGGAATGTCTGTAAATCTAAGATAAATATTATTGGAAAGCAGGTACATTTAGCTAATATGAAAATATAAATTATGACTGGAAATAGAAAATCCAAATTATCTTCCTCTACAGAGAACCACCCATTCTTTCTGTAGGAAAGAGCATATTTCAGGCACCATCCACTCTAATATTTCAGACTGGGTATCTGTCTGAATCCCCAGGAGGCTGGGGATCCTGGCTGGGCCTGAGAGTGTGCAAGGAGGCAGGGATTGGAGAGACCCTGCACTAAACGGAGAGATCCTGCAAAGACAGACAGTGCAAAGCACTTTCTATCAGAAGGGGATGAAGATGACGCAATGGTGGGGTTTCTCAGCCTTGGCACTGTTGGCATTTTGGGCTGGGTAATTCTTTGCTGTGGAGGGCTCTCCTGGGCATTGTGAGATGTTAAGCAGTCTCTACACACTGGACGCCAGTAGCGCCACCTCCCAAAGGGTGACAACCAAAAATGCCTTCAGTTATTGTCAAATATCCCCTAGGGGACAAAATCACCCCCTGCACACTTGAGAAAATTTTTTTCTCAAGAAAAAGCAACTTGAGAGACCAGCTGAGAGGAGCTCATTCACACAGAATGAGAGATGGAGCCCGAAGATACACTCTGAACTAATACAAGTGAGACCTCACAGGATTTTTTTTTCATTTTTAGAGTGTCTGTAGCCCCAGTGTGGAAGGGAAGGTAGCTCTTAAATAAGCAATTGCATACCAGCAATTGCATAGCTTCCTTTGTGGTAAAGTACTGAATGTATAGGATATGTTCTATTGATCTAAGGAAACGTTAAGAGATAGTACTTGATAAAAATGTTCTATGCATAAATTGGTTTTGGATATCCTTGGTTAAAGAGTAGAATTGTTGAAAGACTTCTCAAAGCACTTAATATGCTAATGTGCACTATGAATCTCCAAACATGTAACCTATTCCCCAAACTTATCTGAGCACACTTTAGGAAAAATCACCATATTATAAAGAACAGTGATATTGGTTAATTTTTATTGTTTTTACCTCTTGTTTTGAAAAGCTATTTTTCAGAGCGACTCCACATACGTTTTTATTCTATCCTGAAAAGGGGAACATAGTGGGAAGCTCTGTCTCAAAATCAAGTCTTTTTTGATGCTATGTCCACAGTGCCTTTAATGCCACAGTCTCTGCATAAAATACCAATAGATACTTAGCTATATAGTTCATAATTTTTATCTTTCTTGCAATACTGTTTCCCATGCCTTATAAGCATTTTAAGTGCCAATAAGCTACCAATGTAATATAGGTGCATTTCTATTGTCATTATTATTAATGTCCTATGGGTAAACTTCTTGAGACAGGTACTCAATACATGCACACAGAGAATGGTTATGAAGAAAGAATATAACAAATACTGTATGTTCTCAGAATTGAAATTCATGGGAGTGTACCTTTGTATTTTTACTTTACGAAGAAGAAGCTGCTCTGATTTCTCTACTTCATGGCCTTTACTACATTTCCTTCCTCCTCCTAAAAAAATAAATGTTGATTCTCACTGAATTAGTTTTCATATACTTACAGTATATGCAAGCTCTGTGTATTTCCACAGAAAATGTAAATCCCATCTGAAATCACATTTGGTTATAATTTGAAAGAGCATTTCCTATGAAACTAATAAACAAATAAACAAATCAGTTGGATCTGTTGAGCAGATAATATTGAGATAGGAGTGTGTTTTTCTGAAACAGAAATTCATTTTCAGTGTGGAAGTTCTTGTAGAAGGAGTGGGTGGAGAATTTCTGTGTCCTGTGTATGGCTCAGAGCTGCTTTCATGTAGCACGTTTCCCTGGCTGAGAGCGAAAAGGGGGTAGAGTGAATCTCAGTGGATCAATTAACAGAGGGACCTGTCCTTCAACAGCAGAAGATCTATTTCAGGATTTGCATATCACTGAAAAAAATTACAAAGCTGAGATAAATACAAGCCCGATAATAACTCACTGCAGACTTGGCTCCATTCCTAGATTTCCTTGGCTGTTTGTCCTAATAAAGTGTCTCCATGGCACTTAGGGCAGGAAGGTTATTAGTAGCTGTCAATCAAAGGAAGGAGTAGGCATCGGCAGGAGGAGGAAGAGAAGAGAGGTGACATTCATCCTCTCTTCTCACTGATATCGGGTATAAAAGTCATTCAGAACCAGTGGTTAAAAAGGGACAGGTCCCACTTCACCCCCATGGGGAAAAAAAAATGCTGCCTTGGTTACCAACAATTTAATAATAAAACGAAATACATCAATCATCTTTTTTTCTACCTTATTGATGCCTGAACGTCCATTAATTCTGAGGAAATGAAGGACATATGAAAGAGATCTTCATGGGAGACTCTTGACTTAATATTGTTTTCTTATGTTTTCATGCGATGCATACATATCGGAGCTTAAAAATAAAGAAAATTTTCACCATTATCAAATATATCTAGGTTTTTTTATGTTAGAATTTTTCTTATGACATAAAAAGTGAATGCGAGGAGAAAAAAAAATCATGGGCAAAACATGTTTTCTTAGCTCCTTTAAAGCAGATGTAGAGATTTAGACTTTATCAAGTTGATACTCAGAACCTACCTATAAAGCAATTAATTGACGCTTTAAAGGCCTTTAATTTACTGTCTATTTTCTTAATTAAAGTATATCTATTGCTTGAGCACATCATCTCTCTGTATGCATATTTTCATAAGTAACAGAGTCCATAGAGTGCTAATTGATATCCCGGTCTCCAGACAATACTTTACTAAATGAAATGACAATTATAACCAATTAAAATTCACTTTACATACTACTTCACCTATTTGGCATGTATTATGCATGAAGACGGAGAGTACATTGCCTCACTGCTCAGGATTTCTGTGTGTCTTGGAAATTGATGGACAGCTCCAAGATCTTCTTTTCAGTGCTTTTTTTTCTCCCCCTAAACCAGGGGTCACTTGGGGGCTTATTGGAAACCCTATATTTTGGTGTTTCTTAGTTTAAAGAGCTAATAAGAGCTGTTATTTGTTGTAGAAAGAGGTTTTTTTTTCCCCATGTTTGCCTAACGTACATCAAGAGCACTTCTCTACAGAACTGCTCTTGTGATGAGACTTTTTTAAGTAAGATAAACTACTAATTACATATCCAGTCTTCCAACTTCTAGCTGTAAGATAGCCTACCTAGATACTATTCATATCTATATCTTGTGATAGCAGTTATGTATTAACCTGTTGCTCTTTCCATAAGTGGACTTCGAATTTTCAAACTTATACTACTTTGCAAAGACGTAGTGACCTTCAACTAGTATTAAAAGGCACACAGCATGTTACAAGGACAGCACTATTAATGTTTGCCTGTTTATAAGAGGGATCTCCATTTCCTACCATTTCTCTTTTTAAAATTTGCAACTCAGAAATAATCTCAAGGGGAAAATCATTAAAATAACAGGAATATAAACACAAGAATTCTGGGACAAAAATAATAATATCCTAAAACTAAGGATGGTTTACTAATTTTTGAATGAATATTTAATTCAATAACCAGTTCTACTAGGGAATGCATTTGCCTTTGCCTCCTGTTCTCCAATTAGCATCTGTCTTACTGTGAATATACTTGGTCTTCTTAGAGAAGGTCCTTTAAAAAATCCTCTTTAACTAGAAAGTATTGTGACGTGATGAGAAATAATAGAAGCCTGTCAGGTTACCTCCCATTTTTCGTCCTCACAATGAGCCTCAAATCATAATGTTCTCATCATCTTGATTTTTATTCACCTGTTTGCACAGCTCTTGCATTTGACAGACTAATTTCTGAGCAACAAGTGTGCAATCAATTTTTAAGAACTCTAGGCTTTTAGGGATTGGAGCTGTAAATTGTTTACATGAGAATTATTGTGCAAAAGCACGAACAAAGGAAAAGTCAACACAGTTGTAGTTTATTTGGAGAAACATTTTCTCGATTTCAAAAGTTTCACTGACTCCCTACAATTGTATGTACTTGTTTGTTTTACATTTCTAATGGAAGGTCACGTTAGTTATCTAAGAAAAGAGAAGTTCGAAATTTGGCATCAGTTTGTAAAACATTTGCTTTAAAACCATATCTGCATTAGTAAACATCTAATTTTAGTTAGAATCTTCTGTAAATCTTGAGTTGTATTTCAGTATGATTTCTGATTAAAATATCACTCTCATTTGCAACATTTTTACTCCAGAATGTTAAATTTCAACAATTACTAAAGAGGCTGCCAACATCAGATATGATAGCAAAATAACTTATAGTGTTTTCCAAAAAATTATTTTTAGTTCAAGCATGAAATGATGCCAAATAATTGTATATATACTTATGATTGAATATTGCACAGTATAAATTCGATTTTATAATCATGAGTTTCTGATTTTACTATATATTATTCCCTCCTTTCCTTACTTACTTCCTTTGTTCCTTCTGTCTGAAATAATCCATTTATACTCAGAACCAAGGAATTTAACAAATGATCCAGTAAAAATATGGCTTGATATAAATAAAATTGTTGAAGTCCTTCATTTTAATCATTTTCACTGAACTTTTCAATGAAGTAATATGAACATTATTATTTAGTAAACTGTTGTATGGACTGCTAGATTTGATTTGCAGTAGAAAATACTCTTTTCCTAAAATGATAAACTTCTGACATTTTTCCTTGAATTTTAAGTGCTTGCATTTTTTACTTTGGGATTTATTAAATAGCCCTAAACTAATTGTATAATATTTTTGTAATCATGTTTCATTAATTTTTTGGGGTGGGTTTTGTTTTGGTTTGTGTTTTTAAGAAAAGTTGTTTTGTGCAGTAATGAAGTGCCAATGCAGACAAATGTAACCAACATTAAGCCGGCCAATAGAATTCAACAAACTGCTAAGGTCATTAATATAATTTGTTTTGGCACTGTTACATTTCCTAGTGCTACTCTGAGTAGTTTGCTGGGCACATCAATTTGTTTTCAGCTATTGTGAAATTGGATATCTTGGCTTTCCTCCAAAGCACCCTCTCCATTTGCATATCTTTGTTATCATTTCAGGTTCTCAGAACATACTGTGGACTGTCACACCATCTGTACCAAGATCCTCACATCCAAACACAAATTAAAAATGAAACTGTAAAATTTGCAAGGAAACAATACAGACCTTTTATCTCATTCTCCCTCTGTTCATTTTCAAAAGAGAAACTTGCTTGTAGCCAAGCATAGCAAAAAAGGCTTTTATTAATTGGACTGGCATCAAGCATGCATACATAAAATTGTTTATTTTTTCCCTATAAAGGGGTTGCCTGACATAAAAGGGTCTTTGAAGATGACATTCAGATTTTGACATTTGCATGATATTGTATAAATATCAGAGGTAGGGGACTTTTCTGACAAACCAGATGGGTCAAAAAAAAAAAACAACAGAAAGGAAGGCACTGCCATAGAAAGATATTAATCCTTTACTTAAAGGATATTAACTTCTCCTCTAAACTGGGAATTATTAAGCAAGAAAAACAAACATATGTGTTGCAGACTAGAGCTTTAATTTTTAAGGGAATTCTGGTCCTAGGAAAATACAAACTATTTTTGAGGTATATTGCATATTTCAATTAAGAGCGTATCTGTCGCTGTATTTGGCCTTCCAAGTGCTGTCGTTAGTTTTATTGTTCAACTCATTACTGCTGGATGGCCCAAATTTTGATTGTTGCTTGGACACTGGAATGTTTCTGAAGGATGGAAGGACATTCTGGGTCCTTGTGTTCACCAGCTTCTGGATAATGCGGGCACAGCTCTTTTACTTCCTTTGTGACTGAATACAGATGGAGGCTGGTTATAATTTCTCACAATAATGAGAGTGTCCCTTCTAATCCCTATCCATAGATCTGTACATTAAAAAAAAAAAGACCACCTAGGTGGCATTTAGGGACAAAGGCAGGAGGAGAGAGCAGACAGGTGACAAGGGGATTTGCTGATGGTGTGTTTCCATATGTATTTCAAATGCCAGCAAAGGGAATGTCCTCCATCTGAGTGTATAATAGAACAGCACAAATTTGATTAGACTCCTTGACCCTTCTATCAACCAAGAATCAGACACAGTCAGCAAATTGCACACCGAAGTCAGTTTCTGCATTTGGCCTTCAGCACAGACCCTTCATACCTCAGGCCCCCACAGCTGCTCCATGGTTTTCTAATGCCTTCCCTCTCATAACCATCTCAGCATTTCTTGCAGACCTCTGGGAGACACGTCTGTATTGTTTTTCTTTGTAAGTCTTGCCTTGAATAATAACTCATCACCTAGTCTCCAGAAGAACCCAAAATAGAAAGAAAAACACATTTTCTGGAAATAATGGTCGATGACTTGATTTGAGTCTCACCCAGAGGTGACCTGGGTGTGAAGGTCAATGCAGGCTTCAGTTCAGGAGCGTGTGGATAACCTTGAGGAGGCTGGCATCTCGATCTCTTTAAATCATCTGTTGTATCAGCTCTTTCTGTTCCCTGAAAATCCCCCCTTCTGCATTCATGACATGAAACTAAGCTTCTCTTCAACTCCTTGCCTTTTGGGGACCTCATGGTTCCTTTGTGGTTGATCGGATGGTCTAAATTTCACTCCCAGGTGACCTGCAAGAACATGCTTCCCTTCTTTCCTTTCAGGATCTCAATGTCTCCTTCCCTTCCTCCCCATCTTCTCAAATTCTCTTCTTTATACTTTTTTCTGTTTTAAATCAAATAAACAGGAAATGAGTGTATACTGAATGGAATCACATGGGTGGTAGAATCAGACAATCCAAGTTCTACCCAGAGTAAGTCTCTCAGCACCGGGTTGTCCCCTTGCAGCTGGGCGACCATGAGACATGGCTGGACCCTGCCAGCTCTACTGGGAATGGGGTCAGGGCATCACCTGCTTGGGTAGCCTGGGTCCACTTTTTGCCCTGGTGTTTGAGATGGAGACAGACTATTGCCACAAAGGTTTCATGCTGTTTGGCCACTGTCTTTGAGCCTTTCGACTAGGAGAAACAGGCTTTTCTTGGATGTTTTCTTGGTGCTTGTGGGTGGCTCTGGCTGGCAGCTTTTACAGCACTCTGTGCAGGAAATGCAGGAGCAATAGAGAAACCTGGGGTTCTTGTACCCATTATTCCCCATGACTGAAGGTCGCTAGGCAGCCACCTTCTTCGCACCATTTCTGAGTTGTCCTCTTAGCTTGCAGTGTTATGTGCAGCATTCTAGAGTTACAAGAGGGAGGACAGGACTAGGGGATGCAGCTACTCCTCTTGGGGTGACTCAGTATTCATTTCCCACCTTTGGTTATTTCTTCCACAATGTCTGAATTATTGTGTTAGTTGTAATGCTGCTAATAGACATGTAATGTTCATTAACAAAATAAATAAACAAAATATGCTGGGCTCCATTCATTCACATAAGTCAGACACAAATCTATTTTTTTACTGGGTTAAACTCTAATACCTTCTTAATCTTTTGTGCTTCCTTCTATATGTAAAGTCGATTTATGACACAAATAAAGCTTATTGACTTCATGGTCACATAATACTTAAGTTAGAAGCAGCTGAAACACTCTCTTTATTAATATTGTGAATATCCAACTTCCTAGACAATTAGAGGAAGAGAACCACATTTAACGAATTTTTACTGTATGACAGGAATTGCACTTGGTGGTGGTGGTGGTTTTTACTTCTTCCTACTTAGAAGGCTCTTCCAATTAATATGACATTTTAACCTCTGCTGTGGAAAATAGAAACTAATTTTTCTATCCTAGCTGTACTTGATGAGAATAGCAGATACCATGAAATACTTTCCAATGTATCTACATGTGGCTCTAAAATCTCTGTACTTTGATGAATAACCCAATATATATATATGGCTGAGTATATAGTATTTCAAATAAACTATTTTAAAGTGAAAAAGTATAACCCAATACTTGATTTAATTTGGTTTGCAAAACACCAAAGTAAAGGCATAAGCCTTTTTATTCATCAAATAAATAGATGGTTTCGATGGTTTCAGTATGCTATAAAAATAGATATTGACCATTCAGCTTTATTTTTTTTAATACACAGGTATCTACAGATGATTTCATTTTAATGGAACCAATTTAGAAACAAAAACACAAAATAGTCAAAGAATCACAGTATTATATGGTCAAAGCTAACAATTAAAGTGCATTATCAATATCTGTAGCATATATACCTTGTTCCTTTCCTTTTCTCTGTTCCCATCTCCTGCATTAACAGGAAGATTTTTCCCTACCTTTTTAGAGTCCCATTTGCATCTACATCTCTCTTTCTTCTTATATTTAAATATGTGTTCTTCAAAGCTTCTGGTATTACCTCATATAAAAGTGAGGTGTAGTGGAAAAAATGCATGTTTTCATGACAAAGAAGAGTCTGAAACTAAAGGAAGGATTGGTTTTCTTAGGACTTACTGACATTGAGTGGCAGTGCTACACTAGCGGAAATCACCAACTTTTGATCTATTACTGGACTGGGTTCAAAGCCTGGTCCTACCTTTTACCAGCTATGTGGCCTCTGTTGAGCCGAATCTCTGTGTGCCTCGGCGTTCTCACCCACAAGATGGGATTATAGTAGGACTTGCCTCAGAAGACTGTGGAAAGAGTGAACTCATGTATGTAAAGTATTTCAGCACGTGTCTGGCTCATAGTAGGCCTGCAGAATGTTTAGATATGTCAGGTTTTCAGGGGTGAAATAGCATTTTGAGTGGAGATACTTTAAAGAATCTGTGAAATAGCTTGAGATCCAGTGTGTGGAGGTGATCTGATAAACACCAAGGCATATATATTAGTACAGATATAGAGGAGAAGATGGTAATAAAGAAAATCTCTAGGCAGAGATATAGACGTAGATGTGGAAAATACCTCTTCATGATTACACTCAAAATAATGAATATAATTTTTTAAATTAACTGCCAACTATTACCTTTTTAATTTTTTGGCTAGATAAATAGCAATAATTTGGCATTACCTTGGGAAGAAGCACTAACAAAGACACTGATAAGCATATCTTTAATTCCTAGTGTAATGCACAATACCATCATTGGGATTATGTCAGATTTGTAAGAGGCATTTGGCCTGTTCCCCCAGGCCAGTCCTCTCCCTCCCTTCTCATTTGCTCTGTGTGCTGCTGTGGTCCCAGATTGTTCTGCATGACCCTGGCCTTTGCAGCTTCCATCACCTCCTTCCATTGTCCTCGGACCACGGGTGTGGCAAGCCCCAGTGTTTGCTAAGGCTTGTATAGTGCACACACCATGCTGTAAATAGCATCTCAGCAACTTTCCCAGCTGCATAACTCATGCTCTCAATTAAATTCCCTTTTCATAAAGAGGTTTCCATCCTCCTAGTTAGTGTTTGACTCTGAACCTATTCTCAATATAAGAACTGCAAATGGAGACAACAAAATTAATAGATATCACCAGGCTACCTAAATGAAAAGAGAAGATGTATGTTAGCTGAGTTTTTTAAGTTTGTTATTCTGAATGATTGTTTTCTCATTCAGGTGTACACACATTCCTTCAAACAGTATATCCTGCGCTAAGCACTGTTTCAGGCTCTACAGAAATAGCAGTGCTCAAGAACAGAGTCCCTGGGCTTATGTCCCACATTCTGGTGGGGCAAGTCAGATACTAAATTAATGAATATATGAGATAGTAAATCATGAATATTTACTACATAAGATGATGGTGATAAGTGCTGAAAAGAAAAATCAAGCAATGTGAATGGACAGAGAGTAAAAACATGCTATAGACTGCGAGGAGAAGCTTTACTGATGGGTGATTTTTGACAGAGACTTGATTTCAGGTCTCTACTTGCGTGTAGATTCAGCCAGGCAGAGAAAGCAGTGGATATAACTCACAGGTTAAAGATAAACAAAAACACTCCCTAATGGTAAGCAAAGAAAATTTCACTCTGTGCTGCATAAAAAGCAGGGGTTGTGGACTTTTATACCAGACAAGTTAAATACAGGCTGAATCCATTAAATAAGGCTGGAAAGGACATTCCATAATACTATGTCATAACACTGAAGACATAACAAATATTACTATCTATGTGTCTGATAACACAGTAAAATCAGCAATTCTCATAAAATAGAAACTGCTACAGATGCATGAATAGAATAAAACCATAGGAGACTCTGAACTAACTGAACTAAAAACTTAGAAGGATCTTAAACAGAGAAATACAATGGAAGCTGCATATATATGAGCTGCACATGTAGCTTAAATATTGGAAAAGCCATAATAAAAAAGTGAAAAAGATTCAGGTGAAATTAACTTTAAAGTAGATTTTATTTAGCACAATATATCCAAAGTTATAATTTTGACATATAGTCAGTTGAAAGAATTATTAGTGAGATATTTTTGATTACTGATTCTAAGTCTTCAAAATCCAGTTTGTATTTTACACTTACATCACATCTCAGTTTAGACAAAGTACATTTTGTGTGGGGTAAGCTTCATAATCAATAAAATAAAGTATATATGAATACATATATGTAAAACTCTGAAACCTGGTAATGGGAAACGTACCTTTTTTCAAATGTACATGGAGTATTCATGAAATTAAACTGTATAATAGACCATAAGGAAAATGTCAATAAAATAAAAAATGAAAGTCATACAAATAGCATGCCCTAATCACAAAAAGAAATCAGTAACAATAACTCACACACACACACACACACACACACAAACATCTGTCTATCTAGAAACCAGAAAGAAAATAAAAATAAAATGAACTCATTGTTAAACAACTCTGGCCTAGGGGAAAGTGAAAATAGAACCTAAGGATCAAGTAGGCAACAATGATAATAAAAACATTTCAAAGCAGAGGCCATGGACCACAACTAATGGAGCACTCAGAGGAAAGTCCAGAACATTGAATGTTTAGAGTACTAAATGGAATAAGTTTCTAAGTAAAAAATCTGGAAAAGAGCAAAAAACAAAACAAACAAGGAAAGCAGAAGGAAATAAGAGATAAAGAAATAATTATTGATAAATATCTGAAAATATGGGAAAACTAATGAATGAAACCAAATTATGATTCTTTGACAGACAGGTCAGTGAATCAGCCAAATAAGTAATATTTTTAAATGAAACAAAGAGAGCAAACACACACATACACACACACACACACACACACACACACACACACACACACAAAATGGCAAGGAGGAAATAATAGTTTACAAAAATGAAATTTAAAAAATAAGTAAATAAATAAACTGTCAAATGAATTTGAAAACCTAGATGAAAGAGATAACTTCCCAGGAAAATGCATTTTAGCAAAACAAATATAGTAGAAATAGGAAGTCTAACCTGATCAATACCCACAGAAGGAAGAAAATGCAAAAGCAAGAGACTTAATGATAAACCTAGATTACTTCATATGGAAATTCTACCAAACCTGTGAAGACCACATAATCTAATATTGCTTAATATATTTCAGAAAATATAAAAAGAAGGACCATGTTCATTATTCAAACGGATTGACTGTAACAAAGGCTAAAGAAGACAAAATCTGACAGAGATTGCATGAAAAGAAAACTGCAAAAGAATTTCATTTATGAATAGTAAAGCACATTTTACAAGCCCTTTCCCCCAAAAGCAAAATCAAAAGACAATGATAAAGTATTAAAAATAAAAATGGTTAATATCCCTAATATATTAAAAAGTTACTAAAATTGTTAAGAAAAAGACCAACAGCTTGCTGGGAAAATAGTAAGAGGTACGAGAAGATGAGTCCAGGAACAATCAATATAAATGACCCTTGAACTCTCAAAGCACACTCAGCTTCACTTATAATAGAAGCAGCAGAACTCTACTGTCATGGAAAAGTTTGGTAACATATTCTGATGACAACCTCAGGGGAAGGCTTATTTCTCTTACATCACTACTGAAATACAAAATGTTACAGCCCTTATGGAGGAGAATTTGGTTATGTCTAACAACATTAAAAACACATTTAGTCTTTGGTTCAGCTATTCTACTTCTAGGATTCAACCCCAAAAATACATCTGCAAAAGGAAAACTGAAGAAATGTACAATTTTATTAAATATGTAATTAATTTTATTAACAAAAGATTGCAAATTCAAATGTCCATGATTGGGGCTGGTTGAATAACCCATGGTATGTTTACATAGGGGAGTACTATGTGGCTATCAAAAGGAATGGAGGGATTTCTATATACTGATTTGGAGTTACTTATGGAGTATTACTTTAATGTAAAGAAAAAAAAGCAAGGAAAAAAAGTGTATATAATATGTCACTTTTTCTGTAAGAAGGGAAAGGAAATATAAATTATCATTCAAAAATATTGAAAATATTAAATAAATAAATGATATGTCTTACCTCACTGAACATGCGATAACTGGCATCATGTGGTTACTAATGTGATATAGAATGCAGTATATGGCACCATCCATGAGGTATATTCCTCTGTGAGAACACATTTAAGCCTGAATCTAATAAGGCCTTTAGATCTAGCTTCTAATTCGCTGACATTTCTGAGCTAAAGAAATAAGTTAAATGTCATGAAGGAGCAGTTAGGCAAATCTAGCATGTTAGATATTTCTAGAGCACAACTGGCCTGATTTTTTTCAACAAGTCAGTGACATGAAGATAAATTAATAATAAGGAAGATGATAATATTCTAATTAAAAGTTACAGTTAAAAGGAACTGTAAAGATTCAAGAGGTCCCACTAGAAAATGGACCAGAAGATACTTTAGAATGGTTCTTTATTTTGTTATATGTGCTAATAGCATTGGAGCTATAAAATAAAATATTATTTTGAGATGCCTACTAAAGTTCTTGGTGGCGGTGGCATTTGAAATGAGATATATGGCATTCCCTTTCAGTAAAAACAAGCTGAATGAAAGAACACATATTTTTAGACTGTTAAGGTTGGTGGTGGGTAAATGGATAGTTCTCCATATTTCTGATATTTGTTTACATGTAAAGATTTCATAATAAGAGTGAAATAAAAATAAATGGGAAAAGTTGTAGGAGCAATTGGTTTGGCAAGTATATTAACCACTCTGCAAAACAAACCATAAAATAGTAGTAATACCAAAATTAGTTTGTTCTCAAGCCTGCAGGTCTGGAGTAAGCTGGGACAGCTCTCTGCCACAAGTTTGATCTGGGGCCTGGGCTGAAGTCCAGCACCTAACTGGGGCACTTTCTTCCCATAATCAAAGACAGAAGCTCTGGGAGAAGCAAGCAAAACACACAGCACCTCCTTGGCCCCCAGCTCAGAAGTGGAACTATAGCTCCAGATCCTACTGGCCAAAGCAAGATGCATGCTGAAGCCCAGCCAGCACCCCTGGGACAGGGACATTCACTCCTCCTAGGGAAGGAAAATTTATTGAGAAATAACTGATCGTGGGAAATAAGATTCAGAGTTTGATTTCAGGCATGACTTTCAGTCCAAGTACAGGAGGAAAGCAGATAGTTAAATATAGGAGTCTGGATTGCAGGGAATAGTTTAGAATGGAGATAGAATTTTTTTAGTATCAGTTTACTATTGTTTTCACTGAATTGCTTCTATATTTTGATATTAAATATTAAGAAAGCATATTGACAAGACTAATCATGGATATTTTCCAAATCTTGATTAGAAATGTGTAAAGAGGTTTATATAAAATAGCAGAATTTAGATAAAATACAAATAGATTTGCAAATAATTTTTCAAGGCTGAATGATTCTGTTGGATGATTTTAGTCCTAGCTTATCTTTCTGATTTTCTGAAATAACAAAATGGCAATCAGCAAAATATTAGAGAATCGCAGGTTCTATGGGACTGAAGGTATCATCTGGTCCTAATAGCTGCTCATTTGAGGGATTCCTCTGACAACATCCGTGCAGTCGGTCATCTAGAATTTCTTGTCTTCTTTCAGTGAAGGAAACGACACGACTTTACAGGGAGCCTCTAATCTTTGGATGATTTCCAGAGCTACCAAGCTTTACTGATGTCTTGGTTCTGTATTTACTAGCATGAGGGCCTCACTAAGCTTGTTTCCTCAACTGGAAACACCAATCTCATTGCCTGCCTTTGTGGACAGTGAGAACAATTGCTCCCCCTATAGGCACATGGAATCTCTTCACTATTTCATGACACCTTAGAAATTTCTGATCGTGGCTTCAGAATCATAGCACAAGGTTTTTTCAGTAGCCTGAGATTTTAGTTACCTGTGACTAAGGGAGTCATTTTCAAGCTTGTCTGCACATTGGAATTACCTGGGGAAAAATATGAAGCCTGCTTCCTACCTCTAGAAAATCTGATATAAATATCCAGTGGTAAGTCCTTAGTATCAAATTGTCAAAATGTTTCTCAAGTGATTCTAAGGCAGAGGCAGGGTTGGGAACCACTGGTTAAGGATGTGAACTATTTAAAGCAGATGATTTTTCTCTCAACTGTAACCTTTCCTTGGGCTAAAATCTCCTACTATTTCTTCCGTTTGCGCAGAGCAGTGAGTCCTCAAGCCATATTCAGACAAAAGGATTTATTAAGAAGATGTAAATGGTAATATAAAGGAAATTTCATGGACGTCCAAGAAGAGGTAAAAAAGCCTAGCTTGGTCCTCATAAGCGCTAAATCTGAGTTTGCTCCTGGGGTCAGAACAGCCAGGTTGATGCAGCTGCCCTATAGCTCATTGCCTCTCACAACATAGAGGCAGCTGCATCTGCGTGGGGCTCAGAGTATGTGACTGAGCCCAGGAACCTGCATTTCTAATAAGCTCCCAGGTGACGCTGATGCCGTTCCTTAGGAGGCCACTCACTGAAGCCATGCTAGCTGCCTGTGCTGTTGGACCCTGTGGGTCTGCTCCATCTGTTCCTCACTGCATCCGTGCTCCCATTCTCTCAGCGTGTCCGTGGCAGTGGCCTCCAGGCTGAGCTCTAAGCCCTCCAGAGGATTCATTGCAAAATGATACCGGAGAAGCATGGGTCCACATGTTCGGCTTGCCACCACACGACTCCATCTCACTCGTCCTTCAGGTTTTGCTTCCACTGATGCCTGGTGGTGGTTCCAGAATGCCCAGGAAGAAGCTGATTCACCCCAAACCCTAGGCCACTGGTCACCACTGACTTTGGCTTGGCTATAAAAATCATTCAGCCTGACAAAGGTGAAATGTTTCTCTAAAGATTTTTGATTCAAGAAATCTGGTGTACAGCCAGTATGAACAATTGCTACAAAGCAGCTTCTTAAAGTGGGGTCCTTGGACCAGTAGTAACAGTATCATGTGGGAACTTCATAGAAATACAAATTTTCAAGCTGTTCCCCACACTTCTGAATCAGAAACTCAGGGTGGGACCCAGCAACCAGTGTTTTAACAAATCGTGCAAGGGACACTACAGAGCATCAAAGCTGGCAATCCTGCTACACAGGACAATCCACACTTGAAGCCCCATGACCTCCTGGAATACCTTGCCTCACCTACAACTGCATGTTCTGCCTGATGGAAAGTTTTACAGAATGCTTAAAAATATATAACACCATGCCACTGATTTGCACTTCTCCAAACCCCAACTTTCAGAACAAGGTAGCCATTTCTGAGGGAGATATTTTTAAAAAATAAAGTAGATCTGTCTTTGAGCACCTCGGCCCCCTGTTACTACATTTCTACAGTGTCTATGGCTGAAAACTTATGTAAACAACCTTGCTTCAGTTTATAATCGTAGAATCCACAAGGGTCACACTGGCAATAAAATACTCCACAACTTCCATGGCAGTGAACATCTGGTATGTAATTTTACATAAACAAATTCGACTTTGATGAAACTTAAACCTATAAAATTTAAACAAAATGGTGTTAGGGCTGAATCCCAAAAGAAAAAGAAAGGAATTTGGGTTCCTGTTTTTCCTTTTTTGAAACCCAGGTGCACATTAAAGTTAGTGCCAGGACTCACACTTGTGTAATTTGGCTCAAGGGCTGGTTTTCCTGTCTAATGACATTAGACTGACTACATCAAAATAACCTCAGGCCTCAAGCAGAGCTGAGTAAACCTCATCCTTCCAACAGGGGAAAAGGGAAGGAACTTGCTTAGGTAGCCAATAATGTGCTTGGCCACATGTGACCTTCAACTTGATACCAGTGAGAACCCTGAAGGAGAGCACCGTTCTCTACTTTGGACTGAATCACCCACTCAGCTGCTCAGTTCAGGAATCTGGTCCAAGCAGATGCTATAGAGATCCAGAAGCCAAAGCTGTGCTCTTCAGCTCCTCTAAATAAAATAATTGGGGGGGAAATAAATAAATAAATACGATGGACATGACCACGCTTTCCAATTCCTACAGCAGATGATCTGTAATGATAAAGTTAGGTTATTATAGTGATTAAAATACTTTTTTCCTAAGGCACGTTATCCTCCACTTCAAAATCTTCATTCAGAAAGGAACCATAAATCCTACAGACTGAGAACTCAAACTCCTGTGTTTAGAGAACTAGAAGGAAGGCAACTGAAAATAGTCGTCACTGGAACTTTTACTATTGTACGCTTAAGTACATGTTTAAGTAGTCATATTGTACCTTTAATCAATATGCCAGCCAGTCTCTGAGCCCAGTAATATCCCACTAAGCCTTCACCAGTGTGTCTTTTCCCTACTCTGCCATCGAGCTTAGGATTCCCCAGAGTGTGTGAAGCACTTCTTTCTGCATCTACATGCTCTTCCTCCTGAGTGAGTGTACTGCATTTTACCGTATCTCTACCTTTGGGTCCCAACTTCATGGTTATCTGCTCAATCCTGTGTCACTTAGCATTTGAATTTACTGTAGGTGCATAAAGCTTCATATGTCCGAAATAGAACTCGATGTCCTCTTCTCCCTTCCCACCACAAACCTGATACACAACCCACATGCCCAACACTGTGTTTTAAGTAATAACTCCCACGATTATTCCTGGCCCTTTCTTCCTGCTTGTTTTTCATGGATTCTACATTTATTGTCATCTATTATTATCAGTTCTTTTGTTGTTGTTTCAGTATCATTAATATATAATCTTATGATGGTTTCACATACACAACACACTGGTTCAACATTCACCCATATTATTAAGATCTCACTCCTTCCATTGTACTCACTGTCCATCAGTGTAGTAAGATATTATGGAGTCTCCTCTGTGCTGTACAGCCTTCCCCATGACCTACCTATATTGTGAGTGCAAATCATAGTCTCCGTTAATTCCTTTCTCCCTCCCTGTGCACCCTCCCCAACCCCTCTCCTTTGGTAACCACTAGTTGCTTCTCAGTGTCTACGAGTCTACTGCTTTTTAGTTTCTTCTGTTTTGCTTTGTTTTTATACTCCACAAATGAGTAAATTCATTTGGTATTTATATTTCTCCACCTGACTTTTTTCACTGAGCATAATACCTTCTAGATCCATCCATGTTGTTACAAATGGCAGGATTTCTTTTCCTTTTATGGCTTAATAATATTCCATTGTGTATATGTACCACCTCTTCTTTATCCATTCATCTACTGATGGACACTTAGGTTGTTTCCATATCTTGGCTATTGTAAATAGTGCTTCAATAAACATAGGGGTGCATATGTCTTTTTGAAACAGGGATCCTGCATTCTTAGAGTAAATTCCAAGGACTGGAATTCCTGGGTCAAATGGTATTCCTATTTTTAGCTTTTTGAAGAACCTCCTTATTACTTTTCACAGCACTTGAACAAATTAATATTCCCACCAACAGTGTAGGAGGGTTCCCTTTGCTCCTCAACCTCACTAGCATTTGTTGTTTCTTGTCATTTGGATGTTGGCCATCTTAACTGGTGTGAGGTGATATATCATTGTAGTTTTAATTTGCATTTCCCTGATAATCAGTGATGTAGAGCATCTTTTCATGTGCCTGTTGGCCATCCATATTTCTTCTTTGGAAAAGTGTTCAGGTCCTTTGCCCAATTTTCAATCAGGCTAATTGTTTTTGGGGTGTTGAAGTGTATGAGTTCTTTATATATTTGGTATGTTAACCCCTTATTGGATAAATTTTTGACAAATATATTCTTCCATACTGTAGGAAGCCTTTTTGTTCTGCTGATGGTGTCCTTTGCTGCACAGAAGCTTTTTAGTTTGATGTAGTCCCACTTGTTCATTTTTTATTTTTTTTCCCTTGCCTGAGGAAATGTGTTCAGGAAAAAGTCACTCAGGGTCTTATTCAAGAGATTTTTGCCTATGTTTTCTTCTATGAGTTTTATGGTTTCATGACTTACATTCAGGTCTTTGATCCACTTCAAGTTTACTTTTGTGTATGGAGTTAGACAATAATCCAGTTTCATTCTCTTACATGTAGTTGTCCAATTTTGCCAACACCAGTTGTTCAAGAAGGTGTCTTTTCCCCATTGTATATTTATGGTTCCTTTATCATATATAAATTGACCATATATGTGTGGGTTTATATCTGGGCTCTCTATTCTATTGTATTGATCTGTGGGTCTGTTCTTGTGCCAGTACCAAATTGTTTTTATTAATGTGGCTTTTTGTAGTAGAGCTTGAAGTCAGGGAGTATAATATCCCCAGCTTTATTCTTCTTTCTCAGGGTTACTTTGGCTGTTTGGAGTCTTTTGTGGTTCCATATGAATTTTAGAACTATTTTTTCTAGTTCATTGAAGAATGCTCTTGGTATTTTGATGAGGATTGCATTGAATCTATAGATTGCTTTAGGGAAGATGGCCCTTTTTAACAGTATTAATCCTTCCTATCCATGAGCAATGGATAGGTTTCCATTATTAGGGTCTTTAATTTCTCTCTTGAGTGTCTTGTAGTTTTCAAAGGAAAGGTCTTTCACCTCTTTGGTTAGGCTTATTCTTAGGTATTTCATTCTTTTTGATGCAATTGTAAATGGAGTTGTTTTCCTGATCTCTCTTTCTGGTAACTCACTGTTAGAATATAAAAATGCAACAGATTTCTGTGTATTAATTTTGTATCCTGCAACCTTCCTGAATTCAGTTATTAATTCTAATAGTTTTGGGGTATAATCTTAGGGTTTTCTATTCATGTTGTCTGCAGACAGTGACAGTTTAATTTTTTTTAACAATCTGGATGCCTTTTATCTCTTTGTGTTGTCTTGGCTAGGACCTCCAGTACTATGTTGATTAAAAGTGGTGAGAGCAGACATCCTTGTCTTGTTCCCGATTTTAGAGGAATAGCTTTCAGCTTTTCACTGTCAAGCATGATGTTGGCTGTGGGTTTGTCACATATGGTCTTTATTATGTTGAGGAATATACCTTCTATACCCATTTTGTTAAAGAGATTTTGTCAGGAATAGATGTTGAAAATGATGATGTATTACATTGATCAGTTTAAGAGTATTGTACTGTCTTTGCATCCCTGGAATAAATCCTTCTTGATCATGATGGATGATCTTCTTGATGCATTTTTTAATTCAGTTTGCTAATATTTTGTTGGGGATTTTTGCATCTAGTTCATCAGGGATATCAGTCTATAATTTTCTTTTTCTGGTGTCTGGTTTTGGTATTAGCATGATGCTGGCCTCATAGAATAGTTTGGAAGTATTCCCTCCTCATCTATTTTTTGGAAAACTTTAAGGTGGATGGGTATTAGGTCTTCTCTAAATGTCTGATAAAATTCAGCATTGAAGCTGCCTGGTTGGGGAATTTTATTCTTTGGCAATTTTTTAATTACTGATTCAATTTCATTGCTGGTAATTGGTCTGTTCAGATTTTCTGTTTTTTCCTGGGTCAGTCTTGGAAGGTTGTATTTTTCTAGAAAGTAGTCCATTTCTTCTAGGTTGTCTAATTTATTGACATAGAATTTTTCATAGAATTCTCTAATAATTCTTTACATTTCTGTGATGTCCATTGTGATTATTCCCTTTTCATTTCTGATTCTGTTTATATGTGTACACTCTCTTTTTTTCTTGATAAGTCTGGCTATGGGTTTAGCTATTTTTTGTTTATTTTCTCAAAGAAACAGCTCCTGGTTCCATTGATTCATTCTATTGTTCTATTCTACTCAATTTTACTTATTTCTGCTCTGATCTTTCTATGCCCCCCTTTACTGACTTTGGGCATTATTTGTTCTTATTTTTCTAGTTTCTTTAATTGTGAGTTTAGACTGTTTATTTTGGATTATTCATATGTAGGTAAGTCTGTATTGCTGTATACTTTCCTCTTAGAACTGCTTTCATTTGTCTCCATATATTGCTTAATCTCTGTTTATATTTGGTCATTGATTCAATGATTATTTAGGAGCATGTTGTTAAGCCTCCATGTGTTTGTGGGCATTTTTGTTTTCTTTGTGTAATTTACTTCAACTTTCATGCTACAAAGGTGGTGAATTACTTCAACTTTTGTTTAACTGAATATTGTTTAATTTCTGCATCAAATTTAGATGATAATCTTGTCACATAGAGTATTCTTGGCTGGAGGCCCTTCTCTTTCATTACCTTAAATATATCATGTCATTGCCTTCTGCTGAGAAGTCAGCTGATAGCCTGATGGGGTTTCCTTTATAAGTGATCTTTTTTTCTCTCTCTGGTTGCTCTAGATACTCTCTCCTTGTCCTTGATCTTTGCCATTTTAATTGTTATATTTATTTATGCTGTCTTCCCAGGGTTCCTTTTGTTAGGGAATCTCTGTGTTTCCGTGATCTCGGTGTGTATATACTTCCCAAGATGGGAGAAGTTTTTAACAATTATTACTTAAAAGAAACTTGAGCAGCTAATGTTGACAAAAGGAACCTAGTACATTATATATGAGGCTCATCAAAACATTATACTTGGTGTTTGCCTCCATCTACAGGTAATTCATTTATGCTCCAACCACTTGCATTTCTCACCATTATCAGAATATGCCAGGCCTTGCCAGGCCTTCCTATGCTGGCAATGCACTGCTGCCTTTGACTGCAAGACCCCTACCTCCCCTCTCTAGTGGCCTGCTCTTGCCATCCTTGCATACCTGGCTCAGCTGTTAGCTCATCTCAGCTGCTTTTCTTGACTCACCCAGAGCAGAACATGTTTCATTGATTCTAACACTTGGTACACTGTATTTTGGCTCTATGTCATAAATCTTTTCAGTGCTCACCTCTATTTAGTTTTTCTCTCCTCTTGGAGCACATGGGATGATTGCACAGCTCTATTCCTTTTGCAGTTATTGGGAACCACATTCCCAGATTGAGCAGATGTGATGGGCATCATACCCAACACATAAATACATATATTGCTCTCTTCCTCTGCTGCACTGGGGTTATTATGGGTTATGGAAGGAGTGGATACAACAAGTGGTGTCTCTGTTAATTTGGGTTCCTGTGTGACTCTATGCAGCAGAGCTTCCATGCCAAATGCAAAGCCAGCAGGTAGCATAAGTGAGACTAAGTCATGTACTGTTCTAGTTATCTATTGCTAGATAACAAAACACAGCCTGAAAGGCAGTAGTTTAACATGACATGAATTTATGATTTTCCCAGGGAATTTCTCCAGCACAATAATGTGGACTTCCTTACATCATGGTAGCTGTGTATCAACAGAGTAAAAGCAGGGGCTGCCAGGCCTCTTTAGATAGAGATCTGGAATCAACACATGCTGTTAGTCAGAGTAGGTCACAAGACCAGCCCAAATTTAGGAGAAGGGGGAAATTCCACACCTTTATAAGATGTTTATCATGAACACACTGAAAGTAGAGTAATTGCTGTTGGTCATCTTTGAAAACAAACTATCCCACTGGGGTATTAGCCAGTGAACTTCATGGATTATTGTTACTATAGCAGACCCAACCCTTTTCTGGATAATACAATTTGCTTGGATGTTTGTTTTAGCAAATAATTTGTAGCTTCTCCATGGTAAAGAGAATCATGAAGTCATATTTCACTTAACTTATATCCAGAGTTCCCAAAATAATGGTTTAGTTCACTGAAAGCTTATTGAGTGCATGAATGAAGGTTTTACTTATAACAACCAAGACTATATGGCTTGAGAGCAGTAAATAATATAGAGATCAGAACAAAATGCCTGAGTAACATGGTATAATGATAATACTGTACATATTTCTCCTTTACTAATACATTGCTTTTATCTAAAATAGACTTATATATACTCTCCTTTCCTTCTCTCAGACTTTCTATGAGAAATGAAAAGTTGTATATTATTATGATAATTTTGCAAATCAAATGCTTGAGTCGTGGAAAGGTAGAGAGAATATTCAAAATCAAATACAAATGTTAGTCTTGTAACTTAGAATTCAGTAGTCTATTCACACATGGCTACATCATTACATTGGAATTTGGGAAATTGTTTGAAAGTGAAAAGAAAAAAACTATATGAATATGCAAGGAGAGTGAAGGTCAAGGCAAAGATTTAAAGGAAGATAAGTATATTCAGGAGAAGATAGCTTTATGCTATCAAGAAAAATGTGAGAAGGTAACAGATACAATGGATAATTTAATTAGTTGAAATAGATAAGTGTGTTCAAGAAGAGTACATAAATGAAAAACACTCATAAGAAGCAGTCCAGATATGCATCTGTCTATATATACAAAGAGCAAGTGTCATAGATCATGAATTTTCTCTGCTAAATTATTTACCAAAGAGCAGTGTATGCATTTTCAAAGAAATAATACATATGAAATTTTAAAGAAATAGGCATTTGGTCAGAAAGCTTTCGTTCAAATTTCATTTAGAGCTCTGTCTCTTCCCTGGAAGATATTTCCATTAGAAATTTTTTTCTTCACACTTTCACTTATTTTTATATTAAGGATTACCACCCTCTAGGGCACCTCTCTTACCTTCCTACTCCAGAGATACTCCATCAGTGAACAGATGCCTATGGGAGATCCTGAAACATTGTGTGGACCATATTTTGCCTGCCAACCTCCCCCTCCCTTTGTGCTCTTGCTGGGACTTTGGGGATGTGGAGGAGCCCTGGGAGTGTGTGGAGGAGGAGGGCCCAGAGGGAGAGGCTTCCAGCTTGTCTTTTCACAATAATAGCTCCCCTCCTGATGTGCCCTCTACCACACACATGTCAATCTTAAACCAGCAGGAAAAAAATTCCCCTTTTCTCCCTATCAAAGAGTCTGGACTCAAAATCAACACTTTCAATAAAATACCTAGGAATAAACTTAACCAAAGACGTGAAAGACTTACACCCTGAAAACTACAAGACACCCTTAAGAGAAATTAAAGGGGACACTAACAAATGGAAACTCATCCCATCCTCTTGGCTAGGAAGAATTAATATCATCAAAATGGCCATCCTGCCCAAAGCAATATACAGATTTGATGCAATCCCTATCAAATTACCAGTAACATTCTTCAACAAACTGGAACAAATAGTTCAAAAATTCATATGGAAACACCAAAGACCCCGAATAGCCAAAGCAATCCTGAGAAGGATGAATAAAGTGGGGGGGGATATCACTCCTCAACTTCAAACTCTACTACAAAGCCACAGTAATCAAGACAATTTGGTACTGGCACAAGAACAGAGCCACAGACCAGTGGAACAGATTAGAGACTCCAGAAATTAACCCAAACATATATGGTCAATTAATATTCCATAAAGGAGCCTTGGACATACAATGGGAAAATAACAGTCTATTCAACAAATGGTGCTGGCAAAACTGGACAGCTACATGTAAGAGAATGAAACTGGACCACTGTCTAACCCTATACACAAAAATAAATTTGAAATGGATCAAAGACCTGAATGTCAGTCATGAAACCATAAAACTATTAGAAAAAAACATAGGCAAAAATCTCTTAGACATAAACATGAGTGACCTCTTCTTGAACATATCTCCCTGGGCAAGGAAAACAAAAGCAAAAATGAACAAGTGGGAATATATTAAGCTGAAAAGCTTCTGTACAGCAAAAGACACCATCAATAGAAAAAAAGGTACCCTACAGTATGGGAGAATATATTTGTAAATGACAGATCCGATAAAGACTTGACATCAAAAATATATAAAGAGCTCACCCACCTCAACAAACAAAAAGCAAATAATCCAATTAAAAACTTGGCAGAGGAACTGAACAGACAGTTCTCCAAAAAAGAAATTCAGATGGCCAACAAACACATGAAAAGATGCTCCACATTGTTAATTATCAGAGAAATGCAAATTAAAACCACAATGAAGTATCACCTCACACCAGTAAGGATGGCTACCATCCAAAAGACAAACAAGAACAAATGTTGGCGAGGTTGTGGAGAAAGGGGAACCCTCCTACATGGCTGGTGGGAATGTAAATTAGTTCAACCATTGTGGAAAGCAGTATGGAGGTTCCTCAGAATGCTCAAAATATAAATACCATTTGACCCAGGAATTCGACTTCTAGGAATTTACCCTAAGAATGCAGCAGTCCAGTTTGAAAAAGACAGATGCACCCCTATATTTATTGCTGCACTGTTTACAATAGCCAAGATATGGAAGCAACTTAAATGTCCATCAGTAGATGAATGGATAAAGAAGATATGGTACATATACACAATGGAATATTATGCAGCCATAAGAAAAAAACAGATCCTACCATTTGCAACAACATGGATGGAGCTAGAGGGTATTATGCTCAGTGAAATAAGCCAAGCAGAGAAAGACAAATACCAAATGATTTCACTCATCTGTGGAGTATAAGAACAAAGGAAAAACTGAAGGCACAAAACAGCAGCAGAATCACAGAACCCACGAATGGACTAACAGGTACCAAAGAGAAAGGGACTGGGGAGGATGGGTGTGTAGGGAGGGATAAGGGGGGGGAGAAGAATGAGGGTATTATAATTAGCATGCATAATGTGGGGGTGGGAGAAAGGGGAGGGCTGGGCAACACAGAGAAGACAAGTTGTGATTCTACAACATTTTGCTATGCTGATGGACAGTGACTGTAATGGGGTTTGTGGGGGGGGGACTTGGTATAGGGGAGAGCCTAGTAAACATAATATTCTTCATGTAGTTGTAGATTAATGATAAAAAAAGAGAAAGGAAAGGGGGATTACTCCCTGATAAGACAAAACTAACTGCAAATCGACGATTAATTCATGCTTTACATATTCTTAATTTCGATCTTTCAAAGGGTGTCAGATGATCAGCTATGGAAGTACATTTTTCTGATAATATTCCTTTCTCTTAAAAAAATGCAGTTCCTGTGTGGTGATCTCCAATAGGTTCTTCACAATGCTATAAAGGTCATATCAAAGTGTGGGCAAAGGATTTGTTTGTGTTTATACAGAGGATCAAAGCCTAATTTGGCTACACAGGAAACGAATTAAGATACGATATGAAGAAGAACTTCCAACATCAACATTCTCTGGAAGAATCATTCCAGAAGATGAAAATCAAAAAACTTCAACAAAGATCCTGGCGCTCCTGCAGTTTTAGCTGCAGTCATCCCACCGGTTCCTGGACTTGCCATTGGAATGAAGAAGGAGAGATCTAAGCTGGCCTGTGCATACAGTAAAACAACAAATTTAACTGGATCTATACTGTCAGAACTCAGCCAAGAATTAGGAGAAGCACAAGTTGCAGTGCTCCAAAATCATGCAACTATAGACTATCTACTGTTAAAAGAACACATGGGATGTGAACAGTTCCCAGGAATGTGTTGTTTAATTTGTCTGATTTTTCTCAAACTATTCAAATTCATTTAGACAATATCCATCATATCATTGATAAGTTTTCACAAATGCGTAGGGTACCTAACTGGTTTTCTTGGTTTCACTGGATATGGCTGGTAATTGTAGGTCTGCTTTTGTTATGTAGCTGTATTCCTATTATGTTAATGTATGTGCACAATTTAATTAGTAGTTTAAAACCTATACATGCTTTTACTCTACAAGAAGATATGTCAAAGAAATAATCAATCCTCCCATGTTTTCTTCCATCTGCTACTTCTATAGCTCTTCTTCTTCCTTCCTAATTACAACCCCTTAGTAGAATTAGTGCCTCATATTGAAAATTACTGAGTAATGTAATTCTTCCAAGTGGTAAAGATACCTCAAGACAAATGCTGGGCATAGAAGCCACAGGGCATAAATCTGCAAAGAAGTAAAAAGCTAAGCTTTTCAAACAATATGGCTTCTCTCTCACATACCAACTTTACATTTCCCTGTATGGCCCCGGAAGATGACTGGTTAGCCAGAGACGGGTAAGATTCCTCAAGGGAGGAACAACCTAAGACAGGCACAGTCACAGGGGGGCCATCAGGTGAGAAACTGGGGGTCAACGGAGGTGAGGCTTAGAACCTCACCCCCCCTGTTTTGAGAGAAATCTTCTGCATCCGTGGATGTTTTGTTGCCCTTGTCTAGCTTAGATTAATACTTAGTCTATAGGCACAGACATGATCATCTACATTTGCCCTCTTACAGCAATAAATTATGTTTTCTACCTTTATCTTGAATCTACCTACCACTTCAGCATTTTATTTAAAAAAATAATAATAACAATAAGGGAGAAATGTGGGATTCACATATAAACCATGTATAAAAATCAAATGAATATTCATATCTGACTTGATTGTTCATAGTTCATGATGCGTGATCAAAACCGAAAGTTTTTGTGATATGACTGTCCTTGCACTGTTCACCATGTAAGAACTTATTCACTATGTAAGACCTTGTTCACCATGTAAGAACTTGTTCATTATGCTTCAGAATATTGGAGACTGTTGAGATATAGGCTTTGGGTTGATTAATGACTGTGCATTGAGTTCCCTATACAGAATTTTATTGTTGTTAACAACCATTTGATCAATAAATATGAGAGATGCCCTCTCAAAAAAAATCCACACTTTCTTTAGATCACATTCCTCTTGGTTAAGAATGTGTACTTCTTTGTATATTGTAGTTGTCTGCAGAGCTGTCCTACTCTCAAAAGAATACAAAATACTGCAATGAACTAAGACAAAATTCTGAAACATTTTGGTCTTAAATTCTTATACATCATTGAGGACTCCAAAGAACTTTTGTGTATGTGGATTATATCTATTGACATTTAAAATATTAAAAATCAAAACTAAGACTTAAAAAAAATTATCCACCTAAAATAACAATATGACTAATACATGTTCACATATGTAACAAAGCTTTTAAAATGGCTACAGGTTTCAAAAATAACTAGTGAGGTGAATTAAATTGTCTTACATTTTCACAAATATATTTAATGTTTGGTTTAATAGAAGACAACGGTATTGTCATATCTGCCTTAGCAATCAATTCTCTTTCAAAATGCAAGGTTTTGGTTGGTTGAAATTTATGAAGAAAATCCAATTCTTACAGTTATTAGAGGTGACAACTCGTGGGCCCACTGAATTAGACTCTCTGAGGTTCTCAGGTTACACTTTGACAAATGAAGTGTATGTGTTCAGGAGATCGTAGTTGAAACACATGAAACAATGAATAAACAGTATATGACAACAGACCTTGAAGTTTTAAGTTTTGGTACACAAACAGCATTTTCAGTGAAGAGAGATTACTAGTAACTAAAGAAATCAGATGAAGTTCCCTGGAGGTGGATGGAATTTAGCTGGGTATCAGAGATCGGGTAGGACCATCATAGGAGTATGAGACTTCCAGCTGGAGAACAAAGTGACAGAAGTGTAGAGATGGATTTCAGCAGGTCCAAAGGTAACAAAGTTCTTGTCATCTTTCTGAAAAACAGAAAGCCTTCTACCTTCCACTCTTCTATTCAGGTATCCAGCTGTCTGCATCGTAATGCATTCACATTATGTATGTTATCAAATGCTTTTTACATCATGTTGAAGGGAGCACAGGTAGCTTTTCCTGTCTTAAATAGAAGGTCTGGCCCCGATCCTGGGCTCAAGAAGGGAGGGAGCTGTGATAGCTGAGGGATGGCTTAGTACTTCTCAGGCTGTGTTAATTCCAGCAACCTGGGGAGTATCATGGTCTAGCCAAGCCTGCCTAGATGAAATGGTCAAGCCCTAACTTTGTCACCAACCCCTTGCTAAGTTGCAAATCAAAACACAGCTCTCAAGAGCTTCCTAAATTTCTAAAATACACAAATTTCAAGTAATTTCTGAAATCAGGTCAACAAGAAGACATACAAAGTAAAATAAAATGGAAGTTGTGGCACTGAATAATTTGTTTTCTTTGGAATAGCATGATAACATGGAGACAATCCTCCCTGCATTCAGATAGAGTGATAGATATACCTCTGCTTGGCTGAGAAAGATCTTGGTTTACCCATTAGGTAAGCCAAGGCTTCTGTGCTCTTCAGCTGGTTCTGATAAGTAAGTTGTTCCACACTGCAGAGCAGGAATGATTTTCTTGGGAGTATCCTGAGGTGGGAGTTGAACACACCTGTGGCAACACAGGGATGAGGAGATTCCCAGTTGCAGAAAACTTGGGGGGAAAGAAGGACAGTAAAGGAGTTATGATCAGTCCTACTTCTAAGGTGACACAGGATGAACCACGCTCATGTAGGCTCCGGGGTCACTGGTTAAAAGGCAACATGACCTGTTGGTTACATTCATGTTGGTTTCATTCACAAACATACAGATATGTTTGGATACTTGCATTAATTAACTGCACTTAGACATCATTTTATCCACAGAGCACCCCTGTGAAGAAAAACAATAATTTCTTATATAGAGGTGATAAAAATCCAGAGAGAATTTAGCCTTATGAAAATGATTTAACTATCTTCTTAATTCTTTCAAGGCTGATAGTAGCTAGTACCACTCTAGAGAGAAGTTAATTCATTACAAATGATGGAATACTTAAGGCATTTAGGGCTTGATTTTCTTGCCCTATGTGTTTGAAAAAGGATAGATTGGAGGAATGAGTTATACTTGGTAAGGGGGTTTTGAAGCTGCTGTCCTTATGGGAAAAGCCTTAAAGTTGGAATCTTAAGCCAATGAGAAAGAACAATGTAATCTTCTGTGTGAGTAATGTCAGGACTCCATGCTGAAAGAAACTCCAAAAGCACCTTTCGATTGTAACCATGGTTTCTCAAGGTCTATCATCTCCGGCTAAAGAACCCAGCCTGCCTCTTCCATGCTCTCTACCTTTTCAAAATTCTATGCCATTGTGCTATCCTTACTGAACCTGGGACAGAGTTGGACACCTATGGAGAAGTTGGGGTTCCTATGGCCAGGATCCTCACTGAACTTAAACCACCACCTGATGATGTAACAGGCCTGTTGCTAGGCTACCACTTCCACACCTTTAGGCAATAAGCTATTATTGTTCTATATAGAGAGCTCGGCCCAGTGCTCTGCGCAGAGGCAGAGACACTAGTGCTCAACCTACCGCCTGGAGAACAGGCCGGGTAATAAACCCTTTCACCCGAAAGAAAGTTTTGCTGTCAATTTCTTTGGTCACATTGAATCCATAGTGAACTTGCCCAGGACTGAAACCCATTAGCAAGACAATTGGCAAAGTCAGCAGGGTTCATTGCTGACCAAGCAAAAAGACTGGCTGCCCTTATGGGAGGGGTGCTTCAAGCAGGCTGCTCCTGTGAATGGGGAGACTGTAGATCATCCCCAATGGGTATGTGGTCTGAGGTGGCTGGCCTCCCAGAGGGCTGGGCCCCACCCCAGAACTGGAGGCAAGTGGAGGTGACACCTGAGGCAGTAGGGGTGGCCCTTGTTATAGTAAGTCTTTTGAGAGACAGAGTGCCTGTGAGGCAGTGGGGATTGTGGGTTGGCTGCTTCTCACAGTCTTAAAAAAGTCTACAGAAGAGAAGGACGCACTCCTGAGGGAAGCACAGGGAGAGGTGGCATAAGAACGCCAGCTACAAAACATTGAGGTGAAGGTAAGAGAGATGCTGAGACTGAGGTAGCATTAATGGAAGGCACGGTTGAAAAGGTAAAGGTTGTAGCAGAGGAGGCACTCGGGGGAGGGGAGAGAAGGTGCCATCAGCCCTGGAAATGGAGGAGCTGGGGAAGGACGAAGGGGTGGTGCCAGAGGCACTGGCGCCTTCTGTATTGAAAGCATGCCCAGTGGTTGTAAAGTAAATAAAGACCCAGCAGCTGAAAGTTCCCCCAGGAGAGGAGCAGCCCCCTCCCCAGGTCATGGATCACTCTATGCTCTGCCCCTATACTCAGGCTGAGCTGGTGGATTTGGGCTCCCGGTTTAGACAGAAGCTCTCGGAGTCAATATCAGCTTGGCTCCTGCGTCTGGGTACTTGGGGGTGAATGGAATTGTTCTGTTGGCATCAGAGATGGGAAAACTGTCTTCCCTGACAGTGCAGCCTGCCTTGAGGCAGCAATTACAAAATGCACATCAGACCCCAGGGAGTCACTCCCTCCTTGATTGGCTTATGGCTGCACTTCATGCTGTGTGGCCCAATCAGGGTGATCTGCCATCCTCTCCTGTTAGGTGGCAGACATATGCTGGGCTCCAACAGGTGCTACGAGAGCTAGGCATAAGAAAATGCCATCTATAGTCCAAAGAATTATGGCCCAGATGAAGAGATTTTTACTACTGGGATGAGAAATATTATACTTCAAATGGCTCCTACATCCCTCTTTGGGTCTCTCATGGCCATTCTTTCCCCTCACTTAGGGCATCCCATAAGCAAGATGACACGTACAGTAGTAGACTTAGGAGAGGCTGAAGCAATGAGAATCTGGAAATAAATAAGTTCTGCTGCTCACAAGAAGAATTTAAAGGGCCCCATGAAGGTTATGAGGACCCAGATGTGGGTTGATTTAATATGGGCAGGAGCAGATGGAAGGAAATTAGATGGGAAGTCAAATAGGATCTTACTAGAGCTATGGCAACAGCTGAAACCAGAGCAGCAGTTCCAGCCATTAAAACCAAAGAGGTAGAGGTCAGAGACAAAGACACGAGTCCTGTCTGTGTGTTTGCAAGACTTCCTGCTGGAGAGTGAGCCAACCTCACTTGAGCCCACACAGGAAGGTGATTAGGGAACATGGTTTGACTGAGGGGAAGATGAAGGTATCTTCCTTGAGGGACCGGTGCAGGGGGACCATAGCCACATGTTGAAATAGCTATCCATTGGTCCCCAGTGAACATACAACGTGTCCTGGCTCTGGTGGACACAGGGGCTGAATGTTCACTGATTTATGGTAACCCTGAGTGGTTCCCCAGGAACCCCACTATCATAGATGGATACAGGGTAAAGGCTGAGTGAAAAAAGCCCAAATCCCTTTGGGAATAGGGCATCTATCCCCAAAAGAATATACTGTGTATATATATATCCTATTCCTGAGTATATTTTGGGGACTGATATCCTGCAGGGTCTGTGGCTGCAGACCACTGCAGGTGAGTTCAGACTGAGAGTATGTGTGGTGAAGGCAGTTCTGAGGGGACATGCTAGGCACCCACCCATAGCTGTGCCTTTGCCTAGGAGGGTGACTAATACCAAACAATACAAACTGCCTGGAGGACATAAAGAGATTGGAGAAACTCTCCAGGAGCTGGAAAAGGTGGGTATTATAAAGCTAACCCATAGTCCTTTCAATTCCCCAGTGTGACCAGTAAAAAAGCCAGATGTCTCCTGGTGTATGACCGTGGATTACAGTGAACTGAATAAAGTCAAACCCATTATGCATGCTGTTGTTCCCTCTATTACAGGCCTGATGGATACACCCAGCCATGAACTAAGAACATACCATTATGTGGTACATCTTGCTAATGCCTTCATTTCCACTGACATTGAACAGGAAAGTCAGGAACAGTTTGCCTTGACGTGGGAAGGACAACAATGGACTTTCACCATCCTCCCACAGGGATATCTCTACAGCCCCACCATCTGTCATGGACTTGTAGCCCAGGACTTGGTTACATGAGAGAAACTGCCAATGGTGCGGTTGTACCATTGTATTGATGATGTCATGCTCACGTCCAATTCTCTTTCAGATCTAGAAGGTGCAGCACCTAGACTGCTGCAACATTTACAGGAGAAAGGATAGGCTGTAGACCATACCAGGATTCAGGAACCTGGTTTGTCTGTCAAATTCTTGTGGGTGGTCTGGTCAGGTAAGACCAAAGTTATACCAGTAGCAGTTACAGACAAAGTTCAGGCCTTTCTTACCCCCACAACTGTAGCATTGCTACAGGAGTTTTGGGGTCTTCTGGGCTACTGGAGAGTGTTTATCCTCTACTTGGAACAAATTCTGAAGCCCTTATACCAGTTGGTATGAAAGGGCACCAAGGTGGGACTGGGATGAGACATGTGCATCTGCCTTTACTACAGCAAAATGGGCACTCAAGGCCATGCAAGCCTTGAGTGTGATAGACCCATTAGCCCTGTGAGCTGGATGTTCATGTGACTGAAGACAGTTATGGCTGGAGTCTCTGGCAGCAGCTTGAATGAACTCACCAACCTATTTGATTCTGGTCACAACTCTGGAAAGGGGCAGAGGTATGATACACTTTGATAGGAAAAGAACTGACTGCCATGTATCACGCGTAGCTGGCTACAGAATCCATCACTGGAATGGCCCCAATAAAGGTAATAACCACCTACTGCGGTGTGTATGAGACTGGACTCAAAAGCCAAGTAGTGGTGTGGCACAAACACCCACACTGTCCAAGTAGGGTGTTTACCTACAGCAGCATAGTGCCCTCTTTAATAGCCCCTTGAGTGAAGAACTCCAATGCTTATTGGAGCTAATGACATGTACTAGTGAAAAGCAGAGAGTACTTGGTTTTGCATCATTAATAGCAGAGAGTCCCTGTTGGGAGGGAAGAGCCCCTATACCTGAGGATGCATGGTACACAGATGGCTCCAGCCATTGGCAGCCCCCAAAATGGAGCACCATAGTTTCCATCCTAAGACTGAGACAATATGGATGGAAGATGGTGAGGGGAATAGCAGCCAATGGGCAGAGTTGTGGGTTCTGTGGCTTGTGATCATTCAGGAGCCCTCCCCTATAGTTGTCTGCACTGACAGCTGGGCCGTCTATCAGGACTTGACCCTGTGCCACTGACATGGTACCATGCCAACTGAATGGTTGGTCAGTAGCCACTTTGGGGGCAAGAATTGTGGCAAGACTTATGGGCCTGTGGTCAGACTAAAATAATTACAATATACCATGTGACATGTCATTTACCACTGGCATCCCCAGGAAATGATGAAGCAGATAAATTGACCCAGATACATTGGTTAGAAAGAAATTCTGCCTCTGATTTATCCCAATGGCTACATGAGTGTTTGTGGCTTGTGGGGCAAAAGACAATGTGGACTGTAGTCGGTCAGTGGGGCTTGCCTTTGACCTTTGAAGAAGTCAGCAGAGCCTGGCAGGAGAGTGTCATGTGCTTTGAAAGGTACTTAGAATGAGCTCCACAGCAACATGGAACAATAACTAAGGGGCCTATACCCCTCATCAGGTGGCAGATAGACTATATTGGGCCTCTACCTGTGTCATAAAGATATCGGTATACCATGACTTGTGTGGACACAGCTACTGGACTTCTGGTTGGTTTTCCTACCCATTATGCAGACCAGCAGATGAACAAAAGAGACCTGGAGCATCTCTTTGCTGCCTATGGCCGACCACAGGTAATTGAGAGTGATCAGGGCACCCATTTTACTGGACATACGCTGCACAAATGGGTGTAACAGCTGGGAATCAAATGGAAGTTTCATGTGCCATACAATTCTACTGCAGCAGGCATGATAGAGAGGCACAGTGGCTTGTTAAAATCCGAACTCAAGTCAGATACCAACAGAATGTGGGGATGGTCAGTCTGCTTATGGACCATGCTATGGCATTTGAACAAGACCCCAAAAGGGAGCCCTGAGCCCCATAGACATGTTAGCACATACGGCTGCCTCCTATACAACTACAAGTACAAACCAAGGAAGAATCACTGAAGCTGAGGTTCAGCCACCAGAATATCTTGCTGCCAGCACCAACTGCACTGAACTCTAGAGAATCCATTGTGTGGACGTGACCTTGGACCTTTCAAGACATGGACCAACGATGGCTAGCTCTCCTGGCACCTTGGGGACAAGGCCTGGAAGCTGGCCTCCTGTGTATTCCTAGAATAACAGCAGAGTGGCCCCCAAAGGACACAGTAGTATATCCTGAACAGCCAGAAGGCAGGAGCATCTTACCAGGAAGTTTTGTTTTATCATTATGGCCAGTGGATGCACCTCCAGTAGCACTCTATATAGACCCTTCAGTAACCCTCATGGGGAAAGGAGTAAAAGTATGGTATACTAGACCTGGAAGGGACACCCTTCCTGCTACAGTCTTATCACAGGACCACTCTCTTGCATGCATCCTACCTGATGGACAAGATTTGCCTATGTTGGTATCATTAAAACATGTGTCTGATTGCCCCTAAAGTCTTTGTGGATTGGAAACTTCCTCTGGCATAATGATTATTATAATTTTTGTTATTAGGAACATCCTCTGGCTTGAGGATTATTATAATTTTTGTTAACTGTATCAAAATCTTGTTGTATCTTAATTTTCATTATCTCTAAGTTGTTGTTATCCTCTGTTGCTATTGTGGAATCTGGTTACAGCACTCCAACTTTCTCACACAGGGACCATTGCGGAAGATTGAAAGTGTGTAGATTGGAAGGCAAGAATCCTGGAGGGGTGGGGTGTGGAAAAGTTGGTGTTCCTATGGCCAGGATCCTCACTGAACTTAAACCACCTGATGATGTAACCGGCCTGTTGCTAGGCTACTGATTCCACACCTTTAGGCAATAAGCTATTATTACACTATATAGAGAGCTTGGCCCAATGCTCTGGATGGAGGCAGAGACGCTAGTGCTCAACCTACTGCCAGGAGAACAAGCCAGGTAATAAACCCTTTCACCTCAAGGAACATTTTGCTGTCCATTTCTTTGGTCACACTGAATCCATAGCAAACTTGCCGGGGTCTAAAACCCATTGGCAAGACAATACCAAAAGTCCAAAAATCTCACTCTTTGTTGCACATGGTAAGCATTAAGGAAAAACTGACTATGGCAGCTGAAGATGTGTGAAATCATACAGGCCCTGAGTGGGGATGAGTGATACCAAAGAGAAGAAGACAAAGATTCCAGTCTTTGAGAGATTTCAAGTCACATTGTATAAGGGGACATGTGACCAGGGAAGATGTGGGTGATGTACTGGGACCATGTGATCAATCATAGATTCATAATAAATATATCTTTACAAAAATGATGGATCAATGAGATATTTGTCACTGCTCTGGCACCACTAACTAGTCTTATGGAGGCTAGAATTTTGTGTTGATAAAGGAAGTTATCTGCTTTTCATAATACTTTCGACATCTTTAAGAAAGCCTTTGTAGTTCAGAAGAAACTGCTCCCCCCAGGGCTAACCAGTTCTTAGAGCAAGGGCTCAGCTGGATGTGTACCCCTGATAGGCAGATTAACCTGTCCAGAGCCAGACTTCCTCTTGTGTAGAGTCCAGCAGGAAATATTCAACTATCTTAATCATCCCAGGGCTAGGGACCAAGCAGTGAGGGACCATCCCTCAGCTTAGAGCCCTTCGAAATTATTCAAACCAGCCAATCCTAAAGTGCTTACCTTGCCCTGCTCTGCCTTCTCCTTCCCTCATAGAGGCAGTGAAGACCATGGCCCATATCCCCCTTTACTCCCGTCCTCCACTCCTGCCCACCTGGTGTTCTTCCATGTGGCCCTGTAGGCAGTGCTGTACCATCTGCTCTAGGACCTGTGAAGATAATGGATTTTCTTTTCCTGAAGTTCTCCTATATCTCCTCTTGTAGTCACACCTGACCATCACACAAAGAATAAAAACCCAAAGGATCCAAATTTCCAGTTATAAAATAAATAACTCCTGGGATGTAATGGACAATATGGTGTCTATAATTAATAATGCTGCATTGCATATTTGGAAGTTGCTAAGAAAGTAGATGTCCAAAGTTCTCATCCCGAGAAAAAAATCATTGCTACGTGTCCTGAAGATGCTAACTAGACTTATGGTGATCATTTCACAGTATATACAAATATCAAATCATATGTTATACATCTAAAACCTGAAATAATACATTATGTGCCAATTATATTTCAACAAATAAACAAGAAAAGAAGATTGATCTGACAGCAAGAGATGGAGCAAAGGAAGGGGAACCAGTTGCAGGCAGAAATCAGCCTGGCAGCCATTCATTCATTCATGTCTTCAGCACTGACAGACATCTCTGTGTGGAAGCTGCCCTGCTCCACATGCTAAGTTAACTTTCAATCTGCTCTGGGTTTCACCACCAAGTTACCTATTAAGATGGTTTCTAATGTTGGAATCAATAGGTTCTGAGAATCCAAGAAACTCTACCTTAGGGCTGCATTTTTTGGCCTGGAAGTTTCATGTGCCATACAATTCTACCGCAGCAGGCATGATAGAGAGGCACAATGGCTTGTTAAAATCTGGACTCAAGTCAGATACCAACAGAATGTGGGGATGGTCAGTCTGCTTATGGACCATGCTATGGCATTTGAACAAGACCCCAAAAGGGAACCTTGTAAGGCATTTGCTTTCTTTAGGCCTCAAATTCCTCATCACTACAAAGAAGATGCCAAACTAGACGACCTTTAAGGTCCTTCCTTGCTCTCCAAACCATGAAGGCATAGAAACACAAAACAAACAAAAGAATACAGAACAGAGATAAACTGTTGATGACTTCTTTAAGGATGAATATTGGCCCTGAGGAATATGGGTGATGTGCTTTCTGGACAAAGCATGTGCTGAGGTCGGTCTTTACATAGAGCAGAGACCCTGGAAGAAAAATTTTGGATTTTTGTGAAAGGAAAGCCCATGTTGAGCTTTAAGTGTTAAAACTTGAAAGATGAAACCCCAGAGAGATAAGAAAGATGGGCCAGAATTAAGCACAGGGCCACCTTCAAGGCACCCACAGTGGAGCCTTTGTGTGAGGGCAGCTGATGTATGTGAATCTGGCTTCAGTGAAGAGAGAGAAACCATGAAGTCAGTTGAATAAGAAATTTAATATAAGAAATTATAAACTGTAACAGGAAAAACTGAACAGGAGCTGTCAGGCTAGGACCTACAGTCTGGATGTCAGATTTTGTCAATATTGTATTGGTGCATAACCACATCCATTCACCTCCATGCTATTAACAGCTGCTATTTTGTGACAACAGCAGGTTTAAATAACTGTGACAGAAATGTTATGGTCCACAAAGTGTAAAATATTTATCCTGCTCCTTTAAGAGCTGGTCAACCTCTAGATTAAAGTAAGAAGGGATTGGATAGAAAGAAGTAAAAGGACCATAAAAATATAACAACTACACAAAGTAGCCATTCTCCTTGAGGCTTAGATAGAACACTCCAGGAAACATGCTGCCTCTAGGCTGAGATACAGACCTGGTTTGAATGTACATGACATGGCTAACTCATGGCAGAGAAACAGCTGTGGTGTCATACTGTCAGAACTTACTAGAAATATGCTTTCTGGAACTTGCTGGAAATCCACCCCGTAGTGTGCCAAGGAAAGCTATTCATGGGGAAATGCCTCACCAGAGGCACTGTGATACAAAACCACCAAGGCAGGTACCAGGAAACCTGGTGGCCAGTGGGTGTTTCTGGAAGCCATGCCCTGTAGAAATCTGGCACTGGAGAAGCTTCCCAGACAGCAGGACTTTGATGATGGAGAAACCGTGTATGCAACAAGAGTTGGATGCTGGAGAATGCTTGGGTGTTGTAGGAGCTGGACATGGAGAAGCTGCCTGTGCAGCAGGAGCTGAATGCCTGGGAGCGGCCACGGCAAAATCCCAGTAGGTGAGCAAACTAGGAACCAGCTTTTTTCTTCTACAACATCTCTGTAGTGCCCTCTACTGGTAAAGCTTAACACCATGCTAATTGGCAAAGGAAGAATATTTCAAAGGCCCAGATCCATTTTCACAGAGCAGGCAAACAGAATGAATCTGGCTAAGAGAATGCAAATTGATAAGTAACATATAATGATAGCTGGGTACAGAAAAGAACCAGGAAATCAAAGGTTTACTAGCCTCTATTCTATCCTGTGTAAGTGAAATATCCATAGAGTTTGGCTTTTAACTATCTCAGTTTAAATAAAAGATAAAGAGGGAGGTTTTGTGTGTGTATGTGTGTGTATGTATGTGCACATTTTTATATAAAACACAGGGATACATATATGTGGATGTGTATGTATATATGGAAAACACTTGTACATGATATTTTATAGTTTTAAAGACAGGAAAAAAGAAATCTATGTTTTATGTTTAGAGTATTTTTATGTATTTTATTTATTTTTTTCTTTTTATTTCTGAACATTAGAAATAACTTCTTTTTTAGACAACACTGCCTGGCCAGAGAAATGTGCTGGATTAACCCAATTTACCTGCAGGTGTCTGAGATGGTGTTAGGGGGAGATACAGACACATACAGATACAGATAAGAACTGACTTCTATGAAACTGTACATATCATCAGATGTAATTATTTTAGGTAAGAAAAGTAAGCACAGAGCAACAGAAATGAGTTTCTTCCAACAATAACTCTGAACCTCCACTCATCTATAAATGGGACCTAGAATCCCCAATTCACATTGCATCCAGTGACATTGTGGAAAAGGGTGTCAGATCCCTAAGTGCCTTATGAGAGAACAGAGGGAAGAGGTACTACTGGTATCAGCCCTAATTTTTCCCCTTTAGTGTTCTCAGGATCTGAATAAATAGACCTCTTTTTCCATTATTAATTTCTCTATTAAGAATGTGAAATTCCATTAGTAAATGGATGAGGCAGGAAAATTCAAAAGTGGCTTTCTGTAAACCCTTGAGGATAGCCTCAAGTTTATCCTAAAATTTCCTGTAAATTTAAATACCATTGAAGATAATTTTAATAGGAATTACATGATCCATTTTCTATTTAAGAACAATCACACTGTCATACTATATCATTATAGTAAACAGATATAATGAGAGAAAACTGGTAAGGAGACAATTGTAGTAGTCTGGACAAAGTATATTGAGGACTAAGGGCAAAATGATATTTTGACTGGAGGAACAACGAAAGAATAAAGAGATATTTCAGGGGTAGAACAGACATGGCTTACTAAGAATCAATGATTAAATCTCAGATCAGATACCTGGGTAAATATTTGTACTTTCATAAGATTACAATGCGAGGATCAGAGAAAGATGAGGATGCCTCTTTGGGACACAGAGTGTAAGGAGTACTTCTGGTAACGAGATGAATTCTTCTAGTAGAGCATTCATGAAGAGAACTGGAGCAGATGAAAGAGATCTACATTCCAGACGTATGTTTGGAAAAGGTTGTTAAAAATGAGTGGAAGACATTTACTGATAATGAATTTTGCAGGTTCTCCAAACGTTCTCTAAGCACTTTGAGTTGGATAGCTCCATGTAACAACTTCTGATGGATGAACTGTGCATGGAAGGGATGTGTGACACCTCCATGTTGAAGCATTTAATATCCATGCATGACTGTCTAGCTCTCTTCTGCAGCAGTATGCCAAGTGGGAAAGTTACAAGGTACGAGCAGCTAGGATTCTGAAGTCATTGCTTTGAAGGAAGTTGTCCTGGAAGGCCAGTGGACCAGAGAAGACTTTATGTTAGCAAGATGTAAATGTCCATGTGTTAAGCTACTGAACATGTGCAAAAACTGCTTGTTATAACAGCAGAACTTAGCATTTTCTTATTAATGCAAAGGTTGAGGTTGAGATTGCACCAGGACATTGCCTATTAGAGAAAAAGGAGACCTCAGAGGACAGAACTCCTAGGGAACATGAATATTTAAGTGGCAGTTTTTAACTCAGGATGCTCATGAAAACTATGTAGGGGATTTTTAATCTTAAAAAGTCCATATTTCAACTCAAGATATTCTGATTTAATTGGTCTGAGATGAATCCAGGCATCAGCATCACTATGTTTTCAAGGCTCCCCAGGTGACTTCAGTGTTCAGCCATGGCTGGTTTAAGAAATGAGCAAAAGCAGAGAAGACCACAACAAAGTTTTGTGGAGGATAGGATGTTAGGATTGGCAGAGAATCAGTGGAAAGTGGTCTCATGGAAACCAGAGAAAAAGGCAGTTTCACTTAGAGTGGAGTCACTCACAAAGCCAGAGGAGGAGTGTAATACATTACATTTGGCAATCAATGGGTGAACTTAGCAAGAGCAGTTTAAATGGACTGCTGATGGTAGATATTATTCCTAGGTTGGAGAAAGCTGTAAGGCACAACTGGGAATAAGCACTGTTCTTTACGGAAGTGTGTGATTTTAAGAGCAATATGGATAAAGTAGGAATTGGAATTAAGGAGGATAGTTTTCCTTTTTTCTTGTTTTTTCAGTTCCTCTATTAATTTGATTTTATTGATGTTTAAGTGTACAGATTTATGTCTATAGTTTCATAGTATTTCTTCATTTATGTATACCCATATAACCTGCACCAGATAAAAATAGTTTTGCCCATCATGCCACCAGCCACCATGCTCCTTTCATATAAGTGCACCTAGGAGGTCCTGTATTGACTTCTGTCGTCATTATGACTTACCTTTATCTTGATCTTCACGCAAATGGAATCATAAAGTAGATGATTTTGCCTGTGTATTCTTTCTTTCCACAGTGTATATTCAAGATGCATACATTTTGTAGTGTGTACAGATACTTATTGTTTGTGTTCTTATGTGTAAAATTCCCTTGTACAACCACTCCACACTTTTGTTTTCTCTACCCAGCAAGATTTGCCACTCTCTGCTTGAGCTCTGTTTTCTCATTCAGTGGTTAAAAATATATCTATTGAAAGGAAGAAAGCCAGGGAGCTGTGGGGCTTAACTTGTTTCTTCCTTCTCTCCAGGATTGTAGCCCTTCATTCACTGCTGTTCAGAGCCCGCAGGATATAAATTTGCATATTTCTTGAGTTTCTCTTGTTGTGTCAACTGGGAGAGTAAGTTGGAACCCGACTACTCTGTTGTGAGCAGATGTGTGATTCCTGTGTTTGTTTTGTTTGATGACAGCAAATTCTAGAATCCCATTATGTCCTGTAGGAAACCACAGCAAGAAGGGGAGTTGCGATGCTTTGGAAACAGAGGGGCAGAGTGATAACAGGCCGTTTCACAGAAGAACTCGTGAAGGACATATGATCTAGAATGCCATAGCTGGACTTGGCCTTCAATACTGAGAAGAGCAATCTCCACTCTTAAAACAGAAGAAAGCAATATGGGTAGATTTAAACGTGGGAGATGACACTGATGCTCCCAAATGACCCCTTTTCTAGTATGTCTGTTTTCTTAAAATAATACCTGTGACCAGATCATTTGGGGAGAGTCAGCGGGACAGGGTTGGAGTCAGAAGCTCTGAAACACAGTGGCTGTGGGTGAGGGCCACCCTGTGACAGAAAAGGAGCTCAGAGACTGTGAGAATGAGCATAGAACCACAGCAAGAGGCCCCTAAGGCTGGACGTGACACATTTAGTTAATAATATGATTGGCTTACATTTGTTGTCCACTTGCACAGTTAGTGCATTGGTCTGACAGAGCTGTCATAACAAAATGCCACAGCCTGGGTGGCTTAAACAACACATATTTATTCCTACAGTTCTGGGGGCTGGGTGTCCAAGATCAAGGTGTTGGCAGGATTGGTTTCTCCTGAGGGTTATGAGGAAAAGGTCTTTTCCAGGCTTCTCTTTTTGACTTGTACATGCAAGTCTCATTACTCTGTCTCTTTCCATTGGTTTTCCTGTATGTGCAGCTGTGTCTAGGTCCAGATTTCCCCTTTCTATAGGGACACCTAACATTGGGTAAGGGCTGTAATGACCTCACTTTAACATGGTTACCTCTGAAAGGACCCTATCTCCAAATTGTATCACATTCTGAGGTATCGAGGGTGAGAACTTCCAACATAGGTATTTGTGGGGGATGAGAGCCTAATTAAATCTCTAACACTTAGTAAAATGTCTTGAAGCCATTTTTATACATTACCACAGTGCAAATAATCAATTTGGAGCAAAAGAAAACATGATTATGAAATTTATAGAGAGTTTGCATAGATTTAGTACATGTAAGAAATATCCTGAGGTCAGTGGAAGAAGGCGGGAAGATGAGAGGATGTAGTGCTAGTAATGGCTCACCCAAGATGCAAACAAAAATGGTGTGCATTTCTATAGAGAACTTAAAATCAATAACAAAACATATAAAAATAATTCATTAGTTGATCTATTGCTAACAATCTAACCTTCAAGTGTTAATAACATGTCAGCTTCAAATTCACATACTTCTGCAACTAGTTGCATAGATTCATTACATTCATTTTGGGAATAAATATGTAATGGTTTAGAGTTATTCAAATTCATTTTAGACAGTTTTTGTTTTTAATTCCTTTGTTCCCACATTTCCAGGCATCTCATAGGGCTTCAATAAACAAAAGTATGATAGACAATGTTTATAAAGCAGAAATTGGGCTGATTTAGTTCTGAAGCACATTAAAATTTTTGATTTGTGTTTAAAATATGGAATAGTGGAACAGCGTGAAAAACTAGGTGTGACAGTTTTGTTTGGTAAATGGAGATTTTGTTTGTATACAACTACAGAATGTGAATAGCTTTATATTTAAAGTTTCTTGTTTTTAAATTATCAAAATTTTGTTTTAAATCTAATAAAGTATCACAAATTAATAGTTATTGTTCATTATTACTGAATTCTTTATCATGGAAGAAGGATGTTAAAAAAATAATCAACTCCAGGTGTCAGATATGCCTGAACCTCTCACTGCTTAAGGTCCTAAAAGCCTATTAGAGATGAGCCAAAATTTATACCTAAACTTCTTAGCAGCACCACAAAAGAAAATAGAATTAGCAATTATTTCAGCATTCTCTGGGGGGAAAAAAATGAAGTCACTTAAGAGCATTACTTTTTCTGGTGATATAATGCGATGGAAAGTTCCCTCATGAGTCGCTGTAAAAGTTCTAGTGTGAAGTAGTGGATAGAGTTGGCAAAATTCTTATAAGAAATTGCATATCGAGTGTCATGGGTCTATTTGTGTTAATGCTTTTCAGTGAGAGTTGATGGCATAAAAACTCAGAAAAAGTAATTTTTTGAATAGCTAAAATGAAATAATCTAGATAGAGCTCTCTTAATTTTTGCCTGAGCCAATGTAAAAGTTGCTTCCCAGAGTATCTTGTAGGGAATACTGCTCCACAAAATGAGCCCTGGAGTGTGAGGTAAATAAGGTTGAGAAATGAAACGTCTTTTGTCAGAACCACCCCTCCTTGGAGATTTACAGAGCACATTAGCATGTTCGAAGCTCACAGAAGTCACTGGGTTAAAGGATTTTACTGAACTTTAGCTCAGTGTTTTCCATATTTAATTTGAAATAACCCCCACTTCTTTTTTTCCCATGTAGCTTACCTTAGACTTCATGTTCTTTAGGAAACAATTTAGAAATGAAGGTATTTTGTATTCTTCAAGAATTCTTCCATAATGCTCTTCTCATTCTTTGTAAGGGATGGCAGAGGGTTTCTGCTAACAGTCACACCAATAAGGACTGAAGATCCACAGATCTGCACTATTGGACATGTCTGGAGCAATGCTACCTTGATAAAATGTCAGTTGTTATCACCAATAGTATTACATTGCCCTCCAAATTTGCGGTCACACCAGTTTTTTCTAAGGAAGGTTCCCTGCTCCTTCTGAAGGTAGACACTCTCCTATACTCAGAAGGTAATAGCAAGAAAGCTCTGTTTTCCCTTTTGTTTAGAGCTTAGTTTTTTCCTATGATGCATCATTTAAGTAAAGAACATTTCTGAAGGAAGCTAGCCAAAACAGATGAAAAGAACACACCAAGAAACAATGAAAAAATTTAGAGTGGTAATAAATATTCCTATACTGATAACAAAGCAAAAAATCCCAATCATCTATAGAGCTATGGAAGGAGGACTTAGAAAAAGCCCCTGGTTAGGAAAAGTAGAAATGTCTCTAAAATTACAAAAAGTATAATTGAGACACACATCCCCTTTGCCTTTATATCACATGAAAGCTCTTTGTGACATACTCGTTTGACAAAAATCTGGGAAAGAAACTCTTCAGGAAAAATAAGACACAGAAAAAGGAAAATAGGTTCAAAAGTTTGCAAAATATTCTTCAGAGGAAGTTCATGAATTAAAAAGTAGTCAGGCTACCAGATATTTCAGAACCACCAAAATTTCACAAAGGACAAAGTTGGAAATTGTTACATATTTTGAGTGGAACTTTAGAAATTTAGGGAAAGAAAGTCCTAATAGGGTTTAGAGAAATGTCTAATTTACTAATCTGGGTTGCAGGAGTAGAAGAAGAAACCCTTGCCTGGCTGGTGTAAATGTCTGAGGGTGAGGCTGGCTAGAGAAAGATCTCTGGAGATCACTGTGAGTGCAAGTGGGAAGGCTGCAAAGAGGCCGCTAGAACAAAGAGGACCTCCTGGGAGGGCTCCAGAGGGTTGGAATCGTGATGGAGGGCAGTTCAGGCAGATACTCTAGCCCCAAATCTTGTCAAATAGCCTAATTTCCAAGTTCTACTAATTTAAAGTAGTCAACTATAGTGAGAAGACACGATATATTAGGGAATGAAGCTCCATAATAAGGAAAAGAAAGTCATTCAAGTCAATGAATGGAAAAAAAAATCAAGTGGTGCCTAAGAATACATTTTATATTCAGACAACCGAAGTTTGAACTTTAACTACACCTCTTTAGTAGCTTTATCACCTTGGGCAGTTTGTTTAATTTTTTTATTTAGTTTTCATATCCGTAAAATTGGAATCAATAGCATCTGCCGCCCAGGATTGCAAAACTAGATTTGAAGTGTTTAGGATAATGCCTGACACTTAGCTTCCACTTTTTTGAGCAACTACTAACCAGAGAAGAAGTGAAAGTTTTATCAAAGAGAGAAGTCAGCCACAATTTTCAGAGTAATCTAACAGCATATTTTTTGTTTTTTTGGTTTTATTATTTCAGTAAGAACACTTCACATGAGATCTACTCCAGGCAGTATGTTGTACAGCAGATTGTAGAACTTATACACAGGGCATGACTGCAACTTTATACTCATCTAACAGCAACTCATTTCCCCCTGCTTCTCTTAGCAACCACCATCCTACTCTCTGCTTTTACACTGTAGCATTTACTCCAGCCAAGATATGGAAACAACCTTAGTGTCCATTGACGGGGAAGTGGATAAAAGAAGGCGGTATATACATATAATGGAATATTATTCAGCCTTGTAAAAGAAAGAAATCCTGCCCTATGCAATGACTTGGCTGAACCTTCAGGACATCATGCTCATTGACACAAGCCAGTTATAGAAGGAGGGGTTCTGTACAATACCCTTAGATGAGGTATCTAAAACCAAATTGAAACTCAGCTTTTGGAGACCTTTCAAACATCTGTCAAGGGTGTTTATTTCAGCATTTTCTTGTTTCAAGTGATACAAAAATTAATAATGCTTAAAAAATAGAGGGAAAGCTGATTTCCAACTATTTTTAATTTGAGAAATCTAAATATAAAAGAAATCTTATGAGAAAGCACCTGGTTTTGACATTTTTGCTTTTTTCTTTTTCTGAAGAGAAGGAAAACACTTGGCTATTGGAATGCCAATATGAACTTAGTCACTGAGTAGTAAAGTTAATTTTCTAGTAAGTGCTGTTAGCACTAAGCATATCATCCCCACAGAAGGAGAGGTATATTCAAACTGATACACATAGAATCCAAACATCTGAGTTATACATTATCCTTGTATAACGAGGCTCCTCTCTATATGCACCCAGATGTTACATGAGCCTATCTAGGACAAAAACAAAACAAAACAGAAATGCTGTGTTCCAGGAGTAGTATGTTAAACTCTTGGGCAACTGAGACAGCTTGTCTCCCCTGAGAGGATGGGGACATGCTGGGTTTTCCTAATCAAATCTCGAGCTGAGGGTATATGTTCACACATCTTCTTCCCATCCAGAGTGTGGATGGAGAGGGAGCATTCCTGCATCAGTGCTAGCACAGCATATTCATTCAGAAAATATTGACACCCCTGTGATGTGCCGTGCCTGGCTGTAGGGTCTGGGACTGTAACCCCGGAGAGTGCTGCACTCACAGAGTTTATAGTCTCATGTGGGAAGACAGACAATGCACAGGGAAACAAGTGAGATCATTCCAGATGAGCACAAGTTCCATAACGAAGTAAACACAGTAATGAGGCATAGAATAGGCTGTCAGGACATTTTTGTGGAATGAAAGAAGGAAAACAGTTTTTCCACAAATGTCACTTGGCAATTGCTCCAGGCAACACAGATGCCCTCCTCCTAAGGTTACTGGTGGTGAATTTGCTTCCTTGCCAGCAATTCAATAAAAGTTCATAAAGAGAGAGTCCCTGGCCCCTCTTTCCCCACTACAAGCTTCATCATAAAAGCCTGTCTGGCTGTTCTTGGAACAACTCTGAGTTGAGGTCTTCAATCTGAACAGAGATAAAATCTCTTGAGTGCTCTCTATAATCCAGACCTGATCCCTAAAATGTTACATGTTTATTTACATTCAATGCACACACTATAGCTTTATAATATAGGTGCTATTTTTATCCCCTTTTTACAAAATGAGAATATTAAAGCTCAGAGAAGCTTAGTAACTTTCTAACAGTCAAGGATCTGCTAAGTGGCAAAGGCAATTTGGCTTCAGGGTCTGAGCTCTTTCCTGGTGTCATTGAGGTAAATAAAGGAGCCTAATACTGAGAATGAGGTATTTTCCACACCACCCCTTCTCCTCAATATGTATCTATGCTTCCTTACCAAGTCTCTGAAAGCAGGTTTGTTTATTTGCAAGGAAAACAGAGAGTCATCGTAAGGAGACGTTTGAGTTATACTTGCAAGGGAGACCTTCTTTTTTCTTTCCTGGGGCTCTTCAATGTACTTCCCTTAGATGATCAAAACTGACTCATGCTTTCCTAGTATCTAACACCTCTGGACTTGAGAAAAGAGCACTGTTACTGCCATTAGGGATGTGAAATTGTGCCACACAAAATTATGATTTTATTTGTCATTTCCCCCACTCAACTATAAACTGCTGGAGGGCATGGTCTATGTCTTGGTTGGAATTTTATCCCCTGCATTTGGAAAAGTACTAGATACCTTAGATAGTTTATTAAGGACTTATGAAATAAATGAATGAATGAGCAATGAGATTACAGATCCAAACCTCCATGTAGTTATGACTTCTTGACTCGTTTTCACTCTTCCACAGGGGAATTGTCACTTTTGAAGAGAGCAGTATACCACTAAGCAGTAAAATGCTATTACTTTCAACTGGACTATCAATGTCAGTAACAGAAAAATAGGAAGAATGAAAATAATTGTTTCTTTGAACCCTTCACAGCTGAAGAACTTTTATTTAGATCCTCTTCTAAAATAATTATCTTTTTATAAACATGCATTTGAGCTCATCCGCTCTTTCATGAGTTATTCCTGTGTTTGGTGCTCTGTTTTGACTCCACACTACCTTCTGGGCCCCCATCTGTCAATAGCAAAGTGTTACAATTATGACTTCCCCTCAGTCAAATCTGCTAGTTTTCTCATACTCAGTTGCTATAGCACTTCAGCCTCCCTCTGAAGAACCTTGTTTGTAATACTCACATCTTTCTCTACTATTCATTTACTTACACCCTTTCACAGATTTTTGTCGACATGCTACTGACTTTGACACTTGGCAGTCTTCTGAAGCTTTTGCTAAGTAAATTGAAAATTGGGATAGTGCAACAGGAATCCATTCTGTATCTGTACATGCTGCATTTCCATTTGACATCAGCCAAAATCCTGTTGTAGTCACCTTTTCAGGGAGAGCTAAAGATCCATCGCCATTGGATACCACTTTGTTATGTTCGTTTACTATTTTCAGGGGTAGAACTTTCAACTATAGACATTTGAAAACTTGACGGAAATTAAAATAAAAAAAATACAGCTGGAGAGAATATTTGAAAATCATACATCTGATAAAAGGCTGGTGTTAAGGATATGTAAAGAACTCTTACAAGTTTATGATAAAAAGACTTATAATCTGGTTTAAAAATTGGAAAGGATTTGAATAAACATTTCTCCAAAGAAAACATACAAATTGCAAATTAAAAAGATGATCAACATGATTTGTCCTTAAAGAAATGCAAATTAAAATCACAACAGACAGCTTCACACTGACCAGCAAGGCTAACATAAAAAATAAAGGCAATAACAATTGCTGTCAGTAATGTGGAGAAATTAGAACCCTCATACGTTGCTGATGGGAATGTGAAATGGTACAGCCATTTGGAAAACAGTCTGTAAATTTTCAGAAAGTTAAACAGAGTTACTGTGAGACCCAGCAATGCCATTCCTAGATATACAACCAAGAGAAATGAGAACGTAAATCTTCACAGAAACTCATGAGCACCGATGCTTATGGAAGCATTACTCTTAAGCTGAAATGTGGAAACCACCTAAATGTCCACTACCTATCAAATGGATTAACAGAATGTAGTACATCCATGTAGTGGAATCTCACTTTTCCATAGAAAGGAGTGAAATGCTGACATACGCTGCAACATAGATGAATCTTGAAAACATTATGCTAATAAAAGAAGCTAGACACAAAAGGCCATGCATTATATGATTCTGTATATATGAATGTCTAGAATAGGCAAATACATAGACACAGAAAGTTGTTTGGTGGTTGCCAGAGCAGGAAAAGGGGACAGTACGGGTGCAAGATTTCCTTCAAGGGGGATGAAAATGTTCCAAAATTAGATTATGGTGATGGTTGCACAACTCTGAATTGAAGAAAAACCATTGACTCATACAACATAAATAGATGTATTTTATAGTACGTGAATTATGTTTCAATAAATCTGTTTTTTTTTTTAAAGAATAATACTATAGCCCTTCAACGACCCATTACCGAATAGCTTTCATTGATTCAGGATGTTGTAAATGCACTGGAAAACGTTGAAAGGGGAACATTATTTCCCAAGGATTATCAGGCAGGGTGAGGTTTGATTATCTTTGTGGGGCACATCCCCATACTATTACACATAAATGCTGGAAAAACATCCAGAGGAACATATATGCTTTGCATTTTCTTTTGTGAGATTGATAAATTTTAATAAGTAATATGTGTATGTTTTCAAATGAATATATCTTAGAGAAAAAACTCTGAACACTTTTAAGTCAATAACTGCAATTTAAAATACTATAGAAGGACAAATTAATATAAAAAAATGAATTTTCCTAAATTTTTAGACCCTTGTTTCCTGGAGGACTAAAGGGGTGTTTTCACTATAGGTAGAAAGTTTATAGATTTTGTTTAGATTTGTGGATTTTGACCTAATTCATTCTTGGTCAATGATATCAGGCTTGAGGATCACCATTGGTTAGCAGAGATGATGCCCCTCTTAATGTTTTGTCAGAACTTATCTATGCAGATTTTCCAATCAGAATGTTCCCTCTAAAATAATAAGGTTTTAAGACATAACAAAAAACAGGCACCTCATTTATAGTATCGTGTGGATTCCCAAATGAGTGCATGGATTTCTGGGTGCATGTTTTTTCTGTGTGTGTGTGTCTGTAGTGTTCAAAAGTGTACGTGTGTATGTGTGTGTATGTGTGTGTGTTCATGTTCCCAGAAGAATTAAGACCTCATTTCAGATCGTCAAGTTGCATAGGAAGGTGATACTGTATATCAAGATGGAAATCTCTTTACAATGAAGAACTGAAAGTGGTATGAAACTAGTATATTTAATTTTGGAATCATATGTTAGCGAGAGAAACCTGGTTTCTATTGACTCAGTAGGTTCTTGTCATATCTAATTTATCATGGTAGAGTTTTGTGGAAGCAAACATATATAAACGTATAAGTTTCATGTATAATTGGTAGCATAGATAAAAATAATTTGACATTGAAATTTATACTTAAGAAATGGTGCATTTCACTGCAATCAATTTTTCATTATGCTGTTGAGATCAATAGCTACAAATAAGATATAAAAACTCTATTATTGATGGAGTATATGTCAGTATAAAATGTACAGTTTTCTATAGCATTTCAGGGTTAGAAAATTGTATTATACAGTTTCCAATGATATTCATATTGCTCTGTAGAGAATGCCTATTAAAATCAATGTACAGTAAGTCAACATGGGGATATTTTATAACACTAAGAAAGGACAGAGCATATACAAAAAAGACACTACTTTCTTTTTCTTTAATATTACCTTAAATTCTTTGTCAGAGGTTGGTTTGGATTGCTGGAATAATGGTGATACATCAGATTTTTATGATTTGAAAACTAGTCCAACTTGGTCATGACCAAATCTGATTACTTTAGAAAGCTCATCAGCCTTGTGATAATTATTAAATAAAATGTGTCTCCCCCTAAAAAAAACCCAAACAAACAAAATACAGTTGACATCAGTGAGGATGCTGAATAGCCACACAGCATGCATTTAAGAAGGGGTAGGAAGGCATGCAGCCAGTAAATCTTTGGATTTCAAATGAATAAGCTACACACGATACTGGTCTTGGTACTTCAGGTCCTAAACCTGTAATCACAAGCCCTATAATCAATCCCATTCACTTAGAAAACAAGTATGATCTGAGCAAGGACGCTAATAAGGAATAGTTTGGTATTATATAGCTTACACAGACGTAGACTTGGCTGAAAACATTTATTTCCTCTTAAACATATTGATTTTTCTTGTTGTTAAATTTACATGTTTTTGTGATGAATAAAACAATAGGTCATAAAGTTTCCAGATTTATTTTAAAGAGCCTGACTTTTTCTAAATTACTTCACTCAATCACTTCTGCTTCAATGATAATCCATTTGAAAATAATATAAGTACACTTTAACATATGACAAATCGTGTCTATCTGCCCTGTTTGAAACTGTACCAGTTTTACATTTCTTGTCATTGAAATAAGATTCATTTAAAACAAATAACTTCACAATGAGAGTGATTTCAAAAAGGCTCATATTATATTTATAGTCAAATGATATTTATTCATTATCTGGACAAACATGATGCTCTGTGGGGTACCTACACCTACTTGTAAAGCATAAATGGAGATGAAATTCACCTAGAGAGATTGATATTCAGATTTTGAAAGGTATATATATCTAATTTAGAGGTTAATTTATTTCCAAGTAAAGTGATTATGAGTAAGCAGTACTTTGAGGAAAAGAAAGAAGAAAATATTACTTAGTGGGTGTCCTAAAAGCCTGTGTGTGTGTGTGTGTGTGTGTGTGTGTGTGTGTGTGTGTATGTATTAAGTAGTCATCACTGATAAAATTCTGTCATTGTACAAATATTTATTAAACCAAACCCTGGGAGATTCAAAGACTGTATTACTTACTAAGAAGCTTTTAGTTTCACAGGGGAGCTATCTTAGTCTGTTAGACTATCATACCAAAAAACCATAAGACTGAGTTGATGTAAAAGCATCAGTTTATTTTCTTACAGTTCTTCAGGCTAGACATCTAAAATTAAGGTGTCAGCAGGATTAGTTTCTCCTGAGGCCTGTCTTTGGGGCTTGCAGGTAGATGACTTACTTCTTTTTGTGCCCTCGATGGCCTTTTTTCCATGTGTGCAAGCTCTTGGTTTACCATCCTTATAAGGATACTAGTCCTAATTTAAGGGTCCCATCCTGATGACCTCATTTAACCTTAATTACCTTCTAAAGACCCATCTCGAAATGCAGTCACATTAGGTGTTAAGGCTTCAGCATAAGAATTTTGGATGGACACAACTCTATCCACAACAGAAGCTAAGAAATATGCATAAGAATCTTCAGTATATTTAGTAGGTTTCCTAAACATGCTTTTTCAGATTTAGGAGAGAGGAAACATTTTAAAATCTCTTCGGGTCTGAACACCAGTTATCTCATACCTAAGGTGAAGTGGGTATGGCCCAAATGACATGATCTTGTCAATTCAAAACACCAAGAATTGCTGAAACTGTGATCAAAGTAGATTACATGATTCTGGCAAACTCCAGGGCCTGTGAGCAGGTAGGTTTTCCTTGGGTGGAGGTGGAATGGTGAGGGAACCATTTCTGTGGGTGTGGCCTGGGCAAAGCAGGGGCAGGCATGGCGGCCACTCAGAGGATGGTGAGCAGTGCCCTTTGGTGAAAACACAGGGGACCCTCAGGGAAGCAGGGAGAATAATACACCTAACTAGAGAAAATACAGAATCTTGAAAGTCAGTCTGAGAATATCATATTTTGATTAGGTGCCAAGATAAATTTGTAGCTTTTGGTCACAGATGTAATATACTTGGAATGATCTCCAAGGATCCTTTTGTCTCACAGAAGAAAGGAGATTGGGTTGAAATGTGGACTAGATGGGTGGACAACTTGCCATCTGCCCAGTGCTAAGGAAGCCAGCTGAAGCAGTCACAATACAGCCACAGAACCGTGGTTACTGTCAACCTCAAACCTATCTTGCTTGTATTTATGATACTTTTTGTTCTTTTGTTTGCAAAAAAAGAAAATTGTTTCATGAAAGAGCAAGAAAGAGACAAAGATTACGGTACACTTCCAATGCCAATTGCTCCACATTTATCTCATTTAACTCTTGAAATGAATCTGAGAGGTGGAGCAGATAATCCTTATTTCATGAGATTGTTAAGCAAGGCTAGGGACCACCAAGCTCAGCACACTAGTGATGAGGATTTCATACAGGTTGTTGACTGTCTACTCCAAAGAGCAAACGTTTTGTAAGCCATGGTGCAGAATTCTAGTGTTCTGACAGCAGCTTGACATAAGCCTGTTAACAGCCAAAAAACGGACAAATTAAGAGCAAGGTGGAAACCTGGTACACTAGGGAAGGAGTTGGAGTAGGGTGCCACGGAATGGCAAGGAGCACTGGAGATAGGAAGATGTCCAGAAGAAAAGCTGGCAGGTAGAAACAGGCTGCCCCCAAGGCATCATGCCCACTCTATCGCATCAGGACCCCCTGGTTCAGTCCTGATTGCCCTGAGTGCAATGGAGGATCTTGTTAGGGTAGCATGGCACATTCTGTGGCTCACTGTGTTAGGAGGTTATGTTAAGAAGAAACGGAGGAGCAAAAGAAGCAAGATTTTCTAATTTGAGTTTCTGTCAAATAAGACAATGAACAATGACTAGATGGGTACCTATTGTGTCCAAAGGACAGCTCCTCTGGCTCTAGGAGGACCCACAAGGGCACAGGACCCAACTGGTGCCATTTGAAACTGGCTGGATAGGTATAACTTGTTATAGATTAAAATGATTTATATTGTGACCAAATGGATCGTTGTTGAAGTAATAAGTGAAATCATTTTGAAATAGCCTGGCTATTTAAAACAAATCTGGGCCATATGAGATTATTTTATTCATCAGAAAAAAATCACAGGAAACTTTAACAAAATAAGAAGTCAAACTTTTTAAAAAAGAAATAAACGTCTTCAAAAAAGCCTACCACTCTGAAAACTATCTAGCAGGAAAATATTCCTTATCACCTTTATCCTTTAGGTTAAAGTTATCTAAGTGAATAAAGATCACATGAGATTTTACAAGACTTGTGATCACACTTTTAGGATGTGATTAGCCATGATTTAAGATAGTCACACTGGCTCTTCTCAGTAAAAGTTAATTATTTGTGCTTATTTAGAGCAGAGTATAACCTTCTTTCTGAGATGTAGACTGTTTCTTTTATGCTCTTCCTTTTTGTGAGCTTCTTATTCCAATGAGGATATTCTTTATTAAATATATTCAATATATTCTTCTCAGTGTTATTGTGAATGGGGCAAACTTTAAAATGTGCTGTTTTAAAACTCATTCTTGAGCATGTTAGTATACAGACACACACACACACACACACACATCAAATTTCTGTCTCTGGGAATGAGTCCTAGTTTAAATATACGTGGTTATATGCTATTCACAAGTTATTTGTAGACTATCAGAAATGAAGTAGCATTTAAGTATAGTAATACATATGTTTGTCTACTTGAATATTTTAATATTGAAATTTGGGAAATTAACTCTAAAGCAAAACAAAAGTATAGACACAACATAAAACAGTTGACCTAGAATGTGAAACATTGGATCTTAGTGAAAGTAATGAAAATATCCATTTTAAATATATTTTACAACTTTTCCAGGAATTAATTGCACAAACTATGGTAGGTGTAACTTAGAAACAAACAAAAAACAACTGTACTTCTTATGCTCCTTTAACTTAGTTTTGGGAAGGCTTCGCCTTTGAGGACTCTAGCTTGTTAGAGTTGTAAGGAAGCATGTTTTGGATATTTAAGTTTCAAGGATACAAAAGTACTCATGGTTTGATTTATCAATTTAGTCTTCCTAGAAAAAATAAACTAAGGTGTTTTATTTTTACAAGAAAAACAATGTTGCTCAAAATTATAAAAAAGCTAATGAGGGAAAGAAAGATGAATTGGAAGGTGATAAAGTGATAATAAACATTAGGTATAAGTAATAAGCTGAGTGATGATGGGTCTTGGAGAAAGTTGGCAGATAATGGGAAATACAAGTAATGTTGGTTATATGGACACCTTTGAGAATTACGGGATATCATTTAGGTTATAAATAACAAAAACATAAATATATACTCTAACCAAAATGTCATTCTAAGGCAGTAGTGTAATGCAAAGGAAAGAACACGGGTTCTAAAATCAGACAATCTCAGTTTATATTCCAACTCTGATACCAGTTATTTTGGTCCTCTAGCACTTACTTTCTGTTTAACTTATTTAAAGAGTTTCTGCCTACATTTCCTTGTCTGTACAATGGGGTAACAATAGTGTGGGTCTAAGAATCATATTCATTAGTACTTGTTAATTTAAAAATTGCTTCAAATATATATATTTATATTTTTGTCTCCTAATGTGAATATGAAATATGAAAACTCATTCTTGAGCATATTAGTATATAGACACACACACACACACACACACACACACACACACACACATCAAATTTCTGTCTCTGGGAATGAGAATAATTCCTGCCAACTGGATGCAGAAACAAACACTTAAGCTAGCTTTAAAATTAACTCAAACTATGAATGTCAATCACCATAGTTTCATTTATTACTTTTAAAAAAACTTTTTTTTAATTTTAATGCTTTTAAAAAGTACTTATCAAACTTATAATCATTTACCATGTGTATTATGCTATGAATAGGAAAGTAGGTTCAAGGACTATTGTACCTCACTCCATCAATATATAAGGAATGAGGTATTTTGAGAGTTAGTATTAAACCTTTCAAATCATTGGGACACACTTTTGAATACAGCATATCACTTCAACACATTAAATGATATCCTATTGGTCTACTCTATGGAAGTGAGAGTGAAGTTTGTAGTGATGAATGCATTAATACAAAAGAAAGATCTCAAATAAATTGCCTCACTATATACCTCCAGGGACTGGAAGAAGATCAAACGAAGTTTAAGGTTAGCAGAAGAAAGGAAATACAAAGATGAGAGTGGAAATAAATGAAAAAAAAATCAATGAAACAAAGAGCTAGTTTGTTGAAAACATTAACAAAGTTGACAAACTTTTAGGTAGACAAAGAAGAGAGAAGACTCAAATAACTAAAATCAGAAATGAAAGAGGCAACAGTACAACAGATACCACAGAAATACAAAGGATCTCAAGACACTGCTATGACAATTACATACCAAGAAATGGACAACCTAAAAGAAATGGAAAAATATCCTAGAAATACACAACTACCAAGATTGAATTATGAAGAAATAGAAAATCTGAACAGACCAATAGTGACAAGGAGACTGAATCAGTAATCAAAAACTTCCCAACAAGGAAAAGCCCAGGGTTTAATAGATTTATTGGTAAATTCTACAAACATAAAATATTAATGCCAATCCTTCTCAAAGCCTTCCTAAAAACAGAACAAGGGGAAATACCTCTAAACTCATTTAATGAGATCAGCACCACCCTGATACCAAAATTAGACAAGGGCACTGTAAGAAAAGAAAACTGTAGAAAGCTACCCCTGATTTATATAGATGCAAAAACTCCTTGATGAAATGCTAGCAAACAGAATTCAACAACACACTAAAAGGATCATATACTGTGATTTAGTGAGATTTATTTCTGAGATGTAAGGATAGCTCTACAAATATAAATCAATAAATATGAAATGCATACATCTGAATGAATATTAAAATAACATGATTCGTCTCAAAAGATGCAGAAACTGTATTCAACAAAACAGCATTCTTTTGTGATAAAAATCTCTCTACAAATTAGGTATACACATGGAATGTACCTCAACATATCAGGTGATAGATGACAAGTCCACAGTGAACAGCTTACTCAACAGTGAACAGTTGAAAGCTTTTTTTCTAAGATCAGCAATAAGACAAGGATGCTCACTCTCACCACTTTCTTCAACATAGTACAGGAAGTCCTAGCCAGAGCAGTTAGTCAGTAAAAACATAAGGCATCCAAATCATAAAGAAAGAAGCAAATTGTCTCTGTAGATGATGCATTATATATAAAAAAAACCTAAAGATTTCACCAAAAATCTATTAGGACTAATCAATGAAAGGAGTAAAGTTGCAGGATAAAAAAATCAATACATAAAGATCAACTTTGTTTTTATACACTAATGATGAATTATTAGAAAGAGAAATTACAAAAACAATCCCATCTTCCATAGTATCACAAAGAATAAAATGCTTTGGTACAAATTTAACTGAGAAGGTAAAAGACCTGTACACTGAAAACTTTAAAGTGTTGATGAAAGAAATTGAGGAAAACACAAATAAATGGAAAGATATCCTGTGTTTGAGGGTAGAAAGAATTCATATTGTTAAAATGCCCATGGCAGCCAAAGACATCTACAGTTTCTAAGCCATCTCTATCAAGTTTCCATTGGTATTTTTCACAGAAATAGAAAAAAATCCTAAAATTTGTGTTAGGAATTAAAAAAAAACACCAATAGTCAAAGCATCTTGAAAAAGAACAAAGCTGGAGGCATCACACACTCTCATTTCATACTATATAACAAAGCTATAATAATGAAAACAGTAAAACACTAGGGTACTAGCATAAAAGTAGACAAGACTAATGGAACAGCACAGAGAGCCCAGATTTAAACCAACACATACGATCAACTAAACTTTGACAAGGACAGCAAGAACACACTGGGAAAAAGAGTTTCTTCAGTAAGTGCTGTTAGGAAAACTGGATAATTACATACAGAAGAATGAGAGGACCCCTATTTTAAAACACTCAAAAAAATTAACTCATAATGGATTAAAGACAGTGTAAGAACTGAAACCTTAAAATTCCTATAGAAGAAAACACTGGGGACAAGTTCCTTGACAGTGGTGTTGGCAATTTTTTTGTTATGTGACATCATATGTATGAGCAACAAAGGTGAAAGGAAGAAAGGAAGAGAGAATGAGAGAGAGAGAAAGAAGGAAAAAGGAAGGGAGGGAAGGAGGGAAAGAGAGAAAGAGAAAGAGGAAAGGAAGAAGAAAGAAGGCCTCATCAAACTAAAAAGCTTCTGCACAGCAAATGAAACCAAAAAAATGAAAGACAACATATAGAATGGAAGAAAATATTTTCAAACCATACAGCTGATAAGGAGTTAATACCTAAAACATAAGAAACTTATTTAACTCAATGGCAAAAAGACAACCCTGTTTAAAAAAATGGTCCAAATTACTGAACAGACATTTTTCCAAAGAAGATATTCAAATGGCCAGTAGGTACATGAAAAGGTGCAACATCACTAATCATTAGGGAAACGCAAATCAACACTGCAGGATATCACCTCACACCTGTTAGGAGGGCTTTCATAAAAGATAATGCATAACAAGTACTGGCAAAGTTTTGTAGAAAAGGAAAACTTTATATGCTGTTGGTTGGAATGTTCATTGGAACCACCATTATGGAAAACAGTATGGAATGTACCACAAAATATTACATATGGTACTACCACATGATTCAACAATCCCACTTCTGGTTATACACTCAAAGGAGATGAAATCAGGATCTCCAAGAGATATCTGCAATCTCATGTGCATTGCAGCATTATTCACGATAGCCAAGATAGGAAACAACCAAATTTTCCATTGATGGATGAATTGCTATATAAAGAACATATAGATAGATAGACAGACAGATAGAATGAAAAGAGCTAGACAGAGACAGGCAGATACTATATGGTTTCACTTACATATGGGATATAAGGAAAAAAGAGTTAAACTCGTAAAAACAGAGAATAAAATGATGATGATTATCACAAGTGGGAATTTGGAGGAGATGGGAAGTTGCAGGGCAAAGGGTACAAGCCTTCAGTTTTAAGAGGGCAAGCTTTGGGGATCTAGCATACATATGGTGACTATAGTTAATAGTAATGTGTACTGAGATTTGCTGGGAGTAGACCTAAAGTATTCTCACACACACACGTGCACACATGTTAACTCTAGGAGTTGATAGATGTGTTAATTAACCTGGTTGTGGTAAACATTTCACAAAGTATTCATATGTCAAATCATCACATATTTTCCACCTTAAAAATACACAATTTTGTCAACTGTGCCTTAATAAAGCTGAAAAATTCTAATGAATAAATGATTAAATTAAAAACAATTCAACATAATACTTTCTAAAAAGTACAAGAAATATTTGAAGCCCAGAGAACTACAAAGAACTAATGTGTTTCATTATTTTCCCTTTTCTTTTACAACATATTTTTCCCAATTAAGAAAGCAGAAAAAGAGAGGCAATAATCACTGGTGTCTTATTACAAAGTTGAAGGACTTCTACAAAATAATCTGGACAGTTTTTTTGTTTTCTAATCTGTTCTGTGCTGGCTCATCGATCATAGGACCACAGACATTTTTAGATGAAAGAGACTAGAGAAACTGTCTTATACAATTTTCTATCTCCTCCAGTAATTTGTGAAGACAGCATCAGCTTCCTCATCTTTACACTAACATTCTTAAACAGATGCTCCTGCACTGACATGTCCCATGAACTACTTACAATAAACAGATAGCTGGGCATAGCATCAGTAGCTGAGATTGCCTAGCATTATGGAACATTGTAAATTTATCTGGATCTCAAGTTTAACATGTTTCATTAACTTTGAACTATTTTTATTAGATAAAATCGTGATTCAATCTTCATAAAAAGCCTACTATTTGCTAGACACTAGGGATAGAAAACATGAACAATCTACAGCCCTAAAGTTCAAGCTGAATATAACGTGATGGTGAAGATAGATGCATAAAGAGATCCTGCTAACACAAAGGGATCAGGATAACACAGCCTGCAAAGATTCTGATGTGCAAAGGAAAATCACAGCATTCTGGATGCTAGTTGAGTGTTAACTGTATACCAGGCAATCCTTCAAGCTGTTCGTGTGAATTAATAATTCAATCCTCTTCATAATCCCATGAGGCAGGGATTGTTTTTCACTCTCATTTTAGAGATGAAAAATTTGAGAGGTAAAAATGTCAAGTGACCTGACCAAGGTCACTCAGGCAGTAAATGGCAGAGACAGTATTCAAAGCCAGAATGCAAAACTCAGAGTCTTGTTCAAGAGTTCGTCAGGAAGAGCCAAATGAGGTTACCTAAGCCAGGTGAGGTGAGCCTTTACTTTAGTTAGGAGGGGCAGGCCAGGGAGCAGAGCATCCAGGCAGAAAAGGCAGCTTGGAGGAAGAGCAGCAGAAGTCCCAGCTGCTGGTGTGATTAGAGGATAGCAATTCTGTGCTGCTGAAGGGTAGAGTGCGAAGTGCAAGGCAGACATGGGTGGAAGATGTGGGCGAAGGGCAATTGTGACTGCCGTATGAAAGCATGTACCCTTTCATCTAAAGCGCAGGGTCCCCCATATTGTTCTCCCTGGGTGTTGCTTGATACAAGGACTCCAAAATAAAAATGATCCTAAGGAATCCCTGTGAGACACATTTTAAATATTCTTTCAGTAGGATTTGGCAGAGGCATTAAAACGCTAAGGAGTATTGGGAATCTCTAAGAGAGACATGCACCTTTCAGTCTTCCCCATAGTTTGGGGACCACTGAACCTTAACGTTACGTAACAACTATGGGACTCTCACTGTCCCTCAGAACCCACTTTGGGGAATACCTTGCAGGTGACGGGGACTTGCTCAGTAGGCTGAGCAGAAAAGTACAATGAGACACACACTTGTGTCGACCCTTTGGGCCTTATAGGGCATTTGGTTTTGAAAAAACCCAAACAGGAAGTATGGGAACAACTAAGAGCTGTGTCCACGCGACATTACATGTCTTTAACACAGTTGCACCTGCGTTTTCAAGAGCCCTCTTTACCCTCCTGAGTTTTGTCCATCCTCCCTCAAATTCAGAAAACATTTTTGTCCTTGATTATGATTCTTGACTAAGTCAGAATATCCAGTGCTGCATCTAGAATATGGGGAATTAAATTCATTTTCTTTTAATGGAGTCTCTTGAAGATCAAAACAGCTACAAGATCCAAAAGAACAAATTGCAATAGTAGAAAGGTAGACAAAGGAATTGATAACTTGGAAAAAGAGAAAGCAAATAACACCGTATGTCCAGACACCTGCTGAGCTTAGTGATAGGAAGGCTCTTGGTTCAGATAGACTTCATTTGGGTGAGACCCACACAGGCTCTAGTTTACCCCCGGGGAAAATTTGGACTATCAGAGTCTTAGCAAATGTAGGGCCAGTGACTTGGTCTTGAGCACAGCATTCTATAGGGCACATGAGGAAGTAAAACATGAGAACTAAATGTCAGGATTAAAGTTAGGAAAAATATGACTTGATAGACGTTGTGGGTGTTAAAATTAATTAAGAAATACAGTAACCACTTAATTTTCACTCAGCTCTTGAAAATAAGAAAGAGTACCAGGGGAAATTCAGGTATCTCCGAATGACATGGAGGTTTATCAGCAAATATGTTAGGACAAGAAATTATAAAAATTTCTAGTATCAGAAATCTAGGGCCAACATTTATATCAGCACAATTATTGTGCATACATGTAGTACAAGTGAAGCATGTGGACAGTCCACATCTAAAACACTGAGAAATTAGTGTCCTTCATTTCCTTCTAAAACTTTCCTCTTTCTAAGGAAAGCTTAACACTTCCTGTAAGAACTAATTTGACCATGCTTTTTTACTGAAGCAAGTAGCTTATTCCAGTAGTTTGGAGCTACAACCCAGAAAGATTTTCTTCTGCTGTCAGTTTTGGCTTTAGGCATTTCAAAATTAATAGACTGGGTCAAATGAAGGGCACATTTTCAGCCAGTGTTGAATAAAAGCGAACATAAATATGCTGCTACCAAATGACTATGAGAAAACATTTATAAGGAGAGGAAATGTTTAAAAAACCTGAGACAATGAAGTAACTGGGCTAAATTTGAGGAAATACACACTGTCTCTTGCTTGTAGTCTATAGCAGCTTTTATTTCATTTTTATTTTATGCTCTGTAATTTTATGATTTTATTCTTGGGCTAACCACATACAATGCTCACTTGGCTTTGAGAGTTTCAGCAATGCCATTCATGCAATGACAGTCTAGTTCTGAGAGGCCTCCCCAGTGGTTTATATTAATTTTTGTACAAGAGCATAAATGCTTCTAGAAGACATTATCAATGAACAACTATTTTGAAAACATTTTAAAAATTGCTGGTTGTAGTGGAAAATTGATCTTTAACCATAAAGGATAAAAGGCAATGTCTGACAACATGAATGCTGACAGGTGATCCTACAGAAAGCCCTAACTGGCTTTCAAGCATCCTGGCATCTGAATAACTTGAAGGAATGAGTTGTGAACATTGAGCCTCCATCATGCCATCCATTGTAAATGCATAACTTATGTCTTTAAATATATTTCACTGTGTCTTAACAGAGGAAATAATTGGAAAATGTGAAACAGCTAACACAGACCTGAAAATCCATTTTAATGGAGAATATTGCATTTATCTGTTCTTATTATGTCTCAGAATATGAAGAGAAACATTTGAATCATGAAAAATAGTCCAAAACTACACATAACTTTGCGTTAGAAGCAAAGACCACCCTCATGGGCCCTGTGAGAATCGTAAACTCAGACAGCACTCCAAGTTCAGAAGAGGACACACATTGCTTTAATGCTCTGCAGACACCATCTTGAAATTCTTTATAATTTTTTCTCTGACTGTTGTGTTTTCTTAAGTGAAATGGGACAGTGAAGCATGTGCTGGGGACTTGGAGTCCCTCCTCATGCACAGTCCCATTTTCCCAAGGTGGACAGCTGAGTGCTCGCCCAGTGACTACTGCCACCTTGGCCCCAGGAGGGGCCTGGGCACATAGGCAGTGGGAACCGAGCAGCTGTGTGGGTCTGCAGTCACTCTGTAATTATCCCTGTGTCCAGGGGAGCATGGCTTGGGCACCAAATGAAAAAGTGACTATGAGAGATCAAGAAAGAGAAAGAGAGGTTGGTCAGAGAAGTACGAAAGTGGTTTGTCTTTCTTTCATTTTGAGCAAGGAGCTCGGCATTTCATTTTGCACTGGGCCCTACAAACTACGAAGCCGGCCCTGCTTTAGGATACCATTTCTGTAAATACATGATGACTATTAGGTGTGGACCCAATAATGCCTAGTGTCCCACACACCATGGAAGCATCCATGCTACATGAGTAACTGATAACCATGGTGTGTCTTGGGCAGTGAGTTGGTGCTCAGGCAATGTGGATGGTGAGGGAGAAGGACTTCGGGTATGTGGACTCTCAGCTAGGGCTTGTGTTTTCACATGGCCATAGGGACCTATGCCCCCTCAGTCCTGGGTGAACAGCAAGACAGCGAATACCTTCCTGAAGCCACTCTGGAGTCTGGCTCCGTGGTGGCCCCGGGGTGACCTTGGGTGTGGGAGGCAGTAGTCGTCCCATCTGTACTTATCAGGTGGGCTTTCTTCAGTCTGAGAATAAAGGGGAAGGTGGTGGACAAGGAAAAAGAAAGACTAGTCTCTCTCAATTCTCATTCTTTAAAGCAATGTTTTGTGCTTTTTTTCTTTGTTATTTCTTAACTTTGGTACTGTGTCGGTGTTGAGAACATGGCATTGCCTTGAGGCAAGCTTGCTATGCATGGACTCTCTCCTGATACGATTGTGTAGGTTCCATTCCCAGGGCCTCCTTTCCTGTGTGTGTCCTTTTTGGGTGATATTAGCATAGTTGTCGTTTTTCCTCCCAGTACTCTTGTGTCCTGTGTTTCCAACCCTTTCTGGTCACTTTAGAAGGTGATAAAACCTTGCAAAACTCTCATGCTGTCATCTCACACTTGTTTCCTTTTTGCCTTTTTCTTCCTTTACCCATTTTCATATATTTCATTGGCTTCATTATGATTATAACAGCCAATGTTAACCCACATATTACTCTTCACATGTCATTGAATCTAATAATGTAGTAGTGCATTAAAAATTAAAGTAGCATTTTATGTGTAAGGAACTTAGTTATCCATGGATTTCACTTTATCCAAAGCAAAGCAATCATTAAGCATTCCTAGAGTTACAGGATTTCATTTTCTAAGTTTTCTGGAAGGAAGAAGCTTGCCAAGCCACTTTTAATAGCTTGTGGTTTTGTTAATATTAATGTTAAGTATTTATGCTCCCACTGAGTAATTCAATGCCATTTCTTTGAAGCTCACATAAGCAGAGTCATGGTGGGATGACTCTACTGTCTATTATTTTACTACCTTCCCTTTCTTGGCCACACGGCCCAGATAGGCAGAACGCAAAGCTTCACCATACCGTTCTTAACGCAGGCTCACTCTCTGATTAACCTCAACTTGGGGATCTGCAGGATAACAGGGTCATACAATCTAAAATTCTGATCAAGTTCGACAATATGTGATCCTTAAACTGCTGTACAAGAAGAGAAACAAACATAACTAAGAAGCCCCTCCCTGGACCCCATACTGTCCAGCATGCCCTGTCCCAGGCACACAGAAAGTAAGTGGTGGGACTAATACCTTCATTCAGGAAACCATGGTTCTGATTTCTAGCCAGAGAACCAAATTCCGCTGCAGTTCCCCAAGCAGCCTGGTGAATCTCCAGAAGCCCACATCTGGACCGGAAGCACAGCCAGCATAGATGATTCTGAAGAAACGTGAAGCTGTTTTGTTATAATTAACCCCGGACTCTGCACTGGACAATCTTGGTAAATACTTACAGAATTGTTTTTAAATTTGTCCGATTTACATGTGTATTTCATGCTTCCTGAAAATTACACATAACTTAATAAAAAGCACATTTCCAAATGGCAAAGATACTTTCCTGAAATTTCATCTTGTCTTATTCTTTGTTACTTCTTACATACAAGTTAGAACGTCGTGCACAATACCTATGACTCGTTCAAACATTTTAGATCTCAAAAGCCCTGCGATTATACCTTTGGTTCAAAATCTGAATGTTATCTATAGCCCAGGAGACGCAGCCCCTTTATGGATTGCTGGCAGGATTTGCTTTTCACTTTTGGGACCAATCCATTCTTTGTAGAATATTCCCACACATGTCTGTGTCTTTTTCTCAGAGCAGTGCCACAAAGGATATGACCCCTGTGCCCCCAGTCACCTTTCATGGTGTTGAATCGCCCTGGACGTTGGTGCCAGTCAGCACGATTTGATTTGCTATGGTAAGAATAAGATTATAACTAACAGACGATGTCATTTCCAGGTTCAATAGGCACAGATTTAAAACTAGTCCTCTCTTTGACCCTCTGGATTCTCTTGAACTCTTGCACCTTCTTTGACAGTGTTTGTGAATGAGTGAATTCATGAAAATTCAAGGTTATTTTAATGATAATAGCGCGGCAGTGACAAAGGGGGAAGGCAGGGCTGGCCTTCCAGCTCTGCGCCCTTCACCAAAGCGACTTCCTTCCTCACAGACTGACTGCCAGCGAATTCCTGGGGATGGTCAAAAGCTGAGAGCAGTTGTGTGTCTGCCTCAGCGCTAGCGCTACTCATCTGTGAACATGACATGCCTGAGAATATCGTCGTCATGGCAACGGCAAACGTGGGGGTAAATTCCATTAGCTGCAGTGACTCAGTGAGTCAGACAGACAATGTGCAGGACCTGGCCGACGGCCCACCGGCTGATGTGAAAGTTGTGATGAATTAACTCAGCTTGTTATGTCTACTTTGCTATAAATTCTCTTTTTGCTTACTTACATCCATAGACTTATGATATGCGTTAAAAATTATTTAAAATCCATTAAGTAGTCCAGAAGTGCCATTTGGGGTGACTTTCTGTTTATTTAAAACACCCACCATTCTTAGTGCTACATCTGTTTTTTTTAATGTCTTCCACGACTTGAAATTTTTTATATTTAAATATCAGTGACAAGAAGTTAAAAAATTGCACATTGTAATTATTGTCCAATGACTGTCTTTGTCTAACGTTTAGAATGACTCTAGAGTTGACAGCATTCTTCACGGAGGTCAATGGTATCAAAATTTTTTTAAGGAGAGAGCTCCTGGGTCAAAGTTAAGGAGAAAAAGTTACGTCCTCTGATATACTCAGTGCAATTGAGGGACATCTGATTCTAGAAAACATTAAGGACTGAAGACATTTTCAGAATTGCTTTTAATGTAGGAAATTAACAGCTTTTTAAATGATCTCATATTAATGTACCTACCTCCTAATATCATAAATTCAAAAGAGTTAGCATCTTTCTTCCAAGAAAAGCCTGATTGGGTAAATAACCTGACTCCTTTTTTTTTTTTATAATTAAGCAATGGCAGAGGTAAGAAAGAGAAAAAGCTGCCATAGTCCATACGAATATGCCACCCTGGCTTTTTTGTACCAGACTCAGCGGCCTTTATCAGGGCTTCCACCCCCTTGTACCTACTTCTGTCTATACCCGACTTCCACCCTGCTAACTTCCTCTGTAGGACAACCACATGAAATCTGGCCTCGTGGGGAATAGTGACGGAGACACAATGAAGGACAGAGATGTTGTTATTGACTGGAAGAGAAATCAAGATATTCAGTTCATGCTACAAAAATACGACGCAGCTGATGAAACTGAGTATCTGCTCTTATAATTTAGACAAAAATGACAAGCCCAGCCTTCTAGTTAGCTTTCTTTGACTATGTCTGTAATCTGCCCTAGAACAGTGACTAACATAAGAACATTAAACATGAAAATTATTAATAATCATAAACACATATTTTACTCTTTTCTCTAGATGCCTTTTAATATATACAATCAAATCACTCCCTTACACACACAGGGTTTCCTTTTTATAGCCAATAATATATTTTTTAGCTCTCCTTGTTTGTTTGTTTTTTTCCTCAATAAAGCTATAGAGGTAATCTGAGATCTTGTGAGCTCTCATGTTTTATGCTGCTGCCTCCACGCAATATCCACCTTCCTTTTAACATAAATTTATGTATATAGCATAGGTGTATAGTGTGTGTGTGTGTGTGTGTGTGTGTGTGTGTGTGTGTGTGTGTGTGTGTGTGTGCACTTGTTCTGAAGCAGGCAGGAGCTAGGAACAGCATCCTGCCCCTTCTCCAGGATGGTGCAGTTGTGTTGAGGACAGGCACATGGGGTAGGGGTCCAGTTTATGCAATACTTGCTCTTGTAGTGGGTTAAGGAGCTCAGGCTTCGGAAAGCTTTTGAGCAGGACGATGATATGATAAAGGGGATGCTTGAAGACAAGTTAGGAATGAGGCACAAAAGGCCAATTCAGCAATTTTAACAGTCTGTTCATGAAGCCCTCCAGTTTAATGTTAACAAATGAAAAGGAACTGACTGCTGCAAGAGAAATTACAATTGAGTAGTTTTTGCTGTTTTTATCATGGTTGTCACTTTGATGGACCTTTTCCTCATAGAGGCAGTAGTAATGCTTTTCTGTAGCTACTTAAAATATTTGAACACAACTATTCTGCCAGGGAATCCAATAGGCTTGACAATACCAGGATATACATTATGGAAAGGTCTACCTTTATCCGACTAATGGTGAAAATTCTTTATAACCCCAGTTATTTTATTTTGATTTTGTTGTTCTTTAACTTTTTAAAATTGAAATATTGTTGATAAACAATTTTATTCTAGTCTCAGATTACAGAACAGTGATTCAACAATTGCATGACTTACTAAGTGCTAATGCAATCAAATGCAAGCTCTATGCTTATTGGATTCCCTCTTATTTCAGAGAAAGAGAAAAAAATATCATTAAGTCCTTTACAGTTTTCATATTTTAATCAAGCTCCCACTACTATAAAGCTTGCAAAAGACTATAGAAAAAATTATAAAATTTATGAACTACTTCTTAAATAAATAGTAAAATTACAGTATTTTAAACCAAATAAGGGGAGACCAATCTAAGCAAATTAAATGTTGTAATACAAAATTGAATAAAAATAAAACAGTATTATCTTCAAGCCCTTATACCATTTCAAAATAGGGCAACATTTATTTTTCCCATAGAGATTGTTATAGAGTGTTCAGCAATGGACAGTTAAAAGTTATTTGCAATTAGCACCTGCACTTTTTAATGAGAATGAGTACAAAGTGTGTCAGGATATTTGGAAACAGTTTCTCCTTGTAAATATTTCTAGCATTCCCTTCCCTCCTTCTCTCATTACAAAGACTTAGAAGGTCAACCTCAGCTAACGCCTCTTCCCTATATATATATTAAATTCTAAATAAGATTTTTGAATTGTTGAGGCTTTCCCATACTGGAAATAATTTATACTTACTATGACACAGAAACCTTTATTTATAATCTAAGATCACTGTGCATTTCCCACCTGCTTGAGCCCTTAGACCCCGTTCCTAGATGCAGCTCTTAGGTAAGTCCCTTAGTGGCTAAAGGCCAATCCTTTTCAATATAGTATCTTTAATAAGCTGTGAGTCCCAGCCTTTTAATTCCTTTTGTTGGAGTTTTAGAGGTGAGCAAGGTGAACTTCTCGCCATCTCCAATTTGTTCCTCATCCCTATGTGCGTGCGTGCCTCCTATCAGGGTTGCAGTAACTCTCATGGGTCAAATGTAAGAAGCCTATGCCTTACGGTGCTGCATAGTGCTTGTGTTTTTAGCTTTTCCTCAACTCTCTGCTGTGTTCCTGTTACTTTTTATTATTGCCAGCCTCTTGATCTATCCACGCCTGCCCTCTTGTCAGTCTCAATGTCAACAAACATGTACACGGGATGACAGCATCATCAGAAGTTCAGCCTCAGCACCCGACACCACCATGTCAGCAGCTGACCCCGTGCTGGTTCACAGGGCTATTTTAAATTCAAATTCACTTGTTTCATGCTGGGATTTTACTGATATTTAGAGGAAAAATGATCTACTCAAGGTAAAAGGGAGAAGCAAACATCTTTTCATTTTTTGTGGATCAGATAAAACTAAAGAAAAAACTACTGTGTGAAACCCTTAGTCTTTAAAGGGTGTGTGTGTGATCTGTATGTGTCCTCTTTTGGCTACTTCTAGACTATCAGGTAACATCTTTTCCCAGAAATTACCTTTCTATCATTATTTCATTTAAAGCTTAAGGTCTCTAGGTGAGGCTGTCCTTTGAGACTACCAAAAGCTGTTTATAAGACAAAAGCGGTACATCTTAAAAACTCGATTGCATCGCACCTGTGAATGGATTGACCATGACCTTTTCATTTATTTTCTGCCAATGCTTTAAATTAAAACCGGGATGCTCCTAATATCATGAGTTTATCCACCACAGAGGTAACTTCCTTGTGTATGGGTAACTTGAGAGATCCTTTTATAAGTTCCTAAAAGCACACAGTAGAAACCCTCTAGGTATTATCTTGTTACAGGTGGCTTTTATTAGGCCACAGACCCCCTGCCTTTCAAAAGGAAACTCTGAACCACTCCTATCCACTCCTATCCACTCGTATCCAGCCCTACTGTTCTTTCCCACATCTCGCCTTCTTGCTGCCAGCCTGGAGGAGGGTTTTCTACAGTATGGGCAAAGGAGAAGGAGGCAGGAGATGTACATGTCCGTGCTTCTTCCTGCTCATGTGGAGAAGCTACAGGCACACAAACTCTGCCTACTCATTCATTTGTTAAACAAAATTTATTGATGGCCCCCTTATGCCAGTTGCTAAGTGAGGCTATGAGTACATTTCCATATCCCTATGACTAAACATATTACTTATTGAAGAAACCTTAATCCACCAGTGAAAAACAAGAGTAGACAAAGAGGAATACTGCTGCATCTTCTTATATTAATTATCCCTTTAAAAGAGATGGCAATCCTGAAGTTCCAGGCCCAAAAGTCAAAGACAGAAAAGGGAGCATTTCCAAGATAAGAATGAAAATCAGTGGTAGGAAATGTTCACAAATCAACTGGTGAAAGTGCTCTTAAAATAAAATTATTTTCAGAGAATTTTTTGTCTATGGACCTATATTAGATAAGTTATTTTATTTACCTGGAACATAGTTTGCAAGCACTTAAGTCAGCCATTCAAAAAGTGAAAGATCACTTACTAAGTCCCAGACCCTGAGGATGGAAGAACACATACCCGAGGGCTTTCATCTAGGAAGCATGTCATCTAATGCAGTTAGTTTACTGAAGCAAGTGCCATGGGAGCAGTAAGGGTGAAGTAGCAAGCAGTATAGCGACAAGGGCCAGGCAGAGTAAGTACCCAGGTCAGTGTTTGGGACTAGCAGTGTGCTGGCAAGTACAGATAGCCTGGTCTGGCCATAGAGGAGCTTATAAACCAGAGATGAAAAAGGTTAGTCTGGAAGCCTGCTGAGAAAGTGTTATTTTATCCTGAAAGACCTTGAGCATAAGAGAAACAAGATCAAATTTGCATTTTAGAAAGGGCACTGTGGCAAAAGTGTGAAAGATAAACTGGAACAGGGAGAGACTGGAGATAGAGGGAGGAAGAGATAATGAGGGCATGAACTTGGAGGGCAGTGCCTTCTGAAATTGGTGTTTTGCCCTCTTTAATCTCTCTCTCTCTCCACACATATGCACACACACAATTTGCATAATGTTTATTTCTAATCAATCATCTCCATAAACAAAATCTCATACTATTTCATTACTTGAGAATACAGTGTAGCTCACAAATTTATTTTAGAAAACACATTTTCTAGTTTTACACCTAATAATATATTTTGCATGCCCAAAACTGCTCCGTGAATACAATGGCATGATTAGCATTAAACAAATAATAATTTGGCATTTGATTAAATAATTTTATAATATTTAAATTAAGAAACAAATAGACCAGGACAAATGAGTAGAAGAACAATTAAAAGTAAGGTGGCTCAAGGCTGGTGTCGGGAAACTAAGTTTGCCATGAGAGGAAAATGCAGGCTATGGAATTTTTACCCAGTGGGTTGCTGATCTGCTACAAGGGACAGAAAATGGAGACTGTGCTGACAGGCTTAAATATCACAGGATTTTATGAGGCTTCTTGGCATAAATATATGGTTGGTATTCCCTTTGCACATCTTGCCTTAGGTCACACGTGCTGTAACCTTATCAGCGAGTTGCCTTTGCCACGCATCATGTCTGACCCAAGTAAATGAGAACGCTGAGTTCAGAAGTGCTACTGTGGGGAAAGAATCATGCCAAGTTTTTTCTAAAATGCCTCCTTCAGAGATTGCAATCATGGCTCTATGCCTTAGACACCACTACATCACCTCATGTCACCAGGCGCCTGGCGTAGACCGGGCAGGGAGAGAGATTTCCAATGCTTGTTGACCACACTGGGGGTTTGGTATTAACAGATTAACTGTAGATTGTATACATGGGGATGGGGTGTCACCATCATTGAGTGTGATTTCCACTGTACTAATTTCCACTTGCCACACAGGTATGGGAGTTTTGTGTCTGACTTGCAGTTTCTTGAAGAGTGACGTAAACTTGAACTTGAATTAGTTTAAGAGGGATGGATACTGAAGTGGTTCAAAGAAGACATCCCCAGCAAGGATGTTGAGTTGTTCATGTTGGATGAAGGAGAGCTCTGAAATAATTTCTTTGCAAAGACATAACATAAGTTCTTAAATGAAAATTGAACATAAATATATGATTAACCCTGCTCAATCAGCAACACCTATTAGACTTAAATAATTGTCTCCTTCAAAATAAATGAGTAAGCATATAGTTATGTGGAAAGCATTTTAGAAACAGGCCAGATAATCTCTATGAAATCATTTTATGTGCAGTTCTTCAACCATGCTGATATACTCTTTCCATTTATGGCACTTAACATTTTAAAATGTACCTGCTTTTAACAATAAATGTGGTACAATTAACCTGCTACTTTTGCTTTTTAGCTTTTATCCCTGAACATGGCATTCAGATTTTCCAACATAATTAAAAATGATAAAATTAAAAGCACTAGGCATTATATAATTTTTACATCTAATAAGATCATTCTTTTCCTGACTGAAATGATTTTCTCTCCCTTTTTTTTTCTTTTTTATACTTAGATTTGTATAAGGGGTGATAGCGTTTTATTGAATCCTAAAGTTAAGGTTAAAAATCACTTTAAAAATTATTATGGTGTGAATTTTTCCTTGGGATATAGCTCACACACATGTAGGAAAAGGTTTCACACACATAACAGAATCAAATGGAGCATTATGTTTTATAGCTGTATCTTATTGTATTAGCCTTCATATTAAAAAATGATACAGTGAGAACATTCACTAAGCTGTGTTTGCTGCATAGCAACGTAGAAATTTTGAGTTTGGGTAAATATGTTCATGTGTTATTATTAAATTATGATAAACAAATCACCAGTAAATATGGAAAAATATCTTACAAAAATGCTGATAGTATTTAAAAATTATATACTGCCATTTTTTAATTAACATACAAAATAAATGAATTTATAACTGAGCATATTTATTTATTGTATCTGTGTAATATTAACTATGTTGCTGTTTAATAGACAAAGACAAACTTTAATGCAGCCTACAGAATTTGGTCATTTATTTTAAAAGATAAGCAAAATTAAAAATAGCAAGATATTACTTACATGAAACCAAAATATTTTGGGTATTTTGGTACAGAATTGTTACAGACCTTTTAAAACATAAATTTTTAAGTCCAAATGTAATTTAGGATATACTTTGCTTTAAATATTTTACAAAATAATTAAATATCATTAAACTAACATCCTTTGTTTTTAAAATAGAGATCCTTAAAAACTCATATTTCTCAACCTTATTGAATAACTCACTGGAAATATTTATTTTATACAAATTTTTACTGACATCATATATGAGTATCAACTCTTTAAAATAAAGAATTCTACTTTGTTTTAGTCTTTTTATGAGAAGTTATTAATGTATTATATTTATTCTATTTTGGATATATGTGAAGACAAGTATCAAGATATTTGTTAACTAGATTTATAATTATTATACCAAAGTCCTGTGTCATAACCTCATCAGAACTTCTTTCTCCAATGGACACTCTTTGCACATTGGATTTATAACAAATGAGGTTGAAATTTTTTTGAGGATAGGGAAAAATTTTTTGTAAATGTGTGTTGTATAATGTGGCTTTATCTCACACACACATTATGAGACTGGAAAATTTGCATTTTAATTGGTTCATATGTTTGTGTCTTTTGTTTTTTTTTGGCCACCATTTTAAGGTACTCCTTCTAAATCATCAGTAGATGATCCATCTATTTCAGCCACTAGATGTGAAAACTTTGGCTTAATTATATTTCACAATATGCTTTTAGCTTGAATAGACCTTTATAATTTTTCTGTTAAATATCAATGGAAAAGAGCTTTCATTTCCATATCTTCAATACCAAATAAAAACTGAGAAAGAAGAAACAGACTTTGTATCAAATGCATATTATGTTTTAATTCATCAAATATATATATATATATAATATATATAAAATAAGAATATTTTGTTGATGACAAGAAACACAATGATAAAAGCAAAAAAAAAATCTCAAGCAATGTAAGACCTCATGGGGAGACTTAGAATCAAACATGAAATTGTAATGCAATTTAATAAGAACCCTGATGACGAAGTAACTAGATGTTGCCAGAAGAAGAGATAACTAATTCAGAACTGGGGGATTTTGAAGGGCTTCCTGGAGGTAGTGGCCTCTGAGGTAAGACGGGATATACTAGCAGTAGCTAAGTGCAGAGAGGTGGAGGGGAGCCAGGAGAGATTAGAAAATTCAAAGGTCTATAACTAACTGAAAGAGGACCCTTTGAGGGAATGACAGGAATTTGATGTGACACTTCTCTAATCTATGCAGATTTTCTAGAAAAGACAAGCATGCAAGCAATAGTGAAAATCTGCTTCCCCATGCATAGATTTTGAGAAACCAAAGCTAGGAAGTCTGGAATTGTTGCCTCTGTTTTCTGTCTCACAGCCCTTCACCTGTCATTGGACCACAGTGAAATGCATATGAGCTGAGGCAGATGAGAAACTAAGGGAAAATCAGGGAGAAAAATAAAAACTAATGTTTCAAGTTAGTATCCGAGTGCACACACTATCTGAGGAGAGTGATCACAAAGTGAAAAATCCAGGCATAAACAGAACAGTTTAGAAAACTCATGAATAAAAATCAACCCAGACCTCATCAGTAGATGGTTTCTGCCCCTCTTACTAGGGAATTTTCTTTCTTTTTGAAATTCAAAATCTATGCTTTTGCCTTAAAGAAATTCCATTCTGCAAGCCATGTTCTCACTTGATTCCACACCCTGCCCTTCTCAGGCTGCGATTGACACCCCCTCAGAGGAAGACCACCTCAGCCCTGGACTCTTGACCAAAACAGTGGAGAACACCGTTCACATAGAAACTGAGCTACAATAAGACCAAGGCAAGAGGTGCTCCCTGTGGAGTCCATCTAACCGAGGAGAAAAAGGAAGGATGAGGCTGCTTGATTTAAAAACAGTGCTCTAGTGAGGGATTGAGAAAAAGACCACTGAGCTTTGCTGGTGTGAGAGGAGCCGTCCCACAACCCTGCACCAAGGTGTGGAGCTGAGCTCCTGCAGGGGACGGTGTGGCAGTCATATCGTAAAGAAGAAAATAAAATTAGAAAAGAAGGGGAAGAGGCTTCTTCAGCCATGATTTTGGGTGAAGAATGTGGAAGTCATAAGTGCTCTGGAGGATAACGTCCCAGTTTGGAGTTTGCACGGTGAAGGCGGGGATGGTGGCAGTGTCAGGATGGACAACGCCCCGTTTGGTGGTATCGGCTGGACAACTTTTGGCAAGACTGTCTGTGTCACGTGCTCTTTGCTGAGCTCGGAGGAGGGCCCTGAACAGATGGACACAGAGACACATGTCTGACGATAGTGCAGAGGGCTAGTTCCTCCTCGCATACCAGAAAGGGGCGAGGATGCACAATCCCAGATGCTCAGTTGCAAATGTGAGCTTCCATTAGCTGTGGTAATAGAGCAATGATTTTTAAAAACTTTCCAAACATTAGAAATGAGGTCACTCTTGATATTTTTTCATCATTTCTGGCTGTTCTTTTTTCGATGGGGGGCTGAAAAGCTGCCAGGTCTGGAGATGACAGTTCTCTGAGGCTTTAGATGAAGGTCAAGAGAGAAAAATATCCCAGCTGCTGGGCCCATTCTCTCACATGCCAAGTGTGAACCATGTTTCTACTCTGAAAACTGGCAACATGGCCAGGAAAAGCCAGAATGAATTAATCCTATGCAAAACGCTCTATTAAGGGAACTGCTCTCACCCGGACTGTATAAGCCAAGTGGAGTAAAATGAGGAGGGCACGTGGTTTAGGAGAGCTTTCTCAGCACAGGGATAAACATATGGAATGTTCCAGCACTTGGAGTATTTGACGATGGCTAGAGCAATGAATGCAAAGGAGGAGAAATGTGGGCATGAGCTGGAGAAGCAGACCTGGGGTATTTCCAGGGGTGGGTTGTTATATGCCATGCTCAACACTGAGAAGATCACAGTCTTCATCCTGCAACCAGGAGCTGTGGACCGGGTATCACTGGCCACTTAGAAGGGCAGTCAACCGTTCCATTACTTTTTATTTCCTCACAGCAATTCCAGATCTATACCTGCTTAGACAGTCAGTATGTGGGAGTTGAAACTGATTTCACTTGTTTGCGCTCAAATGGCTGTGAAGTTACACAAAATTAGACAAACGGGTGCACTGTTCTATAAAATAATTGATACTGTTTGAAGTAGATAACATAAAAATTAGAATTCTTTTTTACCCATCAGCAACCAGATGGTTAAAGAAAGTAATAAATTACTTCTATAAGGAAAGCATCTGATAACTGGAAATCTGCTGTAAATATTAATTATATTAGTGGGAGAAAAAAATCTAAAACTTAAGGAAAGGTTATGCTAAAACTCAGAATGAATCTTTTAAATAAGACTAAATTTACAATTAAAAATATATCCAAAATATAAAACAAGTCAATTCTGATCTGTAAATGATTTCTTGCAAAAATTTTTAGTGAATGGTATATAGAATTGTACACACAATGTTACTAAAATGGCTCAGTTTGGTATTCTTTTCTGATATTTTCAGTTGCTTAAAATGAGTCATATTTACTATACCATTGAGTAGTTTTATATATAAGCATGTAAGACTTTCTGATCATTAGTTAAAAAAATTAATCAGCTAATAGTTCTAAGACATTTTAGGAGGAATTTCTTTTGGTTAATTGCATTCTTCCAATTGTTTAATAAAACATTATTATTGGCAAACTGCAAAGAACCAAGGAACTATAATCTTCATGCTTATTACTCCAGAACATAATTTTAAAATTAATTATATGTATATTTAGATTTGCCTCTAGATAACATATTTTACATAGCTGCCATCATAAATGTTATAAGGTATTTATTTTAATAATTCATAATTAGTTATGTCATATTTATCACTGTGAATATCTATATGTATGAGTATATATATATATTTACTCACATCTGTTTGTACTTTCAAACATATGGACACATTCCTATTATTTAATCAGTAATTTATCATAGATCAAAGATTTAATTTTGTACTTTTTTTCTTTCAGATTCCATAAATACATGCAAGTGATCTTTAAACTATGGTGGTTTGGGGTATGGAAAATACAAATTGACTTTAGATTTCCCAAGAGAATGCTCATTTTTAATGTCTCACAGAATAATCCAAAGATATTACCTTAGAAGTTATCTTCAGAAACAATAGGAGTCCATTTTAGTATTTGGGTATTTTTCCCAGGAAATTTGCTAATGTACATAATCAAACCAAATAGTGAGCTATAGTACAGTGAGCATGCTGTTTTGTTTGAAAGGTATTCAATGAAATCTTGCTCTGTATTTCATATTTAGTGAGAAAATTACTAGTAATTCAACAAAGAGAATTCAGTAAAGAGAAGCCCCTGTGAAGCAGAAATCTCCCTTTAAAACCTACAATAAAAAGAGCACACATACACATGCATGTACTCATAAATGCACATGAGCACATGCACAAACACACAACACTGGGGGTAGAAACCTGTAAAAATATGTCAAGAAAGTAAAACCCTAGAAAGAGCTGAGCTTTTCCAAGCATTATAATAGCAATGTCAAATAGGTTTGCAGCAAGATCAGATAGAGAAGAAAACTATTTATGAAGGATGTGGCATAATGTTCAGAGACCACAGAAAGTTGACAGAAATGCTTAAGTCTAATTTTGCATACCTTTTTCATTAAGGAAAATAAATTTCTAAATCAAAAGAATGAAATATACTGCAAGAATAGAGCTTTTTTCCCCAGACATGGGGGAATAACACATAGCAGTTTACAGTGTCAAACAACTACAACACAAATGAAATATAAGAAGAAATATTCAGTTATTTAACAACAGGCAGAATAAGAGTGATCTCTAAGAGCAGAGAAACACAAGGTGAGCCTTGTGGTTGAGTGTGGACTGTATAGAGAGGATCTCTAGTGGACACTGCAGAGATGGGATGCTCACACAGAGCTTGGTACTCTCCAGGAGTTGGAAAGACACGAGTCAGATTGGAGGTAGGCCAAGGCAGCTAGAATTTGCAAGAGAAGAGAGAATATCAAAGAGAGAAAGCTTAGGAGATTTGCAGCGGGTTTCTTTTCCTAGGCAGGTACAGAAGAGGAACGAACATGTGTGCACACACAGACAGACTAGCACACAAATGTTCAGATTAGGTTTCTTCCCAATAGCTATAGATTGGAAACAATTAAAAGACAAACCCATAACAAGTGGTATATCCATTCAGTGGAACACTACTTAGCCGTAACACAGACTCAGCTATGATGACAAAAATCTGAGATGGGTGAAGGCAGTGGGTCGGTGGTAGCTCCCACATGGCTATGCCCATGTGTTGGTTCCCTGATTTGGTCCATGTGAACTTGTTTGGTAAAAAGGTCTTTGCAGATGGAGTTAAGAATCTTGAGATGAGATCATCCAGATTATCCAGATGGAATTTAAATCCTATGACAAGTGTCTTAATGAGAGACAGAAGAATATACCTAGACACACAGAGAAGGTAAAGTGAAAGCAGAGACAGAGATCCGAGTTATGCATCCAAAAGCCAAGGGAATCTAGAGCCATGGAAGCCAGCCGGTCTCTCGCCTGCACATGTGGCTCACTGCTGTGGTGACCACCATGAACGTCGCAATTCATGGCCCAGGAAGTGTTCTCACTAAATAAATAGTGAGACACTGTGTCAGATGGGAATCACTGACAGGGCTATGTATCCCATTCCTCTCACAAAAGTCCACTGGCGATTTAGGTGTGTAGCCACTGGGTCAAACTTAACCCAGTAAAACTGGAATCATCAGGAGCTCAGACCTATTTAGAATACAGGCTTGGCTGACTACTATGTGAAACTGTCTCACCTGAGGGCAAAGGGATAGAAGGTAAAAGATTAGATTATAAATAAAAACTCTGTTCTGTTAAAAAAAAAAGGATAAAATTCATAGCTGAAATCCTACTGGCATAATTGCCATTATGATTTTTTACTTACAGAGAAGAGTGATCACAGAGCTTTTGAAGGATGGTGTTTTCTCAAGTGTATTCCCCACACTTACGGTGAAAGGTAAATGCATGGACCCTCTCATATGAGCAGGTCACACATAACACACTCACTCTAACACACCAATGTCGGTGCACCTCCAGACGCTTTCCTCTGTGGTATATCAAGGCAGTGCTGGCACTTGTTAGTTAGGCCACCTGTTTGTATTTCAGCCAACTAATCAGTGAACTGAAGTAGTTTCTAACCCTTCAAACTGCAGAAGGAGAATCCAGAATCACTTCTTAGAGGGCCCATGTCAGTGAAATCATCCTGACCCCTCTACCACTGTCCCAGTGTCCTCAGTATCCAATCCCACACATAGTGTCTGGATTTTTTTTTGAGATACTCAGCCGCCTAGTTGAGAAAACTCAAACTTCCTTGTTACCAACCCTCCAGTCTTAAAACGTTCTGTCTCTGATCATTAGGCAACATTAGATATTAGGCAAGATACATCAAGAGCAATAGATGTGCAACCCTCCTACAGGAAAAGTGGGTCACCAGATATCCTGCTCAAAATTTTGCCAATTGGAAAATTTTCCTTCCCCACTGTCCCTTAGAGTCACCTTAAGTGTGATTTTAAATACTGCAATGAGTCACTTCTCTTAATTCACACCAGGCAGTTGTGGTTTCTGTTTTTCTCCAGCAGCTGGTCCCCAGAACCCCCAGGATTCCATCTGGGCACATGAGGATAAGGAGAACAGTTTCTAAGAGAGAGAATCACATTTTCAGGGGACTTACCTGCACTGTTAGAACCTGTTTACATATAGACCTGTTTATATAATTTCTATTCAATTGTGGGGTCGTAGAAACTCTAGGGCCAACCTTTATGATAGAATCCATCACCTTAGAGCTAGTACTCCAATAGTCCAGATATATCTCTTTATTTCCCATCCCAAATACAACTAGTATAAAGCTGTAAGTCTTTGGGGTAGGAAATGGATTTATTCTACTTTGTGTTATTATGGTGGGGCCACCCCTCAATTATATTTGGCCTACTCTTCATTCAAGAGATTCCAGGCTTCAAGCAGATTCAGGGTTTGGAATCAGAGAAGCGACAAGGACTTTTTAATCATGGCAATTCAAATCAGCCCTTCATTTCTGAAAACCAGAGTTTTGTTTTTGCATGCGAAGGAAGTTTCTGTATATCAGTTAGGACCCCTGTGGCCTTAGCAACTTCCTGGTTAATTTACTATTGACCCAGCTCCTTGCAAGTAATACATTTTGATTGATACTCCAAGTTCACTACTGTCCATGGTAAAATGCCATGGTTTTTTGGTTCAGAAAACCATTTAGCCTGGTCTCTCCAGAATCATATATTCTCCACTGTGATAAGGGAATCTTTAAAAATGACATCTCCCGACATGAACAAATATTGCAACACTTTTCTCAGATTATTGTGTTATTTTTGTTGATGTGTTTCTCAGTCTTCCTTGGTGATGTAGTTAGGTCTAACATCAGAAGGGGTGCATAGATTCCAACTGCTAGGGTAGCTTTTCGACATACATTGAAGTGGAGAGGACATTCACAGAGAGCAAAGGAATGTATCATGACAGTCCATGGGATGCTTAGACATCAGTTAGAAAGCCACCCAACCTGGCTAAAGGACAAAGGTTGCAATAGAATTCAAAGGAGCTAAGACAATATTCTCTATTACTCGTAACTCTATAAAATTATTTGGAAACCAAATTTCTACTATTTAAATGTCTGCTTAGGTAATCATTTCAGGGACTTCTGATACAGAAAAGTAAAGCAAGTTATAAAAATAAATAACCAGAATATGTGCAGTGATGAATGCTACCTACACTTATTATGGTGATCATTTTATAATATATGCATGTATTAAATAATTGTGTTGAACACCTAAAACATAATATGTAAAATACAACAGCAAAGATAATATGCATAGAAGAACTGTGTGTATGACTAGAAAGTTGTAATTGTGTGCACTCTATATTAACAATTAATTTTTGTTATAGTTATTTTAGGTTCTTAACCCATAATATGGATTTGGGTTTTACATCAACCTTGTAGTTTCTGGGCCTCTGTTTTTCTCTACATTTTATTCTGACTTTTTGTATTCAAGTTAACATCTCTGTACTTCTGGGGGTGAAACAGAGCTATTCGGGGGTTGTATGAGGTACAATTATTCTGTTTCCTCTTTTTCCTTTTCCTTTTCTTATCTTTTTTTAATTATTTTTCACTGATTATCAATATTCCTTGTTCAGAACTGACAGATGATATCTTTCAAGAGGAAAAAACAAATCTATCACTTATGTGAATGACAGATCAGGTATCATTTAGATAAATGTGTGCTTTCTGCAATCAGCGAACCTATTTATAGGCAAGATAACATTGACAGCTTTATGAGCCATTTGGTACATGTTCATTGGTAACTTTATTCTTTCTTCTCTTTCCAATTTTAAAGTTATAAATTTCTAAGTTACTTTCAAATGTAATACATTAGTGACTAGGTGAAATTAATTTCCTCTACCTCCAAAGTAACTTAACAGGTTTTTAGATGCTTTCATGCCACTAAAGGTTATGTACTTCGGAAAAAATGTAGCTTTGCCCTGAAAATATCATTGTCTTTTAATCAAGGGTGTTTTTTCTGATCATTCCTTTCTAAAGTATACAGGTGACCCTTGAAGAATGCAGAGGTTAGGGGTGCCAAACCCCCATGCAGTCAAAAATCTTTGTGTAACTTCAACTCTCCCAAAACTTCACTACTAATAGCCTACTGTTGACAGGCAGCCTTCCTGATAACATAAGCAGTCGATTAACACATATTTTTTATGTTATACATACTTTATTACAAAATAAACTAAAGAAAAGAAATTTTTTACGATCTTAAACTCTTAACATTTTTCCAATACATTTATTGAAAAGAAATTCATCTATAAGTGTACCCATGCAGTTCAAACTCAGGTTGTTCAAGAGTCAACTGCAATTTGAGATTTAGTTAAATGATTCATAAATATCTTAAGCATAAATTTGTCCACATTGAGCACACCTAATTATACTTAATTTTGCTTAAAGTATAGTTTAGAGGAAGATAAATGCCAAGAGATCATCCACTTTTTTTCTTTATCATTAGCTAAAAGAAAGAAAAACTTTTGTTCTGCCAAAAGACAATAGTTCTTTTTGATTTCTAAAGTCACAATATTAGTCCATTCTTAAATCCCCTTGACCATGGATTCTATTTCAATATTCTAAGTGTATAAGTAATTCCTGTAGTAGGCAAATTAATGAATCATGTATTTATGGCCAAAAGTTCAAAGATCCAAATGTTTTCACTCCATATATTAAATATTTTACCAGGTAGTTTATATAAAAATGAGGAATTACTGGGGATGAAATATTTAGAAATATATATTGGGGGAAATAAAATAAAGCATTTATATTCATGAAAGTACTGAGAAAGCACATCAGCATGAAATAAAAAGAAACAAAATCCTGAATGGCTCCATATGCCCTGCTATAATTTAGCATCCTTATTTTCAGTACAAATTTCTGGTTTTGATCTAGTTGCAGCTAATTTATGAACTATATTGAAAAAAAACTATCCACCCTCTACTTAATTCCCTCTTCTACTTATCCAACAATTCTCAAACTTCTCAGCCAAGATTTTAATTGATTTTTGTAGTAGCCAGTTGTTAATAGGATAATTTGTCAATACAATAATAAAACAATTGTCTCAATGGCTCTAGTTGCTCAGTTCATCAGATAACAAAGTTGAGTTTTGTTTCATTAATTGAATGCAGGTGTAGGATTTGCTGGATGAAAGATACAATCCCTGTGGAACTGTGGAAATGTGGGTCAGAGATCACTGGAAATTAGCTAAGTCTCATGGGTCAGCAGTGACCTGGACAGGTGTCCCAGCTTTACTTCTCTGTGTCACTTCCTGTGCTCTTTCTTAAACACTGGTCTGTTGAGCTTGGGCATGCAGGTCAACACATGTATTTCTGAGTCTGTAGTGAATTAGAAGCCAGGCCAGAATTCCTTATACTTACAAACACACTATCCCAAACACCCATCCAGTATTGACATCTCAGAGTAAAAATATTTCACTCTATGTTTAGTAGCTTCAAAGAAGCTAGTGAGGACTTTTTTTTTCTTTAAGCTAAAAAGAGATGCGAGTGCTTTTCCTTTCTTGAAAAATAAGGGGAAAAAAGCATAAAACATCCAATCATAACCAAAGGAACTTAAAATTTGTTGAGAAAAGGAATTGATGCTATTTGAAATACTTTCTCTATTTTTAAAATCATCCTTAAAATTTCAAAGGCTTTTAATATTCTGAGTTAAATATAGCCATGACACTTGCAGTGTATTTCCTTCTGTCACTGTTATCATATTTTTAAAAAGTTGCCATTTATGATCTTCTTGATACCTTATTACTATTCTCAGTGATAACATAGAGTTAATTCTTAAGTAGCTACAAAATAGTTACTACAGAACCCAGATTGAATGCAAACCACAGTATTAGATACTAAGGAGAACACTACCATACCGGCTCCTTATAAACATATAAGCTCATCAAGTGAGCTGGTGCACACACAAACCATAACCTAATTGTGGCTCTGTTTATGCCTTTACTCCCTAAAACAGCTACACACACACACACACACACACACACACACACACACACACACACACACACACCCCATATATCTCTTTTTCTTACTAAAAAAAAAAACGCTTCTACAAAAAGTAAGTCAAACTCAGAAAAAATTAAGACAAAGAGATTTATGGTGGAAAAAAGTCAAAATGCTATCCTATACAAGTAAGTTACCCAGCCCTGCAAAGAGAAGCATAAAGAACTACATGAAGTCAATAGAAATATTCAAACTATTTTATGTTGTGTTGCAATAATTAATTGTAATCCATGTTAAGAAATGTTTATATGACATTTAAGTCTACATTGATAGTATTCTATTGGGTAAATGTGTACTTTATTTTCCTGTTTGCTGTATTTTATGGATTCCATGATGCATAATTTTTCACATTTAGCATCTCTGAAGTTAAATTGGTTTTATTATAGTTAATGGCAGTGTTCTTTTTGTGTCTTATTGTTTCATATAATAATGGTGCATATTATGCAATAATGGCATCTAAGATTTGCAGAAATACAGATGCAGTCTAGCCCTCATGTCTACAGTAATGACACCCGACTTGTGCAACACTTTTTTGTATGTTCACATGAGATCATAGATGATGATCATGAATGGAAAAACGTGTCGAATCCCATCCTAAGTGGTGGAGTGGAGGTGCTAACTAAATAAAATTGAACAGGACCTGGTGCCCAAATAAGAGGAATTTGATTTTGTTTCTGAATGTGTGTAAGTAACATCACCAGGTCCCAAGATGATTAAAAAAGCAAAATCCCTCATGCTGAAAATAGGTGCTTATTTGTCCAAAAGGGTTTTTTTGGCTTTGAAAATATATGTATATATTTTTTCAAATGGTGTTTTTCCTAATAGGTCACTGCATAAAAAACTAGCAAACTTGTTGATCAGCTGCCTCTGGCAAGGTCTCTCCCCACACACGAGGTGAGACCTCAGCCTGAACCAGGGGAGGGCTCTTGACTCTGAGCGGGAAAGAATTCTCATATAGGTAGGACAAGTGTAGGTGGGGAAGGAATTCCTAAAAGTGAGAATAGCAGCGAATGGCAGTAGCGGCACAAACAGCAGAGAGCAAGGAAGAGCCTAGTGAGAAAAGGGAAGCTCACTGAAGTCCTACGCCGCGTACGGCAAGCCCCTCACCAGCTCCTGAAGCCAGGGTCACCTAGCATCCTGTGTCCACTTGAACTTGCATGGCGTGTGAACTAAGCCCCTATCACCCCAGGACTTGGGATTGCCACAGAACACTGGATGGAGTGAGTTTATGTTCTGAGAAGGTCTCCTTCTCTACTGGTCTGAAATAAAACAGGGAGAAAAGGATTGTTAAGACAAGAAAGCTGGAATGAAAGAGCAAAGTGACAAAGACATTGCCACCAGAGGTAGAGGTTGGAGAGTTCTTGTCTTTATCATGGAGGAGAGTTCAGAGGCAAGTGCCATCGGCTCATGCAACATGAAAGTTTATGTGACATGAGAGAGTACACACTCAGATGGGAATGAAGGCGACCTCAGGAGGCATGCTTGGGGTCTTAGGATTCTGTCTTTTAAGGATTTCAGAAATGGGGTGAAGGGTTGGGGAGAGGTAGGCTTGACTTGTAGTCTCATGATGTTTGTCTCTGGGGAGAGACATTTTGTCACCACTCACAGTCAGTCCTCTAGATGCTCTGTAAGATAAACAACACAAGGAATTTCTCAGCGCTGCTCTTTTCCAAGATAGTGGTTACCCTCAAGCTGTGGGGACATATCATTTAGGACTGCTTGCCCTGCTGTAAGACAGAGCAGTTATTGGCTGATTGCCATAAAACAAGTTAGGAATCGACCTCATTACTCCCTGGTTTTTAAAATGGAATTTTAGCCTTAAGATGGAGTTCTTTCTGTTCTTACTATATTATTTATATCTTGGCATTTTCATCATAGGCAGGAAAAATTAATCATTATGCTTGTCCCATGTCCCTGCTCTACCTCAGACCACATCTTTTAATAGTTAGAAGACTCGAGTTCTGCAAGTTCAGTTGGATAGAATCCCACAGCCGCCCTGGAGACTGTTTGGACAGATGCAAGAGTCTGTGTGTCCTAGGCTGAACCCTGGGGCACTAGGTGGAGATCCAGGAAGGAACCCAAACTGGAGACTTCCTTCTCTGGGTGTGAAGTTTCATGAAGGGATAGATTGGTGCATCTGAACAGCTAGGAGAGAGGAGTATAGACAGTCTGCACAGGAATCTGAGAGAGAGAAACTACCAACAGGAGCTGAGAGGGAACACCCCCCTTCAACAGACTTTCCTTTGTGGAAGTAAAAGAAAGCAATGCCTATGACTGCCCTAAAATTAGTTTAAAATTCAGTCATGGTGGAGGCTGAATGAACATGGCAGCCAGAGAAAAGGAGAGAGGATCATGCTTCTTCTAGACACTTCAGACTGCAGTGAGCTGACACCCTCTCGGTGGGACCACAAGGAAAGTGCTGTACATGATCGTCAGCTAAGCCTTATAAACAGTAAGATTAACCCTTCTGATTACCTAGCGAGTGAGTCAGTCTCAGCAAGGAGAAAAAGGTGAAACAACTATCACCTGGATTTTAGTAGTGGAACTCTATATGGTAGGCATTTATGTTTTTTATTTCACAGATGTGCAAATTCAACCACAGAGAGGTTAATTTGCCCAAAGTTGAATATTTCCTTACCTTGAAAGTGCTAGAACAAAGATGAGAGGTCTTTTTACTCTAAAATTATTGGTTTCTGCAAAACTATATCCTTAATATATTGCCAATTCCATCTCATAAGAAACTTTTGTATATATGTGGGACCCTTTGTTGTACAGATTCTACCTATGTAACACTATTCCTCCAGATTATTATAAAAGCTTGAAAAACAGATATTTATCTCTGCGGTTAATTCCTTCCAGTGATTTGTTCCATTGAAAACCAACTCTTAAACTGATAGGTCATTTTTTAGGGCAAAAAATTTTAAACGGTCAAGTGGATTTTACGTCACTTGACTACATTTGTTTCTACTAAGCAAATTTTGATGTACATGCCTTATAGTTTTACAAACAGTGAGTATTAAACTGTATTGCCTGAATTTTAAAACTTTATTTGAAATCCCATTACAATCAGCTTTGCTTTTAATTCTTAAGTGTTCAATGTATAAATGGGTCAGTCACATTCAGTATTCACATTCTTATAAAGAAGCATAGGTCTTTATCATGAAACACATGAGCTATTAACAAAGGCACCAAAATGGCAGTATATGGAGACTGTCACCATGAACTGGTAGATGATGGGAACCCCCTGGCATGTCTGTCTGATTCTTCTGTCTGGATAACTAAGACTAAACCCCTTATTTTGTCTGTATTACCCAGAAAATTAGTTAGATCTGGGTAATCTAGAAGAATTAGAGAGGAGAGATTGGCCTAAATTACTCAACTGACAAGTGACAATCAACAACCGAAGGTCTTTGACGATTTGAATCTTAATTCTTGGCAATTAAAAAGACAATTTTGCCCTTTTTGATGACAATAACATCTTGTAAAAGCAGCTTTTTCTTTTATAAATTAAACTTCTTTCATCGAAATTTGTCCAACAAACATTGTCAACTCTCTCATTTCCAGTCTGGCAACATTCCTGGTTGAGGTCCCCATAGACCGCACAGAGAAAGTGGTTGCCAAAAGATTCATCTAAGTGGTACAAAAGAAAGATATGACCTTACCTAAAGCATACCAGGAAAGTTTGAACTATGTTTATCTACTATTAATGTACTATGAATTACTTTTGAAACCTAATTTTAAAATAAAATAAAGTTTATATTTGAAGACTCTTAAGAAAAAGAAAGAACCAGAATAGAAATCTGTCAACAAAACAGTTGCCAGTTTAAAATAAAGGAAAGAAATTATAAAACTTTAAAATACCAGCTGGACCTAATACAATTATACAAATGGAATACATTTAAAAATTATATATCACAATTTGAAGAGATTTTACATTTTTATACTTTCAGAGTTGGCAAATGAATAAATGTCATAGTTTTTTCTCTTGTTTAAAATTAAATAAATGGTTCATTTTGCAGGTAAGCTCTGTAATTTGATGCCAAGCCATGATTGCCAAGTGAATTCCAGACAGTGCCAGAAAGTCATTTACCTTTATTCAATTGTGAAGTGATTAAGAGAAGGTGTCTTTCCAATTCTACCCAGAATACTCCCTGAAAGTTCCCATTGCTCACATCCATCCTGTTCTCTTAGCTTGCACTCAGGGGGAATAACACTCATTAAGGATTAATAAAAATAGTTGGTTTTTTTGGTTTCTCAACAACCAGGTGTCTTACCAACACTTCAGATTAAAGAACAGACTTATTTAGCAAGACAAGACTTGGTAAATACAGCAGAATGAAGACAGTGCCGCTCTTGGTAGCTTACCAAAGAGTTAAGTCATAAATATAGTGGCATTTGAGAAGAGAAACGTTCAGGCTTTCACACATTTCTAGAAAATTCCTAGATGTATTTAAATTTTTCTATTGAAAGAAGTGAAAAGTAGGATTTAATTACATCAAAATTATTATTCAACCATACTGGTCGAATCTCGATTTTACATGTGTCTTATTTTGTTTTCTAGCCATAGATAATTTAAGCCACATCTAAGTTTGAAAGAGTCCTTCTGCCTGCCTTGTTTAAATTAATCTTTCCTTGGACTCCCATGCCTTGTAAATCAGCCTAAGAATACCTTTCCTTCCTCATATAATTGGCCCAGATTTAAAGTGATCAAATCAGATTTGTTGTTTTGAGATCATGTGGTAAGGGCACTCAGACACCTTTAAACACTTATCTTGGGTAGATAACATTATAAATTATAATTACACACACTGAAAATATTCTAGTTCATTAATAAATGCACAGAGACAGAAATAAATACTAACAGTAACATGGAAGTAGAGAAATTTGGCCTCTGGAATTCCAGCCTTGTTATTTATTTTTATGTTATCTCTGGAAGTTTCTCAGTCTATCTAGGTCTACATTTTCTCATCTGTAAGACGGGGGCATAAATAGTACCAAACTCAGAGAGGGTAGGGAGATTGGCTCTCGGCATTCAATGAAGCATCTAAACTCCTTAAGACAATACTGGAAACTGAGCCATCACTATTCTTACTGTCGAAGTTATCAAGTAATGTTCCATAATCACCTAATGATATGCAAGGGAGAAAAGACAAGTGACAAGTCTCCCATATCAGGGCATCTAAGAGAAATTTTAATTAAAATGTATTTAAACCTAAATGTTATGATTATCTTTGCATTGCTTCCTCTCTTGTGGTTATGTAAAAGTGAAAGATACAGTAACTTGTAACTGCCAAAAAGATAAGCATATTTTAGTAATAACAATTTAATGAAAATGTGGCTATCAGCTTTTTCAGATACACCTTTTTTTCATTAATGACTCTTTGATAATGTGTTCCTATAAATTACACAGCCTGCCTTGACAACATTTGTTTTCTAAACAAAATGTTTTTTTTTTTCTGGGTTTATCTTCAAAACCTTCATAGGGGAAAAGAGGCCTTTCAGAATTTTAGCTGCAATTGTAGTAAACATGTAGGGTTAGGTTTTGAAGAAAAATACTTTTATGTTGTTTATTTGAATTCATTCAACTGTGAATAGTTGGACTTTTATAAAACTGTAGCTGATAATACTGAAAAACAAATCTTGTGGATAACATGCGGAAATATATATGTATGTAAAATTGTGTTCCTTCTCTTAAAGGCTGTGCAGGGCATACGTTGTTTTCAAGCAAGCCTCGGACTCCTACAGCTCCAGCTGTCATGTGTAATTAAACATTTGGCCTCCACAATGACTCTACAGTGTACATATGCCAGCATTTCAAGCCTGGAATATGCATTTCAAAGAAGAATAATTCCCTGGAAATCCTAAATTGACAGGAGCAAAGACAGCCTGAAGGAAAGTAGTCAGCGAAAACTGTAAGGTCGGGATCTGATGATTAAAAAAGAAACTTCAAGAAGAACTTCAACCCTTAACTAAGCCAATGGGAAAAGGAACGACAGTTGGCAAGCAGATTTCTGCAGAGGGATTCTGACTAGGAACCTCTTGGGGTAATTTAATATTATCAGTGTGGCTCACCTTGCTATATTCTGCCTTACCATTAATATTATTTAAACAGATATTTTTCTTAAAGCGCATTTGGCATCACTTATTTCTTCATGAATCTTTAAAATGTTAAATTTGACGATTCCTGTTGAGTCTGTAGTTGATTTATCAGAAAACATTCCTCTCCACTGTTCCATCGTCCTCCCTTCATTCCTGCATTTACAGATGATTCTACTTATGAGTAGATGGCAGCATCTCAAAAATATATATAATGCTGAGTTGACATTTTCACTTTAAATCCCTATTTGTAGCAATTTGTTTTAATTCCATTTCCAGTTGTATGAGAATAAAACTAAGCACTTGTCATTAAAACGCAACTTTTATTTTTAACATCAGCACTTGAATAAGTTAATAGAGTGGCAATCCTGTCATTTAGTTTCAGGCTGCTCATTGTATGGAATTCATCCTGCATTTGCTACATTCAGGAAGTGCTTAAAAAGAAGATATTTTCAGGGAGCTGAAACAGGAAATTTCAGAAATAGCTAGATAGAAGTGAAGAGGAGAACTCTCAACTTGCATTTCCCACCTCAGCTGTGTGGGTAAATATCAGAGCCAGAGCCAGAGCCACTCTGAGCTTGGAGTTCTCCCCTCCCAGCAGTGCCCTGACTTGTATATTAACCAAGAGGACAGACATGCAATTGATCATGAATATTCAGGGAACAATTCAATCTTCCTCTACTTTGTAACTTTAATGGAAAAATCGATGAAAAACACTCAGAAAAGTTCAATTGTATCACAAGTCATGGTATTTGTGGAGGACATTAAACAGCAAATGTATACAGAAGTAGATGTTTGATTGCATCATTTGTTTTCATAAACCACCAGCACAGAAAAGAATATCTTACTACGCTTTAAATACTTTGCAATCCAGTTTTTTATTATTAAACAAATACAGAACTAATAAAGCTTCTAAACCCACATTCACCCCATCTGAGAAAAAGAACATGTATCATTGAAGCCATTACTCATTGTTTGAGGGGAAATGATAGATGACAAATGTTGGTCAAAATTAAAAGAGAAGTTTTTGACAGAGTGAACTAATCTATGCATTAAATGGTAATAATCTCCAAAGTTTCCAATTTGGTAAAGGTAGAACAAACTAAAGAAACACCTGATTTTCCTTATGTTGGTAAATATTTAAGGATTTATGTAAACTTTAATCTCATCTATATCATTATAATTATGCAAGACAAATTCAATATCAATGTTATATTTTGGGCAAAAGCAGAAAAGCACGTTTCAGTAACTGAGGATAAGAAACTTGAATTTCCCTACCATAAAGCAGTGTATAAACAAATGAAGAAAGCAAAAAACAATTTGCAGAGAAACTGATAACATTGTCATCGATTCAATTACATTAATATGATAAAACAAATCTAAAGACTTAGTATAGAGATTATCTCAAGTTACAAGATTTTGTCTGTCCCTGTGAGCTTTTTGAATAAACAGCCTACTTCATTAATAATGATATAAAGCACTCTCCTGATGGTTTTGAATATTCACCTTGAAGATCCATGACATGCTGCAATTTGTAATTTGCTGGAGTATCTATTAAACCCCTCCCACTCTGTAGTGCAAGATAAAAGGTTATTCAGGGACACAGAGTATGGATACTTTGTGGACGTTCTCTTCATCTTATGGATTTCATAGTGTGTACGTTTGTATTTTAAATTGGTCCTTAAAGTAGTCAGCATGAAAAGATTACAGAATGATGATTCTTGTTCAGAAGAACATGTTTTGATGAATAGGGCAGTCTAATATTGACTCTGGGGGGACTTGACTGAGATTGGAACACTTTCAGACACTATATCGACAAAGAGAAAAAAAGAATCTTGAAATTTTTCACATGAACTTGAACCAGTAAGTAAATCATCATTTGTGAGGATATGAACTAAGAAAGGTAATATGCTGCAGGAGAAATCTGGATTTTTTTGGTAAGGATATGCTTATATATCTGCTCATGAGTCTGACTGAACTTCAGTTAATATTAAATATCAGAAAGGTGAAGATATTTTTGTCTTACTTCTACAGAATCTTACTGAAAACAGGTGATATAACAAAGGAGTCCAGAGCTGAAGTCAGAGTATGTGGATTTAAATATAAGCTCCTGTGAATACTATCTGTGTAACATTTCTAAAGTAAAAGGAGAAAAAAAATAGTAACACCTCCATGGTATTTTCATGAGCCTTAAAGAAGAGGAATCATATCAGACATTGTTCTGGATCCAGTTTAGGCATATAGGCCGACCCCCAACACATGCTGGAAATCAATGCCTCAAGGGGCAAATTCCAACCAATCCAAGACAGGAGACACAAAAGAGCAAATAGATAAAATTATTCTCCTTTTTTACCCCTAACAGACATTTCTGAGAGACAGTGGTTCCCTGAGGCCTGTGTAAAAGACATTCCACTGGGACAAAGTATCAGCTGTGTTTTCTTACACAGCTGCAGCCACTATGCATTTCTTTACTCTGCTTTTTGGTTTCCCTGTTTTCATTCACACTATTCCGACATTGCACTCTTCATAAAACTTCAGCATAGAATCTTTTCTTAGGTTTTATATTCTGTGCAATTTAGGCCAAGACAGATTCATAACAAAATAATACTCTTTAATTAATATTAAATTAATTACATACTATTTATTAATATCTTAACATTTAGATTAACTAGTATCTTTACATTGAGATAGAGTGTCTTCAATTAATATTCCCTATTTTAATGCTATTTCTAAGTTAATACCATCTTAATAATAAAAATGAACATTGATAATTTCAAATACAAAATGAGAAGAATGTATGTTGAATCCAGTGAGAAAAGGCTCAAAACAATGAAAGATGCTAAAGATGCTATCACGGTGTGGGGTAGTTGGGGTTCCTACAGCCAGGATCCTCATTGAGCTTAAACCACCTGATGATGTAACTGGCCTGTTGCTAGGCTACCACTTCCACACCTTTAGGCAATAAGCTATTATTGTGCTATATAGAGAGCTCGGCCCAGTGCTCTGGGCGGAAGCAGAGATGCTAGTGCTCGACCTACCACAGGGAGAACAAGCCAGGTAGTAAATCCTTTCACCTCAAGAATTCTCCTTTTTCTTTGTCATTTCTCACTGTCATTTCTTTGGTCACATTGAATTCATAGTGAATTTGCCCAGGGCTGAAATCCATTGACAAGACAATTCGCAAAGTCCGCAGGGTTCATTGTTGACCAAGGAAAAAGACAGGCTGCCCTTATGGAGGGGTGCTTCAGCAGGCTGCCCCTGTGAATGGGGAGACAGTGGATTGTCCCCCAAGGGTATGTGGTCTGAGGTGGCTTGCCTCCTAGAGGGCTGGGCCCAGAACTGGAGGCAAGTGGAAGTGACACCTGAGGCAGTAGGGGTGGCCCTTGGTATAGTAAACAGATCCTTTGAGAAGCAGAGTGCCCGTGAGGCAGCGGGGACTGTGGGTTGGCTGCTTCTCACAGTATTAAAGAGAGAAGGAAATGCTCCTGAAAAAGACCCAAGAAATGGTGGCACAAAAACATAAGCTGCAAATTGCTGTGGATTCACCAACGAAGGAAATGGCATTGACAGGAGAGGAGGCAGCACGAGGATGCCAGTAGTGAGGTGCCGTTGAAAAGGTAAGATTCCTTACAGAACGGGATGGCAGCACTGCTAGGTGCTCTCAAAGGGGAAAAAGATGAACTCCTGGGGGAAGCACAGGCAGAGGTGGCATGAGAACGCCAGCTGCGAAGCATTGAGCTGAAGGTGAGAGAGCTTCTGAAGACTGAACTGGCATTGGTGCGAGGCACAGTAGAAAAGATAAAGGTTGTAGCAGAGGAGGCACTTGGGGGAGGGGAGAGAAAGGTGCCATCAAACCCAGAAATGGAAGAGCTGGGGAAGGATGAAGGGGTGGTGCTGGCTGCACTGACACCTCCTCTATTGAAAGCATGCCCAGTGGTTGTAAAGAAAATAAAGACCCAGCAACTGAAAGTTCCCCAAGGAGAGGAGCAGCCCCCTCCCCAGGTCGTGGAGCACTCTATGCTCTGCCCCTGTACTCAGGCTGAGCTGGTGGAATTGGGTTCCTAGTTTAGGTAGAGGCCCCCCATTTTGGCTCCTGCATCTGTGGGTCATGAGGGTGTATGGAATTGTTCTGTCGGGATCAGAGATGGGAAAGCTGGCTTCCCTGATGGTTCATCCTGCCTTGAGGCAGCGGTTACAAAATGTACATCAGACCCCAGGAATCACTTCCTCCTCGATTGGCTTATGGCTACACTTCATGCTGTGTGGCCCAGTTTGGGTGATCTCCGATCCTCCCCTGCTAGATGGTTGACATATGCTGAGCTCCAACAGGTGCTACAAGAGCTAGGCATAAGAAATGCCATCTATAGCCCAGAGAATCATGGCCCATATGAGGAACCTTTCACTACAGGGATGAGAAGTATTGTGCTTCAAATGGCTAAAACATCCCTCTTCAGGTCTCTAGTGGCCTTCTTTCCCATCACTTAGGGCATCCCATAAGCAAGGTGACATGTACAGTAGCAGACTTAGGAGAGGCTGAAGCAATGAAAACATGGAAAGAAATAAGATATGCTACTTACAAGAAGAGTTTAAAGGGCCCCATGAAAGTTATAAGGACCCAGATGTGGGTTGCTTTAATATGGAAAGGGGAAGATGGAAGGAAATTAGACAGGAATTCAAATAGGATCTTACTAGAATTATGGCAACAGCTGAAACCAGAGCAGCAGTTCCAGCCATTAAGACTAAAGAGGCAGAGGTCAGAGACAGAGACACAAGTCCAGCCTGTGTATTTGAAAGACTTCCTGCTGGAGAGCGAGCCAACCTCATTTGAGCCCACACAGGAAGGTGATCATGGAACATGGTTTTACTGAGGGGAAGGTCAAGGTATCTGCCCTGAGGGACCCGGGGGGACCAGAGGCCACATGTTAAAATAGCTATTCACTGGTCCTCAGAGAACATACATGTCCTGGCTCTGGTGGACACTGAATGTTCACTGATTCATGGTAATGCTAAGCGGTTCCCTAGGACCCCCACTGTCATGGATGAATATGGTGAGAAGGCTATCAGAGTGAAACAAGCTTAAGTCCCTTTAGGAATAGGGCATTACCCCCAAAGGAGTATTTCTCTCCCATACCCAAATTTATTTTGGGAATTGATATCCTGCAGGGCCTGTCATAGAGCCCCTATACTCACAGATGCATGGTACACAGATAGTTCTTATTGGGAGTGAAGAGCCCCTATACCCACAGATGCATGGTACATAGACAGTACATAGAACTCAGACTGAGGATACATGTGGAGAAGGCAGTTCTGAAGGGACATGCTAGGCACCTGCCCATAGCTTTGCCTGTGCCTCAGCAGATGACTAATACCAAACAATACAAATTGCCTGAAGGTCATAAAGAAATTGGATAAAGACCCCAGGGACTGGAAAAAAGTGGGTATTATAAAGCCCATCCATAGTTCTTTCAATTCTCCAGTGTGTCCAGTAAAAAAGCCAGATGGCTCCTGGCATATGACCGTGGAGTATAGACAATTGAATAAAGTCATATTCCCCATGCATGCTGCCATCCCCTCTATTGCAGACCTAATGGATATCCTCAGTCGCAAACTAGGAACATACCATTATGTTGTAGATCTTACTAATGCCTTCTTTTCCATTGATATAGAACACAAAAGTCAGGAACAGCTTGCCTTCAAGTGGGAAGGACGGCAATGGACTTTCACCATCCTTCCACAGGGATACCTCCACAGCCCCACCTCCTGTCATGGACTTGTAGCCCAGGACTTGGCTACATGGGAGAAACTGCCAACAGTGCGGCTGTACCATTATATTGATGATGTCTTGCTCATGTCTGATTCTCTTACAGATCTAAAAGGTGCAGCACCTGGACTGCTACAATGTCTACAGGAGAAAGGATGGGCTGTGAACAGCACCAAGGTTCAGGGACCTGTTTTGTCAGTCAAATTCTTGGGGGTTGTCTGGTCAGGTAGACTAAAGTTATACCAGAAGCAGTCATAAATAAAGTCCAGGCCTTTCCTACCCCTACAATTGTAGCATTGTTACAGGAGTTTTTGGGTCTTCTATGCTACTGGAGAGTGTTTATCCTCCACTTGGCATAAATTCTGAAGACTTTATACCGGTTGGTATGAAAAAGCGTCAGGTGGGACTGGGATGAGACATGTGCATCTGCCTTTACTACAGCAAAACGGGCAGTCAAGGTCATGCAGGCCTTGAGTATAATAGACCCATAAAGGCCCTGTGAGCTGGATGTTCATGTGACTGAAGATGGTTATAGCTGGGGTCTCTGGCAGCAGCTTGAATGAACTCGCCAACCTATTGGATTCTGGTTGCCACTCTATAAAGGGGCAGAGGTCTTATATACCTTGACAGAAAAACAGTTGGCTGCTGTGTATCATGACTTGCTGGCTACAGAACCAATCACTGGAATGGCCCCAATAAAGGTAATAACCACCTATCCTATCATGGGGTTGGTATGAAACAGGACTTAAAAGCCAAGGAGTGGTGTGGCACAAAGGTCACAGATGCATGGTACACAGAGAGTTCTTACTGGGAGTGAAGAGCCCCTATACCCACAGATGCATGGTACATAGACAGCTCCAGCCATAGGCAGGCCCTAAAATGGAGGACCATAGCTTTCTTTACTAAGACTGAGACAATATGGATGGAAGATGGTGAAGGGAAGAGCAGCCAATGGGCAGAGTTGTGGGCACTGTGGCTTATGATTATCCAGGAGCCCTCCCCTATAGTTGCCTGCACTGATAGCTGGGCTGTCTATTGGGGCTTGACCCTGTGGCCACTGAATGGTACCATGCCAACTGGATGGTTGGTCACCAGCCATTTTGGGGGCAGGAATTGTGGCAAGGCTTATGGGCCTGTGTTTAGACTAAAACAGTTACAGTATATCTGTGACAGGTGATTTGCCACTGGCATCCCCAGGAAATGATGAAGCAGATGAATTGGCCCATGTACGTTGGCTAGAAGGAAAGCCTACCTCTGATGTAGCCCAGTGGTTACATCAGAGTTTGTTGCACATGGGGCAAAAGACAACATGGGCTGAAGCCTATCAGGGCTTGCCTTTGACCTTTGAATAAGTCAGCAGAGCCTGGCAGGAGTGCATCATATGCTGTAATAGGGACTTACTCCAAGTTCCACTGCAACATGGGACAATAACTAAGGATCCAATACCCCTTGTCAGGTGGCAGATAGAGTATATTGTGCCTTGACCCATGTCAAAAGGGTATCAATACACCACGACTTGTGTGGACACAGCTACTGGACTTCTGGTTGCTTTTCCTACACATTGTGCAGACCAAAATACAACCAAAAGAGGCCTGAAGCATCTCTTTGCCACCTATGGCTGGCCACAGGTACAAAAGTTGAGAATAAAATGGAATTCATGTGCCATACAATCCTACCAGAGCAGGCATGATAGAGAAATTCAATGGTTTTGTTAAAATCTCAACTGAAGTCTGCCACCAGTAGCCTGTGGGGATGGTCAATCCGCTTATGGGCAGTGGTACAGCATTTGAACAAAAAACCCTGAAAGGGAGTCCTGAGCCCTATATACATGCTAATGCATATTGCTGCCTTCCCTTTACAACTTCAAGTACAAACCAAGGAAGAATAATTGAAGCTGAGGTTTGGCCATGAGAATAATATCTTGCTGCCAGCACCAACTGCACTAAACCCTGGAGACTCCATTGAGTGGACATGTCCTGAACCTTTCGACACATGGACCAACGATGGCTGTCCCTCCTAGCACCTTGGGGACAAGGTCTGGAAGCTTGTCTCCTGTGTGTTCCTGGAGTAACAGCAAAGTGAACCCCAAAGATCACATTACTATATCCTGAATGGCCAGAATGCAGGAGCATCTTACCATGGAGTTTTGTTTTATCATTATGGCCAGTGCATGCACCATCAGTAGCACTATATATAGACCCTCAGTAACCTCCACAGGAAGACTGATAATGGTATGATATACTAGACCTGGATGGGACCCCCTTCCTGCTACAGACCTATCACAGGACCACTCTCTTGCATGCATCCTACCTGATGGACAAGATTTGCCTATGTCGATGTCATTAAAACATGTGTCTTATCACCCTTAATGTTTTTGTGGATTGGGCACACACCCTAGAAAAAAACCCTGCTACTCGCTGGGGTGCATGGAGCTCCCTTTCCATTCCACTACTACATGTGAGTCATGAACTCATCTGAGTAGAACTGGTTTTGAATACAGCTGAAATAACCTCCTCAGGCTTGAGGATTATTATAATTTTTGTTCCCTGTATCAAAATTTTGTTGTCTCTTTATTTTTATTATCTCTATATTACTGTTATCCTTGGCTGCTGTTGTGGAATCTGGTTACAATGCTCCAGCCTTCTCACACAAGGACCACTGCAGAACACTGAGAGCATGTGGACTGTGAGGTGAGAATCCTGGAGGGGTGGAGTGAGGATAAAGTGAAGGTTTTCATGGCCAGGATTCTCACCTGAACCTAATCTACTTGATGATGTAATTGGCCTGCTGCTAGGCTACTGCTCCCATACCAGAAGGCAATATTTACCAAATATTTAGTGCCTTATTCTTTATATGGCAAATAGTTTTCTTTCACCAAAACTTGGGGGTGATTAATGATGGCCTGCAGTACATTGCTTGGAATGATGGTGAGACAGTGTTTGGGCTTAGAAAGAAAGAATACCTTTATCAATTATGAAGTCTGTCATAACTAGAAGAGGTAGTACATGTGAATTTATTTTACAAAGAGAATATGTCTTCACTAAGTTAAGGCCATATTTATAAAATCACTAAGTTTCTGAACAGATAGATTATTTTGTGAGGTCTACTATACCAATATCAATATAATTTATAACAATCTGTGGTCAGTGATAAAACATCAGAGAGAAAACCTACATTGCCTCATTTAATGCCTAAATTGTCATGAACAGAATGTTAGTAGAAATATAGACATTAATGATGCTGTTGTTGAGAGCTCAGAGGATGGTGAGGAATATGATATTGAAACCAAAGAGAGGGTAATCCTTATTGTATAGTAGTAGAAACCTTAATGGAATTGTGTCCTGGAATTGTGTGGAAAGTACAACTTATCTAAAGGTAAACTTGGACAATTAGCTGAGGGCATTTCCAAGAAAAATGTTGAAAGGCTTTTTGGTGTCTTCAGGTTGTCTATAGTAAAATGTGCAGCAAGAAGGGAGGTAAGTTGAGTGAAAAACTTGTAAACCAAAAATAACAAAGACTTGATTATTTGAAATTCTTGACTTTCCCAGAATGCAAAAGACAATCAAATTAAGAGATTCATTCTACAAGTGTGGATAGAATAGAAGCTAAATTCGTGGCTAGACAACCTTTTACTAAGAACTCAAGAGATGTCAAAAGATCAGCTCCTTGAGCCACACAAAGGCTCCTTGTAGAGATTAAGGGTGTGTCTCACAGATCCCCTTAATCAAAGCACAGGGCTTGGGGGAAGCTTTAGGGGGCAGATCCTCAGCCATCTCAGCAGAAACCAAAGAAAGAGAAGGAATTATCTCAAAAAAGATTTGTGGATATAGTTTCTGTCTTATGGTGAAAACCCCTGTGGAATTCACATGAAACCCATAGGGTTCATAAGAATTTTATACCAACACAGACATCATTGCTTGTACTTCAAGGGACAGAGAGAGGGCAAAATGAAAGAAAGCTATCAGACCCTCAATTTCTACTGTACAGTTCAAGAGTACTCATCTACAAATATCAGACTGGTTATGGGCGTTAGACAGATTACCTAGGGTTATCTGATGAATCCACACCTATCACATTAGCCCCTAAAAGTAGAGAATGTACCTTGCTTGCAGTCAGATAGATGGAATAGGAAATATCAGAGAGACTTAAGTATGAGAAGGACTCAACCTGCCATTGTTAGAGAAAACCACATGGAAATAATAAGAAGGGTGTGGGTAAAATTCTAATATTTCCAGAATATCTCACCTGGCTTTAGTGCATCTCCATATCAATAGGCATTCCTCTGGGATGGAGAGAAGTTGATCTCCATATCAATGGGTAATTACCTGGGCAATGGAGGGCTTATCTGTACCTGAGAGGTGAGGGGGAGGGCCAGTTTTGCTTCTTTGGGAACAGGAGAGACCCCTGGACTGTAGTTTGTAAACAATAAACAGATTTTCAAGTTTATTTCTCCAATTGACTGATTTTGGTTTTAGAGGTATTTTGTCCCAGGATTTCCTCTCCCTGGAGTTACAAAGGGACATAGACAGTTTGTAGGAGCAAAAACCATTCTCCATCTGTCAACAAGTAAACAAGGACCTCAGTCCTACAGTCAAAAGGAATTGAATTCAGCCAACATCCTGAGATTTTCTCCAGAGTCCTTAGTAAGGAATGTAACTCTGCCAACATCTTGATTTCAGCATCTTGAAATATAAGCAGAGGACTCTGACAAGTGCATCTGGATCCCTGAAGTACTTGAAGATAAAAAAAAAACTGTGTTGTTTCAAGTCACTAAGTTTACAGCAATGTATTACTTTACATCTGCAATAGCAAACTAATACAGTCCCATATTTTTATGACAAAAGTGCTATTTAATAGAAACATGAGAGAGAAATGTGATGTGAGCTGTGTAGAAAGACATACCAATATGAGGTTCCCAACGTCACCCACAATTATTTTACTCAATTCAGTCAATGAGGCAACAGAGTCAAAACTTTAGGGCATTTTCTCTTGTTGATGGGAAAAACAAAAACAAAAACTCATTCTTTAAACCACTGACCTTTCTAGCTACTTCAAATTAAAATGTTAAAGCTTTACCACATTTAGTGTTATGAAAGGCCAGGTGGGGTAGCCAGTAAGATGACCTCCAGTGGCCCTCGCCTCCAGGAGTTTACACCCTGGAGTAATCCTCTCCCACTCTGCACCAGGGTTGGTCTGCGAGGCCAATAAAATATGGGAGAGTTGATGGTATGTCACTTCTGGTTTTAGCTTACAAAAGGCATGGCAGCTTTTTTCTTGGCTTCTCACCTCGGGGAGAAGCTGTATCCTGAGGCGTATGCAGTGAGGAACCAGAGTCCCCAGCCCTCAGTAACAAGAGTGCACTTGGAATTGGATCATAAGCCTGGACAGGCTGCATGTAACTGCAGTCTGAGCTGATGTCTTGACTGCGAAAGAATCACCTGGCTAAGCCACTGTTGAATTCTTGACCTACAGAAAGGGAATGAGATAAATGCTGTGGTTTTAGCCACTATGTTTAGGTCATTTACTCCACAGCGATAGATAGCTAATGTACTTCATTAGGTCCAGAAAGATCATCCCTTCCACAAGTAGTTATCCATATAAAATAATCATTAAACTCAGTAAGTCCTACTATAGAACTCAAAAATCAAACCAGGAGTTAATTAGTTCACCCCCAAATCAAACTTCCATTAACTCCTGTTGCAACAGACTCCCAGAGTCAACACAATATTTCCAGCAGACTCCATGTTCACTAATGTCTCTCTATTACTTAACATCACACCTACAAAATCCACACAACACACACACATAGACACACAGTATTCAAATAACTTTGAGCAAATGATTGGTTGGATGAAAGCATATATAAAAGAAAGACTATAGCACAGAAGTTTTTACCTACTGCTGCTTTTTTCATCTGCCCTGATAGTGATACCTACTCCTCCTTCATTGGAAAGTTGTCTGAATAATTCTTGTTTTGTTACCTGGGTGCTTGCTGGCCGTCCCACCTACATGTGGTGTCAACTCTATTTATCATCTCTTGCTACTGATCAAGGTCAACTAACAAACCCCAGACACTAACAAATATACATGAAGAGCTAAAGAACCCAATGGTGGGTAGGACATGCAGATTTTGACTTTTATTTTCACCAAAAAATGAGACTGCCTCAAAATGGCATTGAAATTCTGAGATGTTTGGTGGCGATCATCCATGTTGCTACCATTTGGCACTTCTTGATTAAAGTAATCACTTCAAATTGCAAATTGGGGATGCACTTCACAGGTGTGCCTAATGGAATAACAATGAGGTCAAAGTCATATTGAATCATTGCTGACTATCACACAAGGAAGCTGAGTTCCCTAAGTCTCTCCTAACTGCCACTGTAGTGGAAACATCCACATCAGGAGTTATTTTGAGTTTTGCCTTTTAGCTCTTTATGTCAAAGCTTATCAAGGAAGTCTATGTCTATGGCATCTTTAACACCTCCTCCACCTTATTTTTTCCAATAGATCAGCAGCAGAAAAAATGAGTATGGTTCAGACTCATTAAAGCTAATTGCCATGGCACCTGCTAAGTAAGTGCTACCAATATCAATGACCTTTGATCAGAATTCTGTGTTTCCTGTAACACAGCTGTTAAAGCTGAATAGCACTATGGGCTGTAAATGATAATATTAGAAATGGAAGGTGACTATTCACTAATACTGATGGGTGATGGATTATTTGACTGAAATATTTTTATTCACAAAGCAGGAGATTCACTGGGAGAAAGGCAGAGCATAAAACATTTGCAACAATATGTTTCAGCTACAACATGCTGTAACTGCTATTTCTGCCACACAACACCCCAAAGGCAGCAGATTCATAGGGAGAAAATCATAAAAATCTGTTGCACCAAGTGAGATTTATCCTTTAATCATTGTCTGTTTCCTCTCTGCCCTATTGTATTCTATATATTTCTATGTATCTAAATATTTTGCTGAGCTGGAGGAGGTTTCAATGGAATTGAATTGCACAGCTGTGCTCTTGAGGAATGCTTTATATATAATAATGAATATGCTCCTTTTAAAGTTTGGTTATTTGAATCAGACAACCCATCTACCATTTCATTAGTGAGTAGGACCTCTTTTAAATCCTATGATATAAATAACTGGGCAATAACAATAACAGAGATATATTTCTTCTTACAACTGGATTCAAAATATTGCAAATTACTGGTTAGCTTCCATAGATGCATGTGAGGGTGTGTATGTGAATTCACAAAATAAAAGGATGCTAGGAAGTTCAAAAAATCTGGAAAAGATAAACTTAAAAAGCAGTAAATTCAGAGGCGGAGCCAAGATGGCGGCGTGAGTAGAGCAGTGGAAATCTCCTCCCAAAAACACATAGAGCTATGAAAATATAACAAACAAAACTCTTCCTAAAATAGAGACCAGAGGACACAGGACAACATCCAGACCACATCCACACATGCAAGAACCCAGCACGTTGTGAAGGGGGTAAGATACAAGCCCCGGCCCGGCGGGACCCGAGCACCCCTCCCCCCGGCTCCCGGTGGGGGGAAAGAAACGGGAGCGGTTTTTTTTTTAATTTTTTTTTTGGCGAGTGCTTTTTGGAAGCCTTAAAGGGACAGGGACCCCGTTGCTAGGGAGGCAGGGCGGCGGGACTGGTGAGCGATGTCTGGGACAGGCGCCTGAGGACAAAGATCGCGTGTTTTTCCCTACAGGACCGGTGGGCGGGTGCCTGAGACCGGCGCCTGAGGATGGAGGAAATCGCGCGCTTTTCCCCTTTTTTTTTCTCTTTTTGGCGAGTGCATTTTGGAAGCCTTAAAGGGACAGGGACCCCGGTGCTAGGGAGGCAGAGCAGCAGGACCGGTGTGAGGGTGCCTGGGACCGGCGCCGGAAGACAAAGAATATCATGCGTTTTTCCCTGCGAGACCGGTGGGCGGGTGCTTTTTGGAAGCCTTGAAGGGACAGGTACACTGGTGCTAGGGAGGCAGGGCAGCAGGACCAGTGAGCGGGTGCCTGGGACAGGCGCCTGAAGAAAAAAAAAGAAAAAAATCTCGTGTTTTCTACTTTTTTTTTTTTTTTTCTGTTCCCTCTCTCATTGCTGCTGTTGTTGTTTTGGTTTGGAGAGTGCTTTTTGGAAGTCTTAAAGGGGCAGGACAGGAAACTTAGACCAGAGGCAGGGAATCTGGGGATCTCTGGGCACTCTAACCCCCTGAGCAACAGGGAGCACAGAGGCCCCTTACAGAGAAAAATAGTCTCCCAGCCGCTCCCCCTCCAACGGGGCTCCACCACTTTGGAGGAGCAGCCGCAGCCAGGCCACACCCACAGCAACAGTGGAGATAAACTCCATAGCAAACGGGCAGGTAGCAGAAGCCCTGCCTGCACACAGCTAACAAGCATAAGCCACTAGAGGTCACTATTCTCCCAGGAGAGGAAGGCCACAAACCAACTAGAAGGGAAGCTCTTCCAGCGGTCACTCATACCAGGTCTGCAAACTACCTCTATCACCATAAAAAGGCAAAACTACAGGTAGACAAAGATCACAGAGACAACACCTGAGAAGGAGACAGACTGAACCAGTCCTCCTGAAAAATAATTCAAAATAAAAATCATGAACATGCTGACAGAGATGCAGAGAAAAATGCAAGAGCAATGGGATGAGATGCAGAGAAAAATGCAAGAGCAATGGGATGAAGTCCGGAAGGAGATCACAGATGTCAGGAAGGAGATCACGGAAGTGAAACAATCCCTGGAAGGATTTATAAGCAGAATGGATAAGATGCAAGAGGCCATTGAAGGAATAGAAGCCAGAGAGCAGGAACGTATAGAAGCTGACATAGAGAGAGAGATAAAAGGATCTCCAGGAATGAAACAACACTAAGAGAACTATGTGACCAAACCAAAAGAAATAATATTCGTATTATAGGGGTAGCAGAAGAAGAAGAAAGAGGAAAAGGGATAGAAAGTATCTTTGAAGAAATAATTGCTGAAAACTTCCCCAAATTGGGGGAGGAAATAATCGAACAGACCATGGAATTACACAGAACCTCCAACAGAAAGGAGGACAACACCAAGACACATAGTAATTAAAATGGCAAGGAACAAGGACAAGAAAAGAGTTTTAAAGGCAGCTAGAGAGAAAAAGGTCACCTTTAAAGGAAAACCCATCAGGCTAACATCAGACTTCTCGACAGAAACCCTACAGGCCAGAAGAGAATGGCATGATATATTTAATGCAATGAAACAGAAGGGCCTTGAACCAAGGATACTGTATCCAGCACGACTATCATTTAAATATGACGGCAGGATTAAACAATTCCCAGACAAGCAAAAGCTGAGGGATTTTGCTTCCCACAAACCACCTCTACAGGGTATCTTACAGGGACTACTCTAGATGGGACCCACAAACCACCTCTACAGGGTATCTTACAGGGACTACTCTAGATGGGAGCACTCTTGAAAAGAGCACAGAACAAAACACACAACATATGAAGAATGGAGGAGGAGGAATAAGAAGGGAGAGAAGAAAAGAATCTCCAGACAGTGTATATAACAGCTCAATAAGTGAGCTAAGTTAGGCAGTAAGATACTAAAGAAGCTAACCTTGAACCTTTGGTAACCACGAATCTAAAGCCTGAAATGACAATAAGTACATATCTCTCAATAGTCACCCTAAATGTAAATGGACTTAATGCACCAATCAAAAGACACAGAGTAACAGAATGGAAAAATAAAATCAAGACCCATCTATATGCTGCTTACAAGAAACTCACCTTAAACCCAAAGACAAGCATAGACTAAAAGCCAAGGGATGGAAAAATATATTTCAGGCAAACAACAGTGAGAAGAAAGCAGGGGTTGCAGTACTAATATCAGACAAAATAGACTTCAAAACAAAGAAAGTAACAAGAGATAAAGAAGGACACTACATAATGATAAAGGGCTCAGTCCAACAAGAGGATATAACCATTCTAAATATATATGCACCCAATACAGGAGCACCAGCATATGTGAAACAAATACTAAAAGAACTAAAGGGGGAAATAGACTGCAATGCATTTATTCTAGGAGACTTCAACACACCACTCACCCCAAAGGATAGATCCACCGGGCAGAAAATAAGTAAGAACACACAGGCACTGAACAACACACTAGAACAGATGGACCTAATAGACATCTATAGAACTCTACATCCAAAAGCAACAGGATATACATTCTTCTCAAGTGCACATGGAACATTCTCCAGAATAGACCACATACTAGCTCACAAAAAGAGCCTCAGTAAATTCCAAAATATTGAAATTCTACCAACCAATTTTTCAGACCACAAAGGTATAAAACTAGAAATAAATTCTACAAAGAAAACAAAAAGGCTCACAAACACATGGAGGCTTAACAATATGCTACTAAATAATCAATGGATCAATGAACAAATCAAAATAGAGATCAAGGAATATATAGAAACAAATGACAACAACAACACTAAGCCCCAACTTCTGTGGGACGCAGCGAAAGCCGTCTTAAGAGGAAAGTATATAGCTATCCAGGCACACTTGAAGAAGGAAGAACAATCCCAAATGAATAGTCTAACATCACAATTATCAAAACTGGAAAAAGAAGAACAAATGAGGCCTAAAGTCAGCAGAAGGAGGGATATAATAAAGATCAGAGAAGAAATAAGCAAAATTGAGAAGAATAAAACAATAGCAAAAATCAACGAAACCAAGAGCTGGTTCTTTGAGAGAATAAACAAAATAGATAAGCCTCCAGCCAAACTTATTAAGAGAAAAAGGGAATCAACAAAAATCAACAGAATCAGAAATGAGAATGGAAAAATCATGACAGACTCCACAGAAATACAAAGAATTATTAAAGACTACTATGAAAACCTATATGCCAACAAGCTGGAAAACCTAGAAGAAATGGACAACTTCCTAGAAAAATACAACCTCCCAAGACTGACCAAGGAAGAAACACAAAAGTTAAACAAACCAATTACGAGCAAAGAAATTGAAACTGTAATCAAAAAACTACCCAAGAATAAAACCCCGGGGCCAGACGGATTTACCTCAGAATTTTATCAGACACACAGAGAAGACATAATACCCATTCTCCTTAAAGTGTTCCAAAAAATAGAAGAAAAGGGAATAATCCCAAACTCATTCTATGAAGCCAACATCACCCTAATACCAAAACCAGGCAAAGACCCCACCAAAAAAGAAAATTACAGACCAATATCCCTGATGAATGTAGATGCAAAAATACTCAATAAAATATTAGCAAACAGAATTCAACAGTGTATCAAAAGGATCATACACCATGACCAAGTGGGATTCATCCCAGAGATGCAAGGATGGTTCAACATGAGAAAATCCGTCAACATCATCCACCACATCAACAAAAAGAAAGACATAAACCACATGATCATCTCCATAGATGCTGAAAAAGCATTTGACAAAATTCAACATCAATTCATGATACAAACTCTCAGCAAAATGGGAATAGAGGGCAAGTACCTCAACATAATAAAGGCCATATATGATAAACCCACAGCCAGCATTATACTGAACAGCGAGAAGCTGAAAGCATTTCCTCTGAGATCGGGAACCAGACAGGGATGCCCACTCTCCCCACTGTTATTTAACATAGTACTGGAGGTCCTAGCCATGGCAATCAGACAAAACAAAGAAATACAAGGAATCCAGATTGGTAAAGAAGAAGTTAAACTGTCACTATTTGCAGATGATATGATACTGTACATAAAAAACCCTAAAGACTCCACTCCAAAACTACTAGAACCGATATCGGAATACAGCAAAGTTGCAGGATACAAAATTAACACACAGAAATCTGTAGCTTTCCTATACACTAACAATGAATCAATAGAAAGAAAAATCAGGAAAACAATTCCATTCACCATTGCATCAAAAAGAATAAAATACCTAGGAATAAACCTAAGTAAAGAAGTGAAAGACTTATACTCTGAAAACTATAAGTCACTCTTAAGAAAAAATTAAAGGGGATACTAATAAATGGAAACTCATCCCATGCTCATGGCTAGGAAGAATTAATATCATCAAAATAGCCATCCTGCCCAAAGCAGTATACAGATTTGATGCAATCCCTCTCAAATTACCAGCAACATTCTTCAATGAATTGGAACAAATAATTCAAAAATTCATATGGAAACACCAAAGACCCCGAATAGCCAAAGCGATCCTGAAAAAGAAGAATAAAGTAGGGGGGATCTCACTCCCCAACTTCAAGCTCTACTACAAAGCCACAGTAATCAAGACAATTTGGTACTGGCACAAGAACAGAGCCACAGACCAGTGGAACAGATTAGAGACTCCAGAAATTAACCCAAACATATATGGTCAATTAATATTTGTTAAAGGAGCCATGGACATACAATGGCAAAATGACAGTCTCTTCAACAGATGGTGCTGGCACAACTGGACAGCTACATGTAGGAGAATGAAACTGAACCATTGTCTAACCCCATATACAAAGGTAAACTCAAAATGGATCAAAGACCTGAATGTAAGTCATGAAACCATTAAACTCTTGAAAAAAAACATAGGCAAAAACCTCTTAGACATAAACATGTGTGACCACTTCTTGAACACGTCTCCCCGGGCAAGGAAAACAACAGCAAAAATGAGCAAGTGGGACTACATTAAGCTGAAAAGCTTCTGTACAGCGAAAGACACCATCAATAGAACAAAAAGGAACCCTACAATATGGGAGAATATATTTGAAAATGACAGATCCGATAAAGGCTTGACATCCAGAATATATAAAGAGCTCACACACCTCAACAAACAAAAAACAAATAACCCAATTAAAAAATGGGCAGAGGAACTGAACAGACAGTTCTCCAAAAAAGAAATACAGATGGCCAAGAGACACATGAGAAGATGCCCCACATCGCTAATTATCAGAGAAATGCAAATTAAAACTACAATGAGGTATCACCTCACACCAGTAAGGATAGCTGCCATCCAAAAGACAAACAACAACAAATGTTGGCGAGGCTGTGGAGAAAGGGGAACCCTCCTACACTGCTGGTGGGAATGTAAATTAGTTCAACCATTGTGGAAAGCAGTTTGGAGGTTCATCAAAATGCTCAAAACAGACCTACCATTTGACCCAGGAATTCCACTCCTAGGAATTTACCCTAAGAACGCAGCAATCAAGTTTGAGAAAGACAGATGCACCCCTATGTTTATCGCAGCACTATTTACAATAGCCAATTGGAAGCAACCTAAATGTCCATTGGTAGATGAATGGATAAAGAAGATGTGGTACATATACACAATGGAATACTACTCAGCCATAAGAAGTAGAAAAATACAACCATTTGCAGCAACATGGATGGAGCTGGAGAGTATTATGCTCAGTGAAATAAGCCAAGCGGAGAAAGAGAAATACCAAATGATTTCACTCATCTGAGGAGTATAAGAACAAGGAAAAACTGAAGGAACAAAACAGCAGCGGAATTACAGAACCCAAAAATGGACTAACAGGTACCAAAGGGAAAGGAACTGGGGAGGATGGGTGGGCAGGGAGGGATAAGGGGGGGGAAGAAGAAGGGGGGTATTAAGATTAGCATGCATGGGGGGGAGGGAGAAAGGGGAGGGTGGGCTGCACAACACAGAGAGGACAAGTAGGGATTCTACAACATTTTGCTAAGCTGATGGACCGTAACCGTAATGTGGTTGTTAGGGGGGACCTGATATAGGGGAGAGCATAGTAAACATAGTACTCTTCATGTATGTGTAGATTAAAGATTAAAAAAAAAAAGAAAGAAAGAAAGAAAGAAAAGGGGGATTACTCCTTGATAGGATAAAACTATTGGTAAATCAAATATCAACTCATGCTTTAAATATCCTTAATGTTGATCACTTAAAATTTGTCAGATGATCAGCTATGGAGGTACTCTTTTCTGATAATATTCCTTTCTCTTAATTAAAAAAAAAACAAACCAGTTACTGTGTGCTGACCTCCAATGAGTTCTGCACAGTGGTATAGAGGGCATGTCAAAGTGTGGGCAAAGGGTCTGTTTGTTTCTATGCAGAAGATCAAGGCCTAGCTTGGATACCCAGAAAATGAACTAAGATACGATATGAGGAGGAGCTTCCGGCATCAGCACTCTGTGGAGGACTCGTGCTGGGGGATGATCATCAAAAAGCCTCCACAGGGATCCGGGCGATGCTGCAGTCGTGGCTGCATCCACCCCACCGTTTCCTAGACTTGCCATTGGAATGAGGAGGGAGATGTCTAGGCTGGCATGTGCATACAGTGAGACAACGAATTTGACCGGATCTGTACTGTTGGAACTCAACCAGGAGTTGGGAGGGGTGCAAGGTGTAGCACTCCAAAATCTTATGACTATAGAGTATCTACGGTTAAAAGGACATATGGGAGATGAACAGATCCCAGAAATGGGCTGCTTTAATTTGTCTGATTTCTCTCAGACTGTTTAAGTACAGTTGGACAATATCCGTCATATCACAGACTAATTTTCACAAATGCCTAGGGTGCCTAAATGGTTTTCTTGGCTTCACTGGAGATGGATGGTAATTATAGATTTGCTTTGTTTATGTCATCGTATTCCTATTATGCTAATATGTGTGTACAAATTAGTAGTTTAAAACCTATACATACTTAAGGTACTCTACAAGAAGATATGTCAAAGAAATAATCAATCCTCCCATGTTTTCTTCAATATGCTACCTCTATAGCTTTTCTTCTTCCTTCCTAATTACAACCCTTAAATAGAATTCGTGCCTCATATCGAAGTTACCGAGTATCATAATTCCTCCAGGTGGTAAAGATACCTCGAGACAAGTGCTGGGCATAGAAGCCACAGGGCATAAAACTGCAAAGAAGTAAAAAGCTAACCTTTTCAAACAATATGGCTTCTCTCTCACTTACCAACTTTACATCTCCCTGTATGGCCCCGGAAGATGACTGGTTAGCCAGAGACGGGTAAGATTCCTCACGGGAGGAACAACCTAAGACAGGCACAGTCGCAGGGGGGCCATCAGGTGAGAAATTGGGGATCAACAGAGGTGAGGCTCAGAACCTCATCCCCCCTGCTTTGAGAGAAATCTTCTGCATCCGTGGATGTTTTATTGCCCTTGTCTAGCTCGGATTAACACATAGTCTACAGGCACACACCTGATCATCTACAATTGCTCTCCTATAACACTAAACTATGTTTTCTACCTTTATCTTGCATCTACCTACCACTTCAGCATTTTATTAAAAATAAAAATAATAATAATAATAAAGTGAGAAATGTGGGATCCACATATAAATCAAGTATAAAAATCAAATGAATATTCATTTTTGACCTGATTGTTTATAGTTCATAATGCATGATCAAAACCGAAAGTTTCTGTGATGAATGCCTTTGTACTGTTCACCATGTAAGAACTTATTCACTATGTAAGAATTCATTCACCATGTAAGAACTTTTTCGTTATGCTTCAGAAGATTGGAGACTGACGAGAACTAGGCTTGAGATGGATTAATGACTGTACATTGAGCATTGACCCCCCTATACTGAATTTTATTGTTGTTAACAACCATTTGATCAATAAATATGAGAGATGTCCTCTCAAAAAAAAAAATTAAAAAAAAAAGCAGTAAATTCAAATTTGCAGCCTTGGTTATTCAATTGTACAATATTCATGAGAATTGAGTGTTGAAGTCAGATATTAATTTAACCTTAACTGAAACATTTATTGCATTAGTTGCCAAAATATTGGAATTCCAATGGTCTCCTATCTTAGATAGAGTTATCAGATAAAACAGAAGACACAACTAAATTAGAATTTCTGATAAACTACAAATAATATTTTTTGATATACCAAATATTTCATGTGACATACTTACACTAAAAAAATCACTTTTTTATCTGAATTCCAAATTCAAGTGAGCATCCTATAAATTTATTTATAAAATGTGGCAACCCCATCAACTTATTCTTTTCTAGATTTTAATAGGTAGTTCTAATAGATTTTTAACTGATAGTAAATATTCTTTTAATAGGCTTTTATTTATTTAACATTATTCATCATCATAAAATGGCTTTTAAATTTTTATTATTTTTTCTTCAAAAATTGTACACACAAAATGTAAAATGAGACATTTGTCTTTTCCTGTGACTTATTTCACTTAGCATAATAACATTTTGGTACATTCATGTTGTCACAGGTGACAAGATTTCATTCTTTTTTGTGACTGAGTAATATTCCATTGTATGTTTATGTGTGTGTGTGTGTGTGTGCACCATAACTTCTTTATCCAACCATCTATTGATGCACACTTAGATTGTTGCCATTACTTGGCTATTATAAATAAATGAACATAGGAATACATATATATTTTTGAATTAATGTATTCCATTGACCTATGTGTCTGTTTTTCATGCCAGTAGTATACTGTTTTGATTATTATAGCCTTGTAGCATGGTTTAAATTCAAGGAGAGTGATACCTCCAGTTTTTTCTTCTTTCTCAAGATTATTCTGACTGGTGTCTTTTGTAGTTCCATAAAAATTTTAGGATTCTTTATTCTAGTTCTGTGAAAAATACCATTTGATTTTACTTATACGTAGAATCCAAAAACAAAACAAATGAACAAATAAAACAACAGAAACACTCATAGACATAGGAAACAAACTGCTGTTTACCAGATTCCAAAAACAAAACAAATGAACAAATAAAACAACAGAAACCCTCATAGACATAGGAGACAAACTGCTGTTTACCAGATGGCAGAGGGGCTGGGGCGGTGAGCAAAATAGATGAAGAGAATTAAGAGGTATAAACTTCCATTTATAAAATAAATAAGTCACAGGGATGTAATGTACAGCATAGGGGAAATGATCAATAATATTGTAATAACTTTGTATAATAATAGATAATAATTAGGCATATTGTGGGATCATTTCATAATGTACAAAAAATATTGAACTGCTGATGCACACCTGAAACTGATAAAATACTGTATGTCAGTTATACTTTAATAATAAATAAATAAACCAAATACCATTTTATTTCCCATAATAGAATTGTAAATGGAAAATATATATACACACACACACTATGAGAAAACAATATGGGATGAATGGCTAAATATATCAATTTTATATCAAAATAAAGCATTTCAATATTTTTAATTATCATGATATCACTTAGTAATACTAATCTACAAAAACAGGAAAGCAGTATAACAGCATGCCCAATCAGAGCAAGATAAAGTGATGGAAGGCCTGAATAGATTCTCTAACCCATATGTTTATCTTTGCCTAACCCTTAGAAACCTGGGCTCACACAATTGTCCATTCCCAAGGTCAGTGTAATTTCCTGGCAATACTGAATAAAATGGGGGTATCAATGCCCCTGTGATTGACTCTGGGGTGTCTCTGCTAGTTGTCATTCTAGAAAAAATTTCTCCTAAATTTCATAATGTTGTAGTGTTCTAAAGGTGAAGGACATTCATGATACTTAGAAATTCGAAGAACTCTGTCCTACATAAATGAATGACAAAGTAGGACTGAAATTCGTAGGGTAATTTAAGAGAAGTGACCTCTATAAATCAAGGGAGAGTATGAAATAAATTATAAGGGCCACCATTAGCATTCTACTCACCAAGATACATTTAAAACGATTTATAATTGTTATCAGGGAATTGTTCTGAAATTCATTAGAAAACTAAGAAATGTTTATATACTGCTGGTGGAAATGTGGATTAGTTTAGCCATTGTGGAGGTTCCTCAAAAAGCTCAAAACGGAGGTGCCGTTTGGCCCAGGAATTCCACTTCTAGGAATTTACCCTAGGAATGCAGCAGCTCAGTTTGAGGAAGACAGATGCACCCCCATGTTTATTGCAGAAGTATTTACAGTGGCCAGGAAGTGGAAGCAACCTAAGTGTCCAACAGTAGATGAATGGATAAAGAATATGTGTTACATATTCACTGAAGTTTTTTATTTTAAAGTATTAATAACAGTGAAAATTTAGTAACTTCTTGCCCAAGCATAAAATATTTTAATTAGTATTACAGACTGTTCAAAAACATTAAGACTTCAATCAAAAAAGGGTGCTTATTTAAGAATAACCTACAAAAATTCAGAATGCAAAATTAGATTTGATTAGTAAGCATGAAATTATACATGATAAAACATGAAAAAAGGAGTTGTATTTGCTGAAGTTGCAGAATTGCATTTGATTGATTTAATTTCTTATATTTAAAGCTCCAGCAATACTTTGTTTAGTTTTTATAATTATAATAAGTTTTTTTGAATTATGTTTTCATGGCTCTTGGTAGCATTCCTGTAAACTACATTCATATACTAAATATTAAAACAAAACAAGGGCTTCTAAAATAAATTTCAGAGTTATTTTTATCTTTCAATGTATTACAAAAATTTGATATAAACGCCTTTTGAGATTTTTGTTTTCTGTGCCAATTCCATGTAAGATTCAGCACTAACCATGTTTCATTAGAGTCACAAATAAATAAAAAACCTAAAAACACTATCATTTATCTTGTGCATTTTAGCTCAAATGAAAAGGCCCTCACATTCATTGTACCAGAAAATCTGGGACCAAGTGCTTATACCTAGAGGTTAAAAGATCAGTAGCTAATAATTATTTTTCAAGGAATGTTTCAGTCTTCAGTACAGTAGAGCTAATACCAGTAGAAACACAAATGATTGCAGCAAAGCAATGATTTTGAAATCAAAGCAATATTTCTAAGTTAAAATATGTGTTATTATAATCTCTGTGAGACAAAAATATACTATTGAACTGATAGCTGTGTACATTACACCAAAAAAGGTGTTATAGTAACTTTAAGTGTACTGGAAAACTAGAAATAGCAACTTATTACACCAGATGTAGAACAAGGAGCCAAAGAGGTACAAATGCAGGCTAAGATCTGCAGCCATTCTCAGGGTAGTCCTGGATGGATGTCCACCATGCAGATGTCCAGTTCTCAGGGTCCTGGTCTATATTTAGGGAACTATGGTAAGAGTGGTTTGTAGACTTTCTCTAGAAGTGTGCATCTTTCCCAAATATCACATGGCACAAGGTTGAGTGCTGGGGGAAGATGGGCCCAACTAGATGACTTTTACAAGCTGGTCTGTTTCTGAGTATAGAAACTCATTTCTTTACTACGTGGAGCTTCAGGATGTGTTTACATGTTTTGTCTGTCTGATTTCTCCGATGGTTCTTTCTAGTTCTCCGATGCTACAGTAGAGTTTTGCACCAGATTTTCTAAACTGAAGTCATTTTCTCTTTCATCCTAGTGATCCTTAAAAGTTACTGCTCATTGTATTCCATTTTCTTGAAAACACAGCTTCTAACATGCCAGTTGGGATCCATAGCATAGTTTGTTATGCAATATTTCAAATTCACACCAGGTGTGATAGATGGTTCTGTATCTTTGTAGCAGGGGTGGTTACATGAATCTACACATGTGATTAGATAGCAGAGCTACAAGCACATGTTGCAGCAATGTAAATTTCCTAGTTTTGATGTTGTACTATAGTTATTTAAGTTGAATCATCAGGGGAAACCACATGAATGGTACAGGAGATCCTCCTGTCCTATATTTACAACTTCCTGTGAATCCATAATTATATAAAAACAAAAAGTTAAAAATAATCACATTAAATAATTTTTCCTTATGAATATTATGACTGGGTTTTTCTCCTTCAAAGTAGCCTCCTCTCACCTTGCAGGGAGGTGGACTTGTAGAATAAGACAGAGAAACTATTCATTTCTGTTGAAAACAGAAAGTAAAATGCTAGAGATTCAAAAAACAAAGCTAAAAGATACAAGGGGCTGGCTTACACAAATACAAATTTTGAAATAAAAAGAAAAGGAAAAGTAAATTAGGAAAGCAAGATTCATACATATTGTGAAAATTCACACAAGTTAAAATTTCAGAATTAGAAAGTTTAGTTTAAAATTTAAAATTAAAAAGTCCTAAGTTTATCAGTTCATTCATCAGTTCTAGAGGTGTTCTGATGAGAAATGTTAATATCTGTCCAAAGCACAAAAACCTTAAGGCCATGTTTAAGGTAGACCAGGAGTTCAGGAAGTGGTAGATAAAAGCCAGATTTTGAAGAAATTGAAATAAGAGATATCCTATATTTAGAATAATAAGAAATCAAACAAGTCTGAGTTCAAATACTGGTGACCCCCTCAGTGTATAACCTTAGGCACATTAAGTAACATCTTCAGGCCTCATCTTTTCCCTATGATACTGTGAAAGCTGCATGTGCTAAGCACTTAGTTCCTAAACAAATGGAATGCATTCGATAGATGTAAGATCTATAATTAGACAGAGCAAAGCTTCCCAAGTTGTATCATAATCGGGAATTCACTGTCTTACTAATGACGATCGGTGTCCTACAAAAAACAAATGAAGCAAAACAAACATATGTATAACTTATCTTAATTTAAGAAAAAAACAACACATTATGTTCCTCTCCTAATTCTCACCACTTAAACTAACATACTGAAATTCCTGAAGTAAACAATCCACTTAAACTGAACATGTATTTCCTGAAGTTATTTAATCACGCCACTGTTTGAGGACCATTTGTTTCATCTTGTGGCCAGTGCCCTTGTTCAAAGGGCCCTGGAAGATCACCTAAGATTGAGAGTTTTCAAACACTTTCAGGGGCAGGATTTATTTATTTTTTTAACTCTACTATACAAAACATATAAAGTTGATGGATATTTTCCTCAAGCAGCTGAGATCTTTATTATATGATAGAATAAACTTTATTGTTTGCAGAATCCCTAAAGCAAGTCAGCCTGTCAGGAAAAGTTTGAAAATCCTGATATGTAACACATCCATGTGCTTCAGAAAACTAATTCATCTGAATCAGTTATTCTCCAACTTAGGTTTACAGAGACACTCCCTGAAAGACTTTCAGAATATTATTATTTTCATTTTGATGACTCCCTTAAAAATTAAGATATTCTGAGTGATTTTTGCCATCACCTTATCACTAGCGTCCATGTTCACCCGTGTGGCATGTGACCTCTTCCAGCATCAGTGTTTAACTTCCAGTCTTCTCACAACTCTGCTGGGTGTTTTTCTTTCCTTAAAAGGAAAGTCTACTCATTTTAAATGTAAGAAAACATTATGTAAACTATTTTGGAAAATATATTTATTCCCCTTTTCTTCCTAATCAAAAGGATAAAGGAGAAAAAAATTCTTTCCTGCATTAGGAAAATATTCAAAATAAAATAGCATTTTTCATCTTCTTTCATGTTCCCCCTTGTATGTGCCTACAAGGACTCCGTTTCTGTTCATGGAGGGTCCATATGCATCCTTTGCCTCCCTGCACCCCTTTGGCACAGTCAAAATTATCCGTGCTGTAAAACTTGCTGGAGTCTGAGTTTCTTCTCATTCCAATCAAATATTCCTTCTGGTCAGAGTGGTTGTCTCCCAGATTTTAAGACAATGAAGTTGTTTCATACTTACAACATTGAGATCCTGTGCTGGGCAGACAAATTCTTAGTGAACAACCAAACCTGGTCCTTAATAGCATGTGTCTTACAATCTCCTCCAGGAAGAGAATAGAAAAAAAAAATCAGCTCTACATATATTAATCAGAGATACATTGAAGGAAATAAAAAATATGTCTTGGGTGTAGTGGTAGAAAACAACAGAAAGAAACAAGGCCAGACTTCACTCTCAATGTCACAGGAACCTCATAAAGGGTCTTCTTCAGGATACTCTGGTAATTTAAAAACAGATTTGTAGAAGGCAATAGTGGTAGAGAAGACAAATAATAAAGCTTCTGAAATTTTTTAGACAAGACACAATAGTGAACTGAACTAGGATGGTGACAACAGGGAAATATTTGAATGCAGAAATAACAAAAATTTGCAGATAGATTTCATGCATGGATTAAGTATAGGGAAGGATCTATGATGACTTCAGATTTATGGCTCAACTCAGATAGTGGTGCCACTTAGGGGGGTGGAAGGGACTGGAGAAGGAACACGTTTCAGATAGAGTTAAGGTATTATTAGGTGTTTGGTTTGGGGGTATGCTAAATCCACTATGCCTGTGGAAATCTTATGTAGTTGGTTGAGTTTAACAGAAAAGGTTTGGGTTGTATATATAAATTTAGGAGGTTTTGTTATATAAATGGTTTTTAACATGAAAAAGGATATTATTATGAGAAGAATAAAAAGAGGCCCATTGCCAATCCTGGAAAGCTCTAATGGTTATTTCAGATAAGGAAGAACAAGAAAATGCCAGAGAAATAGGAAAAAAAACAGGAAAATGAGAAGTCACAGAGATCAAGAGAGAAAGATAAAGATGTTTCCAGGGCTGAGAAATAGTGGTCAGTACCACGTAGACACGAAGGTGAAAACTGAACCATAACCACAAGGTCTGGTACCTCAAGAATATGGTGACATTGAAAAGCATTCAGTGGGATTGTGTGGGAAAAAGACCAGTGGGAAATGTCTGGTACCAGTTCCAATGCATAAAAACTTGGAAGTTGTCACCCTTACCCTTAAAACAGTTGAAAGCTTAAGAACTGAAAATCAATGGCTTCGTACTCTTCAGAGAACTGAGATTACTACCACTCTATGTCTGAAGCAATCAGCACATCCTGAGAGCCTCAAGATTTGCTTACATGGAGCAGAAGCTTCTAGAATCCATGAGTTGTCAGGAACACTTAAGAGGTAGTTATGACAAATTGCTAGAAGCTGAATGTGAGCTCGCATGAGAGTGAGCCACCCTAGGGGGTGCAGTCATGGGGCCCCGTCCTCTATGGACTTTCCCTTCTGTAACTGAGAAAGTCTGAGAGTGATGATCTGAGAAAGATCTCCTCATGGCGCTGGCAGAGTCAGGGAAAAACTATCCTTGGGGATGCTCTCGGACTCTTCTCACTAACAAAAGCCCATCGCCAATGGGGAGAAATTCCTCAGACGGCAACTTCGAAGCCTTACTCCAGACAGAGAAAAAGAATCCTGCCTCATTTCAGTCAGTTCTAGACTTCCTGTCTCATGTAAGGAAAAAAAAAAATCAAACAAACACAAAAATACAGTCAATGGGGCAGGCTTTTAAGGAAATAGAAAGGGAACACTTAAGCCATGGAAGGAGATGGGAAGTGGGGGTGAGGGTGCCCTGAAATAGGGCTGAAAACATTTTGAAGGTGTCACCCATGAGACACAGGTGCACTCAAAGACTTAGACTTACTCAGCAGACTGCCACATCAGCAAGGTTTCAGAACACTAATTTGAGCTAAAAAAGCTGTAAAATGCATAGCCATTCTCAGAGGAACAATAAAAAGGAAGCCACAAAGCCATGAAGGAAAATGAAAACAAAATGATAGAGGAATATTGAACTTGGGTATTACGGCTTCAACACACCTTAAACATGGCCCAACTTCTAAACAAGGTAGTGTATGGCATTGTACTGAATGTCTCTGTAACTCAGTACCTATTGTCCAATGTAACATGGCATGTTTTAAGAAGAAAATATACAAAAAAAGACAAGAAAAATAAAAACGCAATCTGAAGTGACCATGCAAGTTCAGAATCAGACTCGTTTAAAACAAAGATGTTGGAACATAAAGAATTTAAAATAACTGTGATTAATATGTTAAGGACTCAGAAAAAGTGGATAATATGCAAGATCAGAAGGGGAATATCAGCAGAGAGATGGAAACTCTAGGAAATAACCCAAAGAAAACGCTAAAAGTCAAAAACACGGTAACTGAAATGAAGGCCTTTGATGCATCATCAGTAGATTCAACACAAGTGAGGAAACGGTCTGTAAATTCATACGCAGGTCTGCTGAGGGACCCTGGAGGAAACGACACACAGGAGCAAAGAGCCAACTCAGCACTCTAACCTTGGTTTTTAGTACCGTTCTCCAGTAAAGGGAAGAGGGCTCTTCGGAAGAATGACTGTTTCAAAGACTGGGGCAGGAAATATACAAGATGACATTGGGCATCTTGCAGTGCCTGAAAGTATGGAAATGCTCCAAACACAACACGTTGCAGATATGCCCAAAGGACACAGTAACCAACTGAAAGATTTCCCAATGGCCAAAACATGGACAATTTGAGCAAGAAAATAAACATCTTAGTATTGGAATATAGTTAATAAAATAAATATCAGGAGTTAACACTGACAGAAATAAATGATAAACAAATAAATGGAAGAGAATAGACAAATTTCCTTTTCAAAAGTTTCCAACTAATTTACGTAACTATTTCTTCTCAGGAAAGCAGAGCATTTCCCCCCAACTCTTAACTGCAAGCTGTGCAGACAGACAAGGAAGAAGCTGAAAGGGTAACAGGACAAAAGTCTTAAACAACCTCCTGGGAATGAATAAAGTTGGCATGGTTTTGGGAAAGATGAGTCAGCATATGATGGAAGATAATCTGACAGTGCATGAAAAGGTTGCATCATAATCAAGTTAGGTTTATTTAAGGATCTTTTAACATCAGATGTTACTATAAATCTTGATGTAATTTACCAAATTGATCAAGCAAAAAAAGAATAAAAGCTCTTGTTTTAGTAAATGTAAAAAAGGTATCTTTCAACACATATTTGGATCACAAATCTCAGAATGTTAGAAATAAAAGGAGGTTTCTTAACTTGATCATATTTCAATATCTATATCAAGCATCATTCTTCACAACTGAACACAAGACAAAGGTTAAAGATGCTCATTATTACACTGTTATTGAAGATAGTTTTAGATAACTTATCAATCACAGTAAGATAATGAAAATGTGGAATAAAGATTGAAGGACATTATAATAAACTTTATTTACAGAAACTATAGTCACCTACTTAGAAAATCTAAATAACTACAGAAAAGTGTAAGAATTTACAGCACGGTCCACCAAATTTGCCAGACACTTCAGAAAAATGAAGTGTATCACTATAGCACTGAAATCACCTAGAAAGTAGATAAAATCACAATTACAGGACTGCAAACTGTCTAAGAATAAAGAAAACATTGAAGCCATAACATTTTTATGGATTTTTAGAAAGAATCGTATTAAAGGACATCTGAGATATATAAATAAAAAAGCAGAGAGAATTCCCTCGTTTAGATTTGAACATATTAACACTGGCATTAAAACCAAAGAACTAAATAAACTAAACAATTTCAGATGGCATTACACAGGGACAGGTCAAAACGAAATGGAGCAGAATAGGTACATTATTATGTATCAATTAATCTGATTGGGGTTTGTATCTAGAAAATATGAGGCATAACAAAGTTCTACAATCAGTTGAAGGAGGGAGAAATTCGGTGATGCTGAGGTCATTTCCAAAGTCTCACTTTCTGCTTGATTCTGGGTCAGGGATGGTCACAAGTGAAATGATCTGGAAGGCAGAGTCAAAACCAGCCATCCGGATGCTGAGAACATTGGCACCGGGTCAGGAGCTCCCACTGGGCGTGCATGCTACTGCAGACCAGCCGGCTCCGCGGGTGGCCACGTGGCTGCGGCCCAGGCCTGCGACTCCTGCAGCGCGTGCTCTGTCTGCACATTGAGGTGGGGGAGGGGGGCATATGCGGTCGTCTGGTGAAGGTGCCTGCACCACTACTTGGTCTACCACATCATCTGAGTGACAGGCGTGGAGGCAGAGGGACCTACTGGATTCCAGGTCACCCACATGACTCACAGTTTTTCCTTGTTTCCCCCACTTTACGTCCATCGCTTCTTCTGGACTGTTGAGCCAGCTGACTTCAGGCCCACTTGCAGAGCAAAGGGAAAGAAACTTACATAGAATGCTTCACCAGCATCCAGGAATGCATACCTTAATCATGGAGGGATGGTTCTGCTCTGACCAAGCCCAAACTGATATGCCTTGGGGCTGGGCTGGTGGAGGTGGGGAGATAACTTCTTAAAAAAGACTTTGAATTATATGATATTTGGTGAATACATAACAGTGACTATGCTGATATTAAAATTTAGGACTATTTATTATAGACAATCAAATAACAGACTGATGTTATTTGAGGAGAAGATATTGCCAACTTCTAACCAAAGGACATCAACATTTAAATATTATGATATTTTAAGGAATTAATAAAAAAATCAACAAGAAAAAAAAAACAGGGAACCAAATGGAAAAGCAAAGTATGAAGTGATGATTTGCCAAAGGGGTAGATAAGCAGCTAACAGGGTTTAAAAAGATATTTAAATTCACTCTAACTAGATAAATACAAACTAGAAAGAACAATGAGACAATGCTTTGTACTCACAAAATGGGCAAAATTCAGATAATACCAACTGGGTTATTTTTCAAGCATTCAAGGAAACAGGGAACTCCCTGGAATAACTAGTGGAAGTATAAACAGGTATAGACATTCTATGAATCGGGCTAGTACTTGATGAAATTAAATTTGCATGCCCTATACTACAGTAACCCTACTTCTGGGATTATCACTACCTCCTCCCCCTCACCTAGCAATTCAGTTACAGGAGACTTGTGTACTTGTGTGAGGGTATTCAGAGTAGCATTGTGCAAGATGTTGCAGGAAGCAACCTCACAGCCTATCACTGTGGGAAAGGCTGAGGAAAATGCCTGACATTGAATATTATGCAGTTCTTAAAAGCAATTAACTCATGTACCAGAAGCATAAATAAATCTTAAAAAAAAAGTTATGTCGAGTACAAGATTTATAGTTCAATTCAGTTTATGTGAATTACAGTATAGATATAAAAAGTCATATATTTTCTTCAAAAATTAAATATATGTAAGTATATATATATGTATAATCTACAGGATATCAAACATTTTATAGTAGACTGCTTCTGAGGAAGAAAAAGGGGAAATATCGTTGGTGCTGAAGAGCAAAAATCAAACAAGACTATGTTTAAATCAAGCACCTATACTGAGGTTCAAATAAAGTAAAACAGGTAGAAGAGGGATGACGAGAAGACTTTCAAGACATTTCTTTGCAAAGCAACCTAATGGCTGAATCCTTCTAGAGCTTCTGCTTTTTCCCCAATATTTTAAAGTTGTCTCACCCACACCAAATTTACCCAGAATTTTTATGAGAGACTGTTTAGAGTCTTTCCATAGAAATACTTTATTTTCATAAAAATAACCACGCACTTGATTTTCATGCTCATTTCATTTAATTAAATAATGAAATGACAGTAACAAATACAACTGACCTGGAAAGACTGGAAACAAACACACATATTCCTTGGTCAGCATTCACTCACTTGGGGCTAACAAAGTCCACCCGCCCGTAGTTGGTAAGCCAGGGACATTGACCAGTTTTCATAGGTGGGGAATGTCTGCTGGTATTCTGGAAAGTCAGCAAGTGGTACTGTATTAGAAGAAAATAATGTAACAAGCAAATAAAACCTGAGATTACTGCTAAAGATTTGGCTGAAAAGAAAAACAAAATTATGTAGATAAACTTCAATGTGGTAAACTAATATACCAGAATTCATGAAGGTGATACCAGGAATAACTACCACATGTTCAAGTCTTTATGTGGCCATTTGAACTTGCCCTTCTAACAGTGAAATCACAGAGATTTCATACAGTTCAACCAGATGCTACAGTATTTTTCACACTGATAGAAATGATCTGGTAAGAATGAAATATTAATGTAGATAATGGAGGAGGTATTCAAAGATGTAAAGCTTTTGTGAAAAGAACAAGATTACAATATTTTGTAAGATGATTGTGGTATGTTTCCCAAGCCATTAGGTTTCCATAAATATTTTCAGTTTTATTTACTTATGAAATAAACTTTCTGTGCTTATGAAATATTGGGTTTGTATAGAATGAAAATTGCATATAAAAAGTTTTTCTACAGAAACATAATAGATATATTTTAATCTTCTTCCAATTTCAGTGTTTCAAGGAAATCTGAAGCAATTATAATGGTGGTGCCATCCCAGGAAAACTGTTTTTTGTTTATTTTGCTATTTTGGGAAGGGGGCCATTGGTCATTGTGTTGCTGTGTAGTTAGTTGGGATTTTCTTTTTTCTGTTTGAGCACTCTATCTATAGTTCTACTTAACCTTGATTCTTCAGTAATATTTTCAACTTCGGAAAACTTTCTTTCCTTGAGTATTGCTGGAGCTTCAGTTGTTACAGAGTGTTCCTCAGGACGCATGCAAATATTCACTCTCTCTTCCAATGCCTTTAATCTCCACATACCATCTTTAAGTTGTAGACACCTGTTGTCCATGGGAACTTGCTCTCTACATTTCTGATTCGACTTTCCCAGGGGCGATTCTGCGCATCATGCCTTCAGTGCAGATCTCAATTGTCACTTGCATTTTTACTTGTGCAGCTCCATTTCCATCTCATATTATTAACTTCTCTTTTCAGATTAAATTCACTGACAGATTTCTGCTCTTGGTTTATAAATATCCTAATTGGTATGCTATTGACTTTATCAACAGCATTTATTACTATTATATTATAATGAGTATTATTATTTTCCTCTGGTTTCCATACTAAACTATTCCTAGTAGACTTCTCTTTCTCTGAATCCTCAGCATGATACTCTGCTTCTTTGCTTATTTTCTAATATTTCTTTTAGATTTTATAATATTTTATAATATTTGTGTAAGCCCCTGAAGGCTGCTTTGTCAACCCAGTTTTGAATAAAGTAAGACCTCACCAGACACAGCCACCAGATCTGTTGAATGGATTGTTCACAATGTAATTCTCAATTTGCTCAGATTTTTCTGGGTTCCCCTTCTTACATCAGCCTACAGGTAGCAAGTTGATTTTTGAGCTTCTAGCAAAGTACATGGCAACAAGCCAGCTTCCATCTTGTATAGCCGTCCTGTCCTTAAATGGGTCCTCTTCAAACCCACTGCCTGTATCTCTAAAACTTTGAAGAGATGGACTAGGAAAACCATTTTTTAATTTTTAGAACATATTACTTTCAAATATCAACTCTTCCTTTTTTTCACCTTTCCTTAACCATTTTTCTTGTAGGAAATACATATCTCTGGATTCCACATACCATTGATGGTCTCTCATACTCACTCAAATCCTCCATCCCCCAAATATTCAATTGCTGTAATTTATAAAGTTTTTCACTCTCTGTTACCACTAGGGAGTTACTGATGAAATTAGAAATTGTCATGGTACTCTAACTAAAAATGCACACTCATGCCACAGGAAGGTAGCTTAATATGCTGTTTATAAAGACTTGTACTTTTTCAGCAAGAGATCTGGAAAAGGATGTAGAATCAATAAAAGACCTTCCACCTTACTTGTAGATAGGCAAGCTAGCTCTGGTTCAGACAGCACAGCAGGGTTGGGTTAGTAATTTTAATTTCAGAAACAGTTGTTCTATAAGCTTTGCATTCTGGAGGAATGTCTCCCAGACCTTGGCCACAGATTTCTATATAATCTTTTTATACCTAGTTTGGGTTTGAAGAAGCTATTGAAGAGCATTAGAAAATACTGGACAACGTTATAAAAAAAATAATCTGACTTTGATTTTAATCATGTAAGTTTTAATCACAAGCTGTAAACTATAAATGTCTGTCTCTGTACTTCATTTTTTTTCTTTATAGCTTTTAAGGCACTAGATCTTCCATTCCTTCTTTATTTTACATTTTTTTCTAAATGTCTTCTACTTACGGCTACTTTCTGGAACTCACCTTTCTTTTATTCCTATGTTCATTCATATTGACACGAAGTTTTTCCTACCTTGGTTATAATTTGCTTCTGTCATTTCCTACATAATAACAATTTGAAATTTTCCCTTTGCTGCTGGCATTTATATTTCCCACTTCACATAATGGCAAATTAATTACACAATATACCTGAAATATTGAAGAGTGCATAATAGGATCCCACAGCAGATACTGGCAGATTGGAATGTTAGGCTTCTAGCTCTGTCCAACCAATCACATCTTCAACCTTCCAAATAAATTATTTAGGAAATGTCATTCCTCTTCTCATTGGGGGAAGAAGGTAGGAAAAATGAAATCAGCACCTTCAACTGCTCACTTAATGTAAATCACTATTTATTTTGGGCAGCTGACCACTTGCAAGCCTGTCTTTGAGTCAGTTGTTTCTCTATGTTACATGAGAGAGTGCTAATTTTTAAAAGACGATCATAATTTTTTTCCAAGAGATTTTGATGATTATACCAACACATAAAGATTATTTTTCACCTTTAGCTATGTTTGGCTTTTGTTTTAGTCTATGTAGAGATAAGTCACAACAGGCAAGGACTTTCGATTTTTCAAAATGACCATTCCCCACTCCTCTCAGGGGACAGAAGTGTTTGTGTTCATCTCTTAGAGCTACTCCTGCTGTTCTTTACTTCTTGACAAATTATGAGTTGTCATAGTATTGTAAATAGCAGTTGGGGAATATGTAATGAAAAATCTCATGGGCCGAGCAAAGCATCACATTATTAATTTGTCAGAAATGCTATTACCTAGAGAACCAATTTAAAAATTGTAGCTTTTGTAACATGGCATCGGAGCAACTCACACTGAACAGCATTTAGCAAAACCAGGAAATATATTGGGAGAACATGACTAATGTGATTTTTTTTTCAATATTGCCCCTAATATCTCAATTTTGTAGGGTTTTTCTTAATGATGACAAGGCACTGAATATTAAAATGGGAAAATGTTTTGGAAGGTAATTTCAGCTTTCTCATTCATGTTTCTAATTTTAAATATATATTTTTTAACTATGGGATTGCTGGTATTTGACCTACAAAAAATAGTGATGAAATAACCCTTTGATTCTGGCTACCTTCACTTTAATAAAATCACATTTGCACAACTTCTCATGAAGATTATTATTAGTCAAAAAGTGAAAAGGCATGCTTCAAATTAACAGAAAGATATGACTAGGTAAAGGCTAAAGTTAAAGAAATATCAGGAATTTTTAGATATATCAAATGGTGACCTCAGGTCCTCTGAAATATTTTTTTATGCTCACAAGATGCACGGGGTGGTACTTTCAGCAGTTCTAATGCAGCAGGAGCAATCTGACTCCTGTCAGTGGGTGTTCCATGGAGATTATAGATTCCTGAGCTCAGTGGAAAAAGGAAAAGTGAAGAGAGTAAGAGAAAGCCCTCAGCTGTACCTAGGATGTTGAAATATCCTTAGCATACAGGATGGAGGCTGTGAGAATTATCTAGCTTATTTCTTTATTTTTCATTCAGGATTTCTACCATACTATATAGGGTGTAAGAATTCATAATGGACATTTAATTGCTTTTTGAGGCCTGGATAAGCATATTCACTTGACCCTTGAACAACATGGGTGTTAGGAGCTCCAACAGCTGAGCAGTTAATAATCCACATACAACATTTGAGTCCCCAAGAGCTTAACTACATGTAGCCTACTATTGACCAGAAGCCTTAGTGATAACATATACAGTCGATTAACATGTATTTTGTATATGTACTAAATATTGTATCCTTATACTACAGTAAGGTAAAGAATAAAAAATGTTTTTTCAAATTGCCTCTAATATCCCAAAATTTTTCCAACATATTTATTGAAAAAATCTGCATTCAAGTGGACCAGTGCATTTCAAACACATTTTGCTCAAGGTCAATTATATTCTGCTTTTATAAAAGTCTATCATAGGGAATATAGTCAATAATACTATAATAACTGTATGGTAACAGATGGTAACTATACATCATAATGAATACTTAGTAATGTATGTAACTGTCAAATGATTATATGGTACACCTGAAACTAATATAATATTGCATGTTAACTATGCTTCAATTAAAAAGGAAGTCTGTTAGAACCAACATCAATATTCTGATTGTGAAACTACATCAAAAGAAACTCTCTCTGTACTATGTTTGCAACTTCTTATGAGTCTTAAACTGTTTCAAACAAAAGTGATATAAAAAGTCTCCTATAAAGTATGTGTAACTTTTGTTTCAAGCCTTTCAATTTATAACCATTTGCAGCTATAACACTGATTAAATATGGCAATGTGGGTGAACAAAAGACAAAATTAAACCTTATCAAAAATGCCCTGAAAAGAGGCAGTCTAGTTTCACAACTAAATTAAATAAATCACATGTTATAGTTTAGGAACATTTTATTTTGATGAATATAGAAAGGATTATCTGTTTTTTCTTATTTCAAAACCTTACTAAAATTGGTTATCTTAGAAAATACTGATGATTTTTACATGGTTTCCACGAAATAAAAGAGAAACCTTTAAAACACTGCATGTATCACAAGAACAGGACCATAGACAATGAGACAGATTAGAAATCCCAGATATAAACCCACACATATAGGTCAATTAATATGTAATAAAGGAGCTATGGATATACAATGGGGAAATGACAACCTCTTCAACAACTGGTGTTGGCAAAACTGGACAGCTACAAGCAAGAGAATGAAATTGGATTATTTTCTAAGTCCATACACAAAAGTAAACTCGAAATGGATCAAAGACCTAAATGTAAGTAATGAAAACATAAAACTTCTAGAAGAAAACATAGACAAAAATCTCTTAAATATAAACATGAACAACTTTTTCCTGAGTACATCTCCTTGGGCAAGGGAAACAAAATAAAAAATGAACAAGTGAGACCACATCAAACTAAAAACTTCTGTACAGCAAAGGTGCCATCAGCACAACAAAAATGCATCCTACAGTATGGGAGAATATATTCATCAACAATTTATCTGATAAGCATTAACATCCAAAATATGTAAAGAAGTTATACTCTTCACCACCCAAAAACAAATAAACTGATTAAAAAATGGGTGGAGGACCTGAACAGACACTTCTCCAAAGAAGAAATTTAGATGGCCAACAAGCACATAAAAAAATGCTCCACATCACTAATAATCAGGGAAATGAAAACTAAAACTACAATAAAATATCACCTCACACCAGTTAGGATGGCCACTATCCAAAAGACAAGAAAAAACAAATGCTGGCAAGGATGAGGAGAAAAGGGGATCTTCCTATACCGTTGATGGGAATGTAAATTGGTTCATCCATTATGGAAAGCAATATAGAGGTTCCTCAAAAAACTAAAAATAGAAATACCATTTGACCCAGAAATTCCACTCCTGGGAACTTACCCAAAGAAAATAAGGTCCCTGATGTGAAAAAACATATGCACCCCTATGTTTATCACAGCACTATTTACAATAGCCAAGATTGGAAACAACGTAAGTGTCCATCAGTAGATTAATGGATAAAGAAAAGGTGGTACATATACACAATGGAATATTATTCAGTCAGAAAAAGAAAATAAATCCTGCCATTTGTAACAACATGGATGGATCTAGATGGTATTATTCTCAGTGAAATAAATCAGGCAGAGAAATACAAATACCAAATGAATTCACTCATTTGTGGAGTATAAAGACAAAGAAAAACAGAAGGAACAAAAAATCAGTATACTCAGACACTGAGAAGTGACTAGTGGTTACCAAAGGAGAGGGGCTGGGAAGGGTGGGTGGGAGGGAGAAACAGATTAAGGGGCACTATAATAAGCAATCACAATATAGGTAGGTCACAAGGAAGGCCATACAGCATGGAGAAAATAAGTAATGACTCCATAGCATCTTACTATGCTGATGGATAGTGACTGCAATGGAAGTAGTGAGGTCTTGATAATATGGGTGAATGGTGAACCATTGTGTTGTGTATGTGAAACCATCATAAGATTATATATCAATTGTACTTAAGTAAAAAAACACACTGCATGTATGTTACAAATAATTTTCATTAACCTATGACAAATATTTCTAGTTTTATTTTGCTACACAGCCAGGCACAGGGAGTTTTGAAGCTGTATTATATGACAACAATGATTGATACGTTTCTTACCACTGTTTATCCTATTTATTCCACTACCCCTCCCTCCAGGAGAAAAATTAGAGTGATATAAACTCTGTGACTGTTCTCTATTCCTTATTAAATTATTTTGCATTTTGTAACCTTACCAAGTATACAACTTCCAGAGACATAAACTTAAGTATCGCTCCTGACAAAATACCCAAAACAAAAGATTTTGTTTGAAGAAAGAGAGTTCTTGTGCTGGATTCAATGGACCACTCTTTAAAGAGACACTTGAAATGTCCTTGGAAGAGAGGAAATTCACCCACACAGCATAAAAAAGAATCAAAACACCAAAGTGCTTTTTTAGACTCTAGTTACATTTGCTTAGGTAAACCATATATGGGATTTACTCTTTCTCTTCTTAAAGATCTTCTATTTCCTAAAAGATCTTCTATTTCACCTAATTATTTCTAGTGAAGAGTTGAGTCTGGACTTAAAAATGTTAAATATAAGAGAAAATATGATGGTGTTAGTAGTGTGGTGGAAATCTCCTCCTAAAACCACACATGTTTTGAAAATGCAGCAAATAAAACTATTCTTAGAAGAGTACCCAGAAGTAACAGTACACCAGCCAGTCTACATCTGGGAGAAATCAACATCTCACAGAAAAGGGTAAAGTAAAAAGCCACGACCCAGTGGGACCCGAGTACTCCCTCGACCCCCAGCTCATCAGCAGGAGGAAAAGAATCAAAGTGGGAAGGGCTTGGAAGCACAGGACTGCTAAATACCAAGACCTAGAAATCTACCCCGGGAGTACAGACCCACAATGCATGGTGCTCTGAAGATTAGAGGGGCTGAAAAGCAAAGTCTGAGACTAAGATGGCAAACAGGTTCTCACAACCGGCTGCCCTGGGACAAAAGAAAAGCAGGCCCTTTAAGGGACTTCTCAACAGCCTGAGGGCTGCTAAAAGAGCAAGGATTTAGAAGAAGGAACAGGTAGAAAAAATCATCCAAGCACTGTCAGCCTAGTAGGCTGGGAACTTTCAAGAGCTTCAGGTGCCTTATACCCCTGGTTAGCAACACAGACCCAAGGCCCCTCACCATGACAAGCAGCACGCAGCTCCTTCCTCCCTGCCAGCAACTGCATGCAAACTGGCTGTTCCTGCCATTGCTGCAGACAAGCCAGAGGGCAGCCACACCTACAGCAACTACACAGCTTAATGCAGAGGCTTCTCACTGAGGGCGGATAACTGGCCCAGACCCAGAGGCTGCTCCTTGTGCACAGATGACCAGCACAGACAGCAGAAATAGGTGCTGGGACCAGGAGCCACGAAAGAGCTTTCTTATCAAGGCAGAACCCAAGCCACTTGCCTGTGACCCCTGCCATCATTGCCCTAGGCCATCCCGAGGGCCACCCCACCCATGGCAGATTAGGGGATTAACTTAGAGGCCACTCCCTGTGCACAGCTGATTGGCACAGAGTACAGAGACAGGCACAGCAATGGGCAAGCAGAAAGAGACTTTTTCCTCCCAGCTGACACCTGAGCCTCTTACTGGCAAACACTCCCATAGCTCCAGAACTATGAAAAAGCATAAGAACCTTGTTCAATTGAAAATCCCTCAAACACCAGAAAGAGGGCTTCATGAGATTGAAATCACCAATCTTCCTGAAAAAGAATTCAAAATAAAAGTCTTAAGCATGCTAATGGAGCTACAGAAAAATATTCAAGAGCTAAGGGAAGAATTCAGGAGGGAGATAACTGAAATGAAACAAACAATGGAGGGATTTAAAAGCAGATTAAAGTAAAAGAGGCAGTGAATGGAATAAAAATCAGAGAACAGGAATGCAGAGAAGCTGAGGCAGAGAGAGAAAAAAGAACCTCTAGGAATGAAAGAATATTAAGAGAACTGTGTGATCAATTCAAATGGAACAATATTTGCATTTTAGGGATACCAGAAGAAGAAGAGGAGAGAGATAAAGGGATAGAAAGTGTCTTTGAGGAAGTAATTGCTGAAAACTTCCCCAATCTGGGGATGGAAATAGTCTCTCAGGTCATGGAAGTCCACAGATCTCCCAACACAAGAGACCCAGAAGAACAACACCAAGACATATAATAATTAAAATGGCAAAGATCAAAGACAAGGACAAAGTATTAAAAGCAGCCAGAGAGAGAAAAAAGATCACCTACAAAGGAAAACCCATCAGGCTATCATCAGACTTCTCAGCAGGAACATTACAGGCCAGAAGGGAGGGACATAATATATTCAGTGCAATGAAAAAGAAGGGCCTGGAACAAAGAAGACTCTATCCAGCAAGATTTTCATTTAAATTCTAAGGAGGGATTGAACAATTTGCAGATAAGCATAAGTTGAGGAAATTTACCTCCCACAAACCATCTCTACAGTGTATTTTAAAGGGACTGCTCTAGATGGAAGTATGGCTCAAACTAAATACTTGTCACCAGAGAAAATAGAACCATAGAAAAGGAAGTAAACCAACTAAATACTAACCAAATGGAAAATCAAATCAGCTATTCACAAAGTCAGTCAAGGGATACACAAAGAGTACAGAATATGACACCTAACATAATCTGGAGGAAGAAAAAGAAGTGAGAGAAAAAAGAATCATCAGATTGTGTTTATAATAGCATAATAAGTGAGTTAAGGTAGACTGCTAGATATTAAATAAGCTGCCCTTGAACCATTGGTAACCACAAATCCAAAGCCTGAAATGGCAGTAAGTACATACCTATCGATAATCACCATAAATGTAAATGGTCTGAATGCACGAATCAAAAGACATAGAGTCACTGAAGGAATAAAAAACAAGACCCATCTATATGCTGTCTACAAGAGACTCACTTCAAACCCAAAGACATACACAGACTAAAAGTGAAGGGATGGAAAAAGATATTTCAGGGAAATAGGAGGGAGAAAAAAGCAGGTATTGCAGTACTAGTATCAGACAAAATAGACTTCAAAACCAAGAGAGTAACAAGAGATAAAGAAGGACATTACATAATGATAAAGGGCTCAGTCCAACAAGAGGATATAACCATTATAAATATATATGCACCCAACACAGGAGCACCTACATATGTGAAACAAATATTAACAGAATTAAAGGGGGAAATAGAATGTAATGCATTCATTCTAGGAGACTTCAACACTCCATTCACTCCAAAGGACAGATCAACCAAACAGAAAATAAGTAAGGAGACAGAGACACTGAACAACATATTAGAACAGATGGACCTAATAGACATCTATAGAATACTCCACCCAAAAGCAGCAGGATACACATTCTTCTCAAGTACACATACAACATTTTTCAGAATAGGCTACATACTAGACCACAAAAAGAGCCTCAGCAAATTTAAAAAGATTGAAATTGTACCAACCAGCTTCTCAGATCACAAAGGTATGAAACTAGAAATAAATTGTACAAAGAAAACAAAACGTCTCAGAAACACATGGAGGCTTAACAACATGCTTCTAAATAATCAATGGATCAATGACCAAATTAAAACAGAAATCAAGGAATATATGAAGACAAATGAAAATAACCGTGCAATGCCCCAAATTCTGTGGGACACAGAAAAGGCAGTTCTAAGAGGAAAGTATATTGAAATTCAGGCCTATTTAAAGAAGGAAGAACAATCCCAAATGAATAGTCTGAAGTCACAATTATTGAAACTGAAAAAAGAAGAACAAATGGAGGCCAAAATTTGTAGAAGGTGGAAGATAATAAAAATCAGAGAATAAATAAAGTTGAGAATAATAAAACAATAGAAAATATTAGTGAAAACAAGAGCTGGATCTCTGAGACAATAAACAAAATAGATGAACCCGTAGCCAGACTTATCAAGAAAGAAAAAGAATCTACACACATAAACAAAATCAGAAATGAGAAAGGAAAAATCACTGCAGACACTGAAGAAATACAAAGAATTATTAGTCTCTATGAAAGCTATGAAAAATTATATTCTAACCAACTGGAAAACCCAGAAGAAACATACAACTTTCTAGAAAAATGCAACCTTCCAAGACTGACCCTGGAAGAAACAGAAAATCTGAACAGACCAATACCAGCAAAGAAATTGAAATGGTAATCAAAAAACTACCCTAGAACAAAACCCCCAGACCACATGGATTCACCACGGAATTTTTTCAGACATTTAGAGAATACATAATACCCATTCTCCTTAATGTTTTCCAAAAAATAGAGGAGGGGGGTTACATGAAAATTCATTCTATGAAGTCAATATTACTCTAATACTAAAACCAGGCAAAAAAAAACACAAAAAAAAGAAAACTATAGACCAATATCCCTGATGAACACAGATGAAAAAATACTCAACAAAATATTAGCAAACTGAATTCAAAAATACATCATGAGGACCATACACCATGACCAAGTGGGATTCATCCCAGGGATGCCAGGATGGTACAACATTCGAAAATCCATCAACATCATCCACCCAATAAGAAGAAGGACAAAAATCACATGACCATCTACATAGATGCTAAAAAAGCATTTGACAAAATTCAACACCCATTCATGATAAAAACTCTCAAAAAAGTTGGTATAGAGGGCAAGTACCTCCACATAATAAAGGCCATGTATGATAAACTCACAGCTAACATCATACTTAACAGTGAGAAGCTAAAGGCTTTTCCTTTTAGATTGGGAACAAGAAAAGGATACCCACTCTCCCCACAATTATTCAACATAGTTCTGGAGGTCCTACCCACAGAAGTCAGACATCACAAAGAAATAAAAGGCATCCAGATTGGTAAGGAAGAAGTTAAATTTTCCCTGTTCGTGGATGACATGATATTGTACATAAAAAACCCAAAAGAATCCACTCCAATACTATTAGAACTAATATCTGAATTCAGCAATGTTGCAGGATACAAAATTAATACACAGAAATCTGTTGCTTTCCCATACTCTATTGATGAACTAGCAGAAAGAGAAATCAGGAAAACAATTCTATTCACAATTGCATCTGAAAGAATAAAATACCTAGGAATAAACCTAACCAAGGAAGTGAGAGACCTATACCCTGAAAACTATAAGACACTCTTGAGAGAAATTAAAGAGGACACTAATAGATAGAAATTCATCCCTGGCTTTTGGGTAGGAAGAACTAATATTGCCAAATGGTCATCCTGCCTAAAGCAATCGATAGATTCAATGCCATTCTTAACAAAATAGTGACAGCATTCTTCAATGAACTGGTACAAATATTTCTAAAATTCATATGGAACCACAAAAGACCCCGAATAGCCAATGCAATCCTGAGAAGGAGGAATAAAGCTGGGAGGATTACAGTTCCCAACTTCAAGTTCTACTACAAAGCCACAGTAATCAAGACAATTTGGTACTGGCACAAGAACAGACCCACAGACCAGTGGAAGAGAATAGAGATTCCACATAGTAACCCAAGCTTATATGGTCAATCAATATGCAATAAAGGAGCCATGGATAAGCTATGGGGAAATGACAGCCTCTTCAACAGCTGGCTTTGGCAAAACTGGACAGCTACATGTAAGAGAATGAAATTGGATTACTGTCTAACTTCATATACAAAAGTAAAGTCAAAATGGATCAAAGGCCTGAATGTAACTCATGAAAACATAAACTCTGAGAAGACATAGGAAAAACTGTCTTGAATATAAACATAAGCAACTTTTTCATGAATATATTTTCCTGGGCAAGGGAAACAAAAGCAAAAATGAACAAGTGGGACTGTATCAAACTAAAAACTTCTGTACAGCAAATGACACCATCAGTAGAACAAAAAGGCATCCATCAGTATGGCATAATATATTCATAAATGACATATTTAATAAGGGGTTGACATCCAAAATATATAAAGAGCTCACACATCTCAACAATGAAAAAGCATAAGCCCTATTAAAAAATGGGCATAGGATCTGAACAGACACTTCTCCAAAGGAGAAATTCAGATGGCCAACAGGCACATGAAAAGATGCTCCACATCACTAATCATCAGAGAAATGCAAAATAAAGCCACAATGAGGTATCACCTCACACCATTAAGATGGCCAACATCCAAAAGACAAACAACAACAAATGCTGGCGAGGATGTGGAGAAAGGGGAACCCTCCTATACTGCGGTGGGAATGTAAATTAGTACAACCATTGTGGAAAGCAATATGGAGGTTCCTCAAGAAACTCAAAATAGAAATGCCATTTGACCTAGGAATTCCATCCTAGGAATTTACTCTAAGAATGCAGGATCCCTGTTTCAAAAAGACATATGCACCCCAATGTTTATTGCAGCACTATTTATAATAACCAAGTAATGGAAGCAACCTAAGTGTCCATCAGTAGATGAATGATTAAAGAAGAGGTAGTACATATACACAATGGAATATTATTCAGCCATAAGAAGAAAACAAATCTTACCATTTGCAACAACATGATGAAGCTAGAAGGTATTATGCTCAGTGAAATAAGCCAGGCGGAGAAAGACAAATACCAAATGATTTCACTCATCTGTGGAGTATAACAACAAAGCAAAAACTGAAGGGACAAAATAGCAGCAGACTCACAGAACCCAAGAATGGAATAACAGTTACCAAAGAGAAAGGGTATGGGGTGGGTAGGGAGGGAGAAGGGGAATAAGGGGCATTATGATTAGCACATATAATGTAGGGTGGAGCGCAGGGAAGGCAGTAAAGCACAGAGAAGACAAGTAGTGATTCTGTAGCATCTTGCTATGCTGATGCACAGTGATTGTAATGGTGTATGTGGTAGGGATTTGATAATGGGAGGAATCTAGTAACTACAGCATTGCTCATGTGATTGTATATCAATGATACCTTAACAAAAAAAAATGTTAAATATGTCTGACCAAAAGTTTGTAACACAGAATGTTCAAGATAAAGAATATTTTTTAAAAAGGCCAGCAACTTTTATCCCAAATCAAGAATCTACCTGAATAGATAAGACAGAATGATAGAGTATATATGTCCTCTAGAAACAGAAGGAAGTTTAAGTTCTTCACCTTTTAGTAAAAAGAAGGTTAGAAGGAAAAATTATCATGGCAGGTCTTCCCATTTCAGCTCTAACATGTAAAGACCTTGGTAGTCGTTGCTCTTGTATTTATAACAAGAAAATCTGAGCAAATGGAAAACTAGCAATTTTTCTTGGATTCATTTGGGAATTGCAAGCCAGCCACCACCCCAGAGTCTGGAGAAAGAGGCAAATCCAGAGTTCTTACTGAGATTTGTTTCACTGGAGCATAAGTGGCTGGAGCCATAAACTGGTAGGAAGACTTAAATGGTAATTTTGATAAATAGCTGAAGGCTGAGCCTCAACTAGCATGAGAACTTCCTGGTGGCTGCATACTTAGGGGTTTCCCAAATTTGCATAGGTTTTACTTCCAGGAACAAAAAAAAAAACTTACGAAAAATACTTAAAAAAATAGTATCTAACAAATGTTAAATTTTCAAATGTTGTGGATCATATTTTGCCTATAGCAACAGTACTGATTAGAAAACTTCTGCCTTTTAATTGTAATATACATCCAACAAGCCTAAAATGATGTATAATGAGAATCACTCTTATTCTACTTTTGCAACCAGGAAATCCAAGGTGATTTATCCAAGGTCAAACAAAAATAAGGAAGAGAAAGAACCAAATTCCTACATATTCATTCATCCACTCATGCCTGGCTTCGAGTTATTTCACGTAAAAGTGATTTTAATGCAATTAAAACAAAAGTACAGCAGAATGGAACATCGTCTTGAAAAGACTGTACAACTATTGAAGCTAATCTGAATACATTATATTTCTTTTTCTATTGATAGCATTAAGATTTAAACAAACAAGCAAAGCTTTAGCCAAAGCATTTTCATTTTTAATGCATTTTTAATAGAAGGTACTCAAGTTATATGAAAATATTGGTGACATTTTTTCACTTAAAATGTGGCCTTATCACAAAGTACAGGTGCTATGTGTCCTCTAGAAACATCTGTTGATATTTTAGAGTGAATGAAAATCAGCGACTTTTCTGAGAGCTTTGTAGACTTACGTAGTTCAGATGTTTTAAGTAACACAATCGTGTTACATTCTAGCCCACATTTTCTACTTCCTGTAAAGGGAAACTATGGAAAACTAGTCATCTTTATTGAAGCAAACATTCATGAGTTTTTCCAGTATTCTCACATGCATATGGCATCTTTCAGGAAACACTGCTTTGCTATACATTTTAATATTCCTATTCTTTTAAAGCCTCTGAAGGGATCATAATCCTTTCAATCATTTGTTTTATCTTGAATAAAGAGGAACTTTTAAAAGAATTCATCTGAATACCACAAGCTAGGATTCTAATCCAGGGCATGGGAAAGTTTTGAGCCAAAATAAAGATTTTTGTTTTAGCTGTAATCACTCTGATGAAAAACATGGGTCAAAACACCTCACGTAAGGAAAAACTGCTGGGCATTTTGGATCACTTCCCAAGATAGTGAGAAAGGAAAGTGACCTGATTTTTTAACTTTTATTTTTCACCCTTATTGCAATCTCATAATAGGGAATATATTATAGATAATCAAGTGTTTAGAGGAATTAAGGTATGGACCTCTTCTGTTAATTTAAATTTGATATCTGTGTAATGATGCCTGATATACATGGTTTGAGGGGACTGAGAGGTGTAGTCCATTAGAGCAAGTGAACAGCATACAACATCCTCATTAGTTAAATATTTAATTGAACAATTACTTTGTGTGATCATTGTGAATTCTGCTGCCTTAGTTAGACGCTGGTGTCCATAATATTACCTACATTTAGTTCTGTACTGACCCTTAAATATTATTTCTGGGCCACAGTTTTCTTATCTGCAAAACAGGGTGAACTCCAGAGACCTATAATGTAGGGTTGCTGTGATATTAAGTGGACTAATATTAACACCTTACATGGAATGCCTGACACAGGTCAACACTCAATAAGTGTGAGTTGGTATGTTTATTATTAAGTCAGATAAAATTTTTCATTGAGAACAACATTAACTGATGTATTATGAAATTCTATTTAATGGCAACATCTGTGGCAATTAAAGGAAACTTGTCTTTAAAAAAACTTCAGAAAAAATTTTAAAACGATCAGAAACCTAATTCTAAGTGAAAGTTAATAATCATATTGCTGTGTTGCCAAGATTTAAACATGACTTCATTCTTTTAGCATAAGAAGAAAAAGAATAAGACCTTGCTTTAAAGTGTTTTTTAAAGTTGTAAGATTGAAACTGTCATAAATTAATTCTAGCATTTCAGGTTAGAATAATTTCATATGAAATCAACTTTGCATCTTTTCCTTATTAATAAGGTCACTGGATTCTTTCAAACTGCACTGTATTCAGCTCGATCTTTTTTTCTTCTGTGGCACATGACTCTCCATACCTTTTGATTGAGTGGCCTTCAGAAATGATTTGTAATTTTCCTAAACTAATGCATTTTATGAAAATAAATGACACAGTGATTCTTTGGAATTCTGAGACCACAAATGGTTTTCCCTTTAATCTTTTGTTTCTAATCACTAAATGATCAAAGATATTTTATTTAAAATGAGTCATTTAATGTATTGGGCTACCAGGTACAATATATTTTCTGTCGCACTGACTTAGGTTTATATTGAAATGAGTTAAACAAATGTTATCAATGAATACAATACGGAACTTTTACATTGTAGTATTTCTTAGCTGCAGAGCCTGCTGGAGTTTTCTTTTATTCCTTTTTAAAAACACAAATGGAAGGGACGTGAACATCTAAAGAAAGATCTTCCAGTTTCTTAAAGCGCATATCCTATTCTGAACACACTTATTCTGTTCTCACAACACGTTCTTTTTCCAGTTTTCCTCCGTTCATTTTGTCACTGCTTACTTACATTTTCCCTTTCTTAATTCATCCTCCTACATTGTATCCCAAAGCTCAGAGTTGTAGATGGAGGAGATTAAGAAATAGAATGAGAGGATAGTCAAGACTGATGAGGATGTCTTTAGTCAGAATTAGGTTCAAAGGTAGAGATTTTGCCCCAGAAATGATAAAGGACAGGAAACAAAGCTTTTTTAGTTGCTATTTTTTATGCAGGAATGTGTGCATGTGTTTGCATGTGTGTGCAGCTATTTGCATGTCCATTTGTGTGTGTGCGTGCGTTTGTGCACTTTTATTTGTGCTTTCATCTTGTTGTCTTTCCCATTAAATAGATCCACTCAGTGATGCTGTGCAGTTCCTTTTATCTCAGAATATTTTTCTTTCAATATCCTGCATTTGATATGTAAAAACCTAATAATATGGGAAGTCTACTGATGCTGGACAATTGGAAAAGTACCAAAATTCGAGCAGCATGCCACAGTGCTTTGCAAATACCTGAGAAAGGGTCCTCCAAAGGTAAACATCTCTGTGTAAACTAACAAAACTGTCAGGGGCAAAATACAAAAGCAGTTTTTTATATGTAAGCCTTACTACCACTTTATTTTGAGAGGCATGCAACAGATATTTATATTTTTGTTTCCAGGCTGCATCTAACACATCAATAAAACCTCCCAAGAGGTTGCAAGCCAGACTTACCTTCACCTTTTTTTTTTTTAGGGCTAGTCCAACACCAAAATGGTCTCAATGATTGGAAAAGCAAAACAGATTGTAGTGCTTGGTATTTTTTCATTTTTCAATTCTCATCATACTCATATTCCTTCCCCAGAAGGTTTAATTTATCTTGGTATGTATTCAAGTGCTTATGTGTGTTTTCTCACATGAGTGATATTATTGATATTGAACATTATCTGTAAAACATATCAAGACACAATTCCCAACTTGAAAAAATAGAGCCTTTATCAGGAAAGAAGAAACCCTCAAATTCAAAGATGCCTAAACATCATTCCCTCCACTAAAGCAATATATCTCGAGGAAGAAAAAATATTTCTGAAAATAATCTTTTATTTCATATTAAGACTATTATAATTATAGATTTCCTAGGGATGCTGCACATGTCATTAACTATTCAACGTTAGTTGGACACATTGTTAGAATATACTTTTGCTGTACTCTCTCAGAAAACCCATTGTTTACATACAATGAGTAAATACATTAGATCTATTTTATGCCCATCTGCAGCTTTCTATCATATATTGTAACCCACACATACCAGGGATGAAAAGGTTAAGCACCACAGAAAGAAAATACTGGCAGGAAGTAAAAATAGACTAACATAGTATTTTGTTTCTGAGTCATGTAATCTTCCTTAAGTCATACTCAACTTGAAAGGCCTGCGCCTATTGTAGATGCTTAGTAAATATTTGTTGGATGAAGTGATACCTTATCAGGAAGTCTGAAACCTCTTTTATTAGCATGTAGGAGCTTGGGGAGACATAGATTCAAAGAAAGGCCTTCCTTCATGAAAGGAAGCAAAACTACTAAGTGGGTAACTACGGTTGACACTTGCAAAATGTGTATAAGAAAAGAACCCTTTCAGTTTTAGAAAATTTAAATTAGGAACAACTTGAGTTCCAGGCCTACAGCATATGTCAGTTGTGGGGGTGAATCTAAGGGTTCTAAAGTTTAATAAGCAAGTATGTGTACTAGTTTCATGCTCTATGCTGGGGGCAGGATTCTACAGAACTGTAGCAAAAGCCTCAACACAAGTAACTGAATATTTTAAAATAGCAATTATCATGACACAGAGATATTTGTCAGATAGTGCAGAAACACCACCCAAAGTCACAATGGATCCTAAAGGACAGGGACTGGGATATTTCACTTGACTGCACACAATTAAAACTTTCAATGGGGATTTACAGAAAGAGGACTGGATCATGAACCTCTGAAAGCAATGGCTGAAATTTGCAGTTTAGCACCTGTATGATAATGCTTAGAGTAATTATTTAGGCTGTTCTTATTATATACTGAGAGTTCCATCCATTTCAAATCAATTTTTGTCATTATAACTTAAACTCCAGTTAAAGAACCTCTTTTTAGAATTCTTATAGAAAACTACCTGAATAAGGTTTACACCAATGCATAACTTCAGGAAATATGTTCGTGTCCAGAATATTTAGATCACATAAAGGGAGATAGTGAAAAATAATACTTAGAATTATGGACTTCAGAACCAGCATATATGGGTTCAAAGCCTGGCTCTGTCATTAACAAACTGAGTAATCTGGGGTAATTGAAGCTGCTAAAATGGGGAAAATAGTCATTTATTTTCTCAGAAAAATGGGGGAAAATAGTCACTTCACAGGGCTGTTAGGAGCACTAAGTTACCCCATGGTAACTTAGAACAGTGCTTGACACATACCTAGTGTTCAATGAATGTTAATAACCATTTTTATTATGACTGTAGAACAAACCAATGGAATTGTGTCCCAATAAAGCATAACCCTGCTGGCGTATGTGAAACAGTTAAAATAGGTAAATAAACTTTCTTTCACGTGTGTCTTATGAAATCAAACTAAATAAAATGTTTATCAAGACATGTAAAATTTACCTGTTTATAACTTAACAAAACATTACTTCCAAATCTGTTTCAAAAGAATTTCCTATTTTGAACTAAACATTTGAGACTTTTGTATGTATTCAGCACCCAAAGCAGGAAGTAATGGCAACTCAATACCTGAGTCTCTGGAAAACCTCAGTGGAAATCATATTTTATGCCCACCGTGAGTAATTCGTATTTCACGTGGTTACATGTAGTCATGTAGATGGGAGGGCAACTGGATTTTTTAGCAATTGCAAAGACTCAGAGACCTCTCAATCAGGCAAGAATTTAAATACTTGTTCACCTAACTCAAAGATAAGGAAACAGAGATTCAGAGAGAAAAACAAAAATGGTTGGTGCAAAGTCATCTAGTGAGTTAATGCAGAAATGAGAACAGAAAGAAGCCTACTAGTTCAAGGTTCTTTACAACACCTCACACTGTCATCATGATTATCACCTATCATTTCCACATTGTTACTATTAAAAGTGCTTTGACAGAAAATTTGATAAATATAGGATTATTATTACACCTTTTGTTAGTTTTTATTCATCTATTCACAAACGTAAAGTTTTGATACAAGGACCATTCTGATTTATCTTAAGATTTTAAAATTTTAGATGTAAGCACATACCTTCGTTATGATATGATTTTTGTTAAACTCACATTGATTATTAGAATTTAAAAATATGATTCATTCAATCATCTAATAAAAATAATAGATGGTTGCTTTCTAATGAATTTAAACCAATACATAAATGCCAGCAGGAAGTTCCCAGTCACACTGAATTAGGATTGTGCATTAATCTTAGTTAGTTTGGCTTTATACAGTGTCCTGAACATGATCATTTTGTAAAATAAAAACAAATGCTTACATTTGACCAGTGACTTATGCTTTATAAAAATATATGCAATTAGGGATATAATTCTGCAATTTTTCAGCTGAAAACTTCTACCCATCTATCTAGATTTCATGTTAACCTCATTTTTCTCCATATTGGGATTTATGTTTTTTATTTTTATTAATTGTACAAAGGAAAACTTTGGATTCAATTTCATACATTTTATGTGTTAAATACTTATTGTGCATTTAGAAACATATGTACCCTATTGTAGAAAACAAAAGAATGTCATTCCTACTGTGATCAATTCTTCTGCTCTTTCCTCTAACAGTAGTGATAAAATATAAAATTAAGCATTTTTGCATGTACTAAAGAACATTATTACATACAACATGGACATTTTTCTCACAGGTCTCCAGTTTTAAAATTCCCATAAAAAATATTTTTAATGTGAGATTGTGTTTGTTTGTCCTTTTATATTTTTGGGGAAACACCAATACATATACTTGTATCTGCTATGTAAAGTATTGCTTCTTTCTCTCCCAGATTTTCTGAAGCAGCAGAATTGTTTCCCTAGACATTTCATATAAATCATGGTACCTGAGAAGTATCTTCCTTTCTGATATCTATGTGATAGAAAAATAACTAAATAATTACTCTAGGAAAGTTGTCATTGTCCTTGACTCCTGACTATCTTCTCTGTCATATTTTTTTGCTCCAGGCAATGCTCATAGTGACTTGGATGAGAGATATTTTTACTTCTACACCTTGAGCAAACCCAGTCAAATTCAGAATCTAAGCCAGTGTTTTTATTGCTTTTTTCATATATATGTGGTAGTAATTATCCAAACCATGAACTGTGTAATCTCTTTGCTATCTTTATATAAGTCAATAAATCACAGAAATGTAAACTAATACATTATTTTCCTGAACATAGAAGAGATACCTCATTCTACATATATGCATACATATTTAGGATTGGGTAGCTTGAATTTTCAAAATCAATGTTCATCAATATAAAAATATTTTAAAATTACATAAACAAATACATTTCTCAACTCTTTATTTCCCTTTGCTAGAGTACACATGTTTGTAGAATGGACTTACACTTTTTCATGGGTGTTGGTTCATGAATTTATAATATGATGTTCCATTGATATATAAATATTAAAAATTAGATATAGAGGGAGTTCCAGTTTCTAGTCTAATATGTAAAAGGCTTGAAAATCATCACTCCCATTATCACAAAAAGAAAAGAAAAACAGAACTGATCTTTGATCTCTGATCTATAAGAAAAGAGCATTTACAGAGCAGTTTATCATCCTGAAGACACAAGAGTGGAAAATAAAGACCATCACAGCTTATGAGGAGCAGATACCAAAACTGGGCTGGCACTCACAACTGGCAGAAACATTTAAAGGGTAACTGACTGATTTCTGGAGGCTGAGTGTAGACTAGCTTAGAAAAACTGCCTGGGGTGCCAGCCTTTTAAGAGACCTCACGTCTGCATGAGTTTTACCTCTAGGAACCCCACCAGTTTCTTAGAGTGAATATCAGAAGAATTCCCTCACACTTGGTATAGAAGAGTATTGAGTATTGAGATATGTTCAGAGCCTTCTTTCTCCTCAACAAAGATCTGGCCTGTCCCACCTGAGCCTAACTGACTTGGGTTACGCCAGAGGCTAGCCAATCTTGGGAAAGGGGAAAACCAATTCCTGTCCCCTCTAGACTTCCTGTCCCTCCTAAGGAAGAGGAAAACTTCTTTAGCACCTTACCCCCTCCTCAGCACCTAACCATCACATCAACAGGGTTCTCTTATAATAATAGAGGATTGCAGCTGAAAGAACTTCACATTTCACATCTTATTTAAGAAGTTTCTAAGGGAGCACTAAGACTACTGGTAAGATAGAAATAGGGGCACTAGAGGAAAGTTTAAACTCTGATAGCTACAGCTACAGTAAACATAAGCACAGCCTAACTCCTAGCTATATACATAAATCCTCACACTAAAAACCTATTTACCTCAGCTTCTATTATTTAATATGTAGTCTCCAGCTTTCAACAAAAAATGACAAGGCATGCTGAAGGCAAAGGAATACAATCTGAAGAGACAAAGCAATATCAGAATCAGACTCAGATATGTATGTTGGGATTACCAGGCCAGGAATTATAAATAACTACGATTAATATGCTAAGGGTTCTAATAGAAAAAGTGGGCAACATGCAAGAACACATGGGTAATATATACAGGAGAGGGAAAATCTTTAGAAAAAATCAGAAGGAAATGTTAGAACTCAAAAACTTCTGTAATAGAAATAAAGAACATCTTTCCTGGGCTCACTAGGAGAATAGACATAATTGAAGAAAGAATTAGTGAGCTTGGGTATATATCAATACAAATTTTCCCTGCAGAAAAGCAAAGAGGAAATGAATTTTTAAAAAAAGGGGACAGAATATCCAAGAACTGTGTACATAAAACAAAAAGGTACAACATATGTGTAATTGTAACACCAGAAACAGAAGATAAGAGAAAAAGAGAGGAAATCTTTGAGTAAAGGCTGAGAATTTTCCAAAATTAATGATAGACACTAAATCAGGAAACTAAAAGGAAAAGGTTAAATATAAACATATCCACATCTTGAAAGAAGCCAGAAGAGAGAAAAATCTTACTTACATAGAAACAAAAATAAGAATTCAAAAAATTTCTCCAGGTACTATTCAAGCAAGAAGAGAATGGTGTGAAATATTAAATGTCTTTAAAGAAAAAAGCTATCCACTTAGAATTCTGAATCCCACAAAACTATCCTTTCAAAGTGATTTTATTTTTTAATTTCAAATTTGTGGTAATTTGTTAGCAGTAGACTTATCTTGCAATAATAAACATGAAAAGGCATTCTACAAAATTAAGGAAAATTATGTAGGTCAGAAACTCAGATATATATGAAGAAAAGAAAATTGTTAGAAAAGGAATAAATCAAGTAAAATAAAGTATGTTTTTCTTATTCTTAATTATCTAAAAGATAACAGTATGTTTAAAATAAAAAGAGTGATAATATATGAAATTATAACATATGGATAAGTGAAATAAAAGACAACAATTTCACAAGGAATGGATAGTTGGCATTGGGAATACCCTGTTAGGAGGTTGAGTTTCCTGCACTACCAGTAGAGCAGTATAGTGTTACTTGAGAGTAGACATACATTAGTTGTAAATGCATATTATAAATCCTTGGGTGGTCACTGAGAAATTTTAAAAAGAAGCCTAATCAATATGCTAAAAGAGGAGAGAATAAAAGAATCATCAAATATTCAATAAAAAACAGGGAAGCCAGTAAAAGAGTGGAAGAGAGGACCCCCACACACACAAAAAAACAAAAGAACAAAGACATGAATATAAAATAGGTATAAATATAGTAGACATTAATCCCTCTGTATCAATAAGCACTTTAAATGTGAAATGTACAATAAAAACAGAGATTTTCAGGACAAATAAAAATTAAGACCCAATGGCATGTTATCTATGGGAAACTGACATTTTATATATATTTTTATAGAGAGAGTTGACAGAAAGACTATTTATAGAGATTAATTAAAGGTAAGGAATGGAGAAAAATATACCATGCTAACAATAATCAAAAGAAAGTCAGAACAGCAATATTAATTTCAAACAAAGACAATTTCAGAGCAAGAAAAATTACTAGAAATGAAGAGGGAACATTACACAGTGAAAAGTGGTAAAAAAAAAAACAAAAAACAAGAAGGTATAACAATTATTAATGTGTATATGCCTAACAACAAAGCATCAAAATACACAAGGCCAACACTGACAGGGATGTAAGGAGAAAAATGCAATTCCACTATTGTAGCTGGAGATTTCCACACCCCTTTATCAGTAATTGACAGGTCCAGCAGGTAGAATATCAGTAAGTATATAGTTAAACTGAACAACACCATTAATCAATAATATCTAGTTGTCATCCATAGGATACTTTGTCTAACAACACTAGAATAAACATTCTTACCAAGTTCACATGGAATATTCACAAGGATATACTACATTCTGGCTATAAAACACACCTTAAAACATTTTAAAAATAGAAAGTATGTAACATGTTTTCAGACAATGTTAGAATTAAACTAGAATTCAGTAACAGAAAAATAGCTGGAAAAAAACAAAATATTTGGGGATTTATACACATTTCTAAATAACATGTGGGTTGAAGAAGAATTCTCAAGAGAAATTAAAAATACATTGGAGTAAATAAAAATGAAAACAATTTATCAAAATGTGTGAAATGTAATGAAAGCAGTGGTTAGAGGGAAATTTATTACATCAAATGTATATATTATTAAAAAGGAAAGATGTAAAATGAATATGCTTCCACCTTAGAAAAAAGGGGCAAATTAAATCTAAACTAAGCAGAAGAGAAATAAAAAAAACTATAGCAGAAATCAATGAAATTGGAAATAGTAAATTAACAGAGAAAATCAATGAAACCAAGAGCTGATTCTTTGTCAACTTGATAAAGAACAGGTAAATAAAACTACAACAAACATTACACTTAACAGTGAAAAATGGATAGATGTTCCCTCTTCTTAGGGAGAAGACTCAATATCATTCAGCTGTCAGTCCTTCCCAACTACCCAAATTCAAGAATTAATATAAAGCTACAATAACCAGAAAAGTTCAGTCTTGGCTAAAGAATAGACAAATTGACCAATGAAGCTGAATAGACAGCCCAGAAAAAGACTCATACAAATACAGTGAACTGATCTCTAACAAAGGAACAAAGGCAATTTTAATGAAGAATACATATTCTTTTCAGTAAATAGTGCTTGAACAACTGGACATCCATATGCCAAAAGACACAGATCTTACACCTTTTTTGCAAAAGTTAATTCAAGGTAGATCATAGATCTAATGTCAAAGAAATATTATAAAATTTCTAGAGGATAGCACAGGAGAAAGTCTAGGTAACCTTGGATTAGTAATGATTTTTTAGATATAACACAAAAAAACATAAAAAATGAAAGAAAAAAATCGATAATTTAGAATTGAGTAAAAGTTTTAAAATTCTGCAGTATACTGTTAGTGCAAAAGCTACTCATAAAGGAATTGTAGGTCCCTCCCTGCCTCTGACCCGCAGATAAGGGAGAGGACTCGATGAGATATCGAGGACCTGAAAGGACCAGCCAGAGGACTCGAGGCTTAACAGCGCAAGAGTAATACCGAAAAGGCATTCCTCATATTTATTGAGCAAATGAACCCAAACATCCAAAGAATTTTGAGTAGGGGGTTCAACACATGATCAACACACAATCATTATCTGACCTTGAGTTCAGCCCTAGGGCGTAATGCTCCTCAAGGACACTGAAACCATGTGAGGGCTGTCACGAGTTGTAGGAACTGTTTTGTCTTTACTCGTTTTATTATTGATCGTGCATCAGGAGTTGCAGGAGAGACAATTAGGTCATAAGCATTTGTACATTTGTTTTCTATATTACTTGATTTATGTATTAATCGCATTAATCCCACAAGGAATAAAAAGACAAGCGACATTCTGGGAGAAAGTATTTACAAAGCACTCATTATAAGGACTTATATCCTAAATACAAAAAGAACTTCAAACCTGAACAATAAAGAAAGAACCCAATGTAAAAGTGGGAAAAGATCTGTATACCTCTCCAATACAGATCGCAAATAAGTATATGAAAAGATGCTCACCATCGTGTCATTAGGAAATTGTGAGATAAATAACAATGAGACACTACTACACGGCTATCACACCAATTATAATGATGAAATCTAATGCAGGTGCAATACCAAATGCTGGCAGGAATGTGAAGCAAAAGAAACTTCTATTCATTGTTTATGGGAATACAACACAATTGTGCAGTCATGTTGGAAGACAGTTCAGCAGTTTCTAACAAGCTAAATATGGTGTTAATGTACAGTTCAGAAATCACACACCTTGGTATTTATTGAGATGAGTTGAAAACATGTGCACACACAAACTGCATATGAATATTTATAGCAATTTTATTCAGAAATACCCAAAATAGGAAGCAACTAAGGTGTCCTTCGATAGGTGCATAGGTCAACGGAAGATGGTACATCCATACAATGGAATTTCATTCAGCAATAAAAAATAAATGAAATATTAAGCCACAAAAAAGACATGAGGAAAATGCATATTACTTAGTTGCAGAAGTCAATCTATATGATTCTAATTATATGACTTTCTGGAAAAAGGCAAAAATACAGTCATAGTGAAAAGTGCTTGTTAGGAATTCAGAGAGGAAAGGAGAGATGAATAGGTGGAGCAAAGAGGACTTTCAGGCCAGTGAAACTATTCTCTTGGATACTAAAGATACATGTATGACATTATGCATTTGTGAAAACTCATTGTACTGTACAACACAGAGTGAACTCTAAGGTTAACTACCTACTCTAGTTAGTAATAACATATCAACACTGGTTCATCAATTGTAACAAATGTACCATGTTAATCTAAGATGATAATAATAGTGGAAACTATGTCCAGGGTGGAGAGGGGAGTATATAGAAACCCTGTTCTTTCTGCTCAATTTTTCTGTAACTCTAAAACTGCTCTAAAAAACAAAGATAGATTAATTTTTAAAAAATTAATATAAAAACATCTAATTCTTAAGATGTAAAAATTAATAACGCTAATATAACATAGTTTTGAAAATCTTTACAGAACATGTGGTTTGTTTTAAAATCAAGGTTTTGTATATTTGTGATGGACAGCAAGTTTATTAGCATACTAAATTCAACCATGGCAGACATCCACCAATGCTGTATACTTATACGTTGGTTGACATATGCAAATATAGAATACCTCCTATACTCTTTGTTGGTATTGTGCATTGATTCATTTTTAAGGTATGAAAATGGATTCACCTTCCATATATTTCATGTATATATATGTCACCAGCTCTTCACACTCTACATAAATTGATCCTGGAACATCTGTGAGAAGCCTTAAATACCTCTTGTGCCCCCAAGGGAGCGAATATGACTCATATATAAACAGACACTTTTTTAATATCTAAAATCCCTATCAATTTCAGGGCAACTATAAATAACCATTAATTTACAACCCTAAAACTAGTTTCTTCGATTATGCTTCATATAATTATATATATTTTAAATGCAAATATTTGTTTATAAATATTATTCCAAGAACTAATAAGCTCTTTTAAATACCAAAATATCTCACTTTCTCTAATTATGATAATTTATAGCTGGATAAATAGCATGTCAGACTGCTTGCTCCTCCTTTATCCATTGTGGTGCACTCAAATGGGAAATCTACAAAATAAAGTCTGTAGCAGCTTTTCCAACTGCTTCTGCTTTTGAAAATAGAATGTTAAGGAAATATGTGCTCTGCTATGCAGTTACCATACATAAAATCATTTAAAATACAATGATTTTTCTATATGGGAAAAGATATTATGGTATCAGTTTACCTAACATGTATTATTTTATCTAAGTTAGTCTTCTACTGTGTTTCATCAAAACTGATTAACATAAAACAGATTCTAAGTCCAAAATCCAGTAACTTTGGACCCACTGAAAGAATGAAATAATTTTTAAATTAAAAAAAATACCTGTGAGTGTCAACATTTAATAGGAAATGTTCCCACATGGTACCTTTGTGTGAGGAGCATAGACACTACATATTGTGGAACACCACAGGGCATGCGGCTCCCTGTCCTCCAGGAACTCAATCCTAGTGGAAAAGACAGACATATAATTAATGAAAACTTGCGCAGTGCTGACTACTTCAGTGAATCTAATAGAGACACAAAGTTCTTTCAGAGTGTAAAGAGGGAGCAATTAAATATTCCTAATATTCATGTTGAACTTGAAGATATCTAGCTGATAGTGAAGCACCCTCACTATCAGAAGACTCTCTTCCTTGAGTGCCCCACCCACTGGTTGTGCTCGATTTCCATGCAGCCACTCAATTACCTCTTCCTTCTAATGACAGAGTGGTCGACAAAATCTATTTCTGATATAGCTCTAATGTCCCCTTTACTCAGAGGCCCTTCGTCATTATGCTTGCCCAAGCAGCCACAGCCATTCTCTGACATCTTACTCTATTTTATCTTCTTCATTCACAGAATTCATTATACTTTCTATTGTCATTTTTATTCATTACCTTTTCATTTCATCATCTTCCTTGTCTCCAATTAAACAGAAGTTTCTTGTGGAAACCCAAGGAAACTGTTTAGTTGAGGTGTGAACCTCAGTCTGTAAGACACTGTACCTGTTAGAGTGGATCAGTGGATTGTTGATTGGCAGATTGACTAAACTAGGGCTTGAATCTCACATTTTTATTTTATTAGTGCTTTCATTAGCAATTCAACTTGACAAGTACAAATTACCTCAAAATAAATTTCTGTCTCAAAATTATTTCTTAGAAAATAAATGTAAGGCTGAAAATGACACAATCAGGACCATAGTGGAACTCAGTAGTTGCATTATTTATCAAAAATGTTATCAATGCTACAAACAGTATAGCAGAATAAAAGCCTCACTCCACAACAATTGGACAATGCCACAGTCAAGTTATTAATATATTAGAGAATACTGTTTCTACACTCGCAGGACAACTGGGCATGTTCCAGTTATAGTGTGATTATAGGCATACATCAATACCTCCCCAGTTAAGTTTTTTGGAGTTTGGAAAAAAAGTTATTTGACCTAGTGTTAGAATATTTTACAGGCATCTGCATAGATTTAACAGCCATAATTAATTTAAACATTGTCAATATCCTACTCTTGGAGACCCAAGTTTTGTATAAAAAAGTCATTCCATGGGCATAGTTAAATAAACCATAGTAATAAAGTTTAAAAATTGATTTTTTTTGACAATTATAAACAAATTGATGACTCATATATGGTGTTTCTGATGTTTTTCATGTTATATAATCACAGTTTTTTAAGTCATGTACTAATGCTATCAGTTACTAATTAGAGGAGGGTATAACGTTTACACATTGAAGCACATTCTTATTACAAATAGATAATTTTGCTCAATTTAAAAATTGATATCCTGGTTTCATTACCTCTGTTTTTTCTGTAGAAACTTTGTTCACGTTAAGGCCATCATATTATTTATTCCTTACACCTTTTGCCTTGCTGGTGTGGCAGTGTCTTTCAAAGTCTGGGAAATTCACACAGTAAGAAATAAACTTTTCTGAGAGACCAAATATCATCTTTCTGTCCTTGTATGTCTGTCTCTTTCTTTCACATACATATAAACACACATACACAAGCTTGTGTGTGACACAAATATTTCCCAAAACAATACTTACACTTAGCATGTGCAAATGCAATGGAACAATAATTAAAGTAGGTTAACTGAGATACAGAATGTAAAATACAGTTCCTGAGAGTAATTCTCAATAAACATTCATTGAATGAAATTGCAGAATATTAAATTTTGGCACTGTTATTTACGGTACATAAATGATAAGACATAAGTTTTAACATGCAGGAATTATAGAGATTATCATACATACATATTGGACTTGAACATGCCAGAGGATATCTGAGAAGCTTATGTTACAGTACACAATAAATAAATGTTTAGTGGGCATCTAGTACTTCAACGTGTTGGAGACACAGATAGCTGTGAACAAAAGAGACAATAGTCTCTGCTCTCAGATCTTGAAGATCTTGAAGAAGGAAAAATGAGTAAAATGTGAGATGCTAATAAGTGTTATGAAAAAAAAATACAGTGGGAAACAATGAAGGTAGGGCCACTTCTACGGCAGATGCCTAGCTGGAAGGGCCTTACAGAGAGGTCCATATTTGAGTAAAGGATTAAATGAGATGCCTGCCTAAGATGACTGTGGTTCAGGCAGGAGAAACAGTCATGTGCAAACTCCATGAGACAGGAGGGTGCCAGATGTGTTGCAATGCAACTAGGAGTCGGGTGTGGCTGCAGCAGCGGAAGAAAGGGGGAAGGGCTGGGAGATACAGCATTAACTGACGGAAAGTCCTGAAGAGCTTTGGCAGTCATGTTAAGTAATTTGTATTTGTCCTGGGGAGAAACTGGAAACCACTGGAGGGTTTTGAGTAGAGGAATCAGATGTTTTATGGACCTGTCCACAGAGCAAATGAATAAATCAGGTAATGGTTTCAAACCATTGTGTGGTCTGACCTAAATCTTTTTATGAGGCATGATAGAGTAATAACCCCCCAGCGATGTACACATCCTGATACCTTGACAAGTGAGTAAGTTAAGGCATGTGGTGTAATGAGAAATTAAGTTTGCAGGCGGCATTAAGGTGGTTCATCAGCTGACTTTGAGGAGGTTATCCTGGATCATCCAGGCGGCCCCAGTGGAATCCTGAGGATCTTTGTAAGTGCATGGGGGAGACAGAGGAGTCCAACAGAGAGAGATTCGAAGACACTGCACTATGGGCTGTGATGTGGAGGAAGAAGCCACAATCAAAGAATGTGGGAATGCTGGAGAAGGCAAAGAAATGGACTGTGCCCTAGAGTCTCCAGAGGGCACGCTTCTCTGCCAACACCTTGATGCCCAGTGAGCTCCATGTCTGAGTCCTAACCTCTAGGACTACAAGAGGATAAATTGTGCTGCATTAAGCCACTGAGTTTGAGGTCATTTGTTACAGCAGAGTAGGAGTTTAATATATGAGTATTTGAACAACTTGGCTTAGGACAGCTACAGTAAGAGGTGGAAAAAGGCCCAGAAAAGTCCCAAACGGACCTCTATCTGCCTTTAGTTTCCAATGTATTATTAAAAGGTAGGAGGTGTTTCTGGGGCCCCACATCTCCGTCCCAGGTCTCCGATGCTTATTTCCAATCACTAGTTGAGTTTGTTAGTTTTAGTTACTTTTGGAAGTCTCTCAAAACTGGTCAATGAAGTCATAAAAACACATGCTTCTTATGATCCTATTTTTACAAAACATGCATGTGTGTATATGCATGTGTGTGGATGGGCACAAGTGTGTGTGTGCTTGACTGTATAAACTCCAGAGGTAAAAATCCTGCCTAATATATGCTGCAAATGAATAGAACCTGGAGTTGGATGTGTGGAAGGAAGTGCACTTCCATTTCCTGCTTTAGATGTTTTGCTTGAAAAGTGGTAGATTTACAAATAATTTACACACATTCATATATTTGAATTTTAAAAAGTTTAAATGCTTTTTTTTTTAAAAACTTCTCTGTACTGAATATAGATTCTAATTGTACAATGTTATTAATGTCTCAGCATATATCAAAGACACTTGGAAGGCCCTTCTGCCAGTGTGAAACGTTGGTATTTTTCTGCTTGGCTCGTGCTTGGCCAGACATTGGGCATTAGGATTGTTTTGACTATGGGAGTCAGAGTAAAAATTTTTTTTCTATTGCTCAATCATAAATAAATTTGAGGTTAAATAAGCAAGTATGTCATCCTCAAAATCATATATTCTTTGTAAGTCAAAACAAACACTGGCAACTTCATATTGTTCAAACAAATATGTTTTTGCAGAAGACAAATCTTGAAAGTCTACTCTATGCTCTTTTAGGGAGGGTTGTGTGTGTGGGTAAACCCACACCAACATGGCCCTATGGTATGAGAAAGGCAATGTCAGCTGGGTTTCTTGGTGATAGACCAATGAAGAGACCTATAAAGATTAGCGAAATTTAGGCAGCCAGAAACAGCATAAGCAAAATGAAAAAAAATAAAACATTTATCCACTGAAATAGGGGCTTATCTATTTACTCAGCAGTTGATAAAGCCTGACAACTCAAGTCACTTTTATTAAGGCTCTACTACTATGTGATACCTCAGTGATAATACATGTAACTGATATGGACAATATTTTTAAAAAATATTTCTGGAAAAATATCAGTTAAGAGTTAATACTTTAAAAAACCATTTAAACCAAGTGACCTAAATTAAGTAAAATGGATTAGTCAAATATTGTCTGTCAGAGTATTTTTAAAACATCAAATCTCCCTAGAAAGATGGCAGAAAATCAGGAATGGTTCAACACGTTCAAAATTGGAATGAAAATAAATATTTTATCATATAATACAGAGGAATCAATATTTAAAAGCCTTCATACTCTAGAAAATTTTTAATGCAATTTATGTTTCAGAAATGATATCAGGTTGAAACATCCCTTTTCAGGTATTTTAGGAGATTAAGGGTATATGTTTATTATCTCAAACCCACCTTAACTAATTTCATTCTCAGGGTCAAAAACTTTCTGAAAATAACTGCTCTGGAATGTTCATTATTAATAGTGTTCCTCTCTCGTTAATAGTTTATAGTGAGCTCCTCAGAATATTATGAGACTGTAAAAATTCTATCCCAATAAATGTGTCTATAGTAATAAATTGAATATAAGTTACAGTCTATGAGTTTCACATTGATTTATGCTTGTCGTAACAATTAGCTGTGGATGGTCTGTATAACATACTGGAGGGCAGCATATGGTTTACTATTTGCAGGTGCATAAGATCCAAAAATAGTCACAGTTTGGAGAAAATAAGTATAAAATCAGAATTATCATTCCATTGTTAAACCAAATCCTAGTAAGAACCTCCTGTCAATCACCAATTTATTTCTCTGGAATACTCTTTTACTTGATATAGGAAACTAGAGCCAATTGAGTATGTTTCTGGAAGTGATTGAGGGCTAAAGATGAGACAGACAACAGAGGTTTGGTACAAATCCACTTGGTGCATTTGCCTATGTAATAAAATCCTGCACCTTGCTTCTCATTGCAGATATGTTAGACATATGACTAACATGGGTTTTTCATGTAAAAAGGAAGGCACTCTTTAAATTTTTTTATGAAAAGTGCAATATTCCATTCTTATACAATCTAAAATTCTGATGTAACAACTTAGTTCCAACTATCAGGATAAAAATTGAAATATTCAGTTTATCATCATCATGCTCCCAAATGAACTAATGGTCAGTATTTTCACATTTGAAGATGAAATATCCAGATGATGAATTATTTTTATCCAAGTTTTTGTGGTATTCACTTAGCCTTCATTAGTTACTTTGACACTATGTATTTGAACTTTGACATTTAGCTATTGACTATTTCCAAATAAACACTTATAATTTCTGACCCTATGAAAATGGGAATATTTGTCTTTTTTTAAACATATCTTAGCATGTCTTTATGTTAGTTTTAAAATATGGAATTAATAAGCTTAAATGACAAAAACATTTAGGGAAAGATGTATATTGCAGGATGAATAATATAAATGTGTTAAGCAGCTTCCCATGGTTTGTCTTCTTCAACACAAGGATGTCATACTATAGCTGATAGCAAATAGAACACCTCACCCACAGGTGAGAAATGAGAAATTTTAAGGCCTATTGAACATAACATAATTTCACAGTGGGTCAGCACAAACTTATACAACGCAGGTGTTTCCATAATTGGAGTCCATTGGTAAAATGCACAGTATTCTATGCTCAATAATGTTCACACATAGTTCCATCTGGCTACTTTGCTGATCTTATAATAATATGCAACTTATTGAAATGTAAAAATAATACAAGTAAACTCCAAAACTAATTATCTTGAAAAGTGCTTTACCTTCTTGCATAACTATTTTCTAGATCTAATATACTTAAAGCAGCACACTTTGAATTACCTACATGCAAATATTTAAATAAAATTTTGATTGAAAATGATGTCAAATTTCAAGAATAAAATGTATCATTAAATAATAGTGCTATACCTATTTTAAAAACAGAAAAATGTAAGATAATCTTAAATGCTACCAAATTCTTATTTTTTTTAACTAGAATAAAATAGTAACCCTTCATCCTCTTTAGGCTATGCTTATGTCTTTCTAAAATTACCTCTGTAGTTTTTGTTGTTGTTATCTAACATTTTTTTTATTTCAACAACTATACTTATTCTTCAGAAAAAGATGGAATTGGATTTTTGCTTTACTGGAGCATTAGCTTACTAAGTTTCAAGGGGTGTCCATACTTCTTTAGAAATTCAAGTTCTTCATAAATCAAAGATGAGATGACTGATTTTTGAACTATTTAAAAAAAAATCAAAGTATTTGAGAAAGAAAACATACCTCAATTACCATAAAATACAATAGACCTCCAAGTTCAGAAAACAAATGGCTTATTTGAATCAGCCCACCTAGGCATTGGTTGCAAAAGGAGACAGAAGGGAATTGGTCCAGCCAATCAGCAGAACATTTGATGTGCTTTGCTTGGTTTTAGCTTCCTAAGGACGGGCTGCTTTCATATCTTCCCTGCATGTCCAGGCCCATCTCTACCTGCAGCCCCAGCCTTGGGCTAATTCTGCTCTTGGACCTTTCTTGACTGATGGGCTCCTCACATTTTTGCTCATCTTCATGCTGTAGGATTATTTAATATTCTCTCACCTGTGAGCAGGAATATAATTGATAAGATTCATTAGATATTTTGAGTAACCTATAAATTGTAAGACTCACAAATACTATAAGAAAAGTATTTTTAAATAACATTCTTTGTGTATTTTCCAATCCTAAACATTGGGTCCTATAGACCATAGGAGGAAGGAACAAACATTTGCTGTTGGGGGATTGAGGGAGCTGAGGGCCCACATGTGGCCTCCCCACCCCCATAGCACTCCTTACCTCCATTAGCCGGAGTCTGGCCGTTTAGAGGCCAGAACAGCCTCCATCTTGAATCTTACTCCACCCCTAGATTATAGGCCTTAGGGATGCATCCAAACAAAGAAGGCCAGCCTTCCAAGAAAATATGTCCCCTCCCTGGCCTCACCCAAGACTATGCTTGTTTCTGAGGTTTAAACATTTTTGTTCATGCACTTCTCTTTATTCTTTCATTTTTTGTCTCCTCCTCATCTATATTTTTGCTCTCTCACATCCCCTCCCCCCAAGCTAGGATATCTGATAAACAGCCCCATCATGACTGAGCTCTCCTTACTTAGGGTACACTTTCAAGTATTTAGGTCAACAAATATTTTCTCTAAAACACAAATAATTTAAATTGCCAGAAAACAACAGCTGCAGTTTACCAAGTTAAGGAAGTTATACCAGTTTATACTGGAATTATCCTATTTGTATAAATTACAGTACCATGAAATAGCAGCCATTTTTTCCAGAAAATATTTATATATGACAAAAATTACTTATTACTTACTCAAGTAATAAATAAAAGCATTAAAGGGAGTGAAGCAGTCACAAAATGAGTCTTTGGTATGCTTTAACCACAAACACAATTACAGAGCCACCATTAAGTTGAACTTAATTATTAAGTCACAATGCCTACTCTGGACTGGAGTAACTTTTCAATCCATATATGGCTTTGAAATAGCATCAAAAGTGGAGTCAAGGACTTCAGATAGGAAGTATTGCACCAGAGAAGAGAACTGATGTGTTGACAAAAGCCAAAGCCCTTGACCACCACATCCCACACTTTAAACTTACAACAGGCATCTGAGCTGCTCAGAAGGTGACTGTGGGGGGCACAATCCCCTTTGTTAGTTGCTTAAAGGAGCACAGATGAATAAGGGTTTCCATAGTGATACTTTTTACTAGTTTATTCAATAACTTAACATTTGGTTTTTTTCTGTTTTCTTCTACAAGCTCTTTGAAATATTTCCCCTTTTAAACTTTCAAATTAACTTTTACCCAAACAGAATTATCTATTTCAATGTGGAAACTGAGCATCAGTCCATGTAGATCTACATTTTAAAAATGATGCTTGAAATCTTATGAAAAATCTGACTTGAAAATCTTCATTTTATAATTTGCTTGTATCTCTTGTAAAATAGGAAATAACATGAAGATTTTATGCTTACCAAGGAGATGGTTAGAAAAGGTTAATTAAAATATATCTGCTTGCAAAATTTTAAAAAATGTAACAAACACAGTTATGAACACCTCATAACATTTAAAGAGACCAAATTTGATGTCTCAAAATAGATTTTTTTGTGTTGTTAATATGCACTTAATCATTCTGATTACCTTTGCATTATTTAATGCAAAAGGCTATGTCTACACTATGATAACACTCAATAAAAAGTTAGGCGGCCTTTTTGCTTCCTTCTAATAAATCATGGCAAAAATACTTTTGAAGTATGTCATTTCCTCATTTAATTATTTTAATTTTCTAACTGTTCTAATTAAATCTCAGTCTACATCTTAGTCTAAAATTAATTTGTAGCCTGAAACCTTTGTAAAAATGTTAAAGAAATTTTTATTTAATATTTTATTTCATTATCCCTACAGAATCACAATTCTGCAACTGAAAGAGGACAAGGCACTCCTTGAGACATCTGTGTACTCAGCTTCATTCTTGTATATGGTAAGAATATGTTGACCAATGTAACACAGATTTCTGAGCTCAGGTATTCTCCTGCCTTAGTGGAAAGTCAGATTTCTGAACACGTTTGCTTGGATATGTAAATGACCCACCCATGCCAAATCTCAAAAGTAGACCTAGATTCACCAGTATTGGCTGCTGTTGGTTTAGGGACATGACGTGAATTTGACACCCTGCAGATGGGATACAATTTTCTCTCTGCAGTAATGGGTATGAGAAATGCAGTGTGCTTCCATTTACCTTACTTCAAACTCTGATTATTTCTGTAAGTTCCCTGAAGGTAGAGAAGACAATGATTTGAAAAGAAGCTTCACAGTCTCCCAGATTAAAACCAAGGTGTGCTCTCTTTCAGAATACCATGTCCTTGACAAGATGAAGGCTTTAGCCATGATGAGCTTCCACAGCCGGGTGAGGGGATGAGGGAATTACTGAGTTGTTCTTGTTACCATTTTCTAAATTTAGATCCTCTGGAAGAAATTGTTGAAACCACTCTGGTTAGTGAAGTGCTCTGGAAAGGAGATAAAATAAGACATGTTAGCCTAACTTGACTAATCAGTCCAGTTAGCTGGAACAGAAAAATCTGTCCGTGTAGGTAGATGCACCCTTTATAGTTTACACATCAAATCATTACTGAGCATTTGATACATCCAGGCATGCATCTGTGCTCTGGGGAACCTGTGGCAAGAAGATGCACGTCCTGTGCACACAATGCTCATGCTCTGGAGGAAGTGGAGTGGAAGGGCTTCTAGTAACTCTGCTTACTTGAAGCCTTATTCTCACGGTTAACTGTAGGTAGGACAGATATGTTTTAGAGACTTCTCAGCAAGGCTTTCCAATCAAAACTGAATTCACCCCACTCTTATAAGGATGAAATCAAGTTGAATTGGGATTGATCAATAACTTCAGCATAAAAACTTCGAGACACTTTCCATAGAATCTTTTATGTGCTTTTAACAATTGTAAAGGGCTTAGTTCCCTTGAGGACACCTATCTTATAAGTCCTACAGAAATTACAAATCCTTCAGAGTGGTTCTCATTTTCAAAAACTCTAATATTATGATTTTATCTTTCAAAAACTAAGACTTTCTTTACAGTAAGCAAGACTGTACCCCCGTGGTCTGAAGATCTGATAATACCCAGTAGGATAATTGTACTTTTTATTTACTTTCCACTTAGAAGCATGGAGATTGCTTTTATACCTACATGAAGAGTTTTGTGCAATTCTTGGTCATAATAGCTGCTTATTTAAGAAAGGAATAAAATTTAACTATTTTTTGCTTTAGAAGAAAAAATTAACCAGCAGTCTCCTTTTAATGTTTAGCTTCTTCTTTATAACACACCCATGCTCATTTAAGAATGATTGGGAATTTCTACTACAGTTAATGTTAATTGATTTGAACATATATTCTTCCTTTGAAAAATAGGTATTGCATATTCTACAGATTCAATAGAGTCTAGTATCAATTTAGTTCTTAAAACAGACTTCTCATAAAAAGTGAAGGTAGGTATTTCTTCTAAAAATTAACTCAGTAAGTCACGTATTTGTTCAGTAATAGGATAAAGGCCTCTTGAATCTAAATCTTTCCATAGTTGTGGGGAAATTACCTACAGACTTAAATATTACATATCACCCCTCTTTTGGTGCTATTATAAGCAGACAGATTTAGGTACATTAAAGTCTAATCAGGAGGAAAACTTGAATAATTTAATGGGCAAAAATACTTGTACTATATAGTTTCTTTCCTCCAAGAGCAGAGTGTTTGTGAGAGACAGAGAGACAGAGACAGAGAGACCAAGACTGAGATGGAGAGACAGAGATGGAGAACAGCAAGAGTGGGTGAGAATTTTGCGGAAAACTAAGCAGTATGAAAAGAAATAGGTAGTTATGTTTCTTAGCAATGGAAAGTAACTTCTTAGAACTCAAGGTCCTGAGATACTGTAGCTGGCAGCACTATTATTCATGTCCTCCAATCCTGGGCTTTTCCCCTAAATGCATAAGCTAAAAGATGGGCCTATGATAAGTAATATTTAAACTTTATTCTATTTTATTGTTGCACACAAGATTCTGCAAATTCTTTAATTCATTGCACAATCTAATTACAGCTTGATTTCTCAGAGGGGAAATATATTACCCTATCTTCTCAAGTTACTTTTTGATTATTATCTTCTGTGGCTACCGCAGCGCTGGATTGCAGCCCAGCCATTGCTTCATTTTCATCCTCTCTGTGTGGGATGCTGAGTATTGCAGTGGATTCGATTGTACAGCATTTAATATTGATTATGGAGACTGGCAAATGAATGTACTAGTTATGCACGAATGTTGTGAATGCCTTCATAACATGAATGCATAATAATGCACCTTTGTTGTTAGTGTATTAAAGTTGTAAGGATGGTTTTATGTTTAAAACTCATTGGGTTTATAGAATAACTATAGAAAAATACAACACTCTACATCCAATTTTTTCAAACATTTTTCATATATTACTATTACCATCATAAGGGATATTTTTTCAGCCCTGTGAATATATTGTTAATGAGCACTACTTAGAATTTTTTTTGCTGATCCTCTGTTCTTCCCTGCTGACACCAGTTAATGTTGAAGTGGCCAAGGAAACAATACCATCTACTGCCTTGGAAAGGAGACCAAGTTTAAGCAAAGGGGTAAAAATGCAGAGAAAAAAGTGTCAGGACTCCTGTTGCTGCTCTGTTTTGATCTCTGTGCCTCTCTTTTCTACCTCTCTGACTCTGTTCCTGGATCTGTCCCTTCTCTTACATCCCTACATACACCCAGAAACATACTTGCCGGGCACCAGAGACGGGCCTTTGTAAAGTATGTACTATTTACTGTCCAGAAGACAGTCTCACTTACACATGGTGCCCAGTAGTCCTGTCTGCTGCCCCCACCTCTGGCATCTGGTGCCTCCATCTTCAGCACCATGCTGTAAAGGCGGCTCTGAGCACTGGGAAGGCTGAGGTGTCTGCAGGGGAAATGCACAATTGCCGTAGTGAAGCCATAGTCAAATAGAATAACAAGCCCTGAGATCAGCATGGAAGACCTGCATGCCCCTGGCCACCTGCAGACCACCACCTGTTCCCACTCCAGTGACTCTGATACTGTGTGGGACTCAGCTGGGGTCATGGGCCAGAGGGACTTCCTGGTTTCAAAAGTTTCCAATTACTCAAGGGTATCTTTATCCTAAAGCTACTGTTTTCCTTTTTAAATTAAATTTGCTACCTTTATTTTTTAAGTTAACAGTTGGTGATCAATTTAACTTTGCTTTTGTGGAAGGCCTTTTTTTTTTAGCTGAAAACATAAAACTAAAAGTAGATCACTTTTATAGATACTGGGTAAGATTTAAAAAAAATTAATCCTAATGTACAAAACATAAAACCTGAATTTATTCATACCTACATCGCACAGGCTGATGCAATACATTAGATTTTTACAATATTGACTTCAATTGCACAAGATTTGTTGCATTTGACCAGAGTCAGAATCCCTGCCCTGATGAACTAAAACCATTTGATAGCTGCTATGAGATAATTTTTAATTCACCTTTATAAAAAAAGGCCTTTGATCAAAAAAAATCAGAATTTCTGTATTAATCCCTTTGAACTGCATATGGAGATAAGCATTTAAGTTTGTTTCTACTATTTTTCGGGGCAAAACTTTAAGAAGAGTATTCATTATTTACTTTTCAAGTTCTGCAGACTGCTTTTTGAAAATTCTTTAAAAGAATGCTCCATGAACTGAAGTTTTATTGGATTTCTGATTGCAGATATGAAGAACAGTCAGTATAAGCACTGGAAAAAGAAGGCATTAGGAAAAAAAGAAAGAATTCATCCTAAAGAGGTCCAAAGTTGATTCAGTATCACAAGACAGATAAGATTCTAGGAGGGTTGAATATCAAATGAGGCAACTGCCCATTCGAACAAAAAGAAGGAGGTATTTTGAAGACATACACGCCTGCTGCTTAAAGAATCCATCTTTTAATGTACTCCAAATAGACGCTCAGTATGATGTGGGCTTGAAGCATTTTGGAGTCCATGTCAGCTTTCTCCCTGGATAAAATGTTAAGTCTGCTTCTTAATTTGTTTCATACAAAAGTAGAAGTCTCTTTAACGAAAGGATTTTCGACCTTACAAATGCAGGTATGTAAAAAGTCCTTTTCTCTATTAAGGACTTTCACTGAAAACATTTGGTTTCATTGCATGCATTAAATCAGTGCTAAAACACAACCACCCAATGTTAACGCAAACTGCAATGAGGGACCTCTGATTCACAAGCCTATTTTCTTTTAATCAAAGACACCTGGTTTTTTGAAGCTCTGCCTCCAAATGATTCAGAGTAATTTTTTCTTTCTTTCTTTTTTTTTGTCCAGGGGGATGGTGGGATGAATAAAGCACCTTCCCTTTCTACAGCTGTAGCTGGTACCATCAAAACGCATTGGTTTAGTAAACAATATTCATGTAGGGAAACTATAGCTTAAGCAATTCACAGAGTACACAAACATTTATTGGTACAAAACCTGCAACATGCGTTTTTTGTTAAATTTTAACAGTTTCCTCAAATCTTCAAAGCTTGCCTTGATGGTTTGCTAAAGTAATTGAACCACTCTTGAGTTGTTTTATACAGGACATCTTATCTTTCTTTCATTACCCAGGCTGTGGCTTCATTTCTATTCCCATGAAATCCATGTACACACTTTAGAAGCCCTCCTGAACGAGCTTGCTTCTAACTTTCACAGAGCCCTTAGCACAATTTGAATACGAAAGAGATACTGAATAAAAAGCTTTAATCTCTTGTCTGTTAGGCTGCTTTCTTGCCTCCCTTCATCTCCCCCTCTTCCAAGGGCTTTTCTGTGCGAGGAAAGGGAACACTTTCTGTTGAAAGTAGAGTGTAATGCTCAAGATGCACTCGGTGGGCTGAGATGGGAAAGCGACTCCTGTAAATCTTCTCTGTCAAAATTCAGCTGCGTGAGCGCTGCCTTGCCTTCTGTTTAAGCCTTTGCAGGTAAAAGATTAGTAAAGAACTTTCCGTGAAGAAAAATCATTCAATCAGCAGAATGTACAAGGAGTATCAAATGTGCCCTCCACCCCAAATACTGCGGGGCTCTCTCCTCTGATACCTCTTCCCCTCCGTGAGCTGGAACTGCTTGAAAGGGTTTTCTGTTCTCTGCTCTCTTGTCAATTTGAATGCCAGGAAATGAGCCCCCTTTGTGAGATTAATTAATAGCAGGAGCGGATCGGCGGAGCCCAATCGCCACGCAACGGAGCTGTAATTGCTACTTTGTGGAAAGGAAAGAAAAAAAGTTTGGGTTGCTGTTTAAGAAGAGGGTTTAAGGAAAGTTCTTTGAACTAGAGGTCTCAGTGCACTGGATTAAGGCAAAAGCAAGGAGGCCTTTGAAGTTCGCTAAGAGGTTTGGAAGGGAAAAAAGTTGGGTGGCAAATGGGAGCTGGCAACATCAAAAGCGCGCGCACGGCTCCTCACCTGCTTGGTTTCGGAACAGGGGCCGCCCGCGAGCTGCATGACGGGTCAGCTGACCCGCCGGGCCGGGGGCGTGGGCCGGGGGGCGTTTGTTTACTCGGGCTGCTGACACACGCTGTTGTGGTGATGTAGGGGCTTACATGGAGATGGAGGCACACGCACGTTAGGGGTGCAGTTGCACGACTGCCTTCCAGTGCAGGCTGAAGGAACACGCAGATAGTACACGGTCCCCAAACTGATTGCTCTCATTCTTCCATGCCACCCCTTCTAAGATCTTCAAAAACGTGTAAAAGTTTCTCTGCCTATCACCTAGCAAAGATGTATTACTGATAACAGGAAGAAGAGAGGAAATAATTACAGAAATCATATCCATACCCTATCTGGAAATAGGAATTAGTGGAGAGGAGGCCACCTATTCTCAGCAGAGGCAATATCGCCCCCAAGGGGGTGAAATTGATTCTTGGGGGTGGGGGAGAACAACTCTTGGGGCATTATCATGGCTTACGGCTTTCTAAATGGCCATAATGCATCAAAAAATACACCATGTAACTGCTAGTAAAATTTCATGGGTAGGGAGCAGTTAGAAGTAAAATCTAAAAAGGCTCCTCAGGAGACATAATAGTTTAAAAAAAAAAACACGGAGGATCACCAGAAAGTGGCTTGAATTTCATTGTATATGAATGTTACATTGACCAGAAGTTAATTCAAGCATGTGTATTTCATACTTGGATTTTGTGTAGAAGTGGTCCTATCTTAAATATTTTTATACCTCCAAACCTCATATTAAATATTTTTTCTTATCTTTTAAACTTGTCAGATTGATGGCATGAGACCTACATATTTTAATGGAAAAGTTTGAAAAGATTTCAATGTTCACCATTACAATTTACCCATAAGCTCAGGTACTTTTTAAAAGTGTAATTAAATTAATTTTCCTCTGAAATTTTTTTTTTTTTTTTTTGCTGCCCTTTGAAATATTACATGTTGCAAACTCAGGATTTTAAAAACGATCTGATAGATCTACATGATTTATAAATGTAACCTATCCTATCCATTCAAACTTTGTTTACTTTTCTCTAAGCTGCTATGGTTAGGTTTTAATTTCAAACGCTAAGCAACTTTTTAAAAGAAGAGTAAAAAAGTAATAAAAATTACCTTGACATTTATTGGCTAATAGGATTGTTTCAGAAGTCAATAATTTAAATCAAGTGTTTTGTTTTCACTTTGAACTCAACTTCCAAAATAAATACATACAATTTTTATTTAACCAAATGTGTAAATATTTAGGAATAATCTTTAATAATGAGAAAATGTTGGGTTCCTATGCTTTTAATCTATAACTCTGCTGTATTTTTCTGCCATCGTGACGACAAGGGGTGTTTAAAAATTAAGAGTTAATCCCAATTTGGGCTGAATAAACCAGAAACTGGTCGAGGCTTGCCCTGCAGCTAGACGCCATGTTTCTAAGCATTATCACCATTCAGAACATTTATTCTATACTGACCTTGAGAAAGAAGCTTTTGGAGGCTTTAGCTTAAGGAAAATTCATATATATATAGCAATATGCATAGCAGGTCATGTCCTCTCCTTCCCAGTGTTGGCCTATTGTGTTCAGAAAGACAAGCAGTGGAGTGATAGTCCCAGCAAAATGTACTGGTGACATTTCAGAACTTCCTTCTCATTGACATCCAATACCAATTCACGCTGCACAAGCAGGATGGCCTAGCCTAGCATTCAGCCCACAGTGAGCAATCAATAAAATTTGTTGACTGACCACATTGGTGCACCCAGCCTATCAACTGATGGACTTTGCAGCCTCATTACAAAACCATCTTGGGAGCCCTGCCATTTTGAAAGTTTAACAAATATTTTTAATACAATGAGTGAGTGAATGGAGTAGCTAGTGGTAGGAGTCCATTGCCAGAATTCCCAATCCCCAGTCCTTCCAAATTTGTAGGAACATATGTCTCTGTTTCAAACAAATGCCCACACCTAGAGAAGAACTTCCCATTCCATGTACAATAGAAATAAGGTATGGATAGAATTATGTACAATATAAATGACTTGAAATACATTTCTTACAATAATGCCTATTCCCTAGTCTACTAGCTGTCAAAAAGCTGTATAGAATTATGCTTATTAAGAAAAACAGGCATATATTCAATTACCTTCCTGCTGCCAATGCAGGAAATGCAATAATTTCTTCTTTTATTATATCAAGTATCCTAGTTTATGCCATGCATGTTAAAGTTTACCACTCTTTGAGGCTTGCAAAGGCAACATTTTCTACTCTCTGGAGAATTATAATTGCGTGCACACATCAATTATGGATTGAATTCAGCGTTTTCAGATAACTTCCCAAACCACGAAGAGAGCACAGTGGTCTCCAGGCATTTCCAGGCCAGTTTGATTACAGGTGTAGAACACACACCTTGTTAGTTCTCCTTGATGAGGGCTTCGTTTCCCTACTGGGTCTCTGGGAGAGGCACTGACCATTGCTTTTCACTAACAATTTCTTCCCGTTCCTCAGAGATGCCTTAATGAGCCCCTTGGACATGGCCAAAGGCAATCTTGTTCTCTGGGCCAGTGAGGTGAAAAGCCAAAGCTTTACCTACCAGACAAGCAATAATTAATAAGGTATCTTTGATTCATCTCAATTCATTAACAAAGTTATAAGTTTGGAGGCCTTAAGTAGCACAGCGGTTGTCTGTCATTTCATTTACAAGTATTGAATGAAACATGCGTGCCAAGGTATGTTAAAAAAATTAACTTACAAGGAAAATAAATGAATGCAGAATACTAATTGGGAAAAAGCAACTGACAGATACTGAAAAAGATTGATTTTAGGGCAAATGGAGAAATCTGTTTTCTGTTTATTTTAAGGACAGGAAATGAATACTGATTAGAAAATGTATAGGCGGTTGCGTTGTGCGGCATTTGGTAATGTTTTCACTGGATATTTGATTTGTCTAAGCTTTTCCCAGATTTCAGATTGGATGCCAGGTATCAGAGTTAGTTTTTGGTCTAATAGTTAGTTGGACTTTCTGGGAAAAATGGCTCGTAAATTGTGAGCATTTGCCATGCCTCCCTGTGGAAAAATAATTCAAGCCCAATGTTGCCATGCCACAGAAAGAAATGCCTATTCAAGTCAGCAAAACCAGGCTAATATGAGGTGTTCAAATTTCTTTTGGCCTATTTTTCTCCTAAAAAACTGCTGTGAACTGTCACCAATTTGGGTTAGTAGGAAATATCACCTGTTTGGGTTAGTAGGAATCTTGAAATGCTACTCTCTTATTTTTAAGTGTGTTGTCTGGGTATATATGTGTATATATATATGCATATTTTTTTTCCTCTGAGATTAAAAAAAAAAAAAAGAACAAAAGCCGTCTTCTTCAATAAGAAATATTAGTTTTAAATGAGCACATTGGAATGAAGCCCCTCAAAGACAGGTTGGGTGAATGGGTTGCTCCAGGGGCTCATGAAGTGTTGTGCATCATAGCCATCCCCTCCGGGTGGGGGCGTGCAGTTCATTTGCATCTGCTGTGTTGCAGTCTTCCTGGGGGCCTGTCTCTGCCTTGAGTAAGATGATTGTGGAAGGCAGTTTGGGACTGGCATAAGGGCAATGGTAGAGGAGCCTGCTTGCCCTAGCCTGCTTTGCTGGGACCCCACTGCATGTAGCCTCTGTGAAGAAATTTAGATCCTGGTATATAGCATCTCCTGGAACCAGCTACAATGATACAGGCTGGAATCAAACTATTCTAATCCTTCCTAGGAATTTAGGAAATGCAGTAGTGAGGCTGCAGTGACATCTAAAGGCAGACTCTTCAACTCGTGCTGCACTTCTGGACAGCCTGTTCCTTTGTACAAATACTTCTCATCACAGCTTCTGACAGATTTCTCCTAAAATCTGCACAAAGCAGTCTTACCTTGGATCTTCTCTTTCCTCAGTCCGCTATCTTTGGGAGTGGGAGTTTTCTAGCCATCTGTGCAAGACTCACTTCTGTCACTGCTGTAAAGGGATCTTCTCCTCTGCACCTTACACCTGAAAAATTCCCTGACCACATGTCTTGAGGCCAAGCCAGGCTGAAGTACATAAGCCACACTAGGGGTGGCAGCCTCCCCTATCGTGGTGTCAGGATCCAGCCTTATGCACGTGCTGCTATGTAATTCTCCCTTTTCTGCTTTCTGGAAACTAACAGGACAGTCCAGAGGCTGTAGGATGCCCTCCAAATGGTAGATGCTGGCCAAGCCACATGCTGCTATTGCAAATTGGACATGATGGCCTTGCCAGTCAGAAAAGGGAAATATGCATTTTTAATGTTGGGTGCTCTCCTTTGAACTGTGCTCTCTTCCTCTTCTTTAAATAAAATGACCTTTGCCTTAGCCAATTTGGTAGACCTTTCCCCATCTCTGTCACTACTGGCAGGGCCTTTCCCTTTCTCCCACTGCAGAGGAAGCTGGCTTCCATCATCACCTCCCATGTATCCTGGCCACCGCCAGTTCAGCAATCTCCTATCTCATTTCAAATGAGCCCCTGAGTGGAGGAGGGTAGTCAAACTGAAATACCTCATGCTTTGATTTTTCCTTTACCACCCCTCAACAGTCAGATGCATCTATCTCATGGGTAAATTTAGACAAGGACAAGAAAATTAGACCATATACAAGTCACCAGTGTATTTGCATGCAGGTGATTCCTAACAATACTAGAACCTGAATGTGTTTTCTTAGCTCTCCATTGAAGGGATGGGAGTTTTTCTTTTCTTTACTTTTCTTTTTTAATGGCCTTGATGAAAGACCTATAAAGTTGAATTGAATAGTTGAAAGATAATAACTCTAGTGGTAAAGGTCCCTGCATTCGTCTGCCACCCTGCCCCTGGCAGTAATCCTGGCTTTGGGGATCTGAAATTTCCTAAAGATGTATTAGTGTGGTATACACATGTGCTCTTGTATACTCATAATCCTTTTCACTAGCTTCTTAGCCACATGCTTTGTATTTAAATTTTCCTTCTGACCAAGTAAATCCCTTTGGATGAAGTGACAGGATCTTTTCAGCACCCATAGCTGGTGACAGCTGGTGGAGAGACTCTGAAAGACTGCAAAGTGTTTCTTACTAGCTTTCTTCAAGACCAGTGCCAGCCACCAGCTGAGTGATTTGTTAGTTCCCCCTTCAGGCATCAGTCAGCTGAAGAGGCTCACAGTCAATGCTAAAGAAGTATAATAGATATTAATATAAAAGACAATATCTGTGCTTCTGGCTTACCCATGCCTTTAATTAGGTACTTATTTATTATATGTGAACATGGAACCTTTTCATTAATTCTGGTGTAACCCTTTATTAATACTGTATGAAATATATTCTGGCATCTGAAAGGCAGTGAAAACTCGGCTTTGAAAGCAATAATTGCTGATAACCTTTGAAAGAGAGGCTTGGAGGGCCAGATGCGTGCTGTTTCCCCTTCCTCACTGAAGTTTCCTTGTGAATATCTAACTTGTGTCACATGCTGTTGTTTTAAATGAAAGTTGAAAGATGTCCATTTTGTGTGTGGGGAGGGCGGGGGGCGGTGCTCCTCTCTGGCAGGTTGCCATTGTTAGATTAAGTAATGAGGTAATGAGAAAGATTCAAACTAAGAAACTGAACTTTGAATTAATGCAGGCATTAGCAGTAGGTTGCCCCTCATGTGGAATTACTTAGCTTCAAGTATTACCTAACCAAATGGCATGTCTATATTTTCTGAAAAAATGAAGTAAAATAATGCTTGCAGGAGAATAAAAGATATTACTATTTGACAGAAACGTTTTGTTGTTAGATACCTGACATGCACAATCATTCTTCTGGAAATTAGCTATTTGCTCATATACAAAAAACATACAAAAAATTGCAACCTCCTATACCACTTCTGAAGATGTCTTTTATCGATGCATTTCTACCTAGCCCTCATTTTGGTTTTTGTTACTTCCCCTGCCTTAACTATTTTAAGTATGAAAAGAAAGTTGAGAGAATATTTTATCATTTGTGTCTGTCTACATAGAAATATTCTTTGAAATTGGGGTTTGAGGGAGGAGGAATTGTTTCGTCTACTAGGTCCATGTGTAGACTTGATGGAGCTCAGACTAAATCAGAGGGATGGCCGGGAGTGCTTGCTCATCACAGAACCTTGAGAAGTGGTGCTTGAGACAAATAATTTGACAATGCAAAATTCATGGCAGAGTCTATCCTCATCATTATGATTCGGCATCTTAAAAAAATTAGTGGAAAATAAAACCTCCCCATACATATAGAAAAGTGTGTATATGTGCATGTGTGTGTACATAATTTTCCTCTTGCATTTCCAATGTTTTTTAAATTGACAAAATTTGACTATTAAATGAATCTGACATTCTGAGAATATTTTTAAAATCTTGAATAGTGTATCTCATGCTATGATTCAATTCTTGCAAAAGCTGTTGCACTTGAAAACTTACTAAGTTAAAGATGAGAAAATTAATACAAAAATAGAGGGAAATAGTCATCTTATTTTATCTAATATTTTGTGGTTACTAACAATGTATTATCAGCAAAGCAAATTCTGTGCCTTTTAATGAAAGAGAATGACACAATCTGTAGTTTTAAAATCTGAATTTTCTCTTTTGTCATTCTACATTTAACATCCCACATTTCCTTACACATGCACTCCTGAGTAGAGGGAAGGGATATTGCCCACGGGGAAGAATTGAAGAGTTTTACAATATAAATATACTGTTGTTAAATCCCCAAATAGACACTTCGCAGAACACCAAATGATGCCTTTTTCTTCAATATGAGAAAAATTACTAAACTCAGTAATCCTGTTGTGCTGCAAGGGTATCAAATTAGCTGTTGGAAGAATAAAGTTTCTCCTATGGTCAATTAAAAGCAAGTAATCTGCTAATAATAAAATTGAAATCTGAGTTTGTTTTATTGTTGTTTGAACAAAAAACACACATGGGCTTTCAAATATTCCAGTCTTTCACCATCAATTTTTGTGTGTGTTCCAGATAAATTATTAATTCAGGGCTTGTGCAGGGCTCACCAGCTACTCCTGAATCCCTATTAGTAAGTCACAATACGATGTGTCACAGTGAAGGGTGAAGGGTATGTCTAATAAGACTATAATCTATCCATTGGTGGACACATTGCTATCTGGTCCTTGATCTACTTCCTTTCACAATGGGTAAATTATTTAAAATGGTCTTTGTGTTTTCTGTAAGAAATTGGTTTTTGTTTTTGTTTTGGTTGTTTTGGGGACATGCATGTATGAGTGCATGCATGTGTGTGTGTGTGTGTGTGTGTGTGTGTGTGTGTGTGGTGGGCAGTTTTGGGTGCTACAATTTTTTTTGGTATTTCTTTATACCAAATATTCAGATGCAAATATAGACATGCATATATGTACATATATGTATGTATATGTGGTGTCTGTTTATATTTTCTGTCATGTAGTCATTAAGCACACGACGTAGACGTAAAGGATGTCAAAACTGACAGCCTCACCATGATGGATGACGCTGTGCTACACTGATTCTTAACAGGTGTGGTGTGATGGGAATTCAAATGCTGTGCAGAGCTCTCATTTGTTAGTGAAGTTTTGCTTTTCTGTAAGTTTTTTTTGGTGAGTAGGGCAGGGAGAGAGAGCTTTTGAATTTGTAATTGTAAATGCTTTTATAAGGTACATTGAATATTTAAGAAAAAAAGCACAGAAATGTCTTCCAGTGTGTGTATCTGATGTATGTTATCCATCTTTTGTATGATTCAGTCTTCCGCACAACACCTAAGCAGTGTCAAATTATCAGGATCAATATTTTCAAAGATTCATAATTGATGCTGGTGTCACGATTGTTCTGGACATAGAAATGTCCCCATTCATTCCCTTAACTGGGCAAAAGTGATCACTGCCTGTCTGAGTCCGTGAAAACACCTAACCAAAATGTTAACTAAGACTTCATTTAAGTATTTTGAGCCAAAAACAAGTATGAGGTGGCCAAGTGCAACATTCTCTGGCCTCTGTGCACACAATGCCAGGTCTCTAAACTATGTCTGATGGCTCAGATTGGCCCCTACTGGGCGGTCAATGCAAAAGAGTGGGGATCTGCCTGATGGGCTTGAATTTGTCCCTTCCAAACTCCTCATCATGTGGCTGACTGACACTCTGTACCCAATGCCATCCTGAGCATGAAACAGGCATGCTGCAACTGAATAAACCTCACCTGTTGTCTGTAACTGAATTCAACATCCTCTGATAAAAAGGCACTCTTCTTTCCATTTGGCCATTGAAGGTGGGAATGACAGTGCTACATAGGTGAACTTCTGCTCTGTATAATTCCACAGACATGAATGACATGCCTCAGGATGTCATCAAATACAATCTGTCATCAACAGAGGGAAAGTGGCAACTGAAGTAATCATGGACCTGAGGGAAAGGGCCCTAACTTTACCCATGTCCCTCTTTATCTTTCCAGATAACACACATTTAAGTCAACCTTTGGGTGCAGAAAGTCTCCAAAGGTTGTCCTGTGATCTGCAGTAAATGATGTTCCTTACCAAATTTGCAAAGAAAATTGTTAACACCAAACAACTAAATTAATGTCTGTGATCTTTGCCACTTTGCTTTGTCTTTAAGATTTCAGGTAAACATACAAATTAAGAGAGACGGCAATTTTTTTCAGACTAAAATAAGTTGGAGCCATTTTGGAGGTTGACTGTGGAGATTCAACCATCTTTACTCAACTGGGGCTATCAGCATTCTGTGGTCCCTATTCTCTGCTGGTGGTCAGGTGTTGAGAGAGATTTGTGACAGCTGCTTTTACAGTGCTCAGCACAGACAACCTAGCATGACTTCTTAAATTCTTTCCACCACATACTGCCCATTTGGAGGACTAGTGTGTGACCAAAGGGAATTGCTAGGCTACGGTCTGAATTTCCCATTACATGTTTTCTTTTCTTTGTTGTTTATCTCGACTTTTACATGGTTATCTCTTGTTTCAACTCTGCTACCTAATACATAACCACCATATGCCCCACCCCATCTCACCCTTCATCCCATAACTCTATGTGCCTGTTTCCTCCATCCTTCCTTGACAATTCTGTTTCCTTTGCCATCTAGTTGACATTTCCATTTCACCCTTCAGTTCCACTCTGTCCCAAGAACATGTGGCTAACCAGTAAGGCCTGCTATTCTTGGTTTTGGAATTATCTGGTTAGGTAAGGGACACTGAGCCAGTCTGTCAGCCCTTGCCAGGGACATGGGAAATTACCAACATGCCCTTTAGCAGGCACTAAAAGTCAGGAATGAGAGAAGGCAATGCCTTTTGAGCCCATACAACGTTCAGAAGAATGGGCACAAGGGCCGCACAATGCTGAGGGGTGGTCAGACAGAGGGCAGGGGTGACCACATGGACACTCCGAGGGCAGGGCCCAGCACCACAGTGGTGTTGGAATGGCTTAGCTTGTCTGCTTCTGGGAATTATTGGGGACCAAAGACAAAGTTGCTCATGATTAGTGGAGTAAAGCTCTTGGTAGAAAAAGAAAAGCAAAACCCAGAGTATATGTATTATATTAGGGCACATAATAAAGGTTCACAGAAAAATACTGCATACCCTCATCAAAGAGTAAAATTAGAGGAATTCTATGATAAATTCCTGATAGGATACATTTGGAAGGGAAGAGCTGTCACTAATAATTATGGTGGGACAACAGGAATACCCTGGGGCCACCCAGCACACCAGTATGTATTTTCACTCTATGCATCTCATTCCACAAATACCTAAGAGAATCTATGAAAACTGGCAGTATAGGGTTTGGGAATCGAGTCCTACTTGACAGGGGCCATGTGGAACTTGCTAGAAATCTACCCGCTAGGGTGCCAAGGGAAGTTATTCACAGGGAAGTGCCTCACTGAGGGCAATCCTCTACAAAACCACCTGAAGAAGGTGCTGAGAAAGCCACCAGCCATGGATGTTCCTGGTCACGAGGCACTGCAGGGACCCCTGGCAGGAGGGCCTGTGGGCACTGTGGGAACCTGCTGACGAAGAATCTGAAACCAGGAGTCCAAATCCTTTTCTCCTGCACTCTCTCCAGTGCCCTCTACTAACAAAATTTATCACTGTGCTGGCTGACAATGGAACACATATTTAAGGGGCCCAGATCCATTTTCATAGCCCAAAAATTAAGTTAAATTTGCAGTTGAGAGCAATACATTGATAACTGGCTCACACAATTAGAACACATCACCCACAGGCCCACTCCTCAGAGGCACCTCCTTTGAGTGTTTTGCTTTTAAGTTCATCTAGAGGTTACTTATAATAATACGCTAATATTTATAATTATTGAAAAATTAACTTTAAGCATTATTACTAATACTATGAAAAATGAGAAATGTGGCCCATTTTATCATCCCCTTCTCATCCCAATGTTTCTTATTTATGACTATAATAACCTATAAAACTAAATAGTATACTTAAAACTTATTTCTACCCATTGTCTTCGGACAGCGTTTTCTGATTCCTCACTATCTAAGAGAAATACCAGTGTGTCTATATTTCTGTTCATTGCCACTCTGTCACTAGCATACCCAGCTCTTCTCGGGCTCAGAGATCCCTTTCTGTCCCTACTATTACATTATTATATCATCATCATCATCATCACTATTATTATTAAGTCATCTGAGCTTTGTCTGGTAATCAGTTCCAATAAACTACATTTTCAATGTTATGATTATGTAAGTGTTATTTATTGGAGTATGATTTAGGGGAGCTTTGGCGACATCATTATAAATGTCAAGAGCAAATGCATAAGCATTGCATAAGAAATGTGCTATTCTTATGATCATGTAAGCAATAAAATTTGGAAATTTTTAGAAACCTCAAAGTTATAGTGAGTGATGGAGTTGAGATGTTTCAAATCTAATTCTAATGCAGTGATTTTGAGCACACATGTTCAAATGCTTTAGAGAAAACTATTGTTTTTACATTTCATTCTTAATAGATTTTAGGAAAAAATACAAGGTTATGAGATGCTATTCACAGAATAGTCATTTATGTTCATAGTGTTGTCAGGCAATATAGTGATGCTCATAGGCTGTCATATGACTACTTCCACACCTCTGAGCTTACAGAAGTAAACTCAGGTTTTTAATTTTTCAAAAAAGGATTATGCTATACATATCATTTTTTAAAACATTTTATTTTGAAATTATTTTTGATTGACAGGTATCACAAAGAGGTCTTTTACGCCCTTTACCTAGATCCTGTGATTCTAACTTCTTATCTGATTGTGGCATATTTATATCAACTTAAAATTAGCATTAACTAAATTACATACTTGATTTTCCACATGTGGGTTATTTCTAGTTTTTGGTTTTCATTAATAAAGCTACTATAAATATACATGTATGGGTTTTTGTGTGAATATAATTTTTTGGTTCATTTGAACAAGTAACCAGAAGTAAGCATGCTAGGTCCTACAGTAAGTGTATGTATAACTTTATGAGAAAATGCTATTATATTTTGTGGCTACAGCATTTCGCATTCCCTGCAACAGGAAATGATAGTTCCTTAGGCTCTGCATCCTTCATATTGCCAAGCTGTTATTGCTGCGGTAGTTGTTGAATTTTATTTTACATTCTATTAGATGTGAAATGGTATCACATTTTAATTTTAGTGTCCATATCCCAGCCACTAATGATGTTGAACACCATTTGACAAGCTTATTTGCCAACTGTATATCTTCTTTGATGAAATGTCAGTTCAGAATTTTTTGCTCATTTTGTTGATCTTAACTGTTGATCTCAAAGAGTTCTTACTATACTCTGAAGACAATTCATTATCAGATATGTGATTTGTAAATATTTCCTCAGTCTGTGCATTGGCTTTGCATTCTCTTAACAGTATATTTCACAGAATAAGAGTTTTAATTTTGATAATTCTAATTCATCAAGTTCTTTTCCTATTATATGGTTTGTTTTTTTGGCATCATAGCCAACAAATCATTTTCAAACCCAAAATTACACAGATTTTGTCCTATATGTTATCTCCTAGAAACTTTACAGCTTTATGTTTATGTTAAAATCTATGATCCACTTTAGTTAATTTTTGTGTAAAGTGTGAGGTATATTTTTAGATTCACTTTTCTGCATATGAATGTCTACTTGTTCCTGTACTATTTGTTGAAAAGAATACAATTTCTTTATAGAATTGTCTTTGTACCTTTGTCAGTAATCAGTTGATTGTATTGGTGTGGGCTTTTTCTGAATTCCTTTTTCTTGTTCCACTGATCAATATGTCTATCTTTTCACCAATACCATGCTGTAATGATTATGATGTCTTTATAATAAGCCTTAAAATTAGGTAGTATGTTTTGTTGTTCTTTTTCAGAATTGTTTTTGATATTGTTAGGTCCTTTAACTTCCCATATAATGTAAAAATCAGTTTGTCAGTAGCTACAAAGAAATCTTGTAGAGTTTTTCAGTAGGATTCCAGGGAATTCATCAATTAAGTTGCAGTGAATTGACAACTTAATTATATGGATTCTTCCAATCTATGAACATGGTATATATTACCATTTATTTAGATCATTTTTTATTTCTTTCATTAACATTTTGCAGTGTTTAACATCCAGATCCCCATGTACTTTGTTAATTTTTAATGTCAATATTTCATTATTTTTCGTGCAATTATAAATAGTACTTCCTTTTCAAATTCCAGTTGTCCACTGCTACTAGGTAGGAATATAATTGAATTCCAAATGTAGACCTTACATCCGTACATAAACATATTAATTCTAGGAATTTGGAACAGTTTACATAGACAAATATATTATTTGTGAGTAAACATTATTTATTTCTTCCTTTCAAATATGTAGTTTTTTTCTTTTCTGATTACCCTAACTAGGTTACTGTATGATGCTGACTGAGTAGGGGTGGTGAGAACATACATCCTTCCTTAGCAGAGACATTCAGTCTTTAATCGAGTACAATGTTAAGTCTAGGTTGTTGATTATATCCTTCATGAAGGTAATAAACTTACTTTTTATTCCTAGTTTGCTGATTTTTATGAATGCTTGTTTAATTTGATCAGTTTTTTTTTCCTGCATCTGTTGATATGATCATATGTTTTATCATATGTTTTCAACGTGTGAATTGTAGTCATTTATTTTTAAATGTTGGAGCAGCTTTTTATTCCTGGGACAAATCCAACTTGGTTGTGATTACATATTAAAAGTCTAATCTATTCATATTTTGGGGAAATTTTGAATCTATATTATGAAAGATTTTGGTATGTAATTTTATTTTCATTTATGTCCTTGTATGGTTTAGAAATGAATTGGGAAGTATTCTCTTCCATTCTATTTACTGAACAAGAGTGTGGAGAACTGATATTCTTTCTTCCTTAAATATTTAGTATAATCCAGCAGTGAAACCATCTGGCTTTAACTTGACAGGTTTTTAACTGCTAGTTCAATTCTCTTAAAAATATAAGACTATTCAGGTTATCTGTTTCTCCTTGCATGAGTTTTGGTAATTTGTGTCTTTCAGGGAATTGGTTTATTTCACCTAAGTTTTACTTGAAGTTGTCAAATCTATGACCATAAATTTCACAATATTCACTTTTTGTCCTTTCAATACCGATAGCAACTCTTAATCTTTGTGAGAGGCCTGTGTGTTGGGGCATGGCTCCCGTGCTCCCCCAGGTAGTTTACAGCTCTACGTTAGCCCTTACATCCTGCTTGCACAGATCCTCAAGGTTAGCCAGAGGCGAGAGATTAGGACCTTTCCAGGCCTCTCCTGGGCACACGCAATCATGTGCATACATATGGTTTTCTAGATTCCCAAGAATTCATTGTACTTTCTTTAGTCCCCTACAAACTAGTTTTTTTTAAGTTTAATGCCACCCAATTCTTTTTCCTTGCCATTTTCAACTTCTAGAGGCTTACTGTTTTCCTTGGTTTGTGATCTTTCCCCCATTTTCAAAGCCATTAAGGTAGCATCCTCAAATTACCCCTCCCTCTCAATTTCTACTGCTTCAGTCATTCCGTCTCTTTTTATATGAGTCTGACCTTCCTACCTCATGATTATAGTAGGCTCATCTGAATAATCTACCAATCTCAAGATCTTTACTTAACTTGTTCACATTAGCAAGGCCTTCCCATTCTGATGTTCCCTGCACAGTTTGTCTTCTGCAGTTTCCCCTTGCTGTATCATTCCACTGTTTTTGTCTCTTTCCTCTTGGCATGCTACTGGAAGATGCAGGAAAGGAATGTTCTTTCATGTTCTAATTAAGCTTCATTATTAGACAGGCACACTGAACCTGCTTAGTGAGGCTGTGGTGTTCACAAGTGTCCTTGCCCTTCCAGCTATAATGGTAGGACAAGCATATAGTTCTGTTCTTCCCTACACAAACATTCCCACCCACCACTGTTACATTCCCAAAGCCTCAGTGAGTGTCCACCAGTACCATCAGGCAACTGGTATTACTCCTCCCCTTCTGTGGTACCCAGTGGCTTCATGGGGAAAAAGGCTGCAAGGTAGTACAGCACTACTTATGCCTACAACCCCAACGCACTCACACCAGCTACGCTCAGCCATTAGGACCCATGAAGAAATTTTACTTTAATCTTCTTACTGGTTTATTATGTCCAGCAGTGTCTGCTTCAAGCAACCAGTTACATGAGTCTCGTTTATCTGTGCAAATACCTGTCTCTCCCCAAACCGCATGTTAGTTGTTTCTCCTGCAACCTCATTTCTCTGATGGGTTTGAAGATAATTTTTAATTTATATTTTGTCCAGTTTTTTTTTTTTTGTGTGTGTGTGTGGTAAGTGTGGGACATTTTCAGCTCTCTTACACCTCCCAGATGAAACTGGAACTCCTATATTCTGTATACCATTTTAAACTTGCTTTTTTAAATGTGAAACATAATGGTATGTTTCCAGTGAAATATTTAGAAATGTCAGTTGGTTTTTTCAAGTAGTGGCATAATATTCTGAGTATGTATAATACCATAATTTATTTAAGCAGTCTTCTACTGATAGGCATTCCATTTTGTAATAGTTTTGTTGTTTGGTAGCTTTGTTTAGATTGTACATATGACAACCTACATTCACCATTATTAACCTTGTTTCTTGCTGGTACATTTATTTCATATTTTTGTATATATATATTGAAAAATGTGAAATATTTTAATAACTGTAGCATCTTTCAATCTGATTGAAAGATGCTACAGTTATTAAAAGGATCAAAAGGTGAATATAATATGCTTTATGCCCATAGATTTGACAGCTAAGGTAAAAAGACCAATTCCCTGAAAGACACAAATAACCAAAACAGAAAACATTTATATATATGTATATATAGTTATTCAAAACATATATATCCTACATATACTGTTATGGGTTGAATTGTATACCCCAAAAAGATATTTTGGAGTACTACCCAATTCACAGTACCTGTAAATACAATCTTATTTGAAAATAGGGTCTTTTCAGATGTAGTCAAGTTATAATAGTTTACTAGGCTGGGCTCTAATCCAATATGACTGGTATCCTTACAGGAAAAGGAAAATACCTTGTTAGGACAGAGACACACAGGGAGAATATGACGGGACAGCAGAGGCAAAGACCACAGTGCACCCTCCCCCACTGCAGCTCTGGACCCTTGGTGGGCCAGGGAAACAGCTGTTGGGATCACTCAAAGGAAAAGCAGCTTTCCCTTGGAAACCAGCACCAGCCATTTTAGCAGCTTTCTCTTCAAATTCTGCACCTCATTTCTCATCATCAAGTTAATTCTCTTAGTTGTATGTGAAGTGGGCTACAGCGAATTTCTGGGTTCAACTTCCCAGTAGAGAAATAAAGTAATGCTGAGGTAAATAGCTGGTTTAAACAGTGATGACGACTCTCATCAGATACTCCAGTTACTTGCCTGCATTTCTTAGCTACACTGGGAAGCCACGTGACCACTTTCTGGCCAATGGGCTGTGGGCAGAAGTGACATGTATCAGTAGCAAGTGAAGTATTCATGAGCTGTCAAGGTGCTCTCCAGATGCCTCCTTCTGCCAGGGTGTCTGAGGAGGCTTCATTTTAAAGATGATGAATCTAGAATATGGTAGAAACTCTTGTCAGCTTATATCTCTGAATACCTTCCTCTACTTGTATCAGACAAGTAGTACAGGTGAAAAAAAATTACTGTGGCTAAGGAATTGAGATTTGGGGGACGATTTTTAACTTAAGGGTGACATAACCTATTCTGACAAATAAGAATACTGTGAACAGCTTTATTCAAAAAGGAACGCATAAGAGCATATGGTTTTACATAGCTTTACCCATGAAGGTGAAGACCAATACTTATATAAATAACTAGTAGAGTAAAATAATAAGTTTCAAAAGGCAAGACAAAAAAAACCCGGGTTATTAATAAGAAGCAAATTTAACCCAGTAGGAGAGTCAGGGAAGACAAGATTAGTTAGTATCTGAGTTAAATCTCAAAACTTAAGGTAATAGATCATTTTACACTTGAGATCTCAGAGGCTCAGAACTGGCCCACAATCATTCAGTTAGTAGCAGAGTAAAGGTCAATTCCTGGGTCTCCTTACAGATTGCCTCTGAAATAGCCCTCTCCCTTTTTTATTATGGTAAGAACTTGTTCATTTAAATAGTTTTCATTAAACACATCAGAATTGATCCTTTGCAGTTCTTACAGATGACAAGAAGAGGAAGGAAATAGCAATTTGCAGAAAGTCCTTGGTGAGTGTAAAAAACTGTCCTCCTCTTAATCTCAGATGATTTTTCTTAGGATAACTTAGTGTCAGATATTCTAACAGTACATCTCAACTACATCATTGAATTACCAAAGGAAAAGGTATAAATAATTATATTTCTATAGCATATAAATATATTTGAGCTACTCATGAGGAAATTGAAATAATCTTTTACTTTAAAAAGAGCATTTCTGCTCATATCAGTCATTATTATTTCCTTTCAGAAATTGTCTAAAATGTTCAGCGTAGAGGCTATATATTCAGCTTCAGTAAATGAGCTCTCGTAACTGGATCCATTCCATAAAACTGCTCCAGTAATTTTCTTTCTCCCATATAATTGTCATTTTTTGTCATAATTGTCTTTTTAAAAGTGTTGTTCATTTGTTCAACAAAAGAGACTATCCTATGAATGGAAGAAATTGGCAGAGGTGTTTCGTGTTAACTACCTGTATCAGTACAAAATTTATCCAGCTAACACTCCTGAAAATGTTTTATGTTTATTTTTATAATATATTTAAATAAGTAAATGGTATTGTTTTACATTTTTAGTTATATCACAAAATTTAATATAATATTAAAATATATATATTTATAACATTAATAGATAAAATACCTTATAAATATATAAAAATAACCTTGTAACCTTATAGACTAAGTAAATTCAGACCTGATATTCTCAGGACAGGTATGGGAAACTCTGGCATTCCCTGAAGACTTTGTGGATCAGATTGTATGTACGGCAGCCTGTGTGTGGGACCAGGATGAAAGGTTTCTCAGGTTGCACCCTACATACAAACATCTCACTGAGAGAATGAGTAGTCTGAAGTCCAGCCCATTCTCTATCTACCAAGGCTTATGTCTGGTTTAACCCATTTTTGATCAGAGGAAGGAACACTTCAATCTGCACAGAAAGTCATAGGTTTACCAAGACATGAGCCCCCCAATTCTGAGTCTTTCCAAGAGGGCAATCTTTTCCTAATTTATACACCAACTTGATATCATTATCAGAGGCTTCCTCTGTTAGATCCAAGATTCCCCATAACGTTTTATAAGAGTAGTGCTATATCAAACCCCTCCAACCTTTGGACTGGAAGGGAATTTTTCAGACCAGTCCAACAAACAAGACAAAAGAAGAAGAAAAATTAAAAACAAATATTGATAAACATGTTTAATAGCAGAATGTACACAGGTAAAGAGAGGATTAATGAACTGGAAGACAATTCAATAGGAAATACCTAGAATAAAGCACAGAGGAAGAAGAAAAAGAGTAGAAAATACTGAAAAAGATCTAAATTAAATATAGATCATAGTGAAAAGTCTAATGTATATGTTATTGGAGACACAAAAGGGGAAGAGAGAATGAAATAGAAGCAATACTTGGAGATAGTAAATAGTTTTAAAACTAGTGAGAGACATCAAGGCACATATTCAGAGAGCACTATGAACTCTGAGCAAAGGAAAAAAAAATACCAGAAACAAATTAATACACTTTTTAACAAAAAAAGAAAACACATATAAGCACATAAGAATATAACTGTAGGACCACTGGTGACAAAATCTCAAAGGCAACCAGGAACTGGAGTGGCTTTTTGAAAAACCACATGATCCTCAAAGGAGCAATAATCAGACCAGCAATAAGCTGACTTCTCAATAGAAATGGGAAGCTAGACAACAATTATCTAGTAAAGAAAAGGAACTAGTTAAATAGTATTCTATACTTAGCAAAATGGTCCTTAAGAAGTGAAACTAATAAAAAGGACATTTTCAGACACAATAAAACAGAGCATAATTTTGGCAACACACACAAATAGTGCTATTAAGTGATTTATTTCAGGCAGAAGGAAAATGATCCCAAGTAGAAACAAAGGAAAGAAAGAATAAGAGCAAACAAAAGGATAAACATTTTGATACATCTATAGGAATATTGGATAGGCTTGATAAATCTATAGGAATGTTGTAAAAACAATAGCAATAACAAAGTCTTGTAGAGTTTAAATTTAAAATTCATGAAAATAGCACAATTTTGGTGGACAGTAATTGAATTTAAAGTTTAGACCCTTGTTTTGCCTAGAAAATAATAGAAATATTAATTTATATACAACTGTAATAAATCAAAGAAGCATGTTTACTTTCTAGGTTTGTATAGTCACTAAAATAATAGTAACATAATTAATAAAAAGGAAGAAAGTGACAAACTACTTCTTCATATATGCAAAAAGAAATTTATTAACTACAGAGGCAACTAATTTTAAACAAAAGAAAGGCAAAACTAATGAAAAAGTAAGAAATAAAATACAATTGTATACTTCATATCTCAGCTGTAAATATTTGGAAAACCATAAAATAATTACCTAATGTTACTTGAATTATAAGCACTATATGGAGCGAAATCTATGTATTTCACATTAGGAAGTCATTGGATCATATATAAAAAGGAATCATTAAGGAAATATATTATAGAAAATAAAAGGGTAGCATTAATATAAGTTAAGAATATAGAGGTAAAAACTGTAAGAAACTCTTCAAAGTGTTGAAAATCATTGCCTCTGAGAACCAGAGGGAAGACAGGAAGGACCGGGAGCTGGTGATTTTTTATTCTAAGGTATAGAAGTATTTTACTTTGCTGAAGTACATATATCAAAATAAAAAGAAATAGAGAAAAATCTTTGTCCAAAGATAAGTACAGAAATGAGCATAGATATTTAATTTGCTCAGACATTTAAAAACATGAAAGGTGAATAAAATTCCCTATCAGATTAGTAGAAGGAACTGAATGGCTCTTTCATTGGAAATTGTTGAGATAATTTCATTAGAAGACAAAGAAAAAGAACAACTATTTGATTTGGACTTTGCTTCTTTCTTTTAAGATCAACATACTTTTCTTCAAATTAGAAATGTTAAAATAATTATCATCTGTATTCCATGAGAAGAAAGGAGACATATTAACTCCCTCCCAGAATCACTGACAAAAGCCTTTTACAGAAAAATCCTTGAACCTTGTAGGAGGCTAAATTATCAGACTCTCAAAGAGGAAATGAAAGTGTATCATAGAAATTTTAGAATGTTTTAACAGATTCCTCACAAAATTTTAAATAGATAAATTGTGAACATTTGGAAAAAATAATGATTACCAGTAAGCTGTATAGGTTTGCTAAAGACAAGTCAGGTTTTTTAAATTAATGATGAAAGAATGCTTTCTTTATATAGCAGATGTTGAATTATGCAATACAGCTGACAAATATGATACATTTATAAGCACAATTCAGGAAAGTGTGGGCAAAACTAGTGGACAGGAGGTTTTTCCATGCTACATCAACTAGTACAGTATTTTTGTTGCTATTGCCTAACATTTATTCAAAGAAAGATTGCAATGACTATGAAGAATTGAGCAAAATTAGGTTAGATCAGGGATCAGGAAATAACAGCTTATGGGTTAAATCTGTTCACCACCTGTTTTGTAAATAAAGTTTTATTAAAATACACCCACACACCTTTGGTCCATGACCATTTTTCCTTATAGCAACAGAGCTAAGTAGTTGTGACCGACCTTCTGTCTTGCAAAGTCTAAAATATCTACTAACTGTTTATAGGAAAAGTTTGCCGACACCTGGGTAACATGGTACGCTTAGCTCAGTTAATATTTTATTGGGCAACCATACACTTTACTATCTGACATTTACCTCCATGAGTTGGCCTAAAAGGATGTCAGTTGGGAATATTTTTGACAGCAAATAATAAACAGCCAAGACAATGGGGTAATTACTTATATAAAAAATTATCTTTTTCATGTAACATCAGGTCTAGCTATAATAATCCATGGCTGGGAAGCTACTTAAAGATGTTAGCCAAGACCCAGTCTCCTTCTTAATTCTTGCTTTAACCTATTTTTTCACTTTCATCCTCAAGGCCACAAGGTGGTTGCTGTACCTCCAAGAATCCCTTCCACATTCCACATAGGACAAAGGGATATAGACTTTCTTCTAGTGAGGTTTTATCTTTTTACTTGAGAGACAAAGACCTCCACAAGGAATTTTGCTTTCATGCATTTGTCATGGTGGAATACTTATCCATTTATCCAAGAATTCATTATTGATTGACCACTAAACTAAGTAAGATGCAAGTTACTAATGGCATAGTAGTGAATTAGCATAAACAAGTTCTCCCATTAATGAGATTACAAGCTATAAATGGAGGAAGATTGTTAAATAATCATAATAAAATCCAACAGATTTTATATTAGTGCTCAATAGGGCATGATGGGAAAACATATCAAGGACCTAAAAATTATTATGATATTTATTTGAAGTTCCCAAAGGAACTGAATTCCAAGATAGTCTATGAAAGATGAACAGGAACATGTACTAGGAAAAGAGAAGCCCTATGCTATACCCCTGTGGTTAGCACAGTGTATCTGAAAAAAATCAAAGAATTTTATTATTCCATGGGAGCATGGGTGGGACACCCACGGGACAAGATATGAGAAGTCATCGTAGGCTAACATGGATAGGAAAAGCCCTGCTAAGGAGCTATCCCTTACTGAAGGGCTTGGGAGGCCCCTAAAGCAAAGGAGTGATCTCATCAGAAGACCACTGTAGGAAGATCACTCTGGACACAGTGTGGAGACTGAATTGGAGGCTGACAGCCCTGTCCACGCAGAGACCTGGAATTGGTTTCTGGGATAATTCAGACAAAAGGATAGTTGCCCAGATAGGGGATGTGACAGAAGGATGAGAAGGAAGGAGACAGATTCAATAGGTCCTTGGAAAGTGACTCGAGAGGACCTGGTAACTGATGATGCAGGCATGACACTGGTGTCTATCCTGGTCACCTGGCTGTTCCCCTTGATACAGAGCATGAAGGTGACACGTGCTGACAGAGGGCCATCATGAGTGTACTCTAGGGCATCTGAAGGTGAGGGTCCTATAATTTATGTTGGTCTATATATTCAGTTGTATAGATCTATATATTCATTTCATATTAGTGGGTGTCTGGATATCGGGTTTGAAAACTATGAGTAGTTATGAGAATGAAGAGGGAGTTATGGGAGTTATGAGGGTCCAGGTAGGAATTAAAGCCACAAGAGTAAATGAAATATCCCAGGGTGGTTTGTGGAACAAGGGTAGACCAGGGTCAGGATGCATAGCTGATAAACACCAACTTTAAAGCAGAGATTCTCAAGGGTTTGCCCAATTTAGGATCAAATCAAATGCTTGCTAAATCTACAAAATGAGAATCTCTTAGGGTGAAGCCCACATGATTTTTATTCATTAAAGCTTAGGAATCAGTGGTCTTGGGTTTTGCCAAAGGAAAAAGATCAGGAAGGAGGTATTAAAAGAACAATTGGAGAAATTTAAGGAAAAACAACAGAGAAGAAGGAATCTGTTTCAAAAAGAGCAGTCGGTAGTGAACAATTGTGATTAAAAATCTGAGGAAGAAAAAGTTAGGCATTGCTCCTGGGTCAAACCCAGACATTTCATTGGTGTCCTTGAGAAATGTGGTTTCCTCTTTGTCAGGAATCTGCAGATGGCCCTGGCCCTGAGCAGAGTTGTGGGGATGGAGCAGGAGGGCAGAGGAGGTGAGAGGAAAATGAAGACGTAGATGTGCTGACAGTTTGGAAAAGTGTGGCTGCGCCACGTCAACCAGGCCGACAGAGATGGGGCACAGCAGCATGGATAGAAGAGACTTGAGAGACTTGAGTGTTAATGGGATAGAAATTGAGAGAAAGTAGGTGTTGGGGGGCTAAGCCTGGTGAATGATGGGGTCCAGAGCTGACGTGGAGACATTGGCTGTGACAAAAATGGAGGAGACAAGCAAGTTGGATCCTCTGTCATTTGAAAATTTGGTGGCAAGATTTTCTGTATCTCTCTTCATTCAGATTTTGAATGAGTAAAGGAAGAAATCAACTTCATGCCTTCCAAATGGTCCTGCGAATACATTCTACCTTTTGTATTTACAGCTCAGTTTCTTAGGGAGATGGGGACCCACATAAACAACGAATATAAATTGAGTCTCTCCCATTTGCCAGATACTGTGCTGACTCCTATGGCTTAGAGCAATTTAAAATTGTCCCAGCTCACCCCTTGCCATCTAGATCCGTACTTCCAACTCAAGCTAATTCTCCTACCCACAGATGCCCCTGGGTCCCTGCCTGTCCTCTCCTGGTGCTGCCTTTGTGCTTCCTGGTGACCTCTCACCGGGACAACTGCCAGCTCCTACCTGAGCCTCTGCTGCTGGGCTGTCCCGACTGCTTTTACCTTTTACATTTTGGTTAGAGTTACCCTCCCCTCCGCAAAAAAATCAAAATCATTCACGTCACTGACCTGATTTAGAATGTTGATATTTATGAATAGTTTGAGGATAAAAGTCCAAATTCTTTAGCTGATCTATCATTCCTGTGGTCTATGCTTACTCACCCTGTGTCTCGGCTCTCTCCCACCACAGGGGCCCCCAAACCCCTTGTGCTCCTGCTCTTCCCCCATCATCTCAGCTCCCATCTTTGCCTCCAGTTGGAATGCCCTTCCCACTATCTTCTTGCAAATACCTGCCCATCTTTTAAAATCCAGATCAAAGGTCACCTCTGCAGTGGCGCTTCTGTCATTTCCCAAGCACATGACTTCCTGCATCATGGGAACGCGTTCTTATGTGCCCTTATAAGCAATCAAGCTCTTCCTCAAAGCTGGGACATCCTCCAGCCCCCACTGTGCTCCCAGTATCTGGAAGAGCAGCACGTTCAGTCTCGTAATAATTTGCTAGGGCTGCCGTAACAAAGTACCACACTGAATCACTTAGACCATGGGAATTATTGTCTCTGACTTTTGGAAGCTGGAAGTCTGAAATCAAGGCATTGGAGGGGTGGCTCCTTCTGAGGGCTGAGAGGGAAGGGTCTGCTCCAGGCCCGTCTCTGTGGCTGGTAGATGATTGTCTTCTGCCTGTGTCCTTCACATCATCTTCCTTCTGCATGTGTCTGTGTTCAAGTTCCCCCTTTTTATAAGGACACCAATCCCATTAGATCAGGGGCTCCCATTATTCAGTATGAAGTCATCTTAACTGATTACATCTACAAAGGCCCTATTTGCAAATGAGTTCACATTCTGAGGTACTGGGATGTAGGACTTCAATATATGAATGTTGAGGGGCACAATTTAACCCATACCAAATATGCTGAATAAACATGTGTTGAATTACTGAGTGCATGACAAAGGATAAATGAATAAAGTATTGTCACACTGCCCTTTGAAATATACCTCAGTTTCTTTCCTTCTTAACCCTACCTGCTCTTTTCTTCAGGCCCACTCAAACAACTTTTTATTGACTCTGCTGTACTGCTCTATTCTCCAATCTGTTCTTCATATGGCTATTATGTCACTATTTTAAAATACTCTTTCCATCAACTCATTTGTCATGGCTTACTTTCTCCTACTTTATCATGTCTAAAACTACCCTACCTATTTTCAAAGATTATTGTAAACTGAATCTATTTTACTCATTATAGTCTTGGCAATGCATGGGTTTGGACTGTATGAACAACGACACTATGATGAAGGAGTCTTGGAAGGAACTAGGATCTAAAAACCGGCCATGCATTTTTGGGTAGACAAAATCTAGAAGCAGGCATGGGGAACAGCAGGCAAAGGAACATGTCAGAAACATTGCATAATGAGTAAGGAGGCAAATGTGAACAAGCCTCAGGAGGCCTAGAAGAAGTGGCAGTGGGTCCCAGCAGGTGGTGGAACCCAGCAATAGGACATCTAAGCACCTGCACGTCTGAAGGCCACATAGGAAAGCATATCAGTAGACTTTAAAACACAAGCTGCTGAGATTAAGTTCCCGAAGAGGTTCCAGGTTTGCTGGATGAGCTGTTGGGCCCATGGAAACACAGAAAACAGAGCCTAGTGATCCAAGGAACCGAGGTGGGGGCAATGGGAACACGGGAACCAGATCAGTCAGTGCATTCGAGCCGGGTATGAGAGTCACCAAGCGGCACACGAATGTTAATGAAGAACCATGCCCGAATGATCAATCTTCCCTCCCAACTGGGAAAGAAAAAATATACAAATAAAACTGGTGTCTTTGTGGCAAATTTTGGAGAGACCCACAGAGGTTTTACGGTTTTAAAAGTTATAACACAGGGTGGCACATTTGTGATATTCAGGTGAATGTTTCCTAAAACCTCAGGGAATTTTTCTCAACGGGTGGGTGATGGTTGTGAAAGGAAAAGCAGCACAGCCCACTAAGAGATGCGGACACAGCTTGTGAGACTATCCCCCAGTCCATGTATGAGCTACGGACCCTCTGCAGGCTGTAGGCTCTCCTCTACAGGCAAGGGGACAGTTCCAGAGTTATCCTCTTACCTTCTAGAGGTGTCTTAAGAAACAAATGAAGTAACCCATGTGAAACCTGCCAGGCTGACTAGAGGGGGCTTTCCAAATGTATGTCACTGAGTCACCGTCACAGGGCATAGCACAGAAGTAGATAATATAATGGTAAAACACTCATCATATGAGGACTATTATTTAGTCTTTATTGCTTCAAGGGAAACGTGCTTTTCCACATTCTTCTTTAGCTTTATGCAGATTTGGCCCTCATCCAAGTGGCGCAGCAGCTTTAGAAGGAGGCTGAGATTGACAAAGGGCGGGCACATTGCAAGAAGACGGGCCGCAGCCAAGGCTCGCCTTCCCCGCCCCCATCTCCCTGGGTGCCTCTCCTCCAGCTCGAGCTCTGCTCCCCCTGCCAGTACAACAGTGACAATATGAGATGTCGCATCTGAAGAAGCACAGCCAAATATTTGATTTGGACGATTACACTGAAGATGCCTCATCACAACTGTGGGTGCCCAGATTACCAACTCCCTGCTCTTGGCTTCCGCACACTTTGCAGTGAGTACAAACTGCCTACAAGAGCTCATTACAACACTGATGGAAGAGATCCCAAATGGCTGATGTGGAGTGTCTTGTTTGGGGAAGAGTTCACTGATGAGGAATAAGCTGAGGAGGCAAGATGCTGTTGTTTTTCCTGTCAAGGCAAATGGTACTAAGAACATGGCAAGCGTTTTTTAATTTTTTTTTTTCTTTCTAACTTGGATTCAGAAATTCTTGGCGATGATAAAGCGATTCCTTTTCAGGAAAGATCACAGAGAAGTAGTCACAATGACTCTTACCATTCTCTCCTTGACTTACCCTTCTGTCTTTGACATCTTCCAGTTCAGTTAGCCTGAGGCGATGAAAATTCACATGAGCGATGACAATTCCAGATCCCAGAAGGACCTAGTCTTAACCATTCTCCTCTTAATCCCAAGGCTTCCTGTTTCCTGACACCCTCTTGTATTCATGTTTCAACTTGATTGGAGTATAAATAAAACCACTGTGCTTGATTAGAACTAAATAATACCTTTACATTTTTATTCTAGAAGGGATATCTTTTAAACTTTATACAGAAACATGTAAAGTTCCTAAATAAGAAAGGAGACTAGAACTTCAAATGTCCCTGCATCTGCTTGAGGAAATGAAAGGTATGCTGTGTTTTTATTTTAAATGTATAAAAGTGAATTTCTCATTCAAATGTGTCCAGGCTTCTTGTCATTAGAGTTTCAGGGGTAATAGTAATTAGAAAGCCCAGGAGGTTCACCAAAATCCAAGATTGGTAATACACATGCATACACACACCACATAATCACACATGTTAAATGTATGAGAACATAAATAGAGCTGCATGCAGCAGTGCAGATATGATGATGTCCACATTCCATGCCTGCTGTTGTCTTTCCAAGTATGCACATAGATGTCCACACATGAACAACACAGGTATACACAAATGCCAACATGTATATATGACTAAAACAAAGTCTTTAGAGAATTCAGAAAATGGGTTGAAGTGACCAAATGTGTTTAAATAGATTTGCCTTTTGATTTTCATAGCCTGTCCTGGAAAAAAATTCAAATCTTATGAGAGTTCTCTGGATAATATGTGTCTGTTACTGAGTTAATTCATTAGCCCTGTGTAAATCATGCCAAGGATGTAGGTTCAGTCCCCAGGTGGGCCATTTATATTTCCTCGGCTCCAGAGAGCACCATGCTGCACTCCAGCCCCATGTCAGTTATGAGATGGATGCACCACAAGGCTTGAGCTTCAGAATGTGAGCTCTGGAAATGGATTACATGGGCTTGGGGCCCAGCTTTCCTCTTCTAGACACATGATTTCCAACAGGTGACTCACTCACTCTAAGCCTTCATCTTCTCATTAAAATTGGAGTAAAAATTGTATTTCTCTCCTCAAGCTACTGTGGACAGTAAATGAGAGCACATACAGCAGGGCTTCGCACAGTGCCTGAGCTCTTAGCAAACAAGGCTAGCTGGGTGGCAAGGTGCGGGATGGTGGTGATGTTCATAACCTTGTTCCAAGGGGACTGAAAAGTTATGTTGAGTGAATCATAGAAATTCTAGCTAATGATCACAAGTCAGTAGCAAGTTTGAAACCCAGGATCATGAATTTGAAGAATTTGATTCCTGCAAATTTGAAGCTGATGAAACAGTAACTGGCTTATTTCCCAGCTTTCTATACCAAGATTATTATTTGAGAGAATCACAAAATGGATTCCATGGCTTGAAGCCCAATTAAACCTTCTGTGGAAAAAGTGGAAAAAAACTTTTCAAAAAATATACTCAACCTGTCAAAGGGAGACATGCGCAGTAGAAAGTTAATTAACTGTATTCTCCATGCATTCCTATTTAACTTTACTTTTTACTGACTCTTTTCCCACTATTTTGCTTCTATAATTTCACTGAGTCCCCACATTTTTAGTAGAGTATGTAGTCATATTTGATTATTTTATCCAAAGTCTCAATTCATCATACCTATGGTAAGACCATGAATAAGAAACTATGTTATGAGCCCAAATATTTTCCAGATACAATATGTCATTTGTCAATGTGATAATTTACTTGAAATCATTAAAACAGGTTTAGACGGATGTTCAGTTTGAGATGTACTATGAATCCCAGACTTTCCTAGTCTTTTCTGTTCCACTAATACCACAATTTCTCCTCACAGTATTGGTTTGTTTTGCTTATTTAGATTAATTTTCCCATATGCTTCTAATTTATTTTCTGGAGAAATCAAGGTCACATATAAACAAAATCTCAACTTGTTAAAAACTAGAAAAAGTTAAATTAATCATTTGCCATCATTTCTCACCTTTATATTTTTCTCTCACCCAGATAATCATTTAAATGAATTCAACCTGTGATACAGAAACGGTCTGTTTCATAATTAGCTATAACAAAACCTGAATCTTAAAAAAATAAATCATCCTTCAGAGCCATTTGGAAGAAATTTTTTCTAGCACTTCCTAGAATATTCTCAAGCAGAGAACTGCTAGGAAATTGTTGAATGTCTCCAAAAAGCTCAATTCAATTTAAATATATTCATATTAATGGTTCATTCTACATTTTACTCTTACATGGAGCTTTACTATTATATAAACAAAATCTTTTTATATTCTTCACCATAGTTTTCTTTACATTTCTGTTTATTCAAACTTTTTTCCTTTTTACACCAAAATAAAGTGAAAAATAAAAAATAAATTTAAAACCAGAATCTCTACTCACTGTATCTTTAATAATACCAAATAATGATGTTTTATGTTGTCTCCTCGCTTGGTATTGAAATATCAAAGTGTTCAAATCAGACCACAGACAACATTTATGAGAGGATAACACCTATGTTGAATTCAAAATATTACCCCTTACTCTGCTAGTAAACATAATGTAATTACCATTTACATGGAGATATAGAAATGAGAAAAGTTTCCGAATATGGATTCATCTGCATTTGTTAACAGTAGGAAGGAAATAAATAAAACTAATATGCAATGTTGTTTAGTGAGATGCTGGTTTTTCCTCCTGGGAGTTCTCCTGACAGTTTAATGAGGCCTCCAGAAAATAATATCTGGCAGAGAGATTTTCACTGGCCACACAGGAGAGTAAGAAAAATACATCCTGGGGAGAAAGGGCCAAATTTCTCCCTTCTTTTTTGCCCCCCACCATAAACTTCTGCTAAAGCTTAGCTAGGAAGACCTGGAGGTATCTGACATCACCCAGTAGCCATGCTTAGAATGCACTAAAGTCATGATCAAAACAACCCTGTCCCTGTAGGAAGTTCACAAAAGATGCTTGAGAAATTGAAGATGCTCTCCTTGTACCCCAGAGGCCAAGGCAACGGCTTCCCTTCTGCCTTCTTTGATTAGAGGACCGTGGTTTTAGGGTGCTCTTCTTCAGCTCTTGTGATCTACCAGCATATTACAGGGACAGAGATATGCTAAAGGAATAATTGGATAAAGAACAGTATGATACTAATTTGGGAACCAGAACAGGAAGGAATCCAGCACAAATTAATATCCTTTGCAGTGGTACATTCTGGTCATAGGCCAGGGTGGTAAAACAGGGTTATTATTTATAGCAACCATGGAGTAGATTCCTTTCTGATTTCATACTCTGATATTTGACCCATACATATTACTCATGGCAAAAAGGAATAAATAAATATATAGTATTTACATTTCCAAGGAAATAATAGTCCAAGGAAGAGCATAAAGATACAGGAAAAGCAATAAAGCTTAAGACTTAATGACTGTAGAAGTGGATTCTAAGTATGCAGAGAGAGAAGGTATTGCAGAAGTCAAGAGCTGCTGAGTAGATGCTTTCTACACCATCAGTGCTGAAGTGTCTTTGTATGGTCTCCCCTGCTATCCAGTACCTGCTAGATTATGAAGCTCAATAAATATTAATGGAAAATGAAAAATTCATGAAGAGACAGGCAGGGGCCTTGTGCCAGAGGAAGGGAGATGGAGAACGTGAGAATGCTTTCACTCTGATTTTAAACTGAATAAATAGAAGGAGTTGGAGGGGCATGAGGAAATCCTCAAAACCAAAAGTATATGAATGGGAAGGAGCAGGAAATTAAAAGTGATCTTTAATTATTCTCAACCTGCTTATTCCCACTTTATATTTTGAAAAGAGCTTCATAGTGACTTATCCCTCCCAACAATCCTGACAACTGGAGGAATGAGACGCATACATCAAAGGTCAATGAAAAATCAAAACTGCACATAAGCAAAAGGTCCAGCTTTGGGAAAAGTGTAATTAAGAATGGAGAAAAGGAGAGAAAGAAAGTACGTGAAATACTTAAGTGTGATAAGTAAGATTTGAGGTGCAAACACCAGAGATGGAAAGAGAACATGTGATCAGGGAAGTTTTGTTTTCGTTTAGCTTTTAAATTGTTGAAACAGTTTTAAATAGTTAAAATGAGATTATTGGTTGGGAAGAAAAACTGTTTACTGCCATTTTGTACAGAAGAGACAAGGGTTGCTATTTCCTACCATCAGTTTATCCCTTCATAGGTTGAAGTTCTGAAACTGACGATGTTCCAGAGCCAGCAGGCAGGTGCTGTTGGGGCCAGCAGCAGAGCAGATGCCTGAGTTGCACATCATCTTCCTGTTAGGGAACATGGGCTGGGTGGTACTGCAGGCACTGTGGCCAGTTCCTTTCTTGAGAAGATCATTTGTGTATGTTTGTTTATTTGTTTGTTTTTTAGGAAAAATTACTTTGGGTTATAACTTGTTATTTCCATTTAAACTATACAGCTTTAGGTTATGACTTGCTACTTTCATTTATACTACACACTTTTGAACAGTAAATACTAACCTCAGTAATCCCTAACCACTAAGAAAATGAATAATATACAGTAAGTATCCTTTTTTTAATTAATTTTATTTTGGTATCATTAATCTACAATTACATGAAAGACATTATGTTTACTAGGCTCCCCCTTCACCAAGTCCCCCCCACATACCCGTTCACAGTCACTGTCCATCAACATAGTATGATGCTGTAAAATCACTACTTGTCTTCTCTGTGTTGCACAGCCCTCCCCATGCCCCTCACACACACTATACATGTTAATTGTAATGCCCCCTTTCTTTATTCCCACCATTATCCCTCCCTTCCCACCCGTCCTCCCCAGTCCCTTTCCCTTTGGTAACTGTTAGTCCATTCTTGGTTTCTGTGCTTCTGATGCTGTTTTGTTCCTTCAGTTTTCTTTTGTTCTTATACTCCACATATGAGTGAAATCATTTGGTACTTGTCTTTCTCCGCCTGGCTTATTTCACTGAGCATAATACCCTCTAGCTCCATCCATGTTGTTGCAAATGGTAGGATCTGTTTTTTTCTTATGGCTGAGTAATATTTCACTGTGTATATGTACCACATCTTTATCCATTCATCTACAAATGGACATTTAGGTTGCTTCCATAACTTGGCTATTGTAAATAGTGCAGCAATAAACATAGGGGTACATCTGTCTTTTTCAAACTGGAGGGCTGCATTCTTAGGGTAAATTCCTAGAAGTGGAATTCCTGGGTCAAATGGTATTTCTATTTTGAGCATTTTGAGGAACCTCCATACTGCTTTCCACAATGGTTGAACTAATTTACATTCCCCACCAGCAGCGTAGGAGGGTTCCCCTTTCTCCACAACCTCACCAACATTTGTTGTTGTTTGTCTTTTAGATGGTAGCCATCCTTACTGGTGTGATCAAGATCTACTACAAAGCTATAGTAATCAAGACAATTTGGTACTGGCACAAGAACAGAGCCACAGACAAACGGAACAGAACAGAGACTCCAAACATTAACCCAAACATATATGTTTGTTTGTTTTTAATAAGATTTTTAATCTAGGAAGAGTCATAATTTAATATAGAGAAAAAAGAAAGGAAGAAGAGAAAGTAAGCAGAGGTTTTCATGATGAAAAAGTACATCAATGAATTCCTTACTTTGGTATAATATTTATTGGGATGACAATGATGATGGTAATACTAATAACAATAATGCTATTATTTATCATTTTAATTCATACAGTATTATTCAGGCCGAGTACACCAGCCAGAGGCCAGAGTTACCACCCCATCTTTTTATTGTTTCATTATTTTTTTCACTCATTTTTTTCTTTTCTTTTCCTTTCTTTTTCTTTTTTTTCTTGTTTTTCCTTTCCTTTCTCTTTTTTCTTGTTTCCCCTTTTCTTTTTCTTTCTCTTCTTATTGAGATACATAAAATAAAATATAAAAATCTTAGGATATAGCTTGATGCATTTTGACATGTGTGTAACCATTACCCAGTTCAAGGTATCATATATTCTCACTAATTTTTCCCCTTCACCTATTTCACCCATCCCTGCCCTGCATCATTGTCAACCACCAGCTTATTCTCTGTTTTTATGAGTTTATTTCTATTTTGTTTCTTGATTCATTTTGTTTTTGACTCCACATATAAGTAAAATCATATGATATTTGTCTTTCTCCACCTGATTTCTTTCATGTAGCATAATACCTTCCAGGTCCATCCAGGTTGTTACAAGGGGCAAGATTTCATTCTTTTTTATAGCTAAATAATATTCCACTTTATATATGTACCACACCTTCTTTATCCATTCTCTATCAGTGAACACTTAGATTGTCTCCATATCTTGGCTATTGAAAAAAATGCTGATAAACTTAGCAGTGCATGAGTGCATGTATCTTTTCAATCAGTGGTTTGAGGTTTTTTAGGGTAAATTCTGAGAAATAGAATTGATAGACTAGATATCCTTGCCTTGCGCCTGATGTTAGAGGATAAGTTTTCAGCTTTTCACCATTAAGTATAATGTTGGCTGTGGGTTTGTCATTTATGTCCTTTGTTATGTTGAGGTATGTGCCCTCTATACACACTTTGTTGAGTTTTTATCATCAATGGATATTGAATTTTATTGACTGCTTTTTCTGTATCTATTGAGATGACCATATGATTTTTATCCTTCTTTTTGTTAAAGTGGTATATCACATTGATTGATTTATGAATATTGTGCCAGCCTTGCATCCCTGGAATAATTTGACTTGGACTTGTTGGATGATCCTTTTGATTTATTTTTGAACTCAGTTTGCTAATATTTTGTTGAGGATTTTTATATCTATGTTCATCCAGGGATATTGTTCTATAATTTTCTTTTTCGGTAGTGTTTTTGTCTGGCTTTGGTCTTAGAGTGATGCTGGCTTCATTAAATGAGTTTGGAAATATTCTCCCCTCTTCTGCTTTTTGGAATACTTTTAAGGATGAATATTATCTCTTCTTTAAATATTTGGTAGAATGCACCTGTGAAACCATCTGGTCTTAGAATTTTGTTTGTCAAGAGTTTTTTGATTACCAGTTCAATTTACTGACTGGTAATAAGTCTGTTCAGATTTTTTGTATCTTCCTGGGTCAGTCTTGGAAGATGGTATGTTCTAGGAATTTGTCCATTTCTTCTAGATTGTCCAATTTATTGGCATAACATTTTTCACAGACTTCTTTTATAATTCTTTATATTTTTGTGATGTCAGCTGTAACTTCTCCTTTTTCTTTTCTGATTTTGTTTTCATTTGTGTACCCTCTCTTATTTTCTTGATAAGTCTGGTATGGGGTTTGTCTATTTTATTTACCTTCTTGAAGAAGCAGTTGTTGATTTCATTGACTTTTTTTTCTATAGTTTTCTTATTCTCTATTTTATTTATTTCTGCTATGATCTTCATTATGCCCTTCTTTCTACTTATGTTGGTTTTCATTTTTTATTCTTCTAATTCCTTTAGTTGTGAGTTTATACTGTTTCTTTGGGATTTAATTTTTTTGAGGTAAGCCTATATTGCTATGTACTTTCTTCTTAGAACTATTTTTGTTGTGCTGCATCTCACATATTTTGAAACATTGTGCTTCTGTTTTCATTGTCTCCATGTATTGTTTGATTTCCATTTGTTTTGCTCATTGATCAGTAAGAAGCATGAAGCATGTTGTTTAACCTCCATGTATTTTTTTCTGGTTTTATTCATTTAGTTGATTTCTAGTTTCATACTATTATGATTTGAAAAGATGGTTGATACAATTTTAATCTTTTTTAGTTGATTGAGGCTTTTTTTGCTCTCATATGTGCTCCATTCTGAAGAATGTTTCATGTGCATTTGAAAAAAATGAGTATCCTGCTGCTTTGAGTGGAATGTTCTGTTTTATCTGTTAAGTCCATCTGATCTAAAGTGTCATTCAATGCCTCTTTTTCCTTCTTTATTTTTTGTCTGGATGATCTAACCATTGATACAAGTACGGTGTTAAAATCCCCTAATACAATTGTGTTGCTGTCTATTTCTCCTTTTAGGTCTCTTAGTATTTGCTTTATATATTTAGGGGCTTCTATGTTAGGTGCATAGATATTTAAAGTTGTTATATCCTCTTGTTGGACTGATCCTTTACCATTATGTAATGTCCTTTGTCTCTTGTTGCTTTCTTTGTTTTGAAGTATATTTTGTTGGATATAAGTACTCCTGCTTTTTTTCTCCTTTTTATTTGCATGAAATATCTTTTTCCATCCCTTCACTTTCAGTCTATGCATGTCTTTAGGTCTAAAATGAGTCTCTGGTAGGCACCATATAGATGGGTCTTGTTTCCTTATCCATTCTGCCACCTTATGTCTATTAATTGGTGCATTCAGTCCATTTACATTTAAAGTAAGTATTGATAGGTATGTACGTATTGTCACTTTACTAATTATTTTCTGGTTGTTTTTATAGTTCCTCTTGATTCCTTTCTTCCTTTCTTATACTCTTCTCTTGTGATTCGATGGTTTTCTTTAGTGTAATACTTGTATTCCTTTTTCTAAAATTTTTGTTTATCTATTATAAGCTTTAGGTTTGTAGTTACCATAAGATTCATAGATAGTTCCTAAATAAACAAAATTCTATAAGTTGATGGTTACTTGCTTTTGAATAGTCTAAAAGTACTATTTTTTAACCTTCTTTCTCCACACTATATGTATAAGATGCCATAGTCTACATCTTTCATGTTTCCCTTGACTAATTTTGTGTATTGTTGATTTTAATACTTTTGTTTCTTGAACTTCATACTTGCTTAGTAAGTAATTGGCCTACTATATTTACTGTAGGTTTGTTTTCCCTGATGAAAAATACTTAGACTAAGGAAGATTTCCATCTAAATAAGTCCCTTTAACATATCCTGTAATGCTGGTTTAGTTGTGGTGAATTCTTTTAACCTTTGTTTATCTGGGAAACTTTTTATCTGTCCTTCAATTCTGAGTAATAACCTTTCTTGGTAGAGGTATCTTGGTCAGAGCTGTTTCTATTTCAATACTTTAAATATTTTATGCCACTCCCTTCTGGCCTATAAAGTTTTTGTTGGGAAAGCTGCTGATATCCTTATGGAGTTTACCTTATAGGTAACTGTCTTCCTATCACTTGCTGCTTTTAAGAGTCTCTCTTTCATCTTTGCCATTTTAATTACTATATGCCTTGGTATTGTGTTCCTAGGGTTCTTCTTGTTAGGAACTCTCTGAGCTTCCAGGACTTGGATGTCTATTTCCTTTACCAATACCATACTGTTTGGATTACTGTAACTTTGTAGTATAATTTGAATCCAGGGACCATGATACCCCCAGCTTTGGTTTTCATTCCCAATATTGTATTGGATATTCAAGGGTTTCTGTGGTTCCATACTAATTTTATGATGCAGTTAACAAAATCTGATTTGGCCTTTCAATTAAATTAATCAATTAACCAATTAATTAAATAAGAGTGATTTTTATTTCTTTTGTAAATAATGCCTATGATGATCATTTTAATGCCTAAAAGTAAAACTTCTAGGTCAAAGAACGCAAAGCTGTTACTGATGTATAAGGAAGATGTCAACAATTAAGTTTCTTTAATATCAAAAATACTTAACAAGGCAGTTTTATAAAGAAGGAAACTACATTTCCAGAAAATCTCCTCTTCCCAAGTCTGCAGACATTCCCCATAGGCATATATAGATGTGAATAATAGCTCTGCTGTTGAATGGGGATTCATCAGTCATAAGAAATTCCCTTTGCTGATCTAATTGGATCTTTATGATATCCTCAATCCTTACCACTTGATATTCTTTCTATTTAAATTATGTCTACTTTCCAAGTACAAAACTCTTGTCTGAACAACCCAATACACTCCTGAGTATTTCATCTGAGATTGGGTAAAGAAAAGGTCAGTTTCCAAGGAACACCAGGTCCAGCTTTTAGACATGTCTGAGTTTTATTCCTTAAGGCAGTATGCAAACTTTGATTTATTTAGTTATAAGCATTTCTGAAAGGTAACTATGCACCATATGACTAAGAAAACCTAAGCATATTATATAAAATTTGATATTATTTTAAACATATAGCTGACAGTCCAAGAAAGAAATTTCACTGCATCAAAACACAGAGAAACTGACAACCTACATGATAAATTGCAGACCTGACATATGATATGGTAAATCAGTTGGATAAGAATGTATAATTCTTGAACAATTGGTTATACACATGGAGAAAAAAACAAAAAAAAATATGAAGTGAATCCCTACCTTATACTGTGTTCAAAAATCTATTTCAATTTTTCCTATGCCCTCCACTCGGTTTCCTCTGCCTTCCTTTCTTAGTAAAACAATTTATTTTTTTAAATTTGGTTTATCCTGATAGTTCAATATAAGCACATCATTTAACATAAGCAAACAGGTTTACTTATATATGAAACATATATGTACATATGTGTATGTATACATTGCAGTGTATTTTATGTGTTGTGTGTATATATACATTCATACTCATTTTATGTATGTATTCAAACCTCTTTCCCTTCTCAGATAAATAGTAGCATACTACATATGTTTCTCTGTCTTGTACTTTTCACCTGCCAATAAAACATGATATATAGCCATATACCTCATTTCTATAACTATATGATACTTCACCATGATGTAGAATACCTACTGTATAAGGTAGCAATTTTGCTCCTCATTTTATGTCTTAAAAAATTCTCACTAGGTCCATATGGATGTCTATTTTCTACAAAGTGGAATTTAGAAAAACTCAAGTGGTGTACCAACAAAGGAAAATGAAAATCATGGTTTATTCATACAAGAGAAAGCTATTCAGCAGTGGGTGAGCTTACTAATGTGTAACCTTAGATTATTCCTTTAAATTCTCTATGTGCTGGTTCCCTTTATGGTTAAGCAATGGTTGTATAACAAAAAAGTTGCTAAATAGTAAACAGAATAATGTGAGGGAAATGTTGGAGATTAAGTGTGATAATTTTTAGTGCTATTTGGCAAAGGAGCCTGGTGGAGGCCACAAGATGACAGTGTATATTATGCAATGGAAAATAGTTGTTTTTTACCTCTACTATCTTGGAAGGGGCATACATGACCTAATGGATTCTATCCCCTAGGAAAGAGGTTGAAAAATGGGATGTTAGAAGCATGTGTTGGTTATCAGCTGCATTTAGCAAGTTATCACAAGAAAGAGATGAATTTACAAAAAAACTGGTCAGTTTGAAATCAGGATTGAAAGGCAAGGAAGCAATATCAGAAATGAAAGGCCTTGGAGAGATAAAAGGGAAAGTTGTTCTCTGTGCTCAAGGAGTAAAAGATAAAACTAAGAAGGTCTTGAGCGATATATTAAAACTTAGACTTGCAGCAATAAAAAAGCCAAGGACATGGTTTCTATATCCTTTTGTTAAAATACGTGAATGTATTAGAGTATTTCAAACTATAGGTACATCTAGATTTTTGACACCCAGTAAATCTGGCCAATTGAACAAAATATTACAGAGGATAAAAAAGACTAAAGTGTAGTTCTGAAGTGTAGGGTCATAGTTTCCACAATTAGATTGGGAATGACAAGGCCATGAAAAGGAATGTGGAGAAGAGCAAATCACTCAACACATCTGGAGAACTACAATTGTAGATCTTGGCACATGGAGCCAATCAGAAATAAAGTATTATATAATAAGTCTATTATATATTTAGAGAATTTTAAGGCCAAAGAAATCATAAGCCTGACCTAAAGAAATTTGTGAGTAGGCAGGATATAAAATAGCCCATGATATCTTATTGTACTATGGGCAGGAGACCAGGAAGGGAGGGCTCTAAGGAGTGCATATTCTCCAACATCAATTTCAGATATTGCCAAGGAGCAAACCTGAGAAGGGGTACCCTCCCAGAGCTGGACTTGGGACTCCATGCCCTGAGCTAACGGGAGCTACCGAATTGGCTCCCTTGTGGGGAGGGCGTTATGCATGTCTTTGTCCCACTGGTGTTGTACGGAGTTGTGTGCTTAGTTATGACTGGTAGTTTGTGAGCAGAAGTGATAGTGCAAGGCATTTTGAGACCAGAGCATTTCTGTGTGGATGGCACACCATGTCCCCTCTCTGCCAGCTGAGATGGCAACTACTTCATCACCCAGAGTCCTAGAGCATGGAGGCCTACAGGCGGTCCCCAAACCCTATTGTGCTAGAAGTTTATTGAGTAAGAAATAAACTTCATTGTTTAAAGCAAGAAGATATGTGAGTTGTGTTCCACTGCAGAATAACCTGGTCTATTCTACCTTATCAATAAGGGCTCAGTACATTAGGGGCTATTATCACAATGGAAATTTGAGTAATAATGCTAACATACTATTCACTAATGGTAACTTCTTTAATCTTACATTACCAAATGTTTACACTGGAATGGCTGTGGGTCATGTTATATAGCATGTTATATATGTTTATTTAACATATCTCCTTGTTTAACTGTATCATTTTCTGCTATTCAGTCTGGTCACTCCCAAGACTTACTGTTCTCCTACTGAGCCTTCTCTTCTCTCCTTCTACCTAAATAGGCATCATAATTTAATTTGTCCTTGTTCATTTTGTTATCCCTGTTTTACATTACTCTTTATCCACACTTCCTTGAGTAAGGGGGTGTGTCCACTTTGGACACACAGGACACCAGGAGACCACAAAGGCAAACCCCTCCCTTCCTGGTCTCCGGTCATGGGGAGAGCTGGATCCTCTTCTTACATGGACACAGCGCGCTGTGCTCAGCACCCAACCCAAAAGGCCCTCTCCAGAGGGGAGTTATTACATTGAAGCAGCAGCACATCTAGAGGGGTCAGACTCTCCAAGGATCTGAGTCTCTGATGCTCTGGAGAGATTGGCCTGATTCTAAGACAATGTCAAGCAATAACGCAATTCCAAGCTGCCTTCTGTCTCTACTCTTTCCCCCCTCAGTGGGACCCAGGGGGGATACTTTCTATCATTTGCCTCTCAGTTTAGAGGAGAACCTGTCATATTCAATACTTTGACTTCAAGAGGCCTGGAACAGACCCTTCCCTTGCAGCTCTCAGAAGGAACCAAGCCTGTGACACTGTGACCTTGGACTTCTCACCTCCTGAACCATGAGGCATAAATACCTGTTGTTGAAGCCACTAGACTGTTCATTTAGAACACAACCCACTCTACTTTGTTAGAGCCACCCTAGCAAACATAATGTCCATTATGTTTAGAATTTTTATATTATTAAAGCTAATCATTAGAGAACTTACATCAACCTATGCTTTATACATGTGATTCTCTTAAGGAACCAGGGTTTGATGATGATTTCCACAGTTACTCACAAAACTTGGGTCATGGATTTTTTTCTAGGGTCTATGCTATAATCTGATGTGTTCTGTTATTGGGGGCAGGACCCCTGGTACCCTCTGGACTCTCAGGGTAGCCATTTTTTCTTAGCCTGTGGCTTCTCATATTTTAGGTGGAAATTACATCTAAATACATTTTATTCTTTACATTAAAAATGGAAGCTCTCAGGAGCCCACTCCAAGCACCCACAGATTCTACTGAGGAATCTGAAAGAGAGAGAAAACCAGAGAAGGATACGAGATCTACATGTCCTTAGGTTCAGGAAACAGGAAAGGTTGTCTGGAGGGTGGGAAGTTGGACAGAGAGCAAGCACACTTTGTAGGGGATTGAGGTTCTAGCTGTTGGCTGTATATAATGAGGATAGAACGAATAATTCCCGAGTAGAAAAACAATTGGGATATAGGTTTTCCTTAATACATTGTCACCAAGCGGGTCCTTTCTCAGGCCCAGATATGACACCGTTTACTTAACCAAATCACAGAATTTCAAGATGTCTCCATTTCTTTACATATAAAATAATGTCAGTCAAGGACACTAAAGTAAGATCTTACCATAAAAGCCTACAATGACTATATATAAATAATAATTTACAAAAATGCAAAGGGCTCTTAAGTACTGACAAAATGTAGTATCAGTAAATAAGATGTTACTGCCCCGTTGCTTTGAAATTTTCAAACATGAACCTTCTAAGTAAAGATTCCTTAACTTAACCTAAATTCAGAAAACATGCACTCCATAAATGGCATTTACTTTTTATAAACCACCCTATAGTATAACAAAGAAAAATAAATCATTGCACACCGATGCAAGTTTTAGGCGTTGCTCTAACTTTTTTGCTTCCCACAAAAACATATCACCACACATTTATTTACACACACTATTTATGTACATGCACACTCATCTCCCGTGGTGGAAGCAGAAAGCATACTGCCTCCCTCATGTCATCCCTGTGGGTGCTCAGACACAGAGACAGCAGGTGATGGGCTGGAATTTATTTAGCACAGGATCATAGAGACAAGACACAAACCCAAATCCCTTCCTCCCATTCCAGTCCTTACTAGTAGGTGTTTATGTCTCTAGCCATCACTCCTGGGTGAAACATATCGAACAAAAATAAGGATGGGGTCACATCTGATTGCCCAAAAGAATTTTGCTGTCTTAAGGGGAAAAAATGGGGGGAAGGGGAGAAAGGGACCCTGAGAAGATGTCATTGGCTGATATTGTCACGCTGCATCTCTAACACTTAGTTTTGGAAGCTGCCCTTACAGAGTATGATGCTTGACAGCCCAAATGCCTCTTGGCTGTGCAGAACTGAAAGAAAAAGATGGCCAGGCAACTGCACACTATGTCAATGGCAAGAAAAACTGTATCTCTTTCACCTCCAAAGCCTGAAAGCCCTTTGAATACTGGGGCTAGGATCTCCTAAGAGGAATCTATTTTCCATGTAATGGTGTGAATTTCCAACATTGAAACTAAATATTCATGACTTCATGAAAGCACCAAGCTTCTGTAGGAAAAAAAAAATTATTCTAAGTCTGTTTTATATATTTTGGACAAGCTAGTATTTGACATACTCTATATGTTCTGAATAGTATTATAATTTCAAATAATTCTCTACTGACATCATTTCAGCAATGTCATATCCTTAAAAACCACCTGATCAGTGAAGTGCCCTTTTCATGTATTAACCACGTAGACATATGAGGATTGATGTAGACAAGAGAAGAGAAAGCAGGGCTAGGAAGGCGGCCCCTCTCATGTCCTTGCTGGGATGGCCCTTGTCTTGGTCTCTTTTTCTTTCTAAGCATCTCATAAAGTCCTGGGGAACTTCTTTACGGTTTGATGCCTGGGGCATTTCTCAGCAGAGTTTGCTACACAGTAGGAAGCGTTATTCTTGCTCTTTCTCTGTCCAGGGAAGACAGAAAGCAAAGTGGATTATATGAGTAAATCGAGTCAGGTAGGAAAACAAGATACAGTCTAGGTGTGTAGGCACAGAGGCAGTTCTAGGAAAGCAAATGGCCTTATAGAACTGTGTAAATCTGACAAAACCTCAGTCAGGACATTCTTTGTATGCGGAGAACCAAACTTGCTTCTCTTTGTAACGTCTTCCCCAACCTGTCCCCGAGGAGCTAGCCTACTACTCATGCAAACATGTCCACTGATTTTCTTGACTATACCATCAAATCCACTCTGATGTAAAAGGCCATGTTTGGTGTGTGGCTGATGAGTGTATAGTTCTTTGATTCTATGTTTGTAAAATAACACATCAAAATAGCTAAAAAGTTAATTTGTATTTTTAAGAAGTATAACTTCAAAAGTTTATGTGTGAGAGTTGCCCTCAAATCTGAAAGAGCTATTGTTAATTAATTCAGCTGAGCCTTTAGAAATCTCTCAGGAAAATAAAGATTCCTTTTTCTAATATTACTATTTTATGTTCAGGTTTTCTTAAAAAGGAGTGTATTCAAAACTTCTTCATAGTTTCCATTAAATATCCCATATACTAGAATCTACTCAATAATGATTGTGAACAAAAGCCAGTCCCCACTTTTAAATTACAATATAGTAAGAGACTGAAGTAAGGAAGCAGGTGATCACACTGCAGAGCTAGGAGCGCTACTGCAGAGGGTGTTCGTGCTCATCTCTGCACTTGGGAAGGGAGAGAAGGCCATTTCCCTCCCGGCTGCAGGTTTGTACTCTGAAGTTTTGACAGTGAATGAAAGGATGGAATATTGGACATCCTGCCTGTACTGGGGGTTCATGCTCTATACAAGACCGAGAGACGGCCCCTTCAGACAATCGAGATCTCCCCACAATTGCAGATGCTCTCCGTGGGCATCCCACGCCTCCCAGGGAAATGCCTTCCTGACATTCTTCCCAGTCCTGCCTTCTTTCTTCCCACCTCCCAGTCTTTCAGAATAGCCAATATTCCCTCCAAAATCTTAAGTGTCCAATCCAAGATTGCACCTTGCAAATTTCTCAGTTCAGGGGGCATATGTTTGAATCCCAAACATCCAAGTTAACTGATGAAACAGAGACTTTGGAGTTGGCAGGATAGCAGTTATGTGAGCAGGAGTGGAAATGCAGGTAGGGTCATCCATTCTAGATTGCAATTTTCTTCACTCTATGAGAATCAGAATTAGAATATCATCTTCATATTGAATCCACAAGAATAGGTCCCGTAAATAACCCTTATTCAGGCAATGTGATATAATTGCAACCTGCCCATCTCAAATTACACAGCTTTCTTCCAGAAGCACAGTAAGGACAATGTGGCTTAAAGCACATGCCAGGCATGCAGGGGCAGGGACCAGCTCTTTGCTGTCCTCCCAGGACCCCAGCACGTGTCTCCTGCAGGGATGTCTGAGCAGTGCAGACTGCCCCTCATGCAGCAGGGTGTACAGAAAAGATCAGAGAGCAGCTCTTCAATGGCTCACAGGTTTCTTTTCCTGAGCAGAATTCAGAAGAGGGTGGTAGTCAGGAGGCATTATACACACATACACCATCACTGTGTGAGTCCAGGAGCCACAGCTTATGGTCACTGCCTTCCCATCATTTTCCCATTCAAACCACCCAGACCCTCAGCTCTCACCTCAGCAGCTTTGGGTGACTTACCTGCATGTTTATGTTTAGTGTAACCCTAAGTCCCGTTGTTGAGGGAGTGAGCCCTTTGTAACCACTCCCTTCTCCGTCGCTGGCTGAACTTTTCCATCCATAGTTACTACTGGAAGGGGGAATAACAAAAAGTGTCCAGGTGGATCACCTGCATGGCCCACATCCTGCCCCTTGCCTTCATTGGCTAAAAGCAGCCCTGCTCTGAATCATACTGATTACTAAAGTAATAAAGACAGAGTTTTTCCCTCCAAAGAAGTGGAGAAGAACTAAATGAAATTAGAGCAAGGAAAAAATTACAAAAGATGGTATAAAGGGAGGTGAAGGAAAAAAGACACACAAAGCAGTAGGAAAAATTAAGGATAAATAAAAATAATAAGTGAAAGATAAATCTAAATTAAACAGTAACCACAATATATACCAGTGGACTAAATCTACTGGTAAAAGGTAAAGATTGGAGTCTGGATTAAAAACAACAAAACAAATGTCTTTGCTGTTTCTAAGAGAGATACCTTAACCAATAGGGTAGAGAAAACCTTAATCTCAAGATAAGAAAAAGACACATTAGGTAGATATAATAAGAAGGAAGCTGATGTGGTTACAGTAGCAGAAAATCAAATATTCTTTAATACAAAAAGCTGTATTAATAAAATTATAATAAAAGGGATTTAATTCACCAGAGAAATGTGGCAATTTTATAATAATAAAACAGCCTCAAAAATATATAAAGTAAAATTGGCAGGCTTCAAAGAAAAATGGATTCATCTGCCATACTAACAGGAAGATTTAACACACATCTGTCAATAGATGATAGGAAACACTGACAAAATAGGTAAGTGAACAAAACATAAAATATTTGAATAGTACAAGTAAAAATTTTATCTAAAGGGTGTATATAGAAACCTCTCCCATCAGTTGAAGACAACTTATTCATTTTTTTTGCAATTTAGACCCTTGAAGTGTTTTATTTCATTCAAAGTTTGTAGTTACATTTGCATGAGAAACAATAGTCTGTATTTCCATTTGGTATGACCTCTATTTTATTACATTAAACTTAGCATTCCATTCTTAGGTATCAGTCCACTGTATTCTTTTTTTTATCTTTGTTTTTTATTATGGTATCATTAATATACAATCACATGAGCAACATTGTGGTTACTAAATTTCCCCCATTATCAAGTCCCCACCACATATCCCATTGCAGTCACTGGCCATCAGTGCAGTAAGATGCTATAGAATCACTGCTTGTCTTCTCTTTGTAATACTGCCTTCCCTGTGCTCCACCCCTACATTATGTGTGCTAATCATAATACCCTTTTTTCCCCTTATCCCTTGCTTTACTCCCATCCTCCCAAGTCCCTTTCCACTTGGTAACTGTTAGTCCATTCTTGGGTTCTGTGAGTCTGCTGCTGTTTTGTTCCTTCAGTTTTTGCTCTGTTGTTATACTCCACAGATGAGTGAAATCATTTGATACTTGTCTTTCTTTGCCTGGATTATTTCACTGAGCAGCATAATATTCTCCAGCTCCATCCATGTTGTTGCAAATGGTAGGATTAGTTTTCTTCTTATGGCTGAATAATATTCCATTGTGTACATGTACCACATCTTCTTTATCCATTCATCTACTGATGGACACTTAGGTTGCTTCCATATCTTGGCTATTGTAAATAGTGGTGTGATAAACATAGGGGTACATATGTCTTTTTCAAACTGGGATCCTTCATTCTTAGGGTAAATTCCTAGGAATGGAATTTCTGGGTCAAATGATATTTCTATTTTGAGTTTTTTGAGGAACCTCCATACTGCTTTCCACAATGGTTGGACTAATTTACATTCCCACCAGCAGTGTAGGAGGGTTCCCCTTTCTCCACATCCTCACCAACATTAGTTGTTGTCTTTTGGATGGTGGCAATCCTTACTGGTGTGAGGTGAAATATCATTGTGGTTGTAAGTTGAATTTCTCTGATTATTAATGAAGTGGAACATGTTTTCTTGTGTCTGTTGGCCATCTGAATTTATTCTTTGGAGAAGTATCAATTCATATCCTCTGCCCATTTTTAATTGGATTATTTGCTTTTTGTTTGTTGAGATGTGTGAGTTCTTTATATATTTTGTATGTCAACCCCTTATCGGATGTGTCATTTATGAATATATTCTCCCATAATGTATGATGCATTTTTGTTCTACTTATGATGTTCTTTACTGTACAGAAGCTTTTTAGTTTGATATAGTCCCACTTGTTCATTGTTGCTTTTGTTTCCCTTGCCTGGGGAGATATGTTCTTGAAAAAGTTGCTCATGTTTATATTCAAGAGAGTTTTGCCTATGTTTTCTTCTAAGAGTTTAATGGATTCATGGCTTACATTCAGGTATTTGATCCATTTAGAGTTTGTATGGAGTTGGACAGTAATCCAGTTCCATTCTCTTGCATGTAGCTGTCCAGTTTTGCCAACACCAGCTGTTGAAGAGGCTGTAATTTCCCCATTGTATATCCATGGCTCCTTTATCATATATTAACTGACCATATATGCTTGGGTTAATATCTGGACTCTCTATTCTGTTCCATTGGTCTTTGAGTCTGTTCTTGTGCCAGTACTGAATTGTCTTGATCACTGTGGCTTTGTAGTAGAGCTTGAAGTTGGGAAGCGAGATCCCCCCAGCTTTATTCTTCCTTCTCAGGATTGCTTTGGCTATTCGGGGTCTTTTGTGCTTCCATATGAATGTTAAAACTATTTTCTCTTATTTGTTGAAGAATGCTGTTGGTATTTTGATAGGAATTGCATTGAATCTGTAGATTGCTTTAGGTAGGATGGCCATTTGGACAATATTAATTCTTCCTACCTAAGAGCATGGGATGAATTTCTATTTATTAGTGTCCTCTTTAATTTCTCTCAAGAGTATCTTGTAGCTTTCAGGGTATAGGTCTTTCACTTCCTTGGTTAGGTTTATTCCTAGGTATTTTATTCTTTTTGATGCAATTGTGAATGGAATTGTTTTCCTTATTTCTCTTTCTGCTAGTTCATCATTAGTGTATAGGAATGCAATAGACTTCTGTGTATTCATTTTGTACCCTGCAACTTTGCTGAATTCAGTTATTAGTTCTAGTAATTTTGGAGTGAATTCTTTAGGGTTGTTTATGTACAATATCATGATCTGCAAATAGTGACAGTTTGACTTCTTCTTTATCAATCTGGATGCCTTTTATTTCTTTGTGTTGTCTGATTGCCGTGGCTAGGACCTCCAGTACTATGTTGAATAAAAGCAGGTAGAGTGGGCATCCTTGTCTTATTCCCAATCTTAGAAGAAAAGCTTTCAGCTTCTAACTGTTAAGTATGATGTTGGCTGTGAGTTTGTCATATATGGCCTTTATTATGTTGAGGTACTTGCTCTCTATACCCATTTTGTTGAGAGTTTTTATCATGAATGGATGTTGAATTTTGTTGAATGCTTTTTCAGCATCTATGGAGATGATCATGTGATTTTTGTCTTTCTTTTTGTTTATGTGGTGGATGATGTTGATGGATTTTCGAATGTTGTACCATCCTTGCATCCCTAAAATACCACTTGATCATGATGTTTGATCCTCTTGATGTATTTTTGAATTTTGTTTGCTAATATTTTGTTCAGTATTTTTTCATCTATGTTCATCAGGGATATTGGTCTATAGATTCCTTTTTTTGTGCTGTCTTTGCCTGGTTTTGGTATTAGAGTGATGCTGGCTTCATAGAATGAATTTGGGAGTAACCCTCCTCTTCTATTATAGTATTGTTTCACATATGTAGGTGCTCCTATGTTGGGTGCATAGTTATTTATAATGGTTATAGCCTCCTGTTGGACTGACCCCTATTTCATTAAGGAGAATGGGTATTATGTCTTCTCTAAATGTCTGATAAAATTCAACGGTTAAGCCATCTGGTCCACAGGTTTTATTCTTGCGTAGCTTTTTGATTACCAATTCAATTTCATTGCTAGCAATTGGTCTGTTCAGATTTTCTGTTTCTTCCTGGGTCAGTCTTGTAAGGTTGTATTTTTCTAGAAAGTTGTGCATTTCTTCTAGGTTATTCAGTTTGTTAGCATGTGATTTTTCATGGTATTCTCTAATTATTCTTTGTACTTCGGTATTGCCTGGCGTGATTTTTCCTTTCTCATTTATGATTCTGTTTATGTATGTAGATTCTCTTTTTATCTTGATAAATCTGGCTTGGGGCTTATCTGTTTTGTTTATTTCCTCAAAGAATGAGCTCTTGGTTTCATTAATTTTTTCTATTATTTTATTCTTCTCGTTTTTATTTATTTATTTTCTGATCTTTATTATATACCCCTTTCTACTGACTTTGGGCCTCATTTGTTCTTCTTTTACAGGTTTCAGTAATTGTGAATTTAGACTGTTCTTCTGGGATTGTTGTTGTCTTCTTTAAATAGGCCTCGATTGCTATATACTTTCCTCTTAGAAATGCCTTGTCTGTGTCCCACAGAATTTGGGGCTTTGTGCAGTTTTCATTTGTCTTCATAATTGCTTGATCTTTGTTTTAATTTGGTCATTGATCCATTGATTATTTAGGAGCATGTTGTTAAGCCTCCATGTGTTTGTGAGCATTTTTGCTTTCTTTTTACAATTTACTTCTAGTTTTATACCTTTGTGATCTGAGAACTTGGTTGGTAGAATTTCAGTCTTTTTTAATTTTCTGAGGCTCTCTTTGTGGCCTAGAATGTGATCTATTCTGGAAAATATTCCATGTGCACTTGAGAAGAATGTATCCTGCTGCTTTTGGGTGTAGTTTTGTAAATGTCTCCTTAGGACCATCTGTTCTAACATGTTGTTCAGTGCCTTTCTGTCCTTACTTATTTTCTGTTTGGTTGATCTGTCCTTTGGAGTGAGTGGAGTGTTGAAGTCTCCTAAAATGAAGGCATTACATTCTATTTCCTCCTTCAATTCTGTTAGTATTGTTTCACATATGTAGGTGCTCCTATGTTGGGTGCATAGTTATTTATAATGGTTATAGCCTCCTGTTGGACTGACCCCTTTTTCATTATGTATTATCCTACTTTGTATCTTGTTACTTTCTTTGTTTTGAACTCTGTTTTGTCTGTTACAAGTACTGCAACACCTGCTTTTTTCTCCTTATTGTTTGCATGAAATATCTTTTTCCATCCCTTCACTTTTAGTATGTGTATGTCTTTGGGTTTGAAGTGAGTCTCTTGTGGGCAACATATAAATGGGTCTTGCTTTTTTATTCATTCTGCAACTCTGTGTCTTTTGATTGGTGCACTCAGACCATTTACATTTAGGTGATAATCAATAGATACATGCTTATTGCCATTGCAATTCGTTGTTACCAAAAGGTTCAAGGGCAGCTTCTTTACTATCTGGCAGTCTACCTTAACTCACTTAATATGCTATTATAAACACAGTCTAATGATCCTATTTTCTCTCCTTTCTTTTTCTTCCTGCATCACTCTTTATATGTTAGGTGTCATATTCTGTACTCTTTGTGTATTTCTTGACTAACGTTTTGGGTAGCTGATGTAATTTTGCATTTGGTTAGTATTTAGTTGGTCTACTTCCTTTGCTTGGTTTTATTTGCTCTGGTGACAGCTATTTAGCCTTAGGCATATTTCTGTGTAGAGCAGTCCCTTTAAAATACACTGTAAAGATGATTTGTGGGAGGTAAATTCCCTCAGCTTTTGCTTATCTGCAAATTGTTTAATCCCTCCTTCAAATTTAAATGATAATCTTGATGGATGAAGTATTCTTGGTTCGAGGCCCTTCTGTCCCACTGCATTGACTATATCATGCCACTCCCTTCTGGCCTGTAAGGTTTCTGCGGAGAAGTCTGATGATAGTCTGATGGGTTTTCCTTTCTCTCCCTGGCTTCTTTTAATACTCTGTCCTTGTCTTTGATCTTTGCCATTTTAATTCTTATATGCCTTGGTGTTGTCTTCCTTGAGTCCCTGTGTTGGGAGATCTGTGCACCTCCATGGCCTGAGAGACTATTTCCTTCCCCAGATTGGGGAAGTTTTCAGCAATTATTTCTTCAAAGACACTTTCTATCCCTTTTTCTCTCTTCTTATTCTTCTGGTACCCCTGTAATGTGAATATTGTTCCACTTAGATTGGTCACACAGTTCTCTAAATACTATTTCATTCCTAGAGATCCTTTTTCCTCTCTCTACCTCAGCTTCTCTGTATCCCTGTTCTCTGATTTCTATTCCATTAACAGTCTCTTCCACCTCATCTAATCTGCTTTTAAATCCCTCTATTGTTTGTTTCATTTCCGTTATCTCCCTTCTGAATTCACCACTTAGCTCTTGAATAATTTTCTGTATCAGCATGCTTATGACTTCTATTATAAATTCTTTTTCAGGAAGACTGGTAATTTCAATCTCACAAAGCCCTCTTTCTGCTGTTTGAGGGATTTTGTATTGAACAAGCTTCTTCTGTTTTTTCATGGTCATGGTTCTGGTGCAAGGGGACTGGTCATCAGAGATTGGCACGAGTGTCAGCTGGGAGGATAAAGTCCCTTCCTGCTTGCCAGTCACCGTGCCTGTCTCTGCTGTCTGTGCTGGTGTCTACTGTCTGTGCCAGTCAAATGCACACAGGGGGCAGCCTCTGGGTTAATCCCCTGAGCTGCCATGTGCAGCGTAGCCCTTGGGGTGGCCTAGGGTGCTGGCAAGGGTCTCAGGCCAGTGGTGTGTGTTCTGCCATAAGAACAATGCCCCTTCATGGCTCCTGGTCTCAGCGCCTGTCTCTTCTGTCTGTGCAGGTCAAGCACATGCAGGGAGTATACTCTGAGTCTGGGTTGGTTAGCCACACAGGCAGGGAGAAGCCTCTGCATTAACTATGTGGTTGCTGTAGGCGAGGCTGCCCTCTGGCTGGTCTGCAGGAATGGCATGGATAGCCAGTTTGCATGCAGGTGCTGGCATGGAGGAAGGAACAGCAAGTTGCTTATCACAGTGAGGGGCCTGGCGCTGTACTGCCAACCAGGAAGATAGGGCACCTGAAGCTCCTGAAAGTTCCCAGCCTGTTAGGATGAGTGTGCCAGGACAATTTTGTCCACCTGTTAAACCCTTGCCCCTTTAAGACTTTTAAAGCACCTGCTTTTCTTTTGTCCCAGGGCAACCAGTTGTGGGAACGTGTTCGCAGTCTTAATCTCAGACTTTGCTTTTCAGCTCCTCTGATCTCCAGAGCACCATGCATTGTGGGTCTGTACTCCCGGGGTAGATTTCTAGGGCTGGTTATTCAGCAGTCCTGTGCTTCCACTCCCTCCCCGCTCTGATTCTTTTCCTCCTGCTAATGAGCTCGGGTTGGGGTGGGTGCTCGTGTCCCACCAGTTCGCGGTTTTTTACTTTACCCTTTTCCATGAGATGTTGACTTCTCCCAGATGTAGACTGTCTGGTGTACTGTTACTTCTGGTCACTCTTTTAGGAATAGTTGTATTTGCTGTATTTTCAAAATTCATGTGGTTTTGGGAGGAGATTTCTGCCACACTTCTCATCTTTTTCTCCTCTTCCATTCAAAGACAACTTATTCTTAAGAAGCATATATGGAACAATTAAGAAAATTGATGAAATGCTAGCCCATAATACTAGCCTAAAAAATATGAGAGGACTTGTGTCATGCAGTGCATTTTGGCTGATCTGACCTTGATATGATGAAGTTAAAAATCACTAATAAAAATGATAATTAGAAATATCCCACATATTTGGAAATCAAAAACCATATTCAAAACAGCTCATGGGTCAAAGAATAAATCATAAGGGAAATTAGAAAATTAAAACAGAATGACAACAGAACAATAGTTAATCTATGGACTGTGGCTAAAACTAAGTTCTCAAGAGACAGTGGTCACCTTGAATACTTACAAAGAAAGGATCAAATTTAATGAATGAATTATCCAACCTAGACATTTTTTTAAGGAGAAAGAAGTAGAAAGTAGAAAGAAGTGAAATATGAAGGAAGATATAATTTTCTACAGCAATAACAGAAATAAAACTTCTGAATATTACCTCAAGGAGAAAGACAAAGCCTGCTAAATTCTAAAACAATATTAAAAATTATTCTCCTATCTCTCCCTGCAAAGTACAAAAACCAATACTTGGTATCTTAATGAATTTTAACAAACATCCAAGTAATAATTCTAAAATATAATAAAATGGAGAGAAATAGTCTAAGCATAATATCCAAATTGAAAAAGGACAATACAAAAATAATACAGATAAATCTCTTACATATACTTTGATATAAAAATCCTAAACAAGAATATTAAAAAATGGAGTTCAGCATTACATGCTTTTAAAAATAAGAAAATTCATCAAGAAAAATAGAGAAAGCAATTTTCCAGGAAAGCAAAATAGATTTAATATCAGAAAACTGATGGATGCAACTCAGTGCATTAGAGATTAAATAAGAAAAACCACATCCTTGTCTCAATAAATGCAGGGAAAAATGTGATTACATTCAACTTCTGTTTATGGTTTAAAATAGAGAAAATATTTTAACAAATTATGACTTCAAGGAATTTCCTTAAGATAATGAAAGACATTGTCAGCAAACCATTCCCCATGGGTCTCACATTTCTACACATCTTGTGGGCAGACACAATAGCTGCCTTTGTTTGGAACTATCTTTTCAAGGATGCTTGTAATACACACAACCTTGAAATACAGTGACTCCACCCAAAGGGTAGATTAGTATATTGTTTAGTATAATAAAGATAATGTCTGACCAAAATTCTGGCAAATGAGGTCCCAGCTTCCATTCCCCAACAAAGATCAAATATTAGGTCTCCATGACCAAAAACTGCTCTGTGGCAGATCTGGAGCCTACTTAAGAAACTTCAGAAACACAGTGGAACAAAATATCATAATAACCACACAAAAGGAAAGGAGAACAGCTCTGCTTTGCTAGTACCATCAATCCCTAAGCTGACATTGCCACATATCAAGAGGGAACCTCCAACTAGAATGAGTTACCCACACTGGCAGAGAGAGAGTGGAGTGAGCGGCCAGACCCCCAGCCCTTGAGGCAGCAAAGGAAATATCCCCCTTCACCCCAGAGACCAGCAAAGCCGAGATGCCACATGTATCAGGAGTAACCCAGCTCCCAGTGAGCTGCTCTGCAGGTAACTGCCACAGCTTTGACCACAGAAGAAACCAAAGGCCAGCACAGCCATCAGGGAACCCCTGCAGATTTGACTGTTTTTCACTCCACAGACATTCACATTCTGGAACACCAACCTCTTAAATCCCTCCTGGTTCCCTCCCTCCCAGCTTCTCTTTCAGGAGCCAGGACCAGAGCTGGCAGCCAGTCTGGTCACTGGGGATGTGCAAGTGCAAGTCACCGGACTAGACCCCTGCAGCTGTGCCCCACCAGTGTACATGCACTTGGGCAAGTGCCTCCAGCTATGTGCCTGCATACCGAAGGCCTGATACCCATCACAGGCCTCCAGTGTCATGTTCCTGTGGGAAGGCTGTGCAGCCATAGGTCTTCATACCTACAGCCAGGGACCCCACAGTTGCTTGTGGGCCTGGATTTGGCCCTGTACCCTGTACTGGCTAGTGCCACAGGAATCACCTATAGCTAGCCCCTCTTGCTGTGCATCTGCAGGGAGAACCAGCATCCACAGTAGAGCATGTTGATAGCCAGGGTCCCCAGAGATGCCAGTGGGCTGACAGTTGGCTCTGGCCATTGCTATTGGGTCCAGCTTCCACCACTGTATGTGTGTTGGCAACCAGCCACTGCCACTACACAGGTGCTTAGAGCTGGCCCCTGTGTATGAGTGCATGCACACCACTAGCTCCAGTCACCACGACTGCCTGCCCTGTTTCCTAGCTACCAAGGACCCCAACAGCCCTGTGGCCACTGTGGATCCCCTCAGCACCAACCAAGGACCACACAGTTGTCCATGTTGTGGACCCCAGCAGCCTGGAATGAAGAATGGTCAAGCTTCCCCAGACTAAGGGTCACCACACATCACCCACACCTGGTGCCTACATCACTAGACCCAGAATCCTAGCACATTCCAGCACTCTCCCCACCTTCAAGAGAAGGTCTTCCCTTACAAAGTCAATCATAAAGTCTAGAAGAGATGACTCTTTCTTCAAATGCACAGGCACTTATGCAATGTGGCAGGGGTCACAAAGAATCAGGAAAACACAACAGCAGTGAAAGACCACAGTAAACTTCCACTAATTGACACCAAAGAAAAGAAAATCCATGAATTTCCCAGTGAACAATTCAGAATAATGGTCTTCTATGACAGAAGTGCCAATAAAAATATTGTAGAAATTAATGCGTGATTTATAAGAAAAAAATCTGCAAATAGTCTAGGCACTAACCAAACAAAAATGTCCCATGGTCTTTATGGATAAAATTTGAAAACTATTAAAATATAATGAAAGATTAAAATAAATTGAACTAAATCATATGCTTAGGATAAATATTTAAAGATATCAGTTATATCCAAAGGAATCAATCACTACATTGAATGTAAAATAAACAATATCTCCCTTTAGGGCAAAGCTCAGATAGACTCATTATCCATTGTAAAAGATTAGGACTTTCAAACTCAGGGTTCCTCTCCCATAATACAACTCACTGTGTGTGCAGGTGATCCCTGCCCTCTTTACATCATGCCATGTGAACTGGGACTTGGATAACCTGCAGAAAAATGATGACATTCTGGCTACCTCTGTTGCTGCAACAAGTAAGATATCCTTTGTTTCTGACTCAGTGGTCTAAGGTCTTTCATCAGCATCTGTGTAACTCTGGCAAACTAATTTGTTACCTGACAAGCAGCATCTCCATATGGGAGAAAATGAAATTAGATTCCTACTTGAAACCACACACCAAAATCAATTTCAGATTGATTAAAGGCTTAAATCCAAAAGCCAAATAATTAAAACTTTAAGAGTTTTATAGGAGAATTTTTATGACCTCAAGGTAAAGGAGAATTCATGTCATAAAAAGTGCAAACTGTGATAAAAACTAATAAAATTAAATAAATCCTTTAGTATCAAAAATTTCTGTTTATAAAAAGGCCATAATGAGATTTAAAACATAAGCCACAAACTGGGAGAAGATATTGCCAATACATATAATTGACAAAGGATTAATATTCTGAATATGTAAAGAACTCTTAAAATTAAGATAAAACAAACAAATCAATTCGAAAAGAATGAGAGGAATGCTTTGAAAAGACACTTCACATAAGATACACGAAAATCTCATAAACATATGAAAAAATTCTCAATCCTATTTGGAGTCATGGAAGTGTAAATTATAGTTACGAACAAATATCTCTTCCCATCCATAAAAATGCCAGATAGTTCCTTACAGATCAGTTTATATCAAACATTGACTAGGATATGGAATATCAGTAACTTTCTTCTACTGCTGGCACTAAGGTAAATTGGTACATTTTTTTGGACAATGTTTGGCATTACCATTGAAAGCTGAATATATGCATTTATTTTAGTTCCTAAATCCAATCCTAGATATATGATCTAAAGAAATGGACCAAGAGACATTTAAACTAAGAGATATTTAAAATAATGTCTATAGCAACATTGTTCACAATAGTAAATACTTAAACCAACCCAAATAACCTTAAGTAGTAACAATGAACAAGTAAATAGTATCATATTCACACAATTAAATACAATAGGAAAAGTCAGTGAATTAGTCTGCATGCATTAACATGAATGCCTCTGAAAAGCACAACATTGAAAAAAAGAAATAAAAGAGAGTGTGGTTACATTGATAGTTCTAAAACAGGTGAAGATAAATAAGGCAATGTCTGAGGGTACATGTATACAAATATAAGTAGAATGAAAAAGCAATTAAAGGATTAATGTAAAATCAGGACAATATATGAAGAAGAGGAAGTATCTCTTGGCGAGGACATGGAGAAAACCTCTAAAGACAGATATCATTTTATTGCCTACTTTGTGGGTAAAAGACCATTTACTTTAATCTTCTTCTTTAAAAATGATATACTGTATTAACATTTTGTAGGTATAGTATATTCACAGTACAACTTCAGAGGTATTTTAAATTTAAGTAGAACAGTGAGATAATTTCTTCAATATATCCAGTATGTACAATAGAAAATCTATAATGCCCTTTGTTGTCAACAGAGATATACTGTTCTTTTTATGTGATGGATTTGCGTTACAGCTTAAATATTTCTCCTTTAAGTCACTTTGCACTGCCCTCTGTTCTTTATCTTACACACCCTCCTCTCCTAGCTTCCAGAATCAGGTTCACTGGCACACTGAAATCACCTTGGCTCTCTTATTTTTGGCAAAAACATTTAACTATGAGACGTGTTCTTTTGCTAGCAAATCTAACTACCAACTCTAGTGTGTTTGGCTTTTAAAGGTGCCCATATTTCGAATGCATATTTTACTGGGAGTTAACACTATGAAAGTTTTGTGGTGAGTCAGGCAGGCAATCTTGTTGGGTATCTGGGCAGATGGCAGGCTAACACCACACTCAAAAATGACATCAGTTTATAACAGCTCTGGAGCATAGACAAATCCTTCTCCAGCTGAGTACAAGGCTGTTTCCACAACAAAACTTCACTCATATCACCTCTGTCTCATCGTTTCTCTTTGGCCTCAGGTATCTATAGATTCTTTTATCTATGAATTCATCAGTTATCTAAAACCAAGCTGTTAAAAGATAGTAAAGTGTCTTTCAGAGAAAGAAATAAGGAAAAAGACACTGGATTGCTCAAACAAATTAGAAGTTTTGATTACTACTGCTCGAGGCCAGAAATATTTTCAGTGTTTCAGGCCCAAGGGTGCCAGACTGACTGTGGAAAAGACAAAATTAATTAATGTTTTCAGAAATTAATTAGAAAAATAAATGGAACAAGTACAGTGAAAACTAGCATGGCTGAGTTCACTGGATTTAAAACCGTTTGCCACTAAATTTCAGAGTTGTCCAAAATTTCTATGTATTATTTGAGTAAAAATGTCATGAGATTGGCAGTAATTTTTCTGTTTTTCAACTCTAGCACCTAATTCCAAGCAGAACTACTAGGGCTTTTACAGTATAATAAAGCCCAGAGCCATATGAAAGCCCTGGTCTGAGTCAATGTTCCTCAAATGCTTTCATGTGGTGTGCATTGACATACTCTGGATTTTTGGTGGAGTTCTGGAAGGTTGCCCCAGACAATTCTGTGAGTCTTTCTGATGGATGATCCCGCTGGATTTCATGGGCCTTTCTCCAGCTGAAATATTTTTGGTCAACACATGACATCTTCCATCAGCCAGAGGAGCTGTGAGATAAAACAAGCAATAAATTTGAGTGGGAGTCTAGGAAGACCCAGAAAGGCATCACTTCAAATTTGCTGTGTGAAAGTTATGCGACAAATATTGTCACCTTCTTTGACCCATGGTCTTCTTTCCTGTAAAATGGGCATACTGAGCTGGCAGGCAATTGAAAGGAAGGAAGAACTAGCCAACTGCCAATGACACAAACCCGTCAATGGAGACCTTATTAGTTTAATGCGGCTGGCATTTTAAGGCTAGTCAACAATTTAAAATGTAAGAAAATCACTTTTCTAAGTACATAATAATCCTGAGTTAGTACAACTGTCTTTCATTAGACTTTAGACATATCTTACATCTGTCCTGACTAGTACTAAGTCTCATTTAAACCTTACCTCTGCCCACTTTTCAAATCACGCTTCTCTGACCTTGCTTTTTTTCCGTTGCTCTCAATCTATTGCTTGCATCCATAGACACCATATAATGGATGTATATGGGCATAAAGGGAACAATCAAATTCATCCTCCCTGATATCAGCTAGGCAATCACCGGACCTGGAAAGATAAAAGAGCTAATTGATTACCGAAGGTATTATGTTTGTGAATCCTGTGATTAGCAATAAAGCAGAAAATTTTACCCATTTCCACACCTACCTTTCCTTTTCCTAAATTTTGTGGGGAAAACAGTCAATTGTAGTTTTTTGTTTTGTTTTTTGGAAAAAGAACATCTGGAACAATATCAACAATCGTCACCATGAGAAATGTTCTTCAGTTTTGAGATGATTAATGTTATGCAATTAAAATAAAAATTCATCCTATCACATTCTTAATGTCATTTATAAAGGTCCTTTTAATTTTGTTCAGTTAATAAGATTTCCTTTTCTAAAGACTGAGATTATAAATAAAAACTCAAATTTGTCTCCTTTTAAATAGAATAAAATTATTTCTCAAGATGTATTATTAAAATTTTTAGTATTTTATCTTAATGCCTTCCAGAGAGTCCTCAGTGAAGCTTTGTCTGATAAGATGTTCCTTGAATAAAGTTTTCTGTGATGAAAATAAATTTGGGAAATGCATGCATCTATTCATCACATGAAAAATGTTAGGTACCTGAGAATTATTGTAAGAAGAAAACTGATTTAAATTTGTGCAAACATATGTATCTCTACAGACATTTTTAATTAATATTTAGATCTTTTAACACTGGTCCAAACTTTATGAAACTTCTGGGATCTTATAAGATTCTTATCAGAGCTCCATAGGCCCATAACATGTAGTGTTTGATGTTATTGTGATTTAGTAAATCAACTCAACTCTAGATGAGCAAAAAGAGAATTTTAATGTCAAGACACAAGTGGAAATATGATGCTATCCAATACCGCACATCATAGATGACCTTAAATTGAGATGTAATGAGAGCATACAACAGCTGGAGTAAATCTAATTTCTAGTAGTTGGACTTTTATTTAGTAATGCATATGTTTCCATCCCCAAAACAAATCGGATATGGTTCCTGGGCTAATTGATGTTGTTCTCATCACACTTAGAAGCATGACACTAGCATGGCAGCAGCTGGTGTGCTTTGGAGGTGTCAGCATTATCTGGGGGCTCATAGGCCCTCTGCTGTCCCCAGGGCCCTAGCCTCCACATTCTTCCTGGCTTTCCAGGTGATTCCCGTAGTCACCACATTTGAAGAGCACCCCGCTATTGAAATATGAGTTGTTCTCATGTTGTTTTTCTATTTTTCTGCTCCCATGTCACACAGCAAGTCAGTACCAAAACATGACACCACACACACACACAAAAACAGTTGGCAAGACGATAACCTATTATAGAGACGGAACTGCCACCATATACTCTAGAGGGCGTGGGTTTGGGTCACGGAGGTTTTAATTATTGCCGTAATAGAAACCTGAGTTCACTTGTCAAACCACCCTGCTACCTCTTTCATCAATGACACAATGTAACATATAAATGGTTTGCTTTGTTTTATTTCAATGGCTCCCAGGATAATCAGGTACCCACCACATCTGTCCTTAATGGAAAGTCCAGTTCAGAGAAAATATAACTCGTGTGAGGGGAAGGAGAGTAGGCTTCAGGCTCCAAAGAGGAGAGAGCTTCAGGGGCAGAAGGGGAGGACAGTAAACCAAGACAAGCAGGAGCCAATGACCCGTGGGAGGAAGAGGCAAGATTCTGCGTTTCTGGTAGCTGAGAAAGGCTGCGGGGGTGGAGCTTCACAGGCAGGCAGTCACACCAGCAGAAAGCAGAAGCAGGAAATTGAAATTTCAGATGGAATAAAAGGAGATTCAGTCATTTGTTGTCTCTGTCATCATGTAAAGCTAGTTTAGTCATAATTCGAAGTATATGTATTTTATGACTCCCGTACATATGCACTGCCCAAGAAGGAAAACACTTCTATACCTTACTTCCCTTGGAGACAAGCCCCCAGCTTCTCAGAGTGACTGAATCCCTTGCAAGCATTTCATGCCTGCTTACAGGGAAATAAAGTATCCCGGTTTGCATAAAAATCACTTAAACAGGAAAGAAACTCTTCAACAGCTTTGCTGAGAAATCTCTGCTTTGATAAAACCAGCCCCACAAGAGCACACACACAATACTTAAAATTTCTTCCAACAAACCTTTCTTGTTCTAGAATAACATATAGCAACAAATAACAAAACGGCATTTCCAACTGCCTTCAACTTATTATGTACTCTGAAAATTACAGGTCAGTTTCATGCATATGAGGGTTGTTTTTCTTTCTTTCTTTCTTTCCATCATCTGCCCTCCCTGCTCGCTGGGTTTGCCTAGCACTTAATTTTATTATTGTTCAGGTAGCACTACAGATAAAGACCTCAGGAAGAAGCTATCAGTGCCCAAGACCCTTTGATGGCCTTTTCACTGTGTAACTGTGCTCGCTCCTGACACCGCGAAGGGCATGCCTTATTGGCAGTGGTACAGAGACCCTCCTCTTCACAGGGAGATAGATTGTTTCTGTGGGCCTTGATGGTCTTCAGATGGTCTGAGCACACAAAAGGGAGTAGAGGGAATTTTATTTTAACCCATTTTATTTCTGAATTTATTTCCCAGTAGCAAGGAAGTGGTGACTGCCCCAGCCCAAGTCAATTGTTATCTGTGGGACTTGATTACGTTTGGACCCAATCGCTCATATTGAGCAAGACACAGTTAATGAGGAGAAAAATGAAAAGTGCGTGAGTCACAGGGTGTTTGTTGTAATTTGTGACACATTTACTCCACGCTGCTCTTTGTTTATTCCTTCCCCCTCCACACAGGTTCTGTAGAAAAAGGAGCAGATAAGCGAATTCACTGGAAGACCGCTAAGAGTGCTAAAGGAAATGATTCTCTCCCTGTATCTCTGTCTCCATGGTTGGCAGTAATTGGGACGCTGTTCATTGCTACACCAAAATGTCAAGGAAGCTCATCTTAACGAAACATCTTTTTTCCCCATTATTTCACAACATATTTTTCATAGACACTGCTAGTTTTTATTTTCACTATGTCTTTTTTTTTGGTGTGCTCTTTGCCACTTTCTAAATAATAGTCCATTAAACAGTTCACAGTATGAGCTCTGTTCAAATGTAAAAAAGCGATTGGATGATACTAATTAAGGAGAGAGTTTGTTTCCACTTACTGCAGATCAATGGTGGGTTACATTAAAGCTGCATTTTGTGATGAGTTTAACACAAAAGAACAGCTGTGCTAAATACATATTTCAAGACATACAGGTAGGTCAAACAAATGCTCCTCTCTTTGAAAAGTCTGTATGTTATAACTATAAATGCTACTTGCAGAACTGTGGGGAGACACAAAGGCTAATTATTCACTACAATCATTCTTCGTTTTAGTAGAAATTGTTAAGGTTAAAAGTGGGATATGTTCAGTTACTTCCAGCTCTTACTTTAATCTGTGTCCCTTAATGTCTTACTTTTACTGTGATGTTCTTCCAGCCTGACTTTCAACAAAATTTCCAACTGAATCAGACTCTTTTCTTTTTTTTAATAATAATGTTGAATTGAGGAGAATGTTGATGTATTTTGGCAATTTAGCCATAACTGTCCTTGCAATTATCTTTATCTACTACACAGCAGGATTTACCTGTTCTCCAGGAATATTATTTTTCCTCTATAGAAGATTGAGGTACTACATATGGTCCAGTTCTGTGAATGATACTCAACAACCATTAATGAGTGTCATAAACCCTGTGGATGTAAATACTTGGATTAATAGAATTATAGAGGAGAAGAAAAGAAGAGAAAATATTTACATCTGCCTCATAATTTTAGTCGGCAGCAGTTTTGTTTCAGACTGTATGCATGCAACCTTCTTTTATTCACAAACATTTCTTTCCATGAGTGTCATTTTTTATAGCAGTAATATCTCTGGTTATGTCTTTTTGACATTTAGATAACATGTAATACATAGCTTATAGCAATGTTCTGCCTCACCTGCAGTATCGCTTGCCTATAGCAGTGTCCACAGCTGTCCTGGGCCCAGTCACACACATTCTCACCAGGCAATTTTGCTATGCTATTAATTTCCATCAGGCATAATTTCTGTTTAAGTTTGGTCATAAAGGTTCGAGTTTCTGACTGAGTGAGATTGGTTAAAAGGCTGGGAAGGGAGGAGAACTCCAAGATGACTTTCCTGACCCCACACTGGCTTGCCGAATGACTCAGGGCAGTGGCCCTGCCCTTCTGTCTGGTCATCCATAAAACCCTACCTGATGGTAATGGGAGCAACAGTATGCACCTGGCTTCAAAGGGGTCACATCTTTCAAGGCAGATGCAAGCCAGAGTTGCAAAGGTAAGGAATCAAGAGCCAATTTCTATCAACCTGGGACTGAAATCTTGGGAAGCCATGGTTGCTCATGGGCTCAGCCTTTCAAGGGAGCCCAAAGAATTCACATAGGTTCTGAATAAAAGAAATAGCCTTTTTTATCTTTTGCATTCTAGGGCAATAAGACAAGATGGAAATGAAATTCCCTAGTGTCTGAATTACATTTCATTCATATAGATGCATCTATGTGTATTTTTATGTGTTTTATCCATATCTTAATTTGATGTTTTCCTTTATCTCCCAGATGTGTGAAACTACATCTCACTTAACTCATTTATAAAACTGGGATAATGTGCTCTTTACATCAGATTCCTTTAGGACAAAAGGAACCCCAAAAATAGTGTATGGGGAAGCCCTTCATAAAACATACGTCACTGTTGTTAACTTTGTCAATTTACCATGGCATCACTACAGTGGAAGTTGGCATTGTTTTTATGTAGAATAGTTGAATTAGTTTTGATTTTTTTTTTTCAAGAAACAAGTGTGGAGCACTTGCTATCAGCCAACAAAGCAAACAAAGCAGATACAGCAAACAAAGCAGACAAAATGTCCTCCCTTTGTGGAATTTATGTTTTAACACATGTCCCTGCCATATAGTCACCTTGTTGGTTCAGGAGGGCAAAAAGTGTTCTTGTCTTGCTATTTAAAAAGGGAACAAATGCAGGGAAAGTCTCCCTAAGATTTCGGTGAGGACTAGTAAGTGATATGAAGTCATGCTAGGAACCCTGAAGTCCAGAATTAGCTTCTTATAAGAACTTCCTATAAGGTGTCCTCATAAATTCTACATGCTTTCATCTAGTCTGACCTCATCCCCTGCAGCCTGTAAGGGGTCAGTGGACTGGAATGGGAGACTTGGGCATCTCTTACCTTCAGCTAAAGGACCTGAATCTAGAGATTAATACCAGATGGTGCACGGGGAAGGGCTGTGAGTCTCTCAGATGGGGGTCAAGTTGGGAGCATGAGGATCCAGGAGCCCTGAAGTTATAAATTATAGCTCATACATGGGTCTCCCTAGTGCATGTTCTGATGGCATTTGAAACACAGACATGAGACAGCAATCACTCATTACATGGGTTGTACCAGAAAAGCAGATATTTGTGGAAAAGAAAAATCAGCATTTATAAGAATGTCCCAATGTGTTTGAATACTCATTTTTTTTTCTAATAATGAATGAAAATATCTTCCCTCCTCACTCCAAGTATGTTTCAAAGGCTTACTCCTGTTAGATTGAGGATAAATTTTCTACAATAAACACATTAGCTGTTAAAACATCTCAATAAATTCCTTTATTTTTCTAAATGATAATAAAAATCATCGAAAATACAAGTTCAGGGGCAATGAATATTTCAACATATTTATTAAATATGACAGTTAAAGACCTTATTCCATGATGTATACAAGGTAGGATATGCACTTTTGTTCAAATCTTCTATGTAGGCACATTATAATCCTGTTCACACTTGACCTACAGTATTGATTTTTTTTTAAGATAATTATTTTTTATTGAAGGGTAGTTGATATACAGTAATACATTAGTTTCAGGTGTACAGCACAGTGAATGAACATTTATATACATGATAATTCTAGGTACCAGCTATCACCATACCAAGTTGTCACAATATTTTGACTATATTCCTTATGCTATACATTACATCCCGGTTACTTACTTATTTTACAATTGGAAGTGTGTACTTTATTTTATTTATTTCTTTTTTTTAATTTATTTAATTTATTTATTTATTTATTTTTGTGAGGGCATCTCTCCTATTTTTTTTGATCAAATGGTTGTTAACAAAAATAAAATTCTGTATAGGGGACTCAATGCTCAATGCACAATCATTAATCCACCCCAAGCCTAATTTTCGTCAGTCTCCAATCTTCTGAAGCATAACGAACACGTTCTTACAAGGAGAACAAATTCTTACATAGTGAATAAGTTACATGCTGAATAGTACAAGGGCAGTCATCACAGAAACTTTCGGTTTTGATCATGCATTATGAACTATAAACAGTCAGTTCAAATATGAATATTCATTTGATTTTTATACTTGATTTATATGTGGATACCACATTTCTCCCTTTATTATTATTATTTTTAATAAAATGCTGAAGTGGTAGGTAGATGCAAGATAAAGGTAGAAAACATAGTTTAGTGTTGTAAGAGAGCAAATGTAGATGATCAGGTGTGTGCCTGTAGACTATGTGTTAATCCAAGCTAGACAAGGGCAATAAAACATCCACGGATGCAGCAGATTTCTCTCAGAATGGGTGTGGGGGGGGAAGGTTCTAAGTCTCACCTCTGTTGATCCCCAATTCCTCACCTGATGGCTCCCCTGCCACTGTGCCTGTCTTAGGTTGTTCCTCCCTTGAGGAATCTTACCCGTCTCTGGCTAACCAGTCATCTTCCGGGGCCATACAGGGAAATGTAAAGTTGGTAAGTGAGAGAGAAGCCTTATTGTTTGAAAAGGTCAGTTTTTTACTTCTTTGCATATTTATGCCCTGTAGCTTCTATGCCCAGCATTTGTCTTGAGTTATCTTTACCACTTGGAAGAATTGTGATACACGGTAAATTCGATATGAGGCATGAATTCTATTTATGGGTTGTAATTAGGAAGGAAGAAGAAAAGCCATAGAAGTAGCAGGTGGAAGAAAACATGGGAATATTGATTATTTCTTTGACATATCTTCTTGTATAGTAATTTCAGCATGTATAGGTTTTAAACTACGAATTAAATTGCACACACACATTAACATAATAGGAATACAGTTACATAACCAAAGCATACTTATAATTATCAGCCATCTCCAGTGAAACCAAGAAAACCAGTTAGGCACCTTAGGCATTTGTGAAAACTTATCTATGATACGGTGGATATTGTCCAACTGAACTTGAACAGTCTGAGAGAAATCAGGCAAATTAAGACAGCCCATTCCTGGGGACTGTTCACATCCCATATGTTCTTTTAACAGTAAATAGTCTGTAGTTGTAAGATTTTGGAGCGCTACAATTTGCACTTCTCCTAATACTTGGTTGAGTTCCAACAGTATAGATCCAGTCAAATTTGTTGTTTTACTGTATGCACAGGCCAGCTTAGATATCTCCTTCTTCATTCCAATGGCAAGTCCAGGAACCGGTGGGATGAGTGCATCTACACCTATAGCAGTGCATGGATCTTTGTTGGGGTTTTTTGATGATCATCTTCTGGCATGAGTCTTCCAGAGAGTGCTGATGTTGGAAGTTCTTTTTCATATCGTATCTTAGTTCATTTTCAGGGTAGCCAAATTAGGCTTTGATCCTCTGTATAAACACAAACAAACCCTTTGCCTACACTTTTATATGCCCTTTACACCATTGTGTAGAACTCATTGGAGGTCACCACACGGGAAGTGGTTTTTTTGTTGTTGTTGTTATCATTAATCTACACTTACATGATGAATATTATGTTTACTAGCCTCTCCCCTATACCAGGTCCCCCCTATAAACCCCTTTACAGTCACTGTCCATCAGCATAGCAAAGTGTTGTAGAGTCACTACTTGTCTTCTCTGTGTTGTACAGCCCTCCCCTTTCTACTACCCCCCATGCATGCTAATCTTAATACCCCCCTTTTTCTCCCCCCCTTATCTCTCCCTACCCACCCATCCTCCACAGTCTCTTTCCCTTTGGTACCTGGTAGTCCATTCTTGAGTTCTGTGGTTCTGCTGCTGTTTTGTTCCTTCAGTTTTTCCTTTGTTCTTATACTCCACAGATGAGTGAAATCATTTGGTATTTGTCTTTCTCCGCTTGGCTTATTTCGCTGAGTATAATACCCTCCAGCTCCATCCATGTTGCTGCAAATGGTAGGATTTGCCCTTTTCTTATGGCTGAGTAGTATTCCATTGTGTATATGTACCACATCTTCTTTATCCATTCATCTATTGATGGATATTTAGGATACTTCCAATTCTTGGCTATTGTAAATAGTGCTGCGATAAACATAGGGGTGCATCTGTCTTTCTCAAACTTGATTGCTGCATTCTTAGGGTAAATTCCTAGGAGTGGAATTCCTGGGTCAAATGGTAAGTCTGTTTTGAGCATTTTGATGTACCTCCATACTGCTTTCCACAATGGTTGAACTAATTTACATTCACACCAGCAGTGTAGGAGGGTTCCCCTTTCTCCACAGCCTCGCCAACATTTGTTGTTGTTTGTCTTTTGGATGGCAGCCATCCTTACTGGTGTGAGGTGATACCTCATTGTAGTTTTAATTTGCATTTCTCTGATAATTAGCGATGTGGTACATCTTTTCATGTGTCTGTTGGCCATCTGTATTTCTTTTTTAGAGAACTGTCTGTTCAGTTCCTCTGCCTATTTTTTAATTGGGTTATTTGTTTTTTGTTTGTTGAGGTGTGTGAGCTCTTTATATATTCTGGACATCAAGCCTTTATCGGATCTGTCATTTTCAAACATATTCTCCCATACTGTAGGGTTCCTTTTTGTTCTATTGATGGTGTCTTTTGCTGTACAGAAGCTTTTCAGCTTAATGTAGTCCCACTTGCTCATTTTTGCTGTTGTTTTCCTTGCCCAGGGAGATATGTTCAAGAAGAGGTCACTCATGTTTATGTCTAAGAGGTTTTTGCCTATGTTTTTTTCCAAGAGTTAATGGTTTCATGACTTACATTCAGGTCTTTGATCCATTTTGAGTTTAGTTTTGTATATTGGGTTAGGCAATGGTCCAGTTTCATTCTCCTACATGTAGCTGTCCAGTTTTGCCAGCACCATCTGTTAAGAGACTGTCATTTCCCCATTGTATGTCCATGACTCTTTTATCAAATATTAATTGACCATATATGTCTGGGTTAATGTCTGGATTCTCTAGTCTGTTCCATTGGTCTGTGGCTCTGTTCTTGTGCCAGTACCAAATTGTCTTGATTACTATGGCTTTGTAGTAGAGCTTGAAGTTGGGGAGTGAGATCCCCCCTACTTTATTCTTCTTTTTCAGGATTGCTTTGGCTATTCGGGGTCTTTGGTGTTTCCATATGAATTTTTGAATTATTTGTTCCAGTTCACTGAAGAATGTTGCTGGTAGTTTCATAAGGATTGCATCAAATCTGTATATTGCTTTGGGCAGGATGGCCATTTTGACTATATCAATTCTTCCTAGCCACAAGCATGGGATGAGTTTCCATCTGTTAGTGTCCCCTTTAATTTCTCTTAAGAGTGACTTGTAGTTTTCAGAGTATAAGTCTTTCACTTCTTTGGTTAGGTTTATACCTAGGTATTTTACTTTTTTTGATGCAATTGTGAATGGAGTTGTTTTCCTGATTTCTCTTTCTGTTGGTTCATTGTTAGTGTATAGGAAAGCCACAGATTTCTGTGTGTTGATTTTGTATCCTGTAACTTTGCTGTATTCCAATATCATTTCTAGTAGTTTTGGGGTGGAGTCTTTAGGGTTTTTTATGTATAGTATCATGTCATCTGCAAATAGTGACAGTTTAACTTCTTTACCAATCTGGATTCCTTGTATTTCTTTGTTTTGTCTGATTGCCGTGGCTAGGACCTCCAGTACTATGTTAAATAACAGTGGGGAGAGTGGGCATCCCTGTCTAGTTCCCGATCTCAGAGGAAAAGCTTTCAGCTTCTCGCTGTTCAGTATGATGTTGGCTATGGGTTTATCATAGATGGCCCTTATTATGTTGAGGTACTTACCCTCTATTCCCATTTTGCTGAGAATTTTTTATCATGAATTGATGTTGAACTTTGTCAAATACTTTTTCAGCATCTATGGAGATGATCATGTGATTTTTGTCTTTCTTTTTGTTGATTTGGTGGATGATGTTGATGGACTTTCGAATGTTGTACCATCCTTGCATCCCTGGGATGAATCCCACTTGGTCATGGTGTACGATCCTTTTGATATATTTTTGAATTCGGTTTGCTAATATTTTGTTGAGTATTTTTGCATCTACATTCATCAGTGATATTGTAGTTTTCTTTTTTGGTGGGGTCTTTGCCTAGTTTTGGTATTAGGGCGATGTTAGCTTCGTAGAATGAGTTTGGGAGTATTCCCTCCTCTTCTATTTTTTGGAAAACTTTAAGGAGAATGGGTATTATGTCTTCCCTGTATGTCTGATAAAATTCTGAGGTGAATCCATCTGGCCCGAGGGTTTTGTTCTTTGGTAGTTTTTTGATTACCACTTCAGTTTCATTGCTGGTAATTGGTCTGTTCAGATTTTATGTTTCTTTCTGGGTCAGTCTTGGAAGGTTGTGTTTTTCTAGAAAGTTGTCCATTTCTCCTAGGTTTCCAAGCTTGTTAGCATATAGGTTTTCATAGTACTCACTAATAATTCTTTGTATTTCTGTGGGGTCCATTGTGATTTTTCCTTTCTCGTTTCTGATACTGTTGATTTGTGTTGACTCTCTTTTCCTCTTAATAAGTCTGGCTAGAGGCTTATCTATTTTGTTTATTTCCTCGAAGAACCAGCTCTTGGTTTCATTGATTTTTGCTATTGTTTTATTCTTCTCAATTTTATTTATTTCTTCTCTAATCTTTATTATGTCCCTCCTTCTGCTGACCATAGGCCTCATTTGTTCTTCTTTTTCCAATTTCGATAATTGTGACGTTAGACCATTTATTTGGGATTGTTCTTCCTTTTTTAAATATGCCTGGATTGCTATATACTTTCCTCTTAAGACGGCTTTTGCTGTGTCCCACAGTAGTTGGGGATTAGTGTTGTTGTCATTTGTTTCCATATATTGCTGGATCTCCATTTTGATTTGGTCATTGATCCATTGATTATTTAGGAGCGTGTTGTTAAGCCTCCATGTGTTTGTGAGCCTTTTTGCTTTCTTTGTACTATTTATTTCTAGTTTTAAGCCTTTGTGGTCTGAAAAGTTGGTTGGTAGGATTTCCATCTTTTTTAATTTACTGAGGCTCTTTTTGTGGCCTATTATGTGGTCTATTCTGGAGAATGTTCCATGTGTGCTTGAGAAGAATGGGTATCCTGTTGCTTTTGGATGTAGAGTTCTGTAGATGTCTATTAGGTCCATCCGTTCTAGTGTGTTGTTCAGTGCCTCTGTGTCCTTACTTATTTTCTGCCTGGTGGATCTATCCTTTGGAGTGAATGGTGTGTTGAAGTCTCCTAAAATGAATGCATTGCAATCTATTTCCCTCTTTAGTTCTGTTAGTATTTGTTTCACATATGCTGGTGCTCCTGTGTTGGGTACATATATATTTAGAATGGTTATATCCTCTTGTCGGACTGAGCCCTTTATCATTATGTAGTGTCCTTCTTTATCTCTTGTTACTTTCTTTGTTTTGAAGTCTATTTTGTCTGATATTAGTACTGCAACCCCTGCTTTCTTCTCACTGTTGTTTGCCTGAAATATGTTTTTCCATCCCTTGACTTTTAGTCTGTGCATGTCTTTAGGTTTGAGGTGAGTTTCTTGTAAGCAGCATATAGATGGGTCTTGCTTTTTTGTCCATTCTATTACTCTGTGTCTTTTGATTGGTGCATTCAGTCCATTTACATTTAGGGTGACTATTGGGAGATATGTACTTATTTCCATTGCAGGCTTTAGATTCATGGTTACCAAAGGTTCAAGGTTAGCTTCTTTAGTATCTTACTGCCTAACTTAGCTCATTTATTGAGCTGTTATATACACTGTCTGGAGATTCTTTTCTTCTCTCCCTTCTTATTCCTCCTCCTCCATTCTTCATATGTTGTGTGTTTTGTTCTGTGCTCTTTTCAGGAGTGCTCCCATCTAGAGCAGTCCCTGTAAGATGCTCTGTAGTGGTGGTTTGTGGGAAGCAAAATCCCTCAGCTTTTGCTTGTCTGGGAATTGTTTAATCCTGCCATCATATTTAAATGATAGTCGTGCTGGATACAGTATCCTTGTTTCAAGGCCCTTCTGTTTCATTACATTAAATATATCATGCCATTCTCTTCTGGCCTGTAGGGTTTCTGTCGAGAAGTCTGATGTTAGCCTGATGGGTTTTCCTTTATAAGTGACCTTTTTCTCTCTAGCTGCCTTTAAAACTCTTTCCTTGTCCTTGATCCTTGCCATTTTAATTATTATGTGTCTTGGTGTTGTCCTCCTTGGATCCTTTCTGTTGGGGGTTCTGTGTATTTCCATGGTCTGTTCGATTATTTCCTCTCCCAGTTTGGGGAAGTTTTCAACAATTATTCCTTCAAAGACAGTTTCTATTCCTTTTCCTCTCTCTTCTTCTTCTGGTACCCCTGTAATATGGATATTATTCCTTTTGGATTGGTCACATAATTCTCTTAGTATTGTTTCATTCCTGGAGATTCTTTTATCTCTCTCTATGTCAGCTTCTATACGTTCCTGTTCTCTGGTTTCTATTCCTTCAATTGCCTCTTGCATCTTCTCCATTCTGCTTATAAATCCTTCCAGGGTTTGTTTCACTTCTGTGATCTCCTTCCTGACATCTGTGATCTCCCTCCAGACTTCATCCCATTGCTCTTGCATTTTTCTCTGCATCTTCATCAGCATGTTCATGATTTTAATTTTGAATTCTTTTTCAGGAAGACTGGTTAGGTCTGTCTCCTTCTCAGGTGTTGTCTCTGTGATCTTTGTGTGCCTGTAATTTTGCCTTTTCATGGTGATAGAGATAGTTTGCAGAGCTGGTACAAGTGACAGCTGGAAGAGCTTTCCTTTTTGTTTGTTTGTGGCCTTCCTCTCCTGGGAGAATACCGACCTCTAGTGGCTTGTGCTGGGCAGCTGTGCACAGACAGGGCTTCTGCTTCCTGCCCGGTTGCTATTGAGTTTATCTCTGCTGTTGCTGTGGGCATGGCCTGGCTCAGGCTTCTCCTCCAAAATGGTGGAGCCCCATTGGAGGGGGAGCGGCCAGGAGGTTATTTATCTCTGTAAGGGGCCTCTGTGCTCCCTGCTGCCCAGGGGGTTAGAGTGCCCAGAGATCCCCAGATTCCCTGCCTCTGGGCTACATGTCCTGTCCTGCCCCTTTAAGGCTTCCAAAAAGCACTCTCCAAACCAAAACAACAACAGCAACAAAGAAAGAAAAAAAAATTAAATAAGTAATTAAAAAAAAATAAGGAAAAACACGTGATTTTCTTTGTCCTCAGGCGCCCGTCTCAGGCACCTGCTCACCTGTCTTGCTGCCCTGTTTCCCTAGTATTGGAGTCCCTGTCCCTTTAAGGCTTCCAAAAAGCACTCGCCAAAAAAGAGGCGCTTCCATTTCTTTGTTCTCCTGCGTCAGCCTCAGGCACCCACTCACCGGTCCTGCCACCCTGTTTCCCTAGTATCCAGGACCCCGTGCATGCACTCTGTCTGTGCTCTGGTCCGGAATCCTGGGGCAGAGTGTTCAGCAGTCCTGGGCTCCCTAGCCCTCCTTGCTGACTCCTCTCCACCTGCCGGGAGCCGTGGGGAGGGGCGCTCGTGTCCCGCTGGGCTGGGGTTGTATCCTACCCCCTTCACAAGGCGCTAGGTTCTCGCAGGTGTGGATGTGGTCTGGATGTTTCCCTGTGTCCTCTGGTCTCTATTTTAGGAAGAGTTGTCTTTGTTATATTTTCATAGATAAATGTGGTTTTGGGAGGAGATTTCTGCTGCTCTACTCATGCTGCCATCTTCTCCCCACCTCTGCAGTATTGATTTTTAATGATGTTTTTCTTATTCCTATTTTTATGATATAGCAGACACTCTTGGATGCACCACAATAACAAAATCAAGTAGGGTCTTTTCTTGCCCTTATGAAGTTCCACAGACTATAAGGTTTTCAAGGGCAGCAATGTACCTTGTAATATGGTTTTCACTTCAATTCCCAGCATGATTCTTGGCGTGCAGCAGGCACTCAGCCAACTCTGTTGAATGGAGACAGGCTGGTGGTTGCCATAGGGGCTGGGGGTGGGCAGGTGGATGAAATAGGTGGAGAGGAGAAAATGTTGGTGGGAATGTTTGGTTTCTTGATCTGGGAGATGGTGGCATGAGTGTGTACACATGTCAGAATTCATTGAGCTGTATAATAAGATTTATGTATTTTATTGTATATAGCCTAAAATAAAATTTTTTTAAATAGAAACCAAACTCCCCCCCAAACAATCTGTTGAATGAGTTGGGATGCTAGATGTGTATATTTTGAAATACAAATTGATACAAATATTTAATCATTATATTGAACTGTCAAATTATTCTAAGACTTACAGTTATTACCTGCATGTATCTATATTTTTTCTTATTTTAAACACAAACTGGGTCAAAGTATAGGTTCACTTGACTAAACATTTTGGTCAAATGTGGAATACCAAATGCCCAGGGGGACAAAAATCAACTTCAGCCGAAGGTTAACATCACCATCACTGGATGATACAATGAGATACAAGAACAAATATGAATTATTTCACCCAGAAAGTATTTAATTATTATTGCAATTTGAATATGTAAATAATCATTGTATTTTAAGTTGACATTATAGAGCAGGAACAAAATTTCACAAGCCATCAGCTTTTTCACTGCTCTTACAATCACTATATTTCAAACAAAATTGAGATTCATTTTTTATTAGGGATAAGGGAAGAATGAGATAATGTGAGAGTGGCACAGAGATCCCTAATAATGAAGTCTTTCTTAATGCTGAATTCATATTATGTTCTTTATTATCTCTGGATTAAAGATGATAGTTCATGGATACTGTTGCACATAATTTTGGAGTATTTATTCTCTGAATATTTCTTCTCTTAACTTTCAAGGGATAGAATGGATATTCTACTTTTGATTCATTTTCACAAATTATATAGAAGTCCCATAAAGTGAAAGACTCATTGACCAATGGAATTAAATAACTGAAAATAAGAATTACAACTGAATATAATAATTCATAGCAGTCATTTCTACAAAGATGCTGCAAACACTGAAGCAGGGCTCCTAGAGGAAAGACAGGTTAGGTTCCTGAGAGCTTCTGGTCACAATATTTTCATCAACCAGTCAACACATAACCTTGCTTTATGTGTGTTTCTGTTTAAAGATACTTGATTTAATACAGATTGTTGATTCATTAGCATTAAACTGAAAAGCAATAGCACTGACTCATGCCTAAAGGGAGTTTACCATAACACGCATTTTTTTTCCATAAGCACATCACAGTCTTGGGCTTATAAACACTAGGAAGCCCTCTAGCACTATACCTAGCTGTTTGAAACAGTGAAATAACCAAAATTCACAAACGTGCAAACAATGTGGCCCTAAATATACCATGAAAAAGAACTGTTTGCTGTGTGAGAGCTGAAACAAAAAGACAGGGCGTCTTCTTGTTTGACCTCAGCTGGGAACATGTGAGGCGGTTCACTGCTCTGTGCATGTTTGCATGTGACCATGAAAGAGTACATGCTTGGAGTACCGATTTTGGAGTTAGAAATAAATTTTAGTAAGTAGGCACATTTGAAAACATGAAATCCATAAGGACTTAAGATTGATGTAGTTTTAAATGATATTTTACTCACTCTTATGACTACTAATAAATGCTATAAGAGATATAAATCAGGAGTGTAAAATTGTTTACATTTTTATGAACATGTGTTCCTAAAACATATCATGTTATTCCTGAATTTAGCTAACTCATTTTCTTATAGTTTTATCTACAAACCTATTTCTCTATTTATTTGTTTATCTCAGAGTTCCTAGTAATAGCTTCATATACAAAATTAACAGTTTTAATAGCTGTCATAAATTGTTGAGCATTCTTTCTTGCAATAACTATACTTTCATACTTCAGCAGAATTTTACAATCTAAAGCATATATAGAATTTTTAATTTTTCCTAATTTTCCAAGAGAAAGGCATAATAAATCTAAATGACATGCCTTGTTCATATTTGAGACATTATGCTAAATAGATGTGGTAACCTATGTTAAATGCAGACTACAAGATCATTGACAGTACAAAACTCAGGGGGGTCTAAAATGATGGCTTTCTAAAGGTCAAGGCAAAGTCCAAATCCAAATTAGATGGATTAACCCAGTACTAGGAAGAAGCCAAACTTCAGTGTTTCCCTATCCACACACTGAGCTCTTGCCTCTGAACTGTTGCTTTTCCACTGATACCACTTCTGCCCCAGCCCTGCCCTACCCTCCCGCACAAAGGGAGCCATGGCTGTATTCTATTACTAACCAAGATCCTACAATTTAAAATCCATTCTTACATGAGAAGTCCTTTTCGAATTAAACAGTTTCTCATCAACTAGGAATTGTTTAGTTATTCCCTTGCCTTAAGCCTGGTGACAAGGCAGGCTTTTGAATGCATACCATGGGAGTTTGCTGGATTTGTTCCATTTCTTTCTCATGAGACACAGTAAATCGTGGAGATGAGGAGCACACGCTCTGGAGGCAGGCCACTGAGAGTTGTATCCTGACTCTGCCACTTATTAGCTGCAGTCCTGGGCAAGTTACTTCATTTCTTCATGCCCCAGTTCCTTATCTATCAAATGAGGAATGTCCCTGGGTTGCTGTACATGGACAGAGTATTGTTATTTAATAAGAGCTCAGTAAGTCTCAGCCTTCATATGATCTCATCACCTATGTCCCCATGGCTTCTTCTGTCACTACTGTAATTGTCAACATTGACTTCCCCTACTTCCAAGCTGGACTCCATTGGGACTAAGGTTGCTATCAATTTTGGACTCCCAAATTCTGCTTGAACATTTTAGTTTTTGATTAATTTATGTTATATGACAAAAGTTATGGGATAGTCAGTCCTGTGATTGAATTGTATTATATGACTCCCTCTTAGTCAACCAAAGAGAGATTCTCTGGCTGGCATGTCTGTCAGAAGACCATGTGGATATGACACAGTGGCAGCTTCTAGTAGCTTCAAGGTGACAGACAGGAAAACAGAAACCTCGATTCTCCAGTGGCAAGGAATTGAATTCTTTGAATAAGCTGAAAGAATGTAGAAAAGCCCTTTGCTCCAGAGGAAAATGCAGTTCTACAGACATCTTGATTTTGGACTTGTGTGGCCCTGAGCGGAGGACCCAGCTATGTGGTGCTTGGACTTCTGATCTACAGAAACTCTAAAATTCTAACAGGAATGTTTTTAAGCCACTAAGTTTGTGGTAATTTATTATACAACATTGAGAATGGACACAATGGCCAGAGAAGTCAAAGGGGTTTTTGATGACAACATGGTGTCATAGTGAAGAGACTCCCTCCTCAGTTAGTCGATGTGCACATTGCCAGACAATCAGGGCATGGTACATGCTGGTAGCAATATATGTCCCTTGTCATGTTTGGAGACTTAAACTTGATGTCCTCTAGCCTACTCCTCAGTTCCAAAGGCCATATCACTGTTTCTTTCAAGGGAAAGGAACACATATACTTATCTTGATCGTCATTCCCACTTGCCGGATTTGACCTGACCCATGGACAAGAGCTATGGATGTATTTTGATATCTTGAGCCACAGAGAATTTAACAAAATAGCTAAAGAATTACCATCAACAAACCAAAAGTATACACAATATATTCACTACTGGTTTGAAAGAGAATCAATGTCCTATTGTTCATGGAGATAAATGGCCATCTTTCTCTCTTCCCTTTGATTTCATCCAAAGGAGAAAGGCAATCCCTTTCTCTCTCTGCACTTGCTTGTCAAAACAGTCTGCTAAAATTTGAATAAGGGACAGTTTTGAAATGCTCCCCAACTTAACATTTTCAAGAGTAAGATTTTCCTCTGAGTTGACAGACAAAATCTTCATCTGACAAATGAATGTACTCAAGAGATTATATCAATGGCTAATCCAATTAAAACTCTTTGATATGTTCAGTTACCTCTGCTGTAACTTAGATGAGCTGTAGATTGTAGAGACCTGAAAGTTGTATTTACTTTTCACTTAAATCTTTTTTAATCATTTTGTATTTAACTTCAGGGAAATTATAACTTCTAATTATTTTTCCTTATCTTTAGAATGAAAGAAGCTAATAATAAAAGAATAATACTACTCTAAATCTGGTTACTGGTTATCATTTTAAGCTTAAACAAACCTGTTTTACTAAATCAATGGATAGAAACAAAAAAGATGCATAGGAGTGAGGCCTAGTCTTCTGTTTGGGGTGTGTGTGTGAACATGTGTGTGTGTGGTTTGATTAGAGAGAGATACACCTCACAATAAAGCATCAATTCATTATCTGGATCTGATTTCCAATTAATTATTTTGGCATTCTCTAGACAGAGCTGCTTAATATGTAGTCTATATGATATAATTTCAGACTTTCAGAAATGCTGCAAGATAAACAGGCAATGTTTATTCCAGAATAAAAACACTATTTGACAACGTTTTAGAAATGAGGACATTAACAGAGGCCAGGAGCATCACACAGGTAAGAACCATTTTCACTTCTTCCTTTAGACTGTGGGGTTTTTGCTTTCTGGATGCTATGTGCTATATTTGTGTAAAAGAAAAGGAGGCAGTTTTTATTTTATTATTTTATCTTATCCTCTTATATTTCATTTTGTATTTAATGTGGGGAATGTCAATCTTCAGATTTGTGACCTCACCTGCTTTCCTAAGAGAGTTATTTTTGTGATTTACAAATTGCTTCAAACTGTCTCCCAAATCTTTCCAATAAATACCATAGTGAGAGTATAAATACATCATAAGGACATTGAAAGCCTTGTGAATATCTGGGTATTTCTAATGGCATCTGGTACAACTCTGCATCTTGCCTGAGAATTTCCAAACTGGATTTTTATATCCAGTTCTCTTGCAGATTCCATCTAAGTTAAAGAAAAGTTGTTCCTCTAAAAGATATTTCATGACATCCTCCATTTCCACCTTAAACCCTGTTTTCATGTTTTTAATTTTACTTTATGATGTTACAACCAGAGAACCACATTTCAGTGAAAATTTCCCTTTATTAAGTGCTTCCCCCATGGAGAAAGCATGGTTACAATGAGAATTCTTTCTTGGCTATCATAAACTTGGCCTCCTCTCCTTCACATCCCTAAAGCTTTGCATGTGTGATTATCAGAACTCCCTTTTCTGTGGGATTATGTGTAATTAAGTTTTCAATCAATTTGACTAATTAAATGGAAGCACTGTCTATAGGCTAGATCAGGAGACTAGAAATCTGAGTTTCTATATATTGCCACCAATTCACTAGGTGGATACAGAAGGTTATTTAACTTCTTATTTTCCAATGAAGGGAGTGGAGAGGAAGTATTGAAGGTCAGGTCTACAAGGTCCCAGTTTTGCTAAAACTCCAAATTCCTCTCTTTCTCTCCTTTTATGCTGTCTTGAGCCTCAGATTCAAATTCCCAACTGTCTTTTCTTGCAGGAGAATTCACAGCCTCACCACGTCCATCTGGAAAGTTAGTCACAAAGGGCTAGACACCCCTGAGAGGCTGCTGCAAACCCCTGGCTAAGGGTGCAGATTTCATCACTGCCTTGGACTTTACAGGCTTTACTGCTCAGAAGGTGGTAGATATGTGAGGAGACTATATTAAACTCCTTAATAAAGACTTTGACATTCTTTTAGCATTAGGCATGAATTAATTATTGTGCTGGGAAACTAGATGTTTCTAGCTTTGGAATATAAAATAATTAGAAATAATTCTGAAAGCTCTTTAGACACTCTAGTCCAACCTCCTTACTTTCTATATGGAACATGAGGCCCATGAGAGATAAGGATTGCTTATCTCAGAAGGAGCTGGAACTCTATGCTTCGTCCCCAGTGCTCCCGCCATGACTTACCATGACTGCATGTCAGGTATGACTGCTATTGACAGTCATATGACAGCTGTTTATGCCACTAAGCATGATGCTACCTTGCCAAATGTTTGGAGCAAACATGACTCAGTTCAATGGCAAGACAGTTGGCCACCCTGTAGCATCCCTTAGGTACCCAGAGAAAGAGGAAACTCAAGTGCCAAGGGTAGCAGACTATCTGTGTGACCTCTCTGTCTGTACAGCTCTCCACGGGGAGCATCCTTGTGTCACCCTGTGGGGTAAACAAGAGCTGCAGGAAGAACCCTCATGGAAACTATGGCCTCCAGAAAGACAAGCTACCACTGAAGTGGGAGGGAAGAAGCGTATAAATATTTTCACAGTACCTGGGGTCATAGAGCCTCTGGGCTGTGAAGAAAGCTCACTCTTGGTTCTAGCTTCTGCCAACCACTGGGTCTTTCCTCAAGAACACCCACCAGATTCCCAACTTGCAGTCCCCCCCATCCAAAAGGTATACTCCTTGGAAGAGTACATTAGCGCCCACCTAAGCTTCCTCCCTTGGCTGGTCTTAGCACAAGGCAGTGTTTCCCTTACTTCAAATGCCTCCATACTTGTTGAAGTAATGTGTTCTGTACTGTCATGCATCATTAGTATGTGGCTTTGGGTGTGTTCTCTAGCTGCTACCTGAGTGTCCCTCACACTGCCCCACAGCATCACAGGTTCCTTGAGCTGAGAGGCCAAGGCTGCCTCTTTGGCTTTTCTAACAGCACTTACCACTTCCTGAGTGTGCATTGAGTTGACATGAATCTCCATGGAGAAGAGGGTGAGTCTGTTTGTTTGTGTTTGTTTGCATCCACTCTTTCTATATTCTTATCATGGTTAAACAAGAAAGCAAACAGCATGGGTCTTTGGTGAATTTTAACTGGCTTAGTATCTGAGCACCAATTCCTTGAAAGCATTTATAGTTTGAAAATGAGAAGCAAATTCTTTCAATGTTTGATTTTTCAAATTGTGGTTTATGTATCTATATTTTGAAATTAAAACATATTTAAAAGCTAATATAGATATATCAGTAACTGAAAGTTTTGTATATTGGTTTATAGTGATACCAGAATCAATAGTTGTGATCTAGAAGGATGATACTTCTTTATACTAGAAACCCATTTTGCTTTTCCCTGCTAAACTAATACTTATTCTGTCATGCTCACTGCTCACAAGTGTTTCAGGGAATAATATATACTAGAGCTATTAGGGACAGGTCTGCAATGTTAAACAGTAGCAAGTCAAAGATGACAAGTCTTGTCATTTAATGAGTCAAAGATCAGATACTAATATTGAATTAAAACTAAGCAATGCACACTCATAGTCTCCTATTCTCTTTGCTTGCAAAATGTCAGCAGAGAAGCAACAGGAAATAGCAGAATATGGGAGACAAAAGTTGCCCATATTTAAGGAGACAATGAAATGCAATGAAGGTTGTTTAATTGAAACAATGAATTGTTTCACTAAAAGAGATGCACATCTCCTATTCATTAAGATATGCATCAAGATCCCTTTCAGAATAAACATCTAATATCTACTCTGTTACCTCAGTGATATTTTCACATATTTTTATTTTCCACAATTAATACCACTGGTGTCAGAGAGAAAAAAAAACAGCCAAATTTAATGCTTTCTTATGTACTGGGCACATACCACTTCTCAAGTAAATTAACTACATTAAAAGAAATGCATCAGACATTGTGATTAATCCAGAGATACAAACGCACAGGGAGAAGGAGTATGACCCAGAGCGCACCTGAAAGCTTTAGATCTCCGTCTCTTATAGTTTATGTTCATACCCACTGACTCGTGACAGATCAAGGCATTTCTAGGAAACTCTGAAGGCAGCTGGCACCTTGGATACTGTTTCTTTATGGGAACATTAAGACAAGTAGAATAAAAATCCTCAATTAAACATAAAAGTGACCATTGGAGGAAAGAAACTGATTTCTGAATATAAAACACACACAACTACATATTTTCCAATTCTGTATTGGTGGGAGAGATCTTACCTCTTGGATCCTGGTGAAAAACAATCAAATTATGGAGAGTGACATCTGTCTCCATTAAATAGAGTAATTTCCCAGAGAAGAAAAGGACTTTCAATGCAACAATAGGAGACTTGCCAGCTGACAGGAGAGAATGTTCCCTGACTTGACCATTGTTGATGGGACTCTGATGTGTTCTCCCAGGAGTGGATGGTCTAAAGCATTGATTCATTAGTCTGTTTAATCTTCATGCTTGCTAAAAAAGAGATCCTCCTTGATTCAAAGGCTGTCAGGCTGTCATCTCAAGAGGTTCATCCCTTGTCATTCCCTCCATCCACAATCAAAGAGAATGACTCCTAGCCCTGTTATAAAGAATTAGCATAAAGAAGAAAGCAATCTAGAAATAGAACCTGAGATTTTCAGCTAGGGACATCTGCATTTTTATGTCAACCTTCTACTCCCACTGTGATTTTCAGTCCCTCGGGTAGATCTTTGTATAATGATCCTTAGTATAATGACACCAGTTTTTTTTCACCTCTGCTAAAAAAAAAAAAAAATCATGATATGGTTAGTGTTGAGCTGACAATTACAGCCTTAAGTTTTGTGATCATGATGCTATCATTTAGAGTTAAATTTTTGATTCAGACATGGCAAGCTAAGTTGAGAGGAATAGATTTGGTTCGTGGGTGGGACAGAGAAGTGGCAAAGTCCAGTAAGACTAACCACTGGAGTGCCATGAATTGATGCATTTGAGATGTATAGTCCTGGATTGGATGAGTATTCACAGTCTGAGTTCTGCTTTGAATTTCCAGATATCTTTTACCAATTCTTACCAGTTCTTAACTTTACCAGTTCTTGATGTATTGAGTCCAAGGTAAAATCCATGTGACTATATGCTGAATTAATGCTTTGGAAATATTTAATGTTTTTAGTACCAGATGACAATGTTTACCTTACCATTGTAAGTGGCAGATGCCCATTTACAGACAACCATATTTATATTTGCATGATTATCTTTAGTTACCACCCAGATCACATTGATTAATTCTGCTTAAGATTTTCTCTCTCTCTGTTTCCAGGTACCAATAATTGAATTTGCTAATGTGATCACCATTCTGACTATAGGCATTATATTGAGTAGTGATACTAAACACTAGAATGATGTTTTTGCAGCTGTGATTGGGATGGAGACACTAAGTACGAAGGGTTCATACACTTTTGTGACTGGTGCACAGTTTCATATTATCTGGAAGGGGAGCATTACTTGATTTGTCACTTCTCTCCCCCTGCCTCTCATACAGTATTCATCAAGTCCCTGTCTGTGTGGTCTGCCCTCCATTCTCCTTCTCACATGTCTCAGCCTTATTTGTGACTCCATGGTCAAGCTGATTCCACCGTGTGTAAAATCACTTTCTGCTTATTGTGCGTTCTATTTAGAAATATTCTTAGTATTAGCATATGACATTCATATTCAATGTTCTTATCTAGGCTGTTAAAATGGCTACTGGACTGCCCACTTCCGATCTTCCTCTTCCTAATTCTTTGTCAGATCATCGTGAAAGTAAATGTCCTAGTGTACGATTCCCCTCAGGGCTCTTCCTGCTGAGGGATTCTGGGCCTCTGTCTATTGCCTGCACCGTCAGGTGTGCACTCGCCATACTGCTGTCACTGTAGTCCTAGTTCTTGAGTGAACTTGTGTTTGTGACTGGATCTCTCTGCATACTCACATGAAAACGGACAATGTCCCCGGGATCCCTTTCCCCCCCTTTAGTCTCCTTCATGCTTCTCCTTCACACTGCTTCCTCCATATCTGCACGTCCTAAATATGGAAACTTCAGAACCTAACAAGGACCTTCTCCCCTCTACTTATGTAAATCTCTTAGCCAGAAAAATAAATTGTACTTTTTTCCCCTAAACTCTCATGTCACTATTTGCTGGAGCCTCATTTTTATGAACTATTATTTATAGGATCTACTTTATTGATACATTAACCACAAATTTCTTGCAATTAAAAGTATTATCTTTTAGGCTTTCTGATTCTCAAGAAAACCACCAATATATATTTCTAAGATAGCTATCATAGTGTGACACATGGTTAATTACAAATATTTTCCTGTATTTTATTGTTATTATTCTCAAAGTCTAAAACCACCCAAACCAACAGTTTTTGTCATCACATGTTCATGCCTGATCTTTGACTCAGCTTTGAAGAAATGGAAGAGTATTGCCTTAAAAGAAAAACCAAGGATGTTTCCATTAAATGTTGGCAAGTATCTGGGAGATGAGTTTCTTTTGGGGGTGGGGAGGACTGGTTACACATTCTTTAAAGAAAAGGTGGCTTGAAGAAAAAAGCACACTTTTGCCAAGATGAAAATCAGCATGCTCAAGATTACTCCTGGATTGCAAGTATGATCATTCAACACCTGACCACTTCACAATGCAAGAAGCCATTGTGCCGGGGTTTTGCTGAGGAGCAGATATCAATGAATGCTGCTATAGACTCTAAAATTAGATCCAGGAACATGGCTTATCCCTAAAACATTGTGTTTGAGTAATTAGAAATAGAAATCATGGGATTGGGAATTAAAAAAGGAATCAGTACTGTGGGTTTAGTATCTGATACCTGCAAGTTATCCCTAGGCAAGATGAAGAAAGCAAGTTGATGCATGTTCCCCTGGACCACTCGCTTTCCTTGTTGAATAAGACTTGTGCAGTTAAGGCAGAACACCTGAGTGGGTGGGGTAAATCTTAGAATGACATCCTTCAGGGCAGAGTTGTCTAGATAGCAGTGAAGTAGCTAGCTAGTGGATGAAGAACAGGAGACTGGAAAAGGGTCAAGGGGTTTTTAAATACTCACCTAGTATGAAGAAAGAAAGTAATAAGTATTTCACCCTTTTTCTAACGTTTTCACTTCAAGGAACACCATTTATTTTTTATTTGTTTAACTGAAGTATAGATGGCATACAGTATTATATTAGTTTCAGGTGTACAACATAATGATTCAATATTTATATATACATTATGAAATACTGACCCTGGTAAGTGTAGTTACCATCTGTCACCATACAAAGATATAATATTATGGACCATCTTCCCTATGCTGTACTTTTCATCCCTGTAACTTATTTATTTTATAATTAGAAGTTTGTACCTCTTAATTCCCTTCACCTATTTCTCCCATTCCCCTACCACTCTCCCTTTGGGCAACCACCAGTTGGTTCTCTATATTTATAAGTCTGTTTCTGGGTTTAATTTTTTGTTGCTTGTCTATCCATTTGTTTTTTTAATTCCATATACAAGTGAGATCAAGTTACTTTTCTTTCTTTGTGCAACTTATTTCACTTAGCATAATACCCTCTAGGTTCATGCAGGTTGTTACAAATGGTAAGATTTCATTTTTTATGGCTGAATAATATTCCACTGTGTGTAATATACCATATCTTCTTTATCTAGTCATCTATCAATAACAATTAGGTTACTTCCATATCTTGGCTATTGTAAATACTGTTGCAATGAACACAGCGGTGAATATATCTTTTTGAATTAGTATTTTTGTTCTCTTTGGGTAAACACCCAGAAGTGGAGTTACTGGAGGGCAAGGTGCTTCTATTTTTAATTGCTTGAGGAACCTCCATATTGTGTTCCTTAGCGGCTGCACCAGTTTACATTCCCACCATCAGTGAACAAGGGTTCCCTCTTCTTTCAGATAAACCATTTGCAAATATCTTCTCCCATTCATCAGTTTGCCTTTTCATTTGTTGATAGTTTCCTTTACTGTGCAAGAGCCTTTTAGTTTGTTTTAGACCCAATTGTTTATTTTTGCTTCTGTTTCCCTTTCCTGGGAAGACAGATCTAGAAAACAACTGCTAAGGCCCATGTCCAAGAGTTTACTGCTTATGTTTTCTTTTAGGAGTGTTGTGGTTTAAGATCTTATATTTAGTGTATAACCCATTTTGAGTTTATAAGGATAAGGAGAGCTAATACAGGAATTTCAATCCTGTCTAATCAGATAGTCATGGTAAGAGATGAGAAAAAAGAAATCTAGATTGTATGGTCCCAGACAGGGCTTATGTTAACCAACCACAGCCTGAAAAAGAGAGCTGGGTCCTTAGAATCAGAACACTTTCTTCCCCTTGAGTATCTAAGGACTTTGTAGTCTCTGCTTTCATCCCTTCTCTTAGAACCTGATTTTAGCCATTTCCTTCAATCAAGTAAAAATGACAGGTAACAGCTTAAAATGTCATCCTTCCCATGGATATCCGTATTTTAACAAGGGATTAGTCTTTAAGCTTAAGTGCCTTCAGTGATGTTTCAGTCAATCTCTCAAAAATGGGGTAACGTTTAGGCTTTCATGCGATCTCTAAAATCCCTCCTAAGTGGCCACATAAAGAACCAAAAGGGCCTTGCTAAGGAGAATATCTTACCCCAACTATGCCTGTTTGAAGGAGATTTTATCTTTAATGAGGCAAAAAGCAGCAACTTTTCTGATAATAATTAGCTTAAGAGCTCTTGGCTTCTTCAAATGTCATGTTAACTTCATTTCCGAAGACTTACAATTCACCTTCTTTGTAATATACATTATTTGTACACTACTTCAAGAAGACACTAAAGGTTGACTTTGTCCAATTGTCACTCGAAGACTTTTGAGCTTCAAGCAGCTTGTTTCCAGATAAGAATATGTTAAATATCTTTAATTTACCCTTATAAGGATGCGAGGGTTTGCTGTCTTTAAAAGTGGGTGGAAAGGAGGAAATGCCTTTTCCAACTCCTTCTGCATGCTGTCACTGAAAGAGGCTGCTTTGCTAATTATTCTCAGAAAAAATGTGATGCTTATAGGGTTCAGGGTTGTAGCAAACTTAGACACTGAAGTCTATGCTACATTTAAAAAAATATTATTGATGGCAGGCCCTGCTTCAGGTTACATGCAGGGATGCAGCAGGAAGCAATAAGAGGCTGGCATTGTGGGGGGAGTTTGGGGTCAATTCAATTCTAGATGCTCTGACGAGTTGAACAGTAACCTGATTTGGATAGATCTGAACCATTTTGCTCAATACTCCACATTTTTACATAAATGCAGGAAAAATTTGCACAATAAAGATCAACATCAAACAGTTGACTAAGCATCTACTATGCTTGCTGAATGAATGGATTTTGAATTTTCATCTCCTTTACTATAAAGGAATAGACTACTAGTCATAATATCTCTCTATGTAAAGGTTAGTCATTGGAACTAAAATACATTATCCCATTCAGCAAATTACCTCTGAGGATGCAAAATCAAATCTTTTTCTTATAGTAAAATTTTGTCTCTTCAGTGATGACTGGGTGAGGAATTTAAATAAATCATGTCCCAAATCCATCCTTTTATGTCTCTTATAGTTTTAATAAAGAATTAACCATGGCAGAGGACCATAGCAGAAAAATACAGCTTTTCTTTTTCTGTCAGGTGCCATAATTAATCCAGATGTGATTCAAAGAAAACTGACGGATAAATGTTACATGGTGGCATTAAATTATTGTGTTGCTACTTTAAAAATGTATCTTAAGAAACAATAAAATAATCTAATAATCTAAATTTTTGCTGAAAATGAGAGAAAACAAGACTTACGTAGGCACTGATAATAATGAACACTCACCTCATTCTATCAAGTCTTGCTGCTAAACCTGTCCTGGATTCTCTGGAATCCCAGTGACAAGGTAATTCATATTAACAGTCAGTCTGGGTTCAACATCATTCATGTGTACTGTCAGGTCACCACAAATCCCACATCCCCCTCATCTCTCAGGCTTAAAAATGTCATTTAACACCAAGGACTAATTAATTAACTGGATTTTCTAATATTTAATGAAGAAGATTCTAAGCCATTAGAATCCAGTCTTGTTCAAATTTAGGTCACTGAAGGGTTCTATAAGTATGCCTATCAACAGAAAATCTAACCATTTCTTTTTCTGGATTTTACTTTATTAGTAATCAGATTTTTAAAACAATATCACATTCAAGCAGAGGACTACATACTGGAACGATTTTGTAATTTCTATCATCATGCAAGTCTGTACTACCAAATGCCTTTATTTTGCACACAAGAGGAATCTCTCCTTTAAAACATGCTGTATCATTAATTCTGGAATTAGTGTGAAGTCCTGATGCTAAATGTTCGTATATATTTGATAACAGTGTATATTTGATATTTGTTCTCTATGGCTAAAGGCAGAAAATGAACTTTCTTAAACTGCGGTTGTCAATTTTTTCTCTGTTGGAGTTGACTGATCTAATACTGCAGCTAGTCTTTTATTTGAAGTTGGCAAACTCTCAACAGTAGACAAAAGCATGAAAGAAAATAGGGATTTACATCAGTATATACAAATAAAGTGACCTTATTCTGCAAAGCTTCAAATTTGCAAATATTCACATATCAATTTCCATAAACACCTTCCCTCTGAAACTAGATAGTCTTTCTAGTGCAAATCTCGGGCATCTATTCCTTGAGCATGAGAAACTCCAAGTTCCCATTTGCCATCAGAAATGCACTTTCGATCATTTTGTATTACCTGCTCACATGTAGTTAAAGATTGTTTTCCGAAATAAAATCCAAATATATTCTGAGGTAAATTCACAGTAGAAAGATTCAATCAAGAACTAAATCATTTTTAAGGATTTATCCTCATGGATATGAATGGATTATTCTAGTCAATAGCTTTCTGAAATCCTTTGGGTTAAAATTTCATGACAGTGCTCAAAGCTGGGTTTCCAAAAACATTAATTTCCAATGAATTTGCATTTTAAAATGTTCAAAATAATATATGAGGTGGGTTTGGACTTATTTTCATATTCTTCCCCTCTAGTAATGTAAATGAGAAAATTGGCTGAGGTAAGAGCTCTCTCAGACTTTCATCTCCTATCCAAAAGAACCTTTTCTAGAATGAAGGGAAATGGCATGTAAACCTCACAGAAATAAGATTCCTACAAAAGTTCTGCCATGTCATATTCTTCAGTGAATAAACTGACTGGGCTCTATTAACTGAAATGGCTTTCCTATGAGTGGCTGTTCATCACAGAGAACCTAGACCTGAAGCCCAGAGTGTAGATGCCCTCGGACAGCAGCTCAGGGAGCAGAAGCAAGCCTAGACTCGTCCAGGGTGGGTGAGCAGGGAGACTGGATTGATTAGCAGGTGACTGAAGGCTTGAACAACTCCATAGTGTTCAATGTGGGCTTTAGACCCTAAAAGTCTCAGGACAGCCACAACATTCATGAACTTCCCGAACATTCATCAGAAGGGCAGTGACCCAGGTGCACAGGGCAGTATTTGAGACTGTACATGACTTGCAAAAGGCTCAGTTTTCCTCTCTCTGGCACATGACAGTGAGTTTCCATGTCTTCAGAAAGCTGAGCCTGTGGGGTTAACCTTGAAACATTTGCAAGCCCTTAAATTCATAAAGAATGATCTTCACAAAGCCCAAGTGTCCCATTTGACTATACCACAGTTTTTGTCATCTTACTCACAAAGTTCGTTTAGTAGTAACATTGAGTGGTTTCATGAAAGTGTGATTTTGAGAAATATAACAGCAACCACTGGGCTACGAGAACCAGGCCTTGCTGAGTGACGATCTTATTTCCCATCATGCTAAGACTCCAGCTCACCACATTTTGTAGAAGAAGTTAAAATTCCCAATTGCTGTAGACCTTCAAAGACTAAACCATGAATGTTCAGTATGAGCATGTCAATGGTCTACATTCTGTACATCTCACATCTTTCAGGGTAGGACATACAGTTTCTTCAATTTGCTGGCAATACACAGCAAAATTCCTTGTGCTGGTCAAGTGCTCCCTAAATACTTGTCAGGGAAATTGAAAGGTGAATGAATAAATGAATTAATTATTAAAATAATAATATGCACCATAGTTGCTCTTTGTATCAATTCTCCAGTGGCTGGAAGCATCACAAAAACAACACATTTGTACATACAAAAATTCTAGATCCAGGGAACCCATCTGTAAATCCTTGTTGCAGACAATATGATTCTACCTGTAAGTATGATTTAATTGCTTCTAATTTATTTCATCATTCAATTATATTTGAGAATATAGTACAAGCACATTGATACCAAATAAAACATCATCATTAACAAAATTGCATATGTCCTGAAAAACAGTAGCATCCTGTATATTGTAATAGTATTGGAACACTGAAAATCTGACTCATCCTTGCACCTTACCTCTGGAACTAGATTGTTTCTCCAGTACAAATCTCCTTGTAATTTGTATTTTAATATACTGCCTCTATTCACTTGTTAAGATTGAAGATTTAAGCTGTATAATGTTGAACAAAAAAATGTGTAATTGTCACATAGCTACATATGGTATGAAAAAGTATAACCAAGTGTTAAAAAATTAGGCAAAAATAATAATTTTCTGTCAAAAGGCAAGAAATTTGAAATGTTATTAAGATGAAAAGAATAAATAAACAAAATTTATAGGGATGTTTTTCTGAGTTCTAATCTTGAACTGCCCCCTGCCAAAAGAAATATATGTTTGTGGGGTGAAGAAGAAATAATTATTATTCTCAAAACATATTTATTCCAATATGTAGCCCTGAACAATGCTGCTTACACAGCCCAACAAATCCTCATTCTCAACCATGCTTGCATTTTGCATGGAACTATCTATGCCAAATGGTCATTTTTCTCACATTTATTATGTTAACAGGATAAATGCCAACATTTGTCAACATCTTGTAAATGATGAGTCTTAATGAGGCAAGCTACTGTTTCACTCCTCTGAGGAATTTCATAGCAGAATAAGCAAAATATCAGGTTAAAGCGAGTGGGAGGGAATCCCAGAGTGCAAACCTTTTCTGTGAACATATATTCCTTGAGGTTTTGCTTAGAATGTGTTCTAGGATCCAGGCCAATTTGGCCTAAACCTTTATACAACATTTTAATTATATTTTTAACAAATCCTGCAAAATGAGGTTCACATGTTGATTCAGCCAAAAGAAAAAAAAGCAGTATCTACAAGCTGAACAGAATGCAAAAGAGAGGAAATGATTTAGAGATGTTGCCAAAAACCAATGAATACAGTGTTTTTATAATACCAGGCCATGTTCCACTCACATTGGAGTAGGTATAAAGAGAGTGGAGGATATATTATATTCTTGCTCTGAAATAAATGAACCGATGAGTTTTTATTTAACACATGTGTGCTAGACTCAGAAAAATGTGGCATTTACAGAAACATTGTTTACATACAACATGAGGATGTAAGGCAAGACAAATGTTAGATAAGATGATACCTAGGCTCTGTTACAAGCCTGGAAGTCAGTACAAGATTGCAGTTAATGCCATAGGTTTTGGGATCAGAAATATTAAATCTGTGTTTGAGTCCTGACTCCAGGAATTATAAACTAAATACACTTGAAGAAGCCACTTTATTTCTCCAAGTCTCAGTCTTCTACTTCATGTTTACTGACCCCTGTTCTACATACTTTACATGAATTAAGACAGTAAGCTTTAGAACAAACCCATAAGGTAATTTTATTCCCATTTTATAGGTCATGACACTACAGCAGAGAAAGTTTAAGTAATACTCCCAAGATCACAGAACTAGTAAATGTTGGAGATAGAATTAAATCCCAAGTATCCGGCTCCACAGCATGTGCTGTTAAATTGTGGCTGCTTCTTTTAGCCATAGGTCCTCAGTGGACTGGGTGAAAGTACTTTCAAGGCAGTGATGAGGAGAGGCACTTGGTGGCAATGAACTGAGGAGCAGTCAGGAAATGAGAAAGGGGAGAATCAAGAGCAGGCAGCTCTTCCCAAATGTTAGACTGTGAAGTAGAGAGAGAGAGGTCTAAAGGGAAAAAGCATCAAAACAAGGCTTTCTTTAAGACAGGAAAGACTTTGCACTTGTTTAAATGATCTTAAGAAGAGAGAAAGGGTAATATAAATATAAATAATAATACACAGTAAAGAGGTTTTGGGGACACAGCAAGGAAGGGAGTCAGAGAGAAGATACTAAGAAAACTAGTTACACCTCTCTGTAGCAGCAGGAGGAACACAGGAGTGATTTGTGTGAGTATAAGTAATGAGATATATGAATGAAAATTTTGAAAGTGTTTGTATAAAACCTATTGTATAAAACCATCTCCTCAGAGAAAGATGTTTGAAGATCTGGATTGTTCATTTTGCATAAAAATGGTTGTTACAATTATAGTGAAGCATTGAGGTACTGAGTACCTAAGGTACCAGGTACCCAATAAAGCCTTTTACAAGTATTGTTTCACTCTAAACTTAGAGCATTGGGGGAAATAGATACTCTTATATTGGACTTGAAAAGGAGGCTGATGCTTAACTAGATCAAGAAACTTTCCAATTAGGAAGAGATAGATCTAATACCTAACACTTAAGTATTTTTAATTTCAAAGGTAGCACTGTTATCCATTATTCTATGATGGCTTCTAGGATAGAAAATAAGGAAGAACTGACTAGGGGAAGATAGAAAGGTTGTAACCAATGGTTGGGGACCAATGTCAGAGCATCCGATTCTGCCTAGCTACACAATCTCTCTAAGGTGGTACATGATTAATTACACAATGCATGGAAGACATCAGCTATTCTAAAAGACCTGTGGTATGAGAGGTCATTCCCTTATCCAATCAGTCACTAAATTCTATTTGTTGTCCTTCAGAATCATGATATATGATAGGAAAGCACTGGGAGGCATTTCTGCTATGTTCCTTGGGAAGGAGACTTGAAAGCATAGTTCAGCAAAGGAAAAAAATGGGACCCACATGGGTAAAAAACATAAAAGTTGGAACTCAAGATCAGACACTATGAATGTGAAGTGCACATGTCCCTAAAACATGGGAGGATAGGCAGATAAAAATATCTCTCTAGAAAACATGCAAATGGCCGTAATGAAACATCACTTATGTCTAACCATTAACTTGATTCACACACACACACACACACACGCGCGCGCGCGCACGCGAACGCTCACGCACAGAATCTAAATGGTTGGTTTGGGTCCCATGAAGAAGAAAATAACTATTTTCTTTCATGTTCAAGTTTGTACCCCATCTTGCTTCACTTCTCAGAATTAGTCTCTCATTTTTGAATCCTCTCAGAATCATCCACCTTAATCACTATGTATATGACTCTAAATGAATTTCAGCTATTTTCATAAATGGCTTCTGTCTTCAAAGAATGCTGATCATCCTATGTGAGCACGATCAAGGAGATGCACTTTTAGGTTCTGACAGTGGGTATCTAGGATCAAATTTTGAAAGCATTCTTCATCTTCCGAAGTAAAGTTTTTGAAACAAGCAACACTTATTCAAAGTCCAAGTGTGAGTATTTTTATTTCTGATCTTCTCACATAATTCAATGCTATTTTGATAGTAGAGACCATAACTCTTACTAGTAGAAGACTAGTATATTTTCTTTCTCAAAAGTCTTGTGATCTCCACCCAGGAACAGGGCTGGCAGTGTGGCCCTCCCATAAACCTGACTGACAAGTCAGTGTCAGGGTCCAATGGCGAGCACCCACCTTCCTTTAGAGTCACCTGGTTTGTCGGGTCTTTGGGTTGGGGGTTGAGGAGGTCTTTAGAGGTGATCAGTGTATACGCCTCCTTCTGGCACACCTCAAAGTCACTACAAAGACCCAACAAATCATAAAGTATTTCAATTACACCACGTATTGTGTCCAGGGTGTACTTCCTGCCCCACTTTCTTATGAAGGAGAGTGATGGCAGAGGTTCCAACTCCAGAATTTAACACAAGTCACTCCAAAACCAATTTTGGCATGAAGTTGGGAAATTAGAAAACGCAAACGATGAGGGAATTAAATAAGCATGTAATAAAGAATGTGGGAGTTGCCCATGAAAATGCACACATTTTCTTACCTATGATTAGTTGCTGTCTGGATCTTAAAACTCACCCTGAAAATAAAGTCAGAGATGAAAAAGTCGCACTGATATTACTAAGCAAAGCCCACTGGCAGAGGGCAAATATTCATCCCAGAGGCCCACATAAGTACAGAGGATGGGGAATAGGAGACAAAAGTAGTTTATTCTTACTGCCTCTCAGGCATCAATGGGTTTCATTAAACATCTCTGGGACAGGGATGAAGATTATAACACATTTTATGTAGGAATTTTTTTTAATCTAAACATTTGAAGCTTGCTATCTAATGAGCATAACACCTAGTGATGATGGTGGTAAATTCTTGATTATTTCTATGGGACAGTAAATGAATTTGAAGCTTAGCTTGTTTTCCTATGTTTGAAGAAATATTAGTTCATTTATTGTCCTATTATGAATAGGAGGAAAGATGAGGATAAAGGCATTAGCTAGGGAACAGAAGGACACATACTGGTTAAAAGAAGTAGAAGTTTTATATGAAAGAAAGAAGTACTGAAGAATTAGCAAAGAAGAAATATGACAACTCAAGTGTTGAAGTTGTTGAGATACAAGACTCTCACACATGGATAATTGAATAATAATTTAGGATAACCACTTTGAAGGGCATTTTGACAGAATCAGATATACCTGAATGGTGCATATCTAAAAATTTCAAAATTCCAGGAGAAGCAGCCTGAGACAGAGGAAATAATATCAATAACCAAACCCTATCAGGCACCCATGTCTTCCTAATCAGCATTCATGGAAAATTATGGAAGAAGAGCATTCTCTGTGCAATTCAGAAATACCATTGTGCCAGATTAGATGTAACATGGCTTACAGCTATAGCCTTGATTTTAGACTTAATTCCAAGGTATTTTCCTGGCTCCAATATTTAATTAATAGATGTTTGCCCTTTGATAAAATATCTAATTTTTCTCTCAGTTTCCTCATCTGTAAAATGTCAACAATAGTAATATCTGCCTCATAAGCTTGCTAAAGGAAGTATTTAAGGAAATTTATGTAAAGCATTTAGTAAGGTGCCTAGAACAGAATAAGTACTCAGTAAATCTAGTTACATACTGTAGCTATGGTGATTATTATCACACCGGCTTGCTCAGACATTTGTCTACTCATTTTTTTCAGTAACATAAACTATCGTCTTTAGAACAAAAAAACATCCCCTAGCATCTGCGCCACCCTCAGGGGTAAGGCATGGCTGCTGTGGGAAGCAGCAGTGGGGAAGTATTATATCCTCAGCTTCATAGAGAGACAGTATGCTCAACTGAAGGGGTTTTGTATGAAACATGTTTCTGGAGAATGCCCACTGTTTATAAAGCTGCCAATTGTTGTTGTGTTTGGACCTTAGCCCCTTAAATGCTCATAGTGGGGGAAAGGTTTATAGTTTCTCACTTAAAGAAGAGTCTGAAGTCAGCCAGTAGGAAAATAGAGATAAGGAGGAGAAAGAGGATGATGACAGACCTTACTGTGTGTCAGGCACTGGTCTTGACTATATAATTCCTCTCTTAATCCTTACAACAATCTTGTAAGTAGGTACTTTTATTATCCTCATTTTAGAGATAGGATATGGAGGGACACCAAGGAGAATAAATTGCTCATGGTGACATACTTGGTAAATGGTATAAAGAGCTGACACTCTTAGATGGACTATCTCCAGCTTCCCATGCTTTTCATCCCCAACTGTGAGTCTAAAATCCGAGAACCTGAGTTTTAAAGTCATGGATCCTGAGCTAGAATCCACTATTCCATCTGCCAGACATATCTTGGGAAACAGTAGTTAAACCTGGACTCTGAATCATAGAAATCGATTAGCCTGTTTGAAGGAGACCACCTTTTAAGTATTATATATTCTGCTTGCTGGTGTAAAGATACAAATAAATGTTATTGTAGTTGAAAATTGAGGTTTAACAGGAAAATCTTATTCTAATACTGCTGTTCTCTGGAAAAGAACAGTCTTTCTCCATTCTTTTATAAATACAAAATAATAACTATCATTTTAGAAAGCTGAGTATGCAGAAGCTAAATCTATAGTTTGTTTATTTTTAAAAGATCACCTTAAGGAGGCTCTTGCAAACCACTTGGCTGAGTGGAAGTACTAACACACTGGTATTATAGATAGTGTGCTCATATATTTGTGGCTGATTTCTAATGTTTCTCTGTGCCCCTGGCTGCTGCTATGAGCATGCAATTTCCATTGACTTCATAGAGAGAATTGTAAGTAAGTTGCCTTCCTGGAAGTGGAGAGGGAAAAGGCTAGAAACAGATCCTTGGCTGATGCAAGAAGAAAATAATGCTGAGAGTGGGGTGAAGAACAGCAGCCCTACTTGGATGAAGCTTCCAGAAAAGGGAAGAAATTCATCTTAAAATGGGTCAAGGCTACTGTCTATAGAGAATGGTATGCAATTTTATCTGATGAGTAAAATGCATTTGCTTTTTTTCTCCAGGGACTGCTAAACTGTGTTAAAGGGCTTAAAGAATAGAGAAGTTACTGAGATGGAAGCTGAATGGCACCAGGAAGGGAACCTACACAATTTCAGAGATTAGGATGTAGGTTATTTTGCTAAAGGCAGATCATTCTGCAATCGTGTATGCTTATGAGAGAAATAATGGCTTCCCATTAGTCAGTGTGAGTAACCCTGACAATATGTGTTTAGAAGGCCTTTTTTAAAAATGAAATGAGATTATTTGTAAAGCTGAAACGCTTAGAAAATCACTTTTAATAATGTCACATGGAGCAAATTAATGTGTGTTCATGTTCTTGTGCCGTATCTCTCATTTGTTTTCTGTTTGGGTGAGGGAAGCCCAGCACTCGCACCCCGATGCTTAGATGCTTAGGTCAAAGAAGGACACAGCTCCAAGGACTGTAGCTCAGTTTGGGGGATTTGTGTTTAAAATCAGTAAGATACTGAGCATGCATTAGGACAAACAATAGTTTTTAGAGCAAGTAAAGAGTGAACAGAATTAGTGGTTCACATCCTTTCCTCTCAAGGCATTAGAGATATTCTTTTTATTGATTTGCCAAAACATTAACCTTTATTTATATTTGTCATGAATATGGCCCCATTTTTAATGTTTCACTTTAGTTTGCCTGTGAAAAATTACAGCATAAAGAAATTTTTAATCAAATAGATTAATAATTTGCCATATGATTTCTGTCATCACTTTTATACTTAGAAACCCTTTGCTCACTCACTCTAAAATTAGTTAGATAATCATATTTTCTTCTGTCACTTTCAGTGCTAGTGATATTGATGGGGGTGCTTTCATTTTTTACACTTAATAATTTATCTGAAATTCTATTTTCAACCATGCTTATTTATAACTAGACATTTAGATCACATTTTAAAAATACACTTGTTGAATTCAGATAGGAAGAGTGTTGATCCAACTTTTAACAGTGACTGCCATGCCCATCTTCAACCCAGGTGGTATGTTTTTTTTTTTTAACACAATCTGCATCTTTAAGTATTTTTCCTGAGAGAGTCTTTAACCTTTTCAGACATTCTCTAAGAAAACCAATCTATTTTTAAACTCCAGAGAGCTATCACAGAGCACTTTAAAATTATGCTTATTATGTGAAATGTTATCACCGGTATTTTTTACCAGGTAGCTGTAGTTAAGGAAAATGTGACAGTGCTAAACATTGGTCATACTGGTGCTTTTCTTTTGAGCTACTGTCTCCCTTAATAACAAAAATTCTTAACTCTTGCCTGCCAGAGCAGTCAATGCATTGTTTGCATTACCACTAACCTCTGCAGCAATTGCTACTGAAGTCAGGCAGGCTGGGCCTCAGGATGCAAACTACCCCAACTCCATACGTTACACACAGAAGTGAGCACAGCCTCTGTCCTCCACAAGAATTGAATGAGAACAAGAAAAAGAAAAGATGGCAGTGCCTGAAAGCAGCATTGGACTTTCTCATGTTCTAGAGTGAAGTTCTCAAAAACTGTGCATTCACACTGAGCTACTTCCTTCTGTCAGGAGGGGAAATAGGTATTCTATTAAGTTAAGTTTGGATTATAGAAAAATCACCATCATTCCCTCAATGTTCCTAACAGACAAATTTTGTTCTGGGAACATGGTTCATTTCACTTTCCCATGAAACCCTTAATAAATTAGGGTGCAACTCCTTTGTTGAGGGGATTGGGACTCTCAACTGGGTCCATATTGTTAATAATTATGCTTTAGAATATTACATTGTCACCAGAAAAAAAGGGGGTAAATTCATATGAATAGAAGCTACTTACATGGGAATAACTCGATGCTATCAGTCAGAGAGGAATCAAACGTCTATACAGAACCTCACCAATAGTATTCATGAGATATTGTGCATGTTTATTCTTAAATTAATTATATATTAAAATATGCCTAGTTTTATCTCACTAGTGTGAATTTATTTATTCTCAACAAATGGTTTAACTGCCATGATCCAATGTTGTTTAAAGGAAAATATAAAAGGAAAATTTGGTATTACTATAATACCAGGAGCCACTGTTGCATACCAGTCTCTGGACTAGAAGATTCTTTCCTACATCTTGCTGTCTGTAGGTAAACCAGTTTGCAACTTTCCTTGCATGATACTTCCATGAGAATGCCCATTGCTTCTAAGTGTGAAAACATGCTGTGTTTGTCTTCTCATTTCATTTCAATCATGGAACTATTGAGTTAGCAAATCTCAGATAGCAGCGACCTGTGCTTTAGTTATGTAAGGCTGCCAATCCTGGAATTAAGTCATTTCTAAAGGCTCTTTGAAGGCAGTCGCTTTGTGAAAGAGGTGAATGGCTGTGCCAGATGATGTGACAATGGCACATAATATCGACAGGAAGTTTGGGATGGAATTGTTCTCACATGAAATGGCCACTGAAGAGAATCATTTGTCTCCCTCGTCTTTCATGCTCAGAGGTGCAACAGCTGAGGAAATTACCACAAATTGTTAGGAGGAGAAAAGAAACAGGATTTAGTTCATATCCACAGACATGTTTCTCTGCAAAAGGGACTCAATGATACCAGATAGATTTCACAGATATGGATAAATGTACGCATGTATTGGAATAGTGGGTCTCTGTATATGAATGGGCTGCACTGTTGATTCAGGGGCCTCCCAGATGAACATGCAGATGTGGATAAAGAAACTCTGTGCCTACACATTGGCTAGAATGCAATGGGCTGGGAGAGCCCCAGACTGTTTCACTCTGTAATTCTCTTTGATAAAGTGGAACAAAGATTCTCTCCTTGATCAACTCTACTCAGGCTCTTCTGCACTCCCTTCACAAGTAGTCCCTGACTTTTGGGCTTCTGTGCTCATCTGTGCATTGTCCAATGTTTGCAAGAAACCTGCTGAGTCTCCGCATCCAAACAATATCCCATCCTTCCTAGCTCATCATCAGATATTTGATCAGATTCCTCACCCTCCACTATGTGTTTTAGCCAGAAACCCACCTTACCCGCAATGTTCCCTCTCAGTAATTTTCCACCCACTGACCATCCCCTACCCCTACACACACACACACACACACAAGTCCTTGGCTATAAAATCCTACTTTTCCTTGTATTTGGAGTTGGACCCAATCTCTCCCAAACTGGAAGAACCCACTGCAGTGGTCCCTCCATCTATCATGATAGGTCTCTTTGAATAAAGTTTGTTGCTTACTTTTTCAGGAAATCATTTTAAGAGGAGAACGTATTTGACAGAATCAACCAAGTTACTGTATACCCAATCTCCCACTTTCTAGAAAGGAACTTGCAAAGATACTGATTATCTGGGAAGCCTCTGCAGCTTGCAGACAGGTGTTAGAAGTCCTTGGAAGGTACCTAACTGAGTTCATATTCTGGACCTTGGCTCAATCAGTAAGCACTTATATATATATATAAATTTTATTATAACATAGTGTTTATATCTTATGTAAAATCAAAATATATATTTATATGTCATAATATATGAGAGAGAGAGAGATCTGAGCTCATTAAACTTAATTCTCTCTAAAGAAGTAGAACAGCTTTTCCTGGCTTATTTTCTTTGCATAGTTGATATCTGAAAGATACACATGTCAACACCAACAAGATCTGAATCATCCTTTGCCTGTTAGTGCCATTTGAGTACAGAAACTAGAATAATCTTCATAAACTTCAGGGAAACATACCAGCTTTGACTGCCATATGTCACAAAAGAAAAGGAGTTTGAGAGGACAGTTTGTTATCAAGTAGGGGTAAGTGCCTTATTTACCCTCTTGGAAAGTTCCAGAGAATTTTCTGGATCAATGCAAACAAGCAGGGATTGGTTTGTCAACATGTTCTGGAAGATTACAGATGATTTTGAGGGATTGTGTTGAAGTGAACGCTAATGGGCTCTGTTATCAAAAGTGCATAAAGTGTTTGTTTCCAATAAGCTTTCAAAAGTCCCTAGGCATCAGGATAGAGATTAATAAATGCAAGGCCCTTTAGTGATACCTGCTGCATACATGAGGATATGTTTAAAAAGAACGTATACTAGATCATTCATGAGGAAGAATTAAATATCTAAGGGCTAGAAGAAATCTTGGTGCAGGTGGACACTGACATGAGCAATGCAATTGAAATGGTAAATCAAAAGACACACCTAAGAAAAAGGAACCCTAAGGAACCCTAAGTTCTGCATCCTAAATTATGCAGAACAGGGAGAGAGGTGGGGGTAGGGTGGAAGCCATAGGCTGAGATAGGCTGGTAGTGGTCAAGTCATATGCTTTGGAATTAATGAGTAATTACTCTACTACTAATGAGCTTTGTCACCTTAGGAGAGACAGTTAATCTGTCTAGAACTCAGTTTACTCATCTGTAAAATCAAAATGATAGCATTTATTTCATAAATTTCCTTTAAAGATTAAATGGAAAACACATATGAATCACTAGGCATAGTTCCTGAAACATAGCAAGTACCTGCCAATGGAGCTTGTGTTACTGTTTTCTATTAGAAAAGCAGATGAACATTTGAAACATCACTGTTACCTGTCTTGATTTCCTAACTCTAAACATCCCCTCGTGTATTTCCCTCTGCTTTGAGAATATAATGAGATACTATATGTAAGGTATAATTTGCACAGTATCTGGAATATAGGAAGGACTCAATGAGAGCTAAGAATTATACCATTAATAACTAATATTATTATCCTTCCCCATCTAAGTCAGAACCTTAGACCCATTTCTCCTGTTAGTACCTGTGCAAAAACATTCTAAGATGTTCTCATCACAAACAAAACTGTTGAAAAGACTTTTCAACAAAAAATGACTTACAGCTGAGACCAAAAGGATGAGTAGAGATTAGTCAGGAGAACAGAGGAGAGAAAGAACTTCTAATGCCTAATATGAAGGTACACAAGTTAGATGCACAAGATGAAAGCAGAGAGAGTTGTATACAGAAGTCACATAAGGGGCAGCAGTATGTGGGAGCCCAGCATCCCAGATCCAATCCACTGTTTTCAGCAGGCTCTTCAAAGAAGACCAAGAGCCTAAACAATTCCTCCACATCTACCAGTGCATCTGTGGTTCAAGCCAACCTCACCTATTTATTAGATTTTTGCACCTGGACTTCCAACTGCCACCATCCCCCTGTGTGGAAGCCAAAGTGATTGTTTCAAAATGTAAGTCAGCTCATGCTGCTCCTCTCCTCAATGGGGCAGGGGTTGATGAACTTTACACTCTACAAAGAATAAAGTCAGTGTCTGTAAGTCATTGTAGACTCACATGCAATTGTAAGAAACAATACAGAGAGAGTCACTGCTCCCCATTTCTCCAGCGAACAAATTTCAAAACTACAGCATAACAACAGAGTCACAATATGGACAACGATACAGTACCTTTCCACTGCCGCAGGAATGCTTTGTACTGCTCTGGCAGCCACGTCCAGCTCTCTCCCCCAGTTCCTCCATCTCTGACACCTGTTAGTCACTAGTCACTTCTCCATTTCTGTAATTTTGTCATTTAAAGAGCTATTTAAAAAAATAGAACCATACAGTATGTGGCCATTGGGATTTTTTTTCACTTAGTATAATGCCCTAGAAATTCATCCATGTTATTGTTTGTATCAATAGTCAATTCAAAATTTGATGGGTATGGTGTACCACAGGTGAATTACTTAGCATTTACCTGTTAAATCTGGGTTGTTTCTAATTTTCAACTAGTATGAATAAAGCTGTTGTGAATATCTATATAGACATTCTTGTGCATGAATGTAAGCTTTCATTTCTCTCAGTTAGACACATGAGAGTGCAAATGCCAGGTCATAGGGTAGTTGAATATTTATAAGAAATTTCCAAACTGCATTTACTTTATTGCCATCAGCAATGCATGAGTAATTCACTTTCTTTTCATCCTCATCAGCATTTGGTCTTGTCATGACACTTTTGATTGTTCTTTGACCACTGTATTTTGGCCATTCTGTATGTGGTATCTCATTGTAGTGTAAGTTTTCATTTCCTAATGGGTAATGATGTGGGACATCTTTTAATGTGTATATTTGTCATCTGTAATCCTCTTCAGTGAGATGTGTTTATGTATTTTCCTTATTATCTATTTGAACTGTTTTGTCTTTTAGTGTTGAATTTTAAGACTTCTTTATGTATTCGAGATACTAGTCTTTTGTCAAATATGTGGTTTGCAAATACTGTCTCACGTTCTGTAGCTTGTCTTATCCTCTTCACATGGACATCCACAGAGCAAACATTTTTAATTTTGATGAGGGCTAATTTAATTTTAGACCAAATTAATTGAATTTTTATTAAGTCAACTTTTACTATTATGAGTTATGCTTTTAGTGTCAGGTCTAAGCAGTCTCTTCTAGTCCTAGATAGCAAAAATTTTATAGATTTGCATTTTACATTTAAGTCTGTAATCCATTCTGAATCAATTTTTGTGTAAGGTGTGAGGTTTAGGCCAAGGTGTATTTTTTTGACTGTGGATAACCAGACCTTCAGCACCATTTGTTGGTAAGGCTGTCTGACTTAGCCTGCTTGGGCTGGTATAGCAGAGCACCAGACTGGGTGGCTTAAATAACACATTGAATTCTCATAGTTCTGGAGTTTGAGAAGTCCAAGATAAAAGTGAAGGCCAGTTCAACAGCTGGTGGCAGCCCTCTTCCTGACTTAAAGAGGGCTGTCTTCTCACTGTGTCCCCACATTGCAGAGAATGTAATTTCTCTTTCTTCTTATAAACCCACTGATCTAATCATCATTTTGTCTAGCCTTAAATACTTGCCAAGGGATTCATCTCCAAATACATTCACATTGAGGGTTTGGGCTTCAACATATAAATTTTGCTGAGACACAGTTCCAATCATAGAACTATCCTGTGTTGAATTGTTTGTGTACCTTTGCAAATATTTTTGGCCACATTTTTATGGCGCTAATTTGCATTATCTACTAAGTTTTGCCAATCTATCTCTTTCCTTCTGATTATACAATACTACTCTGTCTACTTTGGCTATTGTAGCTATATAATAGCTCTGAATATCTATACATTTTCCCTATTTTTACTCACTTGAATGTTCTTTTTTCCCTTCTGAATTTCTAAGCCGTCTGTTACCATTTCCTTTCTGTGCAGAGAACTTCCTTTAAATGTTATCTGAGGATAGGTTTACTAGTAACAAGTTCTCTTAGTTTTCATTTGTTAGGGAATGTCTTTATTTTCCTTTCATTCTTGAAGGATATTTTCACAGGTCTTGGAATTCACAGTTGAGAATTTCGAGGGGGGCAGGATTTGAAAATGGTTTTCCACCTTCTCATCTCTATGGTTTCAGATGAGAAATACACCCTTTATTTGAATGGTATTCCCCTATAAGTTTTTTCAAGCTGCTGTCAATTATTTTCTTTGTTTTTCGTTTTCAGCAGTTTAATTGTGTTTTGATATAGGTTTTTTCAGATTCGTCTTCTCTGGAATCACTCTGCTTCCTGAATCTGTAGGGTTGCACCGCTTGCCAAGTTACCAGACACTATATCTCTGTCTTTTCCAAGTTCCATGCTCATCGCTCCCCTTCTCTAACACTACTGACTGAAAATTCAGCTCTTTTGTTAACAGCCTCCAAATCCCTAAGCTTCTGTTCATTCTTTAAAATCTGTCTTCTCTCTATCCTGACTGGACACATTCTAGTTACCTGTACTCAGGTTCACCGGTTCTGTTTTCTGGCATCTCCAGTTGGTTATTCAGCCAATACTGCACATTGGTTTTTTGTGTTTTTTTTTTCTAGTTTTTGCATTTTTCAGTTCTACGCTTTTCATTTGGCTCCCTTTTTTTCCACTCTTTTTCCTTTGCTGATGAAGATGGGAGACTGACTCCTATCGAATCTTATTTTGGCAGGCATTCCGATTGTTCAGGTGCTGCATAAGGACCAGTGGGCACGATCAGCTTCTTGATGGGCACTAGCAACACCACCTGGACAAACTATAGCCGGGTGGGGTGCGGAAGTGCAGCTCCGCCTGGCCTGGCTGACACATCCCCTCCCAACATTACTTCTCTGAGTGAGAGTGTGCAATCACCTTCCTGCTGAGTACCAGTACCACGAAAGAAGGGAGAAGCATATTGCTTTGCAGGTGTGGGTATAAGCTCAGCCCTTCACTAGACTCCATTGACACCAGGACTGAAAAGAGGGGCAAGGGGAGTAATGGTAGCCCTGCTGCTTATCTCCTCATTCTGCCTGATTAATGATGGTCAGGGGTGGAGGGTCCTCCCCGCACTGCGCTTTGCTGATGCTGGGGTGAGGGGAGAGGAGTATTGACTAGACGTGCCTCTAACAATCTTGCTACCTCTCCTTGGTGCCAGATCCTGCAAACACTGTCCTGGCAGGGTTATCTGAGCACTCTTGTTTCTGCAGGATGTGGGGGTGGGAGGGGGGAGATCAGCTTCCTGTTCGGATCCATCAATGCTATTAGATGAAAGGACATCGTTGTCATTACAATTTGGGTGAGTGTGGGCGTGGGGTATCGCCAGAAAGGTTTACTGTCAGTAGTTCACTTTTCTTAATCCTTTGGTCAAAGGAACAGCCTTTTCCTGGGAGCTTTTTTTAATCGGTTGGTGTGTTGGCGGTTCTGGGTGGAGGCTGCTGCAGGCCCTGTCTGCAATATATGAGAGTAAAAAGGAAACCCAGGGACCTCAGCATTTACCATTTCGTTTCTCATGACCCAAGGACCCTAGATAGTCCATCCTCTGCTTTCCGTCTTTCAGAGTCTTCTGTGCGTGTTCGGTGTGTCATGTCCAGAATCCTTAGTTGTGAGGAGAACCTGGGAATTACGGGTCGCTCTATTTTGTTGAAGTGGGAAATCCTCATCAGTATCCTTTTAGCAACATGATCTGCTCTCCTCCACCTCCCCAGGCATGTTCCCTCCCAGGCTTCTTCTCAGGAACCTCCTCCTGGGCCCTGGGGCCTCCTTCACTGCTCCCCCAACATGCCAAGGAAGCAGTTGCCACAGGGGCTTTGTAGGTCCTGTTTCTTCTGCCTGCAGCTGTCTTTGCCTAGATGTCTATAGTCCTTCGTATCTCTGTTCAAAAAATTCCTTTGATGTAAGGGCTTCCCTAACAACCCTTCATGTAACAGCAACCCTCACCCCAGCATTTGGGGTTCCCGATACCCTGCTTTATTTGGATCCATAGCAACCACCACTATTAGACATGTTGTGTCCTTACTTGTTTTTTGTAATCTTTCTCCTGTACCACCGTAAAGGCAAGGATTTTGTGTCTCTTTTGCTCCCTAAATAATATTAGTTCAAGGATTGAATAATGACACAGACATTATCTTTTTCATTTTCAAGCTAAAAACTAAAGTAGAAATGAAGTGTAGAGAGACTGACTGCCTAAGATCAGCTTCCTGGAGGAGGAACACAGCTCTGCACGCATGGAGAATGGGATTCTTTCCTGATTGCCTGGGTGTCCTGCCTTCCTGGATATCAGGCAGCTGGCTGGACAGTCACAAGCTAAGTATGTTGAAAATGTTCATCTGATAGCTGTGCAGGGGGTGCAAATGTAGTACAATCAGTGTTCACGGCTTCCACAGACAGCAAAAGCCTGTCTAGACTTCCATCTGCAGAAGCCATCCTGGGAAGCCATGAGAAAGCATTTTGCCTAGGGAAATTCACACCATTTCCCAGGCACGTGTTAGATTGTTCAATGTCAATACTCAAGCATCCAAGTGCTACATAATCTTCATTACTTTATAATTATATTTCAATTTCAAAAGTGTTCTTTCTATTTGTTTTCAGAGAATCTCTTTTGAAACTTGTCAAGTAATTAGTTGATCAGCTTACCTTCCAGCATCAAGTGGTATTTTATCTTAATCTAAGATGCCTTTAATAACAAGGTATCAGTGATGTGATAATTCAATTCAGAAGCCTCCAGAGACTGACTTACATTATATTCATCATACAAAGGCAGAGACTTACTCAAGTGGAATGTGAATATCTGTGTTCAGTTATATTTAACACTTTTAATAAACTGTGAACTGAAGACATAACAAGTACTTCTAAACATAGTATGTATAATATATGAAAATAAAATGTGTAATATTTACTAAACATACTAATGTAATTATTTCATGATCTAGTTTCCCTTTTTTGCCTTAGACTTTGGAGAGTTAGACATGAATTTAAGTTAAAAGTATTGTGATCAATTCATTTTGGGTGTCTACAAGAGCTATATCTTCTGCAAGTTTTAAAATGAACTATATGCTTTTGTATTATTTTTTCCTTATTCCGTCTCTCTCTCCCTCTCTTTCCTTCCTTCCTTTTTTCCTCCTTCCTTCCTTCTTTTCTTTTTTCTTCCTTTCTAATTCTTAAACATCTTAAATCTTTAATTCTTGAATTCCTCTCACGCATCATTTTAACATATAAAATGCTTACAATATTGTGTCGTACATCTTATAAGTATTGTGGAAAACTAGCTCTAGCACACAATCTAATGTCTTTCCAGAAACATAATTGGACCTTGTAGATTTTAAGGATTGGATGAACTGTTTCATACATCGGTTTTAGGGATTAGGGGTGCCAAAAGATAAAACCATCTGATAAACGTGCTCCTTTTATTTTAGGGAGACTACTCAGGTTTGCAGTACGCTAAAATGTAATGATTGCTCATTTTGTTTGTTCCATGCAGAATGCTTGGGATATTCTTTTAGTTTTCAGCATCTTTCAGTAAGAGGAGTATAGGATAAGTTACAATCTCCACATCTTTGAAGCGTGGGATTTGAAAAATTATTGCTAGCATTAGGACTTCTTAATACTGCCAGGCAACAAAGACTTCCAAGAAACTGTGAAAGAAACACAGGGAAAAGAAAAAAATGCTCAGAGGCAGGAAAGCCTAAATGCACAGGTTGAAAGCTAGAATGTCTGTGTTCCAGTCCCCATACCCTCCCATATTACATGGAAGGCTTAGACAAGTTACTTATCTGTGAGAGGTTTCCTATGTTTAAAATGAAAATCATAACAGCACCTACTTCGTGGGATTGGTATGAATCCTAAATGTGTTAATCTTCAAAAGGCAGTTGGAGCAGTACCTGGCACATGAGTGTTAGCTATTATTATTTCTGAGCAGAAGTTGACACTATGATGCTACAGTGTCCATGGACAGGAGACCTGCTATGTGACCTCACAATCATGCCTCTAAATGGTGCAACAGAGTAAGAATCAAATGCTACTGGAAATGGTTAAGGAAGAGTGTGGTTTCACCTCCAGCCATTTTTCAGTAACTGTGCTAATCAGGGATCTGTGTCTTGTCATTTCTTTAGAGAGTTTTATCAGGAATGTTTCTATTAGGTATTCATTCAAAACATGTTTATCCCATTGCACAAAGGTAGGTTCTGCAGGAAATTCAAAATGTAATAGATTCCACCTTTAAAGGCTATGGCTACTATTGTAAGAAAAAGTAAAAAGATAGAAATATAGACTGATAGATGGTATCCGCCTGTCTCATCTGTTTATCAGTATCATCTATCAGCATAATCTAGACTGATTGATTTTACAGCTACTTATCCTACTTTTTAGGAAGTTCTTACGAATATCTACATATATTTGTAAAAGACTGATCAACTTTAAACTTTGCTATTTCTAATTGTCTCTATGTTTAGCTAGAACCACCAGGCTGGTTGCCCCTCAGTGGAACTATTTTGCTAAACTGACCCTCTTTTTGTGACCAGCAATGTGGATCTGGCATGTCTTTGTTTTTGCACTCAATCTCACCCATGCCCTCAACGTTGATTTCTTTGAGAGTAGTGGCCAAGGGCCCATCGCATGCACCCAAATTGCAATCCCTGTCCTGTCACCTGTGGTCACCTGTGCTCAATGTCAGACCCCAGGAAGAACTGACTGAGTTGCTAACCCACACACCACTAAAGGTCTTAGTTACCAGTTTGTAGATTATTAAAAACCCTGGCTAGCCCAAGACATTTTGTTTATTCATGGATGGGAGGTGGGGGTTCTCTGCCAGCAGAGAACTGTTTTTTTTTTCTTTTTTTGGCTGTTTTTGCCTAATGTTAAAATGGAAGAAAATTCCTCAGCAGCTTGCTCCCAAAACAGCACTTTCCTTTACCCTTATGTCCCCTTTATTTCCCTGCCCTGATATCTGCCTCCTCCATGCACCCTGCCCTGTTTCCACCCCAGTTGTCTGGGCACTGCCTCCAGCTCAGTGAAGTCGAACAGGCCTCCCAGGGCTTGGCACATGGCACAAGAAGGCAATGGGGTATTTTTCCTTCCTTTCTTTGTAACTCTTAATGATCTTTTCTCTGCAACTCCCATCCCCAATTATGTTCTCAAAAGGCAAAGTCTGTGCATATGTACACAACGAAGAGACTGTCTTCTCCTTGTTTTTCTTATGATTGTGCCTGTGAATAAAACCCTGAAATTATCAATTGGATAATAGAGCAATGTAGCTCTTCCAAATGGTTGGGTTAAATTGTCTGTGGTTTCAAGTAGTATTATCATTAATAATAATAGTGATAACACTCCCACCAGTGGAATATTCATTCACTCATAATAGCACACGAGCCCCTGCTCTGGATAGATGCAGGGGATTGCTTTCTGGACAGAATCCTCTAGACAATGAGAACACAAATGCCTGGGGACCCACCATGGAAGGCTGCTGTTCACTTTCCGCACACCCTTGGTCTCTCATCAGTCCTCAGCCCTAGGACCATGCTTCCCTGGCAGCCCAAACCCTTGATGAGCCCACCTCTCCCAGCAGCATTTATCTCCAACACTCATTCATCACTTAACAATGCTGCCTCTGATTGTTATTGATCCTTTACTGTGTGTCCTGTCCCACATTTTCCTATCTATCTGCTTCCCCATGCCTTCTACTCCTACAAGAATTAGGTTTATCAGAGGTAGCTATTGTCTCTCGAACTTCTTCCAAGTGTCTTAATTAACTCAAAGTTTCCTTTCCACCTTTCCATCGAGGTAAGGTCCTCACATCCATAATAATGCATCACTAATAATGATACGACCAACTTCCACTGCCCACTGACTCTATGCCAGGTGGTATTCTGTGTCCTTTGAGCACATTATCTGATTAACCTTTGTTATGTTATTAATTCTTGTTAACTCCAAGAGATGGGTTATATTTCCCCCATATTACAGATGTTGTAGCTAAAGTTCAAAGAGGTTAAGTAAATTCCTCAAGGTCATACCCCTAGCAATTTTCAGAGCTGGTCTAAACCTTATTCTTAACCATCTTGTTACTCTGATGGTAATGATGAAAGGGTATGCTGGGTGCATTCTCGCCTGACAGCTGCTGTCGTCTGAAGGGTGTAATTCTAGCCTACAACACAGAAAAGAAGAAAACAGGGCAAATTATGATAGGGAAAAAAAGACCTTGTATATCAAGGAGTCAGAAATAATTCTCTGAGTCCTTAAGTATCAGGATGTCCACTGCATTCTGGCCCACATTACTGTGCCGTTGTTTGAAAACCTGTGGAAGAAAAACAAGCAGCCCCCTTCTTATGATGTTTAATTCAGTAGGTGAAAGGACCTCGGTTCAAAACATTGTTCTGGCCCTGTACTGCCCAGAGCAGGCTGAGGAGGGAACAGAAACAGCTTTCCTTTCCCATAGCCCCATCTCTTTTATTCATCTGTTCATAGCCCTACTTCTGAACTTGTCTCTACACTGACATGGAAATCCTCTCAAGTCCCAGTAAAATAATTCGAAGCAAAAGTATTTCATTAGACAATATTTATCTTTGTCTAATCATGGCAATACTTTCTTCCTGTATGCTATACCTCATAGGCATGTCATAAAATGTTTAGAAGCAGATTCCACTGTAATTTTTTTCCTATATGTTCCAGTAGCATTATTGTAGATCCTTGGTTATAAATATTTTCCTAAGACTCATCACAGCACATTTTTTTGTGTCTATCCTTAAAGCTTCCTTTGTATATTCTGTTACTTTCAGCTGTGCTTCACTGTCACTTGATTGCACATATTGCATTTGTTTGGGACCTATTGTTTAATGAGGAGAGAGAATTGATCCTTTAGCAATTACCTACTTGCTGGGGCTATCTAAGGCCTGGGATATTGCTGGAAATTTTTTAATGCTTGTAAAATATAACCAGTGAAAACTTTTTCATGTTCTTGCCTTAGGTATTAAATGATTGAAATTAAATAAAATATGATTGTGCCATTTTGGGTGATTGGCAATATCTTCCTCTAATTCCTCATTACTTCCCTATTGTTTTGCCCAGTAATCCTTTGTTTCATTGCCAGTGCTGAGTTTCACTGCTTACTGGTAATATTTGTTTTGCTAGACTGTTTCTTCTTTCTCCTAATACACAGATGTACTCCATCATGCAGCCAGAGGAGAGTAATGTGACTTACCTCTCACATCTCCTACTTTCCCTGGTGATAGGGGATTTGTTGACATTTTCTGCAAACCCTGTTGCTATTATGAATCTGAAACTAGATTTCAAGCTCCAGCACACTGAGAGTTAAGCTGCATTGAAAAGGTTGAAAAAAATAAATGGTAAAAACATAAAGATTTTGAATAGGAGACTATTTATAACAATAAAACGATTTCATCCCCTAAAACATAACCTTTTGAATGCATCATCTACCACAGTTAGAACATGAGGTTTTTCTTTCAGGACTTTCTGAAACTAGCCCCTTTTGCTTCCAAACCTATTGATTATGATCCTGGCTAATAAACATATTATCACTATTGTTATTACAATTAACACATAGTCAGTCATACATGAAAGGAAACCCTTTCAGGTAGAGAAACATGCTTCCTAAATTTTAACTGTGTCGTATTTTTGTGGTTTTGAAACAGAAGTGAAACCCGTTACTTAGAATCCCTTTCTGTGTATCTGCTAATACCCAAGTTTCACAATTGTGGAAATTAGATGCTCTTTGAAGTACTACCTAAATTATGGCCTCGAATAGGCTAAGCAGACAATTCTTCAGTTTCCATGAGAAGAAAGATCTATCCATACGTGACCTGTAAAAATATTGTGTGGACACTAAAGTGAATGCAAAGGCTAATGAGGACCTTTATCTTCATATACATGTGTGAATGTAGATAAACTGCATGATTCTACATTCATGTAACCTAACACACACACACACACATACACACACACACACAGATGCCCCTCATGATAGGCTTAGCCTGTTTTCTGCCACTGAGTTGAAGTATATTTTCTTCAGACTTGCCTAAACGTTTGATTTTTGTAATTATTGTTGGGATTTTTTTTTTATCTTGCTCTACATGGAGAATGAAATTGTGATTTAGATAGTTTGGTCCCAGCGGTCCTGTCTGTACTCAGCAAATGGTTCCATGTCACTCCCTGCATCACAATATGGGAGCCACCGAGCTTGGCGGCAGCTAATCCTCTGAGCCTGTTAATAAGCTTAGGAGCACGTTCATTGAAGGCTGACGCGTTAGGCACAAACAGGGAGAAAATATCTACTGGGGGAAGCTGAATTGGTTTTAATCATCTGCTAATCACCAGTAATGAGACCTACTCTGGGGAAGAAAAGAAAAACAGATAGTCGGAGGGAGGTTTTGTTCTTCACAGCAGAGTAACAGGGACTGAGAGGGCAGCTGTTATTAGGAAAGAAAAGATGGAAAGAAAGACAGGATTTGGCCAGAGCAGATGAAGCGTCCTTGGCGGTGCCCCGTTTTGTTAGCCGAGTGTTTCTTTCATTCAGTCTCTGAAACTTCAGATAGCACAGGATCTCTGACAGCCCACCTCTAAGATACTGCTTCTCGAAGAGAGAAGCTTTCCTGTCATTCACGCCTCTAGCATTCGGCCATGGTGCTTGAGAGAGTATCTCAGCTCCAGGAGGGAAGAAAAGGAAATGGCCAGGGGAGCTCTGGATTGGTACCAAAATAAAGACGCTGCAGGGGGCAAGGGGAGTGGCTGTGTGCGGAAAGCTGGGGTGAAGGCATTGAGATTCCTCGTCATGAGTGGTGAGGCCTGAAGAGGGGTCTGGAAAGGAAGAATTCACTGCAAAATGATCAGTCCAAGCCAAACTGGGTAGACGGTTTTGGTAAGTCCTAGGCTCTGTGTTAAGTGCAGCCTGAGTTGCTGCCGTATACGGCATTATTCACAGACCCTTCCTTCAAAGGCTCAACTTTTCTAGTTGCTGATAACATGATTATCTTTAAAGTGCTGGTTTAGGAATGCCGTTCTACTTTGGACAAGTGTTCTCTATAAGAAGTGATCATATACTCACCTGAATAATATTTCTAGGCTAATCAATATATATGACTGAACTATTACAATAGCTTCCCTGTCTACAGCAGACTCTTCAGACTCCTGTGAGCTGTGCCAGAGCAGAAACCTCCAAGCACAGCGTCCGTGGAACTCCCGCCCTTTGCTCCCAGTGCAACCGTCTCCATCAGCTCGCAGTCACCCTCATGTTGAAATCTGAATGCTGTGTCCTTGGACCCAAGGCTCATCATACTCTGGCCTCATTTCTTCCCTCGAGTCCCTGGTCTACTCCTCTGCCCCTGCCTGCTCTGCTTCTGCCAACTTAAGAGCTCAGTGTTCTTCCCCTACAGCTTTTGTGAATACCATGTGCTCTTGGAGTACCTTTGCTTACTGCTGTTCCTTTTAATTTTACCAATGTTTAATAGTTTTCAGGAAAGACTATTACCCAAGGCAAACTAACCCACCCCCTTCTCTCTGGGCTCTTGCGGCAATGTGCTTCCAAGCCGACTGCTGCACCACTAACCATATTCTCTAGAATCATGATGATTTCTGGACAAGTCTCTTCAACCCCAGGGGCAGTGTCATTCTTGTCTGCATCCCTCATCCCATCTAAAACAGGCCTATGCATAGCAAATTCTCAATTTGTTAAAATATACTAAATTATAAGAACTTTAGCAGAAGAAACCAAGTTAAAATTTTAGCCATTTTGTAAATATATATTTAAGTAGTTAGGACTCAGGATGTAAGAAACAAGACAAGCTTGAATGTTCATATTTATTTTTATTTATTAGCCATTTATATTCATTATTCCAGCTACAGGCAATGACTCGGGAATAGCAAACAGCAGAGTCAAACTATGAAGAGCAATTTGGAGAAAAATGGAAAAAATAAAACTGGTGGAAAGCATTCACTGAACAATTGAGTCATAATTTTATAAAATTCTTTCATAATATCAACAAGTACAGAGTCCTTCCTAGCTGAGGGAATGCACAGTCTCTGCCTTGGGGGAGATCACAGTCTCGGAAGGAAAGAAAAACGAAATGAAATGGAAGCAATCCAGTGTCAGAACATTGCATGAAGCTGCAAATGCCCTGGGAGTATGCAGAGGCAAGATTCACTGTAGCTCAGAAAACTTCCTCAGGAAGAGCTCAGGAGAAGAGGTTGCCTGGTCACAATCCTGAAGACTAAGAGGTTTCCAAAAGAAGAAAGGTAGAAAAAAGGGAAAGGTAGAAAAAAGGGAAAGGTAGAGGCACCAAGAGATCAAAGAGATGACTGCATCTGTGAGGAGAGGACCGTATAACCTAGCATGGATACAGAGACTTAGAAGGTCATGATTTGGAACTCAGAGAAAGATGTTGGGCATGATGTTAAGTTCTACCTCTGAGCCTTGTGATGAACATGTTCAGTGAGGAGAGAAAATGTTATAGCAAGTGTGCCTTCTATTCTGGTCACTGCCCACATTTGCCACCCTGGATTCTGGGTTCTAAGAATGGAAAACCCATTCAATTGTCATCACATCAAATAGCCAGCTATAGTCCTTTTAAAGTGTGCATCACAGCATGAGTACCCAGTGCTTATGTGATTATCACTACCCACACCATATTCACCACCACACTCACCACCCTCACCACCACAGTCATCATCCTCACCACCATCCTCACCACCACGCTCACCACCACCCTCACCATCCTCACCACCATTCTCACCATCACCATCATCTATTTTTAATACTAAGAAAAGTTGAAAAGGCAATTAGCTCAATTCCTTTATTTTAAAGGAGGGAACTGTGGTCCAGTGAGAGGAAATGATTTACCAAAGATTAATGGGAGTGGCAACTTTTATCAGCACAAAACATTTCAGAAAGCTGTTACCTCAGACACAGACAAAGTGAAGTGGGGAGTAGAGCTGCTGTTATCCATGATATGCAGATATGTGCCCACTGCTGACCAGAGGCAGAAACTGAATTTGAACTTGGGTCCTGCCCCAGTCATCACACCTCCCTTGGTCAGTATATCTGCATCCATTCACTAACTGAAAGATGCATTCTATTAAAGCCCAGCATTCACAGTATCCCTATTATTTCAGTTACAAAAGTGTGTTAGGTCACTTATAAAATGCAGCATTTGGAATGCATGTTAGGTGGGCAACATTCTACATTGTGAAACAACAGATTGGTCAGAATACTTGTTCTAGGGGGATTAATGTATTTTTAGTGGCAATACAGAATACTAGGACAAGACATGACCTCCAATTTTATAGGGTGTGTCCTAGCACAACCACACCGCAAATCTGGGAACTGAATTCAGAAATATGAAGTGACTCTCCTAAAGTCACACCACAAGTATTTGGAAGATTCTAATCAAGCTTTTTCCTTACACTGCACCACCTGGCCTGCATAGCAAGAGGGAGACAAAGGAGAATGGAGGACACCAAGTACAAAAGGACCTGTCCAGTCCACTGAAGCAATTAAGGGGATGCAGTAAGAAGCACATCCCTGCCTCTGCATGAAGAACATCTCAAAGGAAGGAAAAGGGGGACTATCCATAACACCTTTGATTTCTAAGGTGGAAGACATTGGCCAGAAAAACACAGGATTTAAAAGCCAAGGCAACTGATTTAATTGCTAAATCAACCAGTTTCCTGTGTGTGGCCTGTAAATGTCTCAAGCCTCAGTTTTCACATCTGTAAAATGGAGAAAAAAAACCTGCCCTGACTACTTTTACTTGGCTGCTGTGAGACTGTGATGCAATGTTATACGCAAAAAGTAAGACTGAAAAAGGGCAGGTGGTGGAAAGACTGAGGTGATGTCTGAGCTGAGGACCTAAAATGTGATTATAAATGAGCAGGGAAGAAGAAGGAGTGGGTTCCTGCTCACAGCAGAAAAAAACCTGTGCAAAGGCCTTTGAGTGAGACAGTAGAAATGGTGCCTGGAGAGAGGGGTCAGCAGACCCTTGGCCTAGGGCAAGCTCAGGGCAGAAGAAGTGGTCTGCCAGACAAAGAGTTGGGCCTTTGTATTGCCAGCTGTGAGGTTATCTCTGGCAAGTTTACACTGGAGAAGCTCACATCAGTCTCAAGTCTTTAGAAAGATGTCTTAGCTACAGTGTCAGTGATGAATTTGAAATAGACACTAAAGGCAGTGGATAGAAGGCTTGACAGAGACTTCCACCGAACAGTCACTATGGAGATGGGAAGTCAGCAAAGCAGAGAGCAATGAAGGAGTCTGAATTTGCAGGACCCTCTGAATGATGAACTGTTCCCAGCTTTCTGGTTAAGACAATTACCCTAAATCTGCTGAATTGAGAGATATTGGAAGATGGTTGGATACATGCAGAATTAAGTTTTGGATATCCTAGAAAAGGAATATAGCACATGTTTGAAGGAAATGGACTTTCAGATCAGCATGACATGAATTTCGATCCTGTCCTCCAGCACTTTCCAGGCTCATATGAAATAACAATGTAAAGCCTGGAATGTAAAGAGCACCACCTCTGCAAGTTACGGGATGGGATGGTGGTGGAGACTGTGGCAGGGATGCTGGTGGTCAGTGATGAGAGAGTCATTCCATGAGGAGAGAGCTCTGCGTAGGTCATAGTATGCTTAGGACAAAAATAGTGATGAAAACATGGAAATCAGAAAAGGTCGCACCCGGCATAAGACAAGAACTGATTATTGAGTGAAAGAGAATGAAAATCAGTTTTCACTCAGTGTACCTTCCATGAGGGCAAAGACTGTCGTGATTTCCTTTGCATTGCTAATCACTACAATGCCTGAATTAGTGTAGGTGCTAAATAAAAGTTTACTGAGTACATGATCTTTGAATTCCATATAGTGTTTACTGTGGACCATCTTAATAACCTCTGTGTAACTCCAGTGCTCTGGTCTCAGTACCTCTACATACAGAAAATAGAACTCTTAATTCAGTGGTTCTCAAACCCTTTTATCATACTTTCTGACCTGGGAAACATGGGACTATTGCCAACACTAAATATGAGCACAGGCATGTGAGTGTGTAGTGGGGGTAACAGGTGTTTGAGTGTATGGGTATATATGTGTTTGGTGGTTGGCAGTGACATATATAGAAATGGAATTTTTTTGAGAGAGGGAGAAATGCAATTATGTTACAGCCTTACTTAATTAAGCAATGACCAATTTGCTTTACAAATTAAACATAGTCCACCAAAAACAAAAGAGGTACTTGGGATAATCAGGCCATATACAGATTATGTAAAAAGAAAGGCACTTCAGGAAGGTCTAGAGGCTCATTAAGAAGGCAGTAATACTAATGTGTAAGAGGCAGTGTTGTGGGGGAGATGTACGTAAATTGGTAAGGGCTCTGCTACTGCCATTCTCCTTGGAACTCAGGAATTCCTTGAGGTTCTTTTTCAAACACCTCCACTAGTCCTGCCTAAGTAGAAATCCCTCTTTAAGAAATTTAGAATCTTGGGGTTCTACAGGAGGACATCCATCACCTCCCTGGACTAAATACAGAATCACGGATCCAAAGGCTCAGAGAAGTGTGAGCAGGTCATTCTGTCTATTCCCTGACCCTTGAGATGCCTAATATTCTCAGTGTGCTTTTTCAGGAAGGTTAGGGAGTATCAGGCAGAAAACACAGGTTTCAGAGCCAAATACATGAAATTCTGGAAAAGTATCTGTATCTGTCTACCACCAGGCAAGTGTGCATCTGCTCTGAACTTCATTTTCCTTTTTATTTAACAAATGATGAAATGCTAACAGCTAACCTGTTTTGTAAGTTCCAAATGAAATGGCTTATGTAAAGCATCTTGCACAATGTTTATAGCATAAGATGTATTCAGTAATTTCTCCCTCTATTCTTCCTATCTGATCTGGGTATAGTAATTAATTAAATGGTTGGCTGATGATGTGAGAATTCAAAAGATCTATGTACTTCATTTACTAGAAATAGTTATTTATGTGTTGCTATAACCTTTAGTCAGAAGAAGATCTGATTCTGCTGCAGTAAGAAAAAATTATTTTCTTAATTTTTAAAATAATGCTGAAATCAATAGCTTACCACAGCAAAAGTTCATTTCTTGCTCCTAGTGCATGTATCTGATTGTGTCAGTTCTACCCAATCGCTAAAGAACCCAGAAAAGTGGGGACCTTCACCGAGGAGCTAGACCATCTGAATTCCTGATCTTGCATTCATTTCAGCAGAAGAGCTGGAAGGTCACACACCAGCTCTTAAATGCTTTGACTCAAAAGTGACCCATGTCATTTCAACTTAGCCTGTCATATAGCCTCACTTTACTATAGGAAGGTTTGAAAAATGAGGGAATCCATGGATACATGGGGAGCAGTCAATGTCTTTGCCAAAATTATAGAATGGCAAAAGCCTTTCGATTAGAACTGCAGATGTCACACATTTGGACCTTCATCTGGGACAGTTATAAATTTCCCATTCCATCTGCAACTTTAAAGTATAAACTTGCACATGCTCAGCTCACAGTAAAGGTAGATTTCTGGAACAAACTCAAATGAACTTGCCCACTTTGCTGCACTTTGCTAGGTTTAATAAGGATAGTGACTTGCCCCTGAAGGTCTGTCTAGCCCTGACACTCTTGGGGCCACCCTAGAAGAGCACCCTACAGTGACCATCAGCTGAAGCACCCTTCATCTACCCTTGGCATCTCATCCTCTCCTCTCTTACCCTCTTTTTACTACCATGCATCTGTCTTGGTATTTTATCCTTCTGTGTGTCAGGCTGATTAACATACTTTGACAGATTAAAAGGCTAAGGTCAAACCAACAAACCCCTAAAGAAATACTGCTAATTATTGTCATATGTTTTTTTAAATACTTTGCTCTTCAAAGAATTTAACAAGGAATAAAATTCAACTTTGTTTCCCAAGTGTTGTTTTAATATTATATTTAAAAAAAAGATAATTCCCTTAGCTTTCTATGTTCCGTGTTGTAGGAGAGCAATGAACTGAACCCAGGGGTTAGTGATGGTCATTTCCATTTTCAATGAGTTTCTTTCTGAAGTGATATATAAAATGGAAGGAAGAGTCTTGTGTTAGTGCAATAAAAAAGTCAAGGGATGAGACAGCTAGAGTTTCCATATATAATACCCAAAGTGAACATTAGGACAGGAAATGTAGCTAACAAACCTAAGAGGCACTCTAATATAACAGACCCCAGTGATGTTATGCTTGTGTTTGAATCCCAGTCTTATGCTTTGTGAGCTCGTATTTATTCCCCCCATTGCCTCAGTTTCCTTACCTGTAAAATGGGGGCTTGGGAATATAGGACATATCTATTTAGGTTGTGAGAATAAAGATTAGTGAATCGGACATGTGCCTGGAATTCTAGAAATGTACACTATCAGTATTTCCTTGTCTCAATATTTCCACATTCACATACCACAGTAGGGGAACCTCTTTGAGGCTCAGAAGTAAAATTCATGTACTTTTTAATTTCTACAGAATGAGTCACCCAGCTGCCAGGCATGCAAAGGCCATGTCACCAAAGCTCAGCTGCTGCAGGTAAATCGCACCATGGCCTGCAGACCGGCTCCTCAGAAGCACTGTCAGTCATGTTCTGCCCCTGTAAGGCAGTGCCTGTAAGAACATGGTTGGGAACAGAGATGTTCTGTCTATTCACCCATCAGATTTTTAAAAAATAAATTTGGAAAATGATTATGGCGTTGGGTAGATTGGGCTGACCTTCCAATGTCTCTACAGTTTTGATGGTGAGCAGGGCTCATGACCCAGGCTTTTGGCAGTGGGTGAGGGGCCAGGCTCAGGAAGAGCTTCAGAGAGAGTAAACTGGGGTGGGGCCGGGCGACTGAGACAAGAGAGAGGGAGGAGGCAGGAACAAAAGCACTAAACTCAAAAGCTAATTATTCAACATGCTTTGGAAGACAAGAACAGGATAGCCTCCAGGTAAGAGGCATCTAATAGCTCAGGAAAGCCTCCAGTGAAGTTGTTCACTACAGGTGAAAGGCCAAATTAGCAGATCAAGTGGCTGCATTATCAAAAATTAGTCTATTGATTTCAGTGCGGTGTGTGTTCCCTGAGATGATTACCACCATCTAAAATCTCCTTTCCTGCTGATTTGGAGCATGCGGCACAGCCTCCAAGTTTCAAGTTGTTCAAGATGTGGAGGCATGTATGGGTTAGTGCAGGCTGGCCTGCTGGGAGAGTCTCGTTAGCTCAGAAAGGTGGGCAGGCTGCCTTGGCTCCCCAGGCCAACATTTTTGTCACTATTAAGAAATTTGGTGCAATGAGCGTTGTTTGCACGGGGAATGTTCTGAGTTCTGGAGTTTGTGACATTTCCTACCAGGAATCCTACTTGGGGAAATTGCCCCATGAATCACTGGCAGCCTCCAAAATCCATCCGGTCACAGCTGGGAAGCAGAAAGACAAAACATTTAACTTCCACCTCTGGGCTCTGTAGGGATGCACTTGAGGCGAAATTTGAGGGAGGTGGGGAGTGAAGTATAATGGAGGTGTTTCTGAATTCATTTAGATTATCCACTGCTCTCTATTTTTACAGAATGTTTTAAGAAAAAGGGCATTTTAATTGAGAAATAATTGCCATATACCAAGGTATTAGTTTTCCAGGTGGACAACACAATGATTTAGTATATGTATATATTGCAAAATGGTCCCCTCAATAATATTAGCTAATGTTCAGAGAAAAGGGACATTTAACAGAATAAGGTAAGGATCCATCTAGGTGAAAACTGGACCCTTGGAAGTACAGCTACTTTTAAAGAGAATAAAATACTCTCCCTACAAATCTCAATATAATGCCACTTCAATAGTGCAGCTTGATTGTTCACCAAGACTGATTTCTTTGGGGTACAGCAATGGGTGGGCAATTTGCACTTGCCAACGGATAAAAAATGCAGTGAATTCAGTGTGTACGATCCCTCCTCATAGCATTAAAACTCCCCAATTTCCTGGTCACTGTTCTTGCATGAACAGTGGGTTAATGAAAAACCCGGCTGATACAGGGCATCTTGCAGTTTATGTTTGAACTAGAGCCAGGAGTAAGTGTGTTTCTGGTGTTGGTGAACTTCCACCTCTCATGGGTTCAGAGAGTGCTACTGTGTCCACAAATGAAAGCACCAAGGCAGTGGCACGGTTCAACTTTAAGCCAATTATCCCTACATCTGCTCTCCATCAGATGCCTCCTACTTCCTGGGACTCGTCTGGCTGGTGCTGAACATATTGAAATCTTCCCCTAAAAGGTTTAGTCTAGGTTGCTTCTTCAGTACTGTTTGAACATTAAATATGCAAATAATCATCATTACACTTCCAACTATTACACATGTTTGCGAGCACCGTGTCAAGTGCTGGCAGCAGAGCAATCATTTGTAAAGACAAATATTCCATTCCAAGAGATGTCATGCTGCTCAGAAGATTCTTTTTGTATTAGTAGCCACACTGCTGCTTCATAAAGTGTGCAAATGAACACGACAGTGCTGCCAATAGCTGCCAGGCCCTTCCCCTCTGCAGAGCGGGTGCCAATCACCCAGTCCAACAGCCGGGGCCTGCGAGCCACAAAGAGGAGCATGGCCAGCGTGGATGGGGGAGACCTTGCACAGGCAGGCTCCTTGTCCCCTCTCCTTTCTCTCCCTGTCTTTTCCCCGCATCCCTCCTCTCAGAGGGGGCCTCAGGCCTTCAGAATGTTTTAATTCCGGAGTTCTGACTATATTATAATGTGTTTGTAACAGATGAATTGCCATTGGTGGCTCAGAGGTGATGTGCGACTTCCTGCCACCACAGACCGTGGGTCACAGCAGGGCATGCATGCTATTCTTTGCATTTTTATCTCTCCTCCCTTTTTCCTTCTGTCCCCTCCCTTCCCTTTGCTCTCTGTTTTTCCCCTCCCACTTCTTCACGTAGTCATGGATAATTGTCACCATTTACTTTTATCACATCCAAAGTGGAGGCTTAGAGGGGCCTGGACTTGAGTCAGGGCTAAGCTTGCCATCTCCCAAAGTCAGAAAATCCCAAGTCTTGCAGAGCCCGATTGATAACCCTTGTGCTTATTTTCCGTGAAAGACGGATGGCTCTGGCAAGCTTGGAAGAGTGCAGATAATGGGATTGACTCGGTACTTAAGTCTCAGTGAACCAGGATAGCATAAGTAATTAGTGCACTGGATCCGTCCTGGGGTGCTAACGATGGCTGAGTTTGCCCCCATGCCATCCCGAGAACGGCAAGAGGCACATCCATCTCAGGCAGATAAAAACCAAAGGGACTCTGCTCACAGATACAGTTTATTCCTTCGTTACTGCACAATTTATCCTAGAAGGGGAAAAAAAATCTAATTTTCCCCAAGTGATACCCAGAAGACCAAGTGACCACACTCCCACCAGAGTTCATTTTGATCACAATACTGCTGCTGTTTTTAATTAAGAAAGGCTAATTAAGAGAAACTCTACATTTATCTTCTTATCTACTTGTCAGCACAGACTCTCAGACATTACCCATATTTGTTTACAATTTGGTTGCTGGCTTTCTATTAGTGAGCCACTGCAGATTTTTCCTTTCTCTCTAGGTTGGTAGATTATAAAGATTTCAAAAATGTGAGAGTTGAATGGCTAGCACAAGGACACATTTTAGCATATCAGGTCCTAGTTTACATAGACTAATACATAGGTACATATATTTATACATATATATTTACATACATAGCTCACATATATGTATATAAAACACTGGTTATATGGTGTATTTATATTTTCCTTAAGTAAATCAAGTGTAAGGACCTGTGTTACAGACCAGCCTCCTCTCATCTTTCTTTTCATACAGAGTGACAGCACTCTATGAGGGTCATTTAGATAGATGTCTTTCCATGGGGTTCACTTCCAGCAAACATGATCGACAAAGAGCCACAAAAAATGAATGGCATTGCATTGTGATCAAACACGTGTTCTGTTGATGGAGAAAAATTCAAGGTGGGCATCCCCCTTTTCTTCTCTTTTTTTTAAACTTCATCTGGTTTGATCAACATTCCCAACAACTAAGATGTCTACAAGATACAGTTCCGTGGAAATACACTTTTAGGGAGATAACTAGGGACTCTAAGAATTAAAAATGAAAACATGAAGCAAAGGCATTTCAACTCAAAAGTTAGCAGCAATCAAACATGCCAGTCTGACAATTTTTATGTGGGTTAATCAGAACTAAAGACTGTGAGCCTCCTTTCCTCTACTTTGTCACGGCAGAGGGGCTTTAAAGCTGAAAAGCAAGCTGCCTCTGTAGTCAACTTCAGTCTGTTTCTTCTGTAGTGATTGCCCTTCTGAGAACCTTTCATTTGAGGGCTGGCTGGAGTTACAACAGATAAGCATATAGGCCACAAGAATTGGTTATTAAGAAACCTGCTTGTAACTAATTTTCCTCTTCATGCCATCCACCAGCCCCATCCATTTTTGCTTAAATGTGAGGTTTCTTTCCGTGATTCTGTCTCACAGTGACTGGCATCTCAGAAGTCATATTTGTGTACATGGACAGAGCATACACACGTCAGTACATTATCAGATCAAGGACTGATTTCCCCAAAACCTTTCTTAATATTTAATATTTGAGGAGAACACTGATTAGGCGAGCACTCCATTTTTCCTCCCAATCTGTCACTGATAGCGGGAGTCGAGACTAATGTCACATGAAGGGAGGGTGGGGCCTTGCTGCACAGGTGAAGGGAGAAATTTGGTTTCTTCTTGAAGCCCAGTAAGTCCTGATTTTAATTTTACTCCTAGACATGGAATTTGCTGTTTCAGTCTAACTAAAACTTAACTTTCATGTTCAAGCCAGACCAGTCTTTGTTAGTATTCATGGTTCAAAGAATGTCTGTCTCTCTTGAGTAGAAGTTTATGTTGCTTGGGTGATTTTGCTTGGAAACAGCCTCATGTAAGTGTTGACCCTTTGTGATAGTCACATGAGTAATACTTCAAACATTTCTTTCCATTAATCAACATAGAATTTTCTCCCAAAAATATTGTGTTATTTTAATTCTTTTCTATTATGCCAAGGAATGATGTAGCCTGGCTTTTTAAAAACTACTCTCGCAAAATCATCCTTCATGTAAGCACACAATTCTGCCACTCACTGCACCACCACAAGAAAATTAAAACATATATCCTCCAATTACTTTGGGAGAATTCATGGCATGTTAAAAATGTTAATTTAAAAATTTTGAAATAGCACCATACATCAAGAACACTTGCTTTAGAAAAAAAATACATTTATCTCTTCTGGGGAAAGCAGCACTTCTGAAAGGCGTTTTTTTAGGTTAATACATACATCCAAATTATCTAAAGAGAACTCTTTCTGTTAAAAAATGTTACAATGTTCTGACAGCAAATAAATGCTTATATACTAGAGCAAAGTGGGTCAGAGAGCAGGGGCTTCCACCCATTGTCCGGGCATGACTCCCAGACTCCTCACTCACTAGCCATGTCTTCTCAGGCAGTTCAATCACCTTTTTGTAACTCTATTTTATCTTCTATAAAATGGGGATAATAGTGTTAATGCATTGGGTTCTTGTACAATTAAATCAGTTTATTCATGTAAAGTGCTTTAATAATATTGGGCACATAGAAGCAGGAACAAATCAGCTGTTTCTCAGGAAGTTGTATCTCATTAATAAAGGGTTAAGGTTTTTTCTTGCAATGCATAAAGGGTTTTGTGTATTTACCAAAAACTCTGGTGACTTCTGAGGTATCCCACTTATTAAAGAAAGAACCAGCCAACATAAATATTCATGCATTGCTACTGTTGGTATTTTTCAAAGCATGATTCCTGTAAGGAGTTGAGACCCCTGAAGGTTCAGACCAGGTAAAGGCCAGCCCTGCACTGCCCCCTCATAAGCCTAGGGCAATGCTTTGTCCATAATGTCCAATTGAGGTCTATTCAGTGGAGGACAATTTGTATACCTAGATCCCTACCCCACAGAATCAGAAAATTACTAATAAATGATGCTGATATGAGCTGTGATAAAATATGCTTTCAAAGAAACACACACCTGAGGTTAGAGAAAGGCACCTTCCCTTACATAGCTCCCAGTGTGGATGAATTATCTGACTTTATATGGTCTTAATTGTAGGATTACATTTAGGAAATAAATTTATGTTAATATTACCTTAGAGCAGTTTAAAAATTAACGGCAAGATGGAAGGCAATGTTTCACATGTAAGACTAGTTTTTGTATTTTAATTGCTTTACCCCCTTTACCCCTGGCCACTACATACTACCACTAAAAATGTTTCCTACTTTTCCTCATGGACTGATTTGCACGATAATAAATAATTTGAGTATTTTGAAATTTTTAAGGGAAAAGATTGAGTATAATTGTTGGTGCTCCTTTGGTGTGGCGACTGCTTGTTACTTTTTACCTCTGATACTCATCGCAGAAGAGTTTCCGCTTGCATGATTGTAATGAAGCGAGGTTGACGTTTGAACTTCCCCAGCTGTAAATGGAGAACTGCTTTACTTCATGAGAAAATGGAGTCTTTGAATGGAATTCTAGCAGGTGGAAGAGCCACCCTCTCTTAGGAGTAGAGTTACATGAGCAACTTAGATGAAATCTATGAAGTATTCTTTCTGTGAAAAAGACCAAGAGAATGGGAGAGAGAGAAAATGTGAGTGAATGATTCAGTGAGATCAGGAGCATTTTTATCTGAGAGACAAGTGTGAAGGAGGAATAATAAATGACTCCCTGCCTTTCTAGAAATGATTGGTATCCATTGTCTATTCTGGAAGCCATCTGATAGCCCATGCCACTACCAATGGGCATAGAAAAGTGGACACAAAAGAAAAAGGGTCAGCTAAGTAGAGAGAAGAGGCTTAGCCAAAACAAAGTGAAATGCTTCATTTCACTAAGGTTTGATTAATGGGATATTAGACACCCAAGACCGTTAAGACAAGAGCTAACTAGCCTTTAGCAAACTGTGCTGTGAATCACACTTCACACATCAAGATGTGAGGTAATGAGATTCTCAAAAAGTACTACATTTAGAAACAACCCCTTAAACTCGAACATACAATTCCCAGCCAGTTGCTGGCACATTTCCACTGGTGAAGTTGGAAAGGAAGCCCACATTTTTTTTAGGGGTAGTTTTTGTTTGTTTGTTCCTGACCACTGATAGCATGAGCTAGCAGCTGGTGTGAGAATAAAGGAAAATATGTGTGTTGGCAGCAGACAATTTATAACATAGCGTGATTATTCTCTCAGAGTCTTAAACATAAGTACTTACGGCTTAAAAAATAGTAATTCGCCTGGACAACTTTACAACTGCACATTGAGGTTATTTGCTATTGTTGTATGATGTGGGAATTAAAAAAAAAAACCCTAAAAGGTTAGTGTGAATTCGTGACCAACATGATTCATAATTGATCAATCTTGAACGTTTTAAATTTTTGTTAAGGATTTCACAGCCATCACAGGCCATTTTTAGGCAGGGAGTTGGTTCTTGGTAAACCTACATCTCCACCTAGTGGTGCCAGGGAATAGTTAATTCTTTTACCCCAAGGAAACCGAGATTCAGTTGTACTCTGCAGCTAGCGTGAAAGCCTGGGTCGCTGTGTAGTTGAAGCACAATATTTAAGGATAACATGTTAATCTCAGGATATTTTTACTTCCTTTCCATCCCTCGGCATCTTCCCTCTCCTCAACCCTAAAATCTGACATTATTAGATTGCAAAATAGCTGCAAAATATTCCTCCCACTGTTTTTTATTCTTACACTGTGCTCAAAGACTTTGACCAAAAACTCATTTGATTAGCAAGGGATCATCTTTGCAGATTCCCTCACCCCTCTCTGCTTTCTTTTCCTTATTCTTTGCCAGCTCACTACTTGGCAGGCGTCTCCATCACTAAAGAGGCCAATCGGAAGTTTCTATATAGATGTCTCAAAGCTTGTTCTCAGTCCACTTGAAAAATTACTTATGAAGCTCTCTCCCCCTTCAGGTTAATGAAGTCTACCTCTGCACTCCCCAGCTTAGATCATCCCAAACAGAGAAGCCATGTGAAAACCCATTTTCACGCAGCAGCTCAGCACATTGCTTTCCATTAAGCCCTGATATCCATGCTTAAAACTAACCATGCTAATATGTCTCAGCTTTATATGATTTGAATAATCAATAAACAATTAAGAATGTTTGGGTTCTTTAACACCAAAAGGGCATTTGGATCTGGTCACAGTTAAAAGGAAATAGTTTGTTTTGCTTTTAATTTGATTTGCAAGATTACAGAGCACCTGCTTCTTGGAGATGTTATTTCAACCAATTATATAGATTCTTCTACCCTTGTTCTTTCTCATCGCTGGATTCATCGCTGGTATCAACTGCACTGTAGTGAAATGTAGAGCCAGGGCTTTTCGGCTGGTATATGTCTAGAAAAATTAAAGCTAACTAAGAGAGTCGCTGCTTGCTAATCCCTGTAATTAAACACTACTTGTAGGAGGGTATATTACACTGATTGAAGCTGTTGCCACTATATTGGACCCAAAAATGTTTAATAATCTTACCCTGCAATGTTGAATTTTTTAGTACCTATTAATTAACACCCATTAACTTACACAGAAGGCAAAAAAGAAAGAAATGTATTAATTGTCAGTTTGTTTCTTCTCTAACCTATCTTTTCGTTAAACCTGGTGTTCCGGCATGTGATTTCTTAAATTGTAGAAAAGTGCCATATGTTGAGAAATATATGGAAAGAAGGTTAGAACAATGGCGTTCTTGGAGCATTTTTAACTTTCTCCACATTTAGAGCAAAACAGTACAAAATTCTGTAGCTCAGATGTTTAACTTCATCAGTTATCATCATCTGTGTTACCCTCATCGAAGATCATGCAGCGCCTTCTCCCTCGTAGCTGCAATGTCAGGGGAAATTGTGCATGGTTTGGTTGTTAATGCATTCTCAATGTTATGCTCTTTCAGTTTGAAAGATCTCTACTTTGCCATCTTTTTGCCAGATTTCTCTGCAATTACATGGAAATAATCAACACAACCTCACTCCGTGAATGTCCTTTGAATTTTCCCAGATTTAAACATAAGTAGAAAGTGACCAGAGCATGAAGTATTCAAACTAAAGGCATGCTAAACTTCCACAAAAGGAGCAATACAGAATCAATGAGCAAAGGCCAGACAGAGTCTCATGAACTGTGTCACAAAGGGAGCCGGGGAGCCGGGTGCAGGCAGAGTGAGAAAGGAAATGTCTTCTGGGTCTGCAGCCGCTGCACTTACTTGTAGACTGCTTTGGGTCCTCCAGGGCCTGCGTGCCACAAAGAGCCTGCACAAAATTCAGTCTCCTGGGCCCACCATGAATATGAAGGCCTGCATAGGACAAGCCAGGATGATCTAATGACGTGAAGACATATGGGCCTCCAACAGTGCCTGCATGCATGTGCATGTACATGAGCACACGCAGATATAGTACGCCTTTCATTCCATTGTCTTCATGGTCAGTGACTCCCTAAATTGACACAAAACCTTTATTTTAAAATTGTCATTTCAGTAAGAGTAGTAATTGTCACTCTATAGGTTATTGATAAGCTAGACATGTGGGGTTCCTTCTGGAATCTCACCCCCACCAATGCCTGTTTATCTAAGGCAGGGGCTAAGGGGAGAGTGAAAGTTCTCTAGCCAAACCAGCTTGTTTACCAGGGGAAATACATACATGTTTGTTAATTATTTTTTAGACTCTGGAGTTCATTATATCCATGGAGCAAGTCTTTCTGATTCAGCCGACTTTTGGGCCTTGTGACCACGGTCCTGCCAACTCCTCTGTGGCAGTGAGGTATCACTGTTTCCCACAGATCCTCCACAGTCTGATGAGCCCTTGCTGGTTACTGTATAGACGCCTTTGGTGATGCATGCCCCCTGCCCATGCTGTGCCATTGCCCAGTGCTGGCTCCAAGGATAAGCTTTCAGCACATGCCTATGTCCTCAGTTCCCCACTGCCAAGGGAGTAATGAGTAATGAGCAAAGGGGCTCCCAGCCTTAGCCACACACCAGGAGGCCTTGGGTTCCAGTCACCTGCACAGAACCACTCCCTTCTGGGCTGCCCCATGCCAGAGTCTTTCCAGTACCCCTGTAAATACTGTAATTGTTTTTTGGGGTACCTCAAGCCATGCCCATAGAAGATGGTGAACTTGATCAATAAATGTCAAAAAATAAGCTGTTTTACTGTACATAAAAATTGAATAGGGTAAATTAAATGGAGTATTGGCTGAACAGAGGATAGAACAATAAATTCCTCAAAGCAACGGCTCCTACAAATGGGAAGGCTTCAACAAGCCAAAAAGTTTCTACTCTTTCCTCTTCCAAGGAGTGAATCCTCTTCATTTACCTAACAAACAGTCTTCCATACACAAAGAAAACCAAAACCTCCCCAACAATTGGCATGATTTTTGTGCCAACTGTCATGAATCTACCCCAAAATGCATCAGTTCATTAATATAGGTGTTACTTCTATTCATGATTACAGAACCCCCATGCTCAGACCCTTAAGCAATAAGTGGGTGTTTTCATTTTTTGTGATGAATCTAAGATCCCATCTGCAAGTCTTTCCCTGCCACAACCTCAGAGCTGGTTTTCAATACAAATAGGTGGTTTTCTTACTCTAGGACTGGAAAATGCTGGTCCAGAAAGGACTGCAGGCCTTTAAGATCAAGGACCCAGACAGCAGGAATCCTGACATGATTCTGTATCACGGAGCAAGGAGCCAGCACCAGGTTTTTCATACGGGAACACAGTGACCCCAACCCACACTAGTGGTCATTCTTCTTTATCAGGGGCTCCATTTGTGTCTGTTTTTCATTTTATTCCTCCTTTGTATAAGGAAATTTACAACATCAATAAAGGAAAGCCTAATGGAAACCAAAAGAACCAGCTCAATAATTAACTGATATCTTTAAAAAGAAAAACACAATTCCACCGCACCCTACAGTGTTCCCAGAAGCTGAAGCTCTGCAGAAAATACCAGAAAAACAAATGAGATATTTTGTGGAACTAAAACGGACTGAATTTATTTCCAGTCCTAAGGCATTCTATGAAGCAAAAAAGATACTGCACCAAAAAATACTTACTGTCCAAAGTGTATCAAAACTCTCCACAGAATCAGGGATTTGTTCCTAAAATTCCCCATTGATTTGAGTATATCAGTGGTGGGGGAGAGCCCAGTTCTTTTCTAAAGTCAAGTGTCTTTCTGTAAAGACAGGCTCTAACAGGAGTGAATTTTCCATTTTCTACACATGAAGCTGCTAGAGTTCACTGAAGTGGTTTAAAAAAAATTAAACAAGATAGTCGCTTCCTTTTTTTCATTCCCTAAGTAGTCCTTCAGTCCCCTACAGAATTTAACCTGTATTATGTTTGGAATTACTGGGTGGATAGAATGAGAGTCAAGCCCAAATTTTGTGATCCCTATCTACAACAAACTGTATAACCAAACACTTGGCTCACATTTCTGGCCACTTTTTCTAGCTCCTCACAGAAATGCTGTTGTGCCTTTCTCAGAGGTGCCAAGTGTACTTCATAAGCAGTTCTCTAGTGATCTTTTTGAAATCCCAGCGCTTACAGCATGGACATTATTAGGCCTTGGGAAATACTATCGTCAGTCCCAAATTAAGTTTCAGAATCTAAAAGCGGGCCAAAGGAAGAAATTCAACACACACCTGCACATTTGGCTGAATTCTGTAGTTCTCTGTTTCTGGTTGTAGACCAGACTACACTGGGAAGAATTCACTGCATTCCATTTAATGATTTATAATTGCTTATAACAAGGAGCAATGCACATTCTTCATTTATCTATCTGCTAGTCTACATTTTGATTTAGTTAAGAGCAGCTTAATAAAGCAATCGCTGCTTATCCTTCTATCTCCTGTTACTGCAATGGCTTGGGGTTGGTGCTCAGTAAGTATATGTTGAATTAATTGTCCTTAATGAAAATAAGATCTCAACAGCAGTAGCTCTTATTAACTCTTGAAATGTGCCACCTTATTTTGTCATTCCTTATGTGTATGTTTTTGTGAATCTGTGTGAATCTGTGTGAAAGTGTGTGTTGTGTATTTTAGGATTCTATCTTGCATGGTCTTCTAAGAATTGAATAGGGTAAATTAAATGGAGTATTGGCTGAACAGAGGATAGAATAATCAATTCCATAAATGCAAAAATTATGTCATCTCTGCTTACATATGGGTATTCCAACAAGTCTAACATTATTTGAATCACTAGTGGTACTGAAATTATAAAATCTGATTATTTGACATAATGTTGAGGATCATGCTAAAACTTCTGCATGACAATAACTCTAAGTTTCAACTTAGGGAATCATTTTAAGCACTCCCAAGTTTTAACATAATCATAAGTCCTCATGGGAGCAGAATACCTCAGAATGCACTCACCCACTCATGAATTATCCAAGAGTTCAAATAGATCCTTATATTCCTGCCCTCTCCCAAGTTGAAAATCATAACGAAATTATAATGGCTTTGAAGTCGCTATTTTTATTATTGTCTGTTACTGTTTTCATATTATTTCAAGATTCCTCTCTTCACTCTGCAGGCCCCACATTTCTCCCATCTCATATATTCTTCCCCAAGACTCACAAAGATAGAGTTATATAGAGCAGAGCTAGACCACAGCATTGTTTCCCTTTCAACCATCTTTTCCTTTATATGATCTTTCACCCTAAAGTTTTCAAATTAAAATCGAGAAAAATAAGCTGTTGTACTGTACATAAGCTCTTTCTTCCTTCCTTTTATAATTATGATAAGTAGTGACTGCAAAGTGTGGCATCAGCATGGTTAAAGTCTAGAGGCAGAGGAGTGTGCTGGTTGAGGCTTTGTAATGCTCATCAGTTTATCTCCCAGTCCCCCTGCCTTTAAAAGCAAATGAAAGTTGCACATGTATATCTTATTTTATTGTGGTTCACTTTACTGCACTGTGTTTCTTACAAATTGAAGGTTTGTGGCAACCCTCTGTCATGCAAATCTATCAGCATTGCTTTTCCAACAGTGTTTGCTCACATTATGTCTAGTGTCGCATTTTGGTGATTCTTGCAATATTTCAAACATATTCATTATTATTATATTTATTTTAGTGATCTGTGAAGAGTGACATTTGATGTGACTACTGTAATTGTTTTTTGGGGTACCTCAAGCCATGCCCATGGAAGACGGTGAACTTGATCAAAAAATGTCATGTATGTTCTGATTGCCCTACTGACCAGCCATTCCGTGTCTCTCTCCCTCTCCTCTGGCTTCCCTATTCCCTAAGACACAAAAATATTAAAATCAGGCCAGTTAGTACTCTACAGTGTCTTCTAAGTGTTTAAGTGAAAGTCTCTCACTTTAAATCAAAAGCTAGAAGTGATTAAGCTTAGTGAGGGAGGCATGTTAAAAGCAGACATAGGATGAAAGCTGGGCCTTTTGTACCAAACAGTTTAGCCAAGTTGTGAATGTGGAGGAAAAGTTCTTGAAGAAAATTAAAAGTGCTATTCCAGTGACCACATGGATGATAAGACAGTGAAACAGACTTATTAATGATATGGAAGAAGTTATAGTGGACTAGATAGAAGATCAAACCAGCCACAACATTCCCTAATTGAAAGCAAGGCCCAAACTCTTTAATTTTATTGATGCCAGGAGAGGAAAAAGTTGGAAGCCAGCAGAGGTTGGTTCATGTGGTTTAAAGGAAGAAGCTATCTCCAAATATCAAAATACAAGGTTATGGGGAAAATGGAAGTTCCTGTGGCCAGGATCCTCATCTGACACTAAACTACTTGATGATGTAATTGGCCTACTGTTAGGCTGTTTCTACACCTGTAGGCAATGAGGTATATTGACTGAGTCACTATGTAAAGAGCTATGCCTAGTGCTCTGGGAAGAGGAAGAGATGAAGGAGGATTACAGGCCTGCAAACTGCTGGATGCAGGCATGATTCTAGTGTTTAATGCCCCACTGTGAGAATAAAGCCAGGTATAAGCCCTCTTATCCCAAGAATGTTCCATTTTAATTTCTCAGTCTCACTGAATCCATAGTGAACTTGCCCAGTCTGAAATACTCAGGCAAGACAATTGGCATTGTCAGCAGGATTCACTATAGACCAAAGAATGGAACAGGCTGCCCTCATAGGAAGAGTGTTTTGGTGGGCTGCTCCTATGAATGGGGAGACAGTTGAGTGTCCCCCAGTGGACATGTGGTCTAAGGTGGCCTGCTTGCTAGAGGACTGGGCACTTCCCCGTGACTGGGGGCAGGTGGAGGTGACACCTGAGGCAGTAGAGGTAGCCCTTGGCATAATAAGGAGGTCCTTTGAGAAACAGAGTGTCTATGAGGCTTTGGGAACCAAGGTTTGGCTGTTTCTCACAGTATTAAGAAAGGCTACAAATGAGGGGAATGTGCCCCAACAAGAGACATGAGAATTGGCAGCACAAGAACATGAGCTGCTAAGTGCTGTGGAGGAAATAAAAGGTTTGCTGCAAAATGAAATGGCATTGCTGTGAGTTACTGTGGAAGAGGCGAAGGCCATGAAGGAGAAGAACATACTCCTGTGAGAAGCACAAGAACACCAGCTGTGAGGTATTGAGGTGAAGGTAAGAGAGCTGTTGAAGACTGAGCTGGAGTTACTATGAAGCACTGTAGAAAAGGTAAAGGGTGTAGCAGAGGAGGCACTTGGGGGAGTGGTGAGAAAGGTGCCATCAGCCCCAGAAATGGAGGAGGATCTGGGTAAGGATGAAGAGGTGGTACCGGAGGCACTGACCTGTTCTCTATTGAATGACCATCCAGTTGTAGTCAAGAAAATAAAGTTGCAGCAACCACAGGTTCCTCTGGGAGAGATGCAGCCCCCTCCCCAGGTTGTGGAGCACTCTATACTCCACCCCTATACTCAGGAGCACTCTATACTCCACCCCTATACTCAGGCTGAGCTGGTGGATTTGGGCTCCTGGTTTCAGTGGAAGCCCTCAAGGTCTATATCAGCTTGGCTCCTGTGTCTTTGGGACATAGGAGATGATGGAATTGTTTTGTCTGGATCAGAAACAGGAAAGATGGCTTCCCTGACAGTTCATCCTGCTTTGAGGCAGTGATTACAAAATGCTCATTAGACCCCATAAAATCACTCCCTCCTTGATTGGCTTATGACTATGCTCTGTGTTTTATGGACCAATCAGGGTGATTTACCATCTTCCCCTGCCAGATGGCAGACATACGCTGAGCTCCAACAAGGGTTATAGGGAGTTAGGTATAAAAAATTGCCATTTATACTCCAGAGAATTATGACCCAGATGAGGAGCCATTTACTGAGAGGATGAGAAATATGGTGCTTCAAACATCTCCATATCCCTCTTTGGGCCCCTAGTGGCCATTCTTGCCCCTGTCTTAGGGCAGCCCGTAATGAGGTTACCTGTGTGGTAGAGGCTTGGAGAGGCTGAAACAATGAAAGCACAGAAAGAAATAAGGTCTGCTACTCAGAGGAAGAATTTAAAGGGCCCCATGAAGGTCACAAGGACCCAGTTGTGGGTTGATTTATTAGGGGCAGGAGCAGACAGAGAGAAATTGGATGGGAAGTCAAATAGAATCTTACTGGAACTGTGGTAACAGTTGAAACCAGAGCAGCAGTTCCAGCCGCTGAGGACAAGAAGCAGAGGTTGGAGACAAAGCCACAAGTCTGGCCTGTGTGTTTGCAAGACTTCCTGCTGGAGAGTGAGTTGACCTTGCCTGAACCTGTACAGGAAGATGATTGGAACAGATTGTTTGATTGAGGGAAGGGTCAAGATACCTGTCCTGAGGGACAAGGGGGAACCAGAGGCCACATGTTGAAATAACTCATTGGTCCCCAGTGAACATACAATGTATTCTGGCTCTGGTGGACACAGGGGCTGAATGTTCACTGATTTATGGCAACCCTGAATGATTTCCCTGAACCTCCACTGTTATAGATGGATACATGGATAAAGGTATCAGATTGAAACAGCCTTAATCTCATTGGGAATAGGATATCTACCCTCAAAGGAGTATGCTATGTATATCTCTCCTGCCCCTGAATGTATTTTGGTGATAGATATCCTGCAGAGCCTATGGTTGCAGACCAGTGCACATGAGTTGAGACTGAGGATACATGTAGTGAAGGCAGTTCTGAGGGGACATGCTAAGCACCTGCCTGTAGCTTTGCCCATGCCTTAGCGGGTGACTAATCCAAATGATACAAATTACCTGGAGGGCATAAAGAAATTGGAGAAACCCTCCAGGAACTAGAGAAGGTGAGTATTGTAAAGCTCACCCATGATCCTTTCAGTTCCCCGCTGTGGCCAGTAAAGAAGCTGAACGGCTCCTGATGTATGACCATGGATTACAGAGAATTGAATAAAGTCATATCCTCTCTGCATGCTGCCTTCCCCTATAGTGAAGACCTGATGGGTAACCTCAGTCATAAACTAGGAATATATCAGTATGTTGTGGATCTTGCTAATGCCTTCTTTTCCATTGACATAGAAGACAAAAGTCAGGAACAGTTTGCCTTCACATGGGAAGCACAGCAATCAACTTTCAATGTCCTTCCACGGGGATACCTCCATAATCCCACCATCTTTCATGGACTTGTAGCCCAGGACTAGGCAGCATGTGAGAAACTGCCAATGGTGCAGCTGTACTGTTATATTGATGATATTATGATCATGTTCTGACTCTCTTTTAGATCTAGAAGGGGAAGCATCTAGACTGCTGCAACATCTGCCGGAGAAAGGATGGGCTGTGAACAGCAACAAGGTTCAGGGACCTGGTTTGCCAGTCAAATTCTTGGAGTTCATATCTGTTTGGGTAAGACCAAAGTTATACCAGAAGTAGTCATAAGTCCAGACCTTTCCTATCCTTACAACTGTGGCATTGTTACAGGAGTTTTTGAGTCTTTAAGGCTACTGGAGAGTGTTCACCTGCACTTGGCAAAAATTCTGAAACCCTTATTCCATTTGGTATAAAAGGGTGTCGGGTGGGACTGGAATTAGACATGTGTCTGCTTTCACCACTGCAAAATGGGCAGTGTGGCTCATGATCATCCAGGAGCGCTTCCCAATAGTTGTCTGCACTGACAGCTGGGCCGTCTATAGAGGCTTGATTCTGTGGCTACCAACATGGTATCATTACAACTGGTTGGTTGGTCACTGACCCCTTTGGGGGCAAGAACTGTAGCAAGACCTATGGCCCTCTCGTCAAAGACAGTTACTGTACATCATGTGACTAGCCATTTGCCTTTGGCATCTCCAGGGAGTGGCAAAGCCGACACATTGGCCCAGGTACATTGGCTAGAAGGAAAGCTTGCCTCTGATGTGGTCCAGTGGTTACATCAGAATTTGTTGCACATGGGGCAAAGACAATGTGGGCTATAGCCCATTGGTGGGGCTTGCCTTTGAACTTTGAAGAAGTCAGCAGAGCCCAGAAGGAGTTCCTTGCGTGCTCTAAGAGGGACTTACACCAAGTCCCACAGCATCATGGGACATAGCTAAGTGGTCAATGCCCCTTGTGAGGTGGCAGATAGATTATATTGGACCTCTGCCCATATCAGAAGGATATCGGTATGCCATGACTTACATGGACATGGCTATTGGACTATTGGTTGCTTTTCCTGCATGTCATGCAGATCAGCAAACCACCAAGAGGGGCCTAGAGCTTCACTTTGCAACCTATGGCCGGCTGCAGGTGGTTGAGAGCAACCAAGGAACCCACTTTACTGGACATGCGCTACAAGAATGGGTACAACAATAGGAATAAAATGGAAGTTTCATGTACCCTATAATTCTACTAGAGCAGCCATGATAGAGAGAAAAAATGGTTTGTTAAATTCTGGCCTGAAGTCAGACACCAGTAGTCTGCAGGGATGGGCAGTCCACTTATGGACAGTGCCATGGTATTATAATGAGAAGCTCCAGAAAGCAGTATTGAGCCCTTTAGATGTGCTAACATACATTGCTTCCTCTCCTATACAACTGCAAGCACAAATCAAAGAAGAATTGTTGAAGCCAAGGTTTGGCCACCAGAATAATATCTTGCTGCCAGCAACAACTGCACTAAACCCTGGAGATTCTGTTCAGTGGACATAGCCTCAGACATTTTGACACATAGACCAGTAATGGCTGGCCCTCCTCGCATCTTGGAGACAAGGCCTGGAAGCTGGCCTCCTGTGTGCTCCTGTAGTAACAGCAGAGTGATCCCCAAAGACAATGGTAGTGTACCCTAAATGACCAGAATGTAAGAGCATGTGTCTTGCCAATGGGTTTCAACCCTGGGCAAGTTCACTATGGATTCAGTGAGACCAAATAATAACAATGGAACATTCATGGGGTGAAAGGGTTATACCCAACTTTATTCCCACAGTGGTAGGTCAATTGCTAGAATGCTGTCCACTCAGAGTGAGTCTGTATGCAGGAAGCAGGTCTCTGCCTCTGGGCCTCTCTACCTCTGCAGTCATCTCAGTCTTTGTCCTATGCACTGCCACCACTATAGTCTCTGCTCTCCTGAAGCTGTGCAGTCCAAAGCACTGGGCAGAGATCTTTATATAGAGTCAGTAATAATGAATTACCCACACATGTGTAGTGAGTCAGCCAACCAGGGCCAGGTGAGAATTTGGCCACAGGAACCTTCACTTTATCCACAGCATCTTACCAAGGAGTTTTGTTTTATTATTATAGCCAGTGACCTCCACAGGGTGAGGGGTAAAGATATGGTATACTAGACCTGGATGGGACCCCCTTCCTGCCAGTCCTATCACAGGACCACTCTCTTGAATGCATCCTACCTTAATGGACAAGATTTGCCAATGTTAGTGTCATTAAAACACATGTGTTATCATCCTTATATTTAATCTCCTTTAATGTCTTTGTGGATTGGGCACACACCCTAGCAAAAACTGCTACTCACTCAGTGTGCATGGAGCACCCCATCAGTACCACTACTAACCTCCTGTGAAAAGTGCAGATTATGAGCTGGGACTGGTTTGAATACAGCTGGGATGAACACTTGGTGGCAAGTCATCTCCACAGGTGTGAGGATGACTATTATCATTATTATTGTTGTTGTTGCTATAAAGTTCCAGCTTTCTTGCACAGAGACTATTGTAGAAGATTGATTTCTTGCATGTCATAAATTCATCTGAGTAGAACTGGTTTGAATACAGATGGAATGACCGCTTGGTGGCAATTGATCTCCTCAGGCTTGAGGATTATTATAATTTTTGTTACCTATGTCATAATTGTTGTTATTATCTGTATGTTGTTGTCATCCTCTGTTGCTGTTGTGGAATCTGGTTGCAATGCTCCAGCTTTCATGCACAGGGACCATTGTAGAAGACTGAAGGTGTGTAGATTGTGCAGGAAGAATCCTGGAGGGTTGGAGTGTGGGGAAAATGGAGGTTCCTATGGCTAGGATCCTTACCTGACCTTAAAATACTTGATGATATAATTGGCCTACTGTTTCCACACCCATAGACAATAAGCCATTATTGACTAAATCACTATATAAAGAGCTCCACCCAGTGCTTTGGGAAGAGGTAGGGACAGCGGCAGATTATGGACCTGCAGACTGTTAGATACAGACTTGATTCTAGTGCTCCACCTACTGCCGTGAGAATAAAGCTGAATATAAACGCTTTCATCCCAAGAATGTTCTGTTGTCATTTCTCGGTCTCACTGAAGGCATAGTGAACTTGCCCAGGGCTGAAATACTGAGGCAACACAAAGGTGAAGCAGCAAGAGCTGATGTAGAAACTGCAGCAAGTCATCCAGAAGATCTAGCTCAGATAATTCATGAAGGTGGCTACATTAAACAACAAATTTTCAATGTAGACAAAACAACCTTCAATAGGAAGACGATGCCATCTAGGACTTCCATAGCTAGAGAGAAGGAGTCAATGCCTAACTTCAAATCTTCAAAGAATATGTTGACTCCCTTGTTAGAGGTTAATGAGGGTGGAAACTTTAAGATGATGCCAATGCTCATTTACCATTCTGAAGACCCTAAAGCCCTTAAGAATTCTGGGAAATCTATATTTCCTGTGCTCTATAAACGGAACAACAAAGCCTGGATGACAGCACATCTATTTACAACATGGTTTACTGAATACTTTAAGCCCTTTGTTGAGACATACTGCTCACAAAAAAAAAAAGAAAAAAAGAAGGATTCCTTTCAAAATATTATTTCTCATTGGCAATTATACCTGGCCACCCAGAACTATGATGGAGATGTATGAGATTAACATTGTTTTTGTGCCTGCTAACATAACATCCATTCTGCCGCCCATGGGTCAAAGATGAATTTCAACTTTTAAATGTTATTACTTAGGGAAACAAAATTATAAGACCACAGCTTCCATAAATAATGATTCCTCGATGGCTCTGGGAAAAGTAAATTGAACACCTAGAAACAACTCACCATTTTGGATGCCATTAAAAACATTCATGATTCATGAGGAGAGGTCAAAATGCCAACATTAACAGGACTATGGAAGAAACTAATTCCAGCCCTCATGGATGACTTTGAGGGTCTCAAGACATCAGTGGAGGAAGTAACAGCAGGTATGGAGACAGCAAGAGAACTGGAATGAGAAGTGGAGCCTGAAGATGGGACTGAATGGCTGCATCTCATGCACAAATAAGGAGTTGCTTCTTAAGGTTGATCAAAGAAAGTGGTCTCCTGATGAAGATGGTGTGAAGAGTGTTGAAATGACAACAAAGGATTTAGTATGTTACATAAACTTGGTTGATAAAGCACAAGAGAATTTGAGAGGATTGACTTCAATTTTGAAAGAAGTTCTACTGCTGGTAAAATGCTATCAAAGAATATCATATATTAGAGATGTGTCATGAAAGGAAGAATCAATTGATGAAGGAATCTTCATTGTCTTATTTTTTAAAAATTGCCACAGCCACGCAACTTTCAGCAACCACCGCCCTGATCAGTCAGCAGCCATCAACACTGAGGAAAGACCCTCCTCCCACAAAATGATTACAGCTTACTGAAGGCTTAGATGATGGTTAGCACTTTTTTTTTTAGCAACAAAGCATTTTTAAAAATTAAAGTATGTATATTTTTTTAGACATAATGCTATTTTACCCTTAATAGATTGTGGTTTAATATAAGCATAACTTTTGGATGCACTGGGAAACCAAAAATTTCATTTGACTTGCTTTATGTGATATTCCCTTGAGGTAGTCTGGAACCAGACCTTAAATATCTCCAAGTTATGCCTATACTTGCTATTCAAGTGCTGTGATGATTAAATGAAATGATGCATATGAAGCGCCAGGTTCAGCCTCACTGAGTTGGCAATGTCAGCCACAGAGCAGTCAGTACTTGACTAAAAACACCTCTGTTGCCACATACTATTAAACCTCCTCTTCCTCCCTTTTTCTCATTCTCTTTCACCTCCTCTCTCCCCTCCCTGCCTCTCTCTCTCCTCATGCCATTTCTTCCTTCTCTTTGTTGTTTTTCCTCTATCTCAGCTTCTGATTCAGTTTGTTAAGGGGCACATGCAAAAGTACTATACATTTACCTTACCAGTTAAAAGGACCATGACTGTTTGTGCAGTAACTTAAACCTGCCCCAAACACTTTCCCCATCTAAATCCCTAAATATGAGCAGTGAAGGCCCCAAGAAATATGGAGGTAAAGCACGTAGAGCCATTGCCTGAAGACAAATGCCCCCTTCTAAGGTGTCTTGAGAGAAAGCAGCAAATGTTTTTAACCATGTTAAAACTGCATACCTATCATTACAGTGTGCCAGGCACTATTCTAGGTACAGGATCATCTCATGTAAGACGGAACCATGAAAGCACATTACATGTCAGGCATCCTGCCACAGAGACTCCTCACAATGACTGTGTAAGCTCAGTGTCATCCCAAGAGGCAGACACTGAGAATCAGCAAGGTCCGGTTTCATGCCAAGTCATTAAAGCAACTGTGGATAAAGTGAAGGTTCCTGTGGCCAGGATTCTCACCCAGCCCTGGTCAGCTTGCTCACTGCACACATGTGGGCAATATGTTGTTATTAACTCTATATAAAGAGCTCCTCCCAGTGTACAGAGCAACACAGTGGCAGGGCTGCAAGGCTGCAGGAGAGCAGAGATGAGACTAGAGCAGTGGCAGTGCTGAGGACAGAGACTGAGATGCCTGTGGGAGGCAGAGAGGCCCAGAGGCAGAGACTGGCTTGCTGCATGCTGACTCACTCTGAGTGGATGGGATTCTAGTGATTGACCTGCCACTGTGGGAATAAAGTTGAGTATAACTCTTTCACCTCAAGAACATTCCATTGTCGTTTCTTTGATCTCATTGAATCCATAGTGAACTTGTCTGGGACTGAAACCCACTGGCAAGACAGCAACCCAAGACAGAGTCGAGAGTCAAACTAGGTCTCTCTGACAGCAGACCCAGACTTATCCAGTTATTTCTCTTGAAGAAGAAATTAACCTTTCAGGGAGAATATTCCACATCAATTTCTAGATACTGGAGTATAGATTTCCCTTCCTAAATCAACAAACATCCAGTGACATGCTGTGAATATGACAACCTGATTTTAACTTGGTGAAGCAACCTTTTTAGCCCATACCAACAAACTCCACCTGAAGAAGCCAATTGCCCTTGACCACAGTGGACTGCTGTGTACTTGGCATCTGTGTGGCCTCTGTGAGAATATGGGGATCCTGTCCACATGCTGGATTTCACTGTGCTTCCCTTGAACTCCTTCCCTCAAGTTGGCCAACTCCCACTACCTTCCTGCTCTTGCAGTGGCTGCCCTTTTGTAAGATTTTCCTCAGCCGTAATACTCTAATTCTTCCCTTCCTTAACTGTGGCATGGAAACCCGATGCTGAGCCACGCTGTGTGTTGCGACTGTAATCCATTAGCACTGGGAGGTTGTGGGAACATGTCCTCACCTCTCATCAGCAAATGGAATGTGGATTCTTTCACTATTTCATTCTCCACAATCTTTATAAAGTGAAATGCAACAGTAGTTTCTAAGGCTTTCCCAAGCAACTGTGTTCTAATGGGAAAACTTTAACAAAAAAATATGTATTGCATGCCAAATAGCTAACCTCACTCTCATAAATATTTATATTTATGGCAGAGTCAAAACATCATTTGTAAGATCAATGTGCTTCTTTAGATTTCCAAGAAGAAAATGTCTCACAAGCTGGACTCATTTCTACTGCTAATGGGCACAAAGTCCTCTGTCATGGACTTGGGGGGAAGAAAACAAAATCACTAAGTGTTCCAAGAAGAGATCATGTCAGAACTTCTCCATTAGCAGCTTCTTTCCACTAAAATGGAAGGTGAAAACAAAAGGGACATATGTTGGGGATGATGATCTGAAAGGATCTCAAGCTGCTACTTTGAAGAGGCATGTAAATTGGAGAGTTTGGTTGGCACAGGACAGTAAGTGGTACTCAAAGTGTGGTCCTAATGCCAGCAGCATCAGCCTCTTCGGGGAACTTGTTAGAAATGCTCATACTCAGGCTCCACCACAAACCTGCTGAGTCAGAAAACTGAGTTGGGTGATGGAGAGGTGTTCTGCTTTAACAATCCCTCCAGGTCGTTCTAATCTTTAAATTCTAAGAAACATGGTGATCTATGGCCCTGGTATTAGAAAACCGTGAGTTGGAACACTGTCTCCAGTACCCACTTGTTGCATAATTTGCCCTCTTCAAGCCCTGTATTCCTCATCTATGGCAAGTGGATAATATTATTTATCTCATACGGTTGTTGTAAACATTCATTGAAAAATTCCATCTAAGTTGTTTGCAACAGTGCCTGGCACAGAATAAGTATACAATGCATGTGATCTTACATTATTAGAACTGAATTAACACAGTTGAACTAAATAATCTAGATATAGACTGTAAATACATGAAGGAAAACAAAGAGAAACAGTTTCAAACAATGTATTCACAAAACTTAAAGCAACATGCCTTGATGATTCAACCTGATGACTAAAAGTAACTTTAAACTTGATGATTAAGTTTAAACTTCATTAACAGTGACTGTGTATGAAAATTGATTTTTTTCTTTAATCAAAATGAAGATCTTTTTGAGAGAATGTCCAGGGTGATGGGTGCCTCTGTAAATCCATGAGCCCTTTTGTGGCAGTCCTGTTGTGGAGATGACTTCTGAGCAGACCTCTACTACCTCTGTAGGATGAAACTAATGCTCAGCATCCTGTCCTCTTCCAAGGCTTAATCTCTGTTTTCTGCTCCAAGATTTCTCAGGGAATTCCTGGGAGGGCTGCTCAGTTTTCCTCATCATGCAACTGGAAGCACAAGACAATTAACCACCACAAAGACACTGTCCTGGTGGGAGATGGGAACCAGCAGTTCACTTCTTCCATCACTAGAAGGAGACTAGAAGGACAATCCTGAGACTCATTTCAAAAGACCCTAGTAAAGATGGAGTGCCAACTCAGTAAGACATTCTTGAGTTTGATTTCTTTCCTTCCCTGCTGCAACCCCCACCCCTCCTGTCCTCCTGATCACTGGGCTCACATCCAAAACTCTCCCATCCTCTGTGTGGGGGCCTCGGCCAAGACAGCCAACTCCAACCAAAAGGAGTGATGACATAAAGGATGCTCTTTTTTAAAGGTTGCTCAATAATTTTGGATGTAGAACAAAGATATGTACTCTGAGACCCATGCAAGGGCTTCAGATGGTTCCATAAAGCAACTGAAATTTTATCCAAATTGTATGCATATGCATTTTTCTGCATAGTATCTATAACAGCAGATATTCAAAGGAATCTATGACAAAACCAAGTTAAATTTACTGTTTTATACAGGTCACAGGACAAATTGTGTTATAATATATTTGAACAACTCTTTAAATTTTCAGCGTACACAAACTTCAAAATATTAAAGATGGTTTGAAATGGATGGAATATCAACAAGTTGTTGTTTTTCGTTTGTGGGACTCATTGTTTCTCCAAGAGGATTTGACTCATGCATTATGTTACATAATCATCAAAATCTCAAGTCCTTGTTTTGACCAACATATCCTGTATCCCAGCTCTGGCCTCTGCTCCTTCTCTAACGTCATGCCCCTCCACCCTTACTGACATTTGGAATAGGCTTCCATTGCTACTATAGCAAATTACCACAAACTTATGGCCCAAAACAACACGGATTTATTCTCTTACAGTTTTGGAGGGCCAAAGTCTGAACTCTGTCTCACTGCACTAAGTCAAGAGGGGACAGCAAGGCTGGTTCCTTCTGGAGGGTCCAACCGGGGAACCTGTTTCCCTATGTCCCAGAGCTGCCTGCATTCCTTGGCTCACAGCTTCTTCCTTGTGTGATTTAAACCTTTGGGTCCTTTTCTTTCTTCCCCCAGCTGTTTATTCTGACCCTCCTTCCTCTCTCACAAAGACCCTGGTAATTCCCTCTGCGCAGTCTAGGACAATCTCCTCGTCTCAATATCCTTAATGTAATCCCACCTTCAGAGTCCCTTTCACTGTGTAACCTAACATATTCGTAGGTTCTGGGGATGAGGACATGAATGTCTTTGTGGGTGTTATTCAGCTACAACTGTGCTCCTGGAACTCAAGGAGAGCACTCCAACCTTGGGAGACTGGATTTGCTGCTCTTGCTCCCAGATCTGGTCTCGCGCAGTCACCCTCTCCTCAGGCAGGTGTCTGCTTGAACATGACCTCCTCAGAGAAACCACCCACACGGACCCCTATCCAGAATCCAATCACCCATCATGCACTATGCCCTTATCCTCCTTTAGTTTGTTTCCAAAACATTTGTTTTAAGTGTTATATCACATATCCATTTGTTGGTTTTTAAAAAACTTGTGGATCCAGCAGGAAAGATAGGTAGCTTTAAAAATGGCATGATAATGTGGCAAAAAAATATACAAAAAGCCTCTAGCTAAAGTTGACTTAAGGAAGTGGAAGCATTCTGGGGGAGGCAAGAGAGGTTTCACAAGATTTTCTTTGACAAATCTCATACTGATTAGGATGGAGGAGAAAGAGAGACTTAAAATCCTCAGTCATGGTGCCTGTGAGCATAGCTGGAATGTGAATGGAGACTTGGTCACAGAAGTTTCCCACACGCTTACATCAGCATCTTTGGCACTGAGGGCGCTGGCACTTATCAGGTGAGCAGTTGGGGCTGAACGTGTCTCCCTGCTCCCAGAAGCCCTGTCCAGCTGCAGATGTGGCTGCAGAAGGCAGACAGCCTGCACTGGGTCCAACAGCACTTCCTTTCCTTTCCACATACCCTAGTGCATATTAGCCTCACAGAGCTGTGCTTATAAACTTGGATGCTTTTTTGAAATTAAGGAAATACCAGAGGTAGAGAGTCTCTCTTAGAAGAACTGTTTATGTCAGCAGAGACTAAGGAGGGTCTTTCTGGAATCCATACCTGAGGCTTGAGATATAACCCAAATACAGCCACTGGCGAGTCCATCTACCACTCCTAGTTGGTAGCTTTTGCATCTGCAAGTGTGAGTCTTTATAATGTACCCCTGACTACTGTGCCACTAAGAGAGGCCAATGCAGGTGAAAATTTTAAGTTGATGCCAATGTTCATGTAACATTCTGAAAACCCTAAAAGTCCTTAAAAATTCTGTGAAATCTATTTTGCCTGTGCTCCATAAATGGAAGAACAAAGCCTAGATGACAACACATCTGTTTACAACATGGTTTACTGAATACTTTAAGCCCATTGTTGAGACTTACTGCTCAGAAAAAAAAAATGAAAGAAAGATTCCTTTCAAAATATTATTGCTCATTGACAATTGTACCTAGTCACCCAAGAACTCTGATGGAGATGTATGAGATTAACATTGTTTTCATACTGTTAAGTCCAATCCAGTCTGTAGGAAAAAAGGCAAGATGTTAAGAAATAGGCTCTAGAAAAAATAAAATTCCATGACAGTCAGTTAAGACTGTAAAAATAAAGTCTGCTACAGAAGCACCTGTCCTGGGAATCTGACTTTCAGGCTTTAACACTGGCTGTACTGTTAGCTATCAGCCCACTACTCAGCCATGATTCAGTTTCTTCATCTCTAAGATGTGGATAATGAAACCATTTGCTTTATATAAATGATCTCTAATACGTGGCATATAATATCTATTCAATAAACAATAGCTATTTGTATCATTTGTTTTTAGTCAGAAGTACTCACAGGTTAGCCTTGGGCCTGGTATTCACCCTTTGACATGGAGGTAATCACATAATCTCTGTTCTCTCTGTTATTTTTCTCTTCAGTTTCACAGATGGAGATGAATGGCAATGCAGACTAGCCCTTCTCCTTGGAGAGCAGAGAAGTGATGTGGACTGAGGAGGTACCCTCCCCCCAAAGCTTTTTATTTACCACCCCCCTTCAGATCATGTAAGGACATCTGCTAGGCAAAGATGGAGAGGTTCGTAGCAGTCATTCATCATGTCCTGTGGGACCAACTTTAATCTAGTTTTCTCAAGTATTTTTCCCAGTAATGTAGCACTTGCTTAAGAAATTGTGCGTGGTAACTTCTAAAATACAAGAATTATTTTTCATCTAGACCTTGATATGTTCTGACTGAGTGTTGCTTTTATTATGGACTGTCTCTGTTCTGCAAAGTAAGTTTTCTTAACTACTGGGGATGCATTTGGAGTCAGACACAATCTTTGGGAGTCAATTCCCGGTGCAGGTGCAATATTGCACTGGTGCAAAGCCATAAGTCTGCCTCTTGGGATATAAAGAGAAAGTATTAATGTATGGAAAGTAGTTAGTTGGTAGTGGAAATAGTGATATCAGTTGTACCTTAGTCTGCTTGGGCTGCTATAACAAAACCATAGACTGGGTGACTTTTTTTTTTTTTTAGATAATTATTTTTTATTGAAGGGTAGTTGACACACAGTATTACATTAGTTTCAGATGTACAACAGTGATTCAACATTTATATACATGATAATTCTAGGTACCAGCTATCACCATACCAAGTTGTTACAATATTTTGACTATATTCCTTATGCTATACATTACATCCTGGTTACTTATTTATTTTACATTTGAAAATGTGTACTTTTTTTTTTTGTGAGGGCATCTCTCCTTTTTATTGATCAAATGGTTGTTAACAACAATAAAATTCTGTATAGGGGACTCAATGCTCAATGTATAATCATTAGTCCACCCCAAGCCTAATTTTCGTCAGTCTCCAATCTTTTGAAGCATAATGAACAAGTTCTTACATGGAGAACAAATTCTTACATAGTGAATAAGTTACATGGTGAACAGTACAAGGGCAGTCATCACAGAAACTTTCAGTTTTGATCATGCATTATAAACTATAAACAGTCAGTTCAAATATGAATATAAGTTTGATTTTTATACTTGATTTATATGTGGATACCACATTTCTCTCTTTATTATTATTTTAAATAAAATGCTGAAGTGGTAGGTAGAGGCGAGATAAAGGTAGAAAACATAGTTTAGTGTTGTAAGAGAGCAGATGTAGATGATCAGATGTGTGCCTGTAGACTATGTGTTAATCCAAGCTAGACAAGGGCAATGAAACATCCACAGACGCAGAAGATTTCTCTCAGAACGTGGGGGAGAGGTTCTAAGCCTCACCTCTGTTGATCCGAAATTTCTCACCTGATGGCTCCCCTGCCACTGTGCCTGTCTTAGATTGTTCCTCCCTTGAGGAATCTTACCCGTCTCTGGCTAACCAGTCATCTTCCGGGGCCATACAGGGAAATGTAAAGTTGGTAAGTGAGAGAGAAGCCTTATTGTTTGAAAAGGTTAGTTTTTTACTTCTTTGGATATTTATGCCCTGTGGCTTCTATGCCCAGCATTTTTCTTGAGGTATCTTTACCACTTGGAAGAATTGTGATACATGGGAAATTCGATATGAGGCACAAATTCTATTTAGGGGTTGTAATTAGGAAGGAAGAAGAAAAACTATAGAAGTAGCAGGCGGAAGAAAACATGGGAAGATTGATTATTTCTTTGACATATCTTCTTGTAGAGTAACTTCAGCATGTATAGGTTTTAAACTATGAATTAAATTGCACACACACATTAACATAATAGGAGTACAGTTACATAACCAAAGCATACCTATAATTACCAGCCATCTCCAGTAAAACCAAGAAAACCAGTTAGGCACCTTAGGCATTTCTGAAAACTTATCTATGATACGGTGGATATTGTCCAACTGAACTTGAACAGTCTGAGAGAAATCAGGCAAATTAAGACAGTCCATTCCTGGGGACTGTTCACATCCCATATGTTCTTTTAACAGTAAATAGTCTGTAGTTGTAAGATTTTGGAGCGCTACAATTTGCACTTCTCCTAATTCTTGGTTGAGTTCCAACAGTATAGATCCAGTCAAATTTGTTGTTTTACTGTATGCACAGGCCATCTTAGATATCTCCTTCTTCATTCCCATGGCAAGTCCAGGAACCGGTGGGATGAGTGCATCTATACCTGTAGCAGCACATGGATCTTTGTTGGGGTTTTTTGATGATCATCTTCTGGCATGAGTCTTCCAGAGAGTGCTGATGTTGGAAGTTCTTTTTCATATCGTATCTTAGTTCATTTTCAGGGTAGCCAAATTAGGCTTTGATCCTCTGTATAAACACAAACAAACCCTTTGCCTACACTTTTATATGCCCTTTACACCATTGTGTAGAACTCATTGGAGGTCACCACACAGGAACTGCTTTTTGTTGTTGTTGTTGTTATCATTAATCTACACTTACATGATAAATATTATGTTTACTAGGCTCTCCCCTATACCAGGTCCCCCCTATAAACCCCTTTACAGTCACTGTCCACCAGCATAGCAAAGTGTTGTAGAAACACTACTTGTCTTCTTTGTGTTGTACAGCCCTCCCCTTTCTCCCACCACCCCCATGCATGCTAATCTTAATACCCCCCTTCTTCTTCCCCGCCCTTATCCCTCCCTACCCACCCATCCTCCCAGTCCCTTTCTCTTTGGTACCTGTTAGTCCATTCTTGAGTTCTGTGATTCTGCTGCTGTTTTGTTCCTACAGTTTTTCCTTTGTTCTTATACTCCACAGATGAGTGAAATCATTTGGTATTTGTCTTCCTCCGCTTGGCTTATTTCCCTGAGCATAATACCCTCCAGCTCCATCCATGTTGCTGCAAATGGTAGGATTTGCCCTTTTCTTATGGCTGAGTAGTATTCCATTGTGTATATATACCACATCTTCTTTATCCATTCATCTATCGATGGATATTTAGGTTGCTTCCAATTCTTGACTATTGTAAATAGTGCTGTGATAAACATAGGGGTGCATCTGTCTTTCTCAAATTTGATTGCTGCATTCTTAGGGTAAATTCCTAGGAGTGGAATTCCTGGGTCAAATGGTAAGTCTGTTTTGAGCATTTTGATGTACCTCCATACTGCTTTCCACAATGGTTGAACTAATTTACATTCCCACCAGCAGTGTAGGAGGGTTCCCCTTTCTCCACAGCCTCACCAACATTTGTTGTTGTTTGTCTTTTGGATGGCAGCCATCCTTACTGCTGTGAGGTGATACCTCATTGTAGTTTTAATTTGCATTTCTCTGATAATTAGCGATGTGGAGCATCTTTTCATGTGTCTGTTGGCCATCTGTATTTCTTTTTTAGAGAACTGTCTGTTCAGTTCCTCTGTCCATTTTTTAATTGGCTTATTTGTTTTTTGTTTGTTGAGGTGTCTGAGCTCTTTATATATTCTGGAAGTCAAGCCTTTATCGGATCTGTCATTTTCAAACATATTCTCCCATACTGTAGGGTTCCTTTTTGTTCTATTGATGGTGTCTTTTGCTGTACAGAAGCTTTTCAGCTTAATGTAGTCCCACTTGCTCATTTTTGCTATTGTTTTCCTGGCCCTGGGAGATATGTTCAAGAAGAGGTCACTCATGTTTATGTTCATGAGATATTTGCCTATGTTTTTTCTAAGAGTTTTATGGCTTCATGACTTACATTCAGGTCTTTCATCCATTTTGAATTTACTTTTGTGTATGGCGTTAGACAATGGTCCAGTTTCATTCTCCTACATGTAGCTGTCCAGTTTTGCCAGCACCATCTGTTGAAGAGACTGTCATTTTGCCATTGTGTGTCTATGGCTCCTTTATCAAATATTAATTGACCATATATGTTTGGGTTAATTTCTGGAGTCTCTAATCTGTTCCACTGGTCTGTGGCTCTGTTCTTGTGCCAGTATCAAATTGTCTTGATTACTATGGCTTTGTAGTAGAGCTTGAAGTTGGGGAGTGAGATCCCTCCTACTTTATTCTTCTTTTTCAGGATTGCTTTGGCTATTCGGGGTCTTTGGTGTTTCCATATGAATTTTTGAATTATTTGCTCCAGTTCATTGAAGAATGTTGCTGGTAATTTGAGAGGGATTGGATCAAATCTGTATATTGCTTTGGGCAGGATGGCCATTTTGATGATATTAATTCTTCCTAGCCATGAGCATGGGATGAGTTTCCATTTGTTAGTGTCCCCTTTAATTTCTCTTAAGAGTGACTTGTAGTTTTCAGGGTATAGGTCTTTCACTTCTTTGGTTAGGTTTATTCCTAAGTATTTTATTCTTTTTGATGCAATTGTGAATGGAATTGTTTTCCTGATTTCTCTTTCTATTGGTTCATTGTTACTGCATAGGAAAGCTACAGATTTCTGTGTGTTAATTTTGTATCCTGCAATTTGCTGTATTCCGATATCAGTTCTAGTAATTTTGGAGTGGAGTCTTTAGGGTTTTTTTATGTACAATATCATATCATCTGCAAATAGTGACAGTTTAACTTCTTCTTTACCAATCTGGATTCCTTGTATTTCTTTGTTTTGTCTGATTGCCGTGGCTAGGACCTCCAGTACTATGTTAAATAACACTGGGGAGAGTGGGCATCCCTGTCTAGTACCCGATCTCAGAGGAAATGCTTTCAGCTTCTCACTGTTTAGTATAATGTTGGCTGTGGGTTTATCATATATGGCCTTTATTATGCTGAGGTACTTGCCCTCTATTCCCATTTTGCTGAGAGTTTTTATCATGAATGGATGTTGAATTTTGTCAAATGCTTTTTCAGCATCTACGGAGATGATCATGTGCTTTTTGTTTTTCTTTTTGTTGACGTGGTGGATGATGTTGATGGATTTTCGAATGTTGTACCATCCTTGCATCCCTGGGATGAATCCCACTTGGTCATGCTGTATGATCCTTTTGATATACTGTTGAATTCTGTTTGCTAATATTTTATTTATTTTTGCATCTACATTCATCAGGGATATTGGTCTGTAATTTTCTTTTTTGGTGGGGTCTTTGCCTGGTTTTGGTATTAGGGTGATGTTGGCTTCATAGAATGAGTTTGGGAGTATTCCCTCCTCTTCTATTTTTTTGGAGCACTTTAAGGAGAATGGGTATTATGTCTTCTCTGTGTGTCTGATAAAATTCCGAGGTAAATCCATCCGGCCCCAGGGTTTTGTTCTTGGGTAGTTTTTTGATTACCATTTCAATTTCTTTGCTCATAATTGGTTTGTTTAAGTTTTGTGTTTCTTCCTTGGTCAGTCTTGGGAGGTTGTATTTTTCTAGGAAGTTGTCCATTTCTTCTAGGTTTTCCAGCTTGTTGGCATATAGGTTTTCATAGTAGTCTTTAATAATTCTTTGTATTTCTGTGGAGTCTGTCATGATTTTTCCATTCTCATTTCTGATTCTGTTGATTTTTGTTGATTCTCTTTTTCTCTTAATAAGTTTGGCTGGAGGCTTATCTATTTGGTTTATTTTCTCAAAGAACCAGCTCTTGGTTTCGTTGATTTTTGGTATTGTTTTATTCTTCTCAATTTTGTTTATTTCTTCTCTGATCTTTATTATATCCCTCCTTCTGCTGTCTTTAGGCCTCATTTGCTCTTCTTTTTCCAGTTTTGATAATTGTGATGTTAGACTATTCATTTGGGATTGTTCTTCCTTCTTCAAGTGTGTCTGGATCGCTATATACTTTCCTCATAAGACTGCTTTCTCTGGGTCCCACAGAAGTTGGGGCTTTGTGTTGTTGTTGCCATTTGTTTCTATATATTCCTTGATCTCTATTTTGATTTGTTCATTGATCCATTGATAATTTAGAAGCATGTTGTTAAGCCTCCATGTGTTTGTGAGCCTTTTTGTTTTCTTTGTAGAATTTATTTCTAGTTTTATACCTTTGTGGTCTGAAAAATTGATTGGTAGAATTTCAATATTTTGGAATTTACTGAGGCTCTTTTTGTGAGCTAGTATGTGGTCTATTCTGGAGAATGTTCCATGTGCACTTGAGAAGAATGTATATCCTGTTGCTTTTGGATGTAGAGTTCTATAGATGTCTATTAGGTCCATCTGTTCTAGTGTGTTGTTCAGTGCCTGTGTGTCCTTTCTTATTTTCTGCCCGGTAGATCTATCCTTTGGGGTGAGTCGTGTGTTGAAGTCTCCTATATGAATGCGTTGCAGTCTATTTCCCTCTTTAGTTCTGTTAGTATTTATTTCACATATGCTGGTGCTCCTGTGTTGGGTGCATATATATTTAGAATGGTTATATCCTCTTGTTGGACTGAGCCCTTTATCATTATGTAGTGTCCTTCTTTATCTCTTGTTACTTTCTTTGTTTTGAAGTCTATTTTGTCTGATACTAGTACTGCAACCCCTGCTTTCTTCTCCCTGTTGTTTGCCTGAAATATGTTTTTCCATCCCTTGACTTTTAGTCTGTGCATGTCTTTGGGTTTGAGGTGAGTTTCTTGTAAGCAGCATATAGATGGGTCTTGCTTTTTTATCCATTCTATTACTCTGTGTCTTTTGATTGGTGCATTAAGTCCATTTACATTTAGGGTGACTATTGAGAGATATGTACTTATTGCCATTAGAGCCTTTAGATTCGTGGTTACCAAAGGTTCAAGGTTAGCTTCTTTAGTATCTTACTGCCTAACTTAGCTTGCTTATTGAGCTGTTATATACAGTGTCTGGAGATTCTTTTCTTCTCTCCCTTCTTATTCCTCCTCCTCCATTCTTCATATGTGGTGTGTTTTGTTCTGTGCTCTTTTTAGGAGTGCTCCCCTCTAGAGCAGTCCCTGTAAGATGCCCTGTAAAGGTGGTTTGTGGGAAGCAAATTCCCTCAGCTTTTGCTTGTCTGGGAATTGTTTAATCCTGCCATCATATTTAAATGATAGTCGTGCTAGATACAGTCTCCTTGGTTCAAGATCCTTCTGTTTCATTGCATTAAATATATCATGCCATTCTCTTCTGGCCTGTAGGGTTTCTGTCGAGAAGTCTGATGTTAGCCTGATGGGTTTTCCTTTATAGGTGACCTTTTTCTCTCTAGCTACCTTTAAAACTCTTTCCTTGTCCTTGATCCTTGCCATTTTAATTATTATATGTCTTGGTGTTGTCCTCCTTGTATCCTTTCTGTTGGGGGTTCTGTGTATTTCCATGGTCTGTTCAATTATTTCCTCCCCCAGTTGGGGAAATTTTCAGCAATTATTTCTTCAAAGAGACTTTCTATCCCTTTTCCTCTCTCTTCTTCTTCTGGTACCCCTATAATACGGATATTTTTCCTTTTGGATTGGTCACATAGTTCTCTTAGTGTTGTTTCATTTCTGGAGATCCTTTTATCTTTCTCTGTGTCAGCTTCTATACATTCCCATTCTCTGGTTTCTATTCCTTCAATGGCCTCTTGCATCTTATCCATTCTGCTTATAAATCCTTCCAGGGTTTGTTTCACTTCTGTGATCTCCTTCCTGACATCTGTGATCTCCCTCCGGACTTCATCCTATTGCTCTTGCATTTTTCTCTGCATCTCTGTCAGCATATTCATGATTTTTATTTTGAATTCTTTTTCAGGTAGACTAGTTAGGTCTGTCTCCTTCTCAGGTGTTGTCTCTGTGATCTTTGTCTGCCTGTAATTTTGCCTTTTCATGGTGATAGAGATAGTTTGCAGAGCTGGTACGAGTGACAGCTGTAAGAGCTTTCCTTCTCGTTGGTTTGTGGCCTTCCTCTCCCGGGAGAAAAGCGACCTCTAGTAGCTTGTGCTGGGCAGCTGTGCGCAGACAGGGCTTCTGCTTCCTGCCTGGCTGCTGTTTAATTTATCTCCACTGTTGCTGTGGGCGTGGCCTGGCTCTGGCTGCTGCTCCAAAATGGTGGAGCCCCATTGGAGGGGGAGCGGCCGGGAAGCTATTAATCTCTGTAAGGGGCCTCTGTGCTCCCTGCTGCCCAGAGGGTTAGAGTGCCCAGAGATCCCCAGATTCCCTGCCCCTGGACTAAGTGTCCTGCCCTGCCCCTTTAAGACTTCCAAAAAGCACTCTCCAAACCAAAACAACAACAGCAACAAAAAAATAAATAAATTAAATAAATAAATAAATAATTTTAAAAAAAAGAAACATGCACGATTTTCTTGGTCCTCAGGTGCCGGTCTCAGGCACCCGCTCACCGGTCTTGCTTCCCTGTTTCCCTTGTATTAGGGTCCCTGTCCCTTTAAGACTTCCAAAAAGCATTTGAAAAAAAAAAAGGCCACTCCCGTTTCTTTGGTCTCCAGCGTCGGCCTCAGGCACCTGCTCACTGGTCCTGCTGCCCTGTTTCCCTAGTATCCAGGACCCCATGCATGCACTGTGTCTGCGCTCTGGTCTGGATGGCTGGGGCTGGGTGTTCAGCCATCCTGGGCTCTCTCTCCCTCCCTGCTGACTCTTCTCCACCCCCTGGGAGCTGGGGGGAGGGGCACTCGGGTCCTGCCAGGCCGGGGCTTGTATCTTATCCCCTTCACGATGCGCTGGGTTCTCACAGGTGTGGATGTGGTCTGGATGTTTCCCTGTGTCCTCTGGTCTCTATTTTAGGAAGACTTGTCTTTGTTATATTTTCATAGATAAATGTGGTTTGGGGAGGAGATTTCTGCTGCTCTACTCACACCGCCATCTTGGCTCCACCACCTGGTTGACTTTTAATTAATAGAAACATATTTCTCCTAATTCTAGAGGCTGGGAAGTCCCAGATCATCAAGGCACCAAAGGATTCAGTGTCTGTGAGAGACCTGTTTCCTGGTTGAAAGACAGTCCTCCTTTCTCTGTGACCCTTTATATGGGTACTAGTGCTGTTCATGAAGGCTCTGCCCTTTTGACCTATCATTTCTCAAAGGCCCAGCCTCCAAATACCATCAAAATTGGGGTTAGAATCTCAGTCTTTGAATTTGGAGAGACATAAACATTCAGTCTTTAGCAAATTGTATATAACAGAACCCCATGCATTCCCCTTTATAGTTCATTAACTGAAAGGGGTAAATGATTGTCCCTCATATTTACCAAAAAATGTCAGATTATCATACCCATCAGATTATAATCAAAGCTTGGTGAAGTAAGAAGATGGCTCTTAGGTAAATCAGACTCATCAGCCTTCAAACTTGCCTTTGCAATCACAGACAGTGAAGGACTTATTGAGGAAGGAAAATGTCAAATTGCCACAAATAGGCCATTCTAGCCCTGAAATTGAAATGCATCTCCCCATTTTAGGTAATTTCATTCTGACAGTAGAGAATCCTGAAACATTCCCATATTTATTTTTCTGGGAGACACTATATATCTAACATTTGGCCTAACACACAACCTCAACTGCATAGTACAGCATAAAAAATGAACTGGCCCACTCTGTCCCCTCTCCCAACAAGCTTGATTTCCCTCTTATGTGAAAGGGAGCGACTGTGATGTGTTATTTAAGGATAGGATCATGGTGGTATCAGCGATCGATCCAGCTGTGTACTGGGTGAGCTGTCCTTTGAGATGGGCAGTCACTAATGCTCCTTTATCTACCTACAACAACTGGATTTCCAAATTTCTGTTACTTCAGAATTAGTGAAAAATCCTGCCTCAATAAATAATCACTTTTTTGTAAGTTTCCCCATTGAATTAGATGATATCTTCTTTATATGACAAGTATTGCTCCTTAACCCACAGAGATGAAACGAGGCTGTGGTGGTATTTTTATTCTTATCCATTATTTATGCAGGGCATGGGTGAAGTTGAAGCTCTGTAGTGGATGTGCCCATGCAACAGACAGAACAAAGCAAGAATTTTCCTTTGGGGGATTACAATATACATGCACACAAGGACACACGAGACAATGAACATGAACACCGATAAAACACGATGCAATGCTAGCAAAGTGGAGAAGTGAGTGGTTATAGTAACTGAAATGCTTTGCAGAACAAATGGTTTCTGAGAAAGTGTATTATAAAGGAAGGTGAGTAGGTTCGCTTTACATTAATAGGAGACTGCTGTTCTGAGGAGAGGAAAATGTGGCAATGGGGTGGAAACTTTGGCCCCTCCACAGCGTGGGTAAGTCTCCCCTGCTTCACTATCACCCATATTTCATAATTAGAGAGAAAGCACTTGGCCACTAAATATATTTCTTCTAAATAAAAGAGAAAAGGAACAAATAATGGCTAGGAAGAGAGGTGGTAGGATGTGATGATATGTAGTCTGAACTTTGGGATTCAACAAATGGGGGATCAAATTTTGGCAGCTGGGCATCCTTGGGCAAATTTCAGTTTGCTGGTTTTCAGATCATTACAGGTGCATAAGGTCTTAGAGCCAGATATAGTTTGGAAATCAGAATAACTCAAAATTTATACAGGTAACATGATAATGTACACTGCATATTGCTCACCACCCTGGCAAGGTCTGGGAAAACAAGTGGAATAAACGAAGGACTATAAGTGGCCTCCTGTCAGTTCAGTCCATGTTTTCCTGCCAAAGGAATTTGTGTTATATTTTTGTGGATTGGGTGTCATGCCACATCTTTCTGTGAAGAAGGTAGAAGGTCATAGCATGAATATACAACTGAGTCATTGAGCTCCAGTAGCAGACTCAGAGCAAACACTCTCTAAATTACTTTTCTTAATGTGGTCCTTTCATCTGGTCTTCCCCCGAGTCAAGCTGATCTTACCCGTCACCCTCCTTTCATCTATGGTGCCAGAACTCTCATCCACATAACCCACTTTCCTTACAGTCATCTCACAATAGTCATTTAGCTAATCTATCCTCTAATCAAGAGTGGCTATTCTGAGGAACTGTACACCCACAAAATATTTTCTAATTGCAAATCAGATTCCTCCAAACCCAAGAAGAAACCCCTTAACCCCATCATTCCCAGACCAGTGGAGCCAACCCTCGACCAGGGCTACAAGCCCAGACTCCGACCTGGCATTCTCCCCTCCCCCACCATGTTGCCTTCATTTCCCAAACTCATTCTCCTGTCTGAGGCTTGCTATTATGTCTGCCCAGAATGTTCTTCCTCTCCTTTTTTACCAGTTCCCATCCTCTCATTCTCTGGATTTGAGCTTAAAGGTTACTCTGTGCTACCCACACCTGGTCATGGTGTCACTTCTTCCACCAGAACCCAGCATTTTCCTTCTAAGACTCTATCCAAGGTGGTAATTGTGTATATTTCTGTGACTAAAACCACCCAATCCCTCAGTGGAATATGGGCTCCAGGAAGTCAGGGGCTACACCTGTTTTGCTCACTCTTGAATTGCAGGGCCCAGCACATTGCTTGGCACATAGTATTATTACTCCATATATATTTATTACATTGAAGAAAGACTGAACAAATGTCTAAAGTACCTACTATCAGCCAAACATTAAACTAGATACTCTACTTTCATTCCTTTGTTTATCACAGCATTATTTATAATAGCCTAAGCAACCTGAATGTCCACCAATACATGAATGGATAAAGAAGATGTGGTACATATACATAATGGAATATTACTCAACCATAAAAAAGAATGAACCCTTGCCATTTGCAATAACATGGATGGAGCTAGAGGGTATTACACTAAATGAAATAAATCAGACAGAGAAAGATGAAAGATAAATACTATATGATTTTACTTACATGTGGAATCTAAAAGCAAAACAAATGAACAAACAAATACCACAGAGAACAGATTGGTGGTTGCCATAGGGGAGGGGTGTGGGGGGATGGGTGAAATAGGTGAAGGGGAAAAAGAGGCAAAAACTTGAAATTACAAAATAAATAAGTCTTGGGAATATAAGTACAACATAAGAAATGTAGCCAATAATATTGTGATGTCTTTTGATGGCGACAGATGATAGCTAGATTTAATGTAGTATTTAGTAATATACATGATTGTCAAATAAATAGGTTGTACATCTGAAACCAGTATAATATTGTATATCAATTAACTTCAATTAAATAAACAAATTAATTAATAAAAACTTTTTTAGAAAATCTTTTATCAACCTGTTGGGCAGATGCTGCTATCACAATTTTGTAGATGGAAAACCAAGTCTGAGAAAAGTCAAATAACTTGCACAACATCACAGGGCAAGTAACACATGAATTCAGGGCTAGGGCAAAAGTCTGTGTGGAACCCAGACTCTCGTACCTTCCCCTCCACCACTGCCAAGAAGCAGATGCAAGGGGCAGTGGGGGAGTGGGAAATGTACCTCTGTAGATTCAGTCCAAGACGAATCTGGAGCAGAATGTTATCAAGTTGAAGTGAAGAGCTGGTTCAAGACTCTGGGGAAAATAATGGATACATTTACTTATCATTAAAGTGCTCCATGTCCAGGTAACAGCAAATAGAATTCTGGTTGGCCTCCTGAGCCCAAGACCAGGGGTGTCGTCTGCTCTCTAGATGGGTCAGGCATAGCTGCAGTCAGACAGAAACACAGGGTGGCCTCACTTTCCAGGAGAAGAGAAGATATGTTTTTTTTGTGGGAGCCCCTGTCCCATCACCCCACAGTACCTTCCCCATGGTGCACAAAGTCTTCAATTGCGTGATGACACACGTGGCACCTCTCTATAGTAAGCTCTCTTTTAATCTTAAAACAAGTTTGCAAAGTTTGTCTTTTAGCCTGCTCTAGTGAGATGTTGTGTTAAGTTCTTTATTTATGGGAGTTCAATCAGTATTTCTGTTTCATATTAAGGTCACAGTCGATGATAGTCATTTAACCTCCATTACATGCATTGTAATAATTATCGTTCCTAACGGAAACTGTGTCATATCTTTTCTCTGTGCCTATAAAGATAGATTAAAAAGTTAGAAATGTATAGTAGACCTATACATCAAACTTTCAAAAAACATTTGTTTTTTAATCATCTCAATTATTTGAAAAGTTCACTATGTGAACAAAATATGTATGTTTTTTATCTTTATGGAAATAGGAATTAATAACATGTTACCTCTTCTGCTATGTATATGTAATCATTGAATGACATTCTAAAATGTGGCTACTTTAAGAAGACTTATACACTAAGAATCTCACATCTTAGGATAAATAAGTCAGATGGTCATCATTTGTCCAAAGATATGAACACAACAGAAAATATGAAAATAGATGTCTCAAAAAGCAGTGCTGGAAAGAGCAGGGCAAATGTCATTTGTTTCTAATGGTAGTATTGGACCAGACAAATAAGTTGAATTAACCCTGAAATGAAAACTTGAAATACTGAAATGATTAAAAAAGATGGATCTGAATTTAGCACAAATGTTCTGGAAAAATTTTTTTTTTTAATTTAATAGTGAATATGCCACAGGCTTTACTCCTGAGCAATTTGCCATTTCGGTCCTGGCTCCAAGACCAGTTCCCCTGTGTCTCAGAGCTGCAGTTTCATCCACTGTACCATAAGGATAACAGGGCAACTGTCAGGAATAAATGGGAGCCACCCTACATTCAGGTACCAACTAAAGTGACGGGATCATTCCTTCACAGAATTGTCCATAACTTTATATATTAAGCAATTGAAGAACTTGCCTAATGAAATAAATTCTAATCATTTCATAAACTTATATTCTTCCCAAGATACTGTGTGACAGACAGGAAATGCAAAGGTCAGTTGGCCATGACCTTTCCCATCAGATGAATGATGCCTTTTCCCATCACTTATTCTCACAGTTACATTACACGGGGTGTCTTATTATTTATTGGCCTCATTTTCTGGCCCCAAGTGATCGATACAAGGGGGTGCAATTAAGTTACACTGGGTCAATGAGAACTTTCCCCAGAAGTTGTGGATATAGAACCAGAGAAAGCATAATTGAGGTATCTCCCCCAGGGGCTGAAATAATAAAATGTAAAACTGAGGATCTGAAGAAGGCCAAGATCCAGCCACCTGGGGTGCTTTTGTAGTGAGGCTGTGGCACAGACAGAAGCTATGATGGGTCAAGTGCCTGTTTCCTGCAGCCACAGGGGCCCTAAAGGTTTCCAGCAAACTGTGGTCCCTGGAGCATTATTCGTGGTGAATGATGAATGAATTAAGACTATTGTTAAAATTTTAGGACTTAAAGGCATTTGTATTCCAAAGTACCATTCATGTAATCGTCGCATGATGTTTGTATGAACCAAAGGAAACTCCCAAGAGATTAAAACACTTATTTTTGAGAAATATCAGAAAAGATTGTTAGGATAATATCATAGGTGACAAATGAACACCAGATAACAGATTAAATATTATTAAATTCTTCTTGTCTAAAAACTAAATTGGTTGATTTTATAGGTGAACCCAAAGAACATTTATTCTCTATTTCCCTTCCCTATCTTAATTATTACCACTCTTTTTTTTCCAAAATAAAAACTTTATATCCACTAAGCCATAGCTAAAGCTAGGCAAGTAGGAAGATATTAAGTCATACATAATGGTAAGTGTAGTAAGCCTGGTAGTATGTTCCCTAATGCTATTTAGTTTAGAAATAAAGTAGAGTCTTTTTATAGGGGTAAATACAATGAAATAATTCTGATTGATGTACCCAGAATTAAAAGCACAGCACATAATATGGCAAAGGTTAATTATATTAATATATAGCTCCCAATGAAAGGAAGTATACTTATTAAAATGGAACACCAGGGAGTTTGTGTGGTGTAAAAGATTCTATATCTATATTGTCAGTTGCTGAAATCCATTATACTCTTCAACCATAATCACAAGCACAACAATAGTAAGTGGTACTTAAAGAGCACTTTGCAAAGGCAACATCATAGTATTTTGCTTTTATATGGGCATTTACAGTTAGAGCTCTTCCCCCACATGCTATCTCATGGGAAACTTACAAATAGGCTGGACAGGGGTGCTCCCATCTGCTTACCATTCAGAAAGATCAGGTGCTTAAGGTCACACTTTTGCACATCCAGGGGCTGGCCCCAAGCTTGTGTCTTGGTAGTTTCCACATTCTATTTGGGCATTGAGTGATCCGTATAGTATGTTTTTCCATCTGGGACACAATGTGCCTATTTGCAGATAGGATGAATCGACTGCAGGTAATTGAAGACACTCCCTTAAAATTTGATGCCTCTTTTACAATCATCCAAAATCAAGAATTAGTTATAGTAATAGTAATTATTTTGAGTGTTTCTTTCATTTATATTGTAATTTACAATTTACAATGTACTTTCACGTGATGTCACTAGAACTTCACAGCTTTGTCATCAGACAGAAAAGACAGATGTTACATTCTAATTTTAGCATAAAGAAAAATCATCCATGACCAGAGAGGCTCTCTAGATCAGCCAAGTTTCCTAAACTAGTAATGGCCGAGGGAAAATAGCAGCTAGGCCTTCTCATACAAACCCAACACTGTGTAGAATGGAACCCTCACTGTGCCCAGCTCTGAGATCTGGTTCTCACTACCTTTCATTTCTCTGAGCTTTAGTTTCCTCATTTTAAACATTGGAAAGATCATCTCCACTTAATGGATTTATTTTGATTTATGAGTGAAATAAAGTATGTTAAGTCCTTATCCTAGGGCCCCACAAATAATAAAAATTCCTTAAGTAGTAGCCATGAAAATGAAGTGCCTTTCTATGTACACACCTTGCTTGAAGATACAAAGAAGCCTAGAGAATTAAAGGAACTTACCCCTGAATTCTTACCTGAATCTGGTTTTCCCCCCAAGCCCTGTTCTGCTTCTTGTTTGTGAGTCAGGTGGCGCCACCTCCATCCTCAGCAGGGACTGTACCTCAGAAACCCTCAGAATTATCTCAAAGCACTGCATACCACACCCTTGTTTACAACCTTGTTTACTTTCTTGTCTTCCTCCCGCCCCTCGTCTTGTCCCAACAACCGTTTACAACATGGAACTAAGCAGAGACCGGTCAGATGAGAACCAGCAAAGGCCAGCTGTTCAGAGCTTGCAATAGCAAGGGCACCAGCCACCATCACTCCACTTTGGAGAGACTCAGAGGCGGGCAGAGGAGTGGAGAGGCTTTCTCATGAAAGAAGGGAAGCTTTCCCATATTCCATACTTGCCCCGACTGGGCGCTGTGGGTGCGGGGCATCTTGAGGCAGGCTATCTAGAATCAGGGTATCCCACGTGATTGGTTAGGGGAGCACACAGGGCTGTCCCCAGTTGGTCCTAAGCTAGAAGTGAGGACAAACTTAGGCGGGGAGGTTGTCTGTTATTAATCAAGACCTGGCCATTTGGGGCTGGTCATCACTGGGACTGTTGTGTGGTTTCTTGAGTTGCTGGAGATCGTGGTCTGACTTGCTGCAGGCTAGCTAGCAGGCTGGCCTCCAGACGAGCTTCTGTAGAAAATGAGTTGGTTTCCTGGACTGGTTGTTGCAAAGTATGAGTCAGAGTTCTATTTTTATAGGGGGTCTGGCCATTGTCTATTTGTAATATTGAGTCTCTTGACAGAGTTCCAAGAATTCTTCCTCCACAGTATTTCTGTCATGGGCTTTCATCTATTTCCCATTCATTTACCAGCCTGCCCCAATGCACACTTTGAGCTCACATGCCTTTAGAATTATCTCAAAGCACTGCATACCACACCCTTGTTTACAACCTTGTTTACTTTCTTACCTAAGATCAATGCCCTGATTCCATAGTATCCCTCACAATGGTGTAGAGAAAATGGAAGTTCATGGCCAGCATGCTCACCTGCCCTTGGTCTGCTTGCCCACTGAGCACATGTGATGCTCGCAGGCGCAGGCTTGCACACATGTGGGCAGCGAACTGTTATTGACTCTATATAAAGAGCTCCACCTAGTGCTATGGGACTGCTGCGCTTCAACGCAGCAGAGACTGGCTGCATGCAGACTTGCCCTGAGGCAGACGGATTCTAGTGCTTGACCTGCCACCACAAGAATAAAGCCGGGTATAAACCCAATTACCCCAAAAGAGTGATGTTGTCCAGGGCTGAAATCCTCAGTGGCGACAAATGGCGTCTTACAAACCAAGTCTAGAGGTGTTTAGTAAAAAGGTCTAGCTCTGGAGTGGAACAGTAAGTCCTGGTCAGCACCACCTAGAGCAAGCACTGCACCTCTTTAGGCACCAGCTCCCACAGCCATGTATGAGGAAAGAGTAGAACCAAGCTCATAATCATAGGGTTATGTACAGGTAGAAAAGGCTTGTCCCTCTTCCTGGGCCCTTAGCCTTCCCTCTCATCTCTAATAGTCAGGGTCTGAGCACCCCCTAATGGCTCCTCCTTTTTCATTGCATATCATCCATCTTAATTCCAAAGATTTCAGCAAATAATAAAACTTCAATAACTACCAGTAGAATTAATCTCCTCCTGGACATGAGCTTTGTTATTATATTTAGTTCAAGTCAAATCCAATAGACAAAATTGTTTGAAAAAGCATTAAACTCATCTCCAGATTTGTAGAAGTAGGCCATTCACACACGTGGAGGACGGCATGGCTAGTCACAGAGATAACAAAACAATTATCATCATTTAAAGAAAAATATGCTTTTATGACCAGGAAGCATTTTGAAAAGATGAAGATGAGCCCCGTGGACGCCCTAGGAGCCTCTGCTTGGAGGGCTTGTAGTGCAGTCCCGTGGGGTTTTTCCCAGTGGGCTCTGTGGACACTGCCTCCTGTGGGTGGGACAGGACACACTGCAGGCAGCCCCAGGCACAGCATGAACTAACACGGCAGCACTTTGAAGGCATCTGATGTTTAGGAATTCACTTCAACGTTTGGCTTCCTCTTTTCAGAAATAGGGTCAAACTCCCGCACCCCCCGCACTCCCCTTTCCAGCACACACCTGTGGCATCAGATGGGAGAGGGTATTTCCAACGTGTGGCATTGTGCTCCTTATTGCTTTGGGTTTGTTTGTGCAGGGTGTAAAGATGCTGAGAAGAAAATTGGGAGAAAATAATGAAGGGAGGGGAACCCAAGGTCATTGTTTAATGTGACACCAGGAGACATTTTAATTCTAAGGAATTATGCCTTTTCTGTTGTGTGAACAGCTCTTCCCTGGGAAAGGAATTTGGATATGACCTGGGGTTTAAAATGTTTCTGGGTTTAAGAGGCAGACAGGACAGATACTCCAAAGCCAGAGAGGCTTAGGCCTCTGCCTCTCCCTGGCTCTCCTTCCAAGGCCCAGGGCCTGGCTCAGGGCCCAGAGGCTGCTGATGGCCCCCGGCTCTGCCGCTCTGACCTGCTGAGTCAGCCTGAGTAGCAAGGGCCCGCCAAGTTTCACGGCTGGCAAGCAAGGAGCCTCCTTTCATAGAGTATGTCCTCATAAAAAGATGTTTAACCTGCATGGGAGATGCCCTATTGTTTTGACCTTCATGACAATTGGGTGTAAAACTTTGAGTAAACACCTTCCTGACACCTATTACTGGGACTCGGTGGGAGGCACAGCCATTAATCAGAACAGCTGCGGGTGGCGAGGTCTGCTGATGAATCCCTGGAAAGATGACTTGGTCCCCTGCCGTTCTTTCTCTTTTTCTTCAAATTAAAATTCAAGAATATCTAGAAGGAAAGAAACTCCATTTGGTTCCTCTCTCCCTCCCAGAAGTAGGGGCCATTTCAACCTGCATGTGCTAAAAGGAGACAGGTGTGGGATGCTATTGGCGTCCAAGTTTTCACTTCTCAGCTGGAGATGAAGAAACAGAGCCCACTGATGGAAGGGCCTCTCCCAAGAGACTCTAGGAGCAGATACAGCTGGGATACTGGTGAGAGGTCTGGGGTCAGAACTTTGCCCACGACCCCTGCTTGCTTACACACAGATGGCCAGGAGGAACGTGGCTGACGCACCCCACGGGGAACCCCTGGGAGAGCTCCAGAGGAGCAGTGTGTGGAGCTGAAGCCACAGAGGAGGTATGGCTGTTCTGCAGGGCTGCAGGAACTTTTTCCACGTGACCCAAACCTGGGGCCGCAAGAGAACCAGGGTGGAGAGGAAATGCCCTGGGCTCAGATTGCCAGCCGTTGTGCACATCATGGCTCTGCCTCTTGAGGGCGCTGGCTTCCCCTGTGAGTCCCCTGTCCTCATCTGCTACATGGGTTTAATAAAACTAATAACCAACAATTAGAATTTCTGTGAGGATCAATGTTGGGTGTTGTTATGTCAAAATCTGAATCTTGGACAACCACGTGAGAGACATTTCTTGTTCTGGGTCATTTCTGAGGCAGAGATAATTGGACCTATCTTGAAGGACATATGTGCTCTGGGTTAACAACATGAAAGAAAATAAAATTTAAAACAGCTACTGGGGATGAAAATAGTCCTTTCACTCTTCCACAGGGAAGGGAAAAACATGAGTGCTTGTGTTTCCGAAGTGGAGAAATGAGTGCTACCAAGGATGGAGTCAGCTTTGGCATGCAGGGTAGAAGGGGAGGTTGAGGTCTGGTGGGTGAGCAAGCAATGGCCATTGAGACATACACCCTGGAAGGCCCTGGGAAGAATGGGCGCTTCTGGACATGCCTCTGATCTTCTCAGAACTTGACTTCTAAACCCCTAAGATGAAGCTTTCAAAACTAAACTCCAATACTGATTGAATTACAGGAGAAATCACACGGGAGCAACTAGCTAACTCAAATTTGTGTCTTTACTGGCACTGCGTGTTCTCGGCTGCCACCGCGCTGCATGCCGTGGTCTAGCTGAGTGAATAGCCCTGGGGCAACCAGTCCTTGGCTGTGACAGGTGACCCGTTCTGCTAGCTGCTGCTACCAGAAAGCTGCTGGTCATTGTAAGTGATCCCGTGCAGCATGCCTTCCTGTCCGCTGCTTGATGGTTTCTTTCTCTGAGCATCTGCCCACGCCATGGTCCTTTGGGTTCAGTGAAAAATGAATTCATTTAGTCACACCTAGGTTCTGTTTTCTTTTGTTTCAAATCACATACCAGTTTTCCCTTGAATGTGAGATAAATGCTTATCCAGATCATCTATGATGATTCGCTGTATGCTATTTTGTTGAGAATAAATGCAAACTGTCAGCAAATCAGATACATAAAGGTCCATCAGTAAATCTGCTGAGGAACTAGTCTGTTTATTAACTAGGTAATGGTAATCCCCCTCATCCCCAGTTTCAGTTGCCCATGGTCACCCACAGTCCACAGGTGGACGATCCTCCTTCTGACGCACGGTCAGAAGGTCAGGAGCAGTGTAACTGACATCACGATGCCTGCATCCTTCACCACACATCGTCTCCTCACATAGGAATTTAGCATCTCACATCATCACAAAAAGAAGGGTGACTATAGCACAATAAGATATTTAGAGAGAGACTTCATGCACATTACTTTTGTTGCAGTATATTGTCACTCTTCCACAGGGAAGGGAAAAACATGAGTGCTTGTGTTTCCAAAGTGGAGAAATGAGTGCTACCGAGGATGGAGTCAGCTTCAGCATGCAGGGTAGAAGGGGAGGTTGAGGTCTTCTGGGTGAGCAAGCAATGGCCATTGAGACATATACCCTGGAAGACCCTGGGTATTAGTTATTATTATCTCTTACTCTGCCTAATGTATAAATTAAATTTTATCATAGGCATGTATGTATAGTGAAAAGCATAGTATGTGGAAGTTTCAGTATGATCCACAGTTTCAGAGCCCTACTGGGAATCTTGGAACATATCCCCATGGATAAGGGGGTCTACTGTATACTATATCTATATCTATGTCTATATATATATGTATGTATACACACACACATACATGTAGCCTTGGCCCTCTGCTTCCAGGAAATTCCTTTTGACTTAAAAAGCTAAAGCTTTATTGTTAATTCACTGTAGCTTTTCATTGTCATTGCTACAGTGAATTAGTAAAACCCCCCCTTAAAATAAATATCATTAGCAAATTCACTATTATTCTTCCAAATATGTGCATGAATTTAAGCACATGTCCCTGCTCGGAAGCAAAGCTGGAGTAGATCTCCCAGCTTACCTCTCAGTGGGCATTCTCAGGCCTCTCTTCCTTTCTAAGAACCATCAGACAGGCTGAAAACCAGAAAATCACTTCCACAGCATCTTGATAGGGGTCATCTGACCCAGCTCCAGCCAGCAGGTGCTGAGAAGGGACTATCAGCTGCAAGCATTTTATGAAAAATTTCCCTCTTTGATAAAGTGAGACCAGAACAATGGAGAGGAGCTCTCACCCACGAGTCAGCACCCTGCCCATTATTACTTTTGGGACAAGGATGTGGCACCCATAGTTGGGACCTCTATCTTCTCATAATGAGGAAGGAAGTTTCCAGAAGAAAAGCCATTAGCATGCTCTGAACCAGCCCTGGCAGCTGCATGGGAAGACTCTTGGGCCTTCAGGATAGGGAGCAACCTACACAGTGCTGGGACTCCCAATCCAGGACTTCTTACTAAGTAAATAATAAATGAACTTTCTAAATTTTTTAAATATTTATTTTTATTTATGAATGACTCTTTAAAAAATCCTTGTTTGTTGGATTTACTAACACTCATAGCCAAAAGCAATCTAATTAATAACCTGGCCTTCTTTTGTGCTTTAATTTAAAAATCAAAGCTTGAAAACCTCAAATAATGTTATCAGTCCTTATGTATTGTCTATATGCAATTGTCTATTACAACATCTATTTATGAAAAATGTGTTTGCATTTAATTCTATTAATACAAAATTATTGCATTTATATTTCATTCTATGTAAATTAGAATGAGCACAATTACTTTGTGTCTGTCTTCAAAGGTTAACTTAAAACATTTATCCCTCGCAGGGGGAGCTAAGTTGCACAGAAGAATGGATAGCCATGTTAAAGTGGGAAGCAGCAGAGAAGAATCAAATGCTATGGCAATGTAAATGCAGAAGAGAAAGAAAGTTGGGACTAGAAAAGAGGGGCACAAATTAACATATGCTAACAGTAAAATCCCACCTTAGAAATTAGCCTCCCTATGATAAAATTTCAAAGGACAGCATCATTATGATCTGGGCAGAAAAAGAACAGCCCAGTAAATTGGGCAAGGGTGGAATAAGGGACAGGACTCTAGAGCTGGAACCCAGCTTGGCATATTGGAAGCTTCAGGATTGCAATGGCCTGACTATGAGAAAGTCTCCAGTAAGCAAATAAGGGATGAAAGCAGGGAAATGCTACCCTGAGGGCAGATTGGAGTCCCAGTGAAATATCACTTTTGGGAAAACCTAGTATACAAAGATTTGATCTCTTTTCTCTCAGCCTCAGTGCATGACTCAACATGAATAAGAAAAATAAGAAGCTTCTCTTCCCCTCTTAATAGCAGATAGACAGTGGGTAAATGCAAATCAGAGCAATGAGCATCTTTGGAGCCTGGCTAGTTGCTTCTTTCCTTGTCTTTCCTTGATGACAGCTCTGTTTCTGGTTCTTTTTCAGATGAAAGGTGCTAGGAAAGTTGAGGAGATTATTATTCTCTGGGAAACTTTGAGAATTTGGCACTTTCCTTTTCCCCCTTTGCTCCACTGGCTGACCTGTGGCATCTCTACACTGGTCTGTTTATAATTAGGGTCCCCATGAAATGCAGGCAGCCTGCTCTCCAGCCAGGTGTGCACGTCGGCACATGCTGTGCTCATCTGTGAGATAATATTCACGGATGCTGAAAACCTAACTATTCCCATCTTTACTCATCCTCTCTACCGGGCCTATCATTTAACTCATGTTCAACACCCTCTCTTCCACACTTTTCTGATTATACGACTTGAGCCACCAAGAAATATTTTGGTGATCAATCGGATGCTGAAGTCACTAACACATAATTAACTGTAGTGTAAAAGGTTGTAAACTAAAGTCCATTTTCCACTTTTCTTCTTTCTCTGGAGGGTGTTGATCTCAAGTGCTATATCACGACCACTGGTAACTCTCCATTTGAAAAAGGTTAAAGAAAATAAGCAGTTCTCCCCCATGATGCACTCTGATGCGAAATAAAAACTGGAAATTCGGCAACAGGACTCCACAGTTCTTGCTATGTATAATCAGTGCGTGCCAGGGCAAGCAGCTTCCCTCACTGCCGTCTCCATGCCAGGCTTTCCACTGGCACTTGCTTGCATGTGACCTGCACCCAAAGAGATTAATGGGTGATTCTGTCCTGGGGGAAACCTCTCAATCCCTCTCCCCCTCTCTGTCCATCTCTGCCTCTATCTCTATCTCTTCATCTCTTTTCCCCTTCTTCTGTGGCAATTCTTGTTGCTCCTAACAATATTCAAAAGCTCACATTAGTAAAGAAATATCTGTCACTGGAACTGCCCCCTCACAAAAAGGCCTCAAACAATTTCCTGTATGATTCACATAAAGTTAGTTTGGCTTAAAACTTCCTGCATAAGAGTTCCTAATAAAAGTTGTGGAGAGTGTTCCAAATGAGGTTTGCATAAGATATATTAACAAAGTGTGTCCTAATTGTTCAGCTGACATGTGTGCCAGCTTGGGAACAAATTCATCTACTTTCAACTGGCTTCTTCAAGCAATTGGATTTAAAAACTTTTGGATCCACAGTCTCTGAGCTCTACGTCCATCCTCCTTGAATTTTATAAAGAAAATGATGGTTTAATAATAATTTCCTTTGCTTTGGGCTGTGTGAATGTTGTTTTTCTTAGGTTGATGATTATTTTGACAGAACATTACAAATTTACCTGAAAGAATTTCATAAACCAGGTGTGAAACAAAGGCTTAAATCATCTGATATAATCTAAGAAATCACCAGACTTTGTCCAGTGAGTAAAGTAAAAGTAAAAAGAGGAAGAGATGCCAGCTTACATTTCATAACTAATGTAATGAGAATATAATGAGAATACTTAGCTGTCTTTGAGGAATCAGCCAGGAACCAATCAGTAGAAGTAATACAAGCCTTTTTCAATAAACTTTCTTTGTGAATATTGCGAACTAGGCTTAATGGGAAAACAATGTGACTAGTTGTATATTTCCTTATATATTTAGAAATAAACTTTTACTTTCTGTTAAATTCTTTAAACTATTCAGAATTTTTGTTCATTATTATATGTAACAGAGAGAAAATATACTCATGCTTTGTCAACTTAAGGATAAAGTTGAAAGAATAGATTTTTGAAATACATCAAAATGCAAAGTATGTCAAAAATAATTCAAAATTTTTTGCTCTTTAAAATTGACAGTATATATTTAAATGCATAAATGAAAGGGATATTAAAGTCATAGTAAATGATAATAAAGCAAGGTTTTAAGTATTCACTCAAAGAGTGTATTTTAAACATAAAATGCAATACTGCATTCTTAGGTGTTCCAGTTGTCAGGAGTGTTACTTGTAATCCTTCAGCTGAATGCTCTGAGAAGAGTTATATACCCATGCATTAAGAGTGTGTGGGGGTTATTAGGCTAAGCTTTGTTTAACACTTTTGTGCATGTTTTCTAATTACAAGGACAAAAATGTATATGTAACAATGTTCATTTAAAAATCCATTTTCAAATCATTTGAAAAACTGTAGAATTGATCTTCTTAATTATACAGTTAACTCCTAATTGTTCAGCATTCTGGCTATAATTCATTTACTTCTAATCTGTGACAACAATCATTGGAGTTTCTTGCATGTTTCTGTAATGTGTGTAACACCAAGAAAGGGCAAAGCTTTGTTAAACCCATCAGAAAGGGTTGCATTTTACCCACCTGGGATGTGTGATTTGGGGCTGACAATGTTTAGACACTTATATTTAATAAATTTGAGAAGAATCTTTCTTCAGGCCTTGTTGAAACTCCATAACCCAATTTAAAATGACAGAATGTATGATGTAGAAATGAGCATAGCACAATGTACTAACTGGTTAACTTAAGCAGCATTTTATCCTACAAACCACAGGCTTCATCCAGGGCAGTTATGCTATGATTAGAATTATGATTGTGATGCAAATGCAGCTGCCTGTAGCTGACTAACTGTCCTGTTTTCTTGTCTGTTTCCTTCCCTGTCCAGAGGCCGGGCCACTGTCCCACTAGTATATTCTCTACATTCCAAATTAAAATAAGTATCTGTCCTTAAAAGTACACACTTTTAAGGAAATTTTCATTTTCACTGACACTGTTTGCCCAAATTGCAAAGCTTAAAGTTTCTTCATTAACTCATTTCTATTATACCTAACGATCTTGATTTTTAACTGTCAGATCTGAGCAATGTCACACAGAATTTGTGAGCCACCTCCTCTCAGTTAGGCAGGCAATGCCATCTCTCCCTATCTCTCCTGGTCTGCACCAGGGAGGCTCTTCTCCCAGTAGGAAGATTGTGGATTCTAGGTACAGCCTGATACAGGGTCGCTGCTCTCCCGAGTCATAGACCATTATATTGCTCCTAAAACGCGTACAGAGGATCCTTTCCTAGCTGCAGCTATAGGATTTCATTGCTTATTCATTTGCTACTTACAATATATGTGACATTTCTTTAAAATAAAATTCCTACAGGACAAATATGATACAAAAAGAAGTATTTTATAGGCACAAACCAAGTTTTTCTTTTTGGGGTATTACCTTACTGAAAAACCACAGTTCAGTGTTTGGGGGACTATTTAATATTTTACTTATTAAAAATCATTGTTTCAAAGATAACATTTCTATTAGTTTCATATAAATAGATTTTTCACAATTATATAGTCGTCCTTATCACCAATTACATTTACAGAAATACTAAGTGGAATTTGAAATGTATACCTCTATATTTATATATCTATATATAGATGTTAAATATGGCATCTTTTTCTTTTGTCTAATATTTGAAGAATAGTATCACTTTTGAATTATGCATATGTGGTGAGAGGAAGAATAGTAGAAGAGAGAAAAAAATCAAAGCTGTGCATATATTCCTCTCCCTATTATTATTCTGTGATATCGTAAAACATTATATACAAGACTGAATGATAGTTAAGATAAATGCTATGTTTAAAATTAAAATAACATATTTATATACTGTATTTCTGTAACACTGAAAAATGTAATAGTGGTTCTGAACTAAATACTAGAAAGAAAAACTGTATGAAGTACTGACAAAACAAGGCTGATATATTGAAAAGTATCAGAATATTTACTTGGAATCTGTATGTGACATACAGGTTTTATATAATCTTAATAATGATGTGTTTACACAGAAAGCAATGCTCTCATTTAAGATCATAAAAGGAATGTAGACCCATTAAAAGGCTACAGATAAAGGTATAGTTAAAACAGTAAAGTTAAAATACCATAATCTCTTAGCCAGTCTGTATTCTACTTTAAAATCCTATCATTTTTGTAACACATTCATCTCAAACAGTCACATTCCTGACAGTCCAGGTGACATCACCATATACTTCGGAATTCCTTGGGTAAATACAATATATCTTCTATATCCTTTTAGGAAAGGTTTCAGGACATTTCCTTTTGTAGAGATTTCAGTTGTGAAGCAGCATTTACAAGCCTGGGTTGGTATAAAATGATGAAAGCTTTCGTGTAACTATGTAGATATCAATGATTTCATAACTTAAGGCTGTTGATTTCAAATGCATCCAAAGAATATTAGTAATATTTTAGGGATATGTTTAGAAGATAGTGTTCAGAGTTGTAAACAAATAATATTTATAACTGATGCTTCAAATGCAGTCACTGATCTTATTAAATGCTCCATTTTTTTTTTTCAAATATTGTACAAAGAACTTGTGGCTTCTTCCATTATTTCTCATGTGAGGTTCAAATTTAATTGTGTAAGTAACATCTTCTCTAATACAATTTAATATTGCTTATGCTAAAAAAGCATCTATTTTCCCTTAATAATTTCCTGTCTGTGTCTCCAATAACCCAAATTACTTCACTAACAATCAACCTCATTTCACTCTAAACAGAAATTTGTAAGACAATCTTAAAAGGTTGCACTTACGATTGCAGAGTGTTTATATGAAACACAATAGGAAATTAACTCAAAACACTGATAAAAAAATCACACAACATTAATGTCAAACAATGTTTTTTATCATGCAGTGATAACCTCAAACACCTCCCTTCGTTTAGAGGGATGACTGCAACAGAAGGCTGTATTAGACATTTCTACATTTAAGAAATATTTTTATCATTTTGAGGAAGAATTGTTTTTTTGAAAATAATGTTTTTGTCTACTCAAATCAGATAAACATTTTATTATAATGTTCTGCTTATGTATATTGAACTTCCTTTTTCTGATTTGTTCTAAGGGCTCCACATTGGGATGTCAAAAACTGCTTGGAGAAATGAAAGTATCCTCATTATGCTAATTTAGTTTCCACTGATAGGCATGTTCTGTTTTATAAATTACATCCTCTTGTCAGAAGTCAAAATGTATTTGAATAACTTCATGGAAATTGTCACCAAGATTTAAAATTGTGTGCCTTATGTGCCATGGTTAATTTAATCCAGGGGCTTAAAAATGGACATATATTTATTTTTAAATGTGTGCATGATTATTTTGTCACAAATGTTATCTAAATGAAACCTAGATGCAAGTTTAATTTTCATGTAGATTTTGATAAAGTTTTGCATTTTATAAATATATTTAATTTTCAGGTTTAATAAGATATGCTAAATAGTATTAGTTGCTGTATATTTTAGTGCCAACAAGTTTGTTTCCTACACACTTGGAATTTCCCTACAGGGTAAAATAAATATACATATTTTCACAAAATTATTAAAATACCAAAAATTTAAATGAAAAGGGGATTTGATTTGTGAAAATCATTTCCTTTTCACCAAGAAGAAAAGCATCTCCAATTTGCATTTATATGTCACAAACTAGAAAACAAAATGTAGTCTCATTGAAATAGAGAATATTTACAAATACTCAAATATTAAATAAATGCTTTTGTAATGTGACCTAAAAAAAAAAAATGTAGCAATTTTAAATTTACTACTTAAACCATCAAAAGAAACCTGGGAACAAACTGAAGGCATACACCAACATGATCATTTTATTAAAGAAAAAATGTATCACATTTCCTTTTCAACCATTCCTGATAAAAGATCAGATTTCAGTTTTAAAAAAAAAAGTGTGTCCTCCACAGAGCAGTTGGGTTTGGTACTCATTTGATTTTACTTTTCAGAATGACCAGTACCGCTGTTAGAGTAATCTTTGATGTTACAAAAAAATGGGAAAATCAAAGTGAAGAGCTAACTCGGTTCGTTTTTCAAACATATTAATCTTGTCAAGATAATACATAAAAATCAGTCCTTGAAATTTTTTCCAGAGCACTTTCTCCTCTCTTTTATCCAAAATATGAAACCACTTAGGAGGATAAAGCAATGTGAATGACTTCAGAAAAATATCCTAAGTTATATTTTGGCTAAATGTATTTTCAAATGGCCCAAATGAACTGAGTTTTCATGGTCAGAAATGATCTGTTTGTATAACTATTGGCATTTGTCATCTGTGCTCAGTTCATATGTACAGCAGACTGAGAATTTCTAATACAGCCTTTTTTTTTTTTAACAATTCAACTGAGTTTCAAACCCCTGACAGTAACAAATACAAATTGCACCAGCCCCAAAAAAATTGTTGGGGCTAATTTTAATATTAATGAATTCTTTACAACCTCAGTTCAGCGGTTTCGATTAAGCTTTAATTAGTAGCCAGAGGGGAATCCAAAACAAAAATAAGGAGTTGAATTGCTAATTAAGTTAGTTTGATGAGGTAGAGTTTTAGTAAAAGACTGGTTGTTGTTATCTGTGCAAGTTCTGACAAGCTAAAAATACTAAAGATTATCATTATTGTAACTAGCACCCTACATTACCACCAGCTTTCTGCACAGAGCAGACAGTTCATTAAAATCCGATGTTTCTGTCTCTCAGTACCGGAATTAAAGTCCTGTTAATAAGAGAGCAGTGTGTGTGGACAAGAGCCCACAACAAGCTCGTGGAACTTTAACTCTGGTTATAAATTAACTAGCTATTACACCCAGCTGAATATATCTATCCACTGATGTCATTCACTACAGTTTCCACAAAGATCTTACTTATTAGAAACTGATGTTGCAAAGGAATTTGCTTTCTACTGCTGATGGTGATTGTATTTTTCTTGATGTTCAGGTCCTGAACAACGTCCAAAATTCCACCCTTGTATACTGAATTTGAAGTTTAAAGAGAGAGTTGAAAACAAAGAGACCCACCTACTCATCTGAAATAAAATATATGTTACTTTCTCCTGGACCTCTACTAGTGTTCACTGTATATAAACAATGCCCAACAATTTTTGTTATTTGACTCCTCTCAATAATAGGGTTTTTTGTTTGTTTTTTAGAAAAACTTGTATAATTATTACTTCAAACCTGGAAATTAACCCTTTTGTATAGCTGAATATTTCTACTACAATATAACTGTTCTCCTTGTACCCCAAAGACTACACTAAATTATGCCTTCGAAAGCCGTCTGGTAAGGGGGATTCACTCGGGCTGCACAAGAGGAATGTGAACCATCTTTTTCAGGATTGTGGAGAATGTAATTTGATTTTTCCATACTCCCATGTTTTCTATAATTTGTATTTTATCCTTTTATTAAGGTTTCAAAGCTTACAAACCCAATAACTTAGGGATAAGAGAAGACAGAAAAATAAATGATATTGTTTCTGAGGTATTAAATATAAGCCTGGCTATAGAAGCTGCATGGCACTCACGAATCGTAATCAGGTACTTTGATTTAACACTGTTTTGTTTTATAATAAGGTGGTTGCCGTATGTTGGAAAAACCTATTTGCCTGTATCTAGGGGGCCCCCATACCTCTGTAACAAATCCAAAACCTCATTGTCTAATACCTTAAATCTACCCATTGTGATGTAGCTCCACAAGTGTAAATCCACATCAAACTTTGCTCATGAATGTAGCTGGAAGATTACGTATATTATTGAAAGCAAAAGGGAAGCAGTGAATTAGAATGCAGTGGATCTAGCAAAAATAACTTCCAGTAAATCTTCTTTTAATGCATAGTTTACAATTTTCTTCTGCTCAGCATGAAACTGATTAGGATCCCCCTTCTAAAGAATATTTTCCCCCTCACACAGACGCATTGTTTAATATAGTTACATCCCCCCATACTTGACAAATCAGAATTTCAATACTGCAAATGTGATGCTTGTTTAACAGCAGCGGAGAGTATTAATAATTTATCTATCTGAATGTAGGATAGGCTCCAATTATAGTATTTCACATAGTGCAGCAACTGAACACACATTCTCTTAGACTCAGAGAGGAATCTTCCGTGTAAGCTAGTCCTTGATACCTGCTGGAAGAATTCCGGCATAGACACATAATTTGTTAAATATTTTCATCATTTTTCACTGAAGAGTTACATTTTAAGTGATTCGATATTGGTAGTTAAAATTTAAACAAGTAATGAAACAATGAAAAGAAAACAGACAACACTTTAAACGGACACTACTGGTTTCTAAACATAAACTCTCTTCTGGAAATCTCGAACATTAAGGATGAGAATTAATCTCCAGCATTTGAATTTTTACATAAAAAATATTATTTCAAAACAATTGCATACTGTAGTCAGTTTGAGGCAAGGTATAATAACAAAATAATTAGAACATTCAAACTTGTTTAAATATCTAGCTCATAATCCAGGGTTGTGTTTCTGAGATGCCAAATTAATTAGTTCCATGAGTCAGGGTCAACCTAAAATATCAATAAACAAAAAAGTCAGATAACTTGCTATTGAAATAATTTTTTAAAAGGTACTGCGGGTATTATTTTACTAAGAAATTATTTTCTAGTATTGGTGCAGACAAAAACCTAAAAAACTGATTTTAAAGTAGACATGGATATTATTTTATTGTATCTATTACAAAATATTTATAATAACTTTCTAGAGTTTTGTTCTTTTTCTTGCCCTCAGGGTATTCATCTCACAAAAATACCCCTGACTTCGGACACATGAAGTCAAACAAAAAGCATCCCAGGAAAGCTATATTCTTGGACTTGGATGCAAAGAATATTCAAAATATAATAATTCTATAATGTTATGAGATTTCTCTTCTTGATGCTTTTAATATTTTCTTTCATCTTGTGAAATGCCATCTTTTATGTCATTCATGAATACAACTGATGAGATATGCATAAAAATATATACCCACTTAGAAAAAAAAATTTTTAATGTGTGTGTCTCAACACAGCATCATGGAAATAAGTATGACCAGGGCTGTGCCCCCTCATGTCCACCCAGGGCCCAGAGGCTTCACTCTGCAGAGCCACATCTCCTGTTTTGTATCTTCATTACCAGAATCCGATAAAGTCCTTAGTGAACTTGTGGAAGATTGATTTTTATGTTAAAGTATCTTCTTCAGATCAGATTCTTGTCACATTTTTAAAAGTAAAGGCATCACTGAGAAAAGAAAATGATAGAAAACTTTAGATTCCATTTTAAATGATCAGATGATATTCCCATGCCAAGAACTTGTTCAGGCATGGAGAAATTAAGAAAAATTAGCACTTTTTCATTCTACTTGTCATCTAGCTGTGTAATTCTAAAAGAATCAACTGTTCTCTGTTGTGGTGATAAACACTTCTTAGGTGTCTATAGAGTAGCTGATCTACTTTGCTTTGATCCCAGAGAAAAAAACTTGCATGAGGTTTTAAAAATGAGTATTATGGAAATAATAGAGCTGCTTACTGCTTAGCTTCAACACTTACTTAATCTATCCTTAAGTAAATAAGACTGTAGCAGCATGCAAAAAGCTTCCTTTAAACATAATCACCTGTTTTATGAAACCACCACAGGTATTAGATTTTTAGCAAAGTGTGTGTCACAGAATTTTGATTACCATATATCCTGATGATTTTTAGAGATTTTAGCATTCTTGTATCTTAAAGGTTTATTTGCTCTATAACTTGATAATAACATTAATACTATATTGAATTTTTTTATTTACATGTTCTTGCATTTTATCTTCAAACCACTGGAACAAACAATATAGCATTTCTTGAGCACTTCTGGGCACCTAATTGTGCTACATCTTTTCAAAAGATTATCTTCAAATACACGCTTTAGGGAAACTTGTGTGGTAGCTTAGGGAATATTCACAAGACTGCCCAGCACGCTGCAACTACCATGCAGCAAATCGACTCTGAGTGTTGAAGTTTTTGTTAAACTTCATAATATCACCCTTGGTTGGGGTCACCTCCACCCAGCTACCAGAACATCACAGTAGGATCTGTTCTACATAGGAAAAGAGGTAAAGAAGGTGGTACCTAGAGGGGAGGTTTATTTACAGCATGAAATATTTTCTTGGCAATGTGGTGGTAATGGTGGAAGTTAAGTCTTCAAAAAAAACTGTTTGCTAATCATTCTGCTATCAGAGGAAAGGAGATGAGGACTGAAATCTCTGTGGGCTTCTTGCTTTTCCTCACCTCCATGGCCACTGTTTGGTGAAGTGTCTGGCACACAGTAAAGCTCATAAATATTGGCAATGAATTAATGAATAAATGAATGAAGTGCCTCTTTGGAACCAAAGGCACTGGTTATATAAATTGCATACCCTCACCAAAGAAGCACTGAAAATAATCCTCCTCCTTTCCTCCCACCCCCCATCCCCACCTCCAACCCCAGAAACAGCAAAGTTAAGGATCAGTGTTTCAGGTGCCTGGAGAATCAGGGCGGAGTCCTAGGGAGCCAGAAAAGAGGTGCCTCTGAATGATAAGGACAAGGACAGCTGAGGGACAGATGAGCTGCACCTGGCGGGGAGCCTCGGAAGCCGACTCCACCTGTGGAGAAGAGGAGCCACCTTCCAGTAACCTGTGCCCACCGGAGGCATGGAGCTCAGGATTGCGACCAGGACTCACAGACCTGGCTTCCCTTCCCAGCTCTGCCTCTGCCTCCTCAGGCCCCCTAGCGAGTACTGAACTACAGTATTCTTTGGGGTTAAAGAGGCAATATTGCAGCGCCTGGCTCCTGGGCCCCCTGCGCAGCTGCAGCAAGACGACGTAGGTGGAAGCTGTGCGGGCAGCCTGCTGGGCAAGAGCCATGGTGTGCGTCCTGTGCCCCAGCGTAGGCGTGGAACACCTCAAGGCGCTTGAAGCGACCTGGGGTGTGGGACCAGAGGAATGTGTTCCTCATAGGGATGCACTAACAAGGTTTGAAGGGCCTGTCCCTGCATCCACGTGTCCTCCTTGGGTATTCTCCGTCCTGGCACATGCTATAATATGCCACCAGCCTCGAGAAAGAGGGCAGCTTCCTTCCTCTCCTGACTCCCACTGGACCAACACAGGATCCAGAGCAATCGACTTTCTCCCACAGAGCAGAGTCTATATCAGAGACACCAGCGACATTTTCTCTTTACCCAGGGTTCCTTAAGGAGTAAGCTTTCATCCCTAGACTGGCTCCAGCCTCTCTCCGGATGCTGGTTCTCTCGCTGTGAGCTACCTGGAGGCACAGAGCAGCACACACCTGCCCTTAGCCTCCAGCTTACTCTCCATAACTAGCCCTTCTTACATCTACTGCTTTCTTCCCTCAGACGTCCATAAAACAGGGAGTAAGGAAGAGGGCAGGCGGGAGATGGGCAGCATCTTCACCAGTAATTCCCACAACCCGATAGAACCCTTCTCTGATGGCTGAGGAGCAAAAGGGGCTTGCAGAAGGGCACCGCGTCATAGGGCCCGCTGGGGGAGAAGGGAAACAGAAGGAAAGGCACTCTGGAGATGTGAGCCTCGGCGTCCACCCAACACTTCCAGATACTGACGGGAAAACCTCTCACCTCTGCGTGAACTCCTATGGAAACACAATTGTTAGCAATGTGGCCCTTTCTCACAACTGCCAGAGTGTGCTTGTAGAGCAATTATCTGAAAACTTCAAGGCAACCAACACCACATACTATAAAACCTTGCGAGCAACAGGTTAGAGAAATACTAAACCCTGTGGTGGGTTTTGTTGTGCTTTAACTGGCTCTATTCTGAAAACCGCTTGGGGCAATGGTCAAATTTTAGGAAACGGGAATACACTAGTTTCCAAAAGATTCATAGATTAAACCCATATTGATTTCCTGAACTCTTCAGAAGTCTTACCGTTTTACTTGAAATTTGATAAGCATATTATGTTTTCTAGAACCACAATTATAAATTTACTTCCTAAAAGAGGATTTATTACAGTAATTAGGAAACTCATTATTCACAAACGTTATCGTGGTTTTGTGCACACCTTTCCCTCCTGGGTTTATGGAACAAAGTTGGGGTAGAAGATAGCGTCCAATCTCATCAGGGTCCTCTTTATGGAGGAGATTACCATCACAGAGGAAGGGAACATAAATAATGTGGTAGGTAATGTCTCCATACATTGTACATACGTGCAGAACAACTTATGCCATCCCTTGGCTCTAGACAGAAATGGTCTGGGAGAGACAAAAGGATTGGTCTTTTGTACTTTTTCACAAACTATCAGACACTATTACTGGAAATTAAGTTCGGACATAATTCTTACTCAGAGATAACTAGCTAACAGCTCTGCGGCCAGGCGACTAATGGGCTGATGAGCAGGTTCAAAGCTGAGTTCCCCCAGGTGTGAAGGGCCAGGTCCTTTATTTGCCTTTGGGGGTTATGGCCTCTCCTGGAGCCCACATTGTGGCAGACAAAATGCAGCTTTCTTACCTGCTGTGATTTAACAGGTAGCTGAAACCAAATAAATTATTTCAACCTCCCTCTCACAGTTAAGAGGAAAATCAAAAGTCTATCATTAGTAATAAACTATGACTTCATTAGAATGTTTCACATAACAGGATTAGAGAATGTGTCAATAATTGGCAAAGGTTTGCCATTCATTAATTAACACCTTTGTATGAATACAAACTTGTTAGGCTCAAGTAATCTAGGTGAAAGAGTACCATTAAAATGAGCCACGATATTTATGAATATTGTTTTTTGACTTCTTACAACCTACATTTAAAAGGTTGCTTCAAAAACATTTTTAAAAATCCTCATTTCAAAAAAAAAAATTCCCTGAGTGAAGGGTGATGGTATTTTAGTAGTTAATTCCTCTAATAATCCCTTCGGAAAAGAGTTAGATAATTTTGTTTTTTTCTATTAAATTGCACTAATTTTGAATTTGCTTTCATTTTCTCACCCGTCTTTATAGAAACAAAGCATAAAAGTTTGCCTACTGCCATTTCAGGCTGTTTTTCACCAGAACTGCTCTGTCTGACTAAAGGAGAATAGGAGCCCTTTCCAGGAGGAAACATCAGTCAGAAAAAATATTGGTAAGTCCAAGTCACTACATAAAACTTCAGTGCTGTTTCTTTGTCACACTGAACAGTCTATCTTAAAAAGGTTAATGGAAACATAAATGTGATTTTCCTGATAGTTACCTCTAATCTCATTTTCATTCAAAAAATAGAGTCAAATTGCCTTTTCAAATTCTCATCCTGTCTAAAATAATACATTTTTATTATAAATGCCCTTTGAAGGAAGTAGGTGTTCTCCTTGGAAATGATGAGACCAAGATCAAGTGAAAAGAAGGAAAAGTTTGCTATGTTGATCTATTTTCCCAGTTAGCACAAAATAGTGTTGGGCACTGAGAGGAGAAATTTGACATTAGCTTTACCTCTAAGAAAGGCTAACAGAGAGTAATTAATTGTGTGGTAAGATTCAAGTTACTTGTTTTCCTAGGTGGGTTATTTCTAATTTTCAGTTACCTTGGCTGTGTGGAATCTGTCAAGCCCCCAAATGTGTTTCTATTTAAAATAATCTTTAGAATTACAAGCCCCTCTGACTTTTTTTTTTCCTGTTGAAAATCAAAACACATGGCAAATATCCATGAATGCATTTAAGCATTGAACTTTGCTAAGTTTTTAAAAATGCAGTTTCATTATCATGGACTCATACGATTTAATGCAAAGATGCATGAATTCATGAATCTACATCATGGGATACTTAAATTACATATAAGTAATAGATCGTTTTAAAAAAATAAACATGTATTTTGAAGAGAAATTACAGAGAGTCTATTCAAGTCACACAGCTTTAAGACACATTTCTCAGTTAGTGAAAATAACTTAAACCATTTTTGGTAAAGAATGCAAGCTGGTATGAGAATACAGCTTGTAAATGAACACACATTAGTACATTTGTGGGGAAACTCCATGGCCTGGTTCAGATCACACTTACTCAATGTCCACTTAATATCTTTCCTAAACAATCTGATGATTATATGTATTCATTTCTCACTCCATTTTAGGCTATTCTTCTTTATTAATCAGATGAACAAGATAAGCAGTTAAGGAACTGCTAAGTCATTTTTTAAAAATAACTTTATTCTACTTTAAGAGGAATTTGCTATCACTGGAACATTAACCCTTTCAAAACTTTCTATTCTATATTTGACAACTCAAATGCTTCATACATGGTAACCAAATACCTGTATATACCCTTAACTCTATTCACAACTATTCAGATTTCAGAATTTTATCCTTAATGTCAGACCCATGTCAAGCCACACATTCACAGTTGTTATTTGGAAAATTTAAACACAGTTAGGTTAATATAGGATTGATAATTTGATTTGTGCTAGAAACACTACCTTATATTTCTAATTTATTAGGAATAAATAACTAAAAGAAAGTTTAGAAGTTCTTTTAATAGTTTTTGATGACTTAATTTTCATTTTCTCATGTTTATCCGGTTTTGCCAATGCTTTTGGTTTATATTTTGGGAATATTTGCTGTCTTTATTTTTGTTATACCGTATAATAACAAAATGTTGTATGTCGTATAATATATATTACATGTAGCATTATGCCCTATATGTCATATATTTATAAGTATTTTCTATAAGTATTATCTATAAAAATATACATTTTATATCTACTCATTTATATGTAATCAGTTGTACTACAATATACAAAGAAGGTGCCTCTTGAAGACTAACTAGGTAAAAAGTGTATTATAAATTCCATAATAGCATTGAAAAATAGCCTAGGAAGTACTGTTTGAAAGGACAGGCTTAAGTATCTAGGGCATCTAATTTGACCAGCCTTAAAGATATATCAAATCTAAGGTACTAACAGTTCTATAATATTGCTGTTACTTTCACTAGTTAATATAAATGTCAAAATTCTGTATTTTTAATTGAAGTATAATTGACATACAACATTATATTGTATGCATATATACAACATATAACAATATTGTATTAGTTTCAGGCATACAACATGATTATTTGACATGTGTATACATTGCCAAATAATCACCACAATAAGTCTAGTTACCATCTGTCACCATACAAAGTTCCAAAAAAATTATTTCTTGCGATAAGAACTTTTAAGATTTACATTTTAGCAACTATCACATTTACAATGCAGTATCATTGACTATAGTTACCAGGCTGTACATTAAATCCCCATGACTTATTTTATAACTGGAAGATTGTATCTTCTGATCCCCTTCACCCATTTTACCCATGCCCTGATCTCCCTCCCTTGGGCAGCCACCAATCTAGTCTCTGTATCTATGAATTTTGTTTTGTGTTTGTTTGTTTTGTTTTTTAGATTCTACATATAAGTGAAATAAAATGGTATCTGTCTTTCTATATTTGACTTATGTTACTTAGCATACTACCCTCAAGATCCATCCAAATGGCAAAATTTCATTCTTTTTAATGTCCGAGTTAAATTGTGTATATACACCATCTTCTTTATCCATTCATCTATCAGTGGACCTTTAGTGTTTCCATACTTTGACTATTGTGAATAATGCTTCACTGAACATAGGGTGCATATCTATTAGAATTGCTGTTTCATTTTCTATGGATAAAAACCCAAAAGTGGAATTGCTGGATCATGCAATTGTATTTTTAATTTAGGAAGAAAACTTCATACTGTTTTCCAGAGTGGCTGTAGCAATTGACATTCCCACAAACAATGCAAGAGGGTTTCCTTTTCTCCACATCCTCACCCACACTTATTATTTCTTATCCTTTTGATAACAGCTATTCTGACAGGCATGAGGTGATAATCTCATTATGGTTTTGTTTTGCATATCCCTAATGATTAGCTATATTGAGCATCTTTCTGTGTACCTGTTGGCCATCTGTCTGTCTTATCTGGAAAAATGTCTGTTCTGACCCTCTGCCCATTTTTAAATCAGATTGTTGTTATTGGGATGTATGAGTCCATTACAGAATTTGAATATTAACACCTTATCAGATACATGATTTGCAAATATCTTCTCCCATTCAGTAAGTTGCCTTTTAATTTTGTTGATGGTGCCCCCCATTGTACAAGAGAGTCTGGTTTGATGTCATCCTGGCTGCTTATTCTTGCTTTTGTTGTCTTTCCCTTTGATGTAGGATCCAAAGCATGTCACCTAGAGGGATGCAAAGGAGGTTGCCAGCTATGTTTCTTTGAACAAAAAGAATATTACAACTTAATCTATTTTGGGATAATTTTTGTGTATGGCATAACATAGTAGTCTACTTTATTATTTCCCATGTAGCTGTCTGCTTTTTCCAGCACCATTTATTGAGGAGATTGTCCTTTCTTCCCAGTATATTCTTGCCTCCTTTGTCATACATTAACTGATATACATGATTGGGTTTGTTTCTGGGTTCTCTACTCTGTTTCATTGTTCTATGTGCCTGTTTTAATGCCAATACTACTGTTTTGATTATTATAACTTTATACTAAAGTTTGAAGTGAGGAGCATGATGCCTCCTCACTTTTTTCTGAAGATTGTTTTGGCTATTTAGAATCTTTTGTGGTTCCATTGTTCTGTTTCTGTGAAAAATGCTATTCAAATTTTTATAGGAATTGCATTGACTCTGTAGATTGCTTTGGATAATATGGATATTTTTACAACATTAATTCTTCCAATCCATAAGCATTTGTTTGTGTCTTTAACTTTTTTCAACACTGTCTTATAACTTTCAGGGAGATGGTCTTTCATCATCTTTGCTAGTGATTCCTAGGTATTTTTTCCCCTAATTTCTTTGTATGATAGTTCATCATTAGTGTATAAAAATGTAACATATTTTTGTATATTGATGTATATATAGCTACCCCAGTTGTCTGTTGGTTTTCATTTGCATAAGATCTCTTTTTTCTGTCCCTTCACTTTTAGTCTGATGTATCCTTACATCTGAGAGGAGTCTCTTGTAAGCAACATATAGATGAGTCTTATTTTTATTCACTCAGCCATCTGTGTCTTTTGATTAGAGAATTTAGTCCATTATTTATAAAGTAATTTAGAATTTAGTAATTTACAACTTAGCCCATTACACATAACTTCTTGACATTTTGTAGTTCTTCTCTGCTCCTTTGTTCTTCTCTTGTTTTCTTCCCTTGTGATTTGATGACTTTCTATAGTGTTATACTAGAGTGCTTTCTCATTTTATTTTGTGTATCCATTGTAGGTGTTTGGTTTGTAGTTGCCATGAGGCTCACATATTATAGCATATTATATAGGAAATATAAATATCTGTATATTTATATTTATAAAAAATAGACTATATATATAATATATGTATATTATATATATAGCCTATAAGTTGATAGCAAATTGTTTGAATGCATTCTAAACTCTACATTTTTACTCCTGTTGTTTTTGATGTCACACTCTACATCTTTCTATTCTGTGTATCCCTGAACAAATTGTTGTAGTTATAGTTATATTTACAACTTTGTCTTTTAACTTTCATTCTACTTTGTAAGCATTAATCCACTTCTTTTTCTATGTATTTGTATTTACCAATGAGAATTTATTTCCCTGATTTCTAATTACTAATCAGTGCTCTTTGTTTTCACCTTAAACAAATCTAGCATTTCTTGGAAGGCTGCTTTAGTAGTAATGAATTACTTTGGCTTTTGCTTCTCTAGACAACTCTTTTATCTGTCCTTCAATTCTGAATGATAACCTTGCTGGGTAGAGTATTCTTGGTTGGAAATTTTTTTTTTTCCTTTTAACACTGAATATGTCATACTTCTGCCTTCTGGCCTGCAAAGTTTCTGCTGAGAAATCTGCTGATAGTCTAAAGGGGGTTTCTTGTACTCAACAAATTCTCTTTTTCTTGCTGCATTTAAGATTCTTTCTTTATCTTAACTTTTGACATTTCAATTATAAAGTGTTCTGGTGTGGATCTTTTTGGATTCCTCTTGTTGGAACTCTGAAATTCCTGGATCTTGATGTCACTTTCTTTCACCAGGTTAGGGAAATTTTCAGTCATTATTTCTTCAAATAAGTTTTCTGCTCCTTTGTCTTTCTTCTCCTTCTGGAACCCTTATAAATGCAAATGTTATTCTGCTTGATGTCCCACAGGTCTCTTGAGCTATCTTCACTATTTTTATAAATTCTTTTTTCTTTTTGCTACTCTGTTTAGGTGAGTCCTACTGCCTTGTCTTCCAGATTGGTTATCCATTCTTCCGCTTTATCTAGTATGCTGTTAAACACTCCTAGTATATTTTTCAGTCCAGTTATTATATTTAGTCCAGTATTATATTCCTCATGCTACTCCTATTTGGTACTTTCTTATAATTTTTATCTCTTTGTTAAAGTTGTCTCTGTGATTATCCATTTTTCTCCCAAGTTGGGTAAACATCTATATGACCATTACTTTGAACTACTTACCTCTATTTCATTAAAGTTTTTCATGGGGTTTTATCTTGTTCTTTTGTGTGGGATATATTCCTCCATTTCTTCATTTTACTTGACCTCTGTTTGTTTCTTATGTGTTAGGTGAAACAGTTCTCTCTCCCAATCATGAAAGGGTGACCTTCTTTAAGCTATGGCTCTTACTGTTTAACCTTGCCCTACTTCTTGGTCATCTCTTGAACTGTCTCTCCAATTGTTTCAGACCATGAGGCCCATAAATGCAGTTCACCCTTACCACCAGAACCCAGCACTGAAGGGGCCTACCCTGTGTGAACTACAAATACCCATTGGGTTAAGGGACTGTGAGTGAGTGAAAGGGTGCCTGCCTGTCACCTCTGATGTGGATGTGGGCATGACACTGAGGGTGAGTGACACTCACCAGCCACTTCTGGCAGGGATGCAGGAATGGTATAAGGGGGCAGGGCACTCAGCTGCCACCTCTGGCTGAGCTGCAGCTGCAGCACAGGTATTGGTGCAGGCATTTGCAGGTTTGAGTGAGAGTGTAAAAATGGCCCCACTAGTGCTGCTGTTAGCAAGATAGACAAATAATGTAAGAATGGCACCTGCCAGTGCATCTACCCCCAGAGAAATGTCCCAACAGGTTTTTGCTCTTCTGAAAGATACTTTAAGACTGGCAAATGGACCTCTCCATATGATCTAGGCTCTTCAAATTGCTATTTTTTCTCTGGATCCCAGTGTGAGTGAGTATATGCAGGAAAACTTAAGAGCAGGGTCTCCACTGCCTACAGCCCCATGGTTCTTAAGGATGTAAGCCCCATTGGTTTCCAAAGCCAGATAGTTTGGAGGCTGGTATCTCCAATGTAGGTCCCCAAAGGTTGGGGTGCCTGATGTGGGACAGAAAACCCCTTGCTCCTGAGGGGCAAGTTCTGTATTTGTGAGACCCTGCCCAATGGTGATTTGCCACACTGCAGATGGGTTTTTGGTGAAACTGTTTCCCTGCCTCTCTCAACTGTCTAAGTGTGGCCCTTTTATCCTTTGCTGTGGAGGTAGTCCTCAGATTCTTTTCAGAGGGAATTGTTCATATGTTGTTGTAGATATTCTGTGTTCATTAGAGGTGAATTCAGGATCTTCCTACCATGGCATCCTGAACCACCTCTTCCAACATTTAGTTTTAAAGTAAACATGGATTACACATTCCTTAAAGTTGTTACAAATTTACCAATTTCTGTCATATCCTAGTAGATCTGTCCCTAATTTGTAAAAGTTAACATAGACTTTGTACATAAGAAATATATTACAACTTTAAAAATAGTTTGCAGAATTTGATTCTATGAGGATGCAAAAAGATGAGTCATTTTTCTGAAAAAATAAAATGATACTGAAGACATATGTGCTTATATTAATATTAATTTTATGTGCTAATTATCAGCTACTTGTGAGCTGAACAAGTTCATCATTTTATTGGTAATCTGAAGATTTATTATGCAGCACTGAAAAATTATTCATTATTCAATCAGAGTGGCTTAGAAATAAATACAAATTGCTGAGAATATTTTTGATCTAAATATTCCTTCTAAATCATTATATTATCCAGCTATAATTTGAAATATTTTGGCAAAAGTACCTAAGATCTTAGCCATATCAGTTAAGTAAATATATAGCTGAGTTTTAAAACTTTAATATTTTAAATATACTCTAAGAAATACTACCTGAAATTTCTAAGTTAACTTGAATTTAAAGTGTCCAGATACAAGTCAGCACTTGAATGGCACCAAGAAATAAATGTTAATACTCCTTGAGGCTTTGGGATGAGAATCATTATGCCTATGTTGCATGTGATATAAATTTTGCTTACATTTCTCTGTGTGTGTGCTTATATTCTAATATGTGTTCTACTTTGCACCAAGGTGCGATATCCCAACTTACAGCCCTGGGTATTCATGTAGAATAGATGAATTCATGTAGAATTCATGCTAGAGCAATCTTAGGGCTCTGGATTATCCTTAGAAATTCACCATTCTGAGTGTGAGGGGAGGGAAGGAGACAGCAGCTTCTTTGGTATCCAGTCTCTTTCCTTTGAGAGTTAAGGTAAAAGACATTCACTGAAATTTTATGACCTCATTGGTAAAAAATGTTAATAATATCTTCCCAGACAACTATGAGTATCAAAATAGGTCATGTATGTTCAGTAGGATTTTTCAAAAAAGTAGTCTAGAAAATGCCAGAAATTAAGGCATTAATAAGCATCTTTTATTAATGAATATATATATATATGTATAACCCTCTTAAAATTTCATTGAAATTTGCAGATTATCCTGTTTCATAGGATAGAATAGTCCTTAAATTGACTTTTGTGTATGACTTTCTAAAATTGTTTCTTCAAACTAATATTTTTAAATATTATTAGATCATTGATCAAAAATCTTCAGGCAGTCTGGAATGGCTATTTTATGAAATATGGAAGAATCACCTTATAAAAAACACAAAATGTTAATATAAAATATGACTACTTTTGAAATCGATCAAACAGGACTTTGACCTGTAGGAGAATCAGCCTGGTTATTAAATTAATTTACTAAGATCAAATGATATTTTACCATTTAAAACTGAATCTAACTCACATTCAAAAATACATTTGTTATCAGTGATAATATTTAAAGAAAGTACGATTAACTCTTAGAGAAATTCCCAAAGAAATGTTCCAAGACTTGCTTGAACAATGGCACAAGATTTACAAAAGTATGGCCCTGGGATGCAAGGCCAAGCAGAGACATGTAAGCACTGAGAAAATTCTAACATAACATTTAATAATTCTGCAATATTTAGAGGAGGTACTTGACATTGAATGGAGAAAGCCCACAAGACTCCTTTTCTCAGTCGGGCATGTCTACTTAGAAATAGAAAGTTCTACGGGAAAGAACCAGCACTCCCCAGATGATAGTCAGTGGCCATTTATTAGACCAGATCATGGGTCTCTGACATTCCTCCATCCTCCTGTGTCCCAATAAGCTTATTCTTTCCAACTCTGGCAATCCCATGTGGTAATATACATATGAAGTAATATATGGTAAAATCTAGTGAACACAATTTTCTCCATCGTGTTATATTTTCTGTGATGTTTCAGTATGTCTCATCTATTGATCTCCAGTTCACATGCTCTTTATCCACCTCTGATAGGATTTATGACTTGTGATATGTTAAACACAATTGATCATAGTGCTTTCTTTTTCATAGTCACATAGTTTCAAAAAAGAGTTAACTTACTCAATTCAGAAGTTATTAAGAGAATATTCAAAATGATGCATATGCCCCTCCTATCTTTGGAAATAAATGCCAATTTCTGTTCTTCTCAAGAGTGGCCTCAGATGGAGGCTAAATGAACTAGAAACTTTAAAAATACCAAGGTTGACATTAGAACAATAACTTCATTTTGGTTAAGTGGATCCAAAGAATATATCCACTAAATGACTTAAAAACTTTTCCATTTCCTTCCTTTCCATTTCCTTCTGACTATCCATTGCTAAAGGCATGTGTCTTACTGATGGTGAGTCAATCACATTATCTTCATGTACAAGGGATAGCACCCTGAGGATAAAGACCATATCACAGCTTGAGAATCAATTCAGTAATTCAGCCAACATCATTGAGCACCTAGACACAACAGGAGGTTAAAAATGCATGCAAGAATCCCTGTTTTCAAGGAGTTTTACAGTATAGAAGGAGGTATTGAAAAACATCAGGAACACAGGGCCATATGACATCAGTGATATAATGGACATATCTTTTAAACAATGGTATGTATTGTTAAATAAAAATGCTATACCCAATTTCTATGAAAGCATGTACTTTAAAATCAATAAATATTTGTTGAATGAAGGCAAATGAGAGTTGAAAGAATTCTGGGACTATTTGGTCTGGTTATAAGATTCTGCTTTAAAGTGACAGGTACGAAGTACTAGTCTAGGGTGAGCTGTCAATCTGAACTCTTTAAAAATGACAGTAAAAGAACTGGAAATTTGATCATGGTCTTGGGAAAACATGAGACCATTAAACCATCAATTATCCCAAGAAATAGTTGAAAAAATATGAGCATCATTAATATGTTATTTTTGTTGCTAACATTCAGAACATTCAATTTAAGAGAGTAATATTTTATAAAGATTTAAAAACTCCTTTTATATTTTAAAGTTTTGTCCATATGTCTCTAGGCAAAAAGCAAAGCAAAATAAAATTGTATTTTGTCCTTCAAATTGAACATTGAAATCTTTTTGTCTTCTGCATAAATTTCTATCTTATGAGTAACAAGTTTATTGACACTAAATCATGATATGTAAAACTGTTACATATGTATGTATAAGATTAAGTAAAAAATGAATTAATAAATATGATTTACTAGAGTGTAATTGATACACACAGCAAGTAGGAATATTTTATTGCCTTTAAGTAGATATTGTCTATTAAAAATCATAGATAATCATGCTGTCAAATTTGTAATATTAAACTAGAGTGTTAAGATATGTAATTCAGTTATTGGAATACATGTCTGAATGCCCCAAGAGATAGTAAAGAATGACTTGCTTTGATTGCTTTTCTTTCTTTCTTTTTTTGGCAAAACCTTAGTCAGTGTGTTGGTTTGAAGTGAGAAACTACTTACTTTTTTGTAATAAAACAATCTCACCAATTTTCAAATTGATATTGCCTTGCAAGTTCACCAAAACCAGATTCATTCCAAACCTTAGAAATCATATGGATAAACCAGATCCACATATTACTTTTATGGACCAACGAATAGCTTTTTCGTTTCTTGACCACTCTAGGCAAGACCAGGCTTTGATGGGTAACCATCTTTAGAGAATATAAGCACTCTGAGGCTACCATCTGATGAACAGCATTTAGAGTACTAAAAGGGTAAAAGCTGGTGACCCTAATCTTCCAGCTCTGAAAAGATGTTGAAAATCTGAGTCACTGGATAAAAATCCATCACCTTTGATTTGACAGTGAAAATTATCATTTAGATGGGAATTAACAACAGCTGGTTGAGAGATACTAACATTTAATTAACTAAATAAGCGTTATAAGAAGTGATACTTGGTTCTGTAAGTTAGAAGTGAAATAATAATACTTGTTGAAGTTAGAGTTGAAATTGCTCATTTTTTAGTATGTTCAAAACCCGGGATTTGCTTAAAAGATGTGACTAACTTCCAAGGAAATTCTCAATACCAGACACAAATATATTAGCATAAAGAAAGAAACTCAACTAAAATGCAAAATATAATGAAATAAATTTGATTTCCTAAATCAAGCTTTTCATCCTATTATCAATATTCTGTTGTAGATAAAATATATTCTTTCTTGAAGGAATGACAGAATTTATATAATGCAGCTACAATGCAAGCATTTTTGTGCTCAGTGTGGACTTTGGACTCATCACACATCCACTGCCTTCCAATTCCATTGTTCTAAGACCTTGACCATATGATGGTTTTCAAATGGCCAACATCTATAATGTTGAGATCTGCCAAATAGCAAATCAACCTTTATAATTAAAGTTGACAAGCTGACAAGAAAAATAAGTGTATGCTTGTATGTATATATGAATTTTTATGTCACATTGCCCTCTGTACACTTGTTTGCTTTTTGTCAATAGCCGAAGGCTCATTTCCCTGCTCTAGCATATTATATTCCAAGGTCTACAGATAGCTCTCCTTCACCCTAGTGAGTCTGTTGATTAATTTTGGTTACTCTTTTTAATTAACACCCCAAAGGATATCTAGCTTATCTAGCCTATAGTCCATAAAAGAACAAGTGAATCTGAAGAATAATGACCCAGGGAGACAGACACACTTTCTCCAAATGATGTGATAGGAATACTGAGTCTCTCAAAAGTCACAATCATGTCAGGCAATGCCTAGGGAGGATATAGGCCTTTAATCAGGGCGAAAATAGAGGTTTGTATTAGTCTAATTTAATTTTCATTCTGACAAGGAGAGGAGTGATAGATGCCCCTTGACAGATGAAATATGGTACCCCAATGTAGTCATGGCTGCCTTGGCCTTGATTAGTAACTGGTCCCATTTTGACCTCCAGGCAGATGAACTGATGAATGACAGCAAAGAGTGAAGCAATTAAAACAGTAGGATGAAGAAGGGAACTAGCTAATTGCACCCAAATCTGTGAAACCTAATCAGAGAACCAAGAAATATGATGCTCATGACAGCTTTCATAAGTATGTCTAAGAACATTAATCCTTAAATGTGAGGATTACAACTGAACGACTCTGACAAGACTAGCTCCACAAAGAAAATTTAATTTCTTTTAAAAACCTTTTTTGAGAAGCAGTTTTGAGAATTGTATGTTAAACCAACTGTTGCATCTGTCAGAGGTAAAAAGATGTTCAGTCCTCTTTAATTTCTAGTCTATGTGAAGGACAGGTGAAAAAAAACCTATTTTGACTTCTCAAGCAAAAAACCTTCTTAAATCAAGCTATCCTAGACATCTAATTTAAAAGATCACAAATAAATCCAGTTTTAACTATAGTTTTCACTGTATTTCATTCTAGACCACTTGACTTTGCATAGTGTAGTTAAGGAGCATTTTTGAAGCTGAGTCACCTAATTGTTACTATCATGCTAGCTGTTCTCAGCTCTGAGCAGCTCTACATTTAGAAAAGCATATGCCATCCTATCTGTTCCTCTTCAGGGGAAAAATTTTTTTCCAGTTGATATACTATATTCCATTTTTACACTTACTAACAAAATGCTGAAGTTGTTTCTTTCTCATCATTTGGATATTTGAAACCTCTAACCTGCAAAAAGTCTATTAACTAGCCTATTTTTAATAATCTACCATAAAGAAATGTGGATGCATTTCATAATCTAAAATAGGAGTGAAAGGCCACAACTTAAAACAACAGTTAAACATTTTACAATTTCAAGGCAGTGGGTCTTAAAAGAAGAAATGTAATTGTTTATAAAGTTACTCTTCAATTTGCAACACAAATTCCTACTTTCATAGTATTCATTCATTTATTCATTCAGTCAGTTAAGCAGCAAACATTTATTAAGTGTACTCTATGAATTAAATTCTGCAAAAACTATTGTTTCTGAAAAATGAATATAGAAGGTTCTAAATTTCCCCTTCCATGTGTGCACATCCCCTGCAATTTGATCTTGCCCCTTTCATGACATGGTGGGATCTATTTCTGTACACCTTAAATCTGAGGTAGGCTGTATGACTTACTGTGACCAATGAACCTTCAGAAAATGTAAAGCAAATAGGCTTGAAAAGCACTTTCACACTGGTACTTGGAAAATTCGGGACATCAGTCCGGTGATGATTCAGGAAAAATTTACAGCAAAAGAGACTGAGATGTCAATCATACTGTTGTATTAATGAAGTTACTTTAAAGTGAAAACATCTGGCTAAATATATTCATATTATGACTATTATTGTGACTACAAAGATATAGAATTAAACTATTAATAAACAATATTAACAAATGTACTAGAATTTGATTATGGATGTTTAGCTCTCCAACACTATTGAACATCTAGCCTAACTTTGCTGAATTATTTTTGCAATTGTAAAAAATCAGGCATATTTATAATGGTGTATTTCTGGGTTATCTGTTCTGTTCCATTCATCTGTGTGTCTATATCTCTGCCAATACCACACAGTCTTGATTACTGTGATACATTATGTCTTGAAATTACTGATTCTTCAGACTTTGTCCTTCCTTTTAAACATCATTTTATTTATTCTAGTTCCTTTGCCTTTTCATATGAATTTTATAATAACCTTAACTCTATCTACAAAAAAATCTTGGTAAGATTTTGATAAGTACTGCATTACACCTATATATCAACTTAAGGGAGAGAGACATTTTACTATGTTTTGTTAGACTTATACAAAGGTGTTTCATTTTCTTTCAAACAATTTTGAATAATTATTTTACTTTCGGTTTCCAAATGTTTATTAATAGTGTAGAGAAATACAATAAGTTTTTGAATAATTTTTATCCTTCAAACTTACTGAATTAGCTTTATATATTATAGATGACTTTATTACATATTTGGTTGTAGATTCTTTAGGCTGCTACATTAACAATCATGTCATTTATGAATAGGGACACTTGTATTTCTCCCTTTCCAGTTTGTATACATTTTATTTCCTTTTCTCACCTCATTGTACTAGTCAGAACTCCTAGTCCTATGTTAAATTAAAGTGTTGAGAGCAGATATTCTTGCTTTGTTCCTAAAAGTAGAGAAAAAGTATTCATTCTTTCATTATTAAGTATTGTTAGCTATGGAGATCTTTATCAAGTTGAGGAAAGATCTTGATATTCCTAGTTTGCTAAGTTTTTTTATTATGAGTGGGTATTAAACTTCATCAAATACTTTTATTTAATCAACTGATGTGATTATGTGATTTTTTTTTATTTTTAGCATGTTAATATCATGAATTACATTGACTGATTTGAACCAGACTTTCATTCCTGGGATAAACTCAACTTGTTTGTGGTATATGATTCTTTTTATATATTGCTGAATTCCATTAGCAAATATTTTGTTGAGGATTTTACATCTATACTAGAGGAATCATGGTCTGTACTTTTCTTTCTACTTTTTTTATTAAGTCTTGTTTTGGTAGCAAGATAATACTAGTTTCATAAAATGAAATGTGATATTTTCTCTTCTTCTATTTCCTGGAAGAAATTTTATTGACTTGGTACTAACTCTTCCTAAAATGTATGGTAGACTTCCCCAGAGAAACAATCTGATACTGGAGATTTATTTTCTGGGAGTCCTCCAATTGTGAATTCAATTTCCTCCATAGTTTTAGGATGTCTCAAATTATCAAGTGAGTGTTTGGTGAATTGTGGTAGTTTGTGCTTCTTGAGAAATTTTTCCATTTCATCCAAGTAGTTAAAATTATTTGTAAAAAATTTCATAGCATTGCCTTATTCATGCTTTGAGATCTCAAGATCACTAGTGATAGCTCTTATTTTATTCTTGATATTAACAGTTTTGGTCTTCTGTTTTTCTTTGGTTTTTTTTTTTTGTTAGTCTTGCTAAAAGATTTGTCAATTTTATATGTTGCTTCAAAGAAACAGATTTTTGTTTAATTGATTTTTCTCTGTTGCTTTTCTGTTTTCAGTTTTATTGACTTATGTTCCTACCTATATTATCCCCCTTATTTCACTTGCTTTGAGCTTATTCAAAACTTCTTTTACATTACTGATTTGAGACTTTTCCCTTTTTTTATGTAACATTTATTACTATAAATTTCCCTCTGAGCAATGCTTCAGATATCACCAAGAAATTTTGATATGTGGTATTTTCATTTTCATTGTCTTAAATGTATCTATGGGTTTCTCTTTTTCCTTCCTCTTTGACCTCTGTATTATTTATTTAGAAAATTGTTTAGTTTCTAAGTGTTTGGATATTTTCTGTCATGGGTATCTACTTTGATTTCCTTTTGGTCAGGTTAACATTCTCTGTATAATTTCAGTTCTTTTAAAAAACTGAGGTTTCTTTTATGGACCACAGTTTGGTCTATCTTGGTATATGTTTCATGGCCACTTGACAGGAAAGTGCATTCTGTCTTGGGTGAAGTATTCTATAGATGTTGATGAGAACCTTTCTGTTGATGTCATTGTTCAGTGCATCTCTGTGTTTACTGTTTTCCTGTCTAGTTGTTCTATCAGTTGAGAGAGGGGTGTTGAAGTCCCTAAGTATAATTTTCAATGTATCTATATTTCCTTCCAGTTCTATCAAGTATTCCTTCATGTATTTTGAAACTCCATTATTTAGTGTGTATCCATTTTGGTTTGTTGTGGTTTCTTGATGGATGGATAGATTTTTTCTACCATTATATAATTCCTCTTTCTCTCTTGTTTTCTTTGCTCTGAAATCTACTTTTTATAATATTAATATAGCTACTCCTAAAAAATTAGTGTTTCCACCCTTCTACATTCAAACAACTATGTAATTATATTCGAAGTGACTTTCTTATAGATAGCATATAGTTGGATTATTTTTAAATTCACTGTCACTTTCTTTTTTAATTGATGTTAAGAAGACTACTTCCATTTAATGTAATGACAATTTGTTTTCTTCTTATTCTCAGGTTTTTATTTCAGTTTTTTCTACCTTGTAATAGGTTACTTGACTTTTTTAATTTTCATTTTGATTTATCTATATTGTTTTTGTGTATGTCTTTTTACACATAGCCTTTTTAGAGGTTAGTCTAGATATTATATTATTTATAACAACAATCTACTAATGTCAACAATTTACCTGTTTGAGTCAAGTGTATAAACTTTACTTACCTTTATATCCCCTTACCCTCCCCTGTCTAAAATGTAACTACATTAAATATTTCCCCTACATACACTTAGAATACCATCAGAGTGTTATAATCTTTGCTTTAAATATCAAACATAATTTAGAAAACTCAAGGAAACAAGGAAAATATATTGTATTTTTTCATATTTTTACTATTTCCATTTTTTTCCTTCCTTGCTGATGGTTGAAGATTTCTTATTTCCTCATTTCCTGTGTTTCTTTGAACATTTTTTATTAAGATATCATTGATAAACACTCTTATGAAGGTTTTACAAGTAAAACAATGTGGTTATTACATTCACCCTTATTATCGAGTTCCCCCCATTCCCCATTGCAGTCACTGTCCATCAGTATAGTAAGATGCCACAGAGTCACTACTTGTATTCTCTGTGCTACACTCTCTTCCCCATGACCCGCCCCACACAATGTGCACCAATCATTATCCCCTTCTCCTTCCCTCCCCAGCCACCCTCACTCACTCTGCCCCATTGGTAACAGATAGTCTCTTCCTGGAATCTGAGTCTGCGGCTATTTTGTTCCTTCAGTTTTGCTTCATTGTTATACTCTATAAATGAGTGAAATCATTTGGCACTTGTCTTTCTCCAACTGGCTTATTTCACTGAGCATAATATCCTCCAGCTCCATCCATGTTGTTGCAAATGGTAGAATTTGTTTCTTTCTTATGGCTAAATAATATTCCATTGTGGATATGTACAACTTCTTCTTTCTTCATTCATCTACTGATTGACACTTAGGTTGAATGCATGTCTTAGAGATTGTAAATAGTGCTGCAATAAACATAGGGGTGCATATGTCTTTTTGAATCTGAGAAGTTGTATTCTTTGGGTAAATTCCTAGGAGTGGAATTTCTGGGTCAAATGGTATTACTATTTTTAGTTTTTTGAAGAACCTTGATATTGCTTTCCACAATGCTTGAACTAATTTACATTCCCACCAGCAGTGTAGGAGGGTTCCCCTTTCTCCACATCCTCACCAGCATTTGTTGTTCTTAGTCTTTTCAATGCTGGCCATCCTGACTAGTGTGAGGTGGTATCTCATTGTGGTTTTAATATGCATTTCCCTGATGATTAGTGATGTGGAGCATCTTTTCATGTGTCAGTTGGCCATCTGAATTTCTTCTTTGGAGAACTGTCTCTTCATATCCTCTGCCCATTTTTTAATCAGGTTATTTGCTTTTTGGGTGTTGAGGCATGTGAGTTCTTTATATATTTCGGATGTTAACCCCTTGTCTGATATGTCATTTACAAATATATTCTCCCATACTGTAGGATGCCTTCTTGTTCTGCTGATGGTGTCCTTTGCTGTACAGAAGTTTTTTAGCTTGATGTAGTCCCATTTGTTCATTTTTTATTTTGTTTCCCTTGCTCGAGGAGATGTGTTCAGGAGAAACTTGCTCATGTTTACATTAAGGAGATTTTTGCCTATGTTTTTTTCTAACAGTTTTATGGTTTCATGACTTACATTCAGGTCTTTGATCCATTTCAAGTTTACTTTTGTGTATGGGGTTACATAATAATCCATATTCATTATCTTGCATGTAGTTGTCCAGTTTTGCCAACACCAGCTGTTGAAGAGGCTTTCATTTCCCCACTGTATATCCATGGCTCCTTTATTGTATAATAATTGACCATATATGCTTGGGTTTATATCTGGGTTCTCTAGTCTGTTCCATTGGTCTATGGGTCTGTCCTTGTGCCAGTACCAAACTGTTTTAATTACTGCAGCTTTGTAGTAGACCTTGAAGTTGGGGAGTGTAATCCTCCCTGCTTTATTCTTCCTTCTCAGGATTGTGTTGGCTACTCAGGGTCTTTTGTGGATCCATATGAATTTTAGAACTGTTTGCTCTAGTTTGTTGAAGAATGATGTTGGTATTTTGATAGGGATTCCATTGAATCTGTAGATTGCTTTAGGCAGGATGGCCATTTTGACAATATTAATTCTTCCGATCCATGAGCATGGGATGTGTTTCCATTTGTTTGTATCTTCTTTAATTTCTCTCATGAGTGTCTTGCAGTTTTCAGAGCATAGATCTTTCACTTCCTTGGTTAGGTTTATTCCTAGGTATTTCATTCTTTTTGATGCAATTGTAAATGGAATTGTTTTCCTGATTTCTCTTTCTGCTAGTTCATCATTAATGTATAGGAATGCAACTGATTTCTGTGTATTAATTTTGTATCCTGTAACTTTGCTAAACTTAGATATTAGTTCTAGTAGTTTTGGAGTAGATTCTTTAGGGTTTTGTATGTACAGTATCATGTCATAGGCAAACAGGAACAGGTTGACTTCTTCCTTACTAGTCTGGATGCCTTTTATTTCTGTGTGTTCTCTGATTGCTTTTGCTAGGACCTTCAGAACTATGTTGAACAATAGTGGGGAGAGTGGGCATCCTTGTCTTGTTCCCAATCTTAAAGGAAAAGCTTTCAGCTTCTCACCATTAAGTATAATGTTGGCTGTAGGTTTGTCATATATGGCCTTTATTATGTTGAGGTACCTGCCCTCTACAGCCATTTTGTTGATAGTTTTTATGATAAATGGATGTTGAATTTTGTCAAATGCTTTTTCAGCATCTATGGAGATGATCATGTGGATTTTGTCCTTTTTGTTGATGTGATGAATGATGTTGATAGATTTTCAAATGTTATACCATACTTGCATCCCTGGAGTAAATACTACTTGATCATGATGGATGATCTTTTTGATATATTTTTTATTTGATTTGCTAATATTTTGTTGAGTATTTTTGCATCTATGTTCATCAGGGATATTGGTCTATAATTTTTCTTTTTTTGTGGTGTCTTTGCCTGGTTTTGGTATTAGAGTGATGTTGGCCTTGTAAAATTCCTTTAGGAGTATTCCCTCCTGATCTACTTCTTGGAAAACTTTAAGGAGGTTGGGTATTAAGTCTCCACTAAATGTTTGATAAAATTCAGCAGTGAACCCATCTGGTCCAGGGGTTTTGTTCTTAGGCAGTTTTTTGATTACCAAGTCGATTTCCTTGCTGGTCTATTCATATGTTCTGTTTCTCACTGTGTCTTCAGCCTTGGAAGGTTGTATTTTTCTAGAAATAAAGTTATCCAGTTCTTCTAGGTTATCCAGCTTGTTAGCATACAATTTTTCATAGTATTCTCTTATAATTCTTTGTATTTATGTGTTGTCCATAGTGATTTTTCCTTTCTCATTTCTGATTCTGTTAATGTGTATAGACTCTCTCTTTCTCTTGATAAGTCTGGCTAGGGGTTTATCTATTTTGTTTATTTTCTCAAAGAACCAACTCCTGCTTTCATTGATTCTTTCTATTCCTTTATTCTTCTCAATTTTATTTATTTCTGCTCTAATCTTTATTATGTCCCTCCTTCTACTGACTTTGGACCTCATTTGTTCTTTTTTTCCTAGTTTCTTTAATTTTGAGTTGAGACTATTCATATGGCATTGTTCTTTCCTGAGGTAGGCCTGTATTGCAATATACTTCCCCCTTAGCAAGGCCTATGCTGTGTCCCACAGATATTGCAGTGTTGAATCATATTCCCACACATTGCTTGATCTCCCTTTTTATTTAGTCATTGAACCATTAATAGGAGCCTGTTATTAAGCCTCCATGTATTTGTGGGCTTTTTCATTTTCTTTGTGTAATTTATTTCTAGTTTAATACCTTTGTGGTCTGAGAAGCTGGTTGGTACAATTTCAATCTTTTAGAATTTACTGAGGCTCTTTTTGTGGCCTAGTATGTGATCTATTCTTGAAAATGTTCCATGTGCACTTGAGAAGAATGTGTATCCTGTTGCTTTTGGATGGAGTGTTCTGTAGATATCCATTAGGTGCATCTCTTCTAATACGTTGTTCAGTGCCTCTGTCTCCTTTCTTATCTTCTGTCTTGCTGGAGTGAGCGGTGTGTTCAAGTCTCCTGAAATAAATGCATTGCATTCTATTTCCTCCTTTAATTCTGTCATTATTTGTTTCACTCATATATGTGATCCTGTACTGGGTGCATAGATATTTATAATGGTTATATCTTCTTGGTGGATTGACCTCTTTATCATTAGGTAATGTCCTTCTTTGTCCCTTATTACTTTCTTTGTTTTGAAATCTATTTTGTCTGATACAAGTACTGCAACTTCTGCTTTTTTTTCCTATTAGTTGCATGAAATATCTTTTTCCACCCCTTTACCTTTAGTCTGCATATGTCTTTGGGTTTGAAGTGAGTCTCTTGTAGGCAGCATATAGATGGGTCATGTTTTTTTATCTCTATGTATTTTGATTGGTGCATTCAGACCATTTGCATTTAGGGTGGTTATCAATAGGTATGTACTTATTGCCATGGCAGACTTTAGATTCATGATTACCAAAGGTTTAAGGGCAATTCCCTTACTATCTCACAGTCTAATTTAACTCACTTAGTATGCTATTACAAATACAACCTAAAGGTTCTTTTTTTTCTTCCTTTTTCTTCCTCCTCCATTCTTTATATATTAGGTATCATATTCTGTACTTTTTGTCTATCCCTTGATTAACTTTGGAGATAGTTGATTACTAAGCATCTACTTAGTAATTAATTGTTCTTCTTTCTTTACTGTGGTTTTATTTTCCCTGGTTACAGATATTTAGCCTTAGGAACACTTCCATCTATAACATTCCCTCCAAAATGCACTGTGGAGTTGGTTTGTGGGAGGTAAATTCTCTCAGCTTTTGCTTATCTGAAAATTGTTTAATCCCTCCTTCAAATTTAAATGATAACCTTGCCAGGTAGAGTATTCTTGATTTGAGGCCCTTCTGTTTCATTGCATTAAATATATCATGCCACTCCCTTCTGTCCTGTATGGTTTCTGTTGAGAAGTCTGATGATAGCCTTATGGGTTTTCCTCTGTATGTGATCTTTTTTCTCTTTCTAGCTGCTTTTAAAAGTCTGTCCTTATCCTTGATCTTTGCCATTTTAATTACTATATGTCTTGGTGTTGTCTTCCTTGGATCTCTTGTGTTAGGAGATCTGTGTACCTCCATGGCCTGAGAGACTATCTCCTTCCCCAGACTGGGGAAGTTTTCAGCAATTACCTCCTCAAAGACTATTTCTATCCCTTATTCTCTCTCTCCTTTTTCTGGTACCCCTATAATGAGAATATTCTTCCATTTAGATTGGTCACACAGTTGTCTCAATATTCTTTCATTCTTAGAGATCCTTTTTTCTCTCTGTGCCTCAGCTTATTTGTATTCCTCTTCTCTAATTTCTATTCCATTTATTGTCTCTTCTTCTACATCTAATCTGCTTTTAAATCCCTCCATTGTATGTTTCATTTCAGATATGGAATTTCTTAATGATTGAATCTCCATCCTAAATTCCTTCATGAGTTCTTGAATATTTTTCTGTACCTCCATGAGCATGTTTATGAATTTTATTTTGAACTCTCAGAAAGATTGGTAAGTTCAGTTTCTCTTGGCCCATTTTCTGGTGTTTGCGAGATTTTGGGTTGTACCAGGTTCCTTTGATGTTTCATATTTGTATGTGGTGCCCTCTAGCATCCAGAAGCTCTAATCTCTGTAGCTGCTCAGCCCCCAGAGTGATGTCAGGGATTGCAGGGGAGTGGCACAGGTACTTGGTGGAGGAAGAGCTGTTTCCTACTTCCTGGCTGTAGTGCCTATCTCTGCTGTCAGAACCAGTGGGCTAAGCACACAGGTGTAAGCCTCTGTGCTTTGCATTTGTAGCTGCTGTAGGCCTGGCCTCCCTCTAACTGGCCTGATGCCAGGGTAGGGACTGCCAGTTTGTGAGCCAGTGCTGTCAGGCCAGGAGGGAGGCACAGCAGGCTGCATATCACAGTAGGGGGTCTTGGAGCTGAGTAGCCAGCCAGGGTGATGGAGTGCCTGATGCTCCTGAAAGTTCCCAACCAGCTGGGCAAAGTGCACCCAGACAATTTCGTCCACCTACCCTTTCTCCTGAGCAGCAAGCTCTGTGCAATCCTTGCCCCTTTAGCAGCCCTCTCGCTGTTAGGAAGTCTCTCAGATTGCCTGCCTTTCTTTTGTCCCAGAGCAGCTGGATGTAGATCCCTGTTTTCCACAAATGTTTGGAATCTCAGTCTCTCTAAATATTCTGCCTGTCTTAGCTTTTCAACCCTACTAATCTCCAGAGCACCATGCAATGTAGGTTTGTGCTCCCAAAGCAGATCTCCAGGGCTGGGTGTTCAGCAGTCCTAGGCTTCCACCCCCTCCCCACTCTGTTTCTCTTCCTCCCACCTGTGAGCTGGGGTGTAGGAAGGGCTTGGGTTCCACCAGATCAAGGCTTTGGTACATTACCTATTTCGTGAGGTCTGCTCTTTTCTCCATGTATATGCAGTCTGGCACAGCCTTCTTTCCTGTTGCTGTTTTAGGATTAGTTATATTAACTATATTTTCATATTATATGTGGTTTTGGGAGTAGTATTCTGTCTCACTTCTCACACTACCATCTTTAATCGTTAGAATCTCTCTCTTCCTTGAACATTTTTAAGTGTTTTTCCAATGATGACAAATCTCTTAGTTTTGCTTCATCTGAGAATATCAGAATTTCCTTATTCCCACAGGATATTTTCACTGGATGAAAGTTATGAATTGACAGAAAAAAACAGGTCTTCTTCCTTTTGACTTCTGTGTTTTATCATGGGAAATCTGCAGTCATTCAAATTGTTTTCCACTTCAGGCAATGTTCTGTTTCTCTCTAGCTGTTTTTAAGATACTTGTTTTGAAATTTTCAGAATTTTGCAATAAGGTCCTACTATAGGTTTCACTGGGTTTATCCAGCTTGGGTTTCACTCAGTGTGCATCTGTAAGTTTATGTTTTCTCCTAAACATTAGAAATTTTAGTCATTTTTCTTCAAGCACTTTCTCTAGCTTGGACGTCTTCTTTATCTCCCTTTGAAATTCTGATAGCACAGAGTTCAGATCTCTTTCTATAATTGCTCAGATCCCTGAGACAGTTCTTATTTATAGTAGACTATTTTTTTCTTTGTTCTTTATATGGTGTAATTTCTAGTGTTTTATCTTCCATCTCAATAATTCTTTCCTCTGTCCCTTTCATCCTGATGTTCAGCACCTCTGGCATTTTGTCTCTATTTTAGTTTTTGTATTTTGGAATATAGTTGTTGCTTATATCTTCCATTTGTTTACTGAGATGTTTTATTTATTCACCAAGACCTTCCATTTTTTCTTCCAAGAGTAATCATAAGTTCTTGCTGAAATCTTTTAATGATGATTCCTTTAAGCCTTTGTCATAATTATAATAGCTCTCATCTCAGTGTTGGCATCCCTTGCTTTTTTACTCAAGTTGAAATATTGCTGATTCTTGTCATTCTGGGTAATATATTTTGAAACTCTGGCTGTTGTTTAAATATTCTATATATTTGACCTCCTTTGACACTTCTCTGGCAGGGTAAGGGGAGGCACCACTTTGCTACTGCAAGATCTCAGTGGAAGTCTAGATTCCCTGGTCAGCCTCCACTAACACCTAAGTTAGGGATCTCCTTCATAGGCTGGGCAGATGTGGCTCCCCATTTAGACTTCACTGATACCACCTTGGCTGGGAGTGGCAAGAATGCATCCTTGCTGTATGTATGCCCCTCCTCACCGCAGACTAGCTGATGTCATGGGGAAGATGGCCTTGTTATTGTTGGGCATTGATCAATGTCCTGACTGATTACTAGGCCTCCTCTGACACCATCCCTGTGGGAAAGGGGAGAGATGCCATATTACTGATGGCTGCGGGTGGAAGTTCCAACTCCACTGTTGTCTAAAGTGGCATTGAGGGAATGAGAAGTGGAATATTTGTGGTCTCCACTGACATTGATGGAATTTGAATAGGAAGTGGTGTTACCACACCTGGGATGAATGAAAGTCCTGGCCCCTGCACGACATTCACTGATATCATCTCAGCAGGGATGGGGGCAGGAAGCAGGGCACTAAGGGGATTGGTATGCCTCATTACTGAATGATAAAGGTGGACGTGTGGATGTGGGTGGTGTCATTTTCCTGATCTGTTGACTGAATGTAGAGTAGTTATATTCTGAAAATTTTCTGTTCTAGACTGTCTCTCTCTGGTTACAAAGAGTAAGCTTGTGACTTTTTTTGTGTGCCATTTGATATTTCTGAGTTGCTGGCTTCTTCAGCATGAAGTAGAGAATGTATGAGGCAAAAGTAAACCTAGAGATCTCACTATCATGTAGTTCCTTGTGTTCTGAGTTGCCTAGCCAGTCTGTCCTCTCTCTCCCACTTTAAGAGGTTTCTCATGTTTAGTTTATATATGATGTCCACAAGTTGTAGTTTTACTTAAAAATTAAAATAGAGAGAGTATTCCTACTCCATACTCAGAATAGAAGTATTGATTTTTAAATTTTAGTGTCAAATTAATATTTGCTATATATAAAAACACATTTCACTTTTGTATATTAATCTTATATCAAGCAACGCTATAAAATGCATTTATTAATAATACCATATTTCATAGAATCCATGGGGTTTTCTTCATAGACAATCATGCTGTCTGCAAAAGAAGAGGATATTACTTTTTATCCTCTGATCTAGATGACTTTTATGTATGTGCTTGCCTTATGATAGTGAGTATAATGTCTAGTATAATGATGAAAAATTTCTTCTGGATGACATTTTTAGATGGAGGAATTTTCTTTCTATTCCTAGTTTGTTGAGGTGTTTTTCTTTTATATCAGAAATAAATGTTGGATTTTGTCAAATGCTTTTTCTTATTGAGATGGTTATATGATTACATAGGTTTTTCCTTTTCTTTTTAAGTCTGTTAACATGGGGAATTTCATTGGTTGGTTTTCAAAGGTTAAAGGACTTTGTATTTCTAGGAATAACCTCTCTTGGCCATGATGTATTATATTTTTATATAATGTTGGGTTTAATTTTATAAACTTGTGTTAAGAAACTTTGCTTTCATTTTCATGAGTTATATTGGTCAATTCATCTTTTCTCTAAATGCCATTATCATGTTTTGATATCAGGATAATGCCGGCCTTACAGAATTTATCCTCCCCTAAAAATATCTAGAAAAGTTTGTTTAGAATTTGTATTTTTATTGATTAGATATTTGATTGACTTTAGTAGTGAGGTTATCTTTCCTTGAATATTTCTTTGTGGGAAAAATTTTTAAATATAAGATAAAGTTTTTTAAAAATATAGCATTATTCATATAACTTTTTCTTTTTGGAGTGAGCTTAGATAGTTTAAGTCATTCAAAAATTTGTTTATTTCTTCAAGTTGTTGAATTTATTGGAAAAAAATTGTTCACCTTTGTGGTAGTCAGAATTCTCCCCAAGATTTCTGGCCCCTGATGTATGCATACCTTCTCCCAGTTATTCATCCAAACCCTAATCTGAGCACTGTTGTGAAGAGATTTTACACATGTAATTAAGATCTCAAATCAGTTGACCTTAAGACAGATTCTTTATTGGGATGACCTAATCACATGAGCCTTTTAAAAGCACATAAGATTCTCTGGTTAGTCATATAGAAGGAAATCAGAGAGGTGTGCTCCAACCTGGCTGGAAAAGATCAAATATTCATATTGTGGATTACCTATAGATTCCATATGGCAAGGCCCTGTGGTCACCTTATAGGAACTTAGAGTGTTCCTTGAACAACAGTTAACAGGGAAGAGGGAGCCTTACTAATACAAATAAAGGAAAATAAATTCTGCCAACATCCAGTTATGACTGAGGCCCAAATGGACCTACATCCTCAGCCAACATTCTGATTTCATCTCAGTGAAACTCTGAGTTAAGAATCCATCCAATTCATGCCCCAACTTCTGAACTAAAGAAGGTGTGAAATAAAAAAGTTGTATTGTTTAAGTCACTAACTTTGTTCCAATTTATTATGCTGCTATAGAAAACCAATATAACAGTGTTCCCTATTATCCTTATAATATCTTTAGAATCTATAGTGAGATCACATCTCATTTCTAATATTGTTAATTTGTGTTTTCTCATATTCTTGTTCAGCCTTGCTCGAAGTTTATCAATTTAATTTATCTTTTCAGAGGATGAGATTTGGTTTTATATAATTTGTCTATTGTTTTTCTGTTATCAATTTCACTGATTTCCACTCTGGTCTTTATCACTTCCCTTCTACTTACATTGGTGTTAGTGTGTCCTACTTTCTCTGGTTTCTTAGGGTAGGGATTAATGTTATTAATTTGAAAGCATTCTTCCCCAATGTTTAGTGTTTAGTTATAGAAATTTCCCTGTTAGTTCCGCTTAGCTAATCCCACAAAGTTTGATATGCTGTGTTTTCATTTCCATTCTATTTAATTGCTTTCTAATTTCCCTCTTGATTTATTCCTTGATCTTTGGGTTATTTGGTGTGTTATTTTATTTGTGAATCCTCAGGCTTCTCTCACATATCTTTCTATTCATTTCTAATTTACTTCCATTTGGTCAGAGACCTTACTTTGTATAATTTGAGTCATTGTATGTCCCAGAATATGGTCTTTCAACTACACACAGGACACATGTATTCTACTCTTGTTTGATGTAGTGTTCCATAAGGTCAATTATGGAACTCATTGATATCATGAAGCTCATTGATAGTACTGTTGAAGGCCCTATGCCCTTAATGGTTTACTTGTTTAATTAATTGTTGAGAGAAATGTTTAAAACTTTTACTATAATTGAGGATTTGGTTATTTCTCCTAATAATGATATCAGTTTTTGCTTCATATTCTTTGAAGCTCTCTTTTAGATGCATAAATATTTGGGATAGATTATCATGTTATTGTGATGAAGTGATTATTTTTACCCTGGTAATATTCTTTCTTCTGAAATCTACTTTTTGTGACTAATGTAACTGCTCCTGCTTTATACTGATTACATTTAGAATGATATATATTTTTACTTCTTTCACTTTTAATCTATTGCTGTTTTTATATTTAAAGTGTTTTTCTTATAGGCAGCATAGAGATAGGTATTTTTTTAAATCCAATACTGCAAGTGTTTAGGTCATTTTATATGGTTATTGATGTTATATTAAATCCACCAAATTGGTAATTGTTTTCTATTTCTTCCAGTTATTCTTTGTTCCCTTTTTCCTCCTTTTATGCCTTTTTTTGATAGAGTATTTCTATGACTTCTTTTTATCTCTGTTTGGCTTATTAATTATATCCTTATTTATCTTGAATGATTGTCTTAGGAATTATATTAATAGAGTCTATCTTTAAGTTCACTTATAGCATAAGAATCCTATAGCACTAAATGTCTATGTCTCCCCTTCTGGACTTTGTGCAATCGTTGTCATACACTTTAATTTAACTCATATTACTTTGTGTTTTTATTTTGGCTTTAAAGAGTCAGTTACCTTTTAAAGAGGTTTAAATTTCAGAAAAAAAGGAATTTTGTATTAAACTATGTATAAGTGCTCTTTTTTTGTATTAGCTATGTATTTCTGGTGCTCTTCATTCCTCTGTGTAAACCAAGATTTCCATCCAATATTATTTCCTTCTTCCTAAAAGAACTCCCTTTAGTATATTTTTGTTCATTGAAGACTCTGAAATTGAAATTTGTTCAAGTTTGTCTATCAGAAAGTTGTAGTTTCTTTTTCTTCTTGAAAAATATTTTCAAACAGCATAAAATTTAGGATTAGTTTTATCTTTTCCATTAAGACCTTTACAGGTGTTCCCCACTGTATTCTTGATTATGGTTTTTAATGAGAAGACCACTATCATTATCTTTCCTCTGTTAATGTATCTTTATTTTATCTGGTTACTTTGTCCCTGGAGTTAAGCAATTTGATCTTTACATGCCTTGTTGCACTTTTCCTTATATTTCTTATGCTTGGATTTGTTGGAATTCTGGATCTGTGCGTGTGTAGTTTTCATCAAATTTGGAAAAATTGGTTCTCTCTAATCCCTTTGCAGACTACAATTGCATGTATATTAGGTCTCTTTGAAGTTTTCTAGAACTCACTGATAGGGTGTTCATTTATTTCAGTCCTTTTGCTCTCCACATTTCATTTTAGATAGTTTCTCTCCCTATGTCTTGAAGTCCAGATACATATCTTTCTACTATTCATATATGATATTTTGCTTAGCACATAAACATATTTGCATTAAATTTTCCCTCCATATTCTTGATATATAGAATATAGTTGTAATAATTAGTTCCAACATTCTGGCTTGGTTCCTTTGATTGATTTTCCTCCTCATTACAAATTATGTTTTCTGACTTGTTGAATGTCCAACATTTCTCATTGGATGCCAAACATGATTTTTCTTGTTGATTCTTGGGTATTTTTGAATTTCTGTAAATATTATTGAGCTTTACTCTGTGATGCAGTTGATTTACTTAGAGACAGTTTTATATTTTCCAATTGTTATTTTAAGCTTCCACAAGAAGCATTTACTCTCTGATTAGGTTCATCCTACTACTGAGGCAATACCTTTCTGAAATTATACCCAATGTCTTATGAATTGTGAGGTCTTCCTCTGTGGAAGCTGGGACCCAAATTAGTTCAGCCTTGAGGGAGCTTCACTGATTAACCCTTCTGCTCCTTTCTGGAGGTACTTTTTCCCTTACTTGCATAAACTAATCAGTATGCAGCTAAAGACGGGTCAAGCCTTCAGAGCTCTCTTTATGTCTAGGTCTCTTTTCTCTGGGACTCTGGTGTGTGAACTCCAATTCTCTTGGTTTCCTGGACTCCCAGCTCCATCTCTTAACTCAGAGAAATCACAGGGCACCATCTCCATTCCCTCTCTGTTATGAGCTGAATTGTATGCCCCACCTCACCCTAAAAAAAGGTATGTTGTCCTAACTTCTAGTACCTTATGATGTGCCTTTATTTGGAAATAGAGTTGCTGCAGAAATATTTAGTTAAGAGGATGTCATACCATAATAATGTGCTTGGTGTCTTTATAAGAAGATGGCTGTGTAAAAGGAGAGCCTGCAGGGAGATGCCATGTGATGATAAGGGCAGAAACTCTAATTGTGCATTGGCAAACCAAGGAACACCAGAAATTCCCAGCAGACTACCAGAAACTAGGAGGAGACAAGGAAATGTTCCCCTACAGGTTTCAGTGGGAGCATTGCCCTGCATACACCTTGATTTCAGACTTCTAGGCTCCAGAACTGTGAAACAATAAATTTCTTTTGCTCTGAAACACCCCATTTGTAGCATTTTGCTACAATAGCCCTAAAAGCTAATATACCCAACCTATCCTATGGCCTGGTAATTCTCTCTAGGTAGCAATTTGGAGCAATACCAGCAATCATCTGGTTTGTAAATTCTCTTAAATATTACTTCCCTATTGAGCCTGAATGTCCAAAAGCAATTATTTCTTGTATTTTTGTCCAGTCCTCATTGGCCAGTCCTTATGAACTGCATTAACTAGTCCCCGTCTCTCTGCTTTCTGGGTGTGTTGCCAATGGCAGGCATCAGCAGGGGACTAGGAAGAGGCAGAGCAATGCAGTTGAGACCTTTATTTTCCCTGTCTGCTTTCAGTTTGGCAGCAGATGCCTTCCTCTGTCCAGGACCACAGCTCCTGACAGGCTGTCCTCTCCTCAGATGGCACTTCCACCCATTCTCATGACTGTTTCCTGCCTTTGCTTCTTTAGTCTTAGAGATGGTACAACATCTTTTTTTGAAATACTAAGACACCTTACCATCTCTTATAGGTTTTCCTTCATTACGTCTCTTCAACCCCCCTTTTTCAGTGTTCCTTCTGTTTTCTGCTCAAACACTTCGTAATACATGATGGATCTTCACAGGCCCAGGTATCATTAAGGGACCACAAAGTGGGATGAGATTGGCTTCTACGAAGGACAGACAGTTAAATCAGAGGTGCATCAGAAAAACGTCTGAAATTTGTTAGAGACCATCAATGCCACAGCAGAGCTAAACAGAAGAGTTTTCTTTTGGGACAAATGGCTGTGCTCACAGACCATGGGTCAGAACAACAAATCAATGACAACATTTAAAAAAACAACCTCTCTACAGGCAGTCTGTAAGGAGAAGACATTCCTTCCAATTCTTCCTTCCTGCAACGCCCAGGAAAGCTAAAACTAAGAAAAGAGAGGAGAAGATCGGGTTGAAGAGGTGACCATACCTCTGTTCCCAGCTCTACCTCACATTACAAGCCTTCAGAACCACACGTCTGGGCTGAGCTGAAGAGAAAAGGAAGAAGAATTTGAATTAAATATAAGACTGAGGTTTCATGATGGACAAGACTGAGAATTGTTTGATAGTTAATTAATGACTATATATGGGTTGATATAGTTTCATATATTCAAATGGCATGGACAAAAGCTTTAACTTGAAAATTTATTCTTATGTTGATTCCAAAGTATCATTGTGTATGAAACATTTTGTCAATAGAAAACTACACTTTATGTATTTATTTCTGAGTTTTTCTTACACCAACATATGTATCCTAAGTATATATTGTTAATCATATCATGCATTCTAAGGTGGGGCTTTTTTGATTAACGTTGTTATTTTTTAATCATTGAAAGGTTTTTTCTTACCTCTGTTTACTTGGTTCCCTTCTATCCTCCCTTCTTACAGAATTAGTACCCAAACAAGGCTGTCCTTTGAAGTATACTGGCCCAAGAACTATTCACAGCCGTGTGTGTGTGTGTGTGTGTGTGTGTGTGTGTGTGTGTGTGTGTGTGTGTGTGTATGGTGTATTTATAAATCCATCTCTATCTACATCTTAACCAATATCAATATCTATATGTAAACCCATACCATTTTTATCTATATCTATGTCATAAAATTTATGAAAAATAAATCCTTAGAGGTGTTAGAAACCCATGCCCCTAATCATACTCTACCATAGGGCCCAGTATGGCTGCTGCAATAGTCTGATCTCCCTTTCCATTACCAGCTATACTATTTTTCTTTCCCAAGAGCATAGAATGGGAATAACTTTTGCACCAAATCCTCTCTAACATTTGGTATTGTCAGAGTTTTCCTGGATCTTACTATTGATATTTTTGTTAAAAATGCATGGCCACCCTCAAGGTTATCTAGGTTTTCTCCTATGTATCTTCTAGCAGTTTTATAGTTTTGAAATTTGCACTTACATCTATAATCCACTTTGAGTTAATTTTTTGAAAGATGTCAAGATCAATATTTTGATTCATTTTTTTGCATATGTAAATTCAATTGTTTCAGCAGCATTTACTGAAAAAAAAACCTACCTTTTTACCATTGTATTCATATCTCTGTAGGTATTATCCATCTATTGCTACATGTTGTCTTTTTTTCATTAAAACCCTTAGTATATTAATTATAGTTTTGTTTTATTTTTTATTTCTGGTCTGATAATTTTAACTCATTATTGCCACATTTGACTCTAGTTTTTATGCCCATGAAATTTCTTCAAGTTGTGTTTTTGTTTTGTTTTGTTTTGATTTGGTTTTTTGGCTTTTAGTATGCCTTGTAATTTTTTGTTTTAAAGTTAGCATGATGTACTGGGTACAATGAACTGTGACAAATAGGACTTTAGTAATATAGGTGTGAGGTGTGGGAAAAACAGAAGTGTCTTAGAGTCCTGTGATTAGATCTATCTCTTTTTAGCCTGAGTCACTGAAATTTGAACTTCACCAGTTAGATAGGATGACTGGATTGGGCAAGAGTTTTCCCTTCCCCCATTTGGAAGACCAGCGGGGTCTAAAGGTGAGTATTCCCCTTCCACTGTGTGGAAGACCAGAGCAGTTTAGAGCTGAGTGTTTCCTCCCCCCAGTTAGTTTGGCTCTGATGTGGCCCCAGCGGGCAAGGCTCTGGGAAACTCTTTCTCCTGAGGGTAAGGCTGTTTAGCAAAATAGAATGCTCTGCTTTATTTCAAAATGTTATTTTCCTCTCTTCTCCTGGAAACCTGAGGGATTTTTCTCCACTATTCACTGTGAGAACCTGGCAGTGCTCAGAGGTTAAACTCACAAGTTTGAGGGTCTCCCTGGATTTTTATCTCTCAGGCTTGTCCATACTATTTTCAGCAATTTGTCAATGACTGTTCAGGTTTTCTTACCCTAGCGCTAGTTCCCACAAACATTGCTGTTTGTGGATTTCTGCTCAAGTAAATTGTCAGCCTTCCTGCCACTTGTCTGTCTTTCCAGCTTTGGGGGCAGTGGTTTGCCCTGTGACCTTATTTCTGTGATGGGTCTGGGAAGAGTCTTTTTTTCCAATTTGTTCATCTTTTAATTGTTAGAATGGGGTAAAGACTGCTAACATCCTAATATGCTGGACCAAAACCCAGAATTTTTTAGTGGTATCTTTGTTAGTATGTAATTTTGATATTGTCACATTATTTTCCAAAAAGGCATTAAGAACTCACTTTTTCACCAGCCAGCCATGTAGGAGAATATTCTTATCCCATACCTCTGCCAGCAACATTTGTGCTACTTTTAATTTTGCCATTCTCATGGGGATGCATAGTGAACATTATTGTAATTTGCATTTATGGGCTACTTTTGAATTTAAGTGTCATATGATTTTTATCCAATTAAATTTGATCGGTGAATTTTCTAGTCCTATCCTTTACCCATTTTAAATTAGATTATTTGTTTTTACTTCTTGGTTTCTTGACCTTTCTTTTTTTCCCATCTCTGTAACAGACATTTTGTTCCAAATCTGTCTTTTGCCTATTGACTTTGCTTATGATATTTTTGCTCTAATACATATATATATATATATGCTCATATGTATAAACACAGTCAATATAGCTATGAGTTTACATAGTTATGCAATTCTTGGGGATCTAGTCTTAGTTAAGAAGATCTCCCCACCATTATTAATCATTCATATTTTTCTAGTGAATTAAACTATTAACTTAATCATGTATTCAATTTCCCATAATCTGGCATCTAGTTCTTATTTTTTATTTTGTTTTATTCAACTAACATATTCTTCCAATCTTACACAAATACCATATTGACTTGATTACAACACTTTTAGTATATTCTGATTCCAAGTTGCCTCAACTGTCCTTTTTTATATATTTTTTTATCATCTCAGGCACTTCCTCAGGCTGTTCCCGATATTGCTACATAGTCTCCAACCTCAAGGACTTTTCTCTGCCTCTTTCCTGACTGGATATCCTCTTGCATTTCTTTAAAATCTTTGCTCAAAATCATGTCTTCTCAATGGCTACCCTATTTAATAGTGAAACCTAACCTACCAATTTTCCCTTTTAAATAACCATATGATTTAACTACTTATAATGTTTAGTTATTCTTATATATATTTCCCCTAGAATATAAGAAGTTCAGGAAGAGGATACTTGTTTCTGAAGAATCCTAATCACATACAGCAATATTGTCATTCAAATATTTATTAAACAAATAAGTTTGTTCATATATTGTTTTGTTTACTCGTCTTTCTTATAAAATATATTGCTTAGAATTTTAGAGGTTTTAGTTACTGGTGATGGATTTTTCCCAGTTTCCATTTATAGGAGTCTAAAATAGAGTAGAGAAAAATGCTTGCTTTTTTTGTATCTTGTATCCAGCCCACATAACAAAATACTCACTGCTTCTGATTTTTTTTAAATATCATGAGATAAAAAATGGTACTGTTCATGTTCTTTGCTAATATTTTACTCATTATTTTATTTTCTTAATGCATTCACTAAAAAGGCTACTTCTTGAACAAGTCTGTGATTGATTTTTGTAAATGACTCATGCATGTATGCAAGGATGACCTCAACTATAAATAGTCAATATCTTAATTGTGTTACTCAATCGCTCTTTGCTCACATTGATTTTAGCTTGTTAAACCTGTCCAATTTTGGAAGTGTTGTACTGAAATTCCTCAGTGCTGTTGAAGCTATTAGATTCTTCATACATCTCCATATTTTTCTTTGCTCATGAAACTTGCATGTTATTGTGATGTACCACTTTTTGATATCGTGCCTTCTTTGTTCCACTTAAATTTAAGGTCCATATGGAAATGGCCTTTATTTATTTCAATTCCAGGAGCATATTTTAGACAAAAAGTATTGTCTAAATATTTGCTGAATGGAAACTGTTGAAATTAATGTCTTCTACATGTATTTTTCTATTTTTCATTACATACTATTACAGTTGCTATGTATGGATGAACAGTGCACAACCTTGGGTTCATATGAGGCAGCATGATATCTCTATGCCTACATTTATTTTCAACTACAGGTGTCATTTGCTTTTGAGAGTATGTGTTATAAATAGCATATAGCAGGATTAAAAAAAACAAATTCTGGCAGTTTTTGCTTCCCTTTTTCCATCATTTTCCTTTATTTATTTGATCAAATTGCTGCTCATTTTATGTTTCCCTTATTAATGGAAAAATTCTATATACTTTTGCACCTCATTTATTATATTCTCTTCCCCAGTTGTCATAACTGACACATACATATACCTCTACTATTTGAATACTAGGTGTGAAATATTTTCCCTACGAAGACACACTATTCACCAATAATAATGTTCTATCTGCCTTCATCCCAGCTCTTCTCCCTAATAAGATAAATCTAAAGAGTCAATGTTTGCCCAGATGTTTAGTGACCTTTAGTGCCCCAGTCAGTCCTCAGCTCTTCAGTTTTGTTCATTTCAGCACACTTTTTTTTCTGCACTATAGTAGTTTTCATTAAAGGATATCTAGTCTTGTTGTCTAAGTGTTCTTTCTTTGGTATTTACTTCAAAATTGTTATAAGGGTGCACATTCACTGAAATTTAGTACATTCTCTAATAGTGTCCTTTCACTGGCACCTAAGGATACCAACTTGATACAAAAGTTCTTAGGTGACATCCTATTCTACCTTGTATCATTGCATACAGAATGTCTGATAATAAACTTGGTTTTCAGGACTAATACCTCTTCTTATTTTTTTGAGTGTTTTATGTCCTACATTTTGTTTCCCAGACCATGAATAATCCATCCGCTCTTTCAATTCATTGCTGAGTTGTATATTAAGAAAGTCATATTTTTTAGTTCCTAAAAAGTCTCCTTTGTATTACGCTTGAGTTTTCTTACAACCCTTGTTGTATTCTTTAAAAAATGCAAGTAGTCTTTGGTTAACTCTTTCAGATCGTCCTCTCTGTGAATGCTGTGCCCTCTTGCATGGCTTGTCCCATTTATGGTTTTGTTTCGTTTTACTCATGAGGGCTCAAGTCACATTATCAGGCATTTAACTGCAGTAATCCTGCAGGTGAAAGTAAGCAGAGGTCCTCCGAGACAGGAGGTACCAGTTATCTAAAGAGGACCCTGTGGAAAGCCTCTGTGCTCCTTGGTGTCCTTATTTTTTCCCAGGCTCAGGGTCTGGGATGACTCATACCCAATGATTTTAGTCCTTCTTAGATGCTTTTTAAGGCAAGAATATTACTGGAATATTATTAATATAAGAATAGTAGAATATTCCTAAATATAAAGGGATATTTAGTTCTTAGATTTTTGGGTTCCAAGAGTAATACGGACCTGCCCTTTACTTCACACCTGTTCCTGGCATCTGATGCCTTCTATTAACTGCCCAGAGCTTGCAGCACTAATACTGCAGTGGCTGTCCTGTCCCTTGGGCTCCAGGTTTAGCAGAGTGAAACTCTAAACCTGTTTCACTGTCTGGAAGCCCACATACTTCTACTACATTTGGTGTGGAAGAAATACAAAGGTTGAATGTAGGGGCACATTTCCAGAACTGCTCAAATTCATTCCATTAACTTCCTCTTGAAATAATGTGAACATGAGGAATTCTAAGAGCTCAGTTGTGCTCCAACCCCAGGACACCCCACCCCGCTGTATAGCAGCAGCTCTGCTCCCTCATGGATCACCCAGATCTCTGTGGCTCCCGTCTCTGCCATCACGGTCAAATGGGCAAATGCCGCACAGACTGGAAAGAGGCTGCCGAACACCCACAGCTCAGCTAACATGTTACGGATACTGAAATTTTTGCAGTGGGAGCCTCTTGATGGGCATACATCAGACTAAATATTCTCACACAGAATAAAGATTCGTTTAATATTTTGAATGTGAGGGGGATCAATTTCCAGGCAAAACATCTGGTATGATAAAATATATTGATTTCACTTTGGGGGAGAGTATTTAATAAGATTATTAAGAAGTCCCATTTCCGCAAAAGGTTAAGAATCATTGATCTGAAGACTCTCTGTTAGTAAATTTCTCACACATTTTAAGCAACAGCATCTGCTTAGCAACTAACCTCACAGTCTTTTACTATTTTTAAATTATATTTTCTGAATGTTTATGTGTCCTTCTTACAAGAACAGCTAACTTGTTTAAAGAAGGGAAACTTCAAAAGTCAAGTAGAACATTTTACTACTTAAAGTGGGGATTAAAGAGATAAATGATGATATGATAAGGTGATAATTGAAAGTTCAGATTTGATCAAAATAACATACTTTGTGTATTCTTTTACATGGCACTAATTTAGCCATTTTGCATATGCCAGTTACATTGACATTTTTCCTAGGTAATAGTCAGTGTTACATGTGGTTACAACAAACTACTTCAGAGCAGTTAATAATTTCACACAGATTTCATTATGTTAACTACCATTCTTACTAATGCAGATGAAAAGCTGACGGCATTTCCACTGAGCAGTTCACTAAATTGAAGCCAAAATGGATTTGACTCAGCATCCAGTCAGTCAAAGTCTCGGCTACAGAGACGCTGCCACAGAGTTCTGGGATGGTGTCGGAGCGTGAGCGTCCACCCTCACTGCTGCAGGGGTCCAGTCAACACTGTCCTGAGGAGCACAGCAGACCTCGATGATCTTCTGGGCCTGAAAAGACAGGATAGGCTTGTTTTTTGCCGAGGAATGGTTGTCTGCATGTTTTTGCTGATAGACTTTCTGCTAAATTTATACTTAATCCCTAAGTATTCTCTGCAGTATCCTCAGTCAGGGGTCATAGGAAAGTCATCTGTTCCTGGGGAATTCATTCAAGACACACTGAAAAGCAGGACCTCCCCCCTCCACCACCACCCAGGCTGGGACACCCTTGAAATCCACAACCTTTGAATGCCTCTTTATTCTAGATCCACTGATATCCTTGTGCTGTGTCTGTCCATCATTCAGATACTGGGGAGTACTGTAACCAGATGCAAGGCGGTACTTTCTAACAAGACTCTGGATAGGCATTCTATTTACTGTACCACAGTACTGGTAGCTCTACCAAAACAGAGGGCCCTTTTACTCTTTCAATAGTTCCTTTCTCTTGCACACACACACATACCCGCACTCACTTACACATCCTAGGATACGATATGCAGCCTTGGCTGCAGTAGAATATTAAACCATGTTTTCTGTCAATGTGATATAAAGAAACAAGAGGCCTCATGTAATTTGGATTTTTCCAGGTATCTAATTTCAATCTAACGTACTGTTGTGAAACTAAGCCAGTAAGTATATATAGCTGGTCCATTTGGGGACTTGGTTTGCTATCTTAATCTGTGACAATTTCTGGTTTCCATTCCTTGTTCAGAGATGATAACAGTGTGATTTACAGGTATAACTAACAAATGAGATCAATTAAAATGTCTAAAAGTGGCACCTGTCTGAGGATAGGGTTGCACTAAATGATTCCCACAGCTTCGTTTCCTGTAGCCCCCACCATTTGCAAGACCTCTCCACATGCAGAGTAACAATGATGGGTTGTTTCCTAATGGATGTGAACCAAGAAAGCAGGCCTTATCCTGTGGCCTAGATATATGATGACTATCACTGGCTGGAGACAACAGGTGTAGTTTTCAACTTCATTTACACAAATGATCCCTGTGTTTCCTAGCATTCACTAATATAGCTTCTTGAATTGCCCAATTTGTTACAAATTTGTACTGTCAGCTGCCTTTGTGACTGAATTGAATTTGTAATGAAATAGAAGCTACCTTTCATTTGTGTACATTATTGAATACTTTGATAATTACAAGAAAAACTTGATACTTTTCAAAGATCTCAGGTCATGGAGAAGAGGAAAATGGTTACTTCTGAGGATAAAAGTATCAATTGGATAAAAAACCCCAGAACATTTTTTTACATTTGTTCTACTAAAGCTTTGTAAATAAATAATGGGCACTTGAACAAACCTTATGATCTCAAAGCATCAATTAGATAATACGTAGAAATTATGAAGGCTCAGGCATATTTTTATTAGTAGGTTTGATTACAATTGACATGCTGAGTTGAACTTTGTAGATGTGCTTTCATTAATGTGCTCATTCTGTGACAATGTGAGCCAGATTGTATAATGAAAGGTGAAAATTTCTGCTCTGTGGTTTATCTCTGAAGCCAGAAATTATGTCTATGAAATAAATTGATATTATTAGTATACTTAAAACAACTTAACAAAATTTTCCAAATAACACCAGAGTCCTTATTCCTAAGTGACATGAATCCCCAAATTAGCTTACACCAGAGTATGTAAGTAGAGACATTTTGCCAACTAAAACATTTCCAATTTTGTACCTCAAACTCCTAAGCCTCTTATAAGTAAGATGGCAACATATGCCAGTGGATATGGTATGGCCCATGGATAATGCCTGTCATCCATGAATATTTTACATATACCCCTTTCATCCTCTCAAGTGGATCTGAACAACTAATTATCAGACACCCAACCTGTAAGTCTAACAAAACAACACTGTGAAAGTTAGTTACATCATATTTAAGAAAAATAATATTACACTTATAAAAATGTAATTAAAGGCACTCATATGAACAAGTTGCCATTAGATACAAGTGATTTCTTTTTTCTGTAAGACAGCTGGAGCACCCTTAGCTGAGTAGGCAGTGGCTTCAGAGATGCTGGATATGATATGATTCTTATGTGTTAATGTTCAAATGGTTTAGTCCTTTAAAAATAGTTACATAGAATTGCCATTTAATTATCACTAACCCCATATTCAGTATTGCACCCTATCTTATTCTGCAACAAAGAATGAAAAACATTGGGAGGAAATCTAATTATGCCTTATCTCTTATACCCTTTCTCTCCTACAGGTTGCAAACTACAGGAGTCAAACTACAAAATCAAAGCTACTCTAATCGTTTCTAGAATGGAGAATGGAGTCAACAGGTTTATATCACAAAGGAAGAAAATGCTCACACACTTAAATTTGTTAAACCATAGGCCACTAATGTTACTCACTCACAAGACAAGTCATATACATGTACGAAAAGCTGCCTATCTTGGGGGTATATCATGCATTTGAAATTGTATTATATCTCTCTATATATACATATCTCTGTATATTATATCTGTGTATGTTTGAAATCATATTATCTCTCATCTGCATAGACATAAAGATATAAAAGATAGAGATATATATCTACATATAAGATACAGATGTATTTTTAATTATCCTCATAAAAATCAATATCACTGAAATGGCTGGATGTTTACAGAAACTTTCTAGCTTATAGTGTGTTGGAACAGATAGAATCTGAGAAATAATAAGGCTCAATCACTTCCAATTAATCTTTGAACATTAAATTCAGGAAGATAGATTAATTTAGCCAAGGTCCTACAGGAAGATAGTTTTGGAGTTAGGGTTCTGGCCATTTCTTCCCTCCCTTCCTCTCTTCCTTCCTTTCTTCTTTCTTTCCCTCTTTCCTCCCTTCTTTCCCTCCTTCCCTCCCTCCTCCCTTCCTTGCCCTCTTCCTCCCTTCCTTCCTCTCCCCCTCTCTTCCTTCTTCCCTTCCTGTCTTTGTAGTAACTTTGTCAGGCAGCCTGGTCCCACCCCCTGCTGCTGCCCTCGGAGAGTTGAAGGAGCACAGCAATGCCTCCTGTTCATGGACTGGGACTGCCTCCCCACCACATGATTTGATCTAGTTCACATCACAGTTGTTCACTCCATGTTCGGTAAATGTAGAATTTTTTGAGACACTTTCGTAGTGGTATTTGCTATAGACAGAAGTTTTGATATCAGACACTGATTTGTCTACACTCCTAATCACATGGGTCACAAGTCCCTCAGGAAGAGTTTGAATGGTTGAGAGCAGCGAGCAGGGACCCATTTAAGGAACACAATGAAATACCAGATACTAGGCTGGATAACTTCATGGGCCATCATTTTTCTAATACAAAATCTTGCCACCACAGTTCTTGCAATGGGCTGAGACTGCGTTTGTCCTCCACTATGTCTTCTCCAAAGACCATAAGCACTTTGAGAATTAGATCAATGTGTTATTCATGTGAAATCTCATCCATAGTACCGGACATGTACTCTTTAATAATATTGTCTAATGGGTGGATGGATGGATGGATGGATGGATGGATGGATGGATGGATGGATGGGTGAATGGATGGGTGGGTGGGCAAAACATTCAGTGGGACTAAGACAACTTGAGAAAGACTTATTTTAGGAAGAAAAAGACTTAAGAAAAACAAAGAATTACTGAAAACTAGTGTAAGTTGGAGTGATCCTTTGTAAGGCCAGTAGGAGGTGATGCTGAGGACAATGATGAAACCGTTATCACTGAGGAGTTTGAACACTGACCTAAGGAACTGTAATTTTTTCAGTATAACAGAGCAGCCCGTATGAAGAGATTTGATTTTGTACATGATCCAGAGGAGGTATAGAATAATTACCTCTGTCTCTGGGTATATGATAAAATGGGAAAAGTAATATTATAAGTGACATTATTTATAGATGTAAATATTATATAAGCAATTCCACAAAAAATGAATCCAAGCCAGCCAACCAGAGGATCCTTGTACTGAGCCAATCAGTCACCTGCATGTCCATCAGGCCTAAATATTAGCTTGTGGTAAGCTCAGGCCTGGCATTCAGTGTTCAGAACTTCACTGCCCAGGCCTACTCACTCAGTTAACCCAGCATGGCAGCCCGGGGTTTGAAAGCTTGCAGGTGCTTTTCCATCCCAGGAATGGACTTATGATCTCCGGCACCAGTCCTCAGCACCTATCCATCCTCATTCCTCCATATTCCCTACCAAGGAAAATTAGCGATACTTGCTCAATTCCTCTCTCCTCTTCAACTCCTAAAATCCTCAAAACTCACTTATAATAATGGTGACAATATGACTACTAATAAGTAGCTCATCATGATCATGAGCAAAATTCATCATTTTTTGCCCCAGTGGACCAGCAATTAGGATTTGATATAAGTTGGTGATGATTATTAAGGGATAAAAAAATAGTGTTCTAACATGGAATTCTTGTGTGGGCCGTCTACAAGGGCTGGTTAGAACTGGAGCCCATAGGGAAACCACTTCCTTCCTCCTGTGAGTCTTTTTGAGTTCAGGTGATTAATGTTGTGTGTTCTTCTATTCAGGCACCACACTTAAGAGCATTGTTTACCACCACCTTGTAATCAGCATGCTTCAGCAACCGTCTATTACCCTTGATAACAGTGTGGCTGCAATTTAGACCTGAAAGAAATAGGTGGGCTCTCTGAAGCTTAAGACTACTCTGCAGCCCTGTTATCTCCATCTATAATTTGTTTTCAAGAGCAGTGATTTACATTTCCATTGGATTACACCTTTTAATATATCGCAGAAGTAAAGGGGCCATGGTACAAGCTCAAGGCTCTGCCACATTTCAAACACTTGAGCCACCGTGAAGAGGGCTACGGTTACAATTAAAACCCTAAGTGAGACAGTTCTTTTCATAATATGGCACTCGCCGTCTGTGGGTGACAGGAAAGAGACAAAAAGTGCTGCTCACACTGTCATTTAAAGCCCCACGAAGCAATGCCGTGCCATGAGAAGGTTCATGACCTCGGCCATTACTGGGCCCCTACAATGAGAGTGCCTGGTAATATTACGTCAAAAAGTTCAGTGAAGATGATGTTTGTTGTGAGGCTGCTTCACATGATCTAAAACAACACAAATTCGGTTGGCGAACAAATTCTACTGAAAGGCTGAATTAAGCCAAAGTGACATTGCAGAGCAAAAATAATATCAGTGTTATAACAAATTACTGTTTTCAACAAGTGCTTCTTATTAAAGATCTTTATTAAGTACATTTCATTTCATTCTATTATTGGGATTTGTCCTTTATTTTTTAGCTTTATTGAGGTGTAAGTGACACAGAATAAAATGCATCCACATTAGGTGTAAAACCTGACCAATTCTGGCAGTTGCTTGTGGTCACAGAACCACCACTGCGATCAAGACGTAAAGCTGTTTCATCACCACTGGAGAATTTCCTCATGGCTTTTTTTTAAATCAATTCTTTCCCCCGACCCCCAAGCCCCGGCCACCACTGCTCTGTTTTCTGTCACTACAGTTTTGCCTTTTCTAGAATTTCAAAAACTGAAGTTATAAAGTCCTGTTATGGTCCGATCCTAACCCCCAAAAATGATGGTATCAGGAGGTGGGGCCCTTGAGATGCACATAGATCATGAGAACAGAGCCTTTGTGAATGGGATCAGTGCCCTTACGAAAAGACCCCATGGGGCTCCCTGTTTCTTGTGAGGACGCTGCCCAAAGTGGGCAGTGTGCAGCCCTGAAGAGCATCTTCACCAGGACCCAAACATGCTGGCACCCTGGTCCTGGACTTACAAGCTCCGGAACTCTAGGAAGTAAGTCCCTGTTTTTTATAAGCACCCAGTCAGTGGTGTTTGGTCACAGTGGCCTGAATGGACCAAGAGAAGTGTGCTGTCTTCATCTGAAGTTTTTCCCGTTGCACGTTATTTTGGAAATCCATGCATGCTGCACGTAGTAACACTTCGCTGTTTTTTTGCTGTTCCTGCTGAGTGGTAAAGCACCCCATCCATGAGCATTCTGAGTTGTTAGGGGCCCTTATGAATGTTGCATAGACATATTGGTGTTCAGGTACTTGTGTGAAAGCTGCCGGAAGCAGGATTGCTGGGTCATGTGGCAGAAATGTTTAACTTCCCACAATACTGTCAAACTGACTTCCAAAGAAGTACCCCTTTTGTACTCTTACAAAAAGCAGGTTGTGTTCCAGTTGCTTCCATCTTCCCTGGCACATGCCCTTGTCATCTTTTGAATTTTGAACTTTGCCCATCCTTTGTATACAGTGGTGTCATATGCTGGTTTACTTTGCATTTTCTTGGTAATTAGAGAAGGTGGATCCTTTCATGTGCTTATTGACTCCTTTTTTGTCTTCTTTTGTAAGCTGGTCAAATCTTTGGCGCATATATGGGTTTGGTTTTCTTCCTACTGGTGTACATGACTTCCTCATATATTTTCAATATAAACCTTTTTGTACATACATGTTTGGAAAAATTTTTTTTTCAAAAACTAGTTACTGGCTTGGTTTGGTTTAGTTTGGAGGAAAAAATTTCACAAGAATGGTTTTTGCTGCTTTTGTTTTAAGAAGTTATCAGCTAGCAGTTAAGAATACAAGGATTTTGTATTTAGTGATTCCCACATGTATGTCGATAGTCTTAACCTCCCTCCTGCATCCCAGGTACTTTGGCAAGTATTTGTAAAGTAAATGAAACATCGCTTAGCCAAGTCTACTTGAATGTCTCTTGCAAATCCAAAAATCATAGGTCTAAAAATGAGCTCACTATATTGTCAAATATAAATGAGATTTTTTCTGTGGTATTTATTGTTAGCCACACCCAAACCACAAATTTGGGAGTCATTTTGTCACCCACTTTCAGTTAGCCACGTCTAATGAATCACTGCGTCGTGTGGATTTAACCTCCTAAATAAGTATCCTTCATATAAGGATCCAGGCCTCCTCTCCACCACAGGCCATTTCTTTAGCTAAAAGTTTCATCACTATTTGCATTAAGTGATCCCCTGACTCTTGGGTCTGTCTCCAACCTGGTAGTGCGCTGTGTGTCTATAGTGCTACCAGGTAACTGTTTTGGCAGAAAAAATAATCCAGTCAAGTCATTCAACCTCTAACACCTTTCCATAGCTCTCCAGTGCCTTTAGGATCAGACCCCAGCTCCGTAAGAGGGCACACCAGCTCACCATGCCGTGGCTCCGAGTGAGTGCCACACACCCTGCTCACACGCCTTCTTCTATCTGTACCAAACTATGTGTCATACCCAGCATGTCACACTGTTTTACAAACCTGCCCCATCTATTTCCTCTGCCTGGAACCCTATAGGCCCTTTGACCCCTGCTTATCCTGCAAGGTTCAGTAACTGTGACACATGCTGCAAAAGTCTCCGTGCACATATTACCTCCGACCAAAGCAGGCCCTTCCGCCGAGGCTCCCACAGCACCTGGCATCCCTCTGTCGTAGCACTTAATCACAATGTACCACCCACACACCGTTCTTTCTCCCACGGGAATAAGTAACACCTGTGGTTCTTGCAATATAGATCCCACAGGGTGAAATAAGATAGAATAAACTCAGGAGTGATGTCAGAGCAAATGAAGGAATAGAGAGCTTCAAAAATTGTTCCATTCACCCCAGCAATCTTTACACTGGCAAAACACTGATACAATCCATTTATTAGAGCTCTTTAATCTAATAAAAAATTCCCAGCCACCAGGGCAGTTGCTTCATGAGGAATGAGACAGTTACATTTCAGTAAGGAAGCATTTGCACAGTTTTGCTTACTGCCCTACTAGCCCCAGCTTGGCAGTGGCCATGTGGACACTGGCCTGCATTCCTAATGCAGCTTGCTGAGATAGAGGTGGGGTGGTTATGGACTTTTTTCTCTAGTCACTGTGGTTGTATGTTATGCCCTGGTGATTCCCTGAGGGACCAACATAGAGGCTTGCCTTTGATTGTCCCCACTCTGGTTTCCCAAGGTGGTATCTGTTTGGACCATTAAAGATGTAAAAGTCCCATAGACATTTGGGGCAGGAGATGGCAGATAGAACAAGCAGTACCTGGACCAAAAACCTAGTTAGGAAGAGGCTGAGGAGGAAGGTTCTCAGGCTATTAAGGGCTCTGAAGGGCTATTGCAAACACCAGGGAAACTGTAGTCCATTATGTGGGCCTAGAGCTAGATGCTCAGAAAAGACCAGAAAAGACCCGAGGCTTGCACCTCTGGATGACTGATGTTATATTATTTGAATTTCACCTCACACACTCACAAAAAAAAAATCAGAACTATGGCTAAATAAAAAGCTAGACAATTTGAAAACTTAAAAAAGTTTTATTTGAACATTTGAATCTTTGGATAGATTTTTTTTTAACACAATATGCCTTTTAATACCATCTACCTCACTTCTGAAGAAAAAGTGGGTACAAATAACAGAAACACTAATTGTTTCACTGAGTCAACACTTACCTTAGCCAAACTTGAGGAAAAATATTCACTTGATACTGAAAAAATGTTATTTTAGGAAAAGACAAGGTATAATTATATCTCAGAGAACTATATTCCTCAACTTAATTATCAAATGCTTGGCTTAAAATACAAAGATATCTTCTTCGAAAATAATAAGGAAAGTATACCTCTTATTATTTTCTAAACAGAATTATTATAATGTGAAATGTGAATGTCCATATTATTTATACATTTAGAATCAGACAAATAAACAGTAGTTTCAAAGTAGAAAAAAATGACTTGGACATTTTATCAGTGTGTTTTTATTTAGGGGAAAGTGATCTAATCAACCGCCTTTCTCAGTTTCACCAGTGCCACTGTTGTTATTTTTTAAATAAATGTTAAGACTAGCTATGCCAACCCAGACAATATTATACAAGACATAATCTGGAATCGTGTTGTTTAGGGAGACATGGGGCCCCTGGAGAGGAGGCATTACATACATTTTCTAGAGAAAACGTGAAGACTAATCCAGTGCAAGCTAGCACAATTTTTTTTAAATGTTGCATTGCCTGACATGTAGGCGTGATTAGGAGTGCTAGTTTTGTGGTCGGTGATACAGTAAGTCTGTGGACATTCAACTTCAAGGGTGGCTGGAATTCGAATGTCAAAGCCACCAGGACCCAGCTTCTTTTCATCTCTCCTGTGACTCTGCTGTAGGTTGGCTTCATCCCAGGTTGCCTGTGGGGGCTGCTGACAGCTCCAGTCTGGCATGATCCTCATCATCAGAAGGCAAAATGGACTGACAGCCTCTCTTCCCTATGATTCCCATTCAAGTCCAGGATTCTTTGCAACTGGACCAAATTCAGTCAAGGGCCTATCCCTGTACCAAGATGAAGAATAAGAGTTTCGCAGAGCACATGGTGTATGTCAGTGCTGGGGGCCTGAGTGGCTGAGAGTTGGGAAGTAGACGGTACTCTGACAGAGTGTCAAGGAAGGCCAGTAAGAATAACCCTACAGTGAGAGGTAGGATGGCAAGCTCCTGAACAAGCAATTACATTCTTTTTAGGCTCCTGCTGCCCTGCAGACCTCAGAGGAGATGCGGGGATGTGAGTACCTTGGGCAGGAAGTGGACAGAGTAGGTCAGACCCACAGCAGCCTGAAGCTTGCAGGAAGTGAGAATTACTGCGATCCCAGTTTGAACACCAGGGGCACAGCTAGGTCTGGCAGAGAAAACGGTGGTTCAGACGGATAGGAGAATGACTATTTTGTTGCATAGCTTCGTCTCAAAGATGACATGTGAAGTGGGAGCCAAAGAAGGATGAGGCCAGATGCAGTAGTCCAAACAAAGTATCAGAAGAGTATCAGAAGTTTGTGGGAGGGGTGGGAGGGATGCATTAGCTTACAGACTGAGGTGGCAAGGAGTTGTCAGTGGCTTGTGCATTCTGTAAAGCGGAGGTGTGAAAATGTTTCAGAATTGCAGTAAGCAGAATAATGCTGTCGCCCACTGCATCCAGGGAAAGAAAAAATGTCCATGTGCCCACCATGGGGTCCTGTGAATGTGCCACTTTATGAGGTAAAGAAGACTTTGTAGAAGTGATTAAGGTGAAAGACTTTGAGGTGTGGAGATTATCCTGGATCATCCTAATCACATGGATCCTTCAAAGTACGGGGCCTTTCCTGGCTGTAGTCAGACACCCAGAGAGATGGCAGCCTGAGAAAGGCTGAAGCTGTCTTCTCTGACTTTGAGGGTGGAGGAAGTGGCCATGAGCCGAGGATGTAGGCAGCCTCTAGAAGCTGAAAAGTCAAGGAATGGAGTGTCCCCTCCATACAGGAGTGCAGCCTGGCCAACAACTTCATTCTAGCTCAGTGAGACTGTGTGAACAGAACTGCAAGATAACAAATCTCTATTATCAGATTCTTTCAGGCTTGTGGTAATTTGTTGTGGCAGTAATATAAACTAATATAACAGTTTGGGGTCTCATATAAATTTATATTGAAATGTGTGTGTGTGTGCACATGTAGGCGTGACTAGGAGTGCTAATGTTGTGGCCAATGATACAGTAAGTAGGGAGTCTTGAAACAGCCACCACAGCAATCCAATTCCCTCTGGGCAGGACATTTGAATCCCCTGATTTTACTCAAGGGACTCCCCTCATGGATGTTCTCAAAAAGGTAACATCAAGGGAAGTGGAAGTTAGTTTGAGAGAAACAGGAAGTTCAGAAAAAAATTCACTGGTTCCTCACACAGAAAGGGAACCAACACGAGCGACACCCTACCTCTTCATGCCAGATCCTACACCCAGTGCATGACCTCATTCAATTTTCCCCAAAACATGCAAGAACTTTGTATTGTTCCAACCTTACTGATGAAAAAACAGGGAGAGACTATCTATCTGCCCAGAGTTATAAGCTAGTAAATAACAGAGTCAAGCTGCAAACCCAGACTTACCTGTTCCCAAATTCTTACTAATTCTACTCTTCTACTCTCAGGAAAGTTAGTGATGTGACTTGGGCTAAATCCGATGTGCCTAGGCCTTACACTCAGCATGCGCTCACACCAAGCCACGGGGCAGACCTTCTCTAGTACTTTAGGAACCCCCTCTTCCATCACCCCCAGCTTAGCCTCTCCACAAACCTCAGCATCATGCCAAACACTGAAGACAAGTCCCTGAGAGTAGGACAAGGCATGGCTGTCTCCAAGGGGCTTGCAACTACTTGGAGAGACAAGAGAGAAGGAAACTTGAAGAATATAACTAAACATTAAATTATCTGGTGATAGAAGCTCCTAGGAGGAAGAACGAATGTGATCTGGGCCATCAGGAAGGTCTGCACAGAGAGGGAAGGACTTGGACAGACTCAGCAGTGAGGCTGAACTGCTGAGATGCTCTCAGTCCCTGAGGGCCACTGCACAGCAGGCATCTGCTGCCTACGGGGAGGCAGCGCCCTGCTCTCCAGGCACTCAAGCCACCGTGCGCGCTCCCGACAGACCCCTTTGTGCTGGGGTGTGATACGTGCCCATCAAAGACTTCAGGTAACAATCAGGGAAGAGGGTGCACTCTCACTCTGAGCTCATAAGTCAGGCTTATTTGACAGTATTAATCCACAGCGTGTCTGTGTTTTTGGCTCATGCCTGTGGTAGCTCAAACTTTTGTAGTTTCGCTGTGTCGTTTGCAAGGCACTGTCTTGTCAACTGTGTGTAAGTCAAACCCTAGAGCAGTGGGCACTCCTGGGGGTCTGTTGACTGAGAAGCCCCTCAGTAGAGATGGAGGTGCTCAGCTAACACTGATGCCATGTCACAGCACCATCCAGAGGATGATTCTTAATGAAGTGAAATATATTTTGAATTTATTTATATATAAATCCTTTGTAAAAATGCATATACACATTGCATTTTCTTCACTTACTTTATGCTGTGTATATTCCTCATTCCGATCCAAGAATAGTTCATCTGAAATTAAATGCATTTCAGAAAATTGGTCTCTGCGTGCCTAGTGGCCCTGGTCCACTTCTCTTGACTGATGTATTCAATTCTATTTTTTTTTTCTTCCTCAGGAGAACTGACCTTGTTCCTCTGGTATTTAACTCTCTTTCCTAGACAGCATTGGAATCTTACAGCTTCTGCCTTTACTCCCTTGGCAGAACTTCTCTGAAATACAGCTCCACCTCATCCTTGTTTCTTTTCTTTTTCCTTCTTCTTCTTTTTTTGTATCCTGGGAAAGCCCTGTTGCGCAGGAAGCATTGCCTGCCCTCCTGAGCGGCTTTCCCAGCTCCCACTGAGAGCCGCCAGACCCAGACGACAGGATGGAAAAGTGGAAGGTGTCCGTGGGGTGGTGCATTCCATGGACAGCTCCTCTGCTCAAGCCCTTTATCAGGAAAGCCCTGATTTGTAGAATTCTCAAATCAGTCACAACTTACATGGTTTACAGGCAGCCAAAGCCGGAAGGGGTTAGGAACAGTCTTTGAAACAGGTCGGGGTAGATGTCCATTTTTTTTTAAACCCATAATATTTTGAAGGTGTTTAAGTTTGCTGATGACAAGTCTTTTTCTTCAAGGTAACTGCTTTATATATGGTTGAAATTCTGAAAATTATGCCAGTTGGAATGTGAAATAATCAGGATTTCCTGCCCCATTCTTATCTGAATAAAACTTATTACACATTGCTTTTCCCCATGACTAGGTTACTGCTGCATAGAGTCAATATCATTCACATGATTTAGATTAAATCTTCTCTTCCTTTTCTCTCTCTCTGCTGAATATAAACTCACACTGATTTTCCTTCGGCTGGCATTTGCTCCTTTGACTTTCCCCCATATTCAAGAGATAGTGTATGCTCCAAACACATAACATTATCAACTTTAAGGGCTGCAACTGATTGAATATTTTGACAAATATACCTCTCTAATTCCTGAAGCCATATGGACATGCAAGATGCCATATGGAATAAAGTACTCTGCCTCATGAAATGATCCAAAAGCATTTTTTTTTATTAGCGGTTATTTTCTTGAACTGAAAACTGATTAGAGTTTGAATATTCCATCACTGGGGATAGTAATCTAGCCAACTACATCTTCTTAGCTGCATCTTTGGTGATGGAAGAACAGAGCTGAAGTGGAAGTCCTTGACAGGGGTCACCACATTTAAACAATATCAGGAAAAAGGCTACTCTGTGTTCTGTGTCTATCCATTAGGACTCTGCAAAACACAACAGAAAATCCTCAGTTGGCAGTGCTAAACAGTAAGAAGCCTGAGGCATGGCAGTTAAAGAGTTGGTTAAACCAGGGGCTCAACGATGTCGCTGAGACCCCACATTCCTTCAGTCTTTGCACCTGCCCTCCCTGGATTTCAGCTCTGTTCTCCAGCTGGCTGCCCTCCTGGTTGCAAAATGGTTATATCAACCTGGACATGACATCCACGTGTAACAATGTCCACTGGAAGCAGATAATCTCTTCCTATTTCTTTTATAAGAAGAAATATTTTCAGAAATAATGCAGCTGATACATTCCACAACTCATGGTGAGCGATGTCACATGCCCAGTCCAAAACTAGGCATGTGCAAGGGAGATGGGGTTTCTGCGACAGGCCTAGTAAAGCTTGTGGCTCTAAAGAGAAAGACAGAGACCCTGAATCAAACTGGTGCTAGAAACTGGTCCTAGAAAGGAAGAACAAGACAGGAGCTGGATGGAGAACCTTTCAGTCAACAAGATTAGCTACATTCTTATATCTCTTTATATTTAGGTAATGAACTTGGTGAGACCACCTCCACAAAAATCTGCTGTGTAAATTCTTCTACATGGAGTAAATAAATGGAATTACCCCAAAAGACAATCTGAAAATTACTTCATTGAAATTTGAGGAAGGTCAGTCTAGGTGCTTTTTGACTGACCTTTCCAGAACTACAATGTCCATTTCTTAGAGTATACCTTACTGAAAATAAAAGATACATGGGATTGTTTTCCTCCTTCATTGCTAAATGGCCACAGGAGTGTTTTCACCACTAATCTCTAATCTGCAGGGCCTTTTATTGTTTACAGACTGTGATGTTTTTGAGCATTTTCTAAGAAATAGTAAAGATGTGAGAGTAAAATGGTGCACTTCAGCAAGCACTCGGAACTGGGGCTTCTGTAGGAAGACCAGGCACGAGACCTCCATGTGGCTTAAGGCACAAGTGTCCTGGCCCACTTGGCTATTGAGCTCAAATGGTGGCCCCCTAAACAGAATTATGAACTTTTTAAAAAAAATATTTGAAAAATGTCTAGCCTGGTTTTTCCCTGTTTTGGGTTTTAGTGGAAGGCCTGGGATTTGGCACCACTCACATCCTTACAAGTTCATCCTCTGGCTCACTGTGTGAACTTCAACTTCACTATCAGTACTCAGAGTTCTTATCTGCATGTAAGGGTAGGTGGGAGTGGTGATTCCTAGTCATTTATAAACCAGAATTAACTCTGTGATTCTGTGATTCTCATTTGAGTTACAATAAATAGAATTTTTCAAAAGGTGAAATGGAAGGGGATCATTCAGTTCACCAACGAAAACTCAAAACCATATACAATCACTGTGTCTATAGTGCTAGCAGGTAACCTTTATGGCAGAAAAAATAATCCAGTCAAGTCATTCAACCTCTAACACCTTTCCATAGCTCTCCAGTGCCTTTAGGATCAGACCCCAGCTCCGTAAGAGGGCACACCAGCTCACCATGCCATGGCTCCAAGTGAGTGCCACACACTCTGCTCACACACCCTCTATCTGTACCAAACTATGTGTCACACCTGCATGTCACACTCTTTAACAAAGCTTCCCCATCTATTTCCTCTGCCTGGAACCCTACAGGCCCTTTGACCCCTGCTTGTCCTGCAAGGTTCAGTAACTGTGACACAGTTGATATCAATATTTTGACTCTCGCTTCTAAGAAAATATGGGAATAGAAGTCCACGTTTCAGTAAACTACACTTTGCAATTGATAGATTACCACCCAAAATGGATTTCTTAGACCCTCATTTCCTCAAATTTTAAAGAGTTGTTTGTTCATTATATATAAAACCTGACCTTATTTTTGGCTACAAAGTAACCTCTGGCAAGAAGGCTAGGTCTTGAAAGTAAAGATATGAAACAATTGGAAGCCATTAGAGTTTAACTTTCCTTGTCTAAAACTCCATTCAACTATGACCTTTAAAATCTAAAATACCATTGAGAACATTTTGTATGAATTGTATGTATAAGAAAAAGACTGTAATGTCTACAACCTATTTATGTGTCATCTGCTCTCATTTTGTAGTTCACAATTCATTTTGATTCATCTCCGTTTATGTACTGAAATTCTTTTATCCCATTAACACCCTTTCTTTGAGGAATCTGTAAATGAACATAATTAAGAAACATATTTTTTAAGCACTAGCTTCTGAAATATTCATTATTAACCTGCTGGCTACATTTGTCCCTTTTTTATATTTATATAATTAATTAAGTCTCTTTCTTCTAATACATACATTTTCAAATAATTTCTTAATACTCTTCTAGGCTTTGACTTGTCTCTTTCCTCTTTCAGCATTTAAAGGAAATGATTTTTGTTCATCAGAATCTCTCTCACCTTTTAATTTTTGAGCAGAGTTAAAGCACTTGAAAGTAAAATTTGGCCCATTTTTCTGTTTTGCTAAGAAGAACATGACAGTACATTTAGAAGAACTTGAGGAGAGGACTTGTACTACAAATAAATGTTTCATAAATAGAAACATAAAAGATATGTGGTCCAGATATTAGTTCAAGGGTATCCATGGGGGTAGGTAGTGCCACTCCCAAATAATCAAAGACTGCTGCTTTGGATTTTAATTTTGGTTGATGAACCCACCCTCTAGTTTTAACACAGCTGATTTAATATAAACAATTCTTGTACAATTTTCAAGCTCTAATTTTCTATATTAGAAAAAAAGTGGTCCAGAGCTAGTAACATAGTCTGGCTAAGAGTATGAGTCGTATCATTCGGTGAACTGCAGCAATCCATTGTCCGGATACACAGCACCCAAGAACTACCTTAAATTGTCCAGAGTCACCAAGGAAGAGCCATGCTTATTTTACAGTTGTTTTTAGTAACAAATTAAAAAGGAAAAGAGGAAGCAGGGTACATGGCACCTCTTCTCCACATATCTAAGCATCCAGATCTTGAATCTTCCTTAAAGGACTAAATTACTATGGAAAATTAATCTCATGCTTGTTTACTCTGCAAAATCCATTGACTGAATGGCTAAGAAATTAAAATTTGGAATGGCTGTGGTGATGCCAAATGCTGCAGATGATTTTTCTGAATAGGATTTCCAGAGATATAAAAGTTAGTGAAATTTCCCCAAGATTTGCTGATCCTAGGGAATCATGCTGCTGGATGGGGCCTCAGAGCAGGTGTCAGAAAGTCTAAAGCCACCCACTGCAAGTTAGGTAGGCACCTTGTTTAAAACATCAAAAAATTATATCCATGCTAGGGAAGCAGCCTTGATACTGTGTATCTACCGCACTTCAAAAATACTTCCACAATTTAAAAAATTGCTTACTTCTAAAAATGCCTGGAAGGAATTTACACTCTCCTCCCTTATTCTAGCCATTAATTTAACAAATATTCATTGAACACACAACATGTGCCAGACACAAATATCCCAGATGGGCAAGACAAATGAGCAAAAACTCAAGAAGATAATGTCAGATATGAAAGTGCTAAAAAGAGAGCAGAACAATATGATATAAAGAATATGTGCTTATTTGTCTCTCTGGTGGGGGTATATGAGCTCTCGTTACATGGCTGACCTTTGGGCAAGGTCAGAAAAGATGACATTGAAGCTCAGTTTTGAATGACAAAAATGAATAAGCCACTGGAATATTTGGACAAAGGTTTTTCCAAGAAAAGGGGAACAACTGGCACAAAGGCCCAATGACTGAAAAAAAAACACCTTGGTGTGCTCAAAGGCAGCAAGAAAACTGTGTGGGTGAAGGTTGTACTTGGAAGTGTGTTGTAGGAGATAAATGAAAGAATGAGTCTGAATTCCATGTCAGTAGACTTGTAAACTCTGCAAAAAGAGTTTGCTATAATTTTAAGCACGAAGGTGAACTGCAGAAAGTATTGTGTAGGAGAATTAGTCAGGAATTTAAAAATCCTTCTGACTTTACAGGGGAAGATGAATTATAGAGGGGAAAAAAGAGAGGAGATCAATTATAAAGCTATTGCCTAAGATTAGGCAGGAAATAATGGTGTCTTGGATGGAGGTGGTGGAAATGGGGGTGAAAAGGTATACATTCAGGATACATTCTGAGGAGACTATAGAAAGGATTGCTGGTGAGTTGCACGTAGAGAAAAGGGAGAGAGGGGAGGTCAAGATTTGGGGGCTTGGGCTTGAGAACTGGCTTGTGAGGTGATACAGTTGATTGCTATGGGGAAAACTAGAGGAATATGTTGGGGGCTGAGAAACCAGGGTCTCGTGATTTGTCTATATGAAGTTTGAGATGCAAACTAGACACCAGAGTAGATATTTCAAGTAGGCAGCTGGATATGTGACTTTGGAGACTTAAAACAGAATAGAGTGTGGAATTTTAAGCTTGAAAGTCATCAAGTATTGGGAAGAAAGGTACACTTATGGAGCTGCTTGAAATTATCTAGAACATGAAGTGTAACTTTGTAACAAACTGGGACCCATCAGGGAGGAGGAAAGAAGTAAAGGCCCTGGGCGGGAGAACTGGGAGTGCCATGCCCTGATGCCAGCTGGGAGAAGAGGAGGGAGTGGGCAAGGTGCCAGCTGCTCGGAAAGTGAAATAGAGAAGGTAATCAAAGGACACTGAAGTAGAGACGTGGTCGATGGTGCAGCGCCAGGGCTGGCTGACGCCCACAGTGAGGGCATTTTGGTGGAACAGGGAAGAGAAATGTGAGCGAGGTGGATGAAAGCGATAGATAATACAGGGTAAGAAAACAGAGATGAGGCATATTGACCACTTCCTGTGTTTTATTTATGTTTTTTTTCTATGTTTTTAACTGGGAAAACATCAAAATAGAGCTTGGGGAAGGGAGTTTGGATTCAAGAGAGGGTTTTTTTTCTCTTTTAAAGACTGGACATGATGGCAAATATATGATAGATATGCTTATATGCTGAAGGGGAAATACTAGCACTGCACACTAAATTTGAAAAATCCTTCCTAGTCACTTCCCTTCAAAGAAATATGTAAGTGGCCTAAAGGGAGAAGGTACTGCCGTGGGTTCCAAGAGTGACTCTGACATGTCTTCATTACAGAATCCGTCTCCCAGCTGCGGCTGCGAGGCTCTCTAGAGATGTCTGTGTGGATGACAGAAATACTCAGGAGACTGAGGGGGGTTCAGCAACAGAAGGGACGTTGAGGCCAAGCTTTTGGAAGCTCAGAACTGCACACAAGATACACAGCTGCCCAAGACAATTTTATCAATGAAGCAAGATTTTTTGGTTTCATTCCTTCATTCACCCAATAATATATATTGAGCATCTAATATGTGCCAGGTACTCTGATAAACACTGAGGATAAAATAAGTAAGCAGATAGGACTCCTGTCCTCTTTAATATATTTTATTATATTAATGAAGTGTGGATTGTCATATGGTATTCACACACACCCTGCACATCGCTAAAACTATATATACACACACATACACATATATATATATGTACACTCACACACACAAATATATATATATATATATATATATATATATACATATATACATATAGCCTTGTTTTGCATGAAAGTTCTATAATAACTTATGTGTCCTAAAATTGAAAAGTGTGCATTTGCTTTAAATGCATAGATCTAGGGCTAATTATCATAGGCATTCAAATCCAAAATTATCATAGGAATTATTAGGGTTTTCCATGAACATTGAAGATATCAGCAAATTCTAAGAAAGAGAAAAGCAAATGTGCATGATCTGCATTAAATCCTTGGACTCCATTGGTAAATTTATGTCAGGGTAGGTATTAGAAAAAGTTTGTTTCCTAGGTTGAAGGTCTGCAATTCATACATTTGACTTATGGTGACCAATTGTTCACTGTTTTTCCAATGAATTTGCTTTGAGCAAGAATGAGGGGGCTCCCCTTTCCTCCCTTAGGCTTGCCAGTCAGAATGGCATGCTCAGATGGTCCCACTGGGTTCCAGCCAAGGCAGTGACACCCTGCTTTCTGGTGGTTGGTTTCTTTCTGTCCAACCAAGCGGACAGAGAAGGCACTACGTGGTCCCAAAGACATGCCTGCTTAATTCCAGCTGATGCAAAACCAGAATTTGTAACCAGATAGTTTGGTATAATGGCAAAAAAAAAAAAAAAAAAAAGCCTTGTGCAATAAAAAGGAAAGTAGCACTATATTGCTATATTATGTACATTATAAACCATACACCCACATACAGAACTGAAAAATTTTAAAACATATGTATATGTAAATTATTGGTAACATTTCAGTTCTTGCCTTGGGTGATGGAGTCATGTCTACACATGAATCATGTATGTTTCTTAAAGCACACGACGAAAGTACAATTTAAATGAAAGGAGATGTGGCATGGACCAATGGGGAATAATAAATTAAAAAATGGAATTAATCCAGTTCTGTGCACTCAGGTTTCTAAAACTTAGATTTTTAAAAGCTTGACATGATGATGATACTAAACAATACTTTCATCTTCCTAACTGTGATGATGTCATTTCACATTATCGAAAATACAGTACACACTTAGAGTGCAATTCAGCATTCCTGACATTAGGTATAAATCTGTATTTTAAATAATATCCTTGACTATTTATTTATTTATATTTTTGCCAGCCTCTTGTCCTTTAGCTATTTTAAATATCACCACGTGGCTGGAGAAGAGTGTGCCAGGAGTAGGATATATCTGCTCTGCCCCTGACTGATGAATATGGGTCTGTCCCGCTAGCAGCATCTTGCATTAGTGTTTTCTTTACAAAAATCACTGAAATCTTTTGTCTACTTTGTGCTGACTGGGCTAGTTGAAACTATATAATCCAGTTCCTAAATCTGCCTATCTTGGTGCATATAAGCTGCACATGCAATGGTATGTGGGGCAGTTGGGTGAATAAAACTGCCCTGGCCACAACTCTATGCAGAAGAATGCCTCTTTCTCCCTCAGTCTACTGTGGGTACCATACAGGACTCACGCCAGGCTGACACTCAGGTGGAATACAATGATGCTTCTATACTTCTTGTTAAAATACAGAATCTAATCACTTTCATTCCAGATGTAAATAGTTACTGTCCTGAGCCTCCAAAAATACCTACTAATCTGACCCTCATCCTCCTCCCTGCACCCAAGACACAGTAACTAAAGAGTTAACATCCACATCTCTGTGGCTGGTATTCATCCCAAATTGATATGGTCAATGCAGATTTGGGAGGTACAGCCCTGGGCCTCTGATATTCAAACTGGGTGAGAGTGTGAAGATCACCGATAGATTAAATATTAGTTAAGTTCAAATTGTTTTTATTTGTTTGAGGAAAAATAAATAAACAGGAATTAATTCTTTCGTTTCTCTCTCCCAAAGCCCACTTTAAGACCTCTGGACTAAACAATATCTAATGTTTCATTGAGATTAAGAGAAAAGTAGTCTGTGATTTTATAATCCACAAGTGGAACTCTTCAAGGTCAAAATTACATGTGTAGTGTTTCATCCATAAAATTCCATTTTACAGACAACTTTTCAGAAATATAGTTCTGAACATATTTAGTGATACTTTTATATACAAAAATTTTGTTCATCTAAATAGAAATAAGGGAACTCAAATATGATGTATAAATTCAAATCCAATCTTCATTGCTTAGTCTTATCAACTTGGTAAGAGGACAGTCAAGTGCATGTAATTAAGGGTAATTCTGAATACATGTATTCTCCAACAGTTGATCATATTTACACATTTGCACTTTGTATTTGGCTGCATAGACTGTGGGTGATTTTTCTACTTCTCTTGAATTAATTTAATAATGTCACTGGTCGAAAAGCCCAGGATATAGAAAAATGTCAATGATTTTCAAAAACGTCACCTTTCCTGTACCGAGATAAGGAAATAAAAAATGCATCTGTATTAAATTTTGTATTAAACTGTTCTCTGTGAAGGCACCTGGGAATCTGTGTGTTACCGTCAGCAGAAACGGATTGATCTTCCAGTGGGTTTTTGGGCCTTACCCAAATGAGCAGAAATATGACAGGCCATCAAAACCTCCTGGGCAGTTGTTTTTGACTTGAGTCTAGCAGGATGGATAAAACCCTCCCAGAAGGAACTAATTATATTTAGGACATTCTCTTCTTAGCTAAGGGACAAAACTGGAATTTACTGAAGGCCATCCAATCTTCCAGTTTCTAAAGGGACCATTTTGGTGTATGCCACTGAATTCTGTTTTGAGAGGGGATTAGTAAAGAGCATAAATATTTCTCTCTTTGGGCAAACACATTTGAGATTCAGAAACTAAAAGCCCCAGATCAAATACAAACCCCCATCAAACTAGCCCTTAAAAGCACTCAGGACATCAAAAGCAGTGTATAGGCCACACATCAAAACAAAATGAAACTCAAATAAAAACGTGGATACCTAGTGAGGCTCTGTTTTAATGAAATAAATCACGTACACCACTGTGGATTACACAGATTCTGGATTAAGTTTGCATTTTAGCTGCTATTTTGATATCCATAAGTTAACAGACAAGAAGAAAGGATAGAGTGGTACCATTCACACACCCACTAAAGGGAGTCTGGAGAAAAAAATCCAAAATATCAAAACCACAATAATAATAGAGAACATATTTGCAAGGTAATTTTTTGCAATACTGCATTTCGTCCTTTCAGCTGTCTTAAGTGTTTGATATCTCAGTGAGCCCCATTTTATTAAAGTTCATAGACACTAAATATATTGTCAGGGATCTAATAGGAGTGGATCATGGATTGAAACCCAGGTCTGTGCATGTGACCAGGATTCCATTATAAAAGGCAAGGTGGTCATACGCAAACCTGTGCTAGGCACTTTACACACAGCATTCCGTTTCATCTCTGCAACATTGATCTCTATCCACATGGTAAGAAGTTTAAAAATGTATGTTGAAAGAATAAGGGTGGTCATGGAAAAGTGACTGCATTTTGTGTCTGGGACCATACAGGGTGGGGTGGGGGTCAGGCCAGGAACAGAATGACACAGCAGTAAAAAGCAGAAGTCAGCAAGCACAGCAGAGGCCACTGGAAGAAATGAGGCATCACCAGATACAGCCCAGGAGAACACTGTTTCTACCAGTCAGAGGATAAATGTTAGAGCATTTTTACTTAATGCTTAAAGGACAGGATTATCCCAGCAGGCATGAAGACTTGGGGAATTTCCAGACATCTGGGTTGGAAAAAAAAAAATGAGTTAATAAGAGTTGATGGAAGTTTGACAAAGGCCCTTCTGTCCTTCAAAGGCATTGTAATAATTGCGTTTCTGCTTTCTTTGACAAGTCAAGCAATTTCTACCAATAAACTTCATTGGGATTAACTAAGGAAGTATCACCCCAGATTTCAAAATAACACTTTTTTTTTTTAGTTGAGGAAAAATATAGAAAAATAGTGTCTTTAAAAGTAGTTACTTTCCTGGAAAAGCTATGATAATGTGTGAGTTAATTTTGGACATTGCTGCTCCATCTAGTCTCATTTCTGTATAACGTGTTCTCTTATTAATTGGATCACTTAGGCTACATGTGGCTGCAAGTAAAAGAAACCCCAGTGGAGTGAGCTCAACAGCAGGAGCTTGTTTCTCTGCCTGACAAGAAGTGGAAGGCGGGGTCCAGTACAGGTTTCTTGGTTTCATGATGTCATCAGAGGCCAAAGGCACAGGGGCAGCCACATCTCCAGCACCACACGCATTGTTCAAGTTCAGAAGGAGGAGACAGACAAGAAGACAAGAGAGTTGCCATTTTTCTCAGGGAAGAAACCTCTTCTCCACCCGGCATCTCTGGTCCCCCCACCCACCCTTGCTGCCTGCAGCCATCCTGCTAGATTCCCCCTCTCTATCTCATTGATGGCAGAGTGTATATGGACACATGCTCATTCCTTCATCAGTAACTAGCCAGAAGATGGAGATTAGAGAAACTGATTGACATCCGTCAGGAGGCATCTCTGCACATCCTCTCACCTTGACTTCAGGTAATCTCAGCCAGATGCCTGACAAAGCCAGTTCCATTCACAGGGATGACTGGGCTGTGGTGGGGGTCAGGGGCTGCTGGGTCACCGCCAAGCATTCGCACACCCATCACAGACTTTCTTTTCACAAGGTATAGTGGTTTGATTGAAATTAGTGGAAGTTTCTTTATCCAAAGAGTCTAGAACAACAAAAATTCATTTTAAAACATCCTTTACAAATAAAACAAAGACTGGGACCACCCATATTGAAGGCAATTGATATACAAATGTAATTTGGAATTTGTGATTCTATTTTCTTTACAATTAAATTATACATTTTTCGTGGAAACAACCTAAGTGTCCATCAGTAGATGAATGCATAAAGAAAATGTGGTACATATACACAATGAAATACTACTTAGCCATAAGAAGAAAACAAATTCTACAATTGGCAACAACATGGATGGAGCTAGAGGGCATTATGCTCAGTGAAATAAGCCAAGCGGAGAAAGACAAATACCAAATTATTTCACTCATATGTGGAGTATAAGAACAAAGAAAAACTGAAGGAACAAAACAGCAGCAGAATCACAGAACCCAAGAATGGACTAACAGTTACCAAAGGGAAAGGGACTGGGGAGAATGGGAGGGTAGGGAGGGATAAGAGCAGGGAAGAAGAAAGGGGGTATTATGATTAGCATGTATAATGTGGAGGGTGGGGGAAAGGGGAGGGCTGTGCAACACAGAGAAGACAAGTAGTGATTCTACAGCATCTTACTACGCTGATGGACAGTGACTGTAATGGGGTTTGTCAGGGGGACTTGGTGAAGGGGAAAGCCTAGTAAACATAATGTTCTTTATGTAATTGTAGATTAGTGATAACAAAATTTAAAAAAAATTATACATTTTTCAGACCAACATATTTTTATCTGCAGTTTTAAAATATGAAGTATGTCTTATACTAAAAATGTGGACTGATTAATATAACTACTGTACATCCTGCTTCCTATTTCTAGCAAAACATCAGTTTTTCTTCATTATCACTGTTGGGCCACCATTTCAAAAGGCTATGAACTGTGACAATGTATTTTTGAAGATGAAATCCTAGACGGCAATGAAAATGTGTAAATGTATTCATATATATCATATGAAATGTTAAATTCCTAAAAGGCAACTATAATTAAATAGAAAAGGAGAAACCCCACCAACAGATTGCTTTTATTTGCTTTATACTTCAATAAGATATTATTTCATATTTTAAAGATTTGATTAATGTTTTGTTATTCTTATAAACAATGAAAACGGTAACTTAAGAGGATAAATGTTCGGAAGAGAGTGTTTCAAATAGACTGGGTTAAAAAAAAATGCTGTTTACAACTTAATCATTTTGATTCTGTGACATTAAAAATTTATCAGAAGCTGCAGCCTGGGGGGCAGTTCAATCAGTGTAATCTATTTTAGGGAGTTATTGCTGATGGTCAGTTAACCTAATACAGCCTGAGTGACTCAGCTTGTTAGAAGATAATTTAGTAACTGTCCAGCAGTTGGCTTCCTTAGAAATTCCATCATCTGCTCTCCTCCAAATAATGTTTCATGAGAGCCATGCTAGAAACAATGCAGCCTTAGATTAAATCCTAGGTTGTACTCAGGTAGTTCTTACATAAATACTCAGTGGCAGAAGTTTCTTGACAGCAGTTTACCAAGAATGCACAATTATCGGACTCCATTAGGGTAATAGGTTTTTATTCTTAAACTATGCAGAAACATTGTACTGTTTCAAGAACCAAGCAGGCTTGTTTTTATAACTTGAGAGCCCTCAGCCTCACACAATTTCATGTGGTTTTTATTCTGGGCATCAATCAGAAACTGTCTCTTTTGATTAGAAAGCCTATGTATATCAGAACCAGAATTTTCTTCTATTACCAAATAAAAAGGGGGGTGGGGCACAGTGTACAAGTTTCACCAGTAGCCTTTGAGGCATGAAAGAGCATCAGTATTAGTGAGACACCTAAGCAGAAGGGAAAAAAAAATTTTTTTTAACAAATAACAAACTAAAGAGATTGAGATAGTTAAAAAAAATGCCCGGTTGTAAGATATTAGTTGTTTACCTTGGTAAGGAGTTCACCATTAAGCAATTTTACTACTAAGGAAGCTGGCCTAATTTGGAAATCTTACTTTCATTCCATAGCATCGGTTATAATCTGGCATCAGAAAACACAACTTGTTATTATTTCTCAGTCTTAACTAAACGTCAGCTGCAAATGACGGAGCTCTGTATCATGTAGTGAGTTTTCTGGATGAGGCTTTATAACCGTCGGAAGAAAGCATTCAGCTTTCTCCTCAGTCCTGAATTTCGTGCCTGAGCTGAGTTCCTTCCCTCTGCCGGCGTGTGTGCTCCAGAGGCAATGTGCCCTTTTCACTCCAACCTTGTCTACACTGCAGTAGGAAAGAGGATTGTGAACTCTGATGGCTTGATTGGCCTGGGAGCTTAGCTAACTGGGAAGATCCTGAATGGAATTTTTTTCCCCTCCATCCTTGAATCAGAACATTCCCATGTATGTGTTTTTAATATCAGACAACTGCTAAATTTTGTTCTTAGAAGCAGTGTTTCTGAAACCTTGAATAGCTACTAAGTCATGAAATTTATCATTCCCTTGAATACTTCCATTGTTTCTCTTCCCCCGATAGATCTGCCCTGCTTTTAAGTACAGACATTGGTCTGTGTATTTGTTGAGGTTTAGGGAAAAAAACAGACTCTCTAATTAAGACTCTCTTGATTTCACTGCTCATACTTTGAAAATTACACATATGACAACCTTATTATTGTCATGGGAAAAGTTTTAAATGCATTGCACTATTTATAACAGATGCGTTCTTTATGATTTGGCAAATCCCTTGAAATCACTTCCTAAATTTCAAAGAAAAACCCCATTCCATTGTTTTGATTTGTCCAGAAAAAAATATACAAAAGAATAGGAGAAAAAGAAGAAGAATCTAGGAATGTAAGGAGTTATATAGGAGAAGAAATACGGAGGAACCAGGGAGAAATGCGTGAAATACAAACAAAAAGACAGGAACTGATTTCAGTGGGGAATGAATTGAATTAAAGCAGCGAGAGCCGCTAGCAGAGCAGTCCTCCACATGTAGGAATCTTGCCAGTGAACTTTGCAAGTCTGTAAAGTAAGAATGGAGATATAAATGCCCACCAGGAAGTAGACACAAGGAAGGCACCTTTTTTTTTTTTTCACTCCAGAGAAAGAAAGAAAGAATATGTTTAACATGCACCAACCAGCTATACAGTGCCGAATGCGTTCAAGAGCTCATCTCTCAAATCAAAACCATGCTTGCTTGGACTCTGAAGATCAAACAAAGCTGTTTGAAGATAATTATGCTCTAATCCATCTGTAGTCTCCTTGTAGGTGTTTTGGGAGAGTGAATTCAATATTCAATTGGATAATCTTCCCTTATACTCCAAGTTGGTAGGATTGCCAGCTAAAGATTCCAGTTAAAAAGCACTGGGCAATGGAGGAAAGGTGCTTGGCAGTCTCTGGCTTCTTAGGGCAACGGAGCCCTTGCTTCATTTCTACCTTTTGCTCAAAGCCTAGATCAGAAAGAGATTTTGTCTCTTAGTTGTAACTGTACTTCTGTTATGAATGCTTTTCCCTGAAACATTCGAGCCTTATTTATAATCAACAAGGTCACAATTTTCCTTTCTCCTTTCTCTGTTTCCTCTTTCCTCCTTGGCATATTTGGAAAGAAAGGATTGGCAGGGCGTTCTCTCTTTCAGGATACTTCCCTCCTCAAGGACTTGATTAGCACGTTTTGGCCAATAAAACAGGCAGTAATTAGTGTTTAATAATCAGTGTATTTTTGCTATATCAGCATGCAATTTCCAAGCCTGCATTATTTAAAAACAGTACTCAATAGCACAGGAGGCCACATATTAATTTTGGGGCAAATATAGCTTTTAGAATAATGTTTTGAAAAGCAGCCCCCTGTAAATATAAGGTGGTATGGCACCATCTGGAGACTGGGTTTCTGACATATGGCTTGAATTAACAAGTTTAAAACTGTTAGGATCAGTTTTTCTTTCACTGAAGGCAAAACCACAAGATTCAGAAGTGAAATATGCTCGAGTGACTGATACAAAGGCTCACCAAACGCCAGGCCTCTGGGGCTGGATTTTTTTGTTGGCGGTAAGTGCAAGTTATCAATAGTCAGACAAGTTGTAACATGACGAGGAATCACAAGGCTGCCAAGGTTTAAAATGTCACTTCAAATAGTGCATACATGGGCCTACGCCATGCTCGCCAGCAAAGGACATTGCCTCTTAGAAAGTGGCTTTTGAATTATGATTATTACACCCTCCAAATAAATTGTTTTTCCTGGGTTGATAGAAAAGATATTTGAAAGGACAGACTTGAGCGACAGATGGAAATGGCTCAGGGCACAGTGTCTTCTGATCTCTCCTGATTGAACCTTTGTAGGATGAATTGAACAGGAAAAGTTCAAAGATCCAGGGTCTGTATTACACAAATATTGTTTCATTTAATCGAAAGTGTCTTTGAAGAGTGGCACTTGAGGGCCACCTGTAGCTTTGAAATTTAAAGTCCTAAAAAGGCTTTAGTGATGCTAGAGTGGACAGTATGTACTTACAATAAGCTGCTGGACAAAATTTTTTTAAAAAATCAAGATGGAAATGAAGGCAGTTTCCATATTCATGTTTTCTTTGTATTCCCTTTTCATTTTTACAGTGAGCAGAGCTCTCCAAAGTGGTAAAAAAAAAAAGCACGACTACCTCCAGACATCCACGGGCTTATTTTCATCATTGGAAACATGTTTGTTTGCAGTTCAGCATTTAAACCATAATTATTCCAAGCTTTGAAATATCCCTTCCATGTGAAGCTGAGCTGGCTAAGCGGCCTTCCCTTCCTCTGTGTGAAGACCATCACAGAATGTGTCTCTCAGAGAGCTGTTGATACCGTCTCCTTTTAGAAATTGATCTCAGTGGCATCACCTGTATTTTGGCCAGAGTGGGAAACCCCTGTAAAGAAAGAATATCCTACTAATTAGGGGGAAATGCCACTGTAATAACACTTAATGAGAATTACCCAGTTTGCAGGGTGCTTGTGAGCACACGGCCACCATTTAACATAGAGCAGCTCTAGCAGATGGTGGGTCTTCTTCCCATTTTATGGATTAAAAAAGAAAAGAATAAAGTAAAAAGCCCCGAAGCTCAGAAGACTTAAATGATTTGCCTAATAGATGACAGATAGTCAGCCTCAGCAGGAAGACGTGGGAGCAGCCCCACCTTCCTTGCTGGAGCGCTCACCTAAAGCAGACTGGTGATGCATGCCAGCCTGTGGAAGCCGGTCCTTCTTATGGAGGAAATGATCCATTGTCCCCATTGTCTCCCTCCCCTGGCTGCTGTGGGAAGGCAGGGAGCAAGGCAGCAGGGCCATTTGGCCATGAAAAGTCTGGAACATCCTGGGGTTTTGCTTTATTCATCACTAGGGCACTGGTCATATTAGAAAATAGGTTTCAAGTGAATTCATTCTAGGTAATGCCTCTACCATGTCTATGCCCAGTTTTGCTCTATGATCTTCTGGGTCAGAGAGCAATTGCCAATAAATCCTCTTGATCCTAAGACCCTCTGCTTTGACAAATACCTTCAGATGTACAGAGGCTTGTAGTGAATCTGGCAATGATTATTCCTTTTCTCTAAACATTTATTTTTGCCCTTACATAACTTTTTTGGCCCAGTTAGAGAAATTCTACTTAATCCTATAGTTTAAAAAATCAGGAGAGAATCACAGAGCAGAGAGCAATCTTAGGGAGCATCTGGTTCAATACTGTCATGTCATCCACAAGGAAACTGAGGCTCAGAGAAGTTACATGACTCACAGAAAATCACAGAATTTCAGGGGTGGGCACCCAGGGCTCCCAATTCCCCCACTCCAGGACGTTTCCAGCCAAACCATACTGCTTACCTGTTACCTACCAAAACAAACACCAAACCAAAAGTACAATGTTCCAGTCATTTCAGTCAATCACTCCATCTATCCCCCTGCCGTGGTTTATTTGTCCTGATGATGTAATCACTCCCTGACTATTCCAGAGCTGTTGTTTATTATTTGTCTCCCATCTCTCCTCCAGGAGAATGCACATAGAGGTGTGCTGTATATACTCAACAACAGCTCTCTCAACAGATGATAAAAGCCTGACTGGTAGCATTTGCTGATCCCTTGGTATAACCCACCTGCCACAGCTGATTCACAGCCCCCCAATTGTGGCTTGAAAAACCTGGTGCAGGTGGGCCCCACCCAGGCCATTCCTGGAACCAGAGACTCCCCCTGTTTCACAGATTCTCTGGCTCTTTCGCCTGTGTCTAGAACAGAGCCTGACACATACATGATGCTCAATAAGTATGTGGAAAACTGGAATACTGCTGCCTCTGTGTTCCTCCTAACATGCCAGGCAGAGGCCTCTCTCTCTTGGGGAGAACGTTCATTTTTCCAACTTGACTCTTTCTGGATCATGGACAATGGCCAGACTCTGTTTCAACTTAATCTTTCAGTGGAAGAAAGCATAAAGGGTTTTTCAGGTGAAATTTTAAATGCACATGAAAAACAGCATTATCATAATGAGACTCTGGTGTTTGGGAACATTGTGAGAATAATGTGATTCTTCTGCTGCTTTTTTTCCCCCCTTTTCTTTTCTTTCTTTCTTTCTTTTTTTTTTTTTTAAACACTTGGAATGACATCAGTCATTCCCTGCTTTGGAGATGCAGGTCAAGACCTCTGGCAAGCATTTGTACAACCTCTCCCTCTCTGGCCCAGGAGCCCCTTCCAGGGGGCTAATAAGTCCTGACCAAGGCATGAAGCCACTGAGAATCAGTGTCTTCATGGCAGGAGAATGCAGCCCTTTAGGACAAGAGCTGTATGCTTTAATGAGAAAAGGAAATCTCAATTCTGCTCCGGTAACTAGCAACACTGGGACTTAAGGTAAAACCAAATACAGAAGGGCTCAACCATGCATTTGGACGTTTTATCTGCAAAATAATCTGTAGTTAAACACAACCTTCCAAAAGAACATGTCCAATAATTTCAATGCATTTAAGTCAAAATATTCACGATCATATGAAAGAAGCAAAGGGGCATAAAATGAAATAAAACTACACCTTCTTGTGTTGGAGAAGACAGAGGCATCTTCAAATAGTGGGCAGCTTTTTCACAGGAGAGTTATATTTTTTTAAAAACATGAATGATGGTGTTTTCTGTAGAGATGTCCAACAAATGACCAATGAGACCTAATAAAAACATAACTATATCTCTCATACACAAATATATACATTGTACATATGGGTTTTATAGGAATGAGCTGAATCTCTTTGGACCTTTCTCACGATATAGTATGTAACGTAATTCATATTAAATTTCACATGGATTGTGAAAATCAGTAAGACTTAGCCCAAGGAGTTTTCGAACTAGACTAGCCAAATAGTCTACTAGAAATTTCCACATTCAGAAATTTCAAGGAATTTATCTCTTTCAGAAATTCATATACTCAGACATTTCATTCCAGGCGATATATTTAGTTTCAAGGGAACAATTTGAGGGGAAACTATACTGACCACAGAAAAGTCTTAACAAATATAAAATTCTGCAAGGAATGGCTCTCTGACAGGGCACGTTAACCCCTGAATGCCCACACACCCGTCAGAGGCAATGCTGAGACACATCTTCACTGTCCACTGTCCCAGACGCACACAATGAACGTTTAGTGCATACTCACTGATGAGGGTGAGAAGGAATGGTTTCTTCTGACTCAGAGAGCTAGTTGAAAACTTACCCTTGTGATTCAAAGCTGATGAGGAGGAAAGACTTCATTTTGGATTGATTCTTTAGAGGAAATGCCTGTTTTTCTTTATGAACACTCTGACTTCATCTGTATTAGTCAGAGCAATGCTAACGTAAAGCACAAAAGAATATTTGGGCAATTGTGATTCTCCAAAGTCAGCCCAATTAAGTTACTTAGTTTTGGCTCCAATAGAAAATACAATATTTGTACTCTTCCTTGCCCTCTAATGACTCTCTACATGAGAGAAGTAATGGAAATACTGCCACAGGAGAAAAGTTTTTTTTTTTTTTTCCTATTTACATGAAACTGGCTAATAGCCAAACAATCTGGTGTTTCACTTAAAACACAGAGTCATTTACTGCACAGACCATAAGTCAGTTGCCTTACCTGGAGAACCTGTTCTTTTCCAGGGTTGTTCTTTTACAAAAGTTTATTTCAAGTTTATTCACAGTCAGCCATCATGGGGTCATTAATAGAGTTGTGGAAGGCAAGGAACAGCCATGGTTCATTGGCAGTCCAGCAAAATACAATTAGTAATTCCCACCTAATAAGGGCCTTGGCTTGTTTAATATGCTGAAGGAAAAAATGTAAGAGCAGTAAAAATACTGCTTTACAAGTGATTTTAAAATATAGGTTATCATGAAACCAGAGTTTATTCTGTATTTTTAGATACCGATGCAAAACAAAACAAAAGGCTAGAAAAAGTACTCAAGATTTCCTTTTGAAACACTAAGACTGAATCCCATACCAAGTATCGTGTTCTTTCTTTCAAATGTGTGGTTCTCAAAAGCTTGATGAAATTTTATTTAAAAATTATGATGCCATGGATGGGAGAAATACTTGACATTTTAGGAACTTCTGCAACCCGAGAAACTATTCTGTGATGGGCAAAGGTGATCAGTAAACAAGGGAGCCCAGGGCTGCTGCTTTTTTTACCTTTTCTTTCCCTGGCCGATAAACTAAAAAATTTTGGGATGCTCTTATTTAAGAAGTTTCAAGGCAAAAAGTGAAGGTTAGTCTGGAAAGGGACATATTTAGCCTAAAAATAGATGAGCTTTCATAATTCAGGTGAAGGCTTCTCTCTCTCTCTCTCTCTCTCTCTCAATCTCTCTCCTTCCCTCCCTCCCTCCCCACCCCCCTTCTGTCTGTCTCAGGCAAACAGCTATATTAATAGTCAGCTCATAACCACATCATTTTGCTAACAGTCACAGAGCTATATTTAAATCCAGAGTGCTGCTGCCATGAATTCTATGGTATCTTTATAATCGTGCTTTTCAATACTGGATTTTACACAGCATCTTTGCACCCAGTGACCAGACAAATCTTGCTACCCTTCCCCCTTCTTCCTCCCTCAGCTCCCCACCCCGACCCTCCAGGACAGGTTGCAGATGAAGGTGGCTTCAGACTGACCCCTGCCTTTGAGAGAACAGGAAGTACATCCAAGGGCCTGGGGCCCAAACTTATCTCTTAGTTCCCAGGTGAGCCAGCCTGGGAAAATTCTTTTTTTAAACCTGACACTAAAAATGCCCGAGTCTGCATGAGGTAGTCCAAGGTACTGACCCAAAGGGGCTCAGTTCCTTCCTGGCTATCAGGGTCCGAGGGCGACCTCCACCCTGCCACCAGTCACACATCCATTCACTGCAAGATAATTATGCAAATATATACTAACTAGGCTTGGTTCCCTACTTAGACTTCCTTCCCACTCCCTGTATCCTAGCATGGGTGCTGACAGTGTTTTGGAAGAGTTACTAAATAGCTGGAAGGCTTTCTGAATATATCTATCCTGGCCTGTCAGAGCTAGAACAGCGACGGTCCATCTGGGCCTGGAAGACAATTTCCATGGTGTTAAACACTCTTTCAATTCTTTCCCACCAGAGACAGCCAGCTGGTGCTGCAGTGAGACAGCCAAATCCCCTGTGTGTAGACCTCCGCTCCAAGCTGCAGCATGGCCTGGGATGACCCTGGAGCTACATCTCCAGACAGGGTGCAAAAACCCTCATGAGGGGACAGGGTGGTGCCTGGATTAGGGTCACCATGTCAGCTGAGGCCTTGGACAACTGCAGCACAATAGCTGAAGCTTATGCACAATTGACAGAAATGTATTTTTCTTTCAACCTTCTGGATAGCAAGCCTACAAAAGGATTTTGGGGAAAGAGCCTAAAGTTATTCGAACAAATGCCTCACTTTTGGGGTGTCTATCTGAGCCAGAAGCCCTTGCTGGCACTCTTCTGTTGTGTGATTGTATATAGCATTATAAAATCATAAACAACATTTGCATTTGGACATGTGGGAGCAGTGGAGGAAGTTGCTTCTTTCCCTGAACACCCTGGGATTCTGCTCACCCTTTAGTTCTCCTAAGGACATGGTTTGTGACTATGTTTTAATACCAGTCTATGCAGAGTGTTAATATGCCATGTGGGCCAGAAAATGATGCAACTGCTCAGAAGTGATCTTTGGACTTCTGCCTTTATCTATTTGTTACCTTCTGGGAAGGGTGGGGGTCATGATCCTTTCCTGAACCACCAGGGCAGGGCTCAGTATTTGGTGAGGAGTCACAAAGAACAAACCAAATTATCAAGCAATGAGTGGGAGTCACTGAGGCTCAACTTCCCCTCACCAGCCTGGAATCTGAGGTGAGGGCCTGGGAAATCAGACACCCAGACATTGTTAGCTAATCAAGCCAGTCAGAAGGGGCAAAAATAAACAGAAAAACAAAGTCACTCTGCTTAGGTAAATTACGTAAGAGTCAAAAGGCAGTGGTGGGGGACGATTCCACTCCACAGTCCAGGGAGAGTCGTCACAGCACCCCAGGGGCAAAGAATTCTCAAAACCTTGAATGGGCAGCTTTGACAGCCTCTGTCCATACACCTTTCTAAATCTTAAAAGCCCTCCTGTTTGTCAGGGACACTGTGGTAGATGCCATGCCGCAGAAGTCCATGGGCTGAGAACCCTGCCGGGCCCTGCCTTCACAATCACTGGAGGCCTTTTCCTGGTGTCCCCATGGGGAGTCTATGGAGGCTCCATGTAAGCAGATCTGACAACTAAAAACTCTAAGGGGCCCCCACATTTCTGTGAGTTTTATCTCTAGGAATTCTTCAAGATGCTTGCAGTGACTATCCGAGAAGAATTCCCTCATGCTTCCTTCAGGGGAGAGGAAACTGGCCTGACCTCAGAAGCCACTTCACATGCTTGGGGTTTTTATCAGAGCCTAAATGACTGGGGGAAGGGATGTCCCCAACTCCAGCCTCCTCCAGCCCTCCTGTCCCACCTGATGAATGTGGGGGTAAGGGAAATGACCACAGACAAGATCACAGCATGGAGGTACATTTAAAGACCAATTAAAAGACTGAGACAGCTATAGGACTATAAAACACTTTCCCTTACCCCACAGCTTACCACTACATTAATAAGGCCTATTTACAGAGCTCCTCTTACCCAATAGATCATGTCTGCCTTTCAACAAAAGCTTATAAGACATTCTAGAAGGCAAAACCTACAGTATGGAGAGATTGAACAAACATCAAAATGAGTCAGATATGGCAAGAATGTTGAAACTATGAGATGAGGAATTTTTAAAAACTATGATTAATATGCTAAAGGATTTAATAAAAAATAGAAAAATGCAAGAACAGATGGGTAATATAAGCAGAGAGATGGAAATTCTAAGAAGGAATCAGAAAAAAATGCTAGAGGTAAAAATCATTGTAACAGAGTAAGGACTGTTTTCGACAGGTTCATAAGAAGACTGGACATAGCTGAGGGAAGAGTATCTGAGCCTGAGAATGACAATAGAAACTCCCAAAACAGAAAAGGAAGGAGAAAAAAAAACTGAAATAAAAAAATAACAGAATATCTAAGCACGCTGGGACAACCACAAAGCTTATAACATATGCATAATGGAAATACCAGAAGGAAAAGGAATAGAAGCAATATTTGTAGAAACAATGACTGAGAATTTCCCCCATGTTAACGTCAGACATCAAATAACAGATTCTGGAAGCTCAGAGAGTACCAAGCAGGATGAATACCAAAAAAACGTTACTCTTAGGTCTATCATATTCAAACTTCAGAAAACTAAAAGTGGAGAAAAATTCTTGGCAGAAGTCAGCAAACAACAGGAACAACAATAACAACAAACACACACTTTGCCTACAGAGGAGCAAAGATAATAGTAACATGTGACTTCTCCTCATAAACCATTTAAGCAAAAGGAGATTGGAGTGAAATATTTAAAGTGTTGAGAGGATAAAACCACCAACCTAGAATTCTGTACCCTGAGAAATTATTTTTCAAAGTGAAAAAGAAATAAAGACTTTCTCAAACAAAAGTTGAAGGAACTTGTTGCCAATAGATCTATCTTGCAAAATATGTTAAAAGAAATTCTTGGAAGGAAAATGATCAAGAAAAGAAACTTGTATCAACATGAAGAAAGAAAAAAATGGGATAATGAATAAGTGAAGATAAAATAAGAAAAAAATATTTTTCTTATTCTTAATTGATGTAAGGGTAACAGTTTGTTCAAAATAATAATAGCAATAATGTATTCAATTATCTTTGTGTATATAGAGATATACATACACACATATATACATAGACAAAAGTATGCATATATGCTGATGCATTATTATGTATAAGTGAAATGAATGATGACAGTGATCAAAGGAAAGGAGAGAAGAATTAGGAATATTTTTTATTTTAAGGTACTTTCACTATGAAGTAGAATACTATTTTTGAAAGTGGACTCAGTCATAAACATATGTTGTAAATTCTAGGGCAACCACTTTAAAAGTAAAAAAAAGAAATATAATTAATATTCTAAGAAAATAGAGAATATGCAATCACCTAGAATTCTCAATTAAAACCACAAAAAGCAGGAGAAGTGCGGAAGACAGAAGTAGGAATAAAGAACAAAGGCAACAAATAGAAGACAGTAACAAATACCGTATATATTAATCCAATCTATCAACAATCACTGTAAGTAAACACACCAGTTGAAAGACAGAAATTATCCAAGGGGATCAAAAATAAGATCCAACTATATACTGTCTGCAAGAAACCCACTTTAAATATAAAAGCAAAGGCATGGAAAGTAATACCATGCTACACTAGTCAGCAGAAAGCAGAAGTAGCTATAATAATTTCAGAAAGAGTAGATTTCAGGGCAAGGAAAGTTATCAGGAATAAATAGGGACATTACATAATGATAATTAGTGTTCCAAGAATATATAACAATCCTTAATGTATGTTCACTAATAACAGAACATTGAAATATGTTAGGCAAAACCTGAAAAACTGAGAACTTCACAAAGAAATAGAAAAATCTACCATTATACTTGGAGACTTCAACATCCCCTTAGCAGAAATTGACAGATGATCAGTAAGGATGTAGCTGAACGCAAATGCATTATCAATCAACTGGATGTAATTGACTTCTATATTTTATTATGTCATCTAACAACAGCATAATACATATTCTTTGGAAGCTCACATGGAATATTCACCAAAATAGACTATATACTGGGCAATAAAAAACAAAGACTAGAAATCACACTGTGTTGGATCTTGGACAACAGTGGACTGAAACTAGATATCAAAACAGAGAGATAACTGGAAAATGTCCCAATATAATTCTAAATAACACATAGATCAAAGAAGAAATCTTAGGAGAAATTTAAAACTATTTTTAACTAAACGAAAATGAAAATACAATTTATCAATATGTGTGGGATGCAACAAATACAGTGTTTAGAGAAAAATATATAGCATTGAATGCATATAAGAAAGAGGAAAAATCTAAAATTAATAATCTGAGTATTCACCTCAAGAAAGTAGAAAAAGAATACAAATTATATCCAATGTAGCAGAAGAAAGGAAATAATAAAAAGTAGGGAAAAAATCAACGGAATTGAAAACAAGACATCAACAGAGATTATCAACAAAAACAAAAGCTGGTTCTATGAAAATATCAATAAAATCAGTATCTCTATCAGGCTGACTAGGAAAAAAGGACAGAAATTAATATCAGAAATGAAACAGGTGCATCACTACATATCCCATGAACATGAAAAGGATAATCAAGGAATGTTATGAATAACTCTATGCCCAGAAATTAGATAACTTAATGAAAGGACCAATTCCTTGAAAGACCCAATGTTCTAAAACTCACAAAGGAAAAAATAAACAATCTGAATAAGCCTGTATCTCTAAAAGAAATTGATAAAGGACTCATCCAAAATATACTTAGACCCCTTAAAACTCAACAATAAGAAATGAACCAATTAATTAAAATGGGCAACAGACCTGAATGGACATTTCATTAAAGAAGATAAACAGATAGCAAATTAAAGAGGATAAACAAAAGCTTATTAAAAAACACTCAACATCTTATGTCATTATTGAATTGCAAATTAAAACAGTAATGAGACACCACTACACACCTGTTAGTATGGTCCAAATACCAAACTCTGATAACACTAAATGCTAGAGAAGATGTGGAGCAACAGGAACTCTTATTCTATGCTGGTCAAAATGAAAAATGGTAGAGCCACTATAGGAGACAGTTTGGCAGTTTCTTATAAAACTAAACATAATCTTACCATATGATCAAGCAATCACATTCCTTGGTATTTACCCAAAGAAGTTGAGAACTTATGTCCATGCAAAAACCTGCACACAATGTTTATAGCAGCTTTTTTCATGATTGTCAAAAGTTGGAAGCAACCAAGATGTCCTTCAGTAAGTGAATGGGTAAATAATCTGTGGTACATACAGACAATGGAATATTATTCAGTGCTAAAAAGAAATGAGCCATCAAGCCATGTAAAAACATGGAGGAAACTTAAATGCATATCACTAAGTGAAAGAAGCCAATTTGATAAGTCTACACACTGTATGATTCCAACTATATGACATTCTAGAAAAGGGAAAGGTATGGAGACAAAATATCTGTGCTTGCCAGTGGTTGTTGGGCAGGGGGCTGGGGATGAACAGGGGGAGCACAGAGTATTTTTAGGGAAGTGCAACTACTCTGGAGGATACTATAATGACGGATACCTGTCATTATGTATCTGTCCAAATCCACAGAATGTATAATAGAGAGTAAACTCTAATGCAAATTATGGACATTGTGTGATAATAATAAAGGTTCATCAGTTAACTGTGGTGCAGGATATTGATAGAGGGGTGTTTGTGTGTGTGTGTGTGTGAATGGGTTTATATTGGAATTATGTTTATTTTCCAGTCAATTTTTTCTGTGAGTCTAAAACTGCTCTAACAGTGAAATTTATTAATTTAGACAAAAATGCAAAGGACAGTTTGGGATAACTGGGATGATTTTTCATCCCACAGTAATGAAAGCAATGAGTGAATGCAATAGCATGGATGAATCCTGTATGCATATTGTTGGCCAAAAGAAATGAGAAACAAAACAGTACCTTCCGTTAGTATAACATTCCTAAAGCAGGGTGATTTAAATTACTGCGGTTAGAGATACATACAAACTACCAAGACAAGTAAGAATGGAGCAGCTCCCCTTTTTCTGGGTGGGGCTGAGGTGGTGCGAGGGGTTTCTGGAGTGTGGAAATGCTCTCCTTCAGGACTGGGATGGTAGTTTCACAGTATTGGCTGTATAATAATGCATCAAGTGTATTTGTGATTATTTCATTTTTCTGTATTTCTATTTACCAATCTTAAAATATCAAAACAAAAGAAAGAAAAAAAAGTAAAATTAGATCTCAACAAACAAAGCCCCTTTTCCTCTTCTCTTCTGGAAGGCCATAAATTACAGCAAAAACTGCATAGCTTTTTGAGGCTAGAATAGCTGGTTCAAATTCTGGTTTTGCCATGTTTTTACTCTGTAACCTTGGAAAAGTTGCTAAATGAATCTGAGCCTATTTCTTCCTCTGGGGGCAAAAATAATCATATTGGCTCCATTTTCTTGAAGCCATAATGACACTTGTGTGCTTGGCACTTTACTTAAATCCTGGGGTCATCTGATATGGAGACAATAACATCTATTTCACAAAGGTGTTATGAGGGATGAAAGAGATAATGAAAGTGAAGTGTCCAGCAGAGTGACCCACGCATGAGAGATGATCAGGAACAAGTCCTTCTCTGCTTCCCCACCTTTATGGTTTTAGGACTGTTCACTGCAAACATCATCCTCCCTCTCTGGCAAGAAAATGTATGTTCCACCTCTGATTTCCACACAATGTGTCCTGCAGGCATCAGGATGCACATGTGGAGGTGAAGTACTGCAGAGGAGCTCCCTGTCTCTGCATTTCAGCATCGTCTAGTCTAATTTGAAGTACCTGCCAGCCAGCTCATCCATCTTCTGAGTCTGGAGAAGGGCACCAAAAGCTAAACTTCATCTTTACCAAGAGGAGAGAACCTCAAATAGTCAAGTAGAATGTGCAAGATATCATGTAACAATTAAGAGACAACACCCAGTTCCTACTACGTATCATGCCGTTTGCAGTAAGACTACCCCATTATGTCCAAGAAGTCCATGAGAGTCCATTACAGGGACTTAACAGTAAATGAAGCATGGTTTCTGCCTCGAACGAGCTTGAGGTATGGTGGGCTTATGAGCAGAGCAAGCTCAGGGAAGGAGACGCAAGCACGTGTGAGCCCCTCCCAAAGCCAGCAGGTAGGACGGCCTTGCACTTGATTACACGTTATAAATTCAGCCACTCTTACGAGAGCTCTGGAGGCGTAGACTCAGAATAAAGCACAAATGAGATGTGCACTCTAGGGCAGACGCTTTGCTGGTCTGTAGCTGTGTTCGTTCGTTGGGCCCTCAGATTGTCCCTATGAAGTGAAGACTGAAGCTTAGAAAGATTGTGTGTGGTATTGCTGGAATGAAGTGCTAGAGCCCTTTATGCAGCCAGGAGTTAAGGGAAAGCCCATTTTCTTTCCATAATAATATTTAGTAAGCCTTCTCCATGGGCTGCCATAGGTCAACATTTACACAGTATGTCAGTGTTCCACAAAATATTAAAATGAAGGGCCTCATTTGGTAAAAAAAAAAAGAAAGAAATTAAGTAATTCTCCCCCCATAGGACTTCAATTACTTTAAACATTTCTGATACCAGTTGTGACCTTCCATGGGAAAATGTATGCTCCATTTTACAAATATAATTTGCCCCTGGAGCCTTTTTTACTATCAGTACATGAGTGTTCCATGAACCGCAGTTTGGGAAATGCTCCTATATTTCCACCTACATAATTCTCTAGACATTCTCCCCCACACAGAAAAGTGCAAGAATGGCAACATCTCCCCATAAAGCCTGTGGAAGAAAGCTTTATACATTCAGCTCGTATCCTCCCGGTTGGAGCATAAACCCAACTGTGCTCCATGATAAGGCCAGGGGGACGCTCACTTCTCAGCACACATCACCAGACTTCTATTTTCCTCTGTCTGTCTGTTTCTGAGGGGAATCCGGAACCTTACCTAAGATTATACCCCAAGGGCAATACACTGAAAAACAAGCTGATTCTTAAATCTATAAACAGAAAACAACATCTCAGTGGCCCTGTTAGTAACAAGGTTCTCAAACCGAGATGCCCCCCAGGTACCCGTGGAAGCTTTCGAATGCTCGAAGACCTCAGAGGGCACCTCCACCTCCTGCGGGCCCAGTGCAGCAGGTCTATTCTGTTTTGTTCTGTTTTTATGTTCCCTGAGTCTAGGCCATGGAGTTATTGCTCTCTGGTGGAGTAACAAAGACAGAAAATTAAATGTTTCCAAGTACTGCCTTGGCATTTTTTATTTAAAGTGTACTTTTATTAAGAAATGAGAAATACCTTTATGCATAAGAATAGAGAATTTCTTGAATATAATATGGCATATCCTCATGAGTGAATACCATGTGGCTCATTAAAACTCATTTTATAGAAGGAATTTAGAGATGGAATCACACATGCTGGGCAGCCCACCCCATGGCCTTCAACTCTGGTTCAGTTTGCACTCCCCGGGACACCTCTCTGAACCACTTGCTAACCTAAAATCACCAAGACATGCCTGCTTCTCCCGTGGGCAAGGACAAAACCACACCTCCTCATAGTCACAAGAGAGCTGCAGACAACCTGAGAGAGCGGAGAAGAGGAGAGGCATCCAAGCCCTTCTCCCCTGCTCTCCCCTCCCTCTTCCCAGCTCGAGGGTCCCCTCAGATGCTACCTGAGGTCCCTCTGTCCTTGACATGTAGTAAAACTCACAGATGAAATCCACCAGTGTTCTACTCCTGTAGATTTTCATCATTTAGGAATCTCATCCTCTCTCCACAAATCCTGATTTCTGAAAGCACTGCTTTTCTCAGGAAGTAAAGAAGGGAGGTTCAAAACTCTGAGGCTTTTACCTCTCAGTGGCTCCCTGAGCCTGGAGCTTCAGGGCTCAGCTTTAACTCCAAGACAGCCTTAGGGAAAGATGATGTGAAGTAAATTTAAAGGCAAGCATTCTGTTTGCAATATTGGATCCATCAAGTTTTCTCATGTAAGCAGTGACTTTGCTATCTGCTCACTTGGTCACGTCCTCACACTGCTGTTGCTTCCTGCTCTTTTTTCCCATAGCTTGAGCGTCAAGCCCTGATGCTCTGATGAGCCCCCAGTGTTGAGGGGACTGACTAGCCCAGAAGCTGGCCTCACTCCAGGATTCAGGCTGCAAGGAGGGGACTGGCTACAGTGGGCAATGAGCCTTGTGGTGCCACAGCTACCCACTGCACAGGGGACAGGGGTTTGTCCGTTCCCTGAGAACAAAGGTGAGGCCCAGCTCATGTTAGATCCCAGCCTCTGCAGACCCAGAATGAACACCGGCCACAGGGCCCTTTCAACCTACCCCAGCATCAGCTTTTTCGAGTGCAAATGATCTCCTTTTTTGCCCCCAAACTCTCCTTTTCCTTGTCCTTACTGGGTCACTTTCATTGTTTCTCTCTTCTCTGTCCCTTCCATCAGCCCACAAGCAAGGACATATATATATAGCTTTGCTCTGATGGAGTATACTTGGACATATAACCAATAACATCATTACCCTTCCTCGCTGGGATGTACCACAATTCCTTAACTTTGTTAGCGACAGCCAGAGAGGTTATCTGACTTCCCCAGGGTTACCCAGCAAGGCAGCAGCAGTACAGAAAACAGAAATCAGGTCTAAATACTACGTTTCGACAGTCCTCCTGTAGTGTATTCATAGAAGACAAATGCATTTTAATATTATGCCATGCACAGGATGCCAGATCTGTATCCATGCACATTGCTCTCTGGAACCATCCATACATGCTTGGGATTATCTGCCTTTAAAAAAATGTCCTTTCCTTTGCTTATCCCCCTCAACTGCATGAGCTCAGATAACTAAAAGTTGACTCTGTATCCACATTTTTAAAAACCCTCCTCTTTAGAAGCAATGCCCATTTGAAACAAGCCTACACATATGTGAAAAATGTCATGCTTTATATCATGTGGTTCCTCCGGGCACTTTGTCAAATTATTTCCATTTTTCTACTTCGGGTCCTAATGATCCTAGACACTCACTATGCAAGGCAGGGAAATATGTCTCCTGCCTCCCTCCCCTGGAAACGTTCCCAAGTAGGCCCGGCCTTTCAGGCTCAGTGTGCTCTGCTCAGACGGGGGTGCTCTTCCTCGTCCTCCATGTTCATGGCTGTGCTCTTGCCGTTCTCTGTGCCTACATAAGGACCCTGATAATCTGCAGCCTGCCTTGTCTCTCTTGGAATAACCTCTGTTCTTTATGCCCAAGCTGCCAACTTGGTGCTTTTCTTTTGCTGTTCCCACTGTTATTTGTTATCTGCGTATTTGTATCCTTGACTAGGAGCAACTAGCAGTAAATAGAACACATTCATTCAGCATTTTCTCCCACTAGCACGAGAGCGGGATCCCCTCCAGTCTCATGCATCACCTCCATTTATCAAGGCCTCCACTGGGTCTCCAAAGGAAAAGGCATGCCTTCCAGGACCAATCTGGGGGCAAGAGAAATAGGCACGTTCTCCCTAATTCTAACATTCTCTTGCTCTCTTGGCTTATTCTGCAGATCTCTGAGCAGGAACAAAAATCAGTGCAAACATTTCCCAGGCTGCAGCAGGTCCACAAGGCCTGAGGAGCCAGCAGGACCCAGGAAATGCTCACAGCTTCTGCTAGTGGCCGGGCTGGGATCTGGGGTTGGTGCTAAAGCCCATTCTCAGTTCAGTGTAATGTCTTCCTTTCAAACTGAGGAGTTTGTTTTAGGATTGATGGCTGTCCATAAAATAGTTACCTTAATGCAAAATGTTTCTATATTCTTGGGAGAATCAAAGCATCAAAAATCAGATGGAATATTTTCACAATGAGCCAGACCAAAAATCTCTTTTATTTCCAAAATCACAGAAGATAATTTACTAGGAAAATAGTATACATCACTGTGCTGAAATGGGAGAACATTTTGTCATTGGTAAAATATAGAGAACACTGAAAAATCCTTGAGAAGAAATAAAGGGGAGTTTGCTGATCTTGAGGCCATAACACTATGATGCTTGCTTATGCTTCCTTTTAGATTCTGTGCAGGAATGTAAGACAGCTGCCCGCAATGTATGATTTCAGGGTCTGGGAAAGCCTTGTGGCTGGCAAGCAAAGAATGAAGGCATTTTTTTTCCAGCCATTGACAGAAGACTGAAATTTTATGCTCAAAGATTCTTTTTAATGTAAAGATCTGTGCTCTGATAAAATGCAAATGACCCCAAGAGGAAGCAGTATTCTGAGCTACTATTGCTTGTTCATACCTCAGAGTGAAGGATGTGTCAGAACCTTTCTTTCAGGTAAATGTTGATAGGTGCTGAGAGCATTTAGACCATGTTGCCTTAAGAAAGCAGGAAAAGGTGCTTCCAATCATGGAGGCAGGAGGCAGAATGAGAAGATAAAACCTACCACTTTAACTCTGGGGCATCTTAGTCCTGTTTGCTACACCCAGAACTGGGGAGTTCCCAAGGAGGAAGTCTGCTGGAGCAGACTGAACGAGCCCCTAGCTGGCAAGTATGCCACAGACAGGATTTAAATATTATGTGCAGGGCTGGACTCTATGCACATGATCATTAATTTAGCAAGCATTTACTGCATACCTTCTCCCCAGTGCTGTGGCATGATGCATAGGACATGGTCCTGTCACCAAATAGCCCACTGTCAATGTCAATAGGTAAATCCCACCAGTCTAACGCCTCTTCTTCATGCAGTTTGCAAAGCATAATAACATTTCTATTGAGCAAAAAAGTTACAAAGGCTTCTCCCAGAGTGTTTAAGAGGAGCCAGTTAAGAGGTGCACATGCTTGTGACCCTGCAGCTGCAGCTTCAGGGAGAGCAGCCCATCATTTCCTGTGAGAACTGCCAGAGCAGAGCCTGCAGGACTCCACCCAAAGGGATCTGATTACAAGTGTGTAGCATATGACTGATAAAGGAATTTTACACCTTAGATGTTCAAAGTATCCTCCTAAACAGAATTCTGAAGAGCTGTTTCTTAAGAACTATTTAAATAAATAATTTGCTGAACAGGAAAGACAAACACTCACTGGAAGTAATTGGTTTAAAAAGTCACTGATTCAAGGGGAAAAAAAATCAAAGTCAAATCCAGCCTCTTTCATTATTTTTTACAACGCCATGGAAAGGTTTCTACACCACCAAGTTCTCCTCTGTCCCCCCAGAGCTCACCCATGGGGAGTAGGGAATATGAGCTCAACCCAAGCAATGAAGGAAATAGAGGTTTGATCTGAGTAGAACTAATGAGATCCCTGTCTCATGAGACAGTTGATAGAAGAGCTATAATGGGACAAAAACAGTCATCGTCATCATTATTACTGCTGAAATATCAGCAACGTATTTGCTATGCATAAGAGATCTTAGTTACAGAGCATTGATCCCAGCCGAGCACAGCGATTCAGCTGCCAGGGCTCATGAGATCTCCGTTGCACGGCAGTGCCACTGAATGTGCAGTGACTATCCCACCTTCCACATGTGAACACTGCCTCTCTGATTTGCCCAAATGCTCTTCACTAAAGAATGCCAGAACCAGTGCTTTTACCCAACTCTGTCTGATGCAAAGACCAAGTTCTTAATCATTATGCATGAAGATATTCTTTTCATGAAAGATTAACTTGTAAATGCCCAGGGATTCAGGAAGAAGCCCACTGGGCACTTATGAAGTAAGCAAGCCATCATTTGTGGTCCAATGGGGACACCATTTGGAAAACCCTAGAGAGCAAATGGGAATGTGTCAGTGACAGATTACTAATGTTTGTATTTCTCTAAGTTAAGAAGGAAGAACTTCTCCTTGAAACTCTACCTTGTACCCTAATGTCACAAGTCTGCCCAGACGACTTTGGTCATGGGAGAATTTCTTATCTCATTTCCTTTATAGTTGTATAAGCCGAGCTGGAGGACATTGTCTTATTTTCCACTTTGTTTAAGAAGCAGACTCCCACACTTCCCACCCCCAGCCCAAGCACCTTACCCCATCTCTAGTCCATGGGATTTTCATTAAGAACATGAAAGCCTAAATTCTGCACCAGAATTTCTTTTTTTTTTTAAATTTCTCTCAACCTGGCATTTGTGATACAGAAATGAAACAATTCATTTTGACAAGTTGCACTAAACTGAGGCCTGAAACATACTGTGAGAGGCTCTCTGTGGATCCCATAAAATACTCAGGAAATATGCACTTGACATCTGGTTTACTGGATTCCTGCTGAGAAGTGGAGGCTCTGTGTGAGCTCGTCGGTCCAGGCTGGCAGATTGGCTGTGCGTATGATTGTGCATGAATCCACACGAAAGGGTCATGTTCAGGCATGCACTGAGCATGCTCTGACAGAACCTGAAGGAGGCACATGAGCAGAGATTGAACAGTTGGATTCTTCTTCAGGAAAGGCAGTGGTAACTCAGGGATGTGAATGCCAGGCATGCACCCCTAAGAAATAGAGAACATGTGGTGCATGCTGTAGAACACAGTTCCCATACCACGATACTTTAATGTACATATACTTATGAAAAGAGAGGGGGAAAAAAATGACCAAGACCTGGTCATTGTTAACAAGATTGCAAAGTTCTATTACTCAGTGCTTTTATGTGTAGGGTGAACAGCTAACTAGATCACAAAGTATTTGTAAGATTTCATGTGGGCCTCAACGGAGACCCACAGAATAGAAATGGAACATCTGAAGGCCAGCTTTCCATGGTAATACTTAAAAGGTCCATTAATAAAGAGATTGCTAACTCACAAACCTAGTTGAATTTTTGTAACTTCTAATATATATGAGTGTCTTATTGAGCCACATAGCCCAGCGATAAAGCACACAGGTTAGAGTTCACTGCCAGGGTTCATAGTGAAAGCTACCACTTCCTAATAGTAGCTTTAAGTGGGTTACTTAAACTCTGTTTTTCATTTCTCTCATCTGTAGTACAGGAAGATAATGCACTCTTCATAGTACTGCTTTGAGTTTTAAAAGAGATGAACAGGGGGCCTTGGAGCCTCTGCACGAAGACCTTCCCAGGGGCTGTCTCAGCTTCCTGACAGCATGGCTGTAAGCCTCCAAAAGTCAGTCGTCCAAGAAACAGGAAGAGGAGCTCCCATTCCTTTAAGGTCTTAGACTGAAAACTGGCATGACTTTACTTAATGCTGTATTCATTTTGAAAAAGAAGCAGCCACAGAAGCCACTCAGACTCAAGGAAAGGGTCATAAACCCACTTCTCAATGGCAAGTCTGTCAAAACCATTGTGTCCATCTTTAGTTCAACAGCATATGTGGTCATAGACTTTTCTGCAAATTTAGTGAAATCTATGGGCCCTCTTTCCAGTAATGGGTATGTGCAAATGTATCAGGCTGGATATTGGCTCAATGTTTTGTTAAACTCCTAAAAAATAACAGTGCTATAAACAAGACAGGTTTAAATCTCTCACAAAAAGTTCTTGGATGGCAGGGGTACAGCTTCAACCACATACAGTCATTCAGGGACCCGTTTCCTTTTGATTTAATGCCCCATCAGCTCCTGGATAATTGTCCTTCTTGGCCAAAACTGGCTCAACATCACCATATTCACATTTCACCCTGAACAAAGAGGGGAGGAGTGACTGGGTGCAGGGCGACAAAGGAGTTGCCCGTATTGCTTTGTCCACACTGTAAGTTTTTTTGTCGCACAGAACCTAGTCACTTCACCACCTACAGTTTCAAGGGAGACTGAGAAATATGCTCATCTGAGTGGCTATGTGACCAAACAAAATTTCTTATATTCTATTAAGAAAAGAATAGAATACCTATCAGTTATCAGTCAGCAATCTCTGCTACAGCAAGTAACAGCAGCAGCAATGTGACAATGTCACACATTCCTAGATGCCCTCAGCACCCATCCTGGGACCCCACTGAAGGGTCCAATGCTAAGAACCACCTTAGATGTTTTAGAAGACAGCATTTTAGATTATATTTTTTACAGCTGGAAGTATCTTTTTAAATCATCTAATTCTATAATATTAAAGATAAGAAAACAGAAACCCAGAGAGGCCCAGGTCACATACCAAAAACCAGACTAGCCTAGCTCTCCTGTAGGTTTATCAATGCTCTCTCCACCATGCTATGCAGTGACTCACTCACTCTCTTTCTGTATACCAATTAAGTGCAACACAATGTTGCTAAATGCTCAGATAAGCATGAAGACGGAAAAGCGTCCACTGGTTTCCACAGCTGGAAATTATCATTGCATCAAAACAGTCCCTCTCAGAGCAGCATGGGGTCAGAAGGCAGATCTCAATGGATTAAAGAAGTGACAGTAGCAACTGCTGATGTAGGCTACACACTTAGGTCTGGCTGCCAAGAGAAGGGGCAATACAGGGCAATCAGTGGCTACCAAAGACACGAGATGTTTATTTGTGATGATGGGCACCACTTGAGCATGTGCGTACACCAGGCAGTTTTAGATGGCAGAAAAGAGGAAGTTGGCATCTTTATGTGAGAGGAGCCAATTGATGCAGAAAGGAGGGAAAGGAGACAGGGAAGGTGAGCTGTGCAGAAGAGATGGTGTTAGACTGGTGGTGCACCATACAGACAGTGCTTTTCCTCTGTCTTGTCGGAGAAAAAAGAAGTCTGGCCAGAAAGGAGGGAGGGCAAGGAGGAAGGAAGGAAGGAGAGAGAGAGGAAGGTCAAGGAGAAGGGTGGAGGACAGCCTGTGTACGTATGCGTGGGAAGCACAGGGCTGGGAAGCCCAAGCCCACTCTTTCTCTGCACGATCAGGTACAAGGTCAGCACCTGCTGAGAAGGAGCGTGAGAGGGTGGGAGGAAGTCCCAGAGGAAACAGGAAGGCTCGGACTGGGATACATAGGGCTGAGAATGGTGTGTATTTTTGTTCAGAGCTGTTGGTCAGGCCTGGGTGGAGGATGCACTCTGTCAGAGAGAAGAACAGCAGGGACAACAAGGCCAAAGGAGATGCAGCCACGTTGACCACAGGGACAGGGCTGGGAGGAAACATGACAGAACTAAGAGAAGTCTGACAGGTTGCAAGGAAAAGAGCACGGTCCAGGATTGACTGCACCCGTGTGGACACAGAGCACAGGCAGAGAAAGGAAAGGCATGGAAGAGTGATTACAGGTAATAAAGGTTCAGGATGAGGAGCACGGCAGAAGGGAACACACCCTATCTGATGCTTAGATGAAGTGACAAAGTTAAAGACTTGAGAGTAGAGCCGAAGGTGGGTTGATCACACAAACAGTAATGGCCAGAGCTGGAGAGGACAATGGCTTCTACACAGCAAGAGACAGGGTCACTGCGCCCTGTCCCCAGGGAGGCCTTTCACCGTGAAGGCACCAAGCGGTTCATGTGTTGTTGGCTGGTGTGAGGACTGGAGCCTTTCACGATGGGGTGGGTGTTTGCAACATGATCGTGCTCTACATACTTCAGGAGTTAATCATACTACATCCACTGCCTTGCTCTGCAGGATATCAGGAGCTGCTTATGAGGTGAAAATGCAGAGTGGATAGAAATTTCACAGGCCCCACTACAGAATGACCACTGGGAGAAGTGCAGGTGCCCAGCTTTACTCTGAGATGATCAGCTCACAAAGGGCACAGTTTTCATCTTTAGTCTTCCCCAAGAGGACCGGTCTGCAGCTGCAGGAGAGTGTGAGTGAGGCCATGTCCTGTCCTGTGCTGTGGCCAAGCCCCTGAGGTTGCGTGTTCATGGGTAACATCTGACTGGAGCTGATGGTGGTGCTTCGGTGTTCACACCAGGAGATGATCCTGCGTGAGATTCTATAACAAGGGGCCCATGTCCTGTTTCTGGTTAGGTACCATCCCCAGGACAGCACAATTTCCTTTCAGTCGTGTGGACACAATTGTCTTGCTAGTGGGTTTCAGCCCCAGGAAAGTTTACTACGGATTCAGTGTGACCAAAGAAATGACAATAGAACGTTCTTGGGGTGAAAGGGTTTATACCCAACTTTACTTCTACGGTGGCAGGTCAATCACTAGAATCCTGTCCACTCAGAGCGAGTCTGCTTGCAGCAGGCCATTCTCTGCCTCTGGGCCTCTGTACCCTGCAGCCATCTCAGTGTCTGTCCTCGGTGCTGCCACCACTCCAGCCCCTGCTCTCCTGCAGCCTTGTGGCCCTGCCACTGTGTCCCCAGAGCACTGGGCAGAGCTCTTTATACAGAGTCAATAACAACATATTGCCCACACGTGTGTAGTGAGCTAGCTGACCAGGACCAGGTGAGAATCCTGGCCACAGGAACCTTCACTGTATCCACACAATGAAGAAGAGTGGGGGAGGAGAAAGAAGGAAGGAGGGAGGGATATCAAAGGAAAGATCTGAGCAACATGTAAACAGAATTTATGAAGCACCTGAAATGTATCCAACAAATTTGCAGATGCATTGCCACTATGGGCTATTTCATTAAATTCCTTTGCTCTTGTCAAGCCAGAGAAACACAAGCCTGTTTGCCCACCTTGTGTATCCCGCTTTCCCAGACTCCTCCACACACCGACAGGACAAACTCTGCCTGTGAGGGTGACAATTAAGTTACATCCAAACCTCCAAACCCATTCATATGAAAAAATAAAAAAAGTGCTCACCACCTGCCCCTTCACTCACCCAAGGCGTTCCTGTAACAGGTTTCTCTACGGTTCTCAGATCTGCAAATTGTCTCCCATTCAATTTGCTAGAGCAGATGTTTACTGAAAATTTCTTAGGTGCTCAGCAGAAAAGAGCGTGGGCTTTGGAGCCAAGATATCTGAGTTCAAATGTCGACTTTGCCAGTTTGACAAGTTAACTTTACAAATCCCTTCTTCAGTTTCTTCATGAGAAAAATGTGGAGAACAGGAACTCTACATCCTAAGATTGTTCTGAGTATGAAATATGGTACATGGAATGAGTTTAGCGCATTGCCTGGCAGACAATAAATAGTCCACCCATGCTTGCTATTATCATTAATGCTGTCAAGATTTTTTAAAGTGCAGGATACGCTATAATTCTTGCTCTCAGGATTGTTTGGGCTGACAAGAGAATGATATGAGATAAAGTGGGGGAAAAAAGTATGAAGTATGCTGAAATGTGTAAATCTGAATGACAAACAATTGGTATTATAGGTTTCCAATAAAATGGCTATACACTACGAACTACAAGAAGTAGAAGGGCCTCGCTGAGCACAAAGGAGAAATGGGGACATTGCAGAAAAGGATTTTTAAAAGATAGACCAAGAAGGCATAAAGATAAGAATGATTGTACAAGGCAGGGGAAAAGACGGAGAACCATCTGCCCTCCAAGCAACATGCTGAAATTCAGAGAAATTGGATGGAAAAGATTGGCATTCCAAAGAAATGTTGCAAGAACACCAGGATGTGATAACTATGTCTTGGTGAGCGCAAGACACACACTCTGGCACCTTGGGAAAGGAAGCTTGGTTCTGTGATTTCCTCTATGAACTTAACTCCAGATTTCTCACCACACCTACTCCTCATCAAAACCACAGCTCTTCACTGTGACCAGCACAAAGAACAAGCTCAATCCTGTGCAGACTTAAAATATACTGAAGGAAGAGAGGAAGGAAAAGAGGAGAGAGTAAGGAAGGAGAAAGGCAACACTTATTGTCAGGGGAGGAGGATGTGAGGTACAGCCCCGGGATGGAAGACAACCATCTGACTGGAAGCCTGCACTTTTCTAAAGATGTCCATGAGTTTTCAGTAGGAATAGATTCTTTCAGCTCGGTATTTTTGTGGCTGATTGAGTTTGGGTTGCAAATTAAACTATTCGTTCCTCTTTCCTTTTTGATGACTGTTCCAAGGCATTCCATTCCAGATCTGCCCCAGTCCTAAGGAGGCAGGTCTGTGCACCAGGCAGAATATTAAGCATGCTATTTTTAATGTCATTAAACATTTCTGTTCTAGAAGACAACTGAGAATGAGATGAAAGCTAAGTAACTTCATGATAGAAAACAAATGTAGCAGAACAGACTTCCCTCTTTCTCCCTTTCCTGTAAATATGAAATTTACTAACACTTCAGCTTCCCTCAGCTAGCCTCCTAAGGCTCAAAATATATATGTATGGTTGCTGTGTGCTCATCCAGAGCTGAAGAGTCTCAGTGATAAACAGCAGGGGTTAATCACAGTTCCATCAGTAAGGAGCACAAGCAACTGCCATCGCCTTCCTTGAGGAGGCACGGGTGCTTTTTTGAAAGAGAACAAGTCACTCCAAAAGCAACACAGGGAGTAAGGACAGAGAAAAGTCACTTCCCAGTGGAAGTCTTCTGCCTCTCATTTCACAATGATCAAGTAGCAACTTTGCTTTTGTGAAAATGAGGGATAGAGAGACGTTTATTTAACTTGTGATTAGCTGAGCTTTGCGTGTTTCCTATTGCAGAGATGAATTTCAGTTCTTTTCAAAATTCCAGACACAAACCACCTGGGCTCCAAACAACAGAGCAGAGAGATTTTAAGGAGTCTTACCAAGGGGGAGGAGGTGGGAAAAACCAAACCTTTTACCTCATCTGTTTCTTTTTTGCTGTTGTTTTTTTAAAGAAAGCTGCAGTTGGCCTGGTGCGATCTGATAAGTGTCTTATTATAAACTTGAACCTCAATGGATGGTAGAAAAAAAATGATGGAACTTGCAACTAAGAGAAAGAAAGAAAGAAAAGGGTCGAAATGACTGGCAGTTCCCATTTCTTTACAAGTGTTACATTTCAGTCCCCTGCCACTACCACATGTTTCCTGTTCACAGATAATTTGTACAACATATTTTATCATTCAGTTTTAGACACAGTTGAAAGGCTTTTGCCTAAGGCTTGGAACACTTTGAAAATTGTATACCATTTGCAAGGCTTTCTTCTGCTTCACTGTGCAATTAGGTGACTGTCTTTCTACAGACATTGAATTTATCATTTATGGGACTGTGGATGTGTGTGTGTGTGTTTTTAAAACCAAGGTGAACTAGAAAATGAATCGGAGTAGTTTTCAATAACCTACAGATGAGGGATGAGGAAGTAACACAGGGATTTCATGCCCCTAAAAGACTGGAGTTCTCAAACAGCGAGTGGGTTTACTCCCAGAGACAAGTTAGGTTCTGGAAGGTTATGGTTCCAAATGTTGTTTACATATTTACTAGGTTCTACATTCTCTACTAGTAGTTAAATTATGGTGTAATGGTCCTAAGGAAACGAGACTCATTAATCTCTGCAAAAGCAATTGCAGGACATTTTGTTAGATTCCCCCTGCTGTCTTCTTTGCCCTGTCTTGCCTGAATCTCCCAGTTTGGCTGTGAAGCACTGACGTGCTCAGAGCTTCCCCTGGTGGAAGTTGCTGGCAAAAGGTGTTCTAGCCAAGAAGGGCGAATCTGGGACTTGCTCCCGGGAACGGGCTCCACGGAGTGTTCAGTTGCCCAAGAAGAGAAAGTACATAATGTGACTGGAAATTCTGATTGAATTTCCTATGCATTTCTGTGTTTTACATAACCCAAATTTTAAAGTCAGATTTGATAAAAGATAACTTATTCCCATCATTATGCCACTTTGTATTTTTCCACTGAATAATGCAAACGAAAAGAGCGAGCGAGGGAGCCTAATTCAACCCTCCCAGGAAGAGCTTGACTTTCCTCCGAGGTTGAATTCAGCATCTATCATTATGCAGTGATGTGGTTCTTCTGTATTTTAAAAACATGGCAATAAAATTGTTGAGAAAGAGTCTGAACAGCATTTCCTCTTTTGATGGGAGAGGATCTTCGGGCTACATATGCACTTTAAAGTGTTTTTCCCTTTTCTTATTCAGAAAGCAAACGTTCCATGTTAATTCCATGGACTTACTTCTACTATAGAAATATTAGAACTATTGCTACTTAGAACTCTTTCTACTTATTCTACTTAGAAGTATTTCTACTGTATTTGCTAGCCTGGACTTATTTACTAACTCTATCTGTGAATGTTTGAGGTGATAAAGATTTCCAAGGCAGGTGTTTAAGGAGGTTTTGGGAACTGAAAACAGTCAATTAATAAATGTGGTCACGGTTGGTTATGATAAGATGCTTGTATTCATGTCTGTGGTGGGGAGAAGCAACACTGTGAAATCTATTTAGGAAATCTTCAATCTAAAACAAACCTTAACCCTAAACAATAGGGAGAGGGGAAAGAGGAGAGAAACAGACATGCTTCCTCTGGGACTGCTATTTTTTTGTTTCAGAAGACATTGTCGGCCAAATAACATTAACTTTGTGAAACAACTAATCATTAAATTTAAATAATTTTATAGTCCCTATCCTCTGAATGCTAAGCAGGCTAGAAATGCCAGGAATGTGTTCTGATGTAAATCTACTTAAATCATTGAGCAAGTAATACAAATTCTATGATTTTATATGTCTTACAGATATTAAAAATAAAGTCACATAAAGCAACCAAACACTCTATTATATTTCAAAGATTAAGTCATCCTAACCACAATGATCTTGTTGATTCAAAAATAAAAGCTGGACCACAAAGAGTTCCAGGTTCCCAGATCACACAAGCTGTTTAACTCCCTTGCTTCTTTGACAAAACATTAAGGGTAGTATAAAATAAAGCCACTTAGAAACGCTACCTTCTGTAAGTAATAGGAAAGGGCGATTAAAGCTGTACAGACGTTTTCTAGATTTATACACATGCACAGAGCCAAGACCAAGGGCTTTGGGTCAGTAAGAATGTCACTGTGATCATAATTTATGGAAGGGCAGCAGCAGGCAGAAGCTGCACAGACACCAGCTCTGGAAGAGACATCCTGAATAAAGTGTCACTTTCCTTTTGAAACCCATCCAGGACACTTTGCAATGACATAGATTTTTGGACCCAAGAAATCAGGACAGTTTAAGTAATCATTTTATCAAAAGCCCACTGACTCCAAGGGGACAGGCCCACTGGATATTTGGAGCTCAACATTCCTGCTTCTCAGGAGGACCCACTCCCTCCCCCTCCCATTTCTGGAAGGCGGTGACACAGTTCCTGGGTATGTGCACCAACATTTCCAACTTCCCTAACAAGCTCAGCTCAAAGGGTTTGCATGACGGACTTTGTTACAGATTAGAGAGGCCATAAAAAGCGATTCTACTGTTCTTCACTAGCTGAGCCTGGTTGGGGAATTGTAGGGACGGGTCTCTTTTAAAACTGTTGTTTTCTAAAGTAAGAGCAAATCTCAAGAAATGAGAAAACATCTTTCAAAGATCTGATCATCTTATCAACAGGGAATTTGGAGAAAATTTTTAATTGTGGCAGTTCAAAAACGCCCTACATCTAATAGGCAACTTCCCATATGCTGAGTTCATGGGTGTACGGGTGATGAAAACTGGCTTTCCCAGGCATTGGAGCAGCTGAATTCACAGGCAGGAATTGTTCAGAAAATGGAGCTACTGTGGGAGGTATGAAGTTCTGGATTGGGAATTGAACCTATCCTTGCCAGTGACTTTCTATGTGACCTTGGGCAAATCATTTAACCCGTGGATGCCTCAGCTATAAGAGCAGTGTATTTCTTGGTCTAAGATACAACTTCAAAACAGTAACTCTCTCATAATTTTTCTTCCCTTTCCACTGCTTGATCTCATCATCGTGATGCGGGGTATTGCTCTCACTGCCTTCTGATCGACTGGCCTGCCCATGCTCTTGCCGAGCTGACACAATGTACACCTTGCTGGAAGAGGGCTCTCCGGACTCGAGGGCATACTTGGCTCACTGGGCAGTGCGCAAGTGGACAGGCATGAGCTCCTCTGCTGACTAGACCACGCTCCCCTCACCAATCTCAGCCACGGAACTGAAGGTCCTCAGGTAGGTGCTTCCTCTTGCTCTGCTCTCTGCCTCAGCCCTTCCTGCTCTGTTGGGATACGCAGAAACTGATACAATCACACCTCCTGAGCAAAAAGGAGCAGAGAGGCAGTCTGGTTAAAAGCTCTGCTTTGGTGGACACAGCTCTGGGTTCAAATCCTGCTATCACCCTTGACCAAGTACTCCTTGAAAACCTCCACTGTCTCCTCTACAGTGCGGGGAGATAGCAGCACACCCAATCTCACGACTCCTGAGAAGTAAAAGACATAGAACGACATGACATGAAATGTCTGGCACGTATGTGATACTCAATACCTCTGACTGTTATATTTTTAAGTATTTCATTCCCTCCTGTTTCCGCAGCCCTTCAGCACCAGATCTCAACCTTGCAGAGTCATTGAGACCGAGATTTCCATTATCCCTTCTATCGATATGAAATGCTGCAGAGGTAGTCTGACCACTTGTCCCATTAGTCTCCACATAGTGCTCTTTCCCTCAGACTATGTGCGCTGCCCCTCCCCTGCATCGGGCTGGGCATGTGGCCTTTAGCACACTCTCCATAGCTCCTGTCCACTGCCATGGTCACCTGGCTACTTGGGAGCTCAGGGTTCCACTCCATTCTTACATTTAATGTTGGCTGTCTGTTTGTTCTGCTTTGTTTGCTTTTAGTTGAACAAACCTCAAAAGGGATCAGAAATCCTGGCACCTGTGCTAGACTGGGAGGTAAGAGATGAGAAAATAGTGTGGCAAAGGCAGACACCTGATGACAAGGGATCACAGAGCTACCGGCAAAGATATGGGGATTTGACCCCAGACCTGTCTGCATGAGCCTTGTCTCTGTTGCTGGAGACAGTGGAAAAACAAGCAACAAGCCGAGATGACTTTTATTCAACATACTGACTGCTAAGTTCTACAGGGTGACATTGGAGCATACAGAAGGGCCCTCAGCCCCACCTGGCTTCACAGGGACGGTTTGTGAGCTGAGACTTTGATGTGTGCTTGAGAGCCATCTAGGTGAATAAGACAAAAAAGGGTGGTTCAGGTGCAGGCATCCTGAACGGTTCGTATAGGCACACAACAGAGGGTGGGGGAGTGCACAAGACTACCGCCAAGACTGTACTCCTCAGTCAGAGATTCTCAGACTGTGGTACCCATCAGAATCACCTGGAGGGCTCTAGAAGACGCAGACCGCAGCTGGCTCTGGACTCTCCCATTCCCCTAGTGGGCCCAAGAATTTGCATTTCCAGCAAATGCCTGCATGAAGTTGATGCTGTCTGTTGAGGACCCCACTTTGAGAGCCTCTGCCTAGGTGATGGAGGTGCTGAAGAAACGGGAAGGCTGCTGAGGAGAGAGCAGTGCACTTACATGGCTCTACAGTGTAGAACTGAGGATAGTACCCCGACTTTTCTCTTAACATCAGCTATTCTAGCAAGAGCCAGATGCCTCAGGCTTCCTTCTCTGACCTGAGAGGAAGATGGAAATGCCCATCAGGACCAGTGCTCTGCTCCAGGACGAAGGCTCGGCACAGCGGTTCTGGGTTTGCCATGAGGATCTAACAGGCATTTTCCAGCAACTGAGGGCACCTCGGAGCACAGGCTCTTATTCATAAATCTTAATAACAAAGCTGTAGACTAATGGCACGTTCTTGCCTCAGCTTCTAATGAAGCAATGCTTATAACTGAGCTAGTAGAGAAGTTTCCTGAGCTACTTGAGGAAGTGGTAACTTGGCGTCACGTGAATGCTCTGGGGTGGAATACTGCATGCCACCAGGGACACCACCCAACCCCTAAGCCTCAAGAACTTAGTGAATGGGACTCAGATGCTTTTAAAACACTTTAAGATTCTTCTAAGAAAGTTCTGTAGAAATCAGGTCTATCAATCTTATCTGCCAATTCATGTGCCTCTTTAAACCAGTTCACATAATTTCCCTACATATTCTGCAACTATTAAGTGATTTCATCATATTCAATTTGGGTATCCTGTTTGGAAAGGATTTTGTACATTAAGTACTTCATTATATGAAAAGCTACTGTTTTTTTCCCCCCAAAATCCAAATTTTCCCAGCTAACAGAACTTAGAGGAACTATGAAAATTAATAGCCCTTTTCAATGAAAGGCTTCACTCCATATCACCCTATTTCTCCATTCTCACTGGCTATATGACAAAAATAATGCAATTTTTCCTTTCTTTGAGTATTTCTTTGATTACTATTCTTAGGCTTTATATAAAAAAAGACTTTTTTCCCCCAGAGGAAATATAGTAACTAACACTGCATTATACAGAAAACAAAACAGAGAAATGGAAACATACAAACTACCTATTGCTTTAACAAAAGTAGACCCTAGTGGCCCTAACATTCCTTTGAATGCTTCCAAAATCTCCAAAGTTCATTAAAGGTCATGTCCAATGGATTACATTTTGCAGAACTATACTGTACATATCTTTAACTTCAGACCTGACACATTCAGCATATTTTAGATTGAAAGTAAATTCAAACTCTGTTTCCTCCCGCATTTTCTCAACATAATCATTGTAAGTATGATCCTGGGGCAGGTGCGATTTACCTTTTGGTTGGCAGGTCACCATTAATTGAATAATCATAAATAAATGCTTCCTGAGAACACTTAAAACACAGAAAACTGAGAAGGGACACAGAATGATTCCAAAGTTTAAGCACCATTATAGAGCATGAATTTCAGACTCAAGTCTTGTGTTTTCCAATATGTTTTGCCCTAGGAATTTCTTCCATGTAAAGGAATAGACTGACACAATTGCGGGCAATAATGAGATACCTGAGGTATTAGAAAAAATGAGAGAGGTTTTGGGGTAGAAAAGCACCAAGAGCTTTGCCTCTGAGCTTGACATCACCCTACCTACTCTGCCCACCCAACTCTGGATCAGCGCCCACAACTCCAAGATGGAAATAACATGAAAACAAACTTCCAAAGACCTTTATGTCCTTGAATAAAGGGAAAAGTGTATGTGAAAAGCCTTCTAAAAATAAGCATTTATGAATGTAACAGGTTATCAGACTTGCTCATGAAGTTGGAAACCCAGAGTGCTTTAGAAATAAAACACACAGGCCGATAATGCTTTTGTTAGATTGGGAAGGAAATTCTCGAAGTATGAATTCCCAGTTTCCTTTAGCCCCATTCCTATTGCTAAATGGAGATCATCCCATCTTTATGTGTCAGATGCAGCATATGTGCAAATACCTCATGATCATCTTTCACAGGAATTCTTTCCAAGTGAGAAAGTAAGTAATGGGGTCATGGGCTTTCGGGAGTAATTCAGCCCAGGTGTCCAGTGTGATTTTGATTAACAAATTCTGTCCCCAGTTTTATTGTGTGTGGGTAAGCTGCAGTCTATGATTTCATGCACTTTCTGAAGGAGAAAGAAGGAAATTTAGCTATAAGTATTTTATAACTGTTCATAAAAAAGGATCCTGAAATTCATAAGGAGTCTTAAGACGGCCTACTGCTAATCCATGCTAGGCAATCAATCATAACGCAAATGACAAGCCATGAATGAACAGATAATACAATGCACATTGTGGTCACAGGTTATTATCGCCACCCTACCCCTACTCATCTCCATCATCCATGGAGAAAGTAATAAAATGCCAGTGCACTGATCTCTTCTGTTCTCTTTCTTAAAATACCCAGTGCAGACAAGTAGCAGCCCAAGTTAAGCTTTCGCTTAGGTTTCAATCCATATTGCAAAAGATATCTGTTCCCTCTCTATTGCCATGTATTTTTAATCCCTGCATGAAAGTATCAAGTCAAATGAGCATCGGTGCTTGAGAACACATAACCAAGGTAGATACTCCTGTTTCTAAACTTGGGTATCCTTGCCCTGCTCAGACCACCTCATGTTATCCCAGATGTTGCCTGCTCACTACAGGGCCTCAATAATTCATCAGCATTAACAAAAATCAGAAGTATGGGAATAAGTAAAGTGTTAAAATAAGTTTTTATTTTTTTTTTAAAGAAACTTTGATTTAATCTGAAGCTTTAGCAAACTCAGGTTACTAACATCTTTAGCTACCCCAAAACTGGATCTCGTCTGTACACCATCTGGGTAGGTTTTGGAGCAAAACCAGAACTTTTGCAATACCTTCTCCTTTGGCAGAAAACACTGCCTAGAATTCAGGTAGTATGGCCTTCTACTCATTTGTGGCTGGACTGTACACAGCAAGAAACGGAAAATTCCGATTAAGTTGGTGAATGAGGAAGACATGTTTCATAGCAATGCAAGTATAACAAATTGCCTGATAACTAAGCAGGTCTGAATTCAGTGTCCACAATGTTCTGGAAATCAAAAAGGCTCAGTCTTTGTTTCATTTCTCCATGACTTCTAAAAGCTTTCTCCTAGGAAATTAGTTTGAGAACATAATTTGGTGAATCTGGTTACAGAAATGTTTACCTCTGGCATCTAAACTCTTTTCCAGTGCTGATTCCAAAATGACACTATTAGATATAGAAAGGGATGTTTAATAGAGGAAATAATACTGAAAATCTCCCCACAGCAAGAGGCTGTTTGAATAGAATCTTTCATATCCGTACACACATGCATGCACACACATGTGCACATTCACATTCTCACAGACCTCCACAGGTTAAATCTTGCACTCCAACCTCTATGGATGAATTATGAATTGCCAACACCACCGAGATCATGTTGGAGGAAAAATTCTTTTCTCAAGGTAGCAACCATTTGGAACAGCAAAAGGCCTAAGCTCTGTGGCCACATAGGCCTGGCTGGAACACTAATTATGTATGGCCAGCCAAGTCACACAAACTCTGTGATCCTCAATTCCTTCCTCTGTAAACTGAGGATAAAACACACACTTCATGAAGTTGTCATGAAGACTTCATGAGATGATGTCCGAGGAGCATGCCTGGCCCAGTGGTTGGCACACAGAGGTTGTGCAGAAATCCGTATCGGCCATCCCCACAGACCTGACATATTTAACAGAACTGCCAACTTTCCAAGAAGGAATGGAGTTGAGAGAGGAGATGGAAGAATCTGGTTCCAATTCATATGAAAATTCAATCCAGAAGACAAAGCAGCCTGTTACAGCCCAGAAGTATGATTCTTTACCTTATTTCAAAATAACTGCCTACTTCTGTTTGCCAGAGAGAAAAATCAGACATTCTACTGAACTGTGAGTTGCATGCTTTAGAAATTAAAGGGATTTATCTTTCTCCCCTTAGAATGTGGCAGGAAACTGAATAGATGCAGCAATATATCATCCCGAAGCTCAAAATAGAGTTAAAATTATTCTACAGACCTTCCTTCCATCTCCAGGAGCCTGAGATAACAGAGAAGCCCCACCCTGGTCTCTCCCTCCTTCACCTTCACCTCCCCCATTGTAAAGACAGAATTTCCAGCAATACTGCTATAGTTCTGTGTCCCTGTCCTCATCTTACCACTGTATTTTCATTTGTAATAGTAGTTCCCTGGATCTGTCTCAAATCTTTATGTTGTTACTGGCCTTGAGCTTACTTCTTCTCTCACCCTTTAGGTTCTTGGTATTCAGCTGTCAAAATATTTAGAGGCCATTGCATTTCTCTATATTGTCCTTTGTAGTCCACCATAGCAGAAGCCGCAGAGATGGCAGTGACATTACAAGGTCTGCTCCACATCAGGAGACTGTTGAACACCCGTTATAACATTTATGAGACTGTGCAATTTAATCACATTCAGGGAATTTCATTTCTGGCTGGGATGTTTATTTCTGTTCAGTTTATCCATAGTCTGTTATTTTACTGTATTTCACAGAATATTTTAGATGCCCCCCAAAAGGAGGGGTTTTGCTACCTAGATTCCAACTCACTGAATTTGGAAAAGGATTTGCTTCCCTAAATTGACCAAGATTAATGGAGACCACATACATTAAAGTGCAAATTTCATTCCTAACCATTCCCTCTTTAAACATTTGAGACATACTGGGTTGAAAAAGTGGCTCTGAGTTTGATGTATCACCTGCTACAGAGCAGAGTTCATGTTGCTTCGATGTAGGAGACCAGTCTGTTTTATCTGGTCTACATCTGCCCATAGTTTTAATAATTCAGTTCATTCTGAGTTTGGGGCGTATGTGTTCATCAAGGTTCCCTTTTGTTCAAAGGGATTTTTCCATGACCCAAATCACAGGTTCTTCCTTTAACTGTATCCTTCCAGCTCCTCAAAGGGGATGTCGTACTTTTATTTGTAAGGACCTCCTCACAATTTTTTTCTGGCATAGGAAAAAAATTTATAAAATTGATAAAAATTTTTTTAAGTTATATTTTCCCAATGTTCTAACATTATTGGGTCTGAGCATTTCTGCGAAGTGCATGTTTCACTTAAAATCATCTAAAATCCAATTGCATTGGACTATTAATCCTATTTAGGTTAAAGGCATGTTTAATTATCCATTTACTTTATTTCTCACCAAAGACTGCAGGAGCCTGATTTCTCTCATAGAACCACTACCCCAGATTCCTATTTAGAAGAATCCCAAGAGATTGACTCTAGGACCACTCAAAAAGAAAATGTAATTTATTCTGGAAATTATGTTGATTGGCTAAATCTCCGTGAAGAAGAATATGTGCAACTGGTGTGGCAGCCCATGCTCTTTCCTACGTGGAACCAAGTCCTGCAGGAAGCCATTATTCTCCATAGCTCTCCCTCCATTTGTTTTACAGGAAGAGACCCCCTACAGTGACTCCCACTGTCTGTAGCTGCTGAAGTTCAGCAGTGGGAAGCACACTTTCTCCATGCCAAGTCACATTCTCCAAAATCAGCTTCAGCATCAAAAATTATAAACCCCATGAGAGCCGTTTCCATCCTTAAATGCTGCCCAGATCCAAACCATGCACATATAATTAGTGATCTGCTGGTGCTTTTCTCTTCTCAATACCTTCCTGCCCATTTGACCAGCAAACCCCAGAGGTGGACCCAAAGGACATATCTACCATCATTTGAGGTTATAAGTGGTCCTACCTTCTATAGTACTTCTCCATATCCAACTTGTATCCTTTCCTTTGTTGCTAGAGTTGTGCATAGTGCTCTTGGCACAGAATAACGTTTGGCAAGTTCACAATAATGATAATGTGCATTAACACTTGAGTTATCTGGAACTGTCAATGGTTGATCTGACCCAAATGGCTAAATATTCTGGAAGCTGTTAAAAAAAATTCAACTGAGTAAATGGAAATATATCATTGGCTTCACTGAATGATTCACGAATCAGGGAGCAACCCATCTAGAAAATAGAAAGGAACTCCACCAAACTATAAAAAAGGAAAGATTTTTAAAGGTGGAAAGGAAGTGGGGAAGAAAATTAGCAAAGAATACATTATTTCAATCAAGGTCAGCCTTCTAAGAGGAACAGAAGGGCTGTTCTGGCAGATTGTCTCCCTAGTGCCAACCAGGCACATGTTGACTGGTTAAAGGTTACATTCCTAGGAGGTTGAACTACAGTTAGGATAGGTATTCAGTCTTGGTTTGCTAACAGGAGGTTTAATATAAATGACTCCATTTGGGGTCTTCTGTCTCCTTTTTAACAATCTTTCCCTGTTGATCTGACTCTTAGCTTAATTGAGAGATGTGATCAAAATACAAGGGAGGCATTAGCCCCACTCCCAACCACTGCGTTCCTCAGTCTTCTGTGTGCTATTCACAGGTCATGATGTTTTTGCTTAATCCCTGTGCTATTCACAGGTCATGGTTCCAGGTTCATAATCCTTAAGTCAGTTATTTCCATTTCTTTTCTAATCTTTCAGTCATGGAGAGATCATCTTGGTTGTAGCAGCTGCAAACATGCACTTACAGCATTTGAGAGAATACAATGCACCAAGGAGATTATTATGATTATAATAACAGGATAATTCCCAATGTTTGGAGCATACTTTGGAACCACGGTCCCCAGTCAAATTCAAATAAGTCAAAGACAGACCACAGTAAAGAAGTCACCCTTTAAAGCCAACTGGGTTGCTCGGTGATCTTGTATAACTGAATTTCAACCTCCCCAGAAGTTTTAACCTAAGTGTGGCAGGTGGCACACAGACACTTCCTTGCTCAGCCACAAGATAATCAAGGGCTGTCCCATTACCATGAACAACTTTGGTCAAGTCACTTAATCCTAAGCAGGGGAACCATAGTAATCCACTAAGAAGCTAATTTTGAATCATGGATGACTCCTGGTAGATCCTTTCTGACTGGACAACATAAGTTTAAGGGAGCTGACAAGGCATCTCAGTTTGTTTGCAAGCAGTTAAGGTCACAGTTAGATGACTTGAGAGGCATTGTCTGTTTATACATTAGCTATTTAGACACTCACAAGCCCAAGAGGAATGAATCCACCACAGACAAAGTTGAACCCTTTTAGGGCACAAACCATTCCCATTAAGGAGGTACTGCTAATATGGATTCATTTATGGGGATTGCTGGGTTTACCCAGTGTAGGTAAAGCTGCAATATTTTCAGAATCTCTCACCTGGCCTTAGTGCATTACCACATCAATAGGTGTTTTCAAGAGGTGGAGAGAAGTAGTCCATCTTCACATCAATAGGTTATTAGAAGGGTGGGGGAATCAAGGGCATATCTGGACCAGAGAGGTTTGGTGGGATCTCTTTTTATAGCAGGGTGGTGAGAGACACAGGCAAGCAGAAGTGGCTGACTGCCTGTATGCAATAAAGGGGTTTCTCCCACTTAATTTCCCCCTTTTGGATTCAAAGGTAATTTTCCCTGGGATAGGAACTTATTCCCCCCACCCCAGAGTTACTCCCAGTCAAGCCAGGGGTCAGGTAGGTCTTCTCAAGCCTGAAATAAAAAGCTGCTCCGCCCCTCCCCCAACCCCCATAATAATGGCTTGGGAAGGAAAGTAACAAAAGAGAAGTGTGGGTAAAATTGCAGTATTTCCAGAATCTCCCACCTGACCCTAGGGCATCTCCTTATCAATAGGTGTTTCCAAGGGGTGGAGAGAAGTAGTCCATCTCCATATCAATAGGTGTTTACAAGGGTGGGGGAAGCGAGGGTATATCTGGACCAGAGAAGTTTGGGAGAGCCCCTTTTTGCAGCCAGGTGGTGATGGACAAGGGCGAGCAGAAGTGGATGACTGCTTGTAGGCAGTAAATGGGTTTCTCCCCTCTATTTCTCCCTTCGACTGATTTTGGTTTCAAGGTAATTTGCCCCAGGCTGGGAGAAAGATGACCCCCAGCAAATTACACCTGGCGTAGTTGGCAGGATCTCTGAACCCAAAATCTGTCTTCGTGGGTGCGACACTTGGGCAGGCTGCCCCTGTGGATGGTGGGGAGGCCCCCAAGGTTGCGGCAGTGTAGGGTGCAGCTTCACCCAGGAGTTCTGTATTCATGGGACTTCCTCCTGGGGAGCCCCTAGTGGGAAATTAGTCTAGAGTAAAGCACCTCTTAGAGGGGTGGGACCTTCGCCAGAATTGGGGAAGAGTAGAAACACTTGAAGCTGTGGAATTAGCCCTCCATGAGATAGAAAACTGCTTAGAGGCCCTGAGTGGCTGTGTAGCAGCCAGGATTATGGGATGTTTGTTTGTCAAGATAGTAAAAAGTGTTATTGAGTAGAAAGACACACTTCGGCAGGAGAGACACATTTCAGTGTTGCCTGAAAGAGCTGGGTGATGACTTATGGGATGGCCTTAAGAAAGATAGACAGTTATTAAGAAGATAGGTCCTGCTCCTGCAAGATACCTCAGCAGCAAGAGAGGAGGCAGCAGGAGAAGCCGTGTAGCAGGAGGCCATGGGGGATGGGAGGAAAGAGCTGTGCCTTCAGCCCCAGAGATGGTGGAGGAGGAGCTGGGGGAGGAGGGAGGGGTGTGGCCACAGGCTGAACTGTCACCCAGGCCATTGCGAGGCACCAGCCTCTCCCGTATTAAAGGCCCGCCCAGCTGTAATTAAGAAAATTAAAATGCAACAACCATGGGCTCCTCAGGGGAAGGGGCAGCTCTATCCCCAAGTTGTGGAGCACTCCATGCTCTGCCCTTATACTCAGGATGAGCTGGTGGACATGAGCATCTGGTTTTGGCAGAAGCCATCAGAACCTCTGCCTACATGGCTTTTATGTCTCTGGGATATGGGGGTGGAAAATATTGTTATGTCAGGTTCTGAAATGGGTAGACTGGCTTCCCTGATGACCCATCCTTCCCTCTGGCAGCATTTGCAAAGTGTCCATCACACCTCAGGGAATCAGGTACTTCTGGATTGGCTGACAGCAACCATCAGGGCAATTTGGCCTAATCAGGGTGACTTAGTCATGGTTTGACTGAGGTGATGATCAAGGCCCCAACCTTGAGGGATGTGGTGGGGACTGGAGGCCACATGTATAATTAACAATTCACTGGTCCCCCATGAATGTACAGCATATCCTGGAGCTGGTGGACACAGGAGAAGAATGGTCTCTGATTTATGGCCACCCTGAGAGTTTTCCTGGGACCCCTACTGTAATAGATGGCTATGGAGTAAGGCAATTAAAGTTAAGAAAGCCCAAATTCCATTGGAGATAGGGCATTTACACCCAAAGGAGTATACTGTATACATTTCTCCCATCCCTGAATATATATTTAGGGATCAATATCTGGCAGGGCCTATGGTTACAAACCACTGCAGGTGAGTTCAGACTGAAGGTATGTGTGGTAAAGGCAGTTCTGAGGGGATATGCTAAGCACCCATTTGTAGCTCTGCCTTACCTTGGTGGGTGACAAATACTAAGCCATATAAATTGCCTGAAGAACACAAGGAAATTGGAGAAAATCTACAGAAGTTGGAGAAGGTGGGTTTCATAAATTCCAATCATAGTCCTTTCAGTTCCTCAGTGTGGCCAGTGAAAAAGCCAGATGGGTCCTGGCATATGACTGTGGATTACAGGGAACTGAATAAAATCATAAACCCTTTGCATGCTGCTGTCACCTCTACAGCAGTGCTTATGGACACACTCAGTCATGAACTAGAGACGTATCATTATGTTGTAGATTTTGCTAATGCTTTTTTCTCTATTAACACAGCACAGGAACGTCAGAACAGTTTGCCTTCATGTGAGAAGGCTGGCAGTGGACATTGTGCTGTAGCTGAAATGACATAATAGATTGACCCACCCATCCAACTGTATTATCTTCATTTTGCTTAGGGGAGAAGGCCTAAAGAAGAAGTTCCTATCAGGCTTTGATTATCAGCTTCCAATTCAGCCAAACTTTGACTACAAAGCTACCTAAAATTTTCTCTCATCTGTTTTTAGACCAGACAAACAGTGAATATTTCTGGCAGTATTGAATGACCTCTTGGATTTAATAGGCATCCCAAACACAAGATAATTTCCTTTCTCTGCCATGTACCATAGGCAGACAGACATCTAGGGGTGCTGAATCTGGTAAGAATTCTCACCATTAACCAGCCTCTTCTAGTTTTTCCAGGATCCTATCTGTAACTCTGGTATTTATCAGATTTTGGCAAAATTTTTTTTTTTTAATTTTAGTTTTTCATTGGCTGTTTAAGAAAATAACAACAGTCTACCAGAATATCCCTCAGAGTCCCACCAACTCTGGGAGGAGCCCATATAGGCCCCTGTACTTTGAACGTAGGTATGGGGGTAACTATAAGGGTAGTAACTTGGTAGATTTTTGTTTATGGTCATGTAATCTTACAGCACTGAGCTATAGAAAAGTAAAAGTGGTTTTTAAAGGTGGAGAGATCATGTGAGAAAGAAATTATTAGCAAAAAATTGCATTGTTTCAGGCAAAGTTACCTTTCTAAAAGGAGCAGAAGGGGTCTGTGGGTAAAACTGCAATATTTCCAAAATCTCTTTCCTGGCTTTAGTTCATCTCCATATCAATAGATGTTTTCCAAGGGGTGGAGAGAAGCAGTCCATCTCTGCATCAATGGGTTATTACCTGGGCGAGCTAGGGCTTATCTGGATGGGAGATGTTGGGTGGAGCTTTCTTCTTCTGCAGCCAGGTCTGTAGAGACACAGAACAACTGCTTGTAAGAAATAAACAGTTTACTCCATTTTATTTCTCCCTTTGACTGATTTTGGTTTCAAAGTTACTTTGCTCCAGGATTTTCCCTCCAGAGTTATAGGGTCTATCAGGCAAGTTACCTCCCTAGTTCTGACAAGGTAATTCCATGTTGACAGGTGAAAGATTATATTCCTGGAAGGCTGAAACTGCAGTTAAGTTAGGTATTAAGTCATGGTTTGCTGATGTGAGATTTTAGCATAAGTGATTCTTCCTTTTGCAGTCTGCTGTCTCCTTTTTAACAATATCAATGGAAATCCATGCAGCTGAAAGCCAAAACACAGAGCTTGACTGGTCCTTTCACCTGAGGGGTCTCATGGAAGTTACTTCCTTCCCTCCTTAAGACATGTAATTCATATTAAAATGAAGACAGCATCTAGCCTGCTGCAAAGATCAGATGAGCTGATAAAGGCACAAGGATATGTTAGTATAAATAGTATTCTAAATATTTAAGAATTAACATGTCAAATTAATAAAGCTTTATTTAGTTTATTATTTAAATTCTAATCCAAGTAATTTGACAATTTAAAATTGTTTTTGATTCTAAATAAGTTCATACCAATGGTAAGAAATTTAGAAAATGAAAATACCATGAGGGAATATTAAAAACACTCATAATTCCACTAATCAGAGATATACTCTTAACAGGGCAGTATTGTGTTTTTATCTGATTGTTTTAACAGTGTGGGTGTAATTCTGGGGGAATGTGTGTTCCCAGCCCAGGGCAAATAAAACTTTGCAGCAGAAATCAGTCAAAGGGAAAAATAAAGTGAGAGAATCCCATTTACTGCTTACAAGAAGTCATTCTCTTTCACGACCCAACTGTGAAGGTCCCTCAAAACCTCTCTCTGGTCCCAGCCTTCCCACCCACCTTGGAAACACCTGTTGATATGCACTAAGGCCAGGCAAGAGATTTTTGAAATATTGTAATTTTACCCACAATGGGACATCATATACAGTTTTTATCTGGCTTTATGTTTGCCTACCCCAATGGTTCTCAACTGGAAATGATTTTTGCCCCCCCAGCAATGACATTTGGCAATGTCCAAAAGTATTTTCTTCATCATGTGTGCATGGGGTGTTATGAGTATCTAATGAGTAAAAGCAAAGGACATTGCTAAACACCCTACAATGTGCAAAACAGCCCCTCAGTGAGGAGTTATCTAGCCCCAAATGGCAATAGTGCCAAGGTTGAAAACCCTGACTTAATCTCATATCACAAAGCATTATGGCAGCTTTCCCTGTTCAAATCAGCCACCAAGAACACAGGATCTAATACTTAGAAAAACATTTAGAAAACTGAATGAAGAGGACACTTGGGAGTCCTCAGCTCCATTGTTCAACCCCAAACCCATAACATGAATACAACATCATACAAGAGTAACTGGAAAACAAAAGACCAAACCCATCATCCACTGTGCCACACAACTGATTAGCTACTTGACATAAGTCATTCCCCATCATATATCCCAAATGACCTGATTGTATTAAAGATATCCATCCTGATGTTTTCGTCCTATTATGTGAAATCTCTAAGAGACTTGAAATGATTTTTCCCTCCGATTTACTCAAACTAAACAAATAACCAACCTCCACTTCCATCTTTCCAATCCTTTGGTCCATCTGCGATCCTGAGTTGCAAGCCACTTGGGCACTTTGTTTTCATGTCCTTTTTCCCATTAGATTGGAAATAACCTGATGAGTAGGTGTAGCTCTTGGGGGAAGGGGGTCCGTCTGTCCCCTCTGGCTACTGCACCCTCTCTGCAGTCACTGACATGTGCTCACTTCCCCACCCATCCCTTCCAGGAGGAACTCTGTGAGCGGATTCTTGGTGACTAGCAGACGCCAGACCAATTACATACCAGGAAGGGAGGGGAGGAGAGAATGGCCGTTTTCTCTGCACCCCTATCCCAGGATCCACAAAGACTGCAGCAGTGAACACCTATTGATACGCAAACAGACTGAGGCTAGGCCAGGAATTCTGCAATTTACCCCACAGTAGGCACTGAACTTTATCTCAAAATATGGAAGACCAGGAATTAGAAAACCTAATTCCAGTTTTATGTCTTTCTGGTTATCTTTCTGGTTACTTAATCTCACTGAGTCCCATGTGCTTGGATGTAATGTGACCTAGCTCCAAGAACCACCCTGAGGACCTCAACAGGTGGCTATAAAGTTCAAATAAGAGAATGTGCCTTGAGTTCTTTGAAAATTTTGAGCTACCAGACAGAAAACAGTATACTACAATAGGCAGCATCTAAGATGGCCCCAGTAATCTGTATTTCCCAGGCCTCATGGTTTAATACAATTCCCTCCACTTGAATGTCAGCTGGACACATGACTTAATGACTAGAATAAGGCAGAAGAGACGGGACACCACTTTTGTTATAAAAAGGCAATGGTTTCTGTCTTCGGTCCTCTGCCTTGGGTCGCTCACTTGGAAGGAAAACAGTTGTCATGTGAGGTAGGCTTGTGGGTACATCCACATGAGTGAACCATGGCCTTGCACCAGGCGTGTGAGTGAGAAGCACACTCTCCACCATCTGAGCCCTGAGACCACTGCAGTCAGCCGATACTTTTGATGGCAACCTTGATAAAGCCCTAAGCCACAAACCACCCAGCAAATCCATTCCTGCATTCCTGACCCACTAGGAGGATTGCATGTGTATTGTTTCCAGACACTAACTTTTGGGTTCTTTGTTCAAATTCCAGCTAAGGTATCACCACCCTTCCTCTGCCCACTTATGACTTCTGATGGCTTTAACTGATTTCTCCCCCTGGGGCTTAGTTGCCTCCTGTTGTCAAGCCCTGCCCTCCAGCCCACAGTCTGCGGGCTTATCCTGGAGACAGAGCTGTGAGGTTGACCAGCTCCATGAAGGCAGCAGACTGCTAGGGGAAGGTACACTTCCCTCCACAGAGCTGGCAAGAACTTGAAATTTCAGACTTTAATTTAGAATTCACATTGTTTGCCACTATCTTAGAGCTGTCCCAAACGACAGAAAGTAGCAAAGGGAGAGCTGAAAAATATTGAACCATTAACTAAACTCTCATATTTTTATACTAAAGAACCTCCTTAAAAATGAATTCCTATGTAATCCAGTGAATGTTTTTATTTTAGGGGAATTACATATAGAGTATCTCTGGTGTGTTCTCTCTCTTTTCTTTACTGTTTGGCAACAACACTGTTTGTCAATATATTTAGGTAAGCACCTTCGTTTCTGTACATTTTATTTCTATATATTTGACTTTTTTTCTGTATTAAGCACATCGTGTTATAAGGAGCAACCGCTGCATGCCTTTATGTGAGCATTACTAAAAGCACTTAGGAACCAAATTATTTCAGCATGTGCTTTCTGTTTCTATGTCTCAGTTGCTAAAGTCAACCCATGGATTTCATTCACATTTATGCCTTGTACCTTTGGAAATGCCATAAATTCTCAATTGTCTACCTTGCTTTAGTGGATTTTATGAAGAATTTAAAATTTCCTGGAGCTTCTGCCTCTCTTCAACCTGTCCCAGAAAGCTTCTTTTCTCCACCTTGTGACTTTGGACCTGTGACTACACCTTCATTTTTATATCAGCCACAGTAAAGTAACAGAAGGATGAAAATATGATGGAAATTTGTGCTTATTTAGTGTACCTTTGGAAAAAATATAAAACACCTCTGCAGTGTCTGCTCTGTGGGGTTCTCCCTTTATTAATTTGGCTCACTGAGCTTCATGTCTATTTCCTCTTTCCCACCCGTGCACTAAGGCTCATGGAAAAATAATGGAGAGGATAGTTGTGGACTGGGTGCCAGCAGCCCTTTTGCCCTAAGTTTACAATGAGAGCACTGAGATTGCAGTGATATTAATTTGAACATGAGTTAAAATAAGACAGATCTAAGGACTCAGGGAAAGAGAAACAGAAGGGTGGGTTATTTTTAAGTCCTATACTAAATTCTCTGACTTCTGTCCCTAGAGGGTTGATTACCGTATCCTAACAGTGAATAGACAACTGAGGCATTCAATTTTCCTGAACAGAACAGAAGGCGACTCATTTCCTACTGGCATGGAACTTCTAAAATTTTCAACAATGATATATATTTGATAAGAAGAGATGGTTTTTCAGCCTTTATGCTACTTTGTATTAACACAGCACACTTGGTACAGTGCCTGTATACTTCCGTGGTGAATGGCATCCATTCAGCTTTCCCCAGCACAGAGGAAGGGTAATTAAAACCAACTATCTCATCTCAGAGATGTGTGAAGATTAATAAAATGATTTCTGTAAAAGTCCCTGAGCTTTTGGAAAGAAGAATGCAGCACACAACATATTACTGGGTAGTTTAATTTGTAGTTCTGTGAGCTAGTTTATAAGCATTTTACATCAAATGAAAAACATAATTAGTGCTACATTGATGCTTCAAAGGTCAATTTATATACAAGGCAATAAATGTAAAATTTGAGGATTTAATCATGAATTAATTTATTGCACACCATATGTTATGTATATCGAGATCTATTTCAGAATTTAACTATTAATAAAAATGAGGAAATAAGAACAATGTAAGGGAGCTTTTCTTCAACTCAAAACTGGATGAAACAACTTTAAAGAATCCTTTCCTGCTCGCTCTCTTTCTGTGTGATTTCTAAGTCAAGGCCAGGTTTCTGCAGACAGTGCAGTCAAATGCGGGAGAGCACTTGCTCCAACTGTGTTTTTGAACTTTTAATCTGAATGCAGTGGACGGCCTGATCGGAGTGCAGAGAAGGGGCAGGTGAATAGTTCACTTATAACTGGTGCGAGGGGCCCAGACTTTGGTGATGCCAGTGGAAACAGAAAGAATGTAAGAGAAGAAGAAATTTTCTACAGAATAATCAGGTCTGGTAACTGATAGCACAACAGACACAGTAATCCTTTTGTTATAAAGAAATCACCATCATGAAGACATGAAACAGTGCTGTCTCAGCACATTCCGGCTGCTGTCACAAAACACCATGAACTGCTGGCTTCTTTATAAACCCCAAACATTGATTTCTCACTTTTTTGGAGGTGGAGAAGTCCAGGATCATGGCACCAGAAGATTTGGTATTTAGTGAGGGCTTGCTACTTCACAAATGAGGCCTCCTTGCCATGTCTCCACATGGTAGGTGGGACTAGACAGCTCTGCAGGACCTTTTCTTCTAATGACACCAAGACCACTCATTAGGGCTCTGCTCTCTTGACCTTCTAAGGACCCCATCCTAAAACCATCACATCAGGCATTGGGTTTCAGCATATGAATCTGGCAGGGTAGGGTACCAAAAACATTGAGACAATGGCATTTCACCTCTGGCCCCCGAAATTCACATCCTTCTCACATATCATCAACTCCAAAATCTAAGTCCAAACTCTCATCCCAGTATGATCTAAATAAGAAAAGGGTGAGACTATAGCTGTGAACCTGTGAAGTCAAACATGTTAAATGTTTCCAAAATACCTTAGGTTTCAGACCTGGGAGAGACATTCCTATTCCAAAGGGAACAAATAGAAAAGGAAAATGAGTAACAGGTCCAAGGTAAGCCCAAAGCCTAAGGGAGCAGGCATGAAAGCCAAGGCTGAGGACAATCCTTGATTCAAAGCTCTGCCTTTGGACTCACTAGGGCAGAACATTGCCGCGTGGGGCCCACACAGCAATGCTCATGCTCTCATGATCCCCCCGAGGCTAGTCTCACATGCCCGTGATGACGGGGTGAGGGCTGGCCCTGTCTCCAGGGTCTGCTGGGCATTGCCATCGTGGGGGCACTGCAGTGCACCCCATCCCTCTGCCAGCTGGGGAAACCCTTCGTGGCTCCAGCCTGTTCCGTCTTTTCCCTGTGCTTGCTGACTTCAGGGCGTGCAGCACCAGGGGCCCATGGGAGCCACACTCAGGGCAGCCGTGGTAATGGCATCTGAATTCAGGGAGCGGAGACGGCAGTGTGAGGGGGTTCCCTGCACTGGCAGCTTCTCTTTTGAAATTGCCTCACCCACTGACCTTGCACTCCAGACCTGTGATGGGGGAGGCAGCCCCATAATTCCTGAATTGCCTTGGGGTCATTTTTCCATTGTCTTCAAAGCTGGTCTTGGCTCCTGTTTAGATGCTGATTTACATCCCCGCTGGAACACCTCCCAGCTTCTGTTGAGATGACCAGTCTATACAACAGTCTTATCCAGTAAGGCCACATCCTTTCTGCTGTTTCCCAAACGAGCTTTTTCATGCCTTTCAATATGGATAGGCTGAGAATGATCCAAACTCAAGTTCTGCTTCCTTTTTGATTAACAATTCCATCTTCAAATCAATTCCCTCTTCTCACATTAGAATGTAAGCATTCAAGAGAAGCAAGCAGCATCTCCAAAAATCTGCTTAAATATTTCCTCAACCAAATATCCATTTTTATCACTCACAACTTCTACTTTCCACAAAACACTAGGAACACGAATACAATGCAGTCATGCTCTTTGCTCCTTTATATCAAAGATCGCCTTTCCTTTAGTTTCCAGTAACACATTCCTCATTTCTGTCCCAGTCCTCACCAGCATGACCTTTACAAGGTGTATTTCTACCAACACTCTCCACTAAGGTGTTCCTTTAAGATTGCAGCTTTTTCTAGCATACATATTGAAACTCCTGCAGCCTCTACCCATTATCCAACTCCAAAGCTACTTTTCCATCTTAGGTGTATGTTACAGCAGCACCCCTACTTCATGATACCAATTTTCTGTACTAGTCAGGGTTCTATAGAGAAACAGAACCAATAGGACATATATACAGATATTTACAGGGAAAGATTTATTATAGGAATTGGTTTACGCTGCTATAGAGGCTAAGCCCCATGATCTTCCGCTGGCAAGCTAGAGAACGAGGATAGCTGGTAGTGTAATTCATTCTGAGTTCAAAGGTCTGAGAACTGTGGGGAATGATGGGGTCAGTTGGAAGCTGAGTCAGAAAGCCTGAGAGCCAAGGTGGCTGAGCAAACAAGGCAGAAGTATGTCTCAGCTCCAGCAGAGAGAGAGTGAGTTAGTCCTTCCTCTGTGTTTTGTCCTCTGCAGGCTCTCAAGAGCTTGGATTCTGCCCATCCACACTGGGGAGAGCCATCTGCTTTACTCAGTTCACCCATTCAAATGCTAATCTCTTTAGAAAACACCCTCAACTATATACCTAGAAATAATGTTTTACCACTATCTGGGCATCCCTTACCCAATCAAGTTGACACATAAAATTAAGCCTCACAAAAGCTATCCAAAAGAACATTCTGTGATGATGAAATGTTCTCTATCTGCACTAATAGGATAGCCTCTAGACATATGTGGCTATGAGCCCTTAACATGTGGTTAGTGCAACTGGGTTATTTATTTATTTATATGAATTATTTCATCTCAATTAATTTAAGTTTAAAATTAAAAAGTCCCATGTGGCCAGTGGCTAATGTATTGGCCAGTGAATATGGAGAAGAATTAATAGCGTCAGCGGTGCCCTTATTAGAAACAGGGAAGCCAGGAACAAGAGTGTGCCTGGGAGCTGGTAGCAAGCACAGTTGGCATATCACACAAGAAAAAAGCATATTGCAAAATTACATGGTAGAAAAGTAGGATAAGAACCACAAATAACTCTCTTTAAAAAGTTATGTGAAATCCCCATTATGCTTAGTGCCCATCAGGATCCACTGTTTCCAGCCTCTTTTTTTTATACATGCCATTTTTCTGGTATATATTCCATTCATACCACAAATTGACAGACAAGCATGCTACCCAGGAGGCCACATAAGGAAGGAAGAAATGTAGACCTTGTAAAAGCAGGTGGATACTAAAATATCAGAGGCATTATTTCTTGGAATGAGTCTATCCCACTTTCTTTAGGTCACCATACTTTTATTAAAGGCACATGATTTCAACATGCAAGCCTGAGTTGCCCACGATACAGAGTTGACATATGAGAGAAAACTCAGAGAATAGTAATAAAGGCTTTTCACAATTGCCATAATAACTCATAAAGGGACAGACTTATTTGGTGCAGGAAATGTGTTAGGTTACAGCTGCTAACTTAACAGAATATGAGTATATCTTGCTAATTTTCCCCTACTTTCAAGTTTCCAACATTTCCATGAAGTTATATTTAATTAAACAGTTTACTATCTAATGCAAGTTTGATTTTTAACTTTAGCTACTTCCCAAGGAATAAATAAAATTTCATCCAGTATTGCGTTTAAAATTGCAAATGATAAAAATTAACATGCATACTGGGAAATTTTAAAGGATTTTTAAAAATCTCAATGGATTTTATAAAGGTCCAAAATATTAGATCTGTGTGCATGGTAGCAATTTATTTATACCATGGGTATGTTTGTATACAAATTGATTACTTCTGTATTTATTGCTTCTGATCAGCAAACTACATTCAAAAACTGGCACATCTTAGCAGGATGCTGTTTTATGCAACTGTAATAATGAAACAGTTTACCAAGTGCATCCTAGAAGTATGAGCTCTCATCTTAAATGTGATTAAGGCTTTATCATGACATGATATTATAGTATAAGGCCTTTCCAGCTTTAGTATCCTATGAGTCTATAATGTTTGGTGAAAGAGAATGCCACACATCGCTTATTAGGTTGTTTTTCAGTTTGCAGTTTCAGAAACAAAATGTCTGTTAGATTTGCTTCTACACTTCTCATGGTGATAATGTAAAGCTATGATATGTTCAATTCACTCTGTGCTCCTTTAACAATATATCCCACTAATGTAATAGTTCCTATATTTTATTATCAACCAGGCTGCAGGGAGATGGGGAAACACAGTTCAGGAGGTTCTCCAAGCTCCCCTGCTTTTGCCTCAACCCAAACAGCTTGGTGTTTATGCTTCATCTATTCACATTCCTTGCAAGAGTTTGTTATAAAAGTAGTCCTGCAGTGACTAATGGGGTATGTGGGGGAGACTTGGTGAACAGGGGAATCTAGTAAACATAATATTCCTCATGTAATTGTAGATTAATGATACCAAAAAAAAAGTACTCCTGTTATTAAAGTCAAAGAACAAAAAGATACCCAACATGGCAAATACACTCACAATCACACAGTACACACATACATGCACAGTTCCTATATCCACACAGATATGTATGTACACTCCCTATCACATATACATATGCATGCACACTCCCTATATATGCACACATGTGCATGTACATTCCCTACATCCATACAGACATGCATGCACACTCCCATGCATCTGTGCTGATTTTTTTCCCATTTGTTCCTCCAGATCTGCTCCCTTCCCATCTCCACCCAATCCTGTGCTCCAAGAGGCTAATCTTCCAGGCAATTCATGAGCTGACTGGGGAACTGCCCCTTGGCTTCCAAATAGGTTTAGGCCTGGGGAAGCCATGCAGTAGCCTTCAGAGCAGGCGAGGTGGAAATTGGCTTTTTATTTCTCCATCTCCCTCCCTGCAGAGTCCCAGGAGAGTGCATGTCCCTCAAGTGGCTTCCTTCATAGAATTGTCTTTTCTGAGGACACTAACTTCCCCCTTTCCTGGTCCCTTTATTTCTCTTGTCAGGATGGTGCCTCACCTTGTTTAGCCTTCTAAACTCTGCCCTCTGTAAAAAACAGGTCATTAAACTCTCCTCAAGTGACCCAGGTGAAGAGTGCCATTTGCTTCTTGCTGGGACCCTAAGTAATAAATACATCTATATTTGTGCCCACCCAGTCATGCGCTCACAGAAAACCCCACCTCCAAGCAAACTACCACAAAATCAGCATCACAGTGAGCAATTCATTTACCATAAAGGAAAGAGAAGATACTCATCTATCCTACTTGTAATTTCTCTTTATGGATTTTACCCCCTACCTGGCATTACACAAAAAATTCACTTTTAAGGAGACGCAGGGTTTTTAAACATTAGAATTTGAGTTTACTTAAATGCTTCAGGTTTTTTTTTCAAATACTCTTTATTACAATTTGAACTGGGTATATAGTTCAAATCAGTATTTGCTAAGGAAAAATTGGGAAAATCTTCAATAGCAATCATTAAGTCTACTTAATGACTATAAATGTAGACTACTCCTTAAGTAGTCTACATTTATACTACTTAATAATGCTATGGACAAAATACAAAGATGAATAGGACCTGAAAGAGAAAGATTTTGAAAACAAGTTGAATTAATTATAATGCATATAGCATTTTTCCCATTCCAGATATATTTATATACGTAAAGTCATGTAAGCAGTTCTGAAAGATGTTGTGAGTGATTGTCTCTGGAGAGAAAAGTTGTACAGGGAAAGTAGCATGGAGGGGCAGGTGGTGCATTGCAAATGTATACAGTTGTCAGTGAGTGAGAGCAGTTCAAATTATTTGATAGAAAGTAAATTTAAGGTATGAATCAAAGCCACACATTTCTAAATTACTTTTTTACTTCTTGATCATTTAGTGTATAACAAGTATCAATATGAAAAAGTATCTGCATGTTTAGTTGTCCACATCTGTTTGTAGAAGTGTGTACTGGGCAATTCTCTTTTACTCTTTGTAGACTCACATGTTGGTAACTCATGTTACCGCAAGTTCCTGTAGGTGCTTTACTAACCTTTGTTTTGGATGAGAGGGTAAATTTCCTAAGGTATTTTGACTATTTTTACATAACTTATGCTTCATGTTTTATCCTGTTATAAGTGTTCTCTCTTTAAAAACAAATATTAGCCAAACTTAGACACTATCTCTTAATTATGTGTTTATGGAGAAAAGTAAAAATTCAGACTAGTAACTAAATAAAATCACCCTGATAAATTGTTTTCTTCTTTGTTTCATTTTCCAATGTTTTAAGTTTCCCAAAATATTTTTCAAATAACAGCAAACAGAAAATAATATCCATTCTTTTGTCTTGTTTTATAAAGTGATATATTCTCTATGTAATGAGCTCTATCAATGTTGTAGAATTATTTTGTAAGGTGAAAAAGTAAACAATAGGAAAATTAGGTATCATCTACTATGAAGAATTTAAACTATCAAGGCAACATAATGTAAAAAGGAAATAAAATTGCTTAAATCCCACAAAGAAATTTGCAAAACAGTATCTTAGCATAATATAGTAGTCTGAGTGCTGTAGGTTATCTGATGTACATTTGGGGATGATTTCTTTAGCAGAGTGGAAGTTGGGGATAAGATTAATAGTAAGTCAAGTTAGTTGGAATCAACAGGCTTTGAACATTGGGCAGGGAGACAGGTATAATATCATTTCTAACCTTGAGCAACTTGTGGGAACCAAAAGGACAACCACTTTCTTCTATCCTTTCTGCATCTGTCTCTTATGTGATGGGGGTCCAGTTAGGGCTGGAGACCAAGACTTAAGGGTATGGTGACACCAGCTACCAAGGTTAAAGGAACTCTAAGATAGTCAGGCTTTGCCTCCTGGCCCTTTCTGAGTGGGACAGAATACTGATTTTCTAGATCTATTTGTCTAGATCCATTCAGAGGCAGGGATTCCCAGCAATTAACTGCAAAACAGAGAGGCCTGGCTGGCAGGGTAGATACGTGAACCCTGATTTAGCTAAGAAAATACACTCCTGAAGGTCATGCAGAAAGCCCAGAATCTCCAGAAGCAGTTCATGCTATTTGGTTCTCTGACAACACAGATTTATTAGGAAATTGCACAGCAGGTAGGAGGCACCCTGACTCAGTGTGGAGCTGTTTCAGAGGACACCAGCTGAAACAGGGAATTGGGGCAGGAGCGTCGTCTATCAGCCTGCCTCCATTGCACACCTGAGGAAGAGAGCTGCTCTTTGCGGAGTGGGTGGAGAGAGCAGCCAAGAAAAATCGACCTTGTACACAAATATGTCTAGCTGGATTACCCCACTTTTCAGCATAACTCAACAGGGAAATAGAGAAATAATATTAGTGAGATAGAAAAACAAAACAAAACACATCAAGAACAAGGGAAACAGTAGCATCCAGAGGAAGAACATTCACTAAAAATGATACATGGCAGCAACTAGAAGAAAATTGCAAGACAAATGCTTAAATACAAGATAGGCCTTTACTAATCAGGAGCACAGGACATGAGGAGGGTACAGGTGAAGAATATAAACAGCAAGAACTGATATAAGAGAACAAAATGAAAAGGGAAAAAGATTATATAAAGAGGACTAAAAAGGAAACTAAAAATGCAAACAAAAATACAATCCAGACGGAATATAATGAAGAGCAGAACTGGTAAGGTCGGAATCTACCGATGATAGGACAAATTTGAGAAGCTGTTCCCAAGCACAAGAGAAGTTTAAAGAAAGTAAGTGTGATTAGTGCAGACATCACTTCTATTCGAAGAAGAGATGAAAGCAAACAGATCAGAAGCAATCATCAAAGAGATGAAAGAGTCTTAGCTAGACAGATTTACAGTTGCTCACCTTATTGCAGGCAAATTTAATTAAACACATTTCCACAGGTGGTATTCCTGAACAGAAAATAAACATACACCACTTTGCTTTCACTCGGAAAATTAGAGCAATAACACAATAAGGTTAATACTAATTGAAGAATATTACATTTATTGATATAATATCTTCCATCTTGCTAGTAATAGTTCTATGCACTTTATGTGTATTCATTCATTTGATCATCTGTTACTATTTCTGTTTTACAGATAAGGAAACTGAGTCACAGAAAGGGCGAGTAACGTGACAAAGATCACATAGCTGGCAAGCCTCGAAAGTGGAAAGTGAAGCTGAGTGCTATAACTATGGCTTTATATCTTGAAGAATATTTTTAAAAGCTAAAAATAGAAAACTTCATAGAATATAAAACAGAATATATATACCTTCAGAATAAAAAGGAAATAAAAATAACAATGTGTATTCTGAAAGAAACAAAAGGATACAATAAGCAAGCACATGGGCAAACACACAACAGAAAACATGAAATGACCCATGTAAAACCAAAAACAACCTTTAGTAAGAAGCATAAATCAATTTGTCTGTGAAGGATAAAAGTCTTTATTAGGCAGAAAAATCTCAACAATATGCCTTTTATGAAAGATACACCAACTACAGAGAGATGTAAAAAACAGGTAAACAACAGGATAGGAAAAGATAGATTTCACAAACACAATGAAAGGAAGTCAGGATTATAATATTGACATCAAAGAAAACTGAACTCAACATAAGAAATTTAAAAGAGGCAAAGGGTAATTTTCTAATGAAATGTACAGTTTTCAAAGAGACATAATTCCTATAACCTTGTAAGCATCACATACATTCTCATTTAACATATTAACTATAAGCTACCATTTATATAGCACTAAGAGATACGAACAAATAAATGTGTTAGATGACATGAATATCATTGAATGATCCAGTAAATGAAAAATAATCTGCAAGATATAATTAATAACATTGAGTTAATTATATATGCTAAATTTTGCAATCAACAGAGATAATTCACTGTATTTTATGGCATTTTTGAGCATTTATAAAATTTGATCACTTATGGGGCAGAGTAAAATTCCCTAAATTCCTAACAATGTGAAGCACACAGTTACACTATCTGATGTCAATGTAATAAAGCTAGCAATAAATAAAAGAAAAAAGTTTTTAAGTGGAAATTTTTAAAATATGAAATAATGTTATGTTAAAGAAGAAATAAAAACTGCAATTATTTAATATGTGTAGAATTTTGACAATACATGCACATACAAGTAATTTTTGTTTTCTTCTCTTTGTCATTTTGCAGTTTTGAAAATTTCCAACAAAAAACATGGGGTCTTTTAAAACACCCTAAAATACAATTTTTTAGTGTAAAAATAGCAACATTAAAAAAAAACAATTGTCAAAACTTATGAAATAAGGCTAAAGTGGAATTAAGAAGAAAAATAAAAACTACATGTATTTCAAAAGAGCTAATAAAAATAAATGGTATAAACATTTAACTACAAAATTAATAAAATTTGTAACAAAATTCTAGGAAACCCTGATGAAAGAATTAAGAAATATGAAAGGGTAAATTCGAAAAGAATTGAATAGATAAAAAAATCCAAGTACTGGTTATTTGAAAATGATAATGAATTTAATGGAGTTACAATACATCTAGCAAAAAAAAAAAGTAAAACAAATGAAAGTGTTTATGTATTACCAATAATAAAAATAGAAATATTATCACAGATTCTGATGACTTTTTCAAGTATTACCATATATTTTAGACAACTTTATGCTAATACAGTATTTTTAAAATATGGCCTAAAAGTATAATATCCAAGAAATAGAAATAACTCATACTGACACATGTCTTTGTATCAAAACTGCTAACTACATTATTTATCCTAAAACAAAGAGTTTAAAGGTTTATGTCCACCAGCAATGAGCAACCTGTATATATAGTTCAATTCTTTAAGAACTTCAAGGAAAAATCTTATTTTTTTAAATAAGCATAACACATTGAAAATAATGGCTATTTTCCCAAATAATCTTGATACTAACATCTGACAAAGGTAGTGACCAAAATAAAAATACAGAGCCCCTAAATAAAATTCTAGCAAACCACATTCTCCAAAATATTGCAAGAACAATATTCAGTGACCAACATTGCCCAGGAATGCAGAAGGCTTTCACACAGGAAAATCAGAATAGGTGACACTACATTAGCATAAGAAAAACTGCCCAGCCTGTGCAGGGAAACTGTGCTGGAGTAGATCTTACTGAGAATGGCCACGGTAGCCCCCTCCCCAGACACACACACATGCACACAGAATGGGATACACAATGTCAAGGCTTTCTTTCAAGGCCCATGAAAATTGATAGAATTCATTACCCATTCTTGATATAATATAGAAACATAATATAAAACAAATGCTTTCTGCTTTTTCTGGTCAGCTCGATAAAAACTATAGAAAGAAATGAAGTATAAATACTATAAATGAGATAAAATCATGATTATTTGTTGATGATGGGATTGCCTACCTAGAAAGTTAAAGACTCTTCTGAAAACCAAATAAATTGAAATAGAAAATCTAGTAAGGTCGCCAACGGCAACACACACACACACAACAAGCTTTTTCAAATACCAGAAATAACTATTTGGAGGGAATAATTGAAAATGTTTCATTCACAAAGGTAATACAAAAAATACCCAGGAACAAAATTTTAAAAGTGAAATATCTATATCAAAAAACCCTAATGTTTACAATGAGGGATAGTCCCAGATTTCATTAAAGAGTTGATACATCATTCTTGATGGAAAAGTACAGTTCTATGAAGCTGTCAACTACCCCCAGATATCATTATGACTCAAAACTTATAATATAAAATTATAATTGTTAATATAATTCATAGACTGATAAGCCAGCATAGCCTTAAAATAAACCCTAGTATATAAAAACATTTGGTATATGATAGTGAAAGCATTGCAAATCAATAGATGAAGAATAGAAAATTTGAAAAATGAGGTTATGCTAACTGACTAACTAGGTAAAATTTTCTTTCATGAAAATGTTTCCAGTCACAAAATACCAAGAAAAATCAAAAATGAAATATTTAAAAAGTGCAAGACCTTTTTAAGAAAGCTATAAGTGGATTCCTGAAATAAACAAGGAATCCTGTACAGTCCAAAATTTAATGAATCAGAATACAGAATGTCTTTTCAAGCAACTGGCCAAGCCAAATTTACAAAGCAAATGATTGTTGAAATTAAAAATGTTCATGCAGAAATATATATCTATGTGTATATGTCACTAAAAAGGTAACTGATAACAGGGGAAAAGAAGGAAAATATTTGCATATTACATTTCAAATGATTAATAGTTTCCATAATAAACTGGCATAAACTTTGAAGAATATTATTATACAAAAGCACCACAAGCCTTAAAAGTTTTCATAATATTTCATTATCAATTCTTCTAGGAATTTTTCCTAAGGAATTAATTATATATATATTCAAAGTTTTATCCACTAGGATGTTTGTTGCAGCATTGTTTAGAATGGTTTTTAAAGATTAGGCCATCTCCTACTGCCATCCTCTCCAAGTTTGTACATAAATGTATATGTGTACATATGCATATTTAATGACTAGAATACATATATCAATCTCATAACATCTTTAATTTCTCCTGTGATAGAGATGGTTTCCCAAAAAAGATTTATTCTCCGCTCTCATAGTTATGTTAAATTAGACTCCCTGGAAACAAACCCAGAGAGAGAGTTAGATGCAGAAATTATATGGGGGTGAGTTCTTGGGACATACACCTATAAAGAAATGAGAAGTGGGATTCAGTAGAGAGAGAAGTTGACACATCACGCAGGTCCAACTGAGTCCTCAACCAGTCCTACAGTGAGCTCTGAAGCTAGGGTAGCCCTTCAGAATTATACCAAAGTAATTCAAGGGGCCTGGATTTGAATCCCTACATCAGGCAGTCCTTAGCTACAGACAGTGTTCAATGGAAGAACCAACCGCGAGCCCTCAGCAGCTGGTATTCCCAGACACCTAAGTAGGAGAACCACCATATCCTTTACAACAGGGTATGGAAGTTGCTGGAAGAGGCTGCCCTGACAAAATCAGCCTCTAGAAGGGTCAAGGGACTAGTACCCACCAATAAAATGTGTGTGCACCTGATGTCTACCACTTTTTGGCAAGGCAGTTGAGAATAGGCATGCCTTCCTGCATTGGTCAGGAGAGGCCAGATTACTCTGTCTCAACAAACACCTCTAAAATCTCTGTGATTTAACACAATGAAAGGTTATTTCTTGCTAATGCAATGTCTACAGTGCACCCAGACATTTGTCCAGGGTAGCCCTTCTCCATGTGGGGACTCAGGGATCTGGTTTGCTGCAATCGTGTAGCTCTATGTTCTCAACACAAGGCATTCGCATTTACTGTGCAAAAGAGAGGCTGGAGAATTGAATTGTTTTTTTCTCTACCTGAAAGTGACACACACGATTTTCACTCACATTTTATAGCCAGAACTGATCAAATTAACACCCGATAAATGATAAATGTCATCTTCCAGGAAAAAGATATAAAAAATGGAATCTGGTGAACAAAGCTTTGTCTCTGCTACACTTCTCCACTCTTTTTTAATTGCCTGGTAACAAGAAGGAAATGACTCTTCTACCGGTGTTGAATAATTTGTCCAGGATTCACTTTCATAACCACATCAATGAGATCACTGTCTGGAAACTTAATAGGTGTTCAGTGTTTATTGTTAAATGCATATATAGTTTAATGACTGCCTAAAAAAATAGATGAACTATCAAAAATAAAAGCAACCAAGATACCCAACCATGTTCAGTGAATTAGAGAAAACTCTTCTGGTTGTAGTTGCTCTGAAAAAAGCTGTACTTTCTTGCTTGACATTCAAGACAAGTCATGATGTGTCATGACTCTTTCTAGGGTCATATTTAATCACTTGTGCACATGTAGTTTGCAATATAGTTCTACAAAAGTATGCATAATTCTTTAAACAACCATTATGTCTTTTCTCAGCTTACTTCTGATAAGGCTGTCTCCTCTACCTCAAATGTCATTTCTCTCCCTTGTCTCCTAGCCAACATCAGCTCATTTTTTCAGGATGTAGAACAAATGGCTTCTCCCCTGGGAAGATTTCCAGTAAATAACCTTTTTCCCATCCCTCTGTTTTCATAGTGTGCATCCATGCCTCTGTTAGGACGTCTCAGTGCTGACGTGACTCTGACCCTCATTGCCCTGGGATCACCTACCACAGGACCTAACACGGAACAGACATTTCAATAAGTGTTCATTAAATTATTGTCTAGGCTCAGGTGGGGAGATTTTAGTCTTTTCCTTCTTGGGTTTTAACTTTCAAGGTTCTTGTGCCTCTACTCACTTGGAATTAGGACACTCAGTACTTGATCCTCTGGAGGTCTCAGGGAATCGGCATCCATCCGAGAGCTTTAGCTCCAGTCCAGATCTGGACCCTCATCTTGAGGCCTTCCTGACTCAGGGCCTGCAGAGTAAGTGTCATTTCTTGCTTCTGATCTGGCAGAAGGGATGTACATCATTTAGAATGCTGCCCACTTGAAAAATCTTAAAATTGTTGAAAATGTAATTTGAAGTCCTTGTCTTTCCACTGTTATGCCATTAAAAAAAAATGAACAAAATTGTATTGCTGTTTTCAGGTCATGTCATAACAACCCAGACATCAGGGTACTTTTAAAGCTACTTTATTGGACATGGTCAATTGAAAGTTTAAATTTCTTAACGTAATTTATTTTTCAAATGGAAAGGATTTTAATGGGCTCAGTAAAAACAATTCCAACCCATCATATTTTTATGTCTTTCAATGAGAATGTTGTGAACATGTTGGTAATTACGAAGAATCTTTTTTTTAAGTGTTAAGTACAATAAAAAATTTTGAAGTCGGAAAACTTAAGTTCATACAAAAATTTTAAATTAGACTCTTTATTACCCACTACTATGTGACTTTTTATTAAGTCATCTATAACTTATTCATATGTATATCACCCTCAAAATGTAGGAGTAACATCACACACACACATGCACACATATACACATTTTATTAACCTCTGTGTAAAATAGACAAGGTATTTTACCATGATTGTCAATTATGTTACCCACAATGGTTTTTAAGATACTTCTATATTATTATATAAATCCAAACTTTAAGTGAATGTCATAGATTGTATGAAATGCATGTATATGGTATAATCAGTTGTTTAAAAATACTCATTTCTAAAACAATTGGGTGGAGGAAACACATTTAATGGCTACAGACTTTATAACTTGCCTTTCAAAAAAAATCTAAGATATCATAGCTTTAAATTCAGATGTTTACTCTAGAGATGTAATTTCTGTAGGACTTTGGATATAATCAGAGCAAGAATTCTATCAATTGAAAATATGAATTATGTAATTTCACCCAGTCATGTAATGCTTATACATGCATATGGTCAGGAAATATGTTGTCATAAAAGAGTTCTGTGGTTACTTTCATTCTCTTAGTTTGAATAATATTTTATGTTTACATAATGGACAATGTAACCACTATTTGTAACTTATCCACTCTTATTCTTAAGTGCCAGATTTTACAATTGCTGAGTAGTCCAGAGGGAATATTAAACTGGAGTGTATATAAAATTGCAAAATATTGTAACATAAATTATTACCTTGAGACATTACATAAATATATTAGGAGTAATATATTTGGACATTTCCTGATAATTATCACAGTGACTCTGGCATCACTCAATTTAAAATATTTTTAGATTACAACATATTATATAATATTTGGCCAGAGATTCAATAAAGACATTTAATCCAGATATTATTTGTCCTTATTTTACATTTACATAAATCAGTGTCTGTTTGGATGTTTGGGCTGAGTTTCTATTTTATCTAATTCTATGAGCAAATCCTGATTCCCATTTTTCCCACTTTGTGGAGAGGAAAAAAATGATGTCAATGTCAAAATCCTCTGAAACAGTTTTTTTTTTAACTGTTCACTACTTTCAAAATTAAACCCTAGTACATAATTTCCCACAGCAACTTGGCCATTTTAATAATGAAGATTAAATGAAAAGTAGACAGAGTAAGAAAATGTATTGGGACCAAGTTCAATAAATTATCTGAGGAGAACTGCTAACTCTGGGTAATTATTTTAATATGTATCATTAGGCCATATTTTTGTAGGGCGCAGTTCCACTTTTACATTGTTTCCTTGTTTCCAGCCCAAGGACATATTTCAGTGTCATAATTTGATCCTCTTAATGTGACTATTATTTGTGTTTTAGGAGTGATTTGTAGTTTTTTTGACAAAGGACAAGGGGTTCTTCATATTATAAACAAATTACAGAAAATTGGGACCAAACCCCTGTTATATTGTTATGCTGACAATTTAGAGGATTCACAGCTCATAAGCTTTGCTAAATTAAATTTTCAGTACCTCCTCTCTCTCTGTGTTGAAACCTTCTGTTGCTCCATCATTGTTGATAGGGGATTCTGTTCTAAATGGCTCGCCTTTTCTCTCCATGGCCACTGACCTACCCTGCCTGCATTTAAGACTAGTAAAGCTTTGAGGTGGGCTCTATCTTCTGGTCTAAAACTATCACTTAAGGTCTGAGCAAACAGAACCAAGAGAATCTGCAGTTGTTATGCAGGCCTTCTTATTTGATCCATTAAAAGGTGTCTTGCTATCAGCCTTTTTCAGGGTCAGAAACAACTGGGGCCAGAGACAATAATAACCTGCCCAAGGGATCCCAGCAAGAGCACCAGCCAGGATCTGAATCCAGGTTTTTCATCCCCAAATCCTTGCACACTGCCTCTGCCTTGTCAGGAGAGATGGTATATTAACAGTGAGTGGAATAATGTTAGCATTTCCTGAAGTTACCATTTTAGTTTGGAAAGCCAGTAAGGCCATAATGATGGGAGTTTGGTTCCCATGTGCACAGTGGCACCAAGGCATTACAAAGCAGCTGGTGTCCACCTCAGTGGCTTAGATGTTGCAGGTGACTATTTATATCTGGGGAAGACCCCATTCCTTCCTCATGTGTCTAAAATAATGCAGAGACTATCACACCTTTGTATTTCTTCTTTCCCATATTAAGCTCAAAGTGCATTCAGATCCTTGGGAACTCTGACAGCTTAAGGCTGTCGCCCCAACAGAAGGATGAGTATTACGTCTCTTTCATAAGAACTAAAGATCTAATCTGACCATAGCGCCATTGGTGCTGATCAGGGAGAGGGACTTCTTCAAAAATGGAAGGCACATGATTACCTTTTTATGGGTGAGATATTCTAATTACTCAGTGGGGATTCATTTCAGGTTACAGGATTTTTATTGGAAACCATTTAATTTTCAGTACCTGTCATTCGAAGTGGACAACGAAGAGGCACATATAAGAATTACTGGAGCACAAGGCCAGGCCCTCTGTAATTTGCATACACCTATATAATATAATTTTTATCTTCTTTTCACATAAGAAGGCAGTAAAATTGCATATATCCACAGACAGCTGCATCGCATATTGGTTGCAGTAGCAAACAGTTAATAATAATAATAATAATAATGCAGGAAATTCAATTTTAGGAGCTAGCTCTATTTCTCCATACAAGAAGTGCTTTCTCAGATGCTAACTAGAGCAAACAGAATGGAGAATGTGTATTTTCTCCTGCTCTTCTGTGTGTTTTTTTTAACTGTTCACTACTTTCAAAATTAAACCTAGTACATAATTTCCCACAGCAACTTGGCCATTTTAATAATGAAGATTAAACAAAAAGTAGACAGATGAGTAAGAAAAAAAAACTGTAAGCAAAAAAGCAGGAGTTGAAATCCATACGTAATTTCACTAATGTATGCTACTGGTTGATCTTAGGTCTATTAAAGCAATTTGTGAAGCTATTATGTTTGGTTTGTGCAGCCAAGGAATATCACCAAAGCCCGATGGCAAATACTCTCACACTAAAGCATTTACACTCCTGCCTGCTCATATCCTGAGAGATGCTGTTTGTCACCATTCACAGGAGGCTTCCAGAAGACACCTTGTCTTCAGAAAATATCACCTTGTCAATAAATTTGCATTTCATATGTTGCAGAATTATTCTAGGAAGTGCATTTTCGAATGGCTCTCTTAAGGCACTGCCTTTCCAGCTCTTTAAGATTCATACGGCTTTGCCTTAAAGGCCTCTTCCCCAGCTCCCTCTGCACATTTCCCACTCGCTCACATCATTCTCCAAACACCACCACCACCAAGGCCAGGAGGAAGCAGATGAGATCCCTTCCTCTAAGAAAGGCAGCAATAATTCTATTTTCCATCTTGGAAAGGAGCTTTGGGCCTGCCCATACGGGAGGTGTTCAGTGAACAGTAGAAAGGAATTCATGGCCAAAAGAATGCTGAGCTGAAAGCAAACCCACCCTGGAGATGGAAGAGAGGACTCCAATCCCAGGGTACCAGGAAACAGTGAAAAATGTGAAAATCAAGACATGGACGGATTCCGCCTGAGTGCCTTCCTGCCGCTCCTAGCATGCTGACTCTCAACTCAAGAAATACTGTGTGTGGAAAACAGAAGTTCCTGTGGCCAGGATCCTCACCTGACCCTAAACTACCCCAAGAATGTTCCATTGTCATTTCCCAGTATTACCAAATCCACAGTGAACTTGCCCAGGGCTGAAACCCGCAGGGAAGACATACCAGTTAAGGAGGTGGCCATTAGAACTAATCAGTTCTTCTATGGACTCTAACATAACCTTCAACACATCCTATAAATGAGGGCTTTCAGGAATGTAAGTGATTAGGAACATGACCATGGGAGGAAGGGAAGAAGGCAATAAACTATTGCCAAACTTGGTCAAAGGAGCCCAGCACCTTTCTAACAAATTCAATTTTTTTACTAACTGATGGCCTCAAAGCCCTTCGGTAGTTTCCCTTGCTTGCTGTAAGGTTAACTCTGATATAAACATGTTGTGCCTATGGCTTGCTGGTATCCATACTGCTCTATTAAGCAGGATCATTCCCTGTCATAACATATTCTTCACCAGCACACATTTAGCAATCTACAACCAGTCCCCCAACTCTGAAGGCTTCAATGCACACCACCTGTGAGCGAGGATTTAGGGGAAATGAGCTGCAGAGAAGCCCAGCGTCAAAAAATTCATACCGACACTTTGATCACAAGCAGCGTGGGACCGAAAGTTTTTGAACAACAAACCATTTGAGAGTGTGTAACGTGCTTGTGAAAATATTCAAGGCATAATTAGATAAATAACAGATCCAGTGTCTATTTTTACTTTGCCTTGATGAGAAGCTTTGCAGGAGAGACTGCTGGTAGTTAATTCTCCTTAACAACAATCTGTGTAATCACAAACCCCAATTAGCCGTGCCTGTTCTATGCTATACAAACTATTTCCTTAGCGCTTCACATCACTACTTTGTAATTAGCTTTCATCTACACGAGCTTTGACTAAAAAAATATAAAAGAGTGTAAGTGATTGTACTGCCACTCAGTATTCTGAGAAATAATCGCCTGCGATTTCAATCAGATTAATTTTATCACCCGTATTAAGGAAAATTACCTCCCTCTTCACTCTCTACAGCTGAGGGCTATTTCATTTCCTGAGATGTTCATAAAAGCATAATATAAAGCAATCTGTAATTGTAAATATCCTTCCCTAATAACTTTGAGATATTTCCTTAATACATCTTTACATTTGGAGTTTCCGTTCCATAAAATACAGTAACAAGTGCTCTATTATGTTTTAAGTGTGTGCTGTTAAGCTGGACAACTCATGCTGTCCTTCCTGTTTTTACATAGGGTTATATTTAACTTGCAGATAATGGGAACAAGGTTTAAAAGTGATGGAGCGGAATAATGGCGTTACAGCAATAATATATCTTGCCTTCGTGAGGAATAGAACTTTACAGCCCTATTTCAGGTCAGCCAGCACTGATGCCATTTGTCACAACCTGACAAATTTCACCTTCACCCAAACTCGAGGGGTTTTAAACACCTTTTCCAACCAGGACACAGGCCCCTTGCTACTAGTGTCCTTCCTTGTGGACTCCCTTGGAGAGGAACAAAGCAAGAGGGGAAGAAAATGAAGAAAACATTTTTATAAGGCTATATACTCTCTGGTTATGGACTCTTTGAACATCCAGAGACCCCAGATGCTGCAACCCAAAGGGTTGAGACCTCCTGTCAAGAGGGAGTGATACCCGGAATGGATTTAAATCCTGGACATGCAGGGCAATGGAACTTTCCTGTTTGACCGAGAACACTGTCACAGTTGCCTCCCTGAGGCCGGGAGCAGACTGTTGTACTGATGTGGTGGCCTTCTGTGCCACAGTGAGCACCATACTGCAGCCTGATCCCTCCCTGCCAAGACGATTTATTAGGTGAGTCATTCCATCAGAGCTGTAACTGGAAGGTAGATTTTGGAAGTGCTCAGGATTTTGAGCTCAAAACATGCCAAAGCCCCAAAGCTGGCAACCCTAGGGAGTCTTCTTGAAACCTTGCTGATGATATTAAAATATAATTTGTATCATGAGCTATCAATCCATAGTTTCATGCATAAAAGTCTGCCAGTATCTAAGATCCGGCATACCTAGACAACACGCACAGCTGTATCTATCTGTCCTGGTGGGCATAGGTCATTTAAATTTGATACAGACCACAGGGGGCAGGCTGGTGAGGAAGGGAAGCTCCATCGCTCTGTGCAGTGGACCTTGAAGTGTTCTCATATAGTCAAGCCCCATAGGGAAATGAAGTGTTTAGACGGCTTTAATCTGCTCCCCTGCAGCAAACACAGTGGTTTTCACCAGCTCAACTCAAAAGTGCTCTCTCCCTTGCTTAACATTCTTCATGCCTCTCCGTCTCCAGGCAGATATGGCCAGGGTTGTTTTGTGTGTGTTTTGGGGTTATTTTTTTTCTGCAAAATAATGTAATGTGGGCCAAAACTTTGCAGTTAGAAATGGAAAGGGAAAGAAAATTAAGTAAAACCATTTGTTCTTTTCTTGGTCTTCCAATGCAAGATAGGGCTTAACAGAGGCATGCATTCCTGTAGGAAAGAATGCCCAATAAGAAAGGCTCAGAGCATTCATTTCCCATATTACTGTTTTTTGTAAACAGTGTTTTGACCCCCGACTACTAATGCTGGCAATGCTTTGGAATAGTGACTGAGATCTGGGACAACCTGTGACATCCGGCTTCCTCAGGACTGGGATGTGAGCAGTGAAACAAAACTAAGACCCTGAAGACTAATTAGCTCCTTCATTTTATTTCCCAGGCTGTCAAAGAAAGGGGTAACACATGTTCCTGCCTTGTATATTTTAATACTTCCATCATGACGGAAGACCTTTTAGAACATGTCATTTGCAATTATGAAGACTCAGGCTTGTGCATCACAAGAAATCCAGCACCTTGCCAGACACTGCTGTACAGTTGCTGATAGGCAACCTTCATTTGAAAGTATCAGTGAGCTACATCATGGTGGAGTCTAGCATAAAACCCTCACCCCTGACCTGGGAAACCCTGGCTTATGATATCTAAGGATGTAAGTCCTACTTTAACTTATGAACTGTATCTCCCAACATTGCAAATGTTACTGGACTATGGCAGGTGTAATAGTTTGGGCCAAAAAGTTAGAGACCAAGAAACTGTGTGTGTCTGTGAGGGAATAATAATTTTATATTGTACCAGTGAGTGGTTCAAAAAGAAAACTTATATTTTGCATACCTCTCATTAAGGGAAGTAGTTTCCCGGAGGGTGTTGGATCTGCTATTTTCCCTGAAGTTCTAAGGCGTAAGGAAAAGCCAAGAGGCATACAAATGGACACATGCTCACACCAGGGGTCTGATGAGCGAGGGTCAGAGCTGACTAAGGAAAACTGCAGCACCCGGTATGACCACCCATTCTACTGTGGTTAGGTGGGCTTGCTTAGGAAAAGCTCCCCTGCTGTTCACTTTTATGGAGATCAAATGACATAATTAACTTACATAAAGATTTTCTTTTGCAATGTAGGAAAATTACCTTGAGAAAAAGATTTTAAGATGTAAATATTTAAATATTTTTTTACCTGTGAACTTTAAAAGCTTGTAAAGGACAGTTTGGTGTAGAGTGATCATTTTCAAATAGAGTTAAGATTAGTGAGGTCACAAAATACAGGAGGTTAATGGCTTCCGGATATGCTGCTTCTGTTGTTTGGGGATGTGTTGGTGTGCTCAAGCTGCCACAGAGCAGGGGGCTTCAACAACAGAAGTGTATTTCTGCATGGTTTTCGAGGCTGGAAGTCCATGATCAAGGTGCCATCAGGATTGGTGTCTGAGGACAGCATTCTCCTGGTGGCAGTTGGTGTCTTTCCTGAGTGTGCACACACACACGTGTCTGCACACATGGGTCTCTGGTGTCTCTTTTCATAAGGACACTAATCCTTTGGGGCTAGGGGCCCACCCTTATGCTCTCACTTCACCCTGATTCCATCCTCAGAGGCTCCAGTCCCAAACACAGAAGCTCTGGGGATTAGCACTTCAACTGGTGAATTGTGTGGGGACACATTCAGTCCATATCAGAGGAATTTTACTAAGAGAAATGGCTCAAAATCACCACACAAGGAATGTCCTCATTACCTTAGATACAATCACAATATGGAGATGGAGAACAGGAAGGGGTCCTGGTGAATAAGCTTAACTGGACCATGCTGCTTACTTCAGCATCTGTTCACACTTTCTATGTGCACAGTGTCAGACAGAGAGGAGCAAGCATGGTCTGAAACCTCAGTGGGCTACAGTCTCTCTCCTCACCTGTAGGAACCAGTGCTCAGAGAACTCTCTAGTCTCTCCTACAACCAGAAGTTCAATGGTGTTATTTGTCTTGCTTTGTTTTGTTTTGTTTTTTCAGAATTCCTTCTTTCTCCAGGCTTAACTTAAACAAAACCAGGGAAACTTTGTCTCTGTGAGCTGTCCAAGCTCGGCCACAGGTACTGAGTGCCTTAGTCCTTGGTTGCTATGGCAATTAGTAGGCATGTTGTAGTACACATTTTTGTGAAATGAGTTTAAGAAAGAAAAGAGAACTACAGTCTATACATAAATATTTCAAACAAGTCTATGTACAGCTATATGCAGCAAAGCATCTCACTGCTGAATATATTTCTGGTTGAATAACTGTTGGTGGTGTGTGTGGGTATGTGTTATGCTTGTCTGTTGATTATTTCTTTTTAGCTTTATCTCTTTGTTTTTCCTCTAGTGCTAGTGGGTGCTCTAGCATCTAAAATATGGGCAGTTAACTCATTATAATTTATTTACTTTAAAATAACTTTATATCACATATATAGGACTCATATATTCTAAGACTCTTACAGAGACTTGCTGCCATTTCCCACTTCCAAAACTCTTATTATAGTCACATTTTTTGCATATGTTAGAAACATCACAATATGTTGTTATTAGTTTTGCTTTAGACAGTTAATTATCTTTTAAACAACTATAAAAATGAAGAAGCTATTTAACATTTACCCATATATTTACCATCTTTGGCATTCTTCATTCTTTGTGTAGATCCAGTTTCCATCTGGTATTATTTATATTTAGCCCAAAGAACTTCCCTTAATGTTTCTTGCAGCACAAGTCTGCTGATGACAAATTTTCTATTATTGTTTGCCTTAAATGCCTTTATTTTATATTTATTTTTTGGATTTCCACAGGATACAGAATTCTACATTGACTTTTCTATTCTTTCAGCATTTGAAAAAGGTTTTATTGACTTTTGGCTTGCATAGTTTTCAAACAGAATTGGCAACTTTTATCTCTGTTCGACTTACATATGAGTTTTTTGCTATTACATTTCAAGAGTTTTTTATTTTCATCAACTTGATTACCATTACCTTACCATTTATCCTATTTGAGATTTTTTTCAATTTCTTGGATCAATGGATGTATAATTTGTATTATATTTGGAAACTCTATGATATTATTTCTTGAATTATTTTGTGCCCCTCTCTCTCCTTTCTTCCGTTGGGAAGAAATACACATGTTGTGGGCCACTTAGTGTTTTCCCTCAGGCCTGTCAATTTTTTCTTAGACTTTTTTTCTCTGTGTTTTGCCTGGATATTTTCCATTATCTTGCCTTTAAGCTTACTGATCTTTTCTTCTGCAGTGTCTAATCTTCAATCCTATTCAGTGAATTTCTCACTTCAGATACTGTGTTTTTCAGTTCTAGGGTTTCAGTTTCTTCCTTTTTATTGTTTCCTTTCTATCTTCATTATGTACATAATTTTCCTTTAAATTCTTGAGTATAATTTAATAGCATTTTAAATACCTTATCTACTAATTACATTGTCACATTTTAATTGTATTTTTATGTGTAACATCTCTGTGTTCCTACTGACTAATTTTTCTCCATGTTATGGGTCACATTTTCCTCCTTCTTCAATTGTCTAGTAATTCTTATCGATGCTGCATATTGTGGTTGTTGCATTGTTGAGTGCTTAGATTCTGTGGCCTTCATATAGAATGTTTAGTTTTGTTGTGGCATACAGTTAAGTTACTTTTAGGTTATTTTTATGCTTTGGGAGTTTGTTTTCAAGCTATATTAGGGTGGGTCTAGAGTAGTCTTTACTGGGAGTAAAGGTAAGGTTTCATACATACAGGTAAGGTTTCAGTAGGATTAATTATATGCAACAAAATTTCTTCATTCAGGTCAATTGGAATGTAACTGCTTCCCAGCTATATGTGAGCTCTGGGAAATGTCCAGCTTACATTCATGTGTGGTTATTTTTCCATGAACTTGGAGTTTCACTCTATGCATGTGAGCTTAGTAGGTAGTCAAAGTCTCAAGTAGACTTCTATAAGATTTCTTAATCTTTCTTTCTGTTGATCTCTCTCTCTCTCTTTCTCTGCTGTGGTACTCTGCTTTGCAAATTCCAGCCAGATGAAGCTACCTGAACTCCAATCTGTCTTGTCAGCTCAATAAGGCCACTCTTCTATGCCTAGATTCTCTCCCCTTACACTACATTCTGGAAAGTGAATTTTGGCAGCAAGCTGGGGTGACCATAGGGCCCATTTTGTTTCCTTTCTCTTTAGTATCTCAGACTTGTGGTTACTGTTCAGTATCTAAAAAGAACTGTTCCATAGATTTTGTCTACATTTCTAGGTGCTTATGGCATGAGTGCAGGTTGGTTACTTCATCATGACTGGAAGTCTTTGTCATCTCGAGTTATAATATTAAAACTATATAACTTAATTGTGTCTATCCATATAATGTTTTTATGGCAAATGTTTTTATAGAAGTATTATTTTTATATCCCCTACACTCAGCACATTTAACAAAGCAATATACAGAAAGTCTTGTGTTACATTCCATATACAATTTATAGAATCATTGGTACTTGTGCTGAAATTCATACCAATTGTCATCAAAAAGGAGGCATACTTCAAATTCTGGAGCTAAGAGAGGCCATGGGTCAGCATAAAAAATAACTCTTGGCTAACACCTAATTAATATTTTTGGTGATCTGGAAGTTATGTTACCTTTAATGCATCTTAACCTAATTTGTTACCTATCTCTGGAGGATTCAGTGTCCATTTGTTATATTTGAGGATATTAGCTAGGAATTTTGTATTCAAAAGTAAGGCCATGATTTTTTCCATTTAAGGTAATGGAAAATGGTCATCTAGTGATTATTTTCAGGCAGATATCTGTTTTTCTGGATAGTGTTCCTAATAGAAAACATGAAATGACTGCCTCTCCCAATGTCAAAGTCTTCTCCCAAAGAGAGAACATTCCAGAGGGGAGCGTGTTCTAATCCTTAGCAAGATTCAATTACTATCTACACATCTAGAGGATAGTTCTTAAGGGTTCATTTGAACAAAATCATACTGCAATTATTTGAATAATATTTGAATCCTGAGATTTGAGTCCTGTTGATGATGAGTAATTAAACCATTGAATTAAACTCTGACCTAGCTGTAGTAAATAAAAGAAAAAAATTCAGAGAACCTGAAACCTTTTGACCTTAAAGAAGAGTTAACAGCTTGAGTGGGTACACATGAAAAGTGCTTATGGCAGGAAGATGACTGTTTATTGGAGTGTTAAACAAAACTTCTGATGTATGGTAGGAAAACAATAGAAAAATCTAGTAATGGGTATATGACTTAAAATTCACAGAATGATTATTTTTGACCAAAACCCATCAACTTGAGAGGGTTAAATAAGACTGAAGCCTTTTAAAGCACAAGCACCCAATTTACTACTGATTTGTACCTAAGGCAAATCAAATTAATTGCACTATTTCTGGAATATTACAAATAGAGAGGGAAATTTCACATTCATCAAACCCATTTAAATCCATTTGGAACCCTTTTTGAGAGGCATTAAAAAGATTTAGCTGTTTAAGGAGTGAGCAAGGCTATTTAGACACAATTATTTAAAAGTATTAAAACATGCTCTTGGTTTCCCCTTAATTTAGTAGCATGATGTTCAGGACCTCTCAGATGCAGTGAATCTTGCGTATGCTTGACATTGGCCTCTGTTATTTTATTTTAGCAAAGATTCTGCCATCATAAGAGCCCAGGCCACTTTCTCCTTCAAGAAATATGTATTATTAAGTCTCTAATTAGGAAAGAATCAAGAAATAAGCTGTCAGCTGAAATTTATGATTACTTATAAAATGTGAAGGGCCAAAATAGTTCATTTTAAAATGCAAGTTGCCACTAACATTTCATTTGCTTTTGCTGCAATTGCTTAACAAAGAAAAGCATTTCAGAGCCCCAGAAACTACACCTAAGAACTCACAGGAGAGATGCTCAATGAAGTGCTTTGCGGGACGGAATCTAATCATTCTGATGGGATAGGGTTTTAGTCTCACTTACTGAGCTTCTGTTTTATAGGCCCCTTAAGACTCTGGGGGGAAAAAATGTAACCATTTCCCCAAATTTCAAATGCCCTACTTCAGTGGCATTAATAGACATACATGAGTGAGGTAGGAGGGGGCAAGGTGGATGGATGAGAGAGGCAAGAGATGCATTTTGCACAGAGCAGGCAAGTTTAACAGCATGCCTGCCATTTCTGTTAATAGAAATCATGTGGTTATGGCTCCATTCACCCAGTGGACAAGTACAGTACCCCAGCTTGTCCTATTACAGCTTTTCATTAGAGAGCACCTGCTTTCCTCCCTTTTCGACATTAAACACAAGCTGCACTTTGTGAACAGAAACACCCGAGGTATCAGTCTGGTGACTTGGCTCCAGTTCTGACTTTGTTTACCACTTGGTAGAGCCGCTGCTGTAGTGTCATGAGGCGAGGGGACACATGCAGGCAGTGGACTGCATGTCTAGACACGCAGATCACTGCTTCCCCAGAAGGGCAGGCTGGAGATTCAGAGGAGAATTAACTTTGCCAATTGCCTGATTCCATTTGCTTGTAGCGACCCACATGCCACAGCCATTAACAGAAAGCTTTCCTGGGATGTTAAAATACAGCAGCCCAACAATTTGTTCTTAAATGTGTTTTGAAATGTACATAAATCTGAGCAAATCACATAGGCATGCCTAATGCCAGTGACACAGATGACCCTTTGGTGCTTTCTTCTTCCCTAAATATTCCATCCGATTTTCAAGCAGATTTTAAATTTACTTTGGGGAAAAAATGCCTTTATGATTAGCACTGCACAGCCTCATAAAAAGACTGGGATGTTTTTCATGATGCCAGCATGCTAGGCAGAGTTCCCACGTCTAGCAGATCCTTTTTTTCTTTCCACAATCCTAATGTTTAAAGTGTAAGAAGGTCCCAGCTTATCCCCTAGACTGCATCCCGGTCCAACTCATCTATGGAGCAAATTTCTTTAGTGAGATACTTGTTCAGGCAACTGGGCTGCCTTGCAGTGATGGTCATTGATGTCTCTGTAGCACTGTAGATTGTTTCCAAAGTCACTCATCCCCTGCCTCATCTCCTTGAATGTTGACCTTTGAATGCGGGGGTGCTGTTTCCATGATCTGGATTGGGTTAAACATCACCTTACCAGCAGAGTCAAAGAGATAGCAAGCTGCCCTTGTTGCCAGCTACTTCACTGCCACTAACCAGCCTGTGTCATGCCCCACAAAACAGCTGCCCTCAGCCCATTTTGGGATGACATCCCATTTCCACTAGCTTCCCAATCCTCCTTTTCCTACTTCACCAAAGCTTAGTGGTCTGCTACTACAGCTAAAGGGTCATCGACTTCCAGGGCTGATAAAGAAATGAGAGGTAACCTCACCCAAGTTTCCCATTCTACAACTGAGGAAACAGAAAAGTGTGTCGATGAAGCAATTTGTCCGAGGTCACTGAGCTAGTCGGCAAAAGGTCTGATATTGGGAAAAGAACCAAGTGGGGTCTCTCCCTGTGTCAAAGCTGGTTTTGTCCAGTGACTAGTTGCTCATGTTTATATGATGGTGTTGGTATTTAAAAAGCCAATTTTCTGACACCAGTAAATGTGTATTTAAACAGCTCCTTTGCACTGTAAATGAAGGAGAGTGAATGGAGAACCATAGACACCCCTCCAGGTCAGCCTCTTTCAGTGCTGGTCCCTTCTTCCCAGCTGGCAACCACTTCCACTAGGACGATTAACTACAAAGAAAAGAAAAAATCCACCACCGATTCTGTTGTCAGTGTGGTCTCCCTTAGGGAGAAGGCCATCATGGTTTATTTGTGTCTTCTTCCCTCCAGGTTAATCTCCAAAAATTTTCACTCTCTTGGCAAAAGGGACACCAACTGAAGCAGGTTTCTTATGAGGAGTTTGGAAGAGCTGAAGTGACAGTACATCCAAGGACGGCTGATGGAGGGATTCACCAGGAGGGGACATGATTCTGAGGATCAGAGCTGCTACATCAGAGCCCACAGTGGTGGGGTCTGCAGCTCTAGAAGGCCTTCTAGTGGTGCTCTGGGCCCCACTCAGAACATTCCTGCTGGTTATCCTGACGGACCACCAACACACAGCCCTGTGCTAAAAGGGAATGCCCGCCTGTCAGTGCAAGTGTTCGGGTGGGGATATGAGAAGGAATCCTGCTGCCGCAAGAAGCTGCCCTCTGTGACTACTAGGGCTCTGAGAGCTTATTTACAGATTTTTCACAGCCATGGTTTTGACCAATGCTGTTGACATAGAAACCCCTCCACATTAGGAGCCCACCCAGCACAACAGCGCACCTACGTCAGATGTGCATACATTCTCACGCCAGCTAAGGGGCCATTGTCTTTCCAACCTTCTTGTTTGGCATCCCTCTTTCAGCCTTCAATATTCTTCACAAATCAATGGCAATCTGCCTTTGAAAGGATCAAATGGGTAGTTCATAAACCAAAAGTTTACCAGAATGTAGGTATTATAATAATTTTTTCTTTAATTTGGGGGAAGTGGGGAAATAAATTAATGCACACTTTGACAGAAAAAGCAATCCCTCTGAACAGTAAATAGAATTGCTTTTAAAATACAAATAATGAAAGCACTCAAATCCCCAGGCTAACCACCAACAACAAATTAAGAGCCTTCCACCTTCACACTACAAATTTTTTAAAGCCTTAATATTTAGGTGCAGGAAAATCCATAACTATATATATTTTAGACACGGACACCTGATTTGTAAATACAAATACATATTTTTGTATCCACAGAAACGTATATATGAAAGAGGAAATCACACATGTAAACACGTTGGCTGTTTCTGAAAACTTGGCCCCGAAAGTCGAGTATATTTTGCCATCGGCAGATGTTGTTGTTTTTATCATTGGAGATGTTGGTATTTTTACACACTTCAGAAAGGATAGCTGAAATCATGAATGCTTTTTAAAAGAAACTTAAAGTCATCATTTACATTCAGGGTCCAAAACAAGGTGCAAGTAGGAGCCGGCACTTTAATGAGATGTCCTTTTTTTTTTCCCTTCCCTAAATAAATGCAGAATAATGTGCGATTCCTTTTCGAGCCAGGTCCCCTTTAGGAGCCCCAGGATGGCCGTCGCCCCTGAATTACTGGCCAGACCTCGCCAGAGATGTCTGCCCGTGCAAAACCTGTGACAAAGGACTGAAATGACAGCACTCTGACTCACTGCTACATTGTGTTTGTTTAGGAAGGTCCTAGAAATTGTATTTCACCAACCACATTCGCTATCAACACACAATTATCTGGCTTAATCATGTGGAACAGTGGCAAATTCACCTGGGGCTTAAGAACTAATGACATTCTCGTCTGAGCTGCTTCAGTGAAATGGCCTAGCACCTGAAGCAGGAACAGCAAGATTGCTCAAGAAAATTTGGTTTTCTGTTTTCATTTCACAGCATAGGGCCTCTGCTCAAATCAACAAACACTCCTGATTAAATAGCTGTGGTAGTCAACTTCTACGCACTCCCATGCATGGCTCTGAATGTACATCGAGCACCCCGACCTTTACAGGGAAAGAATTGTCTGTGACTTGTTCGTGATGCATTGTCTTTTCGACAGGGAAAATTAGTAAATAAACTGGCATTGAGTAATTTGGGTATGATTATGGGTATTAGGGTGGACAATGCTTCAGTGGCGTAAAGCAGCCACAGCGTAGTGCCCAAGGAGGCACGAATACGCTCAGGTATATATTTTCATTTCCTCTTGCCATCTGCGGTAAGGGCATTAAGATTCCGCTTACTCCTGAAAAATCCAGCCCCTACCCTCGGCCTTAACCCCCAGTGTGCAAGGGCTTTGTAGACTCACTGCTGACTCTGCTGCTAAATCCCAAGGAGGGGAGAGGCCAATTTTCAAAAGCTGGCAGTGGCAAGAAATTGAGTGTTCAGACTTCCAAATGCTTTAAAGAAAGGGTCAGGTGCTGTGTTCCTCCTGAAGGGCTGCAGGAGAAATGGCCTTCATTTATCAGAGTGATGATTTATTTTCATTAGCATGCAAAGGCAGACCGGGAGACGTCTGCCAAACTCCTGCTCTCCGTCTTGTTGCGTGTGCCTCACCAAATGTCCTTTTATTTTTATTTTTGCTTTATCCCTCTCCTTAACAAGGGCCATGGGCCTCAAAGGTCATAAGCAGATCACTTTAACTTTAGTTAAATTGTTCCGTGTTACTGCTACCTCGGTGCTCGGCTTCTTCCCGCATCAAAGCCCCATAGCCTGCTGTTGAGAGAAATTTCCGACGACCTTAGGTTTGCCAATGGCAGACGTAGCGTCCATGTGGTGTGCCTCCAATTCACCTGGCCTCTCCCTTTCTGCTTGCCATGTCACCACTTCCATCCCTTTTTACTGCCACTATGACCCCTACCCCAAAGAATATGCAGAAATACATAAACTGGGATAAAAAGTACTCAGAGCAGAAGCAGTAATAGTAAGCCCACAGCAGTAAAGAATAAAAAATTTCAAAAAAGGAAAAAATAGCAAAGGTTAAGAATTAGCAAGTCTGTAGATTCGTTGTCGTACTGACTTTGAATATTATATTTTTCTAAAAAGGGTGCATTTTATAGGAGAGGTTCTGGGCACTTGACAAACTAAAGGCCTTTTTGATGGAGCTCCAAAATTCCCCTGCCTCATTATAAAATGCCTAATGGCACAAACAGCAGTTCTTCAAGGCTTCAAAGTGGGTGAATTCATGGCACTATTTTCACCAGCAGAGTGAAGTACACATGGTTCCCTGGGAAACACCCGCGATGTTCCTGCTCCAACTGCTATGAGACAAAATGTAATCAACCTTCATTGTACAGTTTACCTAAAGTTCCTGCACACCAGTCACAAAAAGGGCACAGCTGCCAGGCACTGGCCCGAAGCAGTAGGTCCTGGCTTCATCAGAAAGAGATCACAACGCAGTGCAAGATTACAGTGAGTTATGGGGCATTTCTTACAATAAGTAGGCCATTTATTTCTTATTACACATGTTACATGTGAGGAATCAGGGCTCAGATGGGAAATACTAGTTCAAAATCAGACACTATGAGACACATACCTACAACCGGCATCCAGAACTTTTCAAGGAATTCTATGAAGTCTCAGAAGTGCAAATCACATAGAAAAATGGAAAGTCACACTGCTCTAGAATAGTGAGAATCTGGAAGTCCCTTGCCTTGGTGCAGAGTTCAGTGGTCTGTTGTTTTTACATCTACCCTAGCTTCTGCCCTCTCTCCACATTTCTCCACCAGTTCTTCCACCTGTGCTTCCACATCATTGACATATATTTACCATCACCTACTGTGTGAGAAGCGCCTAATGGCTAACAGGATATAATTCTGTCACAAAGGAGACCACAGCGTGGGTGTGGTAGGAGTAGAGGAAAAATAAGACTAATGTGTTCTATAAGATCCACTATAACCATAGGGACATACCCAAGGCCTTCAGGAGCAGGAATGGAAATAATGTTTTTCTGTTGATAGAGGGAAGTGAAGAAACTTGTCACAGGAAAAAATGCTACTGGCACAGAGTCTTAAATGTCATCAAGAATTTTGTTTTAGTTTCTCAGGGAGACAGGCTGGGGAACAGCATTGCAAGTGGAGGAGATGGCATTCATTCCCTCATGCTCTCCTTTATTCCCTGGGTAATAACCATCAGTGCTCCAGGCACGGACAACAGAATGGCCGGGCAAGTACGAGGGGCCCTGCCCTTGTGAACTGGAGGTCTGCTGGGGGAGACGTGGAATCGTCCAGAAATGATGCAGCCGACATTATGATGTGTGGTTCAAAGACACATGGGGATGGCAGTTTGGAGCAGCACAAGGCCTCCCAGGAGGTGACATTAAGCTCTGTAAGGCACGACCCTGAGAAAATCATGTGCGCAGCTGGGGTCGGAGTGGGGGAGCTGCAGCCAGGGGGGAGGTCCGAGGGCACCCAGACTGGTAACGTCCTAGTGGCCAAGGGCCAAGACCTGTGGCCCGTAATGGATGGAACCATTAATAACACATTGCAGAATAGTGATTTCCCTCTCCGCTCACTCTGCTGTGCTGCACATGCCACTGCAGGAACCACTCTTCTTCCAGGCATACACTTCTAGACACAGGAGTGAAAAATATAAAGCTCAACCCCGATTATAAGATAATAATAAAAAAAAACCTTATTTTTGTATCTATTAATTATATTAAGAATTACAATTACGTATTGTTTTCCTTTTTGTCATAGGCCTGATTATTGTTCTCCAGTATTATGCACATAATTTATTTCATTAAGAGTGGTCATATTTTAGAAATTAAATAATGAATGATCATAAATGTTGCTATGTTCAGTTAACCTGGCAAAGGAGGAATAAGGAAACTCACATTTTCACAGGAAAGGAAGATAAAGAGTCATCTTTTTGAAGGTCATAATCCAGATGTGGATATATCCAATTGCCAATTAATGTTTGGACTCTACTGCCTTCTAGGCATTGTGCTGATTTTGGAAAAACAGTGACCAAGACGGATACAGCACTTGACCTTACAAAAGCAATGGTCTAGTGGGGAGGAAGACAATAAAATAAGCAAGTGTTCTACCAGATGGTGATTTTAATGATCTAAGAAATTGAGGGTGCTATGGTAGCTCATAGAAGGGGCATCTAGCCCAGTTGGAGATAGACATTAGAAATGATCTTTGAAAAGTGAATATGAATAATGGGGGGTTAGCCAGATGGAGGGTAGGATGGAGTAGGGTGGAACTCCAGGCAGAAAAATGGCCCAGAAGTAAGAGGGAGTGTGGTATGTCTGGAGAAAGCAGACATGTGTAGTATGGCTAATGTACAAACTGAGAAGGCGAAGGAATTCAGAGATAAGTATGGAGAGTCCTCGGCTCTTGTAGTGTTTTGTATGCCATGTCTTAGATTTTAGAATTTAACCTAAGAAGAAGGAAACATTGATGTATTTTAAAGAAGGGAAAGAAGGAATGAGATTGGTGTTTTAAGAAGGTCACCTGATCTACAGTGTGCAGAATGAGGTTGGGTGTAGATGGGAGAGACTAGAGTAAGAAAGGCAAGGAACTGTATTCTAGTCTAACCACATGTGAGGGGAAAGGTAACTTAATTTGACGTATTAGCAGTAGGGTTAGATAAGAGTAAGAACATAGATTTAAGATATCTTTATGATAACATGGATAACAATTAAAGATTGATAAACTATATGTAAGGAGATCATAAGACAGAATTTCAGACACTGAAATATAATAAACATTCATTTTTGCTACCAATGTGGCAGTCAGTCAATCCTTGAAAAGTTTGTATATATCAATTCATTATATTGAGCCTATGTGCTGAAAATCATTGAAAAAAAGAAGAGCTATCTCCTGAAAGCTGTGTTTTTTTCTCTTGACATTGCCAAACTCCTCCTCTCTTCTACTTTCCTGCAGCAGAAATGAACTTTCCTGCTGTCTCAAAGTGAAGAGTTTTCTCCTACAGCAAGCTGAACTGCAAACCCCATCTGACCATCCAAACCTAGCTGAAGCACTTGTCTAAAAATGAGAAAAACAACATTTTATGTTGTTCTGTAATCCATAAGTTTCAAAAATAATCTCATGATATTTAATTAAGTAGGATGAATTAAAAATACCCAAACTGATTCATTAAAAGTAACTCCATTACTCTCTAACCTTAGAGGCATATTTTATGTTGCAAAAGAAAAATAGCATTCATGAGCTATAAGCTAAGGACCACCAGGTAAGTGGTGGGAATAATTTATAAATGAATGCAAGGGGTCAAAGTCTATGTTTACAAAGGTGGAAAAAGGAGGCAGAATACATAGTAATCTAATGCTGCTCAGCTGGTCTGCTGTCAGGTAAAATCCTCTTCAATTCCCTATTTTGTTTTGCCTCAGATTTTCCATCAAAGATAGATGGCCTATAGTCTTGCAAACTATTTGGGCAATGAGAAAAATCAAATGAACTGCCATAGTTTAAAAAAATGCTTTTTAAAAAGTATTTAACTAAAGACATCTAAGCTTATTATACTATTATTACAAATGAGGTTCCTCAGATCATTAAAAGATGGTAACAAAATGCTCCATTGGCTACATGGGAACATAGTTGAGAAGAAGCCTCTAAAGAGAAAAAGAAATATGCACAGAAAATTGCTCAGTACTCTGAGCAAACCCACAGTCAGCTTGCAAACCATTCTTCTCATGAATTTCTTCCAAAGGCCCCTATGTGTATTGCAAAATAATCTCTTACCAGGTACCAAAAAAATCCCTTTGCCACTTAGTGTAAAATATTAACCCTGGACTGCCTAAATATTTTTGGCAACAGTTTCTTGCTTGGAAATTATAAGAGGGCACTGATTGCTAGAAAGAGCTAAGATGGTCTGCTCTTCCCATTCCTGGAGATGATGATTCACTAGTTCAGGAGAGGTCCCAAGGACCTGGATATCTCACCTGTACCACAGATGATTCTCTCTATCAGACAGCTTTGAGAAGCACCACGGTGGCCTTGATGAGCCACTGAAGAGCTTTAAACAGGAGCTTGGCACCATCCAAACTACACTGAAACCAATTTACAAATGCCACTGTCTGGGGAGCTCAATACTTCGAGTCAGAGACTGGCTTCTTGGAATTTGCTAGGGAGCTGTTAAAAATCCCAATACCCAGGCCAGGGCACCCAGAGCAATTACATCCAATCCAACACAGCACTGTTAAGGTTCTCCAGGTGATTTCAATATGCAGCCAGTTTTTAACCGATGGAATACAGAACGTTCTTCTCCCTGGCTTTTTACTCCAACAGGATGACCCACCTGCCTCTCTAATAGGTTTTGGCTCAATAATGAAAAGCCAAAGCTCACTGGGTTAGCTACGAGTTATCACTTGCTTTATTTTTCTTCACAGAACTTATCACTACCTAATATTTTAATATAGTTCAGAACTATTTAAAATACATACAAACGCACACACAAGCAAAGATTGAGGACTTGGTCTGTAAGAGTAGTGCTTTAGTATATGCTTAAATGTTTTGTTATTATATTGATCAATATATGTATAATATAATTGACTTGGAAATATGGATAAATATATATACTATCAGTTGGCTGGGGATGGAGGAGGTAAATATTGTTAGCCAGTACAATCCTAACAAAACAGATTTTTCAAGATGAAAAGAAAGAATAAAACAACTGAGGATTATGATCTTATTGGCAATGGTAATAGAACAAGGGATCATGTATGCAGCCAGAGAAACTGTCCAAAATATGAACCTACTACTACTAATAATATGGGCACATTGGTAATGAATTTCCCCCTCTTTAAAGAGAAAATTCTCATAGAGCCAACCATTACTACATTTTGTGAAACGAAGTAATTTAAATAATACAAATAATTGAGTAGATCTAAACTCTTTATGCTCACAACCTCTTATGCCTCTCTAAAATTCAAACACAAACAAAACCACAAACCAATAAAATTTTATTTAACAAATTAATTCAATGTGACTCATGATGTTATATTACAGGAACAAAAATGCCAGTTCTGCCTTTAATAGGGGAAAGTTGTGCTCGTGTTTTTATTTTGAACTTGTCCCTTTGGTTCTTTTTTTATTCTGAGCATGATGAAGCATCATCTGAATTATTTTTGTTGAAATATTGTTATCCTCCTTTTGAACAATTAAAACTGTATTTTAAATGTAAACCTTGACTTTAATGAGCACATGTATTTTATAGTGCACCTTAAAATACAATATTGCCAAACTGTAAAATGCCAGTTCGATCCAGCTCTTCAGTGTGTTACTATGATGACAATAAATATAAATTGTTATTTGCAGAGATAGGATCCCCTCACACTGTAAGCATGGTACAACATAAGGACTCATGTTACCAAATGATGTTAGGTAACACTTATGTTTGTGGGTGGTGTTTTCAAATAAACATGAAAACAAAGATGGAAGTATATATTATGAAATGCCTAACACCATTTAGGTCAAAGTTGTGAGACTGTAGATCATTTTTTTTGGATTTTTTGTTTCAATTTTTGTTTCCAAATAAATATGCTATGAATTAGTTGAACAATAAAAAAAAGATCTTCCTTTGACTAAATACCTATAGGAAAAACAGAAGTTCCTATGGCCAGGATCCTCACCTGACCCCAGTCTACTTGCCCACGGTGCACATGCAATGATGTAATCGGCCTACTGTGTAGGCTCATGCTTACACACCTGTTGGCTATGAAAAGAGCTCTGCCCAGTGCTCCTGGCTGGCAGAGATGGAGGCTGAAGGGAACTGCAGACTTGCTGGATGTAGACATGATTCTAGGACTAACAATAGATGGATATATTGATAAGGTTATCAGAATGACATAAGCCCAAATCCCATTGGGAACAGGGCATCTAATACTGTGTATGATGTTATGCTTACTTCTGATTCTCTTATAAACAAATGCAACACTATTGCAAGAGGTTTTGGGTCTTTTGGGCTACTGGAGAGTGTTTATCCTACCCTTGGCAGAAATTCTGAAGCCCTTACACCATTTGGTATGAAAGGGCATCAGGTGGGACTGGGAAGAAACATGTGTATTTTCCTTCGTGCTGCAAAATAGCTAGTCAAGGCCATGCAGGTTTTGAATGTGATAGACCCACCAAGGCCCCGTGAGTAGGATGCCCATGTGACCAAAGATGGTTATGTTTGGGACCTCTGGCAGTGACTGAATAGATTCATCAACCTATTGGATTCTGGACCCAACTCTGGAAAGGAGCCTAGGTATAGATCATCTTCATAGAGAAACAATTGGCTGCCATGTACCACTCCTTGAAGGCTATGGAGCCCATACCTGGAGTGGCCCTGATGCAGGTTAAAGCCTGCCTCTGCTGTGGCCTAATGGTTATATCAACATTTGTTTCATGGGGGCAGAAGACCTGGGTTGTAGTCTGTCTTTGAAGAAGTCAGCAGAGCCCAGCAGGAGTGCATTGTGTACTCTAAAAAGAAATTACATCAAGTCCCACAGCAACCTGGAATGAAGCTAAGGGACCTATACTCCTCATCAGGTGACAGATAGACTATATTGGACCTTTGCCAATATCAGAAGGGTATCGATATGCCATGACCTGTGTTAATACAGCTACCAAACTTAGGTTGCTTTTCCTGAGCATTGTGCTGACTGGCAAATGACCAAAAGAAGCCTAGAGCATCTCTTTACAGCCTATGGCTGACAGGTAATTGTAAGTGTGATCAAGGCACCCACTTTACTGGATACACATTACACAAATGGGTGCAGCACTTAGGGATAAAGTGGAAGTTTCATGTACCACATAACCCTACTGGAGAAGGCATGATAGGTACAATGGTTTGTTAAAATGTAGTCTGAAGTCATACCCCAATGGTTTATGGGGATGGTCAGTCTGCTTATAGACAGTGCTATGGTATTTGAGTGAGAAGCTCTGGAAAGAAGTATTGAGCTCCATAGACATGCTAACACACATCGCTGCCTCCCATATATGACTGCAAGTCAAACTAAGGAGAAATCATTGAAGCCAGCATTTGGCCACCAGAATAATACATTGCTACCAACAATGACCGCACTAAACCCTGGAGACTCTGGTCAGTGGACGCGGCCTCGGACATTTTAACACATGGACAAATGATGGCTGGCCCTCCTGGCACTTTGGAGATAAGGCCTGGAGGCTGGCTTCCTGTGTATTTCTGGAGAAGTGGCAGAGTGGCCCCTAAAGATCAAGGTAGTATACCCTAAATGGTGAGAAGGTAGGAGCATCTTACCAGGAGTTTTGTTTTATCATTATGGCCAGTGCATGTGCCTGCAGGAGCACTATATATAGACTCCGTAGTAACCCCCACAGGGAGAGGGGTAAATGTATGGTATACTAGACCCAGATGGGACCTCATTCTTGCCACAGTCCTATGACAGGACCACTCTCTTGCATGCATCCTACCTCATGGACAAGATTTGCCTATGTTGGTATAATTAAAACATATCTCTTAACACCCTTAATCACCTCTAATGTCTTCATGGATTGGGCATACACCCAAGAAGAAACTCCTACTAGCTGGGTGTACACAGAGCTCCCTACCAGTTCCAGTACAGGCCTCCTGTGGAAAGTAAGAGTCAAATGAACTCATCTGAGTAGAATTGGTTTGAAAACAGCTGGAATGACCACCTGGTGGCAATCAATCTCCTCAGGCTTGAAAATGACTATTATTATCTCAATTTTTGTTGTTATTAGACCTCATGCTTAAGGACAGCTATTACAGTGTTCCAGTTTTCTCACACAGGAACCATCGTGGAAGATTGAGAGCACATAGATTGTGAGGTGAGGATCCTGGAGGGGTGGAGTAGGGAAAATGGAAGTGCATATAGCCTGGGTCCTCAGCCTAATCTACTTGCCCACGGTGCATGTGCAAGGATGTAACTCGCCTACTGTGTAGGTGCCTGTTTACACCCTTGTTGGTAATGAGACATTATTATCTGTGTTGCTATATAAAGAGCTCTGCCCAGTGCTCCACCGGCTCCCAGCTGGTGGAGACAGAGGCTGAGGGGATTTGCATACCTGCTTGATGCAGATACGATTTTAGCACCAACCAGCCACCATGAGAATAAAGCTTTGTATAAACCCTTTTACCCATATTGTTCCATTGTCATTATTCAGTCTCACTGAATCTAGAGTAAACTTGCTCAGAGCTGAAACCCTCCGGCAAGACAATACACATTATTAAGTAAGGGTTTCAGAGAGTTGCATGTAGTATGAGCTGACTCTATAATGAAAAAAATGATATAAATGTGTTTCAATGTATTAAAAAATGCCTTTATGTATATATACACCTAAAATTAAATAAGTATCTTTGAGTGATGAGATTCCAGGCAACTTTTACATTTTTTTCTCCTCCATGCTTTTACATATATTGCAGGCACCTCCCTACATTGCTGTCAATGATCGCCACCACCCTTGAAGTTGGGCCTTTGTGTAACCTGCTTCCCTTAAGTGAGTGAGATTTACTGACTTGATTCTAACAAGTAGAATACAGTGGGTGTGATGGAATGTCACCCTCAAGACTCAAAAAAGACTGTTGCTTCCATCTTGAGCTTTCTCTTGCTCTTCCTTGGAACACTTGTCCTCAGGAAGCTGGCCACCCGATTGCGACGCAGACTTATGGGAGGCTCATGTGGTGAAGGACCGAGGTCTCTTGAGTGAGCTTAAAAACAAACCTGCACTCCTGTTTCCCTCTCCACCTCCCAGTGGAGCTTTCAGATAAGACTGCAATCCTGACTGCAGCCTCATGAGGGACCTTAAGTCAGACGCACTCAGCTCAGCTACACCAAGATTCCTGACGCATAGAAGTAGTCACATAATAAATCTTATGGCTTAAGCCACTAAATGCTGGAATAATTTGTTATGCAGCAATACATAAATAATAAAATGTTTTCCCATTATAAAAAATTAGCATATTAACTGTATATCAGAAAGAGTTTGGGTCCATTGGCTACCTCCTTCCTTATGTTCTTCTAGTCATTCTCCTTTTTTTTTCCTAGAATAAGAGTACTCAGAATGCTGGGAATCTGATCTTGGTGGCCTGTGCTAATCCTCCACTCACACTCTTTGTCCTTTTGCTCTGATTTTAATTAGACACAGATTTACCATTTCCTACTCTACACTGTTGTGAAATCACTTTTTAAATAGACTTGTAAAGAAGTGACCCTGTACCCTGATGACTCTGTCCTATGGACAAACACTGCTCTAATAATAAACCCACCCACCTCTTGAAGCTATCTTTGGAGTGAATACGAAGAAGAATCTTGCATTACGATCTTTACCTGGGGATTCCTTACTATAAAGATAGAGCAACAATTGCTTAACAAGCGACGCAACTAATGGATTAGGTTCACCCCAAAACACTCAGTAACTGTGTCTGTTCTTTGCTCCAATCAGAGACACAAAATTCAGAATTTTAAAGATGAAGAGGAAATGATGGAAAACGAGAAGGAAACAATGTAATCAGACATCTAAATGGAGGTGTGCAAACATGTCCCGTCATGAACAGCACCAAGCACCAGTTCCTGCACAGAAGCTACTGTACATACGGCACTTACCGCTGATCCCAGATCCCATTTGACATGTCTGAATCAGGAGTAATATGGTAATTTTCACAGTTACACAGTGGAAAATATTTATGGTGTAGTGCCTGAATGTGTCTTTATTTCACATTCTAAAAATCCAGCTGCAGGATGGAAGCAAAAACATTTTGAATATGATGTGGACAAGCCCCAGAATTCCTGCCTCAGAAGCTAGGTAGCTTTTTGATAGAAAATACTTTCCCTGCTCATCAGGGTTGCTAGCCTATCATGAACCTAATTAAAATCAATGGAGAAAAAAATTAAATACTGAGAAGACTATCTGGAGCCCATGAAATGTAAATGAGTCAAAATATCAAATACCCAAATAACCTGGGGTCATGCCTTTGTTTAGTGATCACCTTATTGATCCATTGAAAGCCATCTTTCTTCCTTTCCTCTCTGCCTCTGTCTCTGATAGAACTGGGAGATGGCAAAGCCTCTAGTTTGGGAGCAGGAGTTTCTGCACTGCGCACGCTGTTCCCAGCCTCCGTGTACCTTATGCTTTATTTTTCTGAACAGTTTTGTCACTGTCTGTGTTGCTCTTTTATTCTTACCTACATAGTAAGAATGTTGGCAAGCTGCAGAAATAGCTTGCATTTTCGAGTGGCCTGGAACTGAATATGTCTCTTGATTCCAAATATAAGGACAAGGCACCTTTCTTCCTTTTACCTCATTTAGGCACAACAGTTTCATGTGTTGCATGTATGATTAGAAGTCGTAAGGAAGGAAGCTGCATCTCAAGTGCACTCAGTTCAATATAACTGATATTATTTTATTTTTAAGAATTCATTTAATAGCAAATGTACAAGTTGCAGAAATGGCCACTCCTCACCACTACTTCTAACCCTACCCTCTGTCATGTCACTTTGGAAGGCAGAGTACATTTCTCTATCCCTTCTGCTTTGATCAGGCCAATAAAATAGAGTGAGTGTCAGTTCCAAGTCAAAATGTTAGGAGTCTGAAGTTTTCACTTTCTCTCTCATACAACTCTGCCATCAATAGGGACACACCCAGGCTAGCCTGCTGGAGGATGAGAGACACATGCAGCAGAGCAGGAAGTCCAAGGGAAAGTCACCCTGGATCACTCAATCTCACACAATAGCTAACTCCCAGGCATGTGACCAAGCCCAGCTGAGATCAGCAGCTTGATTCAGGCATCCCTCAGCTGACCGTAGACATGTAAGCAATAAATACTTTTGTTGCTTACATACCCAAAGTTCTGTGGCTTTGTTACATAGCATTATAATGTCAATAGATAACTGATACAGCAGAGTGTTAGTATCTACTCTCAATAAAAATAAGACCTATTGTGGAGATGGATTAGGGAAGTAAACTGGCATATAAGCTTTGCTAGGATGTGTGTGTGTGTGTGAGAGACAGTCTATGGTTGAAATAGAGAGAAATAGAAAAAGCACAGTGGATGCTTCTCTACATGGATGAATACGGACCATGTTCATTTCTTTAATCTCAATATGACACTTGATAATTTTCCTGCTTATTTATTTATTCATTCATTCACTAACAATAATTATCACACAGTTACAGCATATGAGACATCACAGATATAAAGGTGAATAGACTGTGGTCATTGCTCTTGAAGAACCTTCTGTCTACTTGATGCTATAGCAGAGGATATCATGAAATGAGTGTTCATTTGTAAATTATAAACATGAACTGATTTGCACTGTAGCTAATAGTTATTAGACTTTGTGAATACTATCTTCTGTCTAATTTTCTACAAAAAACAAAATGGCCCGAGTGAAAAAAAAGCCAATTTATTTATTCCTCAGTCTGTAATGTCTCACCTCGAGGTAAGACTCTCTTTAAATTAGGAAACTCTTGACGTTGGCAGTCGGAAAAATAAAGTACATGTCTCTCAGTGGGTGCCAGGGACCTATATGATGTCCTACTGTTGGTTACAGAATTTTCAATATTTCCTTATCCTTTTACACTCATACGAACTGCAGCTTATAGCAGTGGTAATCATTTCCTGTGTTTGAAAAAGAGATGAAAGCATTCATGGATGAAAGCAAGTTGGATTTAATCTCCTTCTCTCTCATCCAGTGCACTGTACTGATCATTTTCCAAAAAACAAGACTTAAGCTCATTTTTGTCATGACAAAACTAGTTTCATGATAATCAGATGGAAATTCCTAGTGTACACAATTCTAATATAATTACTAGGAGGAAATGTAGAGGGAGTTGCAGGTTTGAGATAAAGAAAAGCCTGTGAATTTTGTATTAATGTCTGAGACTCTCTTATTTGTGCAAGTAATCAATCTTTTGGGGAGTAGAATAGTAATTCTTTCTGAAAAAAATGACAAGAGTCAGAGGAAGAAAGAAGATAATCTGAGTTCCATTCGGTACACAGCAGGTCAGCTGTGATTGACAAAGCTCATCACAAAACTACAGCTCATGGAGTGATCCCAGTAGCAGAGTCTCATTTGCAGCCCAAGCAGTGTTAATGACATGTTTAACAGCTGCTTGTTGAAGTTTGGAATCTGCATTAACCCACAGAGCAGTGAACAGAGAAATGAGGGAAAGTATTGAAATCAAGCCTTCATTATCCTGACAGCCCAGGTGAAAGGGTGTCCAGAGGTTGTGGAGAGGCGGTCAGAGGGTCTGGAAGGTGGAGGTTCAGTTGCATGTGAGGGCCATCTCGGAGATGACAGGCTCTGATCAATAAACACAGGGGACTGCGAAAGCAGACTGATATGCTCAACGCAGAGGCAGTGCAGCAAGACAGCCAGCATTAAGGAGGAAGTCCTGGCTGGAGACACCAAGTTTGCTGGTATTACAGTCACTCCAGATCAGCTCAGCGCTGGATTCAGGTGGGAGCTGTCAACTTGGGAAGACGAAGTGACACCACATCTTCAGGCTCCTTTAACCTCAGGAATATTATTTATTTACCCCAACAGCAAAAACAATATATGCCACTGTATATTTTCTAGGCTTCCTACAATAGTATTCATTGAATTAGCTTAGATGAACTACTTAAATGCAGCTCTTTATAATGTTTTCCTTAAGTGCAGCTCTTTATAATGGCTCATTCATTCTGTGGTAGCATCTCTCTACCCTCGCCCTTGGCAGAGGGCAACCAATACTAAGGGCAAAGAATGAGGACACAGAAGATGTATCAGGGGACTTAGGGCAAATCCCAGCTTCTCCACATTTTTTTAAAGGATGCTCAGACAGCTTGTGCAAATGCCCTGGGCTTCAGTGTTTTTACCTGTAAATTGGAACAATAACACCCACTTTACAGAGTTGTTGTAAGGATTAAAGTAAAATGTGTAATGCCCCAGAATAAGCCAACTTCATAAAGTGTCACCATTATTTTTACTAGAGATGACCACTGTCAGGTGCCCAGATGTAGCTGATTTGCCTGAAGGACCAAAATGTCATAAACTGGAGCTTGCATACACACATACCCTGCCTTTGATAGAATGACAACTACGTAAGATCAGTGTATTTTTTCTGTGTTGTTTATTGAATTACTCCAAATACCTCAAAGAGTTTCTGGTACATAATAGCCACTCAAAAAATATTTGCGAGTGACTCCTACTGTCAGTCTCTGAAGGGTATGTTGCTATCCTGCATTTTGCTTCTATTTAAGCCTTTCTTCAATTAAAAAGAGAGGAAGAAAGGTGGAGTTCCTGAATTATAGGATCTTACCGCTCATTTCATCAACCCCTTCATTTGCAAATGAGGAATGAAGGAGGCCCATAGAGAGGTTGACAGGCTCCAGGCAAAGCAAGCTAGAGAATGAAGATTTTTATGGTCATCTCATTCGTCAAAGCAGGCTTGCTTACATGGCCACACGTCATCTGTCCTCTCCGGTCTTCTGTGCCCTCTAGTATTTACCAGAGGAGACTGGAGACGAGGCCTTTGTTTTCACACTGTTCCCTGTGAAACTCGGTGGTTCTGGGGGAAGTTCTGCACGAGATAGCTCTAAACCCACTTACACTGTATTTATTCCCATTTGAAATGAAGCACTCTTTCTTAAAATCTACTTTATATACCAGCTTCTTCATAAGGTTTGTGTAGAAATAAAAACCGTTTCTCCTGATAAATCCCCACTGGACTAGAGATCTCTAGGACCCCTTCCCTTTTGTCCATCTGGAGTAGAAAGAACAAAGTCAATCTCGAGGAGTCGCTGGTCTCTGACTGTGACATTCACCACCTTCTCCTTCCCAGGAGGTGAAGGTCCCCACAGAGAAGCAGGAGGGGGAGGGGAAAGGGCAGAAGGAGGTCAGGAGAAAGAGAAGAAGGAAACCATTCTAAAGCACTTCCAACATTTTGGGCCCATGTATATCTGTATCTATCATCTTAGTTACTCTTCACCAAAATCTTGGAGTATAAGCACCAAAGGTATTATTTCTATTTATCCTGGAGGGAAACCAAAACCCTAGAGGAAATAAGATAACAAGTGAGCTCCCTCAGGGTTCTCCCTTAGGTCAGTTTGTCTTAACACAATAAGAAGAGAAGGATGGTCCAATGACTACGTCTCTGAAGTCTCAAAATTCAGGGAGTACGCGTTTCCCACAGATGATGACATATGTCTGAAATAGTCAAAGATCTTCATAGGACTCTGTCATTGCAGCCAGTACTCCATGCATGCCTCCACTTTGCATCTAGGTCGTGAACGCTCTGCTGTAGATACACCAGCTCATGATGAGGCCACTAAGCAGTCATGTAGCTGGAGATATCATACTCAACTCATGTGGCATGCAAATGAAAATGATTAGATATCCTGAAATTCTGAAATTTGCCAAGGGTTTAGAGGGCTGAGGTTCTTATTTCTGGCTTTGTGACATGCTGAGATTCTCCCCTGCCTCACCACTCCTACTCTCCTCTAGGACCTCAAGGCCTTTCTTTTTTTAAAATGCCTTCAAAACCAAATAGGTTTAATTCACTTTTCAGAGATATCTCCATATTTGTTGGTATATAACTATAAATATTCATTTCACACCTATCTACATATGCATATTTAAATAATTTCATGGAGGTCCACTTCTCAGGCCTTTGTAAAAACCAAATTCAGGGATCTACCTGGGCCACGGTGGGGAAGTTTGGGGTCTCTCCTGCTTCCCCTGCTCTAGCACAGTGCCTCCCCACTAACCTTAGCTTATCCAAGCATCTTCATTTTCAGCCCTGAAGTGTGTGATGCCCATCTTTCCCCTACCATGTGGTAGTAATAGTAGTAACACCTGCAAGTGTCAGGTACTACACTGGAGGTTCTGTGGGCATTACTTCACAATCCTCCCCAAAGTGAGAGTGTTACTGCTATTAATCTGCCTTTTATAAGGAGAACCTGAAATTTGGAGGTTAAATCAATGTCTTTGGTCAGATAGATACTAAGGGAAAGAATTAACATTAAAAACTGGGTCTAGTTTTCCCTAAAGCCTATAATATTACCCATTAAACTGTGTGCCCTGTGTCTCACTTTCGCAGAAGCTTCTTGTGGATGAACATAATCTTAATTCATTCACCAATGTTTACGGAAGGCCTCCTGTCTGTCAGCAGCTCTTCCAGGCACATCAGACCCAGCCAAGGATAAAACCACCAAAACTCCCTGCCTTCCTGAGCTCATGTTCTGGTGGGGAAGACCAACAATAAAAAGGTGTGCTGGTGCATAAATTCTTATCTTACAGGTGAATATGGCTGAATCCATTACAAAATCTACTGCCTTTCCACATAGCCCTTCTGGAAACCTCATGCTTGGTTAAAGAGAATGGCCTTTAAAGGGAGGAGGGATGTGAGGCACATTGGCAGGCAGCCTCCAAGGAGCCTCTTGCACAGTCCCTGCTAAAGTCCAGGCAAAAGCTTTGAGGAACTGTGTGACTCACTACCTTCCAGCCCTCTGCTGCAGTGATCCTGGAAGTAAGTGTAGAGAAGTCACCTGAGTTCCTGACAGACCACAGGGAGCACAGCCTGCTTGGTGGCCCTCAGCAAGCCACACAACAGCAGGGAAGTAAAATCTTTTGGCAGGATAAATCACAAAAATGTGAGGGCTCTTTTGTTACCACGGCACTCCCTAGACCATCCTGACTGATTCAGCTTGTAGGCGCTGCACAGCATCCAAGCCCACAAGCCAACACAAAAGAAAACTTACAGCTTCTGTTGATTTCAATGCTGGTTTATTCCTTCACTGTAGAGGTGGTCGAGGGTGGAAGATAAGTGGTTGGTGCACAGACTCTGTGGCTCTCAAAGTACTAATTCAGAAAGTGCATTTTATGTCTCACTTTAATACACCAGCTATGTGCTCCTGTATTTCCACCTCATCCCTCCACCCATGAAACGTGAATATTGCAGCAATTTTCATTTGATCATTTATTTCTACATCAGATAGCAACAAAACAATTATAATAAAGTTAATCTTGCATGCTACTTCCTCCTCTTCTAAGACCTTATTGTAAAGATCGGAAAATGCAAGCAGAAGAAAAAGTGTAGGCAGCTGAGACTACATGTGAAGCTGAGCAGGTTGGAGTTAAGATCCATAAGTTTTAGAAACATAATTCCTGAACACAGATGTAAATCCTCATTTCTAATCATTATATACAGCTCAATAAAATAAAGAGAAATTGTGCATGAGAGTTAACATTTAGCTCTCTTATAACAGAAATATACAAAATATTAACCTCCTGCCTGCCCCTTTCCTGTTCCTGGCTGAGAATTGCCTAAGGTGTTGCTTGTAACCAGCCTGCTGGGCTCTCTCAGACTCCCAAGAAGCAGCAAGTGGCTGAGCATTGACTTGAGGAAAGGTAGTGTGCAACATGATAATAAATAGACTTTGTCTTGTGGTCCTGGACAAGACCCCCAAAGAGAGGACAGCATGGAGCCAATTGCCTCCTTTATTCTCAAGAGCAGCCAAATGATCTGTATGAGTTTTTTACTTCTGCTTTAGTAGATCTTTTAGTAGATAGAGTCAAGGCCTTTCCTACCCCTACAACTGTAGCATTGTTACAGGAGCTTTTGGGCCTTCTATGCAACTGGAGAGTGTTTATCCTTCACTTGGCACAAATTCTGAAGCCCTTATACTGGTTGGTACAAAAGGGCATCAGGTGGGACTTGGATGAGACATGTACATCTGCCTTTACTACAGCAAAACAGGCATTCATACAATGAGTGTGATAGACCCATCAAGGCCCTGGAAGCTGTATGGTCATGTGACTGAAGATGGTTATGGCTGGGGTCTCTGGCAGCAGCTTGAATGAACTTACCAACCTATTGGATTCTGGTCACAATTCTGGAAAGGGAGTGAGGTACAATATACTTTGATAGAAAAACAACTGACTGCCATGTATCACACCTTGTGGGCTACAGAACCCATCACTGGAATGACCCCATTGAAGGTAATAACCACCTATCCCATGTCAGGGTGGGTGTGAGACTGGGCTCTAAAGCCAAGGAGTGGTGTGGCACAAATGCCAACACTGGCCAAGTGAGATGCTTACCTACAGCAGTGTAGTGCCCTCTCTAGTAGCCCCTTGAGTAAAGAACTCCAATGTTTTTTGGGGCCAGTGACATATACTAGTGAAAAGAAGGACAATTTACTTTAGGACCAATAGTAGCAGAGAGTCCTTATCGGGAGGGAAGAGCCCTTATACCCAAAGATGCTGTGGGCAGCCTCCAAAATGGAGGGCCATAACTTTCCATCCTAAGACTGAGACAATAGGGATGGAAGATGGTGAGGGATAGAGCAGTCAATGGGCAGACTGCTCACTGACTGTGGATCATGTGGCTTCTGATCAGCCAGAAGCCTTAACCCATTCTTGTCTGCACTGACAGCTGAACCATCTATCAGGGCTTGACCGTGTGGCTACCGAGATGGCCATGCCATCTGGTTGGTTGGTCACTGATCCCTTTGGAAGAAAGAATTGTGGCAAAACTTATGGGCCTATGGTCAGACTAATACAATTATAGTATATCATGCGACATGTCATTTGCCACTGGCATCCCCAGGAAATAATGAAGCAGATACATTGGTTAGAAGGAAATCCTGCTTCTGATGTAGCCCAAAGGTTACATCAGTGTTTGTTGCATGTGCGGCAAAAGAAAATGTGGACTGTAGCCCATCAGTAGAACTTACCTTTTACCTTTAAAGTAGTAAAGCCTGGCAGGAGTGTGTCATATGCTCTAAAAGGGACTTACAGTGAGTTTCACAGCAACATTGGACAATAGCTCAGGGACTGATACCCCTCATCAGGTGGCAGATAGATTATCGGGCCTCTATCCTTCTGTGTCAGAAGGATATTGGTATGTCATGACTTGTGTACACACAGCTACTGGACTTCTGGTTGCTTTTCCTACATACTGTTCAGACCAGCAGATGACCAAAAGAGGCCTGGAGCATCTCTTTGCTGCCTATGGCTGACCACAGGTAATTGAGAGCGATTGGGGCACCCATTTTACTGGACATACACTGCAAGAATGGGTGTGACAGTTAGGAACAAATGGAAGTTCCATGTGCCATACAATCCTACTGCAGCAGGCATGATAGAGAGGCACAATGGCCTGTTAAAATCCAGACTGAAGTCAGATACCAATAGTCTTCAGTGATGGTCAGTCCACTTATGGACCGTGCTACAGCATTTGAATGAGAGACCCCAAAAGGGAGCCCTGAGCCCCATAGACATGTTAACACATATGGCTGCCTCCCCTATACAACTGCAAGTACAAACCAAGGAAGAATCACTGAAGCCAAGATTAGGCCACCAGAATAATATCTTGGTGCCAACACCAACTGCACTAAACCCTGGAGACTCCATTGAGTGGCATGGCCTTGGACCTTTCAACAAGTCAATCAATGATGGCTGGCTCTCCTGGCACTTTGGTGATAAGGCCTGGAAGCTGGCCTCCTGTGTATTCCTGGAAGAATAGCAAAATGACCCCCAAACATCACAGTAGCACATCCTCAATGACCAGAATGTAAGAGCATCTTACCAGGGAGTTTTATTTTATCATTATGGCCAGTGTATGCATTTCCTGTAGCAGTATATATAGATGCTTCAGTAACCCCCATGGAGAGAAAAGAAAAAGTATGGTATAGTAGACTAGACGGGACCCCCTTCCTGCTACAGTCCTATCACAGGACCACTCTCTTGCATGCATCCTACCTTATGGACAAGATTTTCCTATGTTGGTGTAATTAAAATATGTGTCTTACTGTCCCTAAGGTCTTTGAGGATTGGGAACCTCCTAGGGCTTGAGGATTATTATAATTTTTGTTCAAAATCTTGTTGTATCTTAATTTTGTTATTATCTCTAAGTATTTATCCTCTGTTGCTGTTGTGGAATCTTGTTGCAGTGCTCTAGCTTTTTGGACCATTGCAGAAGATTGAAGGCACATAGATAGCAAGGCAAGAATCCTGGAGAGGTGGAGTGTTGGGAATCCTATGGCCAGGATCCTCAATGAACTTAAACCACTTGATAATGTAACTGGCCTAATGCTAGGCTACTGCTTTCACACCACACCTGTAAGCAATAAGCTATTATTGCACTATATAGAGAGCTCATCCCAGTGCTCTGGGTGGAGGCAGAGATGCTAGTGCTTGAACTACCACTGGGAGAACAAGCTGGGTAATAAACCCTTTTGCCCCAAGAAAATTCTACTGTCATTTCATTGGTCACATTGAATCCATAGTGAACTTTCCCAGGGCTGAAACCCAGTGGTAAGATAGAGCTCATGTGATTAGATTAGATATATTGGAATAATTCAGGATTACAGCCCTATCTTTTTTTTTCTTTGGTATGTATCATCAATATATAGTCTCATGAGCAACACTGTGGTTACTAGATTCCCCCCCATTATCAAGTCCCCACCACATACCCCATTACAGCCACTGTCCATCAGCGTAATAAGATGCTATTAAGTCACTACTTGTCTTCTCTGTGTTATACTGCCTTCCCCGTGGTCCCCAACCATATTATGTGTGCTAATCATAATTTCCCTTATTCCTCTTCTCCCTCCCTTCCCAACCACCCTCCCCAGTCCCTTTTCCTTTGGTAACTGTTAGTCCATTCTTGGGTTCTGTGGGTCTGCTGCTGTTTTGTTCCTTCAGTTTTTTGCTTTGCTCTTATGCTCCACAGATGAGTGAAATCATATGATACTTGTCTTTCTCTGCCTGGCTTATTTCACTGAGCATAACACCCTCTAGCTCCATCCATGATGCTACAAATGGTAAGATTTGTTTTCTTCTTATGGCTGAATAATATTCCATTGTGGATATGTACCACCCTCTTTATCCATTCATCTACTGATGGACACTTAGGTTGCATCCTTTCTTGGCTATTGTAAATAGTGCTGCGATAAACATAGGGGTGCATATGTCTTTTACAAACTGGGCTCCTGCATTCTTAGGGTAAATTCCAGGAGTGGAATTCCAGGGTCAAATGGTATTTCTACTTTTAGTTTTTTGAGGAACCTCCATACTGCTTTCCACAATGGTTGAACTAGTTTACATTCCCACCAACAGTGTAGGAGGGTTCCCCTTTCTCTGCATCCTCACCAGCATTTGTTGTTCCTAGTCTTTTCTATATTGGCCATCCTAATTGGTGTGAGGTGATATCTCATGGTGGTTTTAATTTGTATTTCCCTGATAATTAGTGATGTGGAGCATCTTTTCATGTGCCTGTTGGACATCTGAATTTCTTCTTTGGAGAATTGTCTGTATATATCCTCCACTAATTTTTTAATTGGGTTGTTTGCTTTTTGGGTGTTAAGGCATGTGAGTTCTTTATATATGCTGGACATTAACCCCTTGTCAGATGTGTAATTTACAAATATATTCTCCTATACTATAGGATACCTTTTTGTTCTGCTGAAGGTGCCCTTTACTGTACAGAAGCTTTTTAGCATGATGTATTTCCACTTGTTCATTTTTTTATTTATTTCCCTTGCCCAAGGAGATGAGTTGAGGAAAAAATTGCTCAAGTTTATATTCATGAGATTTTTGCCTATGTTTTCTTTGAAGAATTTTATGGTTTCATGACTTACATTCAAGTATTTGATCAAGTTTGGGTTTACTTTTATGTATGGGTTTAGACAATAATCTAGTTTCATTCTCTTGCATGTAGCTGTCCAGTTTTGCCAACACCACTTGAAGAGTCTGTCATTTCCCCATGGTATATCCATGGCTCCTTTATCATATATTAATTAACCATATATGCTTGGGTTTATATCTGGGCTCTCTAGTCTGTTCCATTGATCTAGGGATCTGTTCTTGTGCCATAATTAAGTACCAAATTGTCTTGATTACTGTGGCTTTGTAGTAGAGCTTGAAGTTGGGGAGCATAATTCTCCTCCCACCCCCACTTTATTCCTCCTTCTCAGGATTGCTTTGGCTATTTGGGGTGTTTTCTGGTTCTGTATGAATTTTAGAACTATTTTCTCTAGTTCATTGAAGAATGTTGTTGGTATTTTGATAGGGATTGCATTCAAATTGTAGATTGCTTTAGGTAGGATGGCCATTTGACAATATTAAGTCTTCCTATCCATGAGCAGAGGATGTGTTTCCATTTATTGGTATCTTCTTTAATTTCTCTCTTGAGTGTCTTGTAGTTTTCAGAGTATAGGTCTTTCACTTACTTTATTAGGTTTATTCCTAGGTATTTTATTCTTTTTGATGCAATTGTGAATGGAATTGTTTTCCTGATTTCTCTTTCTGCTAGTTCATCATTAGTGTATAGGAATGCAACAGATTTCTGTGTATTAATTTTGTATCCTGAAACTTTGCTGAATTCAGATATTATATCTAGTAGTTTTTGGGTGGATTTTTTAGGTTTTTTATGACAGTACCATGTCATCTACAAACAGCGACAGTTTAACTTCTTCCTTGCCAATTTGGATGCCTTTTATTTGTGTTGTCTGATTGCCATGACTAGGACCTCCAGTACTATGTTGAATAAAAGTGGGGAGAGTGGGCATTGTCTTTTTCTCGATCGTAAAGGAAAAGCTTTGAGCTTCTCACTGTTAAGTATGATGTTGGCTGTGGGTTTGTCATATATGGCCTTTATTATGTTGAGGTACATGCCCTCTATACCCATTTTTTGAGAGTTTTTATCATGAATGGATGTTGAATTTTGTTGAATGCTTTTTAAGCATCTATGAAGATGATCATGTGGTTTTTGTCCTTTTTGTTGATGTGGTGGGTGATGTTAATGGATTTTCTAATGTTGTACCATCCTTGCATCTCTGGAGTAAATACTACTTGATCATGATGGATGATCTTTTTGGTATATTTTTGAATTCAGTTTGCTAATATTTATTGTATTTTGCTGAGTATATTTGCATCTATGTTCATCAGGTATATTGGCCTGTAATTTTCTTTTTTTGTGGTGTCTTTGTCTGGTTTTAGTATTAGAGTGATGCTGGCCTCATAGAATGAGTTTGGGAGTATTCCCTCCTCTTCTACTTCTTGGAAAACTTTAAGGAGGATGGGTATTAGGTCTTCATTAAATGTTTGGTAAAATTCAGTCGTGAAACCATATTGTCCAGGGGTTTTGTTTTTAGGAAGATTTTTGAGTACCAATTCAATTTTATTCTTGGTAATTGGTCTACTCATATTTTCTGTTTCTTCCTGGGTCAGCCTTGGAAGGTGGTATTTTTCTTGAAAGTTGTCCATTTCTTCCAGGTTATCCAGTTTGTTAGCATATAATTTTTCATAGTATTCTCTAATATTCTTTTAATTTCTGAGGTGTCCATAGTAATTTTTCCTTTCTCATTTCTGATTCTATTTATGTGAGTAGATTCTCTTTTTTTCATGATAAGTCTGGATAGGGGTTTATCTGTTTGTTTATTTTCTGGAAGAACCAGCTCTTGCTTTTGTTGATTCTTTCTATTGTTTTATTTTTCTTAATTTTATTTATTTATGCTCTAATCTTTATTATGTCCTTCCTCCTACTGAATTTGGGCCTCATTTGTTCTTCTTTTTCTAGTTTTATTAATTGTGAGTTTAGACTGTTCATTTTGGGGTTATTTTTTCTTTCCTGAGGTAGGTGTGTATTGCAATATACTTTCCTCTTAGCATGGCCTTTGCTGTGTCCCACAGATTTTGTGGTGTTGAATTATTCTTTTCATTTATCTCCACAAATTGCTTGATCTCTGTTTTAATTTGGTCACTGATCCATTGATTATTTAGGAGCATGTTATTAAGCCTCCAAGTGTTTGTGGGCTTTTTCATTTTCTTTGTGTAATTTATTTCTAGTTTCATACCTGTGTGATCTGAGAAGCTGACTGATACAATTTCAATGTTTTTGAATTTACTAAGGCTCTTTTTCTGGCCTTGTATATGATTTATTCTTGAAAATGTTCCATGTGCACTTGAGAAGAATGTGTATCCTGTTGCTTTTGGATGGAGTGTTCTGTAGATATCCATTAGGTCCATCTCTTCTAATATGTTGTTCAGTGCCTTTGTCTCCTTACTTATTTTCTGTCTTTTGGAGTTAGTGGTGTGTTCAAGTCTCCTAAAATAAACGCATTGCATTCTGTTTCCCCCCTTTAATTCTGTTAGTATTTGTTTCTCATATACATGTGATCCTTTATTGGGTACATAGATATTTATAATGATTATATCTTCTTGTTGGATTGACCTCTTTATCATTAGGTAATGTCCTTCTTTATCTCTTGTTACTTTCCTTATTTTGAATTCTATTTTGTCTGATACAAGTACTGCAACTCCTGCTTTTTTATTTCCTATTAGTTGCATGAAATATCTTTTTCCATCCCTTTACCTTTAGTCTGCATATGTCTTTGGGTTTGAAGTGAGTCTCTTGTAGGCAGCATATAGATGGGTCTTGTTTTTTTATCCATTCAGTGACTCTATGTCTTTTGATTGGTACATTCAGACCATTTACATTTAGGGTGATTATCAATGGGTATGTACTTATTGCCATTGAAGACTTTAGATTTGTGATTACCAAAGGTTCAAGGGCAATTCCCTTACTATCTCACAGTCTAATTTAACTCACTTAGTATGCTATTACAAATACAATCTAAAGGTTCTTTTTTTTTCCTCCTTTTTCTTCCTCCTCCATTGTTTTTATTGTATGTTTTATATTCTGTACTCTTTGTCTATCCCTTGATTGACTTTGGGAATAGTTGATTTGATTTTGCATCAGCTTGGTAAACAATTGTTTTACTTTGCTGTGGTTTTATTTCCTCTAGTGACAGCTATTTAGCCATAGGAGTACTTCCATCTATAGCAGTCCCTTCAGAATGCACTGTAGAGGTGGTTTGTGGGAGGTAAATTCTCTCAGCTTTTGCTTATCTGAAAATTGTTTAATCCCTCATTCAAATTTAAATAATAACATTTCTGGGTAGAGTATTCTTGGTTCAAGGCCCTTCTGTTTCATTGCATTAAATATATCATGCCACTCCCTTCTGGCCTGTAAGGTTTCTGTTGAGAAGTCTGATGATAGCTTGATGGGTTTTCCCTTGTATGTGATCTTTTTTCTCTCTCTAGATGCTTTTAAAAGTCTATCCTTACCCTTGATCTTTGCCATTTTAATTATTATATGTCTTGGTATTGTCTCCCTTGGGTCCCTTGTGTTGGAAGATCTTTTCACCTCCATGGCCTGAGAGACCATCTCCTTCCCCAGATTGGTGAAGTTTTCAGCAACTACCTCCTCAAAGACACTTTCTATCCCTTTTTCTCTCTTCTTCTTCTGGTACACCTATAATGCAAATACTGTTCCGTTTGGATTGGTCACACAGTTCTCTAAATATTCTTTCATTCTTAGAGATCCTTTTTCTCTCTGTGCCTCAGCTTCTTTGTATTTCTCTTCTCTCATTTCTATTCCATTTACCATCTCTTTTACTACCTGTAATCTGCTGTTAAATCTCTCCATTGTATTTTTCACTTCAGATATGGAATTTCTTAATGATTGAATCTCCATCCTAAATTCATCCCTGAGTTCTTAATATATTTCTTTACCTCCATGAGCATGTTTATTATTTTTATTTTGAACTCTGTTTCAGGAAGATTAGTGAGCTCAGTTTCATTTGACCCTTTTTCTGGTGTTGGTGAGATTTTTCTTTGAACCAGGTTCCATTGACATTTCATATTTGTATGTGGCACCCTGTAGTGCCCAGAAGCTCTAATCTCTGAAGCTGCTCATCCCCTTGAGTGATTTTGGGGGTCGCAGGGGAGTGGTGCTAGTGGCTGGGGGGAGGAAAGAGTTGTTTCCTGCTTCCTGGCTGCAGTGCCTGTCTCCACTATCAAAACCAGTGGGTATGGCCCTATCTTAAGGTCCATAACCTTAATTACATCTGAAAAGTCCTTCCAGCCATATAACTTAACAATTCACAGGTTCCAAGAATGAGGCTCTGGATATCTTTGCTGGGCCATTCTGCCAGTACTACAGTATCTGTCTTAGTACAGGGTGCTATTGCAAAGTAACATAAATGGAGAGGCCTATAAACAATACACATTTATTTCTCATAGTTTCAGAGTCTGGAATCAAGTGCCAGTATGTCAGATGTTGAGTTCTGGTGAGGGTCATCTTCCAGGTTGCCAATGGCTGACTTTTTATAACCTCGCATTGGTGGCAAAAGAGCTAAGCTAGCTGTGTGCCTTCTTATAGGCCACTGACCCAATTCATGAGTGCTCTACCCTCATGACCTAATCACCTCCCGGAGGCCCCACCTCCTAACTCCAGCACACCAGGGATTAGATTTCAACATACGTGTTTTGGGAGGATACAAATATTCAGTCCATATCACCATCTATATCTTACTAAGCTAAGGTATGGAGATCCCCAGTTCTCTGGCCTCTTTACCAATTCTTACCCATCAGCCTGTATATGGGAAGACCAGAAGCTGATTGGACAATTGCAGAGGTATGGAGGGAGAAAAAAGTTTAACTTGAAGAGATACAGACTGGTATGTGTCTATATAGAAGATGATGTTTTCTGCCTTAGTGCAGGGCATTAAGGGATGCACACCCACCCAAGAGAATTCAAGGGCCTTTGTGGCCTGGAAAAATAATGAGAATGGGAAAGATTGACCTGTGTCCCTAGAGTTTGAGAAACCAGGGAAAACCTGGAAAAATCTGCAGGCAAGAGGCTCCCTGTGACCACAGAGCCATGGAGAGAGGCCATGTGCGCTCCTGAAGTTGGGCAGATCACAGAGGCCTGGTGATTCTCCAAGGCCTGCTGGGTGAAGCTCCTCAGCAGAGAGAGGAGATCTGCCAGAGGGTAAGTTGGAGTGTTATTAGGAGGTGACGAAGAAAACACAGCAGCTAAGTTGGTCAACAATGGTGTGATGGTTAATTTTATAAATGAAATTGACTGGATCGTGTGAACCCTGGCTGGGTGTGTCTGTAAGGGAGTCTCCAGAAGTGATTAGAATTCGCATCAGTAGACTGAGTAGAGTTCATTGCCCCCCAGTGTAGATGGGCATCATCCAGTCCACTGAGGGCCTGAATAGAACAAAGGGCAGAGTAAGGAGGGATTCACTCCTTTCCTGCCAGTCTGTTGAGCTGGGACATTTATTTTCTCCTGCCCTGGGCTGAGACTTACACTGTCTGTTCCCTGTGTTCTCAGGCCTTTGGACTTCAACTGGTATTATACCACCAGCTTTTATCTCCAACTTGTAGATGGCAGATTGTGGGACTTCTCAGACCCTAAGGATAATTCCAATTTCTCGTAATAAATCTGTCCCTTTTCTGCCTTCAGTCTCCTAATGGTCTGCTTCTCTGGAGAATGCTGACTAATACAGATTTGTATGTCTGCAAAAAGTATCCTATGAGAGAAATACTAGCATTTGACATCTTCTGCTGAGGAATCCACAATCCTTTAGCAAACCCTGAAGCCAAGTAGGAACTCTCCCTACTTCTCACATCTCTCCTCTCTATTCTAACTCTGGAGGAGCTAGAAGGAGAAATATAAGTACAGAAGTTTAGAAAAATAAGGAGAAGCAAAACACGACATCTTTCCTCCACACTGAGGCTCAAGTTTGGTCTGAGCTTGAGTTGGGAGTGAAGGAGTGTTCCCCTGGGTGGCAGGCTCAAATTTTGGTTTGGATGAAACTTAGGTCGAAGGACTGGTTGCTCATAATGGAGAAATGAGCAGAGGTGGCATGAGCTCTACCTGACTTGTTATCCTGGATCAGGGAAGGGAATCCATCAGTACTTGTTTAAGATAGCAGGGAGAATCATGAAATCCTTTCCTGCTTGCTTACAAAGTCCAATCCCACTGATAAACAAACCAGTTACAGTTGATTTCCTGTATTACATATATAGAGATACAAAAATATATATATATAAATATGTTCAATTCTGTATTTGAATTTTAAGTGATCTGCAGTATGTTTATTTTATAGGATAGACCTCTGGAAAATGAGGAACTAGAGCATTTGCATAACTCTGAGAAAGAAATTCTAGCATAGTTCCCCACTAACTACCTCATATGCTAATATATTAGAATCTTTATTCAACTCCAGAAGGAACTCAAAAAATATTGTTTAGAATACATCTAGTATTCAAAAATATTAGGATGTTCAAGACAGGAGCTCTAATTTATGCTGTTAGTAATAACTACAACTCGGTTTCCTTTTATTTATCTTTTTGAAGATACTGAGAAAGGCAACAATACTTGTTGAATTATAAATTCTCTAAGTAGCATCTAATCTCTCTCATCCTCAACTTTATTTTTTAATCAATAAAATAGGGACATGAATACTGCATTTGCAGGAATGCCATTAAGATTAAGTGAAATGAATAACATTTGTAGAAGATTCAGTACAGTATGTGGTGGGTGCTCAAGATATAACAGTTATTAACATACAGTCTCTGCATGAAACTAGATGTAGAAAACTTTAGTGCTCTAGTTGCAATGCAGGCAAATTGAAAGCTAATTCATTCCACAAATTTTATTGAGCATCTAAATGCTGGGAGTACAAGGTTGAGGAGATGTGGACTGAACCTCAGGATGTAGAGATGTCTAATTTATTCTAAAGAAATAGGCATAGAATACATGGTTAGTTCAGTAGGGGAGACACATGTAGACCGTCAATCCAGTGCAGTAGGAGAGTTACTGTGTAAAATGTACAAGCTATTCAGACTCACAGATAAGTGAATGACGGAGCTCCATGGGGCACTGGAAAGTCAGTAAAGGGATGAAAAATAAAGTATCCCAGATGAAAGGTGTCCATAGTCTTGGAGGATATTGATCAGGTGGACACACGGGAACCAAAGTGTCCTTTGTGTTGTCACAGAGACAGTCTTTGTTAGTATTGTGAGAGAGAGAGAGAGGACAGAGGGGATCAAATTTCTATAGGTCTGGACCCTCAAACTTGAACCAGAGTAAATTCTTCCAATTAGATTGGATTTGGGTATCAAATCCTCACTTTAAATAGACTGACCACATTGAATCCAAAAAAAAAATGTTATAAAGACATGCTAAAATGACTCTCCACTTCTGATCACTCAATAGACATGTTGATCCCCCAACTTTGCAAGTGAGTTGGCCTCTTTGCAGTTTGTAGGCTCCAGGAGGGAGAACACCAACCCCCCACCATAGAAATGACCTGGAATTGCTCCTTCTAGCACATGTCCCAGCAGGTTTTGTAGCACTGCCCCCGACTTAATTTGTTCTGCTGAGTTCTGTGTACTTTACCTTGAGTCCAGATAATATGTGGGAGCATAAAAGTTACTTCCAGGTTATCCCACAGAAGCTAATGATTAATAGGTATCCCACTAGTACTTAGCTCTTAGTGCAAAGTTGTTTTCCCTCTTTGACACTCAGCTTCCCAATAGGAGTTTTTCATTTAATGCATTCCACCAGCCAAGGAGTCATTGACCTTCCACCTTCCCAGAATTAGATGGCTTTTCCCTTGTCCAAAGGGCTATTTGCTAATTGTAGAAACTGGAAGAGAATTTTTTGTCCCCTTGGTTTACTTACCTCTTCCAGGGTAAGGTACTGGACATGTTCTGGTAAAAGCTATTTTACTAATTGGTGTAGACTGCATCATTGTTCAAAATATTCACTACCTTTCTCCTTTGGGAAGATTTTATATCTTCAACCTATTGACTTCAGTTTTAGCCATGTGAATTGGAAGTTCTTCCCTACAAAACAATTATACATCCCTGCCCCTTTGACACCAGTCTTGGCTATTGACTTCCTTTGGCCAATAAAATGTGAGAGGAGTAGCATATGACACTTCTGAGCAAAAGCTTTACAAACTTACATGTAGCTATTTTCCCTTCTGCCATGAAACTGACAATGTCTCAAAGAAGATCTGTTCCTTTATCCTGGCTCCAAGAAATGTGACTGACTCATAATGGATAAGCAGCATGAAGAAATAGTTAATTTGGATTTTTATAAGCCACTGACATTTAGGGGATGTTTGTTACCTTCACATAACTTAGCCTGTGCTGACTGATATAGTTCCTAAGTCCTCAAGTCAGCTCTTAGTCTGGTGATGACTGAAAAACCAAATTCTCAGAATAGATATCTCACCAAAGATGTGTAGTACTGATTTGATCAAACTTTGTAATATGACCTATGAAAAAGGAGTTTTTACGTAAACAGCAGTAGCATTTGATATTGCTAGTTGATAGTGCCAATAAACCTGCTAGTTGATACTACTACCAGTTAGCCTCAGCCTGTTCCTCTCTAAGGAACAGAATGAAGAAGTTCAATTTCCACAAGTCCCAGAAAACCAGGCATGTCAGATACTACATCATTCAAATTCTGTTCTGTGTACATTCAGCTAAACACTGTTCAAAATTTGGATATTATAACAGCCTTCCCACAATGCAGTGGAATCCTCCTGAAATGGAAATGATGCAAAAGAAGGCACATACCCTGCTTTAAATAGCACATGTTTTGCATACTCCAAAGGACCTCTTCACATTATTTTATAATTATTACCAGAAGGATAAAGATGCTACATTATTTCCACATAAACACATGTATCCCCTTTTATGTTAACCCCTTTTTAGGGATGATTATCCCTAAGATATGAATCCATTGTTCAGACAGTGGGACTTTCACTGCTTGAATCCTGTTGAACTTAACAGGCCCTATGGGCCCATGTTCAATAACACTGAGCTGATAGAACACCCAATCACAAGCCAAAAAAGACTGCATCTCTGAGTGGAATAAGGTTTTAAAGGAATTTAGTTTATTTATATATGTAGAATGTTTCTCTGTAATCACACCTGTATAAAATAATATTTTTTCAAATTTATGACATTTAAATTATAATTATAATTGCTTATATAATATCTATTCTATTACAATTTGAAAAATTACAAAGACCTCAGACATTTCTGTTGGTCTTTCTTCCACTTAGAGATACTTGATTACTTATTCTTCAGGCTGGGGACAGAAAGTCTATGACTTTATAAATATTGCTATGTATCCACCAAGAAGAATGAGACTCACAGAGTTTGGCCACAGGAAGTTGACAGAAAGCTGTCTAGACGATCTTTAGCCTATATCCAATTTGAATTGACAGCTCACTTGAAGATTACCAACCATCTGGCCAGAGGTTACAAGAAACTCTTTATATTTATTTAGTTCTATAATTTGGAATTTTCTTTCTTTCCATTTCCTTTCAGTTCTTATTCAATTTGAAGTAGAAATGAACCATAATTCATTCCTTTATGTATCTGAAGGACTTCACTAGTACCTACATGAAATGTCCTGTTAGACCGATCTTGACCTCCACTTAGGAGCATGAAGAGTGATCTTGATCAAGTTTCTTAACTCATTTGGGTCTCTTATTAGTGATGTGGGGCTAAAAACTGCTCCCTTGTGAAACGATGGTGACAAATAACAAAGGGCTCCCATGTCTGACACTTAGCCTTAGCCTGGTGCCTGGCACATCATAAATAAATACTAGCTTCTTCATGATTATTATATTGCAGTGGCTTAATTGTTGTTGCTATTTTTATTAGTATTTATTTCTCATAATTTTCCCTAGTATGTTTCCAAGAGAAAACAGAGAATGTAAAGGGTGGTATACTTTGCCTGCAGCCAGGGTAAATTCATTCTTAGGCTACAGAATAGTGCCCAATAGCGTCTGCTGTGTACTTTCCAGATATGCATTTGTCCTTGTACAGAGGAGGACACTAAGCCTGTGGGAGGTGAGGAATCTTGCTTAATGCAACAAAAATATCAAGTGAGGGAGCAAGAATTCGAGTCCCTGCCTGCAACATCCCAGCATCTTTTCCATTATAAACAGTGTCTAGTCAAACTTTTACTAACAAAATACAAAAAAGAGTAGTAAAATTCACTCTGAGATGTTTAAGGTCTGATTTGTCATGCAGTCAACATGTTCATGGTTGTGAATTGAAAAGAAGGACAAAGAAAAGGAGTGACATGACAGCAGAAATTTTATTGTATATGTCCTCTGATGTCCTATAAAATGAGGGAATGACAGTATGGAAAAAATGAATATCACCATGAAAGTAATAATAAGTACAACAGAGATCTGTGGCAATTGCAAGTTTTTACTGTTGCTGTTTTGTTAAAGTTTTGAGGGATCAAAGTGCTCAGGTTGTGGGGAAGAAACTCTGCAGCGGGTCAGTACATACCCCGGGGTGGTCAGAGGTGCGGGCGTTCGTGCTCATGTGCAGAAGCCCTGAGACCAAGGGCATGGGACACAGGTCTGTACCCCCGGTGTTAAGTTTTACTGCTGAGTCTCCTAGACTGGACTAAGTTAATTCTCATGAGGTTCTTACTTGCCTTTTTTGGATGCCTGAATTGTGCCCCTCCCAAAATTTCGATATTGAAGTCCTTACCCCATAACCCAGAATGCAACTGAACTTGGAAATGATGCCTTTAAACATGTAATTAAAATGAAAATGAGGTCACCAGGGTGGGCCCTTATCTTGCAACAGGTGTCTTCATAAGAGAGGAAATTAAGACACAGACAAACATGGAGGAGAGACCGTGTGAAGACAGGTCCTTCCACAGGCCAAGGAGAGAGGCCTCAGAAGAAACCAGGCTGGCTAATACCTTGACTTGGACTTCTAGCCTTCAGGACTGTGAGAACATTAACTTCTAGTGTTTAAGCCCCCTGGTCTGTAGCACTTGGCTATGGCAGCCCTAGCAAATGAATACACTATATCTTCTCTTTCTTTCAGCAATTCCAAGAAAAGAATATTTTCTTGACCAAACTCCCTAAAGCTGGCACTTATTGACTGCTTACCATGTGATTAGAGCACCATGTTGGCATTTCTGCACCTCCATGCCTACATCTGTAAACCAGGAATATCACTCACACTGGCCCTGGTGTGGGAGGGTTGAAGTAAATGACTTTTAGCTACTGGGTTATCCTTATCACCCTTAAATCTCCTAAGCAGTCCTGCAATGTATTTTTTATCCCATTTTACAGGTGCAACATCAAGGCCCAAATTCTACTGACAAAACCAACAGGCCAACTAAAACTCATTCTCTCCCAGTATTTAAATAATGGAGCTACAACTTTGTTAAGAGAGGAGGGTGCTGAGGCCTGGAGGCTGCCAGGGGGTTGGGATGTGAAGGAGTGAAGGACCTGCTCAGGGTCCACACAGCCCAGTAAGCAGCTGGGTGGTTATTAGATGGAGCTTCCAACTCCAGGGTTCATGAGCTAAACCATTCCAACTCACTGTTCCTTCCTGGATGTGTGTGGGATCGTCCCGCGCAGTGCACCTCAGCCACTGGAGTCAGTGGGATGCAGTGCACAGAGCTGGTAGAGTACTGTGTGACAGTGGAGGCTGGATTTAAGCATTTTAGGTTTTTTTAGAAGTGTAACTTGTTCCCTACTTTTCTTCCTGTTTACATATTTATCTACTGAATGAACGAGATTGGACTTCTCATGTTAGCTTCATGTACTTCAGAATTTGTCACCTGTAGCCAACTCTGTTCTGGTCCCATTTAACATGCGAGTTTTCACACCATGGAACTGGAAAACCAGACAATACCTCTGCTGATTAGATAGAGGGAATTCACTGTCTTGTCTCTAACACTCAGTCCCCACCTCATACAGAAGCTAGGCCCATCCACAGAGCAGACCCAAAGAATATCCAAGCAAGGGCAGGACCCCAGGCTCACTCACTCTGCAAGGTCGTGTACACAGGATCATGCATGTTCACCTGCCCTGCCCTCAGCTCTCAACCTGACCTCCCAGGCTGCACCCGGCTCCCCACCCTTCCAGCCTGGTGTCTGCCCTTCTGGGGAAGTCGGGGGTGTATTGGAAATACACATAGCCTCACTGGCTTCTGTGGTTTTTTTCTCTTTTTTTTTTTACATTTCCCAGAAACAATTACTTTAAAATTATGTTCAATTATGAAGTAGAACTAAAGAACATGCCTCTAAGCCATTTATTGCCAACTCTGAATACTTACTTCTAGGCTTCCTGAAGCAAAGTATCTGGATGGTAAAGGAAGTAAAGGAAGCAAAGGAGGAGTTTTGTTGATGCTTCCAGAAGGGGCATGAAGGTGAGTCAGAGCACCAGGCCCCTGCTTGGGAACACCGACGCAGAGACGCTGGGAGCAACGGACTATGTCCTCTGATCATGAGCCCTCCATGAGCACCAACCTCTAACCACATACTTGGTTCATTTAAGTTGCAAACAACATAAAGGACAAAGCCAATGTTAATCTGCTGCAAGAGTGTCCTAAGGATAAAGTGAATTGAGAAGGCAATAATCAGTGGAAAATTTAAGTGTCTACCTTAGTACATCAGGTTGAAAGTAATTTTTACATATTTCCCCCTTGAAATTAAATCCAGTGTCAACTTGGGTCATGAATCTTTGCCAACGAACTATTTTACTGACATAAGGTTTAGCTAGAAAGGCACAGAAGCTGTCTATTTTTTAAAGCTTTTGAGATGATCTCATCACCATGAAAAAAAATCAAAACCCTCACTCTGAAGAGAAATGTTTTAATCGTACTTGTGATTAATCATACCTGGTTTGCTCTAAACTCAATACAATCTTGGTTGTGTATTTAGTATTTTAATGGGTTTTTCTCCAGTATTTTTTTTCCACAATAAAATATTAATTTCCTTCCCTCAGACATTATTCCAATCAGCTTGGTTAATGTGATGAGGCGTGTATGGTTGGCTAAAGAGTGCTGTGTTATTATTAGCCACGAAATGCTTCACATGATGCTGCACCGTCTTTCAGAAGCAAAGGGCACATTGAAATAAAATCACATAGAAAGTGTTCTTACATGTTTATATCTCACAATAGCAATCACTGCCACAGTGCAGGGCATTGCTTAGCAAGTACTGACTAGCTGAGGTTAATTGCCCAGAGTACAGTTAAAGGCCACCAATTCCTCCCAGCTACTCATTAATCCCCAGGAAATCTCCTGAACCCTGGTGGTTATTGTTCAATCCTTTATAGATGATTTTCCAAGTGTTTTGAGTACTTGTTCTCTCCCAGAACACCTACAGCTGGCCAGATCCTGTTTGTATAAAGAAATATTCTTTTTCTTAAAAGTGGATTGAATTTCAGCCTTCCCAAAAAGACCCCTTAAGGACCAGTGGCTCAGAAAAAGCCGCTTTAATTGCATTTTGGCTTCTGTGTTTTGCTAAAGGGGCAAGAGAATGGAGAAGTTGGGGACAAGTAGGGGAAGGAAGGAGAGCATGAAGAGGCAGAGGGTCCCAGCCACCCGAATTCTTCCTTGCTCCCAGGAACCGCCCTGTACTGGGCGTGAGAGCAGTGGAGCAGCTAGGGAGGGTAGGAAGGGCCCTGGAGGGATGCGTGCGCGGCAAGGGGCCAGCAGTGTCCCGAAGCAGAGACTCCTCTGTCCACTACCACCTCATGCAGGCACACAGCTAAGGTGGGGCCGGGCCCCAGACCCACCCAAGACGGTCCACTCCACAGGCGACGGCGACTCTGATAACCCCCTCTGCAAACCTGAGTAGTTTCTGGCAACAGAGTCCCATGTGTGCAGTTTTAATACTATGACAATCTTATAGTAAAGACTAATTTGTCAACTTAGGGCCCTAAATAAAATTTAAATTTTTGTCCTTTTGCCATGAATGGTTTTGTATTTCACTTCAGCATTTATTTATTTACTACACCATGCCTGGAGGCACTGAAATACCTGGTCGATGCATGGAGTGGACAGAACAAGCACCTATTCCATCTCCCGGCTTCAGTTAATACCTGATAGAGGATGTATCAGATATTAATAGATAGGAATAAATACTGCACTTGATCTTAGTCAAAAGACTGAGAAGCAATTCACCTTGGCTTTTATTATCTTCTAAATCAGGTGTCTGATATTAAGAAGCTATGTAAATAACAGAGATTTTTATAAAACCAAAAATCAATTATAGCTGTCCAATGTTCAACTTTTTAAGAAGTTTTAGTTTGTGTGTGTGACAGAAAGACAGAGACAGACAGACTCTTCTGAAGTCAGTCAACTTTTATATTCTATATGTTCATATCCCTTTTTCCAGAATCATTTCTTTTATTTGTTCTACATAAGAAAAAAAAATTTCGAATGAAAATATAAGATGTCCTGAATATATAGTTTTAAAATTAAGTATATCCCTATTCTGACTTGCAGTATAGGTCCTTTTCCTAGTGATTTAAAATCAAAGACAAAAACTGGATACAGTGAAAAAAAGCACACGTTTTTTGCTTATAATTTAAAACACAACAGTATTGAGGCTGTGAAAGTAACACCAATAAACCTTCTGAAGTCACATGATGGAAAAATCCAATTCTTCCTTTGGAAGAGAGAAGGGAGAAAAATTATTTTCGTAATGAAACAGATACTAAATCGCCCTACATGCAAGGACAGAAGACCCTTTACAATCTTGGACTTTCCAATACAGATTCGTGACACATGATTTTAAATCAGACCAGTGCAGGTTATCAAGCAGTGAATAAGTAGGAGTGATGCGGTCGGGGAAGAGTCTGGCCCTAGATTTCCATGAGGAGCTTCAGGTATGTGGTGACATGGATCACGCAAAGGAACAATGGGAGTTGCCTAGTTAAATGGGGGAAAGCCTAGGGAAATTTCTATGAAATGTTTCCTCAGTTGACAATGTCTACACAGGCAACATCACAGTACTGGGCAAAGCAAGTCCCATTGTGTCTACATCTCAGACATTGACAGAAATACACAGCAATTAAGGTAAACTAAATTAGTGTTGGGTTCAGTCTTCAGAGTGACTTGGTATCAGCATAACTTTAATCATAAAATGCTTTAAACGATGACTGCAGCTGAAACATGGACGAATGGAGGTGTTCTTGCTCCATCAGGCTTTATGGCTCCTGAAGGAGGGGGAAGCAAGCCATGTAGCTCAACTGTACTTCCTCTCCCCAGAAAGGCCAAACCCCAAAGTGTGAGAAGGGGAAATACTGTCCATGGCTTACTTTGGCCTTGCACCCAGTCACCCTCTCCCTGAAGGCTACTGGGTGACTAAATGCAGCAGAGCCTGTGGAAACCTGCAAAATTGTGTAACAACAGTTGGACTACGACTTACGCAATAACTGTTTGAATAGGGAGCTTTTAGTTAATTATTATGTTTTTCTTTCAGAATTCATAAACTCTGCAGCAAGTTCAAGGTATGATTTTTCTCAAAAAAAAACAAATATTATTTATTCCTTTTCCCTTTTTTTTGAAGAGAGAGAGAAAATAGCTATTTAGCTCTAGGGAAAAACCAACTGCCCAGTTTGAAGAGATGGTTAATGGCAAAATGTTTTCTTTCTTAAGTATTTCACTTTTTTTTTTACTCTGAGGTTTTTTTTAAGTGGCATGTTGGGGGCTTATTATTATATGCCAGGTACTCTGCTAAGAACTAACATGTTTTCTTCTTTAGATTTCACAATAACCATAAAGAGGAGATATTTTATTACTATTCTTATTTTATATACTGGAAGTTAGAAATTTTCAAAACATTTTCAGGTGTCATGTGACTATTATGACACAGAGCTGAGATTTGAATTCAAGTCTGTCTTGACTTCAAATATCTTTATCTTAATTATTCTGTAATCTTCAACTGAATTGCATTTCTGAAGTGGGTTGACTCAGATAACAAAATGAGATTTGGATTTCCTTCCCTACTATCCTATTCATTCAATGATTTTGAAAAACAATACTCTATCACCTCACACCTTTCAGAGTGGCAATTATCAAAAAGACAGGGAATGAAAGTGACAAGTGGTGAGTATGTGGGGTAAAGGGAACCCTCATACACTGTTGGTGAGACTGTAAACTGGTGCAGCCGCTATGGGAATAGTATAAAGGCTTCTCAAAAAATTAAAAATAAAACTACCATATGATCCAGCAATTCCACTTCTGGATATTTAGGATATTTATCTAAGGAAAATAAAAACACTAACACAAAAGGATATATCCACTCTCATGTTCACTGCAGCTTTATTTACAATAGCCAAGATATGGAAACAACTTATGTGTCTATCGATAGATGAATGTTAAAAATACGGTATAAAATCACAATGGAATATTATTCAGCCATATAAAATAATGAAATCTTGCTTTTTGCAACAACAGGGGTGCACCTAGATGGTATTACACTAAATAAAATGAGTCAGAGAAAGACAGATACCATATAATTTCACTTACATGTGGAACCTAAAAATCAAAACAAACAAACAAAACAGAACAGAAACAGACTCACAGAGAGAACAAACTGATGACTGACATAGTGGAGATGGGTAGGGGGATGGATGAACAGGTGAAGGGGATAAAGAGATACAAAGTTCCAGTTATAAAATAAATAAGCCACACAAAGATGTAATGAGCAGCATAGGGAATATAGCCAGCAATACTGTAACAACTTTGTATAATGACAGATGGTAGCTAGACTTATTGTGGTGACCATTTTGTAATGTACATAAATATCAAATCACTATGTTGTACACCCTGAAACTAAAAATAAGGAATTTTAAAAATATATGTCAGCACTTAATTTGATATTTATTGCCTTGTGATTTTCTTTACTTTTGCCAAGAGTCTTATGTAATAAGAAAGTTACTTTTGAAAAGACAAAAACCAACACTTGAAATGACTATATCTATCTCAATTCTATTTCACCTTAAGGGAAACTTGCATAATTAAGGAAAAGAGTGGCTACCCCCATTTTCACCCAAACACAGCACTTCTAAACCACTAGACTTTTGCAATGACATGTTGTTATAATGGCTTTCTGTTTATGGTGGTGTAGTACTACCATTTTTAACCAAAACTTCACATTATCAATATAGAAATATCATAGAATAAATACACTCAACCCTTTTGGTTCCTTTGTAAATGTTCATTTGTTTACCTTTGTAAATGGATCTTCATCTCTTCTCTTCCCCAGGACCCCTTCAAAAAGTTTACCGATATCATCACTGTCCTGCGCCCATCACACACACACACACACACACACACTGATGTCATTTTTAGGGGAGAAATAATGAATAGGGTATTTGAATAAACAGCTAATTAAATGCATTTAGCCTGCATTGCTATCATCTTTCTATTCAGCTTAATGTATAGTCAGTCCTTTACCTATGTAATCAAGGAGTACACCTCTGGCTGTCAACACCTTAGCCCAAATAATCAAAGCAGCTCCTGGTTAATAAAAAACAATATGCAAACAAAGTACATCTGTATCCTTATGAATTTATGTTATGACTAGAAGTTCTTAGATATTCTTTCTGTGGATTTCTGTTTCAGTCATCATTCCCACCATCCACAAAAAAGTGAAATATCTGTGAATGGTTTCTTATTCCAGTTACACATTTTAGTTATAATCTCAATATTTACTTAATAAATCTTCTTTTTAATTTAAAAAGTCTTCATAAGAAAATATAAGAAAGCAGCATACATAGAATTAAAAAAGACATGTTCTCCTTTAAAAGATATCTTTAAAAATTTCCAATATGACCATTAAAATGGCTGTTGCAGTTATCTGAATGTTTTCACAGGGAAACAGGTAAATCCCTATTTGTTTTACAAATACATTTCCCATTGATTACCAGATCACTATCAATCTGGAAAGAATTATTGTTTTACCAACTTTAAATAAATATGAAATGATCCTTGAGGAATAAACGCATAATGAAAATCAAATTGAAGTTGCCCTTTTTCCCAAATGCAAGATTGTCAATTTGTGACCCATTATTATCACCACAATTTCAAAGGGGAGAGTTGAGTCATGAAAGGATGTGGCTGAGAAATGGAAGTTGAAGAAAAAGGATATGACATTTCTCAACCAAGCCCAGGGTATTATGAAATACATAATTCAGTGCGAGGTCTTTCCTAATAAAACAGTGACCAGTACAATTGAAATAAATATACCAGTGTCAGTGGTTGGAGGCCAGGCAAAACAGTCATGGGGAAATTACCTTCTTAGATAAACAACACATTGCAGATTTATATTTATGTATTTTCACTAGAGTTGATAATAGGCTAAGGTTTATGTACATTGCAAACATTCAGGGTCTACATAAAATCCTTTTAATGCTACAAGCTGTGTGCCAAGGAAATAAAACAGTGGCACTGAAAGTGAAAATCAGGCAAGGTATTGATTTTGAAAAGTATTTAAAAATTCATAAACTGCCTTTTATTTTATACTTGTATAATACTAAAATTATAACTAAAAAATTGACATTATCGATGTATAAATGCTATAGTATAGCAAAATCATCTCTTACAGTTTTAAAGTGATCTAATATCTCTCTTAGCAAAACAGCATTTAAAAAGTGCCAAGATTTATTGCTTTGAGACAAATATAATAGACAATAAATCAAGCTACCATAACAACGATAAAAATTTCTCTTGCGATTCTCCACCTCTAGGCTTACCTCTCCCCAGGGAAGACCCGATAACCTTTCTGTTCAATAGACTATGTTCTGAGACATTTATCCCACCTAGTGTGATAAGGTGGCTTAACCATTGTAACCAAGTGCCTGGAGGTAAAGTTAGTCTTAACTTACAGGTATGAGAACAAAGCAAAACTTTGATTCACTGTGTTGGGGTGAAATGTATCCATATCCTAGCAATGTGAGGATTTTTTAATTGTCTCTCCATAAGAAAAGATTAGAATGCCTTAGTTATGTGAGATTAAATGCTCATTCAGTAATTGCAATGGACAGTATGCTTTCAGAGTGGGAGAATTAAATTAAAAGAAAGACAACTCTGGAGAATGTACTAGTGGTAGAATTAGAGAATGTTTCATCAGATCCTGATGTCTCTACAGTAATGAATCTGCCAAAAGATAATAATATTTTAGTGAAAGGTGTGATTGGATAAGTCACATTATTTATTAACTGTTACCCTAAAATATCACTTTTGTCTTATTATTAAGAATGGTTAAAGGGCAGAAGGGATGCCTGACACAAGGCATTAAAAATGGATTGTGTCTATCACAGACCTGGAGGACGTGAGCTGCAGCATTCTGTGCTTGCTGATGGCACTCTTAATGCCCGATGACCAGGCCTTTGTCAGCCCACAAGCTGGACTCTTGTCAGTCAAGTCTGAGGTCAGCCAGTCACTCACTCGGTCCTTTCCAGTGGCCTAAACAGGAGTGATCTTTAATTTCTAAACTTGCTTTAAGAAAAATTTCAAATAATTAAGCATATTTGAGAAAACTGCTGGCAAAGAGGAACCTTAGTTATAAAAGTTGATGGGACAACGCCCTCAAAGCCATCTCTGGAGGTTACTGGCATTGCCTTGGGAAGCAAAATTTTCATACCTTAATTCAACCATTTCCATTCCCAAGAACTGTATGTGATCAAGATTATGATGGCGAAAACAGACGCCAAAAGAGCAAAAGAATATATAATAGACTGCCTAAAGCAAAGCAGGCCTGGAAGCTGAGGAAGCACCAGGTGATCCGTAGCTCAGATTTCTGAGGGCCTGGAATTAATGCCCTGAACATGGATAGTAATCTGACCTCTAAAGAGCACTGACAGATTCACAGGGTGTTTAGCTGGGCATCCAAAAAGAAAGTAGAAGAGAGGAGGGGGGAGAGAAGAAAGAAATGAAAAACAAACTAGAAAAGAAGACTGACCATCCCAGGATTCCCTTTCTTGAAACCCTGGGTAGACAATCCCCCAGGGGACTTCCTTAAAATACAGTGACTCTTTCTCCAAGTCACAGGTGAGGATAATGTCAGTGGGACAGAGGTAGGTCTTTATGTACTGGGAAAATGATCCAAATTCTCAGTATATTTCTGTTTGTAGTCTTTATTGATCATAGAATCTTAGAGTTGGAAGGGATTTTAAGGGATGCCATGCTGAGCTGTTACAGCTATTAGGGCTTACAAATATGGAAAGGAACCCCTTCTCAAAGTTGGTGGGTTAGAGGCAGAGCTAGAGCTGGGTTTTTCTGCTTGGCAGCGCACCCACGATGAGCACACACCACCCACACTGGCCACTAGTTCTGCCACGAGCTGTGCCGCTCCCAGAACACTGGTCTGTGTGAATCTTCCCTGGATTGTGCACTCAGGAGTCTGTCGTCACATTTCATCTAACAGTCTTGCAATGCAGCTCTAGCCTTCTTGGATCAATAGACTATATTTATTAAAAGTATCTCATCATATTGGCCATGGTTTCATTCCTACTGATCGTAATTTAAAAGACTGTCCCACAGTTCTGATCACTAAATCCCTGCATATGTAAAATGCCACATTTCATTAAAGAGAACTTTATTTAGTCAGACTCCACTTACAGGACCCCACTGTAATATCCAATAGGGCAAAAAGGTAGTACGTGAACAGTCACCTCATGTAAGACAAACCAAAACAGAGTCCCCCTTCCCTAATACCCACAAGAACTGGCTTTTTATTGCATGGAGTGATTTAGTTGTTTCTGAACACTTCCTGAGACACTATCAGGAATTTCCAACATTTTCCACATCCAGACCCAATTTGTTACATTCTTCACATAATGAAATATATCTGACTTGATACATTACCCATATGTTGCATCTTTTCAAAGACTTTGTCTACTAAACTGCCCTTATCAAGAATCGGCCCCCAGTCTTGTTCTTTAAAAAAGGGCAGAAATTGTGAATGCTACAAAATAGTTAATAGCAACGGGGACAAGAAGAGTGAAGGTAACTCGCAGAGCCCAGCGCAGCATGAAAATGTGGAGCCCTGATTCACAGTTGGGAAACAAGCTTCTGTTTTCTTCCACAGTCTTTCCATTGTGCCATCATGGTGATTTCTGATGGTTATGTAATGTTGCCAGTCCTCTGGCACGAGGAGATTCACCAGGTGAGCGCACACACTCTGTGGGAGCCTCCTATGCACAGCCCAAGTGCAACAGGAAAGCAACCTGGAGCCCCCTGGGAAGGCAGGTGGCAAGTCGCTGGCATATGCTTCAGAATCCCACACCCCAAAATGTATGCTATTAAATAGACTTTTGACATATTGAAAGTAGTTAGTAGGAATCTCTGTTTTACATTTCCTTGTTGTTCTGGAGCAATGCTGTTAAACATGGTAGCCAATAGCCAAACAACACTACTTCAAGTCCTTGAAATATGGCTCATCTGACTGAAGATGTGCTGTAAATATAGAACACATACATTTTGGGGGGAAAAAAGAGTGTGAAATATCTCATAATTTTTAAAAATAATGATTGATGTTATTTGGAATATGGGTTTAATAAGTTGGGCTTAATATAATATTAAATCACTTCCTTTTGTTGCTTTTTACTTTTGTTTTAAGTGGTTACTCAAAAAATTTTAGCATATGGCTCACATTATATTTATTTACTAATTATACAACAGACACGACCCTGGTATAACTGTTCCCACTACAAATCCCCAAGGATATTGTAATCCATACTCTTCTATGCTGTGCACATATCTTCTTTTAATTGTCTAAGATTTTGTTTTTTATTATTGAAGGATTATGTAAACATGTTTTGAAAATAATAGAAAAGCAGACAGAAATCAGGGGATCTGCAGTATAGTTCTCATGATTTTGCCAACATGACTTGGGTTCCTTCTCTGTAAACAAATGGAATTGAACCAGATCATTGCCTGGCTCCCTTCCAGTCCTCACTCCCCAGGGTCTTCACTGTAAGTGGAAAAGGGCATTTCTGTAATTGGGAAAGTTATGTAAAATGCTTTCTAGAAGAATCTCCCCTCCACCCCACTCCCCAAGAATGACTCAGAGCATTAAAAGCTATGAATTAGTATATGAATTAATATCACCTCTCTAATTAGCTGTTAATTACAGTGGAAGAAATGTGTTTTTGCAATGCAGAGATCTGGTCATCTGAGTACAAAGTTAAGCTTGCCAGGCATTGTGGACCCTGAGTCATCCTGAGGTCAAAGGCAGCCTGCAGCCTGCAGCCTGCCTACCGTGGAGGTGTGAGGAGCACATCCTCAAAGCGCCAGAGGTGGCCGCTAGTAATCGGGGAAGGGTTGGAGGGATCCAGAATGTGGGATAGCCTGCAGGACATTTTGAAGCCTCCCATGTTTTGAAGAACACAGGGTGGGGGGTAGGGGTATGCTCTAGACCAGGAAGAATAAATATACCCAGCAGCCAAATGGAAAGGGTGAGTCTCATATAGATTCTGAATCAAAAACCAGTACAAGCGAAACAGTTATAAAGACATTAAAGGACAACCAGAAAATCTGGCTATGGACTGTGTTAGAGCATGTTTTTACATTAAGGTTCTCTTAGGTGTGGTCTTGGTGAAGTGATTGTGTAGGGGATTCTGACACACTGAGCGATTTGACATCATATTTGCTAGCTACTTTTGGATGGTTTGGAAAAAGGGAAAGAGACTGATTAGGCAGAGTCATAGACACTGAGAAGTGCCTGGTGCTTACCATGGGGGAGGCTTTGGGTGGGGGAAATGAGGAGGGGTTAAAGGGCACAAAAATTCTCAAATATAATATAAGTTGGTCATGGGGATGATAGTGCAGCATGGAGAATATAGCCAGTGATTCCCTAACATCTTCCTATGTTGACAGGTAGTAACTTCACTAGTTACTATCCATAAGGAAGAAGGAAAGGTTTGGGGAAGTGTTGGTTGGAATGTGAGAATTTAATAATGTGAGTAACTATTGAACCACTGTGTGGTATATTTGAAACCAATTTAAGATTGTACATCAATGATACCTCAATAAAAAAAATTTTTAAAAAGAGAGAGACTGATTGAAACAACATATATAACAAGATGCTAAGAGCAGGTGAATCTAGTTGAGGAAAACAAAGGTATTCCTTGTTTTATCCTTTCCATTTTTCTGTGGGTTTGAAGATTTTCAAAATTAAAAATATATATATAAATTAATAAATAATTATTTCATGAAACTTAAAACTAAAACTTGAATAGTATTTATACATTGTATTAACTTTACTATGGCATTTCATAATTACGAAGTTGTTTTTAAGAAATAGACTTTCCAAGATCTCTTCTGGGCGGAGCCAAGATGGCAGTGTGAGTAGAGCAGCGGAAATCTCCTCCTGAAACCATATATATTTTTGAAAATTCAATACAACTATCCCTAAAAGAGAGACCAGAAGACACAGGACAACAGCCAGGCTACATCTACAGGTACCAGAACCCAGTATCTCACGAAGGGGGTAAGATACAAGCCACAGCCCAGTGGGTCCTGAGTGCCTCCGACCCCAGCTCATGGTGGGAGGAGAGGAGTCGGAGCAGGGAGGGAGAGGGAGCCCAGGACTGCTGAACACCCAACCCCAGCCATCTGCACCGGAGCGCAGACACACAGTACGTGGGGTGCTGGATACTAGGGAAACAGGACAGTAAAACTTGCGAGTGGGTCCCCACAGCCAGCGCCCTGGGGACAAAGAAAAGCAAGTGCTTTTTTAAAGACTTAAAGGGACAGGGACCCCACATCTGGACAGAAGCGCACTGGGACACTTAGCCCAGAAGCTGGGAATCCCAGGGAACTCCAGGCGCCCTAACCCCCTGGGTGGCAGTGCAGTTCAGAGGCCCCTCATGGAGATAAGCAGCCTCCTGCCCTTTTCCCCTCCGATGCCACTTCTCCATAGTGGAGCAGCAGCCTGAGTCAGCAAGGCAGAGCTTCTTTCACAGCAGCCGGGCAAGAATTAGAAACCTGTCTGTGTACAGCTGCCCAGTACAGGCCACTAGGGGTCGCTGTTCTCCCAGGAGAGGAAGGCCACAAACCAGCAAGAAGGGACGTTCTCCCAGCCAACACACACGCCAGCTTCCCTACCTCTATTGGCATGAAAAGGCAGAAGAATTTGATACAGACCAGACTAAGCAAGACATCCTCCCCTGAGAAGGAATCTGGGGAGATAGACCTAACATATCTCCCTGAAAAAGAATTCAAAATAAAGGTCATAACCATGCTGATGGAACTGCAGAGAAATATGCAAGAGCTAAGGGATGACGTCCAGAAGGAGATTACAGAAATGAAACAATCTCTGGAAGGATTTATAAGGAGAATGGATAAGATGCAAGAGACCATTGATGGAATAGAAACCAGAGAACAGGAACGCATAGATGCTGATGCAGAGAGAGATAAAAGGATATCCAGGAATGAAACAATATTAAGAGAACTGTGTGACCAATCCAAACAGAACAATATTTGCATTATAGGAGTACCAGAAGAAGAAAAGAGAGAAAAAGGGACAGAAAGTGTATTTGAAGAAATAATTGCTGAAAAATTCCCCAAACTGGGGGAGGAAATCATTGCTTAGATGACAGAAGTACACAGAACTCCCAACAGAAGGGACCCAAGGAGGACAACACCAAGACACATAATAATTAAAATGGCAAAGATCAAAGACAAGGACAGAGTTTTAAAGGCAGCTAGAGAGAAGGAAAAGGTCACCTACAAAGGAAAACCCATCAGGTTATCATCAGATTTCTAGAACAGAAACCTTACATGCCAGAGGAGAATGGCATGATATATTTAATGCAATGAAACAGAAGGGCCTTGAACCAAGAATACTGTATCCAGCACGATAATCATTTAAATATGAAGGAGGGATTAAACAATTCCCAGACAAGCCAAAGTTGAGGGAATTTGCCTCCCACAAACCACCTCTACAGGGTATTTTAGAGGGACTGCTCTAGATGGGAGCACTCCTAAGGCTAAATAGATGTCACCAGAGAAAATATAGTCACAGCAAAGAAAGCAGACCAACCAAATACTAACTAAAGGCAAAAAATAAAATCAACCACCCACAAAAGCAGTTAAAGAAAACACAAAAGAGCACAGAATAAAACACCCAACATATAAAGAATGGAGGAGGAGGAATAAGAAGGGAGAGAAATAAAGAATCACCAGACAGTGTCTATAATAGCTCAATAAGCAAGTTAAGTTAGGCAGTAAGATAGTAAAGAAGCTAACCTTAAACATTTGGTAACCACGAATCTAAAGCCTGTAATGGCAATAAGTACATATCTTTCAATAATCACCCTAAACGCAAATGGCCTGAATGCACCAATCAAAAGACACAGAGTGATAGAATGGATAAAATGGCAAGACCCATCTATATGCTGCTTACAAGAGACTCACCTCAAACCCAAAGACATGCACAGATTAAAAGTCAAGTGATGGAAAAAGATATTCCATGCAAACAACAGAGAGAAAAAAAGCAGGTGTTGCAGTACTAGTATCAGACAAAATAGACTTCAAAACAAAGAAAGTAACAAGAGATAAAGAAGGACATTGCCTAATGATAAAGGGCTCAGTTCAACAAGAGGATATAACCATTATAAATATATATGCACCCAACACAGGAGCACCAGCATATGTGAAACAAATACTAATAGAACTGAAGGAGGAAATATAATACAATGCATTCATTTTGGGAGACTTCAACACACCTCTCACTCCAAAGGATAGATCCACCAGACAGAAAATAAGTAAGGACACAGAGGCACTGAACAACACAAAAGATGGACCTAATAGACATCTATAGAACTCTACACCCAAAAGTAACAGGATACACATTCTTCTCAAGCGCACATGGAACATTCTCCAGAATAGCATACTAGGCCACAAAAAGAGCCTCAGTAAATTCCAAAAGATTGAAATCCTACCCACCAACTTTTCGGACCTCAAAGGTATAAAACTAGAAATAAATAGTACCAAGAAAGCAAAAAGGCTCACAAACACATGGAGGCTTAACAACATGCTCCTAAATAATCAATGGATCAACAACCAAATTAAAATGGAGATCCAGCAATATATGGAAACAAATGACAACAATAATACAAAGACCCAACTTCTGTGAGATGCAGTGAAAGCAGTCTTAAGAGGAAAGTATATAGCAACCCAGGCATACTTAAAGAAGGAAGAACAATCCCAAATGAATAGCCTAACTTCACAATTATTGAAATTGGAAAAAGAAGAACAAATGAGGCCTAAGGACAGCAGAAGGAGGGACATAATAAAGATCAGAGAAGAAAAAAATAAATTTAAGAAGAATAAAACAAAGAAAAAATCAATGAAACCAAGAGCTGATTCTTTGAGAAAATAAAATAGATAAGCCTCTAGCCTGACTTATTAAGAGAAAAAGAGAGTCAACACACATCAATAGAATCAGAAATGAGAAAGGAAAAATCACGACAGACACCACAGAAATACAAAGAATTATTAAAGACTACTATGAAAACCTATATGCCAACAAGCTGGAAAACCTAGAAGAAATGGACAACTTCCTAGAAAAATACAACCTTCCAAGACTGACCAAGGAAGAAACACAAAATCTGAACAAACCAATTACCAGCAAAGAAATTGAAGTGGTAATCAAAAAACTACCCAAGAACAAAACCCCCAGGCCGTATGGATTTACCTCGGAATTTTATCAGACATACAGAGAAGACATAATACCCTTTCTCCTTAAAGATTTCCAAAAAATAGAAGAGGAGGGAATACTCCCAAACTCATTCTATGAAGCTAACATCACCCTAATACCAAAACTAGGCAAAAACCCCACCAAAAAAGAGAATTACAGACCAATATCCCTGATGAATGTAGATGCAAAAATACTCAACAAAATATTAGCAAACCGAATTCAAAAATACATCAAAAGGATCATACACCATGCCCAAGTGGGATTCATCCCAGGGATGCAAGGATGCTACAACATTTGAAAATCCATCAATATCATCCACCACATAAACAAAAAGAAAGACAAAAACCACATGATCATCTCCGTAGATGCTGAAAAAGCATTTGACAAAATTCAACATCCATTCATGATAAAAACTCTCAGCAAAATGTACAGGGCAAGTACCTCAACCTAATAAAGGCCATATATGATAAGCCCACAGCCAACATCATACTGAACAGCGAGAAGCTGAAAGCTTTTCCTCTGAGATAGGGAACAAGACAGGAATGCCCACTCTCCCCACTGTTATTCAACATAGTACTGGAGGTCCTAGCCACAGCAATTAGACAAAACAAAGAAATATAACCAATCCAAATTGGTAAAGAAGAAGTTAAACTGTCACTATTTGCAGATGACATGATATTGTACATAAAATACCCTAAAGAATCCACTCCAAAACTACTAGAACTGATATCAGAATTCAGCAAAGTTGCAGGATACAAAATTAACACACAGAAATCTGTGGCTTTCCTATACACTAGCAATGAACTAATAGAAAGAGAAATCAGGAAGACAATTCCATTCACAATAGCATCAAAAAGAATAAAATACCTAGGAATAAACCTAACCAAGGAAGTGAAAGACCTATACCCTGAAAACTATAGGACACTCTTAAGAGAAATTAAAGAGGACACTAACAAATGGAAACTCATCCCATGCTCTTGGCTGGGAAGAATTAATATCATCAAAATGGTCATCCTGCCAAAGCAATATACAGATTTGATGCAATCCCTATCAAATTACCAACAACATTCTTCAATGAACTGAAACAAATAGTTCAAAAATTCATATGGAAACACCAAAGACCCTGAATAGAAAGCAATCCTGAGAAGGAAGAATAAAGGGGGGGGTGGGAATCTCACTCTCCAACTTCAAGCTCTACTACAAAGCCACAGTAATCAAGACAATTTGGTACTGACACAAGATCAGAGCCACAGACCAGTGGAACAGAATAGAGACTCCAGACATTAACCCAAACATATATGGTCAATTAATATGCAATAAAGGAGCTATGGACATACAATGGGGAAATGACAGTCTCTTCAACAGATGATGCTGGCAAAACTGGACAGCTACATGTAAGAGAATGAAACTGGATCACTGTCTAATCCCATACACAAAAGTAAATTCAAAATGGATCAAATACCTGAATGTAAGTCATGAAACGATAAAACTCCTAGAAAAAAACATAGGCAAAAATCTCTTGGACATAAATACGAGTGACTTCTTCATGAACATATCTCCCTGGGTAAGGAAAACAAAAGCAAAAATGAACAAGTGAGACTATATCAAGCTGAAAATTTCTGTACAGCAAAGGACACCATCAAAAGAACAAAAAGGTACCCTACAGTATGGGAGAATATATTCATAAATGACAGATCAGATAAAGGGTTGACATCCAAAATATATAAAGAGCTCATGCACCTCAACAAACAAAAAGCAAATAATCCAATTAAAAAATGGGCAGAGGAGCTGAAAAGACAGTTCTGCAAAGAAGAAATTCAGAAGGCCAACAGACAAACGAAACAATGCTCCACATTGCTAGTCATTAGAGAAATGCAAATTAAAACCACAATGAGATATCACCACACACCAGTAAGGATCGCCACTATCCAAAAGACAAACAACAACAAATGTTGGTGAGGTTGTGGAGAAAAGGGAACCCTCCTTCACTGCTGGTGGGAATGTAAATTAGTTCAATCATTGTGGAAAGCAGGATGGTTCCTCAAAAAGCTCAAAAAATACATACCATTTGACCCAGGATTTCCACTTCTAGGAATTTACTCTAAGAATGCAGCAGCCCAGTTTGAAAAAGACATATGCACCCCTATGTTTATCGCAGCACTATTTACAATAGCCAAGAAATGGAAGCAACCTAAATGTCCATCAGTGGATGAATGGATAAAGAAAATGTGACACATATACCCAATGGAATATTATTCAGTCATAAGAAGAAAACAGATACTACCATTTGCAACAACATGGATGGAGCTAGAGGGTATTATGCTCAGGTACATAAGCCAGGCAGAGAAAGACAAGCACCAAATGATTTCACTCATACATGGAGCATAAGAATAAAGAAAAACTGAAGGAACAAAACAGCAGCAGAATCACAGGACCCAAGAATGGACTAACGGTTACCAAAAGGAAAGGGACTGGGGAGAATGGGTGGGAAGGGAGGGATAAGGGCTGGGAAAAAGAAAGGGGATATTATGATTAGCATGTATAATTAGCATGTGGTGGGGGCATGGGGAGGGCTATGCAACACAGTGAAGACAAGTGGTGGTTTTACAGCATCTTACTACGCTGATGGACAGTGACTGTAATGGGGTGTGTGGGAGGGACTTGGTGAAGGGGGAGCATAGTAAACATAATGTTCTTCATATAATTGTAGATTAATGATAACAAAATTTTAAAAATTAAAAAAAAAAAGAAACAGACTTTCCTTAATTACATTGTATCTGCTCTTCTTGGTTTTTACCTCAGTCTTGGACAAGCTCACTCTGGCAGCATCTGTGCTGACAAGCTCATTTGTGAACCAACCCACCGGGGATTCCCTTCACACACACCCCTAAGGAAAGAGGATTCTGCTGTACAGAACAAACAATAAATGAGTATTAGCTGGTTAAGCACAGACACAGACACATACGCACACACACCCCGCAGCCATGGCTCCACCAGGGTGCTTCACAATCAGACTGGGAAGCCTTAAAGTTAGTTAACAGTTTGTTGGGGTATCTGAGCCAATCCTCCTAAGTGCCCAGAAGCAAGCTACCCTGTAGGCATCCCTGGCTCTTGGGCTACACCATAGATGCTCTAATAGATCTCAACTTCATCCTCCCTCCCTGCAGCTACAAAACACAAGGTCCCCATACCTCACATGCACTGTCTGAGTTTACTGGAAGCGGACACCAAGATGCCTTTAGACTTGCAAGAGACACATTGGGGAAAAAACATATAAGGGAAGGCATGGAGGGAATGGGAGAAAATGCAAGCCCACAGACCACAATGGGGGTGAGAGCCTGGGTAGGAGAAGAAAGTTAAAAGAGAGGCTTAGACGGTAGTGCAGCTTCCAGAAAGCTCAGGCCAATGAGCATGCTTGAGTCACGTCATCCAGGACCTGCATTTGGTAAGAGCACTTTAGCCACACGGGTAGTTAGCAGGAGAAGGACTGCAGTGCTGGCAGGAAGTGATGGATGCAGAACAAGCCCCTGGGTGCTTGGGCCAACTTCGGACCGTGTCCCTGGAGGGCTGAGCGGTGAATTCTTGCAGCACAATGTGGGCACCAGGTGTCCACATCTGGGGCTCAGCCTGAGCCGCCCACCTCTGAGATGACCCTTCCCAAAGGCCATGTCATAAATGGCACTCAACTCCTATGTCTCCAGGAACATGAGCATCACCTCCGTGAGGTCCAGACACAGAGAACCACAGTTCCTGTATCTTTATTTGGAACATTGAAAACTCCCTTGGGCCTCAGTGAGGCCTCCTAAATTTTACTACTGCTTTATGAGATTTTTAAAAATAAAACTGTATCAGTATGTAGAACAGAAACCAACCTTTAAAGGGTTTGGAGCAACAGAAATCCCAGATAAAGAAGGGATATTTGTCCTCCGTTGGTTGCTCCAGTTACAGTTCTTTAGAGAAACAGAACCAAGAGAGTATGTGTGTGTTTGTGTGGAGAAAGGTACAGACAGAACTGTTTTAAGGAATTAGCTCACAAGTTTGTGGAGGTTCATGTCCAAAATCTGCAGAGTAGGCTCTCAGGCTGAACTCCCAGGGAAAAGCAGTAGCCCCAGGCCAAAGGCTGTCGTCAGCTGTCAGAATTCTTCCTTGCTTAGGGGAAGTCGGTCTTTGACCTATTCAAGCCCTCAACTTATTAGGTAAGTTCCACCCACATGATGGAAAGTCATCTGCGTTACTCCCAACCCACCACTTTCAATGTTAATTTCACCCAAAACTACCTTCACAGAAACATCCCCAATGTTTGATCAAGTATCTGGGTATAGTGGCCAGCCAAGCTGACACATAAACTTAACCGTGATAACCTCCAAATCACTCATTTTTTGAGACCCAGTTGACTGAATACTGGGGCAAAGAGTGACAACATCATTTTCAGAGGAAAGATAAAAGAAATTAAGTAAATATGCAGATAAAAATGGACTCCAAGCCCTTGGACCCAAAGAAGAGGAAAGGCTTTGTGGGACCAGTCAGGAAGAATAACTTCTTTACGTAATAAAATCATTTTAACATTTCAACTTTTCTCAAAATGGGCCAAGTGGATGCCTGTATGAGAGGAACAGAAAATTTTGAAATAAAATTTTAAATGGACCCTGTGCATAATTGTGTAACATTGAGTGATGGTTAATTTTGTCAACTTTTACACTACAGTGTCCAGCTGTTGGGTCAAACACCAGTCTAGATGATGTTGCAGAGGTGTTTTTAGATGTGATTAAAAATTAAGTCAGTATACTTTTAATAAAAAAGATTACTGTCCGTAATGTGGATAGGCCTCATCCAATCAGTTAAAAGCCTTAAGAAAACAGACTGAGATCCCTGTAGAAGGAGGGAATTCTGCCTCCAAACTGTGTTCAAACTCAAGACCACAACACTGACGCTTGCTCGAATTTTGGGCCTGCCACCCTGCCCTGCACTAGACCTTCGCCAGCCCCACAATGGCATGAGCCGGAGGACCCGAAAGAAGGGGCTTGTGGAACAAATAGGCTCAGTATACAAAGTACTTCTTTTCCAAAATAGGTGTGCAGTCTTTAAACAATCTTTATATGTATTTTTTTAACATAAAACTGAATGCTTATTTAATTGTGTGTCATACAAGACAGGCTTATATGTTAAATTCACAGTTGACCAATAGATAACTCTGGGAGGAGGAAAATGAAAGAATGCCTGAGATTTGTTTACTGCCTCACACACAGTAAGCACTTTCTCCATGACTCAACTTTGCCAGTTAATCATATATACCTTGTTGCATTACAAGGAAATTGTTTTTTGTCTCTACAGTATAACTGTGACCCATTATATGAAGAGGTTCGGATGTTCTCTGGTGCATCTAACAAGGTACGAGCACTGTTCAAATACAAAATGGTAGACGGACCACATTTCTGAGCTGATAAACAGAAACAGGGAGACATCTGATTGGTTTTCACCAACGTCCAACCCACCCATGTCTCAGACACAGCAAGTTTTAAAGATTTCCAGGAAACAAACTTCACTGACTTCCTCAGTAACTAATTCCAGAATACGTAATGAAGGAATCCACCTGCATGCTAGAGATGATGTTCGCTTGATGGCACAGAATATTCAAGTGAGTTAACAATATGGCAAAACTAAACATACACACATGCAGCATTATTAAAGGTTTGTTTACACAGTACTCTGATATTTGCCATGAAAATTCCTACAATTAAAATTTGACCTAGAAAAATAGGAGTTTTTTTTTCCCCTTTCAAAATCAGTTTCAAGAAACCCTTGATATAATCAGTTAATTAATTCCTGGCCTTTTTCACTAACACCATATTTGAAATCATGAGCTACAAATCAGTTTCAGTTGAGATATTAAAACCAGATTATAACAGAAAAGCCTTGTAAATATTTGCCTCCAAATGAGTTTAAGAATAAATATATATTCAGTAATTCATCCATATTTAGCAGATATTAATAAGACAAAGCATAGCTTTAAAATTCACTTATCATTGAACACAAAGGAGGAAATAGGAAACTGGGCCTGATTAGCTTGCTTATTCTTTTGGGCTTGGTAATTAATACCTTATTAAAATTTGAAGTTCAAAATTGATATTATCTGTCAAATGTCAGCAGAAATATTTATTCTGTAAATGAAGCTTTAGTTAATAGAACTTTAATTTGAAGTATTTTACATTTTCTTCTCCTTCGTAAGGAAGAATTAAAAGGTTTAGGGAAGTGTTGGTTGGAATGTGAAATTAATATTGGTTTGAATTTTCCTTCTAAATCTGGGCTGACACTAGAGGTCAGCAACCTTCCAGAAATGATTTATCAAATCTTCATTTACTCACTGTAATCAATGATTTTTTTGTGTGGTAGAAAAAACACAGAATTTTAGGTCAGGAAGCAGTCATACTAATGACCTACCTAACTTGCTGTCTTTGCAGAGGTAAAGGGAATGAGGCTGAATGAGGCCCTATTGGGGCCTTCAGAAAATGAAGATCCTGAGAAATTAGGTGCTATGTCCTATAATTGAGAATATTTTGTGGACTGATAATGTCTGCAGGAACGGAGAAGGAGAGAGGAACAGCTGTAGGCATAGAAAAACCTTTGTTCCTGGAGAAAAGACAGGGACGAGCAAGCCAAGAAGGGTGCAAAATGCCCATTTTGAAAGTTCAACCTGACTGCCTGTTCTTTTTTTGATCTCCTCTCCACATGGGTCCATGGCTTGGATGTTTGCTCCATTTCTGTCCTAATTCCAGTGAAAATCCTCTCAGAGAAAGGTGCTCCAATTTCTATTCAATCCAGCTCTTTACTGGGTCAGCTCTCCAAACCACCTCATGAGCGCCCCTGGCCTTGGGGCCATCCTGCGCTGCCCTGAGCCACAGATTCATGCTGATCATGGCCGTGGGCCAGATGACTGAGACGCAGCCCTTCCTTGTGGGGCAGTCACCCAAAGGGAGGAAGTGTGGAGAAGTCCCAAAGAAGGACTTTGGGAGACCAGAGAGCCTTTTTGAGTTCCTGCCCCACCAATAGCTCTGTAACTTAAGATCAGCTTCTCTAAACCTTAGTTTTCTCGTCTTTGAAATGGAAATTATGTTAGCACCAGTCTCACAGGTTTCTATATGCTTTAAGTAAGATGTGCATATGAGCTTGCTTGCAAGCTAAAGATATTTGACTCAACTGTCTTATTAAAATATAAAGAAAACAAAATGGGACAAGGGACGGAAGGAAGGTCCAGGCATGTAGCTGCCAGCTGCAGGGTCTGCGTTTCTCACAGCAGCTTTCAGCTCTCACTGTCTCCCAGCCAAGTCCAAGCAAGGAAGTATCTGGGCCTCAGCACCCCAGATCAAGCCTTGACTGCTCCTCCAATCAGTCCCCTACCACAGGCTCCTTCTCCCAGTCAGTTAAGAGAGGAAGAGACAGTAGTCAGCACTGGAATAGGTCTGTGCATGATGCATGGTTTAGAGTTCAGTAAGGGTCCCCTTTCCTCATTGCTGCTGTCATTGTTGTAGTAAATCACATCACCTGCATCTTGCTGACACAACAACCTATGGGGTTTTTAGTGATGAAGGAATGGAGGGTCACAGAAGTCAAGAAATCTGCCCCTGTGATTTGGGCTGTGGATTCATCCTTATGCTATTCTCAGCCCTCCCAACCTGCCCAGGCCCCACACCCTAGTTCATCAGTACAGGAGGTTTGTCAGCAATGGTTCAAAGGGCTCCTCTGTGTTGAGAAGGCAGGTGGCCTGAATAAATACAAATTAGCCATAATGTTCAGAGAGATGCTAGGTCAGCATGAACCAAAATAACTGGTTGATAATTTATTTTATGAATGGAAAGAAATTTTTTTTTTCAAATGACTGGGTTGTCCATAGGATATCAAATAACTAATTTGGATTTTATTGATAAAATCCACTCAGTTCCAGTATTTTCAGGACCACAAAGGCATGACTCTAATGTAATGATTTTGAAGAAAAATTAATGCAGGAATCTATTCCAATTCAGATTTGTAAAATGTCTCCTTATTCTAGAATGGGAAATGTTCAACTTCAGCCTTAGGATGCATTCCAAGCTTTCCATTTCATCAGGTTCAATAGACATTACATTAGGGAGACAAAGATACTACTGTTTTGCTTAATTAGGAGAGGCTCAAATAGCTGTTTTGTTTTTGGCTTGTTTTCTCTCTGCTCCTGACACTGTATCTTCTGAAAAATGCAGAAGGCAAATTTAAGTTTATGGCTCATGAAAAAGTCAATTAGAGAGTTAGTTTAACTAATTGTGTGAAAAAAATCTCAATACTCTAATACCAAAATAAAGTATTTGGTGATGAGCATTTAAAAACATAACCATTGTCATAAGTAAATAAATCTAAGCAAGGTAACATCAATAGAATTACTTTTGAATTCGGGAAGTGAAAGAGCTACATGTAAGGAAAACTCAGGGAATGGAGTGCTATACAAAATGATCCATTCACAATTCACACTCTTTTTGTATGGAAACTGCCACCGTCTCTCAAGTATATTTCCATTTTTTTCTGAGACACGCACCAGACCATAAGGATATAAATATGTTCCAGTGAGGTTGTTAGCATTACTATGCATTCCTTCTTTTCCACCAAAAATGTACAAACTAAATTCTAGTTTGGGTGAATTAACATAAATTTCTCAAAGGTAAAAAGCTTTTACAGACCAAATTTTTTAAAGTGTTTTTGTATATCATAAACTTATCAGTATCTATTTTAATTTTTTATTCTCTTTCTCCTGTAACACTGTCATTTAAATTTTCAATAGACGCAATTAGTTTGCTTTTGTAGTATTATTGAGAAAAACAAAATTGTCATGAAGCAAGCTCATGGTATCTATGGTAAATATAATTTTGTATATGATTCTTAAATCCCTAAATCTCTAAGTATTATGTTAAAATTAGTACCTGGCATTACTTACTTCTCTAAATCTTTGTCTATACAACATAGACGTTATTAATACCCACCAGTTTTTGTCTCCTTCAGTTCAGTTCAACAAACTTTTTTAAGAATGCCTCCATGGCAAACAATATGCTAGATAACACCATTAGGTTAATGACTATGGATAAAGTGCAACATTTCCAGAATCTCTCACCTGGCCTTAGTGCATCTCCATATCAATAGGTGTTTCCAAGGGGTGGACAGAAGTAGTCCATCTTCATATCAGTAGGTGACTGCATGGTGGAGTGATGGCATTATCTGTACCAGAAAGGTTGGATGGGTCCCCTTTTTGCAGCCAGGTCATGCGAGACACTGGCCAGCAGAAGTAGACAACTGCTTGTAAGCAATAAATAAATGGCTTTCTCCCACTTTATTTCTCCCTTTGACTGCTTTCGGTTTCAAAGGTAATTTGCCCTGGGCTGGGAAAGTATTTTCCCCCTGCAGATACAATGACAAAGTGAGGTTGTTGAGATTTTTGTTTGGTTGGTTTTGTTTCTAATATTTGTACTACTTTTTGAAACTGATATGCAAGTTCTTTACCAGACATTAATATCACAGTGAGAGTAATGGGATAAAATCCATTTTGAATTACTTTGAATATTGGTGTTTGACCTGTTAATGAGATTACATTAACACTTACCAAATTACTATGCTGAATGGTCCCACAGGAAGCAAGTGAGATCACACAACATAGTGGTTGGGAAGGTCAAGTGACCTGGAGCTTTTCGGACATCTTCAATGCATGTCAGTCATGAAAGTTCTCAGGGTGCTAGGACAGCCTAACATAGTGACGCATCTTTCTTAGTGTCTCCTAGATCACTACATCCAACCAGCCATTTAAGAGCTCACATTTGATGTTTCCTGTATTAATCTTGCACCATTAAACTTCCCTTCTCTGAAATTCAAATAACACACTTTTTGCCCCAACACTGGTCTTTAAATGTAATGTTACATGGAATTGTATTTATTTTCAATTGTGTCCAGAGTAGAAGAGGGAGATACCAGCCTCCTGCCCTTGAACTGGGTTTTACACCTCAGCAACCCTGGTTCTCTGGCCTTTGTACTCGGACTAGAATTATACCACAGTGTCTGTGGATACACAGCTTGCAGATGGCAGATCATGGAACCTCTCAGCCTCCAAAATCACATGAGCCAATTCCTCAGTATATGTATACACATATTTATCATGCAAACACACACATGTATGTATAGAGAGAATATAATCCATCTATTTTTATGTGTGCATATGTATGTGTGTGTACGTTTATATTCTTATCTCCTATTGGTTCTATTTCTCTGACAAATCCTGACTAATGCATTGCTTATCTTTTTTCTAACTTGACAAGAATTTAGATACATGCATTAGTAGTATACTTGGGCTTCCATAACAAAATACCACAGATTGGGTGGCCTAAACAATAGGCATCTATTTTCTCACAGTTCTGGAGGCTAGAAGTTCATGATCAAAGTGCCGGCAAACTCTATTTCTGTTGAAGACCTTCCTTCTGGCTTGCAGACAGCCACCTTCTCACTGTGTCCTCATGTGGCCTTTCGTTTGTAAGCAAGTGGAAGGCAAGAACCCGGGTCTAGTCCCTCTTAATCTTCTCACAAGAACATCAATCCTATTGGATTAGGGCCTCACCATATGACCTCAGTGAATCTTAACAGCCTCCCTACAGGCTCCAAATACCATCATGTTGGTGCTTAGGGCTTCAGCGTATGAATTTGGGGAAGGGGGATACAATTCAGTCCATGATACTACATGATTGCTCAGTGTGAAGACTGCATTTCCTGTCCTCCTTTAAAACTAAATTCTTATCAGTGAGTTGGAAAAGGAAGTGTCATAAGATAGTTTCTGGGTACCTACTTCAAGAAATGGTGCCTTGTTCCTACTTCTTTATCCCTTCCTCCTTAAAACCTGGAACCAAGACTGTGGAGACAAGGGTCACACCGAGGGAGTGGCTGGAAAGAATCTGTTTCTAAGGGTGTTATGGAGCAGAGCCTCTAGACCTATTCTGAATTGTCTATCTACTGACTTGTATGAGTATAAGAAGTTAATTTCACTTAAGTCATTATTCTTTGAGGGTTTGCTTCTACTTGCAGCTGAATGTAATCCTAATTAATATACTAGATTTACACAAAGTAGAGATGTCATGTAATTATAAAATGCCTTGGAGAAAATTTGGATTTATACTTTGGGAAGAAACTTTAGTTTATGTAACATAGAGTTTTACAAACTAGATGCCCATTTGCTAAAACCAGCATAGTGTTAAGAACAAGTTTTTAACTCTTTTTATTTGGGCTCCTGTATCTCTGGTTTGCCTCAGGCTTAAACACCCATTCTCATTTATAACAGGCTGTTTCACATAGTTCACTACTTGCCTGGCTTCTTACATATTTGAAATTGCAATGACTGACTTACTCTACTTCAAAGCATTTATTTTATAAATGAGGAAGCAGAGACCAAGAATAGTAGAGTGGCCAGAGATTATAGAAAAATAATATTGGTATTCCAGTCTGCTGATTTCCACTCCAGGCCTCTTTCCATTTTGGGGGCATGAATAATCCCAGCTGCACAACCCCGTGAAGAACTAACCTGTGGGAGGACCAAGCTCTGCATTCCTGCAGACTCACAGAGGGCCTAGCCCTGTCCTACCATATCAGCTCCAGCAGGTGGACAGCTTGGAGAACGCCTCATCCTGCAGTTGAATTCTGGTGTGATCACTGAAGGCATCTCCATGCCCTGCTGCTGAAGCCTTCCGTGCAGGTACGGGAAACTGGAGAGGCTGCATGTCTATCCTTAGGCATTTTCTCTCAGCACTCATTTTCGATCCCCCAGATTGAGGGACCAGCGTATTACATTCTCAACTCTCTGTCATCTCATATCACATTAATGTGGTATCATTTTAGTATATTAGAGTGCCATAACAAAAAAGAGGTGTTAGAGCATGACAGCACCTGTCAGAGCTTTGCAAATACTTATTTGAAATATTGGATTAAACCAGTTTCATGTGACATTAGTGGTGGCAACTTGTCCCTGTAGAGTAAGTTCATTTATTTGCACTATGTAAATGAAGGTGTTGCATACAGGCTATCATTAGGGAAAATGTCCTCTCACAGAGTCATGGAATCAAAAAATTCCAGCATTGAAAAGATCTAGCATGAAAGACCATGCGAAAGCTTACCTCTGCTTGGGGGGCTTGCTGTCTCCTCATTTTCAACAGTGAGCTCAGCAGTCAACTTGTCCATGAATGCTTGCTAAGCTTCTCCAGCCAGATGGGTGAACATCCATGGTACTTTGTGTTCAATTAAGGCTTTAAAAATGCCACAGCCTTCTCTGTACTGTAGTTGCATATGTATTTCTTATGTCTCCTTGCTGTATACGCCTTGACACTGTACGGATAGTCTTGCCCTCTTCCTCTGCACCATAACAGCCAGCATCAGGCTTTCGTCGTGCCCAAAGCCCTGGATGATTGGCAATCTGGTTGACCAGTCAATGTAAAGGAGTTATTCAGAGGGGGCCACGGTTTTCAAAACACCTGTCTTTATTGCACACAACAACAGTCTCACTAGTGATTTATAAGGATATACTCAGACCCTAAATTAAGAATTTAAATTTAGAACTTCAAGTGTAAGAATGGGATGTAAGGTTATCAATCTGGAATTTAAAGACTTTAGTTTATAGCTGAATATTATTACTAGGTGACTGAACACAAAATACTTACTTATATCCCAACTATTCTGTAAATACGATGTATCAGTTCTTCCATCTAGCAGGCTATTTGGAGAAGAAAACCATGGGTAATGATGACAGGGACATTGAGGATGGTGGGCATGGTGGGGATGATGATAAAGCAGCACCAGCCAAGGAAAACTTCAGGGCCCCAGTTACTATCAAAGTGGCATGGGCCTCGAGTGGTACTAAGGCCAGCTTGTCGTGTTGATAACTGTGCCAGCCTCTTTCTCTCTGGTTTCCATTTTCTCTAATGTGGGATGAGAAAAGTTTAGAATAAGGAACTGTGAGATCAGTTCTGTGCTCTGGGATTCAATAAACTAAAATGAAGAGTTTAATAAATTTAATACAGCCTCATGACGAGATAGAACATTTTAATTCCTCAGAAGACCCCTCCCTGTCCTTATCAAAGATGACCACTGGCCTGACTTTCATGGAAATCTCATCTTTGTTTTCTTTGCACTTGCACCATATGAGCATGCATACCTCTAAATACTATGGTCTAGTTTCACTTGTTTTGGGGACTTTCTTTGCTCAGCATTATGCTTGTGTGTTTCATCCATGGTTTTATTTCCAGCTGTGTGTTCATTTTTCAGTGCTGTATATTATGCCACTATTTAAATATATGCCATTTAATTTTCCATTTCATTGATGATAGTAATGTGGGTCTTTTTCCTGTTTGAGATAATATTTATAAAATAATAATTAATGTAAAAACAAATGTGTGTGTGGGTGTGTGTACACATAGGCTGTCTGGGGGTGTATTTCCAGGCATGCAACTTCTGGGTCAGAAGTTTTGATTATCTTTAACTTTAGTAGATAATTCTATTTTCCAAAGTGGTTCTACTATGATTTACCATCATTAGCAGTGTATAAAAATTAATATTGCTTATTTTCCTTGAACACATTATCAGTCAAAATTTCCATCATTTTGGAGATTATGTGCATGGTATATTTTATTTTGTGTACATATGTGTTGGATGTTCCTGATGGTGAATGAGGTTAAGCACATTTAAAAAATTTATCAATCACTTTGAGAGATGCTTATCCAAATCTCTTACTTATTTTTTGATTGGACTGTCTTTCTTTTACTGAAATGTAAGAGTTCCTCATATATTTTTGACATGAAATTTTGGGGTTATCTATAGTACAAATATATGATCCAACACTGTGACATTAATTTTCATCCTCAGTGAATGTCTTTTGAGGAAGAGAGTTTCTCAAATTTAAAATTATCCCTCTATTCTACATCATTTGTATTGTCACTTAACTTTGTGATATTAACATATTGACTTAAGGTGTAATTTTTTAGAAGTCTTACATCTGGTTAAGTTCGAGCACTTTCCTGTCCTTTTTTCCAGTAAAGCCTTAGCCATTCTTAAACCTTTGCATTTCATAGCAACTGTAAAATAAAACCAGAGTTCCACAAAACAAAAGTTGCATTTTGATTGCAATTGCTTGAAATGAGATCAATTTGAAGACAGCCGGCATGTTTATGAAAACAGGTCTATCAATCCACAAGCTTGATATATCCCTCCTGTCCAAGTCTCTTACTTATATTTTGTCTTCTGTCATTTAGGTCTTCTTTAATTTCTCTCAATAAGGTTTTATAGATTTTTTTGTGTAGAGGTGTTTGACAAATTTCCTTAGATATATTTCTAGGTATAATTATCATTCCAAATTGTACTTGCCTCATTTAAATGTTCTAATGATCTGCGATTGGCAAGTAAAAATGCAATTTATTTATGAATATTTGTGTATTACATAAGTATTTTGTATACTTACATATTTGTATGTTTTACATATTGTTTGTGTCCTCTTCAAATTCATATATTGAAGCCCTAATCCCCCAGGTGATGGTATTGAAGATGGGGACTTTGGGAGCTGAACACCTTCAGATGAGGCCATGAGGGAGGGTGGGACCCCATGGTGTAGTTAGTACCCCTATAAATAGAGGACTTGAGCTTTACATATATGTGTGTATGTGTGTGTGTGTATGTGTGTGTAAATATATGTATATTTTTATATATATATACACATGTACATACATATATTGTGTATGTACAGTCTCTCCATTCCTGCACACCAAGGAAAGGCCATATGAGCACAAGGTGGCTGTTTACAAGAGAGGAAGAGAGCCTTCTCCAAGAGCCAAGTCTATGGGAACTTTGGACTTCCCAGCCTCCAGAAATGTGAGAAATAAATGTCTGCTGTTTAAACCACCTAGTCTATGGTATTTTGCTATAGCAGCTGGGAATGACTAAAACATGTGCTATTCAGCTCTCTTGCTGAACTTACCTATTTACTATAATAATTTATCTATGGATTCTTGTAAAATTCCTTTATATCCAGTCACATTTACACATCATTGTGGCTTTGTTTATTCATCCTTTTCCAATTATTACAATTATTTTTCTTACCTCACTCCACTATTTGAGTATGTTAAGTACAAATTTGACTAGAAATAGTGATAGTAAAATTCCTGTCATTTTCTGATCTCAAAGAGAAGGCTTTCACATTTCACCCTAAACATGGTGTTTGCTGTAGGCTTTTTATAGATCCTTTTCAAGTTCAGAAAGCTTTATTCTATTGACAGTTTGCTGAGATTTTCTAAAACGTGAATGCATGTCAAGTTTTATTTAAAAGTGTCTGCATCTCTGCAGACAATCATCCAATTTTTCTCCTTTATTCTGTTAATATGATGAATTACATTGATTGATTTTCAAATGTTAAATCACCTTTAGATTCCTGGAATATACCCAACTTGTCATAATGGATTATCTTTTTTATAATTTGCAGGATTAGACTTGATATTATTCTATTTAGAAGTTTTACAACTACGTCCATGAAATGAGTAAAAAGGGCCTGTAATTTTCCCTTCTCATGGAGTCCTTATGAAGTTTTGATAGAAAGTTTACACTGCCATCTTAAAATTAGTTCTGGAATATTCTCTTTTTCCTCCATTTCAGGAAGAATTTGTGAAATATTGATAGTATTTATTCTTTAAATGCTTCATAAGCCAACTCTCAAGCCATTTGGACCTGGAGGTTTATTTGCTGGAAAGCTTATAATTACTAGTGAATTTCTTTGAAAGTGAAAGGTTTACTAAGGTTTCATATTTCTGCTTTAGTCATTTTGGTAACTTGCACTCCCTACAAATTTAACCATTTCATAAACATGTTCAAATTTATTGAAATAAATTTGTTGATGATATTCTGCTGTGATAATTTTAATGACTGTAGGATTTTTACTGATGCATCCTTCAGCATTTCTGTTATTACTTATTGTGCCTCCCCATTTTTTCAAGATCCATTTCACAGTTGTTATTAAAGTTATAAACCCTTTTCAATTAATAATTTATTATTATTTATTACTCTTTTGATTAATTATTGATTATCTTATTTCTATTTTCTTTTTCATCTGTTCAGCTTTTTCATCCACTTTGAGTTTTTGTTATTCTTTTTCAAGTATTTGGTGTGAACATTTAGTTCACATATTTTCAAACCTTCTCTAACATAGGCATTTACTGCTATAAATTTCTGAGTGTGGCATTAGTTGTATTTCACAAGTTTGATATACACAGCAATTTCATTATTCATTATCTTATTTTAATTGTGATTCTTTTGCTTCGATACATAGATTATGCAGACTGTTTTGTTACTTCCAAATTTATGAGGACTTTGTGGGTTGTTTTGTTTTGTTTTTCTCATTGCTTTCTAGCTTAATTGCATTGTGGTAAAAAATATATATATATATGTTGCATGATTTCAATCCCTTGAAATCCCTGAAACTTGATGAGGGAGATTGCATTACTGCTCAGAACATGTGCTGGTGATGCTCTTCTCTGCAGCAGAATTATACTTCTGCACCACTGATGTCAGGCTTAAGCCATATAACCTGCTTTGTCCAAGCCAAATGTACTTCCATGAGATAGTGACATGAGATACTTAGGAAATCTCCTCTCCCTCTGCCAGAAGACAGTCAGTGTCCCAGATAGAAGCAGCTCTGCCAGCCTGAGTTATAACGAAGACATGGAGAAAAGCCAGAGGCATTCTCAATGATATTTGGGGTCATGTGGAACTATAGCACAATCTAGAGTGGTAGCAAGATGCTAGGATAGCCGTCCATGACCTCTGCCTCTAGGAATCCATGCCCTTGTACAATGCCCCACCTTCATAACTTAAGGAGTTGTTTCCTGTAAACAGAATGCAGCAAATGTGACAGGATGTCACCTCTGATATTAGCTACAGAAAGACCATGGCCTCCATCTTGGCTACCTTCTCCTAACTTCTGGTTTTCCCTCTGTCTCTCTCTCTATCATCATCAGCTGCCATGTCATGTTGACACCCAGGCAGCCTTTGCAGGGATCCACATGGCAAGGAACTGAGTCCTGCCAGAAACTACATAAGCAAGCTTGGAAGCAGATCTGAGCCAGGCACATAGTGAGCTAGGAAGTGGATTCTTTAGCCCCAGTTGAGACTTGAGATGACTGCAGCCCCAGAAAATATCTCAATTGCAGCCACATGAGATTCCCTGAGCCAGAACTGTACTGCTTAGCCACATCTAGTCCCCTGAGCCACAAAAACTACCAAATAATAATTGTTTGTTGATGCAAGATACTAAGTTTTGGGGGAGATTTGTCATGTAGCAATAACTAAATAATACATATTTTGGCACCTGAAGATGGGTGCTGCCATAAAAAAAATACCTTCAAATGTTGGAGTAATTAGGAACCAGACAGTTGGTAGAAGCTGGAAGGATTTTTGGAAACATGTTAGAGAAGCATAAATTTCCTTGAACAGACTGTTAGTAGCACTCTAGATTCTGAGGACACCGTGAGTGAGACCTTACAAGGAAATGACAAATATATTTTTAGAGACTGGTGAAAAGGGGATCCTAGCTACATAGTGGTAGAACGGTTTGCAACATTATCATCTGCAGTAACATGGAAAGTAGAATATATGTCAAATGAACTGAGGAGATTTCCAAGCAAGTTGTTGAAGGTACCAAATGGTTTCTTTCTGCTGCTTATAATAAAATGCAAAAGGAGAGAGAGAAAAATTGTGGGAAGGACTGTTAATCATAAAAGAGCTAGGACTTGCTGGCTTTGAAAATTCTCAGACCCTCAAAATGACAAATGTTGCTAAAGATAAGAAATAGCTTTTAGATAAAGTTCAAATCCAGGGCACTGTCAGCACAATATGGCCTAGAGATGAATCTGAAGGTGGTTGTAAAATCTTCTGTTAAGATCTCAGAATGATCAAAGTTGGTGCCCCAAGTTGATGTGGCACAAAAGGCCCTTTAAAAAGGCTAAGGGTATACTTCATAGACCCTCTCAACTGGATAGTAAGACCTCTAAAAAGCTTCAGGTCTTATTTGAAAGGGATTTGGAAGTGTAGCTTTTGTTTAATGGAGTGAACTACAAAGAGATTCTAAGGAGACCCACAACATTCTTGAGAGAATTATGTTAGAAGCATAATCAGCTTGGACTGAAAGAGAAAAATCAGAAAATGAAAAGAAGCATTTTAGACCCTGGCCCCTCATTCTACTGGCAGGAAGGAGGCTGAGGAAATTCAGATGCAAACAAGTGCTACAGGGTATAGAAAAGAGGGATGATTTTCAAGGATGGAATTAAAGCCACAGAGAATTTTTTTCCAGGCCTCATCCTAGTTAAGGAGCTTACAATATTTTTCCCAACTAGATTTCAAAATAGTTATGGACCAGTGGCTTTTTTATGGCTCCAATTTCCATTTTTGAACATGAATGGCTCTAACAATTATCCTATGCCTGTCCCATGAGTGTATGTTGTATTGTGGGAGGACAGATAACTTCTCTCCTTAGTTTCACAGATTTATAGATAGACAGATCCACTTGAGGAGCTGTACTTAAAGAACCAGCCCTGAGGCACCTCATCCATGTCAGGATCTGATTGAAATAATGGCGCTCTGAACTTGGAACTAAGGGTATAATGGAGTGAGACTTTGGTGGGCCCTGACAGGGTATGGATGCATTTTGTAGGTTAGAGGGACAAGAATCACTGGGGGCTACAGAGAAGGTTATATAAGACAACCAACAAGGTATACACGGGTATCTCTACCTCTCAGTAAATGTATCCTTGTATGATCCCTTCCCCTTGACTGTGGCTGGATTTAGTGACTTGCTTCTATTGCCTAGAATGTGACAGAGTTGATGGGATGTCACTTGTGAAAGTATAGTTCAAAAAAGATGGGGGCATCTGTATTGAGCAGCGTCTTTCACTTTGTTGGCTTACTTGCTCTGAGGACGTCTGTTGCCCTGTGGTGAGGTGTCCAGTGGCAAGGTCCATTTGGTAAGGAACTGATGGTGAAAGCCAGAGAAGGCCTGAAGCCTAACAACAGCCACAGGTTTGGGAAGTGGATCCTCCCCCAGTCAAGCCTTGAGGGGGTTACAGCCCTGGAGACAATACCTTGACTGCAGCCTCTTAAAAGACCCTGAGCCATAGACTCCCAGATAAACTATTCCCTGATTCTTGACCCACAGAAAGCATAAGGTAATAAATGTTTGTTATTTTAAGCCACTAAGTTTTGGTGTAATTTGTTATAGAATAGCAGATAACTAACGTACATAGTCTAATTCAAGCTAACTGATGATATTGCTTTATGGGCTGTGTGCAGTGATTTTTGTTGATGTGGCATGCTTAAGAAACACACACACACATTCTGCAGTTGTTGAATCTGCAGAATATATGTTGAATCTGTAAAAAACTCTCAGTCATTTCCCTTCAAATTTTGCTTCTGACTCATTTCCTTCTCCCTTTCCCTGTGGGATTCCAATTAAACACTTATTAAAACTTCACAGTGTAAACTCCATGCCTCTTTTCTAATTTTTCTAACCTTTTGTCTTTCTGTGGCTAAATCTACCTGATTTCTTGGGAGCTATTACCCAACTCATTCCTTCTCTCTTTAGCTGTGACTGATCTGTTCATAACCCCAACCACTGAGTTTTAAATTTCAGTTATTATACTTTTAAATTCCAGAATGTTCATCCATCACTGACAATTCTGATATCCTAATCCTGAATAGTCTGTTTTTCACTTTGGTTTTATTTTTGTGCTGTCTTATACCTCCAAGTCTCAGTCAGATGAATTAATCAAATGGTTACCTTTTTCTGGGCATTATATTTATAAAATTACATATAGACATGAGTGTAGGCCTTCACAGATGTTTGCTTTCTCCAGGTACCTGGGGACACTTATATTCTGGGATTCACTCCAGTTTCAGTGACTGAGGTATCATCTTCAAGAAGATATTTCTCCTCAGGTGCAGCAGTTGAGCGTCCAAACCCAAAGCTCAGGTGGTTCACCAGAGCACCCCAGTCCTCACTGTCTTAGCCCCAAGAGGTTTCCAAAGGAATGCTCAGTCTCTCCCTCTTCCAGCCTATCCCTTATGAATCATTATTTGTCCTTTGGAGAAAAGATGGAAAAAAACCAATGCCAAGACTTTGAACCCCTGTCCTCCCTTTGACCCAAAACCCCAGTATAAATTATGATGTCATTAGTAAGAAGCTCATTTGAATCATAAGAGGCAAGAAGGAAATAAGATTTGTGAGCAACTACTAGATGCCAGATTTATTGTATGACATCTCATTTATTCATCACTTTAAGAAAATGACCTGAAAGGTAATTCTCTATCCCTATTTTTACATAGGAAAACTGAGATTCATAGTGATTCATGTCTTTGCCTAGGATTACAGTCAGCAAATGGCAGAAACAGAATTTGGTTACCAAGTTTGTCTGACTTCAAAGATCCAGTTTCTACCACACTATGATATTGTAACTTATAAGAAATGTATACTTGGTCATTTAGATTATATATATATATATATATTTGGTCTTTGTCCATGGCTCCTGGCTCAGAGCAAACAGAACCCTTGGGATTTCCTGAGAGATAAGAGTCGTGAGAGCAGCTTTTGTTGTATTTGGTCTCTTGTCCTGAGTTTCTGAAATTGCTTCAGAGTCATAAAAGTGAAATGGATGTCATGTTATTTAATAAGCACCTTTCTACCACAGCTGAGTTTATGTTAATAACCCCCTGGTTTCTGGAGAGGGGAGAGGGCCTGGAGATTGAATCAATCAACAGTGACCATTCATTTAGTCAATCAAGGCTCTGAATGAATCCTCCACAAAACCCAAATGAAGGTGGTTCAGAAAGCTCCCAGGATGGGGAACTGGGATGCTTCCATTTGACCTCATGCAAGGCCCCAAACTCCACAAGGACAAAAGCTTGTTTGCTGGGGACCTTGCCCTATGCATCTCTTCATCTGGCTGTTCATTCATATCCTTTAATATCCCTTGTTATAAGTGGGTAATCTAGAGAGTTTTCCTTTCTAGATTTCTGCTTCCCTGAGCCACTCTAGCAAATTAATTGATGCCAAGGAGGGAGTCATGGGAACCTCTGTTTTATAGCCAGTTGGTGAGAAGTACAGGTAAGAACCTGGACCTGTCCTTGACATGAGATGCAGAGGGCAGTCTTGAGGGACTGAGCCCTTGCCCTGTGGAATCGAATGCTATTTCTGGGTAGACAAGAGTGTCAGAACTGAGTTGAATTGTAGGACACCCCACTGGTATCTACAGAATCACTGTATAATATGTGTGGAAACACTGCCCCACACATATGTTGGAATTGAATGAAGAAACTGTTTATCTTTATGTTGATCTCTCATAAAGCTTCCATGAGAATTAGAAAGGAGAAATAGTTTTCCTATTTTAGATGCAAGGGATAAGCAATAATCCACTCTGCTGGGACATACACTACTCGCTTGTCCTAAAGTTTTCAACTTTGAAAATCTTTTATTTAACAGCTCTATATTACAAATTGTCTGCTTATGCTAAGCCTTTAACAAACTCCTATTTCTGCTTCTTACGATATGACATTCATAATAAAAGGAGAGACAACATCATAACTCTAGAATCTGGTCAGAAATAATCTGTATCTGTCCTACTTAATGAGTAATTTGTAAACATTAGTCTTCCAGTTGCTCCTAGATCATGGGAAGAAAAGGACAGAAAGTTGAGAACAAGATTTCAGAAGCCTGTATAGCAATCTGGCATTGCTACCACTTCCAAGTATGTGGCAAGCAACCTCCTTTGCTTGAACAGGGTTTAGATTTATCTGGGAGTTGCTGAGCTCATGCACTGGCTCTGGGTCACATGTGAGCCTGAAAAGTAGAACATAGCAGGACAAGAGTCTATGAACCACTGGAAATTCTTTTAATGTGTCTTTCACAGTAAATAGTTTGAGAAGCACTGATCATTTACTGGGGTCACTTTATGGGCTGCTCTGTTACCCTCTCTGACTGGAGGGACCCTAACAATGGCTGCATCTTAGACTGGTCACTCCCGCTGGGGGTCTCTAGGCCTAGGAGCTCATGTGTGGTGCCTGCTGCCACATCTACCTTCTGCAGACTTACATCCACGGAGGCTGGCTACCCCTGTGCCTACCTGGACAGGAAAATGACATGGCTCCAAGTTGGGGAAGCATACCCTGGGGTTGCATTAATAATGGAGATGAGAAACAAGATAGAGCCGGTAGAGAAATTCTTTTGCCTTTCTCTCAGGCAATAAGCTGAGCTGGTTGCAAAGTGAGGGCCAGCTCAGCAGCTGAGCAACACACACCTACTGTGTGCTTGCCCTCCTTCTCTGCTCCCTGTCCTTTTCACCTCACACCAGCTTCCCAGGGACTGAACACTCCAATAAAGTACTCACACATAAGCTTTTGCCGCAGATTGTTTCTAGAAAACCTGGGGCAAGACATGTACTGTGTAAAACAAACACATGAAATGCTTTTCTAACGTTTCAGATCAGTGGTTTCAGTGGTTTCTCTGTGTGCCCAGACAGCATCATTTGTGAGATTGAGGCAGCTCTGGGGATGGGACCCAGCAATCTGTTTCAACAGGCCTTACAGAGGGTTCTCTTACATTCAGGTTTGAAAACCAATGCTTTAAACTGGCAGCTAGACCCCCAGAAAAGCTTGTTCCCTTTTAGAGTCTAACAGTATGCTAGGAGCTTAGCTCAAAGAGGAACCATTTCTTAGGTGATATTCATGATGTCAATTTGACGATATTATAGTTACATGTAATCCGATAGCTGAAATATATTTCTGTCATAGGACCAGATCAACTGATAAAAAGAAAAAAGCAATTCTGCCTATCAAATTTGTGATAATTTTTATTTTTTTAAACCCCTGCCTTCTTTCATTGTTTCTTCATAACTTAGACCAGCACAGATATCTTGCCAATGGGTTTCAGCTCCAGGCAAGTTTGCTATGGATTCAATGTGACCAAAGAAATTGACAGCAAAACATTCTTGGGGTGAAAGGATTTACCCAACTTTATTTCCAGGTGGCAGGTCAGTCACTAGAATCCCATTCACTCAGAGCAAGTCTGCATGCAGCAAGCTGGTCTCTGCCTCTGGGCCCCCACTGTCTGCACAGCAGTCCCCTGGGCCTCTCTGCACAGCCATCCCACATAGCCATCCTCTGGGACTCTGTCTGCAGCACTGCCAGCACTCCAGCCTCTGCTCTGCTCTCCTACAGCCTTGCAACCGTGCCACCATGTTGCACCCAGAGCACTGAGTGGAGCTCTTTATATAAAGTCAACAGCCATGTATTGCCCACAGGTGTGCAGTGAGCTAGTCAACCAGGGCCAGGTGAGAATCCTGAGCACAGGCACTCTCATTTTATCCACACTCCACCCCTCCAGGATTCTCTCCTCTCAATCTATGTGCCCTTAGTCCTCTGCAATGGTCCCTGTGCAAGGAAGCTCGAATATTGTTCTCCAAAAAAGTCTTGCAGACACGCAGGCTGGACTCGTGACTCTGTCTCTGACCTCTGCCTCTTTGATCTTAATGGCTGGAACTGCTGCTCTGGTTTCAGCTGTTGCCATAGCTCCAGTAAGATCCTATTTGGCTCCCCATCTAATTTCCTTCCATCTGCTCCTGCCCGTATTAAATCAACCCACATCTGGGTCCTCGTAACCCTCAGGGGGTCCCTCAAATTCCTCCTGTAAGAGGTCTTATTTTTTTCCGGGTTCTCATTGCTTCAGCTACTGTGCATTTTATAATCGCTGCCTCAAGGACCGCTGCCCTGTCAGAGAAGACAGCTTTCCCATCTCTGATCCCAACAGAACAATTCCAATCCACTCCTAAGTCCCACAGCCACTGGCTCCGCCTGAGTATAGGGGCGGAGCATAGAGTGCTCCACGACCTGGGGAGGGGGCTGCTCCTCTCCTTGGGGAACTTTCAGCTGCTGGGTCTTTATTTTCTTTATAATCACTGGGCGTGCTTTCAATACAGGAGGCGTCAGTGCCTCCAGCACCACTCCTCCATCCTTCCCAAGTGCCTCCATTTCTGGGGCTGATGGCACCTTTCTCTCCTCTCCCCCAAGTGCCTCCTCTGCTACAGTGCCTCGCAGCAATGCCAGCTCAGTCTTCAGAAGATCTCTTACCCTCAGCTCAGTGCTTCGTAGCTGACGTTCTCATGCCACCTCCACCTGTTCTTCCCTCAGGAGTTCGTCTTTTTTCTTGATGGCCTCTTCCTCCTTCAGAACACCTGGCAGTGCTGCCGTCTCATTTCCAATGGCACCTTGCTGCCCGCACTCTCGTGCCATCTCCTTCCGCATCAATACCACTTCCCTCCTCAGGGCATCCACACAGGTTTGCAGCTTGCGTTCTCATACTGCCATTTCTTGGGTCTCCTCTGTAGACTTTTTTAATACTGTGAGAAGCAGCCAACCCACAGTCCCCACTGCCTCACAGGCACTCCGCTTCTTAAAGGATCAGCTTAGTATACTAAGGGCCACCCCCAGCGCCTCAGGTCTCACCTCCACTTGCCTCCAGTCCTGGGGTGGAGCCCATTCCTCTAGGAGGCAAGCCACCTCAGGCCACAAACCCAATTGGGGGACAATCCACTGTCTCCCCATTCACAGGAGCAGCCTGCTGAAGCACCCCTCCCATAAGGGCAGCCTGTTTTTCCCTTGGTCAACAATGAACCCTACCGACTTTCACCAATTGTCTTGCCAATGGGTTTCAGCCACAGGCAAGTTCGCTATGGATTCAATGTGACCAAAGAAATTGACAGTGAAACATTCTTGAGGTGAAAGGGTTACACCCAACTTTATTTCCAGGTGGCAGGTCAGTCACTAGAATCCCATTCATTCACTCAGAACACATCTGCATGCAGCAAGCTGGTCTTTGCCTCTGGGCCCCTCTGCCTGCACAGCCGTCCTCCGGGCCTCTCTGTCCACACAGTCATCCCACACACCCATCCTCTGGGCCTGTCCTTGCTGCTGCCACCACTCCAGCCTCTGCTCCTACAGCCTTAGCAGCCCTGCCACTGTGTCGTGCCCAGAGCCCTGGGCGGAGCTCTTTATATAAAGTCAACAGCCATGTATTGCCCACAGGTGTGCAGTGAGCTAGTCAGCCAGGGCCAGGTGAGAATCCTGGACACAGGAACTCTCATTTTATCCACAACAGAGAAAACCCAAGCCTCCAGGTCAATGGTCCTGTTTTTTTAGATGCCTTCTCTGGTGTAATTTATTTATTTTACCCCTCACTGCATCCTTCCTTCTTACTCTACCATCTAAGACAGCTATCTAAAATAATAGCTCCTTTGTTTTAAATAAAGCATATTAAAACTAATTTTTAGACTTTTGCAACATTCATAGGCTCCATAGAGCCCCTATGAGCTATTGAAAACATTTAATTTTGGATCTGATCAGTACTCTGGGTGCTTTTACAATCACCTGTTGTCCCAGCCCAACTAAATTGATTTAGTTGGTCTCAGGGGGGGACCCAGGTGTTGCCCATTCCAAAGCACGGAGGAGATATTTGAATGTGTAGCCAGGGTTGAGACACATTTTAAGGTGCACTGTGGCTCACAGTGTGCTTGCTGTTTGCTCCTTGACCCCATAAGCCCCAGGCAAATGCACCATTTCATGTATTTCTGCCTTTCAAAGGCAATGCAAAGGACAGTTACTACTGCCAGTACCCTACAACAATCATGAAATGTTCTTCTGGTAAAATTACATTCTGGAAGTTAAAAATCAAAGGACAAATCAGTTTCTGTGTCCAAGTACTCTGAAACTACACATCCAACAGGTATAGGAGTTCAAGTTTCATTAAAAATGGTTTGCAATCATGGAATTGTTACTGCCTCTTGTATTTCCTGTTCCATGCTATCCTCAGAGAAAACATTGTCTTCAATAATCCCAACCCAAGGACTGTACCTGGTGTTCTCAAGGTGGATGGCCTGTGGGAGAGTCTGAACACCAGCCCAGAGCATGCACTCTCTGGTCCCTTACTCCATACAGCCATCTCAGCTGCTGGGCGTTCCTCTCCACAAGGCTTCAAAGACACAGCACCATGAGCAAGCACCCCAGGTTCTGCACGCCAGTCTTCAGCCTTACCCTATAGATTGTTTTGTGCTGAAATGTTTGTGTTTGATTCTCACTTTCTATTCCCTTAGTGAAAATCCCATTATCTCTAACAGCTGTGTGTCAAGAAAAGACATGAATTTTTCGTAACTGCAGAAGGACCATCATAGTTGTTTTTCCAGGTAGCCTTAGGCAAAACCATTTTATCTCACTTTCTTCATTTATAATATAAAGATTTAAACTTCCTGCAGAAAGAGGGTTGGTACTTTATGGTGGGAAACTCTTTTGAAAGGAGGAATTAAATCTCTATGGCACAGAAGGAAGTTTATAATGATTTTTTTTTTAAAGCAGCCTGACCAAAAAAAAAAAAAAATCAGTAAAAATTTGCCACTAAAATATTATTTGCAATTAATCATTTCCAGATAAATTCATAAAGTGAAAGAAAACCAGGAGGGTGACACACTGCTTGTGTAATCCTCGAAATTGATTTTAGAAGCATCGGCACTCACTACAAAAGAGCTTCACAGTTTAATTAGGATGGCTCAAGTCCAGCATCTATATTTAGGATAAGCTGGAAATTGCAGTGTAGAAATGAGAATCATCCAGCAACAGTCTAAATGGAGGGAAAAAATCTATGGAAAAAACAGCATAGCTTTTCTCAGCTAACCACAACATTCCTCAACTTTTGTTTTCCATTGGACACAAAATGAATGCTCTCTAGAGATTGTACCTGTTCATTTTTTTGGAATGCATTTTTACTAAAAGTCTCTCAATCTGAATTTAGCAATCTGCATCTAAACACATTACCCAAATTTTCTTTCACACCTATATGATCTGCTTAAGTACAGATGAATTTGGCATTTAAGTTACAACATATCAAAGGAATCTCATTAAAATTCTGAATGTATATAAACATATTTTATGCCGTTAATATTTTGGCTTCTTTTTCTAAGTGGTTGGCAGAGTTCTCATGGCACTCTATCATTCCTTATATATTCTTGTTTTCTTCTCATCATTGGTGTATCATCAAATAAATTAGCTCAAACCCAAAATGTGACAGAAAGAACCATATGATTTTTTTTTAACTTCAGGAAATGTTTTAAGTCATTTTGTCCAAGTTATATTGGCTTAACAACCAATAACTTATTAGAGGAGCACATCATTATTTGTGACCGTAATTATGGTGTTTGGATGTTGAACCAGGGTGTTTTTCTTCTTCCTCTTTCTTTTTTACAGTGACCTGGGACTGGGTTTAAATATCCTTGTCAGTAATTTCCTTAAAAGCAGTTTAAACACTCCAAATAATATATTCAAAATTGTTAAGAAAATAAATCATTCTAGCAAGCTGATCTCATCAGCCAAGATGCTCTAATGCACAATGACTATACAGCCAGAAAGACACAGAAAGAAATTAGAATTGCAAGAATGGAGTCTGGAAATTCTTTCAAATTAAAGTTACTTACTTTGGCTGAAGGTTTAATTTTAAATTACAAAGAAGGAAAAACTCCAAGTAAAATAGCTCTTAGTCAATTTCAGCTAACAAATAAATTGCAGGTATCCAGTTAGAGCTTGGATGTGCACTAGTTATATATTAGTGAATTACTTTCTCCTCATTTATTAATTTTGCAATAGTTCATACACTGCCCTACTCTATTATTCTAATGTCAGGCCTCTCATTCAACGTGATCATTCAAATTTTAAAATGTCCTGAAATTCACAAAACTCCCACTCTGAAGAATGAATGTAATTGAGTTTGCTTGCTTGCATGTTAATGTTAACTGACAGCAACAGGTATACCAGTTAACTCATTTAATACTCGTAATGTCACTGAAGGCTAGGTGACCACATTCTCCATATGCATCAAGTGAGGTTAAATCTGATTCCGTAATCTGGGGCCAGAGGCCTGAATGTAGAACCCGCTTCCAAGTCAGCATTGCTCCTTCTGTGTGTGTCTGTCATGGCTCTATGTCTCTGATGAAGCAATTTTGGAAAAGTGTAGCTGATCCATCCAGGAGTTGCCTGATATTAGGATGAAAAACTAAATACTGCTTGTTCCCTGAAAGTGTCTTAGAAATTGAAGGTGAAACCAACAAAGCTGATTATTCTCTTTTGTGGGGAAAACAGGAAACAGAAGTTATAAAGGGGCCGTGGATGAAATACACATCTTGCGCTGCCATCATTTTCTATTTTTAAGTGAAACATCCTGAATGTCTTATTGGTTATTTTAATTCAAATCAAAAGCCTTCAGTCTCCAGCCAAAAAAACTCATATTTTTGAGCTAATATGGGGGAAAGCTGGTGATTTCTGTGACAAGGCTGGCAAGCCAGGCTGGTCAGATCTTTTAGGGCATCCTGACTCCAGGCTCAGAGTGGCCCCCAGGGAGAGGGGCTGTGGACAAGACGAGGGCCAGCTGGCTTAACGCTACTCACTCTGCTCCTGCAGGTGCTGCTGGGCCTGGCAGGCACCAGGAAGATGCAAAGATGGCCCCAGTAGAGGAGGATGAGTTCAGGTACATTGTGGAGACTCGCCCGAGAAAATGTGGCGCCTTACACTGCCACCAGGCGTGCTTTCCTGGGAGGGAGCTATTAAAATAAAAACAAAAACCTTTCTCTCTCATGATCAGAATCTAAACAAGTCTCAAATCTATCACCAATTTATGTGTCAAACAGCCCTGGAGAAGGCAGTCAGCTCAGTCCAGAATGCATGAATCTTCAGGACAAATAACCACTCTTTCCAACAAATTAATGGCAGGAAGGAAAGAAGAATTAAAGGGAGATGCTGGGAAGAAAGGGGGTGAGGCAAGAGAAACTACTTTAACCAAATAAAAGACGTACCAATGAAATGCACTCAATGCCTGCATCTCATCTGGCTCCTGATTCAAACACATCAACTTTTAGGATATTTTTGAGACAGTTTTTGGAGCTGGCCTGGATAGCAGATGATAATGAAGAGTTTTGTTAATTTTTCAGATATTATCTGAGCCTTATTTTTAAGAGGTGAGACATTAACTACCAGACAGACAGGATCCATTGGTGAAATGATATATTATTGGGGATATGTTTTAAAATATTCCAGAAGAAAAGCAGGGTTGGAAGTAGATGAAAGGAGATTGAAAGAATGTTGATATATGTGAAATCCAGGGAATGGACATTTGGGGGGGGGCGGTTAACATACTGTTCTTTATACCTATATGTTTGAAAAGATCTTTAATAAATTTTTTCAAAATTATGCTTATATAATAGGGAAAATTACTGATAACTCTAAGTTAAATATAATGCTATATATAACAATAAATACTGTTTTTTATTCATCCTGTGGCAAATTTTCTTGAGCTTACCTTGGGTGTCTTCACACACATAGACACCTATTTACCCTACCTGTTGGTATTCCATGCCACATGTGTTACTGTAAAAATATAGATACAACCTTACAAAAGAAAGTTGGGTCTTGAAGAAACAACTTTATTAAACAAAGCATCCAGAATTCCACTTTTAAAAAGTCTAACAAGATTAGAAGTCCATTTGGTCTTCTCTGATTAAAGTCTCACAAAAAACGGACACACCGAGAGCCATGTTAAGCTACATTCAGAGCGGCCAAAGCAGAGACACTGCCTCCCTGCCTTCGGGCTGGGCCAAAACCTTTGGACGGAGCCAAACGGCAATTGGTTTAAGCAATTACTTGAGAAGTTGGCAGGAGAACAGACATCCTGATCACAAGACTGGCAGCTGTGGACTTTCTGAAGATCGAATCAACTGTCACCCAATGCATAACCAGAGTATTTATTTAGCTTTTTAACACCCAGAAAAAAAGGGTTTCTTTTCCTTTTTTTTAAACTCATTTATCTGCTCCACTTCCTTTTATTCATAAAACCCCTTGCTTGCACCCTACAAGTGGGAACAAGTATTTGGGTTTCTACTGGAATCTGTGCTCCCCAAACTTCAATCTTTAATCCCAAATAAATGCTGGTTTGCCTCTCATGGTGGCTCTTTATTTTCAGGCAGCCAGGCTTTTCCCACTGAAACACTTTAAACTGTTAAATACACATTTCCTTCCTCATTCATTCCTATGGCATGAAAGATGGAAAACCAGCATATGAGATGTCTGTTCTCTTTTTAAAAAATCTAACTCCTTGAATGTATCTTAATAAATTTCTCCAGGACTTGGTGGGTAAGGGGTAATAACCATCTTTGATAACAGTGAAAAACAGTGTCTAAACTCTGAAAGTCAAATCAACATTTGCATTCAACTCTTTGTTGCACTCTCCCAATGAGAAGTCATTTCTGTGTACAGTATACAAAACCAGACTCAGCATTCTCCTGAAACTGGGCACTAGTCAGTTCTGATTTTCTGGTTTGCATTTTTTAAGAACAAGAACTACCACCACAGCACAACCACTGGTTTACAAAAGTTTAGAAATATGAAGGACAAGGAAAAATTTCCAAACAGGTGGAGGTAACAAACTGACACTTTAGACTGAATTTTTAAGATTCCATTTTTTAAAAAGCTACAAAAAGTATTTCTCTCCAGAAACAGTTCTTTGTTTTTAGTGCTTTGTTTAATTTATTGAGAGGGCGGGCGGGGATGGGACCTAAGTAAACATAACGAATATGATCAGAGCAATAGCGGCGCGTCCTAAGAATGCATTTCATATTTCTGAATTATAAAGACCACCTCAGGTGATTAAAAGGTGCTGATAAATCAATGGATATATGTCAAATTTCCTCAAATTGCCACTTCCCTCAATCCAAGAGACAGATTGGTTTGGCTTCACAGCTTTCAGCAAAGTCTCCATCTCTGGTCACATACTCAGGCAGAGGCCCGCCAGCCTCCTGGTCCCCAGGTCAAGTGGGAAATTGACTACCACCGCCCGCGGGCAGGGGCTCTGCCCTACAGCCGGGCGCCCATCCCAGGGTAGTTCGGTGCGTTTTCGTCTCGTTCTCCTCTATTTTAAAGCTGGCACGAATTCTACCACTGCTGTGAAGATCCAGATGACTCTAGGTCCTCCCGCGCTCAGAGAAACAGGGCTGCCCACCCACCAAGGCGCCAGCCCGAGCGCCCGCCTCCGCGCCCTTCCTGGATCCAGGCCTGAGCACCTTGCGTTCCCTCCGCCCAGAAAACCTCTCCCTACCTGCTCTGCCGACCAGCTGGCTTTTCCTGCGCATCTCGGCTTCACCGTCAGCCCCTCAGAAAGCCTTTTATTCTCCCGCATTAACCCCTGCTCCAGAGATGGTGGCGGCCCCCCCGGGACATCTTCTTATGATGCTGGGATTTTCCACATGTATTGGGTGAGGGGAGTTGTTTGCCAGCTAACACCTTCCCGCTAGACTACTTCCAGCAGGAAAGGAAATGGGCTGTCTGGTCTCTGAGACACCCGTGTGCTTGGAGCCTAGTAAGTCCTGACTAACCATGAGTGTGTGTGTCCTGGGAAACACGGTTTTACTGAAACCTACCCGAGGGACAGCTAGTAATCCCATGGCAAAGGGGATGAGGGTAGTGGGTGTCAGAGGAGGCTTGCCAACTGTGTTCTTGTAAATTAGAGGCCGGTTGTAGATGCAAAAATATAAGGCACTAAGAGCTGACCTTTACTCATCACTTACAGTGTGCACAGCACTATTCTAAGGCATCATGTTGCTGTTTTTTTAATCCTTATGGCAATCCCGAGGACTTAGAATTAGCATTATTATACAGATAAGGCAGCTGAGAAACAAGGAAGTTAAGTGAATGTCCAAGGCCACCCCTAGTGAGCGATGGAGCCATTCCTGGACAAACTGCAGCAAACTGGGGTCTGGCGCCCCTTACCACTGCCGCACTGCCCAGCCCAAAACCTGTGCCAGAGCCTATATCCACACGGTAGCCATGGCTGCAGATACACCCATAGTTAGGGACAAAAATAACACACACAGGGAGAAAATTCCTTTCTTCTAAACTGTATTGTATACACTTTTTGTTTTTGAGAACAGCACTGCATGTTAGCAGGTGCTCAATAAATAGTTGTTATGTGATCAAGCAGAAGGCCCACCTAACACTGCTAAACTGGTTGCTAAAATGCATGAAGATTTAGATAATTACTAAGAAAGACTTAATTAGCAAGAGTACATACAGAAGTACTCTCATTAATCATTCATATGAGAATGTTACTCTTATAAGAATATTTACAATCAGAGTAGGAGCTGTGCAACTTGGGACAAATTACTTAACTTCTCTGTGCCTCAGTTTTGCCACTGCAAAATGGGATTACTAAGAGTACCTGCCTTGTGTGGTTATTGTGAAGGTTAAGTGAGCAAATCCATAGAACATGCACAGTCATCACTCAGCTATGTTCACTGGCATGCTAACAGGTGTGCCATTGTCAATGCACAAGTAGCTCCCGAGGCCCTGGGGTGCTGATGGGAAGAAGAGGGCAGGAGTGGCCATCCGGCTTGGCTCTGGAGCACAGTTTGTGAAGGTCACCTTTCTCTACTCCCAGAGCCTTCCCACCCGCGGCTACAGCCATTGCTGTTCTCCTCCCCAGGGAAGAGTTGTTGCTTTCCATCAAGTGATCTGTGCAGTTGTATCCAAGAGTATCCTTGGGGCCTCAGAAGAAGAGAAACAAGGACTCAGAGCAGCAGTGTGAAGAATGTAACTGGCAGGGAGGCAAGCCTTTAACCCTAGTGATGGACCCTAGTCACAGCCAGAGCAGTAGGAAACCCTTACACTCATCACCCTCTCTCTGCACATATCCCCATCCATTCCCCTGCCATGGCCAACCTTTGCCCTGCCAGTCCAGTGCAGAAATCCTCAGGGACCTGTCAGCAAAAGGCAAGGCAGCCTCAGGTAGAAAACAGCCACCGGAAGAAAAGACATTTGGCTCAAGGCACTAGGCTAGGTCCAGCCTGGAGTGACTATCCCATCTCCCAGTCAGGAGGGTCTGGTAAGCAAATCGGGCCTCCTGCCTGGATTCAATTAGCTATCGACAGGCTCCTGGAATCTGTATGCAAATATACCCATAAGGCAACCTTAGTTATTTTCCAAAGCCATAATTTTGTTTTTAAAAAAGCCTCATGCAGGGATAGAAATATCTGAGACGAGGTGGCCCATGTTGAATTCCAGGTCACCACAGAGGTTGCTGGTCACAAACCACTATCCATTAATCACCCTGACAGGAGCAATTAGGAAGCGGATGTTCTACAAAAAGAATGTTGCATTTCCCTGCTACATGTGAACTGATGAGGGAATGGATAATTGGAAGCATTTTAGAAACCCAAATACTATAATCCCCAGTCCCCTTTATTATAAATATAAGCAGGTATGTATTTCCTCCATTCATCAATAAATATTTATAAGACATGGTATAATAGTAGGGAGAAACATTTAAACAATAAGCATTTAGGAATAAGAGCAGTAGAGGAATATTTAAGCATTATGCATTTAAGAAAAAATAATTAAAAAACAAATTTAAGACTTGTTCTCTGCTTCCATGTGGCTTGCAATTAATTGAGAAGATGCATTATATATAAGTGGAACGATAAATGGCAATACAAACACATACAATACATATGTAATGAATGTTCAGTGAATGGCTTAGAACAGCAGTGTTACAAGAGCTCAGAGGAGTGAGATGCCATTGATGACTGAAGAAGTTTCAGGAAAGGGCTGGGACTTGATGGCTTTCAGAGATTTGTGTAACAGAGAGGAGAGGACACTCCACATAGAAAAGAGTGACATTTACTAGGAGATTTGCCTAGTTTTAGAGAAGAAATTTCTCAGGGAATTGTGAGAGAGAACGCAAATCAGGTAGATTGGAACAATCATGAACACAATAACTCTCCAATAATGTATCAGATTATGTTTTCTTATTTGCTAACAAGAGAGATTGACTCTGAGTGGCTTCACTAAAAAGCACAGAAAAAGACCATTAATTGGGGATGTCAGGATACCTTATGATGGAGTAGAGCTGAACAGCCACAGCTCAGGATGGGCAGAACTGGGCTACGTCTGGGAACCTCAGCGCCAAGCGTTCTTAAGGGAGGAGTTACCTACCATTCATGGGTCTTAGTTGCTATGACTTTAGATCTGAAAGTCCCTCCAGTTTGGATTTCATATTCTTTGAAAATAGCATCTTCCCACATCCACTGGATAAGAAAACAGCTATGGCCAAGAGACAGTGCCAGTGAACCTTTTATATATCAAGACAGTCCCTGGACATAGTTGTGATCCAGACAAACACAGATTTAAAGGTAGAGCTGACTTGAGATCAGAGATATGTGACAGTGATTCCAAACAAACTCCAGAGTGTGTGCTGAAGCCACATCATTCTGGGCCCCCACCCTCTACGGTTCTGATGACATGGACCCAAGGTGGGGCCCTGGAACCTGTGTCTGGGCAAATCTTCTGAGCATATTCAGGAGCAGCTGAGGCAGAACACCAGACTAATAATCCTGCCAAAATGCGGCGTGAAAGCAGCAGGCAGACAAGGGAGATGGAGCAGCCTTCGAAAAGGGTATTGCCAGTTTAGGACCTGTCGGGATATGGCAGATAGTGACAAAGAAGTTGAGGTCATTCTGACAATTTGAGGCTCTGGGAAAGGGAACAGCACTGTGAAATGGAATAAAGAAAGCAGAAAGGGATGATGGGCTATTTAGATAATGATTTTGCATTTGTGTCCTCACAGGACATCTGAGCAGAGATGGTTAGTAGGCATTGGGGCCCAAATTAGGTAAGTGCATTGTCTTTCTAGAGATTGTAATTTATACATGGGTAATAATGTATGAACAGAATCTATTCAAAGTGAAATTAAAATATTAAGATAATAATGAAATCTAAGCAGTATTTCAGGGATGCATCTGGATGCAGACTTAACTAACCATACTAGGTGCTTTTGTGAATATTATTTTATTTAACCTTGGCAATTACCCTTTCTTAGAACTGAGGCTCAAAGCTCTGAATTATGTAAATCGTCCATAGTAGCATACACATACACATGGAATGGAGAAATGAGAATCTGAGCCCAGAGTTTTGGATTTCTGCATTTTTTCCATGACACCAAGTTAACTGACCATCACCCCTTAAAAAGAAAACAAAAATACCTATCTGAACAGCCAGCAAATAGGACAGAAATTCGTATGGTTACTGACATTTTGAAATGTAGATCTCTAGCTGTTCAATGTCCCCATGGATAATTGCTCTGCTGCTTAAAACTTGAAAATCCAGGTAAACTAAAGAACTCAAAGGCAACAATCATTGCATATTCAGAGCATTTGGTGCCAGTGGAGGGAGTGTTTTTTAATTCCTCTGTGTCATTGCCACATAACACGTGTGCAATTTTGGTTCAAGGTCTTTTATTTGGGACTCAGCTCACTACAGTGCAGCTTTTTCCACTCCCTATGTTAATAATTCCACAGTGACACGCGCTGGGAAGAAAGAACAGCTCGGTGCAGGTTCCCCTGCAGGAGGCTCCGCGTGGCTGTGGAGAGCGCCATGCAGTCGTGAGCAAGGTTCTCCCCTGTCCTTCTCTAGGTACCTCCTTGGCCATCACTTGAGAGTGGAGCTCTACCAGAATGATTAATACCCAGATTCTGGTTCCCCCAGAGCTGGGAGGGAGTTCCAGCCAGGTGTCAAAGTAGCAAGACCTCCAAGGGACTGGCGAGTGGACACACTCATTTTCTTGTCACTCTGTGACTATTCTAGCTCCCTTTCCTGCCTCTGCTTGAAGCCATTGTTTCCCCCTCAACATCCTTTCCTTGACATTGCTGTTTGTTTCTCCATGGGGCTCCACAATACCGTACTTACTAACAAAGGAAAATTGAAAAAAAGTCCCCTGGCATAACTGAGAAGACGACTTCCGCAGAAAGTGCCAAAATGTTTTAGAAATAAATGGCAGACAACAGAGTCATTGCATATTTCACTAGGCAGGATAGTAATTTATGTAATGTATTTTTAACTGTGGGAAGTGATGGGGGAAACCACTTAAATATAATGTGAATTGAAGATTTGTCAGTTATGTAGTTCATACAGTGGCAGATCTGGAAAATGTTATAAAAATGGAAGAATTACCAACCGAGAATGCCTAAAACCAGAGCTCTTATTTGAGTTCTGACTCCCCCTGTTGCTGGGAATTTTCTGCTTTCTGGGAATATTTTGCTTTCGGTGAAAGGAATTGGAGTTACACAATGTCTGTCAAATGTTTGTTGTTTTTTAAATCACATTTCTTCATATTTGTTTTTACTCCTCAGCTCTCTATTTCAGTGTCTCTGTGATGCTGAGATGGTCTGACACTAACTCAGCACCCCTGTTCTCTGTGCCCCAGTGGCATGAACCTGACCCAGACACTGTCCTGCACTGACAGTGCTTCCTGTCCCATTTCAGGTGGACAGGCTCTTTGGAACACAGTGAAGCAGTCACTAAATCTGGACTCCCTCCACATAAGAGTTATATTGGAATAAATAGTCTTTCTCCCTGGAATATGTGTTATATGTTGTAAGGTCACAACAATAAGGAAAATACAGCATCGTAAGTGTGGTGACTTCGCACTTAGGCACAAATCTTCCCCGAAGTTATCCAAAGATATAATCATCCCATGCCATCCCTCCTCACGGCCCATTCCCTGCCACTCTGAAATACACTCAGAAGACCTTTAGAAAGTTGCTGGGTTTTCAACAAAAATATTTCTTTATAGATGAAATGAGCCCTCTAGTGGCAGCTTTTCAAGTTACGCCCTCTATTATTATGACTTTGAGGTCTCTGGTTCAGAACATTTCCTCTTAAGACACACCTAGAGCCAGTTCTCACTCTGAATTGATGTAAATACTATTCCTTGTTTCTTCTTCACACTACACTCCTTTCCCTAGTTTGCAGCATCCCTGAGAATCGCCATTTATCGTCTGTGCAGCACATTCTCACTGACTGGCTGCCGGAGGCTCCGTCTGGGGTCCTCTGTCCGTCTGGGGTCCTCTGTCCTCTGCCTTCTGTCAGAGAACTGCTGGCTTTCAATCTCAGAAGTCTCGCGCTGAGGTAGTCACACAGCGCTGCCGTGCTGGGATGCACGTGACGGTGATTCCCAACAAGATGCAGAGTCTCACTGCTGATCCATCAGGTGAAACACTTCCATCTGAATGGAAATGTAGGCAAACCTGGCCTTCCTCACAGAGGGCCCAGAGATACAACACATTTGAGTTTCACTCAAAAATCCTATTTGAGTTTCACAAAAAAAAATCTGATTGTCCACCATGTCTTCATATCTAACACCTACATTTCTGCTTTTACAGAGCTCCAAACAAACAGAAAAGACACATTTTGATTATTTAGGGTATGGTGCTAGCAAGTGGTAAAAATTTAGACCCTCACAAAGGGTATGATGTAAGTGCAAAGAAATCAGAAACCAGCGCTAACTCAGAAGTGCGCTGCAGCAATTGCAAATTGCTCTATCTCCTTCGATTCCAAGTGCATAAATCAACAGAGAAAATCCACATAGCCTTTTAAACAGCTCTGATGTTCTCTTCGGGATCTGATCAGTCAGAAAATGGCATGTATTTAGCATTTGCAGCTTACGCTGTATGAAAGACTCAAGTTGTTTCACAAAGGCAAAAGAAGGATCCTGGGGACCAAAGGGCCCACGGTCAAAAGGAGGAGAGAGCAAAACAAACAGACAAAAATCAGTTGAGAACCTGTTTATCAGAAACAGAAATACATGACGCGATTACACCCCCCTTACTGGCTGCCGTACAGGTATTGCTAATAATGAGTGCCTGCCGTTCCCCTGGGCGAAATACAGGACTGTGTTGTTGCTGTTGTGGAGGAGACAGCAGGACTGGAACCATCCTTGCCTTCTCTCTCTCCCCATCATTTTTCACATTCACACTATATCTCATTCCCTTACCGCCCTCCCTATGCCAATAGTTGGTTGAGGTCTCAAGGTCTCTCTGCCTAAACAGCCAGGGGACCCTCATGGGCTCAAGTGCCTTCCAGTCCCAGTCCTTTCTCCCATTCTGCAGAGCCCCCGACTGTTTCTAAAATGCGCACCCGATCTCAGCCCCACTTTAAAAGTCATCAGTGACCTGTTGTCACCAAAGTGTTTTCAGGATTTTGATTCTTCAGGATGTTGCTACTGACCTCTGAGAAGGGCTTGTCCATCGGGAAATAGAAAATGTGCATCGTGAATTACCCCGTGGCACAAGGGGAACAGGAGGAGACAGTGCATAGGAGTCTCCACCCTGATGTCCTCAGGAAAGCCTTCCCTGACCATCTGCAGCTAAATTAGGTCCTTCCTCCTTGCAAGTCCTTAGTATGCTACACATCCTTACCACATGATACAACACTAATGTGGTTCTGTGCCCTGTTAACCTATGACCCCTTGAGAGAAGGAGCTACGTCCAATCATGTTTGCAGTGAACAGCACTAGGCAGAAAAAACACCTTTTTTGAATCAACAGAGTTAGACCCTAAGTTCAAACTATCGCTGTCTTTCAAAAGTGATAACTGATTATCATAGTTTTCTGTTTTTTAAACTGGACTTACAAAACCTAAATCAAACTGGGGAAATAAAAACAGTGCCATTTATGGAGGCAGAATTGCATAACTTGGTTTATTCAGTTAAGGGGAATAAGATTGTGTGTTTGTATATGATCATCTGAAAATATCAATTAGTGTTCCTTATTAATACAAATTTCACTGTGAAGGGGCTTGTAGCACATGACTGGAATTCTATTGGGTATTTCTTCTCACTGAAATATAAAGAATGGAAGCAATGTGCCTTGTTCATTTTCACTTAATTTTATTCTGATAAAATGAAGGTTTAGGTTAAGATGGAAGACTGTCTCCTAGCGGACACAGATATGGTCCAAAGATATGAAAGACACCAACATTGGGGTAGGGCTAACTTCATGGGTGAGTGACCTGAGTGGCCATGCAGGGCCCCACACTTAGAAGGATCCACACTTGGTTTAGGGCTCTGGTCTTGAAATTCCTAATAACTTTTCCATAACAAGCCCATTTTCATTTTGCACTGGACCTTGCAGAGAACGTGGCCAATCCTGCAATGGGAAGCTCTCAGAAGCCTCTTCCTGCCTCTTCCAATCAGCAGCTACCCTAGGAGTTTCTGCCCAGAGCAGAGACCAAAATCAGCCCACTCAGTGGGGCCTCTGGAAAGCAGAAGGGGGAGGCAAGAACACAGCTCATGTGCGGCACTCAGTCCCCTCCAGGCTCCTGGTGAGCGTGCAGCCATCCAGGCCCCCGCAGAAGCCCCTGGGGCGGGCTCTTTAGCTCCAGTCTGCACCACGGCCCTAGAAACCACCTCTCCCAAGGGGCTCTGGAAGTCCCGTCAAGGTGCCACTGAGACGGCTCTGGAGTCCCATGGAGCCCTCTCGACAACCCCCACATGATAACATTCTTTGAGGTTCACACTGACCTCTTCCACCCCAAGTCTGCTGTTAATTTAAAGAGCCCTCCCGTTTCCAAGAACAGAATCTCCATGCCACTAATAATGGCCCATGGTTTTATGGTATATGCGTAGAAGTTAGTCAATGCTTTGCTGTTTGTGCTTATCTATTTTCTAATTTCAGCTAAAAACAAATCCTTTTGCCTATTGTCTTAATAAGCAACTTTATAATTCTTGACATTTTTGGAATTCCAACCCCCTAAACTAAAAAAAAATCCACAAACTTCACCCTTTTATGCCTAACATTTGTTTCTAAAATTGAATTCTGTTGGAACTAATATTCTAAGAATACTCTATTTTGGATGAAAAAAATTTGAAACACCATGGGGTACCACAGAGCTGGAAATGGAAACTACCTAAGAAAACAATGAATATTAGAGAGAGGTACTGTAATAACAGAGAGCTCCCATCTGTGCTGTTGTTCACGCAGAGTAGGCAACATATTTCGACTAGATAGCAAGGGGATGCCAAGTTTATGTGCTGTGCTCCAGAGAGTCCTCTGTCTCTAATCTGAGCATTAAATGAAATACATTTTAAATAAGCACTGGATCTAAGAAGCTGGAATAGCCACTGTACAATAGGATTCCTGATGTAAGCCAAGAACTGCATACCTCACACTGGAGGCCAGTGTTGACACGATTGGCAGCTGACAAGTTGTGTGCGGTATAAAGAGCAAGGCTGACAGAGATAGGGTTCTCTTCCTGTGTCTTACTCTCAATAGCCATAGCTCCACAGAGTTTTTTAACAGATATGGAATCAATGTCCTCCTCCATAAAAGGAGGCGGGTGACACACAGACCAACACTGTCACAGGACACTGCTTCACATTGCAAGATAGCGCCTCTGAACACTGGGCTCTCTCCTTGCCATCTCTGGACAGGACACTGGACAAGCTATGAAGCCTGTCTAAACTTCCCTGTACTCTGGAGAACAGAAAGACAAAATCATAGCATGTAACTACTAGAATTTTTGTAAGGATTAAAGAAGATGACTGCTCATAGCACAGGGTCTGGCAGATATTAAGCCCTCAAAAACTTTAGCATAGTAAGATGCCACTACACACATATTAGAATGACCAAATCCAAAAAACTGACAATACCAAATGCTGAAGAGGATTAGAGCAACAGGAACTCTCATTCACTGCTGGTGGGAATGCAAAATAGTACAGCCACTATGGAAGCCTGTTTGGCAGTTTCTGGCAAAGCTAAACATACTCTTACCACATGACCCAGCAATTGTGCTTCTTAGTATTTACCCAGAGATCTGGAAACATGTCCACACACAAACCTGCACATGAATGTTTATAGCAACTTTATTTATGATTGTCAAAACTTGGAAGCGACCAATATGCCCTGTAGATGAGTAGATAAACAAACAAAAAACTGTGCTACAAACACAATGGAATATTATTCACTGCTAAAAATGATTCCAACTGTACGACATTCTGGAAAAAGTAAAACTATGGAGAAAGTAAACAGATCAGTATTAAAATGGCCCAGTACATGGCCAGGGGTTATGAGGTAGGGAAGGATGAACAGGTGGGACACAGATTTTTAGGGCATTGAAACTGCTCTGTGTGATACCAGAAGGTAGATATATGTCATAATGTATTTGCCCAAAGCCACAGATGTACACCAGCAAGAATGAACCTGAAGGTAACTGGGCTCTTGGGTGTCAGCATAGGCTCATCAGGTCTAACAAATGTCCCACCCTGATGGGGGGTGTTGTTAAGGGGGAGAGGCAGGGAGGAGAGGGGTTCATGGGCAGTCTCTGTGCCTCATGCTGTGAACCGAAAACTACTTGAAAAATAAAATTTATTTTAAAAACTTAGCTGTGGATATCGTCATCTAAATCCCTTCTAGCTTTAGATGCTGACAGTGTATGAGGTCAATATGTATTTGTTGAATGAAGTTACTGTTTACCAAGCATTTGTGTTATCCTGGCCTCTGGTGATAAATCTGCTGAGATGTCATAATTCTTACTATGACCTTCTGCATTTCTAAAGTACTCTTCCTTGATTTTGGTTTTCCCTGAGCTGTTACAATTATTAAGCCTTTCCTACCCACCACCTTCCACAATTTCTTTGTGTGCTGCTGATTACTATTATTATCCTTAATTTCCAAAGGAGGAAACAGGCACAATGGGGCCTCATCTAGGAGGTGTTATTTGGGCATAAATAACACCTCAGGTGAAACAGGTGAGGCAGAATTTGCATCTTGGCATTAAATTAGAAATAGACCCCAGGCATATTTTATTCCTGAAATAACAACCGTCAACTGGGAAAACCAGTGATTAACTAATGTTCGTTGGCTTTCATAATAACTTGGTAATAAATTCAGAGTGTGAGCCACCTGCTTATAGATCAGAGTGCTGGACCCGCAGAGGCCCTGAGCCAGATCTTTGGCTGGAGTGAACTGAGTATCAAGACTAAGTATCAGAGAACCTGCATCCTGCCACTGACTTTGGCTGCCACAGCCACAGCCTCAGCCTCAGCAAGGCCTTGGACCTTTCTGAGCAGTTCATCAGTTGCTGTTGTTTATTTTGTTTCACTTTGAGGAGTGGAGGTAACATTCCCTGATTTGTCTACCTCCTAGGGCTAAGGGGAAAAAAGAGAGACAAGTGGGGCATATGCAGATCAAAAAGAAAATTCCTAAAACAGTAACTGGATCAGTCCTTTGTTAAGGTAGGCCGGTGGGAGTGAAGCTCACAAGTGGATGGTCCTTCGGCCTTAGGGCCAAGGCAATGCGGGGTTGGGTGGTGACTCACTGATGGCTGTAACAGCCATGGTATCACCAGGTATGTACTCAGACCTGTATACTTCATGGTGGCCACAAATCACAGAGTGTGAAATTAAGAATGGTTTCATGTCATTGAATTGAAGCACTGAATACTTGCTCAATGAATTTGAAGCACTGAATACTTGCTCAATGCACACACATGCTACTTAAACACAGACATATCTATTAAACTAATAGTTAACATAAACTTAGCCAGGTTCCTTTGCCAGCTCAGTCCTCTTCATAGAAATGGAATAAGTTAGATGTCACTGACTTGCAGACCCCATCTTGGTTAAGGTCACCATCACCAGAAATGAAAGTTATTACTGTCCTGTGCCTCATGATAGGACACACTGAGAAGGGTACCTCATCTCTGTGACTTTCGTTCCCCAAATCCATAGTTCCAATTTGTCAAAATATCAGGTAAAATCAAAATGAGAGACACATGACAAAGTACTGGACTACAACCCTTCCAGTGTCAAGGCTGGAAAGACAGGAAAGGCCGAGGAAAAGCCCTGGGTCAGGAGGCTCAGGAGACAGTACCCCTAAATGCAGTGTGGGATCTTGCACGAGCTCCTGGCCCAGAGAAGGGCATTGGAAGGAAGACTTGTGCGATCCCCAAAATATGCCTAGTTTTGGCTCATGGTGTTAAGCCACGGTTAATTTCTTGAAAGTTGTACCACGGATTCATGAGATGTTAACATTTGAGGAAGCAGGTAAGGGTGTAAATAAGAATTCTGAGTTCTATCTTTGCAATGGCTCTTTAAGCTACATTATTTCAAATTTAAGAGATTTTTAAAAAAAGCATTGTGCTTGATTTTGCAGTCCCAATACACAACAATTCCAGGGAGATCCTAGAACTAGGATTAGATGTGATGGAGGACAGGGAAATGGTATCGCCGCTGTTTGAATTGATACAAAGGGTCAAAATTAAGTTATTTCTACAAAATGTATATCCATAATGGATTTATAATAATTTCACAATTAGTTTGATAAACCCCTGACAGAAGCCCTCTTATCCCTAATCCTCCTCTCCTTCTCCAAACCTCTCACCATCCGGGTAAGGCAAGCTCCTCTGGGAAACCACTGCATGTGCCAGTTTTTGTGTCAACCACTGCAAAGGTACAAACTCTTTTTTTTTTACATTGTTCTTGTGACACATACTATTAGGGGCTCAGAATAATACAGACTGCTGTTACAATTAAGCTTCAGGATTTATTTCAAAGACTCACAGACATTAGAGATGAGAAGGACCAGCAGGTCATCCAAGCCCATCCTCCCTACCAGTGCAGGATAGCTGTGTGCAATTTGGCATTTCTGTTAGCAGGCTATAAAAATTCTGAACTATTAAAAATTACCATATTGTATAAATTATGATAAAAAGTTTACTTTATTCCTCGGTGATTCCTAGAGGTTGAGTAGGGAAGTGGGGGAAGCAAGTCATGAATAACTTCCTAGAACAGTTACTGCCCTGTTTAGAATATATTTTCCAAGGTGAAAATGTAATTATTTTCCATTCAATGTGACAGCCCATGCTTATTGTTAGGCAAGAGTTGCCTCTGCAGTTGATAATTTAAAATTTAGCAGTGACCCCAGCGGTTCCTCAAATGATACAAATGTGGTTTGTAATAGTTCCAACTTCTTCTGGCTTATATTTAAGTCCTGGACTTCAACATAGTTGTATATGATTCTGCCTTTGGCCAGATATCCTAGTCCCAGTGTCTGACTTCCTTGAGAATGAATTTCAGAAAGAAAGTCTCTAAAGGCCTTTCAAGAATGATACTCAAGCCACTGTACCTTATTGAGTTAGTGAAGCCTTTTCCAATCAGAATTACGGAATGACTATGATGTGTATACTAACATATAAATCCAGTAGCAAAGGGCAATGATTACTACAATAATAATAAAGGCAAGAAGTCTTTTCAGTGTATAGAACTTGGAGGAAAATGGAGGAGACTCATTGAAATGAAAGGGTTAATTCATAGCCCAGAAATACATCCCTGGAATATGTTTTGATTCTGTACGAAGTGGAAACTTGGCAGAGTAAAGGATGTAGGTGGATACAGCTCAGTGAAATATGTGACCACTGCATCCATCAAGACCAGATGTTTGTCTGTCACTCTTCCATGTTGGGCATAAGGAAATGAGGGCACAGCAATATGAGATGTGGTCAATATTTTCCATTCTTTTTGAGTTTCTCTACTTGGCATACACATTTCACCATTATACAGTACATAGAAAAATGTAGGTCTGTGTACTGTGAAAAAGAAAGAGCACTATAGCACAAGCCATGCCTCGTCCTCCCTTACCAGGACCGTAGTGGTTGGGCACATGTTGCCTGTACTAAGTCATGGTGGAAACTCACATCAAGAAGCATATCCCAAGAACCAGAAGTTCTACATTTTAAATCCTCCATCACTCTTCTTTTAAACTGACTGCATGGGAAATGTATGCAGGCAGACCCTGTTTGTAAATAGTTTGCGTTCCAACATTTCTTTTGTCAGTTGGTTAAAACTCAGAATGCACTTTCCTGAGGTCCAAGTGTTGTAAACAATAGTTTACTTCCTAGAGTAACTCACAAAAGGCCAAGAACCCTTTATTAGAGCTGGTATCATGGCCTTGACCACCTCTATATACAGAAGGCTTAAAACCTTAGTGCTGAAGCCCCCATTAGTTCCACACCATAAGGGCTTATGGCCAGCCATCCAGCACTTTGGGATTCTAAGTCTCAAGTCTATAGGGTAAGAATGGTCATTTGTGTGAAGTCATTGCAGAAAATTGATTATTCATTAAGTCTGGGGATTATAGTATTTGAAAAAATAGGGGAGGTTCAGACACATGAAATTGGCAACAGTAATAACACATCTATACCACTATAACAATGAATGGGGGATCTTTGGAAATCAAATATTCTGCAAGAGACATAACACTTAGTTATAACTGGGTGAATAAGTAAATTCTCAACTGATAGTTTTCTTGATTCCCTCCATGATGCATAAGCAACATGAACACATTTCAGCTTACTCTTCAACTATTACTCTTACAGGTAAAATGGGCATTGACCCATTGGAAGTGGAAAACTGCCCCTAAATTTTCCCTTTCTGTTTTGCTTGGCTCTTTGGGTTGGCAAGAATGGGGACACCCTTAGTCTAGTTTAAATGAGGGAGGGGAGTGTTCAAAGAAAATACATGGTACAAGAAGGGAAAGTCCTACAAAAAAGCCAAGAATAGGACACAATGACCTAGGCTGCTGGATCCTGGAGAGGGAAGCCAGGGGGCTCCAGTGGACACAAACAGACCAATCTCTGGATCTATAACACCATCTGGGGTCAACGGTACTCCTCCACCCTCTCCATGCGGGTAAAGATTTTCACAAGCTTTGTAATGGTCTCTGCCCCCCAAGCCTTCTGTGTGTGGCCAGTCAATTCCTCTACTGTTGCTATGACTACTGTGGATGTAACCTACAAGCCTCTCTCTCTACTTTTTCCCAACACCTTCTGATATGTTCCCAGTATACATTCCTGGGAGGGTAGCAGTGGGGGGAGAAGAGAAAAAGAAAGAAGGAGGGGATGTAGGGGGAGAACCCAACTGCCCATCCTCTGCCCTAGGCCACAGGTCCTAAGTTGTGAGTGGTTGGATACGCTGTGGGTTGGCTGCCCTTGGGCCTGGGCCCCACGTTGGCACAATTACCACTGGTCCTGTGGCATAAACTAGGGACCTGCTCCCTAGAAAGTAGGAGCCAGCTCTGTGACATTATTAGTGTCTTTTAAAAAATGAAATGTATTTCAACAAAGTGTTCCAAGTAAATACATTCTTAATCCAGTAATGCTCAGTGGAAAAAATGAAATATATTTCAACAAAATGTTCCAAGTAAATACATTCTTAATCCAGTAATGCTCAATGCAGATGAAAGAGCTAGATCCACCTGTTGAGAAACATCAGCTCCTCCATAACTTCAGCCTGACACTTAAACTTCTCCTCTTCAGAATGTAAGGAATAACTTGCTAATTAGTATACATTAAATGAGACAGAATCTAGTATGTTTGTTAACCTCTGCTCTGTTCCAGCTCTTTAAAGGAACAACTTTGATTTGTCTACATGACCATACGTAAGACACAGGTATGTGTTTAATGTAAATATTTCCACACTGCTTCAGTTTCTTCTTCTAAGTCATCAGTAAAATACTCAAAACTTCAGCAGCTCGACCCATTCACTTTGCTCATTCATTCATCCAGCCAGTTCACTGAGCACCAGCCATGCAGACTCAGTCAGATGGGAGTCACAGCCTCAGCTTGGTGATCACTCAGGAGAGGTAACTACCGTGACTGGCAGGTCATCTTGTACCACAAACAGGAGGGTTGTTGAAATCATGACCAGTTTCCCTGATGGCTTTTTTTTTTTTTTTTTTGCAAAGGCAACATGTAACAATTTGGGAAACGGGTGGCTACCTTGTTCTTCAAATTCTCTAAATGACTGTTCCAATTTCATAGATAGAAAACATAAATAATGTCTTTCCTAAGATTACAACATACATCAGCCATGAGTTGAAGCTTGTCTTCATCCCCATGTCCCTATGAATACCAGAAATTCTAGCAGTTTGCTCCACCAGGGATAACTCTATTACCTGTGACCTGAGACATATTTAACATTTAATATTCTTTGATCGATCACAGGGTAGGGATTTGATTTCACTTCTCTGGTGAGAAGCTTCCCAGAGCTGTATCTCCTAACCAAGTCACATTCTGAAACATTTCCATTTCTCTAATCCTAAAACCACAAGTCACCATAATCCACTGTATGTGTTACCCAAACCCTTTTGGAAGTTGCTTGTTTGTTTTCCTTAAATATTCTGAGAACAATGTGTTGTATGATAATGAAGGTGAGGCTTAAATCTGCTCTTCTCGCATTCACCATTCAACCACACTTCCAAATCTTGTCTGAGTCTTCTTAAACAAGGGCAAGATGGTTTCTTTTTAAGAAACAATGTTCCGAGATCAATGATGCACCAAGTATCAGTCTGGAAAGAGGAGAAGAGAGAAAGCAAAGGAAAATGCGCCCAGACTGGAGGGCCTTGAAATTGGGGAATTTTTTGAAGTCGTTCACAAATGCTGTATCTGCTCTTGACAGGTCATTTCATTTCATTTAGCACTTTTTATTCCCTGCATTTAGAAGGGAGAAAATGCTAACAGATCTGATAATACAGTATCAGACTGACACCTTAGCTGAATTTTCCCCGTGGTGCAAGCAAGACACTACTGCAAAAAGAAATAATGCAAAAGGGAAAAGAGGATCATAGAGATCATCCTCACATTTAATTTCAGAGAAGACCTGAAGTTGCTTTGTTTAGATCCACTGTACACCAGCTAGAACATGGGTGTCTAACACTGCAGAGCAGTAATATGATCTGTGCTTTAAATAGCTGCCAAATAGCCATGTGGTGGCTGGCAGCTATGTGTTGCAAAGAGAGTGATCTGTTTCAAAGTGCAGCCACATAACACGGGGACAAGGAAAGCTGATGTGCGGGAGGGCCGTTTTTCATTATCTTTCTGTGTTTTCTTTTCTATATATATTTAAATGTAGTCCCCATTTTAAAAGGGCACTAATTCAATTTGGAATTTTTTTTTCTTTTTTTTGGTTAGCCAGACACATATGGAAACCCATTCAAGTAATTTCTGAGATAACTTCTCTTCTTTGGTGGTCTGTTTTCTCCAAAGGGGACATAATATTACTATTGTCCCCCCTTCCTTCAAGTTTTCCAGGCTCCCATCACACTCCTGGGCAATCTTATATAAACAGAAAACACAAACAGTCCTGAAAAAAATTGTATCCACTGATCTTTGAGAAGGTAAGAAATCCTAAATCAGAAATTATAGAAACATAATAATTCAAAACTAGAATAATAATGATGATGATGATAGCAATAGTAGACAACATATATTAAGCACTTATTCTGTGCCAGTACTGTTTGTTCTAAACACCTTGCATGAACATTTTACTGGCCTTAGTTCATGGATAAAGAGACTGAGAAATAGAGAAGTTATGTAATTGATGAAGATTACGCTGCCAAAAGAGGAACTCGGATTCCAGTCCTGGCTACATCTTTCTCACTCACTCTCTCTCCAGAGTCCTCAAGACCTCCATACCTCTACTCTAAATGCTTTTGTCAAAAGCTCACTTCAGCCTGGATGCCACCCTTGGGGCTTTGCCCATTTCTTTTGTTTGGAGAAAAGTGAACAGCTTCAGTAGGTTGTCTAAGGGTACATACACAGACAGGCTCTAGACTCAAAAGCCCACTGTCTTTCCTGTACCACGTGGCTGGAGGTCGTCTCCAACAGTGTGAACAGTGGCTCCCAATGATAAGGCGAAGAAGCCACTTATGCAAGACATCTGCTTTCTAAATAGTGGATTTTCTATTTTGCCCCCCAAGTGACATAAGCCATTAAAAGTGTCCTCAGAATCCTATTGCTTCACACCAGATTCTAGATCACTGAGGTCAGCGAGCATGTCACAGGGACCCTGACACAGGCCATTTCATGCTTGAAGCCCACAGACTACATCAAAATGAGTAGTCAATGGAGGATTTAAAAGTGGCTCACTTGGTGCAATTTAAAGTTTTCACTTATGCAATGAATCCAACATGTAGCCCTAACCATTCACAGAAACCTGTTTTACTCAAAATATGCTCAAAGCATTTTCTCAGTACTGTTAGAGAGAAGCCAATAGGTGTCACAGAAAGACCATGGAGATCCAAACACCTAGAAACACATCTCCAGGCCTCCTGGGCCTTGGGCAAGGTGCACACCCTCCAGTTCAGTGCTCGCCACTGACACCACCAGGCAGGGGATCAAAAGCTGTGGAATGTAAGAAGTGCTCAAAAATCGGCCATCACCATAGTTAATCTTGTCTTGATTTGCATTCAGAGGAAATTTAGAAAGCACTCTTTATTTTTCTAATGTAATTTTTCAATTGTCCACAATTATCTAACTCAAAATAACGTAGGGTGGCTGGTCACTATTATTCCTCTATTTTAAAATTTGCCACATGGAGAATAGCAGTGACTCCCCAAATCAGTGGGTTCTCCAAAGCCAAAGACATGAACAAAGACTGTGTTGGCATGCTTCTGAACTGCGCTGGCCTGGCTGTCATTGAACGAGCACAGGTAATCTTGGAAATATTTAAGGACACAGACTTGTGAAAGCTATCATATTAAGTAAAAAACTAAGTTTGCACAACTTTATTCTGTATGACCCTCTTCTAGTTACCTATTAAAACTATTTATACCATTTGACTCTAGTGGTGAAATTTGTTGCTTTCTTCTTACTCACTTATCCTTTCTGAATTATCTAATGAATATGTATTACTTTTGTAAAGAAAAACAGCTTGGAGAATTAAAAGATTTCTTTAAAACATTTTTTTTCCTGTCCTATTATGTCTATGTATTGGAAATAACAGACCGTGAAAACTATTTTGCTGAAAGCTTGCTAGGCAGTGAAATTGCAGGCTTTGGGGGACACCATTTTATGATTAAAACAACAACATTTTAAAGCAACCAGATTATTTTGGAAAATATTGCTATCTGAACAATCATGTAGACTGATAAAAGCATTAGAAATCATGAACTGTACTGATAATGTTGCCGATCAATCAGAAAAATGCAGTATCTACAAGCAGGTGATGTGGCCCCTGTTCCCTGGAGCCTTGAGATGTTTCACTGATTGTGTTAGTGTCAGTCGGTAATACTAGTGGCAGTCAGCCATCTTATTAACTACTGATGAATTAGGAAACACAGATATTTTTTAGAATCCAAATTGAGCCAATTTTTCAATCCTCTTTCTTATCATTTTATCACCTTCGAGAAACTGTATTTTTCCTTCATATCAGGGTATTTTTCTCAGATCAAAAATGGGCAACCTAAAACAAATAACAGAGACTCCAGACCCAGGGTTCTAGCACAGTGTCCCACCTGGTGTGCCTTTAGACTGGCCTTGAACAGGAAGCCAAGTATTCCATCATATCAGTGTGTGGCTTTTTGACAGTCACTAGATTCTTGCAGACTGAAATACAACTAATGCCTTCAGATACAAGCAAGAAATCTTCTCCTCAAACAGTTATCTAGAGAAGATAGTCAGCGTTTAACTTTACTGGCAAGATGGAATCTTCTAGATAGGCAGTAATATCCTGCCATACTGAGTCTGCTGTCATTTTCTCTTCTTACTCAAAATTTTAACTGATCTATCTTTCAACTGCATTGACTCCCTGAGGTCTTATTTATATGTTTGGCTGATAAGTGATGAAGAGTTTTACATTTGACCTATACAAGGTGATTTGCCAGACTTTCTATAAACCCAACACTTAACATTAGAATGAGTACAAGGGAAATGTACAAAGGAATTTGCGTTTGCTTTTTTTTTTTTTGGTCACATTTAATGCATGAGTGCTTCCTACATTCTCGGTATTTTCAAGTATATGACCTCCTTTAAGGTGAGACAGGTACCATTATCCTTGCACACATGGCACGCTCCCTGCCTGCACACATGTCTTGGTCCTTTTCCATCTCTCCTTTGGATAGAACAGTTTTCCACACATACAAGGTGGCTCTCACTCTCCCAGGTCTTATGAATGTGTTCTTTTTACCCAGGTCTGTAACTCTTTGCTCTCCCTTAAAGGTAGTCTTCTTTTAGAAGGTGCACAAGTTTTCTCCACTTTCTCACCTCTCATTAACGTGTTTCAACATGGACATTTCACAGGCCTCGAAAACATCATCAAAATGCACATTGGATTCCTTTCTCCTCTAAGACTGTTGCCTTTCTGTCTCCCCTATCCCAGACTTCTCCGTCTATGCATCTGCTTAAACTAGAAATCTAAAGTGAGTGTGAGTTTTTTATTTGACCCTCTCATCCCATACCCAAACCACCAGCAAGTTCTTTCAATTTTATGAATAATAGAGAATTCAGACCCAGGTTTCTAGTGTGGTATCCCCTCCAGTAAGCCTTTAGATTGTCCTTAACAGAGCCACATATTCCTGCAAAATACACCACGGTGGCTTGAGGGCTCTGAATGGTTGGGCCCTCCTTACTTCTCCAACTTCAAAGCAAACCTCTCCTCTTCAGTATCCAGGCACCCAGGCCACCTAGCTATTCCTCGCCCATGTCAAGCACTTTTCTATTTTCAGGTCTTCCCTCCCTCTAGTCCCCCTTCACAAAAATTTCTTACAGCCACTTTTCAGCCAGATGGCCACTTGGGGTCTTTCATCTATCAAAAGGACAGACTTAGAATCAGACTTAGAATTTACTCCTTACAAAGAACTTCCCTGACTACCCAACAATCATAGTTTTACGTCATTATGTCTTGTGTATTTTTCTTTAAACGATGTATCACAATTCATAAATTCATTATTATTTTTGTTCATTTTGTTGTTTGTATTCCTTGAATCCTAAGTTGATGAATGAAAATACCATATCTGTCTTGTTTAGTAATACATACCAAATATATAGCATCATTTGTAATACACAGTATATATATATATATATATATATATATATATATATATATATATATATAGTTACTATTTGTTGAATAAACTAGTAAATATTTTAGATGAAGAAACTGAGCCAAAGTGAGGTGGAATAACTCATCAAATGATAAGCTTAAAATCTAGGATTGGAATGCAGGTCTTCAAACACAGGGTTACCACCATCCCCACCACACCAGAGGATCCTCCCTACAAGTGACCCAAATAAAGAGGTCATGGGGACCTTAATCCAGTTGTCTTAGTCTTCTGCAGGGAAATGGAATGAATGTATCGACCAAGGCATGCTGCTTTATCCACCAATATTTACAACTATTAAGTATTTATCAACAGCTATCAATTTCTAGGTAGCAGTTGCTAGATGTTCAAAGGCAGTCATTGCCATTGGGCATTCACAGGGTAAGAACTGCCCAGGCCACTGCATGAACACTACCACAGAAGCCCGGGCTCAGAGGCAGAGAGGCCATGATAATGTCACTTAGTCTCCCCTGTGCCCCTCACTCACCACTGAGACAGGCATGAATAGCATAAAGATGAAGTGTGCCCTCCCTTTTGGCAAATCTTAAGAACTCAGGTATGCTTGAGACAGATATTTCTATTTATATCTATACATACAATATAAATGTAAGCACTTATATTACATTTATACAACATATAAATGTAAGCATTTCTTAAATTCATACATATATACATTACAGATATACAAATATTTCTATAACTACACATATATATGTGTGTGTATATTCAGACCTAAATCTGTTGACAAATATACGGGGTTTTATCCAAATCCATATATACATATAAATGCATATCACACATATACATATGTATAAACATACATAGGTATGTGGGTATATGTGTACACACATAGGTTAACCAAAGTTTGTTTGCCATCTCTCCAGATGTTTACATGCGTGCATAAAATTCTTGAGAAAAAAGATTTCCTGTTTGAGGGGTAAAGGCAATACATTAATATTTTTTACAGTGTCTTTGTATATGCCATACCAAAATATGAGGCAATAAGCATTATTAGTTACATATAAAATTTTTAATCTGTATTAAGTACCTTTTTGTTGAGATAGTTTTCCATACCAATATTATCTCTAAGCATTGGTGAATTTTTTACCAGTGGCAGTCACTTTTCAGAAAGAATAGAAGAAAGGGCTAGGAAAAAACCAAACTGCCACGTAAAGGGGGAACTGTCTACATTTTCAGTGAATTGTGTCACAATAACTCCTGGACTCCCAGAAGAATGACTAAAATCTTGGCTGTGTGCATATTTTATTTTACTCCAACAAGTCCTCTCCTGGCTAAGTTATCCACACGATATTCAGGATCCATGCAGGATGCCAAATATCCCAACCATGTTTATTTCATGAAGCAATTCACACTCTCCCTGAGATATGTGGGCACCAGAAAAATCATCGTCACTTTAAGAATGCAAAATCATTCTACTTACCTGTAGATACCTTCAGATAAATTATATTTATATATATACAATACACATGCAGCATAGAATTATGAAACATACCATGTGCTTCTCTATGTCCATGTCCAGAGGTGGATTGTTTTACAAAGTTCAACCTTCCAATTGCCCCTTTCAGTTTTTCACAGTCACAGCAATACATTAGTGAGAAAAATGACCTTCAAAAGCCAGAGTGGGACTCTTTGTACTCCTCCATGGTCATTTCAGACTTGTTCTCTCTAACACTTCCCACTCCCAGACTGGTCCAGGGATCCTAATGCTCTTGAAGACAGAGCCCCTAGCACTTGCCTTGGTTAAATAGTTCAGAAACTTGAAGTTCTGCCTGGATGGTTTTCTTTTCTCTTGCCCTGCTAACCAGGTTAAACATTCCTTTACTTAGCTTATGCTTATTATTTTACGTATGATATTAAACATTTCCTGATCCTCCTTGTTTTTTCTAACATACCTAATATACTGTCTGCCTAAGGTTTTGTTGAAATTTTTCTACCTGCAGCTGATCACCACTGAGGAAATGTCTGTATTTAGTTAGCTTAATTCCTTCAGGAAATCAACAAAACCTTAGTGTCTATTTCACCTATGTTGTATGAGCTCCCCATGCTTCTGGGAGCCCCACCAAAATCAAATCGGGGACCCCTCCCCTTGCTCATTAATGGATTTCTATCCACGAACCCCCGTGCTATTGGTGTTTCCTCCCCGCAAAGCTGCCCACCTGCAGTTGTATGACCAGCTTCTTTTTACTATTATCTCGCATCTGCCTAAGCCTTTTGACATTCTAAGTCTCTTTATAAGCCTAATTTGGTTATTTTCATGAAAATATAAATCAAATTATGTGTTGAACCAAGTAGACCATCATCCATCAAGTAAAACAGTTAAATTGACACTCAGGGAAACACAGCTATGTTTCTGTCCCCTGAGAGAAAATCATTTTTTTAAAATTTTATTATTTCAAATATATTGATTTCCAGCATTCACTTTATCTCTTTCTACCCAGACTTGCAACTGTAACACACACACATACATGCTGACGATAGATAATTGCCAAATACTGATGCCTCCTCCCTACGTACCCTTATAAATGGAATTAATCTTCAAATTCAATATATTTATTTCATAGCATCATCATAAAAAGTCAATAAATGACCAGTAGAAACACACCTAAGAGTATTTTTAAAAGTTCCATCCTCATGCCCCCAAACACCACCATCCGGTCCCTCTGTGAGGTCCGTCCAGTCAGCTCTGCCCTTGTACCATCTGCTGCTATCAAACCAATACAAGGAGTGACCACAGCTATCACCCAAGTCCAAGGGCATAACTCACTGCCCTCATGTGTCACTCTTTCTAGGACTGCCACCAAAAAAATATTTTGTTTGCTAAATTGAAACTTTGTGATGCAAAATCAACACTCTTATAAAGTATTTTAACACTCCGGAGGCTTCTGAAAAATAATCTAATACATCTAATGGAGAAATCCAAGGAAACATACTATCCCAAATCAGATATAAGACTGTTACAAGAATGTACTGCATTTCCTGCTATTTTTAAGCCTGTTTTACTCACTGACATAGAAAATGTAGCTCACCTTCCTTTCTTCCGTGGTCTGCTAGTAAGTAGATCAGGAAACATATTTGAATTAACGAGATTGATGCATTATAAATATGAAACACTTCCAAAGTGTGGATCTTTGTAAAAGTCTCATACACCTCAGATAATCAACCAATTGCTTTATGATAAATATATGGTAGCTACATAAGTGTATTAGAAAGTGATGATAACCATCTGAAATTTATAAATATTCAAACTTTTACTGAAAGCAGCTTGAATGTGAAATTTAAATGACATATAATATACCAGAAAAAGGCCTCATTCCAAAGTTCTACAAAAGGAAATTGTATTTACAGATGACATGAACTAATCAAGTACATCTAGCATCATCTGGAAAACATAATGGCACACCATGACTTAATATCACAGTCAAGATGCATAACAGAACCCATAATTATTTTTCTAATAATCAAGCCAAAAGCAAAGAAATAAATGAAGCAATATAAAAATGAAACAGAAAAAGACAAAGGGAAGTATCACAAAATCATTTATGGTATAATTGAAATGGCTTGAGAAACCAGTTAAATCCCTGAAGCTTTGGGTTTTTTTTGTTTTATTGTTTTATCTCATGAAAGTCCTGTTACTAAACAGTAAAATGCCTTCATGATTCTGCAGATACCTCAAAACTTTGCTTTTCCTCCAGAAATCCCTCCCATTGAAAGAAGGTTTCATGGAAATTATGAGATGTATAGAGACGACTCGGGCAATGTCTCCAACCCAGGAACAGCTGGATGGAAAGCAACAGTCCCTCTGTCCCCCAGCATCTTCTAGGAGGTCACTCTTACTTTGCCTCCAGTCCTGCCTCCAGTGTTCACAACAGCTGCAGAGTAAAATGCTGCACCTGGACCACAGCTCGCAGGCCGTGAGGGTTCTCTCTGTTCCTACACTAGCACCACACTCCTCCTTGGTGCAGGCTTCCAAAATGCAAATGGGACCCAAGCTTCTCAGATGGATTTGATTTCAATCGAAATTGGTGCCAAACAAACATCTTTGATATGCAAAATGTCTGAGATAGTAAATAATAATTAAAACCGCCCCATACTGTATCCCCGAAAAAAGTTTTCTTCCCAATAGGTTAAAAGAAATAGCAGATCTGTAAATGTTAATATATCTGTTGTAAAGAAGAAGAAATCGAGGGCTAATAATTAAGGGAATCAAATGATCAGAAGAACTACAAACCATTAAGTCTTGGGAAGAGTTAATATTTCGTAGTCTTTAATAAAACACGGTTATGATCATCCTCATATGGAAGTATTTGAAAGTTTATACCTATGTATATTAAAAGCACATTTCATCAACAAGTTTTAACATGCTGAACATATTAGCCATATATTTTTTAATGGGAATTTTAAAATATCAAGTAGAAGTATGTACTAAGCTAAGGTACTTGTTTTTACATGTTTTTCACCACATTACATATACCCACTTTAAATTCATAAAAATCCAATCTGTGTTATGTGTATTCAGTGTACAGACTTGCTACTTTTAAATACAGTTTAAGGTTTTTGTAAGCATGCACAGTTCAGTGAATGAAATTATGTAACCAAACCATGATTGGTAAGAAAGTGGAATACGCATGTGTTCTCAGTATTTTTTACGGCCCATTTTAGCTGATCGGTTTGTGTGGCTCCTACTCCAAGAATAAATGGTATGTATTTTTAAATAATCACTAATTTTCTCACAGGAGTTAGTGAATGTGTGTGCGGGTATGTATGTGTGTGGAGAAGAAACGGAATACATTCTCTGACAATATTTGTTTTCTGTTTTTACTTATTCTCCTAAGTTTTAGTTGATGTTATTGTTAATAGCAGCAGCAGTGAATGCAAAGGGGGAAGCTGTACATCAAATCTTGATTTGCCCCAGGTTTCTATCATCTATTATTCTATTACCTGGTAATATTCTATTATCAGGCCTTTGCAATTGGCATGAACTGTAACAAGTGCAATGAAAGGGAAGCCTCTGTTACCTGCTCCATAAAGATCTAGTTCTTGACAACTTTTAGGTAAGACTGGAAACATGTAGGTGCCTGGAGAGATTCTAGGGCCTTCTTATTAGAAGAAATCAAAGTAAAATGGTTAATTCAAATAGCAAACAAAAAGTTACATCAACTAATTCTATTCTGGGATAACTGAAATAATTTTTTTTTAATTTCTCTGTTTTAAAATCTCTCAAGAAAACACTGATGGTAAGAGTTTGATTAGTGATGCATCTGAATGTGCCGTCCAACAACTAAAAATAGTAATCCAGCTAGCAAAGAAAAAAATATCCCCGCTGGGGCCAGAAAAAATGACCAGCCATACAGAACAGAAGGGGTAAATTCCAAGCAGTCTTTCATTTTCATGTTTCTGTAGCTTTCCATGTCAGCCACTGCCTGGACCCAGATGACATACAGCATCGCCACCAAAGAAAACAGGATGCCTGGGAAGGAAAACAGAAGACCTTTAGCCGTTGTGAAGATGTTTTCCCAAGAACACTAACCAATCATTTGCCTGATGATATGTCTCTAAAAATATGATTCCAGCTAAATCACCTACTTTGTGTCAGACCTTTCATTACGTGCTTCATATGCACATCGTTTATCTTTAATCTTCAAGAACTGATGAGGGCCTTGGCAGCCCAAGGTCCATGGCAGCAGCTGATGAGTGGTTACTGAGTACTGACTGTGCACCAGGCACTGCAGGAGGTGCTTGGGAACGTTAAGCCAAAGATCCTTCCTAGTGGAACTTCTTCTAACATTTATCCATTTTTATGCCTGGTTTGGGATGAGCACTGTAATACACTGTTTCTTTCAATACATACAATAAATTGGTGAAATAGGAATGATTAATCCCAATTTTAAGTCTGACACACACAGCATATTTCAGAGCTGATTTTCAGCTCAGGTCTCTCTATTGTTACAGAATTATGTGTGACACAGCTCACTGCAGTTAAATGTGGTAGTTAAAATAGATGCCAAGGTAAGTACCAGGCGAGAACAGGGATGAAAGCACTGAACTAAAGTCAAAAAATATATGAGTCTTTAAAACTGAAAACTATATGCTGAAGATTGATTACAACATAAGGAAATATTGCCCTGAAAGAGTGAGGGAAGCGGACGGATAAAGAAGGCTCCGTGGAATATGCAACCACAGGTTTGAGATCAAGAGCCTTAGTTTAAAAAAAAAAGAAAAGAAAGGAAGAAGGAAAGGAGGGAAGGAGGGAAGAAGGAAGGAAGGAAGGAAGGAAGCAAGGAAGGAAGGAAGAAAAATGTTTAACCACTAACTAGAAAGGAAAATCACAATGTATCAATTATTTCAACGTAACTGTAATGAACTTGCTCAAAAATGCTGCGGGAGTTGTAAGAGCACAGAAAGTACTGTAGTGTCAGACCCTTAAACTTAAGAAATATGACAGAGGGCTTCAAGAATGCTAAAACATGTGACTCCCACTCAGCAGATACTTTTCTATGTATCTGTTATTGTAGTAACAGAAGGGAGGGATGCACTACACTGAGCTGCGAACAGGAGACTCAGCAAAGCTGATCCACTGGTGAGTGAGTGACAGGCCCCACACACAAACCACTCAGCCTGAAGGGATGCAAATTTGTCCTGAAGCAAAATATACTTGAGGTCGCTTGCTATTTGTCTAAAAGTTCAATCCAAACACGTCAAGGATATGTCATACTCTTTGAGTTAACGAACTGAACCACGGGGTGTAAAATCTCCGTATTCTAATTGCCAGTCTGCCTGAAAGGTGAACAGAACCCTGAGAGTAGGAGCAGGGACAGAGGCCTAGCAGCAGGAGAGAGTAGCTTCTCCGAGCCCAGCCATCAATCACCCTTCTCAATTTAATTGTGCTGCTACAGTATTTAGGATGTCCTCCCTCTCCTGGGCCATCAATTTCACAAAGAATCTCGAGCAGTAAACACAGAGGAGGAAGGGCTCATAAATATGTCGAGGGGCGCCAGTATCTGAGCTTAAACTTTCTCATAATCATGGTACAAGCTATGGAACGAGGAAGCGTCAACGTCAGTGCTTCACTAATAAGAAACATACTTCACACTGGGGTCTGTAATGTAAATGCAAATACCGGAGCACAGAATAGTGCAATTTAACCACCAAACAACAACTACATCACAGAGAAATAGTAAAGTCATAGCCGGCGAGCAAACTGCTTACAAAGCCGTACTTCAGATTTTGACAACAATATGGCAATGCCATGTGTTCTCTGGCAACCCTGCATTTCAATACATTTTTTCAGCAAATATATAGACAGTATTCTCTGCTAATGTAAAGGTTTGTCTTAGTTATTTGCATACTATTTGCCTAATGCAAACACATTGCAAACCTTTGTTATTATTTTGTTGATAGGGTTTTTATCTTCCTTGCATCACGTGAATCTCCTGGGCTTTCAGATACTTTTATTAAAAAAAAAAGAAAAAGAAAATTGCCTTTGTGAAAAACCAGTGACCTTATATACATTTTTTCAAAAGTTTCAAAATCTATGACTTGAATTTAGAGTATTTAAAAAATATTATTGCTGGTAATCATGTAGATGATTGTTAATAAGGCAGAATTAGCTTATATTTAAATATTGCTGTTATTTGAAGAGCAATTACATTCTGAAAGCAATGAATAATAGGTATTTCTATCACTACAATCTTTAATTTGTTCACTAATTGAAGATACAGTCCATTTAATTCACATCAGATCAGTTTATGGTTACATCTTATCCATGGGATAAAACAGTGTTTCCCTACCCATTAAACTGCCAGTGTTTAATATGTGTGTGTATGTGTGCGCATGTGTGTGCACGTGTGCAGAAAGACAGAAAGACAGACAGACAGAGAAGGAAAATGAACTAACAAACATGGAGAAAGTATTTACACCAAACGCTAGTGGTTTAGCTGATACGGTAGCAAGAATTTATGATGGGGGCTTGCATCAGATATGTGGCCAAGCCAGAAAGGAGACAGGAAACTGCTACATACAGGTAGACTGATCTAATAAATGAACATAATGATGCTAATTGGGGTCATGTTCTCACTGCCTGAAAAGGAGCTACCAATTTAAAAAACAGGAAAGATGGAGTGAACTTTGTGGCATGTGGTTAGAACTGAATGTGTCAGTGTGAATTTATGGCTTTAGATAGCTAAATACATATACATATACTTTCAAACATACATATGTATGTACTTAATTTTAGAAACAAAACTATGTATGTGCTTTCAAAGATACCTGTCTATATATGTATCTAAATATATTTCCTGTCTCTGTTCTCTAAGAGGGTCTGGGAGCAACAAGAGATCGCAGGAGCATGGAGCAAGAGCCACCTGTCCAGATCTTGGCTTCTAAATACCAGGAACCAGGCATCTCAAAGAAATAGCTGAATCCAAGCTAAGACAGAAAATACAAGGTGAGTCTGGAACATCTTGCTATACAAAAAAGTAAAGATGTGATCAAAAAATGATAGGGGTGTTTTTAGAAGCTAGCTTGAGGGGCTTTTCCTAGACAATTCAATTATCAATTTGATTATCAACAATAGTGAGAGTGGCACATTATACCTCACTAAATAAAATAGGAAATCCACAAGCCCACGGTGGTATAAATGAATGAGTGAACAAGTAAGTGGGAGAAGGGAAAGCTTTTCCTTACAGTATGCTAACTTACAAATGCAGAAAGAATAGTTGACTTAGTAATTGCCATTGGGTAGTCATTTAAGTCATAATTAATACAGGCAAGAAACAAAAATGGATACTAACCTAGTGGATGAAATTTAGATGAGAAATAAATATTTACACAGTCTCAAAGTCTCTTCTCAAATAATATTTATTATTAATTGTCAAGGGGAAAATAGTAACTTTATAGCAGAGAAGTCTGGCAAAACCCTCCATACTCAAGAGATCAGAGTTAACATCATGAGTGACACGACAAGCTGGTGTCCGTCTCATGAGATGCAGTGGGAGCCCAGCATCACCGCTATGATACTGCAGCCCAAGAGGAAGAGCCTACAGCCAATCATGAGGAAACATCAGACAAACCAATTCAGGAACACTTGAGAAAATCATAGGCCTGTAACTTCAAAAGAATCAAGATCATGAAGGTCAAAGGACTTATTTCAGTTTGATGGAGAATCAAATGGCACAACTAAATGCAAAGCATGTTCCAGGACTGGATCTTTTTACTATAAAAAAACATTTTGGGACAGTTAGTACAACTCAAATGGAGTCTCTGGGGGAAGGGACTTGCAACCTCTATGTAAATCTGAAATGAAAATATTTCAGAACAAAAAACAAAATGAATGACCAAAAAAAAAAAAGTGGTGGAAGTCTGTAGCTGTGTGCATTGCAAAGTACATGTGCTGAGTGGATGGAAGGAGAGTATGTGTGTTCACACACCTAGAGACTCTTCTTTTGGTGGGATATTGTGACTAACTACAAACAGGAACATTACTGATTTGGCCCACCTACCATGTGGAGAGGTCTCCTCTGATCAATATTAATACTATGGAAAAATCTTATGATTATCCCTTGATATCTTAAGGCCCTGATTCATAAAAATAAGAAATTACTGTCTTGAGTAACAAGCAAGTTACATTTCAAATCCACTTGCCATAGTGATTTTAGCAGGAATTAAAAACATTACTATTATTTAGGTAAGAATTTTGTTTAAATGAAGTTCTATTTAAAGTTGGTGACACATTTGAAAGCATAATTCATTTCCCATTAGATATTATAATACTTATTTTTTGAGGTCCAACAGCAATTCATAACACAGCTCACTGGAGACATAATCAAAATATGGTCCTAGGACCCACGAAGATTTATGATCATAATAAAACCATGGACAAATAATTAGGTCACATCAAGAACAAGGCGGGTCTCATTGGCAGTGTGCAGAGAGCCATTTAAGCTTATGATTTTTCATGAATTTTCTTATAAGGTTGAAAATTCCTCCCTCTAAATATCATGAATTCAATTTGGAAAGCTTTTTTTTTGAAACAAAGGTGACATAATGGCCATTAGGAACACAAGTGCTAGTGACAAACAATATGGAAGCAATTACAAAAACAACCAATGAAAGAATCTCCCCAACCCCCAAGTCACAGATTCAGAGGCAGAACTGCACATCCTCAGTGTTTCATAGACACAAGAATAGAACAAGAGGGCATACTATAAAGATGTTCTCTATTATAAAAAGCAATTTAAAAATGCATTCCTAGGGAAAAAGTCACAGAAATGAAAACTTTCTTCTTCAAAAAGATAGGCAAATGTCAAACTCTTACATTCTTGTCTAGAAGTGCATATACCTGCATTAAAAAAAAACAAAAGCCTTTGTGAGTTAAGAAAACAGCCAGTTTGATCTTTAAGTAATGAACTGCCTTTGAAATTTACATTAACAACTTGAATCATTGGTTACTTGGTAAGAATTACAGCTTCAAGATAATAGACTGGCCTTTTTTAGTCACAGTTCCACACAAATTCAGTGGCAACTCACTTCAGGTTTCGGTGGGCACAGAAGGCCATAGCATCCAATATTTAGAAATGCATTATGAAGGAAGGTAAAGTAAACAGTAAATTAGAATCAGAAAAATCCATCTTTTCTCTGTCTGGAGGAAACACAACACACACACACACACACACACACACACTGTATAGACAGGGCAATATTCGGCAGTACATAGAATTAGAAAGTAAGTTTCATAAAATTTTAGGGATGAGAGCATCCTATTAGGGATCCATTAGGGATGAGGTTTGCAGTCATTAATAGTCTACAAAGGTCAAAAGTTTAGCCTGTGGCATACTCAAACTGAAACTGATAACAGGTGTACCACATTAGGCTGAAGATGTTCAAAATCATTCTACAATAGGGAAACAATTCTGAGGAGGTGGCAGGAGACTAGGTTCCCTTTCCACATGGAGCTCCCTGCAAGGCAGGGGGAGAGTGCACACTAACAACAGAAATAAAGAAAAATTTGGAGCGTGGATAGGAGTGCTAAGAATAGCAGCATTAGTGGGATGGTAAGCCTCCATCTCATGTGCCCAGAAGAAAGAACAGAAAGGAACCTTGATAAGCTGTGTATTTACTACCATTTTCTAAAAGGAAACACAGCAATTTATCAAGAAATATGTAATGAATCCCTTCTGCAGATCTGCGTAAGAACATTAAACAGCATAACTGACAGTATCCTCACAAGAGGTTTTTGCAGAAGATACACAGTCTTTGTATAAACATTTCTTAAATAGCACATACTAAGATTTGAAGGGATTATATTAAGCTCCAATGGTTTGAAGGTGTTTCTAATGGACAAATAACATCCTAGGTTTATCATTTCTCTTTCTCATTCCTCTAATTGAGGAATAATTTACATAGAGTAAAATGTACAGCTTTCAAGTGTATCCTCGTCTGATTCATTTTGATAAATGCAAACATCAGCATAGCCACCCCATCAGAAATAGAATATATTCCTCACTGTCACTCCAGTGAGGTTTCCTCAGGCCTCTTCACTCCCCCACCCAAAGCATCTTTCCCGGCAGCTCCTTTAGCCCTTGGAACTCCACAGGAAGGTAATCACAAAAGGAAGCAGTCTTTTGTGGCTGTTTTCACTCCACACAATGACCGAGACTTCATCCATGTTGTTGCCTGTGTTCCAGTTCGCTCAGTTTTACTCCTGAGCAGTTTGCCATTGTATGAAGCTGCCACAAGTTGTTTATCCATTTATCAAGTGGTGAACATGTGCTATCTTTCTAGGTTTCGGCTATTATTGATTAAGCTACTATGAATATTTTGGTTTGTGATGTTCTAACTCAAACATAGGTTCTTGAAATGATGGATACATTTCCTTAAACAAATGGTTTTGAAACAAACAAACAAAAAAGGCAAGAAAATCTTCACAGAAGGCAATCTAGGCCTAACTGATAAAATGGTGTAGGGCTTATTAATGCTATGGCAGTGACCTTAAGACACCTGCTCGAGTTTACCCTGCAACATCGTAGCAGCCCTACTAAGCCCTACAAAGAATACAGTTTGTTATAAATAAATAAATAAACAAACAAATAAATAAATAACACTGTTTTACATTATCTGCCTCAAACATCAAACTTGTCAACAAAACTTCAGATGGTCATTCAACAGTGCTCACTGAGCATTAAGCTCTCTAAGCACCTAGAGCACAGGGATATTTTGTGACTGGTTATTTTCAGTTCCTTAATTCTTTTTCTAAGTTTCACTATGTATTATTTGAAACATATAAAATATGACATATAGATCAATGTTAGGTAGTTCATTATAAAATGAACCCCTGCAAACTGGTTTCCAATCCAGTTTCCCTTGCACCGTTTTGGGAAGACTCCTTTAGAAGAGTTGCCCTTTAGATACTTAGGGAGCTTCTCTAGGCTTTAATTTAGAGGCTTAAACAATTACAACCAAGGAGAAAGAGCTAGACTGTTTCTGAGAATGGGCAAGGGGTTTAACCTCCTGTGCTCGCAGTATGCCTCATGATACGGATGACACTGAGGACCATAAGCATTATTTGACTTGAGCCCCATATTTGTAAAAGATATTGGATAATATGTGCATATTAAGTTATATATAGGGTCTCTACCTTGATGTATGTATTTTAAAAGCATAGAGCATTAATGTATTAAAATGCCACACTTTAAAATGCCATAATATTTGCAAACCTATTTGACATGTATTAACTTTTAATGTCCTGGGAATCTTAAAAATTGCAGCGTTTGAAGCCTTTCTCACCTTCTAAGAAACCCTAGTTGCCATGCTAAAGGGAGACACTGAAGCATTATTATGGGCTGAATCTACGCTCACAGGTCCAGTCCCGAGTCTAAAATGTATACTTATTTTTCTAAACATCATATGATGCAGAAAGGAAAACTTGCCAATTTCACATTTTCTACGTAGTAATACCTGCCATTATGTTGTAATATACTTTCAAAGTAAGTCTCATATTTTGTTCATTAAAATTTTTGTCTTTTCTGATAAAATAAGCTAGAAGTTCTTTAAAATAATTTACGTTGTAATATTTAAAATATGTTAAATTGTAATTTTTGTAATAGTGCTTTCTTGTTTCCATTACAAAGGTATAGGTTTCTCTTATATCCTCATTTCTACATATCACACTCCAGAAATTCTAAAACTATTAATGAATAATGGTCAACCATAAATATTCTTACCTCCATTCTTCATTTTCTCAAACTCACTTTCCTCTGATTTTCACCAGTTTTCTGAGATAGCCTAAATACTTCGTATAGTTACAGTTACATGGCTATACATTTTCATTACATCTATCTGATTTCCAAATATTTATTATTGTTCATGCTTCATCATACTATGTTCCAAATATATTAATTGCCTCTTTGCTTTCATTTTCTAGCTGCATGTTTTTATTTAGTCAACTGAACCTAAATAATGTCTACAGGATTTCTCAAATATTTATTACTTTTTTAGATTGACATAAAAATTTTAGGCACTAAACATCCTGTATATTCAATACTCTGTACTCTCTTGAGAAACAATTATTGACAGAGAATGATCATGAGAGTCTATCCATCTCTACAAGTAATCAGGAATGAATCTGAAAAATAGACTTTCATTTAACATCCAGCAAGTGTTGTGTTTACTCATAATAATTGAGTTTCAAGAAGTAGAAAGTGGTTGGAGAGCACAGGCCTGGATTCTGATGGCCCTAGTTCGACTCTCCCTTCAAAAGTTAACTGTTTAGAAAGCTTTACACTTTACCAGCTGAGTAACTTTGAAGCAAGCTTTTTTTACTCTTTACATCTCAGTTCCTTCATTGGTAGTAGAGATAATATAAGCTCCTACCAGAGAAGGCAGTCATGAGGAGTTAATGGAAGTAAAGGACTTAACAAGGTGCCTGAACACAGCAAGTACATGATACGCATTGGCTAGGTTTATTATTATTGGCATGAGCTCCTGTTAATTGCTAGCAAATATTATTCTCTGAAATCTTTTAAAGCATCAGAGATTCCCACATAACTGTGTTATTTCAGCACTGGCCAAGAAGCAAGAGAATAAACTTGCTGCCATGCTTTTCAGTTCTGAGATTTCATAAAAGAGGGATTTTTTTTCAAACACATTTTCCAATGTCTTACTGGAACTTTCCACTAGATGGCACCAGTCACCTCACACTCCCATTCCTGAACATTTGGAAACAATGTCATCAGGGGAATCCCGACTTGTGCGACTTCCTAGTAAGGACATTTTCTGTTTTAAGTGTCCAGTCTAGCAAACCTCCTGTCCCTCCCAAACAGCCCTTTAAAACAGGAAGTAAAAATTCTTTGTAGGACAAACTCAGCACATGCCAATCTGGACATTCAGAGGAGTCTGTACCTACAGACTTTCTACGCAAGAAAAGTTTTTGAAAGAAACTTTATAAAGGAAAAAAAAGGCTTCACAAAATGTGTAACAGAACTTAGTAAAGGAAGCAGTATGCCTTAATCACTACTAGTTATCTCTGAACAAAGTGACTGGGGGACGGTTGTGGACTGAAACAGTATTTGCAAAGAAATGAAATCATTTGGGTACCGAGTAAGTAGTAGATGTTGACGATACACATACTATGGAAAAGGAGAATGAAGCAAATGGAAACTCCTCTGCCTTTCCATCATGATAAAAACAAATCCTAAATCTAAAGAGAATACTTATAGGCCAGAAAGAAACTTGTCACTTTACACATCTGAAAACTCCCTTTCAGCATGGAGATTAATTTTACACCGTAATAATATTCCATGTGAGTAAAAACTTTTATTTGCCAGGCCATAGCTCTAGTTCTCAGAAGAACAGCACAGATTATATATATATATTTTATTAAGGGATCACTGATATACACTTTTATGAAGGTTTCACATGAGCAAATTGTGGTTACTACGTTCACCCATATTATCGAATCCCCCCACACGCCACTGCAGTCACTGTCCATCAGCACAGTAAGGTGCTATAGAATCACTACTTGTCTTCTCTGTGCTATAGTGTCTTCCCTGTGACCCCCTACATTATATGTGCTAAACACTGATATATTTTTAAAAGGGGGTAAAGAACATTTATTAGAGTTCGAAGTTCAAGGTTTTCCAGAAAGGTTTCCCAGAGTGGCTGTTTCTGAGCTGGCTGCTCACCGCCTAGGCAGCAGCCACGCGCCCGCCCTGCGTGCCTCCTACAGGGATGCGCCTGACAAGCGCAGGCGGGGCGGAGCCTCCGGAGCAGGACAGCCCCCCGCAGCATCCCTGTGGCCGAGGGCTGGAGACCCACAGCACTGGCTCTGACGCGGCCCCTGGACTCCTCCTTTGGGCTTATCATTTGTCTCCCATATTGGTGCCCCATTCAAGGCAGAGAGAGGACAAGTCAGGTCCTAACTGCCTATTACCCACATTTCAACTGATAAGCCATGTGAGGGAAAATGAACTTTTGAGAAAATACCTGAGAAAGACAGGTACTAAGGCTTTAACGTATTTTTGTAAATAAAAACTCTTCACAGCTCTTTCCTATTGAACAGTCACAAAGGCTGACTTATCCTGGCACTTGGCATTTATATAAAATGTCAGATCAAGGGCAGTAAAATTTCCACATTATAATAATATCAGAATACACAACAATAATTTTCCTGAATGAATTCCCAAATTGAAGGCACAAAGCCAGCATACACGGCAAGTGCTTTCAAACGTAAGGGCGACTAGTGCTCCCAGACCCCCTTGGAAAGCAGACCCCGTGTCCCTAAGTCCTTTGAGCAAAAGGGAAATCGGAGCTGCCATTCTGTACTTCACAAAAGGCAGACACACTAATTCCGTTACACGTACATCTGGCTGATGGACCAGCAATCCATAGCTTTTCATTACTTTTTCCTTTCTACCACTCACCGCCAACACACCAGAGCTCTAAATAAAAGTGAGTCCTGGACTTTGGGGAATGCTCTGTTCCCTCTTGGGAAGTTGCCCGCAGGCTTTTCTCCTGAAAGCCCATTTCTTGTGCAATAAGAAAGACATGGCAGACTTAGAAAAGCCACCCTGGCAGGCATCCACCGGCCTTCCCGGTCTATTCTCCTCACACGGAGGCCCTTTTCCTCTTCTACGAAGCGGCTGTTTACCGCCAGATCCTGGAGGCGGCAGGTGCACGAAGGGGAGATGGGCGTGTGTCTGTAAGGTTAGAACACCTGCCTTCAGGCATCAGGGGTTCCTCCTGATCCCTTCCTGCTCTCGGCCCTGCGTTTCCTCCACACACTCTCCTCTGCCCCATGTGGTCATGTTATGCTTTAACTGGAGCAAGACGTTGGGAGCAAGGCCCGGCACGAAGGGCCGCCTGTGAGCCACGTGCTCAGCCCGGGCCGAAAGGAAATGGACACCTATGCGTGTCCCTTGGCTTCTGTCACCTACATTTAGGCAGAACACATCTCTTGTATTACACACCCACGATGTCTGTCTTATCTCATGGAGAGACAAATGTGGATTACCAATGAGCTACTATGAATTCCATTCATTTGTTGAAAAAAAAGGAAAACAAACCATAAATCTGGTTTGATTCTGATTCAGTATTACCTGCTGGATATGAGAATTTTCAATTCCCTTCATGTCCATTTATCTTCTTATACTACATTTTCAGAGAGCTCATCCACCACCCTTCTTTCAGAAAGCATGCTCGTCCAGATCAGAAGGGAGCAGGGGTGTGCAGGGAAGGACGTGCTCCAGGCTGTTGGTCCTGTGTGGTGGAGGGTGTGTACAATTCACTCCGGCTCACTCGGCTCCTGTGCCTGGTGACCAGCAGTAGCTTGGGAAACAGCTGTCTGGCTGAGGAGCACACTCTGCGGCCACAGACTGGGGCAGGGGTCATCCCACAACTTTGCCTCTATTGTGTTCCAGAGGACTAATTGTGCCACACAGGTACCCTTTTCTTCCCTTAACACGTACTGGGCCTGGCCTAAGGGCTGCTCTATTTCTCTCACCTGAGGGTCTGATGAGGGAGTTAGCAAAGATTCAGAAGCTTTTCAGGCACCTCTTCCCAGGTGATGCTCCATCTAGCTCTACATTCAGCAGAAAAATGCAATCTCACTTTGTTGTTCAGGAAAAGCTGGTTTCAATTATGGAAGAAAAAATCGTTCTACCCTGATGTGCTGATAAAATGCCGATTTCTAGTTGTTATGGTTTATTGCCCAATGTTAGCATCCCAGAACATCAAGGCCGTGTCATCATTCTTTCTTGCACACTTGGCAGTCTTACTCATGCATGGCAATTCCTGTACTGATACCACTTTGCCCAAGCATTAGGGATATTCTGTGCATAATAATTTTCTCCCCATAAATCACACGTTCTGCAATGCCTGCTGACCGACACTAACTCCTCTGGCATCTGTCACCTCCAGGATCACAGGGCTAAGAGAAGACAAGAGCCAGTCCATCTGGACCTAGGGGTTCTCTGGGAGTGCACATGAAAACACATTTCAGCACTTGTTTAAGCTTTGTGGAGGTAGGTGATGTGTCTCACGGAAACATCCTCAGTGTTACAAGACCCTGACAGTCATCATATGCTTAGTTCAGAACAGAACCTCCTCAGGCCTGGCCTGACTGATGGGGGTACCTGCTCATGGTCAGGGAGTGGTACCACATGCTTCCAAGCCTTGCTCTGAGCAAAAGGAACACCATGGAGCCCACCCCCACACACACCAACAGCTGTGACATCAGCGTGTCTTGGCCATGCACAGAATGGCCAAAAACAGTCTGCTGGCTAAGGCCAAAGAGTTTTTCAATATGCACACACCCAGGAATGACCATTTGGAATTCAGTTCTGCCTTGTCCTAAGACCATCTGTCCAAATAAAGAAAGAGTGCCCAATCTTGTCCGTGGCACTGATAAACAGCCACAGCAACCCTGGGCCCAAGCCACACCTATTCCCAGCTGCCCTGCAGTTATGTGGACACAGGACAGCATGGGAGACTCTGCTGGGCAGGGAATGACAAGGCAAGCATAAAGAGATTTTGGAACACTAGACACATGGAATGAGATACCTTCATTTTGAAAATACATAATCTAACCAAAGAAAGCATAATAAATTCAATTCAGTGTATCTCAATAAATGGCTTGTTGCATAGTTCCACATTAAATGTGTCACAGAAAAAAACGTGGTTGGCTGAAAAACCTAGTGTTTACTACATACATTCCAATTGTTCATACAGCATAGCAGTAAGTTTTAATCTTCGACTTTGAAAGGATATGTTAACTATTAACATGATCTGGGAATGCTATTAATAGACAACTGAAAGATTTAAAAAATTCTCTGTCAATAACTACTCACATTTAAGGATGCCTCATTGGCCTTAAAAATTGTGCATCATGGTGGCAATGGCTACTAGATCATAAACTTTAGTTATTCCTAAGAACATTATTTTTCCTGCCTGAACTGACAAAATGAACAGTAATATTTTATCTCATCCAACAGAATATCTCTTTCTGTTCTTGGGAAACAAATAGTTCTGCACAAACAAGAAAGAATTGTTTCATAAAGGAAATTAAAAGCCAAATTTGAAAGGAAGTCATCATCTCCTAGTTTAATGGCTGTCAGAATGGGCCCCCAAAGTGCCTGGGACACCCCTCAGCCCAGGGGGCCTCTGCTGAATGCCCGGTACAAGGAGAACCTCAACCCCACATCCACAAGCAGCAGAAGAGTCACTGAAAAAAGACACCCCCCTGGTCACGAGCATATGAGTATCTATCAAACACTTCATCTTCCTACAGAGTTTTCAGTCAAATGTAATCCTTTGGATATACTACTTTCTCACACAAATGATAAAATACCCAACATTTTTCCCCAAAACACTAAACACACACACACTTCTCCAAAAAGACTAATCCCAGAATCAGAGCATTTCTGAGATTAAACCAGCCGTGTGGTTCAGACGGTGTTAGTACTAAACTACTGCTGTTGCTTATCCTTCTATTGACAATGATTAAAAAGGCAAAGTATTGCATGAGAAGAAACAAATATTCACACATTCTAGCAGAGGGCTGTTATTTCTTGGAAGACCATGGAAAAATATACACCTTCCCTAGACCTTTGAATGAAGCAAGGGTAGAACATGGTTTTGGGGAAAAAATATTTGGGTAATAAGATGCTCAGTTATAAGGCATATAAAGGGTTTGGTCTTTGTTTTGGTCTTACAGAATTATGAATTAAAGAAGATGATGAATTATGAGATCTAAATGAAAGAAGCTTTTCATTTGTATCTGCACAGAAGGTTACAGGTTGTATGATTCCATTTATATGAAATACCCAGAACAGACAAACCCACAGTTGCAAAGTAGATGGTGGTTACTCAGGACTGGGGAAGGGAAGGAGAGGGCAGACAAGGTTGCTTTGTGGAATGATAAAAATATTCTGGAACTTGATAATATGGGTGAATGTAGTAACCACATATTTTTCATGTGAAACCTTCATAAAAGTGTCTATCAGTGATACCTTAATAAAAATATAAATAAAAATTCTGGAACCAGAGAGTGGTGATATTTGCACAACTCTAGAAATGTACTAGGAAATACTGCATTATACACTTCAAAATAGTAAAATTTGTGGTATGGGAATTATATCTCAATTATTTAAAAATTGGAAGTTCAAATCAAGGCACTTGAAAAACCAGTGAAAGAGAGGTGAATGAAAGACAAAAGAATGACAGACTAAACAGGGCTCTTGTTCTGACCGATATCTGATTCTTCTTTTTATTCCCTCTACAGAATTAAGCACATATGCAAAAAGCGTAAGTGAAGGAATTGTTTGTTAACCAACCATTGAATAAATGATGATAGAAAATATCATCAGCTGCCTTGGCAACAATTTAGATAAGATAAAGCTCTCTATTCTGCTCTTTTCCTTTACTGCACTACCATCTCATGCAGGAACACTGTGTCCTTCTTATAGGACATTAAAATATAACCAAGTCATGTACAGTTTGGTCTGAGGCACACTGAAGTTTGCCCAATTTTCAAGAATTGTTGTCTTTACAAATAACCTTATGCTTATGTTTTCAAGTTAATGTTCTGGCTTTTACATCCTAATTAAATTAAAAAGCCTAAAAATGCACAAGACTTATTAACTCATCAATTATTTTTCTCTTTGTACCATGATCATTTTATCAGGAATTAGACTAGATAGAAAGCTGAGTAAAATAAATGCAGGTTACAAAAAGAAATGTTTAGATAATGTATATGGACACGATTAAGAAAACAGAACAGCAACATTATTGAAGATGCTTTTGACCTGTGATAAACACATCAAGAGGATTTTATAAATATCATCAACTATGAAGGTTTCTGTAACATCATCACGGGCTGTCTTTTTAAGAGCACACAAAACATGCCACCTATGTCATGATGTTACAGAGAGCATGGTATGACCCCGTTTCACAGACAGAAAATTAGTAAGGTGAGAGGGGTTAAGAGGCTCTTGCAGCAGAGTCTTCCCTTCTAGGGTCTTTGTCCATATAATACGGCTTGGGTTCAAGGAGCAAAGGCTGTGGAGCGGATTGTGTGTGGCAAATGGAAATTCCCGGGACAAGTGTCTGACACACAGCACTCAAGAAATACTGTACGTGAACCACATCGCATGACTTCTACTCGAAGCCTGATATCTGAAATGAGAAATGGAAAATAGGAGGATATGGAGAAAAACCATGGGCGGAAATCATATATACCTGAAGCGATGTAGGATCCTCCCCCGGCTTTGTAGAGAAAATGGCTGGCGAAGGGGGCCGCACAGATGATCAAAAAGCTGGCGGTCACCACGGCAACTACCCCCAGGAGCATCAGGACTGCCCAGAAACCACGGTAAACTGGAGACCCCATGAGGAAAGAAGACAAGAGAAAACACTTAGTTTCTGAACATAGCAGACTGTCACTCTTCTTTTTCTAATTTCAGCCACAGCGCTGCTAGGCAGAAGTCCAGGCTCTGGGTCCTAGATTAGCCCAAAAAGGAAACCTTACCACCAGATAACTTGGGACTCGATGCCGACCTTCAATCAACTCATGCTCAGTATATGCACTACACACATGCCTAATATATACTGTGAGTTCAATTTTCCCGCCAGATTTTCCATTTTAGAAGTAGAAGCACCATATGTTCTAGAAAGAGTTCTCTTGAGTAAGTACCCAGGTGGGGTATATACAAGTATTCCAGACCAAAGATATGAAAAGGCATTCACACTAACAAACAGTGCCTCTTACTTCTAGCTAAGATAATGTGTTGTTTTTGTTTTGTATTTTTACCACAGTGATCCCTTTTGATAATCATCACCCCAACTCCCTAAGTAAAAAGTACACTCCTATTTGGATTGTGACACCACTGGAAAATAGTGTGACCTAATAAAAATGGCAAGCAAAACAAAACAAAAAGGTTTGTATAGACTGAGATTTTTAAATCAGATATACTTAAGGCATACTACTTTCTAATTAATATTTGTTCTTAGAAAGATTCAAGATGAGAAGTTATAGTAGTCTCTTAGTCAAGGACCAGCATGGCTGAATTAATGGATGCAGATGGTGATAAATGGATTGTGGTTCATGATATATAGTAATCAAATAAAGAGGAATTCTAATGATCATTTTTGAGCAGATAATTGCCAGTCTATTAAACAAATTCATCATTTCCCAAAGGCTAAAACACTGTAATAAATTCCTTTTGGTGTAAATGAAGGAAAGCTCGGTGAAACACATTAGCCAATTAGTTTTTTTAATGAAAATATAGAAACTTTATTAGAAAGCAAAGAATGATCCTTCTCAAGCCCACCTGGCAAAGAAACAAATAGGTCAATCAACTGGAATCTTAAAGAAAGAGAAGATGATCAGAAGATGGAAATTTGGGGAGAGGAGTCACTGCAGTTAAATGGGAAAAGGAGGTTGGAACTGGTGTGTGAGTAAGTCTAGACAGGAATGAAAGGTTGGCTTTTACCTAACATTCCAGCGCTGCTCATGTGGCAGTGACTTCCAGGTTTACAGCAAGAGGAAACCATCTGTGGCTGCATTCAGGCCCCGCAGGGAGCAGAGCAGTGAAGAACTACTGATGAGCTTCTAAGTGTGGGAAGAGTGGCAGACTGTGAGCCAAATATGTGCCATCCAGTCCTACCCAAGTCCACTGGGGAGTTGGCAAGCCTCATGTTCTACATTTTCAATTAGCAATTTTTCACTTCGGTGCTTCTCATATTTTACATTTTCATTCATGTCCTTTACTTCATTGTTTATCACATAGTAGGTTTTCTGGCAAGGCTGGGGACTAAAGCTTTAATAAGGGGCAGTCACAGAAATAAAGATCCCATCCTGTTGCTCACCTCATCACAACTAAAACTGGACAAAGATGATGAAGAACTCTCTGAGGAGTCTGAAAAGTAACCCGTGGCAAGTGGATTAAGAAGGAAAAGTGAAACCTTAACAGAAGATCAGTTCAGTTACAAAAACTTTTCTGAGAATTTCCTTTTTTTTCTCCTCTTGGATTTGAGCTGAAGGAAAACCAAGTTGGGAATTTAGTAAAAGATGCAAATTGCGAAAAACTCTATTGTTAAGTTAAACCCATCATTCTGGCTGGAGAATCAGGAAAAGGGGTCCCTGCAAACCAGTGTATGGAAACAATCCCATGTTGATTTTTCTCTTTTCATTCTCCCAGTCCTGCTTAAAGGCCAGCTTCAAAAGTAGACCTGCATTGCTATCCCGGGGGAAGCATGGACATTTAAGATCCCAAAGGATGACTCAAACCTTTGGATAGAAGAATCAGGAAAAGGGAACCCCATGTATATGGGGGATCACTGTTCCATGTTTGCTCTTTCTCTGCTGCTTTGCACACGGTACAATTGCATGGAACTGCCCAGCACAGGGGACCCAAACTCTGAGAGAGCCCAATGCTTCTAACCAGAAAAACTGAGAAAATGAGCCCTGGAAGCCAGATGTTGTTTGGGAAATCTCACAGATGAGAGGGAGCTGGAGAAGAGCTTCTCTCATTCTGTGTTTGAACCTGCACAAGTAATGAACTCATTCTCCAAGTTGCACAGGTGCAGAGAATGTCCAGAAATTCAACAAAGGCTTCATGAACTGAATTACAGTATTAAAACCACCCAATACCTGGTTTTAATACCATAGTATTAAAACAACTCTATGGTGCATAGCCCAGGCAGACCCAAATAACACTGCAAAGACTTTGAAAGCTGTATTGACTTTAAAACTACTACCAGCAGAAGAAAAGGATGGACCAGGTAGGCTGATCACCTATTCAAACAGCAAATCAATATTGTTCAGAGAATTTTAACAGCAGGCAGGGTCTGACAACATAATATTCAAAATGCCCAGGATATAATCCAATATTACTTGATACACTCACAACCATGAAAACCTGACCAATTCTCAAAGGACCAACCAATCAGCAGATGCCAACCCAAAGATGATTCAGGTATGTGAAGTCATATAATGAACCTGTGAATTTAAAGCACCTGTTCTAACCACTTTCTATGAACTAAGGTGAACACTCTTGAAATAGAGAGAAACTCTTAGAAGAGAAATAAAGGATTAAGAAAAGAACTAAATTGAAGTTTTAGAGTTGAAAAATAGAATACCTGAAATTAAAAATCCATCATGTGAGCTCAATAGCAGAATGAGGATGAGAGGGGAAGAGCAAGCGGATTTGAAGAGAGAGCAATAGAAACGACCTAATCTGAACAACCGAATGAAAAGAGATTGAAAGGAGAAAGGACTAGTCTCAGAAACCTGTGCAACAAAATCAAAAGATCTCACATTTGTGGCACTGGCGTCCTTAGAGCAGAGGCAAAAGATATTGGTGAAGAAAGAATATTCATAGAAACAATGACTGGAAACCTCCCAGATTTGGTGAAAGATAAATAAGGAAACAACATCCCCAAGGACTACAGGTTTCAGATCAGAAATGATGGAGGCCAGGGAGCACTGGCAAGTCAAGGTGCCCGAAGAGGAGACCTATCAACCAGAAATTCTGCTTCTAGTGATAATATTTTTGATGGAGGAAGGTGAAAGAAAACTACTTCTCAAGGACAGAATTTCTCCCCAGCAGACCTGCTCTGCAAAGACATGTGAAAGGACACCAAGTTCACTGGAAACCTCAGGAATGAAGGAAAAGAAACAGAAAAGGAGAATATCTGCATCAATATAGTAGACTATTTTTCATTTCTTAATTTCTTTGAACTATATTTGACTATTGAAATTTAAAAAGTACTGTTGGAATAATAAAGTAAAGAAATGAAGGTTTTGGCATCAGCATAACCAGGTTGTTTACCATTAACATGCCATGTAAACTTTGATCACTTACTTAGCTTCCTGACCTCTTTCACTTCTGTAAAACAGGGAGGCTGGTATCCATCCTTTAGAGCTACTGGAAGAATTGTTAATAATCTGTGTGAGTGGTTACCAAAGGAGAGGGGTGTGGGAGGGCAGGTGGGGAAGGAGGGAGAAGGGGACTGAGGGGTATTATGTTTAGTACACATGGTGTGGGGGATCATGGGGAGAACAGTATATCACAGAGAAGGGACATAGTGGATCTCTGGCAACTTGCTGCACTGATGGACAGTGACTGCATTGGGGCATGGGTGGGGGCTTGATAATATGGGAAAAATGACAATATTTTTCATGTAAAAACTTCATAAGAGTGTCTATCAATCATATCTTAGTAAAAAATTTTTTAAAAATAATAATGCATGTGAAGTGTGTGGTATATAATGCGAAACTAATAAATGGCATTTATTTTGTTGTTGCTTTTATTGCTGTAATTGTTAAAGTTATATTGACACCACACAGTAGGCAGTATTGTGTCAGTAATAGGAAAGTGAACTACTTCCCTCAGAGAGCCTCACACAGTGTTTTATATGTAGCATTGACATTTAGAAATCCCTTTAGGTTGTCGCTTAGCATGTGGCACAGAAGTTGTGTCTGCCGACACAGAAATTTCCACAATGTTCTCTACTGGGAGAACTTTGGGAAGTTCCTATCAAGTGACCTCTAAGAAGCCATGGACTGTGTTTTATACCATGTGACTCTACATCTAAATACCCAAAATACACACAAATGGGGTCAGACACCTAACACATAGACAGCCAAAACATGGTGACCTTTGACCTGTGCCTTACAACCTATGTTTTGAAAAGATGAGTTGGGCTCAGCAGTGCGATCCCTTGAGAAAAGGAAGTGAGGTGCTTAGTATCCGGGATGAAGTTAAAAGGAAGCCCTGGTGGCTGGGTCGAGAAGAGCCATGGTAAGCCAAGGCCACAGGCAGGTCAGAGGAAGGGATTACAAATCAGGCCCCAGAGAGGGTAGAAAAAGCAGGAGAAGCCTCTCCACACAGCAGCAGGGAGATGGTAAATAAGATAGAAAACACCTGGTGAGGGAGAGTGAGATAGAGGTGGGGAAAAATGCTCCCCAGGGCTGCTGCTCTTCCTGACCACCATCAGTTCCCAGCTCTTCTCTGCTCTAGCAAGTAGCCTGACTTTTGATCCTGAGAGTCCTGTACAAGGCAGGAGCAACAGATTTGTGTTTCAGGGAAGCGGGTCCTGGCTGCACACAGAACTAGCTCCCATGTTGAGATTCCTCACTGCAGTCACAGTGTGCTTTGTTTTCCTGCTTGTGCTTCAAAATTATTTCAAAAGTTTTTGGAACTTCCCGTTTCTTAGCTAAATTATATTACCTGGTTTGCAGAGGTGGTGCGCTTTGATTCCAGGATTAAAATGTTCAGTAGGAACAAAGAGTTGTCTTGTGGAACTGGGCAGAGTTCTTTGACTATCTGAGGTAAACTGAAGCAATTAGAGAATCTTCAACCTAAAGTGAATGAAGTGCATGTGTTTTGGAAGTCAAACATGATATTGGCGCTGCTTCACTTACTAACTGTGTGACTCTATAATAGACCACAGTTTCTACAAAACGATATTCTTCACATAAGGATATCCTTTATAGTAAGGATTGAGAGAATAGCTGAAAAGTAGCTGCATACAGTAAGTACTCAAATATATTTTCTATTATTGTTATAAACTGTTACACACTTTGCAATAAAATATCCTCATCAATGATGCCACTGACACTTAAAAGTGTCATGAATGTAAATGGGGACAAGCATTCAGTTCCAGTGTACATACACCTTTAAATTTTCAGTAGGGGATTGTTTTTGTTTGGCCAGTGGTTTATATTGCTCAAGACTCCTAGATTTCTAACGTGCCTCAGAGAAACTTCATTAGTTTCCTTGTTCTTTATATAATCCCATAAAAACTGCAAAATTTTGTCCTTGAAAGCTTTAGGCCATGCCAAGTGAAAACATCTTTAAAAACCCATTTGTGCCATTACATACAATTCAATGCTTAAACAATATTGAGTTTCTTTTAGTTCCTACTAGAACAGGAAGAAAGGTTTATAATATAAATAGACTTACATGTAATCTGTATCTTCACAATTTGGATTAATTAAAGGAAAGCTTCATCTGAGTCTGCAAAAGGCCAAAATTAATGACTTTTCAGAGAAATGAAGTTCTGTTGATTCAAAATAGAGTGGTGAATTGACCCAACAAAATGTTCCTTGTTAGGGTGTTATAATGAGGATGACTAGTAATCAGTTGAACAACAGATGTTATAGAAATATTTCTACTAGAATAATCAGATTATTTTACTAAATAGATAGAATTTTTACCCTGGCTGTATTACTGTCACTACAAATTTACTTAGTAACTTTATTCTAGTACATCTAGATTGAAAACCATTAGTCCAGAATATGCTGAAATGTCATATCAATATATTCTGTGTACAGATATCATTTCTTCTTTTATAATATTTTCACTTATATACAGTATTTTCTAGTTTCCATTTCAGGATTATCCTGTTGTTTTTTTAATAGAGAAAGAGACATCCAGTCATTAGAGAATGTCTAGTTTGTTAAATAAGAGTGCATATGGAATGCAAAATTATTTTCATGATGTCTCAGTTTTATTCATAAAAGTTTATAACATAAAGAGTATTGACTGCAGTGCCAATTCAAATTTCAGATTCAAATATATATCAAAGGAGTTCATATCTCAGATATACCTAAAAGGTCGAACTTCAAGGTGACATAAATAGGAAGTGTAGGGAGAAATCTATTAAGAATTTTTCAGGAAGGAAACATAAAAATCACCCTAAACTATATTCCCATGTAGGCCATGAAACAAAGTGGGCTATTAATTATGCACATTAATATGTGTGCATTTGTGTGCATGTGTGTGTTTGTGCATGGGTACAGATCACTACAGACCATAGATGGGACGCTAATGGCAGAACTGGCATCTGTTCTGTATTCCATGTAAAGAGTTAGAAAATTAAAACTACAGCATATCTTTTTCCATATTATTTTTAGTAATAAAAATGCACTAAAACCTATTTAATTTGGACGATGGGCAAAAGCAGACTGAAGTTTTAACTCTGGATTCTTTTAGGATAAAGTTCCATTCCAAACCATTCATATCCTTCCAATAACTCCGAGTGGTGTCTCAGGAGGGACTCCAAGAGCAGCCCTGCCAGACTGGCGTGGTCAGCGGGCATGCTGCCGACAACCAGAAGGCACTTAATGTAGCAAACATATTTTGATGGCTCTCTAGGCACCAGACAGAGAAAACTGCTAGAATAAGATGCATCCTTGCCCTCACAAGTTCAGTCCAGTGAGGAAAAGCAAGTAAGCTTAACACTGTGGGACAAGTGCCCTGGTGGGGTTCGCCCAGACTATCATGGAGCTGAATGGATTCCTGCACGGAGAGGCCACTGTCAGGGCTGGGGGGTGGTGAGAAAAGCCGCACTGTACTGAGGATAGTTGATCCAGGGCTGAATGTTTGCCTAGGATTTCATTAGGCAGAGGCAGGAGGAAGGTCAATCCAGTCACAGTCACAAAGAGTTCCATGGATGAGGAAATAGAAAGCAGCTCACTGCAGCTGCTGCCCAGGTGAACTGAGGGATAGAAAGGCAGTCAAGGCCTCTATGCCATCCAAAGGAGTTGGTACTTACCATACTTGCCCTAGGCAGCCCCAAAAGTCAGTAATCAAAATTATAGCCACATCTGTATCAGAACATCAAACATATAGGACAAGGGCACTGGTCAGGTAGTTATTACAGCAACGCAAGGGAGGCCTGAAGCTGGGCGGTTGGGATAGGCATGAAAAAAGCTTAAGTGATAAACGGTTGCTATGCGTGGTAAGAGAACACCGAGAATGAAGTCTGTCTTCAGGGGTTTCTGTTTGTATGCCAGAACACGTTGGTCTGTTAAGGTAGTAACAAGTGTCTTCTTGGTTTCATAGTATCATGACTGATACAACGAACCTTCCTTCACGCACAGGAGAGAGCGAAAAGTCAACCTAAATGATCACAATTCCAAATTCACAGTGCTTTAATAAATTATTTTGCTGTGCATACAAAAATGTAAATATTATATTTGCAGCTTAAAGATAAACTCAAGTGTTATTCATTTTTCAAAACTTGCTATCTTGCCTCAGACACCTCACAAAGCAAGTTCATAAAGCTAATCCTATGTTTCAACACATCCTGAAGCACACACAGTGGGAAGTGCTACAAAATATTCTAAATGAGGCCAAAACAAAACACGCCTCCCCCTCCACCAGCCTCAGCAGCAAATGAGAGCCTCCAGCATATGTTGCAGTAGCTTTAGGCAAGACGCTTCTGTTACACAGGCCAGCAAGCCTGTCCTGTATCTCCACATACTACTCATCTTGGCAGTGGCGGCCAGGTCTAAAAATACAGGGATGCCTGCACCACAGCAGAAGGACAGGCTGTACAGTGTGTCCATGTCTGAGCTTTGCAGCTGCAGCTATGCCAAGTCACATGTTCTGCATGGTCTATTGATTTTTTCAGGACAAAAAGAACATGCAGAGACCCGATGGAGTTTATTTACCTTCTTACTGTAAACACTGGCAGGGAAGGGATAGTCAAGGGAGGAAATTTCTTGAGTACGGTGGTGTGGGGGCAGGGGGCCAGGGCCCTCACTTTCCATGCTGCCTGTGACCTTGGGAAAGTCCCTGAAGCAGGAGAACCATGGCTTTTCTTCACGTGGGTAGGGAGCTTTCCAGGCTTGAGAGTGCATCCATGGCCATCATCTTGTTTCTCCTCCTAACAATCTTGGGGGGTAGGAAGGGAGACTTGCTGGGTGCTGCGCAGCATGGTTTGCACTGTTAGAGGTAGAAGTGGTGGCAGCTGCAGTGACAGGAGTAATAGTGGAATGCAGCTTGATAGCAGGAGCAGCTGACATCCTCAAGGTCACAGAAGAAACTGAAGCACTCAAAGTGTGGTAAATGGGATCAGAATATAGCAACCCAAAATATGCCATTGTGGCATAAGGATTATTTCAGTCTGTAAGTGAATGAGAATCCAGATATGCAGAAAGAAAACTTCCAGTTTTCCTTACCTGACTAAAAGCAGAAAACTTCTGAGAAATGAGGATTGCCACAAGTCCCCTCTTCCAGGGGAGTCTTACGGTCATGAAGAAGACAGCAAGTCAGCACCGAAATAAGCACCCATGATAGATAAATGGATGAAGAAAAAGTGGTACACATATGTGATGGAATATTATTCAGCCATAAAAAGAATTAAATCTGCCATTAGTGACAACATAGATGGGCCTAGAGGGTATTATGCTATATGAAGTAAACCAGACAGAGAAAGACAAATGTCATATAATTTCACTTGCATGTAGAATCTAAAAACAAAATAAATAAAAAACAGAAATAGACTCATAAACACAGAGTTGCCATGAGGGTTGCCATGGGGGAGAGGGGGAAAGGCATGCATGTAGGTGAACAGGAAAAAATTAGTAAGAATGTTTGGTATCTTGATCTGGGTGACGGTTACAGGAGTGAACATACATGTCAAAATGCCCAAAGCTGTGCACTAAGATTTGTGCATTTTACTCTATGTGTCTCAATAACAAAGGGGAAAGAACCCCAAAACAAAGTTCTGTCAATTTGGCAGGTTAAAATAACAAACAAAAACCTTGCTAAAATAACCCTTTATCATCCATTACTTTCCCCCATACATATCCTAGTCACTTTCCCACAATTTACCACCCAGCCCAAACCCCCTTTTTCTCTGTCTCATAACATCATCACATTTATTGTTCTTTGTTAACAAGGCATATAAACTCTCAGGCCTATCTGCTCTTTCCAGTCTTCTTTTTTCTTTGAAGTCCTCCATATGCATACATAGTAAAAAACCTCTTTTTCATGTTAATCTCTCTTTTGCTTGTCCAGTTTTCAGTTCCCCGGTCACTGAACCTAAAGGAGTAGAGGAGAAAGTTCTTTCCTTCCCTACAGAGGTATTGTGTACAATGCCACTCAGGTCCTAATACAGGGACCGCGTAGGTGATCACCTGACTAACCTCCAGTTCCAAGGTCATCCTCTACCCCTGCAGCCTCAGAGCATCTGGACTGGCAGTTGCTACACCTGCCTGAGCATCAGAGCTACTTGGAGGGCTTTAATACCATATCCAAGCCAGGATTCCAAACCAGACCAATTGAATGAGAATCTCTAAGCAACCACGTTTTGAAAAGCCCCCAAGGAGAATGGCATTGGAGCCTGGGTGGCTCTGGAGCTGAAATCGTGGAGAAGTCTCTGCAAATTTTGCAGCAACTCAGCCTTTATGGGTATGGTCTCTTCTCTTTCACCAAGGCAATCCCTATTTTGTACTTTACAGATGAAGCTCAGAGAGATGAAGCAAACTTCCAAAAATTAAACAGCCAGTAAATGATAAGGTTAAGATTTGAAATCAGGGCTGTGTGAGCTCACTCTCAGACACCATTCATTTCTAGGTTTGCTGTGTTTTTTCAAATAATTTGCCCCTGCTCTATCAAAGATTTCTAGGGTCAACTCTCCTACTCTGGCTCCTATCTTATCTTCCAGAAATGCTGAAATTATACTAAAGTTTCCTGGGGATAAATGTTGTGATCATGCCTCCAGGCTTTTGCAATACTGTTTCCTCTAGCTAGAATAAATAGCATTCTCCCTTGTCATTTGAGATCCAAGCAAGCACCTTCCCTTCCTTGAAGGGATATAGTGGACTTATTCCCTATGTCCACAAAAGGCAGGAGTTAGAACCAGGAGGACTATAGATAGACTCGAGAAGGGAATACCTTTACTAGTTATGTGACCTTGGACTTAGCCTTTCCCTGTCTTAGATTCCTTCCCTAAAATGAGATAATAACAATGCCTAACTTATGGTGCTGTTAAGAGGATTGAAAGAGTTAACATAGGGAAACCCTGGGCAGAGTGCCAGGTACTCAGTCTGTGTTCCTAATACATGCCAGTCACTGGGCTTTATCACTCTGTACTGTCTTTCCCTCCTTATTTATCCACCTCCACTTTCTGACTGAACTCACTAAGACTCAGTCTTGCTCATCTTTCTAACCCTAGAGGAAGTTTTATGCCTGGCATGTAATAGATAGCAAAAATTATATGAATGAGGGAATAATCAATAATCTATCACTCAGTTTCCACTGAAATCTCAAGTTATGCAGCCAAGGTTAGTGGCATATTTAATGGCCACATAACAGAATGAAGCGAACTCATTCAAAACAGAAATATATCCATGTGCAAGGCCTCATTACACAATGCATTCTCACCTAAATCCCTACTAGAGAGAAACAGGCACTTGGAAGAGAAGAGCTGAGGTATCAGGTAATGACATGTTAACACCTGATTGCCAAGTAACAGTGCTGAGGACTGTGTGATCATCTTGCCACGCTCCTGAACACCCAGTGCACAGAAATGAATCAAGAACATTAGGGTGTATGTGGTCCTGCCAAACTCCAAAAATGACAAGAGAGAGAAATTTCCTCATTCACCAACTTTTAAAAAAATATGATCTAAACCTGAGAAGACTATAATAAGTCTTTTATGATTGTAGGATAAATGGAAGTTTTCACCCAGAATTTTCATCATTTCCCACCTGGCATTAGTCCATTTACATACCAATGGATTTACCACAGCAGATTCTCCCATTGATCTAGGGCAAAGGGTGGAGATAAAACAGCCATTTCCTCCTCCCCTCCATTCCTGGTACCCAATTGGTCTGGTGCTCACCAGTCACCAAGGACCCGCCCATGGAGTTCCTGCTGGACGGGCAGGCAAAGGAGAACTCGAGTCGCTGTGAGAGAGGACAGACAGTGCACGGCCTGGCTAGTGAACTCAAGCAAGCTGTGAGAATTAAAACCCTTACCCAGCCTGTCCTTCCCCTGGTCTTACTTCAGTTTCATTAGATTCACAGGGAACCTGTCCCGGGAGGGGAACCCCCTTCCACCCAGAGCTACAACAATATAAAGGATAACACGTTTATATTAAGCCATGAAAGGACCATTTTTAGGACCACTTTATTCACATACTTTTTAAACATTAAATTTGAACCTCCTTGCCTAAAGCTTTTTACAGACATTAGAGAATAATTATAGCAAAGCCTTGTTTACTTTTTTGAAAATGTTCTATTATAAGTATTCTAGGATCCCTAAGTCTTCATTTTCCAATCTTACAGATAATCTGCCTCTACAAATTTTTGACAGCCTAGAAATCACATTTCTCTAGGGAATTTTCTGATCTTTATCATCTTGCAACTAAACATCTGGGAATCTTCCTTAAAAATGTGATGCAAAAGTAGTTTATACTATTTCTACATCAAGAAAGTTAGTTTAGGAAATCCATTGCATTAAAATGGTTCGGTATTTTCCCTTCTATTTTCATCATAAAACACCCAACAACAAAGAAAGTGAGAACTAAATTGAATTCCACTCTTTCATCCACCTCTGCTCACTGATGGGAAAAAAAATCTACCTTGTATTAAGACAGCATGCCAGTTAAATGCTTATTGGTGATGCAACATGAAAAATCATACAAAAAGAGACATCAAGTAATCTAATAGGAGAGAATTGCACAGTCAGATGACCTTCAGCTCTGCCAAGGGCAAGGCAACAGCTCAATGGGATATCGCACAAGACAGGGAGGGTGCCTGACCCAATCTCGGCATATGTAGAGTGCTTCTTGGAGAAGGTGATTTTTAAAGAAGAGAGGAGGAATGCAGGAAAGGGAGGTAGAGGGCAGAAAGCACAAAGGAAGCCAAGGTGAAAGCAGGTGTGTGCAGGTAGCTTAGTGTGTAGGCCCAGGGAGCACAAGCTTTGTGTTAGGGGAAGTTGTGAAAGAGAAAGTAGGGGGCAGATCATGACTGTCCTCACAGGATATGGTCATCTCCCAGTGGGACAGTCCAGCCCACACTGTATGAAATTTTCCTTACAAATGATATGAAAACCCACTGATTAACTTAAATTAAAGTTGGCTCTTTGTACACATGAAGCTTCAATCTATCAATAATTAAGTTATTGGCAAAAATTTTTCTGATTTTTTTGGAGGGAGGAGTTTCAGTGAGCAAAATAGACAAAGAAACAGCAGAAAAACACATACTTCTTTCTCTTTCTTACAGAACTTTATGTTTTCCTGATATATTTTTCTTAAGGAGTAAAACACCATGAGATAAAATCACCAAAAAAAAAAAATCTGATAATACTTGATGGAACCTAGTACACCTTGTAGAAGGAAATGGGCAGGGAGAACTTATCAAGGAATTGTAATAAGAAAGAATGGAAGCAAAAATTTTCTAGAAAGAAAATAGAGGTATTGAAATGAGCCATTGGCTGCTAGGTTGAGAGAACTGTGCAGGCAAGTAGCAGCTTGCTTCTGCCAACAAATGCCCTGGAGAAATGCCTGCCCAGCTCTGAATAAGGGACTGCATCATTTGGGATGTGAGCCAAGCATGCAAGGAGTGCTAGCACAGCCAGCGTAAGGCGAGTGTCTCAAGGGGACAGACATGGGAGCTGGGACATAACTGGCATCTCTGGCAGGGCAAGCACACCTCATTTACTCCAGAACAATCGTTAGCACTTTGCTTATTCATGAATAGACTGACGTTCTCCACTTAGAAGGAAACATGATCTTTGGTGTTCAAAATCAGCATTCACCAAGCACAGTAATACCTAAGCCCCTTTTGGGCATCTTTCATTGGCTTGGTCTCTTCTAAGGATCAGTCTGAAAAAATATGGAAGAAGTCCCTACACAGCCTTGAGTTCTCCTCACTGACCTGCCAGCTTCTGTAGAAGTAAGTTACTTAGCCAGACTCCCTAATTTTCTTAAAAGGTAGAACCCACAGTCTCAGGAGTCACTTTCAAGTCTTCTGGTTAAAGTTCTAGCAAGTAGATGGTCAATACTTCCTTTTGAAAATGAACTACATGGATTCAAATTCTGTGTCTCAGTTCAAAAGGACCAGCCTTCTAAATCTGCCCATTGGAAGCAGAAAAATCATTGAAAAGAGCAAACACAGCAGCCCCATAGTTACTTTCTACATGATCTAGAGGAGGATTTGGTTTCACTTACTTATTTGCAGTGATAGGATACATTTTTGGAAGACTTCCCTCTCTAGCTGTTCAACACAGCAAGTTGTTACAGCAAACACCCTTCATATTGCATAACAACAGATGTTGCTCTGGAAACAAGTTAACACTTCGCTTTCCATAAAATGTTTTATTTCTCTTAACAATACTGAATAATAAATGGTCTGTGGATGTGAATAAATTCACAAACATGAAACAATGAATTTGAATACTAGGAAAAATACCCTATAAAAATCTATTGAAAAATAATTATATTTAAAAGTTACTTCAGTTTTGTTCCCATGCTCCAAACTTGTTTGTAAAGAGTAATAAATAGTAGAAAAATTGATATGGACTTACTATGCCAAATTAAAAAGTAAAATAATAGAACTTACCAATTCTTCCCTAATTAACAGATGAATTTTGTTTTAAAGTACATATTGTTTTTTTGGTTAATGAAACATAATTTCCCCTACAATATTCTCAAGAAGGTGATTATGGAAATGCAGGTAGCTCACCGAAGAGCACGATCTTTGGGTTGAGAAACCTTAACTCAGTTTCCTTGGCTTTGAAATGGCAGCAATCCTGTCTTACGGCACTGTCATCAAGATCTAAGGGGAAAATATGTAAAGTAGGTGCGCTAGCAGAATGACTACATATTGTAGGACCACCACATACATTCCCATCAATCCATTTAATTTGTAATTAGAAATTGAGAAAGCCATTTCATTGTGCTAGTGATTTTTATAAGGTAAGAAATAAAATGTTTCTTTTTTATACATTTGTCAATAGATTAGTAGGTTTCAATAAGCAGAAATAAGAAATATTGAAATAAGAAATAAGAAATAAGAAATAAATGAATAGCTCTGAAGAAATTATAATGATGCCTCTGAGCCATTTATCACTCCAGTTATTGATAAATTCACTGGGTCTAACTATTCATACCAGCATTGGAATTTATCAAGCAATACTTGTGCTTATCATTCACATATTATCATTTACAGACATAAGACAGATAAAGATTACAAAAAACATGATCTGTTAAAAGAGAAATACTGGTAGTAAGCTTAAGAAGGAAGATATCCATGTTGCAAAACATGAGGTCAAATTGCTGCAGACAGCCTATTAAATCTAAGGGTTAGATCTTACTCCATGCCTGACTACACTTCTTGGCAACATTTGACCAAGCTTATCACTCTCACTTGAGAAAAATTTTTCTGTGTCTGGTTTTCAGAACACCACACTCCCTGGTTTTCTTCTTGCTTCCCTAGATGCCTATCTCAGTCTCCTTTGTGGGTCCTTTCTCTTCTCTGTGACCTCTTAACTATGGAACATCCTAGGGCTCTATCCTTGGATTGACCTCCTTTCTCTCTACACTCACTCACTGAATGGTCTCACTTGTCCTCAATTCCATGGCTTTAAATACACCTCAGTGCAATAACTCCCAAATGTATATATAGTTCCTGCCCAGACCTCCACCTTTAACTCCAGACTCTATGATAGAAAAGCCTACATAACATCTCTACTAGAAATCCTCAACAAAGCTTCCTCTTGAAAATCAGCTTGGCCTCAGCCTTCCCCATCTCTCATAATAGCAACTTCATCCCTCCAGTCAGTGAGGACAAAAGGGGTCTTCATGGACGCTGCTCTTTTCCCAACACCCACACTCCATTTATTAGTAAACCTGGTCAGCTGTTCCCTCAGAATACAACCAGACACAGTGACCTTCTGCTTCCAGGAAGATGAAACAGGCATACCTTTCCCTTTTCCCTTTTACTTTTCCCTTTTCATACTTGGAGATTACCTATGAAACAAACAGAAGATTCAGAAAGATGAGGAGGAGAGGCAGTCAAATGAGGAACGTGGGAACTCAAGGAATTACGCACTAGTGAGTTCCCTCGGTTTCCTTATGCTTCATTCATTCCATACTTGAAGCTGGAGGAGCCAATAATCAGGAAATGGCAAAGACATAGAAAACAAAAGCCTGGTCAACTCAGGCAAAATCCCAGGAAAGGAGAAGTTTGTCAAGACAGAAAATGTTTGGACAATAGGATTTACTATAGTCAGACTTCAGCAAAGTTGAATGGAGAGCACAGATTTCACCCCCACCAGACTGTAAGGGATAGTGTGCCCCCCTGCTGGGGTGGTGCTGGAGACAGAAGGGAGGCAAGACTTTCATCACCATTATGTGTTAATGTCCAGCCCCCAACCCCCGTGGTGTCAATGGAGATGGAAAAGCCATCAACCCAGAAATACCAATGATCAGAGGCAAAAAAAACCCTAACAGAAAATGCACCCAAAGGACAAGGTAAGGGTACACCTAGCAAGCCATGAAATTTAGAAAATAGTCACTTTACATCAGTCAGACATCACAGAATAAAACCCCAGTCAGATCAGCAAAGACCAAGAGGGGAGCCTAAACTTTGAGTCTCTATAAGCTATAAAAAGGTGCACCCCCACACCAACAAGGACATGTAAGAGGATGAATAAGGAGTTAGGACTTTCAAAATTAAAATGGCAGGGATAACCTCTAACATACCATTAATTATATTAAATATAAATGACCTAAATATACTAATTCAAAGACAGCTTTGCCTTAAAAAGAAAAGTGTGAGGACCAATGAAACCACCATTCATGTGATAGTGAACACCATGCGGGGAGCTTGGACTTCCATCCCTGCAAAGTGGAAATGAGACATTCCTCCCCTTGATGCTGGTATCATAGGAAGCATAGGGATTGTCAGGATTTTCACCACCGTCCAGGAGTAATGAGGCCACCCCTATATATCTACCATGTCAGTGGAAGTCAATGGTAGAAGCTATCATGATTTAATACTGTCCCTTCTGAACAGGATGGTATTAATGGGAACATAGTGGGAAGCCAGAACTCTTATTACTGCCTGGAAATACAAAAAGGGCTCTTTCTCATGTGAACAGACTAAGCAGGTAACCTGGAATTCTACTTCTACCTGATTTTTAATGAGGTAATGCCCACCCCTTTTTCTTCAGAAGTATCAAAAAAGACAACCAAAACAGAAGAGCAATACTGTCATGATACCCACAAATTCTAGGTTTTAATTGACAAAATGACTAGTTATACTAAGAACAAGGAAAATTTCAACTTCAATGAAAAAAATCACTTGAGAGATGCCAATAGACAGAGCAGAGAAGTTAATATTATCTAATTTGAATAAGTCATAATAAAAAATGTCTCAAAGAGAAATTTGGACATGCTTGAACAGAAACTTGAAGAGGGGAAAAAGAAGGTCTTGGCAAATAAACTGAAGATGTAAACAAGGACCAAAAGGAAATTTTAGAAATGAAGAAATACAATAGCCAAAAGTAAAAACTCAGTGGATATTCTAAATAGTACAATAGAATGAAGAAAAAAGATAAACTCAGAAATACTACAGATAAGTTAGAATGTAATAGAATTCTAGAAACATTCAAATAACCATAATAAGATGGGAAAAACAAAAGAGAAATGAAAAGCAGAACAAAGAGAAAACAAAAATTAAAATGGCAGGGTAACCTCTAACATATCATTAATGACATTAAATATAAATGGTCTAAATATACAAATTCAAAGACAGCTTTACTTTAATGTATATATTCCTGACAACAGTGTATCAAACTAGGTGAAACAAAAACTGATAAAACTGAAAGGAATAAAGAATGAGAATGAATCTACTAGCACAGTTCACATTATAATGCCTCTCAATCAGAAATGGACAGATTCAGAAAACAGAAAATCAGTAAGGACAGAGCTTGACTCAGTGATGCCATCAGTCAACTGAATATAACTGATACCTATATACTATTTCACACAAAAAGTGGGATATACATTTTTATCTAGTTAACATGAAACATTCACTAAGATAAGCCACATTCTGAATCATAAAGCACACCTTAATAAATTTAAAAGAATAGAGATCAAACAATGTCTGCTCTCAGATTACAACAGAATTAAATTAGAAGTCAATAACAGAAAGATAACTGGAAAACCCCAAAATGTTATGTGAGATTAAAAAAACACACTTCTAAATAATACATGAGTCAAAGATGCAATCTCAAGAGAAAGTTAAAAATATGTTCAACTAAATGAAAATGAAAATACAACTTGCCAATGTGTGGGATGCAGGGAAAGCAGTGCTTAGAGGGAAATTTATACCATTGTATGCATATATTAGAAAAGAAGAAAGATCTGATACCGGAATTTAAGTTTCTGCCTTAAGAAACTAGAAAAAGAGTAGAACAAATTAAATCCAAAATAAGTAGATGCAAAGAAATAATACGAATTAGAACAAAAACTAATGAATTAAAAAACAGAAAATCACTAGAGAAAATCAACAACATCAAAAGATAGTTCTTTGAAATGATCAATAAAATTGATAAGCCTCCAGCCTTGCTACCTAAGAAAAAGTGAGAGAGGACACAAATTGCTACTATCAGAAATGAAAGAGGGAAAAGACCACATGTCTTGTGGACATCAAAAGGGTATTAAATAAATAGTATGAAATACTCTATGCCCACAAATTTGATAATGTAGATGAGATGGATTCTTTGAAAGACACAATCTGCCAAAACTTACATAAGGACAAAAAGACAATCTGAATAGGTTTATATCTATTAAAGACATTGAATTAATAATTAATAACCATCTCAAACAGAGAACACCAGGCCCAGATGGATTTACTGGTGAATTCTACAAAACAGTTAAAGAAAGTATGTGAATTCCATACCATATTTCAGATGATAGAAGCAGAAGTAATACTTCCTAACTAATTTTATAATGCCAGCATTACCCAAAGAACAAAATCAGACAGTCCACGAAAGCTACAGAGCAGTATCTTTCATAAACATAGATGTAGAAATCATCAATATATTCTTAGCTAATCAAATCCAACAAAGTATAAAAAGAATAATAGACTATGATCAAGTGGGATTTATCCCAGATCTGCATAGTTAGTTCAACATACAAAAATCAATTTATGTAATCAATCACATGATCATATCAATAGATATAGGAAAAGCATCTGACATAATCCAAGATCCATTCATGATATTTTAGTAATGGATATACATCATTATACATTTGTCCAAACCCACAGAATGTACAATGCCAAGAGTGAGCCTTAAGATAAAATATGGACTTTGAGCAATTATGATGTGCCAGTGTAGATTCATCAATTGTAACAAAAGTACCATTGAGAGGGGTTGCTGATAATGGTAGAGGCCTGCATATGGGAGCAAGGGGTATATGAGAAATTTCTATACCTTCCTCCCAATTTTGCTGTGAACCTAAAACTGTTCTAAAAATAACTGTCTTCAACTTACAAAAATAAAAAGAGAGCTTAACAGTCTTGATTAAAAATAAAACAACTTCCAACTATATGCTGTCTACAAGAAACTTCAAACTTAATGATCTAGGAATGTTGAAAGTAAAAAATAATTAAAAATACCATGTAAATGTTGATCCAAAGAATAAAGAAGTAGTTGTATTAATATCAGAGAAAGTAGATTTTTAAAATAAAGAAATTATTGGCAACATTACATAATGATAAAAGGGTCACTCTACCAAAAAGACATAGCAATACTAAACATGTATGCATTTTTCAACAGAGATGCAAAATATGTGAAATGAAAAATGAGAGAACCAAAAATAGGGACTGATAAATTCACAAGTATAGTTGGAGATTTCTATACCCACTCTCAATAATTAATGGAACCACTAGACAGAAAATAAGCTAGGATATAGAAGAACCCAACAATGCCATCAACCAATAGGTTCTAACTGACATTACATCCAATGTCAGGAGTATACACATTCTTTCAAGTGCGAAGGGACATATAGAAAAATAGATGGTATCCTGGGCCACAAAACAAACATAATTAAATTTAAAAGAATTTAAATCATACAGTTTGGTCTTCGATCACAATGGAATCAAAGTAAAAATTAATGACAGAAAGACTCAAGGAAAATCTCCAAACTCTTGAAAACTAAACAGTATACTTCTAAATAATCTATGCATCAAAGAAGTCTCAAGGAAAATTAAAAAAACACATTGAACTGAATGAAAATCAAAATAAAACATATCAAAAGTGTTGGAAGCAGCTAAAGCAGTGCTTGGAGTGAAATCTGTGCCAGTAAATGCTTACATTAGAAAAGGGAGAAAAAGATCAATAATCTAATCTGTCACCTCAAAAAACTATGAAAAGAAGAGCAAAACAAACTTAAAGCAAACAGAAAAAGGAAATGATAAAGATAATAGAAGAAATTGATGAAATTTAAAACAAAACTATTAGGAAAAAACATTGAAAAAAGCAGGATCTTTGAAAAGTTCGATAAAATTAACAAACCCTTAATCTTGATAAAGAAAAAGTAAGACACAAACTACCAATAACAGAAATGAAATAGGCTATATTACCACAGATACTGCATACATAAAAATGATACTACGGGAATATTATGAACAACTCTCTCTATATAAATTTGACAACTTAGATGCAATGGACCCATTCCTAGAAAAACACAAACCATCACAACTTATATAATATTAAATACATAATTTCAATAGCCTTATAACGATTGAGGAAGTTGAATTTATCATTTTAAATTCCCTGGAAGTTAAATCTGCCCCACATGGTTTCCTTGGTAAATTCTATCAAACATTTACATTTAAAGAATAATTAACAGCAATTCTCTACAGTCCCTTTCCTGAAAACAGAATAGATGATACTTCCCAATTCACTTTGTGAAATCAGTATTACCCTGATACTAGACCCAGACAAAGAGAGTACAAAAATAGGAAAACTGCAGACCAATATCCCCTATGAATATGGACACAAAAGTCTTTAATAAAATATTAATAAATAGAATTCAGCAATATAAAAAAAGAATTGTACACCATGACCATGTGGAGTTTATTCTAAAGATAAAAGGCTGGTTGAATATTTGAAAATCAATAAATATAATACATGATATTAATATGCTAAAGAAGAACAATTTTTTGATCATATCAATTGATGCAGAAAAACTATTTAGTAAAATTAAACACCCATTAATGACAAAAATTATCAGGAAACTCTGACCTCCAATGGGTTCTGCACAGTGGTATAGAGGGCATGTCAAAGTGTGGGCAAAGGGGTCTGTTTGTTTCTATGCAGAAGATCAAAGCCTAGCTTGGATACCCAGAAAATGAACTAAGATACGATATGAGGAGGAGCTTCCAGCATCAGCACTTTCTGGAGGACTTGTGCCAGGGCGATGATCATCAAAAAGCCTCCACAGGGATCTGGGCGATGCTGCGGTTGTGGCTGCATCCACCCCACCATCTCCTGGACTTGCCATTGGAATGAGGAGGGAGATGTCTAGGCTGGCATGTGCATACAGTAAGACAATGAATTTGACTGGATCTGTACTGTTGGAACTCAACCAGGAGTTGGGAGGGGTGCAAGTTGTAGCACTCCCAAAATCTTATGACTATAGACTATCTATGGTTAAAAGAACATATGGGATGTGAACAGATCCCAGAAATGGGCTGCTTTAATTTGTCTGATTTCTCTCAGACTGTTCATGTACAATTGGACAATATCCATCATATCACAGACAAATTTTCACAAATGCCTAGGGTGCCTAAATGGTTTTATTGGCTTCACTGGAGATGGATGGTAATTATAGATTTGCTTTGTTTATGTCACCGTATTCCTATTATGTTAATATGTGAGCGCAAATTAGTTGGTAGTTTAAAACCTATACATGCTTAAGGTACTCTACAAGAAGATATGGCAAAGAAATAATCAATCCTCCCATGTTTTCTTCCATATGCTACCTCTATAGCTTTTCTTCTTCCTTCCTAATTACAACCCTTAAATAGAATTCGTGCCTCATATAGAATTTACCGAGTATCATAATTCCTCCAGGTGGTAAAGATACCTTGAGAAAAGTGCTGGGCATAGAAGCCACAGGGCATAAATCTGCAAAGAAATAAAAAGCTAACCTTTTCAAACAATATGGCTTCTCTCTCACTTACCAACTTCACATTTCCCTGTATGGCCCCGGAAGATGACTGGTTAGCCAGAGACGGGTAAGATTCCTCAAGGGAGGAACAACCTAAGACAGGGACAGTCACAGGGGGGCCATCAGGTGAGAAACTGGGGATCAACAGAGGTGAGGCTCAGAACCTTACCCCCCCTGCTTTGAGAGAAATCTTCTGCATCCGTGGATGTTTTGCTGCCCTTGTCTAGCTTGGATTAACACATAGTCTACAGGCACACACCTGATCATCTACATTTGCCCTCTTACAGCACTAAACTATGTTTTCTACCTTTATCTTGCATCTACCTACCACTTCAGCATTTTATTAAAAATAAAAATAATAATAATAATAAAGGGAGAAATGTGGGATCCACATATAAACTAAGTATAAAAATCAAATGAATATTCATATTTGACCTGATTATTTATAGTTCATAATGTGTGATCAAAACTGAAATTTTCTGTGATGAATGCCCTTGTACTGTTCACCATGTAAGAATTTATTCACTATGTAAGAATTCGTTCACCATGTAAGAACTTGTTCGTTATGCTTCAGAAGATTGGAGACTGACGAGAATTAGGCTTGAGATAGATTAATGATTGTACATTGAGCATTGACCCCCCTATACTGAATTTTATTGTTGTTAACAACCATTTGATCAATAAATATGAGAGATGCCCTCTCAAAAAAAAAATTATCAGGAAACTAGAAATAGAGAACATCTTCAGTTTAATAAATAACATCTGCAAAAACCCTACAGCAAACATCATACTTTGTGAAAAAGTCTGAATGGTCACTCCTTAAGACTAGGAACAGGCAAGAATGTCTGCTCTCACTGAGGCTATTCAACATAGTCCTGGAAGTTATAGCCCATGCAATAAAGCAAGAAAAGGAAATAAAAGGTATGTAAATAACCAAGGAAGAAATAAAGTTGTTGCTATATGCCAGTGACATGGCTGTCTAGGTAGAAAATCCTAAGTAACCTTAAAAAAAAGAAACACCCTAGAAATACTAAGGGAATTCAGCAAGATCTCAGAATACAAGATAAACAATAAAATATTTATATTTTTATTATCAATAAACACATGGAAACTACAATTTAAAATACAATGCCAATTATAATTGCTCAAAAAACTGAAATACTTAAATATAAATCTAACAACAGACTTGTATGCTCAATACTACAAAATGCTGATTCAAGAAATTAAAGATTTAAATAAATGGGAAGATATATTCACAGAGGGAAGAGTCAACATAATAAAGATATTAATTTTCTCCCAAATTGATATACAGGTAACTCTATTATAAATGAGATTTTTTTTACAGATATAGCTAAGACTATTATAAATTTTATATTAAATGGAAAAGGATCTAGAACAACTAAATTAATTTTGGAAAAGAAGAACCTAAAGGGAGGAATGACTCAACCCAATTTCAAGACAGTTAATCAAGATGGTGTGGTATTGGCAGAGGGATAGACATATAGGTCAGTGGTTAAACATATAGAAATAGACATACAGGTCAGAATACATAATCCAGAATGGTTTCACACAATTATGGCCAATTATATTTTGACATAGATGCAAAAGTCATTCAATGGAGGAAAGACAGGCTTTATAATAAATGAAGCTGGAAGAATGGGACATATATTTGAACAAGAATAAATATTACACCTTATACAAAAAGTAACTCAAAATGGATCATACATTTAAATGTAAAACTAAAACTATAAAACTTTTGGAAGAAAACAGGAGAAAATCTTTAGGACCTAAGGCTTGGTAAGCAGCTCACATATGACATAAAAAGTATGACCCATAGAAGAAAAACTCCATAAATTGAACTTCACCAAAATTTCCAAATTCTTTTCTGTTAAAGATCTTGTTAAGTGATGAAAAGATGAGTTACAGACTGGGAGAAAATATTTGGAAACTACATACCAATAAATGACTCATGTCTAGAATATATAAAGAACTTTCAAAACTCACAGTAATAAAAATATATTGATAATTGTTGAAACAGGGTGATGGCAATACATGGGTTTAGTATACTCTTTTCTCCATTTCTGTAAATGTTTGAAAATTTCTATAATAAAAATAAATTTTAAAAAGGAAAAAAATGGGACTCAGGGCTGATATTTTAAGGCATATGGCAGTCTAGACATAGAGATTTTGTTTTGTTCTGTTGTGTGCTGTTAAAGAAGTTGTCCGTCTGATAGATTTTCTTATTGGCTATTAAATAACTTTAAAAGGACCATGCTTGATTCAGTATTTCACCTTCTAATATCTTTGTCTTAGTCATCTGGAATACAGCAGACCTCCTAACTGGGATCCCTGATCCCACCCACCTTTGTTTTTCTATAGTCTGTTAACAAGAACTAAATAGGTTCTTTCACAAAATAAGTCAGGTCAAAACCCTCCACTAGCCCCCATCTCATCTCGTTCAGAGGATGAGTCAAGGTCCTTAAACTTGCCCAACCTCCCCAGACTCTCTACCTATCTGCTCACCTCCTCTTCTAGCCCTTTGCTTACTCTTCTCCAGCTGCATAGGCTTCCTTTCTGTTCTTCATACACATCAAGCATGTCCCAGCCTCTGGACCTTTGCACCTGATGTTCTCCCTATCTAGAACACTCTGCATCCACATTTCACATGGCTTACTCCCTCACTTTCTTCAAGTCTCCACTGAAATGCCACTTTCTCACAGGTATGCTCTCCTCTGGTTACATTATAGAGTTCTTAGCACCCTCACCTCTCCATCCCTTAGTATCCAGTCTCTTTCCATGTTGTATGTTATTCCAGAGCATTTGCCAAAATATTCCAACATATTATATAATTGACTTATTTTATGTTGTTCATCCATCTCTCTTCACTAGAATGTCAGCCCCAGTAGGACAGAGATTTCCATCTGTTTGATTCACTACTGGTCCCCAGAACCTAGAACAGTGTCTGGCATTTAATATGTGTTCAATAAATATTTCTTGAATGAATTTTAATCAATATGACGAGATGAACAATGGCAAATTGTAGCCAGTACTAATGGTAGTATTAACTATCTTGTGCTATGGTTGTGGTGATCATGATAATGAACACTATTTATGATGCCCTTACTCTTTACCAGAAGCTCCGCCAAATGCTTGACATGACTGCACACACACACACACACACACACACACACACACACACACACACACTTCAAAAAGCCAGAAGCACTTTACTAAGGAAAAGCTATGATGAATTCATGTGTCCTGATGACGACTTATTTTTAGTGCTCTTAACTGGTATATTGTCATAGAAATAGCTGATATTTATTGAATACCAACTACATGGCAATTGCTCTGCTAAGCATTGGTATTATTATCTCTTTTCATTTCAAGAACTGTGTGAGGTTAACACTATATTTATCTTCATTTTACCTACAAGAGTAGTGAATTTGGTAGTGATCAAGTGGCCAGGGGTGGTGGCTTCAGGTTGTAGTGTGGACAGCCTGACTGAACACCCAGCTTGCAGCTCCCACAGACCCCATACCACAAGCCAGTCCCTGTGCTAAGCACTCTCTGTACAGCATCCGGCTAGTCGCCAAAACAGGGCTCAGGAAACCATGACAGCTCAGAGGGATGGCAGAGTCCCACTCAGCCCAGGGCAGGCCAACCCAAAACAGTAATCACCTCCTCCATCAGGTCTCCCTGACCACCCCATTTAAAACTGAGATCTTCTCCACACTTACTCTATCCCTCTTTAGTTCTCTCCAAGTACTTGACTGATTTATTTTCTACCTTCCACTGCAGATGAAAGCTCCATTCGGGCAAGAATTCAGGGTTGACTCTGAACAGTGCTTTCCATACAGTAGGTATTCAATAATTCTTTTCATTGAACCTAGTTGATACTCTTTTCTAAGAAAAGATCTAAAGCTTATAGCACAAACAATAGTATTTAAAGATAAGAGAAGCTTAGCCAGTTCCTTGCACCTTTTTGGTTTGAATACTTGGTTTAAGAAGGAAACTAACCATACTTATGTATGTTTGGACCCAGAATTGAGGCTGGACACAAAGCATAGGCAGTATGAGCATAATTCTGAAGATGAGCCTGGGGCCTGGGTCAAAAGTGTTGGGAATGAATATCTCGAAAGTCCCAGTGGTTCTCAGAGTGATTTTGTGTCCACCCACTTCAGGGCGTTTGGTAATATCTGGAGATACTTTTTGCTGTCACAGCTAAGGGGTGCTCCTGGCATCTGGTAGGTACAGGCCAGGGATGCTGCTAAACATTTACAATGCACAAGACAGTCCCACAGCAAAGAATTCACCAGCCCAAAATGTCAATACTGTGGAGGTTCAGAAAGCCTAGTCTAGAACACTAAGAGGTCTGCTGTCATTAGATTTCCACTCCTGAGTGTGGCTGACATTTTCATAGATACCAGCCTCTATTGAGGCTGGAGCCTGTCCCCCACAAAGGGAAGTCAAGCCATGGCCTTGTAAATAACCACTCAGTCTTGTTTACAAAAAGCAATCGCCCCAATTATTGAAGGGATATGACATAAACTGCCAACTAGTCCTTAGATGCCCATGAATAAATTGTAGAGAACACAAAATAACACCCTCTGAAAAAGTGATTTTTAATTACAGCTTGGCTCTTAGCCCCTGGGACTGAAAAGACGACCGTGTCCTCATGATCTGAACGCTGAGCGGGCCATCCAGTGAGCAGCCGTCTAAGCTGGAGGCGAGGGAGCCTTGCCTGGGGCTCAGGTGAAAGCTGGCCACCATGAGGAGCTGCAGCCACTCTGTGATATCAAGCTACATTTGTGGCCATGGCTCTGTGACCCCCCCATGTCTGAATGAACGACAGGAAATGAAGTGGTGTTAACATATTTCTAAATATCTAACCAAAAAAAAAATGAATTTTATTTTCCATGAAACTTTGCAGTGTCCATGTTTTTCTGTACAACTAAAGCTGAATGGGGAAAAAAGTATTTAAAACTATCTGGTAAATTTAAGACAATGTCTAGATTCACTATAACCAAACATGAAAAATTTGGTAAATAAGAACCAGCTACGGCAGCACTAACTGACCTGGAGGCAGGAGGCCAGCCCGGTGAAATGAGACACCTGTGCCATGTTGATATATCACCTCAGACACTTAAGAATTTCCTTTAGTTTCAACCTTTAATTCATTTCTATGTTATTTAAAACTCTCTACTATAATGCCATTCGTTTTCATATTTTATTTCACCTTGTGTGGTAAAGCAGAATGGTCTATGTGACTCTGAAAGGATTTTGTGCTCTGCCATGCTGTGCTCTTTTGGTTGTTATTTCAGTTCACGTGTTGGCTGTGGCAAAGGTCTAGCTCCCACTGCTCCCTCCCTGAGTGTTCCAGGTGGAGGTTTCACATTCCCGTCATTCTGCTACTCTGCCCCCTCACAAGGACCGCTGCTTTCTGACCTCTCCTCCTGGGAGAAGACAGAAGAAGCCTAGCATAGGGCTTGGCTCTTAAGGGGACAGTTCAGTGACAGAATGTGCTCAAAAACTGAATGGTCTCCTGGGAGAGGAAGGGCCTTGCCAAAAAGAGAGGGCAGGGCCCTCGTCCAATCCCAGGGAATGGGGGGTAAGCAGGAGTGGGATGTGGCACAGAAGGTCTGGAAGTCTCAGGCCAAACCAGCAGGGTGTGTGGGTTTGGGGTTAGAAGGAGGTACCTGGCAAGAACTACCTTTGCAGGCCTCTCTAGCTGAGCCCTTGATGGAGAGGGAGTGATCAGGGGTTAACAGAACTTTTGCATTATCAGCTTGTTGTCCAGCTTCTTCCTGTCCCCTTCTGCTTCTCATTGGCTCTGTATTTGTCACTGATGACTGTCACCTCCTTCCCCAGACTCTTCACCACTGGCCCCTTTGACAGCCCCCAGCCTGCTTGTCAGCTTGTTTCTCAATGCTTCTTTCTCTCCTTTCTCAGACTGTCTCTGCTGTTTTCCTTCTCCTCCTAAGTATATTTGATACTTTACCATCATCTCCCTTATGACTTTTTCTTAAAGATCATATCTGGTATCAAAACCACCTCTGCAACTCTTCATCAGGATCTGCTGTGCTAATCAGTGCCTTTCAGGAAAGTCAGTTTTGAATGTCAAGCTACTTGCTGAATTATTTTAAACTGGTATTCCACCATCCACCTGACTTTAATATGCCTAATCCAAACTGAATCCTGATATTCCACTTCAAACCATACCCCTTCCTTCTAATTCTCACATTTCTGTCTTCCTTAACAAATTTTCTTAGTTGAAATCACTCACAATTCAGGACTGGTTGGCAAGCACTTTGGCCTACATCACAATAACAACCGGGAACACATATTGCTAAGTTTTGATTCACCATTCACACTTCTGTAAGTATAATGTGAAGAATTAATACAAATTATGAAAAATGTTACATGCAGAAAATTATTTTTCATGTGGAAGCAGCAAATCATTTACAATTTGAGAAACTATTAGGTAAAGACATAGAGAAATACATGCTAACTTAAAACAGAAGAGCAAGATATGCATTTGCATTTATAATAATTTAAACTATGTACAATATGCATATAAGAAGAACTGGAAAGAAATACATTAAAATATATATTATTTGGAAGGCAGAGACCATGTTGCCTTACATTGTGTATTGTTTAAACTGAGTCATACCTTATTCAAAAGGAGATGCCTTCCTCCTCCTAGGTTCCTTCAGCTTCCTTCTGCTTGGCTACTAAGTTCTACATATTAGCTCTTTAAATAGCACCCACATCCATTATTCCCATCTCATTTTGGTCTCCCACCCTTGTTCAGACCCTGACGGCTTTCCAGTAAGATGATGATGCTTGTCTCTGGGGAAGACCCTTCAGGTGATTTCCTCAGCAACCCCAGACTTTCTCCCTTCTCTTTCTCCACAATAGTGACTAGAAAGTCAACAACTCCATGTCCCAGCCTGACAGAGGCCACATGACACAATTCTGACGAGGAAGGCATTGGCAGACATCTGCGGGGGAATCCTAGGGACACTCTGATCTTCTGAACATGAGAGGGCATGACTGTGACTGTCCACCTGCCAAGGATGGTGGAGGGAGGAAAGGCTGAAAGTCCCAGACAGCATCATCTTGGCAACTGCTTCTGACCTTCCCGTTGTGGAAGGATAAATGCCCTGATTCTTTAGCTACTCTTTGTTTTGTTTCTTGCAACTTAATGTATCACAAATACCTTGCCTAGCTGCCTCCTTTCTGTTTCTAGTCTTATATAATTTACTTCACCCTACATATTTTTATAAGAGTGAAGGAAGAAAAGACAAGAGAAGAATACTAAATAAGCAAACATTGACAATAAAAGCAAAGGACAGCTGGCATGTAAAAACAATGTTGAAGACCTAAAATTTACAAAAAGTATGAAAAAAATTGAAAGGGTAATATGCTCGGTCCATTTAGTAAAGGTTTGAAGAATTCCTACACACATCAATAGTTACTTAGGGTATCAATATTAGTACTATACTATAGTAATGGAGACTCAAAGAATATTTATGCAGCATTCAGTTTACAGTGGACACAATTGTGAACTCAGTATGTAAGTCTTCTCTGCCATAGAGCCTGGGTGGAATTGGGGATGGAATATATGAACAAAATAATTACCCAAGTAAAAAATTAAAATGAAATTTTCTGTGCTATGAATTATCAAATATTAAAGAAAGAGTTTTTAAAGGAGAATCTAAAGCAGGTACTAGCTAAGTAGGGCTTATAGGAAAGCTTCCTTAGAAAACTGAAGTCTGAACTAGCTCAGATGCTTATCCTCTGAGAAGTGAAGAAAGGAGGGCTTGGGAACAAAGGAAGAGCATTTGGGGAGGAGGGGTGGGACCTATGAAGGGCCTCAGGCCAGAGGACAAATAATGATTCAGAGGAACTCAAAGAAGGTCGTGGTGGCTACCCTGTGTTGGCATGTGTTTGTTCCAACTTATCACGGAAGAAGAAATTATATTCATTCAATATGTTCTGCTTAAGAAGAAGGCCAAGTATATAAAATTAAGTTTTGAAAATTTTCTACTTGGAAAATTAAAATTAAAATTTATTGCTGAAATACCTACCATAACTCTCATTAAATCATTCTATGGAAATATTTAAAGATTTATTAAGTGCCAGGCACATAATAAGTTCCAAGGATATAAATATGAGTAGGTTACTTCCTGTGCCTTTAGGGAGTTTCAATAAATAAAGAAGAAACTGAGATAAAGAAAAACTGAGGTTCTGTATAATGAGCACTTTGATGTAGGTGTGGTCAAAGGCTAAGAGTATACCAAAAAGAAATGATTAATTCAATCAGGGATTGAATTATCTTGAAAATTAATCCATGTTCTATATAGCATTACCAAATGATGCCAAACAGATGAACTGTGATTGAGTTTAAGCATGAAACAAACTAGAAAATCTAAATTCTCACAGATATCAAACAGTAATGGAATTGTTTAAAAGGTTTTTAAAGTATACAGTCTTGCCTCAAAACATTTTCTAGGCTTCAGTAACCATTCAAATGACTAGATTGGAGGGTAAGTGAAATTTAGAATGTGTATTTGGGGCTAAAAAGCTAAAGGAAACACTGAATTAGACCTGACTGTATACATAGGTCAGGATCAGATAAAAAGGTAGAAGAAAACAGTGTAAGTTTAAGCTTTTTTGTTGTTAAGATCCCACTAAAGTCTTATACTTTAAAAGACTTAACAGTAAGCACCAAAATTAGCCTTTCTATTCACTGTAGTTTGTAAGATTATATATAAAGAAACTCCAAAGATGGGAACCTTTGCATTAGTTCAGCCAATGATAAGCTGTATGAAGACAGTCACATGGTTTCTCAGAGCCTCTGTCTCCATGTGAGGAAATTGAATAATTTCATCAGTATATCCAACGATTCTCAAATAGTCTTTCCAGAAAAATTATACACCACTATTAATTTCACTGATTTCAATATTGGCTACCTATACCTGTAAAAACTCAGGAGAATACAAAACCATTTTACCAATAATTTCCCAGGCCATAATACATCAGATTTTATAAACAGTACTTTGAATTTACCCAGGATAAACTGGCAAATGTATCATGTCTGATAATCATGTAGCTACATGAAGCCAAAGAGTGCCTTTGGAGTCAGGTAACATCCTTTTGTTGAAATCTATGCCCTTCCCTTGGATAAAGGGAACAATTTTGAAAAAATTACCCACCTATACATCAGATATTACAGTACAGTATTATGAGGATAAACAAAATGTGTATATACTGTTTCTGGTGTAGGACATACCTCTTCCCAACTCAGTCATTTTACTTCATGTTTCATGAAGTTGATTAAAGTGAACAAGGAGTTACAAAATATGTGCCAGGGAGGAGTTTAAGAATTAAAACAAATTGGAATATGGTTTTGTCACTGGATCCCAAAAATGACATGGTAATTATATGCAGTGCTACATAATAATTCTAAGTGTATTTGCAGTATAATTTTTCTGACATGCATTTACTATCCACCTCCATCATCATTATTATGCATATATTATATTCCTGTGTTTTTCAAGTTCTTCACTATCTCTGTGGGGTGCAGACTTTTCAAATATGTAGACTCATTTTAAAACATGGTGACTATAATACCTATCTCATCATGGGACTTCAACAAATGCAGATCAACAACAACACTAACATTTATGCAAATACCTAATGTTGTGGGAAGTCAACCCTGTACTATTTCTTAGTTCCTAACCAAGAAGGTTGGGGAAGAGATACCTTAGTTTGTAACGTTGTGTATAAAGTGGTTTATCCTACTCTTTCCTGTGCCATCTCTTTTCTTATCAGTGAGAAGGTCCACATCACACACAGCACAAGAAGTTTTGACAAATGGGGATGAAATGCCTCACGCACTTTTTGATGGGAAGAAGCATCCACACCACACATGGTTTCAAGGCCAACTGTGACAGTCCTTTTGAGCACGGTAAGCACCGTGGTGGACAATCCTCACTGTGCATTAGTTTACCCCTTTTCCTACCTAGACCCCACGCCTGCTCCATAAAATGTCATGTTGATCATGTGATAAAAGCAAATGCTACATACTTTGGCAAACTGAAAACTAAATCTGTAAAATACATATTTTACATAAAGATAAAAAAAAACCCAGACAAATGATAGAAAGATTTGTTAAGTTCTGTGATGGTTAATCTTATGTGTCAACCTAATTAAACTGTGGTGCCCAGCCATATGGTCATACACTTTCCTAAATGTTGCTGTAAAAGAACTTTTCAGATGGGATCTTCATTTATAATTGGTAGACTATACGTGAAACAGATATCCTCCATAACGGAGGTGGCCTCCTCCAGTCAGTTGAAAGCCTTAAATGCAAAGACTTGGGTTTCCTAAAGAAGAAGCAAAATCCTACCAGAGTTTCCAGCCTTCAGATTCAAGGCTGCAATATCAAATCTTATGTGAATCTGCAGTCCGCCGCCTTGCCCTGCAGATTTCAGACTTGCAGCCTCCACAGTAGCCTAGGCCAAATCCTCAAAATCACACCCTCGATCAATTTCTCATGCGCTCTCTCTCTCTCTCTTTCTCTCTCTCTCTCTCTCTCTCTCTCTCTCTCTCTCTCTCTCTCTCTCTCTCATATATTTCCTATTAATTCTCTGGAGAATCCTGACTAGTGTAAGTTTATTCTTAACATTAAATATATTAGATATTCTCTCTGAAAAATAAGTATTTTTAGCTCTGTTTACAACCTCGTAAATTCTGTATCAACCCTTAGTTTTAAAATTAGGTTAAACAAACACCCTTTATTAAAAACTTCATAAATTAACAGAATAAAATTGATATACTGAATTTACATACTTCCTATACAACTAGATTTACGTACTCTATGTTATGAACTTCCCAGAGAAACTAAATTCATATACTTTTTATAGAACAAATAGTATGAAAACATAAAAGAGGCTAGGTAATCATGATTCCCAGTTAATGACACCTGACTAGCTTTCTACCCTGGATATCACACATAACAAAATTCAGTCATTTTGTAGAACTATATCAGCATAATCATAACCTTGTGTGTAACAATTTGTAAAATATGTTTTAAAAACAGGGTGTATTTTATTTTCAATTGTAAGACTAGTTGTAGGCCAGTTAAACCCTTAAGAAGTAGTTCTTCCTAATGAACATCACCATTTCCATATCAGAAAAGACACTTTTAAAACATCTTTACAAGTGGCAAGAAGATTACAATGGCTTTACTTTTAGCCCAAAATAGTATATTCTGTTAGAATTATAAATGGTATGTTTAAAATCACATCCTATTCTTTCACATATAACACATTGACATCAAAGAAAATGTTGAAATTATAGATGTTAAATTATTTTTAATTGCCTACAACAATTTTGCGGTGGGCATCTTTCAGAAAGACAAGTCCCCCCTCAGAGGCATTCTGAGGACAGAAGTACTTACTAACTGCAGAGTCATAGGAGGTTGAATTGTGCTCGCCTCTCAGGAAGGGATATGGCGACAGGTAAGCATGTGTGCAGTTCTTGGATGGTGGCTGATTCGCTAGGAAGGAAACCAAAACCATGGTATATTACCAAGAAATTGAGTGACAAGTCCTTCCTAATAGAAGAGAAATATGGGATCTGGGGATATACATGCTGAATAAAACTGCAGACTAGATGAACAAATTCAGGGAATTATTTCATGAGGGGGAAGACATTCTAAAACATTCATTGAGAATTTCAGGGGATCTGGAAAGTGGATCCATCTAAAATGTCCAGGTCATGTCATAATTCAATGCATAGAATCACCTTAAAATTGAAGGCACCACATTTGATTTATTTTCACAACCATATTCTCCAGTTCCTAACATGATGCCTAACACACATAAGGTTCAAAAAATAATTGTTTTAAAAAATATAATAAACTTATATTTAACCTTGATCATTCCAATTAATATACTATGTGTTCTATATTCTATTTTGGGGGGAAAAGTGGAAATGATAGATAATACAAACTTGAACACTTATGTGGTTTGAAAACTTGAAGATTTCTTGGTGTACCCTTTGAGGAGTGAAATAGTCTTACTTTCTCTAAGTCCTTGGCAAAATCTGCCTCTTGCACAGTCTGACTTAGGCCACCTTACCGAAGTCTAAGTAATTTTCATTGGCAGAGTGTATGCTCATTCTCTTCCCGAAAGTGACTAGTGGGTCTATCAGATATTCCTCTCAACATGCCATTTCATCATTACATTGTTCCTTTTACATAGGCCAACTTGCTGCCAGCTTGCTTAAGTCTTCCCATCTCATATTTCATTGTTCATTCCATAAACTTGACTACTATGTAAATACCATACTTTGCTTTCAACCCATAATAAGCTTTAGAATAATAAACAGTTCTTTCATTGTTGGATACAATAAAGGCTAGCTATTTTTAATGAACTGATTTTCAAAGATCATATTTTTAAGAAGCTATTCTACTTCAAAAAAGAACTTTTAAGTTTCTAGGAGAATGCAGACATAAAAAGCAAGGCATTTCTTGATATTGCCCACAAACTCGGTCAAAGCCAAATAGAGGCAGCTTTCATCTGCGACTGCTGTTAATTAGGTTTCATTATAAAACAAGATTTCTTTTAACTTTGAAGCCACAAATATAAAATAACAGTTCTCAATATCTGGATTTTTAAACTTGTGATTTCAAGGGTATACAGCCAAAAAATAAAAATAAAAACATTTATTTACAACATAGCAATAACAGACACTCAAAAAAGTACTATAGATAACATCTGTTTTGTTTGTTAGGGTCAGTATTTTTAAAACATGAGCAAGGAAACAGTAATTCAGTTTTCCCATAAATATTCAAACTCCTATTTTATGTTGGAAAGTAAAAATAACCTTTCCTATAGTCATGTCTACTTACTGAAAAGGAAGCACTTCATGAACCTTTTGAAGACATCTTATCAAAAGTCTACAATTAAGAATACATTCCTATCTTATAAGTGACATGTACTAAGTAAGAAGTTGCTATTTTAATTTTAAAGACAATGGGAAAAATTAAAGCTAAACTGCACTTACTGTACCAGAACTTCCAGATATTGGAATAATTGTCTTCCACAATCCCATTAAACCAGCATCTCCAGAAGAATCCTTCATGGTGGAAAGTGATGTTCTCTATCTGCACAGAACACAAATGAAGGAACTTGCCATCAACACAAGGAACACAATTTAAACGATAACATCCAGGAAATTTTTAAAGCAATGTACTTTATCCCAAATAATGATAAGCACTTCGTTACATATCTGTTCAGTGAAGAAATAGACACTCCACTACTATTCTCTGATTTCAAAAAGATACAAAAGGCCATCCTCATCACTACCAAGTATATCAGTATTTGGAAGAGGAGACGCACCTGCTGTTCACCTGAACACTTCCCCACTTCAGTCACAAGAAGCCAATAATCGGATCCAAAAGACACCAAAAAGAGTAGAGCTCCCAGAGCACCAAAGAGAGCCCCGAAGAAGATGGCAATGTTTAGTCTCATTTTCAGTTCACTGGTGTCTCTTTAAAGAAGAAATTAAAAGATAGCAGACAAACAGCTTCTCAATTAAAAAAATATATATATATACAAATTTTCGATTTGGCAGAGTCTTCTTGAGAAGTGGCTTCTAGCCCACGCTGCGGTGGCTTCTCGCACCCGGTCAGTGGATTTGTATTCCCTCTCTCTTCCCTGGAGGGACTCCAGCCCAGCAGCTGAGAATGGCCAGCTATTTTAGGGTACTGATTGAGGAGCTGTCTCTCTCCCATAGGGATCAAAAAATAGCTGACCTTCCCCTGACTGCAGAGAGGAGCATCAGGAGCTGGCTAGAATCATCATTAAAGCTGTCGGGTAATCCACAGAGGTGGAAAGAAGATGAAATGGTATGAAGTCATTAACAGTATTGGTCCAGGGTCTTGAGTGTCTGAACAAGCTCCTCTTAGTCCAGAATGATCATTACAATCCCAAAGACACTTAAGACTCTCTCTGAAGAGACATAAATTACAGCTATGAAGAACCAAAAAGACTTGTCTTTTAGTTGAAATTAGTTTCTTTTTTTTCTTTACACTTTTAATTCCTGTGTTTTATTTTATTAAGGTATGATTGGTATACACTCTCATGAAGGTTTCACATGAAAAAACAATGTGGTTACTACATGTACTCATATTATCAAGTCCCCACCCATACCCCAATGCACTCACTGTCCATCAGTGTAGTAACATGTCACAAATTCACTACTTGCCTTCTCTGTGCTACAGTTTTCCACGTGATTCCCCCACACCATGTGTACTAAACATAATACCCCTCTATCCCCTTCTCCCTCCCTCCCACACCCCTCTCTCCTATACCCCTCCCCTTTAGTCCCTTCTTGGAGTCTGTGAGTCTGCTCCTATTTTGTTCAGTCAGTTTTGCTCCATTGTTACACTCCACAAATGAGGGAAATTATTTGGCACTTGTCTTTCTCCATCTGCATTATTTCACTGAGCATAATATCCTCCAGCTCCATTCATGTTGTTGCAAATGGTAGGCTTTGTTTCTTTCTTATGGCTGAATAGTATTCCATTGTGAATATGTACCACATCTTCTTTATCCATTCATCTACTGATGGACACTTAGGTTGCTTCCATATCTTGGCTATTGTAAATAGTGCTGTGATAAACAGGGGTGCATATGTCTTTTTGAATCCGAAAAGTTGTATTCTTTGGGTAAATTCCAAGGAGTTGGATTCATGGGTCAAATGGTATTTCTATTTTTAGTTTTTTGAGGAACATCCATATTGCCTTCCACAGTGGTTGAACTAGCTTACATTCCCAACAGGAGTGTAGGAGGGTTCCCCTTTCTCTGCATACTCAACAGCATTTATTGTTCTTAGTCTTTTTGATATTGGCCATCCTTACTGGTGTGAGGTGATATCTCATTGTGGTTTTAACTTGCATTTCCCTGATGATTAATGATGTGGAGCATCTTTTCATGTGTATGTTGGTCATCTGAATTTCTTCTTTGGAGAACTCTCTTCATATCCTCTACCTATTTTTTGATTGGGTTATTTGCTTTTTGGGTGTTGAGGCATATGAGTTCTTTATATATTTTGGATGATAACCCCTTGTCGGATATGTCATTTACAAATATATTCTCCCATACTGTAGGATGTCTTTTGTTCTGTTTATGGTGTCCATAGAGAAACTTTTTAGTTTGATGTAGTCCCATGAGTTCATTTGGACTCCACAGGGATGCCACAGATTTCAGTGTATTAATTTTGTATCCTGCAACTTCGCTAAATTCAGATATTAGATCTAGTAGTTTTGGAGTGGATTCTTTAGGGTTTTTTATGTACAGTATTACATCATCTGCAAACAGGGACAGTTTAACTTCTTCTTTGCCAATCTGTATGCCTTCTTTTTCTTTGTGTTGTCTGATTGCCATGGCTAGGACCTCCAGTACTATGTTGAATAGAAGTGGGGAGAGTGGGCATCCTTGTCTTGTTCCCGATCTTGAAGGAAAAGCTTTCAGCTTCTTGCTGTTAAGTACGATGTTGGCTGTGGGTTTGTCATATATGGCCTTTATTATGTTGAGATACTAGCCCTCTATACCCATTTTGTTGAGAGTTTTTATCATGAATGGATGTTGAATTTTGTCAAATGCTTTTTCAGCATCTATGAGATGATCATGCGATTTTTTTCCTTCCTTTTGTTGATGCGGTGGATGATGTTGATGGATTTTCAAATGTTGTACCATCCTTGCATCTCTGGTCATGACCTACTTGGTCATGATGGATGATCTTTTTGATGTATTTTTGAACTCAGTTTGCTAATATTTTGTTGAGTATTTTTGCAACTATGTTCATCAGGGATATTGGTCTGTAATTTTCTTTTTTCATGGTGTCTTTGCCTGGTTTTGGTATTAGAGTGATACTTGCCTCATAGAATGAGTTTGGAAGTATTCCCTCTTCTTCTACTCTTTGGAAAACTTTAAGGAGGATGGGTATTAGGTCTTCAATAAAAGTTTAATAAAATTCAGCAGTGAAGCCATCTGGTCCACAGGTTTTGTTCTTAGGTAGTTTTTTTGATTACCAGTTCAATTTCATTGCTGGTAATTGGTCTGTTCAGACTTTCTGTTTCTTTCTGGGTCAACCTTGGAAGGTTGCATTTTTCTAAAAAGTTGTCCTTTTCTTCTAGGTTATCCAGTTTCTTTGCATGTAATTTTTCATAGTATTCTCCAATAACTGTATTTCTGTGGTGTCTGTAGTGATTTTTCCTTTCTCATTTCTAATTCTGTTTATGTGAGTAGACTCTCTTTTTTTCTTGATAAGTCTGCTAGGAGTTTATCTATTTTGTTTATTTTCTCAAAGAATCAGCTCTTACTTTCATTGGTTCTTTCTATTGTTTTATTCTTCTCAGTTTTATTTATTTCTGCTCTACTCTTTATTATGTCCCTCCTTCTACTGACTTTGAGCCTCATTTGTTCTTCTTTTTCTAGTTTCATTAATTGTGAGTTTAGACTGCTGTATTGCAATATACATTCCTCTTAGCATGGCCTTGGCTGCATCCCACAGATTTTGAGGTGTTGAATTATTGTTGTCATTTGTCTCCATATATTGCTTGATCTCTGTTTTTATTTCATCATTGATCCATTGGTTATTTAGGAGCATGTTGTGAAGCCTCCATGTGTTTGTGGGATTTTTCATTTTCTTTGCACAATTTATTTCTAGTTTCATACCTTTGTGGTTTGAGAAACTGGTTGGTACAATTTCAGTCTTTTCTAATTTACCAAGGCTCTTTTTATGGCCTAGTATATGATCTATTCTTCAAAATGTTCCATGTGCACTTGAGAAGAATGTGTATTCTGCTGCTCTTGGGTGTAGAGTTCTGTAGATGTCTATTAGGTCCATATGTTCTATTGTGCTGTTCAGTGCCTCTGTGTCCTTACTTATTTTCTGTCTGGTTGATCTGTCCTTCAGAGTGAGTGGGTAAGTGGAGTATTGAAGTCTCCTAGAATGAAGGTATTGGATTCTATTTCCCCTTTTAATTCTGTTAGTATTTGTTTCACATATGTAGGTGCTCCTGCATTGGATGCATATATAGTTATAACGATTATATCTTCTTTTTGGATTGACCCTTTTATCATTATGTAATGTCCTTCTTTGTCTCTTGTGCCTTTCTTTGTTTTGAAGTCTATTTTGTCTGATACAAGTACTGCAACTTCTGCATTTTTCTCCCTATTAGTTGCATGAAATATCTATTTCCATCCCTTCTCTTTTAGTCTGTGTATGTCTTTGGGGGTTAAAGTGAGTCTCTTGTAGGCAGCATGAAGTGGTGTCAGGGGTCTCAGGGGAGCGGTATTGGTGGGAGGAAAGAGCAGTTTCCTGCCTCCCAGCTGCTATGCCTGTCTCCACTGCCTGAACCAGTGGGCCGAGCACACATGTATAAGCCTCTATGCTTTGTGTTTGTACTTTCTGTAGACAGGTCTTCCCTTTGGCTGGCCTAACACCAAGATAGGGTTTACCAGTTTGGTGGTAGGTGGGGCTGGCTGCAAGAAAGGTGCAGTAGGATATCACAGAGGGTGTCCTTGGAGCTGTGTAGTCAGCCAGAAAGCCTGAATGCCTGATGATAGTGAAAGCTCCCAACCTGCTGGGCAGAGTGCACCCAGACAATTTTGTCTACCTGTCCTTTCTCCTGAGCAGTAAGTTCTGTGCAATTTTTGCCCCTTTAGCAGCCCTCTTGCTGTTAGGAAGTCTCTCAGACTGCCCACCTTTCTTTTGTCCCAGAGCAGCAAGATATGGATCCCTGCTTTCCACAAGCGGCTGGAATCTCAGTTGCTCCCGGAATTCCACCTGTCTTAGCTTTCCAACCCCCTTAATCATGAGAGTACCATGCAAGCACCATGAAATGTGGGTTTGTGCTCCCAGAGCAGATCTCCGGACTTAGGTATTCAGCAGTCCCAGGCCTCCACTCCCTCCTGGCTCTGTTTTTCTTTCTCCTGGTGAGCTGGTGTGGGGGAAGGGCTTGGGTTCCACTGGGCCACGTCTTTGGTACATTACCCTGTTCTGTGAGGTTTATTCTTTTCTCCAGGTGTATGCAGTTTGGCATAGTCATCTTTCCTGTTGCTCTTTCAGGATTAGTTGTATTAATTATATTTTTGTATTATATGCAGTTTTAGAAGGAAGCCTCTGTCTCACCTCTCACGCTGCAATCTTTAATCGAGATTAATTTCTTAACTCCTTTTAGGCAATTTTGTGATAATTTGTGGGTCAAGTGTTCTAACATAATACTGAGTGCATTTCAGGTTTATAATTTAGACATTCAGGTATGTACTTTGAAGATCAAGAATGTGGTAACAAAAACGAAAGAATAGAAAAGTACTTTTATGCAGCAAACTCTACAGAATAAAAACAGCATTGTCTATAGCAGCTCCCAGGTCTTGTACAGGTGATTCCAAATAATTGTGCCAACGTCAAACAATGAAAAATATATTTTCTCTGGATTAATATAGATAGATAGATAGATAGATAGATAGATAGATAGATAGATAGATAATGTATATATATTTATATATTCATCTTGATTAAGAAATACATATTCATTGGATTCAGATGAAAAAATCTGTCTACTTTTTCCTCTTTTTAAATATCCAACTTTTTCAAAATATGAGTTATACTTGACATGCATGCAGACCACTTAATAGCAATGAATCTACACTGTCTTAATGCCTTGTCTGTATAGTTACTTGGGTTCGTTTCATGTCTGACTATGCCACAGATGATTTTTTAATTCTTGTATAATATTTTTAAATCTGTACTCTCCCTGTGGTATGTAATATTTTTAAATCTGTATTCATTTTCAATATACTGGTTTCCTTTAAAGAAGAAACTAAAAGATGGCAGACAAATAGCTCTTCTCAGTTAAAAAAAAAATACAGATATTTTTTTAGAACACTCGACCCACAAATTATTCCAAATCTGTACTCTCCCTGTGTTATGTAGTATTTTAAAATCTGTACAGGGGGGTACATATTTTAAAATATATACATAATATATATACATATTCTCAATAGTAACATGGGTCACTGCATCTTATAAAGAACCATCTGAGCTCTACCAGCTTCCTTTGCCACTTCTCATTTGGCACGGGATAGATCCTTAGATACAGATTTGGTAAGGGCAAAAAGATACTGGCTGGTAAGGACATAGGGTCTTGCCCAGCTCCAGCTGTATACAGATGCAGGTGTCCAAAGGTCATGAGCAGAATTGCAGTCATACAATTAGTGACTGTGAGGGTCAGACAGAATTGAAAGTACATCTGAGGCAATCCCCCATTTATGCTCAAATCTCCTTACAAGACTCACCATGTCATCCAGGCATGCCATTTCCAGACTGTTGTATTGAAAGACATCAATCATTTCCACAGAGCTCTGCCTTAATTTCTGTCAAAACTGCTTTCCTAGAGTTTCCAGTATTAAACATATTCTGTCCTCTGAGATTGCACAGCACAAGTTTAAATCCTCTGCCAAGTGACAGAACTTTCTGACCTTTTGAAGAAGCCAGTATCTCATGCCTTCTCAAACTGCAACCCTCACTCCATCCAAAAATATTTCTTCTTTTTTCCCTAAACTAAACATCCTATTCCTGTAAACATCCCTTAGATTGGTAGAACTCCAGATCACCTTGCTGTTTTGGTTTCTTGCTACAATTTTCAAGTACTTGGTTGAAGTGAAGCATAGTACAATATACTGGGTGTCCTCTAACAACTTAATAACACCACCTTTCTAATTTGGCTGCTGTGATAAGCAGAATATGGCTTCCCCAAAATGTCCACATCTAATACTAAATATAATCACATAATATGTGATTATGATACTTTACGTGGCAATATCTTGGAATATACAGGTAGGCCCAGTCTAATCACATGAATCGTTCAAAGAAAAGGAGAGAATCTTTCTGGAAAGAGTGGTCAAGCAAAGAAATGTGGCCACAGAAAAAGGATCAGAGAGTAGTTGGTTTGAAGATGGAGGACAGAGGCTATAAGCAAGGGATATGAGTGGCTTCTAAAGAGAAAAGAAAGCAGATTTTCCCAAAAGCCTTCAGCAAGGAATGCAGCCCTACCAACACCTTGATTTCTCTGAAACTAGGTTAGTAAATTTGTGTGGTTTTGAGTCACTAAATTGGCATTAATCTGTCACAGCAACAGGAAACTAATACAGATGCTATTTTATAATTAATGCAGTATCAGGTCAAATTAAGTTTTTTTGGCAGGGTGGGGAGGGAAGAAAATACATCTTGAAGAAGTACTTAGTGAAAACTTGTGACTCTCCAGGCATTTTACCAAGTTTCAAGGTGACAGTACACAGGCCCTGACCTTGAGGGAAAAAAATCCATTAGAAGGAAATACATAGATGCTGTCATGAGTTTCTGGCCACCTTAAACAGTTCTCCTGCTGATCTACTCACCCATCTCCCAGGATCAGTGTGGCTGGGATGGCGGATGTACAGTTAGGCTTACAGGTGACAATATTGTTCTTTGGAGAGGAAGCATCTGTTTAGGAGGGTTTTATTTATTTTACTTATGTGTCAGTGGTTTGTGGTAAAAATCTTTGCATCAGTACTAAATCTTTAACACATTCATAAATATACACAAACAACTATATTTTTCAAATAAGCAAACAGGAGTGTGAGACTAATATTACCATAATTCACCTCAATTTTTGTCTTTGTCATATTTTAATAACAGAGGTCCATCAATTAATAACATTTTCTCACCCTTTTTGGTTTATATGAAAATGATAAGCACCATTATAAAAATATACATGTGGTAACCCTGTTATTATTAACCAATCTAATTATTTCCCACCATTCATTCATGTACCTCTGGGAAACATATCATAAGATACTTCTCACATATAAAACCAAACTCCTTAAGCTCAGTTATCCTCAGTGATTGTCCTAATGTTTGCCACAGAACAGGCACTAAAATAAAATAAAAATCCAATTGTATAGGATTCTTGGTTTAGGTACAAATACATGACCTCCTGAGTGATCCCCCTAGCCATCTGTCCCAGAAGAAACGGCCTTGATGTGGTGGGGCCTGTTGCCTGTGAAACTCAGAAAGATGGATTTCAGCAGAGTATGTGCTTTCTCCACAGATGCTCACAAACTATCTTTTAAAAACTCTGTATTAGACTCTTATTGAGAAATGAAATGGAACTTACCATCCAGGGGTCCAAAAGCATCGTTCTTCCTCAGAAATTGGACCATTTGCCTGTCCTTTGAAAGTCCTCTAACCTTCCATGGAGTCAAGCACTGTTGTATGTTAAGCCTTATGCTGATCACTGGGGATAACCGAGCTTAAGGAGTTCAGTTTCACAACGCCATATCATATGGTATGTTTCTCAAATAGATGTACATGAATGAATGGTTGGAAATAACTGGTTTGATACATATACACATAATGATACTTGTTATTTCTAATAATCCAAAAAGGGTGAGGAAAATGCTATTAATTTCTAACTTGTTTCTAATAGCCATTCCTATCTCTTTCCCAAGTTCTCTCAGCAGCCTAAACAGTTGTCTATGCACCAGGAAGATGGTTATGCAGCTGCTGTGTTTTCATGATCTCTTTACAAATGTGAGCTTGGCTTCTTTTTCCCTTCTACCTTCTCTAGCAAAAGGTCAGCAGATGAGGGGACACATACCTGAGCACCAACCTAACTCATAATAACCCTGTAACAACTGCATTACTGCTGTGTGTCTTATCCCTTATGTGAACACTGCATCTATTTTTATGTTGATATGATTATCACACGGAATCTGCAAGGCCACAAGCATAAGCATGTGTCTGAGGTCCAGTCCCTCGGGAGAGCTTGGTTGTCAAAAATGTAAGATGACTAATCAAAGCTCATATTCATGAGCAGCTGCTACGTAGTGGATGCCATCCTGAGCATGCTAAATGCTTTGAATACTAGTAAGTCTTCAGTTGCCAGAATATGAATCAACTTGTTTCCTTGTGGGCATCCACTCTCTTGGGTAGGAATTTTAGTATCGAAAAGTCTTCTTGGTGGTAGGGGTTAAAGATATTCTGGGCCACATGAAGAAGGCCAGAGATAAGCAAAGAGATGTCTCACTGCCAAAGGCAACTTGCCCAATTAATGGGCTACCTTTGTATGTTTAAATGTTACCCCATGACCTAGTTACAGCTTTCAACCTGTTCTCCCAGTTCCCAAGGCCAAATGAGGAGGAGAGATAGCTGGATAGGGACTTGGGAGCAGTCCTCCAGGTATGATGAACCTGGGGACAAAAACAGGAACTGTAGGCACCAGCTTAGTTCCCCACTTTCTGTCCCATTACACTTTTTAGAATGAGGATTTCATTGAATTAAGAAGAGTAGAAGATTCTTTTCATAAATAAGTAATGTTGGGCAAATTGTCCAACTCTGAGTCTCATTTTTTTCATGGAAAAATGTTCAGGAATTCAGATGATAATGGGGCTCTCAGGTAAGAGGATATATGCCAAATGAGTTGGTGCATTATGTACATTTGGCTTCTCTTCTATCCTGCCTTTAGCTGAGGATCATTCTTGGGAAAAAAAGGAAAGAAAATGAAAATAAAATAAAATGAAACTCCCTATGCTAGCATTCCAGATCTGACTCAGGGTTATTTCAACTCACTTACTTCTCCCCAAATGCCCCCAGCCCTCCCCGCACCCTATGCATCATCCTCCCTGTTAGGCTACCAGTTCTCCAAATCTTTGCCTAGTCAGCTGCCCTCTGATTAGAAGGTTCTTATTTTCCACCTATGCAGTGAACTCTTCATTAATCCATTCAACATATATTTACCAAGTCCCTACTATGTGCTACATGTTCTTCTACGTGCTTAGTTACCAGCAGCACTCTCCGAGGAGACTGTGCTATATAACCCAATAACACTTTGCCATATTCAAGCACACTCTTGCTCTACTAGAGTTTCTAAATTCCTGCATCTTAGAAAAAAAATGGGTCAAGAAATGTTTGCTCAATGAACAAATTAATTTAATAATAAATGAAAAAAAGTGAATGAAAGCCCCATGTAAAATTTGCCCCGTTATTCTTCAAGATGTTGTTAAGGATGTTGGTTCCTACATCTACAGTGTCCTCTTACAAGGATCCAGAGGAAATTTCTGAATGCTACAAAGAACCTGTGTTTCCACAGAACACCACTGTTATTTTTAAACCAAGAGATACTCTAAATCTTTATTCATCTGATAAATATTTATCACCTATTCATCACTTGCCTAGAATGGGGACAGTGAATAAAATGCCCTGCCAGCCTCAGTGAACCTATTATTCTCATGGCCCTGAGATTGCTTCTCTCTTCACCATGGTACCTGGAAAACTCCCAGGCAAATGTGCAAAAGGGGAGGCCCTGGTTTCCTGATCCCCTCCACCACCCTGCCTCCCTTAGCTTCTTTCCTGTGTGCCCCTGGCTTTCTCTCACACACACACCTTTTTAACCTACTGTTTTGTGTTTATGTAAACTGCTTCAAATACTCTGAAGAACAGCATAAGGTAAAGCAAACATAGATACTTTGTGACATCAGATACTAGGAGACACGCTGTGCCCACTAAGAAGAATGGTTTGATTGGCTTTTTCCACTCTGAGAGCTCCTTGAATGCTTTGGTCAGCCTGCCTTTTTTCTCCCTCATCCTTATCTCTACTGCCCTAATTTCATTTGGAGATCCTCCTGGCTGCCTCTTCCTAATTTTAGAATACTTTTAGATTTAGATTCTGTTTTAGAATCTCTTCTCAGCTAGAGATACTGTGGCAAAGATGTTTTTAAGTTTTTAATTTTAAAAAGTTTAAAAAAATCAACCTTTTAAAATCTAGAGTGTGTGAAGACCATGAGCACTCCAAGACAGTGCCATAAATACCCCCTTTCTTTTTACAACTTAAATAAAACTTGACAACCATAGATGGATGAGCAAAAACAATGGAAGGCTTTTGCCCCTTTTGACCCAATGTCTTTTTATTTAGTTCACTGTGTATTTTTTTATTAGCAAATACACCAAAACTAAGCAGAAATCCCAAGCTATGTTTAATTAGAAAACATTTTTTCCCCCTAAGGTCATAATTTCCAATCCTGATGTTGCAATAGTCTTCATTATTACCTCAAACTATCTAATGAAACTAAACATTCTCAAAATTAATTCTGGTTCACTTTAGCTTGAAAAAGTACAAGAATGGCAATACTCAGCACCCAATAAATAGTGCTGAATGAATTTGTAAACAATTATAGAAATCAGACTCCCACAGTTTCTTCATAGTGGTAATCTACTTTTTGAAAAACGAGGAATAATTTTTTGGAGAATTTAGAGTAGATTCTTTTTTTTTGTCAGGAATAAGATGATATGGATCCACAATACTTACCAAATCTCTGAAAATCAAAAGCTTTTGGAAAGGAAGACTGAATTGGTATGAGAATATATACAAACTATATGTGAATTCACATCTGGTGCTAAGGGTTGCAGATAAAGGCTCGTGGCCCCATGGCCCTATAGACATAAGACTGAGTGATGACCCTAAAATCAATTGCTTCCCTATTATCGTTATTGGAACAGATTTTTACAGCCAAGGAACCATCACATGTCTCTGTGACTCTAATGATCTTTTAAATCTCTATTTTACATTATAGTTCTTGTTTCTTGTGTGTGATCCTTCCCCACTACATCTCCCATCCACCAATATGCCAATAGGACCTCATCCCGTAATTTTAAGAGATTATTCACAGGCCTTCTCATCTTATGCATAGTACAGAACAAATAAACTCTATTGGAAGAGGGGAGGAGGTGACAGCGGTTGTTTTTGTTTACTGCTACATCCCTAACACCTGGCTATGTTTAAGGTAGATGCTCCGGTAAAAGCTTAGTTGACGAAATCGCAATCTTCTTGAGTTGAACTGAATTAGGTTGAACACTGCCATCTGCTGGTCATGAGTAAAATTGGCATCCTATGGTATAAAGCTCAAATGTTGGGATTTTTATATAATGTAAATATTGTAGTGCAAGGACTTACTATTTTAGCAATATCTGATGCTGAACAGTCTTAACTAAGATGATGTCATTAAAGTACTAAAGCTTTTATGAATAGCTTACATTGAACACTACAGCAAGATCTAAGGGTTCATTCACCGTATTTATTTTGGCAGCATACACACTCCATTAAATTGAAAGCTACTTACACAAATAACTCACACAATGGGATTTATATTAACAAAATACCCTTTACTTAGAAAAAGAGTTATCTGCCTAGTTCTGGATTCAGTTCCATAAAAAATTCTGTTAGTGCACTTAAGTGTATTAACTCTTGAAAAGGGTAAAAAATCTTAAAACGTATTTGTTAAAGGCTTGCTTTCAATTGCAATCAAGGCACAATAAAACATTTCAGAGACAAAACTGGGGACCAACGGGGAAATTTTTTGATACATAGAATGAGAAATCAAAATTATCTAACTTACAGGTACATATCTATTGTACAAACAAATGCACATTTTAAACGACTATGATTTTGATTTAATTTATTCATCCCTTTGCTTAGTTGTAATTCTCCTAGAGGATTCATGTTATATTCCATATGCCAGAAAACATGTGAATGAAAAGTTTCATCTCTCCTGTCCCTTGGTTGGGAAACTGTTTTTCACAAATCTTGTGTGCCATGACTTGAGTCTTAATTTAGAGAAAGCCATTTTTATTTATCCTTGACTCAGAGGCTTGTTGCTTTCTACTTACATACGTTTGTCTCTAAGTCCTTCTTCATTGGAAAAGATGAAGATGAGTGTTTAATTCCCACTCTGCACGACCTTCCCAAGGTGGGACTTGAAAGAGCCTGAAGTGAGTCCAGGGTCTGTAAGCAGTTCAGGTTGTGTGCCCCAAAGGAAACACAATCCAATCCATGCATCAAAGAGCAGGGTGTGGAGAATTACTACACCAAAAAAATAATAAGGTTTCCACTTTCACTTTAAAAGTGTGGAGAGCAGGAAAGAGCATTTGGCCTACCTCTGTTATAAAAGGTTAAACAAACCAGCTTGTCTTTTTTGGGAAGAACAAGTACCTATAGGAATAAAAATAACCAAAGCACTTGCTAACCTGTAGTGGATAAGTGCAGAGAGGCACAGAAGTTCCTAAGACTGTTCAGCTAAAACCTCCAAATGAACTGCTAGAGTCCAGGGCAGCTGGTGTGAAGATCCTGCAGGTCCCACACAATGAGGGATTAGCATCAAGTCAGTTTTCCTCAACAAACCCTACCAGGTTCTTATAGAGAAAACTGGGACAATCTTGAGAATCCTCTCATATCTTGGTCTTCCTCGGGAATCAGAAAAGTAGCCACTGCCAGACTCCTGACCTGTCTTCCCTGTGGAGCAAAAGGCTTAATCTGCACAGAAAAGAGCAACAAACTGTCACATTAGGGCACTGGTGAGAAGCTTTTGTAGCTGACAAAGACAAAATGTTAAAAAAAAAAAAAAAAAAAGCAAGAAAGGAAGGAAGCAAAGAAAAAAGGAAGGGAAGAATTTATTTCCGTGAGAGAGAAGCAGGAATATGCCCAGAACATGTAGAATTTTCAGAGCAGTGAGACTATCCTGTATGATACACATCATTTTACATTTGTGCAAACCTGTAGAATGTACAACACAAAATGTAAACTGCAGACTTAGGGTAGTAATGATGTGTCAGTGCGGTTCATGGATTGTGACAAAAACACCACCATGGCACAGGATGCTGATAACTGGGGGCACTATGTGTGTGTGAAGTTAGAGAACATATGGGAATGCATTGTACTTTCCACTCAGTTTCTCTGTAGACCTAAAATTGCTCTAAAAAATAAAGTCTATTCAAAAAAAATCTCAGTCCCTAAGAGAGTGGAATGTGAGATGTCAAGCCCAGCACTATAGCTTAAAAGAGGTGTGGGTACTGGTGAAGGCTACATCCCCAAGACCAGATTCACAGCGCCTAAGACTATGCCTGGCTAAGACATAATCAGGACATCAGAAAATGCTCCCCTCCCCTGCCAGCCACCAACGGGCCAGTATGTGTCAAGGAGAATCAACAGCAGGATCCACCTAGGAACTGCAAGAGGAAAACCGTCTCTGAGGGACAGTGCACAGCCAAGAGGGGAGCAGATACAATGGAAAACACTAGCAAACTGCCCACACCTGAAACATAAGGTAGCCCTATGCTTTACTCTTTAAGAGCAGTGTTTAACTTTGGCACTATGTACATTATTATTGGCTAATTCTCTGTTATGGAGGCCAGGATGCAGTCCTGTGAGTGGTACGACATTTAGGAGTGTCACTGGGCCTTACTCACTGGACAAGTTACACACTCCCAACTGTGGCCATGAAAAATGTTCCAGGGAGCACCAAATGGCCACCAAGAGGCAAAATCACCCTCAGCTGAGAACCACTGCACCAGAGAAACATCAAGTCTATAGTGCAGGAGGGTATCTGTGGGAATAGGAACATTAAATGCAGTTCAGCTCCTGATTAACACACATCCTCACACTGAGGGACCAGCAGAAGGAAAACTGCACTCACCTCCAAATGTATACATAATAATTTGATCTTATCTCCTTTTAAAATTAAGCTACCTATTACAGTTTCATAGATGGTAGGAGAAGACATGAGACTCCTGCCTCAGACAAAAGACTTCATTACTCCTGACACAACAAGCAATAGAAACACTAGCAAGTTTGCTCCAGTTTCTTGTCCTCCAAATCTCATGGGAGGGATGCAGTGGGCCTGTGGATTTGTACATGTAGCAGTTTTTATTTGCAATGCAGGAACACTGAGCTCATAGTATCCATTATTTTTTTTTTGGTATCATTAATCTACAATTACATGAAGAACATTATGTTTACTAGGCTCCCTCCTTCACCAAGTCCCCCCCCCACATACCCCTTCACAGTCACTGTCCATCAGCATAGTAAGATGCTGTAAAATCACTACTTATCTTCTCTGTGTTGCACAGCCCTCCCCGTGCCCACCCCACACTATACATGCTAATCGTAATGCCCCCTTTCTTTTTCCCTGCCCTTATCCCTCCCTTCCCACCCATCCTCCCCAGTCCCTTTCCCTTTGGTAACTATTAGTCCATTCTTGGGTTCTGTGATTCTGCTGCTGTTTTGTTCCTTCAGTTTTCCTTTGTTCTTATACTCCACATATGAGTGAAATCATTTGGTACTTGTCTTTCTCTGCCTGGCTTATAAATGTCCATCAGTAGATGAATGGATAAAGAAGCTGTGGTACATATACACAATGAAATATTACTCAGCCTTAAGAAAAAAACAGATTCTACCATTTGCAACAACATGGATGGAGCTAGAGGGTATTATGCTCAGTACTCACTATTTTTATAAGCAGTAAGTAAGCTTTATTTTTGAGTAGTGGGGAGACATTAGCTCATCTTTCAGGGTTACTAGCTGTACAATCAGCCCTGGGAAACTGGCACAAATAAGAGTACTAGAGGCTTACCACCTTACTTTGCCCACTCAGAAGCATGGGAGCTCAACAGGTCCAAAGAGGACTGTCTCTCTGCACAGTTTTGGTCAAATGTATCCCTATTTCATATTTAATGTTTTCAAAATTGTTTCTTTTTAAATCCAATTTCTAATTGTTCATTGCTAGGATATATGAATAAAATTGTTATTTAGATATTTACCATGTATTTTGGAACCTCATTAAACTCACTTTATTAGTTCTAGTAGATTGTTGTATAGATCCCTTAGTATTTTCTACAGGGACACCTTGAAGATATTGTGGGTTCAGATCCATACCACTGAAATAAAGTAAATATTATAATAAGGTCAGTCAAAATGATTTTTTTAGTTTTCCAGTGCTTATAAAAGTTAAGTTTATACTATACTGTGGTTTGTTAAATGTGCAATAGCATTATTCTAAACAAAAGTAATCCTTTAATTAAAAAACACTTTATTCCTAAAAAACACTATCATCTGAGCTTGCAGCAAGTCTTAATCACTGATCACCTTAACAAATATAATCACAATGAAAAAGTTTGAAATGTTGCGAGAATTACCAAAATATGACAAAAAGACATGAAGTGAGCAAATGCTGTCAGAGAAATGGGGCCAACAGAGTGGCTTGACACAGGGTTGTCACAAACCTTCAATTCCTAAAAAAATGCAATATCCACAAAATATGGGAAAGTGAAGCACAAGGTGCACGTGTACACAAGTGACCATGTGGTGTAAGAATATAGAGTTTTAGCTCTTCCTGGCAACTGGATAGCTTTCATTCTCGTGTTTGCCTGGTGCTCTCAGCTGAGGCACTGGTGAACTCACAGGGAAAGCACCAGCAGGGGTGCCTGTGGGAAAGCCTGGGAAGTTACTTGCTAAAACACCCGGGGGGGTTCACTTGGCCACCAGCAGGGAGGCTGGCAGAACTTGCTGCCTGCATGGGTGCCAGTGTGCTGGGGCCTAAGGACTACCAGGTATCTCACATTCTTCTGGCTGCTACACACCATAGGGGCAAGAAGAGAGTACAGCACATCAGTCTGGAAGAGAAGCTCTTTCTTCATGAAGTGGCCCTCAGCACCATCTATTGAAAAAGTTTACCATCATGCCAGCTAGTAAAGGAGAAGTGTTTACGGGGTCCAGCTCCAGTGTCACAGAGCAGGGCAATGATGGGTGTATTTGGAGTTGAGAGCAATATAACAGTACTGGCACAGCCCACCCTTTGGTTAACCAGCTTCCAAACACATCCTTCTATCCACATGTCCATAAAACAATTCTACTTTCCACATAACAAAAGGGAACAGTCTCAACAGTTGTCATGCCCATTCTGGGTATATAATTACTCCTCAAATACATTCACAGTCTCACTGAGTATCATGTTACCTAAAGACCAAATTGTAAAATTAAGCTCCAACCACTCGTATATATATATATATATATGTTTATACTTGGATATATATATGTTTATATTTGGAAGAAGACCAAAGAAAGTGGCTAGCATATATAAATGACTGCATATGTATAACAGAGAAAATACCCAAAACTTTCACAGTCCTTACTTCTGCAACTGGCATAAGATCATAGTTGATACCTATGGCTCCTTCTTGTCCTTCCTGTTTCTTATTTGACTTGCCTTCAGCCAAACTATCAGCTGGTCAGAGTTCTTTCCCTCATGGAATGATGCAAATGCTCATTAGATGAAAGTTCTGGTTTTTCAATAGCTCTATCTTTTTTCTTTCCTATGTTTCTATAGTTTTCCAGATATAGTCTTACTTTATGCTAGTGCATAAAACTTCAATTTCTCCTTGGTAATCAACCACTCCAGCAAGTAGAGTAAACCCTTTTTCTTTCCATGTCAGTGGCATAAAGAAGCCAAAATGGCCAGGTGGTGGTCTTATCTCCTAATTCAATAGAACCTTTGTTATGCCCCTTGGTAGATTCATTATCCTTTTGGGATCAAAGACCTTAAAAACCAAAGAGCTTATAGTTGCCAAAATGGTCAGCAAATATTCTATCAGGTATGATAGTGAGAGGAGTCAGTCAGTTCCATCATGTGATTCCAAAACTAGGCCTTCTTGGGTATGTGGGAGCGCTGTACCATGTAACGGTCCCTGATTCAAAACATAAACAATATGCTTTAAGACAGAACACCACTCTTTTAGTGTGTTACCTCCCATCTAGCCCTGTAACTAAACCTTCAGTAAGCCATTTCTCTATGCAATTAGGCCAGCTTCTTCTGGGTGATGAGGAATGTGATAAGATCAATAAATTTAATACAGATGATCCTACTGATTCACTCCCTCTGTAGGAAAATAAGTACATTGGTCAGGAGCAATACTATGTGAAATGCCGTAGTGGTAGATAAGGTATTCTGTGAGCCCATGGGTAGTGGTGTAGTCGGAAGTATTATGAACAAAGAACGAAAACAGAATGTTTGTTTATTCTACTGAGGAGGAATCTCTGCACCTTCCATAACAGCAGAGGCCCAATGTCAGTGACATAAAGAAGCCAAAATGGCCAGGTGGTAGTCTTATCTCCTAATTAAATAGAACTTTTGTTCTGCCCCTTGGTGGATTCATTATCCTTTGGGGATCAAAGACCTTAAAAACCAAAAAGCTTAAAGCTGCCAAAATGGTCAGCAAATATATAGTGAGAGGAGCCTTCTACCAGGTCGCTCCCCCATGGCATGGTGGCATAGCAGGAACCAACTGCTGGTCTCTACTATTGGCATATTAGGTATTAAGCAGAGCCATTGATAAGAGTAAGGCCATGTCGTTGAGCCCACGGATAGCCTCCATCGCTGCTACATTGCACATGGGCCCATTGAAGAAAGACTGGTGTGGGTGGGGACATGCAAACAGTACACCAGTTTTGCTCACCTGACTACTAAAAGCCCCTCAGTGGTAGGTAACCATTAGTGGGCATTCACATAGGACAAAACGACCTTCTAATCCTGTGCCACTTTGAGACATCCATCCATATATCTCCTTTCTAGACTTCGTCACTTATCTTCCAACTCTGCTCCATCTAGCCTGCATGTTACACATGCCCATGGATAGCTGACTTTATTCTTAGCCATCTTTCACCCTAGGCGGAGTAACCAACCACCATGCCACTCGAAGTTCCAACCAATGGTAAGATTCCTCTTCCCCACTCTAGTTCAGAGACCCCTGTACAGTATTACAGTGAGTGCTACAGCTGTCCACTTTCAGGTGGTGCCAGAATATCATGCAGATCTTTCTGCTAACCAGCTTCAGGTATTTTCTTCCTCAGTCAACTGGTTGTAAGGAACCCCCAAGAGCCCATGACTGTGGCTGGAGGGACAGGAGACAGCGCAGCAGGTGTCAACATTGAAGGATTCTGAGTCAAGCCACCTGCTCATGCATTTTGTAATTTTTGAAACTGCTCAAGATTGATCTTTCATTTGATGATGCACACACACTTATATCTAGGTGGATGTAACAGGCTGAAAAGTGTCTTCCTAAAAATGATATCCAAGTCCTAATTCCTGGATCCTGGGAGTGTTACTTTATACAGCAAATATCAAAGAGTCTTTGCAAATGTGATTAAACTAAGTATCTAGAGATGGAGAGATTATCCTGTATTATCTGGCTAGGCCCTAAATGCAATCACATACATCCTTAAAGGAGGAAGACAGAGAGAGATCTGACCTATACACAAAGGGGAAGGCAATGTGAAGACAGGGCAGACAGTGATTTGAAGACGCTGACTTTGAAGACTGTGGTAATATGGCCACAAGCCAAAGCATGCTGGCAGTCACCAGAACCAGGAGAAGGCAAGGAATGGATTCTCCCTTAGGGCCAGTAGAAGCTTGATGGTCTTCTAACACCATCATTTTGACCCAGTGACACTGACTTTAGACTCCTGGCCTCCAGTACCATGAGAAAATACATTTCTATTGCTTTAAGGCAACAGATTTGTGGTAATTCATTACAGCATTACTCTAAGTAACTAATCAGGGAGAGGAGCACAAAGAACACCCAGTCTGTGGTGGGAAACTCAGGCCACATGGTGACCTGATGTCTCATGGTGAGTTGTCTAGTCTCCAATTGTTTGGACTCCAGTATCTCGGAGATCAGTGCTGTGCTTCTTCTGCAGCTCTCACTGAAGGCAACAGGCAACAGCCTTGCTTGGCACATATACCCTGAGGGTCCCTGGATCTACTGAACCATAAGGCCATTAGTACAGTACCTTGTACCTCTGCTTGGACTTGATGCAGATACTTCTCTTATTTTGACATAGTCATTCTCCAAGACATATTTGACTTCCTCAAAGGCCAAACAGATAAGTTAAACGGGGATGTGATAGGTATGACCATCTTTGCTTCTTATAAGTCTTTGATGTCAACATCAATCTCTTTAATTGCTCTAGGAATAAAATGTTGCTTCTGTTTTACCATGTTGACAAGGAAGGAAGTTCCTGGGATTTCCATATAGCCTTCTTGACTCTACTGGGGCTCACCTATGTGTCAGAGAGCTAATATGCAGATACTATCAGATGTCACATTTATTATTTCAATCAACATTCAGGAACTGAGGAAATAAGAAAAGGCTACATCCAATGATCAAATGGGCCTACTGTGTGCCAAACCTGAAACAGATTCCATTTATCCCCTGACTGATCTAAGGTCCTACTCAGAAAAGAGTTAACATAGCAGACCTGACTACCATCCTTTGAAAAGTCTGCTTAAAATGTCCCTTGACTGGCATCTGGGAGCTCAGATTTTGGGAGGTTTCTGCCATCCTAACTCATAAGAGTGACTCAGTGTGCCTAAACTGCTTGTCAAACAATGTGGTTTCTGTTGAAAACCTGCTTTTCTTTGGGTAATCTAGAATTTTGATAGGTACAAAGTAGAGGGGGCCAATATAACCAGCCCACAATAAGAACCCTGGGCACTAAGTCTTTAAGAACATCCCTGCAGACCACACATCACAACTCATTGCTGGAAGAATTACACCCTGTGTGACTGACTGCACTGGGATAGGACTCTGGGAAGCTTGTACCTATTTTCTTTCAGACTTTGCCCCAGGTAAGCCACTTTGCTGATTTTTCTTTGTGTCCTTTTCTTAAAATAAATCTCATCCATGACTACGACCATATGCTGAGTTTTGTGAGTTCTCCTAGCCAATCACTGAGCCTAGGAAGTGGTCCTGAGGACTACCAATACAGTCCACTCTTACTGGTGGGGTAGAGTGCATTCTGGGTCCCCAAGAATTAGTGTCAATTTGGAGGCAGTGTCTATTAATTCCCCAAAGACCTGGTTATTTCCTTTTTCATGATGCAGGCCCTCTAGTAATTGCTGCAGCCTTCTGGAAGGCAGATTTATGGTATGTACTCATGTGACTGTTGCAAGATCCTTCCTAAGTTTACCCAGAGACCCCTTGAATCAAGGGGCCCTTTGGGAACTGATTTGTGAACTGTGACTTTGTGAACTAATACAGGAAGGCTAGTTTCCTCAGATACAGGAATGCAAACTACCACTGGCAAATGAGGCTCAGAGTAACTGGGGGTTAAGGATCGTCAGTTTCATCTGCATCCAGCCACATGCTTCCATTCTAAACTTCAGTGTCTCATTCTTTCCTAAACAGCAAGCACCCTAACTTTCACATGAGAAACTTTGTAAGACTGAATTCAACAGATGTTGTAATTGAGCAACCTGCACAATTAAATTGAGATTGCCAGTCATAATCTCAGTAAAATTTGACTCTTTTTGATACCAGAGTGAGAGGAATAGGTGATGAAATAAATCCCTGAATAAAAGAGGGGCTAGTAACCATTGTTAATGGTTATTAAGTACTTGTTTCCCCATGTGTCTGGCAGCTATATGATTTATACCCACTGTTTGGTGTCATGCACTGCCTCATTCCCTTCACTGCACTCAGAACAGAAGCCCCAAAGCCCACCATGGCCTTTTAGGTCCTGCATCATCTGCTCTCCTGCCTACCTCCCTGATCTCCCTGTTTAGAGAGCTTCGCCCCTTTTACCTCCTTGCAAATCTTCTCAGCTTACACATCCCCTTCTCTGAGCTGCCTTTCCAAAGCAGCTCACACCACACCTCATTTAGTCTCCACAGCCAGATCTTGCTGTTTTATATCATTTGTTGCATTATTTTATTTATTGTTTTTAGTCTCTTGCTTATTGTAGGATTATGATTTTTGATTTATCGTGTTTGCTTATCATGTGCTTAAAACTCTTACTACTCCAGGGAACTGTAACCCGAGCTCTGGCGGAGACCATCTCCGTCTGCGCACAATGCATATCCCAGGGAACGTGCTCAGTAGCCTGTGGAACTCTCAACGCTGTGAGGTTAGGCTGCATTTTTCCCTCGTTTTTCAAGTAGGCACACCGAAGTCTGGCGGGGCCCCGTTATTCCGGTCGGGCCCAGCCACTCAGAACCCAAAGTCTGTGGGTCTTCCGGACGGGCTGGTCACCACCGAGGGCCAGCCACCTGCACTCGGAGGTGAAGCTCATTACAATTCCCTCCCGCCCACCAGTGGCGGGGACAGCGGGGTCGTTACCCTAAGGAAATGTAGAGTATCATCATTACCATCATAAACCTGGTGCGTCCTTCCCACTCCGCCAGTTCATCTTAGGCCAGCCTCTCCCGAACTGGGGCGGAACCCGCGCCAGCGAGCAGAGCCAGCCTCGCCCGCACACAGCACCCAGCGGCGGCCCGCGGTCGACCTCTCTGCGCAGGCGCACGCCCCTCGCTTCCGCTGCGGGCGGCTTGGCGCGCAGCGGGCAGGTCTGTCGGGCGCAGAGCTCGTTTCCCCAGCCCGCAGCCGCATGGAGCCAGGGCCCCGCGGCGGGCTGGACTCGGCCCCGGGACTGGCCTCGGCGGCCCCGGGGCCGCGGCAGGAGCGGCCGGCAGCGGCTGACGTGCGAACTCCCGGCCGCGGTACCGTCGGAGCCCGCGGGTTCCGGCTCTGTCTCTACCTGGTGGGCTTCTTGGTGAGTGCTGGGGCTCGGGGCGAAGCGCTGGCTCCGGAGGTTCGCTGCTCTGGCAGGTGCACGGCACGCAGGCCAGCGGGCAGCGGTGCCTGGGCGAGCCGAACTGCTCTGGTGGCTGTGGGTGTGGTAGATAGACACAGGCCTTTGTGCCGGACCAGGAAGCGGCTTTTGATGACCCCCTGGACGGAATGACGCGCATTTTCATCAGGACTCCTGTGGATGTAATGCTTACAAATGCAAATCACGGTGAATTATATGCATCTGCCTTTCAAAAAACTATGTATTGCCTAGTGCAGGCTTGATTTTATCATGATTTGTGTGTGCATGTGTGTCCTGTTTTAATGAGGACAATTACTATTAATTTCCCGTATAGAAGGGGAAAGCTGAGTGTATGGTAAAGTAAGCCATCCATTCATCCATTTATTACTCATGGAATTTATGAAAACCTGCTATGCGGTTAGGGGCTGTGGGGCTCCAGTCACTGTAACACCCAGTACCTGCCTGGAAGGACTTACACCCTTGTTAGTAAGCTTGTGTGGGTAGTTCATGGGCCCTTGTCTGCAGCAACAATCATTAGGTCTCTAATATCTTAAGGGAAAATGTAAGATTTCCCAAAAGCTAGAAGAGAGTAGGGATTTTTTAAATGAAAAATGCTTTAAACAGTTAAAATATATTCACTTTGGGTATCCTTGAAGGATCTAAAGTCTCTTTTTTAGGGAACATCTTACGTAAGTTAGTTATTATTTCTAACGTATTTAGAGATGTAAAGACCCCTAAGAATTTTGGGAATATCATTTCCAATTAGGAGAGGAAGGGAACAATATTAAAGTCCTTTACCAAAATGTTCTGTTTTTAGCTTTTATATGTGCTTCCAGCTTTTGTTTAGGAAGGAAGATAAAATGACCCTTTAGGATCTTGTTGGCTGCATTTTAAGATGGCACTCAGACCTATGATTTCAATCTCTTCTTTGCTCCAAATACCTGGTAAGCTTTGTATTCCATGTCATCAGCTTTAGTCAGGTGATTATTTATTTTTATTGAGATAACCCAGAAATCAAGAAATATTTGGGTTACAACCCTGAAAAAGATCCTGAGCCTTTTTAATGTATTAATCAGTTTTCACTGAGAGATGTAGAGGTTCTGGGAAAGGTTTAAATGGGCCCCTCCCACTTGATTTCTTGTAAATAGTTTCAAGCACATGACTAAGTTGCCAAATTTAAAGTGCAAGAGGCTAGATTCAGAAGTAAAGGGAAGTTGCCTTTTACACTAAAGGAGAAGACAGTTTTAGAACAAAATTTCCTGAGAGGAAAGAGCTAGCAGCCAGCATCCTTGGAAAAAGATAATATTTTTCAGGCTTGCAAAGTGTTAAAATAATAGTGCTCATCAGTTATTGCATACAAGTCTTTGTTTTCATTCTTACCTTCCATAGATATTGGCCTATCTGCTTAAGTATTTCTCTCCCAACTTTTATTTAGAATACCCAGTTAAATATTAAATGACAAGTGGTATGGGAAATGAGTTTTGGAAAAAAAAATCTTAGTCAATTGAGTTTCATTTTCTGAAAGACCCAGAAAACTCAATAGGTAGCTGATATATTTTGGGTCTTCTAAATGATATAAAGCTTCAGTAGGCTGATGAGACAAAGCTGACAGTAAAGCCCAAAAGAAATTGGCTCAGACTCAAAATAAATTTTTAAATAATAGACTGTTTGTTCTGGTAGTATAAATTTATGAGCTACTTAAGATCACTGTATATTAACTATATGACCATATAAAGATGTAATCATGGAAAAGGACCAACGAAAAGTGCATTTGGAAATTCATGTTTCTAAAATTAGGTACATGTATAGCCACCAAGAAAAAGGGGAAATAAAAGATTAATTGTGGGCCAAAAAATATATATATTTTTCATATAGCTCTTTCTTTCTATTTAACCAATATTATAATAAAAAAATTCAGGTTGTATATAAAAAAAACTGTGTGTGTGTACAATGTGTTTCTCTCTTCCTAAACTAGTTGTAGCAGGTAACCACATGAAGTAGGAATGAGAACAAAAGGAAAAATTTACAGTCTTTCTGTTAACTCAGAATACCTAGTAGAAAAGATCAATACTTATCCCCAGAACTGAAGAAAATAAAATATGTCTGAGCTTGTATTGTATCTCAGACCTTTCTCAACCATTAATTATGCCTCTTAATACGCATTGTATTTCTACCAGGGAGGTATTATTATCCGTACTTTTTACAAATGACAGCATTGATGCTTGGTAACATTAACTAACTTTCCAAGGCCACATGTTTAGCAAGTGATGGAGCTGGATTGGGAACTGTCTGTCTGATACCAGAGCCCATTGCACTTCCAGAACAGAGCTGCAGAACACTGGCCTCCCTCACTACTTCCTTCTCTCTCCTCCTGCTTTACTGACACTTTCTTTTCAGGTATTACCTTGTAAAACTGTACCAGATTATTCACCTTCCTTAACTCCAAGAGGAAATTCATGCTCAGCAGGTACTGCTTTGCCAAGAAATATGCATTATGACCAGATCCCTACCTCCTTTTCCACTTGTTACTTACAAACAAATAATCTGAGTTACTTCTGTAGCATATCCTGCTTGATTATTGAGGATTGATTACAAACAAGATACAGTGAAAATGGATTCTAGGTAAGGGAGATCCAGGCCGTTGATAGGTAGCAACTGTTATAATCCATCATATTTTGATTTCTTGAAAACTTTAACCTGATAAATATATATACACACACACACACACATGCACACACAATTATGATTTCTTCTTTGCTTAAAATTTAGATATTGATTTTATTAATGAAATCAGTTTATAAAAATTAAAATGGATGCTCAAATCTAGGCTTCCATTTGTATTTAGGTTAACCAGTGTTTTGTTGTGTAGGATCTGTTTGGTGTGAGCATGGTTGTGCCTTTACTGAGCCTTCATGTCAAGTCTCTGGGAGCAAGCCCAACAATAGCTGGAATCATAGGTGAGTAGTTAGTACTGCATGTTTTCAGAGCACGGAATTTTAAATCCCCTGAACTAAATACCTGAAAACAAATCAGTCTGGTAGCTAAATATTACCAAAAAGGAATTGAAAATGGGATAAAATGAATCTTTACAATACTTAGAAATATTACTGGGAGCAAATGTAATTCTTCTTCTCCTAGACTACCTATGTTCAGAGAGGTTTCAGAATATATGATTATCCCTGCCACATTAATCCGTTTTTTTCACAGCTCTAGCTGATTTTATTGATGATATTGCTGTTTTTTGCAGGTTCCTCTTATGGCATTTTGCAGCTCTTTTCTAGCACACTGGTGGTAAGTTATCTTCTATCTGGCAACGTATTTTAAAAGCATAACCATATGCTTTCCGTCCATCATGGCTGAAGTAAAATCGGGGGCTTGAGGTTTACCAAAAAGTAAATACACAGACAGTGAAGATTGACAATATTGTTAGAACAAGGAGGATCCTTTAGTCATCTCTCTTCTTCATCAGCATCTGAGAAGCCCTGGGCCTAAGGTTTGTTCTAAAAGGAACACACTGAGTCAGAAAGAGAATTGACTTTAAAAACTTTATTCCCTGCTGACTTTTTCTAGGAGAAAAGATTGTAAACAAACGCTATTACCAATTCTGTTTGTTTCTGTTAATTGACAATAACCAAATCCATTCAGACTCCTAGGATTCTATTTGAAATTGTGCACTTTGAACTATTTAGCCTATTAATTATAAAACTTTAGTGTAGAGTCAGAGTGAGCCATTCAGACTGGTTGGTTGTGCATGGACATCGTGGGGTTCTTGAGAGCCCGGAGCTGATCCTGTCACTCCTGCTGCTGACCACTCAGTTGTTGGAAATCCGGCTCCTTTGCTGATTGCCCCCCTCCCTCTCCTTTGTGTGCACCACTGTGGCCACTCTGGCCTTGAGACCTCGGCTTCCAGGACTCAGCCAGTTACAGAGGAATAGTCAATGCAGTCCTACAGATTGATCAGCCTTGACCTTGGTCCAAATAGCTGGCCAGAAGTCTCACAGTTGGTGAGCACGATATACAGTACTGGTTCCCGAGAGTGGCTTCCTTGTAAAATATATTTTAAAGTATAAAAAATATTAGTCAGATTCCATAATGAATTCTTAAATAACTAAATAGCTACTTCCTGATTTGTCTTTTTTGAAGTCTATCATCTATTAAATTTGCATAATAATAATTTTATTCTCCTTTAACCTTTACAGTGACCCTGGGAAGTAGTTTGATATGTTCCTCTTATATAAGAGGAAATCAAGACTCACAAAGTTTAATTTGACCAAGTCATCTAATGTCAGTATTTAGACCTTAAGCCTATATTATTTTTTTCCGCAAAAGTCATCTCTCATTGCCTTAATAGTCTAAAAAGTAAATAGATGATGAATATCAGGTTGTATAGAAGACTAATGCACTTACTTTTAGGGCAACATGTCATATTTCATGCTATTTCTTGTGAGGGAAGAATTTAGGCTGCATCTCAGTAAACATCTTTCCCATTTTATTTGAAACTCACTACCAAAATACTTCATAGATTATGTAACATTATATCAGTTATGTCACTGTGTATTTTCATTATTCAGCTGCCTTTCCTTTCCAGGACTCTGATCTCCCTGAGAATAAAGACCAGGCTTGATTTTTTTATTTATGTTTATCACTAGCACTTATCAGAGCACTGGCACATAGTGGCATTTTATGAGAATTTTTATTGCCAGCAATGGCCCAACCTTCTTTTACAAATTGATGCTTTGCTTTATTATGTCAGTGCTTACAAAGCACTTTTCATATACCTTGTAGCTGTAATTTAAAGAGAACCTTCCTTAGAAATCCTTTAAATGAAGGAATACCTAATTAAAATGTCCTTTTTAGCCAATACTTCTATAAATACATATTTTAATCATAAATTTTTCTAAAAACACTTTAGTTTCAAAAACAAATCTTTTTAAAGAAAAGATGTGCTCAGATTCGGTTAATATTTTTTAATATGTATAGTTTAGTAAAAATGACTGGCATTTATCAAGTACTTACTATGTGTCAGGCCCTGTTTTGAGTACTTTATTACATTTAATTCTTATAATAACTGGTCTCAGCCACCAGTCTGGTGGTTATGGGTCTTTAATGACTCATTTTATATGAGCACATAGCAAGTGCTGAGAGGGGGGGAGACTTTCTGAGGCAGATGCTATTATCCCTGTTTTAAAGATAGGGAAACTGAGGCATAGAGCTATGTATCTATATGTAATTGTTAACTCGTGTCTGCAGCATGAGGAATAATAATAGCAGTTCAGAACCTGTAATTACCAGCTTGTATCACTGCCCTGTGAACACAAAATGGCCAGTGATGTCTTACTGAGATTGAAAGAATGGAGAATTTCTAAAATCCATTGAAGTGAAACCTGGATGAAAGGATTCATAACATTGGTAGAAGGAAAACAATACTTAGGAGGATTTGCCTTATGTCTTACAAAGGAATTTTATGACAGTTTATATCTTATGTAACGAGATCTTTCTGGTCCTTAAGAAAAAGAGACACACATCAGTAAAAATGGGGAAAGGGCATGAAAAGTATGGTTGGCTTTTGGCAAGGAAGAAAGGCAGGCTCGGATTACATGGTTAATTGGACAGGGTGGAGAAAAGTCACTGGACATCCCCGAGGAATGAGGGAAACAGGATGCAGTATGACCACCTGCTAGCCAAGTCCGGAAACGGGCATCATCCAGGAACCATGCAGCAATGGAACCCCTGTTCTTGACCCTTCTCAGACAGTGCAACATCTCTGTGTAGTGTTTAGCACTTTTTTATTTTAAGGCAATTACATTTTTTTTTTAAACAGTCTCACCCACAACCTCAGTGTATAAAATGGGTCAGCATGGAGATGTTGTCATTGAACCGGACTTATTAGTTAGGCTTGTGCAGGTCTGTGTGGAACATAGCACGTGAGAAACATAAAGAGAAAAAGTAAAGCCGATTGCCTGAGGCTGTCCAAGTGTCTGAGGCACTGCTAGTGGCCCAGGCGCCTGCCAGCATCCTGCTCAGCTGTCCTTAGCCAGATGGCCGCTTGACCTCCGGCATCTTGGGAAAGTCCTGAGAAGGAATGAGGGACAATGAAGAGAAACAGGCGAGTCTGCCATTCCCCTCCCCCACCTCTCAGGAACTTTCTCTGAAACTTCACCCAGTGACTTCTGGTTGCATTTTGTAACCAGACTTCCAGCCGCCTGGGGAGGCTGCTCTGGCTAAAGGCTAAGGGTGTTGCTATGGAGTGCTGAATATATGTAAGTAAAGAATGAGCTGTAATGAGCTGCCCTCCACACCCTGAGGTGTCTGTGATCCTCCCCACCTCCCAGGACTCCAGGCAGAACCAGCATCAGCCTTCTCTGTCCTTCCTCCTCACTGGCTTCCGCTCAGATCTTCCCTTGCATGTGTCTGAGCCCCTGGGACTCTGCCCTCCTCTCTGCCTGCCTTGCCTTTAGACTCAGAGGCACTGGGGACTCTGCTGGTCACCCCTGGGCAGGCTTCATCCTGGGCCACCTCCATGGTGTTAACCAAACTTCCTTACTTGCAACAAGAATGGTTCAAAAGGGAGCCCATGCCTGGCAAGACTCCAAGGCTTCCCAGATAGGGGATTACAACTAGAGACTTACATGACACCAAAGAACTCCTAGAAAGAAACATAGGAAAAAAGTTCCTTTACCTGGGTTGTGAAAACAAATAGTCTGGATATGACACCTAAAACACAGGCAACAAAATAAAAAATAAACAAGTGGGAGCACATTAAATCAAAAACCTGCACAGGATAAGGAATGATCTACAAAATGAGAAGGCAGCTTTACAGAATGGGAGAAAATATTTACAAACCCTGTATTGGATAAGAGGTAATAACCAAAATATACAAAGAACTTCATATGACTCAATAGCAGAAAAACAAATAATCAAATTTAAAAATGGATAAAAGACCTGAATAGACATTTTTCCAGAAATAACCAACAGGTACATGAGTAGGGGCTCAACATCACTAATCATTAAGTGAATGCAAACTAAAACCACAGTGGGTATCACTTCACACCTGTTAGAATGACCATCATCAAATAGATGAGATGAGAAATACTGGCGTGGATGTGGAGAAAAGGGAACCTGTGTACCCAGTTGGTGGGAATGTAAATTGGTGTAGCCACTATGGAAAACAGTATGAAGGCGTCTCAAAAAATTAAAAGTAGAACTACCGTATGATCCAACACTTGCACTTCTGGGTATATATCCAAAGGAAATGAAATCACTATGTTGAAAAGATGTCTGCACCCCCCAGTGTTTGTTGCATCATTATTTACAATAGCCAAGACATAGAAAAAATGCAAATGTTTCAACAGGTGAATGGATAAAAAAGTTGTGAGATACCTATAATGGATAACCAATGAGACATAAAAAGAAAAAATCCTGCCATTTGCAAAATCACGGATGGATCTTGAGGGCATTATGCTGAGTGAAATATGTCTGAAGAGAAAGACAGATATTGTGTGATCTCCCTGATATGTGTATTCTAAAAAAAAAAAAAATCAGATTTGTGGTAAACCAGAGGCAGCGGTTCGGGGGTAAGGGAAGGTGGTCAAAAGGTATAAGCTTCCAGTTCCAAGATGAGTAAGTCTGGGGTTGTAGTGTCCAACACGATGACTATAGCTAACGGTGCTGTACAGTGTATTTGAAAGTTGCTACAGGAGTAAATTCTAAAAGCTCATTACAATGAAAATATTTTTTCTCTTTTGTGTGTCTTTATGAGAGATGATGGATATCAGCCAAACTTATTGTGATATAATCATTATGTACTACATGTAAGTCAAGTCATTCTGTACACCTTCAGCATAAACAGTGCTCTATGTCAACTACATCAGAATAAAACTGAAGGAAAAAAATTGTGTGAAAAGTTACCTCAATCGTAATCAAAGACATACAAATTAGAGCAATGAGAAGTCATGTAAATCTATCATACTGACAAAATTAATGATAAAATCTACAGTTGTCAATGATAGTGGGGAACAGACACTATGAAGCCAAAAAAAAAAACAGATAAATTTTTAATGACATGGACTTGCGTTCAAAATATATTGCTAAGTGGAAAAGCAAGTTACAAAATAGAGTGTAGATACATGCAAATTTGGGGATTATGAGGTATTTTTCTATTTATTTTCTAGTATTTTCTAAATTTCTTAACAGTGAATGTGGTTACTGAGGAGTTGTTACATGAAGTAGTGAGAATGAAGATGAAAAGGGGGTTTTAAGAATTGTACTTCACCATTTCCCCATCCATTCTTAGCTACCAGATTATCCTAGATGCTTTTTTTGATGATGAAAAACTGTGTTGTTAGTGATTCTACAACATCTTACTACCCTGATGTACCGTGACTGTAATGGGGTTTGTGGGGGTGACTTGGTGAAGAGGTAACTTTTCACACAATTTTTTTCCTTCAGTTTTATTCTGATGTAGTTATTCTGATGTAGCCTACTAAACATAATGTTCTTCATGTAATTGTAGATTAATGATAACAAAAAAAAAAACTGTGTTGTGTTTTTCCATTCCATGTGTGGAAACCAGAGAAAACTTACTCAAATGACACAACAGAATTGAGCATCTGAGGATCTTATGCCATATTCCCTGACATTTCCCACTGGGCCACATTTGGGGGGCATTTCCGTGGTGATGCTGGTGAGTTCAGTGAGTCACAGGACCGCTTCCTCGTTTGCTCTCCACAGGGCTGCTGGAGCGATGTGGTGGGAAGGCGGTCTTCCTTGCTGGCGTGCATTCTGCTCAGCGCCCTGGGTTATCTTATTCTTGGAGCATCTACCAGTGTGTTCCTGTTTGCCCTTGCTAGAGTCCCCGTGGGTGAGTTCTTGCCCCGCATGTGTGTTTTCATTTAAAATAAATCAATCGCATGTGTATGTATAGAGAAGGCCTCTCTGTGCTTGCAAAGCCTCTGATGAGAGCTTATGTAAGGAGAGGACAACAGCAGTAGCAAGTAGAACTTTGAGGCGACACTGGGTGCTGGCTGGGATGGCAGTGGGTAGTCCCTGTGGAAGCTCTTTATTCTCTGCCTTTCATAGTGATTACGCCCTGAGAGTCACTGAAAGTGTTTCTGGTCCCCTTGCAGGCATTTTTAAACACACACAGACCATCTCGAGGGCTCTGCTGTCTGATCTGGTTTCTGAGAAGGAACGGCCACTAGTGATGGGAAAGCTCAACACGGCATCTGGTGTGGGCTTCATCCTGGGCCCCATCGTTGGAGGATATCTTACGGAGCTAGACGGCGGGTTTTATCTCACAGCCTTCATCTGTTCTTCTGTCTTCATTCTCAATGCTGGTAAGTTGACATTTAATCATGAGAAGACTGGCTTATGCATTCATGCTGACCAGTCTGCCTACTTTTCTCTCATCTCCTTACAATTTGTTCTCCTAGAATAGGCAGACTTATTATTCAGAAATGAAAGTTTTGACTGTGTCCCCTTTTGTGGACCCCGTGGCTTCCCTTCATGCTGAAGCATGTGTGTGTCTCTCATGGCTGGCATGGCGGTGGACCAGCCTCACCCATGCCTGGCTTACTCTCACAGGAGGGCACTGAAATTTGCTCTTTCCTCTACCTACAACATTCTTTCCATGTATCTTTACTGCTTGTTTCTTCTTATCATTCTAGCCTCAAATACTTGCTTCCTTGGAGAGGCCTCCTCTGATCATTCTGTTCAGAATAACTCAGTTTTCTTCATAGCACTTCTGAAAGTGTATTATCAATTTATTTTCTTGCTTATATCGTATCTGCCCCCCTCCCCAGCAACCTCCAACACACACAGTCAGAAAATAAACTCCACAAGGATAGGGATTTCCTCACTGCTAGTGCCCCTGCCCAGAACAGGCCGGGCATGTAACTAGTGTTCAGTAATACTTGATGAATAAGGAATCATGCAGGACTGTGTGTGTCTCTCACTGTGTTCTCCTTGGATGCAGGGCCAGTTGCTTAAAGCAAGGGGACGAACCTCTTTACCCCGAGACTGTTATGGCTGACCCTTAGAGAAACAACCTTGTAAATGAGAGGGTTCATGCTATTCAGGTTTCCTTACACATAATGATTGATATTCTACTTTCCTGCAGCTTTTTGAACCTTCGGAGTCAAGGATGCAGGTTGCATGATGAATTCCATCTTGGGCTAGGATATCACATTCGGAAGCAAAGTTCATGAGTTTAATCTCAATCTCATAGGAATACTTGATGATTTCCTACCAGAAGTTTAACCTGCACCCTCAGCCAGGAGGTGAGGTGTGATGGGTCAGGGTATATCTAGGTAAAATGACTTTCAGCACAAGCAGGTGGCCAGCTGACTTTCCATTTAAAGGAAGGTACACAACTGTGATAGCCCTTGAAGTCAGAAATCTGTATAAACAAAGTACACACCTATGAAGTTCTATGTTGGAGTCTCCAAAGATAGTGTTTTGTGTGTTGCCCTAACGTGAGCTTAGGAAGGGATCTGGGTCAGGTAGGAATACATTCAGCTGCAGGCCTTCCCAGTGATGGTGGCTTAAAGTAGTAGGGAGTTCTTTTTCACACTGAAGATGGGGTAGGCAGGTGGCAGAGGAGGAAAGGGAGAGGCGGGCCTAACAGCAGGCAGCGTGTCAGGGCGGTGGCCTCCCAGGGCCGTGGGCACACGGGGTTGCTATTTTCCCATTCCAGTCTGGCCATACTTTTCTCATCAACAGCCATGACTGCCTTCCTCAACTCTTTCATCCCTTCAGCTTCTATCCTTACTCTAATCTGTCCTTTACTTGAGAAAGGCCTCTCATGTCTTATCTCCGTGACTTCTGTTTCTATGGTTAAAAACTCAAACTGTGCAGCTGGACAGACTTGGATTCAAATCCCTGTTTTGCCACGTTTCAGTGTGGGCCTTGTGCACGCTGCCTCGTGCCTGACACCCAGGTGGAGATCCTGGCAGGCATGCGTAGGGAAAGATATCCTAGAGTGGTAAGCTTGAATTTCATTTTAAGAAAATTTGGGGGCATAGATTGGCAAGAGGTCATTCTACTTGGATGGCATGGGATAAATAAAGCCACCGAGTCAGGAATGTGCCAGTCCCGTGGGGGCGAAGGTAGGGTTATCTGCATGGGGATCAGAACTGCTGGGTAAGGTCATGTGTCATGGTCTATGAGCACGGCACCCCCAGAGGTTGTAAGGTGGGGGGGGAACACATGGGGTTCCTGATAGGGAGCAGATCCAGGCATGTACTCAAGTTGTTGGTGTTGAGCTGTCCCTACCCACCTGCCAAGCCAAGGCCAGCTGTCTCTGTGCATAGCAGCTTGTGCCACCTCAACACAGCGCTAATGTAATCCGGTTGCCTGTTTCCTTGTCCAAACTCCCTTTTAGATTTTAACCCCTTGAGGGCAGGGATTTTAGAGGCCTTGTCTCATCTGTTAATATATTTCTAGAGTTTAACACAGGATTTAGCATGTAGGGAGCACAGATATGCAGTCTTTGTTTGGATGGTGAATTGATGGGGGATTGGAGTAGGTAGAGAACCAGAAAGGTGATGAAGGCAAGAATGTAAGCATAAAGCTTAAGAACTGAGATATGATCATCACAGGCTCTTGAGCTGAGAAAAAAGTGAACATTTTGTAGGTGTAGATTTCTTTCCCTGATATCGAATGGAGTAGAGGTAGCTGTGGGAATGGTTAAAAACTGGATTCAGAAATAGAGGTCAGTCAGTCTGAACAGAGGTCAGTGGTGAAGCAGGAATGCTCGCTTGTGCCCCTGGGGGGCGCTCTGGGAACCCCGTGCGTGCAGCCTGTGGTCACGGACCCTGTCCCATTTTGCCAGGGCTTGTTTGGCTCTTTCCATGGAGTGAAGTACAGCTCACCCCCGCAAACAGCGGCCAGCAGCTGGGTAAGAACTCTGCGCTTTTGGGAAAGACCAACTGTGAACTGCAGGAAGCAGCAGCCACGTGGGAGAGGGCGGCGAGCGTGAAGACCACTAGGCCGCCCTGGATGGAAGTCCTGTTGATGCTGCAGGACATGAAGAGCCTGGTATTTTCTGCAATGTGGGACCTATTTCTCGTGCGCTTGCTCATGGCCGTGGCTGTCATGCTGTACTACAGTAACTTTGTCCTTGCCCTGGAGGAGCGCTTTGGGGTGCGGCCCAAGATGACAGGCTACCTCATCAGTTACAGCAGCGCCCTGGGGGCCCTGGCTGGATTTGCCCTGGGGCCCATCATGCGACTGTACAAGCATGACACCCACGCCATCCTGCTGCACTCCAGTGTGCTCACCTGCCTGCTTCTGCTGCTCTATGCCACGGCGCACACCATGGCTGCTGTCATCCTTTCTGCCACCCTCCTGACCTTCTCCACTGCGGTGGGCAGGACCTGCATCACAGACCTCCAGCTGACCGTGGGCGGTGCCCAGGCCAGTGGCACTCTCATCGGCGTGGGGCAGTCTGTGACAGCGGTGGGCAGGATCATTGCCCCCCTCCTCTCAGGGGTCGCCCAGGAGTTTAGCCCTTGTGGCCCCCCAAGTTTGGGGGTTGCCTTAGCCTTAGGGGCTATTTTCATAATGTTGCTACACAGACCTCGCTATGGTGGTGATGGGACTGACAAAATAAAAAGCGAGTAGAATCAATTTGGACAACATGGGGAAACACAATGAAGGGGTGTGAATGACGGGCCACGGCTAGAATGAAAAGGTGCCCTGAAGGGGCGGGTGGCATAGTAAAATGACTTCCTTCCTAATGCGTGTGCTTCACTGGCAGCTGTCCAGGCCAGGCCTGCAGCATGGTCCAAAGTCAGAGTGGCCCAGGGAAGGTTAAGATCGGGCAAAGCCTTGTCACAGGGGAAGGTGGTGTTCATTTACCTAAAAGTCTCCTCTTCCCGTCTGGGCCAGTGGGGTTAAAATTTTCAAGGGGAAACCGTAGCCAGCTGCAGGATGGGAAACAGTGGTGGGTTGGAGAAGAGAAGCAACCATAGGATTTCCAGAGTGACCCATTAATAAAACACCAATCAGTTGGGACCAGTTTGCATGTCAAATTGCATATGTGAAGAGGGGGCTTTTACGCTGTCAAATCCTAGAGACTGAAGAAGTTGCTCTGCTAAAACTAGCCTGTGACTTTTCTCAAGTTACAACAAGGCCATGAGTGCTGGTTCCACTTGGGGACCTGGGTAGCAATCAGATTCCTGGCTTCCCCCTGACTCCCCGGGCTAAGGTAAGATCCAGATCATGCTGTGTTTAGTAAAAAATACCTATAATTTCTCACAGAGGTAGAAAAGGATCATTCTGAGACAGACTCGTTTTGATTAACATGAAAGCCAGAAACTGGTCATTTTTATTAATAGCTAAGTTTGGACTATTAAAATTGTATAATCACAGCATGTGGCGTTCTCCCAGCTCTAAGTATGGCTCACGATTCAGCCTTAGTACAGGGAACATAAGATACTTGGTGTTTATTTGGATCCCCAGAAGACTCAACTCTTCCAGGGCAGGTTTTAGTAGGTTCAGGAGAGGAGGGAGTAGTAAGATTTGGAGGGAAGTAGGAGGATGGCAAGAGGATCAGGTTGAGGAAGTGGGGGGCAGAGCAGATGGAGGGGGGAGGGTGCACAGGACACCGAGGAAGAGGGCACCTGGGCCGGGGCATGAGCACAAGGTGACACTAGGTGTCTGTAGACAAAGGAAATGGGGAGGGGAAGGAAGGCCTCAGAATCCAAATTTTCTTTTTCCTTTTGTATTAATCATTTGTTAGCCTCAGTCTAAAATTTTCATTTGCAGAGAGACAATTTTACATTCTTGATAATGTTTGGAAGCTTCAGAATACCAATTAAAATATGCATCCTATTCAGTTTGGACAATTTCAGAGCCATGGCTGTCCAATTCAGCTTTGAGAAAAGTAAGTTTGGGGAAATGAAGAGTTCTCCTTAATGGTCATGCATTTTCTAAATCAAATTTGGTTAAGTTGGTCCATTTACTTAACTGTGTGTGAGGAGGGAGCATAAAATTTAAATATAAAACCAGCCTGGAACCCAGAAGGGGACAGGGGTGGCAGGGTGTGAACCTGGAAGCATTTTGATGACCAAAATTCCATTCCTTAGAGGTTTTTCTCTAGAGTGAAGAGAAAAATTCCTAAACAGCAGAGTTTCAACAGGAACAGCATGGCTCCAAAAGGAATCAGGCTGAAGGCTCACACGGTTCCAAGGGAAACTTTCCAGTTCTGAAAAGGAATCAGACCAAAGGCTAGCACAGTTCCAAGAGGCACAGGTTCACAGGAACAGTCTGGTTCCAAGAAGGATTCAGACCGAAGGCCGGATGAATACTCACAGAAAGGACGAGGCCCCTCCCAAATGAAACCTGGAGAGCTCAGAAACACAAAGACAGCAGAGCTTGTGATCCAGGAGAAAACAAACCCTGAAACTCCGGGGTCGGCAAGCAAGCAGTAAGCCCAGTGGACTCTCTAGCTACGAGCATCTGTTCACTCGGCAGCCTTGGGCTGCTGGTTTTCTCCGGATGCCACTTCAGGCCAGATTCCTGGGGGCCACTGCCTCTGGGGCCACACACCCTGCAGAGCTCAGGCTGTCAGTGTAACCAAATATGCCTGGATTTCAGGTATGATGTTCTCCCAGAAGCCAGTGCTTGTTGTGCTGCATGGGTCAGGAGTGGGTAGGAGCCGGGGGAGAGCCCAAAGCATGGAGGTTCTTTAAGGTGCAAGAGTCAGGTATCATGCCCCCTCAGAGGGACTCAGTTCTACAGGGTTGTATGTTGAAAATCATTCCCTTCAATCAAGTAAATACCAAGGTTTTATGCAATGAAGCACAATTTTGGAATTTTTCCAAAGGCCATTTTTCGCTCTTAGAAGTTTCTTAGAAGCTCTTAAATATAGCCATGCTTTCATTTTTTTAAATCCTAGCACTTTATTTTTGAACTTAAAGCCTACAAGCTTAATAAGACCTTAAAGTTAATCAGTACATGGAAATACTGGAAACCAAAGATTGATGTCTGTATAGAGAGCAGGGTAACATCTCTGTTATTCTCCACTAGAGATTTTAATATTTTGTTCATAGTATATTTGTAGATAAATCTGTTCTTAGAGTCCCTTTCAAATACTGAAAGCATTGCTGTTCCAAGTGCGTTCCCAGGACCAGCCACCCCAGCTTCCCCTGGAGCCTGTGAGACAGGCACTCAGGCCCACAGACCTACTGCGGACCGCTTTCACAAGATACCCTGCTGCTCTGTGTATGCAGTAAAGCTTGAGAGCCACTTTGTCTAATGGACAGACAGTACATGTATAGCGTAGGAAATATGATCTCAGGGAAATTAAATCAGCGCAATTACAGTTTGTGTTGTTTTGTTTTTGAAATTCTTTTGAGTGACTTCTGTAATTCTTTCCAAAGTGTTAGATTGAGCCAGATGAACCTGCTACTTTTGTAAATGCCGAAAATAGCTGCAGCTGCACACGCACAACTTAGTATCATATGGAGTCATTTTAGAGACACCGATCTTGCCTGAAAAGTTAATAAGACATGGGATCCTTTAGACATTATGCCAGGTATAGCTGGGGAGGACTGTGATGCATCCTCAGGGCTTTGGGATCTAGATGACTTTTTCCACAGAAGGAAAGGATTCCTCTGCCCCCATGTTCCCATGAGTAAACTTACGATAGGGAGCATGGTGTGGCTGGCCACGAGGGTAATGTGCAAGGCTCCAAGGCCCAGGCCACACAGCCACCTGGAGCTAAGAAGTATGGCTGGAGCAAACAGGAGGGGCTAGAATGGGTGGTGCTCTACCCTGGCTGCACATTAGAGTGACCGGATGCCCAGAGCCTGCCTCGGGAACCAGACTGAAGTACCCCAGGTGTTTCCAGTGCACCCCCAGACTTGAGAATCATGGGGTTATATTGTGAAGAGAATCATGGACCATGGACTGTGCTTGGGGTGACCTTTCATTCTGACAGGTGAGGAACAGTCGCTGAAGAATTCATGCTGTTACAGTTCACTTATTGTAAGAAATAGTGCTGATTCTTATATTGAAAACATATTCTCAAACAGCTTGTGTTGTTGTTCAAGGGGAAAAGATAATTATTAACATTAAGGAAGAAATATTAATTCCTACCAATAATTTATATAGCATGACAGTGGACTGTAAGGATCTTGTTAGAACAAAAGATTGTATTTTGACCAGTCTTGATTTACACTACATCTTGATCATTAAGAATCCTTTTTCCAAAGCATATACTGTGGAGGAACAAAAAGTAGTTAAAGTACCTATTAATAGCTGCAATTTACAATGGGTGATAAGAGATGCCCTGTCTTCAGGCTTATGAAGCTTCCATTTTGAATCTGGGTAAATTCTTATCCAGACTGAGATTAATGTTTTTGTATGATACCTTACCCACCTAAAAGCTACCCTGAATTTGCTCAATGAAACTGAAACCCCACGTGAAATATTCAGAATGAATCTAATGTAATCAATGTGTTGTGCCACTGAGTGGAGGAGTCGTGCCTGGCCCTTGCAGGTCTGTGTGCACTCACATAGCTGCGTGTCCCATGCTTCCCTTGGTCTGCTTTGTGACTGAAGTGGAAGACGGCACTATGGGTCTGCTTGAGGATGCCGGCCGGCGGCAACACAACCGTGAGCATTTCCTTCTGATCACCTTCAAAAAGCCTTCGCCGTGCTGTCCTTCAGGGTGAGCAACACACTAAAATGTCCCAAGTTGTACCTGCCTTTGAAAGTAACTTCCTTGATAAAAGAAAGGTAAGGACTTAAGATAGATGCTCAACAGTAAGAGGTAATTATGGTAACAAATATGTTTTGCTCAGTTTTGATCAGCTGCCAAAAACCATGTGTCCATGAAAATCTAAAATTTGATGTGGTGATACATAGCTCTGTAAAGCCTTTAAAAATCATTGGAAAACAATAAGCTGATCAAAAAATGCATGGTGGATCTGAACAACAGACACTTACCCAAAGAAGAAATACAGATGGCTAACAGGCACCTGAAAAGATGCTCCACATTGCTAATCATCAGGGAAATACAAATTAAAACCACAGTGAAATAATCACCTCACACTATGGCCATTATCCAAAAGATAAGAAATAGCAAATGCTGGTGAGGTTGTGGAGAAATAGGAACCCTCCTACACTGTTGGTGGGACTGCAAATTGGTGCAGCTGCTGGGGAAAGCAGTATGGAGGTTCCTCAAAAAACTAAAAATAGAAATACCGTTTGACCCAGGAATTCCACTCCTAGGAATTTATTCAAAGAGACCATAACCCCTAATTCCAAAAGATATATGCACCCCATATTTATCACCACACTGTTTGCAATAGCCAAGATATGGAAGCAACCTAAGTGTCCATCAATAGATGAATGGGTAAAGAAGATGTGTTGCATATACACAGTGGAATATTATTCAGCCATAAAAAGAAAAGAAATCCTGCCATTTGCAACAACATGGATGGAGCTAGAGGGTATTATGCTTAGTGAAATAAGCTAGGTGGAGAAAGAGAAATGCCAAATGATTTCACTTACATGTGGAATCTAAAACAAAGCAAAACAGAAGGAACAAAACAGCAGTAGACTCATAGACACTGAGAAGTGACTAGTGGTTACCAAAGGGGGGTGCAGTGGGCGGGTGTTGAGCCACTGTAATGTATATTTGATAAAATTTTTTTAAAAAGACCACACCAGCCTAACTGGTTTTCTTGGCTTCACTGGAGATGGATGGTAATTATAGATTTGCTTAGTTTATGTCACCGTATTCCTATTATGTTAATAGGTGTGCGCAAGGTAGTTAGTAGTTTAAAACCTATACATGCTTAAGGTACTCTACAAGAAGATATGGCAAAGAAATAATCAATCCTCCCATGTTTTCTTCCATATGCTACCTCTATAGCTTTTCTTCTTCCTTCCTAATTACAACCCTTAAATAGAATTCGTGCCTCATATCGAATTTACCGAGCATCATAATTCCTCCAGGTGGTAAAGATACCTCGAGACAAGTGCTGGGCATAGAAGCCACAGGGCATAAATCTGCAAAGAAGTAAAAAGCTAACCTTCTCAAACAATATGGCTTCTCTCTCACCAACTTTACATTTCCCTGTATGGCCCCGGAAGATGACTGGTTAGCCGGAGACAGGTAAGATTCAAGGGAGGAACAACCTAAGACACGCACAGTCGCAGGGGGGCCATCAGGTGAGAAATTGGGGATCAACAGTGGTGAGGCTTAGAACTTCACCCCCCCTGTTTTGAGAGAAATCTGCATCCGTGGATGTTTTAAGGCCCTTGTCTAGCTTGGATTAACACATAGTCTACAGGCACACACCTGATCATCTACAGTTGCTCTCTTACAACACTAAGCTATGTTTTCTACCTTTATCTTGCATCTACCTACCACTTCAGCATTTTATTAAAAATAAAAATAATAATAATAATAAAGGGAGAAATGTGGGATCCACATATAAATCAAGTATAAAAATCAAACGAATATTCATATCTGACCTGATTGTTTATAATTCATAATGCATGATCAAAACCGAAAGTTTCTGTGATGACTGCCCTTGTACTGTTCACCATGTAAGAACTTATTCACTATGTAAGAATTCGTTCACCATGTAAGAACTTGCTCGTTATGCTTCAGAAGATTGGAGACTGACGAGAATTAGGCTTGAGATGGATTAATGATTGTGCATTGAGCATTGACTCCCCTATACAGAATTTTATTGTTGTTAACAACCATTTGATCAATAAACATGAGAGATGCCCTGTCAAAAAAAAAAAAAAAAAAGACCACACACAAAAAATCATTTGATCAGACGATGGATAGCATTAACCTAACTTCTTTTGCTTGGGTTGGCTTTGGAAGGCACCATTTAATATTTCAGTGCATACATTATCTTTGAGCCCTTTAAAGAGTTTATTTTCATATAGAAAATTAACAATCGTAATCTTTATTCCTCTAATCAGGTTAACACAGTAACAGTGTTAGCCTGGTTTGAATGTATTTGAAACTAACAGAATTGAAATTTTTAATACTCTTAAATTTTTACCTTTCCAAAATCCCAAGTTACCATGACCCTATGTTAGTACAAAGGACAGAATGGTTTTTGCAATACACATATAAAAATTGGAATTCCGGGGCTGTCCTGGTTTCATGTGATATGTGTAGTATAATGATTAATAAAATGTTGCCATGTGACTTAGAATTTCAACTTTTGCATGACGTTTCACAGAAACCAGGAAAAAGTTTCCTTTCTTATGTTCATATATGGAATTTCTCTTCGTTACCATAACTGGATGCAGAGAGCCTCATTTAAATTAGAAATTTAGTCACAAAAGAATCCAGTGAAATAAAAAAGGAGAAAAATATTTGCATATTTAATTCAAGGTATTTTGTTCCACATGGCAAAATCAGGAAAATCCCTACCAATGTGCTTGCCATTCTGTCCACTGGGCCTCTCATGGAGGGACAGCCCTATACCCAACAATATAAAGAAAAGGAACCCCCATAAATTCTCTGTGACATACCGAAAGGTCCTGAAGCAGGTTCTGAACTATTCAAAATAATCAAAATGCTGTGTATATTTTGAGACTTTGATAATCTATTTACAATAAATATGTTAACTCAACACAGAAAATTTCATTCTTTGGCCTGACAGGAAAGAGAATGGACCCACAATTTACTGACTAAGAGGTAGAAAAGCAGGATTTTACTTGAAAATATTGTAGAAAATTAGAAAACAGGAATGAGAAACTGTGTGCCAGTTAAGATGTTCAAGGACTTGATAATATGGGTTGAATGTTGAAACCACAATGTTGTTCATGTGAATCCTTCATAAGATTGTATATCAGTGATACTTTAATTTTTAAAAAAATGTTCAGAAACAATGTTTCATATGCAAATCTGACCACGTTTAAGGGTGTCTACACGTACAGCAAATGACATTGAGAGGCACTCTGAAGGGAAGTGTCATATCTCCTGCACAAAGGAGCTCCGTTCACTGCCAGGCAGCATTACTTAAATGGACCTCTTGTTTTTCTTACAAGTGGGTTGAAGAAAAGGCCTGTTTAAAATGTAGTATACAAAGTACCAGCAAGCTATATGTTTTGCTCTAAAAGTAGAAAATGCACACACACACACCAAAAAACAGATCACCAGAGTTCTTACTCGTGAGCCTTGCTTGTCCAGACTGATGAAGGGAAATGATTTGGACAGTGCAACAAATGCCTAACATGCTGAGACATGTAGTCAGTGACTGTGCTTCCCTATGCTTTGTGTATTACTAATTCCCAAAGCAGAAGGGAATTTCATCCCAGGTATTTTGGGGCCATTACACAAGCACTTGTTTTTAAAAAGCATCAAACTTCAGGACTAGTTTCAATTTAGTTATTTGCTAAATGGCATAACTTTCACCTGTGGTCAGCCTACCTACCATTCCATATGGAGAAATAAGCCCTGACTTTTGCACTTCCACATGGTCACAATCAAAGCTGTTACAACACCAAAGCCCCATCCAAATTCTACTGTCACACTGGAACTTTGGATCAAAGCTGTTTGAACTAATCACTTACAAGGGGTTAGGAATTGTTTCTGTACTACAGACATTTAGATAATTATGATAGTTACAGGGTTTCAACTCTATACTCTCTAGAGTTTAATAATTTTATAAAAGATGAATTATAGAGAAAAAGCTAAATGAAGTCAAATTTATTTCTCATTGTTTCTGTCATTCAACAAATAAGAAAAAGATATAAACTGTAATAAAGGTAAAATGACATGTGTTTGTTTTGTTTTTTGTTATTCTTTGAAGTTTACACAATGACTTCCAAATTCTTTGCCTGAATTTTAACTAATGAAAGCTAAATTTGGTCTACCTGCTTACTAGGTAGATGTGTCATAAAAGTTTTCTTGTTTTCTCCTTCCGTTCCAGAAAGTCAGACTTCTTACTGATTAATATAGGGCACCAGGAAAGATCAGGGAGTTTATTTTTAAGGTCATTTGCCATTTCAATCCCTTTTTAGATTTCATAAACTTCAACTTCTGAAAATTTACTCTGGGCATTCTCAAAAATGTCCATCATATCACTTGATGAGTCACATGCCTATAATAAAACTCTAAATTAAAAGTCAGTTTTAATTTATTTTCAGATGAAACATGTATATTTATATAAATATTTTCACTTAATATATTTGGCACAAAGTCCTAAGCTTATAGTTTTCAAATTGTGTCTACACTGCTCTCCATTGATCAATTCAGGAAAGTTTTGGAAAGGAATTATGTTCTTTATGAACTTGCACCTTGTTCGTTTATCCTTCCTTCTGTCTCACACCCAACAATCAGCCAGCAGTATTTCAAGATTTTAGAACATGAGAGAAAAGGGTAGAAAATGTATTCACATTGGCAGAAGTAGAGGAAGGGACTAGAGAACCCCTGCTGAGGATTTCTAACTACTGTATATTTTTCTTTATAATTTGTCTATGTTTTCCACCAATAGTACTATGGTTACCTGTATCTTTTGCTGTTTATCTCTAGTGTGAATCCATGGGACTACATGAGTGGCTTCATTTCATATCTAGATCCAGAAATTTAGAGTCTTGTTCCAGTCAACTTTTTAAAATAGGAGTTTTTCAAGGGAGAAAAAAAATGACAGGCCAATAAAATCTACAGTTTAAGAGTCAGAGATTCAAATATTAATCTTTAATGATTATGTTCCACTTTCTGCCTTTCTTCTGTGCTTTCATAAAGTACCCAGATGAGTAGAATCCATTTTTATATGAAGAATTTGAGCTACTACTTTATTGAGGGGGGAGAGGTAACAAAGTACGATCCAGTGCAAACGATGGAAATGTCACATTCTCCAAGTGCTTCCTGAATAAATTCAGAACCTGAACGATCACCAATTTGTTAAGCATTGGGATACTGTTTATATAAACTTCCATCCTTGTCTGCTTGGAGCCTCTGACCTGGATTCAAAGCTCTAGAATGTTCTACAGAAAAATTCTAAAGTAGGTAGTCATATGGGCATGAAAGGGAACCTCCTGCATCCTCCTCCCAGTATTGCACTATATAAGACCTGCCAACAAATTGCAAACAGGCCCTGTCCTGTCTCCCCACACTGTGTGGGGGCCCCCACAGGCGGAGCTTCATCAAAAGCTGCCCCCAGTCTGCTATCCACCATAAGCTGGTTTCACACACACAACCTTGTTCTTCGCACCATTTAAACATGAAAGAGAGGCAGAGTCTCTCTGTCACCCCTAAACACACAGTAGAATGAGGAACAAATTAAAAAGCAGCCAACTCTATTCCATGGGAATCTGTGCTCTGGGAGCCAGGCCACCATGTGCCTCGATGTTCTGGTCGTTCCCCTGATGAGCGTCTCCAGGCGTCTCTGTTCCTTACTGCGCTCTTCCTTCCCCAGCTGGTCATCAGCTCAGAGAGAGGAACACCTTGACCATCCTCCAGGCACTGTCCTTGCTGCCTTTGAAAGATTCTGAGTATTTTTAGTGCCATTAAAAACTGATTACAGATATACGTATTTTTTCATAAATAAAATTTGAAGCATATATGTATATATTAAAATTTTCACCAACAAAGGTGTGTTAAAAATTTCAAGTTCTGTCATTCCAGTTCAATAAAGGCACTTTTTTTTTTCTCTAGGCTTGCAAAGACTACAATTGCTAGCAACAGGTCCTGAAAGACATTTTATGGGACTTTTTTCTTTGATTTTCCTTTTCTTGAAATAAATATCCATCCTATTAATCTCTAATCATCCTGTTAATCAATGGCATGACTCTACTATCCAGAGGAAGTACTTCAATGCATAGAAGGTTTTAAATGGATTCCACAGTTGTGTCAGGTTTCAGAGTAACAAACCACAACTATGCTGGGTCAGTCACCCGAAGGGCTGCTCTGGCCATTTGCATTATGGCTTCTCACTTCCAAATCGGGCTTTCCGGCTTCCAGGTTCCGATGCCCTTCGGACTAGTCTGGGCGGTGGCTTGGGGCGGACACCTTCGGGCGCACGGTGTTCCTGCACTGGGCCAAACTGGCCTTTGGAGAGAAGGGGCTGCCGCAGCACACCTGGAAGCTGGGTGCCCCCATCTTTGCTGTGGGGAGCTGAGGGGCTGCAGAGGTGCCCTCGGCCGGAGTCCACGTCTACCTCATTCTTCCATTCTATTTTATAGGACTGGGGGGCTTTCTCTGAGAACTGTTCTGGCAAGAAGCGCCTCGCTCGGGGCTGCAGATTGAGGACGGTGGTCCCAGCGTCTGTGTCTGAGTCACTGCTATTGCCACCTGCCACAGAGCGAAAGAAGGACGACACAGGCAAGCGTTTAGAGAGCAGGCGCTGCGAGTGGGTCGGGAAGCTGCTTGCTTTCGGGCTCTCGGGGTTGGACTGGGGAGGTCTGAGGGCTCCCTGGAACTGACTGCATGGGGTGCTCTGTCACCTCCCTGGGCGTCCACGTCCACAAGGTTGTATTCATACTAATTCTGAACAGCTTCCTAGGTGCCAGGCACTGTCTTAAGCACTTTTAAATGCCTTAACCTATTGCATCCTCACAGCCACCCATTTTACAGATGAAGTAACTGAGGTTCAAGAGCTAGTAGGTGGTGGAACAGGACATCGAACAGATCATCTGTGCTCTCACCCGCCCCCTCAGGACTATCCCAGCACAGTCTGGCACACAGTAAGCAGACCAATGTTTAGCTGTGATTATAATGATTTTTGTTTCAATCTGGGGTCTTAGACATGGCCTTTTTATTTCGTTTATATTTTCATAAAAGGGCTGAGCACCAAGGCACACTCTTTAAACAATGGGGAGAGGTATGATCAGAGCTGGTTGTCAGAATTCAGGTCCTAGAGGACTGCAGGTAGGACAGCTCACGGGACTTGGGAACTGGCTGCATTTGATGGATGCACGGTGCCAACATGGCCCACCACTCTAAAAATTCAGGGCTCCCCTCTTCATCCCTCACCCTCCCTCCTCATTCCTCAGCTTACGCTCCGTTACGTTTCATTAGCTTTTCATAGCCTACAGCCATCGTTAGCCTTTCCTCTTCTTGGTTAATTAAATAAACAAGCAAAAAAATCCAAAAAACAAAAAATGGGGGTATTATTATTGCACCCCACATTTTCCCAGCATCATGCCCAATCATATCTCCCCTGGGGTCACCAGAAAACATCTTGGAGTCTATGTAAAGCTTACCCTCAAATAAAGAGATATTGGACCTTATGTCAGAGATATTAGACCTTAAGCTTCAATAATTACAGTCAGAAGTAAAATATACAGCTGCCTTTATGAAAATATATTAGAAGTGTAAAAAATTTATATACACCTTTGCTGATTTAAACTTTCTATTTACCTGTTCACTAAACAACTGGTGACAATATTTACCTTTTCTATACCAAACAATCATTATGGAAAACAACAGATTGAATTATTTATAAGGTACATAGAACTCCATTAAGAAAGGTTACAATGCTAATAAAAGATCACCACATTATTACTTTAGATTTGTACACTATTGAACTCATTGTCCTTAAGGAAGACAAAGAACAGGAAAAGTTTTCTATTTTATAAACATCAATAAATAAATTTAGCTTTTCTGCTCCAACTGTATTTATTACCTGTGTTAGAAGTATTCTTTTTCTTTTGTAGCTTTTCTGGAAGCTTTGTATTTTTTGGTAAGGATAAGTATCGAGAGGTTGACGTGGAAGCCTGTAAGACACAGGAAACTGTAATTAGAAACCCAGATGTCATTTATTGTATTTTAGAAGTTTAAAATCTTATGATACACCTTGTTACAAATTAAAATTCTACTTGATTCCAAAATGACTTTGTGAGAGGCTACAGGGATCAGGGATAAATTTCCAACCAAAAATTAACTAAATTTTTTAAATAACTAAGTCTCTTCTAAAGTATAACAGATATCAGTACTAAGGAAAATGGAAATAAAGTAGGATCATTGGAAAATATGTGAAAACTCTTGGGATTTCTTAAAGAAACTGTACAGAAACATCCATATGAAACTATTACTAAAAGAGACACAGAACCTATATGTATGGGGAAGAAAATATATGGAAAACATAGTATATTTAAATTTTAATTAATTTTTACAAGTTTTGAAAAGAACAGAGAAAGGATTACTATAGCTAATTTGCTGACATTTGCAATGCCACAATCTCTACTTTCTTTGACTTTCAGTCAATGCTGCCACATTTTACACATTAAAACAGAGCTGCTCTTCTTGTTCACACATTACCGTCTTGGTCTCTAAAGACCCAATATAGAATATGATCAAAAACAAGATGCAGTGCCTGCCATGTTCAATCAATCAATCATAATATCTTTTTTAAATGGTTTTCCTTTATCTATTGACAATGCCCCATGTCAGGTGAAAAGCCGAGCAATCTTCCCTGTGAACATTCACTTGCCCAACACATGCAGGATGCCCACCTTCAGGCTGCAGCCTCTCCTTGGAGTGGTCAGTATTACTTTCCAAATGCCTGGCCCAGCCATTCTGCTTAAAATTGTAGTTTGACTGACCCTTCCATGCATTCCCAATCTCCTTTCTTAGTGATTTTTCTTTGTCTGTCTTTTCCATAGCACTAAAGTGCCTTTTAACACAGCAGGGAATTGATCCTGTCTATTGCTGATCGTCTCCTCTCCAACTAGACTCTGAATTCTGCACGTGAAGAAATCGGTCAGTTTTGTTCACTCATGCACCAAGTGCCCAGAGCAAGTGCCTGGAACGTAATAGGCACTAAGTAACATCTGCAAAGCGTTTCTAATTAACTCCATCCCAGAATTCCTGTGAATCAACCTTCAGGAGCCTTTCTGTCAGTAGAGCCTTGGGACCAGCTGCTGGCCCTGCTCCTGGAAGGCGTCTGCATCCCAGAGGCACAAACTCTCGTTACCCTGCGCTCCTGATTCAGGCTGCTGTCCTTCCTAATGCTTTCTCGCAAGCTGTGCCTCCGTCGGATCAGAATCTCCTTGGCTTGTCTCTCACTGGTGTCGGCCGTCAGATTGTGTCTGTTGTATGACAATGTCTGCAAGGAATACACAAGAGGCATTTTACAAAAAAACTGACCCATGCCCCAGAAATTCCAGAGCCTCACATTTCTTTAGCTCTGTACCTCAGCTAGGCACTTAACAACCAATGGGTAGAGCAAAACAAAAAACAGTATGAAAGCTAACACTAAGAGATTTTGAGAGATTCATCTTCTGATAAGACCAGGGAATGCACTTTTTTGTTTCATTGAAAAATGTGATCTTTATAAACCAGAAAAATGATTTAATTTATCAAAGATGCCTTTGTCTACCTGGAAGTACCTTGTATTTACTGAGCCCTCCTTAGCAGCTGGGGAAAAAAATACAAGTCATTTTCATTCATTCTCTATGGAGAAGGAATTACTGGCATAAATATGAACCACTCTGGGCCACTTGGTGGCGCCATGGCCTTTAGATTAACTTCAGAACATTTCTTTTCAACTGGGTTGTCAAATTGAGAAAGCTGCTGTTAGGACCAGCTAAGATCATCTCCTAGTATTTAAGGCAGTAAAATTTCTAAACTAGGGCTGTACCTGGAATTCCTTTTTAGTTTTATAGGCTATGTAGAAACTAATAGCTATTTACAAGCTAAAAGAAATCTGTTTTCTAAAATAAATTGTAATTAGCAATTAATTTCATTTTCTGATAAAATTAATGTGTACTTCTAGGGACTATCCCTGTATCCAGAACTATATTAGGACTAGAAGAGATATTCAAAAGCAACATAGAACAAGGCTCATTCTCTGCCTTGAGGAATGTACTATCTAGTGGAGCAGCTAAGACTAACAAAATAATACAAAATCATGAAACTAAGTGCTGAAACTATGTGGTACAGGATGAGTTCTAAGATGGAAAAATAGGGCTGGAAAAATATGCAGGTTGTTGGGGAAACCTTACAAATGGGAAGCTACAAATCAGCAGACAGGAAGCAATAGGACATTCCAAGTGGAATCCGAGAAGAAATAACACAAGCCAAGGAGTGAAGTCAGAAGCTACATGTCTGGGGCAGGTGAAGGAGATGCAGAAATAAGATCAGATAAGGTGGAACTTGGAAGAGAGACCCCAGGTTCTGAAAGAATATCTGAGCCTAGGAGCGACCAGTCAGTCATTCTGCTTCATTTTAAACAGGAGAATGCTGCCATGAAAAGGTGCTTTAGGGAAAGGGGTGGAGCGACAGCAATGTAAGATGGAATGGGGCAACCTTTGGGGAGACCAGCCAAAATGATACAGAAATGACCCCGGCCTGAGTGAGGAAGACTCCTGACACGTGGCATGGCCTGTGTACCACTTCATCTCCTGTGCCTTGATTTCTTTAAAAAATTTAAAAAGAGCAATCAATCACTTTCTTCACAAGTAGTTAACACATGTTTTTCTGTCCAAGTAGCGGATCTCCCAGGGGACTTACCCGTGGTGTCGGGGAGAAGAGTTCAAGCACCCTAACCAGACAAGACTCTGTGACAAAAGGGGAGGCTGCATGGCCCCTGCAGGGGTTGGCCTGACGGTGGGATACTGCCTACTATAACTGGATCGCACAAATTCAGAGGGCATGTTTTTAGCCAAAAGCAAGGAACTATTTTACTAAATAAATTATTCTCACTCGCTGACGGATTTGATAGAGATTTCTTGATAATAATTCTCGAATTTCATCCATTTCACCAGGTGTGAGCTTTCTTATTTTTTCTTCCCGACAGTCACTGTGAAAGTTTAGGAAAAGCATATTTCACTATTCAACAGATATTGGAATCACCAGTGTTCTTAGAGATATAATATCATTATTTAAAAAGAACATTAAAGAATAACACTAAGAAATTATTCAGTATTTTAAAATAATCCAAAGTTCTAAAACTTTTCAGTGTCGAAGTTATTCATGACAAGTTTAAATCATGCACATGATTTCAGAGTCTGTTTTTTAAGGAAGAAAAATGGTAGTAGCTTATAATGCTACCACTTTATTACTTGTAATACTCTATAAATAAAATAATGTAGAATAGTTTTTTCCCACAGAAAGTTACTTGGCTATATCTTGCTATTAAGGCCCAGTCTTTCAAATACCTCATTAGAAATATTTACAAAGTCACCATTTATAATAGGTATGTATACACAGTTGATCTTCATCATTCAGGGATTCCATATTTGCAAATTCACCTACTTGCTAAAAATTATTTGCAAGACAATTATCAAGACCTATGGCATGTTCACAGTCATTCACAGACATGGGCAAGGTAGGGAAAAATTTGAATGGGAAAAAATTCATTTTTAGTTTTATAAGCTATATAGAAGCTAACAGCTTACAGTGAAGCTAGTAGTAGCTATTTATAAGCTAACAGAAATCTATTTTCTAAAATAAATTGTAATTAGTAACTAGTTTTATTTTCTGATAAAATTCATGTGTACTTCTAGGGAATATCCCCGTATCCAGAACTATACTAGGGCTAGAAAAGATGTGCCCAACACACAGGCTCCCAGAGGAGGCTGAACATGGCAATACTCTGCCTAGTTGTCTCAGCTCTTGTATAAATGTCCTTTTCAAGGTCTATTTAGTGACACACTTTTCACATTTTTGTGTTTTGATGGTTTCCCTGTTTCAAATGGCCCCCAAGCATAGGTGTGGAGTGCTGTCTCATGCTCCTAAGCACAAGAAAGCTGTGATGTGCCTTCTGGAAAAAATGGGTTAAGTAAGCTTTGTTCAAGCAAGAGTTACGGTACTGTTGGCCATGAGTTGAATGTTAGTGAACCAGCAATATATATTAAATAAGGTGTCTTTAAACAGAAACATACATAAAACAAGATTATCTATCAATCAGCTGCTGAAAATGTTCTGACCAGAGGCTTGCAGAAACCTAACTCGGTATTTCCTCCGGGAGCAGTGGTTCTGTATTTGCAAATCAGTGTTCCTACTTTGTAGAGCATAACATTATAGACCTTATAAAGATTTAACATCGACTTTATAGACTTATTAAAACACATCAACTTTACACAACGGAACTACTGCAAACAATGAGAATCGACCGTATTTGTAAGTTTTATTCGAACTCCTTCAAAAAGGAGAAATTATGAAAATAAAGTTGGTTAGGCTAACATATATAAATGCAGGTCTCAGGGAAGATGAGCCAAGGATGCACAAATTGAAAAGAACAGTTCTCTTATATTTTTCTAAATGCAAACTTGTTGCTGTAAACCAACCATACTAGTAATTACTGGGGTCAAAACCTATGCCCACTGGGTAATGGATAAACATAAAGGAATGAATACAGAAATTTGAGGCTTCAGCAGGACAGACTTCTCTAGATTTAAATCATTCATTTTTGCCTCAGTTGCTCAGATTAGTTTTTAAGAAGCATCTTCTTAGATTGAGGCATCATTGTTTAGACAGCTGTCCAGCTTCCTAGTCCAGTTGTTTCTTCAGCAAAGTTAATTCAGAGAATTTTGGAGTTGGAAGAACAAGGAAGGGTAACAAGTAGCCATCGTTTTAGTACCCAATTTTCTTGCATCATGGTCCCACCAAGTTTTTCCCAACATGTGTTTGCATAACTGAAGTGTTAAGTGTACAACTACCTCCCTTGTTTAAGCTTAAGGTTTTTTAAAATTGGAATTTAATACAAAGAAAGAAAAGTGCATGAAACTTACAGGTGCAGCTGAATGACTTATCACAAAGTGAATGTACTTAAACAACCACTACTCAAGTCAAAAAAATGGAACATTAACTTCAAGTCAAAAAAATGGAACATTAACTAGAATCCCAGAAACCACTTCATGCCCCAGCCCCAAACAATCACCACCTCCCTCCCTCTTTGCCAAAGACAACCACTACCCCAACTTCTAATTTTGTATAATATTTGCAAGCCATATAAATGGGGTCATTTAAATACAATATGTAGTCTTTTAAATTTAGCTTCTTTTGCTAGCATTATGTTGGAAATTCATCTGTGTTATTGCATGAAGCTGTAGTTTGTTCATTTTAATCATTGTATAATATCCCGTCATGTGAATATATCACAATTTATCCATATATTGTTGATGGGTATTTGGTTTATTTACAACTTTGGATATTACAAAAAAAGGCTCCTATGCATATTATCACATACATATTTTTGGAACACATACAATTACTGACCATCTGGATATCCTATTTTGTAAAGTGCCTGAATAAGTCTCCTGTCCATTTTTCTAGAGAACTGTCTTCTTTAGACATTTTTCAGTTTTATGTGAGGCAAGTATCTTCTCCTACTTTATGGTTTTTATTCCTCTAATGAAATCTTTTCCTATCACAACATTAAGACAACATTCTCCTATATAATTTTCAAAAGCTTTATTGTTTCACCTCTCACATTCAGATCTATAATATTCTTTGACTTCACAATGTGAAGTAGTGTTTAATTTCATTTTATCTCCATATGGGTATCTATAATTTTTTAAGTTCATCTCCCCACTGGTTTGTATTATAAACTTTGTTATTAATTAAGTGTCCACATATGGGTGAGTTCATTCCACACTTTTATTTTATCTTATTTTCTACTGTCTATTTTGTCCCTTTGTCCAGTATCATTTTGTTTCAGTCATGTAAGTTCTGTAGCAAATCTTGTTACCTAGTAGTGTAAATCACTTAATTTGTTCTTCAATTTTGAAGAAAATTTTGTCTGACTTAATTTTGGCCCTTTACATTTCCATAGAAATTTTAAACAAGTTGCTTGGAACCCACTCTAACCGTCTCTCCTTTCTAAATGGAGGAAGTTTCAATGCAATTACCTTTGGGGTCAAGGTTATCATCTTACCATTTGCATTCTATCTGTCCCATCTATTCTATGATTTTTTTCTACTTTGCTGCCTTTTAAATTTTTCTTTTATTTTGTTATTTCATTTCCCTTCTTGGTTGACTCATTACATTCTTCTACGATATCTTTAGTGGTTACATGGGATTATAACATTAATCACTGACTTATTAAAGTCCAAAATAAATTTTTATTCTTACCACTTTCTGGACAACATAGGACCTTAGGACATAACAGCACCAATTCACCACTCTCCCACCTCATAAGTTAGTATTGCTGTTGATTTTAATTCTATATTCATTTGAAACCCCACAGACATTATTATTTTATGCAATTAGTATTCATTCAGATTTTATATTTACTGTTTCATTGCTGTAACTGTTCCCTTCATCTCCAAATCTCTGTGAGACTCTTTTCCTTCTGCCTGAAACAATTTACTGTTATTTTAGTATGATGGTTTTTCTTTGTCTGAAATGTTTTTATTCTACTTTTTTGAGGGATACTTTAGAAGGCTATGGAACTCTAGGTTATCAGTTACTTTTTCAGAATTTTGAAGATACCAATGGTTTTATTGAAAAATCATTTGTCAGATTTTTTTTTCTTTTGAAGAAAATAGGTCTCTTGTTTCCTCTAAGTATGTTTAAAATTTTCTCTCTGTGTTTCTGGCAGTTTTACTAGAATGCACCTACATTTGGTTTTCTTACCTAATCTGCTTGGGGTTTGTCATAGTTCATATCTTTTATCTGTTTGGGGAAATTCTGTTATAATCTCTTAAAATACTGCTTGTACAAATTGCTCTCTTATCTGTTTTTGGAACTTTTCAACATATCCCATATATTTATTACTTTCTTTTCCATATTTTCCATTGTCTTTTCACTCTATGCTTCATTCTATTTATTTCCTTCTATCCTATCTTCCAATAAGTCAATTCTCTCTTCAGCTATGTCTAATCTGCTTTTACACCTGTCAAATAGAATCCTAAATTTTGTTACATTTTTAGCTCAAATATTCAAGTAACTTAGATACTTTTTATTTATATTATTTCTATGACAATGCCAAAAATACCAATTTCATTTTCTCTCCTTAACTATATTATTTCTATTTTAAAGTCCCTGTTTAATAACTCAATTATCTGAATTCCATTTGTGCCTGTTACTACTCTGTATTTTTGTTTATCTATTTCCAAATTTTTTTCAATCACATTTCTTTGTCTACTCATGTTCTTCTGATAGTTTCTAGACATTATATATGAGAAATCATGACATTGTTTAAGGCTCTTTATAATCTTATTTTCCTCCAGAGAAGATTTAAGTTTACTTCTCTCAAGCAGCCAAGGGAAGTATCTACCTTATATGATTTAAACAATCATGGATTGAGATAATTCTAAGCTTGATTTCTCTCCTTTGAGGTTTATGGTGCAGAAATTTGAAGTAACAACCTATAGTAAGAACCTAGAAGCTCCTCCTTCTTGGTAAGTGCTGAATCCCAAATTTATTTTCTAAGACCAATTACTCTGTCAAGACCTCCATTTTAGCCCTTTAGACTCTTAGACACTTTCTTCATAATCCAGGAAGAAAATTCCTCTTCTTGGACTTCCCTGTTCTATTGACTTTTGGTCAAGAAATTGTTTACCACACTGGTACAGTCTAGCTTTAAAGCAGATTTTTAAAATATATTTTTTCCTTTGTTTTCTAGTTGTTCTCAGAAAACAATCTGGTCTAGAACTCAATCCATTATTGCCAGAAATACAATTCCTTTTAACCTCCCTTTTGTTTCCACTTTCCTCTAAAGAAAACATTTCAGGGGAGGTAGAATGGTCAATATGGTGCTCACTTACCCAACTATGCAGCTAGGCATTAATTTTGTAACCTACTGCCCTAACCTTAAACCTTTGCCTTTGCTTTGCTTACTGCTGGCTTCAAAATGAGCTATGAACAGAGAGAAAAACTGGTATTTCCTTCTGTGATCACAAAGACAATAGCTCTCCTTTGAGAAGCTGGACAATTGAATTATCCTTTGCTTGAACTGCAAATGGAATAGTACATATGAAAGGTCATAAAATTATAAAGCTAAGGGAAACTAAGGATCAAGCCCAGCCCCTTTTTCTACTTTAAGACACTCAATTTCAGGGAAATAGGTGGACCAGCTTAAAGTCATACAGGGTGTTATTTGCATAGTGGGACAATACATCTGTCATTCTGTTCAATCCACTATGTTTCTAATGTTATATAATGCCTCTCCCTCCAAGCCATTCTGACTGCTATTTCTTTTAATTCTGGATTGTGTAAACGCCCATAATTACTATAAGAGACTTACAGTCCTGGTAAAAAAAAATCACAGTTTATATCACTGGGTGTGATGTGGAGCTTCATCTCATTTCAACCCTCCCATAGATAGCATTTTAATTATGTGACATTTGGTTGAAATGAGCTTCACATTCATCAGTGAAAAAAGAGATCAGTAGAACCTATAATTTCTGTCATTTTTGTGATAGGAAAGGAATGATATTCACATGATGAAATAACCTCATTTGCTAATGGAGTATTTACTTGTTCTGCTATGGATTTGCTATAAGATTTTGGGTATGTCGTCACTTCATAATGCTGTGTCCTCATTTCCTCATTTTTAAAATTAAGGAGACAGACTAGGTTAGTGGATCTCAATTCTGCTTACATATTAGAAACATCTGAAGGACTTACAAAAATACTATACCTAGGCTTCAACCCCAGAGATGCTGATTTTATTTTTCTGGGTGGGGCCTAGACATGTACATTATTTAAAGGCTCTTAAGGTGTTTGTAACATGCCATGTGGTTGAGAATCTCTGTACTGGATTATCGCTAATATTTTTTGCAAGCCTTAAACTGTGATTCTGTGAATAATCAAAGAGGAAATAGCTGCATAATTACATAGATATTTATAATAGCACATGTAACATACCTTAAAATATTCCATTTAAAAATTCTTGCTAAAGAGGCTTTTTAATTTACTTTCCAAAAGCACTGAATGTCCCAGAGCAAATATAATAAAGGCATAGTCACACTAAGCATTTTCTAACTAGGCAATTAAAAAAATAACAGCATCATGTGACATGATGTGACATAGTGCACTGATTTCTAGGCTTTCACTATTCACCAGAATCTCGTTCTGCTTGAAGTCTTTAGGTCACTCTCTAGGACATAGGTCAAATTCGTTCTTATAAGTGGTTTTGAAATGCTATAAAGACACACAGTAACACAACTTTTATTTGCCAAATGGTACTTACTTTAAAGACGCAAAAGAAGGGACAGTACTTATCATCCCAGTCTCTGCCATCTCGATGGCATGTTTTATTTCAAGCTTTTTATATAAGGACACAATGCTTGACTTGGGTTGGTTTTCCCGAATCAAAAGCTTCCGCAGATATTTGTCATCAAACTTCTTAAACCTGGAAATATAGAAAATTAAAGCTTCAGTTAATTTATAGTGACTAAGAAAAGACCTGTTTATACCAATAAAATAATTTCCACTACTCCTGCAGAAAAATTTAGTAGTTGTCCTTAGTTAATATGATCATTATATATATTTTCATGTGTGCATACCTGAAATAAGCATGTACACCCATACACACATGAACACACATATGGCACCTATCGGCATATTTTTGTATATATAGTCAGGACATATACACATCTAATATTCACTAATTATAGATTAAATACCTGCTGTTCTCTATTTCTCTGCTTCATCTTTTAGCAAATTCATTCAAAGATATGATTAATACTATATCCAATTCCTCTCCCCTGATTCTCTCTTGCCAATTCACAAATCAGGCTGTGGCGCCCCCACAGTTTAAATATAATGGCCAATTACTACTCCTCCCCTTTCCTAACCACTCCTTCCTTAAAACACTGTCTTCTAGGACGTTACACGCCCCTGGGTTCCCTTCCACTGCTTCCTCAGTCTCTTTTGTTGGCTCTTTTTCTTCCTTCTGCCTCTCACCACAGAAGTGCCCAGGGCTCAGTCCTTGGCCTTCTTCTCCACCTGTACTCACTCTCGTGGGGATCTTCCCCTGTTTCATGGACTTTAATAGCATCTCCAAGCCAATGACTCCCAGATCTGTGTCTCCATCTCCAACCTCTCTCAAACCAATAAATGGATATTCAGCTGCCTACTCAACATCTCCACTTGGATATCTAGGAGGCATCTCAAACTTGACATGCTTAAACTGAACTGATGTTCTACAATCCTCCCCATTTCAGTTAATGACAGCTCTACCAGTCAAAACCTTGATGTCATCTTTGATACGTCTGCTTCTCTCCTATTCCATGGTATGGACTGAACTGTGTGCCCCTAAAAATTCAAATGTTGAAGTCCTAAATTCCAATATCTCAGAATGTGACCATATTTGGAGATAGGGTCCTTAGAGAGTAGATTAATTTAAAATAAGGTCCTTAAGATGGGCCTGGCTGCAACTACTGGCATCTGCATATTAAAAGGAAATTTGGACACAGACATGTACAGAGGGAAAATGATGTGAACAGGCAGGAAGAAGAAGATCATCTACTAGCCAAGGAGACAGAACTTTAAAGAGATCTCCCCTTCACGGCTCCCAGAAGGAATCAAATCTACTGAGACTTTGATCTTGGGCTTCTAGCCTCCAGAACTGTGAGAAAATACCTTTCTATTGTTTAGGTCACCCAGTCTGTGGTACTTCATTATAGCAGCTCCAGTAAACTGATACTCTATATCCACTCTCTTGGCAATTTCTCTTGGTGCCACCATCAAAATACATAAAAAATCCAACCACTTCTACTGCCATCCCCAGAAGCCAAGACTTCTTACAACGGGCACCTAGCTGGTCTCTCTGCTTCCACCATTGCACTGCATTTCTATAGACTGTCCTGGACACAGAAGTCAGAGTTATCCTGTTGAAAGGTAAGTCAAGGCACATAATGCCTCTGCCTCTCACTTGAGTAAAGGTACCATGGCCTGGAGGCCCTCCACAGTCTGGAGCTACACCTGTCAGTCGAGTGCTGCCCCACTGAAGTCCAGCCTCACTGATATTTCCTTCCATGGGAACTTGCCAGCTGTGCCCCCACCTGTGGGCCTTTATACTTCCTATTCTCCTAGGAACACTTATCTGTAGGGCTCATACAGAGACCTTGTTGTGTTCAGACTTCCCTTGATAGTCATTTGTCAAAAGAGCCTTTCTTATCCATCACATTAGGATTGCCTACCATCTCTACCACCCTCACCCCTACACCACCCCTCACACAAACTTCCTATTCTACTTCCTGGACATATTTTTCTCCAAGCAGTTATCATTTTATAACTATATAATTCATTTATTTAGCTTGTTTTCTCTCTCCTAGCACCAAAGTTATCTGCCTGGGCAGAGTTTTTGTTGTTGAACTGTGGCTGGCACACCATAAGTGTGTATGGTAGAATGTATCATTGGGCTCCAATTCCTCCTTGTATCCTCACCCTCTGCCATATTCCTTGGCTATGTCCTTCTACTATGGCCTAGGGAACCTGCCCTGCCACTGGGCTCAATAATGTTACCTGCTTTGCTAAGTGGGCTATTAGCTTTCACACGATGGGAGCGGAGCCTTACAGTGGGCTTGCTTATTGCAGCCTGCCCTTCTGATTCCACAATTGCTATGAGACGTATGGAATGACTCAGCCCCAGGACAAAAATGAATGTCCCATGAAGCAGAGTTAAGTCACCCCAGTTCCATGAGAAGAGGCTAGCCTGCATCAGGTGACACCAGCCAACCCAATGACTTGTAAGCAAGGCCAGTCCCATCACCAAGCCCAGCCCAGATCAGCTGACTCAGCCTCTTGACTCGTGTGCTTTAGCAAGTGACTATTGTTTTGAGCAGCTGAGTTTCGGGGTGGTTTGTTATGTAACATTATTATGCCAATATGTAAGTGAAATGGCATGCAATAAATATTTGTTGAAAAAGAAAGAAATGTATTACAGTGATCACCATAATCCCAAAGAGGTTTATAGACACACCTGTGCTATGAAAGGAAACAATGCTAACCCACACTGTTGGTGCTAGTCCTTTGTTCGAAATACTGGAGGGCTATTAATAATTAAGGAGAGCCATCCCTAAAGTGCTTTGCTATTGATTATACTAACACTGGGCCTATTTTTTTCTAAGTTTATTTTTAATTTCATGTTACACCCATTGAACCAAGATCCTGGCAGCGACACATCTTTTTAAACTTCTTTTATTGTTTCGGTTTTTCACTAGAAGAATAAACGTTCAGGACAATGACACCTGATTTACTGAGCATAGCAACTGCATTTTCTCTCTTCACTTCATTTCCACACCTTTCATTTCTCTGCCAAACTACACATATGTGGTTTCTTTTACCATCATTAGCAACTTTTGCCAAGTTTGTGAAATTCTCTACTGCAATATCCTTCCATTTCATCCTCAGAGGATCAAATGCCTCACGGATTCTATGACAGGACCACAATAAATCCACAGCATGAGGATTCCAGAAGAAAGGTAAAGATGCCGAACATACCTAAAACAATCATGTCATTTTTATGGCCTTTTAGTAACATCAACAATTATGCACATACCAGAGATAGGATCTGAGCAGAACAAATTGTAAACATGGCCTGTTCAACACCAAATCCCTCCATACTCACCTCCCTGATCTACATGCAATATACAATGTACTTGATATTTTACCCAGAAAACTATTTGAAATTCTTTGGAAAACATCATGCATAGCAATACATAAGGGTTTATGAAATTATTAAATAAAATATGCATACTGCAGGGTAAAATGTTAGACGTGTGACAGTATTACCTACCAGGCATGAATCAAAGTTGTCTCTGCCACCTTTAGAATTTATAGTTCAATCAGCCTAGTGGCCTATAGATGTTTGCCTGGAACAGACCACATCCCCCAAGATAGACAGCACCTCTCCTGCAAGATAGGATGTAGCCAGACTTTCTCTGACACTCCTCGGCTGTGCTCCAGAACAGATCTGCATGATCTCAGGGGCCACCTCCTCCTTCTAACACTGCCCCAGGGACTGCTGGCCTGATTCCTACATCGACTCCTATCTAATTTTCCCTCTGTTTTGGGAGGCAAAGGAATGGGATAAATCTTTAGCCCAATCATCACTTTAGAAAAGGAACACACTGTTCTGGGCAACTTGTCTCTTCAGGGAAGGACTGAAAAATGCTAGAGAAGGGAGAAAAGTGGTTGCATTGAAAGGGAGAAGGTAGGAGGGAAATAGGCATGGCTCTGAAAACAATGGAGAAGGACAAGGAGAAGGGGCTGTGCCACTGCCTTGGCAGAGACCACCAGGATTGGCCTTTGCTGGGAAGGTCCTGGGGTGTAAATAAAGGGGGCATAGAAAGTCACAAGGCAGACAGGGTTTTGTCCTCTACCTCCTGCCTCCAAAAAAGTGAATCCTGACATTTTTTTTCCCCAGATTTTTACAATGGAAATTTTTAGTTAGCTTCATTTTATTACTTTGTTGCCCCCCCATGTGGCTAATTGGACACTCTCTCCAAAGAAATAAAGTAAGTTATAAAATAAGGCTAGGTCCAAGGGACCTTCCTCCATTGGTAGATAGTATGGTCAGATTGTAAAGGCTGTTCTGGCACTTAAAGTCTCTCTGTAACTCATTTTATTGCTTAATGATACCACACACCCCCACACACACCTGTTTGCTGTGTGACTGTTTTGTTACCTTTCTTATATTGCAAAATTTTAAAGGTCTGAGTTTATGGCTTACCTGCCTCACGTCCAACATCATGTCAAAACATGCGAGCAAACAGTTAGCACTCAAAAATTCCCTTATATTAAATGACATAAACTGACAGGTGATAGACTTCATGTAAATTAGTGGGGGAAGGGATATGTTAGCAAGTTAGTAAAAAAAAAAAAAGGGGCAAGAGAGCAAGAGGGATTCACCAAATAGAGTTTCGAATCTGTCCATCTGTCTTCAGGAGACACCTGTAATGCCACATTCTTCATAAGTCTTTCCTAGTCTGTGATGTGCTAGTAAATGTTAACCAATTGCTTTTTGAAATAAAAAAGGCCCTGATTCACAGCAATTGTCAGTTCCATGGTGCAATGCCTCCAGGGCTGATTCGAACTACCAATGATGACGGCACTGACTGTGGGGTCAGGAGGGGAGGCACCCAGCCCTTCTCATCAGTGTGAGCTGGCTCCTGCACCCCACTGTCCCTGCTGTCAGAATTCATCCTTACTTCTTGAGCCCGTAAGTTTGTTTTTCAGTTAGGTTAAAGCATGACCTGAATTCTGCCTGGCCAGTCTTCCCTTCCACTTTGACAAAAAGATCCTTCAAGAGAGGCACTGATGTATCCACCACAGAGTCTTTAAAGGTAGTAGGTAGGTAGATAGGTAGATAGATGATAGATAGATAGATAGATAGATAGATAGATAGATAGATAGATAGATAGATAGATAGATAGATAGATAGATAGATAGATAGATAGAAAGAAAGAAAGAAGATAGATACACTTTCATAGGTGCACATAATCTTTCTGATAAGTATGGCTTTAAAAATATTTGTTATTTCTGTTAGTCTATTTTTATTCTCAGGTGCTGTGCAGCTCTGCATTTGACAAAGCACCTCAACACATGTGGGAGAACAAATAGTAAAGGAACTCCTAGTTTTTGATCAAATAGGTTGCATTCCTTCGCCTCCCTTGCAGTGAGAAATGCCCATATGACTGAGTCTTGGCCACTTAAGGCCAGGTTATACAGTATAACTGGAAGAATTGTGTGGAAGTTTCTGATAACTTTGCTTGGGAAGGAACTAGTGCATATTCTTTGTCTCTTATCTTTCTTCCTACATGCAGCCTGGAATGTGCATAAGATGGCTAATGATGAAGCAGCCATTTTGGTCTAAGAGGCAACCTTTGAATGGAAGTTGTTAGTGGAATCAACTAGACAGAATGGTCCTGGGTCCATGAGGGGGTCTGTGGAGCAGAACTCACCTATTAAACCTACATTGCCTACCTCTGGCTATTTATATGAGAGAAATAAGCTTTTATCTTGTTCAAGCTACTATTGCTCCAGGTCTCTGTTCTAGCTGAACTTTCTCTTAAAAGATACACTGTGGAAAAACATAGGAAAGATTTGCAACTTTGAAAAATAACATAAATCAATATGCCTGGTCTCTAGAGTGATCCCAGAGCCACTTCAAGATATAATGGTCTAGGGGCTTCTTACTTGTCTCTCCAAAAGTTGTGACCCCAATGTCCACAAACATCTTCAATCCCAGTCTTCACATGATCAAAGAACTAAAACAGAAAAAGCAGGTGAATTGATTAATTTTGACCTGAAATCAGATACTTTCATGCTATTTATATCAGGTCTAAACTTCAAACACTCTGACAGTTTTTGTGGATTGTTTGTTTTACTGAAAACAACAAAACAATAATCATCTTCAAACAAATTGACAAGATGTTTTTCATATTAATACTAGGCAATTCTCAGATTATTTTCTCATCATAATGGTTTGTGCATTAGTTTAGAAAATATGAAGTATGGTAATAATTTTCCAGTAGGAATGTGTTCAGGTTGAAGGAAGTAATAGGAGAGGTTTCCTTGTTCCTGGGTGCCTGAGTTTAGAGGCTAACTTGGAGAAACCACCGTGGGGCTACGTCCACTCTCCAAACCACCCCGTACCTCCCTCGGCCTTCCACCCCTTTTACTCTCTGCCCTTCCCCTCTTCTTCAGGAAAGGAGCATCATGCTGTCAAGCTGTTCGACTGAATCCAACTATTTTTTCTTTAATCATTTAAATTATTATACTATGTCAACACGTACCCGACAATGGATTTCCTCACTGACAGCTTGCTGTTTCTTATTGGACCTCTTAACATCAAGAAACTCCACCAGTGGTCGGATAGTGATTCCCTGCACAGAATAAAAAAGACAATTTTTCTTACAAATTAAAAACTGAAGAAAAAGTTTTATTCTCCAAAGCTTTGATAACCAACAAAAGATATCTTACTCCAAGATTTAACACAGTATATGTAACATTTTATTAACTTTTTTCTCCTTCTCAATAGCTGGCATATTTTCAGAGGGCTGTGCCCCAACACCCACTACTGGAAACAAAACAATGGACAAAATTCAAGAAATGGGAAACATAATAGCAAATAATTCTAAGAAATAGAAAGGGAAAGAAATTCTAACAAAGTATTATCCAAGTCAGAGGAATCACCAACCTGTATTATCCAAAGAAAACTTTTCAATGATTCTTATATTCATTAATGTAGTGAAACAATTTTAATTGAGCTTCTACACTTGTCAGGGGCTCAAACATTTGGGACACAAGGAGGAATAGTTCAGGACCTCAGCTCCAGGACTTTGTAGTCTTAAGGGGAGAAGAACATACCAAAAACAGTTACAAAAGAGACAAGGGAGAATGAGAGATTCAGAGGGAACGCGTGGGTCAAAGAAGGCTTGGTAGACAGAGAACTCTGGCTAAGAGCCTCACAACGCATGGGAAGCATATCACAGCAGAGACCAAACCCGAGCACAGAGTCAGCAGTGAGAAAGGCTCAGAACGGGTCTGGGCATATTTACCGTGAATGTGGAAGCAGAGAACAGTAGGCTATTTAGTAAGCTAGCAAGAGAAAAAATTTCCTTAACATGATAAAAAGTATCTGCCAGAGATCTATAGTAAGCATGTGACAATAATGCAACATGAAAGCATTTTTAGTAGAACTAGGAACAGCATGAAGCCTCCTCCAAGTCTGCTATTTGACCCAGCTCTGCATGTCTCAGTCAACTAAATAAGACAAAACAGAGAGCTAGAAGCTTAGAGACTGAAATAAGTGACAAGGTTTTTGTTGCTTATGGATGGGGATCTATTTTTTTTTCCTAAAATATCTAAGGAAATCCTTTTTCATTTAAAAATACCAAGGAAGTTTCATAAAATGACTAGACATTTTATCAGCACAAATCTATCCCATATACTAATTTAAAAAAGGAATAAACATCTACGCAAGAGAGACTACATACACATAGAATAATAATATGCACCAGTATATAATATATTAAATATATAGTAGTATACTACCTAGATAATAATATGATATACTTATAAACTCTCTATATGTTTCTACATTCCTATCATGAATTGCACAAAACCTTTGCAAACAGAGCTCTAAAACTTAATTAAAGGCTATGAAAAAGATTTGAGTTTTAAAACGACATGTACAGTTCTTATATGGGATTACTTAACACTACTATGATGACAATTTATCTCAACATACATGCAATATGATTCTAAAAACATTATTCCAAAGGATTTTTAACAGAACTTGAGAGCTTAATTGTAAATTATTCTGGAAGAGTAAATGTCACCAGAAAAAGTTAAAAAAAGAATGATGAGAAACCTACAGATACCAAAACTATCAGCTCATATATTTTAAGTTATGTGACACTAGGTTAAGATAGGCCAGTTGAGGAGGAGTGAGAATGTGGTGCTAAGGACTCTCCCCAGGTTTCCTGCTTGGTGGGTGAGTGGCTGCCACACACAGCAGTATGGACAATGTGTGCATGGAAGGGGTCACTGGGTATTTTGGGGAAAGGGGTAGATATATTGAGATACGTTCCCAGTCGTGCATTTGATTTCCATTTCACCTTTCTGCATGTCTTTACATTTTTAAGAATGCTTTTGATAATATAAAGTAACTGTGATACAAACACACACACACACATATTTTTTTAAGGAGGTCATTAGTTTTAGTCCATCAATCCAGCTTTGGGCATTTTTCAGCTTAACTTTATCTTTCTGAAGTGTGAACTGATTTTGACCCAATTTGATATAAGATACACCTTGTGTTCTATTTGTATGCCAGTCTGCCACTTTGAAATAATATAGGAGGGAATGAGAGTTTTCCAATCAACACATATTCTGTAATTTCTGATTTATATTAATGAAAATAGGTGTCAACATGTGGTTTGTGTAGATGGGTGATTTCACTAAATTCTAGCTTCTATGAAGCTACTAGTTTAATAATAATTCCAGGAAAAAAGATCAATGCAATTTTTAAAACTATATAATATGTCCTAAGGACATATTTTATCATGTTTTTTTTCTGTCAGCATAATAAGGGGGTGCCTAGGTTTTTTAACATAGGACATAAAAATACAGATAGACCGAGGGCCTGCCCCCATCTGTATGCTGATTCCTTCTACTAGACTGATCACCTAGAAGTCAACAGACTGTCACAAATAAAACAAAACTGATGACAGGAAACAAGTGTGGCCTGGTACCCAGACCCACTCAAGTTTCTAAAACTACAACATTTTTTTAGTTTATAATTAGTAATACATATTAACTATATGTAATGGATCACTGACACTGTCTTTTTAAAAAGTTACTTGTTAAAACAGTCCTCTTTCCAGTCCGTTTTCTCTCTGAACGATCCGCAGTTGCCATGTTAGGCTCACAGGAATTATTGAATAGGTTCCCCCTTCCTTCCTCTCCCTCCCGTCTTCCTTTCCTTCCTTCCTCTCCATCTATTTTGGAGATTGAGCACAGGCCATCTATGTCTGTCAGATCAAGTTCCCCAAGCTGGATGCTACATTCTGAGAGCCTCAGTCTCTGGTTGGGAGAGACAGAGAAAAAGAAGATAAGGAAGAACCCGTCCGGGAAGGCACCTTATTTTACCACAGGGCAAAGCTTCTGCTTTAGATCACCTGGGGAGCAACCTGAGCAGGCTTAGGGAGAGAACTTGTTACCATTCATGCAGGGTATAAAAAAAAAGCAACACTTTAGTTCTCTGTAAACATAATTTTCAAAGCACAAGCCTAATTCTCTCCCACATACGTGGCTTTGGGACAGTAAACTCAACACCTCAGAGCCAGACCTGAGGAGGGACGGAGTGACTTCATAGCAGGCACTGGCAGGATGGCCAGGGCAGCCAGGTGGGACTGTCTCCACCAATTTCATCCCTGCCTCCCACCCACCTTTCTATTCCCAGTTATGTAAGAAAAGGGGTTGGATTAAATAATGAGCATTCTTTTGGTTTGTTCTTGTGGAACAAAGTGATTTATTATTTAGCTTTGGTTTCTTTTTTGGAATTAAATTTCATAAAACAAATCAATAAAAAGGAGGCATGAGAAACTGCCTTATATTTCTTTGATGAGTAAGCAAGCAATATCCAGAAAAACCTGAAGAAAACTATCTTACTAAAAAGCATCACTATTATTGCTATGCTATCCTATATAAGGCCTTTCTCACATTACAAATTTGACCATGGAGATCATGAGCCCATTGTAGACACAGTGCTTATTCTGGAATGGGGCAGGTGGGCTGGGCCCTTCAAAGTGTTCACAGTGGTCTCATGCTCTCACTTCCCAGCCTCCCAGCCCTCTGCTCATCTTTCTTTCAGGATTTCGCACACAGCACTGGAAGGAGTTGTCACCTGTCTCTTTCCCTGACGCCTATCTTTCCCTCCCTGTGTCATCGGTGTCTCTCCGGACTGTGCTCTCCCAATGCTCAGATATGCTGTGATGGCTCCCATCTTTGCAAAAAGAAACAAAAGCCCTCCTTTGGCACACAGCCCCCTCTGGTTCTACCGCTTTCTTCTACCAGACCTCAACAGAGTTGCCTGTATCTCCTATTTCTCTCTTAGCCTTCTCCCTGGAATCCAGTCACTGAGGCTTTCTTCCAGGATTTAGCACACTGCACTGGAAAGAGTCTGAGGCAGAATAGCCTCTTCCAGACTCATGCTTTAAATGCCGTCTGTATACTGATGAGTCTCAAATTTCTATCTCCCGCTCTGGGCTTCCTGAATAAGTACGGGACCCATGTAGAGAGTTAGTGACCTATTCAGCACCCCCATGTGGGTGTCTATAGGTATACAGCCATGTCCAAAGTGCGCATGTCCAAAACTGAACACCTGATTTCCACCATTCAAATCCAATACTCTCCCAGTATTAAATTATCACCTACTTTCACCTAGTTGCTCAGTAAAAAACCCTTGGAACTGGTTCTTATTGCTATTTCTCTCACATCCTAAGTTATTCACCTACATTTTTTCATCTAAAAAAATCATGATCATCTTGCTCATTTTACTGTAGGACCAGAATAAAGTTGTCTTTACTATTGTTAGTAAAGGTATATGTTGATTAAATATAGAAGGTGCCATTATTATGCAATATAAATATACCATATGGCCATTTACTTAACAAATTAAAGTGCATTAGAAGGTCCTCACAAATGTCTATGAAACAGCCGACACTGGCACTTCAATTTGAGTGGCTCTGTCAGCAAAGGCGTATTTGATTGTTGGGAAAGCCACTCCACTGGGGGTCCTGAGTGCCCCACATGCTCCTGTGGTGGGCGGAGGCAGTAACACAAGGCCCTGACTGCTTTTACTCAGGCCATTTTTTCAGGGTTGCTTTTGCAACAAGCAACCTTGGGAGATGTGGTGATGTCACCTTCCAAACAAAGCGTGGCAGGTCCACAGGCCGTGTCTGGCTCCTGTCATGCAGCCCACTGCATGTGCAGACATCCATCCATGGGACCTGGAATATGGGAAACTGACACAAACCAGCACGAAGTGCTGGCTACTGCTCTTGCTATGAGTAATAAAGTCCTTTGTCTCTGCCCCAGGGGTCAGGTGTCTTCTGCCAGCATCCATGGACAGTTAACAGGCTATCTGGTTAACTCGCAAGTAGGGTGAACTCCCAGACACTTCCCAGGGCCAGACAATGACTTACAGTAGATCTACACTAGTCTGTGATGGAGGCAGAAGAGACTGCTACCTCTTGAATTCTAGCCACCGTGGCTACTTGATGTGCTTCTAGATTACCACTGGATGGATTTCCAGGATTCTGAGGCTCTGCTATATGATTACAGGGATCAGTTACAGAATAATGGTCATACTCTCATCATTACTCCTTTCAAAGAAAAGTACCCTGGAAGGTGTTACATTTTTTTTCCCTCTATTGCCATTTTACTGTTATAATTAAAACATAGCAGATAATCGGGTTAAATCGTCAGGTGAGTACACTGTATCAGGTACTGTGCTTCCTCTCTCCTGCCAGATCTTACATGTAAGCTGAGGCTCCCAGAGGCTGTTTGGAGCTGGGTCTGCACATCAACCCAGAAGACCTTACTGTGCTGTGCTTTCTAGTACTCAGCTCCACCTTGACACCAATCTTGAATATCATCTTAAAACAAAATAGACAGCTTATATTTTAGATAACAGAACAATCTTAAATTTAAAAGAAAATGGATTTACATGTCCAAGAGTCAGACTCACTTACTTGTCCAATATTCCACAAACAAGACCGTATTCTGGCAACATGTTAAAATGTTTCATAAACAGGCTACTTTCTCTATCAGTGTGATTCAATGAATGTTAAAGTTTTCATTGCAAATGTTGATATCAAATAATAAACTGCATGTCACAGGGAATTCTGTTTTAGAAGACAGTGCTAACTCAACAGTATCGGGATGGAAGAGTTCATCATATAATATTGAAATAAGGGGGAAAGACATTTGAAGGTTTAAGAATAGGTCCATCCACTTAAAAGATGTCATTTAAAGAAGGATATTAGAATCAGAAGGCAAAATGTTTTATGCATAGATTAAAATTAATTGTATCCACTATGTTTACAAGGCTTCTTTCCCTTTTCAGAAAAAAGGTTCATTTCTGAATGGAGCATATGTGTGTATACACGTGTGTGTGCATGTGTGTGTGCATGTGTCACATGTGGGGTCATAGTCTCTTAAGAGCCGGGGTGTGTAGGAGAAGGGGAGAGAGAGAAAGTGGTCAAAGTCAGGACACAAGCAATATCCATTAGTCTTCAATCTCTGCACATAAAGGATGGGACAGACAGCAATGAAGGGAAGATAGAGCAGGTGTGGAACTGAGCAGTTCCTCTTGCCCACAGGCATCAGAGAGCTTTGCCACGTTAGCCTTGAACCTGATCAAAGGAGAAGAAGCCTGACCCTGGGGTATGCTTGCAGACTCCAAATACTGATGCCTAAATATCTCCCCCACTGAAGGGTTAACTTGATTTGTTCAGAATACCAACCTGTTCTTTTTGTTGCCTGTCTTTAAATGTGTCACATTAAATCTTTGTTAATCAAACTTAAATACCGATATACATGATATTCATTCTAAGTGGGTGTGTAAGCTTTGAATATGGAGAATCAAAACTTCACTTCAATCTTTTGGTTGATTTATAATTCCAAAAGCCAAAATAGTATCCAAGTAAAAATGACATTCTATAGTAATCACCTATACACATGCATTCAATGAACAATAGTATACTTTTTTCAAAATGCTTTTCTTTTTTCCTGATTGTTCTGAATGTAGAATTGTAATTTCATTAAAAAAAGGAAATGTGATTTAATGTCCATTGAATCTAACAACTAAAAAATTCAAACTTTTATTTTGCATGTCCTCTTCTGAATTACACCTTCCTACTGAGTAATTTTTATTGCATTTTACAAATGCATACGTCCACGACAAGGGACTGTCTTTGTACTATAGGTATTTGCGAAGCACTGTGTGGACAATAATGGCTGACATATTCATCTCCAAATGACCTAGTTCTAGTTGCACTAGACTGACATGGTTCTATTTTCGTCTTTGACACCTTAAGTTCTGAGGGCACGGAGACAGAGCCAGAAGATTGACTCAGCCTTGACAGGGCTCACTGTGGGTGGTAAGGACAGGGTCACTGGCCAAGGAGAGGTGGTGAGTCACTCACCCCCGCCTGACTTCTCCCTTCATGCCTGATGCCCTAGGATGCCCCTGGGAGATCAAAATGCTCAAGGCAAAGTTGATTCACTTCAAAATTTTGCCTGAGGCAAAGTGCAACAGTAGAAAACTGGGTGACTTGTTACAAGGAGACTGTAAACATCATAGTAAAAAGATAAAGACAAGGTAATCTGCCTCTACTCTACACCCAGATGCTTCCCTGAGTATAAGGGGACTCACACCTGCATGGGATACTGGCACCCACACTAGCAGGCACAGCTGTGACCAAAATGGGTCCTCCCCACAAGCTGGTGAACAGCATCTCTGCGTGAAGCTGGCACAGCCCTGCATCCCCAGCTTGTCTGTGGAGTCAGAGTCTAGGCTCAAGTAGGGCTTCCTCGTTTACTGTTACGTGTCCTGGGGTCAGTCTGCTTTATGTCTCTGAGCCTTGCCAGTCATTTCCCACAGCTGTGTTTTGGGGATGAAATGAGATACTGTGAGTGGGAAAGCCCTTGTTGGAGTGCCCGATGCAGGGACACGATCACTGATTAGATCCAGCATCATGTGGGTGCTGATGACAAAGGTAACAGACAGAGGGGCCACTTCTTCACCCAGGAAAGGGTCTCCCGAGGCACCCTCTCCAAGAGTCCTGGGACAGACAGCCCCCCGCCCCAGGGTTGGGCAGTATGAGTGAGTTAGGGATGAACTGTTTTGGGGAGAACTGATTAGGAGGAAGACAAGCACAGGGAGTTACAGTGGTGCAGACTCCCTGTGTGGTGGGCACTGCACCACCAGAAGGTTTTGTGATGTGTTTTGACGTACGTTGAAGAAGGCTCACCTGGCCACTGTGAGAAGGGACTGTTAAGAGGGGAGTGAAGGCCAGACTGGCTGGGCTCCCTGTCCCACCATTTGTTGCAAAAACTTGGGGAAGTACTTAACCTCAGTTCCAGTGCCTCAGTTTTCTCATCTGTAAGATGGGAATAAGAGCAGCAGCCCTCCCCTAGAGCTCTGTGCTATACTGTTCTGAGAATTGAATTAGTATGAAAGGTGCCTGGACCTGAGTCAGGCACCAAGGAAGCATTCTGTGACTGTTAAAAAAAAATTAAAAACAAATAGAATGGAACCGTCTCCTGCTGTTCCTCCTTTGTCAATTACCATAGTCCTCAGTCTTCTTGGCTGCTTCCCTCTCCTTCCCAGTGCCCAGTTCTCAGTCCTCCTCTTAATTCCCTTGATACATGCTTTCACCGCCTTGGAAATCACTTCCAGTCTGCTGATGACTGAGCTGAACAACAGGCCCAGTGCCTGCCAACTCATCACCTCCACCAGAGGTCTAACAGCCATCCCTGAGGCAGCGTGCTACGAACTCCACCACCAGAAGAGTGACCTGTCTCTTCCACCCACAGCACCTCATTTCTCGCTTTGGGACAAAGCTGCTCAGACCAAAATCCCAAGAGTCCTCTGTGACTCCTCTTTCCCTCCTTCTCCAGTCTAGCCGGAGGATTTTACTGCTTCAGCCATCCAGCTGGCCACAGCACTGCTCTGGCCTTTCTACTGCCCTGGCTCTGACTCTGCACCCCACTTCTACGGTCCCCTCTTAACAGTCCCTTCTCACAGTGGCCAGGTGAGCCTTTTGCAAAGCAAGTCAAAACACATCACCAAACCTCCATATCACTTGGAGAACAGCCAAAGCCTTTATACTGGCCTGCTTGGCCCCACAGTCTAGGATCTTCAGACATCCAGTCCCATTTACCTGGAATGTGCTTCAGCTTAGCTAATACCCGCGCACACCCCCATCACCAGCCCCCAACCACATGAACCTCTGCTCAAATGACATTTTTTCATAGTTGCCTTTCAGGATGATTCCATTTAGAACTGTAGCACTCCACCCGCACTCTGCCTGGTCCCCTACTTCCCATGTGCAACATCTTTCACCTCCTGACATACTCTAAAATTTCTAATTACTCACTTATTATGTCCATTGTCTAGTGTAAGGAACAGGGATATTTCTGTGTTTTCTTCACTCATGGATCCTGAACTCTTGATCACTGCCTGGCACTTAGCAGAAGTCCAGTGCATGTTTACTAAATGACTGCCTGCAAAATGCAGTCTCCTAAGGCTGGCTAACTAAGAGATTGACTAACCTGCAAAGTCAGGATCCCAGCACAGGCCCATGGGCTTCCAACCACCCATTCTACCTCCCAATTAATATTGTCTTTAGCCATCCCACTGTTTCAAGGAACACACTTACATCAAATAGCTGTTGGAAGGTCATCACCCAACTAGTGTGTAATGAGTACATTTACTAGGTCAGAGAGTAAATGACGAGATTTCTAAGAAGAGTTCCTAAGTTTCCAGTTGTAAGCTTAGATCCCTTAGCTGAGTCTCCTTCACTAATAATTCCACTAATAGTGACCAACTTGGACTCTCTTAGGCCTCTGCACAATCATATGACAGGAGGAAATACCATTTTCCTTAATATCCTAATTACCAAAGCTTCAATACCCCTTCGCCACGTTGCATCCTATAAAAGGAGTTCATTCAGATAGTCTGAATGATCTTATTTCTTCCTGGTAATGGGGAGACTTTGCTGGGGGAAGAGCTGTACTCACCAGGATAAAGACAGTAAAGAATATGACAACGATGGCAGCTGTAATGAAGAGCTTTTTGCGGGGAAACACAGCAGCAGGGAGGAGGAACACCAGCGCGAAGCAGATGGCGCCTCGGAGCCCTCCGTAGGCAATGATGAACTGGTCCTTAAAGGTCAGCGGAATTGTCCGGAACCAGTTAATGACCTGAGTCAGGACAAAGACACCTGAGAAGAAAGACAAAACCAAACAAAACAGACTGTGTGAGCCAGAGGATGAAAACAGGAAGATGTGTTTTCTATGTTTAAGTGACAGTGTCAAGTGTCTAAGGATGGGCCCCAGGGCCTTTCCTTCACCCTCTGCCTTACAGGACTACAAGGCTACTGGGCCTTTGGTGCTCCAGGACAATGGGCGAAAATGTGGACCCAGAGAAGCCAAGAGAAGTTAATTCGACTTACAGCAAGGACATGAAGACACATGGGGACGAAAAGAGTACATCAGGAAGTGGGGAGAGGAGGGGAAGGAGGGGGAAGAGAAAGAGAAGGAAGAGGAGGAGGAGGAAGCAGGGGAGCAGCCGCAGCACAGGGAGGGAAAGCAGCGCCCCGTTCTTGGAGGGAGGGCTGCCGAGTGTTCCTTCGGGAAGCAAGGGCTCATTACCCAGCGCTCTCCAGACCAGGCAGAAGGCCAGGGTGCAGCACACGAAGGCCCAGTTCCACTCGTGGTTCTTCCCCACGGTGGACACACCCATGAAGATGAAGATCAGGGTCTCGCTGACGCTGCTCAGCATCTTCATGAAATACTTGATGGTCGTGTAGGATTTTTGAGACACATTTTCTTCCACATACTTATTCATAGTCATTGCACAAGCAGTGATTCTGCAAGAAAAGATATAGAGCTTCTTTATAAACATCACAATTATCCTCATCGGATTATCAGAACCAGCAGTGAAGATCTGAATTATGGGTCTGCCCTTCTGTCCATGACCACAACATTAATGGTCTAAGTGAACGACTGACTTTACTGGGGCCCTCCTATCTCTGGAGGTCACCATCCACACCCATGGCTTTAATTCAGCTCTGCCCCACTCTGCAGTCTATGGACAGTGACACCCTCAGCTAATCTGTCAGCATTATGAACAAAACAAGTCCATAATAAATGCCATTCAACTTAAATCCCATTATCTTCCTATAAAACCAGTTTCATCTTCTCTATTCCTCTAGTGCCTAAAATCCTAACTATTGCCTAAAATCCTAACATGAAACTGTAGTGGTGTTGGGCTTCCCTCCCAAGCATACCTCAGTGCCCACCTCGCCTTCTGGTGGGTCAACATTGTTTTCCATCACTCCTCCTGAATATCTCTTCAGACCCACCCACTCTTCTTTTATTCTGATACTTTAGTTGCAGGTCTCATTCTACTTTTCTACTGTTTCCACTTCTGAGAAATTCAAAAGTGGATTAACTGACTCTGAGAATTCCTAAAGGAAAGGAACTTTTTCTTGTTTTCTCTGGTATTTCCAAAACTTGGGGACCACAGGACCCTTTATTTCCCCTCCTATGATATCTATTTCAGTATCACACCTTTGTGCACTCTGGGATCAAGTTCACCCTCTCAAGTTGGATGCTAGAAGGTCTTCCATTCTTCTCTTGGTGGCCAATTTCAGCCTCACCTCCAGCCCTCTGTGCACACTGCATGCCTCAACTATCTGCCATCCCACTGTTCTTTGCAGGTTTCTTGCCCCACTCTGCCCACACACTCCTCTCCATCTGGAATGCAACCCCTGACCAACTCGAATACCACCCACAGGGGGCAGTTTAGTATGAGCTGAGTGATACTCATGCAAGGTTCCACTGAAAGAGACACAGCTACTAGAAAATACCAAAAGGACTCATTATAAGAGTGCACTGTAGAATGAGGAGAGAATTTGAGTGAGCCGCCCGCCTTCCCCTGAGTGGTCACTGTACCGGGAACCAATTGCTGGTCATGGTGTACAGCCTTTTCCAATTTCTCATAACTTTGGAGCTACAGTGACCCTACATACAGGTCCCCTACCCCCAACCACAGCAGGCAGTCCTCTTTACCTTAAGAAGGCTTCTGTGTTTTAGGTAAATCCTCTTACCACAAGCACAAACCTAAGGGCTTTCTGAGATAAGACCTGTTCCTTACACAGAAAAGGTGCACGTGTATTTCTGTGCTCATAGAAACCATGCATTTAGCCACAACGTCACGGGCTATTTCTTTTCGATTTCTCTGAGTGAGAACTGCATAATTCATGTGGTTCCCAAAGGAAAGAGTGCCTCATTAAGTGGACTAATAAAATTCAGTGGCCACAAACACAGAGCAAAGCCTTTGACTGGCCGAGGGCTTCTATAATAAGGGGCAATATTTATAGTGTGCCTACTCAGTGCCAGGTATTGGGCAAACACTTTGTGTGGATTATGGCAGTCAAATCTCATAACGTGCCTCCAAGGCAAATTCTACTGTCATTCCCAGCTCACGGATGACAGAACAAAGGCAGACAGAGATCCACTCACTCAAGATGACACTGCTAGTAAAGATGGTGCCAGGATTTTAACCCAGGCAGGCTGACTCAGAGCCAGCCCTGCCGAGGACTTCCTTAACCCTTGCTCCCCCTGAGCTCTCAGTGAGTGCAGCGAGCTCTAATGGGGGAGGACTTACTCCCCAGCCAAGCCCTTGTTCATGCTGTCTCAAGCCCGTTTGTGTAAGGGTCCTATGGCTGCTCTAAGAAACCACCAAGAACAGAGTAACCTACAACACAGATTTATTGGCTTGCCCTTCCAGAGGTCAGAAGTCCAAAGTCACTCACTGGGCTAAAATCAAGGTGCTGATGAGGCTGCGTCCCTTCTGGCGGCTCAATGGGAGACTCTGTTCCTTGCCTTTCCTGCTTTCGTTCCTTGGCTCCTGGTAGTGTCACTCCCACCTCTGCCTCCTTGCTCCGCCTCCTTCTCTGCCTCAGACCCTCCTGCCTTCCCCTTGCAGGATCTTTGTGGTTACCTCCACCCACATAATCCAGCTTCATCTCCCCACCTCAAGAGCTGACCTTACACATGAGCAAAACCTCTTTTGCCATGTAAGATAAAATACTCGCAGGGACTGGGATGGGAATCTTTGGGGGCACACCTCAGCTGACCACTGCACTGCTGGCATTCACCTCCCTGGCGTGGTGGCCACAGCCGAGGGCCTGTCCCCAGATGAGCCTGGTCAGAGCTGCTCACAAGTGCTTGGTGGCAGAAGCTAGCAGGAGGTCTATCACACTGACCTGACAAGAAAGACTCGACCTTCCCCCAGCAGGCCATAGTGACCAGGGACAAAGGCATTAGTGGAACATGGCATCTGTTCAAGCTAGTCCACACAGCGCGTCCTGCAAGCACCCTCCTCCCTATGAACCATTTGCTAACTACATTTCTGAACATCTTCATCTTTCATGTTTTGGCTCAATTTTTCTTTAACCAGACTTTAAAAAGTAAGATTTGTCCAATACAAAGTAATGAGGGCAAAAGCCAGACTCCACTGACTAAGAATCTGCATCATAATACATTTTATAAAGAAAAGACATATACAGAGCAGTACAAACCAAGGGGCCTTTCTTAAATGCTGCCAAGTTTGCCAAGTTGTAAATTTGTATTGAAACAATTCATAATGGCCTTATTCTTAAAATTTTCTGGTCCTATACAAAATGCTTCAAAATGATTTTGTTATAAAACATTTATTAGCAATAAATATGGAGAATAACAAATCCCAATGTGCCTAAGTCCCAGTTTTTCCCAATCCCTTTATTTTGTTAAATAAAACATCAGCTATAGAGTTGAAATCTCTACATTACTTATAGTCTCCCTCTGGCTTTGGGCTTTTTTGTTTATCATTCAAAAAGTGAATTTTAAAAGGCTGGAGAGTATCAATTTGGTGAATGTGCTAAACACATCCCTCTGAGATCATATTCACATCAGTCACTGAACAACAGGTAAAGCATACAGGCAAAAGGGAACCTTCAGTTCATTACATAAGCAGTTTAACAAACATTTCTATTCAGATATGAAAAACAAATTTGTAGGAGTGAAAAAAAATTAATTTCACACAAATGTCCTTGGGATCAATTTCCATTGCTTGTATCCTTAACATGACACCAGGAGTAATGCCCATGTCTGCCAGACACCTTACTGTGACGTCGCACTGCTTCCTGCCAGTACCAGTGAGGGTGCCTGGGTGGGCAGCAGAGGCCCCAGCATCCAGAGGGCCCTGTTGATGAAGTGTGGACATGTCTGTGGCATTGATACACTCTACAGGTTGGAAAGAAATGTTCCAAACATCCCTGTTCTGTTCTGACACATATAGCTTAATGCACATGGCCTCTCCAGAAAAGGCCAGGAGGAGTTTACATTGTAAACAGGTTTTTTGTTGTAATATACCCTGACCCTCACTTCACTAACATCCTAAGTACACAAAATGAAAAACGAGCTAGTCACCTCCACCAGGGAGGCAGACACAATTCAGTCTCCCAGTAACAGAGAACAAAGCTCCACCCCCCTTGTAGATCATCACCTACTGATAGTTCTAACCATCACTATAAAGTTGCATTTTCTTCATTTTCCTAAAAGAAACATGAGAAACTTAGAGATGCAGGGAATGGTGCAGGCTGGCTGTCCTTACTGGGCTGGGAATCCAGGGCCACGCATGTGGATATCTCCTTGGGTACATGTCACAGCATGTCACACAGTACCAGACATGACAGAGGGTAAGAATTCTTCTTTCCTCATCATGTGAACATGTGAAGATTTTATGCCTGAGGTCCATCTTCTAATCTTTGTCTGAACATCAGTGTCATAATATCCACACTGAGCTAAACTAAATAGACTCATATTAGAAAATTCTAGTTGGATTTAACTGAAAAGATCCTTGAAGCATAAAACTCTTGGCCTTTAGTATTCCTTAAATGATCTTGCTCATGTCACCAAATCACCTTCTTTTCCCACCTTTCCATGCATGTCTCTCTTTCCTATTCTCCACATTTACTCAATATGCTTGTGAAGAACAACTTAATACCAACCCTTTCCTAGCATCTACTTGGGATCAAGTTCTATGCTGGGATCTAGAAAGGTGACAGCAAATAAGATGCAGCTATTTTGGGCTTTGAAGAGTTCACAGCCCAAGAGCAGAAAGACCCATGAGGAGATCACTGTCACGCAACGCTGCAAGTGACGGGCGTGGGGGCACCATGGGGGGTGCTTTGAGGTGGGGGGAAGGGTATCACCCCTCTGCCACAAACAAAGGGGCATTTCAGTAAAGTTATCGTAGATAAGTGAAAAGCTCACCCAGCAGGAAGAAGAAGAGGGAAATGAGTCAAGCAAAAGAGTAAGCCACATGCAAAGACATGAAGGACATAGGTTGGCATATCAGGGAACTATGGAAAGTTTCTGTTAGCTGGAGAGGGGAAGATCATGTTCAAAGATGAGGATAAAGAAGTCAGGGGACAGATAATGACACATGACACTGTTACGTTATGCTTGGGAGTTTAAACTTTATTGGCTGGAGAGAAAAATAAGAGGTTATATCTTCTATCACATAATTAATGTCTATTTTCCCAACCCAGCTGGAAGCTTCATGAGGAAAAATGTGTTCAGCACATAGCATAGTGTCTAGCATGTTATTAATGTGTTTTGAATTGGTGACTACATGGATACATGGAAGAATTGTTCACAGGAATGGTGGTGTGGCATGAACAGATTTGTATTTTAGAAAAGAACTCTGTAGTACATGTGAAGGACAGATTTGGAGGTGCACAAATCCAGAGGTTGGAGTCAATTGATTTCCTGCAATGGTTTGTCATTTTGATTTCAAAATACATGATAGCACCTGGTCCATATAACATCCCAAACCATGTCTATGTTTTGACAGGTGCTAAGTTCCCATCCATGGGTCTGCATGGATGTAAGGTATGTATAGAATTCCTGGTGCAGTCTGCTTTATTATCTTGCCTCACATTATGTTTTAACATAAATATATGGTGATAATCACTGATTTAAATATGGAGAAGCTAACACACTATAATTAGCAGCTTTTACATTTACCATCAATTGAGATTTTCTCCATCACAATATCACTCTAAATGCAACAGAGACAAAATTCAGGCCAGCTCATACTCTCTCAAAGGAGACTTAAGAGGGGAAAAAGCAGACTTTCTGCTTAGACGATCTGTCATCTATTTTCTGAATAGAAACCTCCAACAAGCAGTTTTTTCTAATGCCATGCCTCCATCCCAACCAGCAGTGAACCTGGCCTTCTATAGATGTTCATTTCCTTTCTACCAAAACACACGCTATAAGAGAGCAGCAGCTAGCCCTCCTCCATGCTAAAGATGGCTCCCGGCATGCCATGGTACCCAGCTCACACTCAGATACTGCTGGCTGAGTATAGTTTTATGAAGACTCAGAGCCCACGATCTAGATGGCCACAGTCTGCAGAACCAAAGAGCCAGGCATCAACACCGAAGGCGGGCGGTGACAGCAGATTTCCGGTTTCAAAGATAAAATATATTTATATAACCTGTCTGTGTTTACATGCATATGGTGAAGCCATGCCTCAGTGAATTCAGTTTATAAATACAGGTGCTTTTATTTTTTTGGAGTGGTCAATTCTCTGATTTCCATTCCCATGTAGACCTTTTCTGTAATCTGAAATTCTTAGAATTACAGTTGAACTGATAAAAAGACTGTTGCAAAATTCTTTTGTTCCCGTTCCAGATCTGTGTGTGAACTTAAAAAGTATGGATTCAATTGCAGAAAACTACAACCCAAATAATAGTTGTATATTCTTACCATTTTGTCAAATCTGAAAGAACTCTCAAATAATCATTAGCGATGATGAAGAACAATTAAAAAGCTTTCTCTGTCTTGATTAAAGCCAGGTCTTACAGTGACTCAGGGTACACTGTATGTTCTCAAAATAAAGTAGTCATTCATGTGAGGTAAATTAATTATTTCCGGGCATGGATTTACTATATAATGGATTACCTCTTCCAGGAAACCTAACAACCAAGAGAGACTGAGTTTGACATATGAGAAAATGCAAACAAGAATTGTTTTTCAAGGGAAGATCCAAGCATAAAAACTGAATGGCCTTTCTTAAAATACCAAAAATGGAATAAAGCACATTCAAGTTATTATAAATGCTTGATTATTCATGTCATCTTGCCCATTTCATGGATTCTTCCACATCGTTTGGGTTTTTTTTTCTCCTTTTATATGCTTTCAGTTCAATTCAACTAATATTTATAGGTCACTTACTGGCACCCAATACAGTCTGGTTTTGTGGAGACAACATAAAAAGAATCCCAACTCACTGGCAAAAGAGTAAGACCCAAGACATCAAGGCAGCCAGAGTCCACAGACGCTAGTTGGGGAGCGCTGACAAAGGCCTGAGAGGCCAGAGGACTGGGTCAGGATCCTGGCGATGGCGCTGCCTGGGGTGCACCAGGGGCCGGCTGCAGGCAGGCCCTGGGCGGGAGAGATAGCTAGGCCACTGCCCTGCAGCTGGCGGACAGGCCCAGTGGGTTCAGGAGCATTGCTGCTTCCTGAAGGCTCTTACTGCTCCCAGCACATGCAGCAGAGCAGTGTTTCTTTTATAAAAGTTAGTGGTTAGTGTACCACGTAATTACTCAATATCCTTGGAAAAACACAGATGCCTGGGCTCCAAACCAGATCTATGGAATCAGAATCTTGGGCCGGGACCTGGGATTCTGTATATGTCACTACCTTTCCAAGTGATTCCTGAATACATCAAAATTTGAGCAAAGCTAGTGGGATTATAGGCAAAGGGCTCCAAGGAGGGAGAGTGAATGAAAACAAGAGCTGGAATTCAAATCATTTTATTTAAAACTTCATAGGAGAGTGAAAGTAAGGGCTGACATGGATGTGAGGGCTCCCTGTCCCTTCTCTCCATTCTCATCACCTGGTACCTGGGTGGGGTCCCACCTGGACGAGCATGCAGGAGTCTTCACACACATCTCTTTCCTGCCGGCTCTCCACCTAGACACCTTCACCCTGCTGCCAGCAGCACTTCCCTCTCCTCCTGCCCAGATGGGGATTCCTCAGCGCTGGGGGCATCCCGTGAGCCTGAGGCCATGACCTCCAGCTTTTACCCCAGAGGACCATTCAAACAGTAACAGTTTCACGTGTGATAGTGTAAGAAAGTGTTGAGTGCATCTCAATCACCTTCACTATAAAACAGAAATATAGCTGCGTAACCTCTTTGCTGAAAGTTTTCAAAGGTGCCCTGCTGCCTACAGAGCAAAGCAGATCCAGACTAGATGCCCACCTTTCTCACCACCTGGAGCTCATCTGGGATGGTGCAGAACATTCGCTCTGGAGCCAACCATCTCCCCCAACCCAGCTTGTCACCCCTGGGGCCTCACCTCACCATGTCCCACCCCCACAACTCTATGAAGGACTGAGTTGCCCTTGATGACATGTCATGAACACAGACTGGGAAGGGCTCAAAGTAAGTTTGAGTGCACTGCCTTCTTCTGGTAATAGGCTCTCCTCTTCACGCCAGGGGGCTGGCCATGTGGCACAGCCTGATGCAATCATCTCTCCAAATCACTGGACCAGTCACAGTCCTTCCTTTGAAATTTCCTCTAACACCAGCTGGCAGAGTATCTCTTTATTCTATAGTGACAGAGTTGCAGATATATAAAGCCCAAATTGTTTGTGATCCTCGTTTGGTATGTCAGAGATGGCCGCCTGAGAGAAGAAGGTCACCACGCAGGGCAGACAAAGCCAAGAAGGTGCGAGAGAAAGGTGCTGGCCATGTGGAGTCTCTGGTTCCATCTCCCAGGGCCAGATCTGCTCCTGCCCTCACCAAGAATTTATTTATCTGAGCCAAACAGTCTGGTTTGATTCAGGCCCTCCTTGCTCACATAGAGCCTCCTTCTACTGTTCAGGCCGGGCTCCTGACTGCAAGGACCCCAGGTGTCAACTCATCTCAGATAGCTGGGCATTCGCTGTGAGGATACACATGGGAAAACAGAATCATGGCCACTTGGCCGTATCTCCTGGGAATACAGAAAAAGACCTCATGTTTGAGTAATGTAAGGGAGACGTGGCAATGGAAGGAGAGAGTACACGAGGAGAGAAGAGTATGGCATCAAGAGGTGCTACTTGTGGCCTCTCCTTACCAAAGAAGCCAAGGAGGGCATCTCTTGGGTTCCCACCAGGATGGCTTCTTCCCCTGCACAGAGAGCTGATGAAAGGTACTCTGAGGTTTGTTAAATCAAGGGGAAGGAGTAACAGGTTTCCCTTGGAGTACCTATTCTGTTCTTGGAAGAGCAAACCTTGACCGCATAGCTAAATTTCCTGGTCTGATGCCCTCATGAATGAATGGAAAATCTATTTTAGCCACATGCCCAAAGGGGTCACACTGAAGAGCAGTAGCTGAATGGTAACTGTACACTTCACTGCAGTATCATTTTTCGGAAAAGATTTTCAGTTAAAACAGAGAAGTTAATTATCTCCCAGCAATTATATAATATTTACATTTATGACCTATAATCGTATTTTATACTTTGACCTACATGTTCCTAGAAAATCATTTTAGCATTACTATTGCAACTCACTTATGCCTGAGAGTCTGGAAGCGGAAAGCTCTGAACCCAGAGTAACCTAGTAATGGTTTGATCATCAAATCAAGTTATTTTCTACAATATACTTGAAACATAGGCCAGAAACGATAAAATCTTTTCTTAGATAAACACAAAGAATAGTCAGGAAGCAGTCAAAAAGGCAAAGTGATGGCAGAACCAGTATTGTCTAGTTACTGGTTATCATCTGGAATCTCCATTCTTCAAATAGATCTCAGGGAATCAGTTCTTAATTCAGGAGCAAACTGCTAAGGTTTCATGTAATTTAAATATGGCAGGCAAACACCAAATATTTTTCCATCTAGGAATTCCCAACCCACTCCCAAAATCTACTTTATCATGTGCACTAACTGAAGAGAACCAGTAGCAGGCTTAATCCTAAAGAACAAGGAAAACAAAATTGATCTTCTGTCTTTTAGCTAAATTTCATTCTGTGAATTGACTGAATTGTAATGAATTGATTTTCATAAGCTGGTCAAATACAGCATACATTGGGTTTATTAGGCACTGCATCAATTCTTCTGAGAAAATTAACTTCTCTGTTTTTGTTTCACTTCAATTAAAATCATTCTTACCATAGTACAAGATGGTAAACACAAGAAGAGACTAAGAAACATGTCAGAAGATGGGGAAAGGCTTGAGTAGCTTTAAAAATCTATCCCTGACAACCCTCAACAGTGCAATATTTAATTTTACTTGAACTTTTTTTTTGTTCTGTTTTTGCCTCTATCATACATTGAGTATCTTTTGAGACTAACTAGAATAAAACTGCTTGGAAATGATGCCTAAAGAACCACCGAAAACCTTTGGTGAGAAAGGCCCCGAGTCAGAGCATTTTGTTCATTTGCTCTTAAAAAGAAATCCACAAAAGGCATTTCACAAAATGGAACACTTTTATGGTGGCTGTCTTAAACTTTTGTACTGTGATTTTAAGAACTACTGTATATGCTGTTTCCTGCATTTTTGACATACCTTAAAATATCTAATTACAAACTGAGTAATGAAACCATACATTTCATGTAATTGAAAACCCATGGGCTGTATTCATTCTATTTCCCACACAGATAACTAAAATGTTCTTAACATTGTTTTATATCTAAGAAGGTAAGGCGTGAAAATATATTATTTTGAACATTGAATATTATAATTTCAGGTCATGAAAACTATAAAGTAACCAAATTCGGGGAATCTGTTTTAAGGGACTTTGCTCATTCCTGGAGGAATGACAACGTTTTCCTCAGGGAGAATCCTCCCTCTCAGCCAAGTTTCGAAGGTGTTTATATCAAAAGCCATAAATGTGGATCTTGGAGTCACATTTTTCCTTTTCTCACGGTTGCTTTGACTTCTTAATAATCACAAGCCCCCTCAGTCATTCCTCTCTTGCTTCTGACCTTCCCTGCTTCCAAAGAAATGCTCTTTGTGACAGCATGATTATGGTCAATGGCGGTGTGCCTTTCTGCTCTGTTTTTCCCATCTTTTCACACCCTAATTTTATTTCTTTTACTTTCTCATTAAAGGAAGGAAACTTATTTCAATAAGTCTTCAAATATCCAGATAGCAAAAACACATGGTGAGACCCTAAAACAATGCTATCTAATAGAAATATAATACAAGCCATATATGCCATTATAAATTTCCTAGTAGCCGTGGTTAAAAATGTAAAAGGAAACTGGTGAGGTTAATTTTCATAATATGTTCATTTAACACAACATACCATCATTTCAGAATCAACATAAAAAATCACTAATGAATATTCTTCAATATTTTCCTACATAATCTTAAAAATCTGGTATATATTTTATACTTAGAGCTCATCTCAATTTAGATTAGTCACATTTTTAAGAGCTCAAAAGCCTCATGTGGTTAACGGCCATCATCACAGTGGACAGGGTACAAGAAAAAGTGACAGCCCACTGGTTTTGCCCCTTCCCCAAACCAAGCAAATGCTCACACTCATCAGTTAAATCTATTCCATTAAACAATTATATCATAAAAACAAGTCCAAATAATTTTATGAATCATTTATACTGCTCTAGACAAATACTGTAAGGTTTCACTAATACACAGAAACTAGAAAAGCCAAAATCATAGAAATAGAGTAGACAGGTGGTTACCATGGCTGGTGGGTGAAGGGAGGAAGTGAGGGAAATGTGTGAAATAGTCAAAGGGTACAAGCTTCCAATAGTAAAATGAATAATTTATGCAGTCTAATGTAGAGCATGGTGGCTATAGTTAATAATACTGCATTGTATACTTGAAAGTTGCTAAAAGAGTAGATTTGAAAAGTTCTTGCCACAAAGAAAAAAATAAAGGTAACTATGTGAGATGAGGGATTTGTTAACTATCCTAATTGTGTCAATCACTTTGCAATATACATATATCAAGTCATCATGTTACATGCCTTAAACTTAAAGTTATGTGTCAATCATATCTAAATAAAGATGGAAAAAAATATTTATAATTTTGAATTCCCTCCTCCCTTTTCTAGTTTTACACTGCAGTTTAGGCAAACTTATATAAAATAAATAAAAGTTATGTGAATGGTAATAAAAAAACAATAAGCTTTTAGTTTGTTTGTTACTTTTTACTTTTACCTAAATGTATCCAGAAAATTAAGGGAGCTATGATTTAATTAAGGGAGCTATGATTTGTCTTCCCATTATTTAAATTATTTATTCCATTACTACCTCCCCACTCCCTGCTCCATTTATCCTTTGCATTTGGGGTAGCCATATAAAATATTATTTATTTTAGTTTTTAACATCTTTCATTGAAATATAGTTTCAAATGTAATATTATATTGGTTTCAGATGAACAACTTTGTGATTCACCAATTATAATATATATATATATATATATATATATATATATATATATACACACACACATTATTAACTGCTCCCCATGACAAGTGTAACTGCCATCTGCTCATAGAACATTTTCGAGCTCAGTTGTGGCCACTCATTTGTGAGTCAGAGTTATCAGTGAAGCTATACACCATACTCAAAACTGAAGTTTTAACTTGCCAAGATAATATAAGGTATAATGAGACTTAGAACCAGAGATCTTGTTCCTCTCTCTGCTTCCCTCCAAATTTTCTACTTTCCCTGCTCTTCATCATAATTCAAAGGGTTGAGATGAGGGTCGCATAGCACCATGTGTTTGAAAGTGTGCTATAAGCATGGTGCTCTCCTTCCCAGGGCTAGAGCTTGGTGTGGCCTGGACTGACAGGGCAGAACAGCAGAGGTGTGCTCTAAGCTCCTCACACTTCTCACCCACCTCCACTTCCTCAGGACCGCAACAAAGGAGACCCCATTATGCCATGTGCTGCACCTGTGAAAACAGACCCCTGAGGACTTCAGACCTGGAGGTGCTTCCTGGAAGGGTGCTCACGAATACCCCAAGCCTCAAAGTCTAAATAAGTTTCTCTTCTGAAGGTCAGAAATGGGTGGATGCACTGCCAGATATAGACAAGATAAATTTAGCTGGAGAATTGATTCTTGTTAATTATGGTATAAAGATGTGTAGCCAGCCTGCTTATCCAGCTGAGAGATGTTCTGTGTAAATCTGAAGCATAGCTTAATGATCTAGAACAAGGGTTTTCTTTTTTTTTAGATCATTTGCAATCTCTTGAGTGTTAAGTGTTAATATCTGTCATGAATCTGACAATTTGTAAATGTTAAACAGCTGACAGGTCATACAAAAAACTATGATATACTGCATCACACTAGCTGGGTCTGAAATCTGCATTAAAGAAACATGGTGCTGATGTTTTCAACACCTCATTCTCACTCACCATGAGGCCGAGGGCAGGTATGCCAAAGCACTAAAGGCTGTCCTTTGGGGCTCCTTGGAAGGTGTAAGGCAATTAGGAAATCCCAAGGGAAGCCTGTGTTGGGTGCCACAGCTGGTACCCACCTTAGGAACTGTTAGAAGCTTTGTTGCATTTCGGATCTTCACGATATTTTGTATAACAGGGTGCCGGGTGTTGCTCCTGTTCATTTGGCCTATTTTGTTAGAAATAAAATTATACCTTGCTAATTATTTAGAATACATTTCTGTCCATTACTACACCAAAAAAATGTTATACTGTTACAGACTCCAAAGAGCTATAGAGAAATAAAACTTAGAGAGGGGGAAAGGAGAAATACATGTAGGTTGGTGTGTAACATGTAAGGAAGCTTTGCAGCCCAGGGACTTGGGCCTCTTCTTAGAGCATCCTTTATCCATTCTCTACCTGCCATGGTTCAAGAATTCCAGCTGGGCTGCAGTGAAGCCAGTAGCTACTTTGAAGTGCTGGCTGTAGGATTAAGCCAATTCTCATGCAACTGACTCAGTCATTAATGGCTGTTTCCTCTAAAAATATTTTATGTTCGGAGGAGGGTGTGGGCATAGGATGGGAGTGAATTTGAAGATTAAAGTTCAAACTAGAAAGAAGCTGATGTGGTCTGCTTGCTCTCTGTTCAGATAGGCTTTCAGACCAATCGGATTTCTATGGAAGCCAGGCCATAAAGTGTATTATAATTAACAGCTAAAACCTTTCTAAACCCTTTTGTATGTAGACAAATATTTCCAGGTTGTGTTATGCAGATTGGTTTGTTAAAGCTCCAGGTCTCATTCTTACATTAAAAAAACATTCAGTAAACATCAGACAAGTCTAGAAAGAATTAATGAAAGAAACCCATCTTACACACATATACATACGATGCTTTGTATAATTCTGCATCATATTATACAGTGTTCTGCAATGTCAGGTGTTCATTTCTTTTTTATCTTTGAAGAAGGCCAGGACACATGAATATCTGTAAACATGAACATGCTGGCACAGGGGCCTATGGTTTCATAGGATTCTGTCTTGAAGCAACAGCTCCCAAATGCTACAAATAGTGGGCAAACCAAGAAGAACCCAGACAGAAGCTACAAAATGGAAAACAATGGCATGTTATCCTATTTTTCTCAAGGTTTAAATACGTGGTATTTACCAGCTCATACAAAGAAAAACAGGAAGAAGAAAGAATATGATCTTCATATTTTCAGCAGTGACTGCCTCAGTCAGCTAGCCCATTCTACTCCTGGGCTACATTCCTGAGCCTATCATTCTGGAAATTCTAGTTAAAATATTATTTTTTAAAAATCATTGAAATGTGTTTGCTTTTGTTTTTAAAGTGGACGTACCTTGGACTGGCCTGATAACTGGAGAGCTGGAGTCCAGGGCCAGCTTCCCAGAATCAGCCATGTTTCCTGTCCACCTGAACCACAATGTCCTCATGCACAAGATGAGACTAATAATTACCATTTCCCACATTCTTTGCAATAATGCTGTTGGAATAATTGAAACAGCAAATAGAAAATATTTGAAACACCTTGCTAGGAATTAGAAATCCATGAAAACAAAACTAAGAAATACTGGGTGCCTATCCTCCCATCTGAAGGAGGACTTGGCCATTTTTTGAGATCAGCATTTTCTGGCAGGCTTCAAGAGCAAGCAGCCCCCTCGGCAGCTTGTCCCCAGCATCCTGGTGACTGGAGCCCAGGGGAATGTGGGAGCCCAAGGCGAGGTGCAGGAAGGGGCCTGCTGTCTACAGAGGGGGAACAAAAGACCACTGAAGTTCATTTCTTTGTGGATCTGATTTAGGAATCATCTTGGGCATCTGTTACTGTTCTTGGGTTAAAGAAAGGGGACAATGGGGAATCATTAGTCTTTTATCTCTGAGCATATTTCTGAACATAAAGCCCCAAACACATGAGCCAAGATATGAATTTCTAAAATCAGCCATTCTTTAGCCACCTCTCTATCCCTCACTACAGTGCTGTGACTACTGAGATGCGATGTTTCTTGTTCAGAGGTCTATATAGAAACGTTCCCTTAGTTTTAGCTCCAGTGCTGTGGAAATACACTCTGAAAAACATGCACACACACGCACGCACATGCACACACACATACTTTCTCTACTGCAACAATTTATTCCAGTATAGAAATGAGCAGAACATCAAGAAAACACAGGGATCTCCGTGTATCCTTTTAGTGTTTGCAGCTAAAACCCTTCTGAACACACAGGAAGACATGAGTGTAAATAACTCCTTAACATTAAACAAGAGAGACCACAAAGAGGAAACCAAATCTAAGAATGCCCAGAACTCAGCTCTTGCAAACAGCTTGTCAGGCAGAGAGGAGAACATAAATACAACTCCACCTCAAAGTACTTAACTTAGTTTTGTCAGGGAAAATCAAACCAAACCACAGTTTCATGACACAAACAAACAGCCGCAGTGGGAGGCTTTGTGAATGTCCAAGGTGTGTTCCTTCTGACATCTTTCCCAAGAAACCAAGATACAGAAGCCCTGCCCAGCATGTTAGACCCTCACACTGATTGCATTTTGAGCCTAGACTCCTGTTTTCTATTGTGCAGAAGGATGTTTCTTTTTAATCAGACTTTTGTATGAACTAACTGCTCATTAGGTGAGCTCATTCTAGAACATGCTGCCCAAGACAGCTCTGAAGCACGGGGATCACAGGAGCTGAAAGGCAACTGGAACGGGGAGGGGAGGGAAAGCTGGATGGACAAAGGGAGGAGAGCAGGCAAAACTCGGGCAGAACCACAGTTGCAGGGCCTGAGAGATTCACCCTGCCTCTCAGCTCACCAGCTACTGAGCCCTCTGCCCATGTGCCCTGTACATGGCTGCCCATTGCTCGTCAACAAGGGAACTTTGTGAGTCTGCTCAGCAAGTCACATGCCTTCACTCCTATTAACCTTAAAATCTGTTTTTAAATGGCAAAAGAAAGTACAATTAGCGTGAAGTATGATGGGAATTTCTAAACTCAGTACAATTTAAATGCAGAAATAAATGACTAGCTCTGGAGAAGAGGTACACATGGATGTATGATTTTAACTGCTTCATTAGACCGAGTCCTCTGGACCAACATCCCAAGGTGAGTGCAGTAATTACAAGGTGGAAGTGCACATGGTGCCCTTTCCAAAGGGGGAACACACACATCTAGGGTGTATATGATACAGGCGCATCACACATGGCCAAGTTTTGAATAGCATACTAATTACCCCACATTAGAAAAGAGGATGTTACTTCTGAGAACAAACACTTCCCAACATCAATATGCCCCTTCATTTGCTATCATAGGATGATGTGTGTGCATGGTAATTCTAGATCCAAAGGTGTTTAAATTTCCTGTAATGTCTCATTTCATGGTTAACTTAGCATTTTAGTGTGCTATGCACAATGACAATATTAGTCTAAATGTAATGAAGGACTTCCCTGTAGTCTGCTAGTCATAAAGTAGATGTTCATTTTGAAGTTGGAAACAAAGGTAATGTTTTCAATCCCCCAAGAGAAACACAGCAGAGAACCACCAGTGCTATTTGCCAAGAATATGTAGCCCTATTTGTGCCTGATTTCCTAATTCTCAGAGCAAAGAAACCCCTGATCCCGTCTTCACAGGAAGTCGGGGGCTTGATGCAGTTTCCAACCTCACAGATGTTTCAGAGCAGAAATGCACCAGGACTCAGACTGTATCCAGCGCTTCATTTAACCCCGCACCCTCTGGATCTTCCCATCACAATTATTGCCCTTGAACATTAGGCAAGTCAGCAAATACATTTAGATAACTGTATGGGTGTTCTAGAACTTTTACACTTGCACATGGCCAAATATATTCAAGATTCTCATACCAATTGTTGCTTCACTGCTGGGAAGCTAAACACAAAGTTCCACCCCTTGTAATCTTTGTGGAGACCTTGTAACTAGCTGATCGGACACTTTCAGTGACACTGGCCAAAGAACAGTGAGGAAACTGGAAGTCATACAAATGATATGAATAGCAACCAGGAAGATGTGCAGAACATTTCATTACTGGGTCAAACTGGATTAATATGTTGCTTTATTTAGGTTCTCTGTGAAACAGAAAACCACACCACCTTTTAACTCATGGCTGTCATTACAAATGGGTTTCCCTCTCCTCGTGGAGAGGCTCCTAACATCCTCCACTACAAACCTGATCTGTTGCTGTTACAAAGGTGGTGAGATGAGGCAGAAAACAAAACAGGCCTTAACTAAAGCATTGCCTAAATCAGGCTGCAAGAGAAAACGTCAAGAACAGCTAGTTGTATGTTTACAATTTACACTCCAAATGGTACAGTAGGCCCTCACATAGAGCATCACGTACATTAACCTATAAGGAAATATTTGTCATGATGAAAACTTATAAAGACATTCCATTACCAAATATTTCTCATGGAGTCTATACAGGGTGTGACCATAATAGGCTTATTTTTGGAAGCTACAAAAACATCCACACCCAATAAGCAGCCTCCTTTAGAGTGACCCTCCAGAGGCCAAAAGTGGACCCAAAGACTCACCCCCTTTAGAGCCCACTTGAAGAACTTGTTGAGAGTGTCCCTTCCAAATCAGTGAGTGAGCCATACTCTTAACTGCACCTTTAATAAATAAATAATGTCTTGCTTTGTAATCATAACTCTATTTAAAAAGCTGAACTACAACATGATTGCATACCTTATTCATTGAATTTTGGCTTGAATGACTTAAAGCTATACTTCAAATCAGATATATCATACAAAGTAAAGGTTTTCTACTAATGTTATTCAAATGAATATACATAAGAGATACCAGAACTTCAGCTGCACTTCGAGTTATACAACCTCGTTGGAATAACTTTATAGCCTCCCACATGAACAAGACTGACTGAGCATCAAATGCAGAAAACTCTTGGTGCCTGAGAATGAACCCCAAGAGTTTATTGACATATTTCATATGAGACCCAAGAGCTAACTTTTAAGTAGCTTTCCATTTTAACACCAGATCATGTTTGGATAAATTTAGCTGATAGATACTTTCATTTCTTTGAAACAAAGAGTTAGGGAAATCTATTTTTAATTCTTAAAAGAGTTGAAGAAAATATTTTATGGTATGTACTCAATGTTAAATTCTTAGCTTAGCATACACAAAGCCAGTGAAATGTCACCATCAAATGCTTTTAACAAAGAATTACATACTTACGCCATGATACCTGAGAGGTGAAACATTTCGGCCGTTATATAGGACAAATAACTGTACAGGAAGACAAAGAGTGGCTCAATCACTCGGATGTTATGCGTGAACCGAGTGGTAAATGCCGCTATAAATCCCAGGAAGGTGCCGATGAGCACCCCACCAATTCCTACAACAAAGAAGTTCGCTATTCCAGCAAACACGTCGATGGGCTCGATGGTTTTCATCTGGCAAAGAGACTTGAACAAGTTGTACAGGACCTGTCCGGGAGAAAGAAAGAGCATCGTCAAGTCCCCCTCCAAATTCCCCATTATTGCAGTGGCCATAGAAAAACCTGCCTGGCCTTCTAATGAGAACATCTCTTCTGTCTACCCAAGCGTATGGTGGTCGGTGCCAATAACTGTGCATTTATTTATCTCATTTTCTAAGGTTGTACTGAGTAGTTTTAAACACAAAGCTTTATTAAAAGGGTGCTGTCAGGAAAACTATTTTGAAGGTGAAGGAGACTTCAAAATCATTACACATCTTATTCCTAAAACACTATTTTTTACATACTATCTCACCGATTATTTTTAAAGATGCCATCCAACAGGCCCTTTTTGTATTACAGATGCTTAGGAAGTAGGACGTCATGAAGAAGGCTTGTCAGTGTAGCTGGATTTATGTATCTTCAAGGCCCTATCGTGGGGCCATCCCATGGAAGGGACTCGCCCACCAGTAAATGACCGGAAGATATCCTCCTGCCAGGTCACTGAGCTCCTCATTCCAGCCCCAGCTCCTCACCCTGCCCACACATACATGTCGGAAGGAATTTTCCCAAAGCAAAGAGGCAGCCACCTGTGTTGTGTGTGTGTGTGTGCATGTATGTGTGTCTGTGTGTATGCTGTGATTTCACACATACATTGTCCCTCTAAAATAATGAGCTTACACTGCTGCTTGGTCTCTAAAAAATCTACACTCTTTATACAGCTTTAGCTTAACTGAGGTTTCAAAAATGCCAGGCACTTCATACCAGCTGGGCAATGTCCTTTCCAAGGTGTTTCTAAGGCCCTGAGCCAATGAAATCGGTTATGCCCTACCACTGTTCTCACAAAACCAGCAAGTAAAATACAAGCCAAGCAGGCATCCAGCTTCTTTCTGCTGTGATATTTACAGCCAGAATCTCCAGGAGAGCTGGCAAACAGGATGCTGGAGGTGAAGGTCTTTCAGAATACAGGCCATGCTGCACCCTTATTAGGTTCTGGGAAACTCAGAATTGAATCCATTTGTCCATGGTCACACAAAATGTCAAAGGCAGTACCAGAATCCAGGTCTCCTGAACTTCTTTGGTATGTTTTTCAAGGTTTGCCCACAGAAGACTGAGTCAAATCCTCCCTGACTAACCCAGCGTGCACCCTGGCAAAAAGCCACATCACTTTTCCCATCTCACCCGTGGTCTTTCACAGCCTAGCACATTACCGGTTTTGCACAACACTTTCCTCTTTGCTACTGGATCATAAACTCCTCGTAGTCAAGGATCACACCTTATTATGACTTACTTCTTCCGTGTTGCCTAATAGGTGACAATGAATGTCTGCTGGTTTTAAAGAGTGGTGGGTTATTACTAAGTAATGAATGGAATTTTCCATTCTCCTAATTGTTTGCAGACCACTCAAGAGCCTTTGGTATCATACCATGAAGAGATGACTTGAATAAGAGAAGAAAAAAGCAACCCATGCCCCTGGAGACTTATATATCTTGGAGGTATCATCATTTGCCAGAAAAGAAACTAGCTTCAAGTAGCAGCCACTTCCTACTTTGAACCAGAGGCTTGCTGCTTCCTGAGAGAGGATCACAGATGTGCTATATACATGCCTTGCCTCCAGACATCCAAGGCCAAAAGGTAACAGTCACCTGCTGCCTGAGGAGAGACACATTTCTCAGCAGGCCACTTCTGCAAAGACAGCCTCTGGGGCAAGCACCAGCAAATCTCATCTCTCTCTTGTTCTAATGCCCCTACAGCTGCCCTAAGACTCCCTTTCTTTAAATATTGCTATTCCATTTTTAATTCTCAAGTGTTAAGTTTTGCCTGACTCTGGGAAGGTTCCATACACTGTTCTGTTTTGTTTTGTTTTGTTTTACTGCTTTCCAACACCCTTCAACTTGAAAGAAGGTCTTACCTCTGCTCTGAAAAACATACCACATTTATTCTTCCCTGCCCCTGGTTTCCTCCTGCGGTTTCTCTTGGCAGAAACCCAGCCGCTTAACTAGGGAAACTTTATCTTTCATGGCCCAGCTGAAGCTGCCATTCCACTCAAGAGCCTTCCTGGGCTCCTACAGTCCTCATACACTGCCCTTTCCTCGGCCCTCCTGCAGCATAGATGACCTCCCAGCCCATTCAGCATTTGGACATACACCATCCTGAGCTGTTGGCGCCAACCTCGCTTCCCCAGGACCTTGGTCATCCCTGTGCACGGGACCATGTCTCCCTCTCCCTGCTCTCCCTGCCCCACCCTGGCAGTGCACTGATGAGACCCCCAAGGGAGCCCAGGTGTCCTGCCTGAGGAACCGGCACACAGTCATAATCTTTCCCAAGCTCTTCCTGGCAACTCCATCAAATTGCCAAAGGCTCATTCTGTGTTGAATGCTCCTCTGGGTGTTGTAGAGAGCAAAGCTGACTCATAGGCACCTTACTCTCAGTACACAGGTCAGGAACTCCAGTCTGATCATTCCACTGCCTCAGATGCCAGGCAGTGTTACGAGGAAATAGCTTAAGTAGAGACGTTACCTTGACAACCGAAAGATTTCCATAACCTCCCACCTGCTGTACACTGAACCTGATACCTAGTGATCAGCACAAGATAAAATTCTTTTAGTTACAGCTGGCCATAACCCATAGTAAGTTCATCCCAGTTAAACCCTTTAATTTTACCACAAGGAAATCTATATAATGTGCTTCTTAAGCCATAACTTAAATATGTATAATATGTATACATATACATATTATATATATGTATTAGGTATATATATTAAATATATGTATCATATATTATGTATTATGCATGTGCATGTGGGCTACAATTATGTTTCTAGCTGGTCTGTGCAAAGTCACCCTCAACCTGACAATTATAATTTTAGAAGAATGAAATGCCATGGCTGACTGTTTGCTAAATTCTGTAATGATCTAATTTCACAGCTGAGTACTTTCAAATCCTTCTACTCATTATTATTACTATTGAAATACATATATTAAAATTAGAAGTGATCTACTTTAGACTTTGATTTAAAATATGCTATAACTCAATGAAATCATATAACACAAGGATGCCAATGATACTGTTATTTATCAGACTAGCTCTGTTCCAGAAAAGTAGTTTTCAGGACACCTTTTCTGATTTGAAACATGAAGAAAAATCATTTTTTTCAAAAGGAGTTTTAAATCTATTCTTCTATTTTCCAGAGCAAAATTAGTACCAAGTGGTCACTTCCTGAAATTAAAGTCCACTGTAGAGAACATAATGACTGGGCCCTATGGGTACATCCCTAGCTTTTCCACAGAGCCAGCTCTCCATAACCATGTCTAGTTTCACAGCAGATTGAGGAAACCCTTTAAGTGTTCTTGTAAAATGTATTAGAATATTTAATGGTTGCATTAGAATGTTCTAGACATGGTGTTGGAAATGACCATGTGAACATAAATCATTTGATGATGGAGTACTGTAGAAATAGCAGGACTTCTCCGATAACAGCACCTGAGCACTTTTTGCCTAATAAGAGGAATTTTGAGAGGTTTCCATAAAATATTATAAGGGAAAAGACAAAAATCCTATTTAAAAATTTCACCTTCATTTTTTTAACTGTCATTTCTCTGGTTAATTCCAATCTACTCTAGACAACAGCACAGAAGTGTGACTGCAAAATATATTACCAATTTCTCTTTGCTTTGAGACTTTTTTTTGGTAGGTTTTCTCCCGTCAACAATTCTACCTCATAGTGAGTTTACCATGATTTGGAGAAGGAGTTAATTGCACCAGCCTATGATTTCACTCATCCTCCAGACTAAATTTTTAACCTCAATCTCAGTTGAATCTCCACTTTTTCCAGTTGCAGTTCCTAGCGACATCATTTTCATTGTATGTGGTATGGTCCATATTTTTCATACCTTTCCCTATTCCCTGAGTTCTTTAAACTGATTCTACAGATAAGACTAGATGAGTTAATCAAAGACTCTTCCCCTAAAACACCACCACCTCTATTCTTTGAGGGTACTTAACTATGAGGAAAAATTATAATTTTTTTATACTGTCATTCTAATTATTCTGAACACTTGGTCAATTCATCCCCCTTTTCAGCCAGTTCAGTGAGAGAAATATCTGGTGGCTTATTCTTCAGAGTTAGATAGATGAAACTCCTGGGCATGCCCAGAAAGCCTGTGGGTGTGGGTTTAAGCGTCATGGGCTTCCAGCCCAGGGTGTGTGACCTCCGGAGGAGAGCTCGTTCATGTGAAACCAATACAGCCGTTCTGACCTACAGGCGTTGGCCGTGGAACAAGGGCTTCCACATGTGAAGAGCAGCCATGCCCTCTCTCTGTCCTTGCCCTCCTTCCTGTATTGCAGTGGCAGGCCCTCAGTCTGGCCCACTGCCCTTTCCTGCTCAGCCCTCGGGCTCTGTCCATAAAACCATAAAACCACCCTTGATGGCTTGTGCCCCTCGACAGGAAGCACGGGAAGTGCCTCTGGAAATCCTGAGCCTTCTTTGCACACTGAACGGTGTGTTAGTTAGCTCATTTCCTGAGATTTGATTTGTAACAAGCTCAAAGAATGAACCACTGAGGTGTCTGAATGGGAAATTCTATGAAAGAAGAGAAAGCAGCGTACAGGCATGGCATGTCATTCCGAAACTGACCTGGCGTGGCGCTGTTGCCCTAGAAGGAAGGTAGCAAAGTGTTGTTATTTCTTTGTAAGTTTCCTATACACTAAACAGATCCAAGAATGCCTTATTGAAATGTCTGCAATCCTCCTCAACAAGGGTGAAATGTATATATCAAACACAAGTCACAGTGGAAAACTTTATGCCTCTGGAAAACAGAATAAGTTATAAAATGTCTTCATTGTTAACAGCAGTTTCCCAGTTAAAATTTAATATTGGTAAGTTAATGACTAATCACTGTTAACAAATAATGGAATAAATGAAGTGCATTTGTTACTTGAACAAGGCGACTTAGCTGTCTCAAAATAGCTGTCTTAGCAGCTATTCTAAAAAAGGGATTTCCTTACCAATAAATTATTTTCTACATAATAATGTCCACATAAAGATAACGGACATCCTTAAAGATGATAGTTCATTCAGTCCAGGGGTCTGAATATCAGCTAAGAGAGAATAAGATTGGTTTCTATGTTAACCTTTAAATGAATCAGGAATAACATTTTAATGGTAGGAAACTGATGAAGGAAGTAATGTAAATCACTTAAATTTAAAAACACTTTAATCTTTCTCTGCCTCAGTTTTCTTATCTGAAGAATGGGAGAATAACTACTTCATGGGTTGTCATAAAGATTAGACCACAAGGTAAGCATTCCCAAAAGGTTACTGGCTATCATCACCACCATTACTACTACAAATAGTGGCTCAGGTGAAGCAAAGTCCCTGGGGCTCCCTAACCATCTTACCACTCCAGGGTCACCTACATGCATTTCTCTGGTACAGGAACTCTTTGACTCTGTGGATAGGGAGGGAGGCTTCCATAGCCCTTCTCTCCACACCCTGCCTGAGGTTGGAAGGCAGGAGGGAAGTAACTCTTCTAAGAATATGATCCCAGCAGCCTCTACTCTAATTACGTGCTAATTCATGAGAATTAAAAATAATTTCCTTTTTCTGAATAGATGCCACTTACAGGAAAATGGTGAGGATCAGAAATATGCTGGTTGAGTGGTAACAAGGAGTAAATGTGTGATGAAAAATTTGCTTAAAGTCATAAAATAATAAATAAGCCCTCCCAGGTAAAGAATGGCAATCCCCTCATGCTACTTGAATTTCACTTGTATTATGCACACCACATACGAACATATTGTACACATACACATCATAACTGAACAGCAATATATAAATCATATATTACATCTCACAAAGGATTCTGGGACCTAAAGTCCTTTCAATTCCCATCAAAAGCCATCCCTTTTGAAAATACCAAGTGAGAGGTCCTCAGAGATACACAGGTGACTTTTAAGCTCCTCTGGCATTAACCTTGCAAGGAGAGACCAGCTATTCATTGACGCTAAATGAAAATGAGGGCCCATTGCATAATAATATATGAAAAACAAGTGATCCATTTAAAAAATTACTAAGAATTTTTAAAAAATGGTCAAGAGCATTAAACTCAGTGAGGGGCCCTTTTGGGGGCCAGGCTATGTGACTGCCCAGGTGCACGCTCTGCTTGAGGGTCCTCCCTGCCAGGAAGCTGATGGGGGTTGGCAGGCGGCCCCCCTATCGAAGTGATGCAGTGTGACTGTGATACTCACCACTGTCACTGCGTCGTTCAGCAGGGACTCTCCAAAGACCAGGATATAGAGCTGCTCGTTGACGTGGATGTTCTCAAAGACGGCAAGCACTGCCACGGGGTCCACAGCTGAGATCAAGCTACCAAAGAGCAGGTTCTGGAGCAGGGTGATGTCACTCAGGCCAAAGGCTTCGATCTGGCAGATACCAAACAAAGACACCCCGATGCCTATGGAGTTCCAAAGCGTCCCTACCACCGCATACCAGAAAATGGTGCCAATGTTCTCGAAGAAGGGGCGAGTGGGCATGAAATAGCCAGCATCAAGCACAATGGGAGGGAGGAGATACAGGAAAAACACATCGGTCTTCATTGCAGGTGGGGACTTTTCATCAACTCCAAAAATAATCCCGCCTAGTAGAAGTCCAACCATTATGAGAAGGCAGCTCTCAGGCACTATTGTGGGCAACTTGTGATAGAGGTGGAAGCCTGTTACAGAAAAGAAATAAAGATACACAATTTGGGTTACGCAGGAATTATGGAGAAGATACATTGGCTTTCTTGGGAAGAACCACTGGGTCCTGTTTCAAAATCTCCTGGGTTAGCAAAATTAGCTACAGACCAGCTTTACAGATTATGATGTAAAATTCAGATGGTCCCCTTAAAACTATTCACAATTTAACTGTTTTTATCTAAACCCCAATTATGTTTTCTTCACTAAGACAATGCGATTTTATATTTGAAACAATTTTATGATTTCTAACATTTTCAAATATAACATCTCATTTCATCCTCATAAAAACCTTAAGGAGTAGACAAGGCTGTTATTTTTCACCACCACCCCCCCTTTTTTTTTGTTGTTTAAGTGGAAACTGAAGCTCAAAGCAATACAGATTCTTGCCAAGGCAGCTGGATCATGTGCCAGTTTTCAGATTGCTGCTGTCACCTCTGGTATTGAGAAGAGTTTATGACTCATTTAATCTTTTCAATTTTAGATTCTTTCTTTTGGAATACAGAATGTGTGTAATTTTTTTTGCTTTTTTTATTATTAATCTACAATTACATGAAGGACATTATGTTTACTAGGCTCCCCCCTTCACCAAGTTCCCCCCACATACGCCTTCACAGTCACTGTCCATCAGTGTAGTAAGATGCTGTAAAATCACTACTTGTCTTCTCTGTGTTGCACAGCCCTCCCTGTGCACCCCCCCGCCACTATACATGCTAATCGTAAGGCCCCCTTTCTTTTTCCCCACCCTTATCCCTCCCTTCCCACCCATTCTCCCCAGTCCCTTTCCCTTTGGTAATTACTAGTCCATTCTTGGGTTCTGTGATTCTGCTGCTGTTTTGTTCCTTCAGTTTTCCTTTGCTCTTATACTTCACATATGAGTGAAATCATTTGGTACTTGTCTCTCTCCACCTGGCTTATTTCAGAATGTATGTAATTTTTCAGATGTCTGCTCCTTCAGAAACAACCAGATCGATCCATCAAAGGTACATGGGAGGATGACTATATGCATGTCATGATCTGCGATCTCCAAGAGTTTCCATTCAAGGCAAAGGAATAGATGTGCTTTTGACTTGCTCTAATACAAGGTACTGAGTGACAGAGCCCCAGTTCCATGTGATAAGGACAGAGAAGGAAATCCAAGGACATGATGGGGAAGGCAGCATGTGGCAGGGCTTTGTTAAAGGACAAGCCTTAGACACATAGAGAAGGCGTGAGGAGTGGGAGTCTCCTAGAAATGAAGAAATGAATGAAAGTAGCTACCTCCCAATTTCTGGTAGAGGCCAGTGCAGCGTTCACACAGAGACCCCCTGGTGGGGGGAGGCCTGTAGCAGCGAGAGAGCAGGGAACCTGTGTTCTACCTGCACCTGGGCAATGAGAAGAAACTTTACACAGAGACACCACATGAAGGCTTCACTGAGGACAGCTGAGGCTGACGAGACAACACTGGGTCCACCTGAGGGCATTCCGTACACTTTACAGTTAGAGCAGCATATGGAAATTATCTGGATTATAGAAACATAATATTAAAATGACAGAATAAATCCTAAGAAATGTACAGTCAAAGAAGTTTTGGCAAGTAAATCTGCAGAAGTTTATAAGCCATATTAAAGTCACAGCACAAAACAGTTTGTGTACTGATAAAGTGGAGACACAGTTTGACGAGATCAAAGAAATACTTTCTAAAAAATAAAGTGAAACTCTTTATGCTCATTTTCAAATCATCCCTCCAGCTTTGATTATTCTGATACTCATCCTATAGTAGGCTGCAGTAATTGTTAGGGAATAAACATATTCAACTGGTCCAGCCGATCTTGACCAATGACCTTGGGCCTGCTGACCTCATTGTTGACCAGAAAAGCTTAAAGAAAGTCCACTGAAAAACATGTCTTTGAAACCTCTCTTCACACTGAGCCCTGCTTCTACACGCAGCACACAGCCTGAATGATAAGGATGTGCCAGTCACAGCCCTCTGCCCCTGAGGGTGCAAATGCAATCAGATCCTTTCTGGAACGCAGAATGTATGGCTCAGGCTGAAGGCTCCCTATGCGCTGTGGGCCTTGATGGCTGCTGGCAGCTGCCCATGTCTTCAGATCTAGCTCCTCCCTCTCTGTCTGTGGCTGAGGGTAAGTTAACAGGCGCAGGCTCAGTCTCTCTGCCTGTGAAACATGGACAAACTGTAGCAGTAACTGAATTGCCAGCCGTACAGTGTGACCCACTGTGCCTGCCACATCACAAATGCCCCCACACTTGGGTTTCCGCCCCCTCTTCCACATGAAAAAGCAAGAGGAAATAGTCCTAAGTGAAGGCACCCCAGCAAGGAATATGATTCTCCAGCCCAGCCTGTTTGTGGAGGGTGCTGCTTCTTCCTCTTGCATTTTTCTTTCCTTCTCCTGCCCCCAGCCTCAGGGATCCAGAGCTCCCACATGTGGCTGCCACCTCCTCTCACTGTGTTCAAAGGAGATCCTTATTCCTAGGAACAGGGGATGGGGAACAGGTAGACAGGAGAAGGAAGTCCAGAGACTTCTTAAATGATGCGTCATACAGGCCACTGCCTGCCACACTCCTGGCATGCGACTGACCCCGCCCAGGAACCCCGGTGAGCGGCGAAGGATCAAGGAGAAGTGAGTGCAATGGGACGTAAATGCAGGATGCAGACAGACAGAAGGGCCACGAGGGCAGAGGGCAGAGGGCGAGGTGAGGAAGTGAAGAGGGGAAATCTGCTAGTAGCAAATATCGGAAAAGAACAGTGACAAGCCAGGCACATTTGTGTTTATATGTTTATTTGTATATTCACAACTGTGATTATAAAAATCATGTGTTTGCATTCTGTAAACACTGCCCTCCTTTTTCTCATGAACGTTAAGGTTATCCAGAATTGGTCTGAATGACTCTTGCTTGAAACTGGGCAGCAGTCACTGAATCTGCCCGGTTGTCCACAGATGAGAAAGGGTTAAATGAAGGGCAGTCACAAGACATCTTAGTTCAGAGATTTTTGACAAACTTAAGCAGAGCACTGACTGTTGTAAAACACTCTCTGTGGGCAATAAAGATTGTGTGTGTGGGTGTCTGTGGTTAAGGAATGACAAGAGCCAAACTTAAAGCAAAATAATCAGTCACAATAAAACCAAGCAAAAGGCTTCTTAAATTTCATTGTTCATAGAATAAAGTAAATGAGTCAACACTTGCAAACATATGTGCATTTATAGCCCTCTCCTGCCAGTTACTTCTTGAAGGGCAAATGAACGTGGACAGATGAAATGTACTGTCCCAGAGTCATTATCCTGCCTAATATTATCGAGAAATATATCAATTATCAGGAAAAAAATTAGATGAACTTTTTGATGATTTTTACAAGGCTGAAAATGAGGCACTACTGGGGAAATTCACTGTTTCATCCAGGGCTCAGTTATCTTTTTTCTATAAAGGGACAGATTGTAAATATTTTCAGCTTGCAGGCCAGACATTACTCTGCTGTTTTAGTACAAAAGTAGCCAGAGATAGAGGTGGAGCCAAGATGGTGGCATGAGTAGGACGGTGGGAATCTCCTCCCAAAAACATATATATTTTTGAAAATACAACAAATACAACTATCCATAAAGAGAGACCAGAAGACACAGGAAAACAGCCAGACCACATCCACATCTGCGAGAACACAGCACCTCATGAAGGGGGTAAGATACAAACTGCAGTTCGGGGGGACCCAAGGCCCCTCACCCCAGCTCCCGGTGGGAGGAGAGGAGTCGGAGCGGCCATCCCTAGCCATCTGCACTGGAACACAGTCACACAGTGTGTGCGTGGGGTGCTGGAAACTAGGGAAACACGACAGTAAAACCTGTGAGCGGGTCCCTGTAGCCGGCACCCCTGGGACAAAGAAAAGCGAGTGCTTTTTGAAAGTCTTAAAGGGACATGGACCCCACAGCTGGACGGAAGCGTCCTGGGACACTTAGCCAAGCATCTGGGAATCCCAGGGAACTCCGGGCACACTAACCCCCTGGGCAACAGTTCTGAGACCCCTCACATCAGTAAACAGCCAAACGGCCCCCCGTCCATTTCCCCTCTGGGGCCCCGCCAGAGCAGAGCAGCAGCCTGAGGCTGGCCACACCCACAGCAAGGGAGCTTCCTCCATGGAGGCCAGGCAAGATACAGAGACCCAGTCTACACGCAATTGCCCAACACAAGCCGCTAGGGGTCACCACTGTCCCAGTAAAGAAAGGCCAGGAGCAAGTGGAAAGAGTCTTGGCTCTCCCAGCTAAGAGATGAGTCAATAGCATACCACTGCATCTATCAACATGAAAAGGCAAAAAAATTTGATCCAGACAAGACTAACCCAGACATCTTCTTCATCTTCCCCTGAGAAGGAATCTGGGAAGATAGATTTAACCAATCTTCCTGAAAAAGAATCCAAAACAAAAGTCATAACCATGCTGATGGACTTGCAGAGAAATATGCAAGAACTAAGGAGGGAGAATACAGAAATAAAACAATCTCTGGAAGGACTTCAAAGCAGAATGGACGAGATTCAAGAGACCATTAATGGACTAGAAATCAGAGAACAGGAATGCGGAGAAGCTGATGCAGAGAGAGATAAAACAATCTCCAGGAATGAAAGAATATTAAGAGAACTGTGTGACCAATCGAAACAGAACAATATTTGCATCATAGGAAGCAGAAGAAGGAGAGAAAAAGGGATAGAAAGTGTCTTTGAAGAAAGAATTGCTGAAAACTTCCCCGAACTAGGGTAGGAAATGGCCTCAGACCACAGAGGCACACAGAACTCCCATGACAAGGGACCCAAGGAGGGCAACACCAAGACACATAATAATTAAAATGGCAAAGATGAAAGACAAGGACAGACTATTAAAGGCAACCAGAGAGAAAAAAAAGGTCACCTACAAAGGAAAACCTGTCAGGCTATCACCAGACTTCTCAACAGAAACCTAACAGGCCAGAAGAGAATGGCATGATATACTTAATGCAATGTAAGAGAAGGGCCTTGAACCAAGAATACTGTATCCAGCATGATTATTATTTAAATATGAAGGAGGGATTAAACAATTCCCAGACAAGCAAAACTTGAGTGAATTTATCTCTCACAAACAACCTCTACAGGGCATCTTAGAGGGACTGCTCTAGATGGGACCACTCCTAAAAAGAGCACAGAACAAAACAGCCAACATATGAAGAATGGAAGAGGAGGAAAAAGAAGGGAGAGAAATAAAGAATCATCAGACAGTATTTATAATAGCTCAATAAGTGAGTTAAGTTAGACAGTAAGATAGTAAAGAAGCTAAACTTGAACCTTTGGTAACCACAAACTTAAAGCCTGCAATGGCAATAAGTACATATCTTTCAATAATCACCCTAAATGTAAATGGACTGAATGCACCAATCAAAAGACACAGAGTAACAGAATGGATAAAAAAGCAAGACCCACCTATATGCTGCTTACAAGAGATTCACCTCAAACCCAAAGACATGCACAGACTAAAAGTCAAGGAATAGAAAAAGATATTTCATGCAAACAACAGGGAGAAAAAAGCAGGTGTGGCAATACAAGTATCAGACAAAATAGACTTCAAAACAAAGAAAGTAACAAGAGATAAAGAAGGACATTACATAATGATAAAGGGCTCAGTCCAACAAGAGGATATAACCATTATAAATATATATGCACCCAATACAGGAACACCAACATATGTGAAACAAATATTAACAGAATTAAAGGAGGAAATAGAATGCAATGCATTCATTTTGGGAGACTTCAACACACCACTCACTCCAAAGGACAGATCCACCAGACAGAAAATAAGTAAGAACACAGAGGCACTGAACAACACACTAGAACAGATGGACCTAATAGACATCTATAGAACTCTACACCCAAAGCAACAGGATACACATTCATCTCAAGTGCACATGGAACATTCTTCAGAATAGACCACATACTAGGCCACAAAAAGAGCCTCAGTAAATTCCAAAAGATTGCAATCCTACCAACCAACTTTTCAGACCACAAGGGCATAAAACTAGAAATAAACTGTACAAAGAAAGCAAAAAGGCTCACAAACACATGGAGGCTTAACAACATCCTCCTAAATAATCAATGGATCAATGACCAAATTAAAATGGAGATACAGCAATATATGGAAACAAATGACAACAACAACACAAACCCCAACAACTGTGGGATGCAGCGAAAGCAGTCTTAAGAGGAAAGTATATAGCAATCCAGGCATATTTAAAGAAGGAAGAACAATCCCAAATGATGGTCTAATGTCACAATTATCGAAATTGGAAAAAGAAGAACAAATGAGGCCTAAGGTCAGCAGAAGGAGGGACATAATAAAGATCAGAGAATAAATAAAATTGAGAAGAATAAAACAATAGAAAAAAATCAGTGAAACCAAGAGCTGGTTCTTTGAGAAAATAAACAAAATAAATAAGCCTCTAGCCAGACTTATTAAGAGAAAAAGAGAATCAACACACATCAAGAGAATCAGAAATGAGAAAGGAAAAATCATGATGTACCCCACAGAAATACAAAGAATTATTAGAGAGTACTGTGAAAACCTATGTGATAAGAAGCTGGAAAACCTAGGAGAAATGGACAACTTCCTAGAAAAATACAACCTTCCAAGACTGACCCAGAAAGAAACAGAAAGTCTAAACAGACCAATTACCAGCTATGAAATTGAAGTGGTAATCAAAAAACTACCCAAGAACAAAACCCCCGGGCCAGATGGATTTACCTCGGAATTTTATCAGACATACAGAGAAGACATAATACCCATTTTCCTTAAAGTTTTTCAGAAAATAGAAAAGGAGGGAATACTCCCAAACTCATTCTATGAAGCCATCACCCTAATACCAAAACCAGGCAAAGACCCCACCAAAAAAGAAAACTACAGACCAATATCCCTGATGAACATAGAGGCAAAAATACTCAACAAAATATCAACAAACCAAATTCAAAAATACATCAAAAGGATTGTATGCCATGACCAAGTGGGATTCATCCCAGGGGTGCAAGGATAGAACAACATTCGAAAAGCCATCAACATCATCCACCACATCAACAAAAAGAAAGACACAAACCACATGATCATCTCCAGAGATGCTGAAAAAGCATTCGACAAAATTCAACATCCATTCATGATAAAAACTCTCAGCAAAATGGGTATAGAGGGCAAGTACCTCAACATAATAAAGGCCATAAACGATAAACCCACAGCCAACATCATACTGAATAGTGAGAAGCTGAAAGCTTTTCCTCTGCAATCGGGAACAAGACAGGGATGCCCACTCTCACCAATGTTATTCAACATAGTACTGGAGGTCCTAGCCACAGCCATTAGACAAAACAAAGAAATGGAATCCAGATTGGCAAAGAAGAAGTTAAACTGTCACTATTTGCAGATGACATGATACTGTACATAAAAAACCCTAAACACTCTACTCCAACACTACTAGAACTAATATCAGTATTAGCAAAGTTGCAGGATACAAAATTAACCCACAGAAATCTGTGGCTTTCCTATACACTAACAATGAACTAATAGAAAGAGAAATCAGGAAGACAATTCCATTCACAATAGCATCAAAAAGAATAAAATACCTAGGAATAAACCTAACCAAGGAAGTGAAAGACCTATACCCTGAAAACTATAAGATACTCTTAAGAGAAGTTAAAGAAGTCACTAACAAATGGAAACTCATCCCATGCTCCTGGCTAGGAAGAATTAGTATTGTCAAAATGGCCATCCTGCCCAAAACAATATACAGATTCAATGCAATCTCTATCAAATTACCAACAGCATTCTTCAATGAACTGGAACAAATAGTTCAAAAATTCATATGGAAACACCAAAGACCCCGAATAGCTAAAGCAATCCTGAGAAGGAAGAATAAAGTGGGGGGTATCTCACTCCCCAACTTCAAGCTCTACTACAAAGCCACAGTAATCAAGGCAATTTGGTACTGGCACAAGAACAGAGCCACAGACCAATGGAACAGAATAGAGACTCCAAACATTAGCCCAAACATATATGGTCAACTAATATTCAATAAAGGGGCCATGGACATACAATGGGGAAATGACAGTCTCTTCAACAGATGGTGCTGGCAAAACTGGACAGCTACATATAAGAGAATGAAACTGGATCACTGTCTAACCCCATACACAAAAGTAAATTCAAAATGGATCAAAGACTTGAATGTAAGTCATGAAACCATAAAACTCTTAGAAAAAAACCTAGGCAAAAATCTCTTAGACATAAACATGAGTGACCCCTTCTTGAACATATCTCCCTGGGCAAGGGGAACAAATGCAAAAATGAACAAGTGGGACTATATCAAGCTGAAAAGCTTCTGTACAGCAAAGGACACCATGAATAGAACAAGAAGGTGTCCTACAGTATGGGAGAATATATTCATAAATGACAGATCCGATAAAGGGCTGACATCCAAAATATATAAAGAGCTCACACACCTCAACAAACAAAAAGCAAATAATCCAATTAAAAAACGGGCAGAGGAACTGAATAGACAGTTCTCTAAAGAAGAAATTCAGATGGCCAACAGACACTTGAAAAGATGCTCCACATTACTTGTCATCAGAGAAATGCAAATTAAAACTACAATGAAATATCACCTCACACCAGTAAGGATGGCTACCATCCAAAAGACAAACAACAACAAATGTTGGCGAGGTCGTGAAGAAAGGGGAACCCTCCTACACTGCTGCTGGGAATGTAAATTAGTTCAACCATTGTGGAAAGCAGTATAGAGGTTCCTCAAAATGCTCAAAATAGAAATACCATTTGATCCAGGAATTCCACTTCTAGGAATTTACCCTAAGAATGCAGCAGTCCAGTTCGAAAAAGACAGATGCACCCCTATGTTTATTGCTGCACTATTTACAATAGCCAAGATATGGAAGCAACCTAAAAGTCCATCAGTAGATGAATGGATAAAGAAGATGTGGTACATATACACAATGGAATATTACTCAACTATAAGAAAAAAATGGATCCTACCATTTGGCAACAACATGGATGGATCTAGAGGGTATTATGCTCAGTGAAATAAGCCAGGTGGAGAAAGACAAGTACCAAATGATTTCACTCATATGTGGAGAATAAGAACAAAGGAAAACTGAAGGAACAAAACAGCAGCAGAATCACAGAACCCAAGAATGGACTAGTAGTTACCAAAGGGAAAGGGACTGAGGAGGATGGGTGGGAAGGGAGGGATAAGGATGGGAAAAAAGAAAGGGGGCCTTACGATTAGCATGTATAGTGGCGGGGAGTGCACGGGGAGGGCTGTGCAACACAGAGAAGACAAGTAGTGATTTTACAGCATCTTACTATGCTGATGGACTGTGACTGTGAAGGGGTGTGTAGGGGGGACTTGGTGAAGGGGGGAGCCTAGTAAACATAATGTCCTTCATGTAACTGTAGATTAATGATAACAAAATAATTAGAAATTTAAAAAAAAGTGTAGCCAGAGATAGCACCTAAATGAATCAATGCTGACTGTATTCTAATGAACCATTAGACAAAATGGGCACAGAAACTAGAATTTCCTAAACTTTTATATGTCATAAAACACTATACTTTTGATTTTGTTTAACTAATTAAAAATGTAAAAGCCATTTTTGACCCACAGACAAAGGTCATGCAACACCGTACTTGGCCCTCAAGTTGTGCTTTACTGACCCCTGGCTTATTTTGTTCTTTGTATTCCCTACTAAGTTCTATTTACAGTGTTTTGGGCATTGTGCTTGTGTCATTCACCTTTTATTCCTAGCACATAAAGTCTGTGAAGATGGATGCTTTAAAATGCATTCTATTTGAATTGCAACAGAATTCAATGGGATTAGAGTCTCATCCAAAATAACACAGTCAAGAGACTCTCTCTTGGAGTGAATCTATTTTAATTTCTCTCTGTATACAAGTGCTGAAATCAACGGAGATGAAAGACTAAAGATCCATGTACAAGTACATAGTACTAGGAAACTAAGTGCAGTGCCATTAATTCACTATATTTTCTCATTATACCTAAACTAATCTATTTGTGAAATTCTGCAAAGAGAGCAAAGTGAGAAAAATAACCTGGCAAGCTTCCAGATAGCAGGATCCACAAAAGAATAACAATGTAAAAATCTGAAGCAGAGAAAACCCCCACCACCAAGAATAACAACAACAAAAAAGTTATTCAAATAAAAAATGCATTTCTAATCAACAAGCAGCACAGCCGGGAGGGGAGGGGAAAACCAGAGTTGGTGAATGCAAGTCAAGCCCTCGGGAGAGAATGCCCGACCTCTAGATGAAGACAGACCCAAACTTAAAATGCTCCATATTTTAAGAAAGCTTAAAGATAACATAATGACATGTATTAGATCCACAAATATTTGCCAAGCCCATGTTAACTAAGGGACAAGTACCCTTGGGAACAACTAAGTATACATTCTTAAAAATAGAATTGCAATAAGCAATAGACAATTGGAAACAGAGAAAATAGTAAGAGACATCATTTTGATCAGATATATAAATAAGCTGCTATCAAGACATGATAACTTTAGTGGACAAAGACTGAGAAATAGAATTAACTTGTGGAAATAAGAGTACTGAGCTGAGTAACCAAATAATAAAAAATAAGCAACTAAATACATGAAATAAATAGAATTCAATAAGTAAAGCAGAATTAACTGATCTATGTCAATGACTTAATACCATGTGAAAACAGATTTCTCATAACATTTAGTCATATGCTAGGACTCAAAAATAACATTTAGTTTCTCCCAACCAAAAAAAGAGTACAACTAGGAATATATAGGCAGACCTTGTTTTATTGAGCTTCACTTTATTGCACTTTGCAGATAATGTGTTTTTTACAAATTGAAGGTTTGTGGCAACCATGTCCATCATGTCTATTGCTCCCATTTTTCCAACCGCATCTGCTCCCTTCATGTCTCTGTATCACATTTTGTTAATTCTCCTAATATTTCAAACATTTTCATTCTTATTAGATTTGTTATGGAGATCTGTAATCAGTGATTATGACTCTGTGGAAGCTCTGATGGTGGGTAGCACTTTTTAGCAATAAAGCATTTCTTAATTAAGATATATAAACTTTTTTTAGATATACTTCTATTGTACAGTTAATAGAGTACAGCATAGTGTAAACATAACTTAATATACACTGGGAATCCAAAAAATTCATTTGACTCACTTCATTGCAACATTCGCTTTATTGTAGTGGTCTGGAACTGAACCCGCAGTACCTCCAAGGTATGCCTGAAGGTTTTAAAAATGCTGCACTTACAAAGCTTGCAAAGGACTTATAACAATGAAAATAAAAGAAAAAATGAAGATATAAATAAAATATTTAAAAAATTTGTTGGGATTATTCCAAAGCAGAACTTCAATAGTATTTCATTTTTGCAAATGACTTGACCACTTGCAAAGAAAAATAAAACAAGAGGAGTACACTATGTCCATGAAGAATTTTGAAAAGGAACAAATAGAGTTAAACCTTTAATCAGGTACTTGTTGAATACTTCTCCTGCACAAGGCTCTGAGGGATCATGAATGTGTGTGTATTCAGAGAGCTTATATTTGGTACAGGAGATATGACAAGATCTTAAGTATTTATAATACAAGATACAAAGTTCTTTTATGAATGCTACAAAAGAAGAGACGTAATAAGTACTGGGGAAGTAGGGAGTGGAAGGAAATCAACTCAGATGAGGAAATCCCAGCAGGAATTGGAGGAGGTGGCATTAAGATACCTGGCTATGGATATTTAGACTCCAAAGGGCATGAAGCACGGAAGGTGTGAGGAAAGGCTGAGCATCATGAGGAGGGAGGAGGATGACTGGCCTGAATATGAAGTGCATAGGGCAAAGGAGAGGATGGGGCAAATCAAACAGGTAGCAGCCACACTATAAAACACGTGGGAAGCCAATCCTCAAAGACCTACCGCTGTTATATGGGCAAGGGGGAGCTAGTGAGTGTGTCTCAGAACCATTCTTGTCTTCCACACAGGATGTGGACAGAGACAAGCTCTTCCCAAGAGACTGGAGACTGGAAGTTGGAAACAAGGGGATCAAGGATGCCCAATTAGAGTTTTAAACCAAATAGATGTGATTAGCCATCAGTGGAAATAAAGAAGAAGTTGGTCCAAACATATGACTAGAAGTTTAACAACAGCCCAGCTCCAAAGGGATCTATGCATGATCTCATAGAGAACAGTCTGGAAGGAGAGCCACACAGTACAAGGAGGGGTTAATGAAGGATGTAATTACATAGCAATAATAAACTACATTTTAAATTAACAAAATAAAACTACATTGTAACATTATTTATAATAGAGAAAAGTTGGAAGCAATAGAAATTATCAATCTTATTCAATCATTTTTTTTCATCCAATATACATTTGTTAAGGCCCTACTATGGGCCAGGCTGGGTACTGTATCAGGCACTAGGAATACAGCAGTAGATAAAAGAAAGCTCCTGCTCTGGAGGGCTGTGGTCTAGTAATGGGATACAAGAAATAAATATGGAGATGAGCAATACAAATCAACATAGAAAAGGGGGAGGGCATCTAAAATGACAGGACAGGGAGATATTTGACATCAGTGTGGTCATGGAAAGCCTGTTTGATGGGTGACAGCTGAACTAAATCCCGCATGAAGTGAAGGTATGAAACATCATAGAAGAAATTTCCAGAACAGAGAAGAACAAGGGCTCTTGAGTTGGGAGCACCCTGCACTAGGTGGCCACTATAGCTGGAGCATGGGAAGTATAGAGAACATGGTAGGAAATGAGACAGAGAGGTAGCAAAATGCTAGAGCACTCAGTCTGCAGCCATGGGAAATACTTTGGATATTTTCTGAGAGCAGTGAGAGCCACTGGAGGTTTTTAAGCAGAGGAATGTCATGGTCAGACTCACAGTTTTACAGGGTCATCCTGGCTGCTACTGAAGAATGGAAGAAGGGACACCGACAAGTATCCTTCAGTAATCCAGGAAAGAGATGGTGGCTTTCATTAAATTGGTGGCAAATGTGAGAGGAGGTCAGATGCTAGACAGTTTTGACAGTTGCTCCAGCAGAATGTGTTACTGGCCTGGATGGAGGATGCATGATACTGTGGTGTTATTTAAAAACCTGCATAGTTTAGTCTTCATCCCAAGGTCCTAGCATAGCTCCTAAAACCTTTGTGATTCCCTACGTGATAAAGGTGCTAGGAACATCTCTTGGTCTAGTAATTAGTCTTGGACCCAGGTTCCTGACCCAGGGCTCTTAAATCCCTTGGAGTTTCCTGGGTGGTAGGAGCATCTTTTGTTCTCATGAGGAGACTCTTGGTGGGCTCCTGGAGAGCTTCAGGATGGGGTTGGTCACCAGAATGACCGAGCCATGAGCAGGAGCTTGGAACTTTCAGCTTCACCTCCCACCCCATCCTCTGGGGAAGAGAAAGAGGCTGGAGATAGAGTTAATAATTGATCATGCCTATGTTACGAAGCCTCCATAAAAATCTCTCAACTATGGGGTTCAGAGAGCTCCTGAGTTGATGAACAAACCTACCTGCCAAGAGGGTGGTACAGTCCAACTCCACAGGGACAGAAGCTCTTGTTCTTGGGACCATTCCAGATCATCCTCTATGTCTCTTTATCTGGCTATTCATCTGTATACTTTATCATATGCTTTCTTATATAATAAAATTGTGCAATGTTTTTATTAAACCCATAACAGATCACAGTGATGAGCTAGTAAGTCAGGTAATGGCATACAGTGGTACAACAATGTCATACAAAGTAAGAAACTATACAACAATGGGGGAAGGAAGCATATTTTAATCAGTGGTAGTGGAAGAGGTAGATAAAGAAAAATCTCTCTCTCTCATACACACACACACACACACTTCTTTTTTCTTTCTAAAATTGTGGAAAATTCCATATAGTTCAAAGAGTTAAGCATAAAAAAAAGAATCTATAAACACTGAAAAAAATCCTAAGATGTAATCATCTCCCTTACAAAGAAGTGATATAATTATTGACCACAAAGTAAAGGATATTAAGATAGAAGATAGGTGTGCCTGAATTCACCTTCTTAAAGTTTCTACAAAAAAAAGTAAGAAAAATGAAGATTTAAAAAAGAACCAACTCTGCCTCTGGGAAGATGAAGTATGTATTTTTCTCTACTCCTCCCATTATGTAAAAAAAAAAAAAACTAAACTAAAAAGCCTAGACATAATGTATAAAGCAAACATATGAAACTCTGAAAGGTGGAAAGAAGATGGAAGACCAACTAAGACAACATGACAGTGAGTTTCCTGGGTTTGTTTTGCCTCTAATATCCCAGGCTTAAAGAAGACCACAACCTGGAAATGGATGCAGACAACAAAATCTCCAACAAAAGCCTGCTCTGTCTATACAAAGGACCAAGAAAGAGGCAGCCTATGAAGACAGAAAACTTTTAGGTAATAACTACCTTACACCAGCTAAGCAGTCCAGAAGAAACTGTGGCCCCAGTCTCAGCAAAGTTTAGGGAGGGAGTCCAGATTACACCCTCACTAGACCATAAGAAAAACCCCAGCCTCCTGATTTGGGTGGTGTTAATAAAAAAAAGTATGGAGGTGGGACTTTCTTCATTTCTTGGCAGTAATGAGCAGCCCTTCTTTCCCATGTTGCCAGTGAAGCTGTGTAGAGAACCTCAACTTCCACCACGTCCTCATCCACATCCGCCCCACATCCTCCTCACTAAGGTGGGTCAGAGGATACCTTCTGGGGTATCAAGACTCTCACTTCTCTCCAATAGTAATGAAGCTACCACTCTTCTCTAATGTCACTGGAGGCCACCTGAGGAGAAGCACGGAGGTACCCCCACCTTCCCTCAGCCAAGAAGTATCAGTGGAGGCCTAGAAAGGATCCAGAAACCCATGCAGTAATAATTAAGAGAATACCCCTCAAATGGTCAATGGAATGAAAGTGGGGAACCTAAAAGTCTACCCCCAACTGGCAGTGAAGGCATGGCACCTCCCTCCACCCACCAGAGTAGAGCTATAAGAAGTCTTTGAAAACAGAAGTATAGATAAGATCCAGAGTCTCATAAAGTAATACCCAAAATGTCCACATTCCAGTAGAAAATCATTTATTATGCCATGAATCAAGATGTCAAACTGAATCAAAAAGACAATTAGTAGATACCACTATCACAATGACAATGATTTCTGACAAAAATTTTAATACTATGATAAAAATGTTTCATGAACAACTACAAAAACACTGAAACAAATGAAAAAAACAGGAAGTCTGAGCAAAGAAGTTTAAAAAATGAGCAAATAAGTAGAAGATACAAAGAAGAAATTTTAGAACTGAAAAATACACTTATCAAAATTGAAAAATTAAATTGTACAAGCTCAAGGGCAGAATGGAATGCACAGAAAATAATTAGTAAACCAGAAGACAGAATAATAGAAATTACCCAACCTGAAACACAGATAAAAAATAGACTTTTAGTGTAGCCTGAGGGACCTGTGGAACTATAGCATAAGATCTCATATTCATGTCATCAGAATCCCAGAAAAAGAAAGAGGGTAGGGCTGGAAAAGTACTCAAAGAAATAATGGCTAAAACTTCCCAAATTTGGCAAAAGGCGTATGTACAGAATTAAGAAGGGGAGTGAGTCCCGAAGAGGATTAATTCAAATAAATCCACATCAAAATACACCACAAACTTCCATAAATAGAGAAAAAGAAAAAAAGTCTTGATAGCAGTCAAAGAGAAAAAACACCTTATCTATAGAAGGGAAAACAGAATGACAGCGGATTTCTCACAAGAAACCACGGGACTATAAGGAACTGGCACCATATTTTTCATGTGCAGAGAAAAGAACTGCCAATCCAGAATTCTATAACTGATGAAAATATCTTTCAGGAATGAAGGGGAAATCAAGATATTCTCAGTTGAAGGAAAACTAAGAAAATTTGTTGCCAGCAGATCCACCCTAAAATTATGGCCAGAGGAAATTCTCCAAACAGAAAACAATGGAAATTCTGAAACATCAAGAAGAAAGAAAAGCAGAAAGAAGTATGGACAGATTCTACACATTTGTCTTTTCCTCCTGAATTTTCTAAATTAAGTTTGACCACTGAAGCTAAAATTGTATTTGATGTGGTTCTCAATGTATACAGAATGTTTCAAACAACTATAAGCGGGAAGCAGTAGAGACATAAAGGGAGGTAAGGTTTCTACACTTCACTCAAACTGGTAAATGACTACACCAATAAACCACTATTACATATATAAAATATTAAACTTAGAAGACCCACTAAAGTAGCTATGCAAAGAGATACGCTCAAAAACAGAAAAATGGAAATGGAGTTCTAAAAATCATTCAAATCGCCCACAGGAAGGCAGGAAAAGAACACAAACAGAAAACATAAAGTGGCAGATTTAAACCTGGACATATCAGTAATTACATAAAATCAAATGCATCAATTAAATGTATCTGTTAGTAGAATGGATCAAAATGTATAAGCCAACTATATACTGTCTACAAAACTCTCACTTCAAATTTAATGAAATGGGAAGGTTGAAAATGAAAGAATGGAAAAAATTACATCATTAAAACATTAATCAAAAGGCCCTAGTAGTGGCTAAATTAATATTGAAGTAAGTAAACTTCAGAGCAAAGAAATTACCAGAGACAGAAAGGGACATTACATAAAAAAAGGACCAGTCCAACAAGACATGGTAAGCCTAAATGTGCACGCACCAAACAACATAACTATAAAATACGTGAAACAAAAACTGATAGAGTTAAAAGAAGAAATAGAAACATATACAATTACAGTTAAAGACTTCAATACCCCTCTTTGTAACTGATAGAATTACTAGACTTATCAATCAATAGAATTTAATTCTATAGAAGACTCCAACGAACAGCAGCAACAGAAATTATACCAACATAGAACATATCCTAAGCCATAAAAATGAACCTCAATAAACTTAAAAGAATTGAAATCATACAGAATATATTCTTTTGATCACAATGGAGTCAAACTAGAAATGGATAATATATAGAAAACAGGAAAACCTCTAAACTTGGAAACTCAACAATATCCATAAATAATGTATGGGTCTTTATACCCATTACAGTGACTATCATCAAAAAGAAAGATAGTAACAAATGTTAGCAAACATGTGGAGATATGAGGACCCTTATACACTACTGGTAGGAAATCAAATCATACCGTCCCATTGGAAAACAGTATGGCAGTTGCTCAAAAAGTCAAATGTTGGCTTATCATTTGGTCCCGAAAATGCATTCCTAGGTATACACCCAAAAGAAGTAAAAGCCTTTCCACACAAAATCTTGCACAGTTATGTTCATAATAGCCAAAAAGTGAAAACAACCCAAGTGTCCATCTGCTGATGAATGAATAAACAAAATGCAACAAAGCCAATACAATGGACTCTTCTTTGGCCATCTAGAGGAATGATGTACACCCAACAGGGATGAACCTTGAAAACACTTGTGCTGAGTGAGTAAAGCCAGACAAAAAGACCACATATTGTATGAGTCTATTTATATGAAATGCCCAGAATAAGCAAATCTACAAAGACAGAGGGTGAGAGTGAGCCGTTCTGGGCTGTGTCATCCAGTCTGGATTCACCTCAAGGAAAATGGGAAGTAATAATACCCAATATGGGCAAGGATATGAAAAACAGGTTTGCTTTTCATTTAAGACAGATATAGGGTTTTGAGAGTATAATGATTGACCCATGTGGCTCTCTGCCCCCAATCTCCCTGCACCAATGTCTTTAGAAAGTGCCCACTACACTAGAGCTCACAGACCCACCTGAGGGCCTGTCTCACCCACCAGAACACATGTTCACAGAGCTGTGGCAAGTCTTAGGTCAGCACTCCACTGTCTCATAAAATGTGTAGCAGGTTGACAAAAATGGCAATAAAGAGGGAAGCTCCTAAGCTTTCCTTTGAGCTGGGCTTTGTCCTCTAGGGAGCTGACTGCATGTCTGTGGAGAGACAGTGAAAATGCATGTGATGCACCCCTTATCATTGGGGGCTCCAACACCCCAGAGCTAAAGACCTCGGGCCTTTTTTGTCACAGTCCTCACACACCTACTGCCAACTTCACTGTTTTCTCCAATTCTGTTCTTTTATTTCCCAGTGGAATGCATAGCCAACTGGTTTGTATCTGATTACACAAAAGATTTATGCTTACATCCCTGCTGGTAATTTCCACCTTCATCTCAATTTCCATAAGGTTGGCAGAGTTATACTGCTCCTCCTTAAAATCTTTACTTTTGCCAACACAAAAGAACAAATACTGTTTGATTCCACTTATATGAAGCACCTAAAGCAGTCAAATTCATAGAGACAGAAAGTAAAAGAGAGGCTACCAGGGGCTTGGAAGAGGGTCATGGGAGTAACTGTTTAATAGGCAGGACTTCTGTCTGGGAAAATGAAAAGTTTTAGAGAAGGAAGGTAGTGATGGTTGCACTATATTGTGAATGTATTTAATGCCACTGAGCTGTATACTTCAAATGGTTAGAATGGTAACTTTTACGTTATGTATATTTTACCACAATGGAAAAAATACCTTCACATTCAGTTTTCACTTTCCTACTCATTCTTATAACTATGGGAAAACAAAATGAAATATTTATCACTGTAAACACTGCTAAACACACATGCATGAAAAGATGTTGCTAAAACTGATCTCTGTTGATAGGCACGGTCATCATGCAGGTACCCCACAATAGTAATGATCGGCTGAGTGTCAGCCTCTAAATGGGGCCTTTAAAAGGCCATTCTTGGTGTAGTGAGATAAAAGGTCTCATATGCATCTCTGCCATAAGCGTCTTTGCCTCACACAGCTTTGCCACACATATTTGGCCACATAACTGATTGGCCGTAAGGCAATCCTGCTGTAAGAGGGAAAACAACTGCTTGATAATTTGGTTTCATCTCTCCACTGACGAAGTTCCTATTTTTACATGATATCGATCTTAGCGAGCCCTCATCGTGGCCGCTACAGTATTGAGTAGACATGGTGGGTGATAACAACTATGTATAACAGCCTGATAAAAAACACATGGATAAAACTTACTGGAAGTGTGAAATCAGAGAATATAAACCAGATTGCAAGCCATACTGTACTAGAAAATGATACAATATCAGTGACAACGATAACAGAGCTCAGTTACAAATGCATTACAGCACTAGCATTTCATCTGCCTTTCCCATAGGACAGCTATCAATGGCCCTGTGACAATGCACTGAGAACAAACAGCAGTGAACAAGGCTTGCAAAGGGCAATATGAAGCTCAGTCATAAACGTGCATCCTAGTTTGGGGAAAACTCTTAATGAAGGAAGAAATTAATAATTAATTTTATTAATTTTTTTCATGTTTCATTATGCCCTTTTTAATGAATAGCCTGTTTTATTTTTTCATGATTTTTATCTTTGATGACAAAATTGCTTTCCTGCCAAAATTGTTCACGGTGAAAATGCTTTTATAGAAACCACCTACAAAAATAAAATGTACAAAGCAAGGGCTGTTCAAAAAAAAAAAAAGCAGAAAAATCAGAATTTTCTGCAATTTAAAGGGTAAAGTAAATGCTTCTTTTTACAAAATGTTCACAGCAAAATGTCAAAGAAGATGGGAAATTAAACATATGAACATAACACAACAATCTGCCATGACATATATGTTTATTGTATCAATACTGCTATGGGTTTATTCAAAATAACGTTCAGTGAACAAAAGCACAAGAACAATTACAATATTGTTTTTGTTATATTTAAAACTGGTAAATTCCTTTATTTTATCCATAGATATATTTCTAAATGCAAAAACTTATTATATGGTACCTGAGAATCTCATGGTTTCTAAGACCAGAGAGTTTTTTTTGAATTAACAAAACAGTTTAGCAAGGGTAAAACAACACTTTCATTTGGGATATCAGTAACTGCCAGGATGATATTTGATTTGACCATAGAGTTTGCTTTCCAGAGACTATGCTATCGCTGTGTGACTGAACTAGATGTCAGAAGCAGTGTGAGATGGATGTGCTCTCTGACAGGTCCCACGCAGTGCACTGAGTTGGTGAAGCTCACTTTCACTGACAGAGGGGCCTTTTAGGGTACATTGCTGGCCTGGGAATGTCTTCTCCATTACACAGCTAAACTCTAGTCTGATCCCTGAGCCAGAGCTGGGCACAGGATTTGACTCAGACCCTTGCATCATCACTACCTATACAAACCCCTTTCTGCTATCTCACACTTAGTACTTCCATTCCTGGGCCATCAGCAAGATAACATCAATTCTCAGTATTATATTTTTCTCCCTACCAGAAGTGATGAGCCTGAAGAAATGAGCCTATATCCAGTAAGTTGGAACAGTATCTTTCCTGAATAGACTCTGCAAACATCCTCTACCAGAAATTCCTTATTTAGTTTTTAACTGGCAACCTAATTACTCATGACAGACTTAAAAGTTGTGAGTTTGTGTGTGTGCCTGTGGGTGATGGCATGCATAGCACCTGCAGACAAGCGCACACACAGACACATGCACACAGTCATCCAAAAACTCTTCTGGTTCATGTTGCTTCATGAAAGACACTGTGTCCAGTCCCTCAGTTCACAGCAGCCGGAGGGCAAGCAAACAGGCCTAGAGCCTCTCCAGACTTCTGCTGCCCTAACCAATTTTAGGCAGACCAGTCCCGAATGATGTTCTCCTGGCTTTTAAAGATGCTGAGCCACAGCAGCAAGCACACCACACTTGGCAAAATGAGCAATTCTGTTGATACAGTTCCCCATCTCATGCCTTCTGGCATTTCCGTAGCCCTTCGACATCTCTGAAAAATCTTCTTCAAGGAAGTGACAATCTGCAGGCCCCAGAGTGCTAAATGGCTGCCTCTGTGGTAAACAAGCTCACTAGTTTTCCAGGATTTTTAAAGAGATTGTCATGCAAGAAACTGGCTAATTTGCATCTACATAAAGTATATGTGTCATATTTATTTTGCATATTGATCTTATAAGAAGCAAATCAATGTCTTCCTTTCCAGGATAAGAAAGAAATTATTTCTTTTGAGGAAAGCCAGAAGAAATAGAAACAAATAAACAAGCACTGTACTTTTCTGCAAATACTATTTCTCACTTTTTCTTTGAAGTTACTCATAAGTTTTACATTTTATGTTAGATTATTTTCCATTGACCAGCTTTCAAAAGACCAAAATCAATTATGTGCTGAACCATCCTGGCTACTTCTTGTTAATGAAATAATGAAGTACTTGCTAGTGAAGATCTTCTTTCTCTGCTAATGGTCACATTCTTTATTTTTGAAGCTACCTGTGGGATAGATGAGGGAGATGGACTCCAAAGATGTTCAGGTCTTGTGATTGGCATGCTCAGATTCCAGGGCAGCCAATGGAAGAACAATGTAGGTTTGTGTCATGGGAATCTTGCAAAGTACTCCAAGAGCATAGTGCAACCAAGATGGAATACACACACTGCCCCTCCAGAAATTTCCAGATGGACTGGAAATTACAGCTTGGCTTAGTTGCACCTCACTGCCCACCAAGGCAGCAACTCTGCCCCAGGAAATAATAATGACACTGGACAACATTCAAAGGATTTTTGCACATTTTATGTCTGGGTGTGAAACATGCACGTCCCTACACCAAGTAAAGTAACCCACAGATGCTGGGGAATTTCCAACACAGCCAGGTGGGAAACAAGATCCATGCTGTTAAAATGCTGAGAGCAGCCCTTGGACACACTGAGTATTCTTATTTAGAAAAGTCTCTGACTCATATTTCTGTGAAGTACAGCATGAGGTCATCACAGAACTAGAACTTGTTCTGGATCTGTCAGGATTTCAGGCTTAGGTTTTACAGCTGTGAAGCAGGTTCAATAGCTCTCACGATTCTAAACATCTTCAATTTGACTGCATTTCATCTTTTTCTTTTTCGTTTTCCTTTTCTTGTTTTAGTAACACCCTTTAATGAAGGGGTTTGACCAAGGAAGGATTAGATTTAAACAGATGGTTCCGAAGGTTAAACGTTCCCATATGTAGGCATTAGTTAAGTGGAAAAACAAAATCCAGGGATCAGTTAGGTTCTGGTGACTGTTTCTGAGTAGGCCCTTTGCATAGTCCAGTGGCTGTGGGAGGACGAGGTGGGCCATGTTTGCTGGGGCATGGTGATACAGACTCTGACACATGCTGTTACCTAGATTTCAAAACTTTCCTTGCAGGCCAACACTAGAAAGCAATTTTTGTTCTATTGCCCCAGGCTGGATGTTAAATCCTAGGCTTTGTCATTTTCTCAGCCCGTGTGTTAGCAAATGAGTCTTGCCAATTTTGGTTTTGTCTTTTGCCCACTGCCATCCTCAAGTTGTGCAAGGTTATCCAGGGGGCCTATGCCACCCACTCAGCCACCCTGTGTCAGAGTTTTATTTTCTATTTGGTTTTTATTCCTCGAAGAGCCTGCCTCCTAGGCAAATTTACCACTTGCTTAACATAAATAGATCAAAGTATAGTAAAGGAACCCACAATTGCAAGTAATTGCTACCTAACTTCATCTTTCTATTAAGTGGTTGCTGATGCTCACCTGCAGTCACTGGCTATTTTCAGAGGAACTTTTTGCAGACTGGTGGCCAGGGCTACACTAAGAAATTACCCTATTTGGTAAAGTTATACTATTTTCTGAACTTCCTAGAAGCGTAAGATTTTTGTCCACTTTGCCTCCTATCTGGCTTCTGTTACCAGCTTTGCCTTGGTACGTCCAGGTCTTCCCATTTGTCTGTCATTGAAAAGACCCAAGGGGTTTTGATTCTTAAAATGTATGCATTGTTCCACCTTCACCAAAATTGTAACACTTCATTAAAATAATAATTAAACCCACAACATATTTAGTAGTAAAACGGAAGCCTCATTATATGCCTTTGTTCAGAGGGTTAGGAACTGTAACGACTCCCATCATTTCAGTGGCCTCAAAACACAAAATTGAAACATTCAATACCAAATGTAAAGATAAAAAGAAAAAAATCACTGTGGAGGGAATAAAGTCATTAAATACATAAATTAGCTATCTTATCAACCAAATCCCTTTAGCCAAACCATTGGCACTTATAAGCCAAGCTTAGAACGGGAGTGTATGAGCTCATGAATGAACGTCAGCACTAAAACAAAACTGAAGAAACAGCCTTGTGAGAATCCCAGTGGGTTATAGATGTGAAATGACTGGGTGTATAAGACAGTATTGAGAGTGTAGACATCATTAGTTTTGATCCTGTGCATGAGGTAGGAAAAGACAAAAGGCACAGGCCTCCCCCAGCACCTCTACTGGAGGAGGGAGGGACACAGTCAACTACTAACATAAATAGTCACACGTCAGAGAGGGAGAAAGTGCTGAAGAAAGCCAGCCTGGGCAACGGGACACAGAGCGACCAGGGCAGGAGCTGTTCATGCAGGCATCGATATTTTCTAATTCCCTTCAAAGTGGGAGCTCCTCAAGCTAGAGGCAGCATCTTCATATCCTTCCAGACAGTTCACAAAAGAATGCACAAAGAGTGATGCCAGTCTTCTAAGAAGCCCAGTGACACTAGCAGTGTGCCCTTACTGACCCCAAGGATGAGACATTTCAGTCCGGGAAGGAGAAGCTGCAATTTCTCATGACTGTTTCTCCTCACCATTCCAGTGTTGGTTAGAGAAGATGGACACTCAGCCAATTTGTGATTCTGCCTTAGAACACTGGTGATAAAGAAGATCAGCTGACATTACTAAGCTGATGGACAGTGACTACAACCGGTAGGGGGGCGGCGGGGGTTGTGGGGGACTTGATAATATGGGTGAATGTTGAAACCACAATGTTGCTCATGTGAAACCTTCATAAGACTGTATGTCAATGATACTTTAATTAAAAAAAAAAAAGACCAGCTGACAGTTTTAAAACAGCAATAATTGCTTTTTTCAGCACTTTAAAAACTCTTTCCTATCACGATTTCTAAAGAAACCCTGTTTGTACAAAATGTATAGGCACCTGGAAACGGTTTACTGAAAAACACATTTCCCCTGCCTGAGTGTGAATTGACATGTCTGAGGACCCTGGTAACACTGAGTAGACCCACCAGTTCAGGGAGTATCAGATTTTGGGCAACAGAGCCTAAATTACCATTCAAAGTATACAATAATAGTGTACACATCATAAGAAGACTGGCCAAATAAATTATCACACTGACTAGTATATCTGAGAGTGAAAGAGCATGCTCTTCCATATATGCTAGGACAACAAATTCAAACCATGGATATTGGGGACAGACCGGGAAGTACGGTTACTTAATTGCCACATGATTAAACTGAGGCTAAACAAAAAGTGTGTCTAAATATTAGTCATTGATTATTTACTGAGTACCTACTATGTGCCAGGCACTGTTGTAGACAGTGAGTCAAAGTCCTTGCCCTCATGGAGCTTGTGTCCTCGTGACTGTCAGTCATGTGTGCATATATATATCTGTGTGTGCATGTGTGTGCCTGCAATTTAGTAAGTGTGCAACCATGGGCAATGACGAAACATATTTAACATCTTTCTCCCGTAAATCCTTTGAAGGTGAACCTTGGCCTACTAAAATTTACATGGTAGTCCCAGTTATATGGTTGAATCTTTAACCTGTGAATCATTAACATGTTAAATATATATTTCAAAAGCACAAAAATTCTGCATTCCCTAAGTACAGATGGTGAAAAACGCTAGACCAAGGTTCAGAAATTCTAGACCCAAATTCTGGCCTGATACTACTGAAGAGTTATGTCACCCTGCCTTTTTGTAGCTTTTTTCTGTCCTATCCAGTCTGCATAGCTATTGCTAATTTTAATTTTAGAGGCACTATTTGCCTTTGTATATTATTTCAGATGGTCACCTAATGATTCTTGAGGAGGGAGGATATTATTATCTTTATTGTTCAATTTTACAATGAAAATCAGAGACAGTCAGAATGAGGTAATAAGAGTTGACCGTGAAACTCAAGTGCAGGCCCCTGCTTCATGTTAAGAGTGAGTGAGATAAGGCACACCAAGGTGCTCTGGAGACCCCAGACATGTCTAGAACTTACTTTTCCCTCTATGAGAGGTGGGATGGCAGAGACACAGTGAAAAGGAAGCACACCAGCCCTGGGCCCCATGTCCACCACTTAATAGCTGTGATACTTTAGATAAGTTACCTAAGCTCTCTAAACATGTTTCCTCATCTGTTTTTTACAACGGGATAATAATGGCACCTCCCTCCCAGAGTTGCTGTGAGGATTAAATAAGGTAATGGGTGTAAAGCATATGGTCGAAATACCTGGCATGGAATAATGCTCCATCCTTGTTAGCTATTATTATTTTATTAAAGAAACCATGATAGAGGGATTATCCAGTCCCACCCATCTCCACCCTCCAATGCCACAAGAAAATACTTTGCTGGGTTGCATTACGCTGCTCAGGTTTCCCAGCCTGTGGATCCTAGGAAACAAGCTCAGCAATAGGGAGCAGCAGAAACGCAGGGGCAGAGTCACAGAAATATGGCCAGGGAATCATTTCACTGCCCAGTGACTCAGTGAGTAACTTTCTAGGGATAACAAAACCTTCCAACTTCTTTAAAGTACTTCCATATGCAGGGTGGGTATGCGTAATCCATTTCATTTTCAGTTGAAATTTCTAAATATAATTGTGAATTTGATTGTTCTTTTGTCTTTCACATGTGAACCTTTGTATGCCAACACTAAGCAATAACATGAAATTCGCTTTTACAATAAGATTCTGCCCCAGCGACATGGAGAGCTTTCAGAGGAATTCCCATGCCTTCCTCTGGAATTACTGAAGAGGAAGAGGAATACACACATCTGCAAACAAGGGCTAGATAAAAATCAAGATTAGAAAGCCCTTGGACAAGTGATGAACGGTGTGCAGAAATGCTGCAGGAAGTACATCAATCACGATCACCTTTAAAAGATGTGATAGCAAGAGAGTAAACTGTAATTGTGCATGTCTCATTTATAATGACAATATGTCTATGTCCACACATCACTTTACTATACAATAAACACATGATTCTTTTGGCTTAAGCTCCTTTTGCTATAAAACTAAAATCTTTGTTGATTTTAATAATAAAATAAATAGTAAAAATAAAAATAAAATAAATGACTTCCTCCCCTACACAGTATTTCATATTAACATTATGGAAATATTAAACAGATGGAACAGATACATAGCCTTACATCTACTAATTAAATGGGAAAACCAAGTAAATGAAGATTTGCCAAGGTCATGAGACAGATTTCCTGGCAGAACAAGAACTACAGTACATCTTCCTACTTACAGTCTGGGCATATCTTTTCTAAAACTTAGGCCCAATACTTCTTCAACTACTGAGCTATTTCTCTTATTTCTAAGTATGAAAACATAGAAGATAAAACAAAAGCAGAATAGGTACACCTCCATATCCTGCAGATAGGAAAACTGGGAAAGTATGTATTATTTTCACTTTATATTAAGGAGAACCTATTATGATATTCTACAAAAAGAATATATCCAGAGGCGTTAAATATATATGGAAAGCATTTCTTCAAAAAGTGCCACATAAAATGTCACCGAGCTACCCAGTAATGTGGACACAGACAGAGCCTCTTCTCACTACAAACATATAATATTGATATTTAGCCACATTTAAAATAAGAAAAATATCTAGGAGGCCAGAAATAAGGAAATAAATCAAAGCAAGAGATGTTAGAAGGATTTCAAGCCACAGTGAACCAGGGAGATTCCAGATAAGACACCTGCCCTATGTGTTAAGACCTGGAATTTGAACACCTACATAAGGGCAAGAAATCTGACTTCAGACCAGTAAGGGAAGGACTCGTGTATAAATTCTTGAGTCTCAAAGAACTACTTTTTCCTAAATAAATAAGTAGTAAACGATGCCTACAGTGAGGGAAAAATAGAAGAAAATACGTCAATTCTTTATGGCTTTGGGTAGAGGGAAAGTTCAGCTGTGAAGTATTAAGTTGCAGGTCTGTATCACATATAAGTATAAAGTCTATTTACAGTACTTGAATCATATAGGAAAACTAAGCTAAGAACCAAGCTAATACTAAAAACCAATCACTGAAACCCTGGGTTTCAACAAGAACACTCAAAACCATTTTGTAAGAATCTTTTACAATGTAAAGAAAACAGATCCCTACCAAGTAAACAGTCCCTGCAGAAGCTAAGCTCACAATAAAAACCATAGTCCATATAAGGAAATAAATATCCAAATGGGAAAGTCAATAGATGTGATAAACATAAGAATTTGCAACCCAACAACTAGAAACAATAGAAGTATCTGAAAAAAAAATAACACTATAAAATGAAAACTTTAAAATAAGTAAAAGAATGAAAGGAGAAATAAAAACCATAATTAAATAGAATCTGAACAAAATGCAGACAGACTTGAAAAAAACCAGAACAGCATACATGAAAACATAGTTAAAATGAAAAACCCAATGAACAAGTTAGCCACAGATTAGAAGAAACTGAGAGTAATATGGTAGGCTGGAAAAAAGATGTGATAAAATCATCTAGAAACAGAAGAGAAAGGGAAAAAGATGAGGAACAGGGAAGCACAAGTTCCAAGCAAGAAAATAAAACAAATCCATACCTAGGCACATCAAGGAAGCAGCAAACTATCAAAAATGAACCAAAAAACATAACCTCAAATTCAAGCAAAGACAAAAGTCAAATTTATAACCTCTGTTACATAATCATTCAAAAGAATAATCAAAATAAAGCCATTTTCAAAGCTTCTGTATGGCAAAGGACACCATCAACAGACACAAAAAGGCATCCTACAGTATGGAAGGATATATTTGTACATGACATATCCAACAAGGGATTAACATACAAAATATATAAAGAACTCACAGGCCTCAACACCCAAAAAGCAAATAACCCAATTAAAAAATGGGCAGAGGATATGAACAGACACTTCTCCAAAGAAGAAATTCAGATGGCCAACAGGCACATGAAAAGACGCTCCACATCGCTATTATCAGGGAAATGCAAATTAAAACCACAATGAGATATCATCTCACACCAGTTAGGATGGCCAGCATCGAAAAGAATAGCAACAACAAATGCTGGCAAGGATGCAGAGAAAGGGGAACCCTCCTACAATGCCAGTCAAAATGTAAACTAGTTCAACCATTGTGAAAAGCAGTATGGAGGTTCCTCAAAAAACTAAAAATAGAAATCCCATTTGACCCAGGTATTCCAGTCCTAGGAATTTATCCAAACAAAACAAAATCCCATTCAAAAAGATATATGCACCCCATGTTTATCACCGCACTGTTTGTAATAGCCAAGATATGGAAGCAACCTAAGTATCCATCAGAAGATGTGATACATACACACAATGAAATATTATTCAGCCATAAGAAAACAAATCCTACCATTTGCAACAACATGGATGGAGCTAGAGGGTATTATGGTCAGTGAAATAAGCCAGGCAGGGAAAGACAAATACCAAATGATTTTACTCATCTGTGGAGCACAAAAACAAAGCAGCAGCAGACTCCCAGAACCCAAGAATGGACTAACAATTGCCAAAGGGAAAGGAACTGGGGAGGGTGGGTGGGAAGGGAGGTATAAGGGTGTGAAAAAAAGAAAGGAGGCATTATAATGTGGTGGGGGGGCACAGGGAGGGCTGTACAACACAGAGAAGACAAGTAGTGACTCTATAGCATCTTACTATACTGATGGACAGTGACTGTAATGGGGTATGTGGTGGGGACTTGATAATAGGGGGAATCTAGTAACCACAATGTTGCCCATGTGATTTTATATTAATGATACCAAAATAAATAAAATAAAATAATAAAAACATAAACCCATTTTCAGACAAAGACCAAGAGAATCTATCACTCAAAGGCCCTCCCTGAAATATCCACTAAAGAACAGATTTCAGTAAAAAGAAAACAATTTGGAAGAAATGGGGAGACAGAAACAATGATGAACAACTGGTAAGCAGGTTTGCAAATCACTATAAACTGCTTATAAAAACTAAAAACTAATTTGAAGGAAGTTAAATACAAACAAGGTCTAAATTACAAGACAAAAATTAGAATTCTGAAACAGGCAGAGAGTAGTTAAGAATTTTTAAAGTTTAAGTATTATTGAAGAGGAAGATAAACAATAAAAATAGAGCAAATACTATATTTACTATGTTCTGGAAACTTATTTTAACATTTTACAACTATTAACTAATTTAATTTTCACAGCAGCCTATGACACTATTACTTTTATTATCCCCGTTTTACCAAGAGGGCAACTGAGCCCAGAGAGTTCAAGTTACATGCCAAAAATTACATAACTACCCAATATGCTGAAAATGTACTTAGGATGTGAACCAAGGCAGTCTGGCCTCACTCCTGTTGAATCAGGTATAATTATATTAACATTGAAGAGTAACCACAAAAGGAATGAAACAATACACAGTAATGTATAAAAAACAAATGAAAATAACTAAGCCAAAATATGGCAAGGAAAGAAAACTAAGGACACCAACTAATATAGTAACAGACATCAAAGTCCACATATACATATTTTAAATTTTAGATACATGGTTTAATGAGATACAACTATAAATGGTTTAATGAGATACAACTAAAAGAAAATTTAGTTTAAAAATGGCCACATACTAAGCCACAGCAGCCATCCCAATCAAAATCAGTATCAGATCTGTCCAACCAAAATGTAATAAAAATATGAATAAAATAAAAATTAAACACATATCTCTGTATGTTTATCAACTAAAAACTACAATTACAAATCCTTATTGGGCTACAATAAAAAAATCTCAAAGGAACTTAAAAATACTGAGAACTGAACAACAATGAAAACTGTACCAAAACTATGCAGTGCAACTGAAGTGGTATGATAGGAAAACAGATTTCTAGCCTGAAATACACGTACTGTCATTCCTCTAAGATATATCCATTTGGATCATGAGAAATCATCTTTAAGATAATTTCATTTAAATATTCCTATTTCAGCTCATGAGGCACTTCTTTGACTTCATAAGACCAAACTGGATTTTATAGACTTCAAGTTAGTAGTTAAGCACCTTTGATGAGATGCATCAAGCAGTCATCTTTCCAGCTTTATCACTGATGTTAAGTTCTTCTCTCAGAATATGGATGATTTGCTTGTTAATAGCAGTAATGGTTTCATGCAATTTATTAGGAAAGTATGATTTCCTTTACATCATCTCCCTAAATTCTTTAGTCTTCACCATTCTCATTTGTTATTATAATTTGCAATAAAGATGAATTTATATAAATTTATAGAGTATTATGAGTAAGTGTGCTTGTAATACAGTCTTGTGTTAGTTTATCATAGATTTGAATTTAATGAGAACAAAGTAAATAGCCATATTTTGGAAAAATAGATGAAAAGGAAATGGCTATTTAGGAATTATAATAACTAAAGTACACTATTGAAATAATTTTGCCCACTTTAACAAGACCACATTTTAGTATAAGGGCATGTCAATTTTAGAGCTCAGGAGTTCATAAAAATATTTATTTTTGAAATTATTGAAAGTAATATTAATTATGTTTTCCACTACAAATGTATTTTTTCAGGGATTAATTACCCTTGTAAGTTGGGAGTCAACATATTAGAAATCTGGTGATAATTTTGATAAATTTGACAATTAGAAAATCTGACTAGTGAGCTAAGCTTTCAATTCAAGAACTTAAAAAATAACAAAACACACCCAAATAAAATAGGAGTAACTAAATGATAAACAGTAGAAATTAACAAGTGAGAAGTCAACTGAAATCTAATTCTTTGAAAAGTATAAAATAGATAAAGTTCTGAGATTTTGATCAAGGTGAAGAAAGACAAAAATGACACTATTAGGAATAAAATAGTAGAACATAAATACAGGTAAAATGGAGGTTTTATAAATAATAAAAAAAACCCTCCTCCCCATAAATTTAAAAACCCAAATGAAATAATGATTTTCTAGAAAAAAATTACTAAAATTGGCCCAAGAGGAATAGATAAGTCAAACAGAACTATAAACTTTGAAGTAATTGCATAATTGGTGAAAATCTATCCATATACAAAACATCAAATATACTTGGTTGTACAGGGGAATTTTTACAACCCTACAAGGAACAAACAAGTTTATACAAAAGGTTCTTTGTATACCTCTTATGCCTGGCTTCAAGATATGTGAAAGAATTTAGTAAAAAAGAAGGCATCTCATTAATGACAGACAATATTCTCATTATTGAAGTTGATATGAAGAGTAACACTTCTGGTGGAAAATTACCTGTTATTATTTTAAAAGGTATACAAATGTTTATGTGGTAGAATACAGTGATGGAATTCTAGGAGGCAACCTGAAATGATCTTTAGAAAGAATATGAGAAAGCTGTTGAAATCATGCTTTGGACAGAAAATAGAAAATGCATGATTAGCCCAATGGGAAGGGATGGAGGCTTTCAGACAGAAAGGAACCAGAACTCTTCTTTTAGCTTTATGAGAAATAAACACATGCCACCAAAAAGACCTGGCTTTAGAAGTGTGTTCAGAGTGTGATGTGGCCCATATAATACAGATGAAGACATGAGCCTCATCTACTGACCAACCAGCTGATGAATAAGTTTTAAGAAAACCAAATATGACAAAGAGAAACAGATCAAGCACAAAGATAGGTTTTTCCAGAGATCAAGATCTTGGTATTTCATGCACATATTAACCAAAAAAACTCTCTGATTTTTTATTTCAAATTCAGGACAGCCTGGAGCCCCTAGGTGAAAACTCCATAGACCAGCTTGCTTTGTCTTTCCCTTAAAATAATATTACAAGTTATTTAATTTCTAGACAACAGGATACAGGAAGTGGAAAATTCTGCATCCTAACCCCAAGTTTAATGGCAAAGGAAATGAACAGGGCAGAGTGACACCTAGAAGAGGCAAAAAGGCCAGCTCCCCAAGATGGTAAGTGAAGGGGCATCTGGGGGACCACCGAGGACAGTTACTTTAAACAACAGGGACCCAATTTTGTCCCTACACCTTGCAGAAGTAGAATGCATATCCAAATTCACCCAATTAAGACAGATCCCACTGACTTCATGGGCAAGGAAATCAGGGAAGACAACCTTAGAACACTCCAGGAAATTTTTCTCTTCTTAATTCTCTGGCTGCCTATAATTCCAGCCTGTAGAACTCTACCCCTGTGTACAGGATTTACCAGGTAAAGTGTGCATTGTATCTGCTTTAAAAAGTCAACAGTTACAATATAAATATTCAAAATGAAAGAACAATAAGAGTTCGCTTGTATGAGGATCTAAGTAGAAAACAAATTGGCAGACATTTCTTACTAAAATCTAAAAAACTTTTCAAAGGCACTAAATTTGCTATGCTCTTTTATTTATGTAGCCTACTTCCAATACACACCATCATCATTTTAGGAAACTTTGTAACAACAGAACTTTCTTTTTGACCAAATAATTAGGAACTCTATTTTCCTTGATAATCAGGTAAAACAATGAAAAGTTGAGTTCAATCATTCAACTCTCTGCAAAAATTAGTTTTCTCAATCTGATAGTAATATTTCTATTATTTTGTGCTGCGATCTGGAAAACTACTCTGAATTCACATCAGGCATGATTTAAACCTCCTACAAACGTTATTGAGAGCCTGCATTTGCGCAACCTGTTATCCTTGTTTAGATTAATCAGGAGAAATGTTTCTCCATGTTCCCTGGGGCAGGTAAGTTTAGGTACACTAGGTACAGGGCCTAAAAGTGCCCCAGATAGCAACCATGGCATTTGCATGAGTTAATACTCCTGTACCTCATAGACTCTGTCCTTACAGCCCCTGTGCCCCAACATGGCTCAATTTATCCTGCCCAAGTATGAGCCACTTAAGTCATGTAAGTCATCTCCAAATAGTAGTTTTTCCAGTGTAAAAACTAAAATTGAATTTGAATGATCAGATGACTCTCTAATGGGTTGCAAAAGTGTCCCACTATACCAGGACCATCTTCCCCAAAGCTAAACAGAAAGTTTAGGGCATGGGAAAGAAGGGGTAAGGGACTCTGGGCATTTCCAGGCTCCTCTATGCACAGAACTGCAGCAGGTAGACAGGGCTGGATTATATACAGTAAGAACCTTAAAAAACAAACAAACCAGTACCAGTCTATACTTTCTGCTCTGAGAACTATGCCCTTCACTCCACCCATGACAGTCTCCATTCACACCCCTCTCTTCAGGTCCGGCCAGGAGATGTGAACATCTGTCTGTGTTTCCATCTCTGTGCCACCCTAGGTGCAAGAAGGAAAGAGGGAAGAGTAGCCAGAGAAGTTTGAATTAGGGGAAGTCAGACAGATGGAGAGACCAGCAAATGCCAGGGAATGTGAATGCATCTGGGTAAGAAAACTGCCAATGGGCAGATCACTACATCTATGAGCTCATACCAGTATGAATGCCTTTTAATAAAATACCACACAATTAACATGTTAAGTTCAAGTAAAATGAGTTGGTCATGGTAGAAAAAGAGAAAGCACAAACAGGTAACCAGAGTAAGAACACTTGGAAAAGGCTGAGCCTAAAAACAGAAGCAGAGAACCCCAGAAGGCAGCCGAGCACAGTGGAAAAGGAGCTGTATGGCCATAGAACCATGGTGACTACTGTTCTTCTACAGCTCCTACTGGTGATGGTGATTTTTAGTGCTTACCACATGCCCAGCACAGTCCTAAGAATGTTCAACATATCTGTTCTCACTAAATCCTCACATTAAACTGAGCCTCCAGGTAGACACAAACATGAGACATCAGACAGACCTGAGGGGAGTTCTGGCTCACCACCCACAAGCAAATTAACCTCCCCATTTCTGTCCTCATATATGAGATAGGGTAATCATACCTACCGGGGATGGTTGTGAAAATTAGAGATAATGAACTTAAGTGCCTACTAGCGGCTGTTATTAGTGTCCTTAATCAGATTAAAATAATCAGGAGTGAAGAACCAGAAGAAAGAGTTGTAATTGAATAGAAAAGGCAACAGAGAAGCAGTAATAGAAACAGGGCACAAAAGCCACCCTCTAGTGACAGAGGCTCAGGGCTTGGAGATAGGGAAAGTGAACGGAGACTGCATTTGGCTCCCCACTTTGTGTGTCCATGGGCAACTTGTGTAAACTCTCTGGATTTCAGTTTCCACCTCTACCAAGTGGAAGTATTAATACCTGCCCTTCCTGCATGGCAGCTTGTTGAAAGGACAGCAGGAGGAGACACACCTAAGTTTATTATTACAGGTAATCAGTGTATGTAAATGTGCATATCTGCTTGACAGATGGGGAAATCCATTTCCCCTCATTCCGTACCTAAGGGGAATTAAAACACTCAGCTAGGGGAACCATGCCAAAGCCAGGCAGTTACAGACTGCAAAGTCATTAACTAACATGTGCCTCCTTTGCTCACTATTATGAGATCTAACTCATTTAATCTGACATTGAAGGTTTGCTTCAGATTTACCTCCCACAACTTCCACCTTCCTCTAAGCCTTCCCTTCTACCGGCTTTGTGCTTCCCTTCCAATTTGTGCCTTTGTTTATTACTCTCGGGATTTTTGTTCCCAATCATCCCCAACTGACCATATCCTGGGCATCCTTAAAAACCCAGTGTAAAAGCTTTTTAATTTCTCACCCTCCTTAGCACTTTCCTGCATTGCAGTCACTGGTGTGTATGCTGTCTCTCTCACCAACCAGTATGCTTGAAGGTGGTAAGTAACTGTCTTTTCGTCCTTTAAGGAGCCCTGCCTTAAACTTTATGGCACAGGACCCTTCCATGGAGCAAATGTATAAAACTATGTCATAACGACCTAATAACATTTTTGAATCATTACAACAGCAGTTGACATAGAAAGAGATTAAAATAAAATAGTATTTAAAATATAAAGTAAAGAAACGTAAAGCACCATGACCATACCAAACTTTATGTAGGGGTTATGTGGAGGGTGATGCAGAGGAGAAAATAATATTCTGACACTTAAGCTTTCCAAATGAGAGTTAAAGGTCGTGTGAAAAGTGGGCTAATTATTTGTAAATATGCATCTGGCCTCACTGGCCTCAGTCAGCTAAGAAAACGCTTCCTGGAGAGTGACCGCTTTAACCCAAAGCGAGGAGGAGACTGGGCATTCCTGTCACGGCTGCGGGCACTCAGCGGGGCCCTGATCCTCTTCCGCGCACCATACGTCAGTTACATGGTGGGGTCTGGGTCACTGCCCAGGCGCCGCGCTCTCCTTGGGCATCCAGGGCTTTAACTGTTTTAGGCTTGGTGCTCGCCTGCGCCTCTCTCCCAGTAAGTGAGACCAAAAACTTCGACACGTGCCTCCTGCCTCAGTAAACAGGTCTCAGCTTTGGCAGAGAGCTGTCACACTCGGCGCTCAAGGCAGAGGCAGGCAGCAAATCGCAGTCTGGGCTAATACTTTGGGGTGATCTGCAGGTCAACGTCCACTTAATAACTAAAGCATAAAATTGCCCCCCAGGTCCCTTTCGACCAGAAGAAGCTGCTCTGTATGTCCCCCTGCCTTGGTTCACGGGGAGATGGCCACGACCGAAAGGTCAACTCGTGACCTGGACACCCTCGGGTGCTTGCCCTGCCGTCCCCCTCACCGCAGCCCGCGGGTCCCGCTGTCTCACCAATCTTGGCCAGGGAAGCCAGCAGGATCCACAGGGTGATCTCGAAGGGGATCTGCACGTGGGGGTAATCCAGGGTGAACACTGGTAGGCGACTCTCTTCGAAGGGAGTCGTTCCAGGAGCCACCACGCTCGCGGAGCTGGGCGGGCTGGAGCTGGTGCCCATGGCCCTTGGTGCGTCCAGCAGGGTCTCAGCCTGGGTGCCAGCGGGCCCCGCCACCTGCAGGACCAGCAGCAGCAGCAGCGGCCGCGGCGGCGCCCGCCGGCACCCCCCGGGGCCTGCCTGCTTCATGGGGTCGGCTGCCTGCGCCGCCGACCAGCCCCGCACTCGGTGCTCCGCAGGCTCAGCGCATCGCGCCGGGGCAGCGCCGTCCGCTCGGCCCCGCTCAGTGCGGGTCAGCCAGAGCCGCCACCCGCCGCCCGCCGCCCGCCGCCGCCGCTCCGCCGCCTACGGCTCGGTCCCCGCTGCGAGCCGGCTCACTGCCCAGCCGGGCGCGCACGGTCACGCGAGGCCACCGCGCGGACCCTCAGCCGCCCTCCGCCGCTGGCCGCGGGCGCATGCCCGCCCCGCCGCTCGCCGGTCGCGGCTGCAGGCCCTGCCCCGGGCGGCCCCGGGCGGGGAGGGGGCGGGGCGGGCGCGGCGCCCGGGCCGCGGGGCGGACGGACGTGAGCGCAGGGCCGGCGCGGCGCGCACCTGCCCCAGCCCTCGGGGGCGCCGGGCCCCGGCGGCCTCTGGGCGGGACTGCGCTTCCCTGTCGCCCGCACCGCGCGCCTAGAGCCGCCGCCCCGGAGCCGGCGAGCTGGCGGGGGACCGCCGCGCCGGGCGCAGGTGGCCGGAACTGTCCCCGCCCCGGAGGCAGTTTCGGGCGTCCATCCAGGGAAGGGGCCGGCGCGCCCCACGCGTGGCGCCCCGTCCTCGCAGGCTCCTGCGGGGACGCCGGGGGGCGGTGCGCGCGGGGAGGTGCCGCCCCCCAGGGTCAGGAGGACACGCGCGGCCCTGGGCGCGGGACAGGGCCTCCTGTGTTCCCCTCCCCGGAGCTGTCACGCCGCCCGGGCGCGCGGAGACCCGTGGGCAGCCCCCGGCCGTCCAGCGCTCCCGCGGAAGCCGGTCCTTCCCACCGTGCTCGGCATCCACCCATTTACCGCGATCGCTGCCACTTTTCTCCCTGACCCCGGTCACGAAAGAGAAAAACATCTTCCTCTGTGGTCAGGCTTAGAGGTGTACATGTCCGAGAGCAACAGAAATATCATTATTTCGCGAAAAACCAGTGATTTGCCTCGCTCGGATTGACTCGCTCCGCTAATTACAGGCCGGCTGCGGTTAAGAAGGAGGAAAGGCAGCGCGGTTCCGCGGGCGGCCCTAAGGCAGCCTCACCGCCCGGCGCCAGCGCCTCCTCGCTGCGAGCGCAGCCTCTCCAAGCGCGCAGTGTGACTTCGCTGATTCAGTCTCACTGTCCCAGCATTTTTGTTGCCAGAAACGGAAACGAAGAGAAAAGTAGACCAGTTGTCACTCAGTTAATTGAAACGAGTTCCCCTTCACTTATGAAATAAAATCCTCTTCTCTCATTAATTTTTATAGGTCAAAACATGGTTTCTCCTAGTAAACAGCTGGCAGTTCCACATTCTAAGTGTTTGTTTTTCAAAGACCTAACAAAGGGAATCTATGAGATGGCAGCAGAGGGTACAAAAAAAAAAACAAGTTCTCCGTCCTAATGGAAGCGTGAAAGGAGCAGTCATAATAATGCAGGGGCAAGTCCAGGAAAGAATGGGAGGAGGAAACGAGGAAATGACAGAGCATTTCAGGTAGTATTATATAATGCATAAGTATTTCAAAAGTGCAACAGAATTGAACGCAAGGCTAATTGGGCCATCCGAAAATCTGCCATCCCTTCTCTGATCAAAGGAAATTTTCATTAAAAGATAGTGTGTTTAACATTCCCTACTGGTGAAGGAGCGGGAAATGTTAACTGCTCTTTGTGAAACCCCCCCTCTCTACATGGGGTGTTCCAAGCAAGATAGTCCATTTGTATTTTTTTTTTTAAGTATCACAGAAATCCAAAGAGATAGACATTCTTGTACCCATTTTATAGGTGAAAAGTTACAGATGCAGATATATTTAAAAACAAACAAGCAAACAGATTTACAAATCAAATGAGGGTCTAAGGAATTCAAGCCCCAGCCTGCCCATGCTAACACTGTTTTCAGTCCACCCTCCACCCTATGAGTGCTGCGCATGAACAGCAAGTTATCTTCACAAATGCTTTTAAACATAACATTGGAGAATATTTTAGGGATTCTCCAAGAAAGCCAAAGCAAAATAAAGCTTTATTCACAATAAGCAAATCAGGCCAGTTCTGCAAGTTTGGTGAAATATTAGTGGGGCAAGGCCATAAACACAGAATGGTATCGAGGAGTTTGAGTGACATAAAGCTTTTAAGAATGATTGTTCATCATACACAAAAAGATAAATGACAAATCTATGCTTTTGGGACCTTACTGCCCTTAGTTGCAGTATTAACTATGTGATTAAAGATCATCGACTTTTCTTACATTTGGAAAAAAATATTCTTTTAGTTATGTATATAAATGGAAAAGGAAGGACTTAGTTTAAAAAATGCTCTCTTCATCTTTCCCCTAAAGCAAATAAGGAGTTAAATGACACCCCCATGCTTATAGACATGCTAAATGATACCCCCATGCAAATAACAGAGTTAAATGCCACCCCCATGCTAATGAGCCATCTTGTCAAAGGTCCCTATAACTAGGAGCTCAGTCCCTGAAAGTGGTATCACCATCCATTACTGCATGCATGGAATGACTGAAAAGGAGGTCATGTCTCTATCAAGTTAAAATCCTTTAGCGGCTTCTAGTGTCATTTGCAGAAGACTAAAATCCTACTACTTATTGGATTTGACTTCAACCTTCCCCTCCCACTACCTACCTCACTCCCTTCCCTCAATCATGCTCTGTAAACTCCAATCGTTACAGGCTCCCTGTAACCACAGGACCTTTGCACATTCTGTCCCATTATCTATCTGCCCTTGACCTTCTTAACTCCTCCTAGGGTCTCAACTCAAAGGTAACTGATTCAAGGAAGTGTTACCTGCCACCTGCCTTTCTGGACTAATTAGATACCGTTTGATCTCTCCATACCTTTCCTCCTTAGCACTTAATCATTTTATTTTTCTCCCACTAGACTGGAAGCTATCTGAAGACAAAAGTGATCATCTATCCTTGTTCCTAGCACAGTGCCTAGAACACAGTAAGTACCATTCAGTATGTGCTGAATGAAGAAACCTGTGAATTGAGTAGGAATGACAGCTCTCCTGCCTTAGGGTTATAGCCATAGGCCTCTCTCATGGTTGCATCAACTGCAGGGTGGATATGAATAGTTCCCCAGAAATGTTTCCCTCCAATGATCCCCAGTTTATATGTTGGGATCTCATATCTCCTTTTCTCCTTTCTACCCAAATGATGTGAAAAGCCAATCATGTGACAGGATTTCTAAATATTTTTATACATAATTACCTGATTTGAGAATTCCCTTCATGTAGTAGCATAGAAGAGTTCACTAGGAACTTATGAATCCTCACAGAGAAATTGGTGAATCTTTTTTTTCTGCCCTTTGCTCTAAGGTGGTCCATTAGAATATTAATGTGGGTAGTGGAGTCCTTAACAAGAATAACTCTTCTGAATCCCACAGTCATCAAGAGGGACAGAATCTCTAACAACACCCAAAATCACAAAGGATTTTGGAACTTAGCTTAAGAAGTGAATGTTAAAAAATAAAAATGTGAGCTCTGCAGAGGTGATTAGGGTCATTGCTCAGTGACAGGCTGGTCTTACATCCGTCCTGCTGGCAGGCTCTGGAGAACCTGGAACTTAAGTTTGTGTCTCTTGCCACACAGAGCTCAGACCTATAGTAAAGTTGTTGATTATTGAACCCCCAGGAACTCTGTGCAAAGGAGCAGGTGGGGAAATCCCCATGGTAGCAAACCACTCCAGAAGGTTAAGAGCATTATCCCTATTTGTCAGGTGTTGAGTGGTGGCTGACAGAGGAAGTGATTTGGTCCTAAGTGGCAGTGGCTGCCCTCCACCACAGCGTGGCACCAGCACTCTCTCGGCCAGGCAGCAGCTCCTTGGTATCCAGGCCTCTGTGTGCTCTTGATCAGTAGCGAGGGAACAGGGAATGACTCCATCATTAGGCACAATAGTTACAAGAGTACCTGGCACTAGAAAATAGTTAGAACTGATATTTCACAGTATTTTTTACAAAGTTGTATAATATTCATGTTTTAATTCCCCCCTTCTTCGTAGTTTGCATTATACAACTGCTAAACTCTTAGTTTTATATTAGTATTCCAATTCAAAATCTTTGCCTATAAAAAAGTCAGCACTCATAGTATTGTTGACTTGATGATCTTATTATGTTTGAAAATCTTAAAGTCTGAACCAGCTGCTTTTTTTTTTTTAAGGCCCTAATCCTCAGCAAAAATCCGAAGCACTCTTTTAGAGAGCAGCCCCTTCAAGGGTCATGCTATGGTGTGGATATTTTATTGAGGTATATGGAATGAAATGCTTTTCTCTCTTTCTTTTTGGCCAGAGACATCTGTTTCATTTCAGCAGAGAAATGTTTTGGTCTCCGAAAAGCTACTTTCTGCAAATTCAAGGCTATAAATGAGAGTGGTACTTTTAATATTGAAATTCCATAATATGTTTGAAATATGATTCTGTTTTCAGATATTCAACCACTAAGTTTTTTAGAGCCTCAGTTTCCCTCCCTAATATAAGAGACTTGGAATAAGTAATTTGACATTTCTTTACAAAAGGCTTTATAAATCTAAGGCTTGAATCCATCTCATCTGTGTAACAGGGATACACACCTATAGGCCTCTTAGCCTCCTCGGGCACTGTGATGTCACCAGTGGGAGGAGAGGCTCCCTTCTAGTGAACTCTGCTACATTATGTCTGAATTCAGATGTGCAATGAAGTCAGAAAGCAAAAAGACAATGCAGAGGAACTTCTGAATGGCATCTCATTATTACATATAAAGCACACTCATTCATCAATTCAACAAATATTTAGAGTTTCTAGTTGCTAGGCACCTGCAACTAAAAGGTCTCTTTGTACCTTTCGGACCCAATAAATGTGTCTTTCAAGAGATTGTAAGGGAGGAAAAATAATTTTCCATCTACTCTTCTGAGATTTTAGCTGAGACTCCTGTAGTAAAAGGTTAACAAGTAAAAAAAATGGTAGTTTATTAATATGTACCCCATGGGAGATATCAAGGGAAAAATGAGTATCTCTTAGGGTAAATTAGAATTCAAGATGAAATGCCACCTTTGTAGGGAAAGGATAGGAAGATGTAGTCTATTTGGGGACAGTTAATGATTTTTAGGAAAGATGAATGGACCTTGAGAAGTGTAAGTGAGAGATATGATAGTTTGTGACACGGTTTGGCTGGTGTCAACATCTAGTGTCCTCTCCTGTGACAAGTCAGCTTTTTCTGGTTGATGAGACTCCTGTGGAGGAGATTTACAACAGTGAGGTTTCTTCTGGGGGATGTGTCTTTAGGAAGACTGGGGAGTTCAGCAAAAGTCTCTTCCTGCATTTGCTGTTTTTCAAGTTCCTACAGCTTAAAATAATCAACATACAAACATGGCATATTTAAGGGTGGCATATTCTGGATCATGGCAAAGATGTTTCTAGAAACAGTCGGAAATGAAAAGTACCTTTCCAAATGTATATTTTGTTTAGTGTCCTAGAATTTAACAACTGCTTCCATCCTGGAAATAGACAGAAATCTGACAAAACCCAAACGTGAAAGCAACAGAAGCAGAGTTTAGAACACCAATAGTCTTCCAAGCATCTTCATCACTTCTGTACCTCTCTAACTTTGAGTAATGCCTTAAGGCTTTTTGGGTTTCCATTTATCTGTCCAAAAGCACTGTAAAAAGCATGCCTGTGCACATCTTATTTAATAAGAGATCACTTGAGAAAATCTCATCAGCTGCTTCAATGTGGACTCTGGCAGAAACTATTCACAGGAGAACTGTTTCTGTGGTTGCTTAGCACCTTCCCAAGGGGGAAGAGTAAAATCTAGTGTACATACTTCTGAATTTCCTCATTTCCTACAGTCCCTGAGTTTCTACAGTTCTTACCAGCCTTGACACTTGAAAACATCTTAGACAACGTTAGTTAAGTTCAGTATGTGCTACATTATGCCCTTTGACCTATGTTTCATTCATCCATCCATTCATTTATTTACTGATACAACCAAACATCAAGTATCTATTTAACTTTTTGAAACTCTTCTACGTGTTAAGCATTCATTTCTGCAGGGATACAGAGATGGACTGTTAGAACAGCTGGTATTTACTGAACCCAAACAATGAGACAGACTCTTTTTCAAATATTGCATCTATTACTTCATAATACCTTAGTACTCATAACACCTAAAAATTATAGCTATCATTAGTATAGTCCACTTCACAAGATAGGAAGCTAAAGGCAGAAAAGTTATGTGACTTGCAAAATGTCACACAACCAGTCAAGGTTTGAATACAGTTAATTTGACCCCAGAAGCTATATTGTAAACACTGTTGTATGGAACAATGATGATGATGATTGTGGCAGTGTTAATTATTATGGCAGCATGAATTTAGAGCTTTGAGTAATTTTTTTTTACTCACTAGTAACCAACACTCCTGTGTGATATGAACACTATTTCTCCCAGTTCACATATAAGAAATAGGATACTCAGCAAAGTGAAGAAAGTCGATCAAGTGACGGAGCTGAAATTAGAACAGAAGTTTTCTCCTCTCTTCTGGCCTGTGCATGCCCACGAGAGTGCCTTGATTGTGACAGAAGGTGCAAAAGCAATAAATATCCCAGGTTGTAGAAATTCAGGGGTGGGAATCAGGGAAGAAGCAGAGGCGTCGGCACAGAGGGCTCAGAGTCCCTGACAAGAATATTGGCATTCACACTAAGATGGAAGATCTTTGAAAGGTTTGAACAGAAACAAGTGAGATGATCTTTCACCTTAGCAGGATCCTTCCAGTTCTTGCAGCAGCTGTGGTGAGAAGTGGTTACATTCTGAAGATAATTTTATTTCTGGGTATATTTTGAAGGTAGAGCTAACATATTCCCTGGAAGACCAGATTTGGGAGGTGAGAGGGAAAGATGCATCGAGATAAACTATCAGCTTTTTATATCTGAGCCACTGGAAGAATGGAGTTGCCTTAAGGAAGTTCTGTTTCTCCAACAGAAACAGCGAAGGTAGTGGAGGACCCAGTTTAGAGAATGTCCATCAGGAACTTTGGACATGGAAAGCTTCAGGGGCCCTCCAGACAAAAATATCAAAGACAGTTGAATATTCAGGTTGGCAATTTAGGGAAGGGGCCCAGGATGATTATACATAAATCTCTGAGTCATCAGCCAACAGATTTGTGTATTACTTATATAATACTGGTTGCTATTACAGAAAATTATAGCTCTTAAGTTACAGAGCTGAAACTCAAATCCAAAACCTTACTGGCTTAAATTAATAGAAATTTCTCATTTATTTGAAGTCCAATCCACGGTGGGATATAGGGAAGGCTTAAAGGAGGGGCTCAGAGTCATAGAGGGACCTAGGCTTGCCACTTGGTATCATCACCCCACTGGTATAGAGGAAAAAGAAATGATGCCCATGGGAAGTTGTTGAGAAATATAAATAACTTCTGCTCATATTCCATTGGTAAGAAATAGAGTAGTGGTCACAGTTGCATGTGAGAAGAACTTGGATATAGTCTCTGGCTTTTAGTCCCATACAACAATTGTCACTAAGGTGTGGGAGCACTTATCTTTGGCAGTTAGCTGTATACCTCTTCCATGGTAGCACCAAGACCACCTCCGGAGGGAGCACAGGAGAAAAGAGAGGTCTGAGGACTGAGCCATGGACATACTGACTCATGGGGGTTGGGGAGCTGATGAAGAATCAGTGAAGAAGAGTGGGAACAAACATTAAGCAAAAAGGAGTAAACTCAGTTGTGTGCTATGTCCCGGAGGCCAAAGGAAGGGAGCACGTCATGGACAGGAGCATGAGCAGCTTTATCAAATGCCACTGATGGGTCAGGAAAGATGAGGATAGAGACAGAGGCTCCGATTTAGAAACATGGGATTTGGGGACCTTGAGAGGACAATTTTTGCAGAGCAGTAGTTGTAAAATCCTGATGGGTTCAAGGACAAAATTTAGAGACAGTGAGTAGCAACATCTATTTCAGGGGATTTTACAATATGGGGAAGGCAATAAATGGGACACAGCTAGAGGGAAACATAGTGTTAAATAAAGAAAAATTTATAAAGGCTGGATAAATGACAGTATATTTGCATTATGATGGGAATGAACCAATGAAAAAATGAATGACTTAGAAGAGAAAAAGGGAAACTACAGAAATATTATTCTGGTGAGATGAGAGGGATGGCATCTGGTGTGCTGGTAGAAGGATTGGGCTGGGCTTGGAACAATGACAGCTTATCCAGAGCAACCAGAATAAAAGGGCACAGACACAGTTCAGTGAGTATTTGCCATGAGAACAACTTAATATGACCTGGTCCCATCGCTTCAGTTTTTTAATGAGGGTGATGATGGAGAAAGAGGCATTGGAAATTTGAGGAGAAAATGGAAATATCAAATAATTGTCAAGTAAAATAGAAGAGAGAATGACAAGGGATATAATTCATGAATTCCAAACAGAATTAGAGAGTACATAAAGTTAATATGAATATAAAAAGGGACAAGTGAACTCAATTGTGTGTTTTCTGTTTCTACATTTCTTTGTACAGGTGCAGGCATGCAGTGGGTAAGGACCAGATTAACCTACATCCTGGTTCCACCAGGCATATAGGAAGGAGCAGGGTGGTTGACTGTTGTTTAAGGTCAAAGGTACAATGGTGACCAGGGCATTTTAGTCAGGTAGGATCGATGGACAGCAGATGCCAGGGAGGCAAAGTTTGATGCAGCTGGGCTATATAAGAGGAAAACTACAGTGTAAGATGGGCATTAGAGAGTGGAATGCATATAATTTGAATTTATTTATGTATGAATTTATTTATTTTAATGCATACTTCCATTAATGAGAAAAGAGCTGCAGATGGTTAATGTAATTAATTTGTGAAATGTGTTAAGACGTTAATTTATTCAACCAACAAATGATTATCCAGCTGAACTTTTTTATGATAGACACTCGATTATACAACATGAAGTATTGTACTGATTCAGCTAACGAAGCTAATGTATTCAGCTAATGAAGCTCATTTTCTCATGGGTTTGCACAAACATCACATGGTGATCATGGTAAATTCAAGCTTGAAGAAAGTTCTGACCCTAGACACAAATGAACAGCCTGTAAGATACTGGCTTTGCAAACTCGAATTTATAAACTGATACAGATCACAGTTGGTTTCTGCACAGGGACATGGCCTGGAATTTCTTCAGAATTTCGTACTTAAGTAAAATGTCCATTTATATTTTAGAAATCTGAAGGGTAGTATATGGAGAAAAATCTCTACGGAAGGTTTTCTGTAGCCCCTAATTAGTTGCTCACAAGATCATCCTGGCTGTCTAGCCTGTAGTCATTCAGAGTGCTGTCCGCACCCCTGCCTGAGTGCCTTCCCTGAATATGAGTTCCTCTACAGCAGGTACCATGAGATTTGGCAGAATGGTAGCACATAGTAAATGCTCAGCCAATGATTGAATGCAAGAGAGAAAAAAAAATCAGTGAATGGCCTTGACTTGATGTCTGGTCATTTCCTACTCAATTCTCAGAGTATCCTCTGTGATTTGCATGCCATTCTGTCCCATGTTTGTAGTTTCGTCTAAACCTTCTGTCAGTCTTTCTTAGATGCTTTTCTCTTCTTGTAAAGTATACAAAGAAAAGGAAACTGAGCCATGTGATATGCAAGTCCAATCACAGGCTTTTTTGGGCTGGCTGTTCCTGTGCAGGAGTGTCAGGGACATCCTGTAACTGGCCCACCATGGCTTGCCTGCTAGGTGAAGGGGACTGCTGGCAATACCAGATGGTTAACTCTGGTGATCTGCTGCTGCATGTGTGGAAATGGTCTGCTTCAAGCAATTCATGGGTTCTCCAGGATAGACTTCTTTTCTCTTTCATATGATTAGCAAAATCTTAGAATTTACAACTGCTTGGTATGTCGTTAAGTTCGCCTTAGTCCATCTCTTTTGTTAAGCAAATGAACAGTCATCTTGAGTAAGGATAAAGGGAGCACAGATTTGGGCAGAGACACCCCTATCTTGATTTCTCAGAATATGCCCTTCTGACCCCAGGGCCAGCAGCACAGGCCAAGCACTGCTCCAGTTAGACGCAGGAGGAGGTTCCTTCTTCTAGCTTTTTCTCCCTAGAAGAGGCAACATTAAAGCTTGGGTATAAGACATCAGTTAAGGCGTCACTCCTAAATTCAAAGGAATGAACAAAAAGGTAAACTGATGTGAAAACCTCAGTGAAAAGTATAAAGCAATCATGTAAAAGAATCCCATATGCAGATGAATGCCAATGTCTGTCTCCTCTGTGGGACCCTTTCCTACAGAATTATTGTAAAGCTGCCTTCAGAAAATGAGGCATTTTCAACTCAAAAATATAACCTCTGCAATCCTCCTAACAGGAAACCATTGTTGCCATCATCCTACACCTGATGCCTGAGTCCCGGCTCTGCATCCCTGGTTTCAGGAGCCAGGACTGTGCCCGTGGCATGGGGTGTCTGTGCAAGTGACTCCGGACGACTCAAGCCCTGCAGTTTTAGATCTTAAATATATACAAATTAAATCTCACATTATGATAATGGAGATGCAAACTGGATGATCCCAATAAGTAGGAATAATAGGAAACCAGGACAAAGACATTTCCTACCCCTCATAAGGGTTCCACATGGTCCTTTCAGAGAGAAAATTGGAAATTAATGCAGAACCATACTATACGTTACAAATTTGATTAATATGCTATTCACATTGTTAATTTTTACATTTTTAGAATACAGTATGTATTTTCTGTTTATGCCACAATCCCGAGGAGAGAACAGTTTGCTCATTCTGGGTTTACAGATTTGAGATTCATTCAGATACATTGTTAGCACAGATTCCTAACATTACTTCAACACAAATTATGTTTCAAATACCAGGAAAGTTTTACTCCCTAAAACTACTTTTAAATGCACATGTTATGATTGAATTTCTATTCTAGGTAATGCTCTTCTAGGGTAGAATACAGATTTAATGTTATGAAGAAATAACTATAACTTAAGCCCACTAACAGGTATATAATGGAGCACACACTAAATAGTTTTCTGTATTAGAAATAATGATGATAATAATAAAAACAATATCTTCCTATTGTATCAAGAAGTTTGTGCTCAATAAAACAGACTATAAACACCCAAAAATCACTTATACAAAGCAGTGTGGTTATCATCAGCATAAACGACTCCCATATGGATTACCAATGGCCCAGGGAATGAAATTTTGCATTGCAGTGAAGCTGCCTAAGAATTTAATTGAGCAAGTTAAATCATCTTATAAATATTCCCAAATATTAGGCTTGATTATTTGTCAGTGCTTATTATTGTTACTGTTCCTTTGACAGCTCAACCTAAATTCCTTATGTATCATATTTTTGTCTTGAGGTATTCTTTAGTTTTGTAAGTGTGGATATCTTCATCCTAGAATTAGTTGAGAAAAAAGTGATATACATGTACAAATGGATGAATGGTAAAGAAATCATGGTAGTTATCATGAATGTGTATGATATTTATTTGGGTCCTTATGTGGGCACATTTATATAGCTTCCCAGACTTCAATTTCTTTATCTCTTCATTTATGAAATCGGAGCAATAATGTCTACTTTCTATTGCAGCAATGTGTATTTAAGTACCTAGTGTAAGTCTGTGCAGAATGCACACTGAATAAATACTAACTGTCCTCTTTATATGGTCCCGGAGGCCCCTGCCAGCCCCAAGAGTCTCTGTATCACATGATATCACATGATGCAGTGTCTAGCAAACATTGATATTAATCAGTAATACTTGGTCCTAGACTCATAACATATTTAAACTAGGTCTCATTTCACTTACAAGGGTTGCCAGTCTGAACTGGGGGAAGTATAACCCTTTCACAGATGTGGTTAACAGATGGACTTCTTTGTCTTTACGGATCCAAGACTCTTAACCTGTCAATGATTCAAAATTAACTTGTGCTCTTTTTTTTTTCTAGTTATTTTGGCATTTATGCAAAAAGTCAAAAGGAAACAAAAATAATGAAGGTGTTGGGTAATTGGCCAAAAGCACCAGTTTATATTGTAAAATCAATCCACCATTTTCCTTTAAATCTATAGGTACATCAACAATGGCTAAATCATATTGGGTATGAAAACAGGAAATTAGTCTCAGCTTTACTAGGCTTAATTTTGGGTCTGTTTAGGTTTAAACTCAGGCCTATTCAGGTCTGAGGTTTGGATTAAATTCATGCCTACTCAGATTCATTTCCAACTACTCGAAAACTTGACACAGTTATTAAGCCAAGCAGCTAATCGTTCTATGATCCAGGAACCCTGGGTAGTCCTTGACATTAAAGGCTAGCTGAAAGGACTTCCAAGAACAACTTCCAGCACACACTGAAGGCATCAAAGGGGCTGCCCGGGAGAAGCTGCACTGGGCCTGAGACACTGTTTTCCCAGGTGGGGTGGCTAGTCATTACATCACGGACGTGAACCAGGTGACCTGGGCTTACAAACTGGAGCCAAATGAATCACCAACACTGAAAGGGGTCAGATGCATTCTTAGCAATCGTCAGAGTGGGATGTGGTCATCCCTAAAAAACTAAATAGTAGAAGAAAACAGGGAAGTGGAAGGTCCATGTACCAGTTCCAAGGAAGAGCATCTCCTCTCCTTGGATAAATGAATCTCTGGATATCTGACTGGAAAAGGAAGAGACTGAAAGAAAAAAAAAAACTGGCTCTTCCTCTTATGGGGAAAAAATCACACACACACACACACACACATGCATGCACACACACGATCTTTTCCCATCTGCATTTACAGGTGATGGGAATGAGGCCCTAAGAAATGCACTGACTGACCGAAGATCAGCAACATCTCTGAGTCTAGCGTTCCGACCTGGCCTATAGCTTGGTCTCTCCCATTCAATTTAATAATCCTGGAAGCTTGATGGTCCAAATTGGTTACTGTACCTTAAACATTTCCTAATATCTGCTAGGGATTGATGGGGAGTTTTCTATATGAAAATGTGGCCTAAATAAAAATACTCCATGAATAAAACATAATTGCAGATGTTCAGCTGTAGTGAGATTCCACACTTCTGGACTGTCATCATGAATATTATATTTTTACCAAGCTAAGTGAGATTTAGTGGAAAAGAGCTAGCTAAGGACAGAAGAGACACTGAAATCATTCTTCTGATCCCAGAAGAATGCTGAAACAGCCTGGTCTAAGCCTGCTGACCTACAGAACAGAAAGAATTGTGAAAAGGTCCTATTGATTTTCTGTGAAAATACAGCTTCACTCAGAAGCTGAAACCAACCTCACTCAGAAGCTAAATCCAAGAAATTCTATTTTGCCTTTACTGACATCAGCTGCCTTCCGTCCATACCCCGTTTTCTAGACTCTGGCAGCCCTGCCTATGCCTCTGTGGGAAACTGCTGCAGAGGTGGCTTCAGTGACCAAGGATGACAGTTCCCATGTAGGAGAGCCCAGGGGCAAAGGTCAGCTGTGAGAAGAATCTCCATAGTGGTTGATAAAGAGGAAATAAAATAAGAAGTATCAACCCCATTTTTGTGAGTTCTATATTTACTCACTTAATGATGTCCTTATTTTCACACTTCAGGTGCCTGTCTACTGACAAGTAGAAACATTTTAAATTACCTGGATGAATGAAGTAAAAGGAAAGAAGTGATCATGTCAGTTATCCTGCTTTTATTTATTTTTTTCTAAATTACCTGTGTAACTAGCCCACTCTTCCATTCAGCTTCTCTGATGGAGAACTGACTTTCCATACAACCCCATAAGTCAGTCACTCCCCCATTCCTGCATGACTCTTTAGTTTTTATGTGTGGTTCATGTTATGAATTGTATTTACATGCATAACACACATTCTTAAATGTACTTATGTCTTCATTCATTTTGTATGTTTATGTGTTTTGTTTCCCCCTTTCTCCTTTATATTTTAACAAAAGAGAGTAAGGAAACTAAAATCACCCCTTAGGATTGGCAGAGACTGCCATGTACTTTTCTCAGGTTTTTCTCATGTTTGTTCCGGCCTTCCCCATCTCTTCCTCTTTCTCTCCCTGTCTGTCCTTTTGCATACACACACTTCAGTTTCAAGCCATGTATAGAAATTAAATGATTCTTTCTGATGATAACATATCTGTATCTAGCTCTATCTTTTTATTCTCATCCACATCTAAACAAGGAAGAATATTTTCTTTATAATCCAATCCAAATCTAATAGGCTCTAGTGTTTTACTGTATTTCAGCTGGTCAGAAAATGCTCTTGAATTACTCTCAACTTCTTCATATCATTAAGATCATTTGTTATGGTCCTAGAGAAGAGATATAGGATTTAGGCTTTTATCAGGGACAAGGCAAACCTGGAAATTAGACTTCAAGAGAAAAAAAGGGATGCACCCATTTACCTAAAAATAGTGGGTATGTTGTGTTCACAGAAGCAAATTACTTGGCTTATATTTAAATCATTTTTAACAACCAATATGACTCACTCCCTTACTGAGTCATAGTTAGATTGAGTGTGAAGACAAGAATATATGAAACATTTTGGCTCACTCACCATGTATATATTCAACTCAAGGTAAGAGTTAACTTTTGAAAAACATGCCTACAGTACAATCCAGTTCTTACTATTTAAGAACCAATTCTTATAAACCTGTTCTTAATACCTGATGTTTAATTCACAGACATTAAACAAAGCTGTAAAACCGGTTCCTCTATTTGGCAAGAAGATAAGTATCTACTTCTATAAACTTTTTATTAGATTATATAATCGTCTCTGTAAGTAGATCTGCATTCTTCTACTAGTACCTGGGTTCCACATTTTATAGTTGCTCCCATTAAACAACCCATATCTTTTTGGTCACAAGATGCTCATAATTTATTAATTTGATGGCATCCTCCTGTTTTCCATCTCACTGTATTTCTACTCTGAGATGTGTTACATTCTGAGAAATGGGAAATTGCTCATCAGGCACAGCTGTACCTTTATCCAAATGTCTGTGGTTCAAATAATGCCTTTTAAAGGTATATTTCCTGGTTAGATATATTAACATATTAAACATTGATCTACACAAATGTTTTCAAAAAAATTTTTTTTTTTTGAGAGGGCATCTCTCATATTTATTGGTCAAATGGTTGTTAACAACAATAAAATTCAGTATAGGGGGGTCAATGCTCAATGTACAATCATTAATCCATCTCAAGCCTAATTCTCATCAGTCTCCAATCTTCTGAAGCATAACGAACAAGTTCTTACATGGTGAACAAATTCTTACATAGTGAATAAATTCTTACATGGTGAACAGTACAAGGGCAGTCATCACAGAAACTTTCGGTTTTGATCACGCATTATGACCTATAAACAATCAGGTCAAATATGAATATTCATTTGATTTTTGTACTTGATTTATATGTTGATCCCACATTTCTCCCTCTATTACTATTATTATTTTTATTTTTAATAAAATGCTGAAGTGGTAGGTAGATGCAAGATAAAGGTAGAAAACATAGTTTAGTGCTGTAAGAGGGCAAATGTAGATGATCAGATGATCAGGTGTGTGCCTATGGACTAAGTATTAATCCAGGCTAGACAAGGGCAGCAAGACATCCACGGATGCAGAAGATTTCTCTCAAAGCAGGGGGGGGTGAGGTTCTGAGCCTCACCTCTGTTGATCCCCAAATTCTCACCTGATGGCCCCCCTGCGACTGTGCCTGTCTTAGGTTGTTCCTCCCTTGAGGAATCTTACCCATCTCTGGCTAACCAGTCATCTTCCGGGTCCTTACAGGGAAATGTAAAGTTGGTAAGTGAGAGAGAAGCCATATTGTTTGAAAAGGTTAGCTTTTTACTTCTTTGCAGATTTATGCCCTGTGGCTTCTATGCCCAACATTTGTCTCGAGGTATCTTTACCACCTGGAGGAATTATGATACTCGGTAAATTCGATATGAGGCACGAATTCTATTTAAGGGTTTAATTAGGAAGAAAGAAGAAAAGCTACAGATGTAGCATATGGAAGGAAACATGGGAGGATTGATTATTTCTTTGACATATCTTCTTGTAGAGTACCTTAAGTATGTATAGGTTTTAAACTACTAACTAATTTGCACACACATATTAACATAATAGGAATACGGTGACATAAACAAAGCAAATCTATAATTACCATCCATCTCCAGTGAAGCCAAGAAAACCATTTAGGCACCCTAGACATTTGTGAAAATTTGTCTATGATATGATGGATATTGTCCAACTGTACTTGAACAGTCTGAGAGAAATCAGACAAATTAAAGCAGCCCATTTCTGGGATCTGTTCACATCCCATATGTTCTTTTAACCGTAGATAGTCTATAGTCATAAGATTTTGGAGTGCTACACCTTGCACCCCTCCCAACTCCTAGTTGAGTTCCAACAGTACAGATCCGGTCAAATTCGTTGTCTCACTGTATGCACATGCCAGCCTAGACATCTCCCTCCTCATTCCAATGGCAAGTCCAGGAGATGGTGGGCTGGATGCAGCCACAACCGCAGCATTGTCTGGATCCCTGTGGAGGCTTTTTCATGATCATCCCCCAGCACAAGTCCTCCAGAGAGTGCTGATGCCAGAAGCTCCTCCTCATATCATATCTTAGTTCATTTTCTGGGTATCCAAGCTAGGCCTTGATCTTCTGCATAGAAACAAACAGACCGTTTGCCCACACTTTGACATGCCCTCTATACCACTGTGCAGAACTCATTGGAGGTCAGCACACAGTAACTGCTTTTTTTTTTTTTTTTTTATTAAGAGAAAGGAATATTATCAGAAAAGAGTACCTACATAGCTGATCATCTGACATCCTTTAAGTGATCAACATTAAGGATATTTAAAGCATGCGTTGATCTTTGATTTACCAATAGTTTTATCCTATCAAGGAGTAATCCCCCTTTTCTTTCTTTCTTTCTTTTTTTTTTTAATTTTTAATCTACACTTACCTGAAGAATACTATGTTTACTATGCTCTCCCCTATATCAGGTCCCCCCTAACAACCACATTATGGTTACTGTCCATCAGCTTAGCAAAATGTGGTAGAGTCACTACTTGTCCTCTCTGTGTTGTGCAGCCCACCCTCCCCTTTCTCCCTCCCCCCCATGCATGCTAATCTTAATATGCCCCTTCTTCTTCCCCCTCCATCCCTCCCTGCCCACCCATCCTCCCCAGTTCCTTTCCCTTTGGTACCTGTTAGTCCATTTTTGGGTTCTGTAATTCCGCTGCTGTTTTGTTCCTTCAGTTTTCCCTTTGTTCCTATACTCCTCAGATGAGTGAAATCATTTGGTATTTCTCTTTCTCCGCTTGGCTTATTTCACTGAGCATAATACTCTCCAGCTCCATCCATGTTGCTGCAAATGGTTGGATTTTTCCACTTCTTATGGCTGAGTAGTATTCCATTGTGTATATGTACCACATCTTCTTTATCCATTCATCTACAGATGGACATTTAGGTTGCTTCCAATTCTTGGCTATTGTAAATAGTGCTGCAATAAACATAGGAGTGCATCTGTCTTTCTCAAACTTGATTGCTGCGTTCTTAGGGTAAATTCCTAGGAGTGGAATTCCTGGGTCAAATGGTAGGTCTGTTTTGAGCATTTTGATGCACCTCCATACTGCTTTCCACAATGGTTGAACTAATTTACATTCCCACCAGCAGTGTAGGAGGGTTCCCCTTTCTCCACAGCCTCGCCAACATTTGCTGTTGTTTGTCTTTTGGATGGCAGCTATCCTTACTGGTGTGAGGTGATACCTCATTGTAGTTTTAATTTGCATTTCTCTGATAATTAGCGATGTGGAGCATCTTTTCATGTGTCTCTTGGCCATCTGTATTTCTTTTTTGGAGAACTGTCTGTTCAGTTCCTCTGCCCATTTTTTAATTGGGTTATTTGTTTTTTGTTTGTTGAGGCGTGTGAGCTCTTTATATATTCTGGACGTCAAGCCTTTATCAGATCTGTCATTTTCAAATATATTCTCCCATACTGTAGGGTTCCTTTTTGTTCTATTGATGGTGTCTTTCGCTGTACAGAAGCTTTTCAGCTTAATGTAGTCCCACTTGCTCATTTTTGCTGTTGTTTTCCTTGCCTGGGGAGATATGTTCAAGAAGAGGTCACTCATGTTTATGTCTAAGAGGTTTTTGCCTATGTTTTTTTCTAAGAGTTTTATGGTTTCATGACTTACATTCAGGTCTTTGATCCATTTTGAGTTTACTTTTGTATATGGGGTTAGACAATGGTCCAGTTTCATTCTCCTACATGTAGCTGTCCAGTTTTGCCAGCACCATCTGTTGAAGAGACTGTCATTTTGCCATTGTATGTCCATGGCTCCTTTATCAAATATTAATTGACCATATATGTTTGGGTTAATGTCTGGAGTCTCTAATCTGTTCCACTGGTCTGTGGCTCTGTTCTTGTGCCAGTACCAAATTGTCTTGATTACTATGGCTTTGTAGTAGAGCTTGAAGTTGGGGAGTGAGATCCCCCCTACTTTATTCTTCTTTTTCGGGATTGCTTTGGCTATTCGGGGTCTTTGGTGTTTCCATATGAATTTTTGAATTATTTGTTCCAGTTTGTTGAAGAATGTTGCTGGTAATTAGCTAGGGATTGCATCAAATCTGTATATTGCTTTGGGCAGGATGGCCATTTTGACGATATTAATTCTTCCTAGCCATGAGCATGGGATGAGTTTCCATTTATTAGTGTCCCCTTTAATTTCTCTTAAGAGTGACTTGTAGTTTTCAGAGTATAAGTCTTTCACTTCTTTGGTTAGGTTTATTCCTAGGTATTTTATTCTTTTTGATGCAATGGTGAATGGAATTGTTTTCCTGATTTCTCTTTCTATTGATTCATTGTTAGTGTATAGGAAAGCTACAGATTTCTGTGTGTTAATTTTGTATCCTGCAACTTTGCTGTATTCCGATATCAGTTCTAGTAGTTTTGGAGTGGAGTCTTTAAGGGTTTTTTATGTACAGTATCATATCATCTGCAAATAGTGACAGTTTAACTTCTTCTTTACCAATCTGGATTCCTTGTATTTCTTTGTTTTGTCTGATTGCTGTGGCTAGGACCTCCAGTACTATGTTAAATAACAGTGGGGAGAGTGGGCATCCCTGTCTGGTTCCCGATCTCAGAGAAAATGCTTTCAGCTTCTCGCTGTTCAGTATAATGCTGGCTGTGGGTTTATCATATATGGCCTTTATTATGTTGAGGTACTTGCCCTCTATTCCCATTTTGCTGAGAGTTTTTATCATGAATGGATGTTGAATTTTGTCAAATGCTTTTTCAGCATCTATGGAGATGATCATGTGGTTTTTGACTTTCTTTTTGTTGATGTGGTGGATAATGTTGATGGATTTTCAAATGTTGTACCATCCTTGCATCCCTGGGATGAATCCCACATGGTCATGGTGTATGATCCTTTTGATATACTGTTGAATTCTGTTTGCTAATATTTTATTGAGTATTTTTGCATCTACATTCATCAGGGATATTGGTCTGTAATTTTCTTTTTTGGTGGTGTCTTTGCCTGGTTTTGGTATTAGGGTGATGTTGGCTTCATAGAATGAGTTTGGGAGTATTCCCTCTTCTTCTATTTTGTGGAACACTTTAAGGAGAATGGGTATTATGTCTTCTCTGTGTGTCTGATAAAATTCCGAGGTAAATCCATCCGGCCCCGGGGTTTTGTTCTTGGGTAGTTTTTTGATTACCGTTTCAATTTCTTTGCTCGTAATTGGTTTGTTTAACTTTTGTGTTTCTTCCTTGGTCAGTCTTGGGAGGTTGTATTTTTCTAGGAAGTTGTCCATTTCTTCTAGGTTTTCCAGCTTGTTGGCATATAGGTTTTCATAGTAGTCTTTAATAATTCTTTGTATTTCTGTGGAGTCTGTCGTGATTTTTCCATTCTCATTTCTGATTATGTTGATTTGTGTTGATTCTCTTTTTCTCTTAATAAGTTGGGCTAGAGGCTTATCTATTTTGTTTATTTTCTCAAAGAACCAGCTCTTGGTTTCGTTTATTTTTGCTACTGTTTTATTCTTCTCAATTTTGTTTATTTCTTCGCTGATCTTTATTATGTCCCTCCTTCTGCTGACTTTAGGCCACATTTGTTCTTCTTTTTCCAGTTTCGATAATTGTGATGTTAGACTATTCATTTGGGATTGTTCTTCCTTCTTCAAGTGTGCCTGGATTGCTATATACTTTCCTCTTAAGACTGCTTTCGCTGCGTCCCACAGAAGTTGGGGCTTAGTGTTGTTGTTGTCATTTGTTTCTATATATTCCTTGATCTCTATTTTGATTTGTTCATTGATCCATTGATTATTTAGTAGCATGTTGTTAAGCCTCCATGTGTTTGTGAGCCTTTTTGTTTTCTTTGTAGAATTTATTTCTACTTTTATACCTTTGTGGTCTGAAAAATTGGTTGGTAGAATTTCAATATTTTGGAGTTTACTGAGGCTCCTTTTGTGAGCTAGTATGTGGTCTATTCTGGAGAATGTTCCATGTGCACTTGAGAAGAATGTATATCCTGTTGCTTTTGGATGTAGAGTTCTATAGATGTCTATTAGGTCCATCTGTTCTAGGGTGTTGTTCAGTGCCTCTGTGTCCTTACTTATTTTCTGCCTGGTGGATCTATCCTTCGGGGTGAGTGGTGTGTTGAAATATCCTAAAATGAATGCATTGCAGTCTATTTCCCTCTTTAGTTCTGTTAGTATTTGCTTCACATATGCTGGTGCTCCTGTATTGGGTGCATATATATTTAGAATGGTTATATCCTCTTGTTGGACTGAGCCCTTTATCATTATGTAGTGGCCTTCTTTATCTCTTCTTACTTTCTTTGTTTTGAAGTCTATTTTGTCTGATATTAGTACTGCAACCCCTGCTTTCTTCTCACTGTTGTTTGCCTGAAGTATGTTATTCCATCCCTTGACTTTTAGTCTATGCTTATCTTTGGGTTTAAGGTGACTTTCTTGTAAGCAGCATATAGATGGGTCTTGCTTTTTTATCCATTCTATTACTCTGTGTCTTTTGATTGGTGCATTAAGTCCATTTACATTTAGGGTGACTATTGAGAGATATGTACTTATTGCCATTGCAGGCTTTAGATTCGTGGTTATCAAAGGTTTAAGGTTAGCTTCCTTAGTATCTTACTGCCTAACTTAGCTCGCTTATTGAGCTGTTATATACACCGTCTGGAGATTCTTTTCTTCTCTCCCTTCTTATTCCTCCTCCTCCATTCTTCATATGTTGTGTGTTTTGTTCTGTACTCTTTTTAGGGGTGCTCCCATTTAGAGCAGTCCCTGTAGGATGCCCTGTAGAGGTGGTTTGTGGGAAGCAAATTCCCTCAGCTTTTGCTTATCTGGGAATTGTTTAATCCCGCCATCATATTTAAATGATAGTCGTGCTGGATACAGTATCCTTGGTTCAAAGCCCTTCTGTTTCATTGCATTAAGTATATCATGCCATTCTCTTCTGGCCTGTAGGGTTTCTGTCGAGAAGTCTGATGTTAGCCTGATGGGTTTTCCTTTATAGGTGACCTTTTTCTCTCTAGCTGCCTTTAAAACTCTTTCCTTGTCCTTGATCCTTGCCATTTTAATTACTATGTGTCTTGGTGTTGTTCTCCTTGGATCCTTTCTGTTGGGAGTTCTGTGTAATTCCATGGTCTGTTCGATTATTTCCTCCCCCAGTTTGGGGACGTTTTCAGCAATTATTTCTTCAAAGAGACTTTCTATCCCTTTTCCTCTTTCTTCTTCTTCTGGTATCCCTATAATACGAATATTATTCCTTTTGGCTTGGTCACATAGTTCTCTTAGTGTTGTTTCATTCCTGGAGATCCTTTTATCTCCTTCTATGTCAGCCTCTATACGTTCCTGTTCTCTGGCTTCTATTCCTTCAATGGCCTCTTGCATCTTATCAATCTGCTTATAAATCCTTCCAGGGATTGTTTCACTTCTGTGATCTCCTTCCTGACATCTGTGATTCCCTCCGGACTTCATCCCACTGCTCTTGCATTTTTCTCTGCATCTCATCCCATTGCTCTTGCATTTTTCTCTGCATCTCTGTCAGCATGTTCATGATTTTTATTTTGAATTCTTTTTCAGGAGGACTGGTTAGGTCTGTCTCCTTCTCAGGTGTTGTCTCTGTGATCTTTGTCTGCCTGTAGTTTTGTCTTTTCATTGTGATAGAGATAGTGTGCAGAGCTGGTACAAGTGACCGCTGGAAGAGCTTCCCTTCTTGTTGGTTTGTGGCCTTCCTCACCTGGGAGAATAGCGACCTCTAGTGGCTTGTGCTGGGCAGCTGTGTGCAGACAGGGCTTCTGCTTCCTGCCCAGTTGCTATGGGGTTTATCTCCACTGTTGTGGTGGGTGTGGCCTGGCTGGGGTTGCTCCTCCAAAATGGTGGAGCCCTGTTGGAGGGGGAGCGGCCGGGAGGCTATTTATCTCCATAAGGGGCCTCTGTGCTCCCTGCTGCCCAGGGGGTTAGAGTGCCCAGAGATCCCCAGATTCCCTGCCTCTGGTCTAAGTGACCTGTCCTGCCCCTTTAAGACTTCCAAAAAGCACTCCCCTTCGCAAGGCACTGGGTTCTTGCAGGTGTGGATGTGGTCTGGATGTTGTCCTGTGTCCTGTGGTCTCTATTTTAGGAAGATTTTTCTTTTTTATATTTTCATAGCTCTATGTGTTTTTGGGAGGAGATTTCCACTGCTCTACTCATGCCGCCATCTTGGCTCCGCCTCCGAGAAATTTTTTAAGTAGTATGGTAAATTAGCATATTACTATACAGGATATGTCCCTAGGTATTAGACACAGAGAATAAGAAAAACAAGTAAATTCACTGTGTCCATTAATGTCACCTATAACAAACAAGAATATCAACAAGAGATTGAGCGATTAAATGTCCATTGTTATGGGAAAGTCCATTTTTATTTCTTTACCACTGACTAATGAGTTGATTACTTTTGAGAAACACCAAAAATAACTAAAATTTTGAATTGTTTGATGATTTATAAGAAAATCATAAAATTACAAAATAAGGAATTGGTTTAGAGTAAAATAAATCCTGTATCATCAAATCCCTTGCTCCATTGTCCTTCTGGAAGGTGCTGCAATTGACAAACCCCTTACCCGGATGAAGCCAAATGTCTGCTTTCCCTGTATGTGCAAATACTGATAGGAAACAGCCCAGCCAGTAAGACATGGGACATGATAAAATTACAGCATCCCAGCACTCCTGGGCCCTTAATGCTGCCAAAACAACAATTAGGGATTCTTAGTTTTTTCTCCCAGCTTTTGTTGGACTTTTTTCAAAACTTCTCTACTTTCCTCAAAAGTAATACTTCTCCTCCCCACCATACCATTCTACCTTCCTTTTCTTTTTTAAAAAAAGAAGTCATCAACAAGAACTCTCTCACAGATACTAGATTAACCAATTATTCGCTTCCATACCCATCTTTTTCTCTTTCCCTGCTGGAAGGGCCTCGACTCCTATCTAAATTTTATTCTCCTCTGAGCTTCGTATCTCATTCTCTTGGGTCTTGTCAGGAGCCTCTCTATAAGGATTATTCCCTTGCTCTCTGCTGTTTGGTCTCTTCCTCCCATCAAGCAGACATCCACACTTTGCCCACAGTCTTTCCCCCCGGTGCTTTGGCTGCACATTCTTAGCCTCATCTGTCCACCCTTACTTGTTGGCATGTGACTGATATTCCTCTCCAGTCTGCCCCTGTTCCTTCTTCTCCATGAGCATTTTCCCCCTCCCCTAGTGTTCAAACCTGACATATAGATATGGTCATGCACCTGCTCTAAATGCTCTACTAAACTTCAGAATCATATTTACTGCTAACTGCAAGACAATGCGTTCTAGATAACTCACAAATGTTAAAAACAAGACAACAGACCCCAAATGGAGTCTCATATGCTGAACCCCATGTCATCCAATGAAACTCAATTACCTTTTCAGCTCTTCCAGAAGTGGAATCTTAAACCAGTCAGTCAGGAGTCACCTGATCAGCACTAATTATGTAACTGCCTGGTCGACCCCTGCTGTTCCCTAAAGAAAAGTAACCTTGCCATAAACCTGTCCACTCTTTGTCTAGTGTGATTCCCTTGTTCTGCTCCCTTCTGCCTGTAAAAGTCTCTCATTTTGTCCAGTTCTTCAGAGCTTCTTTCTATCTGCTAAATTGGATGCTGCCCAATTCAAATTGATTTTGGCTCAGACTCTTAAAATATTTAATATGCCTCAGTTATCTTTTAACACAAGTAATGCAGTATTTTTAGAATAAAATTTATTATCTACTCTTCTCATCAATCCAATGTGACTCTTTTCCTCTAATCCTTATGTCAGTGAATGCATGATCACCAATTTGATTGCTTAAGAAATTTTGGCATTATATTTGTTGTCTCAGTCTCTTCTAATCCTGTGTAAAGTCAAACACCAAGACTTTTCACCATGACCCCCAAATATCACTGGCATCCATTCATATCTCTCCATCCTCACTGCACCTACCCCTGTTGGTTCTGCCATCACCTGGATACTGCAGTAGCCTCCCTGCCTCCTGTCTCCCCACTCCCAGATCCACTCTTCATTCTGAGGTCATAGCAATCTTTCCACTCAAAGTCTATGTTACATCTAATTACTTTAGCTCCTAAGTCATGCCTGCCATCTCTTCCCTCACATGATAACACACCTCTTCTCCACCTTTGTGATGTTATCAGTGGAAATAAATTGGGTTGAGGGAGGGAAATAAAACACTTAGCAAGGCAGTGAATGAGGGCAAAATATTCTATGAATTACTCATATTGTCTATTTTCTATTATAAATTCTTTAACAATGTATTTATAAACTTATGACTTTTACATGTTTGTGATAAATTTCATTAACTCCCATTCTTTACTTCTCCCTACATCTACACCATTTGTTAATAATTATGCAAAAGTCTTTAATTGTGAGCAGGGCATGTTTCCCATCTCTCAGCTCTGGTTTCAACCATGAGATATACTTTGGTCAATAGATTGATATGATGATAACACTGTGTCATTCTGCAGCTCAAGAGACCGTCCATGTTTCTGCTGGTCCTTTTGTACTTCAGCCATTGCCAGGAGGAGAATATGGCTGTGCCAACCCACTGATTCCAGGAGGAGAATAAGAAACACAGAGTGGAAGCTACCTCAGCTAAGATGCTTCAGCTAAATCTAACCCAGGTCAGCTGATTCCAGCTGACCTGGACCGTTGGGTGCTATATAAATGCTTCCTATTTTAAACCACTGAGTTTGCGGTACTTTTTTACATAAAATTTTTGTGGCAGTAACTGTCTGGTATATCTGTTACTTGAATGTCCAAAGATTGGCTGTGATATATACTTGCCATTGTTCAGCACATTCTATCAAGCAAAAAATAAAGCATAAGTTGTATGATTTAACTTACAGAAGTTCAATATGGGCAAAACAAATCTATGTGATAGAAATTAAAGTAGTGCTTTTTCTCCTAGAGAAAGTAGCATAGAATTTACCAGAAACAGGCTTGAAAGGATTTTCTGGGGTTTTACAAATGTTTTCTACCTTCTGTGGGTGGTAATTAAATAAGTGTATACAGTTGACAAAACTCTTTAGACTGAATACTTAAAATCTATGATTTTATTCTATGTAAATTATATCTACATTAGTAAATATGGCCAAAATGGGTAGGAAGAATATATAGATAGACAAGAAAGAGAGAGAGACAAAGACACACAGAAAGAAAAAGAGAGAGCAATACATGCAGAGAAAGAGAAATAATCAAAATTCAAAACTATACTTAAAGAGGACAGTTGCTGTGTTTTACTACCATATATAAAAGAAGGTGCTGCCCCTACACACAATTTAATAATGAAAATAAATAGTACTTTTCCCAGACGACCCATGGTATTTGTGACATGAATGAATGATCCTGAGGTAGCCATGGTGAGACCTTCAAAGCGTACTGGTACAGTAAGAGAACTGCAGCACCCACGGGACACAGAAGACTGCAATTTTGGACAAGAGATTTCCCTGCCTAACAGAGCACATGTACAATGCTCAGAACTTCAGGTTTCATTGAATTGAATAACTTCCCCCTGGGCTCTGCACCTGGCAGAACACCAGACCATGGGCAGCTGCATCTATTTACTCAGATGCAGATACATTTATTTGGTGCAGTCTTTGTTCTGCTTGTTCGCTTGTTAATGTAGGAGTGGAAAAAACTTTTTCCTCTATCCTTCTAGGCCTCCTGGGCATTAAAATTAGGCTTATAAAAGACATATTAAAAAGAGAAAAACAAGCAGTGTTTATTAACATGGGCAGAATGCATACATGCAGGAGAAACTCAGTGATGAGTAATTCAAAGAGGTGGTTAGAACTTGGGTTTATATAGCGTCTCAGCAAAGAGCAACAAAATTGCAAGGAAGTCACAAGGCAAAGGGAAATGTTTGTGTAAATTGTGGGAAAGTAAGTGTAAAAGAGAAACTAATGGAAGATAAGGGCTCTAAAAGCAAGGTTTGTTTGTGCAGGCCCACTTTGGTGCAGACCTTCTATCTTCTTCTTAGCCGTAGAGGAGATTTATGGAAGTACTCCTTTTCAGAAGTTTCTGCTATTAGCCAGGTTAGAAAAGCTCTGAGAAGGCTTCTTTCTGCATCTGCTGATTCTCATTTGCCTGCATCTCAAAGTAATCCTTATGCCAAAGTGGCAGGAGATAGTACATTCTGGTCTTCTACACTAGTTATAAAGTGAAATGAAAGAATTTATATTTTTAGGCTCAAGTCCTTACTTTTACTAATCTTGGAACCCAGAGATCAATAAACTTTCTCATCATTCTGTTCCATGTTCTAAACCCTGTACACCATTTGTGTGTGTGTGTGTGTGTGTGTGTGTGTGTGTGTGTGTGTGTGTATGAGTATGTGTGTATCTGTCCTTCTCCAATTATATCACAGTGTCATATTTTTCAATGCACTGGAAAGAGTTGCTATTTAAAGGATTTGCTATATGGAGGAATATTATGCTAAACCTCTATACACTGGTGACAAGGTCCCCAGTTGCAAGCAGAAGACACATTGATTTTCTCCAAGAGGAAGTGAGTACACTGGAGAGATATCTGGGGCCCAGAGCAGTAACAGCTTGTTTCACACCAGACCACGGCTGCAGAACCTGGAAGCTCTGTGTGGCAAGAACCACAGCCAAAGTCACAGCACAAGCATCTGGCACTCACACAGCAGCTGCCACTCGGGAGGCAAGGGCTTCAACCAGTGCCTTCACCCCTGAGTCCACCAGAAGACCCAACTGTCCAAGGGACTGTCCCCACATGGGACCCCCTGCTTTTCTGGATGGAGAATGGTAATGATTTGGACCCCACAGTTTCCAGAGAGAGATTTGGACTCTACCTCCTACTCCAAAGACACAGCAAGGCACCATCCTCCGAAGGGCAATTTTTAGGGGGCTGGGAAATGTGAAGTAGGACTGAGAACAGCCTGGAGGCTGGCTGCCAGAAATTGACAAAGGTCAACTACAATTCATGATTTGTATTGCCAGAAGTTGACAAAGGTCAACTACAATTACATTCATAATTGACAAATCCCCAAAGGATTCGATGTGAAGATGTAATTTCTTTTACCTATTAGTCTGGTAGAGATTAAAATATCTGTAGTGAATATTGGTACTGAGGGTGCTACAGAGCAGTCTGGGCTTCTGTGGCCTAGAAAACCCCAATTTATTTAGGGTCAGTCTGGAAATTTCGGTCAAGCTTTAAACCATGTAATCACTTCGAACCAACAATTGACTCCTATTGCTACTTAACACATACATGCAAAATAGATTTACAAGGGTGACCTGGGCAGCATTGTTCATAAAGCTGAAGACAGAGGAGAACAATTTAAATTGTGTTCATCAATAGAAACATTGTCAGTAGATTATGGTACCACCAAAGGATAAACAGTACATAGCTTTTAAAACCTTTGTAGAGGAATTTCTTAAGTGTTAAAAAAGTAAGTTGTAAAACAGCATTCACAGTATGTACATACTTGTTAAAGTGTTAAAAACAAAAGATTGGATAAAAGGAGGCATATGTAACATCTTTGCTTATATAAATGCATAGACATTTTCTTATAAGACCCCTAAGAAACTTTCTATCAGGTTTGCTTCTGGAAAGGCAAGTACAGGTTTAGAGTAGGAAAAAAACCTTCCATTGTAAATCCTATTTAGCATTTTTAAAACATGAATATATATTACTTTTTCCATTAAATAAAAAAAGAATGAAATGATTTTACTCAGCATATGTTTGTAAGCTGAATATACTCAGCATCTGATCTTTGACTGAAAGAAATACCTGCAGAAATCATTAAGGAAAGGATAGACCATTTTTTTGAGTAAACATAGATTATTGCAAAACTTGTAACTATAAGTAAGCACTAAATATTAGATACATATATTGAATGTTATGATATACAATGTGCTCACTGACAGGAAACTCCACCTTAGAAATCTGAAAACTGGGAATCAGAGAAGTAGGTGACTGAAACATCAGAATAAGCCAAGTGGGTCAAGAATTTTCATGGGCTTTGCAGACTCCTAATCAGACTAATTCCCCTTTTGTCCCAGGTATTATCTATCTCAGAGATGAACTTTATTTTCTCCCTCACTTCTAATTCAATGTGAACTTAATTAGAATAAACTGGGTTGTTTCCCTCAATATTGATTAACTGATTTCCAGGAAGCTTTTTAAAGAACCTTGGTGCTGATCAACCTGAAAGAATTGACTCCTTCCATTGACCAGTTTCTTTGCAGATTAACGAATATCAAGGAATTTTATATTCTAAATTTTTGTTTTGTGAATTTAAAAATTTGTTGATTACCAAATCAGGAATTAATTTTGAATTCTAAGGTATTAGAGATAAATATTATTACCATGGATACAAAATCTGAGAAGTCAGATTTTAAAAACTATCCCTAAGGACATTTATTGACTTGAATGTAAGGAAAGAGAAAAATAAAGTCCCCATCTTAATTATGTGCTTAAGTAATTACATTGAAAAAATCAATATTTGATTATTCCGTGCTAAAATTGATAGACTAAGTTATTAAATGAGTAAAACAGCTATATTTATTCTTCCTGATATCAACTACTAACCACGATTAGGGCAATTCATCAAGGGAATAAAAATGAAGTTCAAATGGCTATGGCGAGAGCATTTTCTTCCTAAGCATCTAAATTTAGTTTTAAAATGAGGCATTGAATAGTTTAACAGTGTTTAGAAGTATTTTTGAGCCTTATTTAAAAATATTAGCATTATGTAGCCAGATATAAAGCCTTCAAAGTGAAAACACTTAAAACTTTGTGTAATGTTTTTTCTTTCTTTTAGTGCCTTATCAATGATTAATGCTTTGAAATGCATTTGGAATATCTTACTGGGTCCTCACATTCCATTATATTGATTGGAAGCTCTATTTTAAGATAGGAATCTATATCAGTGTCCGATCATTTTATGTGGCACCAAAAGCAGAAAAAATAAACAAGCAAAAACACTGGCATTTCACCAACTACAGGTAAGCAGTATTGACCTGCTGACACAATAGATTTTGCATGGGTTTTAAAATAAAATCTCAACTAAAAACAGTTCTCAACTATCCCCAGAAGTGGTTTCCCATCAGAAGTTCTAATTTTTTTAGTTTTGGTGAAAATTCTTCCCCTCGATACTCAAGATAGTTAAGCTACAGCACTGGTCTGCCCATGGCTGGTGCCTGCAAGCTGTCATATATTTTGATCAGTATGATACACATGCACAGATATAGGGATTTGCATTTCTACATAAGACCTTCATCCAGGATTACCAGATTTCACAAATAAATATGCCGGGGAGCCCAGTTAAATTTGAATCTCAGATAAATGAAGAATAAGTGTTTAATGGGAGTATGTCTTGCTTGTTTACCTGAAATTTAAATTAAACTGGGCACCCATCTTGAGAAGCAATTTAAGGAAAAGGTCTATGACACTTTGTCTTAAGATACTGTTGAGAATATTGTTTATTCCACCATATGTAGTTTCTTTTTCACAAAGAGACCAGGCCCAAGTTGGTTTTTCTTTGTTCCTGGCCTTAGCGCCAAGAAGAGTTGGTTTTCTTCTGTGAAATTCATTTGTTTTTATCTTAAAGAGTCTGCACAGCAGTACACGACCAGGCTACTATTTCACCTGGGCTGCTAGATGGCTTAGAGCCCCACGAATATGTGCAAGAGAACGCGTAGGTCAGCTACCAGGCTCATGCAGACATCTGGTCTCTTCTCTGGCTCCATTTTCTGGTCCCATCTGTAGTTGACTTTATTCTGTTTCAACTTTCTTACTGTTTTCTTCTTGGGTTTTGTATCATTTTAAGCACTCTTCAAAAGTCTTGGGGACAGGGTGTGTGAATAAAAAACAAATAGATGAAATGCACGGTGTTACAAAAATAGTTTGATAACTTGATACAGAGTTCTTTGTTTTGAGTTCCAGCTAGAACGTCTTTGCAGTTAAAGGTTTATTTATTGCCCTTAGGAGGTCTACAAGGTGGGCCCGTTTGGAAGGTGTGCCTCGGTTGGCACTCCAAAGATGGCACTGGAGTGCCAACTCAGTTGTTTGGGGAAGATAATGCTTTAGTTCTTCACCTGGCTTTCAGTATACTCTTTTCTTTGTTATCACCACCTCTAAAATCATCATTTTGTTCAAATAACAGGTATATAAATATCACATTTCCAGTCAAATAAACACAAGCCCTCCAGTTTGTTTGTTTTTTCATTAACCTCTAAGTTATCAGCATGCAGATAAGCAATTTTTGTCTTTGTTAGATGGGGAAATAGGACCACTGTCCATATGGGATAAGTACCCCATATGGGATGCTTCATGTGTATCCCATCTGAAAGTCAGGTTAATTAAGCAGAAAGTTAACTGATTCGATCAGTTCAAAGGTTGAAAGTAGAACACTTCATTTAGAGAGAGAGTGTCCCCAAGTTAACTCTTAGCTGGCAGATCCCCTACAGCATAAATGTTTATGGTTTGGTAACAGTATTCCCATTTTTACTGTTTTCATAGGTCTAACTTTTCTTGTACTTAATTTATTAGTCATCACCTTGACCATATCATCAAAGGCAGTTTCTTCCACTTCCTCTTTCCTCTAAGTTTTATACCAAGCAATAGGAATATGGCCTAGTAGGGGACTTGGAGAGATAGATCAAATGCTCTCTTACATCAGTATGCAAACATTAAGAACAAATAACAATTCTAAGCAGAAACAGTTTTAAAAAAGTACTCTAAAGCACTGTCACTCTTCTTCTAAAATGTTGCATGAGTGCCCTAAGCTAGAATGTCTTGGGCGGCTTGCCAAAAATCAATGCTCAGTATGAAACATGTAATTGTTTGAATGGGAAAAACTAGTTAAAAGCATGGACTTAAGCTTTTGCCTCTGGAATATGGCCACAGAGAGATAGAATCAGACAAGCTGTTCAGAAAAATCCTGGGCCGGGCTCCTTACAGAGACAAACCAGCAGGGCGAGCCTTCCGTGCAGCTGCTCTAAGCTCATTGGCCTTTGATGTCATTTCCTCTTCAGTTCTGTCTGAGACTGGGAATATCTCCTATTTCAACCTCAAGTTGACTATCCTTAAAAGAACTCCTTTCTGAAGTTTCTCTCACTGCACTTCCTGGTTTCATCAAGAGAGGTCACTGTGGCACTATTACTAATAACAGTCTGCTGAGCAGCAAAACAATAGAAAATCTCAGACAGTCAGTCAACAACCACGTAGTGGGTGGTATCAGACATTACTGCCAGGCAGTAGGGATAAATAAATGCAGGAAGGAGGTGATGTAGACAGCACTGAAAAGTAGGGGCATAGAAAAGAGGATGCAGTTAACATGCTCAACCAGTGACTATGGGCCAGATCATTGCCAAAAAGTATGAATGTCCTACGTACAGTTGGTAGACATTGTGACTGACAGGTTTATGAAGTTTCAAACATGAAGAACAACTTTTTTAGAAGATACAATTAACTTGGGTCATTTTAATCATTTCAAAATACCTTGTAGGCATTTCTACAAACAGGCAAATAGACCAAAAAAACAAACCTTCACGAATCTCTTCCTTTGAGAAATAAAACCATATGCGTTATTAGCCATTTTTTATGAAGGGAAGTCCCTAACAGTCATGCCCCTCCCAGTATCCTCCGCTGGAAGACTGAGGAGTTTCCAACGTTGCTGAGGGTTTTTAAAGATCCTCATGATGGGGCCTCATCCAAGGAGGGCAGCCCTTTGGCTTTGGCCGGGGGCAGCCACCAGGATCTTTAAGGTTCCCAGGAGAGTCCAGTGTGCAGCGGAGACCCGACCCACTCTCCGAGGATGTCTTCAGCTACAGCCATTAAATTGGGTTCTTTTCTGATACTGAAAATGAGAGGGTCATTTAGTTCTAAAAAAAAATTGCACAGACTAAATGTAGGGCTGTCACAGATGGTTTTGAGGAAATGGTGGAGTTGTTGGCTGGTACCCTTCTGAACGCTGCCCACAATTATCTGTGGGTCAGGTGAAATGAGTTTTATGTCAACATAAGTAGAATCTGTTCTGTGTGGTTAAGTACTTTTGCCTGGTTTACTAAGCAAACAAAGGTGGAATAGGGGAAGGAGCAGAGTGTGATTAGCTTTGTGTTCACCAGATAAGTGGCCTCCTTTTCTTTTAATTTGGTCTAGAACTGTCTCCCCTGTCTCCACCCCGCGTTTGTAATTGATAACAGGTGCAGATTGTTAAAGAGAATTCACAACCCAGGGTACTCATCAGTTTTCATCGCAACAAGTATGGGGGCATGATTTGATTTTTACAACTACTTCCTTAAGTGAAATGACTATTCTTTTCATCAGTGAGCTTTAAGCTATGTGAACACTAATGTACAATTTTTTAAATGATTGTTTTAAAAATTTGGTTTACTGAAATCTGTGGTGAACAATGCATAAAAGATTTTTTAAAGATTGTTTTGAAATTTTTTAAAAATACCATATTTTTAAAAATTTGAAATCTGTGGTGATAAATGCATAAAAATTGCTAAAGTATGTTCCACTACATTATGGATAAGATATGTGACAGGAGGAAATAAAAATGTGTATGTAAATTGAAAATTGTTCAACTTCATTCACAGTGAAAGATCTCAAATGAAAGCAATAGTGAAGTCCATTTCCTCTATTAAATTATTTTAAAAATTATAGTACAGAGTATTGGTGAAGATGTAAATGGACTGGTGTATCTGTCCATTGGTGAAGACCACTTAAAGCAAATACTTACAAGACCTTTAAAAATTCATGCCCTAAATAACAGCAACCAATAATATTAATATAATATACAATGTTTTAACATTATGTTTAAATACTCTGAAAGAAAAATAAAATTTAAAAATTATAGAACCATTTTTAAGTGCAGAGGAAATCCACACAAAAAAATAACACCTCTTCTTAATATCAAAATTAGACAATAGAACATGGGAATACATTTATTTAAATATCCACTGATAAAAATATTTGGAAAATAATTGAATGTAAATGCCTAACAGTACATTCTGTAAGTAATTCCATGTACACATAAGGGATGATTGCGATAGTTGATGTGTGAAAACCATTAATTTTATAATTCAAAAATTATCTGAGATGCAATATAGAAAAAGCTTGAGCCATACACGTGATCAAGAATGAGTCGACTCAAAACTCAAGGGACAAAGATGAGGTAAAGATTTGGATGAGGGTGAGAAGAAGCCCATCTGTGTGCAGTCTGTGCTCTAACGGAGGTGATATTCATTATGAAACTTAAGATAGGGAGACAATAATTTATATTGGGGGATTTATTAAGGGTTTAGAAAGAAGGAGGGAGCATCTGTCATGAAGTTTAAGAGTATAGTATCAGCAGGGAGATATTTGCGTAAAGTAAGGTAATGCTGATCAATCAAAGGGAGAAATAGTTGTATGCAGAGGGCATGCTGGAGAAATAAAAATAAATCATTTGTTGAGAAAAAAAAAAATCCATACCCTTTTCCCCAGGAATTCCTTCATTCTCTCAATCTGCCAGTATCTATTGAGCAATTACTTTAACCAGAAACTTCCAGCTATGCAGGTTATAGTGGTGAAAGAGCTCCTGCATCCATGGGCTCATTCCCAAGGTGTGAGACAGAAAGGAAGTGTTAGGTTAGCATGAATGCTTTACACTTATGCTGGGTGTACCACACTGGGTGCCTGTGCTTCCACGCTAGCCCTCCACCATCCCCATGGTACCAACTGGCTCTACCCTTCTGACTCTATGCTCTTACTGGGGAATTTTTGACATACCAGATATACAGACTCCAACCTATTTATTCTTCCACATACGAATCCTTCTGTGCTGTTTTAATCTTACAATTTCTTTTCCAGATCTACTATATTTTTCTTGAAGTGGGTAACTAAATCCATATCACATACTTCTAGGCATGTCATTTTCTTAAGGATAGAAACCTCATCCTGGGAGCAATGAATCAACTGTCAGCAAGCGAGGGCTGTTTATCATGTGACCAGCTCTCACTGAAGGACCTAAGTCACACCTGGAGAATCAATGCACAGTGCCGCAGAGCCCCCGGGGGAGAGGCAGAACCGGCAAGGGAAGAGAGAAACACCAGTGGAGCTGAGCACAGGCGAGGCCGAGGAGGAGAGTCGGCGCTCAGGTCAGAGTCAGCTAAGTAATCCTGCAGACAAAGGGAACCTTCGGTTCTGTTTTACCCAAGATTGGATTATTTGTGTGTTTCTCAAAATGCAAATTCCCGGGCCCCAGCACAGACCTGTTTGGTCATTTGGGGAGAGAAGTGGGGAGGGTGCAGAAATCTGTGCTTGAACAAATTCCCCAGATGAATCTAATGCACAGTGAAGTTTGAGAATCATTAGGATAAAATGTTTGTATAACAAGCATTACTATTTTACACATGATTACCCTTGTTCCTAAGAAAACATTTAGCATACCCAGATGTCCAGAAAAAAGGAGCCTTTTAGCATTTCTACTGTCCTATTGCCTCTACTGAAAGACCTTCAAGAAAAACAAGGCAACTTAAAATTTCATGGCAAAAACAAGATGGCACCTTTCCATATTCTTTTCAACTAGGCTGAAAGATCTCTTAAATGCTTTCTAGTTTTCATTTCAATAGATTGGGCTTAAGGTAGTTGCCTCAACACAGCTCAAGTTCAGCTACAGCACCGTTTGAACCAATGTTTGTTTCAGTTTGGTTTTGTACACAGATCTGAGCACATCACATTTATTTTTAAGAAGGCTTCCCTTAGAGCCAGAGGGAAGTGTCTCTTTCCCTCAAAAACCCATTCCAACCACTTTGATGTCTGAAATTCATTTTTCTCAGACGAGCTCAGATGCTAGGGTTCTAAGTGATCTAACACACCAAAATGTAAGATGTTTATTTTGAATTTACCTAAGTAGATATTTTGAGAAAGTGGTGAGTGGGGTACAGGAGAGGCCTGAGGGAGGAGAGGGACATGCCCAGCAGCAAGGGGCTGGATCTCTCCAGAAGACGTGGCCCCCTTCCTCATGTCCCCAGGACCACCTGCCATCTTATCAGTTCTCTCCCTCAAAGGGGGAAAAGCGAAAGGAGCAGCCCTTTGAAGATAATGGCTCGCGCTACCAGAAGCATAGCTACTGGAGCTAAATGTACCACATGCTCAAAATCTGGCCCCTTGTCTAAAAGGAACCGAGGAGAGCTTGTTTCACTTTACCCAGATGACAGATCAAACCAGGAAAAAACAATTAGTCCATAAAAGCTTTTCAACCAGATATATTTGCTATAAAGGAAAAGAACGACATTCTATTTTAGCCCCTCTGCAACCTCCTCCCTGAGCTGCCTTAATTAAGGGTCACTCCAGGATTTTCAGAGTTTTCTTTGGTGGCTTCAGAGGGGAAAGATAGGAGGTGGCTTTGAACAAACAGGAACCTCACCCATAAAGCCAATCTCAGATTTCAACCTCAGTTCTTTTGCCAGCTAAAGCATCTGCAAAGAGAAGGGAGTGGGCCACCGTGCCAGGGAATTAACCGTTTGGGAAAGACAAAACCCCAACAAGCAAGGACTAACATAAAAATAATCTCAGAAACAACTGCCACGCTGGCTTTCAAAGTGAAACACGCTCTAGGTCTTAATTCCTTATCACTGAAGATAACAAGACCAAACATGGGGAGCTGGATTCCCTACGGTGGAAGGGTACAGCACGTACTTAGGAATAAAGCTTGGTGTTCTCCAAACTGTCAGGGCTCATTTGAAGCCCCTTGAAAACTTCTGATGACTCTCAAAGGCTCCCCTGGTTCCCTCCTAGCTTACAGCCTGCCACTGCCTACCTACCCATCTGCCCACTTTTCATGGTCTCCACGTGCCACCTAGTGATTCTGTCCTCAGCCCCCACACTGCCATCCCCTACGCATGAAGGCATTTTCTAGGAAGATTTGCAGAAGAGCCAAATGGAAAGTCAAACAGGCAGAAAGCTCACTGAGAGATTAGGTCACATTAAAAATGTGTGCTTTGGTGCCCCGCCAGGCATTACAGAACATGAAAAGCTATTCAGAGGTGTACTTTGGTTTTAAAAAGTTAAAACTGTTATCCCCCACGTTTTGAAAGTCCACCTCACTTTTATGAAGATCTACATTAGTACCTGCTTTCCCTAACTGAAAGAAAACCAAAGAGGAGTTTTGCTTCTTGAGAAAAGGTGCATCGGGCATTGGTTCTGCGGTGGGCTATTCTGGAGGCAGCCCACCCCGGGCAGCCAGTGATCCCACCAAGCTCTTCCCCAGGAACCACACTCAGCATGTTGGCACCAAGCTGCCAGCACTCTGAACTGTGTCTCTGAGCATCTGTGCTTCATCTCGATATATTCTGTGCATCTATTAGCAAGATGTGCCCTCAGGTAGTAGAAAAGCCTAAAAGAGGTTATTTTGGGGTCTGGGAAAACACAAAACTTTTTCCACACAAACTAAGGTAACTAATTGCTTATAGTAACAATAATTGCTTCTTCTCTTCATGAAATTTCAGCTTACAAAAGGTTTCATAGGAATATTCTATTTTCAGATAGCTGGGGAAACTGGTAATAAATTTACTAAAGTTACAAATTTCAAATTCAAACACTCAGCTATTTCTCTAAACCTTTAAGTCCCTCCACATTTGATGAATCAAACTGATTGAGAAACTTAAATTCTCATAAGCTTTCCATTGTTATTTGTAATCTTACTAAGATACTTAAAAATCCAAGGACTGTTTCAATTGCTTAAATATTCATCTTTATTTTGGAATTATAAGGCTAATCTGTTGTCTATCTGTTTAAAATCTCAACAATACAAAGACATAAAGTATCAATCAGGCACAGATTCTTTAATTCAAAGATACCAATACCACAGTTTATATCTCATAAATATTTTATATATTTAGTCTTATCTTTCCACCGTTGAAATATTATTTATCCAAAAAGGAAACAATTATGGTACTCTACACAATTTGGAATTACTTTTCTATACAATTGAGGGGTTACCTTCTCAACTTGGTGAGTTTCTTAATGACCAGAGATTTCAGACAAGACATGACTGATCCTTTTCTCTGACCCTATTTATGGTGGCTGGATCAATGACTTAATTATTCAATTATTCAAAATAATCAGATAGTCTCAGAGATAGAATTAATTACACCAGACTGCTTATTTGGGAAATCTCTCCCAGAGGTTGCACCGAGTTAATTAGATTACATATTTCTTTGGTTACTATAGGCAAGATCGCTGGACCTGATAGAATCCTCCTTTCTTTTTCAAATAGTTCCCCTCTCTTGCAGACATTGAAGGACACCCATTTAAATGTTGACTCTCCTCTCACGACTTTGAGTACTTGACTGCAACTTTCAGAGTCATTCTGTTAACATTGAGATCAAGTTGAGCAGAATGTTGAGAGGCTGCCTGGAGAGTTTGAGGCTCATTCATCAGAACATAGGTGGACAGCAAACTAGAGAGCTCTTTTGCTGAGGGCTGAACAACTGTTCCATGCTACCTTAACTGGTCATTTCAACCCTTATTTTCCTCCTCCCTGTAATCCTTGCTGTTGCCAGAAATGCATGTAGAAGACCATGTTAAAGTGAAGCTCAAAAGCAGAGGACCCCATTGATTTTACAGGGAGGATATTCTGAAAAGCCAGGTAGATAATAGGAAGTGTCCACTGGAAGCAAAAGTTTATTGCTCAAGTAATTGGAAAAGTAGAGTTTGGGAGATTTCCAAAGACAGTATAGAACCTTATGGGAAGATGAGTTCCAGGTACTTGCAAGTATGCAGCCAGCCAACCCAAACCACCAAAATTCTAGCAAAACATAAAGTAAAACACCAGTGAGCCTCGTCTCAACTGACTGAGTTCCAGTTCTTATTCTGCTACTTACCAACTGTGTAATCGTAGGCAGGTGATAACTCCTCTTATATTTAGTTCGTTTATTTATTAAATGGAAGCAAAACCTTCATCCCAGAGAGAGATGTAGATAGCCTGTCACATGCTTAGGGCACCAGGAAAAGCAGAGCTCTACAAATAAAAGTTTTGTTTATATGACATTTGAGACTTCAAAAGAAAAATAACCAATGTTGTGATAAGAGAAATCATAATTCTGCTACATTTCCTCATATACATTTTGTAATTACTATTATTTTACTTTTAATTTCTTGTTCACCAAACCTTTTTTTGTCCATAAGACCACTAAAGGCCATTATCTGACAGTTCCAGAGTTACTATGAGAATTATATATGTGTGAAAATTAAGTTTGGTATATATAATAGGTAGCTGATAATTTTTAGTGTGAGAGGGACCAAAACTTCAAATAAGAGCTACATAGTTCCTTTGCTCACCCCTACCTGTGGGGAAAATTATGTCACTGACTAATGGCATTCAGGCCTCTCTGCTCTACCAGCTTTATTCAGCTGACTCCGGAAGCATGGTATGCAGACTGTGTGAGATCACTTGTTGCAGAGGAGAAAGAGAGAAATCTTGAAAAAATAACCTAGACCTCACATGCTTAGTAGATTTGGAAATTTTGGAAGCCTTGGATAAAGAGATGACTCCAAGCACCAGCCCACTGTGGCAGATCCTAAGAGTTAAGATAAATATGAAATTGATTGTTAAAGTAGTGTAAGGCAGTTATCTTTATATGTTCTTCATATCTGGCCTTTTTTAGACTAGAAAAGAAAGAGCTAAATTGTTTTTTCAGGTCTTTGTTTTACTGATAGACTAATGTATCTGACTCCAAGACTCTGATGGGATGAGTTCTGAGGACAGAACATGTCATTCTGGCTTTGTGCAGGTTACATCAGTATCACTGTCAACACCTAAATTATTGTCATTATTTAATTTCAACTACATAGAGAAAAAGTAAGAAGGTATCATGAAATCTATGCAGCCAAAGAAAGAGAGTTCAGAAAATGACGAACAAGTGCGTCAGAATGAAAAGCACTCAAAACAAGATACAAACAAACTCAACAAAAGTGTGCCGATCCCAAGCATGCCGATAGAGACTGCAATGTTTATAAACAAAGGTCTCCCCTTCCGGAGAATCACAATCTTATGGAGGAAATATTCAAACATCCTGGACATACTACATAGGAAGTATTGTAATACAGAAAAGCATAACAAAACTAAACTGTTATATAGAGGATGAAATGGTTCATTTCAAATAGAAGAATTAGAGATCTAATTCCTGGGAGAGATGGAATAGTTCAACTGAACCTTGAGGTGTAGAATAGATTAAGACCTGTATTGCTGAAAGAGAAGAAGGGAAAAGTTCACACCTTGATCTTGAAGCAGAATATACTTGTGGTAAGAAGTATATGCCACTGGTATGATTCCTGCTATCTATGGTAATATGAAATTGTCTATGTCATATATCTATGGAAAACACAGGTATAAAAATCCTAAACAATGCACCAGAAGTAGAAATTCATGAACACTTAAAAAAATAATATGTAACAACAAGCTGTGTTTACTAGAGGTGTGCAGAATTGGTTTAATATTAGAAAATCAATCAGTATAATTCACCACATTAAAAGGGAGAGAAAAATCCTACAAAATGTTGGTAAAATGTTACCCTTAATTGGAATAAAAATTTCTTGCCGATATAATACAAAGAATTTCTGTAATGTGACAAATGAACAAGGAGATAACTCACCTGCTATAGCGCAAAACCAAACCAAACAAGATCACTGTGATACAGTAGTAATTGAATTGCCTGACAGAACAAAATTCAACATTATTTGGAGAAAGCTAGCAAAGTACAGAATCCCTACAGCATACTATCCAAAGTGCCCAACTGTTAGACAGGAAGAGGCCAAAAAGTATAACCCCTACTCAGAAAAATAATCAATAGAAGTAGATCCATAGATGACTCAGATATTGAAATTAGCAGACAAGGAGTTTCATGTACCTATTATAAACATGTAAAGGATTTATGGAAAAACACAGAGAGATTTATGAACATTCAGAATATCAACAGAAAGGGAAGCTATTTTTAAAATGAGGTGAAAATTGTGCAACTGAAAAATACATTAATAGGGAAAAAAAAAACATAGGATTGACTTACAGGAGACAGGACACTGTAGAAAAACTGATCATTAAGCTTTCAAATAGGTAAAAAATTATCCAAACTGAACTTCAAGAGGAAAAGAAAGGAAAAAAATAAACAGCCCTTCAATGACCTATGGGACAATATAAGGCAGTATAATATTTGTGTAAATTAGAGTCCCAGAAGAAGTGGGTACAAAGAACAGCAGGAGAAACATCTGAAGGAATTATGTCTAAAAGTTTCTTATATTTGGGTACAAAATCAATATACAAATCCAAGAACCTCAATTAGCACACACAAAAAAGAGAAACACACATATCATAGTAAAAATGCTTAAAATCAATTAACAAGGAATTCCTAAAAGGAGATATAGAAAAAAAGACATAGAGAGGAATAGCAGTAAAATTACAGCTGACTTCTTTCAGAAACAATGGAGGCCATAAAACAATTATGTCTTTAAAGTGCTGAAAGGAAAATACAACAACCTTGAATTCTATGTCCAATGAAAATATCCTTCCAAAATGGAAGCAAATGAAGCCTTTTTTCCAGTCAAACTAAAATTAGATAATTTGACCCCAGAGATCCTAACCTTAAGAAATACTGAAAGAAGTTCTTTAAGCTGAAAGGAATTGATGCCTGATGGAATCATGGATCCATATAAAGGAGTGAACAGGACAGGAAATAGTAAATATGGTAGTAAGCATAAGACACTCCTTTTATTATTTGCTAATGTCTTTACAAACAAGTGATCATTTAAAGAAAAAATATAGCAATAAAATATTTTTGTTTTTAAACATAAAAAAGTAAAATATATGAAAAATACAGGGTAGGAGGAGAGATAAAGGGAATTATACTGCTCAAATGTTCTGGGCATGTGTATGTGTGTGTGATGTTAATTCAAGGTAGGATGTGCTACGTTAAGGATGTAGATCATCATTCTCAGTGCAATCACTTAAAAATAGCAAACACCAATGAAGATTTTAAAGCACTGTAACTAATCTGAAAGAATGCAGAAAAGGAGGAAAAAACGAATTATACATTTGGATCAATAGAGGAAAGCTTATATTCGTCAATAATTGTATTAAAAATATATCAACTAAACACTCCAATTAAAAGTCAGAAATAACCACCCAGGGTAAAAAGGAAAGAACCAACTATATGGTATTGACAAGAAACTTACATATAAAGACACAGACAGTTTAAAAATACAAGAATAAGGAAAAAGATATACCATGCCATCAGAAAGTATAAGGAAGCTGCTATGGCTATATTACTATCAGAGAAAGTAGACTTCAAGACAAATATTGAGTCTTGAAATATTAAGGGATACTTCACAGTGATAAAGAGTCAATTCTTCAAGAAAACATAATACTTTTTAATATATATGCATCTAGTAACTGCTGCAAAATAAATGAAGCAAAAATTGGTAGAAATCAAGAAAGTAATAAAATAATATGAACTCAGAATTCCAGATTTTAACAATCTTCTTCAGCAACTGATAGAACAGGAAGACAAAAACATTATAATAATGTAAAAAAATTGAACACTATCAAACTTAATCTTATTGACATTAATAAAGGAAGATATCCAACAAATGCAGATTATACATTATTTTCAAGTGAATAGGAACATTTAACAAAGATTGATCATATGTTGGAACATTTAAAAAGCAAAATACTGAAATAATTTAGAGTATGTTCTATGACCTCAATGAAATTCAGGTGAAGTCAATAATAAGAAACTATCTAGAAAACCATCAAGTATTTGAAAATTAAGCAATAAATTCCTAAATAACATGTGGTTCAAAGGAGGAAAAAAAACAGAAATCAGAAAATATTTTGAACTGAGTGATATTGGATATTTTGTGGGATTCAGGTAATTTAGGGCTTAGGAGAAAATTTATAGTATTAAATATTTATTACTTAATAATAAGAATTATTATTATCTTTCTTTTCTTGTGATGGCCTTAACAGATTTGGGTATCAGGGTTATAATGACTTCATAAGGTAAGATAGATAGGTTTCCTCTTTTACTGTTTTGAAAGTGTGCAGGTTTGGTGTTTTTTCTTCCTGAAATGTTTGATAGAATTCGTTTATAAAACCATCACAACCTACAATTTATGTGCGACAAGGTTTTTAAATAATGAATTCAGTTTCTTTAACAGATAGAAGGTCATTTAAATATTCTATTCTTTCTTAAATTATAATTTGTGTTTCTCAACACATTTTAGAAGAAGAGTTTTCCCAAAATGCAAAGATGGCTCAGTATTTTTTAATTAATCAAAATTATTTACTAAATTAAGAAAATAAAGAAGAAAAATGGTACAATTATTTTACTAAATGTCAATAAAGTATGTAACATAATTCAACACTCATGAATGATAATTCTTAAACTAGAAATAGAACTTATTCAACTTGATAATATATGTCTATTTAAAAAAACCTTATAGATACCTTCATACTTAATAGTTATTTAATGACCAATTTCCCCTCTTTCACATCTTTTCAGTGTTGCTGTGCAGGTGCTCATCAGTGTAACATGAGAGGAAAAAGAATAAAAATTATACATATTGGGAAAACACAAACATCTTTATTTGAAGATGAAGTGGTTGTATACTAGAAAATCTTAATATATCCACACATAAAATATACTAGAAGTAATGGGTCAGTTTAGGAAGGCCATAAGGTAAATTTTGAATTCAATTGATTTGTATTCTAGTGACAAATAAGTGGAAAATAAAATAAAAATGAATTTAAAAGCAATGGCATAGCATTAGAATACTAGAATACTGAGTAATAAAGTTAATGAAAGATGTTCAAACCTCTACATTAAAGTATATGAATCATTACTAGGATAATTAAAGAAGAACTAAATAATGTGGAAATACACTATATTCATTAATTGAAGGACTCATTATTTTTAAGATGAAATTTCCCACCAACATGATTCATAGATCTGCCACAGGACTAATCAGGACTTCAGTGGGAATTTGTTATGGAAATTGCAAACTTATCCTAAAAGTTACATGGGAAGGCCAAGGATAGCTATAACTATCTTGAAAACAGAAAGCAAAAAAAAAACCAAATTTGGAGGAATTACATTTTCAGATTTCAAAATTTACTATGAAGATGCAGAAATCAAGGCAGTGATATTGGTAATAGAGATAGACAATGATTCAATGCAGCAAAGAAGGATCGAAGTATAGACCTAACAGGTAGTGCTTTTGATTTATCTACTCCAAATTAGGTAGGTCAGCGTGAAATATGAAAGTCCAGACTTGCAAATTCAAATCTAGAGTTATGGCAGCCCCACCCCAACCATGAGCCCTGGACATCTGGAAATGTGAAGATATGTTTTAGTGGCAAGCAATGTGCCTTACAGGGTATGCGTAGATGGTAAGGAGCCAAGAAAAGCCTGGGTTTTCAGGGTTTGCACAACAGAAGCCCCCTGTTCTACCCTCAGGGTGCCACAGCTTTTATTGGAAGTGGTTCTTTAATTCTCTGGGACAAAAGGAGTCAATTGCACCCCCGTTTAGACTGGAGTGTACTTTGAAAAATGACAGCATATTAGTTATCTATATTATTGAAAGGCCAAAGGAAGTTTGAAAGTTCATATTTTGTTTAGAAATAGTCACAGCAATTAACATGTGTTGAGCAGTTATTACTGACAAGAAGACACCTTAAATGCTTTCCAAAAACTGTATCTTTTAATTTCCTAACAGCTCACATAACCATCATCATCTTTTTTGAGATGAGAAAATGGTGATCCCTTGCCCATCATAAAACTGATCAATGTAGAAGCTGCTGCAGAACCCCAGGTAGTTGGGCTCTGAGCCCACCTAAGCACTAGTCTATGTCTCCCCAAAAACAAACACGTTGACACTTCGTCATTTCTTTCCCCACCTTTGATCTTTACATTCTTGTATTTCCTATTTTGGCATACCAGTTTAAAATAAGCCCCCAGCAGCCGTAAATTACCTGGATCTGAGGTAGCTTTCATAACATTGTGTCCAAATGTACTCTCCATTCATACTCTACAAAGGGTGTGGATAATTGTATTATTTGCGAAATATTGAGGCATGGGTTCTCTAAACAGCACATTAAAATCAAAACACAGTTCTCATTTTTTTCTATCCTCCTTCAGCAAATAGTTCCCCACCCTATATTCAACCTATATGCCTTCCTTGTTACCGGTCTGTGCCGGGCTGAATTGCTACATTTTCTGCCTATGATTTGTCACCTTTCTTTCTGAGTCATACTTACCATTATTTCTTGGTTTCCTTATTCTCCTTTGTATGAGGTATCTAAGTTTCTGAGAAAATCCTTATCTAATACCAAACCAAACACTCTCAGAAAATTTTCAAAGTTCTCATTTGACCAACATTGATCAAATATGACCTTTATCTGAGCATGTTTAAGGTAAAACTGAAAATAATGTTGTTAAATGTGTTAGCTACTGTGCTGGGCTTTCTGTTAGGTTCTGTACTAGACTTCAGAAGAATAAAGATGAATGAGACTTGGGAATTGCCCTCATCAGTTAATGACCCAAGGGCAGACTTGTGAAGGACCTTTGTGTATTCCCTGGATTTAGAGAAATGCTAGAGAAGAAAGGTCAGTCAGAGAAGCAAGAGCCCTAATTTCAGACTGAGCCCCGACAGCTGCAGAAGTCCCATCTCCATGTAACATGACTGAAAGAACTGGCCATTTGTAAAAATAACAAATAGCAGTTGAATGCCTACCGTGTGACAGACATCACTTTAGGGTCTTTAAGTAAAATTTAAAAAGTAACCGCCATTTTATGAAATAGATATTATTATTATTGCTATTATTATCCCCATTTCATAGATAATAGAAGTGCAGAAGACTGGCAGAACTTCCTCAGGGTCATCATTCAGGTAGGAGATGAAACCATACTTTCAGTACAAATATTCTGACTACAGAATCTGTATTTTTACACTAAAATCATATGTCTCTGCTAATTGGGTAGTCTTGGGCAAGTTATCTATTTTAAAGGAAAATAATAGTCTTTGTAGCTACTATATTTCAAGCACTATTTTAGACACAAACAAAGAAGTAGTAAACCTTGCACTTTTTTGTGTGCAACTAGGCAGGCCATCTATCAAGAAGCCTAGCAGGATGGTATTTATTCCTTTACTTTTTAATTTATTCAGTAGCTATCACTGAATATTAATTATGGTTTAGATTTTGTCCTAGTTAGATCTAGCAGATACAAATATGCATGAGTTTATTTCTGGGCTAGAATTTCTTTAATTATCGTCAGTGCCCACCTTGAGTAGCATGCCCATTGCAGACAAGGCCTTGGAGGACAGAGTGAAGGCAGCTTTAGGGCCATTAGGAGCATGAGGAGCACAATCCTGGTGACTGCTGCTTCTAATTGTGCTGGAGAGTGTTAAGAAGGATAAGGTCAGGCTCGACATTTTTAAATTATCTGAATACAGCACAGTCAGAGAACCAGAGAAGTTGCTATAATTGTCCTAATAGAATGTTTTGGATTAATAGACCTATAGAGCCCATATAGCTAAAAATTGCGTAAGTTCCTTGGCTGCATTAAAAAGTAAACTTCATGCATCTTACTACACTGATGGACAGTGACTGCAGTGGGGTATGGGTGGGGACTTGATAATATGGGTGAATGTAGTAACCACATTGTTTTGTCATGTGAAGCCTTCCTAAGAGTGTATATCAGTCATACCTTAATAAAAAAAATTTTTAAAAAAAGCAAACTTCAACTGAATAAATGTTAAAGATCTTATTGCTTCATTCATTGATTCATGAATCAGACAGCATCCAATGTAACAGATAAAAAGGAGCTCCAAGGAGGTGTACAGAAAGAAAGGTTTGTGTAGGCAAGAAGGAGCAGGTGCAAGGAAGCTGTACTAGCAAAAGGTGGGTTGGTTATGGCAAGGCTATGTTCCCCCGCAGGGGATGGCAGGCAGGCAACAGGCAGGTCACCTGACCAGCGCTGGTCAGGTGAGCTCTGATTGACCAGGTTAAAATGTCTTTTCTGGGAGAGGCCAAAACTGTCATTAACTAAGTCTCAGTTTGGTGAAGTGGGGCATAGCAAAAGAGGCTCTATTTTTGGCCTGTTATCTTGTTTTTAACGACAAAATAAGTTGTCTAATGAAAACATTGCTTGAATTCACAACTCAACATATTCTCTTCTGTGAGACCATAGACATTGCTTGGGAAAGAGTAAGAGACAGAAACTTTAAGTGGGGACATTAAGGACTACCTGAATCATTCACAATGCCCCAAACTAAAAAACTCCACTGAATCTCCCTAGACAAAAGAAGCAATTCCTCCCATTCTGCGTTTTGAAGCCCCACCTTGCTTGAGGACTATAAAATGAACTCACTGAGGCAGCTTCTTTGCAATTAAAGTCACCTCTATGACCACAGGTCCTTCCCATGTCCCAGCATGGCAGAGGGGGCCAATCTTGGAAGAAGAAGAGTTACTGTGTAAAATAATTGCAGTATATCTTCTTGTTTATATTGCTTAAGCATAGAAAGTATTTATGGCAATGAATTCATAGGTTTCCAGAACAGAGGGGGAGAAATACATTTTTAGATCAAGATGACTTTGATAAAATATACTTCCTGGGGAATCATAGATTCAGTATACTTGCTTGAGCAACTGGGAACATTATTTGCTTGTCCTGCTGGCTGACATCTGAATGAAATCATGGTCTATACTGAATGGAGTTCAGAAGTCAAAAATCCATTGGCAATGTATCCAAATCTAAGGAATCCTAAGATATAAAGAATAAAGTGGATGTATCTCTGTCATTTTTTGTTCCATCACTGGATAGAGCATGGAGCAAAAAATATGGAGATGGAGCAAAAAATTAGACACTCTCTACTTGAATGTTCTGCAGTTCTTCTCTTCACCACGATGAGGGGAACACCAGCATCTTTGAGAAGTACTGTACTGGCTGTTTCCCACAGGCTATCTGGTAGATAATGTGTTCGAGATGGACTCTCAAGTTTCAAAGTGCATGATAAACTCTTGATATGGCAGAGACCAAGCAGCGGTACCTACTAAGCAAGAGAGTTGCTGTTACTGTGATCATCAGATTGGTTGGTGTGGTTATGAGAATGGTCTGATCTTCAGAGGTCTTTGGCAGTAATCACTGATTGATCATTGGGTTCCCAGAATTGAAATAGCTAGGAAATCTAATAATTTACCTCTTAATCCCCTAAAAATACCCTAAAACTGGGTCTGTCGACCAGATGTCTGCCTTAAACCACCACAGTTGATTCTCTCATTAACCAATTCTCCGGTTTAAGTCCGTTTACAAACCCAGAGCCCCTTGAATAAAGGGAAGGCCAAATACTCTTGACCATCCTGTGATAAACTAAAACCACACACTTTAAATTTCCTACCTAATATTTTGCAAAGTTATAAATATGTTTCTGGTAACTGTGTCCAAAGGAAAGAAGAATCCAGGGAATTTGCTGCATGTGGGTTCTGAGGTATCTTTCATTTCTGCAAATCTGAAATTCAGTAGTGGAACCCTTGTCCTAATAAGAGCTTATGGGGTAAAGCATTACATGGGATTTTGGTCAAGAGTCCAAAGATCAATTACCTACCTCCTAGATCTGTGTATCTATTTGTGATCAATTTTCTAGATTGTGATTTGTAACTGAAATACATTTAACCATTAGCTCTCTGACTCATCAACTGGGGTTATTACCTCACAAAAGAACTCTGCAGAACTTCTACTATAGAAAATTACCTTTTCCCAGGGTCTACGCAGTCTGACTCCAGAGCTTACATCCTTAACCATAAAACTATGCAAACAGCTTCACTGTGGTATCTTAAACATTCTGCTGACCCCTTGGAGAAGTCAGACACATTGCCTGAGTTGGAATTCAGATCCACCTTACTTCTGTATGCCAGCTCTTAACCAGCATGTTACATTTCATCAAGTTCTTTGTAGCCACAAACATTTCTACTTGCTCAAGACCAGTGCAAGCCTCGATAATTCAGTTGGCTAAACTCTTGACCTCATTCCAGAGTTGCAAGGACTTTATGAGGTGGATAGAGTAGATGTTATCACCCTCCACTTACTGATATGGAACTGGCTTGAGAGGCTAGAGGTTTTTATCAACAGTACATAAGCATTAAATGATGGCCTAGTATTAAACCTCTGACTCCAAATTCTTCTATGTTGCTCTGCAGGAGGAGGAGGCTGTCCCCCTGGGTCTGGGGCTGTCTGGGTCACCCCCATACAGGTGGTAATGCCCAGTGAAAAGGGGTCTGCTGCCAGGTGACTTTACACACTGAAATCCTGGGAAGAGTTCAGAAATCCTGGAAAAATAAATCCTGGAGTGCTAAACGAAGACTGGCCGCTGTTCTAAGATGTTTAAATCTTAGTGCCTGTTAGGGACCCATTAATGCAGCCACATTTCCTCAGGGTTTTCTTTGTATCTGGAATTCAAAGAGTTTATGATCTAGATGGGACACTGGGAGGTACACCAAGCCTCACAGATAATTTATCAAATGTAAAATTATCTTCCTGTGTCTGAAGGTGTCCTGAGTCTACCCTAAATATCCAGAAGGGTATATAGTTGTAATATAATCACAACTGTACATTTTTCCTCCAGCAAATTCATCCTTCCTTCTCAAGGCATCATGAAACTTGCTTGGTTAGTTGTCTGTCACTCTACTTGGAAGAATTTACCCCAGGTCACCATAGATGTATCTTACTTCTCAAATATTCATTTTCACTCTTGCAATATTTGTCCGGTTATTTTTAAGTGAGAGCTGCCTGAAGCTCCATATGTTCTGGAGTAAAAGTGCAGAAATTCCAGCTGTATTGTCTACATTCAGAACTTGAAATTCAGCTCCAGCGGTGTGGGTGGTGTACAGCAACCATTGTTAGCTAGACCCCAAGCTCTACGACTGCTGATTTGTCCTGCCCCGCTCTGTGTGACTTCCCGTGGGTGTGTGCCCTGCGGGAGGACCTGTCCTTTTGTCCTCTTGCTTAAGAATATCCCCCTTTCAAGGGCAGAACACTTACCCTCCTTTCCTCTTTCTGATTGGTTATTTTTTTCTAACGTCTGCATTTATACCCATGGGGACATACCCCCTCCCCCCACACATACAACCCCTTTTAAAGATGGCATAGTTAGATAACAGGGCTGCCTCCTGAGCCAGGCCCAGGACGAGCACGGAAACAAGGGCCGCCTTCACCTGGTGAAACAGTACACTACTGAAACCCAGCGTCTGAGTTTCACTTGCTCTTAGTTATGCCGAAGAATTCCTGTAGAGAAACAAAATTAATGAAACACTGTGGAGCCTTCCTTCCACTTAAAGGGTCCAGTGCCATGGTGCTAGGTGACCCCTTATTTTCAAAGTTTATAACAGCCTCTATTACTTGTAGTTCTATTAGTTCAGAGATAAAATACAATAGGAATAAAAATGTTGAAATTCTTAAAAATCAATTAAAGGTTAATTCATGCTCTTGCTTCACTGTATCTGATTTAGTGATCTTAAGAATTCAAAGGAAGGTGGTATAAAGCATATCTACGTTTTTAGATTACTTAGTGGATTCTTTACATCTAGGAGGCTGTTACTAAAGCTTAGCAGGTAGAATTAAGTGGCTTTGAAGTCATAAGACTCTAGATGTAAACACACAATCACTCTTGCCATGTGTGTATCCTTGATAGAAATGTGGACCAGCCGTATGTCCTGGGTGAAAACTCCTGAGACTCAATTTCTCCATCTGCAAAAATGAGGATAGTAGCCCTAATAACTACTTCACAGCAGTATCATGGGAATTAAATTTTTTAAAATATGTAGGTAAAGTTCTTAATAAAAGCAAGGCCCATAGTATGTTTTCAATTAATAGTACAGTACTTACTGAGAATATAAATTCTTCCTTAAGTATCGTATCCACGCTTTAGTAGTCTAAGTCATTCTCCTACTGGCTTCTGTCCTTTCAGTGGGTGGGTGGGTGGTTTATGTTTCCATTGTACGTAAATAGCATTGTGTGGCGTTTCAGAGTTTCCCAGGACTGTGGAGATTGTCTCGTTGGGGACCTCCTTTGGGACCAACAAAGTTCTTTGGAAACAACATATAACTGATAAAAGAAACTCAATCTAAAATCAGACACAAAACATTTTACTTGTCTTCAAAAAACAATCTTAACAACACAATTGATCAAAATCCTGCTCATCGTGTACTCTTTAGATCATCCTTTGTTTGTGAAAATAGATTTTCAAAATCACGTCATCTTCTGCTCTATTATCTGTCCATTTTAAAACAAAGTTCTCTTTTGGTAGGACGGAGCTCTTCTGTTTCTTCCCACTGGATTGCTCCCAGGTAACAAAGAGAACTATATGTGGCTTTGAGTCACTCATTAAGTTTCCATTTCTTCTAAGCAAGAACGTTTAGGTAGGAGGTTATGAATGAGACAGACCTGGTCTGCATGGTCTTTACGGGAAGCAGGAAGATATTGAACCTGTTATTTAATCTCTCTAAACATGTATCCTTTCATTTAAGACAGGGTGATACTGCATTTATTTTGTGAATCATTTTATATAATTGCCTTACTAAAGCACTCTATAAATGTTGGTTATTTTACTTTTCTATTCAAGACTGATTTCTTAGAACACATCTCATATACCTTGATTTCCAGACCACCCATTTTGACTTGAGATCTGTATTACTGAGCCTGAACACAGTCATGATCGTCCAGGGTCAGCCTACAGAAGGGTTCCACGCCCTTTGCTGAGTTTCCTGAAGGAGGCTGGGCAATGGAAATTTGGATTTCTAATTTGTCACACTTGCTTAATCACCCCTAGCTTGGAAACTCATTGGAGTCTCAAAAAGAAAAAGAATATTAAATCAAGTACTGTGCACAGATGAAACAACATATCACTTGCTAATTATAGGAGTGAATAGCGCTGAGGCAGGCATCGCTTTTATTCCCCAGGGCTTATGGCCCAATTAACAATTAACAGTGACTGATGTCCTAAAAGGAAGCTTTCTGTCTGCGCTGCTGGATTTTCTCAGGAGGAGTCATAAATAAGATACTTGACAGAGTTTAGTCAGGAAAATGAAACGAAAAACTGTGAGAAACCACCTGTATTATTTGTGGATAAAACATACTTGCAAAGACCTTTCACAACAGCAACATGTTCACTGGCTTTATTCCCTAATTTTAGAAAGTTATGAAACATACTAGAAACTGTTTTTTTCCTTGCTGAAAATTCTTAAATGCTTTTCTCTCTAGTTAATATTCCTAAATTAAGAGAATCAGTTATTGGAGAGAAGTTATTTTATAGAAAAGATTCTAAGCTGAGGAATTAAACTCCATTGAGTATTCCCCCAACAAAGAGAAGTTTGCCCTTTCTTCACCAGGTTCCTATCGTGAAATGCCTATCATGACATGCAGAGGCAGGGCTTCTAAATTTATTGTCCCTTTGAGAATAAACTGTGATTAAAACTGGACACCAGGGTAACTGTCCCCAAAGCAAGAAAATGCAATAATTCAGAATTAAAGCAAAAAAATAAACAAATTTTGCTTGAGAAGCAAGAGTCCATATCCAGACCTGGTTTTGCTATTGATTTATGGAAGCTGAATGGGGACACAACCAGAGAGTTGTGACCATGTTCCTCAGTGCCCTCTGTTTCTGCTACAGCCTCTGCCCAGAGCCCCCAAATTAGTATTAAAATATGTAGGTAAAGTTCTTAATAAAAGCAAGGCCCATAGTATGTTCTTAATAAAAGCAGTGGCCCTATTATGTCAGTCAAATTGACTCTTAGAAAAGTCTCAGAGGTTTGTTATTTGCACCTCTTTAGGTGAGTAAATCAATGTGTGTCCTCTCTCATGAGTACAGATATTTTAGCCTAGGTAATAGCTGTTCAAGCTCTTACTAGAAAACAAGCACAAGCTAAGAATTTTACATATAACTCATTTAATCCTCACTATCATTTGGTGAGGTAGATAAATTATTACCTTATCAATTGATAAATTTCAGCCCATGGTCCCACAGCTAAAAGTGGTCTAACTTCAGAGTTCAGGCTCTGATTGGTTCAAAAATCTAAATGATCTGAGTGGCAGGAATCTGAATAGGTAAAGAAGTATTCTAGGAGCTTCCCTACAAGCTGAAGCCAGCACTGTGGGTTGAAGATGTGAGTTCTGCCACACACCTGCCATTGTAGTCACCTCTTCTACAGGAATGACGATTCTGTCACTGAATTTGGAGCCCAACCTTCCCTGACCCCTTAACTTTTGCCAAGAAGAGAAGCACAGAAGTATATGGCCTTCAAGAGACAGAGAAAAGCATGAAAGAAGTATAATAAAGTGTGCAGAACCTCACCTTCACTTTGTCACAGTAAATTCCCTTCTATAGCCAATGTTTCTCTTTTAGCAGGTTGATTCAAGACAAGAGAGGTCCCACAGCATTACATCAGGTTTGGGGAGGATGAATAAGAACATTTCCACATTCAAAATGCCAGAAAATATGTGAAAACTATTAAGTCAGAGAGCTGCTATATAAGATAAATAAAAGGACATGTTACTTTATCCGATTTCAGAATTCACTGAAACCCAAGAACATTCAAGCTAGCAATATGAATAGGTTTGAAAAAGTAAAAAACAAAACAAACACAAAACTTATGTTAGGAAATTGATCTTTGTGGCGTATTTGTGACTTTCTGAGGTTCAACATAAGAAGGCAAATTCTACCACTGGAAGAGAAAGTGTATGGCTCAGTGGACCAGGCACGAGGCCTAGGAAAGCACTCCTACAGGAGTCCATCCCCTCCCTGACTGAGGAGGGAACAAGAACCAGATCTTCCTCAACACTCAACAGGGCACTTTCTCCGCTGCCCTGCTCAGCACCTGTTAGAAAAACTCATCATACAAAACTGATACCCAAGAGCATTCTCCGGGGAACCAGTACACCCTCAGCCAATCCCCTGTGCAATGAAGATCAGCTCACAGTGCATTTTGAAACAGTCCTGGAGGAGTACACAAAGAGGCCATTTCCACCATGAGTGCTCAAAGTCTGCCAGAGCTCCCAGGGCCACTAGGGCCCTCAACCAGCCAAACCTCTAAGGAAGGCGCTCCAGGGCTGCCTCCCAGACTTGGGCAGCCCTGGCCCAACAGTGTCTAGATGAACAAATGGCCTCTAGGTACATAGCTCCACTATAGCTTCTACCAAGTTCCAATCTACTCACCAAATCCCACCATCCCTCTCCCAAGTGGCACCAGCATCTCAGAACAGCAGAAGAGTTCAATGGATTGCACTAATCTTTAGACCTCGCTGGCTCTGGGAAGGGGCCTTTGCAATCTGAATCTCTGGCAGTACCTGGAGAGTCAAGTAAGTGACATTGACACTCTGCACCTCTCAAGAATCAGGCTTGTGTATGGCTTTGGAATTTCTCACGACTTCTGTTTCTCTTATCTCCATCTATACTTTAAGGATAATGACTCACTGACTCCCTCTCATGGGGCTTAAAGGTTTTTTTCTTTGTAAAACCTTTGCGTGTTCGTTTAAACAAAAAGAAAAACCCAGAGATCATTGGGTTTTATATGTATTTCTATTGCTTTGGGGATTGCTACTATTTGGTAGGATATAGTTTTTATTAAGGTCAAAAAATGTGGACAACTTAGAAGCAGTCTTATATTTCAGATTCAGCAGAAAGAAAGTGGGACCCTTTGATTGACATTTCTACCACTGCAGAAGGAACCTGAGTGAATGCCATTCACAAAATATAAATTCAGGGGAACACATATCTTTGTCAGTCACTGTTATCCATGGGTTATACTAGAGCACAGCTCCATGTCCTTCAAAAGAAAGCAGACCCTGAACTGGCACCAGGTAGCTCTCAAAACCTCATTTTTATCATCTGGAAAATAAGAATGTCTGACAATATCTTCTCTAGTGTCCTTTCCAGCCTTAAAATGAAATAGTCACTTCAATGTTTATAGATCATCTGCCATGCACAAGACACCATTATTTAAACTAAGAGAAAAAAATTGATAAAAGCTAAAAAAAATACACAAAAATGGTAAAGCCTGGACTTAAAAAAATGATAAATGGATAAAATATAAAATAAATAGAATAGACTATCCTCTCCACCCTTCAGACCACAGTAGTTGCACGTTGCATGTGTATAAGTGTAATTCCCAGACAAGTTCTATGACTTACCCAGTGTGGTGTGGGGGCACCCAAGAGGAAGGGAATCACATGCTCACTCCTGATTAGGGGGATTAAGAGGGATGTAGGGAGCAGGGATCAATGGATTATGGCCTTTAAAGAGGCATAGGATTTAATCAGTTGGGATGGTTAGAGATGAACTATAGCAATGATAAAGGACATTAAGGTTGATCAATTATTATAGATGAGATATTTGGCACAATAAATAGCACTTAATAAATATTTGTTGATTATAGGTGACCAGAAGAGAGAAAGGGAAAAAGAAGGGAAGGAAGAATGACAGATAGTCATCTAGCAAAGTTGGTGAGCTGGAGTGTGAAGTTCAAGGTCAATCTGGGGATGATGAGGATGGAAAATTAAATTGGAAAGTAGTTTCAAGCCCTAGGGGAAAATATTGCACATCTGATAAATACCTGCTGGTTTTGTCATTGTCATTAAAGCCTGTTTATCGCTATTTTTTATGTTTTTTTTAAAATATATATTCCAATTATAAAATAGATTATAAGCCAACTATTCATCAATTAATCCTCTGGTTTGTATCATGTCTGTTATTGCTACTGATTAAATATGATAATGCTATGACAAACTGTACCTCTCCCAGTAACACATATCAGAATCGTGTATGAATGCATTTTCTTTGGAGGGAGGTCAGCCAGCTTGTGAAGACAGTAACTCACCACGTGACCTTGGGCCAAGTGTCATTTGGAGACACAGGGGTTTGCCAAGCAATTTCTAAGGCCCCTCTTAAGTTACAACTTGATTATAAGTGGCACATGCATATAATCAAGGTAAATTACTGACCAGTCATGCTTGTTTCTCAATACATTATGTGGATCACACACTCTTAAGAATCCTTAGTGAATAATTCCTGGGATGATTAACATTTATCACTCCCATGGAATTCATCTACAAAGTACACCAGCTAAGAATGTGGCAGAGCCTGCAAGTTTGTCCCCAGTCATCCAAACAAAATCTCCCTGCCTCTTGCAGATGCAGCTTGCATAAGAGTAAACTCAATAGCTATCTTCAGAACTCTGAAAATCCTTCTTTCACAATAATCAGAAGATGGACTCTTACAACACATGGAAACAATCTTGTGGACAGCAAAATTATTTTCTTCGGAGCAAAGGACTGTGGGACCTGTGGTGGTCCCTGTGGGGTCTGTGCTCAGCCGACCGTCTGGCCCCATCTGCTGAGGCCTCTTCTTCACTCTCCCGCCCAGATTCATATTCCTCATCTACTGCGTGAAACAGTGGTTCGGGCCTTACAGCCACCCTTCTGCCTCCTGCAATATGCTCTTCTTGGCTCACATTTCTTTGATAACTGATGTTTGATGGCTTCCTTCCTCTGTGTAAATTCCTCATTGGAATTATTTCTTGTGCCAGTTGTCTTTCTTGAGGTGACCTTGTTTGACAGTGCGCCTTCAATGTGATGGACGGGAGTTCCGAATCACTGCTGTCATTATCTAGGAAAACATGACCAGGGGAGGAAAGAACAAGGTACAAGATCAAAGAGAAGAGCTAACATCCAGAGGGCAAGAACGCAGAGTGAAGCAGTATCCTTCTTGAGGTGCCAGCTCTTACACTCAACTCTCTTATCAGCACGATTGTCCCTCTTCAAGGTTCCTACCCCCAAGTGGGGAGTGGAATAGAGGCTATATGTGCAGTGTTATAAATAAATAGAAATGGATGGAAAGCTTGTTTCAAGGAGACTCCTCCAGTTAAATAAGGGAGTGTTTTTAACCAATCAGATCAGTTGGTTATATGCCTTAGGTCATAAGACAAAAAGATGCTTTGTGTTGTCCACAGACCCATGCTATACGACAGTCATGTGGTACTGTGGTATGAGACTGGTTGGTTCCTCTAGGTTTGTTTTTTGATCAGTGGTTACCAGAAAGCATTAAATCGAAGTTTCATCCCTTTGACCTCAAAATAGTCAATCTTAGAGAAAAAGGGATGGGAGAGGGCCACAGCAGACAGCCATGTGTGGCAGAGCAACCATGACAAGATCGTCTCCTTTCAAAGGGTGGACAGATTGTGGCCGGCACACAATGACAATGATAATGATAGTAATGTCCACTTACTGAGAATTTACTAACTATCTGTCACTGTGCTAATCATTATAGATCGATATGCCATTTAATCCTCATAACAACCCCTTGAATTGAGCAAAATTATATTCATTTCACAGGTAAGGAGACTGAGGTTTCAAGAGGTTCAGTGACTTGCAGTGTCACACAGTGAAGATGGGGCTGCCCTTTGAGTAGAGCCTACCTAGCAGTGCATCTGCTCCACCAGGCTGTCCCTACCCCTTGATGTATGCCGTGTGTGGGTCAGGTGTGCTACAGTGCAGGGAGCTATTGGGTGTCTGTGTAGCATCCCCTCTTGTATGACCTTCCTAGTACCTAAACCATGCCTAGGGCATTGCCTTTTCTCTGCTTCACTGCAGACACATCTTCAAGGGAATGGCCTTCACAAATCTCACTTATTCTCATCTACTCAAGTTTTAGCCTTACAAATTTATTTTCCCTTTAAGAATTCTTCTGAGACTGTAGGTATTTTAAGACCTTTATATTTAAGTGGGGTTCTTTCTCCTACTTTCAACTCCATCTTAAAACAAAACAAAACAAAACAAAACCACAGCTAGAATAATATGTACACAGGTTTGTTTTTGACAAAATGTATTTAGAATCAGAAATATGGTTTACACTTGACAAAATGTGTTTAAACATCAGGAAAGTTTTAAATAACCTGTTCAATAATGTTTATCTAAAATGTGACCAAATTATCATGAGCAGATAGCGTGGAGGTTGAGGGGAACTGGAGGTGGGGATCAAAAGCTTTGAATAAAAACAGTGTATTGATTAAAGATGGTGGCATGAGAGGAGTGCAACTAATCCTGAGAGATCAACAGGGAAGAGGACATGTCAGACTGCACACACCTGGAGAAAAGAGCAGACCTCAGCGAACGGGGTAATGTACCAGAGCTGTGTCTCTGCGGGGACCTGAGCCCCTCTCCCACCCCAGCTCATCAGCGGGAGGAAGAGAAACGGAGCAGGGAGGGAGTGGAAGGCTTGGGACCCTAGCGCCAGAGATCTGCGCTGGGAGCACAAACCTACATTTCATGGTGCTTTCATGAGACTCACATGATTACCAGGTTGGAAAGTTAATACAGGCAGTTCCTGGGGAGACTGGGATTCCGGCTGCTTGTGGAAAGCAGGGATCCATATCTGGCTGCTCTGGGACAAAAACTTATACCTGTGTGCCTGGCCCACTGGCTCAGGCAGTGGAGACAGGCACAGGAGCCAGGAGGCGGGGAACAGCTCTTCCCTACCCCCAGTACTGCTCCCCTGCAAGCTCTGACATTGCTTCAGGGGCTCAGCAGCTCCAGAATAGAGCTTCTGGGCACTAGAGGGCACCATATACAAACATGAAATGCCAAAGGAACCTTGTCCAGAGTAAAATTGTTAATACAATTCCCGAGAAAGATTTGAATGATATGGACCTCGTGACTCTTCCTGAAAGGGAGTTCAAAATAAAAATAATCAACATCCTAATGGAGGTATGGAAAGACATCCAAGAACTCAGGAATGGATTCAGGTCAGAGATCCAGTCTTTAAAGAACATGATGGAGGGTATTAAAAGCAGGTTGGATACAGTGGAGGAGACAATAAGTGAAATAGAAACTATAGAAGAGGAATACAAAGAAGCTGAGGCACAGAGAGAAAAAAGGATCTCTAAAAATGAAAGAATATTGAGAGAACTGTGTGACCAATCCAAGCGGAATAATATTCACATTATAGGGATACCAGAAGAAGAGAGATAAAAAGTGATAGAAAGTGTCTTTGAGGAAGTAGTTGCTGAAAACTTCCCCAATCTGGGGAAGGAGATAGTCTCTCAGGCCATGGAGATCCACAGATCCCCCTACACAAGGAACCCAAGGAAGACAACACCAAGACACATAGTAATTAAAATGGGAAAGATCAAGGATAAGGACAGACTGTTAAAAGCAGCCAGAGGCAGAAATAAGATCACATACAAAGGAAAGCCCATCACACTAACAACAGACTTCTCAGCAGAAACCTTACAGGCCAGAAGGGAGTGGCATGATGTATTTAATGCAATGAAGCAGAAGGGGCTGGAACCAAGATTACTTTATCCGGTGAGATTATCATTTAAATTTGAAGGAGAGATTAAACAATTTTCAGATAAGCAAAAGCTGAGAGAGTTTACCTCCCACAAACCATCTCCACAGTCAATTTTGGAAGGACTGCTATAGATGGAAGTGTTCCTAGGGTTGGATAGCTGTCACCAGAGGTAGTAAAATCATGGTAGGGAGGGGGGAGCAGCTGATTGTGAGGCAAATGAAAAATTAAATTGACTATCCCCAAAGCCAATCCAATCAAGGGATAGAGAAAAAGTATAGAATCTGATACCTAATATATAAAGAATGAAGGAGGAGGAAAAAGGAGGAGAAATAGAAAAGAACCTTTAGACTGTGTTTGTAACAGCACACTAAGTGAGTTAAGTTAGACTCTTAGATAGTAAGGAAAGTAACCTGGAACCTTTGGTAACCATGAATCTAAAGCCTGAAATGACAATAAGTACATACCTATCGATAATCACCCTAAATGTAAATGGACTGAATGCACCAATCAAAAGACATAGAGTCACTGAGTGGATAAAAAAACAAGACCCATCCATATGCTGCTTACAAGAGACTCACCTCAAACCCAAAGACATGCACAGACTAAAAGTCAAGGGATAGAAAAAGATATTTCATGCAAACAATAGGGAGAAAAAAGCAGGAGTTGCAGTTCTAGTATCAGACAAAATAGACTTCAAAACAAAGAAAGTTACAAGAGATAAAGAAGGACATTACATAATGATAAAGGGCTCAGTCCAACAAGAGGATATAACCATTATAAATATATATGCACCCAACACAGGAGCACCAGCATATGTAAAACAAATACTAACAGAACTAGAGGAGGAAATAGACTGCAATGCATTCATTCTGGGAGACTTCAACACACCATTCACTCCAAAGGCCAGATCCACCAGACAGAAAATAAGTAAGAACACAGAGGCACTGAACAACACACTAGAACAGATGGACCTAATAGACATCTATAGAACTCTACACCCAAAAGCAACAGGATACACATTCATCTCAAGCGCACATGGAACATTCTCCAGAATAGACCACATACTAGGCCACAAAAAGAGCCTCAGTAAATTCCAAAAGATTGAAATCCTACCCACCAACTTTTCAGACCTCAAAGGTATAAAACTAGAAATAAATTGTACCAAGAAAGCAAAAAGGCTCACAAACACATGGAGGCTTAACAACGCACTTCTAAATAGTCAAGGAATCAATGACCAAATTAAAATGGAGATCCAGCAATATATGGAAATAAATGACAAAAACAACACAAAGCCCCAACTTCTGTGGGATGCAGCAAAAGCAGTCCTAAGAGGAAAGTATACAGCAATCCAGGCATATTTAAAGAAGGAAGAACAAACCCAAATGAATAGTCTAATGTGACAGTTATCAAAATTGGAAAAAGAAGAACAAATGAGGCCTAAAGTCAGCAGAAGGAGGGACATAATAAAGATCAAAAAAAATAAACAAAATTGAGAAGAATAAAACAATAGAAAAAATCAATGAAACCAAGAGCTGGCTCTTTGAGAAAATAAACAAAATAGATAAGCCTCTAGCCAGACTTATTAAGAGAAAAAGAGAATCAACACACATCAACAGAATCAGAAATGAGAAAGGAAATGTCACGACGGACCCAACAGAAATACAAAGAATTATTAGAGACTACTATGAAAACCTATATGCTAAGAAGCTAGAAAACCTAGAAGAAATGGACAACTTCCTAGAAAAATACAGCCTTCCAAGACTGACCAAGGAAGAAACACAAAATCTAAATAAACCAATTACCAGCAAAGAAATTGAAGCGGTAATCAAAAAACTACCCAAGAAAAAAAACCCTGGGCCAGATGGATTTACCTTGAAATTTTATCAGACATACAGAGAAGACATAATGCCCATTCTCCTTAAAGTTTTCCAAAAAATAGAAGAGGAGGGAATACTCCCAAACTCATTCTATGAAGCCAATATCACCCTAATACCAAAACCAGGCAAAGACACCACCAAAAAAGAAAATTACAGACCAATATCCCTGATGAATATAGATGCAAAAATACTCAATAAAATATTAGCAAACCGAATTCAAAAATATATCAAAAGGATCATACACCATGACCAAGTGGGATTCATCCCAGGGATGCAAGGTTGGTACAACACTCGAAAATCCTTCAACATCATCCACCATATCAACAAAAAGAAAGACAAAAACCACATGATCATCTCCATAGATGCTGAAAAAGCATTTGACAAAATTCTACATCCATTCATGATAAAAATTCTCAGCAAAATGGGTATAGAGGGCAGGTACCTCAACATAATAAAGGCCATATAAAATAAACCCACAGCCAATATCATACTGAACAGCGAGAAGCTGAAAGGATTTCCTCTGAGATCGGGAACAAGACAGGGATGCCCACTCTCCCCACTGTTATTTAACATAGTACTGGAGGTCCTAGCCATGGCAATCAGACAAAACAAAGAAATACAAGGAATCCAGATTGGTAAAGAAGTTAAACTGTCACTATTTGCAGATGACATGATATTGTACATAAAAAACCCTAAAGACTCCACTCCAAAACTATTAGAACTGATATCAGAATACAGCAAAGTTGCAGGATACAAAATTAACACACAGAAATCTGTGGCTTTCCTATACACTAACAATGAGCCAATAGATAGAGAAAGCAGGAAAACAGTTCCATTCACAATAGCATCAAAAAGAATAAAATACCTAGGAATAAACCTAACCAAAGAAGTGAAAGACCTATACCCTGAAAACTATAAGACACTCTTAAGAGAAGTTAAAGAGGACACTAACAAATGGAAACTCATCCCATGCTCGTGGCTAGGAAGAATTAATATCGTCAAAATGGCCATCCTGCCCAAAGCAATATACAGATTTGATGCAATCCCTATCAAATTACCAAGAACATTCTTCAATGAATTGGAACAACTAGTTCAAAAATTCATATGGAAACACCAAAGACCCTGAATAGCCAAAACAATCCTGAGAAAGAATAATAAAGTGGGGGGGGGGATCTCACTCCCCAACTTCAAGCTCTACTACAAAGCCATAGTAATCAAGACAATTTGGTACTGGCACAAGAACAGAGCCACAGACCAGTGGAACAGATTAGAGACTCCAGACATTAACCTAAATATATATGGTCAATTAATATTTGATAAAGGAGCCATGGACATACAATGGCAAAATGACAGTCTCTTCACCAGATGTTGCTGGCAGAACTGGACAGCTACATGTAAGAGAATGAAACTGGATCACTGTCTAACCCCTTACACAAAAGTAAATTCAAAATGGATCAAAGACCTGAATATAAGTCATGAAACCATAAAACTCTTAGAAAAAAACATAGGCAAAAATCTCTTGGATGTGAACATTAGCAACTTCTTCATGAATATATCTCCCCGGGCAAGGAAAACAAAAGCAAAAATGATCAAGTGGGACTATATCAAGCTTAAAAGCTCTGTACAGCAAAGGACACCATGAATAAAACAAAAAGGTACCCTACAGTATGGGAGAGTATTTTCATAAATGACAGATCTAATAAAGGCTTGACATCCAAAATATATAAAGAGCTCACGCTCCTCAACAAGCAAAAAGCAAATAATTCAATTAAAAAATGGGCAGAGGAGCTGAACAGACAGTTCTCCAAAGAAGAAATTCAGATGGCCAACAGACACATGAAAAGATGTTCCATATCGCTAGTTATCAGAGAAATGCAAATTAAAACCACAATGAGATAAAACCTCACACCAGTAAGGATGGCCACCATCTGAAAGACAAACAACAACAAATGTTGACGAGGTTGTGGGGAAAGGGGAACCCTCCTACACTGCTGGTGGGAATGTAAATTAGTTCAACCATTGTGGAAAGCAATGTGGAGGTTCCTCAAAATGCTCAAAATAGAAATACCATTTGACCCAGGAATTCCACTTCTAGGAATTTACCCTAAGGATGCAGCACTCCAGTTTGAAAAAGACAGATGCACCCCTATGTTTATCGCAGCACTATTTACAATAGCCAAGAAATGGAAGCAACCTAAGTGTCCATCAGTAAATGAATGGAAAAAGAAGATATGGTACATATACACAATGGAATATTATTCAGCCATAAGAAGAAAACAAATCCTACCATTTGCAACAGCATGGATGGAGCTAGAGGGCATTATGCTCAGTGAAATAAGCTAAGCGGAGAAAGACAAATACCAAATGATTTCACTCATCTGTGGAGTATAAGAACAAAAGAAAAACTAAAGGAACAAAACAGCAGCAGAATCACAGAACCCAAGAATGGACTAACAGTTACCAAAGGGAAAGAGACTGGGGAGAATGAGAGGGTAGAGAGGGATAAAGGAGGGGAAGAAGAAAGGAGGTATTATGATTAGCATGTATAATGTGTGGGGTGGGGGAAAGGGTAGGGCTTTGCAACACAGAGAAGACAGGTAGTGATTATACAGTATCTTACTATGCTTATGGACAGTGATTGTAATGGGGTTTGTGGGGGGAACTTGGGGTAGGGGAGAGCCTAGTAAACATAATGTTCTTCAAAAAAATAAAAATAGATTAATGAATTATAAAAAAAAAAAGACTGATAAATGACTTTACAATAAAAATGATGAAATCCAGAAAAAAAAAAAACAGTGTATTTGCCCATTTTTTTCCGGACCTCCCTTCACCGTGTGTTCCACGATCTGGATGGGAACCAGGATTCCTCTTGATCCTTTGGAGCTTAGAACACTGTTGGGAAGGAAAGAACTCGGCTCGGTGTCACAGGGAAGTCAGATACAGTGAGACAAGAGACCAAAGTCAAGAAACCAAAATAAGGTTTAATACACTCTGCCTAGAGTAACAGAGTCGGCCTGCCTAAGCTAAGATGGGCAGGCGTAGATACTCATTCTGAGGCTTCTTTTATGTGGTTTTTGGCAGGGCAGAGAGGTCCTTGATTGACAGCTGTCAGCTCTCTAGGTTGGTTCTGATGGGTGAAATGGAGACAGGGGCTGTGCTGTGCCTGTGCCTCTGATATTTTTTATCTGGGGGACCCTGGACATTTCCTGAGTCACTTTTGGACCCTGTGGCTTCCTCTGATTAACTCTTTGAGTCATTTCTGGCTTTCTGGTTCTATTTGATCAACTCCCTGAGTCATCCATCTTTGGTGGGCCCTTTCTCCTTTCCATCCCGCTCATTTCTGTCTTTCTGCCTGACAACACTACCTAAGAAAACAACCGCCTGGATGTTTCTGCGGCTGGAGCCGGCCTGTCCGCTCTCCCTCTCTGCCCCCTGGTTCCCAACCTCTGCTTCTGAGCACACACTCCCCATAGAGGACAGATTCTGGCCACCATTTCCTGTTTACCTTCTGGTTATTGAAAAGCAGATTCTAAACACCAGGAAGGAGCTTGGGCGAGTGATTTGGTAAATTTCAAATTAAGTCACTATGTCTGTCATAGTAGGAGGAGGACGGGGGTTGGAAAGTGGAGGCAGAAGGCGGAAAGCAGAAGGGTGGGTACTGGGCCTCGTCCCATCTGCGCAGCCCTCCTGCAGCTCAGCCCTGCGGCAGACAGCTCCAGGGAGCTCAGTGGGGACCTCTGCAGCAAAGTTGGGGTATCTGCTCTATCATCAGGCAACTGGCAGGCTTAACTTCTGGCAAGGGCCCCCAGAGGCAGGTGAAGGAGAAATGGGGGAGGCACTCTGCTCAGGGCAGGCAGATTCCATTACCCCAGGGATGGATGTGGATGAGCTGATTCAACACAAGTTATTTAGCGACATTGAGGGCAATCCTACCCCTCCCCTCCTTAGGGTTTGGTTTTGCTTTAATTGTGGTGGAATACATGCCACAAAATGACAAAAAAGATGCCATTTTTCTTTCGTTTTCAGCACTTTGAATCAGTGTGCATTTCTGTGGCATTAAGAAGATTCACATTGTGCAACCATCAACATGCTCCATCCAGGGATATTCTTCATTTTCCCCAATCCACGAGGGTTTTAAGCCATCTCTGGACATAGGAGGGGTATGCAGGCCAAACCTCTTTATTTATAGCACCATGTGAGCCCCAAAGGCAAGGGAGCCTTGGAAGAGTGTGTGGAGCCCTGCAAACCATCAGGGAGCTCCCAGACATCTGGAGTAGGGGAGGTAATCCTGGAGGGTGAGGGCAGAGTGAGAGAGGACTGTGTCACAGCCTGGGTAGCCAGGACTGCTGCTGGACGCCACATGTCCCTCATGTGCTCTCCTAGGGCCCCTCTGGCCATTCCTTGACCTTGTCCTGGTCCTTCAAGTTTGGAGAGAAGGTGGATTCAAATAATTGTGCACATTGAAGACTATGTCAGTCTAACCCTCATTATTATTACAATTCTTTAAAACCTATTAAGCTGTTAAATAAGTGCCACTTCATTACTTTTCCTTCTCAGATTTCTAGAAGGTTTCTGCTCACCTAAAGAAATTTAGAATCAGTTGAATACATTTGAAAAAAGGTTCACTGGGACTAAGATTTCATTGCATGTCTAGATTCATTCATGTGGAACCGACTTTCTGAGTGTTGTCTTCCTTTCCAAGAATTCCCGTATCTGCCACATCAAGTCTTCTTTGATGTCTCTCAGCAGTAGTGATAATAATAGCTAATATTTCTTGTGAACTTACTTGATACCAGGCACATTTCTAAGAGTGCTATGTGCATCAACTGACTTCACCTCAGGGAGACACCTTTGTATGTGGAAGGCGCTAATATTCTCTCCTTCATAGACAGAAGATGTCAGCATGAGAAGTAGATGTATGTGTTCTTCTATAAATCCTATAAATATTTTTCAAGGATTTTGTGATTTTGACAGAAAGTATGAGTGAGATGCCATTTGGGGCATTTATTGAAAGGATAGGATCATTTGACTTATTATTCAAGTGGCTAATATAAACACATTTCTGAATGTTAAACAACCCTCACCTCGGGAATAAATCTCATGTTGTAAGGTGTAGTATTCCTTTAATGTTCTACTGTATTTTATTTATAATACTTTGCTTAAGATTGGTGCATTGGTGCTCAGGTAAGGCAGCTGAGTGGTTATTTCCTGCTACAGTAGGTGTCTGATATTGATGTATATCTTGTAAGAACCAATTATAAGACTTTCATGTTTTCTACTCATTCAAACCATTTGAATGGCACCAGGTATTTGTACCAGGAAAAATTTGTTTTAATTAACTCATTATACACCCTATAACTGGTGCTCTTTTGTCTTGTTTGCTTTCAATTGTGGTACAGCTTTCTTATAAATTAATACTAGTTAAAAGAGTGATTTGGGAATAGATGATTAGATGGTTGAAACAGAATTGAGAGTCCAATCCCTCTCCAGAATAAAAGACTTCAGTACAACAAAGGTACATTTCGTCTTGGAGGAAGATGGTGTTGCGACAGGAGTGTAGCCATTTGAAAATAATCCAATCCAAAGTGTGCCACTATCTTTACACAAAGATAAACCTTGATGGTTTGAAATTTAAACAGGAAAATTAAACTATTAAAACACTAATTAAAAAGTTGGGTAAGTCATTTCTGATTTTTCTGAGGGAGATTGAGCAGATTTGATTAGGCAGAATAAAAATTTCTGAATAGCAACTATATCTAAAAATTAAAAGATAAATGTGAAGCTAAAACTACTGGCTACAAATATGGGACAGTAGATGATATCCTTGTTACATAGTGTTCTTCATTTTATTTTAAGAGCGCAACTCAATAGAAGGAAAAACGGGCACAGGCAAAATCAGAAATTTCCCTCAAGAAAATACAGTGCCTCTAAATATATGAAAGATGTTCACCTCACTAAAAATCAGACTCAGAAGAAAGTTAAACAGAGCATGTAAATTTCATCCTATCATATCGCTATTATTCAAAACTTTGACAGTAGCCAAGTGATGGTGAAAGTGTTCAGAAATGACCTTTCTCACAGATTTGGTAAATTTAAATATATGTAATTTTTTACATATTTTCTAAAGATTTTGCTTCCACAAAAATCCACTAAGGGAATAATTGGTTATTTGTGCAAAAAGTCAGTCATAAATGATTCAAGGTTTTTCTTATATATCGTTGCTTATGTTCATTAAAACTCAGAGATACCTTAAATATGTGTTAAGAGTTTAGCTAAATAGGCCATGGTGATTTCATATCATTGATTATTATTAAGTGATTAAAAATGATAATTAAGTTCATAACTACTGATATGGAAATATGCCCACAATATATGTTGAATGAATTAGACAATTTATAAAAATTACAAAACAATGACTATACTATGATTGTATTTATAATATAATGGTGTGTTTGTGATTTTATTTTTTGTTTTTTATTTTTACTTTTTGTCTCAGGTACAGGTAGGATAGCACAGGGATTAAGATGGTGTAGGTCATTTGTAGGAAGATGGTCACCAAAATGTTCTACAGTGATTATATCTTGGTGTTGCAATTTCAGGTGCTTTTAACTTTCTTTTTTTATGCTTTTCTCTACTGGTTTGTTTTGATTTTATATCAAGCATGTTTTTAAGTCAGAATAAAAATAAAGTTTCCTTTAAAAGAATATTTCCATCCACTCTTTAAAGAATTAATTCTAGAACCCTATGTGTTTAGTTTTTTTTGAATTTCCATGTTTTTAAGTCTTAAAAATAAATCTAGGAAAATTACAATAGATAACATGGTATATTACATGTATTATAGATCACCTTTTGCTAGTAGTCCTTTTACTTTGTGCACATTTTAAAAATAACAGCTTTTATTAGAACATCAGGCAATTAATAATTTTAAGAATTACATATTAAATTGGAAATATTTAATCAGTAAAATTTATTAAATTATTTTGGTAAATTTTAACCAACTTTGAAGAATTCTACTAATTTTTAAACTATGGATGACCCCCAACAATTTTTAAAAGATGCCCATTTTACATTTTTCTAAGACAGGGGCCAGCAAATTATGACCCTTGGGCTATATCTAGGCTGCTGCCACTTTTTGCATGGCCCCTGAGCTAAGAATGGTTGCCATGTTTTTAAATGACCAAAAAAAAGAGTAAATAAAGGAAGAATATTTTATGATAAGTAATTATGTGAAACTCAAATTTCAGTTTCCATAAAAGTTCTAAATCCGATTACTAAAAAAGTTGTTTTCTCTTTTTTGTATCCTATAATACACCTACAAAATATTCTTGATTTTTGTCTTTTGGCCCACAGGCCCCCAAATATTTACTCTCTGACTCTTTCCAGAAAAACAAGAAAAGCAGCCAGGCACGCAGCTTACCTGTGAATTCAGCAAGTGTCCTGTCCCTTCTTGTTGGCTGGGGATTGCTATAGGGAAATGAGAGGTAGCGGATGTTTTTGGTACTAGCCTGTGGGTAACAAGCAGAAATAAAAAAGCAGAATTAATACAGAACTGAGAGCTTCCTGACAACAAAGTGAAGGGTGCAGACCTCTCCCACAGGACCTGGTTCACACACTGGCTTTCTGTTACTACGGTTTAAAGGACACGGAGTGTATCAGCCTTCATTATGAATCTCCTTCTCCTTCACAATAAAATAGACCATCATGACCCTCTCAAAGTTTTTTTTTTGACAAGCATTTATGGAAAAATATATTCAGTCCATGGTCAGGAGAGCTGCATTCTATTCATCACTGATAACAGGACCAACCGATTAGCCTTTCTGTGCCTGAGTTCTATTGTCCAGGACCAGAGAATAAGAACACCAGTGTTACATTACCCACGGGGACAGTTTGAGGAGAAAGTAAAAACACTTAGCATTTTAACTTTTTCAAAATACAATATTAACATTCCATCACAATATTGTTAATAATTTTACAGGTACCTTTCAAGGTTACCTAGTCAGATGTGTGCTTAAGATAGGTCTTCCTATGAGATTACAGGTTGAATATTTAGTTTTATTTTATTTTAAAAATAATAAATCACAAAACTAAAATGTTTGAGCAAGGTCACTCCTCTCCCTAGGTAGTTACTAATGATACTATTACCATCATTATTATTACTTTTGAGCCATGGAGATAAGGGAAGAGATAGGCTCTATCCAGACCCAGCCTCCATCCAGCAGTCCCAGGAGGTTTGATAGCGCCTCAGACAGGACAGTCAGACGCACAGTGGGAGATGTGCACATGAGACCTCCAAGTATTGGCAGGGGGGAAGTGAGCTCCCTAGAGATGGGGGCTGTGGCGCATGGACGACTCCTAGGTACCCGGCGCCATGCTGTGCTCCCTAGAGCCACAGTGCAGTGAGTATGCTCCTGTCACTATCCCATCGTGGGGAGTCGTCTGACCCATGAAAAGGGAGGTTGTTAGGTGTCCTGCACCCACGTACTTTTGCATTTCTCTGGCAACAAGGTGGTGAGTTTTATTTGTTTAAATACCTGTGGTGGGCCCCAGTGGAGGCCCTGAGCGGGGACTGGTGAGGCTCCAGGCGCCTCAGGAGTCCTTACCGGCTTCGCCCACGGCAGACTGTGGCCTTTCCTCACGCTCTCCCTTAGGGTGTTCTGGCGGCGGATCAGAATCTCCTTGGCCTGCTTCTCGCTTGTTTGGGGTTTCAGGTTGTATTTGTTGTAGGACAGGGTCTGCAGGAAGAATGGAATGTGAAATACATACGGACATCTCCAGGACAATTTGTAACCTTCGGAAACCATGGAAGTATCACGACCTAGGGCCACTAGAGCAAGCAGGCACCATGGAGGTCATCTGGGCCTCAGCCTCCATTACAGAGAAGCAAACTGTGCCCTGAGGAGAAAGGGCTGTGCGGATGCCCTGTCAGGACAGAGCTGTGATGGAGCCCACGCCCTCTGGCTTGGAGAGAGTGCCGTCCCTCTACTGTCCTTGCAGTGGTCTGCTCCAGGGAACCCACAGACTTTGGCTTCCCCAAGTACACACTTCTTTCCCAGGTCATGTTTTTGGATTTAATGGATCAGGGAAATGTCAAAACTAAATGTCAAAACTTTGAGAATTTCTATGAGGTTGCTATTTTAAAATTTTTTCAATTAAAGATACATTAAAAAAATCAACCAATTACTATCACCAGTTCCAAAAGGAAGAGGTCTTTTAACCAAAATATTAGCTAAGAACTTAATCTCAAACAATGAACAACCCTTCCATTTATTTTCATGACAATTTCTTCCTTGTCCTTACCCAGGCCAGGGAAAATCTATCGTAAGCCATAGACCAACATCAGTCTTCACATGCTTGCAAAGGCTTAACTGGAACTTCTCTTGTTTCTTCTCACTCAAGGTTCACCAGTGAATATCCTGTGTCCCCTGGGTCAGTAGGTCCCATTGGATAATGAGATCAAGACTAAGGCGTTATGACTCCTGGTTAATGGATGCTTTAATAAGGGTTGTCAGTTCAACAGCAAAAGAGCAAATGCTCTATGTGCAGGTGCCATGGTAAGCACAGGATTTCTAAAACATGGATACATTAGAATTATGGTCTTCAAAAGGCTGACAGTCTACTGGGGACATAAAACAAATAAGCACGTACTACATAGGCCCAGCTAAGTGCTAAGACAGTGGACTGCAGGGAGTTGGAGTGTATAGACAAAAGGTGCTTACCCCAGTCTTGGGGGGGAAGGTGAGCTGAATTTTGAGAGATGAATGGATGTTCCCTCCAGGAAGAGGGAACACATGAGATGAGACATAGCTGTGAACAATTTGGAGGATTGGAGGGGGCCACTGGAGCAGAGCTGGGCATTGTTATCACAGGGGAATGAAGTTCTCTACTCAGAGTACCGTGAGAACTGAGACTAATGGTACAGGAAGGGGCTGGGGACAACCTGTCAAGACAGGAGACTCCACCCTCCAGGCCGAGGGTCTCCTACGTGGGGTGCACACACTCCAAGGGACACGAGATGACTCCAAGTGTGAGAAAAGAAAACACTAATCCTTATATTTCCTTTTATTTTTTAATAAAAAGTACAAAAGAGATTAAGGTTTATCAGTATTTAACATAAGGATTTGTAATAGACCTTCGCCTGGTCAATATGTGAGATGGTCACGTTTCCAGCCAGAACACAAGACAGAGTGTGTAGCAAGGAGTCAGACCCTGAGCCCATCCCACCCTTGTCCGGAAGTGACTTGTGACTCTCAGGCTGGTCTCTGCCAGGATGCAGACCATGAGAAACACCCACACCCCTAGCTCGACACCACCTGAGACCTCCAGGCCTATCACGCAGGTTAGAGGACTGCAGATGTCACCTTCCGTGACAATCCTCCAAACTGTAGCGTGCCCACTAGACACAAAGTAGACGGACAGTTGCATCTTTGGAGCAGTTTTTCCTTCACAAGAGCAACAGGGTGCTGGAGGAAGAGAAGAGTCACTGACCCCGAAACGACAGAGAGCAGGGAAGGATGGGTGAGTTTCACTGCCTCAGACAACAGAAGTGGAGGCAAAGGCACCTAAGAGGCTTGGAGACACTCTGTTGGTTGTTTATGCTCTTCCACGCAACTTCTCAGGACCTATCTGGGATTTGGGGGCAACAAGAAAGGGGAATGTAAGTGGCTTAGACGGTAGGAAGCTGGGAACAGATGTCATGGGCACGCTCACAGAGGAAGAAGAAAGGTGGCTATGTGGGAAGCCGCAAGCAGGAAGGAAGAGAGACTGGGCAGCTGGCCTCACTTCAGGCAGTGGTGGAGTCCCGGGGCCTCGGTCTCCGTTTCTAGACCTTGCCTAAACTCAGCCGTCATCAACATGGGGAAAGGCTGACCACCAGGCACCCCTCGGGCCTTGGCCCTCACTAAGCCAGCTGATATTCATCAAACCAGGAAGTTCTTGACTGTGTATCTAAGGCAAAATGTGATAGTCTTACTGAAACAGTTTCACTTGGAATGATTTGAAAGCAGTTGAATTTACTCCAAGCGTGCCACGACTGACGCGGACCTCTATTCCTTCAACAGGCACAGAGCCTTTCATGACACATTCCCCTTAATCACTGACCCTTCCAAAACAAGCAGCCAGAGAACACTCACTTTCACTGGATCACGGAAATTTGGAATCATGGAGAAAGCACTGGGTAGGAGTTGAAAGACCTGGGTTTGTTTTATGACCTTAGTCATATCAGATAAACACTCTAATAACCTTAGTATCTTCTTAAAAATGAAGGGTTTGGACTGGATAATTTTTTTTGTCGGTCCCATGAAGATTATGATCATAGTCACAGATACCACGGCTCTCACAAATGAATTCACTTATATGCAAGAACTGGAATGCTCAACTGAAGCCTCAAACAAAAAGGCCTCCTGTTTAGAGGATGCAAGTTTAACTATCATTTGAGTGTATCACAGTTTCAGAAGGACTCACCCGCCGCTGCCAGAAATGCTCTTACTATGCCTTGCGGACCAGTTCCCAAGGGCTAGCATAGACTCCACACCTTTCTCCAAAAGTGGAAAATAATAAGCCCAATGTGTTTCCTTCCATTCAGGCTTTCAGCCTTGCAGTTTCAATATTCTAACCTAAACCATCTCAGTTTTCTAAGCTCTTTTGCAGGCAATCGGATCATGACAACTCTAGCACCACGACATCTGGCTCTTGCTGGTGGTGGGGGTGCTGAGCTCCTCCACTTGCCTGTCTCTAGAGGGAGAGGGACCTGCTGGCTCTGGAAGCACCAGGCTGTAGGGTGGGGGCAGCCTGACCCCTAGGGCCTGCAACTGGATTTGCATTTCTTTTTATACCACGGGTGCCACTAGTGCTGCAGAAAGATAACAATTAACTTTCTGTTCCCCAAAGGAAGCAGAGAGAAACTGTTCCACAAGAAGGCTGCTTTAAAATGGGCAATGTGAACGACAATGGATTCCTGGAGGACTGGCTCCAAGGACAGGCAAGGGGGAGAGTCAGATGGCCTATACACACCCTTTGGCGAACTTGGTACATGCTGTGTGTCAGAATGTCCCGCATGGACTCCACATCTTCAGGGGAAAGCCTTTTGGTTCCTTGTGTCCTCTGGGCCCTGGAAACATTATGGGAAGGAAGCCAAGCATTATTCCATGTTGGCCAGAGTGCTGCCAGAGTATCAGTGCACTTGGAGTTCTAAGTTTCAGAACCCCAGTTTTTACATAATTTCTCCTATTGGTTTATTAGTAAGTTCATGTGAAATGTCAGTACATGTGTGTGAATTTACATTTGAAAAATATGATTCCTTGGCCTATAGCTTTTATGTGAGAATTATGCTAACTCATTTTTAAAAAGGGGTTTAAGGTGGTGGAACACTTACTTCTTTCCTTGTATCAGTTATGAACAGACACAAAAAAATGCAAAATACAATAAAAATCAATTATTAGAAAACACATTTTTAAAAGATACCATGCTCTCTACTTCATCATGTAAGAACTGATTATTACTTTGTGCCATCCAAATGTTTTACTGTTAGATTCAACAAAAAGATTTCTCAGCCAAGGCTGACTCTTGGTTAGGTCTGTACTTATCTCATTGTGGAAGGTGACAAACTGCCCCTGGATAACACCATCCTCACACCACATTTTGAGCAGCATTGATCGAAGGGAGCATTAATATTTTTAAAAGAGTACGTGTATGAGTACATTTATCTTGGAATTATCCCTGTAGGGATTTTATCTTTGGTTAAAGAACAATTGTAAGAAACTAGGATCATATTTTACAAGAAGAATTAGACAATTTATGCTGTGAAAGTCAACCCAGCTGAGACACTGGGCACAGGAGTTCTGGAAGCAGTTGACTGCTCCCTGCCTCCACGCTGACAGCATGTCCTTCCCCATGAGCCCACCCCCACCCCCGTCTACCGAAAGGGTTTAAAAGCCAAGTCAGGCCCAAGTCACCTATCAATGCACAATTGTCCTCTAAGGATTTCAAAGTCATGGCATTGCTATGTGCAGAATCCTCATGTGACAAGTATATTTGATTTCAATCACTTTAATCTAGTGATGATAATTTCTAGGGACTTTTTGTTGTATGAATAATATATGTTTACTGAAGAACAAAAAGGAGAGAACTAAAGAAAAACCCATTTTGAATACTATCATCTCCCCTAATATCTTGGTTTAAACCCTTAAGAGTTTAGATTTTTCTTTCTCATTGCAGCTTTTCTGAATGCCTGAGGGCACTGATGTGCTAATATCTGCCTGCAAAGGTCTCAGAATAACTGATCACAGGGACAAGTAGCTACTAGTTTCAATACAGGCCACTTTTTAAGTATTTCTCCCCCAAACAGTAGAAGTTTAAGCCATAAATTACATAGGACATTTTGTAAGGTATGTACAATTGGTGAAAGATTTTTAAGGACCTGGACAGTGTATTTCACAATATGCCAGGATTTATTTAGCAATGCTATCTGTAGACTAACTATTGCCCTTTCTACATTATCACTGAAGTCAGAATTTCTATATCTCAGAGCTGCAAGCACTACTGATAATTCAGTTACCACCCTTGGTGATTTACACATTATTATCAGGACATTTCAACTTAACTGTTTAAATTAGCTTCAAATAAAATTTATCCTGACTTAGATACACCCACACATTGCCACAATCTGAACACATTCCTTTATTATGATGGAAATAGTCTACTGCTAAGCAGAAACAACAGCTGTAATAAAAAAATTACACTTCCTGTGTTCATAATAAAACAATCAAATAGGACGAACTACTGGTGAAGGAAATGATAAAGTTAAACTTGGGATAGCAATAGATCTAACTTGGCATTTTCCCCAGTTTATAATGACCACTTTGGAAAGGGCCAGACTTAAGGTCCGTTCTGGCTGCTGGCCGAATGTTATTAAAGTTTCCTAAAGGCATTGTAGCTCACTGATGCATACTGAGGAGTTATAGTTATAAAATTACACAGTGAAATTAGTAACTTGGACAAGGTGATACCTGGAGTTTTCTACATGCACTTCTTTAGCAAAATTATCCCCGAAATGATCATAACATGCCCAGGAAAGATGAAATCCTTTAAAAAACTTAATGTTGGAAATCTCTAGGTCAAAAAGGTAAAATCGCAAACAGAAAGACTCTTGTCACTGGAACACTCATTCATTATCTGTAAAGGAAATCTATGTCACCTTAAATAACAGTCCTGTGGTAATTTCATGGCTATTAAACTCTTGGGGAAATCTGAGTCTAAATATATCTGAATATAAGATTTACATTTCTCAATTTTTTCTTTTTATCAGACTCTATAATAATGTAAAAAGAGGCTTCAATTCTAAACACAGCAATAGAGACATGAAATCTAGAAGATGCTGTATTTATGCCATAATAGGGATTGCCAAAAGATCAAATAGTATACCCTGATTCATTCAGATGAATCCATCCTCTTTCATTAGCTTTATCCATGAAATCCATGGGAAATGCATGAGAAGATGACCGATGGCATGCCCACTAAGTGAGCAAGGATACCCCCAGCCCTTCTGTGTGTGTAGTTGCCGTATGTCTGTTTAGAAAGGTCACCAAGATGACCAACGTTTTAGAATGAGTGAAGAGTGGCAGAGAAGAGGGCCTAATTCCCAACAATACAGTGTTCCATTCTGGAAGTGAAAATGATATCAGAATCTTCCTTCCAGAGTCTGCGGTGTAAAAATGCCTAAATGTAAACAAATACCTCTCAATGTGATCAATTAAAAACTTAAAACAATAATTAATGAAAAATTAACCAACTACTTCTTAAAGCTTGGACAGTATTAATCAGTTTGAGCCTCTATCTTCTGATATTTCTAAAGGATTACTACTCAGTGGAAAAATGAGGTGCCTCATATTTAAAATGGCAATCCAGGTACATATCTACCTACTCCACAGTTGTCTGAAGGTCAGATAAAATAATGGATGTGGAAGTAATGGGATTCCATAGCATCACCGTGATCCGTGCTGTACTACAGACCACTTCTGGTGCTAGTGTTCTCCTGAGGGTCCCAGAGTTTGGAAACTCAACTGCTGGTAGAACAATTGCTTAAACTTCTAAAGAAAAAAATATATGTGCATTTTGTTGTTATCATCTCATACAGAATAATAAAAAGTGAGCTGAGTACACACTTCTTCTTCCTATTATTGTATGAAGGTTTGTTTTTTAAGAATTTAGCTGCTTTGATCTTAGAAGAGGAATTCCTTTTTGCTTGATGTCCTCCAGATTTCTGATGAGATCAAATAAATGCAATTTAAATACTAAACTTGTATTAAATATCACTTTAAAAAATATCCTCTCCCACTCCAGTAAACTAACTGGTTTGGGCTTTAGGAGGGAAAAAGGTATCTCCAACCTAAAAGACTCTTACTAACCTTCAATCAATGTCTGAAAATATAATTGACTTGGCAGAAGGGCTCCCACCAAATACAGCTGGATTAAAAATTGCCTTAGGTCAGAAACAGGAGCAACAGCTTATGACCTATGCTGCACTACAGAGATTCAAAGTATGTCTGGGCACATGATAGGCTGATTCTCATTTGAGATAAGCACCCCTACGTTCCTTGACCAAGTGCTCACATAACTAGTAAGCAGACCAGTGGAGGAAGTTCCTAATGGTCTCAACTGCCTGAACCTGCCCAGCCCTCCTGCACTGCATTCAGTTAACTCTCATTCATCCTTCAGTGAGCAAGTCAGACTCCAGGGACCAGGGGAAGGTTTCATCTCTTATACTCTTATAGAACCCTAGATGTGATGATTATATGTCGTGTGATCTTTTTTATTAATGCCATGGCTCTCCTGGATCTGATTTCCATGAGAGCAGTGACTGCACCTGCTTTCACAGTCCTTGGCAGAGGGCTCCTCACAGGTGCCTAAGGAACAAGGTTGGACCTAAGGCAGGGTGAGAGAGTCCTCCTCTCTGGTAAGAGGAATTGAGAAAGTTCAGTAATCAAGTGTAGTAATCAAATGAAGTTAGGTTAGAAAATAAAGATTAATGCCAAAAATTGCATGATTAATATAGTATCAACATTTCAATAACAACAGGATCAATATGACTGATGTTTCCTTTGTCTCAGGCCCTAATAATGGCAGAGCATGGCATTGACAATAAATGTTAGCATTTTAGTGTCCTAAGTTTCCTTCTAGCCATGTAATGGGCAGCACCAGAACAAACAACCCAACTACAAAAACAGTCTCACCAAGAAATAAGGCAGGAAGCTTTCTGTTTATACCCAGATGGCCTCAGGGACACTAGTTTAGATTTTTTCCCAGGCTGTGTGAGAAAAGCAATGGTGTTTCCGATTCTTTTGTGAGTAAGGGATGAGAAATAACACTCAGACATTCGTGACAATTTTGCTGCTCTCTATTCTTAGCTGTTCTCTCAAACTGCCTTTCAAACATGAGTGCATAATTGAATCGCATGATCAAGTGTCTTTACCTGCTGAAGATGACAGGATGGAGGAGCTGGTGTTCCTTATTCTAAATACAACTTGTGACTAATTTTTCCAATTCATAAACCATTTCTTAGGAGAAAACTGGGCATCTTTGAGGGGTTGAATTACTTCTTGTGACACTGAAGGGACTTTGCTAAATGTCACAGGGTTAAAGCAACTTTAAAAATGTCTAGCCAGCTGTTGAGACCTTTGGTTTCCAGATGTTCCACCAAAAGCATCATGTTTCACAGGGAATCATCTGGTCCTGATGGATTCATACAACAATACGGACACCCTGCCTCTACTCCAACTCCTTCAGGGTCTCTGCTCCACAAGAAGCCAGTCCTCCCCCTGCACCAAGCTGTGTGCGTTCCACAGACTCAAGAAAAATCTCAAACTCTCACACAAATCTTAGACACAACTACAAACACAGCTCTTAGTTTAAAGAGCCTACCAACTGCCACATCTCTCCTACACCCACTCATCCCCAAATCTATGTTAGCAGCACCCCGTGCTGACCAACAAAGAGAATTTGCCTCATGAGAGCAATACAATGGTAGGATTCACAGAATCAATGAGCAGGGGTGAAAGGGTAGAGATTTCTAATCAGGAAGAGAAAGGGAAAGTCTTGTAAAATATGCTGTTATTCTATAAATTCACTCCCCACCCCAAGAAAGGTGATATCCAAATACAATAGGCAACTTTTGCCAAAAAGTGGTTTTCAGAAACTAGATGAAACACTTCGTAGCCAAACTACAAAATGCCAAGACTTAGATCATCTTTTTTTTCATGATTTCTTCCTATGTCTGCTTCTTCACTTCCAGTATTATCTTAAATGGAACAATGTGTTAGTGCCCCTTGCAATTCTGGCGTGGAAAGTCTAGATCAAAGAGCAGATGTGACTTACAGATGGGGCGTGGGGAAGGTTGTAGAACTTAGTATCCCCATCTCTACCATCTCAATAGCTTGTTTCATTTCCAGCTTCTTGTACAAAGAAACAATGCTTGATTTTGGCAGGTTCTTTCGGATTAGGATTTTCCGTAAATATCTGTGATCAAACTTCTTAAACCTAAAAATGAAAATCAACATTTGGAAATCTTTAACCTCTGTATATATAAGTATGTATTTTTCATAAAACAAACTACAACTTAACTTTAATCTGAAAAACACCAGGACAGTACCAGGAATTCAGAGACTTTGCACACACTTTTTTTTTTTAAATCATAGACTTTTTTATACTTTTTTAAAAAAATAAAGAATGAATGGCCTACTGGCCTGAATACATTGAAAATCAATTAAACAAAAGGAAAGGTCAAGTGGCAATCAGGGTAAGAAGTGTGCATAAATTGTGAGCTGGGGAGGCCCAGGCCAGCTCAGCCCCAATTGCAGGAGAAGAAATGAGAGGGTTGAGGCTTTTGAACACATCTTCCATTCTAATAGCTCATAACGGTGGCAGCTGCACTTACAGTAATACTGGCCCATTCAACCAGAACCCAATACATTTAAATGGCCCAGTAGTTACAGTAGTTTTGCCCATTATGCAGAAGACCATTTTGAATCCTGCCAATTAAGGGGATGGGAGGGAGAAGCCACGTATCTCTGACAGTCTGAATGACGGAGCATCTGAATAGGGTCGATGCTGATGGCCGCTGACTATTGTAGCAATCCTCCCGCCCACCCATCAAGCTGAGCTGAATGTGTGCGTGTGGTGCCCCAGAGTCAGCCATTTGTTCCGAGTAGGAATTTTCAATGCTTCCAATCATGTTACATTCAAAGAGTAATTTGTCAGCCTGCTTTATTTTCTAGGGGCAACATAACTCCCAGGGCTGTGGGCTTATTATATGGTGATTGGTTTCCCAGTCTGAGTGGTGGATGGGCCCTTTATCAGTCAAGCCTCCTCTGTGATTCCTTAGTGCTGGGGTCAGTGTTTGGCTCACACTGGGCCCTTCTCCCTCCAACTGGGTCAGCTCCTCAGGTCCCAGTTTGCTGCCTTTGCTCGTGTTCCTGTTTATTCCTCCATCCACTGTAACCAGCTCCCTGACCGTCAGGACTTGTCTGATGCTGTTCACAACAAGCTCACCTTGACCTTATGCTGTTCGATGCCCGTGGGTGCCATTTCCCTTGCCCTGCTTGCCAGGGGGCTCCTCCTGATGTGCCCCTGGGTCATTTCCTCAGCGCCCCCCACATCCAGCATAATACCTGTCCTAACAACTTCTTCTGAGCCTCCTCTGCCCTTCCTCTTTCTTACCTGCCCCGTGGGAACGGGAGCTTCTCAAGAGTCCTGTCCTCAGGCAGCTTCCCCTTTTGCACCCCTGTGGTTCTCTCCCCTATGACCACGGATTTAGTTATCACATGCTCACTGACAACTCACAGCCTTTATCTCCTGCACCACCTTCCTCCCGAAAGTGAGACCTCATTCTAAAAGGAGACTGAGTATATATTTAAGATAACTTAAACAGAATCGATTATTTAATTCTTAACATTCTTCTATAATCTATACATTTAACCATGGCATTATGTCCCTAGGCTCTCTGTTTGGGGCTCTGTGGTTTATTGAAAGCAAGGAGTTAGTTTTAAAGTCAGACCTCACTTCAGATCAAGGTTCTTCTGTTGAGCAGGTTAACTGGCAAAGATGGTTTACACACCTTTGAAATGAGAATGACAGCAATAACACAGGACAGTTAAAGCAACCACATAAAATATAACATAGTCTCTTTGATATCACCAACATCAATTTGTTGGCAAGCCCTAGAGAGGAAACATCTACCATTTGGTTAATGCAGCTACTGCTAACTCCTACATCTTCCAAACAGCTGTGTGTAAGTCCAAAACTCCTCTTTCTCATCCTCAGTAAAACTCTCCTCAGAGCCATAATTCAGAAATATGGCTATAGATTCACTCCAGGAAGAGAAAGAGTTCTGAAATGTAAGAGGTGCCAGGGGGAGGGGACTTTGGCAATCCTACAGAATCACCAGGTGGGAAGGATTCTTCAAGGTCTTTGACTACAGCCTCCCCTAACCATGGAGGATCTCTTCTGCAGGATCCCTGATGCGATGCCAAACTCCCTTTGCAGACTTAGGAAGCCAGTCATTCCATGGAAACTTGACTTTATTTTAAACTTAATCTGACTTCTCTAATCTCCATCTCTCCGTGTACTGGTTCTCTCTGAGACAGCCTAGTCTACCCACTGATAGTTCTCCACTTTCCAGGCTCAGGATTCCCAGGAATTCCACCATCTTCTTGCATGCCATGGCTGCTAGGACCTTTGATTGCCTGGTCTCCTACTCGTGGCTTCTTTCTGGCTTCATGTTCAGCTTCCGGTGTCAAGTTGTGAGTTTCCCAAGCCCCAGATTCCCCTCCTAGATGGTGAGACCCTCCACCTCCTTACTTGTCTCTCACTTGATAGTGGCTCCATTGCCCACACACATCTTCAATTCCAGCTTTCAAGTGATCCATCAGCTGCCAAGCCAAACAAGAAAATGATTGCTGGTGAAACATTAACTCTAAAAGACACACAAAGAATGCTAACACACTTGGAAAAACAAAGGACGCTTTAATTTCCTGGAGCCTGTCCTCTCTTCTGTCACTCTGTCCTTGTAACTGAAACTTACAATGTCTTTCATAATAATTTAACTTAGTTTCATGATTCAGAGACTCTGTAGATAAGTTCCTTAATAATGCACATAGCTTGCAATAAAGACCAGTTACCTGCCATTTGCCTTGAATAATATTTTTCTAAAATGATAGAGGAAATTTCACATTACTGAAGTCACTTGGAAGTAAAGTCTAATGATTAACTGTTAACTTTTAATTTCATTGCAAAAGAAAAGAAAATGCCAGCATCCACTTTATAAAGTTTCTAAGAATACAATTCTATAGATATTCTATTATATACCAACATACAGCTACAAAATTTATCTATATGCCTCATTTTTTAATCTATTTCTCTTACTATTTACATTTCAACACCCAAGCCAATTACACCATGCTTGCTTTATCCAAATTGTTCACAGGAATTCAGAAAAAAAGCACAATCTCTTCAAAATTTATGAATTAGTCTTCAAGTAAATAAAATTTGTAATAATTGAAGTTTATACCAGATTCTAAAAATTTTTGCAAAATAGATTACAAATTAATTCTGAAGTAATTAATGTACATTCTACCAATAATTATAACTTTATTTGAAAAATAAATAAATAAGAAAGGAGTAAAATATCCAAGTTTCATTCTCTCAGCTGTATTTTCTAATTTTTCAAAATAATGAACATAAGAGATAAAGATAGAGACAAAAACCTTCAATCATGTTTAAGGCATTGTGTATTTTAAAACACTCACTCCCTATTCCCATCTGTTGAACATTTTCAAATGGTCTTGAAAATTTTTGGTTTGGGTTTCCCGGAATTTAAATTTATTTCCTCACATGATTTCGGCCATGAATTCAGGGCTGATTTTGAAAGACTTCATCAGTTACTCCAACATTAGAATCATGAACTCTCAGGGATGAAAGAAACCTAAAAAATTATCTTGGCCTCCTCAAAGCTTGACCTCCTCAAAGCTTGAATCTCCTGCTCAGCACCTATGCCAAGTGTTCCTAATCATTGCTTGCGCACATCCAATTAATCTTTGGGTGTGCCACACAAGAAACAATTGTCAGAATGCTCTTCATTAACAAAGGTGAAGTCTTTCTCCCTCTGTCTTCCATCCCTTAGTTCTTCCCATTACTATTCCCTTGAGCCACACAGAATGGCATCCCTTCAACATTGTGTTGCACTTAAACAGGTAAAATCCATGCTCAACTTCCTTTTCATCTTCATCAGAGTTGGATGCTTTCATAAAAATTGCCACTGGGCCATGTCTGCAGAAGTAGTCGAAGTCTTTACCCCTTCCTAATTAAAAGTTCAGAAACAGCTGAGGGTCCCATGTGCCATTGGTACCAATGGTTTTAGAAGCAAGTAGGGCAACTTGGAATATTAGTCACTGTGACAGCTTTTGAGGTGTCAGCTTGCCTAGTCTAGCCCCTAGTGATTATTAGCACTAATCTAGATGCTGCTATGAAGGTATTTTGTAGATATGATTAGAGTTCATAATAGTTAATCTTAATAGTTATCCTAGATAACCTGGGTGGGCCTGGTTTGATCAGTTGAAAGGCCTGAAGAGTAGAGCTGAGACTTCCCTGATGAAGAAGAAAGTTCCACTCGTGCACAGCAGCTGTAGGTCAAGCTTGAGAGTTCCAGTCCACCCTCCTTGCTGGCCTGTCCTACCTATATTGTACTTGCCTAGCCAGCCTCCACAGTGGGTAACCCTACCCCTCACAACAGAGCCCTTAGTACATCTCCTACTGCTTCTGTTTCCCTGCTGGACCCAAATAGAAACACTGGCAGCTCAGACCAAAATGAAAGGAGACAGCATGAGAGCAGGCTGTCAGATCCTAAAGTTCTCCAGGCAAGAAATGAGCTGATCAAACTGATGAAGTGCAAACACATGCTGCATTTCATGAAAAGGAAAGTGTGACTCAAGAGTATGCAGTTGAGAATCCGGAGGGTGAAGCAAAGAATCAGCAGAGATTGTTCCCAGGCCTGAAACAAAAAAGAGTTTTCCCAGGCAGACTTGGGCCTTTGCTTGGGACAAATGACCCCTTTTTTCCTTCCATTTTCCCCCTTTTTGAAAGGAATGTCCACCTCTGTTATTCTATGACTCTCCATCTGGTGTATTTTGGAAGCAAATAACTTGTTTCTTGAGTGTCACAGGCTCAGAAATGGAAAGGAGCTGTGCCTCAGGATGGATGATACCTGGAGCCCCAACCATCTCTGGTTTACAAGTTGACATGATGAGATTTTGGACTTTAAAACATAACATTTAAATGAGATTTTGCTCTTTGAGTTAATACTACAGTGGATTGAGACCTTTGTGTGGTTAAGATAGAGTTAATGCATTTTGCATGTGGAACAAACATGAATCTCTGAGGGGCTATGAAAGGCTGTGATAGGCAGAATAATGGTCCCCAAAGATGTCCACCTCCTGATCCCTAGAACCTGTGAATACGTTAGTTTATATTCAAAGAAGAATGAAGATAGGAGATGGACTTAGGGTTGCTAATCAGTTGACTTTAAAATAGAATATCCTAAATTATCCACATGGGCCCAGTATAATCCCAAAGGTCTTTAACAAGGAAGAAGAAGGCAGAAGAGTCACTATCAGAATGATGCAGCTAAGAAAGACCTGAGTGGTCACTGCTAATTTTGAAGATGGAAAGGACCCACAAGGAATGCCAGCAGCTCTCAGCCTGGAAGAGGGGAAGAAACAGACACTTCCCTAGAACCTAGAAAGAAATGCAGCATCTTTATTTTAGCCCAGTGAAACTCATCTTGAACTTCTGACCCCCCCCCCTCCCAGAACTATAAGATAATACTTTGTGTGTTTATGCCACTGAGTTTATGGTAATTACTTACAGCAGCAATAAGACACAATACAGTCACTCTTTGTGGAGCTGGGAAAGAGGCTATGTGCACATGTCTCATCAAAGCCCAAGCTGCTCACATAGGTGACAAATGGGGAACATCCTATTAATTTACTAATTATAAAAAGAGAGAACTTACACGGATATGAAGCTCTTCATTGATGGATTCCTTTTTATTAGTCTTTTTAACATCCAGGTACCTGACCAGGGGGCCAATTGTAATTCCCTAGATCATAAATAACAAAATAAAGGGTTTTTTTTGGAAGATTGTCATTATCAGGAACAAATCTACTAGCAAAACTATTAGGACTTCCAATTTTTATGTCTTTGTTTTGTACTAGTTTCTACTGGAAAAATGCTCCAGTGTTTACTTGTTCTAATTTAATTCTTCTAAATTCTACAATAAAAGTAGACATTACATCTATATATTAAAGCAGGAATTTAGTTTCATTCCTTAAAATAAACTCTCATTAGTTTGTTGAGAGATAACTCCAACTAAAATTAAAAACTCATGCTATGTGGTACTAATTGGAATCTCATTTTGAGCAATACCCAGAATAGTTATGATTCATCTGTTACCCAGGAATATATTTATATTTTACTGATTAAAAGACAACATAACTAGAGGTTAAAGGATGACTACAAACATGATCTAGAAATATTGGGAATTTAGTTTGAGTATTGAGCCACATGTCTGAAAATCAGATACAGTGTCTCTGTTTTGGTATTATACAGTTAATACATAATCCCCCCAAAAATTTCTCATTTCAAGTATGAAATAATTCAACCAACCTGAATAAATACAGTAAAATATATAACTACTAGAGTAGCAGTAACAAACAGTTTCTTCCTGGGAAAAAGAGACAACGGAAGCAAAAATGCAAGTGAAAAACTTCCAGCTCCTCGCACGCCACTGTAGAAGATTATGCACTGGTCCTTGTTGGAGAAAGGGAAAGTCCGAAACTGGTTACTGACATAGAAGAGAGCAAATACACCTAGAAGGGGGAACATAAGTATTAGACCAGAGGGTCATGGATGAGTAAAGATCCCAGGCTGTGTGCATGTGCGCTCCAAACAAGGCAACTAGCTCCATCACATCCACGACTGTCTGTCCCAAACAGATTATCTTGCAAAACTTTTCACTTTGACTAGAAGTGAGGTACTAGTGCTTCAGACAGGGAGCTTCCCAGCACATGTGCTCATGTCTATGTATTTAAAGTAATGAAATATTGATACTTTATAATATACGAAGTTGCATATATTTTCTAATCCATATTTATAATTTTTGCTCAGCCTTTCAAAAAGAAATAAAGCTAAATTCTTATAAATCAGTTTACTAGCTTAATTTCCCTGTAGATTCCTAGAGTACAAATGAAAAGGGACCTAAGAAATGTGTCTGCACAGTTTTGTGGTTGAGGAAGATTCTGCCCAAGGTCAAATAACTACTTGGTAGTAGTCCCAGGATTTGATTTGAGATTATAAATTCATACGACAGTCTCCTTAATTCTTCCCTCCCTTGGAGACCTAACAGACACATATATTCAGGGTTAGTTTTGTAAACATTTTAATATTTCTGCATTCTTACTATTCTTTCTTAGATCCGAAAACCCACCCTACCTACTTTTTAATGTGCTTAGTTTTAATTCCAATCTAACTTTATTTAAAATCTAATTTTATCTCCCTATTACTGGAAGCTAAAAGCATTTTTATCATCTCATGTTCTCACTGGGTGACCAAAAGAGGTGTGTAATTTTAAACATGAGAGGGGCCCTCTCGGTGACTGTGGTCTCTGCAAGGTAAGCAAATCTCTTGTGCTTGGTTTGGTTCTTCCTGAGGTTCAATGCAAACCAGAAAGGATGTTGGCAAGTGTTCAAAGGAGGGCCTTTTTCTGTCAGTAAATGAGAGGAGGCCACTTGGGGAGAGCATGTCTAAAATGTAGAGGTGTTTTCTATCCCTCTGCTCTTCCGTCCCCAAGTGGCCCACCGACACGGTGTTGCTGGTGGGAGACATGCCTTCCCTAAAGCTGTGACTCTATTAAAGAGTTTTCACTGCAGAGTAATAAAGCTCTCAGTAACCTCGTGTGACTTCTAATCCCACAGGCTTCACACCAAGCTGCCTTGTTCACAGGCGAGGGAGTGCAGCAGTCAGTCAAATCAAAATGTTTTTCACTTAGTTTTGTTTGTCTTCACTCCTCCACACACACGTCAACCTCGGACAATGTTCTTAACTTTTTCATGTGCTCAGTCCCCTCAGTTTCTGAGTGAGGATAATGATAGTATTTACCTCCGAAGGTAGATGTGCGTCTTAAATGAATTTAATATCTATAAATAACATAAAGCAGGGCTTTGTAGGTTATAAGCCCTCATGAGTATGAACTATTACTGCTTACAATGAGTCAAGCTGGGAAAAGGAACAGCCTGAGAGAGGGAGGAGTGGGTGCTGACACCTGGCTCTGTCCCTCCCTGGATGTGGCCAAGTCCGCCCAGAGATTGCTCCGTCAGTTGCCTCAGCTGGAAGATGCAGGGGTTCGGCTAGAAGGTCATCAGGACCAACAGTGTTGAGCTGTCTACAATATTAATCCCCTCCTAGATGGCCCTACTCTTGCTGGCTGGCCTGACGCTCTCTTGACGTTAACCTTACTCCCCTGTAGATCCCTGGAATGTTAAAAGGGGAAGAGACCTAAGAAATGTGTCCACACCCACCATTTTGTAGTTGAGGAATATTCTGAGTAGTTCAGTATCTGCCCAAGTTTGAATAGTTAGTTAATAATAGTTGCAGGATTTGATTTGAGATTATAAATTCATTATCACATTTTCCTTAATTCTTTCCTCCCTTAGGAGACTTAATGGACACCCATAGTCAGAATATATGTTTTCTGAATATTTTAATATTTTTGTATTCTTGCTATTCTTTCCTAGATCCTAAAACCCATCCCAAATTAATTTAGACTCGATATAGTCAAGATAAGTTCTCAGCATTTTACCTGATTTCTCTTTCATTTTTATTGGCTTGAAAGTATTGATCAAAGTTACCTAAAAATGCTTCAAATATTGGTCAAAATCATTTTGCAATAAAATTGCTTCTAAACAAAAGGCAACACATGTATTGTAGATCAGTACTTAATGTTCTTTCTAGTTTCAGAAACATAAATGTACAAGATAAATCAGCAGCTATTAGCTAAGACATCTCATTTTTTAAAATTAAGTGTATTCTATAAGGGTGAAGCTGGTTACCAATTATAGAGTTGCCTTTACTAATTAGTAGTAAGCACTTCTTTGAAAAACAAAGACTCACTTCCTGGTCCTTGGTTTTCTATACATCAAACTCCACCCTCAACTAAAACCACCTGTGTTATTCAGAGGGATGTTTTTCTAACAGTACTTGCCTAACACAGAACACAATTTGTGAGATCTCACTTTTCCTGTAACAAGTGTAAATGCTTGCAGTTTATAATCTATATCTGATTTAAGGTGCAAGAGGGTAAAAATTGCCAAAGTGAAGAGCAAGGGATAAATTTACTGAGTTATATTTAAATGTGTAGATGTGAAATTTCTCTCTTCAATTAAGAAAAATATACTCCTTGCTCTGACCTTGCTTCAGTGCAGCACCTTATCAGCCATTCCTTACTTCAAATTGATTAAAGGAGCAAACAAAATGCTCCTAGTCTCCCTGAGATGCCTATACTCCCAGAACCAGTAAAACCAGTTCACATCACCTCACTACTTATGCTTTTACATCACAATTGCACTTATTTGTGCAATATAAAAACAAAGCAAAACAGAATAAATGGAACTGCAGTAGACTCATAGACACTGAGAAGTAACCAGTGGTTACCACGGGGGAGGGACTGGGTGGGCGGGTGGAGAAGGGGAGAGATAAAAGGGCTCAAGAATTCTCAGTCATAGTATAAGTTGGTCACGGGGATAGCAGTACAGTGTGGAGAATATAGCCAGTGATTCTGTAACATCTTTCTATGTTAACGGGTAGTAACTGCACTAGTTGCGGTGAGGATTTAATAATACGAGTAACTGTTGAACCACCGTGTTGTACACTTGAAACCAATATAAGACTGTATATCAAAGACACTTCAATTGAAAAAAAAAAACAACAGCCAACAGCAGGCAGGGGACCCTGCGGGGCCCTGCGTCTCTTACTAATGGCTCTCCAGACCAGGCAGAAGGCCAGGGTGCAGCACACGAAGGCCCAGTTCCACTCGTGGTTCTTCCCCACAGTGGACACACCCATGAAGATGAAGATCAGGGTCTCGCTGACGCTGCTCAGCATCTTCATGAAATATTTGATGGTCGTGTAGGATGTCTGCGACACGTTTTCTTCTACATACTTTTTCATTGTCACTGCACAGGCTGTGATTCTGCAAAAGGAGCAGAGTCTCAGAGCAAAGCCACAGAAAAGATTTTGCCCGTCCACAGAAAAGCCTCCCTGTTGGTGATGCAGCAGACACACAGATCTCTTTTTTATACAGGCAGGATGTCTTCTCCATTTTCCTCTCTGGCTGCAGATTTTCCGCAGGGTGTCTTTCTTCCTGTTCTCTCTCCCCAAGGGTTTTGCACAAGTGGAGTTTGGCGGTGAAGGTGGGCGTGGTGGGGGAGGTGGTGGGGCGGGGCTCTCTCACAATAAAATGGCGATAACCAGGCACAAACCCAAAACAGGGCTGTTCTGTCTTGCCCTCCGTCCTCAAGAGTTGGTCAGCACTACCTCTAACTCTACTTCACGCTGCCTTCAAGCAACACAAACCCAGCACAGTCACCTAGAAAGTACAACTCAGCGAGGCCCCTCATTTCCTCCACCTGAGCAACATTTCTTACAACACTTTGATGAGAAATTTTTCATTAAAAATTTTTCTGTTCTAGAGCCACTTAGCAAATCTGGGGGTGAGGGGAGAAAAACTGTGCCTTGTCTAAGAAGTTTTGATCACTTTTAAGGTGGGGAAATGATGAATGCCTAGGAAGACTAACATTTAATTAAAGTAAGTATTTCTATACAATAAAACTAAATATTTCTGCCCAGGTAGCTGGATGTGGGGATAATGTCATTGTAAAAACAACATAACCAGGTATAGCAAGTCAGGTTAAGAAGCCTCATTCCCAGATCTATGGAAGGAAAAACATTTCAAAAACATTTTCCTTGGGGAAAAGAAATCTGGATTGCTAGTCTTATCCCACTGGCCTAGTTTCATTGCACAGTGATGAGTTCTGGCACGGGGGTGTGGTTGAGGGAAATAGGAGGCAGAACTCAGGAATGATGGGCAGTCCCTCATGGGATTCTTCTCTGTAACTTTAATGAATTTTTTTAAGGAAAAAACCCCAAAAACCTACTGAGATGAAACTATAATCTTGATCTGCTCCCAGCCCTTCTCTGCATCCACCTTTCGAAGCACTCTAAAATGACCTTATAATTATTATGCTCTCCTAAGGCAAAGCATTAGAATAGAGCAAACACAAATGCTGGAGAGAATATTTGTTTGGCAAAGGACCTGAATCAGATTTTACCAAGTTTAAATAACTAGAATCCCTCAATACCTCTGAGGAATACGGTCAGAAGGCAAGCCTTCTCCAGAGGCTAGTCTACAAGAGGGGTTCCCAAATTCTCCTTTGTGACTATCAGAGTTAGTCCTTGGTTTGTACTCACGCCAGGATGCCGGAGAGATAGAGTGTCTCAGCAACTAAGTAGGACAAATAGCTGAACATGAAGATGATGAGTGGCTCAATTGCAGAGATATTCTGAGTGAAACGTGTGATAAACGCAGAAATGAATCCAAAAACAATGCCGAAAAATGCCCCCCCAACTCCCACAATGATGAATCGGGCACACCCAGCCAAAATGTCCACAGGCTCTATGTCTTCAAATTTATGCATCTTTGTGAAGGCAATTAATATATTGTATAAGACCTAGACAAAAAGAAAAGAAAAGAAACATGAACTAGAAATGAGAAATGTTTCACACACAGATTATTAACTTAGTGTCTAGTTAAAAAGAATACACACCAGTAAATTATACAATAAATATTAACATGGCTGCCCAACTTTCAAATGTATTCCAGATAAATTAAATTTATTTACTTTGGCTGAATAAGAAATATATAACACAGCTTTCAGTCACTGAACACCTACTACGTGCCAGCCTCTTTGCCAAGCTCTCTGTCAGTTTTTTTATTTACTTCCCGTCACTTGGAATGCACCCTTCATTATGGGCTCTGTAATAAACCATGGACCCCTGTAACTGACTGCTTCTCCTTCAAAGTGAGCAAGTGCCTCACTCTCTCAGTAGGGGGCGCTGAAAGGATGCTGCAGGAGGAAGGGGCTTCCAGCAACTTCCAATGGGAGGGGCTAGAGAGTCAGTCAAGTGGGAGGGAGGACTTCTGGTGGATCCTGCCAGGGCCCCAGGGCCTGAAAGGGATTCCTGTGCAACGGTACAGCATCACCTGATGATAACCTGTGCACAGACCTCTTAACACCCTAAAACAAGCCCTGCATTGGCCCCTGTGAAACAAGCCTGTGGCCAGGGGTTCCCTGAGCAGCCCACCTGTCTGTAAACCCTCTCTTCCAAAGGCCCTCTGCCACCTCCTGAGCCAGGCTTCCACTGCACGTGGGCACCATTGACTGCTCCATGTCCGCCCTCCTGAGGATGGTCTTCTGTTTGCCCAGCAACTCCAGAACAGCTCCAATCTGGCTACCTGGCCAGCTTCTCTGCTGTCCAGGGGACCGTCCACACCTTCTCCAATGAAATCTGAACCCCTTCCAAATTTGTCCCTCTTCAGGGGCCTTCCCTCAGCTCTAGGGTACCATGGAGAGTTCTCATATCTCTATTCTTTTGTTATACTTTTTATATAGCTATTTTTTATATTTTTCTATTTATTGTATAGTTATTCTTTTATTATACTTGATAATTTTGATATTAAAATTTCTCTGTTTAACCTATGGGTGGTTTCTTTCTTGATTGGACTCTGCCTGATACGCTTTCCTTATACACAATCTCATTACATCCTCCAAACACCTCCAGCCCATGTGATACACAATCCCAATTCTCATCTTATTTCAATGCTTAGATGAAGTTATAGTGCTCTATTTATCACTATTTCATATTACTTGGCAGCCCAGCACTTAGACTGAACCTCTGAAAAGTGGCAGTTACCACATGGTTAAGGAAACACATAAAACAGGTAAGGTAACATATCTGCAGAAGATGAAGACCTTTGAGAGTATCACGCCCAAAGGGTCCTGATAACCCAGAGCACACAACTATTAGCCTCTGTTTGTCTATAGCAGGAAAATGAAAACATCAGAGCAGGGGCAGAAGATAAAACTCAGGGAAATAGGGTCAATGATTATAGTGTGCATGGCAAAGAACTACAGGAGTGCTTCAGCCTTTCAGAACAAATACACCCAATTCAGTCCCTCCCCTCACACCCTGTTCAAGCCTTACCGCTGGGCATGATGATCCCCTATTCTACATCCTGCCAGACTTCTCCAGGCTGGAGCCTCCTGCCAGACTGACTGACCTCTTCGTTCCCAATTTGTCTTTCCTCACTGAGTCACTCAGTGTCACTTCTGTCCTTCAGGGTACCCTGACAGCACTTGGATACCAGCTCCAGGTGCACCCTCAGGCCTTCCCAGAACTGCTTGCTGCCTCATGTGTGTGCTGACCTCTTGGCTGGAGTCACTCTTCCCCAGCCCCCTTCCAGTGCTGGTCCCTCCAGGTCTGCTTTGTGCATGACATCACCTTTAGGATAAACGATCACTGGTTTCTCACAGAGAGGCTGAGCATGAATGTTCATCTACAGATGGTCCCTAGGCTAGTTTCTTTTTATGTTCACAATCATAAACAGTCAAGGTGCATTTAAAATGAAGACCACTTCGTGTCATTTGTATTTCCTAAGGAGTGCCTCACATTTGTTTGAGTGAGGTTGTTCTCTGGTGATGGAAGCAGAGGCAGCAGCTGGTCTGTAAGGATGACCATCTCTGCTCGTGGTGCCCTAGAGGCACCATGTAAATGGTTTATACACATTTTGCCATCCATTATGTATGGAGGTCAAACAATCTTACACATGGCATGGCTTTTGGCTTTGGAGTGTGAGTTGGCAGAGAGGGTCATTCCTAGAACCAATCAGGTGTCACCGGTCCTCATCTAGGGATGCTTCCTCGCTAATGCCCTATACTGATGGGGGAGAGGTTATGTGAGGAGGGTGTGCAATGGCCCCTCTGCTCACAGGTTCTTAGTCACATGCACCTCTCCAGTACAGTTTTCCCACATTGCCTTCTGTGCTAGTTTCCTAGGGCTGCTGTAACAAAGCACCATAAACTCAGATAGCTTATATCATCAGAAATTTATTCTCTCATTGTTCGGGAGGCTGGAAGTCTAGGACCAAAGTGTTGGCAGGGCCACACTCTGAAGGCACTAAGGAAGGATCCTCCTATTTTCTTCTTAGTTTCTGGTGGTTTCTGACAATCCTTGGTGTTCCTTGGCTTATAAACATACTGCTCCAGTCTCTGCCAGTATCTTCACATGGCCTTTCCTGTGTGTGCCTTCCCTGTGTCTTCACATGGCCTTCTTCTAATGACACCAGTCCCTGGATTTAGGGCCCACTTAAATTTATCTTAACTAATTATATCTACAAAGAACTATTTCCAAATAAGATCATACCTGAAGCTCCAGGTGGATGTGAATTCTTGAGGAATGCTAGTCAAACCAGTACAGCTTCTACAACCAAAATGACTTTTCAATGGAAAGAACTTGTATTATAGACAAGTGTATTTTAGTTATATATCTCTCAGGACACAACTTAATTTTAAATTTCATAAGGTTCTAATCTGTGGCTTGCTCTCCAAATGGATCCAATATATTTCTTTAAGAGTACCTGGGACATATACTTTCAGTGTTTGCATTTGTTTCTTCTTTTTAATGTAACCAGTAGCCTATAACCAACAAGCTTGGATAGATAAGTGGATGTGGACAACAGATTATAAATGCTTGCTTCCTCTCCCAAAGAGATGTTTCTAGTGCATTTTCTGGGGAAGATGAAAAAATGGTTGATACAAATTGGCTCAAGCAAGGATCACACATACACATGCAACATGAGCATTTGTCAATTTCTGCTATTAGGAAAGGGATTATCTTCAAAAAGAGAGAGACTTGCTGAAATCTCAAACCAGATTTGCTTAAGAATATACATGCTGATAAGCTCAGTGGGATGGAAAAAGATGGCAGCATGAGAAGTGAGGCAGAAAGCTTCTCCCAAAACCACATATAACATGAAAATACAGCAAATACAACTAATCTTGAAAGAGTGACCAGAAAGAAGATTGCAACAGACTGCCTACATCTGAGGAAAAGAGAAGACCTCACAGGAAAGGTAAAGTAGCAAAGCTGCAATCCAGCAGGACCCAAGCCCTTCTCTCCACCCAGTTTACTAGCGGGAGGAAGACAAACTGAGTAGGGAGAGAGTAGAAGCCAAAGTCTGCTAAACACCCATCCCTGGAGATCTTCACCGTGAGCACAAACCTACATTACATGGTGCTCTGGTAATTAGTGGGGTTAGAAAGCAAAGACAGGAGGAATATTCAGAAAGACTGAAATTCCATCCACTTGTGGAAAATAGGTACCCACAAATGGCCATTCTGGGACTAAAGAAAGGTGGGTACTTTGAAAGACTTCCCAACAGTGAGAGGGCTGCTAAAGGGGTAAGGATTACACACAGATTGCTGCTCAGGAGAAAGGACAGGTGAACAAAATCGACCTGGAACACTCAGCCCAGCAGATTGGGAGCTTTCAGGAGCTTCAGACACTCCATCCCCCTGGTTGGCAATGCAGTGCCAAGGTCTCTCACTGCGATATGCAGTCTGTTGCTCCTTTCTCCTGGCAGGGACCAGGTCACAAATCTTCTGCCCCTGCCATCTCACCAGGCAGCCAGAGGGTAACCCTGTCTACAGCAGCTATAGGGGTGTAATGCAGAGGCTCCTCCCTGCATACTCAGCCCACTAACCCTGGCAGTGGAGGCAGACACTGCAGCTTGGAAGCAGGAAAGAGCTCTTTCCTCCTGGTAGACACCAGCACTGCTTGTCTGCAACCTCTGTAATTGCTCCAGGAGCTGGGCAGCTCCAGAGAATAGAGCATCTGGGCACTAGAGAAAGCTGCCTGCATAAAGTTATTATACCATAGTAATCATTAGAAATATGAAATGGTAAAATAATCTTGTACAAACCAAAATCCCTCAAACACCACAAACACCAAGTGAAACTGAAATCACCAATCTTCTGAATAAATATTTCAAAATAAAAATCATAAACATGTTCACAGAGCTACAGAAAAATATCTAAGTTCTCAGAGAGGACTTTAAGAAAGAGAAAATTTTTGAAAAATACAGTATCTGAAAAGAAACATACAATGGAGGGATTTAAAAGCAGATTAGATGAGATAGTGGAGATGGTAAATGAAATAAAAATTAGAGAACAGGAATACAAAGAAGCTGAGGTACAGAGAGAAAAAAGGATTTCTAGGAATGAAAGAATAATAAGAGAACTGTGTGACCAATCCAAATGGAACAATATTTGCATTACAGGGGTACAAAAAGAAGAGAGAGAAAAAGGGATAGAAAACCTCTTTGAGGAAATTATGGCTGAAAAGTTCCCCAGTCTGGGGAAGTAAATAGTCTCTCAGGCCAAGGAAGTGCAGAGATCTCCCAACACAAGGCACCCAAGGAGGACAACACGAAGATATATAATAATTAAAAGGGCAAAGATCAAGGACAAGGTCAGAGTATTAAAAGCAGTCAGAGAGATAAAAAAGATCACATACAAAGGAAACCCCATCAAGATATCATCAGACTTCTCAGCAGAAACCTTACAGGTCAGAAGGGAGTGGCATGATATATTTAATGCAATGAAACAGAAGGGCCTCCAACCAAGAATACTCTACCCAGTAAGATTATCTTTTAAATTTGAAGCAGAAATTAAACAACTTCCAGATAAGCAAAAGTTGAGGGAATATACCTCCACAAATGGTCTCTATAGTGTATGTTAAAGGAACTGCTATATATGGAAGTGCTCCTAAGGCTAAATAGTTGTAACCAAAGAAAATAAAACCACAGTAAAGGAATTAGACCAATTAAATACTAAGCAAATCCAAAATTAAATAAACGACAGGCAAAGTCAGTCAAAGGATACACAAAGAGTACAGAATATGACACCTAATTTATAAAAAGTGGAGGAGGAAGAAAAAGAAGGGAGGAAAAAATGACATTTAGATTGTGTTTGAAATATCATAATAAGCAAGTTAAGTTAGACTGTTAGATAGTAAAGAAGCAACCCTTGAACCTTTGATAACCATGAATCTAAAGCCTGCAATGGCAGTAAGTACATATGTATCAATAATCACCCTTAAGGTAAATGGACTGAATGCACCAATCAAAAGACATACAGTTACACAATGGTTAAAAAAAAAAAAAACAATCTATATCCTGCCTGTAAGAGACTCATTTCAAACTCAAAGACATACACAGACTAAAAGTGATGGGGTAATGTATATTTGTATTAAAAAAATAGACTTCAAAACAAAGAAAGTAATAAAAGACAAAGGACATTATATAGTAATAAAGTGGTCAGTCCAAAAATAGGATATAATCATTATAAATATCTTTGCACCCAACATAGGAGCACCTAAATATGTGAAACAAATACTAACAGAATTAAAGGGGGAAACAGAATGCAATGCATTCATTTTAGGAGACTCCAATGCACCACTTACTCCAAAGGACAGATCAACCAGACAGAAAATAAATAAGGAGACAGAGGCACTGAACAACACATTAGAATAGATGGATCGAACAGAGATTTGCTGAACACTCCACCCAAAAGCAACAGGATACATATTCTTCTCAAGTGCACATGGAATATTTTCCAGAATAGATCACATACTAGGGCACAAAAAGAGCCTCAGTAAATTCAGAAGGATTGAAATTGTACCAACCAGCTTCTCAAACCACACAGGTATGAAACTAGAAATAAATCACACAAAGAAAACAGAAAAGCTCCCAAACACATGGAGGCTTAACAACATGATCCTAAATAATCAATGGATCAATGACCAAAAAAAACAGAGGCCAAGCAATATATGGAGACAGATGAAAATAGCAACTCAACATCCCAAAATCTGTGGGATGCACCCCCTGTGATTGCTCCAGGAGCTGGGAAGCTCCAGAGAATAGAGCATCTGGGCACTAGAGAGAAGTATACTGTATTACAGGCTTACCACAAGAAAGAAGAGCATTCCCAAATGAACAGTCTAAACTCACAATTAATAAAACTAGAAAAATAAGAACAAATGTGGCCCAAAGTCAGTAGAAGGAGGGACATAATAAAGATCAGAGCAGAAATAAATAAAATTGAGGATAATGAAACAACAGAAAGAATCAATGAAAGCAGGAGCCAATCCTTTGAGAAAATAAACAAAATAGAAAAACCCCTAGCCAGACTTATCAAGAAAAAAAGAGAGTCTACACACACATAAACAGAATCAGAAAGGAGAAAGGAAAAATAACCATGGACACCACATAAATACAAAGGATTAGTAGAGAATACTATGAAAAATTGTATGCTGACAAATTGGGTAACCTAGAAGAGAGGACAACTTTCTAGAAAAATACAACCTTTCAAGACTGACCCAGGGAGAAACAAAATCTGAATAAACCAATTACCAGCAATGAAATTGAAATGATAATAAAAAAGCTATCTAAGAACAAAATTGCTGGGACAGATGAATTCACCACTGAATTTTATCAAACATTTACAGAAGACCTAATGCCCATCCTCCTTAAAGTTTTCCAAAAAGTAGAAGAGGAGGTAATACTTCCAATCTCATTCTATGAGGCCAAAATCACCCTAATACCAAAACCAGGCAAAGACATGACAAAAAAAGAAAATTACAGACCAATATCCCCAATGAACATAGATGCAAAAATACTCAAGAAAATTTTAGCAAACTGAATTCAATAATACATCAAAAAGATCATCCATTATGATCAAGTAGGATTTATTCCAAGGATGCAAGAATGGTACAATATTCAAAAATCCATCAACATCATATACCACATCAACAAAAGGAAGGACAAAAACCACATGATCATCTCCACAGATGCTGAAAAAGCATTCAACAAAATTCAACATCCATTCATGATAAAAACTCTCAACAAAATGGGTATAGAGGGCAAGTACCTCAACATAATAAAGGCCTTATATGACAAACCCACAGCCAACATCATACTTAACAGCAAGAAGCTGAAAGCTTTCCTTTTAAGAGAGGGAACAAGACATGGATGCCCACTCTCCCCTCTTTTATTCATTCAACATAGTACTGGAGGTCCTACCCACAGCAATCAGACAACACAAAGAAATAAAAGGCATCCAGATTAGTAAGGAAGAGGCTAAATTGTCACTGCAGATGATATAATATTGTACATAAAAAACCCTAAAGAATCCACTCCAAAACTACTAGAATAACTGAATTCAGCAAAGTTGTAGAATACAAAATTAATACACACAGATCTGTTGCATTCTTATATACTAATGATGAACTAGCAGAAAGAGAAATCAGGAAAACAATTCCATTCACAATTGCATCAAAAAGAATAAAATACCTAGGAATAAACCTAACCAAGATGTTGAAAGATCTATACCTTGCAAACTAAAGACACTCATGAGAGAAATTAAAGAAGACACCAATAAATGGAAATACATCCCATACTCATGGATAGGAAGATGAATATATTCAAAATGGCCATCCTGTCTAAATCAATCTACAATTTCAATGCAATTCCTATCAAAATACCAACAGCATTCTTCAACCATCTAGAACAAAGAGTTCTAAAATTCCTCTGGAATCACAAAAGACCCTGAACAGCCAAAGCAATCCTGAGAAGGAAGAATAAAGCTGGGGGAATTATGCTCCCCAACTTCAAGCTCTACTATAAAGACACAATAATCAAGACAATTTGGAACCAGCACAAGAACAGACCCATAGATCAATGGAACAGAATATGGAGCCCAGATATAAATCCAAGCATATATGGTCAATTAATGTATGATAAAGGAGCCATAGATATGCAATGGAGAAATGACAGCCTCTTTAACAATTGGTGTTGGAAAAACTGGACAGCTACATGTAAGAGAATGAAACTGGATTATTGTCTAACTCCATACACAAAAGTAAATGTAAATTGGATCAAAGACCTGAATGTAAGTCATGAAACTATTAAACTCTTAGAAGTAAACATAGGCAAAAATTTCTTGAATATAAACATGAGCATCTTTTTCATGGACACATCTACTCTGGCAAGGAAAGCAAAAGCAAAAATGAACAAATGGGACTACATCAAATTAAAAAATTCTGTACTGCAAAGAACACCATCAGCAGAACAAAAAGGCACCCTACAGTATGGGAGAATATACTCATAAATGACATATCCAATAAGGGATGAACATCTAAAATATATAAAGAACTCACATGCCTCAACACTCAAACAGCAAATAACCTGATTGTAAAATAGGTGCAGGATCCTAACAGATACTTCTCCAAAGAAGAAATTTAGATGGCCAAAAGGCATATGAAAAGCTTCTCCACATCACTAATTATCAGAGAAATGCAAATTAAAACCACAATGAGATATGACTTCACACCAGTTAGGACAGCCAACATCCAAAAGACAAGGAACAACAAATGCTGGTGAGGGTGTGCAGAAAAGGGAACCCTCCTACACTGTTGTTGGGAATGTAAGTTAGTTTCAACCATTGTGGAAAACTATATGGACGATCCTCAAAAAACTAAAAATAGAAATGCCATTTGGCCCAGGAATTCCACTCTAGGAATTTACCCAAAGAAAACAAGATCCCAGATTCAAAGAGACATACACACCCCTATGTTTATCACAGCACTATTCACAATAGCAGTGCTGTTGTGGAAGCAACTTAAGTGTCTATTAGTAGATGAATGGATAAAGAAGATGTGGTACATACACACAATAGAATAGTATTCAGCCATAGGAAGTAAACAAATCCTACCATTTCCAACAACATGGATGGAGCTAGAGGGTATTATGCTCAGTGAAATAAGCCAGGCAGAGAAAGAGAAGTACCAAATGATTTCACTCATATGTGGGGTATAAGAACAGAGCAAAACTGAAGGAACAAAACAGCAGTAGACTCTCAGACTCCAAGAGACTAGCCATTACCAAAGGTAAGGATGTGGGAAGGGTGGGAGAATGGGATTAATGGGCATTATGATCAACACACATAATGTAGGAGGGGGCACTGGGAAGACAGTAGACCACAGAGAAGACAAGTATTGATTCTATAACATCTTACCATATGATGTGCAAAATTTTAAAAAATGTAAGAAAGTGCAAAGTGAAACTCTCACAAATGCTCCACAATACCTCCCAAAGAAAGCCACTCTATTAAATATATATATATGTGTGTGTGTGTGTGTGTGTGTGTGTGTAATACTTATTTTCCAATCCTGCTTGACTGTCTAGGTATATCATCATCATCTGTCATCTATCTATATATCTGTTTTTGTATATTTATCATTACCTATCTATCTGTTGTCTACCTATCTACCTGGCATTCACCATCTACCTGTCTCTCTGTGGCAGTCAGGATCCCTCAGGTCTCTGACTGCCTGGAGCAGAAGCAAGTGGACAGCTGCTACACCCTGAGTCCCATTGGCTGTTCTCAGCCAAGGACCTGGTATGACAGACCACTAAGGCAAGCCCATTCTGGAAGGTGCAAGACTCTTGATGGGCTTCATAAATTGTCTTAGAAGTGCAGTGGAAGAGTCCTCCCAGTTTCCCTCCATGCCCCACTGCCTTGCCTGTGTTCACTCTGCAAGGTGGTCCAGGGCTCTCCCCTGTCTCTGAGCTCCCTTCCCATTTTCTCACAGGAATTTCCCCTATAAGTCTTTTGCTCAACTAATGCCCTCTGAGTGTGTGATACACGGGAGACCTGAACAATATCTATTAACCTTTCTGTGGATTGATCATGTTTTACAAAACTGTAGTGATACTGGCCTATTTAAGCAAAGTGAAGCCATATTCCAGGAGAAATCTTCACTACATGTTTGAAAGAAAATTGTAACTTAGGGTTTCAAAGTGAATCCAAAAGAATCTTATTGGTGTATTCAACTCAGTGAGTTTGTTTAATCCAGTTTCACCTTCTGTCTCACCTCAGAACAATCCTCATATGAGTTTTAGAAGATCTGGTGTTGCACCTCTGGAACTGTACTTATACTGCAGGGAGTGAAACCAAGATGATGAGACAGACACTTCCACAAGGCCCACAAGAGGCATGTTTGAAAGACTTAAACTGGACCTGGGAGTGTATTTTACTATCAAACCTCAGGGAATGTGACTGAGACTCAGAGATTTGCATGCTATTGCCACAAACTCTTTAGCTGAACTCTCCAGATTGTAAGCAGCTACCCAGTCTGTCTGAAGGCCAGGGAAAGTCAACTGGGTCAGACCAGTTCCTGGACACCTGTGTGCCCTGCCAGGAAGATGTCATGGCAATTTCAGAAGCTAAAGCAGTGCATATAATTAAGAAGACTACATTTACGGACACAATCCATGTGACTACATGAGAAACAATTCTTATTTTTCAAATTACCAGGGTCTGGATGTCATTACAGTCGTAAAAGATTTTCTCTGGACTCATTCAAATCAGTCTCATGTGTGTGTAGTTTTCACACTTTGGAGGGGAAAATTCAGCCAATGCTAAATCTCAAGCGTGTCCATGGCACCAGTGGAAAACAAGGTGAGATTCACCCGCCTCACTCGGTATAGAGGTGTGAAGTTGTGATACAATAAAAAAGTATATATTGTGTCTTTGTCTCAGGTACCTGGCATGGAGTTTCTGAAAACCTTGTCATTTCCTGAGTGGCTGGGGTAAGAGGAGTCTTTTGTTATTCATTATGATGTCTTTTTAACCACACCTGAGCTCATACTAATGACTCTTGCCTGGGTCCCAGAGAGCTGCAGGAGCTGAGCTGGTTGTCCGAGGAACCAACCACATGATCTGAGGGCTGATAACTTTCATCCCCATCCCCTGACCTCCAGGAAGAAGAAAGGGGCTAAAGATTGAGTTCAATCACCAGTGGCCAGTGACTTAATCAATCCTGCCTATATAATGGAACTTCCAGAAAAAACTACACAAAAGGGCTCAGAAAGATTCCAGGTTGCTGCTGGAAGGGCGGCAGGCCTGAAGAGGGCATGGAAGCTCTGAACCTCCTCCCTCATGCATTACCCTATGCATCTCTTTCATCTGGTTGTTTCTGAGTTGCATCTTTTATGATACACTGTAATAGAAAGTAAGCTGCTTTACTGAGTTCTGTGAGCTATTTAGTAAATTATCAAACCTGAGGAGGGGCTGGTGGGAACTCCCAATTTTATAGCCACTCGGTCAGAGGGATGGATGATACAGACTTGTGATTGGTGTCTGAGGTGGGGGCAGTCAGGTGGGACTAAGCCCTTGGTTAACCTGTGAGGTCTGTGCTAATTTCAAGCAGTTAGTATCAGAATTGAATTAAATTGTAGGGCACCAAGTTGGTGTCTGGAGAAGTAGAGAACTGGTTGCTATGGGAAAAAAACACCCACACATTTTTGGTGTCAGAAGTGGTGTAAAAACTACAGTTCAGCAGTGTCTCAGCAAATGGTCCTGTTACCTTAACAAGATCACCAGGTCTCCTGAGATCATAATGGCAAACCTTTAACAGGTGCCACTATAAAAGTTTGCAAAGTCCTTTCAGCACACAGAATAATGACTAAAGACACCAGCCCTCCAAACCAGGATTAGCAGAGGTGGAATGTTGATTTTAAATATGCTGATTTTTTTTCTATCAGCTTTTTTGAAGAATAACTTATAGCTTTAAATGCTTACAATTGAAAAGCTGAAGGGTCTAAAATCAATGACATAAGGTTCTCCTTGAGGAAACTAGAAGAAGCAGAACAAGTAATTAGGAAAACAGTTGTAAAGACAGTAATAAAGTAGAACAAAAAAATTAATAAGTTACAAAAGATAAGATACCTTATCTGTATCTTAAGGAAGAAATGCTTATTCTCCATAAAACCTTTAAAAAATAGAAGAGGAGTTGAGTTCTGGTCAACAATTTGGTTGGGACTAAATTTGCATCTGAAGTGGGTAGGGAGCCGACTTGTAGGACTAGGCGCACATGAATGGAGAAATATTGTGAGACATTCAGAGACAGTGAGGAGTCATAAAGAAGTATGGATTATGAGCACCAAAAACTGAAAATAAAACTTAAAGAATAGGGGAAATACAACTGAATAGTGGAAGCTAACTGGAATGGAAACAAACAGATCTATAGAGAAGAGGTTTGAGTAACCGAGTAAGTTGCATCCCTGTGGGGCTGCGGAGTGATGCTGTGAGAGTGATTAATGCTATTTACTCACTATTTCTTTTCCTTCTAAGCGCCTGGCAGGATTGCACATCCATCTCCACCAAGTAACGACACCTGGCCAAGTTTTGACTTTGAATGGTTTTGAGCAGAAATGATACACATCATTTATGGGATGCGGCGTTTTTTTGCAGAGGTAACCATTAACCAAATTCCCTTTCATTTAAGAAAATTCTAATATTGTAGAGAGTCACTGTGAAGAATAAACACACACTGACTCCACACTATATATAATAGGCCTCTGAGCCTCGTTCCATGTCTGGTTTGGGTGCTCTTAGTTTGCAAGCTGCCTTTTTTGGTTTATGCACAATAAACTTTTACTAAATACTACTTCCGTGATTCACTCACTGATTTTACTATTCTGCTTTTTCTGAGCTTTTGACACCTCTGAAATCCCTGAAGCCAGCATGCTTCTAGTTACAGGCTTTGTGAGATCCATTGTAAAGCACATCCAATCCTGAACTCTTGAGGGGTCTTCTATGGGCTGAGCTGTGTTCCCCTCAAATTCATGTGCTCAAGTCTTAACCTCCAGGACTCAGCCTGCAACGGGTTTTGGAGATACGGTCTGTAAAGAGGTAATCAGGATTAGACATGGCCATCATAGTGGCGCCCTAATCCAGTGCAGCTGGTGTCCTTGTAAGAAAAAAAAAGAAACACAAGGGCTATACACAGAGGACACAGTAAGGAGACAGAGGACTGCAAACCAGAAAGAGGAGTCTCACCAGAAACCAATCGGCCAGCACCCTGATCTTGGACTTCCAGCTTCCAGAACCATGAGAAAGTACATCTCTGTTGTTCAAGCCCCCTAGTCTGGGGATTCTGTTATGGCAACCCTGGTGGATATCACAGGATCTATGTATTCCTGACGGCCTCATATATCTTTTTTTATTATTCCTCATTATTTGAACTTGCCATAAATTCAGTTCCTTAAAACAAGAAGCCTAAATAATTTCTGACTCTACAACCATGTAAAGAGCTTTGCAAGTTAGTCACAACATAGTCAAATAAAATGATCTTGACTGTATGTCAGATGCTGGAAAGGTACACAAAATATCATAAAGAACTGTGTTCATCAACATTACACAGGAAATTAAATGATGAGTCCATTTAATTTTCTGTTTTGTCTGAAGGGGCATTTACGCATCACCCTCTGTCATAAAGCAGTTCCTTGACAACCACTTGCTCTGACTGGTAAAAGAAATCAGCTAAGAAAACCAGAGATTAACTAGCAGGCACCATAAAATGATAGCACAGACAGAAGGCAGGAAGCTTTAACCTCACTCCTAAAGAACAGAAAAAGATCCACTGCCCAGAACAAGAGATTAAATGTGGAATTTACTTAACTCCCCAAGAGCTGATATCCCTGAACATTAGCTGCTTACAACCTCAGAGATCAGAGATCAGAAAAATGACTGAACAGAAAATTTAGTAAAGAGGAGAGAAATGTGAACAAGCAAGATTTTATTGACTCAGAGCATAGCAAAGATATTCCTTTAAGCAACTCCTTTTCAATTAAAAATGTCTGAAAATCCTTCAGAGCTTGGAGAATGGTAGGGTGGACCACTGCCCTATTTCAGAGCTACAGTCACCCCCTCTTCCCAATGGCTCCCAGGTAGGCATCTCCATTCTGTCTTTCCCCCATGCTCTTGACTCCTGTTTCTAAAACTATTGAAAAATTCTTTTCAGTGTCTTATAGGTGTCTCAAGCTCAACAGTTCAAAACGAACCTAATAGTAACCAAGCACCCCCTCCAACACGTCTTCCTCACCCATGATTCTGTCCAAGGACCTGTCCCAGCCTAGTACCCCTGAGTCTCTACAATCTTTCCCTTCACTCTCTGACTTGGAGCAAATGCCATAGGACATTTTTATCAGTACACCTCTATGACAGAAGAAGGAATTTAAAGGCTATTTAACCTTTTTAAACCATAAAAGCAAACATCAGTTGTGACCAGTGGATTTAAATTCACTGAAGACCAGTTTGATAATTGCTTCTTCTGAGAAGGTCACCCTGGTGTACTGGAAAACACAGTTTCTGACAGAAAACAGCTGCTCTTCACAGTTTTTTTAATGAATGAATGAGGGGAAATTGAACACATGAACAATTCAGACTCAGAGGAACTCTGGCTCAATCAAACAGGACTGAACTTTTATCTCTAAAAAATAAAGGAGCTGTGTTTCATGATCTCTATTTTCTCCCTTGCTGTTATTCTAATGTTCAATGATGACCAAAGCTGGTCCTGGGTGGCTAAGAGTGAAGTGTAGGTAACCACAGTCCGGAGCCACAGTCGACGGCTCCATCTCTGACCCACGACCTGGGCTGCCCAGCAGGCTCTGCTAGATGCTGTCCATTTTACATAATCATTAAGGAAGCCATTGGGGAACTATCTGTCAACCAGCTCACGGGGCTTTGCACATGATAGTAAGCATTTATTCTTTTAGTCCATACAGCAGCCTGACACACCCTTGAGAATGTACCTACACATGCTGTTGGGGGGTGGGATCTATTGAAAACCACTGGCCTAGAAACTGTGTTTGGAGTTTTAGACGTTTCTCCCAAGTCCGTGATTTCTATTTATGGGTTATGTAATCTTTTTCCAAAGCCATTTCCATAGCTGCTCAACCCTACCTCCTGTCAAAGGAAGAGAACTTGATACCCAGTGGGGTTTTGATCTTTCTTTCTGTACTTGTGAACTGGGATGAGTTTTAACCACCTGTAAGCCCCTCACAGCATAGGCGTTAAAATCCAAAGTGCACAATTCAAACTTCAATCAATTTGTTTCTTCAGCCAGAAGAAAATGAACCAAACAAGTATTTATTAATCAAATTTGAGGAATTTCAGTGAAATAAAGGCTGAAGTGTCCCTCTCTGATCCTGCATGGCTTAAGCATGGCTCTGAATAATGAACACACACCTAAAACACAGACATCTCAGGCTGCTGCTTAATAGGAGTCGCCAGCTTAGACCCCAGACATGTCCAGTTGGGAGAGTTCAGGAGTCAGATTTGCCTCCTCCACGTTGGTGAACCTCCAAGCCCTCCAACATCCTTGTTTGCTGGGGTGGACCATGGGCTGCCCATGCCCCTCCCTTCTCCCAGCTCCTCCCACCTCCCCAGCCTGGTCCAAGAATCATCCCAAGTTATCTGTGCATGTTGTATCACGTACACACTCACACCCCGCAGGCCCCACAGCTAGGGCCCTACCTCATTGCCAATGACAAGTGTAGGCTGAGATGACACTCATCAGACAAACCTCCAAGTGTTTTGATGAGAGAGCATGTCTGAGGGAAAATACCTGGTCCTGGGCTGGTGGGGCACCAGAGACCTGCCCTCCATCCAAGCTACGTCAGAAGCAGCCCTGGGGAAATGCTCGTGGCTTAGATGCACTTGCTGAAACCCTGCAGGGGGGAAGGTCCATCCCCAAGAATGTGAAGCCACCAATGAAGGCTGTGTGGCCCTGTGGATCTGAGTTCCTTATCCCCATTTGCATGCTGACAGACACCAAACAGAGGGCTTCTCCTGGGTGGAATCTTCTCTCAAATATGAGAAGCGTGAAGGTATATTTACTCATCACCTATGTGCCAGGCATCCACGTGTCTTACTTCATATGCTCCTCAAAACCACCCTCTGAGGTCAGATTAATTGTTCCCATTTTGCACATGGGGAAACTGAGTCACAAAAGGATTGAGCCACCTGCTCAAGATCACACAATTTGTAAACTTCATGCCTCCCCCGACCCAGATGCTGATCTCCTTACATTCTGGGCCAGAGGAAACAGTCTACTTACAAAGGCATCTGCAGCTTCTCACCTCCTATCCTAGGAGCCTGAGTAAAAGGAAAGGGAACAGGAGGTACAAAGAAGACAAGAGAAAGATGTCTGCCACTCCCCCTGAGGGGTCTGTTCAGGTTTGTGCATGGCCCTCCTCTCAGAACAGCTGGGACTGCAAAGTCCAGACATATGAACAATACGATGTGGTATTGCTTAGGATTCAAGAAGAGCTCTTGTCTGAGAGGTGCTCAGGTAGGTGGACTTCTACTGATAACACTGATCATGACATCAGTTCCCGTGTGTGTGCGTTTTCTCCCACACCACCAAACCATTAACTCAATTCTGATGCCATCTACCGGCAGACGGTATCAGATCCCACAGGTTTTAAGGGCTGAGATCCACAAGACATCCCCCACCCAACTCCACACTTCAAGATGCCAGACCTGTGCTTCTGACCACCTGGCTGCAGATTGCAGGTCCCAGTGACCCTCTCTATACATTCAATTAATTTGCCAGAGTAGCTCACAAAACTCAGAAATATTTCACTTAGTAGATTATTGGTTTGTTATAAAAGATATAACTCAGGAACAGCCAGATAGAAGAGGTGCATAGGGCCAGGGGTGGGGAAAGGGGAAAGAGCTCCCAGGCTCTCTCCAAGCTAACAGTCTCCCCAAATCTGCACGTGGTTATCACCCTAGAAGCTCTGCAAACACAGTCCTTTTGGGGTTTTGTGGAAGCTTCATTACGTAAGCATGGTTGATCCAATCACTGCCATTGGAGATGCTATCTCCAGTCCCTCTGCTGTCCTCAGAAATCAAGGGGTGAGACTGGAAGTTCCAACTCTATTCCTGGTTGGTTCCCCAGGTGCTTTCCAAATGTTGCCTTATTAACATAACAAAAGACACCTTTATTGCTCTCATCACTCAGGAAATTCCAAGGGTATTATGAACTCTGTGCCCTGAGTGGCATGAAGACAAAAGTACACATTCATCAATAATCCTAATATCACAAACACCAAACCCTCTGTACTCACTCTGTGCCAGGTGCCATTTTAAATACTTAGTGTATCAACTCACTTTACAACTCTCATGCAACCTGATTTCCATTTTACAGAAAGGAAACTGAGGCCTGGAGCGGTTAAGTACCTCACCTAAAGGCACACAATTTGCAAGTAATAGAGCCAGGACTTGAACTAAGGCATATGACCTCACTGCCCAGGCTCTCGGTCATACTGGCTGCCTCTCGAATGGGATGTTCTTGGAGCTAGCACCGCTTTGAGGCAAGAAAATATAAACCAGAGAGAATCATGGACGAACACACCCTGAGTGAACTTTAAAAAGTTCTTTCCCAGATCCAGTGCAGCCAATCCCATCGTCGTAGCTTGGTTTGAGCACGCCATCCCGTCCTCTCAGCCAGTGGGATCCGTGACTATCTCTCCACTAGTGAGTGATTCCTGATGGGCCGCAGGCACAGAGCTCACCTCCATGTGTCCGTGCTCCGGCGGGGCCAGTGTGGGCAGGAAGGGCCCTGGGGCTCTCTTCCACCATACCCACCCCGGTTCTCCAGCCTCCAGCATGTAGGCTCAGGGAGCAGTTCTGAAGTTTAGTGGTGGCCCTTTGTCAGAAGGAGGACACCCCAGTTGACTCACATCTTCCCTGACAATTCCAGACACAACAGAGTGTCATTCATGGGACTTGGAGCAGGAGGGCTGTGGTCACTGGGATGTGGCTGGGGCTGCAGGTCACCCGGGCAAGGACAGCCTCTCCTAGTCCCATCACGCCCTCCTTTGTTCATTTATTCCCTCTTCAGGCAGCAATCCATTTCAGCGTTACAGCCATTTATTTACTTAACACCCCCTGCAATGCTCAAGGTTGCATGATGAGTCCTAGGATGGCGGCAGCGGGGCTAGGAGAGAAGTCACCAGGGTCAACAGGCAGCCAGTTAGCAGAGTTAGGCTGATAAAGGGGTGGAACACTGAGATGAGAAGAGGACACAGGAATTCTAGCATAAAGGATCAGGAAATTTAGGATCTCATGCCAGCAACAAAAATGCATAATAAGCAGAGGCAAACTGCATGCAAGATACAGGTCTCTGCTGAGAAACTGCTGCTATTGACTGCTGGCTGGGAAAAGCGGCGAGAGGACAACTTTTCACTATATCTTTTGGATGTTGAGCCACATAGAATAAACTGTATTCAATAAATGATTTCTCTGACAGTCTGTATATTTATAACAAAAACAGCAATGAAGAAATGTAAACACATGGAGATCGGGTCACTCACCTGTGAGGCTCAAAAGACAAGAAGAGCCAATGTAGAGATGTGAGCCCAGACATCTGTGTCCAGGGGCCTCTGCTCTCAACCCTACATACTGTCCCCTCACAAAAAGGGGACAGTAATCTCCATAGCATTAGGCTGTTCTGAAGGAAAATACACGAGCAGCCATCAAGGAGACTGCTCCACATTCTGTGTGCAGACCCTGTAGGCTGCCTCCCACCCTCCCATGCCTGCATTCACTCTAGTCCTAGAGAATGGGCTACAGCAGCAGGAAGATGCCAGGTGAAGCTGTCACTAGGGGGAGGAGAAAAAGCCGGAGAGGGGGAGAGACAGGGTCCAGATGGAGCAGCAATTAGGAGCAGAAATGCTCTGGGACCAGGCCACCTGGGTTCCGCTCTCAGTCCTGGCCCCCAGACCTCCTGGACCTCTCGGATGAGCTGGAGAAGCAGGTGGTGGAGAGAGATGGGAAGTGACAGAAACCTTGGTGGTATCTCCTGGTTGCTGATTCAACACATAGACCCAAGAAAACCAGGGAGGGTTATTGATATAAGAACAATGTGCCTATGATAAATGACATGATGCCATATTTAAAACTTACTGCCAATTAAGAGCAAGCCAGCCACCACCGTGCTGTGCCCATGAGTTGGTATGACACAAAATAATAATAACAGCCAGTGGAAAAAACTGCAAAAGCCCGCATGCATTGAGTACCCGCTACAGGCTTAGCACTCACTGTCCAAAAAGCCTAATGTGAATTTTCCACCGACCTTATAACTAAGTAATACCATCTTCCCAATTGTACAGAAATGAGGCTCAGAGACTATCAGGATCTTTCCCAGAGCCATGCACTGGATTTGGCTGGGTGAGCCAATTTTGTTTTGGAAAAGGCACTGGCTTTCCCACTAACTGGACATGAGCTCCACCTCTTCGTTGGTAGCACAACGGGTTCTCTCCTGTCCCTCCAGCTTCATGAGTTGAAAACTCAAAAGGTAAGAATACAGGGAAAGAGATTAGAGTGAGACAGACTGTGTACCCATGTCCCATCTGTCACTGGCCAGGCAGTGTGCCCTCATTCAGTGTATTTTAACTTCCTTTATTTTCTTCTTCATGAAATGTGGTTATTTATTTATGCCTCACAGTAAAATCTGGGAATTTAACAAGATAACAAATGTAAAAGGGACCCCATACAGGGCCTGGATATAGTAGCTGCACCTCTTTTCCTGCTGTGATTTTGGCCATTAGACCCAACTGGGGATATTGGTTATCATTTTAAAGCTATGTGGGTTTTGTCTCTGAACCCTTTGCCTACCCTTAAGGGCATGTTCCAGACTACAGTCATATGCTAAAGTCATATTCCAAAGTCATAGTCTAATGATATATTCCAATGCTAAAATATTCACCAAGAGGGAGAAATAAGTGGGACAGGTGACCTGGAAAATCAGATTAATTGACATTTCAACAGCTCTGCTGTAGTGAGCACGCAGTCCTTCAGCGTATGAAGACCTGTGCAGTTGTCACACGTAGCCCGCAAATCACAGGTGGCCTTCTCGGTAACTCAGACTTTCTGTCCGGAGACCATGTTTGTGACTGCTGCCCTCAGGAAGGCTCCTTCCTCAATGAAAGGGCCAGGTCAAGGCCCTTCGCTCAAAATACAACTGGACGGCATTAAATACCAGTTACTTTCAAACGCTTTCTAAATCCGGCCCTGCAGCTTCTCTGGTTTCACGGAGGGACCCGGCAGCACCCCAACCCACTTAATACCCACTGTGTAGTGGCTGACAGCACAGTGCCCTGGAGCGGTGTGCGGCCGAGCCCCGGGGGGCCAACGCGACTGTGGCTGCACTGCGGGGTTTAGAGCAGCGCCCTCCGCAGGTACTCTAGTCGGTCCCAAGTTGTCATTTTATTTCAAAATGATCGCTTTTAAAAAATGTCCAAGTGGAAACAATTAAACTCTGGGAAAGTTAAACAAACGTTGTTACCAAAGAAACCCCAACCAGAAACCAAGCTGTGATTAGCTCTAGATGTAAAATCCAGAGAAAATGCAGGGTGCAGTCAGAGTCTCAAGTTCAGGGGCAGCCCCGGGGAAGCAGCCAAGCCAGCTGTTTTCAGTGGTGATCAGGGAAGGCTCTTTATCGGCAAGAACTTACATAGATTGGATCATGGGGTTCCCGGTGAAGAAATGGTGTGTTCTGTGAAAATTAGCCAGGGTGGTATTAGAAAATAATTTCCAAACTTCCCTAAAGGTTGAATAGTTTCTTCCTAATTGGCTACCAAGGGGTGGCCTTCATGTCGTCACAGGTAAGCGCTCTCGGTGCCACTGCCGGCAGTGGGGGTTAGGTAAGGGAAAAACCACGGGGAACTCAGAAGTGGAGTAAGATTCACCTTGGGACGTGAACTACGAAATGGTAGTTCAGAGGGGCTGCCTTAGGGGAGGGAACCGGTTCCCAGCCACGGACACTTACTCCTTTGTAACACAACAGAACTATGGAAGTATGAAAAGGAAGAATGCTCAGGGAAGGGGGGGTGGGGGTCCTGGAGACTAATCCCAGCCTTAGGACAGCTATGCAGTCCTTGTTTCAGATACAGCATGATTTTGAATAAAGATACAGTGGCTTCTCTCCACCTAAAGGCAATAAAGGAGTAGTTCTCCAGTGCCAGCAGTCATCTGAGGCTCCTGTTAAAAATAGATCCCAGGTTCCATCCCCACAGAGTCTGGGTCAGTAGGTCTGGGATGGAGTTTGGACACCTGGTTATGCACCCATCCCACCAGGGTGACACTGAGGCACGTGGCTTGCGGGCCACACTCTGAGAAACTGAATACCTTGAATCCCATTGCAGTCTGGAGTCCAGGCTCCCCTGGCAACTTTCTGACAACTCAGCGTTTTGTGCAGCTTGCCCAGAAGTTAAGTACCAGAATGTGCATATTTAATGAGCTTAGTTCCTTGATTAACAGAGATTCTCATTATGAAAAAATAAATAGATTGCTGACTTCATGTACGGGTCTCCATCACTTGGTAAATCCTGCCCAGATATCTTGGATTACTTTTCAAGAGCCTTTTCCCCATGTACTATCTATGTTTACATAAAGTTCTCACAATAAAATACTGTATGACAGATGAATTAAATAATTAATTGTAAAAGGGGAAAAATTTAAAAACAACATGATGTTTGCATGTTCTTTGGCTAGGTACAATCTCTGAAAGCAAAATATGAAAACGAGAGGCAATAAAACAGTATGTTAGTAGGTTTGACTTCACACAAACTTAAAACTTTTATAGGATAAAAGACATTATGCTCTAAAAAGTTTTAAGTGACAAAATGGGAGAAAATATTTGGCTTTTTTAGGATAGTTTAATGTTTTCCTACAAATTAATTTTTAAAAATGCAAGTGGTCCCAACGAAAAACGGACGAGACACAATACTTGCATAAAATAATTAAGACATACTTATAAAAAAACTCATTGTTGATATGAAACTTAAATTTAACTAGGTGTCTTGTATATTTTAAAATCTGGCAACCTTAAAAGAATATGAGTACCCAATTTCTAGCATACAAAACACTAATGACCAATCATTGTTGAAAAGATGCTTAATATGATCATGCAAATTAAAACAAACATCAGTATAGATTGGAAAACACTAAGAAAGCAATGTCCCTTACTGACAGTGATAAAAGAAACTATGCACATAATACACTGTCTGTGGAAAAGTAAACCCATTTCCTGGAAAATCTTGGCAGCTGCAGTGTTAAGAACTAAAATTAAGGTCCAATATTATGTGTCACCTTGACACTTGGTAAAATTGGGAGCATCTTGGATGGCCCAACTGCAAGTTCCCCTCTGCAGTCTGACCCCCCTATGGAGGAGGTTCCCCAGCCAAATAACCCTCCTCACAAAGGGGCCAGGCACAGTACCTGCTTATCCCCAAATAATATGTGTCTGTCCCTTGCCAGCCTGTGGAATTATTCAAAACAAGCCAATCACATCATCCTGTGGAACCAGGAACACCTCAACCTTGTAATGCTACAAAGCTTTCCTCCCACCGCCCCACCTGTCCATTCGCTTCTGAGGGAAATACCATGTGGCCCTGCTTGGTGCACGGTGTCCTCCTCCCGGCTGGGAGTGTCTATGGCCAACAGATTGTTACAGGTCTCATCTGTTTACTATTGGGAGTGACTCCATGACCCCAGGCTGGGGATCCCTCAACAACTAGATGAAGAGTAGTGATAGAAATAGCAGCATCTTTCAGATTTTTAAATGTACCTACTTTTCAACCCAGAAATTTCACTTCCAAGAGTATATGCTATCAAAATACCCACAGTACAAAAAGAGATGCCTGCAGAAACAGGAATACTCATTGCAACATTGAATTTCCAAGTGAAAAATTGGCAACAATGTGAATTTCACCATTGGGAGATGGTGAAAAAAATTATTATAAAAGTAATCTGTGAAATACTAGGCAACAGTACAAAAGACATAGAAAGAATTCCAAGATGTGTTATGTCTACGCAAAACATACAATATAATCCCAACTTGATTTATGTAAAATAATACATGTATATGTATCTATAGATGTGTGCAAACAATAAAGGCGAGGAGGGAGAATGCCAGTCTGATCAAGTGCTTGCTTCTTACATAGAGGGTGATGGGTGGGGTGAGTTTTGTAATTTTATGCTTCATAATTTTGTACTGTTTCAGCCTTTCACACTGAAAAGGCATTCTTGTGTTGCTTATGTGGTATGATATAAATTTAAAAATAAGAAGAGTGTATCAAAATATAAAGGTTTCATAGACTAACATGTGGTGAAGGTTTGCAGTAATGTGACAAAACTGAGCAATGGGACTGACACCCTCTCCAGACAGCTTCTGGGCCCTAATGCTGTGTGTTTACCCAGCCTCGAAGTCCTTCTCGGCTTCTCTCCAGGACTCTAAGCAAAAACGTTTCCTTCACCTTTTCTGTATGAGTCATGCCATCAAGATTGATACACAAGCTAACACATTTTTGCAAACCTTTTTTCATCTCCCTCCCTACTCTTATCTTTTATTTAGCTTCATCACTTAATGCAGCCTGTTCTTTTAAAAAAACATGTAACAGGAATGAGGGTGAGGTACAGTGAATGAGAGAAAGTAAGACAGAAATACTGCTTGTCTTAGAGTGAAAACAGAACCTTTAGTGATGGTATCTCCTTGCTATGTGAAAACCTGACTTAATTAAAGAAATGGGATGCAGTCTCCCATTTTTCTCTCTTTGAAGAAGCTAGCTGGCCAGTGAATGATAAGCAGCATTAGCGAGCAATTATGTACACAACACAGATCCTTGGGGAAGTCACCAGAACTTGGGCCACACTGCACAGCCTGCCTGTGCCTGGCCTGCTGTGGCCCCACCCCTGAGCCCTGAGGACAGGTGCCTGCCTCCAGCCCCAGCCCCACCCCTCTCCTCCCCGGGGACATGTCCCTAACATCTCACCACACTAATGCCGTCGTTGAGGAGGGCCTCCCCAAAGATCATCATGTAGAGCGGCTCGTTCACATGCGCCTCCTCAAACACAGCCAGCACAGCCGTGGGGTCCACAGCCGAGATCAGGCTGCCGAACAGCAGGTTCTGAAGGAGGTTGATGTCACTGAGGCCAAAGGCTTGGATCTGGCAGATGAGGTAGAGGGAGAGGCCAATGCCAAAGGCATTGATCAGGGCCCCCAGGCCTGCCCACCACAGGATGGAGCCGATGTTCTCAAAGAAGGGCCGGGTGGGCATGAAGTAGCCACCCTCCAGGACGATGGGTGGAAGGAGGTACAGGAAGTAGATGCTCGAATCCATGACTGGAGGCGACCTGTGGTTGGTGCCGAAGATGATGGCGCCCACCAGAAGGCCCACTGTGATGAGGATGCAGCTTTCTGGCATGCAGCCCGGCAGCCTGCGGTACAGATGGAAGCCTGCGGATGGCCCAGAGCCTCAGTTAGACGTTTGCAAACAAAACAGTCTGCTCACTAAGACACCAGGACATGAGTGCATAGGAGGTCTTTTAAAGCCAGCATGTGGGATGGTCGGCAAACTTCCTGGCCTCTGTGATCCTTGCACCTCATCCGTAGCAGCAACCCCAACAGTTGGGGCAGCTTTAAACAGCATTAAACCAAATGTGCCAGGCCCAGTGCAGGTGACAGAATGAGTCCCTGCCAGCTGCCACCACCCTCTTCCTCCTCCCCACCTTGCAGGATCTGAGAGTGGACATGGGAGGGATGGGAACAGAAGGGCAGCACTGTGTGCACTCATGCAAAACCCACCTGATGCAGAGCCCATCACAGTCACCTAACCCTCAGCCGGTTCCAAACCCACCTCGTGTTCCTCTCTCCCGCACACACAAACCAAAGCTAAACTCCTTCATCTTGATTCCCACCTTCAACCCGGCCAGCCAACCACGGAGGGCAGAAACCAAGACACAGCCCCATAAGCCTGTCTCCCTCACCTCTTCCCCCATCAGGCGGTCATCTCCCACTTTCATCAGTTCTGTCTTGCATTCGCTGACCAGAAAGAGCATCTCCTCCTCTCCAGCTCCACAGCATGGTTCTCATTTAGGGCTGCCTCGAGGCTCCCCCGGACCACTGCACGGTCCTCCTGATCTCTCGCTCTCAACCCCTGATCCACTCCACAGCCCGCTGCCGGGTGACTGCTCTGCACCACGTGTGTCTGGTGGTCTCCGTCCCCACCTAAGACCCTGAGGGCACGCAAAGCATCTCACGGCTCTTAAACTGAGGATACTGTTAAGCATGCCCATGCCAAGACCAGCCCACTGGTCAGCACTATGAGGTGGAGGGTAGAACATTTTCACTACATGTTTAGAACAGCTGTTAAGAAAATTTAAAAACAAGACATTAACTAATAAGACATCAAAACAATACTATGTACAAGTATTTAATTAAGTGCATATTGAATATATCAGCAAATATGGTAAGAGACCAGAGCACAGCTGGCACCCTGGGGCTCTGCCCAAGTCAGTACCCCACACACCCTGCCCTAGCTTTCTGTGTCATATGTTAGAGCCCACCATGCAACTTTTCATCCTGTAGCCCTCCTTTTTTGTCTTCATACACTGTTATTGCTGCCAGGATTGTCATTTTCCTCAACCTATTTAGTTCCTGCTCAATCTTTGAGTTAAGCTTTCCCAACCACTTCCCAAGAAAACAATGTCTTCCTCTGATTTATTATAAGATTTTATCAGTATCTGTCTCACAACAATGAGCCCTTTCAGTCATTTTTGTGCATGATTTATCTCCCCTGCTAATCTCTACACTCTTCAAATTCAAGGGGAATGACACATCTTATATCCCCCAAAGTGCTTGTCCATAACAGCTGGTCTATGTGCTGAAAGAATCTGTAAGTGTATTAACAAATGAGTGGGCAGGTTAGATGCTCACCAGAGAAGGTCTTGCATGGGAAGCAGCAGTTGAACAGGTTGTCAGAGAATGACAGGACTGCACAGTTGGACAGCAGAATGGAAGACATTGCAGTTGGGGACAAAGGAGTAGAGGGACAGGAATGGCCCAGCCAGATGGTTTGATGTTCACTTAAGAGAAACACCTGGCCAGAGCAAATTTTGAGTTGTAAGAGTCCCAAGAGAAGAGCTGGAAGGTGATTTTGAGCCAAATAATGGAAGGCCTTGAATTCAAGGCTAAGGAGTGTCAGCTTTCTCTCATAGACCATGGGGAGCCCTTGAATGTCTCCCTAGAAAGTTTTAGGTTCAGCCACCCACAGAGCACATGGGTTTCCCTGATGACAGCTTTGAACTTCTCCATTCACTTTCAGCATTCAGATTATTGCAATGGAGAACAACTGGCATCCAGGCCACTGTCCAAACCACATGCCTACCCTACGGGCTTCAGAACAGCTCACGGCCCCCTTCAAGAGCCCTGTTCTCCCCATTTCGTAATGACAACTTCCTCCTCCTCCTCCCCCTGTGCCTCACCTTCCCTTTCCCCCTCTTCACCCTCCTTCTTTTTCTCTCCAGTTGCTGTTTATTTTAACCACACTGAACTTTTTAATATGTAAATGGGGTGGGAGAGCCCAGAGTGTGATTTTTCTCAGGCCCCCATCTGTCCTGTGGAGTCCTGCTTCCAGGAACTGAGTTTCCCGAAATGGGACCAACGTGCACCTGCCTGAAGCCAAGTGGCACCCACATAGTGGGAGCAGGAAGAGGCCTTGTGCCCCTAAGTAGGGCCTTATAAAGAGAAGCACAGGTGCATCTCACTTTTCACCACTCTCCTCCCCCTTTATAACGGACAGTAGAGCCCGTCACTGTGAGAGTGTACAGTCCCAGTGCCAGAAACGTAAAAGGCCGCAAACAGCAAAGCCCTGCCCGGAAGCCAGAGATGCCCCACTACTCCACCTCACACAGAGATTCAAGATCATCCTTCTGCCATGTTCCAAGAGGTAGAATTGAAGTAAAAGATAAACAAACCCTGAGGTGATTTTGTATTATCTTTGTTCTCGGAAATCATTCTTGTACAAGATGCATCATTGGGTGTTTCAGAAAGGACTGGGGAGAGTTGTGATATTTTCTAGTCAGAGCACCTACCAGGCAGTGCTAGATTCCCCTGTCTTCCCCATTAAAACAAGCCCCTCGAGGTCAGGGACCAGGGCCATGCCCACACATTACATGGGCACTCAGTAAACATGTCTTAACAGAACAACTGGCTAAAAGAATGAGTGATGATGACCATTAATTATATTTTATTCAAGTTTTATAATACAGAATATAAAATACCTATATGGATTCATTGTGTTGAAGCTTTGGTCACTTTTTTTTTTTTGCCCCAGGTGAATGAAGCAATATAGTTAAAACTACAAGCCCACTACTCAGCACAGTATACATTCAGTAAACGTGACCTTTTTTCTAGTATAATGTGAAAGTAATCTGAGTTCTTAAAGACTAGCAAATATGAAACTGTACTTGAATTAGCATGATCCAACTGATAGCCTACTTAGGTTATTTTCTTTTACTCAAGTATGCTGACTCACACCAACATGGAAATCAAAGCATTGAAACCAGCAGCTCTGCGGACACTGGTGTCCTTACAGTACCCTAAACTTCTAGACATCCTGAGTCTGGCTGGGCACCTGCAATACCTCTAAAGAGCAATTAAGGTTTTATGCTGATATAAAACCAAGACAAAATATAACCTTTCTGCACTAAGATGTTTACTGATAAAGAATGTAAGCCTCTGTGCTATTAGAAAATCTTTACTTGCACCAGAAAGAGGTCTTAGATATAGTTTCACAGAGGAACAAACTGAAACTTAGAAAGATAAAGTGACTAGCTGGTCAGTAGCAGATCTAACTTCCTGATTCCCACACTAACTTCACCCATTACTGTGAAGCAGAAAGGATGGGTGAGGAAAGAGTCGCTAGTATTGCTTGCAAAAGAAATTCAAGATTCTTATATCACTTTAAATGTTCTCAGTGTCCATGTGGTTGCATGAAAGGTATTAGACCCCTACCACTGAACTGAGAATACCATCCCTTTTGAAAGCCATCTGTTGTACTTGAATACTTTTTAGAAAGAATGGGAGACCCATTTTATGTTTGACAAATAACACAGGAGTTCCTCAAACTCACCATTCCCATTCAACCATCACACTTTACTAGTTCAAGTGAATAGCAGTTTTGAAGGGGCACCTAATGAATACACAAGCACCCCCAACATCCTCTAGGAGGGAGTTAGATGAATAGACAGAGCCACAGTCCTGATGCCTAGGACTTAACAGTCATATCTTAAGGCTCAACCCATACTCCACACCCAGACTAAAGGAAAACTATAAATAAGCATCAAAATGTTTCATAGATTATATCTGAATAAGGCCATTTGTCTACTTAAATAACAAAGGTCATAACTGAAGCAAAGAAGATGTTATGCTTAATAATTGAGGAAATTGTATCCATTTTCCACTTTGGAATCACTTTTCCCCTTTGAATAAGCTGGTTCTGAGAGGACTGGGGTGGAGGTAGGGATTAAATGGTCACCAAGCATAAACCATCAGTTTGGTTTTTGGCTCAAAGAACCCGGATTAGAATTTAATCCACACACTTAAATTCACTTTAACTCACCAGAGTTAGTGGGAAACCAGAGGTGTCCCACTAACTCCATTTGGCTAAGAGGTAAGCCAATACCTTAATGACAGACTCTACTCCATATGCCCCTATAACCCGTCTCAGAGTGATAGCAGAGTGGTTTGCTTGCTCCTTGCTTTCTGTCAATTTGCAAGGAGCACAAGTCACTTTTAAAGAAGAATAAACAATGGGAATCATTGATGAAACCCACAGTTATATGGCTGAGAATTAAGGAAAAATATTTTACAGGAGAATCATTATGTGGTTCCTGTAATTTCCAGTGGGCATCATTCCGAGGTCAACATGCCTTAGTTTCTATTTTACATGTCACGTGGTTGTCACCCTGAAATGAGAAGAAATTAGAACCCAGGAACCAGAAATATGCTCTTAAATTTCAAAGCAGAACCCTGAAACATCAAATGGCTTTACAAAAAGCAGGTATGACTTCCCCTTGACACAAGAGAAGAGAATTGTTGATGTAATAGCAGTAACAGTTAAAATCCACTTACCAAAATCTACAAGGCATTTGCACATATATTATCTCATGTGGGAAACAACTCCCACAAACAGATACCTGAGGACTTACCTATTTTTGCAAGAGATGCTAGAAGTATCCACAGGGTGACCTCATAAGGAATTTGCACATAGTCATAATCCAGGGCAAAAACAGGTATTTTCTCATCTGGCTCTGAGCTGGAAGCTGCAAACCGAACATTAGGTTCATGCTGGGCAGTGGAATTTGTGGATTCATTCATATCAGAAGATGCTTCAGAACACTTGAGGGCCATTAACAATAGGAACCAATTCCAAGGACTGAAGGGCGCAAACGTCTGAAAACACATGCTGTGGGCTTCTCCTGCCCCGCACGGGATTGCGCGCCACACATCGGAAGGGAAGAGGGTTTCAGTTGCGCAGCCGCATCCACCTGGGTCAGAGGTAGTATGGGTACAGTCCGTGGGTCACTCACTCCAAGAATGACGGTCCGTGTCTCTGAGTTCTGAGTGGAGACGTTTTCAAATTGCCTTTAAAGGATTTGTGTTCCGGCAGCTCACCTTCTTGGTTCAAATGCAGTCAGTCATTCAGCAGACCTGTGCAAGCGACTACCTGTGTGACCTTCATCCGATCATGATTTTAAAAGCAATTTATGAAAAGCAAAAGAATATCTCTTCACTCAAAGCTCTTTTCTCCCTTCACTGCACACTGGTTTCATGTTGTGAGTGGAAATTTAACAGGACACACGGTACTTTTAAATTTTCATTCCGAATACTGCTGGAGTCCTTTAAACCGGGAAAGGGGTCCTTCCCTCTCTACCTGATGCCAGTCAGGAGTTACCTGTCCTGCATCCGCGCCCTCTCTCCTCCCCCTGCTCTCTCCCTTGCTTTGAATGGCCAAGGTTGCAGGTAGCTCTGGAACTACACTTAATTATTTGCTCTGATTTGACTTTTATCATGAAAAGCTTTCCCTGAGTGTTCTCCGGAGGTTACACTGCTGACACCTAGTGGGAAGCCACAGTAAGACACCTTGGAATGTTTAGTGGTGGACAATTAAGGTGACCCTGTAGTTACCACCCAAACCAGGGTAATTTTAAGAATGAAGAAGAGCTATTAATAACTGGAAGACCATAGGTGTAAACCAGGACCGACCTGCAAACTGTGCCATGTGTTTTCTCTATAAATGAGGGAGGAGGAAGAAGAGGAAGTGTAGAGCGTTCTGGAGTCCGTGAACAGCAATTCAAAGAAAGGATGAATTTCCAGCTTTCCATAAACTTTACCCAGAAGAAAAAAATAATAATGAGCAGAAGAATAAGCTCCATGAAATGCATCTAAGCACCCAGGTTTCTAAAACTATGGCACATACAAATTTTTCATTATTATGTTCTCTCTGTTCAAAAGTAGCCATACAAAAGAGTGCTTAAGGAAAGTTGAAGTGGTCTCTGCGGATCTACTCCTACTGCTACATCCAGCCAGGAGACTTTCAGGAAATCAGTCACCTTTCAAAGCGTTCTTAACTGAAAAGGGACAGGGTAAGAATATCCACCTCACTGTGCAGCTAGGAGCGTTCAATGAGATAAAGCAAGTAAAGTATTAGCATATAAATGGCAGGTTAAAATGTTATTTTTTGTTAGGCTTAATCACATTTCTTATTCTATATGAAAATAATAACTGTTGCAATGAAAAATAACGATCAATAGAAAATGAGAATGGTCATTCATAATTCGTAGACTATCTCAGCACATCTTCCCTATCCAACTGTAGGATGATTTGTATTTTTTTTCTTAGTTCATATTAGTGAGTATAGATGATGCTCACTCCCTCAAACACACACTCAGCAAAGATCATTGGAAAACTGAGGTAGGAGGCGTTGAAGAAGGTAGCATGCAACTTCTCAGTAAGACAACAGGATTAAGAACTCACATATGGACTTTTTTCCCCTCCTTCTTTTGCAGTTTGGCTCCAAAATAGATCATATCCAGTCACTAAATGAGACTTTTAGGTCAACCACAATAAGACCACCATATTATGTCAATTTTTTCTCCAAAGAAGCTTGCATGAATAGCCTTATAATGGAAAACATTTTTATAATTGATATTTTATCTTTTTATTTGCATTTTTATCTTACTTTTCTTATAAAAAGAAATTGGAAAGAGAAAGCTTCCCATGGTACTCTGTGGAAAGACCAGAACTGAATCAGAAAACCTCTGTTCTCGGGCCATTAATTATCTGTTCTACTTTGGGAAATCACTTTACCTGTTTGAGACTCAATTTTTTCATCTACAAAATGAAGATGCTATCCATACCAAGCATCCCTTTTCTGCTCTAAAACTCCAAATATTTGTGAATACATGACAACATGCTTAGCCCCTCAATCAACTGATAGCTGGTAGTGCAACTATAACCACCATTAGAGAAGTGATACCAGTGTAGGGAGAGCAGTTGGAGAAAACCTTGAAATCTGAGCAGCCTGCCAACTTGTCTTCAGGTTGAGGTTTTGCTGTCAACCTTGCCAACTCTGGCATCACTTCTAACCATGTGACAGTACTTTCACACAGCTGCCCAAATATTCTTTCTATAATGCTCTCTCAGTCCATGTTCTTAAACAAACTGTGAGACAAAGCTTATATGAGTAGTACAAACCAAAGGCTATAAGAGAGAAAGGGAAGCAAGAGAGAACTCTACAGACCGTCTCCCTAGTGAAACTACCATAACTGGTGAGAATTATTACAAAAACAGTTCAGTCTCTAGAAGTTTCCTAAGGGCATAGAGCAATTAAAGACAATCTTCCAAACACTGCCAGAACCTGCAAGAGTTGGCAGCATGACCTGTTTCTTCCCTCCACCTCTCAGCTCAGTGTAGGCACAGCTGAGAGGATGGGGATCCCTCTAACCTCAGCTCCCAGTCTAGGTCTACAGTTTGTACTTATAAAAGTCAGGCTGTCAGTATTTGTCATCAGTATGCCCCCATCCCCTCCCCAGCAATGTACTGTACAATCTCTATTGCAGGCAAGTGGGATTGAGAGATCCTTTCCTCTATACAACCCTACTCATAGGCTTGAAATTCTCCCCCTGGAATGGCAGGCCAAGAATACTGGGCTCCAACCCCTCTCACCCAAGCTTATTCTAGGGCTGAGTTTCCACACCAGAGGAGACAAGCCAACATTAGCCACTATGCCCCTGCCCTTCACCCCTTTCATAAGCAAGGGTGTCACTCCAAGAGAGGCAGGTGCTGTCCTTATATCACTTTCTAGAGTAGAGGGACAGAGGTTCTGTTAAAGGAAGAGGCAGGCCGTGGAACAGGGAACTCCACAGGTGTCCCTAAGGAACTGAATTTGTCTGGAAGAGAAGTAGGGAAGTTCAAGCCTAAGGGCACTGTCAAAACCAGTGAGATTTATGTAGTGAGCAAGTAAGAAGAGCTATAGCTTCATGGTATCAGCCCATGAAAGGTGAACTGGTTAGAAGTTTAACAGAAGAACTAGGGAAAGAAAGAGCTAAGAGAACCATCATGGGGACACAGATGTGGAAAGACTGGCCTCAAAAATTACCCTGCAAGGGGCCTGACTTTAATTGGATCAAACTGGGGAGAAATTTATGGACCAAGGCATGTTGAAAACAATAGAGCATTCAGCTAGTAATTATTGGAGGCTAATAGCTGAGTGTGATATCAATAGACAACAGACCAGCTAGAAGCTTAACAGGGAGATCAGTGAAAGAGTCAGAGAGAATCCTATTAAGGCCACTGTCTCTCTGAGTGAAAGAGGAAGAGGTCAGGGGGATTGTGTGTATGCCCAAGGTCATACCAACTGAGAGCATTATTAAAGTCTACATAGAGAGACAGACTCTTGAAATAGTCCAGCCAATGTGGTAAACAAATAAACAATCAAACAATAGAACCTGAAGTTGGTGGGGAGGGAAAATCAGCATCAAGAATTGCTACAAGCTATCAGTTAAAATATCCTATTTTTAATAACAATGACAAAATGCTATCTACAGAAACCTAAAACTTTAGATTCAAAGATATAAGTAGATTGAAAGTAAAAGGATGGGCAAAATAAAAGTGTCAATTCATTAAGAAGACATAACAATTATAAACTTACCTATACCAACTGGGATTTATCCCAGGAATGCAAGGTTGGTTTAACATCCAAATGTCATTTATTATGATGATATATCAATAGAATAAAGGACAAAAACCACATAACCATTTCAATAGGCTGAGAAAAGACATTTGATAAAATCTAACACCCTTTCATTTTAAGAACACTTAACAGACGAGGAATAGAAAGGAGCTTCCTCAAAACAATAAAGAGCATCTAGAAAAAAAATCCACAGCCAACATCAGACTTAATGATGAAGACTAAATTCTTTCCCCATAAGATCAGGAACAAGACAAGGATGTCCACTCTTGCTCCTTCTATTCAACATTCTACTGGAGGTTCTAGCCAGGAGAATGGCAAAGAAAAATAAAACATACAGACTGAAAGGGGAAAAGTAAAACTATTTCTATTTGCATATGAAATGATACAATTAGTCAAAGAAGAATGTTGCAATTAGTCAAAGAAGACCTAAAGAAATAGAGAGACATCCCTGTTCATTGATAAAAAGATTTAATATTGTTAAGACAGTGCCTTAAAAGTAATCTACAGACTCAAAACAATTTTTATCAAAATCCTAATAGTCTTTTTTTTAGAAATTGGCAAGCTGGTCCTGAAATTCAATGGAATATGTCCAGAAGAGCCCAAAAATCTTGAAGAAGAAGAAAGTTGGAAGATTCACAGTTCCCAATTTCAAAACTTAATACAACACTACAGTAATCAAAATAATGTGGTACTGGTATCAGAACGAATATGTAGATAAGAGAAGAGAATTGAAAAACTAGAAATAAACCATTATATTTATTATCAATTGATTTCTGACAAGTGATCTAAGACAATTAAATCAACAGTAAAACATAAGTTTTTCAAAAAGTGGTCCTGGGAAACCTGAATATCCACATGCAAAAGCACAAAAACATACTCCTTCCTTATTCCATATACAAAAATTAATTCAAAATGGATTGTGGACTAAATGTAAGAGCTAAACCTTAAAACTCAGAAAAAAAATAAGAGTAAACTTTGAAGATCTTGAGTTAAACAAAACTTTCTTACATATACACACCCAAACCACAGCAAGCAACAAAGGGAGACAGATAAATTGGACTTCATCAAAATGAAAAACTTTGTGTTCCAAACTACACTATCAAGGAAGTGAAAAAGACAACTCACAGAATGGTAAAGAACTCTCACAGCTCAATAATGAAAAAATTAATAAACCAATTAAAAATGGGCAAAGGATCTGAAAAGACATTTCTCAAAGAATGGCCAATAAACACATGAAAAGAGGCTGAACACCTTTAGTCATAAGAGAGATCACACATCAAAACCACAATGAGATATCATTTCACACTCACTAGAATGCTACAATGGATAAAAAGAAAAAGAAAAAAAGACAAGTAATAGCTAATACTGCCAGTGCTGCCATGTATGTGGTAGAATGTAAAATGGTAGTGAAAATCTAAAACACTGCAATTTGGCTGTTTCTCAAAACATTAAACAAAAAGTTACCATGTGACCCAAAAATTCCACTCATATACCTAAGAGAAATGAAAACATATATCACTCAAAAACTTGCACATGGATATTTTTAGCAGCAGCAATCATAAGATCCCCAAAGAGGAAATATCCCAAATGCCTATCAGTTGCTGAGTGGGTGAATAAAATATGGAATGTCTATACAGTGGAATGAAGCCCTCATATGTGCTACACCATGGATGACCTTGAAAAAATCATGCTAACTGAAAAAAGCTATTCAAGTCACAGAAGATCACATAGCACAGGACTATTTATATGATATATCCAAGATAGGAAGATCTTAGACACAGAAAGTAGAAGAGTTGTTGCCTAGGACTGGGGGTAAAAGGGAAACAGGGGGAGGGGAATGGAGAGTGACTGTTCATGAGTTTAAGGTTTTCTTGAGTTGAAGAAATATTCTAAATCTCTGGTATGTCCACAACTCTGTGTGTACACTGAAAACCATTGACTTGTACACTTGTAAAGAGTGAATTGTGTATGTGAATTATATCTCAATGAAGCTGTCTAAGTAACTCAGTTATGAGACAGGGAAGGGGGTTCATTTGTTGTAAACTGGCAGCCATAGCTTCACAAGAAAACACAATTGGTTGCTTGTTTCCCTGGGATATCTTCCAGGAAGCAATGTGGAATTGACATGCTTTAGAGAAGTTTATGGAAGATGGGGGGAAAATAGAAAATATTTCTCTGGAGGACCCTTTTTAATCTCCTATCTCTTACTGGTCCACATTTTCCCCATAGGGATGAACTTCTTACACACTTCTGGATGTAGTTATGGAGTATCTGTAGGGAAGCTAGGTCATACACCTGGCACTACTGTAGGGCTTCATATTGGCCTGGAAGTAAGAGGAGGAGCCATAGCCTCCTAGGGTCTGAGGCTATGGCTCCTCCTCTTACTGAGAGTCTGCAGAGCCATTGATGCTGCTGGAGCAGAAGACAGTAGAGAAGCTGTCATATGTCTTAATATACACCACTTTCTCCCAAAAAAGTACCAGAGCTAGGGAGCTGGGGCAACTGATGTCTTCAATTTGGAAGACCCCCTACTGCACTGCTGCCAACAGGGCCAGCACTGGAGGGACGAGTTGCAGGTCCTTGCATGAAACAACATACAGTTATTCATCACTGGCTGTGAAAGCTGAGCCCAAAGCATATATTCAAGTCCTGCACAGCGGTCTAGCTTCCTAAGACCATTATCATCTACTAGATGAAAAGCTAGTGGTCCAACAATAGCTACTCATGCACTGACTCAAGGTCATCTGACCCAAGAAGACCAATCTGACGTGGGACCAGTTGAGCAAGCAAGGTTATGGCTGCCAGAACAAGTGGTCAAGGGCCATTCAGAGAGACCAAGCAAATCCTGGGGCAGGAAGAGGTGGTGGCACATAAACTGGGTCTGGTTAAAAGAAAAAGAGCCTCTTTAACCAATGCATTCCTGAGCATGATCTAAGTAGCCTCCAGGTTCTAACCCTTGATTACATCTCTAGCTCCACTTATCCCAAAATACTTACAATTCATAACTGTAAATGCAGCTCATTTTACAAAGAGAATGTGATGTTTCAAGAACACATTTCGCACTGTGCAGGTCTCCCTGACTGGAACCAAGAGGATGCAGACATTTACGGAGGGTCAGGGCAACTGATAAGAGAGAGACGTAGTTAGAGCCTCATTGTTTAATTGAAACAAATTCTTACCAATGTGTCTTCATTGTAATAAGACTTTAATGAAAATTATTGGTGAACTTAATTCCTAAGGGAAAGATTGATGGATAAGGCATCCGGGTAGTAGAGGGTTTTGGACGCTTAGCTGTCTGTAGTTTTACACAGAGAAAAAGTTTGAAAGGTCAAGGGAAGGAAAACAGCTTTTATTTGCAAAGCAGAGAATCAAAGGAATTATTCTGGAATTGTAGGTCAGCAGCAAGCTACTGAATTACCTGAAACTTTTGGTCTAATTATCCAGATAATTGAATTGGCAATAGGAAGTTGGCTTGCTTCACCCTCTTGGGTGCCAGGTCCCAAGAATCCTCAATCCTTGTCACCTGCTCTTTGAAACCCACCTATCACAGTGTCTGTGCAGGGGAGGAATGACCTGGTGTCCTCTTCTTGGTGGGACCCTTATAATTTAAGTGACCATATCCTGCCCAACCTCATGAGACTGATTGAGGGTGGGCAACCAGCAGGGGAGTCTCTCATCCTGGGAGCCTCAGCTGTGCACAGCTGTAAGCAGAATTTGGAGGTTTGGTTTTATTCCCTTTTTACCCTCAGTTCCCCAAAGGCAACTTTTGTCTTAGAGAAGCCTCAGAAGAAACATGAGCAAGACACCATGTTCTGTGCCTGTACATGATGAATTAGGAAATCATCTCTCCCCCATGAACGGTTTTAAGTAAAATGATCAGCGTATCTTTTCTTCCTTCCCACAGCGTGTGGTAGAATCAACTTTACCAGAACGTATTTGTAAAGCACTTCTGGAACTGAAGTATCTTTTACTTGCCACTGAGCCCTTGTTACTTTGTCAGGGCTAAAATTTCTATTCTTTTTTTAGGAAGATGAAGGAGAAGAAAGCAGTGACAGAGATCTGCTTGGTGCTGTCCAGAAACATGATTTGTGTTCCAAGCCCATGGGTAGCAATTAAGCTGCATGGCTTTGGATTGAGTTCTGGCACATCTTTCCCCTAAATTGAAAGCCTGCATCCCAAGCTGGAGGGAAGTCAAGAGCTTTGACCCTGCTTCAGGACAGAAAAGCTGAGCTCTTTCCCTGCTCCCCAAAGTCTACCTTCTAGTGCTCCCAGAGAAACACAGGGTGGAATCAGTCTTGGGAGGTTTCCTAATACGGGAGGAGAGGTCAGGCACCGTGGAGGTATGGGTGGGTGGGGAGGGCATGAATGTGAGCTGTGGAACAGAACAGGTCTTCCCACCAGAGGAGAGTTATTTTCATGCTCTTACAGAGCTCACGTGAGAACGTCCCTACAAGAATAGTGATTTTTTTGTAGAGAAGATAAAACCTGAAGTTGTGTGATCTTGGAGATATCACAAACACTTCCAAGTCTCAGCTGCCTTATCTGTGATGATGATAGTGATGGTGCCTCTCAGCTTGATTAACTCACATAACATATAACAGAGAGGAAAATGTACACAGTAGATATTAGACGACAGTTAGACTGATTATGTTTCAGAGAGACTGTAAACTCTATGTAGGTAGGATCCCTTCATAGTTGCCATTGTGGCAAGCAATTTCTTGTCCCCAACCTACATTAAATCAGTGGATGGAATGGCCCAAGTAAGACAGGTAAAAATGACTCAGACTCTGGTGGCTGAGCTACTGTTTCGCACTTTTTCCCTTCTGCCCCAGAACTGTCACTTTCCCTCCATCCACACCATCAGGTGTCCTAGGAATGCATGAGATGTCTGTCCTCTCCTCTTTCTGGTGCTATTCCTCCTTTCCTTCTTTCCTCCACAAAATTCCTCTTCCCTTAGGGTCTATTGGATTTTGAGAAACACTGCTCCTTACCACAGAGGATGGATAACATGTGCCTCCACTGGAAGAGTCTGCTTTGATCAGCCCAGGAGGCCTGCTGGTAGATATTTGGACAGTTTATTTCAATGGAAGTGACAGACACGGGCTAGTGAGATGCAGGAAGATGCCATGAGCCAGAGATTTCCAACCCTCTCTAATTGGGTTTCAAGGATATGGGTGGGTGTGGAGAAAGCCCAGTTGTGACCTTTTTCACATCCGTTCTCAAGGAACTCACTTGCATGCCTGTAAACCACTGGCAATTCACATTTCCTGTGACTCAGTCCAGGTAAATGCTCAAGGCTTCTGCCTGCTTTACATTATCTCCACCACCAAATACCTAGGCAAGTTGAATCAGCTTGGGCTGCCACAAAAATACCACAAACTGGGCCACTGAAGCAACAGAAATTTATTCATTCACAGTTCTGGACGCCAGAAAGTCCAAGAGTGAGGTGCTGACTGATCAGGTTTCTACTGAGAGCTTTCTTGTAGATGACTGCCTCTCTCTGCATCCTCAGATGACCTTTCTTCTGTTCACACACACACAAGAGACATGTCTAGTGCCTGTTCATTTTTTTTCATATTAAAAAAAATTTTTTTTAATTTTTTATTAAGGTATCATTGATATACACTCTTATGAAAGTTTCACATGAAAAAACAGGGTGGCTAGTACATTTACTCATATTATCAAGTTTCCACCCATACCCCAATGCAGTCACTGTCCATCAGTGTACTAAGATGCCAGAGATCCACTATGTGCCTTCTCTGTGCTACACTGTTCTCCCCATGATCCCCCCACGCCATGTGCACTAAACAAAATACCCCTCAATCCCCTTCTCCCTCCCTCCCCACCCGCCCTCCCACATCCTTCCCCTCTGGTAACCGTTAGTCCCTTCTTGGAGTCTCTGAGTCTGCTGCTATGTTGTTCCTTCAGTTTTGCTTTGTTGTTATACTCCACAAATGAGGGAAATCATTTGGCACTTGTCTTTCTCTGCCTGGCTTATTTCACTGAGCATAATGTCCTCCAGCTCCATCCATGTTGCTGCAAATGGTAGGATTTGTTTCTTTCTTATGGCTGAATAGTATTCCATTGTGTATATGTATCACATCTTCTTTATACATTCATTTAGTGATGGACACTTAGGTTGCTTCCATATCTTGGCTATTGTAAATTCCATAAATATAGGGGTGCATATGTCTTTTCAAATCTGAGAAGTTGTATTCTTTGGGTAAATTCCAAGAAGTGGGATTCCCGGGTCAAATGGTATTTCTATTTTTAGTTTTTTGAGGAACCTCCATATTGCTTTCCATAATGGTTGAATGATCTTACATTCCCACCAGCAGTGTAGGAGGATTCCCCTTTCTCCGCATCCTCACAAGCTTTTGTTGTTCTTAGTCTTTTCAATGCTGGCCATCCTTACTGGTGTGAGGTGATATCTCATTGTGGTTTTAATTTGCATTTCCCTGATGATTAGTGATGTGGAGTGTCTTTTCATGGTTTGTTGGTCATCTGAATTTCTTCTTTGGAGAACTCTCTTCATATCCTCTGCCCATTTTTTGATCAGGATATTTGCTTTTTGGGTGTTGAGGCTTGTAAGTTCTTTATACATTTTTGGTGTTAACCCCTTGTTGGATATGTCATTTACAAATATATTCTGCCATACTGTAGGATGCCTTTTTGTTCTGCTGAAGGTGTCCTTTGCCGTACAGAAACATTTTAGTTTGATGTAGTCCCATGAGTTCATTTTTGCTTTTGTTTCCCTTGCTCGAGGAGATGTGTTCAGGAAGAAGTTGCCACGTTTATATTCAGGAGATTTTTGCCTATGTTGTCTTCTAAGAGTTTTATAGTTTCATGACTTACATTCAGGTCTTTGATCCATTTCAAGTTTACTTTTGTGTATGGGGGTTAAACAATAATCCAGTTTCATTCTCTTACATGTAGCTGTCCAGTTTTGCCAACACCAGCTGTTGAAGAGGCTGTCATTTCCCCATTGTATGCCCATGGCTCCTTTATCATAAAGTAATTGACCATATATGATTGGGTTCATATCAAGGCTCTCTAGTCTGTTCCATTGGTCTATGAGTTTGTTCTTGTGCCAGTACAAAATTGTCTTCATTACTTTGGCTTTGTAGTAGAGTTTGAAGTTGGGGGGCATAATCCCCCAGCTTTATTCTTCCCTCTCAGGATTGCTTTGGCTATTTAGGGTCTTTTGTGGTTCCATATAAATTTTAGAATGATTTTCTCTAGTTCATTGAAGAATGCTGTTGGTATTTGGATAGCAATTGCATTGAATCTGTAGATTGCTTTAGGCAGGATGGCCATTTTGACAATATTATTTCTTCCTATCCATGAGCACAGGATGTGTTTCCATTCATTGGTATGTTCTTTAATTTCTCTCATGACTGTCTTGTAGTTTTCAGAGTATAGGTCTTTCACTTCCTTGGTTAGGTTTATTCCTAGGTGTTTTATTCTTTTTGATGCAAGTGTGTATGGAATTGTTTTCCTGATTTCTCTCTCTGCTAGTTCATTGTTAGTGCATAGGAATGCAACAGATTTCTGTGTATTAATTTTGTATCCTGCAACTTTGCTGAATTCAGATATTAGATCTAGTAGTTTTGGAGTGGATTCTTTTGGGTTTTTTATGTACAATATCATGTCATCTGCAAACAGGGACAATTTAGCTTCTTCCTTGCCAATCTGAATGCCTTTTATTTCTTTGTGTTGTCTGATTGCCGTGGCTAGGACCTCCAGAACTATGTTCAATAACAGTGGGGGGAGTGGGCTTTCTTGTCTTGTTCCCAATCTTAAAGGAAAAGCTTTCAGCTTCTCACTGTTAAGTGTGATGTTGGCTGTGGGTTTGTCATATATGGCCTTTATTATGTTGAAATACTTGTGCTCTATACCCATTTTGTTGAGAGTTTTTATCATGAATGGATGTTGAATTTTGTCAAATGCTTTTTCAGCATCTGTGGAGATGATCATGTGGTTTATGTCCTTCTTTTTGTTGATGTGGTGGATGATGTTGATGGATTTTCAAATGTTGTACCATCCTTGTATTCCTGTAGTAAATCCAACTTGATCATGATGGATGATCTTTTTGATATACTTTTGAATTCTGTTTGCTAATATTTTGTTGAGTATTTTTGCATCTATGTTCATCAGGGATATTGGTCTATAATTTTCTTTCTTTGTGGTGTATTTGCCTGGTTTTGGTATTAGAGTGATGCTGGTCTCATAGAAAGAGTTTGGAAGTAGTCCCTCTTCTTCTACTCTTTGGAAAACTTTAAGGAGGATGGGTATTAGGTCTTCACTAAATGTTTGATAAAATGCTGCGGTGAAGCCATATTGTCCAGGGGTTTTGTTCTTAGGTAGTTTGATTACCAGTTCAATTTCGTTGCTGGTAATTGGTCCTTTCAGATTTTCTGTTTCTTTCTGGGTCAGCCTTGGAAGGCTATATTTTTCTAGAATGTTGTCCATTTTTTCTAGGTTATCCAGTTTGTTAGCATATAAATTTTCATAGCATTCTCTAATAATTCTTTATATTTCTGTAGTGCCTGTTCTTATAAGGACACCAGTCCTATTGGATTAGGCCCTACCCTTATGTCTTCATTTAGCCTTAATTACCTCCTAAAGACCCCATCTCCAAATGCATTCACAATGGAGGTTAGACCTTCAACATGTGGATTTTGAGGGGACACAATTCAGTCCAGAGCAGAAATGTTTAAGAAGAGTTTTGCCACTGCCTACCTCCTGACTTCTTGTAGTGAAGCTGGTTGTTACTAGCTGAAGAATTTGTTCTCTTTGCTGTCTCACCCGGCAGAGCCCGATGATCGAGCTCAGGTTCTCTGTTAACACAGAAGAGGCTGCTTGTCAATATCCCTCATCCAGGAGGCATTCTCGGGTAGATCTTGATTTCGGAGGCCTGTGGCTTTGTTATAAGACAGAGTTTTGTCAGCCTTTAGTAAAAGCCTTTTTGATTGAATCTGTAGTGGTCCATTTCTTCTAGGTTATCCAATTTGGAAACTTTATAAACTCTGAATAGAGTTTCCAAAAGCCTTTTTATAACAAAACACTGAAACTGACCACTCATCCCAGAATGCTCTACCACAGAGACAAAGGAACTGCCTGGGAGCTCACAGCCCAGTGGCAGTTGCAGAAGAGGCTAGCAAGCATTCCTTTAGCTAGCTGATGCACCAGGATGCCTCAGAACAAAAGAGTTAGTTGCCTAGAGTTCCCCCAATGCTTGAAGAAAGCTGGGACTCAGAGCAAAGCTTGAATGAGCTGGGTGCCATGCCGGCTGGAGCTACCTGACAGTGTGCCGGCCTGAAAGCCCACAGCCCCAGAGGCGACGCTCCCTCTCCTCCAAGACGGAAAGGTGAGGGTGGATTCCTGAAAGGAAAAACAGTGTTGATAAGAGGTAATTCTTCACATGATATATCCCTTCACATCCTTTTCTGTTAACTTATTTGTGTCTAAATTTATGTCAGCAGAATAGCTAGGTCTTTCTCTATCATCTAAATTGGCCATCTCAGCCTCACAATTGATATGTTTACAACATTGGCATCTAATATGAATATAATATTATTTTGGACATGGAAGGCTAGGGTAGCACATTACATATGGTTCCAGAAATTTGTGAGTTTGGACTTGGGAGTCTGGACTTGCTAGAAAACAGGACTTATTTCTGGTGTATTTACCAAATGCTTAGCTCCAGTGCAGGAGAAAACCTCTTACAAGGTGACAGCTTTATGTTAATTGAGTCAAATTGGATGGGATCAGGTCTTTTTTTTCTTTTTTTTAATTTATTTTTGTTTGATTGAGATATGATTAATGTATAACATTACATTATTTTCGGGCATACAGCATGATGATTTGATACCTGTATATGTTGCAAATGATCACCACAATAAATCTAGTTCACATCCATCATCACACATAATTATAATTTTTTTCTTATGCTAAGAATTTTTAAGATTTACTCTTTCAGCAACTTTAAAATATGCAATACAGTATTATTAAATAGTCACTATACTGTACATTACATCCCTACAACTTGTTTACTTATAACTGAAGCTTGTACCTTTTGACCTCTTTTACCTATTACACCCAATACCTACCCCACCCCACCTCTGGCAACCACCAGTCTCTATTCTGTATCTATGAGTCTGTGTTTTTGTTTTCTCTTAGTTTCTATAAGTGAGGTTATATGGTATTTATCTTTCTCTGGTCTGACTTATATCACTAAGCATAATGCCATCAAAGTCCACCTGTATTATTGCAAATGGCAACACTTCCTTCTTTTTTATGGGTGAATAATATTATATTGCCTCTGTGTGTGTGTGTGTGTGTGTGTGTGTGTGTGTAGATATTACATTTATTTATTCACCCATCAGTGGACTCTTAGGTTTCTTCGATGTCTTGGCTATTGCAAATAATGCTACAATGAACATAGGGATTCTTGCATCTTTTCAAGATAGTGCTTTCATTTCCTTCAGATAAATACCCAGAACTGGAATTACTGGATCATGTGGTGGTTCCATTTTTAATTTTTGGGAACTCCCTACTGTTTTCCATAATAGCTACACCAACTTACATTCCCACCAACAATGTGCAGGGTTCCTTTTTCTCCACATCCTCACCAACACTTGTTATTTCTTCTCTTTTTTATAATAGTCATTCTAACAGGTTCTGATTTGCATTTCCTTGATGACAAGTGATGTGGAGCATCTTTTCATGTGTCTGTTGGCCCACCTCTATGTTTTCTTTGGAAAAATGTCTATTCAGATCCTCTGCCCATTTTTTTCATTAAATTGTTTGTTTTTTGCTGTTTATTTGTATGAATTCTTTATATGTTTTGGATAATAACCCCTTTCCAGATATATGATTTGCAAACATGCATCCCATTCAGTAGATTGCCATTTTATTTTGTAGATGGTGTCCTTTACCATACAGAAGCTTTTTAGTTTGATGTCGTCCCTCATCTAATTTTTCTCTTGTTGCCTTTCTTTTGGTGTCACATAAAAAAAATATCATCACCAAGACTAATGTCAAGGAGTTTACCACCTATTCTAAGAGTCTTGTTGTTTTGGGTCTTACATTCAAATCTTTAATCCATTTGGGATATTTTACTGTAGGCAAATGAATTTGTACACATGATTGTTAGCCCAAAGTCATTATTAGAACCACTGAGGTAAGAGGGATTTTAATCAGGATGTTTTTTGTGAGGAAAAAAAGTGGGGGAGGGTTTTCTGGGACACAAGAAAGTAGGCACTCAGGTAAAATTCAGTAGCACAGACATTGTCCATGCCTCCCCCACTCAGGGGTATGGCCTAAGCAGTGTTGAATTTGTTTCAAGAATGAAGGGCACACAAGGTTCGTAAATCCCTTAAACATAAGTCATAGATTGTTAGTGCAATTTGACCTGGAATAGTGAGAAAAGCTCTGAGTTCCAGATTAGTGGGGTATCAAGCCAGTCTTTTGTTAACTCTGCCAAAAATCTCATTGCATGGAGAAAGTGACTGGCTTCTGTGATTCACACAAAGCTAACACACCAGAGAAATCAGCCGCAAGAGATGCTGTGTGCTCTTTCTGGGGCAGCCAACTCCCTTCCCTTCAGTGTTAGTGTGCATGTACACACTTGTGAGTGTGTGTGTGTGCAGTGGGGGAAGGAGACTAGGGGTTCAAGGTAGATGTATGTGATCTTTTCAGACCAAGTAAGCCCACTTACAATGGAGGACCCACACCCACACATTCATACAGGATCCCCTTTTACTGAGAGATAATGTTAAATGATGAGACTCTAGTGTACTCTCTTCTCCTGGAGAAATGTCTATAGTCTACTTGCCCAACAGACAAGAAGAGATATTTAGTTAATTTTAAGAGGAGGAAAAATAGAAAGGTTTGAAAAAGTGTTGGAAAGACCTCCTATGGGCATAAGTTTTAAATTCCTCTAATGTGAGTGAGGGGTCAGTAGGGTGGATTTCTTCATCAAAATCTTCACTTATGCAGCAGTTCGTGAAGTAAAGCCCCAGAACTCAGTTCAATTCAACAGTTGTTGATGGAACTGCTCTGTCAAGGGCCTTCTTGGTCCAAACAAAGGTGTTCAGCAAAACCCTGCAGGACTTGCTAAGAGCATCCAAACTGCCAAGTCACAACCCCGAGCAACCTACTTAAGAGGCACTTCAGCATCTTATGTCACTTGCCAAGAGACACTTCATGGACATGGGGCTTATCTGCCCACTGGAAGACTGACGCTTTACTCCCTGGCTGAAGGTTTATCATTCCCACAGCATCCATGGGATTGGGATGTAGAAGAGTAAAAAAAAGTCTTGGGAGAGCTTAACATTTTTCCAAAAATTCAAAGATCAGACTAGTACTTAACCCTCTGCAGAATATCCTTGACAGAGGCAAGTCAGCTGGAACAGTGGCAATGGGAAAGCAAGGGAAGAAGGGCGGAGCAATGGGCGCAGTGGTGGGGCAGGTGGGCATCTGAGTCCCTAGGGGCCAGGTGAGTCACACTGAAAGAACTGACCATTAGGGGCTTCATAGAATAGGGTGGAGATGAGGGGGTTCCAGAGAAGGCATCACCCGCATCAGGGGCGCCATGAGCAGTGGAGGTCCCAGTGGGACTGTGGGGAGGGGAGGCTGTCCAAACAACCCACTGGAATGTCTCAAACAGAAGCAGCCTGGCATCAGGTAGAAGAGAGGGCATTCCACTCTCAAGAAACAATTTCAAAAGCACCATCCAGGTTAACAGATGTCTCCTTCTCTAGTCCCTGCTCCCTCTAAACCTGAAGAAGAAAAAGGCATAAGCTGGCAGAAGGAAGTAAACCACACTCTGTCCCATTGCCGGGGCTCAGAATCTCAGGTTGGGCTGAAACTAGGGTAAGGGAAGAAATCTGACCTGGGTTAGAGATGAAAGGTTTGATGTTAGGTTGGACTAGCCTTTAAAAATTTTTTATTTTAAAATTAACATCTAATAGAATTGGCCTTTTTGTTGTATAGCTGTATGAGTTTTAACACATATATAGCTTCACATAATCAGCAAGACAGTCTGGTTACTTCCTTGTGCTCTCTCTGCGTGTCCCTCTGTCACACCCTCCTCCGTCCCAGCCCCTGGAAACCACAGGTCTCTTCTCTGCCACAGTTTTGCCTTTTTGAAAATGTCATCTAAGTGGAAAAATGTAGCCTTTTAAGATTAGTGTTTTTCTTTTTTTCACTCAGCATAATGCTTTGAGGTTCATCCAAGTTCCTATGTGTCTCAGTAGCAAATTCTTTTTATTGATGAGAAATATTTAATTTTTTGCATGTACAACTATTTATTGACCGAGGTGGTTTATGCAGTTATCATTTCATTACCTCTCAGCCCCGAATTCACCATTCAGTATCTGCTGTGCATAACGGACAGGGGTTTTGAAGCATTTATCCCTTACATGGAGCACCATGCTAAGCTCCGTCAGTAGAGGGAGGTGGAGGGGTATTGCAGGAGGGTCCTCCTGGTTCCAGCTGCTGTGTTGTGTGTTTTTCTTGCTCATGCTGCACCGTTAGTTGGCAGCATGGGTGTGTGAGACATCTGTTGGTGTCCTGCCCAAGCCGTGCATCCAGAGGATGCAGTTGTTCAGCAACCTCAGCGTCAGGGTCTAACCCTGGTGACCACCTTCCCCAAGCCTACTAACATAGATGCTATGCCACCCCACAGTAGCACTCCACATGCCCCTGTGCACCCCCACATCAGCTGAAGCTCACCTGCATACCAACGCTTTGTTCCCTGAAGCTCCTACAATGTGGACATCATGTGCTCTAAGCTTCCTACCCCCATCACACACAGATTCATGATGCAAGTCTGTCCATAAGCCATGGTTGACTACGTTCCAAAGGCATGCTTGCTGCTTTCCGGCAGCTGTGGACCAGCTCTGGCCCACGCAGTGACAAGAACTCTGCCATTCAGCGGGCAGCACCACACACTATCCAGAGTCCATGCCCCAGACCTGTGGAAGAGACTCCTTCCAAGTTTGTCTTCCCACTCTCTTTGGTTCTTAAGATGCTCTGGAGTTTTATTTGTATCTTTATAGTCACTCTTTTATGGTTAGATAATTGTTTATATTAAAATTTCCCCTTTAAAACTACCACGTGGTTTCTGTCTCCTGACAGGAACCAAACTGATACACACTAGTTGCAGGTCACAAAGAGTTTTTCCCAGACACAGATGACCATGAACAGAGCTGTTGTGAACATGCATGTGTAGGCTTTTGTGTGTGTGTGAGCCTCAGTTTTCATTTCTCTGGGGTAGAGATCTAGGAATGGGATTTCTAGGATATATAGTTACATACATTAATTTGTAACATAGTGAAATGTAAGTGGATATTTTGCTGCATGCGGATTGTCAAGCTGTTCTGTAAGGTGGTTGTTGCATTTTGATGGACACCAGCAATGCATAAGAGTTCCAGTTGCTCCACATCATCACCTGCATTTGGTCCTGCCAGGTTTCTTGTCTTCTCTTTCTTTTTTGGCTGTTTTAGTTGGTTTTAATTTGCATTTCCCTAATAGATAATAATGGTGCACATCTTTTCATGTGCTTATTTGCCATCTGTATATCTTTTTCAGTGAATTGTCTATTCAAGTTTTTTGCTCCTCTTTTAATAGGGTAGTTCACTTTTCATTATTGACTTTAGGGAGATCCTTATAAATTCTAGATACAAATTCTGTATTGGTTATGTGATTTTCAAATATTTTTGACTAGTTTAAAGCTTCTTACTGTTTTAATATTTTTCTCCAAAGTTTTTAATTGTGTTGAGATCCATTTTATCAATTTTTTTCTTCCAGATCATGCTTTTGATGCCATTTTCAAGAACTCTTTGTCTAAATTCAGATTGTGTTTTCTTCTAAAAGTATATATTTTTTTCATTTTACCTTTAGATCTATCATCCAGTTTGAATGAATGTTTTTATAAGATATAAGCTTCATCTTACTGCATATGTACGTCCAATTTTTCAACACCGTTTGTTTAACTCTATCCTTTTTTCATTGAATTACCCTTGAAAGTTTATCAGGAATAAACAGGTTATATTTGTGTAGGCGTAGTTTTGTGTAGGAATAGTTTTGCACTCCCGACTGTGCCACTGATCTATCACCTTGTCAGTATCACATGGCCCTGATTACTATCAGTTTATATTGCTTCATAAAGTTGAGTAGTGTAACTCTTCCAACTTTTATATCTTTTCAAATCTCTTTGGTTATTCTAGGTCATTTGCCTTCCCATATAATGTTAGAATCAGTTTGCCTAGGTCTACAAAAACTCCTGATTGTATATTGATTGAAATTGTGTTAAATTTCTAAATCAATGTAGGGAGAATTGTTGATTTGAGAATATGCTGAATATTTATGTCAATAAACATGCTGTGCTTCTCTATTTAACTGTCCTTTGATTTCTTCCATATGTATTTTGTAGTTTTCAGCATATAGAACATCTGAATGTTCTGCTGATTTACTCCTAAGTATTTCTTTTTTGAGGGAACTATTGTAAGTGGTAAGGCTTTTTAATTTCTCATTTTCAGTCATTTGTTACCAGAGATAGAAATATCTTTGTGCATTAGTCTTGTATCTTGAAATCCTGCTGAACTCACTTCTTACTTTTTTGTAGCTTCCTTGGATTTCTACATAGAAAATCATGTGCCAGGAATAAGCAAGTGTAGTTCTTCCTTTCTAAATGTCATGCATTTTACTTCTCTTTCCTGTATTATTGCACTGGTGAAGACTTTCCATGCAAGTCTGAACAGGATTGTGAGAGCAAGCTTCCTTGCTTTGTTCCCTGTGTTATGGGGAAAGCATACAGTCTTTCACCATCAAGCATGATTTTAGCTGTAGTTTTTTTTGTAGAACCCTTTATATCATAATGAGAACATTCCCTTCTATTCCTAATTTGTTGAGTTTTTATGATAAATGGATAGTGAATTTTGTTAAGATGCTTTTTTAGAATTGTTGGTATGATCATATAGGTTTTCTTCCTTAGATTATTAAACAGAGGTTTACATTGAAAGAATTTTGATTATTAAACCAGCTTTTGATGATGTCAATTTTCTCTGTTGTTTTCCCATATTAAATACAATCAACATATTCAATATGTGCTCTTATCTTTATTATTCCCTTCCTTCCATTTGCTAGTGGAAGTTTAGATATTAATATGAGATATTTTCTTTTTCTAATAAACTTAATACTATAAATTTCCCCCTAAGCATAGCTTGAGCCTTATCCTGCTAATTTTGATATGTTACATTTTAATTTTTATTCAGTTTGGAAAATTATTCAATTTTCTTTGAGACTTCCTCTTTAACCCAGTGATTATTTAGGAATTTGTTGTAATTTCCAAGTGTTTTGAAATTTTCCCGTCATCTTTATGTTATTCATTTCTAGTCTAAATTCATTATTAATTGAAAACATACTTTGTATAATTCTTTTATTTTTGTTAGTGTTTGTTTTATGACTTAGGGTATGGTCTGTCTTGGAAGATATTCTATGTGAACATCAAAAGAATGTGTCCTCTGCTGTTGTTAAGTATTCTGCTATAAATGCCAATACATCTAGAAATTATAAAGTAAGTGATAGTGTTCAGTTTCTATGTCCTTGCTGGATTTCTGTTTACAAGGTTTATCAACACCTGAGAGAAGAACATTAAGGTCTCCAATCTACAAGTGTGGATTTGTCTATTTCTTCTTTTAGACATGCTTCATGTATGTGAGATCTGTTGTTAGGCGCATACACATTTAAGATTGTATATCATCTTGGCAAATTTATCCTTTTATCATCATATGATATTGCCTTTATCTATGGTAATTTTCTTTTCTCTGCTTAAGCTGATGTTAATATAGGCACTCCAACTTTCTATTAATCCTCACATAATATATTTATATCTAAACATTTTACTTTCAACTTAACCTATTTCATTATATTTGAAATGTAATTTTTGTAGAGGGAATATATTTAGGTCATTTTAAAATGATGTGTTCTAATCATCTTGGTCTTTTAGTTACAATGTTTATACATTTTACATTTAATATAATTATGGATATGTTTGGATTTAAGCCTACTGTATTATTATTGGTTTCTGTTTATTTCCTCAGCTTTTTTCTCCTCTGTTTTTCTTTTCCTTATTTCTTTTGGGTTATTTAAACATTCTGATTATTCCATTTTAATTCATCTAGTATATTTTTAAAATATTTGTTTCTCATTTGCTTTTTTTAGTGTTTACCCAAGGGATTAAAATATAACATACTATGTTTTCACTTTTATTTAGAAATAGTATTTTACCACCTCAAGTGATATGTAGACACCTTACTACCATATACCATCTCTCCTTTATGTTGCAGTTGACTTAGAGGTTATGTCTACTTACATTGAAAATCCTATCAGAAAATGTTACCATTTTTTGCTTTCAATGGGTTGTATTCTGAACATTTTAAACATTATGTTATGTAACTCTGGATCTTGTTGAAGTCCTATGTAGGATGCTATTTTTGACTTAGCAGGCAGTTCATGCAGGTAGATTCAAACCCCAAATTCTAACCAGCTTTGTGGTTTCAATGTAAATTCTGTTTCTCTTTCAGTTCTACTGAAACTTATTCCATACATACATCTTTCTGCAGCCAGTCTGGAACCCAGGCGGTGGTCCATCCTATAACTCTATTCTCAAACTTTGCAGCCTGCAATTTTAATCAGGGTCAGATTCATGCATATGTAGCTGGAAGATGAGTCCAGAAGTTTGTAAGCAACATTATGAGCTCACTTTCCTGAGCACCTCTCTGTCTTCAGTCTCCATGGTACTTTCCCTATCTACAGGCATTTTATTCTGCTCTTGCAGTTCTCTGGCCAGGGTGTTGGTGCTTTATATACCCCACTGTGCAGTGCACTTCCCCCAAGTGCTTCCATCTCTGCAGGCAAATGGTGAGAAGATGGAGAGACCAAAACATCAATAGAGGCTCACTACACTCTCTTGGGGCCACAGCTGCTTGTATTAAAGCAGTCAGTTCTCCTTCCACAGAGATGTGGGCTCTTGAGAGCTCTTCTTGCCTCTGCTTTCGTTGGTGCCAATGCCACCATCACAGGATTGCACAGGGGCTGAGAAGCAAGAGACACAGAGAGGACAAATATGGGGATGTTAGGAAACTCCCTTCTCAGTCTCAAGGCAGAACTAGAGGGCTTCTTTCTGGAGTTCTTTCTATCATCACCAGTGTCCACTTCTGATTTCAGACTTCACTGAATCCAAGCTAAGGGAATATTGGGAAAAAATAAAATCATGAAACTTTGAATTCTTGTGTTTTCCAATCTTCCTGCTTAGATTTAATTTTCAGAATCCTCAAATTCATTTTCTATGCATTTTATTCAGGTCTTAGAGCTGCAATGAATGGGAGAGATGGTCTTGCATGCTTACTCCATCTTACTGGAACTGTAATCTGGAGATAACATAGGTAATAAATTTAGGTATGAAAACCCAGAGGGGACCAAGAAAGCTGTGAGATTTGCCTAAGATATCACCCAGAGTCAGTAAGAAGTGCTCTGTGGTATGTGTTAGAGGCAGGGTGGCCATCATCCACACTAGGACACATTTCCAGAGTGAGAAATTGTACTTGGACTATGGAAATTATGCTTGGGCAACAGGTCCAAACCAGGGACCAGGATATATGGCCACCTTCTTTAGAATGTGTGGTGGGAAAATAATACTCTTTCTCATTGTATTACACCAAGTTCAGTTATGTAATTGCCATCAGCCTCTTATATAGAGAAAATTTGTTTTGGTTGTCCATTCCATTTTGATGGATTTGCATGTAAGAAATGTAAATACACCTTTGCCCCACGTGCTAATTTATCATCTCCAGTGTACCTACGAACCTGGAAAAAACACATTCTGTAAATGTTAGACCTAGATTTGTATGTGCACATATATGTGAAAACCTAAAACTCAATTTGAGTTTTTGTTAAGCTAAGAACTAAAATTCTGTATCTCTGGATAGATCTGTTTGGGCAATATTTATTTTAGAATAAAATGAACCTGGATAAACTGGCCAAAAGAGGTTTCTGAGTCTTAGATCTAAGAGAGGGGCAGAAAACCAGGGATTCTGGCCATCACCATCACACACGTCACAGTGACAGTGTGGATTCTTCCCCGCTGAGACCCTGCAATGAGTCTTCCCACAAGAAGCTTCCTCCAGGAATAATTTATACTCGCTAACTCATCTTTAACTTTATCACTGAAATCCCCTACAAGGATATTGCTTGGTGCCAAAGCCACACTGGTTTTTATGATGTGGGCACCTTGGTGAAAGGAGAGCTTAAGAGCACTTCACACAGGCTCCTAGCCATGCTGCAGGACAGTGGCTTTCAGCCACGTGGATCACATTCATACTAGTGGATGGGACACATTACACGGGAATGAGTCCAGAGCTTGCTTTTCTGTATTGCTCAAATAAATCACTCCACTCCATCGGGGATGACAGAGTGTGAGGGTTCTACATGTCCATATGACTGGACAGCATTCTAACCACAGACTGAACTCCCATAAGACAAACATGAGAATGAAATTAGCCCTGTATATTAGGAACAATCACGTACAGCTGCACCAGCACATCACCCCTGATTTAAGAGAGCTTCAAATGAGATCAGCAGGTCAGAAAGAGCATGGAAGGAGCACGAGCCTCACAGGCAAATGGCTCAGACTAAAGCTCTCTTCCACCTCTGTTCTTGCTGTCTGTTAACCAGCATATGCATGCATTTACTTCCCAGACTCTTACTTTGGCTGCTGACTCCTGACACCACCTCTCTACTTTGTAAGTAACTGCTTGTCTGTCCCTCACTGGCCTCATCATTTTAGCTTACCTGATCCCTGCTTCCGTGGCAAAGTGTACACTCCACGCCCTGCACAAAGGCCAAAGGGACAAGGAGAAGCTGAAATTAACCCTACTCTGCTCCCCAAGCTTTATGTCCTGCACAGGGCTACACTGGCTCGATTGAAGGGACTCCTCCCTCCAGTTCATCTGCTCAATGGGGCGCTTTCCACGAGGACACAGCAGAAGCTAGCCATTGCCCTGTCTGCTCCTTGTCTGCCCGGCCTCTGCTTTTCCTACTTGCTCTCTGTGCCCCAGAGTTAATGAGACAACATGGAGTAAAAATTGTCTTCTTTACAGAGAAGGGTCAGGCAAAGTCCAAATCACAATCACTCATTTCTAACAAAATAATATGTATTTGATTGCAAAATGTACATAAAATTTATATGTGCATACACAGTAGACATGATAGTCCATGGTCACAAAGCAAAAGTGGCTGTATGTGCTGGTACTGCACAGGCCACTAGGAAAACCTCGGGGGCTTTGCATCTTGAATGTGTGCAAATATCCGGAGGAGTCCCTCTCCCTCTGTCAGTCCAGGAGATCAGAGGCTCTGCCCACAGCCTCAGTGTCATTCCAGTGCCTGCCAGGTTTGCATGGGGCTGGCAGAACACTTTCCATTTTACATCAGCCCCACTGCTGCTCTGTGTCCTTCCCATCAACATCTCCAGCCGCCGGAGGCCAGAGGGAAGGCTGCTCGGGACCCTTCTCACCGTTCCTTGGGCTGGGAGCTCCTCCCAGTGGTGTCTGCTTTTTTGAGTCTTTCCTAGTGAAAACATTTCTTAGTATAGTTCTGAGATGGTTCCACGTGAATCTTTTAGAGTTTTTCACTGGCATGTGGTAGCGCATTTGAGTCCAGAACCTGGAATTAGGAGGGACTGATTTTAAGCCTCTCCAAGTGACTGTGGGCAGAACCCGGAGAGCTTTTCTCACAAGATGAGGCAGAGACTGTGGCTCTTGGAAGGAACAGAACTTAATTAAAATTAGTTTAAGTGTTTGATCGTCCAAGGCAATATTCACAGCTGCTTGTAGCTCAAAGACACTGGGTCCATTGACATAGTTGGGGCTCAAGATAAATATTCCTCTTCTACTTTTCTTAATAATGTTCATGATGTCTTCTGCATACACTGAAAATAAAGAATGTAATCACTTGAAATTCTTATTATTACCCATGAGTCCCAATAACCCTGAGTTTCCCCAATCTACTCAGAGGCTTCCTTGTAATGGATGCAGTTCAGCAAAGAGGAAAGAAAACATGGTTTACCACGTTGTTTTTGCTGTATCAACTCAATTGACAGTTGAAGATAAACTCCAGCGCTAGTGACTCTCAATTCCATATCCTCCCTTGGTGCTCTGTGTCCTCTAAGAGCAAATCTGGTTGGAACAAGGTGGCCTGGGAAAATAGAGGGGCCTGGAATGTCCCAGACTCCTTGGTGGAGTGTCTGAGGTAGAGGAGACGAGGTCTCCATGTCTCATGCATGCCCATAGCTGGATCCAGGGTCTGTGACAAGCAGAGTCTTAGAAAGTAGGGGAACACCTTGGCATGACAGAGAAAATTTCCTGCAGAGGAACCAGGAGAGAGAGATCTTTGTCCCAAAGGACCTCCCTAGGGCCCAACATTTTTTTTCTGAAGATGGACTTTTTGATATTGGAGCATACCTCTGCAACACATGTTTTTCTGCATTGTTGCCTAAGATACTCTAAGCTCATGGAACCTTCCAAAAGATATGTATCCCAACAGAAAGAATGACAGAAGAACTTAGTGCTTGCATTGGACTTCCTTTGTACTCTGCATTTTCTCTAGGCGGCAGAACCTACCTCCTCCTGGGGCCACATCTCGTTCAAGCAAACACAGCTTGTATCCGTATTTGTTTTCCAAAACTTCAGGGAACAGATTCAGGGCCAAGTGTTCCTCACTGAGAGGTGAAGCAGCCTCACTCTCAAATGAGCTCCATTTCGCATAGGATATGAAAGCATCGAATACCTTTTTATCTGAAGAAGAGGAGCCACAGAAAATGTAAGCCATTTCCATATTTGTCACTAATGTCACTTTCATGGTGTACCTACATATGCTCAAACCATATGGTAAATGGGTAGGAATTAAGATTAGGGATCCTTACTGAACTGAGTTTAAAAATTAAAAGGAGCAGCTGTGTTCATTTCAAAATCACTCTGCTGTGTGGCATTGATGGTCCAAGCAGAGTCAAGTTCTAATTTATGAAGCACTCCTGAATTTTCATTGAGGTCAGATCAGACAGCTGGGGCCTTATGTGATTAGATTACATGCACTTCAGAGTTCCTCTGAGTTTTCTCTGTATCTGCAGTGTTGCTGTCTCATTAGTTACACATCAAAGAAGACTCTGCTACATCAAAGCATGGTAATATCCAGCAGAGCAAATCACAACCAAGACCAAGCCTTGCACATTAGCCAGCTGACAACACATATACCTCTATGTGAATCCCCAAATGTAAGACAAGATAATAACTCCCCCACAGACTGTTGTCAGGGATGCATGGGATAATGTATATGAAGTGCTCAGTGTCTGGCTCAAAACACATGCAACATAAGTAAACATTCCCCCCCTTCTCCCCTTCCAGATGGGAAACTATATTTATGGAACTTGTTTTAGGATGTTTCTAAGTCTCATATGCCTCTGTTGACTAAATTGTTACAAATGCACATTGATTACTGGGATGTGCTAAAAAGCTAAGTACCTAGAAGAAGTAGAAAATCCCTGAAGTTAGCTTTGGAAATGGACACACACTTGGCTCATACCCCAGTGCTTTTCACAATTCCTGGCTAATAGTACTGTTAAAAATGGTAAGCAACCGCACTGGCTGCTGATGCAATTTGGCAGCATACGTGTTCAGTGTGGACCTCAGAAGAGGCCTAAGCAGATGAAGTACCAGCAACAGAAAAGGAAGAAGGAGGGAGGAGGTTCAGGAGATGGGAGAAGAGGCTGCCAAAGGCAGGGGACGCTCATCTATGAAGCTCCTCATTGCCCAGGTGGGAAGGAGGAGGCTCACGGCATGGCCAGCAGGGAGAGCCTGTGAAGTTTGAATGTGTAACACACCACAGTCACCTCAATCCCTTTCACATCCCTGGGAACCTCCAGCAAGCTAGGGTTTTTCTACAATCTAGAAACATTACACTTCTTTAGTAATAAACTTATGGAGTGGGAGTGTAAGGCAATCTCTTGGATTTCCCATGATGCTGACAGTCTATGCCTCTCTGAAAGTTTGGATATTCAATATTAACTTCAAAGGAAACAGTCATTTTGTTAAAAAAACATCAGACTGGCCACAGAGGGCCCTAAATCACTGTGCTTGAAAACCAGGTACATCAGATTACTGAAATGGTGTCTGTGCAAAGTAAGAGGAGAAAGGACACATTTAAATGCATCACAGTTGACTGATGCTTCTGTACAAGATCTAAAATCCTAAGATAAATAACATTTTAGGAAAAAAAGTAAGATGTCATCTAAGGGAATGATTAAAACATTGATGTGGTAACTTGCTCAATTCAAAAACGCTAAAAACTAATTTAAAAAATGAATCTCAAATACATTCTTGGCTAAAGTCTGTATTTATTCTCAATGAAGGGCCTGCAAAAAGGTATGACTGATATATTTCATTACTTGGCCTTTCCCTGGAGATCTGCCAGCTTGCCACTGATCTCACCGTGTGGGGAAAGGGCTGGCTTGGGAATGAACATCTCACTCAGGTAGGTAATCCTCCCTGGATTCTGTTAGAAGGGGTTCTGCTCTTCCCAAGCAATAGAATCACTCAGTAAAACTGCAAGCACTCTAACCTTAGAGACCTCCAGGACTAGAAAAAAGAGTCAAGCATCTTCTCTAAAGAAGCAAACATTCATAAGCACTATTACCCTATCTCATGAGAAAACGGACAGATACTTCATTTATAGTATTTGCATGTCACAGAATTTCACGCTTCTCAGGACTGGTGCCATATCCAAGCCCCTCATTTTACAGGTGAGACTAACCACTGTAATATGCAGGGTCTAAGCCAACTGCCTGGTCCAAGTGCTAGGCTCTAATACTACCTGGCAGTTAGTTTTGGTCACATGGCTTCACGTCTCTCTGACTAGCTTAGGGGACTGCTGTGACAATTAAAGTCACGAGTGTATGTGACTGGAATGCACTCAGAACTCAAGTGATAATAATGGCTGGCAGGTACTGAGCGTTTGCTATGTGCATGATGCTGTTGTGCTTAACTCCATGAGCCCTCATAGCGTGCACTGTGATTGTGGTTACAATCTCCTTTTACAGAGAAGGAAACTAAGGCACAGAGATGTTAAGCCATTCACCACATTGCATTCAGTTAGTTAGTAGAGAGATTATTTTCGAGCCCAACATGTTCTACAATGGCATTGTCAGCAAGATTCTTGGTAACTGGACAGAAATTGTTTCTCCACCTGGTCCTAGACTTCCCAGGTGTGAAGCTGCCAGTTCTGGATGAAGGACTCAGAGCCTGGGGGTCATGGCTTTATCCTTCGGGAAACATCCATTTCTTGAACTCCTCCCTCTAAGTCAATTCTGGGAGGAAAAGTCAGAGAAAAGTTGGGTTCCCCTTACCCCCGAGCGTCTCATCCTTGCTCCGGTAGGTTCGGTACAGCAGCACTATTTCAATCCAGTGCATGTAGAGCAGAGCCCCTGCCATCAGCGAGCCTGCCAGGGTCATGATGGTGCCGAGCAGGATGTATACAAGCACCACTGGGGAAAACACAGCAGCCATGAGCAAACACAGACCAGCAATCATGGGAGAAGGCCACACTCAGGCCGACCATGGGGACCCGGCCACTGCCTTTTCCTGCCCTGTTATTTTATCAAAATCACTGTGACTGGAAACCTCTTACATCACTTTTTGAGGGACCTTTCTTACAATGAACCTGAAAGAAACCAGGGGGATAGGCACCTCCAATTGGGAAACTGATCATAGCCATTTTCATTTATTTTTCCCCCTCAGCTTCCACACAACCCACTGCATCCCTCTTATTGCATATTATAAATTATTTTCATGCATTAAAGCCCCTGCTAAGTCCAAACTTTCTGAAGCCAAGAGCCACATCTGGTTCATCTCCTTAGTACCCAACTCATGGGAACTTCCACATGCATCTACCAAGGGAAGCCATAGTACAGCCATCTACTGAGGTGGGCCATGCACAGATTTTGTCTTATTTAAGCCTCACAAACATTTGAAACCTGATTGTTCTACATTCACCTATTAATTGAATTAATGGCTCATATCAACTTCATCTCTGAGCATCTTCCTAAAGAAATATAAAGGCTGTTCCTTACCAGGAATTTCCACCCCAGCTTTAAAAGGCTATGATCGATGATATACACATACCACTCTGAGCAATGAGCAAGATTACTCTTTCTCTACTCGACTCTCCAATACCCAACCATCACATTCTCTGCATTCAGAGGCCAGTAAAGGAAAAACCAGAAATGGAGCCAGGTCCTAGTATAATACATGCCACATAGGGCATGCCCTTTAGATATTTGTAGAGAGAAAGGATGAGTGGGTGAATGAATGAATGGCAGGCTTCAACACAGCCCCTGTACAGAGTATTAGGCAACAGGAGCAGCTCTGGATCACTCACACAAAACTCAATAGTTATGGGCCTTGGTCAAAGTATCTCATGGGTTAATATGAGCAAAGTGCTCAGAACACTGTCTGGCCTCTAGTAGATGCTCATTGTTCTCATCATCACCACCATTCTGAGGATAGCCCCTCTCCTCTCAGGTAAAAGCAGTTGCCTGTGTTCTGGGACAGCCTTCCAGGCTTACCTCCTTTCTTTTCTCTCAGTTGGATGGACTGGCTTGTGTTCCCAATGGAGTTCTGGGCAAAGCAAATAAACTTCCTATGAAGATCACGCCGAGTAACTTCTTTCAAGAAGACAACACGCTCAATGACTTCATCCTTCAAAGTGGATTTAACACTAGGAAAAAGGGAAGGTACCACACTCAATCAGTTACATAAATCGACACCCGTCTGCAGTTATAAGCGGCCAACAGTTCAGCTTTCAGAAGAACTGTGGCATCCACTAGTGTAAGGAGGTGTTAGAAGAACTTAAAAGAGTTTCTGATTATATGATTGCCAATAGGTGGAAAACAGAGATTCAAGTGCAAGCGGATGTGAGGTCAGAGCACATTGTCTTCACCACACTCAACTACTTTGAACTCTGATGCAATATCAGCTTAAGATGGACCCTCATGACCTCCCTTGTCTTAGAAGTCCTTGCTAAGTTTAATTATTGATATCAAAATATGTCCTTTATTTTTTGTAGTGATTTATACTTTTCAAAATGATATTATTTGTTCATTGAAATGTTTTAAAAGTCATAAGGAAGTGCTTAATACATAGACTATTACTTGGGGACAGATCTCAGAAAAATGAGGGACTATATCCTGTAGTGACATGCATGACAGATTGGATCCAAGCCCTTAAACTCTTCCTGGGACTGGAGTCTAGCTTTGTGAGCCACTGGATAGCTCCTGAAGTCTAGAGTTTTCCTTTCTATTGAGCCACTAATCTAGATTCTGTGCTCCAGAGAGCAAAAACACTAAGTCCACTTTCTCATTAATAACTTCCAAGTACTTGGAGAAAGATATCCCACTTCTGTGTCTCCTCTTCCAGTTGCATTCTTTCAACTATTCCTCGCTTCACATATCTTTTATCAGACTTCTTATTGTGTGATCTCCTCTGGATACATTCTGGGTGTTGATGACCACAGATTTGGATCCTGACCGCGCCACTATGATTGGATGACAACTGGGGAACGTGGAAAGGTGAAGGGGGCAGCATCCTTTCCCATTTGTTGGACATGATGCTTCTATTCAGGTAGCCTTGGTCAGGGTATCTGCTTGCTTCTCTGCTTGATATTAAAGAAGCCACATCAGATTGTTGCTACACAATGAGTTTTAAAACCACTTAAATATTTCATTCTATGGCCCTGTCCAAAACTGTATTTGCCCAATGTTTAAAAAAAACACACACTTTCTATTCCTGTACTTTCATTTCCACCACTAGTTGGTGCTAGTTGCCAGGTGATCAAGTCCGTGTGTGTGTTCACTTCCCTGTGTACATTTTAGAGGTTCTGAAGTTGAACGCATTCAGTGTGGATTGCAAAGAATACAGTCTTCTAATTTCCTTCTTACCTTTTCCCCTCAGGTGTAGGGACTTCCCACTCCTGATTAGAATCTTTGATGTACCATTTTATCACTGGTTTAAAGAGCTCTTCGAAGCCAAATCTCACCGTACAGTTAAGAGTTAAAGGCTTTCCTGAAAATAAAGGGGCCACAGAAAACAGGAAGGAAGCTGATGAGAACACTCTGTCCTGTGCAGCAGGAAGGCTCCGCCAGAAGACTGTTCCCTGATGCAGTCAGATTTGCAGGTAAAACAGGTGTGCCAGAAATAACCAAATGTCTACCTCTCATTCAGAAACAAATAAAACCAGGTGTGTTTGCCTCTGATAGGCAATACTTATATCTCAAACTTGTGACTGTATGTTCTGAAAATGAAGATTAGCATGGTCCAGGCATAAGATTCCTGATGTGGTTTCAGGATGGACACCAGGAAAATAAGGTATTTCAGGGACCAGCTGGTCTCCCCACACTGCTACTGAAGTACAAGGTGTGTCGATAAGGAATATTTTACTAACCAATATTGGCATATTAAATGAAAATCATAAGATTACTGTAGTTCAAAGGACAAATTATTTAGATATTCAGCTGTTTCTTGAACAATGCACTCTGGATGGGTATGCATGCTGTACACCTCTTTTGACCCATTTTCTCTGTGAGGGGTGTCCAAATACACTCTGCCTCAAACTCAACATTTTAACCGTGAAATGGTTAGGGACTCCATTGGAAAACTCATCTTTGCAACTTAACATTTCCCCCATCCCTGCAGTACTTTGAAACCCATTGATACCATATTAACGTGGCTATTTCCAATTAGTTAATTTTTTCCCTTCTTTCCTCTTTTCTAATGATGCCCATATTGCTAGCCCCAGTTCTATAATCAGGAAACTCTAATACTGCCACCTAGTGGTCTTAACCATAATATCTACTTTTACATTTTGTAATTATAAATATTTGAGCATCTAGAGTTCTTATTTGGCTATGTGGAAAGATATAGATATTTATTGAAGTTGCCAAAATAAAAGGGGCCCATAGGAGAGTCATCTGGCCCCTCCACCCAAAAGGAGACACTACTTCAGAATGTAAACTATTTGAGCAAGGGTTGTAGCATTCCTGCATAAGTATACTAAAACTCCATGTTCATAAAGGTTAACGCTAGTCAAGTTGGTAAATCGGGTAATTTTATAGACTTAAACAACAGACCTGATATATGTGACCACCTGCTCCTGGGTGGAATCTAAAATCTATTGATCATGTCCAATGCACCTGTCACATAACATACATTATCCTATATTTCTCTATGCAGCCCTATGACGTCAGTTTCTGATTTTTTTTGTTGTTGTGGAAGCATAGTTGGTATAAAGTATTATACAGGTATACAACTTAGTGATTCAACAATTTTATACATTCCAAAATGCTCACCATTAAGTATAGTTACCGATTAGCACCATAAAAAGACATTACAATATTATTGCCTATGTTCTCTACAGTATACTTTTCGTCCTCATGACTTATTTATTTCATAACTGTAAGTTTTGTATCTCTTTATCCCCTTCACCTATTTTGGCCCCTCACCTTGCCCCTTCCTCTGTGGCCACCACCAGTCTGTTCTCCCTGTTTGAGTCTATTTCTGTTTTGTTTGTTCATTTGTTTTATTTAAAATTTTAGAGTCCACATATAAGTGAAATCATACAGTATTTGTCTTTCTCTCTTTTATTTATTTATTTATTGCCTATTTATAGATTTTAAAACTTGAGGCTTAGAAAGATTAACTAAATAAGGTCACAAAACTAGTCAGTGGCTGGATCAAGTTTCACACCAATTCTGTTTGACTTGAATTCCTGATGCTTTTTTCCTTGTATCCTACTTAGACCTGCTCCCAAAAGCACAGTGTCATTCTTGGGTGACAACAAGAGCCACCTTACCAAGTTCGACTTCCAGTGTGTCCTTGGCGGGATCCAGAATATCTGGCTTGAGATTAGTGTTTTTCACTAAAAGAGGAAATAAAATCATTATTTGCATGGAGAAACCTAAAGGCCCACTTGCCAAAGCTGTGCGTGCACGGTTGCTCTTTGATCTAAATGTTTTGAAGCTCCCTTTCCAAATTTTATTTATGTTCATAAGGCTAGAAACCCAGGTTTGCATGTGAAAAGCATGCCTCCACAAATGACAGTAACATCAGGCTGGGGGCACTAGGGAAACATCCTGATACATCAGTGCCACCCAGGAGCATTTTCTTCCACAGCAGCCCTGTTCCCCTGTGCAAACTTGAGCTTCCATCCCAGCTTCTCCTACAAGACTGCTCTCTGGGGCTGCTGGCTGGGTAACCCAGCAGGAAGGAGAACCCGAGAACCCACCCAAGTCAGCCAGCCTGGCGTCCACCTCACAATTCTTAAATGCTGGGTTTGTTTCAAAAGCGAGTCGAGCCCTTCATTGACCATTTGTCCCTCAGCCTTCTGACACAGCCTTTCCAACGTGCCTCACTGTCAGGCGTCCTCTGGAAGATGTCCCTTCCCCCCTGACAAAGGAGAGCCCGCCGCTTTGGCTCTGGGTGTCACACTCTTCGGCTCGCAGCACCTCCTTGCCTCAATCACACTCCTCTCCTGCGGGGTTGGCTATCTCTCTCTCTGTCTCTGTCTCTGTCCCTGTCTCTCTCTCAGCTTCTTCCCATCAGCGTTTGTCCATGCTCAACCTCTCCATCTTAAATGAGAGAAAAATCATCCCACCTCACATCCCTACCTCACTCATACTCCCTCCTTCCTGGTCAAATTCTTTAAAGAGTGCCACACGCTCATGGTGATCCCCCACTTCCACAGTTTGATTTCTGCCCCATCACTCCACCAAAACTGCTTTGGCCAAAGTCACCAATGCCCTCCTGCCCCCAAAATCACTGGGCACAGATGAGTCTTCCAGATGCCTTACTCTCAGCAGCGCGCTGTCGGCCAGGCCCCCTGGAAGGAGGATCCTCCTCTGGGTCCATGCCCTGCCCTCCTTCCACATGTCCCCTCCCTCCCCTGCGCACCTGGAACCCGCTCCTCTGGGCCTCTTGTGAGTATCGGTTCTCCCCGCACCTCTCCCCCATGGGCCTCTCACTCTACCTGCTGCTGGGGGATGCAGTGCGCTCTCCAGGCCACTTCCCTATGAAAGGTCTTGTCCTTTGAAATGGTGTTTCTCCTACACCATCGATTTTACTTCCTTCCCGCCCTTCATGATGTCCCCTTGCTAAAATGAATAATGGCCTTCTTCTCCCAAAATCCAGAGATCACTTCTCAGGCCTCCCGACTGGAGGACTGTTTAGTCACCATGTCTTGGAACAGTCCTCTGTCCACATGCACCTCATCCATCTGCTTTGGGGATCCCCTGCTTGCCCACCTCCCAAGTCCTGCAGTGCTCCCGGCCTCAGTCCCAGGTCCTCCCTCTACCTCCCTCCCTAGGTGCCCTCATGTGGCCCCTGCACATCTCAAGATCATGTCACCATGCTCCCATTCCCATCTCCAGCCTAGACATCTCCAGGCTTGTTTCTCCAAACACCCACTTGTTACCATAATTTGAATGACTAAAAGTCCTTTCAAGACTAATACTTAATTTCTTCCTCAGACTCTCTTCTTTGTTAGCCTTTTGTCTCATTAAATGGTGCCACCTTTTACTAGATTCTCCAGGCCAGGAAACCAAAACATCCTTTATATCCCTCTTTCTTTTATCTTCTGCTTAAAATCCATCCTTAAGTTCTGTTGATGTACACATAAAGCCATTTTCATCACCTCAGCTGAATCCACTCCAAGAGCCACCAGAGACAACACCGGAGAACGTGAGTCACCTGCCACCCCCACCCACCCTCACAGCAGCCCTCGTGGATTCCGTCCCACCGTCAGCCCATGATAGTGTATTACAGAAAACTGTCCAATTGAAACCTAGCTCTCATCCTGGACCCCTCCTTTTTCCTCTTCCTCACTCCCAATTCCCATATTTTTTCAGATGCACCTCCTAAATGTTTCTTGAGTCTGCCTGCTTCTATCTATCCCCACTGCCACTCCTAGTTCAAGCCTCCATCAGCGTTTCCCTGCTTGACCACAACAGCCGCCTAACTCTTCTCCCTGCCGCTGTTTTTGCCTCAAAGATCCATTTTCTGTGCAGTAGGCAGAGTGACCTATCTCACACGTAAGTCTATTCATGACTCTTTCCTGCTTGGAACCTCGTTGGCGCCCCATTGTTCCTAGGCAAAGTCCAAACTTACTAGAAGAGTGTGATGCCAGGCCAGCTTCCAGACACACCCTCAACTGGTCTTTTCCTTCCTGAACTGCCCCATGCCCTCTCCTGTCTCCCGGATATCAAACGTGCTGCTCCCTCTGTCAGGAATGCATCTTTCCCACCTCTCCTGGGCCAGGTGGTCCTCACTCCTCAGTTCTCCCTAGGACGTGGCGTGCCCAGGCTGGGGATTGGTGGGCGTCCATATGCATTATTTTGTGATAGCCTGTTTCCTCTCTGCCTGCCCCACAGAACAGGAAGCTCAGGAGGCCACAGAGAGTCTCCAGGACCTCATTCTCACATCCTTGGCCCAGCACCCAGCATGTATTAGATGTTCAACATCTATGTGTGTGAGAACAAATAAATGAAAGAATGAGTGAGTAAATGAGGAAGACAGGAGTAGTGACAGAGAAGTCTTGTTTGGAACAGAGGCGGCAGATGCCAAGCATCCCATGGGAGAAAGAAAAGCAGATTCTGCCACTGAAGATTTGATGGGCCACGTCGTCATGCCAGAGTGAGCGAGCCACGCCTCTGGGAGCGGGCAAGTGGTGCCATGAGCTATTTGCATCCTGACTTCTCTCCCAAGGAACAATCTCATAAAAATTTTAACTGCTGACATCTGAAGTAGTGGAGAGTCAAGGACCAGGAAGTAGGCAGGCATAGAATTTGGCCTCAAGGTGCTCTGTGCAGTTGGTATCTTAGGCTAAAAGAAGGTGAGGCAAAGTGGTTAATATATTTACCAGAAGCTAAGTCCACCACTCTGCAGCTCTTTAACACAAAGCATTAATGACTGCCTCTCTTAGGCTTTGACAAAGGCTGTGTTTAAATTAATTACTTCAAATAATGTATTCATGCTGACACTGGTAAATCTGGCAAGAATGACCCAAGGGGAAGACAGGGCCAAAAATAGACAGGTCACAGAAGAATAAACCCAATGAACCAGTAAACAAATAACAAGATAATAAACTTCATTAGTAATCAGGGAAATGTAAACTGAGATTTAAAAAAAGAGAGAAAGAGAGATCCCGCTTGACACCAGTCAAAAAATCTGATAACGCCAAATACTATTTGGGAACAATGGGAATCTCTTCATTGCTGATCAGAGTGTAAATTGGCAAAATGGTATCTTATAATAATGCCAAGTGTTTATTACACAAAACATTATATGTTGATAACATACAACAGTATTTTATTTCATTAATGGGTTTTATTATTTTCTATTTATAATGGAAAAAAGCTAAAAAAACAGAAACAGAGAGAATATAAACTATAAGGTCAGACTACATCTGGGAAGGCAGGCAGTGGTAAGGAGTGAGGGGACAGGCCACAAGCTGTAGGAACAATGTTTTGTTTAAAGAAGAGGCAAGATTTTAGGCATGTGGAAAAATATTCACACGTATTAAAGCTGACAACACATACATAGGTGTAATTTATTCTGTGTATAAATATTTAATATCATTTTTTAATTTATTAAATAAACCAGGGATCAACACGTAGAAAACCCAACATGTAGCAGCTTGAATGTGATCCGGAATGAAGCCTTCCCTGGGGGACGGAATCTAGGCTACAGGGAAAATCAATGTTTGCTCACATTCAAGACACCACGTGACTGCAAGTAAGTGACTGTTTTGTTCTCCAAAGAAGGTAGCTTCGGTTGGGTAATTGGAGCTCAAATCTCAACTCCTGAAATGAAAACCTCACTCACCAATGGTTCTCACTTGAACAACAGCCCTGACTGTCCATGAACTCGTATTATCCGACTCAGTGTAGTCACACACATAAGTGCCCTGGTGGTAGTCATAAATTTCATCCACGATGATCCGGTTGCTCCTTTCGTCAGGAAGTAGTTTTCCATTCTAATCCAAGAGACAGGAAAATTAAAAAACTTTCTTTAAACAGAGAGGTTTATTAATATTAAGCATACCTATAGAAAAACCTCACAAACTGGAACCAAGAAAGGGGAAAACTTGAGGTTTTCATGTCAGCCTGGTTGATCCAGGTTGCATCTCCCAAGAGCTGTGAAATGCTTCTGCTCAGATCAGATAAATGTAAGGTACTTATCTGAAATGGAGGCATTTTCAAATATAATTCCATCATCAGTGGGGATAAGCACACCAAATCTGATTAACCCACAAAGATTTATGTAACCCAGTTTTTCCCAAAGCATGATTCAGGCCCCTGAGAGCATTCTAGAAAACTCATAGTGTTCTAAGTAGCTGATATCTAACTGAATTTTTTTTTAGTTTGTGTATGGAAACTGACATCCATTTTCTCTGTAGAGGACTGATTTAAAATTTCCTCTTTTAATAAATTTAATTCTATAAAAAGTGAAATTTAAAATATTAAGTAACTAAATAGGCGGACATAAGTATGACAAAGAATGATTGATGATTGAGAAACACCTATTTAATTTATAGTAGACCCAAAGTCAAGTGAGAACTACAATATAATGATGAACATTTCTCTCCCTTGGGATCTATCGGGGACACTCTTTTGCATTTAGGATAAGATCTAAAGTCTGATCTTCCCATTCTTTCTCTGCCCCATTTCCTGCCACTGCCCTTCTAGCCCTGGCCCTTCCCTAAATAACCACGTTCTTTCTCAATCCATCCATTTGCACACCTCTCCCACAACTTTTCCCCACTGGGTAGGCTGATCCTCATTCAACTCTGAGTCAACAGATATCTCTGGAAGGACATCATCAGGTGCCCCCCCAATCAGGAACAGAACTTTATGATGTCAGACCTCTTACAATAATTATTTCTTAGTTACCTCCTTCTCTGTAGTTGTTGAAAGCGGCCTTGGTGCTAAGGCCTGTAGCTGCTCCTGGACACTGTGGGAGGAATGGACGCTGATGCCTTCCCTCCACAAGCCCTCAGCCTCACAATACTGGCCTCAAGTAGTAAGCCAGGGTAAGATGCACTCTCACAGCCCTGTTTCAACTTGCAGAGGGAGGGGATGCTCCCGCCTGTCTAATCAGAGTCTTGAAAAGTATGTGGGAATCAGGCAATTGGAGGTAAGTGCCATTAGGAACATGTGGAGCAAAGCATGTATATTGGAACCCAGGCCAAGTTGAAAGGGCTGATGCATAGAGATGTATTTTATCTGTGTGTTCAGTATACAGCATGCAGGCCAGCAGGTCAGCAATAGCAAGCTCTTCATAAGTGGTGAGTGAACAAATGCATGTATAATTGAAAGGTGTTGAATCACAAGAGTCACATGATCAACAGTATTAGAAAAATGACTAGCAGCTAAGTGCGGAAGCTCTTACAAATTTAAGCAAAGACAATCATAATCACCTTTTTATTACTAGGAGCTGGGACATAGTAGAGGCTTGATAAATATTTGCTGAATGATTATCACCACACCAGTAATCCTCCAGCTGCTATTCTCCATGTAGCACACGGCCTCCTAATTTCCACCTGAGTGTACCAGGAGCATATCTCTCAGCACTGATGTCAAAATAAGAGAGATAAAAAATAATAACAAAAAAATAGAACCTATTATCTATAAAGATTAGAAAATTTGGTCTTATGTGCTATCTCATCAAAAGGATCCTCTGACTTGGTTTGCATAGATTCTATGCCTTCTACTTTATAAATGAGAAAACTAATGTTTTGAAGGCTGTGTTTTGTTCCATATCATAGAGCTGGTAAATAGAGGGCTGAGAAGCAACCTAATTTTTTCTAACTCTGAGTTTCATGTTCTGATTCAGGAATTTCCCTCCCATCCACTTTGTCTGCTGACTTGTTGAAGCAGGGATTCCCCACACTCCAAGTCTCTGGTGTGGTTCTTGTGGCCCAGAAAGGAATTTCCAGCAGGTTGGCAAGGAGCCTAAGAGGATAGCTAGAACTGGACAGAGAGAAGAAGTTAGAAAAGAAAAGAAAAAAAACAGCAAACAATGTACAAAGGTACATGAAAGTCCAGAGGTGGGAGAGGCAATGTTAAATATCAATCATCTGATCTCACATATCAAGAACACTTTAAAAGAAAGATTTAGAACATGGGGTAAAATTCAGAGTGAAAACTCGAAGAAACAAGAGTAACAACATAAAAAGAACAGAAACTGAAGGAAGAAAGTAATGGGGGCAGGTACAGAGTTGTAACTGAGACCTGAGCTGAGCCACAGGGATGTTGGGTGGTGACAAGGTGGAGCTGGTTTTCTTTTTCAGGAAAAGGTAAGTATGGCTTGATCTACATCATTAATATCTTATGAGATGGAAACATCAAAGAAAAGAAAGAAGGAGAAACAATTTGTGTCAGGAATGATGGGAAATCGATTCTAATAAAATAGTCATAAATTACCCTAGTGGGAAAGAGCTGCTAAAGGACTCAGGGAAGTCGCCATTTTGCTCAGATGTAAAACAGTCATGAACGATACACTGAAGGAGGAACATCTCAGTTTGAACCTGTGTAAGTAGTGTCAGTAAATCCTAGAGAGAGCTGAGGCATGCAAAATGCTCAGGATACTAAAAGGACTTTTGAAGCTATGTAAGAAGCAAGAAGAAAAAGGGAAAGGTATTCTAGAAGCACTAATGATATTATACTCTAACACTGTCACTCTTGTACTGAAGGCAGTACACTCACTCCTGGGGGCACAACACACACCGCGCTATTCTGTGGGAATAGTGTTCTCTACAACTAGGAAACATAATGGAGCTCCAGCCACATGGCGGAGCTCCCACACTCACGGCAGAGCTCCCACCCACACGGCGGAGTTCCCACCACAAGGTAGAGGTCCCACGCGCACGGTGGAGGTCCCACCTACACGGCGGAGCTCCCACGCTCACGGCAGAGCTCCCACCCATACGCAGAGGTCCCACCACAAGGTGGAGGTCCCACGTGCACGGTGGAGGTCCCACCCGTACAGCGGAGCTCCCAGCTGCACGGCAGAGCTCCCACGCTCACGGCAGAGTTCCCACCCACACGGCGGAGGTCCCACCCTCATAGCAGAGCTCCCACCCCCATGGCGGAGGTCCCGCACGCACGGCGGAGGTCCCACCTACACGGTGGAGCTCCCACGCTCACGGCGGAGCTCCCACGTTCACGGCGGAGGTCCCACGTGCACGGCAGAGCTCCCACGCTCACAGCAGAGCTCCCACCCACACGGCAGAGCTTCCATCCAGGCTTTCATTCAGGTCTAGAGGAACTTTTCATTCTAGTCTAGATCTACATATGCAGCCCTGTCATCCCTGATGGACTTGAGGTTTTCATGTCTGTTTTAATGACTCCTTGGCATCCAGATCTGTCTGGGTCACCACTCATTATCCCCAATTGAATTAATTTCTGCTTACTCCAAATTGGTAGATGCTGTGACTATATTTGAGCCATAGAGACCCAAAATATATTAGTCATCTCTTTCACACCCCCTGAAATATTTAATTTTGTATTTTATTCCTTGAAAATACCACTAGCATCCACCATCTCCCTTCTGTGCCCATTGCCACTTCTATGCATGAGGACTCACATTTGCTAAAAGTGTGACTCTCTGGTCCCCTTCTGGCTTGAGCCAGGAGCTCTGTCTTCTCGCTTTCTCTCTAAATAAAAGCCTCTGCCTTGCACTCCTAAAATAAAGAAAGTTCAACCATACCAACAGGGACCCAAAACCATATACATAACTACCTAGAGCATTTATTTCCAGCTCTAACCCTACCTACACCACCCAAGAACCCTCTGCTCCCACCATACTGAGCTGCTCACCATACACAGAATTACCCTTAGTGTCTCCACTGTGTTTTCTGTTGCCCATGTTGAAATATCCTGTTAAGTGCAGCTACACAGTTTCTTGCTCCAATAATCAACTGACAACTTTCTACTTACACATAAATTCTGTACTAATATTTGTCACTTAACTACATACATTATAGCAATTATAGACTTGTGAGCTAGATGTCATTCTCTAACCAAAGTCTTGAATGAATTAACAGATGGTTTGTTAACTCTTAAATGAAAAGGTTGTTAATATCAGTGAGCTTGCATTTACTTGCAACAACCATGCCAATCTTCTCATTTCCCACATGACAGAATGATCAGACCAGAGGCCCAGAGGAATGTAGGAGACACCTATGAAAATTAGAAAATACTTCGATGATCTCCTTATTAAAAAAAGTGATACATGTGGGCTGAATGGGTTAAAATTTGGTTACCTTTTTCAGTTAACTGAGCCACAACCTTCAAGTTGTAGATTAATGGATGATATGTAACTAAAAAGATCAGTCTAGAGTCAGTAGCTGAGAACTTTGTCCTCAGTATAGGCTGTTCAGTATTTTTACTAAATGCTTAAGTTAACACCTGTCATACATGCATCTCATCTATAAGTTTCCCAAATCTGGAAATGATGGCTAATATGTTGTATTCCAAAATCTCAATTCCAGCTTCTTAATGTGTAGAATGATGAGATAACACTAAAAATTAGAATTTAATAGAAATAAATATAAAATGATGAACATGGTTTCAAATTCTAATCTATTAGCACAAAATTGAACCTCCTTGATTGCAGTTCTTGTGGAAAAGACCTGTTTGCCAACTCAGAACAAATCAACTATGTAATAGAGCTGTCCCAAAACTAATGCAATTGCAGGCTGCATAGATATGACATTCAGAACAAGCAAGGGAGGACATAATTTCTCTGGTTTCAGTATTGGTTAGACAACATGTGGGTAATAGCATTGAACAGATGTTAGAAAGTTGTCCAGGATTATGAGAGTTCTGAAATTTCACAGAAACAACAACCGAGTGGGCCAAAATAACAACCTTGGAGACAGTTCTCAAAAGTCAGCTCTAAATCATCTTTAGAAACATCTCTAATCATCTTCCCTACTTGCAATCACATTAATCCTTGGTCCTGCCAGCCTCACATACCTAAGTGCTTCATGTCACTCGACTCAACAGGAGCAGTTACTATGACAATGAGGCCAAAAGGAAATGAGAATGAGAAATGGCAGGTCTATGTGCGAACATTCCATGGAACACAAGGCTCAGAGACAACACAGCAGCCACGTCAGAATGTGGCGAGTGAATGTGGCATATGAGTGACATTGTCTTAAACCACCAGTGGAAAAGATACTTGGGGCACACGTATTCCAGACAAGAGATCACAGGGGTGTTACCAACACCCATGTTTCTGTGCCCTAGGACACTATAAGTGCATGAGCTCTCTATACCGCCTCTCTGTAACAGCCCTGTTACAATTTTGCCTGAATTAAAGATTTGTCTAAAGAACTTAAAATGCATTCTCATTACATGTAATCACTATTTATTCAGGATGAAGTGTGTTTATGCCAGGGGTATTTTTTCATTAGACGTTTTAGCAGTTAGGAAAATATAGAGAAAACATTCTTCAGATAAATAATAAAAAATTCATTTTAATTTTGACTTTTAGGTCATGAAATATTTCAGTTTAGAATCTCCAAACCTAAATTTTTTGATGCATCTATTAAAAATACTTTGGAAACACCCAGAGACTGCAGCACAGGCTTGACTTTGGTTGGGGAGGCTACACATCTGGCAGGTGCATTCCTGATCACAAGTCCCTTGGAATTGAAAACACCATGTTTTCATCCCCTCAGCCAGTGTTAATGTCACCTGCTGTGAGATGTGTGACCTACCCCCTCCCAGAGGACCTGAGGCTTACTTAGCTTGAAGGAAATGAGCATTGGGTGTTTTTCCCTGTCTAATGTTAACACTTTTAGTAACACACTTCTTCCATGAGATCTGTGACCTTCCACGATACTGTGTGTGTTATGTGTGTGTATGTATGCACATGCACACACACATGTAATTCACAAAACATAGCCTGAACCATGACCTGTCCAAATCTGCACCCAAAGATAAAAATAAACAACAGTCATTGTTTCCCTACTTTTAGGATAAATGCCTATTCACCATTTAACACATCCCACCATTTGTAGTCAAGGCCCCAGAGAAGTGAAATAAAGCTTCCTTTTGTGAATGTCATATGGAGTTACGGTTTAGTTTACAAGAGCAATATATGCAGAAGGCTGGCAACTTCCAAGTGCTAGTGTTTACATGAAAGTGAAAATAGCTGCATTTTACAGATGCAATCACTGAAAATGCAAAATGCGTTTTCATCTGAAATAACTGGGGCAAGCTTGCTTTCCTGGCTAGGAACAGCCTCCCTTGACATAGCTACACATCTGTCAGCCTGGATTACAGATACTTTCACACCAAGGGAAATTCTGTTCTTGAGAGAGAACTGAAAATAATGAGCAGAACCACGGACGCATCTCACAAACCTCACTTTAGAGGTTATGAAATTAATGTATTTCTCAAAGTAGGATTTTATTGAGGCCAGCACATTTTCAACTTCACTTTAAAATACAAAAATGAGATAAACACATCATTCACTCTCCTGTGTACTCAACTCTACCATGGCCCTGACACCACCCACCTGTGGTCACCAAGTCCTGAGAGGATGGAGTGAGGAAATGTCTCCTCACACCGCGTTAGGCGGCCTCACAAGTCTCTGGCTGACTGTTGGAGGGCATAAAGCCACCAGCAGACATGGACCACCTTCTCAACTGTGATCAGTGACAATTTAAAATGATATTTTATATTAACAAACATGTTTTAAAGGCAAATGTAAAGGTTCGCATGATTTTTTCAATCATGGTTTAAGGCTTCAAACAATTATTATCAGTGTAGGAGGCATTTTAAATTCTATTCCCTGATTCCACTTCTGTGGGCTAAGGTGACACAGGACTATGTTGTATAGCATTTATGTATCTGTTAGTTCTTGGAAAAACTATAAAGCACAGCAAAACTGTGCAGTGATTTTGTTATGAAGTCTACTCACATGTGGTTCAAAACCACTAACTCACCTTTCCCCGGTCTGCTCCCTTTCTCTCAGCACTGCCCTCCCTCCCCACCGACTCACCTGAGCAAGCTCCCTGTCAGCTGCACATCTTGTGCTTGCCAAAGTGTCCTCCCCAATTTGCCCTCTTTAGAATGTATTCCTAGCTCCTGTTTTTCTTTCAGGAACCCTCCACAACTTACTGGTTGCATGTTCCTTCCCCTTAGTAATGTCCCATGCTTTCCAAAGACAGTAAAAACGAATGAATCTGGCCTTCTATGTTAGCAGATATTCGTAAGTTTATATCTTACCTTATGTGTAATACAGGCATACCTCAAAGATATTGTGGTTTTGGTTCCAGACCAACACAATAAAGTGAATTATGCAATAAATCAAGTAAAAAAATTTTTATTTTCCAGTGCATATAAAAGTTATGTTTGCACTATATTGTAGCCTATTAAGCATGTGGTAATAGTAGCATTTCTTAAAAAAAGTACATACCTTAAAAATATTTTATTGTTAAAAAGTGCTAACCATCATCTAAGCTTTCAATGAGTCATAATCACTGACCAAAAATCACTATCAGATATAATAATAATGAAAAAGTTTGAAATATTGTGAGAATTTTAAAAAATGTGACACAGAAACACAAAGTAAGCAAATGCTGTTGAAAAAATGGTACCAATAGATTTGCTCGATGCAGCATTGCCACAAACATTTAATTGTAAAAATCTCAGTATCTGTGAAGTACAATAAATTGAAGCATTATAAAATGAGACATGCCTGTATACTTGAATTTTAGAAGTTTTTCTGGCATTGATCAAAATCTCTAATAATTAGACTACCAGACTCTCTGTTTACCTAGGGGAAAGACCATTTTAGAAAGTCACGTCTTCTCCGTAGGAATACAGCCAGTCTTTGAGAACCTCTAAGCATCACATTTGCAAGCCCACATTTCTATGAAGCACCTACTGAGACGTTCCCATAAAAACTGACACCAGTTTCAAAGAAGTGGTTCTTACCTGGTACCAGGTCACCTCTGGACTTCGTGAGTAACTTTGGCAGCCAAGACTGGGGCAATAAATAGAGCTAATGCTACCAAGAAGAAGGGACTGCTTATGTAATCTGACAGAGCTCGTACAGGATGCATTTGTCTTGGGCTTAACGTCTAAGACAGTCTTGACACAACAGGCCTCATCCTGAGGGCTCCTAGGAGAGTTAACAAGGTCCTGTGAACATAGATATTATATTCAGATAATAAAGGACTTGGGAATGTTTTCATATAGGAGAGTATTTGGGACATACCTAATCCTGGGTCTACAAATATACGACCCAGCATTATTCATCTCTGTGGTCAGAAAACGGAGGGTGTTCTTGTCCTGGATGATGTGAGAATGGTTTTTAGTAACTTTCACTAATGGTTCTCCATTTTGAAGTTGCAGGTACCATTGGACATCAGATAGGTTCTTACTGCCACTGCAGGGCAAGTGCTCAGAGCCTCGGGTTGGTGAAATTTGGTGTCTGTGGTGTAAATGCAATTTCTGTAGCTCTGGTAAATCACAAAATAAGACAAACTCCTCTTCACTCCTTGCTGAATAAGCCCAGAGAATTTTCTTGGTAGAGCAATCTAGAAACAACAATGAATAAAGCAATACAGAAACATACTAGAAGATAAAATTCTATCTTGGCAATAATTTTTTGGATATAATACCTAAAACTTTGCAACAAAATAAAAAAATGAACAAGAGACTACATAAAACTACATCTACAACTAGATCTGCACAGCAAAACAAAAAAAATTTGTCAACAAAATGAAAAGACAACCTATGGAATGAGAAAAAATTTTGCAATCCACGTATCTAAGGGGTCAATATCCACCATATATAAACAACCCACATAGTGCAATTGCAAAAATCTCCCCAAAATATCCAATGAAAAATGGACAAAGGATCTGAATAGACTTTTCTAAAGAAGACATGCAAATGCCCCACAGATACCTGAAAAAGTGCCCATAAGGAAATACAAGTCAAAACCACAATGAGATATCATCTCTCACCTGTCAGAATTGCTGTCATCAAAAAGACAAGAAACAAGAAATGGTAGTGAGGATTTTAAAAAGGGAATCCCTTGTGCACTATTGATGGGAATGTAAACAGGTATAGCCACTATGGAAAACAGTATGGATGTTCATCAAAACAATAAAAATAGAACTACCATATGATCCAACAGTTCCATTTCTGGGAATATATCCAAAGGAAATGAAAACACGACATCAAAGAGATGTCCACACCCTCATGTCCATAGGAGCATTATATACAATAAGCAAGTTTAATCAAACTCTTGACAGATAGTAACTACACTAACTGGGGTGAGCATTAGATCATGCATGTGACTGTTGGATCATTATATTGCATACTTGAAACCAAAAAAGATATTATATATCAACTATACTTCAATAAAAAATGATAATAAAAATATCAAAGTCTAACTTATATTTACAAAGAGTACTTGATTTAATGAGGGACTGAGCTCCCTCGCATGACTTTCTTCTTCACTGTTCCCATGCTCTAACTCCCTCCCAGGGAACATCAGCATTGCCAGTAGCAGTGGCACCTTCCTGTTAGAAATGGCTGAAACACCTCCCATTTCTCTTCCCTGCTCCCGCTGAAACCCAGCTACAGCAAGTGGGTTTCCCATCACTGCTTGGAATTAACTGAAATCTGTTCATCCCAATAACTTCTCCCCCTACACCTTAACACTAGGAAGGAAATGCTCTGTATTGATATATCACATGTTGCTGATACATCAAATCATCTGTCACTTTAAACTTTGACCCCAAGACTTATAGTACCAACGTGAAAAGAGAAAACTCCTACCTGAAATATTAAATCCTTTAATTCTCTCTCTTGCAACAAGCCAAATAAATATCCAGGCCAAATAGAGCATTATTCTCCGTGGGTTCTATATCACCACATCAGTAAATTTATTCTGTTGCCAGACAGTAGTGCATTGTGATTCCGAGCTCTGCCCTGAGAATCCTCTTCATGTCTGCAAATCAAGAAATGGGAAATGGAGAAATCGGAACCGGTGATCAAAATGCAAGTCACACAGGAAGCTTTGAAAGGGCAGGTCCTACAGAAACAAGCATTTGCATGCCCACAGTGGTGTGGCATTTTCAAAGGTGAGCAGCAGTCAGTCTGTCTGGGCCATTTCTCACACACCTCAAGGAAGGAGAGCATCTCAGGCTCACAGTATCACTTAGACCTCTGCACCATGTGGTATGTTTTTTTCGTGCCATTTCTTCGTGGAATACTTTTTCTTTTTCTTAATATTATCACCTAGTATGAATATTTCCATGAGTAATTTGGAAAGAGTTAAATGAACGTTTTTCTGAAAAGATGGCCTAAGTTGAGTGAAGATGTCCAATTCTTCAGTTAGGATAGCTAGGGCTACAACTCACAGGTACGCAACGTGAGAATGTGTTCCTGTTACCAGTTTGTGATAGCTTTTAAAGACTAGAGTATGCTTGGCTCTCTGTGCACCAGCAAGAGAAGGTCGTCACTGGCTGGAATCACCACCAACCCTCTGAGCTGCTAAACGGAGGGCAGGCCACCTCGAGGCTGAGAACCAGAGCCCGAACCGTGCCCACAGTGCGTGTGTCCTCCTCGCGACAGGTCCTTATAGCTTCCTTGTATGGTCATTGGAAATTTCAGGCTATTTATAAGAGATGAGAGATGAAAATATTGGGTGGGTTCTTAGCACATTTGGCTGCTATAACAGAATGCCACATATTGGATGGCTTATAAACAATAGGAATTTATTGCTCAGTTCTGGAGGCTGGGAAGTCCAAGATCAAGGTGCCAGTATGGTGACCTCCTGGTCAGCACTCTCTTCCTGGTCCATGGCCTGTGCCTTCTCAATGTGTTCGCACGTGGTGGAAGGGGCAGAGAGTTCTCTGGAGTGTCTTTTGTAAGAACACTAATCCCATTCATGAAGGCTTCACCCTCTGACCTAAGCACCTGTCAAAGGTCCCATCTCCAAATAACGTCATTAGTGTATCATTTTGTGGGGTTAGGATTTCAACATATGAATTTGGGGAGGACACAGACATTCAGATCAGACAAGTGCATATTATTTAATTTTGTTGTAAGCAGGAAATGAAAGTAATTTTGCTATCGAAGAGCTTTGCCTGTGCTTTTTAGAGTCCTGAACTATTACCAATAATATAAAAATAACCTGCATATTATTCTTGGGATCTTAGGAATAAGGTAACTTACCCCTGAACTTTGGCTAAATATTTTCCCTAAAATACTCCCTCAGGCTCTTGGCAGAGGAAGAGGTAAACGGTATAGTCTCCATCCTCAAGGGTCTGCCACAATGTAGAAAACAATGTAAAAATAATATTTATTCTGACACTTGCTGAAACAGTAAGGAAGACTTTATTCAATACTATTTCAACAGGGGAGAGAGATCAAGCTTAACTCAGAATACAATGAGGCAAGTGAGGATTTATAGCCAAGGGGCAGTGGGAGGCCATCAACGATGGGGAATCATTAAGAGGAGACATCACGGTTAAGGGAATTTTACTAACTGATCTAACAGGATTCTTACTAAAGGCAGATCAAGGACGTAGATATCAAAGCCTAGATTTGAGAAAATTGATCAGAGAGCAAGGGTGATCAGATAACAAGAACGTGGGATGAGTCAGCACAAGTCTTTGCTATGACTGGGCTGGCAGACCAAAGACAGGACAGAAGCCCCGGTCAGTGCTGAGCCCAAGAGGTGCCAGAGGAGCCTGACCAAGACGCGGTCAAGGAGAAGGTCTTTGTCAACACAAACATACAAGTAAGCAATTTGTGGTGACAGAAAAGAAAACAAGAATGAGGGAAGAAAAGAAAGAGGTGGAAAAGGGAAAGGAGGAGAAGAGTTGTGTTAAATATAGTATGGCCACTATGAACGTTATCTTTAAAAATCCTCTTCCCACAACATCCATGTTTTTTAGGAAGCTGACAGATAATCTCTCTCTCCATACTGAAACATGCAAATTCTCTCCTTACTCCTCCCTGCACTCTGGCCATTCCTGAGACCACTCCCTCTGCCCCCAGCTTTCCCAGCACCTTTCTTTCCAGGGATCCCCATCGTTTCTCATAAAGAAATACTTGGCTTTCCTCATCTTATAAGATTATTCACTTCCAACCAGTTTCCCAAACACACACACACACACACAAACGCACACCCCATGTTTCCAACATCTTCAAAGGCAGAACAAAAGAATAATATTAACAATTATAAATTAGTTATCAATAACTAATGTTTCTCTTACAGAAATATTGAATCAAGGTGTCTTCAAGCTGGAGTCTTGGGACCAATGGAAATATAATTGCAAAGGTCATCTTAGCTCTAACCTGCTGTGATTCTATGTTTGAATATTTCAGCATATAGAAAATTAGTTGCCACAACATCCAGAAGCCTCCAGCCCTCAGGAAAGCCAGCCCAACCTGGAACCACCGGACGCTGTCTCCCTGACACGCTCACCTGCTGTCCTAAGACCTCAGGCTGCCTGGAGGTACTTCCAGCTTACAGCTTCATCTCTAGGACACTGTTTCTCAAGTTACCTTGATTACAAGAATTACCTGGGACACTGTTATAAATGCAGATTTTTAGGCTCTCCGGATCATATTCAATCAGATTCTCAAGGAGAATACATTGGAATCTCTACTATAAACAAGTGTCAGGATGATTGCTGTGATCGGGAAGCATCCTTGGGAAACCCTGCTCAAGGACAAGGACAGGATTTGAGGAGGTGACTCCACACTGAGTACTAGTGGCTGTTGCCAGCCAGGACTGTTGGGCAACTAAGCAACACAAGGACCAGTCCGTTCTGGGAATCCCCTTTATGTGGGGTAACACTGTGTGGGGCTTGTTTGTCAATGTCGGCCTTTTGAAGACCATTTAACATCTATGTGATGGCTTTCATTCCACCATCACCAAAGTGTTTCCATGAATCATAAGAAATCACACAAGACACAGAGTATCTCATTTATCAACCTTGGCAACGGACTGCAAACTAAGCTATCGGCTCTGTTGATGGGAGTAAAGCCATGGAAACATGGCAGTGAATACATTGCACCACTCTCTCACCGACTTTCTGATCACAGCTGGGAAGACTGCTGTTGTTTTTCTCATTTTACTGATGGACAACCTTGGCTCACATTGCTTGAAACAGTGGTCCCCACTGCTAATGGCCCTCACTCATTTGGTATTAGAAGAGGCATTCACGTCCGGATGTAGAGGGTTTCAAAGCTTCTGATTGTCCCATCACTACATGCTATCCCTCCACAGGAGGAGACAAGAGCCCAAGGGGGCAGCTTCAAGTATCTGAAGGGTCTCATCTCCAAAACATTATCCACAGCTGCTTTTTGTGAAGCAGATTTCTTTTGTCAGAGGTTAAGGTCACCCACCCCCACTTCAGTCAAGGCTATATCTTCTAGTATCTTTGGTTGACAGTGAACTAAAATTTTCTCTGACCAAAGCTTTCAATGGGACAAAGGGAAAGAGAAGAAAATGCTGGAGAAGGCAGGTGTCAACAGAGAGTCTGAGGATTAGCAAGGGGAATTTTATTATCAAAGATAAACTACCCTATGATTACCCACAGGATCAGTGGTGACTGTACACAGAGGATACATGTACACATAGAAACTTGTTCTTGTGTAATAGTACTTATTTAATTCAACCAATATGATTCTTACATGGTCTGTGGTAGCTTTATACCCCCTTGTCTAGGAATTATAGAAAATCAGGTAAATAGTGCCTACTCTCAAAGATCTTATAGTCAGGATAAGCATTTGAATTTGGCAAAATTCTGAGTTTTTCACAAAACGCTCAAACCACTATACATGGGCTTATTTGATAACTACCTGTTTTTTTCATCAAGTGAAAGTTTTTCTGTGTGTGTATATGGATAGATAGATAGATAGAAAGATAGATAGATAAATAGATAGATGATAGATAGATAGATAGATAGATAGATAGATAGATAGATAGATAGATAGATAGATGATAGATAGACATAAATTTTGCTAGATAATAGATCTGTTATTAAAATACTTCCTGGAAAGAAATGGTATTAGCAATTCATTTGGAAAGTTATTTAAGCTCTTTTCTCAGCTTAAATTTTCTGCTTAGGAAATCTAGTGAGAAAAAATTTACTATTGTCTTACCTTTATTTTCTGTCCTTAAGGCATAGGAAAGAGGAAGAAATGTCAAATCCTTATTTCAGTGCCTGCCGGCGTTTTTATCTGAAGAACACATGGGAATATCCATTTTCAAAGAATCCTACTTTTGGTCTCTCTAGCCAGAGAGCTACCTGGAGATGACACAATAGACATTTAACTCACACAAGTTTGGAAATAATGAGCTATGCCTGGAGAAGAAAGGAAAACTTTTATTATTTTGTATATGACCGCTGATATTGTCAAATTCATGGTCAGACAGAAAAACCAAATTAGCTACCTCCAGCAGTGGAAGGAAATGCCCCGAGGACGAAGTATCTGAGACTCTTCTCTGATCAACCTCCTCCACTAGATAGGTTTGTGGTTAGAGTTAGTTGAAAGAGTGAGTAAACCTGCTTCCTTTACAGGAATTTCCTGTTGAAGAATGTTAACAACTCAGTTTCTCAACTGTGGGCTTTGGTTTTTTCTTTGGTCTTAGAAAACTAAGCCCCGAAAAGAACCTTTAAAGTATAAGCTGAAGCCTTTTGAGCTTCTTAATTCTGAAAAAGAAAAAAATATGTATCTCAAACACCATTTCTATGAAGAAATAAATAACATGACAGAGAGGAAAATAAATCTAGGGTCTAAAACCAGCAGCTTTTTCTTTTTGGTACCTATTTATTAACAGAGAAGGCTTCAAAAAATAACATATAACTAAGAATTTTCCTTCAGTTGAGCAACTAAAATAATTTAATAAGGACTTGAGAGCACCCTGAGACCACACAAGTCAGAAAGAGCTTTGTACAGAAAGCGTCTTGGCCAAGCCTAGATATCGCCCTCCCACAAAGACAGGACTGATTGAGCTGAATATGTCTAAGTTCCAGGGCTATTTCTATACATAAGTAGATGATAACATAAAATACAAATAAAGACTAAACTCACTTTGGATGAAGCCAAAATAAGTCTACCTGAAGTGAGAGTGATAAGAGAAAAGGAGTAAGCAATTATAATCAGGAATAAGCCCAGAACTACATCTGACACTGGTCATGAATCCACCTAGGATTCCAATATTACATGAGTTGTTTTGTTTTGTTTTGTTTTTTCCACGTTTATTCCAAGAGAGGTTCTAGGAAGCAACTGGAAGGATATTCCAGGCATGGGATGCTCCAGGCTTCCCATGCGATACGGGGGCAGCACGGTGATAAAAATAGAGGCAGCAGACCTGGGGAGTTGGGGAGAGACATGACTCAGATGGATGGGGAGGATCAAGTGTAAGTGTTGTTTATGACAAGTATTCAATAGCCGTGGAATTGAACCGGATTTAAGTGAATTAGAAGGTCAAAGCTGTCCTTCTGAAGTTTCAGAGATCCTGATGCAGGTCTTAAAGTTGAGTGTAAAATTCATTAAAGAGGTGTTCCCTGAACTGAATTCAATCACTATAGTAGAACTTAAATCAGGTTGAGGAGTTAGAATAGCCTGGTATAAACACTGTGAGGATGGTCTCAAAAAATGGCAGCCATCAGTCCCTTTGGCCCACCTCGTGTGCTTTCTCCTTTTCATGTGAAGAGGTAGAATCTGTTTTCTCTGTCCTTGAATGCAGGCTGACTTTGTGACTTGCTTTGACCAACTGAATGCAGTGGAAGTGTCACTGTGCTAGCTCTTTAAAGTTCTCAGCTCCCACTTCCTCTGTCTGGGAAGCTAGACGTGATATAAGAATTCCAAATATCCTGAAATCACCTTGCTGTAGGGAAGCCAAGCTAGCCAGGAGAAATGAAAATGGGTCCATTCTGTGAATTCATATTTCCAAACATTTTGTGTATGTCATTGTACCAGAAACATGATACAAGTTTAAATAAAATACAGTCTCTGTCCTCAAAGAGCTCATATTTTGGGGGAAAGATAATTATACTGCTCAGCAATAAGTCCAATCTAACAAACATTTGCTGACCTTGCAAGGCATTTTAGTAGGAGCTATTGTTATGCGGGTGAATATGATGGTTTCTGTCCTTCAGAAGTTACCAGTTTAGCTGGAGGGAAAGGAACTGGGCCTTTAAAGACCAGTTCTTGCATGGTTTTTGCTTAATAGAGGTATGCATAGCGGAACATAGGAAGGGGGCTTTTAGCTGAACTGCAAACTCCAGGGTGACTCCTAGAGGGGATTCACTCAATGTTCATTAATTTTTTTTAACTAAAGGGGTAGGTGGTTCAATTTATCATCTGTTATCCTTCAAACTCTTCTCTAGACTTTCTTTCACTTATCTCTCCCCACCAACTATTTTACCTGCCTGAGGATGTTTTTCTAACAGCCCACTTGAACTGTGGTTGTTTTCTCTCCCACAGCCCTGATTCGTACCACAGATTCCCAGTCATCACAGCGCCCTCCCCACTCAAAGCCACTGGGTCTGACCAGTAGGTCCTTTTACAGTCATTCTGCCCATTGCGCCCTTGTTGAGGCTGTCCACAAACGCCTGGGTCACTCTGCTTCCTGATCTGAAGGGTCAGCTCCCCGCTCACCCTTACTCTCACCGGGACTCTCCCTGCTATGGTCCGTGGTAATCTGGGTGCACACACAGATGATCCACAGAGCACTGTGGCCTCTGGGTCTTCAACTCCCTCTTTTCCAAATACCTTGCTCTCCGTCCTGTCTCAGGCATGTGTTCCTACAGTCATACCCTAGATTCATCCTTCCTGACAATTGCCATACCTCCATAACACTCCGCTCCGTGACAATCACCTCCTATCATTCAGCTCAGTCCCTGAAATGTTCCAGTGTCAAATCAACTGTGACAATCATTTGGTCACAGAAAAAATCTTTTATTGATCTTACCTAATTTTCAATGACAGTCTCCACACTTCTATTTTCCAACTTAAATTATACCATCTTCATTATTATTAGTCCCTTGCATGGACCCTTAGTTTACTCGCCACTCCTTGCTTTATTAGACCAGCTTGAAAAATACTAACTCCATTCCCTACTTGCACTGCGTAATTCAGTGTGGCTGGAGAAAACGCACTGCCACTCTCAGTAACCCAAGGGATAGGTCACGCTTCTTCAAAGCCATATTACATTTCTCCAATTCATACACTCTCCCATTCGCCTAGGAAATAATTTCATCGCTCTTCCTTTCATCTAAAATCTTCTCCCTTATCCTCATTCTCAGCTGATGACTGAGAAAACTGCAGGCAGAAAAGAACTTCCAAAAAGCTCCCTCTAAAACATCTACCCACCTATGTTTACGAAAGGGAAAAAGAGGAAGAAGGTAAAGCAGCTGCTAAGGAGCTATCATACAGAAGACAGGGCCAGGGTAGAACTTACTGGCTGAATGTGAGACATGGGAAAAAAGAATTGATAGAAATGACTCTTAGCTTCCTAGTTTTGCCATCAGGCAGAGAATGGTTTCATTAACAAAAATAGATTGTGGTAGGAAGTGTAGGCTTAGGGAAACGAGTAAGTTCAGTATAAATAGTTGAGTTTTAGATGCTATGTACATCTCTAGATAAAGCTATGCAATGTAGAGCTCAATGTATGATTCTAGAGCTCAAAAAATAGACTTCAGATAGGACGAGGGGTCTCTCTGCAGGTCAGCTGACATAATGGGCAAGGAGAATAGACAGCATGAAAACAAGAGTCCCGAAAAGGACCCTGGAAAATGTTAGGGGGTTGTGGGGTGGTGTCATGGGACAGGAAAAGAGAAAACTCTAAAACAGTATGAAAAGAAAATATAAAAACTGTGCAATGAGAACCAGGAAAGAATCATTTTACAAATCCAAGGGACGGTTCAAGAAGAAGAGTGGTGAGCAGTGTTGAATACAGCAGAGAATGGGAAAGTTTCTGTTAGATTTAGCATTGCAAAGAGTGCAGACCCAGGGGACTGCTGAGTGTGGAAGGTGTTGCAGAGAGCGGAACAGGGACTAACAAGTGTAGCTACCTTTTTAAGGACTTTGACTTTGAACAAAATTTTAATTATAATCTTTTGACTTCGTAGCAATGAAAGGTGTGTCTTACCTCTTATCCCACCATCACAAATACATTTTCCTTGGCTTCAGCTTCCAAATATAGTTTTATCATAATTTTAGTTAAGTACATATTTAATATTTACCCCATTGTGACCAGTTAAATATAATTCATGGCAGAGCCATGCATGCTATTTGCCTACATTTCCTTTCATGTACCAACTTTCAATTCATTTGTTCACTTGAAGCTAATTATTTTTCTTCATTTGATTACAATTCTTCTATAGCTATCGTTAAATCATTCCTAAACTCCCCACTAGAAATTAAATGAACTTTCAATACATTCAACACAGCTAGATCTATCTTCTTCCTGAAAACAGTCTGGAGTTTGCTTTTCTTCTCAAATATGGCATATGTGCAAGAGCCATCCTGGAGTTTCCAGTTACCATCAGTCTAGAGATGCTTTTTCCACTATCTCAAGTCAGGTCCCCTGTTTCTGAACCCTAAATCATTCTCTTGACGAATGTTCCCTTCCTTAGAAGGCACCTCTTTCAGTAGACCCAAGGCAAAGGTTACTTAGGAGGTAAATATCTTGGAACCTCATAAGTCTAAGAATCTCTATTTTATCCTCACACTTCAATAACTGAGTATAGAACTCTAGGGGTTACATCTTCTTCCTCCCAATTTTGCAGGCATTTCTGTATCGATTTCACTGGGCAATTGATGTTCCTTTCATTCTGGAAACTCCTTCTATTTGGAGATATGTTAATTATTTCTAAAATAACTTCCTTTACTTTGCTATTCTCATTTTGTAGATTACCTGCTTATTCTCATTTTATAGATATTCTATTACTTTAATTTAGACTAATGCTCTAATTCTTTAATTTTTTTCTCTTTTATTTATTTAGCTTTTTGTGTTACATTCTGGGTAACACCTCACTGTCCTCCAAGCCTGAAATGATATTTTCCACTTCAGTTATCTCATTTTTAAGTTCTAGCTCCATTTCATTATGCTCCTATGTAACATCTTTTCTTATTTCTCTGAGAATATTAAAGTTTGTTTTTAAATATGATTTTCCTTTGGCTTATCTCCATTTCCTCCAAGCTCTATTTTGCTGTTAGTCTTGGCCTTCCACAGTAAGGAACTTTCTCAAATGTGCAATGATTTTTCACCGTTTGCTAATACTTAGAATGGGACCCTATGATAAAGATCACATACACATACATAACTCAAACCTAAGGATCAGTCTTGCTTAGAAATAAATATGCAGATTCCTAAATAAAACATTAGTGAACAAAATTCAGAGATTATTTATGAAATGCATTAAGATGAAGTGAGGTTTATGTTAGTAATGCAAAACATTAATGTACTCCAGAGAGAAAAGTCACATGATCATCTCCATAGTTGCAGAAAAGCAATTTCTCCATTGGACAAAAATCAATAATGATTCATGTTTTAAAAAAATCACGATAAAATCAGAACAATGGATATGTTCTTAATTTAATTTTGTGTATGTGTGTGATGTAGATTTATAAAACAGTATCATACTTAGTGAGGAAGCACTAAGAACTTCCCATTAAAGTCAAGAACAAGATAAGAATATCTACACCTACATTATTTAACATTACATTGGAGGTTTCATTGCCAAGGCAAATAAACAAGTAAAAGCAGTTAGAGGCATTGAAACTCCCTTCCAATTTTAATGTCACTAATTGCTTATCTCTAATTAATTATCTAACTGTCCATCTCTTTTTACACATGATATACATCTTGAAAAAAGGAGAGAATCAATTAAATAATTGGCTCAAGAAATAAGAATTCAATGAATTCTATAAAGTAGTAGATGATAAAATCAAAACAAAAGCTAAAAACCTTTAGGTACATAAACAAAAACAATTTAGAAGATATAAGGAAGAGACAACACCATTTTAATAGCAAAATAGCATGAACTTAACATGAAATATCCAAAATCTCTATGAGCAAACCATAAAACACTCCTGAAAGAATAAAATACAGACTTAAACTAGTAGAAAGATGTCCTATGCTCTTGTCGAGGGAGGCACAAACCTCATACCAAAATTGCTTCTCCCTATGTTAACTGAAAAATTTAATGTGAATTCAATAAAATGCCATCAGGTTCTCCTCTGGACATTAACATGCTGATTATAAAATTCATTTGGAAGAAAAAAACATGTGAGAAAAATCAGAAAATCAGGAGATTTGGGGTAGGACAGGCTTCTATAAGATATAAAAATATATTTAAAAATCCCTATAATTAAAACAATGTGGTATTATCCTATGAGCAGAAAGACGACAAATAGAACAGACTAGATACTCCAGAAATAGACCTAATAGGATATAAAAATTTAGTAGAAGTTAAAAGGAGCATCCTGAAATCAGTGGATAGAAAGTGATCTTTTTAAAAAGTTGTGCTGTGGTAACTGGATCGCCATATGGCAAATGGTGGCATGAATCCATTTCTGGCATCGCGCACCAGGGTACATTCCAAATGGGCTGAAGATTTAAATGTGAAAAATGAATCTGAACAAGTATTGAAGGAATGGTGAATTCTTCCATAATTAGGGAATGGGTAAATGCTGAAAGCAGAGTAAAAACACAAATGACAAACTGGGGAAAAAAATATTTGCAATTTACATCACAATGTCTTAATAGCTTTAATATGTAAAGAACTTCCAACAATAGAGATGAAAAAGATCAACATCTATACAGAAAAACTGGCAAAAGCTAAGGAACCAGCTCTCCTTACATTGCTATTGAGAATGCAAAACAATACAACTTCTATGAAAAGGAATTTGGCAAACTGAGCAAAATTACTTATGCATTACTCTCTGCCCCAGGGACCAGACATCTAGGAATCTATCCCAAACATATTCTAGCAAAAATGTGAAAACATGAATGCTTAAGACTATTCTTTACACCATAGTCTGTAATTGCAAAAGCCTGGAAACATTTGAGACTGGTGAATAAATGACAGTATGGCCACACACTGGTATACCATGTATTGTAAGAAAGAAGAGAAATAGAACTATATACAGTTAGGGAATGATCTCTGAATATATTACTAAATAGGAAAAGCAAGGTGGAAAAAAATGTATATAATATACTATGATTTACTAGAGATGAGGGGATTCAAATAAACACATGTATTTATTTATATTATAAATGGAAGGATAAATCAGCATCATTTGTAGGAAGGTTTGCCTATAGGGGAAGGAACGAACAAGTGGCAGAGATAGAAGCTGGACTTCTCTGCATATACTTACTTTTGCAGGTTTGTTCTAAGAAGAACATAAATGTTTTACATTTTTACAAGACAAAATTTCAAGAAGCATTCCCTAAAGATCGAAATAAAAGAAATAAATCTAACTTTAAATTGAGGTGACAAGTCTACATCCAGAGAATTAATTTCAAATGACTTTGGAACACAATACCTTGACTTTCTATTCTAAGGGGTTGTTCTCAAAGGATAAAACAGTTCAAAAAAATTCTGGAACCATTTTTAGTAGACAAAATATTGATAGATACGGCAGAATTATAATTGTTCTGAGGTTATTATGTACTTGGAGGGTAAAGAAAATTAATAATTATGTGACTTCTTGTGGCCTCAGGTGCACAGAAGCAATTGATTTTTTCAGGCCTGAGCAGCCGGGCAGTATGGGTCTCCCCCTTCTGAGGATGCAGACCTGTTCCGGGCCTGCCAGAGGCAGCAGGAGCTTCCTGGCTGCACACATCTCTTCCTGTCTGTGGCAGGATCAGCAGCTCCTTCTGTAGCCCTTTTTTGGGGGTGACTTCACAAGATATCTTTGGAAGATTAGCCTAGACTCTGTTTCTTCCCCTCTTTGAACAATTCTGTAACCGTTCCTGTTTAAACGAGCTAGAAAGGATCACGTTCATTACATGACCTCTTCAGAGGTATTTTATTTTGTTAAGTAAAATTGTTATGTGGAACCTCAACATAAAAATGCATCAGGCAGTGTTGCTCTAGTGGAAGTAGGTGGGGAGAAGGTGGGCCCCGCTCACCTTCTCCTCACTCCACCCTGCTACCCAGGATGGTTCCCGAGGCCCCCCTAGAGAAACCGAGGCCTCCCAAAAGACAATCTGAAACTCTATTTCTAATATGTTCACCATTAATTATTCAACACACATATCAAGTTGTAACAATTGTATAAATGGGTATGGCATTCCCTGGGTGTGTATGTGTAACCACAAGATAGGCGGAAAAGAGATAAAAGCCGGTTTTCACAACCTGCACACAGAGACATAGGTGTTGGGCTCAGAGCTCCTAGCCTGGACTCTGATCACTGCCGGTGTGGCAAGCAGGTGGGGCCGGAAGGACCCTGTGTCCTGCCCACAACACCCTCATTCTGTTTCCTGTTTGATTTGTGGCTCGGCCACTCTTCAAAGAGTGCCCATTGCCTAAGCCTTCCTCTCAGAGCAGCTTCTGCTCAGAAAGGTGGCTTCCCCCAGACCTGGGGTCTCCCCGTCAGAGCTGCACTCAGCCAAAGTCATGACTTTTTTCCTCAGGTATTTAAAGCTACTATTCAGTGCAGCCTGTGCACTGGTTTTGCCAGTGGCCCCACTTCAGACAAGCCCACGGATGGCCACAGGGCAGCACATCCTCTGAGCGTCTTGCTGACCATCCTGGTAAGCCCACTAGCCCACCATCCAGTGTCAACATAGGGTAGCTTCCAGTGCCTGATGGAAGTCTAATGCACAGTATTGTGACAGTGGGCTTCCTCCAGCCCAGCGGACACTTCCGTCTTGTGGCACACATGAGTGTTACTTTCTGGCTCCCTCTTTACCCTGGACACTGAGAATAAAGCCTCAGTCTGCCTCTGCAGGAATCTCTCCTAGACCCTCCTACTATACGGCATCACTCCAGAAAGTGCTTGCAGCCTCCAAAACCTACACCAAGTCTCCTTGTCCTACAGGAAACCCCAAAGAAGGAGGGCAGTGAGCCTCCCTGCCCAGACCCCCTGCCCCAGCCTCCACACACTCACTGGCTGGTGACCTGGGTCAAGTCCCTGCGCTCACCATGTCTCAGGTTCCTGGGTTTAGAATATGTGGGTAATATATTTAAGAGAATATCTCTCTAATAGATGTTTCCAGTCCATCAGAGACATGCATGGGTATTTCTTTATGGATCTTAAGAGAGCTGGCCATTCACTGATTCTCTGAAATGGACTACACAGTTTAAGGACATCAGAAGTCATAGCAAAGAATGATGTCATCCTATCAATAAATTTTGTTTATGGCCCTAGCTGGAAATGTTTGCACTTAAATTTTAAAATATGCACATTAATTAATTGGTATATAAGGAGCTCATACTTGGGCTGGGTACTGAATGATCTTTAAAGAGAGGGAGGAGATTCTTTTGCTCCTGGATGGAAGGTAAAACCAAAAAGATAGGTACAAAATAATTTGACTTTAACAGAAGATGGGTGTAGGAGTTCATTTTGAATGACTCATGTCTTATTAAATCAGGTGGGAATCTCTGCTGAGAATGAGGGAATGGAATCTTTAAGTAACTGGAAAAGCTGTCAAGAGACATTTCAAAAATTAAGGCACTAGACCAGTGGTTCATTATTTTTAGCATATTTTAATGTACACATTTAACACATTTAATACAAAATACATTTAACATATTATAAGCACACATAATAAAAGAAAAGAGCAAAATCATTCTGTATATATTAGAGACTATGATGATAGCCAAAACATTTCTCTTGAGCATATATTTTCACATATGAAGCTTAAGTCAGTAATTAAATTATTTTTCTTTTCATACTCATCCAACTAGCACACAAAATTGTAAGCTCTACAAAAATTATATCACTTTCTTACACTGAAAAATCTAATGAAAATCTTGCTCTTCTTTGATTTTCAGCAATATCTATTCTACTTGCTTTAAACAGTCTCTGCTTTGAGCCTCTCTGGAACCGTCACACCACACACATAGATTCTAAACAGCCTCCAAACCTCATTCAACTCTTCCCTTGTCATCAAGGCTGATATGTATCACTGAGTGATTTGCGGCCAGCCACACTGCTGAGGTGGTCAAGAAGGCCCATGGTGTTCAGCTCACTGTACAGAGGCAGATACATATATCTCCCAAGGTCAAGTTGCACATGTTTCCAGTCCAATAGACACACATGAGGTATTTATGCATTTAGAGAGCTGGCGGTTCACTGATTCTCTGAAACAGACTGCAAGAAATACCTGTTGCCCTGCTGAAATACTCCTTCCACATGCTTCTCTGTATATACAAATACCCTCATGTCAAACCACCTGCCTTTCCAGATCTCGTTCTCTCTCCTGCTTTCTGGCTTCCACTGTAGTTCACTCAGAAATATTTAATCTGAATAATAATAATAACAATAACAGTAATAGCAGCACTTTGAGAATGTTAAATCTGTGCCAAGAACTGTTGTAATTTACATTTATTCATTTAGTTCCCCTGTAAGGTAGGTATAATTATTATAAACTCTAATTGTGCAGATGGAGAAACTGAGGCACGTATCAGTTAGAAAAGATTCCAGAGGTCACAGAAGTAAGCAGCAAACTCAGGATTTGTGCTTGAGCAACCTGGATGTACAACCACCAGGCTGCCTCCACCTTAAGGGCATTTTAAACATGTAAGTTTAAAAAATCAAGCAAATAAAAACCATTTTTTGCTATTAAATCTGGCACCCATCTTGTGTATAAACAGTCACATAAAATCAACAAATGTTTTGGGCCAGTTTTGAAAAACCCAGAGAATTATTTAAATTAAAGTGTGTGTTTCTCATGAAAGACAAAACAGTGGTTTGGGTTTCCTTTAAGAAGGTCCCGCAATTGGTCCGATTATGCTCAGGCCCTGGGCAGGGCCTAAGGGCTCCAAGGGCCCTGTTGCCGTTTTGTGAGGCCTAAGCCATTTGCATCATGTCCAGGCTTACAGTTGCTGAAGATGGGATTGAGGGCGAGCCCCTGCATCCAGTGAGAGACGAGGGAGAAACAGGAGATCCATTTCTTGTGAAGGCCAGGTTCTGCGGGGAGCTCAAGACCACAGCGCAGTGCTGAGTCTCATCCCTGGCAACCTAATGACCAGTTTCGTCTTCACACTGTGAACGGGATTTTCATAGAATCAACTATTTTGAATGATGCCCTTTGTTAAAAACAGGCTCATACGCCTCAAACCCCAGAGCGTCTGGAGTCCTTTTTCACATTTGGCTTTTCTGAATCAAGACTGTGAAAGAACAGGAAAGACTTCAGATTCATCCCTACATGGCTTGGCTGTTTTTGCAGGCATCAGATAGAGAAGATTTTTCCAGAACCTTGAGTTATAAGACAAGGAAGTGTCAGCCTTCCACTTCAGAATCCTGTGAGATTTCAAAAGCCTTAGTGATTGGGGCAGGAATGAGAAGTCACTGACCGGTGTGAATTCAATCAAGATGATTTTAATTTTCCTTTCCACTAGAGCTTCATGGAGACCACTTTCAAGTTCATACCTGACTTCATTAGACATGTAGCTTTTACTTAGGACAATGATGAGTCTCCGGCTTTTCTCTATCAGTGAGTGGATTTCATCAGCAACAGCTGAAAGCACAAGAGATGGTGTATCAGTGAAAGAGAACTGAGAGGCGGGCCCAAGGCAAACCATTTTTCCCCGTCTAATTTTGTATTATTTAACTCTTAACTTTGCTAATAAGTTTTTGTTTAAGACAAACCATTTATTCTCAATGTTATATACCCATTAAAAAGCAATCATATAGGGAACAATAATAATGGCACCTGGTGCTTTATGCCACACCTACTGTGTGGCATACTAAATGTCTACTGTATGTTAACTCATTAACTCATCACAAGGATCCTATGAAGAAAGTATTGTTATCACCACCATTTTACAGATGAGAAAGCCAAAGCACAGAGTAGCTAAATAACTTGTTCACCGTCACACAGCAAGTGAATGACAGAACCAGCATCTGAACCCGGGGCGGTCTGGTTCTGGAGTACATGTTCCTGACCATTACACTATCTTGCCTTTCCACACACATGGAGGAGCACTCTAAAATCAGGATTCAAAAAAAAATTCCTGCCATTATTCTAGACCAAAGGTTGACAAATGTTCTCTGTAAAGAGCCAGATAGGAAATGTCTTAGGCTTTGCAGTCCATATGATTTCTCTTCACAGCAACTCCTCTCTGCTACTGTAGCTCAAAAGCAGCCACAGAAAATAAGTAAACAAATGATGTGTTAAAGTGTTTTAACAAGGGTGGGAGGCTGGATTTAACCAGTGGAGGATAGATGGCTAACTTCTCTTCTAGACTCTAGCCCTTCTTAAACAGAGGTTTAACCAAAACTAATTACAACTTAAACATATAAACATTATTTCTATTTATGAACCTAGAAGAAATTTATTTTCTAAAAGACTGCTAGCAAATAATAGATATATAATAAAATTAATGCAAAGCCAAGCAGAAATGCTTTCCAGTGACAATATGCCTTCTTAGATACAAAGGACATACAAGAAAATCAGCGTTAGATGCATTTGATAATTTGGCATATTATTCCTTTTGAGAAGTTATGTATTATTAAATAGTAGAAATTTTTTCTCTTTCTAATTTATAGGATTTTCTCTTCCTAACTTGTAGTATAGGTGGGAAAAAACACAACTGTTTCTTATTTACTGCTGTATCTTCAGTGCCAAGCTCTGAACTTGGCACAAGGATGACACTCAGTAAATGCTGGATGAATAAATGAATGATGGCAACAGTGATGATATTTGTATTGCATCATTCGTAGTACATCAGCACCCAAAATATTTTGACACCAGATTTCAAATATTTGCTATGGAAGACTTTAGAGAAAAATGGAAATGTTACTGAAGCTCCTTGATTCTAACTGGAATCTGCTTCAATATATATGTTAATAGCCACCTGTACTCATATATTAATAAAAAAACTGAATTTTGTAACTAAAATCTGACATGAATCACCAATTTCCTTTTATTTATCCTTCCCTAACTCTCTTACTTTCTACTCTAATTTTCTCACCAGTGGCAACAAAATAAAGAACAAATATTTTGCTGGTAAGAATTCACCTGTTTACCGTCCAAAGGATCATGTATTAAATTAGGAACTGTTTCTGCTGTACAAAATATTATCAAAAGATGTATTCTTACTGCGGGGCAACTCTAGGTAAAGCCTCATGATCAAGACAATTCCTGACCTCGTTCTGAAAATGGAATGCGCACACCCTTCCCCTAAAGGTTCACAGAGCCGCGAAGCCGGTGGAGAGACCAGTGCCTACAGAGGCCATTATCGGAGGCACATAGTCAGCTCGCTTTCTCACGGTTGACTGTATTGTTTAGCTGGCTCTTTCGGGACCATTAAAGGACCGTGTTGATTTGTTTGTAAGCAAAACAGGATGGACTTATGTAAGGCTAAGTTATTCATCTTTTAAAAGAAAGTAGCTGCCCAGGTTTTTATCTGGTATCCCCTTCCTTACCTCCTCCAGGAACCACATCCCTTTCAAATATGCATAACTTATACCCAAAGTGTCTCTCCAACACCCTGGGCAGAGTCTCCACGGCAAAAGTGTGCTCCGCTCCGTGCTCAGGTTGGCATTCTTTCAGGTAAGACACAAAAGCATCGTATGTTTTTCCATCTAGGAGGTAAGGTTTACCCCTTTAATGAGTATGCAAATAAAAGTTAAAGGACAAATTTGAGGGAAGGTCATGAAAAATGGGAATGGAATCATTGAAAAACAAAACCTGAATATTGCATTCTCAAGTCCAAACCCATCAGACTGTACATGTTAAACATGTGTGGTTCACTGCATATCAATTATATCTCAATGATGCTGTTTAAAATGTTTTAAATATTTTTATATAAAACAATTTAAATAAAACAGGGATGTTCGAACTAGGTAATTCCTAAGGTTTCCTCAAATATTCTTTTCTTCTATTATCCTTTTTTATGTATTACTCTTTATCTCTAATTTCCTAATTTGTCAAAAACAAGGAATAAATGCAAATATTACTAAAGACAAAAAAAAGCATTCTCAAACCCTATCTGTGAAACAAATAACTAATTAGAAAATTTTTTTTAAGTATGTACATCAAGACTCCTACTGTTTGGCACGTAGTCAGCCATAGAGGGACTGAGGAAAAGACAAAATGTAAGTCAGTGAACTAAAGGAATTTAAAGATAATAGAAGACTAAAGAGTCCAATATGCCCTCATTGCAGGATTGGGAAGCAAATCTCACAGCTTGCTCTACTGGTATCACTTAATGCTACCAATACCCTAATATCTACCCTCAGAACAACCCCATGGAAAGTGAAGATAGAAACAAAGCTGAGTTTACACTAGACAGTGAGAAGAATCACTAAAAGTGATTGAGACCATAAGCCATAGGAACATACTAGATGCCAGTATGGAAACTTATGGTCTGTTGAAAAGTTTTCACTGATAACATGTCCTCTATTTAATTCCTGATAATGAAGCAGAATTCAGATGGCTAAAAGGACAAATTCAAGAGAACTGTGTCATGTGAATAACTAAGACCATGCTACTAACTGGGTAACTAAAATATTAAATGCATTCTGTCCTCTCTACCTTCATCCAGTCTATTGGAACAGACAAACAGAAAAATGCAACAACTTGAAAAATTTACTAATAACACATTAGCAGATGCAAGACAGTGTGACACAAACAAACCAAACAAACGAAACAAAACAACCTGGTCAGAGACTAAGCAGTCAACTAGATGGACATGCTTTCTGAAAGAAGGAAATTTTGTTTGGGGTCCTAAATAACATAACTGATGCTAATTGGGATTGGAAGAGGAAGAAGGGGAAAAGGTGGGGGAATGGTCTTTCCTTATCCCAGGACAATTGGCTAGATAGTCAAGGAGTTAGATTTATGCTTTTATATATTATTGGGATTAATGAATTTGCTACTGAGTTGAAGGCTAAATACTATTGGGTCTTTTATTAAAATATAATAAGATGAAACCATTCTAGGTCCATGTTCTTTGTGATGCCACATTGTTTATGCTCAGCAGCTCAGCCCAAGATTGCCAACAGCATCCAGGCTCACCTAACACTTCCTGTTTCTGGCAAAGGCTTCTTCATTTCTCCCTACAGCATTCTGGTTCAGCTGTTCGAGTCAGAACCTACTGTTAATTTAAAGCAATTGTTTTGCAGAATCACATGTAAGCAAAAGATAGCTTATTTTGTAAAAACTGCAGAACTCCCATGCATATCAAAGGTAGGAATAGTTGGTAAAAATAGAGCCAGCTCTCAGGTTAATAAGTAAGTGGGTCCCCTGGATAATTCTACTAAACTACTTATTAGTTTAAGTTAGAGCTAGTTCTTCCATTGGTATAGTCATTATGTCAGTGACTAAAGCAGGCACCAATTTTGTAAGAAAAAAATAATATTCTTTTTAAAAAGTGTGTTTTTCTTATAATCAGGATGTAACTAATTGCAATAATTGGGGAAGACAATTCAGTGAAATTTATATTGTTATATACATGTGGTATTACTTTCTCTTACCCACGAAAAATTAGTTTTTCAACCATTAATTAGCTTTCAAGTAATTGTCTTAGCAAACATACTAATTTGTAGTATAATTTATTTTAAACTTGAGTAATGAAAGATTTGGTGGCTTTGATAACTGACAAAGTGCCCAAGATAAGGAATTTGAAAGCTAATGATAAGTTTTTCATGTGAGTGGATGTCTGGGACCAAAGGAAGCCAGTTGGATCAGTGTTTCTCAAACTCGGTGGTGAATGGCCATGTTTTAATTTAATTTTAGGGTTTTCTTTTTGGTTAATTGATTTATTTTATTTCCAATTCTTCATAAACCAATACTGAACACATTCTTGGATATTGTAACACTATCGAATTGCTGTACAATTTTTAATTTTTATACTCATACCTCCATTTCTGCCTTTTTTATGACTGAATTCTGTCCATGGGACATGTTTTAAGCTAATTTATAGCACATTTCTAAATGTCTCTATGCACTGCCACTTAAGAGAGCTAAGAAGTGTGAATCAAAAAAATTATCTGTGAATTGAGTCAGAAACAACTGGAGTGGAAAAAAAAATCTTAGCTGATGGTCAGAAAGAAAAATATCAGTGAATGGCCATATAGACTTGTCTATGCAAATAGAGATTCACTTATAAAATACCAAAACAAACCTCCCAGCCTGTGGCAGCATTTCTCTCCATAGCAAAACCATACACACATGCAAGCTCAAAACAATTAAATTTGCTAATATATTTTTAAAATTTGTAAATGTAAATGAAACATCTATAAAAATCTCAAAGGATTATTAAAAATATATAAGAATTCCTTTATAATTTGAGGTTAGGAGGACCATTCCACTTATGACCACAAATCCAGAAGCCATAAAAAGGATAAATTTGAGTACATTAAAAAAAATCTTCCACATATCACAGCACTATACGCAAAGTCAAAAGACAAATTATAACCTGGGAACAATATTCAAATTTCATACTATAGTTAATAGACTAACCTCCTTACAATGTAAATACCTCCTAGAAATAAACAAAAGGATAAAAAAGCCAGTAACCCAATAAGAAAATGGGCAAATATGAATGGACACTTTGAGAAAGGAAATACAAATGAGTTGTAAACAAATGAAAAGTTTCCCATGCTCTCGTATAGTTAGTGAAATGCAAATAAAAACTACACTGAATTAACTTTTTATCTATCAGATTGGCAAGTATCCAAAGGCTTGTGGGTAAGGTCATGGGAAAAAAATTACTCCCATCCTTTGAGAATGGTAGGCAGTATAGTGGTATGGAGGGCTAACTGGCAATATCTATCAAAATAACAACTGTATCTACCCTGTGCATTTCATCAATTCCACTTTGGAAAATTTTTCCTTCAGTTATACTGCACACATTTGAACAAATGACTGTGCGAAGCTACTATCATATCATTTCTATAATAACAAAAGGCTGCAAGCAGATCCAATGTCCATCAACACATGAATAAATAAGCAGTGGTACATCCATAGAAATGAAATACTGTGCAACCCTAAAAAATGAAAGACAATAAACTAATATAGAATGGCATTCAGTGTGGACTAAAGCTAAGTTTGGAACAGTGTGCATGATATGCCAAAATTTAACAGGATTAACAAAATTAAACAAGAGTGAAATAAGATTCTATATTCACATTTGTTTGGATATACTTTCAACAGGGAATGAACTGGGAAACACAGACAAGCAACAGGCTGGCAGGGAGGCTTTCTACTGTATAATTCCTTAGACTTGTTTGTGTTTTGGACTATGTATGTCCTACACACACACACACACACACACACACACACAAAGACAAAAGCAAGTGCAATGGATTAGACTGATGTTTTTAATTCAGTAATGATCTTGAACCTTGAAGAGTTCTAGTCACCTTTAAAAATAGGGTAAGTGAGACATAGAGCTCCAAGATAGAAATAGTAGTAAATAAAATCTGGCATATTTAGGGGACTAGAACCAGGTCCATTGGCTTCTAGTTCAGGGTTCTTACAGGTGCACCATGCAGCCTCTTTGCTGGGTTAAAATGATGAACTGTACTACAATTCAATTCAATTTAAATGAACGTTACTGAGTGAGCACAGCATACAAGGTACCAAGATGGTGTGTGAGCAAAGACATACATACAGTCCCCAGGCTCATGCATATGCAGGATATTTCAGAAGACATGGCACACACGCATGAAACAGGACAATTTTGGGCAACATATGAGCAAACACAAGAAAAAGTAGCACAAATAACACTCACAATGGATGATACACTCAGATCAATTTTCCTATGGAAAACTTCTACCACACCTAAGTCAACAATAAAATAAAACTAAGACAAAGATTTTTTATTTGTTTTCTGAATGAAACCACAAGATAAGAAATCCCAGCATGGCAGTATTGGTTACCTGTTAATGTTTCATCTCTTCCTATAAAATGTCTATAAAATAGAGCCACGTCAACTCTATAAATGACACCCACAGTCACTAGGCACACAACTGCCACCAAGATCAAAACAGCTATGATCATTCCTCTGGTGAAGACGTAGCCGGGGATATCAACCAGATCTTCTAGAAAGAAAAAGAAAATGGGAATAATTTATCAAAGAAATTTTACCACTGTCTTTACTATCACGCTGTAGTTGTTGGTTTTTATCTTTAATGCTGATTTAGTTGTCTACCCAACACCTTCCACTGCATTATTCCACTTTCCTGCCTTTACTGGAGTAGAGGTCTATCCACTCCAGTTTTTAAAGAATAAAAATGTGTACAAGGATATTGAGAGGCCTGAACTGAAAGCACTGTAATGTGTTCTATCCCTACAAGTGGAAGTCAGATCTCTAAGATGATGAGATATATCCCAGAAATAGAGAGGGACAATCACAAATCTCAGCGAAGAAGCTGAGAACATAAATGGAGTGCATAGTCTTAAGAGAGCTAACACTGAGTGATCTGGGCTCCCAGCCTAGCTCCGTCACTTATTTTATGTCTGGAGGAAAGTCACTGATGCCCTTAACTTTTAGTATCTTTATCTGTAATGTGAAGCTAATGATAGTTTCTGTTTCACATATAGGATTGCTGTTTGGGGGAAGATTAAATGAGATATTACACATAGTATGTCTAATATGCCTGGGAACACAGCTTTGAGAACTTCAGCATTTTTTTTTCATATAAAAGTGACCTTTGGGAAAAAATTATATTTATTAGATTAATTCAGTTTATGCTCATATGGGCAATATATGAGATAATACAGAGGGGTATTAGGGTTAAAATAATTTTTAACAGCTATCCCACAATGTTGTAAAAGTCATTGATAACATGCTGGCCTATTTCCTTCTGGATTTTCATTTTTCCTTGAAAATATATACTTAATTGGAATCATGTGGCAATCACTCTTTATTGCTTAACATTATATTATAAGCATTTCACTAGGTCTTTAAAGTAATAATTTATAATATCCCAACAGTTAGATTGATTGTAACTTTGCTGCAGCAAACATACCATAAACCTCTATCCATGTTTTCTGATTATTTTCCTGGAGTAGATTCTAATACGTGGGGAAATTTCTAAGTAAAAGAGCATAAATACACACAAAGCTCTTGCTATCTTAGCACAATTTTTAAGGATGACCTTTCCAGTAAAATTAACTATTAGGATGGAAGTAAACAGCCACAGTTGCTTAATAAGTGAATTCTGAATAAAGCCAGGCCCAGGATTCTTGCATCTTTGAAGGGTCTACATATCCATGAGTGCCACACAAATACACAAGCACACACACTCCCACCCTGACACACACACATTCCTCCAGGGATAATGGAGTGCAAGACCCTATTCTCCCGCCAACATTTGTGAATGCAGCAAAAGCAGAAAGGGTCAGGGTAGAAACTTCTACAGCATGGACAAGTCGTGCACTAATTCAAGAGGAGGCAGTGGCTTGTGGCCAGAAGTCATCAAAAAACCCAAGCAATGCAATGGATCAGACAAAAATAACAGACGTGAAAGCCTCTCCCTCACAAGGGCAGGAGCTGAGGCATGTACATTCACCCGAGTTGGGCAAGCCCCATGATGGTTCCCAATAATGGGTAAAAGCACAGCTTTCAGAGTTAATCACGTCTGAATATTGGTATCTTGTTGTGTGATGTGGGGTGAGTTTCTTCACCTATAAAATCTTGTTGTAAAGATCAGGTTGAGTAATGATGAGCCTAGCATAGAACCTATCATATAATACACGTACAAAGAATGTTCCTTATGATTATAGCCTGTGGTACAGTGAGAGCCTCGGAACAGGGGTTCTGGGTGAATTGCAAGTGGTGACTAGGAAAACGCACCTGCAGAGGGTGGCTTCTGGTCTCGGGTCCTCTCCCCACTCCTTCAGTTTCTCACCAAAGCCAGGGCGCAAACTCCCTCTCTGTACATAACTCCCTTGCTCTGTCTCTCTCATCTCTCTGTCCTGTCTGTCTCTGGGTCTCTCTTTGCCTCTCTCTTTGTCTCTTTGTCTCTCTGCCTCATCTCTTTCTGTATCCCTGTGTGTGTGTATCTCTCTCATCTCTGTCTCTCAGTCTCTTTCTCTCAGATTGGAACCTTTCCCAACATTTCTAGGGAACTGATAGCCCAGTATGGGAATGAACAGTGAATAAGTGAATGAGTAGTAACAACTGGAAAAGCATAGCTTTTTGGCCCCAGACACAGCCACTTCTGAGCAGCTACCGAGCCAATAGCCCTGGATTGGACTATTCTGGTGGAGGACAGAGGTGGGTGACTCTGGAATGTTCCATCGGGTGGGTACTAAAAAACTCTGAGTCCACTGACCAGAATCACCAACTGTCAAGTCCAGGGACTGGCCCAAGGAAAGGAGACCACAGTTAATCTTTTTTGAATGAATGAAATCCCCTGTGCCCGGTGCCCAGCTAAGATAGGCTAAAGGCAACAATCCTTTCCAGTATCACTGGCCTTATTCTACAATATTAAGCTGCCAACTTTCCTCCAGTTGTCCTGGGAGCCCTGACTGCCTCCCCTAGGACACTCACCCACCAGCATCTCCATCCTCAAGCTCTATCTGCCTCCTTGCTCTGGGTGGTTTCTCCACTGGATTGGAATATGATTGAAAGCAAAAGAATAAACTGTGGTTTCAGTCTCTGCTTGGAATCAGGGCACAGAGCACCAGCTGTGCCTCTGTGACACAAGGTGAATCACGTCACCTCTCAGGAGCCTGATTTCTGGTATGTAAAACGAAGAAGTCATGATCTTTTGATTCTCAGCAGCAACATTCTAAGTTTCCACAAATTTCCAAAAATAAAATTTTTTCACACCTTTTTTCAACAGGATGAAGCTTCTGGTGTCTATGCCTCCCTCGCTGGCCACAGTGCAATTATATGAAAAATGTAGATTGTGCTCATTAACATTTTCAATTCTCAGTATTTTTGAAGCATGCCATTTGCCTTCTGAAGTCCTGTAAGAGCGGGAAGTGATTTAGTAACTGGCTCTTTTCATTGCCAGCGACATCATGCATCAGGGAAGGGTTCATATGTGCAAAGAGTCAAAGGCAGCAGCGGTGTTATTCCATGGACTCTTGCCTTTCTGGTGGGTACCCTTAAAGCACGGGCCACAATGAACTTGCCCCTCCTCTGGGGAGCATCAGGGCCCACAGAGCAAGCCCTCCTGCGACTATATGGGGCATGGTGCTGGGAACTGCCAGGAAGTAACATGCCTGGAAGGTAATGATGCTAAACTGGAAATACAAGAAGACGTTCACTGTCAGTTATTGTTGCCCATTTCTCCTCTCCTAACTCCTCAGTGCTCCTCCCTTGGCGAGGTCTCTGCCGACTGGAACAAGGCTGCAAATATCCAGCATACATGCAGATTCATATTGAGTTTGTGCAATCTTACAGATCAATTCTATTTTTTTCAGCATTTAAAAAAAAACTGTTATTTAACATCTCTCAGACACTCACAAGCACATGAGAAACAGCATTTAAACTGCTCAAATAGTGCCAGAAAATGACTTAAGACAATCACTGACAGCAAGCTCTCTCTCCTCTTAGAGGATTCAAGTTCTCCTCTTGTCGATGCAAGGCAAATGCCTGTGACACCTGCTCCCTGCCTTGGGCAGGCTCTGAAAGCCCTGCGTCACCCAGTGCTTGGTGTAGTCATTCACCTGCCACCCCTCACAGCAGGTGTCTCTAGCACCTAGAGCATGCTACCACTGTAGCCTCCAATTGCTTCATATACATTTTAGAACATAATTCTGTACAGAAGTCCACAATCCAGAATCATCAGCTACCTACCTAACACCAGTGAAAACTCCAGAAGGAAGGCACAGAGGGCCCCTGAGAAGCCAAGATATTAAAAACTTTGTGCATACAAGTATAAAGAAAGACCGCCTCACTCTCTCAGCTTAGCTAAGCTCCATTTCTAATAAGTTTGGTGAGCTGATCTTTTATCCCTCCAAAGACGAGACCACCAGAAGAGATCATGCAGAACTCCAGCAGAGGATGGATGCTGAGGGTAAGATATGATGGCAGGAGAGCTGCACGATGCAGGTGAACCAATATTCACGGAGCAACCAATCCAAAGCCTGTTCCTGGGCAAGGGGATAGGCTTAGCACTGGAAGGAACTTGTAGACAAGTGTCAGCAAAAATTGAGAGCTGCAGCATACTGATGAAGAATTTTTTTAAGTGTAAAAACCACAAAAAACTCAGTTCAGCTAAGATGACAGACACCATAGGATCACTCTTCACTAGAACCTGAATGTAGCAGCACATTATTAATTACAGTAATGACCCAAAGTCATTCAGAAGCATTTGAATGACCACAGGCTTAGCACTCTTTGTTTTAGTAAGTCTGGCTATTCCTAAATGGAAGAATATAGGGGAAATATTAATATTCATGTTACTTGGAAGTTTTTGCACCAATGCTGTCTCCTAGATATTTATATCTAACCATTGCCCTGTTTGTTTTTTCTACTTGTTCTTATTGTGTTTCTGATTCTCATTAATGGACCATTACAGGAAAATGCCACAATAATTACCGTGCTCAATGTCAGTCTATCACCAATGAATGTCACGGGGCAGGTGAGTGCAACTTTAATTAGTATTTCCTTGAGATATAACTTACACCTGACAATCTCTGGAGACTTTTCCACACTTAATAGACTCCTCAATGCTCACCTTTAAGAAAGATAATCACTACAATGCATCTTCAGAAAAGGAGCTGCAAACTATTTCTGAAGAACAGGAGGCAGTACCTGTGTCAGGGCCTCTCAGGCCTACCCAAGACCTTCCCAGAGCACACACAAAACTGCCTTCAAAGGCTACCTCCTTCTTTGTGATTTTCAGTATTTCTCAAGCTTCTCATAATGAATTGTGTTCAACCATCAGAAAAAGAAAACTGCTTGTGTAAGTAAAGTACAGGATGTAGATCTGGAGAGTGAGTGGTAGATGGCCTGCCTTTGACCTTGGCTGCATGCAGGGAAAAGTACTGAGTGTGACCCTGTGACCTCCTATGGGTCTCACTGGGCCTTGCAGGCAATATAGCGAGGCATGCCTTCTGCACACGCTTTCTATCCCAGGTTCCTAACTTGGGCCTTCTCCGGCACAAAGTAAAAATAAAGCACTTAACACAATTTCAAAATCCAAAAAAGCATGGCCTGAGTAACTAACTACTCTTTTATAAGATGCTTAAGAAAAATCCCCTCATCAGCTCTGACTGAATGAAAGCTACTTCTATAAAGTGATGCCAAAAAGGCTCACTGACCTTCTTTCTAGATCTTCTTTTAGGTCTCAGCAATAAATTTCTGCATAATCTATCAACTTGGAATATGGGAAATATAATTATAAAGTATTTAAATTATAATTATAATTTAAACATATCCTAATATTTTATCAGCCATTTGGGAGTCTGGTAATTTTATATCACCTATGTATGATACAATATGATTTTTATATATCAAGGAATAGATACCACATATACTTACTTAATTCTTGTTCCTTCCTCTTCATGTACATTAGGATCACTTCCATTTGCTCTCCAGAAGTTCCAATAAACTACATCCTTTTCATTCAGCAAAGCAGAGCAGTTGAGCTGTACATCTTTTCCTAGGCAAAAGTTGACAACCAATGCTATGATTTTAAAAACTAAGATTTCCTAAAGGTTTAAAATCAATATAGCCAATATATGTCAATATATGTTAACCTAATATAAACAGCTAATATAGTGCTATCTTTCAGAAAGGAAAGAGATATGCCTTATTTTATATTTTTAAAAATTTATAAAGCAGAGAAATTAGGTAACAGTTAAAAGCCACCACCAAAATATGATTAGCTTCTCTCCAAATGTCTGTTTAAATCAATTATTATAACTTAAGGTAGCCAGTGGACTTTCTTGTCAACATGCAATTTAGTAGGTGGTATCAGACCAACATTCCCATGGCAACTTCTAGAAAAACAAAATTGATCAATCTTAAACAAATAAAATTAGCTAAAAATCAAAGACATCAAAGTGCAGAGCAAACAAAGAGAAGCAGTGGAAATCAAAGTGTAATGAGGAAATAACTCATCCAAGGTGACTGAGATGGCCAGCCATTTTATTCCTTGAAGGAATTTGCTTTGATTTGTACAGTACAGCAAGAATCTTGTAGAGAAAAGAGAGTCCACTGGATGAGTCCATGTGAGAGCCATGTAGGCTTGCAGGTAAGGGTTTGGGTATCATAAGAGGCTGCAAAGGCTTAGTGATTTCTCCTGCAGTCTCCTGGTATTTAGGGGAGTAAGTGCTGCTAGAGGAAAAGGCCTGCAACAAACACATGACTGAAGCTCCCTCAGCTATGAGACAGGAAAGGCAGATTGAATTTAACTAAGCTGCATCCTAGCTACCACCTAGCTCAGTTCCTGATTGGATTGAGATTATCAACCACTCAGGTCATGAGCCTAATGGAAAATAGGCAGATAATGTAAGGGAAAAGTAATACAAACTTCATGTGCCTTGGTTGTTTTAGATACACAAAGATCAGCAACCTTAAAAAGAATAAAGAGACGGGCAAAGAGGCAAAAAATGGGTCAATAATCATAGAAAAAATAGATAATAGAAGCAGGCCCACAGATGACCCAGAAGCTTGGTTTAGCAGATAAAGAGTTTGAAATAACTGTTATAAATAGGTTAAAGAAAATAGAGGAAAAAATGGGCAAGTGGATAATATGCAATTTATGTGAGACACATTTTATGTATAAAGACAAAGAAATGTTAAAAGTAAAAGGATGTAAAAAAGATAAAACATGCCAATCACAAACAAACAAAAACCTGATATGTCTATGTATTATCAGAGAGCAGGCATTGAAGAAGGAAGTATTATGGCAGATAAAGAGAGACCTTTCATAATGATAAAGTGCCAATTCAACATCAATTTGTATATGCTCATAAAATAACCTCAGCATATATAAAGCAAAAATTGACACAACCAAAGGATATATAGAGAAACTGATCATCATAATTGGAGATATTAACCACTCTCTCCACAACAGATGGAGAAAGCACAAAAAAATTAAGGATATAGATGCTTTACACAATACAATCAAACAACTTCACCTAATTGATGTTTACAGAATGATATAACCTAAAGAATGCACATTTGTTCCAAATGCACTTGAAACATTCATCAAGATATACCACATTCTGGTCCTTAAGCAACTTATTACAAATTCCAAAAGATGGAAATGACATAGTGTATAATCTTGGACAGTAATAAAGCTAAAATAGACATCAAAAATAGGAAAATCACTAGAAAATACTCCAAATATCTTGAAATTAAGAAACAAATAATCCACAGATGAAAGAAGAACTCACAAAGGAAATTTTAAGTAATTTTTTGAACTGAATACCAAGGAAAATATGGCATACCAACATTTGTAGGAAACTGCAATTAGAGGGAAATTTAGAGCTTAAAATGCACATACTACAAGAGAGGATAACTGAAATTAATTATTTAACTCTCCATGGTGACAAGTGAAAAATGAGGTGCAAATTAAGCCCAAAAATAGAAGAAAAAAATAGTAAGTGTAAGCTCATAAATCAACAAAAATAGAAAGCAGACAAACCACAAATACAAATGAGAAAGTATCCAAGCTATATGGGAGTGTGTGGTCCTATGAATGACTGCAATCAGCTGTGTCCAAAAGGTGTGGGCTTTGGAAACAATCAACAGAAACTTTGATCCCAGCTCTGCTACTTTCCGCTGGTTTAACTTTAGACAAATTACTTAACCTTCCTGAGCTTCAGTCATTTAATCTGTAAAATGGGAATAACGCTCCTCACAGTTAGAGGATTTAATGCAATAATATATTTCAATCTCCTAACCAAATAACTGGGATAGCATATGTGGCTTTCTTCTTTTCCTTTTTGAGAGAAATTACTCAACTAGACATGGTGATTCATTAAGACCTGTCTAGACAAATCCTAAATGTGCAATCAAGTCAGTCCATCAATTCAGAGTGAATCCATTAATCAAATATGCAAACCACCCAATAAATTGGAATCATTTTTCCAGACTTCTCACTGGGTTTTCACATTTAAAAATGGCAATAGAAACTATTAGCAAAAGCCACACACGATGACTAAACCCCAGTGTACAAACCACAGACAGTACCACAATTTTTGGAATAGACTGTTCATTTTAATCAATTTCAAAATGGCAATTTAAAAATTGCTGCATTTTTAATGTTCTTCACTAAATATGGAATGTGGCTTGCACACATTGATCAATAATGAATCAGTTTTAGACTTAGAAGACTGGCATAGGCCCCTATTCATAAATGCAGAATACATATACGTCAAAATATACCTAATTCCACTTTAACATAAGTAAGCTTTGGTCCAAGAAGAACTGGATTTATATTACTGCGATCTAAAGTGAAAAAAGAAAAATATGTTAGTGATGTGTGGAGTTTCTCTAAGACAAACATTAGTTGTAATATGCTTGATCACATGACAAAGATTCCTATCATCATCACTTTACATTTACTATAGTCGTAATTTTTATTAAATAATGACTGTAGCTAATATTGTTTGCTGTTTCACTTTCCATCAACTCAAAGCTCACACGGCCGGAGAAAGCACTTTGCATTTGGTATACCCACAATTCAAGTCTGTGACTTCTGCTCACTGCAGCTAAAAGCCAGAAAAGGCGCTCATCCTGGGAGAGAGCCAAATGACAGGGCTTAGAGGATGCACACTTACTGGAAAGTGCCTTCATTTCCTCTGGCGGCCGCCTCAGCTTCTCACATTGGGTGTACAGTCAAGACTTGTGGGGAAGGCAAGATCCTGAACCTCCTGTCGCAGGACACTGTGGGAGTGCCCTGTCAATTCTGTGCCCTGGACGCCACAGTTGCCTCACCCTAGTCCGGTCCCTGCCCAGGAGTCCACACTTGTAGGCTCAGTTCTACTTTGGTTCCTGAGGGACTTATAGCCTGACTGGAGGCATGTAAATATTCTCCACCTCAGTCTCACCTAATAATGCGTAGGTCAATGATCCCCCAGCAGCCTCCCAGTGGACACCATCCAGCCCGGGGTGGCTAATGTCTGCAGAACACCAAGGGCCACCGCGGTCATGCATTTTCACTCTTACTAGTCAGGTTGTCATCACTTCTATGATTGGCATTGGTGCCCTTCTTCAGGACCTACACTGTCCCGGCCAGGACATCTGGTGCTTCTGGGGCATGTGTATGTCATGAGAAGTCCCATGGGGCTTGCAGGTGCTCAGCAGGCAGAAGGCCTGACCCTGAGCTCTCTCAGAAAGTGTGGGGCAACACAGCGAAGAGCAGGAAAGGGAGCAGAGGAATGTGTGGGCCAGAACCAGGGAATGAAACTGGTGCGGTGAAACCTGGTTCTCACCCGGGCAGGCAGGAGGACCTGGGATGCCTCCAGAGAACCAACTCGGAGGGCTCAGGGTATTGAGATCATGAGTTGAGTCAAGGACCAAGGGTCAGGAGGTGGTTCTGTATAATAGGGAAAATGGCTGACTATCTTTCTCTGGAGCCACCTTTTTTCTCAGAAACTTTGGTGGGAGTCCTGGAAAAGGTGGTAGAAAGGACATCTTTAAGAAAGGACGCTACTACTAAAACCTAAAGAGAACCCACAGCAGCACCAGGTTTGTACAACTGGTGCAATTTGAGGGGTACAGTGCTATTTAAGGGAACAGAAGGAAAAAAAACCCTTGGCATCTGCCCCTCACACCCCTAGTCTAGCCATGAAGTTAATACCACAGTATCAAATGGCACAGAGGTTGACAGCAGCACCAGATGTCACCAGATCAGCCAGACCATGAGATGAAGAAAATGGCAGATGCCAGATGGGCATGGAGAGGACTGTAATTCGAGGAAGTGGTGCTCACCCCTTGGTACCTGAGGGACCGGCACCCATGCTATGGGTGAGCTGTATCAAAGCCACAACAAAGGGAAGGTGGGGGCTCTCTCCCCCAGTGCTCTGCATGGTGGCAAACTTCACCAAAGCCAAAGGAAAATGGCCAGGATGGGTCTGAGTCTGCATGTCTTGCTGAATGAGGCACAGCTGAAGGAACTGTGGCTGTCTCAACAATTCACTCAACAGACTAGTCATAAGCAGCTACTGTGGGCCAAGGGCCAGCCATAAGTATGGAAGAGGCAGCGGGGAGAGGAGGATCATGTCAACCCCTTCTTCTTTCCAGGAGCTTCCCCATCAGTAGAGCTCTCCATGACCTCCGCACTGTTCCAGCGCCCCCCACACACCCGCCTGCCGTGTCCTCAGGCAGCCCTGCGAGGGATGAACCATGTCTGGCCCATTTTACTAGTGAGGAGTCTGAAGAAGAGAGAAACTAAGTAATTTAACTCATCCAAGGTCACCAGCTTACAGGGCTGCTGTGAGGATTATGTGAGATGATACATTTAAAGTACTTGGTACAATTCTCGGCTTGTAGTTGGTGCTCTTTGGATAATGGAGATTCTTATTGCTCCTTCCAAGAAGAAAGAAAGAGGAGCTGATGGCCAGAAAGCAAAGGTGGATCAGGGGAAGGTGCTGGAGGTGGGAGTGTCAAGGGACCAGAGATTTATGAGATTAAAGAACACAAAGCTGACTCTTGAACAATGTAGGGGTAAGTGGGGGGTGAGCTGACCCCTGGAAATTGAAAATCCGTGTATAACTTTTAACTCCCCCCAAACTTAACTCATAATAGCCTACTGTTAACTGGAACCCTTCCAGTAACATAGATAATCAATTAATATGTATCTTATGTGCATATTATATACTGTATTTGTACCATAACATAAGCTTAAAGTAAGTTAAAACATGTACATGCTTTGTTCAAATTGTTGTGAATGTCCAAGACATTTCCCAATATATTTTTTGAAAAAATCGAGTGTAAGTGGACCTGTGCAGTTCAAGCCCTGGTTGCTCAAGGGTTATCAGTATCTAGGAAAGTAACACTGAAGCACTTAAGGTAGGTATATAGCACTTAAGATATTTGAGTTTAAGAATTTAGTTATGGGATTCCCAGGGTGCAGGCTGTGGCAGGAAGAATAAAGTTACCCTCCCAGAAAATTTGTTCCCATCCTAATTTTCAGATCCTGGGAATATTACACCTTACATGGTGAAAGGGACTATGCAGTGTGATTATATTTAGGATTATCAGGTGAAGGGCATGTCCTGGATTATCAGGAGGGCCCAACATAATCAAAAGGGTCCTCAGGTGAGGAGGTGAGACAGAAGGAAGCAAGGGTTATAGAGAAATTTGAAAATGCCTTGCTGTTGCCTTTGAGGATTGAGGAGGTGGCACAAGCCAAGGATGCAGCTGGCCTCTCGAAGCTCGAAAAGCCAGGAAACCTGTTCTCCTCTAGAACTGCCAGAAGGAACACAGTCTTGCTAAGACCTTAATTTTAGCGCAGTGAAACTATGTTGGACTTCTAGTCTCCAAATACACTCATATTGTTGGAAGATACTGAGCTTGTGGTAATTTGTACATTAGCAACACATGGAGCCCAGCTAGATGAGTGGTGGTTGAAATGAACAGAAAGATGTCCCTAAAGCAAAAGATTTCTAGTAAATGTGAGCCCACAGTATTGTTGAATGAGTCATCACAGGAGCTAGACACTTTCCCGGATGATGGAACACAACATCCAGTGTGCATAAGCTGCCTATCTTCAAATATTCAAAAGAGCTGCTGTTTGCGGAAGGGACCAGACAATCTGTGGGGCTGCTGACGGAAAGCACAAACCAGTGAGTGGGGGGCTTCAAGGGAGTTCTAATTGGACTTAAGAGGAAAAAGTTTTCTCAACAATCAAATATTAAAACCTAAACCAAGCTGCTACACAACTGGGTTATTTTCATGGTAGTTCCCAAGAAGGGAGTGACTGATCAGTTAGTGGCTATCCCATTCAAAAGATACCATCACAACTGAGGTTGAATTAAATTACATCTAAAGTCACTGTCCCCTAAAATTCCAGGCTTCCATTTTTCTGTTTTATGACATCTGGGCTCATGATAAACCAGACTAACACAATCTTCCCCCAAGTGCTCAGCCCTTTCCATCTCTACGCCTATGATCCTTACACGCTCTCATCCAAGCGCCTGTCTCCACTGGGTCCACCAGCCCACCCATCAGGCTCACCCTCTGAGACCCCGCTGGGACAGAGCGCTCTGCATCCATCCTTCCTCTGCACCCTGAACACCTCACAGACAACACCAGTGTCATATGCTATGGGGTCCTCAGGTGGCTTATCACCTCTCCTGACTATAATCACCTTCCTCAAGAATAGTAAGTTGCTCCATTTTTGCATTTCCCTGCTTGCCCTTCCTTCCCCAGTGCTCAGTACAGTTTACTGAATATAGACAACCTCAATAAGCATCTATTGAGTGAAAACATATGTGTTACAACAAAAGATTCCACAATTTACTCCAATACCCAATAAGGCAGTTGACTCATGGGAGGTTCACCTATATAAACTTTCCTTTATTACCCAAAATAATCTTTTGCATGGTGAACCGATGCCAAAATGATTTTGACCCTTATGTTTGAAATGGTAATGTGATCACAACTCCAATTAAGTTGCCTCTGGCTTCCTGTACTGCTTTAGAAGAAAAGATTCCATTATACTAAGATACATTGGTTTCTTCTAATTCTAAAATTTCTCTTACCTTTAATTACTGTTATTTTGAAGGTTTTGGTGACATTAAATAGTTTTCCATTATGAGGAAGGAAGAACACACAGGTGTAATATCCCTGATCTCTAAACTCAGCATTTTTCTTTAAAAATGGGTCTTTGTTGTTTTCTATCTTTTCACAGTTCTGTTTAAAGAGAAAAGACAAAGCAAGTTCAATATTCTTAAGTAAAAGCAGTATCATGTTACAATAATTCAAACTTTTAAAAGATGTTTACAGAAAAAGAGAAACAATGGAAACTAGCAGTTTCTGAGTAAATGTCCAATGAATGGCACTACTTTTACTGAATGATAAACTGCAGTCCCATTACTGTGATTATCATTACTATTAATACCTGCTGAGAAAGAGACTATAAGGGGCTTGGTAGCTTCTCCTGTAATATTTTTTCAGTATCTTTCTTTTACACCTAAAAAGAGGGAGGCCAAGAGGAAGAGGGAGAAAACCACAACAACAAAAAATCCCTGCAGCAGTCCAAACTTTCCACAAAAGTCCGTTTCAGAACACTTTTAGTCTAATTCCATGTACTCAGGACCACACATCCTGGGGTGGGTAGAGGAGGTGGAAGCAGGTTTACCCCAAGAACTACCCACCCCCAGGATGTCCTGCACCAGAAAACAGTGGGCTGGTTAGAAATGCAGCAGGAGCATTCGAATCTACAGCCACACGAACATGTCTATCACAGATTTCCATCTATGTTAAGGGAATTCATAGTAACAAAAAGGCCATCTGAAGCAATCTAAGAACCAGGGGGAATATGGGAACTACCTTGATACCTTGACCACATGACACTGTTACTGCAGATACCAGACCTGGGGAACCTCCTGCCAACAGACTTGTTTCTCAAAGCTTCCAAAGCCGGGGGGCAACTGGGCTTAGACTGGGCTTGTGCACCCCTCATTGTGTACTCACATCAGTAAAATGCTTCTGTCCACACCAGTTTCTATAAACCCAAATTGATTCTTTTCCAAGGCATATTAAAATATCAAAGATTCTTCATTTTTACTTCCAATCAGTTGTTTACTGGTTTAGCTTCCTTGTGCCCCTCCCCTCGGGTAGATCACCATCTGTAAACAGGCTGAATGTACTTAAACCCTGTGGTCAAGTGTCTAGCTAAAAAATCCTCAATGCGTCTATTTTCTAAATTTAAATATCTGCACCTTGGGTTTTCTTAAAATCTGATACACTGAGCCTCACAAATCTATGTGAACTGTAAAATATTTGAACATATGACAGGAAACAGAGTCAAGTCAACTCAGGACTGACTCAGACATTTAGAGAACATTTTGGATAAGAGCACTCCTTGAAAAGTCACAAGTAAACAGTGTTAAGGTGTAAGGTACAAACTCAAGCTTCTAGGAAATCATCGGCAGTCACTTCAACAGACCACCTCTTCTCACAGCTCTGCAGTTTCCATTACAAAGTCACATTTTTCAGGCTTGCTCTTCTATAGAAATAATATAATGTGTGTTGTATGTGTGCATCTATGTGTATATATTATGTGTGTTTCTGTGTATGTACTCTCCATGGTATTATCTAAAAGAACTCCTATTACTCAACAAGAAAAAGATACACCAACTAAAGAAAATAGACAATCCACAAAGACAAGTGGTAAACGGACTTAAGAGGATTTATGCAATGCATCAGAATGTAGAATCACCATGATGTACACCAGAAACTAATAGATAATTATATGTCTTTGTACTCCAATAAAAAATAATCTAAGATGTGAAAAATATTTTTAAATATTTAATTTTTTGTTAAATAACAACTGGAGGAAAAAGACTAACAGTTATAGAAATCTTGCATGTCAAAATTTAAACATTCTAATGGCATTACTTCCCAGTGTGGTAGCACTGTGAGAAGAGTTTTAAACTGGCATAGCTCCTTGAAAAGGAGTTTGATAATGTAGATCAAAAGCCATAAACATGCTCACAGCCTTTGATTCAATAATTCTACCTTTAGGGGTTTGGTTCAAGGATAAAGTCACATATACTCAAAGACTTATGGGAATGATATTTATTTTAACCTTATAAATAATAGTGAGAAGTAGGAAATTAACAAATGTCCAGTAATAGGGAGTTAGATAAGGTACAAGTATATACACAATGGAATCCCATGTTTGAGAGAATGTTTAAAGATGTGGGGGGATAATCACAACATAATTTTTAGTGGATAAAGAAAAATATAATCTGTTAAAGAATTTCACTTTTTACAAGTAGATGTTTACAGACACACACACACAAAAATAATCCCCAAAGTCTCTAGGGTTTACATAGAAAAAAAATCCCAGTGTGGGATTTTGAATGACTTCTCCTATTTTCATTATTAATTTCTCCATCTTCCAGTTTTAAAAAGTGAACTCAGATAGTCAGAAAAAAAATACATACAAAACAATTTTTTAGGTATATATGGCAGAAGAAAATGAAAATCCTTCACCTAGCATTCCTAAAAAATTAACTTGTTGAAAGAGAAGGAGAATGAAGAAAGGGCAGGGGAGAGGAAGCCTTTACTGTTGACTGAATACTGCATGCGGGACAGGCACTGTGAAGCATGTGTTACATGCAGGAGTTCATTACAGCAATCCTGAGAGGACACCTCACCCATTCAGGCCAGCTGAGCTGGGTGGGGTCACACAGATTGCGTGTCCCAAGACCAACGTGCTTCACAGCCAAAAGTCCCTCATTTTGGAATTTCATCCTTTCTATTAATTCTTAAGTTAATATATTTTAAAAGTGTTACCTTATACAGTGATGTTCTGTTGACCACTTTTTGATAGTAATTATGTTCACAGAAAACCTGCAAGGATTTTTTAACTTCCACAGTTTTACTAATTATTTGTTTTTCAGTAAAACAGCTGTCTTTACTTCTTCCAATGACATTTAATGTCCAATCATAAGAATAATTTCTATGAAATAAAGATGTAGAGATAGTGTATAATTAGTACACAGATTTTGCAAACACCACCTTTTACTAGTGAATCAAATGAATTTTTTCCCTTATTTTTGTATAAAGAGATCTGTTCATTGATGTCCAAACTCTGCTGTTCCTCTCTTTGGTTCAACAGCAAGAAATGTAACAACTGTCATGGGATAGGGCTAGCGGGTAGTGAAAGACAAACCTGAGTATTCCTAAAGACACACACACACACACACACACACACACACACACAAAACCTACTGCAGCCTATATATTATAGCTGTCAGGACAGAAATGTTTAAAATTTCAATGATCCTTGTAGATGAACAAGTTCAGAGATGTTAACCCAGGTTGGGAGGGGGTTGGTAATTTCATGACAACTATAAACAAATTCCTGAACTTGTTTTCTGAAAGTCTGTATACACGCATTGGACTTTATATTTCTCTAGGTAGCTTATTCCATGCATCTTCTCTTACTATTGAGTGCACCAACACTCACTCTGATACACCCTCAGTGCAACCATATTAGCACTCTCAGTGCCTTACAGCAAAAGCTATTTTGAATAGATTTTTTTGTTGTTCCTTGTGATTAGAAATTAGCAAACTAGAAGAGGAATTAAACTTAAGAGTGTTTTTAAAAGGGGACTGTATAAAAGAAATTCTTTGCAATCTGATGTATGCTCTATGTGATACATAGATCCATAGAGTAAAGACAGACCCCATGGAAGCTACAAAGACTCACCTAAATCAGTACACACACACACACCCCTCTGTAGCAAACACAGGCTACTGCTTCCCAGTTTCACTATATTTGAACAAGTCTGTATCTGCAATACTCTCATGTGTGCAAAACAACCTCCTCTGTGCAGACTCCCATTTATTTCCAAAACTACGATCAAGGCTGCTTCCCACCATCTCTTCAGCTCCAAAGTCCTCCTTCAAAGTCTTCCACTGCAGAGGCTTTGAGCCCACTTGTTTTCTGCCCCCTGCTGTCCTCCATCCTCTCCCTGATCCCTCCCTGCCTCCTTGACATCCTATCTCTCATGATTTCATCTTCTCTTCCTGGCCCAGGCTCCACCCTCCTCATCAGAAAGACAGCTAATGCCACTGTCCCTCCCTGAAGTCTCCAATGACATTCATAGATGACTGTTGTCCCCTCCTTTTGCTCTTTTTGCCCTGCCCAGAATACTCTGTTCATTTAATTCATACCTTTAATCAATCAGGATTAGGGAGCTGTTCCTTTTTCTCTACCCTATTTGTGAGTATTTTTTCTACTTCAATGTTAAAAGACCCATTTGTGACCCATTTCTGGAATCATCTTTCTTAAAAGGTCACATAAAATTCATTGGTTAAAAAAAAAAGTTTTAAATTTCCTCTGGGAGTTCCTATGCATACAAACAAAATAAAATGACCCCCCCTTTTTTTTTGCAAAACCACACCCGTTAATATCAAGGTTTCATTGTTGTACCTCACAGCCACTCTCAAGGGCACTGTAGATAACTATCAGAATGAGGCGCTCATAGAAGAGACCTGCTCCATCTGACAGCACTCCAGCCCCACTCGCCTGGCCCTGAGCTGTTTCCTCAACTCTCAGTTCAACCTAATTCTTTATAGAAACACACACACACACACACACACACACACACACACACACACACGCATAAGTCTGTGCACAACAAAACACCATGTCAGCAATGTTCCACTAACAGTCCATTGCAGAGAAGTGTCTGGTCCCAGGCACCCCTCCCCCGTAACACCAAATATAGTGTAAAGAGAACCAAGCTCAGTAATAAGTCACTGACAATTTCAGTTGGCAGCTCCCATGTCACAGAACATAGGATTCTCAATCAGGAGTATCGTGGCAGACGCTAGGGTCCTGTCATGAAAGAGCTGTGCAAAGCCCATGCTATGCTCCCCTTTCTCGCTGCCCTGGCTAGAGGTTTGTGACTGGCTGCCAAACACACATATCCGTCACCGGCACCGCCAGCTGGCTCTCAACAAACTCCTAAAAATTGGACTAGCATGGGCCTACACCAATTCCAACACCTCCCCCCAGCCCCGAGTATACCCCTCAGGAAGCTGATCCTGCCCCCCTTCACCATATGTTCATGACAGTACAGAGCCCCGGCCATGGATGTCACTTGACCAGCAGCTCTAGATACAGGAACAGCTGAATTTTAAAATGAATTGCATTCAATCTTCACTTATTTCTGGCAAGCATTCCCTAAAAGTAAATAATATTAAGGTAATTTCCTTTCTTTAAGATCACTAAGAAAATAAAACAGGGGCAGTATTTAAGTTTTCAATAAGGAAGTGTTTATTGCACATGTAAGAAGAGTAGGAGAGAGAAAAACGCATGGATTATCTGACCTTTCCTATGACGAGATACTTAATTTGCTGAATGAAGTCCAAGAGTGCTATGAAATATACTAACACAGAGAGGAGGCGTACTCACCCCATTTGGAAAGTGTAACGTCCACTGTCATCCAACTCAACTGGCCAAAACTCCAAAACATAACCATGCAAAGTAATTCTGGGTGAGCTGCTTGAGCCTAGCTCAACCTTCCCACGTGATCCATTGGTTTTGTACCATTTTATGGAGTCTGTTTCGTTCTCATGCTCAGACGTAGGTGGGCAGTATTGCAGGTAGAAAGGTTCCCCTTCAGCAGCCGTAATGTGAGGACGTGAAGTACAAGTCTCCTCTAAAGAGCAGCAAAGTAAGGGGGAAAAAACAAAACCAGAATAACAATGGGGATTTTTGTTCTTTCTTAGTACCTTAGTGAAGAAGCTGCATTACTAAGGGAGTCCTGAGAAACCTCAGTGTCTCAGTCCTGAAGGGCCTTTATTTTGGGGCCATTCATCCCCACACTAATGCACTTGGAGAACACAAATAAAGACATGTATGAAGAGAAGCTTCTAGCAGCTTCTCCCACACAGAAAGGTACCAGAGCTTAACCTGCCATGGTTAGAAAACAGATACACACACGTAGTACAATCTTTTCAAAGAAAATATTACACATGAGAACTTCCGCAGAAGGAAAACCACAGAAGTCACAGAGTTGCCACACCTACCCCAGCACATCCCTGGCTGAGGAGTCTCCAGGAAGCAAACAGGAAACCTAGAGACCCAGAACTTGTCACGGGCAGCATCAGAAGGCTCACCTATCTTGCTCCCCACCCGTCTGCCTAAGCGTTTCCAGATCAGATGTGGGGTTGGGTGAAGGTGCGCCTATGTACCTTGGAGTGCGTGTAAATCCCTGACATCTCTAGGTCACCAGGAGGTAGTCAAGAGTCGAAGAAGACAATTTCACTCCAGATCTGGGTATCTGTCCCTTCCCCTCTTTGAGCTCTCTCTCTCCCTCCCTCTTTCTCAACTAACCCAGATACTCTGGTTTTGGGAATTAATCTCATCCTTTCAGTCACAGAAGGTCATTGTTCCTCTCCTTTTGCACTTCTGATAGGTCACAGTCAGCATTGCTGGACCTTTGCCATATCCTGTCCTCCAGTCACTTTAGGGGCCATTGAAATGCATTTTGAGAAGGCGAATCCTTAAATCTAGTAGTGCATTTCCCCGAGGGCATGGAGCAAAGGCTTTCACTAGAGTTACAGTTTCTTTTAATTCAGTGTTGTTAACCAGAATGTAAAGGGCAAGTGGCTCAAAGGGTAGAAGAATCCTCTGAAAATATGGATGTCAAATCTACCTCAAAGCACAGGAGATAATGAGCATCAACCTTGTGTTTGATGATTGCTGAATCTACTTAAATTCCTCTACTCCGTGGAGGGCATGATATGAGTGTCCAATGTAGGTGTTAGATTTAACTGACTCCCCAAAGGATGGTAGGTCATCAGCACCTTAATTTATTTTCCTGGTCTAGAGATTTTATACACATACAACAAAGGGTACAAATCATACAACATGTGCTCTTTTGTGCCTGGATCTTCTGTACATCATTGTGTCTGTGATAGGCATCCATCCACATAGCTGCATGCAGCAGTGACTTGTTCTTTTTGTTTATAATTACAAAGCACCCGACTGTGCTAGTATTTGATGATTTTTTATCCATTCTACTGGGTGTTGAACATTTGGGTTATTTCTGGTTTAATCCAGTCTTTAAAAAGCTTCTATAAACACCCTTGCCTGTGTTGTGATGGACGTGTGCACCTCTTCCTCTTTGTGAGTGGTTATCCTTTGAGGAAACCTAACCTGGAACACATAACGTCCAGGGGTGGAGGGCTGACTTCAGGTATCTAACCAGGCTTCATTGATTAGAAACGATTTCTGACTGGAGAAATGAGCGGCATTCAAGGTGTAGGGATGGCCCAGAAGCATTCTCATTCTTACATGAACAGAACATAAGGATCAGCTGGGTCAAGAACTTATCCTCTTTGGAATGAGCTCCGTGTTTGGAATTGATTTGGTATATGGACAATAAAAGGATGTTGTCATCTAACTTCAAAGAAGTTAAATGAATCCTCCACATAGAATTTGTCCTGTCTCCCTGGAGTGAACCCTTCATGCAGGGTTCAAATACCTGAAAGGACAGAGAGCTGGGGAATTGGCAGCCTTACAGAACAAGCTGTACCCTTTTCATGGTAACCTGGGAGCGAGGTTGTTGATGCGCGTCTGATAGTGAGGGACCCGTGAGGCCACCTTCTGGCACTCTGCTTTCCTGCTCAGCAGTTTCTGGAAGATCATTCCATGTCCAGCAGAGTGGAACCACTTCCTTGCTGTAATACCTGGGAAGTACTGCATGTGTGGATCTCAACAGAACATGGATCCACTTAAGCAAATGTACCCCAATATTGGGACTGAATAATTTGAAAGCATCAATACCTTAACTCTGCTAGTTCTTTAGCAGTAGTTATCAAAGTAGGGGAAATGGGTTCATGTGCGTCCCTCTCGAGATAATACATTAAGACAAACCAATATGCTTTCACTTTCTCCTCCAAAGCCTAAAGAGAACCTTGCTAATAAATCATGGAACTCTTCTCCAAAGAATCCCAATAAGGCCTCAGAATTCATTTCAATAAAACCCTCCAAGTCATCATCCCTCATAAATTAAAACTGTCCTTTGATACCTGCTATAAAACCAACCGTCTTCCCTAGGTTAAGCAGACTCATTCTTATATATTCCATCTAAGTAGTATTTTCTTTAAGACCTGTAAAGTATTCCTACTCACTTTCTTCAGTATTTAAATATTGAGATGATTTTTGTCTTCATTTGAGGAAGAAAATAATACGTGTAACACTTTCTAAAAATCAATCATAAGACAGCCATGACTTTTCTGGTGTCAAATAACATAATGCAGGTTTTCATCTCAGGTAAATATAATTTATCAAGTCCTTACATCCTGCCCTCAGGCTAGATAGCTAAATCTTGTCCTCCTCAGCAAACCCAGATGATTCTTTGCTTGATCCCATTCCTGTGAATCTTTTATTCTCTACACCAGGGACACCAAATGGTTGACAGCTTTCTAAAGTAAAATTTTTAATCACAAATTTTAATAAATTCAGCCTCTTCGGTAGCCACTTCCACATACAAAAAGGAAAACCTTGATATTCCCTTCAGATTACCAATGAAGTATGTTTATGAAAGATCATAATTACTCACCTGAGGTGTTTATAAACATAAGTATCAAAAGTGTCAAGGGCAGCCCTCTGTGGTGCATGGTTTCTCTGGAAAACAGCATAAGACAGGGTCAGCCAAAACTTTCTTATGAAAGAGGTTGAAAAAAAAATCTTCCAGCACACAGACTTTTAAAAAATCAGTCCAGTAAATTTTCATATCCCTTAATATAGTCACCAATTGTTTTCAGAATGTTCAGCCAGGTAGAATTAATAAAATTTCAAGGCAATGAATTTTAGCCCCCAAAAGAAATTCCCTGTGATGCAATTCTCTAATACAACCTTTTGTATTTCAGGCCTGCTCTACTAAATCTTACCTCTAAGGTCAAAGTCAAGGGCAAGAGTATTTCCAGAAAAGCTACAATCCTGTAAGTAGACAGTCTGTGCCATCCTGAGACATGTATGGCAGATCTGCCCAAGTAGAAGTGTGTGTGTGTGTGTGTGTGTGTGTGTGTGTGTGTGTGTGTGTGTGTGTATGTGTGTGTGTGCGCGCGCGCGCGCACTTCTTTCTTTTATCACACCAAAATGCTCATCATGAGGGCATAAATATTAAATTCCTTGCAGTGTGGAAATTTGGAGGTTCTTTCAGTGTTATGTTTGATATTGGTATCATTATGTTTTGCCTTTTCATAATTTTGGAATTTCTTTCTTCTTCCCTTTCTTCCTTTCTTTTAAATGTTTTCAATTCCTAAAGTAATATATGCCCATTATAGGACATTTATAAAACAAAGATCAAAAAGAAAACAAATCTCAATGTGCATAATGCTTCGGCATGTTTCTTACAGCTTTTCTAAATATTTTCAAATAATTAAGATGACATTTAAATAATTTTGGATCCTGGAATTTTAAATATCTATCTTCCTTCTTCAGAACTAAGTTCTCCATAAGTTAGAAACTAAATTCATTTTGTTTACCACTGAATCACTAAAGTCCATACAACACCCAGAAGAAATGTGTGCACATGTGTGCACATGTCCACACTCAAATGCTCAAATGTCATATTTTTGGAGTAATGGAGAGACAAAGAGCGGGTTTCCTACACTCCAAAGGCCTAATCTACATTGACTCAGTGAAGTCAAATCTGTGTTGAATTTTGTTCCTACTCCAACCCATCTGTTGTCCTACTAATGACAAGTTTAGAGGGCAGAACAGGGGAAAGGTGCAGTGGGCTCACACACCAAGTCGGAAGATTTTACAAAAAATCCAGTATTCCTTGCAGACCACACACCTCCCAGCCCCCCGAGTGGAGGGAGCACAGCACGATGGCCCAAGGACATACAAACCTGGGGTGGCATTTCAGCTTGAGCCACAGCAAGCAGTGCAGCCTTGGGCCCTTTACTTAAAAGTCTCAGAGCCTATTTGCTCATTACCAGAATGGAGGCATTCAGAAGGCCTCAATCCCAAATTACTGAGTAAACAAGCTAATGTTTGTGAAGTCTTCCTGGATGCACAGCAGCCTCTCGTCCCCAAATAATTCTCTCACCAGCTGCCACTGCTTCCCCCATACTAAATAAAAAGGACTGTTGATGCCCAAATTCTGGATGATGTTTAATGGCTAAGCTGTCAAATCATTTACATCACTCCTTATGAATAATATCACCAAGCCTTTGATGTAATTTCTAAGTGATAATCATCAGTAATGTAAAGACAAAAGGGATGTGTATATATGGAAAGTACCAACTATTCATAACTAAATTAGAAGATTTCTATGCTTTGAAATCAGCCCCATGCCCACACATAACACCATCTTATTATTAACTCTATTCTCTTAGCTCTAGAATGAAAAATGTTGTTTCCTCTGGTTAAAGTTGACACAGCCTTGTAAAGGACACTATGGTTCTGTTGGTTTTGGGGTTTTAAAGTTTTCAAGTCTACTAAGAGATAAAGTAGTTATGAGACAATTCAGCATTCTGATGAGTTAACTGCGTTTCAATATGAATTGAAACATGTTAAGATCCCAATATAAAAATTAGCTGATGTTTGAACTGCTCTGTGCATGTATGTGTGTTTGAATATATAATTTGTAATGTGCTCATTATGGATTCAAAAGATTAAGATATTAAATAATGGAACTCATTTCCCAAAGAAAAGCTATTCTGAGAACTGTCGTAGATTTATTATAATACTAATAAGAATTAACAAAATACATGTAGGAGGGCATAAATATTAAATTCCTTGCAGTGGGGAAATTTGGAGGTTCTTTCAGTGTTATGTTTGATATTGGTATCATTATGTTTTGCCTTTTCATAATTTTGAAATTTCTTTCTTCTTCCCTTTCTTCCTTTCTTTTAAATGTTTTCAATTCCTAAAGTAATATATGCCCATTATAGGACATTTATAAAACAAAGATCAAAAAGAAAACAAATCTCAATGTGCATAATGCTTCAGCATGTTTCTTACAGCTTTTCTAAATATTTTCAAATAATTAAGATGACATTTAAATAATTTTGGATCCTGTATTTTCCATTGAATAAATGGACATTTTCTTACGTCACAAAAATCTCTTTGTTAACAACATTTTAAGGGCCACATAATATTCCTTCTTAAGATGTATTTTATTATAGATTAACCCCATGACCATCTTGTGCAAGGCAGTATGAATCCATTTATGGAGCAAGGCCTCTGATGCCATACTGACTGGATTCAAATTCCCTTTCTGCTCTGTATCAGGTAAGTAACATTGGCAAGTCACTTGCCTTCTCCGTGCCTCAGTTTCTTTACCCATGACAGGGAGTAACAATCCACCTCCCAGAGTTGATGTGAAGGCCACATGGGTTACTACTTCAAAGTGCTGGTGAATAATCAATATCACTTAAATATTAGCTATTATTACTTACTACTTATCCACATTCCTTATTATTTTCTTGGTGCTACTTCATGGTATTCAATCTGAGTCAAAGAGTGCATTTTCAACATGATACATGCATACTGCCAAACTGCATTCCAGAAGTGTAATCATTCATACTCCCTTAAATGTGCAAGATAACATCCTTCTACCACACCCACACAAGCATACAGCATTCTCTCCTCATTCTTTAGGTCTAATCAATACTAACATTGGTCAAATGGTATCTCATGGTTTCTCAAATCTGCATTTCTATTGGTAGAAAAGAGGCAAAATAATAATCAAGTAGTTATTTTACTTGCATGATTATGAACTATCTTTTTATGCCTCTGTCCAATTCTTAGATGTTTAGTGTTTTTTCCAATTTGTTTGCTTTACCTTTTAACTCCTCTGCTGATGTGTTAACATGTGACAAACCTATCATTCTTTTGTCTTGTGATTTTTCCATTACTTTTACATTTAGAGCATTCCTTTCCTCTCAGTGGTCCAACAGATGCTTATCTATATTTTCCTCATTTTTATGAATTAATTTTTTTTTACATTTAACTTTTTCATCCATTAACAATTATTTTTTTGGTATGAGAATAGAATTTAGCAACTTATGTTTCTCAAATAGCTACTAATTATTTCTCTACCATTAATTAAATATTCCTATACCTCCTGTGCAGTCTATTGATAGTTGTAAATACAGATCTTCCCTGAGCACTTTATGAAAAAATCTAACACACATCGTTGCTCTAGTGCAAATACACATAAACATGTGTACATACATACTCTTTCCCACACATATACACACACACCATTCTATTCCGCCATCTCACTTTTTCTATTCATAGCAGTTACCTCTAACTGACATACTATGATTTTATTTCTGCTTGCTTGTTTGTTATTTTCCAAATTATTGTGAATGCTTTACATTCATAAAGTATATACAGTTTGGAGTCTTATATGATCATTGATCCATTGTTCTATCTGAGTAATACTTCTTAAATCATGATATCTTGAAAAGTATGCCTTAATAACTCATGTGAAATCTAGGGTGCTCATTCTGACCTGGAGCTTAAAAAAAATGGGTTTCACCGAGACATGTGGAGTACAGCCTGGGCAACCTGATGTCTAAAAATCTTCCAGGTGATTCTAATATGCAGACAAGGTAGGGAGACACTGACTTAGAGGACGTTTTGTATACTTAAAAGTAAATTTTATAAACCTTATATACATATACTTAATAATAATAATATTTAAGAAGTAAATTTAATATATCCTAAATATATGTTTAATAATAATGCTTAATATTTAAGCTGAATTAAATATCTGTGCATACATATGCATGTACACACACACACACACACACACACACACACACGAGAAGACTCACAAACTTCCCCCCTAAATCACCCAATGACATGAAGTTTTCTCTAAATTAAAAAGGCTCTCTTCCAAATCTTGTGTGACTAAGGTGAGGGCAAGATACAAGCTAACCATCCCCTCTGCCCCCCACCCACCAGGAAATGCAGCCCAAGGCCCTCCAGAGTGTGTGAATGGTCATCTCCTGAGCCCTTGATTCTGCTCAACTGCCCTGTTGACAGACCCCACTCTGAGCAAATTGACCCTTCTCTGGAAAAAATAATTCACTAAAACCCACAGCTGTTAGGCCCTTCAAAGTTCTTTCTGAGAAGGAACCTGAACCTCAACCTGGAAAACTGGTCAAGTCCAGACTGTAGGAAATTCCACTGACTCACATACATAGGTGTCTATGCCTCAGTGTAATCACTGGTACTAGCAGACATGTAAATAAGTGCCTCCTAAGGTAAGCTGCCTTGTGAAAACAGTAACACTAGTGATTTCTCGAACACAATTCTTTCTCTACAGTGTTGAACGCATCATGTTTTCCTCAGCATTTGAGATGATAAATCCACCAAATGCAAAGAAAGAAAAGTGATCTGGGACATAACATGCACACACACTTCTGCTCTAAGGACAAAATAATTTGTTCTCATCTGCAAAACCAGAAGAACCAATCCCATCTCACAGTTCTTGCCCCACAAATGCCTGTCCCCATCCTTATGCTTTCCCCCAGCATCCTCCCGACTTCTTCCAGCTGCCATGTTCCTCCAGTCCTTGCAACTTGGCAGACGGTAGCCTCCTCAAGGAAGCTCTCCAGTCGCTGCTGCCCCAAACAGCCTCTGGGCAGTCCAGCCCCAAGGTGTCCTGTTACTCCTAGATTCATTCCCACTCACTGGTGAGTTCCCTGAGGAAGGCACCTTCCCTTCCACTGTGTTCCCAGACCAGGTGTTCTTAGCCTCTGTGTGTGTATTTGTGCTGGAAGGTGAGGGTCACAGTTGTCTCAAAACATGCACAAACCCAGTTCCTCCAAATTTACACCCTCCCAGCCCATCCAAGGCCCTTGGATTGAGAAGTGCATAGTACCACGTAGCATTACATGGGTGTGTGCTGAGGTCCCAAGAATGCACCAAGGGAAAGGGTGAGATGAATGCAATAATCTCAGGTGTCTATATCTGACTGTGCTTGTCCTGATAACGTCCATGTGACTGGCTGGGGATTCTAACTCCTGTAAGGATTGCAGATTAAAGACAATGGTTTTATTCTCAAGAACATTTAGGTGTGAATCTGGGATCTACCACTGAGTAGCTGACTGCCTTTAGATAAATTACTAAACCTCTCTGTACTTTGGTTCTCTTCCTTTTATTAAGCATGCAGTGCCTACTTCATTTGACCTGTAGGGTTGGGTGAAAATAATTAATCTAAAAGTTTCTACACAGTGCCAGATAGAAAGTAAGTGCTTAATAAATGGAAAATATCACTTACTTTAGCTATTCTCACTTTTCCAGGAAAAAAACTGAGAATGTTTTAACCTCTAAAACTGTAGTATCAGGGTAAGCTGATGATACTGTCTCACCAGTTATTTACGTGTGGGTGTCCACACACACACACACATACATACTAAAAATGTAAAATTACATATACACAGATACATATAGACAGTCCCCGATTTATAATGGTTGGACTTACGATTTTTCAGCTTTATGATGGTGTGGACGCACTCTCCTTTTAGGAGAAACTGTATTTTGGGTTTTGAATTTGATCTTTTCCCAGGCTAGTGACAGGCATGTGACACCCTGTTGCAATGCGGGGCAGGACAGCAAGCTGCAGTCAGCCACAGAGAGGTCAATAACTCATACGCTGACAACCTTTCTCTACCCAGATAACCATTCGGTTTTTCCTTTTCAGTACAGTATTCAATAAATTACATGAGATATTCAACATTTTATTATAAAATTGGCATGTGTTGAATGATTTTGCCTAACTGTAGGCCAATGGAAGTGCTTTGAGCATGATTTAGACTAGGCTAAACTCTAATTTTCAGAAGGTTAGATGTATTAAATACATTTTCAACTTGGGATATTTTCAATTCACATGGGTTTATCGGGTTGTAACCCCATCCCAAGTGAAGGAGGATCTGTAAGCATAATGGCGTACACAGTTAATTGCTTTTGCGTTCAGAATCTGTCTCCAAGGCTGGGTTGCAGAGGGCAGCGGGGAGGGGTGCAGGTGGCACGGGAACCCGTCCTTACCTGCACAAAGGGGTGTCCCTGGGCTGGGGCGGGGCAGCGGCCCCTCGTTCACACTGGTGGCGACGGGATGGCCTGGGCGGTTCAGAAGGCAGGTGAGAAACAGCGAGCTGCTGCCTCCCTAACACTGTGAAACAAGACAGCGCAGAGGGAAGCCGCAAGTGTGATTAAGATTAGGCAACTAGAAAAAGCTGAAAAAAACAAAAAGGAACAGAAAGTAAGACAGAAAAAGCATCTGGCAGCCGCTGGCCCCGACACTCGGCTAGGCTCCAGGTGGGACGCTACCCCGGGCCCGAGGGTGTTCCTCTGCGGGGGTGCTCCAGCCCGGGCTGCTCCAAGAGGGGCGCTGCTCCAAGAGGGGCGCTGCTCCTGCCGCGTGCAGCCTGGGATGTTCCTTCGCGGGATTGCTCCCGCTCTGGAGGTGCTTCTCGGTGGGGGGGCGTCCTCCGGGTGGGGGGATGCGCCCAGGGCGGCGCCGCTCCTGCACCCGGGCGCCCAGCGGGTGACCGCGGGGTTCTCGGCACGCAGCTGGGAAGCCTGGCAGGGGCCCCGGCCCCGAGTACAGCTGCGGTCTCCGCGACAATCGCGCTTCCCGGGGGCTCTCGGCTGGGACGGGGGACGGGGGGCGGTGGGCGGTGGCCCGGCGAGCTGCAGGGCCTGGAGGTGGTGCCCTGTGCTTCTCCTACGCACCCTTCAGGCCGCACGCGGTAGGAAGGGAGCTGGGGAGGCCAGGGACCTGCGCCAGGCAGACGGGCGACACCTGCCCGTAAAGGGAAGGGACTGCGGGACAGGAAAGAGGCCAAGGAAGAGAGTCCCGAAGACACAGGACGGCAACCTGACGTGAACCAGAGGCAGGGGGAGGTCACCGCCCGGAGCATGCAGTGTCAGGTGACCCTGGGCTTAGCCTGGGGACTTCGCTTTGGGAGTAACAGAGAGGGCGCAGAGGTGCTGAAATGAGGTTTTCAATTGTTTAGAGAGGAAAGGAGGCCAAAGAGAAAGATATGTTTCTCAACTTTTCTAGTGCGGTCGGACTCAGGATAGATTTTTAGCCTGGTCGGTGGTTGGGGCTTTCAAGCAAAAGTGAAGCCTGAAATCCGTGGCTGACAGGAAAAGGGCTTAATGAGAATGATTTTCATTCTTTATACCCAGTCAAAATAATTCATCACCCAATAAAAGAGAAAGTTCATACAATTATCTCATTCAATACAATAAAAGAAGTATATGACAAAATTCAACGTTTTGAATTCAACATATTCAAGAACTGAAGATTCTCTCTTGAGTAATAACATTCAGAAAACAAAATAGAAAGGAACATTCTTAATCTGATAAAAGGCATCTATAAGAAACCCACGGGTAACTTCGTAATTAATAGTGAAACACTGCTTTTTCCTAAGATGGGGAGCAAGATAAGGGTGTCAGCTCTCACCTAGGACAATCATTCTTAATAAGTAAAGAAATAAAAATAGAAAACATAAAGATTGGAAAGGAAGAAACGAAACTACTGGTTTTGACAGAGGATATAATTTTTTGTAGATCACCCTTTGCAATCTACAAAAAATACTGGAAACAGTGTTAATTAGCAAGATCATGGAATACAAGGTCGATATACAAAAATCCAGTGTAATTCTATATATGAGTAATGGAAATTTATTAAAAATACCATTTACAACAGCATTAAAAAAATCAAATACCAAAGTATAAACCGTTTGAAAGATGTACAAGATATCTACTATGAAAACTACAAAATATTGCTGAGAGAAATTAAAGTCCTAAATAAATGGAGGGATATGCCATGTTTATGGCTTAGAAGACTCATTGTTAAGAGGTGTCTTCTCCACAAAATACAGAGTTTATAGAGTCTATACATTTTTGGGCTCTAAGTAACGGAGTCTAAGTATATGAAATATATAGGTTATATATTTCATACCATCCCAATCTAATTCTCTGGAAGAATTTTCAAAGAAATTGAGAAACTATTTATAAAACTTATGTGAAAATGCAAATGATCTGGAATAGAACAATCTTGAAAAAAGAACAAAGTTAGAGGACTTATGCCTACTTGAAGGTTTACAATAAGGTGATAATAGTCTTGACAATGTAGTATTTGCATGAGCATATAAATGGAAAATAATGGAGGGTAGAATACCCACACATATAGTCTATTGATTTTGACTATATCAGTTCAATGGGGAAAGAAAAATCTTTCACAAATGTTTCTGGAACAACTGAATATTTCTATGGAAAAAAAAGAAAGACCCCTGACCCTTACCCCATTTTATATACAAATATTAACTCATGGTGGGCCACTGACCTAAATGTAAAAGCTAAATAATAAACATTTCATAAAAATATGTAGGAGAATATCTCTATGACCCTGGGGTAGGCAAAAAAAAAAAAAGCCTATGACACAAATAACACTAATCATGTAAGAAAATTTAATAAATTGAATGTCTTAAAATTTTTAAGAATGAAGAGGTAAGCCTGGGAAAATTCTCATCTTGTATCTATGTGAAAAGGAACTTGTATCCAGAATACATAAGTAATTTCTACACATCAACAATATGAAGAGAAACAACACAATCTAAAAATGTGCAAGATTTTACTTTCACTGACTGACATACAAATAATCAAATAGAGCTTGGAAAAAGCTCAACTTCATAAATCATAAGGAAACTGCAAATGAAAATCACACTGAGATTCATTTAACACCCATTAAAATAAAAAATAAAAAGAATGCCAATACCAATCATTGGGAGGAGATGAAACAACAGAAATCTCATATAAAACTGGAGGGAATGTAAAGTAGTACAATTAGTTTGCAAAAACAATTTGTCAATTTCTTTAAACGTTCATATATATATATATATATATATACATATACACATATATGTATATATATATATACTTATGACCACTCCTAGATAGTGAACCAAAAGAAAAACATGTTCACCAGAGGCCGTATCCATAATAGCTATAAAGCAGGAAATAATCCATATGTCCATCAACAGGGAAATGGTTAAACAGACTGTTGTCCAACCAAATGGTGGAGTATGACTCAATAACACAAAGAAACAACTACTGACACACACCAAACATGGATGAATCACAAAAATGTTATGTTGTTTGGAAGTAGCAAGTCACAATGCTGTCTGACTTTTTAAATGTGAATTCTAGGATCTGACCACACTAATCCTTGGAAATAGAATCAGACCATTGTTGGCCTCTGAAGAAGAGGGATTGTTTGGGAAATGACAGGAGGGAAATTTCTGGGATGATGGAAATATTTCTTTCATATTTACATTGTATTGTAGGTGAATTTGACTCAACTGAAAATAACTTCGTGTTTTTATAATTCACAGGAATTTTCACCACCCTGTGGTAGACACCCAACAAGTTTTGGCTGAATTCATTTTATTCACACTGTGCTGTGGTGAAGCATGTATCACTCTCACTGTTCAGAAGAAGAAACAGAGCAGGTAGTGGTGCTGCTGGTATGAGAAGCCAGGTGGTCTGGCCATGCCTGACCTCTCTGTGATTGTGCAGCTTGGAACCACAGGCTGTTAGGAGCTGAGAGAGCCCACAGCACTCTTCTCCATCTTCCTATTTTTCAGTTGCAGAAACTGAGGCCAGAGAGCTCAGGTAACTTGGTAGGTAGTGTCTAAGTTTGGGTAGAAGGGTGCTGGAGAAGTGAGTTTAATAATGTCAGAATTTCCCCCAAGGTCAGCCTTGTGTGGGTTCTTGAAAGTGTTTCTTTCCAAGAACCCCCAGTGAACTCTAGCCCCTTATAAGTAAGGAGTGTGTGTACCTTACTCACCTGTGTATCTCCCTTCCTCTCCCCACCCGACTCCAGAATACTCAGCACACGTTCAGAAAATATAAATGTTAAATACTTGCAAAGGACCGTATAATATAGACGGCAAAACATATTTCAAAATCAGAAATATAGAGCAAATTGAAAACTCAGTTATTATGGAGCCAGAGAAGAGATTATTCTATGCCTTGCCATGATAGCAAGCTGCTTGCTGTACAGAGATCCCAAATTTGGGTCCACACTTTCAAGTAGCTAATATAAAAAGGGGAATAAAATCAGTTTCAGAATTCCCTGTGTCATAAATTAAAAACACATCTGTCATTCTAAGTGGGTGGGGAAGCAGGAATAAAAGCACATCTATTCCTGAGAGTGAGACTAGAGGGAATTTGTGCTTTAGAGGCCCTCGTCGAGAGAGGACATGGGGTATCATCCACATTACAAGAAACAGTGAAGTGGCATAGAACTAAGGCCATTGTATTGACTTTTCCTTCTCCTTCCTTTTTCACTTGATTAGCACAGAAATAGGAAGAGTTTGGTATGATTTTTCTCCTTTTTCTTAGGGTAACTAAGTTTTAGAGAAGTAACTTGCTCATGGTCACATAGCTGGTTGATAGCAGAGGATGACTTGTTGATTCCAAATTTGATGATGTTCACCAATCGGCTATACTGCATCCTTTTCATTGGCTAATTGTTTAGTAATTCAGTAAAATCAGATGTCACCAAATGAAAGCATAATAATCTACCAGAGTAATAACCAGATTTAGCAAATAAAAATACAACATACCCAGTCAAATTTTAATTCCTGATCAGTTTCAGATGAAATTTCATTCTATGGATTCAGCTTAACTGATGTCTTGTATTTTATCTGGCAACTTTAAGCCAGGGATTATAGGGTGTGTGGATGGATGGGTAACTACAGACCCTTTAGGCAAACTTCCAAAAATACCATTACTTTCCAGACAAGATTCTGTAAAGTATTCGTTGAAAGACAGTTATTTCAAGATAATACGGGATCCCTGTCAAAGGTCTGATGGAAGTGAAATTCTCTTTTGCAGTTAAATATGAAATTATATACTTTATCAAGCAGCTCAGCTGAGGGGAGAATCTCTATCCACTTGCAAAATGTGTGCTCTGACAGGACTCCCAGGCTGAGGGGACACCCTGCCCTAGCCTGGGATCCACTGTTGGGCTCTGTGGCCCATGAGAGCTCCATGAACTCCTTCACGAAACTAATGGGCATGGCTTTGACTATGCAAACTAACTTCAGTTTTCCTAGAACAGTTCTGTCAAAATGCCCTACTAATTTCATAGAGATATTACAACAAAGTTTCTCAAGTTAAAAAAAAAATGGAGATGTACTGATATGGTCATTGCAGAATTATTTATAATGATGACTAAGTTGGAAACAACTTAAATATCCATCCATAACTAGCTGAGCATGTCATTTGTAGCACAACCATGAACTAGAACACCGTGACTATTTTTAAATATTAAAACTTAAATGACATAGCAAGTGCTTTTATCATGATATTAAGCAGAAAAAATAAAAATTATACACTGTGTAATATTAGCTATATAAACAGTATGCTTAAGCATGAATTAAAATTTCTTAAAAATACAAATTTACCAAAATGCTTAGAATTTAAAAATGCTCAGGATGATGGATTTATGAATTTTTATTATTTTCTCCTTTCATACTTTCTGTTCTTCTACAACTTTTATAGTGAGAAATATGTACTCCTCAAGAGAATAAAAATGTATGAAAGAAATTTCAGAACTAAAAAGATTTTCAATTGTACTGGCAGTTGGGTAAGGAACTCCAACCAGCGATATATCCAGATGATAAAACTTGCCTCCATTCCAATCAAATACAATAAATTGTGACATGTTGGGAATAAGATTTACTTGAGAGAATCTGAGTGTTCTTCAAGATTTCATGAAAATTTAACCCTTAAATTTTTAGTTTGATGTTCAAAATGTAGAATACAGATGAAGAAAGAGGAGAGAAAGAACAAGCGAAAGAAAGAAAGGGAAAAAGCATAGTGAAAAGATCCCAAGCCAGTAGAGAGCGATCAACAAGGGAGAGACGGAAGGAAATGTGGGGTGGACAGAAGGGGATGCAGGATAAAAAATTACAGGCATTCTGCATCCACCCAGAATCAGGGAAACGGAAGAGAAATTATTGAATGAAACTTGAGGCCTGAATACCCTTGACATTCCTGCGTCTTACATCTCAATTCCCAGTATCTGGTACTGGGGAGCAATCCACCCAGATGTTGCTGGGAGCCACCAAATTTGGTTCATTAGCACATCAAACAAGTGCTACTGCCCCTGGGTGCTCAGAGAAGCCAAACCAGAAGTTTTTCCAGTAAGTTTGTTTGCCACAGGCATGTGGTACCTCACTTGCTTCCAGAATTTGGAATTCAGGGACTGTTTGCTGGCCACATGGTCTTCCCTCCACTTGATGGTGCCCTGCACTTTCACAATATGCTTTAGGGAATCTTGGAGCTCTCCAAACTGCAGCCTGTTGGGCCCGCTGGGAGCCTCTATTTCAATGAGAATCACCTTGGAGTCATTCTGGATGAGGGCGCTGTGCAAGGCGATCTCCTGTTCATAGGCAAACTCCTTGCTGTGCATGATCTCAGGAGTCAGGATGAAAATGTGCCGCCTGCTCTTTTGTATGTTGGCTTCCACAGCAGTGACTGCATCTAGGAATGAAAGACATGGGTATGATTTCCTGTTGCATTTTTAATTCTAGTGCTTTGATCATAAATGCTCTGAATTTTTAGAAATTGTTATTTTTATAATCTGGTGTGAGCTTCTGATACAGATGGATTCACTTATTCATAAAAATGGGAATGTGCTGGGATAGAGAGGCCACTGTGTTCCTCTTACCATGTTCCAGTGAGATCAGCCCCAAGGCGTCTTTCCTCCCAGGTAGATCAGTCCTAACTAAAACGGGTCTAGGCAGTTATATGGGAATGTAGAAGTAATTAGCTGAAGACTTAGAATTCAGATCCATTATCGACATATTGTCCTCTTAGAATATTAGTTTACATGTTTTAAAGGGGCTTAGAATTTTGCCTCTTATATTACAGAGTGCAGACTCAAGAACCTTTGATTTTCTAGACTAAAGTCTTTAGGGAAACCCTGGACCCACTTAACACCCACCCACCACCCCCAATTATCTCTGTTTTAGAAGCTGATTTGATCCAGTCTAGAAAAATCTTAAGGAAGACTGGATCCCCTTATCAGGTCAGTGTGTATGGAGCATCAACTCCCTGCTGATGTCAGATAACTTCTGGTGAACTTGGAAAGAAATGTAAAACACCCAGTTCTCACTGCAAGGAGGTAACTGCATGCATCAGGAAGCACAACCATGAACCAAACAACTCAAGATATTCTTAAAGTATGGTGGCTAATAGACGGCCAGTTCCCATAGTCTGAAATAAGGAAATGCATGTTAAATGGTGCCAGATAGAGACCTGGTCAGCCAGAATCCTAACAGAAAACTCAGCACACTTAAAAGGACTGACTAAAAGGAGTTCAATGAAAGGACAGTTTATAAAAGATGTGGGCACAGCCAAGGGGAATTGATGATACGTGGTGTAGACCCTCACAACTGGTACTATCGGAGCCAGTACCATCCTCCAGGTGTGACAGGAGAAAGCAGTTATGGAGGCCAAGGAGGGTAAACTTGAGGAAGATGGACTAGCAGGAGCCCATGCTCCAGGAGAGAGCAGCACAGCTACTCCGGCAGCCCCAGGGGAGGTGCCTCCTGTTGGCCAGACCCAGCATGGAGCAGAGGGCAAGGGCAGGATGGATTCCATAATGAACAGCCGCCCAGGGCCAATTTGGACAGATGGAGGGCGTTGCGGTCAATTTGAAGGAGCAAACAGAAGCATGGGAAGAAATGCACTGCATGGGTCAGTCACAGACTTTTTCTAAGGGAAAAGTAAAGACTGGGGTTGTTTTGTTAGTTTTATTTTACTTAGTTGAGGTAAGGTCAGAGGACATATTGGAGGGAGGGGAAGTGGGAATTTTTTCCAAAGGAAAAACAGCATTATAAAGGCAACCAGGCTCTTGCATCCGTGAGCTGGTGTTCACATTCACCTGGAAGAGGAGTGGCTAGAAATGAGATTGACAGACCTGAGAAAGAAGAGATGACGAGCCTACCGCCAGACATAGCACATGGAGCAAGATTATAGACAGCTGGAGTCCCTGCAGCTCCTTGCGGGAAAAGCATTTGAGCACCATGACTCATTATTCCCTACCTGCAGGGGTAGCCAGACGGGGAGCTGGAGGAAAAATAGGTTCCTTGGAGACAACTTGGATTACATTTTCCTTAATTATACACTTTATGTCTCTAGGGGATCAATGTGACCCAAATAGTCCAGAATAAACCAAATTCCCCTGTTGTGTGTACCTTTACATCTACAGGCACCAAATCCCTATTTCTAGTAGACGCGTTGGTTTAAGTTCACAGTCTACTAATATTAACTTTATTGGACTTGTTCTCTTAATGCCCCTGTCTCTTTAATATCCCAGTTTGTTTTTGTAGAATCGTACAAAATTTCTGGACACGAAAGAACTCCATCTTGAAGCTCCATTTTCCTTTCTAACTAATGAGCTTTTGAAATGGGCAAAAGGACCTTTTAAACTGGACTAGAAATAGCAACTGCTTTACAAGCATTTGCTCATTAAGCCAACTGATGTCTGGATCATAAAAACAGTGTGGACTTTGTGAAGGTAGAGTAATGCATATCAGGGATAGTTGCATTGATAACACCAATAGATGAGTCAAATAAAGTATAAATAAAACAGCTCAGCCTGGTAGTGCCAGACAAAGGTTCCTTTTCTCTTTCCCCTCTTCCATTCAAGTCATGTAATTGTCCCTCTTCCTTTTTCTCATAAAAAACCCTTGTTTTCCTGTGCAGACAGGGCACATTATCCAATTGCTGACAGGATCTCTGCTCCCTAAACTGTTTTTTCTCAGTGGATGTTTCTGAGGAATTCGGGAAGGGTTGCAAGGAGGGTTCACAGGTACTTGACATAAATATGGAGGGAAGTGCTGGGATTGTAACACAGTGTCAAAGCACACAGAGTCAATTAGGAAAATTAAGAAACAGAAGGCACATCTCTACTTGTTCTTGTGAGAATATAAATTGGCAAATGTTTCACCAATACAAGGAAAATCATGAAGACTCTCTGACTTCTTTCAAATATTTTAGCCAATACCTCTGGATATTAGAACAAAATTCTCTTGTTTTCAGATCTTCCAGAGAGAATTAAGAAATTTCAGAGTTATCCCAGTGTGGACATGGGAAGTAAAGTCAGGGGGATGTGCTGCTAAGTCCACATATCAAGGATGCCTTACGTACCTTCAAGTCACTGACACTGACACCTCGTGATCAGGGTGGCAATGGCGGCAGGGGGAACAAAGGGTCTCCTGAGGATATATTTCAGAGCTCTGGTCTTAAATGACTGAAATTCCTTATCCAGTTCAGGGGTAAGACCACCTATCTCTTAGCCTTCTGATGAATATGAATTTCCCTCCCTGATACGTGTTGAGAGTTTTACCTTCTCCAGGTAGCAGATCTCTCCCATAAATGCACAAGTTATAGCCACACTTATTTTCAAGAACATCAGGCAGAATCTGGTGAACAAAGGATTCCACAGAACTGGCCACCTCTGGACTATTTTTGTAGTTCCTTGGATAGATAACATAAGCATCATAAATCTTTCCATCTGAAAGTGAAAACAAGAAATACAGCTTTATTACTTTCTTCTGAATAAGTCTCATTTGACTCTTAGTGACATTCTTCAGAGTTTTATGGTTGTTGGTGAATTTAACCCATCCTCAAAAATATTCTAGAACCTAAAAATGATGACAATCTACTGCCACAAAATGTCACCAGGAAATCTATATTAATACCAAAGTTCTCCTTTTAACTGTCTCAGATTAAATGACAGAGAACAAGCAAAGCCTGCCCAGATTAGTTCAAACCATATTATCAAGTTTGATCAGTTACCTATTAATAAGTATTTATAGTCATGAATAAGGGCCCTGTGCTGCATTGGGTAGGTCTCAAACTTATCTTGTTTTCCCCATGCCTTCCTGGAGGAAGTGAAAATGCTAAAGGCTAGTAGTGGCAAGTGAGTAGAAAATGTTTAAAGGGATCTTAGTTTCTCACAAATCAAACAACTAGTTGAGTAGATTATATGGAAGATCTAAGGTATGTCTACCTCTAAATGAAAGAATGGTGCTCACACTTAGCAGGCAGGACTTTCTCCTTTCATGTGTATACTTATGTGCATAGATAGGTAAGACTCTTGATGGCCATGGTTTCTGGAAAAATATACCTGCATTCTGAGGCACCTTTCTAACCTATTCACATATGGAAAACAGGAACCATTTTGTTAATATTTTAAATTCCATAAAGTTTGCCAGTATACATTTCCCAAATGTTTAAACCCTTGTGTGCTTAAGGCAGATTTTGTAATTGGGGATTTAGTAGAAGCAGCAGCCCTATTGGGGAGGAAATTTGAGCTGTTGAGATGAATCTCAGAACCATGAGGAGCAACAGGGACAGAGAGTGGCCTTTCAGTGGACTAGAAAAGATTCTTCTGGTGACATGTTATCAAGCAAAAGGGAATCTGGGTTTAGTAGCACAGTTATTAAGAGATCAATAGACAAGTAACCCAACAGCCATTATGGGACCTTTTCTCTGGAGCAAAACTTGAAACTTGCCACTTACCATTTCTAGTCTTGTAAGGTCTAGCTATGTCTCTCCAGAGCAGAATAACCTCGATCCAGAACACTTTTAAAAATATCACCAGGACATTGATTAGCATTAACAATATGCTAAATCCTGCAAGTATGTAGTAGTTGCTTTGACGATCAACTGTTCAAAAGATAGAGGGAGGACAAAAACAATCATTATGATTACTGAAAAAAGGTAAAATATACAGATGCATGGATGCTGGCTTCCATTGGGAATATAGGAGGTTCATACAAGAGATGCCCACTTGGAATTTTCATGGCTGCTTCAAGAATCAGTAAATGGATGTTTGTGGAGCTCCTCCCCTGCAAGGCACCAGGCTAGGCACTGGAGGAGATCCTCAAAGCATAAGAGGCATAGAGAAGCATGTAAACTGAACTGAGAGAAGAGGCAAAAGCATAACTTTAACTGGCAGAGGTTTTTAAAAGGAGCATTCACTCCATGCTGGACTAGGCAATGAGTGCTTCCTGTAGGAGGAGGCCCCCAAAGAAGGGGTACAATTCAGATAGCTATAAAAAGGAAAATGTAATTCTGGCAAGAGAGGATGTGTGAGCCCAAAGGCAGAGATGAGAGGGTGTTTTCTGAGGAACTAGGACAATCCAATCTAGGAAATCAGTGGAAGATATATGGTAGGAAAAGTGGGTTGGGACTAGGTTAGCCTGTGTTTGGAATGTCATGGGAGCCACTAAAAGGTGTTGAGTGGGTGTTCACAATCAAAGCAGTTTTCAAGTAAGATTAATCTGATGGTATTGCAAGGTGTGTTTCTGTGGAAAGTGACTGCAGGCACTCAGAGTAGAATGAGACTGGAAATTTCTGCAGTACCTGGAGTGAGCAATGAGGAGGGTTCAGACTGGCATAATAATGAGTCAGAAATGGACAAACCTGGTATTGGGGGCATTAAGGAGAAAGAATAGCAGTCTTGGGGACTTACTCCATTGAGGCTGGTGGCATAGGAAAGCAGGGAAGAAATGAGATCCACGTAAGTCTCTAAAGCGTATTTGATGGAGAAGTCCGAATTCCTGGGTTCCAGGTGCTGAATGAACCTTTCCTTCTCTTATGGCGAACTTGATTTCACCATCATTGAACTTTGTCCTCTATTCATTGCTTCACAATACATATGAATATAAATACATATATATGCAAAACGGTCCTCATCTTCAGTCTTGCAACAGAAATGTGCAAATTGAACATAAAAACTGTGCTCATTAGTAATATTTGGGGCTGTTTAAAGTTTATTTCCCTCTTTAGAATTGTTAACTATCCTATCTTAAAAAGAATCCCACTAAAGATGAAAGTGAGAGGAAACTCAAGTGAGATTTCATTATATAGATCTTTTTATTTTCACCTGAAGCCTTGAAGTATGGAGAGGTCTCAGTTTTGCCATAGAAAAATCACTAGCCCATATTTGCAAATCCATCCGATAGCTAATCAGCAACCTGAGTGCCCAGAACTATGAAACCAAGCAAGATCAAGGTGAAGTGACTCAAAGACTGAAAACTGGCAGAGAGCTTACTGTGGACAGAAATTCATATTCATCATAAGGCTCATCAGTTTAAATGACAAATATTCTCTAAGTAAATCATCTCTATAGGATCCCTTTCCAGTTCACTCTTTCCAGAGATCCTTTCTGGAAGCACATCAGGAATCTACATATGTTACATGGAGAATGTGGTGATGTGACCTTGCAAGTACCTGGCTGCTTCCACCAGGAGGAAAGAAGTTAATCCAATACATTAAAGGAAGTTGAAGTTCAATATCTTTCTAAATGTTAATGACTTAATGAATACACAAATAATTCTTGTGTGCAGTGACAAAGCACCTAATACTTGGCAAGTTATTCAACCTCTTTTTGTCTCAAGTGCCTCATCTGTAAAATTGGATAATAGTAGCAGTCTCTTTTTCATGGACTATTGATAAAATAAATGAGAAATTAAGTGGGAATTAATTAGATGGTTCCCAGTACACAGAAAAATGATGAATAATGTATACTATCATGATTATGAGTATCAACTATTTATTTAATGATGGGGACATAGGCTTTTTAAGTTTTTGTTTATAAGTTCAAGACAATGCTGTAGTTTATTTTATTCTGTGATTAAATATAAAGGAATTTGTTGTGACAACTGAACAACAGCGGCAACAATTTTTGTTTAATTTGTACAGTTGAAAGAGTATGACCACGTTAACATGAAGAAAAACAGGTGAAAGATAGCAAATACAAATACACTAGAAGGAAAAGAATCACTGAGTACATATAACATGAAAATAGTTTCAGTACATGAGCAATCAGAGAACATTCATAAAATGACAATGAAAGCCAAGCAGAGGATCACGACGCAATGGCAGTGCAGGTGAGGAGTGGCTTCCCCTCTCCTCTGGGGCCCACAGTGTCCACCCCACCACATATATACACACATTGCCCTGACATGACACCTCAACATGGTGTACATGGGCTGGGGTGACACAAGTATGAATGGCAGACACCTGATAACCAGCAGAGCATGATGCCCAAGTCATCTACAAGAGCCATGACTCTCTTTGTTTTATAAAGACTAACAAATCAGTGGCCAAAATTGAAATTAAAAAGAAAAAAATCCCAAGTCCTCAGAGAGACTTGCTATGAACATACCAAACTGGTGGTCTACCTCTTTATCGCCCTCAATTCTCGTTCATTATGTTATGTCTCTCTGTATTTATTCAAATTAACCTGGGCTCTGCCCAATTTAAGGGTGTAAACTGAGCGTTTCGCTCTCCTTTTGGCTATTTGGTAAACACATTCAATAATTTCTACATGGTTGTACATAGAATGACAATTTTTCTCCCTACCATTTTATATTGGATTAAATGCTTCATCTAAAAGCAGGTTGCTTTTGCCTGGAAATGCAAGTTAGGAAATCAAGAGGCATTCAGGAAGGAAACTCTTATAAAACTATGTTTGCCAATATCATTACATGCAGTGACATACCAAGGGACTGGAAGGAAGTAGGAGTCTGCCCTTGAGAGGAGGAAGAGGTCATCCTGACTCATTTAGCATTCTCTGGGTAGGGTGATAAAAGCCCAGTGACCCCTAGCTGACCTTATTGCTGTTCTCAATTGTCTATTGACAATGTATCCTCTTTTTTCCTACACCCATGATCACTCTCCCTGCCTGGCCTCTATATGCCACTGATTATTTGTGAAGTAAAGTGTAACATTTTAAAAGATTATATATAGTGTCTTAAATTAATCCATTAAAAATTGCCTCAAATTAAAGTTAAAAGTATGCTAAATTCAGACAAAACTATAGGGATGCTGTAAGTGGTTTGGCATTTCCAGTTTATGGGGAAAGTTATTCAATTTAACGTTGTTTTGTTGTATAATTAAGCCTTATAGGTAAAGAAAAAGACGTGTGCAAAAATAGTTTTCCTTGATAACTTTGGTGTCCATTTATTCATTTGACAATTTTTTATTGATCGCGTGCTAGATGCCAGGCCCTGGGGTATAGGCTGAGAATGCAAAGACAGGTAAGATGCCATCCCGTCCTCTGGGAGCTGACAGCCATACTCAGCAGACTCTCGAACAGATTTTTCTAAGTGTGATGAGTGCAAAGATAGAGACAGGGTCCTATAGAAATACATGGAAAAAAGTATATACTCCAAACTGTTGGAGTTTGAGAAGCCTCCTCAGACAAGGTGGTACCTGAATTGCATGTTGAATAACAGATACAATAAAACAGTGGGTTGAGCTACCAGATTTCCCATGAATTCCAGTTAAATTTGGACTGGTGGTTGCCAGAGGTTCAGGGGGCTGGGAGAGGGGAGAGGGGGGCAAAATGGGTGAAATGTTTTTGTTTTATAGTTTAAATAAAATTGTATTTTATAAAAGAGGAAAAGAAAGACTGTATTGTTGTAATAGCCAAACAATGAATGTAATTAAATAAATGATAGTTCATCTGTATAATTGAATACTACAAAACCATTCAAGATTATGTTTTAGGAGCACATTTAATATCATATTAATATCATATTAATTAATTAATATCATATTAATTAATTAATTAATATCATATTAATATCATATATATCATAATGATATATATTAAGTATTTTGTAAAATAAAAGTTAAAAAACTTCCTATGTAATTTGTATGTATAAAAACATTTTTACCATCAACATATATCTGAAGAGAATTTATATGGAAATATAGAGGCCCAAGAACAACCAAGACAAACTTGAAGAACAAAATTGGAAGGCTTACTCTACCAAAAATCGTGGTTGATTGTAAAGCTAACAACAGTAATCAAGACATATTGCATTAGTTTAAAAACATGTTTTTTTCTAAGGAACAGAATGCAGGAGTCATACGCTTTTTCTGAATACAGCCAGAGAGTATGTGCTTCAGACTTTGCAAGTAGACCAAATAAATAAATAAATAAATTTAATATTTTACTAAGTTTTACAATGATAATGCATGCCTTATTACCAATTAGCATCTAAGGTTTTCTTACCAGAATGGGCAGCAATTAAATATTTTTGCCTTTTCATCCGCTTTGCCAATCTCACTAACAAAAGGTGTTGTTCTTTAGGCTAAAAAAAACCTGATTATAAAAGGGAGTATGTCATAAAAGTTATGAAAAGAGTCTGATTTCTCTCAGACTGTTCAAGTACAGTTGGACAATATCCATCAAAGCATAGACAAATTTTCACAAATGCCTAGGGTGCCTAAATGGTTTTCTTGGCTTCACTGGAGATGGATGGTAATTATAGATTTGCTTTGTTTATGTCACCGTATTCCTATTATGTTAATATGTGAGCGCAAGTTAGTTAGTTTAAAACCTATACATGCTTAAGGTACTCTACAAGAAGATATGGCAAAGAAATAATCAATCCTCCCATGTTTTCTTCCATATGCTACCTCTATAGCTTTTCTTCTTCCTTCCTAATTACAACCCTTAAATAGAATTCGTGCCTCATATCGAATTTACCGAGTATCATAATTCCTCCAGGTGGTAAAGATACCTCGAGACAAGTGCTGGGCATAGAAGCCACAGGGCATAAATCTGCAAAGAAGTAAAAAGCTAACCTTTTCAAACAATATGGCTTCTCTCTCACTTACCAACTTTACATTTCCCTGTATGGCTCCGGAAGATGACTGGTTAGCCAGAGACCGGTAAGATTCTTCAAGGGAGGAACAACCTAAGACAGGCACAGTCGCAGGGGGGCCATCAGGTGAGAAATTGGGGATCAACAGAGGTGAGGCTTAGAACCTCACCCCCCCTGTTTTGAGAGAAATCTTCATCCGTAGATGTTTTAAGGCCCTTGTCTAGCTTGGATTAACACATAGTCTACAGGCACACACCTGATCATCTACAATTGCTCTCTTACAACACTAAACTATGTTTTCTACCTTTATCTTGCATCTACCTACCACTTCAGCATTTTATTAAAAATAAAAATAATAATAATAATAAAGGGAGAAATGTGGGATCCACATATAAATCAAGTATAAAAATCAAACGAATATTCATATTTGACCTGATTGTTTATAGTTCATAATGCGTGATCAAAACCGAAAGTTTCTGTGATGAATGCCCTTGTACTGTTCACCATGTAAGAATTTATTCACTATGTAAGAATTCGTTCACCATGTAAGAACTTGTTCATTATGCTTCAGAAGATTGGAAACTGATGAGAATTAGGCTTGAGATGGATTAATGATTGTGCATTGAGCATTGACCCCCCTATACTGAATTTTATTGTTGTTAACAACCATTTGATCAATAAATATGAGAGATGCCCTCTCAAAAAAAAAAAAAAGTTATGAAAAGAACATGTTCACATCTACTGTTGGTGTGTTTCCTTTCGTGTACAGTGAGACAAAGGAGCTGATGGAGCTGGGGAGAAGATGGCCAGACCAGCTGGGTGCCTCCAATGGACGGAAGCAGTGAGGAACCCATCACGGAGGAGAAGGGGCGGAGGAGCAGGGGGAGGAAGTAAAGCAACAGAGAGGCGACCAGGCAAACCAGACTACAAACAGGCACGGTTCCCCAGGGGAGAAGCACGTTTTATGAGATGGACGGCTTCAGTTGTCTTGACAGATAGCCCTGGAACCCCCACACTCCAACACATTGTTCTCTGAGGAACAATTTCAGCATACAGGCGATAGAGCACACGCAGGTGACCCAAGTCTCAGAAACACTCCTTACTGGGGTTTTTCCTCCTTAGTCTTATGATGTGTCTTCGCAAGCCGTGCAAATTCAGGGCCAGACAGTGGTACTCCAGCAGTAAATCCTCTTCTCTCACATCAACTATTCTTAAAACAGTTTTCAGACAAGTGAAGTCGTTGCTAGAACTAAGAAGGCAACTTGTTACTTTTAATGCTTACTTTACAGTTGCAAATTGCAATGGGAGGGGGAGAAGATGTTTTAACTTCGATATAAAAATACCTTTGATTTTGCTCTTGCTCCTCTTGAATTCTTGCTTCACCAAAGTTCTCAACTTTGCTTCTGTTGACCTGCCACAGGACATAAGCCATGATCTGAGAGCCTTTCCCAAAGCAGGCAGAGCAAGTTATGTTTACCGTTTGTCCTAGATGAGAAGAAAATAAATTCACCAATAAAACTAAATCCTGTGAAAAGTACTTTAGTTTAATGTGAAAAAAAACTCACTGAACCCCTAAAGTGTGCCATGAATTGGTCCCCATTTCCCCTCGTCATCTCCAGGCCTTCGCCGTCCTCTGCCCTCACCTAACCTCCACCCTTCTCCTCTCCGCATTATCTTTATTTTACTCACAGTTCTGGTTGAAACTCGGTTCCCAAACCCTCTTACTGGAGTGAAAACTAAAGAGGCAAACAACTCTGCTTCACCAAGCCCACATTATAATATAGGATTTCCCTTTACTATAAAGCAGAATCTCTCTGTAACTTCTCTCTTCCACACCTTTCTCCTCCTGCCTAATTCTCTTCATCTCTCTAGAAGCTATCTTTGTTGGTAAAACGGTTTTACCTGACCTGGCTACAATCCCTGTACCTGATCGTCCAACACAAGCACTCTGCATCCCAACTCCTGAATTTGAAATTCCTCCTTGCAGAACTGAAAGCTTAAAGGCTGCCTTCCTGCCCTGACACAGGTGTTCAGCCATCCCTTACCCAGCCCCCTGGGTTCCCGCATCAAGAATCAGGCATCTGCAGAGGGATGACGAGCTCAGTCTCTCAAAAGGCAACAGTCGCATAAACAAATGGTTAGAACACGAGGTATTCTCATGTTCTAATAGAAAGAATGACAAAGTGACACGGGAATACAGAGGGAGAAATCGTTGCAAGGAGCAGGGTTGCCACACTGCACACATAAATGGTACCCTTGGCCTTGGAGGGTGGCTTGGGGGATTTCACAGAGGAGATGATATTTGACCTTAGTATTGGGAGATGAAAAGGAGAAAACAATGTGAAAAAAAAGCAGAGAAGAATGTGGAGATAATGCATATCAGTGTGTGGAATAAAATGCAATTTTATGGTCCCCATGGAGGCCCCACAAGCAAGGTAAACCGTGCAGGGTGGAGATACCTTCCATCAGCCGGGACACCTCATGCCGTGCTGTGGCAATGCCATACAACCACTCAGCCTGTGTCAGCAAGATTGCCACAGCCCCCTCACCCATGATGAAGAAGAGAAACAAGCCAAATTGCCCAAAAAAGGTAACATGGAAGGAAATCTGGTTCTCACATCCTTAATAGGATGCTTTAGGAGAATGAGTAACAATCCTAATCCTTGCCTCCTCTCACATAGAAATACAGCATGAGAATGTGCATTGCTGCTCTTGCAAGACTCTAGCCAAATGCATCCTCAACACACAGCTTTGATACATTGATAAATGTAACTTCTTCCCTGCCTGTGCTCCTACTGTAAAAAGGTATATAAACAAACTATACCCAGATAAAGGGCTTTGGAGCAATCTGATCAGAACTCTCTGATCAACTGTCATCCCAGGTTATGGCCCTCAGGAAGACTCTGAAAAAACTCTTTCTTAATACAAAAACTGTTTATGTCAGTCAACAAAGGTAACAACTGAGTGATGGTTAATGTGGTGGGCACACAGGGCACCTGAGATTAGTGGCTGCATATGAGCCAGGTGGCCAGTGAGGACCAGGTCATGAGGGGACCCATTTTCCATGCTAAGAACTTTGAGTAGTGGACATACAGGAAAGGCCAAGATGGACAGAGCCAGAAACCCTGGGTATCATCTGTCTATCATTAATTACCCATGACCCTGAGCATGCCATTTGTCTGTCTGAACCTAAGTATACACAAGTGTGAAGCAGAAGCAGAATCTACCCCTTGGTTAGATGTGAGCATGAAATGAGATGGCACTTGTGAAAGCCCCATGAGATTAAAAGCATGATGGAAATGTGCCTGCTAACTATGGCTGCGACCACCTTGTCCCAATATTAACAAGTGCCAAGGTGGGTTTTTCCCCACAAGGCTTCTCATGTAATCTTCAAGATCCAGTATACTAACTGCCTGACCTTTGCTTAGATAATTTGGACCAGAGATTTTATGGAAGGATTTTCCAGGCAACATTTACAGCAGTCTTCAAGTTTCCTTACCAATTTCCACTTCCTTTGTTTCATTGTGTGGAGGAGCTATAATTACTGGAAACAGAGAAAAGCTTTGCTCATCTTAAAGAAAAAAAAAGAGCATATAAATATTAGAAATGCATTGGCAAGTCATCAGTATAAAGCTTGTGCTTTCATATTTCTATTGTATTTCATAGCAACATTTCTCACATTTTTCCACGATGACCCATGGCGATAAGTACTCACACAGAGGCCCACAAATGAAGGAAACAGAAAACATTCAAGTAACACTTTCTCTTACTACCTCTGATACTTTCTGATATTTCCTATACTTTTTTATAGCATGGAAACAATTGTTAGTCCAACCCATTAAATTAGTTGCATGCCCTAGCTATTGTTGAAAACCTCAGCTCTACTGAATAAGCTACAGGGAAAAAGGATGTAAAAGATGCATGAAAATGATAAACACCCAAGTCCCACAGTTTTCCTGTTTTCTCACAGCTTTCCATCACTGCGGCCCATCCTATGAGGGAATTCTAACTCCTGGGGGGTTGATGCCTAGGGAAAGTGGAGAGGGGGTCTTCTGGAGCATTCCTGCTTTCCTGCGCACCCTGGATTCTTTTATTTTTTCAGGGTAGTGTGATTAAGGACGGCTGCCTGCTTTGATATTTAACAATGAGAGGCGCTAATAGAATGTGATCTGGTGATGCTTAGTTTACAGCATTGAAAACCTCCAAATAATACTTTTCTCCACTACTGGGCTGCCCGAAGAAACCTGCCACACATGTAGATGCTACTTCACCTACATCCACAAAACAAGCTGTTCCAAGGAGACCACAACTCTTTGCAGAGTTGATACAATTAATTGTGAAGTCTTCCCTCTCTCTGAACAAGCTTGTAGAGAATTTAAAGTAAGTTTAAAAAAAATATTTTTTGGAATCAAATGACCTACTTGAGGTCAAACCAGGATTGAAAACTACCCGAGAATATTTTTGTATTCCTTTGTAAAGCTGTTCGCCAAACTTTCAATCCAGCCAGTTAAATTGATTTTTTTTTCTCTTTACAGAACCTCTGACAACAAATCAGGAGAAGGAAAGTCAATCTTGCTTTGCAAATAGTTGTACTGCCATTCAAACAAGTTAATGAAGCTAGCATTCAGATTGTGTTGTCTTTGAAAACTGATTCATAAAGGAGAGAACAGATGTGACTCTGGATTAGTAGTGTAATCTCCCTCTGAAACATCTCAAATCTTGAGAGTGCATTTAGAAAATCTCTCTGTGTCACAGTAGAGAATGTGTAAGACACAGATGTAAGTAGAATAACATAAGATGAAGCAGGAGGATGTCCCAGGGAGGAGGGCAAAGTACAGCCATACCACCTTATCCACAGTTCTCCTTCTGTGGTTTCAGTTACTGAGGTTAACTGAGGGCAGAAATATTACATGGAAAATTCCGGAAGTAAATAATTCATGAGTTCATGAGTTCTAAACTGCATGCTGTTCTGAGTATGGTGAGGAAATCTCACACCATCCTACTCTGCCTTTGTCCAGCTCGTCCTCACTATATACACTAGCTGCCCATTAGTCACTAAGTAGCCTCTGGTTAGCAGATGACTGTCACAGTATCACACTGCATTTTTGCTCACTTTATTTACTTTACTTAACAATGGCTCTAAAGCACAAGGGTAGATGCTGGTAAGTCAGATATTACAAAGAGAAGCCGTAAAGTGCTTCATTAAGTGAAAAGGTGAATGCTCTCGACTTGATAAGGAAAGACAAAATTTTATTAAAGTATATTGTTATAAATTGTTCCAATTTATTGTTAGTTACTGTTATTAATCTCTTACTGTGCCTAATTTATAAATTAAGTTTTATCATAGGTACCTGTGTATAGGAAAAACATAGTATATGTAGGAGTTCAGTACTATCTGTGGTTTGAGGCATCCCTGGGATCTTGAAAGTATGCTTATGGATTGCGGGGGGGGCTACTGTGTAAGAAAGTCAACAAAAAGGAAACAATTCCTCTCATGTTATCTTTTTTCAAATATTCTGTTTTGTTAAATTCAGTAGCTTACCTTCAACTGTGAATGATCTGGTTGCTGTCACATTGTAGGTGACCCCATTTTCATTGTGCATAAATTTACATGTATAATCACCTGCATCTTTGCTAGTTACATTGTCAATTAGCAAAAATGTCTTGTGTGAGCGGTATCTCAGGCCTTGAAGAGCTTTACAATTCTGCAATGAAAAATCCCTTTCTGTTTTCAGTAATTCTTTTTTGCATCTATTTTCATTATGCAGTTTTCATCTATTTTCCCCAGATTTCCTCCTACCTTAAACCACTCAACAGGTGCTGTCCAATTGTAGAGGCCAATTGTAGGGCAATATATTTTGGAATTTTTTTCGGATCCAGATGTTGTTGAATACATCCGATAATCTGGAATATTGCAATCTGGTTGTTTTCCATATACAGTGACATTCACATATCCAGTCTTATTGGAGGTAGGACTATTGAAATAAGACAATTTTTAAAAGTTACTTAGCATAATGGAGTAACTTCCTCCAATTCTCACTTTTACTATTTTTTTTCTTAGAACAAGTGATATATAGTGACTCTTTTTTATTTAAAAGTAAGAGTTTTTAATGCTTTCTTGTTACATTTGAGATAAAGAATATAACCACTGTGGTACCCCTAAAATGACTCCTTCCCCATTTCTTTATACAGTGTATCTGTTAATGACAAGAACATGAAATTATAAAGACATTAAGCATTTATTGAGAGTGACTATGTACCATTCATGGTGTTAACATTATCTCATTTTGTTCTCAAAACAATGCTTTGAAGTGGGTTATCATATGCATTTTACAGATGAGGAAATGGAGGGGCAGATGCTGTGAGAAGTTAGCATCTCACAGCTAAGTAGTTACAGAGCATGAATTTGAAATTAAAACTTGCCTGACCTCAGAACCTAGGCACCAAACACATCTTGCCTTTTGATGTGTCCACCTGACATTTTATATGTACGAAACCAAAACATTTAACAATTTATATGTAGAATAAGTAATTTGTAGGCATGTAATCTCATGTAACCCTCTTCACTTACCTCTCAAGTTTAAGGCACTGGTAAATGTCCTTCTGCACTCCCCATGGAATCCTTGACACCCAGCATCTAGGTCACTGGTTTTGCGCTGGTTTGTTCTTACTTCCAGCCAAAAGTGAACAATTGCTCTCACTTCTCTTGGTCACTAGGAAAACTAGGTCTTTTTCAAATTGGACTACAATTTGCTCCCTGTCATTATGCATGCAAATAGTTAGCTCATAACCACCTAAACTTCAACCTGAAGGTGTTCCTAAAAGTATTACTCTTATTCAATTTGCTTTATAAATTTAACTGTTCCAGAGAAATCTAGAAAGGTAAAGAAAATGAGGGCAGCTCCGACTTTCAACTACTAAAGAAGTAAAGGGAGCAAACCCAAGGATTCTTGTGGCCACCTGGGTAATACCTTCTGATAATGCAAGTATAAATTCCAGAATCATTGACGTTGGCCGGGAGAAATTTAAGGTGTTCCCCTGAGGCAAATACACGATTTCCTCTCTGGGTGGCAATATTTATGTTGGCTTCTGAGTAATACCAATCCACAGGGTATTGAGATTTTCCTTGTCTAGGACATCTCGCAATTAAAGCCTCATTTTCCAGACCCCAGGATGGTTTTCCTGCAAATGAAAGAAAATATATAAACGTGATCCTGAAATGATCAAATGAAAATATTATAATTCCTATATTAGAAATGGGATATACTTTGTGATACTTTACTGAGAAAGAGTAAGTAAATGATGAAGATCTTTTATGAAATGTTCTACTGGGTACCACAGGTTAAGGAATGCATTTGAAGCTACATCCCCCACCTGGCTCCAATGGAAAAGCAGCCATGCCTACCTGCACAAAGCATGCTGTCAATCAACAAATGTTTACTGTACTCCTATATGCAGGCAGCACATTCAATTTGGGAATATTTGAATATCTAAAACTAAAATGATGATACATTTGTTATGAAGAATTTGTCTTGATAGATTTGTGATGAAGAGTGACTATAGAGCATAAGTGAAATTTCCAGGTTACAATTTAATTGAACCAACTGGAAGCAAACAGTTTAATACAAGGCAAATGTTTCTAGAAATACTTAATTTAAAGAATTTTAAATTCTAGTTGACAATATAATACTTACTAAACTTAGCTGCTGTGGAATGTATAAGAACTGTTAGAGTGGCTAAGACCCAAAGTCTCATTCTCGATTTTTCAGTTTAGAGCAAGTATCTGGTATCGGTAACTGATTGTTGAGGTTATTCAAGTTGAATCTGTGACATATGATGGTGAGGGTCTCCACTAGAAGGCTGATGGCACTACCTAAGATTTAGAGTTGGAAAGAACTGTCAGTGTCTCTACTGAAAAATACAACATACAAAATCACAAGCAAAATATTTATAGCTATGATTTTTACTTACTTAATAAACCCCTCCCAGGAGAAATAATCAACAAGTATTTGTTACGTATAAATGTATATAACAACAAAATTTCACACATGCATCATTGCATTTATTTTTACTAAGCCTCAGGGCCACTTAGACCCTACAACAGTCATGCTATTCACAGTCCCACAAGCAGGTGCTGAAAGAAGCTACATTAAGAGGAAAGAAAATTAGTTCCTATTTTTGAAAAAAATTAAAACCAAAAAACTCAACAGACCCCAGAAAATACAATATTAGAAATGCTAATATAAAACCACAGGTACCCACACTGACTGGCAGCTGCATACACACACGTGATCCACACTTAGGCACATACACAAAGCAACTAAGGAATACAGGAAAGTGACCAGGAAAGCAGTAATCAAATTGCTCTGGAGACTAAACTTTGTTCCTGCCTCAGTTTGTCCCCAAGATTTACCAAAATTTTTCTAAGAATAGCTGGAGATCTGTGAAAAATAACAACTTCTTTTTTTATTTTCTTTCAGCTCAAGAATCATTTAACTATATCATTTTTTTTAAAAAGTCAGGGGAGGGATGGAACCAACATACAAACTGACAAATGTAAGAATACATAAAGCAAACCTTGCTAGATTTCAAGAAAGCATATTTCCTCCAAACATGAACTATTGATACTTTTCTTATTATAAGCATGGAAAAGTTTTCATTACAAACTTTAGATAGTAACTGATGCTTACCCAAACTGAGACAGAAGGCATGAATGCCAAGTCAGTGATCAAGCTAATAGTTCCCCGTTACGGCGGCTCCTTCCTTGCAGACTCCCATGATCATCTCTCTCTCTTATTTTAAAGGGGAGACACTCAAAGACATCCTGCAACTCACCACTCCACCCACCCTGAGATTTGAGTTTTAGCCAAAATTCATGACTTATTCATAAATGCCAGTAAGTCACATGCCAAAAATTCTTGACTTTGGTATTTAAATATTTAAACATAAGAAGAATGCAGAATAATCCCTTCCAAGGAGGTAACCAAATCACCTCCCCCTATTTGAGCTTCAGTTTCTCAAGATGAGTAAGATTTTTTGTTTACTGCCCTGATATTATTACCCCTTTGGTTCTAAAGGATCCTGAAGTCTTGGGGCCTTGAGTCTGCCCTTCCAGGTTGAACTGACACTTCTTTTGGCAGAAACAAGTTAGGCAGTCTCAGCCAGCTTTGGCACATGCAGTAAGAAAAGTTTCAAAAGCAAGTGGGGTTTGTGGGGAGCAATGAAAAGTAAGTAGGGCCCTATGGGGGTTTGCAAATGCTCTGTTTATGGTTCAGAATGTGACACAGTCTCATCCAAAAACAGACTCCAGTTCCTCAGAGTTAAATCCTTGCAGGGCTCAGTTTGCACCGACAGAAGTAAATTTCTAAGGAGTTCAGGAAAGTAGAGGGGGACTGTGAGTAAGAGGGCTTTCTCACGGCCAGCGACAAGGACAGCCCCAACCCTCATCTCTGGAGCTCCATGTAAACCAAATGTTAATTGCAAAACATGGTTTGAACTACGTAGAGCCAGTATGACTCTATTTTATTATGAGTCAATTCAAATTACTTTTTAAACTCATCACATCCCAGAAGGATTCAGGGACTAATTCCAGACCAGCACCATAACTTAATAATAAAAGTTAAGATTTATCTAGAACTCACTTGAGCCAAATAAAGTTCTAAGTGACTTACACATATCAACAGCATTTTCCCAACCATGCAAGGAGGCAGGTACTATTCTATATCCCCACTTTATAAATCAGGACACCAAGGCACAGAAAGGTTAAGCAACTTCTTCAAGTCACATACTGCTAAGAGGCAGAGGCAGAATTTCAACGCAAGCTAGCTGACTGCAGAGACTAGATGCCTAATCACTAAGTTATCTTGCCACCAGGTGCAGACGGTGAGAAGAGGAAGCATTACAAAGAGGGTTCTAGCAGGTTTTCAGAGCCGGTTTACTACAGCCTCCCCCTGACGCTGTGGCTGGCAGGGCTCTACAGCAGATCCTCCGTATGCATGAGGCTTAGTCAGATTTGGGGTATTAGTCATGTGCTCTGAGAGGAAGAGGTACAAAGTCCTGTCACAGCTGGAAGATATACCATAAGATGTTTGGCTTAAATTAAAGGAACTAGGTCTGCTTGTTGCTGTTCTCAAGTTATTTGAAAAAGTTCTTATTTTCATGATCATACAAGTTTCACACAGAGGCCCCAGAATCAGGAGCAGGTGAACTTGGAAGAACACCTGGTCACCGTGAGCCCTAGATAGCACTTTGTTAAATAAAATAATACAAACTGGAATATTCTTATTCTCGAATAGGTACTTCTGTTTTACATCCTAAAACATCTTTTAAAATTTTTTTATTAAATTTAGGCATTTATTCATGAGCCGGCCACATTTACATTGGTTTTTTGTTTTAAGAAAGGTTTATCAGTTAAAAATTAGTTTCAATTAGAATTTCAACATACTAATCATGAAATCTTAAAGAAGCACTTAATAAAGTCTATCATTGTAAAATAATTCAGTCATCCATTCAACAATTAAGTCTTTTCGTTCAAAGTACAATACTGTGTGTATGTATTATCAGCATTATTCTAAGTTTACGGATTAAAATTAAAAACCAAGATTGAGTCTGGTTAAAAAATTTGACCAAGCTCACCCAGTTGTAGCTGGGGTTGAAACCAATCTTGTTGAACCTCAAAGCCAAGACTTTTTTTTTTAATATCAACTAAAAAAAAGGGATTAGAGCAGTAGTTTTTCTTTTATAATTGCAACTGGGTTATTCAACAAAATAGGCTAGTTCCTCCAAGCCTCTTCTTTATAAAGAACTAAACTATTTTGGCTTCTAACTACTATGGTACCATCCAACATTAAAGTATAGTAGTTTATAGCAACTAAGACAAAATATGAAAAGTAAGAGGTTCCAGTAAATACATGAAACAGAGATTTTGAGCAGCCATGAACATCTGCCAGGTCAAGCAGAAATCTTCCAGTGTCTACTTATTTCTCTGGCAGACACCCTCTTTTAACAATTCTTAGAACTACTCTACATTTTTTAAATTAATCTAACCTAATATGGACATAGTTTTTCTGACTTGGGTGTTAAAATTTTGAAAGCTGCATGGCTCTGTTTATAATCAAATTCTCCGACATTTCTATGAAAACACTAAAAATCTTTATTTCCAGAGTTACAGTTAATGGCTTGCATTTGGAACCAGGCACTCAAATATTTCATAACTTAGAAGATGTCATGTGAGGCTTATTCACTGGTCTTGGCTGATGTCACAGCTACATCAAGATGCAGATATCTTGACACACACCAGAGCTGGCCCTGTGTGGCCTGGTCTTCCCATAAATCACATCAAAAGTTGGAAAATTTTCCCTGTTGATCTTACATGAATTTTAAGTGGGTCAGGTTATCACTCCTTGATTCTCACAAGCATGAGCAATGGGGGAACTTTTTCCACATTTCATTAGCTGGTGTTTCAGATGCCGCTGTCCTTCCATGTCTCCTGATCAAGTGTGTCAGGGCATGTGACAATGGGGCAGAACCTGTGTGGTGTCTGGGGGCCTGGCTCCAGGCCCAGCTCCAGCTTCTGTGGCCCTGTGGGCCAAGCACTCCTGTCTTCTCTGGTTCTGCTCTGCTTTACTACTCCAGAGCCTAGTAGCCCTCAATGCCCAGCTCCCTCTCCGGGTCTTCCTTCCGGTCACACCCAGTCCTCCCCTTCAACAGCTGGAAAAAACTGGTGTGCATTCAAGGATGAGCTGGAATTAGCAAAGCTTTGTTTCTCCAGAACAAAACTCCTCATCTCCAGCAGCCCTCTCTCCCCCTAAGAAAAGCAAGTTGTCTCACAGCTTTATCCCAATGATGGAAGCTCTGTCCTTCCAGATGCTTAAGCCAAATTTTTCCTATGTGGTTAACTCTTCTTTCCTCACAAATCTGACATGCGATCCATCAGGACATCCGATCAGCCTCACATTCTAAGTACATCTTACCTGCAGCTACTCCCCACCCCCACTGCCCCCTTCCCTGTCATTTCTCACCTGGATTTTAACAACAGTGTCTAATAGTCCTCCCTGCTTCCACCGGTGCCCCTCTTCAGACTAGTCTTAATACTGGAGCTCCAGAGATGCTGTGGAACCCAACGTACAGCCTAGAGGCCTCCAGCCTTTCCACCTTGCCCTTAGAGATGACGTCCGTGGAGCTGCTATAAAGGCCCACGTGCACTGAGGCCCGCCTGCTCTCTGACCCCTCCCCCCGTCTGTCCTGCATGTCCCCTGACCTCTTCAGGCCTGCTCTGCACTCTCTTTCCTTTGGATGGCTTCTCCCAGTTACCCCCGGGGCTGGCTTTCTCCGCTCCTCCAAGTAGATGCTCCCATGGTACCTTCTAAACGAGGCTTAACCTCAATACTCATTTTTCTTTTCTTTCTTTTTGCTTCTGAATCACTTTTTTTATAATTGAGGTGAAATTCACATAACATAAAATTAATCATTTTAAAGTAACAAGTCAGTGGTATGAAAACCACCACCTCCAACTAGTTCCAAAAGATTTTCACCTCCCCCCAAATAAAATCCTGTACCCATTAGTAGCCATTCTCCCCTCCTTCACTCCCCCTAGCCACCAATCTGCCCTCTGTCTCCAAGGATTAGCCTATTCTATTTCATTTATATGCAGTCATACGATAAGTGACTTCTATGTCTGACTTCTTTCATTTACGTAGTGCAGTCAGGGTTCATCTATGTTGAAGCATGCATCAGTACTTCATTCCTTTTAATGGTTGAATAATATTCCATTGCATTGGGATATTACATTGTATTAGGGTATTGATTTATCCATTCATCCACCAGTGGGCACTTGAGTTGCTTCTGCCTACACCTGTTGTGAATAGTGCTGCAATGGACATTGGAGTCCAAGTATTTGTTTGAGTATCTGGTCAGTTGTAAACCATGATGTCCCATTCCTCCTCCCCTCCCTCCTTACCCTGCACTGGTCTTGGTCTGGGACACTCACCACCTTCTAACTTTCTTTTTCCACATTGTGTCTGCAGTTCATGTTCTGTTTTCCCCCACCAGTTATGAGCTCCTGAAGGAAAGATGTTTTTTATCAGTTTGTCCACTGATACAGCTCTTATGTCTGGAACAGTGCCCAGCACAAAGCAGGTGCTCAAAAATGTTAATTGAATGAAACAGTACACCTGACCAGGGGTGGATTATTTGGTCTGAAAAATAAAAGTTTTATATATTAATCTGGACAAGAACAATGTGCTTTCCACCATGCTTTTACATATCTCCCTTAAAACTGTCTTTTTTGTTCTATTTCATGGTAAGGTGAGGCCCAAGTCACCCTTGGAAGACCCCATGATTACTCCTGGGGCCAAGAAGAGATTGAGCCCCGATCAAGCCAGAAGGATGCTGTGGGCCAAGGACAGACTCAGGACAGAAACAGAGATGAGGTGCTGGCCATATGACCACCAACTAGCAGTCATAAGTTTTTGCAAATGTGAAATGACTAAAATTTCTTTGAAACTAACCTTTTAGGATCATTGTATAATCTCTCCCATATTAATTCCACAGAATCTATTACTGCAATAGATGTCCTTTATGTACATCTTCCTTTGTCTTGGAGTCAGTGTGACCTTTATTTGACCAGAATTAGAGTGTCTGTAATTTCTGTGAGAATTCTAAAATTACATAGGAAATGACAGTACTTAGTATAGCCAAAAACATCTTTAACAAATAAGAATGAACTTGAGGGACTTACACAACCTGACTTTAAGACTTAATTTAATGTATAATAGTGAAACAGTGTGGTATTGGCACAAAGAGACATATACATCAAAGGGTCAGAAGAGAGAGTCCCAGAATAGACTCAAACAGAGACTACAAATTGATTTTGATAAAAGCGCCAACATAAGTTTATGGAGAAAGCATAGTGTTTTCAACAAATGATGATGGAAAATTGGCTTTCTATATGGAAAAAAATACTTTTATCTCACAGTATACAAAAAATAAAATCAAAATGAATCATATATGTTGAAAATTACATTGTAGAAAATTTCCATTACCTGTTGTAGGCAAAGATTTCTTAGACTGGATACAAAAATCACAAATCATGAAAGAAAAATAACTTGGACTTCATCAAAATTAAGAACTTCAGCTCTTCAAAAGACGTCATTAAAATCTGAATAGGCCAGCCACCTTCAGACACTTTTATACATCTCATGGAAGACTTGTATCTATAATTCATAAATAACTCTTACAAATCAAGATGAATATGAAATAGTCCATGTAATAATCTTCAAGCAGAAGATTTGAACTAAGATTTCACAAAAGAAAATATATCAATAGCTAATACATGCATAAAAAAGATTCTTAACACATGCATAGAAGATTATTAGAGAAATGCAAATGATTAAAACAAAAAAGAGATCTAATTCCTGGCTATTATTACAAAGACTGACAATACCAAATGTAGACAAGAATGTGCTACAGTGAGAATTCCCATATGTGACTAGTGGGAGTGTAAATGATAAATGACTTTGGAAAATAGATTAATAATTTCTGACAAACTTTCACCATGTGACCCAGGAATGCTTCTCCTGTAGATTTACCCCCCCCAAAAATACAAACTATGCCTACAAAAAGATTCATACACAGATGTTCATAGAAACTTGATGACCATCCACGTGTATGTGGATAAATGATTTTACATTAATCTGATGGAATGCTACTGAGCAATATAAAAGAAGAAACTATTGATTCACACAGCACGAGTGAGTTTCAGAAACATTATGCTGAGTGAAAGATGCCAGGTGTAAAAGAGTATACACTACATGATACCATTTACATACTGTTCTAAAACTGCAAAGCTAATAACTGATTACCTCGATGGGAGATGGGGGGGTCAATTAACTGTAAAGGAACATGAGAAAAACTTACAGGATGATATCTTCATTGGGACGATGGTTTCATAGGGTATACATTTGTCAAAACGTATTGAGCTGTACACTTATGCTAACCAAAAGAAGCCAAACCGAGAAGAGTATGTATTGCACGTCAATCGGATATGAAGTCCAACAACAGGATTAACTTTTTCATATAAGTATAGTTTTACTGAATTGAATCCTTTCAGTTACAAGAATGTCAGATTGAAAGACACTTTCATTATGAAGGTGGAAATAAGGGTTCTAAGAGGTACAAACTTTCTATTATAAAATAAATAAGTCACAGGGATGACAAGTGCAGCATAAGGGAATAGAGTCAATAATATTATAATAACTGTGTATGGCGAACAGATGGTAACTACACTCATCACAGTGGGCATTTTGTAGTGTCTATGAATATCAAATCACTATGTGGTGCAACTGAAATGGATATAATACTATGTCAACTACAATTAAAAATTAAGATAGAATAAGAAGGTAGAAGTAGAAATAGGAGGTGGGTAAATTAACCCTGGATTTGACCCAGAGACACAAACCATCACTGACAGATTGAAAGGAAGAAAGAATTAAAGGGGTAACAAACATACACCAAAAACAGAACAAGGAAAAAACCAAAAGAAGCCATGTTTGAAAGAAACACCAAATTTGCTCAAAATACTCCTTAATGATAGCAGGAGCCAAGCACATTCTAAGATCATCTGCTTGGTCACCATGATTTAAGAATGTCTTAGTTTTATGAAGCTTAATAAAGATCACATTTTGAAAAGATTAACCAACTTGCATGGGAGCTAGTTTACTAGACAAGTCCTCCAACAAGTAATGTCTCCGATGTATTTTAAAAGTTGGTGTCGATGTCAGCAGTGATCTAACAGAGACTGGTTGGGGGAAAATGCTTAAATTTCCAGGAAACAATGCTCAAAAACAACTGAAATGAAGACAAAGCAATTTAGAGCTTTCCAGCCCAGATTTTTTCAAAGCCCTCCTCCTAAAGAGAAGAACAATGAGGGAATTCACAACTGCAGCCTTTTCCTTTACCTCTGTGCTCACCATTCCTGTGAAGTAGTGAAGCCAAAGGAAATGTGGGATTCAAGACACTGCTCATTTCTATAGCCTTTACGTTTACTGCTCAGATGGTGAGTTGATACATTCAACTACCAATGTGCAGTCAAGTCAAGCTTCAAGTAAGAGGGCCTGCTTTTTTCTGACCCACTAAGAATCCAGGGTGAAGAGGACCTTAGGAAGTGCTGATTGGTTTTTGGGTGGGCAGAGAGAATGAGGAGTAGGGAAGACAACCAGGAATAAGCCCGCATCCTGGGGTGCTCAGAGGGGTACAGTGGGGCCAAGAGGGTGGAAGCAAGATTTTGTGGATATGACACCAAAAGCATAGAAAAACAGACTGTGAGACAACATCAAACTAAAAAGCTTCTGCATAGCAAAGGAAACAACAGAGTAAAAAGGCAACCTATGGAATAGAAGAAAATATTTGCAAACTATGTATTTGATGAGAAATTGATTCCCAAAATATGTAAGTAACTCTCACAAATCAATAGCATACATTTGCTAAATACTTGAATAGAAATTTCTCCAAAGATGACATACAAATGAACAATATATGAAAAGATGCTCAACATCACTAATCATCAGGGAAATGCAAATCAAAACCACAATGAGATATCACGTCATACCTAAAGGATGGCTATTATCAAAGAAACAACAGATAACAAGTTTCGACAAGGATGTGGGGAAATTGTAACCCATGTACACTGTTGGTGGGAATGCAAAATGCTATGGAAAATATTATAAGGTTACCAAAAAGTTATAAATAGAACTACTTTATGATCCAGCAATCTCATTTCTGGGTAAATATCCAAAAGAATTTATATACAAATCTTAAAGAGATCTCAGCACTCCCATGTTCATTGCAGGACTATTCACAATAGCCAAAATGTGGAAACAACCTAAATCCAGGAGAGATGAATAAAGAAAGCAAGTGTAGCATACACATATGTATATTGGAATACTACTTAGCCTAAACCTTGAGGACATTATGCTAAATGAAATAAGCCAGTCGCAACAGAACAAATACCGCACGATTCCACTTATATGAAGTATCAGAAAATAGTTAAATGCACAGCATCAAAGAATGGAATGGTGGTTTCCAGGGACTGAAGGAGGGGTTGGGGAGGTAATCAAGAAACATCAATTTTCAGTTAAGCAAGATGAATATTTCTAGATATCTGCTGTGCAATATTGTGCCTGTAGTTTACAATACTGGATTATACTTAAAAATGTGCTAAGATAGTAGATCTCATGTTAAGGGTTTTTACCACAATAAAATAATTTTTTTTGCCCCTGATTAGAATCCAGACAACCTGCCTAGCCCTTACCCCTTTCCTCTTTCTGGAAACTGGACTTGGTTGTTGTCAGAGTTTTGTTACAGACCAGAGGGACTCTTCCCTCCATCCTGAGTTAGACCCTATTACATGCACGTGTGCACACACACACACACACACACACATACGTGCGCACTGCTCTCTCATGGTTTTAGCAGCACCACTGCTGGGAGATGACTGCATTGTCTCCCGCCCACTACAATGCCTTTGCCCCGGGATATCAATGTTACCCAAAACTCTGGAGACCCTTTCCTTTGCAGCTGTCTGTCTCTGCACTCAGAAAACTGGGCAGTGTAGAGGGGTGAGCAGAGAAGTAAAGACCCCCATACTCATAGGACAGTATTTTGAAGGACATCAATGAAGAGTTCTCCTACTGGAAAAGCAGAGATCTGAGGACCAAAAACAGCCCAGGTCTGCTTGAGCTATTGGTCCACATCTCTAAACACAGAAGCATCCAGTTTGGAAAACACTTTGGAACAAATCTCATCATCTAAAAAATCTTTTCAGTAACAGAGAGAACCTGATATTCTGCTGGCAATTCTGTAAAGTTCGAATCAGCAACCAAGACAGCCTGTCTGCAGGGCACAGAGATAAGAGGTCCCAGGGCAGCAAAGGAAAAAATCATGACAACAAGGGCTGATATTAGGAGGCTTTTACTGCCAGCTAAGTACAACACTCCATATTTCACAACCATTTAATCTTTAGAAATCACCCTTTGAGCTTGGTATTAGTACTAATATGCTGTCTTTATAGGTAAGGAATACAAGAATTAACCAGGTTAGATGAGTTGCTGAGAGTCCTACATCAAATTAGTGTAAGAGCAGGGATTGGATGCAGTTCTGCATAAACCCAGAGCTTTCTGTCTTAGATTCTATACATAAAACATCAGAAATGGGGTAACAATGTCCACACTGAGATTTGGGGGGTGATGACACAAGAACAGTTTGACTCAAGAGCTAGTGAAAAAAACTGTTGAAGCTGGGGTTCCCATTTCTCCACTCAGGAGAAAATCATCAGGAAACGCTGACACTCTGGGTGGAGCTTTGGAGAACCACTCTGCCGTGTGTGACCGCGCACACTTCATCAGGTGAGAGGAACAGAATGGAACCATTGGCCACAGGGGCAACACCAGTGCCCATGGCAGGTGTGACCGCAGGCCAGGTATTTATTCCCTGCCCGCCCCCTGCCCACCGCCTGGCCCTCGCCAGCCCACTGCCACATAGTCATCACTCTCCTTCTCCACCCGACTCCCTCCTCTCCCTCGCAGCACATTCCTCTCCCTTGGCCCCTTGCCAGGCAGCTCCTTACTCCCTAAATCCTCTTCCCTTCTCCACCATCCGAGCAGACTCCACCTTTGGATTTTAGTGGATTGTAGTGAGGATGATTCTGGAAAGCGAGCAGTCTTTATGTACACTGCAAGTCCCCCTTCCTTTCTCATGCTTCACCAGACATTTTCCAACAGCCGAGGCCACAGTTCCACATTATACCAACTAGACTTCCAGGGGCTTTCACCAGTCTCACTTGGTTTTCCCAGTGGTAACACTATTTTTTTCATAGACAGAAAACTGATAGCAATTAATATTTTTAACTTACATTTTTGTTGTTTTAATTCCCCATTCCCTTTGAGATAAAAGTATTTTTGAAATACCCCTCCCAAAGGCACTTACCATCAGCCAGGTGCACTTGAGCTCCTTCCTCCTCAACGTCCCACCAAGTGAGTTTATTAACTCTAAAAATCCTATTTCTCTAATAGCTCTCTGCTAGATACTAGCCTGCTTTCTTTAAAGACTTCTCATTTTCCTTATCAGTTAAGAGAGGAAAAGACTGCTGATAGCTAATACTGATGACCTGTACTGTTAACAAATGGCAGCTTCAGGCTCACCGCATTCTCTATTTGAAAGATCTCTGATGAAACTCTGCTTCCAATTTTAATGTTATCTCCCTACATGGTCACATTTCATCTTAATGATGTTTTATGTCCCTGTGGGTGACTTTCTCAGTAAAACCTCCCAACTTCATCTAGGTGACAGGTCACTCAGGGCCCTTCGAGTGGGTTGGGAACTAACTTTCTGAAAGCAGTGGCTGTAAGGGCAATGGGGCACATTTCTGCAGCACATTTGACTGTGGGTGTCTCCATGTCAGTGTGTTGAGAACTCTGACACATGCTGGTGCCCAAGTGTATGCCAGGCTCTGTGTGCAGGGGTCTGTCCATGTCATCACACACACCCCTCAGAGGCTCAGGGGGGCTCAGAGAGGTTGATGAATTACCTGGCGCAAGGTGACAGCTGCTGCAAGGTAAAGCCAGGATCCAAAGCCCCTGTAACTAGACTTTCCATGTGCCACCAGATGACCTGCCTTGGATGGTTGTAATTCATACAGATTTATGGACACACGCTGTGTCCAGAATTATTAGAATTCTGGATAAACCAACTGCAATCATCCCTGTGATTTCCTTTTTCAAAATGTTGGTGAGTTTTGAATAATCAGGGTGTGCCATTTGCCAAAGAAATCTAATATAGTAGAAATGGTATGAACTTTCGCTACAACCTGGTTTTCCTCTCAGTAGCAGCATGGCAGTGGGCAAACGCCCTAACCACTCTACATCATCTGTGCAAAAGGTGTTGTTATCAGTATGAAATGAACAATCTATGGAAGGGGTGAACCGGAGTCATGAATGCCAGTGGCTTTCTGCCCTATCCCACACTCAATCTATTCTGCCCACCATAATAAACTGAAAAAACAAAACCTCCAACATTTAATTTCCTTTCATTCTTGCTTCCAGACCCAGGTCTCACCACAAGAGCCAAATCACATCTCCTTCTTCATTGGGCCACTGTTCATAAAAGATGAAAATCTATAGCAGAATCTAGATACACACCATACAATCTTTATCTGAAACATATTTTTACATGAGGTCACCTGCTATTTCTTCTCCACTGCTAAAGATCTGGAGAAAATACACTTAAATAATGGGCAAAACAGAACTTATTGATATGCCAACATTGTGTCAGGCACTGTGAGAGATCTAAGAGAAGCAGGACATTCATTCCTGACCTCGAAGAACTTGAACTTTATGAAAAAAAAAGTGGGGGCAGGGAGAAAGGTAGCATTATACAAATCTGAAAATTTTGAACTTAAACTATACAGAAATACGCAACCATATCAATATGTTTTTAAATTAAGTTAGGTTGTTGAAAGCTATAAAGATGTCTTCATTCAAGAGTGAAATTTTAAATATCTTTCTGGCATGGTTGAGCTGTGGTCCTGTCTTAACTCCAAATCTTTTGATATCCTTTAGCATCATATGAGAGTTAAGGCAGCAGTATTTAGAAACTTGGGCTAACTCTGTTATGGAATTTACCTTTCAAAGTGCTTTCAGCATTGGCAGTTATGTACCTGAGTGTTATGAAGATGGGTAATGGCATTTTTAATGTTTCCATCAATAGTTCAAGATTTTCTGTGAAGTCCAGGGAGGCCAGCATCTATTTAGTAATAAATAAGGTAACATGTGAAGGAAAATAGAGGGACCTCAGCAGCCATGGGCGGCCTCAGGAAGCTTCTCCTGAATAATCTGTCTATCTGCGTGGGCTCTGGAAAGTGTGGAATTCAGAGATTCCTGCTGATACATCCAACTGGCTGGGAGAGACCCGGGAGGCCTGGGAGGGAACAAGCGGGGCCATTTGAGGATCTCTCCATACCTGAAGGTCTTAAGCTGCACACCCCAAGTGTGTCCCCAGGCGACGCCCACTGAAAATGACTGTACCCTTGGAAGTGACTCTAAACAAAAGAGCTCCAGATCTGATGGAGGCAGTTCTTCCTGGGAGAACAGCAATATCTCTGACAACTCACCATTTAATGGCATGAAAGGAAAGATCCAAGCTGGCCAAACTTGTTCATCTGAAATGAGAACAACAGGGTAGTGCTGCTGGAAGAACAGTGTGTGTGTGTGTGTGTGTGCGCGCATGCACATGTGTACAAGTGCTTGTGTGCTTGCCCACATGGAAAGGACATCTTAGCTCTGCACCCAAAGCAAAACTAACTTTTAAACATAAAAAATCTCACTGAATCATCAAAACTAAGAAGTTAGCTGTCTTCACTCCTTGGAGAATTAGGAATAATTGGTTCAGACACACCAATTCCACAGCCACACAACATCACAGAGCCCTTTTCGTGGTGTCTACTAATTCCTGGGACTCATTGTCCTGAGTCCTCTCTGTCTCCGGCTTCTGTGCCCAGAACTGCCATCCCTATTCTGCTCGGCAGCAGCCCAGAACTCAGCCCTTCTCCGATTTGCATGAGAAATCCATTTACACTGAACTGTTCTAAAATGCGGCACACCTAACTTGAGATTTTCACATCCCGTGGAAGGTCTCATGACCTCCTGCCATCTACCTGGGTGCTCTCCTTCCTTCCCTCTTGCACCAGCTCATCCATCACCAGTCCTTCCCTCTCAGAGGTGCTTAGGGGCCTTTCACATCTCCCTGGAGCTGTCCCCACATGGGCACACCCCTCCCCAACCAAGATGCTAGGCAGCTAGAAAGGATGCAGCCCTTTCAGAAGAAGTTGAGGCTGTAAACTGCAAATTCATTTTTCTCTGTCACACTTGCCTTTGTTCACTTTCACCTCCCCATGAGCATCTTTTCCCCCTTCTAGCACCTTCTCACCTATTATGTGGTTGCTACAACCCATCAAATATGTGGATAGGTAAGACATGTTTCTTTACTCTCCCAAGGAGTAGAGTTTCTTGAAAAGTGGAAAAGCTTACTAAGTACAAATGCCTCAGTAATTTAGAGGGACCAATACCTCCTGCTAGCAAGCCCCATGTGTGAGCTTGGAGGGAACTCTTCCAGTGCCCATCAAGTCCTCAGAGATGACAACTTCTGACCAACAGGTTAACTGCAACTGCATGGAAGATCCTGCAGTAGAGCTACTCAGCTAAGGAGTTCTCAGATTCCCGACCCTCAGAAAATCTACCACGTTAGAGTACTTTGTTAGACAGCGATACGCAACCATAAGATAGCTAATAGTTGATAAGAATATGTCTGTAACTATTTGTTCTATGGGTCTATCAACAAGGAGGTAGAAGTCAGGAGTCATTGCAGACTTGGATCTGACCAGAAATGACTTTGGATTTCCATGGGGGTTTTGCATTGTATTTCCCTTACAAAGTAGTCAAAAATTCTATTTCTGCTGCTTAATAGGCTTTTTGCTATCTGTGTTGTCAGGAAGCCACTTCTACTGTATCTCTTGGGTGTCCATTATCAGAGGAAGCTTCCTATCTTAGAGATTGTTCCACAGTTCTTAAAAGCACACCTTCCCTAGTCAAATCAGATGAAGCATCCACTTTTCTGTATGTTCTTTCTATATATTCAACCAATCGTTGTCCATGTATCAGAGGGAAACAAGTTGATTTTATCATAGAAAACAACATTGCTTCATGCCGCCCTTGAAGTCAACACTGGTCCGCAGTGGACTCTGAGAGGCCTCATGGGGTCAGGTTTCTATGGACAGTGAGATGACTCATATGTAGCCACCAAGAACACAGTAAGCAGGCAGCAGAAGTCACAATAGAAAAGACCAGGGTCAGCAACAGTGGTGGGTGGGAGCCAGGGCTGGGCCTTGGGCAGGGGGCCTCTGACCTGGGGCAGGCTTTGCCTTGATCAGAAATGTTCTCATCATGACATGATGCCTTTGTTCCCTGGAATCTCAAACAGACACTTTGGCTTCTAACACAGCAAGAGTGTGAGAGGAAAATGTGATCTGTGTGTTATGTTCTCAGTATTTCCCCTGTGTGTCAACCTTTGTTCTCTGTCTCAGTCACATCCCTTGCCTTCCAACATTGTAGGAGCATCAGAGGAAAGGCCGACCTGTAGGTCAGAGTCTCATTCTTTCCTCCTATTTAAATAAATTTCAACACTTTCCTTCATGGTCTTAGGTCTTCTAAAACCTAGAAATCCAGAAGCTTCCATCTGGGTCCAGTTAAAATTTAAACATGATCTTCATTTGTTCAACTTCGCCAATCCTGTAAATATTCATGGTAGGTTATCTTCTGAGATCAAGTCCAGATATTTTTAAGGACTCCACAAAAATTTAGACTTCAGAAGGAAAGAGGATTGTGGAAAGAAACAGATTTCACAGAGCCCACACACACACATTTTCAGGAGGTCACTTCAGTCACCCACTTAAAATTGTTTTTCTTCAAGATCCTGTCCAATTCTCCCTAAGTCAATTTCCCTAGCTAACAACACATTTTGTTTAAAAACAATTTATTTGCCAATATACATCTGTAATATGTAGAGCATACTCTCTAACAGGGCCTGCCCTTGAGTCTGAAGCATGGAGCAGCAGAATACAGGGGCACTGGAACCATTCTGAATTCGTGTATTTCTGACTATGCAAGAAATGTTCAGTGAAGAAATGCTGAGTATTTCTGAGGATTATCCCAATACTCAGAGAAGAGATATAAAATAAAACAAGTAAATGGAGTCTAGAATGTTATTTTCTAGAGGAGAAGATTCAATCATAAACATGATAATGAATTTTTTTGGACTTTGATAATTCTAAAATTAAACTGAAGAACAAATAAAAATAACAAAACTAACTTTGTATTGTCTGTGTAGCCAGGTACTGGTTCCATCCACCATAATCATCATAATGATAAAATTATAAGGACTATTATTACCCCTACTTTCCAGAGAAGGAAACTGGACCTTAGAGAAGTAGTAAGTGTACTAGGTGACCCTGCCAGTCAGCTGGAGAGCCAGGATTTGAACCCAAGTTCTTTGAAGCAAAACCTGCCCTGTGTCCATTATCTGCACAGCTTCTTAACTTTCCAGGGAGACCAGTCAGAGAAGTGTTAAAAAAATAATTAAAGGTTAAAGGAATGTGCAGTTTATCTTTGTAGATATTCTCTCTTGAGTCTATTATTGTCCAATAAAGTTTCAGTATTTAAAATAACATGGACTAACCATAGGGAGAGACAAAGAGCACGGTGGAACAGAATAAGAAATATAGAAACAGATCTAAGCATTCATAAGAATTTATCACAAGATGATAAAGAAGCAGCATATCAAGTCCAGGGGGAAGAATAGTTTTAAATAAGAGATATTAAAACCATTTTACATGGATTTAAGAATTACAAATGATTTAATATAAACATTATATACTATTTTATAATCAACAGAAAAATAAAGTCCATTGATGAAGAAGTTTTACTCCAAGTGGATTAGAGGTTGAAAAGTAAAAAAAAAAGTAAAACTGCAAACAAACACAACAAAATAGTTATTTACTTATTAATATTGGCTTTCTAAGCATAATGGTAAAGGTAGAAACAATAATGGCAAGATCAAGTCTAGTCAGTTACATCTGAATATATCATAAACAGGCAGGAGGCAAAGAGTGAGGAAATATTTGAAAAATATATAGTTGAGGTCTGAATGAACTGCACAGATCCACTCATCCATGCTTTTTTCAATAAATATGTTGGAAATTTTTTTGCAGGTTTGTGACAATTTGGGAAAAACTCACCAACTATGTAGTCTAGAAATATTGAAAAAAATTAAGGAAAAGGTATGTCATAAATGCATAAAACACATGTAGATACTCATCTATCTTACCATTTACTACTATGAAATCAATAGTAGGCTATTAGTAATTAAGTTTTGGGAGAGTCAAAAGATATATACAAATTTTTGACTGCATGGGATCAGTGCCCCTAACCTCTCTGTTGTTCAAGGTCAACTGTATATTTATGTATGTTTATGTGTAGCTTATGTATATAATTTATATATATATGTATATATATATATACACACACATATATACACTTTCTGAGTTAACATGTTCTGTAAATCAGTTACAGAAAATATAATTTGTAAAAAAGGTAAGAAATATTCCAAAAAGACGGCATAGAACTGTTCAACAAGTCCATTCAAATATTATGCATCAATAGTAATTAATAAATACAAATTAAAATTAATATAATTTTTACTTATCCAATTTGTAAAAAGCTTTACAAAAGTATAATATCAGCTGCTGGCCAGAAATGTAGGGATATAATGGCTACATAAACTGGTACAACCTTTCCAGAAAATAATTTGGAAATTTAAATCAAAATAGTCTTTAACTTAGAATTTGTCTTCTGTTAATATATTTGAGAAAATCATGGATGCTCAAAAATATTTAGCTTCTCATAGGTAAGTCTGTGGGGGATAGTGGGGAAAAAACTAAACATACAAATTAAACAATTGGTTAATCTGTGATACAGATCAGCTCAGGCTCATGAGGAGATTATCTGAAGCCAAAGAAACACATCCAGAGTGGAACTGATAGAACTCATGGGTCACCAGACAGACTTCTGAGAAAGGCTTGTCTCCATGGTACTGTTTGTATATTAGTCTTCTACTAAAAGCTGTTCTGGTTACACCTAGAAAACTTAAAAGGAGACCCAAAAGGACCAAACTGTTTCAGCAGAACTTAGTGATCCAGGGTGTAGCTAAAGAAAAGTTGCAGCCATACAAAAATAACCAGTCTCCAGCAAGTTGAAGTTACCACTGTCCAACATCCAATCAAAATTCATCCAGCATGCCAAGGAGCTGGCACCTACTACTACCCTTAATGAAAAGAAAGGATAATCAGTTGAAACGGACCTGGAACTGACATAGTTGATAGAGTTAATAGAAAAGAACGTGAACGCAGCTAGTATATCAGGATTCCGTATATTTCCAAAAGCTACATGAAAGTTTGAATACATTAAACAGAGACATAATGGATATAAAAATGACCCGCAGAGAACTACAGATAAAGATAGAGGATAATGAGTTTTGGGAAAAATTTCAAGTCATCTTATGTAAGTGTAATTTAAGTCCTTGAAAGAGAGGAACTAGAAAGGGGACAGAAAAGCTACTTAAAGAAATAATGGTCCAAAATGTACATTTGATGAAAATTATAAAAGCCCCCAAGTCAAAGAAGCTCAGTGAAACCCAGGCATTAAAAACAATGAAAACTGCTCCAAGGCACGTTACAAACAAAATCCCTCAAAGCCAGTAATAAAGAGAAACTCTTGAAAGTCAGAGGGGGAAAAAAATCATGTTACTACCAAGCAGCAAAGATAAAGATTCTATCATATTTCTCACCAGAAGCAGTGCAAGTAAAAGACAGTGAAACAAAAAATTGTAAAGTACTAAGAGAAAAAGTCACCTTAGACTTCTTAACCTAATACAAATATTGTTCATAAATGAATGTGAAATACTTTTTCAGACATGTAAGAGCTAAAAAAAAAAAAGAAAGAAAGAAAAATTACCAACAACAGAAAAATACTATGAGACATTTTAAAGAAAAATCTTTCAAACAGAAAGAAATGATATCAGATAGAAACTGAATCTATGTGAAGGAATGCAGAGCACCAGAAAAGCTAACTCTGTGGGTAAATATGAATATTTTTATTTCTTGCCACTTAAGTCATTTAAAACATCAGTGAGTGCTTCAATCAAAAGTCATTACAATGTAATGTGTGGTTTATAATAATATATGAGCACAATAGCACCAAAGCCAGCAGAGGACTGGAAGTATACTGCTGTCAATCTCTCAGACTTCAGTGCACTGCTAAAATCACTTAAAAGTGGACTGTGCTTTCTAAAGATGTATAGCATGAACCCTAAAGAAACCACTAAAATAACAAAACAGTTACAGTCAATGGACTTACAAAGGAGAAAAACTGATATCATAAAAATATGCAATTAACCCAAAACAAGTCAGGAAGAGGAGAAAAGAGAAACAAACAACAAATGGCTCAAATAGAAAACAAATAGCAAGATGAGAGTTTTAAACCCAACCATATCAATAACCACAGTCAGTGGAAGTGGTCTGAACACACCAACTGAAAAACAGAGATTATCAGATTGGATTAAAAAAGAAAGCCCACCAATATGCTGCCTATACAAATTCAGCTTTAAATATGATACAAATGGGTTAAAAGTAAAAGGAAGAAAAAAGATATGCCATATTAGTACTAATCAAAACATAGCTGGGATGTCTATATTGAGACCAAAGTAGATTTTAGAGCAAAGGATTATTAGTAGGAAAAAAGAATTCCATTTCATGATGATGGAGTCAATTATCAAGAAAATATGACAACCCTAGAAGTTTATGCTTCTAACAATGGATCTTCAAAATACATGAAGGAAAATCTGATAAAACTGCAAGGAGAAATAGAGAAATCCTGAATTAGGGTCAGAGATTCAGATATCCCTATTTCAGTAATTGATAGAGTAAATAAACAGACTATCAGTAAGGACAGAATGTTGTCAATTTGACCTAATTGACACTCAAGGCACTCTGTATCCAATACTAAGTACTAAATACTCATTCTTCTCAAATGCATGGGTTGTTTACTATGAGAGACCATATTCCTGTCCCTGAAACAAGTCTCAATAAGTGAAGGAAGGTTCAAGGCATATGAAGAAAATATGTTAATCTGACAATGAAATTAAATCAGAAATCAACAACAAAAAGGTATCTAGAAAACCCTCAAATGTCTGGAAATTAAATAATGCATTTCTAAATAACCCCTGGGTTGAAGAAGAAATTGAATGGAAAATTAGAAAACGTTATGACTGAGTGGAAGCAAAAAACACAACATATCAAAATTTGGGAACTTCAGCTCAAATAGTACTTAGAGGAGCATTTTCAACAATAAATGCTTATGCTAGAAAAGAATAAAGACCACAAATCAGTGTTCTTGGCTACCACCTTAAGAAACTAGGACAAGAAGAGAAAGGAAACACAAAGGAAGCAGAAGAAAGGAAATAATATAAGTCAATGGGGAAACAATCAAATAGAACATGGAAAAACAATAGAGAAAAATCAACAAAACCAAAAGCTGTCATGTTGAGAAGATGAATCAAGCTGATAAATCTCCAGCCACGTTCACTGGGGGAGAAAAGAAAGAAAGACACACTCACATCAGGAATGAGAAAGCTGATACCACTAAGTTTCTACAGTTATTAAAAAGATACTATGAGCAGTAAAAATATCAAAATATTGAAAAATGAGCAACAGAAACGACATACTGACCCCTGAGACAATCTGGATGAATTTCAAAATAAAGTTTGCTGAATGAAAAAAGTTAGATGGAGAGAGTACATGCTACATGATTTCATGGATATAAAATTCTAGAAAATGCACTTATTTACAGTGACCAAAAAAGATCAGTTGACACCTAGGAGTGGAATGGGAGTAGCAAGAGGGAGAGATTTCAGAAAGACATGTGGAAATTTTAGGGGGTAATGAATATGTTCATTATTTTGATTATGATGATAGTTTCACAGTTTTATACATACATCAAAACTTACCAGATCATACAATACTAACATGTGCAATCTATTATATGTCATTTATACTTTCATAAAGCTATAAAAAAGCAGGTTTCAAAGGGAATATAGGTTATGATCCCAATTTTATAACATGCATACCTGCAAGTGAATATGTGTACAAATCCTTACACACATATACATGTACACCACAGAAATTTTCTAGGAAACAAGAACTCTGAAATCTTGACAATGGTTATCTGCATAAGTAGGATTGCAAATGATTTTGTTTTCCTCTTTCCTACAATGAAACGTATTATTTGTGAACATATGATATATTTCTGACTTTAGTTTGTGAATATTTTATCATGTTTACATTTCTATTTATCATATATATGCAATAGTGGTCATATCAACACACTCGTCTCCAGCCTGGGAAAATAGACCTTTTACTACAAAGGCAGATCCTAAAACAGACAAATCCAAAAGTTTGTGCTATTAAGAAGGATATAGCCCTAGGTCAAGGGTATCCCAAGAGTTAGCAAGTGATTCAAGACCAAATACTGTATGAAAAAAGATAACCCTCAGATATCCCTATTTACATCAGGAGTGTTCTTTCCTGTATTGTCATGCACACACATACACACACACACACACACACACACACGTTTTTAAGATATTCTCAATGAAGGAGTATTGGCAAGTTTCCGAATTCTGGCTCTCAAATGTGTAAGGTCCACAGAAGAACATGTCCCAGATAAACATAAGATATTGTTCAACACTTCTTATAATTGAGGCAAAATGTATCTAACCTAATTCAGACAAAGAATCTTCAGATTTTAAAAACTCAGGAAGAGGAAATTATGACAAAGTATAGGCCTCAGTAACAGCATGTGAGATCTATTATCTCTCAATGAGGAAAAAATCTTCTCTGGAAACCTTCTGTAATGATTTATAACAATTTTACAAACTATGTTCTCCAGTTTCTTCATGCAATTTAAACCTGATTGCCAGTGGTCAACCACCTCCATTCCACATTGTTCAAAACCCAGGATGAACATGGATCCTGGTTACTCAATCTGTACTAAGATGATCCATGAGCCAACATGCACTTCCTCATATATTGTGTCTTCCCTGAGTATTTCACCCCCAGCAAGTTCACTATGGATTCAGTAATACCAAGAAATGACAATGGAACATTCTTAGGGTCAAAGGGTTTAAACCCAGCTTTATTCTCATAAAGCTATATAAAAGCAGGTTTCAAGGGGAATATAGGTTATGATCCCAAATTTATAATAACATGCATACCTGCAAGTGAATATGTGTACACATCCTTACACACATATACACGTATGATGGTAAGTTGAGCAGTAGATTCATGTCTGCATCCAGCAGTCTGCAGATTGGTAATACACCCCCACCTCTGCCTCCACTCAGAGCACTGAGCAGAGTTCTTTATATAGTGACTTAGTCAATAATAGCGTATTGTCTACAGGTGTGGAAAGGGTCAGGCTAGGATCCTGGCCATAGGAACTTCCATTTTCCCCAAATATCTTGTATTTATTATTAGAGAAACTTTTATTATGCATATTCTATAATACAAATCATATGTTAGGTATTAAAAGAATAAGATGAATAACAGACAATTCCTACCTTTCTGGAGATAGAGCTAGACTAATAACCATATGATAACATGCCCAAGAAAGCATCAAGGAAAATATACAGCTATTAGCACATAAAATTTCTAAATATTTTATGTCAATAAAACATTGGGAATAGCAATATCTCCCCAAATTTGATATCTTCCTGGATGAAAGATACTGTTTCTCATCTGCATTGTAAATAAATAAATAAATCCTTAAACAAACTAAAAGACAAATGGAAACTGGAAGAAAACAAAAGGCTTGATGTATATGTCAGTCTTTAACAACCTCCACTCATTGAAACCTTACCAGTCAGTAAGAAAAATTATTTTAAAAAATCAATGAACTCCACAATTTACAAAAGAAAAATACAGTGACTGATAAGTGCATATAAATGTTTTGTGTCATCATATGAGAAATGTATTTTTTTTAATTGTATTTTAAAAATCTCCCTGTGAGATGATAGAAAATATATAGTTTGGTCTCGCCCCCAGTTACTAGCACAGAGTTCCTGAAAGCCTGGTAATTTCCTAAGTGTTAGCAGCACTACAACCATCTTTTGTTCTATTGAGGCAACTTTGGGTGGGCTCCTGGCTGGGGGCTGGTTACCAGGAAGACCAAGGCATGATCAGAAGCATCAGATTTTTTACCTTAACCACCACCATCCTGGACATGGAGTTAGTAATTGATCATGCCTACTTGAAGAAACCTTTGTAAGATAACAACAGCAGAGGGTTCAGAGAGCTCCTGGTTAGTGACCAGGTGGAGATTCAGGGAGAGTGTCAGCTCAGAGAGCACAGAAACTCTGCACCTTCCCCCACACCTTGCCCTATGCATCTCTTCCATCTGGCCATTCCTAAGTTGTACCCTTTTATAATAAACAGATAATCTAGTAAGTAAAATGTTTTTCTGAGTTCTATGAGCTACTCTAGAAAATTAATTGAATCTAAGGAGGGAGATGTTGGAACCTCCAATATATAAACCAGTTTGTCAGATGCACAGGTGACGAACTGGGCCTGTAACTGGCATCTGGCATAGCAGGGGAGGTGGGATGTAGTCTGCGGGACTGAGCCTTCAACCTGGGGAGTCTGATGCTAGCCCCAGGTAGATAGTGTCAGAACTGAGTTGAATTGTACAACAACAGCTAGTGTCTGAGAATTGCTTGTGGGCATGGGAAATCCCGACACATGTACTGAATTAGGTGCAGAATCCTAATTGGTACCAGAATATTTTACTACCAAACTGGTAAAGATCAGAAAAATTTGTAATGTGCAGTTTCTGAGTAAAGGAGTTAACTTTGCAGGACCCATAGTTGGTTGGAAGGCCAAATCAGAGAGGAAGCCTTGTGTATCCTCCACTGAAGCCCCCATCACCCTAATGACATAGGTACTTCAGTTCCTCCATACCACTCCTTTCACACCTGATACCGAAAGGTCAGCTGTGAAAATGAAACGAGAGATTGTGAAGACTGTTTCAAAAAGCCTGCCAAAATATCAACACAGCACTTTTAGAAACTCTGCTTAAGTGCTATCAGATAACCTTCTTGGTAAAATGGATTGTATCAGTTAGCTTTTGCTCAAAATACCCAGTAGAAGTCAACATTGAGAAAACAGAGTAGATATCTCGAACAAAAGATAACATAAAGAATATCTACACCCAATTCTATCACTTCACAATGAAGCCTGGTAATGCAATGGATTATGTCCAAGACCAGGCAGCTAATTTGCAGAGACCCAGCAATGCTCCTGAGCAGAGGTGCCTTACTCAAAACAGTTGACACATGTCTTCTGATCTCTTTTCTCCCCAGGACCACTGTCCCACCCAGGGACCTCCTAACTATTTAATCTGGAGGAAGTCACCTAAATTATATAAGTCAGAGATGCCTCATCTGTAAACAAGGGAACGTACCAAATTGTTGGATAGTATAAATAGGATAGTAATGTGAAAAAAGCTAGCATGGTGTCTGGCAATAGCAGACCCTTAATAACTGCTAGTTACCATTCTATCCCTAAAAATATTATGCCCAAATGATTGTAGACTAACCACTTTGGAGCATAGATTGTACTGGTTAAGTTAGTAATTACATATACTCCGTCTGTAAGACAAATAAGAAAAATTGGGAGAGCTGAAGGCATAATTCATGATGGAAGTCCGTATGACAGGGCTTTTGGAAGGAATAAATCACTTCTTGCTATCCTCTCCAGTCATAGCACATGGATAGCACTCTTTGCCTACACACAGGAAAGTCCTGCTTCTTCTACAGGCTGTCTTTATCCTGATGATTAAACAGCAGCAGAATAAAATTTTAAACTAAAGATTTCTGTAGAGAGAGCTGTTAGATTATCTATAAAGGAAATACCAACATTCTTGGCTAACCTTTTTATGACAAGCATCTGGCATCTATATCAAAAGTCCAGTACAAACAGTCTATGTTCTCTGCTAGATGGGCCACAATGTGGGATGAATAGCGAACTAGTTCCAACCCTAAGAATGAGGACCACGTCCCCAAGAATGACAGAGCAGCAAGATGGAAGGCATTCAGGATTTTGAGTGACTTTGTGGAGCGGCTGCATGCCCAGCGCACCTGGCTACCCATATGCACTTAAGTGAGAGAGGAATACTTGTGTGTCTTGTTTGGGCCCCTCTGTTTTTGGTCTCATTTTTCCACACTGACTAGTGCAAAAGACATCATGTTAATACAGAGTGATTAAGCGACGCTGATTGGGCCGAGCATTAGTGAGTAGAGCTGGCCTCAGGAATGCCTACATTCTCCTCCATAGTCACACATGCAAGAGAAGATGTTAAGGACAGAGATAAATATCATAAAAGGGAATTAAAACTACTTTTAAATCTCTCATTTTCAGTCTGTTCTTTTTTCCAACATGCTTTCTGATCTCCTGTTATTTACCAGAATCTCTGCTTGGTGACTTCACAGATTATCTCATTTAATCCTCACCACCAATCTCTGTTTCTTTGGCTTATAATACCCCAGACATCATTCGGCAGAGGGGGCTGCTTTCCTCATCTTGCTTTCTCAGAGCACAGCATCTTGATTCTGTGTTGTAAATATCTATCTGACAATACTAAGTATATGTAGCATTTGGTGCTTCTCTAGCTTAGGACATTAACATGGATTTGTTAAAATCTGAAAGCACATGCTGAAATGAGAAGTACATGCAATTTATCTTGTATATTTTTATACAATTTGTCAATAGAATGACCTTGGATCTGCAGCCACATATCAGGGCATATATATCCATGACATGTACATCCAGAAGTAACAGGGTCACTTCTTAAAATATCCATTAAGAGTTCTGAGATGCTAAGAATGTAGAACCCATGTTGAGCTCATTGGTAGTTAGACCTGGGAAGGAAGATATGTACACACTATGTAATGATAATCATAACCAAACTGTAATTTTTTGTGTGTGTTAAGGAATCTGCATGTTTGAAATTATGTATAGAGGAGTAGTGTCTGAGGAATTGACCTATTAGAATGGCAGCCCTATAACTCAATTTTAGAAGGTATAATTGAGCAATTGATTTAGACTTACAATTTTAAGTAGAATCCTTATTAAGTTATATATAGCACTGGAAGTTCTAAGAGAGCTTAAGTGTATAAAAATTAATTCACCACTTAGGAAGGTTTTAGTCAAAGTACTTAAGAAAGAAAATTGAATACATTAAATTTATAAATACAGTTTAAAAATATTTCAAGATATTTAGTTTACTAAATTTGCAAATAGGATCACCCAGTTCACCCAGTGTTAAAACTTTTTAAAATGTGCTAGACTTATAAATGGCATTAAGTGATTGATAAGGTGAATTTCCATCCATAATAAACTAGATTTTTAAATTTCTAACTTTGACAAATTGAATATTAGTTTTAAAACTGAAATAAATTCATGAATATTACTTTCTGCCCTTAAACTTTCCTCAGCGCACTCTTAAAAATTTCATTTGACAGAGCTGTAAAACGCACACATGGGGTCTGTCGGCTGGCCTTATCACTAAAAATACAGAGATACACCCAAGTCGCCAGCATTTGCCACCAGGGTAAATCGGCAATGCCTCCTCGTTTCTTTAAAGCGGTTGCTGCTAGTCACATTGACGAGTATGCCATTGCTGACCCTGGGGAAACTTGTATCCACTGTACTACTGAGGGGATGCTACTCACGTTCACAGCAGAGACCTGCTCTGACAATGGTTCTCTTAAGATCACTGCAAAGAGAGATTTGAAAGCTCTTTTGATTAAAAAGTGCCTCTTTCTGATGGACTCTATCACAGCGGCAAGTGGCAGCACATTGCACTTGGCATATCACACTCCCCATGCCAGTACTTCTGACAAGTAGTTAAACTGTTCAGACTCATCTGGCTTAGAAACCCTCCACCCGCCACCTGGTGGGTTACACTGCCTCAACCCAACCCTCTTTCTTGAGAGAAATCACTCCTCTTCCTGGTTCTCTTCCTACCTCTCCACCTCTTCCCACATCCCTTCCTTCAGGCATCTCTTCCTCTCTCCCCTTCTGACCTCTTTGGTGTCCCTTCTCTCCACGCCCACACCTGCCAGCTGCGCTGCCTGGCTCCTCTTCAAGCCCCACTCTCTTTTCCTAGCTGACGAAAACTGCTGTCCCTGCTCCCAAACAAGATAAACTTTCCTAATAGAAACGGACATTTCTTTCTCAACACAAACCAGATATATGCAACAAATCTAGCTGGATGTTTACAAACACTGGAAATACTACCTCTTTTGGAGCAGAAGATGCCTGAGGCTTACGTGTGGCAGCACACAGACCGTGCTGATGGAGGACAGGTCTGCAGAAGGCTTTACAAGGTCAGCTATGAAGTCAGGGGCTGTTACAAAGCACCAGAAAGTCAGAATTGAAATGAGGGGATATGGGTTCGGGTCCTAGCTCTGCCACTTACTTGAGTTAAGTAGCTTTCTGAAACTAAATCTGGGAAATACAGATATGATGGTCATAATAAGATTGTTGGGGAGGTTTAGTTAGACTCTATGTAGAGTTACACAGCCATGAGGTGTGGTTCTTTTCTCATTGACCTATTATTAGGCCCAGATTCTCTTTAAAAGAGTTCTAAATCCATAAAGGATGTTGCATTATTATTAATTATTATTATTACTATTGCTAATGTGTGTAGTAGAGAAGAAGCCTTTACCAATGTAAACTCGATGGTCAAGAGAACTCTACTCAGTCATTTAAAGAGCACATAGCGTTCTTCACAAGGGCCTGTTTCTTCCTAGCCCTCTGCCATGTGATGTAATTTGAGAGGACCTGGGGAGACCCCCACCACCACAACCATCACTAATGCGTCATTCCTTTGAGTTACATGTGTGCCCCTGATGAGATGTAACTCGATATGGGAGACTGAACACAACTGTTTCCATTAGTCACTCACATTCTAGTATGATTCAATACAGTTTCCTTTAAAGCTCTGCCCAGAACACAGCTGAGAGGGGTTTTAGCTGAAATTGGTTCCTAGAGCGACATTTCTCAATGTGTGTTTCCCAGCCCAAATGAACTAGAGTTGCCTGGGATTATCTGTTAAAATGAGTTTCCTGGTAAACTTCTACTTCACTAAGTTGTTTAAAACCTGAACCATTCTTACATTTCCAGGGTGAAAACAGTCCCGTCAGATACAAATGGAAATCATGACCCAATGAGATAACAAACTTCAAACTAAAACATTAATTTGAGAAAAAAGCTCTGAGATGAAACAAACTTCCTCTTCATAAATTCTCAGCCTTTCTACCCATGCTGCTTAATTGGGAAGCACACTCATTCCCCCTGTTTCACAGAGAGGTTAAACGGGGCTACACAGGGATTAGGGTCCCAGGTACTACAGACATAACAGACTTCCATTTCTGGAAAGTGTCAGCTGCACAGCACTTGGTATCCTAGGCCCTCGAAGCTAGTTCTCCCGAAGCAAAGGTCACTCACAAACTAATGGAGGCTCTTTCACTGACTCTGGAGCCAAAGTTTCCCTGTGCCCTCAATGAACCTGTTTGAATGCAGGCCAGGAGATAAGCTTAAGAAGTGATTTCAGAATCAGTCTCTTTGTTAATGATTCCCACCTGGACCACTTGACAGGTTTCTCCCAAGGTGATTCCTGCCTCAACCATTCCAAGCTTAGGACTAGATGAGAAGAGGTCTGAGGATTTAATGCAGGGAGGTGATTTTTGTTGATCATAATGTTTGTTCCCATAGAGTTATAAATGCATAATGGAAAATGGGAAGAAGCTCTTCTGAAAGGAAGGCAGAAAGAGACCCAAGGCTCTTATTCTAGTCTCCAATGTCCTCAATGTGGTCAGCTCTAGTGAGGGATCTGTCATACCTCTCCTCTGATTTTGCTGCTATGGGCACTTTTATTAATCACTCTGACTCTGTAATCCTTCTTTACTAAAGAAGGTAATTCTATGTTTACATTTTAAATATCTCAAACACTTCTCAGGAAACTCTTCTGTGTTTCATTTTGCTGATTATCTTCCTCTTCTGACCACTTACCCAGACTCAGTCACAGCCCCGTGTCTATTATCTCCATGGAAGGTCTCTCCACACTCACAGCCTCACTTACCTTGTGCTTTCACACCTGCCTAGTAGATGGCTTTCCAGATACACATCTCCATTGCAGATGTTTCTTCTTCTGCTCAGGCTTTTATTTCTGACTGTTTTGAAAGCCAAATGCAGATGAGTTTGTTGCTGAAGAACAATTTCCCGAAGTAAGTCAGACTGTTTCTATAACTCTCCTTGCCATTGTTCTTCTCTCTTCCTAGTTCCCTATATTTCAGATTCTGATGTCATCTTCTACTTCTTGCTACCTTCCTGCTTCCTGAACTCATCCCCGCCTTCCTGCCTCTCATGTGCACGTACATCCAGGGCAGGCTCCTGCACCCCCTGGATTCCCATTCATCTCCATCTGTATCACAATGCCCCAGATCCAACGTTACACATGCAGGGCTCTAAGAGCCACACATCAGGCTCGCTGTCAATAGTTTTTCAAATTCATCCTCTAACATATTACTATACTGTAATGTGATTGGCTGATCAAAACAGAAAGGGGAAGACTGTAGAAAACTAGGAACAACCAATAGATTCCAACTTGTTGTCAGCTCTGATCCACTGGCAGTGGTTCCCTGGAGTCCAATCTCGAGAATGATTCTGAAACACCATCCAGATTCAGTGCAAGGGGTTTCATGATGGATTGATTGGTGCTATTTGTTGTAAATTAAAGGTAGTATTAGTAGCCCAAGTTGCAGGCCAAATGCAATCCTTGTTTAAGAGCATTGGACTAAATGTAAGTAGGCCTGTGTTTTAATCGCAAAAAAACGTTTAGGGATATTCCATACAAACTCCAACAATTCTGTGAAATATAATTTTGCTAATATATATTAGAAGATTAATATGGTTCAAATTTTGCTCTTTTTCTCCTTTTAGGTTATAAGTTTGTATCCTTTATATAGCTACAGTTATCTTTTAGAGAACTATTTATTACAAAGAGCTCTTAAAAGGAATGCCTGATCCAAAAAAATTTATTCTATGGGTTATTTAAGACCTACCAGTACCTCATTCTTCTATTGAGGAGATACAGTTTTTGTCTTTCATTCTATTAATGTGATGTGTCACATTTATTGATTTGCATATATTGAACCATTCTTGCATTCCAGGAATAAATCTCACTGTATCATGGTGTACATTCTCCTTAATGTACTGTTGAAATTCAGTCTGCTAATATTTTGTTGAGAATTTTGCATTTATATTCATCAGGTATGTTGGCCTATAGTTTTCTTGTAGCATCCTTGCCTGGCTTTGGTACCAGGTAATGCTGTCCTTGTGAAATGAGTTTGTGCAGTTCCCTGCTTTTCAGTTTTTTGGAAGAGTTTGAGAAGTTTTGGTATTAATTCTTCTTTTAGGGTTTAGTAGAATTTACCAGTGACACCATCTGATCTCAGGCTTTCTTTGTTGGAAGATTTTGATTTTACCTATTCAATCTCCTTACTTGTCATTGGCTAGTTCACATTTTCTATTTTCTCATGATTCAGTCTTTGTAGGGTGCATATTTCTAAAAACTCATCTGTTTCTTCTAGGTTATCCAATTCTCTGGCATATAACTGTTCATAGTACTCTCTCTTGTGATCCTTCCCATTTCTGCTCTATCAGTTATAATGATTCTTCTTTCATTTCTAATTTTATCTATTTGCATCTTTTTTTAGTCTAGCTAAAGGTTTGCCAATTTTATCTTTTCAAAAAAAATCAGCTTAGTTCTGATTTCAATTTACATTTTTATATTGTGCAGCCATTACAAAATTATTGCAGCTATAGCTATTTTGTCCTTTCATGTTTATATTAGGGGTAAGTGATTAACATGCCATCATTTTAAAGGGTTCAGATTTTGACTCTATTACCTGCCTTTACCAGTGTGTTTTATATTTGTTTTCATGTTACTACTTAGCATCCTTTCATTTCAGCTTGAAGAATTCCTTTTTGTATTTCTTGTAAGGCAAGTCTAGTAGCAATGAACTTGCTCAGCTTTTGCTTGCCTGGAAAAATCTTTATTTCTCCTTCATCTCTGAACGACGTCTTTGTCAGGCACAGTATTCTTGGTGGGCAGTTTTTTTCCTTTCAGCACTTTGAGTATATCATCTCACTCTGTCCTAGCCTGAAAGATTTCTGCTGAGAAATCCATTGATAGCTTTGCATTTAAGGAATTTTTTCTCTTGTTGCTTTGAAAAGTCTCTTTATCTGTGATTTTAGACTGTTTCATTCTCACCTGTCTAACAACAGAAAATATTACTGGAGTAAAATTTGAGGAGGGGGTTAATGAGTTTCATGAAATTGGATATCTAAATATCTCCCCAAATTTGGGAAGTTCTCAGTCACTATTTCTTTAAATAAACTGTCTGGCCCTTTCTCCATCCCTTCTCATGGAGTCCAGTAGAGTACAGATTGTTTCTCTTGATGGTATTCCATAGTTCCCATGCTTTATTCATTCTTTTTCATTCCTTTTTCTATGCTATGGACAATTTTGTTTTGTTCTGAATAATTTTTAACTGAATAATTTTAAATAACCTATCTTCTACTTCACAGATTCTTTCTTCTGCTTGATAAAGTCTGATGTTGATGGTGCTGTCTACTGCATTTTTTCATTTTATTCAGTGTGTCTTTCAGCTCCAGAAATTATTTGGTTCTCTTTTTATGTGTGAGTAAGGCAGGTACAAGGTATATTGGGTTACCCTTGGGTCAGTTGAGGGGATCTGTTGGTGAGCAGCTTTTAGAAAGGTTTCCTGATGGAGTCTGCAGGTGCTCAGCAAAGTCCTTGTCCCTTTGGTGTCCTCTGAGGACCCTGGATGCTGTTCCCCCAGCTGCTGCCTATTCCCCAATCATGGAGCACATCTCAGTAATCTGGATGAGGGAAAAAGAAGTGGGCTTCCTGGGCAGCATCCTATATGGCTGGGGCACAGCCAATTGGTCACTCACATGCTCTGCCTTTAGAAGAAGTCAGAGGCCAAGAAAGTCTCTTTGCACTGAGCTGTGCCATCCTGCAGGAGGGGTGATGTGAGCAAAGTGAAGCTGTTCCTCTTGCCCTCTTCAGTGTGTCCAATCTCAGAATAACTTTTATGTTAGAACTTGTCCACCAGCCCCACAGCCCCACAGACTTCCGTAAGGGCACTCGCATCCGTGAGTGATTGTCAGAATCAATGTTCTTTGAGGAAAGGATGGTAGCAAACTCCTATTCTGCCACTTTGATGGCATCATTCTCATAGAAGGATCTGATATGTTCCAGTGTGATCTGGAATGAAGATGTTGTGGGACCACCTTATATGTAAAGGAAATGTTTGTTGTTACAAGTACAACACATGCAAAGGGACAGTGCAAATGAAAGCCAGTTACACCAGAATAAAATTGCTTTGTAATTCCACTGGGGCAGGAGCAACAGGTACTCATGTTGTTCTGCAATTGCAGGGATGAAGCTAATGACTTGAAGAGCTAAGGCTCAAATTAAGGTCAAATGATGGGGTTCATCTGTGTGAAAACAAGTGATGATGGCAAGTGGCACACATACTCCCGAGAACGGGGCTTTGCTCATTCCAGTTTGAGGTCTCTGGAGTTGTTTAGAGATGGAACATTGACCACTCTGAAAACTTCAGCTCATTAACTCTAAATTTCTGTGGTGTATTAAATGTTTCAGAACTTCAGAGAAGTGCTACCTTTTGCAAGACTCCAAATATTATACCTTATTTATTTTAAAGTAGAAAGTGCTTTCTCTAAATGTAAAGTTATATTTATAATAAAATTAAAAGTGTAATAATCTATAAAATGTCCTAATACATAATATAATATATAACACAATATAATATACAATAGTATCTATAATCTCAAATATATACATACATCATTTCCATATATATAGAAAATACAAAGAAGAAATAAAAATTATCCGTCATTCTGCCATGTGTCAACAAATATTTGAGAAGAGCTTGACCATGAAATCGTAGTCTATCTGCCCCAGATCAGAGTCAAGAGTTTGTAATCTTCTAGACTCAACCCTGAAGGGCAACTAGTTACTGAGACCCTAGTCTGTGAAAAGCCACCTGTTCCCTCACAAGAAGGATTTAGAAATTCCCTCTGCCCCCATGCACAGAGAACTTGTCAATGCAAGCAGCTCTTCATAAATGCACATGTCAGGCTGCAGTCCTACAAGCCTACACCACTCACTGTGTCTTCAGAATGAAAGAGGGGAAGCCTGATCTCCCCAGATCCCTCTTCAGAGTGAACCCTGAACCCCATCTATTAGGCTAAACAGTCTGAGCTACTCTCTTTCTCCCTTCTCCAGTGCTGGGTCTTGGTTATCAGATACCTATGAAGCACTAAGTCAGATAAAGTGCTTGAAGAAGAGAAAGCAGCAAGAGGAAATTGTGAAGCTGCCCCATCTCCTCTGCAGGTCAGATTCTTTGTGAATTAAATTAAGTGCATACTGAGCTTGAGTTTCCTCTCTGTCCTTCTGACGAGGAACAATGGACTCCTCAGACCTCCTTCATAGGCATTTCCCTGATGTTGAAGCTGCAGTTCAGCCCTGAGCTCCTTCTTGATGGGGCCGTGGGGGTGCTGATCCTCTACGGGTTCTAGCTGTTGATGGGTGCATGCAAGACATCTGCCTTGATAAAGATACATAATCAACTTTAGTAAATCTGGATCAGAGAAAAAAAGCAGAACCTCCTACTTCCTTCCTCAAACACAAGCCTCAGAACAGTAAGACCCTAATATACCCTCCTGATAATATGAGCAAAGTAAGCCTGCGTCTTCTATGTAAAAAGCAGGAGCGGGGAAAAGAGGGAGGGGACAGAAGGGAAATAACGAGTGGCCACCCAGAGAGAATTTTAGGGCAATAGCTGTATTCCATCAATAAAGTGCTGCATGAAGGTTATACTTCACCCAGTCTTATCCATCATGCATCTTATTTTCCCCAAATGCTCCAAGCCTACAGCATTATTACATAACCAACCGCACTGATACCCATAAAATTTAGAAAACAAATCCCAGCCTTTATAGCTTTTATTCCAATCAGATATAGTTGATTCTCATTATGAGCAGCAATCATGTTCTATAAAGTTACCATGAACACTGATTTGCAAATACTGAAGCACTGCTCCCAGGGGATATATAGGTTTAGGTTCCTGCAAGCCACTGGTCATAATATTTTGGTGAACCATCAATATATAATCCTGTTTTATATTTCTATTAAAAGATACCTCATTTAGTATAGGTTGTATATTCAATAACATTGAACACACAACCAATAGCACTGTATCTCATGCCTAAACATGAGTTATCTAACACATGTATTTAACAAAGCTTTCTAACACCTGTATTTTCTACATAAAGTATATCACAGCCTTCTTGCACTTAGAAACACCAGAGAGCATGTCAGCATTAGGCCTGGGGGTCAATTTAAGCAGTGAAATTGCCAACAAAAAGCACAAAAATGTGAAAAACACAGCACTAAATAGATCCTTGTTTACAATAAGCGAGTTGAAACAAGGAGAGCAAGCGCTGTCCGGTCCCACACCGACTAGGAATGGGCACAGTTTTGCATGCCTGTCTGTGAAGGACTCCAGGAAACATGAGTATTGATTTGAGAGTTAGTGATAAATTTTAGCAAGTAGGAAAATTCACAGATCAGAATTGGTGGGTGGTGGGTGGACTGTATGTTCCCAGAGCCCAGGATGTAGTACATTCTAGGCCCACTCTGAATTGCCATCCAAGACCACAGCAGATATCCAACTTGCCTGGACAGAGGAGCATAGAAAAAGAAAAGGCAAAAATCCTTGGTGGCCCTGCCAAGATGCCAGCTAATCCCTGACTCTCTCAGCATTCTGGGCCTCTGAACTTCCTCACTCTGGATGAAATCTTCCCCCTAAACAGTAATTGTAGCACAGTGCTTACCATGCCCTGGGGGGAAAATGCCCCTCGGACCTTACCTCCTCTCTCAGGGGGTGCTGGGTCTTTGAGCTCTTTGCGTCAACCATACAGAACCTACCCAGGAGGACCTCTGGGGGGTAACATCCCCAAATGTCCTACATGCTTGTGTCACTCAGGACACTCTCAGGCTAGCGACAACAGTGACATCTGAGAAGCAAAGTCCAACATAAGAAATCAAACCCTCTTTGTCCTTATACTCCACAGAGGGGTTGGTGGACAGTGACTGTAATGGGGTATGTGGTGGGGACTTGATAATGAGGGGAGTCTAGTAACCATAATGTTGCTCATGTAATTATATATTAATGATACCAAAATTTTAAAAATGCGAAAAAAAAAAAGAAACCAATTTAAAAAATGCAAAAAAAAAAAAAAAAAGAAACCAAACCCTCTTACTTGTCCTATTGGTACTGCAGGGTTTCTGCACTCGGGTCTCTGCACACCAGCGTTCTGGTTAAGGAGACACCTGGGAATCAAATCCATTAGATATGCTTCATCTCTAAACTTCAGGAGGCATGTCTGCAGGTTTCCAAAATAACATGATGAGTGGATCCCTAAGGGCCAGATGGCAAAGACTAGGGGATCACCAGTGTGTGAGATTTTGTGCAGAAACCTACCTATTTTTCTCCCCTTCACTCTGTTTCTCATCTAGCAATATAAATTGCAAAAGCTTCTGAGCAGCTGTACCTGAGACTTTTTGTTCTGGTATCATTACCAGGATGGGGCAGAGGGTGGAGTTAGCACTAGGTTAGATGCCCACATTCTGATCCTTTTTATAAAATATAAGAGGGGCTGATTGTTCATGAGACTACCTCTTGGGTTCAGGAGGCCTGAGCACAAGCCCTCAAGTCAGAGAAAGATCCCACTTCAAAGTGTTATGTTAACTCTGAACCAGCAATTGCATAATTTCTGATAAAGTTTGTGGATTTAAAGGACTCAGACTGTGGGTTCAACCACTAGGGGTGGTGGTTTTTATTAGAGGATCTTTATAAAGAAGATGGATGACCTTATCAGATAGTAAATCAGCTACTTTTGGGGGGTTGAGGTAAAAACAAAAAGACGAACAAAACCTCAAAAGAACCTAAAGGAAATTCCTACAGTTGACCCAGAGACACCAGGATAAATGGAAGATCCAGGAATGGATGAGGTGGCCACCGTGGAGGGAGCCCACAGTCGGGAGCTGCCAGGAGGTGGCTCCTGAAATCACCATGGGAACAGCAAGGCCTTTGGGAGATGTTCCCTTAGGGACAGATGAGGTCATTTATGAGCATTTTAGACAGACCCAGAGGAACAGGGAAGAATTTTTTAAATCCTCTTGGACGGGTTTCATGGTACCAGATGACACAAAAAAACAGTCCTGGCGTGTGCTCTGAGGGAATATGCCAAGGGCATGGGGGGCAAAGGCTGCACGGAAATGTCCAGGGATGATGAAATGACTCTCCAGGGGCCAAGCAGGGAGACCAGGTGAGAGGTCCCAGCATGCTACCCAGATGGCACTGTTGTCCCAGAAAGTGTCTACCTACAAAGTAACTGACGGAAGGCTGGTAGGCTTTAGTATTAAACGTATTTGCACAAAGAAGAAAAATTCCTTGGGCTACACTATCTGCCCTTTCAAGTAGAGGAGTTCCATGATGCATGCATTCCAAAAGTAACAGATACATAATTATGAAATATACATATGAAATAAACGTATGTGAAAATATGAAAGGAAGCCTTTCTGTTCCTAGTAGGAAAGTGTGCTTGAAGAGCTGACCTCATCTAAGAGGGACTGGAGCTGTGTCACTGTACTGAGAATGGGCACAAAGCCCCCTTACCACCCAATGTGGCCTCTTGCAGGCCTGCAGCTGCTCTCAACCTCAAAGCGCAGAGACCACCAATGCCATGCCGACACCAGGACTTCTGTTTTTGTTTCAGGGACCAAGGAACTTTTGCATATACAGATCAAAGCTTCTTCCATAATTCTTTTTTTTTTCCCTTTTCAGATTTTTTTTTTAATCTGCCCACCACCTATGCAAATTATATTACATCACATCCCCTGGACACTAAGCAATCTGACTTATCTCACTTGTCACCTCAAGTGACAGAATCCTCTGCAGAATCTAACAGGAAATATCTTCAGAAACTCAAGTCCTTAGCCAGCCACATGGAGACCTAGAAGGCAGACAAACACAGTGGTTAAGAGCAGAGGCTTTGAGGCCAGACCACCTGTGTATGAATCTACTCCATTGCTTACCAGCAATGTAATCTTGGGCAAGTAATTTAGCATCTCTAAACCTCAGTTTCCTTATCTGTAAAATGGAGGTAACCATTACAACTTCCCAAGATTATTGTAATGATACATGAGAAGATGTGTGTAAAGTGCTTGGCCCAGTAGAAAAGTATCACAATTAAAGAAAATATCATATATTCTTCTATATATAAAAAGTATGGCTCTTTACGTATGCGGCCTGAGGTGATCTCCAAAAATGGTTCGCTATTCACTTGACCCAGAAAACCCCACAAAATCATGCAAATCAAGAGGCTCAAATCTTCATGTTCACTTTAAGAACACTCGTGAAACTGCGCAGGCCATCAAAGGTATGCATATCCGAAAAGCTTCCAAGTATCTGAAGGATGTCACCTTGCAGAATCAGTGTGTGCCATTCCATCACTACAATGGTGGAGTTGGTAGGTGTGCCCAGGCCAAACAGTGGGGATGGACACAGGGTCAGTGGCCCAAAAAGAGTGCTGAATTTTTACTGCACATGCTTAAAAATGCAGAAAGTAATGCTGAGCTTAAGGGTTTAGATGTAGATTCTCTGGTCATTGAGCATATCCAGGTGAACAAAGCCCCCAAGATGCGGTGCAGAACTTACAGAGCTCATGGTTGGATCAACCCATATATGAGCTCTCCCTGCCACATTGGAATGACCCTTACTGAAAAAGAGCAGATTGTGCCTAAACCAGAAGAGGAAGTTGCACAGAAGAAAAAGATATCCCAGAAGAAACTCAAGAAACAGAAACTTATGGCCCGGGATTAAATTCAGCGTAAGATAAATGCAAATAAAAAGTAAAAGAATGTTAAAAAAAAAAAGTATGGTCTTTTTTTCTAAATCAGAGAGGTTTCCAGCCCCACCTTTCTTGGAAGACAAATGGCTCTCTTGAAACACACCTTTTTCCTGAGTAAGGCCATCTGAGTGCCCTCTTAGGTATGAAATACAGGTGAACTGGCCATCCCTGTCCTCAGAGAAGACTACAACTGAGTTTTCTGTTTGGACAGGCTTAACAAAGTTGCCCAGATGGGGGAGAACAGACATTGTTGAGCAGAAACCTGAGGGATCCTGGGGGGAAAGGGACTGCTCCCAAGGATTCTAACAAAGAGGCTTTCGTGGAGGCAGTGACAGTACACAAGATCCTCAAGCTGTGGCCAGAGTCTTCAGCCCAGTGGCTGTCCGTGGGAGAACAATGAACGTCTGGTCCTGGAGTACCTCCTGGCAGCAGTGGCCACTCCCAACAGGGACCACATGGTAGGGGAGCACAGTGGCACCAGACTCCAGATCTCCCTGAACTGATGAAGCAGGTAGTTTCTGTAATAATGGGAAAGAATTTGTAATGGAGAAAAGTGGGCTATTATTTAAGGATCTAACTTTGACCAAAAACCAAAAACCCATATTGACTTTGAAGGGCCATTGATGGGAAGTCCCTTGAGGAGAGAGAAGCCCTTCCTCTCAGAATGGGCTCCTTGTACTCTTCAATCTACTCAACAGTCCATAGTTTTGCACCTGCCGCCAAATTACAGAAGCAACAGTCATTGACAGTGGTCCTCATTTGCATGTAGAGTATGGAGACAGGTATCTGACTCAGGCCAAGGTACTCTTCCTCAGAGAGACCATCAGGTTGAAAGCATCAGGAAAACCACTAAGAAGCCTGGAAGCAAAACGCCATTAGGGAATGAGCAGAAAGATTGTCACCATTTCTCATTTGCAACAGGTTGCCTCATGTTTAACAAGAGAAGTCAGTTCCAGAGATATATGAATGGTCAGTCTTTCAACTGAGAACTTTTGAAAACGAAAATTCTGGGTGTAGATTTTTCTCGTGTCCACTTTTCAATCCATGTGCCCTGGAAAGTAGTCTTTCTAGGAGCTGAGGAATCCAACAAGTGGCTTCCTGCTACCTTCTGTAGGGTCAGGAAGCCTGTCATATGAAGACAGGTGTCCAGCTGATATACTGTGGCTTCAGCACATTGACAATCATGACGTGTCCCTTCCCAGGAACGTTGAGAAGACCCACAACTATGGGGAGCATCTCCTGCAGAAGCAAAGATGTTGTCCCTTAAGCTACAGCTGACTGTCCAACAAAGCCCCGAGGGAGGAAGTAATATTTCTTCTATGCTCAGAGCAGCTGCTGAAATCAATACTTTTTTATAGTCTCACCTGCACTAGTTTAATGCAAAAATAGCACCATGACTTCTCAGAAAAAAAATTTATCAGTATGGAAGAATAGTGTTAAAACTTGGCAGGCAGTACTGTGCTTCAAATCAGAGTAGCTGCAACCTTCTGAGACCTTTCTATGTGCCAGACCCTGAGCTAAGCTCTACATATTGGCCCATTTGCAGGCTAAAAGCAAGTCTGAGATTAAGTAGTATTAGCACCACTGCATATACTCATATACTAAGAAGCCCAGAGCCTGAATAGATTGTAGATTTAGATGTTCTAAGAACAGACCACACAAAAACTTCCTGCTCTCTAGAACCTTCTGTGGCAAGACAGATGTACTGACTGACAGCATTTATAGAGATGGATAAGGTGTTTCAAAATAAATACATATGCTTACAGAAGTATAAATATGTTTCCCATTGAAATGCTTTTGGAAGCAAATGTCAGCGTGTTTCTGGAAAGGATAGAGGGCCTCAGAAGTCTCCAGTCAAGAACTTTCTGAGCTTTCTTGAACGCAGAACACTTTAAATAACAATACAATGACCCAATACTGAAAAAGATTACAAGATATTTGATACACATAGAATAACATTCAAAGCAAAGATGATGTTACAGATGAATTAGTTACTGCAATAAACGTGAACACTTATTTCTAATGTTTCCTTTATGACATTTATAATTAGATGAATTAAGTCATATTTTTTGTTCAAAGAACAAACTATCACAACTACATGTTGAAACTATATGATAAGAAATGTAACATAATCCATGAATCTTAAACTGAAGAAACACATGAAAGAAACAATATGTTGGGAAGTGGGCAGATGGGAATCTGGGCATTCATGTCTGGCAGGATACCCCATACCAGATCCCACATGTTCAGGTATGACTCACCATTCTTCAGAGGCAGATTATCTAAAACTAAGGGAAATACATAAATGAAACTTAAGGTTTTTCCTTTTAACTTGATTTTAAACGTATTGCAGGAGACACATATCCATGGCATTTCTTGTTTGTTTATGGTAGAACTCAGAATATTTGAGGAATAATAGTGATCCAAGGAATTACAGTTGATGACAAGGAGCTATGTGAGAAATAGGGAAGGGTCCTCATTTCATCCCACAGCTTTATGAAGCCCTATCTTTTGCACTTATACTTAATTATATTTAATTACACTTAATTATATAACATTTACTATATATAGATTTAATTATTTAATTATAATTTAATTGAATTTTAAATGTTTTTATATGCACTATGTATTGGTGCATATGTTACACAGATAATAAATATATAAAACCATATAAAATACACCATTTTACATTCCCACCAGCAGTGTACAGTTTGCACATCTTTGGCAATATTTCTTACAATTAAATGCAAAGGTCAGTTTAGTTCTAAGTTCTTATGATAACAGCCTAGAGAATCCGAGGTAACAAACAAGAAGGTGGATACTCATTGGGAGGTCCCTGCAGAAATCCCACAGAGTGGTAAAGGCTTGAATTTAGAAAACAGAGATTAGAATGGAGGAGGAAGGAAGAAAAAATGGGATGTCTATGTTTAAAAGCAGAATTAATTAGATTTATTGTTATTTTGCATTGGAAGGGAAGGAGGGGAAATGTTTTGGGATGCTCTCAAGCATGGTAATATGGTGGAGAATGATTCATAGAAACAGCAAATCCTGGAAGAGGAACAGCCAGAGGGAAAGGAAGGGTGGGTTCCACTTTGGATATGTTTATTTTGAGGTGCTGCCTTGACATGAAGCTGTTAGAAATAGAAGTCCACAACATTACGGGCTAGACCTACTGATTCGGGATTTGTCAGTATATAGATTATTGTCAAGTCACGGGGATGATGGAGGTCACTCAGGAATAAAGAATAGAGCAAGAAGAGCAAGGAACAAGGATGGAGTCCCTAGGGAGCATGAACTCCTGATGGGCAGGAAGGGGCATGGTGCCCACACAGGAAATGACAGAGCAGGACAGCAAGTTTCCATTAGCCCCCAGTACAGTCACTAATGACAGTGCTGGATTTGAGTGAGAGCCAGAAGGAGTGTGACATTAAGTTTTGTCTGAGAAAAGAAAAAAGGAGATCATGCCATATGTGACCATATGATTGGACCTGGAGGACATTATGCTAAGAGAGATAAACCAGTCATGGAAGTACAAATGCTGCATGATTCTGTGTATATGAAATATCTTAAATAACCAAACTCAAAGAAACAGAAAGTAGAATGGCATTTGCAATGGCTGGGGAAAGGGGACAAGCATGCTGCTATTCAACCAGCAAAACAGTTCCAACAATGCAAGACAAATAAGCTCTAGAGATCTGCTCTACAGCACTGTGCCTATAGTCAACAATACATGTACAAGTTTAACAGGGTAGCTCTCATGTTCACTGTTCTTACAGGAAGGAAGGAACACAATGAAACTAGATAAGATCACCAAGGTAGAGAAAAAACTGAATGAGCCCTGAAGTCCTCCTAAATCAAGAAGTTGGGTAGAAGAAGACAAACTGGCAATGGCAACAGGAGAAAGACTTATTGGGAAGAAAAACAGGAGTTTTAGAAGCCAAGTGAGAAATATTTCAAAAAGTTAAGTAATAATTAACCATGTCAAAGCCACTAGCAGTTCAAACAAGATGAGGACCAGGCACAGGTCACTGGCTATGCCAGCAGGGCATCATGGGAACACGGAGAAGCTGGTGTCAGGGGAAGAGTAGATGTGCAAACCTGTCTAGAATAGTTTTTGAAAGAGTGGGGAAAAGGAATTAAAGATAACAAAAGTATAGAACTATTTCAGGGTATTTTTGCTGTAAAGAGGAAGAAAGAAACCAATCAAAAAGTGAAAGGGGAATGGAGCTGGAAGACAAGTGTTTTTCATGGCAGAAGTAACGATATATGTGCTTACTCCTGAGGATGCTCCAATAGCAAGGGGAGACTCCTGAAGGGATGTCCTCGGGCAGGTGAGCAGGGATTCGGGGTCTAGTGCTTAAGGGGAGAGTTGACCTTCGGTAGAAAAGTGGGTAATGCATCTATAGTAGCAGAAGGGGCACAGATGCTGGGAGGTGGGTGCCTACGGGGCAGAAGTTTGCAGAAGTTCGTGTTTACTGGCTCTGATATTTTGAAAGCAATACAAAGGAGGTCATCAGCTGAGAGGATAGGACGAGGCAGTTGGAAGAGAAGAAGGAATGGCAGTGAAGGCTTGCCCTAGGACAGTGGGCGGGGCCAGGGACTCAGCAAACGGACTGCAGCTTGTGGGCGTGAACCTGGGGTGGAAGCAGTCATCACGGGTGTGTGTTTTCCTCCGGGAACATCAGCTGTGCAACTGTGGACCCAGAGGCAAGAGAGGGACAGGCCACAGTTAGATCTAGCTGGCTGGGAGCCACAAAGCAAGGATGGGATGAAGGGCCGGGGTGCTTTAGGAAGATGGAATTTCAGCTGATGACTTGACGCAAGTAGGGGCAGGCGAGAGATATGCAGACCCATGGATTTTATTTTGACCATTGGAGTCAAGGTACCAGAGAAGAACAGGGAAGAAAAAAGGCAGAGGCAAAAGACAGCAAGACTTGAAACTGAGGTTATGCACAAACCACAGTTACTGTTCCAGTGGAGATACAGTGAGCAGCTGAGGCAGGACAGAGGGAGAGACCCCTGTGGGAAAGGGGGTCATGAGAACCACAGCAAGGCCACAGAGCCAGAGGTCATCTGTGTGGCTCCAGAAATCAGTAAGGCCAAACAAGTGTTAGTGGAGCGGCTGTGACCCAGGGGCCAGAAGTGAGCAGGACCATCAAGGCAGCGCAGGGGCGGGAGGGCAGGGTGGGCAGCGCTGCCTGGTGTCATGAGATTCAGAGCTGCAGACTGTAAGAAGCAGGGAGGAAGAATGGCTTGAAATGGGCCAGAAAAGCAACCACAGGAGGGCCCCAACCACACCCCTAGGCCCCCAGGGAAATGAGGGCATGGGAAGGAGAGCTCCAGGCCAGGAGAGGGCAGCGGGAGGCAGCATCCCAGGGGAGACCCAGCAAAAAGGTACCAGCCATTCACAGAGGGAAGCTGTTCAGTTTCCCATTCAAGGGATTTTGTTGAGGATGAGTCTTTCCTCAACCAGTCATCAGTCAGTCTCCTGAACCCTCTCCTGTGCACTTCCTCATGAAATCCGGTTTCACCCAGATAAGTCAGGTTAGCAAGAAACCCCCACCATGGATATCCCATGGGCCACCACATCTGACCAGGCTCCTCACCACCACCACCACCCGGGTGCTGTCAATCGCCCTTGCCTGCCTTCAGCAAGGATCCTCCAGGTGGGCTTAGACTGACCCTCCGTCCCTCTGATGTCTCCTCTGGGTGACTTTCCAACCCCTGACCCACCCTGCTCCTGGGCTATGAGCTCCCACTTGCCCTTGTGTGTTAGAGGCTGAGCACTCTCTCCCACCGTTGGGGTCCCCATGCAGGGGTCTCAACACCAGCTGTGATGTCCTGATCAAGTCGGACTCACCATCTCTAACATGTCATTCAACATTTTTTCTTTGACAGAGATGGCCGGTGAATTCCAAAGAAACCAGGAAAGGTTTCCCAGAGTCAGGGAGAGGCAGGAGAGAGATAACAGAGCTGGTGGGTTATAGGGTTTGAGGAGTGTAGGTGACATAGAGTGTGGGGTCAAGGGTGATCTGGGGTATGTGGCATTCCTATGACTGACTCAGGCAGGGAGAGAGAGGTGATAAGCTTTGACCTGAGGCCCCAGGTGGACGATGGTGAGTCCTTGATGATAAAGGGGTGGGAAGGAGGCGTGGAGCGGGTGGAGAGGCAGGAGGGGGGATCACCTCACTCTGAGGACACTGGCCCTTCACGCCCTGGCACTGGAGGCCACCAAGCCTGAGAAGGGGGTCTCCCCTCGAGGTCCTGGAGTCACCCCAGACCCAGGGATCAGGACTCTGGAAGGCCCACAGGGGCTTCCCCCCATGCTAGGCAGGGGGGCCCCAGCATGGCATCTGGAATTCAGTCCCAAATGCAGCCTCCTATGGAGCCCCCAAAGCAGGCATACCATTAATCCCAGCCAGGTGACCCAGTCCAAAGGATAATAAGGAAAGTGCGAGTAAAGTCCCAACACTGGCAGCATCAGGACACATGAAGGTGTTGATGGGTGAGTGACGGCTGGATGAGCAGGTGGAAGAAGAAAACCAGAGGTTCCCCTAGATTGGCCCCTTTGCACAGTAAGACCTCAAGGGGAGACAAGCAGTCTGGATGGACAGAAGCCTGGGGAATGGGGGGCTCTGGAGCTCACAGGAGCTGTGGCCTCTGCAAAGCTGAGCATGGTCTGAAGGCGGTAGATGGATGGGGGTCTGCTCATGGGCCAGGGTCCAATGCTCGTCTGGATTTCTCACAGTCCAGAAGACACCCCATAGCAATCTGGAGTCAGAGCAGCCCAACTCTGCAGTCCAGCCCTCTCCCTCCTTCCTCCAGGAAGCTCTCCCTCTGGGGCAATAATCCAGCTTTGGTGCAGATCAGGACCCACCAGACCCCCGATATAAGAACCTGGACATGGGAAAGATGAAAAAGATCTGCAGGTGCTTAGTTCTGCTCTACACCCACACTTGGAAACCACTCCTCTAGGACCAAGTGGACACCTAAGGCTGTTTTCTTATTAAGAGCCATTACATTTCTTTATAAACCAATAAATATTTTATGGTGGAAAATTGCATCTAGGCCCTGGGCTAGCTTTGGGAAACTGTGGGTTGGGTGAGAGTAACAGGCATCAGCCAAGGCCTGGGACAGTGAAGCAACTCTCGGCTTAGGAAGTAGACGCTCCAGGGCAGGGCCCAGGTCTGGGGGTGCCAAGGCATCTCGGGAGGCCTGTGTGTGCTGGCAGAATGCCACATCAGCACATGGGCCAACATCTGCAAGTACTGCCGGCCTCGGTACTGGCTCAGCAGCCAGCGTGGCTCTAAGCCAGGGTGAAGCTTTCGAGGATCCAGGAGAGTGATGGTGGAAAGAAGCTGAGGAACAAGGCAGCGGCTGACTGTCCTTGTGACGGCAGTGTGTTCCTCCTGCATCTGCTCCACCCTGCTGCGTGCGTGGTAAAGCAACATGGTCAAGCGGCTGACTCTCTTGTGAGAATGCTGAAAATAGGACTTTCTTGCAATTTCAGGGAGCACCCCAGGTCCAGAGGCTTCAGCTGTGATAAGAAGCCCCCTCAGTTCCCTGAGCCTGAGAGGAGTGGGCGTTTACTGTGACCTCATCTGGAAACAAGCCACTCAAAAGTAAATGTCACCATCCACTTGAACGTTACACCTTCTATTTTCTTGTTCTTAGTATTACTGTTATTAACCATCATTGGCTGAATGCCCATTATATGACAAAGGCTTTACGAAACACCTTAGGTTCATCATGGCAGGAAACATCCCCATTTTGCAGGTCAAAAACCTGCAACTTCATAAAATAAAATAATGGTGTGGGAAGGGAGGAGAAAGAGGCAGAAACTTGGGTCTTCTCAGCTCACACTTATAACTGTGATTAAAAAATACACAACATAAAATTTACCAGTTCAGTGGCATTAAATACTTGCACATTGCTATGCCACCATTACCAACATCCATCTCCAGAACTATTCTTATCTTGCAAAACTGAAACTCTGCCCATTAAATAAGTCCTCACCACCACCCCCTTTCCCTGCCCCAGGCAACCACCTTTCTGCTTTCCTTCTCCATGAATTTGACTACTTCAGGTTCCTCCTGTAAGTGAAATCATGTAGTTTTTGTCCTTTTGTGAGTGGTTTATTTCACTTAGGATAATGCCCTCAAACCTCTAGAGCCATAGCAGAGGGCAGTTTGAATCCCACAACCTCTGGGTTTGGGGCCCAACATTTTTCTGCTGTGTAACTCCACCACTTACGCCAATACTCTTGATGTAGCTATGGGTGGTATTCTGGATGAATTGTGCTCCCCCAAAAAATTCATAGTTGAAATTCTAATTCCCAGTGCACCTCAGAATGTGATTGAATTGGAATTGAATTCCTCTAAAGGAATGACTAAGGTGAGATGCGGCCATATGGCTGGGGAACCCAACATGGGTGTCCCTATTAGATGGACACCAGGGCTGGTGTGCACAGAGGGCACAGCAAGGAGACGGCCGTCTGCAAGCCAAGGAGGGAGGCCTCAGGAGCAAATGAACCTGTCAGCACCTTGATCTTGAACTTCCAGCCTCCAGAACTGTGAGAAAATACATTTCTGTTGTTCAAAGCCCCCAGCCTGCTGTCTCTCGTTACGGCAGCCCACGTGACGTAATACAGTTGCGGCTGGCTCTCTGTACTGCTACATGGAAGGAGCAGGCCACACACTGCTCTCTGCAAACTGGCAGCAGTCCATCCCCAGTCTGATCTGTGGGTTGGAGGACAAGGGTTACTTTATTCTACACGTATGTACCCCACCGACAGGGAAGTGGTTTCCAAGGCTGCTCGGGGAGCCGGCCAAGGATGACCTTTCAGAGCGTGAGTTTCCCCTGAGACAGTGGCCTCCTTGGCGGCGGTTTCACTGCACCGGGCTGTCCCCAGGTTCAGCAGCCCCACACAGACGCCACGGCTCCGCCAGCTGTGTGACTCACTCCCCTCCAGGCCGCTGCTCTTTGGCACTGGGAGAAGAGAAAACCTCAGAGGGAAAGTAACAAGGCCTGAGAGAGGAGCCCCCACCAGCTGGGAGGAAAGTTGCCAGTCTCCTCAAGTTATAAGGCTGCTGGGCCTCAGATCCACAGTAATTCTCCTGTATTTGTCAATACTTCGGGTTTGAAATAGTCAGTTTCTAGTGCCACGGTTTTTGTGTGATGTTTGCTTCTCAACAAAAGCAACAGAATTTTTTTTCCTTTTTTTTCCGCATTTTAAGATATATAAATTATAAGGCACAATTGGTACACATGGGTGGGAGGGGGTGTCACAGGGAAGACAGTGTAGTACAGAGAAGACAAGTAGTGACTCGGTGGCATCTTACTACACTGATGGGGAGTGACTTGAGTGGGGTTATGGAGGGGACTTGATAATGTGGGTGAATGTAGTAACCACAATGTTTTTCATGTGAAACCTTCATAAGAGTGTATATCAATGATACCTTAATTTAAAAAAAGAACCTGGTGGCCTTGAGAGAAGTACAGAGGCTGGAGACCGCTAGGGGTGGGAGGTGCGTGTTCAGAGAGCTGCAAAGAAAGCCAGGGACCTTATCCACAGAAGGGGCTAAGAGGACAAAGCAGTTGCTAGGAGAGTCCCACTGGGGACACCCAGGAGACGCATGCAGGGGGATAACACGCCCAAAGCCTGACACCAGGAAACTGAGTGAGAGTGAGAATACCCATGACGGGAAATGAGGTCCATCCCTCTTCACGTACAGAGAGTGCAGGGGAACACCAGCCACGCTGGTGAGACCACAGGTTCCCAGATGCTTCAACCACCAGCCAAGGAGGATAGAGCCCTAGACTCCAGCGAGAAAGTCCTCCTGCTTCCAAGAGCAGGAAAAGGGAGGGAAGGGAAAAGGGGGACTTAGAGGCTGGAGAAAAGAGACTGCTGTGTACTTGAAAGATAGAAATTAACATGAACAAAAAACCACAAAGGAAATGATTGCAAAGAGGAGAGTCCAGAGAAAGCAGCTGCAACCTCTGATGAAGAGCAGTCACAGGATGGCTTCACACTCAGCTGCTGGGGCAGAGATCCAGTGTCCCCCTCCAAGCCAGCTCCAGCTCACCTGTGCTGGTCAGGCGCCCCCTGAGAAGTGGAAACAGCATGGGCATGTGATGGGCTGCCGTGCGCTAAGTGGGCCCATGTAAAAAGAGGAAACTGACAAAAAGGAGAACGTGGAAAATTCCTGTGAACCCAGGGCCGGATATCTCCCACTTCAGTTGTTTGAGGGTAACAAAGAGGAAGTCCACAGCGAACAGCCAAGGGCCCTGGCATTCGGTGGTGGGCCCAGGGTGGGGTCCCTTCGGTCATGCATCTTCCCCTTCCCTAATCCCGTTTTCTCGACTGGTTACTAAATAAACACTGGCAGCCCTCACCCCATTTTACTTATCAGCACGATGACAGAATGTATTCATTAAACAGATATTTATTGAGCATCTGCTCTGGCCAGGTGCTATGTTATATCATAGAAATGCAAAGGAAATGCAATGGGAAGTCTCTCTTTATCAACAGATAAATACATTTCTCTCCTCACAAATTAGCCAATTCAACTACCAAATGCAATTCGAGGCCAGCCAGTCTGCTAATTGACCTCCCAATTCACCCAAAGCTTATTTCCCGTCTATTCCCATACTATCTTTTCAGACCTACTGTTTGGCTTGAAAGTCCATCATCAAGTCTCTCACTATGAGTCACTGGTCTCAACACTGAGCCACTGAGAAATTGCACACCATCTGATGTGCCATCCACCCACTCTTCCCGAGTACAAAGTTCCCCAAGATCTTCATCCCATTCTCCCTCCTCCCAACAATTCCTCACTGAGAAAGAAGCCCCTTTGTCTACAGCTGGCCCCTGCGCTGGATTGGATCTATCAGTCTCCCAGCCCTGCATGCAGTCTTACCTCCTGAAGGATCCTGCCTTGTCTCATTCCTACCCCTGTCTCGGGAGGCTTCCTCCACCATCTCTGGGTCAGTCCAGACTCCCTCACCATCACTCACACCTTCCTTGCATTTCCTATGAACTGTTGCCCTCCCTCTCTCTGTCTTTCCTGCCCAAGTTCTTACCAAATGGGCTCTATTCCAGCCTTTACCACCTCCGCCACACACCTACACCTCAGAATCTCAGGGTCCCATTTCTGTAGTGCTCTTGAACTGCTATTGAAAAGGTAACCAACACCTTCTGATCATCAAGGAAATCTTCTCAGTTCTCATGGGTTCTTCACTGGGATCATTTGACACTGTGACTACTTCCTCTTCAAAACTCTGCCATTTAGCTTCAACACACCCATTCCCTTCTCTCCCTGCCATCACTTGGGTGCTTTTTTTTGAATTCCTGCACTGATTCCTCTCTCGGGCCCCACAGCTTAAACGCAGGCATTCTCTAAAGATCTGTCCATCCTTCTCTTCCCAGGGACTCCCGTGGACTCCCACAGACTACCAACATGGTCCTTCTCACCCCTCCTGACTTGCAAAGTTTTCATACTACCTACACAATATGCATTATGCTCATCCGCTTTATCTATTAATCACTGACATGTCTCGGAGTCAAGTACTCACCATCTCACTAAGACCATTTTAACAGCTTCCTAATCTTTCTCTAGTGCACCCAATTTTGGTTTCTCCTCAAAAGTCAGTGATGGTCCCACAGCCCCTAAGGTAATGCCCAAATGTATTGCTTAGGAGTCTTCACTCTGCACACATGTCCCAGTTCCGAGTGAGCTGTGGGACTTTAGAATACTGTTTACTTCTTCGAGCCTCTGTATCCTTACATAGTATTGTTGTGGGGACAGTTGATCAGGTGGTGCACTGCACAAGTGTGCCCAGTCATGAGAGCAAGTGGAAACTAAAATCCAGCCTATGTTCTAGTCACTAAATCAGCTCCCTGGCCTGGGCTGTCAGTCTGGTCAGAGGAGAAAGCACCTTTCCTTAACTTGCCTGAACGTACAATAAGGCCTGGGATGTCCCTGGATTTCTTCTTCAATGTATGTACATTCCTCCCCCTCCTTGATCATCAGACCCAAATCTACTATTTTTCCCAGTTACGCCACATACTTGAACCCCGTGCTTGTTCCCATCATCTCTGAAGCAGTTTGCACTCCCATTCTTGTGTGCGGACACCTAATTCTCCAGTGCCCCTCAGCCAGGAAAGGCTCTGTGCATCCCTCCCAGCCAGGAACTTCTTTAGCCCCACATCCTGGTTACACATCTATTGAGCACTTATGCTGTTACTCTGGTTGGGATGATGCTTTCGTTGGGAATCTTTCTCCACCATTTGTTCTTGGAAAACAAATGGATAAAGCAGCATTTAAGGAGTCAGCATGTGTATCTTGAAGGAGCCAGGCTGAAGAATGATTTTAAAATATTACTTTTTAAATCAAAGCAGTAATGCACAATGTCCATAAGCAAGTTAGAAAATTACAGATAAATAAAAAAAAGAAAAACCAAGGTTACTCCTAAACCTTCCACCTAGAGACGACCCTCGTCATCCTTTTGCTCTACACCCTTACAAATGTTATTGTATACATACAATTTGCCAATAAAAAAGGGATTATTGCATTACCTACTTTTCCTCTTAATATATCATGAGCATTTTCTAGTGATATAAAACATTTTTCTATAGAATTGTTATTTTTAACATCTGCATAGTATTCCACTGGATGGTTGGATCATAATTTAGATATTCTCCAATTAAGTTGATTTTCATTTTTCTCTATTTTTTATTATATGAAAGTCAACAGCCTTGTAACTAAATACTTGGCACAATATGTATTTTCTCTTATGAATAAATTCCTAGAAATAGAACTGCTGGGTCAAAGTTGAAGTACATTTTTAAGACTTTTGATACCTGTAACTAGACTGGCCCTGAGAATCACCATACAAACCTAACCATCCCATTTGAGATGAATGACTTACCAATTTCATGACCCTCACCAGAATAGGTTCTGTCAGATCCCAAAATTATAAAGCTGAAAATAATCTAAGAGATGATCTACAGCAAGGCTCACGCTGACCACTGTTAGAGTCAACTGGAAGAGTGAGAGGCAGGGGCAGAGCATGACTGTGTGTTCTCATTCTTTTTAAGCTCCCAGGTAATTCTGTTGCATAGCCAGGTTTGAGAACCACCAATGTAAGCCAAACCCCGTGTTCTAGGTTTAGGGAAACTAAGCGCCAGAGAAGGTGCACAACTTGCTTAAGTTGACCCATGCAGGGAACAAAAATGAAAATGTATCCAAAAAATAAACGAACAGAAAATGATGCATTTGGGTGGAAAATTAAGTACCAATCATTTATAGTTAATTATTGGTCAGAGAACTGGTAGTTCCCAGCCCTTTATATTCGAAATCTCATTCTAAGTCTGTAGACTATTTAAGAACACAAAGTAGAGCTAGAACTCTAATTTTTCTCCATTCTATGGAGAAACTATTATTAAAAAATCATTTCATAATCATTTGTTCCTCTTAAAATTGGTATTTTTCAAGTTTATCCTTAAAGGAAGGAGGGAAAAATGCATAGATTCCTATAGACGAACTAGGCATGAGTTATAATAGTCATTATTTTTACAAAGCCTCTGACAAGTAAATATGGGTCAGAACACAAGAATACATTTTTAAACAAAAAAATCAATCCTGATGGTGTAAATCAAGCAAGTGTTTCTTTGTGGGGAAAAAGTGCCCTTGCAAATTAAGGCACTTCCCAGTAGCCACAGCAAAACACTGTATCTTTGTGGCTTTAAGAATCTTTAGTGAATAGCAGTGAGATGCAACTGGGTTTTGTGTTTATTTTTTATTACATTTAACCCAGGGTTAAGTAAACATGTAAACTGTGACATGTCCTTGGTCTAGACTTGAGCATATAGGGAAGAAAAATTGAGTGTGTGTGTGTGTGTGTGTGTGTGTGTGTGTGTGTGTGTGTGTGTGTTTGGTGAGGAGTCATGGAGAAGCTCAGATATCATGCCGAAGATGCAATGTCCTTCAGAGACCAGCTGAATTAGCAATTGCGACCAATGGGGGCCTCCAGTTACCACTTTACAAGAAAAAGTGATGATAGCACCTTTTTTTCTGAGAAAGGAAGTATTCTCAGAAAGGTAAGAAAAGTTTTTTGCTTTGTTATTTACTGTTCTCAGGAGTTACCCCACTTGTGGTTTTGAGAGTTCGAATTGCCTATCACTAAATCTACCTCACCACTCCCACTGGTGAAATGAAGAGTCATTTCTTCAGTATTAATCAATCAGTGAGCCACTCTTCAAATAAGCACCCACTGCTGCATTCACTGGACAAGGCCTGAGATCCCGAAGAGCTCAGAATGAGGAAAGGGGAGGGAGAGGAGGTGTGCCTTCCTGGAGCATCTCACTCTCCAGGCAAGCCTCTTACTTCATTTAACCTTCACCTAGGAGACAATTGAAGAACAGTGACATTCCTGGAAGCTATTTAGTTGTCGGCACAATTAGGCCAAAGGAAACAGCAGCCAATAGTGTTTGGAGAAACCGGAGCAGCATCATTCAGGAGACAAGCTTATCCTGTCCTAGGACAGTTTTACTGGACCTTCTGGTTTATGCTGCCCCATTTCCAAAGGGCATTTCAGAGTCGCTAGGTGGCCACCCCTGGGAACTCTCTAGGTGGTTGGGAGGGTTTCTCAACCTCAGGACTGTTGGCTTGTGGGCCTTGTAATTTTTTGTTGAGGGCTGTCTTTTACATTATAGGGTGTTAGCAGCATCTCTGACCTCTACCACTAGTTGCCAGGTGCACCCAAATCTCCCGTGACAATGAAAAATGTCTCCAGACAGGTCACATGTCCCTTGGGGTACAATCACTCCTCACCCCCAGTTGAGGACACTGCCTTAGAGAAGAGCTCTGCCCTGGAGGAGAACACACACAGGCAGGTGAGGGATGCTTCAGATATGGGGGCCTGAGCAAAGGCACAGACCAGAGAAAGGAGCATACTGTCTGCAGCATCATGAGGTATCCGGGCTGGCTGGTCACAGTGGCCAGTACCTTGATTAACATGGAGAGAGGCCTGCGGTATCATCCACATCCCCAAATATGTTAAAGGCATTACTATGCACTACAGAACCAGAAAATAAAGGCTGAACAGCATTGTTAATGTCACCTAGACACTATGTCACCAGGTTGGGATCCGAACCCCAGGTCACCCATGCTCTTTCTATTTGCTATAACAAAGAATTGAACTAATGATCAACCATGGAATTTTGAACAAAATTAGGAAAAAGAGGTCATGTTAGAAAGGGCCTTGATCACCAGGATGAAGAGGTAGCTTTCTTAAATCCAAGTGACATTTTTCTCACTGATTTTAGGCACTTTTTCATAGGCAGTGGATATTAGCTTTGAACAGGAATGCATATTGTAGGAAAAGAATGTCCAGGCATAATTAAGAAGGCACAACCAATAGCAAAGAACAGAGTAATAGCAGAGCAACTAGTTGTGGTCTGGTTAGAAGCTTAAAGCTATAAATGTGAAGCTTTGTTAGTGGTCTGTATATGGAAGAGAGAAAGTAGGAATTTAAGGAATATTACTTTTTCCATACCTAATGAATGGCCCTACAGAGGGACACCCAACCAGAAATTCAGTGTGGGTATATGTGCAGGCAATGGTCCTCTTAAATGAGAGAAGTTTCCACTAGATCATAAGGTAAGTGAGGATGAGAAATCATTTGGGACCCCCTAAGAGGGCATTTCCATTTAAGAAGTCATATCACCTTTGAATCACTGCCAGTGTCCCCTTGTAGAAGGATAGATAGGGAAAAAGAGGTCAAAAGCAATGATTTTCTTGGGGTAGAAAGAGTGACCCCACATTAGAGAATGACTCACGGCCAAAGAGACCGAGCAGTAGGTGGCTCTGATCCATAGTGTGGAGTGCACGAAAAGGACACCTGACCCCATGCCCTCTGTAGCTGCCAAGACTGTGAACGTGGCCTCCACCATGATATTCTGCATGTGCCCTCCAGCGGCAGCCTTGCTTGTGTTTGAAGCATCTTACCTCCCTGCAACTCTCTCCCTGTGTCTTTCACAAAGGAGACTGAGCCACCCACTCACCTCAGCCACCCTGTACTTACAACAGAGCCTAACACATTGGTTTTCTATAGCCCGAACACCACCATCTCATGCCCCTGACATGACAGCACCCTTACCAGTCCCTGAACAGTGAGGGGCCCAGGGGGACAGAGATTAGAGGTCAGGTCCCTTTCACATTTGCACTCTGCAACAGGTATGCTAGCTATACTTTGAACAGTGTCCCAGTTATACTTGGCTGGACAGAGTACTGTTGGCTTAATGATTGGTGAGCAGTGATTTCAGAATGGGCAAATGGTTACCAATAGAGCAATCACAGGAAAATTATCAACTTGCTTCTAATGCCAATGGAATTATAACAGTGTGTGCCAAGAGATTATTTAATACTACATTATGAATGGAAAAGAATAAACTTTCTGGCCATAATGTAATAAAGGTAGAAATAATTAACAATGTTACATGCAAACAAAATGAACCACTAGGAAAAAAGAAAGGCAACAATATTGTTCAAAATGGAAACCAAAACTTAAATATCCCCTAATTAATAAAACAATACCCAGAAGAATGTCACATCCTAAACTTGCGTAATGCAGCCGAAACTGTACTGAGGGGGCAATTCTTTAATTCTTAAAAATAAAGTACTTGAATGAAGTTATTAAATACCTTGAGAAGTAGAGAAAAATGAACAATCACAAATAAATCAGAAACAGAAAGGACTTAAAGATAAAAAATAAATCAATTGATTAGGAGAAAATGTCTGCATTAATAATTCCAAGTAGAATGGGCAGTGGAAGGTAAGAGACATTAGTGCCTAAGCAAATCACAGGAGGGTAAAATGAAAACAAAAGAAACAATGTTAGAGATGAAACAAAGAAACAACTTTAGGACATGAGATGCTTTTAGAAGGATTACATTTTATCTCTCCATGGTAATTAACTGAAAGATCCTGAGTGTCCACAACTTCTACATAATTATAAATTATTCAAAATAGAGTAAAGAAAAAAATTTTAAACCAAATTAATCAATTAATGTTATAGAAATAACAAATGTAATATAAGAATCACTAACAAAGTAGCACTGTACTCTGATGTTTCACGGGCAAAGTTTTCAAACTTACAAGAAAGAATAGTTACCAGTCCATGTAAACACTTCCAGAGTTTATTAAAAGATAGAAAGCATCATAATTCATTTTATAAAGCCAGTAAAATTTCCACAGGACAGAGAAAAATTTTAAGGATCAATTTCACTTGCAAATATAAATGAAAATCCCATGTAAAATTTGATACGTGAAATAGATTAACAAATAAGACTACACTGGGAACTCAGGAATGCAAAGATGGTTTAATACAAGGATAGCTATTAATATGTTTAATCTCATCAAAAAGGCAAAAGAGAAAAAATATATAACCATTTTAATGCATGCCAAAACTCATACAGCAAAATTCAATGTACATTCTGATACAAACTTTTCGCACATTAAGTCTGAAAGATCATTTAGCTCAAAACTATTTAAATCTAAAATAATTTTTTAATTTTAACAACAGCCAACATCACACCTAAAAGTAAGACCATAAATACATATTTACTCTCATTCTTATTATTAAACAAAACTCTAGACACTCTAAACAATTAGACAAGAAAAAGAAACTGAACATAATGGGAAAAAAAGACAGGCTGATTACTAATTTTGGTTATGGTCATCTATGTAGGAAAAATAATTGAATCTACTAAAAATACTAAAAATGAATAGCAATTTGCCAGTTACAAAGTTAAAGTATAAAAATCAGGACTATCCCATTAGCTGAGAATTAACCATTAGAAAAAAAAGAAGAAAAGATCCCAGTAACAGTGCCAAAAACAACAAAATAATGCCCAAGAAGGGACTATTTCAGAAGTTTAGGCAAAGAACTTTAAGAAAAAACAGTAAACTCTATGAAGAGACATTGAAGAAATACTGAATTGAGAGATTATTATGTTTTTAGAGATGCAGAATATTATAAATTAATGCATAAATCCAAAGCAATTCAAAAGCAATTCAAGTCAAAATAACTTTAGAAATTCACTGAAATGTGTTGAAATGCATGAAATTAGTGAAGAAATGGAGGTCAAGAAAGAGTTGAAATGAACTGTAATAATAAGGGGTGGTTTACATTTCCAGATTTAAAGTATATCATAAAGCAAGAAAATATTAATAGTGCTTGTGTCTATGTGCCAGAATTTTGATTATTCTTTCCTTGTGCTTTTTGCATTTGCAAAAATTTATTCAAATATCAGAAAAACCTTTTTAAAATGTGACATACATATAAAATTCTGAATCTTTCTCAATCTGTGCCCTGCTCAAGGCCCCCATACCCCTCTTCCCTGTCCAGGTTTTTGAGCCATCACACACGTACACACACACACACTTGCCTCTCAGCCCCACCTTCGTTCTAGACTTCATACTCCATCCTCAGGTCCACTCCCAGTCACATTTTCCAGAAAATTCTCCCTGACCTCTTGATGCCCCATCCTCATTGCTCTTCCTAATATCACCTTAAAATAATGTGTAAGAAAACTGATGAACAATGGACATACATAGATCAGAGATGGTATTTCACTGAACGGTATTCCACATATTTTACCTTATGCTGAAATTACCTCATTTCTTAATCAGATTATTTTTAAGATATGTGTCTTAGTCATGCTTTAAATATGAAAGGGAGGAAAAATAATTCTCCTGCTACCCTTCTAGGTCCTGTGGCTGAGATCCCCACAGGATATTTTAATAATAAAAGATTAACGAGAGAAAAACACGAACAGAAGTTTAACAGCATGCACATCTCCTGCATGCAGGGAGACAGCCAGGAATAGTAAAACTGGGTGAAATGGCCCAAGCCACCACCTTAAATATTATCTCCAGCTAAAGACAAAACAAAGATGTGGGAAAGAAGGGGGAGGCCCTTATGGGAGGTTAGGAAAAAAAGCATAGTAGGCAAAGGTAAGATTTAAGTAGGTGCCATCTCCATTGGTGAGTGAGTCAGTCATCTTCTCTTCCTGGTAGAGAGAGGGGGATCCAGAGATCTCTCAGGAATGCATATGCACGTTACAAAAGGACATCTTCTACTCTGTTCTCAGAGCTACTTCATAAAAACAATCAACTCAAAATAATTCTGTGCCATAGAGAATTTGGGGTGGCATATTCTGGTACCCTTCAGTCCTTAGACTTAAGACCAGTTTATTGATATCAACTCAAAATAGCTTTTAAACACAAACTGGTTATAGTACTAGGAATGTTTGTAATTTTGTTATTCAGTCAGATTTCAATTGACAGTCTGCTTGAAAATAGGCATAAAGAAACTTAAAACATAGCTTTTTCAAAGTGTTTATAAGTAGACCCTCTATTGAGATTGCTAAGGCAGAATGGATTCCCTTAAGTGGGCTTTGCTAAATTTTTTTGTTTTATTCTTCAAAGTACCATGTGTCTCCAGCCTGTTCTACTTATCTCTCGAATCAGTGATCTGCCCTTTCTGATCATCACCGGTTTCCTTTTGAACTCCCTCAGTGGGTATCTCATGATTCTTCTTTCTCCTCTGCAATGTTTGCTTTTTGGTTTTATTTTTTATTTTTCTTTTTTAGAGAAAGGCATCTTATTAGTGAGCCCAGCAGTTTTAAGTCAAGCCAATGAAAAAAATCAACTCTCCTGTTCAGGAACAACTAGGAGTCAACACTTTTACCTCTTGACATGGGAATTCACACATGGTAATGGTGGTAAGGTTGTAAGCAAATCAGGGCTTCCTGGCCAGAAGAAACAAGGGTACATTACCAGCAGAATTTGCATTTTTTTAATGGTTCTATATATTCATGTATGTATTAGGCAGCAACATCAAACAAAGGGGAAGGAAGGAATGAAGGAAGGAAGGAAGGGAGGGAGGGAGGGAGGGAGGGAGGGAGGGAGGGAGGGAGGGAGGGAGGGAGGGAAAGAAAGAGAAAAAAAGAAAGAAAAGAAGAAGGCAGGACGAGAACACTTCACTATGCACTGATAATTCCAGCTCATGGTCCCAAAAGGCCACTACCGTCAGCTCCCCTCCTTTGAACCAGAGCAAAACAACACACTAAGTCATCACCATTATCAGAATGTGATTCATTATGAGAGCCATCGTTGTGTAATGCTTTTCCTAAATCCATCTACGTGGAGTAATTTAAGTAGTAACAAGTTTTGTTACAGTGGAAAAGTAACAAGGTCTGCTCACACAGCCTTCTCAGCTACGAATTTCCTCTCTCCAGTGAGAAGGTGCCTTGTACCCAGCTTGCGCAGGGAGGGAGCCCTTCACATGGGACATTTATTTCCTGCATTCAGGGGGACAAAGGAGGGTCATGGTGTCCTTCTGGGCATAGCTGTTTCTCAAGTAACTTTAGTTCAAATTAATCACCATGCCAAAACTGGCATCCCTGGGGGTGGCATAGGCTGGTCCCCTTCAGTAGTCTTTAAACTAGGATTTAGAAACAAAAGAGAAAAAGAGAATTTTCCTCTTTACTTGGGCAAGTCATATATAGGAAGACAAACCTTCAAGCCTTAAATCCCCAGTTGTCCCAGTCGGTGCCCAGATGGGCTGTGCTCACAGTCTGGCCATTCCCCTCAAGACAGATGAAGGTAGAGAGGCATGCATGCAGTCACCCCCTTACACCAAAGTATGCCTGTGCCTGGCCCCCAGCTTTGTGGCTGCTTTTTCCTGTGAGAAAGTGTTGTGACTTGAAGCATCATTTGGACATCATGGAACCCAAACGTGCCCTTCCCCACCTGGGTATGTCCTCATGAGCCCACCAGGCCCCCAGAAGGGACCCGTTGATATCTGTTTCAAGCTACTATATAAGAAGCAGGGATCAGCCCTCATTCATTCACTTATTCCTGAAACTTGTGGGGAGGTGGTAGTGAGGGAGGGATAGAGAAGCATGCCACTATTGGTTCGACTTTAATTTCATCTTACTGACTACTGCAATCATTTGTTTGGCTAGGTTACACCAAACAGATACATGAAAAGTTGCTTCTTAGCCATTGAGCCATATTGTGATTCAAACAATGTTCATCACAGGAGCCCCAAACCTGATATGGTCTTCCGTCCCTTTTCCAGGGGGAAAACCTTAACAACATTACCCCAAAGAAAAATTTGCATTGCTTATGTTTGATATCAATTGGAAAGGAAGTCTGAGGGGAAAGACCAACATACTGAGGAGGCTCCACTTGTCAGAACTGCAAGAAACAGAAAGCCAACCTAAGCAAAAGACAGAAAGATTTAACTCCCAAGCTTGAGAATCACAAGGGATTCAGGCATGGCAGGCTCCAGGGTCACCCATAATGTCTCCCAGGGTCCTGCTTGTTCTTTCTAGCTCTGTTTTCTTCTCTGATTGCGCTTCTCTTGATAGCTTTTTGTTTTTGGCACAATTCCTTCTTGATTTTAACAATTTCTAAGATTGTAGAAAGAAAAATTGCTACTGGCAAATCTACTTCTGAAAGAGAGAGAAAGGATGAGGGAGAGATAGAAACTGTCCCCACTTATTCTATCTGAAAAGAATCTGAAAGATTCTGGCTCACCTAACCTGAGTCACAAGGCTATCTTCAAACTGTGCACAGACCTTCCTGTTTCAGGATTGGCCAAGCCTGGGTCATGGGCTACAGGACCCATGCATACATGAAAGAGTTTCCAAAATGAATCAAAAGAATAGGAAAATATATGGGCCAGACACAAAGAGTAGTCCCCCACAAGCCTGGGCCCTAGGAGCAAACTGAAATAGAAAGGAAACCATCACTTAAGGACATCATGGCATATTGAATTTTGGAGTCAGCAACCCTGGGTTCAAATACTACTGTGCATTTGGGTTCATGTATTTAATCTCTCCGAGGCTCATCTTAGGCACCTGCAAAACGCACCTCAGAAGGGTGGTGTAAGGATTTGTACATTAAGCACTAGGCACAGAGCAGATGTTCAATGAAATGTTAATCCCTCTAGTCATCAGAAGGTCCATTTTCATATAGCAAGTGCAGTTTACAAATAGAGATACCAAGTGACACACTTACATGTTTGTACAAAGCACCTACATTCAACTTTGTCATGCTTTCTCCTGGTTACAAAGAATGTGCACCACCCCCAGTGTGGTACCCACTTGTACTGCTTTCCCATAGCCCATGCTGAATGTCAATTCTTTGTTCCTTTCCTGTAACAAAGCTTCCTTATATCCCCAGTTCAGCTCAGCTTAGCCATCCCTTTGTAACCCAGTCATTGAAAGTTTCCCCTGCAGGTGTGTGAGTGAAGTTATTGAGGACATTTTCATTTTAAGAAACTATTCTTTCTGATATTGCACACACTTAACTATGTTTCCATTTCATTTTCAAAATCTCTGTAGTAGTAAAGTGATGGAGGTGTTTTGGGAGCAACATAGCACTCCAGAATCCCTAAAATGTTACTAAACAGTCAGCCACCTATATAGAAAGCCAGACCTAATTGAGACACAGCACTAAGTAACAGGCATCAAGGGCCATTCAAGTCATTGACAAGCCTTTATTTGGGACATAGAATCAAAGGTTTTTGGTGCTCAGTGACATGCTGTTTCTAAAAACTTGAGCCCAGAATGACATGTGACTATTAAAAGATCCTGTGTTAGAGCTAGAGGTAAATAAGATTATGATAAATACACAACTAAGATTACCTTCTGTTTTGTCTCATCAACATAGTACAGGAATTCAAGGACCACACAGAGTCAGACAAATTTCAAGGCATTTTTATTATGGTAAAAGAGACATATCATAAGGTTTTCCATTTTTAAGTGTAAAATTCTACAGCATGAAACACTTTCACATTGTTACACAACCATCACCACCATCCCTCCCCAGAATCTGTTCATCTTCCCCAGCTGAAACTGTGTCCCCAAACTTAGTTTAACAACAAAATGTCCATGCATGTTAAAAAAATACAGAGAATGATGTAAGGAACACAGACACACACCTACCACTCAGCTTCCCCAAATTACAGTGCAAACATTTGCTTCAGCTCTCCTCCTATTTCTCCTTTTATTTCCTTTTTTAAGAAATGAAACACTTATTGATACAACTAGGCACCTCCATGTGGCCCAGCCAGGCCTATTTCACTGTCTTCCAGCACCACTATGTTCACAATTGTATGACATTTCTGCCCAGCCATAAAGAGTACGTAGTACTGTTTTGTAAGTTATTTTACTACTTACAGCTAGCATCAACACGGTGTGCATTCTTCTGACACTTTCCAGCAATATTTGCTCTGAAGTTTACCCATGTTCATACATGCAGGTTGAACTCCTTTTTAAACTGGAAATACTAGTTAATTTGGGGGATATACCACAGCTGATCTGTTCCCCAGTCCATGGATATGTTTAGTTTGCTTCCAAATTTTCACTATTACAAACAATGCATCAGTAAGTACTTTACATGTGTGTCCCCGCTCTCCTACAGGAGGATTTCTGTAGGCTCTACTCAGACCGCCATGGGCATCTGCACACTGCAGCTATTGTCAAGGGCTCTCCTCAGGGACCTTACCCACTGCCCCATGACCTCACCAAAGCTGGCAGTTTCTTGAAACTGGCAAGTCTGATGGATCTTAAACAATACATACTTGCCTCATTAGTAGAGAGATCGAGCTTTTTTGTGTGTCTGGGTGTCCTGGTGTCCTGTCCTGCTTTGGTTTTCCTGTTTATCATTTGCCCATTTTTCTATTTGTAACCATTTCCTCCTTGATATGCAGACTTTTTTTCATATTTCAGATATTTATTCTCTGTTATTATGTATAGGTATCATCTTGAGGTCTCTGGCCTGGACTTTGAGTTTCTATATTGTATTTTGGAGCAAAGAAGTTTTACATTTTAAGATGTAGATTTATCAAGATGTCTCATTTAGAAATGTCTCCTGATCATTTTTTTTAAATATGAAACTAGGAGTTTGGAGAATCCTTTATGAATCCATTTTTTCTCTATCATGACTCTATGAAGATTATTAACACCTTTGACTGAGTATCAGATAACATGCATGTCAAATCTCATCCCCACTGGACACATTACAGCTTCACATGTATTACTGCAATGCATGCTATCTGTCCTCCCATGGCAGATGAGGAAACCAGTGTTTGCCTGCACTAAATGATTAGCCCGAGGTGACAAAACTGCTAAGTGGTGACCCAGAAGGCAGATCTGCATTTCTGATTCCATAATTTGAAAATCTGGTTATTTTCATTCACAAGCTCTCCACTTTGTCTCTTCTGAGGTGCCATCCCATTAAAGGCTGTTCCAGTCATGTCAGGGCTCTCCCCGAGGCAGGTTCTGACTCTCCTGGCCCTGCCTCTTCCTTTCCTTGTCCTTTGTCTCCCCAGCAATGAGCCACAGGTGTGTGGGGTCAGAGCTGGGTGGGTAGCAGGGGAAGAGGTGATTCAGATTAATGTCAATGCCTGATCAATGCAGGGCCTCACTGGGCGAGCACCAAGAACACTGGGTCACAGGACCTAACATGTCATGAAGTGCCAACCATGTTACCCAGAGTCTTCTGTTCTTCCTCATCTGCAGATCCAGGAAGCAGGAGCTCAGGAAGACAGAACGTGTTGATTCCCTGTAACCTAAGTGCAGACAGTGCCAGCTAAGGCCCACTGAGTGGGGTATTGGAGGGGTCTGGTCCCGTGCCCCCACCCCACCCCAGTGAACCACCACTCCACTTCTGGAGAGAGGCATGGGTCACCTTTGGCAGGAGTTTTTGGTTCACGTAAGAGCCTGTTTCTTCTCCACTGTCCCGGGGCTTTGAGGGAGGACCCCAAGAGGATTGTCCCTAAAGCTTGGAGTGCCGGCAAAAAAGGGCCTGGATTTCAGTTCCTGCAGTGTGTCTGCTTGGGTGATAGATTTCCTGAACTAGAGGAAAGCAGACATGAGAAGAGGTGGCTCGGGGGACACTGCCAGCTGGAGTGAGCATGGGCACATGCTCCCACTCCCACCTGTACGCCTACTGTCAGAGGTCCAGGTTTCTAAGAAAAAAGAAGGCTGGATCCCATGTGTGCCTGCAGACCTGCACGACCAAAAGCTGAGCTGGGAGCTTCAGATGCAAAGAGCACAGACATCACAGGTATGTGGCCCGAGGCCTCACTGCATGCCAGCATGAAAGGACAGTCAGGCGTGAGCTCCTTATAAGTAGGACATGGAGGTGCCACCACCATCTGAGGCCTGTGGGCAATGAGCTAGGACGGGGATGGAGGGGCTGCACAATGTGCCGTCAAGGATGTAGACCTCTCTTTTTCATCTCCCACTGCTCCAACTAGGGTGGGAGGGACAGAGCAAGAGGACAGGTGTGGGACAGCACCCCATGCCACTTTTACTGCAACCGCTGTGGGCTCAGCACCATCCCCCATGAGAGGCGAGAGAAGAAGGGCTTTGAATCAAAGGATTGGTGTTTTAATATAAACTGGGTCTGCATCCTACAAACCCCAGATGGCTCCTCCAGGCACCAAAAGTGGCTGCAAAACTATAAAATCGAGCCACATATTAAAATCCAACCATGTTATCATCAAGAGAGCTTCTGCCTGGCAGAAAAGGGGGTTAGCACTGTGGAGAATCTATGTTTGTACCCACTCCTTGAGCTTGTTTACCTGGCTACACCCCTTCTCTATCTGCTGCAACAGTCTGATGTTGGGAGGATACAGAGAGATTTCACTTTACACTCTCTCCCCCTCGGCAGGGCATACCTAGAAAAGTCTACAGCAAAACACTGATCCACCCAATCACATAAAAAATCTAAGGATAAGTGTTATGTTTTTAAGGGAGTTCTTGCATGTTTCTGAGATAACAAAGGATGCAGAAGCTGTGTAACAGTCCGCTCTGGCCCCCTATGACTCGTCAGCATAGATTTTTATTGCTTCGTGTCAAATCAATTCTTTTCAGAAACACTTTGAAATACAAGAAAAAGATGTCATGGCGCCCCCTGCAGGACACTTGCAGCAATCAAGGGCAACGTTTAGGGGGCCGGCGGCCTCACTGTGTTTATGGGTTTGGGAACATTCCTGCACGGGCATTTAAAGTTCCTGTTGTTGAGGCTGGACGAGTAGATACCTCCCAGGAAAGTCGGCAAGGTTCACAGAGTGGGGGTCAGACCCTCCGGAGCACAGTTAACTGCCTGAGGTGATTTGGGGCAGGGCAGGGGGCTGCAGGGGTGCTCTGGGGCAGGGAGGCCACAGCAGTCCAAGGACAAGCCCATCTTCTCCAGGTTCTGCTCTGTCAGCACCGCATGCCACCATACCCCTCCCCCACAGGGGTCCCAGGGAAACCACCCCCACCCCCACCAGGCCTTCTATGTTCATATCAGGATATTGCCCAGTGACAGTGTCCCCAAGGGCTACAGGAAAACTACTCTAAATGATTTATTATACAAACGACCTCCAAACTGGACGTGGCTGGTGGAGGGTTTAGCCTCGGGTGTAATTTAAACCAACTAGCTTGACAGAGAGCACAGCCCTGTTCTGAGATCCCAGACGGCCTCTGCCTCCTGCCCTTTCCCAGCTCAGGCCTGATGGGAGAGAGGAGCCAGCCCATCACCCACGGGGCCCTTGGCCAGAACAGCTGGGGCAGCTGCAGCCTCTTCCTTCAGCGAGATCACATCCAGGTCAGTCGCATTCCCTTGTCACAGTTACTGCTTCTAAAATATGTATAGATGGTTATAGATAAAGACACAGATATTGATGCAGATGCAGATACTGACGCAGATGCAGATACACATGCAGATGCAGACAGACTCAGATGCAGGTGTAGACGCAGATGAAGATATAGATACAGATGCAGACACAGATGTGGGTGTAGATACAGATGTACGTGCAGACAGATATACATATATAGATGCAGGAGTTAACACTCAAAATACATAAAGAACTCATATGACTCAACACTCAACACCAAAGAAAACACATAACCAGATTAAAAAATGGGCAGAGGACATGAACAGACATTTTTCCAAAGAAGAAATACAAATGGTCAACAGGCACATGAAAAGTTGCTCCATATCGCTAGTCATCAGGAAAATGCAAGTCAAAACCACAATGAGATACGACCTCACCCCAGGTGGAATGACCCACTGTCCAAGACAAGAAATAACAAGTGCTGGCTAGGATGTGGAGAAAAGGGAACCTTTCTGCAGTGTTGGTGGGAATGCCAGTTGGTGGAGCCACTGATGAAAGCAATATGGAGGTTCCTCAAAAAATAAAAATAGAAATACCATTCAACCCAGTAGTTCCACTTCTAGGAATTTACCTGAAGAAAAAAAAAATCCCTGATTTGAAAAGATATACTTACCCTTATGTTTATCACCACATTATTTACAATAGCCAAGATATGGAAGCAACCTAAGTGTCCATCAATAGATAAATGGATAAAAAAGAGGTGGTATATATATACAATTGAATATTACTCAGCCATAAAAAGAAAGATATCCTGACATTTGTGACAGTGTGGATGGGCCTAGAGGGTATTATGCTCAGTGAAATAAGCCAGGTGGAAAAAGACAAATACCATACGCTTCCTTTATTTGTGGAATCTAAAAACAAAACAAAATGAATAAAATAGCAGTAGACTCATACACATTGAGAAGTGATTTGCAGTTTTCATGGAGGAGGGGTTGGAATGGGTGGTTGGGGACGGGGAGGAGTAAAAGGGGCATAAAAATTCTCAATTGTAATATAGGTTGGTCATGAGGATGGTAGTACAGCATGGAGAATATAGTCAGTGATTCTGTGACATCTTTCTATGTTGACAGATAGTAACTGCACTAGTGGGGGTGAGGATTTAACCATGTGGGTACCTGGTGAAACACTGTGTTCTATACTTGAACCTAATGTAAGATTATCAACGATACTTCAACAAAACAAATAAATATATAGACAGATGCATGATCTCCAATCAATTCCTCCTCTCGTCCATGGTTTTCTTGTTTCCTACCTCTCTCTGCTCTGCATCCCCCTGTGCCTTCTGCCCACCTCCACCCACCTTTCTTTTTGCTCCTTCATCTGTCCCTTAGCTTGTAAAGGCCATAGGGACAGAGACTGTGCAGTTTTGCTTCTCTGTGTATCTACACAGGAGGTCCATTTGCTGAATGAATGAAAGAATGAACAATGAAAGATGATAGTAAAACAATGAAAGGCCAGTTAATGGCATTTCTCATAGCACTGCTAAATGAACACACAGTCCTCTCTTTCTGCCTCTTGAAGTGACCATAGTACAGGACCCCCACCTCTGGAAGGTGAAGGCTGGAGCAGGAGGGCTGGGGTCAGGGGAGGGAGCTTCCAGGGGCTAGGCAAAGCACATCTTTAGGTGTCTCCAGCTTAGGCCATGCACTTTAGAGGTGGGACAGGTTCTGCCCTGCCTGGGGCTCCTGCCCAACTCTAGGCTGCCCTCAGTCTCCCAGGAGCTGCACTGAATGAAGTGCTGAAGGGACGAGGCACTGCAGCCGTGGAACAGAATCTGCCACCATTTGATATTTGTCCTTTAAACTCTAATCTCAAATTGTAGATACAAATAAAATCAACAGATTATCCTCACTTTGCTTGGAGGTTTCACAGATCAAACTTGGACAGGAGGGAGACCAGAAGCCAATCTGGCCACTGCTCCTGCAGCCCACGTTGCCATTGTGCATTCACTGGGGAGCCCCCTGTACAGGGAGAGCTCTGTTGGCAGCCACGCTCAGAAAATAGCGCCCAATGCAGGGCAGCCGGAAGGCCCCGAACTTCCTAATGACAAATCATCCCACACCACTAAACTACATGCTAATTGCGCCTTGGCATAAGGACCAATGAGACCCACCAAATGGTTATGCTAATAAGGCATATGGAGCCGCACCAACCAGGTCAGAGCATGAGAACTATATAAGCAAGCCTCTCCTTCCCCTCTGGGTCCTGCCCAACTCATTTGTTTCACAAAGAGCTGAAGAATAAAGCTTTCTGCAGAAGAATCCTGCTGTTGTTGCATGCTGTTCTTGCCGGCGAGGACAGGGCACGCGACAAGTGGTGCCGAAACCCGGGAACCAGAACATCACCGGCACAGGGAGGACCCTTCAGACATCTGGAGAGGATTCAGAACTGCAGGTCAGAAGAAAGCCCGGAGGGGTAAGTTCCGAGAGGCCCCTGCCTTTTAGGATGATGGTTGATGGTTCTCTGTAAATAAGGAGGCACCATGGGGAATGCACCATCATTAGTCATGGCGCTGCAGACAGCTCTCAAAGAGCGAAACTTGAAGGTCTCCAGCAAAGTCTTAGGATCTTTTGTGAAGGAGATAGACCGTGTGGCCCCCTGGTTCATTTGTTCAGGGTCCCTCTCAATCCCGAGCTGGGACAAACTGGGGAAAGATCTTGATAGAGAGGAGGAGGAGGGTAGCCTGAGGGGAGGCACCAGGCCCCTCTGGAAACTGATCAGAGCTTGTCTGCAAGATGAGAGATGTGAAAAGGTAATAAAAGAAGGTCAGAGAGCATTGACAGATATCCAAGAGAGCATGTCAGAAACGGAACGGGAAACAGAGAGCGCGCGCGGCCGAAAAAAGGCCACAAAAACGAAGGTAAAGAAACCTCAGAGTGAGGGAGAAAGCCCGCCTAGGGCAAAAGCGAAAGAGCCCCGAGAAGCGAGTGACGATCGCCTCGGAGAAAATAGTAAATACCCCTGGAAAGAGTTGAGGGACCTCCAACTCTCCAATAGGGAATCTGAGGAGGAATTAACGTCCGCAGAGGAAGGGGAAGAAAATAAAACCGCAGAGTGCAGAAGTAAGGGAACCAGCAAAGTTGAAAAGCGGACCAAGGAAAAAATGAAAGCAGGGTGTCCCCCGACGCCCTTTGCCCCGCCACCTTACGTGAGTGGCGCACTCTCCTTTTGCCACCCAGATACTCTTCAGGCAATTAGACAAATGTTTCCTGTATTTGAGGATAATGGCGTACGCTCTCACCAGCCCCTGAGCCATAAACAAGTTAAGGAGTTAGCAGAATCCGTTCGGGCTTATGGAGTCAGTGCTAACTATACCATAGCACAAGTTGAGAGATTAACAGAGACAGCCATGACACCCGCAGACTGGCAATATGTAACTAAGGCATGCCTTTCTAGTATGGGGCAATACATAGAATGGAAGGCATTGTGGCATGATATCAGCATGACCCAGGCACGCGCAAACGCGTCCGAAGGACAGCCTGCGTGGTCATATGATATGCTGACGGGCCAAGGACAGTGGGTAGCCAACCAGACCGCCTTCCCCTTACAGGTATATGCACAAATAAACACGTGCGCCGCCAAGGCATGGAAAGCCCTCACCAACAAAGGAGAAGTATCAGGCAATTTGACAAAAATTATTCAGGGGCTGAGCGAGCCATTTTCTGACTTTGTCGCTCGTATGAAGGAGGCCGCAGGCAGAATATTTGGAGATCAGGAACAAGCAATGCCCCTAGTGGAGCAATTAGTATTTGAACAATGTACCAAGGAATGCAGACAGGCGATAACACCCTGGAAACAAAAAGGGATACATGCCTGGTTGAAAGCCTGTAGAGAAATAGGAGGGCCACTCACCAATGCGGGCCTAGCCGCAGCCATATTACAGAGCCACAAACAAGCCAGGATCACTAACAGAAGTATCAAATGCTTTCAATGCGGGAAATTAGGACATATAAAGAGAGAGTGTAGGAGCCCAGCTTCAGAACAAACAACCCAAAAGACTCCTGGGTTGTGCCCTAAGTGTAAGAAAGGCAGGCATTGGGCTAAAGAGTGCCGGTCTATTAAAGATATAGAAGGGAAACCCTTAGAACTGCCAAAAAACGCCCAGAGGGGCCCCCGTCACCAGGGCCCGCAAATATATGGGGCAACCAGCACGCAAGTGTCATTCGGGAACAACCAGGCCCCCCAAGGAGAGCCACTTCAGGTTCCGCGGGATTGGACATCCGTGCCACCACCAGAATAGTGTTGACTCCACAGATGGGAGTTCAGCCTATCCCTTCAGACTTTAAAGGCCCCCTGCCACCAAATACCATTGGGTTACTCCTAGGGCGCTCTTCTGCTGCATTGAAAGGCCTGGTAGTTCATCCTGGAGTTATAGATCAAGATTATGAAGGACAAGTAAAAATCATGTGTTCGGCTCCCAGAGGAATCTATCCTATATCCCCGGGAGACCGCATAGCCCAGCTCTTAGTTTTACCTAGTCTCCACGCCAATTATCCTGCTACCAACACGGAGAGGGGAGAAAGGGGCTTCGGCTCCTCTGACTGGGATTCAGCCTTCATAGTATTAGATTTAGCAGACAGACCAAAATTAACTCTTCAAATAGAGGGAAAGAGCTTTGAGGGAATCCTAGACACTGGAGCAGATAAAAGTATTATCTCTGCAACCTGGTGGCCCTCCAAGTGGCCTGTGACCCAATCCTCACATTCATTACAAGGTTTAGGATATGAGTCAAGCCCTTCAATTAGTGCCAAACCATTGAAATGGCGAGCCCCTGAAGGACAAGAGGGTACAGTCACCCCTTATGTACTCCCTCTACCGGTCAATTTATGGGGGAGGGATGTCATGAGAGACTTAGGCCTCAAACTCATTAATGAATACTCCACCCCCGCCCAAGGCATGATGATGGACATGGGATACATCCCTGGCAAGGGGCTGGGGAAACACCAACAGGGACACATAGAGCCCATCCTGCCCAAAGTAAAGAATGACCGTCACGGCCTGGGTTTTTCATAGGGGCCATTGAAGATGCCATGCCCATACCTTGGCTCACAGAGGAGGCCGTATGGGTTCCTCAGTGGCCCCTATCCTCTGAAAAATTAGAAGCAGCTCATTGCTTAGTGCAAGAGCAGCTCCAAGTGGGACACCTAGAACCCTCTGTGTCCCCATGGAACACACCCATATTTGTAATCAGGAAAAGGTCAGGATCATGGAGGTTGCTTCATGATCTGAGAGCAGTAAATGCTCAAATGAGAATGCTTGGACCCGTACAACGGGGACTGCCACTCCTCTCTGCCTTACCCAAAGAATGGAAAGTGCTCATAATAGATATTAAAGATTGTTTCTTTTCTATACCTCTAAGCTCCAAGGACAGGGAAAGATTTGCTTTTACTTTGCCAGCTATTAACCATGAACAACCCAATGCCAGATTTCAGTGGAAGGTCCTCCCTCAAGGAATGGCAAATAGCCCCACCATATGTCAACTGTACGTTCAGCGAGCGCTAGACCCAATTCGTAAGACCTATCCCACGCTAAAGATCATCCATTACATGGATGACATCCTTCTTTGCTCCCCACAACCAGCGGAAATAGAAGAAGCATATATAGATCTCACTAGATCCCTAGAAAATTGGAGACTGAATATAGCAAGCGAGAAGGTCCAAAAATCTAGTGTTAGCAAATTCCTAGGAGCAACCATTTACACAGATGTAATTTGCCCCCAAAAGTTTGAGATAAGACATAATCAATTGCGAAATTTGAATGACTTCCAAAAACTCCTAGGGGATATTAATTGGTTGCGCCCATACTTAAAGATACCCACCACTGAATTGACTCCACTATTTAAAACCCTAGAAGGAGACCCACAACTAACGTCACCACGCTCCCTCACACCTGAGGCATTACAAGCCATTCGCAAAGTAGAACAGGCTTTGATGACAGCACAATTAAATAGAGTGCAATCGAATGAACCCTTTGAGTTGTGTGTCCTTCCCACCCCAGAGCTGCCAACAGCAGTCTTATGGCAGCACGGCCCACTGATCTGGATTCATCCCCAAGCCTCTCAGGCTAGGACAATAGAGTACTATCCAGCAGCCGTGGCCAAACTTGCTTTGAGAGGAGTAAAAACCTCCATGACACATTTCGGAGAGGCTCCAGCTAAAATTATAACCCCTTACAGCGTAGAACAGATACAAGTATTATGTGCTATGAACGATGATTGGGCCATACTTGCTTACAGTTTCTCAGGAACCTTTGATAATCATTTCCCTAAACATCCCCTCATCAACTTCGCCAAAAATCATCTCCTAGTATTCCCTCAGGTCACTAGCCTAACCCCGCTGCCTCATGGAAAAACAGTTTACACGGACGGGTCTAAGACAGGCACAGGTGCCTATGTCCATGATGGCAAAGTTGTGACAAAAGGCTACACGCCTGACACTCCACAAATAGTGGAATGTCGCATAGTCTTAGAGGTCCTACAAATCTTTCCTGAACCTTTAAATATTGTGTCTGACTCCTGTTATGTAGTTAATGCAGTCAAATCTCTAGAAGTGGCCGGGCTAATTAAAGCGTCCAGCCCAGTAGCCACTTTGTTCAAACAGATACAATCAGCACTACTTCATAGGCAATCTCCTTTGTATATAACTCATATCAGAGCACATTCAGGCCTTCCCGGGCCTATGACCCAAGGCAACCACCTGGCAGACCTCGCAACCAGAAATATAGCTTTTCCCCTGCTAGACCCTATCACCACAGCTTCAAAATTCCATACACAATTTCATGTCACTGCCGAAACACTGCGCAAGCGGTTTAGCATAACCAGGGCCGAAGCTAGGAACATTGTCCTTAGCTGCCAACATTGCTGCAGCTTCCTTCCCACACCTCATGTTGGGATCAACCCCAGAGGTATTAGGCCTTTACAAGTTTGGCAAATGGATGTGACGCATATTTCGTCTTTTGGGAAACTGAAATATGTACATGTATCCGTGGATACTTGTTCAGGAGTCATCTTTGCCTCCCCATTGTCAGGAGAGAAAGCTTTCCATGTCATCCAGCACTGCCTTGAGGCTTGGAGCGCATGGGGGTTACCGCAGATTCTGAAAACAGACAATGGCCCAGCCTATACCTCTACAAAATTTGCTCAATTTTGTCATCACATGGGGATAAAACATATCACTGGCCTTCCCTACAACCCACAGGGTCAAGGGATTGTGGAACGCGTGAACCGCACGCTCAAATCCTATTTACTTAAACAAAAAGGGGGAATTGAAGATATACCCCCCACACCAAAAACTGCCATAGCCCTAGCACTTTTCACTATAAATTTTTTGAATCTGGATGCTCAAGGCCATACAGCAGCGGATCGCCATAATCAGTGGCCAAAAGACCCACAAGAACTAGTAAAATGGAAGGACGTGTTATCTAACCAATGGAAGGGCCCGGATCCAATCATAATCAGATCCAGGGGAGCTGTGTGTGTTTTCCCCCAGGGTGAAGAAAATCCCTTCTGGATCCCGGAGTGCCTAACGAGGAAAGTCCTAAACAAAGGAGATGACTTCGCTGTGCCTCCTGACCCTGCTCCTGACACTGGAGACCCCGACTCAGGGAGTATTGAGATGGGGAATCCTGTCTGCCTTTCCTAAGCCTATGCCTGTCCGTTTCAATGCAGCCGTTTTTCCCCGCTTTTTCACCACCAACTCTAGTATGAACTTGCCCTACCTAGAAAAGGACACCCTAACAGCTCCGTTGGGAGAAAACCGATCCTTCATAACTAATGGGTCATTATGCTTCACCACTCAGAATCTAGCTGGCTGTATCTCCCTGAAACGGAGGAAATACGGATGGTTCAGTGACATAATTCTAGAGGCCAGTAGCCTCCCCGTTATGTCAGCTAAATTTGAAGGGCCTAATAAGGAAGGGAGCCCGCCCTATAAGAACATGACTATCCACCAGATGGTTCTCTAGATCAATGGCACATTTGTACACTCTCCCAGGAACAATTCCACCGACAGGCCTCGTCAACCCAAATATGCCTCCCATTGTGTGGGCGACTATGAGGGAGAGCTGTGGCCCTGGACTGACTGTCAGTCAACTGTAGTAACGTGGGCAACTGAGAGGCAGGAGTTTACCATCTCCCCAGATATGGAGGGACGGCCAGCCAATGAGGCTTGGTGGCCAGTAAAGGTGCTCGAAGGCGAGTTTCGTCAGCAGCTGAGCATGAACCCCTTCCATAAATGGATGCTGTGTGGAGTCAATGACTCGTGTACCGACCTCTCCCCCTTTTCCGCCCTCCAGGGTGGGGGAATCGGTGTAAAAAATATCACCTTTTGGTGCGAGAATAACCACATGCGCGCACACTGGAACATGATCATGACCCATAACAACGAGAACTACACGTGTTCAGCAAAATCAGGTCCAGAGTCACCTAATTCCCTTTTTCCACCTTCTCCAGTATGCGTATACCCCCCATTTCTGTTTATCTTATCCAATAGTAGCTTTGACTCCTGCTCCAATGAAACCTGCTTTCTGTCTCAGTGTTGGGATGCGCGTAACTTTACCAATGCTTTGGTAGTCCGCATCCCCCGTTGGGTCCCTGTTCCCGTAGACGCCCCTAACACCATGACTCTGTTTCGAGAAAGGCGCGATTTCGGTGTTACAGCCGCCATAGTGCTCCTGATCTCCGCGACCGCGGTCGCAGCCACCGCCGCTGGTATAGCTTTAGACACCTCCATCAAATAGGCTACAGAGCTCAATAACCTTGCAGCCTCAGTAGCTTCTGCCCTGGACCAACAGTCCACACTTGATGGCAAACTGAAAGGAGGAATAATGATCCTCAATCAACGCATAGATCTCGTGGAGGAACAAATGGAGGTGCTCTGGCAAATGGCCCAATTGGGATGTGAGCGGAAATATCGTGCCCTCTGCATCACTAGCATTCAATATAAAAATTTTACACGGGCAGCTAATCTGTCACGAGACCTGTCCCAGTATCTTTCAGGAAACTGGTCCCAAGACGTCGATGGGACACTAGAAGAGCTGCGGCAAGAAATTATCCACATCAACTCCACCGGTCTAGATATCTCCGTAGCGGAAGGACTCTCTTCCTGGTTCCTCAGAGCTCTCTCCCACGTCAAGGAGTGGGCGGGCATGGCTGGGATGGGCGTGTTCCTGCTTGGAGGTCTCATGCTCTTACTCTGGTTGTTATGCAGACTCTGCAACCAACATAAGCAGGACAAGGTGATCCTTGCTCAAGCCCTAATGGCGATAGACGTTGGCGCCTCTCCCCAAGTGTGGCTCAACATGCTTAAGAAGGAAGCTCGGCTTTAGCTTGAGGTAGCTCTTGCACCCTGAGCCCATGTGGCACTGCACCAGGCCCGAGTACCTCAATGCTTAATCACAGCTTTCTTTAAGAAGCTCATGGTGCAAGAGGGTTGAGAAAAAGGGTCCAAACCCTTTGTACCAAGCGGTCCCAACGCCAGCCAGAGGATGAGAGCTCCAGACCAGGCAACAGCTGTACCTTCTGGAGCACATGCCAGCTATTGCAAGAACTGAGAAATGCCCATGCTTTACTTTCCTCCCGAATAAGAGAGATGGCCTGTCTATCAGCCAGTCAGTCATTTGTGGGGACTTTCAAATTGGATGTTGTTTAAAACAGAAAAGTGGGAAAACTGAGATGGGAATCTTTTTTCACACATGTGGGCTAGGATTAAATTACCAGCTATTGTCCATCCACCCTTAAGAAAGTATTTGGTATTGTTGATTTATTCCAACAAACAGATATTGAGAACCTAGGAAGAAGACCCAATGCTTTCTCAAGGCCCCAAGCCTCAGGAACATCTCAACAAACTTCTCAAGAATATCTGCACCCCATCACCTGCAGAGACAGGTGACAACACAGTAGTGCCAGGAACATCCTAAAAACCCCAAATCTTCATTTTAGAGGATCTCAACTTCTTCATAGGGGAGCAGCTCACCACCAAAGCCTGCCTGTCCACCTCTGCCCTGTCTTCTTCACCCCCTTATTCTTTCCCACTGGGTCCTAAATACAAAAGACCCCAAACCCAACACTGACCTCTGCCTGAGGGTGGGGTGGGGGAGAAAACACAGTCAGGCTTGGCTGTTGCTGTTGTTTAAGTCATGTAGTCAACCACAGTGGTGAGTGGGGAGACCAGAGCTTTGCCCCTTCACTTGGAGCCCTGGCCTTTTCCTCGCCCCTGTTTCAATCTGCCCAGTGTACAGATGGAGCAGCAGCGGGGCTCCAGCTCCCATGACAAAGCCCTGCCTGGACACACCCTGGTTGGCGTCACAAGCAGCACAATGTCGCAGGTGCGTGAGACAGGAACTACATAACCAGCCCAGGAATGGAGAAGTGTGCTGCTGGGTCCTTCAAGAGATTTCCCGCTGTCATTACCAAAATAGGAACTTAGACGTGAGCCTGAAATTCTTCACTGGGACATCTTAGAATACTTCACTTTCTGGCAACTTCAACCAATATGGTGTGAGTCACAATGAGTACAATTTTTTTGAAGGGGAATTTGTAAAGGTGCCACATGTCAACTTGGAAATTCTATTTCCAATAATTTATCCAAGGCAAATCATCAGATGAATGCACCATGTTCGCAAAAGTAACAAATTGGAAACAACTTAAACATCCAAAAATCAAGGATAGGTTAAATGAATTATAATATTTCTATCTAAAGGAATCCTATGAGCCATTCAAAATGATGTATGGTGACTACAGGTAATAATACTGTATTATGCATTTGTAAGTTTCTAAAAGAGTAGATCTTAAAAGTTCTCATGACGAGAAAACAATTTGTAATTGTGTGGTGACAGATGCTAACTAGACTCATTGTGGTGATCACTTCACAATATATACAAATATCAAATCATGATTTTGTATACCTGAAATGAATATAATGTTATATGTCAATTACACCTCAGTTTAAAAAAAGATGTAGTTCTATATTTATTAGCTTGTAATTATGTCCATAATGCATTGGTATGTTGATATATTAGTATTTTATTAGAGAACAAGTAGGTATGTATTGCAACATGAAATCTATGTTATAGGCTAATAAAAATTAGTTTTCAAAATAATTTCCTATTTTTATGAGTTTTTCCAATGAGCAAAGAGTCAGGAAAAGAAACAGCTGTTTATATTTTGAAAAGAAAACCAAATTCCTCCTCCCCAAGCTCCATCGTACTATTCAGAACACTTGTCTTTCTTTTGTCATAGGCAAATTTGCTCAAGTGTCAAAGAGTTTTTTAAAAAATCTTTTTAACCACTTTAATTTTCAAATTTATTTTAAAGAAAATGTCAAACATACATAAAAATAGAGAAAATATTTTGGATCCCGTGGACCTCCTCCACGGCCCTCTTAGCTCAACAATTCTCCTGGAGGTTTCCTCTTTCCCTGCACTGGATTATTTTAAGGCAAAGCTCAGACATTATAGGACTTCACCCATAAATGCCCCCAGCATACCCCTTCTAAAACACAAGGACTCTTTATCTTGCTACCATTATCATGCTAAAAAAAATTTAACAGTAATATTACAATATCATGAAACACATAATCAGTGATACATTTCCCTAGGGCTAATTCTTACAACTGCATTATGCTTGGGTGGGCTACCTACTCTCTTACATCTTTAATTTCTCCACTTTTAAAATGGAGAAAACATGGGGTCATTGGCAGTATTAAATGAGATAAGACACTTAATGAGATTAGCATAGACTCCGGCACATTGTAAATGTCCTTAACTAGTAGCATCAGATGTATTGTGATGTTATGCACTTTCTCATTCAATAAGCATTTGTATGAATTAGCCCTTATTTTGTAAATTTCCTGTTCATATCCTTTGGCCATTTTTTTAGTGGGCATCAAGGATATCAACTCTTATCTTTCACACTTTTGCCCACATTTTTGTAGTTTATTCTGTGCTTTTCCGTTTTACTTATAATTATGTACTAAAATATGTCAATCCTTCCTCTTTTTTGTTCTGATCCAATATAATACATATTTTCTAGTGTCACATGTTTTCATGTTTTTTATTTAGTTTATATGAACTTTGAGAATCATTCTTTTAAATGAGCCCTGTAATTCATTCTTTCCTCAAAAGCCAAAAACATAATCACTATCTAAGTTCATAAGCTTCTATTTTCCTACAGAATCAGATTTTTTCTTAAGAAGAAACTACTCTAAAATTAACTCAGTTGTATTAAGTAATCTTGGGCTTACCATTTTCACAGTTACAGGAGCACCAGTTTTCCCCGGGGTTTAAACGTGCTTTTGACATATTGCATTTAATACTTACAATCTCCCTATCAAGGAGATACTATTCTCACTTGGATTCTGGCGATGGAGCCCTGTGGCTGATGGAACAGAGCGATTGGACACCTCGAACCGAGGTTCTGCACCTCGGAAGTCTCTAATACCACACCATGCCTCTCTTTTCTCATAGGCAAAATGCAGATCCTTAGCGCTCCTACCTCATATGTCTGATAACGAGTCAATACATGTGAAACGTAGAACATCTGAAATGTTGTAAGTGACCCATAAATATTAGCTATCATCATTATCATTAAGACAGCAGTAAAAACAATAAATGCAAAATAATTATTATAGTAAAAAATAACAGTATAGTAAAAACAATATTAATTCTTATTATGCAATACAATAATAATAGTAAGATCAAATGTATATTGAGGTCTTACTACGTATCAGCAGCATTTTACTTACTAGCTATCCTACAACGTAGCTACTGTTACTATCCCCTTTTTACACATGAAGAAACTGAGACACAGTTTACAAGTTACCTAAAGGGTGATGACATCGTGTTTAGCAAGTGGATCCAATTAGTAGGTGGTGGCGTGTGACTCGAGTCCAGGTAGTCCGACGTCAGGGCCACCTTTTCGGAAGCCCAATGCATAGACCCTTGTCTTGTGGGTACATGAGAAATAGGACCTCCTGCTCCCCACTCACAGATGACCACAGTCTCAGGAATACGGTGACAAATTAGAAAATGTCGTTGTCTCAACCTTTCTCACAGCATGAGAAGAAAGATATTCCTGGCCTTAACCGTGGATACCCCTGCGCGCTCATCCAATAGATCCATTCTCTGCCTGGGTAGGTCTCAGCCTCCGGCCACCAGGTGGAAACCTGCTCCGCAAATGGACAGCATTGCCCAGTTCGCCAGCAGAGGGCACAATGCACCGCGAGAATCCCCTGACTCAATTTTTTTTTTTTTACCAAATTGAGGCATGAACTTAGGTCTCCTGTGTCTCCTGAGAGGGAATGCTTTTCTTTCTCAGGATTTTTTACCCACGGGGCTGCCTTCTTTTCCTCTTGATGTCATCCAAAAGCACAGGCAAGAAATTAAGTTAACTTAAAACTGCTGTTGAGAAGACTTCTGTGGCCCTGTGGTCATTTAATATAACAAATAAAGCCAATGACCCAGAACTTAGATAATAAAAGAAGAGCCAACATTCTTGACAGAGGCTTGTTGATTGAAGAAAGCAGAATACCAGGATGGATTGAGTGACCAGCAGCCAGGGAAAGACATAGCTATGTTTTTTCAAATTGCTTGGAAACACATAAGTTGGTCATTAAACAAGCTGGGGTGCTGTGACCCAAATTGTGAAAAATTGGATGAGAGTAGAACAAAACATAATAACATAAAACAGAATGCTTTTTCAGTCTCTGTGTAAGTGTGTATATGTATATTGAACGGCAGTGTAAACTGTATTTAGTCCTGCAGTTTGCAGTTTAAAACAGATAAAAGCCATTGGTAGTGGATGGCAGCATTTCAGTTAAAATCTGGGAGTCTAAGTTCTACACCCCTGGTCTGTCCTGCAGATGATTCATTCTGGGATGAGGAGAGAATGATAGTGTGAATTGGCCACATTTGCAGAACTGCAAGCTGCTCATATTTGATAGATACATTGAAAAATCATCCAGCACTTGCCAAGCCTCACTCCTTACCATTTCTTTTTATTTTCCAGAAAGATGCTGTGGTGGTGCAGGTGGTGATGGCTGGGGAGAGGGTGAGCAGATCCTGCTGACAACAACAAAGAGGAGGGAGGGAAGTAAGGAGAAATGAGGGCCAGAGGGGCTGGCAGGACACCAACAGCATTACAGTGAAAACTTCTGGTCTCCAAGGTTCTCCAGATCAGTTAAGGGACAACCTGAAAAAAATTTAAAAAACAGTAGATCTCAGTGATTCCAAACAGGAAATAATACATCCACTGAGTCAGAGAAAAAAATAACTTCACATCAGTCTCACATTTTTCTATAACTGTGATCACAGTCTTGGTTTTGCCCAATTTTTCAGTTGACACCACCACCGGGTAGTGTAGTGAAGGTATACATATTTAAATGACGACAAACTGGTTACTTGACTGTAATAAAAACAGGTTTCCATTTCCTAGACTGATAAAAATTTTTGTCATTTTTGCATGAGTGCTAAACAAATAAAACTATGATTTATATGTCAAAGTTAAGACTGAAATCTACCTTGTGGACTTCTGATATTTGCAAGAGTTGCAACTCAATATTTCACGGCAGACAGAAAGGGAAAGGAACACCCTCTATGCAGGCACAGTCTTCTGTGTAGGATTCAACCTGCCACAGCCCACAGTGACACCCCCACAGCTCTCCATGACTGAGCTCACCTTTGTGTCCATAATCCCAACCCACAACTCACCCTGAAGCAAAAAAAAAAAAAAATGTGGCATATAGAAGAGGCAGAATAAAACACAGAATGCTCCAGAAAACATTTTAGGGCAGCGTTTCAGCTGGCTATGAGAGTAGATTCCTACCTGCCTTGATCTCATTCCAGGCCTTAAATAGAAAGGAGGTGTTTTCTCCTCTTCTGAGGTGGGAAGAGATGGCTGAGCAGACTCCAGAAGTAGAAAAGGAAACCCTTGTCTTAGAGTCAAAATAACCTGATGTATATCCCTGTGGATTTATTCTCTTTTGTATCCTTTCTCCTCCCATAAAGCCTTTTTGGTCCTTGCAGATGTCAGCTGTGCTCCTAGGAATTAGTCAAGGATGGTTAGGCCAGAGCATCAAAGGTAGGCAGTGGCCACTGTCATTAATGAGAGCTCCGGGGAAAGGTGACTCTGCAGGACAATGGCCAGAGCCATAAGGTTCAGTTTTCCATTCCCAACTGGAAAATCTCTCTGTTTGGAGGACTAGCAGTTAACTTTATTAAGGTGATTGGCAGCATCTCTTAAGACACCACCTGGGTATGTGAGCATGGGAGCAGGGAGGGGATGTGTGCATAGGGAGTTCCCACCTCAAGGGCCCTAGAAGAAGTCCACCTGAGATCTGTGACTTCCGGCAGTTCGAACCAATGTTCTATGGCTCTGAGAGCCAGGGTCACCCCCAGGCACTAATTCCAGAGGTCATGGATTTCTCATCTATAGACTAGTCTCTATTGTAAGAAGGAAACAAGGGAGGAATTTTCCATTTTCCTAATTTTCCAGACACAGCCTTGCCTAAATGTGCCAAACAAGCGTACATTGGAGGAAAGTTTATAAATATGGAGCAGGACTGAAAGCTGAAGGAAGGTCACCTGGTTGGGACACAGCAGAAAGCCCTCTGAGTTTCTGCAGGCTCCTGGCAGGGGTGGAAGGCATGGAGGGGCTCCGGCCCCCACCCAGCTCCCGGCAGCACTGCAGAGCAGGCCAAGCACTTGGATGTGTGTGTTTTCATCTCAGATGGTTTTCTGGGGAAAGATGAGACCTTCCTGGGCGCTTTATTTGATGTGACTACCTTCAGCTGGCACTTTCTCATGGGCAGACTCGTAGTATTTGAGCGCAGACCAAAGGAAGTGGTGTGTGGCTGACAGTCCTTCCAGGAAGGTGAGCTGAAAGGTAGTTGAGAGGCTCCTCACCTGTATTTCAGCTTTTCTCTCTTCCCCTACCTCCAGGTCAGTCCTTGGCCCCTCAGGTCATAACTGGGCCCACCCCCAAGATCTGGTGATAAGGCCTCCATTACCACACCCAACCCATTTGGTGAAACAGGAGAGAGCTGATTAGTGGTGGCCTTTGGCTTTCATATAACCTGCCTTTCTGTCCATTATCCATTGAAACCTAAGTCTTTCTTAGGCAAATTTGGACATGAGCCCAGCAGCTGACAAAAGAATACTTTTGAGCCCTTAACTACTAATGCACATTTCAGGGACAAAGCCAGGCTAATTTGATTATTTGTATTTTTGCCACATTATATCCCTTTATTTCATTAAAACTAGTAGAAATGTAAAATGAAAGTGCCAAAACTATCAGTAAAGTAACTGAGAATGAGATGGGAATCACTGAGTATTCAAAATGGCAAATGAAGCACACCTCTTGATCTTAGCAGCTTAACCATGTTGTTGAATTAAAATATTAAAGAACATGTACAAAATAGTGGTAATGCACATTCTGAGAACTGCATCATGGATAAAACTGAGAAACTTCGGTGGTTAGGGGAAGATTTCCAGCACCTTTCCCCTCAAATCTCTATTAAGAATCAACCCTTTCTCTGCCATGAGTAATGAATGGTTGCTCCCTCTTAGGCAAAGGGTTTTTATACAAAAGCTACTCTAAACCCCTCTCCCCCAACCACCCCTCACAAACCAAAGGGTGCCTCTGATGCCCTGCTCCAGAAATTCCAGAAGGCCGCGAGGGAGGCAGCATCTTCATGGGGAATTGTCAAGTCTCATTTCGGGAGTGCTGGGATGAGATAGATGGCAAGACGTGAATAACCTCCAGTGCCTTACTGGGTTGCTTGGAATCATAGCTGCCAAGTGTTGAAGAGAGTTGGGAGGTGGTAGGATGGGCTGGAGGCTGGAGGAGGGTGACACAGTGCTGTACTCCGGAGGCCCGGAGAGTGATGGCACCTTCAACTGCATCTTCCCATTTCAGTGGCTTCCTTCAGCTCCTGAAATCACTCCGAAGCCTTAACTGTATACTTCTAGAAGTCAGGTTCCATATGTTAGTTCCAACCAGTGTTTGGTGTCACAGGACTAAATGGATCAGAAAAAGTTGCTGTGGTGTAAGAGTCACAGCACAGACACCAAGGACCCTGTCCTGGCTCTGCCATGAACTACTGTGTCTCTAGTTCAGTCCGTTCACCTCTCTCAGCCTCACTTTCCCCCATGGTAAAATGGGACAGACACCTGGACTAGAACCAGTGTTTCCCAATCTTTTCCACATCATGGCAGACACAGAAACAGCCCTGGAGTGAACAGATAAGGCCCACAAAAAATAGCTCAGGAATAAACCTCCGCAGAGACTTGTGACTTATTTGTGGTAGAGCAGTAGGGAGCTCTGGGCTAATGATGGAAAATTCCACGAACCTTTCTAGTCTGTATTACTTACCAGATGGTTTTTAGGAAGACCCTGAATGACTCACTTACCCAGCATGGTCATCACTGGACCTCTACATAGAATCTTACAAAATTCTGAGATCACATCCCATAAATATAGAAACAAAAGACCTTCTAACCTTCCTTAGAGCCTATGGACCTTTTTAAAGTCCCTTTGATGAGCCTGAAAAATTCTGTCAGCCTCAAATGGCAGCCAAAAGTTGGGGTGTAAGTACATTTTTTCTAGGAAAATATCTCCATCTTTCCTCAAATTATCAAAAAGGGCCACTATTTAAAAGGACAGGATTTACTGCTATAAGACAAGCCTTATCCATCTTCTAAAATATGGATCTATTTTAAAAATCCCGAATCAAAGCCCAGAGTCTGACAACAGGAGTGTATATTCAAATACACTCAGTGAGGATCACTGAGAATACAGCACAGTGTCCGAACATGTGAAGCACAATTAAATTATTTTTAAAGAGCAAATACTAAAAAGATAAAGAGTGGCCTGATGTCAACTCAGGACCTGATTATGATAAACAGATGTGTAATGCCAGGTCACCTTGGATCATAAATTTGAAAAGACCAGAGAGGGCTCCTCCTCACTTAAGAACCCACCAGACCCTCACACCACCTGTGGACTGTCTGCTCCTCCCTCCACACCAGGGCGACTGCTCTCCAGCTCGGTCCCGGTGTCCCTCCCCTAGGCCTCGCTCACATTTCCATCCTGCCCACTGGCCGAACCCCTTCCAGCCCTGACTGGCTTCTTCAGTCTATTTATGCTGTAAAGAAAAAAATACTACAGTCTTGAGGGGTTGTGAACAATAGAAATTTATTTCTCCCACTCCTGGAAGCTGGACATCTGAGATCAGGGTGCCAGCATGGTGGAATGAGGGCCCTCTTCCAGGCTGCAGACCTCTCCCCATGTCCTCACGTGGCAGGAGGGGCAGGCAGCTCTCTGGGGTCTCTTTTGTAAGAACACTCATCCCATTTGTGAGGGCTCCTTCCTCATGGCCCCCCCTAACACCTTCACATTGGGCATTAGGGCTCCAACATGTGAACTTTGGGGGATGCGAGCAGGCCACTGTTTAAGGTTGGGCATGGTGACCACAGAATGAGAGAGTTCTACTGTGTATCTAAGCTCCTTAATTCAGGATCTTCGAAAGTCAAGATAGTCTACAGCTAATTTTTAGTATCAAACATCTTTGTGACTGTTACCTCCTAAACTGATGTAGCTAACTGACAGATTACTTTGTTTTACGTGGACTAGAATTCCACCATCTCAGTGTGGTGACTCTTCTCTCACATGTTGCTCAGAATCCTGGCTGACAAAGGCCACCTGGAAAAATAAGTGAATTATTACTTATTTTGATTTGACAGGCCAAGTCTTTCAAAACCTGGGGCCCCCCAGGAGGGTGACTAATTGTGCCACAGTTGGTGTCCACTGATGAGGATGACCTCTAAGGTGCTTCCAGTATCAACGCCCTAAGACTGTGGCCACAGCCATCTGTTTGCACTAGAGAAAAGGGGCTCACAGACACAGCAAATAGGACCAGGGCCCTGTGGACACTGGCCAGGCATGCAAACATTGCCATTACCTTTGCCAGCCCTCCCCAAGCCCACAGACTGCCCGCCAGCCATCTGCTGACCACCCAGTCTCCCATACCATGGGTGCCATGCCATGTGACCAAACATCCCAACATCTGAAGCTGTCACTCTACAGCCCTCCATCTCCCCCTCCCCAGGGGCCCAAATGTTAAATCTACTCCATGTTCAGCAATCATTCAGAGCCAATAGGTTAAAGAGGGTTTTCTAGAGAGGTGATGTCGTTCCCTAAAAAAATAATTCTGATCAAAACAAGCAAACACAGGCCCATTGGCAACCAGCACACATGGGCAACTTCAGGTGGGTGGCCCAAACACAGTGCATCCTTGTCTGGCGGTGAGCCGCCCATGACAACAAACTCTCCAGCACAGGGTGACGACCCCCGAGTTGGCCTCCTACTTGCCAGCCAGGAGGTCACAGGGCACGTGCTTCAGCAGCTGGACAGCAGGCAGTGGGCGCCTTCTGGGAGGCATGTGGTATCTCACTTTCTTCCAGAACTTGGTCTTTGCGCACTGTGACCTCTCTGTGAAGTCCCCACTCCACTGGACAGCCCCGTGCTTCTGTCTGATGTACTGAATTGACTCCGGCATGGCTGTATAGTCCTTGACTTTCTCCAGTTCGATCAGAATGACCTTCATCCCGTCCTGGATGAGAGCATTGTACACTGCGATTTGTTGTTCTGACATGTTCTTTAACAGGTCGAAACTCGAGGATGTGGGACTTATGATGATGATCAGTCTCCTACACAGCCTAATGTTTTCATCAATGACGTTGGCCACAGCTGAAAATAAAGGCAATGTAGAAGAATAGTTCTTAAAATAGATAAACTTGGTCTATGGATAAAACTTGGTCCTTCTTAGAAATGAAGACCAAATTCTATATCCCCTTCATTCTTAGGATGTAAGACTAGACTGTAACCTTCCCAGGAGCAGGTTCTTGTCTTTGGTTTATTTTCATGTTTCTGGTGCCTAGAACACTACCTGACACATAGGGGGTGCTCAATAAACAACTGTGGAGTAAGTGGAAGAATGATATTCATGTGCTTATGAAATGAGAGCTCTTCCATGTGTTTATGACAAGCACTGGATCAAATTTTCACTTCCTCATGTAGGATTATTTCTTAACATGAAAAGTTCTGAGCCAAGATAGAGTTGTTGTCTCACTACAGATAGGAACAGCCTTCAAATCCAAAGTATTTAGACACCTTGTTAAATGACCCAGAATAGGCCACTAACAAATGCTACAATGTAATAATTTTGGTTTCCTGGTGACTAGAAAATATGTTTTTTTCAAATTTCAGTCCTCTATGATACAGCCTTCAAAGAAGAAGAACATGAATTAGAAGGAAGCTTTCATTTATTGACTGTCTAATATATACTAAGCTCCATACAGGTCCCTGCTCAGGTTTTAACTATACTTAATTCCTCAGCTGAGTCAGGGAAGCATTTTTATCCCCATTTGACAGATGAGACAACTGAGAAGTTAATTGCACTGCCCAAAGCTACAGTCCTATTAAATGGGAGAAGTAAATAAATAACTTCCATCTCATGTAGGTAGGGGAAGATTGGGGATTAGTTGTGGGGGGAGGGTATAAAATCAGCTTTAAACATGAGCTAATATATATATCCAAAATGACAGAAAACACTCAGCAGTTAGCCTCAAGGATGTAATGGCAAATGACTGCTTGGCTCCTTGCAGTATCTTGCCCAAGGTTGTATTATCAACCACCTATTCATATGAATGGGTTAACCATGTCCTTACTCGAACTGAAAACCATGCTATTTTAACCAGGAATTCCACTTATCCTCTTGCAGGAAGGAGCCCAAGAAGAGAAGAAAGCTTGGTCTACACTCCTTGGCTCTGGTGCACAGGCTTCAGAGGTGAAAGACTCCATGTGGTGCTGTGGTCGGAAAGCAAGCCAAGTCCCTACCGTTTGTGAAGTGAAGTTGTTGTTTTTATAACTCATTTAAAACATACCTTGTCCAGGAAATTCATCCCTGCCAAATATAAATAACTTATATCCACATTGTCTCTCCAGCACCTCGGGCAGAATCTTCAACACCAGTGTCTCCACGTCATGGCTCTGGACATCTCTGTGAGGCTTGGGGTATAAGACATATGCATCATATAGCTTCCCATCTGAAAAGGAAATGGGACAGCTCACAGACTGACTCCTACCAAATTCTCTTACATTAATGAAGTGAGAATCTGAGATGTTACCATGAGGTGCTTCTACTTGGGTTCAACGACTTTAGAGTGCCCAGTTGGCTGGCGTGGTGCCCAGCCCTGCCACACCAGGCATCCCATTCTTCCAACACTTTAAATACTCCACTCTGCTCTCTTCCTGCATGCATGGTTTCTGGGGAAAAGTTGAATATAATTCATACCTTTATTTCTCTATACATCAGGTGTTTTTTTCTCTGGCTTGTTTCAGGATTTTTTCCCCCTAATCTTTGATCTTCTATAGTTGAAAATGATTTTCTGTAGGTGTTGTTTTTTGTTTATATGCTTTGGTTTTGGTATTTATCCTATTTGGTGTTCTCTGAGCTTCCTGGATCTGTGGGTTTGTGTCTGACATTAATCTGGGAGAAATTCCCAGTTGTTAAGTGGTTCAGTATTTCTGTTCCTTTGCCTCTTTCTCTCCTTCTGGTATTTACCTTACACATACGTTACACCTTGTGTAGTTGCCCAGCAGTTATTGGAAGGTTTGTTCTGTTTTTTCCTTTTCAAACTTTGTTCCCTTTGTTTTTTGGTTTGGAAGGTTTCTATTGACATATTCTTAAGCTCATAAATTCTCTCCTCAGGCATATCTAGTCTATTAAGAAGCCCATCAAAGACATTCTTCATTTTTTGTTAGTTTTTTTTTCAATTGTTAACATTTCTTTTTGGTTCTTTCTTAGGATTTTCATCTCTCTGCTTACACTGCCCATCTGTTCTTGCATGCTACTTTGGCATTAGAGCCCTTAGCATATTAATCACAGTTTAGATTTCCAGTCTAATAATTCCAACATTTCTGCCCTCTCTGCTTCTGATGTTTGCTCTGCCTCTTCAAATTGTGTTTTTTGCCTTTTATTATGCCTTATAATTTTTCCTGATATCCGACTATGATGTTCCAGGTAAAAGGAACTGCCTTAAATAAGTCCTTAGTATTGTGGTGACGTGTGGGAAGGGGGGAAAACTTCTATAGCCCTATGATTTTGTCAGTCATTTAGTGAGCCTATGTTTCTGGACAATGACTTCACAAGTGTTTCTCAGCTTTTTCTCTCCCCATGGGCAGGCAGGATGGCTAGGGTGGGCTAGAGTTAGGTATTTCCCTTCCTCCAGGCCAGTCAGGCTCTGACAAAGCCCTAACAGGCAAGGCTCTGGTTAGCTAGTTCATCCTGGGGACATGCCTCATTAAGAACAGAGTGCTCCAGCATATTTTAGAATGGCTTTTTTTCCCTCCACTTGCTGGAAGCACAAGGAGATTTTTCTCTGATATTTACTGTCAGAACCTGGTCAGGCTCCTGGAGGTAAAACTCACAAAAGTGTGGGTTTTGATCCCTTAGGACTGTCCTGCTGAAGATCTTAAGTCTCAGATCTGTCCACACTGAGCCTCCAGCAATTTGTCAATTTTTCTACCCCATTGACATCTCTTTCTCATAAATTGGCCTTTGAGGGAGATGGTCTTATGGTCTTATCCTTATTACACAAGAATGAATCTGAGACTAGAAAGACTGCATCATTTCTCCAAGGTCACACACAGCCCCAACTCCAACCCAAGTCTCTCAGCTCTATGCCGGCCACTCCTTGTGGTGTGGCTCAAAATGAAAATGGAAAACAGGAGCCTCCATCACCATGACCCTTGACAGGTTCTCTGCCACAGAGGGCTGTCCTAAGTGCACCAGGAAAAATGGGTGGAATCTCTTGGAATTTAGACCCACCAGCGCATTCCCTCATTACAGTTGCACACCGCATCATAGAGAAACCAAGTACTGAGCCGACTCTAGGACTCTGCCGTGAGGTACTGGGAAGTCAAACACAACAGCACACGTCATCATCAACAGAGTGAGCAAGCACTGACCGAGCAATACAAGTAACAGTCACCATGCTTGCCAGTGTGCAGAGGAACAAGTCACAAGATCTAACTGGGATGCCATTCGTTGACTTAGAAATAAAAGCAACACAAGGCACTATAAGATAATGAATGGATAAAAGGATGGAAGAGACAGAAAGAAAGGAAAATCCCCCTCAGTCTGGAGCTCTAGGACAAAAATTCACAAAGGACATTGGGCAGCTTCTGGATTTGAAGTGGTAGGGAGGGTTTAGGAATAAATGAAAGGCAGGAAGGGAGGGTAAACAGGCCATTGAAGGGGAGTGGCTTTGAAGGGCCTGAAATTTATGCCCTACTCAAGGGTTATACGAATGAGGGCTGGAAGGTTTGTGGGCACCTCATTGGAAAATGTGTTTTTCAAGCTCTAGCCTATTTGGAAATTCAAAGCAAAACTAAGGGGAACTGGAGAGGGGAGCTATCCATTTTTATTCCCTTTTCCTGGAGGTTTGTTTGATGAACAGACTTGAAGAAAAGCAAAAGCAGGCAAAATCTTGTAGTCTCTCCTATTTGTTTTGTCTAAATAATAGTACAGATGGTCCCTGACTTAGAATGGTTTGTTTGACTTATGATTCTTGACTTTACAAAGGTGTGAGCAATATATACACTTTCAATAGAAACCATACTTCAAATTGTGAATTTGGACCTTTTCCTAGGCTAGTGCTGTGCAGCGGAGAGGCTGGTGATTCTGGCCAGCACCAAGATGCTGCTCCCGATTGGCTGCCTGACCCTGAGGGTGAACAGCCCACATGCTTACATCCATCCTGTACCCATACAACCATTCCGTTTTTTACTCTCAGTACAGTATTCAATAAATTAAGTGGGATATTACACACTTAATTATAAAATAGGCCTTGTGTGAGATGATTGTGCACAACTGTAGGCTGATGGGAGTTTAAGCATATTGAAGACAGACCAGGCTAAGCTACACTATTTGGTAGGTTAGGTGCATTAAATGCATTTTTGACTTAATGGTATTTCCCATTTATGATGGGTTTGTCAGGATGTAACCCCATTATAAGTGGAGGAAGATCTATAGTTAAAATGTGTACAGAACTTGGGTGTCTACATGCAGCTTTTTCTCATTCTATAGATTCTCACACCACCCACAGCCAACCTTCAGTTCTCTGCTCATCATTCCTGCGTATCCTATGGAAAAGGGTAACACACGCATGCACACACACTCACGTATGCACACACATGCACACTCTCTGTCAGTCTCCCCACCCCCTATCATGACCGGGAGCAGTGTGAGACTGGGGGTTTGTTTAGCTCCCACTTGACCCCCAGCACCCAGAACAGGACCCAGTGAAGAGGACGTCTCCATCACTACTTGCCGAATGTCCGCATGGAGCTTGATTTTACAGAGGCTCAAAGAGATTGTATCTATGTGGGGTGATAGAGAAATTCTAGATCATGAGCAGCTTTTAGGAAATTAGAGTCATAGGGCAGGTACTAGTGAGAGGATCAGTTTGTCTAGAGTTGGCAAAAACCCACCCAGCTAACACTCCTTGTAGAATGCCTTACATGTCACTTGTCAGGACCACCACTCCATAGGTGAGTATTTTTCTAGGTAAAATTTAATGTCATACATTTAACTTTCTAAAGTCAGAGAATTTTTGTATATGTATATATACATACTGGGGAAAAAAGATTTCACAAAATCCTTACATTTCTAAACCTTTTAGAAAGGAATAATTTTTTTCCATTAAAAAATATGACAGCATATGCCCTCTTATGATAAAGGGTTGGTTGGGTTCATCCTCTATTTACTACATAGTGGAGCCTCCCCAGGAAATGCGGTATTTCCTGGGCTCTGAACTACAGCCAACTCTGTCCCAGGTGGTGCCCCTGCTGTCTCTCTTCTCTCAGTCTGTTTTTCTTTTTTCCCTCTGATGAAAAGAAAGAAAGAAGAGAAAAGACAACAGAAAACCATTTTTGCTAAGCCACCTCTCTCTTTTGACAGTGTCCCCGGCTCCATGTTTTTAAGCAAGTATCTGAGGGCACAGCCACTCCTTCCTGAGCAAGATGCAGACCCAGGGACAGGAGAGATTTGGGTAGCAAGAGAATCTCATACCTTTGAAAAACTCAAAATATAAAAATGTTCCCAATTTTTTATCTCTCTTTTTCTTTCTAAGTTTTTGAGTTGAACTGTATCTCCCTGGCTTGTTCTCAAGATGCAGTGAGTTCTTGTCACTTTCAAATGACAAGTTCGTAATTTACTGATCAGTATAGCAGAAGATCAAGCAGTAGCCATCTGGCTTTGCTTCCACCCGCTGGTTTTGAAGGACCCTCTCAGGCAACCGCACGCCCACACTTCATGGCTTTGCCGCTCACAGTTAACTGTGAGGGTCGCATTTGTACCCTTGGATTTCCATAGTTGGAACCTCAAGGCTGCATGGTTTCTCCTGGCTCCCAGCTGGCAAGGGCACCATCTCCATTCAAAGCCAAGTCTACCACTCCTTTGGGGTGGCTCAGTAGACAACTGGAAGCTGGAAATTTCACAAAGCTTTTCCCTGATTAGTCTTGTGCAACTATGACGAGTTATATTTTCAAAAATTAGCTCAAGTAATTCTTCTGGTCACACGTGCTCTTGAGAGCTTTCCCATGCCTCTCCAAAGAGGGGGAATCTATTCCCACATCCTTAAAATCGAGTAGGACTCTGCAGCTGCCCTGACAAATAGAATGTGATAGAATTGATACTAGAGATTCAGCATCTGAGACATGAGAGAAAATAATGGCCTTTACTCAGCTGTCTTGCTCTTGAAACACTAGCCCTCGAAAGCTAGTCACCATTCTGTGAGGAAGCCCAAAGAGGCCCACACAGAAAGACTGCCCTTGGTAGAGGAGCTGGGGCCACCAGACAATGGCCAAAATCAACTGCCAGTCTTCCAGCAGAGACACCAGACATCACACACCTGAGACAGGCCATCCTCACCAAGGCCGTCTTACACCCTGACCCACAGATTCTATAAGCAAAATAAACAGTTGCTCCATGCTGTGAAGTTTTAAGGTAATTTGTGTCCCAGCCAGAGTAGCTAGAAGAGCAGTTGAGGAAATAACAATGCATAGCAACAAATAATGATGAGTTGCACACCCCCACCTGTTTATTTCATTTTAAAAAATGCAGAAAAGTAGACCTACTTTTGGGTTTTCTGAGAGAGCTGCCCTGTGGGCATACTAACACAAACGTATCCAGCTCAGCTCCTCTTATTTTCTAAGGAGATTCAAACCCACATTTGATGTTAAAGCATCTGCACAGGACTTTATCAGCTATTGGCAAAAATACTGTTTATTTGCATAAATTAACATCATGAAGGATTGACTGAAGATTATTCAATTCTGTACTTTCTCTCCATATTGCTATTGCTGAATTTTCAACCTGATCAAACAGGACCAGTGGAACAATCAGACAGAATCAATCTGGCCTTCGTTGTAAGAGCTTTTACTGAATCACATGAAATTTGTTCACCATGCCCATTAATAATTATATTAATAGTTATAAATAATTATAAATAAATGTATAATTAGATGCATGTAACAGATTTCCATTTTATCAGTCACTGACAGGCCTGGCTACCAGTTCTGCATATTCCCTATGAAACTACAGGAGATACTTTTGAAATTCTCCTTCCAGGTGTGCATGTGTGTACAGAACTATAAGGATCAGTTTAGAAATCTACTAAAGAGATTTGCATATACCTCATCTTGCTCCAGATTGCTTCATGGAGAATGTACTTGTAGAACAGAATGATTAAAAACAACAAGAAAGTAGGCACAGTGAAGGAAAGAAAACAAGTGTAGAACGGTAAAATAAAGCCTTTAAAACTGAGGACTCTACAAAAATTTTCCTTGGAAAACTGTCCCAGAGAAAGTCATGTGTGCCCACGAGCAACTGAAAGGCTTCTGTGAATGGTCAGCAATGAATCTTGCCATTACTTTTGCCTTCATTTCTAAAGCAAGCTCCTCGTCCTTAACAACAGTCCCAGATGCGTCATTAGCCCCACTCCCGGATTTATTTCACCATTCTACACTTGTTTTCTTTCCTTCTCTGTGTCTACTTTGTTGTTGTTTTTAATCGTTCTGTTCTACAAGTACATTCTCCATGAAGCAATCTGGAGCAAGATGAGGCATATGCAAATCTCTTTAGTAGATTTGTAAACTGATCCTTATAGTTACGCACACACACACCTGGAAGGAAAATTTTTAAAGTACCTCCTATAGTTTAATAGGGAATAGGCAGAACTTGGAGCCAGGCCTGTCAGTGACTCATAAAACTGTGGGTTGTACACATCTAACTATCAATCATGGTGTAAAGCTTAACTAATCAAGTTGGAATAAATAATTTATCCTAAGAGGGACTAATTCCTCTACTTCCTCATTTGTATCTACCACCCATTGCTCCACATGTTTCCAAATAACTCAGAAAATATCCTTAAGAGACATAAACTGGCAAGAGCATCTGGGACTAATTTTAGAGTCCCATCACTAGCTCACTGCTAAAGCCAGCCCTCAAAGGGGAATTACGGGATAGTTCTCATAGGTTGAGCTGTAGAAAATTCAATCATGAAGTGCACATGTACTCCCCCGAATTAAAACAGAAAGAGAGAACCCCTGGCTTACTGCCAGCTCCGATGTCCAAATCCCCAGCCCAGCCTCAGCAGAGGGTGGGGCTCCCTGATCTCTGGTCTGCTCAATTGATCCTGCTCAGTGTGAGTCACTGTGCCTTTTTTCTCTTCCTGCTAAACTGGGCCTTACTAACAGGCAGCTTCACTGGGGCACTCAGCACTCACGCTCTGGGAGTCCCAGTGAATCGGGAGTTACCCTCACTGAAGTCAGTGCTGTCCCGTCATCCATCAACAGAAAGCAGCCTTGCCACTCACATCACTGCGTCAGAAAGACACACGGTCATGCACTGAAGTCTCTGATCACACAGACGAGGCCGGAGCAGGGTCCCAGGCAGGCTAGGCATGCTGCACTTGCAGGGACTACAGCCCCGAATAGAAACCCCACGTCTGAGCTGATCATCGGCAGCACTAGAAGAGCTTCAAACTGCATTACACGTGCAAAGCCAGATTTCCATGGTGGAATTTATCATCAAAAAAAGAATTCCTTGCTTTCTGCATTGCTTAAAAGCTGCCGATTCTGTTTTTTTCCTTAATTTATATTTTGTATTGAAGTATAGATGATAGGCAATACTATATTGGTTTCAAGTATACAGTCTAGTGATTTGACAGTTACCTACATTATTAAGTGCTCACGCCAACTAGTGTAGTTGCTGTCAATGTAGAACTATTGACTATATTCTCTATGCTACACTTTCATCCCCATGACTAATTTATATTATGATTCAAGTTTTGTAAGGCTGCCAATTTTAAATTCGGAATTGCTTAGAATAAGATCCATGTTAGGACACTGATGTTTTACCAAACATGTGGACAACAATGTGTACCATGTTTTTTATATGCAAAGCAGACACTTAGCATAAATAATGCCCTTCTCTGTAACAGAAACTCCTAAATCATGCTTGGACACCCGTTTCACCCCACATTCCTGCTCTTGTGCACATCACAAGTCTCTGAATTTGAAAGGTAAATCTGTGCATCTCTATGCATGTGAACTGCTCCTGCTGCTTAGCAAATATTTACTCCACCACTGGTAGCCAGCCACCTTACTGGACTGAACAATGCTGGTGTCCAGGGACAAATCACTTCTCTGAAGTATGACAAGTTCCCGGAAGACTCCTTTCCCTAAATTTGCTAACAACATGAAAAGCAAGCCAGTAAAATGTGGTAAAGAATACCTACAATGGTTATACAGATTCACAGATACTAAGTATGAGGCATTTTTCAGTAGTTATCCACACTTACCTTTGAGGGTCCCAGCGGAATGGAAGGCACTTCGATACCAAAGTACAATGTCGATCTTAAAAATGTTGTAGATGCACGTGGCACACAGAGCCGCACCTGCCAAGGTGAGAAGTCCTCCTATCACATAAGCTTGCAAATTTGGAGCTAGAAAGGACAGCAAAAATAAATTTATTAATAATAATCATAAGACAAGGTCAATTATACACTTTTGTTGCATAGATCCCATTGCAAATGCTGAGTGGAAATGTACTGATGTCAGTGAGGTGACTTCTTAAGTATTTCTTTACAGTTAGATATTAGCTATGTGAGTAGAATAATCTGGTCTGGACTATGAATTTTAGGGAGCAAATGTGCTCTTGGGAACCTGGGGAGGGACATTCTGCAGAATGGTCAATGCAATGTGGCTGCACTTGCATGAGGACTGCTTTTGAAACACACCTGTCCACGGCCTACTTAGCCAGCACCAGACTCTCCAGGGCTGAAGCCCAAGCACGTTTATTGGGAAGGTTCCCCAGGTGGTTCTGCTGCACATCCTTGATTATAATACTGTTATAACTGCTTTCCCAGTTACTCACAATTGAGCAGCAGGATACCTGTCATAAATAAAGAGCCATCAGTTGCCTCCTGACAGCCACCTCTGCTGGCTCCATAAGACCACCTCATCCTCTGCACCAGCCATGTCCGGGCTGGGTACCTGCCTGCAAGACACAGTCTGAGAAAGGGTGTTGACCCCGTGCTCTGCTTTGTGAGCTCATTGCAGAGCAATTATAGCAAAGGCAGTGTGCAAGGGATGACCAGGGCACAGAACTGGTTCCTCTGGAACTCCAGGTCCCTGAAAACATGCTCCTACACATCCAAGAAGAGGAACAGATGCCTTTCTTCCTTACCACAGCCCAAGCCTGTGCTGCCAAAGAGGGAGGCTCTAGGAAGGAGAGAATTCAAAAAGGGGAAGAAGGAGAGAGGAAGAGAAATCCTTCCCATTCTTAGAATCCACCACACATACCACTTCCTTCAACAGCCACCTACCCCATCATCAGTCCCCACCAGAGGGGGAGGCAGAAGGGGAAATTGATTTTGCTTGAACACCCAGAACACTCTCATTTTAAAAAACACTCATTAAAGATCTTATCACCTGGCTCAGGCCACATGATGTTGCAAAGACATCCCTGTATACTACCGTCTGCCTTCTCATACATGGCACGGTAAAGCACAGTAACTAAAGACCCATTCTGTACAAAAAATATCAATCCATGATGAAGTTTCCGGCAGCCAGTGGATCTGCTCTGTGTGCCGGCGCCCAATCCAATACAAACCACTTGTTTGAACCTCTAGTTTCTATTAGATGGAGTCTCCCCCCACTCCACCCCCATCCTGCCCTTCTCTTTGCCCTTTGCCAGCTCGTGGAGCAACAGTGCCACCTCTCCCTTTGGGAGGACCCGTGGCTGGGAACCTTACAGCATACTTCAGAGATCTTGATATTATAATAAATAATTGTGATAAGAAGATCATGTTCACAATACTTAGGAGATTTTAAAAGCCCCTGGTAATTAGACAGGAATGATGGCCTGAAATTCTTGAGTCGATCAGTCATTGCATTCAGGAGTGCTGATAACCTCTGCTCTGCAAATGAGCTAAAAGACAATGAAATTTGAAACAGGAAATTAATGAGTAAGTTCGAAGGGAGCATAGGCTTTGAAACTGAGATAGTGTGGGCTCACTGTTGAGACACCAGGTGCCTGCTGTCGGCTGTGTTAAAGGTGGTATTCACCATTTGGGTCCACGTGGCTTCCAACAGCCTTAAACTGAGATGGTGCTGAGAGCAAGTAATTAAAAGAAATTCATAGAAAGGTGCACCCAATCTAGACAACTTGGAGGTGGCTCCAGACAAGCCAAATAAGATTCAAATCTGGAGATGTCTTCATCAAAAATAAGGAAGTCCAAAGGGGAAGCTGTAACCTTACCTCTGGCCCCAAGTAACCCACCAAGTGGCTAGGATTTAAGACAGTCATAGTCTTAGGAACTTAGGAAAAACAAAGAGCACAAGTCCAAAAATATATAGCACGTGAGATGTGAAATAAGTGTCGATAGGAACACAGATGAATTTAATAAGCACAGGTTTCTTAGCTGACCTAAAACAAGAGAAACCAACAACCTCTTCCTTGTCCCACATGACCAGCAGGTGTTAACTGATAGTAGCATTAGTTCCTCTGACTCTGGACTTTGCTTCAGAATCCTTCTGAATTCAGGGCTTCCAGATAGTCAGCACCTGTAAGTCAATCATTAGCAAGGATGGACCAGTCATCTTCAGTCTAAGTTACTAGACACAGAACTCAAACTTCTAGGTTGAGACAGATTTTCATTATAACTACTCAGGTTTTATGCAGTCTCCACGGCTTCTGTGGATAAAGTGAAGGTTCCTGTGGCCAGGATTCTCACCTGGCTCTGGTCAGCTAGCTCACTACACACATGTGGGCAATACATTGTTATTGACTCTATATAAAAAGCTCTGTCTAGTGGTCTGGATGACATGGTGGTACAGCTGCAAGGCTGCAGGAGAGCAGAGACAAGACTGCAGTGGTGGCAGCACCAAGGACAGAGACTGAGATGGCTACCAGGGTAGAAAGGCCCAGAGGCAGAGACCGGCTTGTTGCATGCAGACTTGCTCTGAGTCGGCAGGATTCTAGTGACTGACCTGCCACCCTGGAAATAAAGTTGGGTATAACCCTTTCACCCCAAGAATGTTCTACTGGCATTTCTTTGGTCACACTGAATCCATAGTGAGCTTGCCCAGGGCTGAAACCCATTGGCAAGACAGCTTCCTACAGTCAGCTTTCCCTCTTTTCTCCGAGGTGGACCCTAAGATACTCTCTCCAGCTGTTTTATTCCTAATGACATATCCCAGAGGAAAGCTTCTACATGAATACCAGGACACTCATACAGAGATTCCATTGCAGCACTGTTTGTTCAGAGTCCCAAATTGGAAGACTCAAGTGACCACATATTTAGAGTAGAATGATAACTGTGGCCTAAGTATTCAGTGGACTAGGATTCGACAATAATGAGTGAACTGCAGTTCCATGCTACATCACTAATGCATCAGTGAACCCCATACACCTAAGAAACGAAGCAAGACATAAAGAAAATATACTGTATAGTTGATTTTATAGAAAGTTCAAAATCAGTCCAGTTGACAGGTAGAAATGCAGGGCTGCCCCCTGGAGAGGGAAAATATGTCTGGAGGTGCAGAATGTACTTGCACCTGCTCAGAGATGACAGGTAAAGTCATGAGAGTGAGGAAGGTTGGTTATCAGGGATAAGAGAGCAGAAAGAGCGGCCCTGATGACCACATCTCAAGGCCACCCAAGGTGGCAGCAGGAGAGATAGATGTGCAAGACTAACTGGGGAGAAAGTGAGAGTGATTTTTCAGGACAAGGAAAAGCCACTGAGGAGGAGAAATGGACAGTGGTGGCTGATGGGCACAAGGCTCCTTCCACCTAACTCAAGTCAAGAGGACTCTCTGTGGGTCCAGAGCAAGGAAAGGACATACTGTGTGCTCACTCACAGGGAAGGCGGCTGGGGACAGACTGACCTTGGCCTCCAGGTCATGGAAGTGAGGGAGAGAATAAGCTCTCCTCGGGACTGCAGGCTGCTCTGGACATACACTATTGATCACTATTGGAAGGGAGGCGATGGACACTCAGGAAGGGGGTCAGGAACTTGGCAGGGGCCAAGGCAAATTTGCCAGCTCCACACAGCAACCACTGAACTACTGTTTTATGGCACATTCTAGAAAAACATTTCTGGTAGGACTTGAGCTAAATGCATGTAAATGCATTCCCAAATCTCCAAATTCATGAATACCATAATATATAATGTCTTCCATTATATTTAACTGATCATTAAGGGCACTGGAAAGTTCAAGCTCTCTCTCTTGCATGTAGCTAGCCAAAAACAAAATAAAAATAAGAAGTTGATATTACTAGAATAAGGGAAGAAAAAGCCGTATTGGTGAACCACACATCAACACCTGACAAGGTACTGTAAACACATCCCCTAATAGGCTAAGCATTTAAAATTGTTCTCAAAACTACGATTTCATCCTTCATTATCTACTCTCTGGCTTTATTACCTCCAATGGATGAATAATCAGCACACTCTGTACAGTAAGTGTGCCACTGGAGGGCACACATGGAGTCTGAGGTCCTCCTGTTCAGATAGCAGAATTCAGCCTCCATGGATAATTTTACAAAATTACATGATCAAATATACATCAGCATTATTTTCACATCAGATTATTTATAACAAACAGCCTAAAACCTGAAAATCATAAGTATATAATTATAAAAGTTGAGCTTTTGGGTTTAAAAAAAGGAAAACTTCTGCTTTCTAGAATTTAGTATAATTTCAATGCATAAAGTCTCCATGTACATTCATCTGGCACTTTCCAAGTACGCTGCAAGGACCTCAGGGTCTTACTCCGAGAGCATCATTAGACACTGCATCAGCTCTCTCTAGATTCCACATTGAGTTTCTCCATTTAAATCCACCCTGCTGCTTCATACTTCAGTGCCACTCCTCTTTTGTATGTGTTTCCTGGCCATCATTTTGAACACCAGAAGAGTGTGGAACCCCCTGGAGCAGCACCTGGCAGCTTTAATATAAAGTGAGCAGCAGACACTCCAGCATGGCATGTGAAAGGACGGCCGTAATCTTCCATTTTCACTTCTGAGAAGGTTATGTTCATCGTGTAAAAATTATGTCTGGGAAAAGAAATGTGGGTTCTGTAAAAGAAAAGAGCCACGCATTAATATGAGTCATAGTTAACTAACACATTTTGTACTCTCTAGTCTGGAGAATAAGGTTCTTTCCTGGAGAAAACTCCAGGCCACCATGTTACCCTAAGAAAGCTTCACCAAGCAGCCTGGGGAGGTGCATGGATTGCATAGTTCCAAATTTACGTTTTCTTCTGGACAGTGACAAGGCATGTGGTTCTGTTCATCACGGACACCATACTTGGCCCTAAAGGGCTTTCCCGAATTCTTCTCCACTTATCCTGACTTATCCACACTGTCCTCAGACTTGTTTTACACCACTAAATTTATACCACCATCAAGTGGGTTTGTACACTCAGTTACATTCAAAGATTATGCACTGTCTCCCGCAGGAGTCCCTGTATGTTGTCTGTTGTGCTATTTAGGCCTTAAAAGCTATGGTCCATGACATGACTAAATCAGAATGAGACTGGTTTTAAGTGGCAGCTTGACCTTGCTGCCTGAAGGACATACTTCAGGTTTTGCCTCATCTGTCCAACTAGGACTTCTTTGAACTGGATGCTTGGCCAGGCAGAGCACTGAGAAGATCTTTGAAGGATAAGCCAAAGGAGGGGAGAAGGAGGCAATGAGAACCATCTAGAAAAAGCAGTGCTGGCACCAAAATAATTTGAATGAAGAAATTCTTGCTTGCTTTTAGGTCAGCCAGCAAAACAAAGCACCTACTCAATTCCTTCTCTGATCCTTTTGGATTCTCCATAGTAGATATCCACCAGGGTGTTATTGACTGTCCAGCACCGCAGGTTCGTGTTCTCCCGTGTGTCTGTAATATTGCAGTCCACAATAAGAGTGGCGCCTACAGAAATCAAGTTCATAAACAGCAAATGAAAACTCTACCAAAACGACCTGCTTAACAAATACACCTTGCTTTTGAGCACTGTATTTTGATTGCCAAATATATACACCCCACTCCCCACCCCACCAAGTGGAGTCAGTAGCAATCTACTTTATTCTCTCCCTGGACAGAGCTCATAAGGGACAACTGACTGTCCAGAATGCCCATTGTAAAGAGATAGGCATATGCTGCCAAATGTCACCAGCTTCAGACCAATGTTTTCCACAATATCAGGGACACAAATAATACTTCTATTATTAGTAACCTTGGCAAAGAACTTTTCAAAGTATTCTACACACATTTTCTCCCTGTGGCTTCATTATCTTCAAAACTATGCTACAAGGAAGAAAAGGGATGGGGGTGCCTTATCCCCATTTTGCAATGAGAGCATTGAACTTCAGATAGGTTCTGAGACTTAGCCAGAGTCACACTTGGAAAGAATGAAACATGGACTCTCGTTTCTAACTTTAAACCCAGTGATATTTCTACCTCGCCAGCTGTGGCCCCTACGCTTTACCCTCTACTGCCCCTTGTCCTGCCTCCACACACATTCACAAGTAATAGTTAGTAAATGTACATTTTCACCTTATTTTGCCCCAGGAGCCTAATGAAGTTTATCTATTTACCACATGTAAAAAAGTTACTGTACTTCAAAACAGCCTGTATCAAGCTTATTTATTCTAGCCACTGCTAATTTTTTAAATAATTATTTTGTGAAATGTAACACATATACAGTAAAAAGTATGGAATATTAAGTTACTGAATTATTATAAGCAAATATCTATATCCCCTTCACCCATTTAGAAGATAGTATATTGCCAAAACCCCAGAAGCCTCCCACATGCCTCCTGCCAACTTTATATTTTATCTCTGATATCTTCACCCCTGAATGCTAGCTTCTGTTGGCCAACATTCTGTTTGTATGTTCATAGATGCTCTGCATGTAGCTATACTTCATGCAGATGATGGAATATACTAGTTCTTCCTCATTTCTTCTACTGTTGCTATATGTGCATTTGCATTGTTTCTAGTATTTGCCTTGTATGTCTAAGGCTGCTGCGAACTCCCCTCTGAGTGCCTCCAGGGGCACATGTGCACATGTTCCACATATACACATGATAACATATTAAAACACAGTGTTCTAAACATTCTCTCCTAGTCTGTCATTCATGTTTTAATATTACCATTTTTCATACATACACATTTTTTATATTAGTCTAGACATTTACATTTTTTATATTAGTCTAATTTTTTTAATCTTTCTTGGTTTCTTCCAGTGATTTTATGTTTAGAAAATAAATCATTCTGAGGGTTGATAAAAATTTACCTGTATTTTTTAATGGCACTTTTGTAGTTTTATTTTTGTTTGCATTTATTTAATTCATCAAAAATGTATTTGTGTATAGATAAGCCTCTAGCCAAACTTATTAAGAGAAAAAGAGAATCAACACAAATCAACAAAATCACAAATGAGAATGGAAAAATCACGACAGACTCCACAGAAATACAAAGAATTATTAAAGACTACTATGAAAACCTATATGCCAACAAGCTGGAACACCTAGAAGAAATGGACAACTTCCTAAAAAAATACAACCTCCCAAGACTGACCAAGGAAGAAACACAAAAGTTAAACAAACCAATTATGAGCAAAGAAATTGAAACGGTAATCAAAAAACTACCCAAGAACAAAACCCCGGGGCCGGATGGATTTACCTCGGAATTTTATCAGACACACAGAGAAGACATAATACCCATTCTCCTTAAAGTGTTCCAAAAAATAGAAGAGGAGGGAATACTCCCAAACTCATTCTATGAAGCCAACATCACCCTAATACCAAAACCAGGCAAAGACCCCACCAAAAAAAGAATATTACAGACCAATATCCCTGATGAATGTAGATGCAAAAATACTCAATAAAATATTAGGAAACAGAATTCAACAGTATATCAAAAGGATCATACACCATGACCAAGTGGGATTCATCCCAGGGATGCAAAGATGGTACAACATTCGAAAATCCATCAACATCATCCACCACATCAACAAAAAGAAAGACAAAAACCACATGATCATCTCCGTAGATGCTGAAAAAGCATTTGACAAAATTCAACATCCATTCATGATAAAAACTCTCAGCAAAATGGGAATAGAGGGCAAGTACCTCAACACAATAAAGGAATAAAGGCCATATATGATAAACCCACAGCCAACATTATACTGAACAGAGAGAAGCTGAAAGCATTTCCTCTGAGATCGGGAACTAGACAGGGATGCCCACTCTCCCTACTGTTATTTAACATAGTACTAGAGGTCCTAGCCACGGCAATCAGACAAAACAAAGAAATACAAAGAATCCAGATTGGTAAAGACGAAGTTAAACTGTCACTATTTACAGATGATATGATATTGTATATAAAAAACCCTAAAGACTCCACTCCAAAACTACTAGAACTGATATCGGAATACAGCAAAGTTGCAGGGTACAAAATTAACACACAGAAATCTGTAGCTTTCCTATACACTAACAATGAACCAATGGAAAGAGAAATCAAGAAAACAATTCCATTCACAATTGCATCAAAAAGAATAAAATACCTAGGAATAAACCTAACCAAAGAAGTGAAAGACCTATACCCTGAAAACTACAAGTCACTCTTAAGAGAAATTAATGGGGACACTAACAAATGGAAACTCATCCCATGCCCATGGCTAGGAAGAATTAATATCATCAAAATGGCCATCCTGCCAAAAGCAATATACAGATTTGATGCAATCCCTCTCAAATTACCAGCAACATTCTTCAATGAACTGGAGCAAATAATTCAAAAATTCATATGGAAACACCAAAGACTCCGAATAGCCAAAGCAATCCTGAAAAAGAAGAATAAAGTAGGGGGGATCTCACTCCCCAACTTCAAGCTCTACTACAAAGCCATAGTAATCAAGACAATTTGGTACTGGCACAAGAACAGAGCCACAGACCAGTGGAACAGATTAGAGACTCCAGAAATTAACCCAAACATATATGGTCAATTAATATTTGATAAAGGAGCCATGGACATACAATGGCGAAATGACAGTCTCTTCAACAGATGGTGCTGGCAAAACTGGACAGCTACATGTAGGAGAATGAAACTGGACCATTGTCTAACCCCATATACAAAAGTAAACTCAAAATGGATCAAAGACCTGAATGTAAGTCATGAAACCATAAAACTCTTAGAAAAAAACATAGGCAAAAACCTTTTAGACATAAACATGAGTGGCCTCTTCTTGAACATATCTCCCCAGGCAAGGAAAACAACAGCAAAAATGAACAAGTGGGACTATATTAAGCTGAAAAGCTTCTGTACAGCAAAAGACACCATCAATAGAACAAAAAGGAACCCTACAGTATGGCAGAATATATTTGTAAATGACAGATCCGATAAAGGCTTGACGTCCAAAATATATAAAGAGCTCACACGCCTCAACAAACAAAAAACAAATAATCCAATTAAAAAATGGGCAGAGGAACTGAACAGACAGTTCTCCAAAAAAGAAATACAGATGGTCAAGAGACACATGAAAAGATGCTCGACATCGCTAATTATCAGAGACATGCAAATTAAAACTACAATGAGGTATCACCTCACACCAGTAAGGATGGCTGCCATCCAAAAGACAAACAACAACAAATGTTGGCGAGGCTGTGGAGAAAGGGGAACCCTCCTACACTGCTGGTGGGAATGTAAATTAGTTCAACCATTGTAGAAAGCAGTAGGGAGGTTCATCAAAATGCTCAAAACAGACCTACCATTTGACCCAGGAATTCCACTCCTAGGAATTTACCCTAAGAACGCAGCAATCAAGTTTGAGAAAGACAGATGCACCCCTATGTTTATCGCAGCACTATTTACAATAGCCAAGAATTGGAAGCAACCTAAATGTCCATCAGTAGATGAATGGATAGAGAAGATGTGGTACATATACACAATGGAATACTACTCAGCCATAAGAAGAGGGAAAATCCTACCATTTGCAGCAACATGGATGGAGCTGGAGGGTATTATGCTCAGTAAAATAAGCCAAGTGGAGAAAGAGAAATACCAAATGATTTCACTCATCTGTGGAATATAAGAACAAAGGAAAAAAATGAAGGAACAAAACAGCAGCGAAATTACAGAACCCAAAAAAGGACTAACAGGTACCAAAGGGAAAGGGACTGGGGAGGATGGGTGGGTAGGGAGGGATAAGGAGGGGAAGAAGAAAGGGGGTATTAAGATTAGCATGCATGGGGGGGAGGGAGAAAGGGGAGGGCTGTACAACACAGAGAAGGCAAGTAGTGATTCTACAACATTTTACTATGCTGATGGACAGTGACTGTAAAGTGGTTTATAGGGGGGACCTGGTGTAGGGGAGAGCCTAGTAAACATAATATTCTTCATGTAAGTGTAGATTAAATATTTAAAAAAAAAGAAAGAAAGAAAGAAAAGTGGGTTACTCCTTGATAGGATAAAACTAATGGTAAATCAACAATTAACGCATGCTTTAAATATCCTTAATTTTGATCACTTAAAGGGTGTCAGATGATCAGCTATGGAGGTATACTTTTCTGATAATATTCCTTTCTCTTAAAAAAAAAAAAAGCAGTTCCTGTGTGGTGACCTCCAATGAGTTCTACACAATGGTATAAAGGGCATATCAAAGTGTGGGCAAAGGGTCTGTTTGTGTTTATACAGAAGATCAAAGCCTAATTTGGCTACCCAGAAAATGAACTAAGATACGATATGAAGAAGAACTTCCATCAGCACTCTCTGGAAGACTCATACCAGAAAATGATCATCAAAAAACCTCTACAAAGATCCAGGCGATGCTGCAGTTGTAGCTGCATCCATCCCACCATTTCCTGGACTTGCCATTGGAATGAAGAAGGAGATATCTAAACTGGCCTGTACATACAGTAAAACAAATTTGACTGGATCTATACTATTGGAACTCAACCAAGAATTAGGAGAAGTGCAAGTTGTAGCGCTCCAAAATCTTACGACTACAGACTATCTACGGTTAAAAGAACATATGGGATGTGAACAGTTCCCAGGAATGGGTTGTTTTAATTTGTCTGATTTCTCTCAGACTGTTCAAGTACAGTTGGACAATATCCATCATATCATAGACAAATTTTCACAAATGCCTAGGGTGCCTAACTGGTTTTCTTGGCTTCACTGGAGATGGCTGGTAACTATAGATCTGCTTTGGTTATGTAACTGTATTCCTATTATGTTAATGTGTGTGCGCTATTTAGTTAGTAGTTTAAAACCTATACATGCTTAAGTTACTCTACAAGAAGATATGTCAAAGAAATAATCAATCCTCCCATGTTTTCTTCCATCTGCTACCTCTATAGCTTTTCTTCTTCCTTCCTAATTACAACCCTTAAATAGAATTTGTGCCTCATATCGAATTTACCGAGTATCATAATTCCTCCAAGTGGTAAAGATACCTCAAGACAAATGCTGGGCATAGAAGCCACAGGGCATAAATCTGCAAAGAAGTAAAAAGCTCACCTTTTCAAACAATATGGCTTCTCTCTCACCTACCAACTTTACATCTCCCTGTATGGCCCCGGAAGATGACTGGTTAGTCAGAGATGGGTAAGATTCCTCAAGGGAGGAACAACCTAAGACAGGCACAGTCGCAGGGGGGCCATCAGGTGAGAAATTGGGGATCAACAGTGGTGAAGCTTAAAACCTCACCCCCTCTGTTTTGAGAGAAATTTTCTGCATCTGTGGATGTTTTAATGACCTTGTCTAGCTTGGATTAACACATAGTCTACAGGCACACACCTGATCATCTACAATTGCTCTCTTACAAGACTAAACTATGTTTTCTACCTTTATCTTGCGTCTACCTACCACTTCAGCATTTTACTAAAAATAAAAATAATAATAATAATAATAAAGGGAGAAATGTGGGATCCACATATAAATCAAGTATAAAAATCAAACAAATATTCGTATTTGACCTGTTTATAGTTCATATTGCGTGATCAAAACCGAAAGTTTCTGTGATGAATGCCCTTGTACTGTTCACCATGTAAGAACTTATTCACTATGTAAAAATTTGTTCACCATGTAAGAACTTGTTCGTTATGCTTCAGAAGATTGGAGACTGACGAGAATTAGGCTTGAGATGGATTAATGATTGTGCATTGAGCATTGACTCCCCTATACAGAATTTTATTGTTGTTAACAACCATTTGATCAATAAACATGAGATGGCCTCTCAAAAAAAAATGTATTTTTGTATCTGACATGAAGTGAAGAATAAACTGTATGTTCTTCAAACTTAATGAGTTTATACTAACATCACACATGTAGTATATCTCACATTCTGTATACATTTTTAAATGCCACAAATCTCTTTTACTAGATTCCTGTATATTCTAGCATGTTTATATTATTTTTGTTATGTTGCTCAGATCTATGTATTTCTATGCAAATATCAATATTTACTTATGTAGCTTTATAATATACATTAATATTTATCAGAAAAGTTCTTTTTTTTCTTCTTTTCAACTGTTTCTCTGCTAAGTCTTTCCAGCATTTTTTGACATGAATTTTTGAAATGCTTTGTCAAGTTTCAGGACATTCAGTTAAATTTAATTGGTATTATATTAAATTTGTTTATTAATTTGCCCTTAGTGATTTCAACAGCTTCAGTAACTTTACTCACCAAGTTGTACTTCAATTGAGTTGTTTTTTGGATAAACGATTTCAGGGATTCTTCCTATATATTGTAATTTTTCTGCTAAGAAATCACACCCACATGAAATTGCATTAGAACCACACATGACACATTCCCAGCTACTGTAATGCAATAATAGCAAACATAATGCAATAATGGCAATAACAGCAAAAGGAAACAAGACAGAGCAGACATTCAATAAATATTAAGTATTGGTTGAGAAAAAGCACCACTCATGGTGTAATGAACTATCACTCCATAAATGTGTATGATTAAATTGCTAAGGAGAAAACCAAAAAACTGGGCAGCCAAGAAGAGCTCACTTCACCATTATCTATTTGGTGTAAATATAAACTGATAAGACCATGTGGTAAAATTTCAGTACCTAATAATCCAAATACACTTGTTGAGCACAGGCTATAGGCAAAGCTCTGGCCTAGGCCTCATAGAGGGAGAAAGACAGACCCTGATGTCCAACCCGCTGCCTGGTCCCCCAGCCCTGATTTCCATGCTCTCTGCATCGGGCCTCTCTCTCACCCTCCAGCTGTCTGACTCCTCCCCCTGACCTGACAACTGTTTCCCTGGTATTGACCCCCATCCCTCATCTCCACTTCCTGCCTTCCCCTCGTGTCCACCAAAACTGAGCAGTCGCCTACGTAGTCCCACATTCCCCCCATGTTTGGGGTCAGATGTGGGAGAGTGACCAGCAGAGTGAGGAAAATGCAAAAATCACACGTTCTTTATGATGACAACAGTATTTGCACATTCTACAGACTATTCAAATGCAGCCTCTCACAAACAGAAGCCATCACCAGCTAACACACCACCTTCCACAAGACCGCACACATCTAAAATCTGGAAGTTATGCTAGGCGACAGCTTTTTCCTCACCCTCTTCAAAGCATCAATGATCAAGTCAAGCTCATTTTACCTCCTCACATCTCTGAGTCTGTGCCTCCTTCCTTACTTCTTAACCCTCCACTGTCTACACTCTCTCTATCCCCAGGTACTGTCATCACATCCACCTCTTTCACTACCACAAAGGCCAGTGATGCTGACAACCCTATCTCCAGAACTTTTTCTATGCTCCTGACCCATGTAGCCTGCCGAACGTATCTGCCTGGACAAAGCACTCAACTTACCCATGACCAAACTCATGATCTACTCCTAAATCCGGTTTTCCTCTAGGGTTACCTTATCTCATTGAATAGTCTGACCATCAGGTCAGTTGCATATGCCCAAAGCCTTAGCTTCCTTGACCTTGTCCCCTCCCTCACTCTGTATGCAATCCAACACCGAGACCTATGGGCTTTGCCTCCTAAAATGCCTCGAACTCATGCACACTTCTTAATCACCAATGCCACCAGGCTGTCTGTGCCTCCCTGATGTCACAGCTGCACCTGCCCTAATGGTCACTCCTACCTCTGCTGGGATCCTTCTGTCCACAGCAATCACGCTGAGCTTGCAGAAATGTGAGTCACACCATGCCACTCACCTGCTCTCAAGCCCTCTGGCTCCTCACCATCATTCTTAGAATAAAATCTACACTCCCTGCTTTGCATTGCAGCCTCCTGCCTTATCTGGCCCTGACTACTTCTCCAACCTCGTGACCTACCACCATCTCCCTCACTCAGCATTGCCCACCTGCCTACTTCCCACCCATCAGGCGTCACAGGCTGTTCACCTCTGCTGCTCTCTGAGTCTGGAAACATCTCTCCCATTCCACCACTGAGTCAATGCTTGACTATCATCAGAGAGCTTTCCCTGACACCCTGCCTTTTCAATAGGTCCTTACCAGTTTGATCCATATTTTCCTCTTCTTCACTGTATTAGCCTCCTTAGCAGGTACCCCCATCTCATTAGGGGATTATCTGTGTTGACTCTGCCTCCTCTCCCTGCTCAGACTTCCAAGCTCCATCAGAGCAGGCTGTTCTCCTCGCCCTTGTGTCCTCCCTGCCTGGCACAGGACGGGTCCCTGTTAGGCACTTAGTAAAAAGTCATTAAATCATTGCCTGGCTCCCCTGGCTCCTCCAGCCAGCTTCAGGTCATCAGCAAGCTTCTAGATATTGCATCTGCAGCCTAAATGGTCTCCAGAACTCATGACTCCCATCCATTCCTGCACAAACCTTCTCAAGACTGATCTCACCCATCACAAATGCAGCCTCGTCGCTCTGTGCGTGCATGCATCCAAGGGCTCGTGGGCGGCGGCATGGGAGAGCCTGCATACACCGCCCACCTTGACCTTGCCCCAGTTTAGCTCTATGGCCTCATCCAAAAATTTCTAAGTATCCCCCAGTGTCATGAAGTCTGGCAGAAATTATGTGTGACACAGTGACAAGCAGAAAGATCCAAGTCAGAGAAATACGCAGGTTTCTGTTCTTTCCGATTAGTTGAGCATGAGCAAATACCTAAAAATGAGTTTAAAAGAAAAAAATGCTTGTCTGGGCCCTGTTTCCAGCTTTCTAAGCTTCAATAAGTCACTCTCTTCCTGGGTCTCTAACAAGTTAATTGTTCAAGCTAAATTGTTTTTAGAGTTTCTTCTACCCCCAAGATTCTGCTTTCAAATCTCCAGGTTATACACTCAAGACCATTGGCATACCTGGGGTGAGCACTGAAATTCTATGAGCATTCAGCTCTCCTGGAAGAGGTCCAGAGACCTTGAATTCTGTAGCACCTGTGGCAGGGTAGGCCAAAGCTGGCATGGCCCACCAAAATCCACCCCAGGGAAGGCAACAATACCATCTACCATTTACTTTGCCAGGCACCCCAAAAGTCCTCTGTATACATGGTCTCACTTAACTTTTGCAAATAAACCAAGAGTTTTGAAGAATTCTGCTTTTTCAGATAAGAAAACCAAACTGCTCATGTCCTTCTGCCTCACTCTTTCTACCCGCTGATTCTAATCGTGACAAGTTGGGGAGCCTGCTCACATTCAGGAAAATCAAGATGGAGAAGCCCTTTTGCCCACAGCTAGCCGTCTCCTGCAAAGCTGAGAGGGAGTCAGGCCAAGGTGCGAGCTTACTTACAGATGTTCACGGCGATGCTGTTGACAACAATGTACTGCTTCCCCGTGCTGTGTGTCAGGGTGGCTTGACAGGCATAGCTGCCTTTGTCCTCTGTGGAAACATTGTTCACTAAAAGCTTTGTTTTCCAAGAAGTAAACCGCTCTCCTTTAATCTCTTTACAGTCCTAATAAAAAAAAATCAATTAAACTCCAAGTCTTTTGGGGTACCCATTACATTCCCAATCAGCATCATCCTGTAACCTGTGGGAAGATACAAAAAACTCTATGTGATCCCTAGACCTTAAGTAATTTATAATTTAGAACTGAAGACTATATATGTATATATATATATATATATATATGACAAAGAGTTTTTAACAGGCTGCAAGGAGTGTTATAAATATTTAGTCTAACAGGAGATGAGAGGAGAGAGGCCAATGGAGGCTGGAAGGAAGACTTCGTGGAGGAGGTTTGGGGCTGAGCCATAAAGGATTCAGTGGGAAGACATGAACAGGCAGGAATGTCCTCCACCTACAAGGCCCTGTCTGTCTCCAGGGACAACTATCTAATGGCACCAAGGCACCCTCCTGAGGCTGTAAGCCCTGACCGGTGACTGCTTCCACCAAGTTACAGGCTCAGTTAGACCTCCTCCACCTCCCGATGGACAGACTTCACATGGGTCCAAAGTCACTCTTCACCAACATTCTATTTGGAGGCCTGAGCAATAGCCAAAGTGTGCTGCCTAGGCTTAAGGGGAGCAGATGTCACCCAGCTTCTATGTCACCTCTGCTTCACCCCAACAAGGTTAGAGCCTCATACTAAAGCAACTTGAACTGGCCAGTGGCAGGATGCCTTTCTCTCTTGGCACCCTCAGCTGCCACCCCAAGGGCATGCTTCAACCTCATCTGTCCTGTCATACATTCACATTCTCATGGGAATTGCTGCTCCATCCACCTTTCAGGCCCACTTCAGACCGCCTCAAACCATTCCCCTTTCTCCAGGAAATGCCATGCTACAGAGTACTTCCTGGATAACTTGGTCCAGATACGCATTCGAACCCTTAAGTTCCTGCTGATAAAGAGCACTGTGAGAGCTCTTGCTAATGCACGAAGCAGAGGCAGTCTCTGTCCTCAGAAAGCTCACAGTCAATATGATGGAAAAGACAAACTTGGAGCCTCTGATGAAATAAAGATTTAATTGCCTAACTCTCAAGCTCTCCCTTCACTGAGTCAGCTGCAGTTCATCAGGCGACCTGATTCTCCACCACTGGAGAAGGGTGCATGGGTCCACCCTGGAAGGTGAAACCCAGTAATACCAGGATGAACATTTGTTTACCTACAATGTGAACTACAACTATATAAACAAACACGCTATATGGGAAGGCAAATTATAGTGGGACAATTGCTGACCAAATAGAATAGAAATTCTAATAAGAGTCACATGGGTAAAGACATCAGACTCTGACACTGACATGTCACCTTCTTTAGAGTAGGACAAACAAAAACCACGAGTCTTTGGACTGTGAAAGCATCTTCCCTGGTTGGGGCTTGAACAGGCACAATCTCTGGACCTCCCTTTCTCCACTTCCATTGTTGGTCAGTCCCTTTCTGGTTGACTCGTTCTTCTTTCAAGATGTCCATGTATTCAATCAGATCAAAGGTTGGCTGTGAGAGCTTAAAAGCCTTCCTGTCCCTTTATGGTCACTAGGACAGCATCCACTGTTATCTACTGGGGTATTAGTTTAGAGTTAAAATCTCAGAAGGCTTTGATTTTTATTTAAAAATTTGTGCATGACAGGGAAAGCAATATAGCATGGATAAGACAAGTACTGACTATGTAGCATCTCACTACACTGATGGACAGTGACTGCATTGGGGTGTTGGAGGGGACTTGATAATATGGGTGACTGTAGTAACCACAATGTTGCTCATGTGAAACCTTCATAAGATTGTATATCAATGATACCTTAATAAAAAAATTGTGCATGAGAGCTCACTAATGAGATTTAAAATAAAAGTAGTAATAATAATGGGAGGCAACAGTGGAATATGTTTTATCTTTAAAGCACAAAGAAAAGCATCTCTGGCTGAGCACGTGCAATAGGTCAAAGGCATCAAAGAGCTCAGGAGTCTGGGGGAAGATGCAGCAGCTATTGGAAATGATATCGATGAAACCAGTCAGGAGCCCAATCATGGAAAACCAAGGAAAGGGGATGAACATCTGAAGCTTTCTGAGCCAAGCAATGTGATTATATTATTTGCCTTTAAGAATGATCTCTCTAGTTGCTGTGTGGGAAAGAATTAAAGATGGCATAGTCCCAAAGACCAGGAAACCACTTAGGAAGTTATTTCCACAAAGACTAAACAAAGCATGAACTAGAACAGTAGTGTAGACAGCAAAAAGAGAACAAAAAAATAATGATCTTAAGCAGTTCCAATTCACAGAATTTAGTAACAAACTTGGACTATGGAGAGGGAATAGGACTTTAGTGGTCCCCACTTAGGTATGCAAACGTCGTCAGATAGAAAAGGGAAAGGAAATAACATAACAGAATAATCATCAGACTTGGGGGAAAGATAAAAAGTGGTTCTAAAAATGGTTCCATGAGCCATCCATTTGAATATAATCAAAACAATAACAAAAGATGACCGTGGCTAATAGTAGGAATCCCAAAGTCTAAGTCCTAAATATAGAGGAAGAGAATCCAGTGATGGTTACTAAGGAAGGCCAAGACCTAAGGACCAGTCAATGGCAAAGCAGCCATAACTAAGGTCACTGGATCTGAGCAGGTGGGACAGTCTCCAAACGGTCCCCTCTCCTTATACTGGCTTGCCTCCTTGCTGCCGCCTCCTAGCTTCTCAAGCCAAGTGGTTATTTTGAAAATAAAGACGCCTGAGCCCCACCCACAGATCACCTGATTCAGTTAGTAGAATGTGAGGCCAAGCATCTGCTTTTTTAAGAGAGCCAGAGTATAAAATTTGATGCCCACTTAAGTTTAATAATCACAGCTCTTAGTTCATTTCCAAATCCTACAGAAACTGAAACATATATTAAATAATGATAAATGATTGTAACACTTCCTATGCTGCTAATAATTACCCAGTTCCTCAAAGTCTGGGTCATCCTGGAATAGGAGAGAATAAATTTTATCCTCAGGTTAGTAATCTTAAGGCTTAGAGAACCTTCTGGTATCATGTAGGCCAAACCCTCATTATATAAGTGAGAAAACTAAGGCTGAACACATCTGTTTCTGACACTGAGATAATGGCAGAGTTGATTCTAAAAATCTACCTCTCTACAAATGTCCAGGGCTTTCACATCGATGACCACAACAGGCCAAGGTCAGAAGGAAAACACTGTCAGAGAATTCTCCTGTCAAGACTTAAAAGTGTCATAATACTGGTGCCAAGAGGCAACTGCTGCACAGCTGCAAGGTGGGAGACAGGATGCTCATGGAATAAGTGCAAAGGAGCCACTCGGAGGGATGTGTAACACCATGTCCTGACAAGTCCAAAGCCGGACTTGGAAAGGGGATGATTTTACAGTCAAAGCCCTGAGACTGAGCAGACCTGGCAATTGATATCCTCTGAGCAGAACAGCAACACTGTTAACAATTAAACTGTGGTCACAGCCAACGCTAACAGGAGGATAATGAAAGTATGCAAAGTACTTATTTTAAGTCCTGACACATATCAAATGAGAAGCTGCCATTGAAATTCTTTTTCATTGGCCTAAGAGTTCATAAGAAAAACAAAAAATATTGGGAGGCAAGAACTTGGAAGCCATTCATCTAGGCAGAAATTTACTGAACATTTTCTAACTGCCAGGTATTATCCTAGCAAGTAGAGAAGGCACAGGTGGCAGCTATGATGTCTATAAAGATGAACTTTCCATTAATGAAAACTAGGTGTTTAGCACTAACTATCCTAAGTGATTCCAAAAGTTATGGCTGATTGATGGATAAAATAGTGTTATGACAGATTTATGGACTTAGGGGACAAAAGTTTGAGTCAGGGCCTGCCAGTGAGGACAGCCCTGGTGAACTCTCAGGCCTTCTGTCGGGATATGAATTGATCCCATAGAGTTTAGTGGAACTTAGAACTAAAAGAACTGCACTAAAAAAGATTGAATCAGTCCTAACTTCAAATTATCTTTTGACCACTGAATGGACTCAAGTAATCAAGTATGCTCACCAGCCAGAAGCCAAGGTAAATCCTCTCTTCAGGAATATTAGAGTACACAGAGCTTCAAATGAACTGTACAGTTTTTCATATTTAATGTCTGTCATTCAAGCAAAATTAAGCATCCAATGAGAAAATAAGACCCTATGATCTAAATCTAAGAGAAATGGAAGACCCACAGGGAAAACAAATAATGGAATTATCAGATGTGGACTCTCTAATAATTGTGTTTAATTTGGTCCAGAAATCAAAAGATAAGCTTGAGATATTCAACACTGTGCCTAAACTACATAAAAGAACAAATAAAAGTTATAGAACTGAAAATTCTCAGTAACTAAAATTAAGGAACAAACTGATGAGTTTAATAGAAGGTTTGACAAGATTGAGGTAATGAACTGAAAGAAATGAATTGAAAAAAAACCTCCATTGAAGCACATATGCATGAAATAATTGAAAATAAGGAAATGCATAAGAGATATAGAAATATGTTTTTTTAAAGAGATTAAGCATTTATATTATTTTGGAGTCAGAAGATGAAAAAGAAAAGGTAAAAGCAATATTGGAAGAACTAATAAGAGAATAATCATGAAAGGAAAAAATGACATCAAGCCACAATTTCAAAAAGCACTACAAAGCTCATGCAGAAAATATAAAAGATATCCATAATTGGACTCACCATGGTACAACTACTAGAATCCAAAGACAAGAAGAACATTTTAAAAGTGTTCAGAAAAAAGACCTATGACCTTGGAGGGGGCAAAAGAGCTCCTTTCAAAATGGTAAGAGTGATGACACTGTTTGCATCTCCTGGAAATCATGGAAGCCCTACGATAATGGAACAAGATAGTAAAAATACAGAAAGAAAATAAATAACCCATCAAACATATTATACAAAAATTAAGATGAAACAAAGACTTTTTCAGACAGATATGAGATAATTCATAATAAGAAAATCCACAGTAAAGGAATTTTTGAGGGGTATTAGGCAGAAAAAATGAGTACAGGCAAATGCTTAGAAAGACAGTAGAATGAAGAGCAACGCAAAGGCTAAATATGTGAATGAATGTAAATTATTGACTGAGAATAATAATAACGTCTTACTGTGTCTAAATATGTAAGTTAGTAACTCCCATAGTATGTAATGCAAAAGACTGCTAAATGGAGTTAAAGAATTCTAAGGTAATAGTTCCGTACTTCTATTTGGAAGTGTTAAAAGTACTAGTCTGTATTAGACTTTAATAAAGTCAAGGATGAGTGCTGTGTCCAAAGTGACTAGTAAAATGATTGTTTAAAATGTGTAGTATCAAGTTAATAGAAGAAACAGTTGATTCAAATTAAGAGAAAAAAAGAATACAGAATAGGCATGATGAATAGAAAATAACTATTAAGAAGACGGATTTAAATCCAAACACATCAGTGATCATATTACACATAAATTTGGTGAGACTGGCTTTATGACCACGCACATGTTCAACTTCTGTAAATGCCCCATGTATATTCAAAAGAATGTAAATACTGTAATTTGGGTTTGTAACTGTGTTATTCAAGTCTACATAATCTATCCCCCCTTCTCTTTTTCTTTTTGTTACTTAGAAAGATATGTTAAAATCACCAGGTGTAATTTAAGTCAGAGGTGGCTTGTAAAGCAATATGCAAAGGATAGGTGAACTATAAATCCATTCGGAAAATAATAAAATTTGACCCTACCTATTACCACACACTTAAAAATTAATTGAAAAGAAAAAGAAAATTCAAAAAGATTACATAGGAAAATACTTTGTGACCTTGGGGTAAGAAAGATTCTTAAACAGACTCTTAAAAGCAAGCAATAATCATAAAGAAAAGTTAATAAATTAGGCACTTTAAAATTAGGATGTCTGAGGCCTCATTACATAAGTAAGAAGGCAAGCCACAGCCTAGAAAGATATATTTGCAACATACACATATAACCAGCAATTACTCATATCCACATATATAAAGAGCTACTACAAACTAATAAGACATAAATAAGAAAAAGGTAGCAACCTACCCTGGGGCCAAATCTGGCTCATTGCCTGTCTTTGTAAATAAAATGTTATTGGAATATAACCACACCCATTTATGTCATTTCCGTATTGTCTGTAGCTACTTTAACTACCAAAACAGAGTTGAGTAGCTGCAACAGAGGCCATCTGGCACACAATGCCTAAAATATTTAATACTTGATTCTTTACAAAAGAAGTTTGGGAACCCATGAACAGGACAAATAAATAGAAAATATATTTAATAGTCACTCTAAAAATATATACATATGTGTGTAAGTTTATATATAATATAGCCAATGACCAATAAGTAAATGCAAAGGAGAAATATTAATTGAACCCAAAATGAGATACCATTACCCAGGTATCCAAATTCAAAAGATTAATAATGCTATATATTGTCAGATAAGTGGAGCAAAAATAACCCTTACACACTGCTGCTGGGGCTGTATATTGGCAGGCCCTTTGGAAATTGGCTAGCATTTTCTATTAACTTTGGCCATATTCCCTATGACCTAACCATTTCACTCCTAGGTAAATGTCCCACTGAAATGCATGCATATGGGAACCAAAAGATATATCCAAGAATGTTCACAGCAGCTGTATTCCTAATAGCCTAAAATCGGAAACAGTTCAAAAGTCCAGTAGTAAGATTGCAACACTATTCAGCAATGAAAACAAATGTTCAAGAGCTACCTGGGACAGCACAGGTGGTTCTCACAAGTTCAGCCAAGGAAGCCAGACACAAAATAAGATATGAACATCATTCAATTTCAATAAAATTCATAAACTGGTAAAACAAATAAGTATAAGTCAGGAGAGTGATTATCTTTGGGAGTTAGGGAGGCATAATGTTTGGAAGACAGCAGAAATGGGCCTTCTGAGGTGCTGGGATGTTTTAGATCTTGACTTGGGTGGAAGGGATCTTTAGAAGGTGTGTCAGTTTGTTAATCCATCAAGTTTGTCCACTTATGATTCATGCATTTTCTATATATGTGGTATACTTCAATGAAAAGTCATAATTTATTTCAAACATTGGTACCAGGATATATAAATATATAAAAACTCCTGTAAGTAAGAAAATGAAAAAAGAAACACAGCAAAGGATATGACTAAGCAGTTCAGAAGAGGATTCAGAAACGGCCAATAAACACATGAAAAAAATTGGTCTGTCTCACTAATAATTAAGGAAAAGCAAATTAAAGCAATAATAATGTAACATTTTATACCCATGAAACTGATAAAAAAAATAAGTCTTACAATATAAAGTCCCACACAAAGTTTTACAAAATCCAGAATACCGCTCGTGAGGGTATAAACTGATATAAAATGGCTTAGAGACATTTGGCAGTATCGATACAGCTGCATACGTTATTCATGTGCTTAGTGTGCAACCTGACATTTTAAGGCTAATTGTTATGTGTACTTAAACTCGCACACTGGCAAATGGGCATTAACAGACAGGGATAAGGACATTCACTGCCAAATTCCTTGGGAGAGAGGAAAATAGAAACAAATTAAATGACATGAAACATAAAAGAGAGGGTCAAAAAGGCCAAAATTGAAAAAGTCATAGAACTGACAAATCTCTTATGAGACTAAACAAGTGAGTGAGTATGTGTGTGTGTGTGTGTGAGAGAGAGAGAAATGTTTGTAATAGGAATTAAAAAATGAAACTTACTATAGAAGCAGACATAAGAGATGGTAAACAATTTCATGCTAGAGTACCCAAAATATTTAATGAAATTGGCAATTTCCCAGAAAACAAACCTCACCAAAATTCATTCAAGAAATAAGAAATTTTTTCAATGCTACCATCATTAAAGAAATTGACTCAGTAGATGAAAACCTTCCCACAAAGAGAACTCCTGACCCAGATGGTGGTACTGGCGAGCGCGCTAGCAAGCAGTTAGCAGGACATGAGCTGCAATCTCAGATAAGTAGCCTGTGGTCCTCTGTGCCAAGGACTGTGTCTTATATGTTATCATCTGCCAGTACAGTCAAGAAAAGAGAATGTTCGAAGGTCAAGACACAAGGTGCAGAAAGGTGAGCATAGGATTCCCAGTTTGCATAAAAAAGGAAGGACCAGGATATATATAGTTTCATTTGCTTTTCTGCATTATACAAGGATCATGCAAAGAGGGCAAGGAGCTAACAATGGTTGCCATGTGTTAGGGAAGGTGTGGTGGACTCAGAGCAAATGTGGATCAGGAGTAGGAAGGGGCCTTTTGTTTAGCTGGTGACTGCTTAGTGAACTGACTCACTCCCAAGCAGTGCCCATTCAAGCAAATCACCAAATTAATCTCTTAGGAAAAAAGAATAACCAAGGATAGTCTGAAAAATAAGGACAACTCAGGGGAAGTGGTGGAATGAAGTAATTAAGTATTACACAGCTCTAATTACCATAAATTTAAAAATAAATAATTAGAAGGGTAAAATTACCAATAGCAGTTAGCTAACAAATCCCTTAGGTATACACATCTCTTTACCAATTCCGCCTTAAAACATACAATTTAAACTTTAAAGAAACAGTGGGTTTTAAGTAAGAAGAGGAAAAACATCAATAGGAAAATTATGTTTTTACCTTATACCACTTTATTGAATCTGAAAAACAGCTCTTCGGGAAGTTCAGATGACATGTGAGACTGTCATCTCTTCCAGCATGTAATATTTGTTTATACTCATCTGATAAACTTGGTTGACTGTCTCTGAGAGTATCGCAGAAGTATTTTTCAAACACAGTTAGGTTTACATTTATTCTGTGACAGGAGTTTGTATCACTGTAAGAAAATGGCAGATTGAAACCTCATAAACTCAAATGATCACAGTGTCAAATGATTCTGCGCATCTTCAAATATTTCCAGATCATCTTCAAGGTCCTGTGAAACCTTCTACCTCAAACCGGACTATATGCATCTGATAAACCATTAATTACACAAGGAAATGAAGTATTTCTATAGTGGAAACATTGGACAACACTATACCAAGCGATTAAAATAAACATCACCAGTGAGGGGGCAAATGGACAGCACATGCCTCTGAGTGTGTTGTTTAAAAAGGACACAAACTACTTATATAGTATTCCAGCCAAGAAGCCTCATCCTGAATCTAGTCATGAAGAAATGTCCTGGCAAACCCAAATTAAGGGACAGTACATCACATAATTGCTTGTGTTTCTCAAAAATGTCAACATCGTGGAAAACAGACTGAGAAACTGTTACAAGTGAAAAGAGACTTAAAATTCGTGACAACTAAGTACAGCGCATGAGCTTGGAATTGCGTCCTCTGTGGGAAAGGAAAAAGAACATACAAAGGTCATCATTAAGATGACTGATAAAAATGAACGGGTTGGGGATTAGATAGAAGTATTGCATGATGGCTCAGCTTCCTGAATGTGGTGACTGCACTGTGATTATGCAGGAGAATGTTCTTGTTGATACACATTGAAATATTAAATGGTAAAGAGCAATGACATATATACCTAAAATGATTTGGGAAAAATGATTTAAAAAGTGTCAAAAAAAGAGAAATTGTATGTGTGTAATATACAGATAGATGAAAATAGAAAGAATGATAAGGTAAACACAGCAAATGTTAAATAATGAAGACTCTAAATAAAGGGTAAATGGGAGTTCTTTATAGTATTTTTGCAAATTTTATGTGTATTTGAAATTATTTCAAAGATATACATTTTACCAAATATGAATCATACCTGTAGCTGCAATTTGTGAGAATTCATCTTTATTTTCTTCCATGACAGACATTTCTGTCTATTTTCCATGAAAGATTATTTTCCCCCATTTCATAGCTCCTGGATGTAAGTATTTTAAATCCAGCCCAGACACCCAGATGAATTTATGTGACATACGATCTCAACTCTAGTTAACTCATAACCTAGAGTAAATCAGGAGAGCAGACTTCCACAAGACATCAGCAGTTTGAGCTCCACAGTGGGTGAAATGGTGGAAAGGGGCCAGGCAAACTGGGGCTCACAACCAGTTCTGCTACCACTAAGTCATTCTGTAGCTTGAGTCGATCTGACATACAGAAATGAGGACTCTGGCAGAAATCAGAGTGGGACATGGCCACCCTGGGACACAGAAATGGGCTGACAGATAACACAGAAACAAAACAAAAGAGGGTGAATGCAACCATATTTCTCAAATACCTACTCCACACATGATCTCAGATAATTTTCCCTTCAATCCTATCAGGCCAGCATTTTTTCCATTTAACAGAAAAGAAAACCAAGACCCAGAGGTCCCAATGCATAAAGGTTATCATTGACCCAACACCCAAATCATTTGTTAAGGTCACACATGTGAGCAAAAGAGGGTAACAAAATTGGGGCTCTCAGGCAAAATCTGGTCCACAGATGTGTTTTATTTAAGCCACAGACACAAAACTTGTTGAAAAGTTACACACACAAATACACACTCTCTCTCTCTAATTTCCAGTTTCCCTCGAAAAAATGGAAAAAGAATTTGAGCTGAATTGACCTCCACCTTTGGTGGGAAATGTATCTGCTTTCCTGTTCACCACAGTCCCTACCAGGCTCAACTGCGTCTCACCAGACTTGTGTCGCTCATTTCCATTACTCTTTTACATGGGGCATTGCATGGGTTCTAAAATAGAGCTGATGCTTAGTCACTGTGAAATTCCTATGGCAGATCCCTTATAGAAGGATGCTCAAAGGAGGTTTACTGTCATCTGGATGGGTCACCTGTCAGAAAAACTTCTGGCATTCCAAGAAAGAAGGCAGCAATATAGGAAAATCAGGCTTTGTGACCTGGTCTGGCTTTTGGCATCATTTAAATAGAACAGATGCCTTTCATGTTTCAACAACTGACTTACAAATCTGTTCTGTTTTAAAAAGTGCTCAGTGGAAACCGCCTTGTAGCAATTACAAAACTATGGTTGACGTTGAACAATGCATGGGTTAGGGGCACAAACCACTCACCCCTCATCCCATTCCTTCCCCCTACACACACTCCTTATCCCCATCCTGGCAATAAAAAATCTAAGTATAACTTTGATCCCCAAAAACCTAACTACTAATAGGTCACTGCTGCCTGGAAGCCTTAGTGATTACATAAACTGTCCATTACCACACATTTTTTATGTTATATATATTATATACTGTATTCTTATAATAAAAATAGATAGAGAAAATAAAATATTATTAAGAAAATCATAAGAGAAAATACATTTATAGTACTGTACAGTATTTATGGATATAATCTTCATGTAAGTGGACCTGTGCATTTCAAACCTGTGCTACTCAAGTCATCTGTATATTTTATTCTTTTAATTGTGTTTTCTACATTTGTTAAAAGTTTACTAAGAGTTTTCCTAAATGAATTTTACACATATAGTAAAAAATATATATAATGCAATTATAAAAATATATACATAAGAGCAAGAAAGTATTTAAAATGAAGAACTTACTTTATAAAACACTGGTAGATCCCAGAGTCCCCCATTTTCAAGGGAAGAAATAAAATCCATTGTTCTTCCTGGTGAATTCTAGACTCTATGTTTTTGGATATAGGCGTTCTGCTAGGATATTTATACCATGTTACACATACTTTTCCTGATGTTATAGGAGGGTATGTGCAATTAAAAGCAAAAGGCTGGCCTATGGCAGGTGTCTCATTTTGCACACCAGTATCCTTGCATGAATCTAGGGAAAATAATAAATAATAATCATGAAAGAGAACTCTAGTGTTATATTTTATTAGTTTTAACAACTGCTTCTTTAATTTTCCAGTGAATTTGAAATTGTTTTGGAGAGTTTTCTCAGTGTGGAGGTTTCCTAAAAATAGCCTGCTGCTGTGAGAGCTTCACTGATGCAAGTCTTCAAATGTGTCCATGGACAGCGTTTACTCCATTACCTCCCACCAGTTATCTCCCCCATTTGAAATGATTTCCCTCTTTCTCTTCTATTCTAAGGCCCTTAATTTCCTCCTCCTCCTCCTTGAGAGAAAACGCTCCTGTTCTGAGCCCTCCACGTCCTGGGTTTTTCTGCCATGCCACCCAGTTATTTCACTCCATCTTGAATAAACAGTGCATCTCAACCTAAAAAAAGGATTCTTAAGTAAATACACTTACTTTAAAGTTCATTTGTACGAAACTGCTTAGTTTTTCTAAGGACAAATTTGTTCTGTGGATAGTTGATTTTACCCAGGGTCATAATGACCCTTTGTCATATAAAATAGTATTATATCCATTTAAGCATTTTACGTCAGGTCTTGACTTGCAAATCTGTCTGTCCTCCTCTGCAAAGCCCCTTTGGAGCTCAAAGGTGGTAGCTGGGGCACGAGCGAGCATCGCCCGCTTGGAACTGAAACCCAATCTCCCGGGTGTGCGGCATTGCGCCTGGCCCACTGCGGAGAGGCGGATCGCGGGCTGAGGTCCCGCGCCGTCCCCGAGGGCCGCAGGGGGCTCGTGCGGAGGGCAGGGTGATTGCGGGGGACGGTGACCTCTGGCACCCCGGGGCAAAGTGAACGTACCTGCTCCGACAAAAAGTGGAAGAGCGATGGACGCGCCGCAGAGCAGTAAGGACAGCATCCCCGCAGCGCGCTGCGAGAAAGAAGGACGAGGGTAGGGGCCCTGCCCGCTGAGCCCCGAGCCCCGAGCGCCGCGCGCCGAGCGCGCCCTCCGCCGGCACTGCGCGGCGGCCTCCGGATCGCAGAGATCCCAGCCCAGGCCACCAGCCTTCCCTTCGCAGGGGAGCCTCCGACGTCCGCCCCACGCGCTCCCGCCACGGCCGCTCCCTCCCTGCGGCTGCGGCTCCCCGCGCCCGAGCTCGGAACCCGCGCACCAGCGCCACCGGCCCGAGGGCTCGGAGGTCGGTGGGGAGGTCGCGGCAGGGGCTGCAGGGGGGTCGTCTCCTCCGGGCCGCGGTGGCAGCCCCTTCTGCCCCCCGGCCGGGGCCACACAGGCGCACGCCCCCCGCCCCCCTCGCCGCCGCGGCCCCAGCCCAGGGCGCGTCGTGGCGCCCGGTCCCCACCAGCGCGCCGCGCGCGCCTGCCTTGCGCCTCGGGAGCCGCCGGGCAGGGGGCCTGAACGGAATCCCCAGGCAGCGACTCACCGGGAGAAGCCAGCGAGGCCTACCGGGCGCGGGCCGGCGGGGCAGGAGGGAGGAAGCCGCCGCGCCCCCTGACGGACAGGTCCACGCGGGCCCCACACCTGCGCGCGAAGGCGCAGTCCGCTGCCGCAAGGTCGCCCAGCCGGTCGGGGACCTGCCGTAAGTGCCAACCTCTGGCCTCCCGGCCGCACACATTTTGCCACCCTTCCTTCTACACCTTTCCTGCCTCGGCGGCACTCCCGCGCTGGGCTCAGCCAGGGGTTCCCGTCCGGTGTCTCCCTGCCTGTCGCGGTCGGGGAGCGCAGGACCTGGTGGAGAGTGATTGGCAAGTCTGACAGACGCGACTGAACCCTGGCATAGCATTTCCCCACCAAGTATCGCCTGTCACCGTGGGACGGGTAAAGCCTACCTGCCCCAGTGGGAGCAGAGAAAGGAACGCGGCATCACACTAGGAAGTGGGTTTAAAGGCTTTTTTGCCTGATTTCTGCCAGCTAACAAGTCATTCACCACCAGTAATTATGCGTAAATCTATTTCAAATTGTCCTTTACATAAATTATTCATTCCCTTCCAAACCCCGTTTGAACAGTGATTACATGCCCTGCAGTGGGCTATAGAGAATGCCCCCCAAAATGTGTGGTTGCAAATGGCTTCCTAAGGAATATCATTTACCTGCCTGAGCCATGCCTTGCTTAACTTCTGAAAAGCAGCGGTCCCATGGTGATCCTCAAATATCTGGACTCTCTTGTCTGAAAGTTCCAAGTAGGAAAATATCGACAAGGTCTCCAGCCATCAGCAGACACCCCAGAGCTATCCCCCAGAGCACTGAGTCTTAGAAAAAAAATGTAAAATATAATCTTTATTCAACAGATTCCTGGCCGAACTATCTCTGGTGGTCTTTGTGGAGCTGGAGATGACCAGACAGCAGCACCCATAGGAGGAGCAAGGAGTGAAGTGACCACTTCATCAGCAAAGCCTTCTATGATAGGGCAGAGACCAGGGCTTTGCATATTGTGACATTCTTAAAATTCACTGAAGATTCCAAAGTGCTTCTGTTTATGTGGGTTATGTCTGCCAATACTTACTATATTGGACATCAAAATGTAGAGGGTTTCAAATGTTTATTTTCTTATTTACTCTAAATAACAATGTGGTTATTGTTTAACATTACATGTTAACATGCATATCATACATTTTATGAAAAATAACTTCCCCAAACAGATGTTTTGAGAAAGGTGATAATTGTTCTACATTTCCCTACATACTGCTAGTTAGTGTTTAGAAATCTTTCTCTCTTTTTTTCCCAATAATAAAACTTTTTTTTTTTGAAATCTCTTTAATGTCTAACTTAACAGAAGACACCTGAATTCTCATATCTGCTTCTGCATCCAATCTCTTACAGTGTAACATAACACACAGCCTCTGAAAAAAGTGATAAGAGAATAAACACTGTAGTGGTCAAAGGCAGGCTGCCCCAAAGCGCGCCACTTTGGCAAACTGATTATTTTTAATTAAAAGTCACTTAAGGCACAGCCTGTGTAAGAACACTTTGGGCCCCTCTTTATCTCCAGAAAGCAGGAAATAAAGCTCTCAGGTAAAAGGTATCCTCTCTACACCTGGAGGTAAAGAGACAACCTTATTCTATGAAGTAACAAACCTTGTCACTTTTACTATTTTGCTACCCCAACCCAAATTTTGTTTAGAATTCCTTTTAATTGAAGCTCCCAAACAGAACTTATTTTTTTTGCCCTGTCAATTCCTCATATTTTTATCACTCTGTCTAAAAAGAATAAAAACTGTCTACCATGGTCATTTCTTTAGATTTCAATGGCATTATTGAGCTTCTGAGCACACATCATGAAACTTTGTTATTTTTCTCTGTTAATCTGCCTCATGTCAGTTGCATCATTAGACCAGCTAGAAGCACCATGAAAGGTAGGGAAAAATTCCCCATCCCACAACAGAATAAAAAAGAAAAAGTCTTAATATTGATTTCACAAATGTTTGTAAAAGGTCTCAGGGCTCCCACACTCCCTCGTTAGCTATAAATGAAGATCCTTATTACTTTCCCTTAGCGCCAGTGGTAAGTAAAGTTCTTCTGTACATATACATTTTGTAAGGTTTATGCCCCCAGGCAGATCAAAACAAAAGCGTTACTACAAAAAAAGTAAAAGGACTCACATACAGAACTACTGTTATAAGCAGTGTTGAAGGTTATTTTTAAATGTCTTAAAATTTTTATTGTCTTTACAGCCTTCACCTCATGAATAGATGAATTTGTGTCCTGTCTTGTTTTTTATAGTTTGAGGATCAGTACGGGTGCCAAGTCCAATCAGGATAGTTGCTCCAAAGACTATGAAATGAAGACAGGCCATCCCAGCCCCCTGCAGGGCCTTTCTCTCATTGGACATTTATAATCTCCCACTTCCCGCCTGAGGCTACTACAGCCCTCAGACTTACACTTCCAAGGCTGGGCTAGCCCTCCACTTGGCTCTGAAGGTAGAAGTGATTTGGCGATTTTAAGTTTTTTTTTTTTTTTTTTTAGAGGGCATCTCTCATATTTATTGATCAAATGGTTGTTAACAACAATAAAATTCAGTATAGGGGGGTCAATGCTCAATGTACAATCATTAATCCATCTCAAGCCTAATTCTCGTCAGTCTCCAATCTTCTGAAGCATAACGAACAAGTTCTTACATGGTGAACGAATTCTTACAGAGTGAATAAATTCTTACATGGTGAACAGTACAAGGGCATTCATCACAGAAACTTTCGGTTTTGATCATGCAATATGCGATTTTAAGTTTTGTAATGGAAAACAAAACGTTCACTGCAGGGATAGCCTGTTGGCTAACAAGAAAGGGGAAGGAAGGAATTCAAACAGCATTTGTTTGTGGAGGTCCCTGTTGGAAAAGCTTGGGTTTGTTTTGTTTACCATGACAAACTTCCTGAATAAAATCACTTTATTTTTATTTTCATTTATGCCAAAACTCCCTGAATGCAGTCACTTTATTTTGCCTTTCTGATTTTCACATTTAAAATTTTCTTTTTAAATGTACATCATAAAATAGTGAATAGCTCGATAATCCAAAACAAGTCAAAAGTCATGTACAAGACTCAGACTCAGATAAATACTAAGTTGCCTGTATAATACATCTCTCCCACCCACCAAATTCACTATCCTAAGCTTAGTGCTTGTCAGCCTGGTATGTATGTGTGTGTTTGTTAAAGAATTTGAAGTATTCTTGACTAGCACTTATATAAAAAGTACTATGTTGTATAGATATGTAACTTGCTTTTTTACACTCAACATTATATTTGTGAGATTCAAATATTTTAAGAAGTGTAGTTCGAATTCATTCAAGGTGACTACTGTATAAGTATCCCATTGGATGAACATCCCCCAATTTATGTATCCATTTTATTTATATATTTTTGTATTTGTATACATAGTATTTATGTATCCTTTGGACATTTAGATTGTTTCATATTTATATTTTGCTCTTAAAAACAGTGCTGCAATGAAGATTATATTTTTCCTCTTGTGTGTGTTTTGAGAGGTTGTCTAGTGAGTGAAAATGCAAGACCATTGGGTAGGTACATCTTTGACTACAGTAGAAAGTAATTTTCTCCCCATTAGTATCCTTCATAGGATAAGGGTTTCATTCCTTCAGGTTCTTGCCAATATTTGGTAATGTCAGACATGGACATTTTGCCAGGTTTACCAGTCCAGTTGCTGCTGGGCATTCCTGTCTCGGAAGCTCTCTCCTTGCACACTAGGTGAAACCTCAACCTTGATTTCAGAATAGGTCAAAGGAGTGCAAGTAGGAAAGGAATTCATTAAAATGAAATTTGGTAAAAATCGCAGTATTTCCAGAACCTCTCAGTGTGGCCTTAGTCATTTTACATAATAATAGCTGTTTATGGCTGCAGCCTCTCACAGCCTCTGGGGACAAGGGCTGGAGAGAAGCTGCTCTCTCCTCTCTGTTGCACAGCTGGTCCCGTACCTGTCTGTCACCAGGGCTCACCTGTGGAGTTTTCTCCCAGAAGGGGCGGGGGGTGGGTTGGGGAGAGGCCAGTGCATGCCCTGACGGGAGAGGAATGACTAGAGAGATTAGCTGCAGGAGAGATTCAGAGTCAGGCCTTTTGTAAACAATAGAGAGCTTCTCCCATTTAGCTTTTCCCTTGACTGATTTCAGCTTCACTAGTTTCCCTGGTTTATTTGCTCAGGGCTGGGAACATGCTTTCCACCCAGAGCTATAGTTGCACAGTGCCAGGAAAAGTGGTTCTTTTATTTGTGCAGCCATTCAGGCAGTAGAAAGCAAGGCAGACCAGAGGGAGAAAAGGGAAGGTCATTGCACTCCTGCTCTGAGTAGAGCAAAACCCTTGCCAACTCCTAAAGCCCAGGTCACCCGGCATCTGATGACCACTTTATCTGCACTGTGTGGGAACTATGTCCCTATCACCCCAGAACTGGAGGAGTGGAGGAGCATTGGATGGAGTTTGTGTTCTGAGAACTTCCCAATGCAAAGAAAGGAGGCTTTTGGGGCAGGTCGGTAAAGAACCTGATGGAAGAGCTGCATTCCATCTGTGTCACCCCAGTGACCAGAACATATAAGATAAGCTGCATCCCTACTTGTCCAAAATAAAACAGAAAAATGAAAAGGCTTGTGGTAAAGACTAGAAGGTTGAATGAAATAGCAAAGTGACAAAGATTCTTAATACCAGTGGAGAATCTCTTGAGGCTGCTTTAGTTCTGGGCTCTTGTCTTTACAGGAAGAAAATCAGAAATAGCTTCCTGTGGGGAAAATGGATATTTCTGACCAGGATTCTACACCTGGCCTTAAAAGCACCCATTGTCCATATATATGACCTGTTTGCATATCTATGGGATGTTTACTGGGACTAAAGTCAGGCTGGTCAGTCACAGGAATGCTGGCCCAGGATAGGGGTGGAGGCAAAGCACCAATTCTCTCCTCTCTCCTATTCCTGGTACATAATTGGTCACATGTCTGCCAATCATCAAGGACCTGCCCACTGAGTTTCTCCCAGGGTGAGGGGCAGGGGGAGGAGACAGAGCCGAGCAAGAGGGAGTTCCCACTAGAGCTGGAGAGACCCCAGGAGTCGGGCTTCAGCGCAGTAAGGTGTGGGAGAGAGCTGAGAGAGCTACCAGTGTGAGTGAGGCCGAGCCATGAGAATAAACCCCTTTAATTCCCAGCTTTATGCTCTTGCCTATCTTCATTCTCAGCAAATTCATAGAGAACTTGGCCCAGGGGAGGAACCCCCGTGTCCTGGAGCCACGCTCCCATATTTCCTTCACACCGTTCTCTGAGGCTAGATCTAAGTGTTTTATTACTTTGTAGTTTTCTCAGTGTCTAGTATGTTAAACACATCATTAGCACTTTTAAAACAATCCAAAAGTAAACGAGAGCAAAAGTATTTCCCCTCTGTTTTGGAATCTGAGGAGCACTTGAGATCCAGTTTTAGGCAACATAAGGGTTCAGGAGTAGTTAAGTATAAGGCAGCATTATGGTTTACCACTTAATAAAGTGTTCAAACAGAGGGGTGCTGTCCACAGCCATGACAGCAAACGAGAAGTGCAGTCTGCCTCAGGCTCGGCAGGGTAATACGAAGTAAAATGGCTGAGGAGAGAAAATGAAGTGGGAGCTAGGCAGGATGGACCTTACATGGACAAAAGCAGACGTGTGTTGAGCACGCGTTACCCTCTCACTCAAGAAGTCTAAAGAACCTCGTTCTCAGGACGTGTTTAATGAAAGGAAGTAATGAACACTGTAGTCACTGATCACTGTGAATGGTATCGGTGCAGCTTGTCCCAAACCCAGAAGTATGAACTAAGTGACACTTGGGACCATTTCCAGGTCAAAGGTCCTGCAAAAAACAAGCTTCATTGACTTTCACTGTGAGTGAATTCATCCTCAACTGGTTGAGCCCAGTGCTACAGAAGTCAGCAGGATCCTGTGAGTGGTACAGGCTCAACTGGTCTAACAGGGGCAGGTCTTAGTGACAACCTCAGATGTGGGCGTCAGACCAAAGGTGAACATACAGGATGTATGTACTTTAGTCAACCAAGCCTCACGTAGAAAACACCTGAGCAACATGGTAAAATGAGCCAGTTTTTGTTTTGAAAGGTTAATAACCAGTTTAAATAGTGTCACCAGTTTCCTGTAACTCTTCCTCTCCTGAAAACCCTAAAATACACACACACACACACACACACACACACACACACACACACACCTTCATATTTTGGTTGTAAAATAAATGTTAGTATACAATGTCCCTCCTACCTGTCTCCCCAAATATATTTTTTCATGTGTAATCTATTTTTCTTATTGTTTTGAATTCCTGCTACTGCGCATTTTAGTAAAAAAGGAACCTTCCCTCTCCCAACCCCATATCATTCTTTCCCCTGCTACTACCCAAGCTCTGGCCTCCATATTAAGCCAAACTCACCACTCACAGATTCTTGCCTCAAGAGGGAAAAGATTTTCTTCTGATAAATTGAGGAAATCTCTGATTTTATAACTGTATGATTCTTATACTGAAAAGTCCTTCAGTCAATATTTGTAAAAACTACATCAAAAATATCAAGCCAGATCCTGACTTGCTCAAACTGGATTCAGTAAAAATTATTATCATTCTCAGAAATTAACACCAAGTTTGCATGTCCTCTTCTCCTTCCACACCCCAGACCCCAAAACCCCAGAATTTGAAAAAGATGTATTTTGGATAAATGAATTTTTTGTTTTATCTGTACTAATCAAGAGGTAAAGAAAATATATTTTGAGATTCTCAAATACGGACAGAGGCTTTCCACATATAAAAACCTTGGAACATAAGAAATCCTATTGTATAGAGGAGTGAAAAAGAGATTGAAAACAACCAACTGCTTTGCTCTAGTTTAAAACCTGTGACTCAGGAACTTAAACTCAGGTCTCTCTCCACCAGATGGCACCCCTATTGAGAAATCATTCCAGGGACAAAAACAAAAAAAAAGGCGAGCGGGGGAGCTATATCTGGTAAAGAAAGGAATTTTTTTTAAAAGATTTTTAAGTGGATAGCTACTAGCATTTTTTTTTTTTTTGCTAAATAATACATTAGTTGGTAAAATAATCAAAATACAGTGAAACACTCTGAATTCTACCAGCAAAAAATTCTGCTGAGGCAAGTATTTTGGATAGCTGATCCCTAAATGTTTTTAAGTTCTTTCATTTTTAATTTTTATCCAGAAATCCATGTTTTTATTTAGACCACTAAACATCCTTTAAAGTTTGAGGCTGGCAGCAAGTCAATGTGAACATCAGTCGTTGGTCCTCAGGGACAGAAACCCCCGGGGCCAAGGGCAGGGCAGGGCCCCAGGCCTCCCTATGGCACTGCTTCAGCTGGTTGTTTTAGACTGGCTATTTTTTTTTTTTATTTCTTGGCTTCCTCTTTTAGGTGCTACTTGCAGTTTATAATCCTCTCTATCCATTCTATTTGCAGATCCTAGTAAGACTTGAAATCACCAAGTTTATCTATCGAATTGCTACTAACCAAGCTGTCTTTTCCTGAGGACCTGCCATATGCTTGTTATGTGCTATGTGCTGTAGTTGTTATAATACATTTCATCTTTTTAATCCTTTTACAACACCATGAACTAGGTATTATACCCATTTTAAACATGAGGAAACTGCAGCTCAAATCGGTTGGCCTAGTTTTCACCCCTGGTGTATGTATATGGCGAAGGCAGATTTATCATGGATGCTAAGCCAGTGGCCACTTCTGCCCTTCTCCCTGGGGAACAGCGGAGCCTACAGCAGCCCCAGCTGGGCAAGAAGGAGCCTTTGATCTTCAGCATTTGTGAGCAGAAGGGTTTGCATGTGGGACACAAAGTTTGCCAATTTTGTTCATTTCTTGGGTCAAAGGAGAAAATAAATGGAAACTTTTTGTAAAATGCAGAAGTCTATACAAATGTTATCATTTTTTGGACCAATAAAGGGTTAATAATAATAAGGCATTTTAACCCATTTTAGAAGCAAGCAAACATATGGAGTACAGTCAAGGCTACAAATGGGGGTCTGGGCTCATTGGTCACCTAATGGCCTCCAAATTCCCAGGCAGAGGGTGCCTGCACCCTACATCAGACCTGGAGTATACAGGTAAGACCAGAGACAGCTGGTGAAGAAACAGATTCTAATGAGAATACTCAATACCAGGTTTGACAATTTTACTGGAAAACAAATATAGTCCATTGATCAAAGATACATGCTACACATGAATCTGGTGTTTTACTATATAAAAATATTTGGTATCTGCTCCAGAATTACACAAACAAGTTAAAAAATAAACCTTCATTATTAACCAGTAAAAATATAATTTATCAATAATGTCATTGAAAAAATTGGCTCAATACCTTTTCTTTTACTACAAATAAAACAGAGACAGGAAAAGGAAAATATAAATTCTGCTAAGCCAGTTTTAACAACTGGAAATGAAACACTTTGTGGCATTTGCAAACTTGCCTTAAACACTGAAGCTGACAAAAAAATTACCATCAAATAATGCAGTAAAATCTAATTAATGGGGAAAGTTGAAAGGAAGAGCTTGAAAGAGGTTTTGGAGAAAACAATAAAACAGAGGAAGTTCCCAGGGAGCTAGGAGTGCAGCTCCTTCCTCCAGAAGGCTCCCTTGGGAATGGGAGTGACAATGGGACATTGCACTTTCCTGTTAGGACTCCTTTTCCACCCAGGCATATCCCTTGGTTCTTGTCCCTCCCTGAATTCCAGGTTCAGTGCCACTGGTAATTCTTGGCTGTTTTCCCCAACTTCTTTACTTTCTTGTCAATTTGTTGCTAATTCTAAATTTCAGAATTGGCTTTCTGGCACTACACAGGCAAGTGTATTTTATTGATAACAGACTGAAAATGATCAGCAACATTCTATGTTTAAAGCATCCAAAAGGCCTTTTTGAGGCAGGACAGCCACCTACCTCCACCCTGCAGACTTTGCTACAGGCTGTGCACGCTGCTTAATGAACACAAGGTACTAACATAGCAGCTTCAGGACAGTGCTATCATTCAAGGTTGTCAGATCAGATCCGAGAGAAAGCAGGTGGACAGAAAACAGTCAAAGTATTAACTCTGTTTCTGTCTTGCTCTGACTACTTTTGGGGGAAAAAAAGTATACAAATGAATGTTGTGTCCACCTATATTAAATAATACAATTTAAGAAACAGAAGTCCCGTCCACATTCATATGACTTAAAACCATGCACGTGTCCTTCAAAAAGTGCATGTTTTCCAGGGATTCTCTAATTATCCCAGGGACTACGATCAGGTTTTCAAACATGTGTCTCTAACCAAAACCCAATTTGCTTTCATTCTTAATTTACTGAAAAATTTACCTTTGGAAAAAGTATATGAGATATATGAAAGTAGAAGAGTTTTTCATAAAAGCTAAACATAATTTTTGTAAATTCTAGCACTCAAAAATTCTTAATTTGGTTTCTTAAGTAAAAGCATTCCTGGACTCAGCCACCACCCTTCCTAAAAAAAAAAAAAAAAAAAAAAAGAACAACTACCATTTCTTCTCACTAAAGTGCTGGGGTGTGGTGAGGGTGATATTTACTGACCTGAAATCAAGTATTTTGAACACTGCACTAGAAGGCAGAAATGGAAAAGCCAGCAATAGGAAACAGACCTATCCTTAGGTCCGAGAGTACTAAAGTGTAATTTTTTAAAACAGGTCTCTTACTCTCCCTATAAAATTAAGATGATTGCAAAAATGAAATAAAATAATCTTTGGACATTTTTAAACATAAAGCCCTACACAAATCTATGTCCTGTGTGAAAATTACTTGAGCAGGTAGCGCAGACAAAGTGAGACACCCCACAGTCTCTCCCTCAGACAGCAGGACTCCCAGCTGGAGAGAAGACAGCCTTCGCAAAGCCATCCCCAACAGAAGAAGCATTGCCCAACCAAGAGGGCAGAGGCAGGTGTCCTAGGGCAGATGCTTAGAGAAATCCCTTGGAGAAACGTAGTCGGAATAAATTGTGAATTTCAGTAAAAATAAGGAGAAAGCGTTCTGGTCAGAGGAGACAGGAAGAAGAGGCAGAAATAGAGAATCATGCGACAGGTGTGAAGATACAGGGGTGGAGAATGGAGAAATCACACAGCAGGATGGGGAGAGGATGGCCATGTGGACAGATGGGGGTGGTGGTGGTACGGGTTGGCGGGAGAGCTTGGGCTTCAGCTCCTAAACCAGAAGGAGCCCGAGGAGGTGCTGCAGCCAGAGCAGAGAGCAGTGTTTTATGAAGGGCAGTTAACCTGTGCACCCTGTGGGGGACCGAGAGAAAAGAGGAATGACTGGGCAGTAGTCCTTCCAGAGAAGTGATGAGCCAAGCGCAATGCAGAGAGGAAGCACAGAGTGGCAGTGCCAAGGGGCAAATGAGGAGATGGATCAGTTCTCTACTACTCTTCCTTTGGGAATTCTCTCTCTCTCCCGTGGAAAGCTAAGGCTATTTCAAAACTCTGGCATGCTGAAGAATTCCTTCTTTCATTGACATGCAGTTTTAAAGGGCTATGACATGAAAATTCAATCTTTGGTAACTAATTGCTGGCTGTCGACATACATGGAAAACACAAGGCAGGTGGGAAGTTCTCCAAGAATGCACGTCTCACTTCATCTGCAGTGCTACCGAAGAGAGCAGCTCAAGTGCCAGCGAGCCTGCAGTCCCCAGACAAGGCCACAACCCCCTCGGACTGTGGACACCTTCACAAAACCATCTGCAGATGGCGAACATTTCCTGCATGTTCACTCCTCCCATTTGCTGCCTCTTCTCAGCAGTTCCAGCATTCAGATAGGCTTTCTGTGATCTTTTAAAGGACTTCCCAAGCCCTCTGCTCTGAATTGCCTTGGCCTGCTGTTGTCACCATGTCCTGCTCCCTTAACAATCCGATTCCAGGTGACCTCGGGGACAAGGGACTATACAGGTGCATCTTGACTGCACAAGTCAGTGGAAGCACGACGCAGCCCACGAAGCCACTGGACAGGAGTCAACCATGGACTCTTGGCCACAATTCTTTCTCCCTGCTACCCGAGAGGCATGTGTACTTCCCTTTGCACTTTCTCCTTAGAGTCTGGCCTTGTGGTGGGGCACAGTAACTGGGGCCCAGGGGAAGGTAGCTGCTGGACCGGCATGTGGTACCTGACATTCTTCCAGAACCTTGTCTTTGCAGACTGGGATCCCTCTCTAAAGTCCCCTGACCAGCGTATGGCTCCATGTTTCTGCTTAATGAATTTAATGGATTCTGGCATTTTCTCATAGTCCTGGATTTTCTCTAACTCAAGCAGGACAATTTTAATTCCATCCTGAATGAGAGCATTGTACATTGCTATTTGCTCTTCGGATGAACTCCCCAGCCAGCTGAATCCTGATGTTTCTCGGACCAAAATGATAATCAGTCTTCTGCTTTTCTTTACGTTTTCACTAGTGACCTCGACAATGTCTGAAAAACATGAAAACACAGCATAGTAAGGAAAATTTCCATTATAATCATCCTCTCCAGAAGCAAAGCCCACAAGGTTCTCAGCACCTAATCCCTCATGCAATTTTTTTCTTATATTAAGATTAAAGGAGTTTTCCATTTTATAGACCAGCTCAAAAACTGACCCATGGAAGTCGAGTATTTCATTTGGGACTCAGAATACTTACAGTAAAAACTTAAAAACCCTGTTAAACCATTTGCTTTCTATCACTCCTGTTTTATTGTATCAGTTGTAAAGTAACTACTGGATCTAACTAGTTGTTAAGCTTTCCAAAACTAAATTAAACTTGGTTAATTGTTGCTCCAACAAAATATGAGAAAAGTAAATACATGCACTGAGTAAATTTGAAAATCATCATCGTGCACCATTGAAGAGATCCTTAAAATTGTCAAATATGTATACCTATGCTAGCCTTTTAGAAAAATGAAACCCAGCTTCAATGATTACATTTATTTTACAACAGGACTTTTACTTTTTTCCATTACACGCATACCTTCCCCAACGTAGTCATCCCTCCCGTAAATGAACAGCTTATATCCACACTGTTTTTCCAAGACCTCAGGCAAGACTTTAAACACAAAAATATCTGAATTAGAGGTGGCTCCTTCCCCATGGGTCTTTGGATACAGTATGTATGCGTCATAGGTCTTTCCATCCGAAGCTAAAGGGGAAAATGTAATATAATATATTTAGATACAAAAGGAAAAATAAGAGATTTGGTAAAGTCAGTATCACAAACATGCATTTCAGAATGAATTACTAATTCATCTTGTACAATGGTAAAATTGAAGCAGAAATACCCAAAGCATAATACCTTTGTGAAGTAATTGATTATCTCTTACAAGTTGCTATTTATAGTGTTTTACTATGAAGTTGTTCTCATATTAATTGATAGCCTCACATTCAGGATCCTTTGACTCTCAGTGTGGGAACTATCCTTATCTCCCTGTTCTCATCTTCCTGCCCAGATGTCTCAACCCTGGATTCTATCCACTTGGCCTTTTATACATTGTAGTAGTAGTAGTGTTTTGCAAGGTTGAAACAAAAGGAAATGAACTTCCCTGATGTATAAAAATTGAGTTATTTCTTTGATTTGAAGGCAGATCATGGGGTGATCTGCATCCTACCCAGCATGGAGCAGATCCTCATCAACAGCTTCAGAATAACTGGATTTATAAACAGATGCTCTAAGTGCATGTTTATCCCACCATTATGGACACTAATGCAGTGACTTGGGAGGCAATGCCATTTGGTTTATTCCAATATTATGAAACTCTGGTTATTTATAAGAATAACTACTATCCATATATATGCCACATTTCATTTTAAAATTTAAGTAATAACCCTCTCAATTTTCTACTATATTTCTTAACTGTCCCCTCTCTGCAACCAGAAATATTGCATAAGACACAAAATTGTACCTTTTCTTGGGATAAAATCATGGCAAGAATCCCTGAACCAAAGTACTATGTCAACCTTGAAGATTTTATAGATGAAAACACAGCATGTAATTATCACTGTTAGCATCACAAATATGCCGATTACATGCTTCTGGAAGTCAGGGACTATGGCACAAAAAAAAGAAAAAATATATTAGGACCAAAAGAGTTAAACTACTGAGCATAGCAAATTAAACATTATCATCCCAGGGAAACCGTATCTGGGACTGACCTGCAATCCCAGATCCTAGACCATATTAACCCACTCATTAACACCACTTAATAATGGATACGAATGGACAAAGCAATCTAGAACAGATATTATATAAAACTAAGGTACACTGTATTAAATCTCCACCTACATAATATGCTATACAAAAACATAGGAAAAACACCAAAGGACATAGAGCAGAGCACTCCACCATAAAACAAGTCCAAGTCCTTCAAAGGCCTACAAAAGTGCTGACAGGTGGGGCCAGCTGAGGGCTGGTGGAAAGGAGAGAAGGGATTAGGGGTGTCATACAGAGGTTCACACCTCCACATTCTCTTCATGCTCTAATTATTCATCCAATGGTTGCAAAGGAGGAGGGGCCGAGGAGAAAGGTGAGGGGGAGAAGAAGGGGAGGCGGCTGGAGAAGAAAAAAGAAGAAAGCACCCTCTAAATATCAGGGGCCATGCAGGCACCCAGAAAAAGAGAATCTAAAACCTCTACTTTTCACTCTTCCAATTTAGGTCTCGGATCCATCTGATTTGGAAATGAAGTAGAAATTAAGATGTACCATTTTCCAGACCAATATCCAACTGTCCCAACTGATAGTTCATATTTACAGTCTTAATTACTACAGTTCCATAAAAGACCATCATATCTATAGATCTATTTCTTTTTATTCAAGACCATCTTGATTATTCTTTACCATTTACATTTCCGTATGACTTTTAAAATAAATCTGTCCACAACAACACACTACGCAAACAAACACACATGCACGCCTGCACAATACGAGCATATAACAAGGGCCCTGACCTCGGCTGTTCGGGCACAGGGCTGGCTTAAAAGCAGACAGCAGGACAGAAAGCTTCCTCGAAAAAGAAATCATTCAGTTGACAAGTGAAAGAAGAATAGAAATTACCCCATTTAGGAGGAATCCAAGAGTATTTTGGGCAGAAGAAATAGCAGTGCAGACCTCAAGGTAATGGAATCTCATAACAGTCGCATTTCAAAATTGCATTTCAAATAAATAGTTTCGTTGTTTACCTGGCCGTTTCAATTGGACATATGCTGCACTTTTACCATATGTATTCCTAGCTAAACAAGTAAATGGATGTAGATAAAATCTACTTTCCACTGCTGAAATATTAAGCACTGTGAGTATATTCCTTCTTTTGGTTAAAGGACTTTCCGTTCTGTTCAAAAGAGAGTAAACAAAGTTGTTTAAGTACACTGCATCAACCACAAATTAGACACACGTATACATGGTCTGTCTCTTTACTTGCTGTATACACTGTGGCAGAAATAGTCACCAGCCCTAACCACAGGCCTAACAATCAGGTGGTTAGAGGCGCTGATCTGAGATTTTCTAGCCCTAGGACCATTTTCAGTAAAAGACTCAGTACAGAGATCAAATTAAAATTACTAGATCCCAAGAAGAAAAATACGGCCATATGCATCCTAGTCTCCATGGGGCAGAGAGAATATATGAAACAAGAGGAGACTTGGGCAGATGACAAAGGATCATCTGCGGGTGATGGTGAGGAGTTGGCTTATCCCTACAGAGATAACAGGCAGCCGTTAGGGACTTGGGCAGTGGGGGGAGGCCTGGTTCTTGACACCATTTAGGAAGTCTTTTCTAAACTACTTAAAGACACAATGACATGAAGAGTAATTTAGAAAAGCTGCTTCACTGGAATGCTGCAACATATATAACTAAATTTAAGAAAAGCCTTCCAAGTGGTCCAGAATTTGCACCACAATGACATGTATTTTTGCCTTAAATGTCCAAGATCTCACAAATCCTGTTCAGCTTAGCAAAACTCAATATGGGCAGCAAAGGGTTAAGAACCAGTCAACAGCCAGTTAACCCTTGCTATCAGATTAAACCATTAAGGTTATAGATTTTGACATGGAATTTAATAGCAAAATTTCTGCCCTGCATGACTGGCTTATACACTCACGTATACTCTTCCGCCAGCACTGGATCATCTTCATCGATTGATGACCCATTCCACTTCCAGGAGACATAGGCAGTGGGATAGCCAGTGACATTGCAGATCAGTTGTAGCTGGGATCCTGCAAAGCAATGTATTTTAAACCATAACAGTAATTGATTTGTATCTGACCTGTGGATTAATAAATGGCTACTAAATAAAATTTTTAAGCTACAGGAACATACAAAGAAAAAGACAAATTGCCCTTAAACACACCACCCAGAGGTAACCACTACTAGTAACTTTATGTGTCTCATTCCTTATCTTCTCTGTATACATATACAATTTTTAAAATTACTGTCTAATGTTTGTAATTATTGTGCATTGGGAATTTCGGCTCATATGATTAGCCTTCCAAAAACAAGCTGTTTCATGGCTGCTTGGAATTCCATAATACAGATACATACTATGATTAACTTTTTTCCTGTTGCTAAATTTGCTTCTAATTTTCCATTATTATAATTTATATTCCAATGAGTGTTCCTATATATCACTATGTATATCCTATGGTACTACTTTGCATCAAAATCTGGAAGTAGAACTGAGTTAAATGAGGTACCCATTTTAAAAGCCAGCCCCCTCTCTCAGTGACACTATAGCATCATTTTCCCCTAACCCCTGAGATACCAAAAATTTTTGTTTAGTCGTTGCCAACTGAGAGAAGACAAAAAATTCCATTTATATTTTCATCTTCATTTCTTGAAATTATGGTCAATTGACATATTTTTCTTAAGTTTAGTATTCACTGGTCTTTCTTTTAAGAACTGCTTGCTATGCCTCGTGTTCATTCTCCTGTTAACCTTACTGATTATTCTGGGAGTTCTTTATTCAAAAGAGATATTAACTCTTTATCATACATGAAGACTATTCCAAACATCTTTCAGAGTGTGTTGCTTTCATTTTATTTTTGTTTATGGAAATTCCTTGGTGTAGAGATTTTTACTTCTTATATCAAATTTATAACTGTTTTCCTAATCAGTTTTTCATTATTTTATTTCTAAAAGCCCTCTCTACCACCAAATCAGGAAATTATCCATGTACATTCTCATTTAAGTATATAATGTTTTTACTGTTTCATGGTTTTAATGTTTTAGTCCTTTAACCTGCCTAAGCTATAATTAGGTGTGGTATGCGCAGTTGGGGGGGGGGAGGAAGCTTTAACTTAATGTTTTTATCCAAATAGCTGATTGATCATTCCACAACCACTTATTAAATAATAAATCTCTTCCTCCCTAATTTGAAATGCTATCTTTATCATAAAATCATATCTTACTTATTTGGGATTTTCTCAGTTGATCTGAATATGTTACTGATGCCAAAGGTACCACACTCTCAATTACTGCAGTTTCAGGGTAAATAATACCATTTAGAGTCCTTCTCAACAGTATCTTAATAATCTCATCATTTTAATCTCCTACGTGAATTTCAGAATCACTTGCCAATTTTTATTGGAATTCCATTAAACCTATAACTTACTTTTAGGAGTTGACATCTTTATAATTTCCAGTTTTTCATAGAGGGAAAGCATATATATTTCTATTGCACTTTTCCTTAAACTGGTGTTCCTCAAGACTGTTTTCACTGCAGCTCCCTTTGAGTCTTTTTAGACATTTTTATCCTAATTGCCTCCCTTGCCGTGAATTATTAATGCCATAGATATACAGTATATCTGCTGATTTAGTTTTCTTTACCCATTAAGAACCAATTTTCTATCCATTGGAGACATGATTACTACCCTCTGGGAATGTTATGTTTTGATCTCTCAAATGTTCTGCTATTTATATGCCAGGGTTTGCTTTTTCATTTGTTTATTCCTTTCTTATAAATTCCATATACTTTTTAAAAGATTTCACTAAGATATTCTGTAGATCTCTATGACACTTATTGTCATAAATACAATCTCTTCCCCATTATGCATTCTAGTTGGTTATCACTAAGCAAGTCTAATGATTCAGAATAATAATTTTGTACCTGGCCAATTCATAAAATGTTAATTCTGATTTTTTTCTCAGTAATTCTCTTTGGATTTATAGGTACATAATCATGTGATCTGAAAATAATAAATTTCTCCCTTACAGTAAGCACACCTTGGTTCTTTTACCTATGACTCCATTGGTGGGTACTTCCAGAACATTTAACTAATATTAGTTATGTGGGCACCTGTCTTGCTCTTCAGTGAGAAGGTCCAGGCCAGTAGAAGGGCTAATAACACTTAAATGTTTCACCATTAAGAATGTTGGTGACTACTGGTTTGAACTGATGCTATTTATCAAGTTAATGAAGTAAATATCCTTCAACTCTTACCTTTATAAGTCATTTTATTAGTAATTGTTAAGTCACTTTAACAGTAAAAGAGATCCTATTTACCACAATAAGTGTCATACAGATATCTACAGAATTACTAATCAAATGCCTGTTTAACAACCTTCAGGATACAACAGGGTGATGTGTGCATCTGAATGATGTGATATATTAAAGTAATTGTTTAATATGAAACTATTTTTAGATCTGGAGATCAATGCAACCTAGGTTTTAGTGGTCTGAAGTCCACATCTCTCGAGCATGCATTCCGCAGGGAGCCCGACCAACAGGGCAAAAAGTGGTTCTGGAGGTTGAGACAAGAAAATTGTAGGTATTGCAATGGTTTGTGGCCCTCCAGACTGCCAGTGTCTCAACAGATATAAGATATGTCTGTGACATTAAAATTCCAAGAAAGGGAAGAGGATTGGGGGGAAAAATGCTTTTTTAGGTTCTAAAGGAAAGCAATAATGGGAAGAAAAAATGGACTGTGAAACACTGCTGTAGATTCTATTGGCCTATATTTAATTTTGAGTTTCCACATCTTTTTCTTTATGTCACCTTTTGCCATGAATAACAACTTGGCCAAGTACAGAACTGATAGGTCACAAACTTTTACCTTCTAATCTTGCAATTGCTCATTGTCTTCACGTAGCTACTATTACACAAGAGGATTCTGGACGCCAGTCTGATTTTGATCCTCTGATATAAAAATCTGTCCTTATGTTTGGACCAGTGGTTTCCTAGAATGTTCAGTGATGGGAGAAATGCTCTATATTTCTGTTAATTTGGCATTCACTGGTCACATGTGGCTATTAAGCCTTTGAAATATAGCTAATGTAACTGAGGCACTAATTTTTAATTGAACTACATTAATTAACTGAATTTAACCACATGTGTCTTATGGCTACTGTATTGCATGGGGTAGGTCTGGATGCTTATGAGATTATGCCTTTATTCTTGAAACGAAAATGTTTCACTCACTTCTAGAATGACTATCATTTTGGCATGTTGTTACTCTTCAGCCTGAAAGATTAGTTCTGGTCATAAGAAATCCATCCCGCACAAGTCAGATAAATTACATTTCTCATTCTTAATCCTGTCGAAGTTGGCCTTTGGCTGGTGTTTGCATGGGTAATGTGTGTCCATAGGAAAATACAGGTGGGCAGACCCTCAAGGCAAGGAAGCCAAAGAACATGGGAATATATAACCTGTGTCCCTTTCCCTCTAAGTACAGGTAGAGCCAGTAAATGTCTTAGGTTATATGTAGTGAGGTTTATCTTAATCTTGAGTTTAGAATAATGATTTCAGCACATCCTGACTGGAGTGCACTTACCCACATCTACTTCTAATGTGCCATTAACTGGGCTCTCAATCACAGGCTTCATGGGTCTGTTTTCCTCTGAAAGAAAAGCATCCACAGGGCTTCTTAGTATCAGAATCTAAGCAACAGATCAGAATCTTGAGTGATATGACAAAATGGAGCAAAAGAGACTCCATGGCATCTGGCCAGACAGCCCCCCAAGTGCCCACAGCACACAGTGCAAGACGTGAAGGAATGGCTGACCCAGAGGCCGCAGCGAGACCACAACACCTGCTACAAAGCCTGGGCCCTGCTGAACCCACAGAATTTGGTGCTATAAACCCGCACACATCACCAGGGCCCCACCACTCCCAAGTGCCTCTCTTAAAAGAAATCAGGAAAAACAAGTTACTGTGGAAAGGTACTTCCCCGAACGGAGGATGATTAACCAGAAGGGCCCTCAATGCGAGATCTGCTTGTGTTAATAACCTGAGTAATGGCCCAAGAGTAGAATAGAATGCTAAGCAATTTAGCATAACTTACTAAAACTGACAGAAAAATATTAAGGAGCTCCAGAAATGAACCTGACGTTCATTTACTAGAAGTTTGGCTTCACGGGTTCATCTGTAACCAAGCCTGAGAAACTATGAGCTTGAACACCCAGTATTCTACCACAGTCCAATTAAAAAAAAAAAGAAAAGTAAGCTCCATCAGGGCAGAATATGGTCTCTTTTGTTCCTTGATGTATACCCAGAACTGTGCCTACCACAGAGTAGATGCTCAGTAAATATTTTTTAATCTGCCTTTGTCAGAAAACAAAACATGACCTCACCCCTGATTAAGTACATTATTTCTACACAGGGGATCAGAAAGGGCAATGGAGAATATTGCAAACACACTTGACCTATTTAAAACATCCCCTAGTGCCCTGTTTCCCTAAAATTCTGTCCACTGGCCTGGTTGCTGTATCTTAACATAGACAAACCAAAGTTGCACAATGATCAGAGAGAAGCAGCTAAACACTCAAGATGGTTGTGAAACAAGGGCTGTTGAAAATTACAACTTGCTGGTACATGTGGGACCTAGGTGACAAACTAATTTTGATTCAACAAAATTAATGTCTGAAAAAATAAGTTATTATAGTATTGAGAAAACTTAGCTATATGAAAGGCAATCACACTCTGGGTTTACCTGGGATAGCCCCCACCTATAACTACTGTCCCAGCCCTTTAACTTTGAAAGTCCTGGTTAAAGCAACTCCTCTTATGTTACTGAAAGCTCACAAAATCTGGTATTTACTGAAAAGGTGAGCATCCTGCCCATGCCCAGGTAATTTGTAGGAGTGCATTTTGTTGTAAAATAGGTTTTAATATGAAATATGGTTAATAGAGAATTGAAAGCCTCAGGAAAATTAACAATAATCATCATCATATACCTGTTTGTTTCTCATCTATTTTGCACCAGGCACATGCCCACAAGCTGAGCACACTTCCTCAACAACCTTCTTACAGAAGAGGAGACAGGCTTACAGAGGTTAAATAACTGGCTAACAGGAACTAACAAGACTGTAACTTATTCCAAAGCCATCGGTGTCCAGTCCATAGTGCTGGACCCTAGTGCTAGAATCCCCAGGTGAAGGCTTTCAGAACTTCCTCTTTCACCACTGGGAGGGAGCCCCTAGCTCTCTGGAAGAACCACCTTTACCCATGCTAAAGAACAAGCCTCCTAATTCAGTTGGAAAACATAACTCACGTTGCCTGTTTAATTAGCACTGCGTCTGAAGCAGGAATGCAAAACACTCATATAGTATTTAACAAGAAAATGAAACTAAAGCCACATGACCTGTGTTACATCATCAAGTTGCTCTTGGATTTAGTTCCCCCATAGGCAGTGAAGATAATAGTAGAATCCTGGTCTCTAGGCCTTCCTGGGTTCAGCCTTCTCGGATGGGAGCTATGACTCACCTAGAGTAAGAAGTTCTATAACCCGGGTAATATGATACTGCTTTCCCAAGTGTGTGTAGGATGCATGACAAGTATAGATCCCTTTATGCGCTGTGTTCACATTCGCCATGATGAGTTTATTTTTCTGTCCACTGAAGTTGATATTGTCAAGAAGAAGAGGTTTACAATCCTAGATAGCGGGAGAAAAAGGAAATATTGAAAACCAATGAAAAACTTTTCCCAGTCCACCAGCAAAAGCAACTGTGTTTTTTTCACATTGGCAAATGTTATGTGTATATATAAATACATACGCACACACACATATACATATATATATACAATACCCACATTCATATCTATTCACACATATATGAGTATATATGAACCTCTCTCTATATGAATATGTTCCTTGCATACAAGGTTTAAATTTTTTGGCAAACGTCATAATTATTTTCCCAGGATATTTTATTTTTATGCCTATGAGCCTTGTACTTTGAAGACAAGTGAAGGCAATTACTTTACAAGAAAAATATGGTTGAGGAAAGAATGCTACTACTATAGTTTTTAGTAATTCTGTACTTCCTTTCTACACTGATATATATTTTGTATTTCTTAACCTCTATAAGATGATTGCCCTTGTAAATGCCAACAAATTAGGTAGATCAAAGGTACCACAAAACATGGTGCGTTCCATGGAGTGCTAGCCAATCCAGTTACATAGTAACCACTACAGAAATCACTAAGTTATTTAAGGACCACTGATAGCTAAAAATATTTAAAAACATTAAATATTTTTAATAAGATGCAAAATAATATTTTGTAATAGTCATCTCTTTAGAATCTTAAGTTTATATTCAGCTTTATCTCTAAATATCTTCTATTTCTACTATAATTTTCTCAACAGCATCTTACTAAATTAAAGTAACAGAAAGATATCAGTTAAACTACAAATTAAATGGATGCACTCTTAAAAAATGTTTTTAAAATTTCCTATTAAGTTTCACCATTCAAAAGCAAACACTGTAACAAATGAAAAAGTACTTAGCAGATCCATCCTATTGTCTATGACAGAAAAGTATTTCATTTGCTGGAAAAGTAAAATTATCATATTTAATATAAAATTACCTTATACCATTGTATTTTGGGTAATTCATTTTTTTCATCTTTAAGGAAATCCAAAAAAGGACACACAAGTCGCCCATCTCCTGCAAGGGGCAGTTTCTGTGTAAATATGGCTTGTGCATTGTAACACAGATTAGGCTCATGTTGTACAAACTTTGCAGTTATTTTACTTTTGAGGCAGTAAGTTGAATTTCTAAAACAAATCAAAATAGGCGAATTAAGCGCTTTTAAAAGATGTTTCTGTCCTTTACTATTCCAATTACACAGAATACATGTTCGTAACATAATAATTCTTTTCTCACCTTACTGCACAATAGTAATGTCCTGTATCCTCTACCTTAGTAGGAACAAACCAAAGTTTATCTTTATGCTGATGAATCCTGGAGTCTCGTTCCATAGAAATAAGTGTCTTGCTGTCATTTTTATACCAAGTTATACTGCCTTCCCTTGCATTTGTGTTAAGAGGACATGAACGAACATCAATTTCATGTGCAGATGAAACTAAAATTATTGGTTCTTCAATTTCCTCACATTCATCTTTAAAAGGGAGACAGGGAAAATAATTTCAATAAGAAGTTTGTCAATGTTTCTTAATGTATTATCTACATATAAATACATCAATTATAAAATGCATTAATTCATGTTATATATGAGAGTTTTAATAGCCTAGGTTTCAGTGTATTATCCTAGGAGTCTGGAAGACCTGTATTCGAATCTAGTCATGCCAGTTGGGTGACCTCGGACAAGTTATTTAACTTCTCTTATCTCCACTTTATTCACTGCTCTCAATAGCCAAAATGGAAAACCTCACTAATCATGGGGTATCATGTAGAATATTCAGAAGGGTTTTAAAACTCAGTGATAATATAGCAGGAGAGATATCTGCTTCAGTACAAGATGGAGTAACAGGGTCTGGATTCACCCTCCCACTTGAGCAACTCAAAAAATGGACAAAGTGCATGAAACAACAACATTCAAGACACTGCATTATCAGGGAACAAAGGACAGAAATATTGGAAAGATGGGAGACAATGGAGATGAACCCTATTACTTTCCCAAATTACTGCCTAGAGAGAGATTCTAGCTCATAACATTGCAGGGAAGAAACAGAGGCAAAGGCCAGTGTTCAGAGTTGAGGAGATGAAGCTGGGAATTCAGGTAAACCAAGAGTGCTCAAGACAGAGATTAGAGTTGTGTATGTATGCATCTATGAGTGTGTGTGTGTATATACATACATATATACATATATATATATATATATTGTGTGTGTGTGTGTGTATACACCTCTTCATTAATGGGGCATCAGATAGAGTACCCACAAGAGTTTTGCCTCAATAAATGGAGCAAATTAGGCTTGTAATAAATCTTGTTCTGATCCTGACTTATAAAGCTTCAGAGTAACACCTGAAGGGATCAATTATTTCCAAATAACAACCCTGTGGCAGAACAAAGCTGAAGAATATTTTTAGTAATACAAAAATATCCAGCACCCAAAATGGTAAAATCTACAATGTCTAGAGTCAATCAAAAAGAGTACTAAGCATGCCACAAAGCAGGAAAATACAACCAATAATGAGAAGAAAAAAATAAGTCAATCAAAACTGATCCAGAAATGATGTAAGTGATAGAATAGTTGGGGAAATTAAAATAGTTATTACTACAGTGTTCCAGTTGTTCAAAATGCTAGATCAAACATGTTGAGTAGAGGCATGAAAGAAATTACTTAAAAAACCTAAATCAAACTTACAGAGATTAAAATTAAAATACTGACTTAAAAAAATACATCAGATATGACTAATGGCAGATATGATATTGCAGAAGAAAAGATTAGTGAACTTTAAGACACAGTGTTAGAAACTGTCCAAAATTAAACAGAGAGAAAAATGACAGAACAAAATAAACAGAGTATTAGTTAGTTGTAGGACAACTTCAATATATGTAATATGAACCCGTAAAGAAGAGGAGAGGTGGATGAAGCATAAAAAGCATTTGAAGAAATACAGGTTGAAAATTTTCAAGATTTTATTAAAATGATGTACCCACTACCCCAAAACTACAGTAAACCTCAAAGCAAAGATGAAAAAAAATTCATCAAATAAAGACAAAAATGATAAAGCCTTCTTGTCAGAAATAATACAAGCCAGAGGAAAGTAAAATAAAGATATGTACTGAAAGAAAAAAATAAAGCCTAAAAATTCTATATCCAGTGAAAATACTTTTAAAAATGGAGGCAAAATGAAGATATTTTTTCAGATTTATAAAAGCTGTAAAAACTCATCACACACAGAGGCCACACTGCCAGAAATATGTGAGGAAGTCTCTCAGAAAGAAGGAAAATAAATCAGATGAAAAATGAATCTACACAAAGAAATAGATAGTAGCAGCAGCAATGTTTACTACATGGGTAATCATAAAATATTTATTCTTATTATTTAAATCTCTTTAAGATAACTGAATGTTGAAAGCAAAATCATGTATGGTGAAATTTATAACCTATAAAGACATAAAATGTATAGAACTATAGGAGAAAGTTCAAGAAGGGAGAAGTGGATATATATTAAGTGTTTTACTTTATATATGAAATGGTTTAGTTATTTTATATATTTATATATTTCATATATTTATATATATGAAATGGTGAGTTAAAGATAGATACTATAAACACTAAAACAGTTATTTTTTTTAAATGCTATTAGTTTAAGCCAATATGGGAGGTAAAATGAATCAGGAAGATTCTCAATTAATCTAAAAGGCAGCATCAAATTGGAAAAAATAACAAAGAATTGATAGGACAAATAGAAAATAAAATAACAAGATCCTAAAATTAAATCCGAACATGTTAATAATCTTATTAAACATTTTTAATGGTCTAAACACTACAAATGAAAGGCAAGGTGGTCAGATTGGATTAAAAAAGGACCTATCTACACACTACCTAGTATACACATGTGCTCACACATACACACACTGTAAGTATAAAGACACAATTACATTAAAAGTAGAAGCAAGAAAAATATACTATGTTAATGCTAATCACAGAAAATTTGGTTATTAAGAGTACCAAAGTAGATTTACAGTAAACAATATCACCAAAGATAAAAAGGGTCATTTCATTATGAAAAAGGAATCATTCAACAAGAGATCCATAGTAAAGCTAAATGTTTATTCACCAACTAATAGTGCTTCAAAGAACGTGAAGCAGAAACTGATAGAAATGCAAGGAGAAATAGGGAATCCCATGATTACAGTCAGAGATTTTAATACACTGCTCATGGTAATTGATAAAAGAAGTAAACAACTAGACAGATAATCTGTAATGTGCTAAAAGATTTGAACAACACTATCAACATTACAGTCAATATTTATAGAAAACTCTACCCAGCACAGAATAATACACATTCTTTGTAAGGCACACAAAATGCTTACCAAGATATACCATATTCTTGCTCATAACCCAATATTCAATAAATTTAAAAGGATTCAAATTAGACAAAGTATGTTTTCTGATGACAATGGATTAAATTAGAAAATGAGTAACAGAAAGAAATCTAGGAATTCTCCAAATATTTGAAAACTAAAATACACATTTCTAAATAACCCATGAGTCAAAGAAAAAAATACACAGATTAGAAAGTGTTTTGACCTAAATAATAAGGAAAACACAACATTTAAAACCTTCTGGCATACAACTGAAGCAGTACCTACAGAAAAATTGATAGCACTAAATGCCTGCATAAGAAAAAATATCTCAAATTGATGATTTCAGTTACTACTTAAATTGGAAAAAAATTATACCCAAAGTAAGCAAGAGATAGTAAATAATATAGATCCAAGGGAAAATCAATGAAATGTAAAACAGAAAAATCAAAGATACCACAAGTTAGTTCTTTCAGGAAACTGATAAAATTAGTAAATGTCTAGCCACACTGACCAGGAAGAAAGAAAGGGGACAGCTTCTATTAAAATGATCTTAAAAGAGCAATAAGGAAATAGTATAAAGAATGTTATAACAATAAATTCAACAATTTAAATGGGCAAATTCCTTGCGAGGTACAGACTACCAATGCTCCCTCGAGAAGAAATAGATAACCTGAGTAGCCCTATTGATATTAAAGGAATTGGATTTGTCATGAAAAACCTTCCAACAAAGAAAATTTCAGGCTTAGATGACTTCATTGGTATATTCATGGGAGAAATAGCACCAATTTTACACAAAGTTTTCCAGAAAATTAAAGAGTCGGTAACACTGCTCAATTCACTCTAGGAGGTTAGCATTATTCTAATATCAAAACTGAAGACAATAGATGAGGGGGGAAAAAATCAGAATGTTTGGTATGTTGATCTGGGTAATGGTTATATGAGTATATACACATGTCAAAATTCATTGAGCTGTATACCAAGATGTCTGCATCTTAGTGTACGTACCTCAGTAAAAAAAAGTTACAAGAAAACCATAAATCAATCTTCATCACTAACATAGATGTATAATTTATTTAAAATGTTTCAGCAAGTTGAATTCTACAATACATTAAAAAAGGATAATGTATTATGATGTACATAACATCCCAGGAATGCAAAGTTGGAGTCATTAAAAAAAAGAGTTGGATTGATTTTTTTTAATCAATGAATAAACTTCCATATAACAGATTTTAAAAGAAAAAATACATAATCATCTCAACAGATGGTGAAAAAGCATTTGACAAAATCCAATAAATATTCCTGATAAAAACTGCCAGCAAATTAGGACTAGCAAGGAACTTCCTGAACCTAATTAAGGGCAGCCATGAAAAATCTATACTTATCGTATCTGGCAAGACTAGGAGCAAGGCGAGGGTGTCAGGCTGATCACTTCTATCCAGCATCACACTGGAAGATCTAGTTAGCGCATTACAGCAGGGAAAATAAATAAACGGTATTCAGATTGAAAGGGAAAGCAAAATGTCTTTATTTGCAGAGAAGAGGATCATCTATGTAGAATATGCTCTGAAATCTACAGAAGACTTAGAAGGATTGGTAAATTGTAGGATACAATATGAATATGCAAATTAAATGTGTTTGCTTCTACTAACAAAGAATAATTGAAAACTGAATTTTTAAAAGTACCATTTACAATAACACCAAAAGATATTAGTAATTAGGGATAAACCTGTAAAAGATGCATCAGACCTATCCAGTGAAAACTACAAAATACTGCTTAAGTAATTTAAACAAAATTTAAATAAATGAAGAAGCATATACTTTGTTTATGGATCAGAAGACTCAATATTGTTAAGATGTCAGTTTTCTCCAAGTTGATTTATATTCAATTCAGTCCCAATCATAATTGAAGCAGGATTTTTTGTACAAGTTGACAAGCTGATTATAAAATTCATATAGAATTATTTAAAACAACTTAGATTTTAAAAACCTTTTAAAATCTCTTTTAACAAGTTGGATATACTAATGCTAAAAAAAGAACTTCTAAGACAGGATTTCTAGATGGCAGCATGAGGGTCTCCATAAATCCATTCCTTAATAAAAACAACAAAAAGACTAGAAAATTTCCTCAAAATCAAAGGTCTGCAATAACCAGAACATTTATTTAAAAACAACAACACTGGCTGGCTCTCAGTAGAACAGCAGTGTGTGTGGCTTTGTAAGTTAAACTGCTCTGGTCCTCCCGCTTCCCAGCTACACTACAGCCTTGAAAAACCAGTGGCCTTGCAAACACAGTGGCTGTGAAAACCAGCAGGTTTGTAAGAGCAGATAAGGTTTGGAGCTCCTCAAAAAGTCCCATTTCCAGAGCACTGTTATAATTTGGCCTGACTGGCAACTCCATGGAAAAGTCATACTCACAGAATTGTGTTTTTATTGACCTGACCTAGATCTCCACCAGAAAAGCCCTATCTATCCCCAATGTGTTTTGTTTAAAAAAACAAAAATCCATCTATGACAACTGTTCAGCACTGTAGTTGACTGAAGCTGCAATAGTAGTTGGAACAAATGAGAGTCTGAGCAAAAGAAAAAGGAATCTCTGAAGAACCAAATGTCCACAGGGAGCTTTGAAAAGCTCTAACGTATTCCTGGGGAATCTAGAAGAGTGCACATGTATGCAGAACTATTTAAATGCCCAGCAAAGACTAAAGAAGGTACCAGTCTCTCAAATCTGGATGATCTTGAGGTCATGCACAAGCAGGACATAAAGACCGGGGCAGAGTTGTAAACAACCTAAGTGTTGAAGGCAAAGCCATCCCACATTAGAGCCCCTCAGCAAAAGACAGAAGACTTATTGGGTAAAATAATATAAGGAAATCTCTGAGTTGACCAAACAGAGGCCTCAGAGGCTCTACACTACAGGAAACACAGACTTTACAGAATTAGCCCAAGAAAATTATTAAACAAATGAGCATCAGCAACAAAACAATAACAGACCTTGTGTATGGGAGGGACTAGCATATCTGATTCCCAGAGTTGCCACATTATACTCCCTAAAATGTCCAATTTTCAACAAAAGATGCAAAGAAACAGTAAAGTATTTCCCATACACAGGGAAAAAAGCAGTCAACAGAAACTCCCAGAGGGGTCCAGACACTAGACTCACTAAACAAAGGCTTTAAATTGGCAATTATAAATATGTCAAAAAACTAAGAAAACATGTCTAATGAATTAAAGGAAAGTATGACTGCAATGTCTCACCAAATAAAGAACAGCAATAAAAACACAGAAACTATCAAAGAAAACCAAGTAGAAATTCTGGAGTAGAAAAGCCCAATAACTGATACAAAAAATTCACTTGGACACAACACCAGATTTGAACTGGCAGAAGAAAGAATTGGTAAACTGGAAGACAAGTCAACCATTTACTGAAAGATTATGCAGTCTGAAAAAGAATCAAGAAAACTACATAGAGCCTCAAAGACCTGTGGGCCATCATCAAGAATACCAACATATGCATAATAGAAAGAGAGGAGAAAAGAGTCAGGAAAAATATTTGAGGAAATAATGGACAAAATTTCCCAAATTTTATGAAAAGCACTAATCTACACATCCAAGATACTCAAAAAATTCTAAGTAGTATAGTCTGAGAGACACACACCTAGATACATCAGTCAAACTGCTGAAAGACAAAGACAGAGTCTTGAACACAGCAAGAGAAAACTCCTCACATATAAGGAACTTTCAATAAGATTAACAGATGGCTCTCTGAAACCATATAGGCCAGAAAGTCATGAAATGACATATTCAAAGTGCTGAGAAAAAAAGACTGTCAACCAAGAATTCTATATCTGGCAAAATTATCCTTCAAAAATGAACATGGAATGTGGGCTTTCCCCAGATAAGCAAAAACTTATCTGGGAGAGAGTTCATCAAGAATAGACTTGCCCTATGGGAAATGCTAAAGGGAGTCCTTCAGGATGAAATAGCATTAAATAAGACAACAACTCAAATCCACATGACAAAATAAATAAAGAACATTAGCAAAAGTAACTGCATAGGTAAATGTACAAGTCAGTATGAGTGTTTTGGGTTATAATTTCCTTTATTTCCTATATGATTTAAAAAATAACTATAAAATAATGTAAATCAGTTAAAAGAGGGCATAGTTCTAAATGTAAAATTTTAAAATATGAAACATCTAGAAGGAAATACAGGAGAACATTTTTATGATCTAGGGTCAAAGATTTTGTTTAGATGTAATATCAAAAACACAACTTATAAAAGAAAGAAGATTCTTAGAATGGTCTATAAGGTTTCACACAATCAACCTCCACCACTCCCCATTACCCATTACTCATCTCTTAGCATGTCCCTCACCTTTCTCTCTGCTCTCACCACACTGCTATTTTAGTTCCCGGAACATGTCAGTACTCTTGGCCTCAGGACCTTGGCACCTGCTGCCTTTGTCTCCCTGTGACTCATTGAAATTAAGAACTTCTACTTTTTTAAAAGATATCATTAAACAAATGAAAAGACAAACCAGAGACTGGGAGAAAATATTTACAAATTACTTATTTAAGAAAGGTCTTGTATACATTTAATATAAAGAACTCCAAAAACTCAATAATAAGAAACAAATAGCCCAATAAAAAATGGGCAGATTTGGAAATTTCACCAAAGAAGATTCATGAATAGCCAAAAACACATGCAAAAAACACATGAAAATAAGTTCATTATAATTAGCAAAGTGGAAATTGAAACTTCACTCAGATGTTACTCTTTTAGGATTAAAATTTAAAAGGTTGACAATACCGAGTCTTGGTGAGGGTGTGGAGAAACTAGAGTTCTCATCTTTTCTAACTATACTCACTCCCCCACATGACCCCATCTAGTCTCTAACAGCAGCTACTTCTGAGGTCGCCAGTTTTATATCTCCAGCCTAGTCCTCTCCCTCAAGCCCCAGACTGCCTAGTCAACATCGCTATGTAGACATCCAACAGACAGGTAAACCTAAAATATCCAGTCTCAACATATGATGTTCTACCATCTCATCATGGCAACTCCACCCTGCATTTGTTCAAGCCAAACCCTTAGGGTCACCTCTTTCTTTCACACCACATCCAGTCTATCTGCAAATCCTGTTGGCTCTTTCCTCAAAATATATCCAAATTTTGAAGTCTTCTCACTTCCTGCCACCCTTGAACAAGCTACCATCATTGCTTGCCTAGACTGCTGCAACAGTCTCCAAACTGCCATCTTTGTTTCTGCCTTTGTCTCCCTGTGATCTATTAATAATATATGAGCCAGAATGATCCTGTTAAAATGTAAATCATATTACCTCTCCAGTTTTGAACACAGAAGCCTGCAGTCTTTCCTTCTCACTCAGAGTCTAAGCCAAGATTCTTAGAATGGTCTACAAGGTTTCACACAATCAACCTCCACCACTCCCCATTACCCATTACTCATCTCTTAGCATGTCCCTCACCTTTCTCTCTGCTCTCACCACACTGCTATTTTAGTTCCTGGAACATGTCAGTACTCTTGGCTTCAGGACCTTGGCACCTGCTGCCTAAAATGTTTCTACACCCCCAGCCTGGTATCTATATAGCTCCCTCCTTTTCTTTCTCCTCCTCCTGGTTCGACTCAAAAGCCAACTTCTCATTGAGGCCTTTTCTGGCCACACTCTCAGCAAATTTAACCTTCTGCCTATCTCAATCCTAGAACTTCATACCTTCCTTTCCTGCCTTTTCCTCTCTATACTTATCACCATGTGGCATGATATGTATTTACTTATCTACTGTATTGTCTCTCTCCTACTGGAATGTAAACCCTATGCAGGCAAATATGTCTATCGAAATTATTCATTGTATTCTCAGGCCTAAGTGCCTGGCGCACAGGAGGGGCTAAATGCATTTGTAGTCAGGGTGGGAGAGGGGAAGAGAGAAAATGGAGAAAGAAAGCAAAAAACTCTCTCTTAATGATTTTCAGTTGTGGGTTCATAAAGACTACGTTCAACACCTCTTTTGAGTGAAAGCCAGGGTTTCCTGCATCATACTCTTCACTCGGCAATAAAATGGGAAGAGGCCAGACTCTGGAGACCTAGATTTTAACTCTTGCCTGAAACTAGCTATGTGACTTTATGCTCTTAACCTCACTGGGCCTCAGTTCCCCAATCTGTAAATAAGAGAATGAGAGTGCAAAAGCTGAAAGGACCACCCAGCAGGACAGTTCTGTGTCCTAGGATTCAAGAGAAACAGGGAAAAAAAAAAGACTTAGGAAAGGTGCTTCATTTATTCTAAAGAACAGATTGGCTTAGCAGACGAGAACACAGGAAACGCTGAACTTACCAGCCTCCAGAGAAGAAATCAGTAGCGCTATGAAACAAACAAGCCGGAGTAACACTTTCATATTCTCCTGGAGAAACAGAGAAATGGAAAAAGACAAAAAATAAAAATGTGACTAGCCTGGTCAATCTCTAAAACTAGTTACACTGACTCCCCAGCAGCCCCCACCCTCACCCACAGGTCACACTGATGGGTTAGTCTCCCTTCATCATTAAGGTGATCGTGCTTCTTTCTGGATAGAAAATGGGGTAAGAGAGATGATTTTTAATAGAACTGGAGACAAACTCAAACAACCTAAGATTAATAAATCTTCCACCATCTGCCCTAATATTCATTCCTGGCTTGAATCCCATTTAAACTTTCCCCAAATTTAATCTACACTATGTCCAAATTAGACTTTTCAAGAGACCCTAAAATAGCTCGCCTCTACTTAGGTGGGTTTGTTCCCCATCTGGCATGCACCCCACTTGCAGGGACCCACTTGCCAAAGTCACCCCATAATTCCAGGTCCAGCTCCAACACCACACCTTCATTTTATGACACTAAATCTTTGTATGAAATGATACAGCTACAGAAAAATGCACCAAAAAAGACTAAAAGAAATAATAACAATATAATAAAATCAGGGTGGTTCTTGCAGCTGGGTGGTCTCCCCATTCTCTGGCGCTTTCTATCTAAAATTTCTACAATGAGCATGTATTCATCTTATCACAAATTAAAAACAAAACCTCCACAGCTCCTCTCAGTGGTTTAGAAGGGGAGGACATCAGCCACAGCAGGCAATGGTCAGCGGCAAGGCTACATAGTAAACTGAGGTCCTAGTAAACCATGATTTCAACTACATGACACTTTGTCCACATACATGGCACAGAATGTAATCAGATTAGGCACTTGATTGATGCTTAAAGAAAAAAAATTCCATTGCTGTATCTATACTACAATGTCACTAAAATATCAACTGAATGTAAAAAAGAAAAAAAAAAACCCTCTATTTTGCCTACCTCTCTAAACTTCTCAAGCCCAAATAAAGTTCATGTTCAGTACAGGGTCTCTCCCTTTCTGAATGCTTTTAGGTGTTCCTAAATGGGGACCCTACAGCTATGTACAGTACAGTCCCATCTTGTATGCCCAGTGAAGTTTTGCACAGATCTATCTGAGGGCCCGTAAGTATCTCAAACTCAGGAGGCCACAAACCACAAACTCCTTGTCTCCCAGCAAACTTGGTCCCCTCCTCAGTGGCAGGCACAGCACTGCCCAGCACTGACCGTGCACTCACCCAACCCGAGACCCAGGCTCCATGACCCTGTCACCTCCACCCCCCAGTGCCCTCTCACTTAGCCCAATACAGGCATCAGCCCTCACCTGCCCTGTCCTCCAGCCTCAGAGCCTCTGCCTTCACCCTTCCCTGCTTCCTGCACCTGACCTCCTTCCCTGCCCAGGGAACGCCCAGACCCCTTGCCTGGCTGGGGCTCCTCCTCTGAGCCCATGTGGCAACCTGTGTTTATGCTGGTCCTAGCCCGCAGCACATCCTACTGCTGGATGAGGGCCGGCACCATGACTTGCCTACCCCTTAACCCACAGCAGCCGGCACAGCTCTTGGATCCCGGGAGCCCTTAGTAAATTCTCATGGGATGGGTGAAAAAACGAACAGAAGAAACAGCTGTCCCTTCTACCTGACCTCAGGGCCACTGTCCAGAGTCGACCATTTAGTTTCATGCTTTGAGCACATTCGTCTTTTAATTTTTACAAGATGAAATTTGCCTATATTTTTATTAGTAGCTACAAGTTAACTGCAAATACAAAATATTTTAACTAAGATATCACTAATTCAGACTCTAATAGCATGCAGTCATTTGTATATTAACTGAAAAATGTTCTATTTAAGAAATGGTATTAAAATGTGGAGAAAAAAAGACAATTGTACATCTTAAATGCACAGGAAAAAACAACTTTCTAAGCATGAGCAATACCTGTGTTCGTATTCTCCTCCTCTGCTAACTCCCATCCTGAGGACAATGGTCCCAAAGGCTGGTTCAGCCTTGAACCAGAGCAATGAAATTCCTTACTTATTCCTTATATATCCTGTAATTCTGATATTTTAGTTATTTATATAAATTAGCCTTCTACCAAATTACTCTAGCTCAATAGTGTTCTTATCATATTTATCTTTAGATGATACTCAGATTTTTAAGATAAGATAGAAGGATCTGCAGTCTTACAGCCAGGTTTATTGCCCCTTTCTGTTAACTCTGCAGAGTGTGTTTTAAGTCTCTACGATAGAGAATAAAACACAGGGTTAAAATGTTTTCTGATTACCAGCTCCAGGCCAGTCACTCATTCCCCCTCCAATGAAAAGAAAGAGAGAAAGAAGAATCCAAATGACCGCGTCTGGAAGCCCATCCCACCCCCTTTCATCTAGCCTCCTGCGTTCTAGTCTATCCAAAATAAAACAAAGTCAGCATGAAAGTGACTGAACACTGCCAGCTGTTTGTTTATTCCATTACAAGGTCTGGCTTGATTGATTTCTAGGCAGAGAGGAAGAAAAGGAAAATGCCAGACCAAAGTTAATACAGAGTGCATCTCAAGATAGAACTCCTAATTAATTACAGGGAAACCTTTAATCACAAGTCCCAGGCTGGTGGTCGGCCAGCACAGGGCAGTGTGATCTTGGACATGGCCATGCCCCGGGTCTCAGTTTCCTTGTCTGTACAAGCGTGCACTGAGTAGGATGATCTCAGACCCTTTCCTGCTCTAGTAGTCTTAATTACACGGAGCCAAGCCCCAGGGGTCTTAGCTTTACGGCACCTGCCCGGGAACTGCTCTGGGAAAAGGAGGAGTGGGACATGGCCCCTTCCACCAGCAGGGGACTCTGAAGCCATATCCAGCCCAGGACCCTAGAGCAAGGGGGCCAACTCAAGGTCATGGGAGAGCTGCTAAGAGTCACACGACCTTAAGGAGTGATGACAGTAGAAAGGAAGGAGGTAAAGATGCGCCCAAGACTAACATTCTCCTAACAAAAATCTGCACAAATTCCATTAGGCCCCCAAACAGCACAGAAATTCCAAGGGTGAAGCCAAACCTGACTAGCCTTCCTACTGCCAGTAGCTGAAAGGCTGGCTGACCAGGAAGCACCCCACCAATATGAGTTCTACTGGATGGCAGGTAGGGGGCTAGCACCAGAGACAAAAACAATGAAATAAAATAAATTTAAAAATATTAAATTTAAAAACAAGAACCTGCTCCCCAAGATGGCCACAATCTAGGCATTAGCCACATGTGATACAAGCCGTATCTCACATACCCCATTAATGGCACATCGGATAAAAGCTCAGCCTCTGTGCTTCAGTTCCCCATTGACAAAATGGGGACAATGACAATATCTGTGTTGACAGCTGTTGTGAGGATTAAATGAGTTGTCAGATGCACACAGCTCAAAACACTGTCTGTCAAATGGTCACACCCAAATGCTAGCTATTATCGCCCCTCGCCCTGATGACAAATGTAAGTTTCAGATATCCATTCATTTCGTTTTTCCTTCACTGCCCAATTCACCAACCAGACACTGAATACCTCCTACATGCCTGCATCAACACTTGGCCCTGGGAACAACATAGGAATATGACCCAGGGTCTCAGGGTGCTCATCTGCCAGCAGGGAAGGTGGGCACATCCAGAGAGGTGCCATGATGCGGGGTGTCCATGTAGAGAGAAATACCCGGGCATGAAGGAGGGGGACCTAAAGCAGCCTGGAGGAGGGTGCCAGGACGAGGTGTCACCTGAACCTCATGGGGTGGCTGGCAGGGCGTGGAAGAAGCCAGCACTGTCATGTTCTGGAGCATAAACCACAGCGGGGAGGGGAGTGTGCCAAGTGGCAAAGCCAGAGGGGGGAGGTGCTCAGAACACCAAAAGTCTCACTGAGAGGTTGGGACTGCAAATTGTAGGTTGAAAAAAAATCACTTAAAGGTTTTAAGCCACAAGGTGGTATGCAATCAGATTTTCATTTTTTACAGAAATTCTGGCACCCATGTGGAATATAAACGGGAGAGAAGAGGAGAGGTGGGAAGAGCAGGGTGCATGGAGGGGGCGTCCAGCGGAGATCACATGCAGGTGTGAGTGGAGACAGACAGAACGGGGTGCATCTGAGACCCCCTCAGAGGCAGGCAAAAGGAGGGGTGACTGAGAGGCTCTGGGATGCATTAGCTCTGCTTTACCCAGTTGGGGACAGGGAAGGTAAGGAGGGCAGGTTCCACACCCACAGAAAGCCCAAGGTGATGCCTAACAGTGTCACCCACCCTACTGCTGGGCCTAGGGCTCCTGGCACTGGGTGAGTGGTGCTGCCTCCCCCAGAAATGAAAATTCGAGTGTAGAGAGAAAGTTAAGTGAAGTGCACACAGGGCCTGAGTGTTCCAGAACTTGAGAGAGCTACGACACTGCACGGGGAGCCACCATCACACAGGCCACAGCTGCAGCCTTAGGTAAGGTGACCCTGGGAAGTGGGTGAGCAGAGGCTCTTCATGGGGTCACAGACAGGGAGCTGTCCCAAAGAAAAATGTACCAACAAAGATAAAACATTTTGTACACAGTGTGAGGTATTCCAAGACCACCTGAAACTGAGGGTGGAGACTTCAGCTGTTTATGGGACCAGGAGGCGTCTGGGAGATCCAGCCCCGTGACCTGGGAGAAGGCCTTTTCTTGTACGAAGTGGTTCTGCATCTCAGGAGGGAGTCACCATCTTTGAGGGCTGTGTCTACCTGGGGAAGCGAGAACACATATGAGTGTCAGCTTAAATGAAGAAGCTTAAAGTCACCGACCACTGCACAGATTACAAGAGGTATAAAAAAAAACCAAAAACCTAGCATACAAAAGTGAGCCATACATGTAAAGAGTACAGCTTCTACAGTCTTTTGAAACAACAGTTTCAGACACTCAAGTCACAGGGGTGAGGAATAGAGAGGTTGACAGCCACCAGCTATTTTTGATTGACTGCAGGCACTTGGCACTTTGCTAGACACAGGAGGCAGAAACGAACCAAACCACCTCTGGGGATCTCATTGCTTCATAAGCTTAGGGAATAAAGCTCAGAGGAATGTACCAGAAGCCAGGAAAAAAATGAGCAGGCCCGAACAGACACACTCTGAGTCCTTGCTCTTCCTTATACCAAGCATTTTAATAGGCTGCATTCCAAATCATATGATTAGAAATAACTTCAAAAGAGCCTGCTGTGATTGCCCCACTGTTATGTACTGAGGACATTTCACCAGTCAGTCCCTGGCTTTGCAGTTTACTTTTAGTATTTTGGAGGGTAATGTTATTTTTAAGGTCTGAATCACTTCCTTGGGTCTTTGAAAAAGCCTGTAAGCCCTAACCATAAGGACTTTTCATGCCCGATTTATAAAACAGCCTGACTAATTCAATGCTGAACACTTTACTTGGACTAAATGTACTAAATGCCACCCCATTATTCACTTTAGACTTCTGAGAAAGGACACAGCAGAACAGCAAAGTGTCCAAGGCACAGTGGCTCCTCAGCATGAATCATGACATAACATGGAATCATAGAGACGACTCCCGGATCTTCCTGTCCCCAGTCCTAGTCCTGTGCCCTCCCCACCTCTATTAGTGTTCCAGAAATGACTGCAGCTGATGGGAGCTACATGGAGGGTGTCAGGGAAGTTGGCAGAGTGAGGCAGAGAAGCGGGGCAGGCAAGAGGAATACACATACTTGGAAGGCCTGGGAAACCTGCCCAGTGGCCCACACATCCGCCTAACCACTTCACTTTCCCTCTTCCTCTTTACCCCAGAAACTTCTTAAAATTTTTATATCCTCTGCCTCCACTTCCCACACACAGTTGAACAGCATTGCCCTCTGCCTCTTAGGTTCACTGTTCCTCTGAAATGCACTGTCCTATCCATGCCACCATGAGCTTCTTGTTTCACAGTGAAAAGGGCCCCGGTGCCCACCTTCCGGGGCAGCTCTGCAGCACCTGGCCTGCCCACCGCCCCCTTCCTGAGTCCTGACTTCCTGGGAGGAGAGCCAGGCCCACCGTGCTCTCCAGCCTTCACTTCCGGCTTGCTGTGTCCCTAGCAAGTCCTTCTCCTTGCCCAGCTGGGAGCACTGTGCCATGCTGCCCCCAAGGCGCCCCTAGGGTGCTTCCCTGGACTATCACCCATTCTTCCTTTCCTAGCCAGCTGGCTTCCTCTGCACCTTTGGCTAGGTCAGAGCAGATTCTGATCAGAACCTCTCCCAGGGACCCCGGGTGACACCCCCTTCCTCCGCAGCCAGGAGCATCAAGTCGCACAGGTTCCCCAGCATGGTGCATTGCACGTGGCTGGCCTTCCCTACCTGGGCCAGGGGAGACAGGCACAGAGAAGACCCTCTCCTCTCCCATACTCCTGTGAGGGGGCCCCATCCTGCACATCCTGCATGTGGAAATAGCTCAATAAATAGAAAGAAGGAGGGAGGGAAGGAAGGAACCCCCCTACCCCACCCCCACCATCTCTGCATTAAACTGCATAGGGACAAATACCTGGCCTCAAAGTGGGGGAAAGCTGGGCTAGGGGCACAAAGTGAATCAGAGAGCAGAAACGTGAGGGCCTGTTTCCCAGCCTGGAGGTGGCCCAGGACCCTACTGAAAGCGCAGCAGAATACGACTTCAGGGGCGGCCCAAGGCCTCCTACCCTGGGCTGCGGGAGGGGCAGCAGTGGGGCAGGACCAGAGCAGAGAGTGATTCCTGCTGGAAGGAGCACTAGGTTAAGTAAGTCTCCCATGTTAAAAGGCAACTCAGAGAAGTCTGTTGTGATTTTTGAAACTTTGGTTTGTAGTACCATTTAAAATTCACTTTTAGAAAATACTGACTATAATAACAAGTCACAGATGTATTCCACCCTGTTATTCTTAAGATGAATTTTCCACATACAATAGAACAAGTAAGTAAGGGGAAAGGATGAATACCCCCAATAAATTTAGAATCTACCACACTGCTCCCCTCTCCTACCTTGGCTGCAGTGACGCTATATGCCCCGTAGGAAGTTTCTCGGTCTCACTGACACCTTCTCCCAGCAGCTCCCTGAGGTAGTGCACCACGGTGCTGATGCCCGAACAGGACAGCCTGCAGGGCATGATGCTAGTCACCCACCCCCACCAGCGCACCGTGGTGTGAAAACAGGAAGCACAGCTTTCTATGACAATCGCATGAAAAAGCCAGCCACTGTGGACTTTCCAAGTACAGTTCCCATTGCTTTTTGCTCAACAACATGACTACAGAGCACATGGAACATACATACAAAGTTATCTGTTCATAAAAGATGAAAGGAAAATGCAAATTTGAGGCATAAAGCAATTTCCCACTAGACCCAACATGAGAAACAACAGTGCGAACTCAATTACAAAAGCAGAGACTGAGCATGAGAACTAACAATGATCACAGAGGCCTCAACAGAAGCCCCTTCCAGGAAGGACTGACTTCATCTGACTGCAACGTCCTGCCACTCTGCAAGAAATTCCCTACTGAGTGCAGACTCAGGAAGAGTGACAGCTGGGGACACAGGGGCTGTCCCAAGAACCCAGGCAGCTTCCTCCAGGCCTGGGACCCAGTGAAGGGGAGGGGGCATTTGTTCCTACATGGGAGCCACATCATATCTATTAATGCCCTCTTATTCCTCAGGAATTTCCCACAAGCTTGAGGAATTTCCTTCTTATTCTTGAGAATTCCCCCACATTGTGAATCTTGCCTTCCAGGACAGATGCCAGGCACAGGAAGAGAGGTGGCACACTCACACACACACCAACATCATGAAGACCCATGTGCTGTGTGGATCCATTTCTAGGGGGAGTGGTGGTGGAGGCTCCTGGCCCTGGAGGCAGTGTCTAGCATGGCTGCACTGTCCCCGCTGCCTGCAGGGAGCAGTTACAGCATGGCTCGTGCTGTTTCTAGGAACAGAGAAGAGCCCCACCTCTGAGATTTAAAAGGAAATCCTAATCTGGTGTTTTCCACATTTGCACCTCACACCGACTCACTCTTCACACTGAGCACCTCTTCACTACACATACAGAATCATTTAATACAGATAATCCCAAACAGTAATTAACATGTGCATACATCTATATTTGACATGATGGAGAAATAGTCAGAAAATTAGGCTCCAACCATTTGACCCTGACTGACAGGCGACTGTGGCTGAGTCTCTGGAAAAAGCAAGCACAGCAGCAGCTTCTTTAGCTCATGAAAGCCTCCAGGTTCTATTGAAAACCAGTGGAAACATGGAGGGGGAATGATTTTGGTATTAAATGAAGCCCATAATCATGACCTTCACCTGCTATAAGACTTCAGTTCACTATTAAACAGTCTCATTATTAAGACCAAAAATGTCAAGGCATAAAGAAAGTTACTTATAAAGCCACAGAACCACACAACTGTGGAAGCTACTTTAGAATTCTGTACTTACACGTAAGTCCTTGTCTCTTAAACTAGAATCCCCTTCCTAATCCTCAAAGAAGAGCTGTAGACAGCCAGGGGACTCAGTCTGTCTTCCTGGGGTATGATTTTACTCTAAGACTTTCTGGGTGGAGGCAGGGGAGAGCTTTTATTTTTATATTAGAGAAAACAGCTATAGTATGAAGTGGAAAGAAAAATCTCCACAAGATAAGTTGTGAGTCATCAAAGAAACAGCCCTTACGGTGAGCTACTCTGCGTGCGGGGCTGAGCATCTGCTTCTCATTTCCCAAGAGGAGCCCTTTGGTGGTAAATTCTGAGAGGCACTGCCCTACATAAACACCCACAGTCATTTCTGTTCAGTCCCAATCACAAGAAGTGAAAGCATCAGTCACACTCATGGGGCCAGACAGAGCAACTTAATCCTAAGCCCTGAGGAGACCCTCAGGATGTGACAGGGAAGGACACAGATGTGACCACAGAGGAGTCTGGGGTCACCACAGTGTGCTCCAAATATTATGTGACTGTTTCCACTTGGCCGACACAGACATCCTAAAACCTAGCTGCAGGTCTGTGTGGCTGTCACTTAGCTTCCCCCACAGAAAGAGCCTCGCAGAAGTATGAGCAAACAAAACCACCCCCGTGACAGAGGCAACTCAGAAGGCCCAAGAAACACAAACTTTGGCAATCCTCATCTCAGCGGATGGATCTGGAAGACCAGCTCCCAGGATATTTATCCAGCACATTTATCCATACAAATGAGGCAAGGGGAGTTTTTAGTCATCAAAATATCATGCACAAGGATATGGAGATATGAAATTTAAGGTTTTCACCTGTTACAGGTACAAAGCCCTGGACTGGTGGTTTCACATAGGCTTTAAGGGAAAAGGGGAAAATAGCACAGGAGATGTGGTGACTGTCCCAGAGGGGTGTGATGACTACAAACAGGAGTGTGCCAGACCTGAACCTCTTGGCTGCAAGGCTGCAATTTAATGGCCTCTCCATTTCACCCCTACAAGCCCCCTGGGCTCCCAGACAACAGGAACCAGACCCAGCAATGGGAACAGCTCTGGTCGGCTGTCCCTTGTCCCCTTATAAACACTGTTTGCCCTTTCCCACTTCTTTCATCCCTCCAGCACAGCTCCCCAGAGGTTCAGATGCAGTCCTGCATCTCAAGGCTTGTCAAGGAGTTGACTATGAGAAAGACTGTCCCCAAGCACTGCCTTCCAGCCAGGTTAAGACAGTCTGGTTCTGAGTGGGATCTATAGGTAGTTGCTGAGGACTAGGCACTCCCTACAAAAATTTTTAATTGTTTTCACTTCTGGTTTTTTTTTTCTACTGAGACCAAAGACACATAGAGTGAAACACAGGGCAAATCTGAAGTGTACATTAACTGTGACAACCGTGTTCACCAGGAATACCCCATCAAGATGTAGCCTGTTTCCCTCCCTCCTAGAGTTCCCATGTGCCCCTGAGCAGTTACCCCCACTGCACAAGGCCCCCACAAGTCTGATTCCCAACACTGCCTCTATGATCCTTTAACTATCAACATTAGAGCCCTCTATGACCGGCTCATAACCCCTCAGGGCCCTGCCGTTTCTACGTCACTTCCTACCAAGTGATGTGGGGGAAGTAATGGTTCTCAAAGGGACCATCATGGTCCCTAAGGGGCCACTTTGGAGTTGTGGGGAAGGGGTAGTTCGGGTGTTGACAACAATGAACTTAGTAGAGGCCAGGGAAGCCAGACTTGCAGGACAACATGAGGCAATTCCACCCAGGAAAGATTTGTCCCATATCCTGTGTGACTTCCGGGAATCACACCGATAATTCATGCCAATAAAAAACATCCCTCACCATTTTTGGAACCTAACGGCTAACTCCATTTTTATCAATTGTTGGCATATTTTCATACATACTGAATTTTCCAGGAATGCAACCACAGAACCACAGTAAAAACACAGAGAACTGCCCTTTGACCACCATTTAGATCCTGACCGAAAGTCACTCATCACTTAGTGGTATTTGGCCTCACACAGGACTCCCCCATTCTGGACAGCACTTGGAGCTGTCTCGTGCTAGCCTACAGTCAGTCCACATAAACATTTGGTGACCTCATTAGGTCCTAGTTAGCCTCTGCCCAAGCATCCACACACCAAGATACATAATTTTAATACAAACCACTGTTATTCTTTGCATCTAGCTATTATACTTATTATTTGGAAATTACATTGTGGTGAGTTTACTACATCATTTCAGAATTATAAAAGGGATGTTTAAAAATATTTGCATTAAACAGAGATACTGGGTTTTGAGTGAGGTGAGAAGCACTGACCCAAAGTGACAGCATCAAACTCTTAATTTAACTCTTGATCAGGAGTCACCGGCTGTATTTTGAGGGGTCCATAATTTCTCCAGTTGGGGAAGCCAGGTGAGCAGAGCCCAGGAAGCCTAGACCACCCATCTCCAGCTGAGAGTCAGTCTTCCAACTGCACTTTCAATGAGGATCATTTTGAGAGAGCCTAAAAGCTGCTCTTTGCACTGGCTAAACAGGGACCTTGAGGGGAAATTTTCTGCTTCTCTCTGTGCTAGGAATTCTTTTGCTTCTCCTGAGCACTTCTTTTTCATCTTGAAGACACGGACCACTCTGCCCTGTGAAGCTTCCTTTCTCCTACTGCCCACAGAGAAGTATACTGTGGTGTTAACCTTAGCTACAGGTTAGAACCACCTGAGTCGGGGCAGGGGGCTTTAAAAACCCCAGCGCCTGGGCACACCCCCAGAGATGCTAGTTTGTCTGCTCTGTGGTCCAGTCTCAGTTGCTTAGGTACAGGCAGGCCTGGGCACCCAGGCTTTCCTCCGTATCTGCAGCCCCACTTGGCAGCTTTACAAATACATACTTCATCAGGGGTTACATTTTACCCATTTCAAGACTTACGGAAGGCTTCACTTCCTCTCCACTCTTGCTTTTCTTTTATCCTATTTTTCATTTACAGCATCTTGCAAATCTTTTCTGAAACAGGTAGGAGTGGAAAAAAATGTCTCCATTACTTTGCCACATACATGAAAAGAGGAAACAGCGCTGAAGCCAAACATGTGCAAGTGACCAGGGTCCTTCAGGAACCCCAGGCCCTTTCAACACTCAGCAAGAGCACTGGGGTACCAGTATCCCTCTGCATGCTCCCACTTGATGGGCATGGATGGCCAGGAGGCTGCAGCAGCCTCTTCTGGAGCCACAGTAGGCAACCAGGGGCAAATAACAAAGCTGCTGACTCCGCAGGTCCTATCAGTCCACCTGACGGCCTGCAAGAGAAGCATGCACAAACCAAGCACCTGCTGACAACAGCAGATGGGGAAATTATGGGGCCGGACCGTGGCCTGTGAGTCACAGTGCCCCCTATGACTTCTGTCCTTCAAAGTGGCACGTTCACAGTGGGTCTGTCATGTAGCATAATAACAATAATGTCTGTACTTCCTTACCCACTATGCTGTAGTAGTTTCACATTATTGTCCAGCCTTACCACTTTGATTAATTAATGCTTTAATTAATAATAATGATTAATTAATGTCTCCAGACAGACACCCACCTCCCACTGGTGCATTCCAACTCAAAGTTTTCCATCTACCCTAGTCCAGGTGCACAGCCAAGCCAGGGTGTATATCTCAGCACCCCTGCTGTTCTTCAGGGAACCCAGGATCTGTTACCCTTGTCCATCATCTTCTCATCCTCTCTACTACTGACAATGAGGGTGATCAAAGGGGCACAATTCAAAGAACCCCCTTATGCAAATAGACTGCAGATGTCCTGTGCCTTCTCCCAGGACCCAAAGCCTTCAGGGGGCAAGGATTTCATCTATCTTACTCACTATTCTATCCTCAGCACTTGGAACAGTGCCTGGCACATTCTATAAACATTGAGAAAATAAATGAATCTATTATTAACAAGTGCTTTGCCAAGAGGAGTAGAATTACTCAAAAGATGTTATGCGTTTCAAAGCCATAAAGAAGCCTGTTGTCACAATATGCCACATGGGGCTCAGCAGAGCCCGTTAGAAATGGAGGGCTTGGTTCTGGCCTGCCAAGGTCATGTGCAAAGTCAGGTCAGGTATCCTTTCTGGAACTACACAAGAGCCACCCAAGGGTGGATGGGCACAGGTGGCATCCCTCATGCAGCAGGACAGCAGCCAGGCAAATCAGTCTAAAAAGAAATTGGGGGTCCACATGCTTTTCCCCATCAAACCCCACCCCAAAGACCCCACACTTTTGTCTAGCATAATATAGGATATGAATACAAAACATAATAGAGGGAATGAATATAAAAATTAAAATGAAAACTTAAATAGGATATTAAATAAATAAATTGAAAGGAGGAAAGAGAAAAAAAGATGTCCATCAGGCACACAACTGGGTGGGAAAGGGGGTAGCAAATACCCCACCACCACCCCTGACTCTCCTCAGATCATCAATTGCCTGGAAATTCCACATTTTGCATTCACTGGCCAGGAGCTTGGCACTGAGCCAAAGGGACCCAGGCCTCGTATTCCAAAGATGGGCAGCTCTCAGCTCACCTCTTCTCCATGGTGCCAGAAATGTCCCTTACCTCAGTTTCTAGGTTGTGGAGCGAAAACCACCGGACCCAGCCGTTCTGACAGGCAGCCTCTGCCACCCGGACACACCCGGGACAGCTTCCCTGGGCAGGGTCCACCCACCCTCCTCCGCAGCCTTCCTCCCTCCGCAGTGCCCATTTAGAAACCCTGGCAGGCAGGGGCGGCTGGGAGCCATCATGGGCTAACGTGGAAGGGGAAGGGTTTGGAACCCAGAGGTTTCTCTCCTTCTGGGCACCAATCCTCCAACAAGTGGGTCGGCTCGTCTGGGCTTCTGCCTCCTCCGTGGTAAACGGAGGGTAATAAAGCATGTCTCCTACAAGACTGTTGGAAGAATACAAAAGCAGTAAGTGTAAAGGGCCCTATAAACTGTAAAACGCTGCATATGCCTTTTGTGAATCGGTGTCTTCTTCACACACACACACACACACACACACACACCTGAACAACCTTCTTTACTCCTGCAGAAGCATCGTCATGTCATTCCCTCTCCCGCCCCCCAACACACACACACACTCCTGAACAACCTTCTTTACTCCTAATTCGCACGGGAATAAAAACAAGCCGACCGACCGACCGACCCACAGCTGTCACCGCCACCACCTTCTCACACAACGAACCGACGAGGGGTAATTTAGGAAGGTCGCTTTCCGCGCGCTGCCGCGGGAAAGGTGACGCCGCGAAGGTGTCAAAGCCACAGTCGTCCCCACCGGCGACCCGCCCGCAGGCTCGGGCCTCCCTACCTGGGCGGCGCCGTCGCCGAGCTGAGCGCGGGGCCCGGGCGGGGCGGCCTCACATGCCCGTGGCTCCGGGGGCGCCCGGCACGCCGCGCTCCGGGCTCGGGCTCCTGGTCAGCTGCGGGCACGGGCACGAGCAGCGCGCGCCCTGGTTCGGGAACTGCGCGCGCGGCTCCGCGCGGCTCCGGCTCCAGCGCCGCCACTGGGCGGGGAGCGGGGAGCGGGCGGGCCGGGCCCGGCGGCGCGGGGACGCGGGCGAGCTGGCCGGGCGGCGACCCGGAGCCGCGGCGCGGCGGCCGGCCCCTTCCGGACGCCGCCCGCTGCGGGTCCCCCTGGGCGCCCGGCCCCGGCCCAGCCCCGAGGGCAGCGACACCGCCCCGCCCGGAGCGCGTGGGGGCCCCTCGACCTGACCCCGCGACCCGGCTGCCCCCCAGCCGCGGCGCCCCGCCGGGCTTGCAGGCCCCGAACCGAGGCAACGCGCTGGCGCGACCGGAGCCTGACGCCTGGACCCAGTTCTCTGCCACTGGCTCTGTGAACCTGGACACGTCGCGGATCTCTTTGTGCCTCCGTTCATCTTCCGTGAAAAGAGATCAGACAGCACTCATGTCATGGAGAGGTGGGGAAACGAAGTGAATTAGTACTGTAAACCAGGGCCAGGCACAGGATTGGCACCACACCAGCTACTTTCATTGTTACTTTAGGCGCCGGGATAACCAGCAGTTTACAGGTTTTTTTGGTCGAGCAGGTTTTCTTTAAAGCTTAAAACCCACCAACTCCCACCGGCTCATTTTGCAAGTGAGAATTTGTATTGAGAAATGCAGTGAATGTCCAAGGTCACACCCAGACCCCTGTGCAGGGAGGGAAGGACGCTGGGGTCCTGGCAGCTGCTGGCTTGGGCTCAAAGCCCAACAGCCAAGACCATGAAGCCTGCTCTTCCCTCCAGGGAGTGATTGGACCCCAGCTTGTTTTGAAGACCTAATAGGCTGTCTTCCCAGGAGACCTTGAGTAAATAACTATTGCTTCCTTCCTAACAGAACACTACCCCACCCCCACCCCTTCCTGTGTCCCTTACAGGCCGGGCAGGCTCTTGTTTCCCTAACCCATCCCTTGATAACCCCGCCCTCAGCTGCCCCAGATAATTCTGGGCAGGCAGAACGCATAAAGGAGCAAGCAGCAATAATTCACCATCCCTAATGCTGACTTGTGGCCTAATACGATGACAATTGGTCTTTTTTTTAAATCATTTTATCTGGTTCCAGAGCTTGTATGGTTCTTCTTTTTCAGTGAAACAGGATCAGATCTGGGACTGGTGACCTAATATTATGAGAATTCATCATATGTCCCATCTCTTAGTACTCCTCTTGAATGTGGTGGTTCTCGAAACCTTGACTGCAAATTAGAATCACCACGGAGATCTGAAATGCTGATGCCCGGCTGAGTCACATCAGAATCTCTGGGGCTCAGGCCCAAACATCACTGTTTAAGGCTCCCAGATGATGCCAATGTGTAACCAGGGTTGCAAACAACTGTCCCCCAAGCTCTTGTAGCGATGCCCTTACACTAAGTCCTCCACCTGAACACACGTGCCCAAGTGACAGTTAATGAACACTAAAACAGGTGGGCCTGGCTGGCTGCTGAAGAACGAGCCCAGAAGCTGTATATTGGTGATCATACATTCGTCTTGCTGTTTCTATAATGAGGACCTTTAAACAGCTTTAAGTAGAAAGTAAAATTAATTTGTGCAGTAATGTAGAAATGAAAATCACACTTTCCTTTTATTTGTATTTACATTCTAACACCTCCCACACATCCCTACCTCAACTGTCCTGCTAGACACGGGGCTGGCAGACAATCAAGTCTGCCAAATGATAAGAGTTCAGAAGTAGGAGGACAGTGAGGGAGGCACACTCCAAAAGGTGTCCCAAGGTTATGGATATTATCTGTTTCTCCTGAGTTTTTGTCAAGTACATCTGTCATCATCTTTCTGAAGCCGTATGTCTTATACTAAAGCACATGCTTGAGTTCAGAGCATTTGTGTAGTCCTGAGAGCGGAGCAGATAGTGACATACGAGAGACAGTGCCACCACCTCGTGAAGCCTCCAACCCGGGGGCAGAGAAGGCAGGCGGACACAATTACCTAGGAAAGGAAACACAGGGAGGAGAGAGGCAGGGGGAGTGTCCACACTGCTGAGTGAGGGAAGAGGGGAATCAAGGTCCCAGATGGAGTGGTGGTTACAGGTAAGAAGTGGAGGTCCCCATGGTGGGAGTGTGGGGGTGTTTAAGAGTCCCACCTGGGTCTATGGGTGTGTGTGTCCAGCAGGACAGTGGCAGTCAAATCCTCTGAGCCACCTTCCTTAAGCAAGACCATATGCCCTAAGGATTTTCAGTTTGTCCCCCCACCTGTCCAGCTGCTAAGATCATAGGCCCCCCTTTGGGAGGAATGTGTAATAATGCACATGAAACAAACTCCCATTGACCAGTACAACATGATCTGAAAAAATAAAGCATTTCCCGTGGCCTGTATGGAAGGACATTTTGAAGGTCTGTCCATTGTAAACATTAACACAGGGCTGGAAAGATTTAAAGAGGAAGGAATTTTGTGCTTCTTTCCTTAAGGACTTTGAGCACAAAGTTTACACCACCAAGTTCAGAACAATGGATGGGATGGAAAGATATTTTTTCCCACCTGTGGATAAAGTGAAGGTTCCTGTGGCCAGGATTCTCACCTGGCCCTGGTTGGCTAGCTCACTACACATGTTGTTATTGACTGTATAAAGAGCTCCGCCCAGTGCTCTGGGCGACATGGTGGCATGGCTGCAAGGCTGCAGGAGAGCAGAGACGAGACTGGAGTGGTGACAGCACCAAGGACAGAGACTGAGACGGCTGTGGGGACAGAGAGCCCTAGAGGCAGAGACTGGCTTGCTGCATGCAGACTCATTCTGAGTGGACGGGATTCTAGTGATTGACCTGTCACCATGGGAATAAAGTTGGGTATAAACTCTTTCACCCCAAGAACGTTCTACTGTCATTTCTTTGGTCACATTGAATCCATAGTGAACTTGCCCAGGGCTGAAATGGATTGGCAGGACACCACCACCCAAGGAGCAGAGTTGACCAGCAGGTGGGAAGAAGAGCAGAGGGGAGATGACTGGTGTTTCTTGACCCTCAAAGGTCTATGTGAGGTGGCCCTGCACACCCATTCTCCAATGGAACAATAGAAACCTGGCCTCTAGAGGTAGGAGATTGATGGGAATCCTGGAGAAAAGGTGCACTGCGGGGCTCCCCCGGTTGGCCCTGGACACCTCCAGTGTCTTAACAAAGTCTCACGTCTAGCATGGTCTGTGCCAAGGAGCAGCCTTGACAAGCAGAGCTGCCTGGGCCTCAGAATAGGTGCCCACAAAGTCCAGTGTGTCTCAGAGTAGTCAAAATCCCCACACGTGACCCCAGCTAAGCCCAGAAGATGATCTAGGGACCAAACCCCTCTGCAGATCCAGGACAATTCTTAAGCAGTTAATGCTTTTCATCTCCACCACCCACAAAGAACTCCAGTTACCAACCAGAGAGAAAAAGGGGTTTGGAGAGAGAAGAATTCTAAATAGACTGTGCTGTTACCGCAAAGAGACAGAGACAAGCCAGTGGAGAAAAACAAACTGAGTTGGCAGGATTTTTTTGTGTGTGTGTGGCATCCATGGAAACGAGGATTCACAAACTGTTGACTTCAACTGTGGAAAATGCAAAAAATGACATTTTAGCCTACAGAGCCTCTGTGATTCTTGCTACACCTGTTTTTTGTTGTTTATGGAACCACCAGTAACCAGTCTCAGAACCACAAGTTCCCTGAGATGATTTAAAAACCACTGTCCTAGATGGACTTCCTCCTATAGCCTGGGTTTTTTGCTCCCTTCACACATTTTCCATCCACTGACCTCCAGATAACCACTTTTTCTACTCATCTCTCCTTGCCACTCATCACTGCCACTTCTCAGTTTAACTGGCTCAGTGCCTCCCTTTCTCTAAGCAGTTGTACGTCAGCTTCTCTGATTATCTTTCAAATCAAATTCCTCTGATTACACACGAAGACTGTCACCAATCAGAGTCACATGTGAACTAGAGACGAGAGTTGATGGGAAAGTATAAATTATCCTAAGGCTGCTATGGGCAGGGAACCATTTCTTAACCTCCCTTAGATGAGGAGGATGTAAAGGTGCACATAGCAGGCAGCCTGCCAACTTTTTCATTCTAATTGCAGCTTTGGTCTTGCTCAGTGAAGGCAAGTGACTGAAAGAGGCTTCTTGTACCTGGTTTTTCTCAGGCCAACACAGAAACGGTGCCCCAAGTCCCAGAGGCTGATAACCTTGGCAACAGCTAGGAAGTGCCACGCCTAACAGAACTGGGCTGGTGGCGCCGTTTGCCGCCGGCTGGCTTTGATTGGATGATTGCTTCAACACATGCAACTGAAGCCCGGTAACCAAACCACCCACCACCACACAAAAGGCAGCCATTCCCAGCTTCCATGCGTCATCCAAGAAGGGGTCTATTGAAACCTTTGTGTCAATCTTATGCAAGACACATAACAAAAGTACTGCCTTCCTTAACTCATTTTTAAATCTCATAGTCTTCCCCTTGCCTTCCTACCTGGTCCATTCTCTGCAAGTTTCTGTAGTTCATCTCTAAGTTTGGTCACTTTCCCTTCTCCACAAGCACCCTCCAAAATCATAGATTTTCGTGTTGCAGCCTTTCAACTCTTTGTCCTTTCTGAATATAACTACCACTTATTTTCTCTGAGGGCTTTCCTTTTAATATCTCTGTAGTAGATTAAAGATGACTGCTAATTCCTCACTCTTCCTCCAATTATGAGGTAAAGTCTTATTTCCCTCTCCTTGAATCTAGGCTGGCCTCAGTGACTTACTCAACTGATTTCAACCAAAAGAATGAGGTGGAATTGACTTTCTGGGCCCTCTCAGGACAGATCATCAAAAACCTCTCACCTTCATCTCAGGCCTCTTAAAACGTTCATTCTCAATGCTCAAAGCTGCCCGGTAAGATATTACTATCCTGAGACTGACATACTATTGGAAATCCTATGCCACGTGGAGGCCACATGGAGGCACAGCAGCCCCACCTGACAGCTAAAATCACCTTCAGCCTTGAGAGGGAGCCATCTCGGCTGCAGAAGGCAGTCAGCTCTAGTCTGCTGCTCTCTGACGATGTCCGCAGGAGAGGCTCCAGGGGAGAACCAGCTAGCTGAGTCCCATCAACTCACAGGACCGCGAGAGAGAATAACGCGGGGCTGCTCTAAGGCCCTGAGTTTGCGGCTATTATTGACCAGCTAAGCAAGCAACAGCCACACTCAGGAAAGCATCATGCCTCTTCCCAACCCTCCCTGTGCCATGCAGAGTCAGCGTCACATGCAAGGCCTCTCCGTATTAAATGGCCCCTAGCCTCCCTTCTTCAGCATTGCCTCTGAACACTGCCTAGTTACAGACTTCCTTAGGATGATTGTTATGACTATCTCACCAAAAAATAAAGGAAAATGAAGGTTATGAGATAGTCAGAGAGGTTTAGCTTTAAATATACTACAGTAAAAGTAGCCATAATCTGTATTTTTCAGTACATGCTAATAATGACAAGAATGATTTAGTGGAGAGTGTTGTTATTCAATGATGTTCTAAGAAATCACACAACCCATGAGAAGTTGAGCCTCTACTACCAAAGGCCCTTGGAAGAGTAAAGAGCAAGCCACTGTTTCTGACAATAGAAGCAGAACAAAAATCTGCTCAGTCTTGGGAGTGTCATATTTGTTGAATCATTTCCCTATTGTCCAAAGATTATGTTAACACTCACCTTTTCTTCTCTCCTTTCCTCAGAACAAACAATTTGGCAACAACTCAGAGTGAACTGTTGTCCAACAATACTAACTGTTAACCCTTAACTTTCCTGAGGGAGGATGGGAGCTGGCAAAGATCTCTGCCTGGGTTCCACGGGCTGGGAGAAGAGGCTCTGTGACCACTGACTCCTTTGCTTCTTGTATCCCCATAAGGAAGTCAAGAGCCTGGATGGTGGGTGTGGAGCTGTTCCGATGCTCAGAGAGGACAGTGCCACTTGGACTTGAGTGTCCTGAGAGTGACACTGGTAGAAGCCTATGATCTCAGGAATCAGGCTGAACCAGACTTCGGACGGAGACTTAGAAGTTCCTGACTGTGACTTGTGCATGGGCTCTCAGGAGGTGGCTGCAAGGACTCCCCCTTGTATTCCTCTAGATCTGTGCTATCCAATAGATATAGCCATTTAAATTACTTCAAATTAAATAAAGGGAAAAATCCCATTCCTCAATTGCAGTCACCACATTCCAAGAACTCCAGAGCCACAGGTCACTAGAGGGGACCACAGTGAACGGCACAGCCACAGAACATCTCCATCCCAGCAAAATGTTCTGTCGGACTTTGCTGCTCTGCTGTTCAGACACGTCAGGGCCTCTGGAATGGGGGATCTTTCCTGGAAAGCAATTTTTATTCCAAAATAGGCAATATCCTGATTTTAAATCAGTATACCTGTGCAAGAGTTTTCTTCACACCTTCCCTTTTCCATCAGCCATGTCATCACCAGTCTGTCCTTCATTGCTCAGCTAATCATATCTGCTCACATGTTCCCTCTATATTTTCTGTGCTCAGTTTGTATATTATCATGCTTTACATAATGCTTTGTCATTATTGTTTCATGTCTATATTTTCATTTTTCTAGTAAAAATATATGTAGGCTCTTCAAGAATAGGAACCATGTATTTTTGGGGGTAAGAAGATTGAGGAATCTATTTCCTGTCTCAAAGTACTGATATACCACCCTGAATGTCAGAGATAGCCAACAGACCAGCTAAGGAAGAGAGTGTAGAGGGTTTTTTATGGTAAGTATCCCCACAAACTTCTCTGACTCCCCCCACAATGATTTCTAGCATAGGCAACACCACAGTCTCCAGTTACAGGGTTGTGAAATCAGCAACAGAATATTTATTACCTTTCAATTAACAACAAAAAAGAAGACCAAGGATTTGAAATGCAATTATGTTAGCAAATGAAATGGTAAAATCTTACTATAGTTTACATTTTTGTTATTCTCTAAGAAAAAATAATCATTAATGGTGTTTTCTTTTTTGATTAATACAATGAATTATATTTGTTGACTTTCCAATGCAAAGCCAACTTTCCTGGGATACAGCTTTCTTGACCATGATATGTTAGCATTTTTCTATATAGTTGGATTTGATTTAATAGTACTTTGTTCAGAATTTCTATAGCAATGTTTATGAGGAATATCGGTCTACAGATATCTTTTCTTGCAAGGTCCTGTCTGGTTTTGATATCTGAGTAATTAGCTAGCCTATTAGAGTTGGGACAAACTCATCAGTTGGGAAGTGTTTATTCCTCTTCATTTCCTGGAAGAGTTTGTGCAGAATTTATATAATTTCTTCCTCAAGTGTTTGGTAGAATTCACCAGGACAGTTGTTTGGACCTGAAGTTTTCTTTGTGGGAAGATATACAAATTCAATTTTTTAAATAGGTAAAGGACTATTTAAGTTATCACTTCCTTCTTGAGTGAAGTTGGTAGATTGTGTTTTTCAAAGAATAAATACTTCTCAGCTAATGAGTTGAATTTATCCAGTTTATCTAAATGTCAACATTTTGTTATTATCCTTTTAATATTTGTAATGTAGTACACTATCACCTAAGTACTGCTTTTGATATTTCTGTCTCCTTTCATTTATTCTTGATTATTCTAACTAGAGGTTTATCAATTTTATTACTCTTCTCCAAGAATCAGCTTTTGGGGTCATTGATTTCTCTACTATATTTCTGTTTTCTATTGAATTACTTTCTGCTTTGATCTTTATTATTTCTTGTCTTCTGTTTCCCTGATGTGTAATTTGTTCTTTTTCTAGTAACATTGATTTGACACTTTTTTGCTTTTTTAAAATAGGCATTTAGTGCTGGAAATTTCTCCATACATGATATCATTCCAACATATAAGAACTTTACTTAAAAAATAGAACTACTTCATGACCCAACAATTCTACTTATGGGTATTTATACAAAGTAAAGGAAAACACAAATGCAGAGAATATATGCATCCCATGTTCATTGCAGCATTATCACAATAGCCAAGACATGGAAGCAACCTAAGTGTCCATCAGTAGATGAATGGATAAAGAGGTGGTACATATACACAATGGAATATTATTCAGCCATAAAAAAGAATGAAATCTTGTCATTTGTAACAACATGGATGGACCTACAGGGTATTGTGTTAAGTGAAATAAGTCAGACAGAGAAAGACAGATACCGTATGTTTTCATTTATATGTGGAAGGTAAAAACTAAAACAAATAAACAAACAAAACAGAAACAAAATCAGATACAGAGAATAAACTGGTGGTTGCCAGAGGGGAAGGGGTGCAGAATCACTGAAATAAGTGAGGAAGATTAAGAGGTACTATTTCCAATTATGATATAAAGAAGTTATGGGGATGTAAAGTATGGCATAGGGATATAGTCAATAATATTGTAATAATACTAAACCTATGGAGGTGATCATTTCATAATGTATAAAATATTGAATCACTATGTGACACAGCTGTTACTAATATAATATTTTGTGTCAATTATAATTTAATTTAAAAAGAACCTTACAACACTACAGTTCCATTTCTCTCTGTCTAGCCTTTGTGCTATGGTGTCATTCATTTTAATTTATATATGTTTTAAACCTCAAACTGCACTATTATTACTTCTGTTTAAATAATTTTCTCATAAAGAAATTTAAGTAATAAGTTCATTGCCATTTCTAGTGCTCTTCATCATTCCTTTGGACAGGTCCAGATCTCTATATCATTCACCATTTTCCTTCTGCCTAGAGAATTACCTTTAATATTTTTGTAGTACAGGTCTGCTTATGATGAATTCAGCTTTTGTATATTTGAAACAGTTTCGTTTTGTCTTTGTCTTTGAAAGACATTTTCACTGTGTACAGAATTCTAGGTTGATGCTTTGTTTTTTTTCTTTCAGTACTTCAGAGATAATGCTCTGAAATCTTCTAGCTTACTTTGTTTCTGTGAGAAATCTGTCATATGCCATCCTTAATTCTCTGTAGGAGTTTTTTTCACTGACTGCTTTTAAGGTTTTTTTCTTTACCACATAAATTTGATTATGATGAAACTTTGTGTATTTTTCTTTGTTTTTCTTGGTTTCATTGAGCTTCTTGTATCTGTGGGTTTATAATTTTCACGAGATTTGAAAAGTCCTGGCCATTATTTTCAAATATTTCTAGTCACCTCCCCTCCTTCTTTTTGGGACCTTCAATTACATGTGTATCTGGCTGCTTGAAATTTTCCTACAATTCACTGATGCTCTGTTCTTTGTTTGTTTCTCCCCTCTGTGTTTCACTTTGGTAGTTTCTAATGCTGTCTTTAGATTCCTTAATCTATTCTTCTGCCATGTCTAATCTGCTGTTAATCTCATCCAGTACATTTTTCATCTCAGACATTGTAGTTTTCACCTCTAGAAGTTAGAGATGTGTCTTTTTTTGTATCTCCCATTTTTCTACTTAACCTCTTTGAACATCTGGAATACAGTTATAATAACTGTTTGAATGTCCTCCCCTGATAATTCTAACATCTGTATTGGTTTTTAGTTGGTTTGAAATGATAGCTTTTTCTCCTCCTTATTTTCTTACTTCCTTTCACATATAGTGATTGCTAAACATTGTAGATTTTAACTTGTTGGGTGCTGGATTTTTTTGTGTTCTGGGATGCATTTTAGCTCTTGGAAATACTTTATTTCCAGTCTTGCTTTTATGACTTTGTAGACAAAGCCATGGCAGCATTCAGCCTAGGACTCATTTGGTCCTACTGCTGAAACATGACCCTTTTTAGTCCCCTACCTCATGTCTGTGAATTAAGAGGTTTTCCACTCTAGCTGACAGGGAAAAAATTATTCCTGGCCCTGTGTGTTACCTACTATTTCATCTAATCCTTTAGGATGGTTCTTCTTCTGGCCTCAGATAGTTTTCCCACACACGTGCTGATGGGGAGTCTGCTGAATCCTTATGGGAGTTTGCTGCGGATCTGAAGTCCTCCCTCTTTGCAGCCTTCTCCCCTCTAACACCCTTCCTGTGAACTGTAGCCACCTTAGCCTCCCTTGGCACTCAGCTCTGTCTCGCTTTTTCCTTAGTTCTCTGAGTTATGTCTGGGTTCCCCTTCCCTGTGGAAATGGCTGGACACTCTTCCAGTGTCTCGAAGCAGTAAACAGGAGCAATTGTAGGGCTCACCTCATTTATTTCCTGTCTCTCAGGCATCACTGTCCTTCATTGGCAAGTGTACAATATCTTAAAAACGCTGGCTTCACATATTTTATTCAGTTTTTTTGTTGTCTCTGGTGGGAACATAAATCCAGACCCTAGTAATCAGTCTTGGCTCATAGCAAAATTCAGCTACATAGTTTCCAAAATTCATAAATAAGATACTTGGCCATGAACATGTCCACAATATTTACATATCTCAAAAAGTTTTCTTCTGGTTTTTGTTGGGAAGGTTTTTTAAATATTTATAAAACATAACCCAGAATTAATAAGTGTTAGCCAAGACCAAGACTTTTGAAGAAGGAAGAAAACTGTGAGTGATGTCAGATAAAGAACAGCCTGGCAACTGTCAGGTCCTAGAAGCAGAGACACCAGCTCTGAAGAACCAGCCTCAGTGGAAAAACTCCCAAGGTTGTGCCACAGTATGTGGAAAGGAAAGAACAGATGGAAAGAAGGATGGAGGGAAGGAAGGGAGATGTACGAAGTCCAAAGAAGCCAATTCTCTATCTCCAGAGTTTCCAAACCAAGAATTTTGAAGGAAGAATTATTAACAATTATGAGGGGTTGAATATGGGCATCATGAGAGAGGAGTTGAGAGAAAATTCAAAGAAATTCAAGGGTCCACAGGGTCAAACTACTTTGATAAAAATTAAAAGGTGTTTGTTACATGCCTTCTTCCCACACATTCTCTCACAAGTGTAAAGTGATTTTCCAGAGGTACATGATGTATATCTCAAAGATCAAATGCAGAAACAGATACAAAATTCATCTATCTTCTGAAAAATTAATCAGATATTAAAGAGATTTCCGGAACAATGTAAACAATGCAAAACTATGCTACTTTTCTAATTTTTTGTTTCCAAAATATAATTCTTTTCATAAAAAAGATGTAGTTAGCAAGTAATTAATTTATTTTTACTTTTAACTGATCAATGAACATTCATTTTAAAATTTGTTTTAATTTCTGATACAGTTAATATCAATTGACCTAAACATCTAAGTAAATCTCTTTAAAGTTCTCAGTAATTTTAAAGAGCATAAAGGAGTTCTTAGACCAAAAGTTTGAGAATTGCAGCCATATGGAGACCACTCTGTAGTTCACGGAAGTGTCTTCCCAGAAGCAAGGGCAAAGGGCAGATCAAGAAGTCAGAAGGGAGAATCACCCCCAACGCCAGCTGCCTCACCTATTACCCAGACTCTGAAGGGGTGTTTCACAGAACAGAAGCCCTGTGAGCCCTGCCTATGAAGAACCGAATCCTACCTCATCGCTGACGTCGGAACTGCTCTTTTAGGTAGCACAAGTCCCACCCTGAATTTTATGCAAGATCGCCAATGCTGTTCCCGATTTACTTCCCCACAACATTCCTAACTATTCATCTGGCCCATGCTGAACAGTTGGCCATGTATGTAGGATGGAAATGTGTAAGTATCAAGCACCTTTCCATGTCTGACAATGAGTCAGATGCCTTAATCGGACACCACATCTAACGCTCACCACACTGTAAACTCGTGTTGTAGACAGAAACAGGAAGCTCAGGGAACTTGCCTGAGTAACCAGGGAGTGAAATAACCAAACTGGGACTTGGCTCACTCTCCAAAGCCGATGGCTTTTCCCATCTCACTGCCGCATTTTACCACTCCATCATTTACCATGGTTGTGGTATTGTTGTTTGTAAAGTAAATACCGCCCTAAAATATGTGGGGTCTGGGAGAACCACTCTTTACCACTAGAGGGAGAATAGCCTGGCCATTATAAATGTAGAAAATGGGGCCCAACCGTCCCAGCTGGATCCCAGCTGGATCCCAGCACTACCATGTACGAGCTGTGTGGTGCTGTGCAAGTCACTTAACTTCTCTGTGTCTTAGTTTCCTTCATAGCAAAATAAGGTTGTTAATAGTCCCCACTTTATTGGGTTGTTGTGAGGACTGAATAAGTTAATATGTAAAAAGCATTTAAACATTTTCTGATATATAGTCAATGGTAGAAATGATCACTATTTGCCATACATTGATTATATTTGGATAACACACTCAGGTTCTTTGATCATATGAAATGGGTATAAACATACCGACCAGTCATACCAGAAAGTCACTGAGAAAATTACAGATAATGAATTACAGTATTTCTGAGTAATATTATGCAAATGAGCAAATATTACAGAAGCTCTGTTAGGCCTAAGTTCCTATGGAGTAGGGATTTTTCTGATAAAGAGTGGATCACTATTTCTGGCTCAAAGAGTATATACCCGAGTCACCACAGCTGATAAATTCTTCATTCCAAACCACCAACCAAAACCACATTTAAAAAGTGGGGTATTTCTGCACAAACACTCACATCTAAAGTAACCAAGTGTGAAATGTATAAATACCTTGGTCTCTGTGTGATACGACAGTGAACTTGAGTCAACATCATGAAGAACTAGCAGGCACTGAAATCTAAACAGCCCTCAAAGATAATGAAGGACTTAAAGGAAACAAAAGGTCAGTTTGCAACCAGAAGTTTCTCAACATTCCTTACGTAAATGCAGAAATTTAATTATTGCCATGCCAAATGGTTCTGCTTCTCCTCATTTTTCATTGTTAAATTTTACCCAAAGGTGAATCATTTCCTGTCTTAACAACTGCAATATCTCTTTCCCATTCTTCCTACACTACTAATTTGCCTCACCATGGACTGGCCATGAATATGCGTTCTTTAGTTACAGGACAACTTATCTGTCCTGGATCCATTGCCAAAGAAATTCCTCTCTTCATTGCCAAATAGGTATCCAAGCCATTGGCTGTCACATGCACACAGACATGCACACACATCCCTATCTTATCTGGTCTCTACTGCCACTTCATAGCATGTGTCATCGGCCAACTTGCTGTATATATTATTTGCCATCTTTTTCATTAATCATCTATCCCTACTAGAATGTAAGTACCATGAGGGTAGGGTTTCAATCTTTTTTATGCACTGTTGTATTATCATTGTCTAGAAGAAAGCTTGACATGCTGTAGGTACCTTTTAAATTATTTATTGAATGCACTTGACTCTGCACATTGGAAGTCCTTGTGTTTGGTTTCAGTATTTTTCATCCCTTCCACTTAATAATATTTTATTTTCTTTGCCCTGACTCTTTACCACATCCCGTTATAGTTCTCTCAGCCATCTCTGTTTTGCCTCACCATGGACTGGCCATGAATATGCACGTCTTTAGTTTTAGGACAACTTATGTGTTCTGGATCCTTCTAAAGGTAGGTGAGGAGTTGATTAAGACAGTGACACTTCAAAAGATGGAGACTTGGAGCAAAGTGTTTCTCACCCTCAGCCTAGTGAGGGGCCTGAACATGGGAATGAGCAGAGCCAAGAAAGTTGAGGTTCAAATCACAGATCCATCATCTCCAGAGCTGCCACACACAGGGGCCCAGAGAGGGATTCACAGAGGAGCTTAGACCAGCTGCTTCAATTCATGACTTGCCTTTGGGGCTAATAAGTGAGCTGGGAAGAGAACTGACATTAAAACCCTCTTTCTTCAAGCCCGGGTTGGACAGCCTGTGGCCCCAGATATGGGGGAGGGACCCATGAATCAGCTGGAGGGATGGCCGGACCAGTGGGCCCCACACCTGGCTGTGTCCCAGCATTCCTGGACATTCTAAAGCCCCACCTCCTGAGCAGAATCTCTACAGATGGTGCCTGTGAATCTGTGTGTGTGAAGAGCTGCTAGCTGCTCCTCAGACCAATGCTTGGTTAACGACAAGCTGAGAAGACCTCTCTGGGTCCTTCCAACCTATGACTGTGAAATGGTGGGTCTCCAGAGGGGTGGGGCCTGCCCTTGGGGAGTTTTAAATATAGGTGGAAGTACTTTGGGTTGTCTGTTTGGGAGGGTGCTTTATTTCTAGAGAGAAACTGCGATTCTAGAGGGATTGTAACAACCAGCACAGAGCTGCACAACAGAATCCCCCCCATCCTACAAAACTTCTAAGTCAGCCCAGGCCAGAATGTAGATAAAATGTGAGCCTAGAGCCTAGCTCTGTATTTCACAGAAACAAAGTATTTTTTGGTACAGTTTTAATATGTATTGATTTTTCCAGAAATGGAGCTCCCATGAAAATTGACGGGAAGTAGAACTTTTTTTTTCCTGGAACCGTAAAAAATATTTTCATAGGAGAAAATCACATCATCAAAGGCAACACCACTCATGATATTTGACTCTCCAGTGAGACACAGACAGCTTCCATCTGCATTTGCAGCTGCCACATCTGTGCGCAGCTGCAGGCTCTTGATGGTCGCTGTGTCTTCCAGCTCACTCATGCCCATGAGTGTACATATTGGACTGAATATAGAATGACTTTGATTTGTCCTTTACATTACGGTTAGGACAACATAGTTACACTTTGAATATCATGTGTTGGTAGGTTATCAATGGAGGGCTGTGTTATATGTTCTGGTTGCTAAATATGACTTAATTCTGAACTCACCTTTGTGACTGCCTTCCACCCCTGGCAGAATTGCTTCCCTTCACTTCCTGGGGAAGCCCTCGGTCCAAGAAACAATAATAAGGTTACTGGGAGTTTTGGCCAAAGGGAAAAGGAGACCTTCTTTGTGCCAGACTGAATTCCAACTCAGAATTATTCTTCACGCAGAGATGATAAAGGAAATTGCAAGAGTAAATCCTCTGCTGTGGTTTTCCTCCCAGCTTCTTTGCAGGGAGAAGATGCTAAATGACCAATGGGTGCTTGATAGTTGCAGAGTAGCTAAGGAAGAGCCTCCAAGAGTTCCTCCCACCAGTCAGCCTTGGGAGCTAGAAGCTGGCCACTCTGCCATCTCACACACAGTCACGGTCTAGCCTTTCCTAGCTCACTAGTGGGGGCAGCATCCGAGAGCTCTGCTTAGACGATCTCACCCAACAGCCCCACTGTCCTCTCCTTCTTTCCTTTTCCCTCCCTTTTCCTCTCCCTCTTATTCTCCATCTCCCTCCACAGTCTCTTACAAGTCTCATCCCTTGTTCTCCATCAACCAAGAAAGACCTATAGGAAACCCTCTACCCATATTTATATATTTTCTTGGAATTGTGTTGGTGTGCATTATTTTAACTGTAACATTTTACTGATGTGTATATGTAAAATTTTTATATAATTCAGAACTATCCCCTAGCCCTTTCATTTACCTAATATTTAAGGCAAACTTTGATTTACTCAAATCTGTTTTAAGCGTGGAATTCTGGGAATATGTCATTCCAAAAAAGCTTAATGTATTTATGAGGAAACTGAGCTTGCTTCTCAAGGGCTTCATGCTTTTCCCAATAAGATAAAAACACAACTTCATGTGAAATAAAAATAGCATGACATTGGTATACCTGTGGTTAAATGTCTTTGATTGATGAATCTTTGGCATTGTATCATTCTTTGAATCAACACACTTTGGATTGGAATGTAATGTTGCCTCAAGGAAATAGACTGAATATACTTAGATATTTAACTCAAGGCTGTGTTCCATCTTTCTCCATTAAATAGATGTCTTTGGATTGGTGTCTATTCAGTGTATAGCATATCCCTATACCTCAGGAAAGTAAACCAACTTCCCTGACCCCCCACCTCCAGTCTGTGATGTGGGCCTAGGAAGATCTTCACCATAGCTGACTGGGCCAAAGCTAGAGCATTCACTTTCTCTCTCTCAAGAATTTTGCATCAAGCCTGAAATACACAGAGCTATTTTCTATGTGTTGCAGATAGAGTCAAAACAAAGATATTGCTCTGCTTTGAATTCTTCTTGGGAGTTGCAGGTTGGCTACATTTTCCTCCATATGAACCAGAGAAGCAAAGGAAACCAGTTTTCAGAGAAAGACAAAGCAAGAGATGGAGACAAAAAAAATGAAAACATACTCCTCTGGACTCGGACAACTTCCCAGGCTGGTTCCAGCCCTTCCGGAAGTCAGGCTACATACTTGCCCTTGGGTTCCATGAGGCACTCTTAAACGGTGACTACAATTTCTTCCTTTTCCTTGAGCAAAGTTAGCTCATTCTAACAAGCCCATGGTTCATGCAATCACCAACTCCAGTTGCTTGTAATCACCAACCTTTGAGTGCCCCTTGCTCTTAGTCATAAACTTTTCCTTAGATTTAGTTGTTATTGCAAGATTTGGCCCTTCTGTATTTCCTGCCCACTTATTTATTATCACGTGTGTGTATGAGAGAGACAGACAGACAGAGAGGGAACTGACACAGGAAACTCTGACCTAAATGTAGATGCTTTAAAAGAAAAGCAAGGTGGCCTTAACCTGTGGATTCACTTGAGTCTAGGGCCTGGCTCTTACAGACTCAGGAATTCAGACTTCTCAGCGGTTGGCATTCATGATGTTCTTATGAGACAGATGCATAAGTCCAGAATAGAATTCTGACTTTTTAGTTTACGATAGACCTGCAACTGCCAAAGGGATAAGCTGCTTTTATTTATTGACAGCAGGTCCTTTTCTTCCAGGAATGGCACACTGGGAAACCAAGATATGATCTGAAGTGTTTGTAATGATCAAGGAATCAGACAAGAGGGTTTTTCCAGTATTAAATGACATCAGTCTTAAGGGCCTCCATCCCCACCCTGCACCAGGACCTCTCAGGTGGTGAGAATGACCCACAACCTGCCTGGGCACTGTCCCATTTGTATGGGAGTCCTTACATCTTGCTCCATGGCAGATGGGGCCTCTTTGAGATGGACACACATTTTTTCTTTTGCTGTATTCCTGGGTATAGAGTGGAAGTCAGTCCATTGCATTAAGGTGGCCCAATCCCATTTGTGTTGATTCAGGGGGTAATCTTGCATCCTGGGTATTCTATTTCTTGAATATATGACATATGTGTTCTCTCGGGTCACCCTTTAATTGTTTCTGGTTGCCCTCTGGCTTCAAAGCTTTGAAGGAGAGACATCCAGTACCTTGGGGAGAGGAAGAGGGAAGCTAGAACCAGGAAGGCATTGCTCACCTCCGAACCCCAGGATAGAGTCTAAGGCCATGGCCAGACAATAGCCTGAGCGAAAATGTCATGATTGTAGTAAGTGCAATAGGAAAGAATATAAGAGGCTGCCAAGTAACTGTGACCTATCATCTGTCAGATACAAGACATATCTTAAAATATGGTGAAAAAATGGGTCAGGCTTTGTTGAGAGACAAGAGATTTGTTTGGGACCCCTCAAATTTGGCTTTGCATCTCAACAGTCAGGACTCCGTAGCTGGAAGAGTAAGCAGGGCAAGACTGACACAGTGAAAGCCTTTCACTGCATGGCTGGGGACAGTGTCCTGTGGCTGATGGGAAGAGCCCCAAGCAAGAGGAAAAGGGCAGAGCAGGAGCCTAGCCCTACGGTCTGGTCTGGAAGGGGGCTTAGAAGAAGCCGATGGCTGGTGACCTTTCCCAGGAGAACCTGAGGACTTAGCAATTCCCTTAGAGAAGGCGGGTGCAGTGAGACCCGACTTCCAGCTGGCCCCAGGACAATCACAGAGCTGAGAGAGCAGCCCCCACAGGGCGAGAGAAGCGGCCATGAGCCCTTCTTAAAGCCAGCACGAAAGGAAGCCCTGAAGGACGCCTGGCCAGCCTGAGGGAGGGGCTCATGAACAGCAAGAAGGTGAAACCCTCACAGGCTCTTACCAAGAGCCACTTGGTTTCCAAATAAATGGTGACACAGACATAATGCCTGTCTTTGGTAAACACCTTGACTAGAACCAAACACACCGGAATTCATTCTTACATTTTTTCATTCAATAAATATTATTGAGCACATAGGACATACCAGGTATTCTAGGCACTTGATGCATCCAGGAACAAACCAGACAAAATTCCCAGTAGCTATGGAGCCTACATTGCTCAGGGGGACAGACAGTACACTGCAAACATAGTGAGAAGGGAATTAGCGCGTGAGAAGGCAGATGGGGAAAATGAGCATCTGCATCGAGAAGACTGAGCTGAAGAGCAAAATTGTGTTTAGTTATATAACATTTCCCAACTGAGCCCCTCCACTTCCTTTATGCCAGCGTTGCCTCCCTCTGAGTAACTCTGAAGGACAGAAAAATGAACCAGATACTCACGACCCTCAAGGAACTGACAACCCAACCTGAGTGTTTATACAGTGAGCTTCGTGGGGGACGGAATGACGTCCTTTCCTTCATTTAGCAAATATTTACCAAGTACCTGGTAAAATATACGCAACACTGGACACTCCCACACCCATACACACACGACAAACAAAACACCTACACGCTCACAAAACACGCACATCAAAGTCTCCGCGCTAGTATTTTAACGTTGAAGTCTGCATGACCGAGAGGCAGGCTGATGGGGCCAAAGAAGCCTGGGGAAGATCATTATACCAAGGTAGGAAATGAGGGCTTCAAGACCACAAAGGGAGGCTTTACAGGACTGAGCCATTGCAGGACAACAATGTTTGTCTGCCTAGTTCCCAGAGGAGCCATACAGAGGTCTGAGCAGGGATTTATGACCAGGAGACTGATTTGCAACTAAAATCCCCCTGTGCAACCAGGAGCTAAAAGTCTGCCTGAGTTAGGGAATGTCCTTGAAGACGCTCCAAACTCAGTCTGCAAGCCTGGCACCAGGTGTACCTAACAATTCTCTCAATACCTGGTCTTAAATGAACACTACAATTGGATTTTGAAATTTTGTCCCTGGGGTTTCAGCCCTAAAAGTTGATATGATTCAGTTAATAACCTTGGAGTGCATGGAATTTGCAGGGAAGTACAATTTGGTCTCCACAGTAAATATGCCGACTTCACATGAGAGTACAAAGTGTCTTGGGAGGGAAAACCCTCCTTGGATGAAGGCATATTTCTGAAGTGCAGTAAGGAGCTTATGCTTAAACTAGGCATGCTTGAATTATTGCAAGGTTCAACCTAACTTCAGCATGAAGTTGGTTCTTACCATTAACCTCCAGTAAATGCTTCCTTTTCTCCGAGAGCTGTAGGCTTATTTTGAGCAATTAAATACTTGTATATGTGTTTTCTTTTACTGATAATCTGCACCTTCTTTCCCATGATGGAGGACAGATTTTTATGGGAAATTCCCAGGAGGCAGCAGCTTTGGCGTTTCTCCGAGGTCCTTATAAATGAAGGTAACTGGGAACTCAAGTGCTCCAGAGTCAATGTTTTCTGCCCAACAGGTAATGTCTGCCTTGTACAAATGCTGTTTCCAAGAAACCCATATATTACACATCCCTGAGGGGCTGTACAGAACTGGACACACACTGAAACAAGCAACAAGCTGCCTCGAGGCCTCTCTGGAACTGAGAGTCACCTAAATAAATAAATAAACAGGAAACGTGCCAGAAGAAAGTTAGGATGGGGACTCAAAGACAGCTCTTTGAGTACAGAAGTAACTGAAAAAAATGCTGGCAACTGTGTAAGGATCTGGTAAGTGGGAGGTAACTCACAGTAATACACACAATCACTTTATTCTAGGGTGCCGAAAGAGAGCCGAGCAGCAGGCATCTGCCTGGGACTTCCACAAACAGCATCCAGTCTTAGCTAGGAGGGCCCACACTGCCTTCAGCTCTGTCTTCCAAGTTATATGTCATCCACTTCAGTTCTCCCATCTGTAGCATGGGGTAGTACAGCCCCCTTGCCAGGGTGGTGAAAACAGAGAGACAGCCCTCACTACAGTAGCTGGCACACAGTCGGTGCTTTGCACTCTTAGGGCTGGTCTCCCAAAGCCAAGTGGGGAAGGCACTACAGTTTCAAGAGTAGCATAAGGATGTCTTCCCGATCCAAAATTGGATGTGCCCAGTATTTAAAACTAAGACTGTGATATTTTATTTCCTGACTTTATCATGTATCTAAGATTCATATGTAAATAGGCAATTACATTTTTAAAGTGATTTTTTTTCCTTTCCCCCTTACCATTAGATTCTTTCAAACTGGGTCAAACACCTGTGGCAAGGGGATTGTGAATTAATATGAGAATAGTAAGAAACAGGACTGAGAAACAATAGATATGGAAGTTTTATCTAGGATAAGGTAGCCTGGTCATAAAGAAAACACTAGGACCGAGGATAGGAAACCGGCTGACACGATTTCCCTGTTTCTTCCAGCAGAGAAAGCAAACCCAAGAGGATTTTGGAACAATAGTCATCTTGCCTTTTTTTCTTTTTTGTACCTTCTAGAACAAGTGCTTAGTAAATATTTTTTGATGCTTTAAAACTAGACAAGGTGATCTCAACTCTAGGAAGACTGATTTCCTCTGGTTCCTCTTTTAAGCAGAATCATTAGGAGCACTTACAGACTTTCTTACTAATGAAGTGCCCCCAGAACACTGAAGAGGACATAGAGGCAATAAAATGAATCCAGAAACATCATTTGCAGAAGTGTCTTGGCAATTAGTGCCAAAGTCTGGCTGACCTTTTGACTCTATGTTTGTATTTTGAAAAGAAGAAGAAAAAAAAAAGCAGCCACCATATTTACTTAAGCGTTAACGTGGCCCAAAGTTAAGTGAATACCTGTGCTAACCACCAGACCTTTTCATGGCCACACTTGATCTTCTCATATCCAGTTTCACTGTTACTACTTGAGACAACAGACTGCGTGTGTGAGAAGAGGGGGAACTTTTCCAGTTCTTTCTCAGAAGGAAGACTGGGAAGAACAAAGGAGACATGAGAAGTTAGAGGAAAGGAGGTGAAAAAGGCAGCAGTCAGGGAAAGCCTGAGCCACCCCCACGCATTGCACCCATCTTGTCCATGCATCCCTGACCTGTGCAACCGTACAGGCTTCTTCTACACCTTGTCACACCAGAGGCTTGGACCAAAACACACTGTTCTTTTAAACCCAGACTAGCTGGATAAACAGTGCTAGGCAGGCCCCAACTCGCCCTTGCTTCAACCTTGGCAGTCAAAACCCACCGTGCCGGGCTCCCCTCTGCCCCCAGGATAAGGCCCCAGCCACTCCACCTCACCTTCCAGACCTGCCTTGATCTCCACGGATTCCACCTTTTTGAACACATTTCCCTCCTTGCCCAATGCTTCTAGGTTTCTGTCAAATTACATCCCAGTCTCCCTACCAGTGTCCCCAGTGGCTGCGTCTTTCCTGTCACCCAGAATGTCCTTCCTCCCCCCGCCCCAGCTCAAGTCCTCCTCCTGCTCACCCTTCCAGGCCCATTTGCAATACTGTGCACCCTTCCAGGGGCATCCTGGGTGTCCCACCCCTCCAGCCACCAAAGCAGTGACGGTCTACCCCTCCTGTGAACCTTGGCGTTGTCTCCCTGTCTGGTGGCCCTGGCATGCCAGACTCTGTATTGTGTGAGTTCTTATGGATAAAATGAAAGTTCCTGTGGCCAGGATTCTCACCTGGCCATGGTTGACTAGCTCACTGCACACCTGTGGGCAACACATGGCTGTTGACTCTATATAAAGAGCTCTGCCCAGTGCTCTGGGAGTGACATGGTGGCATGTTTGCAAGGCTGTAGGAGAGCAGAGCAGAGGCTGGAGTGGTGGCAGTGCCAAGGACAGAGGCCCAGAGGACAGCTGTGCAGGACAGATGTACAGAGAGGCCCAGAGGATGGCTGTGAGGACAGAGGGGCCCAGAGGCAGAGACCAGCTTGCTGCATGCAGACTCGCTCTGAGTGAATGGGATTCTGGTGACTGACTGCCACCTGGAAATAAAGTTGGGTATAACCCTTTCACCCCAAGAACGTTTTGCTATCATTTTCTTTGGTCACACTGAATCCATAGCCAACTTGCCTGGGGCTGAAACCCATTGGTAAGACAGTTCTGCCCTCCCTGATAGTCAGCCACTTGGTGGAAGGTAGGCTCTTTCTCCTCACTGACTACAGCTTGAACGCAGCAAATATTTCATCTTTGCCCACATGAATAAGGTGGCCCCATCTCCACCACCTGTGCCTACTGTGCCTTAGGAAAGTCAAACCACACTGACAAGATAGAGGGCCTTTGATAACTTCCAGGGACAAGGTTTTCTGGGAAATGGACTTTAATTCCCCCAGCAGGAAGGGTTTGGCAATCACTCAGGACATCCTTGTTCTAGCCAGCTTCTTGTTGGGTAATTTACTAACCTGGTGGCTCTCTACTTGCTGGGTCAGTGATTCTCAAACTGCATTATCCCATCTGCAGGTGTAGTCATCTGGCAAGTGTTTTTAAATCACTGGACAAGGCTGCCTTCCAGAGCAACCACTTCAGAACTTCTGGTGCTGGGGCCCAGGGTTCTGTATTTTTCAAGGCTCTCCAAGTGGTTCCAGTATGCAGCCAGTATTGACAACCACTGGCCTAGACCATGGAGAGGGATCCTATTCAGCAGACATTTGTTCTACTTGCAAGTAACCAAGTGGGTTTACTAACCAACAGCACCTGTTTTCTATCCTGACCCAGCAGATGGGGCCAGGCAAAGGAAGAGAGGTAAGCCTCAGGGGTTTGTTTACACATAGCAGGTTTCCCTAGGACAATGATTTATGATCCAGACATCAGTTCCAGACTAAAGTAATATTGCCAATTTCCACCATGCTCCCCCACTCGCAGCATTTTTCATATTCCTGTGGACCTAGTTTCTGCACACTAGGTCACCTTACCTTACTAAATTTCTTAAGAATTTCAACAGAGAAAAAAAGGTTAGAGCTCTGATCTTGCATTTAAATAAATCTCAGAATTTGAGGTTGATGATAAATATTCACGCAGGGTGAGTGATGCCAAGTGTAATTTCCCACATTATTACAATAGCAAAAATGTAACCTCCCTTTCTCCCTATGAGTCAGTGCAGTAACCCACTATGTTAATCTAGAGAAATCTTAAACCTTGAGGGAAGTTTATTCAAAAGAGGTAGTCATGGCAAGTGCGTATGAGATTTTAAAAACCAATTCAGTCTAAGTACACACTCTTATCACCACTGACTATAATCATATATTTTTCTCTCCAGGAAATAAATCCTGTGAATGCTTGCATATAGTTTTAGAGATTATCCTTTTTTGTTGTTATTGTTTTCCAAGCTTTGATGAAATATAACTGACATACAACATGGTGTACGTTTAAGGTGTACAACATGTTGAAGGATAGATTTATATATTGCAAAGGATTACCACCATAGTGTTAGTTAACATCTCCATCCCCAGAACATAATTTTCACTTCTTTTTTGTGGTGAGAACATTTAAGATCTACTTTCTCAGCAACTTCCAAGTTCATAATACAACATATTAGCTGCAATCACCAGGCTATTCACTAGATCCCCAAACTTGCTGATCTTATAACTGGAAGTTTTTACCCTTTAACCAGTATTTCTCCACTCCCCTTACCCCCCAGCCCTGGTAGCACCACTCTACTCTGTTTCTTTGAAATGAGGTTTTTTCAGATTCCACATATAAGTGAAATCACACAGTATTTATCTTTCTTTTTCTGACTTATTTCACTTAGCTTAATAGCCTCACATTCCATCTATATTATGGCAGATGACAGGATTTCCTTCTTTCTCACAGCTGAGTAATAGTCCATTGTATATACATACCACATCTTCTTTATCCATTCATCTGTCAACAAATACCTATGTTATTTCCACATCTTAGCTATTATGAATAATGCTGCTGAGCATGGGGGCATGCAGATATCTCCTCAAGATCCTATTTACATTTTCTTCAGATACATACCCAGAAATGGAATTACTGGGTCATACTATTTTTAATTCTATTTTTAATTTTTTGAGAAACCTCCATACTATTTCCCATAGTGGCTGTACCAATTAACATTCCCATTACAGTGCACATGGGTTCCCTTTTCTCCACACCCTTCTTGACAACACTTCCCTCTTATCTTTCTGATGTACAGATTATTCTTTAAAAGGCAGATGAAACTATTTATAAAACCAGGTTTCTCCCACCAACTTCAGGCAGGATCTGTTTAATCCAGAGAAATATCTATACTTACACTTCATTATTATATATATACTTAATTGTATTGACTTTAGCTTAAATACTATCTACTGACCATTTCAAAGGATAAAAAATAATGCTTGCACATAATGTCTTTTTAAAAATCTAGCTTACAGATAACTTGCACCAATTTAGATGATATATTTCTACCAGAGGTGATAGAAGGGAGTCATTCTTAAACATGTGCTGCATGTGAACAAATTGAAAAACTTCAGTCATACAAATTCAACTACCTCAGCTACATCTGAAGAACTAGTCCACAAACTAGTGTTTCCCTTCTTTGCACCCCCTTATTATTTTGGCACAATGAAACATAAAGATGTGGGGGAGCCCACAGACCCACGTTCAAATCCTGATTCTGTTGCTCATTTGCTACCATCTTGAGAAACTGCTTGCTATCCATGGGCTTCAGTTTTCCTTGGGACAAAATGAAAATCATAAACCCAGTAAGGAACCCATGTAGTGTCTGAATAGCACACAGACTATGTGGGAAGGAGAGACACAACTGCTAAGTCTCAGGAGCTGCCCGCGCAGGGGGGTACCTGCAAGATAGGACAGCTGGAGAGAAGAGATCAAGGGGCCAGCAAATGAAATTGCAGTAGGAAAAGGTGTAAGAAAAGGCACCCCAGGATTTCCAGTCAAGTTCTCCCTTCTCACTAACTCCGGGAATAGAATTAGCGAAGCCACATCAGTCTTTGGCGGGGGTGCTCAGGGCTTTGGAATGTGCTGGTTTTGTGGCCCATGTTGGAATATGTGGGCATAAATGACTAAGCAGCCACAGTCATTAAAAGCCACACTGCTTAGCTTGGCAGAGAAGAGACTCATCGTCTAGAGGCCCAGCATCGCATGAAAAAAGGGACCATTTATAAGCATGTTCACTGCCAAGAATTCCCCTCAAATGATTGAAAAAAGGCAAACTACCACAAAGACTCAGCCTGCCATTGCCTAGTTCTCTAGCAAAGTCATCTCTGTTCACTCATTGATTCAGGAAATGTCTAGAGGTTTTAGATATAAAACTTGCTAAAATCCAGATTGAAATTTTAGCCTTTAAAGCTAATCATACCATTGTTACAGATCTAGGAAAACCAAGAGCCTAGCCATCTATGAGTCCTAAAACAGTCATCTCAATTATGGTTAGCACAGACACCTTTCAAGTGTCACAAATACGTTTCTGGACTTTTCAAGTGTCACAAATACGAAATGCTAACTATTCCTTTAGCTGCCTCTTTTACCCAGCATTATCACTTGACAACCTCCCCTGGCCTCATGTTGCTTTCCATCGGGGATTCTGTCTGGGTTGAGCACCTGGAATTTACCTGCAGTGTCCCTTCTTCTCAGAAGCAAACCCTACAGTCCTGAACAGCTAATGGCTCACAGTCTCCCACCTCCCTCTGTCTGGCTACAAGCAGCCAGTTAAGTATAGAGAGGGGCCTGAGTGCCCAGTCCACAACACTTGGTCTAACCCCTGTGTTTCTTCTCCAGGCTGGAGCAGCTCTTGGCTTAGAGCCTTACCACTGGGCCCCGAGGCTGTGGTCCAGTGTAACCCCTTCTGCAGGGCCCTGCCAACACCACAGACTCATAAGCAGCCCCATAATAATGGAACTAGAAGGGGCCAGAATGAAAGAGGATGCATAGTAGAGAGAGATCCTCTCCTCTAGGCCTTCCCCAGATGATACAACTTGGGAATTTTGCCCTATTTCAGGGCACAGAGAGCCATGGTCTCAACATTCAGGGCACAAGCCCAGCTCCACACCAGCCCCTCAGGGGTCTTGAGGAAAGTTCTCAATTCTTCACCTCTAATGTTTGAAAGAGAATCACACCCACACCTCCAGAGAAGGACGTAACAGAAGCTCCAGCCCCAGAAGGGCTCCCCAGCACCAAGCAGGCCCCTGGGGCAGTTTTGCAAGTGGCCCACATTCCCAGGCCAAAGTTCTCATCCAGAACCCCGGAGGGACTGGGCCCTCTTTGCTGGTCCTTTCCTGCCTTCCTTTTGACTGTTGATGTTTCGTTCTGACTCAAAACTAGACTGTCAGCCACTGCTCACTTTCTTCATCTCTGTATTCTCCCTGCCACCTTCTCCTCCTCACCACCTGGCACACCCAGCACGGGGTGTAGCCCAAGGGGACACCCAGTAATAACTGATCGAAATGCTCAGTTATGTTAGTGATGCCTGAGATAATGGGTGAGAAAGCCCTTTGCTAACTGAGTTTTATTTCTGGGAGAAGCAGATTCGATTTGTGAGGAATGTCTCCACGGTCATGTTCAGGCAAAGCTTTTGTTACTCGTCACACACGCAGGACCTCAGGCGTGGTCAAGAGTGTGCAGCACCCCAGGTGACACCCAACACTGAACGTCAGCCTGCCACTATCTCTTGTAGCAAACACGACAACGTCCCCAGTGCTTGTGCTTAGGAACCATGCCTCCCTCGCACCCAGGACACATTCACAGCCTACAAGGGGAGACTTTACAGACTCTGGTACCATCCTCCCAGCCAGTGACTGAGGGCTACCTGAAGTTCAGAATAAAATCCCAATGGCTTACCAAGGCCCCTAAGGCTCACAGTGACCTGGCCTCTGCCTCTGTCCCCAAGCTCAGCCTGAACCTGTCTCCCAATCACTTGGCCAGCCATGCAGGGACCTTCCTCCACTCCTCTGGCAGGACAGTGATGCTACTGCTCCCTCGGCCCTCCACCTGCGGCCTCAGACCTCAGCCCTCCTCCACAAGGGCTCCCCGCCACCAGGCTGCCACCCAGCTGTGTTGTGTGTTCCCTGCAGGCAGCAGCCAGCACCCCCCACCACTGTGGTGTGCCATGGAGGGACACCCAGCAAGGCCTCAAAAAACAATCACTGAGTGAACCAAAAGTCATGATCAGCAGTGGTTTTAAAAACAGTGTCAATACCACCACACACCCATGAGAATGGCCAAATTCCAGAACACTGACAGTCAAATGCTCACAAGAATGTGGAGCAACAGGAACTCTCATTCTTGGTTGGTGAGAATGCAAAATGGATCAGCCACTTGGGAAGACAGTTTGACAATTTCTTACAAAACTGAATATACTCTTACCATACAATCCAGCAACTGTGCTGCTCGGTATTTACACAAGGAGTTGAAAACTTACATCTGCACAAAAATATGCACATGGATATTTATAAAATATTCATAACTGCTAACACTTGGAAGCAACTGCAATAGTAGGTGCATGGATAAACTGTAGTACATTCAGACAGTGTAATATTATTCAGCACTAAAAAGAAATGAGCTATTAAGCCATGAAAAGACATGGAGGAAACTTAAATGCATGATACTAAGTGAAAGAAGCCCATCTGAGAAGGCTACACAATCTATGACTCTAATTATGCAATATTCTAGAAAAGGCAAAACTGTTGAGATGGTAAAAAGCTCAGTGGCTGCCCAGGGTTGTGTTGTGGCAAGGGGAGAATGAGTAGGCCCATTAAAGTTCTCTGTATTGTACCATAATGATGGACACATGTCATTACAAACTTGTCTAAACCCATTGAACGCGCAACAGCAAGAGTAACTGAGTGACTTTTGGGTGATGATGTGTCACTGTAGGTTCAACACTTGCAATAAATGTGTCGCCCTGCAGGGAGTGGGGGCTGTACTGATAATGGGAGAGGCTATGCATGCATATATGGCAGGGGGACATGTGGGAAATCTCTGTACCTTCCTCTCAATTTTGCTATGAACCTAAAACTGCTCTTAAAAAAGTAAAGCCTGAAAAGAAAAACCTCAGTCATGATATGAGATACGAAAAATTTCAAAGTACACTGAGTTAACTCTGCCCCTGAAAAAACCACCAAAATGTATTATATACCCATTCACTTGCATACCTTTTTGACAAACCCACAGGCAAACATTCTTTCAACATTCCTGGCAGAAGCATTCATTGGCATAACCTGGTGGTAGTGGGTGTGCAATTGTGAAATACACATTAAAATCACAAATGCACATAGACTTTGACCTGGCAATTCTTCTTCTAGGAATTTAGCCAACAAATACACTTCCTCGCACTTCTGCAAAATGACATAAGCAAAGCTGTTACTCATTGCAACATTGCTGGTAAGAGCAGAAGATTGCAAACAATTTAAAAGTCCACCAGAAGGTTGAAAATGCAGCTCACTAGCTACAGATATGGAACTGGGTACACCATTGTGTGTGCAATGGTCAATTTTATGGGTCAACTTGATTGGGCCATGGGAGGCCCAGATAGCTGGTGAAACATTGTTTCTTGGTCTGTCTACAAGAGCAGTTGTGGGAGAGATTAGCACTTGAACTGGTGGGCTGAGAAATGCAGGATGGCCCTCCCCAGTTACTTGAGCAGCACCCAATCCCTTGGGGGCCCAAACAGAGCAAAAAGGCAAAGGACGGTTGAATTAACTCTGCCTGAATACTCAAGCTGAGACACTGATCTTCTCCGGTCCTCGGGCTCCTTGTTCTCAGGCCTGGACTGGAACCCACACCCTGACTCCAGCTCTCAGGCCTTGGAAATATACCACCTGTTTTCCTGTATCAACAGCTTGCAGACAACAGACTGGGGGACAGCTCTGCCTCCATCATCACTTGAGCCACTTCCTTATAATAAACCTCTGCACACACACATACACACACACACATATAGGGGGCTCTGGAGCCCCCTAACACTGTGTGAAAGAGGGGAAAGGAGCTATTAACAACAGGTACCTACCAGTGAGAAAGAGGGGAATTGGTGGCTGGGGAAAAAGAAGAAAGACTTTTCCAAATAATCTCAAATTGTGGGACACCTATTCAACAGAACACAAACTGTGGTATTTACTGTAAAAAAAAATAAGATTTAATTCCAAAATCTTGCTGAAAAATTTAACAGGAAAATTAGTAAAATATTATTTTATATTACATTCTTATCCCCATTTTATAACTGCAATGATTAAGCAACGAGAAGAAAGGTAAATTGCTCAAGCTGGTCCTAACCTCACTCCGTCCCAGCCCTGCTGGAAATTTTCTTTGGACATCTTTGGTACCAGTAATTCAATGGATAGAAAGTATAAGTAAGGTGTCCCTATGTATTTTAAACATTCATCATTTCTAGGCTGATATACGTTGGGTAGTCCTGCCAGAGAGCAGCCAGCCTAAAAATCAACTCTAGGCACCATTTCACATTGGCCCATGTAGATTCAGACAGATTGAGGCTGAGCATAAACCACCCCACCCCACCCCCACACACACACATACACAACCCCCAAGTGAGGGAATGACTTGGCCGGGTTTTCAGCACTTCCTAATGCAGCAGAACTTGACTCTCTACATCTTTAGTTGAAGATCTAACCAAGGATCTTTGAATGAATCTTTAGATGAACCACCACCCAGTTGTCCAGACCAATAGGCTAGGAAGCTAAACACACTTAATGTAGGTTGATGGGTCTCTCATCACTAGCTGGCACCTTCCTGAGCTTCTTAGAGTCTCAGTTTGCCCCAGAGCAGGAATAATGACACCAACCTGGCAAGGTTGTAAGGCAGATGAGAGGTAGTGGATGTAAAGAATGAAGAGCAGTTGTGTGTTCCTTAGTGGGATCTCTATAAATGGGGACTGTATATCCAAGTGAACAGCACAAGTATCACCAGTGGTCCAAAAACCTCGTGTCATGGCCTCTCAAGTTCATTCAGTCCCACCCTTGTAGCCCGTGGACTCTGAGTCATGCGTCTCGGCTGTGCACTAATTATTGATGTGATTTTCAGCAAATCACTTCTCTGGGCTTCAGTTTCTTAATCTGCAAAATTAGATAAAAACAATGACCACCTCATAGGTGTGGCACTTGGAACCCAGGTCTCACACAATGTAGGTGCTCTGTTAGGTATTAACCATCATCATTGTTTATTCAGTACCAAGTTCAAGCCATTGCTCAACACCAGTCTGGTTCTGATTTGAATGGCCTCACACTGAGCTGGGGGTCAGAGTGAAATTCTGGAAAGCTTTTCATACTCATGCCAAGTTCATGAGACTGGTGCTTACAAAAGCTATGGTCTCCATTCTCCTGGTTCTAACCTTGGCTTGTATTCATTTGCTTAATTACTTACTACTCAGAACTTTAAAGATTTACTTGCTAGAAACAGACACCAACCCAAGTGAATCTAAGCAAAAAAAATAATCAATCTGCCCCAGAAAATCCCTATTTTTTTAAATCTTCTGTAATTCCTTTCTGGAACATTCCTTTCCCTGCAGAGTTGGCTAAAAATGTTCCTCACTCCCTTCTGCTGACTCATTCAGAAAACATTTACTGAGCCCCTGCAGGGTACCAGACTCTAAATCAGGCAGAAAGACAAACACACTTAAAATGGGTTCCTGTCTTTGAGCAGCTCTCACCAAGGCTAACAGCAAACAAGCGGACAAACAGCAAGGCAATATGAGAAGAATGGCGTGTCATCTTTTCTGCAAGTGGTATGCATAAACAGCAAAATAGCACCCTTTTTTACTCTGACGTGTATATGCTAGAACACACTTAACACTGCTGCTGCATCTAAGAACCAAGATCTATGTTGTAACACATCCACCCACACACACACACACACACACTTTCCAAGTTTAGAATTAGAGACATTGTCAAAATCTTCAAAAATAATGCACTTTATAAGGTGAGAATATAAACTTCATACAAACAGCAAGAGTAACAGCACCACTTTGTATTTTTACTTTTTTCTCTATTCCAAGAACTTTCCTCTAACTTATCTCTCTACATTCCCAATACAGTCTAGTGGTGGGATGGCAAGTCAGTCTTGGTCTCCAAGTTTTATAGATAAAAAGGAGGTAAAATCATAAAGACTGAGATTTTCAAGCTAAGTTGTTCAAACAGTAAAAAGGGCAGAAGCATTCAATTCCCTACGCTCTCACCAGGTTGGCTGAGCAACATCAAATGAGGTTAAGGTCTCAGAAATTAGGTTGCCGTAAGTTCCTGTAAGAGGTGATTGCTATGATAACGAGTAACCAAAAAGACAAGAAGCTGAACCCAGGGAGGCAGAATAGGAAGCCAGAAGGTTTTACAAAGGGTTTCCTTAAAGCTGATTAGATAACAAAATAACCTCTCCTGGTTATCAGGCCAGCACATCTTTTTATAAATGGTAAAACCCAGTGTTGGTGAAAGTGTGGGGAAGTGGTGGTCACACAGTGCTAGAGGGAACCTCTACTAATAGCACGTGCCTAGATTAATTTAGTAGCTGGGATCAAGAGGATCCTTTAGCACCACAATGCACTTCCAGAAATGTGTCCCAAGGAAATAATCAGGAAGAGATGCAAAGGTTCACCACAAGCATGTTAGTTTAGGGAATGTTAATAATAGGAAGAAAACAAAAACAACAAATATCTACCAACATGATTTAATAAGTTATCTGTATAATGTGAGTAAAAAGCTTTTGTAGGAAATCAGCATGGAAAGATGCTCACAGTACATTGCTGAACAGGAAAAGCAGGTTATAAAATAGCATGCCCAGTACAAGTGTGTTTTTTCAAAATATGTTTTCAGAGCAGAGCATATCAGAATGTTAACAGTGTTTATCTCACAGTGACAGGTTTTTATTTTTCATCCTTTTTGATTATCTATACATCTTCTTTTTTTACATTTATTTTTGGCAGTGACCATGTGCTATTTGTGTGCATTTTTAAAGGAAATATTATAGAAGTGGATCTCAGCCATTCCTTGACCGTGCTCATCAAGTTTTCCCCCTAAGCTAATAGGCATGTGCCCAAAGGGTTAGGTTAAAAGATTAACAACTGCAATTGTTAAGAGTTGAGAAAGGTCATATGTATCCTTTAAATTCATCACCATATTAGGAAGATTAAATTCATCTCAAGAAGTGTTCCTGCTCTTTTCCCACCAGAGCCTCACATTTGCAGTGAACACAAATTCTCCCTCAGCCTCTCACATACACATCCTGACGTCCAGCTGCCTGTGGGTGAACACTAACTCACCCAACTAGCTGGTCACCAGCTGCGTCATCTGGAACATCCTCCCACCGTCCAGCTTATCACAGCCTCCAGGCCACAGTGCGAACAAGTGTTTCCCATTAGAGTGCAGAGCCTTAAGGTGAAGTGAAGTGAAGTGAACTGTAAACCTCATTTTGTTCTTCTTTTCCTTTTCCCTTTCCTTTCATCTTTCAGATTCTGTCCCATTTTCTTATTATGTTCTTTCCCACAACAACACTATTGATAGGAATTACGGAGGTCAAGGATGTCCAGTAAGAAATACTGGGCAATGTTTATAATCCCCTCTGAGAGTGTATAACTTTATACAGTCTTCTTTATCGCTATAGGTGTAACGCTGGTAAAACCTCTGGAAAACATGCTCATGCTTTTAAGGTTACATTCTAAGCCCTTACTGAAGGAAGCATGTACAAGTCTTACTAATACATTTACTACAATACATTATCATTTTAAATGCAATCAATGGATGTCTGTTAATAATAACGCAATGCCTTCAGTCAAATGCTGGCCAGATTATGCCCCTCTAAAACTGTAGAACCTTAACAGAATATTATAAAATAAGTTTTAATTCTAACATTAGTAACAGCATTTTTAAAAGACTATTTATGATGCCTCACTTAAACCTCATGATTTACCAAAAGTCACATCACTATTTATGGCTTATAAGCAGTATATACTTACAAAGTAGATTCCCATATACTTTAGAGTCATTCTTCCCAAGAGTAAAACACATAAAAATAGGTCACCTCCTAAGGTGGCTCACAGACACATCTTAAAGTTAAATATGTCTACAAAGCCACATAACTCCCAGAAGTCCTTAAAATCTTGTTTCAACAAACAGCATAACACTATTCATGTTATCAAATTCCATCATGCCTCCTAAATACTTCAGTGTATAAGTAAACAAAAAGAAAAGGAGAAAAAAATACAAAAACAAATCCCCAAAGTGTAATTAACCCTCTTACCGTCTCCTTCCTTCATCACTGGGGCCTCCAGGAATGCTGGCCTGCCAGGAAGTGGTAACTCTCAAGATAAGCCCACAGGGTTTCTTACCCAGATGAAGCCAGCAGAGGTGATGCTGGTTATTAAAAACAAAAGTGCATTAAAGTCAGCCCTCACTAGAGCTGCTAATTCTATTTTTCTTTTTGCAAGGAGCTCGGGGTCTGGCCTGCGCAGCGTGAAAGCAACGCCTCAATCTTGTCAGACAGCCCAGCTGGTGTGGAGGCTCAAAGAAAGGAGAAAGTGGGCTCCAGGCAACAACCGTGTCAGAGGCTGCTAGGGCTTTAATCCTCAGCTGTGACACATGTGGGGAACTATGAGCAGGAAGCGCTGAGCTGGGCAGACTGCCAGAATCATTCGGAAAACGTGCCAGACCCTTACGAAATACCAACACGCTTCACCGCATGGTCATTTCTCATGTTTCCCAAGGCTGGGTCTCTCCTCATATGACTTTGTGTTAAAAGCCTAGACAAGGCTTGTGGACAGGCTTGTGCAGCCTGTCGTGAGTTCTCGCCATCCAAGTTCTGGCAAATTAAGTCCAGGACTGGGGTCCCATGCCTCTCCCTCTTCTGCCAATTCCAGTCCTTCTTATAACAATAGCCACAGGCATGAGCCCCTAGCAATACTACAAGATCCTTAATTCAGTTCTTCCCATGTTTCAGACCCAGGGCCTCTGTATGATGTACCCACCCCTGCTGCCATGTGCCCTGGGAACATGCAGGGCTCTCTCCTCAGCGTCCTGGAGGTGGGGAAACCCGCTGATGTCCCCCTCTACCTCCCACCCCCACATCTCAGGACAGCTCTCGGACACCAGCCAGGCAGGAAGGGTGCACAGGTGGGCCTGCAGCTTCCACAGGTGGTGGCCTGACCTGTCTGGGAGAGATGGTGCTATCTGATCGCCTCTTTTATTGCTCTCTTAAGCTCCTGGTTCTCTGCATTCGGATTCATGTTCTTGACATGATACAGGGTCCAGCTTATCACAGTGCTACTCAAAAATCTGCAGCATGGCCAAACCTCTATTCAAGGTCCTCCCTCAGCTGGCCCAACATCCCCTTCTGCCTTGTTCTCACTTTGTGACAGTCTGGATGGCCCCTCACTGGCTTTAGGAGACACTGTTCGAAGCTTTGCTATCACGTGCTCTGCACCACCGTCTGGCCTCTACCTGCCCTTACCCTCTTGAACATGGCACCGTCTGCTCACACACTCCCCCTCTGCCTCACCCACCTCCCCATACTTTCAGTCTTTGCCATGCTCACTGAAGTACACCTTCACTGCATCCTAGGGTGATTCTCCCTGCTCTGAACCCATGTCTTCTCTCTATGATAATAACAGAGACAGCAAGAGAGGGCACTTGTTATGGGTCAGGCATCTTTCTAGGAAATTTAAATTCTTCAGACCTATGTTACAGATGAAGAAATGGAGGCATAGCAAAAGTAAGTTCTTTCCCCAGGGTCACCTAGCCAAGGGGCAGGAGCCCCAGCTGAGCCCAGGCTGGTGCTGCCCAGCAGGTCTTACATGGATCGCGCTGCTCACCTGGGCACAGGGCATATGACTCAGGGACAGGGCCATTTCCTCACGCTCCTTGGCAGCCTTTCCAGACAGCGTCCCAGGGTGCCTTCCCATTCTAGGTAATTACCAAGTGGCTGTGATTCATTGGTAATTGGTAGATTAATGAACTTTAATTGAGAGACCAAATGTACCCCAGTAGCCGTGGACAGGGATTCCAACAATATTAAGAGTAAGAATGGGCCTGCAGTTTAAGGCAACCTTTTTTGCAGTGGTTTTGCCCACATTTTTAGCCTATCTACACTGTAAGTGTTTAGGTCCAGGCCACCTGGTGAATCATCAGAATATTAAAGATATAACCTCATTGAAACGACAGAGAAGACCATCAAAGTTTGGGAGGAACTTTCCACCATTCCTCCAATGTACAGTAGCCAGGTGACCTGGCAGACTAACTCCCCTCCAGCCCCAGGGCAGGCCCCTCTGGCTGGAGCCAACCAGGGTCATCCCAGGCAGGGAGGGTACAGGGGTGGGGGCTGCAGCCCGAGCCTCTGGCTTCCACAGGTGGTGGCCACACCTGTCTGGGAGAGACGGTGCTATCTGATCACCTCTTCTATTGCTCTCTTAAGCTCCTGGGCTCTGCATTCAGATTCATGTTCTTGACATGTTCTCTTCATTCCAAAGAGATCGGGGATGGGTGGATTCAGGATAAAGACAGGCAGTACATAGGGCCTGCCTGACCACAGCAAGGGCTCGGGGGTGGTCCCATCAGAGCAAGACTTAGGGCTTCCCCTAGGCAATGGGGGGAAGCACCCCCAAAAGATAGCTGTACTGGGCACCCCTCTTAAGACAAGGCAGGAAACAAGTTAGTGGGTCCCACACAAACACCTCGTGAGCTCCCAGACCTGCCATCACACTGTTCAAAACATACTAGCAGCTTCCAGGGCTGCTGGCTAGGGCTATGGATGCCTCAGGGTGAATGATATTTCATTCAAGAGGTGCTTCTGGCCTCCTACCTGGGTGCAAGACCCTCTTCTAGGCTCTTGGGAAGAAAAAAAGGGAATATCAGAAAGACCCAGCCTTGCCCCAAGAAGCTGACTCTCCAGTAGATAGGTAGGCTGAGATGCAAAGCTAATGGGCTGAACCCTCCACAGGTATTTGCATCCCCAAACAGGAGTTTGTGACCCCAATTTTTTCTAATCAATTTAGCATAATATCTTTACTGAACCTCTAGTGGATAGTTGAGATTTCATTTGAAGGATTTTTCTGACCCTCTTTTCTACTCCAGACCATTTCTTTTCCCTTCGTCCTTCCTACCTCTCAGCCAGGAGCAAAATGTCAGAAATCTGCACTGTTTAGTTAATATGTGTAAACAAACACACACACACACACACACACACACACACACACACACACACACACACTCCCACCTGGGATTTGTCAGTTGTTCTCCCACAGAGTTCAGGGAAAACAAACAGTCATAGTTGGCAACAAAAACCCAATACCAGAAGCTAATGGAAAATTTCCAGAACTCCACGGTCCTCTATGTGCATAGAACTCCCTGAGCCAAGCCCAGAGCTTTTACTACTAAAGCTATAGAAGATGTCATTATGACATGATTTTATCAGAAACACCCTAGAATGTCTGTATTTATTCTTAAGAAGTCAAAAATAACTCATGTGCTTCCTGGAAGAGTTTTATGGGAAAGTTTCCACATTCAGAATTGATTTGCACTTAAGAATATCTTCAATGTGCTTATACTCATGTGTTTCCTACACATCACAACTGAGGAGAAAGAAGAAACACATACAGGGTGTGTGTGCAAGCACACACACATGCACACCTGTACGCAAGCATATACATACCTGGAATCTAACTTTGGTTCCCCCACCACATGCTGTGAATCCTTAAGAAAGGAAGGAGAGTCTCTGTGTTGGTAGGTCCAGCAGTTTTGTAATTAAACAGTCATTGACCTGGGACCCAAGGAACCTAGGTAAAAGAGCCTGCTCTAACTTCATCCATGTGGCTTTGGGAAAATCATTTCAGCTCTCTGGGCCTCAGTTTCTACATCTGAAAAAAAATACAGTATCGTCTAAATCCTTGCTTCACAAAAAGTGGCCGTGGGCCAGAAGCATCACCAGGAGAATGCTAGAAATGCAGAATCTCAGGCCCTACCCAAGATCTACTGAACAGAATCTACATCTTAATAAGATTGCCTAGGTAACTCATGTGCATGTTGAAGTTTGAGGAGCACTATTCTAAATGGTCTCTGAAGTACCTGCTAGTGAGGGATACATTCTGTTAGTGTAACTTTGTGCCTTTAAACTGGATAAATTAACATACCATGCCGGGTGACCACCTCGTAGTCACTGTGGTTAGGCCCTGGGAGAATCTGGCTTGATACTTGCTTGCTGATTTCATTCCTGTTCCTGGCAATGACATATAAACAAATCAAATCACATCCATGACTCTTCTAGACCACTAAGCCACATTCTGTCTTCCAGCTTCCTACCAAACCCCTTAAGGAGAATACCATCCCTTAACACTTCCTATCTCCAGACAGCTTCCACATCCATTACTGGTTTGAGGGATTTTGCAAGCACAGATTAGTGAACAGGAAAGATTCTAGATGAATTCTTACAGAGGTGGTGTGTTAGCACTTAATGAAGCCATGGTTACTAAGAGAAAGCATGAATTAACTAAGAACGAGCCACGTCTGGTGGACTCATCCAGTTGGTGGAGAGTATCGATGGGCAGCTTAGGCAGAACACTGGGCACTTAATGAATCAGGAGTTCATGAAACCATTTGCAAACCACTTTCTTGTGAGCAAGAGGAAGAAATGTCATTACGAGAGTTGGATAGTTTCATAAACACCGAAACTCCAAGACAAATGGATCAGTCTGAAGAGTGGTCTCCAGTGGGAAAGCTCGGGTGCTATCCTTGGTCCTTTCCAGGAGGTGGCAGCCAGGCTGGTTATGGATATGGCCATGGTCACCCTCTAGCTGTAGCACATAAAGCGTAGAAGAGGAAGGATTTTGGAAGGAATATATGTTCCCCAGAAAAAGCAAACTCAAGATTAGAAAGCAGAACTGGTATCTGAACTTAAAAAATTTATCAAGTGAGCATGAGCAAAAGAACCAGAGAGTGTGGAGTGGATCGTGGTAAGATTCCTGGAGAGCATGCATGTGGGAGAGGGGAGGGCACAGAGCCGACGCAAAGGTTGAGGAGGGGCCTGGGAGGTGCAGAGCGGGTTCCTCCACCATAAGGGCAAAGCTGGCAAACTTACCACAGGCTGGGGTCTGGGCTACAGAGCAAATCGGGGTCCCAAAAGATCCCATTAAGATGGAACCATAGGCCAAATCTAACAGTACAAAATGTAACAGAGATGAATCTACAATCTCATTCTTAACTTCCCAAAACGAAGTTTGTAAACACAGGGCAGGGTTCACGAAAAGCAAAAGCACTGGTGGAAAACAAAGCCAAACAAATGTCCGGCCATGACTGACCAAGACTTCCTCTTTGGATCCCAGGCGTGATCAGAGAGCTTGCGCTGAGCTGCCCCGGTACAAGTGTAACTAATAATAAGAGAGAGGGTTGTCCTCAGGAGTGCCCACGGTCCTCAGAAAATGATAACTGGGGCTGCTCATGGTCAGAGAAGACCAGCCAAGCTCTGCCCCTGGCCCCCAGGCCAAGGGATTGCTCTGCACCCTTGAAACCATCAGGTTCTGCTAGGGTCCAAGGTATCCTACCCCAGAGATGGAACTAGAAACAATGAGGTAGAAAGTTCCAGAGGCTGATTTTTAAAAAATCTTTGTAACAATAGAGCTCTCAGAAATGAAATGGGCCAAACCCAAAGATGGTGTGTTTGTCCATCCCTGAAGCACCCAAAGACCACCTAGGGTGGGCAGGCATCTGCATATACCAGGAATCCCTTCTACCATCTCTTCTCGGCTTTCTGCTTTTGCATTCAGTTTGAGGAATCTTTTGTTTTGTTTTGCAATCACGGCAAATCATTGCACTAGGCAGGGCATTTTCTCATTATTCACATTTTGAAATAGGAAATGGCCTAGCGGGGACAAATCTAAGACTAGAATTTAGGTCTACAAACTTTCCCATTTACTCTATCACAGTGCCTAGCTGTACATTTCTGTGAACTTTGGGTGCAGTTTTCAGGTCTTCCAGTGAATAAAGAATTCGCTGGTTTAAATAAGGTAAGATAATATAGTACTTGTACTCTTATACTCAGTGAATATGAGGCACAGCCCAAGAAACATGTCCAACTTACTGGGCGGTTAAATGGTAGGTGAAACCCTATTGTCTTCATTGTTCTTTGACACAAATTAACTGGTTACTAAATATGTAGGAAGATTCAAAAGGTTCTGACTAGTACAGATATTTTTTAATATTTTCTTTACAAGAACTAAATCTACAATTCAGAAGATAGGGAAAATAAAGACTTAAAAGTCCTTCATGACCTTGACACTGAGTTCCCATCACTGCTAGCATTTGGGAGTATTTCCATCTACTTTTTTTTATGCACATATGTCTTTGTAATCTCTTGATTCAACATTACATCACAAGCAGTTTCTTAGGCTATTACGTGGCTTCCAGAACTGCATTCTTAATGCCATGGAATGCATATCACCGCCTATTCTGACATGTGTCCCCTTCTTCACAGTCTTAACTCTCTTTCTGACTTCTGTTTTACATTTAAGAAGAAAACTATGTTATCCACACAGTATATTTGAAAAGTCTGGATGGACAGACACCTCCATGTCATTCACAGTTTTCGGGGAGGAAGGAATGGTTGATAATACAAAGTTGTTTTCATCTTCTTTTTATCTTTTCACATGTTGTAAGTATTTTACCAAAAGTACATGTTACTTCTAATACTTCTCTAAAAATCTGTAGAATATGACATGAAAAACTCAGTCACCACAGATCAAGTACTCATGTGTTCCTACCCCTTCTGTAGCTGATACTCAGTGGAACCACAAACACCATTGCTTTGAGTATAAGGAAATCAAGATGTATTAGCTTGAATCACTTAAACTTAAGAGCCATTATCATCAGTGCTTGGAGAGGTGTGTGTGTGTGTGTGTGTGTTTGTGTGTAGAGCCAGAAAATGCCATTTTCCATGTTTATTAATCTCATAACCTTTATAACTCTCATAGATGAAGATTTCATGAGCAAAAAACACATTAACTTTCCAACTGACTGCAAATGGGGGGTTTCAGGTATAGAAATCACAAAATCAAAAGGTCTAAACATTGACCTGTTGGCTAATAAAAGGCTGGTGAGACCACCTTCAGTTCTTCACCCAATTGCAAAGCCTGTAGTTGTTTTGTAACAAATAGTTCTCCTTAAGACTCAACTCAATTCCATTACTTCATCTCCAATTCCCTCAGTGTGGGTGAATCCCAACTAATCACATTCCCTAACGCTACTCTAAGTAATTCTTCCTTTAAAATTGTTCTTTCCAAATCCCTTCAATCTGCCTTCTGAGTGCTTGTTGTCTGAAGGGATGATTGTTAACAAGGTAGTGTCATGATATTCTACCCTATCGGTTGCCAAGAGAGAAAACTCTCTTACCTGGAGTGAGAAATTCAGGTTCCCCCTTGCAGTCCGTACTCCGTGGTCACAGATCCAAGTCTCTCCCCAAGTCCTGCCCCCTTGTTCCATAAACCAAGGCATGGGGTAAAATGAACCATGAGAAGTTTGGCAAAATTTGGAGACTATGGTTCATTTATTTGCAGGCCCCTAATTAGGACTGGAACTCAGTGTTCTGAGGCCAGTTCTTTACAAACAATACAGCTTTACCTTTTACTAGCTGCGTTGCCCTGAGCAAGTTTCTTCACTTCTCTGTGCCTTGGTTTTTCATCTATAAAATGTCATCATTTCTGGGTACCTCACTGTGTCATGGAGAATTTTAACTGAGATAATATATGTCAAGTACTTAGAACAGTGCCTGGCTTATGCAATCATCTAGGTTTCTATAACTTTCTTTGTTCTTTTTAAAAAAACAATGTGTCACATAAATACAATTACAACAAAACTTTCCATTGAGGGCATTTGACTAAATGAACCATCTCCCTCCACCCTGGTTTTTCTTCTACCTCTCTGAGCACATCTTCTGTATCCTGAATTCTCTTCCTCTTCCTAATATCTAACTACCAAGATTCCTCCAGAATCACTGCTGCCAAGTAGGGACTTTTCACCGCCTCATCGCCTCCAGCCATATCCCTGGGAGGATGAATGCTTACACTGTGCCTCCAGCCCCGGCTTCTGTCCTAGTTAGCAGTCCTCCAGCTCAGCCCTCAGGGCACATTTGCAAATGAGCACACTGGTGCTTGGAATTAGGCAGATGCCTTGTGTCCGCAGCAGACTGCCTTATCTAACACAGTTCTCAAAACACAGCTTGCAGGAACCCAGCCATCCAAGACAGCAGAATGTGAGCCCAGGAGAGAGAGGCATGATGGCGTTCGCAAGGGGCTGGGCGTGTCAACAGGACACCAGCTGGGCTACCTGGGCTCTCCCTTCCCTTCCCACTCACTCAAAAACAAACTGACTCCAAACCCAGGCTTCCCTTTTAACTCACAGCCCCAGGCCCACTACCAACTCCCCCTCAGCCGCCTTTTCTGGCTCCCTTCAACCCATTCATACAGACGCCATAGCTCTCTACCTTCATTTGTTCTTTCCGTTTGATTTGATTTTTTTAAGTAGCCAGTGAATATTTCCCCAGTGAATTTGGTTTTGGTCTACAAAATCTTTCTTCTAGAGAGGCAGGAAGAAGAAAGACTGTTCAGTTTTCATTACCATGTTACATGATAAAAGGTTGAAATTATATATGCAATTATAGTATATTATAAATCTATAATATAAATTATATTACATATTACATAAATTATATTTATAAACACAATGTTTACATGTTATATTTAACTGTGAGTGTATATATATCCAACTGACCCTGAACAGCATAGGTTTGAGCTGCATGGGTCCACTAATCCATGGATTTTTTCAATAAATGTACTAGAAAATGTTTGGACACTTTCAACAATTTGAAAAGACATTTTCTTTTCTCTAGCTTATTTTATTGTAAGAATACAGTACATATTACATATAACATGCAAAATATACTGTTGGTAAGGCTTCAGGTAAACAGTGGGTTGTCATCACTTTCTGGGAAGTCAGAAGTTACACGTGGAGTTTTGACTGCATGGGAGGTTGGCACCTCTAAGCCCCATATTGTTCAAGAGGCAACTGTATATGTAAGCCAAGTATTAATGTATTTAATGGTTTATATGAAAAGCCAAGGACCAGGGATTTCTACCAAATGGATTCAGGAACCCCCTCTGCTAATAAACTGAAGACAAAGATCTAAACCACACAGAATGAAGAGTGAGGTAAAAAAAATACCACACACAGAAGCAGAACTCAGAAAGGTTTAAACCTTTCTAGAAGTATAAACTAGTAAAAAAAAATTTTTTTAATTCCTAAAGGCAAATTAGCAGTGAAAATTTATTTCAACTTTATCTCTAGGTGAAGGTTGATGAGGAGATCTCCCTGATGGGAGGGCACGTGGCTCCTGGCACACCCTCACATGGGTACGGAGCCTGCCTTCACACATCTGCATGCTCTGAAAGCCCCGGAGCCAAATTAAAGTGCATTTAAGTTCCTAGCTAAGGGAAATGTCAGTAACCACCTGAGGAAGGCACTCTCAAAATAGGCCTCAAAACTTTTTCACTAATAGAATAAAGATATGTTACTAAATATTCCCAGAAGAAAAAAAGAGAGAGAGAATTAGGCTGGTTTAAAAACAAAAATACTTCAAATAGTGAATGATCAAATATAGAATATAAAGCAAATATTGTGTTTTTAGAATTTGAAAGGGAATCAAAGCATAGTAAGAACAAAATATAAAAAATGCTCAGGCAGATTTAAAAAAGCACATATGAACTATTAATTAAAATCGACCATGTATAAGGCCATAGCACAAGTTTAGAACAAACTTCAAATCATTATCAGATACAGACCCTATTTTCTTACTATAATGCAATTAAGTTAGGAAGAATGTCCAAGACACACATGTATTTGAAAATTTAAGTGTCATTTCTACCTAATTCATGGCAATAACAAAATTAGAATACACTTAAAATTAAATAACACTTTTTAAAAACTACATATCAAAACTAATAATATGTAGAGGGGGTATTTTTAGACTAAAGTGAATATATTAGAAAAGAAGCTAAAAATTAATGCATTCAACACCCTACTTGTAATATTAGGAAAAGAACACAGAAAAATTCAAAGAAAGGAAGGGAAGAAAATAATAAGTATGAGAACTGAAATGAATGACATGGAAAGCAAAAATAAAGTAAAGCAAATGAGTAATGCCCACAAAAAAAAATAAGGCTAATTAAATTGGCTATAATCATTTAATATAGGCTATAGCAATACTGATTTTTAAAAAACTATAGAATATTAGGAATGAAGGTATGAACAGGGATAGGTGGCTATAGATAAAGCAAAAATTAAATATAAGCAAATACAAAGAACTACTTTCAGCCAAAAATTTGAGAAGATATATGAAAGGAATAAATTCCAGGAAAAACATAATTTATCAAAAGCAACTAAAAGAAATAGAAAATATGACTTGTCCCATACAGTTTTAAATATATTAATCCATATTATAAACCATTCCTACAAAGGAAATACTTTACATACACAATCTTTTGGATCAGTTCTGCCAATTTTGCAAGAAATAAATAATCCCAATCTTGTACAAATTCTTTCAGAAAATAAAATTTTAAAAAGACACACATTTTAATTTATTCTATGAAGTTAGAATAATTAATACCAAAATTAGAAAAACCTAAAAAATAAAATAAAATTATATTTCAACCTAGAGGTACAAATCCTAAAATAAGATAAAATTATCAATGTATTACCAGTGGGGAATTTAAAAAAATAAGGATCTATGACCAAGTTGGTATTATCCCTGGAATGTAGAATGGTTTAATCTCTGGAATTCTATTAATAGTATTTTCCATATTGAGAGGTTAAGGGAAAAAAATCTAAATTAATAGATGCAAAAATAATTTTTCATAATATCCAGTATCCATTCTTGATACATCTCTTGGTAAGGCAGGAAGAGGCCATTCTTAACCTAATAAAAGATGCCTACCAAAAACTTACAAGTAAACCTTGTACTCTATACAGTATTAGTTCTCTTTACAGAGAATTAGGAGGTGCTAGCCAATGAAATAAGAAAAGAAACAGAAGTGAGAAACACTGCAATAAACAAAGCTGTTAATATTTGAAAATAATATGACTTATGTGAATGGTGAACCAAAGAAAAATATACCAGCTAAATATTATAATTAGTAAGAATAGCAAAACTGGTGGAGCTAAGAGTACTGTGCAAAAATTGTTTGCATTTCTATACATGTAAAATTTTTGTTAGCAACAAAAATTATAAAGATCTAGGAATAAATCTGGGAAAATACAAATAACACCTTTGTAGAAAAAAATCACAGACCCTTAAAGAAAACTTAAATAAATTGATAAGGAAACAGTAATTGCAAAGATTCCAATCCTCCCCAAACTGATTAATAGAGTTAATAATTTAATCTTAAGGAGTTTTTATGGACATTTATAGGCTGATTTTAAATAAATGGAGTAGATAGGGCTAAAATTATCTTTTTAAAAATATTGAAAAAGACAGTCACATTAGGGAAATTATACAAGCAGATATCAAAATATTATTATTATATTGTTGCTATTGATAAATCTACCTGTTATGATTAAAAATTGCATCACCAAAAGACATCATAAAACAATGAAATGTAAAGTGAAAATGGGAGATATTTGCAACACAAATAAACTATAGATAATTAGAATCCAAAACATGAAAGAATTCCTAGAATCAGTTGAGAAGAGAGAAGCAAACATTGAAAGGCACAAAAAAGACAAAACAGGCATTTCACAGCAGAGGAAACTCAAGTACCAGTCAACTAAATGAAAAGATGCCTAACTTAAAAACCCAGGTAAATTAGAAACACAATGAGATGATATTTTACATTATTAAATCAGCAAAAAAAAAATCTAAGGCTTACAAACCAAATGTGACTAACAAACAGTAACTCTATTTGATGTGATGTAAATCCTTACAACCACTTTGGAAAACAATTTGAACCTGTGTTTACCCAAAGATTCAGTTTGTACTTTGTCTAGAGACTGTCATGAATACATACTTCATGAGACAAGTACAAGAATGCTTGTAGAAACAGTTTTCATAATAGCAGAAATCCAATAAAATCCCCTAAATCAATTGATAAAAGAATGGATAAATGAATTAAAGTATATTCACACCATTCAGCTATGTGTATTGACAAGGATATAGCTTAAAAACAAAAGGCCAAATTAAAAAAGCAAGTCACAGAAGAATAATGCAATGTTCTTATGAATTAAAAAAAGAAACAAAAGAACATATTATTTTGGTAAGCAAACAGAAATGCTAAAATCACAAAAATGCTTAATTCAGGACTGCAATTATCTCCAGGGAGAGAAGATGGTGTGAGGGATGCAGAAACCCTTAAAAATGTTGATAATGTTCTATTTTTCCAATTACTTGATGGGTTCATGGGTACAGGTTTTTAACTTAAATACTGCATTTATTCCTTGTAAACTTTAAGTATTTTGTAATTTAAAATATAATCAATGCCCCTCACTTATCTTCTTGTTTCTAAAGAAAAAGAAAACAATTCTGTAGTGATCTTTATCAGTTAAAACAAAATTTATAAGCAAGTGGAATTTTTCTTCCTAACAAATAAGTCAGTTTTCTTCCCTGTTTTTTATCAGCACTGTAAGGTCTTTTTACCACAATAGAAATCGGGTTGGGTACTTTTTCCACATTATTACTACAAAAAAAATGTCATCATTACTACTTGTCTTGCAAGAGTTGTATGTATTTAACTCTTAGAGGAAATATTTGACTCATGATGTGGCAAGAAGGGACACTAGTAGAAGGAGGAGGTAACGTTCAAATGTTGAACTCTTGGGAAACAGCTGTGAAGTGGAAATTTGTTAAGTTTTAACATACAGGTAAATCTATAAAATTGTCACCACAATCAAGGTAATGAATATATCCATCATTCCCAAAATTTTCTCAAACCCTTCCCAGGCCACAGCTGATCGGCCTCTCTGTTACTATTTATTAGTTTGCATTTTCTAGAATTTTGAATGAATGGGTTATACAGTATGTGCTCTTTCTGTCTTTTTTCATTCTGCATAATAATTTTAAAATTCATCTATATTGTAGTATGTATTCCTTTTTATTGCTGAGTCTTCCATTGTATGGACATACCACTGTTTGTTTATCCATTCAATTGATGGATATTTGGGAAGTTTCCAGTTTGGGGCTATTACAAGTAAAACAATTAAGACATTTGTGTACAAGTCTCTGTGGGCTTTCATTTCTCTTAAGTTCTTTGGAGTGACATGTCTGAATCAGATAGTAGATATATTTTGAACTTCTGGGGAAACTACCAAATTATTTCCCAAAGTGGTTGCACCATTTCACATGCCCACCAGCAGTATCAGAGAGTTCTGTTTCCTCCACCTCCTCACCAATACTTGGTATGGTTAGTCTTTTTAATTTTTAGCCATTCTAACAGATATTTCTCTAAGAACTAGTGATGTAGACCATCTATTATGTTCTTATTTCCTGTCTATGTATCTTCTCTGATGAAGCATCTATTTTAATCTCTTGCCCATTTTTAAATTGGATTGTTCATTTTCTTATTACATCTTTAGAGTTCTTTACATATTCTGAATATAAGTCATTTATCTGGTATAAGATATGAAAATGTTCTGTGTGTCTTGTCTTTTTATTCTCTTGAGTGTCTTTAGAAGAACTGAAGATTTTTTATTTTGATGAAGCCCAGTTTATCAATTTTTTTCTCTTTGGTCATATATATCTTTGACTAGCCCAGTATCACCAACTTTTCTTTTATGTTTTCTTCTAGAGGCTTTAGGTTTTATGTTAGTTCTAGAAGATGTTTTGAGATAATTTTTGTAGATGGTGTGAAATAACAGTTTGCTTTTGCATGAGTGCTTTTATTTTACATGTGGATGTGCAATTGTTCCAGCACCAACTGTTTAAAACACCATCCTGTCTCCATCACCTTTTTAAACCTTGTCAGAAATCAGTTGTCTATATGTACATCTCTATTTTTTGATTCTTTATTTTGTTCAACTGATCTATTCTCTGTCTTTATACCAATATAACTGAACTTGATTACTGTTGCTTTATGATAAATCTTAAAAACAAACAGTTCATGGTATGATAATTTGAAAAGGCTGTGGTGGTGGGGAAAGATATAAAGTTCAAAGGTTAAGCTCTCAGGAAACAGCTGCTTTTTACTCCTCTCCTTAGGCTGTGTGTACGTGGGTGTGTCTGTGTGTGTGTTAGGATATCAGAGATCAGAGAATTGCTATCATTTTGCTAACTAAAGTATCTCCACTAAGAAATACCATTCTATATATCTCAGCTGTTTCTTTGAAAATCAATCAAGTATAAAAATCATGTCATCTTCATCATTTTGTTAAGTATAAATGCAGCATCTCCTCCTGCTCATATACAGTGAACTACATTCATGTGGCCAACTCACAGATTCTTATCTCTGAATGTAATGAATGGAGTTTCTTCTAGCAGAGTTTAACTTGCCTAGATTCGATGTCCAATAACAAAGAGGTTTCTAAAAATGTGGTTGAATTGGTCAATAGTTATTTTGAGTATCTGTGTGGCACACCTGGAGGCCTAAAGCATGCATTATCTATATCCAAGTAAGAACAATCAGTTTTCTGATATTCTGATACACACACACACATACACACACAGGCTAGGGAGAAGAACAAAAAGTATTTCCCTTAAGAAGTGTCTTGTGCAAGGGTTTTGTTTGTTTTATTCAGCTTTGTTAGTTTGTTTTTGCAAATGGTGTTACAGGGTTTTGCTAGCTTTCTCAATGAGTTAAATTACTGGTGTCTTTTCTGTCCCTTGAAAAGACTGATTTTTGGTTCATTTGATCGCCCACTCACTCCTGCGCTACCTAAGTACCTTTAACCACCACCTACCTTGGACGTTTGAGGCCACAGGTACCTAAATCCCCACAACGGTTTTATATTGAGTTACTTGAACCACCACCAAGTCCCTCATACCAAACATTATTTTTTATACCGACCTCTTAGAGAACAAAAAGTGGAAAACAACCAATATTCAGGTTTGCATTCCAAAACTGTGCTCATTCCAAACGGCTCTCCTTCTAAGACATATCATGTAGAGATCTATGTGCAGCTTTGGTTTAGCTGTAGAAGTATGCACATCTTGGCCTCTGAGTTTTTTTTCCAAGTGCACCTTAGCAAAATTTCACTTGATCCTGAATAAATTCCTATTGGCAAGATACTCTACATCTTGCCTGCAAAAAAAAAAATAGTACTGGAAATCAGGAGTGAAAATACTTCTTGCCCTGGACACACCAGTTCTCTTAGACATTAGCTGTGACCCGGTTAGGCCAATAAACCCCAGAGCCAATGAACAAGAGATCCACTTCTAGAGGTCCTAGTATGGCAGACCTGCTTCTTTGTGCTCTGTTCTCTGAATTCACATGTGCTGTGCCAAGCAGAATTTTCCATTTTATTTTTAGCACAGGCCTAAATGTTATTTAACTCATTAATCAGGAAATAAACAAGGAAGCCAAAAAAAAGTTGGCTTAAAGAACACTGAAAAACACGGGTTTATATAAAGTTGGGAAACAAATACCAAGATAAGACAGTCAAAAACTTCTGCTTCTGGGAAGGATGTACTAGAGAAAAGATACACCATATCTTCCCACAATAATTGGATGAATATGGATACATTTAAAAAGCTGTGTTTTTAAAAGCATCAGAGAACTGGAAGCAATAACGAGCAGGAAAAATATTTTCAGGGAGGAGAGAACAGTTAGAACATGAGCTTATTGTTGTCAGTCATTCTTTTCTCTAATGACATTTACCAACTCTCAGCAGGAGAACTGAGCTTGGCCCAGGCAGATGACCCTGCTGATAAAAACGAAAGATAAACCAGCAACGCTTTGATGGCTGTGTGGGGCAACTCTGACAGGTCAGAGACCTGAGAGATCTCACACACATGACTCATTTTCAAAATAGGACATCTGCTGAGGCCTGGGTAGGGCAGGTAGCTAGGGAAGGAGGTTGAAATCTTTTCAAATGCAGAGTGAGACCCAGAGTCTTAAAATAATTATAAACCAAAACCTGCTAGAAAGAAAGGGCCTGCCTCAGGCTCATAACCTGCTTTCCTCTCTCAAGGCATTTGCCAGATTTTTCATCTCCATGGGACTGCATACTAGAGAGCAGGGCTGTGAATCTCTGGACAGTGAATCTGGATCTCGCACAGCTTTTCAAAACTAAGGAAAAAAGAGACTCACAAGGCTCTCTATGAAAAGCCCGGAAAAGTTTCAACCATGTCACAAGGGATGATCAGAGTCTAACTTTCCTTTCTAAACCCAAATCCTGATTGGGTTGAGTTTGCCAACACCTCATTTCATCTGCCTACCAGAAATCTGTCTGATAAGGAATGCATCATCTGAAGTATCTGTGGTCCTCTTAAGCACATTTTACAGCAAAATTTATGACTTATTAAAAAGACAGTAAAGCATGACCAATAATCAAGAGAGAAAATGCAGACAATAGAATCAATTCATAGATGATCAAGAAATGATGGTTAGTAGATGAGGACTGTAAAATAACTGTGATTCATACATTCACAAAGATGGAGAAAACATGAACTAAATAGGCACAAGGATAAAGAATATCAAAAAAAGGGGAATCTATAAAAAGTAATCCAATAGGCAATCTAAAACTAAAAACTAATATTTGAAATAAAAATCAGTTGATGGATTAACATCAACTGGCTAAATGCAGCAGAGCACAGGGTTAGCAAATTGGGAGAAAATTTAACAGAAAATATCTAAACTTAAGCATAGATAGAAAAAATAATAATTAAAAAAGAGCATAAGAGACATGTGAAATGTAATTAAGAAGTCTGACATACATGTCATTAATCTTGGAAGGAAAAGAGAGAAAGAACAAGTCAGAAGCAATATTTGAAGAGGTAATGGCCAGAAAATTTCCCAAATATGATCTTGCACAGCTTTTCACATACTTGTGGAGCCTAGCAAACTCTAAGTTGATCGGAAAATAATATTTGATCTAATGAACTAGTGTTTTATTAAGTACCTCAAAGTAGAACCTTTGCAGGGGTTTAGGTTCCTGTAGCAAAAACTTCTCATGATGAGTGATAATGGTGGAGGAGGAGGGGAGAAATGAGTAGAAGACCAAACTTTTTAAAAAGCATAAACCAAAGACTACTACACCTAGACCCATTAAAGATCAAAAACAGAAAGAAAACAAAAACTTAAAAGCAGAGGAAAAAGAGACATATGACTTCTAAAGGAAAATTTAAAGCATCTTAGGAAGAGTGAGAACTACAAGGCAGTGGAGAAACATATCTGAAGTGTTAAAGGAAAATAATTGCAAAGTAGAATTCCATACTTGGCAAATATATTCTTAAAAAGTAGATCCGGATGTGGGTATAACAAGAAATCCAAGCAACTATTACAAACATGCTCAAAGAAGTATAGACAAATATGCTTATATAATTTTTTTAAATTATTGATGAATGAACAGATGTAGAATCTTGACCAAGAAGCAGAAGTAATGAAAAATTTTAAAACAAATGGAAAAAACAATAGTTGACATTTTCAGTTTTATCAGATTGCCCCTAAAGCAGATTAGATGGGAGAAGAAAGAATAAATAAATTTTAAAACACATTAATAGAAAGTACACATTGGAAAAATATTGAGTAAAAAGACTGTTAAAAATTAAACAGAACCCCAAAGACCTGTTGGACAATATCAAGCTGCCAACGTACATGTAATTAAAATCCCAGAGGAGCAGGAAAAGGGAGTAGAGAACTATTTGGAGCAGCAATGGTCAACAACTTCTCAAACTTAGTGAAAAATATTAACTTACTGATTCAACAAGCTCAACAACTTAGAACAGAATAAACAAACAAAAGCACACCTAAGGCACATCATAGGCAACCTAAAAGTCAGTAATAAAGACAAGATCTTGAAATTAGCCAGAGAAAAATGACACATTACAACAAAGAGACCGATAATGTGATTAACAACTGAAAGTACAGAGGCCACAGGAGATTGGAATAATATATTCTAAGTACCAAAAGAACACTGAACTGTCCACTAAGAATTCTATGCCTAGTGAACACCCTTCAGAAATAAATGTCGTCATTTACAGGTAATACCCTAGAATATTCAAATGCCTCTATGAAGTAATGGAATTAGTAAGTGAATTTAGCAAGGTCGTGAACAAAAGGTCAACATAAAAATCAATTTTATTTCTATCAACAAATAAGTATAAATGAAAATTTTCAAGTGATATCATGTATAACCTCATTAAAAATAGCAATCAGCAAAAAGCAAATCTAATAAATATGCAAGTCCTCTACATTGAAAAGTCATAAAAATTGCCAAAAGAAATTAAAGAGTGTATGTGGAAAAGGAGATATATACCATATTCAGCAATTAAGAGAGTCAATTTTTCAATTCTTCCCAAATCGACTTACAAATTCAATGCAATCCCAATCAAAATCAATGTACATTTTTTTTTTATTGACAGATAGTCCTAAAATTCACATGGAAACGTGAAATACAAAGAATAGCCATGGCAATTTTGAGGAAGAATAAAGCCAGTAAGAAAATAAAGTCAGTAAGATAATGCAAATGACTCAGTAGAAGTAAGAACAAAAGATTGAACAGATATTTAACAGAAGTGACAATAAATGGCAATAAATATTTTTCAGAGTGTTCAACTCCATTAACCATCAGGGAAATGAAATTAAAGTTGTAATGGGATACCAGGACACACCTACAATAAGAGTGAAAAAGAGAGAAAATACCAAATGTTTAGTAAAGATTTTAAGCAAGTAGAATTTCATACCCACATTTATGACCAATAGACAAGTATAAAAATGTTCATCAAAAAAACAAGAATATTTATAGCAACGCTATACATAACAGCCAAAAAACAGCATCTACCCAAGTGTCTATCAGCAGTGTACTGGATGAGTAAATCATAACATATTCTCAAAACTTGATTGTGAAAATTCATTGAATTGTCCATAAGCTTCCTTTTCTGTAACATCAGTGGGCTGTTTAATTTAACCACACTTCATTTAAATGGCCTTCACATGGCCTTTCTTACTTGAGCCTCATATTACAGCTACTAAATATGAGTTTTGCCAGCAAGGAAACTGAGAGTCAGGGTCTCCTCAAGGAGGCAATTGTCCCAGGCCACAAAACTGAGTGGCAAGGCCAAAATAAAAATTAATTTTCAGCTAACATATATATTAGAATTTCCATTTTTATAAAGCACTAGTCTACACTACAGTTGTTTTTTAAAAAGTGATAACTGTTGTAGCTTTAAGTACTTAAGGAAAAGGCTTAAATGATTCATCAAGTGCTCAGGTCTTTGGAACTGTGCAGAAACTTCCATCAGACTCTGGGCCAGAGCAGCTTGAAGGAGAACTCATATCTACTTGCGTCAAGGCCAGCTCATGGGTTACTCTTGATCATTCAGACCTAGCTGTTTCATTAAAAGGGAACTAATCGGATGACACACAGGAAATACTCGCTCTATCCAGGTATACCCCAGCCCTGCGGGGAACAAAGTATGCATCTGGGGAGAAGACAGCTACACGAAAGAAAAAAAAGCTTCTATTCTAGGCACCGGCAGTACAAGTCAGCCACTGATGGGTGGGAAAGTTATATCTGTTTTGCATTTTCTTTAGGAACACCCACTCAAAGAAAGTGCTCTCTAACGTGTGGAAGTGACTCATCGCATGAAATTTACTCTCCTGATGCAGCAGCGGGACGTCTTGGAGTTCAGAGCAGGACCACATGTCCTCGGAAACCAGTCAGCATTTGCCGCTGTGTGCTAGATCATGTTCCTGCCCCACGGAAGCTTCTAGTCCCATGGGGGTGGCCCATGCTAGGCCTCGTGATGCTTCTGACATCATTCCTGTTCTCTCATAAAACCGGCACAGGTCCAAACCCCAACCTTGACTACAGTTCCTGGGAGGAAGTCGTTCTTCATACGCAAAGCTTTAATTTTATAACATGGTTAGTTATTAGAAAATATTGAAAAACTCTAACAATCTCTAAAGGTACCTGACCAAACCGAATTACAGCCTGGACTACTAGCTCTCACTCACTCTCACGAAATCTCTCTCTGAAAACAGCCCGTGGATGGCATGTTCACTTGAAGCATTTAAAGAGAGAGAAGAAGCAATATTGCACGACTTCATAAGAAAGGCTAGCACTGTGCCCAGAGCAGGGTTAATGGGGACAAGCAGGGACGCTGCACATCTGTCAGCTCTGCCTTTAGCTGAGTGTGTGGACTAATCATGGCACCACTCCCCAGAAACTGCTCTTACTCTACTGTGATGCCAAAGTTTTCATATCAAGTAAATCGCTCATGTCTGAAAACTAAAAGAATGCACTTCGATCCAAAGCATTCCAAGACACAGAGCACATCCTTGTCACCAGGACACACACACACACACACACACACACACACACAATCATTGTTGAGAAGACAAAATTAATAATTTGTTTTCTAGCAAAATGGTCTACATGAAAAGAAAATGTCCAGAAGTAACATTTAAATTAAAGGATTAGATTTAACATGTATGAAGAAAAGTATAGAATGGGGAAACAAAGATAAGGATAGCTATAAAGTAAAAATAATGGAAGAAAATTTGGAGAAGAAAGAGGAGGAAAAGAAATATGTGAGCGAATGGCAAGACGGTATGGTACCTGTCCCACATCTACTGATTCAGATACTCTGGAGGTGGGACCTAGCAATCTGTGCCCTCCAGGGATTCTGAGGCAGGCTGACATTTGAAAACCACTGGACTGGAACATTTAGCTTCTTTAAAGGTGGGGCTTCATTTTCTCTCTTTTGTACACCCTCACAGCAAAGATGAGTGGCTGAAGGGGCAGGTGGTACTACTGTCACTGAGATAACCAAGAGGGATATTCAGGTTACCAAAGGAACTGTTCCTGGCCAGTGAGTGCAAACCCACTGAGGCCGTCACAGCTTCCAAGAAACACAAGGGTTCCACCTTGTTCACTGTGATTTAGACATGAGAATCATATCTAATTAACCTTTGACTTCTAATCAGGGGTGGCAAGATCTCTGGCTTTCTTCCTTGGCAGGAATCTGGATTACTCACTGGCAGCTGAGGTGCTTCCTAAGAATGGGGAAGGAACTGTTATTTCCTGTCCCTGGGTACAATTAATCTAATTCAGTCCTCAGTCTTATTCTATTGTGAAAATGTGAGCATTCATAGGGCAATAGCCGAAACCACTGGGGAGCCAGACAAATAGATGCTCTGGTATGTTGTAAATTAAAAGGTTTTATCTTTGGTTCTCAAGAGAGTGTCAGAAAGGTCATTGGATATGGTTGCAGTTCTCCCCCACCTCAGCCAGTTTCAACTAATTCAGCATATTTCTACAAGATTTTTTTAAAACCTCTGTATTTAGTAATGGGTGCTCATATATTCTTATTCTTAATTTAGTTTTATTGAGATGTAACTCACAAGCCATAGAATTCTCCCTTTTGCAAGTGTACATACAATTTGGTGGGTCTTAGCATATTCACAGAGCTGGGCATGGATCACCGCACTCAAATGTCCACACATTTTCATCCCACTGAAAAGAATCCTCAGGCACATCACAGTCACTCCCCATCCCTCTTGCCCCTGGCCTCTTGCCCAAATCCTCTGTTTCTATGGATTTGCTTATTCTAGACATTCCATATAAATGGAATCATACAATATGTGGCCTTTTGTGACTGACTTTGTTCACTTAGTATGATGATTTCAAAGTTCATCTATGTATTGGTAGTACATATTTCCCCCATTACCCAAAAGTTCTCGAATGCCACTTTGCTTTTATACAAGACTTACATTCATACCAGTTATTGCTAAGAAATCCAAATGGGATTTTCCTTTCTATGTAATGGTAATTGCTTCTTCACTTTGTGCTATTTAGATTTACAAAAGTTTCTGTAGAAACCCTCTACTTTCAGAGAACAAAGGATACCTGTATTTCATTCCTTTTCATGGCCAAATAATATTCCTTGTGTGGACATGCCACCTTTTATTTGATTTCAGTTCTCATTCAGTTTTCATTCACCAGTTAATGAACATTTGGGTGGTTTCCACTTCTTAACTATTATGAAAAATGTTGTTATGAACATTGGTTTTTGTATTGATAATTATGTTGGATATATGTATCCAGGGGTAAAATTGCTGCATCATATAGTAATACTGTGTTGAACATTTTGAAGAACGGCCAAACTCTGAACAAAATAGTCCCTCCATTTCAAATTCTTGCCAGCAAATGAATGTGTGTTCCAATTTCTCCACATCCTCATCAACACTTTTTATTACTGTATTTTTTTATTTTAGTCAACCTGTTGGATTTAAGGTGGTATCTCATAATATTTTTATTTACACTGACTAATGACTAACACTGAGCATCTTTTCATATGCTCACCAACTATTACTTCTTTGGAGAAATGGTTGTTCAAATCCTGTGTCGTTTAATTATTGACTTCCTATGTTAACTTATAAGCATGTTTCTTATATGCTATGAATACAAGTTCTTTATTATATATATAATTTTAAAATATTTTATCCCATTTTATGGCTTATATTTTCACTTTCTCAAGAGTGTACTTCAACATGAAAAGTTTTCATTCTAATGAAGCTTTATAAATTTGCTGCAATTGATTTTTCCTTTGTTGCTTGTGCTTTGGTGTCATACCTAAGAAACTATTGTCTAATCCAAGATCACAAAATTTTTACCTGTGTTTTCTTCTAAGAGTTTGATAGCTTTAGCTCATATATTAAATTCATGATCCCCTTTGAGTTAATTTTTGTATATGGTGTGAGGCAGAGATACAGCTTCTTTGTTTGCTTTGGATATCCATATGTCCCAGCACCTTTTGTTGAGATACTATTCTTTCTCCATTGAATTGTCTTGGCACTTCTGTTGAAATTAATTGATCATAAATATAAATGTTAATTTCTGGACTCTCAATTCTATTTCACTGATTTTTATGTTTAGTCTTATGATAGCACCACACTGTCTTAACTACTGTAGCATTGTAGTAATTTTTAAAATTGGAAAGTATGAGTCATTGAACTTTGGAGGTTTTTTTTCCAAGATTGTTTTGGATATTCTAGATCCCTGGTATTTCTATATGGATTTTAAGCTCAGCTTCTCAATTTCCACAATGAAGGCAATTTGGATTTTCATAGACATTGTGATAAACCTGTAGATCAATTTGGGGAGTTTTTCCATCTTAAAAATATTAAGTCTTCCTATCTATGACTATGGAATGTCTTTCCATTTATTTAGGTCTTCCTTTAATTTCTTTCAACAATGTTTTATCTTGTTAGGTATAAGTCTTGAACTTCTTTTACATGTTACTAAGTGTTTTTTTCTTTTTCATGCTTTGTAAATGAAATTGTTTCTTAATTTCATTTAAGATCATAATTGGTAAAAATACCATTAATTTTTATATATTGATCTTGTATCTTGCAATATTGGTGAACGTGTGTATTAGTTCTAATGGCCTTTGTGGCTTTTTAAAATTTTTCTATATACAAAATCATGGTATTAGTGAGTAAAAACAGTTTTACTTCTTCTTTTCCAATATGGATGCCTTTATTTTTCTCAGCTAATTACCCTGGCTAGTCCCTCTAGTAGAATGCTGAACAGAAACGCTGGGAACAGATATCCTTCTCCTGTTCCTGATTGTGGGCCGGGGGGGGGGAATTATTCATCTTTTACCATTATGTCTGTTACTTGTGAGCTTTTCCTCATGTATATCATCAGGTTAAGAATGTTCCCTTCTATTCCAAGCCTACTGATTGTGCTTTTTATCATGAAAAGGTGTTGGATTTTGTCAAATTTTGTATCTATTGAGATGATCATGCAGTTTTGTCCCTATTCCATTAATATATTGTATTACAGTACATTGATCTTTGAGTGTTGAAAAACCTTGACATTCTTAAGATAAATCCCACTTAGTCATGGTATATAATTCTTTTACACATTGCTATTTTTGGTCTTCTGGTATTTTGCTGAGGAGTTTTGTGCCTATATATATAAAAGGGATATTAGTCTTTGTTTTACTTTTCTTATCGTGTCTTTACCTGGTTTTGGCATAAGGATAATATTGGCTTCATAGAACAAATTCTCAAGTGTTACTTTCTCTTCTATTTTTTGGAGAAGTCTTTGACGGATTGGTATTAATTCTTCTTTAAATGTTTGTTAGAAATGAATACTCACTGAAACACCAGCAAAGCTATCTTGGCCTGAACTTTTCTTTGTAAAAAGTTTTCTTCATCACCAATTCAATTTCTTTACTTGTTATAGATCTATTCATGTTGACTATTTCCTGTTGAGTCCATTTGGTAATGTCTTTCTAGGAATTTGACCATGTCATCTAGGCTATTTTATTTATTGTCATGTAATTATTCATAATATCTCCTTATAATATTTTTTATGTCTGAATTCGTTCTTGTGCTTCATTCTTGATTTTAGTAATTTAAATCTTCTTTCTTTTTCTTCCCTTGGTCAACCTAACTAAAAGTTTGCCCATTTTGTTTATTTTTTCAGGAAACCAACTTTGATTTTGTTGATTTCCTTTTTTAAATTTTGTTTTTTCTGTTTCATCTGGTTCCACCCTAATTATTATTATGTCTTCCTTTTGCTTGCTTTGGATCTAGCTTTCTCTTCTCTTTTTAATTTCTTAAGGTGTAGAAATAGGTTATTCATTTAGGATCTTTTAAAATACAGTCATTTATACCTCTAAATTTCCCCTATGCCCTGCGTTAGTTGCATCCCATAAGTATATTATGTTTTTCCCATAAGTATATTAATATATTATTGCATCCCTTGGTATATTGTGTTTTCATTTTCTTTCATGTCATTTTTTAATTTCTCTTATGTCGTTGATCCATTATTTAGTAGTGTGTTGTTTAATTTCCACACTTGTAAATTTCCTAAATTTCTTTCTCTTATTTATTTTAATTTCATCCCATGTGTTTGAAGAACATATTTTGTTTGATTTTGACCCTTTTAAATGCATTAAGAATTGTTTTATGGCTTTACATATGATCTATACTAGAGAATGTTCCATATTCAATTGAGAAGAATATGTATTTTAATGTTACTGTATTGAGCATTTAATATTAGTGGATTAAATATTTGGTATATGTCCATTAGGTCTACCACACCTATGAAAAATCTACAATGTCTACCATCCAATCAAAAACTACCAAACACACAAAGAAACAGGAGAATATAACCCATAATTCAAAGAAAAATCAATCAAAACTGACCCAGAAATAACTCATAATTAAAGAATGAATCAAGGACATTAAAATATTTATTACAACTGTATTCCATGTGCTCAAGATGTTAAACATTAAACATATTGTGTAGAGTCATGAAAGAGATTTTTTTAAAGATCCAAATCACACTTGATGAGATGAAAATTATGTCTGAGACTTAAAAATGAAAAAGTGTGTGGAATTAATGGCAGATTCAACATTGAAAAAGAAAACATTAGTTAAATTCAACACACAGCTATAGAAACTACCCAAAATGAAATGAAAAAAGATGGATCAAAATAAACAGAGCATTGGTGAATTGTGGAAGAACTTAAAGTATCCAAATATGCTTGTAATTGTAGCCCCCTAAATTTGTGGCAGAGGTAAGTAATAGAAAAAAATATTTGAAGAAGTAATGGCCCAAAATTTCCCAAATATGATGGAAAGGATAAATCCATAGATCCAAGAAATTCAATGAACTCCCAGCACAAGAAACATGACAAAGATAACATCAAGGCACATCACACTCAAATTGTTTAAAATCTGTGATAAAAAGCAAAGTTTAAAAACTTCCAGAGAACAGAAGAACAAAGACAAATTGTTTAAAATCTGTGATAAAAAGCAAAGTTTAAAAACTTCCAGAGAACAGAAGAACAAAGATAAGGATAAAGCAGGTTTTGTATCAGAAACGATGCAAGGTTGGAGACCTTGGATTAATATCTTTAAAACACTAAGAGATATTACAACTGTCAATCAATAATTCATTATCCACAAAAACTCTTTCAAAATGAAGAGGAAATGAAGTTGTTCTCAGACATACAAAAGCTGAAAGAATTCAGCAGCAGCAGACCTACAGTACATGAAATGTTACAGGAAGTCTCCCAGGCAAAAGGAAAATTATACCAAATAAAAATTTGGAATCTGTACAAAGGAATGAAAAGCAGCAGAGATGGCAACTCCATGGTTACATCCATAAGATTATTTTTTTCTTTAAATTGTTTTAAAAGACAACTGTTTGAAGCCAAAATAACAGCAATGTGTTGTGGGGCTTATAACATGAGAAGAAAAATGTGTGACACCAATAGTACAAAGACCAGGTGGAGAGAAATGAAATTGTCATAAGGTTCTTATACTACACCTGAAATTAGACTGTAATCAGATTAATGCATGATAAATCCCTTCCTGACACAGATCATTAGAGAATGCCCACTGGTTCTGTTGGTTCCAAGGAGTTTGGCACTCTGGATTGGAAAGAAGTCACAGACCCAAACTGCTAAATTACAAGCCCCTGGTTGTTTCTACAAGCTGTAGCCAAAACAGAAAAGAGACCTAAGGCCTTCCACAACCTGAACAGAAATCTATCTGAAAATGGAAATGAAAGATAATCCTGAAATCTCATCTCTGGAAGAAAGACGTTGAGAATGGTAATGCTGGTACTGGTACTGGGCCGGGGGGCCCCTGGAGTCTCCATCACACTGGCAGGTGGCAGCTTTCCAGGCAGATACTGGATGCCTGCCAAGGTTTGGGATACATGTCAGACTGGGCATTGGGAGCCGAGTGGAGCAGCGAGTTACAAATTCACACTGAGCCTACTCATCTTGCAGAAGTAAATGGTGCCAGAACTTTGGGTCAGGAGAAAAGGGGAACAGGGAGAGGGAATAAGAATCAAGTGCAAACACAGTGACAACAAACATGACTTATCCTTCAGTATATTCCCTAGAAAGGTTGCTAGCAAGGAAAGAGATTCAAGTTAAGCTGTTTAGCAGTGAGTGATCACTTTTTAAAGTATGTATGAAATCCTTTTTATAAGAAGCTCTGACTTTAGAGTTCTGTGATTTCTACAAACCAGTTGCATGTCATATGTATGTGTTCATGTGTGTGTTATGTATGTTTCCATGATGTTCTGAAATTAAGGACTCAGAAATTATATATATTTTAGATAAAGAGCTCTGCAAGTGGAAATCTCCTCAGGAAGAGGTGAAACTTATGTCTTCTTTTCAAACAGATGGTGCTCATCTTTGCATTTTTGCAATATTTAAATTTGTATCTCTCTTTACAGGTATGCTTTTTAACATTTGTTGTTATTTTGTGTATCCCTTCATCTCCCTTACCAGTTCACAAACTCCTAAGGGTAGGGTCCCTGCACCAAGATTCTTTCAGTGCCTACCATAGCCGTAGCACAGAGCCAGTGCCATGACATGCTCACCACACATATCTGTTGAATGAATATATATTTCCTTGTACAATATGATTAACAGAGAAAATTTAGTGTGGAAATTTTTGCCTGAATTGGATGTGATCAGAGTTGAAGGTATTTTAGCTGGGAGCGTCCCTCAAGGTCATCTAATCAAACTCCCACCAACAGCCTATTTTACTTGCCAACCTTCAGGGAGTTGTGTGTGGTGGGGTGAGCAGGGGGGTGGAGGGGGGGTGTTGAGCAAGGTCACATGACTGGTTAAGCACAGCCCAAGGTAGTCCAGAATGACCATCCTCAAGGTCCAAATCAGAAAAGAAGTGAAAAATGTATGAAGGATATATATATATATATATATATATATATATATATATATATATATATGTATGTATGTATATAAATATGATTGTGTATATATGTATTCATGTACATATAATAATGGCAAATGGCATTGTTTTTCTGACTATAAAAATGGTGTATTGCAAAAATTCATGAAATGCAGAAATGTCTAAAGAAAATAATAAAAATCACCAAAAATGCCACCATCTGGAGCAGGCCATATTGTAAATGACACTAAATCCCTTTCTTTATTGAATGCCATTGTGACATTCGGAACATTCTTGGAGTAAAAGGGTTTATACTCAGCTTTGTTCTCCTGGCAGTAGGTTGAGCACTAGAGTCATGTCTGCATGTCTGTAATCCACCTCCATCTCTGCCTCCACCCAGAGCACTGGGCAGAGCTCTTTATATAGTGACTTAGTCAATAATAGCTTATTGACTACAGGTGTGGAAGCAGTAGCCTAGCAGTAGGCCAATTACATCAGCAAGTAGTTTAGGGTCAGGGGAGGATCCTGGCCAGAGGAACTTCCATTTTCCTCACAGAGGCCCTCTTTCTCTACATGGAGAGAGAGAGGCCCTGTCATCAGAGCATGCCATCTGAGCCCAGCCCCCCAGCTATCCTCACCAAATGCTAGCCCCATAGGAGGGAAGCATTCTGAACCTCACCAGGCCAAGCAAGCCCCCACGGGATGTCAGCCCCACAACATGTGGAGCAGAACCACCTGGCTGACTCAAGCCCACTCTCAAATCACGAGAGAAACTAAACCCACTATTGTTTTACTTTATTGGGAGTGGGGGCTGTTACACAGCAATTGATAACCAAGGCAGCTAAGAAATGCCTTAATAGTTGAGCATCTTTGAGATGTATCAAAACTAAAACCAAAAACGAAATCTCAAATTTTACTGTGAAGCTGGAGGCCATGTGCTGGTCATCACTGATGAAATGAAGGGAGCATGGAGTTTGAAGTGGCACGGCTGGGCTGAGAACTGACTAAGTCACTGAGAAACTTTTTGACCTTAAATAAGTCAGCTGACCTCTTCGCTCCTCCATCCTCTCATTGTAAAATTGAAATCGGTTGTGGGGCTTCTGAGGCCAAATGAAACCACACAGGAGAAGATGCTTTCTCCTGGGTAAGGTTGGGTTCCTCTTTCCTTCTTCTCTTCCCTTTGAGCTTAAAGATATTTGTTGACCATGAACTGTAGCTTTTCAAAAGAGAAAAACTGCTGTCGTCTACCTTGAAAGGCAAGAAGATTGTGAGCTCTAGGTTGCGGAAGGGGTAATATTTTATCCACTTGGCATCCAAGAAAGAGCCCTGAAGGTGGTCCTTCTGTGCTCCTAGTTTTAAGCTATTTCACTAAGGTCCTGTGAAAATTCAGAATAAGGGGTACCAAGGGCAGTGAAGGAGCCCACCATGAGCTTCCAAAAGGGCCACCACTCTCCCTCTGCCATCATTATCTTGCAGGAGCAGAGGATGGAAAGAAGGGAGGAGCTAACAGGGATTTTTCAGTGATGGAATCTTTGTTTCTAGTCCAATTTTTGGAGTCCATGCTCCTCCTTCCATCCCCATTTTTATCAGAATCATCAGCTCGCCTGATGAGTCTTTTGGTACCTGGGTGTGTCTGGCTTATTCGTTTCCTTATTACCTTCCTCCCCCACTAGGATGTAAGCTACATGAGAACAGAAACCTGTCTTTTGCGTCCACTGTGTTCATATTTTATCCATGGCCCTTCAAACATTGCCCTGAACAATCCTGAAATATCTGTGGAATGAATGTCTTAGCCAGTTCAGGCTTCTAGAACAAAATACCACAGACTGAGTAGTTTATGAACAACAGAAATTGATTTCTCACAGTTCTGGATGCTGGAAGCATGGGGTCAGGATGTCAGCGTGGTCAGGTGAGGGCCTTCTTCGGGGTTGCAGACTTCTTGCTGTGTCCTTCCGTGATGGAAGGGGCAGGGGACTCTCAGGGGCTCTTTTATAAAGGGCTTGAATCCCTTTCACAGGGCTTCACCCTGACGACCTCCTCACCCCCTAAAGACCCCACCTGCTAAGAACATCATCTTTGGAAGCTAAGATTTCAACATACAAGTTTGGGGAAGACACAAACATGTCTTCGGACCATAGCAGTGAATAAATACACAGTGTCTCGCACATTGTCCCCAGACCTACTACACCTGGAATGGGGCCTTGGGAATCTGCCTTTTACTGAAATTTCCAAGGGGTTGATCTTCATGCACTCGATATTGAGAACCACCAGACCTAGTCCCTGGATCAAGCAAGAATGTTTAGAAAAAGCAAGAAGTGTGACGAGATCTAAGGAGAAATGGAGTTTTATGCCCACCGCCCCAGAGGCTGCTTCCACACCGACCGACCAGCCGCTGGAGTCAGCTCAAGCTCAGAAGAGACCAGGAAGGAGCTCCTCCGGTCCCTGGGCCATGAATACATCCTCCTGACAGCTCTGTGACTCTGTCCACATCTGGGCTGTAGGACATGCCCTGGTCTTGTGCTGACCGCCTCAGGTGACGGGGTGAGTAGTATGTGTGTGGCTCTGGGATGGCCCCGTGGGAAGGCTAGGCCTGCAGGGCAGGGAGACTGCGTGCTTGGCTGAGGATGGCAGGGCCAAGGGGAGGGTGAGGCTTGAGGGTCAGACAGATAAGGCTTCTGATCTCACTCTTTACAATAAACATTTTAGATCAGAGATTGACATTAAAAACTGAAAGAGAGAACACAGGAGGGTATTTTTATAATCCTCAACAGAAGGACTTCACATGACATAAAACGCAGAGACTGTGAAGGAAAATAACCTACCATTTCAGCTTCATAAAAGTGAAAGCCTTTTATATAGAAAAGACAATGTGGGAAAAATAAAGTTTGGAAAACGAATAAAAGCTTAGGAAAATGTTGGCAATATATATTGCTGACAAAGGGTTAATGCTCATAATAAATGAACAACTCCCACAAATCCAAGCAAAACCTGGGAAAGGATATGAATATGTAGTCAAAGAAAAGCAGCCAATAAATATGAAAAATATGTTCAGGTTATTTAATAACCAATGTGGATTAACATAATAGAAAAACAACTTGTTCTGGCAGAGACTTAAAGATTTCTATAAGCCGAGTGAGTTATAAGGAACCAGGCACGGCTATTGTAAATGTAAATTGTTAAAATCATTTTGGAGGATAAAGTGTCATTATGAAGCAAAGTTTAAAACTTTCTGTTTGACCCAGCAATCTTATTTCTAGGAGGTTATCTTAAAATGATCGTGGCACAAGTAAAAAGCTCCATGTGTAAACTACAAGGCTGTTTTGTTTTTAAACAGCATTTGCAACTTTGAAAAATTTGGATTGACTCTAAGGGCCCACTGGGGAGGATGAATGGCCCAGACACTTCCAGGAAAGATGACCTCAGTCACAGGGCCTGGCATAAAATGACCAATCGGTGGTTATTGATTGTTCTTGTTGCTACTCAATTTTCTTAGAGTAAAGGGAGCCCTTCCTGATATTTCTTCCTGATGTTTCTGCCTGGAGGTCAGTGAGCCTTCCCCTGACATTACATACATTTCTTCAAACACCCTAGAAGCAGCGACAATTCTCTGAGTCCAGGGGCTGTGTTGGGCCTCGGTCACAAACAGCCCCAGGGAAGCCAGGAAGGGCCCTTTAAGGGAATCTTAGACTCTTTGATCCAACCATCTGAAAAGGAGCCTAACTCATTTTTCATATGATTACTCAAGACAAATTATAGAATTTTCCTTAAACTGGGTGTCACCTCCCATTTTCCATAAGAAAAAACACAAGTGAAGAGCTGCCAACGAGTGGAGTCTTGGCGCACATCCCCAGGATACTCTGGCCAATTTCCTTCTCCAGGGGTGGGAGAAGAGAGAAGTGGAGCCAGCCGGGCTGCAGCCTCCCCAGAAGTAAGCAGCTCAGGGTTCAAAGCACTGCTTTGGGGCCTCCTTGCAGCCCAGCTCTCAACTGTTTCACTTTGCAGTGATGAATGTTACACACACACACACACACACACACACACACACACACACACACACATTCTGATGCTCTTTAAGGGCCTTCAATAAACTTTTAAATTGTTTAAATAAATTGTTTATTATTGGTTATCATGCTAGTAATTCTTCTAAATGAAATGTTGAACAAGACTGGGCATTGAGGCTCCCCCACCTAGATCTGTGTACATCTGTGTATGTATATGCAATTTGAGAAATACTGTGAAAAGTAATTGCGGGAAGCCTCACTGACACGGCATCAGGAGGCCTGCAGGAGAAGCTCTCATGCCCCTGACTCCTTGTAAATCACAGATCCCATGGGAAGAGCCCAGGTCACAACTCCTTTAGCTTACTATACTTCACTACCCATCAGAAAGAAGGCTGCTTCCACCTTCCACTTTCCAGCTATAGCCCAGCCATTGAGAGACTGTCACAGCTCAGCTAAGGAGAAGCCACGATACATAGGACTTCCAGTTTCCTCCAATGGACTTTGTGCTTAGAAACAGCTCTCCTCATTAGGCCTCTCCTTCTGTTAAAGGGTATCCTTCTTCTTAGTTCTCTGGACATCCCCTGTGGTTCTCCTGATTCTTGTGTGTCCCAGATTGCAATTCTCTGCTACTTCCGAATAAACCTGTTTTTGTTGGTAAGATAACTGACTTATTTTGAAGGCTAACATTTCCTATGCATAAGTATGAGGCAGAGACTTGGGAAAGATATCTGATTTCTTGCAGATTTTCATTTGAGGAGACAACGTCCTATTTATTGTGTTATTTGAAAATTGTATAAAGTCTGAAAGAAACAAAAATGCGTGGTGCTCATACCTGACACACAGAGACCATGCAACCAGTATTTGTGGGATGGTTTACTTTGTTCCTGGATCTGATGCAGATCACTTGCTTTTGCTGGACCCCGTTTCCTCTCTGCAAATGCAGATAATTGCACTTACTCCATGGGATGGTGGTGCAGGCAGAGCTTAAATACTTTGTCAAGGACTATTGTGAATAGAAGACACTAGGAATGGGGGGCTGGGGTGACCTTGGCACCCAGCTGTGCCTGTCAGAAACCAGTGGGTGGTTTGAGGTAAACTTCCCAAGGAGCTGTACAGCCTCCCTCCACTCTTACCTGCCCTGGGACGCACATCCTCCCTGAAGACAGGTGGCCTTATCAGTGCTCCCAAAGGCAGGCTCAGCCCCTTGGGCTTTGGCTCCCCAGCCCTTCCGCCCCTTAGCCAGAGTCCACCTCCCTTTACAGTCCAGCCTCCAGCCTCATCTGTCCAAGAAACCTCAGACCACCTCCCAGAGCTGCCTCTCTCTCCTGTCCTGCCCTACGCCTGCCCTCTCCTGTCCCTCCAAGCATCAGGCACTTTCCCTGGGCGCCACCCCGGCACAGGGGCAGGCACAGGATTGAACCAGAGGTCGTGGCAGCCACCAAGTTGTTTTTCAAAATGCTTATCTTAAAAGCCTTGGTTTTTAAGTCTGGCCCTTAAGCAAGAAAATAATTTTGTTGTTATTTTTGCTTTTATTTGTTGGAATTTAAGAAACACACCCTTATATATCAAGAGCTGAAACTCTAGAAGCCTAGTGCATAGAGTCTGCACCATAAACCAGAGAGGTCCCGCTCAAGCAAAGCACCCATTTGAACCAGCACCTAACACAAGAAGTAATGTGGGAATAAGACTGGTTTCGGGTGCTATGGAAGACGGGGTAGGAGGGACCCGTGGGAGGGACCCTTCTATGTCTCCATTTGCAGGCAAACCTCAGATGGAAGCCCTACCTCCAACAGAGAGCCTGTGGACTGGCTGGGCGGTGGGGGGTGAGGTCCCTGGCAGGGTGGCCTGAGGGAAGCTTCAGAGTTCCAGGGAGCTATACAAATCTCTGAAATGTTCCTGGGCTGCCCCCACAAAGCAGGTACCCCCATGAGGCTAGGGGCAAGGCAGTGCCCACTACCAGGGCAGCAGGCATCCCAGGGCAGCTGCCAGGGTAGGCAGTGCTGAGAGAAGAGGGGAGAAGGGGCAGATGGAGAATCTCACATTACCCTTATATGTAAGACTGAAAGGACCTCAGCTGCCTTGAACTGGAAAGACTGACATTTTCCCACCAACCACAGAAGTAGGGATTCATGAACTAAGTTAAGGTCGGTTATAGAGAACATTCCACTTTGGGGCAATTGTGACTAAATGTCACAACTGCTAGCCTCCAGCTCCCCAAATCCCCTCCATGACCAACCATCCTAGTTTGCCCAGGCCTGTCCTGGGCTTAACACTTGAAAATCCTTTAGTGTTCCCAAGAACTTCAGTCCCAGGCAAACCAGGACAGCTGGTCACCTTAGCTGGCACTAACATCTCTGCAGGATGTCCCAGTTTGATTTTAAGTGAGCAAGGGAAGGAACAGTGCTAGTAATCAGACTGCTTATTCAGCCAGCTATGGTGAATGCAGCTGTCTCTGCATTGGAGTCTGATGGGGGAGAACTACTCTTAAATAACTAAAACACAGTGTGATATGGAGAAATGCAAATTGATGCAAGAAGATAATGCTACACACCTACCAGAGTAGCAAAAATTTAAAGGATTGGCAATAACAACATTGACAAAGATGCGGAGACGTGGAAACTCACATCCACAGCTTGTGGGAAGGTAAATGGTGCAACTACTTTGGGGAAAATGCTAACCCTTTCTTATAAAACTAAATATACATCTACCCTTTGACCCAGGGAAGCTAATCCTAGATATTTTCTCAAGAGAAATAAAAGCATGCCCACCAAAGCCCTGTACTTCATTGCAGACTTAATCATAACAGCTAAAAGTTGGGAGAAGCCCAGACTGCAGGAAAACAGGTAAACAGTTGTGACATATTTATGCAGTGGAAGAGTGCTCTTTGAGAAAAGCAGTGAGCTAGCAGTGCACACACATGGTTGGATCCCCAAAACCTCATGCCAAGTGAAAGAAGCTAGACTCAAAAGAACACATACTCTCTGCTCTGTTTGTATGAAACTGCAAGAAAGACAATGGTAATCTATAACGAGGAAAATCAGATCAGTGGTTTCACAGGGCTTGGTGAGGGGTGTTGGCCAGGCAGGGCACAGGGTAAACTTTTGGGATGCTGGTAAGATCCTCTATCTTGCGGTGGGTGTTACATGGGTTTGTACATTTTTGTCAAAACCTATCAAGCTGCACACTTAAAATGGATGCATTTTCTTACTTGCAAATTGTACCTAAAGCAATTGATTTTTAAAAATAGAATGGGAAATATAATATGATGCCATAAGTGCTGTAATAAACATGCACACAAAGTGCTGGGTGGGTGAAGAAAGCCTTCTCCATAGCACTGGGTCTGAAAAGTCACAGGAACTGAGTCAGGTGGAGAAGGAGAAATTACACCTCGGCAGAGACCACCCATGTGTGCAAGACCAGGAAGAAAGCGAAGGGGGAGCTGCGGCAATGGCACAAGAACAGGGTGGGGCCTCCTGTGAGAAAAATGAGAATTGAAAGGTAGGTCTGGGACAGTCTGGAAAGGCCTTGCGATCCCTGGAAAGGATGTTGGCTTCCACCTCTGGGCTATTGTTGCTCAATCACCATGTTTGGATTCATCACAAGAGCAGCTAGGAAGTGTGGCACAAGCAGTGAGTTACCAAGTAGGACCCCAGTCAAAGGGCTCCCTGCTCCTCACGTGCAGCCTGTTGTATTTTCTTTAGGGGGCAGGGGAGGAGGGATTGAGGAGCCAGGAGCACCCTGGGAGGGTGCTTCATCTGAGTGGGACCTTCCCTTTGCTGCTGGGCACCAAACCATGAGGGACACTACTGCTAATAATAGCTGGGAAGAGATCTGAGTTTCAGAAGGATCCTCTGGCTACAGAGTTGGGGAGGACTGCAGCAGAGTGAAACTAGAAGCAGGGAGGCAGTTAGTAGGCTGGGACAATGGTCCCCTAAGGCACGGCAGGGTTCTGGGTTAAGGCAGTGGGAACACAGGGGAGATACAACTTTAACATATGTTTTAGGAGCAGTTGCAACCACACTTTATAAAATAAAGAGCACGAGGAAGTTGGTTAATTCATGAAGTGTTGACGTGGTGAGTGGCCAGACCATCACACAGGACAGAATAGAGAAGATGGAGAAAAGCGGGCACGGTCAGGGGGTGAGTGGTCTTGCCTCCAGTGGGGAGTGGTCCTGCCTCCACTATCAACAGTAGCCCTCACTCCTGATCTCCTCTGCTCTTTACCAAAGTCACCACAAAATGCTCCTCGTGGCTCCCTGCAGGGCACATTCCCACTGTACCAGGCTTTCTGGAAGCAACACCTCTTCCCAAGTGCACCCTTTCCCTACCCACATTACCCACTCCAGACTGGAAATGAGAACTTCAGATTAGGAGAGGAAGGGGGCCCGTGGGCAAGGGAGCCTCTCACCAAGCTATCTTCACATCACCTTCTCTCTCTGCATACATGGTTGGCTCTAAATTGCCCCATTCACTCTGTGCTGCGTAAACCTAGCCTAATGCCTCTTAATTAATCCAATAAAAAGTCCCACCCCCGGTGGCAGGCAATGGGTCCAAACAATTAGAAACAAGTACCTCTGTAAGATACTAAAGCACATGGCTCCTGCTTCAGGGTTTAGGGTGTATATAAATAAAACCTGGCACTCTGCAGAATTATGTAATCAGATCCTCCCACCCAAAGTTTTCTGAAAGCCAGTTCAGAGTCCAAATAGTTGTATCACTGTTCCTACATCATTATTAGTCAGGCTTCCACTTGGAAATGTTAAGAACTGATCCAAAATTCTGGGACACTGGTCATGTATGATGTTAGTGGTGTATTTACAATAAAATAAGAGCAAAAGAGAGCTCAGCAGCAGCAGAAACACACAGTGTAAAATCAGTCTAGAAAAGTTGCAGTGGAGCATCTCATTTTTGTTTGGGTAACAGATGTTCACCCCTGCACCTGTAAACAGCTCTACAAGAGACAGGTTTGGAATTAAGAAACTATGAAGTGGAGTTGGTATTCTGAGTCCCACAACCCCAGACTGGCGGCACATGTGTCAGGCAGGCTTGGAGTGGTGATGACTCAGAACTGACCCGGCTTCTCAGAAAGCAGCAGCCCATCACCCCCTCAATGCAGCAGCCTTCTCCCCTGAGCAGCCTTCAGCCTCTGGCCTGGAGGATGTTGTCACACAGAATGCTCCTTAGCCCCTCTCCCCAGACACCCTCCCACCTTCTCTGGCTGGCAGGGAGCCCCCATCCCCGCTGAGCGTGTCCACAGACTGCAGGCACCCACCCTGGCCAGACCCCTGTGAGGGGAAAGAGGCTGCACCCCCTCAGGACCTAAGTCTCCTTCTGGAATTTGTGTGTTTCTGTCACCTTCCTTGTGACCAAATAAGAGGCAGTCAGAGACGACTCAGCACTCCTGGGGACAGATGTCTCTGCTGGGCACAGGGGACAATAGGGTTGGGAGCTGGGTTTTGAAACTTAAAGAAGAAAAGGAAGCTTCAGACTTTCTAAACTAATAGTTTTATCTGTTAAAAAAATAACACCTGGGCTTACACAGTCAAGACGAGGAGAAGAAATAACATTTCTTAGGTATCCAGGGCTTGTTTACCTCATACAATTCTTTTTAAAACTGTGCTTTCTGGTTTCGTGGACAAGAGAGCCCACTGGGATCCAGAGCCTCTGCAGGCAGTGGAGAGATGGAACCAGGAGGCAGTCTGCCAGTGACAGACCTCAGACCCAGGCCCGAGCTGCTGCCTCAGGGGGCTCTGGACAAGGCGCTCACCTGTCCATGCCTCAGTTTCCTCATCTACTAAAGAGGAGTGGTGGATGGTGGCAGAAGCTGAGACATAGGCTCTTGTGGACACTGTGTGCTCAGGCGTCCATGAGCAGTGGCTGTGTGGCTGTATGTGGTCATAGTTCTCAATGACTGTGCTAAACAGACACTGATCCCAGTACTTAGAGAGGCTAAAGGGGAAAAACAGGAGGGCGGTCAGCAGCATGGGGCCAGGACGAGGAAGAGGCCAAGCCATGCCCTGGCCCCAAACCGCAGGCAGCATGCATCCTGCGGGTCCCTAGGGCCCTGGGAGTGAGTTGAGCTTTCTGGCCTTGAGTTGTGCTCCCAGGTCATCTGGCTGCAGGTGGGGTGCAGATGGAAGATTGCTCAAGGCACGGGAAGTGCCCAGGAAAGCCCTTAATTAACTCTTAGCTACTCTTAAGAGTAATAGGAAGAGGAGGCAAAAAACCTCTAAAATGAAAACATAAATTCTCAAAGGTGTCCACAGGATGGGGCCATAGAGTGTTGTAGCAAATAGCAGGGCGCCACAGGGAAGTGCGGGTTCCCAGCTCCGGCTGCATGTGTGAAAGGCAGGGCCAGCAGGGGGTCAGACAGATTAAAACAAAAGTGCCAGTGCTGGAGCAGGAGCACCCCCAGAGGTTTTTTCAGTCGATCAAGGGTGGGCATCTGGTATTGTATTTTCAAGGCTCCCCCAGGGGACTCTAGAACCCAGACAGGGCTGAGAGCTACCACCTAGTGGGGGAAGACATTTGTTCATAACATCAGCCACCCAGTGGGAGCACAGTGTGCCCCATCACCTGCTGCCCCAGAACTAGTAATACAAATACATCGTGTAGTACTGAAATATCATGCCCATTTCACAGATGAGGAAGCAGAAACTTCAAGATTTCAATCTTCAAGATGTAAATCTCTCAGACACCACCAGTTCACCGGCTCCTTACACCGCCTTGCTGCCATAGCCGACTGTAACTGTTACTGGGTCTACTAAATTATCAGGAAAAGATTAAATATGGACCAGGAGCTCTGCTCAAGAATACAGGGCAAGTGTGGTTTATTTTAGAAAAATTAATATACAAAATAGTCACAAGTTTCCAAAGTTAGGTATTCAGACCAATGAGCTATGATTTCTGGAAAAATCCACTTACCAGCACATTCCTAAAGGATGCCCAGCAAGTAACATATATCTACTTGGTAAAGATGAGTCAGGGGAGGACAAGAGGCAGGGGGGTTTGTCAAGAATGACACAGCAGAAATTGAACTTGACAACACTTGAAAATAGAGGCATCTTCCCTAAAGCAGAGGTGAAGTTTAAGAAGAAACCTAAGTTTCCGGAGGGGAATTAGCTGAGTTACAAAGGAACCATTAAATCTGGGAGGCCACACAGGAAAGAAAATGCCGGGAAAATGGAAGCTTCTGACCACAGTGTCCTGATGCAAGACCCTGATAATTAAAAAAACGCTTTGGCGGCTGCCCCAGAGTGAGCTCACTGGGAGGGATGGGGCACAGAGCTGCCCAGTACTTCTGAGTTAAGGGTACTCCCTGGAGAAGCTGAGGGTGGGGGCCACATGCCATCAGCATGGCAGGGAATCAAGTATGATGTTCATTCTCTTCTGCTGAACTGTCATTTCAAAATCCCATTCTGCCACTTACTAGCTGTGTCACCTTGGGCAAGTTACTTAACCTTTCTTAGCCTCAATAAATGGTGGCTAATACTATCATGCATTGTTATTAAAAGTGGCTAGCTAAATGCTATAAGACTTTATAGGATTTTATAGGATTTATCTAATGCACAGCCCATCATAATGTAGCACTGGGGTGGGCAAATACTTCCTATAAAATACCAGATAGTGAAAGTTTTAGACATCATGGACCAAGAAATAAATATATGTCTGCCCTGGGTGGTGGGCACACTTTGGAGCATCTCAGGAGGAAGAGCAACCTGCTGTAGGGCGGGGCCAGAGGTGGGGGCGGAGCTTTCAGGGACTTGGCCCCTCCATTGTCAGTTTCCCTTTGTTCAACAACACCCCCCTCTCTTTCCTCCTGGAGACCCCAGCTGTTTCTCCATGGGCAGCCAACAGGAAGTGAGGCTCCCTGGTCTCCAACTCCCAGACTGGGAGCCTGAAGCACAGGGACCCACAGGGGTAGAGGGGACACCCCAGCTTGGCTCACAGTACTCACCTGTGCCCCGGGGCCATGCAGGTGCAGGTGACAGGCCATACTTGGCCTATGGGCCATAGTTGGCTGACCCTTGATGTAGTAGAACAGGCCAAGCCCAGGACGAGTCAAGGGGATGACCAGGGGCGCACCATGGCTGAATTCTCCAAGCCTAACCTTTCAGTGTGTTATGGAAATGTTTCAGTGGGTCACTATCAGCCTTTCTTAAAAAATGAAACAAAGAGAATGGAATATACCCAGGTTCCCAACTGCCTCCATATGTATATGGACGTGTGCTCTGGGGGCAACATCAAATGCATCTCTTACGAGGACTGGGCTCTAGGATTTGGTTTCTGTATACCTCAAAAGAGGTTTGCATTACAGAATCCATAAATGGACTAACAGGTACCAAAGGGAAAGGAACTGGGGAGGATGGGTGGGCAGGGAGGGATAAGGGCGGGGAAGAAGAAAGGGGGTATTAAGATTAGCATGCATGGGGGGGGAGGGAGAAAGGGGAGGGAGGGCTGTACAACACAGAGAGGACAAGTAGTGATTCTACAACATTGTGCTATGCTGATAGACAGTGACTGTAATGTGGTTTTTAGGGGGGACTTGGTATAGGGGAGAGCATAGTAAACATAGTATTCTTCATGTAAGTGTAGATTAAAGATTTTTAAAAAAAGGAAAAAAAGAAAGAAAGAAAGAAAAGGGGGATTACTCCTTGATAGGATAAAACTATTGGTAAATCAAAGATTCACGCATGCTTTAAATATCCTTAATTTTGATCACTTAAAGGGTGTCAGATGATCGGCTATGGAGGTACTCTTTTCTGATAATATTCCTTTCTCTTAATAAAAATAAAAAATAAAAATAAAAAAAAAAGCAGTTCCTGTGTGCTGACCTCCAATGAGTTCTACACAGTGGTATAGAGGGCATGTCAAAGTGTGGGCAAAGGGTCTGTTTGTTTTTATGCAGAAGATCAAGGCCTAGCTTGGCTACCCAGAAAATGAACTAAGATATGATATGAGGAGGAGCTTCCGGCATCAGCACTCTCTGGAGGACTCGTGCCGGGGGATGATCATCAAAAAGCCTCCACAGGGATCCGGGCGATGCTGCCGTTGTGGCTGCGTCCATCCCACCGTTTCCTGGACTTCCACTGGAATGAGGAGGGAGATGTCTAGGCTGGCATGTGCATACAGTGAGACAACGAATTTGAGTGGATCTTTACTGTTGGAATTCAACCAGGAGTTGGGAGGGGTACAAGTTGTAGCGCTCCAAAATCTTACAACCATAGACTATCTACGGTTAAAAGAACATATGGGATGTGAACAGATCCCAGAAATGGGTTGCTTTAATTTGTCTGATTTCTCTCAGACTGTTCAAGTACAGTTGGACAATATCCACCATATCATAGACAAATTCTCACAAATGCCTAGGGTGCCTAACTGGTTTTCTTGGCTTCACTGGAGATGGCTGGTAATTATAGATTTGCTTAGTTTATGTCACCCTATTCCTATTATGTTAATATGTGTGCACAAGGTAGTTAGTAGTTTAAAACCTATACATGCTTAAGGTACTCTACAAGAAGATATGGCAAAGAAATAATCAATCCTCCCATTTTTTCTTCCATAAGCTACCTCTATAGCTTTTCTTCTTCCTTCCTAATTACAACCCTTAAATAGAATTCGTGCCTCATATCAAATTTACCAAGCATCATAATTCCTCCAGGCAGTAAAGATACCTCGAGACAAGTGCTGGGCATAGAAGCCACAGGGCATAAATCTGCAAAGAAGTAAAAAGCTAACCTTCTCAAACAATATGGCTTCTCTCTCACTTACCAACTTTACATCTCCCTGTATGGCCCCGGAAGATGACTGGTTAGCCAGAGACGGGTAAGATTCCTCAAGGGAGGAACAACCTAAGACAGGCACAGTCGCAGGAGGGCCATCAGGTGAGAAATTGGGGATCAACAGTGGTGAGGCTTAGAACCTCACCCTCCCTGTTTTGAGAGAAATCTGCATCCGTGGATGTTTTAAGGCTCTTATCTAGCTTGGATTAACACATAGTCTACAGGCACACACCTGATCATCTACAATTGCTCTCTTACAACACTAAACTATGTTTTCTACCTTTATCTTGCATCTACCTACCACTTCAGCATTTTATTAAAAATAAAAATAATAATAATAATAAAGGGAGAAATGTGGGATCAACATATAAATCAAGTATAAAAATCAAATGAATATTCATATCTGACCTGATTGTTTATAACTCATAATGCGTGATCAAAACCGAAAGTTTCGGTGATGAATGCCCTTGTACTGTTCACCATGTAAGAACTTATTCACTATGTAAGAATTCGTTCACCATGTAAGAACTTGTTCGTTATGCTTCAGAAGATTGGAGACTGACGAGAATTAGGCTTGAGATGGATTAATGATTGTGCATTGAGCATTGACCCCCCTATACAGAATTTTATTGTTGTTAACAACCATTTGATCAATAAATATGAGAGATGCCCTTTCAAAAAAAAAAAAAGAGGTTTGCCTATCTACTCACCAAGTACTCATGGAACCCTTACTATGTAAGTTTGGGGATAAGATCTTTGAAGAAAAAGGTCAAGTCATAACCTGCTTTTACCCCGAAACCTACTGTCTTAGCAGGTGGGTAGGAAGTGAAGGGAGGCAGCTAGTCTGTGGGGAGATGCACATTCCTGGGAGGAACCTGGAGAAGGGCAGGTCTTTCCTAGCACCTCCCTCCCCCCACCAAACATGAGTCTCACACACATATAGAACCAGAGCATCTGAGAGAGCCTCCTGTCCACTGGTTCTCAGATTGTGCTCTGAGGAACCCTAGGGTTCCTTGACCTGCCTCAGCAGTGCCTGGGGGAAGAAGCTCTTACTTTCCCTCCCTGATTATAACCAGAGCAGCTTTGATTTTCATTGCTGTATTTCAACATGACATGCAAATTACTTCTGACCAAAGCACTCCAATTCTAGAACATTAAACAGCAAACTGTTCACAGGTATGTATTCATGTGTACGCAAAGCCAAGAACCACCTCCCACCAGCCTTCCAGTAATTGCTCTGTGACCCACAGTGGAGAGAAGGCCTTGTACTCACAAGTAAACAAACTTCAAAGCGCTCTTTGAAAGGAAAACCGATCATGTACATTTGAAAAGAGGTCAAAGGACATTTTATAACAGTGGGGGTGACTATCTGTTCATAAGTACCCAGGCGAGTGTGACTTAGAAGAGTTGTGCAGTGATCACAAAGACTATTCAATGGAGTACACTCTAACATCTTTTGTTAATGTGAGTCTTGACATTTTAGGATGTATGGTATGAAGTTCTGTTGATAATGGAAGGTCTGGTTTCCTAAGAGGATGTGAATACATTACCCCAAATTCACAAATGAAGCTGTGTGCAGATGAGGCTACCATTGTGAGCACCTAGAGAAGAAGCCAGGGTTCCAGGTGGACCCACACCAGCGTGTGACCTTGGCGAAGGGATACAGGTGGCGCCTTGGCTTCTCCACCTACAGTCAGCATGAGCCTGTCTGCCTCTCAAAGTGAAACAGCTCACATAGAATCATTTCAAGCCTTTCAATTTCATGTTATTCATTTTCCCCCATTTTTTTTCCCTGGTCTTTAAGGAAAATCTCACAAAAAGGGAAATTTCAATTAGTACCAAATCACTGAGCTCTCTGTGTAGCCCTGAGAAAGTGACAACTTGTTTCGGTTCTCAAGGGACTTTGCTGACAGGGAGAACTAATGAGGTGGGGACCCCACCTCCTCACCGCTGAGGAGGACAAAGAATCACTTACCACCACAGCCTCAGTCTACATTGGACAAACCTTTTGTCAAAACAAAAGCATAAGTTAAATAATGAAAATGATCATCATGAGTCATTTGAAGGGGCTGGCCCTTGATTTTGACCCATGAGAGACACACTGCAAAAGCTTTGGGATTTTTCAAGTATAAATTGCATGCTTTTCATTTCAGTCTAGCTTTCTACTTTGAGCTCTGAATGCAATAGGAGGGGACTAAAAACTCAGGGAAGGAGAAATCCCTTCATAAACCCCAAGAGGAGAAGAAGAGAGGGACCAGACTACCCTCCTTCCAGTATACCTCAAAAGAGGTTTGCCTATGGAGAGACGGCCCCCTGAGTTTATGACCAGCCAGCACCTTGTCGCCTCTGAGTGTAAGGCAGTGCTGCAGTCCCAGAAAATCAAGCACATGATGGAAAGCCATCATCAAACAAGGCACCTGCATGACAGCCTTAAGAAATAAACCAGAAGGATAGTCTCACTGTTTTTAGAAAAGAGGAAACAGTGATGCAAGGACAGAGGCACACTATTTGAGTTGTAGAATGGATGAGGACACGCCACTTGGCTTGATCAATCAGCTTATACCATGCTCACAGCCACAGTGATGAGTCCAGAGAGGATCACAGGACACAAGCTGGACAAGTGGGCCGGAAGTACCAGAGAAGCTGATCTCTTCTCGTGGGCACTGCTTGCAAATATAAGGTACACTTTGAGTACGGGTGACTGATCTGCCTGCCTCAGGAAGAGAACCCCTCCAGGAGACACAAGCATAAAGTACCCCGAGGGTCCCTGGATCCAGCCATGCCTAAAGCTCTTCTGTCCCTGGGTTTTACTTCACTGTCCTTTGAGCCAATAGTCTGTCTCTCTCTCTCTCTTTCTCTCTCTCTCCCTCATAGCTACCTTGAGATGGATGGTCACTTGCAAATAAAAAAATATTTGCTAATACACTTAGTTATAAATAGTGGGATTATGTGTAAACATATTTTTATATTTTTGTTCATCTGTATATTTCTGACCATGGCTCAGAAAAAAAAAAACTGAAAGTCACCTTCATGTAAAATGTATAAATTAGAAATCTTGAAATATTACCTTTATCAATATGTTAATGAGAGAGGGTGCCTGCTCATTTGTTCTAAATTTGAGCTTAAACCTCTGTTAAATGTAGTCAAAAGAGGGGCTTTCCAAATCAGGATGTGTAATAATAGGATTTTGAATGCTCCCCAAAGGAAACACTTCCCAAAGGACCCACTCAGCCTTTCAACTCAAGAAAAGAAGAATGTTTATTGCTGTGAAGCTCTGAAAACATTTCCAGGAAACTAAAGTCAAATGTTTTCTGGAAAATCTAATTGCTGCTTTGCACTCACTGAGATGTTTTATTAAAAAAAAAAACTCACTAAACCTTGGCTCTATGCCCTTGTCTGCTGTCCCTGCAGGGCCAGGAGTCTTATGCCTTCAGTTTACTGTGTAGAACGTTAGACTTGATCATAATGACAGACTGAAGAGCGCTGTGAGGAGACACTGTAGTAGACATAGTCCTAACTCCGACCTCGCAAGACACAGACTCTGACAGAGGAGCCCCGGGAGGGTATGTGTAATAGTTCTGTGCCTGAGATCACACAGATATTCAAGGAAGCAGCCCAGTTAGAGACCGGAATGCTGTGTTCCCAGCCCAAGTTACTGTGGGTCTCATTTGGCAGGCGTATCGGCCCCACATCACGGCCACTCTCACCTCCACACATCAGTACAGAGTCAAGGTCACATGGTCGTCCTCCAGGGCGATGTGAGATTTGGGCCATCAGGAATGATCCTTGGCCTGGGCTGACAGTGCTCAGATTCTACTACCCCATGGTTACAAGTCAGGGAGTGCTGGTTCTGCAAGGAACTCACAGGTCACTTAGGGACACTCTTATTCTACAGGAGGTGCAGGGAGAGGAAGTGATGTGTCCAGGATTACACTGGCTCTGCTCACTGACAGCTCACACCCACGCCTGGAGCTTGCTCACCCGCCAGAGCACTCCACGTGCCTGCCTCCAGTCTGGTGTCCAAGATGGCCAGGGCTAGCGGCACATGGTTAATCCTGCAGGGTGACAGACATGCAGACCTGATGGAAGTAGAAAAGCCGGGCTTTACCCGGTCCCGACTCCTCAAAACTCTGGACACATTCATTGCACTTGTAAAATAGGTATTTCCCTTTTCATAATCCTTTTGTTTTAAAAATTGGTTTTAATGTTTTGACTAATGATTCTAAAAACACCATTTGGGAAACAGAACTTGAATTACTTTTGATTTGTATGGGAATATATAAATACATGCACATCTAGTTAGATACAGATATACACATACATATGCATATATACAAATACATGCACATCAAGACAGAGAGAGAGAGTGAGCAAAGGAAGCGGCTAATAGATCATGTCCACTGTGTCCGTCTCTCTGCTCCCAGCCCCACCCTACCCCAGCTCGGGCCAACCTTTTGAGCATTGCTCACAGCCCTCTCCGTGGCTCCTGTGGGCGATGTGGTACCCTCTCTGCTCCATGCGGCTGACCTAAAAGCCCCCTGCAGGCCCAGGCAGCAGTGTGAGCCCTCAGCAGGTAAACCAGCCAAACTGACAGAATGCCGTGCAGGTTTTCTGCCCATTAACTGAATTCTTTCAAATGACACCAATTGAAAGGGGCAAATAAGGAGGGAAAGATGGGATCTCATCACAATCACAGCTTCGGGTGCAAAATTAGACAGGTCAGGATTGGAGGATCCAACCGGAAAAAAGGAATTCATCCCCATGGGAACGGCAGATACGCCCAATGCGAAATGGCGCTCCTCCTGGAGCTGTCAGGAGTGATGGCACGGGCCCTGCAACGGCCGGGGGCTCAGGGGGTCTTGAAGAATGATGTAGGGGGAGGAACAGTCCTGGCATGGTCTGGGACCATGGGTGAGGTCCCTGCTTACCGCTGGGCAGGAATCCTTCCTCACCTCGCTCTCCTAAGCGAAGAAGATTCTCACTGAGGCCCGCAGTCCTCTTGGCTGCTCGTCTATTAAAATAGGGGTATTAATACCAGCTGTGTGGGGTAGCTCAGAGGACTTGTTATAAAGAACAGTATTTGCATGGGTGCCTGGATCAGGGAGGCGCCAAGAGATGGCAGGTTTCCTAGTGTCGGTCATGAAGTCCACACACGCATCGTTGGGCAATCAACTGGCTCTAGATCGCACCAGACGCTGATCTGAAAGCCGTAAAGGCTGAAAGAGAGGGTCATGGGGAGTGGTGTGCTGCCGAAGACCTAACACATCTGAGCCTCCAATTAAGTGAAACTTTGTGGCGTGTACTGATGACGCTATCACTTCCCTTTCCCATGGATCCATTGCAAATATGGAATTAAACATATTAATTAAACAGTTCATTTGTTTTCTCCTTAGAATCAGCTCTCTTCAGGTAATTAGAATTTTTTAAAAATTGTTCTGGGGCCCCACATAAAGATGGCCTTGGGAGCTGGGTGAGAACACCTAGAAAACTCTCCTGCTTTTGGCAGGGGGAGGAGCAGTGAGTGCTCGGATGTCCTCACATCTTCAGAAAGCTCAAACTGAGGAGGAAACAAATGATCCTGGGCAAAGAGGTCACCACCCCCCTGAAACACGCACTCACCAAACCTGGCCCTCCCAGGAGAAGACTACACTACTGACCTGTCAGTTCATGATGACTTCCTGGAGCCCACATCAAGGCAGACCCTAATAATCACCCAAGAGAGAATGGCACCAATGAATGACAAACCTGGGCAGCCCTGGAGCTCTTTATCTCCCCACCTGAGCAGCTTAGCTGAGAGCTAACTGCAGAGGTCTGAATTAGCTCAAAAAAAGGACAAGGAGGCATCGCCCCTGAGTTCTGAGGGCCTACCCACTCCATCCAGGCCCTTCTTCTTTTTTTTTTTTTTATTGAGGTACATAGAGTAAAATGCACAAATCTTAGTGTACAACTAAATTCATGCAACCATCACCCAGATCAAGATTTTGAACATTCTAATTTTTCCCCCTTCGCCTATTTCACCCAAACTTCCCCTCCTTCTCCCCTATGGCAACCACCAGTCTGTTCTCTGTGTTTGAGTCAATTTCTGTTTTGTTTATTTGGTTTGTTTCTTAGATCCCACATATAAGTGAAATCATATGGTGTTTGTCTTTCTCTGTCTTATTTCACTGAGCACAATACTCAGTGAAATACTCTAGGTCCCTCCATGTTGTCGCAAATGGCTGGATTTCATTATTTTCTATGCTTAGTAAAGTTCCATTGTGTGTATGTACCACATCTTCTTTATCCATTCATCTATCAGTGGTCACTTAGGTTGCTTCCATATTTTGGCTACTGTAAATAATGCTGCAATAAACATAGGAGTGCATGTATCTTTTTGAATTAGTGATTTCCAGGGTACTTTTCTGAACAGAGAGCACCCATTTTCACATAGTCACATAGTCGCTGCCTCAGGCCTTGGGTAGAGCTTTACAAGTGTGGGGCCCTCTCTGGTATACCAGACCTTGTGCCCAGCCTCAAATTTGGGGTGACAAACATTCCAGGGATTGCTTGGACTCTATCACTTCACTTAGCCAAGCCATGTGGGGCAGCCTGCCCTGCCCCTGAGTATCCTTAGAGGGACATCCTTTCTGAGTATTTACTTCTGCTTTGTGTAGTTTTTCTGTTTCTTCAGTCTCTTTCAATGGACTCTTCACATATTGTCACACTACCTGCTTTAAGCAGCTACTTCCCCTTCAAAAAACTAATTTGAATCCTCTCTGTATTGGGAGGCCAGATATACCACTGTCAGAGGATAAACATGTTCTTGAACAGGACTAAGTTCTCTTTTGCAGAAGAGACCAAAAATTAGGAAAGGAGGAAAGTCCCACAAAGATCCTTTGAGCATCTGCAAAGATGACATTGGAACCTCAGAAACAACAGAGGAGAGAACTGCACAACTAGAAGAAAGACCTTCCCAGGGCTCCATTCAGGAGGGTCAGCCCAGAAAACATTGATCTCCACCTACAACAAGAGCCACCTCTCAAGTCTCATCCCCCCATGTGGCAGGCAGCTTCCACTGGCCCTTTCTAGAAGGATGTTTTGCAGGAGCCATTAGAAGGGCCAGCTCCCTGGGAGGAGCACCCAGCTGAAGCCCTGTGGTGTTCCACACACCGCACAATAGCCCAGGGGAGAGCGAAAGGGCCCCCACCGGCTGCCGGCATATTCTGTGCACATAGTCACGGGTGAATGAATGAAAGAATGAGGGAGGAGGGCATGAGAACACAAGTATCGAGAGCACTAGAAATACAGTTAATGGAGCACATGGGATTCTGCATTCAGACTGTCCTTTGAAGATGATCCTTGAGCAATGCAGAGAAGAAAGGCAAAATCTTTTAATTACTGAAGTGTGGGAGAGAATGGACCATGTGGGAGTCAGCCATCAAAGGTCAACCAGTGACGAGGACCAAGACAGGACAGGCACATGGTCCATAGCTCTCTCTTGAATGAAACCAGTTCTTCAACAAGGAAATACGGTAGTTAATGGCAGGACAGTGCTATGTATACACTTGTGCATTATTATGAATCGATGTGCACATTTTCATGTGGACATTTGGCCATCTGGATTTGGTTCCCGTAATCTTTCTGTGGTTATTATAAAGTCCTGAGTCCAAGGACTTCTTTAGGTATTAGTGAGAGATGTGGCTGAACCAAGTGGTGGCAACATTTATAGGCCCAGGGCACACAGAGGGCAGTCCAAAAGCAGTGTCCTCAAAAATGGGGCCTGAACAGAGCCTGCTCAGGTTATGGGTCCTGCATCTTACACGGGGATGTTCTAACATCTGCAGTGGCCAGCCCCCAAGATGACCCTCCCTCCACAAATGATGCTTGCCCTTCTAGTATTCAAACCCTTGTATTTAAACTATGAAATCAGGACTGGCCTGCAAAAATAACAGTAGGTGACTTGTCAGGCTAAGACACAAAAGACATTGGAGCCTCTACTGCACCTTTGGCATCACCTGCTCTGGAGGAAGCCAGCTGCCGTGTTGTGAAGACATTCAAGCTGCCCCTTAGGGAGTGTACTTGGCGAGGAACTGAGGTGGCTGCCGACAGCCAGCATCAATTTGCCAGCAATGTGTCATCCTGGAACCCAATCCTCCAGCCCGAGTCCAACCTTCAGATGACAGCAGCCCTGGCCAACATCTGACAGCCGCCTTATGAGAGACCTGTGCCACCGCACAGCCCAGCCACTCCTGGTGTGCTGGCCCTGAGACATTGTGAGCTAATGAATGACTGCAATCGTTCAAGAAACCAGGTGTGGGGGAAATATGTTTAACAGCAATAGATAACTAATATAGAATTTATCTTAGCCATTTAGAAGATACTTTTCACTCAATTCCAAACTCTTAGCTCTTCTGAATTGAGGGTGACAAATAAATGGCCCATGCGCCCACTACCCCAACCCTTCTCACATTTATTAAGTGCAGGAGACAATCTGGGGGGACAAAAACAGAAAACAAAACAGTATGAATGTGTATATGTATACCCTCCAGCTGGCCCTTAGCTTGAGCCCTGAGGAGAAGACAGATAAGAGAGAGCTGATGCTGGGAGGGAACCACCTGGGGCAGCAGGTGGCCACTGAGAAAGGATAGCGGGCAGCCAGGATGAGGCCTCCCTATCGGGCCTCACGATGCCATCACAGCCCAGCTCGTCCTCGGCTTCAGACCCCTGGGGATGTCCAGTGCCCGTGGCTGTGGCCATCCCTGAGGCCACCCCTTCCTCAGACCAGGGGCATCCCTCTGGCTGCTGATCTCTGGCGTGGTGCAGCCTCTCCACCAGCCTCTGGGGATCCCTGGCATGCTGCTGCCCCTGCAGGACTTGCTTATTGCCCTTGGGGTGGGACCTAGGCCTCCGCAGCTGGAGGGGAGCACGTGCCCAACCCATGGGGGAGCTCAGCTTGCAGCCCGTGGTTGGCGGAACCCCAGCCTCCGATCCTGGTACCTGGCCCCAGCCTTCTGGGACTCGGGGGCCTCTCCTGCCAAGCCCTGCACCAATGGCACCTCAGCAGTCAGGGGCTTTGACACCGAGTCGGACTTCTCTGACTTCGACCCACTGCACAGGTGTGGCTCACCTCGGAAGCAGCATGGGGAGCTGGAGCTGCTCAAAGAAGGTGACTCCAGAAGTACGGGGCACTTGGCACGGGTGGGTCAGGGTATCTCTAGTGGAGGCTGTGGGGAGCCCCCACCTGCAGCTACCCCGACCCCACGTCACCCACGAGGAAGACCCCGGAGTCATTCCAGGGACCCAGTGCTGCCCTGCTCAACCTGGACTCACTGCTGAGCCCGCCGGGCCCCTGGCCACCAGGAGCCAAGGGCTCCAAGCCCTTCCCGCTGATCGGAGGCCCGCTGCCAGCCCCTTCTTCACCAAGCCCTTCTACCCCCTCCCGCCACGATGCCCACCCTGACCAGCTGCAGCTCTGCCCTAGCACCACCTGCGCACATCTCTCCCCCTGGCGGGAGCCCTGGCCTACCTCCCAAAGTGCCCCCGGGCACACAGGCCCCATCACTGACCCCTTCCTCCTCTAGTCCAGGGCCCGGGGACTTGGCCCACCCTGCTCCCCATTTCTGCTCCCTGGGAGACCAAGGGTGTGAGTGTTTGTGAAGCAAGGGGCGTGGCTTCTTCCACCCCAGTGTCCTCCCGCTCCCGGGACCCACTCACCCTGTCCCCAGAGAGAACCTGGGTTCGGGAGTGGGGAGGGGTGCAGGCCTGAGGAGGACCTTTTCCTGGGCCATTAGAGGAGGAGGGACACCCAGGGTTCCCTGGACAGTTCCCCCTCCCTCCACCTCTCCACTGACCCCTCAGCAGTGGGTGAGCTTCCTCACCCCTTACGTGCCCCTTGGGGAATCCTGGTGATGATTTTGGCAACTTCAGGAATAAATGGCAATCCTCAAAACAAAAAACTACATATATACATACATATATATATATATATGTATGTATACATACATACATATACATACATACATACATACATATACATATATATATATGTATGTATATGCACATACACATATAAAACACATATATATGTACACATACACACAGTAACAGCACCAAACTAGAACTTTGGGAATTTTCCATTTACTTTGACCTACACAAAATGGTAAAAATTTGATGCATGAAAGGTCACTTTCAGGGAAGGACTATGCCCTGGCCAGGATAGCTCTGCCAAAGCCACCTGGGGGTTGATTACTTATCTAGAAGCCACAATGTTCAGAAGGTAAGCCAGGAAAATCGAGTGGTCCAGGAACACAGTCACCGTGAGCTCAGCCAGGCTCACTCCTTACATTGCTGAGGCTTGAAATAAAATTATAAACGGAGGTCCACGTACCATGTGTTGGGATATTTCTAAGATAAGTAATATACGACTAGGAATTCTAAGTCTGAATTCCTGTGACCAATGACCAGGTGATTCCCTGATCCTAAAACTAAAGGGAATTCCCCACCTCATCCCCACCCTCACTCTCCTGTCTCGGGACTTCTAGGCGATTCCAAAAACGTACCACCCTCCGAGCAAAAGGGAGCGAAAAAGTATAATTTTTCAGGGAAGCCAGCCCCTGCCCAGACACCCACTTTGTGTTTTGGGGAAATTTAAACAAAAGCGGCAACCTTCTCTGGATCCCGTGATCTCTCCCACACAAACTCAGTGCTCTCTGCCCAGCATCCTCTGGCTCAGAGGGGTTTAGTTTAGGTCCAGAAACTTTCTTCCATAATCCCTTTTGCTCAATGATTGGCCAAACTTTCAAAAAACTTTCTTATGAGATGGAAATTAAATTTAAAAAGAAGTCTTCAGGTTTTGGTGTTTATCTCTCTAAAGTGAGGGGCTGGGAGCAGCGGCCCTCTGCCAGATGTGAGGGCAGCTCTGACCTCAGCCATTATGGATCCCGTCACTAGAGGATGCTCTTGGATGAGGTCAGCTGTGGATTCACCGCCCTTCTCCTTGGGCAGGATGCAGCCGAGGGGCTAGAAGCAGCAGAGTGACCACTAAGATCCCTTCTGATGAAGATTCCTCTCTTCTTGATCCTTCAATGTCCTTCACAGTCAGCTAGCCCTGGGTTAGGAATTTATGTCCCTCTCTCCTCTGCAAATGAGCATATTGAATTCTCTTTCCACCCACATGAGCCCTGAGCTGCCCAAGGTTGTGGAAAAGGCACTAAAGTAAGAGTTAAGGGAATCAAACTTTGCAAACTTCACCCTATGCCCATGAGTGCCTTGGCCTCCCTACCTGCCCACTCCATCCTCCCAAAGGGGAGAGTTGTTATGTCAAGGAGAAAGAGTAAACAGACCTCTCTTTAGCTGTGAGCTCATTCAGTAACTCCACCTGGTGCTCCAATATGCCAGGGAGTCTGTAGTTGAGGGGTCAGTAGACAACAGCCCAAAACAGAATCCTGCCTACTACTTGTCTTTGTAAGTGAAGTTTTACTGGAACACAACCAAGTCCACTTGTTTACATATTGTCCATGGCTGCCTTTGTGCCATAATGACTGGACCAGGTAATCAAGAGAGCAACTATGTGGCCAGCAATGCCTGAAATACTTATGATCTGACCCTTTACAGAAAAAGTCTGCCTCCTCCAGCTCTGAATGCCAACCACACCGCTAACTCTCTCAGGGCTTGCTATTGCCAGGCTTTGTTTTAGGTACTTACCATGTACTCTTTCATTTAATCCTCACATCAAATTTTGAAATTCTCTAATTGTATCACACCAATTTCCTAGGTAAGGAAACAGAGGCAGAGATCTTAAGGACATTTCTCCAGTGGCACCAACGTAATTAAGGGCTGGGGCTCAGTCCTGGCCAGTCTGGGTCTAATGGCCATGCTATGCTGCCTAACAATTCCACTGGGCCTCTGCATTCCCAATGGCATTGATTTTCCTTCAGATCCTACTGCCTTCAGATCCCAGAGTCAGCCCCCAAGTTACCTGCTTAAGTCCCTGGGAAGGAACAGACCTACTGTAATTAACAAATTGACATTCTGGAACCCATTAGCCTCAAGTTAAGTTAGAACAAGCCTATCCCTGGCAGCCTGAACATCTCCCAGCACCAACATGATGGAGTTTCTGGCCTCGGGGTGTGAGCCTTCCCAGATTCCAGCAGCTTGCCCCACACCAAGTCAAGGGCCCTTCGGGAAGCCTTTCCTGGGCCATCAGCCAGGTCCTATGGTGTGTGCTGACTTGCTCCTCCTGGGGCTCTTGAAACAACAATCTCTGGAAGATCAAGCTTTGCTTTGGCAAGCATACCTGCAGCCCTTCTTGTAACTGACCCTGTTTTATCAGTTTGCCTCAAAAGGATGTTAACAATAACATCCAGCCTGTTAAAGTCTGCCCCTGAGTGAAGAAAGCACAGGTTATTTATTTAGGCTCCTTGGATTTGGTAAAACATGAACATTTCCATTCAAGATGTGTTTTTTGAAGAATGCCAGCCAGCCACCTTTCAACGGGGGCTTTCAAAGCCCTGCTTGTTATCAATGGCCAGCAAGAGGACAACTTCTGAAATCAAGCCCATTTGAAGAGAGATCCTAGGAGATTTCATGCATCCTGATCAAATGGGCTACTGGCTTCCTCCAGCTGTTGGCCTGAATCCCAGTTTTTGACTTAAAAGGATTTCAATAGTTCCACCCATCCACACAAACAGGAAGATCTGTTGCATCTATTGCACCTACTGGAAGTGATTCGTGATTCAACACACTCTCCCTTTCTGGCCACATTAGGAGACAGGGCGATTGACCTTAGACATCTCCATTGTCTTGGCTATCCGTGCAACAGGGATTGCTGGCTTGCAAAACACCAGGCAGACATCGTGGCCAACTTAAATATCTTAGGTGGAAAATTGTTTTGGGTACAACCAACTTCCTTAAGTGCTCTAGTCTTAAAATGAATCCTTAGAGGGTGCTAGAAAAGATGTTACAAGGTCTTTAAACTCAAATCCTTTGTTTTGAAAAAAAAAAAAAACACGAAATACAGCAACATTTTGTAATACGTGGCTGAGTTCACACAGTTATCCCCAATATAGCTAGAGAAAGTCAGTCTGTTTAACTAAATGGAAGAGGAGTATCTGCATTTGGTAAAACAAAGCTGTGAAAAGTAGTACTATTCCCATCCCAGAATGCTTGTCCTCCTCCCCAGAGAAAATGACACTTGACCCTCTTTCATACATACTTTCAGAAATATTCAAGACCAATGGCATCAGTATAGATGTAAATAAACTTCTCTTCTCATATCAGTGAGTGCATGCAATCATTCTGGCTCCAGGCCTAAATAATTGCCACTTGCATAAGTTGAGGCAAAAATGACCAGAACTATTTGTATTGGTCAGACTCGTCCAGGAGTCCCGCCCATGTCATACACTAGCTCCTCCTGAGGTGCTGACACTCCATGGCTACTCTTGCCTGCAGAGCAGAGCGGCCCCAGCTGGCAGTACATGTACCACCCACCTGAACTTGGTCTGAATGGACTTAAATGAAACCCCCAGGCCCTGGCAGTCATGAAGGGCATTTAGTGGTGCTACTCATGAGAGTGTGTCATGGCACTTGATATTTCACCAAATTGGGAAAAATCTATTTTGGCTTGGATAATATAATAATAACTATTTAGAAAGTTATTTCTCCTGCCAGGAGGAGTTGAAAACACCCCTCTGTCCTTGTGCAACAAGCCCACAGAAGCAAGATGCAGAGTCCAGGACAGGGCAGAGAACACAGAGGCGGCAGCCACCACCGGACCACCTCCTCGCCACAGTAACCAAGCAGCAGCCTGGGTTCTGCAGAGCTGAACAAAACACCCTCCTCAGCCGCACCATCGGCAAATGCTGCCAGCCACTGCCACCATAACACTAACTGGCTCCTGGAAAATGATCACAAATTGAGCTGTCTTAAGTCAAACCCCTTTCCCCCCATGGCCCAGTGTATCAGGAGTTCTGCTCCGGGAAACTCACACCATGCAATAAAACACCACCAAATTAATAACTAAATAAATAAGAATATACATCTATGCTTTTACTACTATTTAAGTCAAACCCAATTTAAAAGCAACCTAACAAATATTTCTCTCGGAGGCTGCTTCTACTGGCTGGACATACTGAGGTTTCTTTAAGTCCAGCAGCTTCTGGACTGAAGCCTCATGCTTCACCTTCTTTTCCATCGTATCTTCCTAGAGGATGCATTTCAGTTTTCATTACCTCAAGATCCTTGGAAATACATTCAAAATTTAGGTCAGCTGTCTCAGAAATTTTACTGCTATTGAAACCACCAAAAAAAAAACAAGCTTTTAATACCCTTAAATTTTTTAAATTTTAATGTTATTAAAAGTTATTCATTTTAAAACATTAATAACTTCTGTGGGGAATGGGGCCATGTCCATGACAACACCTACTTCCACTTGACCGGTCCCTCGCCCGGCCATTGCAGTTCACCACCTAAATCACCTATGGAGGTAACAAAACACTCTTGTGATCTGAGGGGCCCAGAGGACCCCTCCCAAATCACCCTCTCATGATCGCGCCACATTGTCAAAAGACCTAACAGCATTCATCAAAGACACCTGTTTCAAGGTAAATGCTCTTGACAGTGACAATCCATGAACTTCATCAGCTAGAAAATCTCAGCACACCTCAAGATGGAACTCAGGCTGAAATGCAGAGAGAGTCAGCAGGCTTTGGGGATCTTAGTACCCCTCCGTTAAACAGCTGCAATAAGAGCTGCCCTGCCTTTCCCACCAGTTAGTACAGCACTGAATTTGGTTTAAATGATGCAAGAAGAGTATGAGCTTATTTTCTTGCCCACAGCCAGACGGTAAGAAACAAGAGAAGGAAAGACCAAGAATTCAGGGGCTCACCAGGTGGACCAGGTTTCCACGAGGAAGGGTCACTCAGAGGCGGGCAAACTAGCCTGAAGCAGGCTTGCCTGTGGGGGCCCAAGGACAGGGCTGTTAGACACTGCGGGGATTGTTTTCCTTAAGAGCGACCTCAGAAGGTTCAGGATGTTCCCAGTGATTTCTGAGCTTCTCGTAGGACGCTGGCAAAATTCCCTCTTCAGTTTGTACCACCTCTGGGACAGCATGGTCCATGAGGTTACTCCCTGCCCTTCAGGGTGGAGTGGGGGGTCAGGTCACTTTGTAAGTCTTCAAGGCATCATCGGGGAGGGGGGCGATTGCTTCTCCTGCTTCAGAAACACACAGACACAATCCAATTTCACTTTCACTCATATAAAAATATATTCTTTGAATAGTTTACTGATTTGAATTCTCCAGGCTACGGAGTCCTATCCATAGGCCTGCACCCTCCCAGGTCTGTTTAGCATGTAAACCAGCATTGCCTTGCAACGGGTAACTGGGGGTGCTGCAAGCAAGACTTAGGTCTGGGCAGCACACATCAGCAACTGCTGCGAGGAGCCCTGGGCCTCCCACGGGCTCCGGACTAGGCTAAGTGCCAGGCAGATGAGGGAATGATCACTACCCAGAAGTCTGGGGAATCGCCCAGCAAACTGGGAAATCAACGTAATCTGAAAACTCTCAGAACCTGGGCTCAGAGAGACCTAGAATTGGAGATGGTCATCAATGTCATCTAATAATAACTGTAATTTAAGGAGCCTTTATTCTGTGACAGACACTCATCAAACATTACCTTATTTAATTTAATCCCCAAAGCCACTTTATTCTCTTAATTTACAGGGACTTTAAGGAACCTGCCCGTTGTCCCACAGTGAGCCAGTGCCTGAGCTGGGATTTGAACCCAGGCTGGCCAGGTGCTTAATTAGCTGCCGCATTACTACATCATCTCCTTGATCTGATGCATTCTGGAGAGGTCCAGGGAGAAGGTGGGAAAGCTAGAGGTGAAGGACAATTTTGAGGCTAAAATTGTTGGCAGGTTTTTTTTAATATAAAATGAATTAGGGTAGGAGCAGAGAAAACAGATCTCAGAGCAAAAGGTGCTATGGAGATAGAATAATCTTCTGTCCTTGGCATCCCCAACACACCTTCTCAGAGACACTCTGGTAAACCCCTCTTGGTAAGTGTTTGGTATAGAAATCACTACCAATAATAATTTTTTAATTGTTGTTTCAATTAAAATCAGTAATCGGCCCCCATGTTCTTCCAGGATTCCAGGGAGGTCCCTGGTTCAGTAAGAATGTGTAGCTTGGTTGCTTCGCTGTTGCTGAGAACCTGAAAACTGGACTCAGTTGCCCAAACCCCATTGTCCTGGGGAGGCAGGGTTCCCAGAGCCCTGGGGCAGCATGCCCTCAGAGCCATGTTCCGAGGACCCCTCAGTCAAATGCAGCCCAGTTCTAAACTCACAGGCTGAGGGTTCCCCAGGGCTTGGCAACACCAAATGGCATTATAGCCACAGCCATTAAATAGCTGATTCCAAACATTGCACTTGCATCTACATGTTTGATGTGCAAAAGTAAACACCAGAAATCGGGCGGTGGAGGGAGGTAAGGTTGTTATCCACTCCTCTGCCCAGGGTGAGCACTCTGAAAAGCACCACCTGAGTGAGTTCTTCCTGGGTTTAGTGGCTCATTGACCTTGATTTCCCTAGAAGAAAAATCTCTTCCCAGCAATGTCAGGAAGAGGGAGAACTTGAATCTCTGCTGGTGGAAATGTAAACATGTAGTACCTTCCCCAGGGTGTTCTCCTTAAAGCCCTTGAGATGCACATTCCTTGGGCTCAGCAGTTTCATTTCTGAATTACCGTAAGGAAATAACGTCAGTGAAGGTTGCAGAAGAGGCCAGGATGTGTACTGTGGCATTGTTTGTAATAATTGAAAACTAGAAATAACTTCGTGTCTTATGGCAGAGATTGGTTCTAGCATTTTCACTAAATTGACAAAAGGGAGTATCACTCATATCATTAAAAATGATCTTGTAGATATATATTGATTGATGGGATTTAAGATTAATTCAGATCCTACTTGCACCCTTTGGGATTTTAGTATGTGCCACCTTTTCATGAGCCACTTTCCTTACGTTTTCTTAATGATACTTAAAATAGCTATTTCATTATCTTTGTTCTTTAAAGCATCAAGTGGTACCCTCCATTCTTGACCTTCCTGAGTGGAAATCCCAGGTTTTGATAAACAACCTCAACTGGAAGTCATCATCTTCGCTGGACTCCTGTCTTACTTCAGACCTGCCCCAAATCTAACCTGATCACTTCACAGTACAGCCAGCAGAAGAGCAGGCATTTATCAAATCTAGACAGGAAATCTGGGGACCAAAACCAACTTTCAAGATAAATGAATACTTCTACATCTAAAATAAGGAAGCACTCAGAGAAATCTCTAACTCTGTGGATGACCCTCCATTCCTCCAGATAATAAAATGGAAAGCTGATCTCTTCAAGAAGAACTGACCAAGTATAAGTCATAGGCAGGAAACTATAGCTGTACTTCTCTAGGATTATTTTATGATTACATTTTTCCTTAAAATGACTCCCAGAAAAGTCACCTACACTGTTTTTATAAGATGAACATACCCTGCGTATCCACCATATCACTGAGGAGAGATGCAACCATTTTTTGCCGACATTCACCCACTGCCCCACCGAGTCAGAGGGCAGCCAAGACACTGCTGTCAAGAATAGGCTGCCGTCCATGTTTACTCAAAAATGAGTTTCAACTGTATTTAGGAAATTGTGTGAACTTTGGGTTACCACGTCTTTAAAAAGACAGAATGAGGCCCAAGGAAGTTCTCAGAAGCACAGACGATTGATTGTGCAGAGATGCGTGTGGTGTGGGAACAAACAATAGACGAGAAGACAGAGGACCCTTGAAGATCCATTGTGGCCACTGACCGTGGGCATGGCCCAGGCAGCCTTTCCCCTTCCAGCCTCTGGTCCCTCCAGAGCCAGGTGGATTCGATCAGGTAACATCTGTGGAAGGGCTTTTCAAAATAGCTGGAACTTCCGAAGGGCTCAGAGAAAGCCTTATTTTCCCTTCTAAGGGAGGCATACTCTGGGAAGCTGGGTGGTCCACACTGGTGAGGAACTTCAATCAGAAAAGATGAAGGCATTGGAGACATTACATCATCATAAAAGCCAGGGGAGTGTGTAGATGAGCCCACCTTCCCTAGGGCCCTGGGGAAATCAGTCAGTGCCCTCTCACAACCCCAGACGGCCAGTATTTGGTGGAAAGCACCAGAAGGACCCCAAGGCCAGCTCAGGGCAAGGCCAGAAAGCAAGGGTGGCCATTCAAAAAGGGCAGCAGCCTGGCCAGAGGCAGCCTCCACAGAGCCTTCAGGGCTTTCCCTTTCCCTCTTGCCACCCCCGACACATGAGTTCAGGGAAACAAAGAGGGTGTGAGATGACAGACCCCACCACACAAGCAAGCACACAACATTCACGCTCACACTCACAGCAGTGGGTAAAAGAAAAAGCAGATTGTGAGATTAAAGTTTTAAGGTGAACAGGACTAAGCCTTAACTACCAGAACTAGATGGTTCTAATAAACCTACATAATTGAAAAGTGATGGGCATGGGCTGAACACTCATTAAGGGGATCCCCACCCAGAAGAAAAGGGGCCCATCGGGACACAGCTGGCTTTGGTAATTGAAAAAATAAATAAAACCATGTCAGGTCTTTGTCCCCAAGAGCTGAGACACCCCCCTAAATTAGCCATACAACTGGTGAAAGATGTGTTTTTTCCAACAATGCATATAGGTCACAAGAAATAATGAAGAGGGTGTCCACAAGGCAGCTGTTAAGAGATTTCTGAGCAGCCAGCCTCCCGGGCCTCTCTGTGGCATGGGCATCCATGCTCCCCCTGGAATCCTTCCGCTGGTCTTGCCATGAACTCCGCAAACCATGTCCTCACCTCTGAGCACACATCTGGGGCTCCTCTGACTCCTGGCTTCTTTAACTGTGAGCATTTCTCCAAGTTTGCATACTACTTTCTGCTTTACTTTCTCTGCTTTCTCTGCCTCTGTTTACAAGTTGACTCTTAAGACTTATGTTCACCACTTAAAATTCAATGCTGAGAACAGGGTGTGCTTTGACCTCCTAAGGTCAGCGTCTTCAGATAATTGATCTAAAATCCCAGATATGGATCACACAGAGAAAGAGATGGCCAAACTTGCCCATGATTTCAAAATGTGAATGTATTAGAACTTGGTCCAAACAGCTAAGTTTGATCCTAGTAGTGTGGCCTACATTTAAAGATGGTACATGTCCTCCTGAGAAGGTAAGACTGCAGTGACTACAGGAAATAGAAAGTGGTGACTGTGTGATCTCTGGCTCAGTGACAAATTACTCCCAAACACAGACACTTACAATAACAAGTATGTTACCTTATCTCACAATTTTGTAGGTCAGGAATATGGGCAGCTGGGTGATTCATCTGTTCCACATGGCATCAACAAAGGTTCCTTGATGGCACTGCGCTACAAGATGGCCTGGTCTGGTGGGTTGTTAAGATGTCTGGAACCTTGGCAGGGACAGTTGGAAGTCCAGGCTCAGCCGCTACTCTCAGCCAGAACGTTGACCTGGGGCCTCTCCAGCATGGCTGCCTCAGAACTTTAGACACCTTGTATGGTGGGTTCAGGTTCCATGCAAGCAGCCAAGGGTTGTCGAGAAAATGTTTATTATGATGATGTTAAGTTGCAAGCTGCAGGGATTTCTATGCGCCAACTTTGGGAGTCCCAGAAAGTCTCTCCTGCATCATTCTATTGGGTAAATAAGTCCCTAAGACCAGACGGGGCTTAGGGGGAGGAGATTTAAAGGCCACTTCTTGACGGGCAAAGTAGCAAAGAGTTTGTGACCATCTTTTATCTGCCACCGACCCTGTTGACATCCCTTGTGCCATTTTATGCACTGGTCAAATCCTCATGGGCCAGTTCATTTGCTCTGTAGGTTACACAATGTCCTCCTTTACCACCACCCCTGGAGGGGATCCCCTACACAGGTACTATGCTAGCAGCAAAGATGTGGCACCTCTTTGAGGCCCAGAGGATTAATGACTATTAGAAAAATATTGCACCAGCACTGATATTAACACCCGTTTTAATTCATCACCTTCTTGGTATTCATGCTTTAATACATAAGGAAGAGGAGAGCAGAGTATGGTGATATGATATGCATTTTTCAGTCACAATGTCCCTCAGTTCAGATCCCTGCTCTGTCCTTTACTGGCAGTGAAAATTGAGATAAGAGGCTAAAATTTTCTGGTCCGCATCTTTAAAATGAATACAACTGCAGCAAGGGCCTTGCGACCCCTAACTCCTGATGTGTCCACTCCGTCAAGCAAAAACCCTGTGGGGGTCCTTCTACATAGAGTCCAGGAGGGCCTGAGGACTAGAGCCCCACCGGCCACAGCAGGTGACTTCCATAAATCACCCTTCACCTGGTTTTTCCCTAATTCCTGCCTCCCTCTCTGGACCCCCTCACTCCGGCCTCCTAGGAATCACTCCCCATAACAACCTGCATCCAAGTCTTTGTCTCAGATTTTACTTTCAGGGGAGCAAAACCAGGGGAAGTCTCACCAGATGGGCTCTCTCAAAGCCTAACTTCACATCAGAACCTGACAAAAACGGTGCCACGCCTGTATACAGCACCCAGCCCTGCCCGCTCTCCACCTCCCTCCCTCGGACGCCGTTCCCTTGCCCCTCCCAATGTTTGGCCAGGCCCCTGCCCCAGTGCCCCCTCCTCAGAACACCACACCTCTCTCCTTCCTTACACTTTGCACAGCTCTACGTTTTATCAGGATGTCATCTTTGTCTTCCTTCATCACGAGACTTTAGCCCCCATAGGGCAGGGGACATATCTGCTTTTCCTAGCTAAGGAAGGAAAAACAGCATTTGTTGAAGGAATGAGCTAAATGCTCTGTCTTGTGTGAAGCACGTACTGCCTCCATGGCCCTTCCGAGCAGCCTCCTGCCAGCCAGCCACCTGGGAGGTCCGCTCTGCCCTTCAGTGTTGCCGCAGCAGACTGCTGTAATCTGCATCTTCCACCTAGTGTAGTTGTTTTTCTTGTTTGATTTCTTTCTCTCCCTCCCTTCCTTCCTTCCATGAAAGTCCCAGCATACAGGCCTAGACTGTGTGCTCACCAGAGCCTCAGGCATGTCTGCTGTCATCCAGCCCAGGGATGGCCTGTCTGAGCTCCCTGGGATACCTCAATGCACGTGGAGACTAACATTCAGCCTCACCCCAAACCCACCCGCTCCCAAATCTGGGACAGCTGGCTGCCTCACCAGTAATGTGCCCACTGGAGAAAGGAGTTAGGGCACCCTAAGACAGCCTGACACGAGACCCAGTGTGGGGATCCCTGCTGAGGGCTGAGAGCAGAGGACAAGCCTGCAGGCACCCCCTCATGGCCATGCCCGCTTCCTCCAAGCCCCCCCACCCCCCCCCCGGGGGCACATTGCTATGTTCCTGGAAGCTGGGGCTGTAATAGGTGCAGAAAGAAGCCTGCTGAGAAGGCTGTCCTCCTGTAAGGTAGGCAATGGAGTGCATAAGGCTGGGCTCTCCTGAAGCCAGGGAAGCCCATTTTATTGATGAGTCATAGCAGAAGCCTGCAACGAGCTCTGGGAAGGGTTTCCAGGTAAGGGAGAGACAGGACTGGGCCTGCCCTTTCCCCTTCACCCTGCCTTGAATGTAGGCACGATGTGGCACTATGCCTTGAATGTAGATACTCCAACAGACATCTTGTGACCCTGTCTGAACCTCTAGACTTCTGGTAATGTAAGCAAAAATAAAAACCAGTTTTTGTTGAAACCACTCACAATTGGCTTTCTATTACTTCCAGTCATATGCATCCCTCCCTAACTGACATAAATCTAGGGCCAAAGACTTTTCATTGCCATTCCTGTGGCCCCATGCATCAGTGGTGCCCACTAGCTGGTGTGGCTGGCAAAGCAGATACAATCTATTTAAATGGCATGCTCTGTCTTGTTCCACAGCTCCAGAGAGCAAGCAAATGCTGTAGAATCCACTGATGCCTTTCCTCCCAAACCCTCACCCAGTACAGCAACTGCTCCCTTGTAGGTGCTTAATCTGTATTTTCTTTTTAACAATTTGCAGAAAGGAGGAGAGAATCTGCTTTGGGCTCCTGGAGAAAAAGTGCAGTTTAAGAAATGCTGGAATCAGTGCTATGGATAGCCATGGGAAGGTCTAGAGGTTCATGGCCCCCCAAGTCCCCCAGCTCACCCTCACTCTACCACCTGAGCCTGTGGGGATGGTGGAACAGAGAATGGAAAACCAAGGGCAATCTCTCCATAAAATTTTTCTTCCTTGGAAGATCGTAATTTCAAGTGTGTTACAGGAATTTTTTATTTAAGGGGGGAGTGTGTTAAAACCAAATGCACTGCCCATGAGGTATCTTGTCAGGATCCTTTATCTCCAGGACATTCTGAAACCAACCCAGGCTTTTGACTTTGAAGATAAGTCTCCTGAATTTCCTCAGGATGAGCACTTCTGGGTAACAATTGACTCAGAAAGACATGGCAGACTTCCCTGTTTACCACGAAAAGTGTACTCAGCACTTGACATAATTCCCCATGGACTGTTTTCTAAAAATATTTTTATTAGAGTCTGAAATAATTTAATCATAAGCTTCTGTTAGTCAGAGCTCAGTAAGTACCCTGTGCTCACCAGCGATATTCCCTCAGACGTTTAAACAGGAAACAGTCTGCAGAACAAAAAACATGCAGAACTGTGCCAGTGGCTCATAAAGTGACTCCCCAGCTCATGCCAAACTCCCAGCATCCCGTATTTCATTGAAAGGTTTGTTACACCTAAAACCAAAGTGGAAATGTGAGTGTTCTTTTCACAATGAGATAAATGGATCAAGGCTGAAGATGTAACTGGTAGAGCCTGACAGCATTAGCCCTTCCAGAATGAGGACGCTCTGATCTCAGAGTGCAGGAGGGAGTGATTCCTGGAACAGGACTCCAGCCTTCTCATCACAGATGAAAACCTCCTTGTGAGCGCTTGGAACATCCCACCTCTCATGAGCATCTGTTCATTCATTCATCTGATGTCTTTGACAATGGGGAATCTGTAGACCTCTTTCCAAAAAACATTTATTTTATAAAAATAGATTACTCTGAGGTGTCCAGGTATACACACAGATAAATAAACAGGCCCTTGGGGGGTAATGCCAATATGGACACTCCAGGATATAGGTGGTGAGCTTCCTGGATGGATGTGGAAGTGGGGGGACAGAGGCTGTGTTTTCCTTGATTTTGTATCCCCTTAACACTGCCCTTTGCTCATTCCTTCTCCAAGTATCTGTTGGGTCCTTAACGTGTACTGAGTCAGTAATGTGAGCAAAGCATAAATCACCAGGACAAAGCCAACATACATAAGGTAAAGGACCCTCTCAAGGAGCTTATAATCCATTAGAAAAGACAGGCACAGACAATTTCAGTGCCCTCAGAAGGATGAGTTCAAGGGCTAAGAATGTGGCACCCAGAGCTAAGTCACAGGGTTCGAACCCTGCCTCTACCCCTTACTACCATTGTGACTTAGGCAAGTTACTCAAGCGGTTGAAGCCTCAGTTTCCCCATATGTGAATTAGCACTAGTATGCATAGCTGGGTCACAAGTTTGGGAGAATGACTGAGATAAAATTCATTCTGAAAAATTACTTCAAAACAACCTGGCCTATTGGCTCAATAAAAGACAATTATTCCAACAGTGATAGCTGCCTGGCATCTGGGGGAACATAAGTGGGGCATTTTTGCCAGGTTTGGGGACCAGAAAAGGCTTCCCAGGGAAGACCTAAACAAAAAGGAGGAGCCAGCCAACTGAACAGGATGGGAAGGAATTTTTCAGAGCCAGGAAGCAGCACATGCCAAGGCCCTGACACGTGAGAGCATGGAGACGTCAGTGGAAATGTAAATGGTTCAGCATGGCCAGCACAGAGCCAGGAGAGGGGGCGGGGTGGGCAGGAGATGGAGCCAGGGAGCTGACCATTCTTCCCCTCACTCAGTACATATTTTCTGGGCACACAGCTCTTCAAGGAGCTGCAAATATAGCAATGAACAAAGCAGTACAGACCCCTGCCATGGTAGAACACACATTTTAGTAAAAGGAGAGACAGTAGACAAAATAAATGAGGCTGGAAAAGGCCTCTTAGTTTGGACTTGGCATGTGGCCAGTAGGCGGCCATTAAGAAGTTTGAAAGCGGTGGAGTGACTCAGTCAGGTCGGGGCTTCAGAAAGACTATTCTGGCCTCGCTGGAGGAGGTGGGCTGGAGGGAAGGCCAGCTGGGAGGCGGGGGACCAGTGAGGATGCCATCACATTCCTAGGGTAGGAGACTGTGCATCTGGGACGGAGCTACGGTCTAAGGGAACAGGGAGGCTGTAGCACATGTAGTTGCCCGCGGCTCCCTTAGCCCGCCTCCGTGGTTCACACGAACGCTGGGAGCCCTCTAGGGGCTGACTCTCCCTGTGGCATGTTCAAACTCCCAGGACAGAATCCGATTGGTTCAGCTAGTCTCTACTATGTCACGCTGTCCTTACTGGCATTTTCAGGCCCACTTAGTTAGCAGTTTTCTTCCTCCCAGCCTTTGCACACATCTACCACATGCTTTTTGTTCTATGACAAAACATTTGCAGGATGCTTTGGGAAGGTAAAGTCAAAGCCTGAACCTGATCCCAAATTACTCAGTCTAACAGGGATGAAAAGAGGAAAATGGAATTAACAGCCTAGAAAGTTGAAAGCACTAAATGCTACAAGAAAAGTCCACATAGAATTCAGGATGGGAAGAGAGTATTCCAGTCTTCGGAAAAGACTTTGTAGTGGAGGCAGCATTTGAACAGAGCCCTAAAGTGGTATTAGGGTTTGGAGAGGAAGAAAAGGCCTGAGCAAAGCTATTTGCAGGAAAGCCAACAGCAAATGGGCAAGCTCTTCCTTGCTTCATTCTTCTGTGTGTGAGCCACTCGTTCATTCACTTGTTCACTCAACAAGCACTCAGTGATCACCTACTATATACCAAGCTCGTCTCTGTATGTCTTTTGAATGGCTGCTGGACTATTGCACTTTAGCACAAATGTCCTTGGCAGACATCGGGTGAGGCCACATTGCACAGGAAACAAGGGCTTGGACCATAGCCTTAGAAAGCCTGTCCTGCTCTCTGGGTCTGACCGCCACTGAGACAGCCCAGTGGTACTGACTTTTTTACCATAGCGCAGCCACTCCACCTGTTTTGTCTTTCCAGGGAAGAAATTCATGAACATGAAGAATTGGACTGAAACCACAGAAGTTACAGGAGAGTTGCTAGAAATAAACAATTACTTATTTCTAGGAGGTAATACTTGGTCCCCATTCCCAAGTGGACATCCTGGACCCTTGTCCCCTTGCTAGTTGGCTACAAGGGAGCAGGTGTGAGGGACACACTGTGAGTTTCAGAGAGGAGCCGTGCATGCATTACTCAGTCAAGGTGCTCCTGTTCTTCCTTTTAGGGGCTGGACTGTGGACAGGAAGCAAGTTTACACTAGGTCCCTCCACGTCCTGAATTCTTCAGGACAGGGTCCCACCTGGAGGAGGCCTGCAGGACCACACATTTCCTGCAAGTGGGTACTGGAGTCTGTCCAGCTAAGGAGTTCAGAATCAGCTCTTTTGCGACCCACCTCTGACATACTCTCCAGTGCTAGCTCTGTCTGTAATTGGGTAACGTTTGGGTTCCCCTTCTGCTTACCTGCTTCTGCCTTCCTTTCTGTCCTGCCTCTGAAAAGGTGCAGAGAACTCAGCTGGGGAAAACAGGAGTGATAAGAAGTGGAATTTGTTGGTGAAATATACACAGAATGATGGAAACTCTGATGTGGCCCAGGGGATAACTCTGAGCTATGGTGCCCCATCAGCACTTTCCTTGGTGGCTTATGGCATCCCACATGTGGCTGTGTGACCACACAGGGTGTTTTACTGGGGGCAGGGGCCACTTGCAGTCTGTGTTATGCTTTACCTGGTGGAATCTTCCCTGGGAGGTCACTACAGCTCCCGGGGATTGGTTTGCTTGCTTTCTTGTTTGTTAGCATATGGTTTATGCTGAGGCTGTTTGAGCCTCATCCTACTGAAGGCTGGAGCAAGGAGGCAGGTCACATAGTGACCAAAGCACAGATGGGGACCTTTGGAGGCAGACAGCCACAGCCTGACCTTGAACTACATTAGCTGCAGGTGGGCATGGTAAGATTTCAGGCAAAGCTGAAAGAAGCCAGGCAAAGCCTTACCAGCCCAAGTGGTACCACCCTTGCACTGCATGGCTGCCACATGCCCATGCTGCCCACGGGCCCCAAGAGAGCCAGATCACCTGCCCCAGCTCCTGTCTCTGACTGGGCCAAGGAGACCCCGTGAAATGGAGGGAGGCATTGTTAATGAATGTGGCTTGTCCATAATCTAAGAATCTTAAAATGGTCAAAGAATTGCTGGGTGAGTTTCAGTGAGACATGGTTCTGGCTAAATAGAATTGCAAGCATGTTTGTTGAGGAACATGGCTGAAAACTGTATGCAATTAGGTCCTTAATAAAGGAACACAATGCACGGAGGCCATTAGGAAGAAGGAGTTGAGTCTGGCCTAGAGCAGATGTAGGGCTGAAGGCACATAGTTTGAGAGAGACTTGGCAACAGGGTGCGTCTGGTGAGCCCACACTTACTGACTTCATGGCTCTCACAGGGAAAACCCAGAGGAGACAAACATCTAAAGTGTGCTAGGATGAATGGGTGAATGACTGAAGAGTGACGAGTCTGGAAAGTAAAGGAAAATTAATTGCTATGGGCCCGTGGGCACTAGAAAGTGAAAGCGGTTAAACCAGGGGTGCCAGCCTGGCAGCTCCTGAGAGTCACCTGCCGGGCTTTGGGAACTCCCGGTGCCCAGACTTACCACAGGGTCCATGGCAGCTTTGCCTCAGTCTCCCCACGTGATCCCAGTATGCAGCCAAGGCTCAGAACCTCCCGCTTACCTGGTGCTCACACATTTGGGGCAAAGCCTTCCACTTCAGAAAGGAATGCTGCTCAGGGTTTTGATCATTTGAAAGCTGAGGAAAACCCAGGAACTGAGGACTGCATGGGGAGGGGGTCACCCCCATGGGACCTCAGGTCCAGGCAGGGTCGGGATCTGCTGAGGGTGACTTTACAGCCAGAGTGGAGCTGGGAGAGGGCCCTTCTCCTGAGAGAACTGCAGAGGCCTAGACAGTTCTGCAGCAGGAGGCCATGGTCACAGGTGCCCTGGCCCCAGACAGCATGTGCCTGCTGAGCACACACCCAGGGTGCAGTGCCGCTGTTCACCAGGCAGGGCCCAGGACACAGGACTCATGGGAGAAGACCCAGTAAGATATCCCAAATACGCTGGTTGGGGCCAGTGGGATGGAAGTGAGGGCCACCCCTGCAGGTGTACACTTTCTCAAGAAAGCACCAGGGACCTAGTGCTGACATGAGACGCATGGGTGGCCTTTCCCAGATGTGGTCAACGTGTTGCTATCAGTGGTGCCTGTTGGAATAGTGGGGCCTGTAGAGTTTACGTTCCCTGTTTGTGCATTCTAGACAAACTGCACTGGGACTCAAACTTTGCACATGTATCAGAATCACCTAGAGGGCTTATCAAACCCGGGACACCAGGCCCCCGGGAGCCCCTCAGAAGCAGCTCTGTCTTTGCAGTGAGTTCCTGGGGCTGCTGACACCACTAGTCTGGGGTCTGCACTGAGAGAATCATCTGCCCACCTTCCCCAAGTATCCCTGAGGCATGGCTGTGGTCACTGATGGCTCTCTGTGCCGGGTTCTAGGAGCAATATTCACCCAGGAGATCTGCTCCAGAGGCCAGGGCACAGCTTATTTTAAAATTAGGTGTGAGTGGTGTCAGAGCAGTGGCAATCTTGAGACTTTTTAAAGGGGCCGCTTGAATTCCAAGGCCCAAGGGCCATACCCTTCCCGGCAGCGGAAGAGAACCCAGGCCGCACCTCACACAGAAGCCCTCCTCCTGGGGCTGAGCTGAAGGCACTAGGTGAGTAAATGCAGACTTTCATTTCAAATTTTGGAGGCTTAGTTTCTTTATACCTGAACTTACAAGGGCTATATCATTTAATCTTTGAACTTTGATGTCTCCTTGATAATGAGGAAGGGTTTAAAATCAATGTCCTTACGTCCTTTTTGGACATTGCCAAGACCGCAAATACAAGGCTGCACTTCTATGAAGCACTCACCTTCCACTGCTGATGCTGCCAGGTTTATGGCGATTGTTTACTGGCTTGACTGTGCTAAATGAAGGATATCTGATAACCTCATTGCAAAAAGATATGACTGGGAGTGTATCTGTTTGTTGGTTCTTTCCTTTCAGCCATTTTATTTCCTTGCAGAACTTCTAACAAGCTATGTCAGACTGGGCTGGGCATAATTGTATTAACCACCTGTTACTGATACTTTGATATCCAAGCCTTGCTGAAGGGACTGTGCCTGCCTGCACCACCCCTGCCCACCCAACCCAGGGCTGGCCAGTGCCCAGAGTACTTGTTCCCAAGGCAAACCAACCTGCCCAGCGTCCCCACCCCCATTACCTCCCTTCTTGGACTTTCACACTCCAGGTCACTAGACCTTACTGAAGCTAGGCACCAGGCAGCTAGGGACAGTCTCTGTGTACCCCAGAGCCCACTTAATTTATTCAAACTAGTCAATCATAAGCCTGCCCCACTGGTTCCTTCCACAGAAACCACACTAGAGACCACACTTCCCCTCACTCCTTCTGCTCCCCACCCACCCTGTGGCTTTGCGAGGCCTGGGGTGCCCCCATATCTTGGCATCTGTGAGTAACTATCTTGCCTGAGGGTTTGTCTTGCCAATGGGTTTCAGCCCCAGGCAAGTTTGCTATGGATTCAGTGTGACCAAAGAAAATGACAGCAAAACGTTCTTGGGGTGAAAGGGTCATACCCAACTTTATTTCCAGGTGCAGGTCAGTCACTAGAATCCCATTCACTCAGAGCGAGTCTGCTTGCAGCAAGCCTGTCTGCCTCTGGGGCCTTCTGTCCACACAGCCATCCTCTGGGCCTCTCTGCACAGTCGTCCTGCACAACCGTCCTCTGGGCCTCTGTCCTCAGCGCTGCCACCACTCCAGTCTCTGCTCTGCTCTCCTGCAGCCTTGCAGCCCTGCCACCATGTCGTGCCCAGAGCACTGGGCGGAGTTCTTTATATAGAGTCAACAGCCATGTATTGCCCACAGATGTGCAGTGAGCTAGTCAACCACAGCCAGGTAAGAACCCTGGCCACAGGAACTCTCATTTTATCCACAGCGTTTTAGCCCCAAGCAAGTTTACTATGAATTCAGTGAGACTGAGAAATGACAACAGAATGTTCTTGAGTAAAAGGGTTGTTTTCCCAGCAATAGGTCGAGCACTAGAATCATGTCTGCATCCAGCACTCTGCATGTCTGTAATCCACCTCCATTTCTGCCTCTGCTCAGAGCACTGGGAAGAGCTCTTTATATAGTGACTTAGTCAATAATAGCTCATTGCCTATGGATGTGGGAGCAGTAGCTTAGCAGCAGGCCAATTACATCATCAAGTAGTTTAGGGTCAGGGGAGGATCCTGGCCATAGAAACTTCCATTTTCCCCAGAGTAACAAACCATCTCTTCAGTGACAATCATCTCCTGATGTATTAGCCTCATCATACCTGAATAATAATGAAACTTACATTTTAAAACAGTAACTTGGGGCAGGAAATACAACAAAGTGAACTATCAGGTTTTTGCAGCTGATTTAAGTCACTCACTGTTCTTAATCATTTCTGAGCCTTCTAGGGGCTAAATCTATATTGCCCACCATCAAGCCAGAAAGATTCAGAAATGTACCCACACTTACTGGACTAACAGCTCCTCAGAGAGGCTGAATGGGACAGTGCTGATGGAATGCCATCTCCTTTGCTTTGAGACCTAGCAACATCCTGGTCCCAAAGGCCAAGAGAACAAACCCTGGGGAGTCCTATAGGGGAGAGGGGCACTTGGGACCCATTGCTAGGGCTTCCTTTCCCTCGGAGGAACCCCCAGTAGAGTCCCTTGTGTCCCCCCCCCACAGATTCCAGATGTATCTGGTGAGTTTGAAGAGGAGCTGGAATGTTCAGCTGAGTTCTCTTCAGGAGCCTGGCTGCTCCCACAGAAGCAAGTTTGCTCCACTTCTTCCCATATTCTTGCAAAGACCTCACCCCAAATTGGGGCCAGCTGTTCTCCAGCTGTGTTGAGCTCTAGGATTCGGTATTTAAGCCCTTTGTTGCTGCATATGTAAGCCACACTTGTGATGTCATAGTTAAACTAAATGAGCCTGGGGTCCCTCATCTCTAAAATGCAGGTTATAATATCTGCCTTGTAGATTTTTTTAAAGCATTAAATTGAGTAAAGCATAGCATCTTGCATTGTAGACAGTTAAATGTGGGTTTCCTCTTCTTTGTTCTTGCTTTTTGTCCCCCACGTCTAATGCTCTTTCTGCCCTAGACCTTGGAGCTGGCCCGGTAGCTCTTGGCCCCACATAGCTGGGCTCCTTAGCCTCCCTCAGGGGCCTGGCAACTGTAGGCTGGGCTGTTTCTGAAGACCCAATAGGTAGATTCTTTGCAGAAGCTTTGCTGAGCTTTACTTTGTGCAAAGAAGAACAAGGAAGTGGTTTCTGCCTGCACCCGGGGAGGAGGCAAGCCCACTCCCAGGCCGAGCACCCTGGGAGAGGAGCTGCAGGCCCACCCCCACCACTGTAGGCTGACTGACCACAGGAGCCACAGAACAGGGAGCTTCTGAGAGCACACAGGGAGGCTCCTGGCACCACGGCGGACAGAGCTCTGCAGACCGGGGTGCAGGGACTCCCTGTCCCGGGAAACCACCCTCTTTGGGGTGGTGGGGCTTGCCTGGAGGCCAGTGGCAGTAAGAAGGAGCCCTGCAGAGGGGGCATGGGTGGCAGACAGGTACAACAAGAACAGGAAAACAACCACAAACACACGAGGCCCATGAATGTGTCCAAGTGAGCTACTGGTACCACTCTCCTTTCAAAAATGTCACAATTCCTGAGTCACACTTACATCATCCTTGATATCATAAATGCAGTGTCCAGAATTCCCCACTGTCTCCTCCTTTTTCTGTTAGCACACCCCACACTTCTGGGTCCTGGAGCGGGAAATGTGTGGCTCCTGTGGCCACAGTGGGGTCTAGAAAGTCGTTAGTGGTTCTTTTCTGGCTGCAGTCAGCTTCTTTTCTGGGTTATTGCTGAAGCTGCCAAAATCTGCAGGTGGGGAACTCCGAAGAGCCCCAGAAGAGGGGTCCCAGGCCAGAGGAGGCAGGGAAGCCTCGGCACCGAGGCCTGACACCAGGCCTGACGCCCGGGCCAACCAGAGCGGAAGGCCCCCGAGCAGCAGGGAGTGAAGCCCTCGCCCTCCTTCCCTCACAGACCTGGTTTGAGGACCTGGTTTCCACCTCCTTCACGCTGAAGGTCACGATGCCACCAGGCCCTCTGCCTGCCCCTCCTCACCTCCTGCTCCTCCTCCTATGCTTTAAAGAACAGGCGAGGGAGGGGACAGAGCATAGTAACAGAGGAATACAAAAGCTTGGGTCACACTCTGCCCGTGATTTGCTTGGTCTAAACCAGTGGGCAGCAAGCTTCTGTTAAGGAGCAGATAGAGCCCCTTTCAGACTTTGCTGTCCCCATTCGACTCTGTCCTCAAAGAGCAAAAAGCAGCCACACCTAACAGAGGGGCATCTCTTTGTCCTAAAAAAACTTAATTTGCAGAAACAGAGCACAGGCAGGATTTGGCCAGAAGGTTGTAATGTGTCAACCTTGGTTTAATCAATGCAACTATTTTTATTCCTGTATATTCCCCTATGTTTCTAATTATTGAATACTAGCATTCCAAGGCAGTTCTTGTCATTGTCCCCATTTTTCATAAGAGCAGACTGACTTAATGTAAAATTAAAGGACTTGCCCCAGATCACAGAGATGCCACAGGGTAAAGCTTGAATTGAACCCAAGAAACCTGTCTTCAAACCTTCATTCCTTCTTTTTCTAGCCGCAAACATATTCTAATATTGTAACCATGTAAATTGCATAAAACAATGCACAATTTTTCTTTAACGTCACATATTTCAGTCGTATGTTCTTGATAATTATAATTTATAATTGATGAATAATTCTTCATCATTGGGGTAGTAAATTTCACTGAACTATTTTGTGTATCTGATCATTTCCTTTCACCGAATTATTTCTAAGATAAATCCCCAAGAGCAGCCTATGGGCATCTCTATGACCCCTGCAGTGGGAGGCCAGAGAGAGGAAGGCTGAGCTGATGTGCCTATGGTGTCAATACTCCCACAGTAGCCAATTTTAAGCTACCAACATGCCATCACTGTTTTGTTTGACTTTCCACAAAAATTCAACCGAATTTCCATCTAATTTTAGATTCTACATATAAGTGAAATCATATGGTATTTCTTTCTTACACTGGTTTTTGCCATAGGGAGATGGGTAAAATTTGGTAGGGGGGACGAAGAGGTACAAACTCTCAGTTTTAAAATAAGTAAGTCACAGGGATAAAAAGTCAGCAGAGGGAATATAGTCGCTAGTCATATCGTAATAGCTTTGTATGGTGACAGGTGGTATCATGGTGACCATTTTGTAACATATGTAATTGCTTATGTTGAACTCCTGAAACTAATATGACATTGTACATCCACTATCCTTTAATTTAAAAAACAAAAAAACAACATGATGTTACTGAACAGCATCGGGAAGAGAGCCACGCTCAGCTCTTACAAGTAGGTGCAAGCTAGACCCGGCACCCACTGGCTGCACACATTGCCTTTTTACGTCTAGTACCAAATTATAAACGCACTTACAGGGAGTGAGCAACTGTTTTGAAATGATTTTAAGATCCACTTTTAGAACTTGATAGTTTGTGAGTGCTTTGGTATCTCAGTGTGGCTTCTGATTGATTTTTTACTGAGACAGATCATTTTTCCACAGCTCCTTTATATGTGTTTCTTCTGAAAATTCTCTACTCATGCTATCTCATCTATTAGGGTCATGATGCCTTTCTGGAAACTCTGAATAACTCTATGCGTTATTATTAATTCTTGGAACTAGCCTGACATGATTTCTTTACATTTTGCTTTATTATCTTGCTATATGGAAATTATAATGTACTGAAGCCTATCAATCTGTCCTCTGGCAATTCATTTATTGGTAGTGAACACAAGAAATTTCATCCTATTTTCGTCTATTGTATACATATTTATTAAATGCACAGGATATGGTAGGCATAAGTCAAGGTAGCAGAGATACAGCCATGACCAAAATGACATCTCTGCCCTGGTGGAGCTCCCATTCCAGTGGGAAAATAGACATAAAATAAACAAGCAAGTATATAACAGAAGGTCTGGTGGTGATAAGAGCTTTAATGACACGAAACCAAGTGAGGGGACAGAGAGAGATGGAAAGAGGGGCTTATCCAGTGTTGGATGTAAAGGAATAAACTTTACATCTGAGAAGGTCAGATTTGAACAAAGACTTGTGTAGGTGAATGCTAATTTTCCTGCAATTTGTTTTTTTTTAATTTAACGCACACATTTAACTGGAATTTATTTTTGGTATGTGACAAAGAGGAGAATTTTTTCTAATATGTATGCAGTTACCTCAATACCTTTCCTTTCTTCTTATTTTTGGAAGCTTAGTTATGAAGTTGAGTCCAGTCATCAGCTCACTAACATGAGTATTCTCATGTGTGTTTCCTGAAGGCTTATTCTAATTGCTATTTAATCATCCATTTGAAAAGCTTTCACCAATTCTTGCTGACTCTTCTTCTTTGGCATTTCTAATGGATCCTTTCCAATCTCAAAAAGAAATTCCATCTTCTTGAAAAGGCAAACTATGTCTTAACCATCTTTGTATCTGTAACACCTCCCATGGTGCAAAGTCAAAATAGACTAGTAATACATTTTTGTAAATGATTAATGGATGAATTTTGAATACCTCATTTAGATGTTTTCAACTCTTATGTGGGCCTAAAGGTGCCTCACTCTTTTAAATAGGTCATAGGGAACAGAGATACCCCATATACCCATGTGCACACTTGTGCCTGTCATTCAGTATCAAAATAAACTTTACAGAGTTCTTCAGCCCATTACTACAAACCCGCTATAAACATAGCAGGTTTGTTAAACAACTGGGGAAAAGAAAGAGTCCCTCAAAAAGGCAGAGCCACTTCCATAGGAAAAGACACCCTGGTGTCTGAATTATTTTATTTCCTTTACTTTACTCCTTTACTCGGGTAGGATGGGAAACCTTGCTGTCCAGTCTTTAATGCCGTCAGACCATATGCTTTTCCAACTCTGCGTTTCCATCGTCTGTGCATCCAAATTCCCCCCAAAACCAGGAAGACCAGCAAAAGGGGGGCCAGTGCAATCCCCCAGGAGAATGTGGCAGCTGTAGAAAGAACAGAGTCACACCGTGGGTCGAACGTTCTCTCACCACCCAGTGGGACAGTGAACTGAAGGTTACAGAGAAGGAAAGGATTGGCGTCTGTTGGTTCTTCCTAATAAATAGGCATTGATTTTCAGAAAGTATGTTCCTCACACCACGAGCAAAGTTACCTGGGAATGGTTAACGGCCGCACTAGGGTAACAACAAGGGAGAATCAAAACCCATCAGACAGAAGCAACACAGGGTGGGAGCTGTCCCACCCACTGAAGAGTGTGCAATAAGGTGCCATCTGTTCGAGTTTTAACTAGCCAACTGTGGCTTGGCCAGGGTACAATGTGCTCTTTTCCAATGAGTACAGATGTCATGAGGTTTGAATAAAATAACAAAGAAAACAAACTTTGAATAAAGGAGCATTAAGGGTCAAGATGACTGTTTGGGAACAGCTATTTTATATTCTACTCCTTGGCATCCCTGGGTTAGGAAAACATAGGAAGAGACTATGAAAAAAAGGTTAAGTAGTAAACACAAGAACGTGTTATTAGACACATTGACAATGAGGCTGGAATTCTGGAAATCTACATTTTTAGGCCACTGTTTATCATAGTCTAGCTAGATGTCCAAGAATCAGCCAGTCTCAGGCTACTTCTCCAGAGAATTCTTATACTTTAAAATCCTACAAGGCTTAGAATGAGCAAAGCTTTAATAATCCGAGCAGCCATGTGGATGCTTAGCTGGGGTAAGGCCTTCAGCTGTGCCCTCTGCAATCAGCTGTGGCCAACCCAGTGAAGGCCGTGCTGCATGGGGCTTGTGTTACAGAAGTGTTTAAAAGTTCCCAGCATCAGGACAGGACAAACCACAGGTCCCTTTGGGTCACTAATCTGAACCCCAGCAGTAGGTTCCATGTGCTGTGGAGTCCTCCACTTCCAAGCCTGTACCATCACCAACTCCCTCATGGAAATGATCAGAAGCACCGTCCTTTGCATATACACCCTAGGACAGTGGTTCTCAAACTTCAAACGAAAGGAGCTTGTTGAACTGCTGCTTTGGCCTCACACCACAGCCCAGAGGGGATGCTGGTGGTGGCCAGATCACAGCTAGAGAAAAGTTGTGTTGTGTTGCCATTCTCTGCCCTGGGTCCTAACCAAATCCTCAGCTTTCTGATTAGAAGTGTGTCTGCTGCTGCCCCACAGCAAATACAGAGAATGCGGAGCAGGCCATGTTTATCTGGCATCTGCGGACTGCCCAGAGGCATGACAGATTCCAGCCGGGGTTACTTCGGCTTGTCCCTTGTCATCCTCTAGGGCTATCGACAGACTACATCACCTGCAGCTCCCTTTCCTGTTCAGTGCCTAAACACTGAGAAGAAGTCAGTTTGGTCAAAATAAAAACATGGATTTTTCTTTTCTTTTTCCTTAAACACCCTTAAATGACACCAGATTGAGTTGGCTGTTGTCTTGCACTTCATTTCCTGTTAATTGATGACTTTAACTCTAAGCTGCCCTGAGCCCTGGGTATCTCCTGTCTCCTAGCTCTTGGAGAATGAAGTTTCTCAACTTCAGGATAAAGACACATTTCTCAAGGTATCATGAGAGGCCAGTTGGTCCTGCTGGCCAGGGCAGAACAACACAGTGATTTTTTAAAGTTTATCACAGAATTCTTTTATCTTTTTTCCAAAAATCAGCTTACTATTTAAGTAAGTACTATTTTTGAGTTTAATCTCCCAAAGCCAGCCTCCACCCTGCCAAAAAAGGTCATAAAAAATGAGAGATTTGCTATCAGTGGTCAAGTAACCGGAAACACAAGGGACTTCCTAAGTAATCATCTTGAAGAACTAGCAGCTTGTCTAGCACCCAGAGAATATTTAACAAATTGTCCCCTTTAATGTCTGCAAGATACATACCTTCTTTGACTGTGGTACGTAGCATCTGAAAACTCAGTGTATTATGGACAACACATTTAAAATCCGTGTTCAAATCCTCTCTTATGACTGGATCAAAAATCAATGGCACTTCAATGTAGTTCTCATTATTTTCTGAGTATTCCCTGTGTGAAAAAACATCTCCTTAAAGATGACGTATCAAATACAAGCTCAACTTGACAGCCTAGACATGCAAACATTCTCAACTGGAGGGTTCCTTGGCGCCTAAATCAACGTCCAGATCCATGAAGTCGGGAGGCCCTGCCATCATCCTGGTCACTTACACGGGAGAAGTTCTAAGCCTGTTCCCCACAATAGGTGTGACAGTGATGATGCTGGTCACTGTACAAGGACACATGCTACAAGAACTTACAGAGCCAGTTTACTTTGGATAATGGAAAAATTCATTTGTTAAGGCCTTTGACGAACAAAGTATCAGTAATGGGAATAGAAATGTGTAGTTTTGGGAAACCCGACTGCACAATAGCAAATCATTTGCATATTGAAGGGAATTTCCAGGAATCCAGGCCTCGGAGATGTCTCCTCCTCTCATCTTCACTGCCAACTCTCACCCTAGAAACTCAAGTTCAGAGCAGAGGGCTGCAGTTAGGCCGGGGGAATGGCTGTAGTCAGTACAACCACCACTTGGAAGGTGACAGGAATCTGAAGATTCTTTAGTACTATTAGTGTGAATAAATAAAAATACTGCTAGTGTGGTACTACTAAGACTTTTTTGATTAATCTGTGGAGGAAAACTAGGCTCCTGGAAGTAAATGGTTAGGATGAGTAAGCTAACATGGGGCATGTGAGCAGTGCCCACACTTTTCGCAACAAAGACTTGCAAGCAACAATTCTCCTAACCACACAGAATTTGTGTCTGCTACATTGCATCCAGAAAGACCTTTTCAGATAAGTCTTCCAAAAAAGACAAAAACCTGGCAGGCAAAAGTTCAGGCTAATTCAGAATATTGAAACTATAATTGAAAAAATATTTTATAATTGGTAACATTAAATGTTCTCCCTTTCTCAAACTACAAATCGTTCCCATTTGCAAGGTCTGATTATTCTCCTTGCAGAGTGAGGAAACATTTTCCAGAGAGGAATGCTCATCAGAACAGAATTTTCTTTCTTTTAATGTTAGCCTCCCTCAGAGACTGTGGCAACTCCCAGTCCCCTGAGAAAGAGAGGAGGCTCTCAGACACTATCTGACACTTTTTAAAGGTTTGTGAAAATGTTTGACACTTGGGTTACAGAGTGGGGAATGGAAAGGTATTGACTGCAAAGTATTTTTTTTATAACTGCAAAACCAAGAAATAAATATAGAATGAAACAGCCGAAAAATGCAACCTCAATTCCTAGGAGTCAATTGCAGTGCAACTCCTATACAGTCATCCAGAAAGTGGGATTCTCAAAAAACAAATTGGTAATTCTTTGCAAAACTCAATTGTTTTAATTCTAAAACTCTGACAGTTTAGAATCCAAAAATACATATTTTTAATGTGTTATGTGTATAATACTGATAGGTTGGATACGACATCATCTCTAGAAGCAAGAGTGAAGCCTGCAGACGTCTCACAACAGCTCTGCCCGGAAGAGACTTCTGTGCCGACAGAGAAGGCCCTGCCCACTCACTGGCGCAGCCCCTCGCTCACACGGCCACCATGGTAGGCGCGGTCTATGTTCGTGCTGTTGGCCATCCACCACAGCGTGGTAGTCGACTGTGTGCCGGCTCCGAGAAACACCTTACACGGGATTGTCAGTCTTGACCCTAGGGATTGCAAGACACAGCACATCCAGTGTCAGAACCCAGCTGGGGAACAGGGTCACCCCAGTTCCGTGTGTCCATCAGCAAGTCTGAGTGGTGGGCCCATCCCCTTCCAGGGCCTCAAACACTCCTCACCGCCAGGTCTTTCCTTAGACTGAAACCTGGTTCCCTAAAGCGATTCCATCATGTTTAGCATCTGGATCTACCAAGCGTCCCTAGTCCCTCTGACTGGTCATTGCAAATGAAAACCCAAAGGCACGTGGCTTCCCCAAGGCCACTCAGCTCCTACAGGGCACCCTGAACTCAAGGGTTACCTTCTTCCACAAAAATCCAGGTGAGTGTGTGCATTCTTTCTTTCTCCCTGCTCATTGCTGGTCTCAGCTCTCATGTTCCCCCTGGGAACTCTCCATTCCCAGATCATGTTCATTTAGGATTAACCCTCACTTATTAGCCACGTATTTATGTGAGTGATGCCTTCTGCAGTCATCTATTGCAATGGACTGGGTCCTCCTGCCTCATCACTAGTGATTGTATTTTTTGAGTCCAAGAAGGAGAGGAAGGAAAGGAAATGAGCAGATCCTTCCCATTTGTCTTGTCCTCAAATGGGGGAGACATGTCACTCGTCCACGGGTGACATGCCTCCCTGTGCTGTGTCTTTTAAAGCACCTGCCCCGCTTCAGGCTCAGAATTCCAGCTCTTATCCTTCCTTCACCACCCCTGGTGACCTTCAAGATTCCTTAGCCAAAAGCAACCTATTGTTTGTGGCTTCTATGTGCCTCTGCCATGCACACCAGGGCATTCAAGCAATGGCGTGGGAAACCCAGTTGCTCTCAGCCAGGGAACACCAAGGAGCCAGGGAGCTGCACCCCAGTCAACACTAACCCATGTGCCCAGGTGGTCATGCTGAGAGCCCAGGCAGCTGCCGGGAGCTGCAAGCCCCACGTCAGGCAGCAACCCCAGGTCTTCCCCAAAGCACCCTCCTCTACGGTCACCAATTAAAATTTAAAATACCAATACCAAACAGACGAAATGATCGATTGATAGATAGAGATGATAAAGATAGAAAAGGAGGTAGAGAGACAGAACTTTGCAGCCAGGGTTTAATAAATGAACATAAGACCTAAAAACAAAGACACAGGTTTCACAGACACACACGACTGAGTCTGAACCCAAGCCTGACCCGAGTGTGGCTTTTTGACTTTCACTGAGCCACCATGACCCTGAGCAGCTTTTCCTTCTGGAAAATGGGAGAAGTAAGATCTTCCTACAAGGCAGAAGTCATGATTGACTGGGACCTGTTAGACACAGTAATGGCCAATAGGGAAGTGTGTGCTGGCCCAGACAGCCTGCGCCAAAACAGGGTGAAAGATGGAAAACTGTCAATCATTTTCATCACCCCACTCGACCAGCTATTTTGGCAACAGGAAACCATCTCTGAGGGGCCAGCAGTGGCAGGTCAGCCTCACCTCACAAATGGAGTCTCAGGGAAAGGATGTGCATCAGCCAAATTTTGGTAAAGTGAGCTATTTGAAATATCCTACAGGTACCAGTCTTGTGAGGGAATCACATTGTTAATCCTCTCATGCAGGTAATAACTGCTGTCAAATTTCAGATTTTTATGTTGAGATTTTTGTAGGAGGGGTTTTCCTGAAACAAAGGATACCTGTTTCCTAACAATGCTATTTCTAGCAGTCTCGACAAAGGGAAATGTCTGCTCACATTCATTATCTCAACCCCTCACAGGAAGGTCCTAGAGTCCCCCCCAAGCATGCTGCACACCAAAGGGGCCAGTGCAGTCAGCAGACACAAGGCGGGACCCCAGGGTCTGGGGTTACAGGCACCCCTGTGGGTTATGAAGTCTTTTCGGGCCTTACCCAGTGAAGCTAATATGGTCTGGTGGGGGGAGATAATCACAGGAATTGTCTCCTCTTCTTTTTCTGAGAAAGATAGGAGGAAAAGAGATTCAATCAGGAAAGCCTTCATTGCAAGCTAAATTCACGTCCCATTGTTTAGCAAATTAAATAGGTTATCTTTTACAGTATGGCCAGCCATTGTGAGATTCAGCCTTTGTGTGGCAAAGGAAACAGGCTCTCCACAACATTGAGCATCTTTGGCCACTGCCTTTCCCAGAAGAGAGATTACTGTAAGAGGTCACAATTAAATACCCAGCCCGCTGACACATGGTCTTTGCTCTGGGGTAAATGATTAACCATCCCCTCCCTGGTCTCCCCACTGAATTCTTCATAGTAACATTCAGGATGGCCTCAGAAAAGGGTTTACCCTGAAATCTACTTGCCCTAAAATATCTCCCTCCACTCAGTCCCTGTCTCCTGAGTGCCTGCCACAGAATACTGAAGTTATGATTTTTTTTTAAAGGCAGAGGGTCAGGGAACGACATGTGTGTAATGCTAATCCTACACTGAGTGACAGAGTCACCCAGCATCAGCCACTGTGTCTTGTTCACCGAGGCAGAGGTGGCTGTCCAGGAATGGGATCCCAGCTCTCCAAGAGGCAGGACTCCCAGCAGCCTGAAGAGACTGGGCTCCTGAACTGGCGCAAAAAGGGCAGCTGGAAGGTGGGAGTAGGGGGGCTGGCAGTCCCCCAGCTGATCCCCTCTCTTTCACTAAAGGGAAGTAAATCCTCAGCTGAGTAATCACTAGTCAGCATCACCGTAGAGCTCAAGGAGCAGGGGGCTTCTGGACCGCACCACCTGCCCTCCGTGGCACGGCTGCTGCCGGGAGGCGGGAGCACCCGAGAGAGAGAGCCAGAAGCCTCGGGGACTAGATGCCCACCCGTGCTTCTCAAACGTGAGGATGCATCAGCTTGGCAGGGGGCTCCTCCAACACAGACTGCTGCGCCCCCCTACCTCCCATTTCCCAGACGGGGATCACTGCATGTGCGATGCGCACCCAGGCGACGCCGCCGCCGGCCCAGAACCACCTTTTGGGACCGCTGAGACCTGGCGCGATCACAACACGCGGCGATGTAGGCTTGCCGCCCCCTAGTGTTGCTGTGCAGTATCGCACAAACTGGAGAGTAATGTCCCTTCAAAGGGACAGGAAATCCCATGATTCGCCTATGGGGGAGCGAGGAGCTGGCCTGCACGAATTCTCCGGCAAGGCAATAAAAGAAATACAATTGAAACATTTCAGTTCATGGGAAACACGAACTACCACTTCCCTGTAGTAAACCTGAATCCCAGGATTCTCTGTGTGAAAAGCCTTTTCCCCTTATAAACCAATTATTTGACCTTAATATATTTCCAATGCTCCCTAAATGCCCTTAAAACACTTCAATTGTGTAGTTATTCAATATATAAAGCAAAGAAAAGCGGTCTCCTCTGCAAGGTAGAGTCCAGAATTTAATCCCTCCTATGCCTCCTGCAGCATTGCTGTCCATGGAGTAAACGTTGAACGCATTTTAAATATTGATCCACGCAGCTCATGAAACTATTTTCAAGTAGAATTCATTTAAACCAATGGGAGCCCTCACTATTCGAAATCCTGGTTTCAAGGGCAACTAGACATGCCTTGGGGAAGACCCAAAAAGGGCAATTTCCACTAGATATGCCAATGTAAAACCCGAAAAAGCCAATAAAATCTTGGTATCCTAGAATTATACAGAAAAGCACGGTGACCGTGTTCTTGCGGGGCCTCCAAACGGGGCTTTCCGGAGGGATGAGTTTTGGGCTCCCTCTAGTGGTGTGATGTAGCCTCAGCCGTGGAACCCTACCAACTGACCCGGGATTCGCTTTTCCTCCTTAACAGCCCTGCTTGCTCCCTTTCAAAGGGCCCCAAACACGTCTCATTAGCCTGATGCTTCAGGAGAGGGGACATACCTGTACTTCTTTCATACCAAAGACATTCAAGGAATTCTATGCGAGGACTAATTCGTTCTTTGCGTGCCTGCTATTGAACCAGAGCACTTACTGTTCACCTGGAGTCTGATATTCCTAGTGATGTTGTATTGTGCGCCGTTGTGGACAAACGTCATGGCGCAGCTGTAGTAGCCGGCGTCCTCTACAGACACATTGTATATGAGCAAGCGAGCCGTTCCCTTCACACTGAGAAACTTCTCGTTGTCCTGATCCAAAAGGACAGAATCCTGAAGGGAAAATTTTTTTTAGAGTTACACTACATACCCACTTGCAGCTCAGAAGCTATGGACAGCATCAGGGTGATCGGTCAGTGTTGAGTTTGCAACCCAAGAATCACTGTAGTGCTCACTTTGCAAGTATTATACTTTGGGCATACTTTGCACTGTATTTTTAGGGAAGGAAATTTGTTAACATATAAAGCAAAGTTGTGGGATTTGCTTAGCCATGAAGTTTAAAGCACATTTGCTGAAATACAATAGGAGAAAAAGAAAGTATCCCTTCTTTGAAAAAGTAAGCCATTTAAAATACAAATGTATTTATGGCCTTACTGCTGCCTATAGACCTTGGAAATGGCCAGGTAAGAGCATCATATAGTCACAATGATTTGTAAAGCAATGTTTAGAAGAGATTATGTTTCTGTAACTTTAAGAATCATTTCAATTTTAGGGATCAGTAGAGTAGAGATGGAGGGATTTTTTTAAGAAAACGCTGTATTTAAGAAATGAGGCCACTCTTTGCATATGGACAGAAGGTGCTATGGGTGCTGCACAACAGAACCCACCAGAGCAAGACCCCCAGTAACATAGAAGATGTTGGATGGGGTTTTAAAAACACCCTAATGATCACAAAATGTTCCCAGGAACATGTCTTTCATGACCATGATGATCAAAAGCTTGCAATAGTCAAATATAACCTTGAGTCATTTCAGAATCTTACTCTAAATGGGAACACAGACATAATTGGAACGGTGTGTCAGCCACATAACTCATAAAGTATTATTTTACAATGTATTTAATTACAAGACGAGATTGTATTGTTCCTCACATGAGAGGTCAAATATAAAAATCCAAACAGGCCCACAACACAGTTTTCCCAAGACCCGTGAGCCACCAGCAGGATATGAGCTCTGGTCTCCCAGGTTAGAGTTCTGGCTCACCAGCCACCAGCTGTGCAACCATGGGCAAGCTCCTTACATTTCTGTAAATCCATTTCCTACTCTGTACAATGGAGACATGAACAGGCCCTACTCCACAGGGTTACATGTCAGGGTGTAGACTTGTGCATGGTACGTGCTCGGTAGGGATTAGCATTACTAGGAAGTAACAACGATTATGAAGCACCACTATGAGTTTCTTGTCCACCCACATTTATTGAGCACCATCTGCATGCCAAGCATTGAGTAGGTGCTTCGTACACAGAACTCCATTTAATCGTCAAAACAACCCCAGGACTGGGAATGATGAATTGTCATCTTGCAGAGGTAACAGGTACGAAAGGTGAGATAGCATGGCCAGGACTGCACGACAGGTGAATGAGGGGACAGGGTCTTAAACCCAAGGTGGGTCAGCTGCAGAACCTGTGCTCTGTCCTCTACAGGTAAACCTGTCACTTATCCTCTTTGTGCTCTTCCTAAACCAAGAGAAAATTCATTTCATCATTGGGCTGGCTAATTCATAGAAGCTGGCTACTTTCCTCTACTTTCAGAAAAACCATTTCAAAGTTTCTGATATTAAATTGATATCCCGTAACTATCTTGTAGTTACAATACAGTCAACTGCTTAAGTAATTCTTGATTGAAGGATAAATTTCTATCAAGTTTTAAACAAATAACTGTACTTTTTAGTATCAATTCATGGTCTATATCAGGGGGGTCAGTAAATTTTTTCTGTAAAAGACCAGATATTAAATTCTTCAGGCCTACAGTCTACATGCTCTCTGTCCAACTGCTCAGCTCTGCGGTTAATGTGTATAAAAGTTGTTAAATAAAGTAAGTGTTTTTTCTAAGTTTTTATAGACAAACAATAGGGTGAAAAGCTATTTTCTTCAGCTGTTATTAATTTTGCAATCGTTTTACATTCAATCTTCTCAAATCACTATTCTGAGACTCTTACCCAAGCCTCATAAAGACTAACAGAACATACTAATCCCAACTCTTTCAAAAATAACTGGATTTAAAAGTGAATGTGCTGTCTTCAGAATGAGTATTTTATATATTTCCTATGGCCAGTAAAACACATTTTAATTAAATGGCAATTTTTAAAGATATACCTTGTACCATTGAAGCTTCATGTCAGTTTTATTATGGGTGAATTCACTCAGCTCAGGGCAAACTAATGGCCCTGAGGTTGACAAGGTTAGAATTTGCGGGTATGAGATGAAAGGCAGGGAAGCTTCTGTCTTCTCAAAAACTCTGAGCTCAACGGACATTTCATCACAGTAAGAGGCATTTCTGGTTTAAAAGGGGAAAAAAGGGATAATAAATGGCAAGGCAAAATAAAAGTTAAACTCAATGAAATTAACGATCATTTCCCCAGTTCCATTAAATTCTGCATTCTGCATTTTCTTGATTAGTACTGCAATACTACTGTCCCTATCCTTTTAAATCCTTGGATGACAAAAAAAAAAACTCCCACATTATAATTGTTGTGTAAGAATGGTGATGTGTTTTGCATGTTTCCCAAAGGGCCTTCTGCAAGACTGATTTCAACGCCGTCAAGGGTCACTAAGAAATCCCCAGACACTCTTCAAGAAGGCATAAACCCTCCTGGGTTCTGATGGGTCATTGAGCACAGCCCCAATTTGCACCACATTCCTGGTCCAAGAACCATATCCAAACACAGAGACTGTTTCCTAAGAGCCACTGTTTCCATATAATGGCTATTACTTCTCATAGGAATCATTTATCAACTGAAGTCAAATTTCAGAAAACTGCTGAGAATTTTGTGTAATATCTATATAGGCTTTTTGCAGTACTGCATAGGGAACATTAACTTGTTAAGTTTGTTTAGTTTAAAAAAAATTTTTTTTTTTACTGTGATCTCAATATCATAACTCTTTCAAGACTCTAGAATTCAGGAAAGGGCAGAGACAAAACAATGATAGAAACATGGAGGAAATGAGGGAAGGACAGAGGATATTAATTAAAACTGTTTTTCTAAGTACAAAAACGTAAAAATATAATCCTCTCAGCTAAGTTCCTGGCTGCCTAAGAAACAAACATCAATAGAGACAGAGAGAATGTGTGTGGTATGAGGAGGGCCTTGCACAGCAAAACGTAAAGCAATCTACATCCAAAGAAAGATCAAAACATGAAAAATACATATGAAAGAAACAAATGATAATAACTTACTACCTGAAGTAAAAAGAATTAATTCATATATGTAAGGCCAATATTTATGTTTCATATCTAGTTTTAAAAAAAGGAAAAAGAGGAACAAACCTTTATGCACAAAGAAAGGTAGAAAGTTAACTATCACCCTGAAACGTGCATGATCTCACTGCCAGCTGAAGAAAAGCAAATGAGAATGTTTAAAGAACAGAGCATACCTGAAAACTGTCATATTTTTAGATGAGAAAAATTAGGTTTACAGAAACTAAGTCATTTCCTAAGGCTGCATAGCTATGAAGAGGTCAAATCAGGGTTTGAAGCCTGGAAAAACCCGTAATTTAGAGCAATAGCTCCAGAAACCAAGCCTACTAGACATACTGAGAGTTGCAAACCTGTTCTCGTTATTGATCTGGTAATTCCCTTTAGGCAAGACACTCTTTGAAGATAAGTCAGAAGGAAGATGGGCGGGAGAATAATTTGATCAAGACTCATGTTCTCCATGTGGGTATCCCCACTGCAAATGGGTGGTGCTCATTAGTACTCTTCACCAAATATGTCCACCTGCCTCCATCCTGAGCACACAGTGGGATTACACACTCTGCTCCCCCATGGGTGGGTATGATTACATGCCTACCTTGTTTTATTGTGCTTCACTCCATTGCACCTTGCAGATTCTGTATCTTTCACGAATTGAGGGTGTGAGGCAACCCTGCACTGGAGAAGTCTGTCAGCACCATTTTTCCAACAGCATTTGCTCACTTCATGTCTGTGCCACATTCTTGCAGCATTTCAAATTTTTCATATTAAAATTGTATTTGTTTTGGATTACCTGTGATCAGCGATCTCTGATGTTACTATGTAATTGTTGTGGTGCACCACAAACCAGGCCCATATAAGATGGCAAGCTTAATAAACGTTGTGGGTGCCCTGACTGCTCCGCTTAGACAGGCTGCTCCCCTATCTCTCTCCCTCTCATGAGGCCTCCCTATACCTGAGACACAATAATACTGAAATTAGGCCAATCAATAACTGCACAATGGCCTCTAGTGTTCAAGTGAATGGAAGAGTCATACATCTCTTGCTTAAAATTAAAGCTAGAAATAATTAAGCCTAGTGAGGAAGGCATGTCAAAAGCCAAGAAAAGTCGAAAGCCAGGCCTCTCACACCAAACAGACAGCCAAGTTGAAATGCAAAGGAAATTAAAAATGCCACTCCAATGGAACACATGAATGATAAAAAAGTGAGATAAGAAATTTGCCTTTTTGCTGATATGGAGGAAGTTTCAGTGTTCTGGATAGAAGATCGAATAAGCCACAACATTCCCTTAAGCCAAAACTTAATCCAGAGCAAAACCCTAACTCTCTTCAATTCTATGAAGGATAAGAGGGGTGAGGAATGTTCATGGAAACAAACAGAGGTTGGTTCATGAGGTTTAAGGAAAGAAGCCATCTCCATAACGTCAAAGACAAGGTGAAGCAGCAAGTGCTGAAGTAGAAACTGCAGCAAGTTATCCAGAAGGTCTAGCTAAAATCACTAATGAAGGTAGCTACACTAAACAACAGATTTTCAATGTAGGCAAAACAGCTTTCTACTGGAAGAAGACACCATCTAGGACTTTCACAGCTAGAGAGGAGAAGTCAATGCGTAACTTTATCAGATGGGCTTATTAGGAGCTAATATAGGTGGTGACTTTAAATTAAAGCCAATTCTCATTTACCATTCTGAAAATCTTAGGACCCTTCAGAATTATGCTCAGTCTACTCTGCCTGTGCTCTATAAATGGAAAAACAAAGCCTAGATGACAGCACATCTGTTTACCACATGGCTTACTGAATATTTTAAGCCCACTGGTGAGATCTACTGCTCAGAAAAAAAGATTCCTTTTAAAAGATTACTACTCATCAGTAATGCAACTAGTCACCCAAGAGATAAAGATGTGCCATGCGATGAATGCTGTTTTCATGCCTGCTAACCCAACATCCATTCTGCAGCCTATGAATAAAAGAGTCATTTTGACATTCAAGTCTTTTAATTTAAGAAATACATTTTTTAAGGCTACAGTTACCTTGAAAAGTGAGTCTGTGCAAAGTAAGCTGAAAACTTTCTAGAAAGGATTCTAGATGCCATTAAGAACATTCATGATTCATAGGAAGAGATCAAAATGTCAACATTTGGAAGAAGTTGATTCCAACCCTCATGGATGACTTTGAGAGGCTCAAGACTTCAGTGGAAGAAGTCACTACAGATGTGATGGAAATAACAAAAGAACTAGAAGTAGAAGTGGAGCCTGAAGGTATAGTAAAATTTGAGCAAATGAGGAGTTACTTCTTATGGGTGAACAAAGAAAGTGGTTTCCTGAGATGGACTCTGCTCCTGGTGAAGATGCTGTGAAGATGGGTGAAATGACAACAAAGGATTTAGAATATTACATAAATCCAGAATATTACATATTCCAATAGAATATTACATAATCCATTACATATGCTTATTAGTTGAAAAAACAATGGCAGGGTTTGAGAGTATTGACTCTAGTTTTGAAAGAAGTTCTATGGTGGGTAAAATGCTGTCAAACAGCATTACATCCTACAGAGAAATCATTTGGGAAAGGAAGAGTCAGTTGATGTGGCAAACTTCCTTGTTGTCTTATTTTAAGAAATTGCCAGCCTTCAACAGCCACCACCCTGATCGATCAGCAGCCATCAACATCAAGGCAAGACGCTCCACCAGGACAGATTTCAACTCACTGAAAGCTCAGATGATGGTTAAGATTTTTTAAGCAATAAGGTGTTTTTTAATTAGGCATGTACATTGTTTTTTAGACATAATGCTATTGCATACTAATAGGCTATAGCATAGTATAAATATAACTTTTATATGCACTGGAAAACCAAAAAATGTCATTTGACTCATTTTATTGCAGTGGTCTTGAACTGAATGCACAATATTGCTGAGGTGTGCTGTATATGACTCTTTCTAGTCAATGAGTTTTATGGGTGTCACTTCTATACCCAAAGTTTAACAGCCACAAGAAACCCTCCAGCACATGTTTCCTTTTGGTACAGTGGCCAAAAAGACAGAAAGAGCATTTCTGTGTATATACTGACCACCTCTATGGTTCTCCTCATACTAGTAGCTTCATATGCTGTGATTTCACAGAAATCTCCCAACAAATCTCTTTTCAGATGGGAAAACTGAAGCCTATAAATGTCAACTAACAAGAGCAAAGTCCTACCAGATAGAAAATGAAAGTGCTGAGATTCACATCCATATCCTTCTGAAACCAAATTCCATTCTTTTTCTTTTAAATTTTCCAAGAAAAAAAAACTTTTTTCCTTAGAAAAAAATTCAAGATTTTATACCTGTTTGGGAGAAATGAAAACTATGTATTTATAACTACTGTAAAACCAGACATACACACACATTGCCCTGATACAAAAAGAAGAGATTGCTTGCCTGCTTCCTAGTCAGGAAGGGTTGACAGAATTGACCACACACACACATACCATCTAGGACTGAGGCTGATGTTGTCTGAAATTCTCCCATCACCACTAATTCCTATGTGCTCATGTCACTTTCTCTGGTTCTCTTTTTAAATGCAAAATATTCATGAGTATGGTTTCTCCTTCAGTCAATGAGTTTCTGAAATCTGAAGAGACTCTAAGGCTGGCTGATAGGAGTGAGTAGTCTTAAGGAAGGATAGAGGCATCTTCTGAAGACAGAAGTCCAGAAACACTATTTCCCAATGAGGCCAACAGCCTGCCCTAATCCCTTCAGAAAACCTAAGCCAAGAAATTTTAAAGATCAACAATAGGAGGCCTATAACTTTCTCCTTCAAGAAGCTGCAAGATAGGCCAAAACCATTCAATGGATAAGGACAGTCTTTTCAACAAAAGGTATTAAGAGTACTGGATAACCACATGCAAAAAAATGAAGCTGAAATAGTCCATATCCAGTACCCATATACAAAATTTAACTCAAAATGATTAAAGACCTAAACATGAGAGCTAAAACTATAAATATTCTTAGGAGAAAATACAGGGGAAAAACTTCACAACATTAGATGTGGCAATGATTTGTGGCTACAACATCAAAAGCACAGGCACCCAAGGAAAATAAATAAATAAACTGAACTTCATCAAAATGTAAAATTTCTGTGCATCAAAGGACATCATAAACAGAATAAAAAAGCAACCTATGAAATGGGAGAAATATTTACAAATTATATATCTGCTAAGAGATTGATATCCAGAATATATAAAGAATTTCTACAACTAAGAAAAACAAATAAACAACCATTAACAACCATTCAATTTAAAAATTGGCAAAGGACTTGAAAAGACATTTCTTCAAAGAACATAAATAGTTGGCCAATAAACAGAAAGATGCTCAACATCACTAATCATTAAAGAAAAGCAAGTCAAAACCACAATGAGATACCCCTTCATATCCATTAGGATAGCTATTATCATGGCCCGACCCCCCAGGAAAAAAGAAAAAAAAGCAGAAAATAAAAACTGTTGATGAGGATGTGGAGAAATTGGAACCCTTGCATATTGGTAGCAATGGAAAATAGAGCAGCCAGTATGGACAACCATAGGAAGGTTCCTCAAAAAATTAAACATAGAATTACCCTATGATCCACCAACTAGGTATATGTCCACAAGAATTAAACGCAGGGACTCAAGTAAACTTCTGTGCACTTACCATGTTCACAGCAGTACTATTCACAATAAAACAAAAAAGGCAGAAGCAATCTAAGTGTTCATTGATAGATAAATAGAATAACCAAAATGTGGTCTATTCATACAATGGAATATTATTCAGTCTTAAAAAGGAAGGAAGTTCTGACACCTGCCACCACATGGATGAAACTTGAGGACATTATGCTGTGTGAAAAAGCCAGTCACGAAAGGCCAAATATTGTGTGATTCTACTCATGTGAGGGACCTAGAGTGGTCAGATTTATAGAGACAGAAAGTAGAGTGGAGGTGGTGAGGAGAGGGCAATGGGGACTCAGTATGTAATGGGTACCAAGTTTCAGTTCTTGCAAGAGGAAAGGAACTCCAGAGATGCGCAGTGGTGATGGCAGTACAACCATGTGCACAAACAACACAAATGACAGAGGTACTTAAAAAGGGTTAAAATGGCCAATTTGATGTTACACATATTACTATAATTAAAGAAAAAGCAACAGGACAAAGAGGGAGGAGGACTAGACCCCAGGTTAGGAGCAGTGGGTTCCAGTCTCAGCTCCACACCCACCACTGGGGAGAACTTTCTAACAGAGCTTGCTTCCCCTACATGTATAAGCAGCCAGACTGACTCATTCCTAAAGTCTTGTCCAGGTCTCAGATCCTGTTCAGTGCTCTGTATTTATTTCCTGTGTCCATGTGGACTCAGCAGTGAACGAATAAACCAAGTCCCTGTCCTCCTGGCGTTTACATTCCAATGGGGTAAATAAACATTCAATCATAAACACAAATGTGGGTCAGATGAAGGAAAATGGCCGGATGAGGAGAGTGGCAGGGGTGCTGTTTCAAACAATGGCTAGGAAAGTCCTCTCCAAAGAGGTGACATTTGAGCAAAGACTTAAACGGAGGCAGAGGGAGCCATGAGGAATCCAGAGCGAGGCTCCTGGGAAGGAGGTGTTCCAGGAACACCTGAGGACATAAAGTGAATTCGAGCCCAAGGACTGGATTTTAAAATCCAGATCTTGCAGAAGAACCGTACAAAAGCCCGCTCACATGGAGCCCCACTCCTCCACCTCGTCCCCAAGGGGCTCACCTGGCTGTACAGATGTAGGTGCCTGAGTCCCTGCGAAAGGCTGGCAAAATCCACAGAGCATCATCCCGGACCCACACTCGCCTCTCTTCTTCCTCTGGGACTAGCCCGGCAGAATCGTTTCTACGCCAGGTCAGATTGACATCAGGGGTGGCAGAGGCCAACAACCAAGACCGCATCTGGGGGCACCTCAGGACCACAGGCTCCCCTTCCACCCTGAAGTCGGTTTTGAAATGCTTGCCACGAAACTGGCAGTTTCCTGCAGCCACTGAAGGACAGAGAGACCACAGTCAGGCCTCAGCTCAAAACCCCACTTGGATGGGCTTGTCCCTGGAAGCTGTGAGCCCCTAACAGCAGCCAGCCCAGGGGACCCCATGAACCCTTCTTGTTGTGATGATTTTCAAACTTTCAAGTAACAAATTTAGGGCTTCTATCAATTTTGTGGAAAATTTAATCAAGTTCATATGGTGATGAAAACAGCGATTAAAGTGTGGCCATGCTTTTCAGTTGTTCAGTCCTTATCATTACAAGTAGATCTTGGCTAAGTTCAGAGAGAAAGAGCTAAGTTCAGATAGGACAAGTGGTTTAAATCCTAAGGCACCTTTTCCAAAGGGCAAAAATACCACTTCTTCATTTCCCTCCTCTGGCAGGAAGGACCCGTGCCCAGAGCCAGCACTGAGCAGCAGACGAGGGAGCAAAGGAAGCATTTGCCACTCACCAGGCCACGAACACTCCCCTTGCCTTTTGATTACAGCAAAACCTCCCGAGGTAAATGACTGCTGTCCCCAGGGAAGCTGCAGGCAAGGCCTGCCCTAGTCAAAGATTCACTTCTTACCTGTGCGTTCCTTGGGCTGAGTGGCCAAGGCAGAAACACCCATCAACACGTACAAGATGAGCATGGTCCCCAGCACCCTCTGGGGCACACAGGAGGTGGAGAGCTCTGATCCAGTACCCTGCAGCCTAGAGGAGGAGACAGAGGGTCACCAGGAGCCACCGACAACCAAAGAGAGAATTTATCTGAGGATGGTTCCAGGGACATATTCTGGAGGCTCCACCTGATGAAGGAAACTTTTTCACCTAGATTTTTTTAACAAGAAAACTCAAAATGTTTGGATTCACTTCTCTATGGCTATATTCATTGAATACACCTGATATCAAATCCCCAGAGCCCTTAAAAACTGTCTTGGAATAGGGGTTCCATAAGCTGCGTGTCTGTCCACCTCCTGAAGGACGCCTCAGCTCCCTGCCCTGCAGCCTAAGCTGCCGCCTCCTCAGCTGAGGCCACTGCTCAGGTCCGCTCCTTCTTCCGGTCTTGGCTCCAACATCACCCTGCATGAGGCCTTCCCTGGCCTTCCTGCATAAAACTGCAGCATCCTCTGCCCTGGTACCCATATTTCCTTTCCTGCTGCGTTGCTCTCCGAGGCATTCATCACCTGCCACGTCTCCTTGCTCGAGAATGTAAGTTCCATATGTAACCTCAAGGATCCTACTTTATTCAAGCCACCATTATACTTGCAGAATGAATCTCTAGAAGTCAAAAGGCCCTCATATTTTATTCATCAGAGAACTTTTTCTATAGTCCTTATGGCTTAACTTTTATTTTACATAAAATTCTGATGTATGCTGAGGGTTTCCATATACTGTTAAGTCTCCTATCTAGAGCGTTCCAGAGAAAAGAGCAAAACAAGGTCCCTAAAGGGAACAATTTACATAGTTCACGAACATTCCTCCCCATAAGCCTCCCCAAGACCCAAGTATCCGATGCCTCTGTATCTCCCTGACATCTTTTCATGCTGTGTCACAACTGCCTGTTGTATCAGTAAACCAACGCCTCAGCAATACTGCTAACAAGCCACCCAAAACTGAATGGTGTAAAACAATTGTTTATTCTTGCTCACAAGTCTTTGGGTCGGATGGAGGTTGGCCGACCTAGGTGAGGCTGGGTTAGGCTTGCTCCAAGCTACAAAGGGATCCAAATCCACTCCATGTGTCTCTCATCCTCCTTGGACCAGTGACTTCCTGGGAGATGATCTTATGCGATGGCAAAAATACAGTGTGGGCAAAAGCACTCAAGGCCTTGCCCTGAATGAGCTCACTCTTGTCTGCCCACATTCCACTGGCCAAAGCAAGCCATGTGGCCAAGCCTGCCATCAGCCGGGAAGCCCCTCCACCTCTCGCGGGAGGAGCTGCAGAGTTAGACCAGGAAGGGAAGGAAGAGGCAGCAAGCACGCCATCTGCCCACCTGTTCCTATCTGGCTCCCAGGGCAGGGAAGGCCTGGGGACTGCAGTCTGATCTTCTTCTTGGCCCTCACAGCCTATAGGGTACCAAGTCCCAGGAAGTACCAGGGAATATTTATGACCGAAAGTTCACCAGAGAGTTGGGAGTGCTGAGAAAATCTGGGGGAAAAACTTCCTACCACTGCCCGCCTGCCGACTCCCGCCATGTTCTTGGAGGAGGTTGACTTGTTCCCTGTGGTTGGAACTAATACCATTCTGAATGGCTCATAGAAAACCCAGTGGCTCTCACCTGGCCAGGACCTTTGCACTCTAGAAACCCTCCCTCATCAGCTGGGGCCCATTGGAAGGCATGGGCTCAGAGTTGCAGCCTCAGTCCCCTCGAGCGATGAGGAGCCAGGTGGGTAGTGAAGGGCTGAGGTCTTCCCCTTAGCTGGTGGCTGTCTGGGGCTGTTTGTTCTAAGCTCTCCTGCTTCTACGTGGCTCAGTCCTTCACATGCTTCTGAAATGTGAATGCTTCCTTAACTTGACCTCTAACCCACCCTCAGTTTCACCAGGCCACTTGGTTAGCATAAAGGTCCCACCAGCACTGACCAAGTTGCTCCGTCCTCTTTGGACGCTCACTAGCTTATCACCTCCCCAGCTGTCCTGGCCCCAGCCAGACTCACTAGTTCCCTGGTGAGGATAGGAAAGAAGTGGAGTTCAATACAGCATGTATACCCAACACGGCATCTCCAAATAGTGAGTGAAGTCACAGATGTTCATGCAGGGAGTGATGTACTGGTGACAGTCACTGTGCTGAGTTCTGACATTCCTTCTTCACTTTACCCCTGAGATGCACAGTCATGCCAATTTTATAGATGATACAATAGAAGAGGTGAAAGAAGTTAAGTAGCTTGGCCAACATGTTACAGCCTGCAAGCCTACAGGGCTGAACTTTTAACCCAGGGCTAGTTATTCCAAAGCCTTTACTCTTCAAAAATATCATTTTTGTGGCAGATGCTACTAGCTTCCTCCCTGATATCTGTCCTGCTTCCCCAGTAACAGGGCCCCCGACCCCTCACTACATTTCCCAACTCCCCTTGCAACTACGAGAGGCCATGTGATGAAACGGAGCTGGTGAAATGTAAGTGGGAATGCATGCTCCTTCTGGGAAGTCTACCTCCACATCTCCCTCGTCTCCCTCCCTGCAGGCTCAGCGTGTGTGCAGTGCATGTGGCAGCTGCACCACAGCCCCCTTCTTGGGCCACAAGGTGCAGACCACTTGTTGGAAGCCATGGGGCAACAAGAGAGAAACATGAGTCCTTCGTGACTCAGTGGAGCTGCCCCCCAGCCCCAGACTCCCTCTTCTATCTATTTGGGCTTCCTGTCACACACAGTCAGACCTAACATCAACTTTCCAGTTCATGAAGGGGCCCCCAGGGACGGAGCACTGCCAAGTCCTGAGTTCTCACGGGCCTTCCTGGCATTCAGCTGTTTCAATGAGCAGTTTCTGCTGAGTGACTCTATGAAGTCAGCTCACCTGAGAGGCAGGAGAAGCTGGGCTGGTCCCCCCTCAAGTGAAAGTGCCCCAAGACTCAGTCTCAGGCTTAGCCTCAGATTAGGTGAAGGTTTGTCACCAGGCTCAAAGTTACTTCTATGCCAGAGAGTCAGGCCAAGTACCTACAGTGGTAGGTGTTAGCTGCAGCTTCACAGGGCTGCAGGGCTGGGGTCCTACATAAATCTAGTCCTAGCACTTCCTTGGTCAGGTGAGAGCAATTGACTATTAAGCCTCTTCTCCCAATCACATGTCTGGTCAGGGTAAGAAGGAGAGATCTTCACTGTGGAGCAGAATCCTTACATGTCCTCCTCGAGTAACGGCCACTCCCCGCCGGCCCCTCAGCCCCTACCCCCAGGTCCCCAGCCAATGGAACTGTCTTGTTTTCTCTTCTTTGATTTTGTCAAAATTGCTGCATTACTGTGACCTCTGCAAGAAGCAGCTTTAGACAATTAATCCACAAACACATAGTGGTGATGATGCTCAGTCATCAGACCCTCAGAGAAAGGCTGGAACCAAAACTGCCACAGTGTGGGAAACAGCTAAGTCTTTGGCAGCCCCGGAGGAAAAAGAATTCGTTTTGCAGAGGTTTACAACAAAATACTATTCTCCTGCCCTATTTTCTTTAAATGTGTCTTTAAATTGCAGACAGTCTGACATTTCTGTTGAATCTCAGTTGACCTTTTTACTGGAAGAAAGAACTAAGAAAGGCAGCTCATTCCTAGTATTTGAGTCGCAATCCTATCCTTTGTTGTAAAATGACCATGTTTCACCACACTTAGCATCAGAAAACAGAGGAATAGGATGAAAAGCAGGGCCAGGTATATGACGCAAGCAGCATCTGCCTGGTCTTCACAGCACCCAGGTGACCACTCACTGCCCCGGGCATCTCCTCCTGCACACGGATGGTACGTATGACCTGAGATTTTATAGCTGTTTACTTCACCTTTTAATGTAACTTTGAAAAATTCCAACAGACTAAAAAGTTGAAAGTCTAATATAACACCAGTATGCACTTCACAAAGATGGACTGATTAACATTTTGCTTTAATCTCATTCTCTTTCAGTAGATTGATAATAGGTAGATGATCATTAAACAGACATATATATATGCACATACACATTTTCCCCTGAAAAGCTGAAAGTTGCAGACATCATCAAACTTTACCCCTAAGTACTTCAGAATGCATGTAGGAACATATTTTATTAGCAGATTGAGAACAAACAGGTAAATAAGTGATAGCTCCACAGATACATCTTTATGCATTTAAAAGGAGTTAAATTTCACTCTTTAATACATTTGAATATGTCACTTAATTCACGCAGAAGATTAACCTTTTCTTTAATTCTACCTTCACCTTGTTCCCAAAAGTTTTTGGGCAACTGTCCATCTGTGAGTCAGGCAGTACAGTCATCCAAAACACAAAAGCAAGGAGACACCTTGAATAGTAACAAATCCAGTAGCTATCAGGCCTTACTCACATGACTTAGTCACCTCCAGTTTTGAACATAAATTCCTAAAAACCCAAACACGTTGCTTCGGGCATGCAGCGTAAAACCTTCTGAAACCCATGAGAAAATAAATATTTACATGAACATTTTTACAACTCAAAGCTGAAACAAAATAAAAAGTATTTTGAACTAAATCTCTGGGAAGCACATCATGTTAAGACTTTGGGGGATAATAAAACAGACCCTCTAGTTTCACATACAAAGAAATATACAACCAGGTTTGGGGCAACTTCTGAAGAACCCTTGCTGGGTTCCCCACAAATTGCTTTTGTCCTGCAGAAAGGAGAGAGGCTGGTTCTTCCCCCTCCTTCTGAATTAAGGACATTCAGAGCAGCTCACTGGGACTGTTCCTGGTCTGCGTGCCTGCGTCAAAATGACAGCACCTTGATGCCCTTGACCCTCATGGTGCCTGGAGAGACGGAATGGCTTACTGGAGACCACAGTGCAGGAAGACCCACCTGTGGTGGGACCAGGCAATGGGTCACGGGTGGGTTGAGTCCCAAAGGGGAAAACCTGGAGAGTAAGACTTGGCTCGACCCAGGCTACACACGCCCTTTGTATTTCACCTTCTGCCAATAAGGATCTCTGCTCTCCAAAACCATCCTTTCCCTCTCAACCCTTTTGAACTTGACCAACTTCAGCCCCAAGAACCACTGCCCAAGAGATTCAGTAAATCCACCCAACTCCCTTCTGACTCATTCAAACCCACTGCTCACACTGTGTGTTCCCAGCAAGGCTGAGTCACTCAGAGCCCCCAGTGAGCTGGCCCATCAACCAAAGATACGTCCTTCACCTTCTTCCTGCATCAGGCTAACCCCCAACAAGACCACCCTTCTAGCCAAACATAGTTGCCATATCCCTCCTAAACAACCCACGTGAAAGCTCATGGGGCCCTCAGCACCCACAGTAAAAGTCTGCCAAGCTTTAGACTCCCCACCACTCAGTGTTTGTGTAAAAGGGATTTGCTGCTCTGAACAACTTCAGAGGGCAAAACTGGGGAGTCTGGTGGAGCACATCATCCCCATTATAAGCATGAGGCAATGGAAACGGACTCAGGTACATTAAGGAACTTACCCAAGGCCAAAGAGCTAATGGGATGATAAAGTAGGATGTAAACTGAGTCTACGCAGTCCTCAGTCTTGGTGCTCATTCTCTGTCCTGTGGAAGCATCAGAACCTGGAGCTGGAGAGGGCTCCAGAAGCCACTACGCTTAGCAGGCCATCCAGACAGTGTTCCCAAACCCAGCGTCCTCCATGGATGGCCAAGCTCACCCCTCATGAGATGGACACTTCTAGCCTTAGGAAGCACTCACAATTAGAAATGTCTCTGTCATTTCAGAATGCAAATTTGCCTCCTGCTAAATACCACTCATTAGTCAGATTCCACCCTAGGTGGGGTGCTCAGAAGTCTGTTTGCATCTCCTAGTAATCCAGGCAATTAGGGAATCATAAGGAGAGCACTGTGGGAAGCAGACTTTACAGGCTCACAGAGCAAGTGTGCATCCTGCCTTCCTCGTGTGCCAGCTGGGTAGTTCAGTGCCCATATAAACAGGTTACAGTGCCTGTGTGAGGCTCAGGCTGCTCATCTGTAAAATGCCATAGCCTGGTGTGCATCACGGAGAATCTGATGGCACATGTCATGTAAAACGGACAGCCCAGAGCTGGCAAAGAGAAAGCACTCAACAAGTGGTCACTCTCACAGCATTTTACAGAAGACCAGAACTCAGTGAAGTAAGTAACACGCCCATGGGGACACAACTAGCCCACCAGAGTGAGAAGTCAGGGCTTCCACTGCCTACATTCCATCTTCTGCTGAGGGTCTGTCATACAGCCTGAAAACTTGCTGGTATCACAGTCAATAACTTAGCTGACACTAGTCACTGTATTAGAAGGGTGTGCAGCTTTGTCTGAAGGAAGCAATAGACTATGTGCTTAAATCCATATTACCGAAGTGTATTTAACATGTAAACACCCCATCATAAATATACACACATGGTCAAGGCGTCCCAGGGAACCCCAATGCTTTCATTCAGACTGACATCTTAGCAGTAGAGTCTTTAAGCACACAGGATGGGAGATTGAAGTTGGGTTCTCTACCGTGAACTAGCTGTGTGATCTTAGGCAAGGCACTAAGCCATTTACCCAATCTGGGTCACAGTTTCTTCATCTCTAAAATATAAGGGTTGGGCTGCCGAGTGCTCCCAGGTCCCTGCCCAGTGTAAAAGCCTGGGGTTCTAAATTTGCATTTAGGCTTCAGTCTTGGGCATAGATTCTATTTCTAAAGCGCCAAGTTAGGGGCTTAATCAGAGAACCACTGAATCATAGTAGCTCACATGCTGAAGTCTCATGGCCAGCAAGTAGCAGAGCCAGAACTCCAGACCTCTGAGTTCCCCTGGGGACTGGAACTGCAGCTCTGCTGGGCTGCTCACCGGTACTGTTAACTAGTCACTGCATGCCCTGTGCTGGCATGGGAAGGGGGTGGTTACTAGCAGATGCTCACTCTTTAAACTTAATGCTCCTTTCAACCTCTTGTAATTGGTGTGAGGCAAACACCTCAGATATTTGGATTATCAGTCATCAAGATAACCTGCCCATCCAAACCATAACTCAGATAGAAGAAACGGGACAAAAAGATCTGAACAGCGGCAAGGTAGCCATAGGTTGCTGGCAACAAAGGCATGAGTATTTTACTCAAAGAGGAAGCTGTGAAGGCCTCTTTCAGGACCTCCTTCTCTTTATTTACACAAGCATGGCTATTGTTCCTTAGTTTGGCAAACCGTATTCTCTCAAGATGGCCACAACGTCCCCCAACCCATGGGGTCCTGATTATGTGACGGCACCACTCTGCCATCTGCCATCAAAAGGCCGAGGCCAACTCACCTCCCTTGAATGTGGGCCAGCCTGTGACTCGAGTCTTACCAACAGGACGATGCGGGATGAACTCCAAAACTAGGTCAGAAAAGGCCAGGCAGCATCCACCTGGCTTCCTTGGGACACTCGCTCTGAGGGCAGCCAGCCACCATGTAAACTGTCCAGCTACCTTGAGACCACCTTGTAAGGGAGGCCACAAGCAGGGGGGTCCAGTCAACAGTCGCAGCTATTCCCAACCTCTCAGGAATCCCTTCAAAGGCAATAGCCATGTAAGTGAAATCATTTTAGGATCCCTGGACAAGTCCATTCACCAGAGAAGTACCACACTTTGAACTCAACCACACCACTTGGAGTATCAGAACCACCCAGCTGGGCCCCTCTCACTCTGATTCATGACCTGCAGAGTATGTGAGATACAGTCAAAAAAGCAGCTGCTGGTTGCACAATAACAGAGGACACAGGAAATCTATTAAGACAGATAAATGCAAGGGCCAAAGAGTACAGCAATCAGGGCCTTTAAGAATAGAACAAATAGTCCCCTCCACCTCACTGCACCCTACTGCAAGTAGCAGGTGACATTCATGTGACATTCATGATGATTTTCCTGAACCATGAAGAACAGTTTAAGTTGTGTTCAGAATCCTCTCTCTCTAGGAGGGGACAGTGCATAACATATGCAATGAGAATCATGTTTCAATTGTCTCCCAATGTATTTCCTTTCTTGCTATCTCCAATTCTTCTGCCACTGTGGCCCCAGGAAAGGGGAAGAGCAAAGTCCCCCTCAGAGAGGAGGGAAGGAAGTGGATATGATATAAAGGAAGTAGAAGAAAAAGGTCCTTTGGGCTCCAGGATAAAAGGAGGGAAACCACAAGCAGAAGCAGGCAGAAGGTGCTGCTCCATATTCGGGTTCAAACCAGAGAGCAGAGAACAAGACATAGACGAGAGGGGACTGCTGGAAGCAGAGGGACTATGGCTCTGCTTGCAGATGGGGTCCTGAGAGGAATCCCACTGTGGGAAAGCAAGGCTCCCGTAGCAGCCTGAGGGCACCAGTGGGGAATGGAAAGTGACTGAGGTCTGGGCTCATATAGGGCTGCAGGACAAGGTGACTTTGAGCTAAGGCTGCAGGATATTCTGTCCATAAGGAGCAGCATGGCCAAACATGGAAACATGTCCTTACCAACTGGCAGGACCACTGAGTTAAGCCCTCCACCCTCTGTGACCCCAGCATTCCTGCTGCTCCCCAGACACCCTCATGGTCCAGGCAACTGATACCACAGCGTCTGTCCCGAGCTGTTGGTGCTCGTGCCATGCTGCTTGTTAGATGTGGAGTGTCACCTGCACCAGTGGCGAGTTGAAGCCGGGAGAAGCAAGGCCCTGGCAAGGACAGGAGGACCTGTGGGGCCAGCAAGAGGCATCCCAGGCCCGAGCTGGCCGGGGCATTCGCCGTGACTCGGCCGCAAGGCCAGCACAGAGTTTCCCAGACATCAACCTCAGCTATCAACTCAGCAGTACACCCTTGGCTGGGCCGGTCCAGAGACACCTTCACGCAAGCTAGTGAGACCTCTAGGCCGGCAGGTGCGGACTCGCCAACCTGCCCTGAGGACACAGCTTTCCTTATTCTCATCTCTTTCCCAGCTAGAAGAAGGTGGTGAAGTGGGAAACTCTGAAAGGCTGAGCATCTACCCAAAAGGGGACGGATCGATCCAAGAGAGGCAGAGGTGAGCCCGTGAGGCGGAGTGACATGTGCTGGTAGGTCTAAGGCACTTCCCTAAGGAAAAGGGGCTTCAGGAGACAAACGGGATACTTGGAAGATTATTAAAGATACATTTTTGGCATCAATCAGCAGTGAGTACAAATTTCCACCATGCTACATATGATATAGAAATACTTCCTTCCCAAATTGTTAAGTTGCCAAAACAGATGGAATTTTCTCTTTATGCTTTGATGGACCTCTTCCACTCTCTGGAAAATGTGCCCACCAAGAGTTTGTCCTCAGGGTCACAGAAGGTGGCAGCTCTCTCTGGCCCTGTGTCCAGCACACCCATGAGAGCAGGCAAAAGTCAAGCAAAAACAGACAATTGAAAACCCAGGCTTTTTGCATCTATACCATGCAGGGAAATCCCTTGCCACAAGAAAACCCAGTCCTTGGTGTGAAGACAGCCCAGACTTACTGGGTTTTCCACAGACTCAAAAAGTGCCACCAAGAAATCCTTTGCTCTACTCTGGGGCTACCTACACTTACCCCCTCTGACTTCCCTAAGCTCCCTGATGCCCAGCCAACTTGTCTCTGGTGGTGAGAGGTATGCTGTGAAGCTGGGCGATCTGAAATGCGACACTTCCTCCATGCCAGTCCCACCGACCTAACTGAGTAACACAGTGTGGTAGACAGACTCATGGTTACCAATGTCTGGTACTTTCCTACTTTGAGGTACACACAGGATTTCACTTCTTCATAACCTTGACATTAGGCATGGCCTCCAGACTATCCCCAGGAAAAGCAGGAAGGATACTTCCATGCCTACGCATTTCATTTCTGGCGCCCTGCCCTCCATCCCTCTCAACTCTTGCAACTGTGAACGCTGATCCCTTGTTTACTGATAGCAGCCACAAAAGATGACCAGGTTATCTTGCTAGGAGGCTGAGCAGTCAGCTTCCCTCCATGGATCCACTCATTTGTGTCTGCGTATCTATTTCCCCTTCTGTTAAATCGGAGAAATGCCTATTTCCCAGCCCAGCACTTGTGCCAAAACAATCTGAGTCCAACAGATGGTCCTCATAAGTTCTCTTTTGAAAATGTCAAGTGGCTACGATGAGCCACCACTGTCTGACATAATGACAGTGATTTAGCATGAGCACAAGAAACTTGTGTTATATTAAGCTACTGAGGCGTTTGGGGGTATTATTGCAAAATGGCTTGGACTGGTATGTATGGCAATCAAATAAAAGAATTAGCATGTTGTATTCATTTTCTATTTCTGTGTAACAAACTACCACAAACTCGGTGACTTCAGACAACACCCATTTATTAGCTCACACTGCTGTGAGTCGGATGTCTGATCTCAGCTTGAATGGAGTTTCTGCTCAGGGGCTCCCAGACTGATACCAAAGCTCAGGATCTGGTTCCAAGCACATGTGGCTGTGAGTAGAATTCACTTCCTCATGGCTGGATAACTGAGGTAACACTTTCTTGCTGACTGTTAGCCAAGAACACTCTCAGCAACTAGAGACCACCACATGGGGCAGGACCCCATGGCCCTCTTCGCAGCATGACGGTTTGTTTCTCCAAGGCCAACAGAACAACATTAGATGCTATTTTACACTTCTCTGACCTCTTGACTATGACCCCTAGACCTTCTTTTAAAGAGCCCATCTGGTCGTGTCAGGCACAGCCAGGATGGTTTTCCTTTTGATTAACTTCATGTTAACTGGTTGGGGACCTAAATCATATCTGCAAAATGCCTTCACTTTGCTGCATAAAGTAGCCTAATCGTGGAAAGGCTATCCCCATTAGAGTCGTATAGCCAGCTCTCATTAAGGGGAAGGGATTATCCAAGGGCATGCTTCAGTGGAGCTCATCTTAGACTTCTGCTTACCACAGACCTTGAAGACATTCTGATAAATATTAGCTCTAGAAAATTCAGGACCTACCCGAAGCTCTCCATCAACTTCTTCCTTGCTCCCAAATAAGAAAACCTTGTCCCAAATATTCTAAGCTTTGCTACTCAAAGTATGGTCTGTGGACCAGCAGCAGGGGCATCACAGTCTCAGGCCCTATGTGAGACCTAGGGAATCAGAATCTGGGCATTTAACAAGATTGCCCAACCGCTTTGAGAAGCACTGATCTCCGGGACTGGTTTGTCCTTTAAATAAAGGTGGAGTGACAGCAGAGATGACATTAAATCCTCGTGTCTGGTCACTCCAGCCCACTCTGAGTGGTTTTTGAAATGGTGCTGTCAGAATTTCACAATCTGATGTTGATGACAAGGATAAGGATGATGATGAGACTGAAGGTGGTGATGTTAGCTCACACTGAACACCCACCATGGGCCAGGCAGTCGGCAAAGTTCCGACATGTATTATTTCTTTTAATTTTCCCAACACTGTATGAAAGACATACTATTATTCTTGTTTTAGAAGTGAAGACATTGAGGTTAAGTAAGTCCTCCAAGGAAATACTAACAGAATTGGTACTAGTATTCACCCTTTAACTTAACAGTTATGTGATCATATTTTCAGAAGTTGTCAAAGCTGTTGTGAAAATCACAGACTGGGGGTCTAGGTGTAACTTGTGAGTGTGCATGATTTAGCCAGAATGTTGGTCTTTCCGAGGATGAGCGCACGTCAGTTAGCCATAGACCCCACACTCACAGCCTCAAAGATTTGACTTGCCCCATGGTCCCTGAATACATTCAAGGTCATGATCCCCAATTAAGTCCATGTATTCTTCAATTTCCTCTTGACATTTCATGAAAAATTTGGGCAATATAATATCCAGAAATTCTTAAAAACAGCAAAGAACCTGTTCTCTAACCAATCCCTGTCACCTGACAATTGAAACTGACATCCAGAAACATGAAGTTATATGTCTAAGCCACACACCAAGATAATATCCAGGTTTTAAAATGGGCTCCTTGGGCCCATATTCAAGTGCCACAATCAAATGATTGTGTTTAGGAAATTATTTATGCTTAACATGAAACAGAGGTTCTTTATCAAGGTAGTCAGAAACATTTCAAAGCTTCAGAAACACTGGGATGGAGGTTAATACAGATTCTCAGACTTCTCCCCTGTTCGCTCCTGGTGAGTCAAATGCCCATGTACCTGATGAAAATCATCAGACAAATTACAGCTTCAGAACACAGGTTTTGAAGGAAAAAATAAGAAGGCCCTGAACAGCTTAGAAAAGGTGAGAGAGTAAGGAGCTTGGGAGATGAAATAGGGCAGGGGGTCCCAGCCTTGGCTGTACCTCAGAAGTGCCTGGGAAGCTTGAGAGATGACTGATGCCTGGACCCCAGCCCCCAGAGTTCCTCGTGTAGCTGGTCCCGGGTACAGGGATTCTTTAAAGCTCCTCAGGTGATTCGAATGCTCAGCCAGGGTGAGAACCCCCAGAGCAGAGGCTCTGAGATACTACAAGATCAGCACCAACACCATCACTGTTTTCTTGGGGCCCCGGTGCCCCAGCAGCTGGCCTGGGAGCTTCCATGCGCCTGTTGCCTTTCGCCGCCCCCTCCCCTGCTGCTGTAAGCTGCGCTCCTGCATGGGTGGGGAACTGTATTGACAGGAGACTGAGATCATGGGTTAGACACTCATTGATCCCGGCTGTGCTGAGTTCTCTGTCAGCTAAGTAGACCAACCCCTATTTAAAACCACCCCACCCAGCACTCACGTCAAACCCAGCAGAGGGGCTCTGTTTTGAAAACGATCACAAAAGCCTCTTATCCTGAAACCCTACTGGATGTGAGGCCTTCTCTTATCACCTAAGAAAGTGGTTCTCAAAGTGGGGTCCCCAGATGAGCAGCACTGGGGAACTTAGTAGAAATGCAAGTCCTCACCCCACCCAACCCTACTGAATCAGAAATTCTGCGTGGGCTCACCAGTCTGTGTGTGAATAAGCCCCCCAGGCTTAGAGGGATGCTGGTGCAGGCACAAGTTTGAGACCCACTGGCAGAAAGCACTGTCATGATCAAGTGGCCCCTATAGCAAGAGCAGGTGATGGTGACATAAATGACAGCCCAGCACACACCACTTATACTAGTTGTGTTGTCACTAAAGCTCTGCTATCCCAAGGGAGGGAAGGAGGGATCGGGAGGTGGATCTTGATCAGCAGGTTTATTATCAAGAAAGTGGGCTTTGAGGTCTGAGTGGACCAAGGATTCTGGCAAGGGGCAAGAGGGGCTCCCAGGCCAGCTGTGAGCAAACAGGGCAGACACTATGCCCACGGCAACCCCTCCCCTAGCCAAGCTTCCTTCTGGCCTCTTTGGATAGCCACGGAGGCTAAAGAGTGAAAGACAGCATGGAAATGGACAAGACTGTAATGAGACTGGAAGGCAGGTGCCACTTCCGCCCATGCACGTGGGAGGGAACCCGCTGCCCTCTCAGGAAGGCAGTGCTCAGAGAAACGGGCCAGAAGAGAGGGAGCTTGGCAGGCTGGCACGGACGGCAGCGAGGGAAGCAGCGGCCCACGGCACACACTGCTGGGAGGGCTGGTCACTGACTGCTTCAGTTCACGGAGGAGGACTCATGATGGGCCTTGGCCAAGCTCACACCGCATTAGAGGCACAGCTGGGGGCCAGGTGGTGGGGACCCCTGGGGGCCTGGGTCCCAAGAAGAGGAAAGGCATCGGAAGGGGAGCGGGACTCCAGAAGGAGCAGTCCGGGTGGGAGCAGACACGCAGGGGGCCCCCAGGGGTGTCAGGTGCTGCTCTGATGTATCCGGGGCTCAGGTTTTGAGTCTCCACCACCCTCATCCTCATCCTCGTCAAGATCGCTATTGACGGGTGGGGAAACTGAGGCACTGAATGGGCAGAAACAAATGGTGCAATTCATCTCATTATAAGTGAGGGCAAACATTTTGTTTTGTGGGGCTTTTTTACTTTTAAGAATCGTGCCCAGTTTTGTTTTTTCCTGATGAAGCAGGTGGTAAAGGTAAGCTCAGCCCACCCCTGCTTGAGGACAGGCGAGCTGCCGGACCCTGGGTGGTGGCCTCTAGTCAAACGCCACTTGTCATCCAGCAGGGTGCAGAGCTTTGAAAAGACAGTGAGGCCATGACCACAGGGAGCTGCTAAGAGGCACAGTCAGCACCTGCTCCCAGCCCCTCCCCTCAGGGCCCGGGTGGGCGGAAGTCCACCCACAGAAGAGCACCTGCCACCAGACTCCCCGAGCCAGCCTTCTGGGGACACCCCGGGAGGCCTGTCCGCCCTCCTCTCCCTCTCACCGACCCCAGGGCACTTGCGCTTCCAGTTGTAGGAGTCCTTAGAGCCCTCTTGACCCAGCCCCTTTCTGGACAGAGAAACTAGAACCCAAAGAGGTCAAAGTCACCTTCACACAGGAGAAGGACACAGATGAGGAAGGCCGCCGAGAGGAGGCGCCTCGGCTGCACAGACGCCAAGAGACCCGCCTGCGCTTCACTTGGAAACTGGACAGTGTCCCGACCGCCTGAGCCCCGCCCTCCCTCCCTCCCTCATCCTCTCTGTCCCTCTCCCTCTCTCTCCCTCTCTGCTTCTCTCTCACACATCCTCTCCCTCTGTCCCTCTCTTCATATCTCTTTCCCCACCTCCCTCATTCCCTTTTCCTCTCTTCTCTACCCTTCCTTCCCTCTCTCTGTCTCTTTCTCTCTCCCTCCCCCCCTCCCCCTCTCTCAGGAGCCTCTTACCTGCAGCTCTGCATTCCTTCACCTGTGTCTGTCCCCTGGGGAGGGAGGGCTGCCAGCCTGACTTTCACCTGCAGTGCAAGCTCTGAGGTCGGGCAGGGATTTATACCCTCATCCTCCAGGGATTTCCTAATCGGGCTTGTGTCACCCTCTCCGACTGGGTGACTGCAGACACACCTTTTCCCTCCTCACAGGGAGCACCCTCCCGGCTGTAGTACTGGTACACGATCACTCAGATGGGGAAGTGGCCAAGGAAACTCTGCGTAAGTTTCCTATTTTTTTTGTGACTCTAAGACTTACGTACTTCCAGCTGAGAGGTGGTTTTAGAGTGATGTGTATTCGGCTGGGCCATGGCTCTATCAAAAAGAAAAGGAGACCTTTTGGTCTTTAACCCTCATAGAACCCTTCTAGATCAAAGGAAAGTTAATCTTGAGTCCCCCTGCTGCCAGTCTCATAAGAATTTTAAGTGTTAAGTCAAGGAAGGGGGTGATTTTTCCAAATCTTTATTATTTTGTGGAACTCGCCTAATGAATAGCTTGTACACTGGAAATGGAGCCATATCTATACAAAGTGAATGTTTCCTACCCAACCCCAACAGGCCGCATGGTGATGTCGATGGCTCCTCTCCCCTTCACTAGCAGCCCCCGTGCAGTTAGAGAGGCTGGAGCGGAGGTGGAGGAGCCTTCCCAGGGCCCACTGGGACCCCTTGCCAGCCCCACAGATGCAATTTCAGCCCTGCTCCACCTCATATTCAAACTCCTGCTGTCTGGCTTGGATGGGGCTTTAAAGACTTCCCAGTCCAATGCTCTCCCCCACATGGACAGGAAGCCATGTGCAGGAGGGTAAGGACTGGACCGGGACCAAGAAGGCACGAGCTGGGACTTGAGCCTTCTGGGTCCCAGGAGACTGGTTGTTGAACTGAGTTGCATAGTTTAGGCAGAGGTGGGGAGGCAAGGATCCCCCAGTTGGTGGATGGAAAAGAGAAACACTTTTCCAAACGTCCTTAAAAATACATTAGTAACCCTAATGGCACTTCCTGTCTGATCTATTCAGATACTGAGGTTCTTAAGATGAAAAGGGAGATACTAAAAGATTTCTAGAGAAATCTTAGGAATTTCATACACAGAACAAATGGCTCAAAGTCAAAAGGGTCTTTTGGCCCTAGTTGTATTCTTTTGCGAATGAGGAAGGTACTCTTGGGGGTTACAACTCAAATTGGGTAAATAAAATCTGAGAAAAGTACAATGTTGGTGCTAGATGGAAACATACAGGCAGTCAAATTTATCCTCCAGTTGAAAGAAGAGCAAATTGAGATCTACGCACTCAGGGGATCCCAGATGAGTAAGCTATGTTAATTTAAGGATGTATATAATTGTGTGGTGGGAGTGTTCTTGTGGAAGCTGTGAATAACCCCAAAATGGAGTTGGTTGGGTCAAGGGTAAATATTACATTGTATCCATGTTTATTCTTTTGTCAAGGACCAGTTGAAAGGGTAATACTTGTTTTCATTCTATAATTTTGACATGGTGAGATTGAGGAATGAGCTATAAATTTTCAGTCAAGCCAAGTACATTTCAAGGGTGTGAATTCATACCAGCAGGAAAATCTCACCAAATACCATTATCATCCCAGGATGAAGGGCATACAAATAACTGAGTCCTTTCTATACTGTCTCTGTGATCAAACACATCAGTCCCAGCTGACCTAACCTAGTTGGGATCCTATTCACTAACAGCACAGGGAAGCCCACCGCTTAATACAGCAGAGAGAGGAAGTAGAATCATGCAGCCTGCTTTTGGCCTCGCTGAAGTGGAACTGCCAATCCAGTGATCCGTAAAGAGTAATTTACATAACCTCACTTCTTTCTATGGGAAAACTCGATCATGGAGTCACGGGGATTCCTTGAAAAGCCCTTTCAAGAACGAATGCTTCAGACCCCACTGTCACCCAGAAGGCCCCAGGCCTGCAGTAGTGGCCGCAGGACAGTGGCTACACTTCCCTTGTCCCTCCACTCCCCATCCATAGTCCTTCTGCCCAGGCTTTGCTGCTAGCAGTGCATCTGGTTGAACTTCTCCACTGACTGATGGGAAACAGATGAGGCACAGAATGTTCTGAAGTGTCTTGAAACCCTCTGAGGTTTGAAGTGAAAGTCACCCAGGATGTTTATTGCAAGGATTGAAGCAATGAGTCTTCATTTTTTTAGACCCAGGAGGCCTTTCCAAAGTCTCTTCTGGTTCAGAAATCAACAGTGCCCTCTGGAAACCCTGTGGCAAGGTTCTGAGCCCCATTGCTTCCTTGAGATGTGGAGGCCAGAGGGTGGGGGAAAGTAGAGAGGGCTTAAGGGACAGGAGGGCCTGTGTTGGCTACCACATCACATATTACCACAGGGACTCTTTGTCCCTGGTTTTATGTGACAGTCTCGTCATGTTAATCCCATAAATTCACTCATTCTTACCAGATCAGAGTCCTTAATTTTGATCCAAGAAAATACAATCAATGAACCCTAAGGATCAATTTAGCAATCAAGCCCCTTAAAACTGAAAATTCTAAGGCCTGCTGTGGTCAGCTGGACAATACAGAAAATAACTGTTTCTTATTCATAGAAGCAGGAGGAAAGTCATTCTCTTCACATAAATAATTTAAAAACCAACAAACTAAAAATGAGAACATTGACTACAAATGGGCTCCAACCTCCTCATCTGTAAAGAGAGAGGGCTGAGGTCATGAGTTCTACACTAGTGTCCCACTGCTGCTGTAGAAAGTCACTGCAAACAGTGGCTAAGACAACACCGATTAATTCTCTTACAGTTCTGGAGGTGCACGGTCTGACATGGGTCTCAGTGGGCTAAAATCAAGGTGTTGGCAATGCCGAGTGGCCTCTGAAGGCCTCAGGGCAAAACCCACATTCTGACCTTTTCTAGCTTCTAGCAGTTGTCCTCATTTGGGACTGCGGCCCCAGCACATGGCTTTTTCTTCCTGGCTTCCCTTGGCACCTGGACTTCCTCTTCCTGTGACCTCTTGCCTCCCTCTTATAAGGACCCTTGTGACTATATCTGGGGCCCACCCAAATAATCCTGAATAATCTCTGCACCTCAAAATCCTTAAGTGAATCCCACTGGTAAAATTCCACTTGCCATATAAGGTAACATAACCATTGGTTTCAGGGATTAGGACTCAGGCATGTTTAGGGGACCATTATTCAGCCTCCACAGACTAGAAGATTCTGCCAGTTCTCACACACTCCTACTTATGACTAAGAACAGAAGCATGGAAAGTGGCTCCATGTAAGCAGGGAGTGGAATGCCACAATCCCCCTCACACGAAAGGACCATCAGTGATCATCTACAGAATGCAGAGTTTGCATAGAGCTTTTGAGATCTGCGGGAGAGATGCTGTTTGGCTATTCGGAGGGAATGTCTGCTCTCTCTCATGGGATGGCTTTTTTTCCTAGCTGTTCCTTTTGCTTCTTTCTCCCCTCCTTGGTGATCAGTGAGAGACTCTGGGAAGGACTGAGAATACCCCCAATTCTCCTGGCAAACTGCCCAAAGAACCCCAAGCATGGGTGGGAGGGGAGCTGGGAGCTGGTCCCATTTCATGCCTGCTCTCCATTCAAGGCGCCCAGGCCAGACCCAGGCCGGAGGGCCCAGACAGGAGCCTGCGCACCTGCCCCTCCGTCCACACAAGCAAGCCTGCCCCCTGTTGTGGGGCGCGGGTCCTGGCAGGCGCCACGTACTCTGGAGGCCCGCCTTCTCCCTCGCACGTCATGGAAGGAAGTCCCTGCTTCCCTCTGCACCTCCCCTCCGCGTTCTGGGCGCGGGACATGACCACTCTGGGGATGTGACCTGGCCAGGAGAAAGCTCCTAGAAGCTGACCGCATGGGGCACGGACGGGCCACTCACAGAGTGGAGCCATGCTCTCTGCTCTGTGGGAGAGGTGAAGAAAATTTTCCTTTTCACGGAACAAGAAAGGGTGCCGATTTCCTCACAGAGAGGTTTGCTCCCAGTAATAAGCACCACAGTGATTCTTCAGCGGCTGGGAGGCAGCTCGAGCTGTCACCCTCGGAGGGCAGGTGAAAGACTTGACTTGTGAGCAGTCTCCATCTGAAAGGTCCAAACTGAAGGAACCCAAGTCATGATGACCTCTCGGACGCAATCGAGTTGGGGCACTGTCGTTACTGTGCCCCTGGAGCTGAGAGGTGCTGCCATCCGCGACCGCCACCATCATGCCGGACCACCCCCAGCTCCGCGCCTATGCCTGGGAGGCTCGGGGACCTGCCGGACGACAGCTGGAGGTTTCCTGCCCCCGGGCTGGGTGGGCAGAGATGGTAAAAAGCCATCGGACAGCCACGGTCAGGTTCCTGCCAGTAACACTACCAGCAGGCGCCCCGGCACACGGCCTCGTCGCCTCAGCCTCCACTGCCCGCCAACCCCACCCGCCGTGCTAATCGATATCCCACTGGCTCCTCCCAGCTACAGTTAGGAGGAGAAATTACAAATAACTAAGTCATTATAGACTCATACTAAATGGTGGGGGCAGGGCCGGGAGGGGAGTCAGGGAAGGGCGGGGGGTGCTGGCTTGTGTATTTGGTTTTGTGTTTTCCTCTTGACCTCCATTCTAGCCTCCCCAGAGCCCACCTCCCACCGCTGCTGCTCACCCAGTGATTACAGCTTCCAGCTAGTGCCTGCAGGGCTCCAGCAGGGAAGGAGATAGACCCCAGCCACTGCAAAAAAATTGAAAATATTCAGAAGACGCTGTCAGTATATTATAAATTAAAGATCCGTGCCTACTGAGTAACAGGCATCAGGTTCTATTGTAAGTTTACATCTAGAGCAGAAGTTCTTCAGGGCTCACACAAACCTCAATGACTACAGCTATAACTCACTTGGACATACAGCTTTGAAGTCACCTTCTGCAGCCTTTTGTGACAGCGACTCTCAGGTCTCCCCATCTTTCTGGGCACCCTCGCCCACCCCACAGCCCTCACACCCTAATGTTTCCCTCAGCTTCCATAAAATCTTCCAGTTTCCAGGCAGTGCTTCTTTTGAGTCATGAGACTCCTCTATGCTTTCCAATAATCTCTCAGTAACATACAGAAAATTTTGCCTTACTCATCTGACGTCTGAGCACTGGCCACGCCTCTGGGGAGCAGGGATAGTGCCTGACTCATCCTGCAGTGCCCCAAACGCACCCACTGCCTTCTCATCTGTGTGTAATGTTGTTTAAGATACAACCCCACAGAAACCCACCTGCACGAGAGTAACCTGCTAGCCGCCGTGACGGCCCTGTGAGCTTCATGCAGAGCCCTGAGTCATCCGTCCTCTTCAAAACACTCATGAGCCCCCAGGCAGGCAGTCACTTGGCCATTCGGGCAGCTCAGAGGAGGGCCTAGCTGAAATTAATCACCAAGGAGAATGCACCTTCTTCAGTGTCCCGTCACCGGGCTGGCACTCCAGCCCACAGGAAGCGACATTCGGCGTGTTTGCCACATCATCCCACTTTGCCTAGCACTGCCAGAGGTTCACACACCATGACCAAGGGACACTCCAGAGGGGAAAAGGAAGGTGATGGTCACACCTCTAACCTGGCAAGGAGAGACAGCCGAGCTTGGACGACCAGGGACAGTTCCATCCCAATGCATGTGTGACGGACCACACAGAGCTTTTAAGCAAGAGACTTTAATGTGGTCCTACGGTGAACACTGTTTCGGTCTCTGTCAGCTCCCAGCCAACCACTGCCCATTTCTCTGTGAACCACCATGCATCAACCACGTCTTTTACTAAGCCTGGCCTGTGTTCTGATGGTTTGACATCCCTCTGAGGGCCAGCCAGTTCCTAGAGAGAGCAAACAATGTGCCCATAGGTAGGCCTCTCAAATGCAATGCAGCCAGTGCAGGGCCCACACCCCCGCCACCTCAAATGGGTCCTCAGTTTCTCTGTGCACTTAGTTCCCCACTTGGGCAGCCCCTTTCCCCCTCAGAAATCCTTCTGAAGCATTCCAACCTCCTTAGGGTTGAGAAAAGTATATGAGAACAATTTTTTTCTACACTGTGTCAGGGAGAGCCCAGAGCTCAGCCAAGGGCAGGCTGAGAGCAGTCAGAGAGCAGGGTGAGGCAGGACAGGAGAGGCTGTGGGCAGGAAACCCTGGGGTCAGGGAGAAGCAGGGGCAGCCACCATCCTAGGAGCCAGCTAGAAATAGTCTCTGAGCCCCACCTCAGACGACTGAATCAGAAACTCGGGGAGGGACAGAACAACTGGGGCTTCAGAAACCCCCCAGGTGGTTCTGGCATTGACAGAATTTTGAGATGTGCTGCTCCAGTGGTTCTCAACTCGTTGCACAGGAGACCCCTTTAACAAATACTGAGGCCCAGGCGCACTCACACCGATGAGTCCAGGGCCAGGGTTGGGCCCGACAGTACTTCATAAGCCCCCCCCCAGGGGTTCTGAGGTGTTGCCTGCCAGGGCGGAAACGCTGCCCAAGGAGCTGCCCCGCTCACATTCTCCACAGCTGTACATTTGGCTGCTACAGGAAGAAAAAGCAAATGAGCAAAAAAAATTCCAAGGCTGACTCATAGAGAACAGTTAATCAGAAAGATAGAGGTGAAGCTAAGGTTGCTGGGCTCAAGGAAATTGGCCTCCCAGATCAGCTGGGTTTCCAGGGCTCCCAGTCAGGGCAGCTGGGGTGCTCAGACCCCCATTCCCACTCACCACGCTCAGACAAGACCAAGGTCTGGGTGAGCATCCCCAGTCACTCATTTCACAAATATGTTTTTAAGTACCTGCTCCAAGCCCAGCATTGTTCTAGGCTCAAAGAACTCCCCTTCTAGTGGAAGGAAAAGATGAAAATAGAGATGTAACCAAAAACGAGTGTCAAGGTATAACCAGTGAGATTCTGGTTAAGCAATAACCCATTCTGAGGTCCTCTACACAGAAAATTCTCTCCACAAAGCAGAGCCATTCACACGTACCTTCTCCCTGGGTCTGGGCTCAGCAGTCAGCATTCTCACCCACAGAGTGTGCCACGCGTCCCCCTTGGACGTCTAAGCCTTGATCTTACTACCCTAACCCGGTACAAGTAGGGGTATCAATAATGCTGACACTTTTGGGAGAGGACTTGGGTGAAATTTATTCTGATCCCATCTCTATTAATAAGGGTTGCTAAGTAAGAAACAAACAAAATGATAGCCAGTACACACGACCTAAATACTTGTGAAAAAGAGTCACACAGCATAAAGTGATGATAACAGTGACAACAGAGAGTAACTATTTGTCCTACGTGTCTCTGTTCAGAATGTTCTGTTAGCCCGCATTCACTTCTAAGGTGTACTTGACACATTCCCAACTGCTTTTTAAGATACGTACCTTCCCCGAACAATTCACACTGACCTGCTTCTCAAAGCAATAGCTGAGAATCAACTAGGGTAGTGAATGGTCCCTTACTGGAATCATGGGCTCATGCCGTTCTTGGAAGCCTATGAATGGAGATGCAACAGCCCCTACCCTGATTCCCAGGAAGCACCCCTCACCCCATCCATGCCTCAGGAGGGTGAATGACCCAACCAGCAGTCGTCCTGGCCACTCTTCCAGTAACCAAGATGAGCAAGAAGGCAATGTCACACTCTTATGCAGCCCTGGTCGAGGGTGGATTCTCTAGAATTCAGTCAACCCAGCTGTTAACCCTCTTCGGATGTTAGAATCCCACAAGCTGCCAGCCCCAAGCTCTGGCTCCTCAGGACGCCCAAGACAGAAGGAGCCAGCTGGCCCTCTCTAACTAACTGCAGTGAGCTGTCCAGGCTTTTTGGCCAGCTTGGGCCAAATAATAGTAGAACTAAGCAAAATACCAGATGGGGCTTGTTTAGTCAGACCATGGTGTGTTTTGTCCTCTTACTTAGAGACCCACAGACTGTAGGGGCAGGAAGGGGCTTGGAGCCACCCTTCCCCTTAGATGAGGGAGCCGCAGGCAGTAGGATTTCACCCCAGTTGACTGAGAGCTGAAGCCATCCCCTACTCCCTGATGAGCTTTCGGGCCTCACTGGCTTTGGCAATTCTTTGAAAAAAATCAGTGGGGAAAATCACTTTCATATGAGGCTCTGTGCTCTCCAGGTACAGCTGGCTTCTTCGACGACACAGAGCCAGGCCTTGCAGTGCGATGCTGGTGGCCTATCCTGGAGCTGTCTCTGGGTCCAGACAGACTTGGGTGCCTAATCCAGCTTCAAACCCTCAGCAACCGCAAGGGTCTTAACCTCCCAGAGGCCACATTTCTGCAACTGTAAAAGGAGGGTCATGGGAATAGGGGCTCTCACTCACAGAGTGGGCACTAAGCACCTGACTGGTCCAAGTATTCCATTCACATAACTTATTTAATCATCCTGAGGCCCCTGTGAGGTTAGTATTAGGATGTATTAGCAGCTCCATTTTGCAAGTAAAGAAACTGAGGTATTCAGATGTTAAATAACTTGTCAAAGGTAACACAGTGTAATGGATTGAATTGTGTTCCCCACCAAAAAAAGATATGTTGGAGTCCTAACCTCCAAGACCTCAGAATGTGACCTTGTTTGGAAATCAGGTCTTTATGGAGGCAATCAAGTTCAACTGAGGTCACCGGGTCTGAGCCAGTACAACCGGTGTCCTTATTAAAAGGGAAAACTCAGACACAGAGACAGACACACACGGAGCGGAGATGGTGTGGAGGCAGGTGGAGACAGCTGTGTGCGTGGGGTGATGCAGCCACAAGCCCAGAGGACCCCAGAGTGAGGCAAAGGGTCGTCCCCATCAGAGGGAGCTGGGGCTGCTGACGCCTCAGTCTGGGACTTCTAGTCTCCAGAGCTGTGAGCTGCAAATTGCTCTTGTTCTAAAGTACCCAGTGTGTAGTTGCTAATGCCCCTGGGTAGTTTGTGGTGGAGCTGAGATTCCAACCAGGCCCCCTGGTCCAGGGCCCATGCTCTTCCTCACCTCCCATGGGGCGGGACACCAAGGCCAGCTGTCCACTCAGTGCCAGGACCTGGTGTGGCTCACACGTGGTGGGGGTGGAGGTGGTTAGCTAAGCATGCCAAGAAGATGGGATAGGCAACATTTGTGGGTTGGCCATCCACATTCTCAGAAGAGTAAAACACACAAAGAAAGATGGCAAACATCTCCAACAAGACTGAAGCCATCCACTAACTCCCCAGCGTGTAGCGACAAAACAGTTCAATCCAGCACGTCATGCCCCTGCAGAGCTGGGAAGGGTGGGTTTGCCATAGTCTCTTTCTAATGGGTATTTTGCTCTGGAGGTTGAGCCTATCACATTCCATTGAGAAGATAATTACTCTGCTGTTCTTGCCATGTGGAATGAGGCCAGGGCAAAATGCCTTCCCAGGCAGGCCCATAAGAGGCCCTGTCCACACCCGCCCCCTGAAGCTGTCACACCCCAGGGACAACACCGCATGACCCCAACCTGGGTGCCGTGTGCTGGACAGAAGCACAGCCCCAGCACAGCCCAGTCTGTACTACTGATCTTGAACAGCCACCCTAAAAGGGGAAGCGCAGGTAAGCAAGAGTCAGGGAACCCTCAGAAATCAGTTACCAGTTCCATCAAGCCAACAGGTTTTATGAAGCAGACTCCAGTTCAAGGAGGTAAAGTGCAAAAGTGAATATGATTCTCTACTAGTTGGGGGCCTCAGCCATGCGTCTTAACCTCAATGCCTCTGTTTTCTCGTCTACACAGCAAGGACAGAAATAGTCTCTATTTGGGTTGTTTTACCATTGAACTAGCATGTAGGAAAGTGCCCGGATGTGGAGAGCCAGTGGCACAAGGTACCAAGAAAGGTTGCCCCAGGGAGGTGAGCACCACCTAGAAATAGCTCTCTGCTTCTCCAAGGGTGGAGGAATGGCCTACCATGCTCCCAGCCCTGGCTGCCAGGGCCTTTGGCCCCTACACCTGTGCACAGCTGCACCCTGAGTGCTGAGACCCACCTGCTGCAATCATAGGGAATTTAGAGAGCTGTGGGCTGCTGGCTCAGTGTTGAGTCAGCCTGGCCAGGCCTCTGACCTTGTTTCTGCCAGGTCCCTCTCCCAGGTCAGGCCAGGACCTGCAGGAGTGGCTTCCTGGCTGTACACAGACACGTAGGGCCAGACATCTGGTGGGAAGAATAGTCAGAGGCCAGGAAGCTGGTCCAGGGGCTTAGAAGCCAGTGACCTCTGTGGAAGGTGGGTGGGGTGGGTGGTAAGATAGGAGGTTGGTGGGTGGGAACAGGAGTGAAGCCCAACCTGGTGATATGGGCTCCATTTTTCTTCCAGAGATACTCTTGGGCATCTGCTGGTGTGGTCCCTGTGCCTGGCCTGGCCTCGGGGGATGGACCCCTAAGCAAACCCGCAGTCTCCAGGCCTCCCTGGTTCTGATGACTGAGCTCTCAGCTCCTCCCTCGCAATCGGCTGCACCACACACTCCAGCCCCCAAGAACGGAGACAAAGGGAAATTGATGTTTATGAAGCGCATTCTACACTCCAGGCACTTGGTTCATGACATAACACACATCTTTCCATTTAATGTCCCCACCCTCCACGCACTGCGCCAAATCAGATAACTTTCCCCAGGTGATAAGGAAACTGAGAGGGAGGGAGCCTCAGGCACACAGCTCCTAAGGAAGAGACCCGAGAAGGGCCTCTGAATGACCCTGTCCCCACTCCCAGATCCTGGAGGCGGCACAAAGCCCTCCTGCCAGGCATGCCCCATCGCCCCCACCCCTGGTGTGGAGTAGGATGGAGACCCCTTGCCTGGCCTCTCTCCTGACCATGTCTAGGCCCCTTCCCTGTTACCAGAGGGTGGAGGGCCCATCTGAGTGATGCCCCTGCCCCATCTGGTCAGTTCTGCACTCCTCAGAGCCTTGGCTCTCACAGTGATGCACTTCTAATACCTGCATGCTCAGGTTGGGTTTTATGCTGAGTCCAAGCAGTAGAGCTCCGAAGAATTCCTGGGCTCAGGGTAACAGCTGGGAAATGGTCCCTCGGTCACTCACAAGGCTCTGACACATACACACACACACCGAGACTGCTCCGTCAGGGACTCAGGGCGGCCTCTTCTGAGTTGACAGCACTTCTCATCTTCCAGAGAAGCTCTTGGCCACTCAAGCCTCCTGAACACACTCAACTACCCAGCCAGCACCATAGCTGGGGTTGCACCTGAACTTGGGCCTGGTCTGGTGGTAAGAGGAGTCCATGGTGGTCTCTTTAATAGACAAAATCAGGATGGCCTTGTGGCCTCAGGACCCACCCCAAACCACTGTCAGCCTGCCGTTCAACCCCAGGCCCAGCCCTCACTCAGGGCCTTGATCCTGCAGACACCCACCTACCCCATTAGCACCAGGCTCCCACTCTGCATGCAGGGCTGACCCTCTTGTTCCCCGTCCCAGAGCAGCCCCTCCTGCCTCTTCAAACAAAGCCGGTGCAGGTTAACCATTCTCAGGGCCACACTCCCATAGGAGTCATAACTGGCTCCTGTCCCTGCACCGTGGAAGTTGTTAACCCTGGAGCAGGGAGCCAGAACTTCAACACCAACGCCCGCCGGCCTCCCCTGAAGAAGTGAAGGAGCCAACCGCTCCTCTGGGAACAGTGCTGTGTTTGTTCTTTCAGGCCCTCCTACTGCTCTGGTAACCACACAGAATATAGTATCTGGCTAGCCTTTCCTTGGAAAATAGTCAGGCTGGCATGGAGACATTAGTTCCCTTCCCAGTGCCCAGAAAGGAGGAGGGCGGAATGGCACTGAGGCCCCTCAAGTGCATGAGGACTGTTCCCACTTCAAATCTCCACCAGCCTTCTTTGCTAGAATGCCTCCTCCCTCCAGTGTCCACACCTGGATGGACTTCCCCAAGATGGTAAGAGGGAGGAAGAAGGAGTAGCCCAAAAGTGATGGGGTGGGCGTGGCAGCCATGGCACAGCCAGCTCCCTGCCTGACTGGCACCCAGCCCAGGAGGGCATTCCAGGCTCTTCCAGAGCCCCTCATGGGTCCTGCTCTTGGAGGGGCAGGAGGGTAGGTCCCCGCTCCCCAATCCCCTGCAGGACCAGGCATCTCCTCTGGTAGTTCTCAACCAGGGCCAGTGGAGCTTTAAAAAATCCTGATGCCCAGGCCCTATCCTCAGACATTCTGATTTCATGGGTTTGAAGTGTGTCCTGGGCATCAGGATTTGTAAGAGGCCCAGGGGAATGCCAGTGTCAAGCCAAATGGAAAAAGAGCAGCTTTCTGTTCCAAGCAGGACTTTCTTTTGGCAGCTGTGTGTCCCATCTGCACATGCAGGATGGCCTGAGACATCGGATTCTCTCTCATGCAAAGACAAGACAGGGGCTCTTGGGCTTTCTTAAACTCTCAGGACTGGACTGAAGGAATTTTTTTGGTGCAAACTGGCCTGATAGATAACATCAGCTGGGGAAGAAGTCTGCAGAGTTTGCGGCTGGCACCTCCACACCACGACCTTGCCACCAGGTTACAAGGAATGCAAGTCCAAGACCAACCCTTCCTCATACACAAGCAGACACTTTTGAACAAGACTCGTTTGTTAGCAAGCAAAGAGAAAAAACGTTCATGCAACCTATTCGGTGGGCTCAAGTCAAGTTCCAGTTCTCCATTCTTATAAGTACTCTGTTGACTAACACCTGGCATGAAATATTCAAGTCAAAAGCCAACCCAGAATTAGGCTGCTACAACCCACCAGTGGCCTGGGCTGTCTGCAGGAGAAGCCAGGCATTATCCCAAGGCAGGGTTCTTGTGTCCTACTTATGCAAGAATGGAAAACTCTCTGCAAGATATTGTAAACATCTATGTCAAACACCTTTCACCTCAGCAATGAGAATCCATTTCTGAATGCACACTACAGCTCCCTGTTTTCACCAAAAAACAAAAACCCCTGCAGTCTCCAGTTGGTGGCTGATTGAAATAGAGACAACAGGAAGCCTCCTCTTGGGTGTGGACGCACCTTGGCCTGAGATCCCTTGAGCAGAATACTTGCAGCACCTGGGGCATAGTTTAATCTCAGAACTACACATGAAGTCACATGTAGATGCCCACATGGTTTCAAAGTCAGTCACGTAAGGCACGGAGAGGGGCTCAGCCTCCCCTCCAGGTTTCTGCCGAAAGGGCAAACCTGAATCTGATCACAATCAAACACCAGACAGAAAGGAGGAGCCTTCTATAGAATCTTCAACCATGCTCTCTAAAAGCACCGATGTCCTGGAATGCAGAGAACTGCTCTGACCTGTTCCCACTTACCAAGTGTATAGTAGAGATTCTGTTGATCCATAAGATAAAATTCACTAAAAGCATTGGTGAATCCTAAAAGCATTGGTGGCTTGTTGTACGTATATATTTATCAGTAAACAAACACCCCAAACACCATTACTGCCGTTGCTGTTATCAAGTAGGAAACTGAAGCTCTGTTGATTGACATAGCTACTGCCAGCCTCTGAGCCCGCACCCAGGACCTGGGGATCACAGGCTTAACCTAGCCTGACCCAGGCCCAGGCAACTACCCCTCTGGGCTCAGTTCCCTTTGCCTTTACTGGGACAGGAATGAGCTGTCCCCTGGTCCAGGCCCAACCCTGTCACTTCCCAACCCACAGCCCTTGAACAAATCGCAGCCTCACTGAGTCTCCTTCCTCAAATAAAATGCAGCCACACTCTTACTGCCCAGCTCACCAGGCTGATGCAGGAATCAAATCACATGGGGTTTGTAAATGTTCTTTGAAAACAGTTGAAAAATAAACCTCCAAACATGCAAGTAAATAAATAAAACCAAAGCCATGCACATAAAAGATACTACTGCCTAGGAAATGCTACCTTCCTTCTTGCCCAGATTCTTCTGAAGGGAGTTGGGAGTGAGGGAAGCAGCCGTTACCACAGCATTTGAATTTTATGACACTATTTATCAGTTCCAGAGGAAAAAGAATCAGAGGAAGGGATTAATTTGGGTAACCCAGCCCCATTACTGATAGCTGGGTGATGTGGGCACTTGATTTGGCCACTAGGAGCTTCTGTTTCCTACTCAGTAGATTAAGAGGTGATAGTATTTGCTTATAAATTGTTGGGAGGATTAAAGGAGATAATTCACAGATAACCACTTTTATGCCTGTAGTATTTATAGTAAGTTCTCAGTAATTTATTTTACTATTATTATTATTTAAAAATAAAATTCATATTATTAGGTCCCTACAGGGCAAGATCTGAGAAAACCAGGGTACTAAAAACTCTTCAATTCAACAAGAATTTATTGACTGTCAACCTAGCATTGTGCCAAGCATTGTATATAAATGAGAATGTTCAACTCAGCCTCATTGAGTCTAGAATCCCACCGGGAAGATCTGCACATCCATGAAGACAGAACCCATGAGTGTCTGATTATGTATTTTCCCTCCTTGTATCATGTAAGCTTCTCACTGGGACACAGAGAACTTGAAGCACTGACCTCGATGGCGCCCCTCGTGGAGGAAGTGGACGCGGCGCCCTCCTTCCCGGGCAAAGTGCAGATGACATCATTAGGTAGCAGGTGGGTAGAGCATGCGCAGACCGGGGGAAGAGGGGTCTGGCCCAGGCCTCGTGCTCTTCCCCAAGCAGAGCAGGGTGGTCCTGGCCAGTGAGGCAAGTGCGCTTGATGCTTTAAGAGGCCTTGGTATTTTCCAAACACGAGGATGCTGAAAGGCCTGAAAGACTGCCGAGTAGTAATAGCACTACTTCTGCCACTGGCCCTTCCCAGCGTGAAGACTTCATGCGCGCTTTTCCACATAACCCTCCCCGGCGTGCTTGGACAGAGAGAGGTTAGGCGGTTTGCCAAGGCTACTCGGCAGTAAGGGGCAGTCCTGACTTCCTGAATCATATGGCAGGCCCCCTCCCCAGGCTCCCGACAGTACACAGGCACCGGGAATCTGGCTGGCAGTGCAGGTTCTGGGCCCACCCCCACCCCCACCCCCAGAGCTTCCAGGTCTGGAAGGGCACAGGGCCCAAGAATCTGCATTTTTAACCTACCTCAGTGAGCCTGATATTGGTCAATCTTGGACTATATGTGAGCAAAAATATAAGACTATCCTGGATCCCCGGGAAAACCACTGCATGACTCTGCCTCCCGCCCTTACTCTCCGGTTCTCTCTCTGATTCTGTGTGTGTCCCTCTTTATAAGAAACCTACGTGAAGGAAGTAAGGATCTGAGGAAAACAGTCCATGAATGCTTCTTTTCTGTAAGGAAGCAGAAACGTTGCCTGAGGGCAGAGAAGAGACTGTAAGAATAGAGACTTAGAAATCAAAAGCAGGCTTCTCTCCCGCTGCTCCCAGAGGCCAGCCAGGCCCACGACACCGGCAATGTTCAGAAGCTTGAGGAGACCAGATGGCCTGCGTGGAGGGCCTGAGGCCGCTGAGGAGACTGAGCCAGGCCTAGTGCATGCTGGGTGCACGCTGGTGTCCTTCAGTGAAAGACTCAGGCTCGCGGGATCCTTCAGGCTGGGCTGTGAGCACTGTCTTCCCATATGGGTCTAAGAACATTACCCACTGAGCACCTATGTCAAACATAGGCTTTGTCCAAATCCCCCTTGCTATGGGGTTTCAACCTGTGACAGGCAGGCTTAAAATGGAAAGCAGCTGTCTGAGTTGGCTCTCTGACTGTAGAAATGTTAATACTGAGTTTTCAGCAACCCAGTTTAGCTACCATTTCAGCCTTAGTCCCATACCTCCCTAGCCTCAGCCACTTCGTTAGCCACGGAGTACCCCAGGGGAGACTGAGTCCGCTGAATCCAGCCGGCCGCCCCTTGGCACAGCCCTGCCTTCCCTCGGCTGCCCACCTACTGTAGTCTGAATCACACCAAGGTTCTCTTGGCATGCAACAGAAAAGACGAGTTAGCTGGATGATGGCAACCTTCATCTTGAACTTGATACTATTCCCACTTAGGAGCTGTAAGGCAAACACATATTAAAAATGAAAGACTGAATTCTCCTTGTCAGAAATAAGGGAAAAGACTTTGTTCCCCTCCCTTTTCTTAGAGCACTGACTTCAGAAAACTTGGGAAGTTCTTTCTCTGTCTCTTTGAAATGTATATAAATCTTTTTTAGAACCTAAATGAGCTTTTTGCCACCTTTATGACCCAGGCAGATCTTTCTCAAGAGCCCTGGAGCCATTTCTTTGAAATTGAAACATCAAGGGGATAGCACATCTGCCAGATTTTATTGGAGGCCAGGAGCTTAACTTCAGCAAGCAGGTGCCTGGCTCCAAGTTGCAAGACTACTTCATGCCGTAAGGATAGGAGATCATCTGTCCTTTGCATACGGTCAATGAACTAACACAGAGAGAGACCCCAATTACCAGATAAATTTAGGATGAACCATGTGTGACAAGTGGTGATGACAAGTTCTCATATTTGGTAACTAGTCATTATTTATCTTAAGGCTATATAAGCAGTGGGTTGAGTCTGCTTGGCAGTATGAGCCGTGAGCTCCCCTTCTGCCTGTGCAGTGTCTTGGCGGATTGCCTGGGCTGTGCATTGTATTCTCATTCAATGCTTAGTTAATAATAAAATTGTTTTCTTTCTCTTCTACCTTGTGGAGAGATTCTTTTGGGTTGGGAGATTTTGTTTTTAATTCTATTTCCCCGGTAGAGCTAACTAGCCTCCCACCACCTTCTCCAGGGAGTGGGGCACCCCCAAACCTTGGACATCCTGATATTAGTCCAGCTATGGCTCCCTCACGGCTCCTCACCCCTGGGCAGTACTTGGAATGGACAGATGTGGGACCCCAAGCACTGCTGCTCACCCCCTAACTTTGGTTAGCAAGGAGGGTGAGGCCTTGCTGGATGCTCACCAGTGCGACCCAGTCAGGGACAGGGTGGTTGCTCAGAAGCCCACCTCGTGACAGAGAGCAGGGCTTCAGGATGGTGGCTTCTGTTGGGTTGGGCTGCCACGCCTGGATAAGCCTTAGGGGAGGGAGCGGGGGTGACATGAAGCCACAAGCTAAACATGCTTTATTTTCCTAGAGTGCCAAATACACAACTGATCAGTAATTTAAAACACTATTGTAATGAAAACAAATGGGGATTATATTACGCAGCTGGATTCCAAATTTCAGACTTGTTCCTAAGCTAACATGAGAGAAGACAAATACTTCCATGCCTCTCCCCTCGGCCTCCCCACCCCAGCCCCTGGAAGAGGTGCTTAGCTGGCAAATCTGAGAAGTTCTGCTCTTCTGCTGACAGGCCCACCCTGTGAGGTAGGCAGGGCAGGCTCTATCTCCCATTTTCAGGAGTAGCTCAGAGCAGTTCTGGGGGAGTGTGATCTTTCCATGCATGTGCACATGTGCACACACACACAAGGGGACACATGCTGTCCTGCTCTGGCCTGGCAAATGAGCCCCATCATGCACCACACTTCAGGGCCCTAGCAGGTAGCCAGAGGACAGAGGAGACTGGGAGAGCACCCTCTCCCATCATGACTCTCTATCCTGGTCGCTAGTGTAAGTCTCACGTGGAAGCACCAGGGAATTGTCAGAAAACACCCTTTACTCACCTTGCCCAACACAGCGGTAGGACAGCTGCCAGCCTCTGACTGCCCCAACACCCTGGTGGTCCCCCTACTGTACCAACACCTTGGAAGGTAGCCCTCCTGTAGAAACACAAGGGCAAATCCTGTTCCTGGTGGGACCCTGGCTGATACAGCCAGAAATAACCCTGTCCAAGCCTTCTCTTAGCATGTCACCACAAGGCCTCTGAACTACCCAGGTGAATGCCTGCATCCTGGAATAGTTCTCCCTAAGGAGAGGCAGTGGCAGTGTGAACAATCCCCCGTTCCTCCTGTGGATTGATCTCAGCTGGTTTACAGTCGACTCCTTGTGCGGCACAACCCCCCTCCCCACCCCAACCCAGGACCTTACACGGTGGCCAAGTCTGCATGGCTGTTGCTAAAACCTGAGTGAGTTATTCTCCTTGTAGGGTTCCGTGGGGCCAGGGCCTGGGAACTCACATGGCTGGGGTGGAGAGGTAAAACAGGGAGCAGGCAGTTGGGCGGTTCAAAGATCATTTCATCTAGTTTTCTAATATTCATCAAGTTGTGCGCTTTACCTTTTTAAAGGTGTGGAAACTGAGACCCAGAGGCTGTGAGGTGATCTGACCGAGGCCCCCCACCAGTGGAGTGGCCTGTTTTCTCTCCCTTGACATCTATCAGCATCAAAATCAGGATGGTCCGCGCTGACCGTATGTGACGCCCTGAGTCTTCGGACAAAAGCCAGAATTCGAAAAGCCAGACCCCGGTTTGTTTTAGAAGCTACACTGTTTCAACATAGGGGGTTGCGCAACAGCATTTTGCTTGCAAAGAAGCGACGCCAGAACTTCTCTGCCTGGTTGAGAAACCGCATGCGGTTTACTCTATGCAAAGCAGAAACACATTATGAAATGCCACTAACCAGAGCCCAGGTGGCGGCCATGAGTTCCTAGCTCCAGGGAAGAGGCTGTAGGAGGGAGTCCTGGGAAATATTGCTTTAGGCCAAGCCATTGAGTAACCTTTGGCTCAGAGGCTCCTAAATTTCTTAGACTCTGAAGTCAGCTCACAGTCCCTTCTCCCAACCCAGGATACTGGGAAAAAGGCTCATGGCCCAGGGCTTCCAAAGAAAATACTGGCTACCTTTTAGGAAGCTTTGCATTCAGAGGATCTGTGAGCAGGCCCCGTGACCAGGGAGAGGGGGCCGCAGCCCGGAATCTGTGCACTGCCTGTTCTTGTGTTCACTGCACGTTCTCAGACAGATCACTCAGCCTCCTGGATTCTCACCTCCTCACCTGCAAAAGGCACAGCCAGCAATTTCTACCATCGAAGATATCAAGGGGCCAGGATCCTTAGGTATGTCTGGTAGATCAGTACTACCTCAAGGCACACAGCACCCCAGGTCATAGCATCTGCTTTTACAAACTGACCTAAAAAAAAAAGCCATCTCATCAGCTGAAAGCAAGATTCTTTCAGTCCTGGCATTGAGGGAAAAGAGGGGAGAATATAAAGAATCAGAAGCCTTGAGTTCTAGCTGTTGCTCTTCAGAACTCAGTAAATGACTTTGGACATGCCATGGATCTCTCTACCTCAGTTTCTCCCCCTGTCAAACGAGGTGCATGGGTGGGGTCACCTTTGAGATGACCTCAGAGACAGCTCTCCATTCTCTAAGTTCCTGGGAGGTCGCAGCTGCCTCCACCTGCTGACCTCATGCCTGAGGAAAGCCAGCCTTCAAACGGGTGGCAGAAGGGCCGCCTGAACACCCTGGTGGCCCCTCTCCTGTCCTTTGCCCAGTGGCTGACCCCACTGGAGACCATCTCAGAAAGAACAGCCCCTCCAGGGGCCCCACTGATTCCTTGATAATTTGACCCTGAGTATATCAATCTCTGCCCATCAAGGTGGGCAAAGGAGGAAAACCACCATGTAGCCAAGGGTCACTGATCACATAAACCCTGACTGTGGTTTGCCAAGACTCACCTTCCCACCTGGATGCCGGCCTTTCCAGGGAAGCTGAGCTTTAAGGAGTGCGGAGGTGCGAGGGCAGGGGCCGCTGCCCTAGGCAGAGGGAAGAGTACGGCACGTTGGAGGAAACTCTGACATGTGGTCGGTTCCTTCTCCTGAACAAATGCTCCAAAGCTCCAGCCAGGGCGCATTACCAACATGAGGTGCCCTGCCACTCCACAGTTAGCACCCAATACAGTTGCCGCGAATTCTAGAGGTACAGTCTCTCTGTCCCTGAGTAAGACTTTCAGGCAGGAATTTTACTCTCCACAAACAACAAACTAACCCGTTGTTCAAGACCCCTGCAATACCCAGCAACAAAGAGTGCCTTGGCATTCTGCTTAGGAATCAGCCCAGAGAAATCACTGTCACCATCTAGGTTATGGTCATAAATATGCTTTTAAGCTGAAGGGGTAATGCAAGAAACATTGTTAATGGGATCCCAGAGGCCAGCACCAATCCCATTATTTATAAGACATGTAGAAGATACAGTGAGATAGCAGTTGGTGCCCATTTGGTACCCAGCCCTCTACTGCAGAGGAACATCCTTGCTGCTAGGGTTCTAGAAACAAACTAGGTCCCATCTATTAGATGCATTTCTTTGTGGTTCCAGAAGCTGAAGGGTATTGTAGCCATTGTCTGGTAGCTTCTGCTATTGCACTGGTGAGCATGACCACAGAGACACCAGGGTTTTCCATGGAGCGGTCCAAGGGCCACTCACCCATGCTGAGGGTGCTGGAAGCTAGTTGAGTCGGGGCAGGGGCAGCTTCCCAATCCCCACGTCAGGCTGTGTGACAGGCCATTAAGTCAACATTTCCAGGGGTGGTCTCCTGATATCCCACCTGCATGGCCATGGCAGAGGCAGCAGCTCCCTGGTGGGCCAGTTCTGCAGAGCTGTTCCGAGAGTCAGTCCTGGACGCCTCTCCCAGAGCCTGCTCCAATCCATCTGATGTGAGCACCCAGCCGGGCCCAGGCTGCACACCACAGCAACACAAGAAGAAGCTGGTGACCCAGGTGGGGAATACATGCAAAGAGACTGCCACACCTCCCCTCCCTCCATTCGGCCCTGCCTGCCCTGTCTCTGTCTGTTGAGATCCAACTCACCCTTCAAAACTCAACCAGACTTGACTGTGAGTGTGGAGTCTCAAATGCCCACACTTTACAGGAAACCTTCCCAACAGCATGCCGGCAGCACTCCTCTCTGCAACTCCTACAGCTTCGTGCTTGTTTCTTCCCTCTAACAGACAGGACATCCATGTGCTGTTGTGGCTGTTTGCATGCTGTTATTCTTCCTTTTAAGATACTCACCTCCCTGAGGCAGGGACCTTGTCTTTTCGTTTTGGTCTCTCCCAACACTTGACCTAATGTTTGATACCTGGAATAATCCCGTAATGCCCTGACTGAATGACACTCGTTGAGGAGACAAGACACAGAGCCCCTGGAGAACAGCACACAGCAGGAGATATAAGGGCTGAATGAGGGCTACTAACCAAGAATGGCAGGTCCCTTCTCCACTCCAAGAGCAAGGGACTACCCTTCTCCATACGCCCAACCCAGCCCAACATTCTCGGAGCAAATTGAACCACAGAGACACCACGTTTTAGGAAAAATTCAGGGCCAAACACTGGAGGAATGAATTTTAATCTGATCCATGCAAAATGCTATTTCCAGAATTCTCTTAGCCAGGTCTATGTCACCCTCACCACAAGAAATCAGATGGTTTGTGAGAAAGTGAACACATCTCAAATGCCCAGATAAAACATTTCCAGATTTGAGATCTCCCAGAGAAAAGCCAACCAGCCATCTCGTCACCCTGATGGAGCTCCAGTCGACAAGGGCTGCACAGGATACAAGGCTTCTAATTGCCATCTCATGCCCCATTGTTAAACATGAAAGAATGGTAGTGATGAATCATCAGACATTTCAGGAAAGTGCGCAGCTTGAAAGAGAGGAACCAAGAAAGACAAACAAATTCACAGAAAACTAAAGGGAAAAGAAATAGGAACAGGAAAAAAACAAACTCTAGACTGTCCCTGGATTAATAAGAGAAATAAGAATTAATATACCTAGCAGTATAAAAACAGGATATTAAGAGAAAGAAATGAGAGAACAAGAAAGATATCCTGGTAAACCAGAAGAATTTATCCATCTACCAAAGTACTGGACAAAACCTCCCTCACTTCTCATACAAATGGCATGTTTGAGGGATTCACCAAATCATTCTCAGGTACTATAATTCACTAAAAGGACTTGGAACTCACCAAAAGTGAGTAAACTCACAGTTATAGTTTATTACAGAAAAAGCTACAGATTAACATCAGCCCAAGGAAGAAGTAAATCAGGACCATCCAGGGAAAGTCCAAAACAGAGCATCTGTCATCATATCCCCATGAAGACAGGGTGCATTGCTTTCCTAGTGATGATATGTGATGATTCACATGAAGATTTGCTAACCTGAGAGTCTCACCTGAGTCTCTCTGGCCAGAGGTCTTGTGGGGACCCCATCACATAGGCATAGGTGAACATAGACTGAGCACAGGCTCTTATCTCCCATCACTGCTGACATGACACAAAATCACTGTTGGTCTCTCTGGCATGGCCAGTGCCTATGCTAAGACTACTGGGAGTGCCAGCCCCACACTAAATCATACTGTTGGTTGTCAGTGAAAGACACAGGGGCCTCAGCTGAGCCAGCCCAGACCGAAGAACCACCCAACTAACCCATGAACTCATAAGAAATAACCACTCTGTTGTTTGCAGCACTAGTTTGGAGGAGGTTCGTTACCCAGTAAAAGCTAGTGGATAAACATGTGATCCCGAGGCGGCATATCTCAAGAAAGCTACATAGAAAAGAAGGCCCATGACAGCCTCTCAGCCTACTCTTGACACTGCAGGGCCCAAGCCAAGATGACAAATGGAGGCCTACATTAAATCTAAGGGTTTACAAACTAGGACTCAAGCAACAAAACCCTTCAATGGAATATGTATATTCCTACCTCAGCAAATTCTCCCGTGTCCCAGTGTGGAAGGGCGAGGGAGCTTGGACTCCTGCTTGGAGACCTGTGGAGAGCCAGTCCCAGCCCCGCTTCCCCCTCACCTCAAGCTCTCCAGCTCCACAGGGACCTCACATGCAAGGACAGAGCCCCAGGCCCCCAGCTGGCAAGCTCTACCCACTCTCTAGCCCATCAGCCTGTGTTCCCACCCCTATGAGATGCCCTGGCCATCCCTTAGGCCAAGGAGTACACACGTACATGCACGCACGCACACACACACACACACACACACAGAGCAAGTTCTGCTCTCAGGGTAACAGACCCAAAGAAGAAACTCCCACAGGCCCTGGACACAGACTCAGGGCAACACGATCAGCAAATCCCAGTCCCCAGGGTCCCCTGGGTGTGGTCTGGAAGGAGGGACACGGGTTCTGGCTGGCCTGACCCCTTGAGGTCACAGACTCCTTGCTCTGTGGGGAGGGAAGTGCCTGAGGGAAGGCTTTCTAAACACTGGGCTTGGGTCCGGGGCCCCTCTTCCTCAGTCTGAGGATGGTGATGATGACGTAGGAGGCCTAGAAAGCCAATAGCCCCAACTGGAGTGGGAGACTGGAGAATCCCAAGATTCTCGGAAAAAAACAAATGGATTTGATGAGTTATTTCATGTTTTGCCATCTGGAATATGAGCTGGATCTTTTAACAAAAGAAAGAAATACCAATGGTAAGCCCATAGACATCAAAGCAAATGAATACAAGAGGCAGTAACTAACCTGAGGAAAGTCAGAGAGCATGCGTGAAGCAAACCGTCGCGCACTATGGGCCCAGCTGTGGTTTCAGCCCCACACTGCTGTGTGCCCACAGGAGGCCAAACCGGGTCCCAGCCACTTTACAGACAGCACAACCACGTTGAAGGAAAGGGGAGACAGGTTCAGAGTTGTGGATCCTTGAAGAAGAGAAAAATGCATTGAAAACATTCTGGCCACAGTGACAAAATGGAGAGGTCCAGATTCCCATCAGAGTCGATCCTGGAAATTACATACTCATCGATAATGGTCCTGGAGACAAGAAAGGAATGAAGAACAGTAGCAGCCAAAAGAGTGGGGTGGGGGGGGAAAGACCATAAGAAAGGGAAGAAAACAGGCGGCTGCCACTCAGAGCGCCATGATCCACGTAGCTTGAATAATACTCATTTCCTCTCTAGCTCCTGAGGCCAGGACCTCTGAGATCCGGGTTTCCTCGGGGTGCATTTCTAGTGAGAACTATCTTCCAGGCTTGCAGACAGCCGCCTTCTCGCTCTGTGCTCACTTGGCCTCATTTTTGTGCACCTACAGAGAGAGACAAGAGATGGAGACAGACAGACAGAAATCTCTTACAAGGACACCAGCCCTATCAGATAACACTCCACCCTTAGGACCTCATTTAACCTTAATCACCTCCTAAAATCCTTATCTCTAGATTCAGTCACCTTGGAGATCAGGTTTCAACATATGAATTTGGGGGCACACAACTCAGACCATAACAGTGGTCTGAAGCCCCACCTGCTGCCTCGTATCCATGGGGCCGCCTGGCTTGGTGCCACCTGTTAAGGGGTCATTCCAGACCAGGCACCAGCAGAGCACAACTGTGTCAGCCCAACACTGTGGCACTTCAAACAGCAGGCTGCTGATAATGCTGGGTGTACATCAGAAGCAAGGACGTCCAGGCCATGGTGCTTTCTGAGTCTCCCCAAAGCACCTAGTCAGACTGAGGCACAATGCGGGGAGTCCGCCTGTGCTCCGCCTGTGGGACCGCAGACCATGGGAGGCTGTCAGGCCATCCCCAGGAGCTCATCTCGTCCAGTGCCTGCTCCCATCACAGCCTTGTCTTCTCTTCTGGGCCGTCCTGAGCAGCAGCCTCCCAGCTAAGTACGCTGGGAACTACTTGGGCTTTTGTAACTAGGTTGTGCATTAGAGAAAGAGTAGTTCCAAGTCTGTAACTGAATCTGAGTCTTAGTATCTCTGAGCTGGAACAGGCCTTCAGAACAACAGAGTCAAAGATGTCTTCTCTCGCCATCTCTTATATGAAAGAATAGTACAAGCTCCCAACTTCCAGCAAGAAGGAGTTGTGATAGAAGCTGGTGATGGCACCAAGACACGGGAAACACCAGGGGTTGCCAACAGTCACGTGTGCTGGCAGGTAGGCAGGGCACTGAGTAGGGGGGTCAGCATCAGGGTGTGGAGAAGAAAATGACAAATAACTAGAGGGTCTGAGACATTACCTCAAATTCTCTTAATTTTTTACAATTAAAAGAATTTTGCTGATCATTTAAATGGTGTAAATATAATACACTGAAAAAATTATAAACTACATAAAATTAAAAATTTTCCATTTGCATTTAAACATCATTAACTTTTTAGAGATCCCCTCGTGTATCTGTACACAAATGCACACACATACATATAAAATTTTACATACATGGAATATATTCATTTTTTTTTGTAAGTACCTTTTATAAATACAGTCTTAATTTTCACTTGTGTGAACACACTCCACCAACAGATGCCAGTAACTCGTGTGCATCCCTGTATCCCTCTCTTGGAGCTCATTTCTCTACAAACAAATATATGTAGGGATTTTGGGTTATTGTATTATAAAAGTAGGTTCCTATTATGTACCTTCCTCTGTGTCTTACTTTTATTACTTAAGAATACATCATTTGTGAAGATTAATTTTGTGTATCAAATTGGCTGGGCCAGAGGGTGCCCAGAGAGTTGATCACACATTATTCAAGGTGTGTTTCTGTGAGGGTGTTTTGGGATGAGATTAACATTTAAATAAATGGATTTGAGTAAAGCAGATGGCACTCCATTGTGCTGGTGGGCCTCATGCAATCAGTTGAAGGCCTGACTAAAATACCAACCTCCCCAAGCAAGAGAGCTCTCCAGCTGACTTCTTCAGACTTCCTCTGCACCATCAGCCCTCCTGCATCTCCAGTCTGCCAGCTCACACTGCAGATTTAAACTTGCAAGTCTCCATAATTGTATGAGCCAACTCCTAACAAATCGCTTTTTCTATATATTCACATCTGTATTCTGGTTCTGTTTTTCTGGGGTACTCTGACTAATACAATCATTTAAAATACAGAATTATCATATGACCCAGCCATTCCACTCTTGGGTGTATACCTAAGATAAATGAAAACATATGTCCACACAAAAACTTGCACACAAGTTTTTACAGCAGCATTACTGACAATAGCCAAAAAGTGGAAATAACTCAAATTTCTATTAGTAGATGAATGGATAAATAAAATGTGACATATTCAATGGATACTGTTGAACTGAAAAATGGCAGAAAGTATTGATACGTGGATGGACCTTCACAACATTATGCTAAGTTAAAGAAGCTGGACACACAGAGGACCACATGTTATATGACTTTTGTTTACATGAAATATTCAGAATAAGCAAATCCACAGGGACAGAAAATAGATTAGTGGATATTCAGAGTGAAGCCAAGAAGTGATTCATGGGTGGTGGCTAAAGAATATGGGGTTTCTTATTGGGTTGATGAAAATGTTTTAAAATTAGGTAGTAATGATGGTTGCACACCTTTGTGAATGGATTAAAAAGCTATGTAATACATCATGGAACTCGGAAGGGTTAGCACTCCATTTGTGATTCCTGTCAACACCTGCATCTAATCATGAGAAAATATCAGAAGCCCAAACTGAGGGCATTCTACAAAACAGCCGGGCTGTTCTCTTCAAACACGTCAAGGTCATGTGAGACAATGGAAGACTGAGGAAGTGTCCCAGATTGAAGATTGAAGAGACATGGCAAGGGAATGCAATGTGGATCCGGAATTGGGTTGATCTTGGATCCTGGGTTGTATCCTAGGGACCTTTTTCTTTTTTCTTTTCGTTCTAAAGGACATCAGTGGAACAACTGACAGCAAAATAAAAAATAGTATTACACCATGTTGTTTGCTTGACTTTGCTGTTTACACTGTGATTATGTGAGAGCATGTTCTCATTTTTTAAAAAACACATACAGAAATATGTAGGCAAAAAGAAGAATCATGAAAAATTATATCTACCTGGAGAAAGAGAGAAAGTAAATGTGGTAAGAAGTTACCAACTGGGATATCTGAGTGAAAAAGATATAGAAATTCCTTGCATTACTTTCGCAAGTTTCCAGAAGGTCTGCAATTATTTCAAAAGAAAAAGGGGACAAAAAAAGAACACATCATGACTCTCTATCCTGGTCGCTAGTGTAAATCTGACCCATGCTTTCAGTGTCTGCATAATATTTTTTATACAGATGAATAACATTCATTTAAGGATTCTCCAACTGATGGCCCTTGGTCTTGGGTCCAGGGTTTGGCACAATAATTTACTTACATAAATCCTTATATGATGGTGCCTTATTTCCATAAGATAGAGTCCTGGGAGCAAGAATAATGGGTGGAAGTATAATGTCATACTTTTAATTTCAGTAGTTATGGCTAGATTGATTTCCTGAAAGACTACATAGGATATGAAATCTTTCTTCCAATGCTTGTCGATAGCAGATGTCACTCTTCTCTATTTTTGATCATGTTATTCCAATTTGCATTTCCCTAACTACCAATAGAGTTTTACATCTTTCTATGTAGAATCAGCCTTTTAGTTTGCTTTCCTATGAATTTCTTATTCACATCTTGCCTGTTTCTCTACTTGTTCACTAGTTTTTCCCGAAATTAATTTTTTTTAGCACCCTTTCAATATGCATTGAAAATACCACCCCCTCCCCAGTTTGGTCATTACCCTGTCAACTTCACTTACAGTGTAATTTGTCATTTGGAAAATTTTATATAATCGAATATGTCTTTTCTAATATGCCTTTCAGATTTACTGCCTTGGCTTTAAAAGCCTCCCCCATCCTAAGAGTAAAACAGAATTGCTTAAATTCTTTTTCATGATTTCTGATTTAATTATTTTTATATTTAGCATTTAATTTATCTAGAGTTTCTTTTTGGATATGGAGTAAGGAAAGAGATTAACTTAATTTTCTTCAAATGAGTAACTTGTTCCAGCAGCATATAGCACAGAAATCCCAAGAAAAACCCCAGAAGGACAGCATGGTGCAGTGCTTAAAATCCTAACTGCCTGATCTGGGATCCCCACCCTGCCAACACTGGCTGTGGGACCTTGAGAAAATCACTGAACTTCTCTGTCTCTCCTTGTGAACTTCCCTCCTTTGTGAAATGGGATCATAATAGAATCAGACCATAACTGACCTCATGTAAGTGCGTGGCGCAGTAGGTTCCTGGGCTGTGGTTAGAGTGGGATTTAGTACTAGTATTTTTCAGCTGAAAAGCCTCTTGCCCTACAGGTCTCAGGGATACAGGCATCTCAAGTGACTAATCTACTCCAGGTGGGACTCTGGGGACAGAGTGGCTGACAGTCCTCCCCCAGCCTCATGCAGCCGGCTCTGCCCCTCCGGGAGACCCAGGGTTTCCACCCACCAACCCCTCCTGGTGCCAGGGCTCTGAGCTCTTGCCCCCCAGACTCTAACCCTGCACAGTGGGGTGTAACCCTGGGGGCCCAAAGCCTGGCCCACCCCCAGAACCCCAGCCACCAGCCAGCCCTGTGGCTATTCGATTTAGGAGAGGAAGTAGGTGGTTGGTGGGAATCCGTGGGAAGGGCACTGGGGTCATCCTCCAAAACCCCCTGGCCTTCCAAATCTCCTCGGCTCTTTCCTGGTTACGAAGGCGACCTTGGCCAAGGACCGGGGGAAAGGGCAGGGTGCGGAAGTCATCTGAGGCCATAAAACTTGGCACCTGTCTTCTTTGTGTTAGTTTATGAGGCTGTGGGAGTGTGCACCCGAACACATGCTTTCTGTCTACGATAAACCTTTGAACAGTTCTTTGAGACTGTCGTGCCCTATGAAAAGATCAGCTTATGGGATTAAGGTTAACAATGAACCAAATATATTCCCTATAAATATTCGTATAAAGTAAAGCAGCAATGCTTGGGGTGGGGGACATAGCAATCTTCTTTCCCTGAGCTCATGTATCCAGGTGAAAGACTTCTGCTCCAGAAACAGCCCTTCCACACTCCCTGCACCTCCATGGAGCCACATGGGGAAGGCAGCACCATTGGCACACAGCTCTCGTGGGGTGGAGAGAACCTGAGCGATGGCTTCGAGTCCTGGAAACCGGTTTCCACCTTTCACCCTAGTTCAGTGCCAGAAAGTAATCTTGAGTGACTATGTTAGCTTTGCAGATTCCAACTTCTTCCCAGAGGCCTAGAGCATGAAAATGAGAACGAGGGAATGGTGTTACTGTTCCTAAAGCCATGTTGTCCCTGCAGAGTTGGGGGAATAAAGTCAACAACAGAAAGGAAGAGGCCTGGATCACCTGTCTCCAGCCTCCACCCAGTCTTCCAGTCACAGCACCCAAGTGGCTAGAAGAATGTCCCCTTCCCTCCCCGGCCTCACAAACATGAAAAGAACCCAGCTCTTCTCATCTCTGACTGCACCCCAGAGTGCACTGAACTCAGGCAAGCACACTTTTTTAAGCCATCCAAGGTTGTGTGAAAGACTGGATATCCCAAGAAGGAGAAGGATTTGGGGCCCCCTCCCCTCCTGGTGCCCTGCTGCGGGTTCTCCTCTCTGCAGCCTGAACACATTGGAATCTGGCTGCTGGGAATTGTTGGGAGACATATGGCTCATTGAACCTCTGCATTTGCTTCCTGGTCACTGAACTCAGCCTCAAGCCACCTGGGAGAGCCTGGGGTTGGTCCCAGAGAAAGGACCCATCCACATCCCGCAGCCCACAGATACACATGCAATCTGCCTTCTTAACAAGCAAGTAAACCATTCCCTGCGAGATGCAAGCTATCCCATGGGTGGCACCAGCTTAAACAGAAGGTTCTACCCATGACCCGGCCCCCCCACCGTGTCACCTACCCAGTCTCGCCTTGTACTCTGTGGTTGAAAGTTAGGGACTTTTGCTCCCCCCAGAAGGCCATGCAGCAGAACCAGCTTCCAGGTCAGGTAACTGGGCCCATGGGAAAGTCCCAGCTCCCTGGGCTTGCCCTTTGAAATCCGCCTTTCATAAACCCCTGAAAAGTCTGGTCAAAGTGGTCTAGCTGTTCCTGGCTCCGCAGCACCACTTCCCAGATACTGAAGGCTGTTAATACACAGGGAATTCCCTTCTAGATGGGAGTGGCCTGCTGGTAGAGGAATTATGGGAAATAGTAAGGAAAGAAAGAAAAAACTCACACAGTAAAAATTCATTTGTCAATGAGCATGACCTCATAGTTCTGAGAAATGTAGATACTTCAAGACTTAACTTTCCTTTCCCGGAGAGAGAGGGAAGAAGTATTTTACCCCCAAACTCTATTTCCTGGATTCAGAAAATGCATTCCACTCAACTGGAGCATTTGCGTGGAGGTGTTAATTTAATTTGAGCTCCTAGTTTTTCTTGCTGGTAAAGCAGAGCACCCAGCACTTGTCAGTTTTGCTCTCCACCTTGGTCACTTGAAATCTTCCCCTGAAAACTGTCCAGTGCAACCCAGACACTGACACTGTGGCCCCTCACCAAGTGCTCCCAAGGCCTAGATCAGAGGCACCAAGAGTGACCCAGTCAGGAATGCTGTCTAGCCCAGAAATTTTCAAAACGTTCTTTCTTGTTCAAATTAAACCATCAGGCACCCAGGTGGGTTAAGCACTGTGCTGATCTCAGGCCTTTTCAGAATTTGGTGGCAAAATTGAGTTGCAGACAATACTAGGAGAGTTCCAGGACTGAGCTCTCTATTGTAAGCCATGGTCCAGCTTCTACTGAAGGGGAAGTTTCCTGCTGTGGATGACTAGGCCAAAAGTGGGAAGTGAGCAGGGAGAAGTGAGGGGAGATGTAGTATGCATGCCAATGCCAGGTAGCAGTTAAGGGCCCATGAGGTCTGTGGACAGAATTTAGAGGGACACCAGTCAGCCTGGATATGTGTTTCTTCTGCAATTATGGTCCAATGCACAGGTGCAAGGGTCCGGGAGTGGGGGTAGTGCTCATATAACCAGACTTGTGATTTTGCAAAGCAAGTTAAAGATGAGAGAAGGCAGGGGAATGGAAGGTGCACGCGAGGAGGAGCGTAATTCCTTACAGCAGTCTGGAAGCTTGGGTAGAAACGTGACAACAAGTGAATCTAAAGGATAATCAGAGTTGCAATTGTAGAGGAAGTCAGTTAGGAGAATGTAGCTGTTGTCAGAGAGTAAGAAGCACAGAATAGAGATTACGAATAATTTATAGCTTTTGGCATAATGGCTCCATCATTATTATACCTATTGTACAGGTAAGAAAATGGAGGCACAAAGAGAATGAGTAACTTGCCAAAGAGTTCATGTCTGGTAAGAGGCTGAGGTAGGATTTGAACCCAGGCAGCTTGTCTGGCTCTAGGACCCACACTCTTCACTACTACACCATGTTACCCCTTGGATGAAAAAGAAATAAGAGCACCTCAAGGTTTTCAAGAACAGTGCACAAAAATATCTTAGAACTTAAAAAACAAATGTATTTCAAGACCAAAGTACAGTAGGTGACTTGAGTGAGTCACTGTTATAAGTCACTGTTGAGACCCTGAGCGGGTGAGCTGGCTTCCCGTGAGGCTGTAGAAAATCAAATGAAAGAAAACAGGTCAAACTGTAGAACCCAAATGCAGGAGGCTGGGAGTCATGAAGAAGAGCAGGAAGAGCCCCAGAGAACAGAGGCTGAAGGAGGCAAAGGAGGAGGTGGGGGAGTGACAACACGCGGACATTGAGAATCATTTCCTTGAGCAGAGTGGAGCGCCAGAAGTGAAAATGCCAGATCCAGAAGTGAGATCACCAGAAGTGATATCATTATGGGTGGCTCACAGAAGTGAGCCTGTGTAGATCATCTGTGCTTTGCAATAAAACTGCCACTGGTCGGCCATCAGCCGTCAGTGGACCTCCTGTCATCCCAACTTTGATCTCTGTGTCTTTTTGCATCTCTCTGTGTTTTTCTTTTTCTTGCATCTCCCACCCACCCCTCTCGGGTTAGGCTGGATTGCAGAGCTGGTCTCCACAGAGCAGAAAAGAGATCTGAGTGTGAATGAGAAGATTCCATGAGTCACAGGGATGACAGCTTAAGAGAGACACATGCCTAGGTACATCTTGGTAAAACTCCTGAACACCGTGGACCAAGAGGATGTCTTTGAAGATTCCAGACAGAAAACTCAAATTACTTAAAAAAGAAAAAAATCAAACCAGTGTTGGACCTTTTATCTGCAACCCTGGAAGTTGGAAGACCATGGAAAACCCCTAACTGCTAATTTTTCTGAAATCATTTAGTAATTCTAATTTCAGAAAATGATAAAACTTCCCTAGAATATGTGATTTCTCTTTCAAGAATTCTTATGTGCAAACCCTGTGTTATAAACTCCCAGGCAGAATATCATTATAAGAGTGTGCAGTGATCTACACACCCAAGCCCTGGCCCAGGCTTATTGATCACTGCTGTCTTCCCACCTTTGGAGGTGGGAAGAAACTCCAAATGACCGATAGAGAAGAACCATGAGCCAAGAATCCTATCCCCAGTCAAGACGTCAGTCACCCGGCAGAGAGAAAAAGTTACATTTGCAGATATGCAAGGAGGAGATGTCATTACCCACATATGTTATCTGAAGAGGGGAAACCACCCAGACAACACCTCCAAAGGTGGAGAGACAGTGGTGATCAATAAGCCTGGGCCAGGGGCCTGGGTGTGTAGGTCACTGCACACTCTTACAATGATATTCTGCCTGGGACTTTATAATATAGGATCTGCACATAAGAATTCTTGAAAGAAAAATCACATATTCTAGGGAAGTTTCATCATTTTCTTAAGTTAGAATTACTAAATGATCTCAGAAAAATTAGTAGTTAGGGGTTCGGAGGGGCAGAAGGGAACATCTTACCTAGGCTGATGGGGACAGAGAGGGGAGGTGGATCCATTCTAAAGGCCTCATGCATGGGGTTGGTAGTAGAAGGGGAATGGAGATCTCAGAGAAGGAATAGTTGGTATATTGTTTTCATATAGAGTAAAGAATGTGGTCGATTGTGAATGTCAAGGTAGATGACAGGAGCACTCATAGAATGGAAATATACAGTTAACAAAGGTGAAGGAAACATACATCAATCAGATCATACTAGCAACGTCAGGAAGAACCAGAAAACAACAGAGTAAAAGAGGTAAGCGTAAAGTACATGAAAAGGCCAAAATAAAATGTCAGTCATCCCACTAAATTTACATAGTGAATTCTCCAAATGAGAGTTTGCCAACTTGAATGAAAAAGAAAACACAGCCATGTGCTGCTTACAAAACAGTGAGAGGAAAGAAAACTGCAAAGAGATTGATAACCTTACAAATGCTAACAAACTAAAAAAGATGCAATGCCATTTGTTCAGGAAAGGGTTAACTCAGCAGGTCTGGGTTGCTCAAACCTTGCACATTCCCAAGAAACATTTGTCTTGAGGCCTGACCCTTAGCCAGCTCCCAGGAGGTGAACTCTGTGCTCTGGGCCCTTGGAATATGCTGCCTGATGAGTGGTTTTGTATGCTTGGTGCCTTAGGCCAGGCTATATACCACCTTAATTAAATGCTAGCAGTATGACGTATGGCAGACACCTAGTTGTGTATACCTGAAGCCTTGGACCTCATGGCACTAATATGACTCAGATGGCTCATGCTGTGATTTTCAGTAAATGCCTGTTTTTGCTCTGGGGGTGCTGGAGTCTGAGCAACTGGGGTCAGTCACACAGGCACTTCACACCTTTGTGATTGGCCCCAATAAAAACCCCAGACACCAAAGTTCAGATGAGCTTCCCTGGTAGCAACGCTTCTCACATGTTATCACACATCGCTGTGGGGAGAATTAAGCACATTCGCACAACTCCACCTGCAGAAGACATGGGAACTTGCACCTGGTTTCTCCTGGGCTCCAAGCTGTGTTCCTTTTCCCTTTGTTGATTTTAATCTGTATCTTTCCACTGTAATAAACCATAACTACGAATATGACAAATTTTTTTAGTCCTATGAGCTCTTATAGCAAGTTCTTCACCAAGCCTAAGGATGGTCTTGGGAATTCCTGACCACAATATGAATATCAGAAATAGTGAGATTTGAGGTTATGAGTACGACATAAAACAAGGAGCAAAGGAACATTATGCAATAATGAAGAAGATTGTATTGATTTCCTAATGCTGCTATAACAAACGATCATGATCTTTTAGAGCTTACCCTGTAGTTCCAGAGGTCAGAAGTTTAAAATAATTTCACTGGGCCCAAGCCAGGCTGTGCTCCCTGCAGAGGCTCCGACAAGAATCCGTTCCCTTGCCCCTTCTGGCTGTCAGAGGCCACCTGCCTTTGCCACCGGCCTTCCTTGGCTCAGCTCTCTTCCATTTTCAAAGCCAGCAGCAAACGACCTTCCAGTCTCCCTTCCCTTCCATCATCACATCACCTTCTTTCCTCCCGGCTCTCCTGCCTCCCCCTTCGAAGGCCCCTCGTGATGGCACTGGGCTTACCCAGAGGGTCCAGGATCATCTCAACATCCTTAATTTGGTAATGTCTTAACTTAGTAACATCTGCAAAGTCCCTTTTGCCAGGCCAGGTGACATTCACAGTTTCCAGGAATTAGGACATAGGCATCTCTGGGGTGGGGTGGGGGGGTGCAATGAACTATGTATTTGTGTCCCCTCCAAATGTATATGTTGAAATCCTAACCTCTAATGTGATCGCATTCAGAGGCAGAGCCTCTGACAAAGCCCTCATGAATGGGACTAGTGCCTTTATAGAAGAGACCCCTGAGAGCTCCCTTGCCCTGTGTGCCACGTGAGGATACAGCAAAAAGATGGCCTCCTATGAGCCAGGAAGCCACTCTTCACCAGACACTGAATCTGCTGACGCCTTGATCCTGGACTTGCCAGCCTCCAGAAGTGTGAACAATAAATGGCTGTTGTTTATAAACCATCCAATCTATGGTACTTTATTATAGCTCCCCAAATGGACTGACAGGGGACCATTATTCAGCCTACCACAAGATATAGTAGGCTTTTCTATACCCTGAATAGCATGCTAGATAAAGATATGAAGCCAAAAATGTCAAAAATATAAGAGAAACAACCTAGATGTCCATCAACAGTCAAATGAATAAGCGAATTGTGTTTTATTAATACACTGGAACTATATGCAGAAGAAAAGATGAACTAGAACTCGATACACCAACAGGGAAGATTCTCACAAACAAGGTTGAATAAAAGAAGGCAGGAAACATTATTATACATCATGTCATTGCATTTATATAAAGTTGAAAAAATAACGGGCAAAACTACTCTGTACTGTTAGGAAGAGGATACTGTTTATCTGTGGGGCCAGGGATACAGGGACCTGTGGATACAGGATAACTAGTAGAGGGGAGATTTCTGGGGTGCTGGCAAATTCACATTATTTTATCTAAGTGCTGGTTTTATGGCTGGGTTCAGTTTGGGAAAATTCACCAAGCTATATCCATAAGATTTGGCACTTTTCTGTATGTATGTGGTATTTCCATAAGGAGGTTACATTAAAAACTATAGGAGAACTTAAGAAGACCGTATTACATTCCTTTCTGGAGCCAAGATGAATAGGCCCACTTTTTCCTGCTCCTCCCATCGAAACACTATGGAGATAATTCAACAATCATAGGAGGATTCTGAAGCACGGAAAAAAGATGGACTGGGCATGAAGCTCAGGACTTGAAGAACAACACACTGTGAATTCCCTGAGTTTTCATTTTTTATCTTCCATTTACCCTCCAGCTAGGTACTGGAGAAGCCTGCCACCCAGAATTGGCAACAAGTATAGATAAACGAATAAAAATTAGAAAATCTCATGCTCTCTGGCCAAAGGACCAGGAGAGAAGCCCATCAGGGATGTCACATCAACTCCCATACACAGTGGCGGTCACACCTGACCTGCCTGCAGCATCAACAATAGAGCCCAAGCTGGGGACCATTGCCTGTACTGGATGGCAGAAGAGCCCCTCTACCTGGGCCATTGCCACCAGACCTCTACCCAGAGGCTCATAGCCTCTTAGACTCCATGGTTCTTGTCCTCCGTGCACTGGTAGAAGGTGGCCCAAGAGAGGATCCCCTCCCTCAGATCACTGGCAGAGATAGAGAGTAAAGTGCACCAGAACCAAGTGTCCAGAAAAAAGACCAAGGGAAATACTCTGTGTCCTGATGGTCCAGCTTTCCCCTCCCTCATCTTCTGTCCCCACCTCCACCTAAGAATAGTAGGGCCAGGGATGCACCATTGACTTCCTTCGTCAGCACCAGTACAGACTTGACAGGGGCACAAGTGGAACCAGAAGAGTGAAACAGACCAGAATAGCCCCCAGGGACTCAGAAAGCTAGATGGCCATTGGAATCACTGCCCATAAAAGTAGACCAGAACCTAAATGTTAAATAAAATACAGTGATCGCTTTCTAAAATAAAAATGTAAGGAGCATCAGGACACTCTTAACACATTCAGCAAATGTCCAGGATGTAACTGAAAATCACTGATCACACCTAAATCACCTAAATCAATATTGATGCCCATACTGAGATAGATCAGATGTTGGACTTATTTGACAAAGATGTAAAGCTACCATCTTAAAATCACTTCAATAAGTAACTGCAAATTCATTTGAAACAAATGAAAGAAAATGTAAAATTCTCAGAAAAATAAGGATTTATAAAAAATAATGAAATGGAAATTATACAAATGAAAAATAAAATAAAACTTTACCGGATGTGCTCAATAATAGAGTAGGGTGACAAAAGACAGAATCAATAAAGTTGAAGACAGATCAAGAGAACTAATTTAGGCTGAACAATAGAGAGAAAATAGACTGACAAAACTAAATAAAGCCTTCAGGAACCTGTGTGATGACAACAGAAGATCTAACATTTGTGTTATCAGAATCACAGGAAAGGAGCGAGAATGTGTCATTGAAAAACCCTTCAAAGGAATCATGGCTTACAAATTCCCAAATTTGATGAAAGACAAGACAAATTTCCTAGAGATTTAGGAAGCTGAGTGAATCCTGAATAGGATAAACTTAAATAAATCCATGCCAAGACACATTATAATTAAACTTCTGAAAACTAAAGACAAAGAAAAAATATTTAAAGCAACCAGAGAAATACAACAGATTACTGAGAAGGAAACAATGATTTGAACGAAAGCAGATGTCTCCTCTAAAAACATGGAAGCAGAAGAAAACACATTCTGCATGTGAGTGCTGTAAGGAAAGAACTGTCAGCCATGAACTATTCTTATCATTTTTGTTCCTCAATTCTCCTTTACTACCTTCTTTTCTGTTAACTGATTTTTTTCCAGTATACAATTTTGATTCTGTTCTCATTTCTTTTTCTGTTTTGTTTGTTTGTTTAATGGTTTCCCTGGGAATACAACTGATATCTTAACTTCATAACAATCAAATTTGAATTAATCCTACATAGGTTCAAGATAAAAATGCTGCCCCTGTGTACCTCCATCCACCCCTTTATGTCATTATTCTCACAAACTATATCTTTGTGCCTTGTGTACCCATTAATATAGATTTTTAATTATTGGTGTTTGTTTTTTTATGCATTTTTAGGAAATGAAATATGAGTTACAACAAAAATGTAATAATACTGGCTTTTATATCTACCTATGTAGCTAACATTATTGTTTTTTTTCTTTTCTTTATATGAAAGTTTACTGTCTTTACATGGACACTTTACTGTCTAGTGTTCTTTCATTTCAGCCTGAAGGATTATCTTTAGCATTTCTTTTAGGGCAGGTAGACTAGTGATAAACTATCTTAGTTTTTGTATACCTTGCAATATAAACAAAACTCCATTTTTGAAGGATAATTCTGATATATATAGAATACTTTTTCCTTTGTTAGGTTTTTTTTTCCTTCATCATTTTAAATATGTCATCCTGACTTCTGGTATCCACAATTTCTGAAGAGAAATTGATTGCTAATTTTATTGGAGATACCTTGTAGGTGGATGAGTTGCTTTACTCCAGCTAATTTCAAGATTCTTTCTTTTTGTCTTAAAGCAGTTTGATTATAATGCGTCTTGGTGTGGATCTCTGAGTTTTAATCTACTTGAAGTCATTAAGCTTCTTGGATGTGCAGATTCATGTCTTTCATCAGAATTGGAAAATTGCAGCCATTATTTCTTTAATATTTTTTTTCTGCCTCTTTCCTCTCCTTCTGGGACTCCCATTTTACATTTTTTGGTACTCTTGCTGGACCCCCACAGGTCATTATTTTACCTTTCAGCAACTCAGACTTGAAAAATTCTCAATTAACCTACATTCAATTTCTCTTTTCTTCTGCCTATTCAAAGATGGGCAAAATAAAGACAAACCCTTGCACCGCTCCTTCAAGGAACTGAAAAAGGGGTCAAAACACACAATTCTTGAGAATAAGGTCTGTAATGCTCTCTTTGGCATCAGAAACCTACATTAAGAGCGTAGGCTGCCATGTTCATGGGTGCCACTGATCAAGAGAGGTGGTAGATAGGAAATTTAAAGAGAGCCAAAGTGCTCTCTTAGTAGTGAAGCAATTTCTTTATTAAGCTTTGTCCTGGTTGCTGTAAGTTTTTGACTAGATTCTAGAGTTCTGAAAAAGTCAAATCTGACCCTTTTTTTAGAATATTATTTCTATGGGGAGACAGAGCCCTGGTGGAGTCTACTGTACCATTTTCAGTGATCTCATGCTTCTGTATTCTTTCTTACATTTGCATCTGTATCTACAACTAAATTAAAATTAAACATTTAATTAAGATGTTTTAAAAATAAATTAAAATATCATCATAAGGGAAAATCCTAAAATACTGCTTAGAAAATTGAACCAAGTTAAAATGAGTAAGGGCATAGAGAAATTTAATAAAATGATCAATAAAGTCAATTAGTAGATGCATATGGAATGTTACATTCCTCACATCAAGAATATGCTCTTTTTTCCCATTTGTCCATATAACACAAAAATGGATTAAATTCTTAAGTATAAGAAAATATTAAGAAGTTTAAAAATTAGGAATGATAGCCCATATGTTCTAACAGTATTTTAATTAAAAATCATTAATAAAATCATAAGCTTTTTAACTTTTCAGAAATTATGAAACCCAGAGCTAGATAAACTTTGGATCAAAAAATAAATAAAACTATAATTATAATGCACACTGAAAGTGAGAAATAATCAACAATTCATACTAAAAGTCAGGCCTACTAAAAAAATTTTTAATATATTTTTTATTGGAGATGAAAAATTCAAGAAAAATAGGAACTTAGTACTTGTATTAGTTTGCTGGGGCTGCCATAACAAAATACCAAAAACTGTGTAGCTTAAAATAACAAAAATTTATTGTTTCACAGTTCTGGAGTCAAGAAATCTGAAATCAAGATGTCAGCCAGGCTGTGCTCCCTCCAAAACCTCCAGGGAAAGATCTTTTCTCACGTCTTCCAGATGTTTCTTAATCTAGTGTGACTGGAGGGTAGACCCTACTCCAGTACAACCTCGCTTTAACTGATTACATCCACAATGTCTCTATTTCCCATTAAAGTCATATTCTGAGGTACAGGTGGTTAGGACTTCAATGCATTCTTTTGGGGGGACACACTGCAACCCCACAGCACTTCTCATTGTAGTAAATTAGGAAGGGAACAACGTATTAAGCCACAAAGAGTTGGAAGGGGAAGTTAATAAAGACAAGGCTAATATCTATGTAATAGGAACCAAAACACAGCAGAAAGGATATATAAGTCCAAGAGCATGTCATTGAAAAGTCCAATAATGTAGATAAACTTCCTGTGAGACTGATAAAGGCAAAAAGAAACATAGTAAAAATATGCATGAGTAAAAGAAGAAAATCAGATAATCACAGATACAGGAACAGGTGAGACTACTGTAAATGACTGCTACTTACAACGCTATGGCAACATACTTGGAAGAAGATGCTTTCATTACAAAATATAAAATTATCCCCAATCAAACCAAGAAGAAAACTTAATAAATCATTTATCATAGATGAACCTGAAAAGATAATGACAAATATACAAAGAGAACTGGCACCTGATTTCATACCTGGGTCCCAGTTCTGTTCATTCCAGTGTCATTTATCTATTTCAAACTATAGAAATGTGGCAATATCCTCAATTTATAAAGCTAGCATCACTTTACTACAACATTTTCTAGTAATGTCAATGATAAAAAGTAAAGTATAGATCAGTGCCTCTTATGAATATGGATGGGAAAATTTTATCAATATTATCCAAATTATCAGCAAAGGAAGGTACTCACACAACTTCGTGTCACCTGAGAAAAAGGAAAGCTAAGACTCCTACCTCACACTATATAAAAAAATAAAATCATGATGAATTGAACTTAACTATAAGAAATAATACAAACCCAAAAAGAATATCTAGGCTGTTTTATTTACATCCTGGGGATTTAGAAGATTTCCTTAGGCAAGAACACCTTCCACCTAAGTTGGCATCTTGAGCGCAGTGGAATATGACACAGACTTCGAGCACCCAACTCACCTCCCTACTTGGGGACCAGGCTTCAGGATTAGCAAAGTGTGTTCTGTCCATGCATGAAGGTATTGGATTAAGTCTTTCATTTCCTTCTTTTGGGCAAATTGGCATATCACAGAGTTGTCTCCTTGACCCTCTCCTAAGCAAACTTGTTCTGAGTCAGCCTTAAAACCAAAAAACATATTTATTTCTCAAACAGGCAGAGGGCACAAAGCCATAGTTAATTTAGTGGACAACAGGCTGAGAGGGGGAACATTTTCCATAAATTAGAATTATGGGTCTAAACTAACAATGAGGAATTTACCAAATCCTACATTTAAGACTAAACAGACAAACTAAACCTCACTCTTATGTCCCCATATCGAGAGTCCAAATATTGATGCCATTAACCCAATAATCTCTCTCGGACATTCACCTAAAAGTTCAAAACAAGAAATTAAGTACATACATAAAAATAATTTACCACTTGGATATTGATTAAATGATTTTACTATGAACTAAGTCGACATGAAGTTAGATGTTAGAAGGACAAATATTTTTTTCTCCATTTGTTTAGGTACAGGATGGGGAAGACCAGCCTTGAAGGCAGCTGGAGGGGAAAACCGTGGCGATTTCGGCGGACCCAACTCGGAGACAGCCCACAGGGCAAGACGTGTCACATTATTAACAACATAGGGACCAAAAGGAGGGGAAAGGGCTCTCTCTGGGCTTCCACTGACTGGGATGTGTCCCAGTATGAGCAGGCTCAGGGCAGCCCAGAACAGCCAGCCAGGCACCACCTTGCGTGGAACTGTGGGCTGTCATCTAGAAGTGCTGCCTCCTCCAGATGGAGCGCCCCCCTCCAGGGTGCCCTGGGCCCCAGCACATCTGGCCATGATGCTCCCCTACCGGCCTCTGGGGTCGGGCGTTTGCCCTGCTCCACAGCATCCAGGCTGACACTCAGCTCCCAAGACTTTTACTTAGGGCTCCGGGCCCATCAGGCCACAAGGGGACTACCTGATTTTAGGGTAAAGGAGGGGCCCAGAGAGTGAAGTTTCACTTGCAGAAAGTGATTCTGGGTCTTCTTACTCCTCCCCTCTGTGTGTTAAAAATAAATACCCTTCTTCAAGAAAGAGTACATGAAAACTTCAAGCACCAGGTAGTAAATATATTTTTCAGGAAGGAAAACTGGAAGCTGCCATCTGCTTACTGGCTTCAAATCAACAGGGCCTTGCTCACCCATGGACACTGACAGTTGAAGAAGAAAATTTTTGTCCAATGGCTGACAGCAAGGATTTCAGGATTGTCTGGGATGCTTTAGCATGAAAGAAACAGAAATCTCAGCTCAAATTGGCTAAAACTTGAGGACAGGTGTTAGGTCTCACTCCTTCTTGGCCAGAGGTTGGTGGCCCCAAACTGGGTGATCGTGAGGCCTGGCCCTGTCTCCTGCCAGCCTCCAGCTGCCCTCCCCTGTGTGCTGGCTTCATCCCACTGCCGCAGCAGCTCAGGCCTCTCGACCTGCTGTCAGGACTCCAGAGGAACAGAAAGTGGTTGTCTCTTCCTACAGCTCTTGCCCAGAAATAAAGACACTCTTCTCGGAAATTTCCAGCAAACCTGTCTGTAAGTCCTGTTGCTTGAGTCAGACACATGCATGCCTGATCACCCACATGCAAGTGGACGGGCCTCCTCACCCCACTAAGCCCCAGCCAGAGGTGGGTGGGTAGCACAGGGTCACACACCTAAACAAAACCAGTTCAGTTTGGAAGGAGAAAGGGCAGGTCACCAGAAATGCCTCCTAGTAGGATCCATGATACCACAGCCATTTTAAAAGGTTTTTCCTTACACATTAAAAATTCTACATATGTTGACCATAGAAAATGTGGAAAACAGAAAAGCATGAAAAAGAAAAAAAATCCCACCAACAGAGAAAACAGCTTTGCAGATATGCATCGTTACAAGTCTGTAGACTTTTTTTCTATGGATATATACACATACATGTTACGCTTCACAAAATTTGAAACACCCTGTACATAGTTAGTAGTCGGTATTATTCAGTAATTAACACAGGATGTCCCAAAAGTCTTAGTGCTATTTTAGGCTTTAGTAAAGGTGGCAGGATAAATCAACAAACTTACAAAATGGCATCATTTATTTCAATTTCTTCTGTACTTATTTAGTTTTTTGAATTCAGAGTAACAAATTTTCACTTTCTTGTGTTAGTATCTCTGACTGATGATGGCAAATGTCAAGTAAAACAAAAATCAAAAGATTAAATATTTATGATTCCAAATTTACAAGTGCTTAGAGCTGCATTAAAACTGTTGTTAAACATTTCTATATAATTCAGTTTTATTGGTTATGTAGTATTCCACCATAATTTATATAAATAGTACCCTATTGCCAGATGTTTAGGTTGTTCCCCATCCTCTATCCCATGATTTAATGTCCTAGGGAAAGTAGGTTGACTAGAATATGCATTCTAAGGAAAAGGACTGTGGATGTTGGTTACTGAAAACCTCAGCTTGAATCCCCTTCCTGCCCCCTCGCTTCCCCTCCCCCACTAGCCAGCACAGTGAGTTGTCGCTTCGAAGAGGCAGCTGAAGAGATTTCCTAAGAACAGTACACTGTGTGTGCTGTGTGTGGTAATACATTCAACCAAAGCCTAGGGAAACAGCCATCCTCCCCTGATGATGAGTTTGCATTTTGAAGTAAAACATGTCTGAACTACTCTCTTAGTTGAACATAGTCCACAGTCGCCCATGAAATGAAAATGTAAAAACTACAGTTGCCCTGAGGTTTATCTTTTTGCCATTAAATAGTTTTCTAGGGCCAAAGAACGTGGTAGCAACTATGTTTTAAAGCCAGGTATTTTCTCACAATGGAAACCCACATACAAATTATTTGAAGCCTGGGGAACTTGTCACAGTGTATGACTAGACAATGATAGGACCGTTGAATCCATGTGATCGCAGATATCATGTTCCATAGACTCTGATGGGACTGTTAAGTCCATGTGATCACAGGTATCACGTTACCTTACATATATCATCCCTAAATGTCACGCTTTGGTCAGTTTCTTAGCCATGTTTTCCCTCTGAAACACATTTCAGCCTTGACGGTTCCTAAAACGTTTTCGAGAGGGTTTCCCAGAGGATGTAGTAACCCAGGGTTAAATTAAATTAAAACAATAACAATATGGAAAGAGGAAGGAAGTATGCTAATCATAAAGGCTGATATCTTTACTAAGACTGAGTATCCAGCTTGACTCAGAGTTTCCTGCGCAAAAAGAGGAACGCAGTGTCCACAGCTCTAGCATCAGAAAGGGGAAAGCGCCCAGTCTCCACCCACCCCTCCACACGAATTCAGAAAGGCACTTGTTTGTGGAGTGTTCTGGACAGTAAGTATCACAAGAGATCCTTTTTTTCCAACAATATCGTGTAAAAAATGGAGAAGTAAATTTCTAATGTGTGCTTCTGGTAAAAACCCCTCGGTAAAGATTCCAGAATGAAATACTGTGGGAAAAGTCTGTTTTAAACCAATTTTTAATACATTAGTTTCAGTGCAGCTTTTCTTTTCAGACCCCTTAATACGCAATTTTGCACGTGGTTAATCATGGAACTTCTGTCCATGAAGACTTGTTAACACCTGGCAAAACTAGAGGTCCACAGAACGGGGCTTGGGAAACACTGCTTCAGATGACCTTCTTTAGGCCTGCTTTTTCTCAGCCTGGATTTTGATCCGTGTTGCACAGCTGGCTGGTTGAGGTTATATTCCCTGAGGAGAGCCCCGTGTTCTGCTTTGCACATGGCTGGCTGAAGGCAGAGGGATAGGTAAAGAGAGAAGTGAGTATGTGAATTTTGTGAATGTTCTGAAGCCTAACCAGCCTTCTTGCCCTAAAGAGAATTCAGCACCAGTGGACAGAACATGAGTTCCCCTTGAAGTATTTTAAGATTTGCTTTACCACTTGAAAAAGTACTATAATTAAGATTTCACACCCCAGAGCTTATGAACAGCAGGATGCCTAAGCAGCATTACTGAAACATATAATACAATACAAAAATCCCCAAGTGGGGATGCTGACCTGGTTTCCTTCGTAAAGGACATGGAAGTTTATTCTCATAGTCTGATCAACTTTCCCACAATCCCCTCAAATCTTTATATAACACCGTTTCTAGATATATGTTCCATTGGGATGTTAAAAGGATACTATATCCAAGTAATTCTGGCAAACACTAAATTAAACTAGTGAAAAGAAGGATAAGTTAGAAAGCTCCATTTGAAGAGACAGACCGAAAACATCTGTTTTTCTCTACTCTCTACTGTTAAATAACAGTAACAAAAGAAATGAATGAGGGAGGTGACTTCAGTGGATGAAAGATTTTAACATATTTCTGGGAAAAGAAAAGTGGATGAGAGTTTGATGCTGAAAGAAGGCGAGTGGAGGAAGCCAGAGGCAAGGCTATAAGCAAAGAAGAGGTCTTCCTGGAGAAACCAGGGGGCTCCAGACCCAAGGATGGCAAGCTTCCCAGGTGCTGGCCAGGCAGGCAGTGTTTATCACTGGGCAAAGAAGCCAGAGAGCTCTTCTCTTGAGAAACAGGCCTGGTTGGATGGGGATGGACTAATGGTTTAGGAATCCTGGCATTTTAGAGATTCCCAGCCAAAGGGCTGTCTACCTAGCTAGGTACCCAGAGCTCCATGTCAGCCTTCCCATTCTGACCTAATGAAGAAGAAAACCTACTTACACAACAGCAGAGGAAACTTTCTTCAGCCACCTGCAGGCAATCTAGTCCTAGGAAAACTTGGAATTATCAGACATATGTGGAATGTGAAAAAGTCAAGTAAACAAGCAAAAAAGTGAACTTGGAAAATCAGAAAAACTAAGTTAAAATATTCTAATTTGTATCATCACAGAGAAGATATTACATGCATAAAACAAGAAGAGGAGGCTATGAAAAAGGAATAAAATCTATGAAGCACTCAAGAAAATAATATATAATACTTCTTGTATCTTCTTGAGTAAATCTTTACTTGCCTCAAACTCAAAATAAGTTCTTCTATATCATGCTTTAGAAGTATTATTGCTTTACCTTTGACATGTGGAACAACAATTGTCTGGAATTGATTTTTTGTACTTTGTGAGGTATGGGTCAATATTTACTTTTGTGAGGTATGGGTCAATATTTACTTTTCTACATGTAGATATAAAAGTGATCCAATTCCACTTACTGAAAATAATTCTCTTTCTTCACTACTCTGGAGTTTTGTATAAATATAAGTGTCTATATACATGTGTTTGTTTTTGAACCTTATTTTATTCTCTGCTCTGTTTGCCTATTTTTGTATCAATACCATACTGTTACTTTATTATGTCTTGATATCTGGAGTGGAAATGTATCTCCTATTTGCATTTAAGTATATATGGTAGAGTCAGTTTGTTACTTCTACCACAAAGAAGGAAAAACCTGCTGAGATTTTGATTGAGAATGAAATAAATCCACAAAGATCGATGTGGAGTGAACTGACATCTTTTTTTATTCTTCAGTTAATTACATAATGTATCACTTCATTTGTTTAGCTCTTTTAATTCTTTAAAAAGTTTTCTGTGTGGAGGACTTGCATGTTTTTCATTAGAATTATTCCTAGGACTTTGATTTTTTTTTTTACAAGCTATTATAATTTGCATATTTAAAGTTATTTTAGTAAGGTGTTTTTGCTGCTGAAATATATTTGATCTTCAAACTCTTTTTATTGTGAAGTAATTATAGATTCACAGGAAGTTGCAGAAACTGTACAGAGAGGTCCCATGTACCATTCAAGTTAGTTTCTCCCAATCATAACACCTTACCTAACTATAACACAATATCAAAATGTTGTATTATTTCTAGGAAATCCACAGAAACTACTCAGATTTCACAGTTTTACTGCTTGTATGTTTATAGTTCTCTGAATTTCATCACACACACAGATTCATGTAACCACCATCCCAATCAAGATACAAGAACTGCGTCATCACCACAATTATGTCCCTCATGCTGTTGCTTTAGTGTCACAGGCAACAATTATAAATAAAGCTGCTATGAACATTCGTGTTCAGGTTTCTTGGACATAAGAATAAAAAAGTACAAGGGTCATATGGTAAATGTATACTTTGAGTTGACATCAAGAATCTGTTTTATGCCTATGGATGTTAAATTTCTCCAGCACTCTTTGTTGAAAAGGCTATCCTTCCTTCATTACACTGTTTTTGCATCTTTGTCAATAATCAACTGGGTATAATTGTGTGAATCCGTTTCTGGGTTCTCTATACTGTTCCACTGATTTATGTGTCTATTCCTTTGCCAACATCACATTGTCTAGAGTAATAAATCATTCTTCCCACATTATCCTTTTTTTTCACAATTGTTTTTGGTATTCTAACTCTTGCTCTTCTGTATAAATTTTAGAATAAACTTGTCTTCCAAAAAAGAAAAAATCTGTATCTCTGAAAACATTCTTCTTGGGATTTTTGTGCAATTGCATTAAACCTGTAAGTTTGGGGAGAATTGACATCTTTGCTATGCTGATGCCTTACAATACATGAACATGGTACATCTATAATTTAAGTTTTCTTCGATGTCTTTCATTAGTTCTTTGTAGTTTCCAGCATACAAGTTCCCTACACGACTTGTTAGATTTCTACCTAAGTATTTCTATGGGGGGGGAGGATATTGTAGATCATGCTGTTTTTAATTTTGTTTCCACATGTTCATTGCTAATTTATAGAAATACATTAAATTTTTGTGTGTTGACCTTGATTTTTATGTGTGGCTTGTATGATTTTCTGACCTCACTTATTAATCTAGTAGTTTTTATGAATCCAGCTTCTTTAATAACTATTAGGCTAACCAAATGATTTATTTTTTATTGGGTGAGTTTTTGGCAATTAATGGTGGTCAAGAAAATGGTCCATTTTATCTAAGATGTTGAATTAATGTATGTAGATTTTTTTCTCGCTATTCATCGTTGTCAAAATAGTACTAGATCTGTAGGGATCTGTTTTATTTCTGATATTAGTAATCGGTTTTATCCTTTTTTTCTTTGCCTTGCTAAAAGATAGGCCAATTTTATAGATCTTTTCAAAGAACCACATTTTTGCTTATTTGATTTTTTTCTATTGTTTTTGTTTTCAATTTTGTTGACTTGTTGTATTATCTTTATTACTTCCTCTCTTCTGCTTCCTTTAGGTTTCTTTTGCTCTTCCATTTCTAGTTTCTCAAGTTAGCAACTTAAATAATTCATTTGAAAAATCTTTCCTCTATCTTCTAAGCATTTAGTGCTACAGATTTCTTTCCCAGAACTACATTAACTGAGTCACACATATTTTTTGTTTTCATTTTTACTTCTTAAAATGCATCTTTTAAAATTTCTGAGACTCTGTCTTTGACCACTAACTTATTTAGAAATGTGTTATTTAATTTCTAAATGTTTTGAAGTTTTTTCTTATCTTCTGTTACTGACTTCTAGTTTGATTTTGTTATGGTCAGAAAACATACTCTTTGATTTCAATTCTCTTAAATTTATCCATCAGTGGACACTAGGTTTTCCCCACCTTGCAGCTTCTATGAGTAATGCTTCTATGGACGTGAGCATAAAAATATATCTTCAAGACCTTGCTTTCAGTTCTTTTCAGTATATATTCAGAAGTGTGGTTGCTGGATCATATAATTACTTAATTTTAAATTCTGTGGGGGAATTTTCATCCGATTTTCCATAGTAGCTGCATTACTTTACATTCCCACCAATAGTGCACAAGGGTTCCAATTTCTCCACATCTTTGTCAACACTTTTTATTTTCTGTTTTTGTAGCCAGTCTAATGAATGTGAAGTAGTATATTATTGTGGTTTGCTTTTCATTTCCCTGATGAAATGTTGAGCATCTTTTCATGTGCTAATTGGCCATTTGTGCATCTTCTTTGGAGAAGTTTCTCCTGAAGTCTTTTATCTACTTTTTAATTGTAAGTTTTTTGTTTTTGTTACTGAATTACAGGAGTTCTTTATATATTCTGGATACTAACTCCTTATCAGATATGTATGTGATTTGCAAATATTCTCACACTCTGTAGGTTGTCTTTTCATATCCATGTAGTTTTTAATAGTGGTTTGTTATTGAATTTCCATTTGGTTCTATTTCATTTATTTCAGTTCTCCACAAAATTTTTCAATCTTTTCATCTATTTTATTGAACATTATAATTAAATGATCCAATGTAACTGCAATATCTGCATTACCTATAAGTTCTTTCCACAATTTTTTTTCTGGTTTGGTTTTTTTTGCTATTTCTTAGAATGCCTGATAATATTTTATTGCATGCTGGAGACTGCCTATAAAAAATTATAGACAAAATTTGAGGTTCACTATCTTCCTTCACAGAGAATATAATTTGCTTTCTGGCAGGCAGAGTAGGGACACATTACTATCCAGGCTGGGATTGAATTGATTCAAAGTCAGGTTTCAGTCTTTTGTGAAGACTGATCTTTTCTTGGTTTGCTCTTAAACCTAGAGTGTAGCCTTTCCATGGTACCAATGGGACCTGGGGTGTTTGCCAGGGTTTCTACTTAGTCGGCCATTAGCTGAAATTTTGTCTCCCCAGACTCATGAGACTACCAAAAGTTCTGCATAATTTCCCAGCTTATTAGCTTCCTACACCCATGCTGTGTATAATTGGCAAATGTCTGAGAGGAAAAATGGAACAAAATACTGGGTTCAGCTCAAAGTGGACTCACTTTCTCTGGGATCTTAGACTCTCAAGTCTTGGCTGCTTTAGTAGCCTTGTGTCTGCATTTTGTCTTACCATTTACTATGAGACTGCCACAAACTAAACTCAATTTCCAGGGTCTTGGATACTTATTTTCTTCTCTTGGACCCATACCACTTTTGAACTAGCAAATCCCTCAAGGACAGAAGCACTACAGAATATGGGGCTCACCTATATGCAATTCTCTCTCTATTGTGTCATGGCCCTTTAAGTTCAGTCTGTATTAATAGCTTTCCAATGCTTTCTAACTGATTTAATTTGTATTTTTTATAGCATTATTAGTTGATCTCAATGGTCTGGAATATGCTATCCTATCATTATCTGAAGCATCAGCAGTGTTTTAAAAAAACAAGAACACATGATTGTTACAATGAAAAAACATCTAAGTACACAGGTTGAAAGTTAAAGTCTAGACAAATTTGTAAGCAGGCAGGAAAACAATGTCAAAAGCTTTCATAAAAAATACACAGAGAAAAGATGAGGTGGAATCAATCCACAAGGTAGAACATCCAACAAATAGGAGTTTCTGTGATAACAGAGTTAGTAAAAGTGGGGAACAAAATCATAGGAAAAAATGTACCACAGTCAAAGTCACCAGACTTCCAATTGAAAGGGACCACTAAATGAACAATTAGGGGAAAAAAATCCAGTAAGTGAAAGAAGACTCATGTCGTAGGCACTGTAGGCTACTGTTGACATAACATTAGGCTGCCTACCATCAGAAAGTGATCTGCTTCGTGATCGAGGTTGACCTGGATAACTGAAACCAAAGAAAGCAGAACTGCAGATAAGGGGGAACTATAGTGTTCAGAACTGCAGATAAGGAAAAAATCCTAGTTGTTTCCCAAGAGGGAAATTTTCAAGTACTAAAAATAAGAACCCCGCGGATACAAGCCCTCTCATCAGCAACAATCAAATGACAGAAGACAGTGAAACAATACCTTCAAAATTCTGAGGGAAACTTACATCAATATAAAATTTTATTCACAAACTATCAATCATATATGAGAGATGGAATGAATACAGACTTCTTCAAAAGACAAAGCATGAAAGTGTTCCTCCCATGTACCTGAGAAAGTTACTCAAGGATATGCCTAAAAAAATGTTTTAATTTTAAAAAATAAGGAAGGAAAACAAGAAAGAGAAGGAAATGAAATCCAACAAGCTGTTCGTCTAATCCAGGGAGGGGGAGGGGCAGTGACCACTGAAGGGAAGTCCCAGCATGACATTGGGCCAGCAGTCCTCGAGAGCAGCAATTCTGGCCAGGACAGGAAGCTGCGATGGTGTAAAGGGGATGTCTCTAAGAAAAGTGGATTGCTCTCTGTAAGTGCTATCAATAAAAGCTGGATAATTTGGAAGATAAGATGAAGACATCTTTTTTTTTTTAAGTGTTCAGGATTCTAGGAATAACATCTATTCAGGAAAACCATGGTTAAAATATGAACCAGGGCTTGAGCAATTAATGGAGAACAGGAAAGGACAATTCATGTGATCCAGAAACACCTTCCTTCCAGTGGTAGATGTCTTACCAATGGGTTTCAGCCCCGGGCAAATTCGCTATGGATTCAATGTGACCAAAGAAATCGACAGCAAAACGTTCTTGGGGTGAAAGGGTTATACCCAACTTTATTTCCAGGTAGCAGGTCAGTCACTGAAATCCCGTTCACTCAGAGCGAGTCTGCATGCAGCAAGCCAGTCTCTGCCTCTGGGCCCCTCTGTCCGCACAGCTGTCCCACACAGCCATCCTGCACAGCCGTCCTCTGGGCCTCTCTGCACAGTTGTCCCACACAGTCATCCTCTGGGCCTCTGTCCTCAGTGCTGCCACCACACCAGCCTCTGCTCTGCTCTCCTGCAGCCTTGTGGCCCTGCTACCGTGTAGCGCCCAGAGCATTCGACAGAGCTCTTCTTATAGAGTCAACAGCCATGTATTGCCCACAGGTGTGCAGTGAGCTAGTTAACCACAGCCAGGTGAGAATCCTGGCCACAGGAACTCTCATTTTATCCACAGTACAGAAGTAAACCCATGCCTCTATGAATATAAAGAAGTAGTTTTAGCTACCCCTTGACTAGGCAGAGAATAATTTTTAGAGTTGGAATAATGTAAACACTCTATATCTATTTTCAGATTTCATAATCAACCCATAAATAAAGCATACAGACTTAAATACAGTAACAGAACATAATTTAAATGTTATTAAGTGTGAAATTGTAAAAATAAAATTATAAAGACAGAATCTGAGAGGTAGAAGTTGAAAAAAATTGGTAAGGGCAGGGTATGGGGCTAATGCCCTCATCTTACCTCAAAGCATTAACACATACTGATTAAATTTGATGCAAAAAAAACAATTGATGTCTACATGTTGCTTATTTCGATGGTACTGGTAGTTACATGACAAACTGGCAGCTGTGGGGTTGGGGGATGAGTGCACATGTGAAGGGGATGAAAAGGTACAAAATTCCAATTACAAAATAGATATGGCACAGGGATGAAAAGTACAGCATAGGGAATACAGTCAATAATATTGTGAAAACTTTGTAGGGTGACAGATGGTAACTGTGGTGGCGAGCATTTCATAATATATATAATTGCTGAATCATGATGCTGTACACCTGAGCCTAATTTAATATTGTATATCAACTACACAACAATACAAACATTAAAAAGAAAAAAAAGGGATCACCTGCTCAAAGACCACAGTAGGAGCTTTTCTTTCTTGCTCTTGCTTTTCCTACTCACATGGCAGCTTATGAGCACAACTTTAGGCTGAGAATACCTTCAGACACTGGAAGAACTGGAAAGGCCTTTAGTTTGGAACCTAATTCCTTTGTTTTAATGACCAGAAAACGGAGACCAAAAAGCAGACGCCTGCTTCCCCATTAAGGGCTCTTTCTGTTTAATTAACCTAGCCTTTCACCAAAGATTCTCAAAGTTTTCAAGCCACAGATGTGCTTTTCTATTTTAGTAATCCCTTTCCCTCTTCTTCTGTGATGTCTGGCATATCTATTTTTAAGACCTTTTGGGGGAAAAAAGGTTAGATTTTAGTTTATGTAAATTATACCTCAATAAAGTTGATCTTTTAGAATTTACCATTAATTTAAATTTAAAATGTAACCAATAGAAGAGTAAAACATATATAATCCTAAAAAGCTAGGGAGAGGAATAAAAATGAGTGGTAAATTAGACAAAGCCTTGTTTTTCTTAACAAGGAATCAAGTTGGTAAATCAATAAAAAAACTAAAAGAGTGGCATTTGTGCATGAAAAACAGAAGATCCATAAACAGACCCAGTTACATACGCAAATTTAGAATGTGATAAAACTGCCATTTTTATCACATGGGGCTAAACTGGGTTTTTTAATAAGTTATGGGGTAGCAAGATAACCATACAGAAAAAGAAAAAACAAAGCTTGTTTCTTACACCGAACATCAGAATAAATCCAGACAAATCAGAAAGTTAAATGTTAAAAAAAAAAAGAAAACTTACCAACACTAGAAGCAAATGTGAGCAAATTACTCTATAACTAGGACAAAGGAAGTTTTTCTGACTCAAAATCCAAGTGAAGTAAGGGGAAAGATTGTTGACTACAGAAAAATAAAATTTTTATCCAGCATAAAAAAAAATTTTAGAAAGGTAAAAGGATAATGGGGAAAATGTTGCAGCTTATCACACAAAACACTACCCCTAATATTTAAAGAGATTCTAAAAACCAAGCAAGAAAGGACTAGAGAAATGGGCAAGACAGAGGAGCCAACAACTAGAGGAAAAGAAATGCAAATGCACCTTAAACACTCTTGAAAAAATGTTCAATCTTCTTTGTAATGAGGGGAATGCAAATTAAAATTTCTAAGTTTAACAATCTATTTTGTTGATGAGGCTGTGGAGAAATAGACACTCTCATAGTGTTGGTGGGAATGAAAAATGGTACAACCCCTTCAGAGAGGGGACTCACATTATTTAGAGAAAGTACATACAATTTGACTCAGGGAAGCTTCTAGGAATCTCTTCCAAAGATACACTGGTGAAAATTCAAACAGGACACATGCAGAAGGCTGCTCGTTGAAGGATTATAGGGGTTGGTTGAATAAACTATGGTACATGCTCACAATGGGATGTTATGCTGCTCTCAATGGCAATGTGAAAATACGGACGATCATCTTTGCTGGTACCAGGATGGATTGACAGCAACAGGGCAGGAGGGGATGGATGTGTTCTTAAACTGGATTGTGACGATAGTTGCATTACTGTATAAATAAACTAAAACTCATTGAACTGTAATTTTTGGAAGGGTGTATTTTATGGTATGTAAATCCCAAAAAAGCTGTTTAAAAAAGGAATGCACAAAAATATATTTATACATAGCTATGGAGTGATCCCTGGGGTAATTACATGAAAAAACCAAGATGGGGAAAAGTGAGGGTTGAATAACAATATACAAACACATTTGCTTATATATTTTTAAATGGAAAGGTAAACCAAAAACTAATAAAAATAGTTACCTATAAAGGAAAGGGGAAACTATGGGGAGGAGGAAATTCTCTGAGTAGATTTTGTTTTATAGACTTGACTTGGAACAAGGTAATGCATTACACAGTTTATAAAGCCAAGTTAAAATTTAAAAGCAATTCTTACAAATCTGAAGCAAAATGAAAAATTAAGCTGGTAGTATAACCACTCTAAGGCCAAAAAACAAACAAACAGAAAAACATAAAACCTACCCACAAACTTTAGATTGTTTTCATAATGTTGGTGATAGCATTGATGGTATGCTGAGACTTTGGCATATATAATTTTGGCAAATGAACAATCTTGTTGACCTACCTGGAACGAGGACTGTCAGGATGGGAGAAAGAAGATACAGCTGATGAGACCAAAGAGGTTAAAGAAAATCCTGTTGTCCTGAATTTCAGTATAAATGCATGATGCATTTTCCTTTCATAAAAAAATAATATTCCTCTTCCCACTGAAAGATAGAAAAATGCCCAAAGTGGTAGCCGTGAGCGACACTCATTCCAAACTGTGGTCACAAAATACCATCTCTACTACAGGAACTCAGATCTCCTGAGAAATGAAGGATTCCAGGGCTAGGGTGCAAAATGAGCCCAGAAATTGTAACGCCAGAAGCTAAAATTGTCACGGAGCACTGCAGTCGTGTCTAAAACACCCAGGAGGAAACTTGAAGACATTCCTACTGGCTAAAGCTATAACCATTTGAGCAGCAGTAACCCTGAATTAAAAAAAAAAAAAAAAATCAACCCAATTACTATGGGTTAAATTTATATAGATCTTGATTCAAACATACTGTTAAAAATCACTGAAATAAGAGAAATCTGAATACTCAATAAAATTTGAAGAAATTAAGGAATTATTTTGTTTTATTTTTAGGTGTGAAAATGGTTTTGTGGATTTGGGAATGGACGCCAAAATATTCATGGAGCAAATGAAGCAATGCCCGGGGACTGCTTCAAAATAATCTGTGAAGGAAGTGGGTGGGGGAATAAAGAGATGGTTGTAAATAGATGAATCATGGAAGCAGGACGGTGGATACATAAGCGCCCTTCTTTCTATTATTTTTGTATGTACTTAAATTTTTCCATTAAAAAAAAACCCTGTTAACAAGCTTAGCTTATTATTTATTTGTATACTGCGTGTACATATGAATTCAATCGACAACACTCAGGACAAGAAATGTCACGTTAGTTTTTAAAAATCAGATGCAATCATTTCTAATGTCCCAACTGGTTAAAGTGTTGAGAAATTCAAGCTAAATCGTGCCTCAGCGACGGTTTCTCCTTCGCGGGGTCTTTGGAGCCTGTGTGTCACCTGCCAACTGGACCGGGGTCCGAGGCTCCAGCCCTTGGAGGTGTTCCCTGCCCTAAGCCAGCGGTGCCGGTCACCTGGGGTCTTTGGCTCCACCTCCTGCGACCTCGGCTCTCCGCACTTTTCCATAACGGCTAGCCGTGCGGCGGTCGTCTTCTGGTGGGAGCTGGACGAGTCCCCACCAGCAGAAGCCCTCCTAAAGCCTTCCCTCCCCCAGAAGCTCAGCTGCTCGCCTTGGTTGCGCCCTGTATTATCGCGCATGGGCTGCCATACCCAGGCTGCTGGGTTAAACAGCAGAAGCTGTTTCTTCACAGTTCTTGAGATGGAAATCCAAATCCAAGGTCAGGGTGCTGGCAGGGCTGGCTGCCCCCGTGCCTCTCCCTGGGGTGGATGGCTGCCTCCCCCAGCGTCCTCACATGGCCTTTTGTGTGGGTGCACTCTGGGGTTCCTTCCTCTTCTTAATAGGGTGCCAGTCCTACTGGATTAGGGCCCCACCCTTATGATAGCATTAACCTTGAGTACCTCTAAAGAGCCCATCTCCAAACATAGTCCCACTGGCACTTCGGGCTTCTTCAGCATATGAACTTTGAGGGCACACAGCTCAGTCCATTGTAGACCTCCAGGTGCCCGTCCCCACCAAAGCTCCCTGGCGGCTGGGGCCCTTAAGCAGAAGTCTTGGCAGTGAAGTTGTCTTTCAGCTGCCCAGCACTTGTTTGGGCCCGGAAGTGCAAACCATCCCTGCCTGACCACGGAGGCAAGTGGGGGGCAGAGGCCCGAGCTACTACCAGGTGAAAGGCCAACGAGGCCTACTAGCAGCTCTCACAACTGCAAGAGAAAAGCATACATTATACCAATAAGGGTACATACTCAAAATAAGCCACAGGGATGACAGCGGTCAGGTGTCAGTCTCTGACTCCTCCTTACAGAACTTCCTCAGGCGCCCTAAGAAGTATGTGCAGGTGACAGCTTCTGCCCTCTGTGATGAGCCCTCTCCTCTGGGAGTTCTCCGTGTTTCTATCCGATCTTGGGATTTGGCTGTGCTAATCTTAGGCATTTTTCAATGCCCTTGTCATGTTTTTACTAACAATTTCTATGGAATAGTGGTTCTCCAAGTGTCGTCCCAGACCTCTTGAATTAGACTCTGGGGTAAGGCCCAGCAATCTGAGTTTTAACAAGCCTAGAGGATCTCATGCCTGCTCAAGGTTAGGAAGCACGGACCTAGAATAGCAGAGGGCTGGGCAGCCCTGCAGTTCCTCGGCACCCCTGGTTCTCCCCGTGCTGTGGGAAGGCCTCCATGTCCTTTTAACTCAACTTCCTTTTGGATGAGCTAGTTAGATCTTCTTCCTTCACTTTTCACCAAGGTTCAGCATGTAACAGTGGCTCACACAAAGCAGGATGCTTCATAGTATTTATTGAACAGATAAACTATGTAATAAATAAAATTATGAAACATTATTTGCCTGTGGCTGCTATGATTCATTTTGTAGGTAAAAAGGATGTTCTGAGAGCTGAATGTAAGCACCTGATTTGGGAGAATGCTGTTTAAGAGGCTGGTCCTGCATGATAAGACCTTTTTTCTGACAGATTCCTGGATGAGCACTGCCACACCCCGTTCATGAAGGCTTCCCCGTAGACGCGGCGAACCCCTGCGTCTCTTCCCTGGACCACACCAAAGCACGGAGGGTGTAACAGAAAACAAGGGAGGTTATGGCCTGGCTCTTAGGAACAGGCTTTACCTAGTCTGGATTTTTGCGACAGCAGAGTGCAAGCTCAGAACCCTGCAAACCTGGGCACATGTCCGACCCACTATGAGTGCACCAGGCCAGAGCACTGGTGGGCATCTGCTTCTGCTGCCTGGGTCTTTTATGGGTCACAGAATGGCAGGAACTACTGTCTAGACATAAAGGTGGAATGGTTGTTCACCACAAGGAATCTCTGTTTCTCAGCAAGATGAGGCCCAATCGCTCTGTCACATGGCTCAGAGGTTCCGACTGCCCACGTTCCCTGGCACTGCACAGGGCATTCTGTCTAAAACACTGACCACCCTCAGGAAAACAGCCACCCAGCTGCACAGCCCCCACACCATGTGACTCCTTGTTGGGTATGTGGAAACCCTCAGGGATTTCCCTCTTCCTCGTGGCCTTGAGGAAATGAAGGGCACACCACAGCAGAGAGGCTGTCAATGCTCAAGTGTGCCGTGTCAGCCCCCCAAGAAGGATGAGGCTTTCCTGTGCATCAGGCACCACCAGATTGGTCCCTTGGTATTTGTGGTCTGTCTTTGACTTTTGTTTTAACAGAACCAGACAACAAAAGCTTTGTAAATGAAAAATTAAGAAAACCACTTCTAAAATCCAGGTTTTTTAATGAAAATATGCATGAATGAAATAAACCAGAACCCGCTGCTTCTCCCCTCCCTTCCCAGGTAACATTTCCAGGGGAACTTTGCCTTAATTTAAGTGTTTTTTAAAGCCATTTTTAAAAACCAAATTAATGTGCACAGATGTTTAGAAAAATCAGGTTTCAGAGATTAACATGCCATGTCTGAATCCTAATCCCTCCCCCTCCATTCATACTCTCTGGGGTGACCCTCAGCAGGTTTGATTTTAGAAGCTTCAGTATGTTTTTCAGCAAAGTGTAGCCACATTTACCTGAAGATTCTAGAGGGGATTAACCATGGTAGGATAGAGCTTCTAGCACTTGGAAGTTATCGAGAACTTAAAATGTGGCCTGTCAGAACTGAGACGTGATGTGTGACATGCACACTGGATTTCCAAATCTTAGCATGAAAAAGGAATACAAACCATTTTATTTCCTAAAATACTGGTTATATGTGGAAATTGTTTTGAAATGCATTGATAAATAAACTATTAAATATTACAATGTGCAAAATTATGTGTCTACCTTATACTAGAGACCAGCAAAATGATAGTTTGCTGATAGGTCAACTTACTTTTGCACACACCTTCAAAGTGTGTGCGGCTCCCCTCAATCACTAAAAAGTACTCAAATTGCTGACTTCATCTACATTTTAGATTCTTTCCTTGCCAGGTTTGCTGTTTAAAAACTGCAGTCATACACCTGCTGGCACCGGAGTTCTCTCCATATTAGAGAACAAAAAAAAGAAACTTGGTGCAGACCTTGACAGCTAAGGTCCATAAACGCCAAAAGCAGAATAGTGCCAGTTCTCAACGTTACACACCTGAATTAAAATGCACACTAACACCTGTTTTGGCATTCCACTGCTTAAATAAAGTTGGGAATCTGAGATAGACTTGGCCCCAGGAACAGGCAATGTTCCTCTTTGGCAACTGAAAGGAAACGTGGAGTCTTCCAGGGCTGAATGGAACAACTTTGCCTGGTTGCAGATCCAGCAGGGCCTGCCTGTTTCCGGTGGCTTTGGGTTGAATGGGGAGCCAAGCACATGACTGGGAAAGAGGACCCGAACCTAGTAAGCCTTCGACGGAGAGGCCTTGCAGGAGGATCTCTGAGGAGCAGTGACCGTATCAGGGTAGCTGATAAAAGTTCTCACCTCTGCCACTGCCCATCCCAAGATGAAGGAGCTCTTCATATTGCTGCCTAAACACCCATTTGCTAAAAAATGCACTCATGTTCACAAGGAATACCAAAATCATTTTGTATGGGTTCAGAAATGCTCTCCGATGGCTCCTGGACTGTTTACCAGCCTTGTGTGTATGTATGTATGGATGTATGCATGTATACACCCAGTCCCTGAAGGGACCTCCTCTACATTCCAGCAAAGACCACCTCAAGGGCACAGCCCAGGTCAGCCACACAAGGTGCCCATTTCAGTCTCTTGGGCAGTTATGCTTGACCTTCATACTGGAGGCCTGTCTCTCTCCATGGGTTCAACACACTTTTCCTGGCTCTACCTACGTGGCATCTTGCAGAGCAACCCTTCCTGCATTTGGTCTCTCTCCAAATAAATTTAAGCCAAAAGTAGGTACCCTGAGTCTTCCATCCTACAGACTGGGAGGCTATGTGTAAAAAATGTACATGCTGGGGCACAGCACCACACACAAAAGAGTATTCCTAGCATCACTGTTGCTAACCCCCATTTAGGACAGACTGATTAGCTGAACAATCTTTAGAGGTTTATGTAACTGCTTCTCCTGTTTTACCTTTTCTGCAAACCAGTCTTTATGGGAGCTAGTTTAGATGCTGTGACCTGTGTCCCACCAAGTGCGACCTAACCAGGACGACAGAGTGGTGGGCATCATCTCCTCCCACTTCACAATTTTATCCATGCATTTCAAACTCACACCAACTCTTTTGGCAGCTACAATGCTTCTTTAGCTAAAACATGGCATCTTTGTCATCTGTTACAAGGCTCTGCTTTGATGTAGAAGGCACCAAGCACCACTTTCAGAGTTGCCCCTTTAGACGGCATCCCCGCATTTCCCCAGAGCGGCAGCATACCCACGGCTACTCGGCATGCGTGGTTGCTCAACTTGCTAGACTGACTAAAATGCTGCCAAGTTCCCAGAAATTGCTAGCATCCACACTTACTCAATGATGTGCCCTGCAAGGGCAGGCTGAGGGACAGGACGACCTTCCTGGAGGCAGCACAGAGGAAATGTCCATGATGCCAGTAAGATACACACGAGGTGCTCAAATAACAAGGCACTTTTGAAGAGTGACTATTGGACATACTTACCTAGGATGAGAAAAGTATCTGCTCGGTAGATCAACTTTTACATCCACTTCTCGGAATGAGCACGTTTAGAAGAAAACCCGAGTACCCCTAGGCAGGCCGCCTTGGCCACCAGCGAGAACACCTACTGGCCCCAACCTTCCCAGGGTTTAAAGGTTTACTCTCCATGGGCAAGACTTGGTATTAGTGCCTCCAGAACGGCCCCCCATTGCACAACTTTAACCTCTGCACCTGACCTGTGATGAGCCTCATGTTTAGCATCAAGATCTCTGGTGGGAGGGGATCAGTGGGTTCCTAAGAGCTCAGCACGAATCCCTTTCTGGGGCTGCTTGTCAGGCTGTCTCCCCTGCGGGGTGGAAGGTTCATTCTGCAGCTTTCATTTGAGGCTGGGGCCCTCACTGCCTGGCTGAGATATTGGTCCTGCAGCTGAGGGCCCCCGTGATCAAAGTTAAGAATGAAGAATGTGAATAAAAGGAAACGAAGTTCTTAAGTGATACAGGCTACAACATGGATGGACCTCAAAAACATTCTGCTAAGTCCAAGAAGCCAGTCAGAGACTACACATTGTATTTCATTTCTATGAAATGTCCAGAAGACGCACAAGATGAGTGGTTCCCTAAAGCATGTGAGGATGGGGAGGGCCAGGACTGAGAGGATAATGGCCAGCAGGTTCCTTCTTCAAAGTAAAAAAAAAAAAAAAAATGCTTAAAAGTGATCGTGGTGGTAGCATGTGCATAAGACCACATAAAGGCTACTGATGGGCACACTGCATGGATGTGTATCCTACCTCAGTAAAGGTGTTAGAAAAGAGCCAAGTATTTAATACCATTTGTTGTGGAAAGTTGTTTAACATTGGCTTTAATGGTGAGTGGTTACATCAGACTTGTAAATAAATTTAAGGAGCAGAAAGAACAACTTGCTCAAGCTCTATGCACATCCTTCCTCAGAACCTCCAGTGGGCATGCTGCCAGACTTTCACAACCTAAACCGAAGTAAGATCTATCATTCTGAGCTGGACTATCGAAATTTCCTATCACCAGGCGAGCGAGCCGACAGACGGAGGAACCGAGGGCTCTGCACTGTTCCTTCAGCAGGCCGGGCGCGGTGGGGACCCAAGTCGGCGTGGCATCCTGCCCAGCATGGGAAGGACGCACGCTCAGCCTATGGCCTGGCTAACCCAGCGCACTTCCTCTCGAGTTCCAAGCTGCACAAAGGACTGGTTTTCCCCTGGATTCATGTTAGGGTTTTAATTTTGTTACTTAAAGCAAATCACCCGGCATTTCTGAGTGCCTGCTCAGGCCAGCAACATGTTTGGGAGTTTCTGAGGAGCAGTTAGGATTTAATAAATGGGTCACCCCAAGAACTATCTCCATTCAGATGACAACAAAGGGAACAGAACTGTACTATGTCATCAGCAAATAGGTTATCAACTTTAAGCACAATGTAGAAACAAAGACCGTCTTTAACGTGATTGAGCTGGATCAGCTGAGCCTACTATCTGCGCACACATTACTTCTCCCTTAAGAAAATGCATAAACTACTTCCCCAACTTATCATTCCTTAACTGTTTTACTCTGTAAACTGTAACACCTACTTCTCCTCGTGAAAAATAGGTGTGTGGGGGAGGGGTTTAATTCATAGATAGCAGAGAAAGCAGCAACTTCCCTGCCCCCTTGAATGTGCCCCTCAAGCACAGCACTGGAGTCAGTGATAGGATGTATGTCTCCCTGCTCACTTCAAGGGAAAAACCCACGGAGTGCAGTTGGAAGAGGAGGAATGAGTGACAGCTCCCAGGCAACCACGCGCTCTGCCAGATTTCTATTCCTCATCACCTACCAGCTCCAGCAAACATCAAGTAGGAAAAGAAGAAGTGTACTCACTTTGGCAACCTAGGTATTTACACTTTTATTTTCACCTTAGAGAAATAATGTTTCTAGTATGAAGCACAAAGGAGCTAGTTTACTGACATATTTAATTGCTGATATTGTAGCATGGCCAGCCCTCCACAATCCTGGAGTCTTGGGCAAGATGCTGATCCCCATGACGTGGCCCCACATCTGTCCAGTGGGGGTCGTTACTGCCAGACCTATGGGGGGATTGGATGGGGCACACCCCAAGGCTTAGCCATAATGCCCTTACACTGAAGGTGCTTCAATTATTAGGCCTAAGTTAGTATTTACATGCCAATTTGAGAAGGGTTTACTTCAGTTGTTCTGTTAGTGACAGGCATGCTGATTTACTTTTTGATCCAATTCAGACCTGCAAAATAAAACCTTATTTCTTAAGCATCAACTTTACTCTGTTTTGGCTTCAGTTAATGGTGAGCAAGAGCTCACCACCAGGTTCATTCTGAGATCTTTGAGCAAACATACCTGTCACCCCATGATGGGAGAGGGCCAGGGCTGGCACAGGGGAAAAGCTAGTGTGCATACAATACAGATCCTATAGGAAGAAAACATTCTGGAGGATCAGAATATACTTGAAACTCATGCCACATAAAATAGGTGTCATTTTTACTTTATTTAAGGAAAAAGGGGGGTGGGGACAACACTAATTTTCATAATACACAGAAGACAAGTTAGCACTGGGAAAAAAAAGGCCATGTACTTGTCACCAGTCAGCTTTGCAACTCTATGATTAGTAAATTAATGCAGCTTGTCATTTGTATTACTGTTTAGCAAATTTATAATTGGCAAAATTAGGGATTATGAGTCACTGTCAGTAGACTAAACTAAGACACAAATCTAAATAATCCATAAAAAAATCACTTAAAACCATAAATGTGATGCACATTAGTGTAACAAGACCATTTTTGTAAACATTTTCTCCAACATAACATGTGCATGAGAAGTAAAAACACTGCACTCAATACAGGGTCACTCTGATTCAAATACAGAAGGTATTACTTATGAAAGATTTGACTAAACCAGAGACGACTTGGCGTGTAGCTCTGAAGAGCCCTGTTCCCTTTGTAATGCTATCCCTGTAACACTGTTTCTTCTGCAGTTCTGCCATCTCAGCACTTCTGTGAGGTCACTACCCTGCTAAAGGAAAAAAAAAACACCCTTTCTTGAAAGTGGAATCGTTGATGGAGAACCCTGTGTGCATCTGCTTCTAGCTGCAGCAGCACAACCTGGGTCATGAGGTGCTGCAGGCCAGGGAAGCACCTGGGACTCGCCCCACGAGGACAGGTGGCTGCCCGGCCTCAGCAGGTAAGCCCCGCAGTGGACTCAACCACACTCAGTGCAAACCCACGCCTGTGCCCAGCGGATGCCTGGTGCCATGCAAGCGGGACAGGCCCAGTTCTGATGTGAGCTCAGACCGTTACCTCGTCCGCTAGAGAAATGCAGTTTTTGCCAAGCTCTCAAAAGTCAGATCTTCTAAGGAAACACTTTTATTACCCACACAACACCTCTTAACTTACAAACCCTCTGCTTCAAGTTTATGGATGATTAAGACCAAGGTGCCTTCTTTTTTATTTCGTCCTTCTCAGGATCAGAAGTGTAACAGTTTCCCAAAGACACCTGCCCAACTTTTCCTCTCTCTAAAGCCACACAAGGGGAGGACAATCAACCAAAGCCATCTCTTTCTCCTCCCAGCGTGCGCACAAGCTCACCGCAGCACCTGCCATCTCACTCGCAGCGCCACCACACGGGAGATCGACGGCAGAAGTTTGGTTTTCCCTGAAGTCCTGTGGTGACAGAATCTGGCCTGTCCTACAAGTCTTTTCCAAAGGTGGGCTCAACTCTTCAATCTTCCCTGCTAACTACAAATTAGTAGGAAAAGAACTAGTTCTTTCTGTGTGGGACTTTAGCACTATGGCAAAGTCTTACAAGTGGAAAAACCCCTTTCATCCCCTTGTCCTTCCACAAGTAAGGTTTTCTCAGCTTATTGATCGTCTTTGTGGGTGTGTAGACCCAGCTAGTTTCTGCATCTGTGGGTATATATATTTTTCACTAGATTTTTGTAATTTAAAGGAGAGCCTTTGGCAAAGATGCTGAACCAGGAGGAAGAGAATAACAGCAGTCAAAGCAGGTGCCAAACGGGCTGGGAACACTGGGCCACACAGCCTTGGCAAGCAGGTGCAGGTGACGTTATGTTTTCAGGAGGAAAAACCCCCATTTTCGTGTTATAAAAGAAAATTAACCACAAGGGAGAATTAAGCCTGTTTGGGAGCAAAGTTTGAAGCCGCCATCACACTGTATTCCCGTTGCAGAGGAAGAGCAGGACCGCCACACTGAACACTGCTCTTTTACCGAGACTACCATCCTCCCAGGAATCGAGCAACCATGGAGCCATGAAACAAATTATTACCCAAGACATTTATTACAAATGTCATGAACATATTCATAAAGTAAAACTGGTTTAAAAAACAGAGAACAAGTGAGACCGAGAAAAGCCAGGGCTTTGATATGACACCTGAAATGCAGAAGACCCCGGCTTATGAAGCAGCAGGATTAACTACATTCTCAAAACGGTTTTAGTGCACTGCATTTTAGAAAAGGAAACTACCCCCGCCCCCAAGAGCAGGTTCCTGCAACACTGGACATTGTGTATGACTACTCTAGTATGACCCCCGTCTGCCGCCAAACCCCTGACTGACAACAAGGAGGCCCCGTGTGCTGTGGGGCAGAATCGCCCACCAACCACTAATGGTCAACTTGGTGAAATGAAGCGCTCTGTAGAAAACAGATGCATCAGTAAGCATGGTAAAGCCACTGGCTACTTCTCTTCTTCAGGGACAATTTCTCTTGTGCCTACGGACACCTGTGATGAAGTAAGTCAAACTTCAATCTGACAGTTTTGGTACTAAGATTAAATTAAACATTAATGTTTTCCTCCAAAAAACATATAAACTAAACCACCTCTTAATGCATTAAAAACAATGAGGTAGGCAAAACAATAAACGTGGTTGAAGTTTTTTTTTTTTCGTAAGTGCAGACGGTGGTCTAAGTGTTGTCACACTTCTAGGTTTAAACAAAAATTAAACCTTGAACTGAGGCAGTGCTAATACTGTCACTCAACGAAGTTCTGGCCATTATACAAATGCACACATTTTTTCTTTTCTTTTTTTTTTTTTAAAGAACCATCTGCACAGGATTTGGGCAAAACCTGGTACACAAAAAAATGACTGGGTTCTTGGCCAAGCCAAGCCAAAAAAAACATACCTCAGAAAAAACAAAACGGGACCCCTCTTAGCCCACCCCACCCCCCACCCACAAAAAAGTTCTCCTAGTAACTGTTTTTCACATTTTATAAATAGTAACTTCTTAAACCTGCACCTTCTTCTTTGTCCACAAATTGTCACATTACAAAAAGGAAATGTCAATTAAATACATTGTTAATGGTACTATATTAAATCTCTCTGCTGCAGCAAACTGCTGGTTAGCCCGATACTTCACACCACCTGTGCCCACTTGATAAAACCAACAGCATGTTCATCGTCTCCACCTTCAGACACCCACAGACAGAGTCATTCAGGGACAAGGAATTCTGGAGCTGAAGGAAACGTGTTTGCTTCTGGTCTGATGCTCGATCCCAAACACTGATAGCACCTGATGGTAGAATCTGAACAGCACCAGCTGCATTGCAGCCTTGATTTATTTTTGAGTAAGGAAACGAAGAGAATGGGGGTAAACTGGTAGGAGAGGAGCGGGAAGGAAGGGGAAAAGAACCCCACACGCGGTGTCCGCGCACGCACACAGCTGTCCTGCACCGGCGCAGCTGAGCTCCAGTTGCAAGGAATTCCAAGTTCTCGGGGTCCTGAAGACTCTGGGGGCCGGCAATCCTCACCGCACTGCTTCTACCAGCTCAGAAGAGAAGTCCTGCCTAACGTCATGAAATAGACCTGACTGCTGCCGCCAGACCGCACAGAGGCAAAGAACACCTGTGAGAGCAAGAGAAGAAGGGGATGTATTTACTGCGTGCACACCATGCACACTGGGCAGACACGCGCCCCGGGTGGTCACCAGAGCCACGGCGACTTGGGCACCCCGAAGACGCCTTCACATCAAATCTGCAACCATGCCAACTTATCATTTGTAAGAGTGACCATCTATAAACAGTTATCACAACTAAGAAGGCTAAGTTAATTTAACTCCTCATACACAGCTTTACTATGAGACCTCAAGAGAAAAATGGGTATTTCTGAAACTGCATTATTTCTTTTTACCCCCACTGCTTATAACACCCAAACGATAAATGTGTTTGGAAAACCCAGTGAGCAGTAAATAGGGAGGATTCCTCAATAACCTGATTTTTCTCTTTTAGGAAATTAAGCTAAAATATTACTAGTTATTTCACAGGATTCTATAATCAAAGAAATATAATTTACTTTTGTGCTTTTTATTAATAAACTTATGGGATATGACATCATGAATAAAAATAGACTATCAGTTATGGCTGCGTTGAATATACCTAGGAAAACATGAGCCAAAAAGATAGAAAAACCCTGGATTAGGCCTAAGGTTGTATGGATTTTCAAAGTGAAGATTTGGGAGATACTATGTAAGAATAAAAATGTTAACTGCATTAGCCAATGAGCTATGGGTCTGCTGGAGAGGCGGTGCTGTGACTGCCGTGCTGGGTATGTAGCTGTGCACACCGGGGGACCAACTGCAGTCAACTTGTAAGCTGGCTACTAAGAAGTTTAATGTATTTTAAGTGATGCAAGAAGTGGAAATGTTCTTAAAAGGCAAGTTTCAAAGACTGCAGTGAGCTGCCTCAGGCAATCAGACATATTTACATCCAAATGGAGAAAAGTTGGGCTTGGTGAAGACCCTCGATGTCCCCAAAGGAGGCCAGATGGGTCAACTACCCTCGGACATCTGCCTGCTCCACTCCAAGGCTGGTTTTGGGAGGGAGCCCTGGGGAGGGAGTGGACCCTGGAAAAGACAAGGATGTGACCAGTGTTGAAAAACAAAGGTTTTAACTGGGACTTTGATGCCCTGAAGTCTCAGCTGCTGGAGGTGCTCGTGCTTCTGCAGAAAACAACTTACCCTGTTGGGCATATCTGACATGCAAACCATCAGGTTAGGTCACTACTCAAAGGGCAGACTAATGAGTGGTCTTTCTCAGAGACGTCAGGGGAGAGGGAACTGTTCCCCTAACTCAACACTGCACTGTGGCCTCCTCCTCTTCACAAAAGAATCCCACCTGTCTAAGCTGGCCCCCTAAAGCAGACAGAGCCTAGATAGGTCACCCAATGGAGCTCAGAATGAAATCCAACACATGGTCATCCTGCAGATAAGTATGTCTATCCCATCATGGCAAAAACAAAATAAAGGAGACCGCAACCCCCACAAACGGGTCTCAAAAGTTACTACTAAAAAGTTCCTTGTTGAATTTACTTCAGAATCTATCAAAATTCCAAAGAAAGGCTTCCCCAAATTCCATGGAAAATAAGTCACTGCTAAAGGCAGTAACAACTAAAAGGTATCTATCAGGAAACCATTACCTTGTCATTGCGTTCACATAAGAATTTTAGTCTTTGAGCCCTTTTGTGCATAAACACACCATCCAAGTGTCCAGTTTCCACAGATCGGATCTCTATGGCCTTTTCTCCCCAGCCCATCGTCTGATTGGATCGAATATATGCTTTTTGAAGGGAGAAATACATGTTAAAATTAAGTCAATAGTTGTAAAAAGGTGCCGGTTATATGGCATACACACACACACACACCCTAAATGTCTAGCAAGATTTTTGTTTCTAAGGAACTCTGCCGATGTAACCTTGTGGTCTATCCTGGGAAGTGGTCATCTGAACCCATGGTTGAATCTGTCAATTCCCTGGAGGCATCTCATGCTTACCTTGAGCAATGACCCCCTGAGTTTATACCCAAGCACTCATATTGTCCTCAAACCAGTTATGAGGTTAAGGTAGGCAGAAGGAATGACAAGTAGAGATAAATAATTTGGGATGTACACTTATACGCCATGAAATTTCAGACATCAGCCTGTCCTCCTAAATGCACACCAGCAGTCTGAGAGGCTGTGTTTCTGGTGTGGCTCTGCCCCTCGGAAGAGCAAATCACTAGCCCTTCTCTGTCCATAACTCAGTCAAAACAACATCTATTTTATTTTCCCTGGATGTCGTAAATAAATGAAGGACTGTGAATGACAGAGTTTTAAAAAGTATTAAATAATTACTTGGGTTTTGTTTTAAAGTAGACTATGACCAGTCTTGGTCTACCATATAATAACTTTACACCATCTGTTGTCAACCACTCTGTTAAAATGGCTAAAAGGTCCGGACATGTAAAATTAGCATAATGAAATGTATGTGGTGTTAAGAGTAAGCGCCACTTTCACAACTGTCTCCTCTGAGTGGTCCGTACCTACAGACGTTGGCATCTCTCCCCACTGCAGAACCACATCCTTGGTGATGCGTCCATAGGTGTTCACATAAACCCCTTCATCTTCATAGCACACCAGAAGCTCCATTCCATCTGTGTTGGGGAGGATGATGATTGCATGGGGTTTGATGCTACACTGGATCTAGACAAGAGGAATGAAGCACAAGAGGCATGTTTGCGGCTATTTCTATCCCTACAAAATGCTCACTAAGACTGTCTGGGTGAACGCGCTGGTTCCTATTCCTGGTGATAAATGCAGCAACTGGATAACATTTTGGAAAACCCATGTGACATATACCCCCAAAGTCTACCTTTTACAAGTCATACACTCTATTAGACACATTTCCTGAGGCCCCGGAACACATCTGCATTGCAGGTTCCATTAAATCATGTTCCTCAGACCATTCCCAACCCAGGGATGTTCGGACTACCAGCAAATGCCCCCAGTCCATCCCATGTTAGTCAAAGCCAGGGCTAAGAGGTTCTCAGGAGGGCCTCACAGAGCCAGGAGAGTGGATTTCCACTTGTCTCAGAACATGGAGCTACTGAAAATGGCCCATCACTTAAATACTCACCCCTCACCAAGAGGAAGTGAGGAGTCCCTGCTTGTGTTAGTTCACTAAGCAGAGTAAAGAAAAAGTCAAAACAAAATGAAGCCAGTCAACCAACCATAGAGTGTGGGCTCTTTCTTACGTGTGTTGGTAGATAAATGTCATAGACTGATCCTGAATCCACATCAACAGCATGGAATCCAGCACAGGATCCATAGATCACTTTCAACCTCTGGCCTTCCTCCACAGTGAGATCCACCAGTAATGGCTTATGTACCAATTCTCCAAATGACTACAAAGAAGCAATCAAGAGAGAAAGCAGTAAGACTAGTAAAACTGATTTCTAACAGATCAAATTAGACAGTCCAGAGCCAGGGTACTCAACTGTGTAATTACTGAGCTGCCCAAAAACCACCATACGCAGAAGTGCTTGACAAAATGAGTTTGTAGTTTACTACAGTTCTGTCGGTTCGTCAGCACCTGGAAGACACTTCTTCCAGAAGCCATGTCTCATATCTGCCCACCCAGCCCAAGAATTCTGCTCTGTCACTTACTGTTCTACTATTTGTCTTGGTGAGAAAACTGAAGTGAAATAATCAGGATTTTCTGGAATGTACTATGCAAATGCAGACAAGGGAGAAGAAGAGGAGATGCAGGAGTACACGTGAGAGTTTCATCAGTATGCTCACCACAGCCACTACTTGAGCTACACAGACTTCTGTTTTAATTCTGACTAGGACAGTGATGAAAAGCTGCAGTTACTATACTAGCCTGGATGGCCTCAGTTCTTCACTGTATCAATGCCTACAGCTCATGAAATCGATTTAAGTATGATATTTATAAAAGCAACTAGTACAGTACCTAGCACATACAGAATATTAAGACCAGATCTCAGAAGACAGTTGAAATTTTACAACTAATTACTTTCTTAGTAATATGCACACTTACATTTTTAGTAAATTTGGTAACCTAATTTATTCTGCTCTACTGGGGAATCAAGCCAACAAGCAATTAACAACAAGCCAACTGACATGTTTGACATGTCAGTTTTCCAAACAATTGAAGCTTACCTTTAATAAAACACATCAAACATTTAAAAAAATTAGTATAGAATCATTTTGGATGAATAATTCTTAATTAATTGCACTAAAACAGCCCCAAGGGCTATGCTTATGGTTTTGTGTCTAGTATTAGTAATGATGTTAAGGTATTTATAATATCTAATGTCATACACTGAGGAAAAGATGTGACAAGAATGCCAGGTTCACGAAAGTTTCTGTGATGAATGCCCTTGTACTGTTCACCATGTAAGAACTTATTCACTATGTAAGAACTTGTTCGTTATGCTTCAGAAGACTGGAGACTGACGAGAAGTAGGCTTGAGATGGATTAATGATTGTGCATTGAGCATTGACCCCCCTATACAGAATTTTATTATTGTTAACAACCATTTGATCAATAAGTATGAGAGATGCCCTCTCAAAAAAAAAAAAGAATGCCATAGGTTTTAAGGGCTTGTCTCATTATAAAGGTACAGGGTGGCTTTGCAGGTGAAACCAGAATCTTATAAAATTTTTAAGTAACTATTCCTTTTCAAAATGCTGTTCTAAGTTACTTAGTAAGATTTCTTATATTACTGTTTTGTTTTTTCAAAAAAATGTGTAACAAAACTATAAATACGCTTCGCTTTTAGCTGTGATACTCTTAACGATTATTCTTGAATGTACTATGAAGTCAGAAAGCTCTTTAGTTCTTTGTTAAAAATTATTTTTAATTAAGAATTTCATAAATTTGTATTTAGTGCAAACTCTAGAATTATAAAAAATATTAAAAATGCCCACAAAATAACATATTTTACTATAGATTTTTTAAACAAAAATGGCATAGTATACAGATTTTTTAACTTACTTTTCCTATTTAACATATAATACACCTTACTCCTTATATCATTAAGAGTTTCTGTCATTTAATTCTTAATTAGTACTCTTCTGAATTACCTGAAGGCTGCCTACTATTGGATGGATACTTTTTTGTTATCAAAAATTCATCTACATCTTTATACACAACCATGACTTTAGTTACAAGGTCACGGTCTGCTTTTTAAATGGAGGTGGGGTTATTTTGTCTTTTCCTCTATTACCAAATTGGTATATTGATCAAAATGTCTGCCCTCTCTCTGGTAAAGTTACACAGTGTTAGTACATAGCTTTCAAACAACCCGCCTCAAGTATGCAAGGTTTTTTTTTAACTCATTCCCTGGCTCTTGGTCACAGCATGCAGGTCTGACTCTACTTTGGAGTACACTTAAGCTGTTACCTTAAAGGCCATAAATTTGTGATATGGCTTGGGTGCCCATGCATAGACTTCCACAGAACTCTTCAGAGCAATTACCAGAAATTTGATTCTTTCATATTTTACTGAAAAAACAAACAAGAACACAGGTCAGTATCAACATGAACTCTAAATCTATTTAGGTGTTTCCTGTAAAGTATATAAAATGCCTTCTAGATTCATCCAAACCAACAGGAGAAAACTGTTGAAAACAAGTTTCACAGTTTCCTTTTCCAATTCTTCAATGTGTAACTCATGCTGTTCCCATCTTTCTTGATGTTGTGTTGGACTCAACTCCAATACCTGGGTTACTGTCAACAAGTGCTGTCACCAGGGCTCCTGGCCTACCAGACTGCGAGAACTCAGTAATCAAGGGCAGTGCCACACACAGCACCCCCTAAAGCCTCAAGGGCTTAGCACTATTTCCAAAGGATAAAGAGATTCATCAGCTTTGAGGCTCCCAAATTATACAAGATCTTCCATGTGGCAGGACTAGCAGCGTGTCCTACATGGGGCTTACAGACTGGGGAACACAGAAGGCTGTGTCAAAATACTCATCAGCTCAGTTTGAAGTCTGTCTGTTTCTGTGTACAAGGACCAGGTATCACTTCAAACCAGTTACTCATCCTCAGAGGTGAGGATTCTGTATCAAAAGAGCAAGAGTAAAGGAAACCTCTCTTCACCCCATATATAATAGATAAGCAAACATGCCTCCTTTGCACGGCTGTTTCGATTCTTATGACCAGGCAACTCTGCTTAGAAACACATACTCTTGAGGGGTCCTGACCAGACACAACTTACTGGTCTGTGCAGACCGACCAGTTTCTTTGCTATCTAATATCAAAGTACTACCTGACTCTTCCTCTGTACGTGAGAAATGGCCTGTGACCCTAACTCTACTTGTTAAATTCCATGTATTGTCACTATTCAATAAATCAGACATTAATGTTAAGTCACAAGGATAAAAGGTTGTCCAAAACAGTGCTGTTTAATAGAATTTTCTGCAATACTGGAAAGATTTTTTATCTATACTGTAATCTCTATCTGTGATATGATAGCCACTAGTTGCACGTAGCTACTGGGCACTTGGAATGTACTAGAGTCACCGAGGAACTAACTTTTCCAATTTATTTCATGTTAATTAACTGAAGTATAAATTTAAATAGCTCCCTGTTCTTGATAGAACCATACTATACAGCCCAGTTCTTGATAAACTAGGATTTCCTTAAATGCAAAGGTAACAAATGCATGGTATTATACACTCGTATCTCCAGAAAACATTTGTAACTCATTCTCCAAGAATGGCGGGGCCGAGGACTGTTTTGTTCTGATGAAAAGCCCAGTAACATTCTAACATATTTGCCTCTAGTTCCCCCTGTAGGACAATCTATTCATGTACATTTCAGCTGCCAGGAGCTGTTACATTAAATATGTCCTTTGATGATTTTGGTTACATCTCAACACACAAAACTATTTCACATAAACACACAGAAAAAATTTTAATCCCAAAATCTAAACCAAGAGATAATACTGTTTTCCAGTTTCACTCAGAATCATCCCAATATTAGGATGGCCCTGCAATTATATTAAACAATGAGGTGAGTGTTGTGGACAGATTACATAAACAAGACAAGGTCAAAGATTATATATAGTATTCCTGGGAACAGAGAAACTGACTGTAAATGACCCTTGAGCAACATGGGTTTGAACTGCATGGGTCCACTTATATGCAGATTTTTTTCAATATATACTGGAAAAGTTTTTGGAGATTTCAACAATTTTGAAAAAAGTTTTCTCTAGCTTATTTTAAGAATACAGCATATAATACATGTAATATACCAAACATGTGCCTGACCATGTTATTGGTTAGGCTTCCAGCCAGCAGAAAGCTATTCAAGTTTTAGGGGAGTCGAAAATCACACACAGATTCCTGACTGTGCATTTCAGTGGCGGGGGGGAACCCTGAGTTGTTCAAGGGTCAACTGCACTTTATGAACATAGAAAAAAAAGAAAACATAAGCAGAAATCAACATTCAATGAACCCCTTATGTTAATCAGTCTTTGGTGTATATACAGGCCCATTTGTTATTTTCTCAATTTCCTATTTTAAATTCTATTAAAATATATCATCTCTTCAATAAAACTTTAATTTGTCTTAGCTCCATTATTTCCCCTTGACCTCCAATATTAGTACCAGTATTTTAACATTTTCTCACACACAAATTTCTTTTCATTTTGTTCTTGTGAAATTTCATTTCATGAGAACTATGGCATATATGCCAAGAAGAAAAAAACACAGTTAGTTGCCACGAACACTGATAGACCAGCTAGACCTATTTACTACTAAGAAGCATAGTAGCTCTACACAGTGCACTTAATTCGAAATGACAAGCCACAGCTCTTTGGGCAAGCATTCTGTCAGTGACCACCCGAGACCCACAGTCCTCTAAATGGAGAATAAGCCTGTAGCACAAGGAAGGATTTGGATCGGGTGGCTTTCCTTTGGTAACCACCTTCCTGAGAGGAGTTATTATGAACCACTCCTACAAAGAAGGATGTAGACTGTCAGAGAAGGATCAAACAACTTTCTTACAAGACTAACGGAGAGGATGAGATGGACAAAGGTCAGAGGGAGCAGTAGGAATGAATGAACTATATTATGCTTCAAGGTGCACCACTTCAGAGACGGAAGATGCTGCAGAAATGAAATAATAGAAATGAACTATGTGTAGAAACAAGATTATTAAAAGCCTCAATGAACACATGAATTGTAAATTATTCAAAGCTCCAAAGAACATGTGAATTTTAAATGGAACATGAATTAATCCCTGGAAAAACAAAATCCTTAGGACCCTCCTGGAACTTACCAACTTTATAGTGTACACATCCTTCCAAATCCCCTACGGTTGTCCACCCCTGCTTCTTCTCAACTTCTGGATCATTGTGAAGTATTTTATTTCTTAACCAGGACAAATAGTAGACACGTAACTTGTCCTTTTTGCCTAGCAAAATAAAATAAGTATTTTACATGCATATTCAAAAGTAGGTATCATTAGTAACAATAGTAACCAAAAGAATTTCAAAAAACAGTAAGTATAATCCCCTTAAGAGAACCATTCTCTATCAGTTTTACAAGAAACTCAATTCAAGCTATTCAGAGGGACTTTTGAAACCCCTACAGAATTATCACCATGTGTAGGCCTGAGTTAGAGGGAAAGATTTTAGAAAAATAAAGAACTCACATTTATGTAGATGAAACTGTATCAATAAAGCACAAAATAATACAAACATATGCACAACAATATAACTGATAGAGCTTGTAAGATGCTTTCACATTTCATTATGTCATCTGATTTTCAAAACTCTCCAGAGTAGCTATTACTGCCCATTTGACAGCACAAAGGGTTGAATAAATAACCCAATACAGGGACTCAAACCCAGCAAAAAGCAAGCTGTAAATTAGAGATGTGTGCATCTTCAGAACTGACAACGGACTTACATCCAGAATGTGTAAAGAATTCCTATACATCAATTAGAAGAGAGGGAATGCAACAAACAATGGAGCAAGCAACTAACTAGACCGCAAAAATAGTAATCTCACAGATTCGCGAAAAGGTACTTGCTCTCAACAGTCAGTAGTGAATGCACATTAAAACCATAGAGATACAATTTCATACACCGATCAGAGGACTGAGAATTGAAAAGTAATAGACTGAAAGTAGGGACCATGTGGAGTAACTAGAAACTTTAGTAACTAGTGTTGTAAACTGAAAACCATTTTAAAAAGCTTAGCATTATCTATAAAAGTAGGATATATATGTACACCTTACTTTTTAACAGGTAATTAATTTCTCTTAATACAAACGTGTGTGTATGAACCCCCATATATATGAAGAAGACAATGGTCACGGCAGCATTGTTCATAATAGCCCCAACAGGTAAATACAACTGTCTATCAACAGCAGAATGCGTAACCAAATTGTGGGACAGTCATACATAAGAATAAAGAGGAATAAACTATAGCTATAAGCAACAATAAAAACAATGTTGAGCAGATGAAGCCAGACACATCAACAAACTAAAGAAAAATCATGATTGTATCAATAGATGCAGAAAAAGCATTTGACAAAACTTAGCACCCTTTTCATGATAAAACCTCTCAAGAGAACTGCCTCAATTTGATAAGAAACAACTACACACAACTTACAGCTAAAATCCTATGTAATGATGAGAAACTAGGTAACTTTCCTCTTTTAAGATCAGGAACAAGGGAAGGACGTCCCCTTCTCACCACTTACCTTAAACATCATACTGGATGTGCTAGCTAATGCAGTAAGACAGGAAAGGAAATAGAAGGCATACAGATTGGAAGGAAGAAATAAAATTATCTTTGTTTACATAAGATACTATTGTCTAGGTAGAAAATGCTGAAGAACTGGCAAAAAAAGCGCTCCTGGAACTAGTAAGTGATTATAGCAAGGCTGGAAGATACAAGGTTAATATACAATAGTCATCCATTCACTTTCCTATCTATATACTTGAAACAAGCAATTGGAAATTTTAAAAAACAGTTTAAACTCTAACAAAATAGTTCTATACAAGATCTCTATAAAGAAAACTACAAAATTCTAAAGAAAGAAATCAAAGGAGATCTACATAAATGGAGATATTCAATGATCATGGATAAGAAGACTCAATATTGTTGTCAGTTCTACCCAACTTGACTTATAAAGTCAATGCAATCCTAATCAAATTCCTAGCAAGTTATTTTGTGAATATTGATAAACTGATTCTAAAGTTTATATGGAAAGGCAGAAGAACTGTAACAGCCAACACATTATTGAATAAGAACAATGTGGAAGACTGACACTATCCAACTTCAAGATTTACTACAAAGCTATAGTAATCAAGATGGTGTGGTATTAACAAAATAAGAGACAAATAGATCAAAGGAACAAAATAAAGACCTGAAAATTGGCCCACAAAGAGGTATAATGAACTACTTGGACAAAGAAACTGAGGCAATTTGAATGGAGAAAGGAGAGTCTAGTCAACCAATGTTGCTAGAACTGGACATCCACATGAGAAAAAAAAAAGAGTGAATTTACACAGATGCTTTAAAAACTTGCACAAAAGTAAACTCAAAATGGGTCATAGACCTAAATATGAAACGCAAAGCTACAAGCTTCTAGGAGGTATTAACATAGGAGGAGAATTAGGTACAATCTCCTCAGTACTTTATTAGGTCACGCATTTGGTGTTAAAAAAACACTGCTAAGTTAGACTTCACTAAATGAAAAACTTCTGTTCTGCCAAAGACACTGTTAATACACAGACAAGCCCCAGCCTGGAAGGAAGGATTTGCAAAACACTTATCTTGATAAAATACTTGTACCTAAAATACACAAGGAGCTCTTCAAACTCAAAAATAGAAAAACAATACAACCTAATTATAAATACATTTTAGTACATCTATGCAAAGAACATTCTGTAACCGTGTGAAATGGGTATCTTGGAGGAGTGTTTAATAACACAGGAAGAGCAGGCCACATGGTTTGGACAAACAGAAAGGGATAGAATACACTCTCCCTCTGGGCAGTGGTTACCACTGGTGGCCTGGAGGCTGGACATGGAGGGGGATGCTAACTATACATACAACAGTGCATTCAACATGTTAGAACTAGCCAGTCAGTATGTGCTGTCACATTATTCTTGCGTATTCTCTAAGCCTCAAATAGTGCATGCCCACTTTTGTACAGATTTTCTCCTGTTAAGCGTTCTGAGTGTGCATATGCTTACAAGATTGGAGGTTAAAAAAAGTTAATAGATGTTCTTACTTTTTAGTTCTGACTTACTTTTCTGCAGTAGCTTCTTACTTTCTACAATGAACACATGTAATTCATACTAAGAAAAATGCTCTAAAAAGAAACTTACAGTGTTAACTGGCATAAGGAAGGAACATCATACAATACTTTAACCACTACATTAAGGAATGGCTGTTTTTGCATGAGAGCCCTATGGGAGGAAGCAGACAACCTTCACCCTGGATGCACCCAATTACACCCAACCAGCAGTAGGGCAGCATGTGGACTGTGTGGGAGACACCTGCTCTAAGTGCACACCCCTGGGCATTTCCAGACTGCTCTGCAGACAGTCTGACTGTGACAGTGGACATCTGAATACATTCTCCTATTGTATTACTGTAAAATGCTAGTTTTATCTCACTTAATTACATTACTTCAGAAAATGAGTTAAATGAAGTTTAGTGCTGGGAAGCACTGTGTTTTTAAACAGTGCTATAATCCTGATCTACTAAATAAACACTTACCAGATATTGTCACCAAGACATTCAAGCCTTCAAGGACATCCATTTGCTGAAATCGTCTTCGGTTGATCAGAGGATATACCTTCCCTTGACCACTTCTGTCCAGCAGCATCAGGCCACTCTCTGTACCCACTAACAAATTCACTCCTGTTTCAAAGACACAGAAGGGCCTACATTTTACACTGTGCTTGGCAAATTACCTGGTTGTATGGAAAGGATAATACCACCTCTCTGGAAAAGTGTTTCCTTAACTCATTCCCATAAAGAAAGGCTTAGAATAGTCACAGGTTAAAGTAACCAACTGCAACAAATCACCATGAAGGAGGAGTGGGGAGGTAGTCACTGAAACCCAGACAAGGACCTTAAGGGGGAGGTGAGCGAGCCTCGTCCCGATTTCCTTCTCCAGCCGCCAGATCCCCGCTCTTCCTCAGTCCCTCAGAATGTATCTCGCTCATCATCTCCGTGGTATTACGAGCTCTACATCTCATGAGCCACATTAGACACTTTAACAAAGCTTCGCCTGCAACCATAATCTTCGTGCTGCCTTCATCTGTCTTTACTTTCACAGGCAAACTTCTGAAATGAGCTTTATAGAGGGAGCCCCCTTAAGTCCTCAAAAGTTTGATTCGCTGGCTTCTATCACTTGGATCACTGTTTTCTTACAGACCACCCTACATTGGCATCAAGGAACAACTGCGCCCTGTCCTCTGCCCCTTGGTCTCTGAGGGGCACTCAACAGGGGGCGTCCGTGTGGCACCCGCCCTCTGACAAGGCACTGCCAGGCTTCCGCCATCTTCATCCCTGCTACCACGCGCCTTCCCTGCTGCCTCCATGCAGGTGGCTGCGCCGTCCATCTGCTGGAGGAGCACGTCAGGTCCATTAGCTCCTCACTCCATACCCCACCCTCCCTGCTTTCCGACCCGCTATAAATCTCTCCTGAAACCAGTTTCTTGGCCTTTGCTGTTTCTACCGAGAGCACCACCCTCTCCCGTAACTGTTCCATGAAACTGGCCACACCAGCCACCAGCACCATAGGCCTCCTTCCTTTTCCCCTTCCTCTGCACGCTCTCCCGATGTCAGGCTTCGGTCACCTTATAACTGATGGCTGCGGAAGGGGTTTTTAACTGAGGCCGAGACAACGGCACCCCTCTGTCCTCTCAGGACCGCACATCAGAACAATCCTAATCTTCCTACAGTACCTATGCAGTCACACTGCATCGTTAAGAACTACACTCTCTGTGGGAAAGCACACAAAAGCCTTGATCAGCTTTCAAATCTCTGCTCCTTGAGCCAACTTCTCCCTGGTCACCATTCACTCACTTCCCCAAATGCACTTGCTTGCTCGGTCTAAACCTTCCCTGTCCCATATAACTTTGTAACATGCAACACAAATCACCTTATATCCCCAGGGGAACTACATGTGTTTGCACTGATTCCTTAACACACACACACACACACACACACGTGTTTGCACTGATTCCTTAACACACACACACACACAACTTTCCAGAAAATTTCAAGTGAACAGTTGTGAAGGCAACAAGAAATACCCTCAGTCCTCTCCTCTCTCAGCTTTGTGTTGAATAGGAGAAACTCCAACGCCTGGAGAACAGTATGCAGACAGTATGCACCCAGGCAACCCTTGTGAGGACTGGAAGCTCCTTTCGGAACCTGGGGGAAAGTGTAGAACTTGGGATTTACATACATACTTACTGTCATTGCTACTCAAATGTGAATAAGAACTTCAGAAGCTAACAGAGCACCAGGCACACACATGCAGAATTATGGCAGAATACAGTCAGAAGCACTGCAGGCTCTGAACTAACAAACCACCATCCCAGAGTCATCAAAAACTGTAAAGCACGTAAAGAAATCCTCATGAATTATTAGAACAGACATCTCTAGTTTCTGATAATAGTGTCCACTGATAAAAGTCCCTACTAAAAACCAGGTTCCAAGCACCAAATATGGGTTCCCTGTTTTGCCCTGTGGAAACAGTGTCCATTTCACAGAGCAGACCCATGTGCTGAGCTGCCCCGTTCCCCTCTACAGCACAGGTGACTTTCCAGCTAGGAGATTTTAGTGAGACAGTTTTGACAGAGCCTGGCAGGCAACAAATCAGCTTCAGGAAATCTGAGGGAAGTCTCTGAAATTTAGGGGACATGGTAAAAACCTGAGGATTCACTCCCCATATAGAATGATCCTTAAAAACAAACAAACCCCTCAAAACATGCTCATTTGTACACCGTAGGAAAAGGCTTATTAGAATTGCATGTGTCTTCTTCCAGCACCTACAGTTAGGACTTTGAGAATGTACCATCTGGACGAGCCCTTCCTTACTGTGACCTCCATGTGGTGAACACCGCAAGTTGCTACTCAATGCTTGAAGTATGGCTGGTGTAACCAAAAAACTGGATTTTCTATTTTAATTCAATTAAATTTAAACAGCTACCTGAGACTAATGTTGACATAATAACCAGTCCAGGTATGGATAATACCAATATTTCATTAATCAGATAACATGGCTTTGAACTAGAGCTCAAGCATGGGCTCATGCTTGTTAAGGCTTACAACAGAAAAGGTCTTTAATTAGAAACATCATACACATTAGTGACTCAATGCTAAGAAAAAGAAACTGCTATCAAATTAAAAATATTAATCATAAGACTAAGAGAATTTAATGCTCCGCTCATTTGCATATGCTTTCACTTCTGAGGTTGGCCACATTTCCATGACTACCTTCCTGTCTATGTAAAATTTATTTGGCTGTTATTCTGAGTGTTTTCCCTCAACACACCTATGTAATTCTAAATAGCTTTAAAGTTATTTGCTGCAGAAAAGAGGCCAAACATTAATTGGTAGAGCTCTCATTCACAAAGGCTCCACTTTATGTTCTATTTCATCATCTCATGTCCTATTCCCTTCCTGTTCTGGTCAATCTTCAATTATCAAGCAGACAAAAACATCCATGTCAAGAATCTACTAATAATCACTCCAAATATGAACCTTATTAAATCATCCTGTTATATGTGGTTTCCAAAAACAAACAGCATTCAAATTATCAATCAAGATTTTACAGTAAACAAGAATGAAGGAATAAAATATAAAGCTGAAAACATCTTTTCTTACACATGAAAACTGCCGTACTTTGGCACTTACATCCCACCTTCTAACTCTGCACTACATACTGAACTGTGATTATGTAAAGTGCCAGGTGCTAGCAGTCAAAGGAACAGAGGAAGTTACTGGAAAGTAACTACCTTGGGAATTATCGGCCTGTGAAAAAATTTGAGTTGCATGCAATTATTAAAATGCAGTAATTTTTAATAAATACCCTTCTTAAACCTTTCAGCTGTTAGATGTAATTAAATTTTATAATGCTAACTGGTGTAAATTAGCTGTGCTGTACATACACTAAATAAGTAACTTATAAATAAGCTGTGCTAGGAATTGCAATTGCACACACAGGAATCTGGTGTGGTTGGTGGGGAAAATGACTAAGAGTTCTATAATGTGATTAAACATTTCCTTTAAATTCTATGATAAATTATTTTATAGGCAAATCACTGTTAAGTTCAGACAATTCATTATGTATATAAGAATGGAAACAATCATATTCAAAATGTGTTAAAATAATGCTCACTGAAAATAGGAAAATGGTCTTATTAAAAAATATAAGAAGCAATTTACAAAACGAAAGCCAGTTATGTAAGATGATCAGAAAAGAATGCTTGCTGTAAGCATTTTCTAAGAAGGTACACAAAAGGCTAACCTGTCTGACACTGGTCACCAGAATGTAAATGAATCAATTTACGATTGAGACAAGGACCGTGAGTGTAGTCAGAGTAGGGTGAGGGCCTCAGGGAAAAAAGCAAGATATTTGCAGTCAGAGCCATGTAACTACATGCAAGAAAACCCCCCTAATAAAACTCTGTGTTAAACATTCAGCTCTAGAGTCATTCTTCAGTGAGATCAGTTGGTGTACCCCAGATAAAGAAGAGTAGCACATGTTTATTTCATGTCAATCATTTATAATCATGTATAAGATTCACTTTAACATGCTAAAAGGCCCAGAGCTACGAGCTGTCTTTCCTCCTTCAGATCTGATGAGGTGATTTTGCAAACCAGGCAAACTAATTTAGCATGCAAGCCCAGCCAGAACACAGTCAAAGGCAAGAAGGATTTCACCTTAAAGATAAGACTGCACTTAACTTACTCTTTAGCAAACAATGCCTCAGCCCACCTTGGGGTCTGAGCAGGTGGCCCTGTTTCATATGCCCCCAGACCAAGAGGCTGGTATCTCAGGGAGGAATGAACAGAGCAGGAGGTTCCTTGTATCGAGTTACTTGTAAATATCCTAGGACCACTTAGTAAGTCCACACCCCTAAGCTTTTTTTCATGTTCTCAAAAAATCCTCATCTGCCTATAAAACCCCCTAGACAACGTACCACCCCAGACTCTCTTGTCCCCTCCTGGCGTGAGCCGGGAGCTCTGTCCTTTATCTCTAAATAAAAGCCTGTACCTTGCTCTCCTACCTTGACTGTTTGTGAAACTCGTTCTTTGGCTTTGTGAACAAGAGCCCTGGCATCACCATTTCAAATACTCAGGGGTCCTCTGAGCTTTCTCCTCTCATCAGACTACAGTTCTCACTGTCCAGTTTTAACTTTTCTGGGTTTAAGTCTTTATGAGGCTTGATTTTTAACTTAACCTAAAAGGTAACTGACAACTACCACACGCAATTTAGGGAAATCCAACACTGATGTACCCCTAGCCAAGGGGCAACTCAAAAACAGTGATTTAGAGAAACACATTCCAACTGCAAGTCCTCTCTGTTAATCCTCTTTTAACCTAATGATAAAATGGAAAGTTCCACTATATTTTTAAATACACAGACCTGAGATACTCTCCCAGTCTTCATGGAGGTGTTGAAGAAATTAATTAGGAAAAGGAAGGATTTTAGTTTAAAATAATCAGTAAGGCACACAGAATGGGGTTCAACACCCTGTAGGACATGAGAGGAATATAAAACATGTGCAAACCTTCTGGATAAAAATCACTTCCCAATTGTGAAAGAATCAATAGATTTAACACTCTTTCTACAATTGAATATAATGTAATCCCTGTGACGATATAAACATAGCTTTAACATGAATGAAAATGACAAACTGAACTCCCTGACACAGTCACCGAAACTCACTGAACCACAGTCACAAGTCAGGGTGGTGCCCAGGCAGGCCAGCAGCTTTCCCGGGTCCCTGACCCAACCCCCAAATGGCCACTGTGACCTTCACAGGGAGGTTCATAAATAAAAGGCCCATGTTCCTGAGAGAATGTAAAGTGCTCAGTAGTGATGGGGTGGGGACAGAAATCAGATGTCAGGGAATGGAAGGGAGAGCAGGTGTGCCAGCAACGGTGGAGAGGACCCTTCCCGAATCCTCGGGACAGCTGATGAGGGGCAACCCACAGGAGGAGTATCGGGTTACAGGGCAGAGTGGGGACAGCTGGAGCCAGGAAGGTGAGTGCTCCCCAACCAACCAGCCTCCCAGGTTGTGGGCACAGGCGTGGTGTGGCTGAGCCGCCAGGGGCCAGGTGGGAGGGGCGGGGAGAGCTGCCCAGTCCCTGGGGATGACATTCCTGGGAACATATGGGGCAGGGCATGCTGTGGACTCCAACCATGAACGGGCAGCAACATCGAGGGAGTCAAGCTTTGCTGAGCAGAAGCAGGGCCCCTATTTCAGGGAGGAGGAGAATAAAAGCCAAGTGTGGGACTGGAATACAGGGACAGCCAGAAGCAGGGTTTCTCTGTGGGAGTGAGAAGGCGATGGGCCAGGGTTGACAGAAAGGCAGGCTTCAGAGCAGCCCTAGCCTCCACTGAATACCCTCTCCTGGTGTATTACACAAGCCCTGCAGGTATCCTCAGCTCAACAGCCCCCCTTCCGCAAGTCTCTCAGCCACTGGCAGATTGCTTTTAAAAGCTTCATTTACATGTTAGGCCCAAGTCACAAAAAGCAAGAAAAAGTGTTAAACGGAAACATTGAAAGCAATTCAACACATTTCTTCATTTTCCCTATAAATATGGACCAATCCAAACGTCTTTCTCATCTTTTAACTTCTTTTTTATGTAAGAGACAGATATCAGGCATCCTTTGCCACACCCAGTGGCCCAAACAAGCGCAAGAAGGCGGCCCCTTGGCCTGCAGGGTTCCCAGGGAGCAGCACGCGGAGGGCGGCATTTCCGCCTTATCTGTCAACAACTCTGCAAGAAATCCCAAACTCCCAAAGGAGTACTTCTCTTTAAAACCAGCTCACCCTTCAGAATAAAAATGAAAGTGTCAGAAGAACAGCAAGACACCTACCCCATAAGGCAGCACACAGGATCTCAGAGTTAAATCTCTTCTTGTATTTACGAATCTCTGGGGTGTCACTCTGTGGCCTAGTGTTGGTGGGATTCACATTGACCACTGAGCCCTTCCGGGTAGGGTCCTGCCTTATGGCTTCTGGTCTCATTCCATCACAGGAAAATCCCACTGAAATACAGTACACTTGAAATTATTTTCAGTACATACAAATGCTGTAGCTGCTTCCCTCCCCCACCATACCTCAACTAAATATTCATTTGTCCTAACTAACTCTGTCAAGAGAAACTTGTAAGAAATGTACATGGAAAAAGGAAATTGACTATGCCGCTTGTTGCAAATAAAGCAACATGAGCAGATGGGTGTTTCTGTATCCCAGGTCAGCCTGTGGACGACCACCGGCCAGGCCCAAGCCACCAGAAAAAGCAATGCAAAGAGACCAAAGTCCTGTTTGCCAGCTACTGTCCTGCTGGTAGCTTTTACTTACCCACAGAAGTCACTGTTGTCCCACTAGACGGAGAAATCTGTAGTAATCTGGGGTCTATAAAAGGTGTAAAGGAGGAGGAAGATTTGTGTTTCTGGAGTGTGCTACTAGCGGACTGAGTCTGCAATGTAAATTTCAATTTTATTAATACAAATGACATTAAAAAGATGAACATAAAGCATTTCAATCCAGTTCTATACTGCAATGCTCCCCAATGCAAAAGCCCATCCCTCTAGCATCATCCCCCCAAAATGCTCTCAAGGGCACTTCTGCATGTGCATGACACTCCCCAGTGCAGGCTGCTGAACCTGAACCACTGAAGGCGCTACACCTCTTTTCAGAAATATTGTTCATCTAAGACAGGAATGCTGCAGGCTACCAACAAAATCTATACTTCACGTTCCTAGCTTTTTGTAAATAAATAATTGTAATGAAAACTCCTAAAGGAGGTTTGAAATGTCCTGGTCTCAATTCATCAATTTCTGAATCTACTCTCCTGTCTCCAAAAGTCCAATTATTCTGTGATAGAATACTGACAAATCTTAATTTTATACTATTTATTTTAAAGTGAGCCTCTTGCCAGAAAGCTACAGAAGTTTTGGCTACCATAGTTAGGTGCATCATCATCAAACCTGTATCAAACAGGCTCATTAGTGAAAGGTGCAAATGACAAAATAAGGCATATCCCTTCTCCTAGGAGTGCTAGTGTCTTGGTTAGTAGCGTAACTGAAGACAAAAAAAAAAAAAAATCAAAAAACACAAGAAAGTGAAACAAATTGTTAAGTGGAAATGTAATGACAATTAAGAACAAAACAAACAAAAATAAACTTGCCAGTTTAGTGAGTTAGGAGCTATAGTAAATACTGTACATTAGCACAAAATGGAGCAAAGTTCAAATATAAGGAGGAATGTGAGTGCAGGTGGGACTTATCACTGGAGAAAAGGAACATGTCTGATCAAGTGCTTCCATCCTGTACCTTTCCATCCGCCATAGGCAGCTGAAAATCCCCAGGCCCTGGAGCCCACACCCTCCGAGTCCACGCCCTCCTAAGCTCCTACCAACACAGCTGCCTACAGGCTTTCCCGCCCTGTCCCATGAGCAGTGGCCAATCTGGCCAATGGCCAATCTGATGCCAAGCCTGTCTAGGAAGTGCTCAGCTTGCCTCTGCTTCTCAGGGGACAGGATTGTTCTGGTTCTTTCTAACAAGGGAACCAAAATAGGAGCTGGCAGCCCGGCTGGCAGTTAAATGTTTACAATGACAAGATTGGCTGAGGCTATATGCAGCTTTCAACCTCCGCTGTTAGACAAGTGTGTTGAAACCAAACCTCCCATGACATCAAAATCACTTGTTTAAGTACAGGGTGTTCAGGGTGGACTCTCACTGCATTTGGGGGTATAAGCCTCTTCCAAAGAGCAAAGGATTCCCCCAAGCAGCACCGTGACTGAGCACCACAGCCAAGCCTTTAGAGCGAACCACACAGATTTCCCACTAAAAATTTCAAGTTAAAAAGCATATTCAAGACCTTTGCCATTCTTGCTTAACATCCTAATCTAGGTTTCCCTGAAAAGCACTTGACTGCTTCAACTCTGACTGATTGTGAATTTCACAGGGATTGTGAAATTGTGAATTTCAAAGTCTTTTTAACAGGGTTGGCAAAAACAAGAGTAATCAACCCATAATCCACCCCCAAACACAAAAACGATCTGGCCTTGTTTGAAGGAGATTCCTGTACAGGGTAACAATTTTGTCCAGTAAGGCCAAGTCTGCTGAATCAAATTATTCTGCATTTCATTTATTGGATAAAAAGAATTAAAAGAGCAGATTCCACAAACGACTATGAGAATTTCATGCCAAATATATCATGGATCTGAGAACACAGCAATCATTTTATTTAGACTTTTAAAAAGTAAAATGAACAAAGAAAGCCATGCAACTACACTATCTAGAGAAAAGGGAACAGTGCCCTGAACCGGCAAGTCTGGAGGGAAATTGCTCTATGGTTAAGGGATCTGTATGCAGACCTAACACATGTTATTTGGGGGCTGGGAGAAGGGCAGGTGACAAGAAGGTGGGTGGGTAGGGGAGGGGGAGAGGCACTGGGAAGGTCTCCCCTGCAAGCTAGTACTCGGCGGTGCTGGTCTGACCCTAGGAAAGCAGCCAGCTGTGGTGCGAGACATACCTCATTAGTAGTGAGCTTGTCCTGGGGTGTCTGTGGGGACATGGTGGGTGTCGGCTGGCTGGAGGATGGGGAGGAAGAGGTGGAGGAAGTGGAGGAGGAATGGCTTTGCTGTAAGAGATCTGGCAAGAGGTGAATGCGACCGGCAAAGCCATTGCTCTCATGATGGCTGGCACGCTTTTGGTCAACTGTACTCTGTAGAAAAAACAGGCACACTTGTCTCGCTCAAGCGCTGCTGCAATTGCCTATGACCCTACTGATACCTGACTTTGTTTAATGTGCTGTGTGACTTCTCAAACTCTGCTCAGTTGTCAAGGAAAGACCGGAGGAAACTGGCCTCAACTACTCACACTTCTCACCAAATGCCTGAACTGAGCCAACAGCCAAAGGACCCCATCTGGTGGCCGCGGATGGGAGCAGTGAGTGTCTAATCTTGTTTCTCTATCACCCTAGCCGCTGTCACCAAAACCCCTAGGGCTTTTTTGTGTCCTTTTTCATCTTTCTGTGTAAAGCTCTAGGAAGTACTCGGTCACTTCTTTCAATCCTGGTCTTTTCCATGTTCTTCCTACTTCCTATCCAAATACATTACACATCCAAAATACCAGAGAGGTGCCACGTTCTAGCTGAATGAGGAACATATCACTTTCCGTACATCTAAGCTAAGAAATGAACAAACAGACAGTTGTAAAGCTTGGTAATCTCAGAGCACATCTGGGTGGCACACATTTAATATCCAACAAGTGAGAAAACTAACATTTTGGAACACACGAGGAAGACCGGACCTCCACCTCCCCACCCTCTGCTCCACACGGCCCTCCCTGGGACCGAGACTAGGGCTTCCGCTCTCCAGCGGTGCCGTGGGCCCCCAGAGCTAGGAGCTCTGCTTTGGACTAGGGGCTGCCTCCCCGCCCTCGGCAGGGCTCCCCCATGGCTTTCCTATTGCTCAGACACAGACTGTGAAACTCAGCGTGGTGCTTGAATGAGAGCTGCTGCAAAACATGCAGAGGAGCAGCAATGTGGGGTGAAGCCTGCTGGCTGCCTTCTTGGCATGCAGCACACACCTGCCTCCCTGGCCCCAGCACACTGCTCTTGGGGTCTTGTTAATATGAGAACAGATGATGATGTAGAAACAGCATGAGTGAGTGAATGAGCAAGTGGGTTAATGACCACAGGAAAAGCTCAGCCTCTAACAATGCTGGGAAGACATGGATACCTGGCGGACGATCAGCGTGCCCTCTTTGGACGGGGTCATGGCTGGTTCGCTTTCCACGTCGTCATGGACAATCATGGTTTTCACAGATTCCGTTTCACCATTGCTCAAATTCAGAGAAGACCTGTTGCGACAAAAACCCAGAGGTGAAGGGTCATAATTCCACAAGTTGAAGATAGCCTGGTTTAGATTTTTCACCTTTTCAAAGTCGTAAGATGAGATCAGGGTATAGACATAAAGTTTCCTCTAGGAAAAAAAATGTTTGGCGTTTTCCACGCAAGAAGGAATTTTCTACCAGTACAGTGTTTCTGAATGAAAAAATTAGCATGAATGCTACAGTTAAAATAAACCGAACTGAAACTTCCGTTTTATCATATCTTCAAATTGAAAAGAAAAAATAAAACACACTAGGGCTCTGGGGAGAGGCACTGACATGCATGCACATAAATGAACGGAAGGGGGAAACAAAGGATGTCTGCTGTGAATCTGTAACAACTAAGTGTTAAATGTTCACAGACTCTGACAGGTTGAGAAAAACTGTCCCAAGTGGAAACAAGGCTTAGTGGGGACACTTTCATCCTCTCTTAAATACACCAAAGACTGACGCTGCTCTGGTGTCCTCTGGCCCCGACGTGGGCTCCTCAGCCCCTTCCTGCTCCACATCATCGTCCTCCTCATCTGTTGTTCCCGACTCCTCGCTGGACGACGAGTAGTCGGTCACTTTGTGTGGGGGCCGGACATCCTCCACTGCTCGGAGCTCTTTGGCTAGTGCAGTCAAATCCTAATGCACAGAAGAAAGTGAGGCAAAGGGAAAAGTAGTGGGGCAAAAACAGTAAAAAATGGCAGCTCTGATAATAAAAGAGCTGTGCTGTCAGATCCATAAAACTGTTTTGTAGAGTATTTACCAGTAGCATATGAAGGTGAACTCTTAAAAGCTGTTTATAGAGAAGACCAAAAAGAGTCAAAAGGCAGACAAAACAAAAACAAAAACCCACAAAAACTCAAAGATGTTCAGTGCCAATCTCCTAACAAAAAAAATAACAATCTGTTTAGGTGATAGTGTTTTTTCCCTCGACTTAAGATAAATTCTAGATTAACAAATGGGTGAAGACAGGTCCCTAGAATTTGTTGTGAAGATGCCTGTGAATAGTCTTCTTTTGAGGACATTATCCAAAAAGCAAGATTCTAGGTTAAATAGGGCTGTTTTAAGTACGTATCTGGTGAAGTTTTTATTTTTAAAAATTTCAAACCTACAGAAAAGTGAGCATTGAGCACCAGCATGCCTCTCATTATCTTGCTTCCCCTTCACTGACTACGAACAACTTGCCATGTGCATTAGCAGCTCCTGCCCTGTGACGGGAGGGGGTGAGAGCTTGGGCTGCTGGGGTGGGGCTGACAGCAGCCCACCTTTCCCCATGACACTGCCTATGAATGGGGACATCAGGGAGAAGAGCATCCACAGAGGAAGGTACTACTCAAGAGGGACTTTGTCAGCCTCCACTGTACATTTTAGGGTTCAATCAATTACCCAAATATGATTTTCAGGTGTGATTATTATTTATAGTCTACATATTCATATAGAAAGCCAAAATATATCTTTTCACTTGGGTTGGGCATTTTATTTAAAAGTAATGACTTTTTAAACAGTGGGACATATGGCTATCTCCACTTTTCTGCTCAGAAGTTCCCAGTTTTCTTCTTCTTCACAGTTAAGGCCAAGTTTCTTTGAGCTTGAGCCTCTGGAGTTAACAGATCAAGCAGTGGACTTTGAATTTTATCAACTATTTCATGATTACAGCTGTGGCTTTTTAAGAAGTTAATTTTTAAAAGCCAGAGTTAAGAAATAATAAAAAATGCATGCAACAAATTTTGTGTGTTGGAAAAGATGAGGCCCAAGTTTGGGTTTTTGAATTCTAGAAAAGAACAAAAAGGCAACTTGAAGAAGGAAAAGGACTGTAGGTGAATACAAGCAAAATCTGAAAGGCAGTTAGACCACTGTTCTGATGCTGAGATTCTCAGAGGCGGGGCTTACCACTTCACCCTGCAATCGAGGTGGCGTTTCATTGAACGAGAGCAGCCGTCAGTGGTGAAGGATGCACAGCGTGAGGCAGCGTGAGAGAAGGCCAGGGAGTAGGAGGAAGGACAGAAGTCAGTCCAAGCAGGAAATCAAAACTCCCAACAAGCTTACAGCCCCAGGATGTATGCGCTTCCATGGGCAGTTAGTGCCACAAGGACTGAAGGAGGAGTGGGAGAAAGGGCCATGCCCACTGCTCCCAGCTCCAAAAGGCAGGATTTTAAAAGCAGGTGAGTTTAAGGTGACTTAGAAAAATTATTCTAAGCTAGTGTTGTAAATGGCCACATCATCAAGAACAAACACATAAAGGTTAATGCTAAGCAAAGATACAAAAAGGTTTCTCTTTTGTATTTTTTTAAATGACTGAAGGTGGCGCATACGTGACTGAGGTGTAGGGCTGTCCTTGTAGTTCTCAAACCTGAGGGGCCCCACAGAAAGAACTGCAGGCCTCTCAACTACACAATGTAATAGAGAAGTCTCACTCAAGTATTAAAATCTTAGAAATGAAATGAAAACAAGGAAAATGGATGTGCAATTCTTACAGCAGGCTTGAGAGGTCTAAAAACCTCTTTTTTATCTTCAGGTTTCTTTGCTGCGTTCTCTAGGCGCTGAGATGGAGAGCCTTCAGATTTGGATGATGCTGGAGACAAGAAAGGCGGATGCATATAAACATACAGGCATGTGTCACCAAGCTGACCTTGCCCATCTGGCCTTTTGTCCCCGCTAGATTACCTCTGTGAGCCCCACTCAGGAGGGCTGACTCCTGACACAGAATCCCCACTGCTGCACTCTACAGTTAACCCCTTACTTGGATTCACATGTGCTCACAAAACCCTGTAGAGGGACTTCCTACTCATCTATTATTATGAGTAGGTTAAAATAATGCATGCCATGGCATTATTATAAGGATTAAAGGAGATAATGCATGTAAAGTGCTCACAGTGCTAGGCATGTGTAAGCCTCAAAAGTTAACTTTATTACTTTTATATTTAAAATTTTGACGACTATTAGTGTTCTCAGCAACCTATACTGAAACAGTGTCTTGTGATAGGAGGCTGTGTAAAAACCACAGGTCTTACATGACTGAGAAGGGTTTCCCAAATACTGATCATAGCCCAGTACTGTTAACAGGGAAAGAGAAAAGCAAGGCCCCCTACATCTCACTCTGAAGCGCTCCCCGGAGCCGCTCTGAGATCCGGGGTGGGACCCCGGCTGGGATCCTGAGTTGCTGGACCCCGAGGAGCTGCCACTGCCAGGCCTGGGCACCAGCTTCTCCACTCTCTCCCACAGCAGCCTGGGCTCGATACTGCTGTTGGAAAAGAGGAGAGAGCAGCTAAGGAACTGTCCCAAGATGCAGTGTCAAATTATAAACACAGGCAGTCTCTGTCTCTATTTGCCCCATGTCAATGTTTCAAATGGATGTTGAGAAAAACAGCCTAGAAACAACATTTAATATTAAATTCACCCCAAGTTTTACTGACATCATTCATGGATTTTTATCTCAGATATCTTAACAAACCCAAAACTCTCAATGGTAGCCTACTGTTAGCAGACCCAAAGTCTTGAAGAGGTGGAGAGGAAATGTTACTGCTTGGGTCTAGAAGTGTCACTGTTTCTGTCACAGCTACGAACTCACTTTCTTAGTATAAAAAAACTCCACATATACAATGACACACACAATCATACAGGGCCAGGCTGCTGCCCTCACCCACTGCCCCTGGACACTTTCATGTATGGAGTGTATCCACACTCCTCTGTCTGAGCTGTGTGGGACACATGCCCATCCCTGCCACGGGCGCATCCAGAGCACGTGTTTGCTATGCAGGATGCCCGTGCAGGCTCAGTCACAGGAGAGTCCTGTAGTCTGCTCTGACTGCTTCAGGACTAAGAACGCTCTCTGCAGCTTCTGGGCTGCCCTCCATCTCACGGCTTCAAGGTACACGGAGGTTCCACGTGTACAAGGCTAACTACAGAGGTTCAGTGATGATCAAGTACAAAATATTCAATATAACAATCTTGTGTTTCACTAGAATGGTGCTGGTCAATGGAACGTACTGAGGTGATGAAATGTTCTGGAGCTGAGCTGTGTAACATGGTAGCCACTAGCTAAATGTGGCTACTAAGCCCTCAAAATGTGGCTAGTGCACCTAAGGAAATGATGTTCTGATTTTATTTATTTTAATTATGTTAAATTCAAATTTAAGTAGCCTCATGTGGCTAATAGCTATTGTATAGTACAGAACAGCTCTAGATCCTAAAACTATTATTTGATAAATTCATTCATTTATTGCAGACTGTAAGCCAATCACTGGTTGTCTTTAGCAGCCAGCCTGTCTGTGATTCTATACCACTCCCAAGACCTTAGGACTTCCTGCAGATAGTACACTCTGTCAGATTATGATTTTCTCAGAACCTCTCCCCACTTCCCTGCTATTTCTTCCACTTACTCTTAGAGACAGGTGGTTTTCATTTTAAAACTGCCACAACACACAAATCAATTTAGGTTCTCTTTTCACTATAGATCAATTTGGTATTATTCATGCTAACGGATTTTATGGCAGTTTGTCATTTATAACCTGATCATCTTTTTGCCCAAAACTTCATAATGAGGAGCATTTTCATGAAAAGAGACAAAGCCAAACTGTAGGAGACTACAGTAAGCCTTTCCTTAGCTTTACTCCTCTTTTACCTGGTAGAGTTTCTTTGACCTGCTTGGCTGTTTTGCTGCCCACTGCCCTGCAGTGGGGAATCCCGACGGGACAGAACAGGGGAGCGAGATGTTGTTCTTACGGGGACCTTTGGGGCAGAAAACACAGCAATTAAATTATTGAAAATATGAGGAGGAGAAAAAAGATTTCCCTATCAAAACATATTTTTAAGGCAGCCCTAATCACGTTGGCCTTACCTAACACCAACCTACCCTCGACCCTGACCTGTCCGTGCCCTCTACTGATATGACAGAGTAAACACAGTCAACAAGGCACCAAAGGAGCCAGGGAAGGAGCCTGTCAGTGCTTCTTTATAGCATTTAAATGATGCTTGGACTGAAGCATGGTGGCAGGGGACATATAACGCATTTTGCTAAGATAATGTGAGAATCAGAAAAATAAGCTCAAAGAAACCAAACAATGTTCCACAAATGGATCAGTAGGAAACAAAGACTGGTAGCAAGCAAGAAAATATTCAGAGGAAGCAAATTCCAAATGGATAAAACGTACACTAAAATGTTCCTTTTTGTTTAGTTTCACCATTAATTATCAAAAACAAAACAAAAATTTAAAACCCCAAACAAAATCCCTCAACTTAGAAAGAAAAAAAACATTTTATTTGAAATTTTTATGTTAATTGTTTTCCTTTTTAGATAATTTCTAAAAATTTCGGTATTGGTTAATGTTAAACAAAATAATTTGTAGCTTCCATATAAACTTATAATAAGACAACCAATACGCTATATTTTTATTCTATTTGCATATGCCCCTTAATTCTGGTGAAGTCGCCATACCCTCAATTAAAGTAAATAATTTTTAAAAAAATAACAAAAGAAAGAAAGAAAGAAAGAAAAAGCAGCATACATCTGTCTTTCTGCTTCTTACCCTTGGAGGCACCTCGTCACTGTCTGATCTAGACCAAGCCTTTTGGGTGGGGTCAGGTACCTCCGACTTAGAGTCAGAATTCTGACTTAGCACCTCACTGCGGGAAGGTGGACATGGGTCCTGACAGCGAAGATGGTGGTGTGCAAATTTGGGAGGAGAAGGGTCACTGAAGGAATGGGATCGCGAGACAGGGGAAACATTGTTCTTGAGAGATGCCAGGTGGGACCACTGTACCTTACAAGAAAACAAAACACAAAACATTCAATGCGTTCTGCATACAACGCTTTTCTGGTCAATACCAAATCCAGAGCAGGAACTAGCAGGGGAAGCAAAGTGGGGTGGTACAGCATTAGGTAAGCCACGCAGTAAAACGGGTACAATCCTGGTAAAGAAGCGGTTGGGGAACACAATATGTAGAGAAGAACTGTACATTTATAAGGAAAACTCTTAATATCCAGACAAACATTACAGGTATCAGTAAACAAAAGAATTGAAAAAGAAGACTTCTAGACCTCCTGTCCTGAAAGTGGGGAGAAGAGCGTGCTACATGCACATCCATGCCTAAGCAGAGACTGGACAGGCAGAGAGGGAGAGAATCACAAGACAGACACTGCCATACATGCAGACCTATCTATCCATCCTCACATTACCTGGTGGTGTAAAATTTCAGACCAAGTTAATAATAAAACAACACATTTAATGAGCAAAGAAAAACCCCTCATGCTTTGACAGACTATAATTGTATAACTTAAAAAACAACCAACTTTTCAAATACACCAACAGTTTTGCTTCTTTATTCTCCCAAACCTCAAAACACTCAAACCTTTGATTTCCTTAGAAATATTCAGTACTATGTTTCCTCAACTGTCTGCTGCTGGAGTTTTCCCTCTACTTGACAATTAAAGAAATGTGACAATTGTCAACAGAGTTTATCTGATAGCTTTTAAATTGGGAAAACAATCTCTGAATTAATCTGTAATTTCTTTATTTTATTTTAAAATAATTGTTCAGTATTCCAATATATATACTATATACCTATTATATCAATGCACTTAATGAAAACTGCAAACATCAAATCACAATTGCTTCAGTCCTTCTGAATACAAGATTCAAAATTAGTTTCAGAGCTACGACTTCTAGGTAAGTGAAATAACTCCAGTTATTGGTGTAACCCCAGAAGTCTAAAATGTTTAAAATTTTAAGGGAGAAAGCATGGAACTAAAAGTATGGGTTTAAAGTTAGAATCCTACATGAAAAAGTCTCCCCAAAGAATGTTTCCACAGATGTACATCTACAGTGAGGAGGAGGAAAAGGGCAACTATTTTCAGCACCACATTATTTAATCATTAATATGGTCCATGTAATTCAGGAACTCGTATTTTCTAAACTGTTAGTGGATAAATAAGAAAGATTTTCTACTTAACGGTAAGTTTACATTTCAGAATAAAAACTTTTAATCCTAGACTCTTCATACAAGTGCCATCACAAACCTACGCCATGAGTCCCTCTTCCCTTCCTGCCTCTCCTTTTACTCTGTCCTGCTTCCTTCCACTCCTCTCCCTCTGGAGTTGCCAACTTGCTCCCAGGTCAACTCCCCTGTGATCCCGTGTAATTTCCTCCCTGACTCCCAACACCTTCCCCACACCCACTGCATATGTCCTGGTTCTTCTTTACTTTTTTTTAAACATCTTCCCCATCTGGGGATTATTTACTATAAAGCACATTCAAATCTTCATTTGAGTTTGTTTTTCAGAACATCACAGCTATATTTCTCACGAGACTATGAACTTTTTGTCTCCCATCAAAGGAAAACAGTGACAAAACGATGCACAGGGACTTGTTCCCCATATTCCTACACAGCTGAAAGGAGGAAAATGTCTGGGTCAGTTATTTTCAGCAAGAGAGTGGGAATCAGCATTTTAGAGCTAAGCTCTTTATTGAGGGTAATCACTGAGATCTACTTTGTTCTCCCAACCCCACAGAGGGGTCTCTGAACCATAGAGCACTCATCCAGACACGACAGAAGGCTGTGGCAGACCCAGTGAGAGGCCACGATCTTTCCCCCGGCCTACTGCAGGGAAATCTATACCTTAACCACTGGATCGTAGCTTATTTGGATCTTGAACCTTTTGAGATTCTGATAAAAAGGCCCCTTTCCCAGAAAAGGGAAATGCACATTTCAACCAATCAAAAAATTCTACCTGGAACTTCAAGGCAGTCATAGGCTCTTTAAAGCCCTCTCGTGGAAATGGCCAAAAGCCAAGGACCACAGTAAAGGTTTGGCTTCTTCCTCTATGGATGTATGATACCAACCTTCTAAAAGCTAAGCTGAAAGATTTTTGTATTAGAATGAAGATGTAACTTGTTTATGAACATTTGAGTTAGTGAAGGCAGAAAGTTGGACTGAAAGAAGAAATCAATCTAGATACTCTAGATTGTGCAACAGAAATCTTAAAAAAAAAAATCATCTCTTCTGTATCAACTGGGAGTATGTCTTCTTTGAGTTAGTCCAAAATCACTCCTGCTACTCTTCTCTTTCTAAAGGAGGTTAACACCCTGAAGTGAACATCATAAGAAGCCTGTGGTTCAGTGAGCCTCCTCAGCCCACAGCCCCCGGTGGTTGCTACCTGGGGCTCAGCTGGTCTCTGCAGAGCAGGATGCACAGACTCGGAGTTGCCGTTGGAAAAAGACTCTGATCTGGAAGGCACTGGTGGCTCCAATACTCTGCCTGTCTGCTTAGACTGGGCTTCAGGGGAGCTGTGGTTAGTTTTCCTAAATCTATCTTCCACCTGCATCAGAGAGTTAGAAGACACAACTCAGTGTTAGTAGGGGATAAGCAGAGATACTCAAAAAGCCTGAAAGCTCAAGAACTCTGAAGAGCAATTTTCCATTTTCTTCAAATGCAGGAAGAGAGGTGGCTTGGAGAGGGAGGAGGCAAATGCACCAGGACTAGATTTCAATCAGGATAAAGAAATAATTATGAAGATAAAAATTAAGAGCGGCTACCTTTAAAATCTTTTCTTGACAAGAATTCTATGACTATACATGATGATAAAGTAGAAAACAATCTGTCATAACCAACTAAACCATTAGATTAAAAGACTATGCTCAGGAATCCAAAACACATTTCATCCCACCAAAAATAAGGGCATTCCCCAGAATAAGCAGACACTTGTTCCTAGAATCTGCTCTGCCAGGGCAGGGCACAAGATGCGAGGCTGCCGCCTGCAGGCAGGATGCAGTGCCCCTTTCCCAGTGACCCAGAACAGCACAGCCGTGCCCCTTCATCACTGCGGGACTCTGTGCAGGCCAAAGGCAGAAGTCCAGACACAAGTCCCATCAGTGAAAGGTCAATAAGCCAAGCCACTGGCACACTTCACCCTCACTGCAGTTTTAGAAAAGAGATGACCAGGCCACCATTCCCCCATTTACATTTTAAAGAACAGTTCTGCCATACAATCCTGTTTGGTGTTCAAGGTTCGCTAATGGAGGTGCTCTGGTCCTCAGGAAAAACATGAACTGCATTAACAGACCTTGGGCTAGTCCCTTCAGTTCTCTGCTCCTCAGTTTCTCAGCCAGAAAACCAAAGGGGCCTCTATGCCCCCTTTCCCCCTACATCAGCAGGTCTCTATGGTCCTCCAGGTGCCAACATCCTACAGCTGTGAAAAGTCCTTACATTACTCTCCAGGGAAGAGTCAACACACAACCAACAGCAACAGAAGAAGATACCTCTCGGGCTCTGTCAGCTGGCTCGTAGTGGGCCTTCGGCTCCGGGCCGTGGTACGCGGCCTTGCTCCTTTCCTGCTGTGGCGGCGGCTGCACCAGCTGCGGGTGTGCCCTCCTGTGGTCGTGCTGTAGAGATAGGAGATATGCTTGTTCTTGTTGCAACTGCCTCTGGAGCCTCTCTGCCTGCCGGTGCTCCTCCATCTCCCGCCATCGGCACTCCTTGGAGAGGGAGAGAACATCAATCTATGGGGCACTGGCATGCTTGCCTCGCCTCTGGATTCATCCTCAACTTTTTAAAGACACAATGCTTTCCCCACCCCCTTGTTTTACAGCAAAGCAAAATGGCTGGGATTTTAAGTAGCATATTACCTGTGGAAAAATCTGACAGCTTGTTGCTAACCATAGTATCACTGAACAGAGTGAGAGAGAATTCAATTAAGTGTTGGTTTTGGTGGTTTCAAAAGATACTTGGAGTATGCTAGGTAAAAATCCTACAGCACATGCTTTGAACCTTCAGTCCTCAGCATTTGAGTATGTTCTCTGAATGCCAAGTTCTGTTCAAAACCCTGTCATCTACCAAACGAGAACAGTTAACTATTAACGGGAAGTAGTAAATAAAAACCACCTCGAAATGTGCCCAAAGCAGTCTGACCACAGAGGACGTCTGCATTCGCACCTGGCAGCCAGCCCACAGTGCTAAGTGCAGCTGTGCAGAGCCCGGGGCGGGGCAGATGAGCGGGCCCTAGCACTGCACAACAAGACCGACGCGGGGCGTTACCAGTAACATGGCCTGCTCCTGGAGCAGCTGCTGCTGAAGGATTTCCAAGTGCCGCTGCTCCTCTTCTAGCTGTCGCCTGATATACTCCTGTCACACAGAAATTACCCAGCAATCAATTCATCCAAAAGCAAAGCATCAGGACCACATGAACGGAGCCCCAAGAACCGTCTGCTCCCAACACCTTTAGTGGTGATTCACTTAGTGATGAATAGCCAAAATAATCTGTCCAGAATGTTCTCAAGAACTTCAGACTGGCCACCAAGATCTAAAGACTCTAATAAATAATGACATGTACTCCGAGGACATACACGAAGGCATGTGGAAGTTTTCTGTTAGAACACAGCTGTTACATACAAATGCAGGGTTTAAAGGACCGTGATTTTCCACTTAAGAGAAATCAGCAGTTTAATTAGATAGGAAACCAGAGCTCTCATTTTAAAAGTCTGCTTATTAGTCATCATTTATAAGCGTGGATTACCTATTTTTAAAACCCAAAACCTGTTTAATATTAAGGTAAAATAAACATGATTTGTGTTTTCTCAGATGACACAGAAGGTCCCTGGAATGGCTAGATTCGAGAGATCTCCCACAAATGAGCAGACCCAGGCGCTTCATGGTGAGGGCGTGTAGGGGGGCTGTGTGTGAGAGAGAGAGAGGAGGAAGGTGGGAGTGACTTGTTTTCAATGGGAGAGAGAGACCTCTGTAACAAGGCAAACAGGTAACACATCCAGAATATGTAGAGGAAAAGTCCACTTGTTAAGGTACATGCATATTAAATGGAGCAGGGGACCTAGATCTATGACCCTGAGCAAGCCCTCAATCTCTCATTCTCAGTCTGGTTATTTGAGAAATAGTGTAACTTCCAGGTTTTTGTGAGACTCTAATATGATACAGTGATGAAGTAACTTAAAAAAGTATGAACACTTTACCAACAGAAGATGTTTCCTTCCTTTTCAACAGGGAAAAAAGCTAACTACTCTAGAAGGGGAACAGAATAAGGGGCCATGAGGAAAAACTTCATTCTGAAATTCAAGTATTTCTTTGTATGTCTACTGGTGACCATCCCCCTGAGGTACTGTGCACACCGTAACACAGTAATGGCCATATATCTGGCAGAACAGAGGCTTTAGTTACCCAATACTTCTGACTGAGAGAACTCTGGACAATGGAAATCATGACCTTAGAACCCCTGATCTTACAAAGCAAATGTAGCCCCAAAAAAGCCAGTATGTGGGAAGCATATCCACAAGGCAAGGCATCCTGATTCCAACCTGAGTTCCAAGCCCCACACATTTCAAGCCCGACTCTCCAAAGCACACGCTGTGCCAGGAACTGCCCAGCACGGTGTACAGCCTTCCCCAGCAAGGATGGACAGAACAAGTTGAATCCAACTCATCTCCTCTGAACTAGACAGCATTAAAGCATAACTTGAAAGATCAAGTTAGTACTCTTACTTGTTTTCTGCCTTCAAAACACAGGGACAATCAGAAAATTCACATCTCTCCAAATCACAAAAGCCCTAACATGCTGTGAATGAACACAGGATACAATTATACACGTAGACAAACATGCACACTTGTGCAGAAATGACATGTTTCGTACAGCACTGTAAGAGACATGGGGAATAATTATCTTCCAAGAGTAAGGAAAACACAATAAAAACTGAGTTCTGATGCTTTTCTGTTTAAAGAGGTGAATACTTGTTCCACACAAAGCTAATGACTGCCATTATATTACAGTGTTATTTTCACACCCTCTTCTCACAAATGGGAAGAATTATCCCTAGGTGATTTGTCTTTTAAAAAAAGCTTGTATGATCTCTACTCTCTTCAGCCCCAAGTAAAAATGAAAATATGAAAAAAATCCAAAACTCGCCAGGTAACTGGCCAGTAATGTCAATAAGGTAACAAATGAAGAGTACCAAATTCCTAGGAAAAACTAGTTAAGCATGCAGACCCAAATCTCAGAAAGCCCAGGGAATACAACTGGACCAAGGATAGGAGCTGAAACATCAAATCTGAAGGTAATACCACTGTTTATAAGTATTTTAAGTATGAATTTCAAGTGTTATTTAAATTGGTCCCCATTCCTATAGTTTTTCTCTGTATTCAAAATTCATAACAAAGAGTGATCAATTCAAAGCCATGAAGGGCAAAGAGGCTGACAATGGGGTCCCCTCTGACAACACAAAGCATAATTTTTGTTTGCACAGGTGGTTCAGGAAAGACAACTGTATCTGCATTAATTAAATACTATAAATAATACTAAAACACGATCTTTTATTTTTTGGCTTAACAACATTATTATTTTTTCTACTGGTACATATGTATATACTGAATTATATGCAAACACAATATTCAGTTACACACTTGGAATACTTTCAACGTTTCTCAAAAAATTTCTTACAGTTGGTTTTTAATCTCATTTTTTAATTAATTACCATCCAGGTATTTGGGATTCAATGCACTTAAGCCAAACCTAAGAAGATATATTCAGAAATCTCTCAGGTATAATATTTAGAGACCACTTAGCTGGTTTAAAGAAGTTTCTAAAGTGTCATGATTTACATTATCTTTTTTGAAGACAGGAGACTCAGAGTTTATTGGTCTGTTTCCAACTGTGTTTCACTATTTTTAAACTTCCAAAGTCCTGAAAATGTGTGTATGGGGGGTGGGGGCGGGGTGCACATGTGTGCACACACACACACACACACGTGTGTACTTCCTGCCCCAAACCCCTGACTCTGCCAGTAACACACCTCACCAGGCCATCGGTGGCGCGTTCTTTCATGAACTGACCTGTTCTCTTTCTACTCTCCTCTTCTCCTCTTCTGCCCGTCTCCTTTCCTCCTCTTCTTTCCGCCGTCTCTCCAACTCTTCCAGACGCCTCTTCTCCTCCTGTTCTCTCCTTCGCTGTTCACGTTCTTGTTGCCTTCTGGCTTCACGCTCTCTCCTTTGTTGCTATCAGTAAAGACACATAATTAGCAGGGACCTCCTGGCTGTGGCTCTCTTATTAGTCTGCCGACCAGTTCACAGGTAGATGCTAATAAGGGGGGCTCCCGGACCCCAACCCTACTGGCCAATTATGTCACATTGCCCCTTGGCCCATACAGACCAGCTTCCCCATAAACATTGGTCCAAGGTGCTGTGTTCCTGTGAATCCTTCTAGGGCTGAGTTTCACTTTGACATCAATTATTCCCCATTCTTCACTGTGCCACAACAAATAGGGGACAGGAATCCTTTATCCTTGAGTATCACTAACCGAGTTACTCAGGGCCCTTCAGTCAGATGAAAATGAAGAGAAAGGAATAAAGCAAAGGGGAAAATAAACAAGGCAAAGAATGCAGAAAAATAATTTTAAATGAGAAAAAAGAAAAAGTACACATCAGGAAAACAGGAATTGACAAATGCCATCATTACTATCAATATAAAAATAAATGCCACTGAGCACATGCTTACGGTGTCTCACGCTGTGCTAAGGATTTGTCTTTATTCCATTCACTTTACCTAAGATAATTCTTGTAATAAACCAGAAGTAGGTATTTCACTCCTACTTTACAGAGGAGCAAAGAGGGTCAGCAAAGGTAAGTAACCTGCCAGTGTCACCCGGCAAGCTGACCCCAGCTGTAAGGGCCACTCTGCCTGTAAAGCTGATCCTCCTAACGACACCACCCTGCATCCCAACCAACAGGCGCAAAAGGTGCTCCTGAATCACCAGACCTGCGCTGACAGCCCTTCCTGAGCCAGGCCGTCTGTGTAACTCCACAGTACACAGCAACGTGACACACTGGCTCTCACCTGGCTGCTGCTTTGTCCAGTCCCAGACACCTGCCAATACAGCACTTCCATGGTGTAGAGCATAAAGTCAGCCAACTCTTCCCATAAAATGAGAAATGCCTAGACTGGGACTGCATAAAAGACCTCTCAGCAGTGATGACATGTTCTGCCTCCGCGTGTCCAGAACAGCAGCTGCTAGCCACACGCCGCCAACTGAGCACCTCCAAAGTGACTAGTATGACTGAGGAACTGGGTTTTTAATGTGATTTTAACAATGTTAATTTAAGTTTAAATAGTTGTATGTGGATAGTGGCTACTATATTAGCTCAACTCTAGAGATATACAGCCATCAAATTTCTCAAGATACAGGGAGCCAGTATTAAATACCACAAATTATAATGCAACATGAGATTTAACTATTAGACAAACAAGCAAGTTGGGGTAAAGCTATTAAACACAAACCTCTGTGACGGGTGCACCCAGTGGGTACTTACTATCGTTGAAGTATTCCTTCTGGATGTCCCCCCACCCTCATCTAGCATTCAGTCTGAGGCAGATACTTACAAATGATTTCCTGAAAAATGCAAAGAAACGCCCTACATGTCTAAGAACTGGAGAGAAACGTTTACCTGGTGTCCAGTCTCTCTCAGCCGAGTACTACATCACTATTACTTTTCAACAAGGTTTTGAGTCAGCTGTTGGCCCTACCTCCTCTCATACTCCACATGTTTTTGTTTTTCCCCCATTGTCTGCTATTAGAATTCAATGCACAAAACTTACCAGGTTCCCATCAGTGGGGATGGAGTCCTAAGAAGAACTGAGTTCCTGTCTTAGTGTTTAGAAACCACAACTTTAATAGCTATGGCATCTTTACTGAATTCTAACATGTTCACTGTTCCCATGCAATGGCTGCCTGTCGCTTTCTCACCAAATGCTTTATGCTTTTTCTTTTTCTGAAGTCTTACAAGAAAAATCCAAGACTAGAGTCTTTTCAAACGCAAATCTAGGGAGGACACTGACAGCAATCGTCCATGGGTCACAGGACTTGGGGGCTGAGGCTTTCTGCACTGATGCTTCCCTTCCGTCACGTGCAGTCTGCACATGGGAGCACAGCCCAGGCACCTGGCCCTGAACCCCTCAGAAGGCAGAGGCTTTCCTTTTTAAAAACTTGCTACCAGAAGATAAAACAAACGAAACCACTTCCCCTCATATCAGACCTCTAGGAATCACATAATAGAGTAACTGAAGGGAATAAATCTGAGAATCACATCCAAGCAGTGTATACTGGAGCCTTTCCTCTTCAAAGCAAATTAAGATATTTTATTGTGTATCTTTTGCTTTTACTACTACACAGGAACAAAAGGAACAGGTTAGTTTTCAGCAGTATATCATCTGCAATAAATATACAGCAGCTAAGAACACAACTATTTTTCTAACACTGGTAATGAAAATCCCTATTATTTTGCCAATTATTTAATTCCTTCAGATATTACTAGCTAGCCATATTTTCCAAAGGAAAACATCATCTGATCTTTTCTGTTGAGTAAAAAGGCATTATTATAAGCTTTTAAAAAAGCCTCCTGATAAACCTGAAAAGTAAAATTAGAATCTCTCTCATTCAATTTGCTCTAAAGCTTAAACCACACCGTATTTTCCTTGAAGAGGTGAACATAGAAGCTTCGGGGAGCTCCAGTCCTGAGAAATGGGTGTGCTCAACCACCAGGTGTACTGAGCCTCAGGACTACTTGAGTTCTGAGGGACGATCCTGGGTAAAGCTCCTGACGGTCAGGACACTTTCTGGTTTATGAGGGAGATCACTTGCTATAATGCACGGGGCTTAGTAACACCTGACAGGCCAGGTATGAAGAGCCCCACTTCTGGCTGAAAACCAGAACTGACACTCACAACAAAGGTGGACAGACAGCCACCCTCTTGGATGTGTGTAACAATTTTCCTCAGAGTCAGCTGGACAAAAGGAAAACAGAACAAAGCAAGGAGTGACACTGCCTCACACCTCCCCCCAGCATGACAGCCAGGCCGCAAGCCCGTCCGATTAATGTGGCCAGGTCAGAGGAGGCAAAGGGTTTCACACACTGAATTTTACAACTTCCAGGTAACACAGGAGCCAGGATGGGCTGAAAGGGAGTTCTCTGAGAGGTTCTGGGATGCACTATGGAATCCTAGAGAGAGAACTGAAATGAGCCAAGGGATTGGTCTGTGGTCCTGATCCAGCCTCTCCTCTCCCTGCCTCTGCTTCCTGACGTGTGTGTGCAGCACAGCGTGGCAAGGAAGCCGTCTGTACTAGAAACCATCATGGCGTGGCATCTGTGAGGAGTATCTTTTGGAGAAAGTCAATAGTTGGTGTTTAAAGTGAGAAAAACAAAATTTTTAAGGTCTCATAACTTGTGCACTATAAGAGAATCATTCCCCTTGGAAAAATGTGGGCTTCACCCTTCCTTGCCCACCACCCTGGGGCTGTGTCCTTATGCAGTGAGATTACATGGTCAACACAGAACTGAGACAAGTGTGTCCCTGCATCAGCAGCACAATCAACAGGAGCACAAAACACCTACAACTTTAATTTACTTATAGCTGTAGCTCAGCCCTTTAAGACAGCTAGTTTTGCATGTTTTATAATGCACATAGCCAGCACAATAGTATATAAGTAAATATATTTGTCAAGATAAACATGCTCAATTTCTTCACTGCCATGTGCATGATTAAAAATCATTGCAGGCCACTGCACTACTCTCAACAATGTCACATAGCCACAGACACACCCCACAACAGCCTCAGAGGTGTGCTCACTGCCATTTCCTAATGTACCATGCAGGCTATTAAAAACTGTTTCATTTTTAGGAGTGATGCTGAAGTTAAGGTACCTTTTAGCCCATGGTGTCACACTAACAGAAAAAGTATCCACAGTTTCACTTCTTTTGTCCTCTGTCGTTATTTATTTTTTTAATTCTTCATTTTGAAAGCAAACCCATATCCCCATCTCTGCTGAGGCCTTCTTTGGCTGTTACCAGCAAGGACTCGTCCAGGAAGAGCTATATGAGGATAAAAACCTCATCGAGAGTCCCAAGTGCTGCCATGCTGAGGTGTGGCCAGAATGACTGGTTGCTCACCACACTGGCTGCCACTTGGCAGGTGTTCTGGTATACCTAGAACCAGCCAGTGCAAACCAGCCTCAAAATCCACATTTCTGCTGTGACTCCAGAGAAAAGGGGGTGTTGCAAAGGAAAGGCAGAGGCAGTGTAGCAGCATCACAGCTGGCTTTGCACATGCCGGCCCCTCGCCTAGAACCATGACACCCCAAGCCCTGGAGTGGGTCTGATCTCAGGCCCAGCTCACTGCCGGACCCACTTCTCATCTCACCTCGCCTGCTGCTCTTCCCTGTGCTTGTGTCACCTAGAGCCTCAGGGACTGATGGGACCTTGTGTACATCCTCCAGTCACATGCACTCATTCTCACAGGTCATAGTAAGTTCCAAAGTGGTGAAATGTGTAGGATCCATTTTCTTCGTTATTTCCAAGTCTGAAAAAAGGCTTACAGTTCAAGGGGAAATACTAAATTCAACCACATGCTACTAAGAAGCAAATTTTAATGCTCTTACAAGTAGCTTTTTCTGTTTGATTTATGTTTTAACTTTTTAAATCAAAGTACTATGTACTTTAAGAAGTCAAAAAGAATATAAGACTTACGTCAAAAAAAAGTTGTTCCTTCTCACTCCCAATTCTTACTTCCAAGGTATAACCACTTTCAATGATTTTAGCTTTTCTCATCGTATTTTACATCCTTACTTTTAAATAACAAGCTTAAAGAGCTATTTAAAATTTTTTACCACTTTAGACACCATCCATTGACTTCTCCCAAAAAGTCATGCACCACATGATTCCATGCTCTGAATTTAGTCATGTGACCATTTCTGGTTAAATGAAAACCTCATTCAAGGCTGAGTTATTACAAGTACCTTTATTCTTGGTTTTCTAGGGAGTTACTAATTGCCTTACTTAGGACGATCAAATCATCTGTGGAGTTTCTTCCTACCTTAAAGCTCCTCCCAACATGGTCAAACTACCAGGCATTCTTTACCTTGGGGATCCACCTTTTGCAGCCTTCTCTTCTCCTGAGCCAACCAGGCTTCCTGTATATCTGTCCCCCCACTTCCAGGACTCCTTTTACGCCCTCTCCTGTATAGGATCCCGTTTACTGGAGCCCTTGCCATCTCTCTCATTTGATGGACCACATCCTCCAGTGGCTTCTTGAGGAAACGTGAAGACAAAGTATAAGACTTTTAGACACTTGGTACACCACCAAATCTCTACTTTCACACTGTAGAGGTAATTTTGGCTAAGGGTAATAATATCCCCTCAGAGTTTTGAAAGCATTGCCATGTCATTTTCTAGTTTCTGATGCTGCTCTTGGAGAATCTGAGAGCATTCCAACACTTGACACTTAGTAACAAGACCCATCCTACCCCTCTACCTGGCTCTGCCCGGTGTGTAGGGTCCTCTTTTTAAGGTGATACATGTGCCTATGTATGGGACTTTTTCATTCATTGTGCTGGGTACTCAGTAAACCTTTCAATTCAGAAATTCCAATTCCTTAGTTCTGGAAACTTTTCTTGAATTATTCCTGCATGTTTTCCCTATAATGTTTACTTCCTGGACCATCTATTAAATGAGTTAAACCACCTGGATTGATTCTGTTTTTCTTCTGTTCTATTTCCCATTAACTCTTCTCCACACCCCAAACCCCAACCCACCCCAAGAATTTTAATTCATTAAAATTTTTCAAAAATTCTTATTTTCTGAATATCCTCATGGGCATATTTTCTCTTTTTAGGGATGCTAAGATTCTGTATATGTGCAGTGTGTATGTATGAGATGCCTTCTGTTTCCTAGAATTGTCTTGATTTCCTTCAAGTTCCTTTTTCTAGCTGTTTTAGAATCTCTCATGTTAAAGATTCTTCTCAGTGTCCCTGGATCGTGGCTGTCCATTCACATTTAGGATAGTAAAGAGCAAACTGTAAGGGCTGTAATAGCACTTGGCAAACAGTAGGCTTTCGAGTACAGTGGCTGTGAGGCAGCATGATCATTTCACAGAGGCCTTATTTCTCTTGTCTAGAAATATCTTCAGAGAGGAATACCTGCAATATTCTGAGAATCACCCAATATTCCACCTGGGTTGGAAAGGCTATAGCAAAAGGAGGTAGCACTGTAATTAACACGGTTGCCAGCATCATGGGAGCTGAGGGAGTTAAGCATGCTTACAGTCAGACTGATTAGTATTTTGATTTCCACTTAATGCCCTTGCTTCAGTCTCTCTCTCTTTACATCCACAGTTGTGTGATTTCTCTGTGCTCTGAGTTTCTGGCTCATCTTTTTCTAAGTAGTACATACCTGCTCCTTCTGGGGAGAGGGAGCATAGTGGCCTGGCTGCATGGAGTTTGGAGGGTCTAACTGCTCCATATATATATAGTTTTCTCCTCTCATTTTTTTACGTGCTTCTGGGATCTACAGTACCAGCCTCTTAAAGTGCTTACCATGCACTATTTAATTTCTACAATTTGGTTTCCTTTCTTGTGCTTGCTGTCATTGTTTATACCATTTGTTTTTTCACAGTCATTTCACTGGATTTCTCTAGGAAAGTGAGTCAAGCATCAAGCGGTTTTTATTCAGCTGTTTTCCAAAGTCAATATAATTATGTGCCATTATTTAAATGAAGTAATTAAAAATTATTATAATAGGTTTAGCTCAAAATACTCATCATTAAATAACAGCAGCCAGACTTCTTACAGACAGGGAGACTACAGTGACAATCTCAGTTGTCAAATGAAAGCCTCTGAGAGGCTTTTTCTTCTTAGTTTCCTGCGGAAGTACTGTATTCTTGGTTACTAGTCAACACACACAAAAGACCATAAGCACCTTGAGAGAAGGAAACACATTTTACTCATCTTTTGCCCCCTGTAGTAAATGTCATAATATTTTTTTGAACTGAATCCAACCCTCACAACCAGCACACATGTCATCCAAGACAAAATCCACTGTGATTTTATCTCCACCATGTAGCATCAGGAATAACGAGAACAGAATCCATTCATATCACAAAACCAAATCAAATCATAAAGCCATCTCCTCTTCAAGACCACCTAGTATGTACATAATTAAGGATTGAACAATAATGGATACATTTGGATAGTGCCTCACACTTTACACAACACATTCTTTGTGCCTCAGGATAGTCTGAAGGTCTGTATAGTACTTTCAGGTGGCTCTGGAACTCACATTAGAGATCTCAAGTCCAAAAGTCTACTTAAGAATGGGTGTAAATTTTAAGAACAAGCCTTTTCTTTCCAGAGATACACCTAGGGCTACAAATGACTGATTCATTCACTTGAAAAATATTTACTAGGCACCATGGATACACAAAGATGAATCAGACACAGCTCCTCTCCACCAAGTCTTGTAGTTAAGCCATACACTTAAAAAAACCCAAAAGACAACTGGAAAGCAGGAAGTTTCCCAGGGCTAGCCCACTGAAGTCCTGATTGGGAGACCAACTGGGTGACAGGACCAATAGCCAAGAAAAAAAACAATGCAGTCAGTGACTGCTCTGCCGCATCATGCTCTTAGTATCTGCAGCTGTGAACTGGGACAAGAGTAAGAATTTGAACTACCCACCATGAAAACCACTATAGTCCATATAGGCCCTCAATTTGGAATGGGTGGTTAGTGGTGGTGAGGAATAATTACAAGTAAAAAAAAAAAAACAGCCCTTAGTAAACACATCTTAATAGATGGTTAATGGGGAAAGTGGGCCTCTTGTAATAGAATCTCAAAAGACAATGGCCAAAAATAAAACATACATACCATTGACCATCAACTAAGTAACATCAATCCTTACTGGATTAACTTTATTCTGTGATTTCAAATAACAAAACCCAACAGATTCTAATGAACATGCCTTTTCAGGTTTACCCCACTAAGGACAAACATAATATAATCCTAGAAGCATTTGCAAACTTGTGTCATTATTTTTTTTTAAATCATTCTTTCTTTAAAAACCAAATCAAACAAATTGAAAGACTGCATGATACTATAAAGTGATTTTCAAATCTCTCAAATTATAGAGATTTCTTTATTACTTAAAATTTTCTAAGCATGCCTGGGTAAATATGTATTTCCCCAACTACACTTTAATTATCTTTAAGTTCCCTTTCTACTTTGTTACTTAAAAGCAATGCTTTCATCTCATAATTCTAAAAACTTGTCTAAATAGGTCATACTGATAATAGTGAGGTCCATTTAAATACACTCCACTGGGCTTACCAGCTTTAATAGAAACTGACTTAAATAAACTAGTCTATTCTTCTTCAGAGTCAGCTATTTCCAAGAACTTCTGAGGTCATATTAGTATACATATATACCACCAACCTTTGAGTTTTTAAAGTGCAAGTTCTGATGAAGCCTTACTAGAGAAATTATTTGCTTCTCCCCAAAGACAATTCTTTCTCATCTAGAAGCAACTAATAGTGTTTTGCTGAACTGAACTAATTCTTACAAAGTTTGACTATAAAATACAACCAAGCACTAGGCTGGGATGCCAAAAGAACATTTAAGAGCTTATAAGGAGTTCTGATAAACAAGATGGCTACCCTCCGGCCAAACAATGTAGCTGCTGCCTGCAGAGAAAGCAACAAGGCTTGGCTGTAGAGGTACCTCCATGCCCCGGCACCATGATCGCTGCATGCATTAAAGCTGGAACTGTAAAATAAGGAGCACTGTGCTAAAAAAGCTCTCCATGTTGCATCACATCCAAATGATCCACCAAACACCGGTCTCTGTGTCAGCAAAGAGGGGTGAGATAATGGTTCCACTTATTTAAAATGCATGGAAACCCTGTTGGGGTGAAGGAGTTCACAGAGCCTTCCTTCTAAGATCTTGCAGCCAAGGAATAAACAGCAAATCCTGGCACGGTTTATTATTTTTTTCTTAAAAACTCGTCTGTTTTATTGGTGTCCCTATTTAGCTTCAGTGGTAATCTTGCTTCACACAGAAAAATCCTTCCATTTTCCTTTTTTAAGCATTTCTTCCCCTTCTACTCTCCTCTCTTAAAATTTTAGTCAGTTTGTAGTTTGCAGAAATGAGGGTAACCATTGTGTCCTCTCGGTGTCAAAAAGGCAGAACACAGAGTACTGGGCTCATGCCAGCATTACCCCTACTTGAGGGAGCAGATGCCCCGAATCCCAGTGACAACAGCTACTGCAGGGCTGAACGTTTTGAAAGGAAAGATGACAAAGATGGGGATTCTTTTTTTAAATACCTGCAGAAGGATTCTGAGACAGGGAAGTGTTGAGTATCCTGTCAGCAGTGTTCAAGAATAGAAGAGAGGAACGAACAGCAGAAGTGACGCAGCCCGCTGTGTCAATGGTATGTATGTTTTATTTTTGGCCATTGCCTGACTGGATCCAGGTAACGCACAGGTAGCATCCAGAGCACAGGTGTCATGGCCATCTTCCCAGAAGGGGAAGACTGGGAGGAGACAGGAAACTGATTTTATGTTTTTAAGAAAAGGGTAAATTCTAATCTCGAATGAAAGTTCTGACTTCTATCTATAGTAAAAAGATCATTTAAACAGAGTTTTTTTGCTGTTTTAAAGTGCTACTGTTATGATGGCACCACAGCTTGCTGAAAACTCATCTTCTTTCTAAGAAATCTTCTTTCTCCTTTCTGCTGGCTTACTGAAGTAGCACACACTCACCATAAAAAATGTTATCTTGCTTTTACCAATAATTTGACAGTCTCTTGGAGGACAAAATGCAAATGTATACACTAGGAGACAGAAACTTAGTTAAACATGTTAACAGGTCCAAAAACATATCCAAAGTATACCGACTAACGTAGTAATCTTAGATTACTAATAGGGTTTTTCTCCAGGACAAAACCTTATTTAATATTTTTATTAAACTTAGACAAAGAACAAAAAAACATACTAATTATAAATACGTGGATGCCATGGGAGTACGGAGAAATAGTTAATAAGTACCAAATCAAGATTCAGTGAAACAAGAGCATAAAACCATTAAGTTAAAATGACAACGTAATTCAATACTTTCATTTTTGCTCAAAAAAGGACAATGGATAGAGTGGGGAAAACAGCTGGCCTGTGAACAATTTTTATATATAAACAAAATTAGAGGCAAAGTTCTAGATGAGCCAAAGGTGCTATGATACATCTAAATGTGAAAGGTAAAACAGTCACAGGACAGCTTTTTGATTGAGGAAGATCATTTCCATATGGGTTCTGAATCTGGATGATACACCTAAAGCAAGCTGAGAAAAAAGAGTGAATCCCAAAGAGAAAAGCTGGAGGAGCAAGTCAAGTATCAGAAGAGCTGTGAGGGACAGGACAGGAGCAGCCACCAGGAGGATGTGGCTGCAGGAGCTCTGCAGGATCCCCTCTCCTCCTGAGACCAAGGGAAAGGGAAACATAAACAAAACCTCGTTTTCAGCAAACTCAGAGACAGACTCAAAAATATCTGCAAGGACTTCCAAGATCTCTAGTTCACACAGGAGCCAAGGAGGAAGCAGCAGAGAAAAACAAATTGTGTTTTCTTTCCTAGAAGCAGCAAATTTCAAAGAGTACCAAAGGAAGAGAGGAATATATATATACACAGGCATACTTTTGACATCTTGCCAGTTTGATTTCAGACCACAGTAAGGGAAATACCTCAATAAAGTGAATAAATGAATTTCTTTGGTTTCCCAAAAGTGCACATAAAGAAATTATGATAACACTATACTGGAGTCTATTAAGTGTGCAATAATAGCATCATGTCTAAAAAAAATGTGTATAGTGTACACCTCAAATAATACTTTACTGCTAAAATATGCTAGCCACCATCTGACCTTCGGTAAATCATGCTCTTTCGGCTGGAGGCAGACTTGCCTCCATGTTGATGGCTGCTGACTCATCAGGCTGCTGAAGGCTGGGGTGGCTGTGGCAAACTCAAGACAGCAAGAAAGACTGCTGCATCAATGGACTCTTCCTTTCCCAAGTGAGTTCTCTGTGGCCCATGATGCTAACAGCTTTTTGCCCACAACAACACTTCCTTCAAATTGGAATCAATCCCCTCAAACCCTGCCACAGCTTTATCAACCAAGTTTACGTAATATCCTAAATGTTTCTGTCGTCACTTCCACAAAATCCTCACAGCATCTTCACCAGCAGATTCCATCTTAAGAAACCACTTTCTTTTTGCTGATCCATAAGCAGCAGCTCCTCATCTGTTTGAGATGCAGCAACTCAGTCCCACCTTCAGGATCCACTTCTAATTCTAGTTTCCACCACATCTACCTCCTCCACTGAAGTTTGGACCCCTCCAGGTCATCCATGAGGGTTGGCATCAACTTCTTCCAAACTCCTGTTGATATTTTGATCTCTTTCCATGAATTATGAACATTCTTAATGGTATCTTCAACAGTAAATCCATTCCAGAAGGTTTTCAATTTACTTAGCACAGATCCATCAGAGGAATAACCGTCTATGGCAGCTATAGCCTAAAAAATGTATTTCTTAAATAATAATATTTGAATGTCAAAATGACTCCCATTTATGAACATTAGAATGGATGCTGTGTTAGCAGGCATGAAAATAAACATTAATCTCAGTGCACACTTCCACCACAGCTCTGGGGTGACGAGGTACATTGTCAATGTGCAGTAATCTATCTTTTTTCCAAGCAGTAGGTCTCAACAATGGACTTCAAATATTCAATAAACCATGTTGTAAGTAACTGTACTGTCATCCAGGCTTTGTTGCTCCATTTATAAAGCACAGGGAGAGAATACTGAACATAATTCTCAGGAGCCCTAGGATTCTCAGAATGGTCAATGAGCACTGGCTTCAATTTTCAAAGTCGCCAGTTACATTAGCTCTTCACAAAAGAGTCAGCCTGTCCTTTGAAGCCCTAAAGCCAGGCACTGACTTCTCTCCAGCTATGAAAGTCCTAGGTGGCACTGTCTTCCTATTGGAAGCTGTTTCATCTACACTGAAAATCTGTTTAGTGCAGCCTCCTTCATTAATTATCTGGGGTAGATCCTCCGGAAAACTTGCTACAGCTTCTCCATCAGCACACTGTACTTTCTACATCATTCACCCTGCACTTTGATGTTATGAAGACGGCTTTTCATGAACTTCATAAACCAGCTTCTGCTAGTTCCAAACTTTTCTTCCGCAGCTTCCTCACTTCCCTTGGCATTCCCAGAACTGGAGAGTCAGGGACTCCCTCTGGACTGGGAAGTGTTGTGGCTGTTTCCATTTTCTACCCAGACCACTACAACTTCCTCCATATCAGCAAATAAAGTTGTTTCGCTATCTTACATCCATGTGGTCACTGGAGCAGCACTTTTAATTTCCTTCAAAAACTTTTCCTCTGCATCACGACTTGGCTAAACTATTTGGTTCAAGAGGTCAAGCTTTCATCTTATGTCCACTTTTGACATGCCTCCCTCACCAGGCTTCATCATTTCTCGTTTTTTATTTAAGTGAGAGACATGTGACTCTTCCTTTCACTTGGACGCCATTGTGGAGTTATTAGCTGGCCTAATTTTAATAGTGTTGCACTCAGGGAATAGGGAGGCCCCAGAAGAGGGAGAGAAATGGCAGAACGGCTGGCCAATGGAGCAGTCAGAACAAACAACACTTACTGATCAAGTTTACCATCTTACACGGGCGCTATTCATTGCACCCCAAAACAATTATGACAGTAACATCAAGTATCACTGATCACAGATCATAATAACAAATATAATGGAAAAATTTGAAATACTGGGAGAATTACCAAAATGTGACAGATTCACAAGTGAGCAAGCACTGTTGAAAAAGTGGTGCAGGCTGACTTGTACAACATAGGTTGCCACAAACCTTCAATTTGTAAAATTTGCTCAACCTCTGAGTACAACAAAACAAAGTGCAGTAAAATGAGGTACACCTATACATACGGATTCCTTGAAGATGGGGGGGACCCATGAGGAGCAAAAGCACTAACCCCTCCCTGCAAACAGAGCTCAGAAACACTAGAGGTGGGTGGCATAAGTCCTTAGCCCCAGGGGGCCTGATTTTACGGGCAGCTGCAAAGGAAGGACTATCTTCACTGCTTCCCACAACCTTGACTTTGAGGCCATTATTCTGCTAGTCACTGGGAGGCAGTTGTTATCTCTTCCAGTTTTAACTGTCATTTATCTTATCAATGAGACCTCTATGCTAGCAACAAAAGGAACCTCTACTCCCCAAACAGTTCTAACTGATGACCAGTTAAGGGCTATTACGGCTCAAATATTCCCAAACTGCCTTCTGGGACCTAAAGTATCCAGGTGAGTAAACAGAAACTAGATCACCAAGAATCCAAATTAGAGGATGCCATTCATGCAAATGTTCCCCATTTCAGTCCCAGCTCCATCTTTCCTGATTAAAGAGGTATAAAGAGGTGACTGAGTAGCAGGCTCCCTAATTCTCTGGCCTCTGTTTAGCTAATATAACAAAATGGCTTTAAAACTTCAGTTCCTCTTCGTGAGCCCCTGCTGGCCTCCACTCTGCAATCCTCACTCCCCACTGAGGACAGATGCTGGATAATGGACACCTACCTCACAACCAGTTGGGCTGAAGGCAGCCCCCATGAGCTCTAATTAGCCTAGGGCCTGGACCGTCAGGGCATAAACCAGCAAACTAACCTGCTTTGGTAGTTGAGGGAAAACAGAGCCCAGAGTCAGAAAAGACAGTGGGGAATAGCATATAAAGGGCTGACTGAGAAATGCTGCAGCCTCAAAACTCAAGCATTCGCCTGTCAGTCCAAATGATAAGTGACTCGAGCAAACCTCAGAAACCACTCCAAGCTTCTGTCATGTGCAAAGGGTGATGAAAACAGTCTTTTAAATACTACAAAAGAGTTTGCAAATCAACTGCTAAAAGAGTTATTACGTAAACAGCAATGCTGTTCCCACTACTGAGGAAAGTTTCATCCTGTATGTTCTTCGACAAACTCCGCTGAGTATTTCCACTCCCCTTAGACAGGTACTGGTTTTCTAACCTCAGGGCAAATTAATGTTTTCAGAATTTCAGAATTCAGACTACAAACACAAAACGAACAAAGATCTCCTCACAAAATGTACTTAAAATAGCCTGAGCTACAGCTTGCAATTTTATTTAGACTCCTCTGCATAGTGTCAATGGAGCGCTTTTGTGTTGTTTTGGGTTCTTTTTCTGGTGTGAAGATAAAAGGTGAAACAATAAGGTACATGAATTAAATGGAAACAGAAACTATTAAGAGGGAGAAATTTGGAGCTGTGAAATATACAGCAAAAGGCAAGCAGGAAGAGAAAGCTGAAAGACTCTTTTGAGCCCCAAGTGAAATACAGGGAAATAATGCTTCTATGAATTAAAAAAAGAAAGATGTGGGTAGCCAACCACATTCCGTATGTCACTAGTACTGATGAATTACATGAGCAGGTAGCAGGACATGTATTTCCCCTCCACAGAACATAACTCACCCCACACTAACGACCAAACTAGGGAATACCATCTATGTTACACCCAATATAATTCTTTTATTTGTGCCTTACTCTTAAATGTACCTCAAGTTGAGGCGTTTATAAAGAAAAACTAAAGTTAGGGCATTGGTAGAAAAATGTTTTTCTTGGAAAAAGTCTGAAGTTTCAGAAAAAGCACATACACATACACCTGGACCCAGAGGCCACGAGTGGGAAAAAAATCAGGCCAAGCTGGAGCTAACCAATTTACCACCAGGGACACTGCCATCAGAGGCTGGCTGTGTGGCGCCATGCTTGCAGCCCTGCTGCCCTGCATCCAACACAGTGTGCCAAGTAATGTGGGGCAGGTTCTTGAAGTCTTTATAAGGAATGAAAACATGTCTAAGACCTCAAGGAATGTGAAGGCCTGCAAGTGTGAAAGCCTACATTTTCCTGCAGAAGTTACTTGAACAGCTAAGCCAGGGTAACGGTATTACCTCAGGAGGCTACAGAAACATTCCTTTGAGTGCCTGGGCACCAATGGAATAAAGAGAGGGCAAACGGACATTTTCCTTTTTCTACCTCCTCCAGTCGCCGCCTCTGCTCTTTCTGCTGCTCGATGCGTTTCTGTCTCTCTGCGAGCAGCTGCCGTTTATACTCTTCCTGCTCCCGGAGCTGTTGCTCCTGCAGGAGCTGCTGTCTCCGCAGAGCCTCAGACCGTTCCTTGTTCTCCTGTTGCAACCTCAGGAAGTCCCGACGAAGAGTGGACTCACCAGGCACATTAACAATGGAGCTGCAGGAGGAGACCGAGTGTTCAGGGTACAGCGGGCACGCCGCCCTTCTGTGAGGGGCAGCCCGGCAGGCTGGTGCACTCCTATCCCATCCTCTCAATGAGTTCCTCCCACTCTGAGAGGCAACGAATAAATCTACAACTTAATGGTACTATTGCCTATCCTCTTTTATCTGTTTCGCATGCATCTTAAAACTCTCTCCTGGTTGTCTGCCTGACAAGACACCTCTACTTAGGACTCCCCATCAACTCTAACTCTGTAAAATGGAAAGCTGACATCACCATCTTTCACTTCCTTAATCCCTCCCTGACCACCTAGTTTCCCATCACTAAAAGCAACATCATGTTCCAGGTCTGTCAGGATAGAAATATCAGCATAATCTTCAGTTCTTACCTCTCCTTCATCTTCCTCATCTGGTCCAAGACCTGTCATGTACCCCCTTCCCGCTTCCTTCAATTCCAGGGGCAGCAGCTGAGCCCACATGGGTCCCAGGAATTAGCCACTGCACACATCAATTACACACAGCACCTTTCCTAGCTGGTCTCCCTGTTGAGCGTCCCTTTCCACTTCTAGAACATCCAGGATAAATGGCAAATCAATCTCCTTAAATGGCCTCTTTCATTTTATCATGCTCTTAACCAAAAACAATTATACTGCTGCTCATGAAATCAGTTGAAATTACTCTAAAATTTTTATTCTCAAATGGATTCAAATCTTCTATGTAAGAAGGAAAAGAAACTACAGAGTTTCTTCAACAAATTCTCTTCCCTCTCTATAGGTTCTCACAGGTCTTTCAACAAACACTTCCACCCTCAATAAGTTATGCAGAGCTGCAGCAGGAATAGCAGCTAGGCAAGACTATTATTGACAGTTTAAATTCTCAATTCCTTGATTAACTTAGTTATTACAAGATTCTCGTGTTACCATGCCTTCAACCTTCTGCTTCACTGTACATTGGGAAGCAGAGAGAACCAAATCAGAAACTCTAAAATAGATCAGGACAGAATATACCCCACAGAGAGGAAATGAAATGCTGGTAACCACACTTGTGGGAAGAGCAGAGCAATTACATTTTGGGAAAGACTGCTGTGTTTTTCAGTGGAAACCCTGGTGGGTCATGAGCAAGACAGTTCTTTGTGCGTGTGACCATCTTGCAAACCATTTACCACCCACGCCTGCTCAGGCCATTAGTGCCAGAGGCAGGCTCCCCTTCCCAGGACCAAACACACCCCATATGCCTCCAAATGACTGGGAAGGGGGAACAACACAGTCTTGGTAAAGAACTAGTGGGTAAGAGGATTCGGGGCAAGATGTTTATAGGAATCATCAAAGAACAGAGATGGATGGAAGGTAGTGAGGCACTTCCAAAGTAACTGAAACCCCATCTCCTCACAAAGCAGGACACCAAGCAGCGGCTGCCTCAGTACCTTGGCTCTCCTTCCTGCTCAGGCACTTCCTCCTCCTCTTCCTCACTCCCACTGTACTCATACTCAGTTTCATCTATAAAGAAAGACAAGATAAATACAGTTTGTGAATCATGACATGGGCATGTAAAGGCAAGCATCTCCAAGGGCATTATAGCAGAAAACAAACAATATATTCTTTGCGAGAATAAACATGTATGGGGGACTTGAAGGAAAGTGAGTGACACTCAGTTCCTACAGTGAACGCTGCAAAATCCTGGGCCAGCCTTGCTGCCCTTGCTCTCAAGGCAATTCCATCTGGGACACACTGCTGACGGGGTGCAGGGCTGTGAGAGAGGCTTTGGAGCCCTCAATGCACAAGAAAATGGGCTTAAGAGTGTCCACAAATTCAGAAAGTCCACTCTGATGCCAAAATTCAAAAGAACAAGCAAGATTTAGCTGCCCAAACTAATTAAGACAACTACACAGGTATTTGGTTATTTGTGGCACTTGGTAACAGGATGCCAGTTATCCAAATGATCTGGAAAGTTACCAAAACAGCAAGGTCAATGTGAACTAGAGGCTACAGAAAAGAAGACTTCATGGAGATGGTGATGAAGCCTGCCTGCACCTTGCTGCACACAAGGGAACAAAGGGTGCTCTAGACAGTAGACACAGAACATGAAAGGATTGGAAAAGATACTGGCAACATAAAGAAATCTAATATATCAGCAGAAGGACATGTGCAAGAAGTGTACAGTAAGAGAAAAGTTATCAGGCTGTAAGCGTGGTCCAGGCCTACCCACTCCATCTGTAGTGGAGCAAAGCAGTGAGAAGCCTCAGGGTTTCCTGAGCAGGAGAAGAACATAAGCAACACACTGAGAATGATGGTCACAGCTGATGCTTGTCAAACCCTGAGCGACGTCCAGAGAACACAACATCCGTGAGGCAGTGAAATGTGCAGCAACAATGATGTGCTCCTGAGGAACATGAGAAGCATCCCGGGGCGACCAGCCGCAGTGACTGTGTAGCTGGTGACAGTTTGGTGGCACAGCACCCCGCTCTGGTCAGCCATGCCAGGGGCCAGGCTGGACCCCAAGTCCACCGCTAGACAAGCTACTCAAGCACAAACAAACCCATCACTCAGAAAGCAGCAGCCTATTTCGGATGGCAGAAAACTAAAGGAACATTTTTAATATGAAAGTAAAAACAGATTGAATACCTTTCTCTCCTCTCTTCTTTCTAGTCCGGTCTATATGATCCTTAAGCTGGATTCTAACTTGCCTCTCGTTGGGCTGATCCCTTATAAAAGGATGTTTCAAAAGCTGCTCTGTGGAGGGCCTCTGCATGTAATTCTTCACCAGGCACCCTTCTATAAAACTAAAAAATTTCTTTGACCTGTAAAAGGAAATTTTAAAAAAAAATCATCAAACTTCTACCACAAAGAGCAAAGCTCCAAAATACCGGTTAATTTATAAGCCTGAAAATAAAGAAGAGCTTTGAAATTCACTGTGACAGTCTGCAAATGCACAGGAACAACACAGGAGCTTCAGGACCATTGTGGACCGAGCATTACACAACATGGCTTAAGAGTCACACACATCACTGACAACACTGCACAGACATAGAGCTATAAAGGAGTCAGATTTAAATAAATTATTGCTTAAGAATAATCATTCGATCATGGGGTGGAGGAGGCCGGGGTGAAGGGAGGGTCTTGCCAAAATGAAGGCAGACAGAGGATAGGTGTCTGGAACCCAGAAGACAGACACAGAGATGTGAAAAAGATAGTAAGTGGCCAAATGCTGGGGTGCTTAAACCTGATAATATGACATTTCAATCAGTTTCAGACTAGTTTACTTCCCAGTTCTCTGCACTGAATATACAGAGGTAGAAGTAATAGTTCTGAGGGGGCAATGACTCTTGTCACCAACATATGCCCTACCAGGCACTTTTATTTTTGCCTGCTTCTCCGTACCTGGCTCATGAAGACCCCCATCTCCAGCCTCGGTGGAGACTTACCTATCATAGCTTTTGACTCAGCTCAGATATTGTCCCTTTTGGTAAGCCTTTCCTGGTCTCATTCCAACCCTAACTGCCCTAAGTGAGGAACTTTTCTGCAGGGGTTGCCTGCATTTGACAGTCCTTAGCATTATGTTTCTATCTCTGTCACCCCTGCTGGTTTGAAATGGTACAGGCCAAGAGCTGGTTCCTACTTTTCAACCGGTTAGCAATGCCTAAGACTGAGCATGGCAGACCATGATAGGTATGTAATAAATTTTTGTTGAATGAATGAGTTATTTGGTCTTTAGAAATGTGACTTAGAAAATTAGTTCATTTCTTTCCAATTAGTTCACCACTTTAAGGAATCACTTCTATTATCTTGTATTTCCTTCAAACACTTGTTTTCAATTCAACAAATATTTATGTATGAACAATTTACATTTGTTTATGCTAGGCCCTATATGAAATACACATAGGAAATAAAATGGAGGAAATTTACGTAGACACAGTAGTTGTATAATCAAATGTAGAATGAAGAAAAATACTGCTGCAGTGGGTTAGACATCAAAACAAGTGGGATGTTTGACATTCCAAAGACGGGAACAGGAACAAAGGTAGAAAAGTAATGGGAAATGATGAACTGCTTTCTGATGCTAATATAGGAAGTGGAAAAGAACAGAAAGATAGGTCAGGATCAGCTCAGAGCAGGGCCCCCAAAGTCACTCAAAGCAGTTGTTACTTCATCTGTGGTCAACGAGGACATGGGAGCTTCTACACAGTAGTGGAAGGCTCTAACATTCAGATTCCCAAACCCACTGTCCACAAGGACCATTCCAGAAGCTTATTAAAAATACAAATACCTGGGTTATTCCTCAGACCCCACAAGCTGGAAACACTGGGTTTGGAACCTTAAATTAAAAGATTCTAAAGGGATTCTCATGTACTGAATATACACATTAACATTTGGGAATCGATGACCTATAACATATTGTTTTAAATCAACTATTAAGTTCTTTTGACAGAGAGTTCACGGCTACTTCTCCAAACATAGTAGAAATTTCCATCTGGTGGACAGGAAGACAGAAAATATAAGGAACAAAGGACTTTATATTTGTAATTATGGTCCTTTACAATGAGAACAATGAGATAAATAGATGAAAATGCATCTAATCAAATTTAGTTAGAAAAAGTTTGGTGTAAGAACATAGAAAGAATTTACTGTCATCTGTGCCTGTCTCTTTATATCACCATATTATACACACAGCAGTTAATCTAAAACAGTGAATAATGGGCAGAATAATAAGAGTTGGGCCAGCTGACAAGGCTTATAAATTGTGAGATACCCTAAAGATAGAGAACACAAACTCCTTTAAATGAAACCTGACAGAGAAAAGGGGAAAATGCGTATTATTTAGTTCAGCATGAGCAGCAGACCTCACTCCTTGGTGGTATCTACTATACGCATTTGGTATCCCTTGGGTTGGCCATCTACGGGTGCCCAAAGTTATTGTGTCCCAATACAGGACACCAGTTGAAGCTAAAATTTAAAACTTGTTTGCCTTAAAGAACATCTCCAAAAACTGCTAAGTGGAATTCAACAACCTGTTATCTGGAATGGAATGTGGTTAAAGACAGTATAAAAGAATGAAGACAATCCTGCCAGTAGACAAAAGGTAGGGGGGAAAGGACAGCAAGAAGCAGAGAAAAAAAAGAAAACAAGAGTGAAAACATGGGTGTGCACATGTAATCCAGAGATGGAAAACTATAGAACATCAGATGGGCACCCATGGAGAAAGAACAGACACAAATAGCCGAGAGGGCAAGTCGAGGCCGGGAGGAGGCTTCACACTGAGATTTTGTGCCTATTTCAGAATTCAAGTCAAGAACCTGAGAGGAGATGATATTAATTGGATAACTAGAGAAAAGAGCTTCAGGGTGGAAGTAAGACGACAGTGGGTATGCATTAAGGGGAGATGAGTCCAGGAAAACACAGAAGAGAGGCGACAGGTCCACGTGCAAGAGGAGCCTGATGGGGACAAGAAAAGGGACAAGTGGGGACAAGAAAAGGTTGGGGGGGTGGGGGGAAGACTCAGAAGAAAGTTTGAGAGGGAACATTGGGCAAAATTCTCAGGCAGAAAACAAAACACTGCCCTCTCCCTTCAAGATTTTTAAATCTAAACCAAACCAGCACTTTCCCACACTGCTGCGATTCTCAAAGTTCTCGCCAGTAAAGGTCATCATCACCCACTCCACGGACACGTTTTTGTTTAGCAAGTGTATGAGAGCTGCAGGGAGAAAGAAAGGTGGCAGCTCAGAGGATGGTTCCTCTGATGTGTTCTTCTGGAATGGAAAGGGACACATCCACTTTGGTGTTTTGCAATAGTTACAGGAAATGCCTTCATTAATATTAAAATGCTGCTTCACCTGAGGAACTACAAGGCAGTACAGCTGTGCTTTCTCATGTGAAAATGTTCGGCAGTACATTACACTTGAGAGTGTGTTTAAATATTAAAATGGAACTTCTTTCTGTAACCATGTTACAGTTCACATGGTCACTTGTTGAGATGTTCTATAATTGGAAGAGAATGTATCAAGAAAAAAAATTTTTTTTAAATCAATACACTTTTCAACTGTTGTTTTGGGGCACTGGCTCTCCTGTTCTATGGGAATTAGAATGGCCAGAATTTGTCTCAGAGTCAAACTAAAATGAATTTTTTAAAAAAAATGAAAAGAAACAAGGACAACAAAGACAATACATAGCTTACCATTTTTTTGACTTCAGCCGGGGAGGAGGGTTTCTGGGGATGAGAAACAGTGCTCTCATTGGATGCATGTCACAGAGAGCTGGGGAGAGGAGACGGGTGGGTCAGCACGGCACTGATTTTACTCATTCTTGATTTCCAGGGCTTGCTCATCTTATTAAACGCTCTGTCTCATCATCTGCTTTGATAAGTTTTATGTCAAGCAGCTAGACATCTAGTTATGAACCCTAGGACATACCTTGAATTCCCATCTAAACATAGCAAAATATAAGGAGGACAAGAGCAACAAGAACATACAATTTCAAGTAGACATTGGAAAGTTCTTGTAAATCAAAGATAAACACTGACTCAGTCTTAAAAGAGTTAAAAGCTTCAGTTTCTAAACCACCTCTAAGATTACAATGAAAACAACTTGATTTTGGCAGGGTTGTTGTGAGGGTTAAATTTTGTCACTGCTTGTAAAGGCCATCACACACTGCCAGGAATACAGTGAGCAGAGTCAAGCCCCCTCAAGACATCCCCTGTTCATTGTTATAGCTAATATTACTATGAAAAGGCAGAAATGTGGGAGCAAAATGGGATTGTTTCATTCTGTGCAATTACTGTTTTGTATTCCTATCACTTGCTCAGTAAAGGCATGCTGGCTACACATGTACATCTTAATCTTACTATGTCACAAGAGGAAATATGCATTGTTCTGTGTTTATTTACCTCCATGAGAAACTTACACAAGGCAGCTAGAAAACAGGGGCCAAAGAAGAAAATCTACTCCCATTGTGAAAGAAAACTGAGACAAAAGGTCAGGCAACACTTCCTGATCTCTATTCCACAGAGTGAAACACGAGGGGACATATGTTTGAGACTGACATCCATTTCAATATTGCAAACTGATTTCCAGCTATTGGTAATTCATTTTCATTCATTCAACAAATATTTATTCAGCACCAACTACATACCAGCTGTACATTCTTTGTGTATCCCCTTTTTTGGGGGGACCAGTAGAAATGCTATTTTTACTTTTGTTCTCTGCAATTCTCTAACCTTGTCCCTGCTCAAAAATCAGTTTTATGAAGTTGCCATTGATATTAAACAAAGGAGAAGTGAAATTTCATAGGTAACACAAAAAAATTTATTATACAGATAAGAAGCAATGCCAACTTGTAAAGTCAGAGCATAAATACTACTAAAATTTTAAGTGTTAGGACCAGTTTCACTGAATATTAAGATTAAACTATAAAAGAAAAATTACTATCTATTATCTGAGGTCAGCATAATTTCAGTCACACATATGAATACAATTTCAATAAAAAAATGTAGCTTACAGACCTCTGGGATACCTCCGAAAGGAATAGCGGATGCTAAGAATTCCTTTTACATCTAAAACTTTATTAATGATTCCTTCATCTAAATGCCCCACTAGGAATGGCTTTGCCCATGAAGCTGCACTTTTTGAAGCCTACGGACTAGATTTAAGTTAATTTAACAGCTGGGCTAAATAGGAAGGAATATTACTTACGGGGAGCACCTTCTGCCATCTCAATGGCTGTAATGCCACAAGACCAAAGGTCGCTCTGCAAAAATAAGACAATTTTGTTATGGGTACCGTATAAGATATGAAGCCACTACCCTACCATTGCTGGTTACTCATGCAAATGATATAAAGGCATTCTTTGGTATAGAAACTGAAAGGAAGTTCGCCAGGAAATTAAAAGCACAAACACGTTCTCAAGAACGCTTTCCAAATGAATGAATGATAAACTAAAGACAAAACAGATTTGTTAATCAGAACTGCTCCTTATCTATGAATGAGTTAGAGAAGGTCCATATAAAAGCTTCTAACTGGCCGCCACATGCTCTGTTCAATGTTTCGTTTCTTTATAAGCATTCCGTAATTCAGACTCCTAGCCCAAATTTATGTTTATGTTAATATCTCAAAGTTAATTAAGATGTCAAAAGATTAAAGGCTAAAAACAGTCTTTAAAAAAACAAAAAAATAAAAATAAAGGTTCACAGCTGAATTAATAAAATCTACCACAGTGCACTAATTTGAATCACACTGCTGAGTCTCTCTACTCTCTCCTGAAGTCTTATGTCAGATGAGCAGTAAGTCAAACTGACTTTCTGTGCATGGAATCTTTTCTGATTCCTCTAAAATATTCATTTAAAAATGTCAATTTCAACTTTATTCCCCAATCAAATATAAGTTCTATGAGGACAGGCATTTCTGTTTTATTCACCTTTGTGCCCCCAGAAGAGTGACTTGCATATGGTAGGCACTCAAATAAACATTGGCTGATGAAGGAATCCAAACAAGACTTTTAAAATGCAGATAATGAATGGCTATTATCATTAGCATTCTTTTGTTTATATGCTATTCCAACAGAGGAATTAGATAATGTTGCTCAGTCTAAGGGTTTTCTAAAAAACCTATAATTATGTTACAGAATTCAAACACAAATGCTTGATTACAAGAATGAGGATAAGTCCATGAACTTCTCCATTATGTTTATGGAGTTTTCTATTCCATTGGGGTGCAAAGGAGGGGTTCATCATGGCAACCCTGTGACTGATCTTGGCAGCTTCAGTGGTGCAGTAAGCAGATGTTCTGTGCCCCCAGAAGAAGAAATATGAACTATACCTGTATCCTCTGAGGAGAGAGCTTGCTAAGAACGTTTTCCTACTAATTAAGTATCTCCACTTTATAGGAAACTAAACGACATTACGAAGACGGCAAAGGTAAAATTCAGAAGTGGCAAGACAAATCTAGAAGGTGGAATACTGTCTCTTCAGCAAATCAGTGTCCTAAAAAAAAAAAGAAAAAAACTGGGGGGTGTAGAAAAAGGAGGAATAATCTCAATTAAAAGATACCCAATGGCCAAACAATCAACTACTATGTCTTGTCCTGTGTTGAATACTGGTTTGGACAAACCAGGTGTAAACCAACTGGATCTAATTATGGATGTTGTATTAAGTTCTTTTTAATTTTCTTAGTGTTTTGGGTATATTGGAAAATGTTCCCAAATTTTGGAGATGTGTAATAACTCATTTAAGAGTGAAAAGTCACAAAGTCTGTAATCTATTTTAAAATATATCCAGCATGTTAAAAAATAAAATAAAAATCCCTCTGCACTGCAGACTTAAATTGAGTTTCACTAATAGGGTATTTATAATAAATATTAAAATACACTAAAGAGTGTTAAGATATTAACATAATTTTGAAAATCATTAAAGGTACATTAATCACTCAGATTCACTGAATTGAGGCAAGGAAAATAAAAAAACATTTTGTAAAGATTGAGCCTGAGTCTGATTATTAAATATGGGTTTTACATCAGGATCAAAAAAGTGTATTACTGACACATGTCCCTAGAGGTCACTCTAATAACCTAAATATATTTTGTCCCACAAAACTCTTTAACCATTAAGATTTCACATAGATAAAGTTATTGCTATATATTCTAGCAATATTTTTAAAAGAATAAATACCTGACTGTAATATATTCTTCTAGTTAGAAAGACCAACAAACAGGGTGTAATCACATAATTTACTCATGGCAAAAAGTTCTGTGCACAGCAAAGTGGCCCACACTGCCTTGAAAGCAGTGTGTTACTTAAGTAAGGAGGACAGAGATGATGTAAATAGACCAAAAAAAAGACAGCAATTAAATACCATCTGGAAAATCCGTACCTACAATAGGATGCCCTGTCATCCTCAGTGAAAAAGCAGGAAGAGAAAGGGGTGTGCAATGTGTAAGCAAAGCCTGCGCCCTCAGGTATGTTAGGGACACTGCAGGCCAAGCTAACTGTGCCTCTTACTCTGTAATCGTAGGTGGCATCTGGGTTCTCGTCACAGGCGATGACCTCAGGAGCCATCCAGTAGGGGGTGCCTATGAACGTATTTCTCCTCCCAACTGTCCTGTCAAGCTGAGCACTCACACCAAAATCAACTGTGGAAGAAAAAGGAAAGGAAAGTACCATTAACAAACAGGTAAAATACAAGATAAAGAAAGGGTGAAGAGGGGGTATGTTGAGAGTAAACTGAAATAGTTACACTTCAAGGACGCACAGCCTCAACACTACCTATTGTTGATGAGGAGCATCTTTCCAGAGCAAAGCCACCCAGGGGGCAAGATCCTCTATAATCTGGAAGCTCCTAAGAGGCCCAGAACCAGCCACCTCCCTGAGCTCCCAGACAGCGGCCAGCAAAGGGACATCTGGGTGAATGAGGATCTTAAGTGCTTTCAGGGAACGTATGTGCCACAAAAAGGTAAGTCACAGAAAGCCCCAAGTTCAGGAAAACTGACTGAAACCCACGTAACTTAGCTAAGAAGCAGCACTAACCACAAAAAGAGAAGAAATACACAAAGGTGTTCTGGAAAGAACACAGTACTGAACTAAATAAAGAGAATCAAGCTAAATTACAAATACCCTAAAAGACACTCCCCAAAGTACCTGGGACTGATTTTTCAGAATGACTCCTCCATCCCACTCAACTGAATTATGGTACTAGTATAGGAAAGTTCAAGGGTGAGGCTGGCAGAAAGACAACACCTCTAATGAGGTATCTGCCAATGTCATCACTGCCCCTAGCACAGCGCATGACAGTGGAGGAGCTTGTGCAGACGGGCCTACGGAGGATGGGGGTCACTCCCAGGGTTATGGACGCAACTTCTGTATGCAGCACATGCTCAGCAAACCCCTGGCTAGAAGTAGGCTGACATGCCGAACGCTCCTCAGAGACAGACACACAGGCCGGGCTGCCAGCAGAGCTCACAGCAATGGGACAGCAGTGGCAGTTCATCACCAAGCGATTGAAGGAGCCAGCATAGGCCACCACCGAGGGGCAGTGCAGGGACTCACATGGCTATAAAGGGACAGACCATTATATGAAAAGGGATAGGCAATTCCAACGGGTTAGGTCCCCAGTGTGAGCAACATTACCACTTTCTAGCTGCTCCTTGAAGACACACTTTAGATTACCATCTACAGTTTGGAAGGGATTTTCCAACTGGGCAGACTATTCTTCTAGAGACTATCAAAAAATGCAGACACTATGCAAGACAGCAACGATTTTATTTTTACAGGGTAACTACTGTGCCTAAGATTTTTGGAAGATGGATTGGATTCTTACAAGCATAAAGAAGTTTTATGTGCAGTGAAAGAAAACTTAATGCTAATTCTGTTTTAAAATTTGACAGACCATTATATGAAAGTGGGATAGGAAAAGGTCAGTCAGATCTAGGTAAGAAAAATAAAATCATCTCTAGGAAGACACCTCAGGCTCCATCCATCCATCCATGCATACATTTATTGAGCACCTACTACATTTAAGGCACTATACTAGCTGCTGCATAAGACTCTCTGGTTAAAGAAACAATTCCAATTGCTGCCCTCACAGAATTTATTTATATTCTGGTAAAGAAGTCAGAAACATAAGCGAACAAATAGCTACAGTTGTAAACTATATCAGTCTCATGAGAAAACAAGCAGTGGGACCCAGTATAGATGAGAGGGTCAGGGAAGGCCTCTGAGGATAAGAAAAGAATTGCAATTTCAAATCTGAGGTCAGCTGTTCTCAATGGGGACTAGCATGTGCAAAGGCCCTGAGGCAAGTTCCACAGGAGTTATAAAACGAGTGACTGAGGAACAAAGAAGTGAGGAGGGGATACAAAATGAGGTTGGAAAGTAGAGGCCATGGCTTTTTGTGAGCCACTCTAAGAGATGTAGATTGGATTCAAAGTGAAATAGGAGCCACTAATGGTATTTAAGAAGGAAAGCGACATGATGTGATTTAAGTTTTAGTTTGTCTACTATACTGAGACCAGAGTAGAGGGGAGAAGCACAGCGGAAGGGGGACTGTGCCAGGCTAAGCAGTAAGCCCAGTTCCCAATTTTTTAACAGAACAGAAATAGAGGACATGGGTAACAGACTAAACTTTTCACTAAATGCAAACAGGGGAGGGAATGTAGCTGGTTTGCGCCAGGGACAAGCACCATGTGTCACAGCCACAACATACCAAGCTTCACCTCCGCATTCTCTGTCAGCAATACATTCTGGCCCTTAATGTCCCGGTGAATCACATGATGGATGTGAAGATGTGCCAGTCCCTAAATAGGAGAGACATGTGACTTTAGTTCTTTGTCCCTGTAAGTAAATAGCCAGGAACACACCTTTTATAAAGACAAGTGCACATGCAGGCCAAAAGTTTTTGTGAGCCTTATTTAGAACATACAATTCAATCTTAGTGCATTTCCAGTACCACAAAGACAGAAGGAAGTACCCACCCCCAATTCCAATGGGTTAGGTCCCCAGTGTGAGCAACATTACCACTTTCCAGCTGCTCCTTGAAGACACACTTTAGATTACCATCTTCAGTTTCTCTGCTGTAATTTGTGCTATTTGTGTACAGAGTGGCTCCTTTCCCATGCTATATGTCTGCTACACATGGGTATACTTAAACTTCACACATCCCAGAGGAAAAGCAAAGAGCTAGTGTGGAGTTTAAAGTTTGGCTCTTGACTGCCTAGTTTTCCCACCACATGATAACAAATCACTATCAATCAATTCTACCTCTACCCCAAGTGTAAAACAATTTTGCCAACAAAAGAGCTTTATGTCAAAGTAAACTATCTTTCTTTCCCAAGAAAATAAACCCTACTGGTCATATAGCACTTTCTGATGACCTTGTACCTGGAATGAAGCCCAAGATCATGTCTCTCAGGTGGGAGAAGAACAAAACCGTATTTTTTATCCAAATATAGTCTGAAAGACCAAAATGCATCATTATCCCAACTCACTAATTTGTTCCTTCTTCAGCTAGAGAAGCCAAATCTATAGCCTGCCTCCTTAAGATACAAGCAACCTATTTATTCAGAAATGTCTCAATTCAAAAAGGGTAGATTAGAAGTAAGGCTTTATTTGAGCTTCGTGTTTAATTTTTTTGTGTGGGGTTTTACTATTATCATTACTTCGTAGAGTATGGGTTAAATACAACAGCTATTCTAGCAACACTCATTTTTATAACACTGGGTGTTTCTAAACAATCATTAGGAGTCTGTTTGTGAAATCAGAACAGAGCTTATTTGATGGTTCTATTTATTCTTCCACCACTCAGGATATGCAGTGTTACACCACAAAGCCCTGACTGGGGGGAGAAAAGCACTAACAATATATGGGATTGTCATGCTCTAGTTAGGAAGGAGGTCCCCTCTTTTGGTGTAACTCTGAACAGCAAAAGAAGAGACCAAAAAACTGTAGCTTCCCTAATTCTTTCATAATTCCTTTTACTTCAGCTCATTTTTTATTCTCTCACTTTCACAAACCCCCTTCTTACACTTCTACAGGTTTCTCTTAGCAACAAACATAAATACCCACATCTTCTCAAACACACGTGGCCTGCATGCACCGTTCTGCCTTACGAGGGATAAATGTAGGCAACTTCTACTTCTCAGAACTTTCCAAAGATCTTAAATAACAGCAGCCTCTGAATCTAACACCTAGGAGGGAATGAGGGCACATTTTGACACTATACAAATTAGTTCCCCCAGGTGCGTCTTTTGAGAACCCAAGTTACCTGCTTGGGAGTGGCTGCCTTCCTTTTCTTTCCTGCCCCATTTTGCTTTCTCTTTACCAAAACTGACTCAATAGCTCCTAAGATAAAAACTAGTGGATGATGCACTGACTCTCCCAGAGGCTTTCGTTTGTTTAGTTCGTTTAGACTTTGTCATCGGAAAAATTCCTATTCTAGCTGAAGTGTAGATGAAGGAAACTGTTGTTGTTTCAGGTGCCCATTGAGGTGGAAAGCATTTGCTGCATCTCAAAAAGATGTCCAATAAGCTAGTGTATTCATGTTCACCAGAGGCCTCAAACAACCAGGCTTTTTTAAATGTTGTCTGAGAGCACGTATTTATGCACCAAGGGTGAAGAGTGCTTGCCTGTGTACATAAAAACCTATAAATTGTCTTTGATGGCTGAAATACACTGGACACATCTGTACTGCAACTTGGTTCTCTGCTTGAGAAACTATACTGGAATTATTCATAGGAAAGCTATGTGTAAGTGTATGTTTGTAACAGACAGTAATGAGAATTAATATTTACTGAGCACTGGTTATATACCTCCAAGTTACATTAAATCATTTGTTTTAATTCTCCTAATACCAGTACTTCCTTCATAGGGCTGGTATCTAAATTTTACAGAAGAACATAACCCCTGAAAGTTAAGTCACTTTGCCAGGGGTCTGTAACCAATGAGCAGCAGAGGCAGGCCTCAAGCCCAAGTCTGTTCCTCCCCTGTCTACCATGCTAAGAGTTTTAGTTATTAGCATAATAAACAATCTGCCCACTCACTGAACTCCCTCACAGGAAGAGTGGGGCAGGATACTTCACTCAGTTCCCCATTTTTAGGCTCTGCTTCCTGTAATAACCGTAATAGAGAGGACCTTAATGTTTTAATAATGAATTGGAGTGTGATTATAAAAAGGTGGTTCTCCCACCTCACCCCTGGTAACCAGTTTTCTTAAGAGAATTGTCTATTTTCAAGGGCTTTGTAAAATATCCAAATAAAAAGAATTAAAACTTATCTCTTTGAATCCAAAATGGCATTTTTTTAAACCTGCAGTTCTCTATAAAACTAAAATATAAAAAGTGAGGTAAATTTACCAATAAAAAATAAAAACATTGCTTATTATTGAGAGAAGCATTAAGAATTACATTCTGTCAGCAGTATGTTTTAACCCCATATTCTTTATTTTTAAAATGCAATCCACTGCAGATGAAATCCAGTCAATTCAGGTGTGAAAGTTAGGGGTGAGGTAGAGGGAAACACCGTAATAGCTGGTCAATGGAAAGAGGCCCACTGGGCCATTCACATGCATGTTTCGGATATGAAGCATTAAAAACACTCTGCTCTGTCAGGATGGCTCTGCTACTGAAAGGAATCATTTAGCAGCTGTGCCAACAGAGGTTCAGAAACTCACTCTAAAATCATAAGCCAGCTTTCCAACTGGCTTGTAAATAACATCAAACACTAAAAGTTTTCCTCATAAAAACTGCAACAGATTCTAACAGTGAATGCCCAAGTCCTCAGGATGATTCTGAAAACCAGCATTCAACATCATTAATGTTGATTTCTAAGTTTAGAGACAGGATTTCTAAAAGGAACAGCTAGAGACTATTTCCCTTCCCCTTCTCTGATTTTCTTTTTGGCACCTGTAAGATAAATTCGGGGAAATACAGAAGAACAGTTTTTTGTTTAAGTCTACTTTCTTTAGATACCTGCCAGGGTCAAAACCATGACAGAGCTTAAACTGTCAAGCCAGCTAGATATACAGATCCCTTGGCTGCCTGGCTGCCGCGAAATGAATAATCTGTAGGATTATCTAATGCAAAGAACTACTTCGGGCTGGGAAAGTGAAAATGGAAAGACAAGACCACCCTGGGGGTGCCCCAGCCACACCCCCTCCTTACCCTCAGGATCTCTCTGGAGATGTAAGCTATCCAGTCTTCTTTGAGTGTGTTCCCTTTGGTGTTCTTCACAAGGTCCGTGATGGACCCAGCCCCACAGAACTCCATGACAAGCTACAGGGCAGATAAGATACATGTGACTGACACAGCCCAGCAGTCAGAGGGAGCATCACAGAATTCCGGACACGCCCGAGGGAGTTGGGAAAGCACAGTCTAACCTTCTCTGCCTTCCCTAGGTGCCTGGGCACATGATCATTCTGGAGGTATCCAAACTGTTGAGAGCTCGTTTCACCATCCAATTTGTTCACTGAGTGGATGTGGTCCACAAACGGAGCGTTCTGAAGCTCTGTACCTCCTCTCATGAGCTCACGGGCACAGGAGGATCATTTTGTTTTTAATCAATGCTAACAATCAGAAATTTGATGTAAACACTCTTGGACATTTCTTCTCAGAGTCAAAGATGTTCTACTGTTCACACATTATGATTCTCCAACTATTTTATATTAACTGGGGTTGGGGCAAGAGAGAAATGCTATGTTTAAGCAGCACATAATTTTTGAAAACACATGATTTACAATACCTAAGTGTTTGAATAGTATGAACACAAATATATTTTTAAAGAACCTAAAAAATGAACTGAATTGAACTATTCTAAAATCTTAACTTTGATTGGGTTTGGGCAACAGAAACAAAGCTAAGTGTTTCCCTTTTGCCTTCTCAATTTTGCCGATTTTCTATAATGGTTTTTAAGAAAATTAGAGAAAGTATTATTAATCTTCCTTCCTGCTTTAACAAATCCAGTACCTCTGGCATAATTAATGTGATAATCAGATTTGACAGCACCTTACAGTGTTGTCATCTTGAATATATAAATGTGTGCAATAAGAGATATGGTTGAATATGTCAGTCTAGAAATTTCACTGGAATTTATTGTTTTTAACTATCATTAATATTATTAATTAATCACATATAACATAGGTTTGTGTTTTTGCAGTTTGTCTCTCACTTTCAGGTGTAAAGAAAGGTGCATTTAATTGTGCTTCCGTATTAATTAATTTCCATAAATAAAGTTTTTATTGCATTGGTTTTATTTTCAAGCCCCTAATTTCCTTGCTATTTACATTCCTTTTCACAGGTGCCATTTTATTCCTGAAAAACAAAGTTAACCCTTTTCCATGCAATATAAAAATCATCAAAATCAACATTCAGCATACTTTTGACAAAGGAACCCAAGGAAGATTCTGATGCCCTCTTAATAGAACCAAGGAGAAAACCCCACAAATGCTCAGAAATTTGCCTACCCAGAGCTGGTCATCATGTCCTGGAGGGCTCTTTTTAATGAAAGCACCATAATATGTTGCAATATTTCTATGATGAGAATATTTCTTCAGCATATTTATCTCCAGTTTGATTTCTTCCTCTTCGTCCTTAAGAAAAAAAATAAAAATAAAATGTGTGGCTTTTGAATGATGTGCATGATTTATTTTCCACATACACAGGCAATAATAAAAGTTCCCAGCCCTTCCAACAAAAGAGAGATACATTCACTTTATCTTCATGCCAAGAATTCAAGACTTCAAGAGAACTCATCCTTTGAAATGTGATTATTTGTAAGAAGTACATGAAGTATAAAGGTAAAGATGAATACAGAAAGCAGCATGCAGGAAGGGGGGCATTTCAGTCCTGCACTTTCACTATGTGACCTTAAGCAATTGACTGCACCTCTCAATTTGCTCATCTGTAAAAATGGCAGGAGAAAAAGAAATGGATTCATACTCTTTCAATTAATTACTAAGAAAGATAGATTCTTTTCTAGAATACATTTGTGGGTACAAATCATCCGGCACACATAAGGCGGGAAGGGTCACACCACCCACCACACACAACAGTTGCACTGGTCTATGGTGAGGCCCCAGCAGATCACTGAACAAAGATCAGCACTGCAGGCCTAGGGTAGACGGGGACTCAGTGAGAACCGCTACACCACGCCCCTCTTCCAGTACCAAAACGTCACTGTGACAATGGTGTTTTAGCCTTGGCTCTCCCCCGAGATTTGTGCTTTATGAAAATAAAATGAGCAGAGGAAGAAACGCAGAGTTCATGTGAGAAGAGAGAGGAATGAAGGAAACAGATGGTGACACATATTGCCCCTTGTGAATGCTGAGGGTGCCTGGGTGTGCCTTTCTAGCTCATGCACACCCAGGGCAGAAATGGCATCAGCAGGGCATTCTGTCCCTTGTTGTGTACACATGACACAGGGAGGGTTCTCCCAACCACCTGCAAAGAGTTTGGCTAAGGAACCTTGACTGGTAGCATGAGAATAAGGAGAAAGCAGGATTAAATGGGAAAGAAGAGAGAACATGCAGGAAAGAGAAGGCCAGTCAGCCCTGGTTAGAGAAGCAGGGTGCAAAGGAAAATAAAGATCTTTCATAAAAACCTGATCATATGAATTCTCTAGAATTCCCTTTACCACATACATTTTAAAAAGGAAATGACAGCCTACAATTTCCTTCCTTTTCTACCCTGGCACACGCATTCCACTTACAAGTGATGTTCTTCCTTCTCCTGGACTTAAGTCTCAGGATTACTAAACCGTCAAGGTGCATGTGTGTTTACATGTAGGAGAAAAACAGACAGTGCACGTGAAAGCATGCACGTGCACCCAGACACAGACACACACACACACAAAACCTCCTGTTACAGCCCAGCGTCTCCAAAAACATTTATAAGGCTTCACAGACCTTACAGCAAGTTTTGCTTGCAAATATTGTTCTTTAAGATAAAAACTGCAACATCATTAGTTAGGTATTAATGATGAGACCAAATGGAAAGAAAAGATGTCTTTTTAATGTATAACTGCTTTAGAAACCAAATATAGAAAAAACATGTAGTCTCAAGTGATTCTCAAGATGGTAGATTTCAGCGTGGTCCCCAAAACATGTACTAGACTCTTCCAGCATATATATAATGAGCATAGCTGTCATGTGACTTTGGCAAATGATTGACTGCAAATACAGAGCAGAGCTACATGGCCAAGTACAGTGTATATAGCAGTCACTAATAATTCTCATTCAAATCCTATATATATGAAAATCACAGCAAATGCATATCATTTAGATCTGTGATTTAAACATGGCCGTGTTTGAAGTACATGAAAAAGATACTGACTAACCAGAATAACAATCTTAATTCTAAACAAAACCAGTGTATAGCCCAGCTAGTATTACAGAATAACACACTTGTTTGGAATCCTTCTTCAATGAAAATTTATACTAAAACTTAAATAAAAGGGTGACAATTTTTATTAATATAAGGCACAAAGAAGTATGCCCCAAACAGAAGTAGGAAGTCCAACTCAATAGCTTATTTATGCTCTTTCCACATGCTTACACTGATACACATTGTGCGTAGTGACCACAACTCACTGGCACAGGACACATAAAGCCTGCCCCTCCTGAGACACCCGAACTCACAACTGGCTGCCAACACTATCTGTGGGTTCCTGAGCAGCCAGGACAACCCTGATGAGGTTTATCAGGACTGACAGGAGCCCAACACAATGAGCACATGACTATGGCCATAAACCAGCTCCTGCTGGATAGGCACGTGGTGTTGTCCCTGGGACAAGGCCCACAGGTAAACATGTTGGGCCCTGAGAAGTCAAACATCCCACTTTCCTGACAGGTGATCAGTAAATGAACTGATTGCTCTTTCCCTTTTATCCAAAATCAGTAAACCTACAAGGGGATCTGAGATAAAGACTACACATAAAAAAATAACAATGCTGAACTACAGTAGGGGAAAATCAAAATATGGTTTGATTTAGGTTTTGTGCAAAGAGCAGCCAAGTACTTCATGCAGCCTGTGTGTCTCACTGGGTTGCACAGGCTTTGTTTCACTGATTTATCCCTGACCCCTACCCCCTCCCTCCACTGCCTATACTGGCTAAACAACCCCCAGGGTCTTTATTCCCTTTGATGCTCTGCCAATTGGTTTCACCTCTTGACAGAAAACAAATGCTACCTACATACAATTCTCCCAGGAAAATCTTCCTGAGCAATAATTAAAGATCATGATCTGTTTTCACTAGTTTCAATATTTTTTTTCTTTTAATGACACAAACAGTATCTTCTAGGATCCAACTTGCTCACCAGTCTGTGATAATCAAAAGCTTTCATAGACACTTGATATTTTCAGAGACCACTGAGTTAAAATTCATATACATTTTAAATTGAAAATTCTCAAAGGCTTAAATTTAGTACTTTCCACCGTTGTGAAAAACACTTAATATGCATATTGGTGAACACTGTTGGCAGATGACCACAGCACAATGTGTCACCCTGAATCTAAGATGCCACTACATAAACATCATTTTATGAAATAAAATCATCATTTACTGTCAACCGTAGACTCACACTGCGGCATCTTTGAAATTGGGCTACATATTAGAATCATGAAATATGACATAAGAACAGCTTAAATACAACAAGGCTGGCAACAGCTTTTCTAGTATGGCTGAAACAGCCAAAGTACAGTCATTGGCTCAGTGTCACTTAACAGAAGATTTCCAAATCCTTAAGTAGTCAAATCCTGAAACCAAACTACAAAAAATTTTGCTAGGAAAGTATACTGTCCTCTCAATTTACTGTTATTGAATAAAGTTTTTATGTACTTTGATATTCCTTCTGTTGCTTCTATGATTTTAAAGTAGATGGCTACTACATATCTTATAAAATAAGAAGGCATTTAACACCACTAATTGTCATTTACTAATTAAAAGTGCCCACTTTGGAGGAAAATCAGAAATGCAGAATCTGCCAACAGCTTTGAGATGATTATAGCTGGAATTCTAATTATGACTGAAGCTTATAATACAGTGTTTTATGTTGTCTTTAGAGTAATAATGGACCAACTTCTAAGTTGAAATCTCCTTTAGTTATTAGTGAGAAACAAGTTTGGTGGTCTCATTACGTTTAAATATATAGGCACACCACCACCACCACAAACAAACGCCTCATTTAGACTGAGAAGATAACCACAGGGAAGAGACGCAGGGCAGGCTAGAACTGAGATGTTAGAACAACAAATCCCACATATACAAAGAGAAGTAAAATTGGCAAAATTATATGACGGTTTATATATCCCATGTGTCTAAGCTGAGTCCAAACAACTTTGCCCTTCATTCTACTCTTTAGGAGACCACAAACATATACAAATGAAAAAAAAAAAATCAGGGTCACTTGAGAGAGGAGAGAGGAGAGGGGAGGTGTTGGTTAGGAAGGAAGGCCCCCTCCTGGTTTTCTCCAATGATGATGAGGCAGCTGCTAGCCTCCACTTAGTGATTTAATGCAGCTGATGCCAATTAGCATTTTGGACTCCAACCAGTGGAAGCAATCTCTCTTAGAAAAGGTCTTTGTCTGGGGCTGGGATGTGACTAGGACTTTTCTGTTGCCTTCCTTGGCTGCTAGAGAATGGGGGAGGGGAGAACATCTGAATAGTGGCAATTTTTTCAAAAGCAGCTATGGGTTTGTAAATTGGTCCTATGACAAGCCCTGCCCACGCCACCATCAGAGCACACAAAAGTGGGTATTATTAGTGAGGGTTTTTTCCCCTTTAACGGCTCCTTAAAATGTTGTTTAAACTCTTGTTACCAAAATTCTCTCTCCCTCCACTGATGGCAGCAACTATGTGAGGACAAGCCGACTTTAGATAAGCAAACTAGGTGGATCGAGGGGACTGAGAAATGTTCTGAGCTAATTGGCTCTCCTCCCAGCATACCCTCCTCATGGAATCAAGTCTAGTCACCAACAGTTAACAAACAAGGAAGAACAATTCATTATTCACTTTATCTTTCCAAGTTCGGGAGAGGACTAAAAAAATGAAATATGCAAGTATCTGGCAGATTTCACCACCAAAATGTATAAATGAATATATACTTAGAATGAAAATACCTATTTTTTAAAAAGTTTACTGTGAACTAGTAGAAAAATTAGAACAGATCACCTTTTACCTGGCAAATCCCAGTTACACCTGACAGCACTATTTAGTACCTGTCCTGCCTGAAGGGTTCAGCCCGCCAGCAAGTTCACTATGGATCAGTGAGACTGAGAAATGACAACAGAACATTCTTGGGGTAAAAGGGTTTATACCCAGTTTTATTCTCAGGACAGTAGGTTGGGCACTAGAATCACATCTGCATTCAGCAGTCTGCAGGTCCATAATCCACCTCCATCTCTGCCTCTGCCCAGAGCACTGGGCAGACCTCTTTATATAGTGACTCGGTCAACAGCTAATTGCCTAGAGTGTGGAAGCAGTAGCCTAGCAGTAGGCCAATTACATCATTGAGTAGTTTAGGATCAGGTGAGGATCCTGGCCAGAGGAATTTCCATTTTTCCACAGTGCCATACCAACCTGAATTAAACAAAATTCATTTTTTTAACTCAGACATATGACAAGTTACACAACTTTAAGTCACTGACAATTCAAACAAAAGGTGAACAGACTATGCAGAAGGAAAACTATAGAACAAAATTAAGGTTACAGGATCTGGTAAAAGGAAGGAATGACATCTTTAAAATTAATCAGTCCCCATCTCCCAAGATCAATCAGTCCCAGAAAGAAACCCAACAGAAAAATGGCAAAATCAACATAACTCAAATGGAAATCAGACACTCATGACACCTTACTCAAGAAAAAACACTGTTCTGAACACATTTCAGGCAAAAGACATGCTATTTTTGTTACTCAACCAGTGAACTTCTGGGATTCCAAAGTCAAAGGGTAATGGACCTGAAGGCCTTAACTTGCTCTGTGTTTTCTGTTTACAGGCACCATCTAAAACTTTTACTTGACATAATGACATCTGAGCCCTCCATCTCCTCCATCTCTGTTAAGTCTGCCAGAACACATTACTTACTCTATTTTCAGTGAGATCATGTCATTCAATGGGTATCTAGAAACAGTGTGATAAGGAGAATTCCACAGTAAAACCATTCACCTGGATGGGCATGGAGCAGTGGGTGATGGGGGAAAACATGAGACTGTGACCAAATAATACAGGACGCTGAATACGATTCCCTCCCTTTTCCTCAGTATCACTCACTCATGAGAGCCTTGGGGGGCAGTGCTTCCATGTCTGACACCAAGAACCACAAGGAGGCCCAAATATATCTCTGTGACAGCCCCCTACCAAAGGGCGGAACACAACAAATGGATGTGGTGACTTGACTCAATTCAAACAAGACAGATCACTATTTTCTTTATGATCAAAATGAAAACTATTAGAATCATCCAAAGTTCCATGCCATCAACACCCAGCAGTCCTAACAGTTGCTCTATCAAGCCCCAATCTACAGGACACAACTATGCCATGAGGACAAGTGGTTTCAACTGTGACGATTTTAAATAGTTCATGTTAATGCTTGATTTTAGAATCCATCCATTTTCCTCCCCTATTAGGGAATTAGTTACACACACACATACCCACTTACTGGGGACCCTGAGGTGTGACAACCTAGAAACAGGACTTGAAACCTAGACCCTGATTAAAATGGAAGGTAGACCCACCATTAAGGCCCAGTGTGTCCACCCAAACATTTTATTTAATTGAAGGTCACTCCAAAATATCCTTCTTTCATATAAGGATTATTTTGAGCTAAAGGCAATTGAAAAACAGCAGGTGCAAGGACACTCTGATATCCCCTTTTCTTCCTGAAAGCAGGAGATAAAACTCCCATGTCCTTCTTATAACAACTGGAAAAAATATTCTTATCACCAGAGACAGGGAGTTGAGGCCCGGGAGAATTCTGTACAAGCAAACCTTGTTAAAATAACTCTTATCTTCCTTTAGCTACCCACGTATTTTAGTTACTTTTCTACAGTGGCCTCTCTTTGTTCAACCTGATATAAAAGCATTTGGATTTTATCACTTCTTTGAATCCTCATTTTTCTTGTGAAAGCTCCCCAATATATACAAGATATACATGTTAATACACTTGTTGGTTTTTCTCTTGCTTAATCTGTCTTTTGTTACAGGGGCCTGGGTCAGAAATCTAGAAAGGCAGAATGAAAGATTTTTCCTCCCCTTATGTAATCAAAATTGTAATTATATTATGAGACCAAAAAGATCAGTAATCCAAAATGCTCGGGACAAAATAGTATGCAACACATTCACAACACAAGTGTGCAAATATACTTAATTACATATAAGTTTTAATGAGTTTACAGACAGAAGAAAAGTGTTAACAGAAGACCACCTCTGGATTATGGATATTTTCTTCTTTAACTCACATACTTCTCTCCAATGACATGCAGTGTTTTCCAATTAAGGAAAAAACATTAAGTAAAGAGTTTAAGGACAGAGGAGTTAGCTCCATAAGAAGTCAAAATGAATTTCCTGGCAATTCACCAGGCCCAGCCCAGCCCCAGGTGTCTCCATGGGTTAACGGTCCCCACCCCTTCGCTCCTCCAGAGCCACTGCAAATGCAGCTGTTGGGCTGCTCCCCCTACGACCAGCTGTGCACAGAGGCGGATGGGGCCTGAAGAACTAGTACCTCCCTGGTTAATTTGCTCTCTGCTCGATCAGTGGCACCACAGAGCTCTGACCCTTCGTGGTCCTTTCTTCTGTTTGCTATCATGGTTACCAATCCAGACCTGTAACTTCTTGAGACTGGAAATTTCCAAGCTTCAGTTTTTCCTGGAGCAAAGGAGCAGGTAAATGGGAGCACAGATCAACCATCATGTTGGGTTCACCCTCCTGACCTGCCAGAGGCTTCCCTTAAAGAGAAGTTTGCCTCAGTCCACTCATACCCTTGCTTAAGCCAGTGGCAAACTCCACGAAGCTTCCCACATGGCCAGCAGGAAAAGAATACTGAGTACACTCAACAAGGTCTTGCCTAAAACCGTAGAATCAGGCCCAAGGCAGGATGGCGGCAAGGGGTACAGCTCTGAAGACAGTGTGGGTGTGGCATGCAGTACAGCCTGCGCATTTCTTCCTAGATCTCTGTGTGTGCTCATGTGCACAGGAACCCTTGCTGACCCATCAGACAGGGCGAGTCAGAAGAAAGCTGGGCTCTCAAAAAAAGTCTGTAATTTAAAAGAGAGAAGGGAACATCTGCTCCTGGCCAAGTTGGAGACTTGATTTACTGGACAAGATTTACTCCCCCACTTGAACTAAAATTAGACAAAACATGTGAAGATATTTTAAAACACTGGACATCAGGGATTAAAGGACAGTGACCCTGAGAGATGGGAAGCATGAGGAAAGCCCCATGACTGTCCAGCTTACTGCCTTAGGAGAGATTCCAGGCTGCAGCAAGGGAGAGGAAACCCAATCAATGCTCAGAGGATTCTCCAGCTGAGAGGTGGGGCAGACCAGCGCTGGCATATGCAGCACAGGATGCTGCAAGCTCAGGAATTCTGAGATGCCCGCCTGGGCGTCTCAGCCACAGTTGGCAGGACTTACTGGAGGTCAGTAACCTGCCAGAGAAACCCTGGGAAGAAACCCCAGAACAGATCAGGGAACAAGGATGAGGACTAGTATCCAGTGCAACTGGCAGAATGGAAAAACTCATCATTCACAGGACTTTGGGTACAATACTCAGGAGGCTAATTGGAACAAAATTAGCCCTAAATGCTGATGTGATCTCAACAAATCTTAAAAGACTCACACCGTTTCCAAGTACCTAACTGCCTCACTGGGCAAAGTTCCAGATTATAGTAAGAATATAAAATATCCAATAAATGGTAAGGTAAAAACTGTCTGGCATCCAGCTAAAAGTTAAGGGGCATGCAAAGCAACAGCAATAAATACCCATGGCGGCGGAGGAGGTCAGAGGGCAGTCAACCAAAACAAACCCAGGACTGATAAAAAGATGATAAATTAGCAACAAAAACACTAACCCACCTACTATCTACCCTCTGTAGGCAGTAACCATTATGCTTTTGGGGCCTTTGCCCATGACGGAATGAATGTGAGCTCCAATTCATTTTATATGATCCACTATGTTAAAACCTAGTGCATTTAGAAAGCAACAACTTGGATGTATAGATGCTTCAATTCCTCAGCCAGGGAGGAAGGGTAAATACCCCCCACACATCATACAGACCATCTTGTTCCCTCTTTCCCACCACTAAAAGAATATAATAATACTTTTTAAAAAAATTTAATCATACATAGGAAAAAACCTAAACTAAATTCGCATTCAAAATCACCCTTTTGATGAAGTCATTAAGTTTTATTTGCTCTCAACTGCTATAAGCAAACTATTATTAGTCCAGGCCTGAATGATAGGTCTAGAAATGGCCAAAGTGAAGAAGTACCACTACACCGACCACACCTGGAGGAGCGCTGGCTTGCAGGGTCAGGGAGGGGTGGCAGTTAGGGACAGAGGGTCTCATGCACAGTACTTAGCACGGTGAGTTTCAAATTCTGACCTTGAGGATATTAGTGGCCAAGCAAAGACTTTTGGTATGTCTCAATGTATTTTTTACCTTGATGTTTTTCTCATTTTCCTGTCTCCCCCACATCCCGCTTTGTAAGCTACCCCAATTTCTGCTTATATTACCCTGATATGTTTTATGATACACCAGACCAGAATGAGGGAGTGAAAAAAGGTAACAGAAGAAACCCAACAATGATCACCTATAGAGAAGTAATAAAATCTTCCCTTGGTAAACTATCATCCAAATGTCATGGCATTAAACCAAAATGAGTAACACCTCCTACCACCTGGCTCTTGGTGCTTGCTGGCTTACAGAAATTTGCTGTAGTGTGCCAATTATAAAATTAAGCCCTCATTTTAATGGTTTAACTGTCATCTTGTTGCTTTCAAATAATTCTGTCCATTGTGGACAACTCACATATCTGGAGAGGATCCCCCTTCTTTGTTCTGAATGGCAGTTTCCACTCAGATACAATCGAGTGCCCTGGGACACGTATTTCACATGCCTGAAGGCAGCTCCAGAAGATCCTTGTGGAAAACACACAGGAAGAGCCATTCCCTCAGCTCTGAGCATTCAAAGATGCTTTCCACAAAAGTTACTCAAGAAGACAATGATTACATTCCACACATCTTCAGGCAAAACAGAAAACAGAATTAAGATACTTTAACTCCTAACAGACATCTCCTATTTAAGAGATCTTAGGTGACAAATTTCAGGTAAGAACATTCATTTATCACACTGCCATCTACTCACATTCTGGGGAATGTGGATTTAGCACAAATGGGACCACCACTCTGTCACCTCTTGAAACACCCTAAATTGATGTTGTCACTTCTAACTGTGGTGTGGAGGAAAGCTGCAGGATGGCACTAGGAACAATGACTTCAATAATTAGACCTCACCTTATTTTTCAATCCCAACTAGGAAAATACTTTAAAATGCCTCTTCCTCCCAATTTTCTCTAGTTTTTAGAAACACATCAAATCATGTGAAGAGAGAAAATGAGAAGAATATAAAACCAAGTTTCCAAGTCCTAACAGAACTATTATACCAATGGGGGATCTGATTCTATATTTGCAGAAGACTAGCTATGTAAACTGACCTCTCACATTGTTTAATAAAACCCAAAAGGGAGGTTTTGCTCTAAACCAAACCAACATATTCAGCCCACTGTGTAATTACTTGGTGGTCCTCCATGGGAAAAGTCTGGGTGGAAGTTTCATACTCTGCCACAGAAATTCATAAAAATGTGTTCCCCAGCCTGCCAGCTCGAGAAACCCTCCCCACCTCTCCAAAAGCCTCACTCACTCCACCTCTGCACCACAGCCAGGCTAACAGCCAAGTCCCAAGTTCCAAAAGAACCTAGAAAAAACAATGAAAACATTCAGTAGCATACAAATCACATGCTCTGGAGACAGATAATTGTCTCTCATAGTACTCTCTATGACAGCACAAGTTCAAGGAAAGCAGGGACCCTACCCCTGGCAGTGCCTTTCACACTAAATGTGTACAACAGTATTTAGCTGGATGCTGATAAGATAGCTTTTTAAAAAGAAAGAAAAGAGTAAATCCCTGGGTCAGTTTCCTTCCATACCAGATGAGGAAACCCTAGTTCACTCTTAGCTAGTGAGTCACAGCCCAGGGTGGGTGAATAAAAAAATTAGACATATGAAGACCCTCATGATAGCTAGCACATAGTAGGTACACAAATATGATGTTAGGAAAATGAACTGTAATTATGTTTTGCTTTATAAACTGAACATTTAACACATTTTCTGAACACAAAGCATTCCTGAAGCCGCATATAAAAGAACTAGGCCGGTGAACTCCAGCCACACAGCTCTGTGGCATCACCTGCTTGTGGCAGCAGGGAGGCAGACAGGCAATCGATAGCATGCACTTTGTCAGCTTTACAGACTCACTGCTGTAATGGACCGAGTGGGCCAAGCAAGGATGCCAGCCATCAATTCAATCAACAGCCAGCCACCAACACACTCACCACCACTGTACTTCCATCCAGACTGCTTGTCAGGGTCTACTGCTAAAGAACGCAGAGCAATATGCGCCCTTGACTACATATGCTATGCTCTCACCTCTGTTCGGACAGAGACAGTGGTAAGCTGCAGGTGCTCCTCTTGGAAAAACATGAGAAGATGCCAAAAATCCAGATACCAAAAAGACCTAGAGGGTTCAATAACTGATTATCTTCAATATGTGATTCACTTAGAAGGAAGGTGATTCATTGCTGAGACTGACATTAATCAACTTATTTCTAAGCCTCAAAGAATGCCACACCTAGCATGGCACTTACTTTGTTACAGCTCCATTTCTACGGTTTTCATTCTGAGACATGTTCTGAGCACAGTACATTATTACTGCTGACACTGAACAGTATTTGTATTTTATCAGAAAATAATTTTTTTTAAATATGATTTTTAAAAAATACATAGGATTATTGTTTAAAATGTGGATTTTATTGCATACAGGAATATTAAGTGTTTACCAGAAAATACATCTTTAATTTTAGAGTTGAAGGCGGTAATACAGGGTTAGAGTAATCAGATTCAAACAGGCAAACAGAAATAAAGTTTCTCCACATTTTGAAGACTTAAATTCATATCCTATCTTAACCTTGCTCATCTTACTTCATACATCCCAACCAGCAGCATGTCAGCTGTACAGCAACCATTTTTGCAAAGGAAAAGGGCAGAGTTCTCCTTTTAGATCACCAGAAAGGTGAGTGGTTAGTGAACTTTTGTTATTATCACTTTTGTTATTATCACTTATGTAGAACTTTAGGGTGTCTACTACATACACATTTCAGAGAACTGTAGTAAGTCATTTTGGTCTAAAAGCAGCTCATTAACTTGAGATCATGTTTCTTAATTCATTCACCCCACCCCCCACCCCACAAACACACAGACGGCGAGCCTGGGGACAGTACAGATGCTCTCCATCTGGCCACAATCAAACAGCACCACTCACTAAAGAACAACACAGGAATCCCTTTCCTGGGATCACTGTCTCCCTCTACTCTGAATGTCAATGAACCAAAACACAAGAGAGTTGTATGGAGCCAACGACATCACACTGGCCAAGTCGAAGTAATGGCTTTAAAACTGCAACTCTCGCAGAGGACAAGAAAAACGGCCACACCCTATCCTGTGCCCACCCTCAAGGTAAGGGTAGGGGCGGGCCCTGGGCTGGATTTCTGCATAAAAGGCAAGGAAAAAGGAAAGACGGGAAGAAAACCACCACCATCAGGGACTTACATACCAAGTACCTACCTCCAGTGGCATCTCCTCCTCCAAAAGTAAACACTGATTTATAGAGACCAAAATGCAAAACAAATTTAGTTACATGTTAAATAAATTTCTCCAGTGGAAGGTCATTCACCAATCCAAAGCACAAGCATGAAAGAAGGTACCACGCTGGAACCTGCCCAACTCATCTATGTCCAACCGGCATTATTAACTGCCAGCCTTACCATCTGCCATGACCCCAAAACTGAAAGCTAAGAGGTTGCTGTTACTTTTCTCGACAGCCTTTTAGGAAGAACCGCATCGTTCCTTATGCCCAACCATTGGGGCAAATGCATTCAATCAGCATGCTGGTTAGTGTTCTTCATTAAGTAAACACTGTGTGGGCACTGCACTGCACAGCACCAGGATGGGGTGGGGAGCAATAGCTGCTGACACAGTCAACGTCGGGGCGGGGGAGCACCCTCCTCAAGGCATAGTGGGCAGATCTTACAGAGCTAAGGGGCCCAGAAGAGCCAGCATAGAAGAAACCCAGACAAGAGGAGCCATGCAGTACAGAGGGCGAAGCAAGAACACTCACAGGAATGTAAGACCACCTGTGCCCTTGGAGCCTCGACTACGTGGCCAAGACAAAACCATCTGTAAGAGAAACCAGTAAAATCCCCTGTTGCTGCCAGGCTCTGTATAAAATGGCAAACTCACATCTGAGTCCAGCAACTCACCTTGTATGGATGTCTACACACTGTACACACTCAGTAGCTGGTCCTTCTATTGAACACTAAGCCTTGGGCTAAAAACTGGCTCACAAGAATACTGCAACCTGTTTGCAGAATTAAGTTGACTAATTTATCTAACTAAACACGGATCCAAGATGGGGGAAAGACACAGTTTAAAAATTTAAGGTTCTTTAAGGCTTACAATCTTTAGAAGGAAAACCTCAAAATCAGAGGAAAAAAAAACAAACGTCTCCTGAACTGACAGTCAAGTAAAGAGTTAATTTGGGGCTGGCAGGCAGAGCTTAAATCCTCTCAGGGGTTAATTTTAACTGAAGACAATGACATCCTTAATTACTTGGGGAGGAAAAACACATAAAATCTTAGAGATATACAAGTTCTGGAGACCTCTGTGTTTTAAATGGTTTTGAACCTTTTATTTAAAAAGAAACAACCCAGAGAAGAGATTCCCCTACAAGTGCCAACGCAAGAGCTAGTGAGGTTAAATGATTATATGTGTATAAATTAAAGTATGTACAAATTCAAAATATAGAAATATACTTAATACATACACATTAAGAATCTATAAAAAGAGAAAACCCACAATGGTACTACACAGTCTTCCCTAAACATCCCCTCTACAAAGGTACAGGAGCTGCTAAGAAATGCATCTCAGACACACTGATTCTCATGAGATTTTAATTAAACTAAATTCACTCTTGACTATTTGGCCAAAGTCATCACTGACTGTATTTGCTGCTATAGAAAATGGCCATTTCTTAGACTTGGAATGACAGAAGTTAGCATGTATCCATCAGCACTGGACTAAACAATTTACAGGTACTACTCAGTAAGACAATGATTTTTCAATTCAATGAAATCTTCCAAGTCTGCACAGAAAACCATCCTGAGCTCTTGAATCATTTGTGCCTTGTATATCAACTAAGTATACCTGACATTATTCCATTAGGCAGCAGACAATTTTCATAGAGTTGAAGGAGAAAAGAACTCCACTCTCAGGCCAGATGTTTTTGGGATTGGTGCCACCAAGCAGACACAGAAACCCCACAGCTGTGTCCATCAATCACAGACGTGATGTCACGGTCCAGCTTAGAAGCTATTTTTCCCTTCCACACAAATGAAGTAGCAGATGCTAAAGATGATGATATGTAAATTCTGACACTGAACCACTTCATTTAACCAAGAATGGAAGACTTAAGTCAAGTATCAATAGAAATTCACAGAATCTTATCAGAGATTTCAAATAGGACACGTATTTTAGTCATCAGACTTTTTCCATCAGTCTATACTGCCTCGTTCCCAAACTTCAGTTTTCTTTGTATTAAGCTGAGTTAAATTAGTAAAGAAAATGACAAATACCTTGTCATTTAAGAAGCATCTGTCAAAGACAATCATATTAAGTAACTATTATGTATCATGGTGATTAGAGCCTACCTTTCAAGAGCTCATTGGCCAACTAGAAAAATGACTCAAAGTAAAAAGTGCTTCTAGTCACACAGTACTATGAAGTCACTTAAACTGGCCTGTTCTGTATTGTTTTATAATCTTAAAGGCCACGTTGTCTAAACAAAGTACATGGACATAAAGAAGTAACCACTGCATGAACATAGAGTATGCACATACTATTAATGACCTTAAAGACAGAAATATATTATGAGGTGGTGACTTTAAAAAAGTGTGTGTTTGAGACTAGACCAGGCTAAGGAATTCACTTTCTAAATTATTTATGAGAAATCTCCCCAGAAAAAATACAAACTTAAACGCAGCCATATAAACACACATATTCAACTATGAGTTCTTGGGTGATTAGCAGCAGCAAGAAATAGCTTTAATCCACAAAAGACTAGAAACACACCAAAAAGTTAACTGGTTAACCTGAGGAGAGGGAGGGAGCGTAAGGAAAAAAATGTTCACATCTTTGAAGTTTCTACATGAATACATTACTTTTAATATTAGAGAAAGTACTATTTTTTCATTTAAAAATTTTATATGTATATGCACATATGTATGCATGAAACTTGAAAAATATACATTAACATGTTAACAGTATTTAAGCCAAGGTGAGAGAATTATCAAGTGCTTTTTCCCCATCTTTTTATTTCTTTGTACTTTCTCTCCCTAGAGGTTCATTTCATAAATAAAAACAAAACTCTAGGAGTCATTTAAACTTTTTTACTGAGCAGTAATTTATACATCACAAAATTCAGCATTCTAAGTATACTAAACTTTTCCTGCCTGAAGGAGGAGATAAACTTTAATTTTCTTACCATCACGATAAGTAAAACAAGCCAGTGAAATCCAAAGGCTCAAAAGACCTTGAACTTGTAAGCTAACCTGATGAGAGCAGGTGAACATTCACCACCTGCGATGACCTGGGCTTAGGTGAAGCAGCATCAGCTCCGAACCTGCTGTGTAGAAGAACAAGGGCTGAGGCCATAGCCTCAGGTTCCACAGGTGCAGAGGAGGTCCTCGCTTCTGCAGGACGCCAGCAACCCCTCTCCAGGAGTCCCCAGGCCACCACCCTACACACTCTGCATCGACACCACGCAGCATTCATCTACATCTCTCCAACTCTTTCCTTTACCAGCAAAGTAAAGGGAAACTGGCATCTGCTCCCCATCCTCCTGGTGGGCAACAGAGAATTAACTAGAAATGGTGGTCACCAGTTAAGGCAGTGGGCTTACCTTAAAGAAAACAACAACTCACTTGGGTGGACCCTTCCCGTGAAGAAGCAAGCATCCTTGATCACAAATGTTACCACCTTCTTGTCCCTTCTGTCTCTGACTGACTAAATGAGAATGGCAGCTACTCTAACATCCCCCTTCCAAACACCCCACAACCAAGGCTTCATTATAAAGCACTTACACAAATATTACAGGACATGATGATAGTCTATAAACTGTCATACAGAAGTGCCATCTGGGTTTAAAGAAAGGTGTGGGGGAAAGATAAGCAGAATCTGCTGACCCGTGAGCATTACTCCACACGCGTCAAGTCACAGACCCAGGGGACACCACTGCTTCGCCCAGTGGTTCCAAATCTTAATCTCTCTAATCTCAATGGCCTTCTCTTCCTTGTTCCTTTTGAACAAAAACATCTGTGTAGTCATTTTCCAAATAAACTGTTTTCTTCTTTGTTCTAAACAACTCAAGGAGAAATGACCAGGAGTGGTGGTCATTCCAGCCTCAGGGGGAGGAGGCCCAGCATCTGCAGGGAGGACAGAGTAGGAGGACACGGAATGCCGCCGACCCTAACCACAGGAGAAGTGAAAGGTGACCCAGAGGGTGTCCGTGTGCTCTTTTCTCATTCACAACAGAGGCGCCTGACTTGGGGACTCCTGGCACAGGGACTCATCATCAGGAAAGACCACATCACGACACACTCCCTCGGCCTAACAGCCACTGCTGGAACTGCTGCTCCCTTAGTTATGACAAAATGCCCCACCAGAGACTTTGTTTTTGAAGCACTCGTGTCATCAGAAAGGAGAGCGAGTAGACCAAGAGCTTTCTCCCATGAGGATCTGTGAGCACCGTGGCAGGGAGTGGGGCACCCACAGCGGGGGAAGCAGGGCAGGGCAAGAACACTGACTTGCTTGAAATGTTAGTCGTTCAGTTCCATCTCCCTATCGTGATTTCAACCAAACCTCTAGCACCTTAAGGCAAAGTGAGGACACACTGCAAGTGCAGCAGAGTCAGGAGAGCCAACCAGCCTCAGGGACAGGATGGAAATTCAACAGCAGCGTGACATCACTGCTAACACTCATGCCAAACAGGAGTTCCCCAGGGCTCTGGGTAAAAACTGCTTTAGACCTGTAAAAGTAGAAAAGCTCTGAAGCCAAAGAAGATAAGAGTTCCAGAAGAAGTTCCAAATACTTTATTTCTAGTAATCAAAAGTTAACAACATTACCTACTCCTTCTCATGACTCTCACAGTAAACAAATAACTTAAATCAGAAAAGAAATACTTAATCGCACCCAAAGCATGAGAATTAAAGAAGTGCATCTTTACCCATTAAAGGAGAAGGCCCTATAGTAGGCATATTTCCTTCTATTTCTTGCAGCAATTCAATTCAGCACCTTCTACGTGCAAGAGAGTGCTAGGCTACATGGTCAGCCATATACCCAACAAGACGAGATCCATATTCACTTGGAAGCCAATGGGACACAATACTAAAAGCAATGAGAATTAACCAACTATCTCTATATGCATCAATATGAATGGATCTCACAAATAAAATGTTAAGTGAAAGTCAAGACCATACAAACAGAACCATGCGGTACTCTTAACAAGTACAAACACAAGCAAAAATAATCTATTGTTTAAGGAGCCCGGTTAGTAGTTACTCTGGGGAGAAGAGTCAATGCCTGGAAAGCGGGCAGTAGGACAACTCCTGAACTCCTGGGGTGCTGGCAACGTTCTGTTTCTTGATCTTGTTGCTGGTTCATGAGTGGGATGTGCTCACTTTTTGGAAATTTACTTAACTTCTAAGCTATGCCCTTTCCTATTGCACATTATACTTCACAAATGGACAAATGCACACAGACACAGCTACCCTTCAGAAGTGGCTCCTTCCAAACCTGTCAGCTCCATTGCTACAACATAGGTATGTTAAGAAGAAAGAAGAAAAGCGTCTGGGAATGTCTTGACACATCAGAGACAAGGGTAAGGGGTAACTGGCACAGAGTTCTGGGGCCAGGAGCAAAGCCCCGCACTTCAGAGTCCCAACGCTGGACACAGTGACGACCATCAGGTCCCACAGCGCAGCAGCAGTAGGGGTGGGAGGCAGGTCTGCACTCAAGTCAGGGCCTCCCCTCTACACCAGAGATGAAGGCCAGTTAGCGGCCGCGAGAACTAGGGAGAGGAGCCAGGAGATCGACTTTCTCCACTTCACCAAGACTTTAAATAAAAGCTAAATCACTGTAATGATTCCAAAGATCATTTAAAACCTCTAACACATACTCAACTACATGTAATGCCCAAGGTTCAAAAGGGACAAATGTGAATCTTAAAAGTGGCCAATTAAAGTAAACTCGAATTCTGGGGCAAGATTACAGCCACAATATAATCTGGGCCTTGTCATGCTGGGCTAGCACATGCTGCTAAAATCCAGGGGATGGAGCCCAGTGTGTGGCACAGCTCAGACAGCAGGGAGTGCTAATGGGGAGTTAACAGGGAGAGGGGCTGCTCTCTCCACTTTTCTGCCTTGGGGTGGACAGAGCCTAACTTCCTGGACTGCTTAAGAACCATTTATGGATTAGTAGTGCACTCAATACACCAGAGATGTAGAAGCTAAAACTTCACCAATCAACTAGCTGGCTCTTTAATCTTGTTTTAGATCAATTCTGCCAAAGTCAACCCTCTTTTCTATATAGGTTTAGTACAAAAGTCAGAATAATCAGAAGATAGGGATTCTGCCACTAGAGATTTCTCATTCTTTCTCAGGGTATGATGTTGACTTCAGGGGTCAGGGGTGGTGAGGTTTCTCCAATTAAACAGACCATTTATTCTAAAGGCTCTTTTACTGTCATATAAACTTAAGAAATAGATTTTCACTGGACATTGACTAGTAAAATAATTCCAGTAAGTTTTATTATACAGGCAGTTTAGTTCAGCCTACAAATAAATTTATAGTCAGATCCTATAAAAAGAATTTAAACTGGAAAGCAGTTATTGGGATTAAATTTAGAAAAACAAGGGTGGGGGTGCTACTGTGGTCCTTTTAAAAAGCTTTGCCATTTCAAAAGGTGAAGTATTTCAATGGTGTGGGTGTGGGTATTTGAAACCTCTTCTTTCTAACTGATGTTTCATCACTTCACTACACCACAAAGGGCATCTCATCATATATAATTAAAAGATTATTAAAAGTTTAATTTTCAATAGTTTCTCCAACAAAAGCATGAGCTTACACAGGCGCACTCACACAAAACCACTAACAAACCATACATAACTTCTTTGAGCTTTGAGTTCTTCACACAGAAAAAGACAGAAGTGGCTCTCTAATAGATTTCTAATATGCCTTCCAGCACTGATACCATTCATTCAACAAATAGTCATGAAATGCCTACTACATACATGCCAGGCACTGAACGGGTGCTCGGGATGATGCATCACTGAAAAAAACAAAGTCCTCTATCATCATAGTGTCTTGGGGAGAAGGGGGGTGAGTGGCAATGGGAGAGGCAGGTGACAATACACTTAGTGTAACAACAAACTGTGATATGCAGGCAGAAAATGTACAAGCTAAGGGCTCTGGAGACAGGAAGGTACTGTTCACTGAGCAAAGGCATGAAGAAGATGAGGCAGGTGGGTGGGCCATACAGTCACTGGGGAAGGGCAGTCTACAGGAGGGAACAAAAACAAGGGAGAGGTCTTTGCACAAGAGCACCCTGGCAGGATGGAGGCACAGGGAGCAGGGCTGTGTGGCTGAAGGGTGAGGCAGGTGGAAGAGGAGGTTTGAGAAAGAACAGGGTGGGAAGCGGATCAAGGAGGGCACTGCAGGCCCCTGTGAGAAGCCAGGTGTTTCCTCTGAACTAAACAAGCAGCCAGTGAGAGACTGTGATCTGACTTTATTTCAGAAAGATCACTACTGAGCTGCTACATGGAGAGAAGACAAGTGAACAGCATGGAAGCAGGAAGATGTGTTAGGAGCTATTGCAGAAATGCAAGCAAGAGATGGAGGCAACCGGAAGCCCAGGTGGTAGCAGCAGAGGCTGGGGTGGGAAGGGGTCAGAATTGTAAGTGATTACTTTCTTACAGACTCACAGACTATTACAGTCTGTTACAAATTTCAAATATACAAAAGAAGAGGAAAGAGTGTAACAAACTCTCTTGTATCTGTAATCCAGATTCAACTGCTATTAACTTGTCACCTTCTCCCTCTCACTGTCCACCACTGGTGGTCGTTATTTGGATACAAACTGGACATGGTTTGAGGGCAGCACCGACCTGATCACCTAACGGCCGGGATGAGCTATCTATGACAGGGTGGTCACAAGGGATCACAAGCCTTTTTTCCCCGTGACAAACAGGTGGGTTTCCACCAACTGAGGGGGCAAGGATACAAGTAGATGAGGTTTACAAGGCAAAACTAGGCACACACACGATGTGTTGAACCTGGGCTTGCAGCAGACATTCACTTAGGGTAGATACTGAAATGGTCAGCCACAAATGAATGCAGCGTTCAGGAGAGTCTGGTTTCAAAGCCCAGAAAGGTCTGCTGCAAAGTCAGCCCTTGGCTGGAACCTGGGACTTGGTGCAGGAGGGTTTCCATCACTCCCAGAAACAACAAGAATGGCTCACTGTTCCTAGATTGTTTGAACAACGTGGTTATGCTTTCCTGTTGAGAGTCTGAAAATTTTGGTACATGCCAGGCAGAGGATGCTTATGTGACTGCCTCCAAATAAAAACTGGGTCTGAGTCTCTAGCACACTTTCCTGGTAAACACCATTTCACACATGTTTCGACAACTCATTGCTAGAGGAGTTAAAGAATTAAGCTACCCTATATGAGTCCACTGGGACAGCAGTCCTGTGCCTGGTTTCCTTCAGACCTCATCCCCTGAGCCTTCTCCTTTTGCCGACTCTGTTGTGTGTCCTTCTGTAGTACCATAAACCTCAGCTTAGGACCCTCCTAATGAATCACTGAACCTGAGGGAGGTCTTGAGGGTCTCCTATACACAGCCTTTTCAACATATTTGTTGTGAATGGATGCAAGGAAGTGTCAAGATAAAAACCAAAATGTTGCATTTATAGCCTAAAACTTAAAAAAAAAAAAGCATGGGGAGGGAAGACAGAATTGTAAAGGGGAACAGTGCCCTCATTTTTAAAAACTGCAATTTAGGTTCCACAAAATCTGCTGGGTGATTTTTTTTCTTGACTATTTATTTTACTTAGAAAAATGACTTTGATTAATGAAGTGAAGGGATTAAACTACAAAAGTGTATACGCTCTGCCTGGAAAATGCTCATAAACAATTACAAAGAGCATCCTCCCAACACAAGTTTCATTTTAACCAAAAGATCAAGAATAGCTCCTTCCAGAGCATGATTAATCCGTCTATCCCATCCCAGAGCTGAGAATAACATGTATTAAAAAGACTACGTGTTCAGTAATCGTTTAAATGAAATTAGTGCAACTTCATGAACAGCAATTTAAAAAAAACAAAACTGCAAACCATGGTTGGTATTTGCCATTGCCAGGCCCAATGGCCCAAAACTGCATGTGATCAAAGTGATGAGTACTTTGCCGTGTTTTCAGTAAGAAAGAGTAGCAAGATTTTTCTCTATTCCTTTTTAACATTTCAAATGATCTCACAAAGCAATAAAGAAAATGCATGATTACAAAGTAATGTAGTAAAAAATACTAGCACTTACACATATTAAAATAAGGACTGTCTAATTTTTATAAAAGGGAATGTGTGTGTGTGTGTGTGTGTGTGTGTGTGTGTGTGTGTGTGTGTGTGTGTGTGTATGGGTTTATTAATGCCAATGTTTGAAACACTTTTTTGGAAATTCTCCTCTAAAACTGCCAGGATATTCTTTAGAAACAGCAAATATAAGCTTAGTACCACCCATGTGAAAGGCTGTGTGATCAGACTGGAAGGGCTGAGAGAATCCTAACAGAGTTAACTCCCCACATGGAGTTTATTTCACCTAGTACAGAATGACATAAGCATGAAACTGACATGTGAAAACCGTTCTCCAGGTCGTCAAACAGCACGAGAAAAAGACAGCTTATGAAGCAGGACAAAGGCAGCCAGCAAGGCACCAGCAGTGATGACTATAGCGAGGGGACGAGAAGCCCCTGCTGCAGGAGCTGCAGGCATGAAGACGCAGAAAGGAGGAAGGCCAGTGGGAAAGGTCATGGGGACAGCTAAGGAGTGCCCTGGAATTGTGAAAAAGTCTTCAACAAAAGGGATGTTCTTTTAAGATCCTGAATGAAGAGAAAAAAGAAGCCCTCATTTATGACGTAAAAAGTAATAGGCAAGCACTTTATATGTATTGTGTAATTTTAATTCTGACAAAAGCCTATGGGGTAGGAATTATTATTCCATTTTACAGATGAGGAAAGTGAAGCTTTATTAAATTTAATTCTAGGCCCTAGTCTAACAAAAGACATGAATACACTGTCCTGGGGTAAAAGCCAGGATATGACTATTAAATAATGAGGCCAAATTTCTATGTGGCTCATAAATAATAAATTCACCTGGAAAATTTTTATAGGCCTTAAATTTATGTTCATAGGAAAAAGGGAAAAAATATTAATCATTTTTATTGGTTCAGTGACAATTCTACAAACAAAGCCTAGAAATGTACTCACTCTTTCTAACCACTAATAATTTTAAGACTCCTTTATTTTCTTTCCTAGAGCAAAGAGATTTAAGTGCAAAAAGCAGGGCTCCCTATCACTTATTTATGATTACTGTATAATATCCACAGTTACTTTTAATACTTGATTACAAAAACTGAAAATGCTCTAAAACATGGTACCTTCAAGAGTCCATTACTTCAACATTACTATAACTTTCTTAGACAATGAAAATAATGTGTATCTGTTACACGTTTCTTCAACTACCCACCAAAAATAGAACATCCTGTTCAATTCATCAAAGATTAAAGTACCTACACAACTTAACAGGGCATTGCAGCTTGTTTTTTGCCCCTAGAACCCGACTCCAGAATACCACTGCTCTGTCCCAGAGGGGAATGAGGTGGTCTCCTGGTGCAATGAGACCAGATGCTGTTCTGGCAGGGGGCAGGGGGCTTTGGGCAGGTCAACCACCTATTTGAATGTCAAATGCTTCCATCCATGAACAAAATGAAGGCTTCTCAGTACAAAAAATGTAAAACGTCTGAAGTATACAGCTAACCTAGTCTTAACCTACTACTTATTTACTTATTAAATAGACAAGTATGGAACGAAAGAATTTTGATAGTTTATAAAACCCCAGTTGCATTCTTAAGTTAGAATGAAGTAATCCAAAATAGAAACACGTTCCATCATTCCATCCCAGCCAAGAAGAAAAAGAAACACTAATTCTTTAAAAAAGTTCACTATCACATCATCATCAGCATAGTTCTCTTTAAAAACACTTCAACAGGTACCTATTTGGTGAGCAGTTTTGATCTTAACCCTAAGTTCTTTATACTACTTTTGGGGAAAGAAGGATAAAGGGGGTCAGAAGAAAGAGGGGCAAGCTTTACAATCAGAAAAGCTGGGAGCCAAGTCCCAGCCTTTGTCCTTCCCTCCGCACCCAGGGAACAAAGGTTTCTGTCTCAGAATGCTGAATGAATCCAAGCAAGTGCCTATACCATACTCAGTGTGCTGCCCGGCACAAGCCGTTAAAAAAAAATACCAGTTCACTTCAATCACTGTGTGCTTTCCCAGCCAGGAGATCTTCTTTATCACTTTAAATTAATTCTAATATCCAGTGAAATTTAGAAAGGAAAATACTAGAGACAGTACAAAGCTTACTGGAGCTCATCTGTAAAACTAGGTTTACCTTCCTCTATACCAGGTGTTCTCAACGCAGGTGGTATCACCCTCCACAGGGATGTAAAGTGGATGTTGGAGGTAGAAGAAAAAACTTTACCACTTTTATGTATAAAGCATGAAGATACACATGTAAGTATATTAATAAAGAGATTTTAAATTTCCATAGGGGTGTTTAGGAAAAAAAGCCCTCAAAGTTTTCTTAGGAAGGTGATAATGAAAGTAAGTTTGAGAAACACTGCTATATTTTACAAGGACATAGTGGAACCATTCTCAAAATCACTGATATATTTTAATTAAAATAAATCAAAATTTAATCAATTTCTAACTGATCCGAAGACCTTTTCTTCAAGGACTTGTACCAATATAAAAAAAAAAAAAGAAAAGTACTACTTGTGACCTTTATCTATAGAAAAGCTGAGTGAGGAAAACAATCCAAATTAGAAAGTTGAAATCTAAGCTCAAGACCATATAATTTAAGTTAGATGTTATCTAAAGATAATGCCAGATGAGGAAACTTAACATTCCCCCAAACTTGGACCATCAGTTTCTCTCTCAGCAAGAGAGAGAAGGTAGTTTTCTTAAGGAACATAAAAAGCAGAAGATAAGCAAGAGAGAATATGTGGAGGTAGCGGACACATAACTCCGCTGTCCAAACACAGCTGAACATGGCCTAACCAATGCACGGAGAGCCCCTGGCAACCCTGAGCAAGCTTGTGGTGAATCTGCCAGTCAGGGAGGACCAGGAGAAAGTGCCACCGGCTACCTGAAATGGAAAAGGCCAGTACCCTGCTGTAAGGCCTGCAGCATTTAACTGGCCTCTGAGAAGCAACTGGAACAATAGGTCACACAGTCCACAGAGACCTCTCTCCCTTCCGTTGTTCTTTTTTCAGTCTGGTCAAGCGCAGCACACTTGCTGTATTGTATTGTGCTCCCCTCAGCTGAAAAGTGGTAGAACTGCTGAGCCTCAGAGGGCCTTGATTTGTCATTGGAGTAAGCTTGCTTTGCTCTTCTCTTGCCAGAGCAAGGACTCCCTGGGAGCAAGGGATCTGGCCTCCCTTGTGGCCCTAGCTCAGATGGTGCCCGAACACCTGCCCCCCAGATGTGGTACACCCTGCTTATTCAGCACTGACCCGTTTCAGTGGCTCCTGCCTCCCCAATTTGTTGATGGGCAGAGACGAGGCTTTTACTGGCTATTCTAGGCAAGGCCAGGTTTTTGCCTAGCTTTTATGCTCACATCTCCAGGAGTACAGTGCAAACTATACGAAGGGTGCTCCAAAATATCTGCTGACTGGCTGCCTGCGCCCAACAGGCATGAGGCCCAGCATCTTCCTGTCCTCCCAGAAATATGCCACAATTACCAACCACAAACATTCTGGTCATAAGACTAAAAGTCTGCCTGCTCTGCTGATCTGCTAAAAACAAACTTTAGAAAGGAGAAAAGCGATCAAGAGCCATCCATCCATCCTTTAAGCTCCAATCAAATCAGCTTTCTCAATAAGCCCACTTCAAGCTGATGTTTAAAACTGTTAATATTTTTTAAAGTTCCATAAGGTGAGAATCAAAGATCTGGGGTTGGGGGGAGGCTCCGATCCCTGCGATCTGACTAACAGTATACTCCTGAGCAAGAAGTGTCAGCATCCCCAAGCTGGAATTCTTCATTCACAGACATGAGGGGGCAGCCTCTTCCTTAAGGTCCCATTAAACTAAGGGGTTTTCAAGCATGAGGGTACATCAGAACCTCCTGAAGGGCTTGCTAAACCCTGATCACTGGGTCCCAAACTCAGAATTTATGATGCAATCGTCTAGGATGGAACCTGAGACACTAAGTTTCTAACAAGTTCCTAGGTGCTGCTGCTAGTCCAGAAACCACACTTGGAGAATCTACTTTGATCCCATCACGTGACAGAAGGCCAAGTGGAAGAAGGACCACTGGACCACCCTGAAGACTGGACTAGATGCAGCTCTCCCGCTCAGTGCTGACAAACTGCAGTGAAATATCATTCCACAGAGCACCAGGTCTTCTGTGATATAAAACACCACGTGTTAAGCTTGCATCTCTTCTCTCTGCATCACAAGGAGAAATGTTTAGCCCTATTTTGCCCAAAGCAGTAACAAACACAAATGGCACAGACCCTGCATGGCATACTTGGATATAAGTCAGTCTGCCACCTAGATGGTCTAGACTAAGCTCTTTTGCATTGTTTACCAAAATTCACACCTTTTATATATTTTTGATTTGTGAACCATTGTGACTTACACATTCAAAAATTGATCAGGAGTAAAAGCAAATTCCACAAATGAATCAAAACAGAAACTGAACCTAGCTACATATCAAATTAATAAACTATACAGAGAAAAGAATTATTTCAACTTCTGAACACAGCACAATGCAAATCCTTAATGACATATTCCAAGGACAAAAGGAACTTTAGAAAAACCATAACCTTCCATCCATTACCACTGTTAAGTGGCAATATTTGTTAATAGAATTCCAAAATGAGTTTATGCTGAGAGAGAAAGCAAATAAGTAAACATATTATTTTTTTATGAACCTAGATTTTACAGTATAGGAGAAAAGAGAAACGAAATAAAACGACACAAGATTAAAGAAATTAAGAAAAAACTGATGTTTGAAAAGTAGATTTCTATGTTCAGTCTACTGAAAAGGCCTAGAAGCAATAACATATCAGCAGTACTGGGCACACTTAGCATCCAGATATTGGTTTCTAAGTATATTTTCCACCAAAACGAACTAAGGCACCTCAGAGGAAGAGAATTCACATTCTGGCATTTGCATTTCAAACATCTACTTGTGCCAGAAAACAAGGAAATGGTCAAAACTAATGGGGTCACAGGGCTACAGAAGTCTGTCTGAATGAGCACCTGTAGGGGAAATGGAAATTACTGTGGCCAAGATCCTCACCTGACCCTAATCTACTTGCCCACTGCATACATGCAACACTGGCAGGCACAGGCCTGCACACGTGTTGGCAGTTCTTGATATTATTGACTGTGTTGCTATATGAAGACCTCTGCTGGATGGAGAGGCACAGCTGGAGGAGGTGTAAGGAGCAGACCAATTGCAGACTGGCCAGATGTGGACCGACTGCAGCACTGACTTGCTGCTGTAAGAGTAAAGCCTGCTATAAATCCATTTACCTCTCAAGTTCAGCTGTTTTTTCCATCTGAGTCCAGAGTGAACTTGCCCAGAGCAGAAGGCCTCTGGCTAGACAGTACCCATGGCCAAATGTAGCAATTTGACTTAATAATAACTGCAGCTTTAACTGATGGAAACACTTTAATAAATAAAACTGCCTATTTCTACTGCAATACCCAGAAGAGGACAGAAGAAAGCGTGAGAGTAGATAAGAAAGGAAACTCTTCTTTATGACTGTTTTAACTAACAAATACAGAATACAGAATCTGAAAATCATTTCACAATAATAACTCAGACAATAGTCATCAAATGAATGCCAAAACCGTTACTTAAAAAGTGGTTGGTGAAGAGGATATTCACAGGGTGCCAGAGCATATCCCCGGAGATTACTTCCAAAGCACAAAGCTAATAATGCACCTCCACAGAACAGAGCGTTGACAGTCACCTCCTCAACCAAGTAATCAAACTTGGCTTCACCAACAGTGAGACAACGAGAATGAATGTGCCCCTTGATGTGACTCAATAGGAAGTACCTAACACCACGAATAAGGTGTTTTTGCCAAAAAATACATGCTTTCAACCTAATTTCCAGTTTACAGGAAATACAGGAGGGAGGAGCAAGTTTAAAAACACAACATGAAGAAGTGATCAGACAAATACAGAATGTGGAGTACCTTACAAAACAACTGGCTGAACTCTTCCAAAAGTCAAACTCTTAAAAAAAAAACTGGAGGGGCAAAGAGGGTTCAAGGGAACTGACTTAGATTAAAAGTGAGTTAAAAGATAACCAAATGTAATGTTTAAACCTTGATTGGGCTGTGATTTGAAATAATGGTTATAAAAACATTTCTGGCACAACTGAGGACATTTGCATGTAGACTGAACATTAGGTGAAATTCTGGAACCATTAATTATCTTAGGTAGTACTATGGTTATATAAAGACTGTTCTAAAGACGCATGCTGAGTATTCACAAGTGAAGAGTAGTCATGGTGGTGCCACAAAGACACATACAACACACACACCACAAAACGTCAGGCTGTTGAATCTAAGCTAAGGGGAGAGAGTGTTCATTCTTTCACCAGTTCTGTAATTACGAACATTTTCATAATAAAAGTTTGGGGGAAATTATTAAAATGAAACACAAAATTCAGTCTTCAGAGACAAATCTTACTCAGAGTTCATGGACTCCAGTTTGAGAATTACTGACCTAGCTAATTCATCTTTTTATCTTCCAGTGTCAACTCAAGATAATGGAATACTTCCAAAAGGCAAGAAACTTACCAGTCCCTTATGCATGACAGCAATAATACAAGTTTGACATTACAATACAAGGATTGAAATGAAGAGGCTATCAAGAATTCAAACCCAATTCAAGTGTCCCTCAAAACTCATCAATGTCTGTCTCTGTCTCACTCACACACACTCACACTCACACTCACACACACGCACACACACACACACACAAATATGGGTGCATGTCAACCGAGGGAAATCTAAATTAGCTCTGTGGACTAGATGAGTGCCACTTTCCAGTGGCCCGCCTGGTTCAATGCCATGTGGGTGCAAAGTATAATGGTACGGCCTCATTTGCTATAAGCCAGCAGTGGAGTCCAGGTCAAATCCTCAGCATGTAAAAGCAATCATTTGCCTTGCTTTGTTCTGTGCATGACTTCAGTCATACTGAGACAGGGACCGTGGGTGTAGCCAGAGTAGGGTGAGGGCCTCCGGAAAAAAGTAAGGCAGGATATTTGCAGTCAGAGCAATGTAACTACATGCAAGAAAACTCCCTACTAAAACTCTGTGTTAAACATTAAGTGCTAAGAGTCATTCTTCAGTGAGATCAGTTGGTGAACCCCAGATAAAGAAGAGTAGCACATGTTTATTTCATGTCAATCATTTATAATCATGTATAAGATTCTCTTTAACATGCTAAAAGGCCCAGACCTACGAGCTGTCTTTCCTCCTTCAGATCTGATGAGGTGATTTTGCAAACTGGGCAAACTAATTTAGCATGCAGGCCCAGCCAGAACACAGTAAAAGGCAAGAAGGGTTCCACCTTAAAGATAAGATTGCACTTAACTTACTCTTTAGCAAACAATGCCTCAGCCCACCTTGGGGGCTGAGCAGGTGGCCCTGTTTCATATGCCCCCAGACCAAGAGGCTGGTATCTCAGGGAGGAATGAACAGAGCAGGAGGTTCCTTGTATCAAGCTAATTGTAAATATACTAGGACCACTTAATAAGTCCACACCCCTAAGCTTTTTTCATGTTCTCGAAAAATCCTCATCTGCCCATAAAACCCCCTAGACAAGGCACCACCCCATACTCTTGTCCCCTCCTGGCGTGAGCCGGGAGCTCCGTCCTTTCACCTTATCTCTAAATAAAAGCCTGTACCTTGCTCTCCTACCTTGAGTGTTTGTGAAGCTCATTCTTCAGCTTCGTGAACAAGAACCCTGGCATCAACACTGTACTACAGATATTTAAGACATCATTGCTAGCAAGAACTGGGTGGAGGGCACATGGGATCTCCCTAAACACTTTTCTGCCAATTACTGTGAATCTGTAATTATTTCAAAAATAAAACATATTATAGATCTCATGTCCTGGTTATGTCCAGTTTGAACATATCTTAACCTGCTCCTTAAACCCTTCCCACAACCAGTAAGATAAACAACAAACTTTCTTTAAAAAGACCCCTTCAAGATTCTAAAGACAGTCAAATCTTAAAATTGTTACAGTCCAAGAAGAAATATAACAAGATCTGTATGTCTCTTCCGAATAAATGCCTCTATTCCAGACCCCTTAGTCTCCTACACAGACCCCCTCTGTCACTTCACTCCAGGGTGAAATGTGAATTCAGCTGGCTTTGCTTTCCAGGATCACATAATCAAGTAAAGCAGGTGAAGTGGAGTCAGTGCAGCCAGTCTAGAATACATTCATTCAGGACTGCCAACAGTTGACAGCCGGGGAGAAGAGCAGCCAGGCATTTACCTTCCCACACCTGCTGCTCTTCTGGCCTTCTGAGCCTGGGGTATAACTCATAGCCTGGTAATTGTCCCTCAACTTCTCCTAATGAAGAGGCTCAAGAGGCAGGCAGGTCGGTCTGTGTGATTTTTCCCAGAAATAAAAACACTCACACCTTTCTGCTCTCAGACAAAACTGAGCATGTCAGAAACCATGCAGAATTCTACTCTCATCAACAGAACCGCTCCGACAGCCTCTTCTGCTGGAGCTGAAGCTAGAAACACCAGCTCCAAGTTCTCCCTCACTCCAGCCTGCTCCCTCATGCTCCCAAGTCCCACCCAGGCTGATGCCTTCAATTTTACAAGAGTGAGAGGCCCTTGGTACAGGGGCAGACAAAGGCATGTCTTCCAGGGTGCCAGCTGCACTACATCCTCTATGCATAATCAATACTTGCTCTGAGTACTCTGCACAGAGGTCACTCTGTATAGAGGTCACTGTATCAAACCAGCACAGAAGAAACATTGAAGGCCAATATGGTAAATGGCTGATTTGGTTTGTATTTGTTCTAAAGACTCACAATCTGGTTTTCATTATATCTGAACACATGGGTTTTGCATCATTATTTTTAAAGGAGACCTGGAAAATGAGATTTTCCAACATGTCCTGATTTTTCAGACAAGGAAATACCTTTTGTATAAACTGAACAAAAGGAGAATATAAAAGCATCTATTGCACACAGGTATGTATTTTACAGCTATGCTCACAAAGATGATAAAAAGGAAACACTGCGAAGTACCAACAATGGTTATTTTAAGGGGTGGAAATAAAAGGATTTACTTTTTAAAATAGTTTTCTATATTTTACAGTTTTCTTGGTTAACAGTGATCATGTGTTGAATACTTTACTCAGAGCCAGGCTCAGCTGAAGAGGACCTCTGTAGAGAAGACAAACCTCACAGATTCCACCTGAGATGTGAAAGGGGGCATAGGCTGGCTGGCCACAACAGCTGTGTAAGCCAGGGGTGCACTGGCTGAAGGGAGAGAGAAGCTCCACTCTCAGGACTTCCAAAGGCTTCATTAAATTCCGAAAGACTCCATCTAACACAGCGCCCCCAAGTCTGCTAGTGACCAAGTCAGGCAGTGTGGTAATACACGTCCAGGAAGGCAGGCTTCTGCTACAGCACTTCCCAGTTCCCAGCGCAGCACCAGCAACTGGCAGGGTGTGAATGAGGCTTGGAGGCTCACCGCACTCAGGATGGGTGGAAAATAACTCGACCACTGTATTTAAATTACAGTAAGTTAGAAGGTACTGCTTCTTCACCACTCCTTAGAATAATCTTAAAAATAGTATTTGACTGGAAAGCATCCAACTTCTCAGTGATTTGTACACGAAGATAGGATCACTCTAATGCAACAGAATACTCTGTATCACAGTAAGCAATCTTTTAGACATCCAAGCCAAGCAATGGTGCTTTTTCATTATCAAGTCCCTATTACCCCCTTTGACAGAGAAAAGAGCAGTCAGCTCATAAAGTATCACATCTTCCAATATTTGTATAAAGCATTATCAGCTGTCCTGTGATCCAGAGACAAAAATGTTTTCTAATTCCAAAAAGTGTGCACACTGCAGATAACAACCATGCTATTAGAGCCCAAGAGGAGAACAGGGCTGAGGAGATCTCTCTTGATTACATCATCACTGTTAACCAGTAGGTCCCTCAACAGACACAGATTTGAGGAGATTATATGACTTGATTTAAAGATACCCCAAATCCCCACGGCTACTGATTAACTCTAGAATCAGTGATATGTGGTGGTAAATCTTATTCATAATTAGTCAATTTAGAAGCAATCATGAAAGCACAAAGTAAAATTGCAGATAAAAGTAACTTAAGTAACTTAAGATATTCATTATAATCGACTTTTAAAAATTCAATATGGACTCACGCACATTATGTACATGCACACACACAGGCACATACAAACTTACTTTTTGTCTGAGTTAATCTCTCTTCTTTCCCATCCAAAATTACACAGTAAATCCTCATGTGACCACTTCAAGAACTATTTTCTGCTACTAAATTTTGCCAACAATCTGCTCAGTATTCTAGCAGATGTTTCTGTTTTCAAACCTCTGGGAACTTGGCTAAATCTGTTTTCTTTCCCCATGTTAAAAATAAAAGAAATGACCCAAATGTGGCCTAATACCCTAGAGAAGATTTTCCCTACCCACACCCCTCAGTCTCCCTATTCATGTGACCCCACGATCCTTTCTAGAATCTTCTCTTCCATTAGAGATGTTTCCAATTATGATCTATTATGTTGCCAAGGATGACATCACTCAGATGTGGTTTGGGTTTTTTCTGTTTTTTTGGTTTTTTTTCTGTTTTGTTTTTTTTTTTTTAAGAAAATGCTACTGATTCTTAGTTACTTGGGGTCCCATCTGCAACAATTTAAGCCAACTAGTCTGCTAGATCTTCTGAACCCAAGTCACAGGAGGGCAATTTGTTCAAGATCAATTCTCCAAACAGAATACTCTCATGTTGGGGGATGGAGAGAAGGGGGGATCCTTGTCTTTATCTAACAATTTCTTTAAAAACATTTCTGACACAAAGTTACCTCGGTGACATCCATAACTTTGATGGCTGCCAGCTGACCTGTTTTAACATGTCGGCCCTGAAAAACAGAGAAAAGAAATATAATTGGCACCACTGTTTTGCACAGTCATTTTAACAGCTGAAATTTCAACAAATCTTCTCTTCAGTACTTTTTCCCAAAAGTGATGATAAAATGGTCCCCCCCTGCTCTCCAACGAAACAATACAGTTTGTAATACCAATGAACTACACTTAATAAACAAAACTAGAACAAATGAAATTTGATAAAGTGTCAATTCCCTCTTTCCTTACTGGGCTTCATTTATATATCATTACTCTCAATCCAATTAACTTAAATGTTTTCTTCTTTATGTCAAGGAGACCATTCTTTCTTTTTTAACATTCTACATGAATGAAGTGACCAAAAAACTACCAAAAAAACCTCTAGATATTATAAAAAATGGACAGTAGTCATTTTTCCCATGTACTTCCAATACCCATTACTTGATTTTACAAGTTATACTAAGAGTCTTCTTTGAAACTTTATTATTGCAGTCCCAGTGTAGGGAAGCTTAAGAATATTTATCCAGAATAAAGAGAATGTAGAAAGAGATTGGGGTGACACAAAAGAGTTTTCTTACAGCTGTATTACAATTCCTGACCTATGGCCTAAAATCTTTCATCCACTTATATCAGCAGGTGTTCTCAAACAAATGTGACATCATTCTCCTCTCACCCAGATGAGGTGCACTGTGTTTATTACTGTCAGTCTTGTTCCTCTCCACTGACTATGCAATGCTCTGCTGATAATCACTCAGGCGAGTAACAAAGAGCTACCCACGTATCCTGAGCATGATCTGTGCTGTGGAAAACGGTCCTTCTGCAACCAATGTAAAACAGAAAGGACATCCCCCTATTTTCCGAGAGTCTGTCTATTCTGTGGTCTCGTGAGTTATTAACTTTAAAACTTAAAACCTGAGGAAAGCTCTCTGTTTATTCTGGAAAGCTTACATAGGAACTGAAGTTACAACTTAAGACAATTACACGAAAAAGCATTGTATTACAATTATATCTCAATTATACATGGTCATGGAGGAATGGAGTCCAGCAGGTTCATGGGCAGGAACCATAAAACTTAACATACACAGGAGACCAGGACAAACTGAATCCACAGGCCAAGACCCTCACCCAACTCTCCCCTACCTGCAGGCACCACCTTCCTCTGCTGTTCCCAGCGTGAGCTACCCTCCCTATCTTCAAACATGCTGCCATGTGATGTGGGCACCATCTCCAACACCACACACACCAGTGGTCCACTCTAAGGCTCTGCCTCTGAGGTGGGCAGGGCTGTCCCACACTGGTTCATGTACCAAGGAACTCTGCCTACCTCCCCTTGCAGCCTTGCCCCAGATGCCATTCCGTAAGTGTGCCTCCACAGACCCCAATGCCACCTCAGCACCCCATTATCACACAGTCTTTAACATCACTGCATAGCCCTGTAGAATGTCTGGCACTCTTCCTGCATTCACAGGAGGGTGGCCCCCAATCCTGGATGAAATGTTATCCTGTCTATATGTTACCATACAGCATACAATGATCTAAGAAACCATTTGACAACTATAGATGCTCCATCTCAGAGATGCACAGGGTGAATATAACTGACAGAAAAGTCATAATTCAGAACATTGTCTGGGTTTACATATTCCTGATTTTTACTGCCATTTTTTACTACCTCTCTATCCAAGAGTCGGTACCTTTCAACACTGTCCCCTCAGAATCACTCATTTAAGTTTCCAGGTATGTGTGTTAAAGACTTTTTTTTTTTTGCTTTGTGTCCCACAGCCCTGTGCTAAGCACTCACATGTGGGAAACAGAGCTGTCCCTCCTGGCCTGGGTGTGGCAGGATCCTGCTGCTACGGGACCACAATACAGATCCCGGGCTCCAGATTCAAGACTGCATCCACACCTGGTCTCCTCTCGTGACAGAGGCCCGGGCATGGAATGGTGCCTCAGCCTCCTGCTTTAAGAGGGGCAGGATGGGTGCCCAGTTTGTATGTTTAGTAAGAAGGACACCAGAGGGGCAAAGGACAGTGCATGACATCTGGCCAAGGGCAGCCTTGACAGGAGGATTCCACTGGCCATTGTTTCCTTCAACTGGTAATAGAAAATAATATATTGGCAAATTATCGAGCAACTCCCATGACTATGACTGGTAAGACAATCAATCGTGAAGCCAAACTATGATTTCTTTGAATCCAAGAACAGAGTAGAACTTAAGAAGACAGAGTATTAAGGAATCCTCCATACCTTCCATGTAACAAACACAAAAGATCATCTCCTTAGCACCCACCCAGTCAGCCCTCAAACCTGAAAACACACACCTGTTACCTTTCCTGTGGTAGGATTCCTTCCAAATTTCTGAAGCTAATTTCTTGCTGACAGAACCACGCAGGGAGAGAATTGTACCAGGAGTTGCCCCGCTTTCCCTCTTTTCAAGAGGTTAGCAGTGTTGTGCTGGGAATGTGTTGGTAAGATATGGGGTAGCATAGGTCTTCTGAGTTCCGATATGGTAATACTTAAAATCCATAGGGAACAAGAAAAGCCATAGATCTACAAAAAAACCTCTCGCGATGTTTGTGCACTAGCAGTAACTTCTTTTTTCCCCCTCTATGCCTGAACTCAAGGCCACAAGTGTATTCACAAGACTTGGCAGTTTGATGGCGGCATAAAAGCTGAGTCATGAATTCACTCAGTATTTGCTCTATATAAAACATGAGTTTCCCTTACTGAAGGAATAGGGAATCAGGACCTAACAACTAACCGGTTACTTCTGTGTCAGAGGACAGACTACGCAAAAGCAGCAGTCTTCATCAACACATACTACACCTTCCAATATTGGGTCCATTTTAAATTTAAATTTAAATCAGAAAATATCTTAGCATTCTGCTTCCCTCCTTTCTAAGAAACAAGACAACGTTCTGGGAGAAATGAATCTAGGATTCAGGCAGCTACCTTTACCTATCATTCCTCTGTTACTGAGATAGGGACCATGGATGTAGTCAGAGTAGGGTGAGGGCCTCCGGAGGGGGCAGGGCAGGATATTTGCAGTCAGAGCAATGTAACTACATGCAAGAAAACCCCCTGCTAAAACTCTATGTTAAACATTAAGCTCTAGAATCATTCTTCAGTGAGATCAGATAATGTTCCCCAGATAAAGAGGAGTAGCACGTTTTATTATGCTAATCATTTGTAACCAGTGTAAGATTCACTTTAACATACTAAAATGCCCAGGCCTATGTGCTGTCTTTCCTCCTTCAGATCTGACGAGGTGATTTTGCAAACTGGGCAACTTACTTAGCATGCACCAGCTGTAAACAACATAGTAAAGGCAGGAAGTACTCCATCTTAAAGATAAGATTGCATTTTAACACCCAGGACATTCCAGAGGCAGGATTCTTTAAAAAATAGACAATACCTCGGCCCACCTTGGGGGCTGGGCAGGCAGCCTTTTGATATGCTCCCAGACCAAGGCGCCAGTGTCCCAGAAAGAAATCAAGGCAGGAAATTTCTTATGTTAAGTTAATTTTTAATATTCAGAGACCACTTAACAAGTCCACACCCCTATCTCAAAAAATCCTCAACTGCCTATAAAACTCCCTAGACAATGCATCACTAGAGACTCTCTTGTCCCCTGCTGGCGTGAGCCAGGAGCTCTGTCCTTTCACTTAATCTCTAAATAAAAGCCTGTACCTTGCTCTCCTACCTTGACTGTTTGTGAAGCTCATTCTTCAGCTCCGCAAACAAGAACCCCGGCATCACTACCACCTCATGACTGTATTTTCTTGAGAAAATTCCTTAACTTCCACAAACTTCCTAGCATCACTGTAGGATCCCATGTGTTATGGTACCTTAAGTCCTCTCTAGAATAAGGGAGGCAATAAATAAAGCAGAGAGTACATAAGGCCCGCCATCCTATCTGGCATGTGGTGGGCCCTCAGGTAAGTCTGCCTTTCCCCACTCCCACCACAGACCCATGCTGATTTCCTGACCCCTTTTCTCCCTGAGCCTGCAACCACCTCAAACCTCGTCAGTTTAGGTCTACTTCTCATTTTCAAAAGGCAGGACCAAAAAGAGGAATGTAGCAATATGCTAAAGTAATGTATTTCTCTAGTTAGTGAGGAGGAGGAGAAAAAATCTCTAAATATGAAACTAACAGAAGTACTCCTACCTATCTGCTGAGACGGCCCATCTTTCTGTAAAGGACAGCCAGCACAAAATCCTGAGGAGCAAAATTAAAGCCAGAACTGAATGTACTAACATTAATATGCACATAGGTGTGTGCTAAAGCGCTTACATGAAGAGGGTTTTGAATGGGTAAAATGTGTCTGGGGTTTACTCAACACTACCAAAGAGAGAATATATTAATGAGTCTCCTTGTGGAGAGGGCTACAAGCTTACGTCTGCAAAAGCCAGGTGCCCCCATCCATGTGAGAAGCCCTACCCATGCTCCCTGGGCACCACCTCAGCTTTAACATTGGCCCACTTTCAAACTGCCTCAGCAGTGTAGGCAAGGACAGATAATCGTAACCACTGAACTGGGCTAGGGACTTAGGGGTATAGAAAAGGCACTGTTCACTGAAGCCTGAGGCACCAGGACACAAAGCACCAGGATGTCCCCACTCCTGGGATATGTAGAACAAAGCACTTTATATGCATTATCATTTACTCTTCATGCAACCCAATGTATGTATCATTACTCCCATTTTATAGATGGAGAAACTGAGGCTTTGTTTTTGAAAAAGTTAATCTGCTCAAAAATCACACCCAGACTTTTCCCTATACCAGCCAGGCTGTGGACTTTGAAACACCAATGACCACAAATGTCCTATTTAACCAAATTACACAGGAACTGCCAAGTATACTATTTTTACCACATAAGTTTTAAGTGATTATAATCAAACATGGCAACATGGTAACCAATAATAAAAACTTATTTTCAATCCCTGGCCTTTACTCTCCCCTATGACAAACCAGAAAAAGTCAAAAGAACATCCTGAAGGAATTCTCTAGGGACCCTGAAGTCTGTGTGAGCACATTCAGAGCACCCCATCCAGGGCTTTCTGAAACTGATAATGGGCTTTTGTTTGTTCCTGTTTTATCTTAGCATAAATATTCCTTCAGTAAGTATTGGGGAATAGAATGCTTTTCTTCCTGCTGAGTTTAATCGGAGACAAGAACTCTGCAGATTAACTAACTGAAAGCTTTCTATTTGCTTAATAACAAAATCTTTCAATGCAAATCTCAGGAACTGAAGACGGACTACATTTAACCAGTGCCCAGGACATGCTCTTACACTGCCAGGAGTGCAGGAGGAGGATAAAACACTGCACCGGCCTTCTGGGAGCTTATGATGCACAGAAGTGGAAGAAAAAAAAATCACAAGAAGGGGCACTACATGGTAACAGAGGAACACTGTGCTCTTTAGCAGAGACACTCACAACAGGGCCGTGTGAAACCAACTGCTCTGTGGCACAAAGTACAGAAGGGTATTATTGTTAAAGGAACATCACCATGGGGGTGGCTAGTGGTGTGGGCCTACCCTGACCTTCAAGGATTGCCTTGATCTTGAAGATCATGAAAGGACAGGATGTGGATCCCTCGAGATCCAAGCTGTAAACAATCCTTACCAAATTCCAGAAATGGTATGAAGTTTTCAACAGGTCAGGAGAAAAGGGGAACTCAGTGATTCACCCAGGACTAGTGTCACAGAACTGCATCGCCTCTGTCCACACGTGGAAGGACAAAAGGAGCCTGCCATTCGCTGCACGCAGCCAGGCAGACACCAGTCACTCACGCGGTCTGAAGGGGGGCCTTCTTCCCCAATGTGATGGGGTGCTGCTGCAGAAGGGCCACGACCTGACTGCTCCTCATCCCCACCCAACCTGAAAGCTTTCTTCCTTGATCTTAGTGATTTTTAGTGGTGTTTTGGTTTGGAGATGTAATCTTTTGGCTATAAGAGGCTTATTAGAGGTGAGGAGGGGTTATGTTTTTCTATGAAGCAAAGCAAGTCAAATTCAGTCACAAACACCACTCACTGTTACCCACGATGTGCAGATTCCCGGGTACCCCTGACCCAAATGCATATTCCATACATGGGGTACAAGCAGGAATCCACAACTTTTTAAACCCATCTCTAGGGGTTCTTACACATTCTGAAGTTTGAGGATCACTTCTCCAAGCTTATGTGGAAAAGCCCAAATTCATGTTCTCATATCCTTTTTGGACTTACAGTATTTATTACAATAATATACACACTCATTATCTTAGCTGGGGGTTTGGTGTGTGAAGAAAAGATTCACAACAAGTACATTTTAAAATACGGCAATTATGTTTATAATAAAACATATGTTCTGAAGCGTTTAAGAGCTCAAACAACGGGCAAGCCTACTTCAACAAAATAGTTAATTTTCAGATGAGCAAGTAAACCCAGAGAGCTAGGAGGACCCCTGATGAGTGAGGCTAAACCAAGTCCGGTTTGTCAATTCTCTCTCCAGAATGTCTCACTCGTCACTTCGTTGAAAATTCCAACTGGGGAAGGTGGATGAATATGCAGAGTACAGAGGACTTTCGGGGTAGTGAAAATACTCTGTACTATGCTATGATGATGGATCCATGTCATTATACATTACCCAAACCCAGAGAAGGCACACCACCAACGAACAGACCCTCATGCAAACTATGGACTTGGAATGATCACGATGCGTCAGCGGAGGTTCATCAGTTGTAGCAATTGTCCTACTCTGGGTGGGGGGATGTCGATAATGGGAGAGGCTGTGCATATGTGGATATAGAGGAAATCTCCGTAAATTCCTTTCAATTTTGCTGTGAATCCAAAACTACTCTAAAGAAATTAAGTCTTTAAATTTTTTTTTTAATTCCAATGCACTCCCTCCTGTATTTCCTTATTTTTAAGTGCAAAGACGAACATATATGACCATGCAGTGAACCACGTGAGCTTAGCACCAGGCAACTCACTGACCATTCTTTTTACCCTGCGGTTCTTCATCTACCCACGCCAAAGGCAAAGACCAGTTTAACTGGTTCTGCGCTGTAAACCCGAAAACCATAGGCACCACCACTTCCAAGTAGCATCTGTAAAAAACCCAAAATTCCACCAAAGGGAGAGAAGATACTACCCAGACAGCACTCCATTAGCCACCCAAGATAAAGAATCACATAATTCACTTGGGAGATGGCTCAGCGAATTTCAGGGAACATCTCCATCTTCTAACACCTCCTTACAACAGAGCAATAATGAAGCCAACTTTTCTCACATTTCTCCACAGCCCACAGCAAGTGTAAGGAGAGCAGGCTCATTGTGGCACTCTTACCCTTGTTAGTGCCACTATTTCTTACTATAATCAACACCTGTTCCCTTCCTCCTCCTCCTCCCTTTCACCATCAGGGCTGAGGACAAGCAGGAAGGAGAAAACACGGTGATATGTAAGTGTTATGAAATCAGTCACAACTTACAATTTAATAAGAAGATGGTGCGCTTCTAGTCCCTAAAGAGTTTAAAATTAAAGACCCAATATAGAATTGTGCCTTTCTTAGCTATCTTATCTGGAACAACACTCCCTTAAGGAAAATTACACCTCAATAACAGCGAATGTGTAGGTTTAACTTCTACTAAGAACGAAACAGTCAATATAAACAACATGGTAAGACCTCAACTATGTGGTGCTGTTCCCCAACCCCCAACAAATGAGTCATTTTACATAGCTGAGTTAGCAAATAACTAAAAGTCAAATCGTTTATGCACTCATCTTTTTTCTTTAAGAAACCAATCTGGATGGAATTTTGAGCACACTGAAGCCCTTTTCTTAATGGTTCAGGGAAATCATTATGAACATCAATTATTCTCCTGTCCTTGCAATTAAGTGGCAGCCTCAGGGAACACTACGTCAGGCAGTAATATTCTGGCTCCTTCAAAGAAAGGGCCCAGTCATCTGGGCTCTGCAGCCTTATTCGGACATTTCAGCTGTGTTCTAGAACAGATGGAAGGTAGAGAGATCAACCAGACATCAAGCTAAGTTCCAGTTAGGTGAGTTATCACTAGCAAAAATCACCTTTATGTTAAGAAGTGGAGACAATTTGGATGAATACATAAAATGTAAGAGCACAAGGGAAGAAGTACTGCACAATGAGAGTTTATGAGTAATTCACTTAAAGGCAGGGAGGGAAGATTTGGCTGAGCAGTGAGTCAGGTGGAAAGAAAAGGTAGCTGCTTTTTAAACACATCTGGTGAAGCTGCATCAAAAGGAGAGTTTGCAAGGGGTGGGGCCGTGGGTACTGGCAGCCCTGTGGTGTGGGACATGTGAGCCAGGGTCCGGACTCCAGTATCAAGTGTGAGGAATTGTGTTTAACAGGGAGACTGGCAAATTAAAAAAAACACTATAGTAAATGATCCAAAAAAATACAAAGGCGGCCCAAAAAATGAGCATATCTATTCTTAACATTAATAGCAAAAGAAAAGGCACTGGCAAGTCTTCCTCTCAAAGCATCTAGAACAAGGGAGATTTCAGATTCTGCAAGCAAGCCATCACTAACATTTAAAACACATTTGCAACTGCCTTTTCCTCTACTCACTTGACAAACCCAGCTGACTTCAGATTTAGCCTTATTAGTTTAAAATAACAACATTTAATAGCACCAAAAACTCCCAATCCTTTACTATTGGCAGACAGACATATAAACTTATTTTTCTAGCTTAGTCACTATGAGACACGGCTTAATACATCCAACAGCTAAGTAATTAGTCAACGCAGTAATGCTAGACCTGAAATCCGATCATGACTGTTAAGGTACATTAAAATATTATACTCCTCAAGGTAATTTAATTCAGCATTGGATAAAGGAAAACTGACCAATGGAAATACACACAACCCATAAAACACACATTCCCTAAACACATATTCCCTACCTTAAGAGTTCTTACAGCAAGAGCTGCAGATAAAACACCTATTTTCATATTTATTGACTGTTTGAAAAGCTACTAAAAATAGTTGAGTTCACTTTTCTTTCTTTCTCTCCTTTGGTGTATTATCAGTATTTTATGCTTAAATTTTATAATCATATTTTTAAGGAGAAAATAAACTATTATTTTAATTAGTACTTTCATTTCACATATTAAAATATGTAAATACCACAGAATGCTGCCCAAATGCGGCACTGGAGGCAGGAGCCCTGAACTGGAAACCCACCTCCACCACACACCAGAAGGTGACCTCAGGACAGTTTCTTAACCTTTTCTGGACATCATTTTCTTCATCCATAAAATGGTGATAATAACAACTCTCTCCAAAGGTCCCGTGAACTGAAAAATAAACACTGAGGTGGTGAGCCTAGTCCTAGAAGAGGGCGCTGTGTTTGCAGTGGTGGGAACGCAACTGTGGTACCAGTGGAAATGGATCTGCGATCAGCCTGACATCACAGTATCTGAGGGATGGGCTTTCACAGCAGGGCAAGTCCTCTAAGGTCGCCAGCCAGAGTTCAAAACTACCATGCGTTGCACTAGATGTTTCCCCTCCAGGTGAGATCTCTCAGAGGGGTTGGGGGAGAAAACATAAACCTAGTTATACAAACTCTAGCACAAAAAATTAAATATCCATTCAGATTTCAAACATACAAAAAGAATTTTTCTCTTGAGACCCCACACAAATAGCGCCTATAACTACTGTTAGATATTGATTAATTTTCTTATTCACTGAAAACCAAGTCATAGGCCACACTTCATTATTTTAATTATTGCAACATTAGTGATCCACATTTATCTTTAATATAATTCTCAATCTCAGCTCCTCTCTTTGGTCTTCCCTTGGTAACGTGTAAAATGGCCACAGGTCCCTGCACCAAAGAGTCCTGTCTTTTTTATATACAGTTTTAACTTTGAGTTTTGACAGTGAATTTTAATAAAAAGCTTGTCCATTATAATAGGCAACCATTTACCAGAAAAAATGATGAAACACAGAATTCTGTGGTTCCCTTCTTCCTCCACCCATCATGAATCCACACCCCGCCCCCCGCTCCCCACCAAGCTTTCCTACATTTCTCCATTGCGGCATCAGAGTATTCTCAATGCTCAGGAACTATACCCATGGTATAATTCCAACACTGAAATATCACCAGGGCACTCAAAATAACAATTCTCATTTGCTTACAGAAAAAATCTGGAACTTTCAGACACAAAACAAAAGAGAAGAGATTAAGTGATGTAAGTGATTCTGACTCCTTTTTGGGCTCCTGATCTTCCTAGTCATTACCAACCCAACCTTCCATTAAGGTTTTGAAATTGTTCCTCACTTTTTCTCAGCACTTCAAGAAGCTGACTGTAAAATAACACTGCCCTTGAACATGGATATACTTAACAGTATTTTATATACAGTCCAACTATAAGCAGCTTTGTGTCTCCCTGAACAATTGATTTCTAAATACACATATAACTGGTTTCTGAACCTACACTGCTGGTGAGGCTGTGTCATCGGCACTGGTGCAGTTAGAAAGCAGAATTCTTCCCTGCATCTGAGCTCTAAGGGAAGTTATTTGTTCTTCTGTACTTCAAAGTGGGTTCACAAGTCTTTGTTCTGTATACAACTCTCAATTTGCCTGTTCTGAATATTCACAAGCTATTTCATTCATTACTCATAATTCCCCTATCCCTCCTTAAAAAAAAAAGAGGTAGAAGAGAAAACCCCACCTTTAGAGTTTCCCTTTGTAGTTCCACTTGATAGTATCCCTTACAAGACAGGATGCATCCCACCATAACTCAAGTTTTCCAAGTATCTTCATGCAAACTCATACCATGTCCACCTAAAATTTATATTGGTCCAAGTGAAGAGAGATCATTGATATTTTAAAAGTATTTCCACAGAATATAGGGAGAGCTCTAGCATCAGCATTTGAAAAAGAAAATTCTCTCCTCAAAGCATCTTTTGTTTAAAATTATGATCTACTACAAAGAACTATACTGTAAAAGTAGGTAAGTTTTCCTCAGTGTTAAACAGCTGTTTCTTTTTGAGCTGGGCACACCCATTGTAACTTCTGCAGAATAAGAAGCACAATCAAAAAATTTGTGAATATGTAAATAAAAGAACAGTTTTATAACTTCAGAACAACTTTATAACTTCAGCATCTGTGGTCAGTAGGTGTTGGGATGTCCCTTCATAAAAGTTTACCTGCTTCCCTGCCTGCAGCCTATGGTTTAAATAAACTTGGTGGGGCTGATAAAGTCAATCAATATTCTAACCACCTTCCCTGACTACTCTAGAAGATGAGGCCACAAAATGATCACATTGCATAACTAAATGAACAGGCAAAGTGAAATTGTAATGAAATTTTATGCTTCCCTCTATTTTTTTGAGTCTCCTCCTTTCGTCCTCCTTCCTACCAATAAATAAACCTCCTCTCCCACCCCACAAGGATGATAAAGAAGCACCCACTGCATGCTCGTTCTTTTAACAAGTATTTTCAGTAAATATTTATTTTCTGTGCCTGGCACATAAAAGTGTACAAATATGTTATTATGTAATACAGGAAGTTCTTGCAACAAACTTACAAAGAAGAAAATTCTCCCTATTTTATAGAAAAGTGGTAGAGGTTCCATGAGATTAGAAAACTAACCGAAGATCACAGAGCTAGAAAGAGTATTCTAACTCAGGTCTATCCAGCTTCAAAGCTCTAAGTCTGAAGCACTCTGGGTCTGAACCACTGATTTGGATCAACACATTTCCTTACAGGCCATAGCAATTTAAAGCTAAAGGTCTACATTCCAGAACCTGCTCCCATCTCACTCGTACCTGACTGCAGCAGGCAGTGGATGTCAGAATGTAGAATCTGGTGAGTAAGAAGCATCTTTGGTCAATAGGTGTTGGGATGTCCCTTCATAAAAATTTATCTGCTTCTCTGCCTGCAACCCTACTCAGAGGGAAGCTTCCAGAAGGCTGTTTTATGAAAGCCCTCTCCTCTCAACTACTAAATTCTACCTCCACTTTTCAGTCAACCCCCAACTCGTTCCAGAGCTGCAGATGTCAGAACCAAAGAACCTTTACAAACCTGAGAGCCAACTAAGAATGAGCCCAACATACCACTGTTTATCTCCACATGACACCTCCTATTTGGTGCCCACACTGCACAACACCTAAGAGCTTTGATGGGGTCTAGGCAAAGCCTGGGGCTATCAGTATGAAAGGGCACTACTCAGAAAACCATACAATGAAGAAAGAACTAATAAGATTCCACACCTACCTGAGGGATCAGAAGCCATGGCCCCAGAGTCCAGAGTGTGCTGGCCAAGCAAATGAGGGATAAGTGGAAGTAGATGTTCACCAAACTACAGTAAGTGCCTAATTAACTTTGTCTTTCAATATACTTAACTTCAGGATGGCGGCAGAAAGGTCCAGTGCCACTGTTCCTCCCTGGGATAGAGAGCTCTGCCTGGAGGTACCCCCTCCCTTTCAGCAACCCCCTGATGAGACAAAGTCTCCCTGATGAGACAAAGTCTATCAATGGACTTGCTGCTCCAAAGAAGTCACTCTCTCCAACCTGTAGGAACAGGCATCCAAAATTACCCTACAGAAGGTCGAACTGAAAACTGAAACTCTTCCAGCCACAAATACAACAAAATTTGCTTTCCTACGATAAACCTAAGATATTAAAAGTGAAAAGAAATTCTGATCACCTGAGTCAACTGCTCACTCTCCCACTAAATAGATTTATGATCCTGAATGAGTCACTCTTCAGAAGCATGGCTGGTTCACTATAAAATGTTCATGGCCCTGAGGTCTCTTCCCCAGGCCAGCATTCCGATTTACCAGCCACAGTCTACACACAAGGATAGGAGAGAACAAAGGAGGTGAAGTCTGTGCTCTCATTCCAAGAGGGGACACAAGCAACAAACAAGTGAATATACTGGATGCTGTTGTGAATACATTCTGATGGTTAAAAACAGAAACAAAAAAGCTACAGGAAATTCTAGCAGAGTGAAGAGGAGAGGTTGCTAGTTTATACTGGGTGGTCAGGGAGGCCTCTCTGATACCCTGTCATTTGGGCAGAGAGCTGAAGGAGGTGATGAATGACATGCCCTGCAGGACCTTGTTTCCCAGAATTATCTACAAAGGAAAACTCCCAGGCACCACAGGGTGGGCTGGCCCACCAGCCCTGCTACCTTAACCAATGCATTATCCTCTGCAGCTTGTGGGCAACATGGGGGTTCTATTGAAGTTTCATCAATGGTGACATGCTCCATTCCCTCTTGTCCAGAGCAGGCACAGCACCCAAAGGGCATCCCACTGCACCTTGTCTCTTGTAAAAACAGGCACCATCCAACACATCAACAACAGGACCCTTTCTCTGGGCAAGCCAAGCCATTCTCAAGGCTAACTACTTTCTCATGCAAAGCTCAAGCCTAGGTAAGAGATTTTTAGCCTCTCTTGAAAAATGGATTTGTTAAAGCAGGGCCCGTAGGCCCAAGGAAACAATGTGTGGAGCTGAGCTGAACCAAGGCTGCCTCCTTGGGCTGGCAGGTGCTCTCTGGCAACCTCTCACCACTCAGCCGCTCACGTATAGATGTGCTGGCGTGGGCCAATTGTCCTTGATCAGAGGCCACAGCAGGCTCCCCTTCCCTAGCTGACAATGGGTCACCCGGAGAGATTTGTGTTGTGTTGTTGTGTGTTTTTTGTTTTGCTTGCAACATGCTTGGGCCTCACCCGGATCTACTAAATCAAAATCCCTAGGAGCGCGACCTGAGCATCCACATTTTATAAATATTCCATAAGTAATCCGGAATAACTGCAACTACAGCCGCATAAAGAACAATGTCAGAAAGACTCCAGTATATACCACCAAAATCCACCTTCTCGACAGAAAATGAAAAGCCCCCAAGGACAACCCCCTGGATCACATGTTATTAAGAACCATACTGTAGGTAATAAATGCATGGCTGTTACCTCCCCAGATATGTAAGACAAATAGGTGTGTGGCCCAACAGCAGGGAGAAACCCAAGAAGCAGATGCCACAAAACACACCAACAGAAACACCCACTGGGAAATGGCCAAATAAGCACCCTGCCTCCTTTCCACCTTCCCTGGTGACCATTTTAAATGGCCATCCAAACAGGACACTTGAGGAGGAGGCGGCACTGGTAATAAGCAGGCCAGGAGACCAGGTGCAAACCAGTACTGCCCTGGGCAAACAGAAGGCGTGGTCACCTTCCCTTCACTGTGCCTCAAGAGTATTTGGGGGGCACAAAACAACACACACAGATGGCAAATCACGAATTACGAGAATCTCAGATACAGAAAGCAACACCCCAGCACCTAGCCCAGAGCCTGCACATAGCAGGCCCTGGACAAATGAGGTTTCAATGAATAACCAGGAGGCCAATAAGACTGAGTTGGGAGTGATAGATGCTTGTGTGGTCAAATCTACTCAGTGATTTGTAAATACAACCCTTACAAACAATCTCAAACCAACAGCGCAATCCCCCAATCCCTCAGGTGATCTCCCCAGAGGCTTTCTGGCAAGCCCCCACAGCCACAGATCATGCAGGAACGCGCTGGGTGGCATACAAATTCTTCACAGGAAAAGTTGTAACAGAGGATGTCAAAATCTGACCCGGAAGCCAACTCACTTGTAAGGCGCAAGCTCCCCAACCAAGGCGGTGGACAGGACCTTTGCCTTCTCAGGCCGGGGACCCCTGCTGTTCCTTCCGATCAGGTCTACTGACCCCAGGAACGCACTCTCCTCAGCTGCACCCCACAATGGCCTGGAAAGCCACTCACAACACGCAGGAAGCTTGAAGGGTTGAAACCGCTTGGGAGTCCTCCAATACAACTAAAAACCCACAAATGCCTGCATCCATCATCATCCAGGCCTTACAACAGAGCAAAACCTAGTTCATTAGATGGTAAGCAAAAATGCAGTGTGATAAAATGAGCAGTAAGACCCAGAATGTACACCCGCATCGGGGCCTCCTGGGAAGAGGACTCAAACCAGCCTCTACAGAAGGCCTGGGGCTACACTGCATTCCTCCCAGAGCCCTACGGAGCCCTGCCTAGGAAGAAGGCAAGTCTCCTCAGCACCAAGACATTCCTCCAAAATCTGACCTGACAAGAACAGCACGAGAGGATTTTGGGGGTGATGGAACTGTTCTGTATTCTGACTGTGGGTACACAAATTACACGTGTTCATTTTCAGATTTGTATGCCAAAAGAAAACAGAAGTCGGTTTTACTGTATGACAATTTTTTAAACAAAATTTAAATACTGAAGGGAAGTAGCAATGATTCAAAACCCAGGACACCTCCAGGGCCTTCGGCCTCTTCCTACTTGCTTGGTAACGGCCCCCAGACAGGCACTCCGCTTGGGCTTTTTTGCTTTGCTGGCACTGTCTTCCCTCCCTCCCCCTCCTGGCCCTCACTTTTCCTATTCTGATGACACTGTCATGCAACACAGTTACAATTCAGGCTCTCCACTAATGAAAAATATCAAAATATCAGGGAAAATACCGAAGCCAGAATATGTGTAATTACTTCCCCAGGTGCTACATCAAGGAGGAAGGGCTGGGCCACTAAGGGTTCATCAAGGCACAGAGCACAGGAGGACGTCCCACAACCTGCAGCCCTCCCAGAGGGCTACTCTGCACAAGTGGGAAGGTGTACTGTGTCTCAACAGCCCATGCAAAGAAACTGAGCCTTGCCAACTCAGAAAAAGCAAAGCAGAGTAACTAACACAAAGCCATGAGCTCCCAACTTAAGGAGTCCAGTGATGACAAGGACAAAGTAAGGATGTGTGTGACAGAAGGCACAGTGCCCCACACATGCCACGATAAAGAAGCATTAACTACAGTGATTGCACAAGCAAGACCACATTCCATGAAACTGATGAACACTTTGCAACACAGATGCCAAGCCAGGACTCCACTAAGTTGAAATTTATGTAGTGCTTTTCCCATTTAGTGCTGAAAGGGAAGCACACTATTATTCCAGACTAGGGAGGCAACTGAGAAAACTCAGCAGTATTTTTTTCCCATCCTTCCTTGGACAGACACACAAAATAATCTCATCTGGATCTTTGGAAAGGGAGTCACAACAGTCCACTATTTAAAAGGAACCCATTTGTGCAGAGACAAATATTTCTATAGCTATGCTTCTTTCTACTCAGTAGGTGTGTTCCCAAAGCTGGTGCTTTAGATCAAAGAAGTTTTTGCAACATTCACTCAACTTTACCAAGTTTGAAGAAATTTTATTGGGTGTCCTTTTTCACCCAATGAACTACAGCTGCAAATACTGGGTTTGTATAAAATGCGGGACACCTGACTATAAGCCCTACTAAGACAATTTTCCCTTTGGGGCAATCAGAAACAAAGACTTTGTTTCTGCTTGATTTTCAGGTGGTTGAGATGCTAAGTACCAATCTGTGGGCCTCTTCCCCAGCCCTCTCCATCAGGAGTACACCCAAGTAGAGGCCAACGCAAATAAAGTTTATTCAAGTTATGTCCTTTTAACATACACTCAGCCAACAGAATTTTGAGCCCTAGCAGAGTCAAACAAATGGCACAGGATGGCAGATTTTACCTGAGGCCTGGCCTTACCATACTAAGGGAAACCTGAGTGGCCCACAAAGATGCCCTACTGACCCCCAGGGACCACAGTGTCATGAACACCAGCAATCAGATTTCAGAGCCGTCACAGTCACAAGGCATCAAGACTATTGGGTTTCACTCCTAGGATACTAGTAAATTATGTAGGGATTTTGCTTCTATTTAAAGAACTGCAGTGAACAGGGTCAATCGGGCATCTTCTCATTATAGTTTTTAATTCTCCCAATGATTGTGTCCATCCTGGAGCACTGTGCATCTCAATTCATCATCATGTGAGTGAGGGAACAACAATGGGTGGGTCTGGCCTTATTAACTGGAGCCACAGTACACCTCAACTACTCATGTGCATGGCCTCCGTGCAGTTTGCACAGAGCGGCAGGAATGAAACTCACCCAAGAAGGGATAGGAACAACGTCAAGTGGAAAAATGCTCCCCCTTCTTCCCAGCAGGAACCTGAAATTCAGTGCAGACTGAGCACCTGGCTCAGAGGAAGACAAGGCATGATAATGGGCTTACACAGCTGGACAAGACAAAAGGGGATGACTGGCATGCTTAAAGAAGACCTGGGCCTAAGTATAAGTGGTAACAGCAAAGGGGGTACGTAGAGAAAATGGAAGTTTCACGGTCAGGATTTTCACCTGACCCTAACCCACTTGCCCACTGAACACGTATGACACTCACAGGCACAGGCTTTCATGGGCAATGAGTTATTATTGGCTCTGTATATAAAGAACTTCACCTTGGGCTCTGGGGCTGCAGGGCTAAGAGGCAGCAGACAGACCTGGAGGCAGAAACCAGCTTGCTGCAAGCAGACTAGCCCTGAGGCGGACTTGACCTGCCACGGGGAAAATAAAGCCCTGTATAAACCCTTTTACCCCCAGGAACTTCCATTGTCGTTTAAGGCAAGATGGATGGATACTGGAGACATAAGGACCCACTCTCTATTTACGAAATGAGGCTAGACAGACAAACAGCTAATCATATTAACCTAAATTTGCATTACCACAGAGTTTAACGGTGTAACATTCTCATTCTCCAAAAATTAGCACAAAAATATCTTGTGAAATTTAAACTTCACACACATTGTTTTTTTTTAATGGTCATCTGAGGGCTCCAACTACATGTATGTTAACATCTTGTTAACAGGAGATAGACTACCAGCATCTTTCTGAAGAGCAGACCTTATTTAAAAACAAGTGATCTGATAAATCAACAGTAACTAAGAACTGTGAATAAAGCTGGTTATCTTCCTAATAAGTTTATGAAGATTTTGCTGATAAGAGCCGAAAAACTCTCACTGGTATCAGTCAGCTGTGAAGAGTTGTCAGTCATTCCCTATTTCCTTTCAGACATCCCTTTAAATATATAACTCCCTACAAATGGCTCAAAATCATGACTTAAAATCTCAAGACATTTCTTGTTAAGAAAGCATCAAGATACCACTATCTCATTAGTACATATCTCAAAATTCTATCTACATCACCATCATCCCTCGCCTCCATGTGAGGACAAACCCATGTGTCTGTAAGCAGCAGGAGGGCAAGGACCTTACTTAATGACTTCTCATTATCACAACTCTACCACCTAGCTGGACACTTAGTAAATGGTCACTGAAACAGCTGAAACTCACTTTACTTTTCTATTTAAATGGTAACAAAAGAACAAATGAGACTTTAAAAAGACGAAGCAGCTAATTTCGCCATCTAAGTAGAAGGAAAAAAAAGCCAAGTCAAGTAACACTGTTTAAGATTCAGTGAAGTACAATTATTTCCAAGAATCCATACATTAGACATAGGCACAAAATTTTGACAGAAGCAAAAGCAAAGGTTTTCTTTTTCATGTAATATTACAAAATTAACGCACAATGAATAAATCCCAGACCTTTGCAAATTCTTCTCTTGTTACCCTTTAAACGCCACTATGGTTTTAAATTAGAATGGTTTGAACAGGCTTATGGTGTGGCCACTGACATCCTGTGCCTATTGAGAACTGGCATCTTCTCTCTACCATGCAAATAAAAGGCACCTTACGTCTTGTGCTGAAAAGAAGAAAGGACAGAAGTTTTCTTATTAGACACCTAACAGTACTTCTTGGGCAATTTAAATCTAACATCAGTGATGTTAGCTGTGAACACCCTTCGCTGTGGAGCAAATCTATCTGCTCACCTAACTCCACTCCCACATAGCCTTCCACAGAGGAAAGAAACACGCACAGTGCCATATACTATTATTTGACGGGTGGCAAGAAAGGTGTTACTGCATTACCTCAAGGTGTGACAGAAAAGGATGGATGTGATAAAACCGCAGTATTTCCAGAATCTCTCGCCTGGCCTTATGGCATCTCCATACATTAGGTGTTTCCAAGTGGTGGAGGGAAGTAGCCCATCTCCATATCAGTAAGCAATTACAAAGGGGGAGCAAGGGCATATCTGAACCAGAGAGGTTGAATGGGATCTGAACCAGAGAGGTTGAATGGGATCTCTTTTTTGCAGCCAGGTTGTGAGAGACACAGGCGAGCAGAAGTGGATGACTATTTGAAAGCAATAAATAGGTTTCTCCCACTTTATTTCTCTCTTTGACTGATTTCGGCTTCAAAGCTTATTTGCCCAGGGGTGGGAACATACCTTCCCCCAGAGTTACAGTGGCATACATGGTTTGTTTTGTACAGACACTAATGTTAAGAACAAGCAAATAAAACCTACAATGTCAGGGCTGTAACCAAAAGTACACAATACTTAAGCCAAAACCTGAACACAGAAGAACGCACTACAGGTTTCAAAAGTGAATGAAGCATGTTTTCACTCTTTGTGAGGCTAACTTCATCTCTTCTAATTCAACACTTGTTTCTTTGGCAAAAGCAGTTACTACTATTAAAAGAAAAGCAGCAGGTATTAAATAAAATCTCTATCTCCTCAGCCCACTGGTCAGTTAAAGAGGAAATAGACCAAACTCTTATTGAAGCGGTCCAACAATACCTCCTAATTGGATTTGGAAATGCAAACAGTCACTTTAGTGCTCTCAACTCATTACTGTATTAAAATATCACTATGATTATGATGCAAGAGAATCATATACCTAGCTTAAGGAACTGAAGTAATAATATGCTACATGTAAAAAGGAAGCATATAAGAAACCACCAAGAAAAAGAGATAAGCAAAATCTGTTTCAATTAGTTACTCCAAAAGTCTGAAACTCAATCTTTTATTGCAATAGTAGCACTTTATAGTAAGCCACCAAATCCAAAAGGCAGGTTTTGTGGGAAAGAAAAGGGAAAAAAATTAAAATGAACTGGTCTGAGTATGAGTAACAGAGTATTATAGCCCAGTCTAACCCAGTTATTAGCAAGTCCACTGTCACAGCAATTATTACAGCAAATTTCCTTCCTAACTGAAGGTTAAGTCAACCTGCCATGCACGCCAAGCACAGTGCCCCCTTCTCAGAGGGGAACATCTCTCTGGGAAACCAATCTGGATGGAGCTGGAGCCCAGTGAGAACTCTAGTTTGGATAAAAACAGAGGCAGGAGGTACCTGCAAAGGTGAAATGTTTGTCCTCCCTGAATGCTTAGTACTGGCGTACTTTCCTGAGGTTTGAAATAGAAGGGCAAGGCCATCCTAGAGGTGACAAAGGCTGAAGGAGCATCAAAGATAGCTAGCTGCCGCAAGAACCTGTGTGCGCAGAAGGTAGCTACCTCCCTCTGAATCACAAACCAAAAAGCTTCTGAAAAACCATTACTTGAGGGAGAAGAGATCAGCTCTTTACAAGTTCTGATTATTTAATTTCTAATAAAATCCAGGTTAAGTTACAGGACATCCCCACCCAATTTCCAATGAGGTAACATGTTTGCAAAGTCCACATGGTTGATAGTCTTCTAAAGGCGAATCCCAAATGTCACTGTGGCTTCTTCTTACCAGACTGGGTCACTTACTCACTGTTCCACTTAGCCATCCCCTTCTACTGGTCACAACTTTCTGTAGCGGAAAGAAGCTGCCTTAACCTACACACTCAGACAGTTTGAAAAAATTATTTCCTAGTACAGGAAACAGAGGGAAATGATCTTAGACATACTGAAGCCAAAAAAAGTTAGGAAAAAACAAGAAATGTTTACTTTTTAAAAAAATAATGGAGTTTAAAATGATAAAGAGGAGGGGGGGAAAAAACAAAAACCCACCTCCTAGCCAACAAAGCTCTAAATGTGATTATGGCTGGAAAAATGGAGGCTTAAATATTCATCTCCCTCAAGCCACCCAATCAATTCAAACTGCATGTGCATTTACACTGAGCAGTAACTATAAAGAGACTTGGGCCACACCCCAGGGACTCTGCACCAAGAGCTACTCTAGTTCAGCTAGTCTAGTCCCTCCCATGGTCCAGCTCTCAGACACTTATTATCATTATGCTTCTCGTAACACAAAAATCCAATCAATTTACCTAATTTGCAAACCCCACACTTCTGTAACTCCTGGGGGATTGGGGGATAATTTCTCAGCCAGGGCAAAGTACCTTTGAAACCAAAATCATTCAAAAGGAGAAATAAAGTGGGAGAAACCTGTTTATTGCTTATAAGCAGTCATCCACTTCTGCTCTCCCGTGTCACGCCTGGCAACCTCTCGGTCCAGATATGCCCTCGCTTTCCCCCTCCCCCGTGTAATTACCTATTGATATGGAGATGATACTTCTCTCCACCCCTTGTAAACACCTATTGATATGGAGATGAATTAAGGCCAGGCGAGAGATTCTGTAAATACTGCAAAGTCACTCACAACTTCCTTCCCACCAAGCCTGGGTGACCACCGGGCACTTCCTCCTGTCCAGTCCCCTAAGCACTTCCAAAAGAGGAGGAACAATCACTCCAATAACTTCACTTCTCTGTAGTTTAAAGACTTTTATAGCAAAGAGGTTAGATATTCCCATTAGTTTAATTTATCAAGTAAGGGAGAAAGTTTTCCCAGAAGCAGTCAAGGATAAGAAGGGTTCAGATCCCGGGTTAATACGAAGGTGGTCTGTGAGGCAGTCAGCTGGCCAGAGGCCAGGGTGGCCAAGGGCATTTACAAGCACTTCCCCAAACACCTATTCCTTGGGCTCAGGTATTCAACCTTTTGTTATTGAAGATTAAACAAGTAAGCTGAAAACAGGCAAAAAGTCAGTATGGCAAAGAAATACCTTTACAGGAATTCATATGTGCCTACATTTTTAAATGTGACCTGTGGAGTGCCTCAAAAGTAGAAATACTATTTTTTAATCTTTTTTTAAGAGAAATCTCTCATACAAAGATTATGAAATACCCCAACATAAAGAAAAGGGAAGGAATGGTTCTCAATATACTGAATATCTAATTATCTAATACCCAGAGTCAACACTGATTAACATTTGACAAATTTACCTATTTCTCTTAAAAAAAAAAAAAAAGATTTCCCCACTGAACCATTTCAGAATAAGTTGTAAACATCAAGAGACTGCATTTCAAAATACAGGTGAGAGTATCCTCATTACCACAAACCATAATCACAGCTAAGAAAAACAATCATCCCCATATTATCCAATACCCAGCCCATTAATAAAATATTTCTGACATCCCCCTTCCCATTTTTTAGCTTGTTAATGAGACAGGGACCATGGGCTTAGAGTAGGGTGAGGGCCTCTGGAAAAAGCAAGGCAAGATATTTACAGTCAAAGCAATGTAACAATGTAAAGTCCCTATCAGAACTCTTGTGTTCAGCATTATGCAAGGTCAAGGTCACACTAATTCTCTAGGGTAAAGATACTAGACTAGGAATATAGACATCTTCAGTGAAATCAGTTAAAGGTCAAAAGGCCAGGAGCAACCTCGCCTGGAATGTTTAAGTGTTCCGCGAGGGTATCTCAGCATAACCCATGACTTCACTGTAAACAGCCCTAGCAAACAGGCAATAACCCAGCCCACCTTGAGGGGAGGGCGGGTGGTACACGTCCACACCCTAAGCCCTCAGTTCACAAAAATCCTCAACTGCCTATAAATCCTTTAAACAACGTACCACCCCAGGCTCTCTTCACACCAGGAGCTCTTTCCTCTCACTTTATCTCTAAATAAAAGCCTGTTCCTTGCTCTCCTACATTGAGTGTTTGTGAAACTCATTCTTTGGCTCTGTGAACAAGAACCCCGGCATCATTTCTAAAGCAATCCCTCCCAGCACCCCTTTGGCAGCCACGGCACTGACTGTTTGAAGAAATTAAGCCAGTTGCCTAATGGAAGGGCTCCCACTGTGGATTTTTCTGACTGTTCCTTGATACATTGTTAACTTGCTCTTCTATCCCCTATTTTACTTTAGATTCCAATTAACATTTTTTGGCACATCATAGATAATACTTTATATGTGTACAGCATTGCAAGGGATTACACAGTGTCAGGTTGTCCAACTGTTACTGATCCTAAATTTGATCACTTAAGCAGTGATACAAATATTTAAATCTGAAATTATGTCACTTAAAAGCATTTGGGATTTCTAAGGATGTTTATCAATAAGTAGAGAATACAGAAGAAAGAAAAGGGGGAATGACCAATAAAAATAAGGGAAACAGATGATCCAAGTGTGCTAGTAGTCGGGGATATAAATGATGTGACCAGAAAGTGAGGGGTGTAATATTCAGGTAAAATCTACTTCAGAAAAACCTAAATGCTTTAAAGCAGACACAATTATTAGGTGATTAAAAATTACCATACAACTATTCATACAGTTAACTCCTCAGGTACCATTAAAATACACTTAAAAATGCAATATGTATACTATGTCACTGTGGGTAAAACTGCAGTATTCCCAGAATCTCTTGCCCAGCTTTAGTTCACCTCCATACAATAGGTGTTTCCAGGGGGTGAAGTGGAGTAGTCTATCTCCATAGAATAGGTACTTGCACGGGTGGAGCAAGGGCTTATCTAGACCAGAGAGGTTGGGTGGGAGGCTCTCTTTCTGCAGCCTGGTAGCAAGAGACACAGGGGAAAAGTGGACAACTGCTTTTAAGAAATAAACTTTTTTTCTCTCATTGACTGATTTTGGTTTCAAAGGTATTTGCCCAGGATTTTTCCCCCAGAGTTACAACCACCTCTTAAGTCATTACATACTTTTCAAATATGCTTTTCCATATATATATATATATATTCACACAAGGGATCACCATGACAACCCCAGGGAAGTCGGCAGGGTTCAAGAACATTCTCAACCTCATTTTACCAATGGGAATTTGAGTTCAAAGGCAAAGAAGGAGCCAATATCACTCTTACTGTCAAAACTAAAGCTACATTCCAAGTCCCCTGACACTCAGTATAATAACCTTTCTAATAAAATGAGTTCTGATTTAGCAGCAAGGTTCAATTTGGGTAAAATTTTTCAGAAACCCCTTTATGTCTGATACTATGGTACAATGCTATACAGGCATGACATTCTCATTTCGTATGTGTAAGGTATAATTTTATGCACATACATATATATATGTATATGTACAACAGAATTCATTTAATCTCAATGTTCCTTTATTTGAGTAAACAGTATTTGTTAAGTATGTTCAATAAATCCTCTTTAAGTAACATCAATCCTACACAGACTTCCCACGTTAAGTATAACTGTGTAACTACAGTCTACATGACAAAGAAAAAAGATGTGACAGCAGTGGTGTAATCAATTTCTATCTGCTCAGGCAAATAGCATTTAAAGCCACACTGGGTGCAGCCTAGCACCTCTGGGTCCAGTTCTCTCCAGCTCTGTCTCCATTCACAGCTTTATGCTGGCACATGGCCTGGCACTGATTTACTGAAGTCAGAAATGCACCACTATAGTTATTTTTAAGTTAAAGGGGTTTCCAAAAATAACCCTATTTTACAGAAATATCAGAATTCGAATGACTCTTCTGCTTCTCACAGAAATTTTAACGAGACATTTTTCAAGTTAGTTCATCTCTCTGTTATGTAGAGTCCATGAACCCTAAGGCCTTTTTTGCCAGAACCACAGGTGGATTTAAAATCTTCCAAAAATTATTAATTTACTCACATCTTCACTTCTCTAGCTAGAAGATGCAAAGAAGGACCAGTGCACATTTTTGCAGTCTCACAACTATGGTCATTCTATCTGTTAGGGTGCAGGCTTCCGAGGCTTCCCCAAAGAACAAAATACACAGGCATAGAGATGTAAATTCAAGCAAAGTCTTTATTCAGCCAACTAGTTGGGGTCCAAGTCAGCCCGATGCAGTGGGTCTCAACAAGGACCCCGAGCACTCAGAGCCAAGGGTTTATATAGCAATTTCAAAGCACTTAACTCATAGCAATTTTCTATAACTATACATTATTCTTGCAAGACATATATCCTGGGGTTAAGCAAGGGCAGGGTAAGACTACTCCTCAATGGTTAGGGAGGTTCTGCACGATAAGCTTGGTATGTAAGATTTACTGACCAAGGTTAGCTGACCAAGGGTCACAGCTGCCCACCACCCGGTGCTCATGATTAACTTGTTTTTCAAGGCCTTACCCAGTTCCAGTTTTTCTTTCTAAGTCACATACTCAGAAAATGGCTTCTAGGCCTTTAAGATGGCTATGCTTATGCTAACCTATTTCTATTCTTACATTCCCCTCTTCTTCTTGTATCTATTTCAATCATGAAATTAGGGGTCATCTGTTTGGTTAACACTCTGATAGTTCTGTCTCAACACTATGATTTGCACGGTGCTAATGCGTTCTTTGATAAAGGTAACACATGGAGTGACTCCGGTTTGGCGGGCCTACTACTTGTTAGAATAAGCTGGGGTGGTGCTGATTACTTCTGTCTTGTTGTAGAGGGAGGTGTAAGTTTTAGGAACTCTCTCAATGCAGGTTCTTTGCCTACTTGCAGAGGATAAAGTGAGTCTCGGTCTTTGTCTTCTACAGATAGGGACTCTAGCTGCTGCTAGGGAAAAGGGGCGATGACCGCTCTGACTGCTTCGTGCTGAGAAGGGGGTGCAGTAAAGGGTGCAGCTAGGTCTCTATTACTGGTCAGTTGAGAGGGCTTCAGAAGGCTGGCGCTTCTATTACTATTTGCAGTTTTGTGGCTTCTAGGCAAGATAAAACAAATTGTGTTATTAGGTTATGTAGCAACATCTGGAGTTGGATTTTCTATTCTGGAGGCTGCAGTTATTGAAACAATACTTTTCTCTAAAATCACCCTCATTTTTATTAGAAATAACCAGGTTAAGAAAATAATTAACAGCTGGCTTGATCATTTGCACAAGTGCAGCAAGAAGAGCAATTGATTACACAGGCTCTTTTAAATATGCTTTGCTGGAACTTTTTATAAGGAATTTCAGATTGAACTTTTAAAGGCCTCTTGAGGCCAGACAGCCAAGCTAGACTTGCCATCAGGCTTTGCCTGCAGTACCTGTAGATTTGGATGAATTCTTCTCTTCTCGAGGTCTCTGAACCTGCCAGGAAGTGACCTTCTTTACTCACCTGGTAAGGCTGCTGGGAACTCTGTAAGCAAGGTACTAGGCCAGTTCTTCCAAAGGGCTTTGTTGGCTTTATAAAGTCAATCTTAGTTCCTTAAAGTTGTTCACATCTGAGTCCATGCACATGTCTCTCAGGTATGACATTCCAGTCAAAGCCCTGGCAGTATAACCAGTGTTCTTAAGTAGTCTTCTCACAAGGAAAGCAGATTCTTATTGAACTCATGCAAATAAACATACTGCCATGGAATACAAAAACAGTCACTGAAAGTTTTTAAACTCTGGAGGGATCAGGTAGAGAGAAGGAAGTTTCAATTCTGCTCATAAAGATAGTCATTTACTAAACTGTTGTCAGTTTAAGAGAACAAGGTTAAAACACTTTATCAGCAACATTTGAAACAAAAAGACACAAAATCATTTTCTTTAGTTTATGTAATCTTATGTAACTAATACCTGTTCTGCTGAAATCTAGTTCTTTACCAGTTTAGGGATAATACTATAAATGACAAAAGACTTACAAATGACAATGGTTAAAGATCTGATGAGAGCTTACTGTAAGACAGTTGACATAAGGAAATTCTGTTATTTCTGTAATACAAAACATTTAGTAACAAAGTTTAGCATCATTCTCTTTGACAGTGCTTTCCTGGTAAATAAATAAATATATATCAGATAAATAAGCCAAATTAGTCAAATACTTTCTCTAATGAGAAAAAAATTCTTCTGACATGTTCCAGGGGCCCTCTGGAAAATATCAGAGTTAACTAGAGGTAAAAGCACTTTTTTTTTGAACTTAGCATAAGTGTCCAAGACTAGATACAAAAAAAGCAGAGAAAGTGCTTAAGTCTACAGGTCTTCTCTGAAAGCTTCAAGAATGTTTTACTCTTTAATAGTAGATATAAGCTGCTATGCAAATTCTATTAAAAGCTCTAAGATCATTTGCATTAAAAAATATGAAGAGTCCTCTGAAGGACTACTACTAGTAAGATGGCAAACTTCCGGCTTCTCTTCGGGGTCCTTGGTTTCCGCCGGCGCCACCTGAAGCCCAATCACCTCTCGCTCCCCTCCCAATCCCAGCACCTAGCCAACAGCCACCAGCTCCGTAGAAGTGACACCTCAATCAATTCATGCCCCTTCCTATATAACCTAGCACTTTTCCCTAATAAAGCGGAACTCTCCGGTTAATTGCTGCTATGTGTCGCTCCTTTCCTTTCATCCCCCATTTTTTTTTTTTTTTTAAAACATACAGCATATAAATTAAACAAGAAGACCTGGTGGTTGTCAAAAAAAATCTATTACAACCTTTCTCAAAAGTGGTCACACGTTTGTCCATTTAAACTTTTACAGTGAAACTTGTTTTTCTGGGAGAAACATAATCTTGTCTAGATTCTAGTTTAATTTTTAAGAATAAATTTTGGTTTGTTAACTAAGTGCATTTAATCAGCTGAAAAAAGCTTTGTTACCATTCTGCTTAGGTGGATAAATTAAGAAAACAAATAATCAGTAACAACTTTAATCATTTGTTGGTTAGAGATTTTTCCACTTATAAAAATATATGGAATAATTCAATTTCTCAGGCCATGCAATCGTTTTCAATAACAAAATATTTCAAAGGCAAATAAAGCTTATACAGTTGTTAACAAACTTTAGCTTTTCGTCTTTTTAATATTACGATTTCATTTTTTTTTTTTTTTTTTAATATTCTGGCAACTCACTGAGACTTTAAGCATGAGAAACTGCTTTGATCTTTCAACATTAAGAGCAGACTAACAGTTAAAGAAAACTGTTTAACTAGAAACAAGATTCTAATTTTGCTGTGCACTTGATGTCAAGACTCACTTGCTTTAATTTCACTAGGCACGACTATATCTGTAAGAATATAGTAATTTATTCTTCATTTGCCCTATGGTCCCAAGCACATAAGCCGGTGAGAATTAGCCTGGGCTTGCCTGCGGCTTGACTGGGTTTATCTCACTTAATCTCTAAACATCCTGACCCTCCCCCCCAAAGCAACATGCTGAGCGGGTCTTCTACAACAAAAGGCACCACGCTGTTTTCTCTCTTTAAACAAATAGCTGTACTTTAGAACAAAGTTACTTTCTTTATCACAAAACACATTCTTTAGCATGCAGAAGACTTTTCATTCTTTATACTTTTTCTTATTAAAACATACATTTTTTAGCATAGAGAAATGTTTTATTACTTTAAATAGTTTTAATTAAAACTTAAAACCATTAGAAACTTTAATTTCCAGTGAACACCGAGAAGCAGGCCATTGTAAACTGTTAAACTAACATTCTTTAGATTGACAAATTTATGAACACATTTTATAATTTCTGTAACCATGAGCTTTACAGCACAATCTCTCATAGAGTATATCTTCTTAACTTAGCAAAACTTTAAGGTTTTAGGTTTCTACAAAGATTCTCAGGCAGTAGGTAGGTATACACACTGTAACACACAATTAAAAAGAGGTTCACTTGCTTCAGTCATTTAGTTCACTCATTCGTAACAACTATTCTAGATTACTTACAAGACCTTTACTGAATATTAGACAAAGCCAAGCCTTTAAGCATTTTATTTTTAAAAGATTTAGCAGATAACATGACTTAAATGACCTCAGGTAAATTTAGGCAGCTGATAACTACAAGGACATGCCCGCCTCAGGCAAACTCAAATTAGCATTAATGCTTAACACTTTTTATCAGGTTTTCTGGAAGTTTTAGAATACCCAATTTTCACAAGCGCTTGTCTTTAAATCAATTTCATTAATACCATCCGGAGGTAGAAAGATATATTCATTTACACACTTAGGGGGTCGTCTGAGTCTGTCTCATGGTGAGAAAGAAGGAAAAAGAATATGAGGGAGACAAAGGCGAAGGATGAAGATGCCACTTCAAACAAAATGACTGTTGTATGTGCTTGTGAACGAGTGCCTGTCGTTGCACAGTTTTTCTTCCACGGGGGACGCGAATTTATCTGGGATTCGCGGCTGTGACCCCCTTATCCTGTCACGGGAGTCTTCTAGCGGCGGGCGCCCTAATGGCTCTTAATTGCCCGACCCGTGCCCGCGGGGAATGATGTAGTGGCAGAAAGGAGGAACGGAGAGAGCAGGAGAACCTTAGAACAAGGAAACTTAAAATGAGAAGCGCAAAAAAATATAAACTGAAACCAAAACACAGTAAAACAGTCAATGATAACACCAAGCACACACACACCACATCTGATCGCACTCGTTCGGACCGGTCCTTCTCTCACTCTGGTGCGCACCACACTCACCACTTTCAGGGTCTTCAAAAACTCTCGTAATTCTCCTGAAGGGCGTCCACTCGGACTGCCGCAGGGTGACGAGCTCGATCTTTTCCTCCTCGGGCGCCAGTTTTCTGCCGATCGGATTTGCCTTCCTAAGGCCGAGTCACTCGGACCCTAGGGCCAGGATTGGTTACCTGGGCTTCACCCAGGGTCGCTAACCTGGGGGCCGGGACTACCAGCCCGGACTTCCTCACTCGGGACCACTAACCCGAGACCATACACGGGATGGCGACTCCCGCTTTATAATGGATTTATGCAGACACGAGGGGGCGACCCTCGAATTACACTGCCCCGTCCGGACAATTAGACCTTGCCTCCAGCTGTCCTTTGTTCTCAGGGAAGCTGCTCGTATCCCGGACGAGCCCCCAAATGTTAGGGTGCAGGCTTCCGAGGCTTCCCCAAAGAACAAAATACACAGGCATAGAGATGTAAATTCAAGCAAAGTCTTTATTCAGCCAACTAGTTGGGGTCCAAGTCAGCCCGATGCAGTGGGTCTCAACAAGGACCCCGAGCACTCAGAGCCAAGGGTTTATATAGCAATTTCAAAGCACTTAACTCATAGCAATTTTCTATAACTATACATTATTCTTGCAAGACATATATCCTGGGGTTAAGCAAGGGCAGGGTAAGACTACTCCTCAATGGTTAGGGAGGTTCTGCACGATAAGCTTGGTATGTAAGATTTACTGACCAAGGTTAGCTGACCAAGGGTCACAGCTGCCCACCACCCGGTGCTCATGATTAACTTGTTTTTCAAGGCCTTACCCAGTTCCAGTTTTTCTTTCTAAGTCACATACTCAGAAAATGGCTTCTAGGCCTTTAAGATGGCTATGCTTATGCTAACCTATTTCTATTCTTACACTATCAAAAACAAGTTAATTGAAAATTTATTCTATAAGCTTACTAATTTAGCCACCAAAACCCTAGAAAAATCATAGTCAAGATAAAGTCAAAGAAAATTATATGTATGTACTGCATCCTAAGTCATCTGACCTGGTCAGGACTTGTGAAGAGGCAACACTAGTAACTGGGTTGTGCTTTATACTGCCAAGTGGTTCTGCCGGTAACTCCTGACCAACTCTACACAACCCTGAGAACAGAGAGCCTTTAGCCCCTGGTGGACTGGTAGGTTAAGAGTAAGAGTTACAAGGTTCTGCTCCTTTCTGAAGTCCCTTGGTATATGGGATTCTTCGTGGAGTCCTGCTGTCATCAACAAAGTGGACTTGCTGCTCCCTAGAGTCCAGGTAACTCCCCACAAGTCATGCAACTAGTGAGTGGCAGAGCAGCATGCCAAACCAGCTGCCTGGGGCTGCAGCCTGGGCCCGTGGGCACTCTACTATTCTGGCTTCCCATCCCAGGAGATGGACAGACAGGCTGCCCTGAGGAACCCATCAGCTACCGATCAACTGTTGATCAGATGTCACATTTCCACAAATGGCTGCCACTCAGATTCTCCACAACACCCCAGCCCCCACGAGCCGAAACAGCTGCTGGACACTAGCAGAAAGCAGACTACTGCTTTCCATATTCCTTTCTTCTGGCTGTTGCAATCACACCCACACAGGGAGAGCCAAATGCAGAGAAGGGGGCATTACCAAGTCAGAGAAGGCCTCACAGCCCTCTGCCAGCCCCCAGCGAGACAACAGGGAAGCTTTGTGCAACACATGCTCGGGGGTTTCTTCACAGTGATTCAGAGTGAGGGAATTCCACTTACTGCCAGGCTTTGTTAGAGAGCTCCCTTTTATGGCCATACCCTTCATAATCTTCCCCTGTGCCCCTTTAGCGTTCTACCTCCACACGAGCTGACAACTCAGCAGATGGTATCAAAAGTACTTCTGTACCCAGGCCTGAAGGGGAGGATGAGGGCCTGGGCCGGACAGAGGTCCTATTCAGAAGGGCCTCCTTTGAAAACTCCTCTGGCATTCCAAGTTCCAGATATCCAAGTCACTGGGCAGGGAGAACTTTCACTGCCCAGTGCAATGGGGACAGGCGACCAACTGTGCCACCTGGGCTAGCTGTGGATCATCAGCACAGTGAAGCCAGGGCAGATTTAGTGTCTCGGCAGGTGCGGCAATTTGCCACTTTCCTTATTCTCTCAGTGAGGGTTTCCTTCCAGACATTTAAAATGAACCTCTAAATGTAGGGTACGCGATTCCTGGAGCCAGAGGTCATCATATGAATCATAACACCACCAGAAAGCTTAACGAGCAGTCAGTCTACTTTTCGTGTAATTTCTACTCCTGAAAGCGACCCTACTTGGCAGGGGGCACTCCCAGCCCTTTCTTCAGACAAGGAAACAGGCTGGAGTGGGGTGGGGAGACATGGGGGAAGTGGAGGGTCATTAACTTGCCCAAACTGACAGACCTGCTTGCCCAAACTGACAGACCTGCTGAGCCACTGAACTGATGTCAACCAAATCCCCACAATCATGGTTTACCTGCTCCCACCCATGCTTCCTCCCTGTTGCCTACCTGTAACGAGGACAGTGGGGTGACGCCCCGGCTCTGTACAGGTGCTGCATGCAACTCACTGACAGCGGGGACACTTCCGGCTGAACGGAGGATTAAAGAGTCGCTTTCTCCTCAGAGCTCCCGTTTTCACTGGGAGTTAATTACCTGCCTACTTGAAGGTAAGGACTGACTATCTTACTCATTTCTATACCCCCCAGCACCCAGCGCACTGCCAGACACACAAAGCGCCCTGAATTGGTAGTGTGCAGGGTCCCTGGGCCAGAGCAAAATCTCAGGCACATCACCAGAGACCATACATCACTGACTGCACATCAGAAGAAAACTGGTAAGAGCAAACCCCAAAGCCTTATTTTTCATAATCTTAAATATTAAGTGCTTCATTTACAGCAAAACCAAGTGAAAATAAAGCCACACTGTCACAACAGTACCTTCAACTTCTATAGCAAGTTCCTAAGACACAAGTGCTTCACTTTAAATCTCGTTGTTACTGCTTAAACATTACTTTGTTCCTACAGCCTCTACAATTCCCAAGTTAAAAGTTGGTTCTTTGGATTCAATCTAGTCTAGAATTTAATCAACAAGTTAAAAGACTCAGTTTTGAGCTAAAAAGGAAAGAAAAAGTACTATAACAGTATTTTACCTCTGCCTCCACACCACTTTTATTTTTTAAGTAGAATACCTTATCTAGTTTGTACACAGATGTCTCAGTACATCTAAGAGCCGGCTTATGAACCTAGATAGTATGAAAACCCAGAAATATTTTAAAGCCTTACGTGAAATAAGAGTGAATTTTTTAAAAAAGGAATTAAAGACAAGGCTCCATTAATTTTCACTTATATTACAGCTCCCCTTAATAAACAAACCCCTTCCTGCTGTGGTTGGAGAATTTGGGAGAACAAACTCAGAGGAAATGCCAAGGAGATGGTATCATGCAAAACTCCTTAAGGAAAAAACAGATAAGACCACTTTCTAGGAGAAAAATGCCCAAGGAAACCCAAGGAAGCAAACTTTATTCAAATAGAGAGAAATCTAATCTAATTTAATGAGCCTTACAGTCTAATGAAAACTAAAACATGTCTAAAACATCTAAAATTTAAAAAGCAATCTCTTTTTACAGCACCAAACTCCCCAGATTTCAACTTAACCCCAAGAGAACATGCTGCCTGAGGCACGAGTCAATTATTTCGAATGCCTATATACCCAACCTCAGCCAAATTTCTCAAGTGTTTTTTTCTCCTTTCTTCAAACTATGTGTCCTCCTAAGAGGATGAGCATCTAGAGCAAAGCTAAGGGATCAGTTTCAGGGTTAAGGTAATCAAAGGAAAAGTGGCTAAAAAACATAAATCCTGGGACAGTGTTGGTAAATAAAGAACTGTACTGCCCGTCATCACAGACATGATGTGAGCCATAAACAAATGCAGAATATCCCTCAGCAGCACCCCTGTTCAAATGAAGGTTACAAAATAGCAGTTGTTGCCACAATTCTGACAGATATCTCTGATTTGCTATCTTCCAAGAGTAGTGGATCCCATGACGACATTCATTACTATAAAAACTATTTCAAGTTTTGTTTTTATATGGAGTCTGTATTATATGACTTATTACTACTTATACTACATGACTTATTACTAAATGGAAAAAAAAATTGTGAATTGGGCTCAAATCCTGCCATTTTACCACTTGCAAGCTACAGGTTACTTTTCTGTAAATCCAATCTATTCACTTCTAGTTATTATTTACTTATTATTTACCAGGAAGGTTTTCTCAAATTTTATATAAAGAGAGACAGGGACAGAAGCAGAGATTGTATATAGTATTTTTAAAACCTACACAAAGTATTTTGAGGTTAAGAACAGAAGAGTATCTAAAAAAATCAAGTTACATCATTATTTCAAAAAGCACTTGTCAAACTGCTATCACTTCAATGGGTTTCTAATGCACACAGTTGCAAGATTCTTCAGGCCCTAAGCTTTCCACATATAAGAAGTTTCCCTCTTGCATGTCCCTTATCCCAAAGGAACACACAGATACTTTGGAAGAATTCTTAAGAGTAGAATGCCATCATGAAAGTTCAACAAACCCTGTCCTATTGCATTCTGCATGAAGTAAGATGGAAGAACAAATAGCACTGGCATTAAAGATCTAAGGCAGATACAACCCACCAGCAAATACTCAGGGGAACATTTTTCAGAGCCGAGTAGAAAAATTAATTTATAAGTGATGGAGGCCATTTGATAACAGAACACTCCTATGGTAAAGATGAACTGGGACCTGGAAGACACAGGTTAGAGTCCAGTGTTGTCACTAACACTTCTTTACTTCTGACTTCCAAGAACACTTCTGGAACAGTATAACAGTATTTTTCAACTGCTCTGAGGCAGGGGCTGGCATTCCCAGCTGCAAAAGAGGACCAAGCAGAATTGGATGGCATCTACTCAGCTTCCAGCTTCCCTCTTAGCTTAAGTAGATTTTTATTAAAGCTCATACTGAAATCTTAAAGCAGGTCTAAGGACCAGCACTTGGGATCCCATAATTTCATTAAGATCCAGATGTGTTCATGACTTCCTGAAACACAGTTGACCCAGGAACAGATGGAGGTAGTGTGCATTATTCTGCTTGTAACTTAGGCAGAAAGTGAGCATACTTCACTCAAAATTATTCACTCTAGTGAGCTTACTTTAAATTTAAACCTCATCAGCACAATGAAATGACCTCTTTTCACTCCATCCCAACCAAAACCAAAACTAAACATCTCCAAGGCAAGCAAAGTTCAGGAAACTACTGTTATGTACCTAGAAAGCCTAGGCATATCACCTAGCTCAGCTGAGTAAAAAGAAGGCAAATCCTCACCCACCTCCTCACCACGTGTAATTCTAGCACTGAAACCAAGAAACACACTGCCAAACCGACTTCACCCTAAGTGATGCAAGGGGCAAATTCTACTTGGAATTGCTTCATGTCTACCTCAGTCAACAAACTCAGGAGAAGTGCCAAGAATTGTTACTTCCTGCATGTGCTTATAGTTCAAAGCTCCAAAGTGTTCAGAAGGGCAAATATATTTCCTTCCAACAAAAAATGCTGATTGAATTTTAATACTTTTCTACTACAGAAAAGGAGCCCAGGTTAACAATGCAACATAATCAAACTCTTCTAAAAGATGTAATGACAATGCTCAGCGATTTAGTCTCTGATTTAAGGTATACAATTAAGTTTTCAGTCCTTTTATTATCATTATCATACATTTTTTAAAAATCCTTTTCAAAAAATACAAACTGGCCTGTAAGAAGGTCTAAATTAGGAGTAAACAGTTTATTTATTTAGAAATAACCACTTCACCTAAAACTGTTGAGAAGGAAAACCAAGAGTGATGCAGAGAAAACAAGTCTGGAAAATTCGTAAGCTGAAGTTCTGGTCCTAGAGCACCAGGCTCTGCTAACACAGTAGTTCCCCACCTTAACCACAGGGGAGACATTCCCAGACTCCCAGTGGATGCCTGAAACTACACACAGTACTAAATCCTACATATGCTGTACTTTTTTCCTCTACATACATGCCTATGATAAAGTTTAATTTGTAAGTGAGGTACAGTAAGAGATTAACAATAACTAAAAATGAAATAGAACAATTACAACGATATACTGTAGTGAAAGTTATACTTTCACTCTCGAAATGCCTTAGTATGCTATATCCACCCTTCTTGTGATGGCCTGAGATGATAAATGTCCACATGAAGAGGTGATGTGCGGTGACGGACACAGGCACTGTGACGTGGGCCCTGGGCTGCCGACCTTCTCCCCATACCTCAGGAGGATCGTCTGCTTCTGGACTAGGTGGACCACAGGTAACTGAAACCTTGGAAAGTGAAGCCACGGATAAAGGGGGACACTACTATATCAACCTGGATGAAGTGATCAGAAGAATGTCAATAAGGAGGAAACAAACTCAGAGAACCTGTAACGTGAGAATTCATGCTAACAATGAAGTTTCTCTGCAATGCACAGAAATATAACCAAAGCCTCTATGAACAGATGTGTGCCCACTAAAGTCACCTAGTAAAGAAAAGGCAGGCAGTAAACAGAGTACTTAGCTGTAGAAAAAACCATCCTGTCCAGCAACCCAGGCCTAACACAAAGGCCTAGGTCAGCTCTCAACGCAACACTCTGCGGTACTCTGCACTGATACAGTGTTCTCCATGGACACTCTGCTCTGTGTAAGGGAGCAATTTCAAAGGCAGACGAGGAGGGGGTAGGGAAGACGGGTTTCATGCCAAGGAAGGGGCATACTTTGGGGGGGTGAGGTAGATGAGACAAAAATCTTTTCATCTGTGCAGACACAGAGATGACATTCAAAGTAACATTTTCTATAGTTTGTTCCTTTGACAGTTGCTTCAGCCACCTACAAATACGAGTAAAGTTTTTCTCCCAGTAGAGTTTTGCTCGGGGTCAGGGATAGCTGAGGAGACGCATACACCGCACAGGCTGGGAGTAAGAAAGATGTGCACAGGGTTGGGAAATGACCAAGTAAGAAAGGAGCAAGAGGGTAGGCCAGCCTTTCCCTTCGCTCTGAGCAGTTATTATCTCCCAGCACCGGTCATGTGAATTCAGAGTTGGCATTAGACACAAAGGGCCTTTACTAAGACTCCACAAGAAAACCTTTTAAGAATTTTAGCCTAGAATATGACTTTTTCCACTCTGGAAATGGCAGGGGTGGGGGAGAGCATCAAAACAACTAATTAGATTTTTAAAAACCGTCTGACAAATCTTGTCAGTCTCTTATTTCCAAAACTAGCAAATAAGGTAAATGATTCTTTAAGTTTTCTCAGCTAATGGAACATAATGTAAAGGGAGCAGCTGCTCATACCCATACTGTTTCACTACCTCGATAGGTTCACCTGCACAGTAAACAGTCACCTTAAATTCTTCCTGGAGCAAGGCTTACATAGGAACAAATACATTTTAACCAGACCACGCTAGCTCACTCTCTTGAAAAGCATGCAAGTCACAGGGTTTTCAAAGCCATTAAAGATAATACCCGGGACCCTTTCCTCCTTCCCCTCACATTCCCCCACCTTCCAACTCCTTACCTTTCCTTCATGAAAATTCATAAACCCGAAAAGTCATCAGGCTTTTCCTTTCTAACAAGGATCTGTTGAGGCCCAAGAAGCTGCTACTGCTGGTACGAGCAACACACCCCCCTCATTCTCTCTGGGACTGTTTTAAATTCACTCTGCTTAGTGAAAACTTACATCAATAGTGCTTTCCCCCAACTCAGAGCCTCCAACATACTTTGAAGAAAAAGTGATTTCCCACAGAACTGAGCAGCAACTAGTTCCTGAACCTGGTCAGAAACATGGGAGCAGCTTTAGTGTTGAGAGAGGCGGAGCAGATTCTCTCTCCCCTTGAAGGCATTTCACATCCACATAAACAGAAGATGCAGACAGTGTTAGACGTTAAAAGCAATTCATGTGACTGAGGCTTTCCAATTAAAAGAAAACAAAATGCCATACACATGTGGCAGCTCGATCATCCCCTCCTCCTTGCTTTACTGAAAATGGGAATTACTGCTAACCCCCACCCACTATTGGCTGGCTGTCCACTCTTCTGGGGGCTGTGCTGCTGAGGGGCCCCCAGAGAAACCCCCAGGCAGCAGGCGATGAGACATCCATGATATCCTTGTGCCAAACTCTTGGTGGTTTCTGGAGTTAAACCATCTTGGTGTGAATGGCCCTTAACTCTATAAACCACAAAAGGCTGGGGGTAGCATCTGAAAGATGCACAGCCGATGAAACCTGAGGCACTCACGAAGACCCCTTAGCACGAGGGCAGCTGCTATAGTGAGTACTGCTTGAAAAGAACGGATTGCCTTTTAGAGTGGAGCCTGGGAATGTTTTTACATGGTGTCCTACAGTCGTGTGTTTGGATTAAACGAAACCCAGTAAATCCTTGCAGACAGAAATGCCTGGAAGGATAGTACATAGAATGCTAAAAGTGGTACACGTACTTGTTAAAATCCGTATCACTTTTCACAAATCAGAGCTAGGTGGGACCGTCAGTGGCCACTGATTTGATGTCTCAGTATCCAGGACCACAACAAAAAAGATGGAGGTCTATCCTATTTTGCTAAATCCTCCAAGGAATGCATTTCCAATCTCCTGTAAGCAGCACAATGAGCGTGTTTACGTGCAAAACGCCAAAGGCATATTTCAGAGACTTTTATTTCAAACAAAGATTTTCTTTGAAAAACTGTGCTATGGGGGTTGGGGGGAGGGGACGCAGAGAGTGCACTGTAGAAACTGGCTTAACTGTTTTAATCAAAGGCAAACTTGGGAGGGCGTTTAAGCTTAGCAAGGTAGACAAATCATAGCTCTGCCACTGACTAACTATACAATCTCAGGCAAATTGCAAAAACATCTCAAAACCTGTTTCATCATCTAAAAAATGGAGATGATAACAGGGCTTGCCTCATGGCATTCATTTGAAGGATTAAATCAAGTAGTATGTGTACAAGTATACTCCACTCCTAGAGCTGAGTACCTCCTGGCATACATGAAACCTGCAATAAATGCTGGCTATTGTTATTACCATCAGTTATTCGGCCACAAGGACAGAACTGGCATTGTCCTGTGGTCTGCTGCGGCCTGCAGATGCCATGCCTGGGTAAGGCTGCTATGCTCCCTGCAGTTGGAGCCTGGCACTAATAGAAATCAGACTGGGTCTCCTGAGACCAACATGGTTTCATAAGCAGACACGGGACAGTGGTCGGCAGCAATAATGATGTGGATGTGGTAAACACTATGTGCAGTTAAGTGGGATGAGTTTGAACTCAGACCTTCAAGCTACATGACCACAGACAGGTAACTTAACCTTGCCAAGCCTCCAGGTTTCCTCTTCAGCTAAATGAGAACATTGTCTAAATTCATCCTTGCGGGTTGAACCCTCGCACAGTACCTGGCTCAGTGCACCATAAATATGGTCCTTTCTCTTCCCCCTCCTTTATCCCATAACTTCCTAGTGCTAAATGCCTTCTGGCATAAGCTTGTCAACTGTGATGATCAGAAAATGGGCTGGATGTTATTTGAATAAGGATATGAGAAAATGTAGGTTGATGGAGGGAGTGGTATTTTCTCCTGAACCAAGAATGAACCAAGACAGTTGGAGGAATGAGATAACGCTGCCTTTCAGGTAAGAACATGAATCTTATCTGTTCAATAAAAGACAAAACTGGTGCACTGTGAACAAAGCCTAAAAAATATAAACTTGTGTGCCATGTAATTCCTATGCTATTTTACTTTCACCAACTTTCTACTAATCTTTCAATCACAGACCAGGTTTTCAATACCTTGCTTGGGGTGACCCTCTATCCTTGGGCATGCCATAAAATTTCCAAGTTCAATAAGGTCATTTTAACCCACTTTACAACCCTAGAAGGGAAGATTCAGAAGAAAAAGTTAACAGAAAGCAAACTGGGAACTGAACCCCATAAAATTGGGAAAGTGCTGTTGTCCAGCATCCTCAGGGCACACGTGCACAGCTCACCTTCCAGACCCTGGAGTCACCTGAGCTGTGAGGAGGACTCCAACACTCAACTATAAAGCTCAGATATGGTAGCAGCAACGATAACAGCTGACACAGCCCCCTGTGCTGGCTCTTTCAGACCAAACTGAGGTAAAAACCAGTGTAAAGGGGGGACAGTCTGAGCGGGTAGACCGGTACATGTGATCCACACCATCTCGATTACAGCTGAGATGCACAGAGAACGTGCTCTAAGAAGTGTTGGTCGGAGAAGCACCAGGCCGTGGAGCTGGGGCTCAGAGGGCAGGAGGCAGAATCACAGAGGCTTTCTGGGTGATGTCCACAGCCACTCAATCTTGACAAATGGCTTCCTCCCTGACCCCACCACACTGTGAGTTCTCCCCCAGAAACAGGCTTTCAAACTGCTATCTAAAGACTTAATAGCACCTGAGCACAGCACAGCCATATTACCTTGATGTCACTGGGCCCAGCCACTGTCACTGTCGTTTGGGGAGGTGAGGAGCAGTACCAGACCCCCACAACCAGAATCCCAGGATGAAGAGGCTGGTCACAGGCAATACTTTCACACATGGCTGCCACTTAACAAAGCTCCTCCATGTGTCCCTTGGCCATCCTTCTGAGAGGCACACAGGCCAGTGTCTGCCCAGCGCAGTGTAGAAACTGAGACTAATGAGGTGTCCGTTTTCCAGACTCCTGAGCCAGGAAGCTGCCTGCAGACACCAGGCCCAGCCCTCTCTCTCAGGCTACCAGCAGGGCCCACCATCCCTGCTGACACTCCACAGGTAACTGTCTGCAGACTTGTGGCGAGAGAAAACCCTTCATCCATGCAGATTTACAGCTCTGTAGATGCCAACATTTTCACCCCAAAGCAAACTTCAACACAAGTACCTCAACTTTTATACCCTCCAGACAATTCTCTGGGGAGGACCATCCTTAAAGATGTATATGTTTTTCCCCAAGCTATATATCAAGCCTCAAAGCAACAACAAATGTCCATCAGCTAAAAACTAATTGGCCAGCCACTCGGTAAGTGACCCGGGGAAGATAACAGGCTGACCAGCACTGACCAACCTTGAGAACCCCGGCAACACCTTCACTCTGATGAGGCTCACACAGAAACCTCAGACGTGTGCAGACCCCGGGCATCCAAATGGGACAGTTCACACACACCCAAAGGGTGCTGGGTGCTCACCAAAGCCTCCTGCTTGTGCTTCTATCTCCAACTGTCTTTAAATAAAAGCCAGTCCCCCTTCCCCTTTCAGCAGCTCCTCACGGTCTCTCAGCCGATGGCATGCGCAATCACTGATGGCTTGTCTGTTTAATGTCTGTCTTTCCTACCACACTATCTGCTCCACTTGGTTTCCCAGATGTGAACACCTGGAGACTCGGGGCCTTGCACTCAGCAGGTACCCAATAAATATCTGCTGAATAACTAAAGGCACCTGAAGGAATCACGCACTCTGGTCGTCTGTTTGAGCTCCATTTTGCAGATGAGACATGTTAGGCTCTGGGGGTCAGGCTATTTGCTTCCAACATCAGCAAGCTGGGACAAGAAGCCACCCTGGGAAGCCGGAGACAATTGGTCTCTTGTCTGAGTATTCTGCTTCTCAGTTGTATTAAAAAAAAAAAAAAAAAAAAAAAAACGGGAAAGGAAAGAGCATTTCCACAAAGTTGGTATCCTTTTCAATATATTCTACTGATATCCAACCCATCTCTGAAGCCTGTTTTAGCCTTTCCTTTTTCAGTAGACTTCACGCTCCTTCACCTGAGAACGGGTGTACGTACAACTGAGAAACACTGAATTATTTGAAGAAATGCTCCTTGACAACAGAAAAGCTGTCATTAAAACCCTTTCATACTTTCCAACATACCAACAGGGAGAGGGCAGTGGCACACAAACGGAGCAGGAAAGGCCCTTCCATCAGCAGGCATTAAGTGCCCGACCCCAGAGCTTCTCCCAAGAGGTGGGGCCTGGAGGAAGTGAAATGGAGCGGTTAAAGGCAGAGGGCTTCCAGCCTAAGGTAACACTATCTGGAGCCCGCCGCACTTGTGAGGGCACCCTGGATGTGTCTTCATTCCTTAATAAAAGTAGTCTCATGTATTCCAACTTCAGAGTCAAGAAATGGTAAATGGAAATTAAGTGGACACATGAAAGTTCTTCAATAAATTCATCATCTGATAGTAATTTCAATTTCAAAGCAGAACAGTGAGAACTATTGTGCTGCTTTACAAGTATCTGCTGCTTAATACCAGAAGCATTTGTTACTTCCACATACCAGACACACACCTACACACACGTTTCTTAAGTTTTGCAAATGGCAATCTGTTCAGGGTTGTTGCCCTACTTTGAACAGCTTCACTTAGTGAACTATAAACTCTCCTTCAAAAGCCAAAAAGCAAGGTATATTATTTACATACAGCACCCAGAAACTTCCTCTGGAAAGTCCCATAAAATACTAAAGTGCTCTGTTTTACACCAAAGACTCAGGTTGTAGCTGCTCCTTTGAACTATACAATCTGGGAAACATACTGCAGTATACCCAATATATCAACGTGCTAACAAGAGGCATGAGAGTCCTCCTGCTTCTCCGGAGGGAACCCAACCCTCAGCTCCAATAGTGCTATTAATCACTGTTCAGTTTCTCAAGTGCCTTCCAACACACTTTTCCAGTCACATCACAAGACGGGGTGCCACAGTGCAAGCAATGCGGCCCCTTAGTGCTCCCTATCATTTTCAAAGGCTGCTGCAGAGATTAACCTTCTTGTATCAAATCGGACACAACTAACACTGAAACGACATTTCGGGACATTTTGTTCATTAGTTAATTTGTTCATTTCCTCACACAACCTTCCCAATCCCTTATCAAAGGTTTAGATGGAAAAAAATCCCTGACAAGATGAACAAGACTGCTGGAACACAGCACCCAATCTTCCATTCCAACTGATTTGTTTTAATTTGTGCTCACCTGCAGTGTGGACCTCAAAGCAGAAGATGGGGGTAATGTCTGTTCCTTCAAAAAAATCTTTCCTTTGTATGCCCTTTTGTGCCTACTGCTAGGGAGACCACATGCATCACTCACCCCTGCTCAAATCCAGCAGAACACACCCTTCTTGAACAAGCGTAGGTACACCAAAGAGCCCCGGGATAAGCCTTAAGATTTCTCTTCTAGTACCATCCTAAGCTCTCAGGGTTGACTATCTTTGGATGTCAACCTCAAAATGCGTTTCAGGGGAAAAGGGTGGGGTCACAGGACATAACCTTTTGTTTATCTAAGGGAGTTGCTAATAACCCTTTGAGTAAAACCTGGGTTCCTCAATATTGCTGACATTTTAGCAACAATACACCCCATGTTAGAAATCTCTCAGGTTTCTATAAAACTCGGGGGAAAAGAACAGAAAGAAACCGAGGTGGGATGGAGCTAAAAAGCAAAACTACATAAGAGAAGGGGAAATACAAAGGAAAAGGTCCACATTTGGCCTAAAAAGAATTTCTGTACTGTTGCCAGAAGTGAAATGTAATTTAGTTTCAATATGATATAATATAAATAAATATTTATAGGTAAAGGCATAGTCCAAAATGTACAAGATCCCCAAGACAGTATTTTATAGCAAGCTCTCATCCTGCAATGGGAGAAATCCCACAAAACTAAAATTTCAGAGGACAGGATGTAAAAATCAGCTCCCTGCCTAGGATTCAGTTGTGAGAAGCCGTCAATTATCCTAAATATAATACCTTACTATGGTAAACCAACAAAGTAAGTCACAAATGAAACCATTTCTAAGACTTGGAAAGCTTGAAAAAAATTTCTTACAAGTACTCTAAGACAATGAGAACCTAAAGAAACTTAACATTGTACTAGCAGTAAAAATACCAGCATACACTCTTATTTTAAAAGAAATACAGTTGAAGGACACATGAAAATATGATTTCACAATCCAGTGAGGATGTAGATGACTTGGAGTGAAAGCAGAGAAACCAGGTATGCCAGCCAAGCAGGACCTGAGGGACAGAACCACTGGGAAGGGGATGGAAAAAAGAGCGGATAGAGGGGCCTATTCATTTACCAGGCTAGCTGCTCCAGAAAGCAGTGTAGTAGCTGACCGTTAAACACACTTGCACACACACTTGCACACATGGGTGTTTGGCTGGGCAGTTACTGGCTCTGGACAGCTAAGTGTCGAGAGAGAGAGCGAGAGAGAGAGAGCGAGAGAGAGAGAGCGAGAGAGCGAGAGAGAGAGCGAGAGCGAGAGCGAGAGAGAGAGAGAGAGAGAGAGAGATACACCCCAGACCCCAAGCTCTAAAAAGCTGTGTGTGTGTGTGTCCGTGCCCCAAAGCTCTAAAAAGCTGTGTGTGTGTGTGTGTGTGTGTGTGTGTGTGTCCATGCCCCAAAGCTCTAAAAAGCTGTGTGTGTGTGTGAGACATTTCCAATTCAGACACATCAGAGGAGATACATATACCATGAGAAAAAGCTCAGAATGCAGGCCCCAAAGGCATGTGGTACAGCAGAAAGTCAGAATTCCTAGTTGGAAGATGTGGGTTGTATTACTTTTTCTACCTAGAGGCAAATGAGACCAGGCTTAACATTGTGAGAAACTACCACAGAGTCACCATTCTACTTAGTAGTATTTGGAGGGAAGATGGGAATTTGGGGTTTTTTTCATGGAGGGGATTGTTTTCACTTTTTGCCATCTTTAAACAGTCCTCTGATTCAACCTATTTTATAATATATGGAATCTTATTGTAGAAGAAATTTTGTGATACCTGATCTAGAACCATGTATCTTTTTTTGGCTGCCTGTTATTTCACCTTTAAAAAAGATACAAGTAAACCAGAGAAACACACCATCAAACAGTTTCTCAACAAATCAAGTCCCGACATCACTATTATATCTTATGTTCACCTCTTGGTTTCACACTATTTAAATCTGCTATACTAGCTATTCATCCAGTGAAACAGTACAATATTAAGAAGGTGGTACTGTACAATCAGTAACATAAATTAAAATTCTCTACTCCATTATAGATGACAAGTACTTAGAACTCTTCCCACCATAAAAGTTACTAAATAAACTTCTGGTGCTTAAAAGAGTTGCTTTCTGGAAAAACTAACTCTTCAGAAAAACTCATTTCCTGCCTTTTTCAAATAATAGAGGTGGTTTAGAGGTTCAGAACCATACACTACCTGCACAGGAGTTTTAAGCCACCCAACTTTGTTCTTAGGAGAAGAGATCAGCAGAGGGCAGATGACCAGATAATGCCACCTGCAGCCCTGTGTCGTCAATGCACTTCAGAGCACAGGCCTCTGCAAGGGAAGGTAAAGCCCACCGGCCAAGGCTCTGCTGAGGTACACTAGTGCTGGCTCCTTCCTCATGAACCCCCAGCCCAAGGAACAGGCTGCAGACCAGCTTGGGTCTCCTCACTGCCTCACAGAAAGTACATGGGAAATCAGAACTCTATGGTGCTGGTCAAAGGCAGGCTCTTGCGAAATCTAACACCTACAATTCAGGATGTAGAAAAAAATCATTTAATAAAAAAACAGACCAATTTCCCTAAATCTGCTTTGTCTAGTTTCGGAAGCCACTTGAAAACTTCTGTGTCCTTTTGTTTTAATATGCTAAGAAATTCCACAGATCAATTTTAAAGTCTTTAACACCTGGATTCCCATAGTTCTCAGCATAGTGGCAAAGAAAAAAGTACTAAACACACCTTCAAAAAAAAAATAGTCCTTCCACATTCATGCATGCTTTTGTTCTTTCAAATATTGCCTGCTTCTGAGACTGGCTTAAATGTGGGGTGTTTTTATCCCATATGAAAATGGTTATCAGGTCTGCACAGGAGGCAGACAGCATCTTGTCAGGGACATTCAAGTCCCGGTGAAGAGATCAACATGCAATCACTACCCATCACACGGGTAGGGAACAGATAGTATAGTACATTTACTGGCAAGGATTACTGTTGTTGAGAGTTAGAGTCTTGATAAACACTTGACCCAAAACTGGCCCAATCACTGCTCTTCCTATTACAAGTCACTTATGGAGACAAGGTCCACAGTTCTCCAGAAAGAACTCTGTTTTGTTACTTTTACCATGTTAGAAATATCACTGCCCAAATGTAAACCCTAAGAAGGCCTCTCAGATCACCATATATATTTTAGAAGCATCGGACCTTACAAGTCCTAAAAATCCAGACAGCCTCCCTTTCCCGAGACACATTAATACCAGGTTAATCCAGGTAATTCTCACACATCCCTAAGACACTTCTAATTTTGGAAACATTGAATTCACCTTGGTCTAGTCTTACCAGTCCCCTGAAACAGAAAACCTTGAGGCCATGTTAGAACTGAATGTAAAACAGATTTCTATTTTTAAGACTCTAAGTAGTAAAACCACTTTAAAATGCTGGGCTGGATCGATGCGTCTCCTTTCACTAGATTTAAAATCTGAGTAGAAATAGGTTTGTCCTTTCAAACTTCTGAATTGTAACTTACACCCTTGGGGGTAAAGGTGGAAGCCAGTTCTCAAACCCTACTCAGGGAGATGACAATGATCCGTAAGTCTTCTTCCACCCGTTTCAGAAAATACAATTAGAAGTGATGAGTCTGTATCCCAAGCCGTCAGTCAGTGTTCCAAACCTCTCCCTTCCTGCCTGCCTCCCAGGGTCTCACCAGCGGCCACACCTGCACAGTGAAACCAACTACAAGGAGAGTGAGCAAGGCCTCTGAGCACTTCCAGTGCCAGCTGCTAGAAAACAAGCAGGGGTGGAAGAAGGTTTAGGGCCAGAGAAAGTGAATGGTAAAGGAGGGCTAACTTAGTCCTCACTCTTTTTAGCCAAAATTAGCACTAAATTAAAGGGGGCCTCACTCTCTTTGGCACATACTTACCATAAATATCCTAGGGAGGGAGAACACAGAGACAGAGACAGAGACAGAAGAAAGCAGGTGGAGGGGAGACGGCAGGGAAGCCCAAGCCTACGAAAGAAGCAAGTTATTTTAAAGACAGAAGGAAAGCTGCACCAGTCCAGGGGGTCACTGAAGAGAACTCGACTCCCACCCCCAAGCTACCCATCAGCTGTTAGCCCAGAGCCCACTTCTGTCAGCCCAAACAAATCAAGGTGAGAACCCACCGGTACCTGCCTAGGAGGTCTCCCAGTGAGATCCCAGGTGCCTTAGAGTCAGGTCTCGGATTCAGTGCTGGGCAGCACTCTTCCCCAAGAGTCTGGCTGAGCCCAACCCAACAGTGCAGGACTTTGAAGGGTCCTTTACAATCTTCCTACTACCCAGAGAGCAAGACCCACTGGAACACGTTTAGGCCTCAGCACCATTTCACAAAACTCTCCTATGCCTTTGGTGACAAATCTCTTCCAAGCCAAAGATCGGTGCAAAAGTATGCTCTGCACCTACAGCCCTCCCTGTACCACCTACCAACATGCCTTTGCTCACCTATGTACAGGTGCCTCCCTCAAAACGACCATCAATTCCCTGAACCCTGGGGCAGACTAGTATTCATCTCCACACACACGGCCAGCGCAGTACAAACTGCACCTGAGTGGTGGCCTTAAGACACACTCGGCAGGTGTAAATAGGTAACACTCACAGCCTTATTATTATTAGTTAGTTACTACTTTCGGCCCTGTTCAACTAAGGGCCGAATTTAGAAAAGTAACCTTCCTAACGGCTAGTTAGTAAATTCTAGAACAAGGATAACTGGCCCCCAGGCCAACACTTCAACCACTAAGCCAGTGGTTCTCAAACTTTTTAGTCTCAGGATCTCTTTATAGTCAAAAAATTAAAAACTCCAAAGAGCTTTTGTTTAGATGAGTTATATCACTATTCTCCACGTTAGAAATTGAAACTGAGTCACTCAAGTCAGGAAAGAGGGAGAGAAAGAGAGTGAAACTCCCATTATCTAACTTACCGTAGGTCCTGGGCAAGAATTCCCTTACTAGCATGGAGTGGTAAGCTCAGCGGGAAAGATGTACACATGTAAAAGCACTCCAACATGTCCCCATATGAAACCACAATGTTTATAAGGAAACAGTGTTGGAGTCCTCAAGCACCACTAAGTTGGGCTCGGTTCTCAAGTCCTTCTTTTTTAAAATTCCATATTGCCTTCTGGAAGAGAAATAACCTCTGCCTGCCTCGGCCTCATCAGTGGCCATGCGAGTGACAACTGGTGAGTTTTTCAGGATGGAACACACAGTACAGTGCCCAGGTCATCAACGCTCAAATACTGGCTGGTATCACTGCTGTTATTACTAGCTAGAGAAAAGGAGGGACTAAGCTGAGAATTTTCCACTTCCATGTAACTTAGCAAGGTCTTCTGAACAGACATGTTTCCTTCCCTTACTCTAAAAATAAGACTCTTTAAAAGCAAATAAGGGAAGGGGCTTTGGCTGACAGTGCAAACTGAGAAAACTAAAACCTATCTTTGAATATTTTCTTTCCCATTTGAATGCCAACATCCTTTTTCTGTCTTCACAACCAGCTTGAAAAGAATAGTCACACAGGCATGGAGGTCAAAAAACACAAGTCTCTCGTCTCAACTCTGCGGGATATAGTAGGGGACCTTAACCGTGTGGAGCTCCTATTTATGTAACAAATTACAGGCACAAGACTGTACAGTAGGCTTTACATTATGATGGTTAGGGAAAAAATTAATCAAGATGGTTATAAGTCACCTCTGAAGCCAAAGACAGGGGCAGGTTTCTGTGGAAGCCTCAGCAGTCTTTCCCACCCTCCCAGGATGCTAGATGTCCTGTCATCCACATACAGCAGAGGAAGGGCCCAAGTCTCAGACACAAGGAGGGAGGAGGGGAGGAGGCTGCCCTGCTAACCAGAGACACACAGAGCCCCCTTTATTTATTTATAGGTTAAGAGGCAGAAGTCACACTGACAGTCCCAAAGCAGGTTCCCCCAGTACTTCTACAGTTGACTTCTCAAGGGTGGCGAAACAAGGAACTGATTAACAACTGTAATCTATCTGAGTGAATTCTGAATTCATTTCTGGAGTTGAATTTAGTGATTCGCTGGCGTTTCACATCTGCCATGTTGTAAAGAAAACAAGTTTTCAGAGTCACGTTTATTATTTTTTTTAACTTTTGTTTATAGTCAACAGAGTTTTTGAAAAGTAAATCTAACTCAAAAAGGCACAGAGTGCTCAGACTGGGAAAGTAGTTATCAACCTACAGGGAACTTAAATTACAATCACTAAGAACCCAAAGCATAGAGAACCAACATGCCAGAATAACCCTCTGGTTCCATTTAAGATGTACCGCATTACTATAAAAACAAATAGGAAACACTTTTATTGAAGTATTGTTGATATACAGTTTTATATTAGTTTCAAGTATAACACAGTGGTTCACCAGTTACCCATATTAAATCCTCACCCCCACTAGTGCAGTTACTATCTGTTAACATACAAAGATGTTACAGAATCATTGGCTATATTCTCCATGCTGCACTACTATCCCCCTGACCAACTTATATTATGACTGAGAATTTTTGTGCCCCTTTATTCCTCTCATACTCCCCCCACCACCCAACCCTTCTCCCATGGTAACTACCAGTCACTTCTCAGTGTCTCTGAGTCCACGGCTATTTTGTTCATTTTGTGTTTTTAGATTCCACAAATAAGTGAAATCATATGATATTTGTCTTTCTCCACCTGGCTTATTTCACGGAGCATAATACCCTCTAGGTTCATCCATGTTGTCACAACTAGCACGATTTCTTTTTTATGGCTGAATAATACTCCATTGTATATATGTACCACATATTCTTTATCCATTCATCTACTGATGGGCACTTTGGTTGCTTCCATTTGTTGGCTATTGTAAATAATGCAGCAATAAACATAGGGGTACATATTTTTTTGAATCAGGGATTTTGTTTTCTCCAAGTAAATTCCTCTAAGTAGAATTACTAAGTTGTATGGTATTTCTATTTTTAGTTTTCTGAGGAACCTCCATACTTTTTTTCCACAGTGGCTGCACCAATTTACATTCCCATCAACAGCGTAGGAGGGCTCCCTTTTCTCCACATCTTTGCCATCACTTGTCATTTCTTGTCTTTTGGATAGTGGCCTTTCTGAATGATGAGGTGTTTATCTCATTGTGGTTTTGACTTGCATTTCCCTGATGATTAGCGATGTGGACCATATTTTCATATGCCTGTTGGCCATCTGTATTTCTTCTTTAGAGAAATGCCTATTCAGTTCCTCCACCCATTTTTAATCAGGTTGCTGTTTTGGTGTTGAGGCATGTGAGTTCTTTATATATTTTGTATGTTAACCCCTTATCAGATAAGTCATTTACAAACATATTCTCCCATACTGTAGAGGTTGCCTTTTTGTTTCTGCTAATGGTGCTTTGTTGTACAGAGGCCTTTTAGTTTGATCTAGTTCCACTTGTTAATTTTTTATTTTGTTTCCCTTGCCCAAGGAGATGTGTCCAGGAAAAAATTGCTCATTCATATGTTCGAGAGGATTTTTGCCTGTGTTTTCTTCTGAGAGTTTTATGGTTTCACAGCTTACATTCAGGTCTTTGACCCATTTCAAATTTACTTTTGTGTATGGAGTTAGGCAGTAATCCAGTTTTATTCTCTTGTATGTAGCTGCCCAGTTTTCCCAGCACCAATTATTGAAGAGGCTGTCTTTTCCCCATTGTATATTCATGGCTCTTTATCATATATTAAATGACCATGTATGCATGTGTTTGTATCTGGGCTCTCAATTTGGTTCCATTGATCTATGGGTCTGCTCTTGTGCCAATACCACATTGTTTTGATTACTGTAGCATTTTTTTTTTGGAGTAACTTTTTTTTTGGTATCATTAATCTAGAATTACATGAGCAACATTATGGTTACTACACTCACTCCATCATCAAGTCCTCACCCACCACATAACCCATTACAGTCACTGTCCATCAGCATAGTAAGATGCTGTAGAATCACTACTTGTCTTCTCTGTGTTGTACAGCCGTCCCTGTGCCCCCCCTACATTATGTCTGCTAGTAGTAATGCCCCTTTTATTTCCCCCTTATCCCTCCCTTTCCACCCATCCTCTCCAGTCCCTTTCCCTTTGGTAACTGTTAGTCCATTTCTGGGTTCTGTGAGTCTGCTGCTGTTTTGTTCCTTCAGTTTTTTTCTTTGTTGCTCTACTCCACAGATGAGTGAAATCATTTGGTACTTGTCTTTCTCCGCCTGGCTTATTTCACTGAGCATAATGCCCTCTAGCTCCATCTATGTTGTTGCAAATGGTAGGATTTGTTTTCTTCTTATGGCTGAATAATATTCCATGGTGTATATGTACCACATCTTCTTTATCCATTCATCTACAGATAGACACTTAGGTTGCTTGCATTTCTTGGCTACTGTAAATAGTGCTGCGATAAACATATGGGTGCATACGTTATTTTTCAAACTGGGATGCTGCATTCTTAGGGTAAATTCCTAGGAGTGGAATTCTTGGGTCAAATGGTATTTCTATTTTGAGTTTTTTGAGGAACTTCCATACTGCTTTCCACAATGGTTGAACTAATTTACATGCCCTCCAGCACTGTAGGAGGGTTCCCCTTTCTCCACATCCTCACAAACATTTGCTGTTGTCTGTCTTTTGGATGGTGGCCATTCTTACTGGTGTGAGGTGGTATCTCATTGCGGTTTTAATTTGCATTTCTCTGATGATTAGGGATGTGGATAATCTTTTCATGTGCCTGTTGGCTATCTCAATTTCTTCTTTGGCGAAGTGTCTGTTCAGATCCTGTGCCCATTTTTAATTGGATTATTTGCTTTTTGTTTGTTGAGGTGCATGAACTCTTTATATATTTTGGATGTCAATCCTTTATCAGATGTCACTTATGAATATATTCTCCCATACTGTAGGATGCCTTTTTGTTCTATTGATGATGTCCTTTGCTGTACTGAAGCTTTTCAGCTTGATACAGTCCCACTTGTTCATCTTTGCTTTTGTTTCCCTTGCCCAGGGATATATGTTCATGAAGAAGATGCTCATGTTTATGTTCAAGAGATCTTTGCCTATGTTTTTTTCTAAGAGTTTTATGGTTTCATGACTTACATTCAGGTCTTTGATCCATTTTGAATTTATTTTTCTGTATGGGGTTATTAGACAATGATCCAGTTTCATTCTCTTACATGTAGCTGTCCAGTTTTGCCAACACCAGCTATTGAAGAAGCTGTCATTTCCCCATTGTATATCCATAGCCCCTTTATCATATATTAATTGACCATATATCCATGAGCATGGCATAGACTTCCACTTATTTGTGCCCTCTGTAACTTCTCTTATCAGTGTCTTACAGTTTTCACAGTATAGGTCTTTCACTCCTTAGTTAGGTTTATTCCTAGGTTGTTTATTCTTTTTGATGCAATTGTAAATGGAATTATTTTCCCGATTTCTCTGTTAGGTCACTGTTAGTATATAAGAATGTAACAGATTTCTGCATATTAATTTTGTGTCCTGCAACTTTGTTGAGTCCAGTTATTAGTTCTCATAGTTTTTGGTGGAATCTGCAGGGTTTTCTATATATAATATCATGTCATCTCCAAATAGTGACAGTTTAACTTCTTCCTTACCAATTTGGATGCCTTTTACCTCTTTATCTTGTCTGACTGCCATGGCTAGGACCTCCAGTACTATGTTGAACAAAAGTGGTGAGAGTGGACATCCCTGTCTTGTTCCTAATCTCACAGGAAAAGTGTTCATTCAGCTTTGCACCATTGAGTATGCTGTTATTAGCTATGAGTTTGTTATATATGACCTTTATTATGTCAAGGTATGTACCCTCTATACCATTTTGCTGAGAGTTTTTATCATGAATGGATGTTGAATTTTGTTAAATGCTTTTTCGGCCATCTATTGAGACGATCAGGTGGTCTTTAGCCTTCTTTTTGTTGATGTGGTGAACGATGTTGACTGATTTACAAATATTGTACCATCCTTGTATCCCTGGAATAAATCCCACTTGGTTGTGACAGATGACCCTTTTGATGTGTTTTTCACTTCAGTTTGCCAATATTTTGTTGAGGGTTTTTACATGTATGTTCATTAGGGATATTGGTCTAAAACAGAAAACACCTTCAGTATCAAATGATATTTCAGGGGGAAAAAAACGCTTGAGGACTCCTATTCATGAAGAAGATAAATGCTTTCATTTATATCCCATATAAAATATATCTTCGATATGTTTTCCTTTTCAGCTATCCCTGCTGTAAAACTGAAGGCAACAGAAATAATTTCCAACAGAACCAACAGCAGTGAGGTCTGCAGGTTAAGAGTCTCAGGAGCTGACCACTAAGCTCATTCATGTGCAGCAGGATTCAGTGCCACACAGATCTCTATCTGTTATCCCTCAGTGGTATTTTGAAAACAGCACCACTTTCCTGATTTAATGTGTTAATTTACTGAACATCTAGTACGTACAAGAAAGGAAAATCCAGAAAAATGTGACAGCCAGCCAGCAACAATCACTGCGTGTGTCACTCCATGAGCACAATCTCATTTAATCCTTTCAGTCAATGACCTCCAGCCAGACTCCTTTGAGTTACCTTCTCAACAAGGCATTAACCCTGACCTACAAAAACTTGAGCAAACAGTGACATCCTATCTGACAGCTCAAGGCTGCATCCCTAGGATGACTCTAAACCCCCTTAAAGTACCTGCCTGCCTGAGGAAACTCAAGCTGCCAAAAGAAGTGACTCTTGCAGCCACTGCCTGAAGGTAAGGACCCCATCTCCCAGTCTCTGCAGGGTTTCCCAACTTCAGTTAAGTGCTAGTTAGCAAACCCAGATGGGCTTCACACCAACCCAACCCCACTCCCCTGACTCCATAAAGGTCCTACTCACCCTCCACCCCCTCATTCTCCCTTAAAACGCCCAGTCACCTCTGTGCAAACTGAAGTTGAGTTCAGTTCATGCTGACTCCTTTTTTCCCTGTTGCACCAGTTACTACACATTAAAATCTATCCTTAAAATAAAATCTATCCTTACCACCTTGGTGTCCAGCTTTGCTTGTCTTTGACAATCCCCACTACCACTGCGTGAAATTGGCACTATTGTGATTAGCCCTAATTCACAGCTCAAACAATGGGTTCTTAGGATCAGCCACTTTTCCAGGGTTATCTCCTATTGGCTGGCAGGCCAAGCAGATGGTGATCTTTCTACACCACTGGTATTTCCTTTAAACTGTATGGGCCATAGGACAGGAGAGCCCAGAAAGACAGAGCAGAGCAAGAGGCACCACAACAGGAAAAGGAGGCTATTACCTGCCGCCAGAAGGCAGTGCCTAAAGTACCGGTGCCCAGGGCACTCCAAAAGCACTGAAGTATGATGGGAATAAGATTCAAAATGTCTAGAAAAAAATCACTGAACCGAAAAAACCTCCTGCAGATCATTATCTGATTTCTTTCACTCTACAAATCTCAAAGCACTAAATCACCTCCCAGAGGCAACTACTATCAATTTTGCTGAACCAAAACTGACTTTAATTGCCCTGTATAAAAAAAGACATTCTACTGCTTTTTAAAAGAAATCTGCATATAAGTTACTTGTGGTACTGACGGAAGGCATTCATTTCCCAGTACACTGCGCCTAATGCTTAAATCCCTCAAACTGGCCCCTGCGTTCATTAGGCGGCCAACTCCTTTCTGGTCAAAAGCAGTCTAATTTCCTTCGTACAACTGATTAAGGAGGATCCAGGTTTATGTAGATACTCTCTGATGTTTGAAGTACCCCAGTCCTTATCTAAAATTGTTAATTTTAGTGACTTCAGAGGAGGAGTAAAAAGGAGCTTTCTCCATTTTTTAAATTTAACTTTTTTTGTCAGGGCAGGACAAGGACAGGCAGTTGTCACTGTTGACTTTTAAGCAGCTCTTTCCTGATGGTGATGAGGCAGGCAGTAGAGACAACATGGTCCAGGAGCGAACTGAGTCAATCCCGGTCAAGGAGCTGCTCTCTGCCACCTACAAGCTGGGTCATGTTGGCATGTTAGGTAACCTGTGAGGTCCACAGAATGTTCACAGCCTGCCACAGCAGGGGATCAATATAAATATTACTCAAAGGGGGATCAACAAGTATTAATTGCTGGCACTCCTTTCCACTTCCACTCATTCCTGGCAGCTTCAAGTGTAGAGCAGGTTAAAGGAGATGGGAATCTAAATGAAGGAGCAGGAAGGGAGGAAAAGAGAGCAGAAACAAAAGGCTTAATTTCAGCCTGAATTACAATGAGTAACCAGAAAATGACAGCCTTTTTCCTTTTCAAACTTTCTTTCATCTGAGTCACCTGTTCCAGACATAGGCTCCTGGCCTTGAGCAATTCAAAAGGAGTGGCCGGGAGGAGAAAGAAAAGCCCATGATTTTAGTGTGTGCGTGTCCGTCAGCACACCTAACAAAACACTAAGGAGCCCTACCTCCAGACGGCTCCAGGCCTGTCTCTTCTTCAAATATGAGCACTGAACATTTCCCAATCTTATATTCAGATCCACCAGAGAGACAATTAGGAAAGGGGGTTGACGACTCAATCCTAAGTAATTTGAAGCAATAATGTACATTCCATAAATTCTTTGGAACCATGTAACCAACTTAACTGAATCCAAAATTTAAAAATGGGATGCAGCTGTCATTGCTTAGAGAAGAGTGGCAGCTTATCACTGTGGCAGTAATCTGGGAGTCCTGGTCTCCATTCACACCTCTCAGAAACCATGCACCATTCACATTATCTGACCAACAGAAACACATGCAATCCAACCAAGAGAAAAACCACCAGGTGTCAGAATGGCAGCTCCTCCAGGTGACAAACAATTTCCTAAGATTAAATTTTATTAGCAGCTTTATCATCTGTGTTTCACAGATTTGTCATAATGACTAACTTTTCATAATCAAAATTCCAAATTGCCCAAGAGCCCCTTTTTCCTGTGTGGACAGCTCATGATAACCCAGCAAGGGTGTAATACTGTGAGAGTAAAAATGAGCTGTCAAGAGAGAACGGAAGGAAATGAAGAGGGGCGGAGCAGCAGCAGGCAGGAGGAGGGAAAGAGGGAGGGGGAGAAAAGGGCAGGGAAGGAGAGAGATGCGAGGGGGAGAGAGGGCTAAAGACATTACATTTTGATGCCAGAGCTTAAATGACTTTCTAAAGTGTTCTTTTGGCCAAAAAACCTGGGTAAGTAAGCACTCACCAGGTGCCAAGTACTGTCAGTGTTGTAGCACTAATTCTTCGGCCCTCACAGAGCTTACATCCTAGAGGGAAGGATCAACAATTCCTCACAGCAAAATGAGAGGAGTCTTACAGTGTTAGAACAGGGCTCTAGGGGACATGCTACAAATGAGTTTATCCTGCAGAGAACAATCAGAAAAAAAATCCTGAATTCACCGGAGTTGAATTCAAAATACATAAGGACCAATTACATGCCAGATACTCTGATAAGCCAGGGGGGACACAGTGGTGATCCCTCTCTAATCAAGTATGATACAACAAATGTAAGAACGCACTATGACAGCAAAAAGACAGTGTTAAAAGCGTCTTTATTTTGAGCAGGCCCTAGCTGGGGACATCAGGGAGGGACATGCAGAAGCATTAAGTGCCTGGCAGGTGGGATGGGGACAAGACTCAGGGGCTGACAGAAGACCATGTGGTAGCAGAACAAAGATGAAAATTGTGGCACGTGGCTAGCATCTGGACCACCTGGGCCTAGAGCCACATGAAGGAGTCTGGCCTGAATCTCATGAGCAATGGGCAACCACTAAAGGGGGTGACATGACCAGGTTCTTGTTTTGAACAGATCCCCATGGCTGCATTGAAGGGAACAGATTAGATGAAGAGGCCAGTCAGGATAAAAGCTGCAGCCGGGGACAATTTGTGGAAACAAACTGGATGGAAGGAATTCTCACCTCAGTAGCAGCAGCTCCTCTAAAATGTTAGGCTTTGGAAGTATTTGATATCAACTTGTCTGGAAAGTGTAACAGGAAGAACCATTAGTTAAATAAAAGGCTGGAGAAGTGGGCTTCTCCCTACAGAAAAAGCACCACTCCTCCCAAAAGCACCTGTCAGAAACCATTCAAAGCCTTTTCATTCTGAGACAAGAACTCACCCATGGTATTTGTGCAGCTTTCAAACCCACACCTTCTACGTACCTCCATTTGTAGCTCCTATCCCAGTGCATCCAAACTAGCCTCCTTGTCTTCAGCCTACTCCACTCACACCACCCTCCCCACTGCTGCTGGAAAGCTTTCCAAGTACAAACCTAACCATCTCTCTCTAACCCTTCATCAACCTGCAGCTTCAAGACACAGCCTGAATTTCTTGGCTAGATACAAAGGGCCTCCTGTGGGCCTGCTGGCCGGCCCCTGCCTGCCTTTTTGCCTTGGCCCCACCTCACCCCAAAAATGACCAAGAGTGACAGGTTATTCTGGGAAGTGCTTACTCCCAAACCTGCAGATGTTTTCATTTGATCTCAGCACATCAGCAGATCTACTACTACAAAAATTTAGCAGGCGGTGCCTAGTTGGTACCCTGGCCAGGCTAGTCAAGAAGCCTTCAGCTCAGAAAATGTCCAAAAAATAGACCTTTGTCTTCTGAAACTTCCACTTGGCTAGTGCAGAGATGAAGAGAAACAGGGCTAGCCTTGGCAAAATGGTTGGTCTGGAAGTTTGCCATGGGTGACTCCACTGTCACTTCAAGGGGTCTCATTTGTACAGCAACTGAAACTCAGTCACAATGTAGCTTTGGAAGCTAAGCATTACAAAATGGAAGGTAAAAAAAAGTGGGGGGGCCGTGATGCTGAACAAAGGCATCTTAAAATTTTAAGTTCTGGACAGTGACAGGGGAGGTGGTAAAATTTTAGCATGGTGCCTCTGTCTCTGACAACACTCTGCCAACCAGCACAGGTCAAACATAAGCTAACAGGGCCTGGCCCCTTCTGACTCTCATGCCCTTCCCTCCAGGTCCACAGATGCTGAGCTCGTCTCACCTGCAATACTCTAAGTGCTGGATGCTGAGGACCTCTGGGCCCGTTGTCTCAACAGCCCATTATCCCATCCTCCACAACCACCCCAGCCTTCAGCACCGGCCGGACCACAGAAAGGGGTGACCACAGTGCTCCCTGGAGAGCAAGACAGGGCAGAGCCAGAGCCCTTCTTCTTTAGAAGCAGGACCAGAGGGCCGACAAGGGAAAAGGTTGGCTACCCAGAATCAAAGCAGCTGACCCTCTGCAGGCGAGGCCATGGGAGTGTGGGGAAGGCAGGCCTGTTCTCGGAGAGCAACACCCAGGTCCTTCAGTTCACTAATGTGCACAAGCGTGAATGGGTAACAACCAAACACTGCCCACCTGGCAAACTGATGAATGATTACAGATACAAAGAACGGAAATGGAAACACACACACACATACATATATATATACATATATATGAATTTTGGCTTGCTTTGTAATAAGGCTAATTACAATCTTTCAAGTGAACTACCTGATATTCATACTAAATTACCATTCATATAGATAATTATGTGCCTCAGATTTACCATGTGAGCTTTGGATTTGTTTTTTAATACAATGGTATACTTTGTACCTGTAACAATCAGCAGCTACAATGTGAAAGAAAAAATGTATGTGTGTCTGGGATGTGGTGGGGGGCACACAGCTTACCAGGTCACTGTTTATAGTTTCTATAATATTTGATTTTGTACAGATTCTTCGGGCAAAAAGAATTTCAAAACTTTAATCTCTATTATTAAGGGAACTATAGTGTGATTCCCTATATAATGGATAATGAATCATCTCACTCATGGGATCTCTATCAATGGCCTCAATAACAACAAAGAAAAATGATAAATTCTGACCAGACACTCTCAGTAGGCAAACTCCATTAAATCTGTGAACTATACTGGGTACTACAGCCTGTGCTAGCTCTATCCATTAGTCCTCTATCCCTCTGAGGCCTATATTCCTATTCCCAGGCTGCAGTTCAGGGAACAAAGGCTCCAGGAAGTGACTTTTCCAAGGTCACAAAGCCGGTTTGTGATACGGCTGCAATTGGAGCAGAAGCATCACTCCAAATCTTTGCTCTTTCTGTAGCAGAACCAGTCACTCGTCCGACAGTGCCTGCGGGGAGCTGGTAAGCCCTGAGAAGACAACTAATGCCAAACACCTGTCATGGGTGGTGCCATACAAGGTCTTCTGTACACAGAGCATTTCATCTTCAATGTAAAGTTTGATGTGTGGGTGATGTTATCCCTATTTTTCAAAGAAGAAAAATTAAAGTTCAAAGAGAGAATATGTAACCTGTTCTAGGTTTCCACACTGGGAAGTGGTGGAAAGGACATACAAATCTTGGTCAGTCTGGCTCCAGACCTCCTGGTCTCCCCACTGCCTCATGTGTGCCCTGTACCATTTTGCCCTTTGGCCAGACATGGGAGAGTCACAGGGGTTTACAGGGCCACCACCCGCACCTCCCCTCTCCGACTCCTCTCCCTCCACACATCAGACTCATCCGCAACTGCTCCCACAGCAACGGCCATACCTAATGCCCACTGCTCATCTCTCCACTGCCAGCTTTCAAACAGACCCAGGTTCTAATTCTAGGCTTGACACAACTCGCCAGGTGGCCTTTTGAATGAAGTTTAAGCTGTCTGGATCACATGAGGCCAATGGACCCGTGACCCCGAGGGTCCTGGACAAGCCTTACACTCAGTGGTTTCCTGACATCCCTGTCCTTTCACCGTTCCCTGAAGACTCAGGCCTTTCGTGACCATCACCAGCAACAGGGTCACTTTCCTCCTCAATCACATAGGGTCAGGTGCAACCTCCATGTCTGGACTCAGCTGCTTTTGTGCCCCTGCAGCCACAAGAGACCCCAGGCCAGGGCTAGAGGCCTTCTGAGAGCCTGCAATTGACAGAGGATGGTTTTTACATCCCTCAACTCAACAAGTGGGTATTTCAGAACACAAGCATCCATCCCATCAGTTCCAATCCACAGTCCCAAAAGTCTCCTGAAGGTATAGCTTCTACAGGACGCTGTAAAATTGGCTCAGAGGTCAACTGACACAGAGTCCCAGGCTACAGCGACTGCCAGCTGCTAAATCCTAAATATACTAAGGACAATGGCTCTAAGACACTGTACTTCTGTCTTTCCAAGTCCACCAGCACTTAAATGTGGGTTTTGTGGAGTGGTGACAATGACAAACAGCTGACTGAAATCACTCTACTAAACCCAGGAAGGAGAGACCATGCTTTCCTTTCTCTCAGTACAGCCAAAGGGGAAATGTAGTTGGCATGGAATAGGGAGAGAGGAAAATACCCCTTTCATAACACCCCATTTTCTGAGTAGATAAACTTTAAACAATACTCACCTCAAGATGGTAAAACCACTTTTTCTGAGACGGTTGCTGGACATATTCCCTTCAGCCCCACCCCACACAAGTCCATCTTGATGACACTCCTGAGGGGTAATCAGGTCTCAAAGGAATAAAGTAAATTCTGGTAAGTTTATGAAAGAAGGATGTGTAGGTTACTTCAGCCCCAGGGCCACAGTAAATTACATACCAGCTACTTCTGTGGGCTTTCTGAGCCCATTTCATCTCCCACTGAGTTTTAAATTAATAATAAATTATATTAAAATCTACCCCTATTCTTTCAATGCTGGTCTTAGTATACATGTCACCACAGAAACCTGCAGAACCAACTTCCCTCCCCGGTTCTGAAAAATAATTCAGAATTAAGGAGAGGAATCACTACGTTGGTAAATCCACTGCAGATTATGGGACTTTCAATGTTTCCTAGTCGTTTCTGGAGGAAGGGAAGGAAGGAAAAACCCAACAACAGGAACCAAAACTTATTTCACTTCAAAGGAATCTCGAGTAAATAAGAAACAGGAACAGGGTACAATGTCAGGTTCATGTTCAAAATCCTTTTCTTTCCCACTACCGTCCATACATGATTTCATTTGTAAAGAGATAGTTTTCTGCTCTTTGTTTTGTAACTAAAAAAACCTACTGTCCCATTCAAATCAATGTCAATGTACTCTGGTGCATTTCTGAGCTGAAGTGAATCAACAGGAATTAGATATTAAGTTATATCTTCCAAAGGGAAAAAAAAGTACCTTCACACTTCGATTCATCTGGATGTTACTGGAACAGCCCCTACGGAAAACATGTGCAGTGCTCATGGACATTCATCCCACCAGAATCCCGCAGGCAGCGGTCCCTGTTCTGACCCAGAACCACGGCAGCCCCACGGGATGAGCCAGCAGGACAGGCTCCTTCCCCCGCCTCACCATCCTCAACAGCGACTTCTCTGCAGTTGTAACCAACCAGCCGTGAGTTTAACTTCAGCTCTCCACTGCTACAAACCAACACATAGTCTAAAAAACTGTCCCCACCACTGTCACAACGGGGAAGAGTGAGAGAGCGCGTTCAGTCATGAGGAGCTGGCCTGCAATTCAACTTCAACAAGCCTCTATCCCAGGCTCAACATTGTAGCATTACAAAATTTCTCAACCAAGGGAAACAGTAAAGGTAATTTTAAACTATTAATTTTAAAAATAGGAGTAGCAGTTTAAACTATGAATAAACCATATGCCAAATTGTCCTACAATGTAACAATGGTAGGACTCTGCAGAATGCCATGCAACCATTTCAAATGATAAGAAGACTAATAAAGATGAAAGTGTTTCAGATACAAGGTTCATGAAGAAAGCAGAATTGAAGCTTTTCCTTTCTCCCTTGTTCCTAGGTGCATTTTAAAGAGCAGGTCCCAGGACTCACCCCAGCTCCCCTGCCATTTCTCCCCAGGGTAGACATGACGTCTCCTGCCAGGACATCCACAGACCTGTAGAATGGGGAGAAAAAACAAGGGCCCAGCCACCAAAGAGAGTGGTCTGCAAGCCACGTAAGGCTGTGCTGAGGGTACAGTAAACACCCTCACCTAAGTAACAGCCGGAAGAAACACCTTGAGAACAAGATTAAAGCAGACAGGAGACAGCGATGTACTAGGATTTCATGAGAAAAAAAGACCTGTGACCTGGAGTGAAGAGAACACAGGGCTGGAGGTGGTATGGGGTTGCCAGTGGGGCTGAGGCGCAGCTCCACAAGGAAGGTACGAGGAAACTATGGTGACAGGCTGTCCCAGCGAAGCCCTAGGCTGGGGCAGAACAGAACAAAACAAGGATCACAGTGCAGACAACAGTGGGCTATGCAGCTGAATTTTCTTTCGAAAAAGAATGTCTATTCGCTTATTAGAAGTTTTTTTCAACTTTTCCTCACTTGTGCTCCCAGTTCATTAGCTTTCAAACTATCCTGACCCCAACCTATGACAAAAAGTACATCAAAACCACCACCCAACACACATGTAACACACAATTTTTAGCCTAAAGGAAAAGTTTCTAAAAGTTCCACAGAACACTCACCCCGTGTACCTGACACATAAGATGGCAGCCTTGACCAGCCAAGCTGGCAGCACTGCCCCCCGAAAGACCACACCCCGCAAGTAGGGAAACATGGTCTGATTCTGGAATTTTTATGGAAAGCAGGCAGAAACTGAAGGAAAGAGATTATAAGCCTAATAGTAAGCAAAGTTGCCTCTCCTTTCATCTATCGTCTCAATTTTATCATCTTCACGGATTCCTGAAAACTGAACATGTGTGCAACTCATCAGTTTTCATGTCACAGATTGATTTGTTAATTTCGCCAGATTTCAAATATAAATCAGTTTCTTTCACACTTGACAAGAAACCGAAGAATACAGAGCAGTAGTCTCCAAACATGGCTGCATGTTAAAATGAACTGGTGGATTTGTTTTTAAAAATACCATGTCTGGGCCACAACAAAGATTGATCAGTGGAGCCCTGGAAATAGTAGTTTTTTAAGCTCTCAGATGTGACTGCTAAGTTTTGTATTTTGATAAGGGGTTTGAGTTAAAGAGGTGTTTGCACTTTCTTCTACAAACTCAAAATTCATTAAGAAAACTCATTCATTCCATGTAAGTTTTCCCTAAAGAAAGAAGCCATAAATAAACACTGTACTCCATTTAATGATATACAAGCTGAAACATTTCAGAGAAAAGGCACTCATTTCAGCAACTTATCCTGAAATGCCTAAAAAAAAAAATGGCTACATACTGTATGATTCCAACTGTATAACATTCTGCAAAAAGCAACACTTTAAGTGTAAAGATCAGTAATTGTCAATAGGTGGAGCACAGATGATTTAGGGCAATGAAACTACAGTGTATGATACTATAATGATGGATACATGCCATAGGAAAGAATGGTTACATCAGGTTTAAACCCCACACTAATTCAAAAGCAGTCTTCTTGATAATTCCTCCAAAGTCCTTGAATTACGAGAAATAAACACAAACCCTTCATAATTCAGAATTCTCACTCAAACATAAGGCAGTTTCAGAACTCTGACATTTGCAATCTCTAACTGACCTGACTGGTTTATTATCTTCAAGAGATGAAAAGTTAAGTGAGGTACCCCAGGCCCAAGCCCAAGTTAATGAAAGCAGCAACACCCCAACCTGAGGAAGCCAGGAAGCTAGAAGCCGGACCACCAAGGATTTCCTGCATGGCCACCAAACGTTCAGTGGACTCATCGAGATGCACAGCATCTAACCAGACTTTGACCAACAGAAATATGCAGCAGCCACAACAAAGAGTTATAAAAAAAAGACAAGACTAAGAGATGAAACCCACAGTATTAACTACAGAGGCTAAGTCCTGCAGAACCCTGCCTGCCATACATGGATTCCACTCGGCCACAAGTGCCCTGGCTCATCATCAGCCGTGTAGGCCACCTGCCAGTTGTCCTCTCCCACAGTGACGAGAGGATGATCTGGGCACGGGAGCACACATGACAGAATGTCTCTTTTCATTTATCTTGTAGACTTGAAGCCTAAATGGTGATGAGCAGTATGTATCCACAATTACTCAGGTTAAACCCAGCAGCACGTGTGTGCTTGCAGAGGCTGGTGCCCAGGGAAAGCTTGGTTGTCCAAGGATCTCACTCCAGGACGTCCTATATGAGGTGAGCACAGTGCATACCATACCATTTACCTTTTGTGACTACAGAATAAACCCAACAGGTTTTCAAAAAGCAAAACTATTTTTTGCTTACCTTTTATAGTCTGGAAAACTTCAACACACCAAAAAAGTAGAAAGACTAGTAGAAGGAAGTCCCATCCATCCATCACCTGCTTAATAATTATAAACATAATGGCCAATTTTGTTTCATCTTTACTCCTACAGATCTCCTCCTTGCAGAGGCTATTCTCAAGTAAATCCCAATCATGTATCATTTCATGTGCAAATACTTCACTATTTATATAAGAAGCAAATGCTTTTGAAACTATTATTTCCCATATCAGGCTGTATAATCACTTACATAGCTTTAAAAAACCACCATTTCTGGGCCTCTTCAGTAGGTCTGGGTAGAGTACTGGATCGGTTTGTTTTATAATCTCTCAGGATAAATCTCCCACAGCTGAAAGAGAACTCTTCTTCAAGGTCTAAAACCAAAGTTGGTTTCTAGACTCAAAGAAGCCCATTCAGACCTAAAACACTGAAGATACCCCATGAGTAGAACGAGGTACCCAATAAATCTCAATCCCTTGAATGCCCAATGAATCCCTTTATTAGAAGTTTCAAAAAGGCGCTGCCTTCTGAAAGCCCTCAGAATTTTTGGAAATAAATGGGCCCACACTGGCCCACCCCATTCCCTTCTGTAGACAAGAATCTGAGGCCCAAAGAAAAATGCAATGACCAGATCAAGATAACTGATCCTATCACTGCAGCACAGAAGGAAATCCCTGCCTATCCCCTGGGGCTGTCACCACTGCCTTGTGGCTCTCCCTGTTACCCCAGTTGTCCAGTGCCATCCCAGTGTCCACTGCCAGGCAAGCAAGTTCAGCGCTTCTCAGACACTGGCTGCACTGGACAGCACAAGCACTGGGCCCTTACCTGAGCACCACCATTTTTATACAGGTTATATCAGACTGGAACCCCTCCACAAGTATGTCAGACACAAAGATGTGTCAAACAGAAAAAGCACACTGAAAGGACTAAAGATGCTCACTGCAAAGCTAAGAAGCCTTAGGCAGACATGAGTGAGGCCTTCATTACCTGGCTAGTCATCCCTCACTAGGGCAGAAAACTCGAAGGGAAGGGCCTCCAACACAGTACCTAGTTTAAAACTTTAAGCCATATAGGTCATGACCTTTCCTATCAGGGACAGAGGTGAAAAGAAAAAAAAAGGCAGACTTTGATTTACCATTTTTTCTTAAATATAAAACTAGGTAAACAAATTTTCACAATCAGCTGAATCTGTGTTCCCCAAAATTGAGTTATTATAATTGAAGGTAAAAGGAACAAAAGTAAGTGAAGGGAAAGATGCAAAGGACTTCCAAATTCAACACCCAGCAGGGCCACAGGTCAGAAAGAGCAATTCCAGCAGATGGGTGTGGATCAGGCCCAGCAGCTTAGAAGGGAAAATGTGTGTTAGAATAACGTGGGCAACTTTTCAAAATCCCACCGCTCAGGTAGCACCCCCAGGGAAACTGAGTCTGAATGCCTGGGGTTTCCACACAGTCACCCATTTCTTTTTAGCTCCCCATGTGACTGCAATGTGCTGGCTCACTGGTTTAGGGTGAGGCTGAAAAGCTCCCCAAAGTGATTCCAAGGTGCACCAGGGACAATAACCTCCACCCAAGGAGTTTGCTTCAGATTTCCCACTATTACCCTCCTTCTCCCCTACTGTGGTCAGGAGCTTCAAGGCCGCAAGAGGTCTCAGGAGGCCCTCTATTTACCAGGTCCAACAGGAGTTAAGGAATAAAACTAGCCAGACAAGTTGTTATCAGCTGAAGGCAGACCTACTGTCTTGCTGACTTTTACTGGGTTTTGAGGGAAGAGAAGGGAGTGAGCCCGCTAGACATGTGCAAGGGAAAGCTGAAAGAAGGCATTAACCAGCCTTATGATAACTCCTGTATTTTATATGAAGGTGAACTTCCACAAAAAAACAACAGAGCACCACACCACCCCTATCGTGACACACTACTCAAAAGATGTTTCACTTACAGATCATCTCTTGGGACCTTTCTTCCCCGCCCAGTCAGCTGTCCCCCGGTCACAAAGTTTGGGCAATATCCTCTCTGGAAATGGCTTTTTCACACTGTTCTAGAGAAAACAATGAACCTATCCAAAGCCAGCCAGAAGTAGATTTTTTTATTCTCATGGCTGCTTTATGGGATTCCTTTTATGTCAATTTCTCCCACGAAGTATTGACAATTTCTTTTTTTAACCTCAGAATCTACTGGCATGTTCCTACTACAGTAGAAATTAAATTTCAAAGGCATATATACAAAATGGGAATGTTATTTCTGTACTGTTTAGATGACTGAGAGCTCTGAATTCATGCTAGTAAAGCTCTGTAGTGCTAAAGGTATTTCAGCTAGACTACAGTGCTTTTAAAGGACAGATTTTAAAATGTGGTTTTCATTAATGTGACACATAGGAAAATTGAGTATTAAAAATGTTCTCCAAAGACCAGCCTGATGCAACAAACTGCAAAATGTATCAATTCTGCCAAACCAGAAATTCAGCAATAACTCCATTTGATATCCGAATTAAAGCCTAAGGACAGACAAATCTAGTAATTATTCCCATATTAAGAAAATAGCAACAGAAGATTACTGAATTAATTAGCTTGAATATATGAATTTTCAGAAAGCACAATCTAAAACTCAAAGGAAAATGATAAAAAAAAAAACAATGTTTATTACAGTGCCTATATATAACAGACACTTAGTAAAAGGGTATTTTTTTAAAATGAGGTAAGATGAGAGAAAGCCAGTGCCAACAAGTTATTTTAGGCAAAAATGTAAGTACATTATTAGGCAGTCTACTATATAGCGGGTAAATAGCTTAAGCCATTTGATCCCTCCACCTCTCTAGGTCCTGGGGGTTTTTTTCTAGGCAAAATGAGGGGCAGTGAACTGGAGGCTGTTTGAAGTTCTTTCCAGAACTATCATTCTATAATTCCAGGACTCCAATATAAAAGCCACTACCGTACCCACTATCCCCACACAAGACAGACTTAAAAGTTCAACTGTGACACATCTTTGCTAGAGCATAACACTTACTTTGTGCCAGAAAATGCACTCCAAGCTGAAATGAAATATAAGAATAGTAATCAGTTTCTTATTCTGACTTCTTTCATGTCACCGAATCACTCAAAAGGGTGGACAGGATAGTACTTCACTGTACTGCCTTCAACCCTGCAGACTGACAGAAAGCACTTGAGGGTGAGGGCAGGGGAGACCCCAAATCTCTGTAACCCTACCTGACCAGGCCACTGAGTCCCTCACAGTTCATCTGTAACCTAAGAGAGGTCAGACTCCATAATCTCTCATAGCCTTCCCTACATAAACATCACGAAATTCTCAGAGAGACTGGAATCCCAACTAAAAATTATGGTTTGTTCACAAAATAGTCAATTTGGAAAGTAGAGATACACAACACTTTACACCACAGAGATAAAGACTTAATCCTAGTCCAAACAGGCCACCCTAACAGCTGTGTTCAATAACATGTGTTCATCAGCGAACTAGGAACACTTCCTACTCCAACTTCTTTGCCCCACCTCAATTCTTGGTATTCTTCAGTTTCACCTGGGAGCACATTAGAAAGGCAAACCTCAGGCCCCATCCCAGAGTCCTTCCATCAGAATCTGCATTTTAACAAGCTCTCTAGCTGATTCAAGTGCACACTAAAGTGGGAGACACACTGAAGCAAGCACAGAAAATTAAGAAAGGAAAACTTCAGGGCTGTTAACTTCTGCCGTCCTTTGCCTCTCAACCGCAACCTAACTCCCACCCAGGCTCTCTTCTCACTGTTACCCAGGGCCCCAGGCGCTCCAGCCTCTTCTCTGCCTAGTCCCATCTTGTCTACCTATCCAACCTGTCGATACCCTGGATGACTGGTTAGGTGCTACACATAAGTCAAAACTGAAAGGCCTTAAAATCTCGTTTCTCCACTGCTTACTAGTGATGTGACTATAGGTAAATTACTTTACCTTTCTATCCATATGTGAAATAGGGATTAAAAATGAACTGCATAGAAGAGAGCTCAGAGGCAGTACTCAAGATAGCTATTATTTTTTGGACACACTGAATTGAGGCACTAGAGCACCTGAAACCAGAGCAACTTATGACTTATTTGTCCCCTTTACTGACTCAAATAAAGCATGTTGTTTCCAAAACTCTCACATATCAACCCAACGTCCATTGTCAGCATTTTTTCTGAGTCTTCACCCCTCCATTTCCTTTAATTTATATAATCACATTATCAAAGGCTAATGAGTCCCCAGTGAGCTTAGCACACCTTGGTTCTTTTCAAAATCGCTGTTTATGGAATACGCTCAACTCAAACAAACGGCTTGCACACTGTGAATGGCATACCCCAGACACTCCCCATGTGACCAACACAAAGAAACTGAAAAATCACCCAGTAATGGAGCCTGTGCCAACTTCCCCTCTAATGAGAGAAGGTCATGAATTTGAAAAAGACTGATTCAAACCAAGAGCTTGTTTTTCCCTAAACATAAAGAAATTAAAAGCTATCATATGAGAGCCTTAACCTCAAGCACATAAGCCTCAATCCCACCATTTGTTTTATTTTTCCTAAGAACTGAAACTCATATTCAAACTCCATCTTCTGAAACACACACAGCAGACACATCTGGTTAGTTTACCTGTAGTAGATCGCATTTCCCCATCTTAAATCAGCATTTTGGGGAAGGAAATAGACTTCACTTACTCTCCTAAACACCCGTAAGAAGCCTGCACCCTGCAAGCTGGGTATGCACAACTTCTCCAGCCCTCCTACTCTCATTTCCTGTTGCGCTAAGAAAAGCAGGTCAGGTGCTGCCATACATGAACTGAGGCACCAGAGTACCTCAAACCAAAGCAACTTGTGACTTGTCATTTTGCTATTATCCTCCTACCCTAATAAATGGATGAAAACTCCTAACTGCTTGCTAGAAAACAGGACAAGCAGTAACACTGCATCAATAGCGATTAGACATTTTCTGTAAAAGGAAGGTATTTAAAGTCAGCATTTTATCTCCATCTTAATCCCCAAAAAACAGAATCTTCCACACTATACAAAATCTTCTTCGTAGTCCTTAATGGAGAACTGAGATGTGACAAGAAAACAGCTCTCAAAGAACGTGACAGGGGGCTTAAAAAGTCTGCCAGCCTCCTGACTATGCGGCTCCCAGCAGTGGGCTGGCAGGGGACAGACCAGCACACAGCCTGACCACAGTCCAAACCGCTGACCCTCAGAACCAAGAGCAAATAAAATGATAGTTGTTTTATGCTATTAAGTTTTGGGGGTGGTTCGTTACCCAGCAAAGGTCAATGGAAAGAAGCATTTATCACCACCTTAAACATTTATTTCCTGTCTGCTTAATCTCTATGTAAAGTATGGACTGTGTCTTCTTTAGTTAATTCTGTATTCCCACCATCTAGGAGAGCACCTGCAGTATTTTTATGTTGAATAAATATGCTATATACATCTGGACAGAAGCCCATATGTAGTTTTCAGTTTAAAAAAAAATACAATTCTTAGTTTAAAATAATTTTTCAAATACATTTATATAAATATATAATTCTTAGTTAATGAAAAAGCATTAGTACTGTAGAACACAAAGTTATTTTTTGTGTCTCTACTATGAAAAAAAATTGTATTGTATTGTTATGGACTGAATGCATTGATTGCTCTGCCCGCCCTGAAAAAAAATTTCTGTATTGAAGCCTTAACTCCTCCATACCTCAGAATGTGTCTGTTTTTGGAGATGGAGTTTTAAAGACATGACCAGGTTAAAATGAGGTTATTAGAGTTGTCCTTGTAAGAGGAGGAAAATTGAACACGTAGAGACAAAACAGGTACACATATACACAGAGGACAGACCACGTGAGGGCAGAGCAAGACCTCCGCCGTCTGCAAGCCAAGGAGAGGCCAAGGAGAGATCAAGCCTCCATCTTGGCTTCTAGCCACTAAATATTTTGGTATGGCAGCTCAAGCAAACTCACACAGGGATGGAGTTCACATGCAATTTTTCTTGTGGCTCTTGTGGTCTCTTATTTTCACATTCTCTGAAAAATGAAAATTTATTGAGGAATTCAGAAGAAATGTTGAGTGACAACTTTTCTAATTGATCTTTTAACAAAGAAGAGATAGGTGTCAGTCCCATTTTCGTGACTGATGAGCTCTGAGATTTTGGAAGGCGTCTCTGTAGCCTCCTTAGAACAAATCTTAGATCCATTCTTCTACCAATGTTTGAATTGGATAATCTTCAAGCCTTCTCCCAGCCTTAACATGCAATGACCTAAATGGAAATAATCATCAGAATTTCAAAAGAATTCTGCAAATGATTTAAAAAGGAGTTTAATTCCTACTTTTTTTCAGGGTTGGTGTACATCAGTGTTGAACCTCACAGGAAGGATAGTTTTCCCAGTTTGCTGATGAAAGGGCAGATTAGTTATGTAAGATAATGACAGAATACATTTTATACTTTCAGGAAGAGAGAGGCTTTCCTGCTGCTTTCTTCAAAGAATCTCTTTTGAAATATAAGGTAATCGTATCTCTTAGGTACAAACAAACATGTTACACAGATGGCATAATTCTCTCAAAGTTAAAGTTTATTTCTCAATAAGGTTTCTCACAAGTAGCAGAAATACATTTTACAGCAAAATCTTCCGGCCCTATACTTTAATCTGAACAGTTTGCCTGGATGAAATCTGTGTTCTGGGCAGTTCCTATTTTGCTAATACTTTTAAACAATCCAAAAAGTTGGCTATTTTGAGAATGTAGGAATAATAAATGTTAAACTAAGCCTGACAAGACTTGATTATTTAGCATTTTTGTAGCACTATCAGATTTCCCAAGTGCCTTAACGTCACTCCTGTTTCTTGAAGCAACACTGGATTGAACTTGAGATTCATCTGTACTGTATGAGTGAGGTTCTTACACAAAGATATCAAACAACTTGCTCTTGTCACAAGGCCAGGTGAGTTTCAGGATTATAATTGAAATGGAAAGCTCATTGGGTATTTGTTACTTTTGGTGGGGTCAGGGTGATGAGAGATTAAAACTTTTTCATTTATCATTTTCAAACTGAAATCTTAGGTCAGCAAAGTACATTTTTCCTCTTAGATGAAATATTTCCAGCAAAATAAAGATTTTGGCTTAATAGAAATTCTTCATTAATCAACTCTTGGAAGTTCAAGGCAAACTATTCCTTAGACTGTCAAGGCCAGAGTCTTTGATCTTTCTTAAGAAACATATTTCTATATCCTTTGCTGATAATGACAGATATGTCATCTAGGTATATAATTTGTACAATTTCTGGAGTAGACGTTTTACAGTGAAATTTTTATTTTAAAAAATGGAAAAAATAATCTAGGTAATTATTTTCCATCTAGATTACCTTGGTTTGGTTCCATTTCCTTAGATCTTTTACTTTTTTCCTCTTCTGTGCTATATAGTACTTAATTTACAGGTTCACTGAGATTTGGAAAGAATCCGTGGCATTATCAAATTATTTCTTAGTGCATTTGCAGAGTGAAGATTTGGAAATACCTCTCATGCTCTCTCACAAATACATGGGAGAAGGGAGTCTACTGTCTCTGCTATGCAGACAGGTATGAACAGACATTAGTCTGCAAAATAGTAAAGCTTTTAATCATGAGAGGAATAAGTCCCAACTCAAAAAACTGTTGGCAACTGTAAAATAAAAAAAGTTTCCTGAAAGTATGTGCTAGGGTCAGTCAGTAAAAAAAAAATAGCAAAAGCAATAGGTTCTTAAGAACAAAGTTGGAAAACTCACTTTCCAATTTCAAACCTTATTCAAAACTACAATAATCAAAACAGTGTGCCACTGGCATAGGATAAACAGAGATCAATGGAACAGAATCAGGAGCCCAGAAACTTTTAAAGAGTTCTGAAACCCTCACATTTTAGGTCAGTTTTCGACAAATGAATAGGAAAAAAGCAGTCCTTTTAACAGATGGTGCTGGGACTAGAGGATACCCACATGCAAATGAATGATGCTGTACCCCTACTTCACAACATATACAAAAATTGATTCAAAATGGATCAAAGAACTATATACAAGTACTCAAACTATAAAACTTAAAAGAAAACATAGGAGTAAATCTTCATAACCTTGGCTTAGGCAGTGGTTTCTTAGATATGACATCAAAACATGGGCAACAAAAGAAATGCATAATTGGACTTCATCAGAATTTGAAACTTTTCTGCTTCAAACACAGCATCAGTAAAGTATAAAGTCAACCCAAAGAATGGGAGAAAAATTCTGCAAGTCATTTAACTGGCAAAAGACTCATAACTAATACATAAAGAACTCTTACAACTCAAAAATTTTAAAAAAACAACACAACTTATAATGGGCAAAGGATCTGCATAACTATTTATTCAGAGATATTCAACTGGCCAACAAGCATCCAGAAAGATGCTCAACATTAGTAGCCACCAAAGGCTGCAAATCAAAACCACTAAAATGAGGAATCAAAGATAGCTAATTACAAAAACAGTTAATTACAAGTACTGACAAGGATGTGGAGAAACTGCAATCTTCACATACTGCTGGTGGAAATGTAAAATGGTACAGTTGCTTTGGAAAGAGTCTGGCAGTTTCTCAAAAGGTTAGACGGAGTTACTGTATGACCAAGCATGACCCTAGATATATACCCAACAGAAATGAAAACACAACTGTGATATACGATGAGTCATAAGAAATACATACTTGGTCATTCAGATGACCAAATTATGTATTTCCCAGGTGTCTTTGGTCTTCATCCACAATTCCTAAAGACACTGCAGAGTCTTTAAGGTGAAATGCATGTTTTGTCATGTTAGTAAGAGACTTTTGGATCTACTCCCACCACTTCCACTGCCAAGGGCAGAGGTAGAAGGTTAAAGCAGCCAAGAGTCAAACATGGCTACACAATTAAGCCCTCAAAAAATACCTCTGAAAAGAGCTTATTGCTCTCTTGAATCCTGCTTCTCTGTTGGAGAGTTTCTATGCTTGGGCAACCAGAACATCTCCACGTGCCACTGAACCAAGGCCCCAAGCTCCTTTATTTGGGACCCTGCCCTACCTATCTCTTCATTCAGCTATTAACTTGTATCCTTTACAGTATCTTTTATTAAACTGGCAAAGGTAAGTGTTTACCTGAGTTCTAAGAGCCACTCTATCAAAATAACTGAACCTAAAGAGGGGGTCATGAGAACCTCCAATCTGTAGCAGGTTGGTCAGAAGTACAGGTAACTGCCTGGGTCTTGCAACTAGCGTCTGGGGTGGGGGGTGGAGGGTGGTCTTGTAGGACGGAGCCCCCAACCTGGGGAATCTGGTGCTGTCTCCGGGCAGATAGCATCAGAATAGAGTTGAATTCTTAGACACCTGCTGGTGTTCAAGAATTGCTTGTTGTGTGTGTGGGAAGACTCCCCCTCCCACACACACAGGGGGATCAGTCTGGGAACCTGAAAGGAGTGAGGAACATTCACAAAAACTTGAATACAAGTGTTCATAGCAGGCATTATTCCTAGTAGTCCCAAAGTAGAAACAACCCACATGCCCATCAAAATGTGGTATATCCATACAATGGAATATTATTCAGCAAAGGAAAGAAATGAAGTAACAATACATACCACAAGACAGGTGCATCCTGAAAACAAGCTAAGTGAACTAAGCTAGGCGCAAAACACATACTATCTGATTCCATTTATAGATTTACCTGTTCTGGCCATTTCATAGAGACAGAAAATAGATGAGTGGTAACCTGGGGCTGAGGTGTGGGGAGGGGGAGAGGTAGGGATAGGAGGACTATATATGGGGTTTCTTTTCTGGAGTGATGACTGTGTTCTAGACTGTGGTTATGATTGCACAACTCTGGCAATATACTAAAAGCCACTGAATTGTACATTTTCAACAGGTGAATAGTGCGGTGTTTGAATTACATCTTTATAAACCTTTATTTTTAAATGGTATTTTTAAAATCCAAGGTGGTTCTCCTCCTACTCCCCACTACTCCCATCAAGAAAGGGAGAGGGGTTGTTTCCACAGTTTGTCATGTTGCTCATGTCTCATAGTGAATGTATGGTGAACAAGAAACAGACCGGAAATACCACTGTGGACTTCTAGCTGAGGAGTTGTTAACCCAGCCTGGATTTACCTTTCTACTTCAAGTAACCAAAACAAACCCATACAAAATGTATGAAACAAAGCTTTTAAGAAACTAGACATCAAACTATGAAGGACAGTGACAACCTGAGAGAGAGGAAACAAATGAGGTGAGTCATCCAACTGCCTGGACTTACTCTCAACAAAGTTTTCGGGCATGGCACAGGGAGAAGAAACCCAAGCAGAGTCCAGCAGACTCCCCTAGTTTAGAAGGAGATGAGAGTCCAGGTAGACCAAGGCAGCTAGAGCTCCAGGTGAGCGTACCAGAGACAAGAGCTGCCCCAAAAGAGAAGAACTCCCAAGCTCTTCAGATGAATGAGTCCAGGTATTCAGCCACGTAATGACCAGCAGAAGCATGTAAGCAAGTGCCCAAGACTGAGGGAGAAATCTATTCAAAGGGGTTAGAAAGAACAGTACAGGTAGTCACACAGGGAGGAGAACAGACCCTACGCTCACCCAACAAATGAAAAGACTCACAAGTCATAGACAAGTAGAGTGCTCAGAAAGTCTTACCTGAGTAGTGGGGCATAACTGGCACTAGGCTAACCACTGCTCCAGACCTCCTTAACAAAAATCATAAAAGGCACAAAAGTATCAAATTATTTCCATGTGACTTAAGCGCACCCCAGAACAAGGCTCAAGGATACTCATAGGAATACAAAAATACCCAACACCGAACAAAGTAAAATTCATAACATCTGCACCTACTCAAAGATCACCTCACAAAAAGCCTAACCAATATTGAGAATAACAGAAACCAACCCCATACTGACACACATATCAAAATTACAGGCAAGGATGCTAGAACCACTATTATAACCATACATTCAAATGTTAAATAGAGACCTAAAAATATTTTTTTTAATCCTCATCTTCTAGACATGAAAAATCCAATGTCTGAGATGAAAAATACACTGGATGGGATTAATGGCAGAGTCAACATTGAAGAAGAAACGTTAACATGAAGACACAGCAAATGGAACTAGCCAAAATGAAGCCTAAAAGGGAGAGAGAGAAAAAAAAAAGATGATCAGTGACTAGTGAGACAACTTCAAGTGGCCTAATAAACATGTAATAGGAGTCCTCAGTCCTAAGAAGTGGGAATGGGAAGATAAGGGGAAAAAAAATTGAAGTAATGGCCAAAATTTTCCAAATTTGATTAAATCTCAAAACTCACCAATCCAGGCAGCCCACAAACTCCAAGCACAAGAAACATGAAGAAAAGCACACCAAGATGCATCATGATCAAATTGCTCAGTAGCAGGGATAAAGGGAAAATCTTTAAAAAAAAAAAAAATGACATGTACATGTACAAAGGAACAAAATATGGACAGCCAATCTTTAGATTGTGAGAAGATAGTGGAATAGTATCACTAAAATAATGAATGAAAAAACCTGGAATTCCATAACAGAGCAAAAATTTCTTCTAAAAATTGAAGCATAAAAATAAGTTTTCAGACATAAAAAAGCTGAAAGAGTTCATCACAAGGAGACCTGTACTATAAAAAAAGATAAAGTCCTTCAGACAGAAGTGAAACGGCACCAATCTACACAAAAATTAAGCACTAGAAATGAATGCTGACCACATGGGTAGACCTATTATTAGGGTTTTTTCCCTTACTATTTATACCTTTTCAAAAGATAGCTGACTGTTGAAACAGAAATAACATACATAGATTTGTAACATACATAAAAGTAAAATGAATTAACAAAATTACTTACTGTAAGGCCAGTGTGGGTAAAATTGTAGTATTTCCAGAATATCTCACCTGTAACTGCCTATCAATAGGCGTTGAGAGGTGGAAAGAAGTATGGCTTTAGTATATTTGCATCATTCCTCAGGAGTGGAGAGAAGTTCGTCTCCATATCAATGGGTAATTACCTGGGCAACAGAGGGTTTATCTGTACCTGAGAGGTGAGGGGGAGGGCCGGGTTTGCTTCTGCTGGAGCAGGAAAGAGAGCAGGGCCCAGACTGCAGTTTGTAGGCAATAAGAAGATTTTAAAACTTTATTTCTCCCTTTGATTTCAGTTTTTAGAGGTATTTTGCCCCAGGATTTCCTCTCCAGACTTACATCTAGTGTAGTAGCAGGATTCCTCTGAACCCAAAATCTGTCATTAACAGGAGCAACCTTTGGGAGGGCTGCCCCTAGAAATGACGGGGAGAAGCAGCACTCACGCCGAGGGACATGTGTCTACACTCGTGTGGTCGTGGAGGTACCACCACCGCTTCTGGCCGCACCACCCCCGTTCTGTGGCCCAAGCCTAAGGCTACTGCTTCTGCCACTGCTACTGCTGCTCCTGCTGCCAGCTGAAGACTGGTCACAACTGTGGAAAGGAGCAGAGGTCCGCTTCACCTTAATAGAGAAGCAACTGACTGCTGCGTACCACACCTTGCTGGCTACAGAGCCCATCACCAGAACAGCTCTGACCAAGGTAATAACAACCTATCCCATCGCAGGGTGGGTGAGAGACTGGACCCAAAGGTCATGGAGTGGTGTGGCACAGACACCTACCATATATCATGTGACTGGCCATTTGCCTTTGGCATCCCCAGGGAATGATGAAGCAGATACATTGGCCCAGATGCGCTGGCTAGAAGTAAGTAACAAAAGTACTTACTGTAAGGCCAGTGTGGGTAAAATTGTAGTATTTCCAGAATATCTCACCTGCAACTGCATATCAATAGGCGTTCAGAGGTGGAAAGAAGTATGGCTTTAGCATATTTGCATCATTCCTCAGGGGTAGAGAGAAGTTCATCTCCATATCAATGGGTAACTACCTGGGCAAAGGAGGGTTTATTGGTACCTGAGAGGTGATGGGGGGAGGGCCCGTTTTGCTTCTGCTGGAGCAGGAAAGAGAGAAGGGCCCAGACTGCTGTTTGTAAGCAATAAACAGATTTTAAACTTTATTTCTCCCTTTGACTGATTTCGGTTTTTAGACATATTTTGCTCCTGGATTTCCTCTCCCCAGACTTACAGCCAGGTAGGGAGAAATGGAAGAAATACTAATTTGTAATGTTCTCATACATGCAGTATACATACTTTGAAGGTGAATTATGATAGGTTAAAGTGTGAACTATAAATCCTAAAGCAACCTATGAAACAATGCAAGTAGAAATTATAGCTAATAAGCCAGAAAATATAATCATAAAAATACTCCACTAGTCCAAAAGAAAGCAAAACAGAAGGGAAAAGACAAACTACCAATGAGACCATGTCCTCAGCACATACAACCAGAAAGAAATAAAACAGAAGAGAAAAAAAAAAATCAACATCCTATGTAAAATTTAGCAACTTAAGTCATTTTCCTAGAAGTAAAAGGGGGAATATATATTTTCATTTGAGTAGCAACTCATGAAATGTCTAAATCAATCTTGGAGTTGATGACTGACAGAGGCCTTGAAACAAAATAAAAAAAATAATTTCACACTTTGATGGCTAATAATAACCAAAAAGGTCATTCTTTCAGGATGATTAGACCAAGGTAAGAAACATTACACTCTATATTAATGTTTTCAAAAAAGCACACAAAATCACATTTTTCTCAGTAGGCTCAAAAAAATAGTCTACACTATCAAAAACCAAGGAACACCAGTACCTGAAAAGAAATGCAAAGCTTTATCTTTTAAATCTTTGCCTTGTATAACCTGAACTCCAGAAACTTAAAAACTGAATGATCAGAAAGCTGTTAATATCGCTGTTCCCATTTTACAGGTCACCTGCAGTCCTAAGGTCAAAGAGACTAGGACCTGAATAAAGCATTCTGTCCTATGTGTAGTATAAGGCACTATGTGACCTACTCTGGGCCATCCATTCACCAAATATTCCAGATGTTAGTCACCGGACCCTCTGAGAGGTCTGAGGAGAGCTCTCTCCCCACCCTACCACTCTTTGGGCATTCTGAGGTGCTAAATTGATAAACTGAGAAATCCTGAAGCAGGAATTCAAAATAATAAACACCAAAGAAGCAACATCTTATAATAACAATGCCTCCCAAGAGACAGATGGCTCTAGGCAAACTCAAAGGGGCTGACAATTACCATAATCAATGGAACACACCCCTCCTATAGTTATTCAAAGTTCTATTAACTAAAGTGAGTCATAAACTCAATGGTTTGTTTTAACTATGAGCTGACTTTGCTCCCTCCTCGGCCAACTATGCCTCATCCAGACAACCTAAATTTAAATGATAAAGCCTCATTGTGTACACACCACCGTACCTATTTTATCAGATCCAGCTTAGCCACACCCCTAAAGGCTCAGCTCTTCCCCATCTGCAGTATTAACCTCTTAAAACTGCTTGCTGTGTGCTTTTCAACGCCGAAACCTCACTGTTCTTCTTGGTCACTGTCCCCACTACTTGAGTAATAAATGATGGAAATGAATCTTGCCTAGCAGAGCAGGCTCAAAATATCTACAAACAGGGAACACAAAAGAGGTACTAAGCCCTCAAATCACTTAAGAGTAAAGAGCTAAACATCCGCAAGTTTTTTCTAGGAACTAAGGAAAGAAGCAACAATAATGGATGAGAGCATATGTGCATATAGAGAACAGAGACGCTCTAATATGCCAAGTCCAAACAGGAAAGGCCCCAGGACATGCCCTAGCAGGTGAATGAATATACCCACCTAATTGCGTGTCACTTGAATGCCATCCACAACTTCAGGCAATATTCTGTGCCTACTCGGAGATCCCCAATGAATTCTATGTCCCTTGGATATACAGCCCTAAAGTGAGGCAACATTCAGTCTTTGACTTCTCAGTCTTTGAGGATCTCAAAACCGCAGTCATAAAACTACACAGGAATTAAATAAAGAGGGTCTCAGAAACCGATGGGACGAAAGGGTCTGGCCATCAAGAGTATTCTGTAACTATCATAAACAGGTAAAAATAAAATCTCCAAGAACAAGAATTTTCAAAAAGTATATTACTTTTAAATTTAATTAGATGTGATCTGACTGCATTAAGTCCCTAATAAAAGATAGAAGTACTTTATGTAAAAGATGAGAAAATACTAAAGGTACACTTGATGCAAATCAAATTAGTAATATTCCCCTATATAACATAAATCATTTAATTCGGTACATTTTCTGACCAAAGATAATAGATTGTGTTTTGTTTTTAAACCTGGGGAGTCAACAGTGTCCACCTAGGATGAAGGAGAACTCCAGTCTTTAGCATCATACGGCAACTAGCTATTACACAATGGAATCCCCCCCAAAAAATAGCTGGGAGGGGAAAACTGGTTTGGCCTGGTTCCTGATACTAATGACCTCACTGAGAGTACACAGTTTGTGTTTACAGAGATAAGAAACTGTATTCATGTTTAAAGAAATGACTTAAACTCACAGTGATGACTAATAATGAGTGGGGAAGGTAAAAGTTTCAGGGAAGCAGACAGGCATGCAGGGTCACCAGAACCCAGATATATTTGGTTATACTGACAAGAAATGGAAAGATAAGATCCAGGCAGATAAATTCCCACTGCTTTCTCCCTTCTACGGAGACTCCAAAGTGCAGTTCCAACCCACAGCTCATCTAAACAAGTCTGGGATAGCAGGCCAAAACACCTGCTGAATGCAGTGTTCACCACAGTCAAAAACTAGAAACAACTCCAAGATCCATCAGCTGGTGAACAGACAGACAAGTGTAGTATAACTGTGTACTGGAAAACTATGCAGAAATAAAGAGGAATAAACGACCACACTTAGCAGTGCGGATGAACTTCAAAGACATTACCAAAGTAAAAGAAACCAGACACCAGAGACCACACACTGTATGATTCCATTTATAAGAAATGTTCAAAAAGGGAAAATGTATAGAGACAGAAAATAAATGAATGGTTGTCTGGGGCTCTGGGTTGCAACAGGGATTAACTGTATGTAAATGGGCGTGAGGGACCTGGCCAGGGTGGCCAAAGTGCTCTAACACTGCTCTGGGGTGATGACTGCAATTCAGTAAATTTACTAAAAATTGCTGAAATGTAAACTTGAAATCAGTGATTCTCATGACACATAAAATATACTTCAAAAAAGCTGTTCAGAAAAAATGAAAAACCTGTTGAGCAAATTTGAAGGCTTGTCTAGAGCAGCAGTGCCATGCCTTACTCTCCCTGTCCTCATCCTCACCTCCCTGGGCTTGTATCTCCCACTTAAAGCAGCACAAACGTCAAGCACTAAGCCCATGTTTTCATTTTCATTGCTGCTATTGTTTTGTTATGGTTATTGTTCTGAATGAAAAGTAGCAAACGCCTAAGCAAAACCATAAGTTTGAAATCAAAGACACAACTTCTGGTTAACTTCTAATCTGATGGACTGATCAATGAGTCATGGAGGTTAATGCCCATAACAATGATTATAAGGTAAACAGAAGAACAAAGAGATAAAGTGGAAGGGAGACATTTCTATCAAGGTTTGACAGCTAGAATGGACGAAGCAGTAATCACTTTGGGAAGAGGAAAATTTTCAACCAAAGTGAAAAGGTCGCAAGTGAGGCAAGATGCCCCCATAGAACCCTGAGAAGATCACCATTTGGAAGCAGCTGATACCAAGTGAAGTGTAAGGCTGAAATCAGGAGAACTGGTATTTAGTGACTGTCCCTGCTCCCCTTTCCCACCCACAATCTGGTGACTGTCCCACATCACTCCACACCCACAGAAACCACAGAGGTTTGGTCCCTCAAGACAGTGAAGGAGAAATGCTCCAGATGAGAGGACCTGAGGCAAAGTAGTGAGACACGAGGTAAAAAGTTAAGATAATTAGACTGTGGGTCTTCAGTCTCCTTCCACCCCCCTGGAGTCCAGAACTCCCACAGATGTTCAGCCTCTGGTGGCGGAAAAGCCTCTGAGCTATTTAGAAGTGGAGTTCCCCATACATAAGAACTGCGAATCCCCCACCAGTCCTCCCTACTTTGAAGTACCAACAGACAACAAGCGTGCTGCTCACATACACTAGCCTCCAATTCATTTCTAGTGCCTTACTCTTATGTATGAGCAGTCATGAATATCCGGGCACTTAAGGAAAATCTTCATCATTAAAGACAAAGACCAAAATAAACAAGAAAAATGAAATCTGAAGGAAACGGGGAAAAAATGCATGAGCAGAAGAACACCAACCAACAAAAAAATCAATACTCAGCATCCTCAGAAAAAGAGCAAGCTATCTACAAAAGAACAGATGCAGAAAAAAAACAAAAAAAATTAAGAGGGCTGTTCTTATAAATTAAAAATGATAAAGTCAAAAATCAACAGAAGTATTGACACATGAAGTCAGACTTCCCTTAATAGCCAAGTTAAAAAAGAAAAATACACACAACAGTAGAGGAAAAGATAAGAAAATTAATCGTAAAGGTGACTATTAAGACTTCCAGAAAGAGAAACAAGAGGAGTTGGAGGGGAGTATAAAAAATTTCCCAGAAAAAAAGGGCATCTCAAGATGAAAAGAATTAAACCAAGTACTTAGGACAGTGAATGACAACAAAAGCCACTCACAAAATCTTCAGAACACCAAAAATAAAGAGAATATCCTAAAAGCTTCCCAAAAGAAGTTTAGAACAGTTCACATTCAGACAAAAGATCAATGTCTTCAAAATTTCAAAAGAAAATTGGATATTCAACTTAGAGTTATGTTCCACCAGCTAACATAATCCCATGTAAAGAACAAAGACACAGTCAGATATCCAAGGACTTAATTACGGCCTGTCCATCCTTTCTTAACAAGCTACTGGAGGATGTGCTTCAGGAAAATAAGGTAGTAAACCAAAAAAGAATACTGGAATAGAGGAAACAGAAATGTCCCCACCAGCTGTACACCAGGTCTAGGGAGCACCCATACCTGGCCAGCTCTGAGGATCCTCCAGGGATTTTTTGAAAAACAGAATCAGCTGGGTACCTGAAACAATAACTTGCCCGACTTATTTAAGCATTTGGGAAAACTTGATGAAGGCTTAACTTTGCCAGGCATTTGATGTCTTTTGGGGCCTCTGAGGAGGAAAGTAAGGGCAAGTACATAGAAAACTCAGTAAATTAAACAGTAAGGCAATGTGAGGGGAAAGAAATGTTTAAAAAAGTTCAGTGTGTTTGTTTATATTGGACTGCGTGGCTCAAGTTAACTGGTATTTACATAGTCATGATAATATAAACAACTATCATTTACCATTAATATAAATTATATGTTTATATATAATGCTATGTGTTCATTTAAGGGATTATATATGTCATTTAAGGGATTATATACGTTCATTTTATATATTATATATGTTCATTTAAGAGAGGGGCTGAGTATAAGAGCTGTATCTTCAACTACTATGGAACTACCCTAGTAGTTCAGTAACTGTAACTACAGTTATAATTAAGTCAATATATATAACTATTAAATCAAGAAATACCCACATAAGCATAATTTAGAAATACAGCAGTATTTTTAATACTTATTTCTAAATTTCAGATGTAGCAACTAAAAGCATTGAAAATAGATGCCTCCTGGGAACAGGGCAATTCCAAGTTTTCATATAAGAATTTTACTAACATTTGATTAACTATGTGCATTCATAACTTTGATAATTTTTAAGGCCCTATTTATTACATAATGAAAATAAAATGTTAAAGTCATAGCATAAAAGTGGGGTTTTTTTTAATTGTTTAAACTTAACAGGATAATTTGTCAGTATCTGGCCAAACCTGAGATAATTATGATGCCCCAGAGATCAAAGGCAAATTAAGCTTGAGGCTGTAAGCGTGTGCTCCAGCTTCCTGCTTCTGGGGGGGGGGGGGTGAACAGCGGAGACTGGACGATGGCCCCCAGTTCTCCAGCTTGCTGATGCAACAAATCAACACAGCAGCATGCCGAGAGCCCTGTGCAGAACCAGCCCTGCCAACACAGTGCTCTCCAAGAATGGCCGGCTGACCAGGGTACACAGCAAGTTAATTTCAGAAATTGAGGGTGACTGTGTATAAACATACCCAGCAATTTGACAGGGTAACATTATGTCCTTTCATTCTAATAATAAAAAGAATTTAGGCTGCTACTTTGTGTCTTTCTCATTTCGTTTTTCTAGTCATTTGTTCTGTACGGCAGCACAGAGAAGTCCTGCTCAGGCTGGAAACGCACAGGAGCCTGAGGCGGTCACTTGCGCGGGTGCCTGTCCTGTGTCTGAATCATCCAACTGTGGTGGGCAGACCTAGAGACATATGTGACCAGTTTATCATTGATGCTACACATTTGGCATGTTGTGTCCACCCCCATCCTTCCTAAGTTCCTGGAGGGTAAACGTATGGCCTGCTTCCTTCACCACCATGTATACACCTAACACACAGAGCAGGGGCCCAGCTCAGGAACAGCAGAGCAAGAGCTTTAAGTGAAATGAAACCATCTGTACGGTTAATCGTTTTGCATCTTGTCTCCCCAACTTAGTGCTGAAGTTCCTCATAATGCTACATAGACTAGATTTTCTAAGATACCAGTTTTAAAACCTCGGAAATTCCTAAAAGTTATCCTGTTGTCCTTCCTTTTGAAGTTCTTTTTTGTAGAGAAAAGTGCCTCTCAACACATCGCTTCTCTTCAGAATAATGTCAGAAGACTTTTATTACTGAACCAGTCTCATAACAGAGTATCAGATTATCTGTCTGGTGTGCAGTTCTATACCATTATAAAACCTAAGAACATACCCATGCTGGTCACTGGTAATATGACACTACCCTGGCCTTCTCTGTTGTGTTCCTGCCAACCCTCCGTATGTCCACAAACTTTATCACATTTAAATTATTGTGTTACCACATTATTAGAGCAAAATAACTGTCAACCAAATCTCCCCAAAAGTTAGCTAAGTATGTGGGAATCTCTACCCTCTGATAATCAAGTAACTGGTCCCCAATTAAATATTAAATATACCTTAACGTTTCAATATTGGTTATTCAGACTAGTACTATAAGAATCCAACTTGAAGTCATGAAAACCATTCGTAGTAAATATTCAATTACTTGCAAATACTTTATGAAATGCCCAGAGATCCACTAACTATACAGGTGACCCCTGAACAACACTGGGGGGTTAGGAACACCCATTGTTTGTGCTGTGAAGGCGAAAACTGGGGTGTAACTCTTGACACCCCCCAAAACTATTAACAACCTACTACTGACTGGAAGTCTCACAGATAACAAATAAACAGTTGATTAACACATAGGTTGTATGTGTATCATATACCATAGAGAAAAGAAAATGTTTTTTTCAAATTGTTGCAAACCTCCAAAACATTTTCCAATATGTACTGAAACAAGATCACATATAAGTGGACCCGCAGGGTTCAAACATGGGTTGTTCAAGGGTGAACAGCTTATTTATCTACTTGTGAGAGAAATAAAGTTCTTAAAACACTGATTTTAAAAGGTAGGTGGTGACCTAAAATTGTTTCCACCCTTAACATTGTTAGAAATTCTAAATAAGCAGTGTTTGCTTTTGAGAACTTAGGATGGCAGAAAGTCCTTGACTCAGTACAGTTAACCGTCAGGCAGTCTGCACTTCTGTACATTTTACTTCAAAGTCTATAATATACCTATACATGAGGTAGGGAGCGTGCCTTCCAGGTCATCACACCCTAGTGCTGCCCTGGGGTCAACAGCTTTGCTTCAGAACCTGGACCACCTAGGTCCACGTATTTAAATACCCTACTGCTGCATGCCAATTTTTTTAAGTGAATGTTATGTACTAAAATGAAAGCACTGATACTAATGATTCAGCAGCACAGACATCATAAATAATACAACTGTGAGATGGGAATCACCTGATGCTCTAGCAACTGTTCACAACCAGGTGGTGAATTTACTAAAAAAGCAAAGACACAAAGGACCATGCGTGAAATTCATGCACCAAAGCATCCATCTCTAAGTTAAAATATACTTAGTTTATAATATTTTTAGTTCTCTGGGAATCAAACTTCTTAGATGATTATTCCTTGGCTTAGCACATCTGTTCAGGGATGCATTATTTCAAAAGTAGGATACATTATTTCAAAAACCTCTCTGCTCTCTCAGGATCAGTCCACAAAAATCTATACACACACACACACACTGCACAAAAGGTGACCCCAGATATCATCTTTTGATTATGTCACTATATATATATATTCAAAATTGGTTAAGACAAAAGGCAAAAATACAAGTTTGTGGCTATGCAAATTAACATTTGTTTATTCCAAAGTTTCAAGCAATAAGGAATTACCAAACCATCAGCAGCAAGGCTTTTTTTATCTGGTGCTGGATTTTCTGTAAGCCTTCTGATGTTCTTGATTTCATTTAGTACAAAAATAGTTTTTGGAAGTTTGGGGTCGATGTTTTTTGAGAGCTACACACCGATCCATGTTCCACAACAGTGCTGGCTTCCTCTCACCCAGTCCAAGCCCAGAATCCTTCTAGCAAGAAGGAACTCAATGTCTCAAAACAAGTCTGTACATGCCACTCAGTGGCAGAGCAACCCTCCTAACGAAAACATCCACAGTAGTTCTACAAAATTCATTCTGCCCCATTGGATGCCTTTACCTCTAATTAAGAGATTTAGAGATGCTACACTTACAAGATAACATTTAGAGAACCCTCACAAAAGTTTAATTGTTTACTCCAAAATATTAGCCTAATGATTTTTAAAAGCTACACAATTTATCTGGCACTTCATTGCCCAGCAATCTTAAGTAATTTACCGCCATTACTATACCAAGGCTCCTCCTAATCCAGTGGGCTGTGTACCCATGTAAAGGGTCACACTAAAGCCCTGCAGAGAATGAATGACTTTATAAACCCGAGCCAGGGGGAATGCCGGAGAATCCACCCCAACCCTCGTCCTCTCTACCTCCCCTGCCACTACCCTGTCTCGGCCACACCCCCTCTATTCTGGACCATTGCCCTAGGCCAAGCACCTTACCTACTCCCTCCCAAAACATGATCAAGCCTCCTAATCCCAGTGATTTCCAATCCAAACAAAATTTTCAATGCCTCCTCAGTGCTCGGAGTGATGGCCCCCCTCAAATAACCTCCCCAGAGATGCCCACTATTCCCTAAGGCTCATGCCATTCCCATCAGCCACCACCAGACCTTCACTACACACACCGCCAACCTGCCTTTCTTCAATGAGGGGACAGCACAGCACAGTTCCCCACTGGGGGCAAACTCTCATGCTCGTTCTGCTCGCCACCTTCGGGCCTACTCTTCTCCTCAGCCAGCGAGGTCTGCTGCCACCTTTCCCCCAAGGACATGGCCAGACAGGGGCAAAGATGCTCAGTCCTCTGTAAGGCTGCAGTCCCTCCTGAGAGTAAGCCCTGCCTCCAGACACTGCACCTGGTGAATTCTAAACTCCCTAACTTCTGCTCTCACTCCCTACAGAACTTTCCAGACACAGGACTTTCCTCTCCTACTCAAGACACGTGGAACCCTAGCCACTGCGTGCCCACAAAATACAAAGTAAGTTACCCCAGGACTAAAACAAAAGGGTCAAATAAATATTAAAAGTAATAAAATCCAATACAAACTTTGATTACTTCCGGTTTTGATCTGATGAAAATAATTAACATGAACTACATTTACTCAACATGCACATGATCATCCTACAAACACTTCTTTCATAGGCATGAAACCTTGTCAACAGACTTTCACAATGTTTTTTTTTTATATGGAATGCTTCACGACTTTGCGTGTCATCCTTGAGCAGGGGCCATGTTACTCTTCTCTGTATCATTCCAATTTTAGTATATGTGCTGCCGAAGCGAGCACTCACAACATTTTCTTAAGTTTTAATTTATGAGTATCCTTCCCTCATAAATTAGATGATTCCTCAGAACTCTAAGGCAGAAAATAAATTTCTCTAAATAGAGCATACCTTCTATTTCAACTCCTCTTTTAAAAATCAAGTTATATACTGTTCAACTACAGACTATTAACCATTTTTGTCAGATAGAAGAAATTATGAACTATCTCCCAAAAAACCAATTTCATAGAACATACCAAAACTTGGAAAAAAACTCCATCTTTCTATTCATTCACTTCACATAACTATAGTCTTCTCAAAATAAGCAACCACTATCACTAAGAAGTGAGGAGCTTATAAGAAACATGAAAAACAGAAAATATACCAACGAAATAAATTAGGACTACTGGTTGTTCAGCATATACGTGTTTCACCTAAGTATGTTTTTAAAAAAAGCTTTCTTATAACAAATATTTTCCAAACACTGATGCTATTAATGCTTAGCAGCAATACACAAATGCTAGCATTAATAATCTAATCCCAAAACCACCCTACACAAATCATGTCAACAAAAATCCTAGATGAGCTCCTATGCATAAACCATATGGGCCTACAAGTCATACATTTAAGGGACAAGAAAATGAAGATGTTAATTATTTCTGCTATTTCCACCATCCATAAGACTAAACTTCCCAGTATTGATTAAGAATTCTTACTATAGTAAGAAAACATGTGAAACAATCAGGAAAATGTTAAGACTAAATATTGGATACTTAGGAATATCAGAATCATAGTACCAGTGAGAATGGCACTATGATTCTCTACAAAAAAAAAGATGCATACTCAAGTATTTATGGGTAAAATATCCAAGCTTTATGATAAGATAATGGAGGGGAAGAAGACCACAGATGAACCCCGACCAGTCATGGGCTGGTAACTGTTAAGCTGATCATCTACTCTCTACCAGTGTGTATGTGAAATTTTCCATAATTAAGGGTAGAACTGCTGGTGAGCAAAATCTCAGGCTCTGTTCATGATTGTCTGCCACTTCTGCACAGATTTCTCAATTCCTTAGGTTTGCATAATTTGAGAATCTCTCCTCCACTGTACATACTTTGTAGTCGAGAGCTGTGTCACTGCCAGTTGCCCAAATACTTCCCAAATGCAGGGCTCATCAAATCTATTTCGAAAGCTTGGGAGAAAGAGGGGATGGAACCCAAGAGGAAATGAGGAGGGGGTGAAAACAATGAACCTGCCCAAGTGTCACCATAAAGAACTCTCACCTCTTAAAACCAATACAGACATATTCAGGTTTCATTCTTCCTTTTTCTTAGGGTTTTAAAAATGCACTGTTGGCTTCCAGCTTACTTCACTGCCCCGCACAGCCATGCTGTCCGAAGAAGGCACAAACAATTCAGCTGCTGTGTAAGGAGGTCAAAAACAAGCTCTGGCTAACTCACTTGGAAGAGTACACTCACCACTTAGATTTGGCCAGAAAAACTAGGTTAGAAAAAATCCAACTGATGCTTAAACAAACACTGGGACTAGGGAGAGTATCTTTAAGCCAGTTACCAGGCCACTCAGTGAGTTCCAACACAATCTCTTCCAAGATTTTTCCAAAAGCTTCCAAATTCAGTTGAGCCCAGCAGGCTGAGTTAACAGGACTCCCTTTCAAATTCAAAAATCTGGCCCCAGCCCCAACAGTTAACCAACAAAACACATGCTAATTCACTTGAGATGACCTAAGAAAACTGACTCCAATTCAGACCTCAGACCCGTACACAGCCCAAGCCAGGGGGAGTTGGGGCTGGCTCAGTTTTAGGTGATAGATAAACGGTATTCATAAAGCAGAAAAGAGACAGTGAGACAATGAAACACTTAATGCGGCCTAAGAAAATGTCTACAGTCGGCTTCCAACCCGCCCCCCCACCTCCATTTCAACGAGCCAGTGACAATCCTCAGAGAACCACAAAGCCCTGCTTCAGAAGGTGGTGTGGTTTTTTGGGGGTTTTTTTTCTATCCCAACCTTGTACCCTCCCCAGCGCAGAGAACTTTCAGAAACGTTTCAGAATAAGAAATCAGGATGGGGAGAATTTAACATTCAGTTTCAAATTTTTAAGGCCAGCGTCTCCATTACCTACAGCTTTTTCATAATCTCTAGAATGTGCACTGGATAAAATGAACAGCACTGTTAGTCACATCACATGTCAGCTACTCAGGACACTCACAGTCTCCAGATCTGTTGGGGGTGGGGGTGGGGGGGACAGGTGTTGAAAAAGAGATAAAGACCTGGGGTGGGTGTGAAATCTGGACATCCTCTTCACTCTTGCCCTCCCTCACTTGTTTCAACTACACACCTGTCAAACAGGTTATTCCTGGAATTCAGATTTTATAATCCTCATACTGTAATTCTTCCTGCTCCTGTTGCCCAAACACACACCCCTCTCTGCTTCCCCAAAATATGTATCCATCAGTGGAATGTCTGACAGTTATAAAGTCGTCCCAGGTAACCCCAAACTCCGCACCTCTAGCACTTGGCAAGCATTCAAACGATGAAACATGACAATTTTTCAAGAAGGCCCAGGCAGTGGTTTAGCATAATCACGGACAAGGCCTGTTTATACTGAGTTTTAATTAACGCACAAACTCAGAAGGCCAGAATTGGGAAAACAAAGAAATGAAGGTTGTCTTATGAAAAAATGCTTTCTCATTTGATTGAAGAAAAGTGCACGCCTAAGAGTGTAGCTTATTTCCTTATCTCAAAGCCAGGAAATGAGGTCTTTTAAGGCCAGTCTGAATATAAACTCTGTTTAAAAACAGAGGGACTGCAAGGCGACACCCCCTTCCCAACTTTGGCCAAGTGTCGTAGCCTCCAGTCAGCAGCGTGTTTATCACCCTTTTCCTCGTCCCCTACAAGAAGTTCCAACAGGCCACGGGAAACAAAGGCGCCCCACACCGACCTTATAGACTTGTCCATAGGTGCCATTTCCAACCACTTCCACCAGCTCAAAAATCCCAGCCGGATCCTAGAGAAGAAGGAGGGGAGGGGTTATCATTTGAAAGCAGCACAACAATGAATAAGCGGGGAGGCTGGAGAGAAAGGGCGGTTACAGGGGCGGTGGGCTGCGCCCAATGCCGTCCCCAGCGCCCGAGGGCCCCGCCAAGGGTTCGGGGCCCGGGGCGCACGGAGGCCGGCGGCCCGGGGGGCGCGCGGGGGACGGCGGAGGGTCGCGCCCCGCGTCCCCGCACAGGCCGACGCCGGCAGACAAAGAGGCCGCCGCGCCCGCGGCTCTGCCCGCGGTGGCGCCCGAGCGCCCGGCGGACCCGGGCGCGGCCCCAGCTCCCCGCACCCCGCACGCCCGTGGCGGGCCCGGGGCGGCCACTCACCCGCAAGGAGGAGAGGTCGATGTCCACCAGACTTTTTGCAGGAGAGTCGTTCGCCATTTTCCCTTTTTGCCACCAAAAGCGGCGGTAACAACAAAGCGAGCTGCTGCTCTACTGGGTGCAGTCTCCGGCAAGGCAGCCGACGGCGCCTCCTCGCACGGGGACCGGGCGGTCCGGACTCCGCCTGGCGAGACCGGGGACGGCGGCGGGCGGCTGTCGGCCGGTCCCGGCCGCGCGCGGAGGGCGGACGGAGCGTGCGCGGGGCGGCGGCGGCGGCGCTCACACCATGGCGCGGGGCGGCCGTCAGGTCCCCGGGCGTCGCCCGCCGCCTCAGGCCCCGGCGCCCGCGCCCCGCGCCGCGCGCCTCGAGGACGGGCCCGGAGCGTGGGGCCGCGGCGCCGCCGAGAGTTGAGCGAGTGAGCGCGAGGCAGCCAGACAAAGATAACCCGGGAGGCGGAGGCGGAGGCAGCGGCGAGGGAGGGGCGGCGGCGGCGAGGGAGGAGGAGAAACGGGACACCAAAAATATATTCTGAGGGAGAAAACAGCTCCCCCTCTCCTTCTCCGCCAGGAAAAACGAGCGGAAACGCACTCACACCCGAAGACCCGCCGGGGAGGGCGCGGGGCGAGTCGCCCGCGCGGTGTGAATATTCATCAGGGGTGGGGCGCGAACAATGGCCGGGCGGTGGGCAGCCGCCCCGCCCCGCGCCCTCGGAGACGGCCCGGGGTCCTCCGGCCAGGTGCTGGGGTGAGCAAACGTGCCCGCCTCGCACCAACAATAAAGGAAGGAAAATTGCGCTGGGCCCAGAGGCGCACGGACCTTCCTCGCAAGGAGAGGCCGCGTCCCGCCGTGCCTGGGCTCCAATGGGACGCCGAGAGCTGCATGCACGCAGAGCAGGGTTCCCCCTTTTTCTCACCCCACTGATCCCCAGCCCCTTCCCCCACCTCCAGATTCTGAATCCTTAAGCCCCTCATTTCCGGTTTCCCTACATGGTTTTCTTTTCCTTTCTCCTCTTTTCCAGGCGAAATTTGAGCATCACTCAGGCTGCCTGGACCCAAGACTTTCAGCAGAAACAATCCAAAACAGCTCCTCAAATTGCCTTGTGCCCGAGTTCCTCACTTCATTCAGTAGGTGAGCACTGTGTTGGGCACTGAGTACTAAACCCAAATTTTGTGCCTGAAATCATTAAAGACTAGTCAACCTGTTTAGGTTTCTTCCAGCAACTTTGGAAGCTTGTCAGTAGTTAGGCAATTGAATACTGTTAAACGAGAATAGTGTCTGTGCACAGCAATACTTTGTATTATTACTTCACTGTACAAAACCTTTCAATGGCTCCCTATTACCTCACAGCAGGTTCTTAAAACGAAGTGCGAATCACCGGGAAGGTTTGTAAAAGCACTGATTGCTGACCCAGCCCCCAAAGTTTCTGATTCAGCAGGTCTGGGATGGCCTGAGAATTTGAATTTCTGACAAGTCCTTATCCAAAGCCTTTCATAATTAGACATCACAATGCCCATTATCATTATCTACCACTTCTTGCTTTATGTAAGAGTATCCACTTTAATCCCTGCTGTAACCCTGGAGTATTTTATCCTCCCTTTAAGAAGAGGAAAACAAAGCCCTGATAAGGAATGTGCCCAAATTCCTTAAAAGCATACCCTGGAAGTGGAAATAGGCTCACTAGGCCAGCCTTTTCCCAAAATCCAAGTGTCTTGCCAGTGGGTTTCAGCCCCAGGCAAGTTCTCAATGGATTCAATGAAACCGAGGAAATGACAGTGGAACACTCTTAGAGTCAAAAGGTTATTACCCAACTTTATTCCCACGGTGGCTGGTCAATCACTAAAATCCCGTTCACTCAGAGCGAGTCCTCATGCAGCAAGCCAGTCTCTGCCTCTGGGCCTTTGCCCACACATCCGTCCCAGTCTCTGTCCTTGGCGCTGCCACCACTCCAGCCTCTGCTCTGCTCTCCTGCAGCCTTGCAGCTGTGCCACCTTGTTGTCTAGAGCACTGGGCGGCGCTCTTTTTATATATAGTATTGCCTAGCCAACCAGGGCCAGGTGAGAATCGTGGCCACAGGAACCTTCATTTTATCCACAGGAAGTCTCTGATGTAGCCAAGTTAGTCTTCTACCCAGGGTATGTTTAGCATTCTCCTGGTCTCCCAACACTTTAATTTCTGCTATGAGAATCTCTTGTAAGACGAATATATTCATGAACTCCTGAATTCATTGATGAGAGAAGAGTCATAGTAACTAAAGTGTTCTTATGAACTTAGTAGAGCTTTTAAATTACTTTGTTATTTAATCTATCAGCAGCAATGGCATTATCTCTGAGTGTAAATTAAATAATTTACAGAAAACTACATGATACAATAATTTAAGAGAGCTAAACTGGTACTCAGGTGAGCTTTCAGACCACATAACTAGTAATAATAGTTTAGTAATGTTTACTAATAACAGCAGATAACACATGTTGGGTCCAGATAATGTGCTAAATTCTTTACATATGTTATCTCATTCTTCACATGAGCCGCAAACGGTAGGTACTCTTGTTTTTCCCACTTTGCACATTGGAAACGAACATTTAAGGAGTTAAGTGATTGCTTGATGTGCACAGCTGACCGTGATGCAGAAACACCAGGGCCAGCAGGCCAGCCTCCCTCCACAGGCGCACAGCCTCAACTCTTAATTCATAATATTGAAGCCCACTGCAGACCACCCCCTCCTTCTCTGCAGTAGCCACATTTTCTCTCCGTCAACTTAAGAGATCATCTCGTCCTCCTACAAGCTTTCTCTAAATCTTTGCCCAAGCTGCTATTTTCCATATCACCATGTGACAGTTATTTCCCACTTTCAATTCAGTACCTTTTCTTGAAGTGCCTGCCCAAGGCGAGTCACTGGTATAGCCACTAGATATAAAGAACATTAAGATAGCCTACCATCAAAGAGCTTCCCTTCTGATAATGGGTATAAGACATTTTCATAGACAGCTATAGTTAAAGGCAGAACACCATAAATTCTAGCTAGATGGAAAGAGCACTAAAAGGTCTAGTGGAAAGCATCCTGGATTGGGGACAAAATTGCACTGGCTTTGAACCTAGTTGATCTCAGAGCACAGGCCGCATAATAAGACCTGAGAAAGGAGATCCAAGAGGTCTTGGCCCAGTAGACTCTCCTAGAACTTGGTCTCTGATGGGATACCAGGTAGTGTAGACAAGGGAGTAAAAGGTTTGCTTGTGGTCCAGGTCCTTGTTCATACCTGGGAGGATGTGTCAGTAAAAGGAAAAGATGGTCGCTGCTGAGAGGTGGTGTCAAAAGAAGATTTAGTTTTGGACTCTGTGCAGAGTTAGCTAACTTTTCACCAGAAGCCGTATTCACCTGCCCAGCTTGTAACTTCTCAAGCTCCTTAAGTTGGGCCATTTTCTCAGTCATCAGTCTTGTATTATCTTAGGCTGCCATAACAAAATACCATACACTGGGTGGCATAAATAATAGAAATTTATTTTCTCACAGCTAGAAGCCAGAAGTCCAAGACCAAGGTTCCAGCTAGCGGTTTTGGTGAGAGCTCTCTGGCTCTCCCTGGCTCATAGACAGACACCTTCCTTCTGTATGCACAGAGAAAGAACAAGCTCGTAGGCACCTCTTCTTATAAGGACACTTATAAGAAAGTCCACCTATTGGACCACTGCACCACATTTGTGACCTTATGAATTTAACCTAAATTGTTTCCTTAGAGGCCCATCTCCATATACAACCACATTGAGGCTTAGAGTGTGGCTTAGAGTTTTGACATTTGGGGGACACAAACAGTCCCTTAAAAAGCCATGTGTAATACGTGATGCCAGGAAGTAGACTTAAGTCAGGGTCTTTGTCCTCAGAAATCTATTTGAGAACACAAATCCACCAAGAAAGATAATCAAGATAATAATTTGAAAAATAAGGACAATTCCACGTTTTGGGCTGAAGGAAAAAATAACTTGCTTGGACAAAGAATGAAAAGAATGAAGAATGACAGAATGAAGAAACTGGCCACACTGGGCCAGAGGACTCCATTCAGAGAGGCCTGAGAGAGAAAGCTAGATGGGTGAGAGAGAACTGAAAGCAAAACTGAGGCATGAGCTACCTAGGGGCTAAAAACAACCCAGATTATCCATCTAGTCAAGGGAGAAACAGCCTAGCCTTGGATTTCAAAGGCTCCAATGACAGGCGAGATGCTCTTAAACTCAGCAGGTCATTGATATGCATGTGCACCTTCCCAGGACACAGTGGTCCAGACTGGCAATCATCTCACACCCAGTCACAGAAATTCCAGGGGGAGCTTAATTATGCAAGAGGTTGACAGTGACAACCCCCTGTACCTCACTTTACTTATTTCCTATGTATTTCTTTGTTGCAGAAATACTGGTGGAAATTGATTTTCAACCTCAGAATAGGCTAGGGCAAGGAGGGCATTAGAGCTGTGAAACCAAACCGCACGAATGTAACTTCAGGGCTCAGTCATTGAGGACTTAAGTCAATGGCAATAAATGATAGAAGTAGTGATGAGCAAGGGGAATGAAGTCAAACAAAGGAAACAATGGGGGGATGTGTTCAGGAAAAGCTCAGAAAAGGAGAAGCACAGTGTAGGGGTCAGAGATCTGAGTTCTTATTCTCTGAGGGACAAGGTGTTGAGCACATGCTTACCTTCTCTGCCCCTCAGTTTTCTAACGTGAGATTAAGGGATTGGATGGAAATGATGGAAAGGCTCTCTTGGGACCTTAGAGATTCTGATTCATAGAACCCTGGCTCAGCCCTAAAACTGCTCATTCCACTTAGCCGAGTGGACGAGGGTTGACGTGGCAATGGAAGCTAAGGGAACATGTGGAGTGCTGTCGATGCAACAGCAAAACTCAGCCCTTTAAAGGCCATCTTGGAGCACTGGTAGAGAGAGTTAACTGGTGTACTGTTGATTTAAAAGGAAGCAACTGTTCTAGGCACAAGATAGAAGGCGTGCGATGCCAACACCAAGCCAGAGGGCAGCAAAAGACAAGGCGGACCCGAGGCAGGACACGCATCCCACCTCAGCCACCAGAGCTGTGGCTGTTGCTCTTCTGTGTGGCGAAGTTTGTCTTAGGTCAGATCCCCAGGAGGAGATCCTGCAACACGGCTTTGGGACAGATAGCTTCTTTGAGAGATGACCCAGAAAGCGTGAGGGAAGGAGAAGGGAAAACGAGACATGGAAAGAGAGGAGCCAGTGAGTTGTGTGTTGATGAGCTGCTTATCTCTGTGGGCAGCTGAGCTAGATGAACCTAGCTGGCTGGAAAATGAGAAAATGTACTTACTTCACTTTATGTGTGCCTGTGTCCAGGAAAAAGGTTCTTATACATATTTTTTTTAAAACAGAATAGTATTTTAAATGCAGAGGAACTTGCTATTTGTAGAATTATTTGAAATCTTTTATAAAAGGAATTACAGTCCCTTACCTCATCCTTTCTGTTAATTTATATTTTATGTATCAGGATTGCTTAAATCAAGTTCAGCTGTGAGAAATCCTTTATCTGCAGAATTCTCAAGGTCCTCAAAAATGAGGTCAGAAGTAGCCCTAGCTTTAGAAATCAAGATGGGACCCATAGGAAGGGGTTGGGAGAAGATGGCTGGGAACATTACATGGTTGTCAGGTGTTTTGATAGGCAGTTGGGTGAGGGGAGTCAGGCTCTGCCACGCAAGGCCCAGGTAGACCTGCTAGCTGAAGAGGTAACTTAAGTTTATTTGTCCTTGATAACATATTTGTGTCCTGAGCTTGTGCAGCTAAATCTCAGGAAGTGACCAAACCAGTGGGCCTCTCTTAGGCTCAGCCATTTAATATGTCACAACTGAAATAGAATCATGAGTCTGAGGATAATGCATCAGATCCTGGCCAGTATGCATCTGAGCCCCCATGGAAGAGGAGTTCAATTATAATCAAGTTTATCCCTTTAAAAAGGAATGAGCCACAAACCTCCATTAGTGATACTGCAAGCTCTCCTGTCCTATTGATTTGCCATTCTCAGTTAATTAGAGTGATTCCAATCTCAAAACCTTCTCAAATATGCTCTATAATAAAAGAGTAAGTGCTGACTAATGATAAATTATGAACTATAAATGCCATATTTAGGATTTAAAAATTGGAGGCCTTTCCTGTTCTTTTAAATAAACATAATTATCTTCATCTTCTTGTCCATGTCTATATTCTATATTTGGTGGCCATCTAATTTAGAAAATAAGAGTCAGGACCAGGTCAGGAGGCTAATCATAACTGACATGAATCTCCTGGATTTGTTCTAATTCTTGGCCACAAACAGCTCCTCAAGGTTAGTTAGGAGTTGAGGAGTGGGGAGGTGCTGGGGAAGGGGAAGAGTTGGGCAAAAAAGTATATCCAGGTCAGAATACAGACTTTATCACTCCTGGAAATGCAGCTCAGAAGGAAGCACCACTTATTCTCACAGGATTGCATTAGAACTTAGCACTATTCACTGCCTTGTTTGTAAAAAATGTATTCAGATATAAAATAGTACTTGTGGAGAAGTGCTACACAGAAATGATCTTCAGAATCACAGCTTAGCTCTTTAGTTACATAGAGAGGAGAAAATGCAGGAAAGCTGGGATGCCAGGAGATAGCAAGAGGAATTGAAGAGGGGATGATCTGGGAATGGACTCAACATAAGCCAACCTATATATGTCACCACCCATTTTGAAATTTCCAGGAACTGGGAACAAGGCAATCACTCAGATAAGAAGTCAGAAAAAATTGAAAAGCTATTTTTCATAACCATTAATTCCTTATACACATCAAACTTTAAGAAAGCCCCTTTCAGCATGGCCATTCTATTCACAGAGTGAAGAACTAGAGTAGGTGTTCTGTTTTAGAAACTGTTCCTCAAGGCCCTAGGGTTCCCTGGAGATGGTTTAGGGGCTTCCTGGAGTTCTATAAGGAATTAATAAGACCACTGAGCTCACTGCCTGGCCCTCCATCTTTCCACCACACAAGTTCTGCTTTTATATGTTTTATAAACTGGGAATTGGGGCAATTGTTTATTAAAAACAAGACATCCACTGTTAAGAAAAGTTTGCAAATCATAAGCTACAGAGAACCCAGATTTCTATAATCACATGACAGAGCATCTGTTAGATAAATTTAGGCTGAGTTCAAAACTAAGCAGCACTTTAGGCCTTTTTTCATCATTGCCACAACCTGAGAAGAGAGGCAGAAATGATGCAGGAGTGGGAATCAGGAAATCTGGGTTCATGATTCGGTTCTAGCAGAATCTACACTGTCACAGTGGTTATTAGGTCACCCAGCCTGGTGTCATGAGACCAAGTATTCAATAACTGCTGGCTCATTCATTACCAAATGCTTCACTGTCATGCTGCATCTCATGCAAGGCTCTGAGGATGAGCTGTGTCCCCATTGCTATTAAAGTGTCATTGGGGTCTATTTGATGGCCTGTTTCATACTAACTAACCTGCCTTCTGTTTCTCACACAGCACATTTTACATAAAATTGTCACGACAATCAGAAACATTTTTAATTCCTCGGAATCAGACTAAAAGAGTGACTGAAATAATGAAAACAATAGAATTCTAAAACAGACTTGTGGGACAATAATCTGGGCAACACTGAGCGTGTTGCAAAATTTTAAAGATGGTTACAAAAAGTTTGTAATAATATAGAAATGTATGTTGTAATGTTAATTGAAAATACCACTATACAAAATTGCTATGGGATTATAGTCATAGCTACATAAAATTTCAGAACAATTCACCAGAAAAATTGAAATACCTCAAATTTTAGTCATTTTTGGCTAACAAAACTCGGAGCGATATTTTTTCCCTTCCTTCAAGACATGTGGTTCTATAGATTTCCTGGTGAGCGTGTCTTATTTTATGATATAAAATATATAAACTTAAATTTCAAAATAAAATGAAATAAAGTAATTGTATTCATTTCCTAGGGCTGCCCTAAGTAGCACCAACTGGTGGTAAACAGAAATGTATTGTCTCATAGGTCTGGAGGCCAGAAATCTGAAGTCAGGATGTCAGCAGAACCATGCTCCCTCTGAAGCTTGTAGGGGAGTCAGTCCTCCTCGCCCCTGCCTGGCTTCTGGTAGTTGCTGTGTACTGGCTGATCCAGGCTAACAGCTGCAGACTCTGATCACATGGCGTTCTCCTATGTGTCTGTCTGTCTCTGCACAAGACTGTCTTCTTTAGGGACACCAGTCATTGTTGGGTTAAGGTCCCAACCTCCCCAGTGTGATTACATCTTAACTAATTATACCCACAGCAACCCTACTTCCAAGTAAGGACACATTCTGAGGTACTGGGGGTTAGAAATTCAACACATCGTTTTTAGGGGAGAACATAAGTCAACCTGTAACACTAATTTAACAATTACTTACATTTCTTAAAGAAGTTGAAGACCATTATTCTTTCTTACCCTAATGTAGTCGTTTCCACAACTTAGCACATGGATAGTTAAGGAAAGTAAGTGGTAGTTTTGATAGTTTTGCTATGGCTCCCTCACCTTCTGTCTTGCCACCTCTCTTGTTACCTAACATGTAATTATTAGGCACATACTGAGTCTGTAGCACTGGTTAAACCTATCAAAATTAAAAATCACACAAAACTCTCCTTACCATTAACTACAAGTTGCTTTCATTTACACCATAATTTTCAAATAGGCTGACTTTGTAATGAATGACTTCAGTTTGAAAATCACTATGAAGAATTATCTTTAAGATAGATTGTAAAAAATTTCTTAGACCTTTTTATAAATATATAACAGATGATAGGGAAAAAAGAAGGAAGAAAACTAAAGTAGAAATGGGTACCAGTAGAAATTATTTCTACTTGTTGTAAGGCCAGAGGGAATATTTTTTCAGCAGTGAGTTATCTCTAATTTGGTTGGCATATTTGTGAATTAGCTAAATGTTAAAATAGTGTCTTACTGGCTTTGAAGTACTTTTTGTGACCTTTTCCCACTGCATTGCTGGAAATAGTTTCACTTTTTTAAATTGAAATTTACGCATATTTATTTAATATTTTGAAAGAATGTGATATTTTGCTAAGTTTGATAGAATTGCTTGATATAAAAATACATGTAAGGGAATATAGTGTGGCATGGATAAAACAAGGGTGACTTTCTGTATATTTTCTGTACATGACTGTATTGCTGCTGCATGCTTTTGGAAGCAAAAATATTTGTTTCACTTGTTAACGTGTGTGCATTTATTTTAATGAGTATTTATGAAGCCCTCGTTGACATCTTCAAATCAGCATGTGGATTCCATCATGCAGTTATTCCCTTTTATTTCCATTTTCTTGTTAGGAATGCTTTGTTTGTGTCTCAAAAGCTAAGGAAATTAAATTCACAGCTATGTCAGTACAATGAAACTTTGCCACACACAAGTCAGGAAATTAGAATTTGTTGTTCTCCCAGCAGCTGGTGTTTGGCTCTTCTGAACATTTTATGTTAGAGAAGTTAAAAGAGCGGCAGTTTTTCCTGACAGGAATTGTGTTAGGGTACAAAATAATACCACTTTTACCCACTCAGGACAGAGGACTGTGGGCCGGGCAGACCCCACCAGCTCTGGATCTGGGTCCTCAACCTCTCTCACTCCAACTCCTCTTCTCTGCAAATTACAAACCACCTGTGCTGATGTGGCATGGGTGGTTTGCAGCATACTGTGGTAGCTCCCAGCACAGCTACTATTGCTAGTTGCCCCCGTTACTGGGTGTCACAATGTGCCAGGCATTCTACCAGGTGCTCTGCTTGCACTATTCCATTTCACCCTCACACAGCCCCAGGCAGCAAGCACTTCTGTTATCCCAGTTTCACAGATGAGAAAGCCAAGACTTAGAGACATTAAATAATTTGGCCTTGATTGCCCCTTTAGTAGCAAATCCAGGATTAAAAATCAGAGTCATGTGGACAACTTATGTTTTGACCAGTAAGTTTTAGGTAACTTAGGCATTTTAACCAAGTCTTGGAAGGTCTGATTTCCCTAACACAAAAGAGAGACTTAAAAAAAATTACATTCTTCTGATTATAAATAAAACACATATTCACTGAAGAAAATACAGAGAAGTATAAATAAGAATAAAATTTACCTATAATCCTTAAGAACAATCATTAACACTTAATATATTTCCTTTGTCTTTTTTCTAAGCATGTGTGTGTGTGTGTGTGTGTTTGTATTTTTTAATGTAATCAGAATTGTACCATTAGGTGACCTTCTTTTCACTCCATATATTATAAACATTTCCACATCATTAAATACCCTGTTACAACCTACTGTTAATGGCCATATTGACTATAATGTAATTCCTGTGGTGTTGGGTAGTTAGAAAGTTTCTAATTAATCGTGGTTTTAAATACCACCTCTGCTAGTAATGATTTCCTTAAGAGAAGTTCCTAGACATAGAACTGCAAAACCATGAACATCTATAAGGTTCTTGGTATATTTTGTCGAACTCCCTCCAAAAAGGCTCTGTCGAATTATGAGTGGGGGTAGTTGAGAGGTGTGTATTTCAAGTTTTCATATAGCCTCTTGAGGGAGATACCATGGAGAATGTAGATCATCCTTTGTTTTTCAAGACATACCTTATGGGTAGTCACCCCATGGCTCCCAGTGGGTTCCAGGAAGGACGTTTGATCCACCAGAGAAAGGCTGGGACAGAGGATGTTTCAGCAGGCCTCTGCACTGCCTGCCCAGCTCACGACTGTGAATTTAGTGGTCCCTGAGAAGTACGGACCACTAAAGTAAGTGAGGCAGTGGGAAAATGGCAGGACATTTACTAGTTTATGGAGGTTTTTTCTGCCCACTGCTTCCTCTGGTCTTTATCACAGCCTTGAATGATGCAGCTTTATGACCATTGGCACTTTGCAGAGGATGATGGTTAAATTTAGGCAATGTAAGCGCCTTACTTAAAATAATGCCACCCTCTGCAGAGCAGCCCAAGCAATGTCTGCTTATTCTACTCTCCCGCATCAAGCTGCCTCTCCCCAAGAAAAAAAAAGCCTCTATGTCAAAGATTCTGCCACTCAACAAGTGGAAATACTTGGCCTTATATTAAGGACCCCTTGAACTTGCTCTACAAGTTATTATCATTATTTTTCAACATTTGCCGAATTCCAGCCACATAATAGGTGCTGTCCCAGACAGATTCTGGTCCTGAGCCTTTGAGCTTGAGATCTTGAGAAACCAGCAAGCCTGGCAAACGTGAGAAATGAAGGGAATGCACTTAGTTAAAATGGGGCCTGAAAAAGGGCACTTTGGGCAATTACATGTCTGGTTACACATTCTTGACAACTATTTAGAACTCTGACTGACTGTGCAAAGACAATGCCCAGTTTGTTGGCCTGAACAAAGGCAAAATAGGATGAACCCCAGGACTGATTCTATGCACCATGCTGGAATGTTGAAACAAGAAAGCCAAGGATCACTGTATGTGATATGTACTTAAACTCACTAAAGAGGAAGAAAAACAAGAGCTTAGAGAGTAGTCCCAGGTTTGCCTGTTCATTTCAGATGTGTTTAATATGTCATACATACACACAAAATTTGAACTTCACCAAATACCTGCTTCTCTTACACAGTATTAAAGTGGGGCAGGAAGGAAGCATGAGACAGTTTGTAAAGGAAGTGAGTTGTAGCTGTAGCTCTACAGGGACTTGACTGCTGTTTGGGTTTTGGTGACTCTGTGTGTCTGAAGCATCCATGGCCCAAACCCAGGAGAGAATAGCACATTGACCCCTGAAACTGACTCTGATGGGGGAGTGAGTAATAAAGTGTGGCTAACACAGAGGCTTTAATATTTTATGTTTTAATTTGCATGCAATAAAACATGCTTCATTATATGCACATTTGAATATAATAAAACATTGAAAATATCTTTTCAGCATATTTCTACATAGGTGGCTCCAGAAAAAGCATGCGAAGATAATAAATCTGTTTATAGCCAATCTGTTATCCTGACTTTTCTAATTCTAAACTGTGGAGGAATTCTGCAACTTTCTTTCATTTTATATCATGTTGACTAGGTTAGCAAGTCATGGCTCGTGTTCCATAACTCAATCTGGCTGGTGGGTTGTATATAAATGTAGAAATCCATCATAGTGTACACTTTAGAGTAGGACATATGAACTAATTAACACTGCTGTGTTTCATAGGAAACAAAATAGTAAAGTAGACAGAACCTCAAATTGGGGAGGGTAGACTAGAGTTCTGTAGCAAGCTCACCAAAGTAATCAAATGAAAATGAAAGGAGTTATTAAAAACCCCTAAGTGGCAAGAAAGGTACAGAATCTGCACAAGATATTAAGATATTACCAGCCAATGTAAGGGGAGATCCAATAATTGGGGGGATTATCAGAAATAATTAACCTATTTAAAATGCATTCCCCAGTGAGCTCACACTGCTTGATAGGTTACCATGTCAGGGTGGATTTATCCTCCCAGCTGCAGGTGCACAGAGGGGATTATTCCCTTCAGGAAAATTCCTGCAATGACAGATCACAAGAGCAGGGAGCAGGGCTTCAGACACTTGTGTTGTCTTTGTGCCACTTCTGGAGAATGTTCAGAAGATATTGAAGTAAAAGTTAAATCCCTCCCTGGAACACCCTCCCGCTGTGCCCTCCACACTCCCAAATGTGTCCATTTGTGACTACCCCACAGGCCACTACCAACAGATATCCACTGACTTTTTGCTCAAAACAGTAATAGTAAGCATTTTCATATTGTACTATAAAGGACTAAGGGGAGGAAATAAATGACAGTTCACAAAGCAGACTTGATCAGGGTAGTTAGGAGGTCTCATTTGTAGAAGGCAGGGCTATCTTTATGAGTAGACAACATGACAGTGGTCTGAAAATTGATTGAAGACCTCTCCCTCTGCAATATCTGAAGTTCCACCATTACCTATTCACCCTGCCTTACTGAGGCTGCTATAACCAAATACCATGGACTGGGTAGCTTATAACCACAGAAATTTATTTCATACAGTTCTGGGGACTGGAAGTCAGATCAGGGTGCCAGCATAGTCAGGTTCTAATGAGGGCTTCTTCTAGGCTGTAGACTGCTGATTTCTCATTGTATCTGCAAGTCAGAAAGAGCAGAGAGAACAGAAACAAGCTCTCTAGTATCTTTTGTAAAGACGCTAATCCTATTCATGAGAGTTCCACCCTCATGACCTAATTGCCTCCCAAAGGTATCACACTGAGCATTAGGAATTCAACCTATAAATTTGGGGAGGGCAAAAACATTCAATCCATAGCAACCTCTTGGGGTGAGTATTGCTTTCCTTCCTTCATCATTTTCCAAAAACACATATTGCTGAGAGGAAATACATGTTAAGTTCTTACCATTTTAATGCAAATTAGTGTCTTAGTTGATTTTCTATATAGGAGAAAGCAGACTACTTGATAAATGTGAGCATTCAAGTTAAGTGAAAGTTGGGTTGAGGGAAGAGAGCAAGTGAAAAGGTCAAGAGAAAAAGGAGAATGCACCAGAAATTAAGAAGGTTGTTACTGATCTGGCCAAGCATCAGTCTCCACTCAGTGTGGACCATGAGACTAATGATTAAGTTTCTTCAGTTAAGCCTGTTGGGAGTGGCTGTGAGGAAGCAAGTTACCCACAAATGTACCCTCTTTTCCTTTCCCTACTTACTTTGTTTTTGAAACAAGGAATATGTTTTTAAAATGAGATGGTGAGTACAGAATCAAGTTGGCTAACTGAATAACTGACATGTTTTATATGTCTCTCCATTAAAGAAATAACTGAAACAGAAAAACACCATCACCACAAAAAAAATAAATTAAAAAAAGTCCATGATTCAGAAATTTTAGGAATTCCTAGAAAACAAAGAGTATATAGGACATCATTGGTGGCAAAACCAGAACAGGTAAGTGCTGTTTAAGATTCGGGGTCACAAAAGGAATTCTAAAGTTTCTCCACACACGGCATAAATTATTTCAAAGAATAGGCCTGGATTTTGAGCAATTGTCAGGGCAGTTGGTTAAATAACTATGTGTGGAGCAGTCGTTTGCCTTCCACTTTCATTGGGCATATCCAGTGGTGACAGCAGCATGTGTCCCCATATAACCCTTAGAACTGCTATCAAAAAAAATATTTGTTATGCTGAGGTTAAAGAAAGATAGAAGTAGACTCTTAAGTCCCAGCAGACCTCCACAAGGAAATTGAAGGACAGAATAAAGAGATGGAGTGCAGACTCAGTGTTTGCTTCCAAAGTGCAAGAATCCTTCCCCTGGGAGCATTCTTCCCTAGGAGTGAAGTTTGGCACAGCAGACCGGCAAAAGAGGTAATGAGGCTAGGGCTCCAGGGAACTAACAAACTACAGCAGGCAGGGAGACCTGGAAGACAAGCTTCCCACCATCCAAATCCCAAATCCTGAACCTTCTCCGCAATCAGGAGGCAGACTATTGTAATCAAAACATTCAATGACAGGGGAAGAGGGAATTCCCTCAAATATGAACACTGAAAACTAACATTAGCCTAGTACTTGTGGAAAAGCAACACAAATTCATCACATTGAAAAAAATAAACCCCAAGTAAATGACCTTAATAGAGAAAAGGAAAAAAGTACTTTAAAGGAGAGATCCTCAGAGAAATGTTTTAAGTGTTCACATCCTTAAACCAAGATGGTGAGAGTACATTCATACATATTAATTATCCCAATAAGTGTAACTGGGTTAAAATTTCTTTATTAACAAAGAAAAAAGCCTTTATATCATTTTACTAGTATTGTAGTAGTTCCTAGCACAGGCTCTGGATTTGAATTCTGGCTTCTATACCTATTAGTGATTTATATTAAAAATAATTGGGCACATAGAATAGGTTCAGCTTAAAGTGTAAGAACAACCCAAGAAGTTCTTCCTCATGACTAAAGGATAAAGTCATGACAAATATCAATTATGAAATAGAAAATACAAGACATGGAAGACAGAATTGAACATTTTTTCTACAGGATTCCTAAGGGTAAAAGACTGATGAAGGGAAGAAATACCCAAATAAGTAACTGAAGAATATTTCCCAGAACTGATGAAAAGTAGGAACTTTCAGATTTAAGTCCTCTGTTTGTTGAGCAAGAAAAAAAGAAAAAATAATCCAGGAATGTCACCTTAAAATTTTAAAGCCCCAAAGATAAAGAGAAATTCCTAAAACTTCCAGAAGATTAAAACAGGTTATCTAGAAAGGAATGATGTCCAGGTCAGTGTTAGAAACAACAGACACAAGGAGAGAAATAAAAAAAATAATAACTTCAAAATTGTAAGTGAAAATTACTTCAAACTTAAAATGTTATACCCTGACAAACTAACATTCAAGTGGGAGGTCAAAATAAAGAAATTTTTAGGCATTCAAAGATTAGGAAAGTTTATATCCCATCAGACCTCTTAGATAATATTCAAGAATGTATTTCAGCAAAATAAGACAAGTTTTTATGGAATTTAGAAGGTAAAAGATGACATATCAAATAATTCAAAAATTTCAGCAGCTTATGACAATAAACATTTATTTCCCCATTCACATTACATGATGATCATGGTTTGACTATGGCTCCCCTTCAGGCTGTGTGTCTGTTTCATGTATATTCTCATTCTGGGACCTGGAATGAAGGAGCACCCTTATCTGAGACAAACCTGTGTTCATGGCAGAGGGGAAAGAGAGAGGACACCTACATTCAGTTGGCTAAACCAAAGTGCATGTCTAAACCCAACAGCAGAGGGGTATGGAAGTATAACCATCTCCCAGATGGAAAAGAGAGTGACTGTTTGGTAGTAATAATTAAATTTATCCACAGATGATAAGAATCATTCATACACATCATTTATTCCAATAAATGTGATGGGTTGAATTTTCTCTATTATAGGACAAAGATTAATGGATTTAAAAAAATCTAGGTGGCATTGTGAGTACTACAGTGATTAGTACAGTAGTACAGGCTCTGGATTTCCAACCTGCAAACATACTTAGTATGTAAAGTGGGAAACAATAGTATGTACTACCTACTTCAAAGTGTTGTCATATAAAGTGAGATAATGCATAGATAGGTACTCGTACCCTAATACATGTACAGTACTTGTAAAGTGCCTAACAAATAGTGTTCAATGAATGATAGCTCTTAGTACTATAAGAGACACCTGAAACAAAATGACGGGTTTAAAGTTTGAAAATACAGGAGGAAAGAGAGCAAGTAAATACTAATGAAAATATACAGGAAGCAGTGAATTAAATATGATGGATTAAAGATGCTCCCACTTTCACCCAAAACCCACTAAATATATAGTAAGAGGAATTTTTTTTAATATAGGAATAGATTCCATAAGGACAAAGAGATGAAACAACATCTTGGGAAAAGGAAGACAGACATCTAATTGCTAAATGATTAAAACAAAAACAAAAAAATCTAATGCCTGTTTGGCAGTGAGGGAAACCAGAAGTAGGCAGCTTTATATCACAAACTACCAGAAAGGCCCTGGAATAGGAGACACCACTCTCAAGTATGAAAGGTGAGGTGTAAGTGAGGCTAAAATGGGATTGTTGATTGAAGTCCATCCATGATGTAGTTAGAGTCCCAGCTATCCTTCCCACTGGAGCTGGAGAGTGAACTAGAGTGATTAGACTCAGGGCTTACTTGAGGAATTAGGGGATATAGCACAGTGGGGTTAAAGGAAATGCTACATAGTATGAAGACACCTCGTCTCCTTCCTCCACTTGGCTCCAGTAATGCTGGTGGTCTCCACTGCTGCTCCCAGGCATTGGAGATAGGCTCTCTTAGGAATTGACTAGCCTAAAGGAAAAGACCTTAGCTGTTGGTGGTGGGGGTTCTCCAACTCCCTACTGCCCAGCTAGGAAACAAGCCACACCCACTCAGAGAGTTTCCAATGCTTTTAAGTGACTCACTTCTGACTCTGAAAGATCATGGAAGGATTACCTGATATTTGAAGAAAGCTTCCACATAAAAGCAGAAAACAAAACAAAAAATGAGCAAAAGAGAGAAATCAAATTTGGGGAGAGAGAAGCAATGCATAAGTACAAGAAACTGACAAAGCAAAACAAAGCAATGTTTTCAGAGAAATAAAAGAAGATAATTGTATCTATGGGAAAAGAGGCCAGTAGACTGTGACCAGAGGAACATTCAGAAGTTGTCTTGGAAATTAAAAACAATATGAAAACTTTGATGAATGAATAAGAAGATAAATTTGAGAAAGTCTTCCAGAAAGTAGAAGAAATTATGTGGGCAAGAAAGAGGATAAAAATTGACTAAAAATGATAGAGGATTAGTGCATCAGTTTAGCAGGCTCATTATCATGAGAAAGGAGTTCCAGAGAGAAAATGGAGAAGAAAGTACAAAGTCATCAACTCAAGAGATCTCCCAAAAATAAAAAACGTGACTTTCATTAGATGGAAAGCTCCAACTAAAGCCCAGCACAGTGAATGAAAAGAAATCCATACCCAGGCAATTCCTTGTGAAATTTTGGAGCACTCAGGACAAAGGGAAGATCCTGAAAGTTTCCAGGAAACCAACAGGCCACAGACAAAGGACTGGGTATCAGACTGGCACTACACGTCTCAACAGTGAGACTGGAAACCAGCAAAGCCTTCAAACCCCAAGGGAAAATAATTTCAACCTTTGTTCTTCACATACCCCAAACTATCAGTTGAATGTAAGAGTAAAATAAAGACATTTTGGACAGGCCAGTCTTATGTACCCTGTCCTAAGAAGTTTTGGAGATGGCCTGCCAAAACAAGGGAATAAACCAAAGAAAGACATGAGATTAAATAGAGAATAAAAACACCAGAGAATCATCAAATGAATGCACAGGATAATAGTACGGAAACGTCCACAGAGGACAGCAGTGCAGGACATCTGGAGATCAACCAGTGGCCCTAGAGGGCAGTGGGAGATTTAGACCTCTGAGGAAAAACTGGGGTGAATTAGTGATTCAGATACTTGGCCAAGCAAAGGAAGAGATTTATTAACTTCAGGGAAAAGAGCTATTCCTGAAAGGATATATAATCATAATACACTGAGTAACTTGGTTATGAATTATGTTTTCATAGACACTGATGAATATTATATATTGATCTAACCAAAAATCATAACTACTTTGGAAGGATGTGGGAATGGGAAACGGGAATGTGGTGGAGTCATGCTAGGGAACTAAATAATAACATTCCACAACAGGAGAGAGATAAAATCTGAAACTGAAAAATCAAGAGATAGCAGAGGGAAGGTTATTACTTAGAAATGTGGAAGCAATTATCAGAAGAAACAGAGTGGTGAGTGGTTGTCTCAAGGGAGAAAAAAAGTGGGAGTGTTTGAGGCAAGGAGTTCATTTTGTTATGTCTTATAAAATTATTTTATTTTTAAAACCACATACCCATTTAAATTAAAATGTATGCAAATTAAAAAGTAATTTAAAGACAGTAAGTATGGCAATATTAATAGCAGAAAAAAGAGGATTGAAGACTAAAGAATTAGAATCAGAAAAAATACTTCATAATGGTAAAAGGTACTACTATCTGCCAAGAAAACATATTGTCATGAACCTTTGCCCTTGTGATAATATAGCTTTAATATACAGGCAAAAAAATATTAGCAATCAGAAATCTTAGTAGGACATTTTACATACTCTTTTCAGAAACTGAAAGATTAAGCAGGCAAAAATTCCGCATGTATGTGGAGGATTCAAATAATTGCTGAATAACATTTACACATACATATACATATATATTCACATAAGCATTCTTTTCAGTTGACCTCAGAATATTCATAAAGGTACTATGAATTAGGCCACATAGAAAACCTCAGTACAGTTCAAAAGTACAAATCATATGGACAGGGTACGTTCTCTGGTCATTAGATAGTAAAATTAGAAATAAGCAACAAAAAAAGAGTGTCAAAAAAATATCAGTTTTTTGTAAATTTATTTAGATGTTTAACACCTAGGGTAAAAAAAAGAAAATTTATAATTGTGAGCTGTTTTGAAATAAAGGACAGTGGAGAGACTGTATAACAAGAATAGAAAGCTAAAAATAACTGTGAAATAACTCCTGATAAATTTATAAAGGCAATAGGAAGAATGAATCGAAAAGAAAAAAAAATCATATTTCATCAGTAAAACCAAAAGCTATTTCTTGGAGCAGGGGAGAGGGAGTGACAGTAAAATAGACAAGCTTTTGACAAGCTCAACAAAAAAGGAAAGGCATATAAATAAAATTAAGGAAAGGACTAAACTACAAATTCCTATCAAAAAATTTAAACATCTAGAGGAAATGGAAGATATTCTAGGAAAATATAAATGATCCAAAATGGCTTTTGAAACAAAAAGTGCTTTATATGGATTAAAAACTGTTTATTGTGGTAAAATTTATATAACATAAAATGTCATTTTAACCATTTTAAGTGTCATTAATTATACTCACACTGTTTTGCAACCCTCACCACTATCTATTTCCAAATCTTTTCCATCACCCCATCAGAAACTGTATAACCATTAAGCAATAACTCCCCATTCCCCAGTTCTCCCAGTCCCTGGTAACTTCTAATCTATTTTCTGTTTCTGAATTTGCCTATTCTAGATATTTCATGAAAGTAGAATCATACAGAATCATACATTGTCTTTAGGTAACTGGCTTATTTTAGCATATTTTCAAGGGTTATCCATGTTGTAGCATGTATCACAATTTCACTCCCTTTTATGTGTGAATAATATCCCATTATATGGATAGACCACATTTCATTTATCCTTTCATGTGATGATGCACACTTGAGTTGCTTTCACATTTTGACTCTTATGAATAATATTGCAATGGACGTGGAAGCAAAGTGACCTTTAAAGAGGTAGAAAAGCAGAATAAACCAATTACTTTAGAAGAGTTAAATTTAGTGAAAGATTTATCTTTAAAAAGCTATTGTCTCAAACAGTAAATTCTCCCAGACTTTTAGGACATACAAAGGTTCTGGAGGCTAGAAAAAGACGGAAAGTTTCCCAAATAATCTACAAGACTAATATAAACCTGATTGGACAAAGCTCAAGTAATAAATAATAAACAAACTATAAAAGGAACATCATTTAAAAATAAAGATGCAAAAATCCCAAAACAGTACAAATAAAATAATAGCAAATTAAATTTTTCAGTGTACTTAAAGGCTAATTCTAATGTGATAGGCCAAGTAGGGTTTATTCCAGAAATACAAAGATATATTAACAAATCTGTTATTGTAATTCAACATTTACAAATTAAAAATGAAAAAAACAATATATTCATTTCAAATGTAAAAGAATATTTTGGCTAAATTTCAGCATCACTTTCTGAGCAAATCAGAAAATGATAGACATTTCCTTCAGCAACCATACTTAATGGTGAGGTAATAGAAGCATTCCATTAGAAAGTCAGGGAGATGCAGGGAACCTAGCTGTTATCACTACTGTCCATCATCATGCTGAATATCCCAGTGAGTTAAACCAAGAAAAGAAGCGATTGATAAAAATAGGAGAAACAAAAGAGGGAAAACCATCTGGGTTTGTAGACGATACAATAGTCTAATAGAAAATCCCAGAGAATCAACAGAAAAAACTATTAAATTAGAACGAGGGTTCAGTAAAAGAGCCATACAGAAAGCAGTGGTTTCCTGTATACTAGCATCAAGCAATTTAAAAATTCATGGGGAGAAACCCTTTCACATTAGCAACAACAAATGCCTTAGAATTGATTTATGATGAAATGAAAACAAGTATAAAACCTTTAAAAAGTAAAAAAAAAAAAAAAACTCCTAAGTAAATCAAACAGCAAATCTTAAGTGGAGAGACGTGATGTTTTTAAGATGTCAGTGTTCTCATTATCTAAATTCAAAATAATTCCAAAATAACTTCAAACCAGCACTGTCCAGTAGAACTTCCTGTGATGATGGAATTCTGTGCCTTCACTATCCAGTTTGGTAGTCACTAGCCATATGTGGCTCTTAAACATTTGAAATACAGCTCGTGTAACAGAGGAACTGCTGGTTAATGTATTGGGTGGTGCGTATTTACCTTACATCGATCTCAGACTAAGCCCCCTGAGATCTCACTATCTGCCAACAGCAATGCACCTAGGCCAGGATTGTTAGGCCTGCAAAGAGGGGCTCAGTTCGTTTTCTAGGAAGGCCAGAACAAATTACCATGGATTCAGTGGCTTAAAACACATGTATTTTCTTATAGTTCAGGAGGTCAGAAGCCCAAATCAGTCTTGTCAGGCTGAAATCAAGGTGCCTGCAGGACTGGCTGGAGGATCTACAGGGGAATCCACTTCTCACCTTTTACACCTTCTCCATTCTTTGGTGTGTGGCCCCTTCCCTCCATCATCAAAGCCAGCAGTTTAGCATCTTCAGTTTCTTTCTCTCTGACCTCTGCTCGTGTCCTCATATCACTGTCTTTGACTCTGACCTTCCAGTCTCCCTCTTATAAGGACACTTGTGATTACAACTGGGCCCACTGAGATAATCCAGAATAACCCCCTCATCTCAAATGCTTTAATTGAATCACATCAGCAAAGTCTCTTTTGCCATATAAGGTGACATAGTCACAGGTTCCTGGACATTTTGAGGGGCCATTATTGAGACCACCATTAAGGGTGAACAACGTTTTCCATCACATAAGATCTGGGCTAACAGCACCACTCCTGGAAGCTGATCTGGAGGTGGGCTTAGCTCCAGAAGCCTGTATGTTGGAGCAATTCTCACCTCCATGCTGGACACAGCAAGTGGGGTTCAGCTCACGGTAGAGGGAGCAGTGTCCAAACTCCTTGGGGAGAAGGTGGTTAGGCCTGGAAGAGAGAATCAGGGCCAGTGCCAAATACACTGAGGTTGAAGACAGAGCTCCAGGTGATAGCCTGGCTGCTGCCTGGGGAGACAGAGGGACCCATGTTGAGGGCCTAAGTGTGGGAAGGGGGAACAGTCAGTGAGTAGAAGCCTGCATGGTACCTGGACATTGGGAGTTATATAAACAGCAATGCTTAAAGAAGATTAAGCTGGCAGCTGTGTGCAATTGGGGCTGGGAGGTGGGGTGGGAAACTGGTGAGTAAATACAGGCAAGTAATGATTAGTTTCAGAGGGAGCAGTGGGAATAGGGAGAGAAGGAACTATGTGCAAGAAACATCCTGTCAACCAGAAAATGCACTAAAAATACCACTGCTGAGCGAATCAGAAATGGCAGCAGCATCTTAAATCATTTTGAAAAATATTGCTTCAGTTTTTATTGGTTTATACTCTCAAAGAATTTATGTAATTGTAGTCTGTTAAATGGTTTTATTAATGCCAACTGTTGTCACCACACAATATATATTTAACAGGTATGCCTAGAAACCTTACTATATTCACAAAGTGTTTTTTAAAAACACAGCTAATCATTCAGGTATTCGAAAGAGCATAATGTTACAGATATTTTAATTAGCATGTATAAAATGCATGCCTTAGGATTGCTCCTCCAGTGGTAGCCACAGATGTATTTTCAGCATAGGAAGTTTTGACATTTACTGCCTTTCACCTTTTAAAAAAATGAGCCCTGTGTTAACATACCAGATGGCCCCTCTCTATATGGCTTGCCTGCCATCTGGAATTTGTTTTGATAAATCCAAACATTAGGGATATGTTATCTTCCCAGCTAAATATAACATTTAGTTCATTCGCCTGGCAACCTATGCATTTCTTTCACATGCTAAAAAGATAGTACTGGAGTTATAGCATGCATTGTAGTCACTGGGTAAAAACCGCCAAAGAGAAATCAGTCTGCCTTTGGTGACCTGTAGAACAACTTGGAAGGAGGAAACAGGGTCAGGTCAGTCCCTGAATCAGCCACGCTGGGGACTTGGGGGTGTCTGCGTCCAGTAGAGTGGAGGGGATTTGATATGCTCCAGATTCTTCAGGACTCGTGCTTATAGCTCTAGTCACCTAAAGATGTCCAGAAGCTCTCTTTTTTAGTTTCTTTAGAAAATTCTAATCTTTTAAGGATACGCACATACTCAAAAAGTAAGATATAGCAGGAGTGGCAGCCCCTGTGTCAGCCTGCCCACCCTTAACTACCACTTCAGCAGCTTCCCAGCTCTTTAGGTTAGCAGTTTATTTCTATTTTGCCTCCATATTTTTAAAATAACATACTTTGCTGCTTTTTCTTTACTTTTCTGCTTTGATAATATCCTTTGTCTCCCTTCAGTAAAAGAAAAAAATTAGCTCTCAACATTACATTTTCCCTCTCAACATGAATGAATATATTCTACTTTTATATCCAATAGAAATCAGTCTCCAGTATTTATATAGCTATGACCGCATAAATATTACTCAAAGCTGAGCCATGTTGTGTACTATAATTAACTGTATTTTTTTCTGTGTTTAATCTTTTTTTTCCCTAAGACAGCAATAGTCTTAATTTTCCTGTTTAGATTTTTATGGGCCAATCACTGACTAATCTCCCCAAGTGTAAATTGCCTCTCAATATGTTCAAATATAGTAGGCAATTCATCAGTTTCATTTTTTTCCCTTGGGGCCACCCATCCTGTAACCCTCTGTCCTCCCGTTTCAACCTGAACTGGCAGCACTGCAGGCCTGCAGCCCCTGTCACCACAGGATACCACCACCCATCAGCATGGACACCTTCCCGTGGCCCAGGTCAAAGTTACCTCCTCCTGGATCCCACACTTGCCTCTGCTTGAATCACTCCCCCATTTGGGTAGGGCCCTCCTTAAGCATTCCTTAAAAACAAGACAAACATGAGAGGTGGGAAGTAAGGCTAAGTTTTAGAAATTTTATTTTACCTCACCCACCACTGATGTTTGGTGGAATTTGGATTTTGAAATAATTTCCCCTAGAACTGTGAAGGTGTATAATCATTGTCTTCTAATTTTGAATGTCACTTATGAGAAGTCTGATCTACTCTGATTCCCAGTCTTTTCCTGAGACTTGATTGTGGGTTTTTTAATCACTGGAAGCCTTTAAGATGCTCTGTTTGTCCTCACTGTTCTGAAATTTCATGTGGCCTTTAAAGTACTTAATGCCTCTAATTCTGGAGTCTTTTTGGCTTTCTGTTGCACAAATCAACCTGCTTCTGTCTGTCTTCCTCTGCTGGTTTAGATTTCAGCTTTCTCAAGGATGCTACATCTGTTAGCACAGCCTGTGTCATTTCTAGGCTCCAAAATTTGTTGCTGTCATTTCCTCTCTTGTTCTTTGCTCTTGTGGGTTTCTTTTTCTTTTTCTTTTTGTTAAGTCTCACGTCTGTTATTTTATTGAAGGTTTTGGAGGGAGTAGTGGCAGACCCATGACTCAATCTACCATACTTAACCAGATATCCCTCTAGAGGCCTTCCTAAGAGGATCAGAAATTCTGGTAATGAGAAAGGTCTGCAGACAAGGGTGTTGAATAGCAGGAAAGTCACCTTGGACATGAGTGACTGTTGGGTTGGGGTTGTCAGTCTTCACCATTTCCCCGAGCATTCACACTCTGCAGGGTACCAGTTGGGACTGAGTTGGGGGGATGGAGAGGGAAGACTGAAGTGGTGTATGGAAAGAGAACAGAATCTGGGTCAGATTTCTTCTCCTTGCTCATTACTTTATTAGTTAATTAGGAATTCATTGACTCTTAATTTATTACAAATGGAGGAAGAGAAAAAGAAATGTGACTTCCATCTCATTTTTTACCTCTTTCATCCTTAATAGCGTGGGTTCATAGATGGGTGGGCAGGACATTCTTGTGTACGCATAGGGAAAGTTGTCACCACAATATCACTCAGGAAGAAGCTGGATAAATTGTGGAGCAACTAAAACTTCCATGAGTTGTGAACTCTAAAACATTATTTTCAAAACTTTTGCAAATAACTTCATCCAAGTTTTTCAAAACTCATTATAAATATAATAAAGTACACATAAATGATTGATTTTTCTTCCATGGCATGGACAGGTCAGAACCTGAAGGCTTTTGTGAGTGTGATTACTCTAACAAGGAAGGGGCTTCAGCTCCAGGTCTTTTCGTGTCTATTGCAGGATGTCATCTGAATTCTCAGAAGATAAACAGAGGAAAGAAAATGAAGAGACCTGGAAATGGATTTTAAAGCAATACTAGTTGTAAACAGCCATGTTTACAGTAATTTCACCCATAGTAGGCCCAAACTGGAAACAACTTGAGTATCCATCAAAAGAATGACTCACCAGGACACTCACACTGGGCAGTACTACTCAGAAATGAAGAGAGATAAACTACTGACACTTGCCACAACACGAACTGATCTCAAATCGTTACGCAGCAGGAAAGAAGTCAGACACAGAGTGATGCACACTCCCCGATTCTTCTCGAATGAAGCACTCATGTATGGATATAGAAATCAGACTGTTGGCTGCCTGTGGGGGGTGTGGAGACTGAGAGGCACGAAGGAACTTCCTGGGGCACCAAAAATGTTTTGTGTTTTGACTAGAGTGGTGACTACACAGTGTGTATGTTTATCGACGTCATTTGGCTTTGAATACTGGAGGTCTGTGCATTTCACACTATGTAAATTTTACCTCAATACTTTTTTTAACCAACAAGAAGAAAATTAAATTAGCAGGACCTTCTAAATGTCTCCAGAATGTTCATGTCTCTCCCGCAAGCCTCAGAAGTACCAAGATTTGCGTCCTTGCTCTCTCTGGGGCTGGGAGTTACCTGTGGGAGGTCGTTGCTGCTAGAGTGTGCATGACCCCACCTCTGCTGCTGGCTGGTTTCCACTCATCCCTTCAAGACCCCTCCGGGAAGACCAGCACAAGTCCCTCCCTGCCTGGTGTGGCCCTCCCCAGCTGCAGGCCAGCAGCCCCTCTCTTCATGCCCTTAATTATCCCTCTGTGGCCTTGCACGTGTGTTGGGTATCTTCTTATGTGAATCTGTTTGCTCTTCTAGATTTTAAGCTTCCTGCATCTGCAAATATGTGTTTTGCTTTCTTGAATTTGTCCACAGCCGTTTCTGACTATTCAGAGTGAAGGCTCAGTAAGTGTTGGTTGGTTTAAAGAGAGGAAGATTGTATGAGATGGATGGAAATGCTTGCAGCCTAGAATTAAAAAAGCAAGGGTGAGACTCCTGAATATGTAAACTTGGTTGGTTAACCTCACTGAGTTCTGTTTTTTCCATGTCCAAAAATCAGACATTCAAACCTACTTCACAAGGTAGTTGGTACAAAAGAAATAGCATCTGTAGACATTGGCACAGTGCCTGGCTCTCAGTTGGTGTTTAATAGATGTTACTGTTTTTACTAATGGATGCTTTTTAAGGGGAAGGTCCCCATATAGGGTCAATGACCCCTAAGACTCAGTACTAGCCTCACTAAAATGTTTCCCACTTGGCTTACCTGTCACCCCTCTTCCCAGGTTCCTCACATTTGTGAAGGGACAGTAGGTGTGCCCTTGGAAACAGGAAGGGATGCAGGTGGCTGCCCTCTGTGATGTGTACCCCTGGCCATGGCCATGTACAACATGTAGATAGTTACTACATGTACTCCAGTAACAACATGGAGATAGTTACTACTGCTGTTTTGGGTCACTCTTTCCCCTCCAGATGCCTAAGACACCAATTCACATCTCCAAACTTATCACTTGAATTTAATTCTTTCTTTCTTTCTTTCTTTTCTAGACCTTTAAATCATGGTATAAAAATAGGGCTTCTTTTAATCCTTTCTCCAACATGGCCCAAGTCCCAAGATACCTAATATGCATTAGTCAAATATAATGATGTTATCTTCCTCCATGTCACCTATAGGTCTTACGAAGAAACCACTCCTTCACAGGTAGTGTGCCCAGCATTTAGGAAGCATTGATTCCCCAAAAGTGACCTTTTAGTCAACTCAGCTAATGTTACCTGAGATTAAATATTTCCTGTGGCATGTGAACACCCCACGGACATGGGGCCTCATCTGCTGTGAGATCCCATGTTTACGGGACCACCTGCTACCTGGCACACTTGCCCTCTATACCAAATGTAGGAGGTGGCATCTTGTACTAAATGAACAGTAGTGAGGCACACTGTGGAAATGATGATTTTGATTGCTGACTTAAGTTTAAACTCTTGATTGGCTTGATGATTTTGATACAGGGACCATCCATAGTTTTGCCACTGGCAGTTGCTTCTCTTCCATCACTGTGGCCTAAAGCAGCATGAGCTGGTGGGAAGAACACTGGCTGGGCTTTGGAACCAGGCTTAACTGGGTTTAAAGCTTGGCTCTGCCACTTACCAGCTGTGTGACCTCAAGCAAATTACCTAACTTGTCTGAATATCAGTGTACTTATCTGCAAATACCTGTGTTACTGGGACATTGTGCAGATTGGAGGTTATACAGATAATAGCACAGCACAGAACACATGGAAGGCCCTGAGTAAACAATAGCCACAGTAGTGTAACAGAAGAATCATTTCCACCATTTTAGTGGGATAAGGACAACAGACCAATGGTTAGGGGCTCCTTTGGACATCCTGTCCCAGGAATGCCATGTAGAGCAGAGTCCTTCCACGTAACATGAGGAATCTGCTGGTCCTGCATGCAAGCAGGAAATGTAGATGCTTACATTTTTATCATCGAACCTGGTGGATAGAGCTTAAGATGTCTATCTGTGTCCTTTTGGTTCTAGCCTGCTTCTCACACAAGATGAGGCCTGCTGTGTCCCATACCACCCTGAGAATTAGGTGAGGTCTGCCCTCTGCACAGCCCCAGACCTCTGCTCGGGATGACCGCCCCTCACTCCCAGACAGACTTCCTTTCCTGGGCCCTTTGAGTTTGCTCCCCATCCTGTGACCTCAGGGCAATCGACTCATCTTCCCTGGCCTGTGACCTCATCCTTAAATGTGATGGTTGGGGTTGGGGTGGCCAGATGATCCCCAGGTGAGCAATGTGAGAGGCAATGTGAACTCCAGCACCCTTTGACCCGTGCTTGGCTTCCCGCAGGAGGAGATTCATTTATGTAAGGAAGAGCCTGCCTCATGACATCCTGTCTCCTCTAAACCTCCGTACTGCTCGCCAGAGTGCCCTCCCTTCTCCCCAACTGGCATCAAATCACCTTTCTTCCAATTCTCGTTTGGTCAGCAAGCTCTCTGCTCTGCTTTAAAGGGCCCTGATCCGCAATTGCCTGTGTCCTCCTCCCATAATGCATTTCCTCTTGTCTTTTGCCTGCCAGCAAATCTTGGACCATCAGGAATTTAATACTGGAAATTCTATTCCTCACATACACTTGCCTAGTTTCTAATCTTTCCAGAAACTCTCTTATATCCATCGTCTTTTTGGATCCTTGCAACAACTCTACACAGTAAGATGCTTTCCTACAATTGACAGATGTAGAAACTGGGGTTTGCACAGAGTGGGTCTAAAGCTCAGTAGCCAGTGGGTGATAGAACCTAGGTTAAAACCTGTATTCTCTGACACTAGCTACTTCCAAAATCTTCAAAACCCACATTTCCATATTTTGTCGATATGCTTAAGGCTTAGTGTACTTCTTTTCATGTGTAAAGTTTGATTTTTGCAATAAAAATAGCTCATCAAATGGGGGTGAAGAGGTGTGAGAATTCATCTTCCTTCTCAAAATGCTGGCTTAGGCTGTGGATGTGAGAGCAGGGAGGGACCTTGGAAATCCTCAAGTCCAAGCCTTCACATTATACAAATGAGCATCTACAGGAAGTGTGTATTGCCCAACATGACAGATAAAATTTGACCAGCTGAGCTTCTGGGGAAAAGGGGGAAAGGCAAACAGACCCCAGAACCAGTGCAGACTCTCGCAGCCCCCAGGCCCACTCCCACCCTCTGGAACACTGGGTCTGTGCAGACACACAGTGTGTTCTGCCTGATGTGAAGTGTCCTGCCCAGTCACTCCCAGGGGAGCGTTGCCCTTCCAGGGAAGTAGATTAGCAGTGCTCTTTCTACACCATTCTTGGGTTTATCTTCCTGAAGCTGCTAGATGGCAGAAGGAGGTACCACTGGCAGCAGGATAAAGACAGGGCACCAGCCACCTGAGCTCTGGGCGCACAGCTCTTGCATGTCTCTGGGACATGGGTGCTGCCAACTCTGCTTCCCAGCTTCCTGTACTTGGGTCTCAGTCCCTGTAGACCGCTCTGGTCTCAGGGCTGCTCACCTGCCTCTCCACCTGCCTTTTATAGTCCATCCTGCTTCATCAGCCCGCGCAGCTCTCTCCCGCTGCTCACTGTGGGCCTTGTGTGCACGCCCATCCCATCCTGAGGACAGATCCCACCCCAGCCGCTAGCTGGGCTCCCCTGGGCTCTGTGCCCCTCCCCTGTATCTTCATGTGTGGAAAGAAGCTAACAAAACCTATCTTGTAGGATTATGTAGAGCATGATTGAAACCATGCTGGCATAACCCCTGATTCAGAGGAGGCCCCAAGCAATGGTAACTATTAATATGATTTACAACATCGCTGCTGCCAGACTGCAGAGGCCGAGGGATTAAGGACCAGGTCACTCATTTTTGTACCCCCGGGCATGGGACAGATTAACTGCTTAATAAGTGGCTGCAGAACAGAATGGAAGAGAACCATCCAGGCTAACTGTGGCATGAACATCTGTTGCTCACAGTCTCAGTTGTTCCCAAAATAGTTTCTGGAATGATGATTTACTCAATCAAAGCCGCCAGCCACATGATGGCTCCTCTTGGGTACCAGGACTCAGCACTGTTACCAGAGCAAGGGGTGACCTTCATGCAAGCTTTCCTTAAACCGTTGTGAGAACAAAGAAAAAAAGGAGAAAATCAGTATCTTTATCAAGGGACATTCTAGAATGCTGAGATAAGAATTTAGGAGGAAATGGTTAGAATTACTGTTTCAGAGGAGCGTTTTACTCAAAAGCCTGGTTCCATGGGGTCCAGCAGAGACTGGCTCCACACACCAGTCACAGTGGCTGTGGGAAGGCCACTGTGAACATGAGCCACCTTCCTGGAAGGTGCAATGTGGCTGCACACAGACAAGACTTTTGACTAGGTTTGGAGATCAGGTTTGCTGAGAAGTTTCCAATTACCAGAAAAATCTATCCAAGAGCTACTTTTATGGGGTGAGGGGTATGAGGGGTAACAACCCTGAGCCATCATTGCCAAAACTCAGCCAGGGCCCCAGAGGCCCACCCCAGGGTCACGCTCTTCCTGCGGGGGAGAGCGGTAGACCATCCGGGCGGACCAAGCTGACATGCTTCCCCTCTGGTTAAACAGCACAAAGGAGTGGGTGTGCGGCAGGAGGGTTGGTTTAGCCACTGGAAATAAAAACAACAGCAGGAAGCTTTAGCACTTGCTTTAGCTACTATATATTTCTCAGTTCATTTCTAAATTTGGAAATGAAATTTGCTTTCCGAAATCCCACCCCTCTGTCACATCCCAGGTTCATTCCCCCTTTCATAATTTCCCCGCCATTCTCCAGCCTGTCAAATTCCCAGAGCACGCTCTCTGAGGCCCTAGAATCCTTTAACTGTCTAGTTCACCTTTTATGGCACTTTGCATCATTTTCTCCCCTTGCATTATTTTTCTTTATACAAATCCCTTGTGATTCCCATCAGAATGCAAACTCCCCAGGTCAGAAGAGGTCCCTCGGTTCCACCATCGCACACAGTACAGTACCTTTGCTGTGGGGCATATCATAAATATTTCTTGAAGGAACAAAGGAAAAAGTGAAGTAAAGTATATCTTGAGCCTCCAAAAGCTACAGAAAGCTTTAAAAGAGTACAAGGAAGATCACATATAATCATAAAAAAATAAAATTATGAAGTGATTTGGAAAACTGAGGTAATTATTTGTAGGATAAGGAAGTGGCTTTTTAAATATGTCTGGCTCCTCTGCGACTCCCTCAAGGAAATGGACCGTATTTTTAAATCATTTCGAATCCCCATTGCCTAGCAAATTTTTGGCATAATTTTTTTCTCTTCTATTGTTCTTTGAGATGGAAACATCTTTAATGCTTTGCTTATCAAAAAGTGACATCTGCTGAGTGTTATAAAGTGTAAAAAATACAGAAACAAAAAGTAAAAAGTGTAAGGTCTACCTCCATCCATCTCCTAAGAGGTTATTTACTGATGTTTTCCACAGTTTTAGTGCAAGCTTATATATTCTACCTGTCATCTACTTTTATAAGCTATCAAAATGTTATGTTTTCCTCTGCATAGATACACATGGGGCTCCCTCATTCCATAGCAGCTGCACGGTTCCCTTCTTTACCTCGTAGAGTTGGAAGGTAAGGCAGGTTTCAGTTTTGCTATCACAGATATATTGTAGTGAAATACTGGGTACATACATCTTTGACACATGTGGGTATTTCTCCACTTACCATTAGGTGTAGGATTTATGGTTCCAAAAATATAAACATTTAACATTTTGCTAAATACTGCCAAGTTCCCCTCCAAAAGGTTTTTTCCAATATTCATCCCCAACAGGAACTGAGAAAGCCTATTGGGCTTACCTACCCTTTAAGTTTTCTCTGGGCCTACGTTGGAAGACTTGCAGCCAATGTGATTTTAAAATGATACTTTAGGTGTGTGAAGTACTCTATGCTTTTTCAAATTTTTTTACATAGAATACATGTTTTCCTTTGACTGTCACAATGGCCCATGATACAGGTAAGGACTTACTCCTGTTTTAGAATCTCAGCCGAAAAGACTTGCCACAGGTTTCACTGCAAATCAATGGCAAATGCCAGAAGCAGAGCCCTTGGACTGTTCTGAGTTTCTCTTTCCACAAGCTGGAAGGACCAGCCTTGAGAGGGAGAAAGGGCCCTGCCATGTAGTGAGGAGCTTCCTGAAGGTTCTGCAAGTCTTGAGTTCATGCCAAAGTGCAAAGAATGACCTGATTGGGGTATTCAGTTTCTTCAGCTACGTCCTCCTCTCTGACCAAGCCGAGGGGAAGGAGGAGACAGGTGGCCCAGCGTGTGCTGGTGTTGGGCCTTTCATGAAGCTCTGAGGGCTGGGAGGTGGGAGCGCAAGCTCAGTGAGCAGTGCTGCTGGGAGCTTTCCTTCCACTTCGTTCTCAGGAACACTCAATTTAGAGACAGGGGAGAGAACTGATCCAGTGAATCCTCAAGGCTTCCTTGCTGGGATCCCCTGAAATCTAGTGCTGCGAATTCTTTTGCTAACTACCCTATTCCTTCTGTTACATAAGGTTTTATTATTCTGAAGTGTAGTTTACTGACCCTTGACAAAGACAGAAAATAATGTGACTAGTCTATTTTTTTAAATTAAAGGTATCATTGATAGACAGTCTTATGTAAGCTTTCACGTGAACAACATTGTAGTTTCAACATTCACCCATATTATCAAGTCCCCCACAACCCCATTGCAATCACTGTCCATCAGCATAGTAAGATGCTATAGAGTCATTACTTGTCTTCATGCTATGATTAGTCTATTTTTAAATAGAAATGTTCACAAGCTATTAGAGCAATTGGGTTGCTTTGATAGTCTGAGGCTACCTTACTTCTACATAGTAGCTTAAGCAGTAAAATTACTTTAGACTGAGGTCAGAATGGCCAGCCCCACACGCTAACAGAGCCAGTGGACAAGTCAAGGTGGGATACTTGGAAAGGGCAGTTCCTTGCTACATGAGTGTCTATGTGGACTAGGGCCACACTGTCCAATACCATTGCCTCTAGCCACATGTGGCTACTGAACACTTAAAATGTGCCCAGTATGACTAAAGAAGTGAATTTTTAGTTATAATTAATTTTAATATTTAAGTGTAAAAACTGACAATCCCATTATTAGAAAACTTTTAAGTAAGTTTCAGTCAACTTGGGTATGTGAAAATACTTTTCAATGATAAATTTTATGAAATCTAAATATATGTACATATACACATCACCCTATGGAAATGTAACACTCTTAAAATGTATATTAAATACACTGTTTTTTCCTAACTTCATGAGTTTAACTAACAGCTTATTAATTTACAGTCTTTTCTGTTTTGTAACATGCATTTAAGGCTCTAATTTTCCCTGTAACTATTTCTTTAGCTTCATTTCAAAAGAGGTGATATATTGAGTTTTCATAACTACTAGCTTTACATATTTTATAATTTCCCTTGAATTTCATCTTTAAATTATGAACTATTTAGACGTGTGTCACTTAGTTTCAAAAGACATGAGAAGTGGTTTGGCTATCTTTTTATTGGTGATTTCCAATAACCACTAACATTGCATTGCTTTCAGAGAACATAGTCTTTATGATATTGACTCATTGAAATATGTTGAGACTTCCTTTGTGGCTTAATGGGATCAAATTCTGAAAATGTTCCATTTGTGCTGAAAAAAAATGTGGTTATCCACTTGACAGGTGCAGCAGCCAATACGTATCACTAGAGTTAGTCAGTTTTAAATGCTTTGTTCAAATCTGGGGGACTTTAATTTTCTATATTTTTTGCTCTGCTATATCTGTCAGTTTCTGAGAGATATGCTCTAAAATCTCCTGCAAAGACCCTTTATAAACTCTCCAGTTACCCTTTTTGAGCATGCCATCTGTATCTGACCAGATCCCTGAGCCAGATACCCCTGCTTCTATTGCATAGATCACATTTTCCTAAATCTCTTTTGTGGAAGAGAATACTAATTGCTTGCCCAAGGCCTATTCCAGTAGGACAGGTTGGAATGGACTTTTTTCTCAAACACATTATTTTCATGCTATTTTTCTCTGGGTGTAGGAAACTTGTGTAAGAAAAAGAAATATTTAGGCTACTTAATAGATGAATTGTTAAATTAAAATTGGTAATATTTGTCTAATTTCTTGTGGCTATCAAGGTATACATCCAAACCCTTCCATAACACATTCCTAAGGGCCAGCTCTCTGAGATATACAGATGAGATTCAGGGAGAAATGGAGTATAACTCATCATCTGTCAAGCAATCAACAAACATTTATTAAACACTTACTGGAAAGGCCCTGAACTGAGTATTGGGAAGGATGGCAAGATATTAAATGTTGGGGAAATAACGAAATTACCAGAACTCTTACATGTATTGTCTCACTTCATCTTTCCATCAGTCTTATGAGGTAGAGATATTGTTGCCTGAGTAACAGGTGAGATCCTATGCCTCAGCCACCATAGGGTGAAGCCAGGCTTTTTGCCCAGGTCTCAGTTCAAAACCAGCGCACTTCGCCTCTTCCAGGAATAGGGTTTCAGTCATTAAGAGCTTGTATCTGGGAGGAGATAAGATACAAACAGAAGAACAGTAAAACCATAATCCAGGCACTGTCCCTAGCAGCTTCTGTGGGCTGAAACGGACTGAGCAGGCGTTGTGGAGGAGGAGGGGACGGGGAAACGGGAGGGAGGGCAGCTCAGGCCGGTGAGCGGCAAGAGCTTGGTCCCCGCCAGCTCTGGTCCTGACGGTGCTCTCAGGGACAAGTAGAACACAGGTCCACGCGTCATACAGTCTTGGCTTGTTTTCATTTCTACCTGAAGCTGGGAATGTTGAGGTGGAGGAATGTGCTATTCTTTGAAGTGATATCCTTCCTTTCCCTTAGGCTGCATTTCCATCACAGGGTGGGAAGGGTCGGAGTTATTAAGTAATCTCTATCTAGGTACAGGTGTGAAGGGCAATGTCAGGGTGGAGGACAGCACAGGTGACGGGTGGAGCACTCCACCAGCACTTCCAGAGTGCCAGCAGCGGCTAGCTCGTGGTGGGCGGAATGCAGTAGGCTGAGAAGACGTCGTGAGCAGGACTGGTGACGGGCTTTGGAAGTAGAGGAGCAGAAAGTGGGGGGCAGGACCCCCTCTGAGCTCCCACGGTCCCAGGAGAGGAAATCACCAGTGAGCTCTGGGATGACACCCAGCTTCAAGAGTGGCAAAAGCAACCCCAGGGGGCGGAGCACTGTGGCGAAAACACAAGGCGGTGAATCAGGAGAGGTCTGCTCAATTCCCTTTTCCTCTGGGCTTGTTAACACCCTCTTAGGTCAAAGCCCTGGAATTCCCGCCCAAAGGGGAAGCGGTACCCTCCTAGCCAAGCTCTGCCCACTGAAGCACTCACATGCCTGCAAACTGCAGGCAGACGACCTCTGGAGGTACCTATGTCCTCCTGTTTCTCCCGACAAGCACCAGGGTGGGAATTATGTGAGGTGAGGAGATGGCCACCAGAAGAGGGCCGCTAACACGTCACAGGCAGATTTGCCTCCAAGCTTCCCACTCAATTCAAAACACACATGTCCCAATAAGATGCCTTCACTGCAGAAACATTTTAAAAATACATATTAAAAAAGGTAAGACAGTTGTATCCAAAATTTAGTACCCAGATACAACCACTGAAAACACTTTGGTGAAAATCCTTGGAAAGTTATGTCTTCCTTTTTACAATACATATTTTCTCCAATGTCAGTGGATAAAATATAATACACACTTACTTAACACTAGAAGAATGGGATCCCACTACACGTACTGCTTTGTCCTTAATAATGTATAAGGAACATTTTCCATCTTATTAAATATTATTTGATGACATATTTACTGGTTGCACCTTCCCTAGCTTTTTGTTGACCAGGTTCCCCTCTGAGAAACCTCCCTCACTTTTCATTCTCCAGCCATGGTTCCTGGGCTGTAAAGGGACTAAGGAGGAGAGGAAAGAACTGAATCCATCTGGGCCCCACAGAAGCTCCCATAGTGCCAGTGAAAAGAAAAGGGATATTGGGAGAATGACAAATCGGCGTCCCTCCTTTACCTTTGATAGTCTAGATGGGGGTGGGGCAGAGGGTGGAGTCTGAGGTGGAGACAGAGATTAACGCAAAACCAAAGCAAAGGGGGAGTGTGGGCTTGCTGGACTGCCTCTGCAGTCAGAGGTCCCTAGTGATGGCTCTCAGTTGGAAGGAAGGCAGGCAAGTTGATGTGGAGTTGAAGCTACCGATTCTTAAGCTAAGTGTGATTGACAAATACACATTCCCTAAATGGTCCCCAAGTGCATTGCTTTTGAAAGGGGTTGTTGTCACTTGGTTGAGTTTCGGAAATGTGAGGCAATGTATTTGGCCACTGCATCTTCCTGGGCTATCCCAGTGTTTCAAAACTCCCTGCTGCATTACATAAATGCTATAGGCTGAATGTGGAGACAAAGAAAGTGCCTCAAGGAAAACACAGATGAACATGATCTGTTTTCTTCAGAGGTCTCATTGTCTAGTGTGGGTATAGGAGAAATGCATGAATATCAGCTGCACAGTGCCTGAGCTCTGAGCCACTGTTGGGATTGATCCCTGGTCCACTTTTTGCCAAGGCAAGTGTCATGGTGATAGAACCTAACTCTGGGGTAGGGAAGGCTTAAAGGATATAAGCACACAAGCCTTGGCAAGGAGCAACGTTCAGCAAGTGCTCACCATGGTGCCTGAGCATGTGGGGTTGACCAGAAGCTACCAGACCCAGGTTGGTGGCCAGAAAACACTTCTTGGAAGAGGTAGGCCTTCATCTTTGGATACATTCTAATGACCGATGGAGAGGGTAGGATTTCAGAGACAGGCTCAGAGGTTGAGTTATACGGAGTTATATGAAGAATAGTCAGGGGAAGGTGACTAGAACACTTGTCTCAAACTTTGTGTCCAGTTGAGGAGTGAGTAGGAGTCAAATCAGGAAATTAGGGGCTAAAATGCTGGCAGGAAAGTCCATGTCCAGTTTGGCAGGAAATGAGGAAATACCAGAAGCTTTGAGCGGATGGTGCAGACCAGATGCAGACATCATTGAGTAGGACTTAACCAAGCAGATGGGGTGGGATGGGGGAGGTGAGATGCATGCGGCTCACAGGAGGCCACGGTGGACATCCCGGGGATAGAGGAAGGGTGCTATGGGAGGGGTAACAGAGAGAGGTGGGTGGCTTCAAGTGCATGTGACCTCCAGGCCTCATGCTTGACTTAATGGTCTACTATCATTGTCTCAAAATTCTTAATATATTTTGAACAAAAAGCCCCCCAGATTTTGAACTGGATCTCACAAACTCTGTAGCCAGTCTTGAGGGGGCATATATAGAACCAACAAAATATTTGGACAAGGAGTGGGGCAGAGAAAAGATGCAATTGAAAGAGTTGTAGGGAATTTAGGTGACTAGATAAGGAGTAAGGAGTAAGATGGTATTTGTGGAGAGACCCTGTGGCATGTGATATACCAGCCATTGTGGGGAGGTGCTTGAAACTTGTTGGGAATTTGGTCTTAGAGCTCAAAAGAGAACTTTGAGATGTAGTGATTTATTTGGAAATTATATCCTCTTATTGACCTTTTCTTCAAACACTGATGTCCCACTTTATTTTAATGAGATATATACTCTTGTAATAAAAAATGCAATTGATAAAAGCATCTACTCAATGATAATACATGAAGCTTTAGAAATGGGTGTAGGAAAGAAATGTTAACAAGGATAAAGAACCAAATCTGGAAGACCATTGCTGTGGACTAAAGTGTGTCCCTCCGCAAAATTCATATGCTGAAGTCCTAACCCTCAGTACCTCAGAATGTGACTGTATTTGTAGACGGGGCCTTTCCCACAGGTAATTAAGTTAAAATGAGGTCATTACGGTGGGACCTCATCCAAAGAGGCTGGTGTCCTTATAAGAAGAGATTAGGACACAGACACACACACACACACACAGACACACACACAGACATACACACACACACACACACAGGGGAGGCCACATGAAGACCCAAGCAGAAGCGGGCTGTCCACAAGCCAAGGAGAGAGGTTACTTTCTGGAGAAACCCACGCTGCCACCACCTTGATCACTGACTTCCATCTTCCAAGACTGGGAGGAAATAAAATTCAAGCTGGCCAGTCTGCGTACCTGGATACAACAGCCCTAGCAAACACAACCATCTTCCTTTAGAAGAACAAGAACATGTAGAAAAGTCCTTGGAGACAGGCCAGTAATGATCCTGGAGGTGGAGGGAGAAGCAGGAAGTGAAGTCACAAAAGCAAAGAGCATCTTAAGGATAAGGGGTGGTTCTCAGATGTCAGTGAGGGTGCAGGGCTTGTAGAAGCTGCTGGATGTTAGTATCAGGAAGTCATGATGAGCTCTGAGGGGACGATGTCATTGATGCAGCAGGAGAAAACCAGGTGCAGTTAGATTGGGGGGATGTGACATCATGTTCTGGGGCAGAGAATTCTTACTTTCAAGAAGTTTCAGTATGAAGGGCAGGAAGGGGATATGACAGTAACTTGAGGGAAAACAAGAGTTAGGGGAAGGATTTCTGGGGAGTGGGATTTAGGGAGCCCTGGGTAGTAGTGGCTGTGGAAAGCCCAGAGAGGGGATCTAGCACTGCATGTTGTGCCTAATCTACATTTTGGGGGTGTTCTCTATCATTCTTTTTTTAAATTGATGATAGTTGATATACAATATTATATTGGCTTTAGGTGTACAACATAGTGACTCAATCTACATTTGTTAAATGAATGAAAAGGAAACTTAAAGGGCCCAAACCCACCTCACCCCCAGCACTGGCTTGGAGTGACATGAGAAGGAGGGGATATTTGTGTTGGCCCTTATTCTGGCAGCCATTTCTCTGACCCTCCCTACTGAGCTCCACCAGGGTTCTGTAAAGAGCATGAGGCCTGGTTTCCTCTCACCTCTGTCCCTTTGGACTTCCCTGTGCAGATTTGGAGGGACAGGGACTGTCTTCCCAGTGGCTAGAACTCAGGCATGTGAGGTCTGTTCCTCCAGGACTTCCCCAACAGCAGAACACAGATGGTCCCTGGTGAAGCAGATGGTGAGACAACCTCCAGACTTTTGAGATGAGGGCCCCCAGGCATGCTGAGCACCCAGAGAACTACTTCCACTCCTCCCCTTCCCAGGGCCCTGGCCGAACTCCGCGATGCTCTTCCAGCTCCTGCAGCATCCCACAGCTCTCCCAGGCCCAGCCCCCAGCATTTGCCTTGTTTTCTTGGCAGTTGGGTGCTGAATCTCTGGGCAGCCTCAGCCCCAGGACCCTGCTTCTCCTTGGCCAGTAATTTTCAAACTTTTAAAGAAATAACTAAGTCCATCTTTCAAACAACATCTTAGAGAAATCCCTAAAATATCAAGGGGTAATAGTACATGAGTATACATTTCCATTATAACTTGATACTTAATGTACTCACATTGCTAAGCAAACCAATGAGAATTACAGATAGTTTTAATAAGTGGAAAAAACAGATACTGGGATCATAGGAAACCACTGCAATCTGATGCCAGCCTTAGGATCTAGTTTATTTCTGCTGTTTGCTTTCCTCACATTGTAATAAGAAATTTCTAATTCACACCCACAAAGGGCTGTAAACTGTATCTTTTGGTTTTTAACATAACCAGCCTTCTAACCTTGGGATTTAAAGGACCAGCAAATGATATATTTATTCAGAGTCTTTACAAAAATTACTTATCTTTGCAACACACTTAGCCTGCTGAGCTGTAGTGCATCATACAGCTGTGTGGCATACTTAAATCTATTATACTCTTGTATGCAAAATAATTTAACAATCTTTCAGAAATGGAGTTTGGGTCAAATGTTTGTAGAGACCCAAGTGGAGCTTTCTGTGGGAGTTGGATGGAAGCCCAGCACCATAAGAACCACCTTGACCCCAAGCCCCATCACCAACTAAGAAACATTTACCGAATGCCTCCTTTGCATCAGATCCTGTACTGGGCTGGAGATGCAGGGAAAAACACACTTTGTTCTCGCCTTCAGGAGCATCAGGTGGCAAACACTTAGTGGGCCTGGAGAGGGAAATGGGGTGGGGTGGCGTGGGGTTCATGGCAAGGATGCAGACCAGGCTTCTAGAGGCTATAAACTCTGTGCTGGGAGTAATCAGGAACTGAATGAGAAGGGATGGAGAGAAGTCTCTCAGAAGTAATGTCAAGAGGCAAGGAGTGGGGACTGCATGTGCTGGTGTCATGTGGTGTGAGATGGCTGGAGCATGGGAGGCAGGCGGTGCCAGGACACTAAGGGCGGAGGGCTTCAGAGTAAAACGGGATGCCTCGGGCTTCCCTCCAGGTGGTGGGTGGCCATGGAGGGGTTCTCAGCCAGAGGGTGCTGTAGTCGACCTTGCATTTTTAAGAGTCCTTATGTGGATTGGCCCCATATGAAGAGGCAAGAAGACTACTCGGGAGACTGTTATGAGGCCAAGGGTGATAGAGGCGAAGTCAGGGTGGGCAGTGAGGACTGAGTAATATTAAGAGGAGTTGTCAGGATTTGGTTATTGACTGCAGGTGGATGAAGAAGGGGAGTCAAGGAAGGCCCTCCACCGAAGCTTCTGGCACAGGTGGTTGGCCTTGTAGCAAGACTGTGGGCCCAGTTCCTCTGCTTCCACACCTTCCAGACTGAAACGATGAGCGGAAGGGCCATCGCATCACACTTGTGGTTAAGAATCGTTGTCACGAACAAAAATCCAAAGGAAAGGCCTGAAGCCAGGCTCAGCCCAGGTGAGAGAGTCAGTCATTCTTGGAAGTTCTGCCTACAGTTGTCGAGAATGAGTGAGCAGAGTCATCAATCTGGGATTAATTGATTGGTGAGATTAGTCAGCCCAACCAAAGGTCAGGTTTCTACAAAGAATGCAGTTCCAGAATTGAGCTGCCTTCTTTTTAACTACAGAATCCACTTAATCACATTAATGCAAAAGTGTCTCTCTGAGTTCTGGTCATAGGGCAATAGTATTTTCCATATAGATCCTGATTACAGTGAGCCAAATTGGGGAATATATGAATGTATGGCCTTAAAAGCAAGGAAAAATAACAAAAGTGAATCTTAGTGGGACTGCATCCCTGTGCATTTCTCAGAGCTTGGTAATTCTTAATGTAAAGCATCAATCACAGTGGGAAAATAAAAATACTATGTAATTGGATTGCCAAAGTGTTGGAAGGGGAATGGGTGGGGGAGTTTATGTGGTTTTTAAAATAGGAAGTTCTACCCCAAAGTGTGTCATTTCTGAAGTGAAGGAAGTTCCAATAGGCTATAGAAGAGCCTGCCCCAAAGCAATTTGATGTTTTCAGCACATGTATATTTTATGATAGGAAATACATGGATTTTCACCAAATCATACAGTGTTATTTGGATACCAAGTGACTAATATACCCTAAGGTTGGCTGCTCTGGGACTTTTTGAAGCCAAAGAGGAACTCCTGTTTAGTCTTATGAAAGATAAGATTGGTTGCACATCAATATTTTTTCATTTAAAATGCAGGTCTTCAAAACTGTAAAGAGACCTGCTTGAAATTGTGAGGGAAATGGTAATAAAGAAATGTTGGTCAGCAGCATTGCAGGAAGGGAAACATGGCTTGAATGATGCTGAAGGGCAGCTTATTAAGAAGAAGAACTCTCAAGGCCTTGTAAAATCATGGAGCTGCTCTCTAACATTGACTGCCTTCTTACTCAGGTCATAATGGAAATGGACCCAAATTAGACTCTAGTCAAGCTCAGCTGATGTGGGGGGAGGCTGTATGTACAAGCGTCCAAATCAGTGCAGGCTGGCCAAGCTGATTTCACCATGAATGGCTCCAGTGTACTCTGGCCATGGCGTTTCAGCCTTCATGCAGAAGGGAGGGGAAGGCCTGAATGGCCCAGTGTCCCTGGCTCCTGACCTCAGAAACTTCTTCCAAGCCTTCCAGAGCTTGGGAACTCTCCCAGACAGTGACAAAACAATTCTTTAGGGAGATAGAGGGGCGGAGGGGAGAAAGAATCAAGACTGCATCATTATCTTAACCAAATGCTAAGAAGAGATTGGTGCACACTTTATGTTTGCATTCAAAGCTAATGTTTTTACTACTACTGCCAAAGTCTGGCAATTGCAAATTGTCTGATGTTGTATCAGAGCTATTGAAACAGGAGCCTGTAAAAACTGGGGGAGGGTATTAGTTTGAGTGGTGGTAAAGACCATGGAGTCTGGGCTTGAATCCCGAGTCTCTCTGGCCTCATGACTTGGGCAAGTCACTTACTTCCATGTTCCTTGGTTTCCTCCACTGAAGAACAGGAAAGTGATGGGAAGTCCTGCGGTCCTTGTGAGGCCCCAGTGAGTTAGCACTTATAAAGGCCATGTAATAGAGCCTTTGGACAGCCTGAATGTCCAGGTCCACACACATCTCTGGATCAGGCCTTGCCTGACAGGGCTGGAGGTGACCCCTCCTGAGGGGCTCAAACACCCTCCCCCAGTTTTTACAGGCTCCTGTTTCGATAACTCTGATACAACATCAGACAATTTGCAATTGCTAGACTTTGGCATTAGTAGTAAAAACATTAGCTTTGAATGCAAACATAAAGTGTGCACCAATCTCTTCTTAGCATTTGGTTAAGATAATGATGCAGTCTCAATTCTTTCTCCCCTCTGCCCCTCTATCTCCCTAAAGAATTGTTTTGTCACTGTCTGGGAGAGTTCCCAAGCTCTGGAAGGCTTGGAAGAAGTTTCTGAGGTCAGGAACCAGGGACACTGGGCCATTCAGGCCTTCCCCTCCCTCCTGCATGAAGGCTGAAACGCCATGGCCACCCACACTTTAACGTACTCTTCCAGGTTCCTTGCTGCACCCCATCTGCTTCCTCTTTCAGCTCCTCACTGGTGGGCCTCTCCAGGGTTGCTCCAGAGCTCCCTCCTGCCTCTCTCCTAATCTCACTAGGCAATCATCCACACACCACTGTGCGCACTGCTGACCACACACAGGCAGCCCACAGAATTACAGTTCCAGCTGAGGCCTCTCTGCCAAGTTCCAGACCCAGATATCAGCTGCACACTTGACAGGTCATCTGTGATGCCTCAAAGGCACCACACTCAGTAAGTGAAAAGCCCAACTCAAACCTTTTATACCCACATCTGGCATTCCTCTGGGGCAGCCTGGTTCAGTGATGGGCACAGTCACCCACACAGACCTGGAAGTATCTTCACTTTCCTCTCTGCTGTCCAGGTCACCCTCAGACTCCGGCACCTCTGCCTCCCAGACATCTCAGATAAATCTGCTCATTCCCCTCCATCTCCACCAGTGTGACCCTAGGCCACTTCTCTTGCTCAGCTACTACCTTCTAATGTCTAACATAACATGTGGGTGGGGAATTGCTTTACAAACACACTGACAATACATTCCATAGTTTCTTATAACGTTAAGCACTACAAATAAAAACATATGAGGGAAATAGGTTAGAAAATGACCCAGAGGATGGTTAGGGAGGGCCTCTCTGAGGAGGTGAGATTCGAGGCTCATAAGGAAGAGGATTCCAGGCTGGCCTCGGATTCACAAATCCTGAGATAAGAACAAACTTGAAGCATTCAAGAGTTGGAGGTGATCACAAGCTGGGGCAAAGAGGAGAGAGGGGCCATGGGGTGGGAGGTCTGCAGAGACCAGTGCCTGTGGTTTTGGAGACACTGGAGAGGAGGTCGCATTTTATCCTAAATGCAGTGGGAACCATGCAGCTCCATCAGCTCTCAGAGGAATTGATTACTCTATGCCAGTTCCTCCAGCCCCACATGATTCTGCATCCAATAGATGCACAGAGCCCTCCATGCGTTCATGGGCTCCATGAGCTGCAACTCCGGAAAGCCAGCAGGTTATGCTCTATCAGAAGTTGATCACCCAGGGACTGTGCCACCTTCCTCGCAAATCCACAGCCAAAAATCCCGGGGCCCCTTGACTGTCCTCCTCCCCAGCAGTTTGTCACCAGCTCCTGTTCTCTCTGGCACCCAAACAGCTCTCCAACCTGCACATCACACCCTCAAATAGAAAGTAATAAGTGAAACCTCCTCAAATTGCATCAGAGTCAGCGCTGCCTGTGGCCCCTGAGCCCAGGGGCTGGTAGTTCAGAACCTGAAAGGCTGCTTCCCCTGCCCATGTGGGAGGTTCCTGTCCCTCCTGGAACGTGTGGTCTGGTAGCACATCCAGGGAACCTGGACCTACTGCCTGCAGCTCCTCATGCACCTGCCAATCATCTCTGTCTCTGGGTTTGCTTGAGCTCACTTGTAAAATGGATGTAACAATACTCACCTTATCTCTTTCATGCTGGCATAAAATAAGTGGCTTTGAAGACCAGAAAGCATCGCATCCATGAATAAGTGTGAAGTTTACTGGGGCTGGGTCCCAACAGACAAAGGGAGCCTCAGGCTCACATTAAGGTGGGAAACCCACTGAGCTAGAGTGGTTTTCTGGCCTGAGTACAGAGCACTGGCTCTTTCTTGGCTTGCTGCAGCCTCTCACAGGGCTGGGACTTCTGCCCTACTGGTAACGCTCTGGGAGGCATCTCCAAGCCTGATAGAAGCCTGCACACAGCTGGAGTTGCAGATGGGGTGTTTTCGGCACCTGGACCTCAAAGCACCATTGTGTTGCCTGCCATTTATTTCCAAAGATAATACTGCCTTTTGCCCTGAAATCCATACTTGACATCATCACTCACAATAGAAACAAAGGGCTATCTTGGAGCCATCAGCTCGGGGCCCACTCAGAGAAGCCCTGGAAGGGGCCTCCTAAGCTGCCCTTAACCCTAAGAACTCAGGCCTCACTTGCCAAGTGAGCAAAGCAGTCAAGTACCTAAGAAGATGGGTTTGACTGGACAGGGGTGAATATTCTAAGATGCAAGCAACTGTAGTGCCTGATATGCACAGAGTGAAGCCAAGTAGAATAAAAAGTGACACAGGTCTGGGCACAGCTCTATCCTGCCCTTGACCCTGGCTCTCGGCTATCATTTGCCTTCTTCGAACACCTCTTCTGAGCACCCCTACCTACTCACCCTTCTGCTCTAGGCTAGCACCAGTATGGTCTTCTCACTTACTTTCTTTTGTGTTTTCAAAAGGAACACAGTGTTGTTGTTCTGACTCTGCTCCCATTCCCCACACTCTAGCCCATGTAAGCACATGAGCTCTCGGTTTTGCATTCTCTGTCTCATCTGAAGCAAGGGGCTGGGGGAGCCAAGGGGAACATAGCAGGTGATCAGTGTCTGGTCAGTGTTCCCAGTACTTGCCCCCACGGGGTTTCACAGACGCTTGCAGCCCAGCAAGGGCATGGTTAGCACCCCTCTTTACCGCTCAGAAGCAGAACTTCACAGGAAGTTTGGGCAGCATCCCCAGGGTGGCCCAGGGTCAAGATGTGAGCCCTGCTTTCTCAGGGAAAAAGTAAGCTAGTGATTTTGTTTCTGAAGAATCTTGGCTTTCTGCCCTCATTTCAAACTCATAACCCATTGAGCTGAAAGGCTTCATTAGATCTTCTTGGCAGCATTTCACCTCTCAACTTATACTATCTTCTACTTCCCTGGACGTGCCCTATTCCTTGTGGAAGAATTGTTCGGCTCTATCCTGTTTCAATAAGATAAGTTTCCTTATTATCTCTGATCTAAATTCCCTGTGGCCAGCTGCTCAGGTCTCTATGATGATGCAAACAATACTTATTTCTGTTCTCAGTTGATCTTCTTTTAAACTTCTTTTCATGAAAACAGGAATTGGTTTTCATAGGTGGGGAGCTGTGGTCTTTCTTTTCTAAGGTCTGCATGTGCCAGCAGAAGAACAAGACAGACAATGCAGTCAGGAGCTCAGGGGCCACTGCTGTCCCCAAAAGCTCTGTGAAGCATTCACGCCAATTAGGAGGAGTCCTGGACACCAGCACGCAGCCACCAATGTGAAAACTCATGCAGCTGGCTCTTTGTAACAGCCCCAAACTGGAAGCTGCCCAAATGCCCACCAGCTGTAGAATGGATAAATAAATTGTGGTGTGTTCACACAATGCGATATCCACCAGCAAAGAGAATGAACTCTTGCAGCTACACACAGCAATATGGATGAATCCCACAGGCGTGACGTTGTGTGAAAGAAGCCAGGCACAAAAGGAACATACTATATGATTCCATTTACAGAAAGCGCCGACAGGCCAAAACAATCTATGGTGTTAGGTTTAGGATGCTGGCTACCCCTGGGGTGGGAGAATGAGGCTTCTAGGGTGCTGGTTATATTCTGCTTTCTTTTCCCTTAAATCTGAGTCCTAGTTAAACAGGTGTGTTCAGTTTGTGAAAAATTATTCAGTCGAACACCTATAGTATGGGCATTTTTCTGTATCTATATTATCTTCAATGAAAAAAATTTTAAGGTGAAATGGATGGAGCTGGCTTTGTCCAGGGGCATTCTGATGCCCCTATTTCTTAGCTATATATTTATATTTTGGGGGGGACTTGTCAAACATTCTCACTAATATTTTTCCTCTTCCACCTGTTGCACCCATCCCCCCATCTTAGCTATATGTAACCCGTTAAGATGCACAGCCATTTCTTCTGAGACAGAGTGATCCCTGGAGAAGCCACATATGACTTATTTTATCTTTTTAAAAATTTTAAATCTTTAAAATGTTAGATGCACTTACAAATCACCCCTTAAATATCCTTAAATAAAGAATATTACCTGACAGTTTTATTCTTTAATTGAATTAACTTTAGGGCCCCCCAAACAGCATTACACCTATTTGCCTGATTGCTGGTATAAGATCTATCTGAAGTCCTTTTTTCTTGTGACTAGATTTTGAATTATAGAAATGCATTTTTTTTTAACTGGGAAAATTAGAGAAAAAAAGATGGAGATCCTGTAGTGTAGTCTTCTTCAAATACACATAATAATTCTTGATAAAACATGTTAGTTCTTTTAAAACAGGAGAGGATCTTCTTATATCCTCTAGAAATAGCTTAGTGTCAGCAGCTTGGAGTGAAGAACAATTCAGGAGGAGTCATTTAAACCATTCACTTCCCTCACCAACTGTAACAGTGCCATGCAAGGCCACTCACATGCAACTCCATTATTCTTGGAGAGTGTGGCAGTACTGGTTAGGGGGCTGGGTGAGAAGGCAAACCCTCAGCTTCGTGGTTTTAAAATATTTGCTGAAATACAACTCTTACTCAAGACAGACAGAATGAGTCATGGCAACTTTTGCTACCAGCAAGGCATTCAGACTTTGTTTTAAATCTTGCATTGATGTTATTACATTTAATTGATATAGTCTAATAATGTGCCTGTATAATCTGTCCCGACACAGCTCAAAGCCACAGTAATGAGACATTTTCTCTTCAGAATCCGCCTTTTAAGTACATATTTACAGAAGGGGAGTTTCACATGGCTCTTGCATCTAAGAACTAAATTCAGTTTGCCTGTTGTTGTATTCAAGTCTTCAAGCTAGTGGGCCTGAGTTAAGACCTGCCTAAAAAGGAAACTGCATCTCTTTTTTTGGTTCAGTATTAATGTCTCAGAACCACCTGCAGTCCTGTCAAAGCCATCACACACATACCTTAAAAAGCCCATGTTGTGATGATGGGCTTTGGGGGAGATGACTAGGATTTGAGAATGAAGATGGAACCATTATGATTACCCTACCCCTTCTCTGATTTTTCTTTGTGTGCATTGCCATGGCTTTCATTCAAATCCATTTGCTGTTTGAATTCACTGGTGTTTCTTTCCTGCTGATTGCTAGATGCTGTTGTTGCATAAAATATCTATCTTGAAAAAAAAAGCCCATTTCCTTGGCCTTTGTTAAGCTCTCTTGTCAGTTGCAGGCTCTCTTACAGAGGCATGTATTTGATAAGGTGGCTGCAAACCTGCTCTTCGCAGACTGCAGAGCTCTCTGAAGAAGAAAGAAACAAGGACTACTAGCACAGATCACCACATGCCAAGTGGAAACTTCCAGGAACGTGACCAACCTGGAGAGCTGACTATCAGCCTCAGGCCCAGAGGGGAAGAGACGCAGGAAGTGGGAGAAGAGAAAACAACGGAACCTCACCGAGCAGCAGCCCAGGCGTGGTTGGTCACATCCAGAGACATGGCCTGACTCTCCAGCCCCTCCTAACAAACAATGCATGCTTGGACCAGACTCCAGGAGGCCTTCATGTTGTCCATGTTTTATTTCAAGATTTTCCTTCCCTTAGAAACAGCAGTGCGAGTTCCTAGGTAAGTCTTGGTGCCTTAGCAGAGATTTTCCACCAGGTTGAGAGGAAACAACATGTGGTATCTGGAAAAAGGCCTCTGAGAGGGGGGGTAAAATCATTCAAAATGTCCTGCAAGGAGCTGAGGGTAAGCATCACGGAGGGCTCAGACTTGAGCTTCCTAGTTTTTACTGTGTGAACTCTATTAGGAATAGGTTTACAGCTAATCCCTTGAAAGATGGGCATTGTGGCTGTGTGGACACCAGGAATGGCATATGTGGGGTTCTGACAGTGTGTATATTTGGGACACGTGATGGGACCCACAACACACCCAGGGGCTTGAGGTCTTTCCAAAGGTGATCATCACAGGCTGGCCCATGAGCTATTGATGAGGCCTGTCCATAGACCAGGACCTGGCCCCTGGTGAGACTAGGGCCTCTGTGCTCCACAAGGGAGCAACTGGCTTGAGGTAGGAGGCCCTGGGCAGGTATAGGCAGGAAGCTCTAGGAGGACCAGAGGCCGGTTGCACTAGTCACAGGGGACCAAGTATAATTATGTAGGCAAGTAGCCACAGAATGAGAGGCCACTTCTTCACCCTGGCTTCACAGTAGAGTCACCTGGCATTCAAGTTAATACAGCTACATAATAAGTGCACCCAGACTTGGTGGTATAAAGCCCCCACCACTTTGTTTTTCCCACAGAGTCCATGGAGCAGAGGCTGGGGAGGGCTCAGCTGTTGGTTCACTGGCTCCTGTGGCAATTCCTCAGGGATACTCAGCTGATGAGTGGATGGGCTGGTCTCTAGGCCCAAGATGGCTTCACCCCTGTGCAGTGTCTTGGTGGGGAGAGCCTGGGTCTGCTGACTGATTGCCCATGCAAGCCCCTGCAGCACAGCAGTCCAGGAATTGCTGGACTGTGTCAGATTCCCAAGCAAAGCTGGTGGGATGCATGGCCTCTGTGCTCCAGCCTCAGAAGTCACATAGTCTTACCTTCACCACATTCAGCTGGTTGAAGCATGCAGTCTCCCCAGTTGAAAGGGAAGGAGCTAGACCCAGCCTTTATAGGAGTGTGTTGTCGAGGACACTTGCAGAAGAGCATGAGGGCTTGGGGGAACTGCTGCACCATCTTTAGAAATACAGTCAGCTACACCTGAGAAGCTTTCTAAAAAGAGTCTAACTTCATTCTGTTGTATTTGATATAGGGCAGTGTTTTCCAACCTGGTGGGTCACTTGGGAACTTTAAAAATACCTATGCCTAGGTCACACCTCTAAACAAGTAGATCAGTCTCTGGGAGGGTGATTTAGCCATGTGTTGGGTGGCCAGCCCAGTTCTAAAATCACCAGGGAGTAAGGCCCAGGAAACTGGCATTACCTGCGTGCATGCACGTATGCACATACAACTCGCCATGTGCTTCTAACATGCATGCAGGGTTGAGAACATTTGGAATAGAACTTACGAACCTAGTCCACGAGTAGATATGCAGTAGGACTGAAAGTGGTTCTTTCTAAGCTTGGATGTCTTTATATTACTTGTATGTTTTTTTATCTATTTACTTCTTAGTTTCTCTTACTAGTTAGTGTGAAGTAGTATTTTTAAGGAGTGTGGCTGTGTCAGTCATCCTGGAGCCACCAAGAGGAAGGACTGCACTAACACCGGGGCTGGAGGCTCGGTTGGGCCGTGGGAGCACAGTGGGGCTCGGGGCAAGCATGAGCAGTCCCGTCAGCTGCCCCTCTGTGTCAGTCAGTCTCCTTCCCGTGCTCTCTGGAGACAGGCTGGGCATGAGCTGGTATCATTTCAAATATGGGAGGCTGTCTTGCTTGCTTTGTTTTGCTCAAGGGCAAGCTAGCAACACATGTGGAAATGTGTGCTGATGAACATTCTAGAAACCTAGTGTCAGGAGACCTGAAAGCAGAAACAAGCTGTGAAGCTCCCATTCTGAATATTCCCAGGCAAGACCCTTTCAAAATGTAGCAGGGCATCTACTGCAGCTTTTAATATGAATTCTGGTGGTTCAATCACCAAGAGCTACCAAGGAGCCTTAAGGTAAATAGTATGGCTTTTGACCATGAATCCCTTTATTAGTTACTCCAAGAAACTTGTGTTTTCAGTTGCTGAGTGAAATGATTATCTACCTTTGCTGCAAAAGCTTGCACAAAGTAGGTGTTAAATACTTACTTGGTAAACAAATAGGTAAATGAAAGCAGTAAATAATTCCACTTTCTTCTTGATATCTTTTTCAGCATGCAATAAAATCATTTTTTTAAGGGAGAAAAAGGTGAAAACATAGAAAAACTAAGTTTTTTGTTCTAATAACCCAGAGGGACCATAGGACCAGCACAGGGGCGCACCTGGCTCCCCAGAAGCACCAATCGAAGCAGCTGGATAGCATGGAGCTGGAAGGAGTTCAGTGATGATGCTGGTTTTGTCCTGTTTGTTTTTAATGCATGGCCATAGCATTTGCTCTTGACATCTCAAGCCGTGGGGGGGGGGACATGAATCTGGGATTCTCTCCCAGCCACTCTGGCTCCCTGTGAGTAATACCCTCACACCTCATTAGACCCATCTGCCACGGTGCAGACTCTGTCGGTCTTGATCCCGAGCAGGCAGGAGTGGGGAGGTGAGAAGAGGGAAAGCATGACGGTGGCTCTGGCGAGAAGCAGGGCCAGGGCCCCAGGAGCAGAGGGGTTAAGGGCTTGGGCTTAAATTATTACTGGCCTGGATTCCAGTCCCAGCTCCACTACTCACTGTGTCATTTCTGGCAAATTACCCAACCTCTCTCTGCTCCAGTTTCCTCATTCATTAAATGGGGGGGTCAGTAAAACTTATTTCAAGAGTTGCCATGAGGATTAAATGGGGTAAGAGATGCAAGCATTTAACCAGTACCCACCACATGGTCAGGGCTCAGGAAGCAGTAACTTAAAAAATAAACAAAACTTCAGTGTTGTTCTCAAGCTCCCCTCTGGTCTGCACCTTCTTGGCCGTTTCAGGGTTTTCTAATATGGAAATAAGTAGTTTGGGAATCACCAGAGCTGCGTTTGGAAGGGGCCTTTGAGCTCAGTCTGTCTCCCAGTCTTCTGACCTAGAAGCCTCTTTTCTGCATCTGTGGTGGGTGGCTGTCCATCCCCACTAGGGTTCCTCTGGGAAAGGGGACTGCACCACTTCACGAAGTGCCCTTTTTTCTTGTCCTCCTGTCTACAAGAGGTTTTCTTTGCATTGAACTGAAATCTACCTCTTTTGTAACTTCTACATGTAACTTTGAGCTTCATCCTCTTTCCATTCCATTTCTCTTCCACATGACTGTCTTCCCAATTTTTGAAACAGCCCTTTTCTCTTTTTTATTAGTCACTTGAGCACTTTATAGAATCCAGCCATTGTTGAGCACTTTTTATGAGCCAGCCTAATGTAGTACTAGATTAATATTTTATGTGCTTGTTTTTGTTCCTTCTTAGCAAGCCTCTGAGGAACCACCCCTCTGAATTCTCAGGGGCTCAGATGGGGCCACCCACTGCCACCCCACTTCTCAGTCCCAGAGGTGGGCAAGTTGCCCAGAGCACTCTCTACCATTCTGGTTATAGTGATTGGCTCAGAAATGAGCAGGCGACCCCAGCTGAGCCATTCAGGGCCTCCCCTAGAGTTTTGCTGTAACTCTGAGAAAAGAGACATGTTCTTTCCCATGGGATCACTGTCTCTGTGGCTGATAAATGTGTGGCCATCTTTGCCAACACACACTAGGAGTTCTTACCTAAGAACAGATCCAAACTCGGGGAAGCAGTGTCCTTAGCTACAGAGAGAGAGAGACAACTTCCTGATAACAAAATCTGAACTCAGGATCAAACTATACCTGGAACCATCAGGTCTTGGACATGCCAGTTGTATGGACCTAAACGTACACCCTCCTTTTCCTGTTTTAAGCTAGTTTGAGTTGGTTTTCTGTCACCTGCAACCAAAAGTATCCTGACTTATCCAGACAGGAAGTTCCCTCAACAGGACTCAAAGGACTAACCCTGGTGTGCCCCTTGCACCTGGCTGCCCTTTCGTAGCTGCCCAGCCCTTCGTCACTGTTGGCATATAGTAGGACTGTTCCTTTGCAAAATGTGAAATAGGAAGTGGCAGAAACAGTCCAGAAATACCCTTCTTGCTCGCAAGAGTCTATAAAACAAGAGGAAGTGCTGCCTTTGAGCTGGAGAGACAGGCACCAGACCTTACAGCAGAAGCCCAGGGAGGAGAGGGCCAGGGGTTCTATTTCTTCCCTTTAACTCTGGCCCACTGGCTTCCTGCTGAACTGAAACCTTCAAGATATGCTCAGAGGAGGGATCTGTAGCTCCTAAAAGGAAATTTTCTTTTAAAGGTTGAGATGAAAATATAACAAAGATCCTCTATGAGCCTCAGGCACACTCACTCTGTGAGCTTGCTGGGGCTGCCATTACAGAGCCCCGCAGACTGGGTGGCTAAGACAGCAGCTGACCTCCTCACAGTTCTAGGGTCCAGAAATCCCAGACCAACGTGTATTCTGGAGTGTTGATTTCTTCTGAGGCTGCTCTCCTTGGCTGGCATAGGGCCCTCTTCTCACTGCATCCTCATGGCCTTCCCTCCGTGCATGTCTGTGTCCTAATGTCCTCTTGTTATAAGGACCCCTGTCATTTTGGATTAGGGCCACCCCACTGACCTCATTTAACCTTAATTGTCTCTTTGAAGACCCTATCTCCAAATACAGTCACATTTTATGGTACTCAGGGCTAGGACTGCAACATAGGACCTTGAGAGGGCGAAATTCAGCCCGTAACACTCACCAACAGTAAATTTCTGGATGCTCCAACCAATGCTTAGTTGTGCAATGTTCAGGAAATTCAGAGTGCTTGATAGCGCCCATTTCTTTTAGGAATGAGGTGAACAAACTCTCCTTATCAATCATGCAGAGCATCATTGCTTCATCAGAACAGATCAAAGCAAAGGAAGATAAAAAAGACCTTGCTGCTGAGAGACAGACAGGAGCCGGTTATGTAGGCTCACCTTGGCCGAGAACCCACAGAAGCCCAGACTTCATCCTTTCCCAGCTCACTCCTGCATCTCTGAGGTAGGGATGAGCAAGGGGCTTTGGCAAGAATAAGGGGTTCATCTAGATCACTCTCCCTCCATAAATGTCCCTTTCCAGGGAGCCTATTCAGTGAGTTCAGGTGTAGGCACATTTGTATTTGAAAAGCACTAAAGCAGAAGCATGAGGGGAAAAGAAGCATGGGTCCTCTTTGATGTTTTGCAACAACTTGCAGATTTGACAAATTGCCCAGGTAAAAAAAAATGTAATCAGATGATATATACCTCCAGTGTACATTGCATATAACACAGTAGATTGTTTTTACTTGAAAAGTTATAGTTGAAAATGGCATTGGAGGAAAGGGCAACTGAAATCCTATTTTAAATGTGTCATAAAAGATATGCCATTAAGGGAATCTTATACTGGATCTTTTCTTTTTTAAGGCAACTAACTGCCACTGTTTTGTTGGTTAAAGACGTCCTGATTTTCATGTTAAAACAAACAGTGCAGTGGAGCAGGAGGAAAAGAAATAACTGAACTGCATCAGGCCTAAGCTGGCCCTCGTCTGACTCTTTCCCTCATTCAACAACCAGCAGATCTTCTTTTGTGCTTCCTGTACCCGGAGCTCATGTCCACTTTGAGGACTTTGCACTTTCTGTACCCTCTGCTTGCAATCCTTTTTCCTTGTATCTTCTGGTGGCTTGCACATTTTCACCATCCAGTTTTCAACTCCAAATGCCACACGTCTGTAGAAAGGTTTCCCACTCCCCACTCCAATCCTAGTTACTCTGCACCCCAGTGAGTGTCCCAGCACAGTCCCAGACCAGTAGTATCAGCTTCACCTGGGAGCTTGTTAGAAATGCACATCCCCAGGCTTCGCTCCAGACTTACTCGACCAGAAACTGAGAGTGGGGCCCAGCCATTTGTGATTCAGTGAGCTGTACGCCACCCTGGTGAGCTCAGGCATGTCCGAGTTTGAGGACCATCACTCTGCCCCATTCTCTGAAGTATTTTCCCCACAGCTGCCATTATTCAGAAATTACCTGATTTATTTGTTCATTTCTTATCTATCTCCCCTTACTGGGATCACAGAATACTAATGAGGGTGGAAACCTCTTTTGCCTTGATCAATGCTATACACCCTGAAGAGTGTGCAGCACATACAGGCTCAGTAAATACTGTCTGGATGAACAAATGCATGCTCAGGTGAGAGGCCATACGAGTGGGGATTTTGCAGCTGGACAGTCTGGGCTGACCCCCAGCTCTGCCATTTGCCAATGGTGTGCACAATTTACTCGTGTTTCCAAAAATTGTTTCCTCCTCTGTAACATGGGGATAGAAATAGGACTTCGCTGGAAGAAAAAAATGAGGTAATCCATGTTAAGTGCCTCATAAGTACTTAAGGTAAACATAACCAAGGAGGCTTCCAGGGTTTGAGGGAGCCGAGGAGAAATTTGAAAGGCAGAGAGGGAGAAGTTGGAAAGATGAGCAAAAGGAATTTATTTGTAGGCAGTGGGGAAGAGTGGACCATTGGACCATGTGTTTAGGAGTTCCAGGACCCGCAGACGCATGGTGGGCAGAGTATTTGGCAAAGGAAGCCTGACGAACACGGAGCATCAGTTCTCGGAAAGCCTGTAGGTCTGAGGATCAGAAACCGGATCCTGAGGGGGTGACAGGGAGACCCCGGAAAGCTCCGTTGGGTGCATAGCCCAGAACCGCTCATTGTCTCCCATGTGAAATTCTCTTTGGAATGAGCACAAGGTTCAGCTGTGTCTTCCTCAGATTATTTGCTGTTTGGAGCAGCAAAGAGACCAGCCTCCCCCCAACCACCCCACCCCGTGTTCTTTTGTACTCAAGAAGAGATGTTTCAGCTCAGGGCTGATTTTATTTAAAGATGCCTTTAAAACTGTTATTCTCCATGGTAACTAGAGGAACAGATGAGTGGAAAGCTTCACCCAAATCCCCAGGTTTCTCCATATCTTCAAATTTGTCTTAATTACCAAAGAAAAGTGTCATGGCATAAACAATGAACTGCTTTGCTTTCTAAATTTCAAGGCCTGATGCAATGTTTTTAGCAAGTACTGTGGTAATGTGTTCTAATTTAATAAAACTGCAAAACATAAAAATATGGGCATCCAAGGAGAGAATTTAAGGAGTGGTTGCTTACATTATTAGAGATTTCTTTCATTTTTTTTCTAAAAGGATTTAGAACAAGAAGCCTTTAAGTAGTTAGGTTTCCCTGGCCTGTGCATTTAAAATGCACAAAAATTTCACAAAAACTCAATATACTCAGAATTATTTGGAAATAAATTGCCTACAAAGCAAGGTCGGCCAGTGGGAGGTTCAGTAGAAAGGGCTTCCATCCCAGGCTTGGTGGGAGGGTCTGCGTGTCTCCATGGCAACACAGGGAGGGCTCCCTTCTGCTCTAGGAGTTTTTCTCCATCCCCAGCTGCCTCTGGGGTTGGGGGTTTTGGTGATGAGGTCAGTCAGGACCAGTATACCCGAATCCCATGAGGTTTCTTTAAGAGAGAACTCTATTAAACATATAGCATAAACTCTTCCTTTATTCATCTTTGAAGTTTTTCTGGATACTGGCTTAACTGTGGATTAATAGCATTCTTTACTGTAAGGGCACAGCCTGTTCCAGAATGCAAACAGCAGATTGTCCCAGAGAAGAGCCAGGGAGATAAACTCTACAGTTAGAAGGCCAGAGACCGACTGGGTCCTGTCCCTTCTGCTCCAGCCAGCTGACTCTGTGACAGCCACCCTTAATGCTTTCAGGCCTCTGCTCACATCCCAGCCCTGTGCTTGGGGCCCAGTGGTTAGCAGCCAAAGCAGGGCTCTTTCTATCAAGAGGTAGAAAGAGGTTGGCTTAGCTCAGGGCCTGTGACCGTTCAAGGACCCATGGTTATATTTCAGACCGGGGAGAAAATATGTTGGCACCTAAATACGAAAATAAAACATTGAAATTGAAATAAATATTTAATTGAGTCTGCAAAATGTAACATGATATCAATGAGTCAGCTGCTACTCACTTCAAACCCTATATGATTATACAAAAACAGAACAGTTTGAATCAGAGAAAACACTTACAAGAAAACTCCAAATTGGAATTATAAAAATTATACCGCAAAAATTTATATGTCCTGTGAGATGGGAATATGTTACAATGTGTTCGCTCTGCAGTGGGACGGAGTTGGCCGCTGAAGCCTAGACTCGGGTCTGCCTCTGTTCCTTAGTGACTTTGCAGTCTCAGGCAATCAGTAAAACTCATGGAACAACGTTTGCTTGTTTGCAAAATGAGTTTCAAAGAGATCAAGGCCATTAAGGTAATTTGTAGAAGTGCCAATGAAATGTTGTTTTATTTTTCTTTGTGAAGAACCTAAGGCAAATACATAGAGGGAAAAGCAAGGCTTTGCTTCCATGATGAGAACCTTACTACTGAGGCTGATTCCCCTGCAGTGATGGGCAGGCCAGGGGTGGCAGGGGGCCTCCCTCACATGCCTCTAGGCAGTTGTGATAGGAAGTTAGAATAGGACACCAGCGTCTTCTATAGATGTCTGTTGAAAGTAATGTATATATATTCCTTACATTCCTAACATTCACCTGGAAGAAAGGTGAGGATAAGAGCAAAGACCAAGTGGGACAGGGAGTGCGATCCAGAGGCTAGAGCTCAACTCCCCTGCCCCACTCACGCTGGGGTGCAGACACACCATCAGTCACCCAAACCCAGTGGCATATATTTTCCAGTCCCCTTCCCCCTGGAAGAGAGACCACATAGAAGCCCACCCCATGCCTCCTCAAGAAATACTCCTTTTGTATGGCCAGTGCCCATTTCTTGGCTGGAGCCTGTGCATGGCAGGACTGTTTATTCCACGACTTTGTGAAGCTTGGAGGGGAGGGTGCTTGCTCTTGGTCTGATTGTATCCCACGGGCACAGTGTGGACCTCAGGCTAGGCCCTGATTGATGGCAACTGCTCAGATGGCCTAGCTGCAAGGAAAATGCAGAAAAATCCCCATACACAGATATTGACTTAATTCAGAGCACTTAACCATGTATCATACTATCCCAAAAAAGTATATCAAAAAATCTAAATCTGATTAAATTGGAATTTTTTCCCCAAGTCTCTTGTACTTAGAAGTATTCTGGTTTTCCAGATTTACTTAATGAGCAGAACTTTTTTAAGTTTCCTTGGGTAGGCATTTGTATTGGACGTTTGATATTCTTGCCTCCTGGTCCTTTATTGCTTTGCCTGTAGCCTCTGCTCCAGCGCGTCTGGTTTAAAGATGCTCCTCTAGAGATACCCTGCACATTGGCGGCTCCCGGCTGTGCACGCTCTTCACCACTGGGGCCCCTCTTGGTCATCCTCACCTATACATGTTTGCTCCTCCCTTAAGGTCTAGCCCTGGGCTACCTCACACTGCAGGGGCCTCTCTTCTAATTTTACTGACTTTCCATATTGACACCACTTATTGAGGATTTACATTCTTCTTTGGATCCAGTTCAACGCTGCCTGAGATGTCAAACGTGTCAGATTCTGGAGGAGACATACAAACAAACATGTCAAAGCTCCTGCACCTGGTCATCCAGGGGCATGTCAGGAGTTAGGAGAGGCCCGTGAAAGATGAGGGCGAGGAGGAGGAAGGTGGAGACTGACCCTGGGGAGGCAGCCACGGAAGGCACGCTTCCAGCTGGGTTTAGGAATATGAGTCTATTTCTCTCCATGGAGAAGAAGCCAACAAAGAGCAAATCCAAAGCCACCAGAGAGGAAGGGGTAGGAACTTGTCAGGGAACAGAGGGAGGTGGCTGTGGCCCAACTGTCATTATTAAGAGCACACCTGTCAGAGCCAGACTCCCGGGGTTGGAGTCCTGGCCCCAGCACCTACAAGCTGTGTAAACAGGAACGAGTTACTTAACCTCTCTGGGCCTGTTACCTCACCTGGACAGTATGGATGATTACAGTCCCGACCTGCCAGGCTGGTTGTGAGAATTAATAGATAGATGTAAGGTGCACAGGTCAACGGATGTCATGTGGTCCCGGAATCAGTGAAAATGAATTGCTTTGGGGATGAATAGAGACCCCTGGGGAGATACCACTGGGAAAGGTCCACACTGGGGGGAGTTTGTATGCTGTTGTATGCAGTATGTATGAGTGTGGGCTCTATTCTTTGGGCAATGGAATGTTGAATTATTACTTAAATGTTCATGAGGGTATGTTTTATCTTAGCTAAAACTAAAGAGAGGAACTGTTCTATACCTCCTGGTATTCTTTATGGTTCCTAGAACAGTTCTGATAGTACTTGTTGAATGAACACTGGGTTAAAAGATCCTTGTTTTTGTGTACACTACATTGTACTTGAGTGTTCACTGAAGCTCTCCTTGTGTGTTTAGTACCCTTCACTCCTAGACTCTCACACCTATGAACTTACTCCTCTCCCTCACTGCGATCTTTGGTCTTTCAATCTTCTATTCCCCTGGGGAATTTCACTAATTGACTTTGTGTCTGTTTCGGAGGCTGCAATTTCTAGTGCATGTGGGTTCCTCTCCCCACCCCCGCCTCCAGCCTTCCAGCCTATCACAGACTGGTCCCTCCCCCCCGGGGTCACTGTGCCCTTCTCCCACGCCTGAACTCCTGCATGCTGCAAGGAGGTCATCACACTCAGCATTACTGAGATGCACTGCTGCCTACCCTCTACTGGGTCCTCAGTGCTGCCTTGCAGTCATTTGATCTTTTAACCTTTAAAAGATGAAATATTCAGACATCTACAAAAAGTATACGACTCAATGAATTCTCCCAGACTTCACTTCCAAGTGATCACCACCTAGGTCAAAAAGTATGTTTCAACACCCCTGATGTGCTCCTCATATCCGCTCCTGGCCACTATTACTTTGTCTTTTCCTAAAGTAACTGCTATCCTAAAGGTTTTGGTAATAACTTACTTTCCTTTCTTTATACTTTATACTTTCACCATTTAAAAATGCACTGTTAAATACTGTAACTTACTTTTTCCCATTCTCTGATTCTATTGATGGAATTATATGGTGTGTGTGTATATATATATAGTGTATGTGCTCATCTTACTTTTTCAACATTATTATATTCATAAAATTCACCCAGACATACAGATGGCCAACGGACACATGAAAAGATGTTCAATATCACTAATATTCAGGGAAATAAAAGTTAAAACCACAGCAAGATATCACCTCCCACCAGTCAGAGTTGCTAGTATCGAAAAAACAAGAAATAGCAAGGTGAGTATGTGGAGGAAAGGGGACCCGCACATACTGTTGGTGGAAATGTACATTGGTGCAGTCATTATTGAAAACAGTATGGACGTTCTTTAAAAAAAATACAGAAATACCATCCAATCCAGTAATCCCACTTCTGGGTATTTACCCAAAGAAAACAAAATCATTAATTCAAAAGATATATTCACCCCTGTGTTTTTTGGCAATTATTTTGCAATAGGCAAGATATAGAAGCAACCTCAATGTCAATCAATAATAAATGGATAAAAAAGATTTATACACACACACACACACACACACACACACACACACACACACACACACACACACACTGGAATACTACTCAGCCATAAAATAAATCTTGCCATTTGTGACAACATGTATGGACCTAGAGGGTATCATGTTAAGTGAAATAAGTCAAAGACAAATACCATATGATTTCACTCATATGTGGAATCTCAAAAAAACAAATGAGCAAACAAAACAGAAGTAGATTCATATATAGGGAGAATGAATTGGTGGTTGCCAGAGGGGAGGGGAGTAGGTGACAGGCAAAAGAAGCGAAGGGGAGAAAGGGGTACAAACCTTAATTATTAAATAAATAAGTCACAGGGATGAAAAGTACAGCATAAAGAATGTAGTGACAGGTGGTAACTACACTTACTGTCGTGAACACTTCCTAATCTATATAATTGTCGAATCACTATGTTGTACACCTGAAACTAATTGTGTATATCAACTATACTTCAATAAACAAATCGCTCATCTGTGTCATTTCACAAGGCTGTAAAGCATTCATTCTCAGTGTTGTATATTATTCCATTAAGTAAATATACCATGTCTTTAAAATTGTTTTTTATTGAGGTATAATTGAATAGTTGACATATATTAGTTTCAGGTGTACAACAGTCATTTGATATTTGTATACATCGCCAAATGATCACCACAATAAGTCCAGTTAACATCTGTCACTATAGTTACAAAAAATTTTTTATTTCTTGTGATGAGAACTTTTAAGATTTATTCTCTGAACAACTTTCAAATATGTAATACAGTATTATTAACTACAGTCATCATGCTGTGTATTCCCAGGACTTATTTATTTTATAACTGGAAGTTTCTACCTTTTGACCCCTTTCACCCATTTTACCACCCCATCTCCATCCCATAATTTCTTTATCGCTTCTGCAAATGTTGGTTACTTGGGGTGTTTCAGTTTGGGGGTACTTAGAGCAATGCTGTTGTGGATGTCCTTGTGCATGTCTTGGTGCCCATGTGCAGTTATTTTTGGGGGGAGTTCCACCTAGGAGTGGAGTCCCTGAATCATAGACTATGAATGATAGGACCAACTAGTTCCCAATTTTGCTGTAGGAATTTACACACCCTAGACCTCACCCCCAGCAGTGTATGAGGGTTCCGATGCTCCATATCCACACTTAGATTTGGCATTGTTGTTGTAGTAATAGATATAATTTTAATTTCATTGATTACTAATGAGGTAGAGCCCATTTCATATGTTCCTGGTCTACTGGATAGGCTTTTTTGTTAACTGCTTAAACTTATCATTTGCCCATTCATCTATTGAATTATCTATCTTTTGTTTTTGGATTTGTAGGAGTCCTTTTGCGACAAGCTAGTTGAATAGCATCTTTTGATAAATGGAAGTTCTTAATTTTAATGTAGTTCTGTTCATCAATCTTTTCCTTTGATTAGTGCTTTTTACAGCTTGTGTAAGAAATGTTCCTCTACTCTGAGGTCATGAAGATATTTTCCTATATTTCTTCTAGAAGTTTTGTTATTATTAAATATTATTTTGATTATTGTTTGCCTTTCATAAATCATTATAGATAAAATAAATCATATTATTTGAAACTGGTTTTTATATGGAATAAGGTAGGGACCAAGTTTCTTCTTTTTTTTTTTTTTTGCCTTTGCAGATATCCAGTTTTCCCAGCCCAATTTATTTAAAATGCCTTTCAGTGACAAGTTTGTCATGTCCATATATGCATGAGTCGGGTTTTGGACTCTCTGTTCTGCCCTATTCATCAGTACATTTATGTCACACTAATTCTTAACCTTTATAATAACACTGAATATTTGACAGAGTGAGTCTTGCTTCCTTTTCTTCTCTAAAAGTTCCTTGACTCTTTATCAACCTCTTCAATTCCATATAAATGTTAAAAATAAGTTTGTCAGTTTCCTATACAAACACAAAAAAATAATACTTGTAGGAATTTCTATTGTAATTGTCTTATCTCAACATCAGTTTTTGAAGAACATTGCCATCTTCACAATATTGAGTCCATAATTTCATGAATATGCATATCTATCCACTTTTTAAGATCTCTTCAATTTTTCACAGTGCTGTCTTACAGTTCTCTGCACATCTTTTGTTACATTTACTGCTAGTTATTTAATATTTTTTTCTGTGCATCTTTTGTTACACTTGATGCTGTCTTATAGTTTTCTGCACATCTTTTATTACATTTACATTTATGTTTTTAGTATTTTTTATGCCATTATAAATGGTATTTTTAAAAGCTTTTTTCATAATATAATTATGTATTTATGTAATTATATAACTATATGTATAATTATATTCAAATATGATTATATTACAAATCATACATATAATTATATAAATATCATTGATTTTTATATGTTGACTTTGTATCCAGTAGTCCAGTAATTCATATATTAATTCTAATAATTGAATAGATCAGTTTGGATTTTTAAAGGTATATTATCCTTAAAATCTGCAAATAATTTTAAATTTCCTTTCTTCCTTTCTAATCCATGTATCTTTTTTTTTTTTCTCACCTTATTGCAATGGCTAGGACCTCCAGAACAATGCTGCAATAGAAGTGGTAACAGCAGACATTCTTGTCTTGTTCTTGATCTCAAAGGGAAAACTTTCAACATTAACCATTAAGTATGATGTTTACTTTGGATATTATTAAATGGTCTTTGATACATTTTGAATTAGTTTTTACACATAGTCTAAAGGAAGGTTCCAATTCATTCTTATATAGGTAGATACATAGTCTTCCTGGCATCAATTGCTGAAAAGATTGTGCTTTCCCCCACTAAATGGCCTTGACACCCTTGTTTAATATCAAATTACCATAAATATGATGCTTTTTATCTGTATTCTCAATTCTATTCCATTGGTCTATGTTTATCCCTATGCCAGTACCATACTGCTTTGATTACTATAGCTCTGTAGTATGTTTTGACAGCAGGAAGTATGAGTTCCCCAACTTTTTTCTTTTTTAAGGTTGTTTTGTCTATTCAGAGCTCTTGAAATTCCATATGAATTATAGATCAGTTTTTCCAATTCTGCAAAAAAAATTCATTGGAGTTATGATAGAAATTTCATTGAATCTGCATATTGCTTTGCATGGTGTTGTCACCTTAATAATACTAAGTCTCCCAACTTATGGAGAAGGGATCTCTTTTTTAGTTAGATCTCTTTAAATTTCTTTCAGCCCTGTTTTATATTTTTCAATGTACAAGCCTTTCACCTCCTTAGTTCAATTTATTCTTAAGTATTTTATACTTTTGGTGCTGTTGTAAATGGGATTGTGTTTTCTTAATTTCCTTTTTAATTGTTCATTACCAGTGTATGGAAATAAAACTGATTTTTCAGTGTTGATTGTGTATCCTGCAACTTTGCTGAATTTGATTATTAGCTCTAAAAGTTTTTGTGGAATCCTTAGAGTTTTCTGCATAAAAGATCATGTCATCTGAGAATAAATATAACTTTACTTTTTTCCCTACAATTTGAATACCTTGCATTTCATTTTCCTGCTTAATTATTCTGGCTAAGACTTCCAGTACAGTACTGAATTGTAGTGATGAGAGTAGCTTCCTTGTTTTGTTCCTGGTCTTAGGGGAAAAGCTTTCATTCTTTCAGCATTGGATATGGTGTTAGTTGTGGCTTTTTCATGTAAGGTCTTTATCATGGCAAGGAAATCCCCTTCTGTTCTTAATTTATCGAGTATGTTTATCATGAAAGGGTGTTGCTTTTTCTCCATTGAGATAATCATGTGATTTTTCCCCCCTTCATTCTACTAATATGGTATATTACATTAATTGATTTTTCATATATTGAATGATCTTTGCATTCCTGGGATAAATCCCACTTGGTCATGGTGTATAATCTTTTTACTATAATGTTAAATTCAGTTGCCTCATATTTTGTTCAGGATTTGTTTATCTATATTCACAAAGAATATTGGACTATAGTTTTCTTTTCTTGTAGTATCTTTGTCATGCTTTGGTAATCCTAGCCTTATAGAAGGAGTTGAGCGTTCCCTCCTCTTTAATTTCTTTTGAACAATTTATGATTGGTGTTAATTCTTGAAATGTTTAGTAGAATTCATCGATGAAGCTATCTGGTTTTGGGATATTCTTTGTTGGGAGATTTTTGGTGTCTGATTACAACTTTTTACTTGTTTTAGGTCTACTCATATTTTCTATTTCTTCTTGAGTCAGTTTTGGTAGTTGTATGTTTCTAAGAATTTGTCCTTTTCATCAAGTTATCAATTTGTTGGTGTTGGATTCTTCTATAATCCTTTTTATTTCTGAAAAGTTTGTTATCATGTCCCTTCTTTCATTTCTGATTTTAGTTATTTGAGCCTGTGTCCTTTTTTTCTTAGTCAATTTAACAAAATTATGTCAGTTTTGTTGATCTTTTCAAAGAACCAACTTTTGGTTTCCTTGATTCTGTTGCTTTTTAATTCTCTATTTTGTTTATCTCTGGTCTAATCCTTATTATTTTCTTCTTCTCTTAGTTTGGGCTTATTTTTCTCCTCTTTTTCTAGTTCATTAAGGTACAGAGTTAGACCATTGATTTGAGGTCTTTCTCTGCTTTTTTAATGTAGGCATTTACTACTATAAATATCCCTCTGGGCACTGTTTTTGTTGCAAATTTCAGTATGTCTTATTTTCATTTTCATTTGTCTCTAAAAATTTTCTAAATTTTCTTGTGATTTCTTTTTTGATCCATTGGTTGTTTAAGAGTGTTAATTAATTTCCACATATTTGTGAATTTTCCAATTTTACTTCTGTTATTGATTTCTAACCTCACCCCATTATGGCTGGAGAAGATACTTTGATATCTGTCTTTTGAAATCTACTGAGACATACTTTGTAGCTGAACATATGGTCTAGCCTAGAGAATGCCCAATGTGTCTTGAGAAAAATGTGTATTCTGCTGTAGTTGGTGGGATGTTCTGTATATGTTAGGTCTAGATGGTTTATTGTGTTGTCCAAGTCCTCTATATTCTTTCTTACCTTGTCTGCTAGTTCAAACCATTATTGAAAGCGGGGTATTGAAGACTCTGGCTGCTATTCTTAGAACTGTCTCTTCTTCCTTAAGTTCTGTCAGTTTTTGCTTCATGTTTTTTGAAAGTCTGTTATTAAGTTATGTAAATATTTATAATTGCTATATCTTCTTGCTGTACTGAACATTTAGAACATGTAATGTTCTTTGTCTTTTGTAATCTTCGAGTTGAAGGTCTATTTTCTCTGGTAGGAGTATAGCCACCCCAGCTCTCTTTTGGTTACTATTTTCATGGAATATCTTTTTCTGTTTTTTAACTTTCAACCTACTTATGTTTTTCTGTCTAAATGAGTCTCTTATAACAGTTTATAAGACAGTTTATTGAATCTCTTCTTTTTTTATACATTCTGCCAATTTCTATCTTTTGATTAGAGAGTTTAATCCATTTACAGTTAAAGTAATTTCTGATAAGGAGGGATTTCTGCCATTTTGCTATTTGTTTTCATAGCTTTTTCGTCCTTCACTTCCTCCATTACCACCCTCTTTTATATTTATTTGATTTTTTTTGTAGTGAAAAATTTTGATTCCCTTCTCATTTCCTTGTGTGTATTTTATAGCTATTTTCTTGTGCTTACATTGAGGATTACATTTAACATCCTAAAGTTATAACACTCTAATTTGAGTTTATATCAATTTACCTTCACTAACACACAAGAACTTTATATAGCTCTTCTTCTGTTCTCTGTGACTGAAGTTGCAGATTACATCTTTACAAAGTGTGTGTCCAGTGATATGATTTTTTTATGCATTTGTCTTTGAAACCATGCTTTAAAAAAAATGGAGGTACAAATCAAAATTACAGTATCACTGGATTTTATAATTATCCATGTATTTACCTTCATTGGAGACCTTTATTTCTTCTTACAGCTTCAAGCAAATATCTAGTTTCCTTTCACTTCAACCAGAAGGGCACCTAGTAGCATTCTTGCCAGTACAGGTTTGCCAATGAATTCCCTCAGCTTTTGATTATATGGGAATGTCTTAACTTCTCCTTCATTTTTAAAAAAATTTATGCATTTCTATGTTTTTCTAATTTTTATTGTGATAAAACTAATTTCTTAACCATTTTTAAATGTATAGTCAATGTTATTCATTGCATTTATATTCTTATGCAATCTCACCACCATCCATCTCCAGCAACCATCACCATCATCCAACTCTTGAAAAGAGTTGCAGTTTTTCAAAATGCAGCTGCATCTTGAAAAACTGTAACTCTATACCCATTAAACTACAACTCTCCATTCCCTACCCCTTTTTCTGGCCCCTAGCAACCACCATTCTACTTTCTGTCTCTATAAATGTGACTATTCTAGGTACCTCAAGTAAGTAAAATCACACAATATTTGTCATTTTGTGATTTTTTTGCTTACTTCACTTAGTATAATCCATGTTATAGCATGTGTCATAATTTTCTTCCTTTTAAAGTCTGTGGTACTCTAAAATAGTTATCATTTTGTTTGTCAATTCATTCATCAATGGATATTTGGTATGTCTGGTTATTTTGATTGTGTGCTAGACATAATATATGAATACTTGTAAAAAAATTTTTGAGGCTTAGAATAACATTATTTTTCCCCATGGGGAATTTATATTTGCTTCCACCAGGTTCCTTGGAAGATCTAGCAATCTAGAATTGCATCATTGCACTTGCAGGCATTGAGGTGATTTAAAACTGGGCTTTAGTTTTTGCTGGTATATGCTTGTCATTTTCCCAGGTTATGGTCCTAGAGAGATTCAACTTAAAACACAGTATATTTCTTGGGAATCCTTTCCTTCTGATCTTCATGGGCTCTGGGATCCTATTTGTATCATTCTAACCCCATAAGGCTTCCAAAGGCACTGCTCATATGCCCCTGCATGAATTAGCAAGCCCTCTCAAAAGGGGAAAGGAATCCAAATGCCATGCTTACCTCTCAGGACTATTATCTCCATAATCTAGCTGGGTAATTTTCACTGCCTTTTATTACCATCAAGTATCTTTTTCTTGTATTTTGTTAGTTTTTCTACTTGTACTCATTGTAAAGGTTGGTCTAAATTATCTGGAAATGAAGCATGGTGTGTTTTTTTTTTAATTTCACTCTTTTCGTTGCTTCCTTTCAAGTTCCACACAGGAGCCATTGAGTCTTCTACCACAACTATCAAGCTTCCAAGCCAACTTCAGTTTTTCAGTCTCAACAGAGGATTTGGCCTTTTGCTAAATAGAGGAACCAAATCTTTCTCAATGGCCTCTTCAATGCCACAGTTTTGGTTTTTTAATTGTTATTTGATTGTTTTTGTATCTTCCTACATTTTTTGTCTACTAACTCCCTTTCTCAAAATAAAGTGGGTCAACTGGTGTTAACATGGTTTCAGTTTTCGTTCTCCTGTCTCCCCAAATTTCCATCTCATCTTGCTTCATCAACTACAGACAGTTTGTCCTCAGTCTCTCTTACCCACCTGTTTACAGCCAGTTCCAGGCGTTCCTTGCCTAAAAGAAACCTTATCCCAAACCTCCTACCATCTTGAGCTGTCATTTTCCTCTTTTCCCCTCTTTATATTGATATCCTTTCCTGAGGAGAAAACCGCTATGATTTCTATTCCCAACCCCACTACCCCTTTCTGCTAAAACTCTTCATAGGTTGTCACCAATGACACCTAGGGTGGCAATGACTTTTTGTCATTTTCTTCTGTGTTGATTTCTTTGGAGCCTATGAAACTGTGGCCTACTTTTCCCTAAATCCCTTTTTCTCTTGGCCTAAATTATAATTCTATTTTCCTTATTCATTTGCCTTTCTGATGATTATGTCTCTGCCACTGTAGCTGGCTGCTTTTCTCATATTCCTTATAAGACAACTATAATTTCAGAGTTTCTGTAGTCTTTGGGGTGGCTGGATGGTTCTATCACTGGAAAGTCAAATATTTCACAGGTGGGCCCAAGGCATGTTCCAGAGCAGGGGAATAAAAAAATGAAAAAATTTTCTGCCAAAAATGTAAAAAGCTGTTTCAATGATAGACTAGGGAAATTTTTACAAGTTATATTGCCTTTAGGAAAATGTTTCTCTTCCCTAGTGTGTTTCAGACTACATTGTCTCTGAGAATTATTGTTAGTCCTTGAAAACAGTATGGGAGGTTGTGTTCATCTGTGGGACAATTTAAAGGGCTGTCCTCACCTTCCACCATAAAGATGCTCAAACGGGGACTAAAGTTGGAGGGGCAAAGCCTTCTGTGGACTGTTCCCCTGAAGCCACCTGCATTGTCATTTTAATTAAATTGATCAGGCTAATTGATTTAAATTAAATTTAATTAAATTGATTAAGCTAATTAAATTGATCAGCTCACACTCTGGGAAATGTCCTAGTAGCTTCCTCTGTTCCTGGATTGGGTGTCAGTGTGGAGCAAGGATATAATCCAGTGTTAGAGAATCCACTGGGGCCAGAAGAGAGGTGTGGCGATTTGCACAGCAAAGAAGAAAGGTAAGATGGACTTTTCTTTAGGAGAGAAAGAGAAGGATGGACTTCCAGTCATGAAAGCTAGACTAGGAAGTTGAGTAGACCCTGTGAACAGAAGATTTTTCTTTTCTCTATGATTCTAGGATATAACAATCTAGTAGTATACAGTCTTTTCTTCTTTTCTACATTGTTTCCTATAGTTATTCCCAAAACCTTAATAAAGTTTTCACCAAACCCAGACTTGTTTGGGTGCTTTTATGGGTAAATAAGGGGCAACTCAGGAAGGAGACATGCTGACATCCTGTACCAGCTCCACCCGTGCAGGGGAATCCTACTGGGGAAGAACAGGAGGCCCAGAGGTCCAGGTGACGAAGAGCAGCGTGAGCAACCCGGGACAGTGCTGAGAGCATGTGAGGCGGGAATGTGGGAGCGGAAACCCCACCACAGTACAGGCACTCCCTTCCCCCAGTATACCGAGGAAAGAAGACTGCCCAAAGCTCTACCTCGGATCCTCTTTTCTGTCCTTCCCTTGCTCCCCCAAACACGCCTTTCTCTCTGCACCCCCTTATCTACTTCTGTAAGCCCATGGAATCAACCTCTCCCTCACTCTTATCACTCCTAAGTTTCAATCACAAGCCCATAACTTCTCTCCTGAAATAGGAAGTACCATATTTCCTTCCAGGTGGCTATGGACACACTGTTCACACTGCAAACTCCATGTGATTAAGGTTAAACTTAGTGTCTTTGCTTTTCCTCTTCATCCCTCCGTCCACACCAGCACCTCCCTGTCTTTACTGTTGTTATTTTTGTTGGTTGCCCAGCCATTTCTCATCACCCAGGCTTAGGGTGGGGTCACCTTCAAATTCATCTCCCTTGGCCATCTTTATCTGTTTGGGTGGCCACATCCTGTCAATTCTTCTTTAGTGGCTCTTCATTTTGACACCACTTTATCATTTTCATTGCCATAACTATAGCTTGGCCCCTTGGCTTCATGCTCTGATTCCTGTTACCCTCCTGGTTTCTGATCTCTTGTTTTAGCCCCCTCTAGGAATCTACATGCCATCCCCAGATTAATATCTTTCTGAACATTTCTTAATGTTTTCTGTTAAAAGCCTTTAGTGGTTCCTTGTTGCCTTCCCACCAAAGGCTAAACTCTCCTGCTGGTATTAAAATACTCCGCAGTCTGGCCCCTCCTACCTCTCCAGTTTCATGTCTCGCTGTTTCCCTAAACGGACCTTGCCTTCAACAAAACTGCCCATCTTTATATTTTCTCCCCTCTCTGTCTCTCCTCACAGTTTTCTCTGGTATATTCTTTGCTTTCTCCCATCTCAGACACATCTTTCACAACCTCAACCTCAAATGTCACCAAAGAATTAAGCCCCAAATTTCTCTCTCTCAACTTTAAACTTTCATTTCACTTTCCATACAGTTGTGTGTTATAGGGATTTATGTACATGTCTTATGTCTCCAACTAAACTGAAAGTTTTGTGAGAATGAAAACATGTTTCATATATTTTATATCCTCCACAGACCTTACAGACTGATAGGTACATACTAAACATTAAATATCGGAAGGAACAACTGAATGACAAAATGTTCAAGAACAAAGTACTAACAAGAGAACAATCTTACAGATCAGGAGGAGGAGATATTCCCCTATTTTCAATGAGAATTCTGAACACAAAGTAATTTTTAAAGCTGATCTAAGCAATATGTATACATTTACCTGTGGCTTCTTGTAGTCCTTTGAGTTTGACCAGGTCAGATTTGCACATGCCTGTCCAAGGAACCAAATAGCCATATATCCAAATGTGTTTATTTTCCTGAACAAAACTTATTATTCCTGTCAGGGCTGTATAAGAAGATCAGAGGTGAACAAAAATGGATCTGGGTTTCCAGTCAAAGAAAATATTTTACAAATATTACTAAACTTGTTCTTTTTGAGCCATTTGCAAGTTTGGCTTAATCTACTAAGAACTACCAGAAAATATAATTTTAATATAATTAGATTCCCTCTTCCAGAGTAATGTAAATAGGGCCTCCTAAAAATAAAAGTTGAAATTTATATCAACCAAGGGAGGGGCAAGTTCTTAGCCTTTTAATTCTACAGAATTGACATTGTTGTTCTGGTAACAACACACCCACAGGGGAGGAGCCAAGGGGCAAGGTTTCATCCATTAAAATGATTCAGTTTCGTTTGCTTTTGTTGAGAGCAGGTCATTTGTAGTCCCCGAAAGCCATGTTTTTCCCGCAGTCCTAACCTTGAGGGTGTTTTGATGTGAGTTGGCTAGTTATATTGCAATTTTGCCAAATTGCTTAGAGCCTAAAGAAGAAAACATCCATGGAGCAGATTTTTTATTAATGACTTGGTATTAAGTGGATTTGGCAGCATTATCTCTGCTTTTTCACTTTAATCAAAAGAAGGTAAGTACTGAAACATTCAAATGCAAAGTCTAACCAGGGCAAATTCCAAATAGGCTAGGTGTCTGCCTGTCTCTCCCACATACCTGCATATGTACCCACTTCGGTTGTATCCTGTATTTTTCAGAGAACCAATACTGGGCTAGACCAAGGAAAGGAGATGTTTGTCGAGTGATCTGAACTTTTTGAGACTGAAAAAAGCATGGATCCTGACAACTTCCTAATGGGGATCTGCCCAGACTATAAAATGGAATGGCTAAGGTCTCTTACCTCCTGAGAGCTATAGCCTCCTCTGTCGTGTGAGAATGCTCATGAGAAGAAAATAAGAGGGGTGTGGCTCTTTCAGGTGAAATTGTTAACTCAGTGAAGAAAAAATAGGAGCATCTGTGGTGCTCATGCCTTGCAGATTGCCAACTACAGGGAGTGTAGTTGACCAAGGACCCCAGCTCCCCCACCCTGAAATCCATTACGGGTTTGCCCCAGCATCGTGCCTTCTCCAGGCTGCTCTCAGTCAGTGTCAGAGCTGGCCGACTAGGGACGCAGGTCTGCTCCTGGGAGCCATGGGGTTCCCCTGGCTTTGCTGAGCTTCCTGACACTGCATGGCAGCCCTGGGACTTTCCCCCAAGCTTTCCTCCTACTCTCCTTCACTTGGAGTCAGACTAGTATCACGGTATGATGACTCTCCCAGCCCTTTCCAGCTTTTTTCTTATTTTTCTCTCACATAGGCGTTTCCCCTAATATACCCTCACACATTTAATCCCATCTGTTTTTCCACTGACCTGGATTAACACAGCATCTACTGTGTGTAGAGTATTCTTCTGTTACACATTTGATAAACCCCAGTCGGTAGGAATGGAAAACAGCTCGCCTGCATCTCCCTGTTCTTTGCTCATGGAGAGCTGAGCTGTGGGTGTGGTGGGGGGTGGGGGCAAGGGGTGGTGCACTTTCTCTGACACTCAGCAAAAGCTCAGTGAATATTTGTTGACATCATTCATTTATTCAATCAACTGTGATCTTAAGAATCTTGATGAGCTAAGAACATCTTTAAGCAATAGTTTGTTTAAGCAATGGTTTATTTGGGTGGTAAATGGAATTTAACTACATGCTTTTTCAAGAATAATTACCACTTACTAAAAATGGGGCTGGGCACAGTGGGGAGCAGGAAGTATGTGTTTTGACCACTACTCTGGAAAATATTTCATCTAATTAGGAAAATAAGAATTATGATCACAAAATCATAATAAGATAAGAAAGTATTATAATTCAGCATGAAATATATAATTAATGGGACTGACTAAAGTGTAGAAAGGATACAGAGACTAGAATGTTTCTATGTTTACAGCATCAGATCCCAAATTTACATCTGGAAAAAAATATTTTATCCAGACTGTTTGCAAAGACTCTTTCCTACTCAGATATTTTTATTTCTCTTGGTGAGTGTAGCCCTAATCTGGTAAATACAAAGATGAACTCTTTCTAGCTGGCAGGCTCTGGAGGAAGTGAGGTCGTACTTTCGTGTAACTTCTAGAGAGCAAAAGATTGCAGCCATCTTTCCCACCTCTCTGGCAACAGTAAGCAAAACCCTGGCCTCACCTTGGAAGCAGGTGCCAAAAGGTGCCATTTAGTGTAAATTAGAGAAAGGAAGTTACCTGGCCAAATTTCCTTGTTTTGTGGGTGAGGAAATGGAAACATAATGAAGGTGAGTGGCTTGTCCTGGTGGCCTAGTGAGGAATATGCGGCTAGAAGCAGCAAACTGATCTCAGTTACTTCAAACAGATGAATAAAGAGAAATTATTATAAGGATTCAGAGATACTCCAAGGACTCCCGAGGGGAAGATAAAGCTGGCTGAAAGTACAGCCTTAGAAAGCCATGGAAGACCCAGGAGTGCTCTCTCTGCACCACTGCATGATGTCTGTGGGCACTCTTGGCCCTGGCTCTCTGCTGCCCTGACAGCGCCCACAATCACACTCCAGTTCCAGCTGTATGAAGAAACTGGCTAGCTCTCCTCAATTCCTATTACAAATTTCTGGAGGCAAGAGTCTGGTTGGTCCATCATGGGTCGGTTGTCCAAGTTAGTTGAATAAGTGGGGCCTCATGTAGTAGAAAACTGGCTGCCTGTAGGGTGGGAGGTGGGAAGGAATAGTGCACAGAAGGGGTGGAATTATTGTGAACTGTGCTGACACCCCAGAGACATCTGCTTTAAAGGCTGTATACTGAGTACATGGCAGACAGGACAGAACGAAGTTTTCTCACTCCCGAACTTCTGTGACTCACTGGCACCTAGGGCCTAGGGCAGAGCAAAATATCCATGTGTAAGACAGAGACATGCATAAAATTAACACACATATGCATGTGTGTACACAAGGCATGTGTGCACACATATGTGTGGGTGTTTGCCAGCTGGTGGTGACAGCAGGACAGATAGTGTAATCCCTGCATGTCATGGTTTACAGTTTTTTTCTTTGATTTTTTTATCTTGAAAAATAATTTGCAATTTGATCACTTTCAAGATGAAAAATAGAATCATAAAGCATGTTTCAACAGGTCTATTGTGTTTCCAAAAGTCTTCAGCAATTTCTCAGTAGGGTATTGAGGCACTTTGTCCCTGAGTCAGCTTCCTAGTTTTAGGTCTGGCAAATAAGACAAACTCTTCTAAAGATGAAGTTTGCCCACCTGCACCTTCCCATGCACTCCTGCTGGGCTGTAGGACAGGCAAAGAGGAAGCGGAGGAGCAGCAGCAATGAAATCATCAGGCCTTCTTTGAGGGGCTAGTAAGCTTGGCACATTGAATATGTCGTTCCACCAAATCCTTCCAAGAACCTTACTGAATATGCATGTTTACTGTTGAATGGTACCGAACTGTACTGGGATGCAGAGAATTTATGGGTTTTGTTGAAGGTCATACAGCCAGCCACCCAACAGTAGAAGTGGTTTTTCTCCTCTCCAGTCTGCCTAACTCTAATGCCTTTGCCATTATCAGACACAACAAATCCCACAGGCAATCCAAAAGCATTTCTTATATTCAGACAGGCTTCTTCAGCCTGAACACATGTGAAGGATTCATGTGAAATTCCTGAAGTCATCTCCTCTCCCACCTCCCTTCTCTGATGCTTATGGCTCAGGGGACCCTGCTAAGTGGTGGGAAGAAAAGGACTTGGGTCATTGTTTCTGACCTCTACTGCTCTGTAACATGCCATCCCAAGAGGTCATGGCTTAAAATAACAATTTATTCTTTCTCACAATTCTGTGGCTTGATGAAGCAATTCTGCTTCATGTGGCAGCTGCTGGGGCTCTGGGACGGTGCCTCATTGCCATGTGAGCACTGGTGCTGGCTGGAAGCCCAGTTGGTTCCTCAGTTGTCTTCCCTGCAGGCATCTCTGTATGGCTCTTTGGACTTCCTCCTAGTATGGAGGCTAGATTCCAAGAGGGAAATGCAGGCTGCAAATATCTTAAGGCCTTGCCTTGGGGGGGTGCCCAGCATAACTTCCTGCATATTTTACTGGTTAAAATAGAAATGCATCATAGGGCTGCTCAGATTCAAGATAAGGACAGTGATGTCTCACTGCAAAAGAGCACATAGGACTTAAAGAGCTAGACAGAAAGAACAAACTAAACTCTAAGCCAACAGCAGGAACAAAATAATGAAGACTTTCAGAGATCAGTGACTAGGGAGTAGAAAAACAACACAAAGAATCAATGAAGTCAAAAGTTTTTTCTTTGAAAGGATCAACAAATTGACAAACTTTCAGCTCAACTGACTAAGAAAAAGAGAAAGTCTAACTACAATCAGAAATGTAAGTGAGGACATTACTGTTTATAGAAATTTAAAGTCTCAAAAGAGAATACGATGAACAATTGCATGCCAATAAATTAAATAGTCTAGATATGGACAAAGACTTAGAAATACACAAATTATCCAAACCAACTTAAAAAAAGAGAAAATATCAAACTTAGAGCAAGTAGGGAGACTGAATCAGTAATCAAAAACCTCCCAACAAAGAAAAGTCCACAACCAGATGTCTTTACTGGTGAATTATACCAAACACTTAAAAAAGGATTAACACCAGTGCTATTAATACTCTTCCAAAAAATAGAAGAGAACACTTTCTAACACATTCTATGAGGTCAGAATTATCCTGATGCCAAAGTCAAACAAAGACACTGTAAGAAGGGGGGGCGGAACCAAGATGGTGGCGTGAGTAGAGCAGTGGAAATCTCCTCCCAAAACCACATATATCCATGAAAATATAACTAAGACAACTCTTCCTAGAATAAAGACCAGAGGACACAGTACAACATCCGGACCACATCCACTCCTGCGAGAACCCAGCACCTCGCAAAGGGGCAGCCCAAGCCAGGCCACGCCCAAAGCAACAGTGGAGATAAACTCCATTGTAGCCAGGCAAGAAGCAGAAGCCCTGTCTGCATGCAGCTACCCAGCACAAGCCACTAGAGGTCACTATTCTCCCAGGAGAGGAAGGCCACAAACCAACAAGAAGGGAAGTTCTTCCAGCCGTCACTCGTCCCAGCTCTGCAAACTATTCCTATCACCATGAAAAGACAAAATTATAGGCAAACCAAGATCACAGAGACACCAGAGAAGGAGACAGACCTAACCAGTCTTCCTGACAAAGAATTCAAAATAAAAATCATAAACATGCGGACAGAGATGCAGAGAAATACGCAAGAGAAATGGGATGAAGTCCAGAGGGAGATCACAGATGCCAGAAAGGAGATTACAGAAGTGAAACAAACTCTGGAAGGATTTATAAGCAGAATGGATAAGATGCAAGAGGCCATTGATGGAATTGAAACCAGAGAAAAGGAACGCATAGAAGCTGACATAGAGATAAAAGGATCTCCAGGAATGAAACAATATTAAGAGAACTGTGTGACCAATCCAAAAGGAACAATATCCGTATTATAGGGGTACGAGAAGAAAAAGAGAGAGGAAAAGGGATGGAAAGTATCTTGGAAGAAATAATTGCTGAAAACTTCCCCAAACTGGGGGAGGAAATAATCGAAGAGACCACGGAAATACACAGAACCCCCAACAGAAAGGATCCAAGGAGGACAACACCAAGACACATAATAATTAAAATGGCAAAGATCAAGGACAAGGAAAGAGTTTTAAAGGCAGCTAGAGAGAAAAAGGTCACCTATAAAGGAAAACCCATCAGGCTAACATCAGACTTCTCGACAGAAACCCTACAGGCCAGAAGAGAATGGCATGATATATTTAATGCAATGAAACAGAAGGGCCTTGAATCAAGGATACTGTACCCAGTACGACTATCATTTAAATATGATGGTGGGATTAAACAATTCCCAGACAAGCAAAAGTCGAGGGAATTTGCTTCCCACAAACCACCTCTACAGGGCGTCTTACAGGGACTGCTCTAGATGGGAGCACTCCTAGAAAGAGCACAGAACAAAACACCCAACTTATGAAGAATGGAGGAGGAGGAATAAGAAGGGAGAGAAGAAAAGAATCTCCAGACAGTATATATAACAGCTCAATAAGCGAGCTAAGTTAGGCAGTAAGAAACTAAAGAGGCTAACCTTGAACCTTTGGTAACCACGAATTTAAAGCCTGCAGTGGCAATAAGTACATATCTTTCAATAGTCACCCTAAATGTAAATGGACGCACCAATCAAAAGACACAGAGTAATAGAATGGATAAAAAAGCAAGACCCATCTATATACTGCTTACAAGAAAGTCACCTCAAACCCAAAGACATGTACAGACTCAAAGTCAAGGGATGGAAAAACATATTTCAGGCAAACAACACTGAGAAGAAAGCAGGGGTTGCAGTACTAATATCAGACAAAATAGACTTCAAAACAAAGTAATAACAAGAGATAAAGAAGGCCACTACATAATGATAAAGGGCTCAGTCCAACAAGAGAATATAACCATTCTAAATATATATGCACCCAACACAGGAGCACAAGCATATGTGAAACAAATACTAACAGAACTAAAGGGGGAAATAAACTGCAATGCATTCATTTTAGGAGACTTCAACACACCACTCACCCCGAAGGATAGATTCACCGGGCAGAAAATAAGTAAGGACACGGAAGCACTGAACAACACAGTAGAGCAGATGGACCTAATAGACATCTATAGAACTCTACATCCAAAAGCAACAGGATATACAATCTTCTCAAGTTCACATGGAACATTCTCCAGAATAGACCACATAGTAGCTCACAAAAAGAGCCTCAGCAAAATCCAAAATGTTGAAATTCTACCAACCAATTTTTCAGACCACAAAGGTATAAAACTATAAATAAATTCTACAAAGAAAACAAAAAGGCTCACAAACACATGGAGGCTTAACAACATGCTCCTAAATAATCAATGGATCAACGAAAAAATTAAAATAGAGATCAAGGAATATATAGAAACAAATAACAACAACAACACAAAGCCCCAACTTCTGTGGGACGCAGCGAAAGCAGTCCTAAGAGGAAAGTATATAGCAATCCAGGCACACTTGAAGAAGGAAGAACAATCCCAAATGAATAGTCTAACATCACAATTATCAAAACTGGAAAAAGAAGAACAAATGAGGCCTAAAGTCAGCAGAAGGAGGGACATAATAAAGATCAGAGAAGAAATAAACAAAATTGAGAAGAATAAAACAATAGCAAAAATCAACGAAACCAAGAGCTGGTTCTTTGAGAAAATAAACAAAATAGATAAGCCTCTAGCCCAACTAATTAAGAGAAAAAGAGAATCAACACAAATCAACATAATCAGAAATGAGAACGGAAAAATCATGACAGACTCCACAGAAATACAAAGAATTATTAAAGACTACTATGAAAACCTATATGCCAACAAGCTGGAAAACCTAGAAGAAATGGACAACTTCCTAGAAAAACACAACCTTCCAAGACTGACCAAGGAAGAAACACAAAAGTTAAACAAACCAATTACGAGCAAAGAAATTGAAACGGTCATCAAAAACTACCCAAGAACAAAGCACCTGGGGTGGACAGATTTACCTCGGAATTTTATCAGACACACAGAGAAGACATAATACCCATTCTCCTTAAAGTTTTCCAAAAAATAGAAGAGGAGGGAATACTCCCAAACTCATTCTATGAAGCCAACATCACCCTAATACCAAAACCAGGCAAAGACCCCACCAAAAAAGAAAATTACAGACCAATATCCATGATGAATGTAGATGCAAAAATACTTACTAAAATATTAGCAAACCGAATTCAAAAGTATATCAAAAAGATCATACACCATGACCAAGTGGGATTCATCCCAGGGATGTAAGGATGGTACAACATTTGAAAATCCATCAACATCATCCACCACATCAACAAAAAGAAAGACAAAATCCACATGATCATCTCCATAGATGCTGAAAAAGCATTTGACAAAATTCAACATTCATTCATGATAAAAACTCTCAGCAAAATGGGAATAGGGGGCAAGTACCTCAACATAATAAAGTCCATCTATCATAAACCCACAGACAACATTATACTGAACAGCGAGAAGCTCAAAGCTTTTCCTCTGAGATCGGGAACTAGACAGGGATGCCCACTCTCCCCACTGCTATTTAACATAGTACTGGAGGTCCTAGCCATGGCAATCAGACAAAACAAAGAAATACAAGGAATCCAAATTGGTAAAGAAAAAGTTAAACTGTCACTATTTGCAGATGACATGATATTGTACATAAAAAACCCTAAAGACTCCACCCCCAAACTACTAGAACTGATATCGGAATACAGCAAAGTTGCAGGATACAAAATTAACACAGAAATCTGTAGCTTTCCTATACACTAACAATGAACCAATAGAAAGAGAAATCAGGAAAACAATTCCATTCACAATCGCACCAAAAAGAATAAAATACCTAGGAATAAATCTAACCAAAGAAGTGAATGACCTCTACTCTGAAAACCAAAGTCACTCTTAAGAGAAATTAAAGGGGACACTAATAAATGGAAACTCATCCCATGCTCGTGGCTAGGAAGAATCAATATCGTCAAAATGGCCATCCTACCCAAAGCAATATACAGATTTGATGCAATCCCTATCAAATTACCAGCAACATTCTTCAATGAACTGGAACAAATAATTCAAAAATTCATATGGAAACACCAAAGACCCTGAATAGCCAAAGCAATCTTGAGAAAGAATAAAGTAGGCGGATCTCACTCCCCAACTTCAAGCTCTACTATAAAGCCATAGTAATCAAGACAATTTGGTACTGGCACAAGAACAGAGCCACAGACCAATGGAACAGACTAGAGAATCCAGACATTAACTCAAACATATATGGTGAATTAATATTTGATAAAGGAGCCATGGATATACAATGGCGAAATACAGTCTCTTCAACAGATGGTGCTGGCAAAACTGGACAGCTACATGTAGAAGAATGAAACTGGACCATTGTCTAACCCCATATACAAAAGTAAATTCAAAATGGATTCAAAGCCCTGAATGTAAGTCATGAAACCATTAAACTCTTGGAAAAAAACATAGGCAAAAACCTCTTAGACATAAACATGAGTGACCTCTTCTTGAACATATCTCCCCGGGCAAGGAAAACAACAGCAAAAATGAACAAGTGGGACTATATCAAGCTGAAAAGCTTCTGTACAGCAAAAGACACCATCAATAGAACAAAAAGGAACCCTACAGTATGGGAGAATATATTTGTAAATGACAGGTCTGATAAAGGCTTGACTTCCAAAATATATAAAAAGCTCACATGCCTCAACAAACAAAGATAAAATAATCCAATTAAAAATGGGCAGAAGAACTGAACAGACAGTTCTCCAAAAAAGAAATACAGATGGCCAACAGACACATGAAAAGATGCTCCACATCACTAATTATCAGAGAAATGCAAATTAAAACTACAATGAGGTATCACCTCACACCAGTAAGGATGGCTGCCATCCAAAAGACAAACAACAACAAATGTTGACGAGGCTGTGGAGAAAGGGGAACCCTCCTACACTGCTGGTGGGAATGTAAATTAGTTCAACCATTGTGGAAAGCAGTATGGAGGTTCATCAAAATGCTCAAAACAGACTTACCATTTGACCCAGGAATTCCATTTCTAGGAATTTACCCTAAGAACGCAGCAATCAAGTTTGAGAAAGACAGATGTACCCCTATGTTTATCGCAGCACTATTTACAATAGCCAAGAATTGGAAGCAACCTAAATGTCCATCGGTAGATGAATGGATAAAGAAGATGTGGTACATATACACAATGGAATACTACTCAGCCATAAGAAGAGGGCAAATCCTACCATTTGCAGCAACATGGATGGACCTGGAGGGTATTATGCTCAGTGAAATAAGCCAAGCGGAGAAAGAGAAATACCAAATGATTTCACTCATCTGTGGAGTATAAGAACAAAGGAAAAACTGAAGGAACAAAACAGCAGCAGAATCACAGAACCCAAGAATGGACTAACAGTTCCTGGGTGGTGACCTCCAATGAGTTCTACGCAATGGTATAAAGGGCATATCAAAGTGTGGGCAAAGGGTCTGTTTGTGTTTATACAGAGGATCAAAGCCTAATTTGGCTATCCAGAAAATGAACTAAGATATGATATGAAGAAGAACCTCCAACATCAGCAGTCTCTGGAAGAGTCATACCAGAAGATGATCATCAAAAAATGTCAACAAAGATCCAGGCAATGCTGCAGTTGTAGCTGCACTCATCCCACCAGTTCCTGGACTTACCATTGGAATGAAGAAGGAGATATCTAAGCTGGCCTGTGCATACAGCAAAACAACAAATTTGACTGGATCTATACTATTGGAACTCAACCACGAATTAGGAGAAGTGCAAGTTGTAGCGCTCCAAAATCTTACAACTACAGACTATCTACTGTTAAAAAAACATATGGGATGTGAACAGTTCCCAGGAATGGGTTGTTTTAATTTGTCTGATTTATCTCAGACTGTTCAAGTACAGTTGGACAATATCCATTATATCATAGACAAATTTTCACAAATGCCTAGGGTGCCTAACTGGTCTTCTTGGCTTCATTGGAGATGGCTGGTAATTATAGATCTGCTTTGGTTATGTAACTGTATTCATATTATGTTAATGTGTGTGTGTAATTTAATTAGTAGTTTAAAACCTATACTTGCTTAAGTTACTCTACAAGAAGATATGTCAAAGAAATATTCAATCTTCCCATGTTTTCTTCCGTCTGCTACCTCTATAGCTTTTCTTCTTCCTTCCTAATTACAACCCTTAAAAAAAAAAAAGACACTGTAAGAAAACTATAGACCAATATTCCTTATGAATATAGACTCAAAAAATATATACAGAATAGGCAGATCCATAGAGACAGAGAGCAGACTAGAAGTCTCCAGCCACTGAAGGAAGTAGGGAGTGATTACTAAATGGGTATGGGGAGTTTTTATGGAGTAATGAAAAAGTTTTGAAACTTGCTAGAGCTGGGGCTGCACAACCTTGTGAATATACGAAATACCAATGGATTGTGTACTTTAAGATCGTTAATGGTGTGATATGTGAATTTCACCTCAATAAAAGTATAAAAAGTGCATGTAGGATAGTAGATAATTGTTGTGGCTCTTTCCAGAATACACACACACACACACAGACACACACACATGCACACACAAATAATATAGATAAGCAGCAATTAGAAAACTCTCAGATGATCAAAGGTAAATTAGTTCAGACTGTGTCATTTAAGGATAAACAGCTCTATTTAGGGAACTAAGTTGCCCGCATAATTCCTTACAGTGAAGATGGTGTCCTGAGCTGGCTCTCTTCCCTCCTGTCCCCTTCCAGGAGGCTGGTCTGTTCGGAATACTGACTCTGCCAAATGTGTCCACACCCCTGTGAGGGCCAAAGGGCCTTATATTGAATCTGCTGTGCTGTTGTTCACCTAAGATCACTTCTTACATTTTATTTTATTTTTCATTTTAAATTGAAGTACAATGATCCCTTCTTTCTTTTAAAACCGAGAAGCTCTGTTTCATATTTGACAGCTGCTTTGACATTTCCCTCTAAGATGTGAGGCACCGAGTCTGTCACAGAAGTGCAAGCACCTGTAAGAGATGAATTCTCTGGGAAGAAGAAACACAGCTCCGTTGGAGATCATAAAACACAGCCGCTGTCCCACTGCTTCCCATGGTGTTTTATGAGAGAAATGGCATGAACTGGAGACGGGTTATGCAAATAGCCTAAATGGTTGGCATCTGAATTGGAAACTGGTCCTTTTGCCCTAAAACATAAAGCTTTCCATGTCCAACAGACTGCACTGAATAATAATTCTCAAGTGCTGAGCTCCACAGGTTACAACAACTTCCTTGGTTGAGACAGCTCCAAAGATACTGACTTTTGCTGGGGATCCAGTATACGTCCCAGGACCTCATTGACCCTGGGGCTTAGAGGCCCATTTTGTACCCTGTACCTTCTCCTGTGTCCATCAAGCAGCGGTCATTCCTGCCTGCCTGTCTCCGCACCCTCTCCCTACCTCCCTCTCTTCCCTTGCTTGTTGTCTTTATCTTAAGCAAGTTCACAAAAGAAAAAGCACAGCAAATGCCGAGCTATTTACATTGGCCCAAAATAATTTCAGCCAGTAAACAATTTTTTTGAATCATTGCAATGTGTCAATATTATTTTGTTCTACTTTTTTTCACTTACCATTTCATTCACAAAAATTTTCAGGACTTTCACTTAATTTAAGTATCCAGGGGCATATGGCAGCTTGTCCCCCAAACAATCCCATGGATATTAAAAGGGTAATTTGAGAAAATAGAGATCAGTGATCAAAGAAGTTTGGGAGACCCTTAAACAAAGTTAAACATGCTTCCTTACCACAGGATTTCTCAGAGTATATTCTCTGTGTGCTGTAAATTCTCCAAATGGGGATTTGAAGCATTCCCTCAATTAACTTGATCAAGATTCTCTTTTGGGGAGTCATTCTAACAGGACTACCTTTGAAGAACAGTAGCTTACAAGGATTTTTGTCACATACCTCAAAGAATTTTGAAAGTGTATACTCTATTGCATATTTTAAGTTGACATTTAAAATTTTCACATAATTAGGTAAAAATTTAGATAAAATTAGATAAATTTAGATAGTTGCATTGATGCAAATATTGAACATCAAAAATAAAACTTACCAATCTTTAAAAAGGTTCCAGTGGAATTTCAGAACTAACAATTTTAGTTTTAAAATGTTTTAAATGGGTACTCACCAGCACCCATTTAAAACAAATGAACTAAGGTAAATTTTTCTTCTGGAAATTTCTTCTTGTTTTTCCAGTTCACTTTCTTCACAGCTTTTTATCCTCATAGCAAGTTGTTATGCTTGGAAGTGTCTTATTATCCTACCATACAAAACAAACATATGGAAACAGAAATTTTACATTTCAGTGTGATCATGACAGTCTAGGCATTAATATTTCTTCCAGACTGAATTTTCATTGTGATTATTATTTTAGAACATGACTGCTCAAAACAATGTACATTATCGATTTGAACACATAATGAAACATCAAAGGCAGAATTTTATTGGAAATGAATCTAAGTCAGAAAGATTATGATCAAATGTTTCCTGCATTTAATGAAAGGTAAACAATGCCAAGAGCCAGCATATTATTTATTTCTTGCTATTAGGAGGTAAAAAAGGTTATAGTTTTATAAAATAAAATTGAAAAGCCACATAATTTGAGTTACTATTTCATACTACTTGATGACAATAGTTATTACCAAGTCTGAAAGAAATTATGTAACAGTTTTACCTGTGGGTTTTTAGTCAATGAATCATGAAAACTTAAGCAGCCCCAGAAAACATTTCAGTTCCATTTAAAATAATCACTGGTGCTGACCTTTACTTCTCTGGGTATTTGAGGGCACATTTCTTTCCAGATAATACCCCATCCTAGGAATGAAAATAGCAGCTGAGCACAGCTTATATATGACTATGAAAATAAGCTAATCCAGGTCACTATTTCTTAGAATTGCTCTCTGCTTTGTTCCTAAGGGATCCTCAGGAAAGAGGTCAGCGGTGCTTCAGCAGTGCTGGGGCGAAATGGAAACAGCAGAGCTGCAATACAGAGATGATTTTCGCTCTTGCCGTCCCCCTGTTCCAATCGCCTGGTTCACACAGGGCCACTTCACCCCTCACAAAGGTGGGTATACACTGGGAAATGCGGAGCCTTGTGGGCGTGCGGGGCGTCCTGCCCTGTGGGAGCTCAGTTGCCCAGGTGCTTCACGGTAAGATTCGGATGGTGAAGGAGCATGTGTGCCTCCCTCATGCGGGACTAGGCTTTGGGGGACTCAGGCCAGATCTCAGCAAACCTATTGTAGGAAAGAATACATACAGATATTGAAAGCCAGGTGATGCGTTCCCTTGAAATTTGCAGAGCGGCCCCCGAACCATCTTTGCTCACCTGCAGGAATCCCCAAAGCCCAGTGTGAAGACTTCCACTCGAGAGCACCCAGAAGGGGACCCAGGCCCCAGGGCGGGAGGAGATCGATCCCCCTGCTAGTGGGTGCCTCAGTCAGCCCCCAAGCCCTGGGCTCAGGGTCACGGGCAGAGAGCCTCCCACGGAGCCTCAGCCTCATTCTCAGGCCCTGGCAGACATCCCTACGGTATCAGCTTTCCCCACCGAGTCCGTGTACTGCCTCAGGACCCTTTCAATTCAGGACTCCCAGACCTACGTCCCAGTCAAGAGAATAATACATAAGATGGAAACTGTTCACCATCCTAGATTTAACTTCTCCAGAGTGTTCTCACCTATAAAATAACGGGATAGGTCTACATGCTTTTAGGTTAAGGGCCATAAGTTATTTAACCAATTCCTCATTCTTGAGCATCTGGAATGGCTCCTAATTTTTCACAATTGTAAATAAATAATTTTTATGTGGTATAATTCCAACATAAGAGTATTAGATTAAAAGTCATAAAACAAATACGTAGCTCTTGTTTTTTATTTTATTTTATTTTTTTTACATTTTTATTTTTTATTTTGGTATCATTAATCTACAATTACATGAGGAACATTATGTTTACTAGACTCCCCCCATCACCAAGTCCCCCCATATAACCCATTACAGTCACTGTCCATCAGCATAGTAAGATGCTGTAGAATCACTACTTGTCTTCTCTGTGTTGTACAGCCCTCCCTGTGCCCCCCCCTACATTATGTCTGCTAGTAGTAATGCCCCTTTTATTTCCCCCTTATCCCTCCCTTCCCACCCATCCTCTCCAGTCCCTTTCCCTTTGGTAACTGTTAGTCCATTCCTGGGTTCTGTGAGTCTGCTGCTGTTTTGTTCCTTCAGTTTTTTTCTTTGTTGTTATACTCCACAGATGAGTGAAATCATTTGGTACTTGTCTTTCTCTGCCTGGCTTATTTCACTGAGCATAATGTCCTCTAGCTCCATCCATGTTGTTGCAAATGGTAGGATTTGTTTTCTTCTTATGGCTGAATAATATTCCATGGTGTATATGTACCACATCTTCTTTATCCATTCATCTATGATGGACACTTAGGTTGCTTCCATTTCTTGGCTATTGTAAACAGTGCTGTGATAAACATAGGGGTGCATATGTCTTTTTCAAACTGGGCTGCTGCATTCTAAGGGTAAATTCCTAGGGGTGGAATTCCTGGGTCAAATGGTATTTCTATTTTGAGCATTCTGAGGAACCTCCATACTGCTTTCCATAATGGTTGAACTAATTTACATTCCCACCAGCAGTGTAGAAGGGTTCCCCTTTCTCTACAACCTTGCCAACATTTGCTGTTGTTTGTCTTTTAGATGGTGGCCATCCTTACTGGTGTGAGGTGATATCTCATTGTGGTTTTAATTTGCATTTCTCTGATGGCTAATGATGTGGAGCATCTTTTCATGTGTCTGTTGGCCATCTGCTTTTCTTCTTTAGAGAAGTGTCTGTTCAGATCCTGTGCCCATTTTTTAATTGAATTATTTGCTTTTTGTTTGTTGAGGTGTGTGAGCTCTTTATATATTTTGGATTTCAAGCCTTTATCGGATCTGTCACTTATGAATATATTCTCCCATACTGTAGGATGCCTTTTTGTTCTATTGATGGTGTCCTTTGCTGTACATAAGGTTTTCTGCTTGATATAGTCCCACTTGTTCATTTTTGCTTTTGTTTCCCTTGCCCAGGGAGATATGTTCATGAAGAAGTTGCTCATGTTTATGTCCAAGAGATTTTTGCCTATTTTTTTTTGTAGCTCTTATTATATGTATTGCCGCAGTCATTGTGCCTAAAGATCAAACCAATTTAGAGTCTGAGGGAGCTGGATATTTACATTCTTATTCATATGTGATCCTCATAGGTACCTCATGCTCTCATAAAATTTTACATTTAGATGTCTGAAGTTGCTTCTGTGCATTGATACATTGTACTTGTTTGTGTGTAAAGTCCTACCAGCTTTGATCCCATATCAGATGCAACCTAGGTATTGATCTGTCATATTTGGAAGGCATTCTGTCAGTGATGTTTGCCTTTCCCTCTCCACACGGACTGCTGGCTTGCCCTCGGTGCACCAAGGCGAGGGGCCCTGTCATCAAAGGGGAAGCCGCCAGCGCATAGCTGCTCTGTCCTTGAGCCTCTTTGAAGCCTCAACAGAAAGCATTTCAATGCTTACTTAGCGCAAGGCTAGCATTTTCAGTGCTATCCGTAAGCAGAGTTACCACCTGCCTTTGGGTTTTACCAAACATCCTTCCAGGGGCTTATTTATGCCATGTGCCGAGTGTGAAAGCCTCCTGTCCAGTAGCAGAGAGGAGTCTTGCACAGATCCTGAGCGCCCATGGATTCTGCTCACCTGCTCACCTGGGGCCTTTTGTTTTTGTAATGTCTTCTCCAATTCAGCACCCCCGGCCCAGACTCAAAGGGAGACTCTGCGCACCAAGTAATCCTTCTAAGCCAAACACCAGCCATCGTCCCCTAAACACTGGTGCCTTGTTCTTCATGCCTGTGGCCCAAGATTTGAGCTCAAACGTAGACTATTCCAGCCATTTCCTCTTGGATTCCATCCTGAGTGACAGGAACTGGAGAAATCAGAAAAGGAAGTTGTTTTTTTTTTGTGCCGGAAAATGGAGCTACCACTTGTTTACGGTCAGTAGTTGAAGCTAAATGGGTGCATCCCCCAAGGACAGGGCCTCCCCCAAATGGGGAGTGGCCCTAAGAACCATGGCAAAGGTAATGCTAGGCCCACTTTTGGGGTCAACTACCCTTCCTTTTGGGTAGATGCTCAGGTACCCAGAGGAAAGAGAACATCTTAGTTAGCTCTGCTGATGACTAGAAAATGGAAAAAGGAGGTAAACTGAGGCATTTTTTAATGCTCCGGCTGTCTGTTGCAGCGAACACTGGGAGGTGAGGCAAGCCCAGGCCCCAGCTTGGGGCACTTGCTGCTTCCCTGAGGATTCCAGTTCCTCAGGTTCCGGGCTCACTCTGCAAGCGAGGGGCCGCGGGCACATCTATGGAGAAGGCGCACACAGCTTAGCCTTGTCAAAACAGGGAGGGCCCTGGTCCTTAACAGGACGTTGGAAAAATAATTCTTATTGAAGAGGAGCATTTCAGCCCCATTTCACAAGCAATGCAATTCCCTGAGGCCCTCAAGGACCTCATCTAGGAATGGAGGTAGGAGTGAGTTCAACAGAAATATTCAGTTGAGCCCTGGGGGACCCTCACCAGGTGACTGGAAGCCAAGTTTGGGTTGGGAGTTCTGGTCTCGGAAACTCTGAAGATAAGGAAGGGAGAGAACCATCTGCCCTCAGCATGCAGGTCCTTGGCTGTCCTCGTTAGGTCTCATTTATTGCTGTATTAGGGTTCTCCAGAGAGATAGAACAAATAGATGGGTGGATGGATAGATAGATAGATGATAGATGATGATAGACAGATGATAGATAGATAGATAGGTAGATAAATAGATGATAGATAGGTAGATAGATAGATGATAGATAGATAGATAGATAGATAGATAGATAGATAGATAGATAGATAGATAGATAGATATAGATACATAGATGATAGATAGATGTTAGATAGATAGATATAGATAGATAGATAGATAGATAGATAGATAGATAGATAGATAGATAGATGATAGATAGATAGACAGACAGATAGTAAAGAATTGTCTATCTCAGTTATGGAGGCTGGCAAGTCCCAACATCACAGACAGAGTCCACAAGCTGGAGATGCAGGAAAATGGTGTAGTTTTAGTCCTAGTCCTAAGACCTGTGAACTAGAAGGGCCAATGGTATAAGTTCCAGTCCAAAGGCAAGCTCGAGGCCCAGGAAGAGCCAATGTTTCAGTTCAAGTCTGAAGTCAGAAAAAAGCCAAGGCTGCCTTTGAAGGCAGCCAGGCAGGAGAATCCTCCCTTGCTTGAGGTAGCATCAGCCGTTTGTCCGAACTGGGACTTCTCTCATTTGGATGAGGCCCCCCCACGCTGAGGCAACGCCATCTGCTTTACTTAGTCCACTGATTTATGCGGATGTCATCCAGGATGATGACACAGCCAGACAACATTCGGCCAAATATCTGGGCATCCTGGGACCCAGTCAAGTTGACACATAAAATTAACCACCATGGTAATTTTCTAGCTTTTGTGTGGACATGGCTGGCTCAGGAGGTGCAGGGAACTTGTCAAGGCCTCAGAACTTCTGAGGGGCAGACACAGGAAGATTCCACATTTCGGTGGGAGGGAGGTACACCCGTTTCTTCTCCACGAGGTGTGTGGCTGCAGGAAAATGCAGTGGGGTGATAACATCCTGTCACTAGGTGACAGGTGATTCAAGTGATTTAAGTAGAAGGCAAAAGGGGCCCTGAGGCTCTGACACCCGAGGGCCCTTTCGCTGTAAGCAGGATGAAGACATGCTTGGCTGCTCCCCCTACTGGCTCTGGCCAATCTCCCCATGCAAGGCCTTGCTTGGAAAAGTGGGCCTCTGGGATCCAGAATCATTGAAAGGAGGGGACCGGAGTTCCTCTCAAACAAAGCAGATATTTGTTCTATTGCTGGAAAGGTTGGGGATTTTGCTTTGCACTGCATTATTTTAATAATCATACCAAAAAGTGAACCAGCAGCTGCCTGGAAGCAGCATGGGAGCAGGACCCAGACAGGCAGCCCTTGGGTGGGAGTCGGCTCCCCTTTCTCCAGGCGTTTCCCAGCCCTGCAACTGGGAACCAAGGAGTTTCCTTCCCACGGCCAGGTTCTCTTTGTGAGAGTGATGGGAAGGTGATATTTCTTTAGGAACCAGAAAGTTACTAAAAAGATCCCTTTACTTTTAATATTTAACTGAAAACACAGAAGTGAAAAAAGATTTGTTCATCTTTAAGAAGAGCAGTTTTACTAGAGGAAGAGTTTTCTTTATTCTCTCTCTGTTCAAAAGTTTTAAAGGCAGGTAAAGAGGGCTCTTCTTTCTTGTTCTCCCACTCCCTGGCATCTTTCTGTTAACCCATCTGCCTTCTTTCCAGGCCTCTTCACACAAGGTGGCCGCAGGCCTGTCCTGTTGTGTGGAAAGGGCTCATCCTGAGTGCAGGATACGTGCCCTTAGGGACAAAGTGATTGAAGGGGATGGTCTTCCAGGGAGGGTGGCATAGGCTGGAGGGCACCTGAGCAGATGCTGGGAAGTGCCAGGGTATTATGCAAATCTTGGAATCAGTTTCCCCTTACCTTCCCAGGAGGAAATGACCCTCCCTGCTAAAGGGAGTTCCAACACCCGCTCCCAGAACAGCACTTCAGGTAAAAATGTGGACACAGAACCCTGCGAGAGAGGGAGCTTCCTTCATCCAAGGCCACAGCCAGGGGCTGGCAGAGGACTTTGGAAGGAGACAAGATGTTGTAGAAATAAACCAACAGGGATTCCCTTCTTATGGACAACACTGGTTGTCATAAGCAAGTGTCACGGGTGGTAATAAGGGCTTGAGGCCAGGATCGGACAGCCCAGGGCCCATGAGGCAGCGGGAGGCAAGAGCAGGAGCACAGCCCAGAGAGGGCCGGGCTGCACCAAAACGAGTTCCTAGGTCAGTGGGGAGTGCAGGGCTGAGAGCCAAGTACCCAAGAGGCAATGAGAGTCTGTGGCAAACTTTTCAGGTGTTTGAAAGAAGTAAGACTTGAGGAAAGAGGGGAGTGTGCCATGGACAGAACGGCTGGAGTGTCCAGGTGGGAATGAGCCCCCTGTGGAATCATGGGCAGCACGTTTGGGGTGGCCCAGTTGTCAGAGAACAAAGCAGAGCTCTGGAACTGCAGGACCAGGACACAGGCCACAAGTCTGCGGGGCCCAGGCACAGGTCTGAGCTACAGGCCAAGTCAGGATGGAGTGAACAGGCCCTGGCAGTCCAACATGTGGGCATCTGAAATTAGAAAGCTCAAGTTTCTAAAGACATGATTAAGAAGGACAAAATATGGAAGTGAGTCTGATCCTAAGAGGATCAGCATTATCTTCTGCTAATTTTTATGCTTCTGGCTTATATGGCAGCCTTGGGAGGATGTTGAGGGGAGCAAAGACCTGAGATTTATGCTGATAAGGAGCATCTTAGAGTAAAGGTGTGTGTGTGTTGGGGAGGATGGGAGAGGAGGGTGGGTAGGCAGTGAGGTTAGTTACTGGGTGAGCTGGGCTTGGGCAAAAGGATGGGGGAAGGCTGGTGTTGAAAGGCAAAGTCAGGCTGGAGAATTATGTTTCACTATTGAAGTAAGTAAGACATGTGGCAAAGAGTTTAAGCTCATTGGCATTCTTCCCATGTTTACATAATTTCCTCTCATGTAACTGCTAAGACCCCTTGATCTGCCAGGGAAAGTCAAATTGCTACCATTTGAATGACGACAGGCCCAAACTCAATCCTACTATTCAGTGGGGCTGCTAAGCACAAAGGCTTTGAGTCTGTAGCACCAAGAGACATGGTCATGCATTCCCTTGCACATTTGCTCATTTGCTCATCCATTTATTTATTCACTTAAGCCATGAATATTATTATAAGCGAGGCCCCACCACTGGGTGGGTGGATACCGCCCATGTTGCTGATTGAGGAGCGCCCTAAACTGCAAACGTAGATGCATCTCTTTTCCTCTTTCGCACAGCAGCCGGCAGGAAGGAGCTGAAAGGTGGGTGGTAGCAGGCAAGCGCGCAGATGAGGTGGGTGGAGCCAAAGGGGTGCCGGTTTCTGAGGTCTCCCCGATGTCTCCCCGAGCTTTATAATCTGGCTCCACTCTGTTGGCAGCCCTCACGCCCCGCCTGGTGCCTGATGCTCTCGCCCTGCCTGCTCACTGAGCACATCCACATGGCTCTGCGAACTAGGAAGAACACCACCACTCTCATTTCTTGGGAACTTTCAATGTGCTGGGGCTGAGTCGTTTCAGATCACATTCATCCTCCCTCCCACTCTATCCAAATGAGGAATGGTGGTTTAGAGAGGCCATACAACAAACCCAGCGTTAGTCAGTAGTGATGTTTCCTGTAGCATTTGAAGTTTCTTCTGTCCACAAGAAGGTGGCCACAATGGGTATGAGTTGGTATTGTTTACCTGGGTCTGCAAACAAAGCACTACAAACCAGATGGCTTAGAACAAATTTACAGTCTCACAGTTCTGGAGGCCAGACGTCTGAGATCAAGGTGTCGGCAGCGCCGTGCTCCCTCTGAAGTTCAGGAAGCATCTGTCCCAGGCCTCTCTGCTAACCTCTGGTCACTCCTGGATTTGTGGCGCATAACTGCAATTTACAAGCTGTTCTCCCCATATGTATCTGGGTCCAAATTTTGCCTTTTTATAAGGACACCAGTCATATTGGATTAGAGGCTACCATATTCCAGTATGACCTCATCTTAACTCATTACATCTGCAAAGACCCTATTTTCAAATGAGGTCACATCCTGAGTACTGGAAATTAGAACTTCAACATATGAAGTTGGTGGGGGACATAATTCAGCCCATAACAGAGTCTTTAGGTAGGATGCGTCTCAACTTTTTTGTGACCTATTTCTCTACTATCCCAACAGGACCACACACACCTGTGTGTGCAGGGGAGGGCAGGCGGGGTTGCTGAGAAGGGGTGGGATGGCCTGGGCTCTCAGGAAGCAGGGACCGTGGGGTTGAGGCAAAGTCCAGAGCATGCATAGTTCAGCTTGGGTAAAACTATAGGGTATTTTAAGTGGAAATTGGATAATAATTGTGGAAAGGTAGATTCAAGAGTCTTAAAGGACAGAGTAAGAAATGTGGACTTTAAAGAGTCTCCTTGAAAACGTTTCTTTCCTTAATGTTTTTTTTTCCTAAGGAAAATGTGATCTTCTGTGGTAGGCAGTACAATGGGCCCAAAGACACCCACACCCTCGTCTCCCATACCTGTGAATGTGTTACCTGATGTGGTAAAAGGGGCAGTTGGCCTTCAGAGGGGAAAGCTGTCCTGGGTCAATGGGATGGGCCCAGTTTAATCACACGAGCCCTCAAAGTGGAGGACACTCCTGGTTGCAGAGAACCAGGGAGAGGACAGCAAGAGAAGGACTTGGCTTTGAAGATAGAGGATGGGGCCATGAGCCAACACATGCACGTGGCCTTGAGATGCTAGAAAAGGCAAGGGGATGGATTCTCCCCAACAGCCTCCAGAAAGGAGCATAGCCCTGCTGACAGCCTGATTTTGGCCCAGTGAGACCCATGCCGGACTTCTGACATTCAGAACTTTACAATAATAAATTTATGTTGTTTGAAGCCACTGAGTTTTTATTAACTTGTTACAGCGGCTGCAGGATACTAATACAATCATCCTCATACCTCTGAGAGTTGAGAGGCAGGCGAGCTGCCTGAGCATTAGCACCTGGCTCCACCTCGGTGGGTTACTTTAGGACTGAGGATTTTTGTTGTTGTTGAAATGTCATTGATATATCATCTTATGTTGGTTTCAGGTAGACAACACAGTGGTTCAGCAGTTACCCATGTGATTAAATCCTCACCCCTCTAAGGCAGTTACCATCTATCAGCATAGTAAGATGTTACAGAATCATTATCTCTGTGCTGTACTGCCTTCCTCGTGACCAACCTATTTTGTGATTGTGAATTATTGCGCCCCTTTATCCCCTTCCCCCTCCCTCCCATCCTCCCCAACCCCTCTCCCTTGGTAAATACGAGTGCCTTCTCTGAGTAAGTCTACTGCTGTTTTGTTCCTTCTGTTTTGCTTTGTTTTTATATTCCACAAATAAGTGAAATCATTTGGTATATTTGTCTTTCTCTGCCTGGCTTATTTCACTGAGCATAATACCCTCTAGCTTCATCCACATTGTTGCAAATGGGAGGATTTGTTTTCTATTTCTGGCTGAATAATATTCCATTGTGTATATGTACCATATCTTTATCCATTCATATATTGATGGACACTTAGGTTGCTTCCATGTATTGGCTATGCAAATAATGCAGCAATAAACATAGGGGTGCATGTATCTTTTCGAATTAGACATCTTGTTTTCTGTGGGTAAATTCCTAGAAGCGGAGTTACTGGGTCAAATGGTATTTCTATTTTTAATTTTTTAAGGAACTTCCTTATTGCTTTCCACAATGGTTACACCAATTTGCATTCCCACTAACAGCGTAGAAGGACTCCCATTTCTCTGCATCCTCACCAGCATCTGTTATTTCTTGTCTTTTGGATAGTGGCCATTCTGAGTGGTGTGAGGTGATACCTCATTGTGGTTTTGATTTGCATTTCTCTGATGATTAGCTTCTTTTCTCTGAGGATGTGGAGCATCTTTTCATGTGCCTGTTGCCCATCTATATTTCTTCTTTGGAGATGTGTGTATTCAGGTCCTCTACCCATTTTTAAATAGGGTTATTTGTTTTTTGGGTGTTGAGGTGTATGATTCTTTATATATGTTGGATGTTAACCCCTTATCAATTGAGTTATTTATGAATATATTCTCCCATACTGTAGGTTGCCTTTTTGTTCTGCTGATGGTGTCCTTTGTTGTACAGAAGCTTTTTAGTTTGATGTAGTCCCACTTGCTCATTTTTTGTCTCCCTTGCCCGAGGAGATGTGTAGGACTGAGGAACCCTCAGTGCGGCTCCCAAGGCCCTCAGCAACACCCATTTGGGAACCAGTGGGTGCAGGCCCCCAGCCTAGTACTTGTTCTGCTCTGTAATTTCTTCCTTACGCTCTACCCTTCTCTGGTAGCTGGTGGTAGAGGTGGGGTGGGAAAATGTTTTCATTTGCTCCACATCTATTCAGAGGCTGTTTTAGGCAGGAATCAGCAATCCAACAGCAGTGAGTCTCCCACCTTCCCTGCCATCAAGTTAAAATGCAGCTCTTTGTGGCTTTGCCATGGAAGCCACCTCTGTCCATTGCTTCCTATGTCCTGAAAGTAAGAGGATATACAATAGTTAAAAAAAAAAAAAAAAAGATGAATAAAGAAAAAAGAGAAGAGAGCTCCCGTACGGATTCTGGATAAGGACGGAGAAGCCCTGGGCATATGAAATTTCGGGCCTGCTGCCTGATAGTCTTTAGATGCCGGGCACACAGGTTACTTTCTTTTCCTGGATTCCATAAATAGCATGTCAGTTAGAATGGCCTTTTCTCCAGAGGCCGACTCCTCTCCGAGGTGGGTATCCATCCGCAGGAAGTTTGAGAGCGGGGAGCTGCTCTGATTTGCCCGACCCCTTCGTGTTTAGTGCTGCAGCAAGCTCTAAAGTTACTGTTCTCTTTAAAAAGATTGTTAAATGAAGTGGGTCATAAAGAAAGGTTTTGCTTTCACAGCCTGCATAGCTGCATAGTTCAAATAGAGAAGGTGAGTCTATTTAAAAGGAATGGTGAAAGCTATGACTGTGTGTGTGTATTTACAAACATGTCACAGCCAGACTTCCAGCTTTCATTGACAATAAGATCAACAGCTGCAAGCTAACCCAGATATTTACTGTTAGCCAACAGAAACAGAAATGCCTTATTTAGATGGCTGAGGTGACACTGGGTGCCAGAGTTACCCACAACCCCTAGTTTTCCTCTTTCCGCCAAACAGCCAAACCTCCCAGCAATCTTCTTTTTCTTTAGACAATTCTTTATTTTACTGCTCACACCAGCATGCTGGACATTTCACTTGGTCTTCTCATAGAGTTTTACTGCCGAGTGCTGGAAATCAGATCACATAAGCACCAAAGCACTTCCAAACTGAATTTATTGCTCTGGCATTTCAAAAAAAATCACGTGTCTTCCTCACTCCCTAGTTTTTTTGCCAGAGTAGTAAACATGGAAACACGAAAATTTATTCTTTAATTGTGAGGAAAAGATTGTGAATAGTTTATTTTATTCAAAATACAGATTAACATGATTTGGAGCACAGACTTTTAAAGCCAAGCATCTGGAAAAAAAATCTTCCAAAATAAGAGGGGTAGCCCTTATTTTGCCTAAGTAAGGGCTTACCATGTAGGCAGTGGTCTTTCCAAAATGAGCTGGAATCTAATTAAGTCTATGGCACCAAGTCATTCATTATCCCAGCCAGAGCTTCTGGGTAACTTGTCGCAGCTTCTCCATCCACATCTGCTGCTTCACCTGCACTTTGATTTTATGGAAACGGCTTCTTTCCTTCAACCTCAGGAACCAGCCTCTGCCGACTTCAGACTTCTCCTCTGCGGCTTCCTCCCCTCTCTCAGCCTTCCCAGAACTGAAGAGAGTTAGGGCCTTGCTCAAGGTTAGGGAATTTTGTGGCTGGTTTGAGCTTCTATCCAGACCATTAAAACTTTCCCCACATCAGCAGTAAGGCTGTTTTACTCTAACCATTCATGTGTTCACTGGGGTACCATGTTTAATATCCTTCCCATTTACACAAAATACAGGACACAGATGATCGTGCTAAATGGCAGCATGGAATTGCCAGCCATAAAATCCAGACCAGGGGAAACTGTGGGACAAATGACCTGATTTTTTCAGTAAGTATATTCGAAGGAAGAGAAAGGGAAAGAGTATGGGAGGGACATCTTACAGGTTAATAGACTTAAGACACATCAGTCCAGTGCAATGTGTGGACCTTAGTATGGAGACAATTGGAAATCTGAACTTGACTTGATATTTGATCATTTTAAGGAATTATTGTTAATTTTTAAAGTTATGGTAACAGCATTGTGGTTGCACACTTTCAAAACAATGAGCTATCTTTTAGAAATACATATTGGAAGATTTACAGAGGGAAGGCCCTGGACTTGCTTTAAACAATGTGGCAGGCTGAAGACAGGTGGGGCATAGATGAAACAAGATAGTCATGAATTGATTGCGGTGGGAACAGGGACTTGGGTACATATAGGGACTCATTAGATCATTCTGTCTACTTACGTATATGCTTGAGATTTTCCACCAAAAAAATGTAAAAAAAAAAAAAAGGATAGCATCACTTAAAGTAAAAATACAGAATCCAGTGATGTCCCAAAAATTTGACTGTGTTAAAGGAAAAGTCAAAAGTGACACAGGTGAGTTTCTGGATGTCGGCAAGTCCTCTGTCCCTCCATGTCTCTATGGACACCTCCCATGACCCCTCGGTCTCCAGGACATTGCAGGTCTGGCTGCTCATGGAAACCTTTAGTGAGTACGGAGTCATGTGTGTAAGTGTGCAAGGCCCTCCCAGGAGGGCAGCTCTTTCCCTGCTTCTCAGCATCCTTCCTGCTCCCCCCAGCCTCTCACTTCCTGGGTACCAACAGAACCTTAGAACAATTCTTTTGACTTTTTTATTCAAAGCAATTTACTTCTCTTTGCTCATTCTAAGTCTAGCCCAACAGTTCCCTGAGGACTCTTTTCCTTATTTCACACAAAGCACAGCTCTTTCCCTGAAGAAAACTCTCTCAGCTTTAAAATCAGGGCAGTGGATTGTAAAAGTGGCCACAGGCATTTGCAAGTCCTTCCATCAAAAGGTGAAGTCTCGTTCCTGGCCCCTTGACTCTGAAACAGCTTTGTGTCTTGTAACCAGTAGAGTGGTTGGGGTGACACTGGGAGGAGTCACTGAGCTCAGCTGCTGGATGGGAGGCCACAGAGAGCAGAGATGAGCCCCCCAGTGAGGTCAGTGAACCCCCAGGGAGTCCCCTTAGATGGCCCAGCTGACCACAGGTACAGGTGCATGAATGATCCCAGGCAAGAACATGAACCCCTCACAGAACTGTGAGCTAGACAGTTGCTATTTTAAGGCATTCACTTCGGGAATTTTTTTTTTACAGCTGGGACAGCTAACTGATAGAGCCAATTACTCTTCCCTACTGCACAGCACATTTGGGTGGCTCCAATGAATAACAGGCATTTGATAAGTAGAGTGATGGGCAGGTGTGTATCTGGGGTTTGGGGGGGATGGCATGGAGAAGGTTATTAACCACAATTTAGAAGTTGGACCAGACTTCCCAGAACTAAAAACTCCTTAATTGAAACATGAAAGTGAATAAGAATTAGTGAAAGGGATGGGGAAAGAGTTCCAGGAAGAAGAGACTACCCAGAATGCTAAAGGCATTCCAAGCGAATGAGTGTGTGCTGAGTTATTATGGTGTATGTTTGAATAAAGATTCTTACCCTCCGGGACATGAAGGTACCAGGTTCCAATGAGATGACCCTTTTAGTTCTTTCCATCTGAATTGACTCTGGGTGTTTTACCTTTGAGTTCTGAAGTAGAACCCTCTCAGGAAGGGAAACTGAAGCCCTAATTATGGGCTGTTTAATATTGTAGATATTCAAACACACATCTTCTATCTACTGTGAGCAAAAAAGCTCCTAGGGGAGCATGAATTTTTTATTTTAGTGTTCCTAGACCTAACAGCTACCTAGGACAAGTGGTGAGTAAATGAACGAACCGTTGTGTTACTCAGAAGGCTTTAGAATCCTTGAAATTTTCAAATTTCCAGAAAATTTTCCATTGTGCTTTCTGTGAATACTATAGACCCAAGTTTGCTCTAGGCAGTGGTTTCTGCCTACATCAGATGTGTAGATACAGCTTTACTTAAATTGCCTTTGCTGCAGTTTTGCCTGCTTTAAACAATTTCCTACTAGGTTCATTTTAATCATCCCTGTAACATTTTAAAATCTGTACCTCTCTAATTCCTCCCTGGGAGTCATTTGATCCTTCATCCCAGTGTGCTCACCTGTGCCAGAGGACGGTGAGAGCCTGCAGGTCCCTGAGCCTACATTACAGTCAATCTGGTTTGAAGAAAGGCAATGCTTCACACAAGTTCAAAAGGGGAGATTTGTGATGCAGAAACTTAAATAGAAATATGCCAGCGCTCAACAATGAACAACCAACTTGTGAATCTTTCTTGTATGCAGGAGAGAAAGTAGCTAAAGAGCCTCTTATTTTTGATTAAAGAAAAAATTCTATGAAATATAAAAAACTAATTTAACCTACAGGTTCCATCTGTGCATTTTTATATACAAAGATGAAGCTCACATATATCCATTCCTAACGTCTGCTAGAGCAACAGCCAGAAAAAGAAAGAATAATCAAAATTGAGACAAGCACGGGATATAAATGATCATAAAATTTCACACCCCTATGCTGTCCATGCCCTCATTTCACAGAAAGGAAACTGAGACCAGAGGTCAAATGTGTGCCTAGATTTCAGGAAGCAAAATGCATCTGAGGGTGACAGATACACTTATTACCTTGATTGTGGTGATGGTTTCAGGGTGCATCCATATGTCAAAATGGATCACATGATACACTTTAAATGTGTGCAGTTGGTTGTATGTCAAGCATGCCTCAATAAAACTTTCTTCAAAAAAGAATGAAAGCAAAATAAGAATGTTTCCAGGCGACAAGAAAAGCATGACTGAACTGTAATCTTGACAAATCTGGACTTTAGTGAATTAATTATTAAGAAAAACAAAGAAGGAAGGAGAACCCATAAATTAACATAGATGGCAGGGGCATATCTATCAAATGCAATGTGTAGATTTGCTTGGATCCAGATTCATATGACTCAGCTTTAAAATAACATTTCTGAAAACATTGGTGAAATTATTCACTGACTGAATACCTGATGCTATTCAGGGATTAACGTTTTTTTAGGTGTGATAATGGTGTTGCAGTTTAGAAGAAATAAAAATGTACTTATTTTTTAGATACATAGACTGAACTAATTGTAGATGAAAAATTCATTATTTGACTATTATTTGCTTCAAAATAATCTAGTGAAGATATCTGAAATGTTAAGATATTATTGTTAAGATTTTTGGTGTAAACATGGTATTCTGGGTAATTTTTAAAGAGTCTGTATTTTTGAGATGCATGATTAAATAGTTACAGATGAAATGATATAATTTTGAGGATTTGCTTCAAAGTAAAGCTGGCAGTGGGTGTTAGCAGATACAGATGATCACTATTAAGGCTGGATGATGGACATACGGAGGTCCAGTCTGAAGTTGTGCTCCACTTTGGTACATATTTGTCATTCTTCAAAGTACAAAGCTTAAAAGTCAATGTTATGAAGTTACTGATTCAGGTCTAGATTAGGAATTGGTATTAACCCATCATCTGAATGGTTAATGGGGAACTGGGCATGCCCACAGAGCTAGAAGACAGCACAGAGATTACTAGTTGGAAGGCGGAAGCTGCACCTGTGTTTAGGTCTGAGTGAGACCCTAGAAAGTGAGACATGCTGAGAGCAGTCAAGTAGGCTATCAAACAAAGAAACCTAGTGTCCCTGAAGACAAACTAAAGTCATAGAGCTTCCATCATCATCAGAAACCTTCATGCACTGGTATTTAAAAGTGACAGACACCTCCAAAATCTGAAGCAAATGTTCTAAGAAACTCTTAAATACTCCATTTCTGCATTTTCTACCAACGCAAAGGGTGACGGTTTCTTCAAAGAAAACAGAAGTTTGGCTTGTCCCAGTTTGCACCACATCCTGTTGGCTTTCCTAAAACAAAGAAGCAAAATAAACACCTATACCTTCAATAGGCTCTTTTAGGTCTTCATAATGAAGGCCATCATTTTTTTCCTTTGGCTAGCCTTTTATGTTTGTGTCCTCTTTGTGAATATGTTTATCATCTTCCTCACTTTCAAACTGCATTTCCTGTCCAGAAACACTACATCAGGGGTTATATTTAGCTTTTCACATAGAATTCCCCTCATACGGCATCCAGGAAACAGAGCCCTGTAAGTGGAGGGTGAGATCTCAGGGTCAAGGTGTTTCCTGGATGACAGCTCCATCGGCGCTCTGTCCAAATGTCCAGCTACCCCCAGCCCCCACCCAGTGCCCTCTGCTCAGTGTCAGAGCACATGTGGTGATGAGCAGCCACTAGCAAATGGTGGGCTAATATCATGGGAGAGTTTCTGCCTCCCAGCACCCAGCAACAGAACTGGATTTTGTTATCTGCCTATTCATATTCTTGTAGACCATGAATCTAGGTGGCATGTCACCTATATGTGTGATCTTTTCCTGTTCCTCTCCTTAGGTAACCAGAGCCATTTATCACCTGTTCACTGGAGCCAGTGCTCTAGAAGGGATGCTTGCTTCTCCCCCCGGACTGTAGACCCAGTTGAATGTTAGACGCAGAAGTCAGGCAGGTGCTGATCAAAATATCAGTTTTGTTACCAACAAAAGCTAGGCCAGAAGATGTGGTGGAGGTGAGCAGCCCAACTGGCTTATGAACACTCCATGTCTCTTGCACACATGTCCTCCTAGCTGCCAAATCCTCATCATGGAAAACCCATGTGAGGAAAGCATGGGTTTGCAAACACACCTTCTTAGCCAAGATTGTACCTCACCCTGGTCGGGGGCAGAAAAGGAAAAGGAGAGATCAGTACCTCGGTGCCTGAGCCTTTTAGTACATTAGATCCTCCCAGGGGAGAACATGGGCCAGTGGCTGTCAGCCATGCACTGAGTGACCTGTGGAGGCCTGAATAAGGGATGAGGCAATGGGCCAGGAGGGACGCTCAAGGGGCATCACCTCCTAGGTAATGGGAGTGGGAGGACTGCTGCTTTCTAGTGAGCAGATGGGCACTGGGGTGGGTAGGCAGGAGGTGCCAGCGGCAGTTCAGGGTAAAGGTATGAAGACAGAAAACCAGGAGTCAGACTCCCTGCCCAGGGACCACAGGCTTAATGGAGGGGCGAGACCTGGAAACAGCTGGTGTCGGCTGAGTGATCCGTGGGCTCCAGCGAATGACTAAATGATGGCCTTTGATATTATAGATTTGCTGAGTCTACACTGAAATGGATCCTGAGTGGGGAAATGAAAGCTCAGTGAGGACATTTTTTTAAAACATGAGCCGAATGAAAGAAAGGAGCCCCAGTTTCTAGGTCAGACCTGTGAGCAAAATTGGGTGACAGGCTGGATGGCCTTTGCAGTGAGTTGATGCCGCAGGAAATGATGTGATTTTGAGCAGCCTTTAAAGTTAACTTAAATGTTCATGGTTTCACTCCAACAGGGGAACTAAATAATGGAAAAGGGAAGTGACGTGCTTTTGTACTATAATCACTGTGGCTATATCTAGAATTAGATAAAGCCGCATGTGTAAAGTTTAGTGTTTATTGATTATCTGGGTCAGACAATATGTGGCACAGCTCCACGAAGAAAGCACAGTGTCTGTTTGTGCTTAGAATTGTATTCCTGGTGTCTAGCAGAGGGCCTGGTATGCAATGGGCACTCGGAGAAGCACCTGTTGAAAGAATGACTACATGTCAAGTTAGTGGGTGTTGGCAGAATATCTACTGTTGTGTAGGGAGTTAGGAATTGTGTTTATCAAGGGATTTTCTGCTCTCTGGGAGGTCAAGGAAGAAGCTAAAGAATTTTGATTATGAGAAGTTAAAGTAAGATACAGAACAAGAGCAAATTAGTGTGGGCTTGGAGAAAGAGGCAGCTCACTGAGGTTAGAAATAGGTCAAAGAACAGGTTTCCAGACCTGAAAATGTAGGCTAATAGGTGCCCAAACCATGCTCTGCAGTGGGCATGGGGGTTCAGCAGCCTCGTCTGTTCCTCACCTAAAAAACCAAGCCTCATGGCTGGACAACCAAGCCTCTTTCTGGCCGAGATGGAATAACAAGGACTAGGTTTATCCTCCCACTCGAAACAGTTAAAACTGAAGAAAACACACGTTTTCAAGACATTGGACATTAGGCAATGAAGAATAGTGATCCCTGAGAGGAGAAAACAGACAAAATTTGCCCCAGTTGCAGCCTACAGAGAGTGTCCAGGCTGTAGCATAGAGAGGAGAGACCAGAAGAAATCCACAGTCTCCCTGTGCTGAGTAGGTGGGACAAGGAGTCTAGGAAAGCCAAGGTGCCTGAGTTCTCGGGGCCGAGTACTGAAGACCAAGGGCTGCACACAAAGACAGTTCTGGAGATTTGCAGGGGGCCCCCCTCAGGTCTCTCTTTGCATGCATATGGGGAAACTACCTGGGGAAACTACCTAAGGCCAGGGAAAGGGTCACCCAAAAGGATTAGAAGGAACAGTCCCCTATGTTTACACAAGGCCAGGAGAGTTCCTTTTCCCACTAGCCAAAATGGAAACGCTCACAGTTCATGAAGCAGCAAGTAAAGAACTAGAGTTTTGCCTCAGTAATGGAACAAAATTATCACTAGACTGAATACTGCTTGTATCACCTAGAAAAGCTGAAAAGCAATATATGAAAAGACGAAACTGTTTCTGAGTAACTTGACTGCATCTCAAAACAAAATTCAAGTATATTTATAGGAATATGAAAACATTTAGCACTCAAAAGTGTACAATTCACAGTCTGGCATCCAGTTAAAAATTACCAGGCATACAAAGAAGCAGGAAAATATGATCCATAATTAAGGGTAAAAGAGCAACTAATAGAAACCTACCCAGAGATAACATAAATGATAGAATTAGTAGTCAAGGACATTCAAACAGGTGTTATAACTATATCCCTTATGCTTGACGGCCTAGAGGAAAGATTGAACATGATAAACAGAGATATAGAAGACATAAAAAAGAAATTTCTAGAAATGAAAACAAACTTCTGGAAATGAAAACTTCAATGTCTGAGATGAGAATTATAGTGCATGATGTTAACATAAAGTTAGACACTACAGAAGAAAAAAATGAACACACTTGAAGACATAACAATAGAAATGATCTGAAATGAAACACAGAGAGTAAAAAGTTGGGAAAAATAGAGCATCAGTGAACTCTGGGACAACTTAAAGCACCCTTAAAAAATGTTGGAGTCCCAAACTGAGGCAGAAGGCAGAAAAAATATTTCAAGAAATAATGGCCAAAAAATGACTGAATTTGGTAAAAACTACACACACACAAATCTAAGATGTTCCATGAACCTCAAGCACAAGAAACATGAAGGAAACGATACCAAAGCATATCATAATAAAATTGCTTTAAAATATGGATAAATAATTTTAAAAGGTGGGGGTGGCAGGGCTGTGAAGGAATGAGAAGAACATATTATGCACAGAGGGACAGAGGTAAGAACAGCAGGTGTCTTGTTTGAAACAAGGGAAGCTAGAAGACAGTGCAGCAAATTTCTGAGGGTAAAATTGTCATCTTAGAATTCTATATCCAAAGAATACAATCAAACAAAGATGAAACAAAAACTTTTCTAGATAAACAGAAGCTGAAAAAATTCACCACCAATAGACCTGCATTACAACAGATGGTAAAGTCCATCATGCAGGCAGAAGGAAAATGATGGCAGATGGAGAACTGGACCCAAGCAAAGAAAGAAGAGCACTGGGAATGGTAACTACGTGGACAAGTGTAGCAACTTTTTCTTATTATTTTAATGTCTTTAAAGGACAGTTGACTGTTTAAGACAGTGACAATAATAATATATTGTGAACTTTTTAACATACATGGAAATAAGATGCATGAAACCAATAGCACAGAAGCTAAGAGAGGAGAAATAGCAATATACTGTTGTAAGTTTCTTATACCACACATGAAGAGACATAATATCACTTGAAGATATTATATTGTAGACTGTGATAGCTAAACCATACACATCTATCATAAAAACACAATAAAGAGTTATAGCTAATAAACCAATATAGGAGATAAAATGGAATTATTTAAAAATGTTCAACTAAGAAGGTAGAAAATGAGAGCAAAGAGAACAAAAAACAGGTGGGGTAAATATAAGACATATAGCAAGATAGTAGATTTAAATCCAGCCATATCAATAATCACATTACATACACATGGTCTAAATAGTCTGGTTTAAAGGTCAAGATTTTCAGATTGGATGCAAAATGAAAATGAAACAAAAGAAGACTCAGCTATATTCTGCATCCCAGGGAAGACAGATGTTCTATAACCCCTTAGGCCACAAGGTCCTGATGGCACCTGGGCAAGAGCATCCATCTCTTCATATTCTGTATCTATAACAGTTCCTTCTCCTTCCAATGAGCCTCTAATCCTGTAAAATTTTAAGCCACAACATTTGGCTTTAAGTCTCCCCTGCAGTGACTCCTCAGTACCGACCTACTCAGCTTGGACTGCATCTTAGGTAACTGTTTTCCCCAGCCTGTTTCTGTCCATTGGTCTTTAACTTCTATGACCAGCCCACCTTCTTTCTGTGCCAACTCTCAGCCGTACAAACCATGATGTTATATCAAGATACAGGACATCAGGGCTTTGCAATGTGCACCAAGACTTGTTTAGGCCTGTCAATCTTCCTCAGCTGTAGTTGCCTCTACTCCTCAGGACTGAGGCCACATCAGGTGGATAGCCTTTAGCAAGAGCTAAGGAAGATCGCCACAATACCCAGCATTAAGTCCCTTGCTGCTCACCAGTCCACCACCTTGCATCCCACTTCTTATAACTTCCTGAAGTACATTCCTCAGCGTGTGCCACAGGTGACAGCTGCCACTGAACAGTTGCAGACTCTTGCCCACTGGTTTTCCTGATGATGCCTGGTTTCGAGAATCTCTGAATCCTAGTGTCTGCATGATGGCACTCTCCCCAGCCACCAAATAATACCCACTCATTTGTGTTGGACAGCCCCTGACATAAGCCACTCCCCAACCTCTGTGGGTGCCACCAGCAGTGACAGCAGCAAAGGATGATGACTGACTCACCTGAGCCACCCTTCCATCTGCCATCCATTGCTCTACCCTTTACAAGTTCTCTTCTGCCTGCTGGCCCAGACTTCCTCCCAGGCCCTATCCCAACTTAACCAGGGGGTCTAATTCCACTAGTTCTTCTCTTACTGTTGCAATGAATCATCTCAAAAGGATGGGTGCCCAGGCTGAGGTGGCCAGAGCATGGGACTGTTTGATTGTGTCTTCTGAGAATAATTATCTCAGAGAAAGGAGAGTGGCCATGTACCACCTTGTCTTTTACACAGTCAAGTGGGTTTTTTTCTTCTAAAAGCATCAGAAGCTGTATTACCAGCAACTATAAGTGCTCTCATAAAGTGGACATGGCTGGGTCACATTGTCTTTTCTTGATATCTGGCCATGTATTTAAGTAAATAATAAGCAATGATCTATCTTACTGTCAAGCTAAAGTCATGACTAGACGCTTGCAAAGGGCATAGCCATTCTCATTTCCCCTTCACTTCAGTCTAAGCTGTGGTTGCCATTCATTCATTCTTGCATTGTTCAAGATAGAGACAGACCTTGTACATATACACAATGGAATATTATTCAGCCATAAGAACAAAATAAATCCTACCATTTGCAACAACATGGATGGAGCAAGAGGGTAAGTATTATGCTCAGTGAAATAAGTGAGGTGGAGAAAGACAAGTATCGAATGATTTCACTCATCTTTGAAGCATAAGAACAAAGCAAAAACTGAAGGAACAAAACAGCAGCAGACTCACAGAACCCAAGAATGGACTAACAGTTGCCAATGGGAAAGGGACTGGAGAGGGTGGGTGCGAAGGGAGGGAGAAGGGGGGAAAGGGGGCATTACAATTAGCACACATAATGTAGGGGGGAGCACAGGGAAGGCAGTATAGTACAGAGAAGACATGTAGTGACTCTATAGCATCTTACTACCCTGATGTACAGTGACTGTAATGGGGTATGTGGTGGGGACTTAATAAGGGGGGGAATCTAGTAACCACAATGTTGCTCATGTGATTGTATAGTAATGACACCAAAAAATAAAATAAAATAAAACAGAGACCTTATGGTCCCAGAAGAATCCAGACAGAGGCCTGCTTAAACTCTAGATGTTCAGTAAGTAGTGTTAACTTTTAGAAGTCATTCTTAGAGGAAACTGTTGAGTTTGGGCTAGAATTTCACCGATGGCTAGATTCTATACTTTTGGTGGTAATGCTAGGGTTGGAGAGTTAGAAACAGGGGTGGGACAAGGTGGCAAGAGAGTTTGGGCACTAGGAGAATCTTCAAGCTTAACATGACAAAGTAAACTTTGGGCTTGGAGTTACCATACCAGTGAGAAAATGAGAGATGGCAGAGGCAGGAAGTAGGGAGCAATGGTTTCCTCCATGAACTTTTGATGTCTTCCTAAATAGTTCATGATGTGGAAGAGGTGCCCACACTCTTGGCCCAGGAGTATTGTAAGGCCTCAAGGGCAACAAAGGTGGTCTGCAGCAAGGAGAGGTGGAGCAGAATTCATTTTTAACCCACATGTCAGGCAGTCCACGATGACGCAAAAAATCAGCTGCTAACTACAATGACAACCCACAACGTAGAATCAACCTTACTCTCCCCTTGGTACAGAAATGGTACAAAGTGCGAATGAACCGTTTGCAACCATACGCATGCATAGACCCATCATTACTACGTCTGTAGTGTTGTACATAATTACTGCAGAACCTTTTCTAGTCTAGAAAGAGGAGCAGTGCATACAAAATGAAGTTCTGTGTTTTAACAATCTCTTCTCCACCCCAACCCATCATCACCTTAGGTAAGAAATATACCAGGAAAGAAACAGGAAGGAAGGAATGAGGTAACATTAGCAATACCAATTAACCATAAATAACTGGACAATTTGGTCCAAATCCCTGTCCCCTTGGGAATTTTAGCTAACGGATTCCTGTGGTCTCTAGTCTCTAGGATCCCTGCCCTTAGCGTAGGATGCCTGTGATGTGTCTCCCGCTCATTCTCAATTTGAAGAAAGAGTGAGGAGAAGAGTTGGGAAGGGGAAAATCCCCCACTGTAATGCCATAGGGAGATAAGGCTCTTTTCTTTTATCCACCAGTATGTTTGTCTCTGTCTTTCCAAGAGCTGGAGAAAGAGAGGGAGAAAGAAATAATCACATATGACTGTGCAAGGGGAGAGTAATGCCCACTATTAGGAAGCCTGGTGGCCCCAGAAATAGGACAGCTGCTGCACACCTCTCATGGCAGGGTGTAAGGCGGGAGAGCAGCTGCTCTCTGGGCAAAGGTAACCACCCGGTTTGGGCCCCAGCCTGGGCCTTGGCTCTCACCCACCTCTGAGAATCAAGCTGCTCGGCCAGCTGGAAGGGGGGGTCTCTGCGTGAAGCATGCCAGTCACACTGGAGGAACTCGGAGACCAGAGAGCAGCACAGATCAGTGTCCTTACAGGAGAGGCCTCAGGGAAGAGGTGGTATGTGAACCAGTCTTCAGGATCTCAGCCTCACTTTTCTCATGCTCACAATGAGAAAACTGGATGCCCCTTGATTTCCTTATTAACTCATTGAGAAAAGAAGGGCTTTCCCCGTGAGGTGGGGTTTGCTGTCCTTGGAAGAGGTTGCCCTCGCCAGCCCCTAACGTCAGATTCTGAGCAAGTCACTTGGGCTGGACGTGCTAAAAGTCTGTCGTGAATGACTCCAGTCAAGCACATTTGGGGAAGACTTAATTAGTTATACCAAGACAGTTATACTATCCATGTTCAACCTGGGCACAAACACTGTCTCTTTGTTTCTGTCTTCAATGTTGAAATAGGTTACAACTCACCCTCCTTCTATGGATCAGTCGTTTCCAGCCTGTAACTTTCAAGAGTCGTCCAAAAGCCACAGAGTAGAGTAAATGAGGACTCGAACTCTGGCGCTGGACCGCCTGGCTCAGAGCCCACTTAGCAGCTGCTGACTCTTGGTAAGTTATTCCAACCATAACATCTGACTTGTAGTAACACCTAACTGATGTAGGTGAAATAGTACAATGCCAGGTACCTACGCATTCAACAAGCATTACTGTTAGTCTTGATCTTTGAAAAACACAGTCATGCCAGTTGTAAAGTGGTCACGAAAAATCTTACTTCCATCTCCCACCGGGGGATGCTGTAAAGCTGGAAGTCATGAGTGTCAGAACACACAGAAACCTCTGTACCAATGCACTGGAGCTCCACCTCCACGGTTCCGCTGAAGATTGCTATGCTAGGAGATGCCCCCGGCAAAGGTTTTTGTACCACTTCGCTCCACTCCACTCCCTGAGATTAGGAGGACAGTCAGCAGCAGTGCGCACGTCTGTCCTGCAACATGAATGACGTAGGAGCCGACTTGGTGATCTAACAGGCAGCCATCAGTACTGAAACATCCAGGTGCCCTGGAGGAATCAGGTTGCAGTGGCCCAGGCCTTGTTAGTGGGATTTCTGGCTGTGGCCAATTGAGATCAACAAATCCTCTCCTCAAAAAGCGGCTATAAAGCTGTGCAAATTTGACAAAATCAGCTCTTTCAGTGCCCTGGAAATTGACCAACGGCATACAAAAATCTAAGAAACGTTTATGCATGAAAACACTACTAAGAACAGTGGGAGTCTGTTTTTCCTGCCTGGGGCTGTTCCTCTTCTCCCTTCCCCAGGTCAGTGGAAGAGAATGTACTGCCAGGCCAGGACAGGCAGTTAGGACCAGCTGCTTCACAGCCACAATCAAGGGCCTTGCTTGCCTGGGAGCAGTGGACGACACCTACATCCATGTGCACAGCCTGGGAAGGAGAGTCTTGGCAGTGGGTGAGTGGCGACTCTGTCAGCCTCAGGGTGCATTTGTCACTGGAATAAGCATGCTTCTGACTGAGTCTATGTGCAGGCACAACTAGCCACACACTCTTGGCCAACCATGAGGTTATACACAAGACACAAAGGGAATGCAAAAAGGCCAGGTGGAAAGGAAAAGCTTGGGGGAGAATTAAAAATAGCCTGACCTTTGAATGTGACCCCCATCCACTCACAGACCCATCAGTAGAGGACAGAAGCCTTACTGGCTCCAGGTGCTTGAGCAAGTGTTGGGTCTAACACTTCAATCAGAAGCTGAGATTGTTGTTCTGGGTTAAAAACCAAGACGCACCTATATGGCATCTACAAGAGATAAAAGACACAAAGAAATTGAAAATAAAATGATGAGAAAGATATTTAAAACAGTATCTACAAGAAAGCTCTAGTGGCTATATTAATATCAGACAAAATAGGCTGGACTACAAGTATTATTAGAGATATAAAGGAATATTTCATAATGATAAAAGGATCGATACATCAAGAAGTTAAGACAACTACAAATGTATACATACTGAAAAACAGACTTCAAAATACATGAAGCAAAAACTGACAGAATTGAGGTTGAAAATAGTTGGATATTTCAATAATAACTTACAACAAAACTAGATATAAAATCAGAAAGGACATAGAAGAGTTGAACAATACCATCAAGCAATTTGCTTTGATATATACAGAACTCTCTGATGGCAGATGCATTGTTTTCATCTGCATATGGAACATTCCCTAGGAAAGGCCATATGTTAGACCATAAAATAACTTCCAAATGTATTTAAATAGAACAATTACACAATGTATATTCTGACTACAATGGATTTGAATTAGAAATCAACAGCAGAAAGACAGAACAACCGAAATTAAAAATCAACAATCTGGGAAATCCCATAATATTTGGAAATTAAACAACACATATCTAAATAACCTATGGGTTGAAGAAGAAATTATAAAGGAAATTAGAAAATATACTGAAATTAAACATTAGGGAGAAGACAAGTGTCTCCATAGCATCTTACTACGCTGATAGACAGTGACTGCAATTGGGGAGGTGATGAGGACTTGATAAGATGGGTGAATGTTGAAACCACAATGTTGTTCATGTGAAACCTGCATAAGATTGTATATTAATGATACTTTAAAACAAAAAAATATATACTGAGCTAAGTGTAAATGAAAACACAATATAAAAAATATATGGGATGAAGATAGAACAATGCTTAAATGGACATTTATAGCATTAAATGCCTATAATAGAAAAGAAGAAAGGTCTCAAATCGCTAACCAAAGAAAATAGAAAAAGAACACCAATCTGAATATAAAACAAGCAGAAGAAAGACTCTCTTACAGAGATTAAAAGGATTATAAAAGACTGTTATGAACAAATTTATGCTAAAGACTTACATAAAATGGACAAACTCTTAGAAAGACAAAAATTGCCAATACTCACTCTTGAAGAAATGAATCTCAATAGGACTCTAAGAATGGAGAAATAGAATTAGTATGTTAAAAATGCCAAATAATCCATGTAAAATTAATAAAAAACAAATAAACAAGTTTATCAGGGTTGTCTGACACAAGATCAGTATTAAAAATCAATTGTATTTTCTTTATGCTGGGAATGAAAAATCAAAAAATAAAATTAAGAAAACAGTTCTATTTATAACAACAACACAGTGAATAAAATACTTAGGAGTAAATTAACAAAGGGAGTGTAAGACTTGTTCCCTGAAAGCTATAAAACACTACTGAGAAAACTTAAAGATCTAAACAAGTGGTGAGAAAACTTAAAGATCTAAATAAATGGAGAGTTGTTCCATGCTTAAGGATTTAAAGTCTCCATATTACCAAGATGGAAATTCTGCTCAAATTGATCTATAAAACTAATACAATCCCTATCAAATGACCAGTAAGCTTTTTTGTAAGAGTTGACAATCTGATTTTTAAAACTCTATATGAAAATGAAAGGACCTAGAGTCACTGAAGCAGTTTTTTAAAGAAGAAAAAATTAAAGACTTATATTACTCAATTTAAAACTTACTATAAAACCACACTAATGAAGACAGTGTGGTATTAGCTCAAGAGATATGCATATAGATCAAGTCACAGAATTAAATGTCCAAAGATGAACCCTCACATTTTCTGTCAATTTATTTCATATGAAGGTTGCAGACAATTCAATTCAATATTAAAAGGGTGATGCTTATGACAAATATTGCTGAGACAGTTGGCTATACACATGCCAAAAAAAGAGCTTTGACCTTCATCTAATAGCATAAACAAAATATTAGGCCACAGTGATCACAGACATAAATGTAAAAGCTAAAATTATTAAACTTATAGAAGAAAACATGGGAGAAAATATTTGTGAACTTAGATTGGGCTATATATTTTTGCAAATGACACCAAAAGCAAGACCTATAAAGGAAAAAAAACTGACAAATTAGACTTCAAATTTTAAAAGATTTGTGCTTCAAAAGATTCCATTAAGAAAATGAAAAGACAAGCCACAGACTGGGGGAAAATATTTGAAAATCATATATATTTGACAAAGGATTTATATCCAAATAATATAAAGAACTTCCTGACATGTTGGTAAAGCAACAAATAATCCAATATAAAAGTGATCAAGGGGGGATTCTCAAGATGGTGGCATGAGTAAGATGGTGGAAATCTCCTCCCAAAACCATATATACATTGAAAATACAGCGAAAACAACTATTCCTAAAAGAGTGACCAGAAGATACAGTACAACAGCCAGGCTCCATCTACATCTGTGAGAACTCAGCATCTCATGAAAAGGGTAAGAAACACAGCTGTGATCCAGCAGAACTGAGCACTCACCCCACACCAACTCAACAGTGGGAGAAGAAGAATCAGAGTGGGGAGGGAGTGGAAGCACAAGATGCTAAATAACCAGCCCTAGTAATCTGCACCGGGATCACAGACACACATTGCATGGGGTCCTAGATATTAGAGGAACGGAAAAGTAAAATCAAAGACAGAGACTGTGAGCGGGTCCCCACAGGCAGCTCCCCTGGGACAAAAGAAAAACCAGCTCTTTAAAAATCTTAAAGGGACACGTGTCTAACAGGTGGACAAAATCATCCCAGCAGGCTGGGAATCTTAAGGAACTTCAGGTGCCATAACCCCCTGGGTGGTAATGCAGCTCCAAAACTCCTCACAGTGATAAGCACCTTGCCATTCATTCCTCCCCAGCTGGTGCTGCAAGCAAACCAGCTGACCTGACACTGCTGCAGAGCAGCCAGAGAACAGCCCCGCCCACAGAAACCACACAGAATCTTCTCCCAGTGCAACCAGGCCAGACCCAGAGGCTGCTGTCTACGTGCAGATGCCTGGCACAGGCAGAGGAAGCCAGCACAAGGTCTGGAAGGCACAAAGGGGCGCCATTCTCACAGGAGAATACACACCATGCACCTGCGACCCCCCCCCCCCACAGTGCCCTAGGCTATCCCAAGTGCTGCCCCACCTACAGTAGCTCAGGAAATTAACCCAGAGACTGCTCCTGGTGTGCGGGTAACCGGCACAGGCAGCAGAGAAGGGCAAGGTTACCAGCAAGCAGGAAGAGACTGTTCTCCCAGCTGACACATGTGCCACCTGTGGGCAATCACTTCTATCACCATGAAAAGGCAGAAGAATCTGCTCCAGTCAAAAATCACTCAAACAGTGCCAGAGAGAGGGCCTGGCAAGATAGGTATAACCAATCTTCCTGAAAAAGAATTCAAAATAAAAGTCATAACCATGCTGATGGAGCTGCAGAGAAATATGCAAGAGCTAAGGGATGAAGTCTGGAGGGAGATAACAGAAATGGAAATCAATGGAAAGACTTAAGAGCAGACTGGATGAGTTGCAAGAGACTGTTAATAGAACAGAAATCAGAAACAGGAATAGAGAAGCTGAGGCAGAGAGAGAGAAAGGGATCTCTAGGAATGAAAGAATATTAAGAGAGCTGTGTGACCAATCCAAATGGAACAATATTCACATAATAGGGATACCAGAAGAAGAAGAGAGAGAAAAAGGGATAGAGAATGTATTTGAAGAAATAATTGCTGAAAACTTTGCCAAGCTGGGGAAGGAAACAGTCTCTCAGACCATGGAAGCCTACAGATCTCCCAACACAAGGGACCCAAGGACAGCACCAAGACATATAATAATTAAAATGGCAAAGATAAAAGATGAGGATGGTATTAAAGGCAGCCAAAGAGAGAAAAAAGATCACATATAAAGGAAAACCCATCAGGCTATCATCAGACTTCTCAACAGAAACCTTACAGGCCGGAAGAGAATGGCATGATATATTTAATGCAATGAAACAGAAGGGTCTTGAACCAAGAATACTGTATCCAGCAAGATTATCATTTAAATTTGAAGGAAGGATTAAACAATTTCCAGACAAGCAAAAGTTGAGGGAATTTGCCTCCCACAAACTACCTCTACAGGGCATTTTAAAGGAAATGCTCTGGATGGAAGTACGCCAAAGGCTAAATGATGTCACCACAGTAAATAAAATCACAGCAAAGAATCCAGACCAACCAAATACTAACTAAAGACAAAAAATAAAATCAACTATCCACAAAAGCAGTCAAAGGAAACACAAAAGAGTACAGAATAAAACACCTAACATATAAAGAATAAGAAGGGAGAGAAATAATCATCACACTGTGTTTATAATATCATAATAAGTAAGTTAAAGTTAGACAGTTAGGTAGTAAAGAAGCTAACCTTGAACCTTTGGTAACCACGAATCCAAAGCCTGCAATGGCAATAAGTACATATCTATTAATAATCAGTGCAAATAGACTGAATGCACCAATCAAAAGACACAGAGTAATAGAATGGATAAAAAAGCAAGACTCATCTATATGCTGCTTACAAGAGACTCACCTCAAACCCAAAGACATACACAGACTAAAAGTGAAGGGATGGAAAAATATATTCATGTAAACAAAAGGGAGAAAAAAGCAGGTGTTGCAGTAATTGTATCAGACAAAATAGACTTCAAAACAAAGAAAGTAACAAGAGATAAAGAAGGACATGCATAATGATAAAGGGGTCAGTTCAACAAGAAGATATAACCTTTATAAATATCTATGCACCCAACACAGGAGCACTGACATATGTGAAGGAATTACTAACAGAATTAAAGGAGGAAATAGAATGTAATGCACTCATTTTAGGAGACTTCAACACACCACTTACTCCAAAGGACAGATCAACCAAACAGAAAATAAGTAAGGATACAGGGGCACTGAACAACACAATAAAATAGATGGACTTAACAGACATCTACAGAACGCTATACCCAAAAGCAGCAGTATATGCATTCTTGTCAAGTGCACATGGAACATTTTCCAGAATAGACCACATACTAGGCCACAAAAAGAGCTCCAGTAAATTCAAAAAGATTGAAATTCTACCAACGAACTTCTCAAATCACAAAGGTATAAAACTAAAAATAAATTGTACAAAGAAAACAAACAAAAAGGCTCAGAAACACATGGAGGTTTAACAACATGCTGCTAAATAATCAATGAATCAATGACCAAATTAAAACAGAGAACAAGCAATATACGGAGACAAATGACAACAACAACACAAAGGCGCAACTTCTGTGGGACACAGTGAAGGCAGTTCTAAGAGGAAAGTATAAAGCAATCCAAGCCTATTTAAAGAAGGAAGAACAATCTCAAATGAATAGTCTGAAGCCACAATTATTGAAACTCGAAAAAGAAGAACAAATGAGGCTCAAAGTCAGCAGAAGGAAGGACATAAGAAAGATCAGAGAAGAAATAAATAAAATTGAGAAGAATAGAACAATAGAAAAAATTAATGAAACCAAGAGCTGGTTCTTGGAGAAAATAAACAAAATAGAAAAACCCCTAGCCAGACTTATTAAGAGAAAAAGAGAATCTACATACATGAACAGAATCAGAAATGAGAAAGGAAAAATCATGACAGACACCACAGAAATACAAAGAATTATTAGAGAATACTATGAAAAACTGGATAATCTAGAAGAAATGGACAACTTTCTGGAAAAATACAACCTTCCAAGACTGACCAAGTAAGAAACAGAAAATCTAAACAGACCAATTACCAGCAACGAAATTGATTTGGTAACTAAAAAACTACTCAAGAACAACACCCCTGGACCAGATGGATTCACCGCTGAATTTTATCAGACATATAGAGAAGATGCAATACCCATTCTCCTTAAAGTTTTCCAGAAGATGGAAGAGGAGGGAATACTTCCAAACTCATTCTATGAAGCCAGCATCACTCTAATAACAAAACCAGGCAAAGACACCACAAAGAAAGAAAACTACAGACTAATATCCCTGATGAACATAGATGCAAAAATACTTAACAAAATATTAGCAAACCGAATTCAAAAATACATCAAGAGAAAAAAAATTACATCAAAAGGATCATACACCATGATCAAGTGGGATTCATCTCAGGGATGCAAGTATGGTACAACATTCGAAAATACATCAACATCATCCACTACATCAGCAAAAAGAAGGACAAAAACCATATGATTATCTCCATAGATGCTGAAAAAGTATTAGACAAAATTCAACATCCATTCATGATAAAAACTCTCAACAAAATGGGTATAGAGGGCAAGTACCTCAACACAATAAAGGCCATATATGACAAACCCACAGCCAACATCATACATCATACTTAACAGTGAGAAGCTGAAAGATTTTCCCCTAAGATCGGGAACAAGATAGGGATGCCCACTCTCCCCACTTTTATTCAACATAGTACTGGATGTCCTAGCCATGGCAATCAGACAACACAAAGAAATAAAGGAAGAAGTCAGACTGTCGCTATTTGCAGTTGACATGATATTATACATAACAAACCCTAAAGAATCCACTCCAAAACTACTAGAATATCTGAATTCAGCAAAGTTTCAGGATACAAAATTAATAGACAGAAATCTGTTGCATTCCTATGCACTAATGATGAACTTGCAGAAAGAGAAATCAGGAAAATGATTCCATTCACAATTGCATCAAGAAGAATAAAATACCTAGGAATAAACCTAACCAAGGAAGTGAAAGACCTATACCCTGAAAACTACAAGACACTCTTAAGAGAAATTGAAGAGGACACTAATAAATGGAAATGCATCCCATGCTCTTGGCTAGGAATAAGTAATACTGTCAAAATGGCCATCCTGCCCAAAGCAATCTACAGATTCAATGCAGTACCTATCAAATTACCAACAGCATTCTTCAATGAACTGGAACAAATAGTTCAAAAATTCACATGGAACCAACAAAGACCCCGAATAGCCAAAGCAATCCTGAGAAGGAAGAATAAAGTGGGGAGGGGTCTCGCTCCCCAACTTCAAGCTCTACTACAAAGCCACACTAATCAAGACAATTTGGTACTGGCACGAGAACAGACCCACAAACCAGTGGAACAGAATAGAGTCCAGATATTAATCCAAGCATATATGGTTAATTAATATATGATAAAGGAGCCATGGATATACAGTGGGAAATGACAGCCTCTTCAACAGCTGGCATTGGTAAAACTGGACAGCTACATGTAAGAGAATGAAACTGGATTATTGTCTAACCCCATACACAAAAGTAAACTCAAAATGGATCAAAGACCTGAATGTAAGTCATGAAACCATAAAACTCTTAGGAATAAACATAGGCAAAAATTTCTTGGACATAAACATGAGCATCATCTTCATGAACATATCTCCCCAGGCAAAAAAAACAAAAGCAAAAATGAACAAGTTGGACTATATCAAACTAAAAAGCTTCTGTACAGCAAAGGCCACCATCAATACAACAAAAAGTCATCCTACAGTATGGGAGAATACATTCATAAAGGACATATCTGATAAGGGGTTGACATCCAAAATATATAAAGAGCTCATGCACCTCAACAAACAAAAAGCAAATAATCCTATTAAAAATGGGCAGAGGAGAGGGGTGTGGGAGGGCAGGTGGGGAGGGAGGGAGAAGGGGATTGAGGGGTATATTATGTTTAGTACACATGGTGTGGGGGATCCTGGGGAGAACAGTGTATCACAGAGAAGGCACATAGTGGATCTGTGGCATCTTGATGCACTGATGGACAGTGACTGCATTGGGGTATGGGTGGGGACTTGATAATATGGGTAAATGTAGTAACCACATTGTTTTTTCATGTGAAACTTTCATAAGAGTGCATATCAATCATAACTTAATAAAAAAATTTTTTTTAAGTTATCACAAAAATTAAATGGGCAGAGGATATGAACAGACACTTCTCTAAAGAAGAAGTTTAGATGGCCAACAGGCACAAGAAAAGATGCTCCACATCACTAATCATCAGAGACATGCAAAGTAAAACCACAATGAGGTATCACCTCACACCATTAAGGATGGCCACAATCCAAAAGACAAACAATAACAAATGTTGGCAAGGATGTGGGGAAAGGGGAACCCTCCTACACTGCTGGTGGGAATGTAAATTAGTTCAATCACTGTTGAAAGCAGTATGGAAGTTCCTCAAAAAACTCAAAATAGAAATACCATTGACCAGGAATTCCACTCCTAGGAATTTACCATAAGAATGCAGGAGCCCAGTTTCAAAAAGGCATATGCACCCCCTATGTTTATCGCAGCACTATTTACAGTAGCCAAGAAATGGAAGCAACCTAAGTGTCCATTAGCAGATGAATGGATAAAGAAGATGTGGTACATATACACAATGGAATATTATTCAGCCATAAGAAGAAAACAAATCCTACCATTTGCAACAACATCGATGGAGCTAGAGGGTATTATGCTCAGTGAAATAAGCCAGGTGAATAAAGACAATTATCAAATGATTTCACTCATCTGTGGAGTGTAAGAACAAAGAAAAAACAGAAGGAACACAACAGCAGTAGACTCAGAGAACCCAAGAATGGACTAACAGTTACCAAAGGGAAAGGGACTGGGATGGATGGGTGGGAGGGAGGAATAAGGGGGAAAAGGGGACATTACAATTAGCACACATAATGTAGGGGGGAGGTGCACGGGGAAGGCAGTATAACACAGAGAAGACAAATAGTGATTCTATAGCATCTTACTATGCTGATGGACAGTGACTGTAATGGGGTATGTGGTTGGGACTTGACAATGGGGGCAGTCTAGTAACCATAACGTTGCTCATGTAATTGTACATTAATGATACCAAAATAATTAAAAAGTGATCAAAAGATTTGAACAGACTGTTCAGTAAAGAAATTATACAAAGGGCCAATAAGCTTATGAAATATATCCAACATCCTTAGTTATTGCAGATATGAAAATTAAAACCGCAAGGAGATACCACTGCACACTCGCAAGGATGTCCATCATCAAAAACACAATGCTAAGTGTGCCAAAGATGTGGAGAAATGTAACTCTAGTATGTTATCAGTGGGAATTTTAAATGGTGCAGCCACTTTGGAAAATAGCCTGGCATTTTCTTAGAAAGTTGACTTACCGCTTGACCCAGCAATTCCACTCCTAGGAATCTACCCAAGAATAGTGAAAATACATGTCCACCCAAAGTTGTGTATGCAGATGTTCAGAGCAGCATTACTCATAACACCCCAAACTAGATGCAACCCAAATGTCCATTGATTGGTGGATGGATAAACAAAATGGTCATATGCACACAATGGGATACTACTGAGCAGGAAAAAGGAAAATCTATTGATCCATCCTATGACATAGGTGAACCTCAAAACGCGTGAAGGAAGCCAGACACAGAGCCTGATTATTATATGATTATTACATGATTCCATTTGTATTAAATGTCCATAAAAGGCAAAATTTTGGAGATAGGAGGATTAGTGGCTGTCTAAGTAGACTGACTAACTGGAGATGGGTCTGACAGAATGTCTGGGGTTGACAGAAAAGTCCTAAGCTAGATTGTGGTGCTAGTCACACAACATCGTGAATTTGCTAGAAATCATTGAATTGTACACTTACAATGAGTGAATTTAAGGGTATATAGATTATGCCTCAATAAAGATGTTTAAAATCTTGAAAACATGAAAATACAGGGACCTAAAATCCAACTGCAGTTCAGTCGGCTCTACTTTGCTAAGAATCATCTCTGCTGCTGAAACTAAGTTAGAATTTGGAATGATTATGTGTATTGAATTGCTAGATGTCCAGGAATATTGTTTTTAGGTACCTAATGACATTTAAGGACATAAATATTCAGTAAATTTTGTTGTCTATTTACAGCAATTCACTATTTGCTATGCTTTCTTCAGTGAGAGCTGAGGTCCTTCTCAGGGGGCAATACTACTCAGTGTACGTTGTAATTAATTAAGAGCTCAGCTCCCATGCCAGAAGCAAGCAGAAGGGCAAAGAAAGCCCAACAAATGTCCCCAGAATGAATTTGATTCTTCAAGCAACTTTCCTAATTATCACGAATACACACATGTGCCGTGAGTTGGAAAACACTCACTTCCCATCAGGAATAGCAGTCAAATTATCAGCCAAAGAAAACCCCTTTAATCCCTGTGTACTGGCCCGTTGCAATGTAAACATAATCAACTCATGCCTTGAATCAGCTGTGATCATTGTGAGCAAGTGGGGCGGTTGTTTGGTCAGTAGGGACTATTTAAAGAGGAATGTGAGCTGGAGGCCAGGGTGGGGATAGGTTTGCCCTGTCAGGTATGAAGACTGACTTGGAACACTAGTAAATCAGCACTGTGATAGATGACCAGGCCAGTGAATCCAGACAGCCAGAGACAGAGCCTCATGATATTCTATAATATTATGATGAGAAAACAATACATTGTACTACACCAAAATTAAACATGCCAAAAACTAAGCAAGAAAACAATTGAAAGCAGGTTTCAGCAAACTTCTTCTGCTAAATGGCCAGATAGTAAATATTTTTCACTTGGCAGCACACACCTATCTCTATCCTTTCTGCTCGTTCCCATCCTCCCCCTCCTCCTCTCCTTCTCCTACAAACCTTTAAAAAGATAAGAACCATTCTTAGTTCAAGGACCTACCAAAATAAGACATGGCAAGGGCCGTAGTTTACAATCCCTGACCTATAGTATTGGAGAAGATAATTTCAATCAGTATAAACAACAAAGTATTAGTAGTTTAAGAATATAATGATTCTGTGAATAAATCAGTAAGACTACAGACAGTCCAACAAGAAGATAAGCAGTTACTATGAATAGGAAACTGAATGGCTAATAAACATATAAAAACAAGCTCTAACAAGCTCTTGCATGAAAAGAAGGAAATACAAATTAAAGCATTAAGGTAATACTGCACACCATTTGGTTTGCAAAAAATCTGAAGCCTTAGTGTTTCAAAGGATGTAGATCAACTGAACTTCTTGACCTGTTGGTGGGAGTGTAAATTGGTTCAACCCCTTTTGAGAGCACTCTAGCACTATATAGTAAATCTGAAGATGCACGTACCCCAACAACTCCACGAATACCACTAAGGAAAAAATGGGAAACCACTTAGTGTGCATCATGGGCAATGGATAACCAACTGTGGCATATTTTTAATGGAATACATAACTATAAAATATATATAAGTATAAATAAATGGTAGTTGAAATGCAAATATAGAATTTTATGCATGTATATATATATATTTACATGAACAAATCCTACAAAAAGGTGTCATTTGAAAAATTATATTGCAAGTTAAGAACAGAATAGTCAAGGCACCATGAAAAAGTTAGAGACACTTGATTCCCCAGACATCAAAATTTGCTCTAAAGCTATGATGGTTAGGACAGTATGTGGTTAGTGTGTGGGTACACAGATAAATTGATTGAATAGAAGAAACCTAGAAAGAAACTGTGAGTAATATTGCAAGATTTCCAGAATCTCTCACCTGGCCTTGTGCATCTCCGTATCAATAGGTGTTAACAAGGGTGGAGAGAAGTAGCCATCTCCATATCAATAGGTGATTACAAGGGTGGGAGATGTGAGGTTTGTCGGGTTCCCCCTTTTTGCAGCTGGGTGGTGAGAGACATGTGTGAGCCGAAGTGGACAACCGCCTGCAAGCAGTAAATGGGTTTCTCCCACTTTATTTCTTCCTTTAGCTGATTTCAGTTTCAAAGGTAATTTGTCCTGGGCTGGGAGAAAGAGTTTCCCCACTGGAGTTACATGTGGAGGTAGTCCGCAGGACCTCTGGACCCAAAATCTGTCTATGTGTGACCCTTGGGTGGGTTGCCCCTAGAGATAGTAGGGAGATGCCTGGAACCCCCACTGTGGATGGTGGGGAGGCCCCAGTGACTGCAGTGGTGGAGGGTGCAGCTTCACCTGGGATCCCCCTATCTATAGAGCTTCCAATTGGAGAGCCCCTAGTGGGGAGCTGGTCTAGGGCAAAGCACCTCCTAGATGGGTGGGGCCTTCCCCAGAATTGGGGAAGGGTGAAGACACCAGACGCTGTGGAATTACCCCTCCGTAAGATAGAAGACGGCTTAGAGGCCCTGAGTGGCTGTGTAGCAACTAGAATTGTGGGACATTTGTTTTTCCAGGTAGTAGAAAGGGTTACTGAGGAGAGAAACACACTTTGGCATTGCCTGGAAGAGCTGGGCGATGACCTATGGGATGCCCTTAAGAAAGAGAGACAGTTATTAAGAGGACAGGTATGCTCCTGGAAGATAGGTTAGCAGCAGTGAGGGAGGAGGCAGTGGGAGAATCCACACTGCAGGAGGCCAGGCGGGAAGAGGAGGGAAAGGAGGTGCCTTCAGCCCTGGAGATCATAGGTTAGGAGAGGATGAGCAGGTGGGGCCCAGGGCCGAACTGTTGCCGAGGCCACCATGCAAGGCACCATCCTCTCCCCTATTAAAGGCCCGCCTGGTTGTAATTAAGAAAGTAAAAACACAACAACCATGGGCTCCTCAAGGGGAGGAGCCACCCCCTCCCCAGGTTGTGGAGCACTCCGTGCTCAGCCCCTATACCCAGGATGAGCTGGTGGACATGAGCGTCTGGTTTCGGCAGAAGCTGTCAGAACCTCTGCCTACGTAGCTTTTGTGTCTTTGGGATAGGGGGGTGGAAAACATTGTTATGTCGGGTTCTGAAATGGGTAGATGGGCTTCCCTCATGACTCACCCTTCCCTCCAGCAGTGGTTGCAAAGTGCCTGTCACACCTCAGGGAATCAGGTGCTTCTGGATTGGCTGACAGCAGCCATCAGGGCAGTTTGATCTAATCAGGGTGATTGACCATACTTACCCACTAGCTGGAAAACATATGCAGAGCTCCAGCAGGTGTTATGGGAGCTGAGCATGAAAAATATCATCTATAATATGGACCCCCAGGGCCCCAATGAGAAGGTGTTCACTTTAGGAATGAGAAATCTGCTGCTGCATACAGCTCCCCCATCTCTCTTTGGGTCCCTAGTGACTATTCTTGCCCCTCACATAGGGCAAACCATACGTGAGGCTACTCGTACTTTGGCAGATCTGGGGGAAGTTGAAACAATAAAAACACAGAAGGATGTATGGGCTATGACTGAAAAGAGAGGTGCAAAGGGCCCCGTGAAGGTCTTGAGGACCCAGATGTGTGTTGATTTGATAAAGACTGGGTAGTGAAAGAAAAACTCGATGGGCAGCCCAATAGGATCTTGTTAGAGCTGTGCCACCAATTAAAGCCAGAGCAGCAGTTCCAGCCTCTGAGATCCAGCACATAGAAGCCAGAGGCAAAGCCCCATATCCAGCCTGTATCCCTGCAAGACTTCCTGGGGGCAGTACTAAGGCTGTGCCTGGGCCCCCAACCTCACAGGATGATTGGATGTTGCAGTTTGACTCAGGGCAGGGGATTTGGGTGACATGGTGGGGACCAGAGGCCACATGTATAATTAGCAATTCATTGGTCCTCCATGAATGTACAACATATCCCGACACTGGTGGACACAGCAATTGAGTGTTCTCTGATTTATGGCAACCCTGAGCATTTTCCCGGGACCCCTGCTGTTATAGATGTCTATGGGTTAAGGCAATTAGAGTGAAGAAAGCCCAAATCCTATTGGAGATAGGGCATTTACCTCCAAAGAAGCATACTGTGTACATTTATCCCATCCCTGAATATATTTTGAGGGTTGATATTCTGCAGGGCCTGTGGTTACAGACAACTGCAGGTGAGTTCAGACTGAGGGTACGTGTAGTAAAGGCAGTTTTGAGGGCCCCACCTGTAGCTCTGCCTGTACCTCACCAGGTGACAAATACTAAGCAGTACCTGGGGGCAAAAGAAAATTGGAGAAATGCTACAGGAATTGGAGAAGGTGGGCATCATAAAGCCCACTTGTAGTCCTTTTAATTCCCCAGTGTAGCCAGTGAAAAAGCTGGATGGCTCTTGGCATATGACCATGGATTACAGGGAACTGAATAAAGTCACCTCCCCTTTGCATGCTGCTGTCCCCTCTATAGCAGTCCTTATGGACACCCTCAGTTGTGTTTTTAAAAGAAAACAGTTTCAAAAGAATACATAAAACATGTATTTGGCACCCAGTTTAAACATATTCAAAACTAAAGAATTTGTTGTTCAGGGTTTTGTATATTATGGCAAACTATAAAGAAATATCAAGAAACAATAAGCCCTCAACTCAAGAAAGCAGTAGTCTCTCATGGGGGTCAGGGTGATGAAATTCAGGAGGGACACATGGGCACTTCAGAAGAATCAGTGATAATTTACTTCTGAGTGGTGGGCACATATGTATTGGTTTTATTATGATGATAATACATATCTTGCATATAGCAAGTATAATATCTGTATCATATTTTATAAGTTTAAATGAAAAAATTATGCAGCAGAAAGGAAAATACAGGAAGATATAATTTACGTATACTTGTAAAGTCTATATGGGTAAAATTGCAATATTTTCAGGATCTCTCACCTGCCTTTAGTGCATCTCCATATCAATAGATGATTTCGAGTGCCAGCAAGGGCATATCTGGACCAGAGTGGCTGGGTAAGTTCTCTTTTTCTGTAGCCGGGTCATAAGAGACCCGGGAGAGCAGAAGTGGACGACTGCTTGTAGGTAATAATGGGTTTCTCCCACTTTATTTCTCCCTTTGACTGATTTTGGTTTCAAAGGTATTTTGCCCTGGGGTTTTGCCCCCGGAATTGCAGCATAAAAAACAAAAGTATGATTTGTTTCTGGATATACATACATGTCATAAAAGCAGAAAAACAGTCCCTTAAGGATACTCACTAAATATAACTCATAAATAACTGGTGAGTTTCTTTAGAGGAGGACCTTCACAGGGTAGAAAGTGTTACTTGGGAAGGGTTATGAAGAGATTTCCACTGTGATCTGTAACTTCTTATTCAAAGCATAAAAAGAGCTCAAGCTAAGAGAGCAAAATATTAATATTTGTTAAGTGTGAGTGGTGGGTACATTAGGTGTTAAGTATAAGGTTGCTAGATTTAGCACAAAGAAAAAATAAATAAGATGCCCAGTTGAATTGAATTTCAAATAAACAACAAATAATTTTTAGTATAAGTACTTGTTAATATAAATGTGTACCATGGGGACAGCCTGTATTTTGTCTGGCAACCCTAGTTAGTTGTGTTAATCTATGTACCTGAAATACCTTATAAGAAAAATGTTTGTCCTGCTCTTGTACATTATGAAAAATTAACCAGCAATTATGTATTTCATATGCACAAAATGAGGGGACATTATGGAGTACCTATTGCTTGTACATTCAAGGCTTCTGAACAGACCCATTTTCTCTGAAACGATATACCTATCATTTAAAAATGATAATTACCATTTCTTTTATGCTAAGCTCTTGACATGCACTCTCATTCGATCTCCATAACAACCCAGCCCTGTAGTATTTTTCTTAGCTTTCGAATCATTTCTAGTACTTCCCCATGGCTCAGAAATTTGCCAGGTTGACACAGCTCCTGAGTGGTTCAAAGCCATTGTTCTCTCCACCCGGTAGGAGCACAGACACACACAGACACACACACACACACACACACACACACACACACACACACACACACACACACACAGACACACACACACACACACACCACGAGCGCGCGCACACACACACAGCACACGCGCGCGCGCACACACACACGCACGCGCAACATGCCCCTTCCCAGCCCCTCAGGCTCTCCCCCCACCTGAACTACTATATCGCTGTGTCTGGTTCCTCCTCTGGCAAGGAGCGCCTGTTAGCCTTGCGTCTGCTTTCTTCCCAGATGCAGACCACCCTCCTGCTTAGACTGCATTCTTCGTGGCTGATCACCACCCAGCCCCATCTCCAAATCTCTGACTAACGTGGGTCTTGTGGGAGAAAGACACTCAGGACGGATTTGTCAGTTGCCTGGTCAGTGTTCTCCCTGAGGCACCGGCGGAGGTGACTTCCACTTCTCATGTTCAAGTGCTCTGATTCTTTCTGGTCCTCAGAGAGCATCCCTGGGTCCTAAAAGCCCTCTAGTTAGACACCACGCTGGGAAGCCCAGAGACAATTTTCTAGTGAACCTCTGTATAAACAGCTCGAGTCCATGCCTACTACTGAATCATGAAACGCTCCGGCACAAACCCCTTTGGTCTTGTAGAAGAACAGGGAAGAGTCCCTTCTGCCCCATAAAATAACAAAAGACCTGATGGCTTCCTTCCAAATATGCTAACTGCCCAGCTCCCAAGTCTCAGCTCAAGGCCCATTTTTATGCCTGGCTTAAAATGAAGCCCTGACAGCAAGGTCTTGAGTGGCAATGCTGACAGCACTGGCTGGTGGGAACAGCCAGCCATTCCAGGAAAGGAAACATTGCGGGGAGGCAGTGAGCACCCATGCCAACCCACCTCCAAGCAGGGCTGCTTGTCTGCAGCTGCTGGCCCCATGGGCCCAGGCCAGAGCCAGGTTTCTTTACTGCGGGACTGAGGGAACAGGATCTACCTTTTTGTCCTCTCAGTATAAAGGTGGGACTCCCTTTGCCCTTTTCAGTTCCATCAGAGGGAGACTGAACACCTGTGTTCGGGGAGCTGTTTCTGAAACTCCAGCTGTTGCAGTTTCTGGGGGACGGGGCCCTGGGCTGCCATGTGCATTCCCTGCTCCTGGCTGCTTGCTCCTGGAGTGAAGTTGGGGCAGTGTTTGAAACGATAACCACCAACAGGCCTGGATGACTAGATGGACTTCACTAAGGCGCTTCTCCTGAGTGACTCAGAGCTGTGGACACAATCCACATGATCTGGGCCCCAGCCCAAATTTGAACAGCTCTGCCTGTGCATCAGCTTTACTGCTGTGTGTCAGCCGAGGCTGCACCTGAGTTCTAACCAAAGTGAGGGGGGCGCTAATGAGACAGGGACTATGGGCTTAGTCAGAGCAGAGTGAGGGCCTCCGGAAAAAACAAAGCAAGATAACCCACTGTGGGATTTGCTTTGGCCTGCTGGGGGGCCCAGCTTGTTTTTTGGCTTTATCCAGGTGCTGCTTTCCCTCCTCCAGCCCTAATAAGTGATTTGCAACCTGGGCAATTTAGCAAACAAGCCCAAAACAATATAGTAAAAACAGGAACTATTCCATCTTGAAAATAAGATCGCATTTTAAGAACCGATTAGTAAAAAACTAAGTTTCTTAACATATTCTTTAACAAACAGACAGTAATTCAGCCCACCTTGGGAGCAAAGCAGGCAGTCTTGAGTGATACGCTCCCAGACCAGAAAGCTGCTATCCTGGGAGAAAACAGAGCAGCAAATTTCTTATAAATAACCCAGAATACTAATAAGAAACTTAATGTCTCTTGAAAGATAAATATTTTGGGACCACTTAGCAGGTGTGCATCCCTAGCCCTTTGTCTCTCAATCGCCTATAAAACCCCTAGACAACGCACCTCCGGGGGCTCTCTTGTCCCCTCCTAATGTGAGGAGCTCTGTCCTCTTGCTTTATCTCTAAATAAAAGCCTCTCGCTTGCTCTCCTACTTTGAGTGTTTGCGAAGTCCCTTCTTCAACTCTGCAAACAAATACCCCGGCATCACTAGTCCATAGAATCCTCTCTTTGATTTGATTTGATGCTACTGTCCCTGTCTTACAGATGAGGTTGTCCCCGTCTTACAGATGAGATCCTGAGCCTCAGAGAGACTACATCAGTTAAATAACTTACCCAAGGCCACACTGGTAATAAGCTATAGAGATAAAATCAAAACCAGGAGTGACTCACCGGGCTCAGGACACACTGGCCGAAAGCATGGCACCGGGACATACTGAGTATTGAAGCCGAGCGAGTTTGAGAATACCAAGAGGCAAGAAAATCACTCTGACTTTCTCTCCTCTTCTTCCCTGAAACAGGTCATAAAACCCTCCTATGAGAGGTGCCCTTCCTGTACCCTGAGGGCCAAGAAGAATCCCCATGAACAGGCCTTGTTAATGTTCCCTGTCTGCAGCTTCACTTCATAGCCTTTGACCTCTCATATTTCTGCATCACACCAAACATTAGAAGCTCAGGTCTTAACTGTTTCTTCATGTCTTCATTTCCTTTTAAGCATCCTGTATCATGTAAAATTTATATTAAATAAATGTATAATGCTTTTCTCCTATTAGTTTTTGTCTGTTTGATTTTCAGGCCCAGCCAGGGATGCTAAGAAGGTGGAGGGAAACTTTCTTCCCCTCCAAATGCTTCACGGCCCCACCCCACCATGGACTACTCAATGAGTGGTCCCCGGATCAGCAGCATGGACATCACCTGGGACCTTGTTAGAAATGCAGTCTCAGGCCCCTGGACTTCTGGATCAGAATTTGCATTTTAACCAGATCTCCAGAGCTTAATGTGCCTACGAAAGTTTGAGAAAGGCTGACTCACACCCCAGCCCTTCTCAAAGGACCCGCTAAGGAATAAAAAGGAATGAGCACAGAACCGCAAGGATCTCAGAAGATAAAACTGTCATGACATGAAGGTCCTAAGGAGAGTGGGTCCCAGACAGAAGGAAATGAAGGAGCAGAATAGGAGTTAGGCTGGGCCTCAGAGGACTGCCTTGGATGCAGTGTGGAGAAGAATAAAGTGGTAGTCCCTGCATACAGATATATTCAAACCCAAGTTCTGCCATTTACTAGCTACACAACTTTAGGAAAGCTGTTAAATATCTTCATATCCTGCAAAATGAGGATAATGCTACTTAGATTGTTCTGATGTTAAATGAGACTGTGTGTATGTGTGTGTGTACATATGTATAAATATATGTGTCTGAAATATCACATATCATCGAAAAGTAAGCACATATTAAATACTAATAGCCATATTAAATACGTCATCCAGAATCTGAGGGTTCCTTAAAAAGAGTTTTCTTGCAAACAGCAGAAACCACTCTGGCTAGTTTAAGGGATTCATCACTGAATATTAGCATAGTTTACAAAAATCACTGTAAGAAGCCAATCGGAGTGGAAGCTCCCGGGAGCGATTCCAGGCTCGAAAGTGGGCTAGCGCAGTGCTGTAGGAAGCCTTCCCACCGAACTCACTGCCTCCCTGGCAGCCCAAGACCAGCAAAGAACGGCCTCACCCACTGCACCTGCCCTTGGCTCAAGTCCGCATCGGTCTCAGGCATCTGTGGGCCCCAGGGAGGGCTTTGGATCACAGTCCCAACCCTGGTTGCAAGGAACCCTGGGTAATGAAGCTGCTGGCTTTCCAGCAGCTACAGAACAAGGAGGTGATGTGGAAGGGGGTTGGAATGAGGAAAGGGGACAGTCCAGTGGTATCCATCCCAGGGGGCTGCAAGGCTTTACTGTGCCCTAAATAGGATGATCTTACCTAGAGGTCAGGGCCTCCTCTGAGGGCAGAGTGGGGATGGTGTAGGGACAGATTAGCAGGAGTGAAAGATTAGAAAGCAGAGTGTGGTAGGAGCTGCAGAGCAGCTGACATATAGTCATGCCAGGACGGTATGGGACTTGTACATGCCAGGGCTGGGAGGGAGGTGGGGTGGGGGGCTTCAAAGACAGTTGCTGGCAGGAGCCTCTGGGGTGACACTGACAGGCAAGCCTTTCCCTGGGTGCCCATGCCTGCTTCCTCACTCTGCACCCAGCCTGGAACCCATGTGCCACCTGGAGGCCCCCACTGCAGGACCCGGCCAGGCCTGGGCTCTTTCAGCCATACCACATATCTGAATTCATTCACAGGAGTCTGCAAGTGGGGCCAAGAGCATCGGGAGGCGGGTAGTCTCGGGAATGCGTCTGAGCGCTGCTGGGGCTTTCCAGTGGTGCACCTCCAGGCCATGGGAGAGGGAAGCAGAGAGTGGACACCCACTGGCCAGGGTGCTGGGAGAGAGAGCCAGGCCCCTGGGGAGCACTGAGACCCTTTCTGACCACTCTGCAGTGCAGCACAGCTGTGAGGCGCCGCGACTTACCCTCCCAGGAGAAGGTGACAGGGAGGCAGTCAGGCACTGTGGCAGCTGACAGGGAAGATGTGGAGCGAGGGTTCTCGGCAGTCTGCAAAGCACGGCCAGAGCGGGCAGAAGCAGAGAGCAGCGCCTGCCCTCCCACCCCCTGCCCCCCTGGCCCAGGGGCTCCTGTCCTCCTTCTAGACAGCTAAAGCATTGTTCTATATGTCACTGACCTGGAACATTTACACTCTTCCCAAAGGCGCCTGGCCTAGACATTGAAAAGATTAGGGGAATACCCAATTTTTACAAACCAACCTCTAAGTGGATTTTTTTTGTAATGCTAAGAACATCTGCTGAAAATCTGAAAATCAAAACAATAAAAACATGCATTGTGGGTAGCCAATAGGACTATGGTTACCTTTTTTCTCTTTTATTTGGATTTCTGCAAATATAAGCTTCTTTTGTAGTCGTCAGAAAAAGAAATCATTGCTATGGACTTAAGTGGCATTTCATTAATCACTGTATTAGAAAGATGCAGAACATGTTCCTACATTTGTCTCAGTTGGTCATTGGTGGCCAAAGGCCAGCCGGCCTGAGGGTCTGTGCCTATATAATTCCAAATCCTAACTGATGGAGCCTCAGACCCACCCCTTTGGCCTTCTCCAGAAAAGTATCTTGAACCTCTTCCTGTTGGGTAACAGATCCTTCTACTCAGCACTGAAACCCAGTCAAGTGTCTTTGATGGGGTGGAGCCCCTCCTGGTCCCACAGCCCATCCTTCTCCCCTTCAGTTCAAATGTCCTCCCATTCCACTTACTTCTCAGCCCACTCCAGACTCACAACCCCACATCCGCCTTTCCAAGCAAGGGCGTGGAAGCTGCTAAAAACAAAAGAGACGACGAAATCTGCCTCAACTCGGCAGCACATTCAACAAGGCTGGCCACCCCCTTCGGGAATAGTCTCTTCCATTCGTTTCCATGGCATCCTATTCTCCTAATTTCTCTCCTGCTTCACTGACTACTTCTCAGCCTCCTTTGCTGCCTCCCCACCCCCACCCAACCCATGAATGGTGTTCCTCAGGGTTCGCTGCTGGGCTTCCTATTTTTCCCACTCTCTCCTTGGCCGACCCTATTCACCAGCTCCCTGGTGTGTGTATCAAGCTCAGAGCTCTCCTCCCTAGCCTTGGTGGGCCTGCAGGCATCTCCGAATGAGCATGTCCAAACTGGCCTCATCATTCCCCCTTGAAGCTTGTGCTTCCTCCAACGTCCTCCTGGTAAATGGCCAACAGCAGTAGAGCTCCTCGTGGTTTTGGAGACTTTGACACCAGACATCATGTTTGACATCCACTTCTTCCTTTCCCTTGTTTGAAAATTTACTAAGTCCTGTTGACTCTACTAACAAAACATATTGCAAATCCATCTCCTTCCTCCATCACCACCACCACCACCACCATAGTCCAGGCCCCCATCAGCTCGTTTCCAAACTTGCCCCACACTCACTCTGCGCTCCAGTGTCACCCCTGCTCCAGCCCCGCCAGTGCTTTTCCATTTCTTCTAGGACAGAGCAGATCCTTAACTTGGCCTCCAGGCTAACCCAGCCTCTCCTCCTGCAGCTTCTACTTCTGCCTTTGCAGGCACATGGCATTCCTGTCCTTCCTGCCCCTGGGCCCTTGCACATGTTCTCTGTACTCACAGTATCCTTCCTTCTTTCCCCTCATCCTCCATGCTATGGAATGAATGTCTATCTCCCAAATTCATATGTCAAAGTCCCAACTGGCTGGCACTTTGATCTTGGACTACCAGGCAGGCTCCAGACTGTGAGAAATAAATATCTGTTGTTTAAGCTCTTCAGTCTTTTGTAATGGCAGCTCCAGCTGACAAGTAACAGCAGTCAACTAATCTCTGGCCTTCAGGTATCTGTTTAAAGCACACTTACTTAAAAAAAAAATCATCTCTGATCCCCCACTCCCACACCACATACCCACTGGGAAGGACCCCTGATGTTCAGCCTCAGAGCAGCTGTGCTCTCCTTGGAGCCCTTTACCCGACAGCATTAGTTAACCTTGTGAGCATTGCCTTCTCTGCTAGACAAGCTTGGGGAAGGTAGAACTGACCTCTGTGTTGTACAGTGTCTAGCACAGGGTCCAGAGCATAGGAGGTGCCCAATAAATGTTTTTAATATTGTGAGCATGTACGTTATCCCTGAATTTGAGGAAACCTTCTGGAGCCATTTTTAAAATTTTTACTTTTTCACCTGTAAACTTTCATCAGAGAAAGGAAACAAATCTTACGTTCTATAGTACCCTTTTACTTTTGCAATGCTTAACTTGTTGGTGGTCAAATATACAACCAGTGCTGCCTTACATTCTGCCATTCTTACTGCAGCGGGGAGGGTGCCAGGAACATTTCCCTCGTGGGATCTGGGCATCCAGTCAAATGCTGCCTTATCACACAGCTTCTTCCCTGTGGTCATCAGACCATCCTTTAACGTAGCTCAAGCCTGTAGGCCCTATGCTGTACACAGAAGGGTACAGCACGTACTTGTGAGGCCCAAAGGCCAGATCAGAATGGAGAGCGTGTGACTGTTAGCGGTGCAGTCTGAGCAGACAGCAGTTCATCTGTACATGTGTGGGCTCGCCCCTGAGCGCCCAGCCTGTCTCATCAGAGCCCAGCCACACCCAGCTGCTTTCACAGACGAAGCAGCTCCCAGGCTGTCCCTTGCCTGGGCTGTGTCTGGGCCCTGCTTATGCTCAGCTGCTGGAATTGGTTCCTGCCATGAAAATGCTTGTGTCCCTTAAGGTCCCTGTTGAAGCCCTATGCTACAAAGCAGTGGTATTTGGGGGTGGGCATTTGTGAGGTAGTCAGGTTCCGGTGAGTCAATGTGATTAGTGCTCTTATAAGAAGAGACCAGAGGCCCCTCTCTCTCTGCCCTGTGAGGATACAGCAAGAAGATGGCCCTCTGCAAGCCAGGAAGGGAGCCTGGGCAGGGGTCTGAATCTGCTGGCACTCTGATATTAGACTTCTAGTCTTCACAACTGTGAGAAATACGTTTCTGTTGTGTGGGCCACCCAGGCTTGGTCGTTTGTTACAATAGCCAGAGCTGACCAAGACCTCCGCCAACCCCTCCTCCCACAGCATTCTCCCTGATGGGGGACTGTCTACCTCCTTCTGGAAGGTAGCTTTTGAATTTACTTTTGCACTATTCCTGTCTGCTAACCCTGTGCTGTCTACATAAGGGCTCACTCAGAGAAAAACAGCCATGCTCTTTATCTTACTCTCTAAACCAGAAAATGAGCCTTAAACTAGAGAAACTTCACTTAGCATGACTTCAAACGCATGGACACTGGTGGAGTTCGCACTTTGCACCATGTTTAATCCTCAGTAGTATACCAAACACCACAGCGGACTGGGTCAGTCCCTAATTGTTGATCCCTCTAGTTGTTTCTGAGGTTTGACAGTTACAAAGAGCAGTCCAAGCATTTTTACACTGATGGCATTTTTCTAACTTGCAGATTCTTCCTCAGAGTAAACTTTCCTGGTTAAAGAGCATGGGTTGTTTTATGGCTCTTACATACAGTCACATGGCTTTGCAAAAGCCCCAGCTACATGCAGGGCACTGGCCACATGCCAGTGAGCCTGCTCTATTACATACGCACCCATACTAGGTCTTGCCATTTCTCTGTATTTTAACTAGTTTAACAGATACATAACAGGCCCTTCGATTTATTTTCCTATTCATTTCTTTCTGTGCACAATGCCAGGACTCAGAAAATCAGTTCTCGCTCTGCCAACAATCAGAAACTCTGCCTGAAGACCCAGAATCTCAGTCCTGACAGCACCCTCGCCCCATTCTCCAATCCACAAGTTATTCATCTTTGATGTTAGCAATATTTCAGGGGCCCTGTGGGGACAAGTGGTGAAAGAGAAGGCAAACAAATGTGCAGGGAAGCCAGGGAGCATTCCCTTTCCCAGCATGGGCCTCCGCAGTCACTGTGCTGGTCTCAGGCCACCTAGTGGGTCCACGTGGGAAAACGCATGGTACTGTGGGAGCCAGGCCGCCCGTCCAAGAGGGTCGGCAGCTCAGGGCCAGGGAGGCTCTGGTCCTGGTCCTCACGGGAGGCAGGGGTGGAGGCTTCCCCAGCTACCATCAGCTCCTGTGAACTGTCATTCCACATTTCCTGGGGGAGACCACGGGCTGGCCTCTCCCTGATGTGGGTGTGTGGAAACCCCAGGGGATGAAGAAGAGTTGTTACAGCATCTGCCAAACTGCTCAAAGCAGGGGGCTCAGTGAATGTGTGCATTTCTAGGATGTTCACACAGAAAAGCAAACCACAGTTGCCATGCACAGAGCTGCTGACACTGTGAGTGTTTATTCATTCACCAACTATTGTGGAGCTCCCAGTATACGAGCAGTGAGTGCCGGTTCTGTGGCTGGTGCTAGTGAGGACTGACAGTCTGAAGGAAAGGGGGGCACTTAGCAGTGACAGTCAGTTCATGGTAGGAGGCAGTAAGATCCTGGGAGCGTGAGGCCACTCTGCAACGGAGGATCAGAGGAAGAGCTGCCATGGACGAGCTGGAACTTTTATCCTCATGGGTTTATTTTTGGTTTTATTTGAACAAAATAATACATGCTTGTAAACCTTGAAAAAAATAAAACTGGACCATAGCTCTCCCCACTCCCGACATGTCAGCACTGTGTAGAGTTTGCTCCATATAGTTGAAGGAAGTAGATTTTAAACTGGGCCTAAGCAGATGGAAAGATGTGGTCAGTGGGAGGGAGTGGGGGAAGCGTGTGGGGTGGAAATGGGAAGAGTCCTCTCTCACTGGGCACCCAGCCCCCTTCGCATGGTGATAGTCTAATTCTCTGATAGTCTCAGGTCCCTTGAGTATGGGTAGTACTCATAATTTTTTAAAAGCAGAAAAGAAAAGAAAGAAAGAGGTAAAAAGAACCAGTTAATTCATTCCAGATACCTGGCTTCACTCAAGTTCCCCAGATTTTTTTTCCTCTCTGGTTTGACCACAAAGTGACCCCAAGAGTATGAATCATAAGCCTTCACCTCATGAATGTTCTAGTCCAATACCTTTTTGACTTTCAGAACTTTTTATATTGCATTTGAATCCTCAGGCAACTCAATAGTTTCCTGCTCTCACTGGCCTTGAAAAGAAGGGTTGCATTTATCTAGAAGTGTGGGGAGAGTTTGCTGGATAGCAGCAGGTACTTAGCTCCCAGTTCAGTTACCAGCAGCCTCATTCTTTGTGGACCTCCTGGACTAGTTTACGTGCCCTTCTCCTGAACAACCTGTACTCACCTCTGTCAGAGTGCATAACAATCCATTTTGTAAATTGCTATTAATTATTTGGCTATATGCAGAACTTAATATCGATGGAGCCCATCTCCTCACTGCAGTTGGCTCAGTACCTAGGATCTCAAATATCTGCAGAATCTATGCGTGAATAATGACCAACATCCCACAAGAAATTACCTATTCTAGGAGTAACTACAGAGTTAAGTGTGTTGGTCACCAGACTGGTGTGATGAAATGTCACTAACAGCTAAGCACTGCTCCCCACACAGGAAGTCTGAGCAGTCTTATTTATGGATATCCTAACTCACTCTCTTGAGGAGATTTAGAACTTCCTGGGATCAAACTGCTCAGTGCATGACACACATTCTCCCTGACCCTTTCCCGCCACCACTTCCCCTCCAGTCAGTGGTGACCGGCAGTCAGCATATACCACAAAATCAGCATTAGCATACCTCCTGGATGTTGTCATCCACAGCCTGGGCTTACACCCCATCCTGGGTCTTCAGAGTGAGCCAGTCCACTGCACAGTGTGCAAAGCCCAGCCACAGGCAAGGCCCAGGCTCCAGTGTCCGCCCAGACCCCCTGCCACGTGCCCTTTTGATCTGCTGTTTCCTGTTTCTCTTTTCCTTAACGCTTCAGTCCCAGGTGTCCTGCTCAGCCTCCTCAAATCTGCCTCAGGGCCTCTGCATTACACATGGTCAGGAGAGGCTAGCTGCGGCTACAATACAATCACTCTAAACGTCTTGGGGACTCAATACAGTGCATTTGTTTCTTGTTCATGCTACGTGTCCCCCATGGGTTGGTAGAAGATTTCTGCTCATTGTAATCATTCAGGGATGGGGTTGATGCAAGTTCCCTCTCCACACGCAATTCCATGCTCACTGTGGGATGTGGAAGGCAACATGGGGAATTGCACATGAGTTTTAAATACCTCTGCTCACATTTCACTGGCCAGAGCAAGCCACAGGGCCATGCCTAACTTCCCTGGGTGCAGAGAAGCCCAGTCCTAGCACACACCAGAAGGAGAGGAGCCCTCACTGTTTGTGCCTGGCTTCAGTGACTACCAGATGCTCTTCACTGACAATGTGATTGAACTTGTCTGACAGGCATGCTGACCTTGGCCATCCTGCTCGACTCTTAGCTTTGCTTGCTCCTTCCGTTTTAATCCACCCACAGTTACTGGGGGAAAAATATCTCTCTGGCTGAGGAAACCAGACCACTGCTTCCTGCCAGAGGAAGGAATTGATGATCATTTCTGTGAAATCAGAGTGGTATCATTAAACAAAATTCCACAGAGTTTTCAATGCCCTCTTAGCCAGCAGTTTTTATTCAGCCAGCTAAGTAAATTCCACAAACATTTCTTAAGCCACATAATGTGCCAAGGACTCCACAAGGGTTACCCTATCAGCCACACAGTCCCTGCCAGGAAAGAGCTATCGTGCAGGCAAGCAGATGCAAAAACACCTACAGCGAGTCTTGCCTCCTTTACTATCCCAGCAGCTCAGGGAGGAAGGGACCAGAGGGCATCCGGGGGCGCTGGGGCAGAAAGCCGGCATCAGTCGGTCAGCTGTGCTTAGGAACAAAGCTGCCCCTAGAGCAGAGGGATCAGCCCGCTCTGTTCTCTTGGGAAGAATAGTTGAGTCAGGAAATCATGGCACTGCCCTCTGAGGCAGGACAAATAGAAACGCAAAATTTGTTGCTTTCAGCAAACCCAGGCTTTTCTACAAGTTGCCAGTTAGTGACATGGCTAATGGTCTTGGCACAGGTTCAAGCCTCAGCTTCTCCACTTACAAGCATATTGTTTTCTGGGCTGTCTCCTCGTCTGTAAAATGAGATTTTTGTGAGAATTAAATGAGATAACATACACAAAGCACCACGGGTCCCTGAATGTAGGAGACAGCTGAGAGATGTAATGTTTGTGGAAGTGGATCCGAACACCTGTAGTGGGCACCCAGTGCATTTGACATCCAAAACAATCAGTTTTTATCCATCTCCCTCTTTAATAACAAAATGCTACTCAGTAATAATAATGAAGTGGAATAAATAGTAATAATAGCCAGAAAAAATGCAGTAAGTTTTATCGAACTTTCTATATATAATCATAACAGTAAAAATTAAAATATAAAATGAATACCCAGTTCAACAAAGGAAATAAATTTCCAGAACAACAAAGGAAAGAAGCAATGGATTAGTGCTTTTTAACTACATTACTGTATTTTTTTTATAAAGGACTAAGATGTGTACCTAAAAATTGGTCCATCAGTTTAATAGAAATTGAAGAAAAAGTAAGACATGTAGAAAAAAGAAATTTTAATTTTAAATACTCATATTTTCAAATATTGCTTGAATTTAATCATGTATTTCACGTATGGAAAATTTGTTCATAATAAAAGTATTATACCCTGCAGTTTGCATGATTTCACAGTTTATATTTTTAAAAATAAAAACTCTCAGTGATCATGTTTTATGACATTTTTCATGTCAGAATAGAACTAATATTCCATTTTCTTTGTGTTTCCAGCCATTCTGCTATCATTGTTTGTCTCAGATCTACTGTGTAAATGCAGGACTATGCAGCTCTGTGGAGGATTAGACATGAACTCAAAGTGAACTCATGCAGAAGGAGCACAAGGCCAGTTTGCTCTCAGAAGGAATGAGTGTTGTGGAGCCCAGGCTCATCTGGGGCCAACTGCATGGCGGGAAGTTCTCTGCATGAACTTTCCCATAGTACACAAAGTTTATTAAGGATGGTGGTGGGAAGAAGTCTCAGATGGCCCCAAGATTTCCAACCCCTGATACATACACACCTTCTCCCCTTATTCAGTCAAACACTTATCTGCCACAGCTGTGAGGAATGTGGCAGATGTAACTAAGGTCTCAAGTTAGGTGACCTTTTGGGAGATTATCCAGGTGGGCTTGGCCTAATCACATGAAATTTTAAATCTGGGGTAGAGGTCAGAGACAGGTAATCAGAGATTTGAAGCTGGTGAAAGATTTGGCGCTCTCTTCCTGGCTGATGATGGAGGGGGCCACATGGCAAGGAATGTGGGGGCCTTGGGAGTCAAGAGCAGTCCCTGGCTGACAGCCAGCAGGAAAACGGGATCCTCAGTCCTACAACAAGGAACTGAATTCTGCCAACAACAAGAATGAGCTGGGAAGTGGGTTTTCCCTGGAGCCTCCAGATAAGGACTCCTGCTGGCTGGCAACTTGGCTTCGGTCCCGTGACTCTGAGCAGAGACCCGGCTGAGCCACGCTGTGCCTTCTGACCTACACAGCTGTGAGTTAGTAAGTGGGCACTGAGGGTTCACCTTTGTTTTTTTTATCTTTATCAAGGTATAGTTGACAAGTAAAAATTGTATGTATTTAAGGTGCACAACTAAGTGTTCTGATATATGTACACTTTGTGAAATGATTACCAGTCAAGCTCATTAACATATCTGTCACGTCACAGTTACTTTTTTGCGTAGTGACACTTTTTATTTATCCTCCTGGCAAATGTAAGTTTGCCAGGCAATACGCTATTGTTAACTACAGTCAGCAGGCTGTACATTAGACCTCAAGGACTTACTCATCCTTCTTTACTGAAACTTTGCACCCTTTGCCCAACATCTCCCCATTTCCTCCACTCCCCCAACCCCTGACAACCAACATTCTACTCTGTGCTTCTGAGTTTGACTTTTGCAGACTTCAGTATAAGTGAACTAGGGCAATACTTGTCTCTTTGTGTCTGACTTCTTTCACTTAGCATAATGTCCATTCTGGCTCATCCATGGTTCTTCCGTGTTGTCACAAATGGCAGGATTTCCTTCTTTTTGTGTCTGAATAATATTCCATTGTGTGTGTGAAATTGTGAAAATGTGATATGTACATGTATTTTTTTCTCTATCCATTCATCCACCAAAGGACCTTTGGTTGTTTCCGTATCTTGGCCACTGTGAATAGAGCTGCATGAACAGGGGAGGGAAGATTTTCCTTTGAGATACTGATTTCATTTCCTTTGGCTATATACCTAGAAGTGAGTGTTGTTTCAAGCCACTAAGTTTGTGGCTATTTGCTATGGAGCAATAGAAAAACTAATATAATGCTTAGGTAATACAGATATGCTAAAGTTTACATCAATCTTATTTCAAATCTGCAGTAATTGTACCAACTTGTTTAGAACTCAAACGAAAAAAGATTTTGTGAGGTGGAAGTAGTATATCCCTAACTTTGCTTAGAATTGCTGGAGCACGGTAGCAGCAAAATTTTGACTGACTTTAAGTCACTTTTTTTCTTACTTAAAAATTCTTTACAGATTGTGCGTCCCTTTACGGCTTGCAGCTGAGGTGGCTGCTCCCTTACCTCTGCTGTTGGTAAGCCCCTGAGTACCTGGTACCCAAGGGGAGGAAGAACCTTCTAGATCAGGCAGCTACTCAGCAGTAGAGCAGAAGCCCAACTGCAGGCCCCTGGACTCCCAGCCCTTTCCCTAACTAAGGAGCTCCTCAGTAAATAAGGCTGCAGGGGTGCGGGCAGAGTTGTGCCAAGTCTCCTGTAAGTATTCTGATAAAGTTCTTGTAAGGTAACCGGCTAGGATCCAACAAAGGAATGCAAACTTTTGTCCAAAATGAGTACCTAGTTGATTTAATACTACTTATACCAAATTATAAAGGTGTTAGGGCACCATCTGATTTAGTCCACTCGGCCTCTGTGACAAAGTACCATGGACTGGGGACTTAACCACCAGACACCTACTTCTCAGAGTTCTGGGGGCTGGGAAGTCCAGGAGCAGGGTGTCCGTCAACCTGTTCCTGGTGAGAGCTCTCTCCTGGCTTGCAGTCATCCTTCTTCCTGCACATGGCAGAGAGAAAGGGGGGTTCAGTCCCTCTTCCTTTTCTTATAAGGGCCCTAATCCCATCCTGGGGCGCCACCCTCATGAGCTGAGCTAAGCCTCCGAATACCATCTCCCAATACCGTCGCAGTGGGGGTTAGGGCTTCAGCCTGTGGGTTCTGGAGGGACACAGACATTCAGCCCAAGGCAGCATCCTGTGCCTCTGCACCAGGGTAGGACTTCAGACCGTTTGGAGGATGTGCCACTCTAGAACTGCACAGCCTGCAGAGATCTCACCCTGTAGGCTTCCACCTGCACACATTTTCCCTTGCCCTGTTTCTTTTTATTGAAATCATCAGCCATGCTGGTCACCAGTGGGTCATTTATCCCACCCTTGCTTCAGGGACCCAGAGCAAGCTCCAGGGTGTCAGGACCCCGGGGCAGGCCAGCCCGCCTCACACAGCACACAGTCAGAGCTCATCTGTATGTAGAGGTACCATGGCCACCTTCGTTAGTATGTATGTCACAATTCAAGGGCCAGCTGCCGTTGTTGGTTATAAGGAGTCTGAAGGCATTCCCATTTAGTTAGGGCAGCATTTCTCAGATCTGTGGACCTGCTGGCACCTGAGGATATATCCTGGCTTCTAGTCTGAGAAACCCTGTAGCCAAAGTTCAGTGCTATTTCTCCCAGTAACAGGTCTTTTCTGGATCACTGTTCTGATAATAATAGACAGCACTTGTGGTATGCTCCCTGTGTGCTGTGTGTCTAATTTAATCCTCACACTGACTTCCTGATTTGGTGCTTCTCTATCAATGCTTTCCATATGAAAGATCTAGACGACAGAATGACTTGCTGTCTGTCACACTGCTGGTAACTGGCAGGGCCAGGGTTTGAACCCAAGGAGAGGGCACCATAATGGGAGGAGTCTTCATGTGTGTAAGGGACAAGGAGGGTCTGTACACCCAGTGGGTCCCAGGATCACACTGCGGGGAGGTGGAGTGGGCATGGGGGAAAGACACCAACCGGGAGAGGGGGTGAAGGAAAGGAACTTCAGGGTTTCCCCGCTACCTCCACACAAGCCAAAGGCACGCTGCCCAGGGGGAAGGGAGACGGGCGGGTGAGGTGGGCAGGAGTCTGGCTGGATGAGCTCCCCTAGTGCCCCAGGTTTCCAGTGCTCTTCCCAGCCCTGACTTCTTCATAACAGAAAACCATCCGGAACTGGTGTCCCCAGCTGTGGGTCAGGGATACATCGTAGGCTCTGGTGTGAGCTGCTCTGTGGGGCGCAGGCTGGGCCCAGGCTGAGTGAAGCTGTCAAAGGGTCGTACACTGCATAACACCACTGTCTTCTGCCTCTTCCCTGACACTGTCCCCACAGAGGTCTGAGGTTTGAGAATCCTCCAGACAGTCCTCAAGTGGAATCCACTTTGGGATGATCCAGTGGGTCCGGATCCAGTCCAGGCCTGAGCAATCTTACCTGTCACCTCTTGCCAGGTGGAAGTCAGATATCAGCGTCCTGTGTCCCTCAAACCCTGAGCACACGTTGGTCCCCTCGCAGCCTCTCTATTCTCTTACCTTCCTGGATTTGTTGACATAGTTTCCTGAATATTCAGCTGTGCATTCACTGGCTGTCTCTACTGATGTGGCAGCCACGCTGTGACCTTCCCCAGACCCTCTAACCAGCCCAGTGAGGACACCCTGGGTTAATTTCTACCTTAGCCTCCCGACATGCTCAGTGGGCCTCCATCCTCAGCCCCTCCCCTTGGATTCCCCCTCCAGCCCTTGCCTGTGTGGGCACGCCAACGCCCACACGGACTGCCCTCGCCCTGCCTCCTCGCCCTGCCTCGCCCCCAGCACCCCCCCATGCCTGGGTCTGGCCTGATGCCCCCTTCACAGCAGCCTGCTGTTGGAGTCACCTCTCCCTTTAACCAACAACCGTCTAGCCAGCAGGGTGCCTGTGTACAGAATGAGTAGAGACACCCGTGTCTCCACTTCAGCAGAAAAGCATTATTACTTCCTTCCCTTTGCATCTTTGGTGAACACTCAGTGCCAGTTGCTTATGGAAGAGATACTGTGTCTGTGCCTCTGTCCAGACACCTGGGAAGGACATCTGCACAGCTAACCCAAATGGTCATGTCACTCTGGCCCATAGGACCCTTCACCTGGGTCCCTCAGACACTGGTGGCAGGGACAGCCATCGTCTGATCCTCAGTATCCAGGACATATGGGCTCTCCTCTAGCACGTCACCTTTCCTCCCACTCGGGGTGAGTGCACTGTGTATTCGAGCCGCATCTCCCCCACCCCTACCCCCCAGCCCCCCAAATGGCTGAGGCAGCCTTGTGAAACTTTCTCTGTTGTGAATCTCAGGCTGAATGAATCTGTCTTGGATGTCCTTTCCGTCATTTCTCATGACTGTGGGCAAACAGAACTCCTGGTGGCTGTAGCTGGGGGTTCTAATGGATATGCCACACAGGTGCTCCCCAGGACCCTCACAAACAGGGGCTCCACCTGGGCTCCGTGGGTTTTCAGAATACCCACAGGGAATGGGCACAGGGGACAGGACAGCTCCACCCCAGTGACTGAGGCTCTGACAGGTCAAAAAAAAAAAGAGTTACTGTGATGGTTGATTTTATGAGTCAACTTGACTGGGCCAGTAGGCACCCAGATATTTAGTCAAATATTATTTTGGGTGTGTCTGTGAGGGCATTTCTAGATGAGATTAACATGTAAATCAGTAGACTGAGTAAAGGAGATGGCCTCCCCAATGTGGAGGGCCTCACCCCATCGGGTGAAGGCCTGCACAGCACAAAGGAGGCTGAGCTCTGCCTGATGTCTTTTGAGCTGAGACATCAGTTTTTTCCTGCCTTTGGACTAAAAATCAGGCTGGAAATTACACCAGTGGCTCTCCTGGGTCTCAGAGTCAGAATGGAACTATACCATCAGTTCTCCTGAACTCTAGCCTGAAACTGCAGATATGATTCAGACATATCTACATTATATGGTATGTGGATAGCCCTATTAATTATAGGACTATCATATTTATGTATCTTATTAGTTCTGTTTCTCCAGAGAACTCAGACATAAACAATTAATCAACCAGATGACATTCATGGATGTCAATTATTTGGGGGATATTATATCAATTGTCAGACTCTATTGACACTACAGTGATCATGAATCAATGAGTTAAAGATTGTCACAAAAAATTCTGAGGGATTTGTAAACTCATTGGATCAAGAGAATTTTGTTTTACTGGAGGTAAGACCTCTAGGAGGATCTCTTGGGCTTTTAAATATAGAGGAAGTTAAATTTTGATTATACTTGTAGTCATGAAATTTGACTTCCTTCTCCTTCAACAAATGAAAATGTTCTCTGGGTCATTAGCAAGGATGAATGATTTTGCTGCTTTGTGTTGGGTTCAAGGCCAGACAGCCGCAACAGTTGAGAGCAGCCTTGTTCTTAGCTGGAGTTTAGCTTTTGGGATATTTCTGTGTGAAGGAGGTTGGAAAAGGGAGGCTTCAGAGAACAGGCATTATGGAATGTCACAGGGGAAGTACGCTGAATATTCAGATGAGGAAATGACGTTCTATATCATTCAGAAAACAAACACAGCAGTACTTATATCTTTAGGGTGTCTTATAAGGAGTAGTTTAGCTGATCAGCAATTTAGTGTCTTTCATTTTTTAAGTTCCTATGATTGACCCCAAAGAATCAAGAACCCACATAGGCCAGTGTTTACATGGATCCCACCAAAATCATGGAAAGAGATCTGGTTTTATAACCAGTAGTTCTCAAACTTTTTGGTCTCAGTCTTCAAAATTATTGAGGAACCCGAAGAGCGTTTGTGTATGTGTACATGTGCGATCTATCTACTGCTATTACCTTGTTAGAAACTGAAACTGAGAATGCAAAAGTATGTATTTATTCACTTTAAGTAAATCCACTAATCAGAGATCCACTAAGATAAAAACACATTTTTATGAAAAAAATCTATCTTTTTTAAAAAGTTAATGGGACAAGTAGAATTCTTCTACATTTGTGCAAATCTCTTCAGTGTCTGGCTTAATAAAAAATATCCAGATGCTCATAGCTGCTTTGGTATTCAGCCAGTGGCAGCACCACATGTCCTCTAGCTTCTAGTAAACTTCCCTGGACATTCGTGAGGGAGAGAGCAAAGAAAAGGCAAACAACAGCTTCATATTAGTGTGAAAACACATTTCACCTTGCAGCTGCCCTGAGTGCTAAGAGTCACTCAGCAACCCCCAGAATGCCCTGTGAGACCAGTGGCCGGCACCAGAACTCCTAAAATGCCTTTTCCTCTCCTCTGCGATCCTCTCCTACCCTGAAGCTGCTGTGGGGTTCTCTCCATAAAATCATCCAATGTCATCAGCAGCCAGCTTTGCAATATTTTTCCTATATTTCTCTGCCCTCCATAGGTTCTCAACTATGTAAATTTAGACTTAGGTAGCATTTTTCCTGGGGTTTCTATTGCTTTCCCGGGGTTTTTATTGCTTTAAAGGATGCTTTAAATCCATCTCCATTTCCATCCGCCCTCCAGTCCTATATTCTTGCCTTCCCTCCTCTTATGCGCTGCCAAGTCCACTGGGTGGGAAAAGGCAGTTCTTTCTTTAGAGGAGAGAAGAGCAGAGGAGAAGAAGCTGAACAGGCAAAAATCAAATGCTCTTTAGGGAGAGAAAGGAGGTAACAATTTCATCCATTTCCTGTCGGTGAAAAGGCTAAAGCCCTCAGCAGTTTTCATGGTAATAAAACACTCCTTTCTTGGGGTCCCCTCCTGTGGGCCCCGTGGTGTCCAGGGTCCACCCTGACATCATGCTTCCTCCATCGATCCCTTCCTGGCCTTGCTTGCCTCTCTCTCACCCACCCCGCTGGGGGGGTCACACGGTGCCTGTGGGGCAGCCCCCACAGTCCCTAAATATGGAATAAATGAATGCATTAATGTAAGTAAATATCAGCTAAAGGGGTGTTTCTCCTCTCTGGTTATCACACTGCTTCTTTTATTTGCTGGGCCCCCAGTTTCAGCCCCCTGCCTCTGCAGACTGTGTCTTATTTCTTCTTGTATCCCCAGCCCCGACAGTGCCTGGCACCTGGCAGGGATTTAGCAAATATTGATTGAACCATGGGAGGCATAGCTGAATTGAGGCCTCTGCCTTGCTATCAATGGAGCCTGAATAGATGATCAGTGGTTGCCTAGCTTTCCCTTTGGTTATCTGCCACAAAATCAAAATCCTTATCTTTTGTGTCCCAAGTTCTGTCAGATGTGCTGTTGGTTTAGTGCCACAAGTTCTGTCAGATGTGCTGTTGGCAAAGTTTTTCAAAATGAAAAATCCTGCCTGTCTCCATCTCCTTGAGGCCAATGTCCTTAAAGCGCATTTCCCTGTAGATGGGGCAGTGGGGGCAGGGGGTGGTTTAGTAAGGATTGAGCAGATAATGACTCAGACAACATAGGAAGAATTTAAGAAGCACAGAGGAAAAGGGTTTAAGTTATAGCCCCTAAAACAGGAGAACATCTCAACACCCTTCTCCCATTCCCATTTCCCCACTTCCTCCTGGTTTATAATAAAACCAGATGACTGCACAGAGCAAGATGGCAGGGCTGGGCTTCTTGTCCAAGGGAACCCTGACCCCGGGGATGGGGACCGGGATCTCTGCTCTCTTGCACAGTTTAGTGATGCATGGGAAGGCCTGGGGCGCCCTGTGCAGATGGGGCGCCATAAAGCTGTGCCTTTGCACACATCTGCCTCCCTCAGGAGAGGCTGAGTGAGCTGGCCACTGTGCCCCCATTTCTGGGCATGGCTCGCTGGCAGGAGCAGGGGAGGCAGAGCAGGGGCCTGAGTGCACCCTTCCAATCCTCCCTGCTCCCCTTGCCTCCCCCTGCACCCTCCAGTCATAAAATTCCCCTTTCAGAGGAAAAGCCAAGGTTTGGTTAGCCCTAGTCCCCCAAGGACACAAGCCCCATGGAGCCCAGGCTGCCCATCCCAACTTTATATCTGCATTAACTGCTGAAGACTCAAACTATCTATGAGCCTTGGGCACTTTTTTATTACAGTAAAACACAAGGCATTTAATCATTTTAAAGCATAATTCAGTGGCACTTACTACATTCACAATGCTGTGCGACCACCACCTGCATCTAGTTCAAACATAGTTTCAAGAAAGTAAAACCCCTTCCCATCAGCAGTCATTCCCCTCTCCTCCCTCCCCTCAGCTCTGGCAGCCACTAGTCTAGTTTCTGCTCTCTATGGATTCATCAGTTCTGCACATTTCATATAAAAGAATCATGCAATATGTGACTCTCTGTGTCAGGCCTGTCTCACTTAACATAAAGTGTTTGAGCACCCTCCATGTCGTAGCAGGTGTCAGAACCTTGTTCCTCTTCAGGGCTGAGTAGTATTCCATCATCTGGGTAGACTAGCTTGCTTGTTCTTTTCAAGCCCACATGTGGCTCTTCCCACCTCTTGCCTGCCTTCCTGTCTTCCCCTCTTTCTTCTCCTCCAGGCCAGGAGCTTCCCCATCCTATTCCCAGCGCCTAAAAGAATACTGAGGAGACAGTGGGTACTCTTGAGTGAGGCCGGATGACTTTTTCCCCTCCTTTTTCTACTTTTCCTGTTCTGCTTTTTTCCAGCATTAGTTCAACAGAAGGCCAGTAACTACCACCCACACTCAGGTGGAGGTGTGGGCTGGCTCCCTTCAGGCTCTTCTCTCAGTGCCAGCAGTGCAGGATGGGGTCTCCTGTAGGCTCAATGCCCCGGCTTCTGTCCCCTGGACTTGCAGGTATTTGGAGGCCTACCAGGAGGACTGGGAAAGGAGAGCTGTCCACATGGGCAATGCGGTGCTGTACCAGGTGTCCTCACGGGCAGGCAGCCTCCTGCCATGCGGCTGGTGGGTGGGCTGGGAGTGGACTGGAAACACAGCTGCTCTGAGCGGACCTCCAGGGCTGCTGTAGACACAGGCAGTGTCTCCATCTGTCAGCAGGGCTCTGGGACCCTCTGTCCCTAGCCGTGGGGCAGCAGAAACCTAGTCTCAGTCTTGCTACTTTGCCCAGTAGTTTGTCCCCAAAGCCAGGAAATCCCTTTGTTGCCTGTTGACCAGTCATGTCCACTCCCACAGAAATGAGCATGGAAATGTTTGAAGGGGAGTTGGTGCACATCTCAAAAACACTGAACTGCCTCAGAGGTCTTTTGTGAGTGAAGTTCTGGAATAAATTGGTGACTAGGATCATTAGTCCCTCCTCAGGAACTTGTTGAGCTGAGCCCTGTATCTCCCATGGCCACCTGTCTACCCAGCATCCATTACCATGACTGTATTCGGCTTCCATCCACCTGGCCAGGAACTGACCATTTGGGTCTAGTAATTGAATTAGACACTTCTTCTTTCAGGGGTGACAGACAGCTTAGCCTCCCAATTCCAGCAGCTTGATTTCAAATTTATCTCAAGTAACATTATTTCAGTATATGTGGCACAGAAGGGTTTGAAACACCATTTGTAAAATAATGTGAACTACTTCTGCAAGCAGACTAAAAAGAAGAATCCTTTTTTAAAAAAAGCAACATACATTCTCATTTTGCCACTCACAGATGCACGAGAATGACTTTCAGAAGTATTTTTCCCAAGGATTGTAGATGCTTTTCTTCATAGGTGGCTCTTTGATTTGGTAATAAAAAGTGATCACCATGGCCTATCTATTCACAGAGACTAATTCCAGCGTGGAGAAACACTCCAGAATTTTGCAGGCAGTTACTAACAGCTGCAAAAAAGCCCTGTGAATCCTGGGCCAGAGAAGAAGCATCATAAAGATTATAGCAATGGAATCTTCAAGGAGCAAGGAACACCAATGAGGAAACAACAGCCCAACAGGTTTCGGCCACAGAAAATACATCGCATGGGTGACTGGCCTTCCTGAATTTAACTTCAACTCAAGAAATCATGGTGAGCACCCATGAAGTGCCAGGATGTACACAGAGTATCAGCAGCGATAAGCTCAATCTCAGAATAAAGTGCCTTCCTTTTAAAAGCACAAGGGAGGGAAGACTAAATGGATTTTGGACATTCCACCAGGGGTTGGAAAATCCTCAGAAGTGGCATCTGCCTGCCATTTGATATGAGGCAGGGAAAGAAGACCCCTAAGAAAATGTGAGGCTTACTAGCTCTGCTATCAGGGCAGGTGGTGGTAGAGTCACCCAGAACCGGAGGGCTGGAGGGCTGCAGGTGAACTCCTGGAGGGGCCTGCGGCATTTTCCTGTGGCTCTTGCAGCATATTTTACCTTCCCATTTCTGTTGCTTCCTTTCTTCCTTAAGACTGCAAACCCTCCCTTTCACACTCTTCTAAAGGTGGGCTGCTAACCCTTTCTAGCTGGAGTTCTTGCATCATTCTTGGCTGTGGACGTGCACTGGTAGGAATCAGAGCCCTCCTTCATTTTCTCCTCCCATGCCCGGGTGCCCAGGGAGCTTCTGGTCGCAGCTGCAGATCTGAGGCTGAAAAACGATCTCCTGGAAAATCACCATAAAGATGCTGAAATTATCCTTTTAAAATTTTTATTTCATTTCATGACACAAAATACTTCAGCTTTGTTCTTGTGGCTAGATCTCAATTCCTGGCATTTCCCCAACCTTGCTGTAATGTCAAAGAGCTTCATGCATTTTAAACAAAATTATCTGACTTTCCAGAGCCTTTCATTTCTTTTTCCAGGGATTTTAACTTTTTAAAGATCAATTATATTCCAAAAAAATCCACCATGTAATTATTGCTCCCATTACCCACTGCATCCCATGTAGACATTTTACCTCTCCTTTAAATACATTTTTGGAAATTATTCAATCTTTTGTTTTTCTGGTAAAGTATTTTTTTAAATTAGAGTGCAATTGCTTATTACTGTATAACTGATTTTTCCCTTACATACCTGTATCTGTTACTGCTTAATAATTATCAGCTTCCACAATATCCAGAATATACATAAGGATATAACATCATTCGCTACCTTCTAAGAAATTTAAAAAGACATATTGGCTGCTAAAAGGTGTATATTATTTTGTCCTGATACTAGAATCAGAAATGGTAAATATATGGATAAACCAAACACACAAATAAAACCAAATATGAGTGCTGGGGAGTAGTAAAAAGATAGAACTAAAATAAATTACAAGAATTTTACCTAAGAAGGTAGACAGGTAAACGGGGTTAAGTGTTGTTTTCTTCTGTTGTCCAGGAGTAGGTTAAATGTGCTGAGTAATTTAGACTTTGAGTAGTTAAATATTTGTTGCAATTTCTCGAGTCATCTTTAAAAAAATAACATGGTGTTATTTTCAAACTACTAGAGGATAAAAAGTAGAATGATAAAAAGATTAAATTAATCTAAAAGAAAGCAAGGAAGGATCAAAAATGATTTTTAAATTTATCATGAAATCAGAGGGTGTTCAACAAAGAATGAAACTATTAACACAGACAGCATGGTGGGTCACTATTAAATGAAGTGAAAGCAGGCACTCTTTCTCAAGTTATCAGAGGAAGGTACAAGGGAGAATAGGGAAAATTTCACCATTTATATAAACACATGTGACTCAATGGGCCCCTAGCTTCCTCCAAGACATTTAAAGGTTTCATGGTGTGTGTTTAAATGTGTATATTGTCCAAAGATTCTGTCATTTATAGCTGTTGTCCGTCTCTAAACCAAGCACTCTCCAGTGGGACCCTGACAGCTTCCCCTCCCCTTGACCAGCCTGTTCATTTGCAAAAGTCACTGGACCATCAACCTGTGCTGTGAATGTTCCTCTCATTCCTGGCAAAGCGGTTTTATCCAGGAAGAAGACTTGCCTTTGTTAGCTAGAGCAACTCTCTTCCTCGTGTTAAGACAAATGGCTTTTTCAGCAACGTGAGAGCTGAGTTTGGGGGCCATTGTTTCAAGCTTTCCTGTGCTGGGTTTCGTGATAAATCGAGACTTTTGTTTTGTTTTGTTTTTCTTCCTTGCAGAGGAAATCAAATGCGCAGGCCTCTGTATGGTGGGCTGTCTCTGATGTGGTAAAGGCAACAAAGTCAGGAAATTCAAATGATGTGGTTCCTAGGACGGATCGAAACAGAAACACCACCCCCACCTTATGAAACAGAAAATAGAATGCTAGCGTGAAAGATGCGAGGCATGGTCCTTTTAATAAACACACCACTCAGATTTCTATCATCCCTTCCTAGAGGACATTTCCCATGACTGTAGTCATTCAACAAACATTTGTTCAGAAAGTTTCTATCCAGCACTATACTAGTCAGCTCCTGCCCTAAGCAGCTCGCTTTACAGAGGAAGGACAGCCATTCACACAGCATGGGCAATGCTATGATGGAGGTGAGCCCAGAGAGTATCAGAGGCCCTGCAGAACCCCTGGTTAAACTGATTGAAGAAAGGGGGTCTGGGAAGGCTTCCACGACAAGAGAAGATTAAGCTGAAGGAGGCTGGACAACAACTAACCAGAAGATGAGAAGTCTAGAGAGTTCAAGCAGAGGGAGTAGCGTGCAAAGGCTCTGAGACACACAAATACGCTGATCCTTTGGGAACACAAGTGCTATGCTTCAGGGAGGTGAGTGAAATGAGGCCAGAGAAGCAGCTGTTCAATCTGAATCATTTCTGTAGGAATATTAAACTACAGGCCTTCCCCTGTGGAGGAGAAAAGAAATTCTCAGGTGTGTGGTCACATCATGTCATCATTTTTGGTAAACCAAAGATCCAGATAGTGAAATGTGAACAATAGTGATAATTAGTCAGGTCAATGATTTACTTGCAATAAAATTGCAACTGTAGGATCTTGAGCAAACTGTTTAACTTCTCTAAGAAGTTAGTTTCTTTACCTACAAAACAAAAATATCTATTTCATGGATGGATGGATATGAAAGTATTTGCTGAATTTTCTAAGCAAATGTGAAGTAATGGTACCAATAATTAGAGTAAGGAGCACTGGGTTTAGCATTGGCATTAGAATTGTAATCTTCATCCTGACTCTCCCAGCCCTCTGAATGATGAGAGATGGAAAGGAAGAACAGGGAAGATAAAATAAAAAAGAAGGAAATGGAGGGAAGGAAGCGGAGGACTCCAGCGTCCTCAGACCCTGGGGGCCACTGACAGAGGAAAGCCTGCCTGAAGGATGAGGGGGAGGGCATGTATGGGCATTTGGCTGGGCTGCAGAAGGGTCCAGAAGGGAAGAGGCTAATTGGGTAGTTGGGCGGATAAATAAAAAGTCTGTTAATTAACGTTCTGTGACTTTTAGCATAGTTCTTGAGCAGTTATGATCACTCTTTTTATTTATTTTTTAACAAAACATCCAGAGCAAGGAAATCCTATATGAATCAGTCTATTCCATGTTCATTTGCACACCTACAACTTAAGATCAAGTACGAGCTCAGGGGAAAATTAGAGAAAATTTATTTGCTTCATATCAGAATTTTGAATGCATAAAACGTAACTACATTTGTATTTCTGATTTCATATGTTATCTCCCCTTGGATGGAACCCAGTCACCTTCAATCCTGCTTGACCCAAGAAGGCTTGAGCTCTGTGTAATCTTGGAAGGGGAAGAGGGGGAGCAGAGCCTTCACCACCGTCCCCAGGAGCCAGAGATGTTCCCGTGGCCTCCTGCTCACACCGCAGGCCCGTGGGAGAGGTGAGTGAGGCGTAGCCACCAGGCCACCTTGTCCTCTTCTCTGGGTATGTGGAAGTTGGAGGGTGGGGCCATGGGAAAGCAAAAGACAAGGACACTGAGCTTCCTTTTTGTCAAATCTCTAGAAACTATTTTATTTAACCGTAGCCTATGCTCCAAGAACAGCCCACAAGATCTGACTTATTCTTGGATGTAGCTCATCCCCATGTTTCCCAAACTGAGTTCTGTGGAACCCATTATGATACTTATCAGTTCAAGATGTTTATCAGTGGTGATCGGTGTTACCCAAAAACAAATACACCAACAAATGGGAGGGGGTGGGTTTCTATAGACAATTAAACTTGGAAATACTCAGTTAAACAGAGTTAAACAGGCTTATTTACTGCAGGACCTCTCAGATCCTTCAATGCGATAATATACCTGTGAATCACCAAGAGAGGATTTGGGACTTTTCAAAAAAGAACCTTTTTTTTTTTTTTTTTCAGAACAATTGCATGAGTGCCCTGCAGAACACGAAACCGGAGTCCTAATAGTGCTGAATGGATCAAACACTAGTGCTAATTACACTGCCAATAACATACTGTGTGGGTAGTCTATATGTTAAGGGGGTGTTGAGGCAGATCAGAAACATGTATGTGTGTGTGTGTGTCTATATGTGTATAAATGTCTTTTATGCATCAACCCCAGAATGCAGCTTCAAAATATTTATATATCCATATAAGTTAGTTTTTATTATAAACAATTTCAGGTGCAGAGAAGTGGACAGCTGAGCATGACCAACTCCTCACACCCATGACCAGAGTCCGCAGTCAGCAGCACCTGGCAGTCTGGTCTCCTGTCCCCTTCCCGTTTCCCTCTACCCCTGCCAACTGGATTACTTTGAAGAAAAGCTCAGGCATCGTCTCATTTCATCTGTAAATCTTTGAGTGTGAATCTCTAAAATGCATAAGGGTTCACTTTAAAAACATAACCATAACACTATCACCACACTAAAAATTTCAAAATAACTGAAGTCATTTTAACTATTTCTTTTCAAGGAAAGTTGTTAACTAGGCCAGAGTCCAGGATTTATTGAGCACTTACTATGTGCCAGGCACTGTGCTGCAAGCTTTCTCAAGTTTCTTTCTTTCTGTCTCACAGCTGCGCTCCGCAGGAGCTGCTTTACAAACATGGAACCCCCTGTAGGAGTGGTTAAGCCTGCGGTCGCCAAGTGCTCTGCCACTTACAGGCTCTTTGACTGCAACAAGGTCACCTCCAATCTCCTTAAGTCTCCTTTTCCACCTGTAAAATGAGGCAAAGAATACAAGTCCACTCTGGTGGGCTGGCCTCACAAGCTCATGCGTGAGACCCTAAGGGGCTCTGCTCTCTTCTTCTGCATGTGTCGGTACCAGGAGGACAACCTCACTGAGGTCCCACCTACTAGGGTTGGCCTGGTGTGACAACTCAGCCAGTCCCTGAGGTCATGCCCACCTCCTTAGGTAAATGTGGTTCATCTCTCGGTGCCATTTCTCTCCGCTGTCTCTCTGCAGGATGCCCCCAGGCTCCTTGGGGGGAAGAGGGGTGGCTTCCTGGGTGGGGGACCACAAAACTCACAGGGAAGGCCAGGGCAGTCTTCCAAATGGAAAAGAGCTGGAAACCTTTGCACAAGGGCAGCAGACATAAATGGGCTCTGCTCCAGGTAAACCCTGCCCACAGGGACCCCTTCTCAGACCTTGCCCGACCCTGGCCCCTGGCCCCTGGAGGCAATGTCTTTGTTCTCCTGGGTGCTGTTCACTCTGGTGGAGGCATGACCAATGTCTGTGGCCCGGCAGGTTGGGCCTCAGTCACCTTCCCTGGAGGACTTGCTCCTTCTTACTGCCAAGGGCTCTGTGAGCCACTGAGGTCTGGCTGTACCTCCTCTATGTCCCCTGCCAAGAGGCCCACCCTGTGGCCCTGAGTTACCTGACCACTCTGACAAGGCCCCTGGCTGGACCTTCACTTCCCAATGTGTTCTAGTTCACAGAATCTCTTGGGGTGGCCCCATTTTCATTCCTGTCTTTGTCAGGCATGGTGACTGCTGTGGGTACGACGAGGGCCAGTGTCATGGCAATGTGTCCCTACTGAGCTCTCCCCACCCCCTGGCAGGCATATGGCTCATACCCGTGCTCCATAAATAGGTGTTGAGTCAATGCCTCAAATCTAGGCCTCCCTCTGCGTGGCCAGGATACACTGAGAATACTTCAAAACAGTCACCCCGAGGCTAGTATGGAAGCAACCTTTTTCCTGGAATCCTCACTGGGAAGATAAATGACAGGTATTAGAAATGCATCAGTTTGTGATAAGAAAGAGGTGTCTGCTCAAATTAGCTCAAGTGACTAGGTAGCTGGAGAACACAGAGGAATCATGCAGAACCCAAGTTAAGGAGGGACTGCTGAGCCAGTCAGGAACTAAATGGTGGCAGGCATGTGCCCTGCGCAGCCCTCTCCACTGGCGCTCAGTGGCCTCTCACCCCACGTCTTTCAGCTCATTTGCTTCCTGTGCAAGGTTCTGAGAAGTGTGGCTGAACTGAGTGGTCTGGCCTGGGAATTATCAGAGGCAGTGGGAGGAGGGTTACCTACTTGCTCTGCTGCATGAAGAGGGGATAAGACGCACTGGGCAAGCTTCTAAGCTTCCAGCATAACGATGCTATGTGAAAATTACACTTAAGAAAGACAACCTTGACAACTCTTTGTATCTTGGACTGGCTCTTTGGGGTCTTAGTATTAGTGTTTTTTCTACCCAAGTGAAGCCATGCCTCTTTTAATAAAGCATGCTTTACTTTAACAATCTTTAGGCATCCATTGGGGTGTCTTTACTTTTGTTCTGCAGTGAAGCATACGTTACAGACAGATGCTCTTTATGAAGCACTCCCTTGCCTCTCTCTGCTGGGGAATTCCAATTGTTAATTAGCAGAAGGGGATCATACAACCAATTGAGAAGCAGTCTGCTGTCCTTAGTTTTCAGAAAGATTCGTCCAACATGCATTCTGTTTGGAGATGCATAGCGAACTTCATTTCATGCTGGAGATAACATCAGAAGATAATTCCATGCAGAAGATCAGGGAACAAGTAGCCACTGGAGTATGGTTTTACCAAAGAATAATATGCACAGTGAGGAAAAATGAGGTTTTTATACCAACAGATCAGCCGTTGCTACAGTTTTAAAACTGGCTTTAAAAAAATAATTCCTCCACACTCATAAAAACCTTTAAAATTGTTTTCACACAAATCCACAGTAATTGCTTTAGTGGGCCTTTGCCCACTAAATTCATTTAATAATGAATCAGGGTAGGATTATGATTTTGCACACAATCGTGATTTGAATGTTACCTTTTGAAGTTACATGACAGCTCTAATAAGATGATTTATTTAATTCCTACTCTTTTTTTGCAGAAGAGGAAACCACTTTTCATTTTGTTGTTGCTCAGTTTTCTATCAGACTTCCAGAAAAAATCCCACTTTTAATGTAACAAAAGAGTTCAAATGTGTTGTCCTGCAAATTACAATCTACAAGCATTCTGGGATGAGTGAAGGCTGTTCCTTTTCATTCCACACATTCTCCAAGTTCCTTTGCAGATAATACTGTTTGTTACACTACATGTGGCCAGCCTTTCATGTGACCTCTACAAAAAGGGGAAAAGGAAAATTGTGCATCAGTGCAAAACAAACTCTACCGAAATGGTTGGTCTCCGAGGTGCTCCAAATCATGGATTTCAGATCAAGAAATGGCAGTGATGTCTGTGTGGAGTTGCGTTTTCCCATTACACTCACGCCTGTGAACGGGGTGGTTCCATCGGCTTCAACTGGACCATACACCAGACACTCAGAAGGTGAATCTAGACCAAGGAAAATTGTAACATGTGATAGTGATTTGGAACCTCTCCAGTAAGAAATTTCTGCTTATACTGCACTGTAGTTTGAAAGTCCCCACGGCTTATTGGTTTAGAGTGATTATAGAGTCTCTTCCAGGCAAAAATGCAACATATAGCTGTCTGTTCTCTGTAATGTTCTGTCCCTGTAGATGCTAACTACATTCTACATTCTTGGCTGCACGCCTTATACTCACTAGCTTTATTTAAAAATACATCTATTGCCTAAAGACGCCTGGTACAGCCACAGAAGATAAAGAATTGTAAGGAATAAATGAAATTAAGCACCCAGATCAGCGATGGTTTTGTGCAAGGAAAAGGCACAGCTGGTGCCCTTTCAGAAGGCGAAACAAGACTAATTGGATAATCTAGAAACCAATTAGACTGAAGTAGGCAAGAGAAGTCATTGTTCAGCTGAGATACATTCTCTGGCAGAGGAAGGAAAAGCTTTATGTGCATAAAATGTGACATGAGGAATTGGAATTCTATTTGACATAAACTTTAAAATTTCTTTTCCCTTGTAATGGTATAGGGCATTAGGAAGCCGGTGACCATGAGTCAGAGTGAGATTGGGCCCCTCAGGTACAGGAGAGCACGTATATGGGCCTGGCTGTCTCATCAGTGACTGCCATGAAAAGAAGTGTTTTGTTACGTCCATTACAGTTAAACATTCTATGAAAAGAAAATGGATTTTACACCTAATTGTACTTAGCATTCTGTGTGGCTATATGCTCAACCCAAAAAAGCCCTAATTATGTTGCTAGTAAGAGTCATGTGCAGAGCTTAATGTCCTTGGTACATTAGCACATTAGGAAGGCATAAGCTATGAATAAATTGAAGTGTTATTGTATGAGCACGTACCTACTCAGAGGCTGCGTGTGTAAGAGGGCTGGTCAAACTAGGGACACCAGCTGTCACCTGTCCTAGATGAAATTAACCGGGCCTCTGGGTGGAGGGTGTGAAATTGATCCCATGGCCTCATTTCTATAGTCCTCGAACCAACAGGCCTCAGCAGCTCTGGAGCAAGGTGAGGTAATGGCATCTAACACTTGATGTAGTAAACAGCAAGACCTCTGGTCCACCAGAGGGACATAGTGTCTCATTGTATTTCCAAGATCTGCCTCATGCCTAGTTCTGACTGGGGCTCGGTAAACAGGGAAATGCTGGAGCATAATGTCCTCCAGCTCCATCCATGTTGTTGCAAATGGTAGGATTTGTTTCTTTCTTATGGCTGAATAGTATTCCATTGTGTATATGTACCACATCTTCTTTATCCATTCATTACTGATGGACACTTAGGTTGCTTCCATATCTTGGTTTTTGTAAATAGTGTGGTGATAAACATAGGGGTGCATATGTCTTTTTGAACCTGAGCTACCACCTGTTCTAGAAATAACCAGAGAAGGGCTGACCTCAAGAGAGCTGCCTTCGAGAGCCTTCCCTATCATTTCACCTGTTCCCTCTCTCGCCACCGCACCCCCCACCACTGTCCTCCCTCACAAGTGCCATTCAGCACCCAATGAAGCTCTCGGCACTACTGCTGCCAACTGGTTCCTTACCCACATAATTGGCCTCCCATCCCTGCCAGGTCACGAAGGAACCTTTCCAGCACCATTCCCCTCAGGCTCCTGGCCTGAGAGGGGCTGACACTGGGTCAACTACCGGCTCCTGGATGGCTTTTTAGAGCAGCCAGCCCCAAACAAGGAGATTTGGCTAAGCAGAGAAAGAGTGCATCACTTGCTGATTATAAGTCCTTCCCACTTAGCCGCCCACACCAACCCTCCTGTCCGTAGCCTCCCCAAGCTCAGGGCACCGGACTGATCCCTGGCTCAGCAACCAGAAAGCCAGATGCGCATATCCAGGGGTGGCTCAGTGACCTGATCACACCTCAAGCCTCAGGCTTTTCAAGGATGTCCTGTGACCTTTCATCTGGAGCTGCCTGACTGCCAACACCCTGAATCCAGTGTCCCTGGGACAGGAGAGTGGTGGTGGATATCCGCTATGCCCAGCAACCACATGCCGCCACACAGAAGGCAGTCAATATGCCTCACTGGATAAGTCTCTGCCCTGCTTTCGGAGATGGTTCTCCATATGTGTGCCTGTGGTGGTCATAGTTTCTCTTTTCCTTTTAGGCAGATTTTTAAAAATTATAACAAAATATATATACATAAAATTGACCATTTTTACCATTTTTTAAGTGTACAGTGGCATCACGTACATTACTTTGGGATGCAGCCATCACCCCTATTAATCTCCAGAACTTTTTCATCAACCCAAACTGAAACTCTCTACCCATTAAACAACAACTCCCATTCTCTCTTCCCCCAGCCCCTGGTAGCCACCATACTTTCTGTCTCAATGAGACTATCCTAAGTATCTCATAGAAGTGGAATCCTTTTGTATTTGGTTTATTTCGTTTAGCATAATGCTTTTAAGGCTTATCCATGTTACAGTATGTATTTCATTCCTTTTCAAGGCTGAATCATATTCCATTGTATGGATCCACCATGTTTGGTTTATCCATTCATCTGCTGATGATCACTTAGGTTGTTTCCACCTCTTGGCTACCATGAATAGTGCTGCAATGAACATGGGGGTGCAAATTACAAATATCAGTCTGAATCCTTGCTTTCGATTATTTTGGGTATTGAAGGGACTCAGAACAAGTCTCCTCAAAATGTGCTACTTTGGCATGCGGACTACCTTGAGCTGAAGGCAGTCCAGACCCTGCAGGCTCAAGAAAAACTTTAGCACCCTGCCCCCCTTATCTACCTAGAATTTAAATTGGGGATTTCCCCAGAATGAGAGTTTCTGCCAGAGATACATCTTACCTGAGTGTCCCATCTGGGTGGCAAAGCAAACATCTACTTCCAAACATCTGCTCTTCCTGTTCCCCTATGAATTGCCCCCTCCCCACTGAAGCCCCAGACCCCTATCCCATTCCTTAGCTCAGGAAGGCATAGAAACTGCATTCTACCTTTCTGTGTTGAACCTCTCGTGTATGTGGGGTTCCCATACATATGTAATTAAATTTGATTTCCTCCTGTTAATCTGTCTCTTGTCCATTTAATTCTTAGACCAGCCAAAAGAACCTTTGAAGGGTAGAAGAAGATTTTTCTTCTCCAACAGTACATACTCAGAAAAGGAATTAATGGGTCATCTGATAATTCTATTTTTAATTTTGGAGAAACCACCTGTTTTCTACAGCAGCGGCACCATTTTACATTCCCTTCAGCAAAGAGCAAGCTTCCAAGTTCTTCACATTCTTTCCAAAACTCATCTTCTTGTTTTAATTTCATCTTAAAATAATAGTGTCTTGCCAATGGGTTTCAGCCCTGGGCAAGGTCACTATGGATTCAATGTGACCAAAGAAATGACAGTAGAGTGTTCTTGAAGTGAAAGGGTTTATACCCAACTTTATTTCCACAGTGGCAGGTCAAGTGCCAGAATCCTGTCCACTAAGAGCGGGTCTGCATGCAGCAAGCCCGTCTCTGCCTCTGGGCCCCTCTACCCCCGCGGCCGTCTCAGCCTCTGTCTTTGGCACTACCACCAAGCCCACTCTCTGCTCTCCTGCAGCCCCGAGCACTGGGCTGAGGTCTTTATATAGAGTCAATAGGATTGTATTGCCCACACGTATGTAATGAGCTAGCCGACCAAGGCCAGGTGAGAATCCTGGCCACGGGAACCTTCACTGTACCCACAGATAGCAATCCCAGGGAGTGTGGAGCGGCATCTCCCTGCGGTTTTGATCCACGTTTCCCTAATGACTGATGATGTTCAGGGTCTTTTCATGTGCTTATAGGCCATATGTCAGTTTTCCTTTGGAGATGTTCAAGTCCTTCACCAATTTTTTTAACTGGGCTCCTTTGTTGTTGTTGAGCTGTCAGAAGTATTTTTAATCTAGGTGAAGAAATCCTTGTTAGACACTTTAAACAGTCAGCAAAGTAATGGTTTCCTGACTGAGCTCTGCGTCATGCCACGTGCCCCGCATTTATTAGCTCGTTTAATACAACCAGCACACCATTCCCTCAGAAGTCAGGTGGAATGAAAGTAAGCAGCTAATTCACACAGCAAGGACAGTGACATAAACAGCTCCTGGGGCCAAGGCCTGCCAGACCTGGCTGCAGATTTGGAAGCCCACCCCAGGGCAGCGGTTGTCAGCCTGAGCTGTTGCTGGAGGCGCCTGGGGTCGGCCTCTCAAAAGTCCCAGACCAGGGCTTCTCAGTCCCACGTGCACTTCAGCATCATTAAAACCCTGTGGAACTGGTAAAAGCCAGTTTGGCCTGGTGCCCCCATCTCCCCAGACCAATGACATCAGAACCTCTGGCGGTGGTGGTCGGACATCAGTATGTCTGAAAATTGCCCAAGTAATTGCAAGGTGTAGTAGGGGGTGAGGACCACTGCTCATCAACGCGACGACCCGATTTGAAACAAATGCATTCGTTTTGTCCTTCCTTGTTTGCTTGAACGATTGGTATAGGTGGGAAGAGCGCCGCGTGTATTTGTCTTCCGATCTTCGGATCCAGGGGGAGGCAACACCCTCCACCCCAACCCTTACAGCAGAGCGCAGGGCGAGGCCCGAGCAACCTCGGCCCTGCGCCCCGCGCCCGGAGCTCTGGGCTCCAGCCTGGCGGGTGCCGCCCCGCGCCCCACGCCCCCGCGCCCCCAACGCCGCCCCTGCGCCCCCGCGCCGTCTGCTCCCGCGCCCCCCTGCCCCCTCGCCCCCGTCGCCCCCTCGCCCCCGCGCCCCCTCGGCTCCCGCGGCCTCAGACCCCGCGAGGCCCCCTCTAAAGTCAACCCCGCGGAGCGGCGGCGGCCGGACAGTGCTGCGGCCCGGGTCGGAGCCATGGCCCGGGGTGCGCCGGCCTCCCCGGCGGGCGGCGCGGGCCTCGGGGGCCGGCACAGTGGCATCACCCAGTGGTGAGCGGCGGGCGCCGGCCCCGGGGGGCTCTCCCGCCGACGGAATGAAGGAGGTGGAGCCAGGAAGGGGGGACGCGTCGCCCCCGTCCCGCTGTCCCCAGGACCCAGGGCCGGTGCCGAGTACGGGGCGCTACGGTCCGCGCTGTGGCGCCCGATCAAAGGTCCGACAGGACTGCCGTTCACACCCGGGACCAGCGCCCCTTAATGCTGGGCAGAGATGAAACTGGACACACGCACGCACTGTAACGGCCTCAGGTCGCAGTGGCGGTGGGGCAGGGTGTGTTTTCCATCTGGGGCTTCCCTGTCGGTCGCACTTCCCGGGGAAGCAATCCAGACTGACCCGCACCGAGGGGCTTGCTGGTTGCACTGGCGTTTACAGACACATCTGAGACATCTGAGCGCACGTGGGAGTTCGCCAGAGGAGGACATGTGTTCTCTTGGTTTGAGACCCAGAATGGGTCATTTTCAAACTTAGAGGCGAGAAATGTTTAGCTCTAACGGTGCATTCGACACTGTTTGTGAAATTCATATCTGGCTATTTAAATAGAGGCAGAATAAAACTGGAAAGAAAAGTACCATAAGCCCTTGGGACTGACAAACTCAAGGGTTTGCAGCCCTTCATAAATAGGGAAAATAATTGAAACCAGTCCTAATACTTCCGTTTTATGATGTGAATAATCAGTGGATATCTGATTACTTTTTTTTTTAAGTTTTAAAGAATATTTCTCAGGAAAGATTTCCTGAAAAAATTATGAGTGAAATAGAAAAATGAAGGGTGTGTTTGTGGTTATATCCCAAAAAGGCCTAAAGGGTTTCTGGGGTTTGCACTGTGCTCCAGAGACTTGAAAGAATGATTATAGATTCAGAAACTACCTGGACATGTCCTGAGGTCGCAGGTGAGCTGACAGAGTGCAGACTGCTCACAACGCAGCTGCTCTGATCTCGCAGGAGGGTGGCAACCACTTTAGTGGTGAGCCAAGCTAATTCAAGTCCTGCCTCAAATTTCCATCCCTACAGGTTTCGGGAGGAGGTGGGTCCATAGAGGTGGAGAAGGGCATAGTGTTCTGTGGAGGGCTGCTCTTAGGCATCCAGTGTATGTATGATGTGGGAGGTTTACCAGGTCACTGGTACTACTGGTTTTCCCTCTGGCATTAAACAGCCCCACCACATCATGCCCACTAAGACGACCACTAGCAAACAAACAAAAATACAAAATAACAAGTGTTGTCATGGATGGAGAGAGACTGGAACCGTTGTGCACTGTTGGTGGGAATGTAAAATGGTATAGCCACCATGGAAACCAGCATGGCGGTTCCTCAAGACACTGACCCCAGAGCTACCCAGTGAGCCAGCATGTCCACTGCTGAGTATGTTCCCCCAGAGAACCAGGAGCGGAGACTCAGACAGCCAGTCACACACCTGTGTTCACAGCAGGATTACTCACGACAGCCAGAAGGGGGAAGCCAACCAAGTGTCAGTCAGCCATACGATGGAATAGTAGTCAGCCTTAAAAAAGAAAGGACCTTTTGACACATACTACAATGTGGAGGAACCTTGAAAACTTTATGCTTAATGAAATAAGCCAGTCATAAAAGGGTAAATATATGATTCAATTTATTTGAGGTACTTAGTTAAAGACACAAAAAGTAGAATGGTGGGGAGGGACTGGGGAGGAAATGAGGAGTTAGTGTTTAATAGCAGGAAGGGTTTCCATTTTGCAAGCTGAAAAATGTTGTGTGGGTGGATAGTGGTGATGGCTACACAACCATGGGAAGGTACCTAATGCCTTGGAACTGTGCATTTAAAAGTGTGAAATTCAATGTTATACGTATTTTACCACAACTAAAAAGTAATTGAAAAAAAGAAAAAGAAAACACAAGAGAGCTCCTCAGTTTGGAATCCAGAGCCTTGGCATCACAGAGGATGTTAGAAGATGCCCGCAAAAACTAGCTTCCAAGAAGAGCAGCTGCAGTACTGGAAGGCCAGTTGTCCGGACACTGGGAAACAGCTCAGGTTTCGGTGAAAGACCAGGGAGGCGCTGATTGTTGTCCCATGGAAGCATCTCTCCGTTTTCAGCATGACTTCATTGTTTCATTTCCCAATCAGTCCCTAGCTAGGTCCCCAGCGTTTCTTAGAGACGAGTGCCACTGTCATCAGCATATGATAAATTCTCCAAGGAGAAAGAAAGGTCCTGAGAAGCCCAGGACCGCCTGCTCCTTTCTTTTTTGTTTCACAGACAGGATTGACCATAGCAATGGGGAGGGAGGAGGTGAGACATCAGGTGAGCGCAAAAGGATGAAGAGCTGTGCTCTGACTGCCCCTGCTGGGGTGCAGACCCAACAGGTCTGACAGAGCAGGTCCCCTGACTGCAGACCTCATGAGGAACTCGGAGCACTGTCTGATCCCACTGTGTGCTGAACCTGGCCATAGACTTAATATCTGTCTCCCACATATAATGTGACTTTTCCAAATTTCTGCAGACTCTGTTCAAATTAATAAAAGGCAAATTTATTTTGAAAGGTACAGAATTCATAATAGCTTTTGATGAGGCCGAATCAAAGTACAGTGTAATTCCCAAGGTGTGCAATTCCCAGCATTACATTTTCTTTATGATGGCAATTGCTCAGTGTGAGAACCACAGGGTGCTGAAGTTGGCAATTGCCAAATTGTCTGTCACTCAAAATAAGGAGAACATCACAAATGTCCTCAAGATCTTAGCAAACAACTTCATCTAATAACAAGACCTGGAAAATGATGTTATTAGGCAGCCAAGCAAAGAATTTAGTGATCTGATCCACTCCAAACTTGGACAGGCTTTATAATTGTGCATCACCAAAAGCTATTTTGGTGGCAGGGTATAAAACCTTGAGGAATCTCACCAGCCAGTTGTTCTGCCCAGCCCTACTACCTGCACATTCCCCATTCAGCCCCTTCTTGCACCCATATGACGCTGAACATCGGGCTCGCCTCCTGTAGGTAATTCTATGCTGCCAGTCTTGCTTCCTGTCAGGATTTTGAAGGAAGACATAAAAATGATAATAAGAGCTTCCACGTGCCAGTCAGTGTCCTAGGCACATCACACACTTGTTTTCTAATCACAAAAACTCTGTGAGGTGTCTTGGAGTCAGAATTTAAACCCAGGTCCATGAGGCTCAAATCAAAGTCTTCACTGCATAGCAGATCACACGTTCCTGTGTGTGCAGATGAAGGGGTGACGTGACTACTGTTTGAGCCGAAGAGAAAAGATGGCCCTGAACAGAGATGCTCTCACAGGGCAAACGGAAGCCCCTTTTCAGGCCTCCATCTGTCCAGTTCGTGTATGCTGACTGCCTCTCACAGGCCGGGCTCTGAGATCTGCTGGGAACTTTGGGGAAACAACCAGGGAGGGTATGTGGTCAGAAATGGGGTGAATGTCTTGGAGCTAAGTCACCAGTTACTTCTGTTATTCTTACTGACAGTATTTTTTTGGCTGCCTTGTCCACCTGGATAACAGGCTCGGCAATGTCATTCTGAAATAGGAGGACAATAGTTCACAGAGACCTCCGGCAAATGAATTTCTGTGTCAAGGAAGCACAATTCACCAAAAGTTAAACCGGAGTTCATTTTCAGGAGTGAGTATGTTGCACATTTCCTTTTGAAGGAGCTTATCCAGTAGTAGCTATGAATAAACAAAAGTGGGTTTGAACTAATGTCTGGCACATTTTGTTACAGTTCCCCAACTTTTACCAACATTTTTCTGTGAGACCTCAGGTAAAGGCTTCTCATATTTCAACAAGTGGTGCCTTAACCAAAGAAACATAAATATCTACATAGAGGAGTTTGCCATAGCCCCACCCCACCAGTAGACATAACTTTGGATTCAACCTCAAGTCAAATTATTGGTGCTGTAGCAGCTGTATGTAACCCTTGTGAAGTGGCTTAAGTGTCAAGTTTCCACAGTTATGTTACAGAAGACTCAGAAAATCCCCTCCATGTGCCTGTCCTGGGTTGGACAGTGTCCCCCCAAAATGCATGTCCATCTGGAATCTCACAGTGTAACCTTGTTTTGGAAATAATCTCTGCCGATATACTTAGGTAAGGTGAGCTCGCACTGGATTAGGGTGGGCCCTAAATCCAGTCACTGGCGTCCTTGTAAGAAGGGAGAGGACACCCAGAGAGGAGGAGGCCAGGCGAAGACGGAGGCAGATAGCTGAGCGATACATCTGCCGCCAAGAAATGCCAAGGATTTCCGGCAGTCCCCAGAGGCTGGGAGAAAAGCACAGAGCAGATCCTCCCCCAGAGCTTCTGTAAGGACCCAACTCAGCTGACACCTTGATTTGGGACTTCCACCTTCTAGAACTGCAAGAGAACACATTTCTGTTGTTTTAAGATGCAAGGCCTATGGTAATTTGTTACCTTAGGAAACCAATACAGGGCCAAAGATTTGCCCCCATCTGCTGATTTTTCCTTCTTCTGGAAACCCAGTGGGGTTTTATCAATTGTGACTGTGGTCCTCAGCTCTCAAGGAAATTGCACCTGGACCTCACCATACCTCATCCCAGAAAATAATCTGTCTTTCATCAATAAGAAAGGAAAAGACTTATTCCCTGCTAAAAACTTCTTTGGTGTTCATGAATTATGCTGGCTTGCTTTATGTATTTCTTTAAAAAAACAGGGAGCTTCCTGACTCTATCCTGAATCAGGAAAAGGAAGGCTGTGATTGGCTGTCACCATGGACCACACTGCCTGGCCCCACACACTCACATGGCACTGGGCTGCCCTGGGAGCCCTAGCAGAGCCCCAGGGCCCAGGAGCATTTGGGCAGATGAAAGGCCTATCCCCAGCAGGGGCCTCAGCACTGCAGGTCACATCCAAAAACCACTTAGCTCCGTACCCAGTGGGAAAGGGAGAGTGAAAGTCTCCCTACCACCGCTCTGTCCCTTGGTGTCTTGTATTTTACACTTCATTGCAACCCAAATAATTAGAATATAGTAGCCCACCCTTAATCATTTGGGTTTTAAAATCATGCAAACAAGTGCCGAAGAGGTCGAGGCACACGGAGGGAGAGCAGTGCACACGGGCCCCCTGTCACAGGCGCACGGGGACTAGGAAGCCTCGCTGGCTCCCACAGTCACCTGCAGGGGTGACAGACCCTCAGGGGCAGTGTGCTTTTGTGTCTTGGTTAGGAATAATCCTCCACTTTATAGTTAAAGACATTTTGGCCTCAGCCTTAATAAAAGTACATGAAAGAGTGTCAGTTGACTTGGGCTTCTTTTTATTATGCATACATGCCAAAAATAATTTTTTTTTAAACAAAAACAAAAACCTAACATGTTTAGAGTCGAAAGGCCCACAGTCAATATTCTTAACTCTGGGCTGAGAACAAAGGGATACATTACTGATGCTGATTGGTGCACCTTTGAATTCGATAATTCAAATTATTTCATCCAGGTGGACTCCCACATTTGTGTCTGACCATTGATACTCATCAAAATGTTCTGCTCTAGAAAAACAGATCCCCTTTCCTCTCCCTTGTCTTTCTCTCCCCCCAGGTTGGTTGACAACTTCTGTATCTGTGAAGGCTTTAGTGTGCCTCGCTACCTCATGTATGAGATTTATGTGGAGATCTGTGGGCAAAATGCCCAGAACCAAGTGAACCCATCCATCTTTGGGAAGGTAGGTCGGAAGATAGAAAACACAGCATTCACTGAGTAAATCAAGTACCCAAATTAACTGATGAGGAAATGTTAGAACTGATTTGGGGCTACTGGATCCTCAATGGGTGTAAGTGGCTTCATTCTGGAAAGCCAACCAGATGGTTAACATACTTTTCTCCATGGAAACATCATTGTATCCTTTGTCCACACTTAATAGTGAGGGGCCAGGTAAGGTAAGGAATGGGTGTGACACCTAAGAGAACGCACCTGTGGCAGCTCCAAACATGCCACATGCTCAGCCAGGTTTGTTGGGTCGTTTCCTGCATAGAAATGCCAGCACTTAGCACCACATGAGCTCTGAGATGTGCGGTTTCCAATAACTGATGCTTCCCACCATTTGGTTGTACTTAGAAGACTCATTGGCTCCTAATGATTTCCTCTAGAGGAAACTGCTTTACCAGGAACTTCGTTTAGACCATATGATATACAGCAAACATTAGCACAAGGATAGTCTATCTGAGGCAGATATTTATTGAGCAGCTATGTGCCAGATATTTATTGAGCAGCTCTATGTGCCAGGCACCATTTTAGATGCTGGGGATACAGCAGTGAACAAGACAGAGAAAAATCCTGCCCTTATTGAACATATTATATTATAGTTGGGGGAGACAGATAAGATAAAATGCATAGTGTATTAAATGGTTGTAACTCTGGTGGGGGGGGGGGAACAGGACAAAATACCTTCAAAACCAAAACCAGTCAAAGGGAGAAATAAAGTGGGAGAAACCTGTTTACTTCTTACAAGCAGTCGTCCCAGATCTTTCTCGAACTGACTGCAGCAGAAGAGGCCCCCCACCAACCTCTCCAGTCCATGTAAGCCCTCCTTGCCCTTGTAATTACCTACTGATGTGAGATGAACTACTCTCCACCTCTTGAAAACACCTATTGATATGGCCTGGCAAGAGGTTCTGGAAATACTGCAGTTTTACCCACAATGATATAAATGTTTTGGGGGAAAGAGCAGAAGGAGATAAGGACTGTATGTGTGGAGGGGGAGGGCAGTTGTGTGTTAGGGAAAGAATTGTTCTTTTAAAGAAGGCAAAGAGACAGCAAGTATGTGGATAGAGCAGCAAAGAGCAGTGCAAGCAGGGTCAGTGCAAAGGTGGTGAGGCAGGAGGGAACCTAGGTGTAAGGAGGCTTACAATGGCTGGAGTTAGGAGATCAGGGAGCGAGACCAGGGACTCAAATCAGGGAGGTGACAGGAGCCCAGGTGTGCAAGGAGTGGACAGGGATGTGGCAGTGAGAATGGGTCAAATTCTGGGTATATTTGAAAGGCAGAGCTGATAGGATTTGTTGATGGAAAGAAATAATAGAATCAAGGGATTTAATTGTTATTAAAGTGACAATAATAATTTTCAATCATATTGTGTTTATTTTCAGGGCACTTTTCTTTTCTTCATGCTACTCTCAAAAAAATCTGGTGTGTATTTTATATGCACAGCCCATCTCAATTTGGATTCACTACATTTCAAGGGCTCAGTAGCAGTGCAGCCCATGGTTAGGTTCTAAGTCACCAGGCATCTCCTCTTTCTCCCTCTGGTATATCCTTACACCTCTGGCACTCTGCCTGTCTCCGCTGGCCTGCTGCATACCCCTCCCCAGAAGCCAGCTTCCTCCAGTGGCTTCCTGATTTCCTATGACTGCTGCTTATATGGTGTTTCCCGTGATGCTGCCCCTGACCTTTGGCCCCAGTGCCCGACACTGTAACAGTCAGTGGGCAGAGAGGCCCGCAGGAAGGACATGGGGGTGGGAAGGGAACAGTTGGTCTCTGTAATGCTTTTAGCCCATGCAAGTAGCTTTGGAAACCAAGAAAATAAATGAGGAGTGAATAAGGTCAAGGGTCCCACAGCTAGTTCAATACTTGGTGTGGCTAATCCAGTCTCCCGAATTGTGGGTCAGACCTCTTTTCACTTGTTAGTACCTCAAAAATATTCTTGAGTTCAAAGAGACCTTGGAGGTACCTGGCCCAATGGCACACTCAGGGCTAGCATCCTTGGGAAGCACCTCTGGCTGGGAGCTTTCTGGGAGGACGAATGCCCTCTGGGCAGAGACAGCCACAGGGCTGAGAGCTGGGTGAGGGGGCAGCAGGCTTCTGCACTGGAAGCTGCTCTCCCTCTGGTGAACCCAGTCGCACCCCAGGATCTGTGACTTGACAAGCAGAGCACAAGCTGATGAAAACCCGCTCAACTCCTCATCAGGGGCCTTGATGCGGTTCACAGCCTGCGCAGTCACACTGCTTTGGTGGCCACCTGGTCCGGCTGAAATGATGTGGGCGACAGCGTGCGTGCTCACCGGGCACAAACGTGCATGCTCACCGGGCACAAAGCAGCCAGTTCCATCCCTTCCCTCCCTCCCTCCCTTCTCTCCTTCCTTCTCTGTTGTGGCTGCTAGTCCTCCGGTGGGTCCTCAGCACTCATCCCGGCATGGCCTGACTCCACCTGGCTATTCAGTTCTTAACAATGTGAAAAACGCCTGTGAGCCTGCCACCCCCCATGAACTATAGCCCCAGTTCCTCCGTGCCCTACCTTCCTGCCTTCCCCAGATTGACTGGGGACCATCAGTCTGCTTATCTTGCCTTTTTAAAGAGAGTTTTGGTGTATTTATATGTTTTTTTTAAACCTTTAGACCACATTCACCCATTCTGCCCACCCCCACCTCTAGCAATCACCAATTAATTCTCTGTATCTGTGGATTGGTTCTGATTTAGATTCCATGTGTAAATGAGATCATGTGGTATTTGGCTTTCTCTGACTTATTTCATATATATATTTCTGAAAAGTGTATTTTTTAATTTTGTGGCTTAACTTTTTAAAAAGGGGCATCATATTGTCATCTTTGGGAACTTTTTCCACTAAAATGACAGTTGGTCCTTGAACAACAAGGGTTTGAACTGCGTGTCTCCACTTATATGTGGATTTTTTTCCAATAAATATATTGGAACATTTTGTGGAGATCTGTAACAATTTGAGAAAACAGTTTTTTTCTTTAGCTTAGTTTATTGTAAGAATCCAGTATATATTACATAGAACATACAAAATATGTGTTCATCGACTGTGTTACTGGTAAGGCTTCTGGTCAACAGTAGGCTGTCAGTACCTAGGATTTTGGAAACTGAAAGTTATTCTCAGATTTTTGACTGCAAGGGAGGTCGGAGCCCCCAGTCCCTACATTGTTCAAGGGCCAACTATACCTAAGACTCACTTAACTCATTTGCCTGCTGGGTAATATTGCAGTTTACTCATGCCCTGTCCAATTGATGAGCATTCGAGTTGTTTCCAGATTTTGCTTCTTGTCTCCTCCATGCATATGAAGATGCTCTCTTGGGCACGTGCGTTCAGGAGTGAACTTGCAGAGGGCAGGGTATGGGACTATGATGGGGACGGAGCCACACTGGTTTCCAAATAATTGCTCCAAATTGCCCGCCCCCCAGACAATGGATTGCAATGTTGTTTCCAAAACAGGACCCTTTCAGATTCATTCCTCTAGTGGAAATCTTCATCCTTGAAACTTACAGTCAGAAATTCTGCACCTTTGATAATCATAAAATATGTGGGACAGTCTTCCAATATGACAGCTGCTCAAATGTTTGTATCTCCCTGCCTTCCCTTCTCCACTCCGAATATTCCCAGCTCCCAAACGTTCACCTTCCTGCCCACCTGTTTCATTAAAACTCTAATTTATTGATGATGCTCCTCTTAAAGGTAGGGGGCCCCACTGGTACAACCCAGTTCCTCAGCAGTGTTCAGAGGACAGAGGCTCTTACTTTTTCTTCTTTCTTTCCTTTTCCTGTTTTTGAGGGAGGTAAGGGGCTGCTCTGAGCTTTTATCCTTCCATGTCACTCTGTTAGTTTCATTTTTAAGCTTGTGGTCACCAAAAATAAAAATTTTTTCATATGAATTAAAATAAACTTAGACCTCCCCAAACTGCTTTGTCAACTATGAAATAACAAAAGATTGTTCGAACCCAAGAGTGGCTATTACCTTTCGCCTATATTTCAGCTTCTTAGTTTTGACTGGAGTTCTATTTACCAGTTGTATTTATCTTCTTGAATCTTATAGGTCATCCAGACTTCTCAACCTGGTGAAGCTCATATGTTTGAAAAGCATATCTCTTATCCCTCATTCAGTAAATCAAAAGCAATATGAGCGCATGCATAGTGCCAGGTACACCCTGAAGCTTGGTTGGTGTCTCTGACTAAGGTTTTCCAACCAGCCAGGAATTCCCCGGTTATCTTATCACTCAGCCCACATTTTTCCATTTCGTCACTCAGCATACTGAGACTTCCTCAAAGGTCTGGCTGAGCCCCGAGTGTCCTGGCACTACAGTGAGTTTCCCTGTCTACCTGCCCTGCAGCCTTATCAGATAGAAGTGGGGTGACTTTCGCTGGGCAGGTTTGGCTCTGAATGTTCCCTGCTTCCTCCTTTCTAGGATACCAAAGACTCTTTTTCCAAATCTTTTTTAGATGTTTTTGTATGTTGTTCCACCTCTAGGACAGTCACACTGCAGAATATTCCAAAGAAAAAGTTAAAAAGACACTCCAGTATGTGACAATGGGCATGCATTTAGCATTTTCAGCTCAGTACTTCCCTGAGAAGCCTTTCCCCCAGGTACTAAGGTAACTAACTACCTTCAGTTTTATTGGGAAATTGCCTGAATGACGAACCCACTCAGTGGAGCTGGTCTGAGGAAGGGACCCCATGCTGCCGAATTTGTGACTCAACGGAGGAGGGAGAGGAAGGGGAAAAGGATATGATCCCAAGGCAAGTTTACAAGACAAACAGCAGAATACCCAGTTCTCACTTCCTCCCTCCTCTCCTGGGAGTGGAGTTGATTCCAGATTCCACACCAAGTTCTGTGCAGATGTTAGAATGTTTCTTGTCCCTGGGCGTACAGGGGGTAATGCTCATTCCTGGTGCAAGTGACATCTTACATGGATTAGGGGATTTCCATAACTCTGACTTCCTTGCTTAAAATAACATTTGCTGATGTTTTTCTGATTATAAAAGTAATGCATCCCCTTTAGAGAAAATGTGGGAATTAGAGAAAAGTGTATAAAAGGAAGAAAATAAATACCAGCTATAGCCTCACTGTCCAGAAATGCAGCTACATGTGTGTAGTTCACTTGTATGCTCAGACGTATGTGTGCACACACGTGACCAACAGGAGCTGGAGGCGGTGAGTACAGGCGACTTCACCTTTGTCTCCCAGGCGCCTTTGGACCTGCTCGTTGGGTGGCCTCCCTCCACTCCTGAAGGAGCAGCAGGGCAGGCAGCACGGGCTCTCTAGGAATCCTTGGGTGACACACAGCCCTGTTGTCAGTCTTCTTTACCAAAGAGTCAGTCTGAGGCTTAGACTGTCCAGTCCCATGTAATATCAAAACTCTGAACTGGGTTAAAGTGGGATCTCTTCCCATCCCCTCCAGAGTGGGGTTTTGCCAGCCGAGAACTAAGTGTGGAGGCTGCTTCTCCTCCTCCCGTCCCTCTCTCCCACCCTCACTGAGTGTTGGTTTGACCCTCTGGGAGGTGGGCAGGTAAAAATGCCTGGAAACTTCCTACCAAATAGCTTCATGCATTAGGGGCCATGCAGACTCTTGTCACCTGCCTCTCTGGGTGGCCTCCTCAGGGCAGCCCTCCGCATGTCCTAGTATGCTTCCCTTGCCTTGGTGAACGACTCGCCGAAGCCTGACGGCCCATCCTGGGGGCCTTGCTGGGCAGAGTCTGAGCTCTCCCACACATCAGCTCTTTCTCACACGTAGCCAACTTCTGGCCATGGAAACTATTCAGCCATTCCCGGCCTGAATAGGCTGTGCGCGTGACAGTCCGTTTCTCCTCTGCGAGTACTGTGCTTGGCCAGACACCAGCAGCGGGGCCCTCCCAGTAAGCTTTTAGGTGAATCCATGCATCCCCTTCTACCAGGCCTGAGGCAATGGGACTACACCCCATCCCCACAGCCTTCTCTAGGCATGGGGTCATCACAGGAAATCCTCTCCTCTCCCTTCCTCAGTGTGGGTGATTTGAGTTGAAGGCTTCTAGAGTTTTAAAACCAAATTCAGCTAAAGCCTGAGGGTGCAAGTGCTGGGATGCAGGTGTCACAAGCCTCTTTGTCATCTGTTGTCTTCATGCCTCACCCTGACATAGAGATACTGCATGGATGGCCGGATTGGGAGATAGATGTGTGGATGGTAGATGGACAGCCAGTGTGCAATATAGTAGACTTAACAGCTCTGACCTGGAATCAGACTCATTAGGTCAAAACCCTGAGCAAGTGTTTTTTCCTTTTTGTGCCTAAACTTCCTCGTCTGTAAATCGAGAATAATCATAACGCTAGTGATAGCACCTTGTTTATGAGATGATTTTAAGAAATTAATGAGCAAATACCTGTAAAGAGAACTGAACTGTCCTGCTACATAGGAAGCACCCAAGAAATGTTATCTTTTATCATTACGTGCCAGCTTTCACTTGGAACAGACATTTTCACATGAAAATATTTTAAAATGCATGTTGTACAATGGCTGTAAAATATTTTTTGGATGTCCCAGAATTCATCGGACCATTTCTTTTATTGGAGATTAGGCTGTTCTGTTTATAATTGTTCTCTGTTCTAAGAAACATAAGTCTCTATCTATATCTGGTCATTTCCCTGGGAGAGAGTCTAGAAAATTGTAACCAATTCATATTCCTCATGAGAGTTCTTAATATTCTTACCAAAATCCATAATATGCTTGACCTAGAAAATGTGTTGGGTAAGAACTATGTTTAGCTATTTCAACTCATGCTATTGGATTAGGGAAGGTAAGCACTTTGGCATATGTTTTGGTCATATGTGTCTTGTGTGTATACATATTATCACCAGACCACTTTCTATTGGGGTATTTAGAGTTTTCCTTATTGATCTACATGAGCTTTCTATATATTAAGTCTATACACTTTTTACTTATTACATTTTTTGGAAATAATCATCTCAGTTGGTTTTCAAATTTTTTAAGTGTGGTGTGCCTGGTCAGAAAATAAAATCACAGGGTAGCCTGGGGTTGGAATTACTTAATAAAATCAAATGTGCAGATTATTATGCTGCCAACTAGGCAATTTATTTCTGCTTTCCCCTCCAAAACAGCAGATTATTTCCCAAGGCCTTGACTCTGAGCCCGTTGCATACTTTATAATAATTCCTTAAGGAACCTACTATTTACAACTAGACATATAGGAAAGGCTTTAATTAATTTTCTTAAGAGGAGATGAAACTGTCAGAATGTGTTGCTGAAAATGGGAATTTCTGGCTTCTAATTCTGCATGGAGACTCTGCTGAGGTTTTCTTTTATCTTCTACTTTTTCATCTGTACATTTTGGTTCTCCTTCCCTGAAGGAACCTCTTGATTTGGCCTCACAACCTTTATATTCAATCACGCAAGGCTTGCCGTGCCGGCTCCTTTCTAACCTCCTCTACACAGGGCTTGGGTGGCTTCTCACAGGAAGCGGGGCCTGGAGCCAGACAAGAGAAAACTTTCGCAACGCTGTCAAATCCCTCTGCTCGGAAGCTGGGAAAGAGGGATGCAGCTGGAAACGAAGCAAGGCAGAGGCTTGACGGGCCGGTCGGAACACCATGCCTTCCAAGCTCTGTATTTTTGTGATTTCACCACACCCTAAGATTTCCCCTTTGAACAGACATGCACTTGGATACCATGCATGTCATGGGCCTCTTCTAATTAGGACACTGGAACAGATGGCTCATTTTTTTTTAATGCAAATGGTCCTAAATACAGTATCAGTGCTATCTAACAGAATATCCATCAGAAAGATAACTGGCAGGTGAGAAGCTGAATCAGCAGTAGCTGTGTTAGTCAATACGCTAATAGCATTTGCTAACAAAACCTTTAAAGTGAAAACATTAGGCAAACAAACATAATAAAAAGTGAAAATAGCTAATACATTGGAAAAAGTGGAAAATAGTAAACTTTTGGCACACTCACATGATGGACTATAACATAGCTGTTAATCAGAGACTTCTTAATGACGGGAAATGTTTACAGTACAGTGTGGAGGGAAGGAAGTAGAAAGCAAAGTGTAGACACACCAATTGTGTGGAGCCAGTTATTTCATATGTACCCTGATAAAATATATACACACACACAGGCTTTGAACAAAAGACTGAAGGAACCTCAAGGCTTAAGTAGCACTTCCCTCTGAGTGTTACGTTTCCTTCTTTACACTTGTTTGGTTTTTCCAAATTTCACTCACATACGTTTTCTTTATAATCAGAAAAGTGGAAATACAATTTAAATATTGTAAGAGAAGAAATAGGACGTTTTGTTTCTAAATTTTTGAAATGCCACTTTAAACCTGGCTGCTTCTTTTAGCTCATACGCTTGGTTTTTCCTGAACTTGGCTCTTGGCAACTAGGCGCGAGAGGAAGTGCCAGGTGAATTTGTATTTTTGTTGTATTTTATATGTTAAAAGCAAACATTTTGAAAAATCACAAGATGGGTGACAAAAAGAAGGTGAAACTAAACAAACTGTAAGTATCAACTCTTACCTTAGAGGTCCCCTAATTCCAATGAAATCCTGGTGCCTGAAACAATTCAGGTGATACTTGAACCAAATATGAGTTTCTATGTTTTTTAGGGATTTTGTTCAAATACAAAGGTCATGATATATTTTTGGTTACAACACTTTAAATGTTTAAACATGCAATTGTCTAATTGCTGAAATATTTAAAGAACTATGTATGCAGAATAAAAGAACTGTTTTGATTACTCTTGAAACTAAAATTTCTAAGTATCCATCTAATTAGCACGTTTGAATCATATTCAGGAGACTAAGTCCCAGGCTCTATTTTTAACACAAAAGGAAATTCCAGTGTTATCGGGTACATTGTGTCATTATTGTAACTCAATTATTAACTCAATTATTATCAGTATTGTTGTTTGTTTAAAAGCAAGAAAAATCAGGAGAAATCAGTGGGATGAGGAAATCAGTTAGAAGGAATGGAAGGCAAATTCCGAAAGGGACCTGCTACCCACAAAGGAACTGGAGACAGAGGGAGAGTTTGCCAAACTAAACATTGGGCAGTGGTTAAGTTGAAAAAAATGTGTTCTGCTGCTGTGGATCTGGGCAACTGCTGCAGGTTCCCAGCTCAGCAGCGTGCCTGGGCTGCGCGGGAGGAGCCGGCGTCCTCGCTGGGTTTCTGAGAATCTGAGTCCAGGTCTCAGTAGAGGGCACACTTGCGGCTCTCCAGGTCCCTTTAAAAAGGTAATGGTGACGGCAGAACCAGGCTTTCCCTGAAGCATCTCTCTGAGATGAGAGCGTCCTAAGTTGGAAAGCAGAGTAGAAGCTTCACGAGCCCATTTCAAAGCTGGTGACTATGGAATCGCGTGAAATTGTCCACCTTACAGAGCTTGATCAGGCTGAATGGGTGATTAGCTTTGCCTGATAAGTGGAGTCAGTGATAAAACTGGGAGAACTCCAAGTTTCCATTGGCTAATCCACTCTTCTCTAAAGCATACCAGCGGTTTGACATACTTTTTAAGACAACCTTTATTTTTCCAGGTATCATTATGATGACATCTGTATGAAGAAAAATTCTCTCTTCTGTGCCTAGTATTGCTCCCTTCTGGGTGCAAAAAGATATTCCAGGTCAGTGTCTGTCATGTAGGTATTTGGTGATGGGTCACAGCCTGGCTAATATCAGAACCATGCCGATTTTAGCTGAATCTAGCTGGCTCTTTGGCTGGTGGGTTGTTAGTCCTTCTTAAGAATAGAAAGGCACAATCACAGCAACACGCCTTTTGATGTGGGCAGTAAATCAACAATATTGGCCAGAGAAAAGCATTTCCGATTCATCTCCTTGGGTCGTTTTCATTGTAGCCACTGTGTCAATCGCCAAAGCTGTTTTCACGGGTGCGTTTTCATTGTTCTCAACTTCTCTGCAACCCTCGGCAGAATTGGCCGCTTCCTTCTTGCCAGTTCCTTCAGCCCACAGGACTGAGTGTCGTCCAGTTTCCTCCCCAGGTGACCCTGCCGGGCCTTGTCTCTTCCTCCCCACCAAGGGCAGGGCTCCTCCTGAGACCCAGCCTGACAGGCAGTGGTGCTCCTCCTACCGTTTGGCCCCAAGACGCCTCATCCTTTCTAGCTCCCACCTGCCGCTCCCTATGGACATGATTGCCCCCCAGATCCTGTTGGCTGGTCCTTATCTCCTCCTATCTCTCCCTCCTAGGCATTCCTCTGCCGATCTACTAGACATTTCGTTTAGATGATCCACTGGTGCCTCACTCAAAATTTATTATCTCCCTCCAATCATCTCTGCCTCATGCCTTCCTTATTTCAGTCTATGACACCCTTAGGTAGAACCAGTACAAAACATCACCCCAAAGCCATCCCTGTCTCCCCTGGGTCACAAATTCCTGTTGATCCTTCCTTTCATTTCTCTGACTCACTCTTTTTGGTGACTGACATCTCCTTTAGGCCCTTGCACCCCCCCGTTGAGATCATTCCCATGGACCCTGTGCAGTCTCCCTCTCCTCAGCCTCATCTCTCTCGAAACACAGCCATGCAACCGATTTCCCTAAAATCCTGAATTTTCTCTTCCCTGCTCAGAAACGCTCAGTGCCTGCTCTTACCTCCTGGGAAAAGATTGTGCCTCGTCCCTCCTCCCCAGAAGACAGTTGTGAGCCCTGCAGGCCCTTCCTGCTCCACTTCCAACCGTGTGGCCTATTTCTCCCCAGCGTAAACCACCAGATTCAGCCATTCTCACTTTTCTCTGAATGTATCAGATGTGGCTCCGCCTTTGCTCCCATCATCCTATCCTCCCGTGATGTCACTCCTTCATCTCTCTGTCTAGTTGGACCTTCCTGAATCCTGTCCCTTCCCTCCAGAAACACCTCAGGCACCACCTGCTCAGTGGAAGCATCCCCAGCAATGCCAGCTCCAGCAGAGGCACCTTCCTCCACTCTTTCACGAGCTCACTGGCTGTCTGTACAGTCAGCATGTCCTCTAATTCATAAATTGTTCACTGAGCATTCATGGCACAGATAGATGGCCACGTGTCCAAGGAGCCAAGGACAGTTTACATTTTACTTGTAGGCCAGCATAATTATTAAGAGTGTGCCCTTCATTCTCAAAAGTGTTCTGGTTTGGACAGTTCATTACTACCAATTATATGGTCGCCTTTTGTATAAGGTACCTTATATACAAGGGTGCACGTTACCCATATAATGGGGTGGGTAAGGCCGCTGCCAAGGTGGAGCAATGAGAAGCTGCTGCATGGATAAGACATGGACGCTTCTCTCTGATAGCTTAGTTGGGGCACTGGATGCACACTTAACTTGATACCAAGTATAACCTGATGGGTGTCAGAAGTGAGCAGAAGGTCCCATGAGAATGCAGAGATGGAGAGCAAGTGTCTCGGGCAGGCATCATGAAGGGCCTGTGAGAGGGTTTGTGTTCTGAGCTCTGCTGTGAAGGACAGATTCAGATTTTGACAGGAGGAGAGGGTGGGCTGGGAGAGGGAGGCAAGAGAGTCAGGGCTGTCTGAGCTCTGGGTGGAATGTGTGCAAAGAGAGAGGGATGGGAAGGCAGAGGCTTCCTGCCAGATGGGTGCATATGGAGCAGAAGTAGGGGATGAAACCAGGAGGCAAGTTCGGAGGCTGGGGGACGATGTCCATCAGCCTTTGGAGACTTCCTCTGAGAAATGGGGTGGTATCACCTGGGGATGGCACCAGGGCCAGGGCCATGGAGCTTGGCTTGTTTCTATCCCCACTGTTCCCTGGAAGCACAGAGTAGGTGCTGAAATAGTTGGGGAAAGAACTGACAGTTCAGAATGGGGGTTGAGGGGGACTAGACCAGGAAGGAGGGCAGGGCAGTGCCGAGACGTTTCTGTGGCTGCCTCAGTCATGCGGATGGTGCCCTAAGCTAAAACACAGCAGATCTGAAAGACCTCTGGAGGCAGGGTCTCCAGGGGTTGAGTCAGTATCAAAAGCAGGGAGCAGAGATGACTCAGTCCAGCCTGTCCCACCAAAACCTCAAACTCAACCTCAAATAAAGGCATCGTGCTCTGCTTCCTACCAGCTCTTCCTCTTAAATCTCTTATTCATCCCTTAGTCACAAAGATGGAAAAATCACATCAACAGAAAGAGAGAATTTAGGGAAGGGGGCAGATAGGACAAGACAGATCTCAGTTATGGTTAGAACTTCCCTTGTGCGAATGTATTCTCTCACTGGCTGACCCCTGCGCTCCTGGAAGGCTGCACCTCGGGCCTGCACTTTTTGCTGCAGAGCACCAAGTGGTCAGTCAGCCAGTCTGCAGACAGTTTGCAGAGCCCTGCATGTGCACACACAACAGAAACTGTGCACAAGGCTGGCACTCGGCAGGGTGAGAGGCCGTCTGTGTCCGAGGTCTCTGGGTTTCTGTCACCGAGAAAGGGGCTGAAACTGCTCTTTGTGGGGAAAAAATAGCCTTTATCTGCAAGGAGGAAGAGGAGGTCTGTTAGGGGACAGAGATAAGGTCAAGGGTGGCATTCGCTTATTCATGAGATAAGCCCAGGACAGGCACTTTTCATGTACTCTGTGCTCCACATACATCTGATAATTGATAAACTCTAAAGTTTTGGCTAATTAAGAGGTATTAAGATGTAAGCGTAACTTCCTTACCAGTTCCATATTTTAAGAAATACTAAATGTGTATTTCTTAAAGAAGAAGGCAGAAATATAATAAATAGTATGCTGTATAAAAATCTATAAACTGTACTGATCAAAATGTCTTATATTTATTATATGGTATCTTTTTTATAAAGATCTGTGTGACAAATTCCTCTTAAAAATTAGGTCTCAACGTTATGGAGATGGATGCACAACAAGTGAATGTATTTATAGCCCTGAGCCATACACTTAAAAATGGTAAATTTTATGTTATGTATATTTTACCATAATAAAAAATCATAATAATGGATAGCCATTAAAAAGAATAAGATGATGGGAAAACATGGAAAATGCTGAAAGTAAAATAGAGCTGAGTTGATGTATGTGGGGAAAAACCCATCCAACTGGCACTGTTAAAAATAAGGGATTATGAGGTGCACTGGGGGAGAAATGCGTAATTTCCTGGGAAAATGGCTTAAATATAACCTAGAAGTTTAAAATCTCCAAGGCTTTACCCACATACTGTATAGTAAGATAATGATAATAAGCTTCAGTTCGTGTGTATATTGTAAAATCACATTTTTTAAAGATGTTTAAAATTCCTAGAACAGAAGATATATCTTAAGGATACAATTGTATTTTGTTTTCATTATTTGGGAATTCCCAGATAATTCATAGTTGTTTTTTCTGGTGGGGGTATTTTGTTTTCATTATTTGGGAATTCCCAGATAATTCATAGTTGTTTTTTCTGGTGGGGGTGAGGGGTGTTTGGTTGAAGTGGATTCTTATTTATTACAGTGTTGTCCTTGAAAAAAAAATTAGGTCTCAAAATAAAAACGTCATTCCTTTAGTGTTCAGGGTAATGAAAACTATAGAAATCATCCATCCTTTCATTTTTTCAGTCAACAAATATTTGAGTTCCTATGATAAGTCAGTCAGGCCCTAGCTACTGGTGATGAAACAAGAAAACAAGATAAAAAAGGCCTCCCCTCTTGTCAGTTTTAGTCGGGGAGAAAGACAATTAAAAAGGAACAATAATGAGGTTGATCTGAAGACAATAAAATGGAGTCCTGGGAAGGCCTCCCTGAAAAGATGCTTTTTGAGCGAAGGCAGAAGACAGAGCAAGTGTAAAGGGCCTGAGGCAGGGGTGAGTTCAAAGAACAGCAAGGAAGTCTGAGGGTGGAGGCTGGGAATGCGCAGGAGAGGGGGAGGAGAGGCACCTGAAACCAGGCAGGGACCTACAGGTCTTGGGAAGTGCGCCAGATGTTATTCTCAGTGATGGTGAGCCGCTGGAGAGGCTCGGGCTGGGGGAAGGAAGCCAGCCTGTGTGCACTGTGAATGAGGACCTCCTGGCAGCTCTGCTGAGCCCTGACTGTACGGGGGTTGGGAGAGGAGGCAGTGCCGCTGGGAGGCTTTTGCAGCAGCCCTGGCAGAGATGGTCCGTTGAGGTTTCTGGCTGAGATACTTAGTTCTCATCAGCCCCAGGACTTTTTTATTTTATAACTGGAAGTTTGTACCTTTTGACTCCCTTCACCCATTTCACCCACCATCCCCCACCCCTGCCAACAACCGCCTATCTGTTCTTTGCATCTATGCTATATATATATTTTTTTGCATTCCACATACAAGTGAGATATAGGGTATTTGTCTTCCTCTGTCTGACTTATTTCATTTAATATAATGCCCTCGAGGTCCATCCATGTTGTCTCGAATGGCAAGATTTCATTCTTTCTTTTAAGGACTGAACAATATATATATATAACAATAATATATATATAAAATATATATAACAGCAGTGTGTGTGTGTGTGTGTGTGTGTGTGTGTATCACATTTTCTCTACATCCGTCAATGTGCAGCTAGGTTGTTTCCATATGTTGGTCGTTTTTGTTGTTGTTTTTTAAAAAATGCTGCATGGAAGATAGAGATGCATATATCTTTTCGAATTAGTGTTTTGGTTTTCTTCGGATAAATGCCCAGAAGTGGAATTGCTGGATCATATGGCAGTTCAATTGTAATTGTTCGGAGAACCTCCACTCTGTTTCCCATAGTGGCTGCTCCAGTTTACGTTCTCATCAACGGTGCTCAAGGGTTCCCTTTCCTCCACATCCTCACCAGCATTTGTTACCTCCTGTCTTTTTGAAAATAGCCATTCTACCAAGTACAAGGTGATACCTCACTATGTTAGGATTTGCATTTGCCTGATGATTAGTAATGTTGAGATCTTTTCATGTACCTGTTGCCATCTGAATGTCTTCTTTGGGCAAATGTCTATTCAGATCCTCTGCTCATTTTTTAATCAGATCGGGGTTTTTTTGCTATTGGGTTGTCTGTAGATTCTGGATATTAACTCCTTATCAGATGTATGATTTGCAAATATTTTCTCCCAATCAGTAGGTTGCCTTTCATTTGTTGGCAGTTTCCTTTACTGTGCCGACCTTTTTAGTTTGAGGTAGTTCCACTCACTTATATTCTATTTTGTTGCCTTTGCTTTTGATGTTAAATCCAAAAACCATCATCAGGACCAAAGCCAAGGATTTTACCACCTACGTTATCTTCTAGGAGTTTTATGGTTTCAGGTCCTATGTTGAAATTTTTAACTTTTGAGCTGATTTTTATATATGGTATAAGAAAGTCATTCAGTTTCATTCTTTTGCATGTGATTGTCCAGTTTTCCTAATACCATTTATTGAAGAGACTGTACTCTCCTTGTATTTCCTTGCTTCCTTTGTCTCACATTAATTGACCACATATGCATGGGTTTATTTCTGGGCTCTCTCATCTATTCTATCCACCTAGGTGTCTTGTGGGTGATTTTGTACTGTGTCCTGGGCATTTGGGTTATGGTGTCAGGAGACTTTTGATCCCATTTAAATCTTCTCCTTTAGCAGGCAGTCACCTATTTAGGTTTAGTATATTGATTCTGGCCTAGTTCTGTGGGCCGTAGTTCCAATGACAGTTTAGTTTTCTGAAGCCTTGCATGCTATTCTGGTCTGCTTCATTCTTCTGGCACTACTGGGACTTTGCTCAACTCCTTTCTGGTGCCACCTGCAGGGGCTGAGCCCACTTCTCTAGGCTAACTTCTGCCCAAATTAGAGAGCCAGAGGGGGGCTTGGGTCCCTTATGCCACTTGGTATAGGGCAGGGAGATCCCAGATTCTGCTGGGATTGGCTCTATGGGTAGAATGGTCTTCTGTGCTCCAAGTGTAGGTTAGATGTTGAACTGGCTAAGGGGCTTCAATACTGTTCATGCAAGTGGATCAAACCCCCTGCCAGTGCCCCAATGCAGAGTAGGGGATCAGTCCACCCAGACTTTGAAGCTGCCTCTGTAGACAGGTTGGGCTGGCAATCAGGTCCCAGTTATGGAGTCAGGGTTGCTAACTCCCTCTTCGTCTCTGTTGGGCTTCCCTCCCTCGTCCTTCGTCCAGAGAGGGCAGCCTTGTCTTGGGATTATGTCAGTGCCTGTTGACAGTTCTGGGTCACAGGTCCCTCCAGTGCCCAGACACATATGGGAGATAAAAAGAAACCCCAGGGTGCTTGCCACATCATCATCTCTCTAGGCCCCTGTTCCCTGGTCAGCCCTCCTTCTTCTTTCCAGGTTTCACAGCCCTTCTGTGATGCTCTATTGAGTGATTTCCCAGATATTTATTTGTATTAGAGGGCAGGCACAAGGAAAGGTGAATCTATACCATCTTGTTCCCTGCACATAATACAAACTCCCTTAGAAACTTTTTGAAGGCAGACATCATATACATTATAAATCAATGTTACCAGTTATTAGAATAATTAATTATAAGGTTGTGCCTAATAAATTAACATTAATATATGATGAGTTAAAATGTGATGGTGGGGACTTTGGGTTGGGACAGGATGGCATAGACCCATCTCTTTCTGCTCCTCCCTCCCAAGCACAGCTGAAACCGATGCAGGCAAAGCTGAGCTCTGAAAGGTGGTGAGAAGAGAGTGAGCTGGCTGGGGACCCCCGGCCCACACAACCAGCCACGACTGACTGCCCAACAGTGAGGCAGGGAACCCTAAATCCTCCCCACCAGCACAGCTTAGGGTTTCCTGCCCCTGGCCTGGCAAGAGAAGGCATCCCAGGTAAACTCAGTATTCTCCTGTCTCTCAGGCAAAGGGGAGCACTAGGGAGTCCCACCAAAAACCAGCATCCGGGGAAACACTCTCCTTCCTCACTGGTATGAGACTCCTCTTTCCACCAAAAGGTTTGAGGGGTGTGAGCTGATCCATCATGGGAGCCCCAGCTACGTAAGCGTCCTGGTCCAGGAAGCCTCTTTGTCTCCCACCCCACCTACAGACAGCGTGGGGGGGGGCACCAAGGGGGGAATCCTCCCCCCGTGGAGAGAACCCCCAGCCTGGGGACAGCCCTCCAGCCCCACCAGGCACCGCCAGCAGGGAGGCCCAGGGGTGCCAGATAGACCAAAATAATAGCCATTCACACCCATGGCTAAGATTTATTACAGAGATGTAAGGAACACAGTCAAATCATAGGGGGTAAAAATCAGTCTGGAAGAATCCACAGGCAGGCTGACTCTTGCCCTACCTGCCATGAGGGGTCCCACAGAGCACACCTGTCCGAGCAACAAAAGAATAGCAACACATGCTGATGTTTTTGCTCAGGGTAGCCCATTAGAGACTCTCCACTCAAAGTTTTTACCAGGAGCTGGTCACATAAGCACCTTCCTCCTAGCATGTGTCAAAACTATAGATTCCCAAAAAGAAAGCAGGTTATTCAGCAGAAACTGTATTGCTGGCACAAACGGTCTAGGCACAGTTAACCACTCTTATCAGTTAACTGTTGACTGGGAACGCCCTGGGAACCAAGCCCCCAGACGCCAGCCCTGGGCCAGTCTTGCAAGCAGGCCTTGCTAAGAGGAGCAGTCTCAGTACTGCTATGTTGTCTCTTCTCTGCACAACTGCATAACCCTGTGAATATACCAAGAAAATATTAGATTGTAGTCTTTCAGTGGGTCAGTTTTATGGGATGTGAATTCTCTCTTCAGTGAAATTGTTAAAAATAATTCCTGCAAGGTTTTGTTGTAGACATAGGCAAGCTTATTCTAACAGTTATATGGTAAGGCAAAGCCCTAAAGTAGCTCAAATAACCTTGACAAAGAAGAATCATGTGGGACAAAACACTCTACCTGATGTAAAAGCTCAGCATGTACCTACAGTCATCAAGACAGTGTGGTTTTGATGGAGGTGCAGACATTCAGGTTGATGGAATGGAGCAGAGAGTCCAGAAATAGCTCCACTCAGATATACCCAACTTCTGCAAAGATGCAAAAGTAATTCAGTGGCATGAGACTAGCTTTTCAACAAATGGTGCTGTAACAACTAGACATCCATATACAAAAAAATGAATCTCACAACTTATCCAAAAAATAACTAAAACTGGATCACAGACTTATATTTAAAACATAAATATTAATTAAACTTAAAAAAATTTGATGAAAACTTTGGTACCTAGGGCTAGGCAAAAAGTTCTGAGGCTGACACCAAAACTAAAGTCCAAAAAAGAAAAACTGGTAGGTTGGACCTCATTAAAATGAAAACTCTTGCTCTGTGAAAGGCCCTGTGCAGAGAGTGGAAAGACAAGTTAAAGACTTTGAGATAGTATTTGCAAGCCATATATCCAACAACAGATGTACTTAGGATATATGAAGACCTCTCAAAATGCAACAATTAAAAATAATCCAATCAGAAAATGGGCAAAAACATAAACATACATCTCACTGAAGAAGATATACTGATGGTGAACAAGTGCATGAGAGAATGTTTACCATCATTAACCATTATAAAAGTGAAAATTAACACTGCAACAAGATTTAAGTACAACATATATCAAATCAACCAAAATGAAATATAGTGACAACAATAAATGCTGGCAAGGATGCAGAGAAACTGAATCACTCATACTTGCTGGGAATGCAAAATAGTCTAACCCCTCTGGAAAATATTTTGGCCATTTCTTATGAAACCCAACATACAATTACCATCCAAACCAGCAATTAATTGTACTCTTGTACATTTATCCCAGAGAAATGAAAACTTAGGTCCACACAAAAACCTGTACACAAATGTTCAGGGCACCTTTCTTTATAGTGGCCAAGCACTGGAATCAGTCCTGATGTCCTTCCTTGAGCAAGTGGTTAAACAAATGGTGGTACATCCATACAGTGAAATACTATACAGCAATAAAGAGGAGCAAACTATGGACACAATAGCTTGGATGAAGCTCCAATTATGCTTAGTGAAAAATCTATCTCAAAAGCTTCCATACCATATGATTCCACTTATAAAACACTTTGAAATGACATCATTTTTTAAAAATGGAGGACAGCTTAGTGGTTGCCAGGGGTTAGGGACCTGGATGAGAGAGAGCAATGGATGGGTGTGACTATAGATGGGCAATAGCACGGACCTCTGTGATGATGAAAATGTTCTATATCTTGTCTGTGGTGAGATCCATGAATCTTCATAGGTGACTAAATTGTATAGAACTAATTATACACATGCAAATGAGCTGAAGTAAAACTTGAGAACTTTGAGTATGATCAATGAGCTGTACCAATGTCTGTGTCCAGGTTGTAGTGTTGTAGTTTTGCAGAATGTTACCACTGGGGGAAACTGGGCAGAGGGTAAGAGGAAGCTCTGTAAAGTAGTTCTTACAACTGCATGTCAATCTACAATTACCTCAATGAAAATTTCAATGACAAATAATACATCAAGCCTAATCCTACAATCCAGGACAATCATGATGACGAGTCCCATGATGGTACCCCTACGGTCTTGGCCCACCCACTTCTCTGGGCCATATCTCCAGAGGTCTTCTTTCCTTTGCTCACACCCATTCTCTCTTCTCACAGAGCTGGGTCTTGCCTTTATTTCAAAACACTCTCCTGCACTTTTATCCATGTGGAAGTTGAATGGCAGCACAGTTATTCTTCCTCCTGAGATGCGTTCATTGTCCACAGCACCCTAGCCCAACAGGGCTCCTTGGCACAAGGGGACACGCACGACAGAGGAACCACAGAGCTCAGGGCAGGCAGCTGCATCTGCTTGGGGCACATTTCCACAATCGGATTTTCAGAGTGTGATCTCTCTGGTGCTTAGAACCCAGAGCAGAACCCCCAGCAAACAACAGATGAGTATTTGAATATTTTCATCATTCCCCAAAGTTGAAAAGAAATATTTGCCTGAGGGAGGAATAGGAATCTGAAATTCTGTTTTGTATTTGTTGTTGTTTGTTTGTTTGCTTCAAAAAAGAGTGTCCCTGGCTAGAAGCCTCTTAGAGGGGAACACACACTCCCCAAGGGCAACTCTGAGTCCCTGGGCTGTGCACAGGCCATCCAAGGACATCTTGTTTGTCTTTATTTTTTTCTGGACCTCATGTTAAAGAAACAAATGGAAGCACCAATAAGAGCACCAGCCTAGAGAGATCTGGCCAGGAACCAGGGCTGGCAGCAAAGGGGTGGCTTCGTAGGATTTCTTCACCACCAACACCATCACCAAGCACTGCAAAGAAGCATATAATCTAACTGAAATAAATTTAGTCTCAGAATCAGCCCCTGTCTCCTGTCTGTTGCCCTCTGAAGCCCCATCAGTGTGGAAATTCTGATGCCCAGGCCTCCATCGCCAGCCACCCCGCCCTCCCCTGCCACCCGCAGAGGCAGCCAGGTGGGATCCTTACCTGCGGACCTGAATAGGTGGCCCCGGAGCAGTGCACCAGTCCCGCCTGCCAAGGGCACTCGTTTGCACTTGGTGAGCTGGAGGTTTGGGGTGAATCTCTCTACAAATTGCTGAGGCAGCGTCTGCCCTGAACAAAGAGAGATCGACGACGTTTGAGTTTTAAAACAAATGAAAAGCTTGAGGCTATTTTTTTCCCCCAAAACGGGAAACGACTATAAATATGCAGTGTGCTCCATGTGAAAAGGGCCCCTTCACGAAATCCAGAGCGCTTTCTCTCCCAGCTCCCCTCTCCAGGGCAACATCATTTTACAGGGAACGGGCCTCCCCAGAGTCCATTCTTGTTTAGCTGGCAGCCAGACGGAGACTCGGACCTGGGTATAATCGCTGACCTAGAAACTCACAGAAGAATTGAGGCCAAAGTTTAAAATGCTTTATTATTGTCTGGGGGGTAAGTGGGGGAGTGGGAGGAGAGAGAGAGAGAGAGAGAGAGAGAGAGAGAGAGAGAGAGAGAGAGTGTGTGTGTGTGTGTGTGTGTGTGTACACACGTGCAACATTGTCACATCTAGAGAAACAGCTCTGCTAACTCAGTTTTACTCTCTACCTCTTAAGAAAAAAGTCCCTGGTTAATGTGTTTCAAGGAAAACTTATACATCATTTTTCAATGGATGAATCCCTGTTCTACTGCATGTAAATTCTGAAATTTATTGTACCTGAGCGTCACATTTCTCTCAGGATATATGGAAACTAACCCTTGCCCTCATTCTTACACACATGCACACGTACACGCACAGCATTTCCAACTTAGCATATTGAAGGCCTTTAAGCAGCTTCTGTAATTGTGCCTTCCATGCTCTGTGCCTTTGTTCTTCCAGTCCTTTGTTCTCCTGCCAGCTCGTGAGCTCAGGGGGCTGCCTCTGTGGGCCCTGAGCCTGCAGACTCCAGGGCTCTGGGGCCACAGCTGGCTAGTTGTGCTGACAAAGCAGAAAGGCAGCACCCTTGAGGAGTGCAAGTTCACAGGGGCTGCGGGCCTGGCCACTGTGGCCACCACAGACCAGTGATGTCAGGGAAGGCCGTGTGGGCCTTCAGAGGCTCCAGCACCCAGAGAGCTGCTTTTCCTGTGTTTGTGCAGCCTGGGCACCTGCAGGAGCTGAGCCTGCCCGGCTCTGATGAGCCCAGAGGGCCTAGCTCAGCGACTAATAAGGTGTCCAAGTTGTGACCCGCCTTTTGGCCCTGTCCACCCTACGGTTTTCAAGTCTGGTTAGAACTTGCTAATGTTAAAAAAAAATTGCATGACCTGGTTGTTGTCTAGCAGCTCAAAAAACATGTTATGTGGAGAATTACGCCCTAGACTACACCCTTTGCTTGGAAAAGGCTTGAAAATCAGGTCCCGCTTTTAGGCTCCTAAAGACTCAGTGGTCCGCGCATCCCTCATTCACTGTGTCCAAAGAGACACCCCCACAGTGCAGCGTCTATGAGGAAGCTGGACTTCCACCTACTGGGTTTTGCCTCAAGAAGGTGAATGTGGATGAATGAGTTCAACCCTCCCAAAAGTGCCCCACAGGTCATCATTTTGCAATTAAATTGTTCATAAAATCTAATGGGCCAGGATATAGTTCAGCAGGATAAAAGCAACCCCAACAAAGAAAATGACGAATCCTCAACACTCAGCAAAACAGTTTTAAACATAAGGTGGTTCTTTTCCATCTGAGTTGTCCTTATTGTGTGCATTATTTTTTATATATAGCTTACAAGACAGAAGAGTGGAACAGGCACTAGAGATGAGGTCCTGAGCTCTACAGATCCTCTTTTCCCATAATGTAAAATGGGGATAAGAATGAATTATTATCTACCTACCTAACGGATTGTGAGAATTAAGGGAAATCAAGTCAAGCACTTAGCAGTAAGAAAGAGCTCAGTATATTTTAGTGATTAGTATTAGTAGCATGAGCAAAACTATATTAAATAAAGCTTTTTGCAATCACAACACATGCCCTTACGTGAATACATATATTTACTATTATAACTTCAGATACAAAAATATTCCTCAAGCTAAGGGTGTCTTCTAATCAGACCAAAATAATTGATTCATTGGCCTTGAGTAAGAATTGAAATTGGAGCCCTTGATTGGAAGATGAAGTACCTTTGCTCTGTAATCTGACACTAAGCACATGTGGCACATGAAGTAGGTTTTATTACATTTTTAACCTCTTACCTTTGTAATTGCTCCAAGTTGCACTGCTGTTAGATTGCTAATCATGATGCCAAATGATGTAAATGAATGTCTAGATTAATGACAAATGATGTCAAAACCTGAGGATGTGAATGCAAACTGTAGCTGGACTAAAAGAAAGTCAAAGGCCAAAAGCATATTAAACTAACACTGCATTTGAAAGATTTTATTGAAAAAAAAAGATGAATTGTGTGGCCTAACATCATGTCTCAGTCCTCCTGAGGCTGGACCTCACTTTACCCAAGTCAATCATAAAAACTAATAAAGGTGAAATGTGGTTCTCACGCTGTGTCTACCCTGCACTGAGCTAAGGGGACAGTGCGCAGGGCCCCAGGAGGCCTCCCTCCATGCTCTCTGGTGAGGCCAGGGAGAGGCTTCTAAGCATCGCAGCAGCCAGTGTGTTAACCAAGTCTGTAGGCTCTGGAAACTGGGAAGTCTTAGGGGTCATCAATTCCCAACCTCTCCCTTTATGGGGTGGAAAGTTGAGGCCCTCAAAGCTCAAGCAATGTGTTTAAAGCCACGTAGCAAGCTAGGGGCAGAGCTAGACAAGGACTGTGCTGTGGGAATTCACAGCCTTCTTCCTTCCCTGGACCTTCTCTATCTTGTTCCAGTCACAGCTGATCCTTTCTGGCACCTCCTAACTCCATTCCCTTCACCCTAACATCCTAACATCCTGGGCCAGGCCTGGGCTGGGCTACGTGCAGCAGGAGCTGAAGAGACAGCTTACAAGGGACACAAGTGACCTCACTCTGCCAACTCGCCTCAGAGCCCCTCCAGCACCACGGGCTTCAGCCTCTTTCTCTGTCATCACCGTGCGGCTCCATTAAAGCGTGTCAGGCCTCAGAGAATGGTGGGAGAAGACCTCCTTTTGGACTGGAAGCCCTTCCTTCACAGGCCAGCCCTAGATGTTTGGTGTGGTTTTCTTAATGCCATATTTTAGCAATGACTGTGCTTTTGATCAGAACTAAAAAATGTCCCAAATGATTGAATCAGAACCATTTGCAGGAAATGACGCAGGGGCAGTGACCCCCAGAACACAAGGCCGTCCTGCCTGGCATCCTGAGAGCTGGAACTGTCACCCCCAATGCTGCTTTGGCCTCCTCACCCCCACCGTCCCTCCTCCTGTGGGTGGACCCGGGTGGGGAAGGGATGTGTCTGTGGGGCACCCATCTACCACATCTCATTTCTAGCCCAGCCCAGCCTTGCCTGCAAATTAAAGCTCACCCAGGTCCTGCAGGTCCATTTGGCGGGGTCGGCAGATCCTCTGGATGCTGAGGCCCCTGACATGGGCCTCTGTGGATCCCCTCCTGCCGGAAGGCTGGCCGCTGGCAGCAGTTCTCTGCTCCCCCACACTGCGGTCTGGCTCTGACACTGCCTCCTGCTCTCCTTGAAAACATGCGTACCTGTAAGCATCTCTGCTTGCTTGAGGCCTCTCGGAGTAGATAATATTTAAATAAACAAATAGGATCCTACATGCTGCCCTATGCCGTGAAGGATGGACGTGAATCAGGGCATTCCAAAGGCGGGGGAGGACCCGGCGCCAGCCCTGTGAACAAGCGAGCTGCCATTGGCTGGGTGGAGACGGCCGCTTTCACGATAGATGCCCCAGCACTCCACAGAGCTGACAGGTTTTCTTTTTTCTGTCATTGTTTCAATGCACAAAATCCCCTAATTACATGATTCGAAAATAACACAGCGCACAATCCCATGGGATTCTGTCCCCATGTCCACCACACACAGCCCTCCTTGTGGCAAGGAGTTCCCTGGGCGCTCACTCTCCTGTTCATAGCTAGTTGAATTAAACTTATATTCCACACTGAACACATGGAAAAACTTGGGAGTTTCACTTACAAATTCGGAGTAATTGAGAGTATTGCTGTCTACTGATTGGCTTCCAAGCAACTACAGTCCAGGCTGGGGGAGAGGAGGGAGCAGTAAAGTGGGAACTTCCTGGGCATTCCTTGTCTCAGAAACCAGACCTTTAGCTTCCAGATTCCCGCTACTGAGTGTCCAAAGGAATGTCCCATGTAAATTGCTGTCACCATGGAATTTCATAAGTGCTGTCCAAGTACGGAGTCGTGGTAAGTCCCGACCAAAGGGGAAGAACTAACCACACGTGACTTAACACTTCAGCTCATCAAGCTGCCAAATCATAGGCTTGTAAACTGTTGAACTAACAGGAGGCAGGGGATGGGCCCCTGCCGTATGTTCCCTTGACACCCTATCTGTCAGCCGTCATAATCCTCACTCAATGTCTCTGCAATTGTTTGTGAAACATTCTTTCTCCTCCATTGGCTATAACCTCATAGAACAGACCTTGCCTGCCACAATCACAGTTACATCAACCAGGAACTAGGAGCCATGCAACAATATTTGATGAATGAATGAGACATGGATGATGAATGGATGGATGGATGGATGGATGGATAGATGGATGGATGGTTGGAACCAAATACATTCCCACTATGGTCTTGCTTTCATTTTCCAAAGAAAATATGTGAGGCATAACATGCTAAAGCACAAGGGAGAATTGTAGAGATTGTGCTCCCCCCAGTTTAGTTGAAGAAAGCCTTACAAGTGACCTTTAAGACATCTCTTAAAGGCTGATGACCACATGAGTTTATTTAAATTATTTTCTATCACCCCTTAATTCAGTGAACTGATATTTCTGAATTTTCTTCTGTCTCCCTTCAATCTAGGTTTTATTCATTGTTTGATTTACTGTTTGTTGTTTTTGTTGAAAAAATGTCCCAAAATCTGTGTGGCAATGGGCTGGGGAGAAACTCTGTGGTTGACCATACCTACCCAAGACATCGCTGAAATATGACAAATAGATTCCAGCCGTTTCGGAGTTCTCACCTTTGGCCTTGCATCACCCCCCAGTCCATCATGCTATGAGGGGGATATACATCTCTCCCTCCAGGCTAAACACATCCCACATCCTGAAACCCTCTTGCCACTGAGTAGTGTAAAGGGCCTTTCTTGTGGTGATAACAGCTCTTGTTGAAAGACCAAAAGGGTGGCTTTTAGTGGTTTTGTATCCAGACTCTGATTCTTTCTGCCCTGTGTTGAAATTGAGTATTACGTGGAAACATCGATCAGATGGGTGTCAGGGATTCTGCCCAGTTTTCCATGACTTGGGTTGGACAATGGGAGACACGAGCCTTGAGAAGAGAGCTCCTGGAGCTTTGGAGAGTCTGGGAGGGAACGCAGGGCCTCCCTGTGGGAGATGAAGGCATTTTCCTCCATTTTCCCTCCAACCCTCACCTTCCAGGCCTTCCCTGCCTTGCAGACTGTTGGCTCTCCTCCGGAAGCAGAGCGTTAGTCTGCTGCCTTCCTCTTCTCTTTGTAAGTTTATGTAGATTTGAAACAATCAGATAGGACTGTGTTGACTTGGAGCAGACAGAACAGCCCCAGCTCTGAGGACAGTGGGGAGACCAGGAAGGAGATGCTGCCTCCATCAATGCACGTGCCCTGTGCAGGGTGAGGGTCTCAGGCTCCCAGGTCCTCAAAGGCCCACAGTTAAAGGGGAACATGCTGCACTGCACAGATAGGACTGAATCTGTTCCCCGTGACAGACGAATGTCTCCGATGTAGCATATGAATCCAAGAGGTGTGGTGAAGCAGAGCTTACATCTTTCTGTGCATTCTCAGCTCTCCTGTTCTGTGAAGATGCTCTGCGACATCCATTAACTCAGAGGATATAATCATTTCTGAATCAATAATTTTAAAAGCCCCAGATCAGGAAGCAGAAGACTTTATTTCCATGATTGGTTTTTCTCTTTTCACAGGAGCAAGATCTACCCATGACGGCACGATATCCTTGCTTCTAAAGGGAATAAACCTTTAAAAATAAATACTTGGCTGTCCCAGTTACAGAAATTGATTTTTTTTTAAATTTCAAGCAGGTGATAATCGCCAGCTGTGGATAAAAATTTGGAAGAGGCTTTTGAAATAAAAGTTATACCCCATGCAAATAACCCTGCTGTGAAAGAAACTTCATTCCTGGACTCAGAAACAGGTGGCTTACTAAAATTGTTTTTCTGTTATCTGTTCTGTCACAGTGGAGACGTCGTTGCTTTTGAAAAATCTACTAATTATAACAGCATTAGCCAAGAAAAAAAAACAGTGAGTATTGAATAAAATAGACTGACTATGATAGGCCCTGTGATCATCAGTAATTGTTTAATTTGATGCAATTATTTTCCTGTACCTAATGTTTTTATTATGTTTAGCGCTTCACCACTCACCCACTGGACCAGGATTGCTGGGTGTCCCCTGTATCCCAGCCACACACTTGGGCTGGGACAGATGCGGTCCTTATCCTCAAGGAGCATGCTGTTTTGCTGCATATCAGCTGCTTAACTGTGCTTCTTTTGCTGTAATTAAAGAGGGTGGTAGGTTATTGGAAATACATTTATGGGAATGCATCTCTATATTTCAGTTACAGCTCTTTGAATTAGGACACCAGAACTATTAATGACTCATTGATGATGCCATAGGTTCAATTTTACTTAAGTTGGCCAAGATGACATGATAGCACATTGATACCATCTTGTTGACAAGTGCCATTGAATGGACAACCTTTTTAAAAAACCTGTTTTGTGACCAGCACTCTTGAAGGCTGAATGGGGTATGAAGGAAAAGTAAAAACAAACAAATGTGCTCCCTGTACTTAGAATTCAGTTTCATATTTGGGGAGCTAAGAGAGACATGGAACAAAAAGTGTAGTGTTGAATGGGCAGGGAGGGCTGTAGGTGGTCTGGGAATTCCAAAGTGGGAGGAAGGGATAAAGGTTTTTGTGTGCCTGAGGAATCAGGGAGGGCTTCATGGAAGAGGTAGCCTGTGTTTGTTTCCTATAGCTGCTGTAACAAATTAGCACAAATTCAGTGGCTTAAAACAACACAGACTTATTATCTTGTAGTTCTGGAGGCCATGTGCCTGACCCGTGTCTCACCAGGCTAAGATCAAAGTGCTGAGAGGGCTTCATTCCTTCTGTGGGATTTGAGGGAGAATCCACTCCTTGCCTTTTCCAGCTGCCAAGGCTGCCCGTGTTCCTTGGCTCATGGCCCCTTCCACAGTCTTCAGAGCCAGCAAAAGCAGGCTGAGTCCTTCTCATGTTTCCATCTCTCTGGTTCTCTCAGCTAGGAAAGGTTCTCTGCTTTGAAGGACCCTTGTGATTACACTGGGGCCGCCTGGATGATCCAGGGTCAACCTTGAGGATGATCCTCATCTCAAGGTCCTTGACCCCAACTCCAGCTGTAAAGTCCCTTTTGCCATGTAAGGTTCCAGGGATTAGGATATAGACATCTTTAGGGACTATTATTCTACCTGCCACACAGCCCTCAAGCTGGTCCTGGAGGGGTCACCCAGGCCTCTTTTAGGAGGCATTCAGCTTGCATTCATGCTGGCAGGTGTGTGGGCAGTGAGGAGCTGGAGGTGAGGATGTTGTGGAGCAGGGGACTCTGGATGAAGTCCAGTTAGTGGACAGCTCATCAATGCCATGCTCAGGAACTTGGATTTCACCCAAGAGGCTTGACCATTGAGGCATCTTCAGGAGAAGCACAAGCTATGTTTGCTCTGGGGGCAGTAATCCTGGGAGCAGTGTTTTCAAGGATGCAGGAAAGACAAAAAGCATCTGGAAGAAGGTTGGTAGAATGATAATAATTCCAGTGACATTACTTGGATCTGTTGAAAATCCCAAACTGCATTTGATACACATAGAAAATCTAAGTAGAATTTCTTAATTTTTTCTTTGTCTTTTTGCTAAATTATTTCTCCAGAGCAGGAACCCCTCTGAGTCTTTTGTCAATGCTCCTTCCACAGAGAGTCAGACTTTAGTAGTTCTGTATCATACTTTCATTTTAGATTGATTATATTGTGAAGAAAATATTTTAATTCATGATTTTTAAAATGCCTTTTTCCTGAAATATCAGTTCCTTTCACAGGAAAAGCCCTGAGCAAATTGACTTCAGGAGTGGGTGAATTTGCTTTTTTTAAATTAATTTTTGGAATAGCTTACTTTTACGTAGCCTTTATAACAATTTATTAAATTTCCATGGTACTACATTTTCAGATGACTTCTGAACAGATGGAGTTGTGATGTGCTTGCCAGTTGAAATGTAGAGATTTCCGCGAAGTTAGACAAAAAGCAGTCTTCCTGGAACTGGCGTTAACCTGAACGTGCATAAGGCTCGCTTGGGAAGCTGATTAAAATGATAGATTTCTGGCCTCATCTGATTTACTAGGGCCCTGGGGATATGCAACTCTAGTTCCCCGAGGGATTCTGATGTGGGTGACTTCAGGAAACACTTGTGAAACCCTGCCTTTATTGATAGCAACATCAGGCGAACATTGATGAATACAGAGCTCAGGGTGTGCTGTGGGGAAAATAGATGTAGCTCAGGGAGGATGCGGGAGGGAAGGGAGACTAGCCCGGAGGTGGAACCGGACATTCCTCAGTTCTTCTCTAACAGAAGCATTGGCAGTCAGGCCAGTGAACTCCACGACATCGCTCCATCCTGGATGACCCACCAGCCACACCCACCTAACTACAAGGGCGATCCATCAGGTGTCGCCAGATGAAGCCAATCTTTGTAAGTAGTAGGCAGGATAGATATTTTTACAAAGAAGATATGCAGATGGCCAACACACACGAAAAGATGCTCAGCATTACTAATCATCAGGGAAGTGCAAATCAAAACCACAGTGAGATACTACCTCACACCTGTCAGATTGGCTATCATCAAAAACAAAAAATAACAAGTGTTGGTGAGCATGTGAAGAATTGAGAACCCTTGTACACTGATGGTGGGAATAGAAATTGGTGCAGCCCCTATGGAAAACAATATGGAGATTCAAAAAATTAAAAATAGCACCATAAGATCCAGCAATTTCACTCACTTTTGGGCATTTATCCAAAGAAAATGAAAACACCAATTCAAAGAGATATATGCACCCCTATGTTCACTGCAGCACTATTTACAATAGTCAAGATATGAAAACAATCTAAGCATCCATCAATAGATGAATAGATAAGAAGATATGGTACATATGCACAATGAAATATTACTTGGCCATAAAAAAGAATGAAATCTAGCAAATCTAGTAACAATATGGATGGAGCTAGAGGATATTACTCTAAGTAAAATGAGACAGAGTAAAAGCATAGATGATTTCCCTTATGTGTGGAATCTAAAAACCAAAGCAAAGCTGAAATAGACTCATAAATAAGAGAACAAGGGTAGTAGAAGTGTATTTGTGTCATTAAATTATTCCTAGGTAATATTTTTGCTGTCTGTGTGACACATGACCACAAGAGTGATACATTTGGGTGATACATTCGATCCTAACCACTTCCTGGTGACCACAGTCTATAGAGTCATCGAGGAAGGTTCGTATCATTTGCAATGAAATGAGGAACATTGCTGGGATCAGTAATGTATCCAGAGATATGGATAAAAGGTTACATAGAACATTGACTTATGACTATAATCTGATTACCATATAGTTTATATGTGAGAAAATGCATTTTATTTTAAAGAAATAATTCATGTGTAAATGGTTTCCAGTGTGAAAAGCATTCACCAGTAAAGACAGACCCAGCTGGATCCCCTTTGTCTGAATTCAGGAGATGTCCATTCTGGGAGCAAGAACTGGCAAAGGAGTACTCCTGCAAAATGGGAGGCTTGCACGTGGCAGGGGGACTGACTTGTCAGACTTAGAATGCCTAGGGCAGTACATTTCTTTTTATTTTTGTCTGTGATCATTTGTACCAGATGGAATAACATCTGCCTTCTCCAGACCCATGAGCATAAATGCTCCCTCTTGGGCTTGGTGCAAGTCAAAAAATTTAGGTCTTCCCCTCAAGTCCTATAGAAAGGCTCCACCTGGGATCACTTTGTCATCTTCTAGAGTGAGGGCCTCCCCATGACAAAGCAGAGCAGAGAGATGTGGATTTTTAGAAACTGGGACTGAGGAATATGGGGCGGTGGGGTCAATTGGGATTTATCCAGGATTGGTGGCCATTACAGTGGCTGGTACAGACCCTAGAGTGATGACACTGAGATCAGAGCTACATCAATGTTAGGCCAGTAACGCATTTATTACCCCACATCAATAAGAAACACTGCAGCCCCACAGAAGAGCTCAGCTACTGCTGTATCCGAACTGCAACACGAGCAGCCTGAGGCTTCAGAGAGGCCTCTGAGGATCATTCATTCTTGCAATGGCCTGCCAACTGAAATGATTTTCCCTGTCCTTCCTAGATGGCCCTTCTTGCCGATGGATAATGCAACTATTGCCAAGACATTTTACAAAATGTGAAGAATCAAGAACTTGAGAGGGTAGGGTTTTATCTATAAAATACAAGCATTTATGACTCATTATTAACCATTTCCTTTAAAAGGACCCCTCAAGGGATGTTTAGTGGTAATTCATTGGACCAAAGTGGTTAGAATGCAGCTATATCACAGGTAGTGAGTTTTTGAAGGTGATATTTTTATTCAATTTAATCATTTGGAAATTTTCCAAGGTGCTAATGTGAATAACTTTACACTTGTATAATTCATATAACTTTTTTAGACCCTAATTCCAGCTTATTTTGAATAAAGTATTGATAATATTTTTCACCCCAGAATTTTCAATAATGCTAAAGAGGCTTTATATGATATACATGCTAACTGAGAAAGAGGCAAGACTTTGAAGGAGGGAGATTGGATTGTAATGATTGGATTTTATTCTAGAATTGGCTGTGGAAAATGTGAACACATCTTTTAACCATTCTGAATTTTATTTTTTGCAGTAGAAAATGAAAATCCAGGCAAACAAGCATACACTCAAATGAAAGCTTTTTTGATGCTTTAGTGTTCTAGGTACTTCAAGTCTAGGTGATAATATTCCTTCTGCTTAAGTACATTTAGTATGTAGACAGTGTAAAGCATTATAGTTAAGGAGAGACCCAGGATGTCTTCAGGATGGTCCCTTCCTACTAATGCAATGGTATAAATAACCATCCACATAGGATATATAACATATTCCTTCTTTCCTTCATTTGCTCATCACATATTAACTTAATACCTAGCCTGTGACTAGCACCAATTCTGGAACTAGGAAGGTATTCTCCATAGACCTGAGAAGCTTAGAGTCTGGTACCAAAAGGAGCACAATAAGCCAATAAATATGATACAATATGGCAAGTTCTAGAATAGCAGTTTGATCAGACTGTTCTGGGTGTCCAGGGGAAAAGCAAGAAAGAGAGCTGGAGGCTCTCCCCAGAGGAAGCCAGACTGGAAAGCAACATTTCAACAGACAAAATGCAGCAGAAAAGAGCTTCCAGGTAGAACCAGTGGTGTAGGCAAAGGCAGGTGGATGTTCACAGGTCTTCTGGCTAGATTTTCTTATCTCTTAAGATGAGAACCAGAGACTAGGTGGGAAAGTAGGCTGGTGCTAAAAAGGGCTTCATGTGCCCCTGAAGAATTCTGATTATTGAGAAGGTGTTGGGGGGAGTGACACAAGGTTGCATGTTGGAGCGGAGAGGGTGACAGAGTTTTGTCATAGTCACACTGAGACGTGATGAGGGTCAGATATGGAGTAGTGACCATAACACCGGAGAGAAACAGGACAAATTGGAGAAATAATCCTGAAGCAGATGCAACAGCACTTCATGGCCTTGGACATGGGGGCTGAGGGAGTTGGCTGAGCGGGCCCGTGGTCGCTCTCTCATTCTCATCCGGCCCCACCGGCCCCACAGGGCCGTTCTCCGGGGTCACCAGCCTGAGGGTAGAAGCACTAACGGCTCCTGCTCACCCACTACTGTGGTGTTTGTTCAATATTTATGAGTCTCTTTGGAAACATCTTCTTTAAAACTAATGCCCCTGAAGCAGGATTTTAAGTCCGACTCACGGGCAGGTGACTCTGGAGCCAGCCCTCACTGCCTTGACAGCCTGCATACCAGAAAGGCTCCCCACCCAGAGTCATTGGCAGGGGCTGCGGGGCCTCAAAATAGCCGAGCCTGCAAAGATCCCAGAAAGGCAAGAGTCTTTATGAGCTGGTATCTCAGATTGGCTCAGTGACAGTTTGGAAAGTCAACATGGGTGAAAATTAAGGAAGCTGCCATATGTTCCTCAGCAAAAATTGTCCTTGTCGTTAAGGACGGCTCCTATGCAGAATCACACCCGTCCCCTTTGTTTACACAGTTCCCAGGGGAATTACACTTGATGTCAAGGAGGAGGCTTCTTTGATGACATACTGTTACACCTCTCCTGAGCTGAAAAATAATTGAGGTCAGTCAAGGAACATTTACTTTAAACTCTGGTCTAGGCCCCTGCAGCCAGATCCTCATCCTATCATAATCAACAGGAGCCCCCTAGTGGGCAAAGACAGCCTTCCTTCCAGAAAACTTCATGAAAATTCCATTCCAGGTGCCCAGCTGGATTGCTGGAGGGAATATAATTCTAAAATACAGCTTGTAAAAGCTGATAGGCAAAGCTATACATTAATTGTAATAAAATTAATGCCATTAGCAGTTGGGGCTGACTAAGTATACAATGGGGGGTTAGTCTCACCAGGCACAAAATTTGTTGTCAGAGATACCTTCTGTTCCTCACATCAGGAAGAGGATTTGCTTACTTCCTTCTGGAAGTCTCTGCAGCAAGACACAGTCATGCTCATGTCATTGCCTGATGTGGACCAGCTCTTCAAGTGCTACGATGTACAACTGTACAAGGTAGGAAAACGCTTGTCTGAGTGGCTGCTTTGTGTCCTTTCCAGAAATTGATACCAAATGCTGGGTGAGAACTGCAGCCCTCCCTCTCCCCAGTCTCTGGCGTTCAGGCCCTCTGAGGGGTAAATAGTGGAGCTGATGGTCCATGAGCCTCCTGATCTTTCCCTAAAACTCAGCTTTCCCTTTTGAATTCAGTGAGAGTCTGAGTTACCTCATGTAAAGGAAAAGCTGATACCACGGTGACTTATGTTCCAGTGACCTGTGAACCCTGAGCTAAGTCAATGGTCTTTCTCTGGTAATTTTAATAGAAGACACCTTTTTAAAATGAGCAATGGGAATGATTGCTCTGGGGCATACATAATGGCCAGAGTTTCCTGGTTTTTTTAAGGTTCTATCTGTAGAGTGATTATTGTAGTTTGGGGTCTGTAACATATAACTTCTGTGGTGAAAACACAAAGATAGTCATAAATCTTTGCCTTTTATTTTATTATTTTTTAGGAAACAATGTAATGCTTCTAAGTTTTTAACTTAGGTTGAAAAATTGGAGGCTGGGTTCGGCCCATTAGTATTTGGGTCTGACCCAGCTAGTATTGGATGGCATAGTGTTTTTTAAAAATTTGAAATTTGAAAATTTTATTTGAAATAACTTCAGCTACCAATATTTTTAAATCTCTGAACAAATGCACCTTCTGGCCACATGTCCCACAAGTGAGCTGTGGGTCAGGCTGCACGGCAGCTGCCCCCTCAGACCAGGCGGGGGTCTTCTCTCTAAGCCAGTGGCACACATGACCTGTGGCCTTTGGCCACATGTAACTCAAAGACACCTGCCCTGGCGCACATTCACAGTATCTTAACACTTTTACTGTAGGGAATCGAGGACGTCCTCCTTCATGACTTTTTGGAAGATGTTTCTATTCAGTACCTGAAATCTGTCCGGTTATTTAGTAAGAAATTGAAGCTGTGGCTGCTTAATGCTTTGGAAGGTTTTCCGGCCCTCTTACAGATCTCCAAACTCAAAGGTAGGTTTCAATGAACAAAACAAAACAAAACACCAACAACTCTGTGAAAGCAGATGAAGCATCTAACTTTCCCACTGGGGCAGGACAGCTCAGCGGCCAAGTCATGCTTCTCCCCCGTCATGTGCTGAGTTACAGTCCTCAAGACCTGACCTGCTCAGACCTTCTGGCTTTTTCTTTAGTGCCAGTGATGGATCTATCCTCAGCCTTTTACCAATTCCCCCTTGTGAATAATAATATGGACTTTCGGCACATCCAAGGGGTTCGCAGTGTAGAAACGGTGCTGTTGACTGTCGTGAGGTGGGGGGATGGGGAGGCGGGGGGGACCCTCCCAGGGGTGGGTGGGACCCTGGGACCCTCCCCTTCCCCCTCCTGAGCCAGCTCCCCACAGGCCCCTGGGCTGCTTGCCCCCTGAAGCAAGGCTGACTGGGGCAATGGCGCTGGGCCTTCCCTCCGACGCTGTGCTCTCGGTGACGCCCAGTGAGGCTCCAAAGAGATTCCTCCCATTTCCTTAACTGCCCCATACCTGTGGGGCCACACCTGTGTGGTCTCGGTCTCCCTGTTGACTTCCCAGGACACATTGCTTCCATCGGCTGCCAGACTGTAGTCTCTGAGTCCTCCCTCCACGGAGCTGTTTGCTCACAGCTCAGGTGGCTTCCCTGAAAGGCCAGCACACGCCTGCTGTGCAGTCTGTGCTTATGGTCCTGGAATTACCTGTTTCCTCTCCCCCACCTTTGGGAGGCTTTCCCTCCGGTGCCTGCTCCACCTGGGCAAGGCCTCCTGACAGGCAGCGCCCCCTCCCCACGCTGGTCCTCTCTTCCAGGGCTGGATCAGGGCCTCTCCCTCCACCAGCGCCCCCACCCCACTTACTGCCCCACACTTCTACAAGCCCTGCTTTCCTTGCACACCATTTGCTGTCCGAGCGCCCACAGAACCGGGCCTGTCTAATATTCCCCTCTGCGCACACAGGGATCCTTCTAAAACTGGTCTCCTCAATTAGAAGCTTTCCTTGACCCCTGGGGAACGGATGATACACTCTCCTTCACCAGCTTTGCGGAGCTGCGCCCTGCTTGCCTTCGGGCCCCATCTTCGGCCCCATCGCTGTCTCCGCCCCCTGAGGGCCTCCCATGGGTGCCCCCAGCAGTTGTCCCCAAAAAGGCCCTCATTCCTGCTGCTCTCTGTGCCCAGCCTACCTCCAACCCCAGCTCACCCCCACTCCCTGCCACTCCTAACTTACACATTGAAGCATGGACTGAAGGTCGCCTTCTAAGTGGCACCAGTCACTGAGCACATTTTCTCCCCAAAGGCCTCTCCCATCCCTGCCTCCTCACTGCCCTCTCCCCACCCCAAAGACTTCTCCCTTCCTTGCCCCCTCCCTGCCCTTCCCCCAAAGGCCTCTCCCTTCCCCGCGCCCTCACTGCCCTCCACGCCCCCCACCTGCGCCCTCACTTTGCCAGGAGCTCAGGCCCCCTGTTGGGAAGTCCTTTGCATGTCGGGTGACCCATCCTCACAGGGTGAGCCCTGAGGGTGGGTTTGCCTAGGATTCAAGGAGCCAAACCTTTTGGGAAACACACTGCAGGCGTGTCCCTCCTAGACATCTGGCCTGTGAATCAGTGGATTCATTCAAGAGGAGGCACCACCCCCTCTCTCTGGTTTCTCCCTTCATCGTTTCCTGTCCTTGGGTCACTTTCTGAGGAGAGCGCTGGGGAGATGAGAATGTTGGGGTAACTCTGGGTTCCTGGGCAGAATTCCTCAACTCTTTCGCTCAAGCATGCCAGATGCTGGGGTTACATAATTTTTCTGGCACAGAGGCTGTTTCTGTCCACCTGCCCCTGCCAGAGCCTCCTAGCGGGCAGTGGGAGGACCAGGATATGCAGAGGCCTCAGTGTGGGAAAGGGGGTTTAGGCAGCGTGCCCTGGCCTCCTGGACCTGCCGCCCCTTCCCCATGCTTGTCCCCAGAACTTGAAACTGCAGCACCAATAATGGCCGTGTGTATTGTTGTTGACAGAAGTTACTGTGTTTGTCAAAAGAATAAGAAGGTAGACGTACCTTTTGCAACATCGCAAAGGTAGGTCTCGGCCATCCGGATGGGAGGGAACCGAGCAGTTTGCTGAAGGGACGAGCGAAAGCTGGAAGCATGCCCTCGAGCAGGCGGCAGCTCCATGTGCAGGGAGGCCGATTCCAGCCACCTAGCAGGCAGAGGGCACAGGGGCCCCTGGCTGGGGGGGCCCGGTGCGCACAAGACTTTCAGTTGGACGCCACCCCTTGCTCCCCTCCTGAGAAAGGCTGTGATCAGCACGCTCTGTCCGTGCGGGAGAGACAGCAACATGAGCCGGCCAACATTCTGGAGCCCCAGCTGGAGACCCCTCAGGGTGCGGCCCAGGGCCAGCCAGTGTCGGGGTGAAAGGACGTTGTAGCGGAGCCCAGGACAGACAGAGTCCTGTGGGTGGCCCTGAGGACTCGGTGTGTCCAGATTTCCAGGTTCCTCATCTCTGCCCCTTTGTCTCCTGATTCCATAGCTTCCATGGTAGAGGAAGGTAGAGAAGGGCTTAAAAAAATCTTGTGTATAGTAATGCCAGCAAGCAGCCACTCAGGAATCTGCCCTGAACTCCTGGGGGCACCAGATCAGGGCAGAGCTTGGGACTGTGGCTCTGTTCCAAATCGGTCCCAGCTCAGGGGCAGCTCAGCCGGCCTGTCTGTTTAAGCAACTCCTTGCTTCTCACACAAAACTCTCGCTAGACCCTGAGCTCCGGGGCCTGTTTCCCATTCTGCATCCCAGCCCACCTGGAGTGCCAGGTGCAGACTCTAGAGCGAGCCCACTCTGCACCCCGCCTGTACCCTTACTGTCACTGGGAGAGTCACTTAACAGCCCGAGGGGTGACGCCTTCCACAATCAGTCAACATGATTGCTTCTTCAGAAACACATGCTCCTTGCAGACCCTCAGTCACCCACTCTTCCCACTCCAGAGAAACAGAGGCTCGTTGGGTGGGGGGCAGAGGATGAAGAACGGGCGGGGAAGAGCTGGTATGGGCAGGGGGCCCAGAGCACAGGTGCCTAAATGCCGATTTTCAAAATGGTGGTTCTGGAATGTGTGGGATTCCAACATCTTCATTATTATTTGGGCTTCAGTTTTAACAGGTAATACCCAAACCCACTTTTCTTTTTTCTCAACAACGGAGTAGTCTTGGTGATTTGGACAGGGGGGATTGGGTGAAAGTACAAGGACAGACTCTATTAAGTGATATGCTTCCCCATTATCTGTAGACTATGAGAGGTGTTGGAGAATGACCGGCGGGTCCACATTTTGAAGTCAGATCTATGTGCCATCATCAGTCAAGGCACTTTGGATGGTTCTTAGAAAGCCCTGGCAAGGGATCTGAGGGGCGCGGATGACCTGGAGATGGACCCGGAGAAGCAATGTAATCTTCCTTCTGCAGCCTGCAGTATCGGGGCGTTTGGTCTATATTTGGGGTCGGCATGGCCATCATTAATTTATGAATTTCTTAGTAGAGGTAGAACACAATTTACTCTTTGATATTACATTCTGTCTGCTCACACCTCTCTTCCTGCCGGGGGTGAGGAAGACCCCCAGAACGCTCTTCCAGACCTAGAGGTGTCCACCAGGCTGCAGTGCTCATGCATGTTTGTTGAGTGAATGAATGAAGAGATGAATGGATGCTGCTTGAGAATATTTCTTTCTGAAAACCAGCCTGGAGTGTCTGCTTTAGAAAAAGAAAACTTGCGCATTGATCTTGTGCCTGCACAGATTCATGGCGACTGTCTGAAGGGGACTGATTCAGCGGCCCGCCTTGCCAGATGCTGCCATCACTACTGTCAGCATCAAGTATTATTTTTCACAACGTGAAGTTTAACCATGGTGCTTTTATTGTGTTTCACTACATTACAAACAAATGGTATTAAGCATGTGGATATTCTTGCCCTTTACTACCTGATCATTGTAATTATTTTCCAAGACAAAAAATTCCCTTCCACAAAGAGCTCAGCAAGCAGGCTGACAGCATTGTTAGCTTGGCTGCCTGGGAATTCAGATTAGTAACAGGAGTTTGCCCCCCTTGAGGGAGAACCTGGGAGCTATTGCAGGAGGGGAGCTGCTAAAGGTTCACAACCCCATCCCCCAGACCATGAGCCAATCTCTGGGCCTCTGCATGAGAGTCACTGGCAGGGCAACATGGGGGCCAAGCTCCAGTTTGTGCCCTTTCTGGACACCCCACCAGGATGCCCCAGGAAAGCCTGGCAGCTTCCTCCTCTGTGGGCGACCCCATACACTCAGCTCTGCATAAAGCTGCCTGCCTCCCCGGGGCATGTGAGCGCTTTCAGTGGTCCTCTGTGGCTTTATCCATCTTGGTCACCCGCCATCGTGCTGGCACATGGTGACCCTGCAGTGCGTCATGATCGGATGGGTACGTGGATTCAGCAATGTATAAAAGCACCACAAAGTATCTGGTTCTCTTTTTTCGACCTTGAAGTACAGCCGACTTTGGTAGAATTGTACCAGTTATTAAAATATTGAAATAGGGCCACGCTTGCTGGTGAGTAGCCTCTGCCTCTGCCCGCCTGTCCCTTGATTATCTCCCCTGCCCCTGTTGCCTGGCTGTCCCCAAACCCAGGTCCTCCTGTGGAACACACCCCTTCTAACCAAACCAGCAACTGAAGGTGAACAGCTAAACCCAGCAAACTGTGCAGCTATGGACAAGTAGTGCTCATTAGAATAGGAGCCCAGAAAGCCACTCCCCGAGAAATCCCAGGTGGTCACCCAAACACTGCCCTTGCCCCCAGCCTGAACCCAGGGAGCCCCAGGAAAGCGTGAGGCCTCATCCCCGGGTGCTGCTCGCTGGCCGCCCAGGGCTCCTGTGCTCCTGCGGGCATCTTGTGTGTCTTTCCAAGAGGGCAGCAGCAGGGAGACTGCACGCCAGGGGCCACTGCAGACCCCTGCCGGCAAACATTAGGTGTGCCTGGAAGATCTTCCCAATGAATCCTGGCCAAGCCCCAGCCCGGGCCACGACAACCTACGGTGTTTTCCAAACTCTGCTTAGTACATGCCAGCATCACAAAGGTGGAGACCCAAGTCCCCACGCCACACGTGTTCCCGCTCCATCCTTCAGGTCTGTGCTGAGTGTGTAACCCCAGGCAAGGCACGTCCCTCAGTGGCTTTGATGTCCACCATCAGTTAAAGGAAATTAACAAACTACTCCTTTTGTGAACATGGCAAAGATAGATGAGGTCATGTCTGTACCGTGCAGTGAGCTCATCTGAATCTGGGTTCTGGATAATTATAAGGTGTTGTTATTATTTCAAAATATTTCTCTCCATTTCAACAAGTGGCAGAGGTGTTCCTAAGAGGCAAAACCATGTAACTCTGAACTAGATGACCACAGAGGTGACATATCCCGCCTCATAATGCATCCTTTATATTCAAAATGATTGTGAGGCCCCAGGGAATTCCTTTGAACTATTGTTCAGACGTTGGCTCCTAGGTGTCCTAATATACAAATACCTACAGAAAGATTCTACATTGTTCATGACATTTTTGTTTGTTTTGTTTCTTTATAGGCTTAAGCAGTTTAATTGCTTTGCTGGGAACATCAACAGACCTCGGTGTATTCCTGAATTGTCTGTCTTCCAATCTCCAAGCATATGTCTTCCAGGTACAAAACCACAATTTTTTTTGTTAGCGAGAAGAAGTAGGTGTTGGTCATTCCAGCTACATTATAGTACCAACTGCCCATGACCCGGTGGAATGACAAAGAGTGTTCTTTGGCCAGAAATGCGTCAAGTCTGGGGAAGGTGGTTAAGGATGGGGAAGTGTGTTTCACTTCCGTAGCAAGACAGGAACCAGAGGCTAGCATACCATGCAGATGCGTGTGTGAGGGTGGACATGTGTGTGCATGGGCAAGCATGGGTGTGCTCAGGTGAGCAAGGGTGGGTGAGCACATGCTTGCAAGTGAGCATGGGTGAGTATGTGTTTGCCCTAAGTGAGAGGGTGTAGGAAGAGGAGAAGGAGCTTGTCGGTTTGGGAAGAAGAGTGCCTGTGTAGGTATTTTGCAGGAGCGTCCCAGTGAAGTGTCAGGCTTGATTTCACAAAATTAAAGATGAATTGGTTTGGAGTACCTTGGCCCTTCTGGTCAACATGCCACTTGGGAGTTACTTCAGTAGGGTCCTTGGCTGGACTGTCACCTCCGTCTACACCAGCAGTCACATAGAGCTGGGAATGCCATCAGAGAAAGCCACAGCGCCCTTGCCCCAGGGGGCCCACAGCGGGTGTCAGGTGAAGGGTCCCCACCAGTAAGATGGCGAACTTCCGGCTTCTTTTCGGGGTCCTCGGTTCCCGCCGGCGCCACCTGAAGCCCAATCACCTCTCGCCCCTCTCCCAATCCCAGCACCTAGCCAACAGCCACCAGCCCCGTAGAAGTAACACCACAATCACCCTATGCCCCATCCTATATAACCCAGCACCTTTCCCTAATAAAGCGGAACTCTCCGGTGAATTGCTGTTGTGTGTCGCTCCTTTCCTTTCATTGGTGCTGAAACCCGGGAGACAGGACACCCCAACTGGGCCCCGTCTTCCCCCAACACCAGCAGCAGCTTGCCCTCGTCCTCTTTTTCCGGCGCTGGCTCATCACACTCACCACTCCTCTCTGGCCTTTAGGTAAGTCCCCCCCGCCCCCCCCCCGCCCTGGGGTGGGCCACTCTTCCCTGAGCTATCGCAGTGCCATTGACCATGATCGTCCGGCAAGGCCCTGACGCTCAGGGACGAGGAGGGAATGCTCCCCGCCTCAGGCCTTCACGGCTGCGGCGGACCCTCAGGCCCCTCCTCCAAAAGCCATAAACCCCCGCCTCAGCTGAAACTTTTTAAGCAAAATTTCCCCGGGGTGGGCCACTCTTCCCTGAGCTATCGCAGTGCCATTGACCGTGATCGTCCGGCAAGGCCCTGACGCTCGGGGACGAGGAGGGAACGCTCCCCGCCTCAGGCCTTCACGGCTGCGGCGGACCCTCAGGCCCCTCCCCCGACAGCCATAAATCCCCGCCTCAGGCCTTCACGGCTGCAGCGGACCCTCAGGCCCCTCCTCCAAAAGCCATAAACCCCCACCTCAGGCCTTCACAGCTGCAGCAGACTCTCAGCCCCCTCCCCCTCCAACAGCCATAAATGAGGTGACTCCTTTGCGGATGAGAACGCTCCCTTTCCCGCCCCCTCCTCCTTCTGTTCCGTCCGCCGAAACCTGTTCGGTCTGCCGAAAACGCCTAGAGCTAGGTACCTCGTGACTCCGGCACTCTGCCTTCTTAGGGAAGTCTGGGTGACGACCCACACTTCCCAAGAAATTCCGACTCGTATACGAGTTTCCGCAGACCACCAAGGATCATCGGGGACGCCCTTTGTCTCCTTGTGGTCTGCCTCCAGTCCGAGGATCCCCGTTCGTCTTCCCCTGTTTGTCTCCCTCTCTGTCCTTTAGCCATTTTGTCTCCTTGTGGTCTGCCTCCAGTCCAAGGATCTCCATTTGTCTTCCCCTGTTTGTCTCCTTCTCTGTCCTTTAGCCATGGGAGCCTCCTCATCCCTCCCTGAAAGTTCACCTCTTGAATGCCTGCTTAAGCATCTAGCTACCCTCTCCCTGACGCCTGATATAAAACCAAAACTCCGTAAATATTGCTCCCAAGACTGGCCGACATACCCCCTAGACAATAACAACCAATGGCCTGCAGGGGGAACTCTTGATCCTAACATCACTCGCAATCTCTTTAACTACTGCCAGCGCCTGAGAAAATGGAAGGAGATTCCCTATATCGAAGCTTTTCGCCTCCTAGCTCAAAATCCCAGCCTCTGCACCACCTGCTCCCCGCCCCAAGTTCTCCTAGCCTGCAAGCCGTCTCCCTCCCCTCCACACACTCCCAGTCCCTCTTCAATTACCTTTGACCCGGCCGCCGCTGCCGCCTCTTTCCCCATGGCAGAAGCCTCCCGTCCTCTCCCTTCCCCTTCTTCTCCTACAACAGCCCCTCCCCCTTCCTCTATCGCCGCCGCCGCCTCCACCCCCGCAGAAGCCTCCCATCCTCTCCCTTCCCCCTCCTCCACCATCTCCTCCTACACCTCACCACCTCCTCCTCCGTCCCCCTCACCTTCCCCCCTCCCGCAAATCGAGCCTGAGCCTTTCAGCCCCCCTCTAACTAAGTTCCAAGAGCCTCGTCCGTCTTTGCCCCCTCAGATTCGGTCCCGAGAGCCTCCCAAAATTATCGCGGCTTTGCCCCCATTACCTGTTTCCCCTGCACAGACTGAGCCAGAACCCTTCAGTCCCCCTCAGACTCGGTCCCGAGGGCCTCCCAAAATTATCGCCCCACTCCGGGAAGTAGCAGGATCCGAAGGCATCTTGCGCGTTCACGTACCTTTCTCCTTAGGAGATTTAGCCCAACTAGAGAAACGCCTAGGTTCCTTTTCCACTGATCCCACGACCTACATCAGGGAGTTTCAATGGACCCTCCAGTCTTACAGCCTCACGCATCATGACATTTTCATGCTCCTGGCCAATACTCTCCTCCCTGAGGAGCGTAGACGAGCTTGGGACTTCGCCCAAATGCATGCTACCGAAACCCACAGGACTGACCCCACCTGTCCCCCTGGTCCCACTGCTGTCCCCGAACAAGACCCACACTGGGATTATAACACTGCTGTGGGTCTCCACTCTCGAGATATTTTTGCCTCCTGCTTAATAGCAGGTCTAAAAAAGGCAGCTCGTAAAGTAGTCAATTTTCAAAAGCTCCAAGACATAATTCAAAAGAGAGACGAAACCCCCTCCGAGTTCTTAGATAGACTCACTCAAGCCCTATTACAGTATACCAGCCTGGACCCAGAAACACCTGAAGGAAGACAGGTCCTTATGACATACTTCCTAGCTCAAAGCTACCCCGACATTAAAGCTAAACTCAAAAAGTTAGAACAGGGCCCCGCTACCCCACAGACTGAGATCCTAACAGTAGCCTTTAAAGTCTTCCATAACCGGGAGGAGGAGAAAGAACGCCGTAAACAAAAAGCTGATCAGGCCAATTTCCAGATGTTGGCCCAGCTGATAAAACCACAACCTGGGCGCCCCTCTACAGACAAGCCCCCCCCAGGAGCTTGTTTCAAGTGCGGAAAAGAGGGACATTGGTCAAGGGCGTGCCCCTCCCCCAGATCTCCTACCACCCCATGCCCCAGATGCCACAAAAAGGGCCACTGGGGGTCTGATTGCCCAACCACCCGAAGGGGAGGCTGGACGAACAACCCCCATCCTAAGCCCACCCTAGTGGGGCTGACAGAAGATTGACGGGGCCCGAGGGCTTCTCGCCCGACCATTTCCATCACCAAACAGGAGCCCAGGGTTACTTTATCAGTAGACGGTCGCCCCATCTCCTTTCTCCTAGATACAGGAGCCACCTTCTCAGTCTTGCGAGAATACCGGGGCCCTACCATGCCAGCCATTACTCCTATAGTCGGGGTAGGAGGTAAACAGATTTTCCCATTAAAAACCACCCCCCTTTTATGCACAATCCTAGACAGTCCCATACCTTTCTCCCACTCCTTCCTAGTTATGCCCCAGTGTCCCATCCCTTTACTAGGACGGGACATCCTTTCCCTCCTCCATGTTTCCATAACTATATCCAATCCCACAGCCCCCAGTACTCCCTTTCTGATGGCCCTCATAGCCGACAACCCCCCTCTACCCAATGAAAGCTCCAGTTCTGCCCTTATACACCCTGTAAATCCCAAAGTTTGGGACATTACAAGCCCCTCCATGGCCCTATGTCCCCCTGCCTCTATCAAATTACGTGACCCCTCTCAGTATATCTGTCAGGCCCAATACCCCCTAACCACTTCAGCCCTCATAGGCCTCCAACCCATCATTCAAGATCTCTTAAACAAAAACTACCTCAGACCCACTCACTCCCCATTTAATACCCCCATATTAGCTGTGAAAAAAAACAATGGATCTTTCCGCCTTGTCCAAGACCTTCGCCTCATCAACATAGCCGTTGTCCCTATCCATCCCTTAGTTCCAAATCCATACACCCTTTTATCGCAGATCCCTGCTTCTGCATCCCACTTCTCAGTCCTAGATCTCAAGGACGCATTTTTTTCTATCCCTCTAGACCCCTCCTCCCAAGATTTTTTTGCCTTCACCTGGACGGACCCATACACCAGACATTCTGTACAGCTTACTTGGACAGTTTTACCACAAGGCTTCCGAGATAGTCCCCATATTTTTGGACAAGTCCTAGCTCAAGACCTCAAACAGTTTCACCATGATCACCCCGAGTCCACTTTATTACAATATGTAGATGATCTTCTACTCTGCAGTCCCTCGTGGGAACAGTCTCAACTTGACACTGCGTCTCTACTTAACCTTCTAGCTTCCAGAGGTTACCGAGTATCCCCTGTCAAAGCTCAAATCTCTTCCCCTTCTGTCACTTACCTTGGATTCCTTCTGTCTCAGCAAAGAAAGTCCATTACCTTAGACAGAAAACGACTCCTCTCTGACCTGCCCGTTCCCAAAACCAAGACAGAAATCCTTTCCTTTCTAGGCTTGGCTGGGTATTTTAGAGCGTGGATCCCTAACTTCTCCCTGTTGGCAAGACCCCTATACGACCTCAGCAAGGGCCCCCCTGAAGAACCATTATCATCCTCACCCCGACACTCCTTCATTAAGCTCCGTCAAGCCCTTGTAAAAGCTCCAGCTCTCCATCTCCCTGATTTGTCAAAACCCTTCTCATTATACATTCATGAGAGGTCCAGTCAAGCTCTAGGAGTCCTAGGCCAATATTATGGCCCATCCTTTGCCCCAGTAGCTTATCTCTCCAAGCAATTAGACCCCACAGTTCGGGGATGGGCCCCCTGCCTACAGGCATTAGCCGCTGGACAGCTCTTGCAGAAAGAAGCTCACAAACTAACATTCGGAGCGCCCCTTACCATTCTGTCCCCACATCACCTAAAAGATCTCTTAACCTACAAAAGTTTACAGACTCTCCCCCTCTCCAGACTCCTGACCTTACTGTCCTCTTTCCTCCAAAATCCAAACATTTCTTTCCTCCCCTGCCCGCCCTTAAATCCGGCCACTCTTCTTCCTCTGGCCTACTCTCCTCATACTCCCTCGCATGATTGCCTGGAAGCCCTTCACAACTTCCTTCCGTGCCACTCCACGATCTCCGAAGGAGCCCTCTCACACTCCGACCTCATCTGGTTTACTGATGGGTCCTCCTTTAAACATGAGGGCATCCACTACTCAGGATATGCAGTAGTCTCCCTCGAAGTGTCATTGAAGCACGAGCCCTACCCCCTGGTACAACCAATCAGCAGGCTGAACTCATTGCAGCCACCAGAGCTTGCACTCTGGCCCGGGACACGTCTCTCACATTGTACACTGACTCCAAGTACGTATTCCACATTCTCTTGTCCCACGCGGCAGTATGGAAAGAACGAGGCCTCCTCACCACAAAAGGGAATTCCATAACTAATTCAGCCTTAATTACTAAACTTTTAGAGGCTTCACAACTCCCACACCGACTAGGCATAGTCCACTGCAAATCACATCAAAAAGATGACTCCCCCATTGCAAGAGGTAACAACAAGGCCGACAGAGTAGCCCGGTCAGTTGCCCTATCAGAAAACGCACCAGACAACAATCCGTCTGCCCTTGCAGTTTTAGCCTTATCACAAGACGCCCTCTGCTCTCAGGACAAAGAGTCTCTCTTCCGCCTCTTACATGACCTGTTCCATCCCAGCCCCCAATCCTTAATCCATTTTTTACAATCTTTTTTTCCTCTTTCTCCTGAAGACAAAACCCTACTTAACCAAATCACCTGCAAGTGCACCATCTGCCAACGCACTAACCCTAATACCCCCCTCAAAGCCCGACCCTTCCCAGCTCATCAAGCAAGGGGTAATGTCCCCGCTGCAGATTGGCAAATAGACTTCACAAACATGCCCCCTGTATGACGTACCAGATACCTACTCGTGCTAGTAGATACATTTTCAGGATGGGTCGAAGCTTTCCCCACCACTAACAAACGAGCATCCGTAGTTGCCTCTATCCTCCTCACCCAGATCTTTCCTAGGTTCGGGATGCCCACTTCCCTCCAATCAGATAACGGCCCTGAGTTCACTGCCCAAATTATCCAAAACCTCTCCAAGTCGCTCTCACTCCCCTGGCATTTACATTGTCCTTATTGACCACAAGCTTCAGGAAAAGTAGAAAGAGCCAATAGGACTCTAAAAGACATCCTGACCAAACTATCTCTAGAACTACACCTTGACTGGGTTCGCTTACTTCCCTTAGCTCTACTCCGCATTCGAGCCCTCCCAAAGAAACCTTCCTTCTTGTCACCCTTTGAAATCATGTACGGCCGCCCGATTCTACCCCCGGGGCTCCCTTCCCACAAAGGACCAATTCCTCCCAATATAGCCCTTCCACTACTCTCTCTCCTCCGCACTGAATTGTGGAAATATCAAGATTGGCTCCTTCCTGATCCATCCGCCTCCCAAAATCCTCCTGTCTTACAGCCCGGCCAACTAGTGTTTTATAAGCCACCAGAAGATCAGCCCTCTCTCACCCCGAAATGGGAAGGTCCACACCCAGTTATTCTCTGTACCCCCTCGGCCGCCAAGCTCTCACTGCCTGATAACTCTGTCACCCCTTGGATTCATATCTCCAGGTTGAAACCAAATACCCAAGACTCACCTTCTCTGGACACCCAAGACCCATCAGTCACAATCCAGAGTCCTTCGGATACAGCCCAAGACGCTGTCTACTCTACCACGCCTCATCCCTCTGATCCCTTAAAGCTCCGCATCTCCCGTGCACCCTCTGTGCCATCCATACCTGAATCATGACTTTTTCCTCCTTTACTGCTCTCTCGCTTTTTTCCCTCATTCCTATTGTCTTCCCTGCCGCCCCACCCTCCTTTGTATGGCGATTCAAAGTCAAGCAGACTTACACACAGCATCAAACAAAAGTTACTGCCCTCATTGCCACATCAGACTGCCCTCTGAAAGGCTGCTCTGAGCCTTTGTACCTCCACTTTCCTCCCTCCACTGAAGTATTCATTTACAGCTACCTTTATTCTCCCTACCTCTGCTTCCTCTATGACCAAAGACAAGCCTATTGCAGGCGATGGCAAGACACCTACGGGGGATGCCCCTACTGGTCTTGCACCATTCACTACATGGGTGACTTCCAGTACCCACAGTATTACTCCTCCAACCGTTTCATGAAATATCCCAACGGCTCATTCTCCTTATTAATCCCAGATCCCTGGGACTCTCGATGGGCTGCTGGAGTAACAGCCTCAGTTTACTACAAGGGGTCCTCGACCCCCCATGGTACCCTTCATATCTCTCGAGAGTATGTTCCCTCTCGCTCCCAGATCTCTCAAGTTGCATCAGATATCAGACATTCCGAAAAAGTCATTATCCAAACTCTTGACGGCGCCTCTTCATCTTCTTATTCCTCCTACTCTTGGTTACAGCTCATTCAAGACACCACCATCTTTCTCAACCACACCCTCAACACCGCCAATTGTTTCTTGTGCGCATCACTACAGCGCCCACTGCTGGCCGCCGTGCCCCTTAATATTTCCAACTACTCCTTCCATGCAGAAGGACAACCCCTCCACCCCCTGGCAGACATACCCCTATGGGAACCAGAATACCCAGATAATCTCACCATCCACCACTGTGTAGGCCCAACTCCACCCACCTCCAGTGCACTTCACTGCCTCTCTATCTACACCCCTACCTCTGGCTCTAAGACTTTTACGCAACCAGGACACTTCTTTTGGTGTAATGGCAGCCTTTTCAACTCACTACCTCTCAACTCCGATACACCCTGCATTCTCGTCACCCTAATCCCACAGCTTACACTTTACAGCATGGCAGAATTCCTTGAGCTCCAACCTCCCTTGCACTCGCGCACAAAAAGGGCTGCTTTCCTTCCCATCATGGTCGGTATCTCTTTAATCACCTCAGCCATTGGGGTGGGGTTTTTGGGAGGAGCCTTGGGTCACTCTCTATGGGCAGTTAGAGATCTCGACGCCAAACTTGAGGGAGCCCTGACATCCACTGCCGATTCCCTAGCCTCTCTCCAAAGACAGGTCACTTCGCTAGCTAAAGTCACCCTTCAAAACCGGCGGGCCCTAGATCTGCTTACAGCCGAGAAGGGCAGCACCTGCGTCTTCCTCCAGGAAGAGTGCTGCTATTACATCAATGAATCCGGCATTGTAGAAACTGACATCACCAAACTCACTGACCTTGCCTCCAGCCTCCACTCTGCTTCCAATTCCAACCCATTCTCTTCAATACTAACAAACCCCCTCCTCACCTGGCTCTGGCCCATTGCAGGCCCCATAATAGTCATTCTTCTCGTCTGTCTCTTCTTACCCTGTATAATAAAGTTCATCAAATCCCAAGTTGGAAAAATCTCTAATCAAGCTTTCAACCAGCTTTTACTCAGGAACTACCAGCTTCTGGCCACGGAAGACCCCTCACCCTCACGTGACCTCCTCACCACATGCTGAGATGGACCCCTCTCTCCGCTGGAAACTATTCCTGGAAACAATGGCCGCAGACGCCTGGCTCCTGACACCTATATCCTCTTGGCATCATTGGAATCAACAGGTCCTCAACCTATGGTTACAGGGAACCTTCATTGATTTCCAACCTGAAGAAGTCCACATCTACTCATCCTTACTGTGGGGAGTCCTATCAACCCTTTCCTCCCAATCCTCAAACCCTCACTCCCTTCTCTGCCCCTGTTCAGCAGGAAGCAGTCAGAGAGAAAGCAACATCCACAAACCCATAGAGGAGAAAGGGGGGAATGAAGGGTCCCCACCAGTAAGATGGCGAACTTCCGGCTTCTTTTCGGGGTCCTCGGTTCCCGCCGGCGCCACCTGAAGCCCAATCACCTCTCGCCCCCCTCCCAATCCCAGCACCTAGCCAACAGCCACCAGCCCCATAGAAGTAACACCACAATCACCCTATGCCCCATCCTATATAACCCAGCACCTTTCCCTAATAAAGCGGAACTCTCCGGTGAATTGCTGTTGTGTGTCGCTCCTTTCCTTTCATCAGGGCCGGTGGCTGGGGAGCTGGGGCTATGCCTTAAAACTTAGACCCAAACAAGGCAGCTGGGGGCCTCCTGCCCCTTGAGACATCATCCTCTGAAGGCCAAGGCAGTTAGGAAAGGCTTCCATGGGGCAGGCAGGGTTTAAACTGGGACATGAAGGGTGGGTAGGATTAAAATAAGCAGAGAAAGGGAGACAATGCTCACGAGAGAGAAGCAGACATCTCCGGAGCAGAAACGAGGACTTGGAGAGCCTAGAACTGGTTGCAGGACTTTGAGCTTCTCCACAAGCTAGGGCCACCTTTCTTTCCTCCCCGTTCCCACCCCACCTGGCCCTGACCTTCCCTGTCTTCCCAGTGAGGAGAAAGGGCAGAAACAATGACTGAGTCCACTAGACCACAGGGGATCAGGGGCCACAAACCTCCTGGACATGAACCAGAGAACTCAGGAAGGAGCCTGAAAGCTCCCTCCAACCTTGGCAGGTGTCTATTTCCCTTTTTTGCTTCTGGAAAATAATCATTCTGGATCTATATGGTTTTTATTCTTCCTCATTGGTCTTTGGCAAACCCTCGTGGTAACAGTGGTAACATGTCTAGAATCGCACTGCTGCAGAGATGTATTCATTTGCCAGGTGGTCGCTGATAGAAGCTGTCGATCCTCAGTTGTTTGGTTTGCATGCGCACTCAGCTTCAAACCTAACCAGGATGAGCCCACTGAGGCCATTAATACCCACTGGGCTCGCCCTGCATTTTGGACCGTGCAGCATGCTGTGTGCCCTCATCTGCATCATCGGATCTGCAGCCTTCACAAACAAGGCATGTTAGAAAAACGGTATTTTTCTAACTGCGTGCCTTTGAAGGGCTTGTTTCTGTAAAACAGCTTGACTGATAAAAAACAGACTATTGTCAATAAAATACTCAGACTGTTAAAATGCAAACCCTTGGGCTTGTCGGGGATTACTAATGGCTTCGGTGGTTAGCAATCTGGCATGTGCTCGCAGAGGAAACATTTACCTGTGCATGGGTTTCTTTCCTGTGGTTCTCGTGCAGTTTGAGCCCCGGAGTAATTTCTCAGTGTAGAACCTGAAACACACTGGTGGTAAGCGAAGGGCAGGCCCAGTGATATTTATGGTTCACGTCTAATCGTGCAGGGAGCTACTTCTAATGGCCTGAGCTACTTCTCTCCAGACTGTTAGAAAATGCTCTTGTGTTTGTTGAATGCCAGGCTTCCTGCCAAGAGCCCCATTTCAGGGTCAGAAACACCAGCCCAGGAGACCAGGAGCTCTGCCTGGGAAGGACACCTTGCCACCCACAGTGCAGGGCAGCCCTTCCGTATGTCAGGGCTGTCAGTGGAGCAGAAGGGCAGAGAAGCAAAGATGAGGAAGGCCATTCCTCCTTTCTAGCTAGTCTCAGCATCTCTTCTTCAGAGACTTGTGGCTGAGTCAGTGGGTGGTCCACACGCAGGTGATGAGACTCAGGAGAGGCTTGGGGGGCATTCATTCCAGCACGAGCATGTGAAATGCGAATGACTCCACTGGTCTGTAATTCATTTGAAGTGTGGCCCAAGGCTCAGTCTAGATGGGGAGTTTTTTAGTCTGCTTGTAGAGGCACCTCGTGGTACCCAGTTTAGTGCCACTCAGGCTGTCAGGTGAATGACCTTGGCTCCACTGGACACACAGGTGGGACCTTTCGGTCCTCCGCTGATTGACACAGCACCGTGGCCAGCTCCGTGCTTTCCAAAATCAACACCAATTTTTTTCACATTGCTATGGGATTCTGGGCCACTTTTTCACAACATCAGACTCAGCAGATGTCAAATGGCCTGCCACCCCTCCATGGCAGCTGCCACATGGATTTCAGTGAGGCTGCCCTGCCCTGTTTATGTCATGCTTCCCAAGTGACCCTCTTTTTAAAAATTGTGTGGGATTTAAAAAAATGTAAACCAATTTCCTACCTCCTTCCACTGCCTTCAAAGTGTTCTGCCAGGCTCACCAAGTCCACAGGTGATGGAGCAAGACCAGGAATAGGACAGGGTGCCCCTGTCTCTGTCCTCACCTTATTTTTCCTTTTCATTGTGCCACTTGAAAATGTCTATGCATGACAAATGTATGCATTTGAAAACATGCTCTTCTTGATTTCATCATAAACTGCAGCATTTTTTTTCACAAAAATTTAATATCCAAGCATAAGCAAAGAGGAGTTTATCAAACTGGCTGCCAGCTTCCAGCTGAGATGGAATTTCCTTCTCACCACCATGAGCAGAGCCCTGACCCTGTGCCACAGAGACAGTTTTGGTGAGTCAGAGAACACCAGCCATTTCGCAGTCTGCCTTTAAAAAATGTTTTTATAGCATAAGTATATTCCACATTGCCATGTAGAATCCAGTCACCTACTTTCAACCTTCTTACATAAAATACAACAGGGACACAGAAAACCATACAAAACCTTGCTAATCTTTTTTTTAATGGCAACAGGTAGCCCATCAAACAGTTGGACCGTGCTTTTCTGGCCAAATCCGTCACTGCTGGACGCATTGTTGTCTTCAAATTGTATGCTTTGGGATATTTTGAGGAAAGCACCAAGGGAACAGATGGAGAAAAAAAATGGGTTCTTTGGGGCACTCATATTTAAATTCCAGAAATAACCATTGTATGCAGATGGTGGAAAGAGTGAAGCAATATCCATTTTGCAAACTTACTGGTCAAACAGATGGTCTTTCTCTGTCAGGGAAGGTGCCATCTGACATATCTGTGGGGCAGACGCGGCACAGAAGAGTTGTAGGAAAGGAAATTCACCAGGAAGCCCTTCAGCCTCGTAGAAAGGATCATTCATTTCAACAGATCTTGAGTGTGTCCCTACAAAGTCCCAGGAACCTTTCCTGGATGCTGAGCACACAGCTGTGGACAGACGTTTCTCTTCTCTATGAACTTCCACACTAATCAGAGTGAGAACCCCTACTCCAGAGAGCTGCCAGGTGCCCTCACAGCAGGTGGGCAGAACAAGGCCTAAAAGACAAACCCCATTCTAGATCTGCTTTGCAAACACTTTGGAGCTCTTTTTTTTTTTGATACAAAATATTTATTTAGAGAAAATATTATGTTACCTCTGAATCAGCTGAAAGTTAGTTTTATTACTTTGTAGCACTTCATTATGTAAAAACAGATCTTCCAGGTTACAAAATTCTTAATTTAATATTTATAAACATTAATATAAAGGTGTAGAACCTCCCCAGTTATTATTAATATTGATAGATCATTATGAACTTATTCTATATACTAAATGTACTCTTGTGCAGAAGACAAAGTACTATACAGACTTTTAAGAATACAAATAAAGCATAATATTGCTTGGTTAGTTATTGAGAAATGTACTTTAGAAACATTAGAGCTGCTGCCCAAGACATATTTTAGGATTCATTTTTTTTTTTGAGAGGGCATCTCTCATATTTATTGATCAAATGGTTGTTAACGACAATAAAATTCTGTATAGGGGACTCAATGCACAGTCATTAATCAACCCCAAGCCTATTTCTCAACAGTCTCCAATCTTCTGAAGCATAACGAACAAGTTCTTACATGGTGAATAAGTTCTTACATAGTGAATAAGTTCTTACATGGTGAACAGTGCAAGGGCAGTCATATCACAGAAACTTTCGGTTTTGATCATGCATCATGAACTATAATCAAGTCAGATATGATTCGTTTGATTTTTATACATGATTTATAGGTGAATCCCACATTTATCCCTTATTATTATTATTTTTTTTAAATAAAATGCTGAAGTGGTAGGTAGATGCAAGATAAAGGTAGAAAACATAATTTAGTGCTGAAAGAGGGCAAATATAGATGATCAGGTCTGTGCCTATAGACTAAGTATTAATCCAAGCTAGACAAGGGCAACAAAACATCCACGGATGCAGAAGATTTCTCTCAAAACAGCGGGGGTACTTCGGAGCTCTTTTGAGGGTTGCTTCTATAAGCTGCCATATAGGTGACACCCATTTGCAGTGAGGCTCTCCCCTTTAATAAAGTCCAAAATGACTCTGTGTTATGCTAATGCTTTTCCACAGCAAAGTGATACAGCAGCGTTCATGAGCAACCATGGGAAGGAATCAGGCCCTGTAATTGTTACTTTTCCCCGTCCACCCTCTTTGGACCTCTATCTGAAGTCAAAGTATTAACACCAGTAGTTTTTCCTCTTCACATGAAACCATGGTTTCATAAGGTTAAATAAGCCAGGAGTTGGTGGTTGGACTTATGCCAGAGCAGGTCAGACCATCCCACAGAGCCAGTATCTCTCACTGCATTGTCAAGGAATAATGAACATTGTGTAAGGCTTTGAAATTGACAAAAAAATTACTTGAAACCCACAAACAGCTTTGAAATAAGCAAAATATACCTTTATCAATTATCTCCACCTTTCACTGTCTGAATTATTTTATAACTCTATAAATTACATCAAACTGATTTTAATACAAATGATTCTCCACAGATACGCAAACTGGCTGTGTCAGGTGGATGCAATGGACTAGAGCCCTGAGAGATCCATTTTGCATCTACTCATATTGTCAGCTTTCTTTACTGTCTATGTTGTCCTTTGAATTCTCCTTTGAACCATGTGCAACATCTTACTAGTTCCCTCATTAGTTAATGAGTTACATGGAATGTTTGGCACGTGTCCATTATGTATCTGTATAAGAATTGTGGTTTCATCCTCATTAAAAAATTATCTTTTAGCAATTATAATAGGCCAGATCTCTCCCTCTGCTTCTTGGCAGAACATTAACTGTCCTTTTCTTTTCTGGAGGATCAAGGACACAGACTGTTCAGCTGTCACATGCCCTCCTGTCTCCCCTACATGGTCTCTCCGGTGACAGCCCTTGGGGGCCCACGTGAGAGAAGGCCTTTTGGTGCGGAGCACCAGCCACTTCCCTTACCCACATCCCTCACCAGGAAATGCAGCTACACAGGCTGCAGGAGGGGAGCAGCACTGCATTCCCAGCATCGCCAATCAGCAGTCAGGTCCCTTCTGCACTCTGCTTCCGCATCTCCTCCCTCCCCAACCCTTACTATGCTATGTGCCAACCATGGGGGGCCAAGGGACACATTCTCCAGCTCTGGGAGTAGCACCCATTTCTCTGCAGGATTTGTTTCTCTCCCATCTCACACTGTATGGGTTTTAAGTTCCCTGTCATGGCTCAGATTATTTAGCTCTCTGCACTATCTGTCCAAAAGCCATCTTGCTGGGGTCCTCTGGGCATGGAATACTGCATGAGTGATGGGCCCTGCCCAGAGCCCCTCCGGGTCAGCTAGAGGAGTGAGGCTCTTGCACACAGGAGTTAACAGTCCTAGAAACATTGTTAGTTCACAGTTAGATCTGTTTATTTCTCCATCTGTCTATGTAATTATTCATTTTTGGTTGTTCTATAAATCTAGGCTCCTGGCATCTGTTTCATTTGCTGCTTTTGGAATACGTGATTCATATACTTCAGTCATGCATAGAGGAGGAGGAGGAAGATGACACGGGAAGTCACAAGGAGATGCTACCGGATGACCAGTCTCTTGTCCAGCCAGACCAGGCACTTTCCCGACCTCCAGATGCTTCACCAGCTCAGGGACATGAAAGCCCGGGTGTGGATCTGCACCAGGGGACACTGAAACCCACGGGCCAGAGCTGAAGCCCTGTGGGTGTGAACAGTGTGGTCCTCAGGGTCCTGGGCTTCCTCGTGAACACTGCCATGGACAATAAGGTACAGACCCAGGACCCCAACTTCTGCACAGTTTTTTTCACAGGAAATAAGAATGACCAAGTGGCTAGGAAACCCATAAAGATGATCTTGTCCAAACGACTCTGAAGAACCCCAGAGCCATCTTTGCTTTAAGTGCTTTTGCCCAAGGTGATGATAACAGTTCATCCATTGATCGCTGGTCAGCTCGGATGCATCAGGCATTGGTTTGTGCCTGGCACAGTTACAGGTGTGGAATATTTGGATGGCCTGGTTCATGCTTTCCCTGAGCTTATCTGGCATGATTAGACTAATTGAGCAAAAGATCACCACGAGCTGATATACTGAGTGGTATGCACAGAAAATGTCTCTGGCAAACACTGAATAGTCTGAATAGAAAGGACTTTGAAAAGATGGAAATGGGGTACATCTTGAAAGATTTAAAAAATAAGAATTGCTAGCTGTCTAGCACCTACTATACATCCTCCATATAATTTACCTTGGAGCCATACAATCCTGCATAGTATCTCTCTTATCATTTTCATGTAGGGATGAGGAAACTGAGACCCAGAGAAGCTACGTGACTTGCACAAAGTCACACAGCAAGTAGTTAGTGCAATAGAGATTGGAGCGCTGGCTGGCATGATGAGTCCATTCTTCTCCTGCAACACCAGGTCAGAGGAAGGTGGTCCATGCCCCCAGGCTGGAGAGGTCAGAGACAGGGCCTGAACACCAGGAAAAACTGCCAGACTGATGCAGGAAGCAACTGAAATTCCTCCACTGAAGCAGGGGGCAGGGGCAGGGGCCAGGAGTGTAGAGTGGGCTGCTAGTTTACAATAAAATCTTTACAACTATTGTCTTAGAACTAATTCTAAAACTTGTGTATACATGTTTGGAAGTTTAGCCACATCACATAGTATTTCCTTTGCACCCGCAAGTCCCCCTTTTTCACATGAGGGGTTATGCTTAGTAGGAGATGATGATGGCAGGATGTTGTCCACAGCCTGGGTTAGTGGTCACCGCCATGGAAATGAGTCACAGCCTGAAAGTGTTCATGCCCTACAGTCCTCAGAATACAGAACCTCCCAGGGACCTTTCTTTTGGAAAAACCCTCATTCCGAGTTCTCCAGAGCGTAGACAACATACAAACTATTACCGAGCATTACTCAGAGGAGACACCGGGCTAGACAAAACTAAGATGAGCAGAAACAGAGGACATGTATCTCTCAGGCTCGCAAATTCTGTCCGTATTTCATCTTTGTTTTCTTGCCTCGCAGTAGTAAATTCCTACATCCAGCTGCCTCTAGGCTCTTGGTGCAGTAGATTTAGACCTGGGTCTATAAATAAGAAATTCACTTCCTCTGTGAATGTGAACGTGAAGCAGATGTGACCGATGAGCTGTGAAATAGGGAAATGCTGGCCCCCAGTCGGGGCCCCAGTGGTGGGGGCTTGGGGGGCTGGGCCTCCTTAGAAGAGGAACAGGGGGGGACAGTTAGGGCTGGTGTGCCAGGGCTGTTGGCAGAGGGAAGGCCCAGTTACATCTGCAGAAGGGACCGGTTGGCCAGGCTGTGCCCAAGGCGATGTCTCTGCTGCTCCCTGACCTCTGGAGAGTGTATCCCTCCTGGTAACAGGGCCCTGCAAGGGCAGGCCTGTGGGAAGCTTCCCTGGAGAGTGTACCCCTCCTGGTAACAGGGCCCTGCAAGGGCAGGCCTGTGGGAAGCTTCTCTAAGTACACTGTGGGGCCCTAACAGGATAAGCATTTGTGCTGGATGCTCAGCTCTAAGTGTGCAAGATTCTTAGAACATAGTGAGTCCCCATAAGCTCTCCACTCCTGGCTGGGTGAGAGCTAGGACAGTGGGCCATTGGACATGCCCCCTGGTCACCATGGTGACTGGCAGCCAATTTTTCCTCTTCAACCACAGATGGAAACAAGTGGAAAGCAGACACTAATGACCTCCCTGTGCTGGGCATGTAAGTACAGCCTTCCAGCCACCGGTGAGATGGACTACCATTGCCCCCACTTCACAGAGAGGATGGCTGAGGCTCCCGACGAGTCAAGCAATGTTCCCAAGGTCACCTCGAGAATAATCGGCAGGACAGGGATTCAGACTCCACAGATGCACTTCCAAAACTGTCCTTCCCTAGCGCCCTCTCTCCCCCCAGAGGGTACTAAAAAGTACTTTCACTCCAAAAGCAGGGAATTGGAAATAATTAAAGTATCTTCAAGTCTGATGACATAGTATGTGGGCAGTTCTGAGACATAACTTCCTGGGCTCCAATTCCCTGTCTTCCACCTTCTTTGCTGAGAACCTTGGGCAAGTTGCCTGATTTACTTGTTCCTCAGTTTCCTTATCTACAAAATGGGAAGAATAATATTTAATAATAATAATAACATCTAATTCCATAGGAATGGAATGAGGTTTAAATAAGGTAATCATTGTAAAAATTCTTAGGACCTAGTTAGTGCCCATAACCGTAAATGCCCATTATTTCCCCAATAAAACCTCCTAGTCTGAGCACCTTCCATCACACTCTCTATACCCAATCTCCTCGCAGCTCCAAAGTTCAGCACTGGGGTTTGATCCATATTTAATTGGTGGAAATAACAGAGGAGATATTAAATACTTCATTGAACTATACAATAAAGCAATACAGGCAGATGAATGTCAGATAATCTGAAGTACTGTGCATCAGAGGTTAATTAGACCTGCCTCTGTTTGTGCCTGCCTGCTGAATCAGTGCTAATGCTTACACAATCCAACACCAAGAAGTTCTGCTCAATTGTCATTGCACTCATTATTCAGTGCTTGCACTCATCATCAACAAAAAACACATGCCCCGTGTCCCAGCTGCACTCACCTACCATGAGTTAACACCCCACTCAGCCGGAGGTCTGTGGCAGCCTCATCCCTTGAACAACTGAGTGCTACCCGTACCTGTGGGACCAACTGAGGTCTGCATCCCCGATCGCCATACCCATCTGTCACTCTTCTACACTCCAGCAACCTTCAGAATAGTAAGATGCCAAGGCGTGTTTAAGAAGAAAGTAAAAAATCATACTGATACAAAATAAGGAATATTCTTTTTAAAAACATACTACACAGTTTTCACTTCAGGTGAGACTCAAGGATTAAAGCATGGCAAAATCTATTTCTAATAAAAGACTCTTCATCTACAGAGAGGGTGGTACAGGTGACTTTTTGAGAGAGGAAAATCATCTCTTCATTGGGTGGTGATGGTAAATGTCAAATTTAGGAAGAAAGGGTGAGAAGTATATTTTCATTAACCTTGTGCCTGAAGTTATCTTGTGCACATCTTTGTCAAAATAGACTAGCTTATGGGGGTGGGAGTGGTGATTGATGAAATCAAACCAAGAAAATACATGTCTTTCCGTTTGAAAGTGATCCTTTCCAAGGATTTGCCGATCCCCCGAGGACCCTGGGAGCTAAGGGAGGACGGTCTACTAGCCTTTCTCTGACGGGAGACTTGCTCAGGCAGGTCAGATGACCTCTCTGAGAGCTGGCACTTAAGCTGACACCAGAAACTGCCAATCCCTCAAATCTATTACAGATCAATGACTGTTTTCACAAGTTTTTCCCCTTATCTACTTATGGACAGGTACATTTGAAGGAGGGTAGAGGGAGGGTCTCTGTGGGAATATCAGCAACTGAGTCAGCTCAGAACCGCCAGGACTGCAGAACAGGTGTCCATCTTGAAGGCAGCTGAAGGGATGAGCATCCCAGCCACACAGAGACCCTCGGACCCCTCACAGGCCTCCCTTGATCTTCCCAGCTGATGCTCGCTCACCCAGGTCTTTAGGGGGGGATGTTGGTTTGATCTCAGTCGCAAACAACTGCACATCCCTCATTCCTTTTCCGAAAGAGAGCACACCTGCTCCCCTCCCCAACACGGCCCCTCTCTCTTGCACGATGCTGAGGTTGAGATCCCATCCATGAAGTCATCACCAAACCCTAAGCATTCCCCTGAGAAATTAGGACCTCATGTAGTAGGAGTAAATGCACAAGCTACCTGTTTAGGGCCAAGGCCAAGGCCAAGGGCCAAGGGCAAGGACATGGTGGGAATAAGTATAACTTTCTCTTTTCTTTTTAAAACATTTCCCCCTTGCAGCTCATCCAGGTATTGTTGGAAGACGAGGCCACAGGAAGCAGTGCAAAGCTCATCCTTCCTGTCAGACAAGAAGCCCTCATCACCCTAAGTGATGGACAGAAATTTGTGATTCACATATCAGATGTACCCCAAAGCTCTGAAAATATTTATTTCGGGGAAAGCAATGCTAATATGTAAGATTATTTATTTGACTAGGACATAGAAAAACATAGATTCTCCTGCTTAAAGATACATTAAATGCTAGATATATTAAATGCTACATCTAAATATTAGATGTAGCATTGTCTATATTATGTTTCTATGTATTTCAAGGAGGTGATTTTGATGAATCATATAAACTGACTTGGAGAATAGTTTTTGTCTATGTTGTTTTTCTTTGGGACTTTCCAAGTATTTCTATTTGGAGACTTAGAAATCTGAGAAATCTTTTTGGGAATAAAGCAATGGATGATCTCCAGAGAAAGATACAGTTGTATGATTACAAACTGGTATAAGCTTGTGTACCAATAAATAAGGCCAGTGGTCATATTGTTCTTCCCCTTGGTAGTGCCTCAATAGATACAGAATTTGTAAAAAGATCCCCTCAAGCAGAAAAAAAATGCAATTTGATACCATTGTTAGACTTGCTCATTGGTCCATTAAACCATCCCAACCTTCTAAAAGTGTGTTGGAATCTCGAACCCAGCAGTGTTTGCAACAAATGAGATGTCCCGCTTTGAATCATTTTTATTCCCCTCTTTGTTGCAAAATCCTAAAAAATGTTGAAACTAAGGATGGATCATGGTTAAAGCTGATCCATTTTTATGTCACTGATTAAAATATTTAAAAGGAATTTAACAATTCATGCTTAACATGATTTCTGGTAGAAGTGGAAATAATAGAGAATGTTTTATTGATCTCACATTATCTAAGAAATAAATTAAATTTCCCTAAGTGCTTGGAAATTTTAAAGAAACGTAAAAACCATATGTGACTAGATTAAGAATAACTAATCTTTATGGTTAAAAAAGTAATCATATTTTAGAGCCCTTTACCACTGCCTTTACTATGTTACCTCATTTCTCAAGCCATCTAGGAGTAGTTATTTGTCAAAAAAAATAACTCAGAGATATTCCTTTGATCACCGCTCAGTGACATTGCCTATTATTTGTTTGTTCACATTTAAGTGCACAAGTGGTGGACTGAGTCAGGAAACAAAGGAAACAAGAAAATTTATCACCCTGGAAACAGTGGATTTTGTTTGCATATGTTGGGGTAAACTGATCAGCTGAAAGCTAGCAGAGGACTTCCTGTCCTTGAAAAGCCAACCAGGTTTATCAGAGAAAAGCGGTTCAGTTGCTTATCTGTGGGGTTAGCAGTTAAAATGGGGACAAGGGTGGTTAGCAACAAAGAGGAAATGCAGGGTCCGTACGCTCCTCATCGTGTTCCAGCTCCCCGTCTGGGGGTGGCCATACAATGTGCTCACCTTGTGAAAACGTGTCACAAGGGTTGCGATCTAATTTGCTTCTCTATACATGCATGAAAATGTATTTTTAAAAATAGGCACTGTACCCATTACGGGGATTGTACTGGAGGCTCCTGGTGGGAGAAGGGCCGAGAAGTGCACAGAAGGCTTCCACAAGAAAGGGAGCCAGGCTGGAAGTGCTGCCAGGGCCGACTGGGCAAGGGTGTGGGAGTGGAGCTGCGCCCGCCACACACCTCTAGTTTCTCCCTCCCACCCACGCCTCGAGGAGCTGAGGCAGGAGCTGGGCAGGTTCGGAGGAGCCAACCGCATGCCCCTCTCCCAGCACAGGCCTCAGGGCCCAACACAGTTCTCAGGCAGGAGAGAGGAGGAACTTTGATACTTAAAGGAGTTGACATTTTGATTATTACACTGTTCTGGACACTTTACTGAACAGAGACGGTTCATGTTTTGTTTGTGGCGAATTGTGCTTGGAGAATGAGATTGTCTTTGTTGGTAATTCATTTAACACAGGTTCACTGTGGGAATTACGCTTTACAATAATATTTCTCAAGCCCATGGCATACAGGAGAATGACTCCTAATGAGTCAATAAAGAAATAACATGCTCTGAACCAGTGGTAGATTAATTACACGATTGTTCCAGGCAAAGGGGAGATGAAAGAGAGCAAGTCCAAATCCAGCTCAGGCGAACCTGCCTGCAAGGTGGTTCAGTCAGGCTGGCTTAGCCAACCCAGAGCTGACGTCCAGCGGCCAGCACAGATCAGAAGTCCTTGTTGCTACACGGTGTCGGTAGAAGAAAGGAGCTGGTGTTGGCAGGCAAGATGATCTCCTTCCTGGGGCCACTGTGCATTTCACCACTGCCTGCAAGGAGTCGCCTTGCCACAGCAGGAGCTAAGGCCCTGACGAATCAGAAACTCTAGAGCCAGAGAGATTTCTGAAACAAAAGGGTTGACGGAACCTTTACAGATACAGCGAGATAAGGGCTGAGTCCTGGGACAGGAAGCTTCTGCTTCTCCAGCCAGCAAGACCAGTTAACAGAAACATCCTGTGCACCAGACGCAAGAAATAGGGCACATTTATAAGGGATCTCCAGGAAAGAAAGTTCTTAAATTCACACTGGCTACAGATAAGGAAGGTGGGTTAACCCAAAACAGGAAAGTCTGTAGACAGTGGGTTAGTCCGGAAAGAAGGCTCGTGGATCGGTTGTTGGTGATGGTCGGGCAGTGTTCATGTGTAAGAAGGATGCAGTGTTCTGGGCCTTCTAGGTAATTGTTCAAATGATTTCATCCAGGAACGTGGGGTCTCTGGTTAGCTACAGCCTGTGGCTGTTGACTGATTTATTTCCCTTGTCTCTGTCTTATTCCTGTCCCATAATCCAGCCCTTATGTCACTTAATTTTAGGGCATCTCAGAATTTTTCCTAATCAGTTCCAAGGTCTTCAGAGAGCTATTTAGATCAGCAAAAAGTAACCTTGCTGAGACCAAGCACTCTCTGTAAGTCTTCACGAGTTCTTGTTATTTAAGGTTTAAATGTCCATTACATCACAGTCCCTCTGCCATTTGTTCGTGCTAATAAACAAGTGGTAGCACAATTTTGATGATATCGTTCTGACCCTGCCTCCCCAAAGTAAACAAATTCGTCCATAAATTCATGGAAGCCACAAACAAGTGGATCTGAAATCACAATAAACCAATACACAGCAGTTCTCATGTTGGACAGTAGGTGGCGGTCTTCTATTGTTTGAAAGTGAACATGAATGTGAACAGGAACTAGCACCTCCCTCAAAAACAGAAATAATCCACAAAAGCGGCACAGATTGTTTTCTGCCTGCACCATCTATCAGCTGACTACTGCGGCATAAAAAACTAACCCTTAATGGCCAACAGCAGCCATATTATTATTCCTTACCAGTCCACAGGTTGCTTGGAAAGTTCTGCAGATCTCCAGGGCTGGACTTGGAGAACCTCAGGTGGGCTCACTCAGCCAGTTGCCATCTCTGACTGACTCACTGGAAGCTGACTGCTCTAGGATTGCCTCTCCTGGGATGATTCATCTCTTTTTTGTGCAGAAACCACATCCCTCTAGCGGGCTAGCCCGTGCATGTTCTCATGGCAAGAGGCAGGGCACAAGAGAGCAGAAGTGGAAACACATAAGCCCATTTTCATGCTTTTGCTTGCATCATCATGTTCCTGTCCCATCAGCCAAAGAAAGAAGAGAGGATACTTGTAAAGTGTGTAGACACAGGGAGATGTCAAACAACTGGCATCATCATCTTTGATCTATCTTATGAAGTCCAGCTCATTATAACACCTAAATCATTATCCTAAATATTCCATGAGGCAGACAGTCTTCCCTGCTCAAAGTCATCAGGCAGCAGTGAGACCATGGCCATCATCAGTACAAATCCCACCGTCAGCCCCAGAACATCATGCACTGTGACATTATTGCAGCACTGGCCATCCATGTAACCCAGCTAGACACAAACTATAAACATCTGATCCTACATTAAGCACAGAGGAAACAGTATTTTCTTAAAACAGTAATTTGAGATAAGAATAATAATGAGAAACAAACAGAAATCTCCCTGGCACATCACTATGTTAATGTGGTGCTTACAGTAAGAGAAGCACATCAAACTTCTTTTCTCGGTAAAGATTGCTTCACCCACACAGATCTTGGAACATAAATTTTCACAACAGACAGGTTTTCCAAAATCAAATATTTGATCGAAAATGTACAACAATCTGTTCCAAAACTAGGTACTTGTCATGCATTTTCTCTCATAGCAGGTATGAGCAGTGAAGATCATGAGCAGACCATGCAAATCCCAGCTCTTAGGGAGCTTAATATTCCCAGTAGACCAACCCTGAGATAATCAACAAATAAAAGTCTAGTATCTTAGTGGGTGATTAGTATTGTAAGATTATTACTAAGACATATAAGGGAGATAGTAATGGGGATGCAAGTGTTGCTTCTTATAGAGTTCTCAAGCAAGTACTCCCTCATGAGGTGCACTGTAAAAAGAGATCCGAAGAAAGCAGGAAAAGAGAAAGGTGTGAGGGTCTTTAAGGATGGAGATGACCCAGAGAAATGGCAGAGCACCACCAGGCAGCCTCAATGCCCCCTGGAAGTTAGTGGCTACAATTTTTAAATGATTAAGGGATTTAAGATCATGTGGCTTCCGGGAACATGGTGTAAGTCCGGGGAGAGGAAATCCCAGGGCAAAATTCGTCTAAAAACCGAAATCAGTCAAAAGGAGAAAAATTCATTTATTGCTTACAAACTTTAGTCCTGGGCGGTTTCTCTCTCCTGCTCCAGCAGAAGCAAAACCGGCCCTCTTCCTCACCTCTCAGGTACAGATAAGCCCTCCTTGTTGTATCCACTGATAGGAGATGAACTTCTCTCCACCCCTGAGAAACGATGCAAATGCACTAAAGCCACACTTCTTTCCACCTCCAAACGCCTATTGACATGCAGATGTACTAAAGCCAGGCAAGGTATTCTTGGAATATTACAATTTTACCCACAATGCAAGCTAGTTTGCTTGAACCAACTCATCAGGTGAAAAGAATTATATGTGTTGGGAAAAATATAATGCTTCTTAAAAGCAACAAAAAACTGACAAGAAAGAAAAGAAAAAAATCTCCAGGTCAAAATCTAAGAGAAAGTGGGTGTGGGTAAAATTGCAATATTTGCAGAGTCTCTCACCTGGCCTTAGTGAATCTCCATATCAATAAGTGTTTCCAAAGGATGGAGAGATGTAGTCTATCTCCATAGCAACAGGTAATTACATGGGGGAGCGAGTAGAGGTTGGGTGGGGTTCCTTTTTACAGCCGGGTTGTGAGAGACACGGCAAGCAGAAGTGGACAACAGTTTGTAAGCAATAAATGGGTTCTCCCATTTTATTTCTCCCTGTGTCTGATTTCGGCTTCAAAGGTAACTTGCCCCAGGCTGGGAGTGTATTTTCCCTCTGGGGTGACAGTGGGATATAGTGAGATAAGCTAAGCACCAAGGCTACTTTTTCAAATCCACACAACCTTCAAATTCAGGTTTGATGACCTCTGAGGATGAACTGCACAGGAAGGGAAGCTCCCCAGGATGGGGAGCCTAACAGCAAGCCTCATACACTTGAGCACCCACAGGCTGCACACTCCAGGGAAGGAAGGGTGAGGCAGAAGGAAATGTCGCCTGCCCACTCCCCTCTAGGAGATGACCAGGAAAGCTGTTGAGTGTCCCTGTCTGGGAGGTGGAGGGTGGGAGGGGAAGCTGTCACTCTTCTCCCTTTCGCCCTGCCCCTAGCAACCACTCCTTTTATTAACGAATGATATTCTATTGTTTGGATATAGCACATTTTATTTATCCATGGATCACTTGATGGACAGCTAGGTGGTTTTCACTTAATGGAAAACATGAATAATGCCATTTCCCCTTGAATTATGCTTCTATAAACATTTATGTACAAGTTTTCACACGGACATGTTTTCATTTCTCTTGGGCATATATATCCAGGAGGGAAATTGATAGTTCATATCGTAAAGGAAGTTTTTCAAGAACTTCCAAACTGGTGTCCAAAGTGGCTGCACCATTTTATATTCTGATCAGAAATGCTTGAAGACTCCACATTTTCACCAATATTTATCACTTGCCTTTCCATAAGCATCTTAGGCAGTCTTAAGTGGTATTTCATTGTGGTTTTGATTTGCATTTTCCTAATGACTAATGATGTTGAGCACCTTTTCATATGCTTATTTTTCATTTGCATATCTTCTCTGGAGAGATGTCTATTCAAATCCTTTGCCCATTTTTTAACTGGGTTATTTATTTCCTTGTTATTGAGTTATAAATGTTCTTTGGCTATTCTGGATACAAGTCCCTTGTCAGACACATGATTTGCAAATATTATAGCAGTAAATAATGCTTCAGTGTGTCTCTAACAAAATTTTTTGCCTAACCAAAACTCTGTAATCACCCCTAAGAAAAATGAAAACATTCTTTTATATCATCTAATACTTAGCCCATATTCAAGTTTCTCTGCTTACCTCAGTAATGGTTCTTAACAGTTGGTCCATACATTGCATTTTGTCCTTGTCTCCTAAATCTATAACCATACAACCCTAATTTTTCATGCCATATATTTGTTGAAAAAACTAGGTTACCTGTACTATGGAGTCTTCCATATTCTGAGTCATATAATTTGTTCCATTATATTCCACATTTCTATAAACTAGAAGTTAAGTCCACAGGCTTGGGCAGATTCAGGTTGGAATTTGGAGATGTGGAGGTAAAAGTACTTCATAGTGCTATGAACTTCCTACCACATTCTACTACACCACATCAGGAAATACCCAGTGTCACTGTAATGGGCGTCTGTGTTCCCCCAAATCCATATGCTGAAGCCCTAAGGGCCCAGTGTGCTGGCAGAGGGAGGTGTGGCCTTTGGGAGGTAATTAGGATTAGATGTCATGAGGTGGGACTCTATGACGGGATTAGTGCCCATCCTACAGCTAGGAGGCAGTCTACAAGCCAAGGAGAGAGCCTCACCAGACACCAAATCTGCCAGCACCTTGATCTTAGACTTCCCAGCCTCCAGAAATGAGATGTAAGAAATAAATGTCTGTTATTTAAACAATCAGGTCTATGGTATGTTGTTATCACAGCCCACCAGACTAAGACAGTTGCTCATCCCACTTTTGATGAAATTGATAATTAAGCTTGATCAGTGGGCTCAGGTATTGCCAGGCTGATTCGTCCATTATAAGATTCCACATCAGTATCTCATTTAGTATATTTACATATTGATTATTGTTCCCTATATTGATTGCTTCATTAGAGGTTGCAAAATTATCTTATTTTTTCTAATTTTCTAATTCTTTCTAGTTGGCTGGAATTTGTCCAGAAGCAAAACTTTCCCTTAACAACAATTTGGTTGCCTTGAAATGTTACTCATTCTTTGAAATGTAATTGAAGGATAAATACTTGAATTATTTTTGCTTAAAAATCAAATTTCAGAATAAATGCCCTAACAAATTCCTGGGATAACTAATGGGGATTTGCTTATTTTTTTTGTTTTTGGTCATCGTGAACTCAGAGAGCCCTGAGACCCTTTACCCACTTTCCCCCAGTATTTGCATCTTACCTAATTATGGTGTAATACTGAAAGCAGGAACTTGACCTTGGTTATATGTGTGTGTGTGTGTAGTCCTGTGACATTGTATCATGTGGAGATTGTCTCACCAGCACCATAATTAAGATGAAAACAATTCCAACACCCCTAAGATATCTGTGGAGCTCCCCAATTACAGTTGCACACCCCCCACACCATCAACAGCTCTCAGTAACCACTAACCTGTTTCCAGCCCTATAATCTTGTCATTGTGAGCATGTTATAGAAATAAAATCATATAATGTGTGTGAGCTTTTGACGCTGGCTTTTTTCACTCATAAAATGGGCTTAAGATTCCCCAGGTTGTTTGTTTGTCTTTTTTGCTCAGTAATATCCCTTGGTATGTATACAGCAGTTTGTTTAGCCATTCCTACACAGAGGGACATTTGGGTTGCTTTAGTTTGTGGCTAGTACAAAGCAGCTGTGAACAATGGCATATATAGGTTTTTGGGGGAATTTATGTTTTGATTTCTCTGGGATAAATGACTAGGACTGCAGTTGGTGAGTATGATAAATGCATGTTGAGTTTTTTAAATAACTGTCATCATTATTCTTTTTTATTCCAGCGGAAGACTTTTCGAGTTGCCTCCTGTATTCTGTTGCCATGACCCATTTGTTTTGTCTCTTCCAGCTATGATTTTCTGTCTGACTCAAGAAGACATCCCAGGCTCCTCTTGGACATTTCCAGCCCCAACTTTACACTGTGTATTGTTCACTTCTCACTGTCCTTGACAAAGTTCTGAGTGGAAAGCAACGAGGAAGCTGCAGATCTGCTATTTAGTTTCCCCTGTTACCAGCCAGATCTGATGAACATACTGAAGATGAACCTCCTGCCACCAAACCCAACCCAACAAATTCCGGAGATCATTTGCAAGTGGAAGAGCCCTTTTCTATAGCATCACATACCTGATGGCTAAGGAGTACTTACAGTAAACAAATCTGGAATCTCTGGAAAATAGTATGGAAACAATAATTGACTTCCATTCAAAATAGCTCCTTCTGTGTAAGTGTTGTGATCTCATGCATCATCAAGAGACCTCATGGGGATACTCGTATATATAAAGATTGAGGATTACTGGGTTAAATGAATATATCATTTGACTATTTTTCTGCATGCTTTAAATTTATTTTGAATTTCCATACAATTGTTAGTGTGTATACGTGGGTTTTGACAAATGCATAAGGCCATGAAATCATCTCCACACTCACGATGCCTAGCATTTGGTTTTCATAGTGCACTTTTGTACTTCTTTCTCCTTAAAAATGTCAAACTGAAATATATGGCCTCCACTTGGTATTCACTATTAAGACTGTTCAACACTTAGTATTTACTATTAATACTGTTCTGTGTTGTTATTGCTATTATTGCTGAAATAAATTTCAAAATTGTTTTCTCAACTATTGCTACACCATTCGGAGTCCCTCTGAGTCAGAGGTTTGCAGTGTTGGTGTATCTAAGTGCAGAAGCCCAGGACACACACCACACAGTTAAACCAGAACCTCTAGTGCAGGGCCCAGACCTTGGTCTTCTTAAGCTGCCCAGGTGGTACTGAAAGGCAGCCAAGTCAGGAAATCGCCTCTCTCTGATTCGCCCATAAAGTATGTGTGGGTCAGAGATCACGGCTCATGTCATTGCCCATATCCCTTTGCTCAGCCACAGATGCTTCTGATACTTGCTCTTTTCTTCTTTGGCACTAATTTGGGTACATTTTTGGAAAGAACTTAAGGCAAATGGCTCATTGACTATCAAGGATGGTAAAATAATGTTCATACATTTTGCATTTTTTTTTGGTATCATTAATTTACAATTACATGAGGAACATTATGTTTACTAGACTCCCCCATCACCAAGTCCCCCCACATACCCCATTACAGTCACTCTCCATCAGCGTAGTAAGATGCTATAGAGTGACTACTTATCTTCTCTGTGTTGTACAGCCCTCCCCATGCCTGACCCCGCTACATTATGTCTGCTAATAGCAATGCCTCCTTTTTTTTCCCCTTATCCCTCCCTTAACACCCATCCTCCCAAGTCCCTTTCCCTTTGGTAACTGTTAGTCCATTCTTGGGTTCTATGAGTCTTCTACTGTTTTGTTCCTTCAGTTTTTTCTTTGTTGTTATACTCCACAGATGAGTGAAATCATTTGATACTTGTCTTTCTCCACCTGGCTTATTTACCTGAGCATAATACCCTTGAGCTCCATCCATGTTGTTGCAAATGTTAGGATTTGTTTTCTTCTTATGGCTGAATAATAGTCCACTGTATATATGTACCACCTCTTCTTTATCCATTTGGCTACTGATTGACACAGGTGGCTTCAATTTCTTGGCTATTGTAGATAGTGCTGCAATAAACACAAGGGTGCATATGTCTTTTTTATTTTGAACTCTCTTTCAGGCAGATTGGTGAGTTCAGTTTCATTTGGGCCTTTTTCTTGGGTTTGTGAGATTTGGGTCTGAAACATGTTCTTTTGACATGTCATATTTCTGTGAGGTGTTCACTAGTACCCAGAATCTCCAGTCTCTGGAGTTGCTCAGCCCGTAGAATGAGTTTGGGGGCTGTAGGGGAGTGGAGCTAGTGCCTTGGGGGAGGAGAGATCTGCTGCTGATTCCCAACTGTGCTTCCTGTCTCAGGTGTCAGAGCCAGTGGGTGGAGCACACAGGTGTAAGCCTCTCTGCTCGGTGTCTCTAGCTGTGGTGGGCGGGGCCTCCCTCTGGCTGGCCTAACACCAGCACAGTGAGTGTGTGTTTGCAAACTGGTGCCGGCAGGCTGGGAGGGAGGCACCAGCAGGCTGTGTGTCCCAGTGGGGTCCTTGGGGCTAAGCAGGCAGCCAGGGGGATGGAGCGCCTGAAGCTCCCTAAAATTCCCCACCTGCTGGGCAGCTGGCGCCCAGACAAGCTCATCGGGTTCTCCCCTCCCCCACGCAGACAAGCTCGGCCAGCTCTCCCCTTTCTCGCGCAGCAAGCTCTGCGCGAACCCCGCCTCTTCAGCAGCCCTCTTGCTGCAAGGAAGCCTGTCTGACCGCCTGCCTTTCCCTGGAGCCAGAGGGGCTGGGTGTGGATCCCGTCCTCCTCAAACAGCCGGAATGTCAAGTCTCAAGGACTCCGCCTGTCGGAGCTGCCCATCCTCCAGAGCACCACACAAGGTAGGTTTCTGCTCACAAAGCAGAGCCCTGGGCCAGGTGTTCAGCAGTCCCAGGCCTCCACACCCTCCCCCGTTCCGTTTCCGCACCGTTACCCTTTTTGATCTTTATCTTTACAAAAGATTAGATTAGAGTATTTTTTTAATTTGCATTTCTCCTTTAAGTGGGGTTGAGTGTTCTCTTATTCAAAAAGCCTTTTTTTCCTGACAATTATTCATACTTTCGTGCCGTGTTATTATGTTGTTCGTCTATGTTTTACCCATTTGTTGAAGCTCTTAATGTATTAAGGAAGTCCTTTGTTTGAGTTGCAAGTAATTTTTCTTAGTTTACTATGTCTTTGGACTTATAGTATGTATTGCCATTTTACTTTTTTTATTTTTTTTGAGAGGGCATCTCTCATATTTATTGATCAAATGGTTGTTAACAACAATAAAATTCTGTATAGGGGGGTCAATGCTCAAGGCACAGTCATTAATCCATCTCAAGCCTAGTTCTTGTCAGTCTCCAATCTTCTGAAGCATAACGAACAAGTTCTTACATAGTGAACGGATTCTTACATAATGAATAAGTTCTTACATGGTGAACAGTACAAGGGCTTTCATCACAGAAACTTTCGGTTCTGATCACGCATTATGAACTATAAACAATCAGGTCAAATATGAATATTCGTTTGATTTTTATACTTGATTTATATGTGGATCCCACATTTCTCCCTTTATTATTATTTTTATTTTTATTTTTAATAAACTGCTGAAGTGGTAGGTAGATGCAAGATAAAGGCAGAAAACATAGTTTAGTGTTGTAAGAGAGCAATTGTAGATGATCAGGTGTGTGCCTGTAGACTATGTGTTAATCCGAACTAGACAAGGGCAATAAAACATCCATGGATGCAGAAGCTTTCGCTCAACACAGAGGGGGTGAGGTTCTAAGCTTCACCACTGTTGTTCCCCAATTTCTCACCTGATGGGCCCCCTGCGACTGTGCCTGTCTTAGGTTGTTCTTCCCTTGAGGAATCTTACCCGTCTCTGGCTAACCAGTCATCTTCTGGGGCCATACAGGGAAATGTAAAGTTGGTAAGTGAGAGAGAAGCCATATTGTTTGAAAAGGTTAGCTTTTTACTTCTTTGCAGATTTATGCCCTGTGGCTTCTATGCCCAGCACTTGTCTCGAGGTATCTTTACCACCTGGAGGAATTATGATACTCGGTAGATTCGATATGAGGCACGAATTCTATTTAAGGGTTGTAATTAGGAAGGAAGAAGAAAAGCTATAGAGGTAGCATATGGAAGAAAACATGGGAGGATTGATTATTTCTTTGACATATCTTCTGGTAGAGTACCTTAAGTATGTATAGGTTTTAAACTACTAACTAACTTGCACACACATATTAACATAATAGGCATACGGTGACATAAACAAAGCAAATCTATAATTACCAGCGATCTCCAGTGAAGCCTAGAAAACCACTTAGGCACCCTAGGCATTTGTGAAAATTAGTCTATGATATGATGGATATTGTCCAACTGTACTTGAACAGTCTGAGAGAAATCAGACAAATTAAAGCAACCCATTTCTGGGATCTGTTCACATCCCATATGTTCTTTTAACCATAGATAGTCTATAGTCATAGGATTTTGGAGTGCTACAACTTGCACCCCTCCCAACTCCTGGTTGAGTTCCAACAGTACAGATCCACTCAAATTCGTTGTCTCACTGTATGCACATGCCAGCCTAGACATCTCCCTCCTCATTCCAATGGCAAGTCCAGGAAACGGTGGGGTGGATGCAGCCACAACCGCAGCATCGCCGGGATCCCTGTGGAGGCTTTTTAATGATCATCCCCTGGCACGAGTCCTCCAGAGAGTGCTGATGCCGGAAGCTCCTCCTCATATCGTATCTTAGTTTATTTTCTGGGTATCCAAGCTAGGCCTTGATCTTCTGCATAGAAACAAACAGACCCTTTGCCCACACTTTGACATGCCCTCTATACCACTGTGTAGAACTCATTGGAGGTCAGCACACAGGAACTGCTTTTTTTTTTCTTATTAAGAGAAAGGAATAATATCAGAAAAGAGTACCTTCATAGCTGATCATCTGACACCCTTTAAGTGATCAACATTAAGGATATTTAAAGCATGTGTTAATCTTTGATTTACCAGTTGTTTTATCCTATCAAGGAGTAATCCCCCTTTTCTTTTCTTTTTTTAATCTTTAATCTACACTTACATGAAGAATACTATGTTTACTATGCTCTCCCCTATATCAGGTCCCCCCTAAAAACCACCTTAGGGTCACTGTCCATCAGCATAGCAAAATGTAGAATCACTGCTTGTCCTCTGTGCTGTACAGCCCACCCTCCCCTTTCTCCCTCCCCCCCATGCATGCTAATCTTAATACCCCCCTTCTTCTTCCCTCCCCTTATCCCCCCCTGCCCACCCATCTTCCCCAGTTCCTTTCCCTTTGGTACCTGTTAGTCCATTTTTGGGTTCTGTAATACCGCTGCTGTTTTGTTCCTTCAGTTTTTCCTTTGTTCTTATACTCCTCAGATGAGTGAAATCATTTGGTATTTCTCTTTCTCCGCTTGGCTTATTTCACTGAGCATAATACTCTCCAGCTCCATCCATGTTGCTGCAAATGGTAGGATTTTTCCTCTTCTTATGGCTGAGTAGTATTCCATTGTGTATATGTACCACATCTTTTTTATCCACTCATCTACCGATGGACATTTAGGTTGCTTCCAATTCTTGACTATTGTAAATAGTGCTGTGATAAACATGGGGGTGCATCTGTCTTTCTCAAACTTGATTGCTGCGTTCTTAGGGTAAATTCCTTGGAGTGGAATTCCTGGATCAAATGGTAAGTCTGTTTTGAGCATTTTGATGAACCTCCATACTGCTTTCCACAATGGTTGAATTAATTTACATTCCCACCAGCAGTGTAGGAGGGTTCCCCTTTCTCTACAGCCTCGCCAACATTTGTTGTTGTTTGTCTTTTGGATGGCAGCCATCCTTACTGGTGTGAGGTGATACCTCATTGTAGTTTTAATTTGCATTTCTCTGATAATTAGTGATGTGGAGCATCTTTTCATGTGTCTGTCGGCCATCTATATTTCTTTTTTAGAGAACTGTCTGTTCAGTTCCTCTGCCCATTTTTTAATTGGGTTACTTGTTTTTTGTTTGTTGAGGCATGTGAGCTCTTTATATATTCTGGACGTCAAGCCTTTATCGGATCTGTCATTTTCAAATATATTCTCCCATGCTGTAGGGAGAATATATTTTTGTTCTATTGATGGTGTCTTTTGCTGTACAGAAGCTTTTCAGCTTAATGTAGTCCCACTTGCTCATTTTTGCTGTTGTTTTCCTTGCCCAGAGAGATATGTTCAAGAAGAGGTCACTCATGTTTATGTCTAAGAGGTTTTTGCCTATGTTTTTTTCCACGAGTTTAATGGTTTCATGACTTACATTCAGGTCTTTGATCCATTTTGAGTTTACCTTTGTATATGGGGGTAGACAATGGTCCAGTTTCATTCTCCTACATGTAGCTGTCCAGTTTTGCCAGCACCATCTGTTGAAGAGACTGTCATTTCACCATTGTATGTCCATGGCTCCTTTATCAAATATTAATTGACCATATATGTTTGGGTTAATTTCTGGAGTCTCTAGTCTGTTCCACTGGTCTGTGGCTCTGTTTTTGTGCCGGTTCCAAATTGTCTTGATTACTATGGCTTTGTAGTAGAGCTTGAAGTTGGGGAGTGAGATCCCCCCTACTTTATTCTTTTTTTTCAGGATTGCTTTGGCTATTCGGGGTCTTTGGTGTTTCCATATGAATTTTTGAATTATTTGTTCCAATTCATTGAAGAATGTTGCTGGTAATTTGATAGAGATTGCATCAAATCTGTATATTGCTTTAGGCAGGATGGCCATTTTGACGATATTAATTCTTCCTAGCCATGAGCAGGGGATGAGTTTCCATTTGTTAGTGTCCCGTTTAATTTCTCATAAGAGTGACTTGTAGTTTTCAGAGTATAAGTCTTTCACTTCTTTGGTTAGGTTTATTCCTAGGTATTTTATTCTTTATGATGCAATTGTGAATGGAATTGTTTTCCTGATTTCTCTTTCTATTGGTTCATTGTTAGTGTATAGGAAAGCTACAGATTTCTGTATGTTAATTTTGTATCCTGCAACTTTGCTGTATTCCGATATCAGTTCTAGTAGTTTTGGAGTGGAGTCTTTAGGGTTTTCTATGTACAGTATCATATCATCTGCAAATAGTGACAGTTTAACTTCTTCTTTACCAGTCTGGATTCCTTGTATTTCTTTGTTTTGTCTGATTGCCATGGCTAGGACCTCCAGTACTATGTTAAATAACAGTGGGGAGAGTGGGCACCCTGTCTGGTTCCCAATCTCAGAGGAAATGCTTTCAGCTTCTCGCTGTTCAGTATAATGCTGGCTGTGGGTTTATGATATATGGCCTTTATTATGTTGCGGTAATTGCCCTCTATTCCCATTTTGCTGAGAGTTTTTATCATGAATGGATGTTGAATTTTGTCAAATGCTTTTTCAGCATCTATGGAGATGATCATGTGGTTTTTGTCTTTCTTTTTGTTGATGTGGTGGATGATGTTGATGGATTTTCGAATGTTGTACCATCCTTGCATCACTGGGATGAATCCCACTTGGTCATGGTGTATGATCCTTTTGATATACTGTTGAATTCTGTTTGCTAATATTTTATTGAGTATTTTTGCATCTGCATTCATCAGGGATATTGTTCTGTAATTTTCTTTTTTGGTGGGGTCTTTGCCTGGTTTTGGTATTAGGGTGATGTTGGCTTCATAGAATGAGTTTGGGAGTATTCCCTCCTATTCTAGTTTTTGGAAAACTTTAAGGAGAATGGGTATTATGTCTTCTCTGTGTGTCTGATAAAATTCTGAGGTAAATCCATCCGGCCCCGCTGTTTTGTTCTTGGGTAGTTTTTGATTACCGTTTCAATTTCTTTGCTCATAATTGGTTTGTTTAACTTTTGTGTTTCTTCCTTGGTCAGTCTTGGGAGGTTGTATTTTTCTAGGAAGTTGTCCATTTCTTCTAGGTTTTCCAGCTTGTTGGCATATAGGTTTTCATAGTAGTCTTTAATAATTTTTTGTATTTCTGTGGGGTCTGTCATGATTTTTCCATTCTCATTTCTGATTATGTTGATTTGTGTTGATTCTCTTTTTCTCTTAATAAGTTTGGCTAGAGGCTTATCTATTTTGTTTATTTTCTCAAAGAACCAGCTCTTGGTTTCATTGATTTTTGCTATTGTTTTATTTTTCTCAATTTTGTTTATTTCCTCTCTGATCTTTATTATGTCCCTCCTTCTGCTGACTTTAGGCCTCATTTGTTCTTCTTTTTCCAGTTTCGATAGTTGTGATGTTAGACTATTCATTTGGGATTGTTCTTCCTTCTTCAGGTGTGCCTGGATCGCTATATACTTTCCTCTTAAGACTGCTTTTGCTGCATCCCACAGAAGTTGGGGCTTTGTGTTGTTGTTGTCATTTGTTTCTATATATTCCTTGATCTCTATTTTGATTTGTTCATTGATCCATTGATTATTTAGAAGCATGTTGTTAAGCCTCCATGTTTTAGTGAGCCTTTTTGTTTTCTTTGTGGAATTTATTTCTACTTTTATGCCTTTGTGGTCTGAAAAATTGGTTGGTAGAATTTCAATATTTTGGAATTTACTGAGGCTCTTTTTGTGGGCTAGTATGTGGTGTATTCTGGAGAATGTTCCATGTGCACTTGAGAAGAATGTATATCCTGTTGCTTTTGGATGTAGTGTTCTATAGATGTCTGTTAAGTCCATCTGTTCTAGTGTGTTGTTCAATGCCTGTGTGTCCTTACTTATTTTCTGCCCGGTGGATCTATCCTTTGGGGTGAGTGGTGTGTTGAAATCTCCTAAGATGAATGCATTGCAGTCTATTTCCCTCTTTAGTTCTGTTAGTATTTGTTTCACATATGCTGGTGCTCCTGTATTGGGTACATATATATTTAGAATGGTTATATCCTCTTGTTGGACTGAGCCTTTTATCATTATGTAGTGTCCTTCTTTATCTCTTATTACTTTCTTTGTTTTGAAGTCTATTTTGTCTGATATTAGTACTGCAACCCCTGCTTTCTTCTCACTGTTGTTTGCCTGAAATAAATTTTTCCATCCTTGACTTTTAGTCTGTGCTTGTCTTTGGGTTTGAGGTGAGTTTCTTGTAAGCAGCATATAGATGGGTCTTGCTTTTTTATCCATTCTATTACTCTGTGTCTTTTGATTAGTGCATGAAGTCCATTTACATTTAGGGTGACTATTGAGAGATATGTACTTATTGCCATTGCAGGCTTTAGATTTGTGGTTAACAAAGGTTTAAGGTTGGCTTCTTTAGTATCTTACTGCTTAACTTAGCTCACTTATTGAGCTGTTATATACACTGTCTGGAGATTCTTTTCTTCTTTCCTTTCTTATTCCTCCTCCTCCATTCTTCATATGTCGTATGTTTTGTTCTGTGCTCTTTTTAGGGGTGCTCCCATCTAGAGCAGTCCCTGTAAGATGCCCTGTAGAGGTGGTTTGTGGGAAGCAAATTCCCTCAGCTTTTGCATGTCTGGGATGTGTTTAAACCCGCCATCATATTTAAATGATAGTCGTGCTGGATACAGTATCCTTGGTTCAAGGCCCTTCTGTTTCATTGCATTAAATATATCATGCCATTCTCTTCTGGCCTGTAGGGTTTCTGTCAAGAAGTCTGATGTTAGCCTGATGAGTTTTCCTTTATAGGTGACCTTTTTCTCTCTAGCTGCCTTTAAAACTCTTTCTTTGTCCTTGATCTTTGCCATTTTAATTGTTATGTGTCTTGGTGTTGTCCTCTTTGGATCCTTTCTTTTGGGGGTTCTGTGTATTTCCGTGGTCTGTTCAATTATTTCCTCCCCCAGTTTGGGGAAGTTTTCAGCAATTATTTCTTCAAAGAGACTTTCTATCCCTTTTCCTCTTTCTTCTTCTTCTGGTACCCCTATAATATGAATATTATTCCTTTTGGATTGGTCACATAGTTCTCTTAGTGTTGTTTCATTCCTGGAGATCCTTTTATCTCTCTCTATGTCAGCTTCTATACGTTCCTGTTCTCTGGTTTCTATTCCTTCAATGGCCTGTTGCATCTTATCCATTCTGCTTATAAATCCTTCCAGGGATTGTTTCACTTCTGTGATCTCCTTCCTGACATCTGTGATCTCCCTCAGGACTTCATCCCATTGCTCTTATTGCTCTTGCATTTTTCTCTGCATCTCATCCCATTGCTCTTGCATTTTTCTCTGCATCTCTGTCAGCATGTTCATGATTTTTATTTTGAATTCTTTTTCAGGAGGAGTGGTTAGGTCTGTCTCCTTCTCAGGTGTTGTCTCTGTGATCTTCGTCTGCTTGTAGTTTTGCCTTTTCATGGTGATAGAGATAGTTTGCAGAGCTGGTACAAGTTACAGCTGGAAGAGCTTTCCTTCTTGTTCGTTTGTGGCCTTCTCCTGGGAGAATAGCGACCTCTAGTGGCTTATGCTTGGCAGCTGTGTGCAGACAGGGCTTCTGCTACCTGCCCATTTGCTATGGAGTTTATCTCCGCTGTTGCTGTGGGCGTGGCCTGGCTGGGGCTGCTCCTCCAAAATGGTGGAGCCCCGTTGGAGGGGGAGCGGCTGGGAGGCTATTTATCTCCGTAAGGTGCCTCTGTGTTCCCTGTTGCCCAGGGGGTTAGAGTGCCCAGAGATCCCCAGATTCCCTGCCTCTGGGCTAAGTGTCCTGTCCTGCCCCTTTAAGACTTCCAAGAAGCACTCTCCAAACCAAAACAACAACAGCAACAACGAAAGAAGAAAAAAAAAAAAGGGAAAAAACACGCGATTTTCTTTGTCCTCAGGTGCCGGTCTCAGGTACCCGCTCACCGATCTTGCTGCCTTGTTTCCCTAATATTGGGGTCCCTATTCCTTTAAGGCTTCCAAAAAGCACTCGCTGAAAAAAAAAAAAGAAAAGGGAGAAGTGCGATATTGTTTGTCCTCAGGCGCCAGTCTCAGGCACCCGCTCACTGGTCTTGCTGCCCTGTTTCCCTAGTATTGGGGTCCCTGTCCCCTTAAGGCTTCCAAAAGCACTTGCCAAAAAAAAAGGGAAAAATGCGTGATATTCTTTGTCCTCAGGCGCCAGTCTCAGGCACCCGCTCACCGGTCTTGCTTCCCTGTTTCCCTAGTATTGGGGTCCCTGTCCCTTTAAGGCTTCCAAAAAGCACTCGCCAAAAAAAAAGGGGAAAACGTGCGATTTTCTTTGTCCTCAGGTGCCGGTCTCAGGCGTCTGCTCACCGGTCTTACTGCCCTGTTTCCCTGGCATTGGGGTCCCTGTCCCTTTAAGGCTTCCAAAAAGCACTCACCAAAAAAGAAAATAAAAACCTTTCCGGTTTCTTTCCACCCGCCGGGAGCCGGGGGGAGGGGCGCTCGGGTCCCACCGGGCCTTGGCTTGTATCTTACCCCCTTCACGAGGCGCTGGGTTCTCACAGGTGTGGGTGTGATCTGGATGTTGTCCTGTGTCCTCTGATCTCTATTTTAGGAAGAGTTGTCTTTATTATATTTTCATAATTCTATGTGGTTTTGGGAGGAGAGTTCCACTGCTTTACTCACACCGCCTTCCTGGCTCCGCCCCTCTGCCATTTTACTTTTTAAAAGTTAGATTCAGTTACATGGTTCCATCTTCTCTTGTATGGCTCCTCGTTAGTATGTCATACAGGGGCCATTCCCATTCAACTTGACAACATGGGAGTCTTTTCCCCTCTTGTACTGTTACGGATTTGCTTTTCATCTCTGAATCATAATCTCCAATCCTGAGGGGCTTCAGGAGTCTGCATTTTAGAGAGATCCTCAAGTGACTCTCCTATAGCCAGTCCATTTGGGAATCATTGCCTTAAAGTGTGGGTATGCCCAGGTAATGAGTGGCCCAGGCTTACATAATGGAAAGAAAAGTCTGAACTACTTTCAGTAGTATTCACTGAGACTTTGAGTGTAAGTGAAATGAACTCTCATCAGGCCATTGGGATTATATTTGGTGTTCATACCCAGCCACCAGCCAGCTGCTTAACATGGCACATATAGCATGCTTCCCGTTGACCCTCTTGGCAAGCTTGGTTCCATCCTGGGAATTGGGGCCCAGAAAAGCCCCTGAAATACAGCTACAAAAGAGACTAGATCTTTCCTTTGTTTTTTTGGAAAAGGATTGCTCTTGCCTCACATGGGAAATAATGATTTGGCAATAGGACAGTGCTTCCCTGTCTCTTGGTTTTCTTGACTTTGATGTCTTGATTGAGTTAAAAGGGCCAGAATGTGGTGTTTTAGCCATGGTCGTTTTCCTGGTGAATGAAATTAGGCAAGACACTCGACTTCTCGGATGAGTCTTTCCACAGAAAATAGGGAGTTTTGATGCCTCACAGTTCTGAAGATGAGATTAAGTAATGAGTCTGGTAATTCTATTGTATACCTAGGTCTGGTTGGCAGTTGCCTCATGTTGTTTGTGCAGGAATCCATGGGGAAGGTGGTGTTAACAATGTGGATTCTTGTTATAAGGAATGTGCGTTTGTAATACTTACGTGATTCTGAAGTGGATGACCTGTGATCCACATTTTGAGAGACTCAAAACAACTCAACTTTGGATTAGGTGACTCAGGGAAAGCTGGTGGGTGACGTATTCCTTTGGCTCTATTCCCAAGCCCTCTCTTCCTCCTAATAGTGGTCCATTTGGATCCAGTTTATATTTAGGTGTAAGAGCCCTAAATCAGGTTTTCAGAATCTAAGGACCATTTACATTTAGAGAGACACTAAGATGCTTAGCTGATTATTATTCTGAGAACAATAGTGTTTTTCCTCCTCATCTCATTAAGTTTACCACCCATGGTTAATGCCAGGAAGATTTGAATTATGACAATATTTGTGTCTTCGTGGGTGTGTTCAGATGTTAGCATCAGAACTATAGACTTCCCTGGCATTGTGCTCAGGGAGAGAAGTTGGTCTTTCTGTCCAGCATCCTCTAGGCAGCTGTTTAGAAAGACTCCATGCAGGAAGCCCTCTAAATTGCTGACAAGCAGCCCTTTCTGCTGGCTTCAAGGCTTGGGTGATTGGCTGCTGTCTGCTTATGGTGTGAACCCAAGATGTTTGGTGATTGGCTTTAGGATACAGTGTGCGGTGCTTTCCAAATATCAGTATGCATATCAATCTTCAGGGATTAAAATGCAGGTGCTGACTCAGCAGATCCATGTTGGGACTTCGGGCATTTCTGACATGCTCCCAAGTGGGAGGTCCAGGGACCGTTACTTGGAGTAGAAGGAATTCAGAGGCAGCAAATAGATATAGATTTTGTCTGGCTCTGCCATTTCATCTGTGCTACCTGTGTGCCTGTTTCCCTGAATTACCTGGCCCAAGCGCGGTTCTTTTCTTCTTATGATAAGGACAGTGCAATGGAGGGGCTCATGTACAGCACCTCGGTGAACAAATGTTGGCACTGCTCTGCCTAGACAATAAGATTAGGAAGAAGTAAAAAACACCAACAAGCAGATCGTTACCTAAATGTACCATTACCAAAGTGTACATTTTGGACAAATCAGGAGACTTACTGTTTGAATAGATTTTTTTAAAGTACCAAAGGAAAGGGTTTGAGTATTTAGGTAATGCCTGTAGACAAGATATTTTTCCTCCTAACATGTGTTCATTGTTCATCCTGTTCTGAGACGTCTAAGAAAAATTTCCCTAAATAAACATTCTGTGTTGGCCAACATAATCTAGCAATGCTGGGTTGGTCAGACTAGGGATTTATGAGATGATTTCTGGTGCTATATTTCCCACTTTGATATGTAGAAACTGGGTTTCTAATTTATTTTTCAATATCCTCTTTCTTGAGAATTATGTTTGTGACTCTGATAGAAGCAGTTGCCTGTCATGTTTCTACCGCTCTACAGGGAATTGGAAAACATCAGTTCTAGAGCTGTTTCCACCCCTAACTGGCTCTGAGGCCATGAAAAGGCCCATAGCTCTGGGCTTTGGATTCATCCTTTGCTCTGTATAAACTCCACAAGGGCAGAGGCTTGTCTGCCATGTTCACTGTTATGTAGAGGGCAGAGTAGGTACTCAGTAAGTATCTGTTATCTGATTGAAGAAATTGGCGAAACTAATGTAATGTGCATTTGAATCCCCCAGGGGTCCTACTAGGACAGTCTCTGACCTGGCAGGTTTGGAGTAAGGCCTGAGGTTCTGTATTTGTAACCAGGTTTTTGGTGATGCTGATGGTTGGCTTGTGCATCACACTTGGTATAGCAAGTCTCTAGATAATCTGTGATGTACAGAAATCTTTGTAATGTCCTTCTCAAGGACAGTTTCTAATCATCAACTTGTTCATTGAAACTGACCAGTAGTCTCAGGGCACTGGCTGTCTTGACCCAATGACAGTGTAATTCAACTTAACCATTAGCTTTCTTTTGTATTTAGTTCAGAATTTCTCCAGGACCTTGTCAGGAATGCAGATTCTGGGGCCACACCCTAGGCGTCCTGAATCAGAACCTCCAGGGTGGGGCCCGCAGTCTGTGTAGTGCCCAGCCTGAGGTTTCAGAAGCCCTGCAATGACTGGAAACTTGCCAACAGGGTGTGAGGCAACTTTGCATGCTGTTAGTGGGCAGCAGGGCACCGCTTTTGTTGAGCTTGTGGATCATGACAGTGTCTTGAAACCAAATGCAAGTTCACAGGAGAAGAAAAAGATAACTTGGAAAGGGGCAGATTTTTGTGAACCCTCTGGGTAAGTAGAAGGTAGATATAGATATGACAGCACTCGTTTGGAGCCATATTTCCATGGAGAAGTGTGAAGATCACTTTTGTCTGTATCCTTCCTACAGTTCTGCAGGGGGTTGGAAGTTGTTGTTGCTGCCCACGGGAATCACCTGTGGGGCTTTTAAAACCATTGATGGCTGAGTCCCACTGGAGGTTCTGATGTAATTGATCTGGGGTGCTTCAGAATCGTGCTACTATAGATTATCTGCTGTTAGAAGAACATGGGGGATGTGAATAGTTTCCAGGAATGTGTTATTTTAATTTATCTGATTTTTCTCAAACTATTCAAAATCGATTAGACAATATCCATCATATTATTGATAAGTTTTCACAAATGCCTGGGTTACCTAACTGGTTTTCTTGGTTTCATTGGATATGGCCAGAAATTGTAGGTCTGCTTTTGTTATGTATCTGTATTCCTACTCTGTTAATGTGTGTATGCAATTTAATTAGTGGTTTGTTAAAACCTGTACATGCTCACATTACTCTACAAGAAGTTATGTCATAGAAATAATCAGTCTTCTCCTGTTTTCTTCTATCTGCTACTTCTATAGCTTATAGCTTTTCTTCTTCCTTCCTAATTACAGCCCTTTACTAGAATTCGTGCCTCATATTTGAAATTACCTTGTATCATAATTCTTCCAAGTGCTGGGCATAGAAGCCACAGGGCATAAATCTGCAAAGAAGTAAAAAGCTAACCTTTTCAATGAACATTGCTTCTCTCTCACTTACCAGCTACCCCGAAGATGGCTGGTTAGCCAGAGATGGGTAAGATTCCTCAAGGGAGGAACAACCTAAGACAGGCACAGTTGCGGGGGAGCCATCAGGTGAGAAATTGGGGGCCAACAGAGGTGAGGCTTAGAACCTCACCCCCCAGTTTTGAGAGAAATCCTCTGCACGCATGGCTGTTTTGTTGCCCTTGTCTAACTTGGATTAATACCTAGTCTATAGCACAGACCTGATCATCCACACTTGCCTTCTTACAGCACAAAATTGTGCTTCCTATCTTTCTCTTGCATCAACCTACTACTTCAGCATTTTATTAAAAAAATAAGGGGGAAATGTGGGATTCACATATAAATTAATCAAATGAATAATCATATCTGACTTGACTGTTTATAGTTCATGATACGTGATCAAAACTGAAACAGTTTCTGTGATATGACTGCCCTTGCTTGTTCACCATGTAAGAACTTGTTCCAGAAGACTGAAGGCTATTGAGAGTTGGGCTTGGGGTTGATTAATGATTGTGTATTGAGTCCCCTGTACAGAATTTTATTGTTAACAACCATTTGATCAATAAATATGAGAGGAGCCCTCTTAGCACCAACCACTCTTGCGCTGTTACGCCTCGAGTCCCCTGGCTGGTCCTTTCAGGTCTCTGCTACCTCATCGCGTCTCCTCCCTTGTCTGCAGGTCAGAGGCAGGGAGGGACCGACATGGCAGCACAACTGTGCTGTCTCACTGGTGTTTTCTGGGGTCACTGCTGATGACAGAGCAGAGATGGAGCCTATTCCTACCAGGGGAAGGGAGATTCACGTGCTTTAGAAACCAGTCCATAAGCTTACGAAGTCAAAACTATGAAGTTGACTCAAATTTTTGCCTGAACTTGCTGACATGTCTTGCCGGTGATTTCTTGGTGCTGAGGGTGAGAACAGTGGTGGGAAGCAGGTAGAGGAAGTACCGATAAATCAAGAGCTGCCATAGAGAGATTACTTTTATAGTTAGCCATTACCGATAACGTTTCATGAACTGCTCTCTTTACTACTGTGTATGATAAAATTTTTCCGTAAGTTAAAAAATAGGGAGAATAATAGCTTCAAGGGTTTTTGTGAGAATTAAGTGAGATCTGTAACACAAGTAAAGGTCTTAATGGTGTTGTGCGTAGTAAGTAGTGACTATTGCTGATATTGGCTACTGTCTTGGCTGAGTTTCACTCTTCCTTCCCCACTGTTCTTTCTGACCTCTGACTTCCTTGGCCCTTTCTCCCCTGTCCGGCCTGGACTTTGCCCTGTGGAATTGAGGCAACCTGGCCTGTCTGGCTTTGCCTCTGGATGGTTCTTGCAAGGACGCATCTTTACCTCCTTTTTCTGGCTTGTCCTGCTCGCCTAGGGAACCCCCTCTACTGAACACTGCAGTCTTGGGGTCAGCCCACTTGTCCGGAACCTTATTTGCCCTGGTCCCTCCATGTGTACTGTGCGTGCTGGGAGGTGGGATGGGGAGGGAGCGGACGTGGGCAGGGAGGGGGCCAAACGCAGCACAGCTGATGACAGCCCCCTTCGTTCAGCGGACGTCTTCTTGTTTTGTAAGAACTAGATTTTCATTGCATCACATTTTTGCTTATACGTGGGTATATGTATAATACAGACTGTGACTCTGTGTGCTTGTAGACATTATGTAGATGTTTATTATAACTTAAGGGATGTTTGTTTCCATTTTGCATTGAGCTTCAGTTATCAATGACATTTAACCTTTTTATGCCTTTATTTTTGGCTGCTCTTGCTGCTTTGCTAAGTGGAAGATCATTTGTAAATCATTTCTTTAGTGTATTGGGTGAAAAGGCTTTTTAAAGGAACTTGGTGGTGGAGCCTTCCATAGAAGTAAAGAATATTTAGGGCTGGTTAAGTGCCAGACATTGTTTTAGGTCCTTTCTTGTCCTTCATTGATGTACAAGATGTCCTTTTGAAGTGAAAGTTATCTCCATGTTTACTTTTCCAGTGTTAGACATCTAGTACATACTAGGATTTTGTTTTGGCTGCAAGCAAAAGAAAACCCCCAGACAGGCTTAAATAATAAAAGGAATTTAGTGGTTCTTGTAACTGAGAAATCCAGCCATGGGATGGGCTTCAAGTATGGTTTGATCCAGAGATTCATGCTGGTGTTAGGGAGTTCTAAATCTCATGAATGAGTGCTACATCAACTGTGGAAGGGCCATCAAACAGCATCAGAAGCAGAGGTCTTGACATTCACTAAGGCGGACCTGGGTGAGTCTGCTGGTTGACTCTGCACTGGTCATTGTAGGCTCGTTGTGGACTCCCCTGCTGGGTGTGACCCTGGGGTGTGTACTGATGCTGCAGAGTGAGGTTAGCTTCTTCACAAGTGCAATGCCAGTGAGGCTCTTTGTTAGGAGGAAAGGAGCTCTGGGAGGCTATTCATAGGTGTCCACTGCAGAGACACAGACCTGGGGCTTGAATGTGGTACTCTTTGTCCAATTCCAGGGCACTTTAATCCAGATGATACCTCTCTTAAAGTTGCTTTCCCCCAAGCAGTGTCTGATGAGCCTTTACCATCAGCGTTGTTCCTCAGGAAGCACTGGTCTTACTCTGGGGCATGTCATCTTCTGGGGGTATGACTTTGCCCATAGCATCTAATTGTTCAGAGGCACAGTATGCTCCACTCTGAAGTAAGGGGGTTGAACAATATGAATTCATCCCATGTTTATTAAGTGCCTGTTATGTCTAGATCTATGTCAGGGGTTGGGTTTATAAACATGCAATGTACACATGGCTGCTGCCCCTACAGGGCTATTGACTGTTGGGACAAAGAGGCATTAATTAAATGGTGAAAAATATGTAATATGGAGCCTCTCACATATGCCTGGCCCTTAGCAAATAGTTAATGAATCAAACAGTCTCCATTTTTATCTGTTATCATTAACTAGTATATCATTTTAAGTTCTGCCCAGTGTTCCGGTGGGGATGCACGGAGCACCCCCAGGGAGGAGTGTGAGGACTGGGAGAGGAGCCAGGATGGGCCCTGGGGACGCCCACACCAGGGGCCTGGGGCGGGTGTGAGGGGCACAGCGGGCTCCGAGGTCCCTTCTCGCCCTGAGGGACACTGATGTCCTTCCAGCTGGGGTGTTTCCGGAGTTAGTGATGGACGCTTCAGGCCCCTTATGCTCCTCCTCTGTCAGAGAGCTGGGCAGGCGGGACACACACCTCTGGAGCCCTGGAAGGGGTTCATTCATGTTCTTACACTTGGTGATTTCCTACTTGAACCGGTTCTTTATGTTAAAAAGTCCAGATTTCAATATGCCTTAAAAATAATGCCCCTTCAATGGATAAAGGTGTGTGTGTGTATGTATGTGTATGTGTGTGTGTGTAATGGAATATTCTTCAGTCATGAGAAGGAAGCAAATCCTGCCATTTGTGACAACATGGATGGACCTGAAGGGCATTATGCAGAGGGAAATAACTCAGTGAAATGCAAATACCATGTGGACTCCAAAGAAAACAAACTCATAGAAACAGAATGGTCATTTCTAGGGGCTGGAAGGTGGAAGGAATGGGGAGATGTTGGGCAAAGGGTACAAACTTTCAGTTACAAGATGAATAAGTTTTGGAGATGTAGTGTATAGCACGGTGATTCTAGTTAACAACACTACTTGAAAGTTCACAAAATAATGTTCCTTGTTTCTCCAGAACTTTTGTTTTTTAAGTGGTTATTTAAAATTTTTTATTCAGGTATATTGATGTACAATCTTATGAAGGTTTTGCATGAGCAAATGAACATTGTGATTCCAACATTCACCCATATAATCAAGTCCCCCCCACACACTCCATTGCAATCACTATCCATCAGTGTAGTAAGATGGTAGAGAGAGAGTCACTACTTGTCCAGACGTTTTAAATATTGCGGACGGTTCTTCCCTGTCACAGGTATACTTGGGGTGTTCTGAGCCCCACCCAGTGCCTCTTCCCTTATCCCCCCTCCCTCCTTTAGCTAGCTTATGGCGCCCCTTCCTCTAGACTCCCAGCCCTCTGGTCTCAGCTTCCCCTGGGGCATCTGTATCCTCAGCCATCTTCTCACGGGTCTTTCCACAATATTATAAGTGATGATGATCAGGAAGGAAGACAACAGATTTATCATGTATTTCTAGAACAGCTGTCACCACAGATGCCTGGAAGAAAAACCTGTACAGTGTGGACAGGAATGGTCCTATGTTCTTGAAAAGGAGACACATAAACTCCATACCTTTGCCAAGATTCTAGGCTCTGATCTGCTTTGAAACACTTATCATTTCCTGGAGCACCTGTTCCTAACTTACCTGCCACTATGCCATCACACACTTTCTCTTCTCTCCTACCCTCTGAGCATTTACTCTTTTTTGGGAAAAAGTCTTTCAAAAGCAAGTTTGAGTGGAGGTACCAAAAAATCAGTGCAGTATGTCCACAGTGAGGCATAATGGAAGTAAGAAAATGATGTCATGACAAATTAGCTTTATTCTGGTTTTCTTTGTGGCTTATCTATAGTGGCCCTGCAGCCCTTCCACTCACAGCCCTGGAGCTGTGCTGGCTCAGCGGGGATTCGGGGATGACCTCAGGGAGCAGCTTCCTGTGTGTGTTACTGTTTTTCTTCTATTGACTGATGTGTAGAGGAAAATTGGGAGTGAAGAACAGGACATTTCTTTGCTCCTCCTTCCATAAATTTCTTGTTACAACAATTATTTAAAGTCGTGGAAAACAAAAGTTTGCAGTCTTCCGTGGAAGAGGAAAGGGAGATGTTGGGGAAAAGGTTGGCTAAAAGGGTGGGAAACATTTGTAGACAGGCAGCCTCTTGTGACCTTACATTTGTGTAGTACGTCTTGCTGCTCTCTGTGTATGGGTGGATGTATTCTTTCCTGAGTTTTCTGGCAACGTTCCAGGCATAGCAGAGGCTACAAATCTTTTGCATATTGGCATATCCTTTTTCTGCTCATGTAAATCAATAAGGAGCAATTGTTCCCTGTTCGTGGACAGAGGCCTTAACTCCATATTGCTGTCTGTGCACTTGTGGAAACATAATCATCTCAGGACCCTGGTACAGACTTAACTGGGTGTGCATTGAGAGTGCCTTGTTCTGACCCGGCACTCAGGAAATAACAGTTGAATGATACCTAGAATATCAACTCAAAGCTGAAGTCCTAGACTGATCTTGTCAGTTCTTTCCATGTCCTTTAGAAGAGCACCTGGGGAGGACTCAGCTATCTGTGTGCATGCCAGGTCTTTGGATTTTGTTTCCTTTCTATGTTGAGCTTGTTCTGTGAAACAGTAAGCCAGACATTCAGGCAGGACAGTAGGTGGGGCTGGAACGTTCTGGAAGAGTGGAAACTTAATGAGGGGAACAGCCATTTCTGCAGCTCCTCTGATATGGGGTGTGGGTGGTCGGCCTGGCTGACAGTGTGGGGAGGGAGGGAGGCACTGACTTCAGCTCCCTGCTCTCTTCCACCTCTGAAAGGGGCTCTCTCCTGACCGGTTGGCGGACAAAGAGAAGCAGTTGCTGCAAACCATGTGGCTTTATTGAAATAGATTGTTGCTGGGGACTTCCCCTTTAAGATAAAGCCAGATAGTGGAGCTGTATTATAATGTTTCAGATAGTAGACAACCCATCTTCACATGGCTGATCCGCCTATGTGTGTTGGACTAATAAAATGGATTTAAAAGTGTGGACAGAGATTTTCTGATGGTGGTTGGTTGGTTTTCCCCTTGCTGTAGTAGCAGCTATTTGGGTTCAATCTTCTGTTTTTGTCATACTGATTTTGGTTATTTTGTTTCTTGCCCCACAGTTGTGAATTAGTAGGACATTCTTGAAAGGAGTGGAAAGGGAGGTGGTGTTCCGAATGGCTTCTGGGAGACAGTCCTGCTCACATCACTTTACTTAAGGTTTGCTCTTTTTGTCTAGTCGTAAGGACAGGATAGAGGGTCCCTCTTAGTGATGCCGGGGTTTTAGTTCACTAAGCCGAAGAATGAGCTCCACAAACAGTCAACGTAGGAGAGCAAGGTACAGGCTTTTATTTAGAGATAAAGTGAAAGGACAGAGCTCCCAGCTCAGGTCTGGAGGGGACAAGAGAGTCTGTGATGGTGCGTTATCTGGGGGTTTTATAGGCAGTTGAGGATTTTTGTACAACATGAAGAAAACTTTGAGGTGTGGACTTGTTAAGTGGGCTCTGAATATTAAAGATTAACTTAATGTAATGAATTTTCTGCCTCGATTTCTCTCTGGGACACTGGCGCCTTGGTCTGGGATAACATCAAAAGGCTGCGTGTCCAGCCCCCAAGGTGGGCTGAGGTATTGTCTGTTTGTTAAAGAATCCTGCCTCTTGAACTTTCTGGGTGTTAAAATGCAATCTTATCTTTAAGATGGAGTTCTTCCTGCCTTTTACCATGTCGTCTACAGCTGGGTCTGCATTCTAAGTTAGTTGGTCAGTTTGCAAAATCACCTCGTCAGATCTGAAGGAGGAAAGACAGCACATAGGCCTGGGCATTTTAGTATGTTAAAGTGAATCTTACACATGGCTACAAATGATTAGCGTCACTGAACATGTGCCACTCTTCCCCGTCTGGGGAACATCAACTGATCTGTGGAGGTGATCATGTGGTTTTTGTCCTTTTTGTTGATGTAGTGGATGATGTATAATAATCTATTTTTAGTTAGGCCTTTGTCTTAAAGCTTTTGTGAATCCCTAAATTTCTAATAGTCCTATTAATATGTAATTTTTGCCATAAAATACACGTAGTGTAGACTTTAAAGATTATGAAACAGTTTATTTGTGCTTTCCAAAGGACGATAGTTTGTTAGTCTTTGCTTTCTCCTTTTCCAACACCATCTTTATGCATTCAGTAACTAGTTAAGTCAATAGTTCTTAATATCAGTTTTGTGACTCAGTGTGTCACAACCAATTGTAAGGACTGTTGAAGTAATTTGCTAGTAATTTCTGGTTAAGGTCCTAATCTTTGTCGATGACCTACGAGAAAAGAGAAGGTGAGGTGATTCCTATGAGATCGCTTTTCCCTTGTCTGTCTTCCAGTATGCTTTGGGTGGGGCAGAGGGAGTAGAAATAGAGCGAGCTGCTGATGGGGGTGCACATAGTGGTGTTGGGTCTCGGCACAGGGAAATGGGGTTGTGCAGCCTTGCCTGTTACTGTGTGTATGTGGGTTTGTGCAGCATGTGTATGGAGAATCGCTTGGCCCTAGTGAGGAACTTCAAAGAACCGCAGCTTATGCTTTAACAAAATGATAATTACCATGAATCATGGTAATGGATTTGCCAAGGGACTGCTCAGTGTCGAATTCTAGAACAGGAGAGAGAGTGCCCAGCTTAGGGGAGCCAGGATCAAGGAGGCTGTGTTGGAGGAATCGACCTTTAGGCGTTGAACCGGATGTGTTGAGATGCCCAGGAGGCATCACCTGCTAGTGAGGCAAGTGGAGACCCCAGGCCTCCAGAGCAGGAGTTCTCATCCCTACCTGTGGACTTTGTAACAGTGCAGAGACCTCCACCTTCCCTTTCGGAGGTCTTGGTTCTGTATTAGCAAATAACAACCTACCTCCCCACCCCACATGAACCTGATGTGTATGCTTGGGTTGATTCCACATTCCTTTGAGGGTTGTGGAGGGATAAGAGGTATCACAGTTTCATCACCGGACCTCTGAAGGAACAAGCAGAGTTTCACACGTGTGTTCTCCCACGCATGCATTCAGACACAGGCAGGTACATGCACACTGTCATGTAGCATTTGTTTGACTATAATCAGGTCTTACGTGTGTAAATGTAGCTCTAAGAAATAAATACTGAAATTTTAATGTGCTGTCCCAGTAGTCAAATGTCTTATTCAGCTCTACAGATTGAAGTGCTGTGGTCTTGTCATGTTCTTGAAGCCTTAAACTCCTAATAGTCATTGTGGAGTCTTCAAAGAGTGCCTAACTCCTCTCTAGTGAGCTCTGGTATTACTTGGATCTTTCCTATTGTTGTTTTTTTGTTCTTGATAGGATTGTGTACCAGGAGGGTGGGAAGGAGAGGGAGGGCAACAGTTCCAAACCGTGGTGTTAATTTTCACGTGGCAGCTGGGCTTCAATGTCCCCCCTGAATAAGGGGCACCTCGTAGTTGTAGTCAGCCACTGGTCAATGCACACTCGATGGAAAATGTGCATACAGGGAAGACATCTATTATAGGCAAAAACAACAAAAAGCACAAAATTAATCTTACGACAACTGAATGTGGTATGCCTGTAATAATTCAGGAGTGTTTCAAAGTTACCAGACATCTCTTTTATCTGTAAAAGCACTAAACAACCTCGAGGCCTCTCTAATGATAGTTACACCTACATTAAATCAACACTGGGCAAAATAAGGCATAAATACCCAAGATGATTAACTGTTTCAGCTATGGAACTAAATCATGTAAAACCTCCAGGATTTTAAAACCTATACTGGCAGTTATTCCAGTTTTGTGTCTATACATGAGCTGCCAATCTGCTGAGTTGGCAGTATGTCCCTGTTACCTAAAATTGCAAAAATATATTTTTTCACTATCAAATGCATTTGTGAAACATTTTAAGAAATGTATCTCTCAAAAATATCAGAACTCATTCTAGCATGAGTTCTAGTCACACCAATTAAGAAATCTTATATGTAATATTATTTTCTATGTAGAGGATCTTTATAAAGTACAGATTGATTGAAGGTTAATAAGGCTTTTATGGGTAATTGTTATAGCCACTGAATACTATGGCACTCTTTTTTAAAAACAGCTTAATCCATTTTGTAATATATTTGCAATATCAAATCATGTACACTTGAAACTAATATGTGCCAATTATATCTCAATGAAAAGTAATTAATGGGAAAGAAAGTAGCTTGAAAGGAGATATTTACTTTGGTATCCTACACTAAATCATCACTTAGCAATTGAGAAATAAAGAAAGCATCGAGGCAATACAGGGTAAATCTAAGTGAAGAGTGTGATAGAAGTACCCATTTCTAATCCACTGCTAAGAGCTGTCACACATTTTTAGACTTCTTAGTTCTTGCTAGAAGAGATGCTCCAATTACTCTTTGAACAGTATTACCACTACTGTAAGAAAAGTTAGCTTCCATATTTATAAATTTCACTGGCAATACAGTGTTCAAATAACCTGTATGTGGTATGGCAGACAAATGTTTATAATTTTTTTCTCTGTCAGCCAAGTGAAGATGTATGATAAAGTTACCCTTATCAATTAGGGCAACAGAGTTGGCATATAGTTCTGTTATGTATGTTATAGAACCTTTTTCACATGGGATTATGTTACTTTGGATTAAAACAGAACAGGTGCAAAATAATGAAGTGATTATAAAAAGAAAATACCTACAATTAATATTGGGTTAGCACAACATTTTCTAAATTGCAAAGTTGTAAGAACTGAATAGTCCCAAGAAGTAAGAGGACATTTTAGAACAAAATCAATTTATGAAAAGATGCTGTCACACACTGCAGTGGAGTTCATCGAGATCCCCCTCTTTAAGCTTTGGAGAATACACTGATTTAACAGTCTCTGCCTCCAAAGCCTGTCAAGTTCTGCTTTCTGCAAGATTTAGAGAAGACAATTTGACCACAAAATTTCCCTGCCCAAGTATATTTCCCACCCCAACCCACTGGTAGCAATACAGAGACTTAAATCTTTTTCTTTCACTTACTATGGGAAGGCAATTCTCTACACATCAGAGATTGGTAACAGGATATGCCAGGAGTGATCTTTTTGTGGCTTCTTTCGCATAAAGTCTCGTGTACAGTTTTGACAACGGATTTTAGATAATTCATGTCTAGTTACCTCACGTCTTCCCCTTCCTCTAAAGTACACAGGTAGATGGTGCACTGCTCCTTGGTGGCTTCCTGAGTCGGTGCTTCACCGGCTTGTTGGCGGGGCAGGTCCCTCTGTGAGAGCTGATCATGTGTCACCGTGTTAGTAGGATGACATTATTGAACAACTGAGTAAAGTCTGTGTTTATTTGACAGACAATGCAAAACAAAACTACACATTCAGCCACAACTTATCTCCCAGGTATAACTGTGATGAGTTAATGTATGAGTTAAGTGACTCTTTTCAACTAAGTTATTTTAAGACTTAAATAAGCAGCATCAAAAGGAAAATTAAATGTAACTAATTAATTACTTGGAAAACTACTATTTTTAATACACTGTTCAGATGATTATAAACTATTTTTGTCCCATCATAACACATAGCCTTTACTAAGGAATTTTCAAATAATCTCCAAATAAATTTTATCTGATGACACAGTCTTTAGCTTAGACAACTGAAAGGACTTAAATTTAGTGGTAATACCTCTTTAATACTCTTAGAAAACAGATGAAAAATACAGTGATTTTTTTCACTTTCTTATTATTAGTCTGCATAACATAGTTGTTTGTTGAAAGAAATCTATATAACATATATATTACACAACTTCTATAAATAATACTATAAATTGAGGGTACAATGTAAGAAATGTAGGTTAACAATGTTAAAATAAGTGGCCAGTTAAATTACAGTATAAGTTATTAAAAAGAATATGGGTGGCATGTGGGTGCTGCTCCAGAATGAAAACATAATGCACAAAAATGGTGTGCTTATAATCCTCTGTGATATTTTTAAAAGTGGAAGGGAAAATATGTACATATGTACATTATTAATGCCTAAAAATACCTACATTACATAAGAAACTCTTAACTATGATTTTTCTTCTGGGAAGAAAAACTTGGGTCATCAGGGTAAGAAACTTCAGAATATATATTTTTAAACTTTCAAAATTTTTTAAATCATATGCATGTGTTGCTTTAGTAATAGTGTAGTTGAATTCAAAAGTGCATAATACTAAATCTTATGCATTTCAATAATGTAGACATCACACAGAATAAATTCTTACTTTTTTCTATTTATGTGGGTATGTGCATCTCTCAATCGTCTCCTGAGATACTCTACTGTTAACATTTTCTCTTTCTTGTAAAGGTTCCAGTATCTGAAGGTGAAGAATAACTAGTATTAAAAGCCAGAATGAGTATTCCTTGAATAGCACTGTCAATACTGTAAAAGCAATAAAGCTCCATATTTATAAACCTGCAATATAAGTACAGTGTTTGCAATATGTTTAGGCAAATGGTTGTCTGTACTTATTTTCTCAGCCCACTGAAGTGGTGCAACAAAGTCACCCTTACATTCTTCAGTGACTCTTGCTGCCCACCTCTTGCTTCTGTGTCCTCTTCTCATGTTCTGTCTTAAGCCTACACATAGCTTCAGGTTTATCCCAAAGTGTTATCTCCTTAATCCTGGTATAACTGCAGCCATTTCCTGCTTTCCCTTCACAGCCAGGCTTATAAGGCAAGCAGTTTACATTCACTGTTCCCACATTTTTACCTTCCTCCCTGTAATCTAAGAAGGACACCATCCCCATCCTCACCAGTAAGCACTCTATAATGCATTGAACATTTTCCCAACTTTGTATTTTTGTGGTGAGACACTAATGACCATATTGACTTTATTCTCATTTTGTTTCTTCTCAACTTCTCTACCCACTGCTCAGAATCTTTTCTTTGAAGAACAGGATTACCTTTTATATATAGTATTATCACCCTCCAAGGTTTTTTCAATTTGTCAGTCTATACATTTTTTTCTGGCAATCTAATCCTCTTCCTTAGATTTGTATTTTATGATAGTATGTGTCTCATTTATATTGACAAATCACAACCTATCTTTAACTCAGGTATCACTGTATGGCTTCGAGGTGCAGACTATAAACTTAAATCGCTACTGGACATTTCACCTTGACACCCACTTATCACAGATTCAGTATGTCTAAAACCTAACTCACCTAACCTCTTGTCTAAACCATAATCTCATACTCCGCAACTCAGTGAAAGGCACCAAGCTAGCATCTAGGAGTCATCCTAAATGTCATTCAAATGTATCTCATCATTATTACGCCAACTGCTATTGTCCTTGTTCAGGTGTTGATCAACTTTTACCTCTTCTACTATATCTTAACTAGATTCCATCCTCTCGCCTTCAGATCTATTTTTCCAAACAAGTGAGGAGGTGGTCTTTCTAACTACCATCTAAGTAAATCACTCCAAGAGCATAAATAAGACCAAGTCATTTTGCTTTCAGTGGTTCCTGAGTCCCAGTTTCTTGGCAGGGCAGCTTTATTTCTTATTGCTAAGTTGTGGGGAGCGGGCTATGCCCTTCCCCCACTTGCTGATGTGGCGAGAATGGAGAACAAAGAACATCCTGTTCACGCATTCCAGGAGCAACTGAAGGGGCCCTGCTGTGCCTACCTTTGACCGGCTACTGCTGACGTCAATACTATGCTTGACTGTTTATTGAATAAGGCTATTTTCTGAAATCGTGTATGTCTTTGCTGTATAAATACCGTGGTACCCAATAAAGCTTTGCTGGCGACGCACGGGAGCATCAGCCCTCCCAGTTCTTTCTGTCTTTTTTAATTTTCTTCGCCCCTCTTCCGCACTTCAGGACCTGCTCGACTAGGCGTGGCTGGACCGCGTCACTAAGTGATCCCCATTCCTAAGATCCAGAAATACCAACCTATTAGCAGTTGCTTGTGTTTATGTTATTTGAGATCTCTTAACATGCTGTAATCACTGCAAGAGCATCATTCTCACTTCCAAAACCTGCTGAGAAGTCACATGCATAGTAAAGCATCTTGGAAGCCTTTCCTACACTACGTCTACCTCCCCAAGATGAAGCCACTCCCTTCTCTGTCCTACTTTTATAACTAGTATGTATTATGAATTGCAAACTCAATAAATTTACACCTTAAATTGGTATCTACAAAATGTGAATCTGTTCAAGTCAGATACAGAGAATGAGTAGAGTCCTTTGGCAGATGAGTAGAGTAGAAATGCATAGGAACAGACCAATTACCACTTGTGAGAAAATCAAGCTCGTGTCCCACTGACAGTGGATCAAGACTGGTGTCTTCATACAAAAGAAAAAACTTTTATAAAGAGAAAAATACAGTACATTTTACAGTGCAAATACAAATACGATTTTAATATATTGAATACCTTTTTATAGCACAATTTCCAATTAGTAATTCTCCAATTCTATTAAAACACCTATAATACATTGAGAATATTTACAATAAAATAATTTAGAAAAAAATACTCTTAAGAAGAAGAATATTTCAGCATTTTGAAAAGTTTTTATTTTACCAGTAAAGGAAGAAGTCGTCCAAATACGAAGTGAAGCCAAAGTGATATATGGTGATGGTCCAAGAGGGGACGCGATGCTCCAGGTGCCTCAGCAGCTGCAGCCCCTCCAGCTTCCGTTCCCAGGCCCCTGACAAAGGATGAGAGCGCTTTAGCTTTTAACCATCTCTGCGGTGTCTTAGGATAATCAGTAGGAATGGGGGAATATGTTTACATTTTTAAAAGTTACCTAAAGCTTCTTAACTTACACAGCTGAGACAAATTTAGCCCCTAAGATATAACTAAAAAAAATCTCAAATTCAATTCAGAAAGTAAAACTCAAAAATTCCATTTTGTAATTACAAGGAGCAAAGCACTGTACTGAGTTTCATTCACATCCTACAAAGTAAACAAAATGCATAGGTTCCTTCCAATCTAAAAGTCTGATTCTACTTGAGGAGCACACAAATTAGGTGTTTCTGTTTGTTTGTTTATGTGAATGTTACAGATGCTCCCAAGACTTTTGTTTGTTGAATAGTGTCTCTGGGTTGCTGGCTTCAAAGATAATTACGACAAACACATCTGTACCTTACAATACAAGGGTAAACAAAGTTTTATAAAGAATAAAACTGGTAAATGCCAAATCTCCATTTATTTATTCTCACTTTATGTTGTGCCTCAAAAGCTACTGTAGACCAAGATCTCAATGACTTCCTAAAGAAAATGAATTTCATAGAAAGTTAATGCACATCTACTTCCACTTCTCTAGTCTCTAGTGAACACCGTAGACTAGGAAGGCACAAGCTGGTGTTCTCTTTTGTCAGTAGCCAGGGTTAGAGACAGTCAAGTAGATGTAAGTACTAAGAACGGGGAGGGTGTATAAAGAAGTTGTGAGAAGCAGGATGTATTTAGGGAGCTGGCTTTAATGGTAGACAGCCCTGAAGGACAACAGAACAGCTTACTCCTGTGTGACATGGCCCCCTGCCCCAGAACTCAAGTTCCTCCTGTTGCTTCTCCAGGTCTCTAACTTGCCCAGAGGCGGTGCCTCACAGCTAAGCTGAATTCAGTTTCTCCACAGCACCACCCTGGATGGTATTCCACTATAAAGCATTGATTCTGGCCATTTGATCACAAGCTACTGAGCATATCGCTGAAACAGACAAGATACTGATGGTGCAGATGTCTCTGGAGCCTACCGAGGATGTGAGGACATAGTCCCAGGCACAGGATGCCTATGTCCACTGTAGTGGTGCATCCTATGTGGGTGAGGTCCAGGGCGCTCAGGGGCCAGCCTGGAAACAGAACACAGAAAGACCACTGGAAATAACTGAGTAATTGGTTATTTCTCAGTGTAGAAAAAATAGCCTAGTATTAATATTCAGATGTCCATAGATTAGTCATGAAATTCATTATCTAATAACAAATTATAAAAATGTAACAGAGATTTAATGAATAAATCAAGAAATCATGACCCCACAAATTCTCACTGCTCATTTCTTACAATACCTCCAATTCAAATTTATCCAAGGAAAAAGACAATTTGATTGTTTTGTTATATACCTTCTTTACAGCAGATATTTTAAGTAAAATAATAGGAATTTGAATGGAAATAAAATCGTATAGATTCCTACTGTATTTTAGAAACATATTAGCATATGTTTAATTTTTTATGTATACTTTAGCAATGCTTGAGTCTTCTCTGTTCTATTTGCAACCTATTTTCTTCTTTGAATAATCTTAGATATCTTCCCATGTCAATGTACAGTTTTACTTCATTCTCAGCTTCACAGCATTCTACTATAGGAATGTACCAACATTTATCAAAGAAATTTCCATTGATAAAAATTGGAAACAACCTGAATTCTCCAATAAATATCGATCTGTATGATCTCTCTCATGCTAGTCTTTTGTACATGCACGTACATGAGTGCACACACATACACACACACACATCATTTTTGTGTGTTTGTAGCATAAATTTCCTGTAAGTAGTTCTGAGTCTCAAAAAATAATTTAAACTCAGATACCATTGACAAAAGACCCTGCCCAAAAGGTTACCATAATTAATACGCCTGTCACCAGTGCACAGGAGTCCCTGAGGACCCCCAGTATCACTCAGTCCTCACATGCCAATCTGAGAAAAATCTTGTATTTATTAGCCACTTACAATTTTTCCCAGAATTACCTATTCACCTTTATAGTCTATTCACCTTTTTCTTGCTGATTTATAAGTAGTTCATATACAATGGAACCTTTTGTCATAATAAGTGTAAACATATTTCCAAACTGTCTTCTGTTAATTTTATTTTGCCATACACAGGTTTGTTGGCTTCTGTGTAGTCAGCTATATTAATGACACATTTATAAACATAAACCTTGCTTTCCTTTATAATTTCCCAGTTAAGAGCAGTATAGAGAAGAAAGGAACTTGCAGTCCTTCTGGGCAAGACTGTGGAGACGTCCTTTTCTTGCTGCTCCTCCCCCCGCCCCAGGCCGTTTTCCCCACACGTCATTAATACGATGACAGGAGCATGTCTGCCAGGAACCGGCCGTGGACATCAGCCCTTCACACAGATGCCTTCCCCCGGTTTCTTCATTCTAAATCTTTATGTTTCAAAGTAACTGTTGGAAGATCCTCTGCGGAATACGCGTCCCTCTTACTCTACAAAACATGCATCTATTTGAGGTAAAAAATATGTTTATAGATTTCAGTCCAAATTTCATTCTATTTGGAAGAATTTCTTGGTAGTCTGGTGTAGGCTATGGGCAGTCTCTAGTTTCATTATAGAAGCATTTCCTTCAATTTGTAATTCTTTGATTCATTCAGCTGGGGTAAAAGGTAGGTAACCATGAAAACATTCGGCCATATTTTCAAAGGAAACCTTGCTATCAAGTATCTTAAAGAAACTTTCACTAAACTCAATAAGTTGTGAGAAAAGTTTTAAACTTATTTTCTAAAAGTTATGTTTTCACATGAATGCTTTACTCCAAGATATCACAAAGCTCAGTATTTCTTGGTAGTAAAAATGATCACAAAAAAGGAAGTGTCTCTGTTTTACCACAGTTAACTATCCTTCCTCAAATTCACAACATTTTTCCCAGTTTCACTTAAAAATTTTCTATTTCTATAATCATTATGCAAGAAGTAATATTCACAAGTGTATAATTTTAAAGTTTTGTTTCAGGATGAATCAATTTATTTAACTCTTCAACAATCATTTCACTTTTTTCAGCTTTATTGAGGTATAATGAGCAAAATATTACTGTGTAAAAATAGTTTTCCATAAAGAATTAAGACATGTTTAGTAAATTCAAATCTCTGTAAATAAGAACGTGATAGTGCCACATTCTTAACATATGTATCATATAATTTCAGACAACAGTCTTCATTGAGATTTTCCTGAAAGCCTGAATTCTTTAGGAGGCTCACATATACCATGATATTTAAATATGGCAATAGATCATCTTCTCCTGGGCCATAACAAATGATTTGTTTTTAATTACATTAAAATTTTTTTTAATATCAAATGAGTCCTTCTATTATATGCAATAAAGCAAAATTCTCCTAAACTCCAGGAATCCCTAATACCACAAATCGTTCCTACATAGTGCAGACTATGTGTTAAAAATCTTATCTTCTGAAGACATAACCACCAAACCAGAGCCTGTCTGGCTGCGGTGCTAACCTCCAATGTCTCTTCCCTTCCTATGGTCTCTAAACTCAGACCCAACAGAATGTAAGAAATAAAATTCTAATGTGTGTAGAATTAATGGTGTCATAATAACCTGATTTCTGATTTCCCAAATCCCCTCAATCAGTAATAATTTAGAACTTTCAGACAGTCCTAGAGACTTAATTTAAAAAAAAAATCACAGGCCACTAAATTAGACCATCGTTGCAAGGGCAGTAAGATAAATAACTTATTAATTACATATAATATATCTGAACTAGTGAATTAGTGCTGAGCAGTGGGAGAAAAGCATGGAGTCAAATGGGCCTGAGTGTGAATCATGAGCCTGTCTAATCCCGAGCAGTGTGACCTTAGGGAAGTCATTTAACCTTTCTCACCTATTAAGTGGAGCAGTCACTGCCCTGCATAGCTATTGTTAGAGAAGATGATAATCTGCTAGGTATGAAATACATGAGTCCTGATTATGCTCTCTGCCCCATGCCCATAGTTATTTTGGAGGTATGCCCTTCCCTGCCAGGAGACATGCAAAAGTGCCCCCAGAAGGCCTAGCACAGTGCTTCAAACTCATCTAAAAGACAGCATCCTTTCCTCAAACTATTATGTGGGAACCAGGTAAAAATGTAGATGAAATTTTTTACTTAAAAAATAAACATAGGAAGAGTGGAGCGCCCACAGGCCTCTCCTCCCCACCCCGTGTGCCCCCTGAGACCTCCCCGCAGAGCCCTCAGGGTTCTGGAGCACCACCGCTCCAGTCTGATCTCTAGACTAGCCAATACCAGAGTTAACCTGCTCCTGTTTGGCTCGTAGGACCCACCTAATCTCTTCTGGGCCAAGGTACCAATCAGGAATCTCATGGTTACTTACGAATAATAGAAAAATCCAATCAAAATTGGCCAAAACAGTGAAGGGAATTAATGGGGTCACATAAAATAATCTAGGTGGAGGTACTTTGGGCTCTGGTTGGGAGGTCTGATGGCAGGCGGCAAACCTCCCTGTCCTTCTCCTGGGCTGCCTTCCCATACACGACCTCTCTTGTCTTTGCTGATTCTCTCCTGGGGAAGGTCTGTGATCTAAATTCTGCTACAGAGTGTCTCTATTCTAAAGCTCTGTATATTGGTTTTCTCCAAGCTTCTGGGTCTGGCCTATTTGGGCTAATCTCATGAACCCAAATTATGGTAACCCGAGAACTAGATTTAGGAGTCTGTGGACTTGGATTAAAAAAATTACCAATTTTTTCTCATCTCTAATTACCTCCTGGCATTCATACCACCTTGTTAGCATCAGTTGAGAGGTTAAATATTACAAGTGATTTGTATCAAAAAACAAGGAAAATAAGTTGTTTACTTTTAAAACATAAATTATAGCAGATTCAAAGTCAGTTATAATTCTATAACTCAGTATATAATTATATCATTTTCATTCACTTGCATTCCAAATTTTTTGAATAACTTGAGCAAAGTTACAACTAGCATATGAGGAAATGACCATCACCAACAGCCTGTAAGGAACTATTTTCTATATGCTGTGATATATGTACAATAATTCATTACTACAGTAGCTTTATTTCCTGCAACATTTTCAGGACTTTATCTCAACCCCCATGTCAACATGTTGTACAAGTTTATGTCATTTAGGGTGAAATGACTTCAGAGAAAAGATTGAAAACTTTTGGGATAAAATCCAGTCAAAGGTGGACTAAACAACCTTTATGGTTGCTTCCAACTTGGATGCTTTAATTTTACAGATCCAGTTATTTGAGGATTCTGAGAGCAACCCTATGACTCAGGAGATGAATTTGTAAGCACAGTAAGAGCGCTGCGGACTGCTGCGGCCATGACAGAAGTGAGAGAGATGACCCTTATCTGTTCAGAAAGAACTTGCCCTCACTATCTTCAAATATTTCAAATACAAAACTAAGAGTGAGTGAATAGGAACCATCACTGAAAGGAAGGAAAGGGAACTGACTGAGATACATTACAGTTTGGCATCTTACTACCAAAACCCACGTTAGGTGCCCTAAATTCATGAGGCACCCATCTGCTTGCTTCTATGATTCTTACCAGCCCTGTGCAGCCCCATTTAGGAACCTGGTTGAAGCTTGAGTGCTTCAAGGTTGGAAATATGCAATGTGCTAAGTAAGGACAGGATGTGAACAAAATAGGCGAAGGATGTTCTACAAAGCATTTACAAGAAATGAAGCCAGCAGAACTGAGTGTTCCTAATGCAGCCTGAATATCTATAAGTGGTTCTCTCAGGTTTATTATATACAGGAACAATCTGGCCTAGAACAGTGTTCTTCTCCTAATCTAGGGAAATACAACATAAGCAAGTCTGTCAGTCCAAAAGTCATCAATATAGTTACAGTAACACCGTGAGAAGGCCATTCAAGTAGTAAAGTTGCTACCTAAGAGATTAAATGTGAATCCTGACTGATTAGAGTATCAACAAATAAATAAGTTAATAAAAGCTTTGAGACTGCCTTGAAATGAAGTTGGGACAGTGTCACATGAAATCCAGCCGAGAGAGGACATCAGGCTGCCAGGGGCGAGGAGTGAATGAGAAGTGTTCAGGTGTTGGCCTCAGAGATTACTATTGACCTTCAAAGTATTTAACTTCCAGATTTCTTCTTTCCTCAAATGGGAAGAGAATGATTCAGCATCAAGAAAATGTTTAAGGATTAAATAAGAATATATAAAATAACATACAAGATACTCAGTACTGGTGAAAGAGTGTACACTCAAATAAATGAAATAAAGGCCCACTCCATTTCTGCCTACATTTTTTCAAAGAATGTAGTATTTAGAAGACACCCCTGTGAAATTTCCTTGGATTCTAGGTTCTACCATCAATTTTCTAAGGAACAGAGACCAATCCAGCCACAGTTTTCCAATCTGTTCAATGTTAGGTTTGAAGGGTGCTATAAGAATTAAATGAGATACTATTAAATGCAAAAAAAACGAGAGAAAATATAAGATGATTTCATTATTAACAGTACTACTGGTCAGTCTACAAGCCAAAGGTCTATGGTATCCCTGTTAATAAACAGCAAGTTCCTATCTTGGTGCCATTGTCGAGAAGAGAAAGGAGGCTTAGTTTAAGGCTCTGTTAAACTGAGAAAGAGAAAGAACCAGGGATATCATTGGTGATAGAAACACAAGATTAATTCTGAAGTAAGAGTTAAAACTATAAAGCTCTTTAAAGGAAAACACAGGAGTAAATCTTTGTGACCCGGGGTTAGACAATGGTTTATTACATATGACACCAAAAGATCAAACAGCAACAAAAATTAAGACAATGGGACATCAAGCCTTTTAAAACTTTCATCACGGTTTTCAATTCTTTTGGATATATGTCCAGGCCTGGAATTGTGGGTCACATAATTTCAGGTTTAACTTTTTGAGGAGCCTCCAAAGTGGTTTCCACAGCAGCTGCACCAATTTACATTCCCACCAGATATTCATAAGGGTTCCAGGTTCTCCACATTCTTGTCAACATTGGTCATTTTCTATTTCCAGTGTTTTGGTTTGGTTTTGTTTCTAATTATGATGGGTGTAAAGTGGTTTTCATTTGTATTTCCCTCGTAATTAATGAGATTGTTTTCATGTGCTTCCCATTATTTGCATATCTTCTTTGGGAAAATATCTATGCAAGTCCTTTGCCCATTTTTAAACTGGGTTCTCTTTTTACTGCCAAGTTGTGCAAGTTCTTTACATATTCTGGATACTCAACCCTTATCAAATAAATGATTTTCACATGATTTTCTCCCATTCTGTAGGCCGTCTTTTCACTTTCTCAATAATGTCTTTTGATGTACAGAAGTTTTAGATTTTGGTGAAGTCCAATTTACCTATGTTTTCTTTTGTTGCTGCTCATATTTTTGGTGACAGCCCCCGATCTCTTTCAGTTGTGCTATGGTACTTCAATAACATACAGCACCTCCAATATGAAATCTTAGTCTAATAGAGATGACTTTGCTCACATACAATGTTCACTCTAAGATTACACGTTTGCTAACATAGCTAAAATCCTTAAAACAATACTTTTTCTAACAAAAGTAATGAAAAATTCCTTCTCCCCAGCCTGTTTTTTAAACGTACCTCCTATATAAGTCCCAGTCATTCTGTTGCCTGTACGAGGAGCTGACATCTCTGACGCCGTGGGGGTTTCGCTGCTATGGACAGTTGCATCACTATCAGAGGCCTGCTCAGAGGCAGAGGACTCTGAGTAGTTGTGAATCCAAGGGCTTGTGGTCGGAGATTCCATTCTTGAGCTAGTGAGCCATACTACAGTAGGTTCTGCAGAATGTAAAATAGTTATTTAGCATTTTAAAACAAATTAGGTAATGGACTATATTTTAATCAAAGTTAACATTTTTATGGTAATTAAAACCAACTTTAAAACTATTAACTCTAATAAGTACAATATATAGTTTTACAAAAAGCTTTCATAAAGCTAAACTGCAACATTAAAATGACGTTACTAAAATGTGATTACTGCGTTTTAAAAATCCAACACATGTGCATATTCCAATAATTCAGGTTATTAAAATAGTTTTTTGAGTAACCACTGGAAGTTTTGTGATCTACTACCAAGCAGAAAAGAGGAAAAGTAAAGAAAAAGTGCCTCCGCTATGTTCACATACATTGTCACAGGCTGTAACAGGGTTAGAAACTGTCCTTTCTTTGGTCCAGTGTGGATTCTAGAGTCAGACTGCTTGAAAAGCAGTTTTAATTTCACCACTGACTGTATGGTCATGGATAAGTTACCTAAGCACTCTCTCACTTTTTTACACAGCTTTTTGTTTATTTTAAAAAAATGCAAATATTAATTCCATCAGTGTTTTATAATAAAAGTGAAAAAGTTCTGTAGTAGGAAGTAAATTTGAGGCAGACATTAACGTACGAATGAGCTGTATTTTAGACTCTGATTATAAAATGGCTGTTTAAAAATTGAGAATAATAGAAATAAATCTGTCCAAAGCATAGTCACAACGATTTGGTTCAAAAAGAAGGGATTATCTTAATGTGTTACAGATCGATAATACAATCTTTTCTATACAGTGCAGAGTGGTAGGCTGATTTCTGAAATGCAAACAGTACCTGTTGTCCTAGACAGGAAACTACTCTGGATGCTTAAACATATTTGCTACATGTAAAAAGGTCAGGGAGGAACCTCTGTTTATTTGCAAATGGCTTATCTCAGTTTCTCAACCTTGGCAGTATTGACACTTTTGGCTGTATAATTCTGTGTAGGGGAAGGAAGTGGGGATACAGGGTGGGCTGTCCTGTGGATTGTGGGGTGATTCATAGCATCCCTGGCCTCTACCTCTTAGGTGATGGCAGCCCTCTACCCCAAAAGTGAGATCTGAAAATGTCTGCAGACATTGCAGATGCCTTCAGGAGACTAAATGGCTGCCAGTGAGGAAGCAGGGGACCCAGACACTTAAGCTTTGGATTTATTTTTAATAGGTTAGAAGCTTTCCACTGAGAGAAATCAGTGGGGAGAAGGGGGCATCTACTTATCCCTGGCATTCTTTTAACCTTGTAAAAGTATTCTGTCTGAACTAATTCCAGTGGGTTACAAGGCTATTCTGTCACCTTCCCTACTTACTGGCTGGTAGGTGTCACATGGGAAAACACACAAAAAGTTTCCAAAACAGTTGTCATATATTTAATTAACTGAGCAATCTTAAATTAGTCCCTATTATATTAGCCACTCTCTTACAGATAATTTGTGGTGCTTCAGAATAAAAAGCAAGACACTGTTGAATGAAATGCAGATGGTGGAAATAAACGATGTTTTCATATGCATAATCCCAGAGCCCTGGTGCTCTGAGAGTCATGATCATCCAGACTGCAGAGCGTCCGCGGGAGCCGAGTGCACACGGCCTCTGACGCTTCCTCCCTCCCTAATGGATCCTTTCTCCAATTTATAGCTAACTCCCAAAGCTAACAAATTCATATAGGACTTGCCTTCAGCCTTTAAGAAAATTATGACTGACCATTTTCTCCTAAGATGTAACTGATAATTCCTGAAGATAATTCTCAATATGTGGGGAAACTTACAGATGTATTCATGTAGTCACACGTGTTACCGCGTTCCCTCCCCTGTTTCCAATTCTAGTTTGTGTCCTCAGTTACTGGAGTGCAGTTCTCAGCCAAAACAAAACGCTAAAGCTGAGCAGCACAGAAAGTAAGAGCAATATTACACTAAAGGGAAGCAACTTTTAAAAGTAAATTAATTTGCTGCTATTCTGTTCCTTCAGTTCTGCTTCCTTACTCCAAGAAGGGACTAGCGGTAACCAAAAGGGAGGGGTTGGGGGGGCACGTGGAGAGGGAGGGAGAAGGGGATTGAGGGGTATCATGACTGGTGCACATGGTGTTTATGGCATCACGGGGAAGACAGTGCAGCTCAGAGAAGACAAATAGGGACTCTGTGGCATCTTACCACACTGACGAACAGTGACTGCAATGGGGTATGGGGGGGACTCTATAATAAGGGTAAATGCAATAACTACATTGCTTTTCTTGTGAAACCTTCATAAGAGTGTATATCAATGATAACTTTAAAAGAAAAAAATAAATAAGTTACTTCAAATAAACAGTATTAACCATTTAAGTCAGCCATACTGGCTTTCTGTTGTCTGTACCTAAAAGTGCCATTTCAGTTCTTCACAGCAAAGTCAAAGTACGACAATAATATTAGAAATAAAATTACAGGAAAGTATGAGGATCGATTAAACTACCACTTGTCAAATATTTTTTGTCCAAGAAGATAACTTCCAAGTAATGAAACAATAACCAGAAAGCATTGTAGGCACAATTTGCAAACCTCAGTTTATCTATCAATTTATGGTATCAATTAAAAAATAAGATTAGGATATTTGACAACTTCCCTGTAGTCTGATAATATATTACCAGTAAGCAAGAGTAGGAATTTCTAACATATTAAGATATTTCATTTTTTCAAATTCTCCTCATAGTTGTGCACTGCTGCTACTCCAGCTTACCATCCTCATCATCGTCGGCAGTGAGGTCCACAACCTCTGCCGGATTCGGCCTGAAACACTGCATCGCAGTGGAAGCCCTGCTGTGGGTGCTTGGCTCCTGTGACCGACTAGTCTGGGGCTTGGACTTTGGCTCCAGGGGTATCTGGAGTGTCCAAGCGTTGAAGGAGACCTTAAACGACATCAATATTAAATTAGTAAATACAAAAAACAACAAAAATTTTAGTCACCCAAGAAATCATAAGCCTTTCTTTCAAAATACACTGCAAAGTCCTTCATGCAAGGTATCTCCATAGAAATAATGTAGCAGAATTCAAAATTATGACTAACACAATGCCCATCACTCAATAAACATGCTGAATGAAATGTTCAGCAAATGTTCTCCAATCAACTGACCTCAGGATATGAGAAGTGATATGCCAGACCAATCACTGGTGTAAAATACAGGATTCTGGTTCAAGAATACTGCTCTCTTTTCAATGGTTATTTTGAGTATACATCTGGGGTTATAATCAAATGTTCACATTTCATGTTAGTACCTGAAATTATGCACCACCCGTGAAGTAACAAAACTATCAACACCCTAAACATTTAATAACATCTGCATGATCTTGTATATTTAGTCCAGATTGAATTTGTGAAGCACAGCTCTGGGAGTTCTAAGCCAAGCTATGTTTCTGGTGCTGCCCTAAAAGAGATTGAAGGCGCAGAGAAATTTCCTGGGGTCAGCAGAGGCGAGGAGAGCTGCAACTCGTTGACCGGTTTGGAAGCCATGACAAAACATCACTTGTTTGCGCTGAACATTTTTATCATCTTTTTATGATGTGTATGGCATTGTATTGTATTGTTACTTAGTGTATGTTTCATTTTTTTTTAATTGTAAGGGATTGTCCATAATGATCTAGACTGAAGGTGCAGAGGAATACACAGTGAGTCCTAAAGCTCCCAGGGAAAAATGAATGTTTTAGAAAGGTGGGGCTTATGAAAGTGTCTTTTTCTCTCTTATCCAAACTGAATGTGAAACTGACTGTGAGTTTATCGTCAGCTTGTGTGGAAAGGGTGAGCCAGACCGGTTAACATGCGGTCATGAGGGGCACAAGCTCGACCCCTCAGGAAAGAACCCCAACGTTCAAACTGGGCTGTAGATGGCCTCAGTAAGTGTAAATAAAGCCTAAGAGTTTATAAAGAAGTTCAAACTCTAAAATGAAATTCTCGAGTATCAGGAGTAAAAAAGATTGATTCCTGAGACAGTAAAGAAAGGACAGCCCATCCCGGCAAGAACAGTACAGGCTGAGGCATGAGAGTAAACAAATGTCTCAGGATCACAATGGCTTTGAAGGAGGACAGAGGTCACCGTGTAAAATCCTTGAGGAACCAAGAGTCTGTGATGAGAAGTCTGTCATTCATGAAAAGCTGTTAATAGCTGCCAAAAGTTCCAGGTCCATTTTGTAGTACTTTTGTGAAAGCTTCATAGGATGCCCTAACTCCAATTTAGTGACATCTGTCAAGTCCTGACATCAAAGAATCTGAAATGCAGATGCAGTCTGTCTAGGGGCCAGCTAAACAGTGACAAAGTTAGTACCTCCAGTAACAATAAGGAAAAACATGGGTCAAGTGCACTATCCATTTACTATGGTAAATGTATCTGCTTAAATATTCAGCAGCTCCGTGGCAAGAAAGGTATCCAGTTCCGCAAAGAAAAGGAGGTCCTTAATTTCAGCAGTTCCTGTAGCTCATAAAAACAGAGTCACTGTTTTACCAAGCACTGTGCAAAGTCACAGGATAATGGGGTACACACTGGGGAGTATCAGTTTTTCTCAGTCTGGGAAAATCCTTTAAAACTTAAACTGGGGATATATTCTAGAGCGCTCTCTTCCAGGCCATGAGAAGCAGCACTTCAGTGGGACAGTGGCAAGTGGAGAAGCACACATCTAGGTGTGTTTTGACATATTCCAAAATAAGGTCTGTTTTTACAGTCTATAACAACACACATTAAAACATCATCAGCAAGTGCATTTCTAAATTCATTCCAACACAAAAATTTAGATTAATCCAGAGCTTAGTATGATGAATGAAATGGAAAGAGGGACTCTTACCAATATCTGTAATCATACAAAGCACAAGATGAATGCAGTGTTATGGTTTAGTTTAGTTTAGTTTCTTGAAGGGGGTGTCAAAATGATTCCCAAAGGACAATGTCATTTCCAGTTATTTATCAAAGCAAATGAGGGTTTTCATTCATTTTTTGGCACAGGGGTTAGATGAAATTACTGAGTGAGGGGCAAAAAAATGTTTTATGCTCTGCTGCCCTAACATAATAGCACAGACTTCCCTGGTAGCACTGCGATCTTGGGATGAAACAAATTAGAACAAAAAGTAATACTTCAGCATCAATACTCCTTTAAAGTTTTCTTCAGTTTTAATTTTAGCCCATACCCAATATTCATGCAGTATGAACATCTAAACTTCAAAGGAGCTCATGAATTCCCTTAATCAGAAAGCAAACTGAATTTTGTAAAACATTAAGTAAAATTATCATTTATCTAGAGCAAAGACTCTTAACTCTGACTGTACACTCTTTTTAAAAATAGTGACCCCTAAGATTCTGGCACAACTGGTGGGGGATACAATCCAGGAAACAATGTCTTTATTTTATGATCTTTCCAGGGTAGTCTACAGTAACCTGATTTGAAAACCACTAAAATTGCTTATTTGGTATATACATACACAAACTAGATCTCAATAAAATAAAATAAAGTAAATATCTGCAGCATAAAAATGTTTAAGTTTACATTTAAAACTTCAAATGTTAAATTCTTTCAGTCTTACTGGTGGCTTTCTCCATCTGTCACAGTCTCCACTTCACTGTCACTCAAGGTGACATCAGTTCCTGCATAGTCACTGTCCGTCAAGGTAACAACAATTTCTGCATAGGCAGTGACCTGGGGAGTGGAGGAAGGTTCTGAAACCACATTTTCCTTGATTTCATCAATATGTCCTAGAACAGGAGGAAAAAACTTTTAAAGGGTATCTGCTTGTCAACTAATTGATAGACAAAATGTTTTACTCACTTTGAAGGCTATGAAATTCATTACAAACATAAAAATCCTATCTGTCTAAATGAAAATTTCTAAAAAACAGACCTCAGCGCACATAGTGAAAGCAATACCTACTCTCTTAATCTGTACATCCTCACATATTTCCTCTTGTATGATTTTTGTTTACAAACTTGTTTCCATAAGAATTTGTATTATCCTATATTGTGATATCAATCCTGCAATTTCTAAAGGTGTTAAGATCTTATACATTCATATTCTTTAAGATATTAACCCTTTAGTTCTAAAATAAAGATATTACATTTGTTGTGTATTTTTTCCAAAGTTATTTTTAACAAAATGATATGTAATTCTTCTAAGAAATACACAAGAGTCTTTCAGATTTATGCTGTGAAATCTGTAATATCTGGGGTATGCATTGTTTTCCAAATTATTGTAAGTTTGGAAAGTGCTTCCTTATTTGGACGATGGATATGTATTATGTTTGGTTCAGTATGTTTCCTTAATTATTTACTTCATCTAGAACTAATTTTTGTGTTACGGAATCAGATAAGATTATAAATAGAATCCAGTCTTGTCCCTCCATGGCTAACTGGCTATCACCAAACCACTTACTGAAAAACCCTTTCTTTTCCCTCATTAGGTTTTGGTGCCTCCCTTAAATATTCTAACATGTCTTAGATTACATTTTGAAGCCATCTATTCATCTCCTTTGATACAGAATGTGTCGGGGTGATTCATTTTTTCTGCATAGCTTTTCTGAGGTATAACTTTCTACTTTAAAATTCACATTTTTTTGTCTTTTAGAGATATTTCTACCCCCATGCTCTTGGCCAAGAGATCAAAGCAACCCAAATGCCCATCAATGGATAAATGATTTTTTAAAATATGGTATATACAAACAATGGAATTTACCCAAAGAAAACAACTTCTCAGACATATGCACCCCTATGTTTATTGCAGCACTATTTACAATAGCAAAGATATGGAAACAACCTAAGTGTCCATCAGTAGATGAATGGATACAGAAGATGTGGTACATATACATAATGAAATACTACTCAGCCATAAGAAACAAATCAGTCCTACCATTTGCAACAACCTGGATGGAGCTAGAGGGTATTATGCTCAGTGAAATAAGTCAGCCAGAGAAAGACAAAGCAAATGATTTCCCTCATTTCTGGAGTATAACAATGAAGCAAAACCAAAAAAACAAAATAGCAGCAGACTCAGAGACTCCAAGAAGGGACTAGTGGTTACCAAAGGGGAGGGGTGTGGGAGGGCAGGTGGGGAGGGAGGGAGAAGGGGATTTTAGGGAATCATGATTAGTGCACATGGTGTGTATGGGGTCACAGGGAAGCCAGTGCAGCTCAGAGAAGACAAATACAGACTCTGCGGCATCTTACCACACTGACGGACAGTGACTGCAATGGGGTATGGGGGGAGACTCGATAATAAGGGTGAATGTAATAACCACATTGTTTTTGTTGTGAAACCTTCATAAGAGTGTATATCAATGATAACTTTAAAAATAAATTAGTTGTTTCAAATAAATAGTACTAACCATTTAAGTCAGTCATACTGGCTTTCTGTTGTCTGTACTTAAGAAATTTCATTTCAGTTCTTCATAGGTAAGTTAAGGTACGACAATAATATTACAAATAAAATTAACAGGAAAGTATGAGGATTGATTAAACTACCACTTGTCAAAATATTTTTTGCCCAAGAAGATAATGGCCAAGTAATGAAACAATAACCAGAAGGCATTTTAGGCACAATTTGCAAACCTCAGTGTATGTATCAATTTATGGTATCAATTAAAAAATAAAACTAGGATATTTGATAACTTCCTTGTAGTCTAATAATATACTACCAGTAAGCAAGAGTAGGAGTTTCTAGCATATTAAGGTATTTCATTTTATCAAATTCTCCTCATAGTTGTGCACTGCTGCTACTCCAGCTTACCATCCTCATCATCGTCAGCAGTGAGGTCCACAACCTCTGCTGGATTCAGCCTGAAACGCTGCATCGCAGTGGAAGACCTGCTGTGGGTGCTTGGCTCCTGTGGCCGATGAGTATGGGTGCTTGGACTTTGGCTCCAAGGGTATCTGGAGTGTCCAAGATTTGAAGGAGACCTTAAATGATATCAATATTAAATTAGTAAATACAAAAAACAACAAAAATTTTAGTCACCCAAGAAATCATAAGCCTTTCTTACAAAATACACTGTGAAGTCCTTCATGCAAGGTATCTCCATAGAAATAATGTAACAATTCAAAATTTTGACTAGCACAATGCTCAGCACTCAATAAACATGCTCTCCCTTCTTTACTAGTAATCATCTCAGCTCCTGCAGGAACCCTTCTGGCTGCCCTTCTGGGTGCACAAGGGACCCTTTCAGGCTCTCCTGTGTCTTTGGGCATCAGGAGGAATCTCCCTCTTCACATCCACTGATAAGGTATAGGGTTTGTTATATTCAGGAGTCCATTGAGAAGTCGGAAGCTTTAACAAAGGCCTAGGAGACATAATTGGATATTTACAAGATTGTCTATGTATTTTATCACACTACTTCACTGAAGAGTTCTCAGATTCCACTGACAACATTCCTATAATAGGGCAAAATGGCCTTTTCCTCATCAGGATATAAAATTGCTGTAATGAGTCATCTCACTGTTCTTATAAAACATTTTTCTCTACCCATATACCAGATTTTTACAAATACAGTTAAGATCACAGAACATAAGCCTACTTGAAAACTTCTATAAACCATTAACTGGTCTTCCTGTATTATCTTCCTACCTTCAGCAACATATTTGATCAAAATCAAATAATTTCTTCAAAACCTACTATGGTGAAAATAGATAAAAGGATTAGAATTTGAAAGACTTTTATTCATCAACAGCGTTTTTTCTCATGGTATTACATTTTAAAGTGGTAATTGTATTAAATATTTTCTACACATCTAGATGATTCCTATGTTAGATGGATTACTATAAATAATGAAATAGTATGAATCTAGTGCTGTATCTAAGATTGGCCATTGCAGCCTGCCTGGCGTTCAGTAAGGAGGACCACAAAGCTGGGTGAACATGTGGGCACTACCATGAGCAAATGACAAGAGGCAGCCAGACAGGCAGACAAGAATCACCAAAGTTAAATACAAGAAAACAAGTCACAATGATAAGGCACAGGTACATGGGACTTAAGATTCAAGAGAGACCCACTAGGATGAGTATAATAAAAAATACAGATAATAACAAGTGTTGTTAGCAAGGCTGTAAAGAAACTGGAACCCCCTCAGACTGCTTGTGAGAATGTAGAATGGTGTAGCCACAAATACTCATAAAATCTTTAGTCATAATAGCCAAAAAGTGTAAGTAAGTATCTGTCAACTGATGAATAAATAAAATCCAATAGGATATTATTCGTTTGTTAAAAGAAATGAAGTACTGATTCAAACTACAACATGATACCAACCTCAAAAACAAACTAGTATGCTAAGTAAACAAAATCAGTCACAAAGATCACATACTGTAAGAGTCCCTTTAAAGCCAATGTCAGATTAGTGACTGGCTTGGACTGGGGCGAATAGGAGGATTGAGCTGTGTTAGCCAAAATATGTAGAGTTTATTTTTGGTGAACTGGTGGTGTTTTAAAACTGAGTGCAGTGATGGTTGTTCTGAATTGTACACTTAGAAAGGCAGGGTTGTATGGTATGGTATGGTTGCACAACAGTGTGAATGTACTTAATGACAAACTCTGCACTTAAAAATGGTTAAAATAGTGTATTTTAAATTGTGTATTTTACCAACCAACCAACAAACAAAAAACACCTTGGCACATTTAATACTGTTGTGGCATGTTTCTCAGAGAACCTGAAATCACACACACTCATTTAAAGGACCAAGTTTTTGCCATCTCTCAGATCACATATTTTTGGCAGGTACTTGACTTTCCAGCGAGTGAAATTATTTCATTAGCCTATTTATTGTATATTGTACAAGTCCCTTTACTAGAATTCAAGTTCCAAAAAACCAGTAACCTTGTCTGCCATATTCACTGCCTGACCTCCAGCAACTAAAACTGTTGATTGGCACTTGAATACTTTTTTTTCACTGCATTAATCAGTAAAATGAATGAATGGATAAAAGTAAAAAATGACTGCTGTATTTATGGCTTGGGTGACTAAGAATACTGTGATGTCAATCACTAAGATAGGAAAGAGTAACAGTAACATAAAAATTATCTAATAATAATACCTAAGACTTCACGAATATCTACCATAGCCCAATTTTCAGTTACAGGGGCTTAGAGGACCAAACAGCAAGAGGAAGATTTCAAGACTAAGAAATCTTTTTAAATATTTGCAAAATACTCCAGGAAGCGAGAGAAAATTACAGTGACAGCCAAAAAAAGTAGAGCAAACCTAACACTTAGGGAAAACATTATGGAAAATGAAACATTCAAGGATACTGAGTGATAAACAGGAAAGATGATTTTCCACTTGTAAGTGGATTGCTGACAAAAAGGAGTAAATAGCCAAGCAAAATTAAGTGTCATTCATTTGTACTAAAAAGATCTCGGCTCTGTCTTAAAGTCTACCCTTGACTAGTTGTATAACCCTGGGCAAGTCACTTAATACTTCAACTCCTTAAGACTGTGTCTCATCTATGAAATTGGGATAACAGAAGTATCTACCTCGTAAAACTCCTTTAAGAATTAAATGAGAGTGCAGAGCAGAGTACATATCATAATGACTATTAATAATTAATAATAAATGAATTTTCCTTTTCTAGAGCAGTTACATACATTAGGCATATAATATTTAAGACTTCTCTTATGCCTAGAAATGAATGAAATTACCTTACTTTCAAAGAAAGACAAAACTCAATTGTTCCTACAGAACTTTAAAGTACAGACATAAAGGACTAATTTTCTTTGTCACAAACACTATGAAAGCAAATAACTCTAAAAATTTTCAATCAAAATGTAAGTTGGTCACAGGGATGGTAGTACAACATGGAGAATACAGGCAATGATTGTGTAACATCTTCCTGTGTTGACAGATAGTAACTGCACTAGTGCTGGGTGAGGATTTAATGTGGTAACACATTTGAAATTAATGTAAGGCTGTGTATCAACAATGCTTCAAAAAATTATAATAGAATACATTAAAATATTATCCAGTTACCTTAATTTCCAGTTCTTTGGCTGCTGGTAGAGGAAGTTTTAAAAACATTAAAAAAGATAAAGTGAATATCTCTAGAATCTTCTCTAATATGAAGGATTGGAGTTTGGGGAGCTGGGTATTTCAGCTCCCTAATTTCTAGTACTAGACATTCTACTTTTGGAAAAAATTAATCTCTCTCAAATAATAGGTTTCTATTACTCAATGAAGTTAATTATACTGTTTGTCTTGTTTATAGTATTCTAAAATCCCTAAGTATTAGTCATCAAAGAGAAACACATCTAACTAACATCTATTTAAGTCTCCTATCAGTACAAACTGATAGAAAGTACAGATAACTTTTTTAAAGGACATTGCAAATAAATGTTATCATTTGATTCTTTTTTTGTAAAACAATTTATGTTTATATATGATGGGGACAAACACAACATACCCTTAGTTTGGGATTGAAAGTATAGGGTAGAAATTGACAGCACTGGGTTGAGAGCTTTTCATCTTTTTCATTAAAAGTTTCTGTATGGTTAGACTTTTTAGAAAGCAATCATTTACCACTCACTTGAAATCAAAGTACAAGAATTTCTTAAAGGTATTAAAAATGAGAACAGAATATACTTTCTTTTCCCACTGAAACCCAACTTTGTTAGTAACGGATCACTATACAAATCAAACATATGCCAGTGTTACTTTTACAGGCATCTTGGTGAGGCATGAAATTCCTCCTTAGTAACTAGAAATGACCAGCAGTCTCTCAAAAGTGTCAATACTTGTTGAAAGAAGAGGGAAGCTTAATGAAAGAAGAGGGAAGAAACTGACAGATGGCATCTGACCATTGTCCAATTTGAATGGACTTGTCAAATTTGAGAGTTGAAGGCATGTTGTTTCTGAACTTACTTAAATTTCATTCAACCTTTTCACAAAATCTTTCATCATTAAAATACCGTAAGTAGTGTTGCTGGGTTAACGGAAAAGTGTCCATACAAAGTAACAAACCTGGGTTAACTAGTGTCAATACAAAGTAACAAACCAATACAAGGGAAACAAACCTCCACAATCTATCGTTCTTGATCCTTCGAAAGTAACCAATTAGCCAACTTTGAAAGCTTCAGGTTTGCAAACTACTCTAAGAGATTAGTTCCTGCAGCGTCCAGTTTCCACAACTGAACTTCAACTGAAGTGGCTCGAGGCTCCCTCCTCGAGATTGGAACTCAGGGACTTGAGAGTTCTCTTTTTTTAAAGAGACAGAAGCCAATTTAAAGATGATGAACATTTTTATATGTGTAAAGATACCTGCTTTCACATGCCGAATATCCTATTAAAATGTAACAATCTGTTTAAGAGCTAAATTAAACCATACCGCTAAATAAGAACTGACATCTTTGCGGGAATACATTGAACATTTTGAACAGAAGAACAAGGCACTTGTCCCAGTAACTGTAATGTCAGCAGTTTGTCTAGATTACATAATACTATTTATGTGAACAGATTCTAAGAGCAATGCTACAGTATAGCACAGAGTAAAAGCTGATGTTCAGAATCATAAATCTGAGACATCAAGAAAACAGACTGTTTTCAGTTAAATAAGCATGAACATGCCATGTTTTAGGCATATTTACAATAACATTGTTAATAATTTTTAGTTACCAGGTAACATGCCAAGTGCAACTATTATTGCAGTTTTTTTTGAAAATATGCAAAATAAGATGTAAATTTCTCTAAAAATTCATAAGAATAGCACAATAAAAAATTTAAATATACAACATACCTGAAAAATGTGAAATGATATTTGTAATATACAAAGAGCTTCTTCAAACTGATATGAAGGGAAACACAGGTGACTTCTGTCTAATACATATGCTTTATTTTTATTCTTTATTTTCTGAGAAATTTTTGAAGTAAAATAAGCAAATGGGGGAAAAAAAGAGATTCAGGTTTGTTACTTAAAATCTTTGGTTCCTAGTGGGTGCCAATCCTAAAAACCTAAGGCTAAATGTAAGTTGGAGGACCAAAGCTGAAATACAGCATTATTAAAAGGTAAGAAATTGGGAACTTCACAAATGGTGGGACTGTGGAGGTATCCCTGTGGAAGGACAGTGAATGTCCACTGCTGGCCTTCCCACATGAAGGCAAACTGTTCCTGACTTTCCTCCACTATGTCAACAGAGAAGAAAGCATTAGCAAGGTCTACTACATAATGATACGTTCCCAGTTCATGGCTGAGGTTGTCCAGAACGTCTGCTATAGAGGGGACTGCAGCATGCAAAGGGGGTGTGACTTTATTCAGTACCCTGTAGTCTAGTCATACTCCAGGAGCCATCTGGCTTTCTCACTGGCCACACTGGGGAATTAAAAGGACTATGAGTGGGCTTTATGATGCCCGCCCTCTCCAACTCTTGTAGAGTTCCTCCAATTTCCTTATGCCCCCCTGGCAATTTATACTGCTTAATATTTGTCACCCGCTGAGGTACAGGCAGAGCTGCAGGTGGGTGCTTAGCAGCTGTCCCCTCAGATATCCTTTGTTGCTATTGTGGAATCTGGTTACAGTGCTCCAGCTTTCTCGCACAGGGACCATTGCGGAAGATTGAAAGTGTGTAGATTGTAAGGCGAGAATCCTGGAGGGGTGGAGTGTGAGAAAGTTGGGGTTCCAAAGGCCTCTGAACTTAAACCACCTGATGATATAACTGGCCTGTTGCTAGGCTACCATTTCCACACCTTTAGGCAATAAGCTATTATTGTGCTATGTAGAGAGCTCAGCCCAGTGCTCTGAGTGGGGGCAGAGACGCTAGTGCTCGACCTGCCACAGGGAGAATAAGCCAGGTAATAAACCCTTTCACCCCAAAGAACGTTTTGCTGTCAATTTCTTTGGTCACATTGAATACATAGTGAACTTGCCTGGGGCTGAAACCCATTGGCAAGACAGGAGTAGAAAGTACTTCTGTTCTGGCTCCTGCCCGCAGTGGTCAAAGGGTTTCCCAGTGGGTGCTACTGTTCTGTACACCTAGGTTTTCACATGGCTGAGGGCAGACCCACAGATGGCTCACACAGCAGCTGGCACAGAGGCCCTGAGGCAGAAAGCAAGGCATGCACGGTAGAGCTGGTGAGCTGCTGTCAGTCTGCCCCCACATGCAGCTAGTCAGCACAGCAGCGCCTGGAGAAAACACGAGCTGAGAGGAAGGAAGACAGGGCCTAAATGATGCCAACAAACCAGTAAAAGACAGTTCACAGCAGAGCTCTTCATAATGGCCAGAACCTCAAAACCCAGTTGTCCTTTGTTACAGCCATGTTTCTACTTTCTGTAAATGTGATGCTTTAACACCTGCCCTCCTTGCTTATGCCAGATATGCCCTGTACTGGACAACTTGATTGTATACCATGGCCTCTGCCTCTCTGTCCCTCCCCACTGGAGTCCAACTCCTAGGGGTGTATTTTGCCACAAGAAGCAGCTGATCCAGAGCACAACCCCCCACCACTTCCTGTATCGGCTTTCACACTCCAGGCCACTCTTTGCCTGCCCTACCACCCCACACCAGGATCAGACAACCAAAGCCAGCCTTAGGCGCCAGACCCTGAAATTACTCAGAGTAGCCAATCCCAAACCTGCTCCACCATCCCTCCTGCTCCTCCCCACAGAAACCACAAGAAAGGCCCCTGCCTACAGATAGCCCCTTCCCGTCTGACACCAGGGCCCCCCCAGGAACCACCCCCACCCCTCTGCCCCGTGGCATGCCATGTATGCCCTCTCTTGGGATCTGTGAGTAGAATAAATTCCTTTTTCAAAGGCAGTGGTCTCTTGATCTGTTGGCCTCACCATGTCTGATAATAAAACCTATTAACATCCACAGACCCTAGGAGAGTTGAGTAAATAGTCATACAGCTACACAGTGCAATGCTACACAGCTGTTTTATATCCACAAACAATGAAACAAGGATGGTGCTCCCAAACACGATTTTGACTGAAAATGGAAAGACACAAAAAAACACAGTATGATTTCATTTTTATCAAGTTCCAAATTATCTTTATTACTTAAGGATGCACACATAGGAAGTAAAACTATAAAGCAAAACAGAAATGTCTCACAAATGTCAAGATTGTAATTACTTCTAGGAGAGGAGTCCAGGGGTTGTGATGGGGGTGTGTATGGAGATAGGTTCTGAAGAACTACCACTATTTCCTTTCTTCACCTGAATGATCTTCACACCGGTTTTCTGTTTAATGATTCTTTAAGTTGTACATATGTATTTTACACATTTTATGCGAATGTCCTACCTCACAGTCAAAATATTTTAAAATTATCATCATGCACATTGATGAATGGATAGAGGGATAGATATATAGATAGTGACCATGCAAATCCAACAAAATGTTCATTGCATTATCTACATGGTGGATATATGTGTGTTCGCCATCTGTGGAGACACAGAGAGGCCAGCATCACTTCAGCAGGGAGTCTGGGAGGGAGGGGTCACAGTGAGGCTGGAGACAGAAAGCCGGGACCAGGTTACAAGGGTCCTGTAGGTTGGGCTTAGAAGCTTGGACCTCTGCTGGCAGTGAGAAGCCCTTGAGGCCTTAAAGCAAGGGAATGATGAGCAATCCACTGAGAAACTATAAGGGATTGAGCGACAATCGTAGGGGAAAATCATGGAAAGAAATGAACAGATAATAAGAAATTAAACATGTCAGAGACATCAGGTCCTGGGGAATGATTACTGGGCAGGTGAGATTACATCTGTTCCAAACATGAGGCGAGGTGACACCTTGTTTCTGTGACCAGCTCCATAGGGATGCTGATGCCATACTCAGAGGTGATAAATGCAGGAGGAGCAGGGACTTTGGAAGGTTATGTTGACATCAAGTCCAAAACTGAAAGGGCTGAATTTTATGCTACGTGCAGACTAAACATTAGCCTGCCACAGTTTGTGCCTCTCTGGGCACATCTCTGGTATGTGTGCTCTGTGATCCACTTGGGCTACTGCGGGTAGATGTGACTATTTTGCAGACACAGCTAGTAGGGGATAGAGCAAGATTTGGATTCATTTGATTCTAGAGCCCACTTTTTTAATGACTTTCTATACTGCCTCTCCAAGACTATGCAACACATCATTCTGGAAGCAAGTGAGAGACAGAGAGACACATGGCAGCCTAAAAGGATGGCAGGGCCATGGGAACAGGTGAGAGAAGAAAAGCCTGGAGACAGAATTCCCCTTAGAACATCAATATGCAGAGGACAGAGAACTGGCTCTACAAAGGAGACTGAGGAAGTGCAGCCTGCTTGGCAATGAGAGAGTCCGGGGAGGAGGGGGCTGGCTATGTTGAAGGCTGCAGGGGTCTCCAGTAAGAAGAAGGCTAGAGAGAGCTCATCCTGGAAAGGCGGTTGGGGTGGGATGGAGGCCGGCTAGGAGTGCGTTGAGATGAAATAGACTTTCTTAGTAAAAATGGCTTTGAATGGAAGGCAAGGGAGGAGGTGGGTGGAGTGAGGGTACCAATGGATCCTCAGGTTACTGCACAAGGTAACGTTTGCCAAAGTATCTTTAAAAATCCTTGGGCTAGTTCACTTTACTGTCATCCACAACTGATCTGAAGCAGGACTGTTAGTTTCTAGTTAGAAAATATGGTGCCTAAAATGTCCCCTAGTCTAGTAGGCCAGCTATGGATACCATATGCAAAGTTGAAATGTGTAAGTAATCTTAAATTATGTTGATAGCTATAAAACTCTACTATTGGAAACAACCCAAACTCCCATCAATAAAAGAATGCTTTAAAACTGAGGTACATTCTTACAATTCTCTGCCACTGCATCCTGGGCATATTCCCCGTTTACAAGAGTTTATACATAAAAACTTAATTCTGCTTTCAGATGAAATGGCTGCAATGTCCTCCTGCCCTAGCAAAGTGTAAGACGCTCATCTTTACAGAGCAAGAGAATGGGCTTTGCCATCAGACGGACCTGGTGCTAATCTTACCTTCACAGTTTCCTCCTCTATAAAATAATGATTAACAATCCCCACCTTTGTGTATTATGAAAATGGAAGGCTTTGTCTTACTCCTTGCCGTGCGCTGTTCTAAGCCTCTCCAAATTTTAACTCATTCAGCCCTCCCACCCACCACTCCTATGAGTTAGATACTGTTTTCTTCGTTTCCCAATGAAGGTACTGGCACACAGAGAGGTTAAGTAATTTGGTGGGGTCACCCAGCTGGTGAGTGGAAGAACGTATTGAGCCGGGATCTGAACGCCCACCTTCTGGACGCAAGCCCACCCGAACGTGGCACACGGCGGTGAGGACTGTATACACGGCGGCTGCAGGACGTGCCTCGTTTGAGTGGAACCGGGTCTTTAAGGAGCCTCGGCTTCTCGCGGCGTGCGCTGCCAGGACGACACCACCCAGAGGCCCTGCGGCGGTCGGAAGCGGGGGCCCGCTCCCAGCGTCGGCCGCAGGGGGGCGCTGCCGCCTCGTCGGCCGCCGCACTCCGCTGGTGGTCCCCGGGGCCGCGCGCGCCGCCTGCAAGATGCCTGTGCGCCGTGGCCGGCGGCCGGCGCGACCCGGGGCCCGCCTCTCCTGGCTGCTGTGCTGCAGCGCGCTGCTGTCCCCGGCCGCGGGATACGTGATCGTGAGCTCCGTGTCCTGGGCCGTCACCAACGAGGTGGACGAGGACCTGGACAGCGCCTCCACCGAGGAGGCGCTGCCCGCGCTGCTGGAGGACGCGGGCAGCATCTGGCAGCAGAGCTTCCCGGACTCGGCGCACAAGGAGGCCGCACACCTGCCGCCCCCAGCGGGCGCTGCCCGCTCCAGGCCGCGTCCCGCGCCGCCGGGGATGTTCTCCTACCCGCGCGAGAGCGGCCCGAGGCTGCGCCCCGGCACCGCCCGCTTCCTGGCCCACGCCAGCCCCTGGGGCTGTCTGGCCACCGTGTCTGCCCACGAGAAGGTAAGCACCCCAGCTGGGAGCCGGGCGCAGGTGCACGCCTGGCGGTGGCCTGGCGCGCCCCGAGGACAGGGAGAGGCTAGCGACCACCCATTCGTACTCGGATCCAGGTCTAACAGACGTGCGCGGTGGGCTGGATTGGGCTGTGGACACCGGGTAAGAACGGAGCCAGATTGTGCCTCAGTTAGCTGGCAAAGTGTTGGAGCGTGGGGGCTGACAACCAGGCTTCCTGCCAGGTAGATACATGAGTACCGAAGCGCAGTTTTCAGGTGATCAAAGGGACGTTCGGATAACCTGCGCCTTTCCAGAGATCTGGACCAAAGCCCGAGCCGCTTTAGGCATCACAGAGTGGGCGCGAGCAGCCCCTTCCGGCCCCCACACTGCCCAGAGACCCGAACTTCCCGGGCGCCTATTGACGCTTAGTTGAGGCCGGACCGGAGAAAGACGCCGCTGGGACTTTGGTGGAAATCTACTTTTAAGAAAATGGAACTCAGGAGTTTTTCTGCAAAAGAGGCTTACTGTGCAAAGTGTGGAACGAGCTGTTACCAGCTGCAGTTTTTATCGTTCAGTTCACAAATGTTTCACACCTGTTAGACACGATTCCACCTTAAGCCGAAATGACATGAGTAATTGGGAGGATGGAACATCTATAAGTATATGCATGCTAGCGAGACTTTAGGGCTGTTAAGATCAATGTGAGAGTTTTGTTACAAGGCACTAATTTGAATTCCTATTTAATTCATGCAAAATAATAATAATATTTTATGGAATGTATAGGTCATTGGCCAGGGGGCAGCTTCTCACCCCAGTTGTGAGTCTCAGCGGCTCCAAGACTGGCCCTCACTGGGTCCTCCACTTGTTTTCCTCATCTATGAAATTAAACGGTTGACTAGGTAGTTCTGAAGGTCTTTTTTTTTTTTTTTGCTTAAAAAATGATCTGCATGACAACTTTATTCTGATTATGGCAATGATATTAACCTCTTTCACAGCATCCAAATGGTTTCTCAGTTATATATTATCTTCCTAAGACACACCTTAAGATGTGAACCTTAAATATGAAGCCAATCTTGGCATAAAACACAAGTCATCCCAAGCAATTGAAAGTCTAGTGCTAGTGTACTAAAGATATTTTGACTTTTGACATCTCTGTTAGGAGTTCTCTCTTCCAATATTAACAATCCAAATCCAATAAATTCAGAGAACATTTATCACATGCACATCATGTGTGCAGAGCATGTTATGACAAGCTGATAATCTGTGACGGAACTTGTATTGCCTTTTGGAGTACTCCTTCGCATTGTGTTTTCTTAAAAGATTAAAGCCTTCCCTTATTACCATTCTACACACCATTGTCATGCAATACTTAAAAGACACGCAGAGTTCTGAGTTCATTAATAATGCAGAAGAGTGAAGGGTAAAGCTCATGGAGGCTGGGGCTGGACCCAGCAGGACTTGGGAAAACCCAAGAAATATTTGTGTAAATGTCTGAGAATTCCATCTGCTCTTCCAGATAATTATGAGCAAAAATTAGTATAGCATGTCTCTATGACTTCCTTTAAGCTAAAAGAGGGTAAGAAGCCAGTTTCCCATAAGTTTCTGAATTATGTATAATGAAATATTGATTGCAATTAAAAATGTGACTAATGATTGAGAAAGTAGTGTAGCTCTAAAAGAAACAGTAATAGAAAGTTTCTGGAATCCCAAGACCATGAAGATATTTGAGACTTAAAATCTATCCCCAAGGTTTCTAAAAACTTGGGAGAGTCAGTAAAAGCAGAAGGGCTCCCAGAAGCAGTGTGTAGGAAATATTTTAGGACCTCTCTCCAAAATAATGTTAAATTTAACAAAATGGGTGTTTTCTATGTAAATGCAGCTTCAAGAGTAATTCCCCAACCATCCCTTCCAAGTAAAATGCCACTGCTAAGTTCCTCTATAGAAATTCCAGAGCCAACCATGGATGAATGGGGTCTGTTGGGGACCACTGTACCTCAATTTACTACCTCTCAAAACCATGGTGACGCCATGCTTCCTTCATTTCTGTATTTCCTGGCCAGAAGCAAGCTCAGTTGCAGCTCAGGTCGATCCACAGTATTGAAAAAGCCTTTTTGTTGTTTGTTAGATCCCCGGGCTGCCATTTGGGAACTGCCTGCCCATCAGTGATGGCCCCTTGAACAACAGCACGGGGATTCCTTTCTTCTACGTCACACCCAAAGACCCTGCAGTGGCTGACCTCATGAAGAACCCTGTGGCCTCACTCCTGCTGCCAGAATCGGAAGGAGAGTTCTGCAGGTAGGCAAGGGTTTGGTGTGACCCACTCAGGTTCTATGTGTAAAGCAGAGACGATGGGATGGGGGCGTCCCTGGGCCTATGACTTTAACAGGGTGCTGAGGAACAAAGGTATATCTTCACCAACCTTAAGTGGAAACAGATAGATAGAATTCCACCATTCACAAAACTCTGTGATTTGGGGCAAGTTACTTAACCATTGAGAACCTCAGTTTCCTCATCTGTAAAATGGGAATAATAATTGCTACCTCATATGGTTACTGGGAAAGGGAAATATTTGCAGTGTCTTGAACAATATGGGGTGGACAAATTGCAGTTCCTGTTATGGCACAGGACGGGGGGTGCAGGGGAGGCTGGTGAAGGAAGAGCCAGCAGTTTGTCTGCATGGCAAACACAGCCTAGAGTCTATTGTTTTTCAAATTGATTTCTTCCCCCACCCCTGCAGAGATGTTTGCAATAAAGATCCAAAATCCTTTAATACACTGTCTCAAAAACTCTCTAAAGAAAAGATACTTAAACACAAATGGGACATTGATCCATCACTTCTGTCTGAATTTAAAATATAAAGCTTGAATTTACAAATCCTGCCAGGGAGATGTTTGTGCCAAGCTTGTGTGGGGCTGCTGCATGAGAGGGACACCCCCGGGGAACAGTAAATGCATAGGTGGCCTGGGGTGAGTCCCTAACCCCCAGGGACTGGCTCAATTCACCCAGTGGTGCTTTAGGAACTTGGCTAAGATTTATCCTGGTTCCAAACTTATATTGTTCTTTATACAAAGCATGAAAAACATATTAAGCAAACAAATTTATTAATACTTTGGAGGGGTGGGGTGGTGATAATCAAAGCAAGAATTTGCTGTAAATGCAGCCTGGATGAGACCGTTACTTACCCTTAGGATGCTGACAGTGAGAGGTTCCACTGGGCTGGAGACAGTCCAGCTGACCCAGTTCCCTATCAGGTATGGCAAGAAGCCAGGAAAAGAAATGTTTCCTTTTTCATGGAATAGTCTGGGCCAGTCAAGCTTGCTGTTACTAGAAACATATTCCCAAGTTACCTTTCTAAACGTCTGAGGTGTTCCGAATTGTAGCACCTGAAAAGCAGTTGTTGTGCCGAAGCATGTGGATCCCAGAACTCAGAGCACACCTGTTCTTGGAGACACAGACAGAATGGTGGGCAGTGATCCAAGCTGCTCAGCACTCAGCATGTGGAGGGAATTGCCTACTGGAAGGTCCCAGGCAGATGCCAGCAGGAGCTGAAAGCTCGGAGGGAGGGATGGGAAATCCAGCTTAGAGGGGTCATCACTCGGCTGGGGGCATGGAGAGGTCCTGATCGGGGGCATGGGGAGGTCCTGATCATGGGAACTGGCCACATTTACCTGCTCAGCCTGGAGCCCTGTGTGTGACCTGTCTTCATGGCAGGCCACATGGAGGAGGTGCAGCTCTCTGGGCAGCATGCCAGGGTGACTTGATAAGGCAGGTTTTGGCCAAAGGTGACCCCAGGCCCCACAAACCACCCCAGGGCTGAGGGCATGGGTATCTTGGCACACCTGTAGCTCCAGCCTGGAAGAGGAGGAATGGGCCACCGCCTACTGGTATGACCATGTCCAACTCCTCACGTGAGACTCTGCCGCTCAGAACTGCTCTCCCTCACATTGTTTAAACTTCCAAAGCATTAAAATATAACTTAAATACCTACAAATTTTAAGTTAGCCTTAGTAAGCATCAAAGCACAAAGGTTACCAGTCGCTGAAGGTAGCTAAAGGTAACGGGGCTTGTTTCCTCCCCATGGGCTACTAGTTCCCAGGAGTAGCTTAAGCCCAGGTGATTCATCTGTGTCAGGTTCACATTCCAAGTTCAGCATTACATTTTAAGTTTTGCCTCCAGAATCTTGGTAATGTTGAGCACAGAGACTTGTTGTCAAAGATAGGCAAACACCAGAACCCTAAACAAGCCAGGCAGAAGCTCCTTGGGCCATCGGAGCCCAGCAAGGCATCAAATGGAAATGCCTGTGGCTAAGAACCACCTGGACAAGCACCTGTGTGAAGTTCAAGGACAGCCTGGCCAGGCAACAACAAGCTGAGCCCTGGAGAGATGGGCAGTGAGACCAGGGCATATTGTCAAGCACTTCAAAGCATGGTCTGCAGAGCAGGGGGACTCAGAAAAATGCCCATGTTTCATGATGATGATGATAAACACGGCCATCTGCTTCTTTCACCTTCGGAAGGCAGCACATACTCAGGAAAATGAAAATTTCCTTCATTCTATGAAGCAGGTATCCTCACAAATTGAAAACCTGTGACAGCATTTTACTGTCACATTTGGTGGATTCTTTGTGCTTTAGTTCCTCTGCTGGTCTGTGCAAATTGGGAAGGCGTGGATTTGCCCTGTTTCATCCTACTTGGGAAGACAGAGCCAGAATTAGTGCTTTCTGCTGATGCATCCCAGGCTCCTGTGGGCCTCGAAGGCCAGGCCAGGGCAGAGGAGCCCTCAGAAACTGCACCGTAAACCAAGGTCAGACAGGGAGAAGCAGCATCACCGCTGATGCTGGAGAGAAGCAAAGGGGTGCCTTCCCAGCTGTTTCCCATATGGCCACGGGCACTTGAGCTACTAGTGCACTTGTGCCCTCATCAGGGTTAGCCTGGATTCCTGCAGGGTCTGGAATGGGACAGGCTAGTGGGACAGCTTACCCACCAGAAGGACACAGCCCAAGAAGGAAGCTGTCCACCAAACAAGGGCCAAACACAATTCCTGCCTGAGGGTGGGAAGAAGGTAAGTCTGACTGTACCATGAGGGCAGGCTGAGCTGGCCCTCTGTGCTGCTAGAGCTCCTTTGGGGTACAAGACAACTGCATGTATAATGTGCACGTATTTAATAGGTAGATTATAGTCTGATAGTTATATATGTATGTGTGTGTGTGTGTGTATACTTCCACATACTCAATTAATATTTATTCTGAGAACAAGTGGTCTCCCTAGTCCACTCTCCATCATCTTGAATTCATCCTCAATCCTGCAGCTGGTAATCTTTCAAAACCCAAATTAGATTCTGAGACTCCTCTGCCTAAACTCTTTCATAAGGAAAAATAATGAAATCCTTAATATGACCTAGGAGACCCTCCACAGCTGGGCACCCACCTCCCTCTCAGAATAGATAATAGTGCCTATCATTTGCTAGTTAACTTAATATTTGACTTATACCCTAGTTTTATTAAGTTGAGAGGTTTAAGCTGAAAGCTTGCATGATCAAAGGCTGATGTATGTGTTTTGCATGTAGCTAAGAAATGCTCTTTTTTTGGTTGCGATATAATTGACATATAACAATATATCAATCTGAGGTGTCAACTTGTGGATTTGATACATTTATATATTGCAATGTGATTACCACCATAGTGTTAGGCAACACTTCTGTCATGTCATGTAATTATCATTCCTTCTGTAGTGAGAACATTTAAGATATAGTCTAAACAGTTTTGACATATATAATACAGCATTGTTGACTATAATCATTATGCCACACATTAAATCTCTAGAACTTACTCATCTTGTAACCACAGGTTTGTACCCTCTAACCAGCACCTTCCCAATTCCCCTGCCCCCAGGCTCTGGTGATCACCATCCTACTCTTTGTTTCTATGAGTTTGGCTTTTTTAGATTCCACATATAAGGGAGCTCACACAGTGTTTGTCTTTCTCTTACTTATCTCACTTAACATAATGCCCTCTAGGCCCATCCATGTTGTCACAAATGGCAGGATGTCCTTCTTTCTCAGGGCTATATAATATTCCATGGCATACATAAGAAATGCTTTTTGTTCAGTAGCCTTCAAATGTGTGCTGGCACATATCATGCTTCCCAAAAATTATTCTTAGGTCAATGAACTGGCCTGTGTATTAAAAGTGAAATTAGATCTGAACTGGTACGGGCAAATGACATTGAATAACCAAAAATCACAGGAACTTTAATGGTAAAGAAAATACACAGCAGAAGTCATTTCCTCAGCTGAAGTGGGGAGAGGCCGATATCTTGACAGTAATGGAAGGAGCAAATATTTCTTCCTATCTTATAGGTTTATAGGGACTTTAAATAATTTTTAGATGAATCAGCCTGTGATACTCCATCTCATCTTGTAATGGATTTTTCCCAAACTTTTCATCACCCTGATCTTCTTGTGCCTGAACTTTCCCTAAAACGTCACAGCAGAGTTACTAGACTTGATTGGACACAGTTGTCTTGCCTCCCATCCCAGCGCATATTGGACTGGGTGCTATTACCCTACTCTTTTTCCTGGAGGAGATTATTTGGAAGACGAATCTGAGCAGATAATAAGTAGAAAGTGACTTTCAGTCCTAAAAAAAGGCTAGATTGGTGGTTTCCATGGGACAGAGTGGCCAAGAAAAGTTTCCTGAGTAGAATGGAGTGTCTTATTCAGCTGGCACCTCTGAGGGCCACCTAAGGGCCTCTAGCTCCGAGGTTAAAAGGAGGCGGGACACGCCAAGAGTTGTGAAGACAGAACAGGTGAGAACAGCACACCTGGACTGCTAAGCAAGGTTATAAGGCGCAAGCTCCCACACATCAGGAGCAGCAGAGTGAGAGGGACACGTCATAGTGACCTGGACAGCCGGAGCCCTCCTGCAGCACAAGGTTGACAACCTGCTAGGGGACAATGGTTCATGGTCTCAAGAAGCTCCAGGGTGATTCTGATACTACTTTAGGATAAATGAGACATTGAGTCGGTCTTACATGCATTTCCTGGGTTTCTGATAAGAGCCTGCTGAGAACTGTCATCTAGGCCCAGGATGACTCCTGCCATCTGTAAAATGAAGTCAAGAGTACAGTCTGAGAACCCTGGAAAAGGATGTGGTTTTTTCACCATCAGACATTACATCCATCCAAACCAGAACCTGCAAACGCATCTTGCCTAATTACTGTTCGTGTGTTAAAGTCTGTTTTATTCATTTGTTCTGTCCTTGGTGTAGTGTTTTCTTCATTAATTAGATGAATTAAGGATATAAGTCTGTTTCCTAGCTCAGGTTAAGATGACAAATCGAGAATAAGATTCCTGTTTACAAGACTCCCTGGCAATCAGCAGTCCCTTGCCCTTCCACCCACAGAAACGGACAGATGCTTCTGTAACTAAGTGAATTTATGTTCAGACCAGAGACCCAGTTGTATGGAAATTCAGCAAATATTGATTGACAGAGAAAGCCCACCAAGACACCTCTCCTCCTCTGAAACCGTTTTCCTCTCGTGCCTGCAGGCTTGAACACAGTGGGGTTTAGGTTTTGCATCTTTGTGGCGAGCCAGCAAAGCAAGGCCTCTGGACCCATGAGGGCTCTTCTGAGGAATGACATTCTGCTCATTGGCATTAGATCAACTTCCCTTTTGAAGGTCTGGAAATATATGAAACCAAAAGCGGTTTATCGTGTGCTTTCCCTGAAATGAACAAATTTCAATTGATAGCTTGGACAAATGCTAGGTTTCTACTAGATTGAGTTGATTCTCAAGAAAGGAGGATCCAAAAATATTTTTTCTCTCTTCCCCAAAAGGCTTTTAATGAAAGATTTCCCTGGCCATTGCCATGGGTCCCAGCCCCTTTCCCCCAGGCTGAAGGCCCCCTGTCCAAACAGTGGACAGCCGCTCTTGTTAGAGCCCTTTAACTGATGAGGCCTCCATGCAGTTGGGCACCAAAGGAGATGCTAAGATTCTGGTTTGCAAAGAAAGCTAGTTTCTGAAGGGAGGTGCCACACCAGAATGGGCTGAAAGTGCAGTGGGTGTGTAGAATAATGCTTCCTCAGAATGAGTTGCTTAGAGGGTACCTAGTGCAAAGACAATTCAACACTGAAGATAGCACATCAAAAAACTATTGCTCACACTAGAGATTTGGGACAATGGACTTGGACATAGAGGCCTGCCCTATCCTGGGAGCAGCCCCTGAATTTTACAAGCACATTGACAGGAAGAGAAACTCCCTTGGTGAAACAAGATAGCTAAGGGGAGGGTGGGGGAGTTGGTTTGCCTTGATGTCAGGAGTATAGGATAAGTGCTTCTTGGACACAAGCAACTACAGTGTGCTGAGTTTAATCACTGCATCTCTGTGGAAAATAAAAGAAATTCAGAAATACGAGTGCCCCTTTGCCACTCATTTCCCCATCTCCATCTTCGGAACTTTTCTTGTAAGAAGAAAAGATAGTATTGAATGGTAGCAGAAAACCTCAGCCCGGCCTAATTCCCAGCACAGGCTCTGGGATTTGCTCCCCCAGAACTGTTGTGTGGAAGGCACGCCATGCAACCGTCTCTAGATGAGCTTAGTCAAGTGAGCACATGGAATAGGCATGTGCTTGCCGCAGCTTGCTTACTAATAGCCAGTATGTATCTCTGTCTGCAGTCTGTCCACCTAAGACGTGATGTGCATGTCAAAGTACAGGGTCCAGCTCTAATCAGATAAAGAAGCCAATTTAATTTCTCTTCACCGAATTTTGTTCCTTCCCATTGAAAGCAACATATAAATCTTCTAAAAAAATTGCTCCCTGTCCAGATTCATGTTACCTCTTCTCCTTGGCCTGCACATTCCTGTAATTCTGAAGCTAACATTAACCTCAGTAGCTTTTAAAAGACCTGCCTGAGAAGAGTCAGAGAACTCTGCAGAGAGAAAGCTCAATAAGCAGATGTTAGAAAATTCTCTCCTGTCTTCCACTCATTTCTATGGCAGCTCTCACAGCATGTTGCAGACACTTCGGTCTCCCTGGTTTTGTTTGAGCTACATGGCGTTAGTCCCTATGGTTCCCAGGGGAGCTGTTCTATGAATCCACAGGTGATCCCAGTTCTGTCCGTATGCGGCCCCTTTTGCCTGCCTCTCTCCATCCAGTTCACAGATGATTTACTTACCTGTTGGCATGATTCCACCTTGAGCTGATGTGACATGAATTAGTGATAAAGATATAATTCTCATAAATACACACCTTCCAGCAAGCTTTTAGGGTGTTAAGATACAGATAAGGGTTTTATTACAAGGCCCTTAGCCTCTAGCAATCACTAATCTGTCTTATGTGTTAGTGGATTTAACTCTTCTGCACATTTCATATAAATGCAATTGTACAATATGCTGCTTTTGTGACTGGTTTCCTTCATTTAGCAGTGTTTTCAGGGTTCTTTATGTTGTAGCATATGTCAATACTTTTCATTCCTTTTTATGGCCAAATACTCTTCCATTGTATAAATATACCACATTTTATTTATCCATTTTTATTGATCCATTCATCAGTTGATGGACATTTGCTTCCATGATTTTGCTACTCTGAATAATGCTGCTGTGGATATTTGTGTATGAGTCTTTGTATGGATATGTGTTTTCAATTCTTTTTGGTATATACCTGGGAGAGGTCTTGCTGGGTCATATGGTACTACATGTTTAACTTTTTGAGGACCTATCTGTTTTCTTCAGTGGCTGCACCATTGTACATTCCCATCAGCAGTGTATGAGGGTTGCAGTTCCTCCACATCCTCACCCACATTGGTTAGTGTCTGCCTTTTTTTTTATAGCTGTCCTAGTGCGTATGAAGTGATATCACCTTGTGGTCTTGCTATGCATTTCCCTAATGACTAATGATGTTGAGCATCTTTCATATCCTGGATGGTTGCCTGTATACCTTCTTTGAAGAGCTGTCTCCTCAATGCCTCAACCCATTTTTAATTGGGTTGTTTCTCCTTTTGTCACTGAGTTGCCAGAGTTCTTTATATATTCTGGATATGATCCTTATCAGACATATAATTTGCAAGTATTTTCCTAAAGCATGTTTATCTAATTTCCTTTTGTTGTCATTGGAGAAAACAGAAAAACTAAGGATTTAGTAGTAGCATTCCAGTTGTATATATTCTTGGTCAGTGTCCTTCCACTTTTCTGACCTGGCCCTTCACCATCTGAAAAGCATATAAGTGAAGTAACTTTCCTGAGATGACACAGAAATGTACCTAAATTATCTAGTGTGTAGAAATGGTAAGCAAATGTCTGACCAAGAAAAAAGACTTTTTAAGTAATTGGACTGCAAAGGAATTTGGGTGGGGGGGACTTATTCTAATAATGTAAAGACAAGGTGGAGAGAGAGTCATAATAAATTTGATTAAACAGTTGAATTAAGCGTACTGTGTGCAAAGAACATGCTAAGTATTGTAATGAAAAGAAGAATTAATTTCCCTTCAAATGATACTTATTGAGCACTCACTATATGCCAGGCATGCATAATTAGACTTAAAGATCAGGCTCTTCTCCACTTATTTGTTACCAGTCATTTGAACCAAGACAGTGAGATCCAACCATCCCCATGTATGTGAAGGGCCCCCAAGTGTTAAAACCATGCATCTCCACAGTCAGAGATGCGCAAAATTCCACACTGCAACTGATTTCCACTGTCCTGACATCCTCCTCTCTTCCATCTCATCCAGTGCACCCTGACCTGTCCTTCAAAACAAGACACTGACCTCTGAAAGTTCCTTCGTTTCTCTACCTCTTTCTTCCCATCTTAGAGCTGTGTTCAAATTTTCTAGTCCCAGTAATTTCCAGTTTGTTCCCCAGAAAGCATTTCATTTTCTGCCTGTTTCTTTTCATTCATGAGGACAGCCTAGGTCTCAGACCCCTGGGACTGCCCTGTCCCATGCCCCTGCCTGCCCCTGAGAGGCTAACTGGGCAGCAGGCACATGTGATCCAAGAGGCAGCAGAGCTTTCTCTGTAAGATGCAGCAAGACTTCAGTGTGCTTATAGCCTGGAAGGGCCTTGGCCGTCCGTGCCGCCTTCCATTTTACAGATTAGGAAACCGAGGGGGTGGTAACTGGAAGGCAGATAAATTAAGTCTCACACCCATGCCCTCCCCACTGCACACGGCGCCTCTCCCAACTCAGCCTCGCTCCCTCTGGCTGCTGCTCTCCCTGTAGCCACCCAAATACCCAATGTAATGAAGAAAGGATTCCGTCAGAGAATGATGTGTTACATAGTGGAGCAGACAGAGCAGCAACTCCCAGACCCATCGACGCAGCAGGAAGGGAAGGGCAAAGCACGCTTCGGTGGACATATGCCTCTGCAGGGAGTGGCTGTCCTATTTCTGATGAGTATCATCCAGGCGGAGGCAGGGTGGGCCATGTGGCCCTAAGAGGAGTAGCGTCAGTCAGAGCAGCAAGCCCTGGCCACCCAGGCAGGTCCAGAGGGGTGGCAGAGGGGGCTTGCATGTGGCTCCAGGGAAGCAGCCCATCAGAGGCCAGTGCTGCAGGTGAGGCACTTCAGGGAGGCCCAGCCCCCAGCCCACCCCCACCCGGATCACCAGATCACCGGATGGTGGGCACTGGGAGGCAGCACGGCCTCTAGAACAAACCGATAGCCTCAGAGCCCCAATCTGGCTGCTAGCTCCAGGCCTGGGAACATGACCAGGTTTGACTCCTGAACCCTCTGGTGGGCTGCAGGGTAATGAAGCCACGTCCAGGGAGCAGCCCGAGACCAGCAGCGCCACCAGATTTGCTTGTAAAATCAGACTCCTGGGCTCCAACAGTGTCTGAAGATGGGAGTCTTAGAATTTGTATGATTAAGGAACACCGGGAATTCTTAAAACATACATAATTTGGGAACTACTACATTAGAAGAAAGAGCTCTGATTTGCGGTTGATTGACTTTAATCCTAAACCCACCAAGTAATACCAGCCTGGCCTTCAGCAACTTGCTTAATTTGTCTGAGCCTCAGTTTCTTTATCCCTAAAATGGGACTGACGGTACTCACAAGCGTGCCTGGGAATGAATGAAATGTGGCCGTGTGGGTAAAGTTTCCAGCACATGGTCAGTATCAACAATGGTGGTGGTTGTCATTGGCAGTTGTGCCCTCTATGCAGAATTGGGGGTGGTGGAGACAGGAGAGGAAGGTAGAAACTGGTAACCTCCTGTGTACGTTGTGTACCTCATAAGTCTGGCAGCAGTCATTTCTCTAACACGATTCTGGGCCAGGCAGCGCTCTAAGCAATTGACGTAAATAGCCCACATGATCCCTACAAGCATCTCAGGAGAGGCGTACCATTGCTAGCCCCTTTCTGCAGGTGAGGAAACTGAGACACAGGGGACACGAGGAACTTGCATAAGGACCCACAGTTCACCTTTGAAAGGGGCTGAGGATCAGTCTCATTTGGCTCCTCAGCCCATCTTCACCCCTGCACTCCCTGCCTCCCCAACACATAGTGTCAGCTGGGGATACAGCCTTTCATGAAGAATTGGTGCAGAAGCTGTTGCACCTACAAAGTTCAAAAGTATTTTAAGTTGTCTTAAGTTGTTTGAGTATAATCTCCATCATTTGAGTAGCACTGCAATAGAGGCAAGACGTGAAACTTTATTAAATACACATGGACAAGCTGTTGCAGTAAAACACTCACTTCAACAGGTATTTACTCACTGAGCAACTACTATGCAATGAACCGTGCTCAGCACTGCCCAGATTAGGATGAAAGACAGTGGCATCCAGCTTTAAGAGGAGGAGAAGGATGTGAGGCCCATGGAAATACTCCTGAAAGAAGCAGAGCATCCTAACCCCCCAGGAGACATTGGCCTGGAGATGGATGCTGGGGAGAGAGAGACTCTCATGAATGATCCTGTGCCCCTCCTCACCTGCGTGCTCTCCCTGCTGCTGTCCCACCCACCCCCAGATACCATCCATGCATGCCAGGGGCCCCAAAACTTACAAAGCCAGCTGGAACCTCTCATCAGAACTTCAGACCTGAACTCTAGCTGCTTCCTAGACATCTCCTCTTGGACATCTCAAGGACACCTGGGCTCATCCTCTCCCCTCCCCAGAGGGCTTCCTTTCCTGGGCCTTTAGGAACAGACCCTTGGGTAGCACCCTTGCCTCCTTCGCCCTCTCACACCTCACCACCAGGCAGCAAGCTTCAACTTGTCTTCCTCCCAAACTTTCCCCAGCTGACACCTCTCTCCTGCTTGCTTCTCTCTACCACCTGGCCCCAGTGTGGTGGCCCTGTCCCCCACACTTGCTCACCTGTGCTCTTTAAATGCTCCTGACCAGTCTCCCTGGGTCCCTGCTTGCCCCACCCCCCAACCGTCCATCCCAAAACAGAGGAATCTTTGCAAAATGCACATCTCCTTATTCCATTGCCCTGCTTAAACTCTCCAATGCTTTCCCATTGCTCTTAGGATGAAATGTAACAGTCCTAACATGGCCAGTGAGACCTCCATGGTTCACCCCTGAGTGGCTCCAGTCTCCCTGCCTGTGTCCTGATTCCAGCCATCTTTGTTTTTTCCCTGCCTGGGGACCCTAGCCCTTGCTGTTCGTTCTGTCTGGGATGCTTTCTCTGCTGCCTCTTTACTTTAACTCCACTAATTTCCAGATTTCAGCCTTCCATGGCCCTCAGAACACAGACAGGTTTCCGTGTCATATGATCAAGTGAATACAGCACTAAGGGTATAGCCAGCTGTCTGCCTCTCCTGCCAGAGGGCATGCTCCGGGTGAGCCGGGCTGTGTCCTGGGTCTCTACCAGTCCCGGCAACTAGCACGGGGCCTTGAACATTGAACAGGGCTACATATTTATCAGTGATTGGATGGAATATTTGAGTTGAGCCTTGATATATATTAATTTCCCATGGCTGCTGGAAAAAATTGGTACAAACTTAGTGGCTTAGAACAGCACAGACGTATTCTCTTCCAGTTCTGGAGGTCAGATGTTTAAAATGAGTCTTACAGGGCTACAAGCAAGGTGTCTGTCGGCAGGGCTGGTTCCTTCTGGAGGCTCTGAGAGGTGAGTCCATTTCCCTGCCTCGGTCACCTCCTGTGCTCCTTGGCTCGTGGCCCCTTCCTTGCATCATTCAAACCTACTTCCATTCTACATCCACCCACACTGATCTGCCTCCCTCTAGAAGGACACTCTGATTACACTGGGCTTACCAGGTAATCCAGGACAATCTCTCCATCTCAAGATCCGTAATGTAATCACATCAGCAAAGTCCCTTTTGCCATATAAGGCAACATTCACATATTCTGGGAGTAGGATAGGAACATCCTTTTTGTCAGGGGAGGGATGTTATTCAACCAATCACAGATGGATGTGCCAGTTTAAACACATCTGCAAGTGTAGAGAGAAACATGGAAATTTATTCTAATGTATGCTAAGATGTATTTCGGCAGAGTCACGATTGTACTTATTTATAATAGAGATGTATTTAAAATATAATACTAAAATGGCTCAAACACATGTGATATTCAATTGATGAATGTAAATTTTAATATATTCTCAGCATATCAAAGCAATAGAGAAATGTGAAACCTGCAGAGAAAAGGGTTCTAGATTGAACTGCTCTGTGAATCATGGCTGGCTTGGTATCAGAGTGAGCCACTTCAACCCCCTGCTCCTCTCCTGCCTGGAAGTGGACCCAGTTCCCCTTCCATAGGTCCTCTTCCTTTGTGTGTGGCCACTTGGGGTCACAAGATTTGAACTACAGGATTTGACCCTGGGGAGGAGAAAATTCCAGCCCTAGATGAGTAAAAGGATGTCATGGAGCACTTTCTGCTTTACATATTTATGCCCCAGGCTTCTGGATGACACAAATCTTATTCTAAAACAGTCAGAAAATCCATGGATAAGCACATTGGTCTGAGCAAAGGGAAAAGCATCAACAGCTTGAAAATGGATTTGTTCAGTCTCAGAAAGCAGATGCTGAGAGGGTCTATAGGTGAACAGAAATAACTTTTATAGTTATTCTGGAACAGACCATTTTTTAATTGGTTTGTGTGACTTTAAAATCGGAAGAAGTGAACGCCTGCAGGCATTATCGGGTGGAGAGGATGGCATGTCAAAAAAGTTGTCCCTTTTTCTGATAGGTTTACTAAGGTGATAAATCAAGAAACTGTTGTCTCCTCATTGTACCCCCAAGGCATTTGACAGAAAGTCTGTGGGATGTCCTCAGGACAAGGATGAATAACATGAACTAGGGGATAATAATACCAATGCAGAGAGGTTTATATTTGTTTGTTTCTTTTATACTGTTTCACAAAGAATGTGAAAGTGGATAGATAAACACCTGGCTGAATGTCCCTGAGGGGTTGATTAATACGGTGGGGTTTACTCTGAACACCAAAGTGGGGTATTTCTGGGTCCTCGGCCATTCATAAGCACTTGGAAGGTGCTAGAGTCTGGTAGCCCGTGGAAGGCTTCTGAAGTTGAACCGATTGGGAGCTTGATGGAGTGAATAATGTTTGGGAAACACAGAGAAATTGTCAAGAAAGCCAAAGCCATAACCAGGAAAATAGAACCAGGAAGGGAAGACAAAACTGGGAAAAATCAACTGGGACAGTTTGAGGCTTTATACTGGTATGCCATAAAAGAAAATTTAATTTAATTTAATTTAAAAATATATACATAACACCATCCATGTTCCCCAGTAGAGGATAGTGGACATGACGTACCTCCTCCCCTTTACATACCTTCTCCTGGAGCATTGGAGCATTGAGGCCAATTCTGTAATCCATAGTTTAACGGGGATATTGACAAACTAGGAAGTCTAAGCAGCCAGACTGGGGCGAGGGTGGGGGGTGGCAGGGAGACAGTCTTAAGGACGCCTAAGCACCCTCTGCAGATGTCTGAAAGGCCAGCCCCAGGGAGGAGCTGTCTGTTCTGGGCTTACCCTGGAGGGCAGAAGCAAAGCTGGCAGTGGAAGCCACACGGGCCTCACAGTTTTCCTCTCCACTGCTGTCCTCTCACTCTTACCTTCAGCATCCTGTGGGTGACCCATCTGCACCCTAGCTTCTCCAGATGAGTTATCACCACCACCACCACATTGAAGATTCGGTAGCAAATGCTCCACGTCCAAGCCTCTGTTCTGGGCATCCCGCCCCTACCCTTCTTGCCGAGGAGCCCCTCTGCAGTGTGCTTGGACCACATGGAGCCCCTCACTGCTTTGCCCGCTTTGCCCCCATCACCATCTCACCCCCATCAGTGCCTCCTGGTTCCCCTCTCTTTGCCCAGGTTAGACCCATGGTCTATCTTTCTAATCATGTCCAAGGCCACCTGCACCTCCCCTGCCCCTCTTCCTCTGGAACTCCTGCCTGGCTCTACCCAACCCCATTAACCCTGCTTCCTCCCCTATGCCTGCACCAGATGGCTCAGCATTGCAGGAACAAACCACATGGCCAGTCTGAACAAACCACATGGCTTCCACCTAAAATTCACAAGCAAAATACCCACACACATTCTCAACCCTGCTAGAAAGTCCCCCCACCCCCCAGGGAGACCTCTCCCACCCTCAGCTCAGACCAGCTCCCATTTTTCAAACCAAACCCACTCATCCCCCTCCCATCTCTCTCAGCTGCAGACGGCACCCACATTTCTTTGACAAAGTACAAGACCACATGAGGGACTCTGTCCTCTCCCTCTGCAAAGTCTGTAAATTTATTTGTATAAACATGAGTGGGTCTCAAACAGGTGAGGGCACCTGTCTCCAGGGGACATGTGGCCATGTCTGGAGATATCTGCGGTTGTTACAACCTAGGGGCAAGGTCGCTATGGCAGTGTCATGGGTCAGGCCCAGGGCAGTGCTCAGTACAGGATAGCCCCTCAAAGAGCCATCCAGCCTCAAGTGTCAATAGTGTCTAGGTTAGGAAACTCTATACTGTCTGTCCTTCATTTACTACCTGGCTGGATACATGAGAGAGAGAGGCAAAACTCAGCACACATCTCAGTGGGTTCTGTTGCATTTGCAGGGGACAATTTATTGGGCAAGATAGCCCCATGCATTGCAGGACATCCTGGTGCCCGCATACTAAATGCAAATAGAGCCCCCATCCCTGTATCCATGATGAGAAAAGATGCTCCACGGATTTCCAACTGCCTTTTATGGGGAAGAAACCACTCCTGGTTTGAGAACTGTACATAGATGGTGGTATTGCCAGTCATAGTACTGAGCTGAAATTGTATTCCTGTCACTCAGGGATTGTGTAAAACAGCTATATTTTAAAGAATCAGAGTAAAGTTGAGTGAAATATTTTAATGTCCTTTTCTGAGTATGTTCATGTGTATTAACTTCATAAGTCTGGAATGATAATGTATTCTTTTCTTTAATAATTTTCATTGTCACTGAACACAAACACAGTAAAAAAAAAAATTGAACGAACTAGCCAACAAGAAATAAAATGTCTGGGAAGGTTGCATGCATATTTATTGGAAAAATGCATACCTTGTGAAGCTCTTAGGAAATTGTAGCTCATAAAAATGTGAATACAAAAGGAATTGTAGCAAAAGGAAGATTACTTATCTCAGATGAGGTTATATATCTGAAAGGCAACTTCATTTAATTGGAAACAGTTTGAGTGCCCAGTCACTGTCTTACTGTTTCCCTTCTGTCTCCCAGATCACCTAACTTGCATTTTTACATACACAGTACTGCAGCTGACCATTCTCCCTATCTAGAAGCACTCTGGAACCTCAATGTAATGGGGTCCATGCCTTGAAACAATATTGCCTAATGGGTCTGTACCTGTGGGCATGCAGCCCATTCCCCAAGAACAGACCCTTTTGATGTTTTAGTCTCCAACTCTGCTGGCTTAAACTATCACACATCATATTAGACTCTGCTGTAGACAAAATTTAAATGAGAATTTAAAAAGAAGTTCCAGGCCAGGTGTGCAAGCATTTCACCCAGCAGAGGCAATACACGGAGCAGTGGTGGGATGTTACGAATGCAGCCGGGGACCAGAACAGCAGAGGGCAGTTCCAGGACAGCTTCTAGCACTATCTACCAGGACCTTCCAGCATGTAAGTCACCCTCCAGCCTCTCCAGGAAGCCACCTGAGCAGGTGGGGCTTTTCTGGTCCTGGTCTTGAGGCTGGAGTCTTCTTGGGTGACAAGCTACCTATCCTGACACAGGTGGCAGGCCCCAAGGACAAGTGGAATGGGGAGAAGTGCTCAGAATAGTGTCCCCTGGCCTGAAAGAGAGATGGAGACCATTCAGCAAGGCCCTCAGTCCCCAGGGACACTTTCTCCAGCAATATGCAAATAAAATAACTAAGCTGTCACCAAGTGCAGGAGGCAGGTAGCCCACCTGAGCGTTTCCAGGGATTCTCAGAGAAGGACATGTGGTGCGGGGGATGACATCACCTCTTGCTCTGCCCCCTCTCCTCAGTCACCACTGCATGTCTTACCACTCTAACTGGCGGCTCCCTTCCTCTGCTGCAGACTGGACATACCACTCTTGCTAGGGTCTGGGATGATAGAGGAGGTACAGCTAGGGTTGTCAGATAAATTCAGGAGGCCCAATTAAATTCGAATTCTGGATAAACAAATACTCTTTTAGTGTAAGTTTGTCCCAAATATCATCTGTCATATTATACTGAAAAAAAGTTGTTTATCCAAGATTCAAATTTAACTGGACATCCTGTATATTTAACTACTAAATCGAGCAGCTCCGGGTACAGCATAGGACAGAAGCCTCATCACATGGCATCTCCTGCTTCTGGCCGCCCCTCACCCCAGGGACGGAGGACACCCCCTCCCCCCTCCTCGTCTCCCACCTCCTGCCACACTCTCGAGCATCCCCTCTGAGCTCCGTGGTTCCCCCCTGTGCCTTTCTTCTCTGAGTCTCAGCACCTCCACCAGACAAAACAAAGCAACTCCCTCTGGTCTGGCTGCACAGGAATCCCAAATGCAATACCACCAGGGAGGACCCTGTTTGCAGTGTTATACACACTCAGCTCCCTTTCTGTCTCCCCAGACACTGGCCTGGGTGCGCGGGGAGGGCGCCTTGCCTTACCCTGATAATCGGACTCATTAACATGCTTTCCTTAACAACAGAGCAGCTTTTACTGAGATGAATTTGTTGCCCTCCACTCCCACCACCACCACCACATCTACCCAGTCACCCAGGGGTACACAAATTCAAAAAGAGCTGTAGTCAGTTTCTTTAATAGTGATTTTTTTTCTTGCTCCCTGAGGAGCCAAGGAATGGAGTTAAGTTAGAGTCAGAGATCAGGAAATAGCAGATGGCATTCAGACCGGCAGGCTGTGCAAAATGCTAAATGGGAAACAAGGAATATGGCGTGGGGGTGGGGGACTGCAGGTAGGCAAAGCAAGTGGCTCTTTCTGTGCCCATGCTGTTTACACCCCCAGGCTGGGCGTAGACCCTGACAGGCCCTGGACTGGTCCAGGGGGAGCAAGGCAAGCAATGGACTCCAGACTTTGCACCAGCAAGGTCTCTTGGGTTATTTTGCTCTATAATCTTTGTAATAGGGAACATGTTGGTCTAAAGAACAAGTTACATTTTTAAATAATTTATTCCCCCATTTTATATATAGATGTATATGTGTGTGTGTGTGTGTGTGTACACACACAAATCAGAGCTTCTAGTCAGCAGGATATAATTATGTTTACCTCACTGATTCCAAAGTGATTCAGTTCCAACCAAAAGCAAAGAAACTTAGCGTTTTTACATCAAGAACTTTAATGGGTCTATGGCCGCACCAGACCTTAGCCCTTACCCTTTCCGCAAGCAAGTTAGCCTTGTGAGTTCTAACAAACAAGTCAGCCTGCCACGGGTCACAGGTGCTGGCAGAAGACCCGAGACTCCTGGGTCAGAAATAAAGGACGTTACTTACAGCAAAGCAGCTGCAGAACAGCAGCACTTTATAGTCAAGTTCCACTGCGGCCCTGTTCCCACAGGGAGATGTGGGGAGGGCCAGGCACCATCAGCATGTGCAGTAGCTTGTATTATTACAGGAGAGGAGCCCCAAGTCTAGAGAACCAAAGTCTTGCATAATGGAGAGCAAGGCTGTCTACCCCTGGAGGGAGACAGTATCTTCATCCTGCTGGCCAGTAAACCCCCTGCCCTTTGCCCCAGAGGGAGACACTCTCCGTTTTCCAGGCTATTTGCTGAATGAACATCTTTGGGGAAAGGTATTCAAGAACAAGGGAAGCTAGTCCTCTGGTCATCAGATATTCAGAAACCCAAGGGACCCTGGGAGAGTTGCATCCAAAGAGATAGTACATATGGCCTTAGCTCAAGGAAATATATACATTTGTGAATATATTTTAAACACAGGCTGTCTTTGCACAGTACCCCATTTAATGGAAATGTGTGCACGGGGGACTATCCTCATTTCACTCATGGTTTTGCTGCCTGCATTGAGAGTAGTTTGTGGATTGCTATTAATACCACCTAGCATTAGGTGGGCATGCCTCAACCATAGGACCCATTCCAAGAACTGAAACATAGTTCCAGGGACTGAAAGCCCTTGTACTAGTGAGAGACCTCTCAGTTACAAAGAACAGAAAAAGAAGCTCAGATGTACTTTGAGAATTAAAGAGACTTACTAGTTCATGTATTTGAAAAGTCCAGACATAGGCTTTTCTTAGAGGCTCTGCAATGTCAGCCCAAACGAGATTTTCCCATCTCTCCTCTCTGTTATCTCCTATGTCCACATCATTGAAAGGGTGGCCCCACTTGTGATCCAGTGTGGTACCCATAACTTCCAGGTACACGTGTTCCCATTTATGTCCAGAAAAAGTGAGCATCTCTCCAGGTAGACCCCAAAGGAGAGTAAGGGGGCTGCCGTTCCAGAAGTGCCCAGCCAGTAGCTCCTTGAGCTTTAGTGACCAAACTTGCTCTTATGCCAATTTCTGACTCTGTCACTATGGCCAGGAGGTAGGATGTGATGAGTGGTTTGAGCAGTCCCAGCCCTGAGGGCTGGACAGGGTTCCTTGAAGCTGTGCAGGGGAGAAGTGGATGCCCACATAATACACAAAGTACATCATTAAGACAAGGGGACATCCTCCACAGCTGCTGTTCATGGAGTCCACTCCCATGAACTGAAAGCCATCGATCAGAGTTCTGAGGGTACACTGTGTCCTCCTTCCTGGTCACTGCTGCATTTGCTGACCATTTCAAGAGCAGTAGCTGCCAATAACCTCCAGTGTGTGGCACTCACATGACTAAGGGCGGGATTGCAGTCCAGCTTGTGTATTAGTTTCCTCTTGCTGCTGTAACAAATCGCCACAACTTAGTGGCTTAAAACAATACAAATATATTACATTACAGTTATGGAGGTCAGAAGTCCCAAACAGGTCTGACTGGCTAAAACCAGGTGTCAACTGTGCTGTGTTCCTTTCTGAAGTTCTAGGGGAAAAGCCATTTCCTTGTGTCTTCCAGCTTCTAGCGACTGCCCACATTCCTTAGCTTGTGGCCCCTTCTTTATTCAAAGCCAGCTATGGCCAGTCAGGTCTTTCTCATGTCATATCACTGACACTCTTTGGCCTCTTCTTCCACTTTTAAGGACCTTTGTGATTGCATTGGGCCTAGGCAGATAATCCAGGACAATCTCCCTATCCAAAATCAACTGATTAACAACCTTAATTCCAAATATGGTAATAACAGAATCACCTGTTCCAGAGGTTAACATGTGGGCATCTTGGGATAGGGGTGGAAGTGGGGGGCATTATCCTGCCTGCTGCAGTTGGGAAGGAAGTCACACCGAGTTAAGCTAGGTCACCCTTAATGTAAATGGAAAGTTTTCTATTTACCTATGCAAATATATAATCTCCTTTTTAGTCTATGTAATTACCACCAGTGGAGAAGGAAAACACTCCCTATTTAAATGTAATATGTTATTCTATAATCACATATACAGGTGTTCGTTTCATTACTTTCACCCAGAGCAATTTTGTGAATAAATTAGTTTTAGGGCCAAATTGGGTACAACTGGTAATGATCTTGTCTAGTATATATAAATTTAGTTCCTGTGTACTATTTTTACTTGTTTTCTCCTATCCATCTCAGGTTTTTTACAAAGTTCCACATAAATTAAATTTTTATAGCTATTCTGTGGGTTGTACCCCATCATTCTTTCATTTAACCCACAAGAAAAATTCATAATTCAGCAACTACATTTTGGCAGTGTCAAAAATACAAGAGCTTATAACACTTTCAAATGGTACACAGTGTCCCCACATGAAGCAATTTGCCTTAACAATGGGTATGTCCAGTATTTCTCTCATTACAGCTGAACAGGATGTGTAATAAAGAAAAATATCTAGGTAAGTAGAAACAAGCTCTTTATGTATAAGCAGAGCATACACTTTGCTTAATAAACGTACCTCTCTCAAGATTTTAATGCAATGCAACGGATGAAGAATGAGTTCTAAAGAGCCCTGCCTCATGGCAGTCATTTTATGATATAGGCCGTCTGTGAAAAGAGATGTGTCTGAGTCTGTTTGGCCAGCTGGGCCACAGGTCCCCAAGACCACCGTCAGGTTCAGTACATCACTAAAAGGACTCATAGGACGTGGAGCTCACAGTTTATTACAGTGAGAAGATACAGATCAAGATCATCAAGGGCAAAAGGCACATGGGATGAAGTCCAAGGGAAACCAGGCCCAGGCTTCCACGAGGAATTGCATGGAGACATGCTTAATTCTACCAGCAATGCTACGTGACAAAACATGCAAAGTATTGCCAACCAGGGAAGCTCACCTGAGCCTTGGTATCCAGGGATTTTGCTGGAATTCTGTCACATGGGCATGACAGTGTCCGCATGACTGATCTTAGCTACTCAGTCTCCAGGCCCTAAGAGGTAAAATTGATCCAGCATGGCCCAGGGCCTTAAGCATATAGAACCTCTCTTATGAAGTAGGATGCTTCAAGGATTCAGAGGTTCTTTTCCAAGGAGCCAATCAAGGTCCAGTCCTCCCAAAGACAGGCCCTTCCTTAAAATGTGCAGAGTTTGAGCAACCCAGGTCTGCTGAGCTTTAACCCTTCACTGTACACCAGGAGATAGTGGTATGTGACCGACACCACCTGAACTTAAGAGGATTAAACAAGTCAGATCCCTTCAAATCTTAGAGGATGTGTAAATGTTAAACAACCATGCCTGATTTCAAAAAGGAAAAAGAAATTATATCATTCTCTCAAGCAGTAATCAAATTATGAAGCTAAAGAATTAAATAGATAGCTAGGTAAGTAGATTTGAAATGATTTGCACAGTCCAACCAGAAACCATGAAGGTTTGCTTACCGGGGGCGCCAGCTTTTACCATGATACATCACCATTACCATCACCATGTAATGTGGTGGACATCATACCAGGAGGGCAAAAACGTACACTACTTCTGGAAACCAGATCGAGGGTATTCCCACATTTTCTAGGATCCGTAGATGCTACAGCTCCCGATCCACAAAGAGGATCTGCCACAAAAATAGTCAGACTCTGTTTGAAGCCTGTAAAAAGAACTTTCAAGATCTGATAGGTTAACTGTCACCCATATTATATATCATCTATCAGCCTCCTAATTTACTCCTTTCTACCCTGTAGCGTCCTTCCTCTGCAAAAAATTTAGCAAGAGAGGTACAGGGAAGGCTTTTGATGCTTGCCATTTCAGAATCATCGCTCCGTCCTTGCCAACATTGTGTCAGCTCAGGCTGCCATAACAAAAGACCACAGACTGGGTGGCTGAAACAACAGAAATTTAGTTTCTCACAGTTCTGGAGGCTGGAAGTCCAAGGCTAAGATGTCAGCAGGGTTGGTTTCCCTTGAGCTCTTTCTCCTTGGCTCACAGGGGGCCATCTTCTCTAGTGATCCCCCTGTGGCCTTTCCTCTGCATGCTCCTCCCTTCTGCTGCTCTTAGAAGGACACCAGTGCTCTTGGATTAGGACACCAGCCTTGTGACCTCATTCACCTTAAAGAAGGAATTGATGAATTACTTCTTTAAAGACCCTATCTCCAAATACAGTCACATTGGGGGTTAACGTTTGAATTTGAGGGGCACACAATTCAGCCTATAACAATCTTCTTGATACTTCATAATCGATACCATCACCACTTTAGGCTCTCCAATTCCCTAACTCTCCAACCATTCTGCTCCCCAGTTCAGGCCCCCCCTGTAATGGTTCACCATTCTCCATACAAGGGCTTGCTGCATGCCAGGTGCTCCTCTAATTATGTGAATCCCTGCATCCAATCCTCATGGAGGGGTGCCGGGCAGCCCAAGGAATAGCATCCCTCGTCCAGTCCCGCAGTCTAAACTAGGGGTTGGGAATTTGTTTTCTGTGGAGGGAAGATAGTAAACTTTGCAGGTGTTGTAGGCCACACAGTTTCTGTCACAACCATTCAACTCTGCCATTGTGGTACGAAAGCAGCCACGGGTAATCTGGAAACAAATGAATCTGTGTTCCAGTGCACCTTTATCTAAGCACACTGAAATTTGAATTTTGTATGATGTTCATGTGTCATAAAGTATTCTTCTTTTGATTTTTCTCAGCCAGTTAAAAATGTCAACTCTATCCTGACATCTGGGGCTGCATGAAAAGTGGAGGCAGGTCACATTTGGCCAGCTGGCCATAATTTGCCAGATCTAAAACCAGTTAGAAATAAAACATTAAAGCAGAGGGAATAGCACAATATCACCTTCACACAGAGAAAGCCAACATGGAGAGTGTGGGCACCTCCAGAACTGGACAGACGTGCAGCAGGTCCCAGGCAGCACTGAGCCCTAGGCCTCCAGAGTTGTGGGAGGCCTCTTTAATTGATGGCAGAGGAGTAAAATAGAACATGTCCTTCCTTCAGGGAGATGAGATTAAACTATACATGTCCAGTGCCTTCTTCCAAATATACTGATTAATTTATGTCTGAGTAGTGGTACAAGTCAGGAGGGTTACCTAGGGGAGCCCTCATCAGCAGGAGCGGTAAGCCTCACCCTGCCCCCACCAGCATCTCATAGCAACACTGAGGAAGGAACTATTTGCATCTTCTCTTTACATATGATAAAACTAAGACTCAGAGAAGTTGAGTCACAGTCGGGATTCAAATCTAGGAGGCTGACCAAGAGCCCATACTCTTAATCACCACTTATATGCCTTTCACGTCCTTCCACGCTTATGAGTGTCTGTAGGTCAGAATGCTTAACTTTACAAACTGTGCAAAACACACAAGGAAAGAAGACTTTATTCCCCTTTCTCCTAACGATAACTGGCCTCAAGCAAAATGGAAATGCGAGATGTCTCCTGCTTCCTTCTCTCCACTGCTGTTGGAGACCATCCATCATAAAGCTTACTTCTTCCAGGCCAGCAGAAGAGTCTTACATAACATCTTACAGACATGGGATCCACATTCCCATCACCCTTGCCGTAATCCACTGGTGAGAAGCAAGTCCCAGCCCCTGCCCCCACTCAAGGAGAAGGAGTTGCACAGGGTGCAGCACTAGGGGCGGAGACGATGGGGGCCATCTAGCAATTCTGCCCACCGTACTCACTGATAGAATAAGAATCGTGGTGGAAATTAATAGACATCAAACAACACCTGACTCATGAAATCTTTTGTTAAAGCTTTCATTTTAGTTAAATCAAATTCATCTACCTTTATGGTTTATGCACTTTGTGTCTTGCTTAAGAAATTCTTTCTGACCTGGTCATAAAAACATTTTCCTGTATTTTATCCTATAAGTATTAGATCTTTGTGTTAGACATTTAAACCATTAATTCAACTGAGAATTTATTTGTATGTGGTATGACATAGAGATCTCTTTTTAGATTTTTCCCATACAGATAACCATTTTTTTAGCACCATTTATTGGGTAATCAGAACTTTCGTTGCTAATTTCTAACCCTGTCATATGTCAAGTATCACATAGGCTTGGGCCTGTTCCGAGGCTTTATAGTCCGTTCCCTTGGTCTATCTTTGCACCAATATGACTGCATTGTTTATGTTAAGACTTGCCACCTGGTACAGAAAGCTTCCCACTTTGTTTTCTCCTTTATAATGGTTTTGACTCTTCTCACACTTTCTTAGTCCATATTAAGTTTAGATTTGGCTTGTTTAGTTCTATTAAAAAATATATCAGAATTTTAATTGAAATTGCATTGTCCATATAGGTTCATTCTCCATTAGATTCAGTTTTCCCATTCATGTGTATAAATCTCCCTTTCTTTAGGCCATTAGGCCATTTATGTACTTTGATAAAAGTTTCGAAATTTTTTCCAACAAGGTATTACACTTTTTTTGTTAAATTTATCTTCAGGCATTTTTTATAGGTTTTGTTACCATCTTAAATTACATCACTAAAAAAATGTACTTTTTAAAAATAGTTTTTGCTGATAAGTAGGAATACAATTGTTTTACAATTCTTGTTCATGAATTCAGCCGTCTTGCTAAGCTTTCTTCCTAATACTAATGTTCTGGGTGTGGATTCATTTCCTTTGTATACAGCCATTTAATTTTCAGATGACTATAACTTGGTTTATTGTTTCCCAATCTTTATACATATTCCTATTTCTTACCATACTACAAAGAAAGCTACAATGTCTAGTGATATGGACATGTTTGCATTATTCTATCAAATGTAACAGATTATAGGATTTTGGTAAGGATCCTTTGCCTTAGGTTGCCAGGAGGTTTTAAAACATCATAAATGGAAACAAAAGAAAAATAGGTAATTTGGGCTTGATAAAATTTAAATTTCTTTGCATCAAAGAACACCATCAAGAAAGTGAAAACCCATAAGAAATATTTTTAAATCACATACTGGCAAGGCGTTTGTATAAATATATATAATGTATATAAAGAACTCTTATAACAACAATAAAAAGACAATCCAATTAAAAAATGGGCAAAGGATTTGGATAGACTTTTGTCTGAAAGATATGCAAGTAGCTAATAAGCACATGAAAAGGTGTTCAATTCATTAGCCATCTGGGAAATGCAAATGAAAACTACAGTGTGGTACCAATTCACACTCATTAGGATGGCTCCCCTATTATGAATGTCACTCACCAGAGAGGTACTTCTTTGTAACCAAGGGTGAGCCTGCATTGACATATCATGGTCACCCAAAGTCTGTCGTTCCCTAAGGGTTTGCTCATGGTGCTGTGCATTCAATGGGTTTGGACAAATGTATAATGATATATATCTGTCTTATAATATCATACGGAGTTTTTCACTGTCCTAAAAGTCCCCTTTGCTCTGCCTGTTCATCTCTCCCAGCTCTATCCCCCACCCCAAATTCCTGGAAAACACTAATGTTTTACTGTCCCCATAATTTTGTCTTTTCCAGAATGTCATATAGCTGGACTCATACATTATGTAGCCTTCTCAGACTGGTGTCTTTCACTGACTAAATAAATAGGCATTCAAGTTCCCTAATGTCTTTCCATGGCTTGACAGCTTACTTCTTTATAGCACTGAGTAATATTTCATTGTCTGGATGTACCACAGTTTATTTATCCATTCACCTACTGAGGAATGTCTTGGTTGCTTTCAAAATTTGGCCATTATTAATAAAATTGCTGTAAACATCTATGTGCATGTTTTTATGTGGATACACATTTTCAACTCTTGTGGGTAAGTACCAAGGAACACAATTGCTGGATCATATGATAAGAGTATGTTTAGCTTTGTAAGAAAGTGACAGTGGTCTTCCAAAGTGGCTGACCCATTTTGCATTCCCACCAACAATGAATGAGAGTTACTCCTTGTCAGCATTTGGTTATGTCAGTGTTCTGGATTTGGGCCATTCTAACAGGTGTAAGTGGTATCTTGTTGTTTCAACATGTATTTCCTTGCTGACATACAGTGTTGAGCATCTTTTCATGTGCTTATTTGCCACCTGTATATCTTCTTTGGTAAGGTGTCAGTTAAGGTCTTTGGCTCATTCATTAATTGGGTTATTTTTACATACATCTTTGTCATGGACACCTTCAGCTGCATCTCATTTATTTTTAAGTTTGTATTCCATAGTTTTTATAAAATTGATCTTATTTGTGTTTCCCCACTGCTAAGCATTTGCTTACTTCTAATTCTTACCATCATAAACAGTGCTGTAACAAGTATCTTTGCGTGCACTTTTTTCCCTAATGTGCTAGCATTTTTTTCACTCTAAGGTGCACTTTTGATAAAATGTTCTAGCATGATATTAAAAAATCCACAATTAGATAATAAGAGAGGGAAGCCATGAACTTTGAGGAGAGGGTAAGTCTGAGACGTGCCAAGAAGCAAGGGGCAGGTTGAGGGGCGCCTACCTTCTTGCTTGAGACCAGCCCTGCGAGTGCCGTGGCCCCAGGCCAGGCACTGAGCCCACCTGCGTTTCATTTTCCTTAGCCCTAAAATGAATTGATAACCGCACCCATCTCCTAGGGTTGCCATGAAGATCAAACAAAATGAGGCGATGTACAACCTCACTTGGTGTAAAAGTGAACAAATCTTATTACAGCAGCGAATAACAGAATAGACCCAGAAGCATCTTAGGAATACCAAAACCATTATATGAAGGCATAAACATTGTATGACTGTAGGTTACCCCATCTTTAAACCACCTCTCAGACAGCCATGGAGAGAGCTTGCAAAATGCATAAGGCACCAGCTGTGACCAGAGTTTTCTCCCAGGGTTTGAGGTGAAGCCACTATCTGAACATTTGGAAAAGCAGATTCTCCTCTTTATATCTCTTCCAGAAATAGGTAGCCTCACATGATTAGAAGTAAGGGAGAACTTTCATTGGCCTTCCCCACACCCTCACTGCTTTCTTACAATGAAAACAAGTCTTGGAAGAATTCTGCCACCATTGAAACACTTACTAGCAAGCAGTCACCAATACAGTGACACCACTGTTCCTGTTATTTCTAACATCCTTTATGCTGAGTAAGGAACTTGCTCAATTTGATAGTGATACTTAGAATCTTTCCCTCGGTCACCGCCGGATCCAGGCAGATGCATTGTCTGAATCCAGGAGTGCCATTCATAGTGTCTTTCAGTGAATTGTGGTGCCCCCCCGTCATTGTCATGAAAAGAGTTACAGATGCACAACAGAGCAGCAACAGGATTCTGGACAGCAGCTCCCAACTGGGCTCTTGCAGAGGCTGGTCCTAGTGTGTGCAGACTGGGCTAGAGCTCTTCAGATGTTATCTGCTGTCCCAAGGATGCAGACTGACATCGGACTTACGCACACCTCTTCCACTGCCCAAGCCAGAGTATTTAAAAGAAATTACAGGCCATGTGAAAACCTGAATGATGTAACCAGGAATGTGACTACGGTCTTTTGTTTTTAATAAAATCCTTAGTATTTCAGGCTGATGTTCTATCATCATTTTAATGTGTGAAAAATGTTCCTCAAATGCAGAAAAAATATCGTTGACCCAGAAGATCCCCGATGTGCCCGGTTGATACTCACTGGCCAGATGATCACCGTGTCTCCAGAAGAAGTGGAATTTGCCAAGCAAGCCATGTTTTCAAGGTGTGTATATGCTTTAAATATAAATCTTAGAAGGGTGAATGTAGTAACCACAATGTTGCTCATGTGACACCTTCATAAGATCATATATCAATGATACCTTAATAAAATATATATATATAAATCTTGGTTTGCCCAGAAAAATACAGTAACAAAAATAAAGGTCCAAGCTGTGCCATTTGAGCCTCTGTGGAGGCGACAGTAACTGAACTGCCTCTGGTGGCCCACCGCCAACCTCCCGCTGGCCGCCTCGGCTGCTCGAGGTGGTAGCAACGGCCGGGTAAAGGGCTTTGCAGGGGGCTAACCCTGCCTCTTGAGAGCACCTCACATCAAGGGGTTCCAGGGACTGTTCCTTCCACCTGCCAACCTTTTCCAGGGCCCTGCCTTGAAACGGAAGTCCCTGAGGCTTTGCTGTCAACACGGCAAACATTTTCTAATGTCCACTCTAAGCAAAGCACTGTGCCAAAGGGAGGGAGTAGTGTTTCTCAGGGTTTCCTCTCACTGCCTACATCTGAACCCTTCAGGGGGCTTGCTCAGATTTGGCTCTCTGGGCGCCCCCCCCTCGGCCTGCTTACCAGATTGGATTCTCTGGGGATGAGACTCCATCTAAATTTTTAAAGCATGTCCCTGGAAATTAGCATGCATGTTGAAGTTAAGAAATTCACTGGTGTAGGGAACACAATGGGGGGCAGGGGGCAGAGCAAAGTAAGCAGGGTGTGTGCATAGAAAGGGTGGTTTTCAGGGGTGTCAGAGTCTGCGGGTGAGCAGACTATCCAGGCAGGGGGTGGCTGGAGTGAAAGGTCAGAGCTGGGGTAAGGAGCGGCAGGTATCCAGGCAGGATTGTGGGCTATTAGAACAGGCAGATTAATTGCTTGTCGAAATTAGTGGAAGAGTAATGTGAAAGTAGGTGGTAAGTTAACTGATCCATCCACATCCCCACAGAGATGGGGAGATTTTACACATGGGAGAATCATCATATAAGTGAATTCAGTAAAGAGAAGGGGAGCCTGGTTTCTCATTGCCATGAAAAGAGTTACAGATGCACAAAGAGAGAAAACTAGGATGACCTCTGGGATTGAATTGAGATTGGAAATAGCAACATGAAATCATGGTTTTCAACACATCGATAGAGAAAATAACCATAGGTGTGTGTGCATGCTTCATTTTCAAACTCAGCTAGCATTCGTTAGTTTCCATCTCTCTTCTTACAGTTATTACAGTCAGTGAGATGAGGCCAACATCTTAGTTAGACCACTGGGTTCATTAAGTTCATTTCCGATTTTCCACATTACTGCAGGTAACAGTGTTGCCAAATTTTCCAAAGCTACATCACAGGTGCCTTTACCTCTGGCTTCAGCTTCTCTTAAGCCCTCACGGTCAGTCTCCTCAAGGTCCTTCTACCTTCAACTCACTGCTGGACCCAAAACCAGAGCCCCGCTGAGTGCATTTCTTACACCTGCCCCCCATTTGCAGGTGCCAAAATTTGTTCTGGTTATCGATACAAAACTATCTTGCTTAAAATCACAACAATCATTTTATTATCTTGGCCACATGAGTATTTGAAGCATTGGGGCCTCAGATCAGCAACTTACCTTCAGATAGTTTAGGAAAAAAAATAGTTATTTATACTGTACTTTCAACTTCTCTGTAAGCTTATGATTATTTCAAGATAAAATTTGTTATGAAGTACCATCAACCTATTATTGCATCTGCTTTGTTGAAAGTGTTTTTCCCAGTTTGCACTTGGTCTTTGAATTTTGTTTATAACATGTTTAGATATAAATAAAATTTTTACTTTTATGATGTTTAAAAAAAGTGAGCCACAGCCTCTGCCCTTAGGAACAATGCATGTGTTGAGGGCTACCCACGAGGGGAAAGCAAGGCGGGAAATAGAAGGGAATGTGGCGCTCCCTGTCCACTCTGGCTGCTTCTCAGCCTGGCCCCATAGTTCTAAGCCTGCTGCAGGAATGGCAATCTGAATTCCCATGAACAGATTTGTTTCAAAGGCTCACAATTCTTGGAACATTTCATACAGAGATGCATGAACGCCTTTCTTCACACTTCCTGATACCCGTGGCTGGCGTTCACCGAGCACTCACCCTGGGCAGGTGCTTGATGTGTACCTATTTGTTTGTGCCCTACCCAGCCCCGTGATCTGACACCATCATGGGGAGACCAGGGCTGAGAGTGCAAGTGGCCTGGGAGGCATCAAACCAGGATTCGTACCAAGGAGCCTGTTTGCCCCTCCGTGGGGACACAGATGCCCATCCCCATCCCTGGCTGCCTGGCTTCTGCCTCTGGCTGGCTTAAGCAGGTCTCAGCCCCAGTGAGGCCTGGAGTCTGGAGGGCCATATGATTGGACCAGGATGCATAGAGTCTGGACCTGTGCTCTGGGAGGGCCCAGACTCTGATAAGAACAGCTTTATCATGACCTCTCCTTTGTTTCTGCAGACACCCAGTTATGAGGAAGTGGCCTCGTCAGTATGAATGGTTCTTTATGACAATGCGAATACAACATATCTGGCTTCAGAAGTGGTATGGAGGGGTATCCGACATTTCAAGGGAGGAATACTTCAAAGCGGTTCCAAGAAAGGCCTGATGGAGTAAGAGGAAAGTCTTGGTGTTTATATAAAATGAAAACCTTTCAAGTGATGCTGTCAGACAGCAAATGACTGCTCTCTCTTTGTTGAAGGGTTCATAGTGGCCCTGTCACTTATAGCAGAATAAGAAAGGTTGACCAGTGAACCCCATGCTAGACTGGAGATTAAAGTGGTTATTTGCAAATCTCTACTTCACCCAGGTACTTCCCACCTATAGTCTTTGTTTATGTTGTGTTCCATCCAGATTCACCTACTTGGGAATCATTGTTGGTTGTCAAAGTGACATGCTGAGACAGTAGGTGTCCCATACTTTAAGACAAGAGAAAAATTATGCCTGTATGCACAGTGTTATTTCTTTGTATTGTGAGAGTGTTTTGTTCTTGCTGTGCCAAAGGCAGTGTCTTGGGGCCTAAGATCATTGCAGCCCCGGAGGACCTAAGTCTGCATCACACAGCCGCAGTCTTATGTCTAGGGCCGGGGTGCAGGACTCTTTGTCTGTGGGTTACTCATCACACAACTGGATTGCAGATGGATTATTAAGTCACATTTGCTAGAATGTATCTGTCACTTATAAAGCTTTCTCCCCACTGTATCATGATAGAGTTTCATGCACAGTCCTACTCTATGTAAGCAGGCCATGGGCGATGTTGACAAGGAGGAGCAGCTTCGGCATCAGTCTCCCCAGATCCTCACCACTAACGCTTCTCTTAGGCCTGAGGGGGCATCCAAAAGAAGTGGCACCTTCTTCTGTGGTGTATAGAGAGAAGAGGAGGGAGGATGAACCCGGGAAGGCACAAAGGCAATGTATGTACAAGAGAAGGAAGAAAACAAGTCAGTAACAGAAGGCACGTTCCCTGGGCCAGGCCCTGGTCGGGGCATCTCATTTTTAAACCTCACCATCAGTGAGATGCATATCATCTTGTCCACCCATAGATGAGAAGACTGAGGCTAAGTCAATGTCCCAGCATCTGACCCCAGAACACAGAGTGCACAATGGATGAAGTGGTCACTGGATGATGCTCAATCTTAATGACAAGACAAAAGAGTTACTCAAATGTACAGGTAGTCATTGAATCAGCAAGATCGGTAAAATCATACCTAACCTGCCATATTTGATTGGTTACTGCTTTCTACCAAAAAAAAAAAAAAAAAAAGGCCTCTGAAATTTGATTCTTAGTACAGATTTAAAATTTTCTACAAATTATATGCAGGAGCTCCTGGTGTTTGCAAGAAACTACCTTGCAACTGTGTACACACCTGACACCTACAAGGACCTATGTGTATACATCTAAGATCTCATCTATCGGACTCTATAAAGCTCTAGCAGTACCGTTTTCTGTCTTTCTATAATGGCTATAAACCTTTTTCAGTGGGTTAGGTATGTTGTATAATATAAAAACACAACACTATATATAGGAAATATGTATTTTTAAATAAAAGTGTATGAATGGTTACACTTTTGTTTAAAAAATTAAGACATGAAGAGAGTTTGAATTGTCAAAATATTAAGTGCCTGTTACTAAAAACAGTAAGATGCACAGAATTCTTCACTTATTAAAATTCTCAGAAAAGTTCCCAATAATATAGCGATTTCTATTATCCAAGAATAAGGTGACTTTGAGGGTATTTCATACTTTCAGAGTTTAAAATTATTGTTACCTCCACTTTTGAGATAAGAGGGGAAACTGGAAGAATGAAGCATATATTCCATAAGTCAGCTTCAAACTTTGACTATCTGAGCATTGTTGCCTCCTGGTCCTGCCATATGGATAATGTTTCTATGCTAAGTTTTCTTAAAAATCAGGTTCCACTTAGCTCATTAAAGGGACTTTCACTACTTCAAGGGGCTTTGCAGTGTGGGTTCCATTTATAACCACATTTGAAGGCTGTTGATTATTTATCCAAACTGCAGAAAATGAAATCTGGGCAGGTGCGATGGTAAGAAGCATGTTGAAAATTCTTCTGTTTGAGAATGATGGGCCTCATTCAGGCCAGTAAGTTTGAGTAAATCTCTAAAATTTTACATTGATTAAAAGTTTTAAAGCTGTACTTGAAGTTCTAGACACAGTGTTAAGGCAAGAAAAAGAAATAAATGCATACAATTAGAAAGATAGAAAAAAAGTATCCTTTTATAGATGACATGATTGTCTACATAGAATATTCCAAAGAATCTTTTTTTTTTTTTAAGAAAACAAAACTCCTAGAACTAGTAAGTTAAGCAGTTCTCAGGATATGAAATCAGGAAACAAAATTTAACTAAATTTCTATATGTTAACAATGAGTAAGATGGAAACCAAAATTAAAACCACAATACCATTTACAATCACTCCAAAGAAAATAAATACTTAGATATAAGTTTAACAAAACAGGTACAGGCTCTATATGCTGAAAATTGAAAGATGCTAATGAAAGAAATCAATGACCTAAATAAATGAAGAGACATACCATGTTCATGAATTGGAAGACTCAAAATAATAAAGATGTTAATTCTCCCCAGATTCATGTATAGGTTGAATGAAATTTCTATCAAAATCCCAGCAAGGTGTTTATAGATATATTCAAACTTATTCTAAAAGTTCCAAGGCACAAGAGTTGGAATGCTAATACAATCTTATAAAAGAATAAGTAGGAGGAATCACTCTACCAACCCAATATAAAGATTTATTATGTAGCTACAGTAATCAAGTGAGTGGGGTATTGGTGGAGTCATAGACATAGACACATAGTTAATGGAATAGAATAAAGAATCAAGAAATAGACCCATACAAATATGCTCAATTGACCTTTTATGAAAGTACAAAAGTAATTCAATGGAGGGAGGAGAGTCTTTTCAATAAATGTACCATTGAATATCCATAGACAAATAAAAAGAACCTCAAACTAAACCTCATACCTTATAGAAAAATTAACTCAAAATAGATCATAACCCTAAACATGGAACACAAAACTATAGAACGTTTTTTTAAAAGTAGAAAATCATTAGTACATAGGGCTAATCAAGGAATTCTTTCTTAGTCTTGACACCAAAAGCACAGTCCTTAAAAGGAAAGTTTGATAAATTATACTTCGTCAAAACCTTAAACTTTTGCTTTGCAAAAGACCATGTTAAGAGAATGAAAAGAGAGGCTACATACTGGAAGAAAATATTTGCAAACCACATATCCAACAAACGATTAGTGTTTAGAATATATGGAGAACTCTCAAATTCAGCAGTTTCTTTAAAAATCCAATTAGAAAATGGAGAACACGAACAAACATTTCACTGAAGAGAATATATAAATAGCAAGTAAGCACATGAAAATACTCTCTATCATTAGTCATTAGGGAAATGCAAATTAAAACCACAATGAGATGCCACTATGCACCTACCAAAATTAAGTAACACTGACTCTTGGCAAGGATGCAGAGCAATTGTATCAGTCATATATAGCTGGTGGGAATGTAAAATGAAACAGTCACTTTGGAAAAATATTTGGCAGTTCCTAATAAAACTAAGCATGCACAGCCATACCACTCAGTGATTGCACTCCTGGGCATTTATCCCAGAGAGATGAAAACTTATGTCACACAGAAACATATCCACGAGTGTTCATAGCAGCTTTATTCATAACATTCCAAAGTTGTAAACAACCAGGTATCCTTTAATGGGTAGCTGGTGAAACAAATGTGCTACCTCCATACCAAGGAAACAGCAATAAAAATCATTTCTGATATAAGTAACAGCGGGGATGAGTCTCCAGAGAATTCTGCTGAGTGAAAAAGCCAATTCCAAAAAATTATACACTGCATAATTCCATTTCCTTAACACTTTGAAATGCAAAAATTCTAGAAATGGAGAAAAGATTAAGGGTTGCCAAGAAGGAGAATGAAGGACAGACAGAGGTGGGTGTGACTATTAAATACAAGGGATCCTTGTGCTGCTGGAAATGTTCCCTATCTTGACTGTCTTAGTGTCAAAACCCTGGTTGTGATATTGTTAATATAGTTTTTCAAGATGTTACCATTGGAGGAAACTGAGTAAGTGGCGGACAGGATCTTTTTGTATTGTTTCTTAACAACTGCATATGAATCTACAGTTACCTGCAATTATCTCGAAATCTACAATTACCTCAGAGTAAAAAGTTTAATGTAAACAAAACTTAAGGCTTGTATTTATTTATGCTTTCTTGTTGGTCCCTAGTAATGAAGAGCTGAGCTAATGTGCCAAAACCTAGCAGAACAGACAACCCCTTAATTTTTTTGGTTAAACATTAATATATGCATTTCTGGAAGAGATATAAGATTTCCTTAAAAATTTTCTAAATGTATTCAGTTTATCATTGAATACAAATAATAGGAATTCAAATCTGCTGTATAGGTTTTATGTAGACACTTAGAAGGGGAAGATATCTTCAAGTTTCTGGCATATAAACATGGTAAGCTATGGGTGTACATAAATAGCCAAATTTGTACATGATGATTCTCCACTGATGTTTATAGCAAAGAACTATATTTTCAATGCTCTTCCTTTAACTGTTCTGGGAAAGAATTCCTCTTTTGTTTCTGTGAATGGGCTATGTCCTGATCCTTATGTTTTTATTTACAGTAATTGTACATACCCATGATATTGAAATTAAGAGTGCAATTCTGATGTTATTTGTTTAGTGTGCCTTGTATGTATAGATTTGTTATGGAACCATTTTTCGGTTGAAATGATTTCTGCAATTTTCCCAGGAAGTCTGCATTTCATTTTTAATAATTTAACCATCAAGTACTGTTCTGAAAATAAAACCTCTCTAGAATAATTTATTGATGCTTATTTGATTGCTATATAGTCAGTTACTATAAAATTGGAATTGTAATGCAGCTACGGTCTGTCTGTACTATGTAATGCATGTGGAGTGTAAAATCTGTTTTCAAAACTAGATATGTCTATTTAACCAATGATTATGTCATTTCTGATATGATTTTCATGCTTGGTTAAATAAAATTATGATATTATAAATAGTTTCTTCATGTAATACTACCAATTAACATCATTTGATTTCTAAGAAAATAGATGCTATTACAGTAAGTCAGCAGTTAAATGTCCAATAGAAAGAAAAGAATTAGCTGGGTGATTTTTTACAATTTTTAAGGCTCTGAGTAAAATGCGCTTAATTTGCAGACTTGAAAATGCTGATGCCATGCTTCGGTGTTCCTACTCTTGGAAGTATTTGCCATTTTTAGCATAGTTGTGATTCCTAGAGTTCAGGGATACAAGAAAGCTCCCTTTCACTGATAATAAAATATATATATATATGCCCAAGGGGTCACACATAGAGTGTGGCAAAAATGACATATACACACCCATGGGACTGATGGACCCCGCAGCCTCCCTGGACTGCCCACCAGCACTCTGGCTCCTCAGCAGGAGTCCCGCCCTCCACTAAGAGTGACCACTAGCCCAGGGGATCCAGGACTCGGGGTTCCCCAGGACACAGGACTTTCCATGGTAAAGTCAGCAAAGCTCTGGGCAAACAGATGGATTGGTCACCCTGCCTCCATCCACCTCAGGTCCCCACATCCCCAGCAGGTCATCTCCAGAACTGACCCATCTCAAAAATGTGCATTCAGACACCCCCCTTGGCCACAGTCTCTCTCTGTGCAGCCCCTTCTCCAGCTGCCAGAGCCCTGAAGTTCTTTACCTCACCACCTGACTCACTTGCTCAAGAAGACAATGCAGTTGGATGACAGTGGAACACAAGGTCCTGTCCTCAGAAAGCTTCTGTTTTGTAAAAATAAGTAATCGGTTTTTTAAACCAGGTAATCTAGTAATGTTACTGAAAACTGGTCTTTGTCACTGAAATCAAATCACAAAACACAATGACAAGGTTTGGAGGAAATGAACGAAATAGTTTATTTATTAATTGCCAGCAAATGAGGGGATGGCAAGCTCGTGCCTTAAAGAACCACTGTCCTCATAAGCACAAAGCAGTTGGGGCTTTTAAAGGGGAAATGCTTGGGGACAGGCTGTGGTGGTCATGAGCACAGTCACATAAAGTAGCAACTTGCAAGGGTATGATTTAATTGCTCTTTGTTCTTATCTGTTCTTCCTCAGTACCCTGGGACAGAATGTCTTGGGTTCTGCAAAATTAGCTTTCTGGGTTATCTCTGATGCTAAGGCTCAGAAAACAGGGAGAACAAAAAGAAACTGCCACCTTTTAATGGTTACAAGGGTTTGGGGGCTATTTGAATTCATTTTTGGTTAATGTTAGACCCAGTGATTTAAATTTTAAACCCAGGGATAAAGAATTTTAAACCCAGGGACTTAATTGTTTTCCTATGGACTCTGCCATCACTTTAGCCAGTATCCTCAAAATCCCCCTTTTTCTGATGGAACCGCAGGGCAAACCTCTGCACCACCCTGGTTCATCTCTGCAGCTGATAATTGTGAAAATCAGTAAAGGAAACCTCTCTAAAATGGAGTCCCCAGGCTGGAAGGGGGAGCACTCATGCCCCACCACTCAAGGTCAACTGCAGACACCCAACCAAAAGAGACGGGCCTTGCAAGTCCACGGTCCTTCAGTTACTCGTTTACTACCCAGCTGGAGGAAGAAAGGTTTTCTTCTGCCCTAGCAAGAGCCCAGCCGATGAGAGCTGTCATAATGCACCCGATGAGAAGCCAGGATATATGACTTTTTGTTTATCAGGGCCTCCCCTAACTCCACCCTTTCCTCCACAAAAGAGCTTCCTTCCCCTTTGCTAGGTGGACTTGTCTATACCTTCTCAGCAAAAAAACAAAAACAGGAACAAAACAAAAGAAAACATGTGCTTCGCAGGGAACTCTGAAGCCTTGGGATGAGCAACCCTTAACCTCCTTAAGGTGTGTTCCGCCCGCCTTCTCCTCCTCTCCTCGCCCTCTCTCCTCCCCGTGGTTCTCTGCAGGGCTGCCTGCGTGCAGCAGAGCAAGGCGAGGCTTATTCAGGTAGAAGCCGGTGCATGCAGGAGGGGGAGACAGGAGTTTAGGGTGTTTTCACGTGGGGACTAAGCTGGGGAAGGAATGAAGGAGAGGGAGGTTTCTGGAGCCCAGAAACAGGAAGAAGGCCCAGTCGGTACTAAACCCAGCACTGTCCGAGTCCAGCCTCCTCTCCCTTCCCTCAGTGCTCTGGGGTCTGAGAGAACTCAGCGGGATCTCTGGGACCCAGAAAAGCAAACAACGGCTGCAGGGGGGGGCACTGGAGCCGTCTGGAGAGCCGGTCACTGTGAACAGTGGGATGTGTGCACAGGCACTGTCTAGAAGGAGCCCGCCGTAAGGACCTAAAGGCCGGGCCGTGGGGTGGTGGATGAGACGAGCCGGATGCCACGGCCGGTGGGTGAACGGTAAGCAGGAGGTGGGGGGCGGCACCAGATACCGGAAGTGCCCTGCTACCCCAGTGTCGACCCTTGCTGAGATTAACCTAAAGTCATGAGCTTTAAAGAGCAGGGTTGTTCCTCTTGTTTTACTGAAGGAGTAATGACTTGCAAAGCACTCACAGCCTTAAAATACACTGGCATAGCTTCAGTCCTTGTTTCCCTGATCCTAAAATGGGATATAATTATGGTAAAGTGTCTGGCACACCATAGGGTTAAAGAGATGAGTGCTCTTTAGCAGATGGTGCTCTTACTTCTCTCACACTGAGTATTAGCCATTTGTCCTCGTGTCAGTCTCCTCAGCAAGACTGAGCTACTTGAGGGGGCTGATTTCAACACATGGCCCGGTTGGTGGCTCATGGCAAGTGCTGGAAAATGGTTGTGGTAAGAGTGGATGAATTATTTGAGGGCTTTGGGCCAGAGCCCCTCCCCAGGACTCAGGGGATACCTTTCACTGACTCAGGTCTTTTTCTCCGTCTGCGCCTCAGCTTCCTAGCCTTCTTGCCACCCCCCTCCCCGCCTACACACACAGGCCCCCTGGGGAGGAACTGACTCTATCAGAGCTGCTGGCTCGCAACCCTGTCGATTTTTCGCTGCAATCCTGACAAAGAACCGCTGCGCCACCTGGTGGCCGTACCTGGGAACATCACTTCTAAGAACCCAGAATCCAGGCAAGAAGTGCGGCCCGTACCAGGTTTGCGGAAGGATCTGTGGAGGACATCAGTTCACCAAACTCATATACGCGGGTACATGTTTCCCCGTACGTGATGCCACAAATACTTTATGACATTGAGAGAGATTTTTAATTAAATAATTATTTTATTTATCTGTATTTTAATAATTTATAATTATTTAATTACAGCGGTACTGTAATTGAACTCCTGCTACAAGCTATGTATCTTACATATTTTTTAAAAATCCCATTTAGTACTTACATCTGGTTCCTGGGGCCCTGAAATAGATAGGAGGCTCAGTGGGTACTAAACCCAGCTCTGTCTGACTCCAGCCTCCTCTCCCTCCCCTCAGTGTTTTGGGATTTAAGAAGAACCCAGACAAATCTATCTAGTTTCCTTGCCTCACTTTGTTACTGGGTGAGTGACCAGCCCCGGCATGGCCTCAGGCTCAGGCTGAAGCTGCTTCCAGCAGATGCAAGGCCTTTATTTAAATCAGTGGAGAATTTACTAGGTGCCAGGCCGTGTTACCCTTTACTAGCTGTACCTGATTTACCCTCGCAGCAACCCTGGGAGGTAGGCCCTCATTCTCGCTAATCGCCAAGGGAGAAAACCTGCCCACTGGTGGTACTCCATCCCGTACCAAGTCCCAGCCCAGAACCACCACCCGGGAAGCTTATTTATGTATTTTTCAGTATTAAATTGTGACTTAAATTTTTATTTCGATTCCTTAATTTAAGAACAGTAACTCAGGTATGGACCTGTGGCCGACACACAGCCAGGCAGTAGGAGGTTTTGCGCTCCAACCCTCCCTGTACCCCACCAACCCCAACCCCCCACCCCAGAGCTCCCCTCTACCCCCTTCCTCTGGGATCTTTGGCTCTTCCAGCCCTGCCAACCTCTTTGTAGCTAAGTCCTTGCATTAAATGCCTCTTTACTTGAAGTATCTAGAATGAGTCTGTCAATGAAAAATTCATTAAGACCACCTTGAAAATAAAGAGTTTTATTTGACCCAGAATTTGGACCTACCAGGAAGATACAACCCCTACCGGTAGGGTAGGAGACATGTTCCAAAGAGCCCAAATCATATGAAGGTTCTATGGAGGAGACAGACCTTCAGAGAGGTACATTTCACTTAGGAAGCTACATCATGCAAAGGAAAGAGCGGGAAGCAGTTCACATCCTGCAGGCATCTGGAGGCAGAAGGCAATTAAGGGGAGAGGTAAGCATTCTGCTTATCCTTTAACAGGAATGAGGATGCAGATTTAGCCTTTAACTTAATTAACAGATGGGTTTTTTTTCTTTTAAGTTTTTTCACAGGTAGCCTTTTTGAGACTCCCAGAGTTAATGAAATCTTCAATACTTAAACCTTAGAAATCTTCTGGGCAGTCCCTAGTACAGCGGTCAACTTTTCTTTATTTAACATTTCTGTTTCCCAGCGAGATACTGACATACCTTCTATTGTAAAGAAATGAAAGTAGTTTCTTATTTTCTCCTGGAATGAAGAAGCATTTGTTCTATCCTATTACACCTTTTGAGAAACACACTCACTGGTCCAAACTCAGTAAGCAGACACAAAGACAAAGAGAACAGCAGAGCGAGGCTTTAATGACGGTCTTGCAAGATCAGGTGTGTCTGGTGGGCAGGCACACCTGAGGCCATTGGCACCAAGTAATTTATTCCCTAGTATGTAAGTCCCTCCCATGGTTCCTCATTGACTGAGTATTGTAGGGTTCACATTCTTTCCCAGACATGGCCTAAGCCAATTATATCTACATTGGGCCTTCTCTTAATTTGTCTTAATTTCATTGGTAGGTTTAAAAAACTCAAACAGGTATAGCCAGGCCCTTACCAATTTCCCCCACCCTCACCCCCACTCTCAGCCTGGGCAGCTTCCTGGCATATTTTCCACTATGTGGCCCTTTGTTAATACTTTTCCACCACGTGGCCCTTTGTTAATACCTTAGTGTTAAAATGTTTAAATTTCCTGGTGAGAATAAATCTCATTTAGGTTTTATGCTTTTTCTAACAACCTCACATTTCCCAGGTCATTGTATGCTATTTTAATTATGTTTAAAATCATGCTCTGGATCTTAAATGGGTGTCACTTTTTTATAGATACTTTTGAAAGGATTGTGTATTTTACCCAAAAGTATCTGGGAGCAATGAAGTCATAAGACTGGGGGATTTTTTTTGTGCTTTTTTTTTAAAACACAGCCATTATTTTTATTGTATTCATCTATGGTGTACTACATTCTGCAAAGTAGCTGGTGATTTTTTAAAATAAAGACTCAGGCAATTCTCCCTCCCCTCACTGTATTTCAAGAGGAAAGATTCACGCTGCTCTGAATCTGGCTGGCAAAACAGACAGGCGAATCCAGCTGCTGGGTTAACTGAAACGGTGTTTCTCCCAAGGTCATGCTACAACTATAAAACACCATAACAAACCCCTTTTTGAGTGACTTCTGCTTTCTAATGAGGAACCTTGTTCCAAAAACAGCAACTGTCAGGAAATTTGCTGTTTGAAATCAAATCCGTAAAGAATGAAACATTTGACCTTTGCCAGGAAGTAGCCTCAATTTCCAGCCCAGATGCAGGCTCCAGACAGAGGCTTTCTAGGCAAGATGTTACACAGCTATCTTAACTGGGGAATTTCCAGCGGGGCCCTGAGTCCACTTTGCAGTTTAGACCCAAAGCCGACCCTTATACAGGCAGCTCTGTTTGCTTTGAAGCTATCCAAACATTGCTACACTTAAATCTTACCTAAACTCCCCTCCCCCAAATCACATAACCCTCTCTTTCTTTCTTTGGTGAAATGCCCCAGGGCTTTGCTGGTACACACGCAGTGTTCATTTCCATAAACCAATAAACCTGATTTTGTTAGACTTGGGGTTAGTTCTGATGGCCTTTGGTTGAGGCGGCTAGGACAGCCTGCACAGACCAAAATGTTCCCACCTCACATCCAGGGATTCCCCACCTTTCTTCCACCAGAGAAGCTGGATTATTTTTCAGAGTGGTTTGCTGAGCATAAAACAGATCCAAAGAGTACAATGGCTTGGAAGGGGCTATTCACCTAAATCCAGAAATGGGCAAACTGGATCATCTTTATTCCCCAACGGGGAATGCAGCCAAGTTATTCTGGTAACCCAGATTTAGTGGCTCTCTCCCTAGGAGACAGTGATGAGTAAACACTGCATATACCGATGTTGGATTTCGAGGCAGGGTTCTATAAGCCCTGAGACATTCTGTCTCCGGCAATTTATTACATATCGATTTAATTAAAACCAGTTAGTACATTTTAGGATGTCCTGCCATGGCAACCAATAATTTCCATACAGTCTGTTTAGTTGATGTAGATTGTATCTCAATGTCCTAGTTATCTGCATTGTGTAACAATTACCCCAAAACCCCACAGCTTAACCTAACATTATCTCACTCAGGGATATTTGAGTTAGGAAATTCAAATCCAAATGAAAATGAAGTTGACACTATCCCTATGTTAATGGACATGTTACCTGTTTAAATTAGGTTAGTATGAATGCAACTTCATGAAAATTATAGTTGTCCTCAATAACCAATGAGCTCATTCCATTACCTTCTTTCTTGCTCTCTCCTCCCATAAATCAGTTGTCTTGTTTCTCTTCTGTCATAATATATATGTACATTGGTCTATGACCTTTTGTTTTAAACTTAGAGGTACAGTTATATATTTTAAATTTATGTATTTAAATACTCACCATCAGCCTGTTTGCCAAAGTTTTCCAAGTCATCATTTCTTTTTATTTTATTTTTTTATTTATTTATATTTTTTGGTGTCATTAATCTACAATTACATGAGCAACATTATGGTTACTAGACTCCCCCCATCATCAAGTCCCCCCCACATACCCCATTACAGTCACTGTCCATCAGCATAGTAAGATGCTGCAGAATCCCTACTCTTCTTCTCTGTGTTGTACAGCCCTCCCCGTCCCCCCCCACTACATTATGTCTGCTAGTAGTAATGCCCCTTTTCCCCCTTATCCCTCCCTTCCCACCCATCCTCCCCAGTCCCTTTCCCTTTGGTAACTGTTAGTCCATTCTTGGGTTCTGTGGGTCTGCTGCTGTTTTGTTCCTTCAGTTTTTTTCTTTGTTGTTACACTCCACATATGAGTGAAATCATTTGATACTTGTCTTTCTCTGCCTGCCTTATTTCACTGAAGATAATACCCTCTAGCTCCATCCATGTTGTTGCAAATGGCAGGATTTGTTTTCTTCTTATGGCTGAATAATATTCAATTGTGTATATGTACCACATCTTCTTTATCCATTCATCTACTGATGGACACTTAGGTTGCTAACATTTCTTGGCTATTTTAAATAGTGCTGCGATAAACATAGGGGTGCACCTGTCTTTTTCAAACTTGGGCTTTCTTAGGGTAAATTCCTAGGAGTGGAATTCCTGGGTCAAATGGTATTTCTATTTTGAGCTTTTTGAGGAACCTCCATACTGCTTTCCACAATAGTTGAACTAATTTACATTCCCACCAGCAGTGTAGAAGGGTTCTCCTTTCTCCACATCCTTACCAACATTTGTTGTTGTTTGTCTTTTGTGTGGTGGCCATCCTAACTGGTGTGTGGTGATATCTCATTGTGGTTTTAATTTGCATTTCTCTGATGATTAGTGATGTGGAGCATCTTTTCATGTGCCTGTTGGCCATCTGAATTTCTTCTTTGGAGACGTGTCTGTTCAGATTCTCTGCCCGTTTTTTAATTGGACTATTTGCTTTTTGTTTGTTGAGGTGCCTGAGCTCTTTATATATTTTGGATGTCAATCCTTTATCGGATCTGTCATTTATGAATATATTCTCCCATACTGTAAGATGCCTTTTTGTTCTTTTGATCATGTCCTTTGCTGTAGAGAAGCTTTTCAGCTTGATATAGTCCCACTTGTGCATTTTTGCTTTGTTTCCCCTGCCCGGGGAGATATGTTCATGAAGAAGTTGCTCATGTTTATGTCCAAGAGATTTTTGCCTATGTTTTTTTCTAAGAGTTTTATGGTTTCATCCAGTCATCATTTCATTAGATAATAATTCATTCTTTAATGGATCCTAAGGAAGGATTGATGGATGCAGATTCCCTGTGTTATTATATGTTGGAAACTCTTTTTCTTAGGCTTGATGTTTGAATGACAGATTGGATTTTTTCTTTTTTTTTTTATGAAGTTTATTTTTGTTTTCTTGGTATGTAGACTTTGAAAAGTTTGGTGCCAGACTAATTCTTCTGCTTTTGTAATTTGATGTTTTTGCCTGGAGGCCTCTAGGGTTTTATCTTTTTCTTTGAAATCTAGCTGTTTTATTAGGCAACGCCTCAGAGTTGATATTCCTACACTAATTTCCCCAGGACCTGATGAGTCCCTTCAATGGGTGGGTCCTTTTTCATTTCTTCCTGCCATTCCTGTCAGTCATCAAGTTAATACTCAAATCCTACAACTAATCACATAGTTACCTTCTTGAATCAGAAAAGATCAACCCTTTGAATTACAATATCGATTTAAATGACAAAGGCTAACACATAGTTCTAATTAGCCTGAATATTGTGTGGAGAAGCCAACTGTACAACAAACGTCATAAAAATAAAAACAAATTTTCATTCATTTTTCAGTGTGCTTTTGTCAAAGTTATGAAAAACCACATTCTTTATAACAATGAGATCATATTGGAATTAGTTTAAGTTACCAACATAGTTTGAGAAGTTGCTCAATACTACCTTAATTTTTTAATTATTAATTATGAAGGATTACAACATATAAGAGAATATATAAAAACAGACATCCATTTATGTGACAGCCACCCAGATTTAAAAGATGTTAACATTTTGCTTCAGATCTCCTTCTTATAAAAAAATAAACTCATATTCCTTAGCCCTTTCCTCTCCCTTCTTTTCCTCACGGTCACCACTATCCAACGGATGGCAAGTGCTTCATCCTAGGCTTCTTTTCATACTTAACACAAACTGTGTACCCACATACAATATATAGTATTGTTTTATGTGCTTTAAGAAAGGTAACATAAGTAGAATCTGATTTTCAGTATCCTTTTGTGATATTATGTTTTTATGATTTATCCAGTGGGTGTATGTGGTAGGCAGACTAATGGCCCCCCATTGATTTCCACATCCTAACCCCCAGAACCTGTGAATGGGTTACCTTGAATGGCAAAAGGGGCTTTGTCACTGTGATCAAGTTAAGAATCTTGAGATGGGGAGATTATTCGGGATGTTTGGGCAGGCCTAATATAGTCACAGGGGTCTGTGTAAGTGAAGAGAGAGGCAGGAGAGGCAGTCTGAGGAATGCAGTGTGAGAAAGATCCAACCAGCTACTGCTGGCTCTGAAGGTGGAGGGGCCATGAGCCAAGGGACGCAGGCAGCTTCTAGAAGCTGGGACAGGCAGAAAACAGATTCTCCCCTAGAGCCTTCCCAAAGGAACAGAGCTGCAACCAACACCTTGATTTTAGCTCATTGAGAACAACTTCAGACTTCTGGCCAAGAGAACTTTAGGACAATAAGTGTGTGTCATCTTAAGCCACTACATTTCTGATAATTTGTTACGGCAGGAATAGGAAATGAATGCAGTACATATTCATGACAAATTAGCTCTCAGGAAAAATAACTAAAATGTGAAGGATAGGATCCAGTTAAAAATAAAACCCAGTTCACATGAATAAATTGGACCTTGCTCAATTCAATTAGGTGAGGTAATCTTGGAAAATTTAAAAAAAAATAGTAATGCCAATTAAATTTTACTCTTTATGCCAGAGACCTGAATAGTAAAAATGGGGAGAAAGGAGAGAAAGTCTAACGTAGGCCCCCCTCCCACATACAAATAAACGAGCTTTTCTTGCTATAAATTGGCATCACTATGGAAATAATATGATTTTGGTAAAACAAATTTTTAAAGTATCATATATTTTGAAACTTGAAATCTAGAATAAAGATAAAATTTAATAAACAAATGATATATCTGCAATACATGTAAAGTTAGAATTTCCAAACTTGGAATGATAGTCCTCATAATTTGATCTTTAAAAAAAATCAACAATATATGAGGAAGAGCAATACTAATTTTGTTCGACATTATCTTTCTATGGGACCTCCAAATAGCTTTATTTTGGAAATACATAGAGAGAGGCAGGAACTATATGCTATATAAAGCAGGCAGGAACTATGAAAAATAATGTCAATAAAGAGCAAGCTTCAAAAAAATAAAATACAAAAAAAAAAGAGCAAGCTTCAGAACTATTTGCATCCATGTCACAATCAGCCTCTTCAGTGTCTAGAGCAACGCCACAGATACTCACCTTCCATCAGCCCCTCCTGGCCTCTGGGCTCTGATGCAAAATTTCTGCATCAGTCCAGGTCCTCCAAGATGAGATGTATGGTGCAAGGATTTCATTATGCCTGTAAGAGGTACTGGGGAGAGAGATGGGAAAGGTTGGGAGCAACAATAGAGCGCATGCAAGTTTGACCCCAAGGAAGAGGACAGGCAAGAAAGACTGACTGCTGGTGTCCGAGACCTTGGTGTGATGTAAGGAAGGTTCAGCAAGACCAAAGGAGAGCCCTTAAGCCAAAGTCAGCCATCAGAAAAGGTCCATATCTTCCAGGAATTGCCTTAGCATGCCAGGCTTAAGTACACAGTCATTGGATGGGAGCTGGCTGGCAGCAATGGTCAATTATACCCTCTGAACTATGAGGTCTATGAGCTTTATTGTATGGCCACACCAAGATCACAGTCATCTGTTCCTAAAAGAGTGTTCTGCCCAGAAATACAAAATCCTGATAATTTAGGTCTGTAGGCTACAAATATAAAGACCTAAATCACCAAAGTGATTATTAATTTTATCTGGTACTCTCCTTGTGAGGTCTCTGATTTTCTTGCAAAGAAAAGCCCATGTCCTTTGCTAAAATATTAGATAATTCTAATTGAAGAGAGCTCTATATTCTGTTTCTTGACTTCAGACTTACCAATGTAAAACATTGGTAGAAGCATAATTACAGTAAATTGCCTGTGATCCTGATGCTGATGCCCAGCTTTGCAGCTTTTGAACTTATTACCTCATCCATGAATTAACATGCCTCCCATGAATTAAATTCACACAAAACTGGCTTATAAGCCATCATGCCAATTTATTTATGTTAAAAGAAGATAAAAATCTTTGCAGTAAACCATGATTGTGGCCTTGAATTAGACTTACAAGATCCTAGGCAGCCAAATTAGAGATCAAGACTGCAAGGTAAGCATGGTGACAAAGGAAAGGAAGGGAAGGCCTTTATGGATCTCTTTTATGGTCCAGGCCTGTGATGACCGTGCCATAGGCAGGCGTGGTGAGCTTCTGCAGGAGAGAGGGGTCCAAGCTTCTGGCATCTTCTCTGCGGCATGTGGAGATGGGCAGCTGCTGACAGGGCACTCACTCAGCTTTCGTAATAACACTGTTTCTCTCCTTCTATCCTCTCCTTCTGTTATATGGTAGCCAGTTAACGAGAATTTTTATCTTGCTGCACACTTCATTTATTTGTTCAGTAAGCATTTTATTAAGTATGAGCATGGTGATTATAAAGGGTGTTGGGACTATAGTGCCGAATAAGGTATGAACCTGCTCTTTACTTGCAGTGGTGTATATAGATAACTGACTACATTATATATTGCTGGAGGATGACACTCTCTGCTTTCTTGCCTTGCCCTCCAGGGACCCCAAGTAGGTGACCATGCCAACTAGTTCTACTGCATATTCTTGGATTGAGATTCAGCTGGGCTCCCAGTGGTCTTCAGAAATCTGTTTGCCCACCTCTAGTGGACTCTCTCTCATTCCCCAGCAGGTGTTTCAGTCTTTCCCTTATTCTCAAAACCAGGTACATGCCCCATCCCAGTCTCTGCTGGCCTCACTTTCTATTCCTTTGAGAATAATGAGTCACCAGCTGAGAACAAGTTCAGCTTCCTGCCTTTACAGATCAAAATGTCTCTGTATCCACACTGACCTTTTCATCTTCTGTCCTGTGTCAAAGAAATAAACCTCCTTCCTTCTCAGATTGCCCCTCTACCTTAATGTAACCCTTTTAGCAACTTTTTGATGACTTAATCCATCAACCACTTCCTCTAATCTTTATCCTCAGTCCCCACCTAATCCCTGGTTCCTTCTCCTCAGCCCATAAACATTCCCCCACCCCAAGAAAGAAAGCATATCCTTCTGTCCTACTGCACCTTGGAATTACCAATCTTGCTACTCAAATAACTTGAAGTGGTGCACACTCATGGGCCCCAGTATTATAGCCAATGTCATTCTGGGGGCTTCTCCCTCCCTGAACATTTATCTGCCATTTTCAGTGCCTCACCTTCATTATCTTGCCCTTCCCAGCCACTCCTCCTTCTTCCCCCAAGGTTCTCACCTGACTAAAAGCAGAGAATTATCCCCCAAGGTTCTCTGCCTTCTCTGTTCAAGTAGTTTCCCTTGCTGAGCATGTCAATCCTTACAACTCCCGAATCATCTCTATGATGTCACCTCTCAAGTTAGGACTGATAGACCTCACCTCTCTCTCAAGTTGCTGACCTACATAGTCTGTGCCAATTTCTACTTGGCTTTCCAAATACCTCAGACACAATCCAGGCCAATTTGTCATCTTCCCGCCAAACCAGTTCTTCCTGCTGCCCCCCTTATCTAGGTTGGCACCATCCCTTCTATGAACCCTCTTTCCCGTGTTCATGTCTGAGCAGTTTTTAACACCTGCAGATGCTGCCTCAGTCATAGTTCTTAATACACTGTCATTCCTTTCAGATACTACTGCCTGGTGCAGTCCCTCATTATTGGTCTTTTATTAGTCAAATAGCATCCTAATTAGTCACCCTCACTCCAGTCTCTTCCTCTTTAGATGATTTCTCCTCAAAGATACGACTATAAAAGTAGAACCAAGTCACCTCCTTATCTAAAACATGTCAGTGGGTCCCTGCTGTCCAACAAGTGTAGTACAAACTCTATGATACGGAGTCCACGTCCTTTCTAATATGGCCTCAAATACTTTCTGACCTTACCTCACTCTCATTTCTATGCCCTATTTTCCATTCAAAATTGACTACTTCCTGGCCTCCAAGCACAACCCTCATTTTCCCACTTCCAACCCTTGTTTATATTGAGTCCTACTTCTGAATGCCCTGTCTTCTCACCCTACCCACCCCATTAAAATATTAAATATCACTTATAACCCAATTAAACAATGCCAAGAGGATCCAAATAGACATTTTTTAAAGAAGACATACAAATGGCCAAAAGATAAAAGAAAAGATGCTCACCATCACTAATCATCAGGGAAATGCACATCAAAACCACAGAGATACCACTTCACACTTGTTAGAATGGCTATTATCAAAAAGACAAGAAAGAATCAGTGTTGGCAAGAGTGTGGAGAAAAGGGAACCCTATCAGTGGGAATGTAAATTGGCAGAGCCACCATGGGAAACAATATGCAGGTTCCTCAAAAAATTAAAAATAGAACTACCATATGATCCAGCTATCCTACTTCTGGTTATGCATGGAGATATATGATATAGAAACAACCTAAGTGTCTACCAATGGATGAATGGATGGAGAAAATGTGATATATGTAATTCAGCCATAAAAAAGAAGGAAAGCCCTCTATTTGCAACAGCATGGGTGAATCTGGAGGACATTATGCCAAGTAAACTACACACCAAAAGACTAATCCTGCACGATACCACTTATATGTGAAATCTACTCTCCATTCTACTTTCTGGTAGAGGCCAGGGCTGGTGTAAATTGGGAGATGCTGGTCAAAGAGTATAAGCTTTCAGTTACAAGATGAATTAAGTTCTAGGAATCTAATGTAAAGCATGGTGAAAATAGTTAATAATACTGTATTGTATACTTGAAATTTGCTAAGAGAGTAAATCTTCAGTGTTATTCACACAAATAATGGTGATTATGTGTTAGCTTGATTGTGGTGATCACTGCACAGTATATAACTTATCAAATCATCACACTGTATACCTCAAATACATACAATTTTTATTTGTCAATTATGCCCCAGCAAAGCTGGAAAAAAATGATTTTTTTCTTCCTAAAAAGAAATCTTAACCATCATTCAAAGTTTAGTTCAGATTCACTTCTTCTGTGAAGCACTGCCAGATTTTTCCACTTGGAAGCTCTCTCCTTGTTGTTTGGAGCTTCTTGTGGTCACTACTATAATTCACCCAGTAAGAAGGCAGAAATATGAACATCTTATCTCGGCTACTCAGTTTGAAGCAGGCTTATGTCAGATTTCTCCTTGCGTCCCCTCACATAGTGCCCCACCCAAAACATGGTGCCCACTCTTCAGTTCAGCTGGCATTTTTTCTATTTATATCAAGATTTCTTTTTTGATAAAGGAAACAGTCGATTAATTTCTGCTGTGGCACAAGGTCCTTATCTCATGGTGGACCTTTAGCAAACAATGCACTGACTGGCACAAGACCACAGACCACACTTCAGCAGTGTTGCCCAAGGACACAGTACTTCCCAATACATATTTTAAATAAATAAGGACCCTGGCCTGGCAGTCGTACCCTTCTCTGTTAAGTCATTACCTATGATCTACTGACTAACTAGTTCCCACACAGTCACCTGCTAGGCCCTGTCAGTAATTCCCTGCCTATCTGTATTTATTTCCTGGGGCTTCTTTAATGAAGTACCACAAACTAGGTGGTTTAAAACAACAGAAATTTATTTTCTCACAGCTCTGGAAATTAAAAGTCTAAAGGCAAGGTGTCAACAGGGCTGTGTTCCCCTGGAATCTGTAGGGAAGAATCTGCCTCTCCCAGCTTCTGCTGCTGGCCGGCAGTCATTGGTGTTCCTCAGCCTATGACCGCAGCACTCCCACCTCTGCCTTCATCGCATGGCCATTTTCTCCCTGTGTTTGTGTCTCCCATGCCGGTCTTCTCTCTGTGTGTCTCTCTTCTTTTCATAAGGACACTGGTCATATTGGACTAAGGGCCTACCAGGGTGACCTCATCTTAACTAATCACGTCTGCAAGGACCCTATTTCCAAGTAAGCTTTGGAAACCACTCTGAGGCGCTGAGGGTTATAACTTCAACATACCTTTTGGGGGAACACAATTCAATCCATCACACAATCCTACTTCCTTCTTTCATTTATTCCACGTCAGTCATTTAACAAGCATCCATCATTGTGTCTGACATTGTAGTGGAGGAATAGTTCCATCATGCTAGCCACCAGCTACTACCATCTACCAATTGGCCTACCAGGAATCATTGAGAACAAGGGTGCAATTTCCTATAAACTGTACAGCAAGTGATGATACTGTCTGCCACTAATAACTCATTGAGATTTCTCCCAACCTGACTTCCCCTCTTTGAAGACAAAGTTAAGCAGGTTATAGTTTTTTTTTTATTGCTTCTTGATATAAATCTCTTTCAACTGGGAAAATTAACATGAAGATAAGTATATAAAGGTAATACACAGAGAAAGATCACTTCTAGAATGACAGATTAAGAACCTCTGAAACCTACATTCCCATAAAAGCAACAAAATCACTGACAGAAAATGGTCAAAATCAACTTTTCCAAACCCTGGAAATTAACCAACAGCCGGCAACAATCCAAGGAGCATTAATTCAAGAAAAAAAATGACTGAATCTCAGTGAAAACAGTGAGTTTTGTGGTGTTTTAACATACTCTATTTCCATGCAACTCTCCATAGCTTCACAGAGGCCTAAAAACCAACAGCCTTGCAATTGTGAAAGCCACAAAAACCAGTGGTCTAGCAACCAACTCAGTGTAACATAATGGACTTGGATGTCCCCATTACACCCCACTCCCAGAGAACTGCATTATTAGACCTATCTGCAAGTTCCCTGGAAACCCCCATAATAGAGGTAATCTTTCTTTGACTTCAATCAGAGCTTGTTCCCAGGGGCATTTATTGAAAATAATCAGCAGCAAATTTTTAAGGTGGTATTAACAGTTGGGACAAATGAGAAGCTGACCAAAACACTTGAAAAGTGAAAGAATAGAATGTCCACAGGGACTTTGGAAACCTCCAGCATATTCTTGGGAATCTAAAAGGTCACATGCCTATGCAGAACTATGTGCATGATCAGGAAAGACTAAGTAGGCCTTACTCTCTCACCTCCAGATGACCTTGAGGCTCTGCACAACCGAGAAGTGAAAACTAAGGCAGAATTGTAAACTGCTTTCTGGAACATTGAGAACATGCCCCCACAGGCATATAGAGCCTGTTAGCAAAGGCTGGAAGACATTGGTTCAGGGCATTTAAGAAAATCCCAGGCCAGTCATTAACAGACAATGACACTAACTAAACAGAGAATTCAGTGGCCACACACAGAAAAAAATACAGACTTTACAGAATCAGTTCAGAAATGTTGCTAACTAAACAGCAATGACAAATAGTGGAATTCTCTGGGAATGGAACATTGTGGAGATCTTACAGCCCATTGTTCTAGACTGAATTGGTAGCTAGACTACTGGTTTTCATGGCTATCACAATTGCAAGGATCTAGATCTAATTTCCAGAGTTGCCACATTATATTATTTTTCAGTCCAGTTTTCAACCTAAAATATATGTGACAAGCAAAGAAACAGGAAAGTATGGTCCATATACAGAGAAAATAAAAAGCTGTCAATAGAAGTTGTCCCTAAAGAAACCCAAACATTAGACTTACTAGACTTACAAGGCTTTAAGTTAGCTATTATAAATATGTTCAAAGAACTATAGAACTAAAGGAAAGTATGATAACTATGTCTCACCAAAGAGATAATACCAATAAAGAAATAAAAATTATTTTAATAAGAAAAAGGACCAAAAAGAAACTCACTAGAAGGATTCAGCAGCAAATATGAATTGGCTGAAGAAATAATCAGCAAACTTGAAGACAGTTTATTTTAGATTACCCAGTGTAAGAAACAGAAAGAATAAAAAGGATCAAGCAAAATGAAGGAAGCCTCAAAAACCTGCAGGACACCACAAGCATTCCAATATATTCATAATGGAAGTCTCAGAGATGAAAAAGGGGAAGAAAGAAAGCTTAAAGAAATAGTAGATGAAAATTTTCAAAATTTCCAAATTTTCCAAATTTGATGAAAAACATTGTTCTACATGACCAAGAAGCTCAACATATTCCAAGTAGGGTAAACTCAAACACATCCACATCCAGACAGATCATAATCAAAAATGTTAAATGACAGTGAGTATCTTGAAAGCAAGAGGAAAGTGACTCCTCATATATAAATGAGCCTCCATAAGATTCACAGCTGATTTCTCATCAGAAACCATGGAGGCAAGAAGGAAGTGGGAGGACATATTTAAAATGCTAAAATTAAAAGACTGTCAACCAAGAGTTCTATACCCAGAAAATAGGTAGGGGAATTGAAGACATTCCCAGATAGACAAAAAATTAGGAGAATACATTGCTAGCAAACCTGCCCTATAGAAATATTAAAAATGGCCCTTCAGACTGAAATGAAAGAACATTAGACAGTTACTTGAATCCACACAAAGAAATAAAGAAGACTGGTAAAATTAACTACAAAGATAAACATAAAAAGACATCTTACTGGTGTTTTTTGTTTGTAACTTTTCTTCTCCTATCTGATTTAAGACACAACTGCATAAAGCAGTCATTATAAAACTACTGGTATTGTTGACTTATAAAGGTGTAACTTGTATGAGGATGATGCAATAATTGCATAAAGGGAAGGGAATAAAGCTATATAGAAGCAAATTTTTATATTTTGAAATTAGATGGCATTAATCATTAGATTTTAAATTAAGGTGTTAATGATCATCCCTAGTAGGGATCATCCCAATCAGTAAGAACCACAAAATAATATGTAAATCCTACTTATTGGTGATTATATTAAATGTAAATGGAATGAACACCCAGTAAGAAGGCAGAGGTTGGCAGAAGGCATTTAAAAAAATTTTTTCCAGTTCTATACTTATAGAAATAAGTGACACTCTTTGAGTCAAAGACACACATAAGTTGAAATTTAAAGAATGGGAAAAGATATATTATGCAAACAGCAACCAAAAGAAAGATGGAGTAGCTAAATTAATATCAGACATATTAGACCTTAAGAAAAAAACTGTTACAATGAACAAAGGACATTTTATAATGATAAAAGGAGCAATTTATATAAAAGATAGAGCAATTATATATGTACCTCACAACAGAGCCCCAAAATACATGGAGCGAAATCTGTCAGAGCTAATAGGAAAAACAAACAGCTCAACCATAACAACTGTAGGCTTAAATACTCTAAATAACGAGTAGAAAAACTAGACAGAAGATTAACAAGGAAATTGAAGGCTTGAATAATACTAAAAACCAATTAGACCCAAGAGACACCTATGGAAGACTCTACACAATGGCAGCAGAATACAGAGGCCTTTAAAGTGTGCATGTAACATTCCCCAAAGTGGACTATATCTTAGCACACAAAACAATTCTCAATAAATTTAAAATAATTAAAATCATATGTTCTCCAACCACATTAAATTAGAAACTGCAACAGAAAGAAATTTGGAAAATTCACAAATATGTGGAAATTAGACAGCTCACTCCTATAACCTATGAGTCAAAGAATAAAAATCAAGGACAAAATAGAAAGTAGTTTGAGATGAGTAGGAACAAAAGACAAAATATATCAAAATTTATGAAATTCAGCTAAAGCAGTGCTTAAATGGAAATTTATAGTTGTAAATTCCTTTATTAAAAAGGAAGAACATCCTCAGTCTATAACCTAAACCTTCAACTTAAGAAACTAGAAAAAGACAAGCAAACTAAGCCCAAAGCATGAAGAAGGAAGAATGTAATAAAGCTTAGAGCAAAAATAAATGTAGAGAAAAATCAGTGCAGCCGAAGTTAGTTCTTTGAAAAGACAAACCTCTAATTAGAATGACCAAGAAAAAAGAGCTCAAATTTCTAAATCAGAAATGAGAGGACATTACCGCTGACTTACAGAAATAAAAGGGACTATAAGAGAATATTATGAAAAATTATATGCCAACATAGATAGCCTAGATGAAGCAGAAAAATTCTTAGACAAATATAACACAGTTATCTGCAGAATGAATCTGTATTAATTTGCCTGTCAATAAACACATTATTTCCAAAAACTAACTGAAAATTACAACAGGAGACAGCACATTTTGAATATTGTCAGATGAGTCTGTGAAATGCCTTCTTTTACTTTGTTCTTAGGTATTCCCCTCTAAAGGTATACTGATTAAATGGTATTGATGAAGCGTAGTTGAAGAACCTTGCCTTTTCTTCTAAATGTCTTCTCAAGAGTATCTCATTATATGAGTGTAAATGAATAAATGTATTGTTTCCAAAAGACAGCACCATTCACAGCTTGAGGAAATGGAAGACTCTCTCACTGACATTACTATTACACTGCTACACACAAGCTATAATCACTGGATGACCCAGTGCTAGGAATGCACTTATGAATTTACAAATTACAGCCTGCACCTGCAGGTAAAGCCTTACACACCCCCTGCTTATGGGCTTTCTGCAACCATTTACAAATCTGTGTGTTTGTGGAGTTTGTAAAATGTCATAGCCTACATATTTCACAAGAATAAAGAAAGGTTTTATGTGAGTGTTTTTGGTAAATATCCAAACTCATAATTTTTCATCTGGTACATTTTTTTTTTCATATCTGAAGCTGAATTTTCAGATGGTAGACAGATTTTCCATTGAGCCATTTAGGAGTATTTGTTAGGGAATCATATTTTGAAGGCAGGAGATACTAGGTACCTAAAAATCCTGGGAAGTAACATCTTTGGTACTTGAGAAAGAAGCTTGATTGAGCAAATGTCAGTAAAGGTCTTTTAAGACCTTGTGACTTCAGGGCACAGTTGTATTTTGAGTCCATTAACAAATAATGTGTTCTTGCTAGACACAACAGCAATGTCTCAGGAAGTCTACTTGCATTACCCTAGTCCTATACTGTCCAAAAAAAAGCCATTAGCCATATTTGGCTCTTGAGCACTTGAAACGTGGCTAGTCCTAAATAAGATGTGTTAGAAGTGTAAAATACACACTGTATTCCAAAGACTTAGTACAAAAAAAAAGTCTCTCAATTATTATTATTTTTACTATATGTTGAATTGGGTTGAGTAAAACATACTATTAAAATTAATTTCACTTATTTCTTTTTACTTTTTAATGAGGCTACTGAAAACTTTACATGTATATGTGTAGCTCATATTGTATTCTTCTTGGACTGCGATGATCTAGTGTATTACAGACAACTTAACATGTACAAAGGGAGGATGCTACAATTGGCAACACACCCAGACTAGTACTAACACCAAAAACAAATAAGCAGGAACACCAGGAATGCCTACAGAAAGGTTCTTCCTGAAAACTGGTCATGGAGAACTTTTGGAGAATGGAGTCAGTTTTATCCATTATTTCTTAATGCTGTCAGTATTTAGAAGATTAAAGAGGTTATTAATAGGTTTAAAAAAAAAAGGCTAATGTGTTAAAGTGGTGCCCAGGCCTGGATCTGATTAAAGTTTGATTCAACCCCTGTAAAGGATGTTTGATAATGTTCCAGGTTATGTCCTAATCACCAACATCAAATTATCCCCTTCTATGCTTCAGTGTCTTGTTTATGGGCTTCCTCATTAATGCTTATTTGAAATAGTGATTAAAAAGTCAAGGGAGGACTCTAGGCACCCTGACCCATATTAGAGTCTGATTCCATTATGGAGTCACTGGAGGCCTAGATTTAGACTAAGATGAGACTGAAGAGATTTCTTCTCCGGAGTCATCCTGGATTTTCTTGTCTGAATAGAGTCCAAAAGAAGTTCACCCTGGGGCAGGTGCTCCTGGGGACTCTGCAATCCACTTGGCTGGTCAAACAGGCAGTGCCTTTGGCACACTCAGCAGGGATCCTAGCAGAGGTCTGTTCTTTGTACCTCCTCGTGTCCACTGCCCTGTACTCTACCCCCAACATGCACCCAAGCAGAACTAGGAAGGTTTTGTAGACCTAGAAACCCAGGTTTTAGTTAATCTTGTAATACTTCATTATCGATAAAGTCGTCCAAGTGCATGAAAGAAAATATCTAAAATAGAGTAAAGAATTTAAATTTTCATAGTGAAATAAAACTAAATTCAGAAAATTATTCACTCAGAATAGTACCAACACCAAAAAAAAAACTGCTATGAATAATTATATTCAAGTCCTTTTTTAGACATACTGGTGTTGTATGAAAGTGAATATGTGTGTTTTGACCTTTCACTGTATTCAGGAATGCATTCATCACTATGCTTATCTGGGCATACCAATCTAAAAGCTGTAGTCTCTGCCATCAGGAAGGTCCTTCATCTAGGAAAAAGGGTTTTCAGCTTCTTTGGAAACTGTTTTTCTTTTTTTTCAGTCTCAACAGAATTCCAGTATGCATATAGTCCTCATATATGTCAACTAAGTGATGTTTTAGTAGCAAACCCTTAGCTCATAATTTCTAATTGATAATGTTGATTTGGAAATACCAATTTTTTGTCCTTCTTTCTATGGTAACATCATCCCACACGGCTCCCAATTCAGGTAGGTGCAGGGCTTGAGACTGCTTTGCCTTGGGACATCTTGGAGGGTGGACAGCAGCAGTTGTAAGGCTCTTCCACCCCTCAAAGCCATCCTGGCCAGAAAGGGAACTCCTCGGCGGAGCCTGCAGGCTTGCTGGAAACATGATTTCATGGGCCCCAGCTGGCCTCTGGAATCAGAATCTCTGAGGGTGAGGCCTGGGAAACTCTTAACAAGTTCTTCAGGCAGTGAGCACACACATTAAAGGGAGAACCATCACAGTTTGGAGGGAGGTTTGCACAGGCAGAGGGGTGAGTGCACACTTTTGGGGGCAGGAGGAAGAGAGGGAGCCAGCCCCAGGGAGTGCAGGGCTGTACCCACGAAAGGGCTTCCATCTCAGGCAAGGCGGCCCTGGGGATCCCAGCACAGCAACATCTCCTCCGCGCCCCTGACTGACAGGAAGCAGTGTATGAAGAGACACCAGAGACCTTGACAGCAAGGGGTCAATGTGTCCACAATGGCTACTAATCAGAGCCCCTCCCCAGCCCCCAGCCCTGGACTCGGGACACGTGTGGAGCCTACCACATTTTGAGGGGTGTCTGTGCCGACTGAGAGAGCCATCTGGGACAGAGCCCAGAGTTTGATTGACTAATTGATTTTAGGGTCTGGTCCTGCTATGACTCACTTCGGAAAACTGGGGCTCCTGGACTTGGGCTTCACCTACCTAGAGTCCCACATACAGAAGCCGATTTGGGGTTTGGAGAGGATGTGGCTAAAATAAGAAGGAAAGAGGTAGGGGCCTGCCTTTGTGATCTTGCTCATTAACTGCTCCCTCTGACCTCGCTCAAAATTTCCCTCCTGAGAGATTACAACCACAGAGCTGGCTCAGCGCTTCCCACAGACAAGGCAGAACTGGAATAGGGGCCACAAACTCAAATTCTTTCAGGGTCAACCAAGTAACAGATGTGGCAAGGTTGAAAATTTTAAGTCATACGGTAACTTGGGAGTGCAGAGAAAATGCGTGTCTGAAGTTGCTCACCAAGAAGCCACCCTTCTGATGAGTTTTTTTGGTCATTCAACCATATGGAGGTTTATCTGCAAGGTAAATTCCTAGAAGTGGAAATGCTGAGTAGGTAAACTCACAGTTTTTTTAACATTTTGATTCCCTTCACCCACTTCTTCCACCCCCTCGCCCCTTTCTTTGGCAACCACAATCTATTCTCTGTATTTTTTAGCTTGTTTTTTTTGTTTTTTGAGATTCCACATATGAATGATCATATGGTATTTGTCTTTCTTTGCTATTGAGTTGTATGAGTTCTTTATATATTTTGGATATTAACCCCTTATCAGATGTATCATTTGCAAATATTTCCTCCCATTCAGAAGGTTGCCTTTTTATTTTGTTGATGCTGTCCTTTTGCTATGAAGAAGCTTTTTAGTTTGATATAGTTCCATTTATTTATTTTTGTTTTTGTTGCTTTTACTTCTGGTCTCAGATTTTAAAAATCATCACTAAGACCTATGTCAAGGAGCTTACCAAATTATGTTTTCTTCTAGAAATTTTATGGTTTCAGGTCTTATGTTTGAGTCTTAAATCCATTTTTAGTTAACTTTTGTGTATGGTGTTAGATAATGGCCCAGTTTCATTCTATTGTATGTGGCTGTCCAATTTTCCCAACATCATTTATTGAAGAGACTCTCCTTTTCCCATTGTACATTCTTGGCTCCCATGTCATAAATTAATAGACCATATATGTGTGAGTTTATTCTGGGCTCTCAATTCTGTTCCACTGTTTTTATGCCAGTATCAAACTGTTTTCATTACAACAGCTTTTTAATAGAATTTGAAATCAGGAAAGGTGATGCCTCTATCTTTCCTCTTTCTCAAAATTGTTTTGGTTGCTTGGGGATCTTTTGTGGTTCCATACAGATTTTAGGATTGCTTGTTCTATCTCTGTGAAAAAAAACACTATTGGTATTTTGATATGGACTGCAATTTAATCTGTAGATTGCTTTGAGTAATAGGGACATTTTAACAAATATCGCCTCTTCTAATCATGAGCACAGAGTATCTTCCCATTTACTTGGGTCTGCTTCAATTTCTTTCCTTAATATCTTGTAGTTTTCCACATACAGGTCTTTCACCTCCTTGGTTAAATTTATTCCTCAGTTTTTTACTCTCTTTGATATAATTGTAAATGGGACTGCTTTCTTAATTTCTTTTTCTGATAGTTCATTATTAGTACATAGAAATACAACATATTTTTGTGTATTGTTTTTGTATCCTGAAACATTTTTTACTTTGTTTATTAGTTCTAACAGTTTTTGACTGGGTCTTTAGGGCTTTCTATGAAAAAAGAAATATAACTAATCCCACAAAAATGTAAAGGATCAAAGATACTACTATGAACAATCATATGGCAACAAATGGGACAACCTAAAAGAAATGGATAAATTCCTAGAAACATGTGACCCACAAGATTGAATCATGAAGTAATAGGAATCTGAACAGACCAATTACTAGTAAGGAGATTGAATAAGTAATCAAAAACTTCTCAAAAACCAAAAGTTCAACATCAGATAGTGTCACTGGAGAATTCTACCAAACATTTGAAGAAGAATTAACACTAATCCTTCTCAAACTCTAGCAAAAAATAGAAAAGGAGGGAACTCTTCCCAAACTCATTTTATGACAGTACTACCCTGATACCAAAACCAGACAAGAATGCCACAAAAAAATAAAATTATAGGCAAATATCCCTCATGAACATAGATGCAAATATCCTCAACATAATACTAGCAAACAATTCAAATAATTAAAAGGATCATATACTATGATCAAGTGGGGTTTATTCCAGGAATGCCAAGGTTGGTCTAACATCTGTCAGTAAGTCAGTGTGGTCCAACACAAAATGAAAGCTACAAATCATATGATCATCTTAATACATACAGAAAAAGCATTTGACAAAATGCAATGTTTATTTATGATAAAAACCAAGCAGTATAGATAAAACATGCCTCAACATAATAAAGGCCATATATGACAAACGCACAGCTAACATCATACTCAAAGGCAAAATGTTAAAAGCTTTTGCCTTAAGATCAGGAATAAATCAAGGATGCCTACTCTTACCACTTTTACTCAATATAGTATTAGAAATCCTGGCCAGAGCAATTAGAGTAGAAAAATAAATAAAATACATGCAAATTGGAAAGTGAGAAGAAAAATCATCACTATTTGCAGATGACATGATTTATTTTTATTAAAAAAAAAACCCAGGCAGAGAAAGACAAATACCATATGATTTCACTTCTTTGTGGAATATAAAACAACAGTAGACTCATAGACACTGAGAAATGACTAGTGTTCACCAAGGTAGAGGAGTTGGGGTGGGTGCGCACACGGGAGGGGGGAGGGGAATAAAATCACAATAAATCATAATCACAATATAAGTTGATCACAGGGACTGTTGAACCACTGTGATGTACATTTGAAACCAATTTAAGAGTGTATTAATGATATTTCAATAATAAAAAAAAGACCCCAAAGAACAAAGAACTGGAGAAGTCTTACATAGTTGAGATTATAAAATTATAAACTGAAGTTTTCCCCCACTCTATGTATTATAAAGTCAATAAATGAGATAAAGAACCATTTCAATGAATACAAAATTGTTAATTGGGGATTTTGTGTGAAACTTTCAATCTATGTCAGCCTCACCCTCTAAGGTATTTCTTTATTAAGGATTTTTTGACACTGCGAAGGAAATATTCAGTCACACGGATAAGAGTACTAGGTTCACTTTGGTAACCACTAATCCAGAGCCTGCAATGGCAATAAGTACATATCTATCGATAATCACCCTAAATGTAAATGGACTGAATGCATCAATCAAAAGACACAGAATAATAAAATGGATAAAAAAGCAAGACCCATCTATATGCTGCTGACAAGTAACTCACCTCAAACAAAGACATACACAGACTAAAAGGGAAGGGATGGAAAAAGATATTTCATGCAAACAACAGGGAGAAAAAAGCAGGAGTTGCAGTACTTGTATCAGACAAAATAGACTTCAAAACAAAGAAAGTAACAAGAGATAAAGAAGGACATTACATAATGATAAAGGGCTCAGTCCAACAAGAGGATATAACCATTATAAATATATATGCACCCAATATAGGAGCACCAACATACCTGAAACAAATACTAACAGAACTAAAGGAGGAAATAGAATGCAATGCATTCATTCTAGGAGACTTCAACACACCACTCACTCCAAAGGACAGATCCACCAGACAGAAAATAAGTAAGGACACAGAGGCACTGAACAACACACTAGAACAGATGGACCTAACATACATCTACAGAACTCTACATCCAAAAGCAACAGGATACACATTCTTGTCCAGTGCACATGGAACATTCTCCAGAATAGACCACATACTAGACCACAAAAAGAGCCTCAGTAAATTCAAAAACATTGAAATTCTACCAATCAACTTCTCAGATCACAAAGGTATAAAACTAGAAATAAATTGTACAAAGAAAATAAAAAGGCTCACAAACACATGGAGGCTTAACAACATTCTCTTAAATAAACAATGGATCAATGACCAAATTAAAACAGAGATTAAGCAATATGTGGAGACAAATGACAACAACAGCACAATGCCCCAACTTCTGTGGGATGCAGTGAAGGCTATTCTAAGAGAAAAGTATATAGCAATCTAGGCCTATTTATAGAAGGAAGAACAATCCCAAATGAATAGCCCAAAGTCACAATTATTGAAACTGGAAAAAGAAGAACAAATGAGGTCCAAAGTCAGCAGAAGGAGGGACATAATAAACATCAGAGAAGAAATAAATAAAATTGAGGAGAATAAAACAATAGGAAAAAATCAATGAAACCAACAGCTGCTTCTTTGAGAAAATAAACAAAATAGATAAACCTCTAGCCAGACTTACTAAGAGAAAAAGAGAATCAACACACATAAACAGAATCAGAAATAAGAAAGGAAAAATCATGACGGACCCCACAGAAATCCAAAGAATTATTAGAGAATACTATGAAAATCTATATGCTAACAAACTGGGTAACCTAGAAGAAACGGACAACTTTCTAGAAAAATACAACCTTCCAAGACTGACCAAGGAAGAAAGAGAATATCTAAACAGGCCAATTATCAGCAATGAAATTGAATCAGTAACCAAAAAACTACCCAAGAACAAAACCCCCAGTCCAGATGGATTCACCACTGAATTTTATCAGACATTTTGAGAAGGGGACATAATACCCATTCTCCTTAAAGTTTTCCAAAAAATAAAAGACAAGGGAATACTTCCAAACTCATTCTATAAAGCCAGCATCACTCTAATACCAAAACCAGGCAAAGACACCACTAAAAGAGAAAATTACAGACCAATATCCCTGATGAACATAGATGCAAAAATACTTAACAAAATACTAGCAAACTGAATTCAAAAACACATCAAGAGCATCACGCACCATGACCAAATGGAATTCATCTCAGGAATGCAAGGATGGTACAATATTTGAAAATCCATCAACATCATCCACCACATCAACAAAAAGAAAGACAAAAACCACGTGATCATCTCCATAGATGCTGAAAAAGCATTTGACAAAATTCAACATCCATTCATGATAAAAACTCTCAACAAAATGAGTGTACAGGGCAAGTACCTCAACATAATAAAGGCTATATATGACAAACCCACAGCCAACATCATACTTAACAGCAAGAAGTTGAAAGGTTTTCACCTAAGATTGGGAACAAGGCAGGGATGCCCACTCTCCCCACTTTTATTCAACATAGTACTGGAGGTCCTAGCCATGGCAATCAGACAAAACAAAGAAATAAAAGGCATCCAGATTGGTAATGATATTGTACATAAAAAATCCTAAAGACTCCACTCCCAAACTACTAGAACTGATATCTGAATTCAGCAAAGTTGCAGGATACAAAATTAATACACAGAAATCTGTTGCATTCCTTTACACTAACGATGAACTAGCAGAAAGAGAAATCAGGAAAACAATTCCATTCACAATTGCATCAAAAGGAATAAAATACCTAGGAATAAAACTAACCAAAGAAGTGAGAGACCTATATACCCTGAAAACTACAAGACACTATTAAGAGAAATTAAAGAGGACACTAATAAATGGAAATTCATCCCATGCTCTTGCCTAGGAAGAATTAATTGTCAAAATGGCCATCCTGCCTAAAGCAATATACAGATTCAATGCAATCCCTATCAAAGAACCAACAGCATTCTTCAACAAACTGGAACAAATAGTTCAAAAATTCATATGGAACCACCAAAGACCCCAAATAGCCAAAGCAATCCTGAGAAGGAAGAATAAAGCAGGGGGGATCTCGCTTCCCAACTTCAAGATCTACTCCAAAGCCACAGTAATCAAGACAATTTGGTACTGGCACAAGAACAGACCCACAGACCAGTGAAACAGAATAGAGAGTCCAGATATTAACCCAAACATATATGGTCAATTAATATATGATAAAGGAGCCATGGACATACAATGGGGAAATGACAGCCTCTTCAACAGCTGGTGTTGGCAAAACTGGACAGCTACATGTAAGAGAGTGAAACTGGATCATTGTCTAACTCCATACACAAAATTAAACTTGAAATGGATCAAAGACCTGAATGTAAGTCATGAAACCATAAAACTCTTAGAAAAAAACATAGGCAAAAATCTCTTGGACATAAACATGAGCAACTTCTTCATGAACATCTCCCTGGGCAAGGGGGAAACAAAAGCAAAAATGAACAAGTGGGACTATATCAAGCTGAAAAGCTTCTGTACAGCAAAGGACACCATCAATAGAACAAAAAGGTACCCTACAGTATGGGAGAATATATTCATAAATGACATATCCGATAAGAGGTTGACATCCAAAATATATAGAGTCACACACCTCAACAAACAAAAAGCAAATAATCCAATTAAATAATGGGCAGAGGTTCTGAACAGACACTTCTCCAAAGAAGAAATTCAGATGGCCAACAAGCACATGAAAAGATGCTCTACATTGCTAATCATCAGGAAATGCAAATTATAACCACAATGAGATATCGCCACACACCAGTTATGATGGCCACCATCCAAAAGACAAACAACAACAAATGTTGGCGAGGATGTGGAGAAAGGGGAACCCTCCTATATTGCTGGTGGGAATGTAAATTAGTTCAACCATTGCGGAAAGCAGTATGGAGGTTCCTCAAAAAGCTCAAAATAGAAATACCATTTGACCCAGGAATTTCACTCCTAGGAATTTACCCTAAGAATGCAGCAGCCCAGTTTGAAAAAGACTTATGCACCCCTATGTTTATTGCAGCACTATTTACAATAGCCATGAAATGTTAGGAACCTAAGTGTCCATCAGTAGATGAATGGATAAAGAAGATGTGGTACATACACACAATGGAATATTATTCAGCCATAAGAAGAAAACAAATCCTATCATTTGCAACAACATGGATGGAGCTAGATACTATGCTCAGTGAAATAAGCCAGGCAGAGAAAGACAAGTATCAGATGATTTCACTCAACTGTGGAGTAGCAGAACCAAGAATAAACTGAAGGAACAAAACAGCAGCAGACTCACAGAACATTTGTAGCACCCAAAATCCTTGTAAAGGATATCTAGGCCTGGCTTCACTCCTCACCAATAATCAGAATCTGTAAGGAAAGTAAACCTTAGGTTGTTTTGTTTTATTGTTTTTTGTTTCTAATTATTAGACTATTTCTTAGATCAGTTCTATGTTTACAGAAAAATTGAACAGAAAGTACAGAGTTCCCATATACTCCCTTCCCCACCTCCACCTCTTACAGTTTCCTCTACCATTGACATCTGCATGGACATGGTGTATTTGTTACAATTGATGAACATTGATGAGTTGATGAATATTAGTATGTTATTATAAACTGAAGTCCATCGTTTACATTAGGGTTCATTGTTTGTGTTGTACATTCTATGGTTTTGCCAAATGCACAACATCACGTATCTGCCATTGTAGTATCACACATAATAGTTTCAACCTTAGTACTTTTAAAAAACACCCCAGGAGATTCATAGGTACAGCCAAGCTGAGAACCACTGATTTAACAATTATCAAAGAACAGGATCAAAACAGCTGAGAACTTTCCCATGTTTGTTATTTTTTTAAATGTCTCCTCTGGTTCCCAGTAATGATCAACAGTAGAATAAAAAGGGACCCAGAGGGTCAATTTGAATAAAAAGCAATAAAAAGATGCATGCTCAGATAAGATGATTCTGATATTATTTACCAGTCCAGTATTATTTATAATTTTAGCAAAGGTCAAAAAGTTTGCATACACATTACACTGGGTGGGGAGTCCTCTTAGATACTACGAGTGGATCAGAACTTCGTAAGACCTCTGTGGGGGAGCATTTTGGCACTATCTACCAAAATTACAAAAGCACTAACCTGTGCACCCCCAAGTCCTACTTCTAGAAATGTATCCTATAGATAAATGTGTAAAGGGGCATAAGTGCAAGGTTATTTATTGCAAAACTGTTTCTAATGATAACATATTCTTAATAACCTAAATGTCCACTAGCTGGGAATTGGTTAAATTAGATGATGGACCATTCATACCATGAGACACTATATAGCCTAAGGAAGGACAAGGAAGTTCCTTATGAATTATTATGCAAAGATCTTTACCAAATAAATAAGTGAAAAAATGCAAGGTGTAAAACAGTGTATATATTCTACCATTTGCTGAAAAAATGGATGAAGAGTAAACACACAAATTGTTGTATAGGCAAAGAATTATATTGAAACAATCTATAAGAAGCTAGTAATGGTGGGTGCCTCGGTGGGGCAGCTGGGACAAGGGCTGCAAAGAGTATTACTCTACTGTACCTTTTGAATTCTGAATCATGAGAATATATTAAAAATATTTTTTACTGTGCTTATCCTTAGGTACAGCAGTTTCACTTTTAGGAATTGATCCTATGAGAGAGAAATTAAATCATCATGCACATTTTCACTGATAAATATTGTATTATAAATTATATATATTTATATACTTATTAATGTAAATTATATATGGATATTGTATTATAAATTATAAGTTTTCATTTATAATATGGAACAATAGGAGACAGCTTATATTTCCCAAAACAGGAATCAATTAGAAAAACTGCTCTTTCAAACATATAGCCATTTAAATGACCTCAGAAAAGTGTATTCATAGTAAAGAAAAATGTTCATGAGACTTTCCTGAGTTTTTAAAAGGCAAATAAACAGCCAATATGTATTGCATTTTGTCATTTAAAATATACTTATGGGGACAGAAAAAATTCTGGAATGTGGTTTACCAACATTTGACAGTCTTTCATTGACAGTATCATTTATATAATTAGTGAAGAAAAAAAAAGCCAGGGGACAGACTGTGGTCTCAAAAGAGCATTTCCTATTAAGAGGAAACAAGGATCCTTAAAGAAATGGCTCATGCTCCACTAATTTCAGAGGGGTATTTAGAAGCTAATCTGGAGAGGCTCCCAATGGCCAGCAATGGGAGAATCCAGTCTTCAACAGGAATAATAACAGTAAAGAATTAAAACTCATTAAGTATGCTAAATTCATGAGTCCATAAATTTAGCATACTTAATGGTCACTTTAAAAGAATTCTCTTTGGGGAGAGTTAGGGATTCATTAATTCTGATCAATAAAATAATTAAACATTTAACCTGGCTCTTCTATACAAATTGCACCTAAGGGCAACCCCATTTGGTGAGAGGTAGTTTGTCTTTATACAAGTATTACAGCTAATAAATTAAGAAGGAATGACAGAATTAAAACATCAGCATTTCGCAAACCCTTAAGGAAATAACAGGTTTAGGTAATGATCATTAGTGGCTACTGATATTACAAAAACCCCACCACCACCACCATGATGTGCCTACGGATGAAAGTGCACAGCACCACCTACGAAGTATTCCTGCCCCCAAATCCAAGCTGGTTCTGATCAGACCTCTTGACCCAACTACCAGCTGACAGGAGATACAGGAGATAAAGGAACATGCTAAATTGTCATCAGCCAAATACAGAATGTGGAAAATTGTATAGGACAAATCACCTAACTTCTTCAAAAAGAAAAAGAAAGGAGAAAAATTTATGTATAAAGGAGACTTAAAGACATTTCAACCAAATGCAATGGATGAACGTTTAAACCTTGATCCAAACACACTAAATGTAAAATAACACTCAGGAGACCATCAGGAGATTTGTGCACTGATTGGATATTTGATGATATTAAAGAACTATGGACAACTTTTTTGAAATTGTGATAATATTGTGATTATGTTTTTCCTTTTAAAGATATATTAAAGTGCTTACAAATAAAATCATCTGATGTCTTGGAGTTCCTTCACAATAATCTCGTAGGGGCAAACTGAAGTGGCTGGGGCTATACCTGAAATGAAATTAGGCATGAGTTGATCATTGCTAAATTTAAGGGATAAGTGAATACAGCTTCTTTTTATTAGTCTCTCTACTCTTGAGAATGTTTAAATTTTTCCATTAAAAAAAAAAAGATTATGACACCTTCCCCACCTCCTCCCCCCACTGAAAAAAACAGCACAGGGATGAGTGAGGCCTGTCAACTTTTCTTCTGGGACAGTAGGGATGGGGAAGTGCAGAGACTGGCTGGCACTTGGCAGCTGGTATAGGGGATGAAGGCCCTAAGGTGGGCCAGTGGTGCAGCTTTGGATTAGGGAGAAACCAGCTGAGGCCTGGAGCTGGTGATGACAAAATACCCAAAAGGCTGGGGTAGGCCTAAGGGCTTTATAGCTGCAAGGCCTGTTCCTATTAGCCTGTTAGCCTTTTCTGAGCAACAAGCCTGTAAACAATAATAGAAGTCCTTGACTCTGAAACAGTTTTTACTGTTTTATAAAAGCTGTTTTGCTCATTCAGCAAACATGAATGGCACCCAGGACGCTGTGCTAGCTGAGGCGGGCTTGTGAAAAGCGCAAGGACACAATCCGTGCCCTCACCGAACTCACAGTAGTATAAGAAGGCTGAAAACCATAGTTGCAAAGTAGTGTTGCTGACACAACATTAATGTGTAAACACATAGACACAAGCAACATGGAAGATAGGAGCACCCGAGTTTTGGCTTTAGGAACTAAGTTTACTTTTGAGGAAATTTCTGTGGAAGAAATACATTTTTGAGTTAAAACTTGGAGATGAAGTTAATGTTTGCCAGGGCAAGACCCAGGAGCAGAGAATTTTAGGAAGAAGGAGATGAATTTGTAAGACAAAGCATGAACCCGCAAAGGCATATTCTGGGAACTGGAGGTATTTGTTTTGCTGGATCATAAGGTGGGGGTCCTAGTGTTAACGAGAAAGACAGACATGACGGGTGGAGAGAGAATAAAGCCACTAAAGCCCACTAAGAGGGACTCAAAGAGTTAACCAGATAAAAGCAGAGAGCCAGAAAGGACTCACAGCGTTAATTAGTTAATTGGTTCAAGTTTCAAAGGCCAGGAGTGACTTGGAATGTCTGGATATTCCCCAGATGAAAAACAATTTCCCAGATAAAGAAAAACATCAGAGCGCAGCCCAGGTCTTCACCATACCAATCAGATCAGGCCGCCAAGGCCAAAGACCGTCAGTCAAGGATTTCTCTGCCCCTACCTCTTGAGGGTCGTGCCATTGTAAAATCTACTTAGCCTGTGAAAAAGGCCCAGTTTATTCTTACTTAATCTATTTGCTGTTCTTTCTCTTCTTCCAGCCTCTTAACCAATTAAGTAACTTTGTAACCAGGACAGGAGACAGACCCCCTAAGTGCAAATGAACCTATGTAGATAAAGAGTGCCGAGATCCACACCAATACAGTCCCCTAAATAACCCTATTCTTAAGACAGAACTTCAAAGGAATTATGAATCACCTGTATACATCATGCCTTATGCTGAGCCCTACCCAAAAGGCCCTATAATACCTCAAACCCTAAACCCTTAAGTGTGCCTCCTTTCTGAGGTCACCTACATTCCCATCTGAATGTGTACTGTCTTATAAACTTTCTTGTTGCACAAGCCGATCGCACTTATCTCTGAACTCTTCTCCATGATAAACTCTCCAACCTCTACCTCTGGTGGTAAATGTCTTTGTCACTTTGCTATTTCATTCTATTTTCTAGATTTAAATACAAGTCTTCACTCTCTCCGTCCTACTTCAGACCAGTAGGGAGGGGCTACTGAGAGCCCTGATTTGGGCTTGCAAGCTCCAGTCCCTGGGTGACCCGGATAGGACTGCAGCTGAAGGATCATGGTCTTAAGTAGCCTGCCTGTCTAACTTTAGGCAGGCCCACTTTGTCACTCTGTACAGAGCAAAATAAAATTTACTTTGCTTTATTGACTTTTTCACTCTGACTTCCCTACGAAGTTGAACCAAATTCCTTCCCGACACTAGGACCTGTTCTTGCCATGACCGCCATACTTTATCTCCCTTATTCTAGGTCTGGCGCAAGGAGAAGGTATTATGCCTGGAGCTTTTCAGCGTTTTAAAACTAGTTTCCCGAAGGGAATGGGAGAGGAGATCCGACTCCAAGGAAAATGTCTGGGTTGTGGGCTAGGCTGCATTCTGGAGTGGTTTTAAAATGCAGTCCAAGAAACAGCAAAGAGGAAACGTGAGAGGGTTTAAGGCCCAACAAAACACTTAAACAGCAACAAGCTACTTCCTTCAACTATAGATCCTTGAACAAAGATGGACGATGAGTCAGTCAGAAACCAACATTCTCAACTTCTGTACCAGTAGGCTTTATAGCCACGTCAGTTATGTAAGATCTCTCCATCACGCAGTATTTATTTCCAAATAGCAAATCCTTTTATCTTTTGACTTATGTATTGTTGAACAGTTTAAGTGCTCATCTAAATGGGTAGTTTGATATTTATTTCAGAACTACAGATTGTACATAAAATACCACAATAAAAAGGATTGTTGTTGAGTATCATACTTCAGAGAAACGATGAGGAATCAACATTACAAAAACCTTTCTGGGAAGAATGTGTGTAGCTTCGCATTTTTTTATACCGTATTTTGAAATGTTTAGAAAAACAAGGCTTTTGCCCTGTGCCTTACACAGCAAATTCGTCATAAATATCCGTCGGGGGATTTTACACAACCGCGCTCCCACGCTCTCGGCCTGACTGCGGAGAAGGTTCCTGTTTCTCTGGAGGTCACTTCCCCTGGCTCGGGAGCGCTCGAGATTCCGTTACACAAGCTCGGGCTGAGCGATGGGGGCTCGAAGTGCCGCAAGCAGTCGCGTGGCTGCCCTAACCTAGGGCTCCCGGATCCGCCCCGCGGGCCCCAGGGAGCTAGGGGGCCTCCAGGCTGCGCTCACCGCGCCGGGGACGAAAGGGGTAGGGCCAGGGAGGCCCCGCCCCGCCCGCCGGCTGCTCCGCCAGGTGCGCGTGCGCCGAGGCCCCGCCTGCGACCCGCCTTCCCTTTCTCGGGCTCTGCGGCGAGCGCCAGTGTCTCAGCTCCTCCGCCGCGTCGTGGGCGCGCCTCCCCGCGCCCTCCTTGTCAGCCCGGCGGTGGGGCCATGGGGTGGCGGCGGCGGCCAGAGGCCAGAGGCTGGGCCCGCGAGGCGCTGGCGTTGTTGGCGCTGGTCCTGTGCGCGCCCGGGGCCCGGAGCCGGGCCCTCGAGTGGTACTCGGCCGTGGTGAGCACCGAGTACATGGACCCACAGACGAACCGGACCGTGTGGAGCGTCTCGGAGAGCGGCCGCTTCGGCGACAGCTCACCCAAGGAGGACGCGCAGGGCCTGGTGGGCGTCCCTCGCCCGTCCGATCACGACCCTGAGGGCTGCGCGCCCGACACGCGCTTCCTCGTGCCCGGCTGGCGGGCCGCGCCCTGGGTCGCCCTGGTGGCGCGCGGGGGCTGCACCTTCAAGGACAAGGTGTTGGTGGCGGCGCGGAGGAACGCCTCGGCCGTAGTCCTCTATAACGAGGAGCGCCACGGGAACCTCACGGCGCCCATGTCCCACGCGGGTGAGCCGGGGGCTTGGGGAGGGGGCATCTGTGCACCGCAGGCGAGGGCCGGACGCCGCTCCGAGGGCCTCCGGCCGTCAGGGACTGCTAGGGAAACCGTAGATGTTCTCGGTGTGACCTTCCCCACACTGCTGTTAGGAGGCAGGGAAGCTTACCGACGTGCATAGATCTTCGCCTTGGGCCGTTCACTGGAAGGAGGGTGCCCTCTGGAGCCGAGGGCAATGCGGAGAACGGAAGAAATTAAAGCCCACCGAGGAGTGTGCTTCTAAGCGGTGGGAAGTCTCCTGACCCCTAATCATGGGTCCCTTTCTCTCCCACGAACCTAGTCAGGTGAAGCTCTTTCCGGCGCACTCCGGGGTCACGCTGCCCCTTCACCAACGTAAAGTGGTGCGTCGTGGCACAGTGGTTTCCTCCTCACCTCTTTTATGAAAATGTTTTCATAAAGCATTTCTGAATATTCTGAGTGTTGAGTCAGAGAACCTGGATTTATTCGCGTAGGGATAGGTAAGTTATAATACTGGCTCTACTGCCAGCCGCATTCCTTGAGTCTTGAGTTTAGATGAAATTTTTAAAGTTGTATTCATTGAAAAAAAGATCTTGCTCTTTGCCAGGCGACTCTTCCTACCCACTTATTCCCCAGGACAACAGATTGCATCTTCAAGCAGTTTGACAGTTTAAAAGGCTTCCTTTTTATTTTGCAAGATAACATCCTCAGAAGTGAATTCCGTGTGCTGTATGACCAGTACACAGTAGAGTGAACGTATTTCTGTTCTGCCTTCCAAGATCATGACTCATTTTAAACTTACTGTGATTAAAATCTCTTTTTAAAGTTGCTGCTGCTGCGAGTCAGACATCCTTTTTCCTGTACTTTTGTTTTTCGTTCTGTTTTGGCTTCATGAATGCAAATTCCGAGCCTGACAGTAAAATGAGGACAGAAAAGTGGCTTTGATTTGGCCTGTTTTGTTTAGCAGAGTGATAGCGGAAGTCAGTTGAGAGGTGAGGAAGTGGAGACTGTGAGAACAGCTCTTTCCACATGGTTGACTGGGAGGGGCTGAGAAAAGGGTGGGGAAAGGAGGGTGGGGGATGGTAACGAATATTTGAAACCGGATGGGAGTGATCTGGTAGAAATGCGGGATGGAGAAGAGGTAACTTTAAGAGGCAGGTCTTTTGAGAAGGCAAGACGGCTGTGACCAAGATCCTTGCGGAGTTGTTTGCCTCAGTAGGGGGAAGATGGCTCAGCTGCAACAGAAAGGGAGTGGGTTAGGAGAGGAAACGGGTGCGATGTCCATATGGTGGCATTGGGTGAGGCCGCACCTGTGCTGCTGGTATTGCAGCGCTTACAAATCTACCTAGTTGCCGCTGTGCCCAAGCCACGTGCCCACAGACTATCATGAAAAGTCCTGTCAGATTTCACGTAGCATTCCAGATACAGTCTACCCACCCAGTTTTCCAGTTTGAGTAGTTCTCTCAAAGACAGGAGGTTAGTGTGTCAGGATTCTCTGCTTCTGGGTCCTTGGAGTCTCTTGAGCCCACAACATCTTAATGTAGACTTTTTCTTTTCAGTGGCAGGCACATCGCCTACACATTTCTAAATCTGTTGGCAACATTTTCTGACAGTGGCCTTAACTCCTCTCCAGGCTAACAGCACTTGTTCTAACCATAGTCCAGCGACCTTGCTTGCCTACATTATCGACCTATAATTTACCCAGGCCCAGAAAAACGCCGCCTTGGTGTTTATGTTAAATCCTCTTCTCCTGAGGTTCTATTTGTTATCAGTGTCCCTTCTAGACTTTTTCTGTGAGAATAATACTGTTTGAGGAAAAATACATAAGTAACACAGTTAGCAATTTTTTAAAAATGTGCGAAAGTACCCAGTGCATAGGTACTGTACTCAGTACTCAGCAGCTCACTTAATCCTCCTGACAGCCCTTTAAGGCAGGTACTTTAACCGCGTTTTACAGATGAGAAAACTGATACTCTAAGGAATTTAAATGACAGGCCTAAGCTAACCAGGTGATCCATGTCCACATCATTCTTTGTTGGCAGGGGCCACCTGCCAACAGGATATTTAGCAGCATCCCTCACCTCCATCCACTAGATTCCAGTACCAGTCCCCCAGTTGTGACAACCAGAAATATCTCCAGGTACTGCCAAATGTCCAGGGGGAGAGTGGATGACAAAATCATCCAACATTTTGAACCACTGATTTAAAGGGAGATAGCTTGGTAGCAGTGTGACTAATGGATTACAGTGTGAAACCTGGAGACTCCAGTTAGACAGGCGGGAGTAGGAAGGAATGTTTCTCGCAGTACTTGGCCCAGCTGGGGACAAGGGTACAAATGTGTCATGACTTTTTGAAAGTGGAATGGCACTAAGAATGGAATGAAAGCAATTAAGTCAAAAAAGCAATCAGCTTTCATGTACTTGTATTTGAAATGTTAACGCTGAACCTTACACAGATGGCAGCTCAGGCTTAGGTTTCTTGTGTTTTTGTCAGAATGTGGCTGGAAACAGTTAAAAACTGCTGATGCCGTTTCTCAATGTTACTGTGTAACACTGGTGTCCTCCAAAATAGGTAGAGATGGCTGTTTGGAAACTGAATCCTGGCAGTCTCTTCCCAAATCTCAGGGAGAATTTCTCTAGGTCTTATACCTGTTGCTTGGCTCTGCTAAATCCAGTTGCTTGTTTTGGATTTAAATCGCTGTTTTATTGTGGTTCTAAAAAAGAAATTATGATTTTAAGGTAATATTTTGTCAGAACAACTGTAAGGTCCATTACACTAATGCCCAGTGTTAATTACCTTTACTTTGGCAGGCAGGTAATGAGCAGCCACTTTGGCCCAAGTATTGTGCCTGCTCAGGGATAGAAACACCTAAAACAAGGCCTCCTTTGAGGAGTCGGAGGCCTAGTGGGAGCGATAAACAGCTTTCCAGACAATATAGTTTGGACCTTGACAGAATTATATGCAGAAGTGCTTAGAAGGCCTAAAGGGAAGGACATCTACTGTGGATGTTGCAAAGATGACAAGAAGTAGTTTGACCAACATGGGTTAAAAGTGATGCCAGTCAAATCATTGAAACAAAAGCTTGTGTATAGTATTGGCCTTAGTGTAGTAATTGTTGGCTAATAACTGGTATGATCTTTTAGCTGAAATCTTGGTGTGGCCTTTTAAGAATGGCAGTTTGGTTGTGTTAACAGTTATCGAGTGCAAGGTTTAGAGCTATGTTGAGAAGGGACTAGAGTTGGGGTGGAGGGAGATTATCTAAAAGCCCTTGACCTTAAGGAAGATGTGGATTTTGTATTTGCATAGCATGGTAAATAGTCTTTTATGAATAATAAATTCTAGATGATCTTTAATGCTGAACTCACAAATGATCAAAAAAATTTAGATTTGAATTACAATGTATTTCGATACTTAGAAGGAAAACAGAAATGGTACTTCACAGCCTCACAGAAGGTGGGATTAATTAGGACAGTTCCAACAAAGGTTCAGTCTTAAAAGATAAGTTTATGGAGGTATCTTTGGGTGCTTGGGTGCAGTGAGGGGTAGGGAGGGTGGCTGTAGAACATTCTGGGTGGCAGGAAAAGCATTGCAGAAGGATGAAGGCCTGTGATAAATAATGCCTATAGGAAAACTGCAGAGAGTTCTAGATAAGGTTGTTGAGCAGTGTGTTCAACAAATACAAGATATTTGTGAGCAAGCCAGATTATTTAAAACAATTTAAAATTCCAAGAAGAGAATCAAATTTATTTTTGGGTCTTCCTAACTAGACCTCACTGGCCATAAAAACATTTGTTTTGCATAATAGCTCTGAATTTTGGAGATCTTTACATTCATATTTGGTGTACTATTTCCCCTGGAAAGGATACTATACTATTCTCTTTACTAGGTCATTTCAACTGTAATTCTAGAAGGTAAGCCAATTTTTCAGATAGGTTCATTCATACAGAAGTCCTTATCTGGGCAATCACTGCATAATGCCAGGCTACAAAAAGTAGGAAGAACCCGTAGTACTTGTTCAGTGAGGGAGAGAGACCTATAAAGAAATTATAGTAAGTGTGTACAAAGAGGTGGATCTGACAGGCATTGATACATAGCATACACAAAGGGGTTGTTGATGCTGAAAAGCCTGGAGTTGTGCTTGTGCTGAATCATTAAGAGATTTGACTAGGAATTTTCCAGGTTGGGGGGCAAACAGTGGAAAAAGTTACAAGAAAAAAAAGAAAACCTGAAAGCTCATCAGATTCTCTTGCTGGAAGCTAGAATGTATTTCTTGCTGCCTGAGATTAGTTTCCTAAAACAGAAATCTAATCCACTACTTTAAATATTTCAGTAGTTCCCATATCCTTCAAGAGAATGTTGAAAACCACTGTATATAGTTTCCTAGACTGAAAGGTAACACTCCAGAATTTTTAAATCTATGGGCCAAAACAGAATTTTTTTTTTTTGCTTCTGAAGGTGGTTAGAGAAAACAAATTTGAAAGGAAATGGAAATAAAGTGCGGTTCTATTTTGAGCACATGAGAGTTCTAGATTATGGATAAGCTGGTTTGCTAAAGAATACTGTATTTGGTGATTATTATTTGACAAGTAGTTTTATGATCAGTACTGCATGCAAAGACCAGTGCTAAATGTAAGACAAAGTAAAATTGCCTTTGAGGAGAGTTCCAGTCTTGTGGTGAGGCATACAGATTCTTTGCAGCAGGGAGACAGATTGCACAAGATGACCTGTTTTAGACAAGCATGTTTGGTAGCAGTGTTAAGGGCTAGGGAAGAAAAAAATTTCTAAGAGCTTTTTCTCCCATCCCAAGTCTTTGGGAAGCCTGCCTTCTGAGAAGAAACTCAGCTATTTAGTCTGGAAATAAGCTATAATTTGTCTCATGTGCCACTCAGGCTGCCTCAGATTGACCCTGGAAGATGGCCATGCGTCAGGAGGTACGGGCAGGTGGGAGCAAGGTGTCTGTGCCTGGCATCCCTTGGGTGCCCACAGTGCCCGTGAGCTAGCGCATTTTTACTCAGTGCCCTGCCTTCAGTTCACCCCGAGCAATGGCGTGGAAAAGCATATCAAGGCTGGAATGAGTCCTTGCTCTGAGTTTATTATTAAAGTCATTTCCAGAAGCAATTCTGCTGCTATAATTAGAGTTTAGCAAGTAGTTTAGCCCTCTTGCAAGTGACAGGATTTTCTGTGCATGTGATTTCTTTTAATTCAGTGAACTAAGATCAATTTCCTAGGTGAAAAGTTTCAGCTTGATATTACAAGCACTTGCCGTTCAGGGTGTCCTGACAATCGCGGAGTCAGTAGCCCCCATCCTTGAGATTTTCAGTGTTCAAGAACTCTGATCTCCCTTAGTCCTCCATCTCTGAGTTCATGCATTCATTTATTCAACAATATTAAACACACAGGATGTGCCAGGTTCAGGGTGAGGCACTGGGGATAATGAGATGAACAAGACACCTTTATGTATACAGTAGTCCCCCCCTTATCTGTGGTTTCAGTTACCTGGTCCAGAAGCAGATGATCCTCCTCCTGACATATGGTCAGAAGGGTCAGGAGCAGCCTAACCTACATCACAGGGCCTGTGTCCTTCAACGCGTGTCATCTTGTCACATAGGCATTTATCGTCTGCCATCATCACCTACAAGGGTGAATATAGCACAATAACGTATTTTGTGTGAGAGAGAGACCTCATTCACTTAACTTTTTGCAGTATAATTGTTCTATTTTATTATTACTGTGCCTAATTTATAAATTCAACTTTATCATAGGTGTGTGTGTATAGGAAAACATATAGGGTCTGTACTATGTGATGTTTCAGGTGTCCGCTGGGAGTGTTCGGATAGAAAAGGGAAGACTACTTCACTAACCAAACTGGATCAGTCACCATCCTAAATAAGTATTTATGATAATTTCATAGCCTAGAAAACCTTCCTTCCTTTGCTTGGTAAACTTTTCTTGTCCTTCAAGATGTGTAGCTGAAGTGCACTTCCCAAGGAAAGTGTTCCCTGTCACCCCAGACAGAATTGTCACTTCATTTCTGCAGCTCTTTATATTCCATTTTTTAAATTAAAGACAGTCCAAAATAGAAAAGTTCTCATCTTCCTATCATAGCTGAAGAAATATTCTCAGAGAGAGGGTAGTTGCTGCAGACCCAGACAGTGGACAGCAGAGTGAGATTGAAACCCTACCTTTGTGGCCTTGCAACCTGTATCCTCCACCATGAGGGAGCGGGGTAGGGGGGATGCTGCCCAGGAACCACATCTTTAGACCCTAGTACTGGCTTTTCAGGGTGGTGTATGACACTGAGCATGACATTGAACTGTTAAGATTTCTGAGCCCCCATCTATAAGATAAAAATTTGGCCTTTTTCTGCTTCAAGTGAGATATAAATGTGAAACTGCTTCAAAGTTGGTTTTCCCCATTAACACACAAAGAACCATATCAGTACCAGAAATGTTCCGTGGCTATAACCATGGCACAGAAACAGTTTTGTTTTCTGTATAAAAAATTCTGATGTAGATATATGGGGTTCATTATATACCGTTCTTTCTACTTTAGTATACATTTAAAGTTTTCCGCAAAAGGAGGTTTATAAAAAAAGTCCTTCAGTTTATGAAGTGCTGTCTAATTGTAAGTGGTATGTAACTCTCAATGCTTCTGTGCTTGTCTTTCTTAGCTGTTAGAGGTTTATTTTCCTGAAGGCAGGAGTTGCCCTACTCATTGTGTCTCCCCAGTGGTGACATGGGCGACTGTGTGGGTGCCGGGAAAACTCTGGCTCCTGCTGAGTGACACTTTGAGGGCCCCGGTCATATGATCAGCTTCAAGACAGGAGCCACTCTAGAATGGTGCCTTTCTGGTGCTTCGGTATAACTAAATCCCAATGGCTGAGTGCCACAGTGGATTTGCTACAGACAAAATTTCTCTCTACAATAAAATAGTGTTAAAATGCATTTTCAGTGTAGCGCCAAAGAACATTCTTTATATGTATTTGTAAAGATAGTTTTTGAATAGATAATATGTGCACATGGTACAGAATTTTTTGCTGTGTCCAACTTCTCTCCCCCGAGGCAGTCAGGGTCTGCAGTCTCTGGGCAGCCTTCTAGTGGGAGTCTGTATTGATAAGATCTCGTTGATCTTTTGTCCACACAGTTTTACATGTTGCTTTTTTCCTCGTTTGCCATCTTGATGACTGTCAGTACTAACAGATAAGCTGCCTTAATCTGTATACACATACTGTAATTTATATAACTTTTCTTATTGATGGATGTTTAGATTGTGATGGCAAAAACTTAGAAAATAAATTGGCAATAAATACCTTTAACAGGTACCTGATATACATATGTAAGTATACCTGTGCAATTAAGTTCTTGGATGTGGAATTGCTGGGTCAAAGAGACATGTGTGTTCAAGCATTTTTTTATAGCCTTTGCCCTCAGTACCAGAATGTAATAATTCACTCTCTTTGCATTGCACAAGAGAGTAGATCTGTGCTCACTCCTGCCGGTATAGTATGTTAAAACTTAAATTTTTGTCTATCTTGTGTGTACAGTTTTTCGACTTTACAGTCTTGCAAAAGCGCTACCGAATCAGGAGAAACTGTACTTCGGATTTTGAATTTTGAGCTTTTTCCAGGCTAGTGACAGGCCATACGATACTCTGTTGTGATGCTGGACAGACCAGCATTCAGGAGGGTAAGCAACCTGGACGCTGACACTCTTCTGCACCCAGATAACTATTCTATTTCTCACTTTTGGTACAGTATTCAGTCAATTACAGGAGCTAGTCAACACTTCATTATAAAGTAGTCTTCATGCTAGATGATTTTGCTCTACTGTAGCCTAGTGGAAGTTCTGCGAGCACGTTTAAAGTAGGCTAGCTAAGCTCTGATGTTTGGTAGGTGTTTTAAATGCATTTTCGACTTAGGATATTTTCAACATCGGATGGGTTTATCAGGACATAGTTCATCCTAAGTTGAGGAAGGTCTGTATAATGTTTTCATTTGTACCACAGCTTTTCGTATGTTTAAAATCCATTTGTTGGGGGTTGACCCTGAAAGTATACAGGCTTTATTTTTGGAGTGATGAAAATGTTGCACCCCCTTTGCGAATATACTAAAACCACTGAAATGTATACTTTATAAGGGTGAATTTTTTGGCAGGTGAATTATATCACTAAAGCTGCTTTTTTTAAAAAAGCCAGTTGTATTTTCTTTTCTGATGTCCTTATATTTCTGTTGCTTTTTTTCTTACAGGAAGTTAGTTTTTTCTTTGTTCTGTTACATGTGTTTTTCCCCAATTGGCCTTTTGCTCTCTTGATCTTGATTCATTGACTTTGTGTTTTTTTAACATTGCAGAAAATTTTCTTTTTTATATAGTTGGTCAAATCTTTTTTTTTTTTTAAGAATCCCTGAGGTAGTTTTTCATACTTGGAAAGGTTTCTCCAATATTATATATTTTTTAATTCCTGTATTTCTTCTGGCTTTTTTATGTTTCCAGAATATATATCTTTAAATCTCTGGCTTAGTTGAAATTTATTTTAGCATAGGTTGTGAGGAAAGAATGCAGTTTTTCTTTCCCTCAGACGACACCCAGTTATCCCCATTTTTTCTCCTAATAATCCATTTTATCCCATTGTTTTGAGATTACATTTTTATCATATACTGAATGCTTTTATATATTTGGGTCTACTTTCTGGACTTCTAATTCTGCCTCATTATTTTTGTTGTCTTCATAGGCTACTGTCACACTGCTTTAATTACTTATAAAGGCAAGGCCAGGCGAAGTGCTCATTCTTGATTATTTTTCCCCTAAGGGAACTTCAGAAGCAGCATTTTTAAGCTTTTAAAAAAATCTATTGATATTTTATGGCTTTTATATTAATTTGTAGATAACATGTAGACTGATTCTTATACCCCTTTTCTATTTCCCTCTCTCTTTTTTTTTGTATCATGTCTGCTCGTGCCTTCAGAGCAATGTTAAATAACAGTGATCACAGTAGGAATCCCGGGATTGCCTCCCTGAGTTTAACAGGCATGCTTTAGGCAGTATGTTAAATACTTGTAAGTGAATTTGGTCTGTATGGTTCTTTTGTTTACCACATTTGGTTTTATTATCTTAAAAATCATTTTTAAACTTTTAATTTTTTAAAATCTGTTGTGGAACAGCATAAATATCACTGGGGTTACTCATCTTGAGATGTTTGGTGGTAGAAATTTCAGTTTTACCCGTGAAACTGAATGCTGAATGGGGATTTTACTTTTGAGGGGTTGGTTTTTAGTGATTTATTCTACCTCTAATGTAATCCAAGTTTTCAGACATTTATGCATGGAAACCATTGTATTCTCTTTCTCTGAATCTTATTTTGTGTTCTTCATATCTTCATATAGATTTCTTATGTTGTTTCTTACAGGAACAGGAAATATAGTAGTCATTATGGTTAGTTACCCAAAAGGAAGAGAAATTGTGGATCTTGTGCAAAATGGAATTCCAGTCAAAATGACCATAGGGGTTGGCACCCGTCACGTCCAAGAGTTCATCAGCAGTCAGTCTGTGGTGTTTGTGGCCATCGCCTTCATCACCATGATGATTATTTCATTAGCTTGGCTAATATTTTACTATATACAGCGTTTCCTATATACGGGTTCACAGTTTGGAAGTCAGGTAATTATGGGGAACTCTTTTTAACTTTGCTTTTTAAAAGGTAGTTCATAAATATTTCCCATATGTATTGCTTGAAGTTATGTTGAACCTTTTTTTTTCAGTGCTCTAATCCAAATTTCATTTTCACCCATAATATTTAGTTTTTCTTAAAAATAACTTTTTGATTAGGATATATTAAATTTTCTGTGGGAAATTAGATGCCTTTAAATCCAGATGACTTTTTGCATGTTCTGCTCCTGCTACTAAGACATGAAGTAGAATGGACTTAGTTAATTTGTTTAAAAAGGGAACCCAGGGCTCAAAGGCAAGAGGCAGGGAGAAGGTCCTCCCTTCTCCGGTGGGGAGCGGCTTGCCATTCACCTGCGGGGAGAGTAATAGCAAGGAGGAGGGCAGTTGAAGAGCCAGAGGCCTCTGTGATCATTTTGGGTCATCTTCCACCTGACTGCCGGGAAGCCTCTTTCCTTGTAGGACATTAATGTGTGGTACCTCCACCCTCAGCGTATTTCTCTCTTGTCAATATTGAAGCGTAAGAATTGTTTTTTTCTTCTGACATGGTGAAAATAAGTATTCTTGATCAAACAGCTCCTAAGTTAACTGGCTGTCCTATACATTAAGACTTAAATGGTAATTTTTTAAAAGTGTTTTTTTTAGTCCCATTGTAGTCATTTAATTTTGTCTTTTAAATGAAATTATTTCTGTAAGCTTCCTTATAAGATGTGAGTTTTTAAACATAGTGACTTAAATCTCTCAACAATAGTAATAATAATATTTTTCTTACTTAAGAGCCATAGAAAAGAAACTAAGAAAGTTATTGGCCAACTTCCACTTCATACTGTAAAGCATGGAGAAAAGGTAATATTTTCATGGCTTCCTTTTCTTTTGGTTTTTAGGCTAAAATACATATGTTTATATGTCTAAGTAATACCTTCTGGTCTGCGAAATTGACAGCATGAAATGTGGAGTTTTAGCTAGCTTGAGTTACATCTGTTGTACCGCACACCACCAACAGCTCCATCATCTAAGAAAGTCCTACCTATTGGTCTAACCCAAATGACTCTAAAGAACTTAAAGTCTATACCACAGATCCCCGATACTTTAATTCATTTCTATTAAATCTGAGGCTATGTATCTATTCTCTCTTGTTGCCATAATTTTAGGGAAGAAAATACTGGGATTTATGCAGAAGGGGAGAAAAGATATAATTAAAACTGCTTTTTAAAAAAAGAAACATTTTGAAATGGCCAACCTGAGACATAAACTCAAAAGCATACTAGAATTTTAAAGTATATTTTGAATAGGACAAATCCTTAATCTAGAACCTCAGATTCTTAGAGGAGAGATTCGTTAATGAAAATAGCTGCTACTGCAGTAGTGTTATTTTAATAGTCCATCTTCTGTGCTGTGATTGTTGATAACTGTGTTGACTTACTGCTATGAGTTGGTTCAATTGTTTTGATTTAATTGTTTGATTTTTATCTCACCAAATTTTTGGGACTTAATCTATACCACCCTCTATTCCCCTTAAAAAAAAAAAGAGTAAATACCCTATTGTATGTATATATTATATATATTATATATATATGTATTATATATATATATATTCCTCTGACCAACTTGAGGGTTTAAAACAGAAATAACAGTAAGTTATAGACCTTTTTTGATTTTTTAAAAACTTTGGAATCTGATATTAATGGCTTATGTTATATATTTAATATTAAAATCCTCTTGGAATTGTATTTTTGGCTGCCATTCCTTCCCTAATGCCTTTTACATTGAAGTAACAGTTGAATTTTAATAGTTTGTGCAGGGTACTGATCTCTTTCCATGCAGATGTATTGAATCGAAAAAGTTAAAAATCAGTTTCCCATCTCATGGCTTGGGATTAGCATCTAATGTCACATCACTGGGTTCCTTGGGGAGAGCGTATCCAGTGAATGCCTAGGACAAATTCTGCATGTGTTGGGCATACCAGCTGCTTAGCAAATATGTAGCTTTTTGTTTGTTGGGTTTTTCTGCTGATTCCCCTCCCCTTATTTATTTTTTCCTTAAAAAAATTTTTTTATACTGAGGTACATAGAATAAATGCACAAATCTTAGTGTACAGCTTGATGACTTTTGACATGTGTACACTCATATAACCTTTACCTAGATCAAAATATCAAACATTCTCACTAATTTATCCCCCTTCACCTTTTTCACCCGTCCTTCCACCTATCTCCCCTGTGGCAACCACCTGTCTATTCTCTGTGTTCATGAGTCTCTTTCTGTTTTGTTTGTTCACTTGTTTTGTTTTTTAGATTCTACATATAAATGAAATCATGCAGTTTACTGAATCAAGTCTTTGAGAATATAAGTAAATTATAATTATCCTCTTTCTATACAGGACATTTTTGAAAATCTGATACCATGGGCTGTTTTTGAAAGTTGTCAAAATAATGGTTTAATAAAGGATCCCTAAACAGTCCATGAGGTATATACATGGATTTTCCGATAATTTTGCATTTTAAACTTACACAGAAAAATGTTGTATTTTCTTAAATCTACATTTTATCCATTCTGGAGACTGGTGTTTGGTTTCTAATTTTCCATTTCTCATGGACTCTATCACAGTAAATGTATAAACTTGCAACCATTAGGGACTTTAAAAATTACTTAATCATTTTTACATGTCATATGATAAATAAGTGATAATATTCACTTTAGCTGCAACATATATTTTAAATGTAATAAAGTTAATTTTAATATAATCTGTGATAACATTACATATAAATGAATTTTTATTGCTTGCCAACAACTGATGCACATGGCTAAATATATTTTTAAGTAAGTTATGTGAGGATGGTGTAGCCATGTTCCATAAAGTTGCAGCCACATGCAGAGGCTGATTGGTAGTTCCTGAATCCATATGAGAATCCTGGGAAAGAGAGTCTCATTGGTCTGTCTTGGGTCAGAAGACCATTCTGGGCCCACCTGCTTTGTTTGATGGGATGAGACCAGCTGGGTAGATTGGGGAAGAGGGGAACACCACTGGAAAGGTCTAGAACCCATAGATTCTTAGAAGAGGAAATTTCATCACAAGATAGCTTCCTCCCCAGCAATTTTTGTTTCTTTTTACCTTTGTTAATTTGATAAATGAAAAATGGTAACTTACTTTAATTTGTAATTCTTTTTTCCCTAGTGAAGTGAATATTTTCACATATTTAGCCCATTTGCATTTTCTTATTTGCAAGCTGTAACTCTGTTCTTCAGCAAATTCTAATTCTAAAGTGCTCTCATTTTTGTTTTTGATGATTACTGAAAATAAGTAACTTGCTGGATATTCATTCACTTTATAAGTTTTATATTTGAAAACTAATTTATCACATGGTAAAACAGGCATTTGCATTTCTACAACCCTTTAAACCTGAACACTTAAAAAAAAATGAATACTACCCTCATATCTAAATACCTACCATTCACGCCTGATTAGGTAGATAATGACATTTTTTTCCTTTTCTGCCAGATTCTTTTTAGCAATGTTTTGATGGTGGAAAAAAGTAGAAATTGTATTTAGTTTCAGGTTGTACCAGTGTAGAGTAGAATTCATCACTGTTTTCCACAGGATGCAGTGAGTTTTACCAAGGTGATAATCTATATCAATGATATGATAAATTTCTTTTCTCTCTTTTTACAGGGAATTGATGTTGATGCTGAAAATTGTGCAGTGTGTATTGAAAACTTTAAAGTAAAGGATGTTATCAGAATTCTGCCATGCAGGTATGTTTTTACCTCCTGAGATGTTAAAAATTTTTGGATAATTTTTAGGTTTAAAAAAGAGTTTTATAAAAGATTTATGTGTCTTTTACAATATGAAGATCTTGCCATCTGTGATGATCTTGTGATCATTTCATCGTTTAGACAAGAAGCTTCATGTCTTCAGGGTGCCTGGATGGTATTACTTTAAAATTCCTTTGCCTGGAGACTTTGGTCTTTGTCATAGACTGGCTTTTAGTCTTAAGTAAGGCTTTGCTAGACTCCTGGGAATTCCATTATACTTTTAGTGATCCAAAAAGTGTATTTTTGGGGAGTAAGGAAACTGAAGCAAGGCAGATGAAAGACCCAGTCAGGGAGAGGCTAGGAAATGACTGGCAGGAAGCAGGTCAGGGGAGGGCTTTGCTGTTATTTGCACCTAGGCTTCAGTGCTTTTTGGAGTTCTATAAAATAAATATTCCTCCCTTTAGTTACACTAGGGGCTTGGTTTTAGCAACAAGGGGTTGTGATTTCCTTTTTAATAATGGGATACTTTAATTGATAACTTTTTTAAAGCATTGTTAGAACAATGTAAAAAAATTATAATGTGTTTTAGGTCTCGTTGATTTTCATTATACTTTGCACCTATTATGAGAAGCAGGTCACAAGGTAATACGTGGCTGCATTCTGCATGTTTGCAGAGTACTTTAGCATATCACAGATACTTTGTACTGGATTAAGGTCTCAGTAATTCTGTGAGGAAATCAGTGAATATCAGAATAGCAAAATGCAAGTTACCTGAATAAAGAGAGCTAACTTAAATCTCTAGGTATTTATATGGGGTTGGTGTAGTGGGTACTTAATGAATTGGGATCAGTATGGCTTGATCACTGTGCTATAGAAATATTACAGTAGAAAAGCATTTTTTTTCAAGGATAGTTTAGAGCAAGTCTTTCCAACTCAAAAGGTAATGCTTAGGATGCTGCACAATTGAACAGCCAAGGGTAATTTTTATAGCATCAGATACATCCCTGTGGTTGACATGGGTTTTGTACTTGACCCTCATAAGCAGAGGTGTTACATGTGCACATTTCCTGGTCTCTTTATTAGGGTTTTTAGTTTTTTCCCCCATTTTCTCCTGTAATAAATTTCCCAGTAAAGCCAACATGTTGTGTTTTTGTAAAAATTATTCCTTTGGGTCAGTCATGTTCAGTTTGAGGGTAGAAATGTCAAAAGTCAGCTGGATTAGACTATCTGATGTAATTAAGTACTATTACTTTTTTTGACTGCATGAGATTTCTGTATGAAGAAAAGACTTCCAAATGTCACCAATGACAAGAGTGATGGACAGTTACTGAGTATATACTGTGCCCGGCACTGTTGGAAGCACATTACATGTTTGCTGAGTTCAGAGTCACAGCATCAAGTCACAGAGCGGGTGTTTGAGCCCGTCTGTCTGGCTCCAGTACCCGCACTCCTAACTTCTTATCTTCATCACTCATAGAAAACGGCTTCATCACATGGGAGGAAAAGCCAGCCAACTAAGATAAATCAGTAACAGAAGGAAATACATACGCAATTTTTTCCTTTTTTTGATTCTGAGAAGTGATAGGTGTTCACTACAGCAAAATGCAGAGTAAACAGAAATACCTGACAGAAAATAAGTGTTTTTTTAAGACTATAACCCAAAGGTGATACTTTTAATATCATTTTATGGACTATAAAAGAGACTACCAGTTTAGTATGAGTTTATTACTTACTGTTAGTTTACTATTGGTTTATTTATGCCATATTTATTTCCAAAAGGTTTTCAAGTAACTTACAGAGGCAAATCAAAATACAGCCTAGCATGAGGTGGGAATAAACCATGCTGTTTTTGTGGAGTGAAGGGAAAATTTTTCTTTCAGTGACAGATTCTGTTTAACATGGGAAATAGAATAGATAATTACTTAGGGTAAGTGAATAGACTAGAATGTTGATTTGACGTCATTTAACTGGTAATGAGAGGATGAGTTGGTAGAATGTGTTGTTTCCTTTATAAGATATAAACATTTATTTTAAAGCATTAACACATACTTAATTTTTTTAGGCATATTTTTCATAGAATATGCATTGACCCATGGCTTTTGGATCACCGCACGTGTCCAATGTGTAAACTTGATGTCATCAAAGCCCTGGGATATTGGGTTTGTTACATTTTTGTTTATATTCAATCTCTGCCCCGGTTCTCCCTGAGTGATTCAAATTTGTTACTGACCAGAGGCAAGAGGAATGAATTAAATGCTCCTTCTAACATCCTGTGGGTCCCTGAAGAAATTTCCTTTTTATTAAAAATGAATTTTTAAGACATTATAAAAAAATTAATGCATTAAATTTGTGATTATAGAATAACATGCTAGATGTTCCCCCAGAGAGTTTGTAATTACATAGAACAGTATACTTTGATATGCTACACTGCAGAATGTATATGTGCAAAATCAGTTTCCTATAAACAAGAGTCTTAAAAATCTCTGAAATGAAAGGAGCTTCATACATTTTTCTGGCCCAAGGTGTGTTATTTTACATATAAGGAAACTGAAGCCAACACTCCTTGACACCAGTTCTCCCAAGTCCTGGGTTTCAAAATCAGATACTCCTGGGCACCTTTGTCTGGCATTGGATTTGCTCCTCCAGTTTGTGATACTTAGATGGTCATAGGGCCTTCCTGGGAAAAAGACACGGAGGCAAAGTGACGGCACGTCACGGTAGCCTGCTGCGGGCAGTCCTCATGACTGCGCTGAGGTAAGTGCTGCTGCCGCCTGGTAGGAACTTGGACGGAACTTGGACTTCGAGAAGCTAGTTAAGTAACTCGCCTGAGTTCACACCCTGGTTAATGGGGGCTCAGCTTTCACACACATTTGCTTAATTCCAACTACTTAATTCAACTACTGTCCTCCCCAGAATGGGAGAGACATTGAGGACAAATCCAGATTGTGACTTTTTAATTTTTTAGAGTCTTCATGTCATGAATTAATGTTTCAAAATATTCTTTACTAAATAGTAAATAGTTTTGAAGTAAAGATCTTTGAAAAAATTTAAGTATCGATCTTTTATTGCTAAACACATTTCTAGAGCTTTTGTAGTGTTTATTGTAGAGTTAGGAACTGCAAAGAGGTTGTTTTATGATAGTCATTTGATGCAACTTAAAGTCATACCAGCCCCTAAGGCCACAGGTCTGCTTAAAGTGTCCTCTCATCTTCTAGCTCTGTGTGTCTCCGAAAGATAGTCGAGAGACCATTGCCTTAAACCCCCTGTAATTCTCTGTGAATTATATTTTTCATTTGTGAGTTCAAGAATGCCCTCACCATACCAACACAGAGAGGGGGAAAGTCAGCATTCAAGAACTGTCCTAGTACAGAACTAATCCTCTTTCACGTCTAGGAAACTTGTCTTTCCTCTAGAATTTCCAGCATTCATTTATTAACAGCTGTTAATAATGATGGCTCTGCTTAGCCTGGCATAACATGCTTTGTCAGTGAACTCCACTGACCCCTCTGTGCTCCAGTGACTGCAGCTCAGACAAGAGCATGCACCTTCCTGGGAGGACATTTTAAGCAATAGAATACAGAGAGCTTGACAGATGTTCTTCTTGAAAAGTTTTCCTTCATCCCCTTTCCCTTCTTCCTTTCCTTCATTAGATACACTCTGAAACTCATTTTGTTATTTTCTGAATTAGTAATTTTAATCTTTTTACTTCAAAAAGTGTCAAAAAAAGTGTCTATAAAAGAAATTTCATGGACCTTTAGTATTGCAACTTTAATCCTCATGAGGTTTTTTTGGAAATATATCTACATGTATATTTCATATATTAAAATTTAAGATTATTTATTTTACCTAAAGCTGGATTGCTTTGTTAGAATGGTAATTTCATAAAGCTAGAATATGTAACCCCAGAAAGTGTAATTTCTCTTTTGAAGAACAGAAACCTATAGTAGTGACTTTAAATCATACTAAGAGATCAGGGTTTTTTTTGCCCATAATTTTTTTTTTAATCTTTTAACAAATAGACCATCTTCTGTAGGCCCTTTGGCCCCTCCTGCATTGGGTTCCATAGATGATTAGACTCATACTCTTGTATGATAACTAGTTCTCATTTTCAAGAAAATGACCACAGTGAGAGCTGCCACCAGCCCTTCACGCAGACCTCAAAGCTGATCTTTGGGTTTCAGCTCTAACCACTTTGTACCATTTGTCACTCTTGTGTTCATTCCTTTAGCAAGCTTTGTCCAAGAATGCTGTCTAAGGTGTTAGATCTGAACTTGGCTCTGGCGAGACAGAGATGAGTAAGACACAGCGCCCCCACTCATGGGCTCTCGGGGATTCCACTCCTGGACTTGTGGGGTGCCAGGGTATACACCCAAACACAGCATGGCAATAAGGTGTGTTTGGAGCACCGTGGGAGTGCAGAGGAAGGACTTTACTCTGCCAAGTGGAGTGGGAAGGTAAAGAGAGTCATTTTCCAAGGGAGTCTGAGCTGGGTGTCCAAGGATTTGTCAGACACATGAGTATCTTGCAGATTGGTGGGGACTTCACAGGGGTCTGAACGTGTAGGATTGGAGACTGGCAGGTACTTAAGTTGGGAGGGTATTCAGATAAATACCTGGAAAAACAGATGATGGCGCCTCAGTGAGATTTGTGGCTTGGTGTGTCAGGAGTCGAGTTCTGAGGGTGTTGAGTTACTAGTGACAGGAAGGTGGTGTGCCATATGGTATTGGCAGGAGGTGGGTGGAGACCTCAGGGAGACGACAGTGGGAGCAGCAGGCTAAAGTTGCTCTTGGCCCTGAGAGCCCAGAGAGGGCATGTGGGATGGGCAGCATTTTCATTTGAAGCAGAGGTGGCAGTCCGAGCCAAGGCTCACCATGAACCCACAGTGAGGTCACCTGAGCAGTGGTTTCCCCCTGTCTACAACACAGCTCTGCCTCTGGCGTTCATCAGAAGAGGTATCCAGGGTCTTCAGCTGTTCAGACTCAATGTAGTAGCACTTAGCGGCTCAGCTGCACTTTCACAGCCTTTTCTTCTTCTTTAAAGCAGCAAATGGACGTTAGAGGCAAACAGGCAGCTGACAGACACTCTCTAAGGAAGGAAGCAGAGATTATTTTTGAGTGAACAAAATAGTTTTGAGGCCCTTTGTTGTGCAGAAACCTTGTTAATTTGCAAAAGTCTAGCATCTAGCTGTAAAGCCAAGTGGAGTGGGAAGGTAGACGCAGTTAGGGTAGAGTGTGGTTAGACACAGTAATTCAGGCTCATGGCTGGACAGGGAGTGAGCAGCAGACGGCCAGGCTCAGGAAGGCAGGATGGTGTGTTTGTGACAAAGCTTCTCTTTCTGTCAGTAATTTAAATGGGGACTGCTTGTATCAAGGGGGAAAAGTGGGTTTTGGAATAAAAACATTTAGGTCTTGGAAAAGCTGCTTGTTGAGAAGTAATTCATTTTCTGAAATGCCAAGTGAAGATACTGGTATACTCTTTACTCCATTTCATGTATAAAAAGAAATGTTTGTAAGCAAAAGATGATGGAGGTAAGCTTTGACCATGTATTTAGAAAAGGCATTTTCTTTTGTTCTGCCTCTCACGGGAGAGCTTGAGGATGTGCAGGAGACACCCCCACCAGAACCTGCCCCTGGTACTGTGGCTGCGAACCTGATTACTTTACAAGGCGATGACAGGCGTGATGGGAATGGTTCACCATCGTTGTCCCATGAATCGGTGCCTCAGGGTGAAGCCATCTTCAAGGAAGATTCAGGAGAAAACACAGCCTTACTAGGTGAGTAGCTTGCAGGTTATAAAACAAATGATGTTGTCAGTAGTTGAAACAAAATGAAGAAATAACATGCAAAAAAACGCGAAGGAAAAGTGGAAAACATAACCTCTCACCTAGAAGTGCCATTTCAGCTTTTTGATAAATATCTTTCCAGGTGTTTTTCTTTATTTAAGGATAAGGAGAATATCATTTATATGCTACTAGATAACCTGTTTTTTATCTTAATGTATGAAGCTTTTTCTGTTTCAACAGATAGATTACGTGATTTTGTATAGCTGCATGGTACTATATTGCAGATTTACTGTAATTTCTTTAAACCATGCCCTGTTGATGGACTTCTATTATCAGTAACACTTTAAAATCACTAGGTGTATATATTTACCACTGATCTGATGGTTTTCTGTCATTCTGAAAGGTAAAATAGTGAATCACATTTCTTTTATTACTGATAGGATTTCTGCCTTATCATATTTGTCGGTCATTTATATTTCTTCTCTAATGAGTTGCCCATTTCATCTTTAGCTTATTTTTCTATGGAGAAAAAATATTTTTTTTAATTGATTATAAGAGCTCTTTTGTCTTTGTCATAAGTACTATGTTTTCTCCCCCAGTTTCTGTGTCCTGTGACTTCTTATGTTTTTGCTAGATAGAAATGTCTGTTATCTAGTTCAGCTTTCATTCTTTCATGATTCTGCCTTTTACAGTGTGCTAACTTAGGAAAGTCTCAGGATCATAAAAATATTAACCTACATTTCTGTAATATTTGTGGTTTTGTATTTTACATTTAAATCTTTACTCCACGTAGCCTAAGAGGGAGATATAACTAACCTATATTTTCCCCAAATGTTTTAACATTTCCTAATGTTGTTCAGTGAATAACAACAACTTGTGAATAATATGCTTTGATATTTGCCAAGCAAGACAAATTCTTTCATGTTTATTCTTTCTAAAAAGTTACTGGACTATTCTGCATTTTTTAGAGATTAGTTTTAAAATCATTTTGCTAAGTAAAAGAAAGTCCAATCAGAATTTTTATTGCAATTGAATTAATTTACAGATTACTTTAACTGGGAAGAATTCATGCTTCTAATTTTGAATTTTGCCGTCTGAAAGAGGAAGCACATTTTTCCAGATCAGTAATATTCGAACTGGATCAGTTTGTCTTTTTAAGCATGTTTAGTACCTGTGAGGCAAAGGTAGAAGTAGTAGAACTTAAGTTTTAAATCGGCAGAGGGAAAAAGACTGCATTGTGGAAGGAAAAAGGGGGAGAATTGCTTTTCAAAAGAGCATCAGAAAGGTGGAAATTTGAACTGTGGTAGGTCCCCAGCTGCCCACCTCCCTCTGGGACGAAAGCACCTTCCCTGGAAGGCAGCTGGGCCCTTGAGGCTCTCAGGGGGAGGAATTTACTTGTATGGAGCAAAGCACAAACCAGTGTAATTTTTGCCATTGCCTTCGTCTCCAGAAAGGAACCTAAATTTGCTTTCTCTAGCACTTGAGCACCCTTGATATTTAAAGATAAGCAAAGACTCTTATCCTGAGGAAACATCCTTCAAAAGCGGTCTCCAGATGGTTTCTGCATTCTTGTTGCCTGGCAGTCGTTAGTTTGTCAGCATCTCTCCTCCCCTTCTAGAACTAAGAAAATATCATTTGAAATAGTTGGATAGAAATAAAGGTGGAAAAAGAAGCTGGGTTATAAAACAACAGAGTATCAGACATAGTCTGAAAAAGTTGGGCCCCTTTCCCCACCTGCCTTTTTTTTGCTTGTTGTTTTCTTTTTGTCCTTTTTAAAGTTATGAAGTATTTGTTCACCAGTAAATTGACAGATGATTTATATGTTCATGTTCTTGCTGCCTTATATTTGAAGCAACATAATTCAAGATATCTTAGATTGGAAAAATCAGTTCTTTTAAGCAGACATTAGTACTTCCAGCCTGTAATGTGGCTTCACTTACAGTTGAGAAAACATTTACTTAGACCCTTAGGAGCAACTAGGAAATAAATGTGCGCTACTTTGGTAGGCTACTTGGTGGAGAATGTCTCCCTGGCGAGTGCTTCTTCTGTCGCCCATCTGACCTTCTTAGCTCTGTGTAAGTGAGGACAAAGTATTTGGTTTTCTCGTACTATAAAAAACCTTCGGTGCTGAAATTATTTTGTACTCCTCTTTCTGGTAATACCAGACTATCTGGATCTGAATGCCAGTTCCTCTTCCAAGATACTTTACCTACTGTGTGCCTCAACTTCCTCATCTGTAAAATGAGGGTAATGGCATGCTAGTCTCTAGCTCATAGGGTCAAGATCTGTAACCCCTTAAATGCATGCTGTTGTGTTTATGCACAGTGACACCACCATCACCGTGGGCATGTTTTACTTTTGAAAATGTCTCAAATAGCACCAGCCCAGCTGTGTCTGTTGGTGGTGCCATGCTGATCTGATCGGTGTTGTTGGGCTAACACTGGAAAACCTCTCATACTGTGAGGAAGATGTTTTTCTTGACTGTCCCTCTGGAAAGGGGTGTCATTTTGACATGTAATTTTTTTAAACTTTTCTGTAATTTGTTTCTTGAATTATAAGCTGCGGATGAGTCACAGTGTTTGTCATCACAGTTCAGAAAATGCCAGTGACTAATGTTGGCTTTTGTTGCTTTGTTGTAGAAACAGGCAGGAGTGACTCTCAGCATGGAGGACCTGTCTCCTAGCGCACAGCACACCCCACGGGCAGCGTCATAGAGAGGACTTAGACTTGGATCAAAGGACTTTTGTCTTTCAGCATGTATTTTGTATATTTGAAAATAATGTTCATCTCTTATCTTTCAGGTTCTGGTTTGATATACAAATAAGATATTTTATTCTTAAAGAGACTTTTTGATTAGTCGTCACATATTTATCTATTAAAATATATCATTTGTGATAAACAATAAGTTGAGACTGTTGAAAGGAAATGACTAGGGAGACACTCTAATTAAAGGATGAGTGTTTTTCTAAAAGACTAGCCACCACGGTATTGTAAAAAGGTGAATTCTGTTTCTCAAGGATGGATGTAGACTAAGCACACTGTATTTAGACTAGTCAAAGTAGATTTGTATAATTAAACTTAATAATCATGAGTTTTCCCTGGAGGAAAGACTTTTTTAGAACATTCAACGAGGTAAGAGAAATCTACAGCTTTCTTGTGCCTCTGTATTACATACAGATACTTCAAAACCTGGGAACACTTTTACATTGTTGTTTTCTGTTTGAAATCATGAGAAAAGCACTAGATGACTTCAGAATTTGCATTTTTCCCTTTTATTACCTAATTTCTTGTGTCACCTTTATGGGAAGGGAAATTTGTCCATTTTTTCTACAAATAAAAAAAGCTACGATTCTGTATTGCATATGAGCAGTAAGTTCTTCATGGCCTTGTTAAGTCATGTAGGCAGGCTGGAGTCTGTTTTTTCATAGATGATGAATACCATATATTGGTTCCAGCTGCAATTTAATCTTTATAATTAGAAGGGTGATAGCTGGAGAATTTTTATTGTTGTGACAAGATAAACAAGTAGGCAACTTTCTTGATTAGTTTTAAAGCAAAGTTAATGACTGTGACCTTGTTTAACCATCTGTCCTTTTTACTCATTTGCTGTTCTTGCAGGAGGAAGGTGCAGGCTAATATAAAGCTTCAGGGTATGGCTCTCTAAAGTTTTATGCAGTGGTTAAGTAAACACACACATCTGCTCATCTCTCAGGTAGAAGTCCAGGAGGATGTTATTTTTTTAGAACTTGAAATTCTGGTCCTTTGTTTCTTAACTCTTAGTTACTGTGTATGTATGTATTTTGTGGGTAAAAATAAACTTGAGAAAATATAATTTAAAAAGTATAAAGAATTTATTCTTACAGCTGTATCTAAGATACAAAGTTTTATATGGCTTATTGTTTTCAAGGTATTTACCCACACTTTGCTTCTAGCTACTCCTGGTGAAATATTTAGTGAGTAAACAGTTTTACTGAAGTAAACCCTGCAACCAGATTCAATTTGAGGAGCTATTGAAATAGGGTATTTGTCTTTGTGCTCCCATTTTCACAGACATCCTCAAAGGAAGTTTCCTTAATAGGCATTATCTTTGAAATTTGCCTTCTGTGGTTCATTGTGAATAGGAAAATATGTCCCTGAGTCTGCATCAAGTAGATTGTTTGCTTTTAGTATTTTAGGAAACATATTAGGGGGAAGTGCTTTAATTAGTAATTCTTGCCAGCAGCTACTGAAGCTGACTCTTAATGATAATACTTTGACAAATCAAGGTAGTTGTTTTTGATAATTACAGGAGTGTGATTTCTTTATCAGCCACTATCATAATACAGCTTTCCTTAAAACAAGAGAATTGAATTAAGGCTGGTTATATTATTTATGGCAGTGGTCATTTTCCTTCTAATGAGTGTCATAAAAGCTGTTTGTTCACCAGTGAGGTAGAAAAAGTTTTGTTTTTTTTTTTAACTTTAAAAGTCGCAGGCATGTTAAAGAGCCAGTGTGTCCAGGAACGTGAAGCACTCTAGCCTGCTGGCCTGCCTGGGTGCGGCTCCTGGCTTCCTGTTAGAAAACCACAAGGGTCTGAAGGAGAGGTGCAAAAACACCGCACCTCCTGCAGGTAATACTTCTTAGCATGCTGCATTTTTAGGGCTCTTGAAAACACAGATTCTTTCCTGAAAGATTGTTTCCTGTAGCTGCTGAGGAATGATGACAATAAAAGGCCGAATTGCAGTGTGTCCGGCAGCAGTTTGCTCTCTGTGTGGTGCACGATGACAAAACCTCCTGAAGCGAAACCACCAGTCTGACCTCAGCAGCATCAGGACTGGAGTGTCCTGGCTTGGGAAGCTTCCAGAAGGCGTACCCAAAGAGAGCCCAAGTATTTTTAAGAAAAAAACATTCAGTGACCCTTGGACAACACTGGGGCTTAAACTAGTAAACACTGTATACTTTAGAATGTACATAAAAACAGTAATAGACCTTCAAGAACAGGTGTGTTCCCACTGCAATGAAATTCCCTGGTAAGAAAGCTTCGCATAGCAGCGGTCTCTTCTTTTGAGCACATTAAAGTTCATTTGCTTAATGAAGGGGGAGACTGTAGTACATGTGTATTACTGACTGGAACTTGAGACAATTGTGTTTTAGTCAAGCAGCTTCTTCGAGCTCCGTGTAAACTCTACTATGTGATTTACAAAGCACAGCATGTTTGGCCTGAACCAAAGCTATATTTGGCGTAACATGTAATGCTTCTGTGATACAACAACCAATCAGAAAAGCCACCTATGCCTTTCCCAGTTAAGTTTTTGATATTTTAAAAACATAAGCATTGCTCTTCCAGAAAAATACTAAGTGAAATTTCTAAAATGTCTTAATTGGCTGTGCACCTAGAGATCAGCAAAGTATAAAGTAAATTGTAAATCGGAAGTATTTATATTACATTAGTTTTAAGTTAATAGTCAATCCATTCTTTCTGCCGAGTAGTGAATTTATTGTACATTATGGGCTAATGAGAAACCTGGGAACCCTGACACCATCTAGGGGCTGATTGTGGTTCTTCAGCCCCAGGATTATATTTAAGTGCTTGTGGAGGCGTCTTGGATTCCTGGTGATTGCACAAAAAGGCCAGATAGAAAATGAAATCAGCAAAAGGTCTTTGGTAGAGAGTGAGAATTTTAATGAATATGTTAAGTTCTTCCCATGCATTAATTTTCAGTACTCTTGAAAATCTTATCTTCAATGTTACCATTCAGAATAGCATTTAAAATAGGGGAAATTCTCCATGGGAATATGAATCATTACAAAATGTATAAACAGTGGTAGACGCTCCTTAAAATTATGTGAAAATGTATATGGAGTCTGTAAGAATCGTGATACCATTTCTTTTTAAAGTGTTTAAACACTATTAAAGAGAATTATTTAATATATTTTAGGATCCCAGATATTTTTTAAATTCTCTTTCTACCGTTACTTAGTGCCATCTTCTTTTTAACAGGTGATCTGAAGATATTAAAGCTTCAAGCTGAAACTAGAAAATCCAGAGAATTCAGGATGTCTTTTTTAACAATTGAACTCATCTGATTATACTTAAAAATCGATTGCAGTTATTGAATCCCAGGATTATAATTAGTTTATTTTATTTCAGGTAAACTTTCCTCTACTTTTAAACATGTTTAATGAAGAACGTTTTTCTGGTGTTGTAAATGTAAATCTTGACTTTTTTTATAAAATGTTCTATGACTAACTACTTTTCTTTGTAAGCTGTTTATTTAAAACAAATTTGAAAGTTCCTCTTTCGGGTAAACACAATTCTGTGATCCTCAAGTGATGAGCAGTAGTCAGTCTCAACATGTGCAGCTTTGCCTAAAACCTGTGAGCCCACCATTAGCATGTGGGGGGCTTTGTAGTCATTTGTGGACGCACACCACAGGGTGGACACTGAGTCAGTCACTTGACCCATGTTCTGGTTGAGGTTGAACAGGAGGACACTCTTTCTGCCTTGTTTCAACTCTCAAACTGCCAACACATGTCCTTTCCATGGTGTATTTGGTGCTGGGTTTTCCAAAATTTTACACTTTTTTTTCCTTCGCATGATTCCAGTTTAAAGTGGCCCCCAAGTGTGGTGCTGAAGTGTTGTGTAGTGTTCTAAGCTTGAGGCTGTGGTAAGAGAAAATTCATGTTAGATAAGCTTCATTCAACATGAGGCAATGCCATTGGCCAGGAGGAGTTCAGCGTATCAGATCAGTAACTCCTGGAGCCCAAAGTTGGGCTGCTTCCAACAGTGGTAGTGGATGAAACTTTCTGGAATGGCAGAGTATTTGGCTAAGAATTGTTTCTTTCCCAGGGATAGTATGTAACAGCAATGTCAACTTTTAGGCATTGAGAGAAATCAAGGTTGCTGCCACCACTTAAGGTATATAAAAAGCATTCCTGTTACACTGGCTTTGATCCTTACTTCCTTAAAGCAAATGTATATACAAATCCCTTGCTTTCAGAATACCTAAGGTACAACATCTTTTATACATCTAGAAGTAGGGCTCTTTCACCAGTATTACAAGATTGGAACTTTTGCTCATCTTAAAACCAATAGGCTTGGTTTCCTTTAACTTTTGCTAAGAAGTTGAAAAGTAATTCTTGTTGAAGGATTATTTGCCTATAAAGAATGTTTTTGAAGTATCTCAGTAAATGAATTTTTCATGATCTTTTTCAAGTAAAAAAATACATCAGGTATTAGAGTTCATTAAAAAACTTTAATGTAAGGCACTGTTGTCCAAAGTTAAATGAGGGTAACACAGCCCACATGATCCTACCTCACTCTCACTCTCCTACAGGCCATCTTCCCTACCACAGGCAGCAGGTGCAGATAGGCCACTCAGCAAGCAATTTTACATGACAGTTTGTCAGGGGGTTATTCCCTCCCAATGCATTGACATTTTTCCTGAAAACAAAAAAATAACTACCTCAGACTAACAACTGAAGAACTAAGGAACATGTTTAAGAGGAAAAAACCCAGAAAACTGCCAGCTATTACAGTCTCAAAAAGGTTTCTAAGAATTCCCATATTTATAAGAGGCCCAAGAAATTTATTCTGTTGTCTATTAACGTCCTCATGACAAGAAAGAATAAAGTTAAAGTATGTCCCTTGGTTCAAACTGCTTAATGAGAAGAGCTACACACATAAATGGGTGCAAGGATCAAACCTGTTTGCCACTTGATTCAAAAACAATGAATTGCTTTCACCTGAAGGGCAGTGTGACAGATTCTTAAGAATGTCTCAGTTTACTCTAATCAAATATTTTCACCATTGGAACTTAAGGAAAACCAGATTCTTGACTTAAAAGAAGCCTGTAATTTGTGTTTTAAGCAAAAACAGGCACTTTGCTCTTTAGTGCTAAAGACCTCATCTACTTTTTTGCAGTAATTTTTTTGGGTATAACCATTCCTCTAGGTTAATCATTAGCAAACCACCTAAAAGACATTTTTCTAAGTTCTTACCAAAAATTTATCTAAAGGAAAAAAGTCATCCAGGAAAAGAAAACTGTGCTTAAAGTACATAAAGTGTTGTTTGTATGTATTAAACCACACAATCCACTTGGAATTCTAACAGTTTTAAAAATTAAATAACAGTACAGCTGAACAATGACTGGGGGTGGGGGGGGGTACTACCGTTCTGATGAGGTATTACTTTGACATTTTGGTCTCAGAAGGTGTCTCCCCAGTATCCAATGTCTTCAACAACCGGAAAAGACCAGCAGCTTCTCGTATCCTACTGAATTCAATACAGAATGCCTGCACTTCTATAAACAAGTCCTGCACATTGATAATTTTGTTACGGATCAAAGATTGGAGAAAGACACACACAAGACGCACCAAACGATTCTGAAAAAGAAAGAACAAATTTTAGTGTGCCCATTTTCTTGGCATGTGTTTCATAAAATTTACAAAAATTTCTATTACTTACCTGCATATATTTATCTTTAATTTGCTCACAAGTAGAGATGCAATTTGATATATAGAGGTGAATAAATTCAGGAGGTAGATCAACAGCTGTAGTTAGTCTGTTTCATAAGGTTAGAAAGTTAGGCCTGTTGATTTTGCTAACATTAAAAAACGACCATAAAATGCAAAATTTCCTTTGGTCATTTAGTGAAAATTTCTAGTATGTGATCCAGTTACCTAGTTTTAAATATACAAATAAACCTAAGAGTCATACCCACTTGTTAATAAATGACACTTGCCATTTTTTAAGTCTATACTTAGCATTACACACAATTCCTCATACTAATTTTTTATTGAGCACCATGTCTCTGTTCTTGGCTAAATCATAATTCATAATTATCTTCTAAGCTCTAATAACCTTGGCAATTATTCTATTATTTTAAGTAACATTTACTAAACTCCAGTTACTTTACACCTAAGTGTTATGCAAGGCCATGTGTCTGAAGGGTTTTCAAAAAGAGTAACGTAAGTGAAAAAACTTGGGAAAACCCATAAAATGGCAAGTAACTTAGGCAGAAAAGGGTTCCTTATAACTCAGTAAATAATCTTAGCAAAAGTTTGGAGTGGGGGATTAAGATGGCATATTTGGGAACATGGTGGGAAAGACCTAGTTAGAATGTATATCAAAGGTATGGTGGCAGTCACATCAGTTCAATCTTGTAAAGGAAGGCTGGTATTTTCCAAAAGAGTCTATGAAAGACTGAAGGAAAAGAGAAAAAGGTGGGGTGGGAATTCCATGCCCAGATAAAGGTGGGCTATGTTAACATATGGTATGAATTTCCATAAGAAATGACTACCAAACTTGACTTCATAACTTTTTTCTATAAGGCAATGGGGAATTACTGCTCAAAGTAACTGTTACCATAGGCTGCTGTAGTCACTTGAGATTTGTGTGTGTCCACAGGTTTGTTTCACACTAAGGGCAGGGGCAGGGGCAGGGTTGACAGGGACAAAAAGCAATTGAAATTACTCTCCAGAAAAAATAGTATTGATTAAAAAAAAAAAAGATGCAGTTATTTGAACTAAGGACCAGATACCCAGTAAAGACAGTAACTGCTCCAAGAACGCAGAGAAAGGGAAGAGGTGAGCCTGCAGAGCATGGCCAGTCAGAAGGCCTCGAAAAGGATGCAGCTTCAGGACAAGAAAGTGCATGTTGGTACAAAGGGGAGAGCCTGAGCCAGAAGGTAGAAGGGAATTACAGAAGAGTCAGGAGTGAGTCATAAAGGCCCAGAGAAAAGTGCCAGGAATTCTAGACCAATATTCCCAGATTTCTCTCAGCTCTTCACACCCATACTTTCCCATGAAATAGCTGTTAGTCATTAACAAACAATAACATATGTCTGTATTTGTGCAGGGGTAAAGAATATACAACTACATACATTAGGAGAACTCAATCCTTCAGAGTTTTTACTCGTAGATGCTGAATTCACATGCGGTGAACGCTAAGGCTCACATTAGCAAGTTTTCTCAGGCTAACAACATCAGGAAAAAAATTTGTTGCTAGTTATTTCCTCCGGGCCATTTAATCAGGATCTTTAAACCTCCCACATTTGACCAAGTATAGAAACTTACCGGTTTACAACTTCCATTGAATGTAAAGACATGTCCATATTGACCAAGACCGAGAAATACTCAGTGATCTGGCTTGACTGCATTAACTTCAGCAACATTTCTATAGCAACCAGAGGGTTGTTCTCCACTAGGTCAGGAAGTTTGGCTGGAGTGAGGCCAATGTGATAAACAAGTTTGGGGTCTTTTTCCAATTCACCAAGGAGCTAAATACAATCAAATATTTTAAAGAGAGGGAAGTTGAGTCAAATTCCTGCATATGAAAACAAGTACTTCATACAAAAAGCTATAAAATTACCTGCACTAAACCAACTTCACACATTTCTTCCCTCAAACCCATGATGATGTCTTGATTTTTTTAAATTTAATTTGAATTGTAAAGATACTAAAATGCAAACACCTTCAGGACAGTTTATAGTGAATCCCCTGGGTATTAAACTGGACTCAATAAATACTATCTGGATTGTAGCAATATCCTTAAGTCCTTCGTAGGCTTTTTTGTCCTGTCATCTGTTATAACCAAAAGTATTCTTCATTACCAACTAGTTCTCCCAAAATGCACAGACCACAGAGAACATTAGAAATGGGCCCTCCCGAGGTGAACAGAAATGCCAGTGAGGAGAGGGCGGGAGGAGGGAGGTCTGGCCGGCTGCAGCCCATCAGCTCCCAGCATCTTACAGTCCAGTCACTCACACTTGGTGATTCAAATAGAGCTCCTCAAAAAGTGTTTCTGCCAAACAGGTACTTCTTCTTTAAACATTTCTATGCTCTTCTCCCTGCTATACTAGTATTTACCACAGTAGATTGTGTTTTAGGATGGTTTAGTAAACAAAGTGAATTAAGAACATAGCTATTTTTTGACTTGGAAAAATGGAAAAATAATGTTTTGGTAGTAAACTGTATTGGCAATGTTATCTGACAAGTTCTAATGTCAAAGTTCAAAAACTAAAATTCACCAAACAAACCACCAAAGGGTGTCCCTACCTCCCACCCCCCAACCCCACCAGGGTTAAGCAGCAGGGGCTGTTCTGAATCTCTTAACCCACCACTAACCAGCTGGGTGATGGGGGCTAGCACTTTCCTCCTCCAATAAATGTTATTAATTCTGCTGACAGTAGAGTTACTGTCCCACTTCAATGTAACAATGTATGGAAAGTGCCTAGCTGGCACAGAGCAGGGGCAAAGCAGAAAAAAAGTGAGAGCCATCCTATCCCTCTTCTCCCAGAGTCAAACTGATCCCAAACAAAAGCTGGTCCATTTTTAGTCATCAGACTTCTTGTCCACCCAGTACAAGGACCAGAATCGGAGCAGAACACAGCTGCAGAGATCCAGAAACCTTCCCACTGCTGGCTCCTGTTGACAGTATCAGTTTATCAGTCATTCATCACTTTATGAAAACAAAAATAAACGCTTGATGGATTAAAGATAAGAAAATGTTTACAATAAATATACACCTGTGTTTGTTGAGGAGACGATAAGGGGCTTTTGAAGGCTTTGGCCATTATTCGCTTGATCTCTACACCAGTGCTATTCTTCACACACATTGATTTATCCCACTGGATCGCATGGTCTGGCTCTGTGGGATTCAGCCAAGCCAATTCATCCTCACAAATGTGGAGTGGAGGTGGCGGACGAATAAACTCTGGCCGGAAATGGCCTGTAATGAATGAGAGCAGAAATACTTCACTGTTTCTATCAGGAAGCTCACACCTGTGTGATCTGTATACCTCGCACACACATCTCCCCTAATGAAGTACATGAACAGTGCTTAATAAGGGTAACAGAACTGTCTTGAGTTCAAAATCAGAAGCAAAAATGACATAAGTCAGGGTTTTACTCAGAAAAGAAGAAAATGAAACACTGAGGACAGGTATCCCCCCAATTTTGAAAGTTTATATTATATGTCACTTTGTTTTTGTGAAAGACCAATACTTGTTTTCTCTATAATCAAAAGAAATCTCAAAGGGTTTTCAGTTTTATAAAAAGAGGAAAAAACAGCACTCAACACTGGTTTTGCAAGGCGCACCTCAAGAAGCGATAGGGGCCCCGCCAAGCTCCTTCCCTGGGACCAGCATCTCAGCACCAAGCCCACAGAGCTTTCAGCTGTGTCTGGGAGCATCTGTGCTTTATCTCAATTTACTTCATGTGTCCATTAGCAAAATGTGTCCTAGTGTATCGGGAAAGTCTAAGAGGTTAGTTTTTGGGTGGGGAGGCTCTAAAATTTTTCCATACAAATCAATGGTGATTGCCTCTTCCCTTTACACCATTTCAGCCATTACAAAAGATTTCATAAGAACTCTCCACTTTTGGATAGCAGGGGAAACCTGTATATTGTTAATATGCCAGAGACTCAATCTATGGAGAGAAGAAAGGAAATCCTGACCACAATGTGCCAACTTTTAATTCAAGCACCATCACCACTCAATAGCAAAAGGGCACAACTTACTATGTTGGTAAAGTCTTTTTATGGAAAAAATGAAGTTCTACTTGATCTCACTTATGCTATCCTTATTACCACTATTGTTTTTAGTTCAGAGACTGCTGTAATTTGTACTAGTTTTATCTTTGTATCTTATAACCTGAAGTGGCAAATTACATGGAGAAAAAGAGGTATGACTGACATAACATTCTCAAATGATTCTGGAGACTTTCATTAACCCCTAAATTCACACCTAAATTCACCATGTTCAGTAAAAATTCAACAGGAAAATGAAATGACTCAATGCTTCAACTATTTTATGGAACAAGATTGATCCCTAAATTATAAACCCACTGAAATGAATGCTGTTAGGAACTTCTGCTGAACACATTTCATACCTCACTTTGGTTTCCACATAGGGCCTCAAATGGGCTTATTTGAGTCAGATCCTAACTCCTGCCAATTTGAGATTATACTCTAGTTGACTGAAAATGTCTGTTTTCTGGCTGAGACTCACTACTTTATCTTAAACTATACTGTCTCTTCATGTATATCACCAGAACTGGCACCTGAATTTCTTTTCACACCATTTACAATAAGAAAGTTTTTAACACTTCATGAGCAGCTTGCTTATATGATAAGAGAAAGTTCTTTATCAGGAAGGAAAGGGATGCCTTAGCATTTAACTAGACTCAGTATCTGACTGATTGCATTGCACACACCTTCCTGTGACCCATGCAAGTCAGACTTGTGCCTAAGCAAGTATTAAAACCAGTATGTATGTGCCACAAACCTTCTGGCACACTGTGACTAGCTGAGACTTCAAACACTAAACCCATTTATGCCAAAGATCTACTGTAAATAGCATAAAATGTCACAGTGTAACTTTTTAACTCATAATGACACCATCCTCTGGAGAACATGTTCTTACCCCTAACTAGAAAGCATGCCTTTGTCATTAAGACCACAGAGAAGCCTATAAAACCAAAAGATGCAGCTACGGTATTTCAAGTTCAATAGGTGTTCTCCTTTGAATTAAAGCAAATTAAGAGCTGTAGGATCAGTAGAACTTTATGATGGAGAAGATAATGATAGAGAGAAGATTAATAAAGAGGTATAAAAATACAAGTAAGGTGATAAGCTACAAAAACAGACTCACTTCAGTAAAATCAGAGTATTTCTATCTTCAGGTATGCTGATTACAGGGATATAATATAACATGTCTCAGAAAAAGTCTCAGGATGCTGATAAAATAAAAATGAGTGTATAAAATTATATATACTTACTTTCAATTGGTGGCTTTGGTCCACTGACTAAAGCTTCTGTGATCTGAGAGGCAACTGAGCTGTCAAAGCCAGAATTAGAAGAATCCGGGTCTGGGTCACTGAGAATACTAGGAAAGCTAGCTTTACTTTGAGTGGGCAATTCAGACTGCCGTTCTGAAAAAGGTTAAAATAGGAGACACTTTTAAACTGAGGGTGTCTACAACATATATAAACAAAGGGCCAGATCCAAAATATATATGTTTTTTCAGAATTCCTACAAATCAGTTTTTTTAATATCATTAATGTACAATTACTTGAACATTATGGTTACTAGACTCCCCCCATTATCAAGTCCCCCCCACATACCCTATTACAGTCACTGTCCATCAGCATAGTAAGATACTATAGAATCATTACTTGTCTTCTCTGTGTATATTGCCTTTCCCGTGTCCCCCCCCCTACATTATGGGTACTAATCGTAATGCCCAATTTTCCCCTTTATCCCTCCCTTCCCACCCACCCTCCCAAGTCCCTTTCCCCTTGGTAACTGTTAATCCATTCTTGGGTTCTGTGAGTCTGCTGCTGTTTTGTTCCTTCAGTTTTCTTTTGTTCTTATACTCCACATATGAGTGAAATCATTTGGTGCTTGTCTTTCTCCGCCTGGCTTATTTCACTGAGCATAATACCCTCTAGCTCCATCCATGTTGTTGCAAATGGTAGGATTTGTTTTCTTCTTATGGCTGAATAATATTCCATTGTGGATATGTACCACATCTTCTTTATCCATTCATCTACTGATGGACACTTAGGTTGCTTCCATTTCTTGGCTATTGTAAATAGTGCTGCAATAAACATAGGGGTGCATATTTTTCCAAACTGGGCTGCTGTATTCTTAGGGTAAATTCCTAGGAGTGGAATTCCTGGGTCAAATGGTATTTCTATTTTTAGTTTTTTGAGGAACCTCCATACTGCTTTCCACAATGGTTGAACTAGTTTACATTCCCACAAATCAGTTTTTTAAAAGGAAAAAAATGAACTAATGACTTCAACTAGTATTTTATTTTAAAAAGCCTGACTGGCCAATAAACATCTGAAAAAGATGTTCAGTCCCATTAGGAACCAGGGAAAAATCAGTTAAAACACAAGATACTATTACACACCCATGAGACTGGCAAAAATTAACAAGCTGTACATATACGCAATGGAATATTACTCAGCTATAAGAAAAAACAGATCCTACCATTTGCAACAACATGGAGGGAGCTAGAGGGTATTATGCTCAGTGAAATAAGCCAGGTGGAGAAAGACAAGTACCAAATGATTTCACTCATCTGTGGAGTATAAGAACAAAAGAAAACTGAAGGAACAAAACAGCAGCAGAAGCACAGAACCTAAGAATGGACTAACAGTTACTAAAGGGAAAGGGACTGGGGATGACGGGTGGGAAGGGAGGGATAAGGGTGGGAAAAAAGAAAGGGGGCATTACGATTAACATGTATAGTGTGTGGGGGGGGCACTGGGAGGGCTGTGCAACACAGAGAAGACAAGTAGTGATTTTACAGCATCTTATTATGTTGATGGACAGTGACTGTGAACGGGTATGTGGGGGGGCACTTGGTGAAGGGAGGAACCTAGTAAACATAATGTCCTTCATGTAATTGTAGATTAATAATACCAAAATAAAATTAATAAATAAAAAATAAAAATAAAAAATTAACAAGCTGATATCATCAGATGCAGAGGAGGAGGGTGAAGTTAGGTTAGCCTTCACATTGCCACTGAGGATGGAAAATGGCACAGCAACTTTGGAAAGCAATCTGCCATGACCTGGTGAAGTTTCTCTTTCCCTCCAAGAAAAACTTCCACATGTACAAGAATGTTCACAGCAACAGCATGCTCATCAGCAGTAGAATGAATAAAGAACTTAGCAAACTTTGCCTTCCACTGTATGACTAGACAACAGCAATGAAAAGCCACCACCCCAGTGACATGTCACCAACATGGATTTCTCTCAAACGATATCCAAAAAGGACAAAAAAATTAACATGGTATGATTCCATATGCAAAGTTAAACTACAAGCATGTTCAGGAGAGAGGACGATAAGGTAAACTGTCAGTGATTATCAGAAAAGTCAGGATAGTGGTGGGGTGGAGGGGTGGGCAGCAGTAACTGGGAGACACATGGAATATCAAGGTGCTGAAAATACTCCATTTCTTAACCTCGATGGTGGTTGCTTTAGACTCATTTATGAAAATTCCTTAAAATGTGCACGTATGTTTCATGAAGTACCATTTCAGATTCTATAATTCTAAGAACAGAGGGCTAATTGCTGATTACCTAAAGAGCTACCAATGTTAATAAAAGACCATTAATCCAATGGAAAAATGGCCAGTTATGAAAGATGCCTTAGACATACAAGATGTTCAACCTCATTCAGTAAGAAAAAAGCTAATTACAGTTATCCCAAGATGCCATTTTGTCATCTCTGATTGCTTACGTACAGAAAGACCAAGATATAGGAAAATGATTTTAATGGGCATATTGTGTCATAAACAAAAAAGTACATGTTTGTCAGGAATTTTTAATAAAACTGCTGATGAGAATACTGTCACTGTTATTGGGTGAAACTCTGCCCCTTCTAGTTACTTACGTTTTTTTACTCCTAGTTTTTCTTAAAGTTAAGAAAATGCAATGGCATCATCCATCAATACATTTTTGGTCCATGTCCCCGGGGTAAGATATCTGAATGGCAGGCCTCTGCAGAGACATCTGTGCAGCTAGCACAGGGGAAGACAGGTGTTCTGGGTTTTTTTTGGCACTTGTGAAAATGAATGGATTAAGACATTTCAGTCTGAGGAAGGGTCTATAAGCAGCAAATTTAGTAGCCACTTTGCCAAGCTTCTCAATCTTAACTCTAGTCACATATTCCTTTCTGAGCTTGATACAGTTTAAAACTTTCTCAAAGGCTGACTCAAGTCATCACCCAGTTGAAAGGGAGGTCAGGCTTGACTGTCACTGGCCTGCACACAAAGCTACCCTCTTGAGAATACAGTGCTCCTGAAGACGACTGAACTGCCTCTCACCTCTGTACCCAGTTTTCACACTACCTTTAGTTAAGGAAATACCATTTTATTTCTGTTAATAGACTGGATGTAGCACTAATAGCTAATAAGTATTTTTGTGTACCTTCAATCTTAGAAGTCTTAAAAAGATTTCTCTTGGTTTTAGAAAATAACCATTGTTATACTGTTAATACTCAGTAGTTGAAAAGTGAAGTTCAGAATGCTCGAAGGAAAAAGTTGTCTATTGAAAGAGGTCACCTTATTCAAATGCATTAAATCTAAAGAGGATGGAGCTCTCACAAAATTAGTACTGCAGCTCAGTTAATCACAAGGTTAAAGGTTCACATACACAGCTATGTATTAGAATTCCCTGTGAATCACTCTCAAGTGGTAAGACTCACAAATCTGTTATTTTTGCTAAAGCAGGCAAGCAAAAGGTACCTCTTCTTATCCTTCACTGCTCAGAGGCTCACTCTGACCACCCAGTAAAAGAATGTTTCCTGTTCTATCATGACACACTTTTCCTTCAAGAGCACCCATTCCTTTGCTTATATGTGTAACACAGGTGCCAAAACAATATTGAAACAGAAGAACAAAGTGGAGGTTTCATGTTTCCTGATTTCAAAATTTACTACAAAGCTACCATAATCAAAAGTGTGGCACTGGAAGAGAGACATATAAACCAATGATACAGAATAGAGAGCCCAGAAATAAACCCTTATTTGGTCCAATGGTCTTCAATAAGGATGTCAACAGAATGTTGTTTTGGCTATTTGGGGTCCCTTGAGAATTCATGTGAATTTTATAATGGATTTTTTTTCTATTTCTAAAAAACACATTGTTGGGATTACACTGAATCTATACATCACTTTGAGTAGAACTGACATCAGAAAAAAAGTTCAAAACAGACTAAATCCTGTCCAGCATTCTTCTTAAACTGGAAAGGCAATCAATTCAGTCAGTAAACTTGAGATGAATTTGTAAGTCACATTAGCAAGGACCCAGTACTGAAGCTACGTTTTTCACAGAAGGCACTAACCTTTAAGCACAGTTAAAAAGAGCTTCATTTTAAGTGGAGTACCTCAATAAAAAAGACTTAATGCTACCACACAAGAGCACGCACACCACCAACTCCTCCTTACCAGCCAAAGCCAGCTGAAGCCCACTAATGTCCACAGACTGGCCCATGTTTCCAACATCCATCAGTGCAATCTGTCGAGGCGTCTTTTTGAAGAGTTCCCTTGGGGGTGCCAGCATCAGCTGGGAAAGAAAAAACTTTTCTGGTGGAGTTATAGGAGGTAAAAATCCTGTGAACAAAAATGTATAACGATTTCTCTAATGGTTATTTTTAAAAATTAACTTGAATCTGGTAAAATTAGCATTTTATTTGCCATATACTACTTGCCATCTCAACTCATGTATCTTTAAAAACAAACTTAGTTCAGTTAATGCAAATATACATTTGAAATTTTATGAGTTTTGGCATTATCAATGAAACTTAAGATTTATGTAAGTATTAAAAATTCTGTTTTCTAGTATTTCCATTCCTGCAAAAGCCAAAACCAAACAAAAACTTGCTCAGAAGTGCTTTTCTTTCTTCTCTACCGGCAACTGCAGAAGTTGAAGAGAAGGGGAAGCAATCCCTAGCAACACAAATACCCTTCACATTCCTGCTTCAATACACATGCAGCTACAGAACTCCCACAGTGCTCAAGGTTTGCTTCCTTTCATCCCATATTCAGTTGCTCACCCAGCCTCATCTATCCTAGAGCAGCAATGTTGGCAGACTCCATTCCCTGGTCTCCGTCCCCTCTCCCCCTCTCTTGCTGGACTACAGGACAGCCTTCCCAATTTCCCTAGCTGCTCTCCCACCACCTGCACTCCACTCTACCACTTAGTACTGTTACATTTGCCAGGTCCACATTCTTAACCTGTTTACACAGAATTAAACCCACTCCTACACCACTACTGGGCCCTTCACGATCTGGTCCTGACTTTCTTGTGGTCATGACCCTAATCTCGTTTCTTGAACTCCTCTCTTATCTAATACACTCCAGTTGCACGAAATCTTTCAGAATTCTTGATTTCAGAACATCCAATACACCCATTTCTTTGAGAAAACCTAGCAGGGCCACACCCTTCCCTTTCCACCACACCCTCATTCATGTCTAGTCAAGACCACAGCAAAAACACCACTCTGAGAAATTCTCCTGCTACACAGGTAGTTTTTACTGTGCTACCAAGGATTTTGCATGAATGTGACATTTAGTACAGCCCTTTCGATACTGTTAAAACTATGTTTAACTATGTTTATGTCTCTCCAGCTAGACTACAAGCTTCTTGAGTGCAAGGTAGCCATCTTATTTAATTCCACATACAATTCTGGCTCTGCATCAGAATCATCTGAAAAAATTTTTTTAAATACACTCTTAGATGCTCACAGCAGACTCATTCCCTGTTGTGTATCAAGCACCAACCTTACCTACTTTAACAAAAGTAATGAGGATAATGGGTAGTACTTGTAATTTTCCTGAATAATTCTACCAGCTAGGAATTATCTGCATTTTATAGATAAAAAAAACTGAGGCAAAGAGGTAAAATAATCAATCCATGGATTCCTTCCTTTGCACTTTTGTGTCTATGATGCAGTCTGTGACCTAGATCTAGGTTTAAACTCACTGTATCTGAGAATGACATTAACTAAGTCATGGTTTCTTTGCCTAACCTGTCCTTCAGAATCCAAATGTCCCTCTGACCTAAATCCCACACTGCCCACACCCTCTGCTGACGGCCCCCTAGGGTAGTGGGTCTTGACCACACACCCATGTCATGTTTACTTTCTAGGCATTCTCAAATTTCCTGAAAGCCTGGTTCAGTACCTGTACAAAAGAGCATCTCATACAACATAAAAGCCGCCCCTCTTAGACAAAGACAGTGCAGGAAACCAAATAGAAGATGCTTTAGATGCAAAGGGGTTGCCAGGCAGGTAACACTAACTACTGAAAATAGAGAAGCCCTCCTGTGCCACAAAAGTAACTCCCTGATGTTACCTAAAAATCTGCTGCCTTAACCTTCCGACTCTGAGTAAGTGGTCCGTACCTATGGTCATGTGCCCTTTTCCCCACTGGTTAAGCACGGTAACATCAAGCTGTTTCCCACCGCAAACGGCCTGCTTCCCCGACTACCCTGGTTCTTGTCAAAGTCTTCAAGTACCCTTCTCTCTCATCACCATCTCCTGTGTCTTTCCTCTCTTGGAGGTAAGTCTCCTAAAGCATCTCATGTTTGAGTTAAAAATAAATAAAAGCCTCGCATGGAACCCACTGATGGGATCTCACCATGGTGCACGCAATGCGTTTTCTAACCCAGGCCGGGAGTTTGAGACTACCTCCTATCCTCTGTTCCATCTCCTTACCCAAGAAAAGATTAACGAAGGTGGCTGCCAGGCCCTTAAACGCTGTTTGATGTGTATTTTCGCCCAACTTCTTCGGGTCATGAATAATGACTTCTATTTATTCGTCTGAGACTTAAAACCTATTTATTCGTCTGAGACTTAAAACCGGAGCAGGCCCAGCGGTCATTAGCTACAACTTCACACACCTCAGACCAGCTTTGCAAGAACAAACTTCATTTGAGGTACTAAAATGTCAAGCCCCACACCCAGCTGCATGATTTGACAACCTGCACTGCTGCGAGGAGTAATTTTCGGTATCATAAATTTGTGATTAAGCTACCAGTTATCCATACTTTGCGGACGGGGGTGGGGGGGACGCAGTTATTTCAAAAGAGACCATTTTAAGCGGTTGAATCCCAGAAGCGCAGGTGGAAAACAGCCGAATCCACTGCTAAGGCCCAACTGGCCTCGGGAGGGAAAGGCTGCCGCGGCGGGAGCGGCTTCGCCCCCGGCGCGTACCTGAGAGCGGCGGCCGGTCGGGCTCCTGGCCGCCGCGGGCGGGCGGCGCGGGATTAAGCAGGTGCGCGAAGCTGGCGGCGAAGGGGTTGGCGGCGAGCGGCTCGGTGCGGTACATCTCCCAGAGCAGGTAGAGCGCCGTGAGGCGCTGCGCTGCGCTGGGCAGCAGGTCTGGTTGCTGCAGCAGCATGACGAGCACCGAGCCCAGACGGAAGTGGTCGGCCTTGCTGAAGTAGTGGTGGAAGGCGGTGGACAGGCCCTCGAAGGTGCTGCCGCCGCCCGCTTCCTCCGAAATGATGCTCAGCAGGCTCGAGAGCTCCTTCGGGGTCAGGCTCATTCTGCCCGCGGGGCCCCCCGGGCCTCCACTCCCCGGCCCGGGGCCGCCTGAGCCGCCTCTGCCGCCGGAGCCGAAACCCACTGGGCCGCTCCTGGACGCCGACCCCACCGATTCCCGGACCCCCCTTTGCTCCGCGGCGGTGAGAAGCCGGCCAGACGCCGCGCTTGCCCCGCCGCCGGGCATCAACCTCACTCGCCTGACCCCTCTTCCGGCCGCAGTGGCCCAGTCGCGGGCTTCGTCCCCGCGGCCGGAAAGCGCGCCGTTACACGACAGCGTCGCAAACAAAACGCCGCAGGAAGCCAGATGACCGCGGAGAAGAGGGCTGCCCGCAGGGAAGCGAGGCTGTTGGAGCGAAGCCAGGGAGAAGATCCGGGGACTGCTGTGGGCGGGGTGAAGAGGCCGGAAATGGGGCAGGGCCTGCGGGAGCGCGGCGGAGCTGGTGTCTCGGGTTGCGGAGGTCCTGCAACGCGATGGTCGGCCTGTGTGGGCTGTGCGCGCAGGCGAGCGAGCCTAGGCGCTCCCAGAACAGGGCCTGTCACTAGCCGGCGTCATTAAATGTGGGCTACGTTATTGTCTGGAAAAATGCATTTCAGATTCCACTATTTTTAATGTAACATACATGACAGTAATGGTAAAAATTTTAATGCAATGAATGATCACATTTCTTACAAGGTTAAGTTCCAGTCATACTTTTTTGCAGAAATGGAATTATACTGCACTTGAGCTTTCTGTACATGGTTATCTTAACAAGATTTCGGGAAAATATCTACAATAAACACCAAACCAAAGTTGTGCAACTTTTTACTTAGTCTGCCCCAGGGCGCTGAATCTGGGCTGTGGCTGTGGTGGAAGCCCCCAGGAAGCCTTGTAGATACTAGGGCTTGCTTCGTACCCCCAGAGGCGACTCCTGTTAAAAAACAATACAAAAACACCTGCCTTGGCGATTCCAACTAATGCGCGCTCTGACCTGAGAACCCCTCTCCCCGCTACAGGGAGTTCACCAGCGATTCCCACGAGACAAATTTGGGAAATCCAGCCAGCGCTACAAATGCTAGCAGCTTAAGAATTACTTCGGGAAATCACGTTATTTCTAAAGTAAAACTGACAGAAGAGAAATCTCTAGGACACCGGGTATGCAAATTATGAAGGCTTTCCCCTTTACTGCCACAGTGCCCTCTAAGCAAGGTCCTGCCAATTAACATTCTTCATAGCAGCAAATTTGTTAATACTTGGGCTCTTGGGAAACTAATTCGAATTAGCTCAAAAGTACTCTTTTATTGTTTTACGTTTTACTATAGTTAATACACTTTACTTTGTTAAACCATTTACCTGGTGGGGTCTATTTGTTTTAGCATATTGTTAGGCTGCAGGCATCAGGGGAAGGGGTGAGCCTGATGGACAAGCTCAGGCCTCACCAAAAGAGGCCAAGAGACCAACAGGTTCCAATCTGACAACATTCCAGAGCCTGATGGGATAACCCTCCCAACTAGAGCCCTTCGCCAAACTAAAGGATTAGTGGTAACTTTCCAGTACCTGGCTAAATGCCAATGAGAGACCCCCACGCACCCTAGATGAGCCAATCCTCGTGCTATTGTACACCTTTGCTCTCCTTCCCCCTGCCTTCTTTAAAAACTTGCTGCCTGCCCTGCTGGGTGTGACTTCCCCGGCCTGTGTTTCAGACCATGGAACATCACCCGGGGGTGGCATTCAAATAAACTACCTGGCCCTTTGTTGCCTCTCTTCGCTTGCTTACTTCAATAGAAATTTATTGGAATTTATCTTATGCATATATATGTGTATCTATTATAAACCATATATATAGTATGTATAATAAATATAAACAAAAACATATATAGGTTTTACTATTTTTTTAAAGATGTTTCAAAATATTTGAACATTATGTTATCCTCCCCCACAAAAAGAACTAAATGCTGTTAAAAAGAAAAACACCGAACCAGCATGGGGTCACTTTTGCGAGGCCAAGTCATCATACCAGGGCTTAATATCTAACCAAACTGCAGTTTCAACGTTCCCCAGAAATGTAGTGTCCCCCAGGAATGTAGTAAGTCAAGAATATTCAAGTCAGCCGGGAAGAGGAAATCCCGGTTATGCCGAGGTTCTTGTTCATGGAGCCAAAGAATGATCTTTGCAAACACTCAAGGTAGGAGAGCAAGGTACAGGCTTTTATTTAGAGATAAAGTAAAAGGAGAGAGCTCCTAGGGGAAAAGAGAGTCCATGATGGTGCGTTGTCTAGGGGTTTTATAGGCAACTGAGGATTTGGGGGAATGTGAAAAAAAGGCTTAGGGGTGAACTTGTACCACCTGCCCTGCCCTCAAGGTGGGCTGGGTTGTTGTCTGTTTGCTATGGCTGTTTACAGTGAAGTCACAGGTTATGCTGAGATACCCTTCTTTATGTGTGAAACACTCAAACGTTCCAGGTCAAGTTGCTCTTGACCTTTAACTGATCTCACTGAAGACATTTATACTCCTAGTCTGGTATCTTTACCCTAGAGAATTAGTGTGACCTTGATTTTGCATAATGCTTAACACAGAGTTTCCACAGGGACTTCTTTGCACATTGTTACATTGGTCTGACTGGAAATACTCTGCCCTGCTTTTTCAAGAGGCCCTCACCCTGCTCTTACTACATCCATCGTCCCTGTCTCACAGGGGCAAAATACCTCTAAAACCGAAATCAGTCAAAGGGAGAAATGAAGTTTAAAATCCTTTTATTGCCTACAAAACTGCAGTCCAGAGCCTTCTCTCTCTCTCCTACTTGCAGAAGCAAAAACCAGCTCTTCTTCTCACCTCCTAGGTCCAGATAAGCCCTCCATTGCCCAGGTAATTACCCATTGATATGGAGATGAACTTCTCTCCACCCCCAGGAAAGCTTATTGACCTGTAAATGCACTAAAGCCATACTTCTCTCCACCCCTGAGAATGCAAATGCACTAAGGCCAGGCAAGATATTCTGGAAATATTACAACTTTACCCACACAGCATAAGATAATGTCACATGTGCCTTCTCCATCCTCTCAAGAAAGATGAGGTAATTCACCTACTAAGACTCTTTTGTCCCCAGTTGAAGACCTCACCAGAAATAATCCTGTTTTGCTTATGACTTGTCTTGTCTTTAAAAACCTCCCCCTTTCTGTAGCCCTTTGGAGGTTCTCTACTTGCTAGGGGAGATGCTGCTCCATTCATGAATCATTTAATAAAGCCAATTAGATCTTCAAATTTACTTGGTTGAATTTTATTTTTTAACAGATCTCTGGTAACAAATAACCACAAAGTAGGTTGCTTTACACAACCAAAATGTGTGCTTTCACAGTCCCGGAGGCTAACAAAAGTCCAAAAGTGTTTTACCAGCCTGACATGAGTTTGTTTCTTGGTGAGTTGTGTGAAAATTGATAAAAGGAAAGCCTCACAGACAAGGTGTGGGAAGGCCTTCAGGGAGAGCTCTCACACCCACCTCTCCTGGTCGGTCCTAGACGCCATAGGAAGAGACAGACGGCTGGTAACAACTCATTCTATTTTGGCTACTTTACCACCCCAGTAGGAGAAGGGAAGAGTTTCTGCCTCCCCAGCAACAGCCCAGCCAGTGAGAAACTGTTACAACTCAGCCAATGAGCAGCCATCATACCTTTTTTTGTTACTAATTGCAGTTCTTTGTTATTCCTCAATAGACCCATTTTGCTCGTAAAATAACTGACAGTTTTACTTTTAAGACTAATAGCTGAAATCAAAAGGCTTCACCAGAAGTAGCTGTCACTCAGAGGAAATTTTATTTACAGCAAATATGGAGACCATAGAAAATAGCTTTTCAAAGCCAAGCCTCCTGCTGAGCAAGGGAAAGCAGGTTCCTTTTATTCTGAGTGGGGGAAATGAATATTTAAAAGGGAAAGTTTTGTCATTACATGCAGAGAGAGTGAAGTCAGCATGGGCACATTAGCCAATCATGTTTCTACATACATGTTGTGCCTAGATTCCTGTTAGAGCTTCCCCCTGAGTGGGGATTTTACTATGATAATGTGGCAAATGCAACCCTCCACGCCTGTTGGCCCGTCTGCACAGGTATCAGTCCTGTGGAGTAGGCCAGGTTGGTTTAGAAGAGTTAGTGACTGCGTCTCTTAAAAACAACCTTACAAGACTTTGGGTGCTTTAGAAACCTTAGGGTCTCGAAATAGAATTGGGTCAAAACAGACTTTTGAGCTGCTCAGTGCATTAGCCAGTAACAAAAGGAAGGTCTCAGCAGAGCTATGCTGCCTCTAAAGGCTCGAGGGGACAGTCCTTTCTTGTGTCCTGGGTTCTGGCTGGTTGCCAGCAATCTCTTACAGCCCTGTGCTTGTAGCTGCGCCATTCCAGGCACTGGCTCTGCAGTCTCATTATTCCGTGTGTCTGTGTTTCACATGGCCTTCTTGTGAGGACAAGAGTCATTGGATTTAGAGCTCACCCTAATCCAGAATGACCTCATCTTAATTATATCTGCAGAGACCCCATTTCTAAATAAGGTCACATTCTGAGGTTCCAGGTGGATGTGAATTTTGGGGAGACACTATTCAACCCAGTGGAGGCCTTAAGCTCTCCTGAGCATATGTCTGGGTTATTCTCCTTCACACCCACCGCATCTCTGCCTGTAGACTCTCCACCAGCATTTGGGGAGCTTGGTGTCCTCTTGGTCAGCCCCACAGTAACCGTCAGGGCAGGCTAGAGCCCCGACTGGAGAATCACCTCATCTTGATAACTGCGTTTACCATATATCAAAACATCCCATTGAAACTGTTTCAAATTCTTTCTAAAATGGATCACATCTATCCCTCTCAGTAGACCAGGTATAAGGACACAATTTAACCTTGCTGTCATAGTAACTATATAATGCTCTTTAAATGTCATTATATGTATTATATATATCATTGTAACTATATTATACTGATACAGTATTAGCAAGGGTCAGTGAGGCAGAGAGCACTATTCTTTCCACACAGAGGGTCCTCCAGTTGCTATATTTTGTGAGTTCTTGTGTCTATGTCTGGTTTTTAAAGTTTTTCTAGTCCTTTAATCCCCATTGGTTTTTGCTTCTCTCTTTGGAGAGAAAACCTCACAGTTGGGGTTCAGACGAGAGTGACGCAGAGCAGCTGCTGGAAATTTGACCTTGTGATGCTGCTCTTCAATCTTTCCCTTTCATTTGCTGCTTCCTTGCCGAGTTACTAGCTACAGTAACTTTTTCATCCTTTTGTAGAACTTTTCTTCCTCTACTCTTTTTTTGGGGTGGGTGGGTGGAGAGTGCATTACAGTAAGGGATTTCCCTTTCAAGGTAGCCTGGAATGTGTATTTGTTGCTAGGGCTTCTGTAACAAAGTACCACAGACTGGGTGGCTTGAACAACAAGAATTTACCTCTCACAGTCTGGAGCCCTAAAGTCCCAAGGTAAAGGTGTCATCAGGGTCAGTGTCTTCTGAGACCTCTCCCCTTGACTGGTAGATGTCCATCTTCCCCCTGTATCTTCACATGGCCTTCCCTCTGTGTATCTGTGTCCTAATCTCTCCTTATAAGGACACCTATTAGAGTGGATCAGGACCCACCTTGGTGACTTCACTTTAACTCAATTACTTCTTTAAAGACCCTGTACAAGTACAGTTCCATTCCAACAGGGGGTTAGAACTCAAGATAAGACTTTGTGGGAGAGGGTGAGCAACAACCCAGAACAAAGAGTGAGCATTACTTTTGGTTTGAGGCAAGATGTTTCATCATCTCTCAGATGGCTGCTAGAATCCCAGGGAGCTCAGAACACAAGAGAGAAGAAACGGAATGGAGAGCTCATACCAAAGTATGAGGACAAATGGCCACGTGATGACAGAGGCAGCAAGTGGAGTGACCAGATGGAGCCCACAGAAGCTGGAACAGGCAGCCAACGATGCTCTCAAAGATGCCTAAAGCATGACCCTGCTGGTGCCTTGATTTCAGACTTCTAGTCCCCAAAACTATGAGAGAATAAACTTCTGGTTTTTTTCTTTAAGCCCCCTAGTTTGTGGTACAACTAAACAGTAGTCCGTTGCGTGAGTGTACAAGAATGTCTTTGCCCTTTCTATTGTTGATGGGCATTTAGGTGGTTTCCAGTTTGGGGCTATAATGAATAGAGTAGCTATGAACATTCAAGTCAGTCTCTTTTTGTAGACATAAACACTGATTGTTTTCTTAGCTATATACACAGGAGTAGAACTGCTGGGTCAAAGAGTATGTGGCCATTCGGCTTCAGTAAATTCTGCCAAACAGCTGTCCACAGCGGTTGGACTAACTTGTTTATTTCCCTCAGCAGTATATGACATAGTCACCAACTGTGTTCTGGCAATGTATCATATGAAATATATATTTGGTCTTTGTCCCTTTTCCTGGCACAGAGCTCCTAAAACCCTTGGAGCTCAACCATACCTGAGTTTGTGTTAATGAGCTGACTTTCGGAGAGCCTATAAGGACAGGCTGTTTTTCAGGGGAACTAATCCTGTGGTTAGAGCTTTGGCATCAGTCCCAACCTCAGGGAGGGAAGAGGGAATGGGGGTTGAATTAATTGCCAATGGCCAATGATTTAATCAACCATGCCAGCATAAGGGAGCCTCCATTAAAAACCCAGAAGGACAGATTTTGGAGAACTTTCCAGGCTAGTGCACACATGGAGGAGCTGGAAGGGGGCTGTTGCTGGGGAAGGCATAGGAGCTCTGCACCCGTCCCCACAGGCTTTGCCCTATGCATCTCTTCCATATGGTTGTTCATTCGTATACCTTGAAATATCCTTTGTAATAAATAAGCAATAGTAAGTCAATTGTTTTCCTGAGCCATCCTAGCAGATTACTGAAGTCGAAAAAGGGGTCAAAGGAACCTCTGATTTATAGCCAGTTGGTCAAAAGCCCAAATAACAACCAGGACTTGCAATTAGTTGAGGGCAGGGAGGTGGGAGGCAATCTTGTGGGACTGAACCCTTAATCTGTGGGGTCTGATGCTAATTCCAGGTTGATAGTCTCAGAACTGATTTAAATTGTAGGACACCCAGTTGGTGTCTATCAGAGAGCTGGAGAAGTGCTTGGTAGGGAGAACCTACCCATTTGGAGTGCAGACGTATTCAGCGAGTAGTGAGTAAAGGAAGAAGTAATTTCTTACTCCAACAATCGATACTTTCCTTTTGCTTTTTAGTCATTCTGGTGGATGTATAATGGTATTGCCCTGTCTCTTGATTTTCATTTCCCTGATTACTAAGGAAGTTCAGCACTTTTTCATTTATTATTGGACATTTGGTATTCTCTTCTGTAGCGTTTCCATTGAAGTCTTTTGCCCTTTTTCATATTCAGATGGCTGATTTTTTTTCTTATTGATTTTTAGGGGTTCTTTATACATTCTATATATGAGTCCTCTGTCAGCTATAGGTATTGTGAATATTTTTTCTCACTCTGATGACTAAGTTCCTGATTTCTTGCTTCCACATTTGTTGTACCAACATCTATGGTACTTTATAAGATGTTTGTTGGGTGATATAAAACATCATTTTAGAGGGACTGGGATCACCTCAGTCCTGCTGCAAGGCAGGATGAGTTGTCAGCGAAACCAGCTTTCCCATCTCTGATCCAGACAGGAGAATACTATCCACCCCTACATTCCAAAGATGCAGGAGCCAGGCTGATACGGACCCAGAGGGTTTCTGCCAAAACCAGGAGCCCAAATCCACCAGCTCTGCCTGCGTATAGGGGAGGAACATGGAGAGCTCCATGACCTGGGGAAGGGACTGCACTTCTCCCAGAGGAACCCGCGGTTGCTGTGTTTTTATTTTCTTGACTACAACCAGGAGAGATTTCAATAGAGGAGAGGTTGGTGCCTCTGGCATCACCTCCACTTCCTTGTCTTTCTCTGATGTACCCCCCCACCACTTCTGCAGCTGACAGCAGCTCTCTCATTCTGAAGAGCACCTCCTCTGCTATGCCCTTTACCTTCTCCACAGTGCCTTGTAGTGACACTATCTCAGTCTTCAACAGCTCTCTTACCTTCACCTCAATACCTCACAGCTGGCGTTCTTGTGCTGCCTCTTCTTGTGCTTCTCACAGGAGTATGTCCTTCTCCTTCATGGCCCTTACTGCTTCCACAGCACCTGGCAGCAACACCATCTCATTCTTCAACAAGTCTTTTACCTCTTCTACAGCACCCTGCAGCCTGTGTTCCTGTGCTGCCTCTTCTCATAATACCATTTCATCCTTTATCTTCTTTGTAGTGACCTACAGTGACACCATCTCAATCATCAATGAATTATTTTTCTCCTTTATGACCGTTACCTCATCTCGTGCTTCTTGCAGGAGTGAATTCACCTCCTTTATGGCCCTTCTTAACACTGAGGAATAGCCAAGTCTTGACTCCCACCACCTCACAGGCACTCTGTTTCTTTAAGGAATTCCCTGTTTTTGCAGAGGGCCTCTTCTGCTGCTTCAGACATCACCTCCACCTCCTCCCAGTCTTGGGGAGGGGCCCACTCCTCTAGGAGGATTTCCACCTTGGACCATATGCCCACTGGGGAATACCTGGGTATCTCCCCCTCTGTAGGGGCAACCTGCTAAGTACCCCTCCCATAAAGGCAGCTTATTCCATTTTTTGGTCTGCAGTAAATCTTGCCGACTATGCCAAAAGTCTCACTGGAGCGAGATTTCAGCTCTAGGCAAGTTCACTCTGGGTTCACTGAGACTAAATAATAACAATGGAAATGTTGTGGATGAAAGGGTTTATACCAAGCTTTATTCTCATGGTGACAGGTCGAGTGCTAGAATCATGTCTGTGTCCGGCAAGTCTGTAATTCTGCCTCCAGCAGCCAGGAGCTCCAGAGAGCACTGGGCAGAGCTCTTTTATAGCAACACAGACAATAATGGCTCATTGCCAACAGGTGTGTAAGCATATGCCTATGCAGTAGGCCAACTATATCATTGTACATGCACAGTGGGCAAGTAGATTAGGATCAGGTAAGGATCCTGGCCATAGGAACTTCCATGTTCCCTACAGGCTTACAGTGAAGAAAGCACATTGTCCTGGACCGCTCCTCCCCAGATGCTCTGCCTTCCAGAGACAACCACTTTCATCTCTTTTAGCTGTTTCTACTGGTGTTCATAACCTCTTATTTGAATTATTCATTTATACCACCCTTTATTACTATAAGTAATGAATCAAAAACCATTATTTCACTTTCTTTTATTTTAAAATTAAGCAAAACAAATGGATACTTTAATAAATAAGAGGTGCCTGATAGAAAATCCTCTGTGTGTGTTGCCACACATTGTTGCTGGGAACAAGCAGTCTGCACAGCTCTAGTGGGAGAGATGACCGAACCTTGCCCCTGCTGTCTCCTGGACATCTTCCCTTTGCTGACTTTAATCTGTGATCCTTTCTCTGTAGTAAACTAGGTCTATGAGTAGAACAGCTTTTCTGAGTTCTATGAGTCCTTCTGGAAAATCAGTGAACCTGAGAGTGCTCTTGGAGACCTCTGAACTGCAGTGTTCTTTCAAGTTAAACTTTAATAAAGACAGAACACTCAATTTTCATAAACAATTAACATGTATCTAATTGCTATTTACCGAAGCAATCTTGAAGATGATACCCTTTATAGAAATCTGATGCAATAGGCTCACTTTTAAGATATGTGGAGGTATGTTCCTAGTATTTTAGGCTTACAGATCATTTTCTACCTTGTCTAAAAGCCTGGTGGCTTCTCAGTACTGCTGGGATAAATCCCAACTCCTTTCCCCAGTGATAAAGTCCAACTCTTTGACCTTCCGTGTGTCACTTGTCCTCTCCCTCCACACATTGCTGCCCTTGGCCTTTCTTCTGTTCTGTAAACAGGCCAAACTCCTTACAACCCAGGGCCTTTGCACTTGTATTTTCCTCCATCAGAAGAGCTGGCTCCTTGCCTTCTCCTGCTTAGCTTCTCCCCAGAGACTGCTCTGACCTTGAGGAAAGCAGCACCCCACTAGTCTCCATACCATTCTCCCCTTTAAACTCTCAACCTAGTACTCATCACTGTCGGATTAGCTTCTTGATTTTTTATTGGTTGATTCCTGTCTTTCTTCTCTCAAAAGGATAACTGCCCCTGAGAACAGGGCTCTGTGTGTCTTAATCACTTTATTTTCCTAGGACCTAGAGGAGTGCCTGGCATCTAATAGGTGCTCAGTAAATATTTGCTGAGTGAATGAAGGAATGAATGATTTGTCATCATAGCACTTCAGTAGTTAAAAGCTTCTCTTATTCAGTTGAGGATGGTGCTTCTCAGTCTGGGCTCTGCATTAGGATCACCTGAAAAGCTTTGTAAATGGCCCAGTTCCCAGGCTTCACCCAAGAACAATTAGAATCTGGTGCTGCAGCCAAGATATCAGGGCTGTTTTTTTTTTTTTTTCAAGCTCCTAAGGTGTTTTCAGGCTGAGTCTGAAAGGCTGCTCCCAAAGATTGTATGTGTCACGACCACTAGATGGCATTAGAAGCCCTTCGGATGTCACCAACCAAGGCCTTAAAGCCCAGGCTCTTAGCTAAGGATGAAGCCATTATTTCACTCCCTTTTATTTTAAAATTAAGCAAAAACAGAAGATCAACTATAACTAACAGTTATATAATTCTTCCAATATGAACACGAACCCTAATAATGACCTAAACATGAATCTATGGTATGTGAAATCATTTTGCTGAATGAAATTTAGCTATTTCTAATCACTTTCCCTTAAAAACATAGAAACACATTGGGCATACAAAAAATTATACACATTAGCATAGTAAGCACCTATATGCCTGACACCCAGGCTAAGAAATTAAGAATACAAATACAACTGTAATCCCCTGGGTATGTTCTCCTCTCCCTATGCCACCTTTCCTATTCTAAAAAGCCTAAATTTCTGAGTATGCTCATATATCCATGGAATCCCTTTACAGATGCCATAGACACATAAAAACTGGAAGCCTATATCTGGGTTTTTAAAAGAACCTGTCTTTTCTTTTTACTAACCTGGCCTGGTGTCTCGCCTGAGGATTTCAGCCCAGGGTAACTTCACTATGGATTCAGTGAGACTGAAATGACAACAGAGCTTCTTGGGGTAAAAGGGTTTATATCTGGCTTTATTCTCAGGGCAGTAGGTTGGGCACTAGAATCAGGTCTGCATCCAGCAGTCTGCAGGTCCATAATCCACCTCCATCCCTGCCTCTGCCCAGAGCACTGGGGGGAGCTTTTTATACAGTGACTCAGTAAATATAATAACTCATTGCCTACAGGTGTGGGAGCAGTAGCCTACCAGCAGGCCAGTTACAACATCAAATATTTTAGGGTCAGGGGAGGATCCTGGCCATAGGAACTTCTATTTTCTCCACACTTGGTATGAAACGTATTTTTTAAACAACAGTTTTATTGAGATTTAATTCACATACCACACAGTTCGTCCATTTCAAGGGTACAGTTGAATGGTTTGAAGCCTGGAACCTTCTCTTTTAGGGTCCACTTTCTATTGGGCTCTGCATTTTCTTCAGAAATGTTCTCTGACCCCCTTTCTGCTGCTCGTTTGTGAAGCTCCCACCTGCTTCCATGGCTTTCCACTTGAGTCATCAGCGTCCTCCCTCCTGTACACATCGCCCTACCCCACCCCGAATAGGTGATGAGAAAGGCCTGGTGGAACACCCGCCAAAGTGGGTGCTGGGGAGGACTTAGGCAGTATCTTCAATAAGCTTCTGTGTTGTTTGAAAGTTTCACAAGTGGCATTTAAATTTTTAAATTAAAACTACTTTTTATCTACTATTTGGAATTTAAAGCATTTTTCTTTTAATTCTTGTCTGTCCCCAGCATTTGTCCATTAATCTTCCAATATGGAAGATGCCAGGAGGAGCCAGAGGAAGGCAGGGCCCCTCCCTCCTTCCTGGAGAGCGAGCCCTGCATCTTAGGTTTCCCCAGTCATGAGAAGCTGAGCTCCAAGCCCCCTGCTCTCCTTCCTTCTGTCACTCTGAGGAAGAAGGTGCTTCCCACGATGACTCATTTGCAAACAATGAGGGGGTTACTGCCCTCAGAGAGAGAAAATTTTAAGTCACAGAAGTCTTTTTAACAGAAGAGAGTACAAATAATAATAACAGAGGCCAGTCCACTGGCCTTTGAAGGCTAGTTGCTGTTGACTCCACTCGTCGCTGACTTTGCGCCCAGCAGGGACCCTGCTCCTGAGCTCTGGTGTGGGGGAGACACCGAGCACACCATCGCCAAGATGCTCAGCCTCGTGAACCATAAACCACATGTACTTGAGTTTCTCTGGGAGAGCATCCTTTGGTCGGGAACTATGAGGGGTCTGAGATTTTTACCTTAAAAGTTAGTCTGCTACCATTTCATGGCTGCTGGTGCAGAAGGAGGCTCTGGTCCGAGATGAACTCACAGCACCATAGCAGCAGCCAGAGCAGCAGCTTTGTGCCAGTTCCCAGAGCTCAGGGTGGCAGAGGGCCAGGTGCCACCTGCACCGCAGTGGGTTACATGGCAGGAGAAGGGCCCAGTGCTTGCGGAATGTACAGTGAGCATGTCTTTTATAAAGGACAGTGAGCATGTCTGACCTTTGTTTCAGAAAGGGACCTCTGTCCCTGGCTGTTCATTATACCCACATCCTTGGAAGGATCATCCAAAAAAAAGGCAGCTGGTGCCTTGCTATGCAAGATCAAGGGAGAACTGTCCTCAACATACTGTAGCTGCTGAACAAAAATACCCACCACTATAAGTTCTGACTTAGATGCATTTTAAATTAAATGAGGTCCTTAGGAAAACTTATGATGTAACATTCAAGTCCTCTGTATTTCCTTACTAGGTACTTGGCCTTAAAGCAAAGCAAAAACTCAATTTCACTTAAGACATTCTGGGAATGCGTTCTCCAGGCTGAGAATTTATGGGAGAAAGTAGTAAGTAGGTTGCATTTCCCTAATCAGACAGGAGATGTTCATTTCTTGCTACTTTGCTCTAGGAGGGAGAGAAATACATCTTAGTAAATGTGCTTAATATAAAAACATTAAAGATGAATTTCTATTTACGTTGTGACCAAGAGAATATTAACTCTTGATTTATTTCTCCTTTTCTGCCTTCCTATGGGTAGAGCCCAAGTGGAGGCTCTGTCTTTCTGAGCAATGCTGTGGGTAGGGACAGAGCAGAGGCGTCGAGTGGGCCTCGAGGGGAAGTGAGGAGCTGCAACCAGGGGCAAGGAGGTGGGCGAGGAGGGCAGAGGGGATGAGACGCTGTCAGGACACCTTAGGAAGGGGTGCTTCAGGTGAGAGATGTTACACAGGACTTTTCTGATGTTTTCTGCTGTGAGGTCAGAGGACCTTTTCCTTTTCCTTTCCATGAAACATTATTTGGGGGTGCTTTTCAGTGGGTTTGGCATTTTTTAAAAGGTATGGCTGTACAAGCTTGGCCTCTGGGTGTGGGGTGACAGCAGAGCCAGCCGGGGGAACCCAGTCAGATTTGGGCTCCAAAATAACTTTTCACCCTCAAGTGAATTCTCGAGGTTTGCCTGTGATGACAGGGAAACACCAGATACCTGAGCAGAAGCTTTGGAAGACTGCTCAGCTTCAGACACCAACACATAATAACCCACAATGGAGGAGGGGCTATTTGGGGACTATCTGTAAGAGGAAAGAAAAGCGTCTGGAAGGATCGCCCTCTCCTGGCAGGCTCCCTCTGTGGTAGAGAAGGTATGCCTCCTGCAGGTGTCTCTCAATGCTGTTTATCTTTCCTTTCTCACAAGGATGAATGCTTCAAAACCCATCACCACCTCTTGAAACTCCCTCCTCCATTAGCTTTGGGACCCCTGGTACCTAAGAAATGAAGTAACAATCATTAGTGCCTTGTGAGCGTCCACTGGCGGCCAGCAGTGTGTTCGTACTTAAGATAAAGAAATGTGTCTTATTTGCGATTGAGCAGGCTGAGCCTTGGGGAGAGAGGACACTGCTCCGGCAGCGCTGGTGGGGCCGAGAGAGAAACAGCACTGCCTCTGAGTCAGGGCTGGAGCTCTGGGCAGCAAGCAAGGGCAGAAAGGCAAGGTGGCGCTCAGAGAGGAAAACAAACAGCGGAGACAGATGGCAGCAGGATAGCCACTGTCCTGCAGCACGCACTGTGCGTCAGGCTGGGCACACGGTTTCCAGGCTTCTCTCTCATTCTGGTCGCAGAGGTGGAAGCAGGCCCTGCTGGGGGGTGCCAGGTGACTTGTGCAGGCTCACCAAGTGGCAGGGTCAGGTTTTGGCTCCAAAGCAGTGCTCTTTGCCCGTTACCACACTGTATCCCAAACAAACTTTGCCTCCTGCGTGGGTGCTGAGGGCGGCCGTGCAGCGGGCTCTCCCTCTGCAGCCCCCTTGGTCAGGCAGGCCTGAGGCTGGTCTTGGCAGCAGCCCAGGGTGCAGGGCAGGCTGAGCCACCTTGAGAGGGCTGTTCACCACCGGTAAGACCCCCCCAAACACCTCACATTCTGAGCACACACAGCACCTCTTCTAGCTCTTTTATCACTGTCTTTTTTATCACCATAAATCCAGCGGCTCTCATTCTCCTCTGCAACACCACTTGCTGTTGAAAAGGCTTTAAATACACTTTAATGAAGCCTAACAGCATTGTGTGTGTGTGTGCTCAATAGGGAGTTATTGATTTTTGTGTAAAATATTAATGTGTCTTTTGGGCTATTTATGTCCTTGGACTGCAGAGCTCATGACATCCCCTGTCTCTGGATGCACTGACCACGCCAAGGCCCAGTTTTCTTTCTGGGGAAACATCAAGTATTTACCACAAGCATTACTTTTTTTCTCCCTCCTCATTTTTATTGTGTACGCAGACACTAAATAATAATGCTGTGGGTTGGCTATGTTAACGCATTGGCTGTTTCAGATCTTCAGCGATCTGTCTGGTCTGGATGCACGCAGAGCCACACCCTCCCATGAGGATCCCCCGACCTGATGTTCCGTGGGACAATCTAAAGTCATTGACTCAATGGCACCTGTCAAATTCTGTCTCTGATATAAAATAAAAACTTAAAATGTTTTTGGCATGTGATCTTGCAAATCTTCCTCTGCTTTTTGTGGAAATGCCCAGGGTCGATGGCTATGGAAACACAGGGTTAGAACAGACAGCTCTCTCTGGCTCCACCAAGAGGCCAGGGCTGTGAGGCAAGATGCATCCTCATCATCGGCAGGGAGGGCCAGGAGCAAAGGCCACAATGCTTGCTCTCAGGGGCTTCTTCATACGCTGTCAATCAATGTAGATGCCTATTCTGAAGCCATAAGCCAGTTAAGCAGTGTTTCCAAAAGAGTGTGTGGCCTGTACACACTGCGTGCCACCAGACCTTTTTCTCCTAAGCAAACAGACAGACAGACCACATCATATCTTGAGAGATGAGACTATTCTGTTCAAGGGCATGTGGGTGAGACCTAGGTCAAGCCCACATGAGTCTCTGACCCAAGCTCCTCTCCTTTCTCTCCCTTCCTTGGCTATTTTGGAGGCCACACGTTCCAGATGATCTGGCTATAGGATGGGGGAGGGCCCTGGCCCTCACACTGCCCTCTGGTGTGAATGTTAATAGATTTTCATTGTTTAAGCCACTAAGATCTCCCTAAGATAATCAATTCTCTCCTGACTGTTCACATGTGTACTAGTTGGGAAATGTGTTAAGCTCCTTGTTTGTAATAGATTCTTGTTCAAATTTGAGAAACTTGGGTTTAGACTTGTTTATTGATTGCTGACCTTAGCTCAGAGACTATATTACACTAACCTGTATTGTGAATCTTAAAAGGAGGTTTGGCCTACGCTTATTTCACCACAGGCCCCTTGAGCTGCAGGTGTCTCATGGGAAAAACATTCCAGAAAGTCCAATTGAGGGAAATACTGCATTAGAGACTTGGAAATGTAAAGGTCTTTTAAAACTTCAAATGGTAAAATATGGCACCACTTTGCCCTGTGGAGTGTCTTTGGAAGTTTCTGAGACAGTGCACGGGGGTTTAGAAACTTCCATCATTACCATCTTTGAGGAGAAAGACAAAGACTGTAATTACAGCAATACACATTTCATAACGGTATTTTCCAAACTTTTCAAGACCCTAGCCTGGAGCAGATCAAGAGAATGCTAGCTGCTTGCCTGGGGTATGGAGCTCTAAGTAGCACTAAACATCATTAGAAGCATAAGCAATGAAAGAAAAAATAGATAAATTGAGCTTCATCAAAATTAAAAACTTTTATGCTTCGAAGAACACTATCAAGAAAGTGGAAAGACAACCCACAGAACCCACAGCATGGGAGAAAATATTTGCAAATTATATATCTGTTAAGGGACTAGTATCCAGAATATATAAAGAACTCTTACAACTCGGTAATAGAAAGACAAATTAACCCAATTAATAAATGAGAATCATTTCTCCAAAAAAAAATACACAACTGGCCAAGAAGCACAGGAAAAGATGCTCAAGTCATTAATTACTAGAGAAATGCAAATCAAAACCACAATGAGATACCACTTCATACCCACCAGGATGGCTAGACTGAAAAAGATGGACAATAACAAGTATCAGCAAGGATGTGGAGAAATTGGAATGATCATACATTGCTACTGGGAATGTAAAAGAATGGTACAGCTGACTTGGAAAACAGTTGGGCAGTTCCTCAGAAAGCTAAACATAGACTTACTGTATGACTCGGTAATTCTACTCCTAGATACATACCCAAGAGAAATGAAAACACAAAACTTGTATGGAAATGTTCATAACAATATTGTTTATAATAGCTAAAAAGTGGGCACAACCCAAATGTCCATTAACTGATGAATAGATAAACAACATATGACAGAGTATTATTGACAAAAAAAAGATGAAGTACTGATACAAGCTACAACGTGGATGAAACTTGAAACATTATGCTAAGTGAAGGATGCTAGACACACACAAAAGGAAGCCATATATCACGCTATTCCATTATATGAAATGTCCAGAATGGGCAAATAGACACAGAAAATAGATTAATGCTTGCCAGGAGCCATGGAGAGGAAGGGATGGGAATGACTGCTAATGGGTATGGCTTTCTTTTTGAGGTGATAAGAATATTCTGGAGTTAGATGGTAGTGGTGCTGTACCACTTTGTGGATATTCTAGAAGTCCCTGAATTACAGACTTTAAAAGTTTGTGAATTATATCTCAAAAATAATCTTAAAAATTGTTAGAATAAATGGGAAAGAGAATAACACTGACCTCTGCATAGGTTTCTTCACATAACTGGTAAAATGGAAGATGTCCTGAAGGGGGGAAAAAACAGAAAGCACATCATTCCTCAGCAGCACCAACGTATTTCTCTGAGCACCTTTGTGCTGTGGCTTTGGACCATTGCCTCGTGTATGCACCAACCCAGCCCTGAATTTGAGACTAACCAGTGGACAGGATCACACCAGACAAAACAATGCCTTAATTACGCTGATAACTGCAGATGAGTGACTTATTTTATTATCTGAATTGTAAACTCTTTAGTATTTTGCTGTGCAATTGCTAGATTCAGAAAATAGCAAAAGAAAACAGAGAACAAGAGTCACAGAGAAGTAGGGAAGAGTTGGCCACATGTGCGCCAGAAGAAAGAACATGTAAAGATGCTTTGAGCAGAACTTTGTGAGTGTGAATGTGTTACTCAGTCCAGCAATGAATAACAGGAAAATGGTGACATGAAAGACAATTCTTAAAACTTCCAAACATTGCTGTTTAGAGCATGACAGTGTTGAACTTGACCTGAGCCCTGTGCTCCTGGAAAATGGTAATGGTCAGGAAGTTCCCCTCAACATGTGGTGCCCCTAATACCCCGACCTTATTGTGTTCTGGGCAACACATAACTCTAATCACGAAGAATCACCCTTCTCCAAATGACTTGGTAAGACTCACTGTCCACCCTTTCTCATGAAGCCGTGGGCCTGGGGTCTTCCTGCCTCTTTGCCACCCAGGGCCCCCTTCCTTTACATGGAGGCGTTCCTCACCAGTGAGTGTTCTCTCTCTTGCGATAGCCTGAACACTATCATCTCCTTAATTACCCAGGGCATTTTGGTCTTGCACAGGCATATAATAAATCCTTTATTTTGAATATAAAGAAAGAGGTGTACAGTTTTTATTAGTAAACAATCTGTTCTTTCTGCCCCCACTAAGAAAATGTTGAAAAGATATTTCAAGAATGTCAGTTGGAAGGGATGCCAAATTATTCACTGGCCGAGGATACCCACAGCTAAGCTTGTCTGACCAGCTATCTCGGATAACACCGACCATGGAGCTGACTTCTTTGGAAGAAAATCCACCCCCTTGTGGTGATAAATCAAGGGAGGTTTTGTTTTTTGAAAGCAAAACCTCTTCAAGTGTATCACAGTTTTACATTTCTAAAGGAACCACCCCCAGGGCTAGTTCTCCACTCCCAGAGCTCTCCAAATCCATGCAGCTAGTTTTTGCAAGTTTTTTGGCTATTAAGAAAAAAAAATGCATGTGTAGAATTAATTTATGCCAGATTATCAGATTTTTCACTTTACTGCCATCTCATATTTCTAACTTCTTTTTATACCTTGACCGCCATATGTATGTTGCTACGCTTAGAGCTGTTATAAGTCACAGATGGCAAATGAAATGGAAATACTCTGAGATGATCACATCTTAGTAAGACAGTGAACTTTTCCACAGGAGCCTTGGATTACTCCTTTGGTCTGCTAATGAGACACTCACCCAACTGTCCTGATACATTTACCCAGCAGCTCCCCTCCCAGGTTCCTCTCTGGGATCTGCTGAGCAGCCTTAGGAGCTTCTGTTTTGCTGGTGCTTTGCAGCCACCCCTCTCAGCAACCCTTTACCTATAGTTACCTCTCGTGACCTGATGTGACAGGTTAATGTCACTAGGTAGTAGAGGATAAAGCAACCCTTGCCCAGTGTCTCACCCATAGGCACTGAGAATGAGAGGTCGTGTGTTGTAGCAGGAAGAATCCAGCTGGGACACCCAGGTCTTGGGCTGTCAGTTTTGGATTGTGAAACTTTGGGCAAGTCATTTCCCTTCTTTGGGCCTATTTTTCTTCATTTATAAAATGAAGGGACCAGGTCAAATGACCTGTGAAGCCTCTTCTAAATCCAGCTGCTGCTCATCAGTGACTTTGGAAGTAATGTAAGAACTTCAATGGATAATGTCCTAACTGGGCTATTTCTAATAGTAGGATTATACTAGTAGGCTTGGTGTTTCCAGAAAAACTGTGCCTATCATTCTTCTGAGGTATTTATGGAGCACCCATGGGGCACTTGACAGAACAATGATGAAAGCAAAAACCCTGCCTTGCATGGAACGTACATCCTGCAGAAAGAGACACATCCTAAACAATAAACGTGATACATACAAACTTATATAATAGGCAATCATTACTTATTTGGATAATTCCAGCAAAAGTGCTATGCAAGTAGACACTCCAAACTAATCTACTATGGAGGCTGGCTTGAAAGTGCTAATATTTTAACCAACTAACTAGATTGTCCTGTTGTGGAAAGGGGGAGGAGCTGGCCAGGGGCCCCGATTCTTGCCTTAAGAGTTTTGTTTACAGGTAGCAAAACCAATTCAAGGTGGCAATCCAAGTTCATGCATGGGTGGGGCCACAGCCAAGTGGATGACCTCAGTCAAGTGTGTGTGTCCTGGGTGCCTTGCCTGCTACACCCTAGTCTGGCCTGGCTGGGCCCCCTCCAGGGGCTGAAAGAAGCACTGGTCCCTTCCTGGGGCCTGGGTGTCTTGCCTCTGCTGAGGCCCCGGCTCCTTCAGACCTCACCAGCACATTCAAGTAGCTGACAGTTCACATTCAATACATGTTGCTATAAATAATGTTCAAGATTTTAGAACGTGGTGTTAGAAATAAATATTAATTTGATTTTGCCACTTTCTCTTCATATTTTGGAGCCTGTAACATTTCTTTCCAGGACTCAAATCTTTTTTTTTTTTTTTTTTTGAGAGGGCATTTTCATATTTATTGATCAAATGGTTGTTAACAACAATAAAATTTTGTGTAGGGGAGTCAATGCTCAATGCACAATCATTAATCCACCCCAAGCCTAATTCTCGTCAGTCTCCAATCTTCTGAAGCATAATGAACAAGTTCTTACATGGTGAACAAATTCTTACATAATGAATAAGTTCTTACATGGTGAACAGTACAAGGGCAGTCATCACAAAAACTTTCTGTTTTGGTCACTTATTATGAACCATAAACAATCAGGTCAAATATGAATATTCATTTGATTTTTATACTTGATTTATATGTGAATCCCACATTTCTCCCTTTATTATTATTATTATTTTTTTTTAAAAACAAAATGCTGAAGTGGTAGGTAGATGCAAGATAAAAGCAGAAAACATAGTTTAGTGTTGTAAGAGAGCAAATGTAGATGATCAGGTGTGTGCCTGTAGACTATGTGTTAATCCAAGCTAGACAAGGGCAATAAAACATCCACGGATGCAGAAGATTTCTCTCAAAACAAGGGGGATGAGGTTCTGAGCCTCACCTCTGTTGATCCCCAATTTCTCACCTGATGGCCCCCTGCGACTGTGCTTGTCTTAGGTTGTTCCTCCCTTGAGGAATCTTACCCGTCTCTGGCTAACCAGTCATCTTCCGGGGCCATACAGGGAAATGTAAAGTTGGTAAGTGAGAGAGAAGCCATATTGTTTGAAAAGGTTAGCTTTTTACTTCTTTGCAGATTTATGCCCTGTGGCTTCTATGCCCAGCACTTGTCTCGAGGTATCTTTCCCACCTGGAGGAATTATGATACTCGGTAAATTCGATCTGAGGCACGAATTCTATTTAAGGGTTGTAATTAGGAAGGAAGAAGAAAAGCTATAGAGGTAGCAGATGGAAGAAAACATGGGAAGATTGATTATTTCTTCTTGTAGAGTAACTTAAGCATGTATAAGTTTTAAGCTACTAATTAAATTGCGCACACACATTAACGTAATAGGAATACAGTTACATAACCAAAGCAGATCTATAGTTACCAGCTATCTCCAGTGAAGCCAAGAAAACCATTTAGGCACCCTAGGGATTTGTGAAAATTTGTCTATGATATAATGGATATTGTCCAACTGTACTTGAAGAGTCTGAGAGAAATCAGACAAATTAAAACAACCCATTCCTGGGAACTGTTCACATTCCATATGTTCTTTTAACAGTAGATAGTCTGTAGTTGTAAGATTTTGGAGCACTACAACTTGCACTTCTCCTAATTCCTGGTTGAGTTCCAGCAGTACAGATCCAGTCAAATTTGTTGTTTTACTGTATGCACAGGCCAGCTTAGATATCTCCTTCATTCCAATGGCAAGTCCAGGAACCAGTGGGATGAATGCAGCTACAACTGCAGCATCACCTGGATCTTTGTTGAGGTTTTTTGATGATCATCTTCTGGTATGACTCTTCCAGAGAGTGCTGATGTTGGAAGTTCTTCTTCATATCGTATCTTAGTTCATTTTCTGGGTAGCCAAATTAGGCTTTGATCCTCTGTATAAATACAAACAGACCCTTTGCCCACACTTTGATATGCCCTTTATACCACTGTGTAGAACTCATTGGAGGTCACCACACAGGAACTGCTTTTTTTTTTTAAGAGAAAGGAATATTATCAGAAAAGTGTACCTCCATAGCCGATCATCTGACACCCTTTAAGTGATCAAAATTAAGGATATTTAAAGCATGCGTTAATCGTTGATTTACAGTTAGTTTTATCCTATCAAGGAGTAATCCCCCTTAATCCCCCTTCTCTTTCTTTCTTTTTTTTTTTTGTTATCTTTAATCTACATTTACATGAAGAATATTATGTTTACTAGGCTCTCCCCTATACCAGGTCCCCCCTATAAACCCCTTTACAGTCACTGTCCATCAGCATAGCAAAATGTTGTAGAATCACTACTTGTCTTCTCTGTGTTGTACAGCCCTCCCTTTTCTCCCACCCCCCATGCATGCTAATCTTAATCCCCCCTTTTTTCTCCCCCTCCCTTATCCCTCCCTACCCACCCATCCTCTCCAGTCACTTTCCCTTTGGTACCTGTTAGTCCATTCTTGGGTTCTGTGATTCCACTGCTGTTTTATTCCTTCAGTTTTTCCTTTGTTCTTATATTCCACAGATGAGTGAAATCATTTGGTATTTCTCTTTCTCCACTTGGCTTATTTCACTGAACATAATACCCTCCAGCTCCATCCATGTTGCTGCAAATGGTAGGATTTGCCCTCTTCTTATGGCTGAGTAGTATTCCATTGTGTATATGTACCACATCTTCTTTATCCATTCATCTACCGATGAACATTTAGGTTGCTTCCAATTCTTGGCTATTGTAAATAGTGCTATGATAAACATAGGGGTGCATTTGTCTTTCTCAAACTTGATTGCTGCGTTCTTAGGGTAAATTCCTAGGAGTGGAATTCCTGGGTCAAATGGTAAGTCTGTTTTGAGCATTTTGATGAACCTCCATACTGCTTTCCACAATGGTTGAACTAATTTACATTCCCACCAGCAGTGTAGGAGGGTTCCCCTTTCTCCACAGCCTTGCCACCATTTGTTGTTGTTTGTCTTTTGGATGGCAGCCATCCTTACTGGTGTGAGGTGATACCTCATTGTAGTTTTAATTTGCATTTCTCTGATAATTAGTGATGTGGAGCATCTTTTCATGTGTCTGTTGGCCATCTGTATTTCTTTTTTGGAGAACTGTCTGTTCAGTTCCTCTGCCCATTTTTTTTTGAGAGGGCATCTCTCATATTTATTGATCAAATGGTTGTTAACAACAATAAAATTCACCATAGGGGGGTCAATGCTCAATGTACAATCATTAATCCATCTCAAGCCTAATTCTCATCAGTCTCCAATCTTCTGAAGCATAATGAACAAGTTCTTACATGGTGAACGAATTCTTACATAGTGAATAAATTCTTACATGGTGAACAGTACAAGGGCATTCATCACAGAAACTTTTGGTTTTGATCACGCAATATGAACTATAAACAATCAGGTCAAATATGAATATTCATTTGATTTTTATACTTGATTTATATGTTGATCCCACATTTCTCCCTTTATTATTATTATTATTTTTATTTTTAATAAAATGCTGAAGTGGTAGGTAGATGCACGATAAAGGTAGAAAACATAGTTTAGTGCTGTAAGAGGGAAAATGTAAATGATCAGGTGTGTGCCTATGGACTAAGTATTAATCCAAGCTAGACAAGGGCAGCAAAACATCCACGGATGCAGAAGATTTCTCTCAAAACAAGGGGGATGAGGTTCTGAGCCTCACCTCTGTTGATCCCCAATTTCTCACCTGATGGCCCCCCTGCGACTGTGCCTGTCTTAGGTTGTTCCTCCCTTGAGGAATCTTACCCATCTCTGGCTAACCAGTCATCTTCCGGGGTCAAACAGGGAAATGTAAAGTTGGTAAGTGAGAGAGAAGCCATATTGTTTGAAAAGGTTAGCTTTTTACTTCTTTGCAGATTTATGCCCTGTGGCTTCTATGCCCAGCACTTGTCTCGAGGTATCTTTCCCACCTGGAGGAATTATGATACTCGGTAAATTCGATCTGAGGCACGAATTCTATTTAAGGGTTGTAATTAGGAAGGAAGAAGAAAAGCTATAGAGGTAGCATATGGAAGAAAACATGGGAGGATTGATTATTCCTTTGACATATCTTCTTGTAGAGTACCTTAAGTATGTATAGGTTTTAAACTACTAACTTATTTGTACACACATATTAACATAATAGGAATACGGTGACATAAATAAAGCAAATCTATAATTACCATCCATCTTCAGTAAAGCCAAGAAAACCATTTAGGCACCCTAGGCATTTGTGAAAATTTGTCTATGATATGATGGATATTTTCCTACTGTACTTGAACAGTCTGAGAAAAATCAGACAAATTAAAGCAGCCCATTTCTGGGATCTGTTCACATCCCATATGCTCTTTTAACCGTAGATAGTCTATAGTCATAAGAATTTGGAGTGCTACAACTTGAACCCCTCCCAACTCCTGGTTGAGTTCCAACAGTACAGATCCGGTCAAATTCGTTGTCTCACTGTATGCACATGCCAGCCTAGACATCTCCCTCCTCATTCCAATGGCAAGTCCAGGAAACGGTGGGGTGGACACAGCCACAACCACAGCATTGCCCGGATCCCTGTGGAGGCTTTTTCATGATCATCCCCCAGCACGAGTCCTCCAGAGAGTGCTGATGCCAGAAGCTCCTCCTCATATTGTATCTTAGTTCATTTTCTGGGTATCCAAGCTAGGCCTTGATCTTCTGCATAGAAACAAAGAGACCCTTTGCCCACACTTTGACATGCCCTCTATACCACTGTGCAGAAGTCATTGAAGGTCAGCACACAGGGACTGCTTTTTTTTTTTTTTATTAAGAGAAAGGAATATTATCAGAAAAGAGTACCTTCATAGCTGATCATCTGACACCCTTTAAGTGATCAACATTAAGGATATTTAAAGCATGCGTTGATCTTTGATTTACCAATAGTTTTATCCTATCAAGGAGTAATCCCCCTTTTCTTTCTTTCTTTCTTTTTTTTTTTTAATCTTTAATCTACACTTACATGAAAAGTACTATGTTTACTATGCTCTCCCCTATATCAGGTCCCCCCTAACAACCACATTATGGTTACTGTCCATCAGCTTAGCAAAAAGTTGTAGAATCCCTACTTGTCCTCTCTGTGTTGTGCAGCCCACCCTCCCCTTTCTCCCTCCCCCCATGCATGTTAATCTTAATACCCCCCTTCTTCTTCCCTCCCCTTATCCCTCCCTGCCCACCCATCCTCCCCAGTTCCTTTCCTTTTGGTACCTGTTAGTCCATTTTTGGGTTCTGTAATTCCGCTGCTGTTTTGTTCCTTCAGTTTTTCCTTTGTTCTTATACTCCTCAGATGAGTGAAATCATTTGGTATTTCTCTTTCTCCGCTTGGCTTATTTCACTGAGCATAATACTCTCCAGCTCCATTCATGTTGCTGCAAATGGTTGGATTTTTCCACTTCTTCTGGCTGAGTAGTATTCCATTGTGTATATGTACCACATCTTCTTTATCCATTCATCTACCGATGGACATTTAGGTTGCTTCCAATTCTTGGCTATTGTAAATAGTGCTGCGATAAACATAGGGGTGCATCTGTCTTTCTCAAACTTGATTGCTGCGTTCTTAGGGTAAATTCCTAGGAGTGGAATCCCTGGGTCAAATGGTAGGTCTGTTTTGAGCATTTTGATGAACCTCCAAACTGCTTTCCACAATGGTTGAACTAATTTACATTCCCACCAGCAGTGTAGGAGGGTTCCCCTTTCTCCACAGCCTCGCCAACATTTGTTGTTGTTTGTCTTTTGGATGGCAGCCATCCTTACTGGTGTGAGGTGATACCTCATTGTAGTTTTAATTTGCATTTCTCTGATAATTAGTGATGTGGAGCATCTTTTCATGTGTCTCTTGGCTATCTGTATTTCTTTTTTAGAGAACTGTCTGTTCAGTTCCTCTGCCCATTTTTTAATTGGGTGATTTGTTTTTTGTTTGTTGAGGCGTGTGAGCTCTTTATATATTCTGGAAGTCAAGCCTTTATCAGATCTGTCATTTTCAAATATATTCTCCCATACTGTAGGGTTCCTTTTTGTTCTATTGATGGTGTCTTTTGCTGTACAGAAGCTTTTCAGCTTAATTTAGTCCCACTTGCTCATTTTTGCTGTTGTTTTCCTTGCCCGGGGAGATATGTTCAAGAAGAGGTCACTCATGTTTATGTCTAAGAGGTTTTTGCCTATGTTTTTTTCCAAGAGTTTAATGGTTTCATGATTTACATTCAGGTCTTTGATCCATTTTGAGTTTACCTTTGTATATGGGGTTAGACAATGGTCCAGTTTTATTCTCCTACATGTAGCTGTCCAGTTTTGCCAACACCATCTGTTGAAGAGACTCTCATTTCCCCATTGTATGTCCATGGTTCCTTTATCAAATATTAATTGACCATATTTGTTTGGGTTAATTTCTGGAGTCTCTAATCTGTTCCACTGGTCTGTGGCTCTGTTCTTGTGCCAGTACCAAATTGTCTTGATTACTATGGCTTTATAGTAGAACTTGAAGTTGGGGAGTGAGATCCCCCCTACTTTATTCTTCTTTCTCAGGATTGCTTTGGCTATTCGGGGTCTTCGGTGTTTCTATATGAATTTTTGAATTATTTGTTCCAGTTCATTGAAGAATGTTGCTGGTAATTTGATAGAGATTGCATCAAATCTGTATATTGCTTTGGGCAGGATAGCCATTTTGACGATATTGATTCTTCCTAGCCATGAGCATGGGATGAGTTTCCATCTGTTAGTGTCCCCTTCAATTTCTCTTAAGAGTGACTTGTAGTTTTCAGGGTATAGGTCTTTCACTTCTTTGGTTAGGTTTATTCCTAGGTATTTTATTCTTTTTGATGCAATTGTGAATGGAATTGTTTTCCTGATTTCTCTTTCTATTGGTTCATTGTTAGTGTATAGGAAAGCTACAGATTTATGTATGTTAATTTTGTATCCTGCAACTTTGCTGTATTCCGATATCAGTTCTAGTAGTTTTGGAGTGGAGTCTTTAGGGTTTTTTATGTACAATATCATATCATCTGCAAATAGTGACAGTTTAACTTCTTCTTTATCAGTCTGGATTCCTTGTATTTCTTTGTTTAGTCTGATTGCTGTGGCTAGGACCTCTAGTACTATGTTAAATAGCAGTGGGGAGAGTGGGCATCCCTGTCTAGTTCCTGATCTCAGAGGAAATGCTTTCAGCTTCTCGCTGTTCAGTATAATGTTGGCTGTGGGTTTATCATATATTGCCTTATATATGTTGAGGTACTTGCCCTCTATGCCCATTTTGCTGAGAGTTTTTATCATGAATGGATGTTGAATTTTGTCAAATGCTTTTTCAGCATCTATGGAGATGATCATGTGGTTTTTGTCTTTCTTTTTGTTGATGTGGTGGATGATGTTGATGGATTTTAGAATGTTGTACCATCCTTGCATCCCTGGGATGAATCCCACTGGGTCATGGTGTATGATCCTTTTGATATGCTGTTGAATTCTGTTTGCTAATTTTTTATTGAGTATTTTTGCATCTACATTCATCAGGGATATTGTTCTGTAATTTTCTTTTTTGGTGGGGTCTTTGCCTGGTTTTGGTATTAGGGTGATGATGGCTTCATAGAAGGAGTTTGGGAGTATTCCCTCCTATTCTATTTTTTGGAAAACTTTAAGGAGAATGGGTATTATGTCTTCTCTGTGTGTCTGATAAAATTCCGAGGTAAATCCATCCGGCCCCGGGGTTTTGTTCTTGGGTAGTTTTTTGATTACCGTTTCAATTTCTTTGCTCATAATTGGTTTGTTTAACTTTTGTGTTTCTTCCTTGGTCAGTCTTGGGAGGTTGTATTTTTCTAGGAAGTTGTTCATTTCTTCTAGGTTTTCCTGCTTGTTGGCATATAGGTTTTCATAGTAGTCTTTAATAATTCTTTGTATTTCTGTGGGGTCTGTTGTGATTTTTCCATTCTCATTTCTGATTCTGTTGATTTGTGTTTATTCTCTTTTTATTTTAATAAGTTTGGCTAGAGGCTTATCTATTTTGTTTATTTTCTTGAAGAACCAGCTCTTGGTTTTGTTGATTTTTGCTATTGTTTTCTTCTTCTCAATTTTGTTTATTTCTTCTCTGATCTCTATTATGTCCCTCCTTCTACTGACTTTAGGCCTCATTTGTTCTTCTTTTTCCAGTTTCAATAATTGTGATGTTAGACTATTCATTTGGGATTGTTCTTTCTTCTTCAAGTGTGCCTGGATCACTATATACTTTCCTCTTAAGACTGCTTTCGCTGTATCCCACAGAAGTTGGGGCTTTGTGTTGTTGTTGTCATTTGTTTCTATATATTCCTTGATCTCTATTTTGATTTGTTCATTGATCCATTGATTATTTAGAAGCATGTTGTTAAGCCTCCATGTGTTTGTGAGCCTTTTTGTTTTCTTTGTAGAATTTATTTCTAGTTTTATACCTTTGTGGTCTGAAAAATTGGTTGGTAGAATTTCAATATTTTGTAACTTACTGAGGCTCTTTTTGTGAGCTAGTATGTGGTCTATTCTGGAGAATGTTCCATGTGCACTTGAGAAGAATGTATATCCTGTTGCTTTTGGATGTAGAGTTCTATAGATGTCTATTAGGTCCATCTGTTCTAGTGTGTTGTTCAGTGCCTGTGTGTCCTTACTTATTTTCTGCCCGGTGGATCTATCCTTTGGGGTGAGTGGTGTGTTGAAGTCTCCTAAAATGAATGCATTGCAGTCTATTTCCCTCTTTAGTTCTGTTAGTATTTGTTTCACATATGCTGGTGCTCCTGTGTTGGGTGCAGATATATTTATAATGGTTATATCCTCTTGTTGGACTGAGCCCTTTATCATTATGTAGTGTCCTTCTTTATCTCTTGTTACTTTCTTTGTTTTGAAGTCTATTTTATCTGATATTAGTACTGCAACCCCTGCTTTCTTCTCACTGTTGTTTGCCTGAAATATGTTTTTCCATCCCTTGACTTTTAGTCTGTGCATGTCTTTGGGTTTGAGATGAGTTTCTTGTAAGCAGCATATAGATGGGTCTTGCTTTTTTATCCATTCTATTACTCTGTGTCTTTTGATTGGTGCATTAAGTCCATTTACATTTAGGGTGACTATTGAAAGATATGTACTTATTGCCATTGCAGGCTTTAGATTCGTGGTTACCAAAAGTTCAACGTTAGCCTCTTTAGTATCTTACTGCCTAACGTAGCTTGCTTATTGAGCTGTTATATACACTGTCTGGAGATTCTTTTCTTCTCTCCCTTCTTATTCCTCCTCCTCCATTCTTCATATGTTGTGTGTTTTGTTCTGTGTTCTTTTTAGGAGTGCTCCCATCTAGAGCAGTCCCTGTAAGATGCCCTGTAGAGGTGGTTTGTGGGAAGCAAATTCCCTCAGCTTTTGCTTATCTGGGAATTGTTTAATCCCACCATCATATTTAAATGATAGTCGTGCTGGATACAGTATCCTTGGTTCAAGGCCCTTCTGTTTCATTGCATTAAATATATCATGCCATTCTCTTCTGGCCTGTAGGGTTTTTGTCAAGAAGTCTGATGTTAGCCTGATGGGTTTTCCTTTATAGGTGACCTTTTTCTCTCTAGCTGCCTTTAAAACTCTTTCCTTGTCCTTGATCCTTGCCATCTTAATTATTATGTGTCTTGGTGTTGTCCTCCTTGGATCCTTTCTGTTGGGGGTTCTGTGTATTTCCTTGGTCTGTTTGATTATTTCTTCCCCCAGTTTGGGGAAGTTTTCAGGAATTATTTCTTCAAAGACACTTTCTATCCCTTTTCCTCTTTCTTCTTCTTCTGGTACCCCTATAATAAGGATATTGTTCCTTTTGGATTGGTCACATAGTTCTCTTAGTGTTGTTTCATTCCTGGAGATCCTTTTATCTCTATGTCAGCTTCTATATGTTCCTGTTCTCTGGTTTCTAGTCCTTCAATGGCCTCTTGCACCGTATGCATTCTGCTTATAAATCCTTCCAGGGTTTGTTTCACTTCTGTGATCTCCTTCGTGACATCTGTTATCTCCCTCCAGACTTCATCCCATTGCTCTTGCATTTTTCTCTGCATCTCTGTCAGCATGTTCATGATTTTTATTTTGAATTCTTTTTCAGTAAGACTGGTTAGGTCTGTCTCCTTCTCAGGTGTTGTCTCTGTGATCTTTGTCTGCCTATAGTTTTGCCTTTTCACGGTGATAGTGATAGTTTGCAGAGCTGGTACAAGTGACAGCGGGAAGAGCTTTCATTCTTGTTGGTTTGTGGCCTTCCTCTCCTGGGAGAATAGCGACCTCTAGTGGCTTGTGCTGGGTAGCTGTGCGCAGACAGGGCTTCTGCTTCCTGCCCGGCTGCTATGGAGTTTATCTCTGCTGTTGCTGTGGGAGTGGCCTGGCTCAGACTGCTACTCCAAAGTGGTGGAGTTGCATTGGAGGGGGAGCAACTGGGGATGCTATTTATCTCTGTAAGGGGCCTCTGTGCTCCCTGCAGCCCAGGGGATTAGAGTGCCCAGAGATCCCGGGGTTCCCTACCTCTGGACTAAGTGTCCTGCCCTGCCCCTTTAAAACTTCCAAAAAGCACCTGCCAAAACAAAACAACAACCACACACACAGAAAAAATGGCCACTCGTTTTTCTTTACTCTCTGGCGCCAGCCTTGGGCACCCGCTCACCGGACTTGCTGCCCTGTTTCCCTAGTATTGGGGTCCCTATCCCTTTAAGACTTCCAAAAAGCGCTTGCCAAAACAAAACAACAACAATAAAAAAAAAAAAAGAAAAAAAAAAGGTGGGCACTCACGTTTCTTTTGTTCTCTGGCGCCGGTCTCCGATACCCGCTTGCCGGTCTTGCTGCCCTTTTTCCCTTGTATTTGGGTCCCTGTCCCTTTAAGACTTCCAAAAAGCACTCACCGCAACAAAACAACAACCAAAAAAGAAAAAAGAAAAAGAAAAAAGATGGCCGCTCACTTTTCTTTTGTCCTCTGGTGCTGGCCTCTGGTACCCGCTCACCATTCTTGCTGCCCTGTTTCCCTAGTATCCAGAGCCATGCGCATGCACTGCGTCTGCACTCTGGTCCGGATGGCTGGGGCTGGGTGTTCAGCAGTCCTGGGCTCCTTCTCCCTCCAGCTCAGACCTCTCTCCTACCGCCGGGAGCTGGGGGGAGGGGCGCTCAGGACCCGCCGGACCAGGGCTTGTATCTTACCCCCTTTGCAGGGCGCTGGGTTCTCACAGGTGTGGATGTGGTGTGGATGTTGTCCTGTGTCCTCTGGTCTCTATTTTAGGAAGAGTTGTCTTTGTTATATTTTCATAGATATATGTGGTTTTGGGAGGAGATTTCCGCTGCTGTACTCATGCCGCCATCCTGGCTCTGCCTATATGTACATGGGTTTTTGTCTGCACCATTGGGTATGGTAAGGGGGCAGGGGGGCGCTATTTTCCTCAGAGGCAGAATGAAGCACTAGCTGAAGAAAGGCAGTAAGGTAATCCTGCACATAACCTCAGAGTGACAGTGGAACTCCACATTGAAAATAGATTCAGGAAGAAAGGAGAGCTTGGGGAAGCACAGAGGTGGGCGAAGATCAGCAGATAGAGATGAGGGTCAGGAATAAATCAGAGAGAGCGCAGACCCCAAGGTTTAGCATCATTGTTCCCCCTAAATAATTTAAGTGTCTCACTGTCTGGGCTTTGACAGTAGGACACTGGGAAACATCACCGAGTGTCAGGGCATCCTTCTGTATTGAGGTCTGGGCTGGAGTCAGGCACCCCTGTAAGGGGAGGACACGGGCTGCAGAACCCACAGGGCCCTGCATAAACAGGGAGGCCAACAACCCAACTGAGAGGTCAAAAGCTCCTTGTAAGGTTTCCCAGCCCTGAGCTTTGTCTCTACCACCCACGATGTAGATGTTAAGTTGGCTTATTTGAGAAAAGTACAGGTCATTTGCACATGATGAGTGATGTGTGTAAAGGATTTGCTAACAATAACAGTTTAGAAAGCTAGTACTTAAATTTAAATTGAATTTAATTTTCCATAAAAGTGAGTTTATGTTCAGTGAGTTTTGTTTGTTGAACCACTTCTTTCTGGTATTTGTTCACAGACCACAAGGGATCAGCATAACCCAGAACTGGGAAAATCGGCTTAAGCTCAGTTTCACATCATAAGAACTTCTTCCTGTTATTGAACAGAAAACAATGTCTGTGAGCTCAAAGAAGGAGAGAGCCCTTGACAAAATTGGAGGGGAGTAATGTGCAGGTCATGGCCGTAAGAACTGTCTGTTCCTCTTCATTGCTTTCCTGAGCAGTTCACACGATGTGCACTTCTATTCCCAGGTGCAGGAGTTTCTCACTCAACATGGGGATGTTGTCAGGATAAGGTTGTTCTCCCCCTTCCTCAAGCCCCGAACAGCTGTCATTGTGGCCTCCTCCCTCGTGGAGCGAAGGGGCTGTGTATGCTATGGCCAGGATCCCAGAGGGGCTCGGAAGCTTGGCAGGGTCACCTCGGCAGCGTCGCCTCGGCAAGCCCCTTGCCTTGCATCCCAGTAATTCTCTGCAGAAGCTGGAGGCAGAGATGAGGACCTGCATACTCCACGCATCCTGACCTGCTCAGCAAATGGGCTGGACAGGCAGGTAGAAGCTGAAGGTTGGGAGCTTCCTGTGGAGGGAGACAACAACCCTGACAGGAAATCACCCTGACTGGAAAATAGCCTGTGTGTCAGCCCTCCTGTGAAGTTAGACTGCCTTTTCCTCTAATCCCATTTCTCCAAGCATATGAGGAGCCACGGGTACTGAGACCAAGAGGCCAACTGAGGATGACCCGATGGGGGAATTTTGGGGGCTTAGCCACTCTGCACACGAAGCTCTCCTAATCTGTTCATCTCTGTGCCATCAATATTTGCCCACTTGAGGTGACAGAAGAAACTTCCAGCATTGGAGCAAAGGCAGAGGAGCACAGGCCAAAGCTGGAGGGATGGCCTTTGGTGGTGACGGCCCCGACTTGCAGATGGTGGCATCAAATGGGGGAGAGAGGGACCCCAGGGGGCTTAGAAACTGTCACTCATTCATTTATTAATTAAACACCTGCAGTGGGTAGGCACTGGGGAGAGAAGTGATGACGACACACACCTGCCTCTAGTAGCTGGCAGGATGGGATAGAAATACAGGGGACCAGGGAAGGCACCCAACAGTGCTGAGCATGATGGGAGTCTCCCAGAGGCAGAGGAGATGGAGGTTTGGGGGAAGGGGTGGGCCCGCTCAAATAGAGGAAACAGCAGCGTGAAGGTGAGGAGCAGGAGAGGGCCAGGCCAGGTGTGCTGGGCTCTCAGTGTGGTGTGAACATAGCCTTTATCTGCCAGTTAGCAGGCTGCTGTGACAGTACATATAAGAGGGGATGAGGGCTTCAAATGGCAGTGGAGGGGCAGAGGGGAGGAACTTGAGAACTACTAAGGGGGGTAATAACACAAGTCACTAACAACTAGGATGTCATTGACTTGAGTGAAAGGCTTAACCACTGTGACCAAGAGACCCTAATGTGCAATGGCTCAGGGCAGAAACATATTTCTCTCACTCACAGTCCCTCCCAGGGGTCTGTAGGGGCTCTGCTTCACAGAGTCACTCAGGGACCTAAGATGATGGTCAGCCAACCATTTCCCATACCTGGCTTCTGAAGAGGCCTAAGTTGGTACCATTCAGTTGGAAGGAAAGAGGCCAAGGGAATGGGGGGATCACAGACCAGGCCTGGAAACGGCCCCCATCACTTCCTCCCACTCCACTGGTCAGCACTTGGTCTCACAGCCATTCCAGGCTACAGGGGAGGCTGAGCAATGTACTTTCGCCTTGAGTCCAGGAGGAAGGGAGGCCTGGGTTTTAATGGGCAGCCAGCAGTCTCTGCTCTGGCAGACAATAATGGCTGTAATCAAATCAGGGACATCGGGAAGGAAAACTAGGTCCCTGAGTTTAGCTCACCTCGCTAGAAGGCTAGCCTTTTCCTTGAAGGCCTGACCCTACCCTCTTCTCCCAAAGATGAAAGAGCAGGGAATCAGAAGTTCTAGGGCCATGTATGGAGTTTATTTCTTTGGATCAAGTGTGAGCTTCTTGTGGCTCTGTTTTTAAAGCCATGTACTTCCTCTGGGAGGGCTTTGCGATCAGTTGTCCTGGATGTCTGGCTAAAGAAAGTACACGCAAAAATGATCTTTCCCAAGAGCAATACTAAAATGTTATTTTTGCAATTGTCAAAGAAGATAAAGCCCCTCTCACGGTAGTGAAAACTTCAAATATGCTCACTGAAAGAGAGTTCTCAGGAATATACTGGATAACTCTGGTAGGCAAAGCCCTCTCAAGGATCTCATTTGAGATAATGCTGGAAAATTGCTGAAGATTCAGGCCTAGAGCATTTTTTAGGGTTTTTTCCTACTTTACCCTTGCCTACAAGCTTGCCTGGCTATTCTTGAAGTTATGTTAGTGGTTAGAGATAAATTTTGAGTGTTGGAGTTTTGGTGAACATAGCATAAGAATGATATCTTGGACAAGTGTGGAGTTATACCTAGATGTTATTCCCAAACTGTACATTATTTGGGGGGCTTGTGACCTTCTGGTTTAGAATATGGGTAAGCAGTGCCTCCATTTATAGTCTCACACACCTGGATTCCAACATAAAATTCCAATAAAGCCTGTCTTGACTCTTTTAAAGTAGTCAGCCCTCCCACATCAGGAGACACCTTGCTCAGGTTGTGGGTGTGTAACTTTGTCTCTCTTCTTTCTCCTTGTCAGGCCAGCCATTAGGTGGTAACACATACGGGGGCCCAAGGAAGGTGAGGTTGCAGACACTTCGTTCCGGCTAGAAGTGTTGCTCAGAGACAGCGAAATAAGAGAATGAGAAGGCTGGTTCTGTTGATTTAACTCAAGTCCTTGCACTGTCCTCTGTACTGTGAGTGAGATCAGACACCTGAGTTACAATCAGGATCAGACCAGGAGTTTCAGGTACAATGAGTGTGTTTGCTCCGTCATGGTGCACCCTCCGCCCTGCTCATGGGCGACCACCTCCTGCTCTTTTCTCTTTCAGGTGATGCTCCAGAGACCTGAGCTGAGGTGTGACTACTCTGAGGCATAAAGCACTTCTAAGGTTTACTAACCCCATCCCAGAAGTCACTGCTTTTTATCTCTAATTTCATAAGCCAAAGGGATGTAATTCCAGAAGGTGAGGTCTGTATGTAGTAAGCTCCAGCAAGGAAAGGGTATAAACTATCTTAAGTCCAGGGAAAGGGGCTACCTTTTCATGGCTGAAAATGATGGCAGCCTTCTCTCCTGTGTCTGTGGTCAGCCTTAGCCATAATTAATAATCACCAGGACAGTCCGGCATCAATGCCAATCCCAGTAAGTTCTTGGCTTCGGCAAGTGTGTTTCTCCATTTAGCCATTTTTTTTTCCTAATTTTTTTTTCCCAAGGAAGAAGCTTGGCATCGAACACCATAGAGGGTGCAGTTTGTGTGCACAATGCTAGGGAGAAAAGGCCTCCTCGGCCACTGGTAAGCAAACTGAACCACTGGCTTCCTTGATTCTTTACCCTACTTCCTTTTTCTTTTGTTCACCTCGGTGAGGCTTGCTAGAACTTGTTCAGTCCTGTCTTCAGTGAGCATATTCAGGCGAAGGAGTGAGCAGAAAGGACAAGAAAATGAGAGCAAAGTGATGAAAAGTTACTGGAGAGATTTTGTAGAGAAGTTTTAGTGATCATCACTTTATATAAGGAAACCATTATTTTTCTTTTAAAACTGTAACCCTATTTTCCATAAACATTTAGCAATGTAACTCCATTTAAAAATGGTTATACACATTGCATTTGAGATAGCATCTAAAACAGTAAAATACTTAAAAGTTTGATAAAAGAAGTACAAGATCTGCATACTGAAAATGACAAACATTGCTGAAAGAAATTAAAGAAGTCTGAAATAAGTGGAAAGACATCTCATGTTCATGGATTGGGAAAGTTAATATTGTTAAGATGGCAGTATACCAAAGCAATCCATTGATTCAATGCGATTCCTATCAAAATCCCAGCTGGCTTTTTTGCAGAAATTGACAAGCTGATTTCAAATTCCTATGGAAATGCAAGAGACCCAAAGTAGCAAAATAATCTTGAAAAAGAAGAGCAATTTTGAAGGACTCATATTTTCTGATTTCAAGACTTACTATGTAGATGCAACAGTCAAGACTGTAGGACTGGTATAAGCATAAAAATATATATCAATGGAACAGAACTGAAAGTCCAGAAAAAAAACTCTTGCCTGCATGATCAACTGATTTTCAACAACTGTGCCAAGATAATTCCATGAAGAAAGAAAGAAGAGTCTTTTCAACAAGTCGTTCTGGGGCAATTGGATATTTACATGCAAAATAATGAAGTTGGACCCCTACGTCATACCATATATAAAAGTTAACTAAAAATGGGTCAAAAACATAAATCTGAAAGTTAAAACTATAAATCTCTTAGAAGCACAGATAGGTGTAAATCTTTGTGACCTTTAATTAGGCAATGGTTTCTTATATGACATCAGTTGTATAAGCAACTTTAAAAAACAAAAGACAGATAAACTGGACATCATAAAAATTAAAAACTTTCGTGTTTCAGAGGGTATCATCAAAAAAGTGAAAAGACACAATGAGAGACCATTCTTAGAAATCATGCATCTGATAAGGGGATTGAATTGTATTCTCTAAAAGTCCCTATTTTGAAGCCCTAACCCCCAAGACAGGGCCTGTAAAGAGGTAATTAAGGTAAAATAAAATCATAAGGGTGGGCCTTAATTCAATATGACTGATATCCTTATAAGAAGAGGAAGAGACACCAGCGATGTGGGTGCACAGAGGAACAGCACATGATGACACAAGGAGAGAGGTCTCACCAGAAACTGGAACTGTGAGAAAATAAATTTCTGTTGTCTAAGCCACCCATTCTGCAGCATGTTGTCTTGGCAGTCTGAGTAGACTAACATGGACTTTCCCCCAGAATACACAAAGAACTGTTACAATAAAATAAAAGGTTAACCTGTTTAAAAAATGGGCAATGGATCTAAACAGCTTTTAAAAGAAGACGTACAAATGACTAGTAAGCACTTGAAAAAATGCTGGACATCATCAATCATTAGGAAAACGTAAATCAGAGCCATAAATGAGATACCACTTCACATCGATCAGAGTGGCTCTTATCAAAAAGACAATGGCAAGAGCCAGTAAGATGTGGAGAAACTGGACACTTCATACCTGGCTGGTAGAGATGTGAAATACAGCAGCTGCTGTGGAAAACAGTTTGGCAATTCCTCAACAAGTTAAACAGAGCTTCCATCTGACCCATCAATTCCACTCCTAGGTACATACCCAACAGAACTGAAAACATGTCCATGAAAAAGCTTGTATTAATGTTCATAGTGGCATTATTCATAATAGCTAAAAAGTAGAAACAACTCAAATGTCCAAAAACTGACGAGGGGGTAAACAAATGTGGTATATCCACATAATGGGACAACATTTGGGTATAAAAAAGAATGAAGTACTGATGTACTGATGTATGCTGCAATGGGTGAGTCTTGAAAACATGCTAATTGAAAGAAGGCATCCTATTGGATGATTCCATTTGTATGAAATGTCCAGAATAGGTAAATCCATAGAAAACAGATTGGTACTTGTCAGGGGCTGGAAGGAATGAGGAATGGGAATGACTCTAATGGGGACAGGGTTTCTTTTAGAATATTTGATGAAAATGTTCTGGAATTAGATAGCAGTGATGGTTGTACAACTTTGTGAATATATTAAAAACCACAGGACAGTATACTTTAAACAAGTGAATTTTATGATGTGCGAATTATATTTCTTAAAGCTGTTATTTAAAAAACTAAAAAAACGTTATGCACACATACAAATGAAAGGAATTTTCAAAATATAAATATAGTAGGCAACGTATTATTTTGTCCACTAGGTTAAAATAAAGTTGACTGTTGTACAACATGGGTTTGAACTGCATAGGTCCCCTTCACACAGATTTTTTTCAATATATATATTGGAAAACTTTTTGGAGATTTGTGGCAATTTGAAAAAATCATTTTATTTTCTTCAGCTTATTTTATTGGAAGAATATACTGAATAATACATATATAATACAAAATATGCAGTAATCTACTGCTCGTGTTATTGGTAAGGCTTCCAGTCAACATTATGCTATTAGCAGTTAAGTCTGAGGGAGTCAAAAGTATGTGGATTTCTACTTTGAGGGGGGTTGGGCACCAACCCCCAAATTGCTCAAGAGTCAAGTGTACTTTGGAAAATCGCTAGGCCACTGAGTTTGGTTTCTGTTTGTTTGTTTTGCTACCCTGGACTTTTTCTCTCTTCCCTGCATAGTGAATTCCGTATGATGACGGCTCCTTCCCATTTTTCTTCTCTCTCTAGAGCTGCACCCAGAGGGCACGTTCAGTAAACAGCAGATGCCCGTCTTACCCTGCCTCCATGCATTCTGAGGAGGGCAGAGGTGGCAGGGGCAGTGGGCCTGTAGGATGTGCTCACTTCTGTCTGCAGGTCTGAGCATGTGACCACCACTGCTTTTTGCAAAGATTCCACCATATGGTCTTAGCCTTCAAAGAACTCACATTCAGAGGCATGTAAAATGTCGATGATAACATGTGTTTGAGGACATGGGATTGAAGGCAGGGGTAGATGGGAGACATATTTTTTGAGTGTGTATCATTTTGTACTGTTTGAGTTTTTGCTGTGTTATGGATGGAACTGTGCCTCCCACCCAAATTCATATGTTAGAGTCCTAATACCTAGTACACCTCACAAATGTGACTATATTTGGAGATAGGGCTTTTAAAGTGATAGTTAAGGTTAAATGATGTCATAGGGATGTGCCCTAACCCAGTATGACTGGTGTCTCTATAAGGAGAGGAAGAGACACCAGGTATGTGGAGCAAGGAGGAAGGGCCATGTGAGGCCACAGCAGGAAGGTGCCACGTGAGGCCACAGCAGGAAGGTGGCCATCTGCAAGTCAAGGAGAGAGAGAAACCTCACCAAAACCAACCCTCCCAGCACCTTGATCTTGGACTTCCAGCCTCCAGAACTGTGAAAAAAAAAAATTTCTGGTGTTTAAGACAACACTCTGTGGTATCTTGTATGGGAGCCCCAGCAAATGTACACACTATATGAAGTTTTTAATTTTTTGTTTTTCTCTTAGTAATTACAGCAAATTAGAAAAGAACTTAACATCTAATTTAAAAACACTATGTTATATAGACTGAATGTTTTTGTCTCCCCAAAATGCATATGTTGAAATCTAATCTCCAGTGTGATGGCATTAGGAAGTGGGAACCCTGGGAGGTGATTAGGCCATGAAAGTAGGGTCCTCATGAATGTGATCAGTGCCCTTATAAAAGAGACCCCCCAAGAGCCTCTTGGTTCCTTCTGCCCTGTGAAGACACAGGGACAGGTCTGTCATCTATGAACCAGGACTCAAGTCCTCACCATCACCAAATCTGCTGGCACCTTAATCTTGGACTTCCAGTCTCCAAACTGAGAAATACATTTCTGTTGTTAATAAGCCACCCAGTCTATGGTATTTTTGTTAGAGCAGTCTGAATATACTAAGATATAAAAAAAGATAATGAATGAATGAAATAATGAAATTAACATTGTTAATTATCAAATGAATGGGATTGAGAGAGCACTAGTTCCATTATTCCTGCTCTCAAGCTCTTCACCCTCCCACTGGTCCTCCTCAGCTGGGCCTCCTTCTTCTGGCTCCGTCTGTACCCTCTTGTCCTCAGCCCCCCTTTCAAGTCCCAGCTCCAGTGGCACCTGCTTGGGGAGGAAGACTTTCCTACCAACGGGAACATGGTTTTGTCTTCCTCTAGATTCTAAGAGGCATCACTGGCTCCAAGCTTCCTTTTAAAAGAAATTTTGCCTTATTCCCATTTATTTTGTAAAGTCTGGGAAGACTGAACCCATCCTATGAGTCTCAAAGGCTGTCCCTGGAAACATTTTTTTGGTTGACTGAGTCTAATAGGCACCTACAGCCAGAACAGGAAAGAAGATAAAACCCAGTCAGTTCTTTCTACTTACTTGCTTCAGATAAAAGAGAAATGTCCTAATTTCTGCAAGTATGGCTTTGAAAGACTTGTTCCAAGAATAGAAGTTTTAAGAATGTTTATCTAAATTTCACCTTAGTCTTTGCTAAACTATAATTTTCATAAGGTAACATCATGACTCTCATGCGAATATAAAATGAAAATGTCAATGATTTAGGCAACTCATTAATTAATAAGGGAACAAATCAGATGCTGGGATTTATACTACAAGCATTTGCAAAACTAGGTAAATATTGGCAATTTAATACATGCTGGGTTAGATAGTACTGGATAATGTCCAACAGGGCCTTAAGCTGTAACCTTTGGGATTATTTGTTCCAGGGGACAGAACTTAATTTGCGTTGCCACCAGATAGCAATCTGCAAATTAACCTCTGTCCCTATGGACTTGTAAAACAGCCCAGACAATGAAATGTTAATCCTGGTATGCTAAAGTGGAGGAACACCAGGTAATTTTTGCTCAATTCCAAGCATCTAAAACAATCTTTTTAGGATGGGCGTTTATGGAGTTTACAGGTGTACCAAACAGAGAAATGTGAGTTAGTGCTACCAGAGGTGTGAGCCTTCCTTGTAGTTATTAGGCAATGTGGAGAAATCTATGGATTTTATCTTCCTATTTCCCCAGCAACCAAAACAGGTAATTTAAGGTTGGCTATGTGTCTTCTTATGGGTAAAGTGAGGAAATTACAGGCCTCAGCCATCCGTAATTAAATTTATCATTCCATCCCTAAATGTGAGTTTTCTAAACTCATTCTATTAATTTCGCTAATTCTTGCTCACTATTTAAAATAAAAAAAATTTCTACCTATCAAAGTACATATTTACAAGACATATCTTTAAACTTACAACAACAACCCCCTGCTCCGTACCCTGCTTATCTTCACGCCTGCTCCTTGCAGACATCCTCTTCTAACTCTTTTTGCTCTTCTATTTACTCCCCTATTCCTAAAAACCATGCTTATATAACTAATTCTTATTTTTTTTACTTAAGATATCATGGATATGCACTCTCATGAAGGTTTTGCATGAGCAACATTGTGGTTACTACATTCACCCATATTATCAAGTCCCCCCCAACCCCATTGCAGTCAATGTCCTCAGTGTAGTAAGATGCCACAGAGTCACTATTTGTCTTCTCTGTGCTACACTGTCCTCCCCGTGATCCCCCACACCTGTGTGCCAATTATAATGCCCCTCAATCCCCTTCTCCCTCCCTACCCAACCACCTTCCCCCAACCCTCTCCTTTGGTAACCACTAGTTCCTTCTTGGAGTCTCTGAATCTGCTGCTGTTTGGTTCTTTCAGTTTTGCTTTGTTGTTATACTCCACAAATGAGGGAAATCATTTGGTACTTGTCTTTCTCCACCTGGCTTATTTCACTCAGCATAATACCCTGTAGCTCCGTCGATGTTGTTGCAAATGATTGGATTTGTTTTCTTATACCTGAATAATATTCCATTGTGTATATGTACCACCTCTTGTTTATCCATTCATCTACTGATAGCCGCTTAGGTTGCTTCCATATCTTGGCTATTATAAATAGTGCTGTAATAAACATAGGGGTGCATATGTCTTTTTGAATCTGGGATCTTGTTTTCTTCAAGTAAATTCCTAGGAGTGGAATTTCTGGGTCAAATGGTATTTCTATTTTTAGTTTTTTGAGGAACCTCCATATTGCTTTCTACAATGGTTGAACTAGGTTACATTCCCACCAGCAGTATAGGAGGGCTCCCTTTTCTCTACATCCTCTCCAGCATTTGTTGTTCTTAGTCTTTTCAATGCTGGCCATCCTAACTGGTGTGAGGTGATATATCATTGTGGTTTTAATTTGCATTTCCCTGATAATTAGTGATGTGGGGCATCTTTTCATGTGCCTGTTGGCTATCTGAATTTCTTCTTTGGAAAAGTGTCTGTTCAAATCCTCTGCACATTTTTTAATCAGGTTGTTTGCTTTTTGGGTGTTGAGGTGTGTGAGTTCTTTACATATTTTGGATGTTAACCCCTTGTTGGATATGTCGTTTACAAATATAATCTCCCATACTGTAGGATGCCTTTTTGTTCTACTGATGGTGTCCTTTGCTGTACAGAAGCCTTTTAGCTTGATGTAGTCCCATTTGTTCATTTTTGCTTTTGTTTCCCTTATCTGAGGAGATGCCTTCAGGAAAAAGTTGCTCATGTTTACATTCAAGAGATTTTTGCCTATGTTTTCTTCTAAGAGTTTTATGGTTTTATGACTTATATTCAGGGCTTTGATCCATTTTGAGTTTACTTTTGTGTATGGAGTTAGACAGTAATCCAGTTTCATTCTCTTACATGTAGCTGTCCAGTTTTGACAACACCAGCTGTTGAAGAGACTGTCATTTCCACATTGTATATCCATGGCTCCTTTTTCATATATTAATTGACCATACATGCTTGGGTTTATATCTGGGCTCTCTATTCTGTTCCATTGATCTATGGGTCTGTTCTTGTACCAGTACCAAATTGTCTTGATTACTGTGGCTTTGTAGTAGAGCTTGAAGTTGGGGAGCACAATCCCCAAAGGTTTATTATTCCTTCTTAGGATTGCTTTGGCTGTTCGGGGTCTTTTGTGGTTCCACATGAATTTTAGAACTATTGGTTCTAGTTCATTGAAGAATGGTGTTGGTATTTTGAAAGGGATTGTACTGAATTTCTGGATTGCTTTAGGCAGGATGGCCATTTTGACAATATTAATTCTTCCTGTCTATGAGCATGGGATGTATTTCCATTTATTGGTGTCTTCTTTAATTTCTTTATGAGTGTCTTGTAGTTTTGCAGGGTATAGGTCTTTCACTGCTTTGGTTAGATCCATTCCTAGGTATTTTATTATTTTTGATGCAATTGTGAATGGAATTGCTTTCCTGATGTCTCTTTCTGCTAGTTCCTCATTAGTATATAGAAATAAAATTAGTATATAGGGATACAATAATTTTGTATCCTGCAACTTTGATGAATACAGTTATTAGTTCTCATAGTTTTTTGGTGGATTCCTTAGGATTTTCTATGTATAATATCATGTCATCTGAAAATAGTGAGAGTTTAACTTCTTGCTTACCAATTTGGATGCGTTTTATTTTTTTGTGTTGTCTGATTGTCATGACTAGGACCTCTAGTACTATGTTGAATTAAAGTGGGGAGAGTGGGCTTCCTTATCTTGTTCCTGATCTTAAAGGAAAAGCTTTAGCTTTTTGCTGTTAAGTATGATGTTGGCTGTGGGTTTGTCATATATAGCCTTTATTATATTGAGGTATTTGCCCTCTATATCCATTTTGTTGAGAGTTTTTATCATGATTGGATGTTGAATTTTGTCAAATGCTTTTTCAGCATTTATGGAGATGATCACATGATTTTTGTCCTTCTTTTTGTTGATGTGGTGGATGATGTTGATGGAGTTTTGAATGTTGTACCATCCTTGCATCCCTGATATGAATCCTACTTGATCATGATGAATGATCTTTTTGATGTATTTTTGAATTTAGTTTGCTAATATTTTGTTAAATATTTTTGCATCAGGGATAGTGGTCTGTAGTTTTCTTTTTTTTGTGGGGTCTTTGCCTGGTTTTGGGATTAGAGTGATGCTTACCTCACAGAATGGGTTTGGAAGGATTCCCTCTTCTATTTTTTGGAAAACTTTAAGGAGGATGGGTATTAGGTCTTCACTAAATGATAAAATTCAGTGGTGAAGCCATCTGAACCAGGGATTTTGTTCTTAGGTAGTTTTTTGATTACCAATTCAGTTTCACTGCTGGTAAGTGGTCTCTTCAGATTTTCTGTTTCTTCCTGGGTCAGCCTTGGAAGGTTGTATTCTTCTAGAAAATTGTCCATTTCTTCTAGGTTATCCAACTTGTTAGCATATAATTTTTAATAGTATTCTGTAATAATTCTTTGTTTTTTTATGGTGTCTGCAGTGATTTTTCCTTTCTCATTTCTGATTCTGTTTAAGTGTGTATACTCTCTTTTTTCCTTGGTAAGTCTGGCTAAGGGTTTATCTATTTTCTTGAAGAACCAGCCCCTGGTTTTGTTGATTTTTTCTATTGTTTTATTCTTCTCAATTTTATTTATTTTTGCTCTGATCTTTATTATGTCCCTCCTTTTACTGACTTTGGGCATCATTTGTTCCTCTTTTTCTAGTTTCATTAATTGTGAGTTTAGACTGATCATATGGGATTGTTCTTCTTTCCTGAGGTAGGTCTGTACTGCAATATACTTTGCTCTTAGTATGGCCTTCGCTGTGTCTCACAGATTTTGTGGTGTTGAGTTATTGTTTCGTTTGTCTCCATATATTGCTTCATCTCTGTTTTTATCTGGCTATTGACCCATTGATTATTTAGGACCATGTTGTTAAGCCTCCATGTGTTTGTGGGCTTTTTTTTCCTCATATAATTTATTCCTAGTTTCATACCTTTGTGGTCTAAGAAACTGGTTGGTACACTTTCAGTCCTGAATTTACTGAGGCTGTTTTTGTGGCCTAGTATATGATCTATTCTTGCAAATGCTCCATGTGCAGTTGAGAAGAATGTGTATCCTGCTGCTTTTGGGTGGAGTGTTCTGTAGATATCTGTTAGGTTCATCTGTTCTAATGTGTTGTTCAGTGCTTCTGTGTCCTTACTTATTTTCTGTCTGGTTGATATGTCCTCTGGAATGAGTGGTGTGTTGAAGACTCCTAAAATGAATGCATTGCTTTCTATTTCCCCTTTTAATTCTATTAGTATTTGTTTCACATATGTAGGTGCTCCTTTGTTGTGTGCACAGATATTTATAATGGTTATATCCTCTTGTTGGATTGACCCCTTTATCACCATGTAATGTCCTTCTTTGTCTCTTGCTACTTTCTTTGTTTTAAAGTCTATTTTGTTTGATACAAGTACTGCAATTCCTGCTTTTTTCTCCCTATTAGTTGCACTAATAGGGAAAATATCTTTTTCCATCCCTTCACTTTTAGTTTGTGTATGTCTTTGGGTTTGAAGGGAATCTCTTGTAAGCAGTATATAGACGGGTCTTGTTTTTCTATCCATTCAATAACTCTGTGTCTTTTGATTGGTGCATTTAGTCCATTTACATTTAGGGTGATTATCGATAGATACTCACTTATTGCAATTGCAGGCTTTAGATTTGTGGTTACTGAAGGTTCAAGGGTTGTTTCTTTACTTTCTAATAGCCTAACTTAACTCACTTAGTATGCTATTTCAAACAGAAACTAGAGGTTCTTTTTTTTCTCTCCCTTCTTTTTCTTCCTCCTCCATTGTTTATATATTAGGTGTTATATCTTGTACTCTTTGTGTATCCTTTGAGTGACTTTGTGTGTAGCTGATTTAATTTTGCATTTGCTTAGTAATTAATTAATCTACTTCCTTTACTGTGGTTTTATTGTCTCTGGTGACAGTTACTTAGCCTTAGGAATACTTCCATCTATAACAGTCCCTCCAAAGTACACTGTGCAGTCAGTTTGTGGGAGGTAAATTCCCTCAACTTTTGCTCATCTGGAAATTATTAAATCTCTCCTTCAAATTTAAATGATAATCTTGCCATGTAGAGTATTCTTGGTTTGAGTCCCTTCTGTTTTATTGCATTAAATATATCATGTCACTCCCTTCTGGCCTGTAAGGTTTCTGCTGAGAAGTCTGATGATATCCTGATGGGTTTTCCTTTGTATGTAATCTTTTTTTTTCTCTCTGGCAGCTTTTAATACTTTGTCCTTATCCTTGATCTTTGCCATTTTAATTATTATATGTTTTGGTGTTACCTTCTTAGAGTCCCTTGTGTTGGGAGATCTGTGCACCTCCATGGCCTGAGAGCCTATCTCCTTCCCCAGATTGGGGAAGTTTTCAGCAATTACCTCCTCAAAGACACTTTCTATCCCTTTCTCTCCCTCTCTTCTTCTGGTACCACATAATGCAAATATTATTGCATTTGGATTGGTCACACAGTTCTCTTAATATTTTTTCATTCCTAGTGATCCTTTTTTCTCTCTTCCTCAGCTCTTTTTATTCCTGTTCTCTAATTTCTATTTCATTTACCATCTCCTCTACTTCATCTAATCTGCTTTTACATCCATCCATTATATGTTTCATTTCAGATACTGTATTTTTCAAAGTTTCTATCTCTTTCTTGAATTCCTCCCTGAAGTCTTGAATATTTTTCTATAGCTCCATTAGCATATTTATGATTTTTATTTTGAAATATTTATTAGGAAGATTGGTGATTTTAGATTCACTTGGCCCTCTTTCTGGTGTTTGTGGCATTTTTGTCTGTACCAGGTTCTTTTGACATTTTATTTTTGTAATGAATAATATGGAATAATAACTTTGTGTAGGTGGTGCCCCTTAGTGCCCATAAAGTCTACTATCTGGAGCTGCTCAGTACCTGGAGCAATGGCGGGGGTCACAGGTGAGCAGCACTGATGCCTGCTGGGAGGAAAGAGCTCTTTCCTGCTTCCTGGCTTCAGTGCCTGCTTCTACTGCCAGGGCCAGTGGGCTGAGCATGCAGTGGGAGCCTCTATGCTATGCCCCTGTAGTTTCCATAGGCAGGGCTGCCCTCTGGCTGGCCTGGTGGAATTGCAGTGGCAGCAGGTTTGTAAGCTGGTGCCTGCTGTGAGGAAGGAGCAGCAGGCTGCATATCATGATGGGTGGCCTCGGGGTTGCATTGCCAGCCAGGGGGATGGAGTGCTGGAAGCTCCCAAAAGTTCCAAACCTGCTGGGCTCAGTGCACCGGGACAATTTTTTCCACCTGTCCTTTCTCCTGAGCAGCAAGCTCTGTGCAATACTTGCCCTTTTAGCAGCCCTCTTCCTGTTGTGAAGTCTCTCAGAGTGCCTGCCTTTCTTTTGTCCCAGAGTAGCTGGTTGTGGGTACCTGTTCTCAACAAGCAGCTGGAATCTCAGTTTCTCCAAGTATTCCACTTGTCTTGGCTTTCCAACCCCACTAATCTCCAGAGCACCATGTAATGTAGGTTCATGCTCCCAGAGCATATCTCCTGGGCTGGGTATTCAGCAGTCCTGGGCCTTCACCCCCTCCCCTCTCTGTTTCTCTTCCTCCAGCCAGTGAGCTGGGGTGGGGGAAGGGCTTGGGTCCAGCTGGATTGTGGCTTTGCCACTTTACCCTTTTCTGTGAGGTCTTCTCTTTTCTCCAGATGTAGGCAGTCTGTCACAGTCTTCTTTCCTGTCACTTTTTCAGGATTACTTGTATTTGCTATATTCTCATATTATATGTGGTTTTGGGAGGAGGTTTCTGTCTCCATTCTCATGCCACCATCTTTAAGCCAATTCCCTAATTCTTAATTTTTAACAGAAGACATATCAATTAACTTCTTATTATGAAAGATGAGACTTTAGTTTTTCTACCCTTTCCTTTTCCCCAAACCATACAGTGGCCCCTCCTTTCTCCCACTACAGCCATAACACAATATATAGGTAGAACCAACATCTGGTGATTATTTCATATTAATTAAATTAACACTGTTGACAGTTAAGTGTAATTTAAATACATAAGTACACTTCTCTGCTTGTAAAACTCAATTCTCCTTATGTTAAACACTTCCTCCTTTAAAAAATTTGCTCAGTTTTCTACATGATCAACACAAGTTTTTTCTCAAACTCTCTGCCAGAGCTATGAAGTTCTTCTCAACCCAGTTACTCTGAGGCAGATAATCTCTCAGGCTTATTACTCTGTGGCTGCCCTCAGGTTGCCTGTACCCCATAGGACTGTTCTGTTGTGTACTCACTTTGACCCTTGTTGGGAGAGGTCTCTTTAACTCTTCCTAGGTCAAGTCCTCTACTTCCTTGCTCCAATTTCCTTCCCCTTTTCTTGAGTTACTCCGTCTTTTCACATTCCTTAGTACTTCCTGAGAAAGTGCATTTAGCAAATAAAGTGCATTTGGCAAATAAAGTTTTTGAAATATCTGAAAACATCTTTTCTTGATTAACAGATTCTACTCAATTAATAGTTTGGCTGGGGATAGAATTCCTAGTTTAAAATAATTCTTCTTTAGATTGTTGAAGGTTTTGTTCCACTGTCTTCTACCTTTCAGTGTTAGTGTTCAGAAATGTAATATTGCCCTGATTCCTAACTTTCTGTTTGTGATCTGTTTCTCCTCTTTGGAAGGTATTAGGATGTTGTTTTCATCTGGGTGCCCTGAAATCGCAAGATGATATGTCTTAGCTAGGTTCTGTTTTATTCATTGCACTATACCTTTCAAACTGGGTCTTTAAATTTTATCTTTCATTGAAAGTGGGCCTTTTTTAACACGAACAATTGTAAGGAAGTGAAATAAGTAGGTTCACAATACAGTCTAGTGAGTAACAATCAGAAATCATATCAGGGGAAGAGGAGGTACCACTCTTATTGGTACAGTGATGGCTGCATAGGCAAAGGAAACATTTTTAGGTTAAATCTGTGGCTCTCAGAAAGATAAGTGTAACTTGTACCTTGGGAAGATTCTAGTTTATGAAGATCTTTTTAATTTATTAAGGTCTTCTACTTAAAAGTATATTATTGAAATAGAGTGCAAATTCTGTATCAGCTGTCTATCAGCAATCTTTCAGAGATATTTAGAGAGTTTCAAGGTTTTGTTCTTTGGTTTAATATTATTATGGTGTAGATTACTGAATCATTTGTTTTGTGGGAGTTATTAGTATAGGCTGTCTTTAAAGAAACAAAAAGTGGTTGCAAAATAGAGAAAGAATTTGGAAGAGGACACAGCTCATTTGTACATTTCCTAATTGCATAATTTTCCTTGGCATATGTATAGACGCACAAGCATTGCCATTTGATATGCTTTCTCAGATTACAACTTTTTTTTAGGATGCAAAATTCTAAGTGAAAAAGACAAGACTGACTCTTCCCTCCCTAACTTTCCATTTTGTTTGGCCCCATTCTTGTGCCTTGTTTCTCAAGCGAGAAAGCCTGATCTGTTGAGTCCCTGGGAGAGGGATTTCTAAGGAGCTGGACACTATCTATATTTTGTTGAACTCTTTCCAAACATGTTCACATTCTTTATATAAGTACAGACAGGAAAAAATGCAAGCAGAGGCTAGATGAGGTGCCCTAGATTACAGAAGGATCTGTACACTGTCCTTACAAAAGGGGATGCTAGGAATCCTGCTCTATCAGTCCCTGAGGAAGGGGATGTTGTGTTCTCACTAACCCATATTTATTTACAATTCCATGACTCTTGGAATGATGGCTCTAATGTTCATTGAAAGTAATGTTGAGGGAAAAAAAGTGATTTCTTACTGCTTCTGTGAATAAGACTGAAGTCACCTCAAAATATGCATTAATGGAGAAAGTGTTGGTTTGGGATTCAGAAAAGCCTGGTAACAAATCCCAGTTGTGCCACCTACCCAATGTGTGATATTGGCAAGTTACTGAACTTTTTGGCAGGTTAGAATTTTCTCATCTGTAAAATGGGACTAACTTTCCTTTCCCTTTAAATATATTGTGAGAAATGAATAAAATACCTTGTGGGAATACTGCAAGCACAGTGCTTCATGATGGCAGTGCTCTTTCAGCATTCTTTCTCCCTTTGGGGAATGTCCCCTTGGGACATCTGAAGGCAGAGCTAAGATCTATTCACCTTTACATCCCAGGACTTTTGCACAGCACTAGCCTGGTGAACATATTCAATGAATGTTTTTTGACTTCATCTCTTAGAATGTGTTCGACGACTGATTTTGAGCAGGACTTTGAGCCCATTAGTTGGAAGGCACTGTGATAGGGATGTATGAATGTGCACAGGGGTACTTTCACTGTATATTAAGATCAAAAGGACAGTCAAGAATGGAACTAGAATCTATATCCTAGGTCACAAGCCTGCTCTTGACAGCATGCATGTTATGAGGAAACACAAAGTCGTGATTTGGAGAAGCCACAAAACTGGAAATCTGAGCCAAAAGTCAAGCCAAGTAGAAGAGCTTGAAAGTAGTGTTCACAAAGAAATCAATGATTTCAGAAACACATGGTGCTTTAAGGATAAAAAAAATTAAATCAATGAAAAACTGAAAACTATTACATTAGTAAGTAACTGGCAACTAGTGGAACTTACAGATAACACAAATGACAACTCTTTAAGAATTAAAGAGCATTTATTATGAACAAAACCCAAAAATATTCTCTGATGATTTCTTTCTTGCTACAGGTCTCAGTTTTAGGATACCCAGTTTTTCTTTCCCATTTCTCTTTCCTGTTCATTTTCCCTCCTTTGTATGTGTGAAAGGTAAGTCGAGGAGACTTTGTCAGGAGATGATGTCAGGAGGTGGCAGATATGGGCAGACCGGGCTGCAGTGACAGTGACATGGGAGTCAGAGCTGTGAGACGGGGTCCTGATCCAGGTGCATCCCTGAGTGGAAGCAACAGTCACATGGACAAACACCTATGTGCAGTTTCACTCCGCCCCTGGAGAAGAGACTTGCTGTTTCTTACCAAACCCATGGCCAGTTTGCCCAGTCACCTGACAGCTTAGTCCCTAATCCTAACCTAGGTCTAGGCCTAAATTTAACCTAATTTAACCCTAACCTAAACCTAAACCTAAACGTAAAGCTAAGCCTGACCCTAACCATGTGGATGGTGTTAATAAACTTTTGAGTGAGTTGTGTGCTTTCTTCTCTGAACATTCATCATCCCATGGCAAGGCATGCTTCTGTGCCTGTGTTCCTACATTCTTTCTCAGACCACCAGTCATAGTGAGAAAACAGCCACACAGAGAGAGACATGTCCTAGAGACCAGCCTGCTGCTCCAGATGCACTTTGTTAAGAGTCTTGGGCTAAGGACTAGCATCTTTTCTTCGGACCAGGGAGTATATTTAGTGGGGTATTTGTATCCTGTATAGGGGAGCAAAAGCATCTTTGAAGGTCTCTTTCTCCTAACTTCTCTATTTTCCATCTGTGTACTACCATGAAATAATTTCAGCATCCTGCCAATCAGATCCCCAATCTTCTTACTGCCAAAATATAGTTTTCAAGAAGTTGAAATCATGACTCTCATTGCAACTATAAAATGAATATGTGCCAATAGTTGTATTCCACTCATTCATTAATGAGGGAATCACTAAGATGCTAAGACTAGTTCAAAGGAGAATTTGAAAAATAAGTACAGATATAGATATTAGTCAGGAATGCTGAAGTTAATTTGCTTATAGGTGCAAAATGGATTAATATCTTAGGGGAGGCAATCTCTATGGACCAACGTTTATTTGGACAAGAATTGTTTGCATTACTGTTTTCTACTAGTTACCTTTTAAAGTGTACAATTCAGTGGTTTTCAGTATATTCATAATTTTTGCAGGCATCACCACATTTTCCAAAACATTTCATCACTACAAAGGAAATCTGTCTCCATTAGGTAGTTACTCTTTATTTCTCCTATTCACCCCCACCCCCAGCATCTGGCAATCACTAATCTACTTTCCCTCTCTATGGATTTGCCTGTTCTGGACATTCCACATAAGTAAAATCATATAGTATGTAGTTTTTTGTGTCTGGCTTCTTCTATTTAGCGAAGTGGTTTTCAAGATTCATCCCATACTGTACTGCAGCATCTGTCAGTACTTTATTCCTTTTTATGGCTGAATAACATTCCATTGTACGGACAGAGCATATTTTGTTTACCACTTCAGTTGATGGACATTCAGATTGTATCCACTTTTTAACTATTCTGAATAATGCTGTTATGAACGTTCATATATAGTTTCTGTGTGAACACAGGTTTTCATTCTTTTTAGTATACACCTAGGAGTAGCATTTCTGGGTCATATAGTACCATCGTGTTTTACTTTGAGGAACTTTAAAACAGTTTTCCAAAGCAGCTACACCATTTGCATTCTCACCAGCAATGAATAACAGTTCCAATTTCATCAAATCTTGTTATTGTCCATTTCTTTTTACCTTTTAATTATAGCCATCTCAGTGAGGGCAATGTGGTGTCTCATTACAGTTTTGATCTAATGGCTAACGACGTTGAACACATTTTCATGCGCTTATTGGCCATTTGTTTATCTTCTTGGGAGAAGTATCTGGCTATTTTCTTTTGAATAGTCCTCCAGTTTACTAATGCTCTAGCTTTGTGTAATCTACTGTTATACCCATCTATGGAGTTCTTAATTTCAAGAATTGTATTTTTTCAGTTCTAGGATTTACATTTGATCTTTTTAAATGTTAGTTCTATATGACTTGAAATACATGTATATTTTATACTTTGCTCAGCTTTTATGGTCATTTTCATCAGGAGGGTTGGAATTTAACTGCCATGACTAGAAGAGGAAATCCCCTACATTTCCTAATGTCTTGATGAAGATGACTGGTATGGTTGTGGGGTGGTACTCTTGATGGCCAGAGGCATGGTGTGGTTGTGGGGTGTTGGGTGAGTAGGTTGCATTTAATATATCCATCGAAACATTCCTATCTCCTAAGCCTTCATACTCTCAGTCTACAATATTTCAGGGGAACTTTGGCATCTCAATCTCATCGACTATAGGCCATTGTTAAATCCACGTTTCAATAATCCAAGGAATTAAACCTTAAAGCCATTCACATGTGTTGAATATAACACATCAGGAATCCTGATGAGTGCATATAATTAATAAGTTTTACTGAATCCAGTCTTGTATTTCATCCTCCTTGGTTTAACTTTCCATTCCATGGGCCTAGGCTTCCTCTCAGTTGGTACTGGCAAGATATTCCAATCCCTTGGTGGCTGATCTATCTCCACCCCCTCCCCAGTGGACCTTGCAATTCTTTCTGGGTTCTGCTGCGAGTTTACTCGTTATGAGTCAATGAGGTGAGTGTGGGCAGGCTACATGGGAGGCAGTGGCCCAGGAGAAGTCTTGAAAGGTGTTCATATGAGTGAATGCCAATTCCTTATACAGGGGAGGACGGGCTGCTTCTGTAGGTAAAGGAGGTTTGGGATTTGGAGTTCAGCTTTTAAATAATACATTAGTATTGTTCGGCGTCTCTAGAATCTGCAATGATACTTATTTTTTTGCATTTATAAAGCTCTATTTTGAATCTTCTCTCTCTTCCTCTTTCTATTGATCAATCTTTCTAGAGACTGTATTGATTTTTCAATATCCAACTTCTGGGTTTATCTGTGTTCCTTATTAAACATTTATTTTAATAACTTGTTTTATAATTTTTTGGATAATCTTATCAACATCTGTTCTAATTCTGTTATTCTCTGTTTCCTATTTCTTTAAGTTTCTGCATCCAACTTTCTTTTTTTAATTGATGTATAATTGACATATATAACATTGTGTAAGTTTAAGGAGTACAACATAGAGTTGCCCCTCTTATCTGTGGGGGATATGTTAAAAGAATGTCAGTGGATATTTGAAGCCATGGATAGTACTGAACCCTACATTACAGTATTTTTTCTTACATATACACACCTATGATAAAGTTTAACTTATAAACCAGGCACAGTAAGAGATTAACAATAATAAAAGTACAGCAATTGTAACAATATACTATAATAAAAATTACGTGAATGTGGTCTCTCTCAAAATATCTACTGTATTGTACTCACCCTTCTTGTGATGACGTGAGATATAAAATGCCTATGTAGTAAAGTGAAGAGAGGTGACTGACATAGGCATTGTGACGTACACTAGCCTACTATTGACCTTCTGATATCTTGGAAGATCATCTGCTTGTAGTCCACCATGGGTACCTCAACCATGGATAAGGGGGGGACTACTGTATTGGTTTGATACATTCTATTGCAATATGATTGCCATTGTAGTGTTAGCTAACACCTCTACTGCATCATATAATTATCACTTTGTGTCCACCCAAATATTCCCATCACATGTCCATGGTCCTGCTTCCCAATCAGTGTCCTTCCTAATCTTAGCAAGAGAACTGGCTGACATTGAGCATTTAACCTTTGCAACAATTCTGTAACCTGAACTATTATACATAGAAACTGAAGATGACCCCTATTTGTCCTATGGCTATACCAGATAAAAGATTCTTTGAATTTCACTCTATCTGTACCTTGAGATGGGAATTTAATACTTCACGCTTATCTTTTCTTTTTTTGTTTCTCCAGGGCAGTCAGAAACAGTGACCTCACTCTACAGTCTTTGTAATTATCTTTGTTGCTAGAGCAATCAAGTACAATAGCAGCAAGCTTCCAAAACCTTGTCCTCCATCTGCCCCTCACACCACCACCAGCAGCACTAATTTGAGTAACCTTGTTGCCACTGTATGTCACTGATTAGAAAATCCCTGTTGCTCTCTATGCATGCACAAATATGTGAGTGACCCAGCCAGAATTCCATAGTGAGGAACAGTGTTTCTGAGGCATCCCTCAGGGTCCTGGCAGAAACAGAATCCAACTCTGAACAGTTCCAGAGACTTGTTACTGAACAGGTGTGGGCAGGATTAGGGAACCAACTGCATTTGTTTGCTAGGATTGCCATGACAACATACCACAACCACTGTGGCTGAAACAACAGAAATTGTCTCACAGTTCTAGAGGCTAGAAGTCTGAGATTAAGGTGTTGGTAGGGGTGGTTCCTTCTGAGAGCTGGGAGGGAAGGATTTGATCCAGGCTTTTCTCCTAGCTTCCTTGGCTTGTGATAGCATAACTCCAATCTTTACACAGTGTTTCCTGTGTTTTTGTGTCTGTGTCCAAATTCCCCTTTATAAGGACATCAGTCATATTGGGTTAGGGCCCACCCTAGTGACCTCATTGTGACTTAACTAATTACATCTGCTATCTACCATATTTCCAAGTAAGGTCCAAATAAGTCACTGGATATTAGGACTTCAACATATGAATTTTGCGGGGGGAGACACAATTCAACCCATAACACCACAAAGGGGTGGATGAGCACCCAGAGATGAACAACAATAGGAAACTGTCACCACCTTTGTTGGGTATTCTCTCTTGGCCCCTCCAGATCCCTTCACCTTGCTCTGTGCCCACACTGCTGACATCTTCAGACTGCATCCCCAGGGCTCCCTTGCCTTTTGGTTTCTATTTGACCTGACTTATTAGAGGCACAGGAAAGAGCCTCGGAGGTGGGGGTAAAGAGACATGAGGGCACAGTACCCTAGAGCGCTCTTCTGATCCTCTCCCAGGTGCTTTCATATATCCCTCTCCATGCTTTAATATTGTATGTTTTATATTTAATATTTGGTAGCTACTAAGAGCTTACTGATGTTTAAAATATGGGTGAGTGTGTGTGTATGTGGATTGTTTCACTTCCAGGAACTTTTGCACATTTAGTAATAACAGCTGACATTTATTGAGTGCTTCTGTGTGTTTCAAGTACTTAAGTAGACCCTGAAATTACATACTGGATGGTACCTATTAAGGAGGTACTGTGGTTATCCAAGTTTACAGCTGAGTAGACCGAGACTCACTGAGATTCCTATTTTGCCATGGTTCAAGATTGCACAACTAAATAGCAGCAGAAACGGGATTTGATCTAGGGCAGCCTGTCTCCGGAGGCATGCCCTAAACCACAGGGTCATATGTGCTGTTCCATTCACCAGACAGGTCCTCCCTACCTGGCCTCTGACAAACACATATTCGTTTTCCAAGCACCACGCAAGCAACAGCTCTTCTATGGGATTTTCTCAGTCCCCTCTCTGAGGAACTGACCCTTCATTCTGTGCATCACCTAAATGGGTACCAAGTACTTAGAGAACTGGAAAATAATTGTTTCTATATTCTAGTGCTATACTGTCTCCCTATTGCTTTCTAATGCTATACTGTTCCCACCATGACTCCCACGACAATAGCATCTATTTTTCTACCTGTGATTTTCTCAGAGCAGGGCCCATCTCCTGCCCATTCATTTCTGCAGTTCCAGGAAGGCCAGCTTGTCTGAAAGGGGGAGGTGCCAGTGAATGCTTCTGGAAAGAATATTTTCTTGCCATCCCTGACCCTCTGTATGCTCTGGTGCATGCAAATTCCCCTGATTACAGCTGTCTTCCTTCCTTAGTTTTACTCAGATTCTTTGTCGGTGTCCTGCCAATTCTGGACCACAGATGCCCCCACCCCTTGGGTAGGAGTTCCAGTTTGTTCTGTGCACAGGGTTTTCTCTGGGGCTTCTTACCTGCCAGGTCAGATCCGGGTTTCTGAGCTTATCCCTTCTAATCTTCTGTAAACAGGTTCCTTGGCTTCCAGTGAAGAGGTTTCACTTAGTTCCCAGTCGTCCGGTGGGGGATTTACTTCCACTTTTCAGTTCTGTCCTAGTTAACAGTCACATTTTGTCGGGGATCCCTTTATCAAAACCTGGGGGACATTTTGATGCCGTTTTTCTTGTCCTCTCTTTTGTTGGGCTGTTGGATTTAACTGTACCTTTCCCTCCCCCACCCCCCAGGAGATTACTTGGAGGACGCCTTGTGTGTTCAAGGCCAGCTACCTTGTATCTATTTCTACAACGGCTTTAAGGAAAATACTCAGTTTTGAAACTCTACCTCCACACCCCCTATAGTTTACTATTACCTACATCTCGTTTCCAGCTTTTCAATTCTCTCCGAATAAACGTGACCGGTTTCACACCTGGGTAGAGGCGTCCGGTATCTTCTCTGCCCACGAGGGGCGTCCACTCCTGAGTTTTGTTGGATACTTGCCCAGGATCCTGCAACATCTCTGCCCCTTCAGTAACTGTCGGATCCCTGGTGAGAGCATCAAAAAACGTGTGCTGAGTATTTGAAAAATCGGAAATTTTTTTTTTACTTTTTAATGTTATTTTTTGCTTATTTGTACAAATGTTTCTTGTTATTTTAAATGCACGTTAATCCAAACACTCCTGGATTTTCTGGCGCGCATTCGGTCCCCCAAGAGATAAATGCCCGAGGTTGGGCAGCTGCGAGAACATGATGCCTTTTTCTCTATCTCCTCCTCCCCTCAGGATGAGGTGCAAGCGACAACTGCTACCTCGATATGCCTTCCCGGACCCGCGGAGGAGGCGGAGAACCGCGGAGCTCCAGGCGAGCGCGGCGAAGAGGAGGAGGACCTGGCAGCGGGAATGCACTTCCTCCCTCCACTCCGGAACTGTGCGCTGGAGCCGTCGGGACTCGGAAACCGGGCTGGCGCCGCAGGCGCGGGCGGAGGGGGCTGGGGGCCAGGGGCGGGGCCTACCGGTTCTGTGGGCTGGGCTCGGGCGGGGTCTGCTGGCTCGGTGGGCGGGCCCGGGGAGGGGCCTGCGCGCGGGCTGCGCGGGCGGCGAGGGGCAAGCAGCGCCCGCCGTGCTCCGCAGACTCCGCGTTCCGGGCGCCGGCTTGCTGCGGTCTCGCCACCGCCTCCTTCCGAGCGGGCTCGGTCCCGCGGCTGGAGCGATGTGAGCCGGGGCCCGCGGGCGCGGCCGGACCGCTGCGATGTGGCTCAAGCCCGAGGAGGTGCTACTGAAGAACGCCCTGAAGCTCTGGGTGACTCAGAAGAGCAGCTGCTACTTCATCCTGCAGCGGCGCCGCGGGCATGGCGAGGCGGGCGGCCGTCTCACGGGTAAGGGGCGCACCCGGGCGGGCGGACCCAATGACCGGGTCCCAGACCTCGCTCCCCGCCAGGCCCGCAGCCCCCACTGCGGGGCTGCATCGCAAGTGGCGATTTCGTGGGAGACACCGGCCCGGGCCGGCCCTGCCTCCGGGTTGTTTTCCTTTCTTCTGCATTTCTCCTGCAAGCTTCTTTCGAGGTGGTGGCGAAGGGGACTTGCGGGCTCGTGCAGTTTTCCGGGGCGAGGCAGGTGCTTTCGCCGCCTGGCCCAGTGAGCGCCTGGAGGCCAGACTTGTCTCGAAAAGCAGAGAAACGCCGGGTGGAGCGTGACCGGAGGGAGCGTGGGCCACCGCGAGGAACGCAGGCCGCGGTGCGGGGCCAGGTGACAGCGGGGTGCGTCCCGGCCGGCCTCGACTCAACCAGCCGGACGTGCTCTAGGCTTCAGGTGGCGTCGCGGCTGGGGACACACGGTCAAACCACGGCGGGGCGCAGCTCAGGAGGCCCTGGCAATGTGGGACTGCCAGGCGTGTGGGCTGGGCGGGCTGGGGACCGCCTCCACGGCCGGAGGAGAAACCGAGTCAGTGTGAACGAATCCCAAGCTCGTGATCGTAGTAGCAAAATTGAGGTCGGCTCTCCCTCCCCTCTCTCCCCTTCAGTTTCTTCCAAGGATTGATGGGAGGAAAACACTCAGACTTGTAAAATTAATGACAAACAAAGCATTTTTTCTAAAAGTTATGATCCAAAGCGCTTTGAAAATCAAACACTTGGAAAAATCGAGGCCACCTCGCGTTAGCTGGGCACCTGTTTAAACGAATCAGTGCAGAAACAATTTTTAGCCATTTTAGTTTTATCTAGGGAACCTATATGGAATTTTCAAGTTTTTAAATTTGAAATAAAAGGAACCTTAGATCTTCCTTCCATCACATCCCTCCTTATACTGAGGAGGAAACCAAGGCGGGAGAGCTTGGGTCCTTGAGTTCATTACTGGTGAATCTGTTGTTTGCTGTTTCTGGGAGAGGTCCTCCTGGACTAAAAGTCTAAGGGGAAATGTGGTCAGTGTGCCCTAAAGCGGCCAAGTGCAAGGGGAATTACCCTCCGGGTACTTCAGACTCAGAAGACAAGAAAGCTGGCAGTTGGATTTGTTAAAAGAGGACAGACTTCACTGAGCCTCAAGGAGTGGATAGGAGTTGGTGAGATTCAGATGGAAGAGTTATGGGGGATAGTTGGTAGCAACGTGGATGAAAGGGGTGGTGGGGTGACCAGTGTTGTAGGGGAGCAGTGGGGACAGGTTGGGCAGTAGGTGGGCCTGCACTGGGAGCTGCCTTAAGCTCTGAGGGAGGGAGTTAATATATAGGAGGCAGGAGGCCACAGAGGCCTTGGTAAGCCCCTGAGCAGCACAGTGGCCCTTAGTGCTGGGGTTCTGCTGAAACAGAGGATGGTGGTAGCCCTGTGAGGCCCCTCAGAGGCAACGAGGCAAGTTGACCTCCCATGATTTTCAGGGCAGTTTAATCTTCATTTTTGGTGCATTAAGCACAGTAGCTCACCTGTTAGTAGAGGGTGTGGACAGGGCTTGAAGATTCGTGAAATCAGAAATTTAAAGAATGTTTGTACAGGAAGCATTTTCATTCATTTAGTTCACTGCACACTGACTGTGTGGGATCCTCTGTGGCTGCTTTGGGTTATTCACCATCCAGCAGGGGAGACGGGGTCCAGATGAGGAGGGCAAAGCCTTGGATACAATGTCTGGTCGATACAGGCCAGCTGCCCTTCTGGAGAGCGTGCTTTGTTGTCCAGAGTCTGTCATCTTCAACAAACTCAAAGTGATTCAGTCCCCCTACCTGTTGCATTCCAGAATCAAGCAGGTTTCATGTTGTCATTGTACCTGTGACTTTGGACTCACTTGCTGTTTACTTTGGTTTAGAGTTACAGTGCACATGCACAATTTTCTTACTCTTAAAGGCAATCAGATCAACCCAAAAAGTGGAGAAAGTACCCCAAAAAGACAGACGATACTTTGCTTTATTTTTTGGAGACTGAGAAGCCCCAGGTGGTTGTGAAAGCTGATGTCTCCTCTGCAGCTGACACTTTTCCTCCAGGCATAGTGGGGAAACAATGACTTGGCTGTGCCCATTGTGCAACCCTGAGTTACAACGGCTACCTACCGATGGACTAGTTTTAATGGGGCCACTTAGAAATGTTGTAAAATCAAGACTGAAGTGACATGGAGGGCAGCTCCATGTTGGTGGTGGTTTTTGTAAAACGTAGAATTTTGGTAGAGTTTCAACACTTGATTTTTTTATTAAGTTATCATTGATATACAATCTTAGGAAGGTTTCACATGAGCAACATTGTGGTTACAACATTCACCCCTACTGCCAAGTGCCCCTACCTCATTGCCGTCACTGTCCATCAGCATAGTAAGAATCAGTAAATACTTTCAGCATAAGTAATTATCAGTGTAGCATCTGCTATAGAGTCATAACTTGTCTTATCTGTGCTGGACTGCCTGTATTGTGATTGCTAATTATAGTTCAGCACTTTATTTTAAAGGCTTAAAACTTAGACTGAGTTTATCTATGAAAATAATGGAGGCTAATGTGATGTACACTCAGACTGGTTCTAGGCTTTTCTTTGGAAAGTAGCAAGTAGAGATGGTTAAGAGGGATTGGAAATAAAATGAAAGGGAGCGTCAATGAAGAAGTGGCTCTTTGATTGCTTTGCTGAATTTGTTAATAGATAGTAGGAGCTTCAACATTTGAGGCCTCCTTTGGTGTTCAAGCTGACCTTCAGAATACAAGGTATTGTTTCATTGAGGATTATAATTGGTCTTCCTACTTATATACACACACACTCACATTCCCTATACACTTCCAGTTTTATTTTCTCCATACCTCTTTACCCCTTTCTAATATACAATATAACTTGTTTATCTTGTTCATTGTTTCTCCCTACTCAATGTCTCTTCTATGAGAGCAGGTATTTTACCTCTGATGGTACCTAGAATATCGTATGTGCTCAGTAAACAGTTACAGGATGAATAGATGGTTGACTACATGCATGAATGATGGATCCCACTTCTTTTTTAGAAGTTGGGTGGGAATGGAGGCCCAGCTTTTCTGACTGAGGCTGAGCTGGTCTCACGGAACAGGAACATCCCCTCTCTCCTTGGCTTCCTGTTTACCTGGCAACCTGACCACTGTGGAGAGCTGGGGGCCAGGGTGGGAAACAGAGACCTCCTCCTCCTATCTTTTTTGTGTAGTTCCTTCCTCTGATGGGGAAGGAGCATGGCCCCAACTTCTTAGGTGCGATGAGTGCCACCCCCTGCAGTCTGTCTGGAGGAAATCCTGGTTTTGGGGCAGTAGGGGAGCAGGGATCTTTTCCTCCGGTCAGAACACTGTGTAGCTGAATACAGTATTCTAATATGTTTGCAAAGCTCCCTTGACAGAAGTGATTTGCTGCCCTGGGATGGAGGAGGTAAAGTTATACAGTGTTCACTTGAATACAGTCGCCAGTTGGTGGGAATATTTCTTATGAAAGTTCAGTCTGCTCTGGGAGAAAGAGTGGGAGCAGTTAGATTTAGGAGGTGGTGGACAGAAGAACACCGAACGTCACTGCCCTCTCCCCAAGGGTCTTCTGAGGCACGTAAAATGAGCAACTTTAAAGACTGAGTATCACCACCCAAATGTGCCCCCCAAAGGATTTTTTTTAGTGTTTTATTGTGTGTATTCCCATATAATCTTACAGTTATTTTCCCAAAGAGGCTGGCAGTTAAAAAGTTGTAATTTGAATAAAATATTGATGTTTTTCGCTTTCTGGAATGTTTACTTTCAGCCTGTTCTTGCCATTGCATTTGTCGTAGTGGTGGGGCTGATGAGTTCAGTTCCTAAACAGTTAGGGTCTTGGGAGGAAGTATGGTGTAGTGGAAAATACAGGCTTTGGAGTCAAGATAAGTTCCTTGGTTACACATCTGGGCAGAGAGGCCTTGTGTTTATTCACTTTCTTTGAGCCTGAGTTATAAGACAGGGGCAATAAAGAAGCTGACTTTAAAAGGTTAGAAACTGTTTTCCACTGTCTGCACCATTTTATGTCGCCACCAGCAAAGTACAAGGGTTCAGTTAAAATGAGGGTGAAAATTAAAATAAACAGTATATATCGAGGGCTTAGTTGTGCCTGCCACCTAGGAGGTCTGAAAAAAAGCAAAGCAAAGTACCATTTAAGAACTTAAAGACCAGGAGGGGTTTCTTAGAATAAAAGCAGTGTAAAGAAGTTTGTATGGTAGTGTAGGATGTAGGGAACACTCATGTATCTGATAGTGAAGTATCTAATAATTGTAATTAGAAGATTAAATATTTAAATAGAAATTTGTATGAGCAGAATTTGGGTACAGGGCTGCTTGGACCACGTTAAGTCTAGGAAATAAGGGGAACTTAACCTTGGTGTGCATGTATTGTGTGTGAGTGGACAAGCCCAGAGTGGATCGTCTACCACCTTTGGAGGAGTGTTCCAGAGATGGGGTGGGGTGCGGGCAGAGAGATGAACGGATTCATGTGGGCTCACTAGGCTTGTTCAGAATGACTGTTGAGAGGCTGAGAACTGGTGACCCCAGCATGGGTGTTGCCTTTCTTGGGATACTCTGACATTGGGCTCCAGCCAGTGATTTTGCTCCCACCACCAACAAAAATCATTGGCTCAACAGGGCAGCCATTGCATTGTGTAGACCTCCCAGATTTTGGCTCCAGAGTCTTAAAGGCTTTGGTCTTGTTTTCCAAAAGCACAATAAGGAAGAAACCACAAATAAAGGAAGTACTTTGATTTACGGGACATGAAATTGGTAGATTCATATATGTAAAATAAGTGATAGATCTTTAAGAGCTGATAAGCCATTAATAAAAGCTTTGGGATTTCCAACAGTTGCATTTAATGACAGTGTACAAGAGTTGTACTTGTAATTAGATAATCAAACAAGGCAGGGACTGTGTAACTCCAGGAAGTAATATGAGGTACAGCTGTGTGGGTAGTGGGGGAGGGGAGGCTAGCCATTTCAGCCCAATCAGGGCTTTTAGGAAGAGCTTAAAATGAGTGAGAGGCGTCTAGCTTTTAAAGAATTCATTTACTAGCTGTTTGATGAGATAGGATGGTACATGTGGATATCCAAGTGGAATTGCTGGATGTGAGCCTCTGAGGCTGAGAAAGGTTTTGCATTGCCCTGAAAATGGAACTTATGCAGAAAACAGGAATAAATAACATGAGAGTGTTGTCATTACTCTTTCTCATGCCTGTCCTGCATGCTTGTAAGGACTAGTGGAGGTTTGTTAGCTTTGCCAGCTCAGCTGTTAGAATTACCCGTTGGTAACCTTTATGTAAATGGTCCTATACAGACCGAGGATGATTTCCCCAACACGTGGCCAGCCAATGAACACAGCTCTATGAAGTTGAGTCATTGATATTCTTGAACATGTGGTCAGTTTGTTCTACCAGATTTTATTTTTCTGCTTCCTGCTTTTTACTTTAGAAAGAGGAAAGAAAAATCAACAACAAAATAAACAGCCCCTAATAAGATCTCCCTGGTTTTATCCTGAATAAATAAATAGTTACTAATAGAGAATGGACGTTCAAAAATAATAAATAGGGTGGTGATTTGCCTGAAGTTGTAAAATACAAAATCTTTCATGTGCCTAGGAGTATACCATATGTGGATAAAGTGAAGGTTCCTGTGGCCAGGATTCTCACCTGGCCCTGGTCGGCTAGCTCACTACACATGTGTGGGCAATACATTGTTATTGACTCTTGTGGGGAAGTTGGGGTTCCTATGGCTATGATCCTCACTGAACTTAAACCACCCGATGATGTAACTGGCCTGTTGCTAGGCTACCACTTCCACACCTTTAGGCAATAAGCTATTATTGCACTATATAGAGAGCTTGGCCCGGTGCTCTGGGTGGAGGCAAAGAGGTTAGTGCTCGACCTACGGCCAGGAGAACAAGCCTGAGTAATAAACCCTTTCACCTCAAAGAACGTTTAGCTGTCAATTTCTTTGGTAACATTGAATCCATAGCAAACTTGCCCGGGGCCGAAACCCATTGACAAGACAATCGGTGAAAGTCGTCAGGGTTCATTGTTGACCAAGGAGAAAGACAGGCTGCCCTTATGGGAGGGGTGCTTCAGTGGGCTGCGCCTGTGAATGGGGAAGAGCTGCAGACTTCTGTCGATGCCCTGAGGAGGGAAATGGTATTGATGTGGGAGGAAGCGGCATGAGAACACTAGCTGCAAACCTCTGTGGATGCCCTGAGGAAGGAGTTGGCCTTGATGCGGGTGGAGGCAGCACAAGAGCTCCAGCAGCAAGGTGCCATTGGAGACAAGATGGCAGCGTTGCCAGGTGTTCTGAAGGGGGAAGAGGCCATCAAGGAAAAAGATGAACTCCTGAGGGAAGCACAGGCAGAGGTGGCACGAGAACATCAGCTGCGAAGCATTGAGCTGAAGGTAAGACACCTTCTGAAGACTGAGGTAGCATTGCTGCGAGGCACTGTTGAAAAGGTAAAGGTTGGAGCAGAGGAGGCACTCGGGGGAGGGGAGAGAAAGGTGCCATCAGCCCCAGAAATGGAGGAGCTGGGGAAGGATGAAGGGGTGGTGCTGGAGGCACTGATGCCTCCTGTATTGAAAACACGCCCAGTGGTTGTGTAGAAAATAAAGACCAAGCAGCTGAAAGTTCCCCAAGGAGAGGAGCAGCCCCCTCCCCAGGTCGTGGAGCACTCTATGGTCCACCCCTATACTCAGGCTGAGCTGGTAGATTTGGGCTCCTGGTTTAGGCAGAAGCCCTCGGAGTCAGTATCAGCTTGGCTCCTGTGTCTGTGGGACTTGGGGGTGGATGGAATTGTTCTGTCGGGATCAGAGATGGGAAAGGTGTCTTCCCTGACAGTGCAGCCTGCCTTGAGGCAGCGATTACAAAATGCACATCAGACACCAGGGAGTCACTCCCTCCTTGATTGGTTTATGGCTGCACTTCGAGCTGTGTGGCCCAATCTGGGTGATCTGCCATCCTCTCCTGTTAGGTGGCAGACGTATGCTGAGCTCCAACAGGTGCTACGAGAGCTAGGCATAAGAAATGCCATCTATAGTCCAGAGAATCATGGCCCAGATGAAGAAATTTTCACTCCTGCGATGAGAAATACTGTACTTCAAATGGCTCCTACATCCCTCTTTGGGTCTCTAGTGGCCATTCTTTCCCCTCACTGAATAAGCGAGGTGACACGTACAGTAGCAGACTTAGGAGAGGCTGAAGCAACGAGAATCTGGAAAGAAATAAGACCTGTTTCTCACAAGAAGAATTTACAAGGCCCCATGAAGGTTACGAGGACCCAGATGTGGGTTGATTTAATACGGGCAGGAGCAGATAGAAGGAAATTAGATGGGAAGTCCAATAGGATCTTACTGGAGCTATGGCAGCAGCTGAAACCAGAGCAGCAGTTCCAGCCATTAAGACCAAAGAGGCAGAGGTCAGAGACAGAGACACGAGTCCTGTCTGTGTGTTTGCAAGACTTCCTGCTGGAGAGCGAGCCAACCTCACTTGACCCCACACAGGAAGATGATTGGGGAACATGGTTTGACTGAGGGGAAGATGAAGGTATCTGCCCTGAGGGACCAGGGGGGTACCGTAGCCACATGTTGAAATAGCTATCCACTGGTCCCCAGTGAACATACAACGTGTCCTGGCTCTGGTGGACACAGGGGCTGAATGTTCACTGATTCATAGTAACCCTGAGTGGTTCCCCAGGACCCCCACTATCATAGATGGATATGGGGGGTAAGGCTGTCAGAGTGAAAAGAGCCCAAATCCCTTTGGGAGTAGGGCATCTACCCCCAAAAGAGTATACTGTGTATATATATATCCTATTCCTGAGTATATTTTGGGGATTGATATCCTGCAGGGCCTGTGGTTGCAGACCGCTGCAGGTGAGTTCAGACTGAGAGTATGTGTGGTGAAGGCAGTTCTGAGGGGAAGTGCTAGGCACCTGCCCATAGCTGTGCCTTTGCCTCAGTGGGTGACTAATATCAAACAATACAAACTGCCTGGAGGACATAAAGAGATTGGAGAAACTCTCCAGGAGCTGGAAAAGGTGGGTATTATAAAGCTAACCCATAGTCCTTTCAGTTCCCCAGTGTGGCCAGTAAAAAAGTCAGATCACTCCTGGCATATGACTGTGGATTACAGAGAACTGAATAAAGTCATACCCTCTATGCATGCTGCTGTCCCCTCTATTGCAGGCTTGATGGATACCCTCAGCCATGAACTAGAAATATACCATTATGTGGTAGATCTTGCTAATGCTTCTTTTCCATTGACATTGAGTAGGAGAGTCAGTAACAGTTTGCCTTTACATGGGAAGGACAGAAATGGACTTTCACCATCCTTCCACAGGGATACCTCCACAGCCCCACCATCTGTCATGGGCTTGTAGCCCAGGACTTGGCTGCATGGGAGAAACCGCCAACGGTGTAGCTGTACCATTATATTGATGATGTCATGCTTATGTCTAATTCTCTTTCAGATCTAGAAGGTGCAGCACCTAGACTGCTGCAACATTTACAGGAGAAAAGATGGGCTGTGAACAGCACCAAGGTTCAGGGACCTGGTTTGTCTGTCAAATTCTTGGGGGTCGTCTGGTTGGGTAAGACCAAAGTTATACCAGAAGCAGTTATAGATAAAGTTCAGGCCTTTCCTGCCCCCACAACTGTAGCATTGCTACAGGAGTTTCTGAGTCTTCTAGGCTACTGGAAAGTGTTTATCCCACACTTGGCACAAATTCTGAAGCCCTTATACTGGTGGTATGAAAGGGCGTCAGGTGGGACTGGGATGAGACATGTTCATCTGCCTTTACTACAACAAAATGGGCAGTCAAGACCATGTAGGCCTTGAATGTGACAGACCCATCAAGGCCCTGGGAGCTGGATGTTCATGTGACTGAAGACAGTTATGGCTGGGGTCTCTGGCAGCGGCTTGACCAAACTTGCTAACCTGTTGGATTCTGGTCACAACTGTGGAAAGGGGCAGAGGTACGATATACTTTGATAGAAAAACAACTGGCTGCCATGTATCACGCCTTGCTGGATACAGAACCCATCACTGGAATGGCCCTGATAAAGGTAATAACCACCTATCCCATCTTGGGGTGGGTACAAGACTGGACCCAAAAGCCAAGGAGTCATGTGGTACAAACACACACCTAGCCAGGTTGCCCTCTCTAGTAGCCCCTTGAGTGAAGAACTCCAATGCTTGTTGGGGCTGGTGACATATACTAGTGAAAAGCAGGAGGAACTTGCTTTTGAACCATTAGTAGCAGAGAGTCCCTGTTGGGAGGGAAGAGCCCCTATACCTGAAGATGCGTGGTACACAGATAGCTCCAGCTGTGGGAAGCCCCCAAAATGGAGGGCCATAGCTTTCCATCCTAAGACTGAGACAATATGGATGGAAGATGGTGAGGTGAGAGGAAGAGCAGCCAATGGGCAGAGTTGTGGGCTGTGTGGCTTGTGATCAGCCAGCAGCCCTCTCCTATAGCTGTCTGCACTGACAGTTGGGCTGTCTATTGGGGCTTGACCCTGTGGCTACCAACCTGGTACTATGCCAACTGGCTGATTGGTCACTGACCCCTTTGGGGACAAGAATTGTGGCAAGACTTATGGGCCTGTGGTCAGACTAAAATAATTACAGTATACCATGTGGCAGGTCATTTGCCATTAGCGTCCCCAGGAAATGAAGCAGATAAATTGGCCCAGATACGTTGGTTAGAAGGAAAGCCTGCCTCTGATGTAGCCCAATGGTTACATTAGCGTTTGTTGCATACAGGGCAAAAGACAATGTGGGCTGTAGCCCGTCGGTGGGGCTTGCCTTTGACCTTTGAAGAAGTTAGTAGAGCCTGGCAGGAGTGTGTCGTGTGCTCCAAAAGGGACTTACACCAAGTTCCACAGCAACATGGGACAATAGCTAAGGGGCCTATACCCCTCGTCAGGTAGCAGATAGACTATATTGGGCCTCTACCTGTGTCAGAAGGATATCGGTATACCATGACTTGTGTGGACCACAGCTACTGAACTTCTGGTTGCTTTTCCTACCCGTTGTGAAGACCAGCAGATGACCAAAAGAGGCCTGGAGCATCTCTTTGCTGCCTATGGCCGACCACAGGTAATTGAGAGTGATCAGGGCACCCATTTTACTGGACATACACTGCAAGAATGGGTGCAACAACTGGGAATCAAATGGAAGTTTCATGTGCCATACAATTCCACCGCAGCAGGCATGATAGAGAGGCACAATGGCTTGTTAAAATCTGGACTAAAGTCAGATACCAATTGTCTGCAGGGATGGTCAGTCTGCTTATGGACTGTGCTACAGCATTTGAATGAGACACCCTGAAAGGGACCCTGAACCCCATAGATATGTTAACACACATAGCTGCCTCCCATATACAACTGCAAGTACAAACCAGGGAAGAATCCCTGAAGCCGAGGTTTGGCCAGCAGAATAACATCTTGCTGCCAGCACCAACTGCACTGAACCCCAGAGACTCCTTTGAGTGGACGTGGCCTTGGACCTTTCGACTCATGGACCAACGATGGCTGGCTCTCCTGGCACCTTGGGAACAAGGCCTGGAAGCTGGCCTTCTGTGTATTCCTGGAATAACAGCAGAGTGCCTGTCAAAGGTCACAGTAGTATATCCTCCACGGCCAGGAGGTAGGAGCATCTTACCGGGGAGTTTTGTTTTATACACCTGCAGTAGCACTATATATAGACCCTTCAGTAACCCCCACGGGCAAAGGAGTAAAAGTATGGTATACTAGACCTGGAAGGGACCCCCTTCCTGCTACAGTCCTATCACAGGACCACTCTCTTGTATGCATCCTACCTGATGGACAAGATTTGCCTATGTTTGTGGCATTACAACATGTGTCTTATCGCCCCTAAAGTCTTTGTGGATTGGGAACTTCCTCTGGTTTGAGGATTATTATAATTTTTGTATTAGGAACCTCCTCTGGCTTGAGGATTATTATAATTTTTGCTACCTGATCAAACTCTTGCTGTGTCTTATTATTATTTCTAAGTTGTTGTTATCCTCTGTTGCTATTGTGGAATCTGGTTACAGCGCTCCAGCTTTCTTGCACAGGGACCATTGTGGAAGATTGAAAGTGTGTAGATTGTAAGGCGAGAATCCTGGGGGGGTGGAGTGTGGGGAAGTTGGGGTTCCTATGGCCAGGAGCCCCACTGAACTTAAACCACCTGATGATGTAACTGGCCTGTTGCTAGGCTACCACTTCCACACCTTTAGGCAACAAGCTATTACTGTGTTATATAGAGAGCTCGGCCCAGTGCTCTGGGTGGAGGCAGAGATGCTAGTGCTCGACCTACTGCCGGAGAACAAGCCGGGTAATAAACCCTTTCACCCCAAGAGCATTTTGCTGTCAGTTTCTTTGGTCACATTGAATCCATAGTGAACTTGTCCAGGGCTGAAACCCATTGGCAAGACAACTCTATATAAAGAGCTCTGCTCAGTGCTCTGGGTGACATGGTGGCACAGCTGCAAGGCTTCAGGAGAGCAGAGATGAGACTGGAGTGATAGCAGTGCCGAGGACAGAGACTGAGATGGCTGTAGGGAGCAGGAAGGCCTGGAGGCAGGGGCTGGCTTGCTGTGTGTTCTGAGTGGACAGGATTCTAGTGATTGACCTGCGATGGTGGAAATGAAGTTGGGTATAAACCCTTTCACCCCAAGAATGTTGCACTGTCATTTCTTTGGTCTCATTGAAGTGACCTGTCTGTGGCTGAAAACCATTCGCAAGACGCCATGTCAATGTAAAGTATAAATAATAATAAAGACCCACCACCTGTTACTAAAAAATATTTCCAATTGAGAGAGCTCTTGTGTCTTTCCCTGATTATATTCTCCTCCCCCATTGTGGACACTATTCCCAATTATGTGTTGATACTCCTTTGCATTTATAGTTTTAACACATTTCTATGTTAACACATTATTTTTATATGTTTTTATAACTTTATACAAGGGGAATCATACTTTATGTATTTTTCTGAAGCTTGCTTTTCCCCTGTCCCCAGTTATATTTATGATTTTGTAAATATATATATATACATATACTTAGTATGTTTGTCTAATATTGAGCCATGGTGATATGTATAGCCACATTCATTTATTTTCATTGATGGGTAGTTAACCCATTATATTAATATACATTCTTTATTCATTCTCCTGTTAGATGATGTTTGGGTTTCTAGTTGTTATGCTGTTACATGTGCTGGTGCTATGAACGTTCTGTATGATGCTGAAAAATGTAGAAGTTTCTCTAGAGAACCTACCTGTAAATGACTGTTGGGTGGATCGGCCAAGATAGGCCAGGTTATGCTGCTGTAACAAACACCCCAAACATCTCGGAGGACTCACTTTAATTTATTTCTCCCTTCTGGTGTATATACAGGGTGGGGCCACAGGGCCTTTTTTCATTGTAGGTACTCAAAGATGGGCTTATGGAGGCTCCATTCCTAATGCGTCCATGGTCACCATGGTAAGGGGGAAGGCACGTTGGTGAATCTCAGGCCAGCTCTTAGAGCTTCCACCTGAGAGTGACACCTGTCCCTTCTGTTCACATTGCATTGGCCAAAGCAGGTCACATGGCCCTGCCTAATCTCAAAAACATGGGGAGTGCTATCCTACTGTGTGCCTGGAAGGAGAGGAGAACTGGAACATTTGTGAACAGCCCTAGTGCTGGGTCTCAGGGAAGTGCATTTTCAACTTCTCTAGATAATTCCACAGTTGCTTTTCTAAGTGATTGTGCCAGTTTACTGTTCTGACAGCAGGTGCTTAAAGTTCCCACATTGGCACATCCTCTCCAATACTTGGTATTGTTGGAGGTGTGACTTTTTTCCAATCTGTAGGTATTCAGATAGTATCTCAGAATCACTAGGATGCAGTTTTCCTTTGTAACTCAGAGGACTAAGAGTCTTTTTATGTGTTTATTAAATATTCTCCTTTTGAGAAATGTCTGGGTCTTTTGCCCATTTTTTTTGCTGGGTTGTCTATCTTGTTTTAAGAGCTGTGTGTGTGTTTGTGCACATGGATGCACATGTATTTTTGTGTTCTATATTTTTTTTCAGTTACATATATTAAAAAAATCTCTCCATGACTGGACTTTTAATTTTTGTTATGGTTCTTTGAAGAACTGACATTCTTAATTTTCATGTAGCCAGATGTACCAATCATTTCCTCTAATAGTTTGTGCTTTTTGTTACCTGTTTAAGAAGAAATCCTTAGAAGGGAATCTCCAGGATGATGTAAAAAGGAGGATTCTGAGATGACAGCAGAGAGACCCCTCTGTCTGGATTGGTGCAGGGTAGAAAGCTCCTGGACAACCCCCAGAAGAGGAAAAATCCGTCGAGCACCCAACATGGCCTGTAGTGTTGCAAGAAGACGGCATGCTTGGGGAGAATTTGTAGGTGCTTTATTGAGACAGAGATTCTGCTAAGTCAGCCAAGAATCTAGGACAGTTAACTCTAGGGAACATTAAAAAGTTATGCACAACTTTTTAGGAAAGATTTCATAGTTCTATTACAAAGCTTGCTGTCAATATGTTTACATAGTTATAGTGTAAATATTGACTAGTGATCTAACCAAAATTATTGCCTGAGTGAAGTGTGAGTGGTGGTGGTCTTGGGGAGTTGCCAGCTAATGCCTAAACTAAGATCCAAGAAGTAGTAATGTGAACATGTCCTGTGGAGATGTGACAATGAATGCAAAAAGAATCAGTTAATTGAAAGTAGTTGCCTTTGAGGAGCTGGGAATGGGTGGAGGGAGAATGAGGGGACTGTTGTGTTTCCCAGGAACCTTGTAGAATTCTCTGCTTCTTTATGTCCACATCTACATTTGGTAAAATATAGATAGAATCTAAAATTTGGGAGAGCTTGGCATTTTTTCTCTCTACCAGCTCTATCTGTGTAAGGGGGCTGGAGAGGCAATGTTCATTATTACCTCATGGACTGTGATTGCCTCTGGACTGCTTGTGCTTCAGATATTTGTCCTCTTAGTAAACTATATTTAGCTTCAAAATGTCTAGCATGTGTGGGGTGTGTCAGTTTCACAGAGGCTTAAAAAACTATTTTCAGAAATGCATCTAATCTGGTTGGGCATTTTTATTTGAAACTAAAAGATATCTATTCTGGATTTTTTTCTCTAGAGAGGAAATCAGTTTGGAGTTACAAGTTTATGATTTTTGTCATCGATGTGGTACCTGTGCCTGGAGCCCATTGCTTGTGGGGTCAGTTTTTTAACCTGCAACAGTTTTTGCTTTGAGATGATTTTATACTTCACACTGCTATATTTCCTAGATATGTTGGCAAAATCCATTTAATTATTTGTATTTAAAGAAGGAAAAGCCAAAAGAACATTTCTTTCCATAGTGCCAGTTTCTGTGTTCTTATGAGCCTTACAGTCTGATGGCGGTGGCAGCTAGTGAACCTCAAAATGCAGGATTCCATAAGGTGCTAGGTGGAGGCTGCATGACAGGGAGTAACAGGGAAACTGATGTAGCCTGGGGTATGAGGGAGCGCTTCCCTGAGGATCTCAGCTGAGGGGGTGTGTAGGATGGTGTTAGGTGGGTAAAAAGTAGGGGAAAAGCCTTTAAGCAGAGGAAGCAGCATGTGCAGAGGCCCTGTGGCCTCTGAGAGCCTGTTTGAGACAGGATGCGGTAGTTGTGCCTGTGAGCTGGCTAGTAAGGCCTGTAGAGGAGGAAATCCCAGAGGATCCTGAGGAGTGCTTCGGGGCACAGCAGGGAATCAGCAGTGTCTTTTCCCAGAAGTGTATTCAAGGGAAACATGCACAAGAAGGACACAGGGACAGGGCATACCCTCCGCAGCACAGTGTGGAAAAGGCTCCCAAGCCATTGGCAACCTCAGCGAAAGCAGTTTGGTGTGGAGTAGGTGGAGGGTGGTGAAGACTGGACAGGTATGAGGAAGAAGGGGTGGCAGATGAGGGCAGCTTTATCAAGGTGGGTTTGGCTGTTTTTGTTGTAGCACATTTATCATTTGTCAACAGATGGAGTTTCTGTTGAATGCTGGCCCTCCAGGTGTGTACTTGGGGAAGAGCTGCTGGGCCTGGAGATGGGCAGTGGGTAGGATTTGAATAGGTCAAGCAAGTAGGCAAGGCATCCAGGTGAGGGCGACCTCGGAGCCACTGCCCAGGGAATTTGGGTTTGGAAATTCCGTACTGAAAACACACCAGCCTCCAAGAATCTGTAACTGACCACCCAAAGAATCAGCTAATTTAAGTGGAACCCAAGGATGTTGATGGAGCACTGGACAGTGACCGTTTGCCTGGTAAAAGGAATTCTTTCAGACCATGGCAACTGAAGCATTGGAAAGTGGTGCTTGTTGGCATTTGGTGTCACTGGGTGCCACACTGGCGTCTCTGTAGGGGATGTCCCTTATACTAGCTCATCGGGGGTGAGCGCTGGTGGGAACCTGGTTTGGCTTCACTAGATGTTTTGATCAGACTTTATTTCTTAGCTTCATAAATGTAAGTAGTCTTTTGTTATAAATGAAGTGATTAGGATTCAATGAATAGAATTTATTTCTAGAAGGAAAATACAGATTAAATATCATTTCAGTCAGTTACAAAGTTTGAACAGAAAGTTTGGGTCTCCTCCATTCCTGAGTCCATTCAGCAGTGTTTTAAATAAATTTATGGCCAAGTGTTTGGGATATGCAGATGTTGTAATAAGGAAAGGTAGGAGCATTCTTAAAGTGGGATTGGCCTAGTGATACTTTGAAAAGAACTTCTGGAGTTGCTCACTTGAGAAGTGGTGTTCGTATGACAGAAACATTTTTAAAAGGCAGAAACAGCATTGCTCGACTTCAGATGGAGATTTGGAAAATTCACCTACTGTGTAGGGGCATAAAGAGCTAAAGCAGATTATGAGTTTCTGTTTGTTGCTGTTATAATTAAAAATAAATGTGAAATCGCATCACTCTAATACCAAAACCAGGCAAAGACCCCACCAAAATAGAAAATTACAGACCAATATCCCTGATGAACATAGATTCAAAAATACTCAACAAAATATTAGCAAACCAAATTCAAAAATACATCAAGAGGATCACACACCATGACCAAGTGGGATTCATCCCAGGGATGCAAGGATGGTACAACATTCAAAAATCCATCAACATCATCCTCCACATCAACAAAAAGAAGGACAAAAACCACATGATCATCTCCATAGATGCTGAAAAAGCATTCGACAAAATTCAGCATCCATTCATGATAAAAACTGAACCAAATGGTTATAGAGGGCAAGTACCTCAAAATAATAAAGGCCATATATGAGAAACCCACAGCCAACATCATACTTAACAGCGAGAAGCTGAAAGCTTTTCCTCTAAGATTGAGAACAAGACAGGGATGCCCACTCTCCCCACTGTTACTCAACATAGTACTGGAGGTCCTAGCCACGGCAATCAGACAAAACAAAGAAATACAAGGCATCCATATTGGTAAAGAAGAAGTCAAACTGTCACTATATGCAGATGACATGATATTGTACATAAAAAAACCTAAAGACTCCACTGCAAAACTACTAGAACTAATATCTGAATTCAGCAAAGTTGCAGGAAACAAAATTAACACACAGAAATCTGGCTTTCCTATACACTAACGAACTAGCAGAAAGAGAAATCAGGAAAACAATTCCATTCACAATTGCATCAAAAAGAATAAAATACCTAGGAACGGATCTAACCAAGGCAGTGAAAGACCTATACCCTGAAAACTACAAGACACCCTTAAGAGAAATTAAAGAGGACACTAACAAATGGAAGCTCATCCCATGCTCTTGGCTAGGAAGAACTAATATTGTCAAAATGTCCATCCTGCCTAAAGCAATCTGCATATTCAGTGCAATCCCTATCAAAACACCAACAGCATTCTTCAATGAACTGGAACAAATAGTTCAAAAATTCATATGGAACCACCAAAGACCCCAAATAGCCAAAGCAATCCTGAGAAGGAAGAATAAAGCAGGGGGCATCTCGCTTCCCAACTTCAAGCTCTACTCCAGAGCCATAGTAATCAAGACAATTTGGTACTGGAACAAGAACAGAGCCACAGACCAGTGGAACAAAATAGAAAATCCAGATATTAACCCAAACATATATGGCCAATTAATATACGATAAAGGAGCCATGGACATACAATGGGGAAATGACAGCCTCTTCAACAGCTGGTGTTGGTAAAACTGGACAGCTACATGTAGGAGAATGAAACTGGATCATTGTCTAACACTATACACAAAAGTAAATTCGAAATGGATCAAAGGCCTGAATGTAAGTCATGAAACCATAAAACTCTTAGAAAAAAACATAGGCAAAAATCTCTTGGACATAAACATGAGCAACTTCTTCATGAACATATCTCCCTGGGCAAGGAAAACAAAAGCAAAAATGAACAAGTGGGACTATATCAAGCTGAAAAGCTTCTGTACAGCGAAGGACACCACCAATAGAACAAAAAGGCATCCTACAGTATGGGAGAATATATTCATAAATGACAGATCCGATAAAGGGTTGACATCCAAAATATATAAAGAGTTCACACACCTCAACAAACAAAAAGCAAATAATCCAATTAAAAAATGGTCAGAGGAGCTGAACAGACAGTTCTCCAAAGAAGAAATTCAGATGGCCAACGGAGAAATGAAAAGATGCTCCACATTGCTAGTCATCAGAGTAATACAAATTAAAACCACAATGAGATATCACCTCACACCATTAAGGATTGCCACCATCCAAAAGACAAACAACAACAAATGTTGGCGAGGTTGTGGAGAAAGGGGAACCCTCCTACACTGCTGGTAGGAATGTAAATTAGTTCAACCATTGTGGAAAGCAGTATGGAGGTTCCTCAAAAATCTCAAAATAGAAATACCATTTGACCCAGGAATTCCACTTCTAGGAATTTACCCTAAGAACGCAGCAGCCCAGTTTGAAGAAGACATATGCACCGCTATGTTTATCGCAGCACTATTTACAATAGCCAAGAAATGGAAGCAACCTAAGTGTCCATCAGTAGATGAATGGATAAAGAAGATGTGATAGATATACACAATGGAATATTATTCAGCCATAAGAATAATATGGGGGGACTTGATGATGGGGGGAGTATAGTGAAAATAATGTTCCTCATGTAATTGTAGATTAATGATACCAAAATAAAATAAATAAGTAAATAAATGTGTAATGTAAGCAAGGCATTAAGATTGCCTTCAGAATGTATACCTCATGAGCGTCTATCAAAGATTCAGTCACAGCAAGGGTTTGGCTGGAGAGACTAGATTTTAGTAAACTTAGTGTTCCAAACCTCTGTGTGTATGTGTGTGTGTGTACATGCACGTGTCTTTGTTTTAACCTGTAGCTTCCCTTATATTTTTCTGGTGAAGGAGAGAGTTCTTTAGGTAAAGGAGTTTTTAGGTAAACACCCTTTCAGGGTTCAACGTGGACACTGTGTATAATGCAGCTGCTTCTTACTGTGGGAATCAGGTTTCAAAATCAACATGAAGGACAAAAATTGCTTGAGAGAAAAATTCCCCTTGAAATCAGCAGGGTCACCTGTCTTGATAATCTGCTCAAGTTGCAAGGAGAGCTGGGAGATTCCGCCCCGGCAGAGGGGAGATCATGTGAGGGCAAGGCAAGTATTGTCCTCTCTGTGTTTTTGCCAGTGCAGTCGTTGAATTTTGTAAGGTAAACATGAGATGTTTGCCCACTGTCTCACCTGTGAGTTGAAGTAAAGTATCTGAGCCAGGTTCATGGCCAGGTGCAGCTCATACTGATCACACTGCACTGTGGTGCATTAATTTGGGAATTGCTTTTGGGCTAGGTTGATAGTGGTGTTTCGTGGAGCTGCAGTTCTGAAGTGTGCTGCTCAGATGGCATCGAAAAGATCTGCCCTAAGCAGATGTTTTTTTGTCTTTCAGCCTTTTGCTTGTCTTCATTTACCCAAATAAAATTTGAGGAGAAAAATGGTTGGAGGAACTCTTGTGGAACTGGAAGCTTCCTTTTAATAGCATATGTCTCCCTCCCAGTGTAAACGCTGCTTTCCTTGTTTGATTTTCAATTCCTGTACAGCCTGGAAAGCCGGACTTGAGTATTCTATACAAATAGCTACAAGTTAAGTTAGAATCATGTAACAGTAAACTAACTTTCTTTGAATAAAATTTGCAGAAACCCAAACTATAGGCAAAGCCAGAAATCTTACTAAGATTCAAGACCCGGAGTTCCCATGGGTGAACATCCATTTATATCAGAAAGATCATTAGAAAGTCTGTGTGTGCTCCTGTGCGTTGGGGGAGGGAGGGAGGGTGGAGAGGGGAGACCTAGGGAGGGAGGATCTCAGACTCCAATGGCTGATGTACTTACACACAGAGAGATCATGACTGCAGAGGCTTTGGGAACACATGCTCTAACATGGCTTTATGCTTTCTTGAAAAGTTTTATTTAGAATCAGAATTGTATACATGAGACATTTTCCCCATGAATTACAACTTGAAAAAGATGTACATTTCAAGTACAGAGCAAATTGTTAAAAATCTTAGTAATGTAAGTAAAAATCTATACATTTGAATAGGATAATAGTGTTTCAGATGTAAGAATATTTTTGTTACAAACTAAAAATAGCTTACTTGATCAAAATTGTCAAAAACCAAAAGGGGGAATGAGGACTTTTATCTTCAAAATGTCAGTCATAAGAGACAAAGAAGGGCTGTGGATGAAAGGAAGCAAAAGAAGCATGATAATAGTGTCGTGCTCAACCCTAGAATGGTCCTGTGCTGCAGGGGGAAGTGGAGTGAAGGGCATTTGTCCATGAGTCCAGTGCCAAAATGAATGGAAATGGCAAATAAAAGCATCACGTGTTACTTAGTGAGGTTGATAGCTATGCTACTGTTGTATAAGAGAATGTCCCTGTTCGTGGGAATAGGCCTCCCTTCAAATGACTCAGAAAAAGAAATGTGTGTGTGTGTGTAATTATGTGTCATATCATATCAAGAAAAAGGGGGAGAAAGCAAGTGATAGAGCAGAAGGTGGGGTGAGCTGTTAACAGCAGGTGAGCCTGTTTCTGGTAAAGGTCTATGAGTCTTCTTGGACCTCTTTTAATTCTTGAAGCTTTTCCTTAAGCTTGAATTTATTTCCAAATAAAAAGTTAACCAAGTTTAAGTGTAACCAAGAAGCACTTGTCCACTTTGTTGGAGGGTTTTTTTAGCCTGCTAATAAAATATGAAATATAACTCTTTAAAAAAAATCCTTCGTTTAGGAAATTTTTTACAGGAAAAATAACTTGTGAGTCTGAATCAACCACCATCTGCTTTTCTGACTGAAACAATCATTTTTGTAATGCGTTTTTTAAAGAGTTGGGGTTTCTTGGGGTCCCAGTTGCCATACGCAGCAGGACAGGCCATATGTAGGTATCCTCCAGATTATAAGCAACTTTGACATAGGACGTTTTAATGTGTGTGTGTAGGTTAGGTCTTGATTGTGGTCAATAAACGGTTGAATTTTAAGAGAATGAAGATTTTGGAAAACAAATTCAACACGAATTAACTGTGTGCCTCCGTGCACCTAGCTCTCTTCCAGCCAGTGAACAAAACAGAGTCCTGCTTTCTGCTTGGAACTTAGTCACCTCTGAAATTAATCTAGGGCCACTCTTGTAATTAACCTAGGACTGGAATTCTCCAGTGTGTACTGAAAATCCCCTTAAAGATGTCAGCCTGGGCGTCATTTTAACCTTACACCATTAAAACATTTTGTTATTTTTATGACACTGTAAGAGGTTGGCTTTTGTAGTCCTTGCCCTTAAAAACCTGAAACATTTAGTCAGGGATGTTAGGGCGTCTGAGCTGCACGCTTAGGTTCCTGCAGCTTGGAGCACATCTGTAAGCTCTGTCGTGGGGCCGGAAGAAGTGGAGTCAAGAGTGTCTGCCCCCTTGAAGTCTCTGTGATGCCCTTGCCTCACCAGGGACCAGGCTTGTGGACTGCCTGTGTACGCAGCGTGGCTGGGGCCCTTTGGGGCTCTGTGCTGGGCGCTGGCTACAGACACTGTGGGTGCAGCTCTGCTGGGTTCTGGGAGGGCAGGCACAGCTGGCGCCCTGCTGCTTCTGGGCGCCCCTGCTCAGCCGCCTTCCCTTAGGGACTGGAATGAAGTGGGCTCATTTGCCTATTTAAAAACAGCCCCAGCAGCTCTGGGGTCTAGTCCCCTGACCATGAGGATGACCTCGGTCTCGCTGCTGGGACTCCATGTTGTCTTGCTTCTGGGGGTCAGTACAAGGTGAATGCTGGTGCTGGGATATTGGAGACAACCAGCCTGTATTCCTCTGTTTACAGGTGAGGCCTGACCTGCCTATTTTCCCATGACTGAGTCTAGCCCTTTCAGGAACGGTAAAGGTACTCCTGGGACATGAGTTCCCTTGGCCACCTTCCCTGGCACAGCTTGGCCCTCCAGCCCTGCTCCCCTCCTCTTGTGCTGGGCTGCTGTCTGTTGAGACTCTTGTTTTGTTTTTTTTAAACACCGTTCCTGAAAAGTAACATTTAAAAAAATTGTGGTGAAACATATATAACATAAAACTTAGCATTTTAACCGTCTTTAAAGTTAAGTGGCATTAAGGACATTCACATCGTTTTGTAACTGTCGTCACCATACGGCCCCAGAACTTCCCAAACTGAAACTCTGTCCCCGTTAAGCAGTAACTTGGTTCTTCTGTCCCCAGTCCCTGAGAACCACCAATCTACTCTCCGTCTCCATGAATTTGACTGTCTTAGGCCCTTCATGTCAGTGGAATCATGGATATTTGTCCTTTTGTGACTGGCTTATTTCATTTGGCATGATGTCCTCAGGAGTCACCATGTAGCGTGCGTCAGAATTCCCTCCCTTTTTAAGGCTAAATTGTATTCCATTGCATGGATCCACAACATTGTGCTTACCCATCGTCCATCGATGGACATGGAGGTGCTTCTGCCTTTGGGCTACAGTGAGTAATGCTGCTCTGAACAAGGGGGTGCATGTACCTGTTCACGTCTAGCCTTTCAGTGTTTTTTTGGCTATACAGATTTTTTAGAATTGCAGGATCATATGGTAATTCTACATTTAATTGCTTGAGAAGACTCTTCATTTTTGCATCTGATTCTCAGTCCCTCCTGGTCTCTGTGGACTTGACTGAATGCCAGGGGCTGCTTACTTTCCTGGGTTGGTAGCCCCTAGACCTGGGTCCCGTGCTTCCTGAGTCTCCTCAGCCCCTCTTGAGACCCTCACTTCTGTCCCATTCAGATTTAGTGGAGATTTGAGGTAATGGAAGCTTGTTTAGAGCTGCATTGCAATTCATTTTTTTTTTTGAGAGGGCATCTCTCATATTTATTGATCAAATGGTTGTTAACAACAATAAAATTCCATATAGAGGACTCAATGCACAATCATTAATCAACCCCAAGCCTAATTCTCAACAGTCTCCAATCTTCTGAAGCATAATGAACAAGTTCTTACATAGTGAATAAGTTCTTACATGGTGAACAGTGCAAGGGCAGTCATATCACAGAAACTTTTGGTTTTGATCACGCATCATGAACTATAAACAATCGAGTCAGATATGATTATTCACTTGACTTTTATACTTGATTTATATGTGAATCCCACATTTCTCCCTTATTTATTTATTTATTTATTTAATAAAATGCTGAAGTGGTGGGTAGATGCAAGATAAAGGTAGAAAACATAATTTAGTGCTATAAGAGGGCAAATGAGAGGATCAGGTCTGTGCCTATTGACTAAGTATTAATCCAAGCTAGACAAGGGCAACAAAACATCCACGGGTGCAGATTTCTCTCAGGACAGGGGGTGTGAGGTTCTAAGCCTCACCTCTGTTGATCCCCAATTTCTTACTTGATGGCCCCCCCTGTGACTGTGCCTGTCTTAGTGCAATTCATTTTTAAAAAGAATTAGAATTTGACTCGAGGGCACTTTCAGATTTATTACTAAATTTGTTTTGGATTTCATGTAGTTTTGTTTTTCGTGACTCAGGTATGGAGTGGGATGCTTAACGTTAATTGGGTTTTGGTGGATTTTTCTAACATGTTAATGACATCTATATCTAATTTCGTTAAGTGTTGTTGGGGAAAAGAATAGGACTACTAGGAGGGAGAAAAGGAAAGAAATCTTACTGTGTGACCTTGGGTTAGTTCACTCTTCTGTAAAATGGAGTTCATACTACCTAATATGAATTGTCATAATTATAATAGTAATCGAAAGAAAAATGGATCTGAAGTACTAGGACAGTGCTTGGCAGCCACTGTGCTTCCTGAATATTAGTCTGTCCTCATCACTGTTTATTATCATGGAATAACTGGAAGTTGCATGTGAGTGTGTGTGCTGGTCCTCAGATTTTGAGGATGAAACAGCAGCAGTGGAAGGAGCTGGAGCAGCAGCGGGAAGGTGGTGTTCAAGTCTCACATGGGTACTTAACTCCCAGTACTCTGTGACCCCTGATTAATCCACCCGACCTGCTCAATGGTCACGCAAATTCCTCAGCTGTCAGATGAGGAGGCTGGACCTGCTCGTCTCTATGGTTCCTTGTGGCTCCAAAAATCAGTGATTCCAAATGAGGTTGTGCTTAATCTTTTTTTAAAAATTAGATCTAATTGACATATAACATGATACTAGTTTCATATGTACAACAAAATGATTCAGTATTTGTATATATATTGCTAAAGGATCACCACAATATCTAGTCAACATTCATGAGCACATATAGTTAACTCATTTTTCTTCCTTGTTCTGAGAACTTTTAAGATCTCTCTTAATAACTTTCAGTATACACTATTGAATATAAAATACAAAAGATATACAATAAAGCATTAAGTATAGTAACCATGCTTTGCATTATATCCCCAGGACTTATTTTAGAACTGGAAGTTTATACCTTTTGATGCCCTTCATCCATTTCACCCATCCCCTTACCCACTGTCTAGTCGTCTTCTGACCGAATTCTTTCTGTTCTACAAATTCATGTCTATTTTATACCGGTGGTAGACATATCCCCTCAGTGGTGTATGAAGTGAGCTGAGAAGTTCTGGCATTTCAAGATAGGCTTCTTCAGGACTGGGTGGGATCCTGAATTCCGTGTTAACCAGGTTGGGTGCCAAGTCTCTGGCTCTAGCCCAGCATTCCAAGAACCTATGATGAACAAATCTATCAAGACCCTGTGTTGCTGGGCTGGCCACATCTAGCAAGGGAGTAGGGAGAGTCCTACCCAGCTGGGAGAGGAGAGAGAAGGGGAGGAGGAGAAGGTGGAAGGGACCGTGGATAAAATTTTTACTTGCTCAGAAACAGAGTGAAACTGTCTTCAGAGAATTGCACAGGAAAGCTCTCTTGCTCCGCCTACCTCAAGTCTCAGCTTGTGTATAATTGACCTTGTCTGTCTTATTTATTTTGTGTATTTATTATTAACTTATAGCTATCAGTCTTCATTTTCTCCAGGAAAGAGGAGCCAGCTTATAATAGACTTTTCTTCCGAACTTCCTATTAAATTGCTTATTAACTATGCAATGATAATATAGTATTTTTGCACTTTTCATATACTTTTATGTACTTTGCCTCATTTAATCTGTACATAAGGTGTTGCCTAGACCCCTTGTTGCCCTCATTTTGTACACTGAGTTTGGCGTGGTCATCTGATTTGCCAAGCTCTTGGTAGCAGAGCCCCCGCACCTTGTCTTTTCTTTCTGTAACGCTGATCCGTCAGCAACACTCAGCAAGTATTGAGTGTGCTGAGAAGTCCATGTGTGCATGACTGAGATGCCTGTGGTAGAGAATTCTTACCCTTAAGGCATTATAACCTAATAGGGTCTTAAGGGGAAGAGGATGGAATTCAACCCTGTTAACCTGTAATGTAGTTAATTAACTAACATAATTAGTGCCAGTAATTAAAAAGTCTGATGGACGAAGGAAAAGCTATGAACCCAGATGAGGTTTAGGAATATTTGAGTTTACTGTGTGCATATTGGTCTATCCTGTCTGATTCTGGCATAGGGGAAAGTCATAGTTTTCTAACAATGCACTTAGATATACCCTTGAATCTCTAGGCTCCACACCACAATGCCAAGTGCTACACTGAAAGCTGCTATGTCTCATCTCTGCAAGCTATTTCACACTATCATTAGGTGTGAAAAGACAGGAAAGATTGCCTAACAGGGCTTATTTCTGATTGTGAGGGTTTGTGGTTTTAGGGTTCCTTTTTGCAGAGAATCACTGAAAGAAGGCATGGCTGACCCAGGATTTCTTGGGAACAGAAGTAAGGATCTCTGAAATAAATGAAATACCAATTGATGAGACTTGACCACTTGACCATGCTTTGTAGAAATAAAACTTCTGGAAGGAAGCTTTGTTTTTGAATGTCGATGTTCATATTTTCACAAGTTTCTGACTTTGACTTTGCAGGTGTTGGGTTAATCTGTAAAAATGATAGTTTTCAGGTCTGGATGCATAAGGCAAAGAAAATAGGTTGTTCTCGGCAATGTTTCTTTAATGGTTCATCTTGTGTGCTTTTCGAAGGGAGTGTCTGTGAATAGCGGGTCCGGAATGCGAGGCTGTGTTTTCAGAATCTGACCTCTGGCCCGGGCGCTGGGGGCCCCAGAGGTACTGGGTATCTGGCTGCACTTGCTGGTGGAGCAACATGCTGGGCAGAGGAGTGGCCGGAAGGCTGCTCGATTGTCTGGATGATGGATGCATCTGTCCTGGGGACTGCTTGTTTTTTAAACAGGCATAAAAATATCATCTGCTCAGAGGAAATGAATTCTCACAGAAATGTCACGAACCTATTCCTTGGTGATCTTGTATTGTTTATCTGTGAGGTAGTTTGCGTGCTGAAGAGCTTAGTTCTGAGCCACTGGAAAATGTAAGGGCTCTGAGCCTGCTCACAAGCCTGTATGGGGAAGTGCTTGTCCTGTATGGGGAGGTCCTGCCATATCTCCAAGTGCCCTGAGGAGCCTTCTTGCCCACTTGGCCGGTCATGACACTCTGGCTGTAAGATTTTTTTCCCGGAGCTTCCTAAGTGATAACCTGCTAGTACCCCCAGCAGCTGGTAGGCCTGAGCTGTGTACCACCTAAATGTGTCCTCAGGAAGGTGGAAAGAAAACGTTACCGAATTTGGTCCTCCAGTTAGTTCATCCTTGCCTTTGTGGGGCTACAGGGATGCTGGCCTCTGCTTGTGGGGAATAATCCTAGTTTACCTTCTGTCAACCGAGAGCTTACTTAAAAGCCTTGCCAAATCTATTCACCCTCTTCATCTGACTGAATGTACACTGAATTAACATTAAGTTTTTCCTTAAGTTTGAAGAGTTGTTTCTTAGTGTGAGCATTTTTGGATTTGGAGAATATACATGTGATTTTATCTCGGTCAGTGAGCCTGCAAACAACCCTTACAGGACTCTCTAGCAATTATTTTTGGGAAATTCGCCGGCATTTCTCATAGAGCCTTAAAATATTGAATGAGCTTTTCTTAGATCACAACGCTTAAATGCTATATTTATGTAGTGATGGACATACTTTCTTACAAGTGTGTAAAGAAAGGACAAAGGCTTGAACTATTCTAATGTTGGAGATTACGTTATCGTAAATCCACCTCCGCTCCTGCTGTTCCTGGCAACCTCTGACTGGAGGGCACCAGTGGCTGTGGGAGGAACATGTACTTTGGCTGGTGGAGGGCTTAAGGTTTTAGTTCTTACTCCATGAGCACCTTGCTCAATCCAAACAGCCAGCTGTCTATTAAAGAAATGAATTCTCTCTTTTATGCGGTACACCTGCGGCAATAACAGTATAACACACAGGAAGGATGAGGTGATCCCTCTGAGGAGTAGTGATTAGAATCACAGCATGAACAAAGGCTCCAGAATGTAACACTTTCACAGATGGCTGGGGGCAAGCTGAGAACGGGGCCTAAAACGATCTCTGCTCTGCACGCTGCTGGTTTGCGGGCGTGTTTGAGATTTCACATCTAGAGCAGTGGCTCCTCAGTATCTTTGTAGTCATGCAGATACTGCCAGAGCACATACTCTAAGCTGTACTGCTAAGCACGTTAGCAGCAGAGCCGCATCACTGCTGTGGCATCCCTCTGTCTCTGACTCCCGCACCTGTTGCTCCTTTGCACCACTGTCTGTCTCTGACCCTCCTGCTCTGTTTGACCCTTGGCCTCATGTGTTCTGGTGACCACAGGCGCTGCCGTGCCTCTCACCTTTTATTTGCAGCAGGTTCCACACCCACCTTACATTGCTCCAGGCCTGGTGTTTTGCCTGACAAGTACCACCATATGAGTGTATATTCCTGGCTGTGGCAAAATGTATGTTACACATTGACCGATACTTGGCACAGTCATGAAGGGCCTGCGGCGTGCCGGTGTGAGCTTGCACCTGGTGAAGAATACAGGTGGACCCGTCTTCCAAATGTGGGGGTACAGTTTTGTTGAAAAAATTTGTTTTACAGCTTTTAACAGAATCATGAGTAGTTTGGGAGTTCCTCTCAGTTCCTTGTACACTGTTACGTAATATGCAGTCTCAAGCCTGGCTCTTCTTGGAAGGTAAACTTCACAAAACAATCAAGATAACATTGCCAAAAGGACTTTTCCAGTCAAAATTTTGTTCTTTAAATTAGAAATCAAAACATTAGACACATTTTCTGTAGTCATGCTTTCTCCCACGATCTTATAAACTGTAGGAAAATCTTGTAACTATAGAAAAATATAGGACAAAGAAGAAACACCGAATGCTACAGCTAACCATTTTGTATTGTTTTTCTGGCTTTATCCATGAGTCTTGGTTATATACTCAAGCTCATACTGTATGTGCAGTTTTGTATCTTGTTTCTCACTTTACAGAATAATAGCATTGGAAGAGGAGTCCCAAATATATTTTGCATGCTTATGCCATTATTTGCTTAGCCTTGCATCTCACCTCTGACTTGACATTGACCTCCTGTGCCTGCCACTGGCATGCCAATCACCCAGGCTGCCCTGGGGGATGCTGCTGCAGTGGCCTCACGTCAGCCTCATCACTTTGAAGCCTCTGCTCATTCGTGGTCCTTAGCTCAGGCATGCCTGTGAGTGGGTTAGACCGTCGGGTTTTGGAAGAGGAACTTAAGACTGGAGAGGTGGTTTGCATCACCCTCTACATCTCCATGTTTCTTGAGGCTTAGTATTAGAATGCCAAGTTGTTGAAACAGGAGCATGCTCACAGTCGTACAGTTAGTGTGTACCAGTCTGTTCTCCCACCCAGTGTCCTCACTCTAACAAAGGATGGTCCAGGGCGTGTTTAGAGTCTTGCCTCGGGCCAGCGCTTAAAAAATATGTATATACTGATGAATTTGGGCCCCTGTTCCTGTTGGAGGGTCCTTGGCATATGCACTACCTGTTTGCCAGTATTGGTTTTTCCATCTTTTAAGATGTTACTGCTGTTGGTTGTATCTTTGTCAAGTGTATGCAATGCATCCCTCTTGATCATTTTCCCAGAGGTAACTGTCCTGGCAGTGTGAGCACTTACTTAGCTCCTGATGACTTGACGTTGTGTGCAGTCCCGTAAGAAACACTACACCTTCCCAGCACAGTATGCCTGCTTGCTAACCCCATGTTTTCCCTCTGCCTCTTCTTGTGGGAAGCGGATCACTCCTGAAGAGAATGGTGGTTGAGTAAGAGAGTCAAGTAATTGCTTAACTTATGGCTCAGTTGCAGACATTGAGCCCAGGGCCTCCTGGCCCAGAAGCGTGTGGACCTGGACCTGTCAGGGGTAGGTGCCAAATGTGGGCTTCTCTCAGGCCTTTTCCCCTAAGGATCTGGGAGTGTAGGCGGTGGCTCCTCAGAGGTTCTCCCTGGGTTCAGGCATCCCTATGATGGTGTGGAGTTTGTGCGTGGACATTGTCTGAGGAAACCTTCCCTCCCCTGGTAAATGACTGCCCAGCCTGTGCCAGACAGACTCTTTAGGGCCCTCGACTCCTGCAAGGACTCCCCATTCGGCAAGGAGCCTGCTGGTGCCGTGCCCCTGTGTGGTTGCTCTGGCCTCCCTGCTGGGAATACAAGTTGGTCTGCTTCAAAGCATAGGCTGACAGTCTAAGACTTGTGGGCAGGAGAGGCTGGTTTGGGGATGACTTTCCTGGATGTGAGTCCCAGCTCCTCTCCGTCTCAAGCTGTGTGACCTCATACCAGCTATGTAACCTCTCTGAGCCTGGAGATGAAACAGGGCCACCTGTAGGGGAATGAGGCTTAAACAGAGGTAATGAGTGGGAAGGGCTTGTTGCAGCCCCTGGCTTGTGCTGTATGTGCGATATGTGTTAGCTGATGACAGTAGTGACAGTCCACAGCATGGAGTGCAGATGGGCTGAAATGGCTTGTGTTCCAATAGGCCCAGTGGATAGCCATGCTATAAAGGATGGAATATGGGATTGCTTTATGTTTTATCAGTAAATTCTTTGGAATTGTTCTCTGATTTTGTGTTTCCTGTCAAAAGAATTCCTGGTGTCTGGACGTGATTTTGTGTTTGCCAGGACAAATGGAGGTTTGATCTATTAGGTTAAGCCTATCATAGGCTGTGTTAGGTTAACCGGTTCAGTGTTGTTATGTAACTTATGAGTTCAATATTTCTGGGCTGCTGAGTTTCAAAAGAGTAAGAAATTTTAAAAAATGGAAAAAACCTTCAATGGATTGCTGACATTTAACTCTAATAATAGGGATCAGCCTCCTAGCTTCAAGGCATAACTAACTGCTCCACTCAGTTCTCCCAAGTGGACTAGTGTGTGTGGACGTGTGCACACCCTCTGCATGCCTTCTCTCCGAACACCATGTGCCTGCCGCCTGTGCCCTGAGGATGGGTGTGAGCAAGCTCTGTCAGGGTTGCACATGAATCAGCTGCCTCTTGTGTCCTTGGGTCTGTCCACAGATTTCCATCCCAGGTTAGGTCTGAGGTTCCTAACCAGTGTTTTGGCTGCCAGTTAGACCTGAGATTGATATTCTTGTTTGGGTCTCTGTGCTTTTGTGTTGCAATAGTTTTTAGGGAGGCTGATAGGTGATTTCTGCTAAATGTGGCTTGATTTCTCCTTTTTTTTTTTTTGAGATATAATTGACACATAGCATTGTGTGGGTTTAAGGTGTACAACCTGTGGATTTAATACATTTATGTATTACCTTATGATGACCTCCATAGCACTAGCTCATACCTCTCTCATGGCATGTAATTATCATTTCTTTTTTGTGGTGAGAATTAAGATCTAGTCTCTTAGCAACTGTGAGGTTTGTAATGCAGTATTGTTGATTCTAATCATTGTGCTGTGCATTAAACCTCCAGAACTTGTTAACCTATCAGTTGCAAGTTTGTACCCTTTAACATCTCCCCAATTCCTCCACCCAACCCCCCACCCCACCTGGCCCCTGGTAACCACCATTCTACTCTGTTTTTACAAGTTTGGCTTTCTTAGGTTCCATATAAAAGTGATACACAGTATCTGTCTTTCTCTGACTTATCTCAGCATAATGCCCTCACGATCCACCCATGTTGTAAATGGCAGGATGTCCTTCTTTCTCATGGTTGAATAATATTCCTATGTAGATATATACCACATCTTCTCTATCCATCTGCTTGCTGATGGATTGTTTCCATGTCTTGGCTGTTGTGGGCTGGTTTAGTCTTACCTGTGCTGTGTTTTGTTAGGCAGATTTTAGTGGGCAGCTCCATCAGATAACGAAGGCCCCTGCGTAGTTGCACAGGTAATAGGATAGAACCGATGATTTGGCGTCCTGGAGAGCTTTCAGTAGCTCCCATCCCAGGCCGTACCACAGACCACTTGCATCTCTGGATTAGGGTTTAGTTCCAGCAGGACTGAGGATGGGTGGAATAACCCATGGCTCATTCTGAGATGTGCAGGGCAGATGGACGGATGCAGAACAGAGACCAGGAGGCCTGCTTCGGAGGGTGTGTGAGAAATGGTTGGAGTTGGGAGCAGTGGCTGAGGAGGGTCCGGGTTCACCCTCAGTGTGTGTGGGTGAGAAAGTGAGGGTGGGTTTTCATGTCACCCTATTCTGGTCAGAGGAGCTGGCTTTCAGGTGACAGAGCACCCTGCTGCTGGCTGTCCCCCACCCCTAACCTTGGTGTTGGCTATGGCAGGCCTCAGGGACTGTCCCTGAGCAGGGGGGATGGACTTCTGCAAGGAGGGCAGGAGGCTGGGGTTCCACACCAGTCCTTAGCTCACTTGGTTTAGTTTGTCTGTCCTGCAGAGATGGACATCTGCATGTGAGTCATCTTATTCTATCTGCTCCTTACCATGACCAGAGACAGGGGTTATTATCTTCATTTTATAGGTAGGAAATCTCAGGCTCAAATGGAATGTGTGTTATATCTAAGAGATGGTTGGGGTCCTTGCAGGGACCCGCTGTAGAATTGTCTGTGGAGGTCAGGTAGATGGGTTCAGAAGAAAGTGGGCTGCAGTTGTGTTCCACGCTTCTGTTGCTTTCCAGGTCAAAGGGACTGAGGAAATGAAAGGGCTGCTCATCTGGAATGAAATGAAGAGCAAGCAGCATGGCCATGAGCCTTCGAGGAGAGGGGACATGAGAGCAGACCCGGGGATGGTGGCTCTCAGCCTTGCCTGCACAGCGGAGTCGCAGGGGGGCTTATGACCATGCCGGGACCCAGGCAGCATGTGGACCAAGTACACCAGGGTGGGGTGGGGTGCCTGGGTGGCTCCACATCAAAACCAAAGATTGGGAGCAAGCTCCTGTCTTACAGGACTAGGAGTTGTTCATGATGCCAGATCCTGGAGGCGAGGAATCCGGGACATGAATGGAGGGCTCCAGGCCCCTCTGAGGCTGGCAGGAGGTAGAGATGGGACCTTGGGGTGGAAAGGATGAGTGGGCTGCTCAGTGGGCAGGGAGGGAGGGACCAGGTGACTGATGTGGTTTGTCTCCTTCTGTCCTTGCTTCCCTGTCATTTCGGGCCCAGCGCCGGGAGGGGCCCTGGTGTGGGGTTGTGTGATAGCCAAGGCAACCTGCAGATTTGTGGGGAGTGGGGCTTTGGTGGCCAGCTGCTGGAGAACAGGCCCTATCAGTGGTTCTCCGCAGCCTTGCACATGAGAATCCCTTGAGGAAACCTAGAAATGCAGAGGCCAGGCCCTGGTCGGCCCAGGAAAACCGGAGTCCCTGGGTAGGGCTTGTTGCCAGGAGCAGTGAGCACCCTCACATGAAAGGGGGCCCGGCCCTCACCTGTGTGGTCCTTGACTGTGACCCGTGAGGAACATGATAAGAATGACACTGGCTATTTCAGGAACTCTGTACATGCTGGTCCCGAGGAGCCCTCCTGCTTCCATGTGAGAGTTGGTCCCCCATACGCCCTCTACACAGAGAAATTCTCAGGATTTCTCTCTTCTAAAGGCTTAAAAAATGTTTTTGCCTCTAAGCGGCTGATGTAGACTTTGAATGTATGGGTGCCTCCTCCCTGAATTTGTCCTTTGTTGTACTTAGATTATTGACAAGTCAGGGCATTAGGGTAAAATAAATAACAGTGACAGCTAGTCAGTAGAGATGGGTTATAAAATCCATTTGGGTGCAGAAAAATGGTTGGGTGGTGTGGTGGGTCTGCTGTAGGACGTGGTGCAGAGCCATCTCTGTACATTGGAAGCCCTCACTCTGCGCGTGTGTACAGGGACCATCAGGAAGCCTCCTTGCACCAGGCAGGGCTGTCGTAATAAGGAACTGCAAACTGTGTTGCTTAAAACAACAGAACATCAGTTCTGGGGTTTAAAAGTCCAAACTCAAGAAGTTACCAGGCAGACCATGCTCCTTGACACCTGTAAGGGAATCCATTCATTCCTCTTGCTCATTTCTGGTGGTTGGAAATCTGTGGGATTCCTTGCAGCTGCCTGGCTCCAGTCTTGGTCTTCACTGTCACATGGCATTCTCCCCCTGTAGCTGTCTGGCTGTCTTCTCATAAGGGCACCAGTCAGATTAGGGGGCCTGTCTACTCCAGTATGACCTCATTTTAACCAGTTCCGTCTGCAATGACCCTATTTCTGAATAAGGTCGCATCCTGAGGTACTAGGGATTAGGCCTTCAACACCTCTTCTGGGGGAGAGGCATGCTTCAGCCTGTAATGGTGTGTGGTCCAGGGCCTTTGCATACCTTTCCATATCCATGCAGAGCTCAGACAGATGATGAGGCTGAGACTGATGGAGGTGAGATGCTTATCTAAACCACCCAGCTAACAAAGGGCAGGGTCAAGATTTGAACCCAGGACTTGTGACTGTAGAACAACTATGACCTCCCTGCTTTAGACCTCTGAGGGTTCTATGGGGCTTCCTGTGGAGTGGAGGCTTTCCATCTTCTGGGCCTTCTCAGGGAACTGGGAACATACCCAAGGAACATACCCAGCTCTAGGAAACCAGTCAAGTACTAATGTACTACTTTCTGCCATCTGCACCTTTCTCAATGAAATAAGTATCATCCATTTACCAGAAGGACCCATGGAAACAGGAAGGTAGTTTGATGAGTTGAGGTGGTGGGATCGAGGGGGGATTTTTCTTATGTTTATTTTTATTTCCATTCTTACTGCTCTAACAATTTAAAATTCTCTTAAATTGCATGCAGAGAAGTTTTTTAGAGCTTGGCCGAACAACGCCCTGCTAAAAATTGCTTGTTTCTTGGGGTCCTCATATGTCATCGGCCTGATGTGATGCGGTCTTAAGCTGGCTTCTACCGCTGGCCGGCCTCTCTAGCACCAAAGTGCGCTGAACGGACGAGCCAGGTCATGAGATGGCCCAGTTCCATCATCACCACTGTGTGTACGTCTGCAGAATAAATGTCGGAGTGTTTTGCCAGCAAGGACTCTGCACTGGCTTGTCCCAGGGATCTGGAGTCTTGAACATTTCCTGGGTGGAAGGCTTTGAGCAGTCCGAGTTCAAGATGAGAATTCCCAGTAGAAAACTCCCTGTAATGGAAAGACGTCCATGAGTCTGAGGAAGTAAATTGCTGTTGCTAAGGCTCCTCCATTTCATCTTATTAAATTTGAATTTGATTTGATTTTTTTTTTCTCTTTACTGGCTCCAAGTTGCTTTTCCCACAGGTTCTCTGCCCATGGTTGCTGGCAGACAGGCATCTTGGGTTCAGGAAGAAAGATGTTTCTGAAGATGGGTTAGGCGACCATGGGTCCCATGATGTGTGGTAGCCTTAGAAACAGGCAAGTCATCACTTTATCCTCTCTCGTTCTTCCCTGATTCTGTCTTGGACCCTATCATGATGCACACATGGCTGAGCCCTGGTCCAGGGCTTTCTTAGGGCCTGAAGACAGCAAGAGATTCTATGAGACACACTGCCTGGCTGCAATAATATCACTTGATGGGGAAGGAAGACCACACGCCCTGGGAGTAATTTACTTCCTTATTTCCACGGAATGGAGCACCTGTGCTGGGAGTTGTAGTGTGGTCTCTTCCCCTCCAGCTTGCCCTGCTCTTCTACTTTTCTGCTTTCCTAATTAGTGGTTAAATTCCCATCAGTATGACCCTTCAGAAGGGAGGGCTCAGCATCTCAGAGTACACATTAGGACAAGCTGAGACTTCTTTGCTGTGTGCTTGCTTCTTTCCAACCACAAAGCAAAACAAAGAACAACAGGAAAATCTACTTATTCCTGGAGATAAATATAGTTCCTGAAATGTTTACCTTCTACCTAGTCTAAGATAAGATTAGTGGAGTTCTGTAACAGAGCCATGCAACTGTTGATGCTTGCAAGCCAGTGAAAGGGAGTGACAGATGGCAGACTTGGAGTAATCGGATTTTGAGGTCAGGATCCACAGTGAACAAAACTCCAGCTACTGGTAGCATATGGAAAAACAGTTTCCTACAAGTGAGCTTAAGGAACTGTGTTCTTTGATTCTATTTTATTCACAGGATTCATTAAACAGATACATATGTATTTATTTATATTGAAGTATAGTTGATTTACACTCTTACATTGTTTTCAAGCATAACAACATAGTGGTACAACAGTGAATCCATATTATTAATTCCTCGCCCCACTGTGCAGTTACTATCTGTTAATAAAGGAAGATGTTACAGAATCATTGACTATATTCTCCATGCTGTACTACCATCCCCGTGACCAACTTACATTATCATTGAGAATTTTTTTGCCCATTTATCCCTCTCAGCCTTCCTCCACCCCACTCCCCCACAGTCACCACCAGTCACTTCTCAGTATCTATGAGTTTACTGCTGTTTTGTTTATTTTGTTTTGTTTTTAGATTCCACAAATAAGTGAACTCATATAGTATTTGTCTTTCTCTGCCTGGCTTATTTCACTGAGCATAATACCCTCTAGGTCCGTCTATGTTGTTACAAATGGCAAGATTTCTTTCTTTTTTATGGCTGAATAATATTCCATTGTGTATATGTACCATATCTTCTTTATTCATTCATCTATTGATGGACACTTAGGTTGTTTCCAAATCTTGGTGATTTTATATATATATATAAATAATGCAGCAATAAACATAGTGGTGCATATAGCTTTTTGCATTAGGGATTTTAAGAGCAGATATTAAGGGCATATCAGGAGTCAGGTGTTGGGGACTGATGAAGGACCCCTGCTCTTCCTCTTGCAATCCTATGCATGCACTTAGAGTAGGAGAGCTATAGGTTGGAAACATTTAACATTTAGTTATAGCAAATTAGATATAATTTGATGCCTGAAAAGACTCTTATTATCAGAAGTGTTGAAAGCGGAGGTAAGTGTGGACTTTACTGCAAAGACGGTAAAGGGTATTGAACACAGTTGTGCCAAACACTGATGTGCCATGTTCCACCTCTTTGGGATACCTGCACACTTTTCAGGGTGAATGGAACTCAATCCTCACTGGCTGCACTTTATAGATGATGACAGTACTTCTCCCTGGAAAAGTATGCCTGACACTATATAGTACGTGTTCACTAAAAGTTTTTTAAAAATCACACGTTGCTACATTGAAATTCAGGAAGCTTAGTAAGCCTAATGAGTCCCTTTTTAAACTTGTTTGAGATTTACAGGCTCCCGGGGTCTCTTTCCATAGGAGGAGCCGGACTCCACCATAGTGCTGTCTTTCATTTTGCACTTGAGACCCTGGAAATGTCCTGCATCACTCACCCTTTGACTCCCAGATTGATTTTCATTTTGCAGAGGAGGCACTATTGCCTAATTTACTTATTTTTCCGTGATCCTTGAATGCCTCCAAGCTCCATTTCCTGCCTTTAATTATGTTCAGGGCCATTAAACAAAAGTGTGGTTTGCGAGGTCGAGGTAGAATTGTGGATGTGACTGCATAAGGTGCTGTCAGGCAGCAGGCCGAGTTCATGATTAGATTTGGCCGGTAAACTGGTTTGCACACTTTATATGAGTCTCGTTGAACGAGTTTAACAGCCTTTCTGCAGCTGTCTCTGAGCAGGAAAGGAGAATTCCTTGAATTTCATGTTCAGACATGCACTGTTGCTTTATATCCTTTGCACTGCATCCTTTATATCCCCAGTGTGGGAACTGAATAGTCTAAATCTATGTGACTCATTAGAGAAGAGGCCAGGGGTTATTGTTAAGTGACAAAATGTGAGAGAAATTAAGTTTTCTTCCTTGTGCTTTTACCTTGTCCCCAAAATTTCTACACTAAAAAGGTATTCATTTTGTATCAAGAAAAAAAAAATGGATTACTTTAGGAGGACAAATTGAGACTAGACCTAACTTTTTTAGAGAAGATTCTTGGAAAAAGATCTTTTCCAAATGTTTATAGCTGGTATCTTGTACTGTGATTTTGGAAGTACAGGTCATACCTGTTGGGTTTGTTAAACAGGAGATGTCAGAAGTGGTAGATTCTTCTTCTATCTCAACGTGGGGGAAGAACACACGCTAGTTACAATCTGCAGGTACCAGAGTGCTCCGAGCTATGGAAATACTTGACCCAAGGCGGAGAGTTTCTCAATAGAATTGGGAGATCAGAATGTTTTGCCAAAGGACTTTATGGTTCTTTTGAAGAAGCAGAAACTGGCCAGGGGATGCAGCCTCAGCTGTCATATTTGATTGCAGCAGGGGCAGTGCAACATGATTCTGTGACTTGTTTCCTAGGCTTCATGGATTAGGAGATAGTTTTTGTCTCCATGGGTTCAGGGTTACTGGAATCTAAGGGAGGAAGGTTTGGGATTAGGATGGATGACAATGTCTTTAAAAAAAAAAAGGGAATCCTGCTACTTGCAATAACATGGATGAAGCTTGAGACGTTTGTTAAGTGAGAGAAGCCAGCACAGGACAGATACCACATAATGCACTTATGAATCTAAATATAAGAATCTAAATATAGATGACTCTCAAATAGTCCAGCCCATAGAAGCAGAGAGTGGAATGGCGGTTGCTAGGGGCCCGGGGGAGGAGAAAATGGGGAGGTATTAGTCAAAAGGTACCAAGTTTCAGTTATAAAAGATGAATGCTTCTTAGAGATCTACTGTACAGCATAGTGTCTACAGTTAGTATTGTGTTGTGTACTTAATCATTTGCTAAGAGGGCAGATCTTACATTGAATGTTCTTTTGTTTAACTGAAGTGTAGTTGGTATGTTAAATGTTCTTATCACATTATATGTATATTGATAATGAGAGGAAGGGAGGAAGTTTTGGAGGTGAATGGCATGTTTAGGGCACAGACTATGCTGACAGTTTCATGGGTATACACTTAACTGCAAACTCATCAAGTTGTGTACATCAATTATGTACGGCTTCTTGTGTGCCCAAAAAAAGGTGACTGAGGTTTCTGGGGAGAGCTGAACAGGACGGGAAGGGCAGCTGAGTGTGGAGGGGCAATCCTGGAGCTGTTGGGTATATCCATGTGCAGGGAGGAGCTGCAGGCAACCCAGATGGTGCTGCACTTGGTGGTGAAGGTGGAGCAGGGACCCATCTCTGTCCATCCCAGATGCCCTTGGCACCTGGCGTTTCATTTGAAGGCTGTATACCAGGTCTTAAAGCCAAGCTTGTCGGTTCTTTGTTTTCTTTTTCCTTGACTTTCATTTTATAGCCTTGAATTATTTCTTCATTACAAGAATTTAAATCTAATTGCTTTGCATAATGATCATGCCAGAACACCAGGTAAATGGACAGCCAAGTGGGTGGGAATGCTGGGGGATTTTCAAGATAACATGCGTGTATCCACAGCTGCTTGTGTCTGTAAGGTGGGGCAGTTGCTGTGTTTGGAACTGGCTGTCTTGATGGTGTTTCAGTGCAGGATTCTTGCTGCCACGAATTCTGAGCATTACATCACCCTGTTCAGAGGTTCATTATGACAGGATCCTTATGTTCAGTCTGAGCCAAAGCAGGCAGCTTGGTCTCCATTCAGGGGTTATTTATGGAGCCACTAGAAGAACATGTGAGGGTTCAGCAGTGTGGACCTGGAGCACATTTATGCTTTTATGCTCAGGACATTTGTGATTGGTCACTTGGGGAGTGATTAGTCACCTTAGGAAAGGTTTGTTTTTTTTTTTTACATACTTTAGGAGTCCAACTGTGGACATTTTTGACTATTAGAATTTTTGTAGTACTTTTTGAAAAACTGTGGTTAAAACACACATCACATAAAATTGACCGTCTTAACTGTTTTTAAGTGTATAGTTCAGTGGTATCAAGTACATTCACATTGTTGTGAACTGTCACCACTCTGTATCTCCAGAACTCATCTTGTAAAACTGAAGTCAGTACCCAATAAAGAATTTTCACAGTTTTTGAGTAAAGACCAAAAAAAAGCCCTTCTCTCCTTTATTCCAGTGTGAGCAGGACAGGACAGTCAGTCTGGACTGTTCCTGGCTGATCAGAACAGGCAGCCACATCTATGAGGGTTTACTGAGAAGGCAAAGAAAGGATTGTGTGGCTGTCCTTGTTCCCGTGTATCTGAGGTGTGGTGTGAAGGTGAGGGCTTAGTGGCTGCCTGTCCTGTTCTGGAAAACAGGTCTAGAATCCCTGCCTCGGCACTCCATTGAAACTCTGCTGTCTGGTCCTTCACTCACTTGCTCATGGGCTTGTGCCGTGGAGTCGGCAGGCTCATCCAGTCACCGCGTTATCTGCTGACTGTGAAGAGGAGCTCCTGGGGGCTGGCGCCTGAGCTGCCTGCATGATTTGGTTACCCTGCGACTTTGCACACCAGTATGTGTGCTCTGAACACCGCACCAGTGTCTCCTGGGTCAGTGGAGGTTTGTGGGAATTCTAAGGGTTTCACACTGAAAGGTGTATTGAATGACATAAAATGCTTTGTAAAAAAAATTGGAACTTTAATCATTTGGATTATGAATTTTACTTTGGATGGGCAGAGCTCTCACGCTGAGAATGCTCATGTTCCCCATGTTCATCTTCTCTTTTTTATGGGCAGCAGGAAGGGCTTCATGGAGTCCTCTCAGGTTATCTGTTACTTTGCACATCCAAAAAAGTTTTTTCCTTTATATTCTGTTTTTTTTATTCATGTTTTCCCTTAAGCCTCCAAAACAGTGACAGCAGCCAGACTGAACAGCCTGAGGTGAAGACAGCTTGAGACCAAATAGGTTCCCAAAGGTGGTACTGAGCTACGGTGCGCGTGAACATGCTGTCACATATATAGTACAATGTGAAGCTCTTTACTGGAGTAATAGAATTTTCTGTCATGCTTGCTTTGGTACATTTTTCCAAAGCCCAAGGCCATTAGGAAGACTTGTTTTCTTTGCTGTGAGGGTTGCAGGGAAGACTAAGTTTTCTGGATTTCTGACTTTCATTACAATGCATTTTCATGAAATTTTCATGGGGGATGGGCACTGCTGGTTTTTGAAATGGGGTTGATGGCACTGTGGTGCTGTTGCTGGTCAGAACAGAACACTTGGTCACTGCCACCGCTGGTCAGTGCCAGGCCCAACACAGAACTTACAACAACCAGGAGGCAGTGGGACAGTTTCCCCAAGTGTCCGTGTCAGTAGCTGTCATTTCACCTTAAACTTGGTACCATGTATGTGTGGAAAATCCAGCCAGAGTGAGAGAACTGAAGCAGGGATCACCAAGAGGCAAATTATTTGTAGGCCCTGTTGGGGCCCCAATTATAAAATGTGTCACTCGACAGCCTTCTCAGCCAGAGTTGTTATTCTAATAGTGTAAAAATAGGAGTGTTGCACTGAAATGCAGGAGAGGCTGGGAGGGTTTTCCTGTAGCGCAGCCGAGCCATGTGGGGCTGCTGCAGGAGGAGGCCTTGGTGCTCCCAGCGAGCAGCCCAAATATGGGGGGCATTGTCCTGGAGACAGAGGGGATGCCTCCCAACTTGGACTTGTGAGAGAAAACAGTCTGAACTTGGAGCCAGGTGTAGAGGTTGCTGGGTGATGGAGCCTTTCTGAAAATCCATGTTGCCCTGTCCTTCAACAGTCGTCAAGCAGGGGAAGGAGCAGGAGGCTGGGAGGCACGGTGTCAAGCTTACAGCTCAGAGTTTGCTGCACAGCCCTCCACCAAAGGTGGGTCAGGACTAATGAGACAGTACAGTGTGTGCAGCTTCGGGGTTTTTTTTTTTAACAAGCCTGAGCCTGGCAAATAAATGTTGCCAAAAAGACATCCGTGGGAGTTACCTTTGGCTTCCTTGTAAAAGGACAGGTAAGTTGGGCTGTATACCCTGTTGTTAGGAGTGACGGGTTAAGATTTTGCCATGTATTTGCTTATTTATATATATATAGGTATATACTTTTGTTTTTGACTCACTTGCAATGCGGACATCTTATTCTCTTTCTAGTAACTTTGAAGGATTTCTGGGTCATGCAAACCTTTTTCATTCACCATTCAACAGACACTTCAGGATGTTTTCACTTCCATTTTGGTTTTCTTGCTGAGAACCTTCACAGTCCTGCCTCCCAGTTTTGTATTTTCTCTGAGGTCTCAGCCCCTTGTCATCTTTTTTCTTTGCACGTTGGTTGGTTCCACCCTGCGGTTGCTGGTGTACCCCTGACCCAAGGCCCCTGCCCTCCCCTGGGGTTCCTGCAGGGGCAGTTTGCATGAGCACTGACAGGGGGTGCCCCCACCCTTGCCTGTAGGTGGACACTGACTAGCCTGACTCTCCTTGTCACTTTAAAAAAAATAAACCTTATTTTTTGGAACAGTTTTAAATTCACTGAAAAATTGTGTGGATGGTAAAGAGTTTTTGTATATTGCACACCCATTTCTCCTATTATCAATATGTGAGTATGGTATACTTCTTAAATTAATGACCTGATACTGATAGATGCCTGTAGTTGGCAGAATAATGACTCAAACCTGTGACTCTGTTAGGTTAGGGGGCAAAGGGGCATTAAGGGTGCAGGTGCAATTAAGGTTGTTCATCAGCTGACCTTAAAACTGGGGGAGTAGCCTAGGTTACCCAGGTGGGCCCAATGTAATCACAAGTGTTTTTTAAAACTGGAAGGAGAGGACCTGGGGAGAGAACCGGAGAGGTGGCAGTGCGGGAGGAGCTCCTTCCTCCTGGTGTTGCTGGCTTTGAAGACTGGAGGAAGTGGCCATGAGCCGAGTAAAGGGAGGGGTGGCCTCTCAAAGCTGGAAAAATGTCAGCAAACAGATTCTCGCATAGAATCTCCAGGGAGGAATGCACTCGCTGACACCTTGATTTTAGCCTAGTGGGAGCTCTGTCAGACTTCTGAGCTACAGAACTGGCAGGTAATAATTATGTTTTAAGTTCCTGTGTTTGTGGTAACTTGTCACAGGTGCAGTAGAAAACTAATATAATGATTATTAACTAAAGGCCATATTTTATTCAGATCTCCTTGGTGACTTTCTGCTCTGGGGTCCCGTGCGGGATAGCACATTACATTTAGTTGTCATCTTGGCCAGACTTCCCTCATTTTTAGTGACCTTGATGGTTTTGAGGAGTCCTGGTGAGGTGTTTCATAGATGTTCATCATTTCTAATTTGATGTTTTTCTCGTGACTAAACTGGGCAACTGGTTTTTGGGAGGAAGAGTAGAGGTAAAGTGCTGTTCTAATCATGTCATATGAAGGGTATGTGCTGTTGACATGGCTTTGGAGTGCGGATGTTGACCTTATCACCTGGTGGAGGGGGCGTTTGCAGGGTCTCTCCACTGTAAGGGTACCCCCCATTCTCCATAGGGATGCTCTTGCCATTGTTTTTATTGTTGTTGGAGCACTTCTTTACTTTCTGTCACTACAAGATGCTCCAGGCTCATCTGATATTTCTTGTTCAGGTCTAGAATTAGCCATTTTCCCAAGGAGCCTGGGTTCCTTTTACTGGAGAATGGTGTTAGAGACCGAGATCTGGGTGCAGGGTTGCTCCTTGCTTCTGGGCCCTCTCAGCTGACAGAGCCGTGAAATCTATGTGCCTCCACTAACCCTCAAGTAGTCACACATCTGTATGTACTAAAGTAAACATGAGTTCATACCTATGTCTTTGACTCTAATTCTTTACTATATGGATTGTCTTCCCTTTTTGCCTTGTTTATCTGTAAACTCCCACTCCAGTGAGAAACCTGACCCTCCCCCTCCACTACCCTTTCTCTTAATTGTTCATGTCTAGTATACATGTGTAGCAGTATCAAGAGTTGCTGAGCCACTCCTCATGGAGTATGGTATTTATGTCCATTTCTTTGAAAGAAATTCCTAAAGACTCCACTCATTTTCAAAGTTACCTAGGTCAACACCCTTCCCTTTCCACCCTGCTCCACATGCTTGTTTCATACATTTGTAATACAATTAGATTTTTTGGTCATATTCTGCATTCAATCAAGGATCCCTTAGATTGCCTAAATTATTTTTTTTTTAATTTGCAAACTTTGTTTCATTCTTTGTGCTGAAAAGTTCTGTGGATTTTGACAAATGCATAGGGTAATATATCCACAATTACAGTTATTGTACAAGAGTTTCACCACCCTGAAATTCCCCCAAGTCTGACTTACTCAGCTCCTTCTTCCTGGCAACCCTAGTCTTTCTGCCCCTGCTATAGTTTTCCCTTTTCCTTTTTCCAGAAGAATTGGAATCATACGTAGCTTTTTAGGAGGGCTTCTTTCACTTGGCAATATGCATTTAAGTGTCTTCCATGTCTTTTCATGGTTTGATAGGTCATTTTTTTTTTATTACTGAGTAATAATACTCCATTGAATGATGTGCCACAGTTTGATTATCCATTCACCTATTGAAGGACATCTTGGTTGCTTTGCATTTGGGGCAATTATGAATAAAATGATTTGAACCTTTGCATGCAGGGTTTTGTGTGGGCATAAATTTTCAAATTGGGTGGGTGAATACCTAGCAGTGTGATTGCAGGATGGTATGGTAAGACTTTTTAATGTTTAGCTTAGCAAGAAACTACCAAACTGTGTAGCAAGGTGGCTATACCAATTTGCCTTCCCATCAGCAATGAATGTCTTCCTGTTCCTACATCCTTGCCAGCAATTGGTATTACTGTTTTTTTCAACCACTCTAAAAGGCACATAATGGTATCTTGTTGATTTAATTTAAAAATCCCTAGTGACAAATTGATGTTGATGAACTTTTCATATACTTACTTGTTGCCTATATATCTTCTGTGGTGAGGTTTCTGTTCATATCATTTACCTACTTTTACTTGGGTTTTCTTACTGTTGAGTTTTAAGAACTCTGTGTATTTTGGATACAAGCTCTTTATCAGGTATGTGTTTTGGAAATAGTTTCTCCCAGTCAGTGGGTTGTCTTTGGATTCTCTTAAGAGTCTTTGGCAGAGAAAAAATTTTAATTTTAATGAAGTCCAGCCTATCAAATTTTTTTTATGGACCATGCTTTTAGTATTGCTTCTGAAGTTATTGAGAAACCCAAGATAATCTAGATTTTCTCCTATGTTTTCTTCTATGACTTCTGTAGTTTTGCATTTACATTTAGATCTGCAGTACATTTTGGGTTAATTTTGTGAAAAGTGTCAAGTCTGTGTTGTAGGTTTATTTATTAACATATGGATGCTCAGTTGTTCCAGACCATTTGTTGAAAAGACTTTTTCCACTGAATTACCTTTGCTCTTTTATCAAAGATTAGTTGACCATATTTGTCTGGGCTCTCTATTCTGTTCTATTTCCCTATGTGTATCCTATTGTCAGTACCACACTGTTTTGATTACTGTAGCTTTGTAGAAAGTCATGGAATTGTATAGTGTGAGTCTTCTAATTTTGTTCTTCTTTGTTGGCTCCTCTAGGTCTTTACCTTTTCATATAAACCTAGGGTCAATTTGTCAATATCTACAAAATAGCTTGCTGGAATTTTTACTGGGTTGCATTGAATCTTTAGATTAAGTTGGGATGCATGACATCTTAACAGTATTGAGCTTTCCAATCCATGAGCATGGACTATCTCTTCATTTATTTAGATACTGTTTGATTTCTTTCATCAGAGTTTTGTAGTTCTCTGCATATAGATCTTAAGCATATTTCGTTAGATTTCTACCTCATTAAAATGCCATTTGTTATTGTTAGTAGTAATTTTTTTTTTCAAATTACAATTGTTCATTGCTGGTATATAGGAAAGCAGTTGTCATATTAACCTTGTGTCCTGCAACCTTGCTATACTTGCTTAGTAGCCCCATAATTTTTTGTTGTTGATTCTTTGGGATTTTTCTACAAAGACAAGAGTGTCATCTGTGACACCAAAGTTTTCTTTCTTCCTTCCCTATGTGTATACCTTTTGTTTCCTCTTCTTGTCATATTGCACTAGCAAGTTCTTCCAGTATGATGTTGAGTAGGAGTAGTGAGAACAGACATCCTTGCCTTATTCCTCTTCTTAGTGGGAAAGCATCCAGTTTCTCACCAATAACTATGAAGTTAGCTGTAGGTTTTTTGTAAATGTTATTTATCAAGATAAATAAGTTCTTGATTCCTAGTTTGAGAGTTTATTTTTTTAATCCTGAGTGGATGTTGGATTTTTGTCAAATGCATTTTCTGCATCAATTGATATGCTATATGAGTTTTCTTCATTAGCCTGTTGATGTGTTTTACATTGACTTTTTTTTTCAAATGTTGAACCAGTCTTGTATACCTGGTATAAGTCCCACTTGTTCATGGTATATACATCTTTTTATACATTGTTAGATTTGATTTGCTAATTTTCTTTGAGGGCTTTTGCACAGGAGATACTGGTTTGGTTTATACTTTTCCTTCATTATAATATCTTTATCTGGTTTTGGTATTAGGATGATGTTGACCTTGTAGAATGAGGTGGGAAGTGTTCCCTTTGCTTTTGTCTTTTGGGAAAGATTGTGGAGAATTGTCATTTCTTCCTTACATTTAGTAGAATTCACTAGAAACCATCTGGACCTGGTGTTTTCTTTTTTTGGCAGATTATTAATTATCGATTCAACTTCTTTACTAGATACAGGCCTATTTAAATGATTCGTTTCTCCTTACATGAGTTTTGGTAATTTGTGTCTTTGAAAGAATTTCATGTAACTTTTCAAAACTGTGGATGTAGAGTTGCTCATAGTATTCCTTTATTATCCTTTCCACATCCAAAGAATCAGTAATGATCAACCCTTTTTCATTTCTGATACTGGCAAATTGTATCTTCTGTCCTTTCTATTATCAATTTTATTGATCTTTTCAAAGAACCAGCTTTTTATCTTGATTTTTATTTTTCTCTTTTTTATTTTGTTTATTTTGGTTTTTTTTGCTCAACTTTTACTATTCTGCTTTCTTTAGGATAAGTTGCTCTTTGTACAGTTTCCTAAGGGAGAAGCTTAGATTATTGATTTTTTTATAGTTCTTTTCTAATTTATTGATTTATTGCTATAAACTTGCCTTGAAGCACTGCTTTTGTTGCATCTCACAAATTTTTATAAGTTGTATTTTCACATTTGTTTAGTTCAGATATTTGTATATTTCTCTTAATGCTATTTCTTTGACCCATGTATTATTTAGGAGTGTGTTTAATCTTCTTATATTGGGGGATTTTCCAGCTGTTTTTGATTTTAAGTTTAATTCCATTGTAATCTGAGAATATACTTTATATGATTTCTTTGTTAGGGCACATTCTAGGCTATAAAACATACCTTATCTTGGTGAATGTTCCATGCAAACTCTAGAAGAATGTATATTTTGCAGTAGTTGGAATATTCTATACTTGTCAATTAGATCCAGTTGACTGATAGTGCTGTTTAGGTCAACTATATCCTTATTGATTTTTTTGCTTGCTTTATCTATCAGTTACTGAGAGATCGGTAAATTCCCAACTGTAATAGCATATTAATGTATTTCCCCTTACAGGTCTATCAGGTTTTACTACATGTATTTTGGTACTCTCTTGTTAGATGCATACATGTTAAGGATTGCTGTATCTTGGAGAATTTTGTCTGAAATTAATATAGCTACTCTGGCTTTCTTTTCATTAGTGTTAGTGTGGTATAGCTTTCTCTATTCTTTATCCCACTTCCCCTCAGCCCCATCCTTTTACTTTTAACTGATCTTCATCTTAATAAAGTGGGTATATTATAGATAGCATAAAGCTAGCTGGGCTTTTTAAAAAAATTCACTCTGAAATCTTGTTTTCTTGGTTAATATATTTAGACCATTCACATTTAAAGTGATTACTGGTAAAGTTGAATTAATATTTACCATATTTGTTTCCTAATCATTGCATTTTTTCCCCAAACCTCTTTTTTTCTACCTTATGTGCTTTTAATTGAATATTTTACCCTGTTTTCTCTCAGGATATCAATTGTACATCTTTAAAAATATTTTTGTAGTAGTTGTCCTGGAGTTTGCAATATACATTTTATATTAATCTAAGTCTGTTTTTAAGTAACACTAGACTGCTTCACAGGAAGTGAGGTATCTTATAACAATATCTTCAAATCCTCCTTCCTCTTTGGAGGCAGCTGTCCTTCACTTCTCCAGGTATTATAATCATCCAATGCATTTCACTATTATTACTTTAAACATTTATCTTTTAAATCAATTAAAAATAAGAAAAATTAAAGATTTTTATTTTACTTTCATTTATTTCTTCTCCAACACACTACTTTCATATATGGTCTGAGTTCTGACCTGTATCATCTTCCCTTCTCCTTGAAGAACTTTGAACATTAATTGCTGGTTACATCTACTGAAAATTAATTCTGTGAGTTTTTGTTTAAGAAAGTCTTTATTCCACCTTTACTTTTGAAGATAATTTCACGGGATATAGAATTCTAAGTTGGTGGCTTTTCCTTTTGACACTTTAAAAATTTCATTCCACTTTCTTGTTTGTATGGTTTCTAATGAGAAGTCTGCTGTAATTCTTATCTTTGTAGGTTAGATGTTTTTTCCCCTCTGATTTCCCTCAAGATTTTATCTTTGGTTTCTGCAGTTTGAATGTGGTATGCCTACACATGTGTGTTTTTTATTGTTTAACTTGCTTGATGTTCTCTGGGCTTCCAGTATCTGTGCTTTGGTGTCTAATTAATTCTGAAAAACTCAGCCATTATGATTTCAAATCATTGTTCTATTTCTTCTCTTTCTGGTATTCCAGTTATGTGTATCTTATATCTTTCAAAGTTGCTCCATTATTCTTAGATGTTCTTTTTTCTTTTTTCCCTTTGTTTTTCAGTTTGGAAGGTTTCTATTAATTTATTCTTAAGCTCACCTTGGCTGTGTCCAAGTCTGCTGATGAGCTCACCAAATGCAATCTTCATTTCTGTTAGTATGTTTTTGATTTTTAGCATTTCTTTTTAGCAATTCATAGAGTTTCCATCTCTCTGCTTACATTACCTGTTCTTGCATATTGTCTCTTTTCATTGGAGCCCTTAATCTATCGATCAACTATTGATCATATTTATTTGCATTTCCTGTCTGCTAATTCCAAGATCTGTGTCATGGATGAGGCTCATTCTCATGCTTACTTTGTCTCTTCAGACTGTTTTTTTCTTGCCTTTCAAGTAACTTCTTTATTGAAAGCCAGGCATAATGTATCAAGTAATAAGAACTGAAGAGAGTTCTTTAGTGTGTGCTTTATGGTTATTTTGACCATTTGTGTGATATTTGCTGTAGCCCTGGTGCCAGAAGTTTGAGCTTCCACCAACGTCCCTTTGTCTTTGGGCTTCTCTAAGGACTGCTGCTCAGATGGAGTCTGAAGCTTGCTGCTCTTTCAGCTGTCATTCTGAAGGCTGTTGATATGGTAGTAAAGTGTGGCGGAGGGGAAGCAACCTATAATCATAACAGAGAATCTCACTCTTTCTGTGGCTCAGTCTCTGGGCATTGTCCTTTACAATGTTTCTTGGCTGCCTTCCTCCCTGCTTAGATGAGATGGGGAGGCAAGAGGGAGTTGGAGTCAGCAAAATACCTTTTCTCTGTCTGGATAAGGCTCTGGGGAAGCTTTTCACCTGGAGAGTAGGTCTTGTTACGGAGAACACACTGAGCACACTGCATGTGTGTGCTCCCCTAGGAGAAGCATGAAGGAATCTTTCTCGGCTCTTCATAGTGAGAACCGGGTGCAGCCTCTGTTGGTAAAACCCATGCAAGTTTGGGGCCCCCTTAAAATTGACCTTCAGGAGTTCTTACTCTCATGCTAGTCCACGCTCAGCTTCTAGCGCTTTGTCAAAACCACCATATCTGTATGTTCTACCAATTTATGGTTTCAGCAGCTTCTGCCCTAGGGGAGCAGATCTCAGCTGTGACTCTAGATTCTCTCTCCAGATTTCAGGGTTCTGATTTGTGTGACCTTAGCTCTCTGACGGGTCTAAGAAGAGTCATCAATTTTCAATTTGCTCAGCCTTTTCTTTTTGTTGGGGTGGGAGTGAAGGCTTCCGGGCTCTTTACATGATAGAGCTCAAATCACAAGTCCCCTCCTCGGTCTCTAATTGCCAACCTCCCCACCTTCCCTGCAGGGGAAGGGGCTCAGTCGGTTGTGTTGGCCTAGAACATATTGACCGTTACAAAAGTTCCTGAGTCTGAAGAGAATCACCACTCTTTCCAACTAACAAGTCTGCTCCTGTGCTGTGGCTGCTGTAAGTTACTGCACACCCTTCCCACTTCCTTCTCCGTTTTACCAAATTAGATGTGGATTCTACAACAGACCTTTTAATTTTGGTGGAAGTGCCAAGGGTGTGCAAGTGGGATGGGTGGGGGTTCTAAGCCCCTTTCTAACCTCCATCAGCTTCCCTGTTACCGACCCTCCGATCTTTGCTTGGCAAGCATGGTTTTCTCCCCTACTTCTCCTGTTTTACCCATCCCTATACTCCCTTCCTTTTCCCGTAGCAACCATGAGTCTGTTCTCTGCACTTATGAGTGTCAGTTTTGTTCACTTGTTTGTTTTATTTTTCATATTCCATGTAAAAGTACAATCATGTGGTATTGTCAGACTTATTTCACTTAGCATAATGCTCTCTAGGTTCATCTATGTTGTCAAAATGGCAAGATTTCATTTCTTTTTTTTAATGGCTGAGTAAATTCCATTGCATATATACCACGTTTGCTTTATCCATTCATCTATGGATGGACATTTAAGTTGTTTCCATATCTTGGCTATTATAAATAATGCTGTGATGAACATAGGGGCGCACATATCTTTTCGAATTACTGATTTTGTTTTCTTCGGTAAATTCCCAGAAGTGGAATTGCTGGGTCATATGGTCCATTTTTAGTTTTTTGAAAAACCTTCATACTTCTTTTCTTAGCAGCAGTATCAATTTGTACTCCTACCAGCATTGTATAAGGGCTCCCTTTTCTCCACATGCACACCAACACTTGTGATTTCTTGTCTTGTTGATACAGCCATTCTGACTGGTGTGAGGTGATCATCTCATTGTGGTTTTGATTTGCATTTCCCTGCTGATTAGTGATGTTCAGCATGGATAGATGTGTTTTATCAGTCTTACACAAAAGCATGTTTAACTCCACCTTGCCTCCCCAACTGCATTTTAAATAGCAGAGCTACCCTAAGCTGCTGCTCAGATTCTGTATTAAAGTAGCAGCCCCGTATTTCTAAAAGTAGCAGACGGCTTTCAGGCCCCCTTAGGGGTCTGTAACTTGGGAGCAAACCAGTAAGGAGGCAGAAATTCTGAGCAGCCTATGGAAAAAATTGCTGTAAAAACCCATTGCCCCCTGTCCCTCTAAAGCCATTAAGTGGGACAGATCAAGGCGATTGTAGGGGTGGGGTGTATGGGCAGTTGGGGCCTGGTTAGGGTGAGGGGGCATCTGCCACAGGGGACAGTGGTAGCAATAGGAAGATTCATCAGATAAGTAAATATATTAATAAAGCCCCTGTGTCTGCAGAGGCAATAAATAACTCAGTGCACTTAGTATCTGTAAACCAGTACTTAGATGTGTACACAGATGGTACACAGTATTATGAGTTTCTAAGTAACAAAAATGGTGCTACATCTTTCTATAATTTTCTTTGACAAAAAATAAAAAAATAGTAATGGAAGCCAGGTTTCTCAGTGATGGAGAACAGAGTCATATGGAGAGAAACCAGAACAAGCACTGTGGTATCATATTGTGACTGGAAGCATTGGTGGGAACTTAGGTTTCATATATGTAGATGTGTGTAAAAATTAATGTGTTGATGAATATGCATATGGTTGTGTATACAAATATGTAAACACACATATATGCATACATATACACATAAACAAGCAGACATATAGTCTCTAGCTCTGTCTGCTGAGAAGTTCTCAGAGTAAGCACCCCCGTTGGCAAAGAGCATACCTGGCTCCCGATCTTAGCCTTTAAGTACCATTCCTCACTAAAGGAACCAGGGCTTCTTAGAGAAATGGCTGATTCCAGGGCTGGAGCAGGAAAAGCACAAGATGAACTCAGATCATTTTACTGTGCCAGAAAGTACAAAGAATGATGGGGACATGTCCAAAGGATACAGAAGCCAGCTTAAAAAGGCTCCCACTGGCAAATCTGAGATAAATGGGAGCATCAAAATAATGATAATACTACATTATAGCCCATGGATAAAGGAGGAAAACATGAAGCCATACTGATATAAATAAACGAATATTAAAATGTATAATGTTGAAAATTAAATGAGAAACACAGTTTCAGAGAATGTCTGCCTAGAATATTTGTTAATTGCAAAAGGAAAAAGGAGTGCAGGAGCTTGGCCAACACTATCTTAATCAAGTGATCGAAGGGAACATTTCCAGTAAGGGGACAAACCTCAATCATCTGCAACCTGATAAGATGTTATGAAAAGGACACAACATCACTTCTGGGATTCTTGCCAGAGATTTATAACCTGAATCAAGTCATGATCTCATTATGATGAAACACCAGAGAAACTGTGGGACATTCTACAAATTGGCCTGCAATCTTCACAAGTGTCAGGGTCACAAAAGTCAAAGACTGAAAAACTTCTCGAGACTCACATAACCAAAATAAATGCATTATGTGATTTCAACAGCATCTGTTGTAGCAAAAGGACATTATTGGAATGTTTGGCAGCATTTGAATGGAATCTGAGGATTAGATGATAGGAATGTATCAGTGTTAAGTTTTTGAATTTGATGGTTGTCCTGTGACCATAGGGGAGGATGTCTTTATTTTTATAAAATACACACTACAGTGTCTGGAGATGATAAGGTGTTAATCAGTAACTGACTCCCTAATGATTCAAATTTTCTCTGTGTTTGAGCATAAAATATCTATTTATGTTTGAGGTGATTAAAAAAAATCCCCACAAAATACACATATTACTTGGTCAGGCAATTGGTGGCCCTTACTCAGGGCTGTTACTTAACAATTTTGTATAAGGTGAGGGGGCAATTGGGGAGGAACGGATTTTTTTTTTGGTCAACAGTTGATTCCTGATGCTGTTCATTACAACAGAATGGTAAGACTGCCTGTGCTTTATGGTCTGTGGAAGACTTTGATGTATTTTATTTGCTTCTCACAGTACTCTTCTGGAGCAGGCAGGAATTGTGATTCGACACTTGAGAGGATGATACAGTAATAGTAACACACTTCTTACAGCCAGGCAAGCGTCTAAGCTCTCTAGCTCTTGCATACGTTAACTCATGAAATTCTCACAATTACCCTACTGGTAGCTATGCTGTGATTATTATGACTTACAAACAAGGAAAGCAGGGCATAAAGGAGTTAGATAACTTGCCCAAGGTCACACCTCAGAGTTGATAGAACCAGGATTCAGGTCAGGCGTTCTGACTCCAGATCCCCATTTACTGAATCGTACCATCTGTCTCCTGTGTTGAGATGCTGTGGCATGGAAGCACTTAGGCTAGGGCCCCTTGTTCACTTCTCCTTCTGCAAATCTGTGCTGAGTGCCTTGTTAGCCCCGGGCCCTGTTCCAGTTGCTGGGATATGGGTGCACGGAGCCAGAATCCTGGCCTCACAGAGCTCATGCCCGGGGGAAGTGAATGGAAGGACTGGGCTGAGACTTGCGGCCTCTGGTGTTGATTCAGACGCTGAGCCCACTGCCTGGTGCACGTGGAGCCAGCGTGTACATTGTGGCCTGGCCTGCTCAGTCCTGTGCTCAGAGGTGCACTGTCTTCTCTTTTCTTTTGAAGGTCGCCTGGTGGGCGCTCTGGATGCAGTGCTGGATTCCAGTGCACGGGTCGCTCCATTTCGAATTCTACTTCAAGTTCCTGGGTCCCAGGTTTATTCTTCCATAGCATGTGGTGAGTTACTGAGTGGATCAGACGTTTACTGGGCCATAGCCACTGGTGAGTTTTGTTCCAGTTGGAATATTCCAAACCTTAAGGTCTAATAAGCATGCTGAGTATCTGCATGCTGGTGGAGCTTGAAGGTAACTCCTTTTAGTCGCTCATCTGCTTTTATGGGCCCTTCCTCCCTCCCTCCCTTTCACCTCTTTAACCATCAAAAGCACCTGAAGGCTATGAGCTTGGGCACTGTAGCTTGGGCATGTCAGGCTTTGGAGTGGCGTGTTGTTCCAGTTGCTGTATATTGTTGAGTATGAATCGAGCCATTTTCTTCTTGATTTTGTTTCCAACATAACGTCTTGTCTCTGGGCGTGCACAGGTTGTAATGGATGGGGAAACGTCTGGGAACTGTGTGTGTCTTAGAGCAGTCTTCACCCCCTCGTTTCATGTTGGCATTGCATCATTGGACTGCTGGGGCCTCCAGGAATTGGCTAATCCCTTCTCAGCTCCCTCAGCTGAGGCTTCAGGGCCGGCCTCCTGCAGGCACCATCTAAAGCCCTACCTCACCACTCAGGCACCTCTAGGGCCGGGAGTGTTTACATTATGAAAAGCCCCTTCTGTTAAAAAACAAAACTAAGATGTGTCTTTTTAATTACACAAATAACAAATACTCACCTTCCAGAAATTTAAAAAAAAGGCGAGAGAGAAGGAAAAAGAAATCAACTGTAATCTTCTGTCTGATGCTTTTCTCTCTCCTGTTTACATATGTGTATATACAGAGTTGTTTTTTTTCTCTCTTTCCATTTTCCAAGCTACCAGAAACTTCAACATCACCTCACATGCTTTAGCAACACTGAATTTTTTTTCCCCTGGAAAAATAGAGAAAAGTACAAAGAAAATTGTCATCCATGTCCACCATCAATACTAAGCATGGTTAACATCTTGGCATGCTTTTTCCAGTCTGTTTTGTTTTTTAAGTTAAGATAAGTCATTCTGTATTTGCATAAAATGATAAAAATGATGCATGCTCAATATAATCAAAGCTGAAAGGTACAATGAAGAAAATATCTCTTGCCCCCCAGATCCTAGCCACCCAAAGTCACACTGGTTCACATGATTGCAGACAACTTCATAATGCCTTTAGACAGGTGCAAGAATTTCGGAAGATGGATAGAAGTGCTTCTATAAAAAAGGCAACCTGACACTGCTATTTTATACTAAAAGGCTTATATTTTTACTAGGTTTCAGTAAAAGGAAGGAAGCTAACTTGAAAACCAAAGAAGTGTTAAATTTCAAAAAAGTTTCTTCAACACGAAAGCTTACTTTCATCTAAGATTAAGGGTAGAGATTTTTAAAAGCATTACAAGGTTAAAATTGTGTCTTTTAAAAACAATGTTTCAGTTCTGACAGTGTTCACTGACTCCCCTTCTTAAAGGACTGGGATGCCAACCTTCTTATTCTTCACCCTCCTTCTCCCATCTGTCATTTAAAAAAGTTACTAATTTTGTATTGTAATTTCCCTTCTGTCTGTAACCTGCTTTCCATCATTGGCTCAGTTTTCTATTTAAATTGACTCAATGCTTCTACTAAAGTATGGCTTTCCCAGTATAGAATCTTTTATTTTGGCTCATCTCTTAATTGGCTAGATTCCTGTTTTCTCCTCCCAATAATGCCCCTCATTTACAAATGTTTGTTCCTTGCCTTTGGACTTGAATGACACCTAGACTGATATGGTAGTCTGGCCCTACACTAAGAGCTTGGTGGTCCTCTCTCCAGGGTCTATGGTATTTTAACACGACAGTGGGAGAAATTGAGGGCTGTCTAATTTTCCCCCTCCCTGTGGGTGATCAGCTTTTTTATGCCTCTGTCTTTATCATGGAAATTTAGTAACTTGGTTATAATCTGTTACTTCCTCGAGCACATTGTGTTAAATTTTTCTGGAAGAGATTGATTTCTTTAATCGCTTCAGGAAATTTTCTTCTATCATTCTGTGAATGTATTTTTAAAAAACACACTTTATATTGTTCTGTTTATTGGATTCTCCATTTCAAGGACACTTGATGTGGGATAAATGTCTGCGTTTCATTTCTGTTTTTATCTGTCTTTTCCAGCTACACCCGCCATGCAGTTTATAACCCTTACCTCTGGGCTTATAAGTCAGTTTCCAGCAGCGTGTTCCAGACTTGCTGCTTTTAACTCATTTACTAATTTTGCTGTTGTGTTGTTTTGATCCCCAGTTCATTTTCTTAGGGGGACAGTCTCCCTTCTGTTATTTCCTCATCTCATGTCCGAGCTCTTGTTTTACTGGTTTCATGTTCTTGCTGTTCTGGAGCATGAAGTGTTGGGGAGAGTTTCCTGTTCTTCCTCAAGTGTTCTGTTTCCTTCCAGGGCAAGACCTCTGTCTTTCCAACACCGTGGTCCCATCTGTTTCTCTGCTTTTGCTGTTGAGTGTTTGCTTGGTTGCTGTGCTGTCGCTCATCTCTCTCAGGCCGGGACATCGTTACCCCAGCTTAACACTGTGCTGTTTGCGCTAACAGAGCGAGTGTGACTCTCTCCCTCGTATTGTGGGGACAGAGCAGAGGACCGGAATGCCATTGGTCGCACATGGGGGAGCAGGACCATGTTTCTTTCTCCTGGTTCTCTCCTCTTGCTCTGCCTCTGGCAAAAGAGTGGGTCTCGCTCTGGATTTGGGGCTTTTGATGAGAATATTTGGATTTCTGTCTTGTAAGTTGGCTTCTGGGGGTTGGCAGGGTGGAGACTCTGCTCAGTGCCTGCATCTGTGTGGCTTGGGAGGTCTTTGAAACCACAGCCGTAGAAGGTAAAGGTAGCACTTGGTGTCCACACAGGCCCCAACCCACTGGCTGTGGCTTAAAGTACTCATCCAGTCCTTTATGGATACTTAATTGGTTCTGATTTTCAATATTTAAAAAACTTAAACGAACATCTGCACACTTAAATGTTTCAGGGTACTTCTCCATCCCCAAAGCCCACTCATGGGAACGGTTTGGTGCCTGCCACATATCAGACCCAGGCATTCTGTTGGGGATTTCTAGGAGCGCGCATGAGAGGGAGCCTCCCTCCACCCAGCCTTCCAGGGCCCTGGGGAATGCAGACAGCAACCTGGAAAAGGCAGGTGTGGGTGGCATGAGGCTTAGGAGAGCAAGAGAGGATAGGACTCTTGAAGAGCACGTAATAAGAATTGTGGCCTCGAGAGATGTGTGTTTATGAGATCATCTGCGCCGCGCGCGCATGCGCGCGCGCGCATTATGTATATTGTCAGATGCCTGCTGTAAAGGCTGCAGCAGCTTCCCTTGACCCCCAGCCCCCAGCAGCGTTGTCCTGAGCAGGTTTCATTCCTGCAGTTCTTGTTGAGCCAAGATCTGCTCCCTTTAGTTGACACATAGGTAGAGAGCTGCTGCTCTGTCCAGCGCTGCTATTCTTGGGTTAGGAAGAGTGGATGGTGAGGGCATTTGCGCCTTGGCCTGTGGTGTTGATTAGATACCTAGGCCTCCTCTGGGAGTTGGGTGTCTTGCACTGTGATACTGACTCACCATATTTCCTATTTTATTGCGTCTTGGGCAATGAGAAAGAATCCGTACCCAGGGTTTCACGTCTCAGATAGAGCACGGGCAAGACGTGTAGGAAGGGCCTGGGCGGTGCCAGGACGTGGGCAGGAGCAGGAAGAGTGGCCTGCAAAGAAGATTTACATCTTCATTTGACGTTGGCTGCTCGCATGGCAGTTGGGGGAAGTCATAGGGGAGCTTGTGGGGAGAACTTTTTCTTTTCTTTGTTTCTTTTTAAGCAGTGGTAAAGTAGATAGGTAGATGACTTCAAGGTGAAAGTATTATTATTTGGCAACAAATCTGTGGGTGTATGTGGTTGAAAGGAGATAAGCGATGAGTTGCTGTTATTATTTTTCAACTTACCTGGCCTAAACAATCCCATGGCTTTATACACACTGCTGGCTTCAGTGGATGGAAGATGTGTGGGGAGAAAGTGGCTGTGAGTCTTCGGGAGGGGCAAAGGAGGAGCATGCTGCCGCTCAGCCAGAGCTCAGATACCCCCCAGACAGGCCTCCCGACTGCCAGCTGTGCCACCGTTCTGGCGCTCAGACCCTCCAGCACCCATTGCTGTGGTCCCCTCACTTTTCCTGTCTCCTTTTGCCTGTCTCACTGCTGCAAATAAAAGATTTCTAAGAGTCATGCTCACCACTGACCTTCCAGTGTCAGGACAGAACCTGGCGTTCAGTAGCGGGGTGAGGGGGAGGCAGTGCGTGGATCGCAAATACGACGTCGTGGGCCCTTTCTGAGAAGCCAGGTAGGTGTGTTCCTGGGCTGAGCCTGGGCCTGAGTGTGGAGCTCTGTAATGAGTCAGCAGGACCATTGAACAGTAGAAAACCTTGCAAAACAGGGATCTTTCTTAAAAATATTTTTTATTTCAGTAAAATATACATAAAATTCACTATCTTAACAATCCTTTTTAAGTGTACAGTTGAGTACAGCCATCACCAACCCAGTTCCAGATCTTTTTTCATCTTCCCACACTGAAACTCTGTCCCTGATGAACACTAATGTGCTGTTCCCCCGAGCCCCTGGCAGCCACCATCCTCCTTCCTGTCTCTAGGAATTCGATTACATTAGGTGCTCCTGTAAGTGGATCATACAGTGTTTATCCCCCTGTGTAATGTCCTCAGGGTTCATCCATGCTGTAGCAGGTATCTGATTTTCCTGCCTTTTAAGGCTGGATAATATTCCATTGCATGACTGCTTTATTTTTGAAATCAAATATATAATGATTGGTGCAGGAGTAGAAACCAAGGACATGGTGCGTGGAACCAGGAATATCAAATCCCAGGAGCCAACTTCCAGACAGGGCCGGGAGGAGGGGAAGCAGCCAGGTGGAGGAGACTGGAGGCCTGGGGCTCCTGTCTGCGTGGGTGGCTTGGCTTCTGTCTGAACTGACATGTAAGCTGTGAAGAGCTTTGGGACCTTGGAAGAACAAGGAGACTCTGTCACTGCTTCTGTGTCTGAAGGTCTCAGTCCGTGCTTTGTTCTGCAGTGGAGAAGTCCAGGCCCCCCTGGCTGTGAGTTCCTGATTATTGTACGTTCCTGGTGGCCGGGGATCCTCCATGCTGTTATTGACACACAGTTCATTCTTTACCTTGGCCTTGAACATTGAGTTGATCGTTTTCCCTTTGCCAGGTTTTTAGGAAGCAGGAAAAAACCCCGACAAGACACTGAGTATCTGCCTAGACCATTCCAGGAACTGAGTTGATTGTGCAACAGAATTTGACTTCTTTTAATGTCAATTAGTTAAGACACAGGGTGGATTGTCTTCTCTGGTTTACCAAAGACTTGATTGCCCTGCTTAGAGGCAACCAGGGTGGTGTCCTGCCGAGAACATGACCACGGTAGCAGAGCTCGGTGAAAGACTCATCACACCTCTGTGCAGATCGCCTTTTAATGATGCTTGTGTCTTTCCAGATCTGAAGTTTGGACTCCCGAGTGCTCATGTAGTTCTGTGATCCCGTTCAGAGCAGCAGTCAGAGCAAAGTTGTCGCGTTCTTAGCAGGGTCTGTCCCATTGTCTTGAGTGAAATAAGGGAGAGCAGGAAGACAGAATAAAGGAAGAAGCCACGTGGATTTGGGTGACAGTGGTAATGCCATGATATCACCTGACCCCAGCAGTATGCAGAGATGTTCACACCATCGAGGGGGAGATACCCACCTGGATGGGCAGAGGCATGATTGTATCTTGGGAGGGGGTATGTGTGTTGTTTGGCAAATTCAGTTTGTATTTTAGATTTGGAAAATGAAAAAACATGGTTTTGAAATTTCAAAGATCATTGAAGGAAGCTGTGGTACTTTGGCTAACATGTCTTTAAAAATTGAGGCTCACAGAAGTTACGCCTTCCAGCATAAAAGATACCTCGCTTCTGCATTCTCTCCTTATGTACGTAGTGATTTGCAAGGGACGCATCAGCCACACTTGTCAGCGGGCCTCACTGGTGGCCACGGGGCAGGAGCCTACAGAACGTTCTCTGAGTGTTCTTTCTGATGTGTCGTCCCGAAACAGATATCTTTCTTTTCTTTCCTGAAAATATTTTTATCATGGTAAAATGTACATAAAATTTACCATCTAAACCCTCTTTAAGTATACCGCTCAGTGGCATTAAGTACATTCACATTGCCGTGCAGCCATCTCCACCTTCCTGCTCCAGATCTTCATCTTCCCAAACTGAGACTCTGTCCCCATTAAACACTAATTCCCTTTGCCCTCGCCCAGCTTTGGGGGGGCCTCCCTGGTGGCCACGGGGCAGGTGCCGACAGAACGTTCTCTGAGCGTCCTTTCTGATGTACCGTCTCTTATCTCTGCCTGTGACCACGGCTGGCGTTTCGGTTTCTTGTATTCCGCATCATTGTTTGCTTTGTGCTGGGAGAAAGAATTCTATTCCAAGAGGAAATGTTCTAGGGTGGATCAGATTAGTGTCTCGGTGAACTTTGTGCCAGGACAAGACAGGAAGTACCAGCCAAATCTGTTTTCAAGAACAGCTCTCACTGTGCACTGCAGGGAAAGTCGGGCAGGCAGCTGCAGGGAGAGAGTGAGGCCGTTTTCTGGGTGCGCGCTCTGAGGTTCCTCAAGCCGTTGTCATGCTTGTTGCTGCTTGCTTGGGATTTCCTCAGAACGACACTGGCTGACATTTTATGTGGGGTTTATACTCGGAAATGGCTGAGGGGTGACATGCTAACGTTTCTTTTCTGTTCCGGAGTTTGTCACCTGGCTCTGACTGTTTTGAAGAAAGTGACTTTGCTTATGCTCAGATTATTACATTAGAAAGGTTTCTTCCATCAGCGATGTTGCTGATAGTTACTTTAAAAGCAGGCAAATCCAGAGTCTAACTTATAGTAACTTTGAAGGTCAAAAGTCATAGCTTTAGAAAATGCTTTCTGAACTGGGGAGATGCTTAGAGATCGCTGGTCTGGGAGCGCTGTCTGCTCGCGATCCCTTCTCTCCCTCTTGCAGTAATTCTTCCACATAAAGGTTCCTTGACTTGTTTTTATCTGATCTACTTCGGAATACATATCACCTATATACAGACACAGAAACTTTAAAATACTTTAAAGCCAGGAATCAGACTTCCCTCTAGAATTTGATGGGTTGCCTGACTTTTGCCTGGAGCATGGCCGGTTTGACTGGAGAAACCACACGGAAGGGATCTGAGCCAATGTCTAGTTTCATCCCTTTCATTTTAGTAAGTGAGGAGAGACTGAGGCATATGGGCTTCAGACTAACTGGACTTTGGGAAGCGGCTTTTATTAAACGATTCCTTGAACCATCCAAAGAGAAGGCAGAGTATGGAGCAGCAGCACGGGGACTTGGTGCCAGCAGGCCCCCTGCTCCCGCCGCCCTGCCGGTGCGTCCCCACAGTTGGGCCTCTGGGGTGGCAGCTGGGACATCCCAAGGGCTTGCTTTGGGGCTTGCTGTTTCTGTGGCTTCTCTGACGTTCCCTAGAACCTTCCATATCCAAGTTGCCTGGGCTGGGAGTGATCCTGTTTAAACAGGAAGCTCAGGGAGTGTGCAGTTCTCTGCCCTGTATTCTTGCCCTGCTTTCACTTCTGATTTTGCAAAATAATTCCTTGTAGGTGGAGGGCAGTTATCCAAGTAAATGCCTTTTTTTTGTTAAGAAGAGGTTTTTAATTAAGATTTTCAAACATACCCTGAGATAGTGAGGACAGAAAAATTAAGTCCTCCGGACCCATTACACACATGCATGAGGACCATTACACAGATGCACTGGGATCAAGGTTTGCCCACCTTGCTTCATCATACCTATTTCCTTCCTCAAGGCATCACTTAATTCACTTTTCAGTCCTTCGTATTTCCTGAAAACTTGAAGGTACTTACAGAGGTTCAGTTAATTCAGGTTCAACTTTTGCCTAAGAAAAATACTAGGTGGTTCTGCATCTGTTAGACTGCATCCTCTTGGGGGTCCATGTCCTCTCAGTGTCTTACTCTTAATGATGCTCAGATTAGTTACCGAGTTCAGGTAACAGCTCTTTTGCATTATTCCCCATCAACCTCCCATCTCCTGGGTTTACCCATGAAATGATCATTGCCTGAATTAATTTTTATCACAAAATGGTGGCTTTCTAATTTGATCCACCCTTTCACAACTATCAGCTTGCACTGGTCTGCAAAGAACTTAAACTCATCAGCTGGGACTATTTGGGACATTCAAAGAAGTCAGAAAAGAATGCTCCCTTTTGCTCTTTAATTGCCTATTGTTAGGTATAAGGAGTTGGAGCCCTGGGTGTCTGCAGTCGTGACAAGTGAATTATTTTTTGTTTTGTTTTAGCTTTCTTCTCTCTCTCTTTCTCTTCCACCCTCTCTCTTCCTTTTTAGTATAATTTTAAAGTCAATGTTCCCCACTCCCAACGTTTTCATTATGGAAAATTTCAAACATAAAGAAAAGCCAACAAGATTGTACAGTGAACACTGTAAGCCAGAAGTGTAGAGATCGAGTGCATTTCAGGCAATTGTGGCCATTTTTGATTCTCTGATTGTGCTATCTTTTATGTTTTGGAGTTTTTTCTGTGACTTCCTCACAGTCCTGTTCATCTTTGAGGGTTTCCTTGTTTTCTGGCTAAGAAGATGTTAAGTGCTCATCCTGTGCCTTTCTTGCCTCCTGTCTGGAATTAGCCATTCCTCCAAGAGCCCTGATTCCTTTTAGAGGAGAATGGTGTTTAGACATCACAGTCTGGGATGTAGGGTTGCTTATTTTTATTGGGTCATCGTTCTTCAAAAGGTTTTCAAGTAAGTATGAGCGAAGAAGTAACACATACTTGTGTTACAAAAAAAAGGTAAATCATGAGTGCATACTTTTTAATTCAACTGTAAAGTTACATCGTTATAACTTAACTTTTATTTCATATTTATTTTACTCTTATACACTGAAAATCTTGGTTTCTAACAAGTCATATGTCTACCTAGCTATCTTTCATACAGAGACACCTGCCCCCCACCCCCCACTGACAGACATATTATTCCTAAATAATAGCAGTACTGCTGTTAACAATAAACATACTGAATGCAATTTAATTTTGTACAGCCCTGTTTGGCTTTAGAATATATTTAACTATGGATGTATTGTTAAAATACTATTTAAAATAGTGTTTTCCTGTGTGTAATTATCTTAACCTGATAAACAGTTAAGTCTATCTATTTTTTTTATTGTTAAGGCTTACTTTCTTCCCTTATTGATTTAACGTAATTTAAAAAAAAAATAAAACTCACGATTCCTTATCAAATCCATAAAAGAAGATGTCTGTAGAGAAACCATGCTTTCATCTCTGCCTCTTCCCTCCTGCTTTCCTCTGTCATAGGGGAATCTTTCTTTTTCTGGCTTAGCTTTCTACTGTTTTGTTTTAAAAGTATAAACATGTGTGTATGTGTATATGTATATATATAAAATTCCCCCACCCTTTTACACATGGATTGTATGCTTTACCTTTTTCACTTATTGACATAGCTTGGAAATCATTCTATGTCAGCAGAGATTTATCTTCTCTGTTTTTGCCTTCATTGTGTAGACGTGCAGAGATTATTCAACCTATCCTGTACTGATGGACGTTTGTGCTGTTTTCAACCTGTGCCATGAGAAATAGCACCCTACTGAATAACTTGATGAATAAATAATCTTGTACTTTTACTGTGGAATCATTGGGATAGATTACTGGAAGTAGGGTTGCTGGATCAAAGAGGGACTAAGTACAAAGCTTTGTTCTATATTACTAAATTCCCCTCTCTCCGTCAGACTTGTACTGTTTAAAAGTTTAGAAAAATTCCCATTAGCAGTGGCTGAAAGTGCCTGCTTTCCCAGACGTATCATGAGATCTATTGTCAAAATTCTGGAGTTTTGCCCATCTCATGGTTTATCTGCACACTTTTAGTTTGTACTCCTATTATGAGAAAGTTGAGCATCTTTCATGTTGAACTGCTACTTTCAGAAACTCCTTGTTCTTATCCTTCGCCTAGTTTTTTACTGGTTGGTTATTTTTTTTTTCTCTTAATTTTTAGACACTGTGTTAGGAATATTAGCCCTTTGAGATAAGAAATTTCAAAAATCTTTTTCCAGTTTGTGTGTCTTTTAGTGGCTTTGCTTTCTGTGTGTTTTACCATGCCAAGATGTTTTACTGTAGTGAGATTTAGAGCTCCTTTCTTCTGATTTTGAGTCGTGGGTAGGATGGTTTCTCATTTCCCAGTTTTACAGAAATTCACTCATGTTTTCTTCAAGTACGTGTAAATTAATTTTTTTCTTTTAGTGCTTTGAAGCTGTTGTACCGTATCATCTGGCTTGCATTGTTTCTGATAAGAAGTCTATTATATTTTTTGTTCCCCTATAAGTATTTTTCTTTTTCTTCTTCATGAATGGGTTTTTACCAATATTATAATGATGTGCTTATGAGTGATTTTATTTATGTTTTTTTCTGCTTGGGATTTGTTGAGATTCATGGATGTGTGTCTTTATAGTGTTCATCAGACTTGAAAAAGTTCCAGCAATCTCTATATATACACACACACATGAATGTGTATACATGTACATAATTTTTTTTTTTTTTTATCTCTGGCCCCCATCCCTTTTTTTTTTCCTGGACTCCAGTCACACAGTTTGTACTGCTTACTGTGTTCACGAGCTCACTGATGCTCTGTTCTCTCTCTTGTTGCTAATCTTTTTCCTTCTGTTTTTCATGTTAGGTAGTTTTTATTACTATGTCTTCAAGTTCTCTACTTTTTTTTCCTGCAATGTCTGATTTAGTTTTAATCCCATCCAGTATATTTCTGATTTCAGATACTGTGTTTTTTATCCTTAAAAATTTGACTTGGATCTTTCTTTGTATTTTCCATTTAGCTTCTCACCATCCTCGTGCTTTTTGACCACATCAAGTCTATTCGTAACAGCTGCATCAAGTCCTTGTCTACTGATTTGTTTATCTGCGTCACTTCTGCTTCTGTTTCTATTGATTGATTTTCCTTTGGTTATAAGTCAAATTTTCCTATGTCTTTGCTTCTATCCCTTCTGTTTTTGAGAGGTATTCTTAGTGGCACTAATACAAGGGCATTTTAATGACTCTTTCAATTATAAACTAAAAATCTATTTTACTTTCAGTGTCAGGGAGGTTGAGTTTGTCTTTTTTTGCATTATTGCAAATACTTTTAGGGATTTATTAATTTGAAGGCAGAGGGGCAAAGAAATTATGCAACAAGAAAAAGGTTAAAAACTTTTACAACTGTATAGTGAGAAATATGCATGGATAAAAATACTGGCACAATGTGCCATTGATGCTGAACTTTTACGTGCTCTTGTAAAGATACTGCTTCAGACGTAGATTAGCTGTTAGAGCCTATACTTCAAATGTGAGTTTTCTGAAAATTAAAGGCTATGGTTCAACTCTCCCACCTGCTTGTTTGTAATTTTTATTCAGATTCTTTGCCTCCTCTCAGTCTGTGTAGGATGAGTGAGTGAAATTTAGAAATGACACTGCCCTGACAGTTTCACTTTTAATGAGCTCCTTTATAGACTATATAGATTTTAACTCAGGCATTTAGATGGCAGACATTTAGTGGCTGGGTAGTAGAGAAATATTTTACTATTTCCCAGGAACAGACCTAAACTATGTACATGGCATGCCCATTTCATTGTAAATTAGGATTTAGGTGGTGGAGAAGACAGTTGATTCAGTCAGATAGTTATTAAGCAGAGAGATACAGTTGCTTTTTTAAAACTGAAGCTTGGATCAGGTTATTGCTGTTTGTGCAGAAGCTGTAGGTATAGACAATGAGATGCTTGTTTAACTTCCTGAAAACACCTCTGGGGAAAACCTAAGAGAATAGATATTGTGCGTGCATTTCAAAGTGACTCAGCTCTTTGGGGCTGCTCCCCAGCCCTCCCCAGTTCCCTGGGCTCTGGTCTCCGGTCTCCACTGTGAGTTACAGATTGACCCAGGCCTTTTGAGCCAGAAGATCCAGGCCTTGAGGCTGGAACTTTTCTGCACTTCTGTTTTCCTACCCGGAAAATGGAAATAACAATCCCTACCCTGTGCTATTTTTATGAAAATAAACAATATTAAGTGTATGATGTATCTAACTAAATGCCTGGAACATGCTAAGCATTCAAAAAATGTCCCGTGTCAGCCTCCTCTGGCAGTTCTTTCTTAGAACATCGGGTTGGTTTTTTAGAAATCATCAGTGTTGTTTCATGGTCGTGACTGAGGCTTTAATACTGTATTTTAGTTTTGCAGAGGCATTTATAAATATGACTGTTGACTTCTCTTGTGGGAATGTTTCAGATCTAATGAACTCTAATTTCCTTTTCTGTAAAATTAGGGGCCTTAATAAAACAAGGTAAAATTTTGCTAATGGATCTCTGTTACGATCCACAGCACTCCTATAAGTCGTGGTTTTAGACAGCTGTATTAGTTTGCTAGAGCTGTCATAACAAAATACCGTAGATGGGGCAGTTTAAACAACAGAAATGTGTTTTCTGACAGTCCTGGAGGATGGAGTCTCAAGAGCAAGGTGTGGCAGGGTTGCCTTCTCCTGAGGCCTCTGCTGGGTGTGCAGATGGCTGCCTTCTTGCTATGTCCTCACATGGTGCATCCCTGCTGCCTTTCTCCTCTTTTGAGGACACTATTCCTCTCAGATGAGGGCCCCACTCATAGGACCGCATTTAATCTTGATTACCTCCTGAAAGGCTCTGTCTTCCAATATGGTTATACTGGGTGTTAGAGCTTTAACATATAAACCTGGGTGGACACCTGTGAGGCCATAACAGTAGCTCTCCTCTCTCTTGGTTTGGAAGGCCTGCAGCAGAAGTGGTAGGAGTATTACTACGGTGATGAATTAATTTGCAGCCTTTTTTTTTTGTTTTTTTTGTCATTCTGCCCCTTCAGTGAATGACAAATTCTTACTTTCTTATTCTGTCTTCCTTACATTTTGCATGACTTGTAATTATGTAATGTGGTGGTTTTCAACCTTTTTTTGACCATCACCCACAGAGAGAAATACGTTTGTGTGTGCATAACTCTGAAGCTATTTCGTAAAGTTAGGAATGGCTCTCTATTTCATTGCCCAAAAAGCTATTTTCTAATGGGCTGCTTGAGAAACAACTGCTACAGGGCAGTTCAGAGCCTTGCCGTGTGGCATATGTTGAGTGACTTTCCTTTTAGTCCTTTGAGGTCATGGATGTGTAGTTGGCTTGCACTGATTTACGGTATTTTTGAAACCCATCCTAAGACTTCCCTGCAGAGGAAATTATAGTTTGGAAAATTTCCCTGCCATTTGGCAACTTCTGTAGGAAAGAGAAGACGGTGGGGTGGAAAAGTTTCATCATGTTGATTGTCTTTGTTGGGAGAGGCATACAACCATGTCTTATATTCAGGAGCAGGGTAGATTGTAAATGACGTCTAACTGTGGCTCGGTGATAGGGTTTCTGTGTGTGTTTATTTTTTTTCTCCACTTAAGGGCTTGGTTTTATTTTTAAATTATCTTTCCCTATCATAAGCTCCTCCCCAGTAGGTATGAATAATTTTTTTTGAAAGAATAAAAGCCTAACATTTTCAGGACTTGATGTCTCAAGTGTTATTTGCACATGATACACTGTGTGGGAGCTTGACTATAACTTTATTCCTGGTGTCTGGTTATTCATTGAACAAGTCATATGTGGTTAGCTGGTGTCAGTTAACTGTGCTGGCCCTATGGATTTAATAGAGGGACAAATGAACACCTGTTTCATGTCAGTCAGGAAGATGTATTCAGGAAAATGGCATTGCAGGGAGAGAGAGCACACTCTAAATGCAAGCAAAAGTAGTGTTCTTTTACTGCCAAGCCATAGGAAGTACTGGACCTAAGGATTATGTAATTATTAAGTAAATAATTATGTAATTATTAAGTAAATGTTACTTAAAAATTGAAATGCAGCTTATCATGGAAGGACCCCAGGGCACTTCAAGGTTGTAGAGAATGAGTGCGTGCCCTGGTTGTGTCTTTCATTTGATATGTATGACTTTGGAGAAATATTTGACTCTCCATTTCCTCACTCGGTCTTCATTACACATCAATAAGATGTTGTCTGGAAGAGAAAGGTAGCTAAGGTGAGTCCTCCCCCTCTTTTATTCCTCATTCCTCCATGTCTCTCACTCACTCTCTCTCTTTGTAAATTGGAAAGTATGTGAAAACATATAGAAAACATTGAAGGCTAGGGAAGATACTCCTTTTTTCATTTATTCCTTGCCTTAAAAAAAATATTCTGACCAGTTGGTTTTATTAGGATGGACAATAAAGCATCCAGAAAGAGAAAATCTCAAAGCACTGGAGAACAGAGGCCTGGGCAGTGCCAAGGTCCCTGTACAGGTTTACTGGCTTTAATGAGACCCAAAGACTCTCTCTTGAGGTTAATGTGTTATGTGCTCTCTGCCTGCTGCAAGGCAGGCAATGCGCTCATGCACCAGATTCACGGGGTGTTCGTGGCTGACCTGCACAGTTGCCTCTGGAGAGCACTGAGCAGAGCAGAGATTTAAGCCGGAGGCAGGTGAACCAGATGTATGCCTGAGCTGCGTCAGCACTGAATATGAGGAATCAAGTGGTCAGCACGGGACCTGACTTCAGGTTGGAAGCTTCGGGGTCATGTCGTGGAGCCTGGAGTCGTTTGGTTTTTGTTTTAAAATGATCTTTCCCTGTTATAAGAGGAACAGGGAGCCTGAAGGGCCAGGGGTTTCCTGACACTATAGGGCCCTTCTCCCATCTGGGAGGGGAGTACAGAGTAAGAAGGTCTTGACCACAAACCCCAAGCTAGCTCCTCTAAGCCCCTAGTAGGCTGCTTCTTAGGTTTATTGATTCACAAAGAGCAAGACAGGGAGGTAGGACTGATGGCTGGTGGGGCAGGCGCACTAGTTGTTATGACCTGAGTGGTGTCTCCCCTAGTTCACGTACTGAAGTCCCCACCTGCAATCTGATGGTATGTGGAAGCAGGCTATTTGGGAAGTCATCATGTTTAGATGAGGACATGAGGGTGGGGCCCCCATGATGGGGTTAGTGCCCTTACATAAGGAGAGACCAGAGACTGGAAATCTCCCTCTCTGCCATGTGAGAACACAGTGAGAAGGCAGCCATTGGTAAGCCAGGAAGGGCTTCCTCACCAGGAGCCCTGTATCCTGGCACCTGGATCTTAGACCTCAAGCATCCAGCACTGTGAGAAGTAAAGGCTGTTGTTTAGGCCCCTCAGTTTGTGTTTTTTTTTTTGTTGCAGCAGCCCGAGCTGACTGATCTACTGGTCAGGTGCTCTTGGTACAGGGCCTGGACTGATGAACAGACTTCAGATGGAGAGAGCCAGGGACCAGCCCTCCCAGTTTTGAGGAGAAACCTGACTTTAGGTATTGCTTTGGAAATGCCAAGCCAAAAATCTGGGAGAATACAGGGAAATAAATACCATGCTTTACACTCTAGTTTTCCTTATGAAGTATTATCTTAGATACTGCTGTTTATTCCTTCCCAACTGCCCATTTGAAAGTGTTCCATACAGGTGTGCTTCATGGTCACCGACCCCAAATCCACAAGTCCTGAGTGAGTTCACTGGCACTTTCAGGCAAGGGGTTTTTATATGATCTCCTCACACATTTACACTCTGCAAGGAGGGAGGCTGTGATAACCAGAAGGTCTGGTGGTAACTGTGTACCTATCTGGCTTTTGTGTTAAGTGGTATGTGGCTCTGTTGACTGCTAAGCCCCTCACAGTGGCTTGATTCTTCCGCACTGTTGTTTGTCTGGTAGCCCCTAATTTCTCTGAGGTTGAAACGTCTCCTGCTGCCCATTTGGGAAATCTGGCCCTCCTGTCTAGTTCTGTGCTAGATGTGCACAATGTCTTTTCTGATCCAGGACCATGTTGCTTTGAGCCAGTGGGCTTTATGGGGCATCTGCGCTGTGCCAGGTCCCGCACTGGAAGGGGGCATGTGCCTGTGCCAGGGTGCCCCTGTCTAATGAAGAGGACTAGGAGGCTCCTGGAAGCACAGCTTAGAAGACTAGGTGTTTGGCAATACTGTTGCTTAAAGCTTCAGTAATGCTGTGATGTTCTGTTTTAGTTGCCTTGGAAAGAAACTGACTTACTGTATGTGACTTAACATTTTTGTGTTCTTGTTTTAACATGTAGTGGAAAACCTTTTTCTGTATATGTTTTAAGGGAGACTAATGGCTGGTAGAGAGACCAGTGTTTGTGTTATGGTAAGTAGTGTTTTTCAGTTAACCTGTTTGAGATGTTCAATGGTGGAGGAGTAGATGGAATAATAAAAATGCAGTAGCCACCAGGAAACATTTTTAAAATCTTGTTGTAAATGATATGAAGGATAGGTTTGTAAACCTGGAGATTTCCTGGCCTGTTGGGTTAATGATGCCTGTTACAAGTGGTAGTGTCCTCAGCCGGCCAGCAGGGCCTTCTCAAGAGACTCTTTCCTTTTTGAACTTGGCTGAGGCCCCCCTTGAGGGATCCCACTTCTCACAGGAGAAATGCTGTTGGACTGTATAGAACCTTCACCTGCTGCTTGTGATATTTTTCTTCTGACATAACTATATAATTACAAATGTTTCTGTCACTTGAGTGGATATGGTAGGAATTCCATGTATTAGTGAGGCTGGCAGGATGTCCACACAGCAGTCCTAAGGGTCACCTGATTTGCCCACTGGCCCATCCATGTGGCAGGGGACAGGTGTTCGAAATCCCCATGCTGTGGTGAGGGACGCCATGGCTCCTGCACGGGGTGCCTTCCTGTATGCTCTGGCCCAGGGTGGCAGAAACCCAGGTGTTTTAATAATATAAATACAGGACTCAGGAACTTTGGAAAATGAGTTCATGCTCTAGGAGTCACTTTGGTCTTTTAATCTTTTTCTGTCCTTACCCAGGTGCAACATTAGAGGAAATAAACCAACACTGGGACTGGTTGGAACAAAATCTCCTCCATACCTTGTCCGTCTTTGATAATAAAGATGACATCGCCAGCTTCGTCAAAGGGAAGGTAAAGGTAAGTCCCTTGGTTGAAATGTTCCTCCCGATTTTCCCATCTTTCCCACATTTTGAGCACTACAGCATTTTTTACCATATTCTAACCATTTTCTCCAAATTAACTGAACATCTTGGCTTATTACGTAAAGCCAAACGGGTTCTACTTGTTGGCTGCCAAATTCTGCAGTCAGTCTGGCCAATATACAGTTGACCCTGAACAATGCAGAGGTTGGGGACACCAGTTGCCCCCACCCCCACCACCTGGTACCATCAAAAATTTGTGTGTAATTTTTAACTCTGCAAAAATCTAACTATAAATAACTTCCTGTTGACTAGAAGCCTTACTAATAACACAGACGGTTGATTAACACATACTTTGTAGGGTATATATATTACATACTGTATTCTTACAATAAAATAAGTTAAAGAAAAGAAAATGTTTTTCAAATGGTCGTAAATGTCCAAAAATTTTTCCAATATATTTACTGGAAAAACCTGCATGTAGGTGGACCCATGCAGTTCCAACCCATGTTGTTCAAGGGTCAATTGTATGCCTGAAATTTAAAAAAGACCTCATTCTCAGGCCTACGTTTTTGTTATCATTTACATAAGCAAAGGTCCCTTTTTGTCTTAGGAAAAAATATACAACGTTAAGGTTTACATTTCTGCAGAGCAACAATACTATTTGAGTTCTTAAGTTAGTTATTCCTAACTGTTCTACAGTTGTGACATCTTGTCACCGTTCAGTTGGATCTAGCACTTTCCTCCTCCGGAAAGTGGATGTTGGTTCTTAAGGTATGTTAATCAAGGGGAATTAGAGCCAAGTCAATTTTGAGAAGGCAAGAGAGGAATATTTTGGGAAGTGTATGTTGAGTTGCATCTTATATAACTGGTCTCATTGCAATAAGATGATTGGTAGCTGGTGCTTTAAAAAACTTACCAGGCAGGGAGAAACTGTTTCCCATTCTAAATTTAACTCTCTTATTAAACACTTCTAACACATTAACCTGTAATACAGCTTTCTTCTCTTAGGGTAAAACATCCCAGACTATTGATTTTGTTTATATTTTTTTCTCAAAGGTGGCCTTTCCCTGAGTGCTTCAGCTTTCAGAAAAGGGCACCGGAGTGAATTCTTGGTTTTAAAGGGACGAAACAGAAGCCCCGTGTTCCTTTGGGGATACTTGTGGGATCATATAGAAACCGAAGGTCACCTGAGTTTAGGCAGCGTGGCCGGGTAGGCTGGTGTCCTCCTGGTGTCTCCTCTGGCCTGTGGGGTCAGCAGGCGGGCCTGGGCTGTGGTGGGGCCTCATCCAGCTGTGGGTCAGCATCTCCACCTGGTCCAGCTGACCGTGGCTTGGTTTCCTGGTCAGATTGCAGTGGGGTTCAGCCACAGAAATGCACATTTCATGGTTATTTTTCACACCTTACCCCTTTTTCTTGGTTTAACATAGGTAGTTCTTTGATTTAGGTGTTTCTCTTAAGTTGGAGGAAGGAAATCCATTTCTGCTGCAGTGGCTTCAGGAAAGTTCCTGAAGGGGAGGGAAAAACTCTCCCTAGCCTCCTAGGTTCTCCTCCTGGACCCTGGGAATTGACAAAAGCCAGGTTAACCAGACAAACAAGAGTTTATCAGCATGTGTAGGCAGCAAATCCATGGGAGAAACTCGGTGATGAGAAACTCAGAGGGGGTGCTGGGACTTGGGCTCAGAGCATCTTAGCGAAGAACGTGTACAGGGAAGTGAGAAGACAGAGGGAAAGGAGCTTGGGCTTTTCGGCGCTGCAGCCTGTGGGAAGGCGAAGCATGGGGGCAGGCTGGAGGACAGGGGCCACTCAGTGAGGCTGGTCATGGGGCTTCCTCTCACGTGGTGTTGGCTCAGTCTAGAGGGAGCCTCCACTCCCTGGTACAGGAGAGGGAGAAGTCTTTACAACCGACATTTATGTCTTGTTTTTAGGCACATCGTAGGGGAGGGCAGGGAGCCTTTTTTGGCATCTGCTGTTTCTCAGTTGTCTTCATCTCGAAATAATCCTACATCAAAGTGGTGTATTCTGGAGTGGCATATTCTGCTCTCCTACACGTCAAAGCTAAACTGCCTTTTAAAAAACAGTCCTAGGAAGGCTGCAGGGACCAGGGACCAAGGGTTGCATCTGGGCCAAGGCTGGGTGGTGTTGGCTTGCCCTTTCCTCTGGGCAGGTCCAAAGGATCTGGGAGTTGGGGCTTTCCTATTCCTATGCTGAACATTCGGCCACTCAGTACAGCTGTAAAGAAAGCCCTGTGCTTTGAACTGTGCCTGTAACCAGACCCTGTGTCAATGGAGGTCAGGAGTCTACACGGGGGCCATTGCATCTGCAGCCAGTGGATCCTGTACTGCAGCCTTGACTGGTTGCCTGTAGAGCTTCTGAAAAATCCCCTCCATGCCTCCAGTGACCAGTCCAGAGCATTGATTATTTGTTAGATAGGCTTTTAAAAATACTCGTCTTTCTTAGGACTATTCTTATTAAATAAAATTTGGGAAAGAAAGAAAATCATAATGAAGGAAATGACAATCGTTTGCAATTTTACCAGCCTTCAGATTGATTTAAAAAATGGTTTGAAATTACATTTTTATTTTAATGGTGATGCTCAGGTTATTTCCTAAAATAGCTTGTACAGTGCAGGCTTTGGTAGCAATCCCTCAGAATTGTCCTAAGGGACACAGCCTTGCATGAAACATACCTGTAAGAGTAAAGAGGGAGGGAAGTGCTAATGAAAATAAATACAAGGATAGATATGTAAACATATTTCAAAAATTGAGTAACATAAGATGCCCTAGGCCCAGGAATTCTTAAACGGCTGCTCCTGTGTACAGGGGGTTCATGGGGGTGGCCACCACGATTCTGATTCATCAACGAGTTGTCAGCCCTGAGGAACAGGCCACAAGCTTAAATTCTAGGTACTTGTGCCACCCTACCCCAGTTCTAGAGGATCCTTGCTGTTTACCACAATCAGAACAGTTGTAGGCTCAGGTGCTTTTCTTCCCTGCCCTACCTCTCCATACATCGCAAGCTCTGGAGGTGTTTGTAACCAGGAAGCTGGGCCCACCTGTTGCTTTCCCACTAGCAGACTAGAATATCTAGTGGTAGTGAGATGTGTCAGGTGTCACACAGCCAGGCACTTGATAACTGCGGGTTAACATTTTTGAACCTAATAAGGGGGACATTTATTAGCCTTTTTAAAGAGACTGACTTTTAACTCAAACTCGGATAGTTCTTCAGGGTTGATGCGTTGTGTTCACACAGTGAGCAGGTCATTAGATCCTCAAATTCCTATAGGGTAAGCAGGGAGATGTATTAAACAGTAACGAGTTTGAGAAGTGGGGCTTAGGGGTCAGTGCTTCACCCAGAGACTCCCAGCTAGTAAGTGACCAAGTGAGAGATGGTTCATAGGTTTTCTGTGCCCTGGCTTTTCTCTTTCCCGCGGTGGCCGCATTTCTGGGGGCCCAACAGATGGTGTGGTGAGCTGTTCTCATCCGTCCTGGGAGTCTGTTGAGTGGTGCAGGTCCTCGGGTGCCGAGCTCGGCTGACCTTCCCTCTCCGTGCCTCTGGCCTCCACCCCATTGCCCCTCTTGCTCAGCGAGGGGGCCGTTATTTTTCTGTGCATCAGGCTCTGATTGCGGAGGAGACGAGCAGCAGGCTTGCGGAGCTGGAGGAGGAGCCCGAGAAGTTCCGAGAGGCGCTGGTGAAGTTCGAGGCCAGGTTCAACTTCCCAGAGGCCGAGAAGCTGGTCACCTATTACTCCTGCTGCTGCTGGAAGGGCAGGGTTCCCCGGCAGGGCTGGCTGTACCTCAGCACCAACCACCTCTGCTTCTACTCCTTCCTGCTGGGCAAGGAACGTAAGTGGGGCTCTGGAACCGGCAGCCATTTGGCCCTTGACGGGTGAGGCTGGCCCTTGGGGGCTCAGCCTGGTCCTGAGATAGGTCGCCAGCGTGAAGTTAGATGACAGAGATCAAAGTCAGTTGTGACGGTAACAGGTGATACTTGATTAACTTCCGAATGGCTTATATAGTTTAATATAATTATATATACCTCCAGCCCAACGGGGTTTGGTTTTTTGAGAATTCATCTTTTCTGCTGCCTTTGAGATTTCTGGGTAGCTCATGTCATACAGCTACTGAAGGGTTTTCTAACTACTATAACTTTGAAAACAGTGTTATAACTGATGGCCCGGTAGTTGTAAAGGATTAGAACACGCTGCTGCCCTGAACACGTGGTGGCAGTAGCGGGGTGGGGTGGGGGGGGCGGGGGGCACTGCCGCTAAAAGCATTCCCAACCCTGAAGGTCACGACAGCTTCCAAAAGAGAAGCCGGGTACACCGTTGTTCTTCAGCTGGTCCACTTGACATTCAGGCAGTGGTTCACTTTGCACACATCTATTCACTGACAGTCACTGTGCTAGGCAGTGGAAATCCAGAGTTTAAAAAAAGAGCCCCAAGTGTCAGCTGTATATAGAATTTTTAAAAAGTCATTTCCATCAAAACAAATATTGTTTCAAGTGCCTGCTCAGGGTGGTATGGATGCTGTATTTACACACACACACACACACACACACACACACACACACTCTCTCTCTCTCTCTCTCTCTCTCTCTCTCTTTCTCTCTCTCTCTCTTTTCTTTCCTGCATTTAAGTTTATATTTCAGACTGAACTGTGGGGGGTCCCTCTTGAATCCTGCAGTGGCCAGTTTCCTGCACGTGGTCAACCTCCTCGTGCCCATGCCCCAGCCTCAGTTGTGATGCTCCAGGACATACAGTGTGTTTGCATAGCCCTACCTGCCCTTGGAACGAGCTCTGACCTAATCGGTGTGGTCCTTGTCCTTCTACCTTCTGAAATGCTTCTCCAAATTAACCCTTGTCTTTCTTTCCCTTCCCCATTCTTATGCCACTTTGGAAATTTGTGTTTATCCTTCAAAATCAGTTCAGATTCTGCAACCTCCAGTGACCTTCCCTGGTCCCCTTACGACTTGTGCCATATTCATGTTCCATGTTGGATCCGGTCATGTCGGTGGCCGCTTACTGGTTTTCCCTATTTGAACGAGCTCCATAAGAGCAGAGCTCTTTCCCTAGGGGATACTTAGTGGGTGTAGGTAGAGTATGTGTCTGTACTTGTGTAGAAGACCAGTGTGAAAGCACCTAGAAGTAGCTGACAAAGCTGTTCTCAAGGCTGCTGTAGAAATGTGGCCATTTAAATTATTAAAGCACTGAAAACATTATTGCAAAATAAATGGAAAGAAATGGTAGAAATAAAAACACTTAATCATCTCCTCTTATTTGGAAAGGAAAGCGAGTTATTTTCTAACACTTATCTGTCATTGTCACTAAACCTAATTTTGTTAAGATGACAATGCTTGGAAAAATGATTCCTAATATTCTGTCACACTTATTTTAAATTGTTATATATGTCCCTTCCCCACTTGCTCTGCATTAGCATGCTAGCCTCACTACCACTGCCTTGGAAAAATTTCTCAGAATAGAACACATGTTTATAAAATATACTGTGTGTACTGTATTACTTTAAAACTCCCTGTATTGTCTTCTAAGACTCTAGCAACTGTCATGTGACACAGTCTAAATGTTAAGCCTGCTTCTCTAAACCAGATCACAAATAATCCTCTTTTGCACTCCCTTTTTTCTACTTTTGAAACTAGAATTTGGGTGGATTGGGAAATTGTGCATATTTAAGTTTAAATATTTAAATTTGTAGATATTTAAGTTTAAATATTCTTGAGAAGCTTTTCCCATGGCTACTTGAGCAGTGTCAAGGATGATGTCACTTGTAGGTGTGCAGTATCCAGCAACTTGGAAAGTTTTCCCAAAATCTTTAGGAGAATCATAAGACATGATTGTGCTCTAGCAAATAGCTGTTAGCAGTTCTGTGCCTCCTCTTTCCTGCTCTGGCTTAAAAGGTATTCAAACTTCAGCTTGAGGAAAGCCTTGGACTGTTGTTTGCTGATGCACTCAAGTTGGGTTCAAATTTTAGGATAAATATGCATTTGCCTTTTTTCTCTTCTAGTTAAGCTTGTAGTCCCTTGGGTAGATATCCAGAAGCTAGAAAGAACGTCCAATGTCTTTCTGACGGATACCATCCGGATCACCACGCAGAATAAAGAACGTGACTTCTCCATGTTCCTGAACCTCCACGAGGTGTTCAAGATCATGGAGCAGCTGGCCGACGTGACTCTTCGAAGGCTGCTGGATAATGAGGGCTTTGACCTGGACCCAGATCTGCAAGAGCCAAGCCAGATTACCAAGAGGTAAGAGCTTCCTGTCCCTGGTGTCCATCACCTGGGGAACATGGCTTGTGCACCATCTTCATTTACATGTGCTGTGTTTGTCTCCATTGAACTAGACTTAAATTCCCTAGTGGCAAAATCCAAATTTTTCTATGCTGTTAATCTTGACAGTGATATGATTGGTGGTGATTATTATTTATTTCCTTTATGCAGTTAGACTTCAATTTCTGGGTCAAATTCTCTTTTTTTTCTTCCAGATATTTCAAAACTGATTTTCATAAAAATACTTCTGGAAAATGTAATATGGATAGCTTCATGATAGAATTCCATTCAGCAGTGTGTTTTACTAGTGACTATTAAGAAATTTTGTGTTTTCATATTAAATTACTTAGTGGAATAAGTTTTCAAGGCAGCGGGGTTTATTTTTGGTACCAATTTGCCATTGGAAATAGGCCTTCCTAGTAGTGTAAGTCAACATTCTTTATTATTAGTTTGCCCTAAATTGATACTAGTCTCAGAGACTTGAGGCAGTTGCTTGAATTATTTGTCACTTTAAAGAAGTTCACCATATGGTCTAAAATTGAAACTGTCGTGTTTGAGTGTGGCTGTGATTTCTGACTTGGTGGTTCAAACTGGGTAGCTGCACAGGCGAACCATTCAAAGGCTTCCTTTGAAAAACAAGTCCCCTGTGCAGGGCTGGCCTGGCTGGATGTTTCTGGTGTAGTTACAGAATCACCATTGCTATTTAAATTCTAGTAGTCATTAAAAAAAGAATTTTTTTGTTGTCGTGGTAAAATACACATAACATAAAAGGTACCATCTTCACCATATTTAAGTGTACAGCTTAGTGGCATTAAGGGCATTCACGTCATTGTGCAACTGTCACCCCTTCCAGTTCCGGGACTCTTGTCTTGCAAAACTGAAACTCTGTACACATTGAATAACAACCCTCTGCTCCTCCTGCCTTCCCAGTGCTTGGCAACCAGCCTTTGACTTTCTGTCTCTATGAATCTGATTATGGTAGGTCCCTTGTGTAAGTGGAATCATACGGTATCTGTCCTCTCTACCTGGCTTATTTTACTTAGCATAATGTCCTCAGGATGCATCCATGTTGTAGCAGAATTTCTGTCCTTTCTAAGGCTGGATAATACTCCCTTGCAAGGATAGACCACGTTTTGCTTACCTGTCTTCTGCTGATGGACACTGAGTTGCTTCTTCCTTTGGGCTACTGTGAATAACGCTGCTCTGAACATGGGGGTGCAAATATGTGTTTGTATCCTGTTTTCACTTCTCTTAGGTATATGCCCAGAAGTGGAATTGTGGGACCATGTGGTATTTCTATGTCGTTCTACGTCTAGTCATTTAAAAATATTAATATTTGTAACATTTTATGTTGTAACATTCCAATTATTGCTTAAACATGTGTGCTGTTTCTCTGAACATCTGGGAGAGCATGTGTCTTTTTCTTCAGTGGTCTCTGAACAGCAGTGTGTTTAGAATTCAGAAAGATATCAAAGAATCTTCCTGCTGTGTGCATTTTAAATAAATCACATATAGTCACAAATAAAGCAAAGGTCAAAATCAAATGTTCCGATTTTTTGGTAAAGTGCCAGTGAATTTCATTTGATTTTGCATCATCTCTGATAACCTGACAATTCCATGGTGACATGGGGGGAGGGGATACCCCTTTCCTGCTGTTCTTCTGTCACTCTACTAAGAATGTCCAGGGTCGCTCTGTGTAGTTCATTCAACTTTCTCTGTCTTGCTGATTCTAGCTCAGAGGTGACATCTCTTGGTGGCCCTGCCTTGTGAAGGGGGCCCCTCAGGGTGCTGTCCTTTGCTTTTCAGCCTTGAGCTCCTCTGTGTACCTCCCAACCCCAGGTTTCCCTTTACTGTCTCTGGCTCTGTCTTAGGGGCTGAGAAGACAAGCCAGTTCAGTGGGAAGCCCACTCTCCCATCTTTCCTCAAACATCTCTGTAATGTTTTGGTATCTTAGTCCAGCTTACAAAGATCTGTTAAAAATGAAGGATCAAGTGTCAAGTATATGAATTGTGAAAGAGCTTGTATAAATCACCAATTAAAGATTTTACCTGTTTCACTGAGTTTGCACACAGGTATGAAAGTGTGTGAATCACAGCCACCAGGCTGCAGAGTGGGAGGCCAGCTAATATCCTTGTGTGTTCTGGTCAGCTCCTCGGATGCTGGGACTTCAGTGATTCCCCACAAGTGTCCTTGTGTTCCTTCATGGCAGCACTCCCAGACGCGGCGTTCTGGTTTGGGGTAGAAGTGGGGAAAGAAGAGGAAAACCACAGGTCTGTAGCATTTAAGGTGAAATCATTCTCCAGCAGCATGGGCAGCCCCCATTCACGTTCCAGAGGTGAATTCCACAAGGCTGCTCCTTCTCTGCTTTCTAAGAGGAAATGACCGGAGGGCCCGGTGGTGGCTGGTGGTCAGTGGAGTCCTGGCCACGGTGTGTTTTGCTGGCCACTGCACTTGAGTGACTTCCCCACAAAGCAGAAGGCGAGCCACTGCCTCCTCGTTGCTCACTGCTTCTCATTTGTCACTCTCTGTCCTGGAGATGTGGGCCTGTGGACATAAACAGGTAATGACTCAGGCCCCTTGACACCCTGCCAAGAGAGCCCAGGTTTGAAAGTTTAGGAAAACAGTCTCTTCATGCTGAGGGCAGTCTGAAGTGCTGGAATGCTCCTCAGGTTCCCTGTTGTTGATACTTTTTCCCTTCCCTTTCCGATAACGGCTTTAGGAAGGTGCCCCTGGGGTCATGAGCTTGTCCAGCCATCTGATGAGAGCTTGGTTATGGGTGCTGCACATGCTCCCTCCTGGGGCTCAGGGACCCCAAGCAGAGCAAGGCTGTACCCCTTGTTGAAGTGGCAAGGCTGGGGGGCTGCGGGCACAATGGGATCCAGTCAGACAAGTTAGAGCTGGCAGGACTTGAGCGTCCTCTGTCACCTCTCTCTTCACAGATGGGCCTGAACCAGGGACTCTCCACTGAGTGGGGCAGAGAATCCGGGAGGGCTGGTGCCTGCAGGGGTGAGGGGGCTCCAGGGAGAGGGTGCAGGAAGGTGGGCAGTATGTTCATTGATCCTGCAATTGACAAACAAAATACCGTTCTGTACTCATGAATGATGGTTAGAGAAAAGTGTAGTCAGCTGTTTTCAGGGAGAGACTGGAGAGGTGATGGGCTTCACTTAATTGAAATTAATGTCTTCATTAAAATCTGTACTGACTGGCTGAAAAATGCAGGAAGAAAACTCAATTAATGCCACCTAGTCTATGGAAACTGCCACAATGTAAGCTCTTTCTGCCAGTGTCTAAAGGTGGGCCGTGGCCACCAAGGGGCTGATGTCCTCAGTGAGAGACGCTCATTCCCCATCGCCCAGCTGGTTCTTAACTTTCCAGTCTGGTTTCAGAGCCTCTGCGGCCTTTGCCCAGATTATTACTTTCCTGCTGTTTGGCCGTGTCCCTGCTAGGATACCCAGGCTTGCTTGGCGTAACTCATTCGACTTCCTGTCCTGATCCCAGCTCAGTGTCGGTGTCTCTTGGGGGCTCGTGAGCCCCAAGCAGCCCCCACCTCCCAAGGGAAGGCCCACATCCCCAGGCCTCCAGCTGCTCCATGGTCACTGGGGTCCCAAAGGGTGGCTCTGTCTGGGACTGAAGGGAGAAGAGGATCAAAGCAGAACCTTTCCTTGAGAGTGAAGAAGCCTTACAGATGCTCAGTATTACTGAGGGCCTGGTCTGTTGGGCTCTGTGGATGGATTTTCAGAGGAACTGTGGGGGGCTTGTGGGAACCAGCTGAATCCACCTTCACACGGCCACCTGCTGTGGGAGGGCTGGGAAACCTCCCTGCCCCCTTGCCCCCACGCCCTGGGGTCCTGGGCTGTGTGTGCTCTGTGTAGGGTGCCACATGGTGACACCATCCTTCCATTTACTTCGCGCTCCTGGGGGTGACAGGGCAAAGATGCTTTGAGTAAACCCACATTGAGAAACACAGTGTTTTACATGCAGACTTGGGCTTTGAGGAGAAGCACATTTGTCTGCCTTTTGCTTTATTTCTAGGTTGCTGGTTTGTGGTATTTCCCAGCGTTTTAAACACATTCAGCATGCATCCCTGGGTGGACATGTGACTAAGAGCCTCAGGAAATCTCTGTGTTTGCCTGTGAGGCAAACCTGCTGCAGAGGGCCGAGTGATCCCAGGGGGGCCGGCAGGCGGCTTGAGGCTCCCTGCCTTGGGTACACACAGAAAGTCCTCGCACCCTGAGCCCACCTGCCCCAGCCTGTCACACAGCCTGAATCTGGGGGAACATTTGACCTGGGAGCAGCTTTAATCCTGCTGACCCACAGTAGGTTTGTGTGTGGGGAACGTGTGTCATGTGGAGGGGGAATTAGTGTGTAAGACCAGACACAAGTCTCCCCCAACGCATTCTAAAAGGTTGAGCAAGGGAAGAGAGGGGGGAACCTATTCTTGATACATTTTTACCTGCACTAGGGGAGAGAAGTCCAGCACTAGGCTTGCAGAGAAACAAAAGAACTACTTACCCCTTAGTTTCTTGGGTCCATGGTCTTGGTAATTAAATACAATTTTCAAAATGTGTGCATATAGTCTAGAGTTTTCTGAATGGTCATCATGTATGATTGCCCATGTTAATTTATCTTCAACAACACAACCGAGGTTTATAGCTACATGTTCTGATCAGTCCATACTTACTGTCCACCTGGCTACAGGTTCATAACGCGGAGTGTATCAGGATGGGGTGGTTTGTGGCAGCGTCCCCTACCTTCTCAGCTTAGCTCCCCTTGGAGCCGTTGCTTTGGCCTGTGCATCCCAGCATGTGGACGGCAGGTACTGCAGACTACGGGGCAGCTGGGCTGGTCTCCGTCTTCATAGGATGCCTCGGCCATGGTGTGCAGGCCTGAGATCCGCTATTGCTTTTCCAGTTAGGTTATGACTCATGTCGGTTGTTTGTCACCGTGGAGGAAAAGTGGAGATACTGGTAATTCTTGAAAGGCCTCAAAGGCAAGTCATGACCAGTGAGCTTTGTTTTTGGTGCTTTTCAGAAAAAGAAGTTGATATACTTAGCATGAAAACTATAGCCTGTTTCCCTAAGCTGCCCCCACAGATCTGCTACAACAGCCCTAAGAGATGGGGTGCTCTTACTCTGTGCTTCATGGAGGGCTGTGCTTCTCATCTCTCAAGTCAAATGTCATATATATAACACACACACAGGTTGAAATGGAAGAGAGCTTTCTAAGGCAGGAAGATAATTTAGGAAAGTCCCTCCTGCTGCCTTCTTTTCAGTGACTTGAGGTCACCAGTCTCTGGCTACTGCCTGCACGAGGGACAAATGTCTGCAGTCTGATCGAGGAGAGCCCAGCAAGGAGAATGGAGACTGTGAGTTGTATCCACAGGCTGTGCAGAAGCCACAGAGGAGGAGGTTGGACTCAGCTATTGGCTGAGGCAGCCAGAGCACCAAATAGAAAGAAAATTGCTTTTAATCTGCCTCAGAAAACTGGACACCTTATTCTTAATTCGAAGGGCTAGGCAAAGTATAAGTATAAATATAAGTCCTGCCACCCTCCCCTGCAGCCCAGTCAAGCTGCTGTGATCCATGGCACTTGCCACGTGGTCACCTTGGCCTCAGCCATCCCCCACGGAACTGGGATGTGCTTGCAGGAGGGAGAAGACAACAGCAAGTTCAGTGCTGGCAGGAGCCACATTTGTAGGAAGCATTGGCTTTACTTTCACCAAAGCCAGTATGGCCAGGAAATGCCGGGGACAGGATATACGTCTCCAGTGTCGGTGTGTTGAACATAGGTCCATTTCAGGGACCCAGGGTACCTGGCAGGGCCTTGCCTTCCGTTCTTGCAGCACCAGGGCTTCCAGAGCATTCACGGTGCCTCCCTGTGTTCTCCAAGCTCCTTTCTGGAGAAGCTCAGGCTCCTTTGGAAGCAGCCTTCATGTTTTTCAGGTATTTAAGGAACCGCGGCTCTGGCCTGCAGGAACTGGACCTGTCTTGATGTGTAGAATTTGTATCATTTTTCCCTGTGCCCAGATGACTTTCTGGATACGTATGTGTCTTCTCTTTGTGAGAGTTTGATAATAAATTCCATGGACTGCCCAAGCTCTGTGTGATGCTTCCACGGAAGACATGTGTGCGACAGTGTGGGGTGAGGGCTGGGTTAGACATGAGAGCTAGTGAGGAAGGGGTGTCTGAGTGGAAGTTGGCCCTGCTGTGTGAGATTGAGTCTCAGGGGCTCCATGACCACATCATGTCTCAGAGATCACCTGGGCTGCAGTGCACAGTTTAGTATCCTGCATTTATGCAACATTTAAAAAGTTAAACCTCTCCTAAAACAGCTTAATTATTAAAAGCAAGCTAATCGCATGTGGTCAGGTAGAAAATTTAAGTAGAACAAAAGTGAAAAGTGGAAATCCTATATAGATACAGTTACTATTAACATTATAGGGAAAGTTTTACACATCCCTTTCTACAAGTTTTGTTAAACTTATATAATGGGATCATACTATAGATGCCATTTCCAACCTGCTTTTCCTCTCCTACAATATTGTGGACATCATTTTATATTTGCAGGGATACCTTGAAGCAGAAAGGTTAGGTATTATTTCCATTTTACAGGTGTCAAAGGAGATCTTCCAGGGCCTCATCCAGGGTCACACAAAAAAGCTGTTAAAAAATTTATATCTGTCCCTGGCATATAGTAAGTATCCCTTACATGAATAAGAAAGCCCAGAGTTCATATTTCTGACTTCAAACAAAGTGCTAATTCTGTCAGATAAATTTAAGGAACTCTTACATAATATGACAAGGAAGTTTTTATCTCTGTATGTTGGAATTTCCCCTTTACTAGAATTTTGGGGGTACGACTTAAATTCATTGGTATTTCAAACACTGATTTGGCAGCCTCCTGGCTTTGCTGGGTTTTAGAGCCAAGAACCAGGATGGAGTGTCCCCTGGGGTAGCGTCTTTCCCCGGCTCACCACTCTTCTCTCCCTTCCCTACTGATGGGACATCTCTCCAGTGATACTTTACCTGGATTCTTTTTGTTTGTTTGTTTACAGATAATAATAGCTAATGTTTATCAAGCACTTACTATATGCCAGGGACAGATATAAATTTTTTAACAGCTTTTTTTGAGATATAATTTGTACAGTTCGTTTAATTCATACATACCCTGTCAAATTGTGTCACTCACCAGTCTTAAGTAAATTCACAGGGCTGTGTAGCCATCACTAGAATCAATTTTGGAGCATTCTCATCACCCCAGAAGAAACCCTGTGCTCATGAGGTCGCTCCCCATTCCTCTGCCTTCCCCCAGTCCTAGGCAAGCACTAATCTGTTTCCTGTCTTTTCAAATTTGCTGATTCTGGGAATTTCATATACATGGAATCAGGCAATATGTAGTTTCTGTGTCTGGGTTCCTTCACTTGGCATGAGCTTTCCAAGGTCCATCCATGTTGTAGCAGGTGTCAGTCCTTCATTCCTTTTTATGGGTGAATAATATTCCATTGCTTGGATAGATCACATTTTGTTTATCCATTTTTCAAGTGGTGGACCTTTGAGTTATTTCCAGTGTTCGACTATTATGAATAATAATACTATGAACATTCATTCATGTACAAGTTCTTGTGTGGACACGTGTTTTCAGTCCTCTTGGGTATATACCAGGGGTGGAATTACTGTGTCATATGTTAGGTAACCCCATGTTTAACCTTTTGAGGGAACGGCCAGTCTGTTTTCCAAAGTGGCTCCACTGTTTCACATTCCCACGGGCAGTGAATTCCCAGGGGTTTCCATTGCTCCACATCCTGCCAACATTTGTTGTTACCTGACCTTTTGAAACTAGATTCTTATACAGTGGTTCTGTGGTAATTTACAGTGTTAACTCAAACCAGGAAGGAATGTTTATTTTGTTCTGAGTCTGTTGTATTGCTTCTGTGCAGAGGCAACCCTGTCCACTCTGAGTACCTGGTCCAGAGGTTGGCTGTGAACTAGGTGACTTGTACAGGAGCCTGAGGGCCACAGCACCTTCTTGCCTTCAAATTGGGCTGTGCCTGTGGGTACAGGGTCTTTTCCTTTGTGACCAGGTGTGTTCATTCACTGTTTCTGCCTCTTTTTTTCCCTCTCCCTCCTTTGCCAGGGACCTGGAAGCCAGAGCACAGAACGAGTTCTTCCGGGCTTTCTTCAGGCTGCCGAGGCGAGAGAAGCTGCATGCAGTTGTGGACTGTTCCCTGTGGACACCGTTCAGTCGCTGCCACACTGCTGGGCGGATGTTCACCTCTGACAGTTACATCTGCTTTGCCAGCAAAGAGGACAGCTGCTGCAATGTTATCCTTCCTCTCCGAGAGGTAGCCACCACTCTGGCTGGGCTCCTGAGCCTGCTTGTCCTTGAGCCCTTGGTTGTTGTGATACGACTTGGCCGGGAAGGGGGGAGTATCGTGTTTTTTCTGTGGTTTTTACGGCTACCTGAAATTTGCAAAGATGCGGAGGGTGAGAATGGGATTCTAACCTTGGCATTATTGATAAAGCTGTTATTTAAAAGTGCATACCTAGCAATTACAGCTTTTCCAACAGCTCTTAGGGATGAAGTCTCTCTCTTCTCCCACAAAAAGGGGACAGAAAAAACGCAACCTACAAAAAGTATCACCTTGTGAAAAACATGTCAGATTACTTGGCTTTTATACCCTCCTGGAACTTCAGTTGAGAATGTACAGAATGCTTCCTTTAATATGGGCCAGGTCCCTTCCTACTATAAATTTCTGTAATTCTCTTCTTGGAAATGGACAGCAGCCTGAGTCTACTTCTGGACCTTATGAGCTCAGTCCTTTGGTTTCAGGGCATGCCTGCCGTAACAGAGCCCGCAGGTCCACGACAACACCTCCAGGCCCCTGCTGCTGTAGCAGGTGGAGAAAGCACTGTTCTTTGGGGGAAAAACCCAGTTTTTTCATTCATGCGATCTCCCATCTCCTTGCCATTTTTCTGCAGTAGATGTCTTCATTTTACATTCTCACTGAAGAGCAAAGTAAGAAAGTAGGAGTTGTCTTACTTATTGTCATTTTTATTGTGGTAACATATACATAGTATAACATTTACCATTTTAACCATTTTTAAGTGTCCCAGTTCAGTGGGACCAAGTACATTCATGTTCCTGTGCAACCATCCTGGAACTTTTTCTACTTCCCAACCTGAAACTCTGTGCCCATCAAACACCAGCTCCCCATTTCTCCCTCCCCCCAGTGCCTGGCAGCCACTGTTCTACTTTCTGTTTCTGTCAATTTGACTACACTAGATCTCTCAAGTACATGGAATCAATGGTAGTTGCCCTTTTGTGTCTGGCTTATTTCACTTAACATAATGTCTTCAGCTTCACCACTGTTGTAGCAGGTGTCAGAATTCCCATCCTTTTTAAGGCTGGATACTATTCCATTGCACATGTAGACCACCTTTTGTTCATCCACTCACCTCCTGATGGACCACTTGGGTCACTTCCACCTCTTGGCTGCTGTGAATGTTCTTCCTTCTATACTTTCAGACCTTTATTCCAGTTCCTTATTGCAGTTATTTGGTTTTGCCTCTGTCTTAGGGTATTTCTTGAATATGTAATAACACGCCTGCCTCCCTTCTCTCTTGCTGCACTTTGTGTGTGTAACTGTTTGCAACAGGTGGTGAGCATCGAGAAGATGGAGGACACAAGCCTGCTGCCAAACCCCATCATCGTCAGCATCAGGAGCAAGATGGCCTTCCAGTTCATCGAGCTCAAGGACAGAGACAGCCTGGTGGAGGGTCTGCTTGTGAGGCTGAAGCAGGTGCACGCCGACCACCCTGTGCACTACAACACCTCACGAGATGAGGACATGGTATGGGCCTCAGAAGAGTTGAAAGTCCCCTTTTTCACCCCACAAAAGGCAGTGCGCACAATGATGATCCACTCGGGTACAAGAAAAATAGGTTAGAGATGACTGGGCCTGTGTATTGGACTGCGGTATCATTTCTGTAAGATACGCTGGGGGTCTAGAGTGGGTGCTGCACAGAGGACATGATGGGGAGTCACCTCACAGGTTGGAGGGGCTGTGGGGTATCCTGTTTACAGGTTTGGGGGGTTATGGGGTACACTGACCCCCACAGAGGTTAGTGGGCTGATGGGTGTCCCCTCCATGTGTCAGGCATTGATGGGGTATATCCACCCCCTCAGAGGGTTGGAGGGTTTGATAGGAAATCAACCCACAGGATCATATACACCCTCTCCCCAGGTTAACAGCTTCAGTGCCTCCCAACCCTGTGTTTGGAGGGGATGACGTCACCTGGGGCTGAAAGAGAAGTTCCACTGTCTGAAAGTGGGGGCAGCTGTAGAAATAGCCCCTGCACCACTGGGCATTGGTTTCTGCTCCTCCCAGGTGTCCTGCCTCTCCTGACCTCTTTCCACCCCATCATGATAGGGAGGAAAGGAGGTAAAGTCTCCGCAGCCTTGAGCTGCTTTCCCGAGCCGAGCTGGTCGTCCTCAGTTCTGCAGGTACAGGAGAAGTGGTGCCCTCCTGGCCACAGCTTGGCCCCGGACTCCGTGTGCCCCCTCACTGGGAAGGGGTGTGGATCACATTCTTCCTAAGGGGCAAATCCGCTTTTCCCTTGACTCATAAAGAGACAAGCATGGTTAAGTTTGTGATGTGCACGCCTCTAAGGGCAAAACAAAGACCATCCTTGTAATTAAGGCAATGACTTTCTTCTCTCTGTCTCACATTTTGTTTCTACACAGACTTCCCCCATGTTTCATTCAACGAGTATGTGTAGTGACCACAAGTTTGGGGATCTGGAAATGGTGTCTTCTCCAAATAGTGGGGACAGTGGAACAGAGAAGATCCCATGGCTGTCCCCTGCAGCCCTGATCACCAGCTGCCGGTGGTCAGCCAGCCAGAGCCCGGATGCCAGCATGGTGGGTTGCTAGGTGCTGGCCGAGGGGCCCCCGTGGTCTCCCAGTGGGCACCTGCCCAGGAGGGCCCAGGAGAGTTGGTGCAGTGCAGGCTGCCAGGGCTCCTGTCTACCTCTCATGGGCTCCACACAGAGGGTCAGCTGTGCTGGCTGCCCAGCCCGGCTGGGGACATCAAGGGTACAGCCCTGCAGTGAGGCCGCTGCTCCCCCACCTGCCCTGTAGGGGGCTCTCTCCTGGGGATCCAGAGTCATCAGCACCGTCCCTGCTGGGTTCTTCCAGCTGCAGAGGGTGTTGGGGGTGGGAGTGGCTCCCTCCTGGGACAAAAAGCGTCCTGTCTTCCAGTTTTACGGGACTAAATATATTTCTATCCTATTTACTTACACTTTCCCTCCTCGTAGGGAGAATCTGAGGGAAATTTCAGGTACAGTAGGGTAAATAGTTGTACTTTGAGATGGTGCAATGGCAGGAGGGAAGCTGTGCTGTGACAGGGTAACCGGGGTGGCAGTGAGCCTCACCCCAGGCTGCATCTCGGTCATTTAATGGACTGGTGAATCAATTGTTTGCTTTATTCACACACCTCCTCATATGCTTCGTGCAGAGATGCTCAATGAACTCTTGTTGACTAAACATGCAGGAATAGTGAGTATGTAAGCTTCCCCCATTACTGGAGAATATAGATAATTAAACACCTTGTTTAAAGGCACTAAAAATTCCTGCCATCTAGGGGTAATTTTAAAGGACTTTTAGTTGCCTAGAAAAATAGTGTCTTTCTTGTTGCTGATAATGAGAACAATGTAATTTTTTTAGGTTTCAGTTTTTCCTCTGGCTATCAGGAAGCTCAGGCAAAATTATGTGACACCCCATGCTCCCCTTTGCCCTGTGAGCTGACCTCTGCTTCAACTGCTGGCTTGGTGTCAACATCCTGAGAGGCTTCCTCTAACATGCCCCCTCCCACCTCACCCGTCTGCTTTGGGCTGCGTTAGTGTTTGGATAAATGTATTCTTACTACCGGCTTTGCCAAGAAAATGACATTTTATTTGTGTAAATGTTCCCACTGGTTTCTGAACTCCTGAAGGGCTGGGGCTATGTGTTACTCATCTTTACATCCTCTGTGCCTGCTAGAGCTTCAAAAATGTGTGCTGAACAACTTGCCTGTCAGTGTTGGTGCCTCTGTTAACAGAGGCAACCTTCCCATCATGGACTTTGGATGGGCTGTGGTGGGAGGTGTGGGGAGGCTTCTTTGTACATCAAGAATTTTCCATTTTCAGTCCAGAGAACAGATAAAAATAAGCCTGTGGAATGACCACTTTGTGGAATATGGCAGAACTGTGTGTATGTTTCGCACAGAGAAGATCCGGAAGCTTGTGGCCATGGGGATCCCTGAATCTTTACGCGGCAAACTCTGGCTCCTTTTCTCAGGTACGTTCTTCCCGTGTCGTCAGGTCCGACATTGGGCCATTTGTCTTTGGGTTCCTCTGGGACGTTCCCAGTCAGGAACTTCGGCGCCCTTACCGTGTCTGCTGTGGGACCTGGGTCGATTTGCCTGAGGCCTCTGGGCTGCTGTGTCCTCCTTGGTCACTGGCTGAAGCGATCTCCTCACCCTTAAAAATGACTTTGTGAGTCTGTACATAGTCCTGGCAATTCAGGAACCCCTCGAGGTGAAGTGTCTTTCTAGGTCATGAGTTCTGAAGTAGACTGAACAACAGCCCTTCCTAAATTGTTCACGTGTGATGAGATCCCTCCGCACACACTTTTGTTGTTCCCTCTTCCCGGAGCACACGGCGCATCCCCGAGAGCAGACGGAAGCTCTCTCTTCTGTCCTGGCTCCCCTTGTAACACCTGGCTGCTCAGTGATGGCCTTATGATGGAAGAACTCCTTTTTAAAATGTAAAACCTCTCCTGTATTTTCCTATTTGATAAAAATACTTTCTATTCCTAATTGGAAAGAATGAGGAGCAGAGAGCAAAGAAAGTAACAGTCGTCATAGTCCCAACACTGGGGTGACACCTGTTAATGCCATTGGTTTTCTGTCTTCTGGGTCTCCTCAGTGAGCATGCGCACACACACACACACACGCACACACACACACACTCTCTCTCTCTCTCTCTCTCTCTCTCAAAGACCGCATAGTCACTTCATCAAGGGCTATCTTTCCCACAAGGTAGGATGTTTCCTTTGTTGACAGAAAGATCGCTGTCATGCTTAAGCTCTTGCTAAGTAAGTGCCCATCGGAACATGTGAATGCCAGGGTGACTCTTTAACGGATGTGGTGGGAATCTGTCATTGCTGATGGGTGGTAGGGCTGGGAAGGAGGTTTATCACACTAAACTGGATCAGAATTAAAAGCCATTCACTAGTAGCCAAAGGTGGAACTGGGCCCCTTCTGCTCCTCCCTGCATGGGGCTGGCGTCAGGACTGGCACCCGTCTGCTGCCTGGGGTGGGGGGCCACCGGGTAACCCCAGATGCCATGGTGCTGGTCCGTGTGTGGCTGGAAGCCTTGTAGGGTGTGGAGTTGCCCATCAGGAGCTCGGTGGGAGAGCTGTTTGGTCATCTGCTTGGATGAACCCAGCTTCAGCATTTCCTGTGGGCAGCTTGTTACCCCTTGATACTGGTTGACATTACTTAATGATAATTGCACCTTCTTGTGCATTTCACATACAGGTGATCAATAATTGCTTGTTGAATTAATGCATGATCGTGCATGTGTGTCTGTGTATATAAGTGTATGTGTGTGTGCATGTGTATATACACAACTGCTGTTACAGGGAATACAGCATATTAAAAGCACATTAATAAAGCTATTTCTAGTGTGAGTGTCCTCCTCTCCTTATAAGGGTATTCTTAGGGAAGCCATATTCTTTCTTCCTTCTTTGTTTTTGGCAGAAACAAAGTCCATTTGGTTTTGTGTGGTCCCAAAAAATTATTTTCTGTCCCTCAAGTAATGAGATTCCACTGAGGTTGTCCAGCAGGACAAGCCCCTCCCCATGTTGACACTACCTGGAATTCAGTCCCCCTGAGCACTACTTTTCAATTGCCAGATGCTGTGACCGAGCTTGCCTGCCATCCTGGTTACTACAATAGCCTGGTGGAGGCATCCATGGGGAAGTGCTGCCTGGTGACGGAGGAGATAGAACGGGACCTGCACCGCTCCTTACCAGAGCACCCTGCCTTCCAAAACGAAACGGGCATCGCCGCTTTGCGGAGAGTCCTGACGGCCTATGCCCACCGGAACCCCAAAATCGGGTACTGCCAGGTGAGGAATGCACTGAGGGGTGGAGATCCTTTAGCCCGCATCTTGTGCTGACCACCACGCTCTGGGGTCTGGCTTGCCACGCAGTACCTAGGGCTGTCATGTGAATGCTCTGTGCTTGGCGCCTTCCCCTAAAGAATGTGTGGAATGGGGCTGACGGAACTCAGCCTAGGGCAGTCAGGCAGGCTGATGATGGGAGATGGGAAGCACTGCCCTTGCCTGAGCAGAGCAGTGCACCTGCTGAACTGCTGTCCACGGCAGGCAGATTCCACCTTCGCTGCCCCTCCAGGCCTCTGCTTCTGTGGACCTTTGCCTTTCCAGACCTCTACAGAAGTTACAGGTGAGATGTCCTCCTGAGTTCAGTTGGGACATTAGCCCAGTCACTTGGGTGCAGGAAACAAGTGCAGAGTGGAAACCAGGAAGCTAAAACAAGAAAAAAATCCAGGGCATGACAGGATTCGGGAAGCTTCCAACATTAGAAAATAGAAGATTTTAAACTTTATTTTCCTGTGGATATGCAAGGTCAGTGGTGAATGAAGTTGTGTGTGTGTGTGTGTGTGTCTGAACACACAGAGTTTAGCTGGACTTGGTGTTAGCTGGAGGCATGCACCACAGCTAATCCCAGCACTGCCCGGTGGGGACGTGGTGGAGTGGCAGCTGGTTGCTCAGCCTGCTGCATCCTCTGAGGACCATGTTGGTGTCATGGTCACTCCACCTGGCAGGTGACAGCGTGTTTGGGCTACAGTGGGTCTCTGCCTACCCAGGCTTGACTTTTGGGGATCACTTGAGCTTGTGTATTTTGTAATGTCTCTGTGGCACTGCGTGGTGTGGTGTGGTCAGTAACTGTCCATCCTCTGTGAACCCCCGAGCAGTCCATGAACATCCTGACCTCCGTTTTGCTGCTGTACGCCAAAGAGGAGGAGGCCTTCTGGCTGCTGGTTGCTGTGTGTGAGCGGATGCTGCCTGACTACTTCAGCCACCGTGTCATTGGTAACTGGCCCCTCCCCCCCCATGCCTGGGGAGTAGTGACAGAGCCTGGCAGAGACACTTGTCATCATCCTGGTCATGAAATCCCCCGTGCCACTCAGCTAGTTTCTGCAGAAACAGCTTCGTTCTTGAATTTGTAGAACCAACTGTGTAATTCTCTGCAGAGTTTTGGCATTAGGTGGAATAAGGTAACCTGATTACTCTTGCTGTGAGCATGTGTAGGTTTTGGATAAAAAACAAATTCTTTTACCTGGATAGCTGAACTTACAAGAGGGAAACAAAAATTCCTAGGCTCAATAAACAAGTCAAAGTGAAAACTGGAGAGGTTTGTCACAGATGCTGTGCCTGGCAAGGGAAGGGGGTCTTGCGCTTGGTCCATGGAGCTCATTCAGGCAGGTGATCCCTCTGCTCTAGGGGAGGAGGTGGGCAGAGCAGTACTGGGGGCCTTCAAGGCCCAGGCCTAGAGAGCAGGCTTAGGAAACTTCCTGACTTGCATAAGTTGAGGGTAATTAGCTCCTGTGCTGCTGGGCTTTGGGCAACCCTGGGACCCCACAGTACACCAGCGCTGGGTGCCTGTCTTTCATGCGGTTGAGATGTGAAGCTGCGTTTTCTCTGTGGTCCAGCAGCCTCCTGGTGGAGGAAATGACAGAAATACTGCTTCAGCCTGGTGACACTCCTAGGGACACTTTTTAGTAATCTGGAATGAGAGATGGAGATGGTCTAAGATAGGGTGGCAGCAGTGGGAACCGAACAAAAGAACTGATTTGAGACCGAATTTGGCAAGAAATTGATGTGCAGGCAAGGCAGGCAGGGAAAAGACACTTGAAGGCTGATATCCTAAGAACTGAGGGGGGAACATGGCGACCTCTGGGTGGAGGAGGGCCTGTTGGCATACGAGGGTGGGGGTGGGCGTGGGGTGGCAGCTGGGAAGGAGGGGTCTACTCTATGCCTTCTGGCCGTCTTTGAGGTATGCCTTTTTTCCCCGGCTGGCTTCATGTGCCAAGTGGTTAACTGGCTTGCTTCCCTTCTTACTTTGTATTGTGGGAGGCAGTTTCATGTACAGAGCAGCAAGGAATAACCCCAGAGTCACTGGCGGCATGTTGTCAAAGCCATTGTCAGTTGATGTGTGTTGCTGTGGGAGCTCACACCCAACATGAGATATGCACGCACCTGTGTGAACACCTTCCAGTACAGGGAGGGGCATTTGGCACAGGCCCACAAAGCTCCCTCTGCCCCTTCCCTGCTGCAGGCATGGGTCCTGATGGCTATCACCATCAATTAGTTTGGTCTGTTCTTAAACGGGATATAAATTTATATGTTTACTTGGTATAAATGTAATAACAGAGAATGTTCTTTTTTGTGTCTGGCTTCTTTCACACTGTGGTGTTGCTGGTGGCCAGGAGTGTGTCCTTATTGCTGAGCAGCTCTTCACTGTGCATTCACACCATGGTTTGTTTATATCCAGCCACCTGTTGATAGACATTGGAGTTGTTTCCAGCTTTTTATTATGAGTGGGGTTGCAGTGAGGATTCAAGTATAAGTCTTTTTGTGAATATATATAGTCAGTTTTCTTGAGTATTTACCTTGGAGTAGAATTGCCTCATCATAGGTTGGATGTAAGATTATCTTTGTAAGAAACTGTCAGTTTTCCAAAACAGGTATAATGTAGTCACACATCTCATACTCAGAGCAAAGTTTTGGAGTTCCAGTTGCTCTACGTCCCTATTAACACTTGGCATTGTCTGTCTTTTCATTTTAGCTATTCTAGTGGATGAGAGAAGGTATATTTAATTTGCATTTCTCTTAGTAATGATGTTGGACATATTGTTCTGTCATTTTGGCCATTTGGTTATCTCTTCTGAAGAGTTTGTTCAAATCTTCTGCCTACTTAAAAAAAAACCAGTTGTTATTGTCAGTTACTGCCTTCTTATTAGAGAGTTGTAGTTCTTTATTTTGACTACAAGGTCTTTGTCAGGTGTATGTTTTGTGAATATTTTCTCTGCATTTGAAGTTGCCATTTTCATTTTATTAATGGTGTCTTTTGAAGAACGCCAGTCTTTAGTTTCAGGGAAGTCCCGCTTATAATTTTTTCTATGTTTAGTGCTTGTTGTGTCCTAAGTGATTTTGCCTTTTTTACTATATTTTCTTTTGTAAGTTTGATAGTATTAGCTTTCTATTTAGGTTTGTGACATGTTTCAAATGTGTTCTTCTGTATGGTGTGAAGTAGGAGTCAAGGTTCTCCTGTACTCCGCAGTAACGACTGGGCACTCTGTTGAAAACACCGTCCTTTCCCATTGAATTGCCTTGGTCAGAATGTCAGACATCAATTAACTAAGTGTGAGTCCCTTTCTGGACTCAAATTCTGTTCACTGTTCTACTTATCTCAGAGTAGTTTAAATTTCAGGCTAGCTTCGAGAGGTGGTCCCTCTCTAATGGAGCCTCCCTGGCCTTCCTCTGCCAGGGGCCCAGGTGGACCAGTCTGTCTTTGAGGAACTCATCAAGGAGCGCCTGCCCGAGCTGGCGGAGCATATGCACGATCTGACAGCCCTGGCACCCATCTCGCTCTCATGGTTCCTGACTCTGTTCCTCAGCATCATGCCTCTGGAGAGTGCGGTGAATGTGGTAGATTGCTTCTTCTATGACGGCATCAAAGCCATCTTCCAGCTGGGGCTGGCTGTGCTGGAGGCCAATGCCGAGGACCTGTGCAGCAGCAAGGATGATGGCCAGGCCCTGATGGTCCTCAGCAGGTGGGCACTGGTGCTGCTCTGTGTGGCTTCTGGGGTGAGGTGGGTGGCAGCTGGGACACTGGGAGATGGGCGGCGGGGACAGCAGGTACCCAGCAGGGCTGTTGCTGTGGAAGTTGCCTTCCACACTGTGACTGTCACTCTGTGGTCTCCCAGAGCAGGTTGCCTAGGGGACTGTCACCCTGCAGGGAAAGAGCATGTCCTCTCTCACTCCCCTTACCAAGTGAGCTAGCGTAGGGAAAGGAGCAGAGGGTGGTCAGTGCTTTTCTCTGAGGAGATTCAAGTGTCTGGAGTCTGAGTGGGCTCACAGGGGCCTTAAACAAGATGGTAGGTACCTCGAAATGTTGGCCTCATGCAGCCAGGTGGAGGTTTCAGATGTCTGTGTTTAGGGCCTGGTGTGTCAAAGGGAAAGAAAAGTTCCACTCACCTGAGGCCTGGGTCTCTTGGAGCTCAGGGTGAGTTGTATTGGAAATGAAGGGTTCTAGAATATCGTGGAAGTTTATAGTTGCGTGTGTGTGCAGAATTTTGTATTTACCTCACTGGAGAGTTCCAGATGCCTGGAAACCTGCCCGTGGAGTCCAGATTGACAAGTCTGGCTTTAGGGATGGATATCTCTCTTCTCTAAAATGAGCTGGGAAATTGCTACCCTGCGTCCTCCCAGCATTGGGAGAACCATGTTTGAAGGGGCAGCAGCGTGTTAGCAGGCTGCTGTGAGGTGGCTGATGGCATGTGGTGCCAGGGGGAGGGTGGACCCCCTGCTTAATGGTGGGTGGTGTGCTCAGGTTTCTAGATCACATTAAGAATGAGGATAGCCCTGGACCCCCCATTGGCAGCCACCATGCCTTCTTCTCCGATGACCAGGAGCCCCATCCTGTGACTGACATTGCTGACCTGATCCGGGACTCCTATGAGGTATCTGGGCTCCTCATTCCCACCACCTTAGACGTTTGTTTGGGACTTTGAGGGAGGTTTTCTGGGCTACCTCACATCCTTTGTTTATATGCAAAAAGGGATTCAAGGAGTATCCGTTCTGTCCCTGCAGAAATTTGGAGACCGGTCTGTGGCGCAGATTGAGCACCTGCGCTGTAAGCACAGGGTCAGGGTTCTCCAGGGCCACGAAGACATCACAAAGCAGAACGTGGTGAGTAGCAGGCCTTGCAAGGGCAGTAGCCAGTCTCTAGCCTGGTATGACCCCTGCTGGTCTGCTAATGAGAATGCTAGCTTTTTCTTTTCTTTTTTTTTTTTGGATTGAGTTATAAACTTAATAGGGTGACATGGTGCAGAAATAGCATGGGTTTTAGAGTCAGATAGATTGTGAGCAAATCAACCACTGTGAGCCTCAGTTTCCCCAATTGTAAAAGAGGACAATAATACCCAGTGATGGGATTAAATGAGGCATATGCAATGCTTAGCACAGATGGCCTGTGGTGGTAGTTGTTCAGGAGGAACTTCCTGCACAACCTCTATCTTTGCTAGCGCCTAACTTCTGTGAGAACGTACACATTTGTCCTGAGCCAGTGATGTGGAAATTGGAAGATCGCACAAAGTGATCTGTGTGCCAGAAGGGAACAGATGGGTTCCCTGAGGGAGGCTCGCACCTTGCCTGGTGTCCCATCTGCAGGGAGAGCCCCTGTCCTGGACCCTCCCTGGTGCAGGCAGAGGACTCACTCCATTGCTCTTTATTCTTTCCTCAAGCTCCGCGTTGTTATCCCAGACGTTTCAATTCTTCCCGAAGACCTAGAGGAACTCTACGACTTATTCAAGGTATGAAAGTCAGGGAAGATGTGGAAGTGACAGGTCCTGCGTCCACCCACCTAGTCAGCCTGCAGGGGGCAGGTGTGTGAGCAGCCATGGGTGCCCCTGATCCGTTCCTCACTGTTCTGCCCTGAGTTCCCGGTGCACAGGAGACGGGCCCAACCATGACCCTTACTGAAATGTTCACCTCTTCTACTTTAATTACTCATGTTTTTATATTTCTGTGACTGGTATGAATCTAGTTTATAGTCTGTTTTCCCTTGATTTACTAACACTTTTCCATGTTGCCACATAGTCTTACTCATTTTGAAATAACTATAACCTATCATATGGTAATATTTAATATTCCAAACCATATTTCTAATATTTGTATATTTAGGTGGATTCCCAGGTCTTGCTACTTAAATTTTGAATTCTAGGTGGATTCCCAGGTCTTGCTCCTTAAATCACCCTTGCAAAGAACACTTTCAAGTGCCTTGTTAGAAATACTCTTGCTCCAGACACTAAAAATGAGGCAGGGAGGCAGACGACTTGATTCCTGCACCTGGTGGTGAAGGAGGAGGGAGGGCAGCTGCAGAAGCCACCCCGTGCTGAGGAGAGTCCGTTCCCGCTGGAAGCTCGGAGTTTCTGTGGCCTCGGAGCTCAAGTTGCCGGGATGTTTGCCATAGTAGCTGAGCAGGGCTGCAGAGGTGGGGGGAGCCTGCCATGGACCTGTGGGACACAGATGCCCCTGTCACTGCCTGGGACCGCTGGCTCAGCCAGGCATGCCTCATTCATAACAAGCAGGGTGTGTGGGGAGGAGACTCCCACCTGTGTCTCCTGGAAACAACACCTGTTTTCAAGTTACATTGCTTCCTTTGTCTCATGAAGAGAAAGTAAGCAGTCAACGGGCACTTGGCTCCCCAGCTCCCCACCTCTCTCTCTGACTTTCAGGAAGGAAACAGAATTCTAGACACATAAAAGCAAGTACTAACAAATGCATTGTTTAGCATAAAAAGTCTCATGACTGTTCTCAATTTGAGAGAGTAAGACCGGTCACAAATCTGATTTCATATACTTTAAAAGATTGCTTTAACTTAATTATAAAAATAAAATTCATTGATTACTAATCATTCATCTTTCATACAAAGTATCTGAGAAGGTAAGAGCTGACTCTTGTTTCCTGTTTGTCTTTCCTATGAATGACATGAGTGGCACTTGATGAAATTTAATTTGTAGTTAGCTCTACAAGTTTTTCATTAATGCAGGACTAACTGCAAATACTAACTTACACTATAAATACAAGATAATTTTCAAAATATAAAAGGAATTGCAGTAGTGGAGTGCCATAACCCCAGGGTCCAATGCAGTTGAACCAGTTGAGGCGCCTCATCTGTGCAGCGCCGGCAGCGCCTCCCTCCGGCAAGAGTCCACATCACATCCCACACAAACACCGGCTCAGACCTCATGCTCTTCCCCTTCCCTGAATTTATTTCCTTGGCTTTCATAGTCTGACTTCATGGGGTTCGATGCTTGTTTAAGGATGGTGGGGCATAATATTGTCCAGCTGGGTTTTACATACTGAATTTTATTTTATTTTGAATCCGAATTTTCCTTTCTCAAGGGGCAGGACCACCTATATAGTGATACCCTTACATTGTTTTATAAGTATGTGGCAAGTTCTTAATAAGGAGTCCATTCCTTAGCTGTACTGCCTCCTTCTCTAAGCCTGGAATGTATAGGCATGACCATTCTCTATGTTAATCAGAAATAGTCAGCTCTGACTCTCATCTTTATGTGCCCTTTCTTATTAATGAAGAACAATGTGGTTGGCACTTAATACAATCTATTTTTATTGTTAATTTAAAGCAGTCTTTTTTTATGCTTTACTGCAATTCTTTTTTTTCTTTCTTTCCATTTTGTTGCCATACAGCACTGTATAAACTAAAGGCATAAGGACTTGACTTAAATATGTTGTGAAATAATTAGCAATAGTAAGTTTAGTCTATAGCCACCATCTCATACGGACACAAAGAGGAAAGCCTTTTTCCTTGTGATGAGAGCTCCTAGTGTCTCCTCCCTCAGCAGCCCTCCTGGTCCCACGCAGTGGTGTGACTGTAGTCACCATGCTGTCCGCTACATCCTGTGACTCTGGCGAGAGGAAATCCCAGCCAAAATACCTGGCTGAAATCGAGATCAGTCAAAGGGAGAAATAAAGTTTAAAACCTGTTTATTGCTTACAAACTGCAGTCCGGGTCCGTCTCTCTCTTGCCGCGGCAGAAGCAATGGAAGCCTCCTCCCCATCACCTCTCAGGTTCAGATAAGCCTTTGGTCTCCCAGGTAATTACCCACTGACATGGAGCTGGACTTCTCTCTACCCCTGAGGATATGCAAATGCACCAAAGCCAGGCGAGATATTCTGAAACTGTTACAATTTTACCCACGGGCCACCCCTCCAGAAATCTCGCCTTACAATCTACTCATTCCCCATCTTCTGCAATGGTCTTGGGTGAGAAAACTGGAGCATTGTGCCCAGACTAATGACATAACAATAGCAACAATAAAATTACGACAATCCTCAAGCCGGAGAATTCAGCGAGGTTCAGAGTCTTAGGCACATTAAGTCCATAGCTCGTCCATTCCATAGGCAGGCAGCAGCTGAGCGTTCAGAGCAATCATCACATGGCAGCTGCAGCCAGGGGGCGCATTCAGGCCACAAGGACTGTAGGAGAAAATAACCTTAAGGGCGATAAGATACATGTTTTAATAACAGCAGCATAGGCAAATCTTGTCCATCAGGTAGGATACATGCAAGGGAGTGGTCTTATGATAAAACAGTGGCAGGAATGGGATCTTGTCCTGGTCTAGTATACCAGGCTTTCACCCCCCTCCCTGTGCGAGTTACAGATGGATTGATATATAGGGCTACAGGAGGTACATGCACTGGCCATAAACATAAAACAAAACTTCCCTGCAAGATGCTCTTACCTCCTGCACATTTTGGGTACACTACTGTGACCTTTGGGGGCCCTTCAGCTGTTACTCCAGGAATACACACGAGGCCAGCTTCCAGGCCTTTCCCCCAAGGTGTCAGAGGGCCAGCCATCATTGGTCCATGTGTCGAAATGTCCAGGGCCAGGTCCATTCAACAGTGTCTCCAGGGCTCAGTGCAGTAGGGGCTGGCAGCATGATGTTGCTCTGCTGGCCATATCCTGGCTTCAATAGCTCTTCTTTGGTTTGGACGTACAATTGTATAGGAGAGGCAGCAATGTGTGTGAGCATATCCACAGGGCTCAAAGCTCCTTATGTGGCTTCTCGTTCAAATGCCACAGCACTGTCCATAGGCGAGCTGACCAACCCTGTAGACTATTGCTGTCCGATTTCAGGCCAGATTTCAACAAACCGTTGAACCTCTCTATCATGCCTGCCCCAGTAGGATTATATAGTACACGAAATTTTGACTTTATTCCTAATCACTGCACCCATTCTTGTAACACATGTCCAGTAAAGTGGGTGCCTTGATTGCTCTCAATCACCTGCGGCCGGCCATAGGCTGCACAGAGACGCTCCAGTCCCCTTTTGGTGGTTTGCTGATCTGTACAATGTGCAGGAAAAGCAAACAATAGTTCAGTAGCCATATCCACACAAGTCATGGTATACTGATATCCTTCTGATATGGACAGATGCTCAATATAGTCTATTTGCCACTTGACAAGGGGTATTGGCCCCCTTACTATTGTCCCATGTTGCTGTGGGACTCAGGGTAAGTCCCTCTTAGAGCACACAAGGCACTCCTGCCAGGCTCTGCTGACTTCTTCAAAGGTCAATGTCAAGCCACACCTATGGGCTATAGCCCACATTGTCTTTTTTTTCTTAATCATTGATTAATTTCCCTTTATTAAACCTAAAGTTATATAATTCTTTTTTAAGTATTGATATATACTCTTATGAAGGATTCACATGAAAAAACAATGTGGTTACTACATTTACCCATATTATCAAGTCCCTACCCATACCCCATTGCAGTCACTGTCCACATGCCACAGATTGACTATTTGCCTTCTCTGTGCTACACTGTCTTCCCCATCACCCCTCACACCATGTGTACTAAACATAATAGCCTTAATCCCCTTCTCCCTCTCTCCCCACCCGCTCTCCCACACCCCTCCCCTTTGGTAACAGCTAGTCCCCTTCTTGGAGTCTGTGAATCTGCTGCTGTTTTGTTCTTTCAGTTTTGCTTTGTTGTTATACTCCATAAATGAGGGGAATCATTTGGTACTTGTCTCTCTACACCTGTCTTATTTCACTGAGCATAACATCCTCCAGTTCCATCCATGTGTTGCAAGTGGTAGGATTTGTTTCTTTCTTATGGCTGATTAGTTTTCCATTGTGTATATATAGCACATCTTCTTTATCCATTCATCTACTGATGGACACTTAGGTTGCTTTCATATTTTGGCTATTGTAAATAGTGCTGCGATAAACATAGGGGTGTATACATTTTTTTGAATCTGAGAATGTATATTCTTTGGGTAATTTCCAAGGAGTGGGATTCCTGGGTCAAATGGTATTTCAATTTTTAGCTTTTTTGAGGAATCTCCATATTGCTCTCCACAATGGTTGACCTAGCTTACATTCCCACCAGCAGTGTAGGAGGGTTCCCCTTTCTCTGCATCCTCGCCAGCATTTGTTGTTCTTAGTCTTTTCGATGCTGGCTATCCTTACTGGTGTGAGGTGATATCTCATTGTGGTTTTAATTTGCATTTCCCTGATTATTAGTGATGTGGAGCATCTTCTCATGTGCCTGTTGTCCATCTGAATTTCTTTGGAGAATTGTCTCTTCATATTCTCCACCCATTTGTTAATTGGGTTATTTGCTTTTTGGGTGTTGAGGTGTGTGACTTCTTTATATATTTTGGATGTTAACACTTTGTCGGATATGTCATTTACAAATATATTCTCCCATACTGTAGGACGCCTTTTTATTCTGTTGATGGTGTCCTTTGCCGTACAGAAGCTTTTCAGTTTGATGTAGTTCCATGTGTTCATTTTTGCTTTTGTTTCCCTTGCTTGAGGAGATGCATTCAGGAAAAAGTTGCTCATGTTTATATTCAGATTTTTGCCTGTGTTTTTTTCTAAGAGTTTTATGGTTTCATGACTTACATTCAGGTCTTTGATCCATTTCAAGTTTACTTTTGTGTATGGGGTTAGACAGTGATCCAGTTTCATTCTCTTGCATGTAGCTTTCCAGTTTTGCCAACACCAGCTGTTAAAGAGGCTGTCATTTCCCCATTGTATATCTATGGCTCCTTTATCATATATTAATTGACCATATATACTTGAGTTTATATCTGGACTCTCTGTTCTGTTTCACTGGTCTGTGGGTCTGTTCTTCTGCCAGTACCAAATTGTCTTGGTTACTGTGGCTTTGTAGTAGAGCTTGTAGTCAGGGAGCATAATTCCCCCAGCTTTATTCTTCCTTTTCAGGATTGCTTTGGCTATTCGGGGTCTTTTGTCATTCCATATGAATTTTAGAACTATTTGCTCTAGTTCATTGAAGAATGCAGTTGGTATTTTGATAGGGATTGCATTGAATTTGTAGATTGCTTTAGGCAGGATGACCATTTTGACAGTATTAATTCTTCCTAGCCAAGAGCATGGGATTTATTTTTAATTAAAGTATCATTGATATACAATCTTATGATGGTTTCAAATACACAACAGTGTTTCAACATTGACCCATATTATCAAGCCCTCACCCCATCTATCGCAATCACTGTCAGCATAGTGAGATGGTATAGTCATTGTCTTCTCCACTGCCTTCCCCATGACCTACCTATATTGTGATTGAGAATCATTCTGCCTCTTAATCCCCCTCTCCCTCCCTCCTCACACACTCTCCCCAGCCCCTCCCCTATGGTAACCACTAGTCCCTTCTTGGAGTCTGTGACTTGCTGCTTTTTTGTTCCTTCTGTTTTGCTTTTTTTTTAGATAATTATTTTTTATTGAAGGGTAGTTGACACACAGTATTACATTAGTTTCAGGTGTACAACACAGTGATTGAACATTTAAATACATGATAATTCTAGGTACCAGCTATCACCATACCAAGTTGTTACAATATTTTGACTATATTCCTTATGCTATACATTACATCCCGGTTACTTATTTATTTTACAATTGGAAGTGTGTACTTTTTTTTTTTGTGAGGGCATCTCTCCTATTTATTGATCAAATGGTTGTTAACAACAATAAAATTCTGTATAGGGGACTCAATGCTCAATGTATAATCATTAATCCACCCCAAGCCTAATTTTCATCAGTCTCCAATCTTCTGAAGCATAACAAACAAGTTCTTACATGGAGAACAAATTCTTACATAGTGAATAAGTTACATGGTGAATAGTACAAGGGCAGTCATCACAGAAACTTTCGGTTTTGATCATGCATTATGAACTATAAACAGTTCAAATATGAATATTTGTTTGATTTTTATACTTGATTTATATGTGGATACCACATATCTCTCTTTATTATTATCATTTTTTAATAAAATGCTGAAGTGGTAGGTAGATGCAAGATAAAGGTAGAAAACATAGTTTAGTGTTGTAAGAGAGCAAATGTAGATGATCAGGTGTGCACCTGTAGACTATGTGTTAATCCAAGCTAGACAAGGGCAATAAAACATCCACGGATGCAGCAGATTTCGCTCAGAACGGGCGGGGGGTGGGAGGTTCTAAGCCTCACCTCTGTTGATCCCCAATTTCTCACCTGATGGCCCCCCTGCAACTGTGCCTGTCTTAGGTTGTTCCTCCCTTGAGGAATCTTACCCGTCTCTGGCTAACCAGTCATCTTCCGGGGCCATACAGGGAAATGTAAAGTTGGTAAGTGAGAGAGAAGCCTTATTGTTTGAAAAGGTTAGTTTTTTACTTCTTTGCATATTTATGCCCTGTGGCTTCTATGCCCAGCATTTGTCTTGAGGTATCTTTACCACTTGGAAGAATTGTGATACACGGTAAATTTGATAAGAGGCACAAATTCTATTTATGGGTTGTAATTAGGAAGGAAGAAGAAAAGCTATAGAAGTAGCAGGCAGAAGAAAACATGGGAAGATTGATTATTTCTTTGACATATCTTCTTGTAGAGTAACTTCAGCATGTATAGGTTTTAAACTACTAATTAAATTGCGCACACACATTAACATAATAAGAATACAGTTACATAACCAAAGCATACCTATAATTACCAGCCATCTCCAGTGAAACCAAGAAAACCAGTTAGGCACCTTAGGCATTTGTGAAAACTTATCTGTGATATGGTGGATATTGTCCAACTGAACTTGAACAGTCTGAGAGAAATCAGACAAATTAAAACAACCCATTCCTGGGGACTGTTCACTTCCCATATGTTCTTTTAACAGTAAATAGTCTGTAGTTGTAAGATTTTGGAGTGCTACAATTTGCACTTCTCCTAATTCTTGGTTGAGTTCCAACAGTGTAGATCCAGTCAAATTTGTTGTTTTACTGTATGAACAGGCCAGCTTAGATATCTCCTTCTTCATTCCAATGGCAAGTCCAGGAACCGGTGGGATGAGTGCATCTACACCTGTAGCAGTGCGTGGATCTTTGTTGGAGTTTTTTGATGATCATCTTCTGGCATGAGTCTTCCAGAGAGTGCTGATGTTGGAAGTTCTTTTTCATATCGTATCTTAGTTCATTTTCGGGGTAGCCAAATTAGGCTTTGATCCTCTGTATAAGCACAAACAAACCCTTTGCCTACACTTTTATGTGCCCTTTATACCATTGTGTAGAACTCATTGGAGGTCACCACACAGGAACTGCTTTTTTGTTTTTGTTATCATTGATCTACACTTACATGATGAATATTATGTTTACTAGTCTCTCCCCTATAACAGGTCCCCCCTATAAACCCCTTTACAGTCACTGTCCATCAGGATAGCAAAGTGTTGTACAGCCCTCCCCTTTCTCCCACCCCCCCATGCATGCTAATCTTAATACCCCCCTTCTTCTCCCCCCCCCTTATCTCTCCCTACCCACCCATCCTCCCCAGTCCCTTTTCCTTTGGTACCTGTTAGTCCGTTCTTGAGTTCTGTGATTCTGCTGCTGTTTTGTTCCTTCAGTTTTGCCTTTGTTCTTATACTCCACAGATGAGTGAAATCATTTGGTATTTCTCTTTCTCCACTTGGCTTGTTTCGCTGAGCATAATACCCTCCAGCTTCATCCATGTTGCTGCAAATGGTTGGATTTTTCCACTTCTTCTGGCTAAGTAGTATTCCATTGTGTATATGTACCACATCTTCTTTATCCATTCATCTATTGATGGACATTTAGGTTGCTTCCAATTCTTGGCTATTGTAAATAGTGCTGTGATAAACACAGGGGTGCATCTGTCTTTCTCAAACTTGATTGCTGCGTTCTTAGGGTAAATTCCTAGGAGTGGAATTCCTGGGTCAAATGGTAAGTCTGTTTTGAGCATTTTGATGAACCTCCATACTGCTTTCCACAATGGTTGAACTAATTTACATTCCCACCAGCAGTGTAGGAGGGTTCCCCTTTCTCCACAGCCTTGCCAACATTTGTTGTTGTTTATCTTTTGGATGGCAGTCATCCTTACTGGTGTGAGGTGATACCTCATTGTAGTTTTAATTTGCATTTCTCTGATAATTAGTGATGTGGAGCATCTTTTCATGTGTCTGTTGGCCATCTGTATTTCTTTTTTGGAGAACTGTCTGTTCAGTTCCTCTGCCCATTTTTTAATTGGGTTATTTGTTTTTTGTTTGTTGAGGCGTGTGAGCTCTTAATATGTTCTGGATGTCAAACCTTTATTGGATCTGTCATTTTCAAATATATTCTCCCATACTGTAGGGTTCCTTTTTGTTCTATTGATGGTGTCCTTTGCTGTACAGAAGCTTTTCAGCTTAATATAGTCCCACTTGTTCATTTTTGCTGTTGTTTTCCTTGCCCGGGGAGATATGTTCAAGAAGAGGTCACTCATGTTTATGTCTAAGAGGTTTTTGCCTATGTTTTTTTCCAAGAGTTTAATGGTTTCATGACTTACATTCAGGTCTTTGATCCATTTTGAGTTTACTTTTATATATGGGGTTAGGCAATGGTCCAGTTTCATTCTCCTACATGTAGCTGTCCAGGTTTGCCAGCACCATCTGTTGAAGAGACTGTCATTTCGCCATTGTATGTCCATGGCTCCTTTATCAAATATTAAATGACCATATATGTCTGGGTTAATGTCTGGATTCTCTAGTCTGTTCCATTGGTCTGTGGCTCTGTTCTTGTGCTAGTACCAAATTGTCTTGATTACTATGGCTTTATAGTAGAGCTTGAAGTTGGGGAGTGAGATCCCCCCTACTTTATTCTTCTTTCTCAGGATTGCTTTGGCTATTTGGGATCTTTGGTGTTTCCATATGAAGTTTTGAATTATTTGTTCCAGTTCATTGAAGAATGTTGCTGGTAGTTTCATAGGGATTGCATCAAATCTGTATATTGCTTTGGGCAGCATGACCATTTTGACGATATTGATTCTTCCTAGCCATGAGCATGGGATGAGTTTCCATCTGTTAGTGTCCCCTTCAATTTCTCTTAAGAGTGACTTGTAGTTTTCAGGGTATAGGTCTTTCACTTCTTTGGTTAGGTTTATTCCTAGGTATTTTATTTTTTTTGATACAATTGTGAATGGAGTTGTTTTCCTGATTTCTCTTTCTGTTGGTTCATTGTTAGTGTGTATAGGAAAGCCACAGATTTCTGTGTGTTGATTTTGTATCCTGCAACTTTGCTGTATTTCGATATCAGTTCTAGTAGTTTTGGGGTGGAGTCTTTAGGGTTTTTTATGTATAGTATCATGTCATCTGCAAATAGTGACAGCTTAACTTCTTCTTTACCAATCTGGATTCCTTGTATTTCGTTGTCTTGTCTAATTGCCATGGCTAGGACCTCCAGTACTATGTTAAATAACAGTGGGGAGAGTGGGCATCCCTGTCTAGTTCCCGATCTCAGAGGAAAAGCTTTCAGCTTCTCGCTATTCAATATAATGTTGGCTGTGGGTTTATCATAGATGGCCTTTATTATGTTGAGGTACTTGCCCCCTATTCCCATTTTGCTGAGAGTTTTTATCATGAATGGATGTTGAACTTTGTCAAATGCTTTTTCAGCATCTATGGAGATGATCATGTGGTTTTTGTCTTTCTTTTTCTTGATGTGGTGGATGATGTTGATGGACTTTTGAATGTTGTACCATCCTTGCATCCCTGGGATGAATCCCACTTGGTCATGGTGTACGATCCTTTTGATGTATTTGTGAATTCTGTTTGCTAATTTTTTTGTTGAGTATTTTTGTATCTACATTCATCAGGGATATTGGTCTGTAGTTTTCTTTTTTGGTGGGGTCTTTGCCTGGTTTTGGTATTAGGGTGATGTTAGCTTCATAGAATGAGTTTGGGAGTATCCCCTCATCTTCTATTTTTTGGAAAACTTTAAGGAGAATGGGTAGTATGTCTTCCCTGTATGTCTGATAAAATTCTGAGGTGAATCCATCTGGCCCGGGGGTTTTGTTCTTTGGTAGTTTTTTGATTACCGCTTCAATTTCGTTGCTGGTAATTGGTCTGTTTAGATTTTCTGTTTCTTTCTGGGTCAGTCTTGGAAGGTTGTATTTTTCTAGGAAGTTGTCCATTTCTCCTAGGTTTCCCAGCTTGTTAGCATATAGGTTTTCATAGTACTCACTAATAATTCTTTGTATTTCTGTGGGGTCTGTCGTGATTTTTCCTTTCTCTTTTCTCATACTGTTGATTTGTGTTGACTCTCTTTTCCTCTTAATAAGTCTGGCTAGAGGCTTATCTATTTTGTTTATTTTCTCGAAGAACCAGCTCTTGGTTTCATTGATTTTTGCTATTGTTTTATTCTTCTCAATTTTATTTATTTCTTTTCTGGTCTTTATTATGTCCCTCCTTCTGCTGACCTTAGGCCTCATTTGTTCTTCTTTTTCCAATTTTGATAATTGTGACATTAGACCATTTATTTGGGATTGTTCTTCCTTTTTTAAATGTGCCTGGATTGCTATATACTTTCCTCTTAAGACTGCTTTTGCTGTGTCCCACAGTAGTTGGGGCTTAGTGTTGTTGTTGTCATTTGTTTCCATATATTGCTGGATCTCCATTTTGATTTGGTCATTGATCCATTGATTATTTAGGAGCGTGTTGTGAAACCTCCATGTGTTTGTGAGCCTTTTTGCTTTCTTTGTACAGTTTATTTCTAGTTTTATGCCTTTGTGGTCTGAAAAGTTGGTTGGTAGGATTTCAATCTTTTGGAATTTACTGATGCTCTTTTTGTGGTCTAGTATGTGGTCTATTCTGGAGAATGTTCCATGTGCACTGGACAAGAATGTGTATCCTGTTGCTTTTGGATGTAGAGTTCTGTAGATGTCTATTAGGTCCATCTGTTCTAGTGTGTTGTTCAGTGCCTCTGTGTCCTTACTTATTTTCTGTCTGGTGGATCTGTCCTTTGGAGTGAGTGGTGTGTTGAAGTCTCCTAGAATGAATGCATTGCATTCTATTTCCTCCTTTAGTTCTGTTAGTATTTGTTTCAGGTATGTTGGTGCTCCTGTATTGGGTGCATATATATTTATAATGGTTATATCCTCTTATTGGACTGAGCCCTTTATCATTATGTAATGTCCTTCTTTGTCTTTTGTTACTTTCTTTATTTTGAAGTCTGTTTTGTGTGATATCAGAATTGCAACACCTGCTTTCTTCTCTCTGTTGTTTGCATGAACTATTTTTTTCCATCCCTTGACTTTAAGTCTGTGCATGTCTTTGGGTTTGAGGTGAGTCTCTTGTAAGCAGCATATGGATGGATCTTGCTTTTTTATCCATTCTATTGCTCTGTGTCTTTTGATTGGTGCATTCAGTCCATTTACATTTAGGGTGATTATTGAGAGGTATGAACTTATTGCCATTGCAGGCTTTAAGTTTATGGTTACCAAAGGTTCAGGGTTAGCTTCTTTACTATCTTAATGTCTACCTTAACTCGCTTGTTGAGCTATTATAAACACGGTCTGATGATTCTTTATTTCTCTCCCTTCTTATTCCTCCTCCTCCCTTCTTCATATGTTGGGTGTTCTGTTCTGTGCTCTTTTTAGGAGTGCTCCCATCTAGAGCAGTCCCTGTAGGATGCCCTGTAGAGGTGGTTTGTGGGAGGCAAATTCCCTCAACTTTTGCTTGTTTGGGAATTGTTTAATCCTTCCTTCATATTTAAATGATATTCGTGCTGGATACAGTAGTCTTGGTTCGAGGCCCTTCTGTTTCATTGCATTAAGTGTATCATGCAATTCTCTTCTGGCCTGTAGGGTTTCTGTTGAGAAGTCTGATGATAGCCTGATAGGTTTTCCTTTGTAGGTAACCTTTTTTTTCTCTCTGGCTGCCTTTAATACTTTGTCCTTGTGTTTGATCTTTGCCATTTTAATTATCTGTCTTGGTGTTGCCCTCCTTGGAGCCCTTGTCATAGGAGTTCTGTGTACCTCTGTGGTCTGAGAGGCCATTTCTTCCCCTAGTTTGGGGAAGTTTTCGGCAATTATTTCTTCAAAGACACTTTCTATCCCTTTTTCTCTCTTTTCTTCTTCTGGTACCCCTAATATGCATATATTGTTCCTTTTCGATTGGTCACTCAGCTCTCTTAGAATTCTTTCATTCCTGGAGATCCTTTTATCTCTCTCTGCATCAGCTCTCTGCGTTGCTGTTCTCTGTTTTCTAGTCCATTAATGGTCTCTTGCATCTCGTCCATTCTGTTTTGAAGTCCTTCCAGAGCTTGTTTTATTTCTGTATTCTCCTTCCTTAGTTCTTGCATATTTCTCTGCAAGTCCATCAGCATGGTTATGACTTTTGTTTTGAATTCTTTTTCAGGCAGACTGGTTAAATCTATCTCCCCTGGTTCCTTCTCAGGGGAAGATGTAGCAGATGCCTAAGCTGTCTGGGTTAGTCTTGTCTGGATCATATTTTTTTGGCTTTTCATGTTGACAGGTGCTATTGACTGTCAGCTGGGAGGGCCAAACTTTTCACTTGCTATTGGCCTTTCTTTACTGGGACAACTGCGCCCCCTAGTGGCTTGTGTTGGGTAATTGCGTGTAGACTGGGTCTTTGTGTCTTGCCCTGCCGATATGAAGAAAACTCCCTTTCTGAGGGCGGGGCTTGCCTTAGGCTGCTTCTCTGCTTTTGCAGGGCCTGGAGGGGTGATGGACGGGGGTGGGGGTGTGTTGTTTGGCTGTTTACCTCCGTGAGGGGTCTCAGAGCTGTTGCCCGGGGGGTTAGTGTGCCTGGTTTTCCCTGTAATTTCCAGCCACTGGACTGTGACCTTTGTTGTTTCCATCCAGCTATTATGTCCCTGTCCCTTTAAGACTTTCAAAAAGCACTCGCTTTTCTTTGTCACAGGGGCATCAGCTTCGGGACCCGCTCAGAGGTCTTGCTGCCCTATTTCCCTAGTTTCCAGCCCTCCATGCATGCACTGTGTCTGCGCTCTGGTGCGGGTGGCTGGGGCTGGGTGTTTAGCAGTCCTTGGCTCCCTCTCCCTCCTGCTGGGAGCTGGGGGGAGGTGTGCTCGGGTCCCGCCGGGCAGGGGCTGGTATCTTACCCCTTTCACCAAGCGCTGGGCTCTCGCACGAGTGAATGTAGTCTGGCTGTTGTCCTGTGTCTTCTGGTCTCTCTTTTAGGATTAGTTGTATTTGTTGTATTTTCAAAAATATACATGTCTTTGGGAGGAGATTCCCACTGTCCTACTCACACCGCCATGTTGGCTCCGCCCTGCTTTGTTTTTATACTCCACAAATGAGTGAAATCATTTGGTATTTGACTTTCTTTGCCTGGCTTAGAAAAATAAAACTTTTAAGCAAAAAATGACAGGTCTCATCCTGCTGTAGCTGTAATTCCATCTGGTGAGGTAATTACTGTTAAAAATATGGTAGATTCTCTCCTGTGTTTTCCCCTTACTCTGTATCTCTGTAGACAGACATGCACACACTCGTGTTCTTTTTTCCCATATAAAAATGAGATTATGCTGCCCTGATGGCCTCCGATTTTTTTTATCGTGGACATTTTTCTACGTCAGTAGCTACAGATCTCGTCTTACTCTTTTTCAGTTTCACTGTAGGGCTGAAACGTAATTCATTTAAACATTCAGCGATTGAGGGAGACTGACATGGTTTTCAGTTTTGCAGCTCTCTAGGAGAGTGCCTTACTGAGCATCTCGTCCTTTCTGTGGACACCCATGCTGCCGTTTTGGTAGGAGGGAGTCCTTAGGGATGCACAAACCAAATTGGAGTCAGTACCCACAAACATGTTGATGATTTTCCAAATTTCAATTCCACTGATGATGTCTAAGAATGCTCATTTCCTACACTTTGTACCCACCCAGCATTTAATATTATGGATCTTTAAACATTTTGATAGTCCCATAGCAGATTGCATTTCAAGGTTGTTTACTCATTAGTGAGGTAGAGAAACATCTCATAAGTTTCTTGGCTAGTTGCATACTTCTTTATGTCACCTGAACATATCCTTGGCCTCTTTTATGCCAGTGTGTCTTTCTGTAGGAGTGTATGTAAGAAAGATATATGTGGAAATTCATGGTATGTCCTGGGTTTTAGGAACGGAAGTTAGACCTCTGTTTCACACTTAAAAGTTCTTATATCTTTCACAACTCTCAAAGGCTACTTAAAGAACATGGCTGCAAGGAATATAACAGTAAACTTATAAATGGCCTTTTGGTTTTCACCCAAGGCTATGCCCTTGCCTGGGATAGCGTCTGCAGTTGTCTCTGTGCCCTCCTGACGGGTGGGGGACACGGACAAAGTGAGCCCTACATCACTGGGAGCCGCTTCAGGGGCTCAGAGGGCCCAAGGGGTCATCTGATAGGAGAGTGAAAGGTGCATTCTGAAGAGGCCAGCGTGGTCCTCGGGGACAGGGCTGTAGTGTTCAGTCTATCCTCAACACTTCACATCACCTTATTTTAATTTTTTTGAATTATAATCATATTCATGTGGTTCAAAATTCAGGACATGTAACAAAGTATGCAGTAGAAAGACTTGCTTCAGTATCTGGGTCTCAGTCCCCATTTCCCTTTCTATAGGTGTCCAGCTTTTTCTGTGTCCTGAAAATTTGTCTAGCACTTTTTGATTTTCAAATACTATTTTAAGAGAAAATAACAGAATAAAAATTGTATGTCTTCTATAATTGAAATTATGGCAGCTGAGCTGTACATTTAAAAATGGTTAAAATGGTAAATTTTATTATGTATATTTGCTACAATAAAAAAAACCTTAATAAAAAAGATAAAATGATGTCAGAATTACCTATTCATTATGCGCTAGGGCTATAGAGTAACGAGGAAAAACTTTGTAACATGTTTGGTTGGCCTAGTGGAATCATGAGTAATTTAATTTTCTTTCATTTGTGTTACTATGTTGCTCACTCAGTATATAGTTTTACAATCACGAGGGAAGGCACGCTAGCTATGGCCGTGGAGCGTGCAGCCGCCGTGGTGCCGTGTCTCTCAGATCCCTTCTACCCCCTGTTTTAAGAGAGAACACATGATGAGCTGCTACTGGGAGCGGCCCAGGCCCTTGGCGCCGCGCCATGACCCCAGCAGGCCCTACGCAGAGCAGTACCGCATAGACGCCCGGCAGTTCGCACACCTGTTTCAGCTCGTCTCTCCCTGGACCTGTGGGGCCCACACGCAGATCCTCGCCCAGAGGACTTTCAGGCTCCTGGATGACAACGTGGACCATCTTATCGAATTCAAAGCATTTGTGAGCTGTCTTGGTATGACGCTGGGGGTCTTAATTCTGTGAACTGATCTGCAGTGTGGGTCTGTGAACACGGGATAAGGTGGACTGTGGAACAGGCAGACCTACTCAATGAAATGTATTTGTGACTAGCCTGTGTGATTTTGTTATTTTAAAAAGTCACTCTGTGGGCTCTTCTCATGACCACTTTTATGCTTCTCTAAGGGACCCAGGGTCTCAACATACAAGGTCACTGACCTTATTCTCCTCAGTGCCCAGGCTGTGGTGCCCCCTCATTAGAAGCCTCATTCCTAACTCTTTCACATAAAATTAAATTTTCCAGAAGGTATGAAGCCAGAAAAATTCATGAGATTTATCTTGTAGCTCAACAATCACCAACCACCACCTTACACATTTTCATTTCAATTACAGGTAGGGCAGAGGAAGTGTGGGGCCAACCAATACTGACCTTTCTAAGTTCTTTCTCCACAGTGAGTTTGTGTCATGTCAAAGGTACTTTAACCATTTACATCTACTCAACCTCTCCTTTTTATTTTTTGCAGATATTATGTATAATGGAGAAATGAATGAGAAAATTAAACTGTTATATAGGCTTCATATTCCTCCAGGTAAGACATTCCAAGCTGAAAAATTAGGCTCTGTTCTGTCTTGACACAGATCAGCTTTGTATGTGACACTGAAGTTCATCTCTTTTTAAATTTGATTTAGATTCGAAGCAACAGATGTTTCTACTTTGGGGTTGCTGATGACAAACTTTAAGTACAGTATTATATGGCCTATGGAAGTGGTGCCCAAACTTGAGTGCCCATCCGGATCCACCTGGAGGGCATAGTAGACACAGGTTACTGGGCCCCCCCCCCTTCGGGTTCCTGACTCACAAGGTCTCAGGACCACACGGAGAACCCAAGGTCTGTGGAATGTGTGGGAAGCCAGTTCTGGTTGCCTTAGTAGCTGGTTATTTCAGCCTACTGTGTTCGAAGGCCATGTCATTTTCCAGAAAGGAAGACCATGTTTCCTTCAAGTTAAGCCATGGTAATCAGGAACAAAGGAAGCAGTTTTGAAACCTGTGAGATCAGACTTTGCATTAAACCTTAAGGTGTTCTTCAGTCTTTGAAACTGATAGAGCTGGATTAAGAATCCCAGAGGGTCTCTGGACCCCAGTGCCATGGTTCTCGTGTTGGATGGGGCCTCTGGCTACTTCCCACAGAGGGGGGCCTGGGGAAGCTGGTGACGTTTCTAAGGCCATAAAGTGGTGGCTTTTACAACTAACACCTATACAGATGTTGAAAATGCACATGGACATTATTTGTGGACTTTCTGCGTACACTTCCTGAAGTCAGCTATTACTGAATTGAATTAGCACATAATACATTATGCGCAGTATCCCCAGGATAGGTCCTGTAGCAGCCACACAGCTCCTCCTCCACTTTTACATGGACTTATTATTTCTATAGGTCAAATTTTTTAGCATCAGTGAAATTCTTTGTCTTTTATGCCAACAAAAGTCACTCAGTTTTGTTTATTTAATGTGCCCTTATTTTCCTGCTACCATAGAGGGCATGCATCACTACTCCTTTATCACTGTCATTATTACCTTTTCATAACCATCATTATCTATATATAGTGCTGCAAAATAGAACATGCTTGATTTTACTCAATGATTTCATCTTGACTTTTAAATAAACTTTTTGGTGTAATTTTATATTTATAGAAAAGTTGCAGAGATACTACAGATAGAGTTCTCATTCTTCATATACTTTTAAATTTATTATTGGTATTTGCTTTTATCAAGATTGATATTTGATTCTTGATCTAACTTCAAGTTGAATTGCTTCCAAATTACAAGTTTATTTCTAAAAGACATATTTTAACTACATTAGTTCCTTAAAGACATTGGTAGACACTCACACTCATGGGTTCAGAAAACCAATTTTTCAAAACTTTTTTGCAGATTATGATTGTAGTATTTATATTGTGTGCCTCCAAATTTAAATTAAATGTAAATTAAGATTTCATTTATTATTTTGCTTTACCTATGTTTAACATTTGAATTTTTGATGCAGTTTTAAAAAGTCTTAGGAATGCAGATAACCTAAAACCTCTAAAACATCAATTTGCCAAGGCCATGAAGATCCACCATACAGTTAGGTATTTTTCATTTAAATTTAATTTTAACAAATACTTGTTTTGTTCCGTAATAACTTTTGATTAAAGGTGGGATGAACGTGGTTAACTCACTAATAGGTATACTGAGGATTACACGTTTAAATTTGTGTGCCCTAAGAGTAGTCTCATTTGTCTGATAGGAGGCAGGGTACCAAACCAAGCACCTGGCCTCAAACACCCACTTGAGAGCACTTGGAACCTGCAAAGGTAATACAGGAGGCAAAGGGCTTTTGTGAGCTTGCTTACAAAGGTATCTGATGGAACACAGGAAGCCTAAGCCCAAGGCCTCACAGTTCCACAAGAACTCACTTTATTGACCTCATGGTGATTGCAACACTGTGTAGCAAAGGAAATAGAAAAGTAGGATTCCAGATGATTTGCTACAAAATCAGGTGGTGTAGGGATGAACGGTATTTCAGGAGATTATTAAATCAAGAGTTTTTGTTGCATTGTGATAAATCTACAAATTTTGGTCATTTTTCTCACTTACTTACAATAATTGGACTTCCAGAAGACAGTTTCCTGGGAAAACAGATTCATTAGATGCATGAGAACAAACTGCCGAGAATGATATATTAGAAATGCTAAGTGAACACAAGCTAAGGAGACATCAGAGGTTTTCTGTAGGACTGTATACTGAGAGAGGTGTTAGCACCGCAGTATCCTCCTGGAAACTTAGATTCAGGGAATACACTGTTGTGTTTGAAGAGTAGCTTTCCAGGAGGTTTCCCTCCAGTCTGGATCTACATTATCTGATCTTAAAATGTTTAATCTAGTGAAGTCCAGCTGCTCCAGTCTTTGTGTTCAGCTTTATATGAAGAAATAGATTTCTTTCAGAGTTCTGATATATACCAAAGTGTATTTGCTGTCCACAGGGAGAGTTTTGTCATGAAGTTGAGTTAAAAGGAAAAATCTTATGAATAATTCCAACTGGTAAGGATAATTACTTTAAAAAGGACTTAAACTGAAAATTGAAATTAATTGAAAATGAAAGAGCACATGAAAATATGTTAACATGCAGTGACAGAGTATGGATTCAAAAGAAGTTCAAGAATAAAGTTATAAATGCTGCATTACTGATGTTTAATCAGTTATAATTTGAATCCTGAAACATAATGATAGACTAATACAGCACCATCTGTGTATGAATGATGAAAAGCTTTGTTATTTTGAAATACCTGATATGAAAAAAATGTTGACTGATTCAAAATCCAGTCATATTAGCCAAAAAAATTTCAACATTATACTTGCCATAAGGGAGAAGTTGTATGATATGGAGAATGATTACACACTTGAAGTAAAGTAGGAAACATTTGAACCATTCAAATTCTCAGTAGCAACAAGAAAGGAGTTTCCATCAAGTAGAGAAAAATGTCATGTTTCCCACCTTGTTGTCCATTTTTTCACTGATAGTGACAGTCTGTTTTGAAGAGATCATTATTCAAAGTCCTAGTCAGGAATTGCATGCAGTCATTTCATTGTTGATATTAGTATGAAAACGAATGTCAACAAGTCCTGAGAGTGCCAAAGTTACAGTACCATTTGATCCACTTTGTTACTTGATAAAGTATATTTTATTCCATCGGCCTTGATCAAAGAATGTACCTGTGAAGCTTAAGCTCATTTACTTAGAATGGATCCACTTTCTAAACCTATGCAATCTGGGAATATACAAGAACTTTGCACGGCATGGTCTGCTTTGTTAAGAGCACCTGCAGATAGGATGACAGATACTGGTATACATGATCAGGTTTCACAGAATATTCATTGTGGATGAAAATCTTAGCAGTATTGTGGAATGGGGTATCATAAACATCAACAGAACTGAAGACACAGAGCATGTGATGACTATCGTTTGTCTAAGAAAAGAGTTTGGCATTTAGGTTACACCCAACATATTAGTTCCTCACTTTTTGGTTGGTCTTGTCTTTTTTTTTTTTTTTTTTGTATCATTAATCTACAATTACATGAGCAACATTATGGTTACTAGACTCCCCCCATTATCAAGTCCCCACCACATACCCTATTACAGTCACTGTTCATCAGCATAGTAAGATGCTATAGAGTCACTACGTGTCTTCTCTGTGTTGCACTGCCCTGCCCTCCCTGTACTGCTCTCCCCTACACCATGTGTGCTAATCGTAATGCCCCTTTTCCCCTCTTATCCCTCCCCTCCCATCCATCCTCCCCAGTCCCTTTCCCTTTGGTAACTGTTAGTCCATTCTTGGGTTCTGTGAGTCTGCTGCTGTTTTGTTCCTTCAGTTTTTGCTTTGTTCTTATACTCCACAGATGAGTGAGATCATTTGATACTTGTCTTTTTTCCACCTGGCTTATTTCACTGACCGTAATACCCTCTAGCTCCATCTGTGTTGTTGCAAATGGTAGGATTGTTTTCTTCTTAATGGCTGAATAATATTCCATTTTGTATATGTACATCTTCTTTATCCATTCATCTACTGATGGACACTTAGGTTGCTTCCATTTCTTGGCTATTATAAATAGTGTTGTGATAAACATAGGGGTGCACATGTCTTTTTCAAACCGGGCTGCTGCATTCTTAGGGTAAATTCTTAGGAGTGGAATTCCTGGGTGAAATGGTATTTCTATTTTGAGTTTTTTGAGGAACCTCCATACTGCTTTCCACAATGGTTGAACTAACTTACATTCCCACCAGCAGTGTAGGAGGGTTCCCCTTTCTCCACAACCTCGCCAACATTTGTTGTTGTTTGTCTTGTGGGTGGTGGCCATCCTTACTGGTGTGAGGTGATATCTCATTGTGGTTTTAATTTGCAATGATTAGCGATGTGGAGCATCTTTTCATGTGTCTGTTGGCCATCTGGATTTCTTCTTTGGAGAAGTGTCTGTTCAGATCCATGCCCATGTTTTAATTGGATTATTTGCTTTTTGTTTGTTGAGGTGCGTGAGCACTTTATATATTTTGGATGTCAACCCTTTATTGGATATGTCATTTATGAATATATTCTCCCATACTGTAGGATGCCTTTTTGTTCTATTGATGGTGTCCTTTGCTGTATAGAAGCTTTTCAGTTTGATATAGTCCCACTTGTTCATTTTTGCTTTTGTTTCCCTTGCCCGGGAAGATATGAGATATGTTCATGAAGAAGTTGCTCATGTTTATGTCCAAGAGATTTTTGCCTATGTATTTTTCTAAGAGTTTTATGGTTTCATGACTTACATTCAGGTCTTTGATCCATTTCGAGTTTACTTTTGTATATGGGGTTAGACAATGATCCAGTTTCATTCTCTTACATGTAGATGTCCAGTTTTGGCAACACCAACTGTTGAAGAGGCTATCATTTCCCCATTGTATGTCTATGGCTCCTTTGTCATATATTAATTGACCATATATGTTTGGGTTAATATCTGGACTCTCTTGGTTGGTCTTTTCTTATGGTTATACTAAGAAGTAATATTGAAGATAAACTCGATAATCTCCTGCTTTTGAGAACATGCCAATATGTCAAAATATCTACTAGAATTTAAAAAACTGAATAATCTCTACACTGCTCTAAGGACCCAACTATTCATGGGGATGGTCCAAAGGGCATATATGAGGAAAGCTTATGCAGAGTGAAGTGGAAGCAGGTGAGCTGAACAGTGAATCCAGCCAGGATCACAAACTTCTCTCAGAAAATGAACACAGTTGGGAGATTCCGTTGGAGGAGATAATGATTCTGAAAATGGATAATGTACTGAGGAAACTTGCAAAGCCAGCTTCTCACAAGACACACAGAATTATAGTTTACATTCCAGCTGAACAACTTAAGGCAGTTGTGATACAAACTACATCAGAAATCCTATCAGGAACATTCGATCTGGTGATAGACAGCTTAGGCTAGATGAAAGATCTGTTCTTTGAGCTGGGATCCTGCAATAAAAATGCCACTTGAGAGTTTAGGAAAATATGAGAAGTGTAGAATATAAACCCTCTAAAAATATTTTGAGAAATTAAAAGATGGCATTGAACTTTTTAAAGGAGAACACCTAGGTGCTAAAGATCCCTGATATTATCCAGATTGTAAAAAAACCACTAGGAAATTGGGTTTGTGGCCTCAGTGTCCTGTCCTTATTACGTCTCAAGTGACTTTCTTACAGTAGACAGTGGAGACACAGTTGGGTATCTCAGCTGGTTTTCCTGTCAATGACTTGGACATGTTGGAATCCTGATGGATCCAAGTGCAAGCCCTTGCCCTGTAGTTCAGTTGCTGTTTCTAGCAGGTAGGAGGAAGGCAGTGTACTGCCTTTGCAAGAAAAAAAAAATATGAAGGATGGTATTATTTTGATGACTGTAGGGTCTCAACTGCATCGGAAGGCCAGACTGTGTTGAAAGTACTATATGTACTCATCTGCCAGAGATAAGACCCTTTCAGCAGAACTGGTTTTTCCTTCCACAAGCATCCCATTTAGACGGTGGTGAAGTTGGCAGTGTTGATGACAGTGGTATAGAAAATGAAAACTATCCACACTGACTGAAGGCATAAAGAAGAGACTTTCCTGCTGGTGCTATCTGCTGAAGCCATGAAGTTATCCACCACATGAAAACAAAAGTTTGAGATAAGATTTACCTGCAGCAGATTTTAACTTGTGTAGGACTTAAAGTGAGATACAATGAAAACTTTAATAGTAGTATCTCTATAGTGTTGAATTACAACTTACATACATATTGGAATGTAAAAATAAAGATGCAAAAACTTAGAAACAAAAAATGCTGGCAAGGATGTGGAGAAATAGGAAACGTCCTACACTGTTGGTGGGAATGCAAATTCGTGCAACTGCTCTGGAAAGCAGTATGGAGGTTCCTCAAAAAGCTAAAAAGAGAAATACCATTTGACCCAGTAATTCCACTCCTGGAAATTGACCCGAAGAAAACACAATCCCTGATTTGAAAAGATATATGCACCCTTATGTTTATCACCATACTATTTGTAATAGCCAAGATATGGAGACAACCTAAATGTCCACCAACAGATGAATGAATAAAAAAGATGTGGTACATATACACAATGGAGTATTACTCAGCCATAAAAAGAAATCCTGCCATTTGCAACAACATGGATGGATCTAGAGGGTATTATGCTCAGTGAAATAAGCCAGGTGGAGAAAAACAAATACCATATGATTTCACTTATTTGTGGAATATAAAAACAAAGCAAAACAGAAGGAACAGAACAGCAGTAGACTCAGACACTGAGAAGTGACTAGTGGTTACCAAGGAGTAGGGGTTGGGATGGGTGTAGAGGAGGAGGGAGATAAAGGGGCACAATAATTCACAATCACAATATAAGGTGATTACAGGGACTGTTGAATCACTGTGATGTACATTTGAAACAAGCATGATTGTATATTAATGACACTTAAAAAAAAAGATGCAAAAATTGCATTTATAAAAGGTAGTTCAAATATCTCACTTTAAAAGGTTGAAAGTACATTTGTAGGTTGTACATAAACTCAGAATGTACTATTTTTCTTAATGCAGTGTCCTCTATTTCTGATCAAAAGTTGGTGAGTTTTCAGTGAGCGCCCAGCCTCCACCCCCCGCCCCCTAGTGTCCAGTCCAGGTGGTGTCTTGTGTGTGTGCCTGTACTGGAAGCGGTTGGGAAGCCCTGCTTTGTTGGCCTTTCAGGGTCCTTGCTAGTTACCGTTGATACTTTACCTGCCTCCTTTCTGGCCATTCACCCACCCCTTGAACTAACCGTCCTTGCAGTGCCATGATATTGGTGTGTATTGGTTCTGTCAGAGCATTTTGTTGGGGTGCCTTGTGTACACGCTTCTCTTCTTTGATACACTGAGCTCTCAGTAGCCTCTTGACATCCTAGTCTTGACTTGTTACCTAGAAAATCCATTTCCATCGTGATTGCTCCAAGTACCATCCAGGGTTGGTAATTTTCCTCCTGTTCAGTTTGAGTGATTCTCGCATGTTCCACTGTGTAGAATTTGTTTCAGGCAAAGTTGGGGGAAAAAAATGACTCAATATTTTTGTTACAGGGCAAAAAGCAAACAACAACAAAAAAGAAACCTGGAAAAAAACAACTTTGTACAAATAACCCCAAACACACAAACCCCCATTCCCCCAAGCCCAAAAAATCCACCTCCCAGGAGGAAGTAGAGTAGCTTATCAAGACTTTGGTGCCATCTGATGGATATTGATTTGATCACAACTGAATCTTGCCTGATTTAATTATCTGAGAAACCTTTTAAAAATTTGAGGATCGCATAATCGCCCTTACAGTTTTGCTGTTGGTTCACATTTATTCCTCAGCTTTGATATATAATTCACATATATGATGCAAAGTGCACAATCCAGTGATTTTTAGTATATTCAGCTATTTAACCACTACCACAATATTAGAACGTATTTCATCATCCTAAAAGGAAAGCCTGTACCCTTTAGCTGTTGCCCCCAATCCATACACTTTCTCCCATCTTTATAGATTTGCCTATTCTGGACATTTCATACAAATAGAATCATGCAACATGTGCCATTCTGTGTCTGCCTAATTTCACTTAGTATGTTTTCAGGGTTCGTCCATGCTGCAGCGTGTATCAGTGCTTCCTTTCTTGAGAGGGCTGAATTTGGTCCTTTCTCGAGAGGACTGAATTTGGTATACCATTTGATGAGTATGCCATAATTTAGTCATCGATTGATGAATATTTGGGTTTGTTTGCAAACATATACATGTATTTGTTTTACAGAATGGGATTTCACTATGTACATTTTCCCAGCTCCATTCAGAAGTGTCATAGGCATTTTTGTTTATCATTCATTACAGCAGTCATATATACATCTGGGAAAATCATTACGTGCTGCATAAGATTTTTCTTTGTATATCCAGACAGTGCTTGGTGTACACCTGGGTTCACAGACCCTGTGAAGACTTAGCCCACAGCTACTGGCTTAGTCTTCTTACCTAAAAAGTTAAATTTGCTGTCCATTTTGGTTAAGACACAGTGTGTTCAATTTTCTTTTCTTTTTTTTAAAGCACTCACTGAAAATGACCAAGATAGCCAGTCGCCATTAAAGAATCCTCTTTTGTCAACGTCAAGACCCCTGGTTTTGGGGAAGTCAAATGGCATGTATATCTTTCACTGTTATTCCCTCAAGCACATCCCTAAAATTGTTAAGAGCAGGTGACTTCATTGCTCTTCTTGGAAGCCTGTATTTATTCCCTGCTTCTTGTGAATTCATAGAGTGCCCTACTTTCAGAGGCCAGAAACACTCCAAGCTGCAGTGTACCGGTGACTTGCCCCCCAACCCCTACCATCGTGCTTATTCCTCTTGCTTAATGTTTCAGGGGCCCCCTGGTAGCAAGAAGTCACCCAGCCACCACACTCCATTCGTGGTCAGTTGTACACAATTGTACACTGATGTCCTCTGCTTCAGTTCATAAATGGTTTTGCTGAGTGGAATTCTGCATCCCCTCACCTCTCCCTTCTACAGGTTTCCCTTTTAGTTTTCATTGAATTTCTTTAGACTAAAATATGTATTTTATTTCCTTTTTTCTGAAGGTGATGCTGATTATCAGAAACAGCTGAAGCAGATGATTAAGGATTTAGCCAAAGAAAAAGATAAAACTGAAAAAGAACTGCCCAAAATGAGCCAGGTATGGACTTTATGCACAAAGTCAAATTTTTTTGCCAAGTGATTGATCAAGAGGTAAGCTTGACCATTAAGCTGGGACCCCTTTACCTCCAAAGCCATAATTAAAGGATCTTTTACCTTCTGGGAACTGAACATTGTGATTAAATGGGTAATGTCTGAATTTTGGTCTGTTCCTATACCCCCAGCTCTTCAAAACAGAGGGCTGCTGTACATTTCATGTCTCTTGAAGAGTTTTTATAATGAAACTTATTTACCCAGGTTGTAAAGATTTATTCCCTAGAGTGATAGGAACATTTGGGGGCAGTTAATACAACATTCTTCCCTAAAAAAAGCATTACTTCACCATTTTCTTGAAAACCACTAACCATGTAACATGACAGTCTGAGTCTCCTAAACCTATGATCATGCTCCAGAAAAGGGTTCTGGGCTACATTCAAGTGCCATATGATGGTGGTAAGTCACTGCTTTATTTGAAAATTATTGCCCCCAATGTTTGGGAAATGGAGGTTTCAAATGGAAACATTCCTTTATTACAGGACTAAAATCTTTTTGGTGCTAATGTGTACTGTGAGTCTCCAAGAGTGGAATTTGGCATGCAGTGTTTTTGCCTCTCAACCATAAAACTTCTCATGGCATCCATGTTCCCTCGCTTATCTGAGAAGTGGTGGTCTTTGCTGTGTAGTTTTTTTCCCAATTATCTTTGGATATGTTCAGTTATGTCAATGTTGTATGTCAATTATACCTAAAAAAAAAGCCATTATGCCTCATAACACAGAGCTGTATTAACATTGAGACACTGATTTTCTTTTTTACTATAAACAGAAATGGATTGTGTTAATTCCTTTTTACTTAAAAAAATAATCATGGATGTTTCTCCCTAATCATTATTTATGAATTAGTAGTACTCAACCATATTCCTGTTCTTAGAATAACCAAATACCACCTCAAGCATCTCCTCACATTACAGACTCTGAAGGTGTGCATGGCATTTGAGAAAACATTGGGCATCCCTGCTCAACTTCACCTTACAGCCTTTAGTGGCTGCGTGGTACTCCCACCAGATGAGCAAAGCCATTTCATTTAGTCATGTCTCCAACTTTTTCTATTATAAGCCTGAGCTTGCTATCCTTATGGATAAACCTCTGTGCATAGCTTCTGGATACAGTCCTATAGGCTGACTTGGCTGGGTTCAAGGATGTGCCCATCCTCCAGAATATACACACTTATTAATAGTTGCTGTAAAGACAAAAGCACACTTGTAGGTGTGGCAGAATTCCCTGGCATCATTGCTAATACTGTTCTCAAAGGGCAGAGACCATCTTTTCTTATACTCTGCTTCAAAGAATACTATGGTTTTCTCCAAGAACTAAGTATAAAGTTTAAAAAAATTGCATTTTCATCCTGGTTATGCTGCTATATATACTTTATTTTTAATTCCAGAGAGAATTTATCCAGTTCTGTAAAACTCTGTACAGTATGTTCCATGAAGACCCAGAAGAAAATAACCTGTATCAAGCCATTGCCACGGTGACCACTCTGCTGCTGCAGATTGGGGAGGTAGGGCAACTCCACAGCAGCTCTGGGAGCTGCTCCCAGGAGTGTGGGGAGGGGCTGCAGGCTTCAGCTCTTTCTCCGGAGCAGGACTCAGTTTTTGCTGAAGCTGACACTGCCACAATTCCCCAGGACTCCCATGCATTTCCTGAAGAGGCAGAAGGGGACTGGACTGTCTCCCTTGAACATATTTTGGCTTCACTTCTGACTGAACAACCATTAGTCAACTTTTTTGAAAAGCCACTGGACATCAAATCCAAACTTGAAAATGCAAAGACCAATCAGTACAACCTCAAAACTGTAGAAATGAGCCGCCAATCACAGCCTGAACTCAAACTGAGAACTGCGGAGCAGGACGGTGGGTCACTGAGCCGAGTCGGCCACACCAAGGCACAGCCCACAGTTTCGTGGGTGATCAGCCCCTAAGCCCAGATCTCAGTGGAATTCATTTTGAATGTTTTACAAGCTGCATAGCCAGGTAAGAAACGTGGTGTCCACAACTGATGCAGCCCTCAAGCATTTCTATTTATTACCTGTTGGATATTGTCAGTGCTATGGAGTATCCACACATCAGGTCCCTGGATGCTGTGACTTGCAATTTCACTTTCATTAGATTTGCTGAAATGGGCATTTCTAGTGTGATGCTCTAGTGCCCTTTTGTTCTCAGATGGAACTTGAGTCAGCTGTATCATACTCAATCCTGGAGAAGCCCACACTCTTATTTTTCACTTGGCTAATGGGAGAAAGCAAGAATCAAGTTCACTTTCAAGATCTAAGAGCCCCTGTCTGTGCAATTGTATTATGCTTTTCCTTGCACTAATTTTGTTTCAATGCTGGTAATTGAAACCATTTTAATATATATTTTGTTGTATTTACTTTGTGTTCTTATGAAATGTGTACAAACCATGCTTTCAAATATTAGCCCCAGGTTTTTTAATAAGAAATTTTTGTATTGACTTTGTCCTTGTTTATATGTAATTTCAGTGTCTAAGGTCTGGATTGTCAGTGGTAAAATGGAAATGTCTCCCCTGTCATGCAGCACAGGTCACTGCAGGAGGTGCCCAGGCCCACTGTCACTGCACTGCCATCTCCAATAGGGGACACAAGGGAGCTTTTCTGCAGGCTTTAATATACATCACTGCTGTAAACACTGAAGAAATAATCTTACACCTTGCTTTCAGGCTGAATTTATTAGCAGGGCTTTAGCTCCATGTAACCTGGCAGTCAAAATACCTCATGGGACCACTGTAAGTGAACTAAAATAGGAACTGAACAGTTAAGCATAATCTGGTTACCCTATCAAAACCTATTTTAGAAGTCTGTACCTTTTTTTTAAAATTAAGGTATCATTGATGTATATAATCTTATGGTTTCACATGAGCAATATTGTGGTTTCAGCATTCACCCATATTATCAAGTCCCCACCAACCCCATTGTAGTCACTGTCCATCAGCATAGTAAGATGCTATAAAGCCACTACTTGTCTTCTCCATGCTGTACTGCCTTCCCTGTGACCTACCTATACTGTGTGTGCTCATTATAATGCCCCTCAATCCCCTTCTCAGATTCTGAGTCTGCTGCTGTTTTGTTCCTTCAGTTTTGCTTTGTTGTTATACTCCAAAATGAGGGAAATCATTTATTTGCCTTTCTCCACCTGGCTTATTTCACTGAGCATAATACCCTCTAATGCCATCCATGCTGTTGCAAATGGTAGGATGTGTAGGATTTGTTTCCTTTCTATTAGAAGTCTATACATTTCAACAAATATACACAATACATAACTGGGTAGGAGCTTAAAGAAATATTGAATGTATTTCATTAAATCTAAGATACTATCAGATGAATGGACAAAGAAGATGTGGTACATATACACAATGGAATATTACTCAGCTATAAGAAAAAAACAGATCCTACCATTTGCAACAACATGGATGGAGCTAGAGGGTATTATGCTTAGTGAAATAAGCCAGGCGGAGAAAGACTAGTACCAAATGATTTCTTTTGTTCAAGAACAAAAGAAAATGAAGGAACAAAACAGCAGCAGAATCACAGAACCCAAGAATGGACTAACAGTTACCAAAGGGAAAGGGACTGGGGAGGACGGGTGGGAAGGGAGGGATAAGGGTGGGAAAAAAGAAAGGGGGCTTTACGATTAACATGTATAGTGCGGGGGGTGGGGCACGAGGAGGGCTGTGCAACACAGAGAGGACAAGTAGTGATTTTACAGCGTCTTACTATGTTGATGGACAGTGACTGTGAAGGGGTATGTGGGGGGGACTTGGTGAAGGGGAGAGCCTAGTAAACATAATGTCCTTCATGTAATTGTAGATTAATGATACCAAAATAAAATTTAAAAAAAAATCTAAGATACTATATCAACTGCATCACTTTAGTTACTTAAAATGTGGAAAGTGGCCAATGACAATGGGGTTCTACATGCTAGTTTCTGGAAAAATGTTCACCTTTGATTTAATGAAACTTGAATGTTAAAGCATTCAAAACATCACACCTCCAATGTCCTAAATACCTAAACAGTCATTCTCAAGGCAGGTTGAACTTCAACATGACCTTTAAAAACGTGTTTTGGCCCTGTCCAAATAAAACTCCAGCAGCTGGAAGAAAAGGGTGCAGGTGTAGTATTTAGGAAAAATACTTTCCAAATGACCTTGTAATTAGAACCTTACTTTAAGATACATAAACACATTGCATAGAAAGTGGAAGAAGAAAACCAAACCCGAATGCAGTTTTTTAACTTTATTTGACAATCAGCTGTTAGTTCTCATCCACATTAACTGTCTGTAGATCTGGGGAAACAAAAAGAGCAACAGCCAGTCAGTCAACTTCCATGTGCACACACCATGTTTTACTTTAACACTCCAGAAACCTTTTCTGGAAGGGTTTAGGCAAGTAATAGTATTGCACATGGCCTTTTTACTACTCAGGTATGGACCTGTTTTGTATCCTTCTGCATTTTCTACACTGGGACAATTAAAAAAGGGTTTCTTGATGTTGCCTGTTCTGCATAGAGAACCACTCAGCCTCCCTATTGGAAGGATGCCAGGCAAACAGGTGCTGGACAGATAAATTCACATTATAAAACAGCCAAGGGTATTTTTTAATTTAAATAGCTTTGTGGGATGGAATAAAACTTACTTTTGAAGGTGGTGACAGGGACATAGGTAACCAACGTATAGAGTTTGTTTGGGGAATCTTCATCCTCATTACGTTTTCTGGACAACCGCACACGGATACGGTATGGGACGTTCCTAATAAAAATAAAAATTCTGCTAAAGTCAAAGCCAGCTCGATTCGCATACCCATCTCCACTTCTATAACATGCTCCCAATGCTCTGTCCTTGTCCTAACCTGACCCATCAGCCACTCAGGTGTCTAATCAGTTCCATGGAGGATAAACAGCCACAGGTGGACATTAAATGTTTATGTCTTGGCAGGCGGCCACCACTGATACCTAACTTAGAGAGAATGTGGGACCAAACACGCCAGCTCTCTTCCCTGTATCACCAACACCCAAGTCCTGCTTATGGTATTATCTGTTAAAACGTCAATCTGGACGAACACTAAAAACCCCATGGGCCATACTGAACATGTACCCAACATCTGAGCAGCAGCATTAGGGCTGACTCTCCTTTTTCAATTTAAGGACACGAGGTGTTCTGACACTCAGGAGTTCTCCTGGCTCATGTGATACCACTCCCCCCATCTCAAGGGAGCTCGCTGGCGGCTCCTTTATCAGACAAACCCTCAGTGCTGGCCCCCTGCAGGGCTGCATCAGCTCCATTATCCCACCAACCTTAACCGTAAAATACTACAGTCCCCCGCACCCCGGTCCAGGCTCATGTAACCACTCAGTCCACGCCAGCACCAATCCCTTAGCTGGTCCCACTTTGGCCCTGGACCTTGTGTAGCCCTCCACTGTAAAAACCACCTTTCTGCTTAATTAAGCAGGGTCTGAATCTCAGCACTGCTACATCTGAGTGGGATAGCTCCTTGTGGTGGGGATGAGACCTTGTGTGCCGTAGGATGTTTAGTAGAATCCTTGGCCTGCGGCGACCCAGGAGTGAGAGCCAGCAGTGCCCCTGGGGGAGTGTGGGTAAAACTGCCCACTTGTCTTTGCTTTGACCTGTAAGACCCACATCTGTCCCCTGCCCAACTGTCCACCCTCATTCACTGTTGTTCAAGTCACTCCACTCCACCTAGGCTGACCTCTGCCCCCGGATCACACCAAGTTTGACTCTCTGCAGTGCTCTTACAGACCCTCATACTGCTGCTCACTCAGCACTGGGGTCTCTGTTCAAATGCCACATTACAGGGCTTCCCTGCAGACTCTGCCCCACCCGGAGTCACTGTCATAATTTAATACTTCCGTATGCATTAGCTAATGACTGACATACAGACTGTGGGATGAGGTGGTTGAGCAGTGTGACTGTGTAACACAGTTTAGGTAACACAGGTAACTTTAGCACCTTATTCCTTTGGCCCAGACGGCTTTGTTGAGCCTGGTGTCAATGCGCACATCTGGAGTTCCCATCTCCTTCATGGCAAATTTCCGGATCTCTTTGAGTGCCCGAGGGGCACGCTTCTTGAAACCCCTTAAGTTTCAAACATAAGTAAATAAACGAATTGCATGTGTACAAAATAAAATGAAACACATAATATAGTACGTTCTATTTTCATAAAACATTCTAAACCAAACCTTAACAAGGGAGGAAAAATCTTTTTATACACCATTGTAATGCCCAGCACCTTAGTGTTAATACCGGGAACATTGAAGATGCACAACCCACTTTCAGTGATATACAGTCAGAGCTCCTTATTATGACCCTCAGGAGTCGCTAATGTGCACACTAGTCAACCCTTTCCTGATAAACACACATCCGGGCTCTAGTAGTATCACCTCCCAAGGACAACATGATCAAAGAAATGACATTAGAAGACGCTTGCACATAAAATACACAACACTTAAGTAAATATGTGTCCTCAGGTCAAAATGGAGTTACGTGAAAACCCAAAACTACAAGCTGAAATGATCAAGCATTTGGATAAGTGAAGGCCATTCCAAGTCGGGCAAAGACCAAAGTCTAAAGAGGTGTCCCATCACCCCAGGACTGGACATCAGGAAGAGGCCATGCCGAGTACTGGCTTCTCCAACACACGGCAGGGTGCCTGGCACTTCACAGGGCCCCACACTTGTGTATGAAGCAAACCTATGAAATCCAGTAACACTAACACATGGAGCATGCCAAAGTGACAGAATTCCTCTCTAAAACCTTTGTGACTTCCCGTGGCCTACAACACATGACTCCCCACACACCCCCACTTCACTTTGCTCTACCATGCCTCTCCCTACTCCCTCTGTTCTACCCTTGCCGGCCACCTTGTTATTTCTAGGGTATATCAAGCAACCGCACTTCACTCACTCACTCAAATACTTAAGGAGCTAGAAATAAAAGGTGCTGGAATCAACAGTAGTAGCTCTAACAGACTAATCTCGTTCTTCTCATAGCTTATGTGGGCGACACACAGAGTACATGAAACTGCATTTTAAGTAAGACACCCAAGGACACATCAGAATAAAAATCTAAGATAATGATGGAAGCCACTCAGGGATCCGAGAAAAGCATTCAGGCAGAGGGAAAAAAGTAAACATAAAACCAGTTACTCTGAATCAGGTACATGTCTGGTATAATTAATAAAAGAGTAAGTGCCCAGCTCTGTGGAAACATAGCAAGAACTTTGGCTTCTACAAGTGAGATGGGAAGGCAATGGAGGGTGTGAGGACAGACCAGGTGTTTGGGGGTCGGGAGGGAACCAGGAGCTGCTAACTGGAACCATCCGACACAGAGAGAGAGGATGGTGGTGGTACCAGTGCAGTGGGCTTGGCAGTGGAAGGCAGAGCCATCAGGACACGCTCACTTGTGCACAGTGAAACAGAGAAGGCCATGAGAGAAACAGAAAGGTTAGGAGTTTGGTTTGAGAGGCCTATAACACCCAAGCGGAGACGTTAACAGGGGCTGGGCATTTGAGGCCCTAAGACTAATTGCTGTTACCAAGAGTAGATGGAAAGCAGAGGGGCTGAGTTCTGGCACTCAACATTAAGAAGACGGGGTGTGAGGAGGAACCAACAAAAGAGACTGAGAAGGAGCAGGTAGAAGCGTGGGGTCTTTGGACATAAAAGGAATAAAGCATTTTCTACAGAAGAATGAACTGCCAGTTGCTGCCAATCAAGTCAGGACTGAGAAATGACCAAAGGATCGAGTACCATGTAGGTCTCCACTTGGGGATTTTGTAAGAAAGCACAAAGTATCTGAAACACTTCATCACCTGTAATGGCTCACAGCACACTTTCCAAACATCCCATTATCTGTGTGGCCTTTAGAACAGCACTCTTTCCACCCAGTGACTTAATTTCCACTTGGCAGTTTTTACTGTTTTGTATCTAAATCTGGTTGCTGGACTTGCTGCACTAAGTAGCCTCTCTGGTTCCCTGCTGATCCGCAGGGCCCAGGACAGCTAAGTGCTGCATAAGCACCCCAAATGCATGCCTACCTGAAATAAAGGGGCCTGGGGTGGAACGTGCTTGTTCACAAGCAGTGTTAATGCACAGAAAAGGCAGTGGATTTTTGACCCAGAAGCCACCCGAGATTCCCAAATAAGACATGCTTACACACGGTCCTCACTCGGCTTGGAATGCAGAGCTGAAGTGCCCGCCCCAACGTGGACACCACTGCACATTTAAATCCGTCGCAGAATCAGCTGCCTCGAGACGAGGACTGCCCAGTGAAGTGCAAGAAATTTTGCTCCTTGGACTGGTGCCTGAGTATTTTGCCATGTAACATTTGTTATTACAAATACTCCAAAGTATACTCGAGAGATTTGGTCTCCATTTTCAGCTGTAAGCACCATACAGAAAAAGGGGGAAACTCACTAACTTTAAAACTAAAACCCAAACTCCAGTGCAAAAACCAAGGGCTAGATTATTGGTTATCATTCTCAATCTTCCTGTACATCACAAATGCACTCCCCCAGCGTCTTCAAAAACAAACATTGCCCTACAACCCCACCAATACATTCTTTTTCTGTCTCTCAACCAACCAACACTAATTATTACAGAGGGCACGTATCTGTGTGGGTCAGAGGGCTAAAGCAATCCATTTAAGTGTTCGCATTCCGGGTTGCTTTCCCTCCTACCCACGTCTTTCATCCGTTAGCCAGCCCAGGTCGAATTCAATTGCAAAGCACGGAGTGGAATGACTTTTATCACCACCAAGTTTTCCCAAAGTGGCTCCTCCCGAGTTTTATTATGCAATGTCAAGTTTCCAGTCACGAACCTCTGAGCGTCACACGTTAAACTCTATAAATCTTAAATAGGGTCTTCGGAATACAGATTTGTTAATATTAAGAAATGTTTAATTTCTAAGCACCCAGCCTTCAGTATTGGGCAGACCTCAGTGACACCGGAGGCTGAGCTCGGGAGCCCGTGCAAGCAGGAATCTGGCCCAGTGCAAGCATACTCACACTCCATGGATGCGCTTGTGAATGTTGATGGTGTATTCCCTGGTCACTACCTCGTTGATGGCGGAACGGCCCTTCTTCTTCTCGCCACCCTTCTTTGCAGGAGCCATCTAAACCAAGGAGACGAGCCGGCTCAGACCAGAGAGGACGCATTCGGTTGCAGAGGATCCGGCCATTCCCTGAAGCCCCGGGTCTGGGCTAAGCCAAGCCGCCCACGCCGGGTCCAAGCATCCGCGCCCCGCAGATGCCCCCACCCCGCAAACCCCTGCGGCCCCGGCTGCTCCAAGCCTGGTCGCTCTCCCTCCCAGGCTACGGGAGCCCTTAAATGTAGCGCGTATTCCCGTCCCCCCGGAACGCGGAGCCTCGGGCCGGTTCAGGACAGAGCCCGTGGTCCCGGTCAGCACACTCCGTGGCGGGGATGGAACCAGATCCCTGAAACCGGCACCTAGCGCCCATACCTACTCTGCCGGAGCCAGGTTCGCAAGGAAGAGCGCGACGTATTGTGGGAGACGGACAGCAGCGCCGCGAATACAACTTCCGGGTCGCCTGGAGGCGGCGGGCTTGGGGGTGTGGTGGGAAAGGGTGGAGGCGCGGTGCAAGCGGCTCTTACGTACGTGACGCACGCCGCGCGACCCGTGGAAGGCGAGCGGCCTTGGGGGGCGGGGCCCGGGCTGGCCGCAGCTGCGCGCTCCCGCCGCGCGCCCCAGTGTGTAACGCCGTGCGCTCTGTCTGCTCCCTGCGGCGGAGTTTCCTCCTGCTCCGCGCGTGGGAGGCGCAGGAGGGATTTGAGGGTTTTGTCTAAGTCTTCGGAGGGAGCCAAAACTCAAGCCACCGTTGGATAGGAGCAGGCCCGGGAGGAGCAGCCGCTCTTTTGTTTTTCCCAGTCTCTCATTGATTCGGCCACCGTTAACTGAACGTGTGTGCAGCGCCGTGCAGATGAGCAAAATACAGCTCGCTGGCGGGTGCTCACCGTCTCCCGCGACAGGAAGGCTGTAGGCAGGCTTCAGCGCTTGAGCAGGGGCTCTGGGATCACGTATGTGAGGCAGGCCTTGGTGGAACGCAGGCAGGTAGAACTCAAGGCCACAGTAAGAAGTACTCGGGAGGGAACTAGTGTCATGGATCCGCAGTAAACAAAAAGCCACATTCTGGACATCTGGAGAATTCAGCCTGAGAAATAAGGAATTCTTTTTATCCCATCCAGGTCCCTTTCAAGAAGCTTGAAATCCCGTAGACAGTGCCAATCTTAACGGGGTCTTCCCTTTGAGCCCCTCCTAATTAGCGGGAGTCTTTTCAACTCATTAAAATTTTTGCTGGTTGCTCCGTACTCATCCGCTGGCTTCATCCTTCGAGACACGATCCTGGGAAGAACGGTAACATCTCCACCGGCATCATCTTTTGGGGGCTGGTTCAGGATAAGACGTCGAAGGGTGAGTACTGGTTGCAACGAGCATCTTTCTTGCGCTGTCCTTTTTTAAAGCCATGCGGAGTGCGCGTAACACCGAGTACCTGTCAGCCAGTTAAGAACAATTAGCATGACTGCGAACCTTAAGAATCTGGCGTTAGGTTCCTCTGAGTCCTGCTTGGTTGATCCCCCAAGGCCTGGGAATGTCAGCCGAGTGAGGGTCAGAATTCTCTTTCAAAGCTATTCTTGAATGCAAGGGGCTGAGGGAGACAAGCAGACAACTGCGAGATCCTTGCTGAGTCCACTCCTCAGGGGACACTGTAAAGTCTTCTTTCAAAACTCAGACCCCAACTGCCCAACTGGATATTCTTAAGGAGCTGCTTCTCCTTTTCTGTCTCGCTCACCTAAGAAGGTGGGGGAGGCTCGGAGGAAGGTTCCCCTGAGTATCCTCATTTGTGAGAGTGACTTGGGCAACTTCCTGCAAGCCCCCATGGAATCACCCTACACAGATCAAGTGATTCTTTACCCTCTGTCGTGAGATGATTTTCCCTCTCTGGGACCTTTCTAGCGCCTTCTTCCACACTCTCTATACTCGGTATTTAGGATAATTCAGCACCTATCAATCTGGTAGGATATTGGGCACAATTCTTACTCCTTGTCTCTGGTGTCCTATACGAGATGTAAAAGCAGATGTCTGGGTGGTCCCCACTTGAAAGAAACAAATTGTCCCATGGATCCCAGCCCTGGCCGTGAGGTGCCAACTGGGCAGAGGATTCTGACCCCTTGATTATGGGAGAGGAATGACCTTCTTGTGTCACCATCTATTGAGGTGTCAGTAGGGTACAGGATTGGAAGACTGGGTCAGGTTTGAGTACGACCTGATAATCATGACCTCCTGTGTGCTGCTTCTGAGTTACATGCAGAGTGGCTATTGTTCCCACTTTTTCCTGTTTCAACTGGACAACTTTCTCAATCTAAGCTCCAGGGTCAGGAAGGACCTCCTCAGCACTCAGTGGGTCAGGTCTCCTGCCCTAGTGGAAAATACCTTACGACATCTCTTATGGCGATGGTTCCATACCATGGCACGGGAGGCATACCAAGATCTGTACTTCAGACTGAGAACTGGACAGTTGCATCTCAGACCGAGAGGGCCCAGTGTCCGTCCCTGGATGGCTCAGTGGCACCACAGTGTGACTATGCCTCAGGTCTGGGAATGGACCCTCCCCTGATGCTGTCATGAGTATGGGAGGGGGCACAGACTTCCCTGTAAGAGGGAAGGGACAGGCCAAGCGATGCCTTGTCTTTCAGACACCAGAAACAGAAAAGGGGATGGATGCCCTTCTCTTCTCTGGTGTCTTTCAGATAGGCAACTCAGAGTCTGAGACCACTTTGGTTAGTATTCTTCTGGGAGTTCATTTGTGGAAGTAGGAACCTGGAGGGTAGGATATGCAGTAGTATCTCTCACTGAAACCATTGAGAGTTACCCCCTTTCTCCAGGAACCAGCACCTAGTTGGCAGAAGCTCTAACTGGTTTCTGGAAGTGAGTAGGGGACAGAAGGCTAACATATACACTAACTGTAAATATGCTTTCCTAGTTCTCCATGCCCATGCTGCAGTTTGGAAAGGAACTCCCTCAGTGCAAATGCATCCCCTATTAAATATCATCATGAATTGGCTTCTATGCACTGTGATCCTCCCCAAGGAAGTGGCAGTTATACATTGCTGGGGGTATCAGAAGGGAGCAGATGAGGTGTCAGAGGGAAACCGAAGGGCCAACTATGCAGCCTGAGAGGCAGCCTGAGCAACTCAGTCTACCTTCACTATAGCCCCCCTGTTGGGGGAGCATTCCCTAAGTCAAACCCCAGTATTCCCAACAAGAGACAGATATGGCCTTCCAAGAGGGGTTAATCTTGTAGACCTCAGGGTGGTTCCAAATCGAGGAAGGGAAGCTTCTCTTGCCATCAGCCAACAGGTTAAATACTCTCCCCCAGTCCTTCCATCTTGGGAGGGATGGGACCACCAGCTGGCCAGTAGGTTGTTCATTGGGACAGGGCTTCCAGATACCATTAAGACAGATAACAAGCTCCTGTGAGGTATGTCAGAAGAACAATTCCCTCAACCATTGATTAGCCTTGACAGGGATACAAAGGACTGGGATGTACCCAGGAGAGGATTGGCAAATTGACTGTACACACATGCCCAAGGCTAAGGGAGTTCAATATCTACTTGTATGGGTGGATACTTTTACTGGGTGGTTAGAGGCCTTCCCCTGCAGGACTGAGAAGGCAACGGAGGTAGTCCAGACCATAGTAAACGAGATCATCCCCTGGTTTGGATTGCCCAAAAGCCTGCAGTGATAATGGGCCGGCCTTTAAGGCTATAATCACCCAGGGAGTCTCCTTAGGTCTGGGAATACAGTATCACCTCCATTGCTCTTGGAGACCCCAATCTTCATATAAAGTAGAAAGAGCAAATGCAATCACAAAATGACACCTAAGGAAACTGACCCAGGAAACAGAGCTCCCTTGGATTGCCCTTCTTCCCATTGCACTCCTATGTGTCAGAAATACCCCTCAGTGAGCAGGCCTTAGTCCCTTTGAGCTGCTGTATGGCAGGCCTTTCTTGACCAATGACTTCCTCCCCAATACAAAGACAGCTGCACAAGTAAGGCAGGTCACCTCCCTGGCCCATTTCCAATGAATGCTTCAGAAACTGGAAGAAGCTCAAAAGAGAAGGGAAAGAAAGCCTTTATTTGAGCCAGGAGACTTGGTCCTGGCCAGGAAAGTGTCCCCTATCTCCCCTTCCCTCTCACCTATCTGGGAGGGACCACACACTATAATCCTCTCCACTCCCACTGCAGCAGAAGTGACGGGACACAGTCTTGGATACATCACTTCCTACTGAAGCACTGGCTGTCTGAAAAAACAAGCTCCACTGTGAACGAGGAGGACTCCCTGCCTCAATATTCCTGCAAGCTTGTAGACGATCTGAAGCACCTTTTCAAGCAACAAACACCCAAGATAAGTACCCATGATTCCAGATTCCTGAATCTTTCTTGGCGTTGTTGTGGGAGTGGGACTTGTTATTTTCCATTTTCTCCTGTGTTATTGTGAACCTCCTTCCATTGGTTGGAAGTATTTCTGTCCCTGTTGGGTTTAAACCTTGAAAAGCAATGGCCTTAACCCCGTCATTATTACTATTATTGACTCCTTCCTTACTGGTTCCTCTCCAGGCAGCAGTGCATCCCCTAACTCCGGTAATTAACAAAATTGCTAATCTAACTAACCAAACCAACTGCTGGATCTGCCCCCGCCGAGATCATCTGGAGGATGATATAGGTCTCCTTGGCATTCCGATATCACTAGAAACTATTGCTAATACTATAGCACAGTATTGGGGGTTTTCTTATACAATTTACACTACCACCAGAAATGCTGGGGTTGGTGGAGGTCCGCGACCCTTCGATCCACAGTGGGTCTCTCCAACACCAGCTGAACAAGTAGGCAAAGTCCATCGCCTAGCTGCCAAAGCCAGTCTGTGCTTCTCTAATTCCTGGGGCACTGGTCCTCTTTTAGGAGTCCTCAACTCTTCTTTCTGTAATACCACCTTTATGTATAATCATACCTTTCATGAGTGGGAACCACAATTCCAGGGGGATTCCATTGAAGAGGAAGATTTTGACGTCTTTAGCCTTACCCACACCACCACCTGGGAGCCATATTTCCGAGGCAACACCTCTGGCCTCTGGTTATGGTGGGGCAATAATAAATTCAATGCCACCAAACATTATGCTAGCGAGTCTTGGACCATAGTCAACAATTCATTGGGGCAAGAGACTCTTGGTATTGGAACTGAGACAGGGACAGTCCTCAACATCTCCAGTGGCAGTCCCCAACCTTACCCTCCCTTTAATGTCATTCAACTCATTTTCAGAAGCCTTCGCTGTCAGATTCCTCATACTCATAACCAGTCCGTTGCTGACTTCTCTCCCTTATGTGCAGATGATTATTTCACAGGCATACGACCCTCTACTTTTGACCCCTGGGGACCATGGGATCCTTCTATTTTAGCCAATTATAGTAGCCTCCCTACCTCACACAAATATGCTTGGCTACAAGGATGGTCCACTGGAGTCACACTGGCTGGAACCGGACTATTCTTCCTTTGTGGAACTAATGTGTACTTGACCCTGCCTAGGGGATGGAGAGGGCGGTGCACAATAATTGCAGCCATACCTGATGTACTGACTCTTAACAATACTTCCTTCCCCACCTCCGGGCAACTGCCTAACCTGGGATCCTTTCTGGATGTGTCACTGCGGCACCGGCCGAGACGAAGCCTAGTGCCCCAGACCCCTGATTTCAGTGGACTAGCCACCAATAACCCTATGTTAGAATTGAATGGCCTGGGATACTCCATATTCCGTGGCCTCTTTTGGTTTATAGGGATTCCCGAACTCGAGAGGAGCATTAGAAACATCTCCCTACTAATGCAGGGCACCTGGAAAGTGACAGTGGCCGCAATAGAAGCCCAGCAAAAAGCTTTGGATTCTTTAGCTCAAGTGGTCCTCCAGAATAGGAGAGCCTTATATTTGCTCACTGCTGAGGCCACTGGCACCTGTGCTATGCTCAATGAGACCTGCTGTTTCTATGTCAATACCTCAGGTCTAGTAGAAGAGAATCTAGAAGAGATCAAAAAGAATATCCACTTTTTTGATGAGCTAATGAAAAGAGAGACACAAGACTCCTGGCTAGTCCAGATCTTCAAATCCCTCATGGGGTGGGTGTAGCCCTGGTTGGCATCGTTCATTCCCCTCTTTAGAGTGGTAGTATTTGCTCTCATACTTGGACCTAGTTTACTTAATCTTCTAATTAAATTTGTGTCTTCTCACCTAGAAGCCATCAAGCTCCAGATGGTGATGCAAATTTAACCCCCATGACAGTCCCTCTCAGCTTTTACCAGGAGACACTAGATAGGCCACTCAGAGTGAATCCGAGCTGCCATTCCTCAGTCGTCGCCCATTGACAGCAGGAAGTAGCCTGAGCAGTCTTCGCCCTTCTCCCTAATGGCAGTATGGTTACCTCTTCTGATGGGGGATTGAGGCAGGACTTACTGGGACAGGCAGATAGAACTCAAGGCTCTGGTAAGGAGAAGTCAGGAGGGAACTAGGGTCAAGGCTTCACAGTAAACCAAAAGCCACATCCTGGACATCTGGAGAATTCAGCCTGAGAAACAAGGGAGTCTTCAGATACCATCCTGGTCCTAGCAACACCTCCCAACTGATCATATGGACTTGCCCCTTTCAAGAAGTTTATAATCCCCGAGACAGTGTCACCTTAACGGGCTCCTCCCTTGGAGCCCCTCCTGATTAGCAGGAGCCTTTCTTTTCACTCCTCATTAAAATCTTTTCTGGTTGCTCCACACTCTTGTCTGCTGGTTTCATTTTTCGTCGCCTCTGAGACACGATCCCAGGAAGAACAATAACGTCTCCACCGGTATCATAAAGAGCTTGGGCCTTTCCATCCTGTAATAGGATGAATGCTGCACCTCCATGTTTCTTAACTTCACTTAAAGCAGGAAGTGGAGATGGACAGGCAAACTCTCCCCATGTCCCCATGTAAGAAAACAAGGGCCTTTCCAGAAACCCCCAGCATCTTTCCACCAGTCATTGGGTGGTGTTGAGCCTGCCTTCTGATCATGGCTGAGAAAGCAAATACCTGCCAAAGACAAATGGGAAAGTCATGATTCCCTTAGCCTAATGATGGTTTTTGTTGTTTTTTTGGCCTGGCCAACACACATTGCTGTCCCACACAAAATGAGGGTTCTTTTAACAAAGAAGAAGGGGAGTTGCACTTTGTTTGAAACTAATGACACTTGCTCTCCTTTCCTTCTCTCCTCACACTGCCTATTTATTCTTCCTTGGGCTCAAGCACCTGAAACTTGCCTCAGGCCTTTCATACCTTAATGACCCTTTGGGATAACTTCTCTGATCCTGACCCCCTACTCCCACTCTCTGCAGGTGTGATCCTGTCCTTTGTAACTGGCTCACAGCATCTAGAGAGGAACTGAGCACTGACGTGTCCATGGCCACCATCCAAAAGGGGGGTGATAATGTCATCATCATACATCAGAATGGTCTGGTGCAAGCTGACTCAAGTTTGCATATAGCTGATGGAATGTGAGTAGATTCTACTTCTTGTTGCAGCAAACAGACCCTTCTAGTGGAAATCTACAAAATGGCCCACTCAGATGTCAACTCTGTGGCTTTAAGTAAATGTTGAGCACACATTTAACTGTGTGGTTTGAAGGACTGAAAATCCCTGGCCTGCCTCGGTTTCTCAGGTTTCTGTCCAGCCCTGCAGGCTCTTCCAGCTTCTCCTTTCCTTGGGTCATGCCAGTCAGTCACTGCTGGCCTCCCAAAGATCAGAGCCACTAGGATGAACTTCGTGTGCTTTTTAACTCTCCAGTGCCCATTAGCTGTGCTTCTTTCTCACCCATGACAGTTTACTTTTCGTGATTACTAAAGAATCCTTAAAATGAAAGATATGCTTTCCTGTGGGGGCAGCAAGGAAGAAGTGGAGAGGTTACATCCCAGTCCTCAACAGCCTCGGGGGGCATCAAACCGTAAGGGGCTGAAGGGTTCTGCCTTGACAGCTTCGTGCAGAGCTAACCTCCAGGAAGGTCCAGTGTTTTTTTTTAAAAGGAAGGGGATGTGGTGGTGAAGGTGCTAAAGGAAAATGTGTCTCAAAGTGTGTGGGTGGACAGCGCCTGGGGTTCATGGAGGAGGCTGTGATCCAGCCAATGTTGGGGGTCCCTTTCATATACCACAACCGTGAATGAGGGTCCATGGAAAGAGATGGGGATGTTGGGGTGGGGTCAGATGGCTTTAAAGGGAATTGAGTCACATGCTGAGTTAAATTCAGGACCTCTCAAGGGTGTACAAGGCAGTAACCAGACATTTGAGTATACATTTTAACGCATGTATTAATTTAGTGAATGTGCTGAGGGGTTTCCCTGCTTCTCCCATACCTGGGCATTGGCTACTCAGGCAGCAAAAATATTAAGAGAGTTTCCTTTTTTTTTTGTTTTTTTCTAATGAGCTTTCCCTGGAAAAATAAATCTGTTTCACAAATGAGGCTATATATTCAGGTATTGAAACAACCATGTTATAATTATAGAAGTATGCTATTTGTATTGCACGTATATGTTGTATGAAGTTCATACATGTCATCCAAAAAGCCATACAGGGCATTTCTCTGGAGCATCTGATTTAGTTATTTTTCCCAGGATATTAAAGGCTAAAATTTTTAGGCTTCAAGTAGAGAGAAATTGAAGCAATTTTGTACCAAACATCCACATTTTATGAGAATAACTTTGGCAGGACTGCAGAATGTCATGGCTTAGACAGATCTACTAGTTGACCAATTTAAACAACTTTACTTGCCATTAGAGACAGAAGAGTCTAAGACTTGGTGTATTCCAGAGTTCAGATTTCAGTCACTTCTCCAGAGCCAAGACTATAATTTTCCAAAAAGAAAGGTCATGTTTTTTCTGGAAATAGGACAGGATTGCAGAACTGTCTTTTAATGAGCAGAATTTAATAAATCAAAAGCTTAGGGAATAAACTTCTCATGTGGGTTTAAAGAAATACCACACAGTAAATTTTCTGAGTTTATCCAGATTCTGAAAAAGTGTTAAGACTGAAATAAAGCCCAATTAAATTACTAGCACAGCACACTCCACCCTCCCTTAAAGGCTTCCAGCTAGAAAACCCTAGGACAATATGCTGTTTCCATTAAAAATCTTGTTCTACTTAAAAGTAAGGATTCTGACAGGCAAAATACAAATTGTTATGGAAAAATTAGGTTTACAAGCATTTGAATTTATAAAAGTCAAATTATGAAAAAGTTCATCCATTTTCACATTTATTTTTTCCATTTTTATTTTTATTTATCATTATTTTTTACGGTATCGATATACACTCATGGTTTCACATGAAAAACAATGTGGTTATTACATTCACCCATATCATCAAGTCCCCCCTAAACCCCACTGAAGTCACTGTCCATCAGTGTAGTAAGATGTCACAGAGTCACTACTTGTCTTCTATGTGCTACACTGTCTTCCCCATGAACCCCCCCACACCCTGTGTACTAATCATAATGCACGTCAATTCCCTTCTCCCTTCCTCCCCACCCACCCTACCCCACCACTCCCCATTGGTAACCGCTAGTTCCTTCTTGGAGTCTGTGAGTCTGCTGCTGTTTTGTTCCTTCAGTTTTGCTTTGTCATTATACTCCACAAATGAGGGAAATCATTTGGTATTTGTCTTTCTCCATCTGCTCCATCCATGTTGTTGCAAATGGTAGGATTTGTTTCTTTCTTATGGCTGAATAGTAGTTCATTGTGTATATGTACCACATCTTCTTTATCCATTCATCTACTGATGTCTTTTTGAGTCTGAGAATTTGTTTTCTTTGGATAAATTCATAGGAGTGGAATTCCCGAGTCAAATGGTATTTCTATTTTTAGTTTTTTGAGGAACCTCCATATTGCTTTCCACAATGACTGAACTAATTTACATTCCCCGAAACAGTGTGGGAGGGTTCCCCTTTCCCCGCATCCTCACCAGCATTTGTTGTTCCTAATTGGTGTGAGGTGATAGCTCATTGTGGTTTTAATTTGCATTTCCCTGATGACTAGCGATGTGGAGCATCTTTTCATGTGCCTGTTGACCATCTGAATTTCTTGTTTGGAGAAGTGTCTGTTCATATCCTCCGCCCATTTTTTAATCGGGTTCTTTGCTTTTTGGGTGTTGAGGTGTGTGAGTTCTTTACATATTTTGGATGTTAACCCCTTGTCGGATATGTCGTTTACAAATACATTCTCCCATACTGTAGGATGCCTTTTTGTTCTACTGATGGTGTCTTTTGCTGTACAGAAGCTTTTTAGCTTGATTTAGTCCCATTTGTTCATTTTTGCTTTTGTTTCCCTTATACGAGGAGATGCATTCAGGAAGAAGTTGCTCATGTTTATATTCAGAAGATTTTTGTCTATGTTTTCTTCCAAGAGTTTTATGGTTTCATGACTTACATTCAGGTCTTTCATCCATTTTGAGTTTACTTTTGTGTGTGGGGTTAGACAATCCAGTTTCATTCTCTTACACGTAGCTGTCCAGTTTTGCCAACACCAGCTGTTGAAGAGGCTGTCATATCTCCATTGTATGTCCATGGCTCCTTTATCATATATTAATTGGCCTTATTATATGTGTGGGTTTATATCTGGGCTCTCTATTCTATTCCATTGATCTGTGTCGGTTCTTATGCTGGCACCAAATTATCTTGATCCTTGTGGCTTTGTAGGAGAGCTTGAAGTTGAGGAGCATAATCCCCCCCAGCTTTATTCTTCCTTCTCAGAATGATTGCTTGGGCTATTCAGCATCTTTTGTGGTTCCATATGAATTTTAGAACAATTTTCCCTAGTTCGTTGAAGAATGCTGTTGGTATTTTGATAGGAATTGCACTGAATCTGTAAATTGCTTTAAGCAGGATGGCCATTTTGACAATATCAATTCTTCCTATCCATGAGCATGGAATGTATTTCCATTTACTGGTATCTTCAGTTTCTCTCATGAGTGTCTTGTAATTTTCAGGGTATAGGTCTTTCACTTCCTTGGTTAGGTTTATTCCTAGATATTTTATTCTTTTTGATGCAATTGTGAATGGAATTGCTTTCCTGATTTCTCTTTCTGCTAGCTCATCATTAGTGTATAGGAAAGCAACAGATTTCTGTGTATTAATTTTGTATCCTGCCATATTGCTGAATTCAGATATTAGTTCTAGTAGTTTTGGGGTGGATTCTTTAGGGTTTTCTGTGTACAATATCATGTCATCTGCAAACAGTGACAGTTTAACTTCTTCCTTAGCAATCTGGATGCCTTTTCTTTCTTTGTGTTATGTGATTGCCGTGGCTAGGACCTCCAGAACTATGTTGAATAAAAGTGGGGACAGTGGGCATTCTTGTCTTGTTCCTGAACTTAAAGGAAAAGCTTTCAGCTTCTCACCGTTAAGTATGATGTTGGCTGTGGGTCTGTCATATATTGGCCTTTATTACGTTAAGGTACTTGCCCTCTATACCTAATTTGTTGAGAGATTTTATCATGAATGGATGTTGAATTTTATCATATGCTTTTTCAGCTTCTATGGAGATGATCATGTTGCTGTCCTGTCTGTTATATGGTATATGATGTTGATGGATTTTCAAACATTGTATCGTCCTTGCATCCCTGAAATAAATCCTACTTGATCATGATGGATGATCTTTTTGATGTATTTTTGAATTCAATTTGCTAATATATTGAGTATTTTTTCATCTATGCTCATCAGGGATATCCGTCTGTAAATTTTCTTTTTTTGTGGTGTCTTTGCCTGTTTTGGTATTATAGTGATGCTGGCCTCATAGAATGAGTTTGGAAGGATTCCTTCCTCTTCTACTTTTTGGAAAACTTAGAGAATGGGTGTTAGGTCTTCACTAAATGTTTGATAAAATTCAGTGGTGAAGCCATCTGGTCCAGGAGTTTTGTTCTTAGGTAGTTTTTTGATTACCAATTCAATTTTGTTGCTGATAATTGGTCTGTTCAGATTTTCTGGTTCTTCCTGAGTCAGCCTTGGAAGGTTGTATTTTTCTAGAAAGTTGTCCATTTCTTCTAGGTTATCCAATTTGTTAGCATATAGTTTTTCATAGTATTTTCTAACAATTCTTTGTAGTTCATAGTGATTTTTCCTTTCTCATTTCTGATTCTGTTTATGTGTGTAGACTCACTTTTTTTCTTGATAAGTCTGGCTAGGGGTTTATCCATTTTATTTTCTCAAAGGAGCAGCTCCTGTTCTCATTGATTCTATTGTTTTAGTCTTCTCGGTTTTATTTATTTCTGTTCTAATCTTTATTATGTCCTTCCTTCTGACTTTGGCCCTCATTTATTTTTCTTTTTCTAGTTTTGTTAATTGTGAGTGTAGACTGTTCATATGGGATTGTTATTCTTTCCTGAGGTAAGCATTTATTGCAATATACTTCCCTCTTAGCACAGCCTTTGCTGCATCCCACAGATTTTGCGGTGTTGCATTATTGTTGTCATTTGTCTCCATATATTGCTTCATCTCTGTTTTTATTTGGTCATTGATCCACTGATTATTTAGGAGCATGTTGTTAAGCCTCCATGTTTTTGTGGGCTTTTTTGTTTTCTATGCATAATTTATTTCTAGTTTCACACTGTTGTGGTCTGAGAAGCTGATTGGTACTATTTCAATCTTTTTTAATTTACCAAGGCTCTTTTTGTGGCCTAGTATATGATCTATTCTTGAAAATGTTCCATGTGCACTTGGGAAGAATGTGTATCCTGCTGCTTTTGGGTGGAGTGTTCTGTAGATATGTTAGGTCCATCTATTCTAATGTGTTGGTCAGTGGCTCTGTCTCCTTATGTATTTTCTGTCTGTTTGATCTGTCCTTTGGATTAAGTGGAGTGTTGAAGTCCCCTAAAATGAATGTATTTTATTTCCTTTTTTTTTGCATTCTATTTCCTCCTTTAATTCTGTTAGTATTTGTTTCACATATGTAGGTGCTCCTGTGTTGGGTGCATAGGTATTTATAATGGTTATATCTTCTTGTTGGATTGACCCCTTTATCATTATGTAATGTCCTTCTTTGTTTTGTTACTTTCTTTGTTTTGAAGTCTATTTTGTCTGATACAAGTACTGCACCTCCTGCTTTTTTCCCCCTATTAGTTGCATGAAATACCTTTTTCCATCCCTTCACTTTTAGACTGTGTATGTCTTTGGGTTTAAAGTGAGTCTCTGGCAGGCAGCATATGGACTGGTCTTTTTTTTTTTATCCATTCAGTGACTCTATGTCTTTTGATTGGTGCATTCAGACCATTTACATTTAGGGTGATTATCGATAGATATGTACTTATTGCCATTGCAGGCTTTAGATCTGTAGTTATCAAAGGATCAAGGGTAACTTCCTTACTATCTAATTAAACTCACATTATGCTATTACAAACACAATCTAAAGGTTCTTTTATTTTTCTTCCATTTCCTTCCTCCTCCATTCTCTATATATTAGGTATCATTGTGTACTCTTTGTCTATCCCTTGACTGACTTTGGAGATAGTTGATTTGATTTTGTATCTGCTTCATAATCAATTGTTTTCTTTACTGTGTTTTTATTTTCTCTGGTGACAGCTATTTATCCTTAGGAGCACTTTCATCAATAGCAGTCCCTCCAAAATACACTGTAGAGATGGTTTGTGGGAGGTAAATTCTCTCAGCTTTTGCTTATCTGGAAATTGTTTAGTCCCTCCTTGAAACTTAAACGATAATCTTGCCAGGTAGAGTATTCTTGGTTCATGGCCCTTCTGCTTTATTGCATTAAATATATCATGCCACTCCCTTCTGGCCTGTAAGGTTTCTGCTGGGAAGTCTGATGATAGCCTGATGGGTTTTCCTTTGTATTTGATCATTTTTCTCTCTCTGGCTGCTTTTAATAGTCTGTCCTTATCCTTGATCTTTGCCTTTTTAGTTATTATATGTCTTGGTGGTGTTCTCCTTGGGTACCTTGTGTTGGGAGATCTGTGCACCTCCACGGCCTGAGGGAGTATCTCCTTCCCCAGATTGGGGGAATTCTCAGTAATTACCTCCTCAAAGACACTTTCTATCCGTTTTCCTTTTCTTCTTCTGGTACCCCTATATATTGTTCTGTTTAGATTGGTCACATAGTTCAATGTTCTTTCATTCCTAGAGATCCTTTTTTCTCTCTCTGCCTCAGCTTCTTTGTATTCTTGTTCTGTAATTTCTATTTCATTTACCATCTCATCTACTTTATCTAACCTGCTTTTAAATCCCTCCATTGTATGTTTCCTTTCAGATACTGTATTCTCTAATGATTGAATCTCATTTGTGAATTCTTCCATGAGTTCTGGAATAATTTTATGTACTTCCATGAGCATATTTATTTTTATTTTGAATTCTCTTTCAGGAAGATTAATGAGTTGTTTCACTTGGCCCCCTTTCTGGTGTTTGTGGGATTTTGGTTTGAACCAGGTTCCTTTGACATTTCACATTTATATGTGGTATCCTCTAGTACCCAGAAGCTATACTCTCTGGAGTTGCTGCTTCTAGCTGCAGTGACTGTCTCCACTGCCAGGGCCAGTAGGCCAAGTGTGCAGGGAGATGCCTCTATGCTTTGCTCTTGTGGCTGCTGTAGTTGTGGCCTCCCTCTGGCTGGCCTGGCTCAATGGCTGGGGCAGCCGGTTTGCAAGCCATTGCTGGCTGGGAGGAATGCACAGTGGGCTGCATATCACGGTGGGGGGCCTTCGGGCTCCTTAGACAGCTAGGGGGATGGAGCACCTGAAAGTTCCCAACCTGCTGGGCACAGTGCACCTGGACAATTTTGTCTACCTGTCCTTTCTCCTGAGCAGCAAGCTCTGTGCAATCCTTGCCCCTTTAGCAGCCCTCTCACTGTTAGAAATTCTCTGCCTTTCTTTTGTCTCAGAGTGGCCAGATATAGATCCGTTTTCTACAAGTGGCTGGAATCTCAGTCTCTCCAAGTATTCTGCCTGTCTTAGCTTTCCAACCCCACTGATGTTCAGAGAACCATGTAATATAGGTTTGTGCTCCCAAAGTGGATGTCCAGGGCTGGGTGTTCAGCAGTCCTAGGCCTTCACCCTCTCCCTACTCAGTTTCTTTTCCCCCCACCAGTGAGCTGGGGTGGGGGAAGGGCCTTTGTCCCGCCAGATCAAGGCTTTGGTACTTTACCCTGTTCCATGAGGTCTGTTCTTTTCCCCAGGTGTATGCAGTCTGGCGCAGCCTTCTTTCCTGTTGCTCTTTCAGGATTAGTTGTATTAACTGTATTTTTCACATTACATGTGGTTTTGGGAGGTTTGTCTCACCTCTCATGCTGCCATCTTTAATCCTGACAGATTTTCTGTTTTAGGAGGGTTCATGTGTAGTTCCTTTAAAGAGGAAATGGTCACACTGTATACAAAATATTTAGACTTAACTTTTCAGGAATACAGCAATTGTGTGAATAATAAAACTCCAGGTCCCCTCACATCAGCATGATGATTTCTCATGGGAAAAGAAGACTGTCTGTAGTTGGCAGAGGCCTGAGAGGCTGCTGCTCTGTCTCCCCCAATCAACATGACCTGTGTACACGTCTCATGCACAGACACACAAGCCCTGTGCATGTCACTGATTTCTCAGTGTTGGAGCCTGGGGAGCTCCAACCCCAGTGAGTTTAATTACAGGTTGTGACTGCTTAGGTGCCAAATGTCTTGGTCATCTTCCCAGATTACCATCATCTCTAAGGTTGAGATGTTCCAGGAACTTTTGCTGTCCTTTCTACAGTGAACCACTGTTTTTTTGTGGCACAACCTTTATATAAAGATCTGAAACTTGATAGGCTGATACACACTGCAGCTCAAACATTGTAATGCCATTACCCGGCTTCTTCAGGGCTTGCTTTTGTCTTTTCCATATGTTTGACTATCCTTAGACACTTCTTGAAATTTAAAAAAAGTTCAGATGCAAAAACATGCGTGCATGTATAACAAGGGACAGAAACTATGTCCGGAGAAAACTGCACAAATTTGTTCATTACAAAAGGTCCACTCACAGAAAAATACAAGAAAACATTTGGGAAAGGAACTGGTGTTTTGGATATAAGATAATTTACACATAATCCATACAATCTTATTTTATGTAGAAACAGGTCATTACAACAGCTGTAGAATTCACTACTTTGTCTTATAATTACATGAAATCTTTTCCTTTAGAAACATCTCAACATAACAAAGCATACAAAAAAGCAAAGTGCATTCTGAAAAGGAAAATCCAATACTTGATCTTATCATAAAAGATATGTGGAAAGATGCATGCACCATTCTCACCCAAAGGGCCAGCTCATGGCTGGGTTTCCTTAGGAACCATGTGCTCCACAGGCCTATTTGGCCTGTGAATCTCTCCGTAGTCCTACAGTTCTCAACAGAATTCACGAGTATCAGCTGTAGGATTGAGCTTTGCTTTAAGTCTGTCTTTGTAGTTGCAATCAATGAAGTAAACAAGAAACAGTTCATTGTTTTACTTAGAGGAAAAACATAATGGTGTTGGGTGAAGAGCCTCATTCCATTAGGGTGTAGGCCAGTAGGTATGGGCCTGCAGCCTGCTTAATAACCACTGGCTTCACTATCTGATTGGTGGGCTAATTTTGTTACTGAGGTTTCCAAATTAAGCCAGAACTTTTTAAAAAACTGAAGGTGCCTGCATTATCTCCTCTGTGCAGCTGTGCAACTTATAATGAAAAAACACCATTTAAAAATAATGAAGAATTATTTTCATCTCTATAACAGATCCCTGACCCAGTGCTTCTCCAATGCAAAGGAAAGGCAATCCAGAGAGTGCAATCCGGCTAGCACATGCGGGCAGGCCACAGCTGGCTAGTAAACAGCATGTTCTCGGGAGGATGTGTTGAGATGCACCATTGGCTAAAGTGAACTGACAACACTCCTGTGGGGTGCTGGGCTCCTGCCCAGCATGGTAGCAGTGTGTCCTAGAAGCTCAGAGGCAAGGGAAACCTGGCCAGCATTCTTGTTCCTGATCGTTTTCCACATGCCAGCTGCTGTGCCCCGGACATGGGTACCATCAGGAGTTCTGAAATGTATGCAGGGAAGCCAAGGGTCAAACTCCCCTTCCAAGCCCCCATGGCCACCCCGGGTCATCCATCCACTGGTTAAAGCTGAGTGCCACTGACGCAGCTGAGGTGCTGGGCACTATCAGGGCAGCTGCTCAAGGCCTGAGGACTCTGACAGGCTATTGAGCCTGCGAAGCAGTGGTGGGGGTGTGGGCTGCAGGGGGTAGGCCAGGGTCCCCGGCTGTTGCGAGTAGGTGTGGAGAGAAGTGGTGAGTCCTCGTGCTACTGTCAAAGAGGTTGGTGTCTGCTCGTGGGAAGGTAAAATTTTCCAGAGGAGGTTCTGCACTTCAGCTGCTCCTCAGCTGCATCCCTGGGGTGGCCCTGCGGATGGGGGCAGCTGCAAGACTCCAGTTCACTGGGGGCTGGCACTGGGGCTGGGGCAGCACTGTGGTAGGAGGGTGGGCATGGAGAGAGGAAGCTGAGCACTGCCAGATGGGAGTGAACCCTGAAGCCAGCCTCCCTACCAGCAAAAAGGATTCCTTCGGGCCCCATGGGCTTGGAACTAGGCTGTGGGATTGGTTCTATTAAATGTGGGCTGGTGCTCTACATGTGCCCTATACAGTTTTGGATTTTGGAACCTGAGCCCACATGTAAATAATCAACATGGCAGAATTCAAACACAAAAGCAGGCCACATTCTATATACAAATACCTAAACAGTCATTCTCAAGCCATGCAGAACTTCAACATCACCTTAAAAAGCCTGTTTTGGCCCAGTCTAAATAGAAACCTCCAGGAACTGGGGAGAAAGGGTGCAGGTGTAGTATTTAGGAAAAGCTCTCCAAATAATCTTCTAATTGGAACCTTACTTTGGGATATACAAACACATTGCATAGCAAGTAGAAAAAGAATATCAAACCTGAGTGCAGTTTTATAACTTTATTTGACAATCAGCTGTTAGTTCTCATCCACATTAACTGTCTGTAGATCTGGGGGAACAAAAAGAGCAACAGCCTGTCAACTTCCATGTGCACACACCATGTTTTACTTTAACACTCCAGAAACCTTTTCTGGAAGGGTTTAGGCAAGTAATAGTATTGCACATGGCCTTTTTACTACTCAGGTATGGACCTGTTTTGTATCCTTCTGCATTTTTCTACACTGTGACACAATAAAAAAAGGGTTTTCCGATGTTGCCTGTTCTGCATAGGGAACCACTCAGCCTCCCTATTGGAAGGATGCCAGGCAAACAGGTGCTGGACAGATAAATTCACATTATAAAACAGCCAAGGGTATTTTCTAATTTAAATAGCTTTGTGGGATGGAATAAAACTTACTTTTGAAGGTGGTGACAGGGACATAGGTAACCAATGTATAGAGCTTGTTTGGGGAATCTTCATCCTCATTACGTTTTCTGGACAACCGCACACGGATACGGTATGGGACGTTCCTAATAAAAATAAAAATTCTGCTAAACTCAACGCCAGCTCGATTCACATACCCCATCTCCACTTCTACAACATGCTCCCAATGCTCTGTCCTTGTCCTAACCTGACCCATCAGCCACTCAGGTGTCTAATCAGTTCCATGGAAGATAAACAGCCACAGGTGGACATTAAATATTTATGTCCTGGCAAGCGGCCACCACTGATACCTAAGTTAGAGAGAATGTGGGCCCAAACACGCCAGCTCTCTTCCCTGTATCACCAACACCCAAGTCCTGCTTATGGGATTATCTGTTAAAACGTCAATCTGGACGAACACTAAAAACCCCATGGGCCATACTGAACATGTAAGATGATTAAATGTTCAGTTTCCCCACCTTATGCACATAACTCCTCACGTCACCTTACCCAACCTCTCAGCAGGAGCATTAGGGCTGACTCTCTCTCCTTTTATCAATCTGAGGACACAAGGTGTCCTGACACTCAGGAGTTCTCCTGGCTCACGTGATACCACTCCCCCCATCTCAAGGGAGCTCACTGGCGGCTCCTTTATCAGACAAATCCTCAGTGCTGGCCCCCTGCAGGGCTGCATCAGCTCCGTTATCCCACCAACCTTAACTGTAAAATACTACAGTCCCCCGCACCCCGGTCCAGGCTCATGTAACCACTCAGTCCACGCCAGCACCAATCCCTTAGCTGGTCCCACTTTGGCCCTGGACCTTGTGTAGTCCTCCACTGTAAAAACCACCTTTCTGCTTAATTAAGCAGGGTCTGAATCTCAGCACTGCTACATCTGGGTGGGATAGCTCCTTGTGGTGGGGATGAGACCTTGCGTGCCGTAGGATGTTTAGTAGAATCCTTGGCCTGCGGCGACCCAGGAGTGAGAGCCAGCAGTGCCCCTGGGGGAGTGTGGGTAAAACTGCCCACTTGTCTTTGCTTTGACCTGTAAGACCCACATCTGTCCCCTGCCCAACTGTCCACCCTCATTCACTGTTGTTCAAGTCACTCCACTCCACCTAGGCTGACCTCTGCCCCCGGATCACACCAAGTTTGACTCTCTGCAGTGCTCTTACAGACCCTCATACTGCTGCTCACTCAGCACTGGGGTCTCTGTTCAAATGCCACATTACAGGGCTTCCCTACAGACTCTGCCCCACCCGGAGTCACTGTCATAATTTAATACTTCCGTATGCATTAGCTAATGACTGACATACAGATTGTGGGATGAGGTGGTTGAGCAGCGTGACTGTGTAACACAGTTTAGGTAACACAGGTAACTTTAGCACCTTATTCCTTTGGCCCAGACGGCTTTGTTGAGCCTGGTGTCAATGCGCACATCTGGAGTTCCCATCTCCTTCATGGCAAATTTCCGGATCTCTTTGAGTGCCCGAGGGGCACGCTTCTTGAAACCCCTGAGATTCAAATATAAAACGAATTACATGGGTACAAAACTAAATGAAGCACATAACATCGGATGTCCTATTTTCATAAAACAAATTTAAACCAAACCTTAACAAGGCAGGAAAAATCTTTTTCTTCACCACTATAATGCCCAGCACTAGTGTTAGTACCGGGACACAGATATGCACAACCCAATTTGATTGATATACAGTCAAGGTTCATTATATGACACTCATGAGATGCTAGTACACACACTGGTTAACCCCTATTCTGATAAAAACACCCGGAAGGTCTAATAATACCACCTACCAAGGAGAACATAATCAAAGAATGATAGAATACGCCTGTACATAATGCACACAACACTTAATTAAGTGTCCTCAGGTCAAACGGAGTTATTTGTCACATTTTAAGACATGCATGCTTTTGGAGATCATTCAATGCTTAAAGGGCAGCAGCATGAAGTAAACAGATTTCCCCTCAAGAGTCTGAGGAGGACAGTCCATTCTACAAAACTGACAGGAAGGGCCAGGCACTTGTTACTGCCTCATGTCGGTTCTGACTCTGAGTCAGGTACTATGAACCTATCGTTTAGGTAAGGGTACATAAATTCATTTGCATTTAATGCTATCGATTAAATAAATGTGAAAAAGCAAACTTTAGTATGAGTTGAAATTATCAAGCACTTGGGTAAAGTGAAGGCCATTCCAAGTGGGGCAAAGACCAAAGTCTAAAGAGGTGTCCCATCACCCCAGGACTGGACATCAGGAAGAGGCCATGCCGAGTACTGGCTTCTCCAACACACGGCAGGGTGCCTGGCACTTCACAGGGCCCCACACTTGTGTATGAAGCAAACCTATGAAATCCAGTAACACTAACACATGGAGCATGCCAAAGTGACAGAATTCCTCTCTAAGACCTTTGTGACTTCCCGTGGCCTACAACACATGACTCCCCACACACCCCACTTCACTTTGCTCTACCATGCCTCTCCCTACTCCCTCTGTTCTACCCTTGCCGGCCACCTTGTTATTTCTAGGGTATATCAAGCAACCGCACTTCACTCACTCACTCAAATACTTAAGGAGCTAGAAATAAAAGGTGCTGGAATCAACAGTAGTAGCTCTAACAGACTAATCTCGTTCTTCTCATAGCTTATGTGGGCGACACACAGAGTACATGAAACTGCATTTTAAGTAAGACACCCAAGGACACATCAGAATAAAAATCTAAGATAATGATGGAAGCCACTCAGGGATCCGAGAAAAGCATTCAGGCAGAGGGAAAAAAGTAAACATAAAACCAGTTACTCTGAATCAGGTACATGTCTGGTATAATTAATAAGAGAGTAAGTGCCCAGCTCTGTGGAAACACAGCAAGAACTTTGGCTTCTACAAGTGAGATGGGAAGGCAATGGAGGGTGTGAGGACAGACCAGGTGTTTGGGGGTCGGGAGGGAACCAGGAGCTGCTAACTGGAACCATCCGACACAGAGAGAGAGGATGGTGGTGGTACCAGTGCAGTGGGCTTGGCAGTGGAAGGCAGAGCCATCAGGACACGCTCACTTGTGCACAGTGAAACAGAGAAGGCCATGAGAGAAACAGAAAGGTTAGGAGTTTGGTTTGAGAGGCCTATAACACCCAAGCGGAGACGTTAACAGGGGCTGGGCATTTGAGGCCCTAAGACTAATTGCTGTTACCAAGAGTAGATGGAAAGCAGAGGGGCTGAGTTCTGGCACTCAACATTAAGAAGACGGGGTGTGAGGAGGAACCAACAAAAGAGACCGAGAAGGAGCAGGTAGAAGCGTGGGGTCTTTGGACATAAAAGGAATAAAGCATTTTCTACAGAAGAATGAACTGCCAGTTGCTGCCAATCAAGTCAGGCTGAGAAATGACCAAAGGATTGAGTACCATGTAGGTCTCCACTTGGGGATTTTGTAACAAAGCACAAAGTATCTGAAACACTTCATCACCTGTAATGGCTCACAGCACACTTTCCAAACATCCCATTATCTGTGTGGCCTTTAAAACAGCACCCTTTCCACCCAGTGACTTAATTTCCACTTGGCAGTTTTTACTGTTTTGTATCTAAATCTGGTTGCTGGACTTGCTGCACTAAGTAGCCTCTCTGGTTCCCTGCTGATCCGCAGGGCCCAGGACAGCTAAGTGCTGCATAAGCACCCCAAATGCATGCCTACCTGAAATAAAGGGGCCTGGGGTGGAACGTGCTTGTTCACAAGCAGTGTTAATGCACAGAAAAGGCAGTGGATTTTTGACCCAGAAGCCACCCGAGATCCCAATAAGACATGCTTACACACGGCCCTCACTCGGCTTGGAATGCAGAGCTGAAGTGCCCGCCCCAACGTGGACACCACTGCACATTTAAATCAGTCGCAGAATCAGCTGCCTCGAGACGAGGACTGCCCAGTGAAGTGCAAGAAATTCTGCTCCTTGGACTGGTGCCTGAGTATTTTGCCATGTAACATTTGCTATTACAAATACTCCAAAGTATACTCGAGAGATTTGGTCTCCATTTTCAGCTGTAAGCACCATACGGAAAAAGGGGGAAACTCACTAACTTTAAAACTAAAACCCAAACTCCACTGCAAAAACCAAGGGCTAGATTATTGGTTATCATTCTCAATCTTCCTGTACATCACAAATGCACTCCCCCAGCGTCTTCAAAAACAAACACTGCCCTACAACCCCACCAATACATTCTTTTTCTGTCTCTCTCTGGTCCACTTCTGGTATTACAACTCAACCAACACAGAGCGCACATATCTGTGTGGGTCAGAAGGCTAAAGCAATCCATTTAAGTGTTCGCATTCCGGGTTGCTTTCCCTCCTACCCACGTCTTTCATCCTTTAGCCAGCCCAGGTCGAATTCAATTGCAAAGCACGGAGTGGAATGACTTTTATCACCACCAAGTTTTCCCAAAGTGGCTCCTCCCGAGTTTTATTATGCAATGTCAAGTTTCCAGTCACGAACCTCTGAGCGTCACACGTTAAACTCTATAAATCTTAAATAGGGTCTTCGGAATACAGATTTGTTAATATTAAGAAATGTTTAATTTCTAAGCACCCAGCCTTCAGTATTGGGCAGACCTCAGTGACACCGGAGGCTGAGCTCGGGAGCCCGTGCAAGCAGGAATCTGGCCCAGTGCAAGCATACTCACACTCCATGGATGCGCTTGTGAATGTTGATGGTGTATTCCCTGGTCACTACCTCGTTGATGGCGGAACGGCCCTTCTTCTTCTCGCCACCCTTCTTTGCAGGAGCCATCTAAACCAAGGAGACGAGCCGGCTCAGACCAGAGAGGACGCATTCGGTTGCAGAGGATCCGGCCATTCCCTGAAGCCCCGGGTCTGGGCTAAGCCAAGCCGCCCACGCCGGGTCCAAGCATCCGCGCCCCGCAGATGCCCCCACCCCGCAAACCCCTGCGGCCCCGGCTGCTCCAAGCCTGGTCGCTCTCCCTCCCAGGCTACGGGAGCCCTTAAATGTAGCGCGTATTCCCGTCCCCCCGGAACGCGGAGCCTCGGGCCGGTTCAGGACAGAGCCCGTGGTCCCGGTCAGCACACTCCGTGGCGGGGATGGAACCAGATCCCTGAAACCGGCACCTAGCGCCCATACCTACTCTGCCGGAGCCAGGTTCGCAAGGAAGAGCGCGACGTATTGTGGGAGACGGACAGCAGCGCCGCGAATACAACTTCCGGGTCGCCTGGAGGCGGCGGGCTTGGGGGTGTGGTGGGAAAGGGTGGAGGCGCGGTGCAAGCGGCTCTTACGTACGTGACGCACGCCGCGCGACCCGTGGAAGGCGAGCGGCCTTGGGGGGCGGGGCCCGGGCTGGCCGCAGCTGCGCGCTCCCGCCGCGCGCCCCAGTGTGTAACGCCGTGCGCTCTGTCTGCTCCCTGCGGCGGAGTTTCCTCCTGCTCCGCGCGTGGGAGGCGCAGGAGGGATTTGAGGGTTTTGTCTAAGTCTTCGGAGGGAGCCAGAACTCAAGCCACCGTTGGATAGGAGCAGGCCCGGGAGGAGCAGCCGCTCTTTTGTTTTTCCCAGTCTCTCATTGATTCGGCCACCGTTAACTGAACGTGTGTGCAGCGCCGTGCAGATGAGCAAAATACAGCTCGCTGGCGGGTGCTCACCGTCTCCCGCGACAGGAAGGCTGTAGGCAGGCTTCAGCGCTTGAGCAGGGGCTCTGGGATCACGTATGTGAGGCAGGCCTTGGTGGAACGCAGGCAGGTAGAACTCAAGGCCACAGTAAGAAGTACTCGGGAGGGAACTAGTGTTATGGATCCGCAGTAAACAAACGGCACATTCTGGACATCTGGAGAATTCAGCCTGAGAAACATGGGAGTCTTCTGATCTCATCTTGGCTGTAGCAACCATTCCCAATTGATCATGCCTGTCCATCTTGTCACAGGGTGAATTCTGCACCTCCACATTTGCTAACTTTAGTTAAAGCAAGATGTAGAGGTGGACAAAGTCTCCCCTTGTGCCGCATCAGAAAAGAAGGGCCTTTCCAGAAACCCCCAGCATCTTTCCACCAGTCATTGGCTGGTGTTGAGCCTCCCTTCTGATCATGGCTGAGAAAGCAAATACCTGCCAAAGACAAATGGGAAAGTCATGATTCCCTTAGCCTAATGATGGTTTTTGTTGTTTTGTTTTGTTTTTTTTGGCCTGGCCAACACACATTGCTGTCCCACACAAAATTAGGGTTCTTTTAACAAGGAAGAAGGGGAGTTGCATTTTGTTTGAACCTAATGACACTTGCTCTCCTTTCCTTCTCTCCTCACAGTGCCTATTCTCTTCCTTGGGCTCAAGCACCTGAAACTTGCCTCAGGCCTTTCATACCTTAATGACCCTTTGGGATAACTTCTCTGATCCTGGCCCCCTACTCCCACTCTCTGCAGGTATGATCCTGCCCTTTGTAACTGGCTCACAGCATCTAGAGGGGAACTGAGCACCTAGGCATCCCTGGCCACCATCCATAAGGAGGTCCCGGTATCATCATAGATCAGAAGTCTGGTGCCAGCTGACTCGTTTGCATGGAAATGTTATGGAAAACCTGGACTGGATTGCTGATGGAAGAACCAAGCAGCACTCGGAGGTTTTGGAGGGTGGAGGTTTATTTCACACCAGGAGCCTCAGAGCAGAGTAACCTCCAAAGGTGTGAGCCCTGAGCACAAGCAAGGGTAGCAATTTATACTATTTTGCTTCCATATATGTGGCATTTGGTGTGCACAGCAAAGGGTGAAAGAGGAGTCCAGAGGAGTGAGAGAAGGGGAGGGGGCCAAGAGTTTTCTGCTGACCTTGTTGGCCGTGTTAAATATTTTCCTTCTCAGAAACATGCAAGTTTAATGGGAATTGAGTCAAGCTGATGGAATGTAAGTAGAGCCTACTTCTTGTTGCAGCAAAAAGACCTCTCTAGTGGAAATCTACAAAACGATCCACTCAGATGTCAACTCTGTGGCTCTAAGTAAATGTTGAGCATATAACTGTTTGGTTTGAAGGACTGAAAATCCCTGGCCTGCCTCGGTTTCTCAGGTTTCTATCCAGCTCTGCAGGCTCTTCCAGCTTCTCCTTTCATTGCAAGCTTTGGGTCATGCCTGTCAGTCACTGCTGGCCTCCCAGAGACCAGAGCCACTAGGATGAACTTCGTGTGCTTTTTAACTCTCCAGTGCCCGTTAGCTGTGCTTCTTTCTCACCCATGACTATTTACTTTTTGTGATTATAAAGAGTCCTTAAAGTGAAAGATATGCTTTCCTGTGGGTCAGCAAGGAAGAAGTGGAGAGGTTACATCCCAGTCCTCAATAGCCTCAGGGGGCATCAAACTGTAAGGGGCTGCCTTGGCAGCTTTGTGCAAGGCTAAGCTGCAGGAAGGTCCAGTAGAACTTACCAAGAGCCCCTGAAATTTTTTTAAAAGGAAAAGGATGTGGTGGTGAAGAAGGTGCTTAAAGAAAATGTGTCCTGGAGCATGTGGGTGGACCAGCATCTGGGGGTTTATGGAAGAGGCTGTGATCCAGCCGAAGTTGGGGGGGGGCACTTTCATATGCCACAACCGTAAATGAGGGTCCATGGAAAGAGATGGGGATGTTGGGGTGGGAGCAGATGGTTTTAAAGGGAATGAGTCATATGCAGAGTTAAACCCAGAACCTTTCAAGGGTGTATGAAGCCGTAGCTCGACATTTGAATATACATTTTAAGGCATATATTTAGTGAATGTGCTAAAGGGTTACCCTCCGTCCCCCAGAACTGGGTATTGGCTAGTCTGGCAAAAATACTAAGAGAGATTTCCTTTTGTTTCTAATGAGCTTTCTTCCCTGGAAAAATAAAGCTGTTTTGCAAAATTATAAGGCTATATATTTTAGCCATTGAAACAACCATGATATACTTAGACAAATATGTTGTTTGTATTGCATATGTATGTTGTATGAAGTTCATATATGACTATCCAAAAATCCACATAGGGCATTTCTCTGGCGCATCTAATTTAGTTATTTTTCTAGGTTATTAATGGCTAAAACTTTTAGGCTTCTCATAAAGAGAAAAGGAAGCAATTTTGTATCAAATGCCCACATTTTATGAGAATAATTTTGGCAGGACCGCAGAATGTCATGGTTTAGACAGATCTACTAGTTGACCAGTTCACCATGTTGCCTGTATAAACAAAAACTTTTATTTAATCAACTTTACTTGCCATTAGACAGAAGATTCTAAGACTTGGTATATTCCAGAGTTTAGATTTCAAGTCACTTTCTCAGAGCCAAGACTCTCTAATTTTCCAAATAGAAAGGTCATGGTTTTCTGGAAATAGGACAGGGTTGCAAAATAGTCTTTTAGTGAGCAGAATTTAATGAATCAAAAGCCTAGGGATTAAACTTCTCATGTGGGTTTAAAGAAATACCACACAGTAAGTTTTCTGAGTTTAACCAGATTCTGAAAAAGTGTAAGACTGAAGCAAAGCCCAATTAAATTAGTAGCACAGCACACTCCACCCTCTCCTAAAGGCTTCCAGCTAGAAAACCCTAGGACAATATGCTGTTTCCATTAAAAATCTTATTCTACTTAAAAGTAACGATTCTGACAGCCAATTAAAATATAAATTGTTACAGAAAAATTGGGTTTACAAGTATTTGAATTTTATAAAATAGTTAAATTATGAAAAAGTTGATCCAGTTTCACATACTTTATGTTTTAGGAGGGTTCATATCTAGTTCCTTTGAAGAGGAAATGATCATAATGCATACAAAATACTTGGACTTATTTTTCAGGAATACAGCAACTGTGTGAATAATAAAACTCCAGGTCCCCTCACATCAGCATGATGATGCCTCATGAGGAAAGGGGACTGTCTGTAGTTGGCAGAGGCCTGAGAGGCTGCTGCTCTGTCTCCCTCAATCAACATAACCTGTGTACATGTCTCATGCACAGACACACAAGCCCTGTGCATGTCACTGGTTTCTCAATGTTGGAGCCCAGGGAGCTCCAACCCCCATGAGTTTAATTACAGGCTGTGACTGCTTAGGTGCCAAATGTCCTGGTCGTCTTCCCAGACTACCACCATCTCTAAGGTTGAGATGTTCCAGGAACTTTTGCTGTCCTTTCTACAGTGAACCACTGTTTTTTTGTGGCACAACCTTTAATATAAAGATATGAAACTTGATAGACTGATACACATTGCAGCTCAAAAAGCCTAATGTCATTACCCGGCTTCTTCAGGGCTTGCTTTTGTCTTTTCCATATCTTTGACTATCCTTAGACACATCTTGAAATTAAAAAAAGAAAAAGTTACCTGATGCAAAGATGTATGCATGCATGTATATAACAAGAGACAGAAACAGCCTCCAGAGAAAATTGTACAAATTTGTTAATTTATTACAAAATGTCCAGTCACAGAAAAACACAAGAAAACTTTTATATTTGGGAAAGGAACTGGTGTCTCGGATATAAAATAATTTACACATAACCCATACAATTTTATTTTATATAGAAATAGGTCATTATTACAACAGCTGTACAATTCACTACACTTCATCTTATAATTACATAAAATCTTTTCTTTAGAAACATCTCAACATAACAAAACATACAAAAAAAGCAAAGTGCATTCTGAAAAGGAAAATCCAATCCTCAATCTTATCATGAAAGCTATTTAGAAAGATGCAGCATTCTCACCCAAAGGGCCAGCTCATGGTGGGGTTTTCTTGGGGACCACGTGCTCCACAGGCCTGTCTCCCACATAGTCCTAGACTTCTCAACAAAATTCTTGAGTATAAGCTCTGGGATTGTGCTTTGCTTTGAGCCTGTCTTTGTAGTTGCAATCAACGAAGTAAACAGGAAACAGTCCAGTGTTTTATTTAGGGGAAAAACATAATGGTGTTGGGTTAAGAGCCTCATTCCATTAGGATGTAGGCCAGCAGGTATGGGTCTGCAGCCTGGTTAATAACCACTGGCTTTGCTATTTGATTGGTGGGCTGATTTTGTTACTGTGGTTTCCAAATGAAGTCACTAGAACTTATTTTTAAAAACGGAGAGTGCCTGCATTATCTCCTCTGTGCAGCTGTGCAAATTATAATGAAAACAAGCATTTAAAAATAATGAACTATCTCTTTCATCTCTCTAAGAGATCCCTGACCCAGTGCTTCTCCAATGCAAAGGAAAGGCGATCCAGAGAGCGCAGTCCGGCTAGCACATGTGGACAGGCCACGGCTGGCTAGTGAACAGCATGCTCTCGGGAGGATGTGGTGAGATGCACCTCAGCTAAAGTGAACTGAGTGACAACACTTCTGTGGGGCACTGGGTTCCGCCCAGCATGGCTGTAGACTGTACCCTAGAAGCTCAGAGGCAAGGGAAACCCGGTCAGCATTCCTGTTCCTGATCCTTTTCCACATGCCAGCTGCTGTGCCCCAGACATGGGTACCATCAGGAGTTCTGAAATGTATGCAGTGTGCAGGGAAGCCAAGGGTCAAAACCCCCTCCCAAGCCCCCGTGGCCACCCTGGGTCATCCATCCATTGGCTAAAGCTGAGTGTGACCCAGCTGGGGTGCTGGCACTACCGGGGTGGCTGCTGGAGGCCTGAGGACTCAGACAGACTGCTAAGCCTGCGAGGGGGGCGTGGGGGTGTGGGCTGCGGGGGGTAGGCCAGGGTCCCGGGCTGTTGCGGGTAGGTGGAGAGAAGTAGTGAGTCCTGTTGCTCACTGTGCAAAGAGGTTGGCGTCTGCACCTGCGAAATAAAGAGAAAGGGCTCTGGAGGAGGTTGTGCGGTTCAGCTGCACCCCTGGGGTGGCCGTGCAGATGGGGGCAGGTGCAGGACTCCAGTTCACGGCTGGGGGTGGGCGCCGGGGCTGGGTCAGCCCCCTGGTGGGAGGATGGGGATGAAAGGAAGCTGAGCTCTGCCAGATGGGAGTGAACCCTAAAGCCAGCGTCCCTGCCAGCACGAGGGATTCCTTCTGGTCCCATGGGCTTGAGACCAGGCTGTGGGACTGGTTCCCTGAATGTGGGCTGGTGCTCTACATGTGTCCTGTATGTTTTGGAAGTTGGAACCTGAACCCACACGTAGATAACTGACAGGGCAGAATCCAAACATGCATGCAGGCTGCATCCTGTGCACAGTGGTCCCTGATTCTGAAAATACTTCTAGGTACTTCTATTCACCAGTGTCTAGCAGGAGGCATCCTACTTTAAAGCTCAGAAACTTCCACAGGTCAAACCCTAACTCTAGAACCTTTCATCTTATCTCCCACTAGTCCCATCCATGAAATCTTCCCCTCGGGTAACCAGGCCACCCGTACTCGAGGCTGCCCAGGCACATCTGCCCCTCCAGTTTTGCTCCGGCTGGGTCTCTTGCTGGAACACTGTCTCTTCACCTTCACTCACGCACCTGCACTTTGAGCATTTCCCAAATGTCTAGCTCTACAGGAGGGGCCCCTGAGTCCTTCCACCAAGGCCTCCTAGCTACAGTACTGTCACTTGGCATTAACCTACAGCCTGGCTGCTGTCTGTGACATCCCTTTCCCCACACTGCACCATGAGGGCCCCTGACGGCAGTGAGGAGGCTTAAGTGCTCTTTGTATCCTTAGGTCTGAGACTTGGATGGAATTGGTGCCTGCAAACACCTTCATTGCTATGGCTGAAGAAATCCTGAGAGGACTCCAACTGCTCCCAGACCATCTTTGCCTTTCTACTTCATCAGTTCCTGTCTGAAGCCACTTCTGTATCTTGCACACTAACAAGATGTGCTAAGGTGAAGTCTTGAGGTGACTCCCATTATATTTGAGGTAAGGGAGATTTGAAAAGTATATATACCACAGATAGTCTGGCATTAAAGTACATTCCAGATCTTCCGGAATGACCCTTTTCCCCTGTACTCCACTGTCCTTGAAATGTCTCACTGTGTACTCCTGTGGCTTTGAAGGTGCCCAACTGAGCAGGTGAAGTGAGGAGAGAGCCATGCCCCGCACTGAATTGGGAGATGGAGGCTGGGAGGGACCCCATAGGGCAGGGGCAGGGTGGGAAGGGGGGCCCCAGGCACACATGGAAGGGGAGGCCAGTGCCCAAGCAGATGCTTCCATCCCACCTGGAAACCCAGCCACTGGCTCTCCCTCTCTCCTTCAGTGAATTAGGCCCTGCTGGGAGTAGGGACCTCGTGTGAACATGCCCCCCACTTTCCTTAAAAGCCCCAACTTCATGCCACATCATATGTGTTAAGGAAGTCTGATGAATCTTTAACTACATATGATTTAATCTTATATTTGTATGAGATGTTATGTATAAAACACGAACCCAGTAGGCATAGTAATTGGTATCTGATATTTGCTCTAAAAATTATGGACACCCAAATAAAAATTACTTTTAAAAAATGGGTCTTTTTAGCACATAACTGTATGAGGCTTAATAGCTGATTCTAGTTTTCACATACTATATATACATAAACTTTATAAATTTTAAGCATTATAAACTTATAAGAATTCAAATGCAGATCTTCTGGGCCTGATCTTGGTACTGAGGATTAGTTTCACCCTAAAAGTGAGGGAGGAAGGGCCTGGCAGGCCTGCTGTGGTGCTGCCCTGTCCCCCCAGTCCCCTGGGTGGCCCAGGTGCCCACCTGCAAGAAGTGTGGCTGGTGCTGGGCCTGCGCGGGCTGCAGGGGTGGCTGCTGGGTGGTGGGGAAGCTGGGGTGAAGCACTGCCCGCCCCATAAGCAGGATGGGAGGCGAGGCGCTGCTGCTCGTCGTGTGCACATCTGCATTTTGAAACATGGCCGGGCTCTGTGGGTACCTGTTTGGTCACACATGAGGAGGAGAAAACAGATCTTTCAGAAAGAGATGTTGGTATGACAACAACTGTATGAGCAACAAAAAAAAAAGTAGAGAGATGGGACTTTATCAAAATGAAAACCTTAGGTGCATCAATGGACACATGAAGAGTATTTGCAAATCACAGATCTAGTAAGGGACTGATACTCAATATAACAAGAATTCCTATAATTCAACAAAAACAACCTGATTAAAAATTGGGCAAAAGGCTTGAACACACATAAGAAAAGAAAAAGATACAAATGGCCAATAAGGATAAGAAAAGATGCTTAACATTGCTAATCATTAGGGAAATGCAAGTTAAAAAAATAATGAGGTATCACTTCACAGCTATTGTAGTGGCTATTAAGAAAAAAGCCAACAAAGTAACAAGTGTTGGTGAGGAGATGGAGAAATTGGAACCCTTCTGCACTGTTGTTGGGAGTGTAAAATGGTGTGGCTGCAGTTTCTCAAAAAATTAAACAGAATTTTTTTTGATCCAGAAATTCTACTTCTGGGTATATGCCCGAAAGAAGTGAAAGTAGGGGCTCAAAAAGATATTTGCACACCCATGTACATAGCATTATTATCCATAATAGGCAAAAAGTTGGAGCAACCCAAGTGTCCACTGATGGAAAAATGGGTAAACAAATTGTGGTACGTGCATACCATGGAATATTATTCAGCCTTGAAAAGGAAGGAAATTCTGACACATGCTACAACATGCATGAACTCTGAGGACATTATACTGAATGAAATAAACCCATCATAAAAAGACAAACACTGTGCGGTTCCATTAGATGAGGTACCTAGGGCAGTCAGATGCATAGTGACAGAAAGAATGGGGGTTGCCAGAGCCAGAGGAAGGTGGATGGCAAATTAGTGTGTAATGGCTATAGAGGTTCAGTTCAGAAGATGAAGAAGTTGAGCTGGATGGTGGTTATGGCTGCACAGCGATGTGAATATACTTCATGCCATAGAACTGAACACTTAAAATAGATAAAATGGTACATGGTATGTTACATATATTCTACCACAATTAAAAAAACAGGTGTTGATGATAATGGTCCACTAAGAAGGGACAGGAAGGCCACTGAGGAATGCTGTGAAGAAACATTTGTTGGAAGACCCTATGAAGAAGTCCATTTTGCACTCAGTTTTTAGATATGTTATTTCTCCAGATGGGGTCATTTGTAACAGGTGTTGGGGGTTCCAGACTTCCCCTGAAGAGGCCTGTGTGTTGTGGAAGGCAGGCTCTGCCATGCCCACAAAGAAGGTCACATCTACAGAGCTGGTAAGGGATGTGGGGAAGTCCCTTGGGTTGACTGAAAATGGCACTTAATAGTTCCCAGAGGAAAAAATTTCCTCTTTTCCTACTTCACTGCATTTAAGCAACTCTGAAAATTGATGTTAACAGGATTCTTTGTTTCCACTTACTTGGTTCACTTAGAAGAGGCAAAATCCTAACCCCAGCCCCCGTGACCCAGCTGAAAGCCTCATCAGAGAATGTAAGGGCGGCTTCCCAGATGTGCATTCCCGTCTCACCATCAGCGGGTTTGTGCGGGGATGAAAAGAAATAATGCAGGCCTCAGAAATGCCCAGTAACCATGGCTGTTGCTATGACTACCGGCTGAAGGAGGACTCAGGGGGAATGTCTTCCAGTGGAGGGTCCCGGGGGTGGCTGTGAGGCCTTGGAACGAGGGCTCGCCAGGTCGAATGAGCAAACACTGCCCCAGTGAACTTCTGACACAAATTAAACCACAGTTTATATGAAAAAGACATCTGTGAGATAGCTGTTTCTACTTCATTTCCAAGGGCTAGAAGTAATTTTTCCAGTAGCTTTTCAAGAATTTGTTCCTATGTCTCTAGTAACCTTTGTCCCTAGTAATTAAACAGCTGAGCAAAGCTGCTTGCAGTCCTGAGGGGTCTCAAGTGAGAGCTGGGGGAAAGGAGAGAGGGAAGGCTGTGTGTCTGGGCAGAAAAGGAGGGCCCCCACCCGCAGGGTTTCCCAGTCCTGTGGCATGGGGCCCAAACCACACCGCAGCCGAGCTAGAGCTGGCCTGTAGGATCCCCCAGCACCTTGGTGAGCTGGAGCTGGGGAAGGGCCCTCGGAAGGGGTATGAGGCTCCGTTTTCCTGGGATATTACCAAGGGTGAAAGCATTTAGATCTGCAAAGATGTCCGAAGATGATGACAAATTGGGGACATATTTGATAGTGTCATTGAGGTCTTGTTCTAAGTGTGGCATGCTGACACAAAGTTTTGTCTTCTGAAATGGGAAGTGGTGGAAGAAAAGCTAAAGGGAGGAGTCTTTTCAGATGGGGTGGGCATACTCTGACCCGCCTGTTGTGCAAAACTCACAAGGAAAACTGCTGCCTGAGACCACCCAGTGCAGTTCCCATCTTCTGCTGCCACCTGGGGCCACCTACTTGATTTGCCGTCCGGTCCTGCCGGCCTCGGAGGGCTGCCTCGCATCACAGGACCCAGGCATCATTGGCTGGATGGGCTGGCTCAGCAGGAGCCTTTGAGCAGAGGAAGAGAGAAATGGGAAACTGTGATCAGCATCCAGACTGTAGACCTGCTGGCCACTGACTGCCCCCGTGCAGCCCAGCTGGGCCCTTTCTGGCTGACCCAAACCCCCTGTGCCTGCTCTGTTCTTCGAGCACAGAGAATGCAGTGGGTCACTTCCTCTGGCCATCCAGACCCCTGCCCTCTTCTGTGTCATTAGCTGAGATCAGCTGCAGGACCTTTAGAATCTGTCTGAACTTGGCCTTGGTCTACAGTGGAAACAAATATTGTCAAACTTGGCCTCAGTTATCTTGCAAACAAGGACAGGCTCTGTACCTGAGCTGCCGATCGTGGCTGAAATCCGGGCTGGGCTGGCACGGGCTGGTGTCCGGGTTGGCAGATGCAAGCGTGGCCAGGCTGAGGGCTGGCGGGAGCGCGGTGGCAGCGCTGAACTGGGGTGCCAGGCTGCTAGTCAAGGGACCACTTCCTGGCATCATCTGCACGTTTCTCATCGGCTTTGGGCCCTGGAGCAACCATTTAAATGAGAGGGGCCATCTCTCTAGGGACCCTGCCAGAAACTCTCCTACCCATGCAGGCCTCTCTTCTAACTTTGCACTCATGACTATTTCTTGAATCATTCTGATCTTGTGACCATCTTCCCCACTGGACTGATAGCACCACAAGGGTTCTTTAAATTTGCTGGGTCTAGGACAGTGCCAGGCTTTCAGTGGGCAAGGGACAAATGTACGTTCAACAAATGGATGCAGCTACCTTCCACACCAATTTCACTCCAGACATGTGAACCTCCTTGCTTTTCCTCCAACTGCCCAGGCCAACCCATGCCTCAGGGCCTTTGCACTGACTGAGCCCTCTATGCAGAATGCTCTTCCCCCTGCTGCTGATATGGTTCATTCTCTCACCCCCTCAAGGTCTTTGCTCAATTACTGTATTCTCAGTGAGGCCTTCTTTGGCCCCCTGTTTAACACTCTGGCCCATCTCACCTTCCCTGTTCCTACACTGTCATGCTGTGATGTCTACTTGTCTCTCTCCCCACTTGGATCAGAGATTCCTTTTTTCTCCTTTGTTTGCTGCTGTCCCTCAGTGCTTAGAACTCAGTGCCTGGCACGCAGTGAGTGCTCAATAAATACTCCCTTATATGTGTACTCCTCCACATTCTATTGTTCATTATCTGTTCATGTTCCCAGAGTCCCTGCTACACTGGATTGCATTGGGGTCAGGGACACCTCCTAGTCACCCTGTCCCCTGTGGGTTGGTGAGTGGCAGGAACTCAGCAAATAGGTACAGAATCCGTGATTACATATGTGAATATGAGATGCTGGGTCCTGCCTCCTGATCTGTGATCTTCCACAAGCAGGGGCTCAGGGCTTAATTCCATTAGATTCCAGTGCCATTTATGGACAAAGGACTGTCAGAGTACAAGGTCACTGGTGGCTTGTGGTAAGTGGTAATGTCTGTGGGAAAGGTGGGGAATCTGGGGCCTGGGAAGGGCCCCAGGGAAAGGGACACTTAACAGAAATGGAGAGCCTGTGTCCTAACTAAAGCCAGGAGCAGATGATACCTAAGGACATATGTCAGGATGAGGCTGCAATGTCCATATTCACCTCAAAGCCAACTCAGGATCAAAGCCGAGTTCCAGCTGTGTGACACCTTTCAGGGATCTTACTGAGACACTGGGGGAAACCTGTGCAACCTGGGGGGCTTCAAAGTGGCTTAGAGGAAAGGAGAGACCCCCCTGCCCACTCTAACTGAGCCCTGGTCACAGGGAACCACTCCACAGGCTTCCAGTTTATGAAGTCTGCAGGAGGCCCAGGTACCCTGGGCCACCCTGTGGCAAGGACCAAGTGTAGAGGCACCACATTTACCTGGGAGGATATCACACTTGAGTCTCTGAGCAGATGCTGGTTAGCCACTGGGGCAGAGGCTATCTGCCTTTGCAGTTGAGGGCTGGCCCTTAGCTGGGGCTGGGAGCTGGGCGCCGGCCTCTGCGGGAGCTGCTGCTGAGCCTCGGGCCGCGGAGTGCTGCGGAAGCTCAGGCATGCAGCTGGTGGCTGCAAGAACATCTGTAAGTTAAAGAACAGGAGCACCTTTATGGTGGGGCCACAGGGCTGCCCAGCCTGCCCCTCTGTGTGCTCCCGGCCCACGGAAGAGGTTTGCTTTCTTTGCTCTCTCTGGCCTGCCTGGGAGAGTCCATCTGCTCGGCATGGAGACACTGAGTGCTATGATGCCACAAGCAGCGTGCAGGGCCCTGAGATGGAGCAGGGGATCAGATACACCAACCGTACCTTCAAGAAGGTTATAGACTAGTGATGGAGGGCTAACAGTGCAAAAAACACTTAGCCCCAGTTCTATCAGTAATTTGTATAAAGTCTATCACTTATTAGAAGGGAGGACTATCTTATGGATGCGATGAACTGCAGAGGGTTGGATAACCTGTGGCATGGGCTGGCTCAACCTGGCAGTAGGGCCAGGCCCCGTGCCTGGCCTTGAATCTCGGCCCAGTGACCAGGGTCTGTACCCACATGGCGGTTGCACACCTTCACCCCAGTGCTCCCAGCGGAGATGGAAACCTGCTCCCATTATCCAGGTGACTCTGCATTCCCAGGAAGCCAGTGAGTGCACAACAGGACCAAGGACTTTAGACTTACGTTTACAAGTAAGTTTTATAATCATTATGGTAATCTCTATGCATTTTATCTAAGATGTTTCAGACACTCAAAAACTTGGCATATAGTAGCCTGGTAATTTTAATTTGAAAGGTTTAAGAGAATTTGATCAAGTTTATCAAAAGTGTTTAAATGTTTGTGAAAACCTTGATCTACCTCATTTGTAAGGTTGGTGTATTCAATTTAAAAGAATTGCTTACGTGCTTAGATTTTACTTCTTAGGTTAAATCTGCCTTGTTAGGCATGTGGAATGTTTGAAAGATTCATATATTAAATTTGTAAATTAATGGCTTTAGTAGATGATGTTGATTATTTATAATTTGTTACATTTATAAACTAATTGAACATAAATAAAAACAGTTAAAAGCACTATTTTTTAGACCAAATTAGATTTGTAAATAAAATATAATCTGTAAATTGACACTAAAGGCTTAAGAAAGACAACTTTAATAATTTTAGCAGTAAGTTAAACCCCAAGACTGTAACTAGTTCTTTTAGCAAAAGCTCATCTTGGGCATTACAAACTGGTATTATCTAGATACCAGTTTCTTGACAAGCAGTGTTTAGGCCACTTTCAGCCTTCAGTGTTGAGTCTCTCAGTAGGAAGGCTCTCTTCCTCCCAGGGCCTGGAGTTATAATCTCAATTCCTGTCCTCAGGAATTTTAACCTCAGTTCCTGTTAGGGTTTTGGAAAGGCAGGCGTGGGACCACAGCAGGCAGCACGTGGAGGAGCACCTAGAGATGGGTGAGTTCAGGCACCTGCTTTGCAGGTGGAGCTAAGCCATCTCCCAGAGGCCCAGGGTGGGCAGGGGGCTGATCTGGACTAGGTGCCCACCTGCTACCCTCTCCACCCAACCTCTTGATCTCCTGCCTTTCCAGTCAGCCCCACCCCCACCAGAGAAGCCTGAAGTTTTGAATGAGGGCTCTTTGTCACTTTAGAAATTAAGAATTTTCTGGGTCCCCCTCATCTCTGACTCATTACTGTTCAGTAGAGATTCAGTTTGAGGTTTAGTACTTTATGCAGTCCCAGCTACCTGTTACAATATGGATTGTTTATAGCACATATGGTAACCTACACTTCATCACTTCAGCAAAAACCCAGTTGTCAAACTAAATAATATTTTTTTCCTGGTAGGATTTGATTTACTTTCTAGTCAGAGTTCAAATAAGTGCAATCTTTATTTATGGCAGGCAGTATAATCTATTTTAAATCAGACATACTTTAGTTCAGATTACAACCCCACCATATGCAAGTGGTATGACCTTGGGCAATTTTCACAACTTTCAAAGCCTTAATTTCATCATTAACAAAGCAGTGACATTAATGGCACATACCTCATAAAGGAATAAATGAGATTTTATGCTGAGACACAGTAAATGTTAGGTAATGATGATAATATTTAACATGAAAAAAAGAGCTACTTTCTACTTTGCCTCTTTGGCATATAAAAACTATCTGAGAATGAATGAATGGAGTAAATAAGTGAACAAATGAGGCTTTTGGTCAAAGAAGGGCAAACTGTTTCTGCTTGTGTTATGTCAGAGCGGGCTTTGCCTGCTACAGCGTCCCATTGGTGTGTGCTCTCTGGGGGCAGAAGCCCTGTCCTGGTTATCTCTGTATCCCCACAGTGCCTACCCAAGGGCCTGGTGCATAACGGGTCTCGGACGGATGGACCGAAGGACGGATGGACGGATGGACAATAGGGTGGGTGAAAGGATGGTCGGATGGATGAAAGAACCAGTCCAGAACCCATCATTTGCGATTGCTACAGGTGTCCTTCCAGGCATGACTGAGTAACCAGCAGAGGGCGCACATGCCCTTAAAAGAGAGCAAGAGGCAGCCTTCCCTGGACTGCAGGGGGTGACAGAGCCTTGCTGCAGAACAGCAGCCCGGAAGCAGTGTCCACGACTCCACCTAAGTGCACACACCGACACCCCAGAGGACTCTGCTTATAGCCCACTCTTTTTAAAATAGTCCATTGATGTCACATAAAGGACTTTGTGTGGGACAATCCTGCTTTGCTGCTGTGTATAGCCATGCCTCTGTTTTATTCACAACAAAGTAGAATTTTATGACTTGAGAAGATGACTTCTTAAAAGAGCTCTGGCCAATTTTACAGGAAGTGTGAGAAAAAGAATTCCCTATTTCAAATGGCAAAGGTTATCAGGGGAAAATAATACTTCTAATTTTCAAGAACCAACCAATCCTATGCTCACATGTGGTTTTTTCATTATTATAATCTGCTTATGTTTACAAATACTTAGCATTACAGGACATTTCAGAAATAAGCAAAATAGAGATAATGTATAATGAAACCCCCTGCATCACCATGAGGCTTCAGCAATTATCAATGTTCTGCCGTATTCTCATTTAACCTATCTACCCACTTTTTTAGGGGAGGAGTGCAGTAATTTTTACTTGCTTATTCTTTAGGCTTGAATCACATAGCTTTTTTTTTTTTAAAACAACTATCACATTTTGGCTAAACATTTTGGGGCATATTTCTTTAAATCTTCAAACTTGCAAAAATACAAGGCGGCAGGCATGAGAAAATGTTCTCTGGCTTGACTATCTGTGGATTTCCACGTTCTTTGGAAAATTCCACTGCAATGATAAGGTCATGGGGATGAAAAGAGGGAAGCAACACATTGCACGGCTTGATTTCCACGCCATCCCTTACAAAACCCAGTGTTCCTTGGCATATATACTTTGGAGGCTAACAAAATGCACTGGTCATGGGGAAGAAGAAAAATTCTTCAGAAGGAGGAGTGAAAGAGAGAACCGTGTCTCCTGTTATTTTAGAATTCAGCTTTCATATTGAAAAGGCAGGAGATAGCAAAGTCCAGGCTCTGAGGAGGATGTTCATACGCCTACCTTGCTTTTAGCAGTTTCTGGATCAATTTCTTCCCTTCCTGATAGTGTAAAAATTCCATTCAAGTAATTGGAGTCAGGCAAGTTCTCCCAATTGGGCCCTGGGTCAGCAGGAAAATGGTACAGCTGGGAAAGAAGTGAAAGGGCCCTGGCCACCTTTCACTGCGGCAGGCAGCTCCCTTGGCAGTCAGTTTCAGGGGTGTCGCTGAAGACCGTGGGGGAGTGGCGGACTCTGCATGTGCCCTAGCCTGTCTCTGCAAAGCCTGCGGGCCACATGCTTGCACACTGCCTTGGGAGGGCGCTGGTGTGTCGCTGCTGGGCTCTGTCCTGAGTGGGCAGCCACCTCTGGGCCAGGAGCAAGCAGGAGCACCTACGTGGAGCCCAGGGAGGCAGGCAGGCTGGCCGGTTGGCCTCTCCTGCTGCCCCCACCTCCGCCCGGTGGAGTGTTCAGCTCAAGGTGCACAGAGCCTGCACGCAGTGCTGTCAAGGCCTGGGGACCAGGATGCCCTGTGCAGGGGCCTGTGTGGACAAGAAGGTGGGGGAGCGCCAGGCTCAGTACTCTAGTCTTTTCCCCAGGGGTCTACGGGTCTCTCCTGCTTCCTTCCCTCACCTAAGAGGGGTGTGTATGCTTCCAGCTCTCAGTGCAGCCCCAAGGTTAGTTAGGGACATGCCCAGCTAAAGGCTGGGCCCACAGAATGGGCTGTGCAAGAAAAATAGTCCTGGCTGGACTAATATAAGTGAAACTTGGTAAAAATAACTTATCTTCAAAAGAGATTCAATATATAAGATTTTTTCTCTAAAAAGACTCTCTCAAGAGGATTCAAAGAAGTGGTTATCTGCGGGGTGGGGAGGGGTGGTCCACAGTCAGAAGCTGCTGCTGTCAGAGAATGCAGAACCACCCAACTGGCCTGCCACAAATGGGGCCAAGAAGTGCCAGGGTGCGACCTCCAGTCCCCAGCTCCTGGAGTTTCAGCATGCCAGTCAGCTGGGCTCAGTAAGGCAGTAGGGAGGGAGTCCTGCCTGCCTCCAGAGATACACCCCAGAGCGGCAGGGAGGGCAGAGGCCGTGTGGTCCCCTAGCTGGGAGGGGCACTACCTGGATGTTGGAGTCCTGAACCAGGCAGAGCTGCTCCTGGATCTTGTGCAGTTCTTCCTGCTGCCACCGGATGTTGGCTTGCAGCATCCGCGTCCTCTGCTCCAGCTGGTCTTTGATAGTCTGGAACATGCTGAACTGTGCTGAAAACTTGAGGTGGGGTCAAAACACAACCAGATGAGTTATTTCAGCCTCACCAACAGATGTTGCTGCTCTTCTGAGCAGCCTGACCACTTTCATTCTGGTCCCCATGCATCCTTTCCAGCATCCCTAGTGAGTGACCCACGGCTGGGGAGGCAGGCAAGGTGTTCCTCCCAGGAGTCCCCATGTGGGCTCTTCTCTGGCCACTGGAACCTGCAGGTCTCATTTACTGCCCTGTAGTCTGGGAGGGCCACAGAATCGGGACATGATTTTGTAAGCAGTTCTTATAAATGACAGACAAAGGGTTTTGGAGATGAATGTCAAAAGCAGGGCATCAGGAGCCCTCCCTCCCTTTTTTCTTATCTAGGTCTTGATACTCTGCAAGAGACAGCTTCATAGGCAATTTGGGTCCTAAAATTATCCTAAACCTGATCTTGGCAAGGAGGGTTCTTCTGTAACCATTCACAAATGAACTTGGATCTGATGATACATTTCACGGGGCTCTGCTCTCCAAACCAGCCTAGGTACCTCTCCCTCACATTCCCCAGGCTCACTTACTGCTATGCACTTCTTGAAACTCTGTGCAAAAAAGAACTAGGGAGAAGAGCAGCAATACAATCACCTGCATTTGCCTCGAGGGCTATACTAGCAGAGGGTGACTTTGTAGGAGGGACATTGATATCTTCCCTCTGATTCTTAATCCCTTTCTGGAACAGAGGTTGGCTGTAGGGAGCTTTTACAGGTGATCTCTGCCCCATGTCACCTGTCTAACTCAACACAAGGTACTTTCCTCCCACGGAATGTGTGCTGAGTGGAAGATCATAAGATAGGAGGTGAGGCTGCTCAGGTCTGAGCTTTGTGGGGCTCCCCATGACTTGTCTCTTGAGGAAAACGAGTTCACTGAAACTTCTGCTCTTTTCTTTCTTCTTCACCTTCTTTTATGACTCAGCTTCCATTCCCTCAGTTTGAAGCCCAACATTCTCTCTAGTCTGTTTCTTGCCTGTTGTCGTTTGCAAACACCTCCAGAGACTTTGTCTTTTCCTCTGCCCTGTGACCCCTCATAGACGGAGAAGCAAGGAGATCAGCTGAGTTTAGAATACAGAGGGAATAACTGACTACAATTTTTGGAGCGGCAAAATAATAATAAAAAGAACCAATAATGGCAAAAAGAATAATAATGGCAGGGACCCACACGTGCCAGTCATTGCTTCAGCCCAGCAGAGGCAACACTGATTCTCTACAACACACCATGCCCTGCGTGCAGAGAGGCTGTAACTCACTGGAGGTGGTACACCAGAAGGTGACAGGGCCAAAAGGAGAGGCCAGAGTCTCAGGGGCTGCGTGAGGCCAAGAGATTTTACCAGCAGCACTGCCCCTGCCCCTCAATTCCACCTCGATCCAGAGCAGTTTCGCCATCATGAAAAGCTTTCATTTAAAAGGAAAACGCTGCCGCTGAACACGAGTTTAAAAATACCTGCGCTTTACCAGACTGTACCACAGAAATCTCAATCAGAATGTAACTGATCAAAGCACTCAACTGCAATTTTGAAAGAGACTTCGATTGAGAAAGAAAACAAGCTCTATCAGGTATTGAATTTAAAAAACAAAACCTTAAATAGCTTCTGTGGTGGGTTCTACAAAGTTGGGAAGCACCCAGGGCTGTGCCTTCCATGCCCAGTGGAGAGGGTGCTCTGCTTGCCCACCTGGCCCCAAAGGGAAGCAGTGGGGCCGGGCAGGTGGCAAGGGGCCAGCAACACACTTAGCTAAGTGTCAGTATGTCTACAGTTGTCCTTATTTCCTCAAGGCATTCCAGGACACCCCAGCGTTAGTTTCCTGTTATATTCTTGGTCGTGGCCTTTTTGAAAAAGAGACGTTTACTTGGAGACATTTTAGAAACAAACCATGAAGCAAGACCACCTGTCATCCAGATTCTCCAACTGGGGAGCTTATTTCCCCCCCTTTCCCTGAGAGGGCGCTGCAGTGATAAGACCAGTGAGTGGAGCAGAAATTGTAGAATCTCATTGTTCCGCAGGGAGAACTTTGAGGAGCTGTCTGACTCCAAAGTTCAGCATTTTGCAAGAATGTCTTCAAGAATTTAGTTGTTACAAAGTATAATGTGCCTAGCAGACAAAGAACTGTTTCTGTTAATTAAAATGAGATTCAGTAAATGAAAACTAAGGATTTCAAAGGCCCTAATCACACCAGTATGTATTATAAAACAAAGAAATTCTTACTCTGCAAGACCCAGAGAGTAAAGGAATTCTCATTTTATGTGCCTTTGGGTTGAAAAAAGTTACTTATTTCTTAACAAATGTGCCTTAGAAATTTGAAGAGAAAAAAAAAATCCTTTTTTCTTAAAGAGGACGAATGTAGGTGAATTAGCTGACTGTGTGTGTGAGTAGCTTTTACATTCTTACTTAAGCCCACCTCTAGCAAGAAGTATGTGCCAGCCGTGTCTTTCTTCTTACAGGAAAATGTCGGACTTTTCCTGACATAAGCTGTTCATGGGACATATGTTCTGAGAATGTTCATCAGTGAGGACAGGCTTGCACCAAGACAGAAGTCCAGACTTTGCCAAGAGTGTGACCAGTGCCACATGCTGGTGGATCACCACCTAGAATCCCACTGGGGCCCGAGTGTGGGGCAAAGCTGACCATCCTATAAAGAACTGAAGTGAAAGCTCTGGCCTCTGTGGAGTATATGCCAATCAGCTCAACCGCCCTCTGACCATAGATTTCATCCAGCCTCTCACCAGACCTTGAGGATGTCAGACATTTAAAAAACTCAGAGCTCAAGTATATACCCAGGTCCCTCCTCCCTGCTAGGCCCCCACCTCGCCACCTGGCAACCTTCTACCCAACCTTCCAAGCCCAGTTCAGGGGTCACCTCCTCCAGGAAGTCACACTGGATTTCCCAAGGCAGAATATTTCCTTACTGGTTCTATAAAAATACATACTCTGACACGGTGGCTTCTCTGTTTACATGCCCATCTCTCACTCAAGCTCTGCATACCAGGGCTGTGGCTGTGGCACCTGCATCTTTGCATGCCACTCATACGCGCTCACTCACTGACCCAAATACCAGCTAACTCAGTATTGCTGAAACAAGGAATTACTCAGCAAAGCTGTGGTCCATTTTTTTTTAAAAGAAATGTGATAGTTATAGCATTATATTGACAGCATTTAGATCCTTACAGTCTTCCTATGACATTTGGCCTAATCCAGACCTTTCCTAAAATATCATGGTCAATTTGGAGTTATAGGAAATGCGAGGAGCACAGAAAAGCGGCAGAGAGAACAAAGATTGTTCTAAGGGCTGAGAAACAGAGTCTGGAGCAAAGCAACAGGAGGAGGTGTCCGGAGAAGATAGGATGGGGGAGAGGACAGGCGGGCGTGAAGTTCATAGCTCGGCCCGCTCACCTGCACGTCGGGAGAAACATCCCTTGTTGGGGCCTTTGGGTTGGTACCCACACATCAGCACCAGTACCCCCCACGTTCAGGAGGACACCATGCTTTATGTGGTGGGTGAGTGCGGCCACTGGGTTCCCCTTTCTGTATCCCAGACTCACCTGTGTCATGGGGGCAGGTGGGCTCTGCAAGATGGTCTGAGGCAGCAGCTGCTGGGCAAGGTCACAGGACGTTGAGGCGGGCAAGGGGGCCTGGGCAGGGAGAGTGGCTTGGTTAACATACATGGAGGTATGGGGGCGCTGCCCCTATGTCAGCAGGGCTCTCCAGCGTGAGGGAGGCTGGTCTACACTAGAGTGAAGAGCTCACTTCCAGAAGGCATATGTTCCCCCAGAAAAGATGGGCAGCCGGCTGCACTGCTCATGCAGGGCACGGAGTTGGAGCCGGCCCTCGCCTGGTGAAGGGTGCTGGCTGCCCCAAGCAAAGTGCTGGAACCACTCAGCATCCCTGCTGCCTCCTGGCCATGGTGTGCCCGGCAAGGCACCACCCCCTGCCAGAGATTGGCGGCTCTGCTCCACTTGCCCTCCATGCCTCCTGTCCTAGGCCCCATTCTTGCTGGGCCTGGTTGTTCTTCTCCCAGACTCATAAATTCTGAGTGGTGCTATGGAGCAGCATGAGTGGAGCTGTATTCTAAACCGTGTCGGCTTTGTGTGTGGTCCTTACCCTTTCTGTCCAACACTAACACAGATGGACAGACATGCCAGGCACGTCTGTGGCCATTAACTCATGCAAGCAGTGAACACTGGTGCCATTTTGCCAGACTCTGCCTGGACTCTGTTAGAGAGATTCCTGGGAAACCAGCCGAGTCACAGACCTTGTTCCCTGGTCACCTGGGAGCAGGGCAGGGTACAAGGGATGGGTGGCAGGGAGACAATGGGTACAAACAAGAAATGAAAGCCTCAGCTTCACAGACTAGAGTGTTTAAGAGTAAAACAATTCTTCTGAAGTCATTTCAAAACTTCCCCCAGGTTATAGGGACTGTAAAAAGTAGCCAAAATGGACAGTGTCACCCAGGATGACACCAGGGGAGGTGGGGAATGACAGCAAGGGACCTTGTTTTGAGTGAAAAAATCCCAGGTACAGGGCTGAGACAGAGACTGGCTTTGGTTCTCCTCCTGCGTCCCCTGCACCACGGGGAGGCCAGAGCTGTGCTGTAGCAGACAGTCACACTGGATGGCCGGGGGTCACGAGAGGGGCAGTCACAGCTTATGAGCCCATCTAAAGGTGGCTGGGAAGAAAGGAGTCTTTGTCACGTTCTATTTTAAAAAGAAACATTCCCCAAGTTTTTCAAGCAGGGTGTGAATGACTTTCATGGTGATGGCAAGCAGGGAGGAGGCAGGTCCACTCCTATTTCCAAAATGTCAGTGAGGGACAAGTGTGAGGTATTTGGCAACTATCTGGATGTGGCCCCTAAAATTCTTGGACATGTCTCCCACCTAGGGTGCAGGTCTATCCTTCTCTGTGGTGAGCTTGTGACTGCTCTGTCCATGAGGCTCAGCAGAGGTGACATTGTGGGGCTTCCAAGGCCAGGTTAGAAAGACACAGATTCTCTCATGGCAAGCTCCCCCTCCAGACAGTTCCTCTTGGAACCTAGTCCCTGTGCCAGGAGAAGCCTAGGGCATGGAGAGGCCCATGACAGTTGATGGTCAGGTGGGCCCAGCCTGGTGCAGGACTGTGAGTGCAGACACACCTGGGATGTGGGTCTCCCAGCCCTAGCCACTGAGGCCTCTGACACGAGGCAGCAGAGAGGAGTTGTTCCCACAGGACCCTTTCTGAAATCCTGACTCGGAATCTGTGAGCATGAGGAACGACTGTTGCTTTACACCACTGATTTGGTATGGTTCGTTACACGGCAATGGATAACAAGAGTACCATGTATCAGTGATTTTGCAAACAGCAGTGTACTTTCTAAGAGGCCACTCCTTAATGTTCTGGAGAGGCCTGGCACATATAAGGGACACTGCCTGATATATGCAGACGTACATTTTTGTTGACAGCAAGCTTCTCAAATATTTTCAACAGAGTGAAATGGGATAAAAAACAGAAGGATTCTGGTCATGTATCCCCTGAGACTTAGAAATGTGCCCCAGCTTTGATGGCTTGAACTTTATCTTTAGAAAACTCATTTGGATTTTATCTTCAATAGAGATATATCCATGTTAGTTTGGAATAAAAATGTTTCAAATTAGTCACCAGTTGAATTACGTAGCTGCCCACCCCTGCCTGTCTCCACACACACTCTCAATCTGAAAGTCAAACGGGTTCTCTGGGAAGATGCATCATGCTGTCCTGTGGCTTTACAGGCCTGTCGCGCTGCAGCATATCCCAGTTGAGAAGTTTGGAGTCACATACATACCGGCATCGTGGCTGCCTGGCTGAGCCCTGCAATGGGGAGCTCTTGGGGCAGGGGAGCTGATCTTGGCAAAGTCGTGGTGCTGGCCTCTGCCATCAGCTTGCTGGGAGTGGCTGTAGGAAAGCAAACCACTCCTGACTCACACTTACCCAACAACTTTCTTATCAAAAGAGGGGAACAATGCCCATGGTGTCCGTGAAACAAAGGGTTGGTTAGAATCTCTGGTGAAGGGGGTCCAGCATGAGTGGAAGTGACTTCCAGAGCCACAGAGGGTCTGCCCACCTCTACCCTCACCTGAGAAAGGGCTGATGACAGCAAACCATCCTCAAGCCCCACATCCCCCATGTGATTCAACTACCTGCCTGGTCACACAACTGACCAGAGTTACCAAAACCTGGCCAGGTATCTTGTCTGTGTGCCACCTGCTTTACGTCTGCCCTGTGCGGCAGTGGGGGAACCAGAGCATGGAGGGTGGAGGCAGGCGGTCAGAGGGGAAGGAGCAAGGAGTCTGAGCAGGATCCCGGGCCTGCTGTACTCAGGCCTGGGCCCTTTGTGGGGCTCTATACCCCTACTGCCCATCTGACGGGGTGCCTCCCCTCTCCACCCGGGGCCACACTCACAGGTGGGGTCGGACATGGCTGTGTGCGAGGACTTGAGGGAGCTTCTTGAGGATGCCGATGGCGAGTGACTGGTGTTGGGGCCTGAGGTGCCCACGCCCAGGGCCCTGAAGTGCTGCTGAGCTTGCAGGCTTGGGTCCTTGTCCTAAAACACATACACACACGGTCCCCACTGCAGCATCGAGGTGAGGGGAATGAGTTAGCTGACTCTTGTTCCCCTCCATGTAGAAAAAATTTGGAGGGTGTTGAAATTATGTAACTATTTGGAGGTAATTCCAGACACATTCAGGTGGAATATTTGCACATGTATGCAATGTAGATGCTTGTAGCCCATTAGCAGTATTTACTATACTTTCTCACCTTCTATTTTGATTTTCTAGATTTTCATAATAGTTGAACTTTATATTTCCCTTAAAGTTGTCACCTCACTGCCCAGAAACTTGACTTTCCCAGAAGAGTGGAAGAGGCAAGTTCTAGAATGAGGTCACTGGTGGTGCTGGAGTGGGACCCGTCCCGTGAAACACGAGACTCTGGGCCCTTTGGGCACCTCCCGCACTGTCTCCCCACCCCTCCCGCTCTGCAGACCAGGGCCCCAGGCTGGAGGCAAAAGACCAAGTAAGGCTGCATGACTGATATATGTCCTACAGGCCTTTTGTGCAAAACAGAGTGATAGGATGTGCCTGGATTTGCTGTGCTAAAGGTCAGCTGTGAGACCCTGCTGCTTAGGCACAGAATCTCCCCGAGGCCATTTGTGAACCGTGTACTCCTGGTCAACAGATACTAAGTAAGGAGGTGAGGATGAACACTGAGAAACTTTAGTGCCACCTGATGGAGTTGGACATCACCTCCAAGCCCGGGACTCTGTCCCTGGCCAAACATGAGGCAGCGACAGGTTTGAACTAAAACACCAAACGGACCATTACCACTGACAGTTTAAGCAGCATTGTCCTAGAGCTTCTTAACCGGGCAGCCTGCATGTGCATTTGTGTATTTTTGCATATTTGCATGTTTTTGAGAAGTTCCATGAGGCTCTAGGATCCTCAAAGGATCAGAAGCCTCAACAATGAACTTGCAACTGTACAGTGCACACTATGCCTGTTCGCAGCTGTGATGTACGGTGCATCTGACACCTGTCTAGTAACAGCTTAGTTCCATTCTTGGACATGATACATGATGTATGATGTGACGGAGCAGAGACAATGACAGGGGTGTCCTGTCAGCATTCTGGTGATGAACCCCCAAACCCCCCATCAGCATGGAGCATGCCTGCAGTGGAGGCTCGGCAGAAACGCCGACTGGTCTCTGGCCTTTAAAGGTGGTCTCTCCTCCCTCGGCTCAGTTCTCTTGGGCCAGAGATGCTCCTGTCACATGGATGCTGCTGCAGCAGCTTCTGGCCAAAGAATCTGGGTTCTAGGTCCCTGGGCAGCCTGGAGCTGGAGCCATATTGCATCCATTCTAGGAGGCACTTGCCCTCCCACATTTTGACCTATATGAAATTGGGATGTGTCCTTCAAGGGATGAAAAGAAATGCTTATTTCATAGATGGTCAGCATATTCTCCTTAGTGGGAGATAAAATACTGGTGGATGTTGTAATCATAGCTTCTTAGCTTCGATGAACCATGACGCTCCTCCCTTTTTTGCTTCATCTTTTTTTCTGCCAACATTCACTGAGTGACTTTTGCAGACCAGGGCTCTGGGCCGCCGGCTAGTCTCCCTGGAGCTGACACACCAGGAGCAGAGCTGGGGAAAGCAGAGCTCAGGCCAGAGGAGGCAAGGAGACTGGGCTTTGGGAAGGGGGACACCTCTCAACAGTGGAGCCCCTGAGTGAAGCCGGCTCCAACATGGCTGTCGGCCAAGACCCACAGACAGAAACAAGGTGCCCCTTGCCACTGACAACATGGGAGGGTGTGCCAGGGGCCAGCTAGTCATGGGATGCCCGAGTCCTGGGGGCAGTATAAAAGCACTTAGGCTAAGGGAAGGACTAGGGCAGCTGGATCATTCCACACCTCAATGGGATGATGGAATAAGTGCCCACTTCCCCTCCAGCTTTTTATCTGTGGACTTGTGTATAGCTCCTGGGTTGGAAAGTTGCCAAACGCTGGTTTGAGTCCCGTAGCCGTTTATTACACAGCAATGTGGGTTCCAACCCTCAGTGCCCTTGGGTATGTGAGCTAAATTCTCTGAGGGCTCTGTGCCTCCTCTCAACAATGAAGACTGTAACAGTGGCTGCCTCACAGGATCTGCACACGGGGGGACTAAGCCAATACCTGGAAAACACGGGGAAGAGTACTGGGAACATAACAAGAGCTCAATTACTATGATCTGCTGTTTTTACTGTTTTATCATTACTGCTGTTATCGTAGCTCATGGAGGAGTCCACTTAGCCACACCTTGCTTTGACCCCTCTGGCTGGATTGGCATACCTTTAGTGCTGACGGGTGGACAGCCTCTGCTGGTGGGTCTTCCAAAGCCAGCTCCTGCCTCCTTTCCACTCGGACATCTGCATAACTAACCAGGAAATGAAGAGACCACAGCTGGAGGTGGGAGGTTTCAGGATGCCAATGGCAAAGAGGGCTTGTGGGACGCGTCGAGGTTCCCTACATGAACCCCCTCCCGGGATGGCCACCATGGAGACTAGTCCTGTGACTTGTTTAGGTGGGAGTTCCTTCCATTCTGTGCCTAGATCCCACTGGAGTGGCTTCTAATGTGGCATTCGGAATATCTTCCTTTCCAGAATGCTTTCCTTCCCATCTCTGCTTACCTGCCCCTACTGCCAAAACTACCAAACGTAACTGTCTTTAGAAACATGTTGTCATCTGTAGGATAAGCTTTGGCCTTCAAATAATCAGAAGCCCCTTAAAACCCACTTAGTCTGGACTGTGCATGAGCAGCAGTGACACATGGCTTTTTAGTAATTACAGCCCTCAGAAGGTCCTCTCTCAAACTCAGCTCTAGACCCAGACTGCTGGTTAATATACGGACCCACTTTTTAAATAGTGGGTAAATCAATCCAATGTGGTGAAGGCCTGAGGGACCCAGCTGTGCCTTTGTCTCATGTGTGGAGATGCAGGCTGGGTGAGGGGCCTTGCAAGTGACAGTGGCCCTTGGGCCTCTGGAAGGCTTCTTACCCTATTTGCTTACTGGTTCTCTCCCTACTTCCTGAGAGTTTGTAGGATTTGGGAGGTGGGGGTGGAGAGGAAGAGTGGGGTCAAGGGCACGAGGACCAAGGTGTAGGTGCCCAGTCTCCCCTGGGGGCACAGCCTGGGTGGCAGGGAGTGGGACTGGCTGTGGCATCAGAAACCACTGGCAGCTGAAGTGCCCAAGGGTGGGCGGAGAAGCCAAGATGAAGTTCCCGAGAGAGGGCACACAAGGTGGTGTCAGGGCCACTGCCAAGAATGACAAGCATTTCTCACCTGTCCTCCCTCCCCATTTACTAAAGAGGCATGATTTACTTGATGACTGTATACGTGCATGTGTGTGTGCATGCATGTATGCATAGTATGTATCCATTCATCTGTCTACCCACCTATTATCTATCTCTTGTGTATATATATGAAATACAGTATGTGTATAGGGTCCACATGGATGTGTATCTATTATCTATCATGTCATGTATATATATAAAATGCAGTATGTATGTATAGTATCTGCAAGTCTATGTGTATGCATCTGCCCATCTATTATCACCATCTGCCATGTATATACATATAAAATGTAGTCCTTCTAACCTTTCTTTCTTTGCTCTCCTCAAAGCTCTTCACTAGGCCAGTTTAAAACTGATTTTTGTTCTTAACATTTCTGTAGTCAGGGGAAATAAAAGAATGACATTTCTTTACCTTGGAGAACTGTGACCCAACACAGGCTGTGTCTGTGACATGCTGGACTCACTGCCTGCCTGGACACCCTGCTCCCCAGACTGGGCGCAGGGCTCCCGAGGCCACCAGGACCGCCAGGAACCCTTTCCTGCTGGCAGTCTGGCTGTTTTCCCAACACTGCCTCAGTTGCCAGCAGGGGTTTTTAATGCATTAAAAATAAAGGGGACTATGTCTGTGAGTTATTTAGAGGCAGGATTTTAATTTTCTTCTCAGAACAGTGACAAGGGAAGGCTCAGGGATGCATAGAGATGAGGGGGAAATATGTAAGTAGGTCAGCAAAGCAGTAACTCACTAAGAAATGTCCTGGGGCCTGAAAGAAGCCCAGGGGGCCTTCAGTGGGGCCTGACTGAACACTCGGGAGGAAGTCCCAGCCCGGGAGAACACAGGGGGTGTGAGGCCGGAAGGGAGCTGAGTTCTGGTGATGATTCTCTTAACTGTGGGGCACACGGGCCCTGCTGTGGATTTCAAGCCCAGGGCTTGCCCCTCACAGGCTGGGACTCCCAGGGGTGCTGGGGCTCTGTGCCGTTTGGGCCTCACCTGACGACCGAGTGTGTGCACACGACGAACTCGGGCTTGGAGTTCCACTGGTGGTAGGTGATGTAGTAGTGGGTCTGCAGCCAAATCCACTGCTGGCCTTTGGTCAGAAACCGGTAGCGACATGACTTCCCTTTGCCAAACTGCATCACTGTTGGTAGGAAATGGAGTCTGCGTGTAACACACGCTAATACGGAAATGATCTCATTCCCAAAGTTACTGTCAAAGAACACAGGCTTTTGAAAGGACGATGCCAAACATTGTTTATTTCCCCGGTTATGCTGTATTTTCGGTGACTATTAAGATAATGGTTAAGAATCATGAGTTCTTAAACTGTGCAAGGATGACCCACGTGCTTTCTCACATGCTCAGAAGCTTCGAAGATCCTCAAATAGGGGCAGATTTTCAAACTGGAGTTTAGTGAAAAAGAGGCCCAGGCTTTCCTGGAGCACAGGAGAGTTAATCCAGACACCAGGAGAGTGGGATGGAAAATAGACCTGCCAACCAGCAACCTCCAGGCGCGCTCCATGGATGTCAGTCAGCAATTCGTCCTTGGTGTACACAGTTTGAAAATCGAGTTGCCTTCAGATGCCTTCTACCCAAGCCACCCCTGCTGCAGAGCTGGGTGGCCCTCTTATGATTAATTCCGGTGGTGGGCATCTCTGGGGGTATCCAGGACAGAGTCTGGGCGGGCCAGAAAGCTGGACTTGGGTCCAAGGAAGAAGAACAATTTTGGATTTATTGCCTCAGTGCCTGGAATTTTGCCCTCCTTCTGCAAACTGTTATGAGAAACCCTAACTTGGAAACTAAAGCCAAAGAGGGAGCCACTGGCTTGGAGAATGTGATATCTGAAGAGGGGGAAGCCCAGCCAGTAAGGGGCAGATTTTCAAACTGGAGTTTAGTGAAAAAGAGGCCCAGGGCTCAGCAGGGCAAGAACACTGGCCAAGCCACGGGGCAAATCCTTCAGGCGATGAAGATGGTTCCACAGCCAGGGTGGCCCTTCTCCATCAGAAGAGTCTGAAGAAGCTAAGGCTTGACTTCAGAAGCTGTGCTTCTCAAATTTCCATGCACCCGCGCATCACTGGTGGTCTTGCTGAAGTGGGCGCTGTGATCATGTGGGCCTGCTCGGGGAGCCCGAGTCTCCAAGTCCAGCAGACTCCTGGTGATGCCCATCCTGCCGCTTGGAGACCACATTTCAAGGAGCACAGAGTGAAAGTTTTAAAGACCAGCCTTAAATTCAAAATCCAGTCCATGGAACTTAATCCTCCTCTTCCTTCAGCAAGAACAGCAGAGATGAGAAAGTCACAATGGGCACTACAGGCTGGGCAGCTATGAAAACAGTGCTGGTGGTCAGTTCATGGATCAGGATCCATAGGTCAATATTACTACAAATGTTCCTGTTCAAAGATGGACCTTGGCACTTAAGCTGTGGTTTTCAGTGGTTAATTCTTGGCTCTTGTTGCTAAGTGGGAGCCCAGACATGTGTGTAATCCTCCCTCTGCTACACCACAGTCCTGCATCTTATTCCTTTGCCAGAACATTCCCCTGTTCTGTGGCAGACCTTTCCCTGGTCCCCTCCTTTCCTCCTCCTCCCCCAATATCCTGGGCACATCCACTTCCATGCATGGGCAACATCCGGTAAGGTCGCCTATTTCTGTTTTTCCATGAGGCCTCACCCCTGAAAGGCAGCAAGGAGGTTCTGGCCATTCTGATGTCCAGGGCCTAGCTCAATATCTGCCTGTATAGCTTGTATCCAGTTTCTGTCTTCTGACGAGAGAACAGTTAATGTGAATTCAGTATTTCGTCTTTGCAAAGTATGGCATAATTTTAAAAAGAGACAGCCTCACTTGAGTTTCCTATGTGAGATTAAACAGCGTGCCTCTCTGACAGACACTGTGAGGGGCTGAGGTCCAAAAGGCTCCAGGTGCAAGTACACATGGGTGCAATGGAGAGAAGGCCCTCCGCCACACGCCGGGATCATTTCCAAGAAAGTGAGGTCCTCTACCTCAGAAAGAGAGCAGGTCACAGGCAGACTTCCAGGGCCTAGGTGTTCTGCTGTCAGGACTGTGGAGGGGGTGGGGGGCCCTCCGCGCTGGGCGGGGCACGTGGTACTCACAGTGCTGGTGGCACCTGGCCAGGAGCTCCAGGTCGTCAATGTGGTAGTAGTCATAACCCGAGGTCCCCAGCACCTCAAAAGGCAGGTATCCTATGATTGGAGGCGCTCTGCCAAGGACGCGGGAGAATTCATCAGCGAGGAAGCGCAGAGCAGACCTCCCCCTGGGGGCTGCACCCCATCGTGCAGGGTATGGCATGCACATTCAGTCACCAATGCAGGGGCCTCCCTTCTCAAGAACAAGGGCAGGAAAGTAATTTTTCCAATGGTTGAAACCAAAGAGGCTCTGTTTTCCGAAGTGCTCATTGTTTTTTGGCATTTAGATACTTGGTTCCCTTGGTGTAAGGTGGCCCAAATAATAATAAATTTTATCATGACTGTATGATTAAAACAGCTATAGATTGGGTAGGTCAGTCCAACCCCAAAGTAATAAGAAATTGAAGGGTAGGGAAGGGAGATTTCTAGTTCTTAAACTGTGACAAATGTTACAAAAGAAAGAAAACTGGGCTAAGGGGACACAAGGGTGTTGAAAGAAATAAGAAGTTTCTCTCAAATCTGCTTCTGCCTTACTGGGAGCGAGAGAGGGTCCCAGGTGGGGCAGGGGGTGGCGTGGGTGGTGGGTATCCCAAAGGTTTCCCCGAGCTATAGTGTCCTGCTCAGACCTGTACACAGAACACATCCACAGTCGGGACAAGTGTGGTCAAAGGGAGCCACCTCACCCTTGGCTGGGAACCACTTCTTCCTATTGCCAAAGAGTTCTTCTCCTTGCCGGGACCAGGCCAGACTTTTCTCTCAAGGAGAACACGGCTCATGCAAACACACACTTGAAAGGGACCCAACCCAAATGTGTTTTTCTTTGCACAAACCTGTGATCCAGAAATAAAAATTTCCATTCCAAGCTATGCCTTGAAGTGAATTCCTCTAAAGGTTCATCAACTATGCACATTTCCTGTATTAGAAGAGAAAAAAACTGTTGCTTGGGGTTGCCAGATGTTCACCCTAGGCTTGTTCAAGAATGCATGGTGGGTAACAGAAGTTAAAATCATGTAGAGCAAGTCTCCAAGTTGTGCTGGACTGAAACTCATCATCTGCAGCTAATTTCGGTATTAGCTGATACTAAATTTATTTCATAAGCTGTGGAAAAATACCTAGGAGCCAAAATGTCACACCACTCCCTTCCCCATTATCTAGAAGTGTGGTAAACATGTGGAAAATGGCTTTTCATCTGAATCTGAATGACTAATTTAACTTCATATTCATGCCACAGATGTTAAAGCAATCAGATGAGAGAACAGAGGAACTCTTAGTTTGACACTGAGTCCTCACCTCTGCCTGCCCCAAGCGGTTGGAACGGTGGCGGAGTGAAAGGTAGGAATGTTTACAGAGTTATAAGGGAGCATCCTCTGCAGGCTGAACAGCAAGGAATGCTGCCTTCAAACAAAACAGCTCCTTTGAAACAGGAGGTTCAGGGAAAGAGCATGTGGGGCTGTCAAGGGTACAGAAGCCAGACATTTAAAATGTTCAAAGTTAGTGACAACTTCATTGTAGTTTTATTCTTTCCCATAAAGACAATATAATAGAAACTAAATGTGACTTAATTGCAATAGCTCCACATGATAAACTCTCTCCCAGGTACTTGCCTTTAGGAATTGTGGTGTTGCCAGACGAACGGTAGCAATGAAGCAGACCTCCTTTCCTAGTGGCACCCGGTGAGGTCTTGAGAGGGCGCTGTCGAAGCCATTACAAGAGGGGCTAGGCACTGGTGGGGGGGGAGCAGGGGAGAGGGGACACAGGTTAGGCCCCCTGGCATTATGGTAAGCCAGCCCCCTGCTCAGCATGTCATGTGTACTGACTCGTGCCATCCTCACAATGGTGTGGCGGGGTGGGTGTCAGCAGCATCCCCCACGCACAGTGACCAGAGACATGGACTGGAGAAGGAACTTGCACGAGCCCAGAGAGAGCTGGAACTCAAGTCACCCACATACTACTCGGCCTCTCACTCCCGCTAGCTCCACAGCCACTTGGAATATGGGGCTGAGAAAATGCTCTGCGAAATGAGCAGACAGCCTCATGCTGCAGGCAGGGCCTGCACACTCACTTTGGCCAGCGTGTTAAGGGTGGGTTCCACAGTCAGACGTCTTTGATACTGATGGGCCCCGGGAAGGTGGTGGTGTTTTGGCATTCATTGGTTCCCATCCCACCCCAGTCTTGGTGAGGCACACCTAGGATTCAAAGGCTTCTGCCCTGAAACCCTGCTCAGGAGCTGGGCTGATGCTGGCACATGGCCGGGACTCCTGAGGAGATGCCTCGGGTTCAGGGTGATCCCCAGAGGTACACACACCTGCAGCACCTGCCAGTTCTGTGGCCCTGCACAGATGGCAAAACCTTCACCTGCGTCTATTTATTCTCACAAGTCTGTGAAGGCATGACTCCTCATTCTACAGATGAGGAAACACACCCAGAAAGGTTGCATATATTAACCAAGGTCACTCAGAGTAGGAAAATTGGAGCAGGGATTCCACCCAGGTCTTCTGATGCCAAGCCCAGGGCAGGGAGGGGATCGTTCTAGCTTCCTGACCACTGTAATGATGCGCTCCGGCCCCCAGGTGCCTCCTGGAGAGGAGCCACTTGGCATCAGCAGCTTTCCTGCAGCTACAACACTGCCTTTGGGGCACTGTGGAGAACTGTTCAACCTTTTGGGCCGAAAACAATTCTGCTATTTTAGGTGGAGTTTGCTGGGTGGGAAAAAGAACCTATCAAGTACCCAAAGTCAACTTACCATGTATACAGAATTCTCCGACTTGGCTACACACTGGCTTCCCTAGGACCTTTTACACGGCTGCTCAGGCCCCATCCCAGATCAGCTAATTCAGACTCTCGGTGGCATGTGGTGGAGCCCAGGCACTGGCAATTTTAAAAGCTCCCCAGATTGACTGACATGCAGGCTTGAGGATCACTATGCTAGATCATCTATACTACCTCTTTTCTTTATAAAATGTGGTTGAATATATATCCCTTACCTTTCTGAACTTACCAATTTAAACAGTTGTATTTTCTGATTTGAGAACATATAAGGCATCAGAAAATGAAATGCATTCTAAAATGAAATCTGCAAAACTTGCTTTGGGTTTTAGCTTTCCAGTTATTTTCATTTTATGTTTATAGGTTTCTAAATGATTCTATAATGTGGTCTTCTATCCACTAACATGAATAAATTCACTTTACTGTATTCTTTGAATGCATTCACATAGAAACACTAATATGTGTTTCCAAACATGAATATGAAATAGGTAAAATAAAAAACAGTTGGTGCCTAGAGAGTTTACCTCTGTCATTAGTTGGCTTGGACCATTGCAGGTTAGTTTGTAACATGAGCCCAGGAACTTAACAAGGAGGGAAGGGCCTGCAGACTTGAACATCTGCCTAATTAAAAAATAAGCATTTACAAATTTTCCCAGATGTGAAATATGCTCTCTGCTTGCATCAAAGAGGTACCACCTGCTGGAGAGTCACCTAAAAAACTTCTCTCTGCTCTTTTAGAATATCAAGACCTTCCATAAACTTCTGAGGACTTCCCAGAAATTTAAGAGAAAGCCTCTTTAATCTGTGTCTAAACTATGTGTCTTGTTTGAATGTTGCCTCCAGCTATTAAGTTCTTGGTGATTTCCCGTGAGGAAGAGAGGGGGACAGAAAGCGGAGAGCAGGGAAACACCACCATCTGACAATTCCCTCAAGAGGCAGAGACCATGGAAGTTAAGTGGGTGTTCAAAAAATTTACTGTTAGCCTGGCTGCCTCCCACCATAATCCTTTCATAACTTCTAGGGCTCTGAAGATGAAAATGGACCCACAAGGAAAGTTCATTATTGCTTACAGCCTGCACTTGGCTAAGCTGGATGTTTTTACCAAGGGACTCAGAACTGAGCAAACTCCTTCTAAACAAGCTTTCCCCTCCAAAAAAAAACCGTAAGCCGCTAGGGCCAGACCAAAGGTGATAGCAGATTAAGGATGAAAGTTTTAACAGAGGCCCAGGGGAAAACCTTGGAAAAATCAAGGGGAAAAACAGTTTGGAGTGACTATGCACAGCATAAAAACCTTCTTGCACATTCTAGAGTCAACACATGAGCAAATTGCTCTTTGGGATTTCACTGTAATATTTAGCAGTTAGAATAACTTCTCTAGCAATTCATATCCCAAGGTAGTTTCAAAATATTAATTAAGGATTTAATTAGTTGTTTCAATTTTAAGTAATGGAAAAAATATATATCTAATTACAAATGGCGAACAGTCTCTCAGAGGGATGAACCAGTCAGTGTGTGTGCAGCCCAGTTTTATCAGCTCTCCGACTACTTTCAGATTTCTCCATTCTTTTGCCACTCCAAAACATACACACATACACGAGTGCGCAGCATTCATGCTATAGGTGAAAGTATTTCTTATTGTATTTTTTGCCTCTAGACTCATCTTACTTAAAACTGATCTCACTCTTGCCCAAAGCGAAAGAGCCAGGCTTCCCCATGGCAGCACTGGAGTCTAGTTCTCCATCTCCAGCTCTGAGCAGGCATCTTGCACACAGCAGGAGCTCAACCTGTGTTTATTGAATAACTCTCTCATAAGATGAGCTTCCTTCACACATCTAAACCACAGCTTAAGGCTCTGTCTGGGAAGAGACCTTTGGATCCTTGTCAGCAACTAATGCACAGACCTTGAGACTCCAAGGTGGCTTCTGTTCCACAGCCAGCTTGGTGCTGCTGGGGGCTTGCTCGCCAGGGTGGAGTGCCCACGGAGCATGGTCCTGGGTCCCAAAGGCAGTCAGGTGAGTTCAATGCCCTACTGATGCATTAACATTGGTCAGAAGGATGCCCAGGCAAGAGCTGCTGTGAATTAGCTCATAGTAATCTCCACTCCATGGAAAACAGCACAAGTGTTCTCTGTGGGCCTTATGCTTGTGAACACCAGGATGGTGCTTGCTTTTGGTCTTCCTATTAAAAAGGTCCATGGGGTTATCACATTACCTCTTGGTTCCTGAAACTTTCATCTCTTTCTCCAATTTCAGAGACCCTGAAAGGATTTTGCATCAGGCTGGCATTCTAGGGATTCTGAAAACAAGAGAGCCCCAGGTTTCTCTCTAGAGAATAAGCATGACTGATATATCTCACTTGGTCCTGGGGTTGGCTACCAGGTCTAATGACAGAGGTGACAAGGAGCGCCCAAATCAGTCAAGCAAGCAGATAAGGGATCTCTCTGGGGGCAGGGAGATCTCAGGTGGAGTGACAATGTGTTTCCAGAGGGGTAGAGAGAGAGCAGAGCAGGAGCAGCGATGGCGACAGTGAACAGCAGCTAACAGCAAAGGAGCAGACAGAGATGGGGAAAGTTGTACCAGTTCTCTCCTCAGTAAGGGTTCGGTCATCAGGCCTAACAATTAAGTATTGTGATCAGAGTTGCAACAGCTGTAGGAAAACAATGAACAGTCCACAAGGAGAGTGACAAATAGCTTTCTCAGCATTTCTTGGAACAAGCGAAAACAAAGCTGATAGGTGTCTGAAATCAGTGAGGAGGTTTGCTAAAGGAAGAGTCAAATTCCTGAATATCACTTGTGAAAACATCCAAAATGTCTGGGCTACCGTGTTTGAATGTTGAGAGAAAGGTAATTTTCTGCACATTCATGAGAACTCATCTTCCACTCATTAAGCACTGTTTTTAGACTTCTCTTTTTGTTCTTCACAGCCCAGGAATGCTTTACCCAACGGGTTCTGAATAGCCAGGTTACTGTGTTCTTAGAGACCCATCAAAATAACTCTGCCTGGTTGTCGGCCTGGGCACTGCCGACTTGCTAGGGTAACGCATGGTGCCTCCTCCCCTTCCACCAGTCCGGCCTGGTGCAGGAAGGAACAGTACTGGGGAGAAGCCATGCGAGAAAGCAAGGGGTTTGCAATTTGCTGGATTGAAAAAATTGCCCTAATGGGCAAATGTATGTCTTACTTACATATTTCTTCTTGTCCCTGGCATTCATTAATTAAAATGAGTATTTTTGGCAGGGGTGGGGGTGGGGCAGAGGGTTGCAATGGTGTTGACGAGATATCCACCAGATGGTCGGTGTGGACAGGGCCAGATTACATGCATGCTCAGGGAAGTGAACTTCCTATGGGCTGTCATCCCCTCCTCTGAGTGGGTATTTTGTGTACATTTTTAGCACAATTATCAGACAACCTGTACAGAAGCTCCCCCCTTTTCGGGGGCTAAACCAAACAGAAAGATAGATTTGACAAATGTATGATCATTGCTCACTGCTCCATCTCAATGTGGACTCAAGGTGCTTGTGCAGGCCCCTGTCCTTGGGTGAGAGTTGTTCTTTATGGTGATCTTAATCCCCTGCAATCTAATCTGGCAGCGATAACCACTGCCGGAGAAGGATGTGATACTTCCTTGTTGGGGTGGGGGCACATTCTGCTTCTCACTCTTGGGGCCTGTGACGGATAGGTTGGCCACTCCTTCCCTGAAGCTGTCCCTCTGTGTGCCACTCAGGTCTCCATGCCCGGTGAGGCCTGCCAAGTATGCAATTTGTTCTTTTAACTGAGACATCTCAGTTTAGCTTGAGGAGAAAACACAGCAACCAAAACTCCCCAAGCCCCAAAGTCATAAAATGAGGCGACCTAGAGAAATTCCAGGGAACAGCCGGAGCCACGTGCTGGAAGCTGCAGAGCCCCAGCTTCTGCAAGCATTTCAAATCTGGTTGTGTGGTTAGAGGAGAGGAGGTAAAAGGAGGGCCGGGAAACATTTATACTCTGGTGTGTGGTTTCTGGAAAGCTCGGAGAGGAATGTTTGCTGAGGGTGACCTATTTGGAACCACACCAGCGACTTTTGAAATACTGCTTTCTGGATTTTAGTCAGACGCACATTTAAATCCAAGTCTGGGGGGGAAGCGAGGGCTTAAACAGAGGATTGCCTTCTTCCCGGCATGCAGTTGTCTTTCAGGAACCAGAACTTGCTTTTTAGGATCCCTCAAAACAGACTGTTCATTAGGACGGCCAGTTCCTTCCCAACAGGACTGGCAAGAGGAAGGCTTCAGGACTTGGGTATGGGGCTGGGGAAAGGCCCCATGGGCTTCTTTATGTAACCAGAGAAGTAAAAAGATGGGACAGGGTATTTGTTTGAAGGCACTGAAAAAAAAAAATCCATTATGTGACAAATACAGCCCCGAATAACGTAATTGCATTTCAGTGCTGAGGTCGACAGGGCCTGCTCTCACTAGTGGTTCATGGCCAGGATCAGAGTGGCATTTTTATGAGGACAGAATGAGATATGGCTCTAAATTCCAGCTGAGCTTCCTTCAAGAAGCTGTCTGCAGACTGGGTTAGTGAAACAATTCTCTAAGAAAGTGATTTCCTTCTTATGCTTCCTGACACATATTTCTTCACATTTATTTAACATCCAGGTTAGAGGGGAGTCTTGTCATCCCTCCCCTCCCCCTCGAACATCTATGGCAAATGATGAAGTCCTGAGGAGTGACCAAGATGTACAAATATTGAAGTAGGGGAAGATTCCATTTTGCCCAAGTATTTGGACAGTGGGGGCCAAGTCTGTGCACCACAGGGAATGGGGGCAGGGCAAAGGGATGGGGTGAGGTGGTGTAACCACTGAGGAATCTGGACACGTCTAATTAGCTTCATCTCCTTCACCAGGCAGAGGTGCTTCTGTCCCTCCCCTCTCCCAGCTTCCTAGCTGGGCTACTCACCCTGGTTACAGAGCCAGACAGACTCTGAGTGCTTATTTGGTTAGCAGCTGAGCTGAAGGGGTCCGCCCTGTATGATGTAGGGGCCACCAAAAGCTCTCCCTGGATCAGTCTCACCCTCTCTTCTCGGCCCTGAAGCCTACAGATCTCACTTCACGTCCTTTGGTTTAGGGCCCGAGGGTTCCCAGATGTGACTGGGGAGAGGCAGCCAGCACCTCTGTCGACTAGGCTGAACTGGTTGATGGGAGGAGCACTAGGCGAGGAAGAAGAGTGGGTAAGGACCAGTCCTGGTGAGGCACCCCTAAAGGAGGGCCTGGCTGGGGACATCAGGGAGCAAGCGCCTGGGGAGCCCAGCTGGGGAGAGGCCTGCAGCGGGCAGGGGCAGGGGAGGGAATGGAGGCTGCAGACAAGCTTCCCTGGCCTCACTCTTGCATTGAGGACTTCCAGTGTGGACAACTCACAATGCCCTGGAAGTTGCACACCCTCTAGTTCGTCCAGCATGCGCCAACATGGGTTTAATCTTCACTTTGGATTTAAGGCCAATGAAGCAGCAGAAGCCCTCCTGGAAGCAGTCGCTCTGTCCCTGGGGGGTGCTTTGGAGTGAGGAGAGCCTATCAGTCGCTGGCGGAGAGCATGATTTTCTGAGTGGGAGTCTCTAGTCTGCCCCCTGCCTCTACTCCTACCACCTGTGAGTCCAGGACCAAGACTGCCCAGCCTCAGTCCAGGTCAGCCTACTTTTGTTGAGTGCTTATTTCTGTTCCAGGCTGGGACTGTGTAGGCCTAGGAAGGTGTGTGCTGAGTCCACAGACGAATAAAGGCTGTCAGCCTTTCCTTTCCTTGTATCAGACTGATGGGCACCAAATAAGAATGCACCAGGTATTGCCCCATAAAGTAGACAGCCCCCCACAAATGAGAGGGCTGCTCATCATCATGGACCCAAGTGGGGTCTCCTACACAGTTCTCTGAAGTGTGAGCAAGTATACTATTAAAATAAAACCACGGTTCATGGCCACTTTTCTCCTACACTTTACATGCTGTTTTTTGACTTGTGCCAGACCTGAGAGCATGGGGGCGTAGCATGGGGCGGCCTGAGCAATAACCACATTCTCTAGTCTCTGTATTTGATGTTTTGACATTGGGGGCCTCCTGACGTTGGAGGGACCACTCCTCTTTCGGTTAGCCAGTTCCTAGAGTCAGCAGACTACTCATTTCCAGTGCACTCTTCATATGCAAACAAGCCCATCCTAAGCCCGCACCGCCAGCCACCTCCTTTATGGGCTCTCCCACTCTGGACCACTATTCACCGGCCCCAGTTACCCCAGGGCCAGGTACCAGATAATGCGGGACAGCCTTATACGCAGAGGCCGCTAAAACGATTCAAACTAGCCAACCCTACGTCTGCTTACCTACCTGTAAGTATAAAGCTTTTCCTTATGACAGTCATTTCATGTCTGCGGGTCTTACCATATTTGATTTAAAACAAATCTCAGATTAAAAAAAACAGCTTGGTGGATGGATATAGGATGCCTGATGTGCACAGGTACCAACAGAATGCCAGGTGGCAGGGCGAGCCTGTGTTCTGCATCCAGATGTTTAATTTCAACATAGATTTGTGTGGGGGAGAAAAGCACTGGATTCTCATGGAATAAATCAGTATGAGTTCAGGGCTAGAAGGGGTATGCATGTGGGTCCCCTACTTCCCACCTGTATACCTCAGCATTCACTCTTTTATGCACCAATTTCCTCCTCCAGTATGATGGGACGGTGCCAGTAGGACCACCTCAAAAGGTTGCTGCAAGGACCCAGTGAGATGATGGGTGCGAGACAGCCCAGAGGCTGGCACTTAGGAAACACTCCTAAAGTGAGCTATTTTTATTAACCCTTTGTTCAATGTTTATTGAGAAGTAAGCCTACAACATCAAATTTGAATTATTTCTTATATTAAACCATCATTTTATAGGTCAAAAGTGGTTGCCTGTTGGTGCTTTCATTGGGCTCAATCTCAGAAATTCATTTGTCTCTGACAGTTTTTGCTATTTTAATCCAAGTGAGAATTAATTTTAGGTTTTGCACAATTACATTTGGAGACTCCTGTCCTATGAAAGGCCCCCTAACTTTGGTTTGCTCAGCAGGTTCTGGAAAGACACTATGCACTCTTGTTTTTAAAACTTCTACTTTCAATGCTGTGTGTTTATAGCAGTAACAGTTTCCAAGAAAAAAAAATCACATGTAATTTCCACACATTCTTTTAAGCAAACAAACACCGCCTCAACTTGAAGTGAAAATAAAGCCTAGCTAGTTAAAAAAAAAAAAAATCCCAGGTATTCACACTGAACCCTGCCTATTTCCTTGAAACCTTCTAAGAGTTGACACATGAGAGGAGGCTTCACAGGGATATTCAGCAGCATCTTAATGAGAGGCGTGGAAATGTAAATTCACAAAGGATACAACTGCTGCTCACCAGCCAGTCACAGGTCTGTTCCTTTAAGTGGGTGCACTGTTGCCATGGGGACACGTGGGTGCGGCATCCCATAATTCCTGCAGCCTTGGCACTCTGGGGGCCAGGGCGCCTGTGCTTTCTCCTTGCATGTGGCTACTTGGGACATGCTGCTGTCCCTGCGGCTGGCATTATGGCCATGGCACATATTTTAAGCACATTTCAAATCACTGCTCATATTAATTCAAGGATAGAAATGTCTGGAAGGAGCGCCATAGTGAGAGGAGCATCTTTAAAATTCCTACGGAGTGGTATGTGTTGCCACAAGAGGCAGTGTTTCTCAAAGCCCATGATCCCTGAGTTTCTTGTCCAATGGCACAACCCCAGCTCCACTCTTAGATCTCCTGAACTAGAATCTTCAGGCAATGCCTGAGAATCTGCACTTTAGCAGGCTGCCTCACCCAGTGAGCCACCGCACAAGGGCTGTCGTCACTCTGCGTGGTCCACGAATGCCCCTCAGGTCGGTTTCTTGAGTGAGGGAGCCCAATGAGCTGCCATTTACTTAGGTATGGTTCATTAAACATTGCTCTGGTGAGGTCTGAGAGAGCCTTTCAGATGAGCTGGATTAGGCAGCTCAGACCTTGGCTTCATCTTGCTTTGCCTAGATTTAGCCAAGCTGGCCTCCCATCCCTTCCAGCCACTCAGAACACTGAGCCCTGGATGGGTGAGTTCCCAAAGGTTCCCAACTGCAAGTTGGCCGTGGAGCCCATCTACCGAGGCCATGAAGCCTGGATACTGGAACTGAAAATCACTTTGGTGGGAACATGCAGCTTAGCAACTAGTAGAAGCCTTTTAAACAAAGCATGTGTATTTATGCAAATAACATACAACAGAGGATCAGCTAAGGCTGAAGGAAAAATCCTGGTTAGCCCAGCATTCGCAGTCAGTGCCATGACTGGTCGGTTCTCATGGAATAAATCAGATTACCTCTGAACTGATCAGACTCACCGGTGAGTTCAGAGCTAAACGAGGTGACAAAGCCGCCCGAGGGAGCCCTGACGTCGTGGCCCCGGTCTCCCTCCTGCTCCCCCACCCCCACCCCACTCATTTCTGCTGCTTGCCTTTCTCGATCTGTCTTCTTTGTGATTCTTGCCTCCCCTCTTCTCTCTTCCTACCATTTCCTGTCAACACTTCCTTCTATTTTTTCCCATCCTGGCTATTTCATGAAAAGTTAGATCTTTCAAAGTTGCATATTCTGGGCTGAGTTTTGGAGAGTGGGGCAAACGAAGTGAGGGCCTTTCTGTGCTGGTTCTGCCTTGTGTGCGCGTGGCTTGTGTTTCTGAATTTGGCATCAGGCCTGCCTTCCCATTTTCCCTGGGTGGAAAGTAAAACTGAGGGTTTGTGTCTAGTTTACAGCTGCAGCCAGAAATTGGATAACAATCTGGATAATTCTAGAAAGTCAGATTTTAAGGATTGACAGTTCATCAGAGAATGGCCACGTACTGTGCCTTAGGGCTGCGGTGAGCAGGACACCTAGGTCCCATATCTATTAAACATGCTCACAGCATATTGTAAAAAGGGGGGATAAAAATGCAGAAGCCAAGGTTATGGATCTTTCTGTCACAATGCAGGCCTGTTTGGCTGTGTGTAGGCTGAGCCTGTTCTTTATTAACCGTCATTCTCACAGTACAGAAGTATTCCATCAGCATGCAAATAAATGGATAATGCACATTTCAGGGGGACTTAGTACACTGGCATAAATAAGTGTGGGAGTGTGTTCTGGAATGGAAGATAACATTTACAAGCACAAAAACACATCTTGGGAACATGAAAATCCAAATGCAAATATGAAACACATTCTCCCCTCATCCTCCTCCTGATTCTTGTGGCTCCGTGTGCACGTCTGCAGGACAAAAACGCTAAGGCAATTCTATGACAACTAGAGCTTACCATTGTTGTAAGGGCGAAAATTTCCTACAAATTTTATGTATTCGTAAGTTGGAAATTCCTTTGGGTTCAAGCTGCCTCTGAGGAGATGGCAATAAAACTCTAAATCGCTGTCAGCTGGGCCATAGAGGAAAAAAGAGAGAAAGGGAACATGAGCATTATTTGGACTCTAGACTAAGTAAGTCACATCTTTGAGAAACAGTGTGGCCAGGAGATTTCTCATTATGACTGACTTCTGGACATGGTTTTACAACCCCTGCTGCATAGGATTTTCTCTACCCCACCCCCCAGCTTATAGATTATTTTGCAGCTCATACTTGGACCCAATTAGTCTTAATTGGCTCACTGATGTCTGTGGTTGGTTATGTCGGCATTTCATACAGTATATTAAAATAGAGCTGCTCCTATAAAGCTGATCTCCTCGATTGAATCTTTTCACTTAGAAGTAAAGTCAGATGTACAACAGGATAAATTATTCATGGAAAATGGACTAAGACTTGATTAACTGCAAGGCACTTTCTCTACCTCCATCAACATATGCGCTTCATTGAGTGACACACAGTCCGGTAGGCACCAACGCCAGCCTTCTACCCAGGTGGCCAATTTTGACAAAATCTTAAAAACTTAAAAATTCTGTAAGAACCACAAATATTTACAGATAACCAGATGACAGTCTCAGGGGAAAAGAATTTGGAATTTTGACCTAATTCATTTTTAGCTGGTTATTTGGTATCTTACAAATCTAGCGTTATGGTGTTCTCCAAAATAAGCAGACAGCCCAGTGGTTTTGTACTGTTTATTCCTAAAAGACTCTCATGCAAAAAAAAAAAAATCTCTTATATTACATGCAAAATAAGTTATTATTCATAAACCCTATGCTTTCAACTTTTTCACATAAAAGTTAAATGTCTTACATATTCTAAACTCCAGTTTTACTTTTAAACTTAAAATATACCTCTCAGGATCTTGGAAATGTTATGAGTCACAAGGAAAATTGTTCTTAAAATTAGTCCTCTCTTCTTAATTCTTTCTAACCTCCTTCCAAAAAATTCTCACCTTTCTGTCTTATAAAAGCAGTCAAGTAAACTTACATTTTAAGTATTCTGGGGAGGGGGAGTCTGTCACAAGCATATGGGAAGAAAGCATTTTATAAACTTCTGAATGTTCTTGTTCAGGAAGGAAATTCAATAAATTTTGATCCATGACATCCGACTGAAACAGAAAATAAAGAATAAGGGTACACGCTCAACAAAGATGAAGAATAAAAGCAAAAGCAAGATTGGGATACTCATGACAATTCAGTTCTAGGCTTGATTTTCTGTGAAGACTCAGTCTCTCACTCTGTAATTCTGAATTGCAGTCTAAAAGGTTTTACTTGCTCAAGTGTATATACCATTACCTATGAGTCCCAGAAAGAAATAGGCATTACGTTGGACAAAAAGCACAGAGTCCTTCTCTTGCTTGAGGAGCTGACATGCCTGAATTCTGGTGAGGGCAGTGTGGCCCCTTCACTCATCTGAAGGGCCCTTAAGAGCGTAGGGGGTTCCTCTTCTGACCTTTAGGCCAGTGGTTGGCTTCCTATTTATTTGCTTCTTAAAGGTCTTAATGGAAGGAACTGCACTTTTCTTCTGAGTGCTTGGGCACTGTGGATTCAAAATAAATACAACATGGAGTCCAAACACAGCCCTATCCGATAAAACTGTCTGTGATAATGAAAACGGTCTATATTCTGCACTGTGTGCTATAGAAGTCACCAGCCACATGGCTACTGAGTACAGAAAGGTGGCTGGTATGACTAAACACTGAATTTTCTACTGAAAATTAGAAATTTAAAGAGCCACACATGGCTGGTGGCTCCTGTGTTGGCCGGTGAAGGGGGAAGCTTGCAGTGGAGTTGGAGAGGAGGTGGGCACAGCTCCACGGCTTCCTCGGTCTCCTGCAGTAGACTGGTGCCCTCTTACAGCTCTAAACACCAGCTGTATACATTCTTAAACTGTAAATCCAGCAACTCTCTCATGTGCCCTGGCTTAACCTTCTACCTGCCACACAGATGCCCCCTGGGAACCCCAGGTTCACATCCCAGTGTCACCACTCTTTGGTGCCCACACCTCCTCCTCCCCTTGGGTCTCCATCCCCATATATGGTGTTGCCAACCTGTCACTTGCCCACACCAGACACCCAGGTGGTGCCCTTGACTTTGCTGCCTCCCACCCAAACAATGCCAACCGCTACACGATTTTCCTCCCTAAAGTTTGCTCCGATCCACTCACTTCTCTATTCCTAGGGCCTCTAACCCAGACCACCGCCACCTCCAGTCTGGGGGGTGAACTGGCCAAACCGGTTTTTCCAAATCAACTTTTGTCCCAACCAGTTTGTTCTCTCTCTTTTTTTTTTTTTTTCAGAGCCCTCCTCAGGGAGTCTCATGTCAGATCAAGCCACCACCTCGCTTCAAACCACCCATTGGCTTCCCAAGGCTCCCAGGACAAAGTCCAGTTTCTTAATCCACTTCGAAGGCCCCACACAACCTGCCCTCCATGCTTTCTCTTCTCCAGTTTGTCAGGTTCGCTCTTCCTTCTGGGCTTCCCCCAGGTGACACCCTCTCCTGTTGAGCCAGGCCCTGTGCATCCTTTCAGCCCCTCCTTGGAAGTCACTTGCCCTGAGGAAGCACCCACAACAGCCCACCCTTCTCCAGAACAGTGCCCTCCTCTTGCTGCTCTGGCCCTGGTCCCCCCGCATGGCATCTGTTATGCCATCCTACAATTGCTGGGGAAGGGCATGTCTTTGCCTGGATGGTGGGGTCTACGAGGAGACCTGCCCACATTGTGATAAGGGGGGTGAGAGCCCCAGAAGTCAGGCTTGAAAGCTTTTGCTGCCCCCTCCATGCTGCTCTTGGCTCAGCGGAAAGGTGAGGAAGCTGGGAGGGTTAAAGGGACTGCTTAAGGATGCTGCTGGTAAAAGGGCACACAGCAAACACATAGACTGCTGGGCATGGCCAGGGGTGCACAACAGTTCACAAAAGGACCCCAGGCTAAAGGGCACATGGCAAACACTTAGACTGCTGGGCATAGCCAGGGGTGCACAACGATTCACGAAAGGACCCCAGGCTTTCTTGGTCACTTGTGTTGACATGTGTCCTCTGTCCACCTCCCCTGCCAGGAGCACCAGTGCTGGCGCGGCCTGTCTACTTCCTTCACCCACAGGTGCCTGACCCTGAACGGTGCTCGGCCTTCAACAAAGATGTGTGGGTGCAATGAAAGTGGTCTGGCAAGCGTTGTGATACAAGGCATGACAAGGCCCAGAGAACACTGGGTGTGGGGTGCTGAATGCTAAATGAAGGGTGGGGACGCCCCCAGGGAACAGCTCCCAGAGGGAGAAATCCCTGAGAGGGATGCGGGACACTACGGGATCCACCAGGCAGCAGGCACACCAGGCGGGGGACAGCCACACATGGCTTGAAGTGGAGCCACTGCAGCTTTCCCGGGCGGAGGCGGCTGTGAAGGGAAGGGGCCGCGGTGGAGAAGCCCCAGGGAAGGGCAGACCTGTGCACCAGAAGGACCTGCCAAGGGACCTGCAGGAGGGGGCCTGGCGGCTCTTGTATTTTAGAGAAACACCCCAGTGTCTGAGGAGACAGGGAGCTCTGGACAGCAGGCTAGGGGTGCACAGTCTGCACAGGCCCCCAGGAAGGCAGCAGCAGAGGAAGGCACCAAGTCAAGGCGGGTTATTCGGCAGGATCACTCAACCAGCACTGGTTCAGGGCTCCCACCGGCAGGCCACTGCTGTAGTCTGTGTGGGCTCTGGGGAGAAATCCTACAGAGTAGACGGCCCCTCCCCTGGTGCAGCCAGTGTTGGAGGGGGTGGGAGGAACGTGGACACCATCTGCGGGCTGATGAAGGGCAGGGCACGAGGGGCTCCAGTGGCTTGGATTGCCCACTTTGGTCTCTAAGACTGCAAACCGCCTGCTAGCTGTGCTGTTATTTTCTCATTCTCATTCTCCAAGTTTCTTCTGATGTTCTTGATTTTATTTTAAGCCCATTCCCTTTAGTTTTTAGAAGATGACTAATGCTCACAGATAACAGTAGTCTTTCTTTTTAAGGACATTTTAGATGCTTGTAAATGATAACCAAGTCACTCCATGGTCTTCCTGAGGGGCCCGTGGGAGGCCCGCTGGCCCTGATGGCGAGTCTGGTAGAGAGCAGGGCTACTGGACTACCCGGCCCAGCTGCTCCTGGGGGAGACAGGTGGCAGGTCAGAGGGCTGGGGCGCACAGGCTCCAGGCTCTGAGAATAAAGATGAACACTGGATGGGGTGGGGGAGGTATTCTATGGGCGGGGCGTTGTGAGGATTATGAGTTAATACACATGAAGGGCTCAGAACTGTTGCATAGAGCAACTTCTTTGTATATATTTGCTATTATTTTACTATCTTGCCCTTCCCATGTGTTGAAAACTAACACAGATAATGCTAATTTGAACATTTTAACCCTAGTGCTTATAAAAGAGTCAAAATTGTATCTGCAACTAAGCTGCCCCCTGAATGAGCTGAGCTTTGTTCGTGAAAGTAATAGCGATTACACAGACAAGGGAGGGCCATGTCATCTGCAGCCATCCTCCTGGCTGAGCACATAATCAGGAACATCGCTTACCTGGTGGAGGCAGAGGTTCTCTATCCCAGCTTACTGACATGGCCTTGCTGCTTTATCAAGATTCTTTATAAGAATCCTTTTCTGAGTTTCCCTATGTATGGCTGCCCTAAATTCCAAACTGCACATCTCCCATGTTTCCCCCTGAGGCCCCTCGAGAGCCTGGGGATGGTCGGAAAGCACTGCAAATGACAGGAGGCATTCGGGAACCCAGCAGCAGGTCAGGTACCCCCAGCGGCGTCGGGCAGGCCTGCGGGAGGTGCGCACAGAAGCTGGCCAGCTGGGCTGGAAGTGCGCTGGGTGGGCACTCAGTTCAGGGAGGTCCCTGGGGGCCCGGCAGTTCTGGCTGGAGGTCTGTGTGATGGGGCCATAGGAAGTCCTTGTGAAGCTACGCACTGAGGAGAGGCAGGAATGGGCTCAGGGAAGCAGTTGGGACCTTGGCCTCCCTCTAGGACCAGGAAGTTGGAGGCATATTTAATATGCTTTAATGCAGTTTAGATTCAGAATCAAACTGATGGCCAAGCAGTTAACACTTCCTGGAGACAGTACAGAGAATAGCTCTGACCTGGGTGTAGTAACGACTTAATGAAGATATAAAGCACCAATCATAAAGAATCTCTGTCCATCAAAAGAACCTGAAGGGAGGCAAAGAGAAGCCAAGGAATGAGAGAAGCTATTTGCAACACACATACCTGTGGCGTAAGGCCTACAATTAAGGCTCAATGTTACATGTTGCCTTGTCACCTGGCAAAACCAGGAAGGCCTTGACCGGCCTAACCAAAAGCTCCCCTCCATACCCTGCCCCCAGGGATAAACAAGGGGACCAGGTTTAGTCCCCTGCCAGCCCACAGAATTATTCAAACCAGCCAATCTCACCCCTGTGGGGACCAGGGGCACCCCAGCACATTGTTACCACAAAGCCTGCCTCCCATGGCCCCTGCTGGAGCACTGTTCCAGAGTATGGCCCCTCAGTGGCCCTGCCCAGCATGCAGCATCCTACTCCCTTGGGCCGTGGGTTTATGTGACTAATAAGCTGTCCAGCTTATCTGTTCAGTGTCTGCTGGTATGTCCAGCTGCCCCTGTACCCCCAGGACTGATTGCACAGGAGGTGATTGAAACAGTGTCCAGGTCTAGTGCCCAGAACGTGGAAAGAATGCTTGCAAACCATTACAAGAAAAAACCCCGGACAATCCAGTAGGAAAATGGCAAAATACCTGAATAAGCACTTCATAAGTGAGGAAATCCAAATGGCTAACAAAGATAAGCCAAGACACTATCAATCTCATTGGTAATTGGGAGAAAAGCAAATTAAAACCCCATGAGGTAAGCTTCACACTTTATATCAACACACACTACAAAGTCTGACAACACCATGCTCTGCTGCATGGAGTTCCCGTCGCTGTCCATCTTGCCAGTGGAGGGTTAATTGGTACAATCACTATGGAAACAATCTGGTGTTATCTAGTAAAGGTGATGGTGTGCCTACCCTACCACCGAGCAATTCCACACAAAGTTAGTTCTCCAAGGGATGCTTGCAAACCTCTCTCAGGAAATACGTACAGCATGTTGACAGAAGCCCTGAGAGTTCCAGACTGCTGTGGATGCAGGGATTGCAGCTCATGCTCCCAGTGGAATACTACGCAGCCTTGAAAATGAACTAGTGACAGCCACAACCAACAGTGTGAGATGGATGACTCACCAACAATGTTGGTGAGCAAAAAGAGAAGTCACAAAGGAGTACATGTTCTCTATGACTCTGTTTACATAAAGTTAAACAAAAGGTAACAGTAAATTTTAGTGTTTTGTGGTGAATTAAGAGTTGGTAACACTATAAAGAAAAACATGGAAATGATCTTAAAAGTCAGGAAAACAGTCATCTCTGGGTGGAAGATGGGGGTGTAAGGGAGAGAGCAGATAGGAGCTTCTGTGGTCCTGCCATGTTTTAGTTCCGAACTATTGCGAGAGCATGTATTTTCATGCTCACTTTATTGTTAATTTAAAAACTGAGCATATCAAATCAAAAGGCGCATAAAAAACATCTAACTGGGGACCTAGACTCTCTAACCCATGATTAACTTCAAGCTGCAGTCAAACCCATTGGGGTCCCCCTAGAGTGACCCCCCACTTCCACCTGCCCGGGAGCCACCTCTGACAAGATGACCTGGAGCGGGTGGGTTTTTGCAGGTGAGGAGAAGGACGCAGAGGGATGATTCCTGGGAAGTGTGTTTCACGGCCTCGGCCTTGCTGCTGCATTTCATGGTGATGCAAGCCAGGGGTCGTCTTTCCTCTGCTGTGACCTTTGCTGCGGGGACTTGGCGCCTTACTCTACTTTGACCTTGCACTTCTTGCTGGAGCTTTCACTTGGAGAACCAGCATTATGCAGAAGTACCTTTGGTATGTAGGTTTCTCTGACTTTATAATCACCCATGCCTCAGATTACTTTCTTTCGGGGAAGTTGTGTTATCCACACCCACATCTCACTTCTGAGACACCTGCCATTCCTGTCAAACGGTTCGCAGTTGCACGTGGTGTGGAAGCCCCAGATGTGGACTCAGTCCCTGATTCAGTGAGCGCTTAGGCACATGGGCGCTGTGCTCAGGGCTAGAGACAAGGCTATTGCCTTATGAGCTTAGTATGGCCCAGCTCACTGGGCAAAGAACATCACCATTAACAAGTAAGAAAGGCAATCTAGGAACGTATATTTAGGAAAAAAAAAAAAAACCTACCAAAAGTCCAAGCAGGAAACAGAATATGCCTACTACTCTGGGTCTCTAACTAGGGTCTGTTTCAGCCACACTCTCTCCCAGTTCTGTCCAAAGCATGTGGCTCATGCAACTTGGAGCCTTCCTGGAAGGTTTCCATCCCAGAAGCTCCCTACAGTCCTTGGTCTTCCATCAGAACACTCACCCGCTGTGCCCAGCTTCCTCTTTAACTGCCTGTGTTAATTCTAGATGCTGAAATGTGCTGGTTTCACCAGCATGGACAAGTTTTGACTTTATCTTAAAATCATTTTCTGCTATGAGCTATTTTCTTCTCTCTTTTCTGGGTCCAACTGGAAAAGAAAGTTCTAGGATATTTTATCAGGAAATTGCCATACAAAAAACCCCTATCACATGAGCCTTTGCCATGTCTGAGTTTCTAGTAACAGGAAGGAAACAGAGAGAGATTGTCAGCCTGACAGTCTCAGAAGAAGAAAGGAATCCTGCTGCCTGAGCCTCCCAAGCAATGATGGCCCTCTAATGCCAGGGTACACAAGGGGCAGGGGTCCCAACCCCTGGCATGCCAGCCCATGGCACCAGCCGGGCGCTGCTGCTGAGGCCCATGGCTCCTGCCCCCACCGCCCACATCACATCCCTACTGGATGTGCCCCCCCCAATGTCCACCTCTTCCACCAAGATTGACCACTGCCTTTCAGATCCTCATTCCCTCCCTTCCTAACCACCCCACCCTGAGAACAGTCAACTCTGCTCTGTCCTATGCAGAATTTGGAGAAGCGGCCAAGCACCAAGTTCTAGAGTTCAAGGGCCTGAGTTCAAATCCCAGCCCCATCACTTGCTGGCTGGGTAAACTTAACCTCTGTGCCTCAGTTTCCTCATCTGTGATCCAGGGATAAATAACTGCTTCAGAGGGTCATTGTACAGATCCATAAGGATAAGGGGCGCAAACGTGATGGAGCCCCAACTCTGTGTCCGGAACTCTCCTGGGTGCTTTACACATGCTAACATACATGAGGGTACTGGTTCACAGTAAGTGCTTGGTAAGTGTTAGCTATTTTTCTATTAGTCTGTATTGATCTTAAAAGATGAGATATATCAACAAAATTGCAAACCTTTAAGGACAAATAATTTCACATGGCCGGCTGCATCCTCTGTGGACCAGTCCTGGGCTGATACTCAGTAAACGGTAAGTCCTGAAGTGAACCGGACCAAAAGCAGAATTCCTAAATAGCGAACCAAATCCTTGGCATCAGAAAGGCCCCAGAGCAGAGTGGTTACAAGCTTGGACTCTGGTTTAAGCCCTGCTCTGCCCCTCGCTGGCTGGGCCATTTCCTCCCCTGTAACATGGAGTTATTACTCCCAGACTGGCTCCTTTCCTTAGCCAACTGGATGCTGACTGGCACCAGGAATGTTTTCATTATTAATCACCCTTGTCTGCCCACTAGCAAAGGATGCAAGTTGATGCTAAGCAAAAAGGGGAAAGAAGATGGTGATCTTGGTAAAACTGCTTATCCAGTTTTGCCAATTTAAAAGGAAGTTAAATTTCGGGACTGTCCATCCCAGGCTCAGCTCTACTGGAGAGCTTAAGGGCTGACTCGGTGTATGTCTGGGTGTGGGTGTCTAAGTAGACCCTTAGGAAGCATCCAGATGGGTCTAGCACTGATAGAGTAGAGTCAGGGTCATTTCTGGTCCTTCCAGAGTTAGAAGATAATTTATAAAGGTGATCCTGAATTGCTCCATAATTTCCAATTGAGTAACTCCCAACTTACTTTCTAAGCCCCCTCTGCTATGTACAGCAGCCGGGTCACCAGAAAAGCCCAAGAGCATGAAGCAGAGCGGTGCCAATCCGGAGTGCCCGGTCACTGGGGGGCCACACTTCATTGTTTTCAGTCAGTGCCCACCCCTGCCCAGTCCGGGACTCTCCACACAGAACATAAGCCCCCAGAGAAGCACCTCCCCTCCCCTTCGCCCCTCCGCCTCCCTCGGACCAGCCCGGAGAAACCAGGCTGACCCACCGGCCTCATCATTATTCTATTCTCTGCCTGACATGAAAATCCACGTGAACTGTACTCTCGCCTCCTAGTTAGCCCTTCAGGGAGCAGCGGCCTCTTGTAACAGCCCTTGGGGGCAGAAGGAGCCCCTCAGCCCAGGGCAGCCTGGGCTCGGGCGGAAGCACAGAGGTCAGACAGATGATGCGGAAATGCAAAGGCCTCTGCCTAGCAAAGGAGGAAACGTTTTCCAGGGCTACCACACACCGTGACCGGCAGAGACCGACGTGCTTTCATCCCCACATAGCATAATTTGCAGAAACCATGGGATGGGGGAGTGGCTTCCTGGAGGTGTGGAATCCTGGGCCATTAGCACAGCAGGGTTTGTCACCCCAGGGGAGGCGAGCTGCCCACAGAGCAAGGCCACATGCTCAGGGCAGATGCAGCTGAGTGGCATCCATGGGGCTCCAGGGGCTTCCTGGCCTGGGAACTGGGGATGCTGCCTGCCGCCTCATCACATACACTGGCCCTCCACCACTGATGTGCCAATGTGGGATGCTGGGGGATAAGTGTTTGGAGGGGCTGTTTAGGATCAGGGGCAAGAGAGAACATCAGTCCGAGTCTAACCCATGGGAAAGTCCTGGTAGTGCATCATTCAAGGTTAAGCTCCCAGGAACAGACAATGGTGTGGTTGGCAAGAGCCTAGGAGGGACCTCAAAGGTGGGTGCCAACTAGCCAGCTACTGTTCCATGACTCGGTCTACGCTGACTGGGGCAGGGGTGGTTACCAGAGTGGAGGAAAGGAGGAAGGGTGGGGGGAGAGAAGAAAGGCAGGGGCAGAGGGTGGAAGAAGGGGAGGGAGGGCCGTGAAGAAGGGCCCTGGCACATGCCACACTTGTCCCCTCTGAGCCTCCACCTGGCTCCCCCAGGATGGTACAACTTGTCCTCCACTCAAGCCCTCCTCATTCTTTGAGGCCTTGGTCCCACTGTCTCTCAGAGTATTTCAACCTCTCTGGATCATCCCTTTCACTGAACCCTTACCACCATTAAGTGTCACAACCTACTTGCGACCTCAGTGTCCTCAGGGATCCCCACCTCCAGCCCTTGGTTGCACATTCTGACCAGCTCTCAGTTGACCCAGATGTCAGCTTTTCCCTTTGCAGGACACCTACCAGCCCTGAGCTCTGCTAACTGTGTAGCAACCCCCTCCTCGATGCACAGCTCCTGTGCAGTTTCCGGGGCACAGAAGGTACGGACCTGCACCCATGTCCCCCACTCCAGATCTAGCCTTGCCAAGATCATGACACCCTGCTTATTCCAGGATGACACATGCCTGTACCAGCCCTTTCTCCAAAGGCCTCTGGGACCTTGACCTTGACCCTTAACCCTCCTACATACAGACCCCCTCATACCTGCACCACCCCCTATCTGAGATCTGAATGGTTCTCAAGGAAGGAAGACAACATGTACTGGCAAAGGTCGCTGGAGCAGAAACTCACCGGTAAATGCCCAAGGAGAGGCGTGATACTGTCGGAAACATAGAGAATGCTGCCATCCGTTGTCACTGCAATGATGAAGCCATCTAATGCCTGCAGAAAATGTGACAGTTGAAGGTTCCTTAGTCATGTTTTTATGGAGGAGGATGTCACTGAAGCAAAGGACCCCGTGTCATGACACTGACTTTGTTTTTTTACCCCTTAGAGTATTTTCATGAATAACCTCACAGTACTTTTCCACTTTGCAAAGAAGATGGCTTTTTACACTGAATTTTCTAGTCCAGGGAAAAGTGCTTGCAAAGCACCAAAAAGGCTCTATGAAAAATATGACCTATCAGTATCATGAAACAAAATTTAGCCACAGAAATTACCTAAGTAGTTCTGATTATAAACATACTATTAGACTGAATCAGAAAGATCACAATTATCAGTAAAAGATGTCAGTGATATTCTATGGTCCCTGTCCCCCTATCCTTAACATCACTTTGAGTTCACTGATAAACATTTACTGAAAAATATCAGACCTAATAGATGGATTAAAAACAGAAAGTGTGCCTGTTGGTCAGGGTAGACCTCTGTGAACATTCACTGCCACAGGAGAAACACCTCCTGAAGGAACTATTTATAAAGAACATTTACATTATTCCACAGAAGCAACAATTAAGGGCTGTAAACCGTAAGTATTTCAGAATTTCAGAAAACTTCATTTGCTTAAAAGTGTCTGCTGAGTGTCTACTGTATGCTAGGCATTCTGCTACAGGTGATAGAGAAGATTCAGACAGTCTATGTCTTCTCACACTTTTGCTGGTTTGTGTTAGATTCCTTAATGGATGCTATAATGCTGCCATAAGACACATCTAAAAGTTCATTTCTAAAGTTCACACTAGTAGTTCAGCAGAGCATTGGGTCATACTGGCAACTGGCTGAACAGGTGTACCCACGAGATTAAAAGCGAAGTCCAGATTACCAAAAATCTAATCTTTGAAGAAGCAATATATTCAGGTGGACTGTCACTGTAAACCTTTCACTGTGGCTTTACTGACTCTTCCATCTTCCCCAAATATGGCAATTTTTCCACATGAACAAAAAAAAATGAACTGAAATATGTGCCTAAAAGTTCTGGCAACATTTGGCATGTGCTCACCTAGATCTTCCCAGGGTGTTAATGATGATCTGCACAGCCAAACAGAACTGATTCCTTCCAGTCAGGAGGGTGTGGCTAAGTGCACTGCAGCCAGTACCAGAAACAGTCCACTAACCACGCTTAAGGGAACAGTTACAATGTGCCAAAAGTAGCAGAGAGTTCTTTTCGCCAGGAAAACTAACACTGGAGTCACTTACTATTTTACACTTACATACTGCAGGATTTAAGACTGAAAAATAGTTTAGTGAGCATTTCTTAGGCAGATCTCTTCCTTTTGGATTACATCAGTGGTTTTCAACTGAGGGCAATTTTGTCCCCTTGGGGACATCTGGAAATATCTGGAGGCATTTTTGGTTGTCCCTGCTGGAGTGGATGCTGCTGGCATCTAGTGCACAGAGGCCAAGGATGCTTTGAAAGAGCCTACAATGCACATGACATCCCCATAACAAAGAACTGTCAGGTCCAAAATGTCAGGAGTGCTGAGGCTGAGAAATTCTGGATTAGATGTTATGGGTCACGGTGAACACAGAGGTACATCCTAGTAACAGTTATTTATTTTTCCCTCCAGTATTTTTCTAAATTGTTTTTTAAATTATATTTGCAGTGCTTCTGGAAGTGATTTTTTTAAGAGGCGAGGGCACTGTTGATGATGTCAGTTCTACCTTTTTGGAAAAAGCATATTTGAATACTGGAAGACACTAGAGCAATATAAATTATCTTCTTGTACAGTGAGCCTATGCCCCTCTTGAATTTGTAAAGCAAGTGGGTGTTAAAAAGCTGAAGGTATTTATAGATGTAAGATAACTTTCATCAGCTCATTGGCATTTCCATCAAGTTCACAAGAACTGCACTGAGTCACTGCTTTAAGAATGCTTGTGATGGTTTTAGAAATCCCATCAGCAGCATTTGAAAGTGACTCAATAGACCACAATTACAAAGTGATGTACCCCTCTCCATGCAAAGGTGACTCTAATAGGACCTCCAGGGACACCAAAGATGCCATAATGGCTCAAATTTCACACCTGCCACATACCACAGGGATATGAAACCACCCCTTTCTGCCAGTTCCTGATTTTGATGGACTGTTTCTTGTTTTCCGGGTCAACCTCTGGGCTAAGAGAAAAGATCCCTATAGATTTTTCTGAATAAAATTCAGAAATCCCACACACTCCCTAACTGCCAGTTGATAAGAGCTTTCTCTCATTATGAGTCTCCTTGTTCAGATGCTTGTAGCCAGTCTTTGCCAGCTTTTACTTGGTGACCATGGTTGGTCTGCAACCCAGTCATTTTTGTTCTTGCAACCTCCACAACTGTGGGAGTGCTCCCGGAGTCTGCTTTGGGGTCTTTCTGAGAGATGATGGAAGAAGGAGGGATTCACATCCAGAGGTCCCAGCAGCTCACTTCCCTGGGGCCTGATGAGTCTGCCCTCATTTTAAAAAGGAACCTCCCAGTTACCAAGACATGGCATCTGGACTCCTCATGTTCCCTGAAATGGCCCTGAAACAAGGAGGTGGATGTGCAGCTGGACTGGGACACACACCACGAAATTGCATAGTGGAAAATGACATCATCCTGGAGGGGCACTGCCGGAGCTTGGACCCTTGGGGAGGAGATATGAGGCTCCAGTTACTCATCCCCACATCTGTGTCTGCTGAAAAGCAACAGGTTGGAATAAAAGTCTACAACAGTCAAAGATAAATCAAAAGTACTAGCCGGTGGGTCTCACAGACTCCTCAAAGCTGTCATTCACCCAGAAGGCCTGCTTGTTATACAGGTGTAATTTCAGGTCCAATTCATTCACTTCTAGCATGATTTCCTTTAGTGCTTCAAGGAGTCTTTACCGGGAGCAGGGGGTAAGGGCACAGAAGATATCCATACAAATCCCAAATCCCCCTTTTCTAGAAATTCCAGTCTCCTGAATCTCAGTCCTGACTTTCAGCCCACATATTTATCCAACTTTATAAAAGTTTTGTTTACACAAATGCTTTTGATACCTTGAAATTCACTGGAAAGAAAAATGGTTGTGTTACAGGCTCTTGAAAAGTGATAGTGCTATAGGGCTATGAGTTTTACTTCCTTTTCCCTGACAATTAAGAAGTAAAGTGATTTATGTAAAGTAGTTTAATGATGCATTAATTCAACATTATATTTCACAAGCTGCTCTAAATTTAACATACTTAAAATGCATTGCTTCTGGAGAAAGTTCTGTATTTTCTTTAAATATAGTTCATATGTAGATTTAAGTATCTTTCATTTTATGCAAATGTTCATTAATGCCTTTATATTTCATAATATTTGGACACCTTCATTCTGGCATTTTCTTACTCCAGTACTTTCTGTTTTCTGCATAGTTAATCTATGTAAATTAAAGTTTACATCAGTCTTATACAGGCACATGAGATGAGATATAGAAAGATTTATTCCCAAAACCGCTCTCCAAAAACCCTGCCAGGAACCACTGTCACAGAGCCAGCATCTAACTTCCTTGTGCTGAACTCATCTGTCCTGGTTTTCCTCTTCGCACTCAGGGGCTCAGACATGCCACGTCTGGGACTTTCCCTTCACTGTTGTGCCCAAGCCCTCCCAGTCTTACCCCCGGTGTGGAAGTCAGAGCACCCAGCCAGATGCTTCTGTAGAGACTCACCCTCATAAGTAGGGAGGGGCTTCACCCATGTATAGACATGACATTGAGGAAGACCACTTGCTCAGATCAGCCAGATTTCCTCAAATAGAATTACGGACGGGCGTGGGCACTGAACTCTGCAGATGAAGGACCAAAGGACGGGTGCAACAGTCTCAGCACAGAAAGGGCATGTGCTGGGTGGGGAGGCACAGGGTCACCTAAGGTTGACACCCACATGCCAGTGTTGTTGTAATATGAGCTTGAGTTAAAAGCATCATTTTAAAAGCTTTTTGTTTTCAAAATGTGTTTCCTAAGGGGAAAAATAGAATCACCGTGTTCTAAAGAGGAGACTCTTTGAGCCAGAAAACAGTGCAGATATGTAATCTTTCTTCTCACCTTCCCTTTGCTCTCCCAGCCTCCGACCCCGCCCCTCCAGGTGTCATCTGGTTGGGAGACCATGAGTGGGTCCGCCTGTTGTCACTGTGTTGACAGTACACATTCACATTCAGCTTTGGGATTCTTGATTATAGCGCCCAATTAGGTAACCAAAACACAAGCAAGGACATAGCAGGACCATGTGGAGCTTCCAGATGGTATCTGTTTCAAGACCTCTTTCCAGGGTCAAGAACAGTTGTTTATTTTGGGCACAGGGTCTTATCTGGAACAAGCAGCTACATTTTGATTTGCAACCCATTAAGCTAATTTGAAAGTACATTTCACCTCTAACATCAGCTGGGTGAATTCTTCATTACTGAGGAATGAAGGCTTCCAGTCCTGCTGAATATCACAGATTTCCGTTTGTGCTGAGACTTCTAAAAAAGAAGAAAGGAAATACAAATAAGATTTTATATTCAAAGGCACCTAGGAATTGGAATTAAGAAATGCACACGTTATTTCTATATCATTTTGTGTAAATCTCTGTGTAGTTTAATGAAAGAAGCCAATACAGGTGAAAGGGATAAAGAGACACAAAATCTCAATCATAATATAAATTAGTCAGGGGATGAATGTACAGCATAGAGAATAGTTGACAGTTTGTAACATCTTCCTATGTTGACAGATAGTTGGGGTGAGCATTTAATAATGCAGATAACTGTTGAATCACTATGCTCTATACTTGAATATAATATTGTATATATCACCTACATATGAGTAAAAAAAGAAGCTAATATAAGGAAATGTGTTACCCTGATTTCCAAGGACAGGCTCTTCCGGATGTAATGGGCTTAAAAACACCTTGATGTTTTCACTCCCCTTTAATGAGGCTCTGGGGAGGACAGTGTCCCACCCTCTGCAGAGGTGTAGTAGCACAATGCCCTGGAATTTCTGCATGACAAAGCCCATCTCCAGCAGGTGGAGTTAGGTAGGTGCCGCCAATGCAGGCAACAGGACGAGGGCCTGGGGTACATTCTGCAGCTGCTTCTTCATGTTCAAGGCCAAGCCAGACGCCTTAAAGACCTGGGGTTTTCAAAATTCCAGAAACATCTTAGGCTTGCGATAAATAACCTACTGCGTCTGTGTAGAATGCATCTTTCAGCACTTCCAGGTTCTGAAGTACCATGTGCTATACAAATACAAGTTATTTAGTTGCTTTTAGAGCCAGAATTTACTCTTTTCAGAACTTTTTTGGGTTAATCTATAGTTTGCTTATTTCTGTAACCACCTTGTCCTGAAGGTGTTGTTCATGTTTGTAAATTTAATAGTTATGGGTATACACAGGACTTCTTAAATACTCTAGCTCTTTTGCATTTTTGAAAGTGTTTTATTACTAAAATCAGTCTCTGATAAGATTATTACAGATAGCTCAAATGCTACATGGAATGAATGTATCTGTTTTTCCTTCAGTTGTAACCATTTTGGTCCACTTTATGTAGTAAGAGGTTTCTTTAGGGATTATTTCCTTGGTGCTAAGAAAAACCTAATTCCATCTCATCTGTCTACTACCTCAGAGAAAAAAGCTGACCTGTTCAACAACTTCCTCAAAATGAAAATTGTTCAGGCAGATAATCTATAAACTTTAAACGAGGAGATGCACTGAAAAGCTTTCTGCTTTGCACCTGTCTTGTTGGCAGGCTGTCTTACATGGAGTGTGGAGAATGCGTTCACTTAGGTGAACGAATTCGAATGAATTCAGTGGTTACAGTGAGTGAAGATGATGTCAAGGACTGAGGTACACATGACTCTGCACTGCTCATGTGTTCAATCACGCAAGATTCCCTGCAATGCTCTGTTCTATAGGTTCTTCCTTGGAGATCTCGGAAAGGACAAGCTGTTGCCACCACAGCGGCCAGAGGCTGCCCAAGGTGAAATGCATTCTGGGAGGCAGAGGCAGAGCACTGCCCACAGTTCTGGGCCAGTGTTCACTCAGGGTGCCAGCCCAGGCAGGGAAGAGAGAGCACAATGCCCAGTTCCTCAAACAACTGGCTGCCACAGTTTGACTCCTTGGAAAAGAGATCAATAGAGGATATACTAATAAATTAATCCCATAAACGTTCCGCCCCCTTCCTTTTCCCAACACATAAACTCATCTGAAAAATTCTTTTGACATTAGGATCAAACTGTTGATTAAATGTCCAGGAGAAGAGTCTTTCCAGCAATCCACATTTGATTTAGATGTAGGCCCATTCACCTTAATGGTAGAGGAGAATGAAAGACTCCTTTCTTTTCCAAGAGTAACTTGTAGCTCATTTTTTTACACAAGTAACTGGATACTTTCTAGACAGCAACATAATAATACTGGAAGCAGCTATTCACCTTGTACTTCAACAATTTGATTATAGTCCTTGGAAGTTAAGGTTCAATTCCCAACAATTAAAAAAATATGGAAGTTGGATAAAATGTCTCAAAGCAAGTAAAAAAATGTTAAACTGGGAAATCACATTCAGTGTTATAATCATGTCTCCACTGGCATTTGAGGTGACCTATATCATAAGCTATAAGAGACAGGGCAGGATTAGTAAAGAGGTGTGGTCAAAGTGGTTTCTAAACAGCAAGGGAAGCAAAACCTCCTGGGAACAATTTTTGCGGGAAGACACTGCAACAAACAGCCGAACCCCCCAATTCTACTGCAGTTTAAAGTTGTAGTTGTGTCCTAGAATGCTCACCTCCCAGCTGCTCCTGGTATGTGTGAACAAGGAGTAGAATGGCTTTGGCCATATGTGGTCAAAGAAAACTCTGGGAAATGGGGCATAAACTCTTTGCTGGGTGGGTAAATATTAGTGTGTCCAGCTATTTCTCCTTTTTCTGCAGCCTTTTCTAACCCCCAACCCCATCCACTAAGGTAGACAAATTGAAGAGGCGTGAACAAGGGATGGGATTTGATGCTGGGAGTAAAGGACGTTAAATCAGCTGGAGACTCACAGAGGAAGAGGAAAGTGTGCAGGTCAGCCAGACTCTGCAGAAGTAACATTTCAGTGGGTGTGGATAAGATGTCTAATACACCTTGCTATTCGCATAATTTAGGGATTTCTCTCTTATAATCAATATTGATGACATAAAATTTTTCCACAAAGAGAGATGGTGAGATTCCCATTTTGATCTGAATTACTTCAAAAAGACTAAGTATGCCTTTCAGGATCAAGACTTATCTCCCAAGCTGAGCAAACAGGAATGTATGACTTTTCAGGAAAGAGCTAAATAATTGTAACAACCGTCTGGACCGAATCGTCTCTTCTTGTCATGTGGTTTCATCCAGCACAAAAACAGAAAGCATGTCTGAATCCACCGTTCTGAACCCTGGCTCTACACAGGTATCGGCTGGGGGACTTTAGAAATATGCATGCTGGGCTTCCCTCGGTGGCGTGCTGGTGCAAGGCTCTCCGGCTCTATGACGCAAAGCCCTGATTTTGCTGTGCTTGCTCATTTCTGTAGTATAAATAATCGCACGGTGGCTGATTTTTGCTTGTCAACTTGACATCACCTGGCTTGCAAGACTGCTGAAAATTTAATAGTCATCTTTTGCAAGCTGGTATGAGCAGCTCCAGCTCACCACTAGGGTTCCACCCCTGGCCATTCTGATGTACTGGTCTGTGAGGTGACCCAGTTATATGCGCTCCCCAGGAGATTGCTCCCCAGGAGATTCTAATGGGAAGCCAAGATGGGGAACCAGTAGTCTGAATGGCCATACTAAGGAACAGCTCTAGCACAGTTAAGACACAAATATCTGTAAGTGTCCCATAAATCACCACTTGTGGGGAATAAGAATGTTGTAAAACTTGGGTTCTGAAGACAGACTACTTGGTATGGATGCTGCACTTTCCTGGCTGGCTGACTTGGGTGAGTGGCCAACCATCTCTGAGGCTCCATTGCCTCATCTGTGAAATGGCACCAAGCCAAAGCCCAGCTGTGAAGCTCAGCTGCATTACTATACACAGTCCTCAGAACAATGCCTGCCTGGCTCATGGTGAGCCCTGAGTCAATGCTGACCATGTTGTTCTCTGCCTCCTGGCAGATAGGTGTCTGTAGACTTTATGTCCATTTGGAGTATAAGTAAAAAGTTATTATTTGTTTTTGTTTTTGGTTTAATCCACAGTTTTTTCCAACCACTGTATTTCTCCATAAACTCTGCCATGGATTTTCTGCTTTATTTTGACTATGCAATCTCAGATGCTGAGTGAGAACCTGAAGTGATCCTGGCTGCATCTGAGCAGGCTGTGCAGGGTAGGCCTTAGTCTTACGAAAAAGGTGAGGTGGAGACAGGCGTTCCCAGTGTTAAGACACTGCATTTCTGCTGACTGATCCTTTCCGGGCCCCAGATTTGACAATTCTGTAATTCTGCAGTGGACAGAACCCAGCATAAATGTCACATTGATGAACTTGATCCTAGCTGCCCTAGTTAACAGCTGTCCTGCTTCTCAGTGACACTGACCTACTTTGAGTAATCTGCACAAAATATCTTGGTAATCAAACCAACCTGCTATTTCACTTGGCTAAGTCATTATTTAGGAAATATAAACATTCTGATTAAATTATTGGGGCAATTGAATTTTGCCGCAACACTTTATACCAATCCTGGTTGATTGTTCTTCCCTCACTTGTAACAAAAGCAATTAACATGTTCTTTACTAAGGGCAGCTTTGGAAAAAATGAGGAGGATATATCATTATTGTCCTATTTTTGGTAGGTATATACAATTATTAAAGAAATACTAAAAGAATAACAAGTCTAATGAAACTTTCTGAGGTCCTGGCTTTGCCCTCTTCTATGAAATCCTCTCGCCTAGGACAATGGTCAGTGAAAGGGAAACACCACCACAAGCATGGAACTGTCATTATCTCCTCAACAATCTGACATTTCTGATTTTATTATGCCTGGTGGCATAGGAAAAATAAGGAAGGAAAAAAGAATTTGGCTCTTCTTGCTTGTTAGTACCTAATGGACGCTTGCAACTACTGCCCAATTTTTTTGTACCACCTACAGGGGAGTGGCAGGGCAGGTGGTCAGTGTTAAGAGGTAAAAGGGTCTGAAGGAAAGTAAAAGGGAGAGAGGACGATTTGACAGAGACTTAAGTTCAAGGATGGATTCAAGTGGTGAATTCATATAATGAAATATTATATACCAACAAAAACCAACTAGCCACCGCACTGAAAGAACACAGATGAATCTCACAAATACTACACTCATAACACATGATTCCATCTGAATGAGGCCCCAACAGGCAAAACCAATCTCTGGTATTAGAGATCAGAAGAAGTGTGACCTTTGGAGAAAACAGGGGTCGACAAAAAGGAAGGGACATCTATCTATTGAGGGAGCTTCTATTTTTTGACCTGGTTGTTGGTTTCCTGGCTGTGTTCATTTTGTGATTATTAATCTATCTGTATAGTTATGATGTGTGTGTTTTCTGTATGTGTGTTATACTTTCATAGAGTATTAAAAAGCTTAAAAAGAAAGAATGGCATGCTGGGATAACTGGATATCTGCATCCAAACGGATGAATTTTGACTCCCTACCCACTTCATATACAAAAAGTAAATCAAAGTGAATCAAATATCTAAGTATTCAACGTATTCTCATCTCCAAATGCTTAGTCTGTAGCTTAAAACTACAAAATCCTTGGAAGAAATGGAGATGTAAACCTCCGTGACCTTTTCTTGCACAACAGTTTCTTAGATACGATACCTAAGGCACAAGCAATGAGTAACAACAAAAAACATAAACTGGATGTCAACAAACTTAAAAACTTGTGCATGTTGAAGGACATCAGTAAGAAAGTGAAAATACAATCCACAGAATGGGGGAAAATATTTTCAAATTATACATCTGATAAGGGTCTAGTATCTAGAATACATGAACTCTTACCACTCAACAGCAAAAGATAAATAATCCCATTAAAAGTGGGCAAAGGATTTGAATAGACATTTCTCTAAAGAAGATGTACACACAGCCAGTAAGCATAGGAAAAGATCATGAGAAGCCCAACATAATTAATCATTAGGGAAATGTAAATCAAAACCACAATGAGATACTGCTTCATACCCAGTAGGAAGGCTATAAGAAGCCGTGGGTATATATCCAAGAGAACTGAAAACATACATCCACACAAAGACACATACATGAATGTTCATAGCATCATTATTACTTATACCCAACAAATAGAAATAACCCAAATAGCCACCAACTGATCAAAGGATAAGTGAAATATGGTATATCCAATACAATGAGATGTTATTTGGCCAAATAGAATGAAATGATATTTATTTGTATGCTAATATGGACGCTTATGAAAGAAGCCAAAATACACATATCGTGTGATCTCATTTGTATAAGGTGCCCAGAATAGGCAAATCCACAGAGACAGAAAATAGATTCAGTGGTTGCACATGCTTGTGAACACACTAAAACCACTAAATTGGAAACTTTAATATGGTGAATTTTATGGTATGTGCATTACACCTCAATTAATGATTAATGAATGATCTTCAGTCTGTTGTTTTTCATGGCATAACTCAGAAGGCCAAAGAGTTTAGACATGGTAGCTGAGATGGTTGGGAACCCAGTGCTGTCTGCTCCAGGGGAGAATGGACACTTGGGCAGTGTACCTCTTCAGGGCTGAATGGAAAATGCTTGCTCTAGATATTTTTATAACCAAGATGCTCCCGCTATTAATGCCACTCCATGGGGACTGGGTGCCACCTGGGAGGCTGCTCTGGATTCTCAAACATGGCTAATAAAGCAGTCTGTCCCCTCCCAACCTGCAGGAGAGGGGCTATTACAGAGGGTGGAGGGCCTCTGAAAGAGGAAGCTGTGACAGATGAGAGCAGGCTTTGCTGGGCAGAGAGGACCGAGCAGGAAGACCAGCTTGGTGAAGTCATCGCCTAGTCAAAGAGCAGGAACGGAACAAAAACAGAGAGAAGTGCAACCTTTACCATTGTGTTTCTGCAGAAAACCGATGACCTTTTCCAGCACGGTGGTTTTGTCCATTTTCCGAGTGTTGCCAGGGAGCATGGAGCTGAGCTCTTTAATGAGAACATTGAACTGGTCCCGACGTTTCTTCTCAGATTTGTTGCGAGAAGCTCTGTAAACATGAGACACACAGGTTACCAGAACATTCCACCTCCTAAGGCTTTGTTATGAAATAGAGATACTTTCTGTCAGAGAACGTTCTGTTGTGATTATCTTATCAAAACTCTTTCAGGCAAAGTAACATTCGCCACATTTCACAGCTGAGTAATGAGGACAGAAAAATGTTTTGATAGACTCTTGGCCATGAAGAGAGACAGCATTAGTAAGTAGGTTCTGACTCAGATGCAAAATATCACACAGATTAGCTCAGTCACCAGATGCTGTTCCCTCTGACCTCACAGAGTTATCACCTTCAGAGAGCATACGTCCTGGCCATGGCCCCAGAGCTCATCACCCTGTAGGGGCAACAAGGCACCTCCCACATCAAATCGTTTGCCAGCCACGCTGCACCGAGGGCCAGTGTGACAGCGACTGCTTGTGGCTGTCAGGCAGCGAAGAGTGGCTGAGCTCTTTTGAAGGTGACATGGAGGAATCCTAAATGTATATTACTAAGTGGAAGATGCCAATCTGAAAAGGCTACATATTGTGTGATTTCAACTCTGTGGCGTTCTGGAAAAGACAAAACTATGGACAGTGAAAAGGTCGTGGCTTCCAGAGGTTGAGGTGGGGAGGCATGACTAAGCAGAGTACAGAGGGTTTTTAGAGCAGTGAAACCACTGTGCAATACAATGGTGGATACATGCCATTCTATGTCTTCCAAACCCATAAAATGTGAACCGGGTGAACCCCAGTGGCAACTACAGACTTTAGATGACAACAGTGAATTTATGTACTACTTTAGATGATACTGATTATTCAATGCAGGCTCATCAGTTGTAGCCAATGCACTGCTCTGGTCGGGGAGCTGGTGACGGGGGAGGCTGCCCCTTGGTAGGAACAGGGGCATATGGGCAATATCCTTATCCTTACTTTCTGCTCTATGCTTCTGTGAACCTACAGCTGCTCTAAAAAATAAAGCCTGCTTTAAAAAATGACATGCGATACTGTACACCTATGAAGACCAAAACGGAGCTGCTCAGCTTGAGAGAAGGGGACCTCCCCGAGCCACTGGCAGTCTCTGAGGAGCCCGAGGACCTCCCAGAATTTGAACAGGAAATTCCAGTTATGGGGGTCACTCTAACTGGACAGCAAACATGGAACATGCCACACAGGAAGCCTGCGCTCACCCTGGGGAGGCAGCACCATTCCAGAGGCCTTGATCCTTAAGGACAAGCCACAGGCCTGGGGGCTGGCTCTCAACTCCTCATCAGCGGTCAGCTGTTCAAGGTGCTCCAGGGCTGGGAAAGCTGACCCACCTGGGACAGGCTTGTTTCACAAGGTCTGTTCACCAAGAGTGCAGGGGCCACAGTCCCAGGGCCTCACAGTCAGGGTCCATCTGCTGCTCTCAGCACTCAGAGGGCCAGGGGGCTGACCACTTCTCCTGAGGCAACTGGCCGAGGTGTGGTCAGCACAGGGTGCAGGTGGCCTGTGACCACTCAGCAAGTGCCCACCAGAGGGATTCCCTCCCATGGGGCAGGCATCAGTACTGACAGCATCAGAGTCAGTAAAGATTCTGCTTCCCCAAACAGACCTTAGAAATGGGGATACATCCCAATATCCTTTCCCTGGATGCCGATGGCCACTGTTTGCCCTGCCTAATACACACCACCCATCTTTACTTCAGCACACCCCTTTAACAAGCCACCTTTTGCTAACTGTATCTCAGTTTGGGCTCTTTCCCGACAACACCCGAGGCAATTCATCAATGCTCACCTGAAGTGCATGGCCACTGCCCACACCTATGGGTCTCTTCCTTTTCCTGACTTTTCCCTCATTCCTAGCCTTTGTGGGCTCTGGGGAGGCCCTGAAATCCTTACGGGGTTTCTAGAGAGGTTCATAGCCGAGTGAGCATCCTCATATATGAACTTGCAGAGTGGCAGACTGACTCCAGGTGTAGCAGGAAGCCTCTGAGGTGCTTTTTTGCCAGTCCAGGGTGAAAGTGTAGTGTTCAAACACATGGAGGGAAGAAAGGAACCTTTTAAGTTTCTGAGTGACTGTCTATGCATTATAAATAATTTTTTGGCCTAGATTTTAAAGAGTGACATGCAACCTCCTTAGCCAAAAAAAGCTCTGCTTCTGTCCTAGTTTGCCCATCATAAATTATTTGTGAGCTGATAACACGCAGCTCATTATTACTCTGTTCTCTTCTTCAATGGGTATAATAATGGTGGACACGGCCTGGCAGAGAATACGATGAAGGCTTATATCATTAGTGACAGAAATACAAGCTTGTTTCTGTCAGCCTCTGCCTGGGACTCACTCTGAGGCCCACTGGAAATTGGTCAATGTCAGCTGGATCTGCAGCTCTGAGGCAAGAGAAAGAAAACAAGCATTGAATGACCTTATTTCCAATAAGGAAGTATGCTGAGCAGGCCCCGAGACCACCACACGTAAGACTGTAGGCCAAGCTGGAAGATGCTTAACCACAGTCTTTGGGTTTGTTTCTCCTTTTAAGGTATTACTTTCATATAAGTAATATATGTAAAATAAGTGCAATTTAAATGCATAGTTTGGTGAATTTGGGTAATTGTATCACCACCACCAAAACGCATATAGAGAACATTTCCCTCACCCTAAAAGGTTTGATCTCCCTCAACACTAGTCACAGGAAACCCCTGATGTGCTGTCACTTTACTTTTGCCTTTTTTAGGATTTTATATAAATGGGATCAGATAACATATAGTCTTTGACTTTCATTTGGCATAAAGTTTTTGAGATTCATCTACATTGCTGCATATATTAATGTTTCATTCCTTTTGACTGCTGACTGGAGTTCCACTGGGTTGTTTCCAGTTTAGAGGTATTAGGAATAATGCTCTTCTGAATATCCACATCCATGCCCTCCTGTAGATGTGGGCATTCATTTCTCTTGGGTTAACTACATAAGCATGAAATTTCAGAGTCATGTGATAAATGTATGTGGCTGTACTGTGTTTGCATGGCTACCAGCAACGGTCCTGTGGCTCCACATCCTTGTCAATTCTTGGTCTTGTCCATTTTTTTTTTCACGTTAGCCATTGTTGTGTTATCTCTTTGTGGTTTTAATTTGCACTTTCCTGATGACTAGTGATGTTGAACATCTTTTTCATATGCTTAATGCTCTTTCTTTTGTGAAGTATCTATTCAAATCTTCTGCCCACTCTTCAATCAGTTTATTGTCTTGTTGAGTTTGAGAGAAAGAGGGAAAGAAAAAGGGAGAAGGGAGGGCTGGGAGGAATGGAAGGTGTAGGAGTAGGTGTGTGCATTTTAAATATACATTGATACAAGCCTCATCCTTTGATTTGAATGCAGCGCTCAAAGAGCCCTAGGTTCTCTTTTCTGGTGTTCCACAGGAGACATAAATAACATCTGTTGGGCACTTGCTATGCAATAGGCACTATTTTAAATGCTTTCTCTATATATTTATTTTAATCCTCACAATGGCCCTTTAAGGTAGGTACTGTTATCATTCCCCTTTCACAGATGAAGTAACTGAGGCACTAAGAGGCTGTACAATGCTGATGTTACATGGCTAGGACATGGTGGACTGGCTGGCTTGGATGCCGGTGCTGTGAAGTACTGTGCTCTCATACCTCCTCCCACAACTCCCTCCAAAACCATTGTGAAGGTATCTGTTATAGAGCTATGCACCAGGGTTCTGGGAGCACAGAACTGAGAGCCACCAATTCTGGCTGCTTGAGTTTATTGCACAGAAACGAAACATGCTCTACAGAAAAATGGCATTGCTTGCTAATGGGATAAAGGTGTTTGTTCAGGAAGGATACCACAGAAAAACATCAACCGAAAGTTCCCAGCTAAAAGGAGATGAGAGTGTAAGGGAGAGATGCAATTCACACCTCAAGAGCTATTACACAAGGTGCAACATGATATGAGCTAGGCCAGAAGTTTAAACAACTTGCCAAGGGAACACACACAGGAAGGGTTCAGCCATGTGCGGTGATCAGGGAAGCCTGCAGGGAGGGGCTGCATGCAAGGCAGCCTGGAGGGAAGCATGGGCAGGTGGTGGTCAGGACAGCCTGAGGAATGCAGAGGTGTTGAATTCGACAGGGGACCTGGGGGCACATGGATGAGAACAGTGAGGCCAGTCAGTCTCGGATGCAGCTCCATCTTGGGCTGTCCAAAATGGGCAGAAGATTTGAACAGGCAATTGGCTCCCAGCTTCTGGAGGAGCCTGGGGCAGGGTGCTGATGGGAAGCCTGTGGGAGGGAAACTGGTTAGGACTTCAGAATTAGGGAAGGGCCCTACTTAGGGGGAGATGAGCAGAGATGGGAAGGAGAGGTGAGGATGGCTGGCAACAGTACCACAGTGCCCTGGGACCTGCTCCTTGGCTCGTGAGGAGCCACAAGGGAGGGCTGGGGTCACAAGCCAGGGACTCCACCCTGATTTCACTTGTCTAGGAAAAGCAATGCTAATGATATATATCTTTACACATTTTTACTCTTAACATACAATAACTTAACTTTTTCTTTTTGGGCATGATATGAGCACTCCCTCAATTTTAACATGTGTGTAAATTCATGTAACCATCATCACAATCATGAGACAGAACTATCTCTGAAACTCCTTCCTTCTCTCCCTGCCTGTAACTCCTGGTAACGCCTGTTCTGTTCTGTACCACTATGCTCTCTTTTGCTCTCTTTTTTGAGGTCATATGAATACAATAAATCATACAGTGGGTAGCCTTATGAGCCTGGTTTCTTCTACCCAGCTGAATGCCTTTGAGATTCATCCAAGTTGCTGTGCCTATCAATACCCTACCCCCTCTTATTGTTGAGTAGTTGTCTGTTGAATGGATGTACCACAGCAGCTGGTTTATCCATTCACCCACTGGAAGAAAAATTGGGTTGTTTCCTATTTTCAGTGATTATGGGTAGAGCTGCTGTAAATGTTTGTGTAGAGATTTTTGTGAGAACATAGGTTTTCAACTCTGAAGGAGAAGTAGTATCCTGGGAGTAGGATGGCTGGGTCATATGGAAAGTGTATATTTGACTTTGTAAGAAACTGCCAACCTTTGGCAGAGTGGCCATGCCTTTTTATCTTCTCATGAGCAATGTTTGAGTGAGTGAGATGTTCCACATTTTCAAGGGGAGATGGTATTGTTAGTATTTTCAATTTCAGTTAATCTAAGAAATGCGTAGTGTTATCTTTTCAGGGCTTTAATTTGGATTTCTCTAATGGCTAATGACATTGAACATCTTTTCATGTATACTTTTGCCATCTGTCTATCCTGTTTGGTGAGGCATCTGTTCATGTCTTTCATCCATTTTAAAACTGGGTTTTTTATTTTCTTACTAGTGAGTTTGGAGAGTTCATTATATATTCTGGTATGTCCTCTATCAGACATGTGATTTGTCAGTATTTTTCCCAGCTTGCTTTTACATTTTCTTCCTAGTGTCTTTCACAGAGTAAATGCTTTTAATTTTGCTGAAGTTCAATTTAGCAATGTTTTTTCTTTTATGGATTGTGCTTCTGAAGTCAGGTCCAGGAACCCTTTGCCTAACCTCAGGCTACAGAAGCTTTCTTCCTGTTTGTTTTCTTCTACAAGTTTTACATGGTTTATATCAGATTTATGATCCAATTTGAGTTATTTTTATAAGTAAATTTTAGGTTGAAGTTTATTTGTTTGCATATGATTATCCCATTGTTCCAACTCCAGTAAAAAAAAAAGACATTTCTGCATTGAATTATCTTTGCATCTTTGTAAAAAATCAACTGGTCATATATATAAGGATTGATTTCTGGGTTCCCTACTCTCCATTCTATTCTATTGATGTATGGATCTATCCCTCCACCAATAACACTGTCTTGATCACTGTAGTTTTATAGTAAGTCTTAAAATTAGATAACATGATTCCAACTTCATTCTTCTTTTTCAAAATTATTAGGGCTACTCAAGCTTTTCTGCCTTTTCATTACATTTTACAACCAAATTGTCTATATCTACGAAGAGTTCTGCTGGGATTTTGGGACTGGAATTGCTTTACATCTATGAATCAATTTTGAGAAAACTGATAGCTTTATTCTGTTGAATCTCCCTCTCATAAACATGATGTATCTCTCCATTTGTTTAGGTCTTCCTTTACTTCTGTTATGAGCGTTTCATAATTTTCACATATGTATCCCATATATGTTTTATTATATGTATACCTAAATATTTTGTTCTTTTGGCTGGATTATAAATACTATTGTGCTTTTATAATGTGTTTCTAACAGTTCATAGCTAGCTTACAGAAAGATTATTGATTTGTGTGAGTTGACCTTTTAAATTTACTTACTAGTTATTGGAGTTGTAAAATTTGTTAGGTCTCTTGGGATGGTCTATACATGTAATCATGCCATCTATGAATAAGGGAATTATTATTTTTTTTTCCAACCAGTGTGCCTTTTATTTCTTTTACTGTCTTACTGCTCTGGCTATGACTTGCATATGACATTGAATAGGAGTGATGAGGGCAGATTTCTTAGTCTCATTCCCCATCTTAGGCGGAAAACAGTCTTTTGACATTACGTATATCAGCTGTAGTTTTTATCTAAGTGTCCTTACATACCCTCCAATTCCTAATTTGCTGACAGTTTAATATCATGAGTAAAAGTTGAATTTCGTCAAATTATTTTTCTGCATCAATTAATATGATGACATGGTTTTTAGTTTTTCTTCTTTAGCCTGGTAACTTGGTGGATTACACTGATTGGGTTTTGAAAACTGAACAACCCTGCATTTCCTGGATAAAACTCCCTAGATAAAAACATATATAGAAGGTATGTATATATGTATGATTTGTTAATGTTTTGTTGAAGTTTTTAAATCTATGTTCATGATAAGATATTGGTTTGAGTTTTCTTTTTTGTACTGTCTTTTCTGGGTAATGTTGGTCTCATAAAATAAGTTGGGAAATACTTCCTTCTCTTCAACTTACCGGAAGAGACTGCAGAATCAGTGATAGTTCTTTTAATGTTTGGCAGAATTCTTCAGTGGAACCCTCTGGGTCTGGAAATTTCTATTTCAGAAGATTTTTAACTACGAATTCAATTTCTTTTATGAATTGTTAGCTACAGGACTAACTCTAGGTTTTTTCTATTTTGCCTTGTGCATTTTGATAGCTTATGGTTTTTGAGCAACTGGCACCTCTCATCTAAGTTGCTGCATTTTCGAGGGGATGCAGGTGTTCACAGTATTCCCTTGTGGTCCTTTTAATGTCTGAAGAGTACATAGTGATATCTCTTTTTTCAGTCCTACTATTGGTAATTTGTTTTCTTTTCTTGTCATTCTTGCAATAGGTTTACCAGTTTTATCGATTTTTAAAAAAATCACCTTTTGGTTTCACTGATTTTTTTCCTATTATTTTTGTTTCAATCTTACTGATTTCTGCTCTTACATCTATAATTTTCATCCTTTTGTTTGAGTGTATTTTGCTTTTCTGTTTCTAGTTTCTTAAGGTGGATGCTCAGTTGATTGAAAACCTTTTCTCTTTTCTACTATGAACATTTAATGCTCTAGATTTCTCTCTAAGTACTCCTTTAGCTGCAACCCACACATTTTGGTATGTTGTTTTTTAAAACTTTTCTTCAGTTCAAAATATTTTCTAATATTCTTTGAGACTTTCTCTTTCTAAAATTCCTTGAGATAATACAATCACTTAGAAATGTACTGTTTAATTTCCAAGTTTTGGAGATATTTTTCCTGCTATCATTCTGTTTCTAATTTAATTTCAGTTCTCTTAGACTTCTTTGCATTCATTTTATGAAGAAGGATTTGGTCTATCTTAGTGTATGTTCAATGGGTACTTGAAAATAATGTGTTTTCTGCTATTGTTGGATGGAGTATTCTCTAAACATCAAATAGAGGTTTACTTAATGGTGCTTTATTCTCTAAACATCAAATAGAGGTTTACTTAATGGTGCTTTTCATTTCTTCTATATCCTTGCTGAACTTCTACCTACTACCTTTGTTACTGATCAGGCATATTAAATATTTGTCTCAGGTCGTTAGATTCCACTTCACGTATTTGAAGCTCTATTCTTAATTGTATACATGTTTAGAATTGTTATGTGTTCTTGCTAAATTGATCCTTTATGTAATGTCACTCTTTACTCACGGTAATTTTCCTTGCTCTGAAGTCTACTTTATTTTAATATAGCCACTCTGGCTTTCTTTTACTTAGTGCTTGTGTGATATATCATTTTCCATAGTTTTTTAGTTTTAACCTACCTATATCATCATATTTGGAGCAAATGCCTTGTGGACATCACAGTTATGTCATTTTAAAAGCCATTTTGACAATCTGTTAGTTGGCATGTCTAGACCATTTACATTTAATAAAATTATTTATATGTTTAGATTTTACCAGCTGTTTTCCATTTTTTTTCATTCTTTGTTACTGTTGTTTTCTTTTTCTGCCTTCTTTTGGGTCACTGAAACATTTTTTTAGTATTCCGTGGCAATTTATCTATTGTTTTTATTTACTATATTTCTTTGTATAGTTGCTAGTAATTACTCTAGAGACTGTAATATAAAAACCTATCTTTTCAGAGCCTACTTGAATAATTTACCATTTCAAGTAGACTACAGAAACTACTCCATATAGTTTCCCTTATCACTCCTCCCTTTATGTGGTAGTTATCTTATGTACCACATCTGCATACACTGAATCAGATCAGATCATTTTTTTCAAATGTTAGACTATCTATTATGCTTAGCCAGATAGTTACCATTTCTGTTACTCTTCCTTTATATCTCATATCCCAAGTTCCCATCTGGTATCATTTCCTTTCTGTTAGAAAAACATCCTTTAGCAATTCTTTCAGAATAAGAAGCTGTCTTAGTTGTCTTTCATTTGAGATTATCTTCACTTACCTTCATTTCTGAAGGTTATTTTCAATGGATATAGAATTCTGGGCTAACAGTTGTTTTCTTTCAATATTTAATATTGTGCCACTACCAGAAGGCTTCCATGGTTTCTGATGAGAAGTCCATGGTGCTATTTAGATTTGTCCCACAAGGCCAGCCCTGGACCTTGGGTGGCAGTCTATCCTACAGTTCAGATCTGAAAGTCTATGGTACAATATTTAAGATCCAATCCATGCATAGTCAGCTTAGTGGTGGGCTCAGGAACTTCCAACCTGCTTTATAGGGTGTCTTTCTTGAGCTTCTCCTTCTCTGAGATCTCTTCCCAGTACTTTCTGGTTCCCGGGGTTCCCTTTTTTTCAAGAAAGCTGGTTCTTGATTTATTCTCCTTTGCCTCATGCTTCCTACATCTGCACGTTCATCTGGGGCCATGCAGTAGGAAGACAGAGAGGAGGGGAGAAAGCCACAGGGTTTCATCCCACCTTCTTAAAACTACAGCTCCTCTGCTCAGAGAGATAGGTTCCCTTAACATGTTAGTTTCCTATGGATCCCTGTTATCACTGTGGCTGCTGCTGCTATGATCAAAGGATTCCTCACAGGGTGCAAAGAAATGGAGAAAAGAACAAAAAAGGGAAGATTTTTCCTTGTTCAATCTGAGCATTAGACATCCTGTTCCCGCTCCTCACGTAGTAATAGAGAACTTCTCCTGGTCCTCTGTCAGTACAATGCCGGCTCCTGAGTTTGGGGCTGTGCTGAGTCTAGGTGAAGGGATATTGCAGGGAAGAAACTGGTGAGCTTATTGCCAGTTCAGTGGTACTTCAAATTCTGATACTTCCCCAACCTGCCCCCTACCATTTACTTTCCTCAAATAACTGTTTCATGCATTTGCCCAAGTTTTTTTTTATTAAGGTATCATTGATATACAATCACATGAGCAACAGTGTGGTTACTAGATTCCCCCCATTATCAGGTCCCCACCACATACCCCATTATAGTCATTGTCCATCAGCATAGAAAGATGCTACAGAGTCACTACTTGTCTTCTCTGTGCATTTGCCCAAGTTTTGTAACTGGATTCAGTGTGATGGACAGGATGGAATAGGTTGACTCTATCTTACCCATATCCAGGACCTCCATGTATCTTTTCATACCTTTTTTAGTTAGTATGTAAGAGACCCACAGGAATCAAAAGATGGGGAATATAGATTCTGAAAGCCTGATGGCAAGGTCTATAAACAAGACCTTTTTTGTAGAAAAGCATATAGAGGTGAGATGGACAACAGTCAAAATAGACTCTTGAGAAAACATATTTCTGGGTGGCTCTTGGAAAACAAAGAGAATGGCTGACAAATTGAGCAGGTCCTCCTTCCCTTGGTATGAGTATATCACCTTGGTATGATCTAGCATTAAAAAAAGTATCAAAAGAAAACTGCAGTGCATGTCAACACGGAGTTCTTATAAACCCATAGACCTACACTCCCTACCCCCTGTAGGTATATTTAGGTACCTACAATGGCCTAACTAGGGCTTACAAAGTAAGGGACAGAGGTGTAGCCCCCTGAGCTCTGGAATTCCAGAGAAGGAGGCACTGACAGCTCAGGATCTCAGTGAGACTTAGCACAGAAGCCTATACTTTTACAAGATGATCACACTGCTACCAGGACTCAAGTGGAACTGCAGAAAGAGAGGTGGGAGACGATCCTGGTTCCAAAGCCAAGCAACAGACACCCAGGATAATGTCTAAAGACTCACTGATGCCCACAGTTCCTTCCAGAGAGGGAATTCTGGCATATCTCAACTAGGCTAACTAGTTCCATCTTCCAGGATGAGATAGAGACTGAAGAGGGTGCAGACTAGGCCTCCCAAATCTGAGTATTATAAATGGAGCAGAAGGAACCTGAGAAGGTTATCAGGATTAGGTCTTAGGCTTCCTTTTTAGTGTCCACAAAAGTCTTCTGGAGCACCTGAAACAGAGGAGGTGGCTCTAGAAGGAACTCACAATTTCTTGCAGACTTGAAATATACCAAGTATGTGTTCCCTGTCAATGTCCAGAGGGGCAGCTGTGACCACAGGATGCTCACAGGCATGGCACACATTTTAAGTGTCCTCTACTTTAAGACAGTCCTGTCCATGCAAAGTGAACTTTCAGGAAGAATCAATTAGAGTCTATCATTCATAGTAACAGAAACCTTACAAAGTATTCTTGTTGAAATTTGAGGGAAATATAGAAAAACGTGATGGGAACTATGTCAAAATATTAGCAAAGGCTATCTCTAGGTGGTATGTTCATAAATGATCTTTGTGTACTTCTTTAAACATTTCAGTATTTTTCAACTGTTGTTTGGTTTTTTAATAGATAAGAAAACATACAAAATGTCAGGAATGAAGGCTCAAGTAAGACTGTATTGGGCAAGTCTTCCATGAAAAATTATGAAAAATTATATAAAGGAAGGGGAATGACCAAGGCCAGAGAAGATTTTTTGTTGTCACTATTTTTTTTCTCTCCAGATCATTTTTTAAAAATTCAGTTACATAAATGGGAGAGATTTTTTGTCTATCTGCTAATCACAGTCTTAGTACATTTAATGTGCTAAATAAGGAGCCCTGAAACTCTCCAAAAGGGAGGAACAGTAAACAGCATGGCCTGGACTTGTTTCCCAGGGCATTCCCCGGGATAGTGTGTCCCAGAATACATTTCGGGAAACTGGCGTCAAGCAAGGTCCACTTAAGGTCAGTTCAGTCCCCTCCCATGCCCAGGCCTGGGTGTGTACCTCCTCATTTCCGTAACTCAACATCCTCGCACACCAAGGCAGGGGGGATCAGGGGCACCCCAGAGGCCAGGAGCCTGCAGAAACTCAGCTCAAGAAAAGAATGTCCTCTGGGGGGGTGGGGAGAAAAGTCACCTGCGTGGAGCAAGATGGGTCAGGCTGGGGCGCCCTCATCTCATGGAGAACTCTGCAGATTCACCATGTTTTCTACTGTAGAGACTTGGCAAGGCGTCTGCGGCAGACTGAGCACAGCTGAGTCTGCTCTCCTTTCCTGAAGGTAGCAGAGACATCTTTGCTCTTAACCAGAATTATCAGAAAATGTTGGAGCCTAAATGGGAAGCTGGCTTGACTTCCCATCGATTCTTACTTAATGAATTTCACTGGAAAACAATCCTTAGGAACTTGTCCCTGAAATTCTAAAAGGAATCCTTACCCTTCTGTAGAAAGGTGGCATTTTCAAGAGGGTAGATTGCTAATCACTCTTTTTCAGCTTAAATTTCATTGAAATTACTGAAAGGGCTTTTAGTGAATCATCTTTTGCCTCAGATGCCACCAGAGAGGTTTCGGGTGGCCCTGAGATAAAACATTCCCAAGTCTCTAATCCTGGCACCCAATTCTTTGCCAACCAACAGACCCCTACCAGGTAAAAGCCAAAAGCCCCAAATACAGAGAGGCCCCTTCCCATTCTGCTGTTTACTGGGCCACAGTAGAATTAGTAGGTTGCCTGCAGGTATGGTTCTCCTTTTCCATCTGTTTGGAATACAGAATCACTCATCTGCAGATTACAGAGTAATGTTAAGTAAACCACACATCCTGATACACCTGTTCTCACAATGTCTGCTGCAGCCTTAATCACCAAATAAAACAAACAGAAAGGAAGGCTCAAAAATTCTTCACTGCCATTTTTTTTCTTGTGTCAGGGTTTAGGATGATATATGTAACACCCAAGTAAGAACCTATGAAAAAAAAAATCACAGCAAAATGAGCACGCTAGACTTCAGCTGGGAGCACACACACTGCACAAGGTTGGGCTTTTTTATTCTGCGCCAAGCCTGCATCCAGGGCATAAGCAAGTGTGCGTGGAGCTCAAGTCCTCCAAGTTGGCTACAACCTTCATGGCCTGGACCAGCCTTTCCTTTCAGACCCACAGAATTTACACCCAGAGAAATGAAACAATAAGATGAGGTCAGTCTCTCCTCTTAACTGTACTACTCTCCATGAACGAGCACTTGGTTGAGAAAGTAGAGCTTACGAATTTCGACCATCATCCAGGCTTAAGTTCTTTCTCCATTAGGCTTGAGAATTTCCAAGAATGCCTCCCTAGCTTGCCTGAAAGCTCTCTGAGGAGACTATGCATCCTCTTTATCTTCCACTTGCTTACCACATGGCTTAATCAGCAAATGCTGAGGGTGCCGGGAGGGTCTCAGTCATTGGTCCACAGCAACCCACTACCCCTGGGGGAAGCTGAAGAATAACCCCTCCTCAAAGGGCTAAAGCTTTTCCTCCTGCAACTCTTGTTTCTGCAAAAGGGCACATACAGACTCTCGTTTACTGTGTTGTAACTCCTCCCACTTGCCTAAACTATTTTATTGGCGTTGAGACTAAGGGTTATGGCCAAAGAATAATAAAATTGCTTAGCTTGTGTTTCAGAACAAACATCTACTCTACTGAGAACTCCAGGAATCAGCCCCCCTTGAGTGAAACTCTTGATTCTTCTTAACAAAAGGCAGCACAGCAATATGCCCTGTCCCCCTCCTTCCCCCCTCCCTCCACAAAAACACACAGGGTCACAGACACAGAACTTCCAAGATGATAGCAGAGGAGGCAATTTTAATTAACGCTGACGAACTACTCTTTTAATATCGGATCAAAGAGGCAATAAGGTTTCTTCTTGGTGTTCAGTTCCATCAGTAAATGGAGTAAGCTGTATTTTACAATACGGCAAAGTTAGAGAGACTTATTTTCTCTGGAAAGCAAGTTCTCCTCTCAGCACTTTCTGTCCCTGCCCCTTGAGCAAGGAGTGAATCCAAAGGAGCAGCTTACATTTACTGAGTGTTATGAGAAGTCGTTAGGAACCCAGACTCTAGGAAATTATGCCTGCATTTGAATCCCTGCCTGCCCCTGACTGGCTGTGCAATTCCTAAACCTCAGCTTTCTCAACTGTAAAAGGGGGCTAATAATAACCCACGTGGAGCGGTGTTGTGAGGATCAGGGAGTCATGCACACAAAATGCTGCAGGCACACAGTGAGTACTCTGTAAGCGTTGACACTGCTCATTGGCACTGTGTACCCCTGCACCCCAGCAGTGCTAGGGGCTTGCATGCAGCTGCAGTCATGAAGTTGCTATAAGAAGTTGCTACTATTGTCACCCCCATTTACAGAGGAAGAAACGGAAACTAGGAAAGGTTTCAGGACTCCTCCAAGGTCAAAAAGTAAAAGTGCCAAGAATCAAAACCAGGCCTGTCTGATTCTAGGCTGGGCACTTCCTACCGTATGACCCCACTTCCTGGATGACCACGCACACACACACACACACACACACACACACACCACAAAGCTATGTCACATCAGACAGCCACGCCTATGACTGGAACACAAAATGGTAAACTGTGACCCTAGGGGTTCCAAACGTCTCTCATTCAACTGTTTCCTTTTTGGGACCATGCTTTTGCATATTCCCCAAAAAAAGCAGCATATAATTCTAAACACAAAATAGGCATTCGATTAACACTCACTGGATTTACATGGAAATCCACAGAAAAAAGTAGAACTGTGTCCTGGTTCAGAATGCTTGATCAAACTAGCCGAATAAACCATGAATTTCCTGGAGCTTTGGAAACCTTGCCCAGCACAGCACATGTTTTCTGGAGACAATGAGAGTTTTGATCTGAAGCTAAACATTTCTAATCTCACAAAAACTATCATGTGAGTGAAAATAAGTCCTACCAGGCCTGCAGGTGGGATTAGGGGAAGGGCCTCCCATGTAGCTGCTGTAAAACCTGTAAGTCTAAAGGCTTTGAAACTGATACAACCTTAGGATTGTGTTCGTTTTGCCCTTGTTTTTCCCAAGTGCTACGGAGGATGCTTGCCACATTATTGCTGCTGTTCTGGCAGAGATCTGGGTTATTACCGAACATTCTAAACCCGTTTCCCCACCTGAGGACAAGATGGGGGTGAGGACCAGCGGCCTCTCTACCCTGCTGTCTGTGCACGGAGGTTTCCAAATAGGCATTCTAGGGTGTGGGTGCCCACAGCTCAAAGCAAATAAAGATGGGAATGACTGGAAGGCAGCAGAATACATTTTGATTTATTTCTAAGAACTTTTAGTCAAGATTTTACTGGAAGATCTGTGTTTGGTGGTCCCTGAGTATGGAAGAGTCTAAACGTACACACAGCTTTGAGGTGAGTGGAGGCAGGCCTGAGACTGGGGTGACAACAAGGTGACACTCCCCAAAGCAAAACTCCTGTGGACTCCAAGGCCCCATCAGGATACCACTGTCAGGCTGGGCCTGCCCAGAGACTGCACTCACTCTTGTATGAAGAGACTGGCTTCTAGTCCGGGGAGCAGGAACAGAGGTTAAGTTTAGGAGGCCTATATTTAATTTCCACTTCTGCTGCTTATGAGAGCTTCACGACGGACGTTTGATGACTTTGCCTTGCTGAGCCTGTTTCCTCATCTGTCAGCGGGAATAACAATGACACGCATCTCAAAGGAATGCCAAGCAGATGATCTGAGAGAGTCATATAGAAGTCCTTAGCCTGGTGCTCTGTGCCTGGCAAGGACCAGGCACACAGGAGGTGCTCAGTGAACGCTGGCTGCCATGGCGGACGTTCGCCTTATTGCTAATGACACCACCTTGTAAATGTACTGTGGCAAAGTGTCCTGAATATTCCCACACATGTGGGCATTAATATTAAAAGCTAAATAAAGGGCTTCTTGGTGCACTTTGTGGCTGATTCCCAAAACAACCAGGAGGTGGGCAGGACAGAAATTATCAGCCTTGTGCTGCAGATGAGAAAGAGGAGGCAGATGAGAAAGAGGAGGCATGACGGGGTTTGTGGGATTCATTAGCTAGGACAGGCCAGCCAGGAATGCGGCTCAGGTGTCTACGTTCAGTCCTCTAGCCACAGCTGCTGGGGGGGGCAACCCAGGGGCAAACACCCAGGGAAAGGATCCATGAGAGAGGGCAGGGGGATTCTATTCTAGTCTGGCCCAGCTAGATCACATGTTGCTGGGGACCCCATGGACTGTACCAGTCTTACTGGTCGCCGCAGGTTTGGAAACTGCTGAGGGCAGCCATATTGCCCCGCACCGAGTGAAGGGTCTGCTACTTCACAGTAAGCAGGGGAGTTAAGTTACTTGTATTCTTGTTTAAATTTAATTACAAAAACATTTCAAATGAGGAGAAGTTGAGAGAAGAGCATAATGAACTCCCTGTTTTGTCTATACCTCTGGCCGTTTCCCCTGAACCCTGTTTTTTTTTTTTTAAAGACACTACTTGGGGAATTAACAACCAATACACATGCCCCACAGCAGGTCTGCAGGGGACAGGGATGTGTTGTTCTTGTGCCCCAGGTGACAGGGAAGGACAGACATCCCTGGAGCCACTAAACTGGGTGACCTCTGAAGTGCCATGAGTTACAGGTGACAACCGAGCAGTGGGTTCTGCATGGGGAAGTTGGCAAACTCTTCAACTGTGCAGGCCCACAAGAGGCTGTCATAAGGGGCTGGGACCTGCCACGCACACATAGTGGCAGGAGCAGAAAGGAATGAGATTGGGGGAAGGGGACTAGTCTTCAGGGCCTGATGATGGCTTTCCTGAGAAAGGACTCTACTCCGGGGACTGTCACCCTGCAACCTAACGATCTGCACTTACCTATCAACTGCCCCAATCACCCATGCCCTCCTCGTGGGCAGTAAGCTTCTTACACATCTTTATTCCCCAAAGCTTAGCACAAAACCCACCAACTCAGACAAACTGTGTGAAATTGATAACTTTCAACTGGTCTGTACCTTCAAAATATCAAGTTTGTAACTGCACCTCAGATACAGTAGGGATTCAACAAATGTCCAGTGAAGGAATATGTGTGCACAGGGTTCTAACAGCTCGGACGTGCCCACTATCAAGCTGGCATTTCTGATCAACTGAACCACAGGGCAAGGTGGCTATGATATCTCCACTTACAGAGGAGGAAACAGAGATAGCGTGTAGAGAGGTGCTGAGCACAGGGAGGACGACCACACATGCTCAGAGTGTGGACACTGTCTTTACTACCATTGTCCAGAGTCAGACAGCTGCCCCACGGCAAAGCCAGCATTTGAACTCAGGCCTGCCTGGCTCCAGTCAGGCTGCCTTGTCCAGAAGTCTCTGTCCTGGAAAAACAGTAACCAGAGGCTTCTGAAAATGAGACCCAAGCCCTCAAGGTTAATACAAGACCATGGTAAAAATATTAACTACTTGGCAAGTCCCAGACGATCAGGAATTTCAGGGTAAGGAAAAAAACTGAGGAAGCTGGTCTACACTGTTTTTAGGACAGCTCAGTAATTCTTTAAGGACAGCGGGCGCGAGGGCCTGTCCCCCCAGCGCCCTTGCAGGTGCCTCCCTTTGTGCCAAGCAAGGATGAGCAAGGGTCCGCTGGGCGGACCACGTGGCACCAAGGCCAGGGAGGTGTGCCTTCTTACCTCTTTGCCCTGTCTTTCTCATCTTCATCCATGAGATTCTCTAGGCAGCTTTTCCTGCAAAAAAGAACAGATGATTATTGTCTTCTTCTAGACCCTTCTTACAGGTCTTTCCCATTGTCAAAACTTTGGTCTTATCTAACCCACATACCTTAGTGGAGAGGCTCTCAAACTTTTTGGTTTTAGCAACCGTTTACACTCTCACAAATTACTGAGGAGTCTAAAGAGCTCTTGTGGATGTGGATTCAAACTGAGAAATCTTAAATACACAGCACCTATTCCATTAGGTGTCAGAGCAACACAGCCCTCAGGTATCAAGGGGCTTCTGGAATAGTTCTCTGTATACTCATGAGAGTAAATAAGGCAAATCATGTGTTAATATTAGAAACATTGTTTTGATCTCATGGACCCCACAGGCATCCCCAGATCACACTTGGAGAACTGCTCTCTAGACCCAGCTCAATTAAGCATCTGTTTATTTTAAGCCTTAAGCAAGCTACCCATGACCTTCTAAAGAAGAACATTTATTTATCTGTCCATTCTAACACACAAACTCCTCTTACATGCAGCCAGGAGGAATCGGGGCCCCAAAGGAGTATAATCCACATCCTTCCTTTAAGGTACTTACACTTCCCTAGAGAGTCAAGGCATACAGACAGGGAAATTAGGTAACAATCTAGGAATGTTCTAGCAGCCCGAAGTCACCGGAGACCACCTCATTGCCTGGAGCCTGCGCTCTCCCAGGCCACCAGCTCAGTGCCTCTCAGGCCTACTGATCCAGTTTCCTCTTCTGCCACACACAAGCCGATGATCCTTCGTGCCTCAGAGCCACAGCCCTGATTCCTTCTTTCATTCACGTATTTCCCAGAGTCCTGCCTGCCTGGGGTCCCCTCCGGCCAGCACTCCAAAGCAGAAACACTTTCAGGGTGTGCATGAGGTCAGAGCCAGTTGGGGGAACTGGAGGCAAAGGCTGCAGTGGCCAAGTGGCAGTGTGACTGGGATGAGGGTGGGGACCACAGAGAAACTGAATCACCCCTGCCCACATGCTTCTGTTCCCAAAACAGAGGATCTGAAGGTAGAACTCCCAAACTAACACTTTGCAAGGACACTAACATTCACTCTTGAAATTTCAAGTTTGAGGTCATTTTTAATGGTGCAAATCAATCTTTCCCCGAGCTAATTTAGTTTTGTGATTTCGCTCTGCTACGTGCACAGATATGGATCTGAGCCAAAAGACAAGAGGGATTCTGCAGCCACAGCCCGTTTACATATATGTGCCATTGAGCAAGTGGCAGGCATAGTTTGGTGATGGATTTGCATGAAACACTATTCAGCAGTTGAGGCTTGTATCATAATTCAGATGGGGTTAATGCATCTGCCAACAGGCATGTGCTTAATGTTTTCCAGATGGAATCTGCTCAAAGCTTTAAGACATCAAAAATGCCGTGTCAGTTCATCTGTTGAGGCACCACTCCAAGTCCTTAATCCAGGAAAGGGGCATGTGTGAGGACCCAGCCAAGCCATGTCCTTTCCCAGGTGTCCCTGGACAGGGCTTGTTCGCTTCAGTCTGCTTGCCTGAGGTTTCTAGAATCCTATTTGAATGACTGGGGTTACTTAGTCACAAATGAAACATGCGGAAACAACTAATAGCTACTCTTTATCAGCCATAGCTTCTCTGATTTGCATCCTTTTTGTCTTCAAGCACTTCCTGAATCCATGAAACCTTGATGGTCTACACTCAGTTCCTCCTCTCCGCCATCCCTCCCATTTCCTTACTGGATTCCTGCCACTTGGCCCCCAGGCCATTCTGCCCAACCACTCCTATAAGCTGAGTTCCCTAGCAGCACCTGCCACAGGAGCTCCACACTGACCTTCTTGCTATTTTGTCATACCTGCTGTCTCCCATGCCCTCCCCATTTTCTTTCACTTAAAAAATGTGGTGAAATACACATAAATTTGCCATTTTTAAGTGTGCAGCTCAGTGGCATTAAGCACATTCACACTGTTACGCAGCCATCACCACCACCCATCCCAGAACTTTTTGTTTTGTAAAACTGAGACTCTGTGCCCATAAACACTGACTCCCCATTTCCCTCTCCCCCGGCCCCTGGCAACCACCATTCTAATCTGACTACTGTCTGTCCTTCATATATACAAGTGGAATCATACAGTGTTTGTCTTTTTGTGGCTGGCTTGTTTCACTTAGTGTAATACCCTCAAGCTTCATCACGTCACAGTATGTGAATCTCCTTCCACTTTAAGGCTAACACGGCTTGTGTGGACCACATTTTGTTTAGCCATCCACCTGTCAGTGGACATTGGGTTGCTTCAGTCTTATGACTATTGTGAGTTGTGCTTCTATGAACATGGGGTACCTCCGCATCTTGTATTTTTTAATCACTCTTTTCTTTCTTGATGTGGAGTAGCTGGAGGGGATCCAAAGGTATATAAGGAGGAGGGTCAAGGGGAGGATCAGGGCCAGGAGGTCTGGTTAAAGAACAACAGAGAAGTTTAAGGGGGCAACTGGTCTTCTCTGTTGTAAAGAGTTTCTGATGAGAAGAATTTTGAGCAGCTATTTAAAAAAAAAATTTTTTTTTTATGACCACAGAGCACTAGGGAGGATAAAATGACCTTAAGTGAAGGTAAATGAGATTCTGTTTGGAGCTAAGAAAGTAACTGGTGATGTGATTAAACCCCAGAGGGAACAATGGAGGGAAGACAACCATACATTCAAAAATAACACATGAGTGGTAAGGCACATCCAAGCCTTTTGGTGGAAATAAGCGTCCATTCTCTTGGGTGTTAATATGTAGGAATGTAACTGCTGGATCACAGGGTAGCCATATGCTTACCTTATTAGAAACTGACAGTTTCCCAAAAGTAACTGTACAGTTTTATATTTGCACCAGTAGCTCATGAGAGTTTCAGTAGCCCAACATTCTCACCGACACTTGGTATTGTCAGTTTTCTTGATTTTAGTCTAGGTGTGTTGTAGGATCTCACTAGGATTTAAGTTTGCATTTCTTTGGTGTCTAAAGATACTGAGTATCTTTTCATGTGCTTATTGGCTATTCAGACAGTTTCTTTTGTAAGGTGCCCAAGATTGTCTGTCTTCCTCCTACTATTTGGTAGAAGCTTCTCTCTTCTGGATACAGTTCTTTGCCAAATCTAGAGATCAATTTGTGAACATTTTTTCTTAGTCTGTGGGAGGCCTTTCCACTTCCTTAATGGTGTCTTTAATGAGCAGTTTGTATCTGATAAAGTCCAGTTTATATATTTTTTAATTTCATGGTTACTGATTTTTGTGACCTAAGGAATCATTGCCACCTTAGTGTCAGGACAAATAATTCTGTTTTCTTCTAGAAGCTTTATCATTTTTGCTTTCACATTTAGATCTATAATCCATTGCCAATTAAATTTTATGTGTGGTATAAGACAGTGGATCAAGGATCACCTTTTATCCCCCAAGTCTGGATATTCAGTTGCCCCAGGATCATTCACTGAAGAGGTTTCTTTCCCTAGTGAATTGCATGGTGCTTTTGTCAACGCAATCATCCTATGTTAATGTGTGACCCTATGTGTGTTTACAGAATCTCTGTTCAGTTCCATTTACCTACAGGGTGTCTGCAGCATCCAGACACATAGGATAAAATTTTTATTTTAAATAAACTTTATTTTTTAGAACAATTTTATATTTACAGAAAATACAAAGACATTCAAGAAAGTTCCTCATATCCTACAGCCGGTTTCCCCTATTACAAACACCTTATGCTAGTATGGCACGTTTCTCACAATCAATGAGCCATTATTGGATGTTATTAAATGAAGTCCTTACTTTATTAATATTTTCTTAGTTTTTACCTAATGTCCTTTAACTCTCCCAGGGGCCCATCTGGGACATCACAGTACATTCAGTTGTCACATCTCCTTAGGCAGCAACTGGGCATGAGCGTTTCTCAGGCTTTCCTTGTTTTTGATGACCTTGATGATTCTGAGGAATATTTATAGAATGTCCCTCAATTTGGGGTTGTCTGATGTTTTTCTCATGGTCAGAGAGAGCACATGAGTCTTTAGGAAGAAGCCGACAGAGATAAAGTGCCATTGTCCCATCATATTAAGGGTATTAACAGGGTGTATCACTGTTATGTTGGCCACACCTACCTGCCTAAGGGGGTGATAAATGAGCTTTTAAATTGTGTTAGGTACACTGACACATAATATGTACAGTATGTTTTCAGCAACTTCCAGATATCCTGTTTTACAGATGAAAAATCTCTACCTTGAAAGCGGTAGATCCAACTGTTGATCTCAAAAAAGTACAATGGAGATACTATTTCCTTGTTTTTAGACTTTGATTCATAATTATTGAACTTGTATCAGATTAATAATTGGATCTATTGTTTTAAACTCAGAGGCACTTCCCCTGGAAACACTGAGCATATTATTTGGAAACATAACTAACCTGCTACTTTGGTGAACCTCCTTCCTTTCCTGCTGTCCGCCCATCTTTATGCCTGCATCGCGCTGTGTTGACTCCTCTAGTTTTGTAGGAATGCTCGATAGCAATGTAGTAGTGTGGGCCTTCCCATTATGTTCCTCCTACTTAAGATTCTTGGCTATTCTAGGTCTTCTCATTTCCTTGTAAATTTTAGAATTAACATTGTCAGTTTCTATAAAAACTTTGGGCTTCTATTGAATCTAGAGATCAATTTAGGAAAAACTGAATCAACATGAGGCTTCCAATCCACGTGCATGATGTCTGTGTTAAGAGATAAGGAAGTAACAAAGTGTGTTCACTGAAGCACTAACGTGATGTCCATGTGTGATATTCGGTGATTCAGGAGATATTCTCGGAGTGTCTGGGCAGAGGGTGAAGCCCCTGCTCTTGGGGCACCGAGGTTTGTGGGTGGGTGGGGCAGGCGGGGAGGTGGGGGGCAAGCCACAGGCAGGTAGGTAAGTAAACACAGAACCTGCCACCTGGTTATACCTGCTGTGGAGAAAAATAAGGGAGAATCGGGGAAGAGGGGCTGCTGTGTGGGCTTGGAAGGGGGGTCACGGAAGGCCTCGTTGATAAGACAACATTTGAACTATGACCTGAGGGAAGTGGGCCATGAGTTTACCTCGGGGGAAGTCCCAATAGACAGTGCAAAGAGCAAGAAACAGCCAAAATGTGGTGGGTGAAGTCAGCGAAGGGAGACACACCAGGGAGACGGGATGGACTTGGGCTTCTGTTCTGAGTGGATGGGAAGGCACTGGAGGCTCTGAGCAGAGCAGAGAGATACCTACCTCTGAGGACAGCTGTGAGTCCAAACAGGACTCAACTGTGCACATATGAAGTGCCCTGCACAAGCCTGGCCCACAGCAGACACTCAGATTCTCCACTTTGATGGCCAGGATTAGGTATGACACATCTCTGCCATGTCATGATGTCCAGCTCAGCTCCTTACCCTATAAGGTACTCAGTGAACGTGTGAGGAATGAAGGGGAGAAGGCAGGCAGAGGGGGACAGGAAGGACAACGCCAGGGCCAAACCCCCCTCTGAACTCCCAGATGCCTGCCTAACGCTGACTCCGCAGGTCTCTCGTGACCATGGTTAGTCCAGAGTAATGGTACTTACAAAGGACACTTAGAGGTACAATTAGGTCCTGATGACTAAAAATTAAAACAGAAACTGCTGTGGTACAAGAGCTATTGAATAAAGGAAAAATTAACTCACACTAAACAAGCAGCCAGCAAGCAGTGTTCAGGAGGGGAGGATTGCTCCCTCAGCTGCTGCAAAACCCTGAAAAAGCGTGGTCTCATTTTATCCTCACCCAGCTCTGTGGGTGGAATGGGCTGGCCCTGTGCAGTTACCTCATGAATCAGGAAGCACCACCAGGAAAGGGTCCCAGCCCCATGGGCAGTGCCCACCCGGACCGGGCAGCCTCCTTGGAGCCGGCACGGGCAGACCTTCTCCACCTGCTGTCTGCCCAGGATGTGTGGGCCTCTGGCTTCACAGTCAGTCTGACTTACATTTCAATTCCAACCTACTTGTGCTCTATGACCTTGAGCAAGTCCCTTAAACTTCATGAGTCTGTTTCTGTCACTGTTAACGTGAAGCTAACATGCAGCAGGCAGTGTGAGGCATAAAAAAGAGGCACGTCTGCTGCCTGTGTGCATAAAGGGTCAGCTGGGCTCCTACAGTACAGCACCCCAGGCAAGGCCTGTTCATCCCACACCTGTCTTGTAACTGTCCTAACCTTTACAGGCCCTCTGTGGTCCCAAACCCCTGCTAAGGCAGGCCACTCCAGCCTCATTCTTTCTTTGTGTTTGCTGTGAATTTCAATGAACACCCTCTGCACAGCAGGAAGGTTGCTGTGGAGAGAGCGGGGTCACACAGACATAAGATTTCAGCAAAGTGCTCTGGCCAGAGAAAGGTAGGGCTGTGTTGGTAGAAAGAGTGTTTGACCAGTCAAGAGGCACCCAAAGATGGGTGCTCCTGCCCCGCCTCCAGAGACCACCTGTGGCTGGCAGAAGCAAAGCAGGGCTGGGGTGGGTCGAGGCACTTGGGCCAGGCCCAGGAAGCAGCTCAGCTGGAGAATCTAACCAGCAAGGCCATATGCACTGGGGGGTACTTAGCAGAGAGCCATACCCACAGCTATGAGGCAGGACTCATGGGACACGCTGGGTCCAGGAGCTCCTAGGTCCAGCATCCACATGTGGGAAGGAGAAAGGCAGGGGTGGCCTGGGGTCAGCAGTGGGGTTATAGCAGGGTATCCCTCACAGCAAAAAACCCCAGCACAGTCCCTGCACAAATATGATGTCAAAAAATTTTAGCAACTTATTAGTCACAATCTCAATAATGACAATGAGTTAAACTGCTAACAGTAGAAACTGATACTTCAGCCTATAAAACGTCTTTGGGCAGGTGGATTATTGTTCCCATTTAGTTGGTGCTGAAAAGTGTGCATGCATGTGAGCGGGCATGGCGCACAGACAGACACACACACGGGGAGCTACCTGCGGTGGGCTGTGCACGGTGTGTTGTGCTAACTCAACAGAAACCTAGGTCATTGTGAGGGAGGGAGGGAGAAGAGGGAATAGACTAAACAAGGTAGAAATGACCAAGGATGCCTCCAATAAATATCTTTTGACTTCCATTCAACCAAAGAACAAAGTGAGGACCACAAGTGACATTTTCATTACCTAGGAGAAATTTCTGCCCTAAGGACTCTAGAACAAACTTTCCTGCTGCTATCTATTACACAACTGATTGGAACTCTGGCCCTTGATGAGCAGGGACCAGCAAATGGCAGCATGACTATTTTCCCAGGTTCTTTCTTCCCTGGGCCCCACAGTGTGTCAGCAGTGAGATGGGGAACATGGGAATCATGCAGGTGACAGGGACTCCCCTGAGGACTGGCAGCTCACTTCTGGGTCTCCAGAGAAGGCTACAGGCAACACACATGGATAAGTATGTTACTCTACTGAAGCAGGTATTGGCCATGCTTTTCTATAATAAGTTACCTTGTAAATGTTTTAGATGCAGGCCATACATTCTGCTGCAACTACTCAACTAGGCCATCACAGTGCAAAAGCAGACGCAGATTATATGCAAATGAATGAGTGTGACTATGTGCCAATAAAACTTTATTTACAAAAACAGGTTGTGGGCTAGAATCGCTACAATCACTACTCAGCCTTTCTCTTCAGTGTCTTTTACTTCTGAACATTCTGTTCACCTTTTATAGGTCCAGTGGGTCACTCTCATCATGAACTTTCCCCAAAATGACTACCATAAGCCTGTAGTGCTGCAAAGCCAAAGTTTTACAAAATAAAATCATGATGACTTCAAATTGGCTGACAAATGGTTCGAATTACAGGCCCTAAGTTTGTTGGAAAATCCTAATATTCCTCCCCACCATACCAGCCAAACCTAGTAAATTTGGTTCATTAAAAAGAAAAAATATTGTTAACAAGAACAAGCTGAAATCAAGAGGCAGAACCAAGCACAAATATCTTCCCAATTGATTGGAGTTTATTTATTGTCAATAGCAAGTGTGCCTTCTGTCCTCCCAGTAGGTCCCTAGTGAGGGGACCTCATGTCATTTTGGATTAACGTCTGTATCTCACACATGGGAGCTTGATAATGATTTTTCCTCATTATGCTTAAGAAATAAAAAAGCTTTGAAAAAGAGCCACTGGTGAACTGCAACGCTCACTTGTCTGCCTTTGTGCTCTGGGAGAGGCTAGGAAATAACTTCCACATTTTAATTCTCTCTCTCCAGGGAATGTCCTTGTGGTTGCAGTGATTCACTCTATAGGGAAAAAATAGCTTTTCTAAAGGAAATGGACAGTGAAAAGCTGAGAACCGCCCTCTCCTGCAATCCTAATTCCTCTCCATCTGAGGAATTCTCATCATGCTTTGGCACATTCCTCAACTTGGGCAAGGCTAGGTGGACAGGTCCATCGTTAACCCTAGCCACTCCAGGCCTTCTCCTGAGCTTTGCTGAGGGCCTGAGCCAGATTCCCGAAGAAACCAAGAAGAGAACCCCGCCCCGGTGAGTGCCTGTAACCTTGTGAGAACTCTCTCACAACTTTCTCCAAGATCAAGCTGTGTCTTTATCTGCCTGTTAGGATCATGATTCCCACTTCCAGGGGTCTGATGATTCATTATTCATGGAAACAGTGGCATAGCAATGAGGGAATGGATGGAGAAAGAAAATTTTTATTAAGTAAATTGACAATGACATTGTTTGGTCAGCAAAGAATTTCCAAAATAAAAATCACTGTGATCTGGAATGAAGGTCATTCTAACATGACATAACTTGCAACCTTTGGAAGTTATGTTGCAATCACTTAAGATCCCTCTTAGGGGCCCCTTTATAAAGAGTTTAGAATGGCACAGTGTAAATCTGAGTCAGCTAGAGAGTCCAATGGGCACAGTGTGTGGTCAGGGTGTGGACAACAGATGACTATAAAAATCAGCACGATGGGGAAGAGGAGATTTATGAATCATGCTCAGAGCTGAGGCGGGGAAAGCCTTTGTTGGAACCACTGTTCAGCTGCGACAAACTGAAATGAATCCATAAAACACTGCCCCATCCCAGCACCTCCCCAACATGTCACGGTTTATCCTAATGTCCCTTTGGGCCTGATGCTCGTCCTAACTGTGTTCAAGTTTGTAAGGAGGGCATAAGAGAAAGATGTCCTTGAAACAAGAAGTCAGTTTGTTTTGGACACCCAGGCTGTGGAATTTTTGGTTTAATATCAGAGCTTCAAACAATGTTTAATAAATACATGGGCTGTTGCATGTAGATAGCTAACTGTGGGAGGCAGCTTCTGGGGATTCATGAGATCTAGGTTTGAATGGCCTCCCCTTTCCTTCACTTAGTGCAATGGCCGGACAGAGCCTCAGAATGACCACTTCCTCTGTAAACATGGGATAACACCCAATTCTGTCACATGAGAACACATCAGGATAGCTCACCCATGCAAAGCACTTAGCAGAGGAAGGGGCTGGACAGGAAAGGTAAAGACCCTCCTTTCTTACAGCACAGTGGTCAGAAACCAGGCTTTGCAATGAGAGCAGGCCAGGGCCTTCTGAGCCACAGGTAATGTGCCTAATGCCATACACCTCATTGGTACAAAATTGTCTTCCTGTCTCTCCCAGAGACATCAACTTCCTGGAAAAGCCAGGGAGCTCTTTCCCACCAGCTGTGCTAAGACAGTGGCTCAGCCTGCTCCCGGGTAGCAGGGGAAGGCAGGAGCTCTCCTCCCTCACGTGCACAACTTCACGTCCCTGACATTTGATGTGCTCACTTTCATAGGTACCCATGCAAGAGGTCCTCCTGTGTTCCTTTCCTCTGGCTCCCTGTGGGACAATTCAGCGAGAGCAGCTGCCCCCTGCAAGGAGGGTGCTGCCCTGGGGAACTTCCTCTGGGGTGAGGGGCTGAAAGGTCCATCCAAGCCCCAGGCAGGTCTCCCCAACCTCCCCACCTGAAACAAGAGTCAGGCTCAATTTGGAGCCCATGGTTGGGACATCGGCCTTGGGGACCAATGCCCACAGGTCTGTGCTAAAAAAAACCCCAAAAAGTGGAGGGTGGCCTCATGCCTTGGGCAGTGCCTCTGGTTGCCCGAGGTCACTGCTCCTCTCCATTGGGGTCACCCGTGTCCTCCTCTGTGGGCAGGCCATGCACAGACTCTGAGCCACAGTCATGGGTGTGCACAAGGCCCGGGGAGGGGGCACCCCGAGGAGGGGCCCAGTCCACCCAACGGAAGGCAGCCTCTGAACATGAGGGCAAAAGGAAAGGTGGCTCCCCTGCAGGTGGGTTGCGTTTATGAGACCTAAGGCATGACCCCCGCCCGGGGAGGGCTGTGGGAACTGTCACAGGCCTGGACACCCATCAGCTTTGGTTAGAGGGCGGTTTCCATCACAGAAAGATGTCCTTCTCTCTCTCACCAGACACCCACCCACCAAGCGCCATAAGAACAAGGACCTGAATTTCTCTAGTGCTTCCAGCTTCCCAGGAGCACCCCATACACTCCCTACGCCATCTCTCACCACCACTACAACAGGCACCCTGAGGCCAATGGGGCAGGGGCCACGGGAGCAGGGCTAAGGCACCTGGATGCTGACCTTCCACCTCTGTTTTCTCCTCAGGAAACACCTGGGCCCTTCCATAAAGTCTGAAGAATGGCTGGCCCCACGGACACAGCATACAGACCGGGTGGTGAGACACCAGGGCACAACCACGGAGCTCTAAGGCAGGAAGTCCCCAACTCACGGAGAGGGGCTGGAAGAATTTCCCCAGAAAGACCCTGGCTGAGGGTGGGAACACCACTGGCTGAGTTGGTCTCATTCATCAGGCAAATGGACAGGGTCAGAAAGCCCAGAAATGTCTGATTTCTACCCTGATTTTTATAAAGGTCAATTGGGTATTGCTCCTGCAAGTATAGAAATCTCTAGTTTCCCCATTTTGCACATTAGATGTTCATGTTGTAAATTAAAGATACATTAGATCTCGTTCTTTACTTGAATTCATCCTTGAAATTGCAAGAGAAAGGAGAAGCATAGTTTTTCTTTTTTAAAACAGAGACTGAGTTTTCCCCTCTTATGAATGTCTAATGAACCCAGTAAATGTACAAATCACCCACTGGTCTGACTTCCCTTCGGCCCCCAGCTCCCAAGCTCTGGGTGGTGGCTTCAGAGTGTCAAGGAGAGTTCAAGACACAACCCCTCCCATAGGACGGCACAGTCATAGCTTTGGGGTTAGAAAGAGCAGGCCCAGCACACGTTTCATGAGGCATTTTGCTATGCACAAAACACAGGGTTAGTGAAATAAATGACAGATAAAGCTCTAGCTTCTGGTTTTCTCTGTCAGGTTATTTAATCATAACTATCTGATCCTCTGGTTTTTCCATGAATGACTCTAACAGCCATTATCCTATACCCACAAGCCAGCAACATAGCAATATTTCAGCAAAGAATAAAAGCCGTAAATGTGTATGTTTAGGGAGAATACATACACTGACTAGTGCACACATCCCTCAGCTCAGAGGATATACTCCAAATTCCTAAGCACAACATTCACACCCTGGACAACAAGCTGCCGGTATGTGACTTCAGTTCCACCCCAGAGCTCCCAGGCCCCCATCCCTGTCCCCCACATCTACACTGCCATGATGCCATCCTGTTTCCACCAGCTCACCATCCTCTTCATCTTACCACCCCTCCGCCTCCACCATCCTCGCCTCATTATAACATCGATTTGTTTCTACTGAGCCTTGGCCTTAGTTGTTCACAGGCATGCCCCCATGCCTCCCCATCTCCCCAAGAGGGGAACCCCCTCAAGAGAGACAAGCACAGTTCCCACCCTCTCTGCATCCCAGCAAGCAGCAGATGTTTTTAGAGCTTGGAACAGGTTCCCAGTACAGGAGACATCCTACAGAAAAGCTCCCACTTAGAATCTGTTTTTGAAGTTTGGAGAGAAGGCTTTGGTTTCCAACACTAATTCACCATAACGCAGGATCTCCAAGCAGAAGCTGAACTGGGATGCAGGATGCCCTGTGCTTGGGTCCTGTCCCCAAGTCACCTCCCGAGCTAGGCTCTAACCCTTTAGACTAATGGAAAACAGGGCAAACAGATTAAAGAACGTTCACTGTGAAGACTGCCATCTGTACAACTCGGAAAGCTCCTTGCTCTGCCCAGCCCCTCTGGACAACGTTAAACAGGCTTAGCCTGCTGTGGGCAAGCAGGAAAAGTAGGTCAGCTCAGCAGCACAGTTCTTCCATGGCAATGAACTAATGATGTGAAGGCAGCTGGTCCGTGGGGAGAGGGGCGGTACTGGCTCAGGGTCAGGGGCTCAGGCCAGCCTCCGGGGGCAGATGGGGGACCCAGGTAATGAGAAAAACTCAAAGAAAGCTGGGGAAATGCTTCTAAAAACAAACAAACAAACCCAAAACTGCAGAAAAAGAACAGCAGGGATTGATACCCACTGTCACTTCCCAGTCTTCAAAGACAATCAACTCGTGTCGTATGGCACTGGAACAAACCTACACACCTGCACAGGTGGAGGCCCTGACAGTTTGCCAGCAGAGGTGCTCCTCCCAGCGCATGGGCTTCCTCCACCTGGCTAAGGACGCCTCGCCCTCAACTCCCACGGCTTCTGGTAATGCTTGCTGGGGGTGGGGACAGACTTGGGTCAGTGGGGCCAGGCCCAGTGCCACAGCCCCATGCTGGCAGGGAAGGCACCATGCGGTCCCCATGTTTGCTGGCTTCATCCTGCCTGAGCTGTCCAGGAGAAACCATCCCTCCGGCCTCAGGCTGAGTTGGACAAAGCACCAGACAGGTGGAGGGAAATTGGCCTGAGGACCAGGTGATCTCACCCACTTCCAGTAACTGTGTCTGCACTCAGGCAGAGACTCACCCTGCAGTCCCTGAGGACTGGTGTCGCTCCCCGGGGCTCCTAGAGGGGCAGCACCCCTAGCTTAAACAGCTCACTGGTGCTATTGATGAAAATCAGTCTGGGGGTCCTGGAGAAGTTTCCCACCAGAGCAGTGGCCTTGTGGCCCAGACCAGGCTGTGGTGATGGAATCTGTAAATGCAGACTGTGTGATTTTTAGAAGGCTTTCTTCTAAAATGCCAGTGATCATTTCCTCTTTATTTCATCTCTGTAGCAAAGGTATTAGAAGGTTTTGTCAAACAATCTTTTGGACGCTCAGATCTAAACCCATGACTCTGGGGATGCTCACCTAACCTCTTTCAGGAATGACCTTATCTGAAAAGTTTTCTCTGTAGCATTATTCTCGAGAATGAAAAGGCAGAGGCCAGAGCATCCCTCAGCCTCTGCAACAGCCAGTCTGTCTCTCCTGGCTCCTCCTGGCCCTCGGGTCTGTGTTCACACGTTCACAGTTGTGTTGTACCCTGGGTTCCCCATCACCAGAAAAGAGATGAGGAGTTCCCTGACAAACAGGCCCAAAGGCAACGGTCCAAGAAGACCCTGTGCTCAACATGCGACCGTCGTTTCACTAGCTGAGTGACCTCTAGCCAGGTGCCGCAGCTCTCTCCCTCCACCTCGGTTTCTCACTATACAGGGCCTCTGAGACACTGGGACACAGTACCTGCAGAGCACCTAGAATGGGAGCCAGGGGGTGAAGGTCCATAGAATGGGAGCTCGGGTGGTAGCTGTGATTACAGCAATCCAGGAACCTTCCAAAAGGTGCTATTCCACATCTAAAGAACAGATCTCGACCACGGACATCAATTAGCTTTATTTTTAAATTCCACCTACCACCTGCCAAGCAAATCCTCTTAAATGTCCTTCGCAATCCAAAAGGTTCCTATACTAGGGGACTTCAGCTTACATAACAGTATTTTTCTGAATTGCTGGTGATCAACAACATTTCTGTGAACTGAGTCATCCTTTAAATGTGCGAGTAGCTCGGGCCGCTCATGGAGGAGCGTGGCACCCCACCCTTGCCTATGGTCCTTCCTCGATGTGAATCTCATTGCCACCAAGAGGCGGCTCAGCAAGTATCATACACCTGGTTTCCAAACAGCCACAACTAATTTTTCTTTAACTCTGAAATTCTGGGTAAAATGGGGGGAAAGTTTGGATTTTTAAAAATTCTAAGTCATTAATTTTACATTTCTAGCCAAATATAACAAAATTGAAAGTGAAATGCTGTCAAAATAAATGACTGACAGATACATAAATCTATTCACAATGCATTAAAGCAGCAGCATTATCTCAAAGCATCTTTGACTTGATTACCTAACTAAGCAATTCAGTAGTTAATGGTGTTACATTCTTATCTTGATCTAAATAAAGCCATGCAGTTTTCAATCCGAGTATGCTAAATTGTCATCTATGAAAAAACGATCAGTTTCTTTAGAACAGAACTAAATAATCATTCTAAAGCCACACTCACATTTTTGGATGTTATAAATGTAAAATAAACAGAAATAAATGTCACTTTTGCAAACTTGTTTGAAAGAAAAGGAAATCAGCCTAAAAACCAATTAAACAAAAAGGAGATGTCTGGTTTAAAAGAAAAGAAAACACTAAAAAATTTTCTCAGTTTTCTGCTTCATGTAGTTTAAACTGTTGATGCTGCCTTGCTCCAGGGTAGAAGCCAAGTTCAGATCTATGTAAGAATGACATGAAGCCAGCTCCCTCTGAGGAGCAGTTTGTCTCTGGCTCTATGCTTGCTAACACTTTGAGGTCATGAGAAATTATATTAATAACAATACCATAGCCTTTCACAGCCATGATCACAGGTGAGATTTCAACAATGCATGCCTGTGTGTGTGCACACAAGCTCACGTGTGTCTAATGGCAACACAGTAAGCCTTATACCACCATGAGGCCAAGAATCCCAGGGGCAGGAAGAACACGAGCACAACAGAGATGGGATCCTGGGGAGTCGTACAAAGCACACGCTTTCCTCTTTCTGTCGTCTCTTATCTTGGCTGCAGAAAAACAAATGCAATGCATTCTCTACCTTCCAAGGTACTGTTTGCTTTCTGATAAGTTCCTAAGTGCCCTTGTTTGGCTACAGGGAGAAAAAGAGAGTGTGACTAGGGTTTAGACAAAGAGGAAGGAACTAAATTCAGGGAGAACAAACTCACTGGGACTTTAACATACCAAATCTTACAGTGGTTTTACACAACAGCAAGCAGCCTGAGAAATGCCCCGTGGAGCCACAGCTGTAGATGTGGACTTGGAAGTCAGACTCCAGAACCAGGGTGGAGTTCTCTCAGGCTCCTTCCCCTGCCCTTGGGGGAGTCTGCAGGGGCAGGATGAGGGCAAAGGAGTCCAGAACCAGCTCCCTGCGGAAGCAGGGGCTGTTCCTCTTCTTTCTACAAACTCACAAAATGCTTCGGGCTGTCCAGCCTCCTCCAGAGGTGGCACAGGAAGCTCGCTGTGGGTGACGGTGCCAAAACCCGTGGGAAGGGATCAGCAGCAGATGTGGACTGTGGTGTGGGCTGCCGCTGACCAGCTGGGTGGCCCTGGGGAGTCACCAACTTGTTTTGGACTGTGTTTTCTTTGGTAATGAGAAACAACTTTGTAATTTATGAAATACTGTATAAAAATGAGGTCTCCTAACTATTTGAAGATGGTCCTTGAGCCCATGTACTCTTCCAGGTGACAAGGAAGCAGGATGAGGAAGGCTGATGAGAACCTCTGAGCAGAAACCCTGGTCACAGCAGAGCATTCTCCACCCATGACTGTGCCATGGTGACAAACCAGGGCCATTCGTGCTGTCTGCTCTCCTCCTGACAGTGGGAACGTCAGTCTTTTATATTGCAGGCCACTGGCTACCTGGAGTTCAGGTTTAGGTGGCTACTGTGCGGCTCTGACATGCCTCTGCAAATGAGTCAGATGGAGGCCAAGGATCTGACTTCCATCCTCTCACACCATGTGCCGAAGTTCTCAGCTGGGGATAACTAGGCCATAAACCATGCCGACCCCAGGGCCTTGCCTGTGCTGCCTATGACCAAGTCTGCTGATGGTCCGGCATAAATAGTCACTGATGACAACATCTGGCCCCTGGTGAATCCAGCGAGGCCTTTGTCTTTTGGACTGGGGTCAGTTAAAAAAAAAAATTAACCCTTCCTTCTGGAAGTTAATATCAAAGAAGTAAAATGGTAATACTTGTGGGTTGTGTGTGCTGTGGTTTCTGGATGCAGATTCTGCCTCCAGCGGTTTAGATTCCAGTCCGCTCTTGGTGCATAGCTATATCTGCAAGTGTAGGACACAGAGCATTCCACACTATCTCTCTCTGGTTGGGTCAGTTTCCTTTCCTTACAGAATCTTTTTTCCTCCATTTCCAAGACTGACGTCATGCTAATTTCTCCTCTAAAAAGGAATTCAGGTAAATAGAGTGGCTCCTCCCCTTCCCAGCCAAGGAGGGAACAGGCCTTAAGAACAATTTGTCAAACAATCCCTATCTTCCACAGAAAAAGTACACTTCTGTGTGTGTGTGCGTGCGTGCACACATGTGACTTTATATAGGTAAGGCAGTCACGGGGTCACGCAACTCTAGTGCACAATATGCAAGGAGTCTCCTCTACTCGAGATGCACAACAGCACCTTTCTGCCAACAGAAAGCACAAGAGAGCAGGTGGTGGTGGTCTCACAAAGCTGCATGTGTGGTGAAGTGACACCTTGCACCCATGCCACCTTCCTGGTTTTGCTTTTGCACCACAGTGATGTGTAAGGTGTGCCACTGGGGAACTGGGTGATGGGTGTATGCAGCACAGACCTCTTTGCAACTTCCTATGAATCTATAATTATTTCAAAATTTAAGGTTTTTTAAAAAACAAGGGAGCAGAAAATGACAATAAAGGCACCAAGCGGTGAGGAACCACAGAGCATAAAGCCCCAAGACTGGGGACGGGTTCCTGCTTGGCGCCAGTGCCCTCCTCCAGCAGGTTCAGCTGGGAGGGGTCCTGCAACAGCATCTTCTTGATTTGGAGAAATGAGACCCCCTACTTCATCCCCCTGCCTGCTTATGCTCAATGCCATGAACATTGGGACAAGAAAGCCAGCGTTAAAAAAATTTGGGATACATCCTGTGCTTTACTGCCTATTCTACAATTGATCTAAAACTCCTGGCATTGCAACACTCACAGAGCCTGCCGACTTTCAAAGGGTAACTTGGCAAACAAGCCCTGCTGCACATTCACATATTTAGGCCAAAGCACTCTAACTGAAGGACGTCCACACAAGAAGCACCATGACCCTGGGGAGCCACCACGGCTTTCTCCCAGGCCTCTCTCTTCCAGCTGCCCTTCCCTTTCCCATTACACTGTGGTGTGACCCTGCAGGGGGGTGGCACAGCTCTTCAGGGAGTTCCAACAGGGCAAGGAGCTGGCCTGCTGTGGGGGCACTTGGCCGGCACATCACCCAGGCTGTGGGGGACTTCTCCCTTTCCATGCAGGGTCCTGAGGGCTGCAGTGGAATGCTCCCCATTTTACCAATGAGGACTCCAAAGTAGAGAGGTTAAGAAGGTTACAAAGCAGGAAACCATCTCCTCCCGCTTGGCTAGCCATGCTAGTAACAATGCTTTCCAAGCCAGGGGCATTGGTACCTGGAAGGGGGCCTGCTGGACCTGCCCCTCTGCTCCCTGCTCCAGGGCACCAGAAACAACAGGCACCCCTGAGCCCCAGCCAAGGGCACCTTCCCTCAGGCCTCCCCAAGCTGCCTCCACCCTTTCCCACCTCTGGGGGAGCCACCATGTCTCTCCTCACCAGTACCCTCAGCCTGGCCTTCTCACTGCAACCCAGAAAACCAAGCAAAGTCCTGATTTGAGATGAGGAAACAGGAACTTGGCGCTGGGTAGGCGCAGGCATGTTTGACACCTGGGAATGGGATCCCGAATGGGCCCTGCCTTTCCTCTACCCTTTGTCTGCCTCCTCTTCAGCACCTCAAATATTGACTCAGCCTGGGCCACGGGCAGGGTATTCTGACTGGCACCAGGGGGTGGGCAGGAAACCAGAGATGAACAGAACAGGCCCAGTGGCCTGGTGGAGGGCCTGGATCAGCATCACTAGACAGGCACTGACATCAGCATGGGGGTGGGTGAAGACCCTGGGCCTCAACTTCCTTTCCTGGCAAATGGCGACAGCTTGCCACCTGCCCTGGTGACTCCTCATGATCGCTGAGAAGATGAGAGGAGGCAGTTCAAAGTGTTTTGCAAATAGAAGTCCACAGCAGCCCTTCTCAGACTCTAGGGGACAAATGAATCACCTTGGGATACTGTTGAAGTGCCCTCTGATCGGTAGGCCCAGGGAGGGGCTGAGATTCTGCATCTCTACCCAGCGCCCAGGTGACATTGAAGCTGTAGGTGTGCCACCCACACTGTGAGCAGAGGCTCGCTGGGCATGAAAACAGAAGTTACCTGTTGGGTGGAGGAGGAGTGTGATGTATACTGAAGGTCACCTGTTTTCCCCTAAAGCAGACGGGCATAGGGAAGCCTTTGTCCAGAAGCCCAGGCTGGGCCGTTGCCCCTAAGGGCATTTGCACCCCTGCTGGGGGAGGCCCAGGTGTTATTTTTAGGCTCCCATGTGTACTCAGGGCAGAAACCACCGCTCTAGATGTTGACTGCCCGCCACACACCTGGGTGATGGGTGAGTCTCCTCTCCCTGGAGAAGGGACGTCTGCTCGCTCTGGCAGCCTCTTCCTATTGCCTGTCGAACTTACTAGAAAACGTCACACTGAGCCAAAATACCAATGTCCCTCCACCCCGCTTCCTAGGGCTTCTACTCATTTCTTCTTGCTGTGCGTCTTGGGGCTACATAAAAGGATAGCCCTCAGATGAGATTATTTTTTAACTGAGGTGAAATTCACTTGACATGTAATGAGCCACTTTGAAGTGTACAATTCAGTGGCATCGCTGCACACACAGTGTTGTACAATAACCATCTGCCTCTAATTTCCAAACTTTTCATCACTCCAGAGAAACACCCTGTATCCATTGAGGAATTACTCCCATTCCCAGCAACTTCAGGCCCCTTTCCATCTCCATCAATTTGCCTACCTGCATATATCATACATAAAAGGAATCATACAATATGCGACCTTTGTCACAGGCTCCTCTCATATATGAAACGTTCCCAAGGTTCATTCATGTTAGTGCATGTTTCAGAATTCCCTTCCTTCCTAAGACCTAACAATGTGCCATCATGTATTCACGCCACATTTCACTTTTCATCCATCCATTAATGGACACTTGGGTCACTTCCACCTTTTGGCTATTAGGAATAGCGCTGCTGTGAACATTGTGTGTAAGTTTCTGGGACACACATGCTATCGTTTCTCCTAGGTATATACCTAGGAGTAAAAATGCTGGGTGATACAGTAAATCTATGTCCAACTGTTTGAGGAACCACCAAGCTGTTTTCCACTGCAGACGCACCACCACTTTACATTCACATCACTGGCATATGAGTGTTCCAATTTCTCCATATCCTCAGTTGTTATTTTCTGTTACATATTTTTTCTTTTTATGAAAGCCAACCTGGAGATGAAGTCAGCTCTTAATATCAGAAAAAAAATGATCTTGTCCCCCGAGACTTCCAGTTTCAGGCCAGCTGTCACTCAAGGGCCCTCCTAAAATGTTCTCTTTGCAAGTGAGCACCGTGTACCTGCTGTGGCCAGATTAGAGCCCCTGAGCCCTGGTGGCCGGTGGTCCAGCCCAGAGCTGGCTCCCCCAGGCATAGGATCTGGGGCCTCTCTCCCTGCACACCTCGTTCCTTGTTTATAGTTTTTTAACCTAAAAAGTGAAAAGCCTTTTGCAAAGAATACAGTGCCATATAAAGCCCATAAAAGATATTATTTTCCTGATTAGCTTGGCCTCTGCCTTTCTTGAGACAGGAGCTCACGGTAGCCAGGTTGCACTGACTTTGGAGTTGGGGAGCAGGGAGTCCCTAGATGCCAGATGTGTCATGAGGAGAAATATGAGGGGACGGGGAAGTGGATTCCAACGACACAGTTATAGCCTTGGATTTGCAGTCAAATGCCTTTGAACGGTCATCTCTGAATCTCAGAGATTTAGAGGAAAGAAAATGCGGTCCACAAAATCTCAAACACTTCAATATTATCAGAGAAATGAATCATTCACATCTACCAATATGTGCCACAGAGATATTTTTGATGGCACGTTCATGAAAAGATTTAGAAAGCTTCTTCTCCAAAATAATTCACCGTACCTTAACCAAACTCAGTGGTGAACATTTAAAATCCAGGGTATGTTAGTTCAGCTTGGATAAATTCCAAACAAGTAAACATCACTCCTTACTTCTGGGTATCAGTAAGAATCTACAAAATCTACACCAACAAAATTAGCAAACTCTGCTTGCAAGTAAAACAGGGACATTCCCTTGCTTCTGCAGGGGGGTAGCTGAGGGTGCATATTCTTACCAAGCCGAATGCACCACACAGGACCATTTCAGGGGACAGCGAAAGTCAGATGTTCATTTTAAAGAAAAAAAGCAGCAGCCAAGGCTCTCTGTGCCTTTCTTATTCCTTCAGTTTTTAGGAGAAGCTGTTTTTCTCTAGTTGGTCACTGTGGAGTTTCCCATATTTTTATGCAATGCTGGAAAGATGAATTGCTCGCTTCACAGGTTCTCAGCTCTTTCCAAGGCACACCCCTTTCGTTAGAGGTGATTCCTTCTTCTCTTGGCCTATAGAACTTTTGATAAGGCATGAATATCAGGGAATACTGCCGCCCTTGCTCCTGTCTCCGTCCAGAGTTCCCGGGACACTCTTCTAGATTCTTCTTCCTCCTGCCCAGTCTTCCTAGCATCTGGAGCCAGGTGGTCACTGATCCCTGCATGGCCATATGCACTGACCCAGTTCCTGGAGGCGATCCTCTGCCACAGGTGGCCCATCCCAGCTGCTGCCAAAGAACCTTCTATGGACATTGAGAAACTGATTTGTCACCATGGTTTTGCAATCAATGCAGGAGTCCAGAGGGCCTACAAACACACAGCATTTGGGTTTGGCTATACTACAATTTAGAAATTCTGAAGTCCAAACCCTGCAAGAGTTTTTAACACATCCCACATTGTGTTTTGGCCATGTGTGATAATTTTGTTTTCCTTGGTTCCTTGTGTGGTTCTTATAAGGGGGTTCATGAAATAAAATCGAAAGGGTCCATCGCTTGAAGATAAAGTCACATTTTAGCAAAATGATGGGAGGTCCCTAAGAGGACATGTCAGGAACAGCAGCTTAAATCAGGATTCATGTCACATGTAGTTTACCATTGAAAATACCACATATTTAATTTACCATAATTTAATTTTCGACTGATGTTGGAAGGATAACCACAGAGTGCAAAAGTGTCAGAAAAGACATGTGGGGGGTTGTGTAAGATAGATATGATAATGCTCACAGATATTCTCCAATGAGAGAGTTTCTGTGAAAGCCTGGGGGGGCTGCAGAGCCCACTTAAGGGGAGGGGAAGCTGACGGCCATCAGACATGCTATTGGGCCAGGCCTTGGGTGGCTCAGCTGTGTAGGAAAACAAAGTGTCCTCAGAAACAAATTGTTCCAGTAAGCTTTCTTATATTTTCCATTTTGGACAGAGCAAATTCCCAAAGCACCTTGTACCTCCCCGTCGGCCTCAGCAGAATAAAGGGACATAACCACCACCTCTTTTGATGCTCAGTCTTCAAGGCAAGCACAATCTGTGGTGTTCAGAGAGGGCTTCCTGATGAGCATACTGTGTGCAAAGTCAAGTCCAAGCCCCTGGAACATCAGACCTCTTTGGTTCTTCTACCAGCTTTCTACCAACTTTCTGTCCTTTCTCTGGTCACCGGGTCACCGGGTCACCTGCCTCCTCCAGCTGCTGCAGTCCTGCTCATAGCCGCACCTCCTCCTGAGCCCCTGCAAGCAGATGGCCACCTCCCCCTCCAAGTCTGGGGTAAGAGCCAGGGCATGGAGTGGGCCTGTGAGGGCTCTCGGCCTTCCTCAGGAGTCCAGCATGGACAGCCCTGGGCCTGTTCTGCTGTGTTTTCCAGACAGGTGAGAAGGTCACAGAGTTGGATTTCAGATGAGTTTCCTAAAAGGCCAGCACCACAGTCACCAGCCCACATGTCGCCAGCACCACCGGTTACAGCGGCCCGGCTTCAGGCTGCCCCACGCTCCACCCACCACGTGCCAGACTCACATTCGGGCTCTTTATTCATCTCCACTGATGGAAAATAACTGATTAAGTCCTCACTCCCCAAATCTGGCTGGGCATCAGAATTACTTAGAGAGCCACTAAAATATAGATTCCTGGGCCCCTCAAAGATTCTCACCAACAGCTTCATCGGGAAGGCCAGGCCCAGAAAGAAGAGCCTGATCTGTGATTCCATGTCTTCCTGGGGCCAAGCAGAAGTGTGGGCAGCACCACAGCACATGGCTGAGCCTTGAGAGTAGGGGAAGGCACCTTGGGTAGCAGGCCTCAGAATGAGTGTTGCTGTACTTCCCTGTGCAATGCATTCTGGTCCCACAGAATGGTACTGGGCATCCCCTTCAGTTCTAAATCAAAATCACTGATTCAAAAAGATGTATGCAACCCTATGTTCATTGTGGCATTATTACAATAGCCAAGATAGTGAAGCAACCTAAGTGTCCATCAATAGATGAATAGATAAAGAAAATGTGGTACATATACCAATAGAATATTATTCAGCCATAAAAAAGAATGAAATCTTGCTATTTGCAACACCATGGATGGACCTAGAAGGTATTATGCTAAGTGAAATAAGTCACACAGAGAAAGACAAATACCATGATTTCATTTATATGTAGAATTTAAAAAACAAAGCAAATGACCAAATGAACATATAACCAAACCAGAAATAGACTCATAAATATGGAGAATAACCTGGTGGTTGCTGGGAGAGGCAGTGGGAGGGGTGATGGGCAAAACAGGTGAAGGGGATAAAGAGGTGTGAATTCCCAATTATAAAACAGTCACAGAGATGAAAGTACAGCATAAATAATACAGTCAATAATATTGTAATATCTTTATATGGTGACACATGATAACTATACTTATCGCAGTGAGCATTCCATAACGTATATAACTGTCAAATCACTACAAAGTTTTTTTGACTGTCCTGCTACCCTGGAGAAATGGTGAATTTGCTACCCAAGGTGTCACTGACTACAAGCACCAGTTAGCAGAGGATCCAAACAGAACCAGTGAGGCCCAGTTTACCTGCAAAGGTGGTCTCTCCACTGATGTCCACTGCCTCTCAGGTAGGCCTGCTCTGATTTTACCAAATACAATTAGTAGTGGTAAACGTAGAGAAAAGCAAATAATTTGATTCACTGGAGTGTAATGAAATACCAGGATGTGTAGCATTTTTGATGCTAAAAATATCTTAGGAGCCCACACTTCAGAATTCTGCACTTCACACAGTTTTAACCCATCTCCATTTCCTTTCTGTGCTAACATCATGTGGCTTGAAATTTGCTTTCTGCGGTATTTGATTCCATGTGGGTGTTTTTTCCTCATCCATTTTCCTTTTTGTTGCTTCAAGGGAAAAACAGCCCTGGGAAAGCTTTTATGCTGTCTGCTATTGTTCTGCATGAAAGTAAAAAAGGGCATGCTGTTTCATCTGGGCCTTAAGACTAGGCTGACTGGCAAATTCCATAAGCTTTACATTCTTTGTTAAAAATGCCAAAGTAAACGACCTCCGGTCCACAAAGCCAACAGAACACAGCCTGCCGCCTTCTTCAAGTCTCAGCAAGTGAGCTTCCAGGGCCTATGTAGGGTCTGGCCTGTCCATCCTGTTCTCACCCTGACAGCAAAGCAGTGAGACTCCATAAGCCCCTCTGTATGATGCCCTAGGGTCATGGGTGTGCTTCAGATTGTTTTTAAATTGTGGCAACATACACATTAAGTTAAATTTACCATCTTAACCTTTTTTAAGTGCATAGTTCAGTGGTATTGAGCATATTTACACTGTGTAACTCTACCATCCAGCTCCAGAACTTTTACATCTTCACAAACTAAAACTCTGTGCCCACTAAACACTAATGCTGCATTTTCCCCTGCCCTCAGCCCCTGGCAACCACCATTCTCCCTTCTTGCTCCGTGAATTTGACAGCTTGGGGGCCTTGTATAAGAGGAATCATGCAGTATTTGTCCTTCTGTGTTTGGCTTTTGTGACTCAGCAAGATGTCTTCAAGGTTCATCAGTAGCATGTATCACAATTTATTCCCTTTTCATGGATGAATAATATTCCAATGTATACACACACCACAGGTGCTTAAGGTTTTGACTCTAAAAATGCTGAAAATAATTCTGTTCTACCTGCCAACATGTCTAGGATTCCACACTCATTTTCAATAAATACAAACTGGATAGAACAAATTATCCAGCAGGAGGCCCACCATGGTCCCAAGGGCCATACACCCTTCCCAGGGCTGTGGGTTGGAGACTGGCATTAGAGACCCCCAAATTCCAAGGTAGGAGAAAGCCTGGGATAAAGAGCACCAGAGTTCTGGGTGTTCCCTGCCTTGGCCACATTGAAGGGCTGTGAGAAAGCTTGCAGAAAACCTGTCATACTTAATTTTTATCTTTTAAAATCATAATTTCTGTATGAGAATTCCCAGTTTCTCTGTTGAAGTGGAGACCTTACCTCTGGCCTATATGAGGCAATGCAGAATGCTCAGCATGTGCCAAGTTCAAATCTAACTGATCTCTGTTGTTACACTCCATTATGCGGGTCTTACTCCACTACTCTTCTCTACTTGCTTGACAATCAAGAATTGATTATATATTTAAAATCGTCCTCTGAAAAAAAAAAACTTCCAGAACCCCCTCCCATTTTTCAGGTTCACTGAAGTGGGAAGCCATTTTCTGTCCTTAAGCACTTCTTAAGCCCTATAACCTATAGACAGTGCCAACGAAGAGGAACAGACCAGGTACAACACTTACATAAGGGATGGCGGTTGGGATTTCTGAGCGTATCTACACCATCCATTGCTTAGGTCCAGCAACTCTACTTATTAGTACATAGACCAAATCCACTCATCAAGTGAAACCCCACTGAATTATTACAAAACTAAGCATTTTATAATATCACAGTTCGTTTTTAGAGATGGCATTAAGAAGTGCTTGAAAGAAATGGTGTTTGAAGAAAATATAAAGACTAGGAGAAAACACAGGCTTAAAGGACAATATAACTGAGTTGGCATTGTAGGTGTTATTTTGTAAGTATATTTCCATTAACTGCAATTTGGAAGTGGGTAAAAAGAAGGGGCTATATTTATACAGTACTCATGTAAGGTTTAGTATTGTATTGAGGAAAAGACCCATATTGCAAAATTCTTAAGGAAGGTATCTTCACTGCATATTCCCAAGGAGATCTTACTTGGCATGTTTAAATTATTTTGTGCATTGAACTACTTAGTCTTCAGTACCTACTGGAACAGTCTGCCAGGCACAAGAGCGACCCAGATGACTAGTCCCATCCTTGTCTCACTGGACAGAGAAAGCCATCACTTGATGCCACAGAAGCACCAAAGTAGAGGGGATTAGGGATCAGACACAGCTTCCTGGAGGTGGTTGACTTGTGGATAGGCAGAGTTGGGGGGCCAGAGAACACTCACAAACTGTGGGCTTCTCACCCAGTGTTTAGAGGTAGGAAGAGCCCAAAGCAGTCACTGAAGGCCCACCACACTGAGGATGGCCACCAGGTCCTTATCGCAGTGAGCATTCCATAACGTAATGTTCCTAGAAACCATTTCCTAATAAATAAATACATTTATAGATAGCCTCAGTAAGGAAAGAGGGATGTGGAACAAACATTTTTAGTGAAACCCCAGAAAATGGTAGGTATCTACCATTTACCTGGCTCCTACACTGTACCCTGTTTTGATACTTTAGAGCCCTCATTGCTACTCTTTAAACAAAATAAAAGCTTGTTGTAGTGATTTCCATTTTACAGATGAGGAAACATAGGGGCAGAAGGATTAAATAACATGTGACAGCAATGCAATCATGTGAAGGCATCCTAGGTTCCATGCACTGTCCTATGTACTTTAAATTTTTTTACCTCATCATGTTAATAACGACTCCTCGATCCAGATGAGGAAAACGAGGCATGGAGAGACCGAGTGAACACCAGTTAGTGGCAGCGTGGGGTGACTGGCATCTAAGCAGTCTGGTGCCACGTCCACACTCCTGGCCACGAAGCCATCAACAGCCCATGTTCTTTCAGCTATAGGATGCATGGGGACGGGACTCCTCTGCAGAACATTCATACCTAGTTAGTTAATTCTTCACTGTTCAAGATATTGCTTTAAAGAGAGCTCCTCTAATGCTGTTAAGTACTACTCAACTTTACCAAAATACTGTTTTACATGTTCATTGTTGTGATGAGAAGGGAAGGCCTGATGAAAGGAGCTCTAGGAATTGCTGTGGAAGAGGCAGCAGCCTAGTGTAGGGCCTCAGAGCAGCAGTAAACTTTCTGAAAAGGGACAGAGGGTAAATGTTTTCAGTTTGGTGGGAGGGTCACTGGGGTTTGAAAGCAGCCAAAGAATACAAATGGGTGTGGCTGTGTTCTGATAAAACTTTATTTACAAAAACAAGCTGTGGGTGAGCCGCAGCAGTGCCCCTGCCTTAGAGCATGGGGTTGAAAGGAGGCAATAGGATGCCTGGGGTAATCGCCTGGGACAAGGCTGCTAGAAGGGCAGTGACAGAGAGGCCAAGAGTCATTGATCTCAAGCCTGAAGGATACAGGACTTGGCTCTTCCAAAGTCCAAGGTGCCACTAATGGCTACGTAGCTTATTTCAGAGGCAAAAAGAGAAGAGCTGACCTCTCACAGGTGATGTCATCTGGAGGGGCCGAAGCATCAGCATTTGCCATGACTATGTCTGTTGGTACCGTATTGCCCCTCACACTGTGGTCCGGGAGGAGGCATGTGCTGAGCTACACCGGGCGTGGAAGAAGGTGGGGCCATCCATAAACACAGAAGGGGTATCTGCTAGAGACAACAAGGGCCCTTGGCCTTCACAATACAGAGCATTTATTTGTTCTGCTTCCAGATACCTTGGACAACCTCCTGCTGAAGTCAACTACAATGAAGGATAAAAGAACAGGAAATACCTGAATCACTGCTGAATTGACAGAAAATAAGGAGTCTGTGCCAGCCAAATGCAGAATCCAAGTAGGGGTCCTGGCAGTAAAAGAGGCTGATGCTAGGTTCTCCCAGGAGGTGAAGCCCAGCAACCTTAGGCTTTGATGTGATGCTCTATGGGACAGCTCTGTGGGACGAGGCAGAGGGAAAGAGGGAAGCCTTGTCCCTTGTGGGGTGTCCAATTGGAGACCCCCACAGGGAGTTCAAATCTCGGCTATGCTCAGTGTAAATGGGGATGGGAAGGAAACCTGCTCACACAGAAGGGAAAGGGAAGAATTTTCCCATTTTCAACCCCAGGGAGAAAAATAATCTCCACCAGACAGTCATAACCACAAGGTGGTCCAAATTCCATCTGAGTAGTTTCAAAGTCTGTAAGAGAATTTGAAGCGGTGTCAGGTTGACAGTATTCAAGTGCACAGAAGAACAAACACAAATCCTCTTTAGGGGAAAGTAACTTTAACTCAGGCTTTAACTTAAGAATTTTACATGATCAAATTCCAAGGCATATGAGCCCAGTCAAAATTCACAAAATGTGCAAGGAAAAAGGACACTATGAACAAGATTCTGTGGAAACAATAGAGATCAAAAGCAGAGTCACAGTGATTTCAGATATTGGAAGAATCACACCCAAACTATATATTTAATATTCTTAAAGATACAAACAGGAGGCTTGAAAAGCAAAGAAGAGGAATTATTTTTTTCCAAAAGACCAATTTTGAAATTTTGATGAAGGAGAAAAGACTAAGAATACAATAATTTAAATTTTAAAAATTCAATAGAATGGTTAAAATTAGGTTGAGACACACAGGTGTTGGAGCAAGAATCAGAAAAGTTTAAGACAGATCTGAAAATTATCCAGTTTTCAGAATAGAGACAAACAGATGGAAAATATGAAAGGGAGTTTCAGAGACACAGAAAACAAAAGGGGAGTCTACAGACAAGAATCCAATACAGGTCAAACTGGAGTTCTAATAAGAGACATTGGGGAAAACGGGGAACAGGAAATAATCAAAAGAAAAATGTTCAAAAATTTGTGAAAAACATGAATCCTTAGATTTAAGTAGCCCAAGAATCCCAAGAGGAATAAATAAAAATGTATCTACTCCTAGAGATAATCACCATGAAACTACAGAACACCAAAGACAAAGAGGTGATTTTAAATGCAGCCAGACAAAGAAAACATTGACCAACTAAAAGGAACAGCAAACAAACTGGTGCCAGACATTGCAAGCACAATGGTGGCAACCAAGCCACAAGAAAATAGTAACACACAAAGCCATCATCCTAAAACTGTATACTCAAAAAAGTATCTTTCAAGAATTAGGATAAAAATAGATATTTCAGATTAAGGAAAAAAGGAGTTTCCACTAACAAACTCTCACTAAACTAAATTCTAAATGATATCTTTCAGACAAAGGGACTGTATCCCAGAGGGAGCTCTGAAAGGCAAGAAGAAGTGGTAGAAAAAGATATTGGGGTTTACAGATCAATAACAATAGTGATTCACTTAGGGTGCAAAAAAGATGGAGCTGAAATGCTGGGTTAACAATAGCATGTAAGTTATAAATAATTTAAGGCCCTTGTGTTTGGGGGGAAGAAGAAAATATTTTTACTACAGAACTCTGTTGAATGTTCATGTTAAAACACAAGGGTAATCATTGAAACAAGAGGCAAAGAGATTTTAAATTCAAACTACAGGGAAGAAAATGTAACAAAGAGAAAAAGAAAAATGCAAAAGTTGGCAGAAAAAAGCAGCATAAAAAGTGGGGAAAATACCAAGTATAATATAAAGTGGTTAAAATAAATTAAAATATTTCAGCAATCATCAATGACGTATGAACTATCTCTTCAGTTAAAAAAAAAGATCAGATATGATTTTTTAAAACCCAGTAAATGTTATTTATAAAAAAAATCTGAAATGTTAAGAACAGAAAACCTGAGTAAAAGGAAGAAAACAAATACCAGATAAATACTAACAAAAGAAATCTTGTGTATTTCTATAATATCAGACAGACTTTAAGCTAATTAGAGGTAAGAGAGGATCAAAAAATATACATAAAAGTTTCAACTTACCTGGGAGAGAAAATAATCCCAAACTTGTATGCATCTAATAATACAGACTCAGAACATATAAAGCAAAAATATACTAAACCACAAGTAGAAACTGATAACTCCAGTATCACTGCCAGAAATTTCTGACATAATCTCATTTCATAAATGACATATCAAGCAACATGATAGGATATATAAAATTGAACAGCACAGATCTGATGGACATCCATGGACTACTGCACCCAATAATGAGGGAATAAACAGTCTTATTGACCCTCTAAGGAAGTTGCTCTTTTAGGTCAGAGTACACTATTTTTCAATGATCCTAACAGACAATTTAGGACAACTATTTCAAATTCAACCAGTTTGTTGGGTGACCAGATATTACACCAGTTACAAAATAAATTAGTTGAGTCTGTAAATGACTGCCTTGAGAATGTTGTGCCTTGTGTCACCAAAGATAGCAAGCACTGTTTTCCTCACTCAAACTCGGCTCCCTGGAAATCTCTCCCAAAGCAAATAAGAAGCAGTACAGAAGATACTACCACCAAAATGACCATTGAGGATTTAAAGATTCATTTCATCCAAAATTTTGGATGGCTGATGACTTGCTACTGGCTAGAACTAATTACAATGAAATCAAGTATCTTTGTTTGGAATGACTGGATACATAAGTTAATAAAGATGATATGCTAGTACCAGAGGTTCTCTTGCCTTTCCTTGTGGCACTGTAATAATTATGAATATTCTGTGGTGTACATTCTATTTGTCAAGTGAGTAACCTAATAATCCTGCATTCAGGTACAGACATGATGTTTCAGAAAGAAAGCACACAGCTTCTGTGTTAACCTCAACATGCCAGGTTTACTCTATCTGAGGCTGCTGCACAAAGAGATGCTTTGATGGAAATATCTGGGCCTGCTGATGGGGGTACAGCCTGCTGGGAAAAGCAGAGGGGTTGGATAAAAGGGAAATGAGCTCAGCTCTTCTTCCCTAGTATTTTTCTTACAGGGAGGGGAATGAAATCACACAGTAAATGAGTGACTCATGTGTGGCCTGCTCTTGACAAAGTGTGTCAGGAGCACCCAAGGAGAAAAGCAGAAGATGGATAGGAACACTGTGCATGGATCAACTGTCCTCTTCCCCCCTCAAGTCCTGGGTCACACTGTTCACCTCAGGTCCAATCTTTCAGCCCTAAAGGATGGCACAGCTAGATTCTAGCTGAGTGGTTAGACACCAGGATCAATACCAGGCAATGAGGAAAGAAATTGTCCATTCAGAAGGGAAGAGCTGAGTGTGAATACAGATGGGGTGGAGGGTCACAAATGCGGAGTCAGGCAAGAGGGATGCATCACAGGCTGGAGTCAAAGTCAGGGAAGAGGCAGGAATAAGCAGGGATCATGGCCAGAGTCTAGGCAAGCACTAAGGATTGTTAATGATTTGAACAAAGTTAAAAGTTGAGCAAAGATCCTGTTCAAAGTAGAACACATCAGAACACACCTGGCCAGGGAACCAGAGGAGTCATGTGAGCTGCCGAAAGGACAAGGGTGGGTTAAGAGAAACAGCCTAAGAACACAAGAGAAGGCAAATAGAGCCTACACACCACCTGAGCAGACAGGAGGCCAGGCTGTCTCTGATACAGAGGGAAGATTGAAAGTCTGTCCAAAGGATCACACAAGGTTGGGCTGGAAGAATAGGACACTTCCCACCACAGACTACCAACACTGTGGCACAGAGAACAGAGTTACGGTTGAGTTCAGCTTTCCTATGTCCAAGAATATCCTGATTCTAGGAATGGCTATCTATATGAGCAGTTTTCAAAGAGTGGTCCAAGGATGTGGCCCAATAGTCCTGGGGGTGTTCATGCCCTTTTCTTGGGGTCCACAGAGTCAAAACTATTTTCATAGTACTACTAAAACATTTGGTCTTTTTCAATCTCATTTTCTCAAGAGTGTACAGTGGAGTTTCCCAGTGATATCTGCCTTGTACTGAGCCAGACAATAAAGAGATGTGCAAAAATGCAAACAATTCCACTATTCTTACTAAGTCATATTGTTTTAGAAAACAATTATTATTTTTATGTTAGAAAGTAATGCATTTCTTGTTATTTTTAAATGAATTAATAACTATTTTAGCTTGTCCTCGGTTTTAATTTCTGAGATGGTAAATATCCATAGATAAAAGTCACATAAACAAAAACTCTGGGATTCTCCACAGTTTTTAAGAACATGAAGGGGTACCAAGATCAATAAGCTTGAGAACCACTGCTGTATATTTTCACCACAAATCCTTGGTTACAAGTCTGACAGTTACCTGAAATACTAAGTAGTCACTTTAAAGTAGCACTGTGCTCTGTTTTTGGTTACGTAGATGTACGAATAATATAAATGACTTTGCAACCATTTTTCAGTGTCATTTTCCTTATGTTTCAGAAATGGCTCCATAATTTTAAAGCCAAACACCTGATACCTGTGTTGTAAAGCAGGGTTCTCATGAAATTTTTTATTCCAGGGAATTGTTGGCCGGTCAAATGGGAACTCAGCTCTCAACTCTTTCACCATTAGAGGCTGCAGAGGTTTTATTTATATATTCATAGGAAGCACAGAATTTTATTATATTGGAGTATTTTGAAAAATATCAAGGAAATTTATGAACAATTTAGATGCACTTCTAATATTTTATCTCGATGGACAACTGGGTCTAGGATTTAAGGTAACTTGATAATTGCTATAACAATCACCACAAAATGTCAAGCTGACATTTAGATGAGCCCTCTCTCCTCTTTTAGTATTAAGTACAATAGCTCTACACAATTCAACAAGCCAGAAATGATAAAGGGTGTCCCATATGTGCTCTGAATTATTTATAACTTCCAGAGAAATATGATCCGAAATCATAATTGTCTAAGTCAACCAAATTCCCACTAAGCATCTAGCTTCGGATATTTCAAGTGCACTACATAGCCCATCTTGACAACATCTCAGCATGGCATTTTCACAACCAGACCATCTTGATGAGTAGAAATGCTTTCATTCATTCATTTCAGGCAATTTCTCAGTGATGAGTTGTGTTCAGCTCAGAATAGGCAGTGTGACAAACTGAGATGTGCTTTAGGTCCAAAGCTTGCCTTCAGGGAGGTATGGTCTACGAGAGACATGTACTGCAGTAATCACACTACAAAGTAGACTCTAGGGAGTTCTATGTAAATATATAGGGGGTTTTGTGTACATAATAGGAGCCATTAGAGCTTATAGGTGTCAGAGACTAAAACAAGAATGGTCAAAATGGCAAAGATATAGGATATTTGCACAGAAACCATTTCTTCACCGTTGTACAAAAATGGTCCAGCTGTATTTAAATGAGTGCATAGACATGCTAATTTCCCAGTCCTGTGTTTAGACTAGTAGGAAGAAAGAAATGCTATTTAAAGCCCTTCACATCCATTCTGACCCATTGGACATAGTTTCCCCATGTGAAGTTAGTTCTGGGCTTCACATCCCATTAGGATGCTGAGAAAAGCAAATAACCCTCTGGACTTGGGGTATGATGTGTGAGCCCAGCGTACGGGAGCACAGCACCCAAGTGAGCTTCTGTCTATTGGCCAGTCTTTCCCTCTGAGATGCAGTCAGCAACATAGAAAGGGGCTGGTGGGTAACCACATGGGGCTCTCATCAAACCAGCCAGCCAGCCAGCCAGCAAGAGTGAAAAGGCAGCAGAGTCTGGCAGCTGTGATCCCCTCCTGCTTGAGTAAGAATAGTGTGACTGACCAGCAAAGTCACATTACCTGTATCTAGAGCCTGAACACATGGGATAAACATGCATTGTGGTAAGTATCTACTAGCTGCAAACTAGTCCCTTCTGCTATCACTCTTGGTTTTTGTAATTTTCTCTTTCCCAGAGACATCAGACTAACCACAGTGCCTGGGGGCTGCTATCATTACACCACCTTGTGGGAGCCACGTTCCCTGCTAGAGAAGAGAACACACATCCTTCCTCACTGGAGAGGACGCCGTCCCGTAACAAGGCCATGCTTACTCCTCCGTGACCCAACACCACCATTTCACTAACAACTCCACAAGCAGCTATTACTAATGCTACTAAAAGGCAGTGTAAGGAGAGAGTCACATGAGTCCCAGATAGCTGCCATTTCTAGAATGCTGAGTATACAAGGTGGGACCTATGCATGGGTGACTCCGTCAAGGGAGGCTCTCATTCAGAGTGAGCTAAGCACTGTCTTCACCTTTCCCCATAGATCTTCCAGCCAAACTGACTGTACAGAAACCAGTCCCTACACATATTTCAGGGGTTGTTAAAATGGAGCAGTGAGTGGACAGACATACTAACCACCCCCCCAGCCCCCACCATGCTGTGATACAATGAATCGTAAGATATTACCCAGGTCATCCACAGTTCCTGAAAACACTGCAGTCTTAAAGGTGAAACAGGTGTTTTGTCACGTTAATGAGAGACTTTTGGACCCCCACCCAGGGCAGGGGCTGGAGGCTGAATCAGCCAATGGCCAATAATTCAGTCAATCATGACTATGCAAAGAAGTCCTCACAAAACCCGAAAGGAGAGTTTATCACCCTTTCTCTGCTCTGCCTGCTCCGCTCAGCAGGATCCTGCTTCTTGGTCTCAGACAGCTTCCACACTTGGGGAACCAGAAGGCCTCCACATGCTGCCAAGCCAGGCCCCAAGCTCCACAAGGATAGCAGCTCCTTTATGTGGGACCTTGCCCTGTGTCTCTCTTCACTGGGCTGTTAACTTGTATCCTTTACCGTATCCTTTATTAAACTGGTAAATGTAAGTGTTTCCCTGAGTTCTGTGAGAGCTCATGAGGACCTTTAATCTGTAGCAGGTTGGTCAGAAGCACAGGGAACTGCCTGCAGCTTGCAACCAGCTCCTGGAGTTGAGGGGTAGAGGACAGTCTTGTAGTACAGAGCCCCTAACCTGGGGAGTCTGGTGCTTTCTCTGGGCAGATAGCATCAGAACTGAGTTGAGTTCTTGGACACTTTGCTGGTGTTCAAGACTTGCTTGGTGTTAGTATGTGTGGTAAGAACCCCTCCCACATACTTACATACACTGGAATCGTGTCTGGGAACCTGAATGGAGTTATACTCCTATTACTGCTGGGTATAATATTGTTGTTACTGTTATATGTACATGTAGGGAAAAAAGACACCACTGCATTTAGTATCAGAGAGTGGGAATCATACACACCTAATGGAAGATACAAAAAGGGGGCCTGAAATCCTCCTCCTCTCATTTACCCAGGACTGGAGAAGGTGAAGATAAAGAAGTGTTGGGATTGTAAGTGTGGGACTTTTGCTGCATCACCATGACCCCAGCCACCACTGCACACCCTTCAGGGACCATCGCCGGCTGAGGGCACCCACCTGGGCATGGCACTTGCTGTCCAGCCTGCCTCCCACATACAGGCTACATTGATGCTGGTCCTTAACCTTAAATTAAAAAGTGAGAGGCATTGAAAGCTCCTACTTCAGCTTTTTAGACAAAAGAAAAAGTTAAACAGCCCCATGAACATCAGTGCAACCAGATGTGTCTGATTCAGAGCCAAAAAATCTTCCATAAACATTAGCAAAAATGCCAAAACAAACAACATCTATATCTACTGAGGTGACTGAACATGATGCATGAAAGCCAGAGCGCTTTCCTACAGTCTGTGTGAGGAGCAAGTCTTGGTGACAATCCCGTGTGTGTCTGCGCTATGCACCTCTGCAGCAGCTGCCCTAAGGGGGCCTCCCTGTGCTTGTTTGCATTCCTCCTGATGTTTCCCTTTCACCCATCTGATGGGTTTGGGGAGTGCCATGATTATAGTCCCTGAATCAGGGACTCCTTATGTAATTCTGTTTTCAATAATCTCTTGTCAATCTTAATTTTGAGATAATGTATTTTTTGAGAACATTTTAAGTACTATATATATGCATATAGGTATGTGTACACACGTTCTTTTTTTCTTAACATATGCATGGTTTAGAACAGGTCCCTTAACATAAAAAATGTGACAATGACTCTTGATATTTTCTCCCATCTGTTGAGGCTGGGCAGTCTAAAGGTACCGCAGAGAGAAAATCTGTTTACCATCAGCCTTTCCGATAAATGGATCAAGGGCCAGTTCAGAAAATGTGCCCAGAGGCTTTGAAATATGTTGTGAAAATGCCACGAGCTTGTCAAGAGTTGCCAAAAGAAAACAAGCCAGGTGCAAGTGTGAAGGACAAGCTAGTCTGGCCACGGGGGCCGGATTCAAACTTGCAGATGAGGCCCTCATGTGTGGCAAGATCTCAGGATTCTCTGATATGCATTCTGCAGCCCAGGCCTCTCTCCTGAGTTCCAGACACCCGTGCCTACCTGTCCCTTCCACCTCAGTGCTTGGCTGACACAGCACTTGCGAGTTTCACAAGCCCAAAGTGGAATGTGTGATCTTCCCTGCCAAAATCTGCCTCCCTTCCCCTTGTCTTTCAGGAAAAGACACTGCCAATCCCCCCACCATTCCCCACATCCCACCATTACCATATGCCAGTTCCGACTCTAAAATCTACCTTAAATTCCATCCTCCCCTCCATTTCCCATCTGTACTGTCATGATCTAGCCCAAGCCACCAGACTGAGCAACAGCCCAGAGTTTTTCAAGTGGCCTCTCTGATTCAGCTCTTGCCTCTCCTTTTTATGTACTGCTCAAGGGTGCATTCCTCAGTAAAAGGAAGTGGGTGATTCCAGGGTTGGAGCAGGGAAAAGACAGGCTCAGCCCGGAACACCTTACTGTGCCAGCAGACAGACTAACTCAAAGAATAAGGGACCTATTCTAAAACCAGCCCAAAAGGGACAATCTGGCTAAACCTGGGGCAATTTGAGCATCAAAATTGTCATTATAACCCACAGAATAAAACAGGAATCCATGAACACATACTGACCCAAAGGACTGAATGCATGAAGAAACGGGGGAGAAGGGAAGCTCCTCCTCCACATAGACTGTCAACATGCACATGTACAAGGGATGAAGGAACTTGACACTCATCATCTGGCAACCATCTGAGTAATGACTGTTTCGAGCAAGAAGTATCAGTGGATTCTAAAACTTGCGAGTGAGTGCCTGATGAGAGCAGCCTATTTATCCAGCCTCAAAATATACTTTAATAGTTACTAATTTAATACTACTAAGGGAAAAATAGTTCAGCGGAGAAACGTGGCAACACCACCTTCACGGAGTGATCAAGTTAGCATCAGCAGCAAAGCCAGTGGACAGCATAGTCTTTGGATACATTGCATTACTCCAGGTACCCCTTTTTTGAAGCTGCACAATCTGAACCCAACCATGGGGACATGCCAGACAGCCCAAACTGAGGGTCTTTCTATACCGTACATGACCTGTAATCTTTCAAAATGTCTAGATCATGAAAAAGAAGGGAAGACGTAGTCACTGTTCCAGACAGAAGCAACAGCTAGATGTAACATGTTACCCTGGGATGGAATCTAGACCCACCAGGGACATCAGTAGGACAGTCTGCAGTTTCAGGGGTGTCTGAGAATGAGAAGGCCATCTTGTATTGTTGTCACCTGCCTGCCTGTGATGACTGCACCATGGTCACACAGGAACGTGCTCTTCAGCCTCATATCACAGTTTACCTTCAAATTGTTTCACGTGTACAGAGAGTATGATAAGGCAAATGTGCTAAAATGTTCACTGGAATTCTTAGTGAAGGACATAAGGGAGCTAGCTGTAGTGTTCTGTGACCAGTCTCTAAGTCTGGAATTATTCAAATAAGTTAAAGGGAACAGAGGAACCACCTTTCACTGTTTCCCCCATTGCATTCACAACAAAATGTCCAAAAAGCAACATCAGGCTCCTGGTAATCTGGTCTCCCCATAACTCTAACCACCTCTAAAGTTCCATTTCAGTCTCCCCTGCTGTCCTCATACATGCTGTCCCTGTCCTTTTGCCCCCACCCAACTCAGGTCTCCGTTTAAAGGCCACTTTCTCAGAATGGCTGTCCCTGCCCCTTAGACTGGATCGAATTTCCCATCAAAATATGATAGTTTGTGTCCATTCAGGTGATGACCTGCTTAATGCCAATCTTCTGACTAATGTAAGGTCTGAGTTCTGGCTTGCCCAACACTGTAGCAAAGTTCCTGGGAAAAAAAGAGGTACTTGATAACAAATGAATGGATTTTTTTCCCCAACATCCATTCTCCAAATGGATTTTTACTGCAGCACCTTATTTTCTTGAAACTTTGATCTTGCCAACCTTGTGTAGTTTTACCAAATGTATTACTGTGCAGGAAAACTAGCCCACTTTGGTGAGGGGGCAGCTATATTTAAGTCCAAATAACAGGACTGAATGAGTATGCTGACAGGTACCAATGATGACCCTTAATGATTTAAAGAACTGATGTCAGTAATTAGGACTATTTTCATAGTACAGAGAAGATGATTTTTTAAAAAGTTAAGTACTAATTAATTTCACATAATAATCACACTGGGACCTCTGTGAGATCTGATGTTAATGATGTATTCCTCTGTAATTAATTTTTATGTGCCATCCTGGGGGCTCCCCACCACCCTCTGAATTGCTCCTCGTTTAGCACATCTACCTCTTGCAGCCCCAGTTATGTCAGTCAGTCTAGCCTTCCCCGTAAAGGAAAACCAGAGGACTGGAAACAGATGCCCACACAACAGAACGTCAGTTTAACAACGCTTTCTTTGCTCACAGAGGAAATTAGACTCATTAATACAAACATATATTTTGAAATCAGTATGCTTCTCTTTGCAGGTTTAAAGTATAAAGCAGAGGAGAAAAGGGAGAGACAGTATTCAATAAAGAGAACATCCAAGTTCAAGTCTAACCTTGCCTCACTTAGTAGCTCAGAAAATCATGTGCTTTCTCTTGGCTCACTTTCTCTGGAGGAGTTTTTAAATGTGGACAGAAGAACCCTGAGCACTGGAAGGCAGAGGCCAAGAAAAATGACCTGTGGCTTTTACAGTGAGACATACTGTCAGCTGCAGTGAAAGCCTTGACAGGGAGCAAAGGAGAGTGAACAAGCGCCCCTTCCCGGTGGCTCGGCCCCTGCCTCTTTGTCTGGGCCCATCATGCAGACAGATCGGTTAACACTGAGCATGTGGTGTGGTCTTAAAAACTGCCTTCTCTTGAGTACCAACCTTTTCTTCCGGATTCTTTCTTAAAGGACATTTCAGGACCAGCTTTCCAGCTCACCTGTAACAGATAATGGCTAAATATGCCATGTTAGGGCACCAGGCTGGTAGTTCAATGCAGAGGAGGGGGGCAGCTTGAGTTCTCAAAAAAGATGGAAGAGAGACCCCATAAAACAGATAACAAAACATGCACACACGGGTTTCAGTGGGATGTTTCAGTGGGATGAAGGAGCCTCCCCTGGCCGAACACTGAAGGAAAAGCAAATTGCAAAGGGACGTGTGGCCTGCCTCTACAGACCCTGGATGTACAGGAACACTCTTGTGGCCTCCAACCCAGCTGTGCAAGATCACCTGGCCAGTCCACACTGGGGGGCAGTGGCCTTTCCCTATTGAACTTCTCCTGGAACCTAAAACCTAGTGACCCTGCCCGCAGGTAACCCAGTCACCACTGTGGCCTGCTCTAGCCTGTCCCATCTTGATGAGCAGAGCCCCAGGAAGCCCAGTGACCAGTGAGGGCAGCTGTCACACTGAGTGACAGTCCACTGGCTGCCTCTCCTGTTAGCCAGTTCTTGGAGAAGGGCTGAGCTTTTTATTTGTATGTCCCTACCACTTACTTCACAGCAGGGCTTAGCAAGTGTTTCCAGTGAAATGGAAGCTCAGGGGATCTCAGTGAATGCCAGTGTCTCAAGCTTGGACTTCCCGTCCTTTCCACCCTGTGCCACCCTAACCCCAGCAACAATGAGCCCGTCCGTTCTCTACTCCCTGCTTTCTGCTTATTCACCCAGGTGTCCTCTTACTACCAGCTGTGAAGTTTTGTGACTCATAACTAAGCCAAAAAGGGGAAGGGGCAAGAGTCCAACAGCCAAGCAGAAGGGACGCACCTCCCCATCCCTCTCCTCATGCTCGGGCCCACCTGACCCCAGGGACACTTCCTTTTCCTTCATGACATGATTTCCGATGCTCCTGCCCCCACATACACTCGTTCTTTTTCTGTTGCTTCCAATTTCCTAGTTGTTAAGCAGACATAACACACTGAATAGCACTCAGAGCATGCTAAGTGGTTTAATTCTGGAAGCATTACAATCTTCCCTTTTTTCTTTAAAATATCAAATTTTAAAAAAATCAATTTCAGGCAGTCTTGAAGGGGAAGAAAAGAGAAAAATGTTTTCTTTTTTTCCCCTATGCCCCAAGACTTCACTAGGTTCCATTAAGGTCTAAATGGGATTTATGTAAATGCTCATCAAAGAAGCTCCTTCTACCAGCAGATAAAATGGGTGCCTGTAACTTGATCTGCACAGCTGGCTGGCCCTCTTGGGAAGGAAAGATAAGAGTAGACAGTATTGGGAGCTTTTGTTCTGCAAAGTGGGCAACAGCTTAATGAAACTCTTCTCACCACCCAAGTTAACTGTGTGTTTAGTTCACTGAAAAGAAAGATTACAAATTAGCAAGCAAAATAAATACATGTCACTTAAATACTAATGTGTAGTCTTGCCTGGTTTTTCCATGTCATAGGGAGGATTACCTGAAATCTACTACCTGTCCTAGAGAACATTCCTAAGAAGCCAGCCAGACTTGGGTCCATTTTTTGTTTTGTTTTTGAATGTATTTCTCTCAATATGTTAATTTCAGGAAATATCTCCTTAATTTTGCTTAAGTAGCGATCTTAGCTCTAATCCATCTAATCAAAATGTATTACTGGAAGACACAGTAACTAAAACAGGCTTGGAGAAAGAAGGGTGATTTGGAACAGGGCCCTTTAGGAAGGGAGCAGCACGGACCCCTGCCCCTCTCCTCCCCTTCCCAGTTCAAACTGAGCTATTCTGAGACCCTCCATACTCGGCATCGCACTTTTCCTGCAAGAGTTTTGGGGAAAATTGGTTTAGAGCCACTGACTCAACAGATGCGAGGCAAATGGAGGCTGCTGCTATAGTCTGCCAGATCCACGAGTCTGAGCAATGACCTGGTTGGCTCAGTGCTGTATTCCCAGCACCCCTCCCAGTGCCCAGCACATACCAGGAGGCTGTAACCACTTGTGGAATGAAGGAATGGGTGGATGGCAGGATGGATGGATGCAGGCAAGGGTGAGCCCTACAAGTGGGCAGGGAGCTCTCATTTTGATGAAGCTCTGAAATGTTTTCTCACATCTCAATGAGACTAAATGCATGATGAGTCAACAGAGGAGGTTAAAAAGCATCCACAAGAGTTAAAATGAAGCATCTCAGAATGCTAATAGTTTTAATAGAGACATGCAAACCTTCACCCATGGGCTCCAAGAATGCGATTCTGTGTATAAGCTGCGACACCTGTAAATCACTGTTACTCCCTGAATCTGATGGGGTTCCAGCTTTACCCTGGTGAGACAGACTAAACAACTTGGGAATCTTCTGTCTCAGCAACATGAAAGGCAAGCAATGACTTATTCACTAAAACCCCCAAATGTTCGAACAGGGAGCACATACTAGTTTCAGGAGAGAATTTCAAGGAAAATAAAAACATGAGATCCAGTAGGTAGTAAACTTATGGATTAACTGCTATTTTGCTACATGAATACCCCCAAGATAGAAATATGAACACTGTCTAGAACAGTGCTGTCAAGAGAAATATAATGTGCGCCACATACACAATTTAAAATTCCTAGTAGCCACATTAAGAAATGTAAAGCGAGAAAGGTAATTTTGATAACAGATGTTGTTTAACCCAACATATACAAAATATCATCATGTTTCAGGGAGTGATTTTTAAAAATTACTCATAGGATAACTTGCATTCTTTTTTTCCCCTACTAAATCTTTGAAATCCACTATATTTCACAATTCCGCACACCTCAATTTGGATGTACCACATTCCAGATACTCAATAACCACATGCTGCCAACAGTCTAGAAACACAGATGAATGAACATACTTATAATGAGCAATGTCTAAGAAAGCTGTGGGTTCAGAATACACCCCCTTGTGGGGCCTTAGTTATTCTGGCCTATTCTTATTTCCTTTGGGTTCCTGACATACCATTTTGGTAAGGCTGTCACTCATAGTACCTGCCACCTGATTCCCAGGTGAACACATGACCCTGGCCTTTTAATTGTAACTTACACCATTGCAGTAGCCCAAGAGGAAAGCAGAAGACCAAGAAAGGCCAATCAGAACCCTTCCCTAGGACTGGTATATGGAAGCCAGGGGAAAATGCTTCCCCTTTCCCGTGGGGATGCCGGGGTGTGATTTGGGGGTTCTCTGCATGCAGGGAGAGCCTATGTCAGGATAGGGCCTGAACTGGCAAAGAAAACCCTAGTCCTAAGCCCTGAGGCCCTGGTTCAGGTCCCTCTTCCATGGATTCTGCACTGATTCTTCAAAGTATCCTCCTAGTACTTGGTCATTTGCTTAGGCTGATCTGAGTTGTGCTTCAGTCACCCTCATTAGAGTCATGATTCAGGCCCAGCCGCACCCTGGCCCATTGCCCTGTCCTCCGATACCTCCCTCAGGGCTGTCTCCCAGACAGCACACCAGGCCACAGAGGGCCCACTGGGCACACTCAAAGGCAGAGCTTACATCTTCTGAACTTCACCAGTGCTTTGTAGCTCTGGTTACTTCCCCAGGTCATCCCTTGCTTTTCAGATCTTCACCCCCATCCCTCCGTCTGGTGGGCAGATGTATGCCAGCAAGCTGAGCTGCTCTACCTTTCTGCTGAAGCCTGTGGCTCCCCTTTGTTCTCCTCCATGTGTCTACGGTCTGATTTTCTTTCCCCCTTCATTCTGCCTTGAGAAGCAGAATGGCACCATGAGGTTGCCTTTCCACTATGAGATCTCACTGGCCTCCTTGTGAACTGTATGAAAGGCCTATTCTTAAGCACTGACCTTTTAGAATCAACCAAGCACAAGAGGAGACTGTTCCAGGCCCGAGGTTATACACACAAAGATGACAATCATATGCTCTGAGTATGCATGAGATGTGCATTGATAGTCCCAGCATAACAGCGAATATATGCTGGTACAGGAAGTAGCCACTCAGGGCCCAGGAGAGCAAGCCCTTGGGAGATAAACAATGCTCAGCTTGGCCTTGACCCTATCATAAAGGATGACCTACTGTGAGAATTCTAATAAATGTGACCTGAAATTTACATCCTATGCTATTTTTTAAGAAACAAGTTGAAGATTCATCATTAACCTAAGTACTTATCACTTCTCCCTCCAGTTTCAATCTTGTTCTTGCCTGAGCAAGTTTCAGACAGTTGTAGAGAGCATTTCTTTCAGGTGCTGGATTGATATATTCCCACGATACAATTTTCTTCCCTGTAGTTACAATGGATAGGCTTATGCAATCTGGACAAACCCTCCTGTGAGTCCACAGGGAGGTGGAGTGGGGTGCATTACCTCCCACAACAGAAGGAGTGAGGTTACAAGATGGGTAATTAGAATTCACAGCTCAAATTATTCTTTCTCCTCTCAGGAAGTTCAGCATGCTAATTAATGCTCTGGTGCACTTAATGTCTTAAGTGATAGGGAAAACCAGTGAGTGAGATTCATATGGAGCCATCAGTGGTGTTTTACCCACTGAACCCCCTTGCTGGGGAACCAGAGCTAACTCACTAGGTCTGACTCCTGGAGGGTCAGACAGACCCCAGAGGCCTGCTCTATTTGACTCAACCTCTCCTTCAGCTAAGAACAGTGGGGAACACACAGGCCAGCCTGGGAGCAGTTCCGGGGCATAAATGTCCTCCTTGCACTGTCCCATCTCACATTCACTCCCTTCTTCCCTCCTTCAGCCAGAGGACAGGTCTGCAGGTGTAAATGGGTTATCTTGTGACACCCCAAGACCTCTGAAACATCTGTCAAATTAGGCTGTGTTCTTACCCCAGTGGGTAGAGTCCCCGGGGGGAGAAATTCTTAGTTTGAAATGTCAGGGCGCCCATTCCCAGCGTTTCCAAAAACTCTATAATGCTGAGGAACCAAAGGCAAGAGTTATCTACCCTGCCTGAGCCTCAGTTTGTCTTCAAAATGGGAGCACAATGGTGCCCATCTGGTTCAGTCACTACAAGACCCATCCAAGACAATGCAGGACCCCTGAGTGTGCTTCACCACAGTCTACCTGCCACAGGTGTCACTGTCTTTTCTTAACCTTCAAGGCAGATCATTTTTGAGTATGTTCCTACCTCCTCTCCATAAATTAGCACACTCAGTCGCTCACCTGGAGGACCCAGAAAAGAAAAAAATATATATACACCTTCCATGGACACATGGCCCAAGATAACCACTACTAACATTTTGCACTTCCCTTCCTAAGAACAGGTGCATTTTCTGCAGGTGAGATCATGCTATAGGCACAACTTGGTGCGGTCCTCCTTTCACTTAACATTGTATGCACTCTCCCACATTACTTTGCAGTTCCCAGAAACAGTACTTTCAAGAGCTCTATTATTTCATCCAGTTGCTCAGACTTCATTTAGCCACACCAAGTTCTTCTGACACCTCAGTTTCCAGCTTTTTGCTAACACAAAGAGCACTGTGGTTAGCAGGCCTTTTCTGCAGTGGGATTACTACCCAAGGAGAGGTTGCAGAAGTAGAATTATGAACAGAGGGTGAAGATGTCAGGTGGTCTTCCTCATCCACACTGCTGTAATCCACATGGTGGAAAGCACCCTTCACATCCCTAGGAGTTGCCTTTTCACATTTTTTGGATACCTTGATTGATGCAGGATGACCTCATGGTTCTTATTTGCACCTCCTTGACTTCTCAAGAGACCAACCATTTTCCTGTTAACCACATTATTTGTTTCGAGCGTTTACACGAAGGATACCCTCTGCCAAGATAAGGCAAGAGATCCCAAACCTGGAGCATGTGGAAGACTTCGCTCAAGAGTTTGGAAGAGGGTAGGATCTACATTTCCAGCTGATCCTGATGTAAGTGATTCTGGGGCCAGAGGTGGAGAAATTCTGGTTAGAGTCATACTTCTGAAATCTGTTTCTAGAGTCTCCCCAATACTGAAGATTTTATTCTTCTCTGTAAACATCCTCTCCAGATCAACTTTTACATTTTATTACCTTTTGTGAAGCACAGGAATGTTAAGTCAAATCTGTCCGTATTTTCTTTTGCGGTTCTTTTTTGTTTTTCTAATCTTAGAAAACTCTTTACTCAAGAGTTTTGCAAATCTTTCTTTTCCTAATTGCTCTTGCTTTTCAAAAAAAAACAAAAAGAACTTTTGAAAACCAAAAAAAAAAGTTCACTGTTTAGTCTACCTGTAGTTTAAGGTGGGTGTCTAGGGTAAAGTGAGGACGAAAACGTTTAGATTTTGTTTTTCAAAATGTCTAACCACTCTCCCCAGGCGTGACAGAATTGTCCCTCCCTCGGTGATCTGGATCCTCTGAGCCAACACGGAATCCTTAGAGCCCAAGGGGACAGAGCTATACTGTGTTTGCTCATCGATTTCTCTCCTACCTCTTGCCGGTTCTTCAAAACCTCTGTCACCACTTCAGCCTTGAGGAGACTCCTGATACCTGAAACCTTCCACAACCTTGCTCTAGAGCAAAATTAAGAATTTAAAGATGATAATTTCTTCCTATGGATGATGAGGTAATGTATTAGAGCTTTTTGTAAATAGATGAAGTCATGTGTATCACTTTACTTTATAATAACGTTGTGATTCAAATATAGTTGAGGCAGAGATGTTATAGCTGAAGGGACCTAGGGACTATTTACCTGTTGTCAGTCCCTGTGAGAAGGCTGAAGCTCAGAGACATGAGACCCACTGCCCAAGTTCCTGCAGCTAATGGGTGACAGGCTGGAACTCACAGCCGGGTTTTGCACACAACTGTGTTCCTCCATCCCCTCCTTTCCAGGATTTACTGGTGGTCAGAATTAAGCAGGGAGGTGACAGTTTACTTATAAAGGCACTATTTAGGGTCTCTTTTTAATAGCTTATTCACATCCTCAGCTACACAGAGCCAAAACCACCACCTACAATCCTAAACAAGAGAAAGGGGAATTGGCTTCAGGTTGATGCACTTCTTCAGTTAGACTGCTTCTAGAAGAACCCATCTAGAACACAGACATTTGCTCAGGTACAGCACTTGGGAAGGATACTGATGACTTTCTTTTCCTCAGCAAGTCTCTAAATTCAGGTTACATCTAGATTAAAATATAGGCAACCCATATTCTTGAGATGAACACATGGAAAAGGTTGTCAGGTGACCACATGGCTGGCCCTGTGTGCTGACCGTGTCCTCAGCCCACGCACAGGCTGCACCCCATTGCAGGGGACTCGGGGTCTTGAGATGAAGTGGTTGAAGGCGGAAACAGGCACCAGGGCAATTTGTAACAATGACTACAACAAGCTTTTCCCCAACAGGATTATTTTTACCAGTACATAGTCTAAACTTGAGCAGAGAAAGTCTTGTTGGACATATGGAAAAGTTGCTTGACCCCATGAATGTTAAATCTAAATTAATTTCCAGCTCTAGGTTTTCACTGACTGGAGGGAAATGTCCTCTTTTGGGATTTCCAGCTCTATAGTCTCTGATTATGCAGCAACTCTCCTAAACACTCACATATTTAAGCAAAAGGCCCCACTTTTCAACCTGTGATAGCATGTGTATATTCCTCACATTCTGCAGGAAGCTCTACACATGTGTGATGTGATGACCTGTCCCAGGACCTCGAGGCCCTGCCTATTCTCCTTCAACTGTCCCATTTTCTCCTCCTTCAAACTCTCCCTTTCTGCTTTATGAGATTCCCTGGAGCCTGGAGGGACAAAAACTCAACTCTGACCCAGACTGTGGTCTTCCCGTTTCAATGACAACTTTCTGTGGCATTAACCTCCCAAATATGATACAGTTGTTTCTTCTAGAATATTACTTGTAAGATCCTGGAAAACTATACCCTAAAAAAAAAACAGGATTGTGAAGAAAAAAAGCAGGAATGGGACAGATCATCAAGAACCTACAGGGCTCTGTGATCAGGGTTCCCACGAAATCAATCACAGCTCTCCTAAATACATGAGGCTGGCCGAATCTTCCTGGGCCTATCCTGTGCAGCCTTCCTCCCTGGCTCGGCTCCTTCCTTGGAGAGGAAAGCCTTGAAGACTTTCTCTTGTACAAGATACGAGATTCTTCAAGCTTAAAAATATGGTCTGGGCCTGCCCCCACGAATCCTAAGTTTTCTTCTGTTAAGCGCAGGAGGACCTGCCTTCACGGTGTCTTTATCTTCACTCAGAGTTCCCCAAACTCTGGCAAGGACTGAAGTGGTTCTTAAAGCCATTAAATCAACCACTTTGGCCTAAGGAAGGTACTTCTGTGTTATCCTTGGCATTTTTCTGAAGGTCCTCATATGCTACTAAGTCTTCCTGATACCCTGTGAGACAATGCAGAACGTTAACTTGCTATAGATATCACACCAGCTGAGGAGTTGCCCATTATTGTTTTTGTTTAAAAATTATTTACTTATTGTGGTAAGATATATGGAATGTAAAGTTGACCGTTTTAACCAGTTTAAAGCATACAGTTCAGTGGCATAAAGTATTTGATCCCAATAAAAAATGTCTGCTAAAAACCTCTCTAAGCAGAATTCCTAGATAAGAGGATAATCATAAATCATTTTTACCACCAGCCTCCTCCTTATTTTCTTGTCTTTTCTCAGAATGCCTCTAGAAAGAGTAAAGCAGCAGCAGCAATTACATGTGCAACAGGTTAGGCCAAATGCTAGGGTACAGGCTAATCGCTGTCATTACTCATAAACGTGGGGCGTTCTGAGATAAAAATATATATTGTGTATGTTCCGTTTCCTTTCTGAGCTTATGTTGTGGGGAGAAACAAGAAAACGCCTTGGAAACATGCACATGGAAGCTTCTAGGTTCAATGCAGGCATAAGGTGGATGTCTGATGGCCCAGAAATCGTGGCTGTATGACACTGGGCAAGTGGCTGAACTTCTCTGGGCCTCAGTGTACATACAAGCTATACAATGAGGATAATGTGAGAAGTAAATGAATTAATATATTGAAAGTGTTTCCAACAGTGTATGGCACATAAAAGTCCTCACGAAATGTTAGCTATTATTACTGAAAGGCCAAGAACCACCAACCAAAATATTTCAGGTGGAGAACCTACAAATAGAGCATTTTTATTTTATGTGGATGAACTTTCAAAACAACTTATTCTTAGAATTCATGAAAAATACTTTAAATAACTTAAGGACATGAATAATTGTTCAGTGACAAAAATAAATACTCTTTTTGAACCTAAAAAAGGCTTATTGTTATTCTTGGTAGTCAACAGCACATGGGTTGTTATTAGGAGGGAAAGAGAAATCTTGACAGCTTTGACTTAACTCCTACACTCAGAGGATGTCATTTAATTCACAAGTGCAAACACACCCAATGGCAAGAGAAGAAATGCCTTTTTAAAACCATCCCCTCTTCAAAACTTGCAGATGTCTTTCAAAACCCTACATAATATTTTTAGAGTTTATTTATAAACTTAAAAACTTCAGACACACATTTTCTATAAAGCTTGATGTACTAAACTCAGAAAAGTTTTTTCCCTTAAATTCTAGAAAGAAAAAGATTCCAGACTCCTTGGAATATCAATGATGCTGCCACCTTAGAATTTTCCCTAAGTGCCAGAGACAAACAAACAACAAATGGGGAAGGGGTGGGACCACCTTCGGAAGACCCCGGGTGGGCCTGCCAGAACCGCAGAAATGCACACCGAGCACTGGTGTGGATGGACACTACTAAGCTGCTTGGGAGCAACCTCCTTAGACTCCGGCCAGGTGCAGTGCCCTGGGGAGGGACGTCCAGGGGTGCCAAGAAACTGACCGAAGGAGATTACTACACATTTCAGAGCTGTTTGGAGGGCTCTATTCCTGGCTAGAAAACCCTCTGTCTTGTCAAGGCTGAGAGAAGGGATGCAATGACACATACGGAAATCTTTTATTATTGGGAAGTCTTCAGATGAGGAAGACAGCTGGTCACTATCAAAAATGGACTAAAAAGTGGGACGGGGCTCTCCCTGCCCAATAAAACAGTATGCCCCTCAGAGAAGCAGTTTGCTAACATAATTTCCAAGTTTAAGGAAGGCAGTCAGGGGCTTACAGCATGCAAATGCTGCAGTGGCTACAAGGCCCATGGCCAAGTACACAAGCTGCCCACGGGGCTAACATCAGATGGCCACAGGGTGGGCCCTGCCCAGTGACCACCAGAGAGTCCAGATGCTCGTTACCTGATGGGCAGCTAAACAGCCTGAGCAGCCCTTAGGCCCACAGGTGTGGGGGTCTGTTATTTATTCTCAGCCAACACTATGTTAGTACTAGAACACTAAATACACAAACAAACAGTGACCGGACAGTAAGTAAAAACAGAATCTGACCCATAACCTGCAGCAACCTGCCCAGGAAACCAACCCTTTAGCTAAGGGAAGCAGCTCAGAAGCCAGCCGGCCATCTCTAAGCCATTCATGCAGGAAGTCAGACCATCATCTCTAGCAACAACCCAAAAACCAAATAATAATCCCTGTGGCAATCAGCCCCAAATCGCCAGGGCTTGTTTAATAACTGATAACTTGCCTCGTTGCTAATCCCCCACTTCCAAATTAGGAACTACTAAAGAAAGTCAATTATGCATCCCTAACCATCACACAGGATGCCCGCTGCAGTTAGCTGGCCAACAGCCTCCATCAGGGCATGCTGGGAGCCTTCCCTTTTGTCTGCTCCACAGCGTTCCTGCTCCTCCGCTTGCCTATGAGTCTCTGCCAAAACCAAGTGATGGTGGCTGACTCCCTCAATCAAGCCAGCCAAGCAAACGGCCTTTGCTGCTTCTCAACTGTCTGACCTTCACTTGCTTCCACTGTCTATGGCCTCTCTGCCTCCTCAACCTTGCCTCTCCATCTCCTTCTCTAACCAGATTGGCATAAGAACAATTCGTTAATTTCAAATGAAAGGGGCAACCCTGCTCTGGAAAAGGTACACCTACATAGGACCAACACATATGGTCACAAAACACTCTTCTTTCACATTGTAAGTACGACTTGTCAGGACAGCATCAATAGTGACCAGTTACTGACCTAGAATTGGAACTGAGAGTTCCCCTACCCTCATCAAATAAACAAGCCTAAATGACAAGCAAATAAACTATTATTAAGAATTTGTTCCAAAACGCACCCTTGGATCTATGCATATCGGCACTGGACCTTTCATCTTCCCCACCTGTAGAGCCAATGGGGAATCACGTGGAGACGTTTCATCATCAGGGTGCCTCAGCAATGCTTGAGACTGAATGAATGAGCAAACAAAGGTGGTCTTTCCAGTAGAGTTTGTATACTTATTTTGCCTGATTCTCTGAAAACTGGTATCCAAGTATGAAATACACGGTTAAGGAAATATCAAAATACTTGGTGTTCTGAGCCCCTGAGTCTCCCAAACATCCTGGGTAAAGGGGCCCAGGGCCCCACCTAGCCTCCCCGTGCCCCCATCCCCCGTCTACCTGTGATACCCCACACCAGCACAGCAGGAATCTGGCAAGTGCTGGGCGAACATTTAATAAACCATACATTAATTAGGTCAGTACTAGAGAAAAAATAAGTTGGTATGTCTTCATGCCTACAGAAAGTGAAAGCTGAAATGACCTGTTCAGCTGAGTATTATGGCCTGTATCAGACCAGGCACCACCCACAGCAGTTTCTCCTTGCTGTTCTCTGCTGGGGTATCTAATCACCTGAATCATCCACCTCTGCCCCCTCTGGGGAACTGGGGTGCTGGGGTTGGGAATTACATTCTGACATGGGATATCTGGACACCATCTTCTCATTTCCCAAACTATCTGAACAATTCATTGATGGGTGAGATAAGGGAAGTGCTGAGAGGGTGTTCTTTCCACAGAAATTCTTTATAAGCCTTATCCACTTTCCTTTATAAAGGGATCCTTAGGTCACTATAAATGTCATCTACTTCCTTAAAGGAAAGGAACACTTTTTGTTTTTTTGTTTTTTGTTTTTTTAATCAAAAGAAGTTATAGAGTTCATACTAGAGTTTGGAAAGCATTTGAATTTAAATTATTTTTCTTCTTTTGCTCAACCTAAGTGTTAAAAAAACTATAGAAAACATGGGTTGGGGCCATTTCAAAATAGTGAAATTCAGTATACAGAATAAACAATCTCAAACATATTGAAAACATTAACTTTTCCCTGGGATTGTCAAAACACCAAAACCTTAGTGAAGGCTAATTGCCTATTTATGCAGGTATTCCCTACATGACCCACCCCCCTGACCCCAACCTGTCCAAAATGAAATCTCTGTTTGGCTATTACCTGATTTTAATGTGTGTGTGTGTGATGTAGGGAGGTTTTACAGTCAAAAATTAAAGTTCGAGCACAGCAGAGACTTTGGACTTTGATCAGAAAACGTATTAGATTCCCAGATGAGGCTGATCAGAAATGGAAATGCCAGGAGACAACAGCATTTTCCACTTCATGAGGAACAGCTTGGGAATCATTTCATTACAACTGCACTTTTCTGTAAAAGGACCCAGCTATAATTTGTAAAAACTGGCTGTTTATTCACATGGAGAGTCTCTTTGCTGAAAGATGGAGTGCTGGTGAGGCCCCCTGGAGCCTCCTGGTCATGCCCAAGTACCCCGTGGGCTGTGCTGACCTACCTCCCTCATTCCCTAAACATGTCCTGCAGACCAACAGTCAGATACTGCAGCACTGGCCCCCATACCTAGACCCACACGCAAAGTGATGGGAGCCCACGGAGACTTTCTACATGGTACAGATTATGCCCTAGAGGTGAGGTATGGAAAACAAAGAATTTTCTCTCCTTATGTACAGGAAAGAAGTAGCTGCTTCCTTCTCTGTCTAGAAAGGAGAAAGAAAAACCTTTGCTCCTTGGAAATGGGATAGAAAGGACGTCAGACTCTTACTTTGACCTTTTGGAATATAAACAAAATGTCTCCAGGAGTCAGAGAGTCCCACGTATCTGGCCTTTTACAACCTACAGAGGTTTCTAAGGTCTGGGTTTCATCCCTTTGGACATGTAAATACCTAGGGAGATAGCACTCTAGTCTTCCTAGCACCTGGGAACTTTTGTGTGTGTGTATGTAGATGGAATCCTGTAGGACTAGTCTGGCTATTGAATGTTCCACTCCTTAGTCACTGGGCACAGAAAATGGTCACAGGTCTTGGCCATTCCTTACATAGCCCTACAGCAAGATGCCAGCCACACAGAGGCTGCTTCCTCTTAGTTTCCCTCCTCTTAGCTTCAATACTTCCTCCAGAATTGCCATAGGTGTAATTGGCATGAACATAAATGCTCACTGTAGAAAATTTAACAGTAACAACTAACAGGCATTGTATACCTACTATATGCCAGGCACAACCCTAAGGGCTTTGCATCTATTATGCTGGTTAGTCCTCAGAACAACAGCATGAGGTGGGCGCTGTCATATACCTATTTTACACAGGAGGAAATGGAGCTACTTTGTTTAAGCAACTTTGCTAAGCTGCACAGTTGGTAAGAGGTAGAGCAGGAGCCCCACTCCAGCCTCCTGATTTATAACCCTATGTTTTAACATCTCCTCTGTGCTTACGTTTGACCACTCCTCTCATATTTCCATTTTTTAATTAAAATGGAATCAGACTGTCACTGGTCACTTGCTCTTTTCACTGGACCTTCTTTGATGGATATGGTTCATGATGTTCTTTGCCTCATCACTACGGGACATGTGATTTCATAGGCACCTGATGTTCTCTCAGACAGTGAATCTGGGATTCCAGTTCTAAACCTTAAAGCCTCAGTACATCAGGTTGTAAAAGCTCAAGAGAAAAAGACTACAGAGAGAAGGCTGTCTGGAGTATGAAGCAGACACCAGAAGGAAGCATCAGAGAGTTTTGAGGGACCAGGACCTCTGACTACAAGCAGACCAGTCCTCAGCTGAGAAGAGCACTTACTGCAATGGAACATCTCAAGAACCTTAAAACAACTGACTGATGTAACTTTTCAAAAGTGAGCCCCAGTTCAAGTGAACAGAGGCTTCCCATTCTTTGGTTCACCACCACTGACGGAGCATTCCATCCTACAGCAGCTCCAGAAGACAAAGGAAAAAGACAATCTCTGCTCCAGGGAACTACAGTCTAGGGGGCCCAGAGCCACAGAAGCTGGGAACTTCAAACCATAAAATCCAGGTACTGCCATGAAAAAGACATGCGTGGGCGCCCTGCACAGCCCCAGAGAATGCAAATTAGCTCCTCAGGGGAGGCTCTCAGAAGCCAAAGTGGAGTCTAAAAAGGTGACTAAGAGTCGGTAGGTGACAAAGGCAGGAAGGGTGTTCCAGGCCAAGGTAACAATGTGGGCAAAGGGCTGGAAGCCTAGAGAGGTGAATAAAATGATGCCATTAACATTTGTTTTTCATGAAAAATATCAAAATACAAACTCCCTGCATAGAAATGACAACGGCTTGCCTTAACACATTTTTAATCAACCCTAAATTCCATCAAAAAACAAAAAGTGTTATTTAAAATACACCATAGCTGTTTTACATACCATTCAAAGATTGTCTACAGAAGAAGATGGATTTCAAGAGTCAAGTATGTGCTTGACTGATATGAAACCAAAGTTCTAGACATGCCTGATGTCAATCTTTAATAAAAATGAAATAGAAGGAGAAAAAAACTGGACGGACCACAAAAATAATCTGTATTAGACCACAAAAATCAATCTAAAATTTCACCCTATTTTTTTGCATATTAAACAATGAATTCTTCAAAGCAATAGATCAAAGCACCCCTTATACTTCTTAAGTACTAACAATTTTCAAAGTGTGTTCACCCTCAATTATCTTACTTGATCACCACAAACATCCTTTTGGAAGGCAGGGCCTTGTAGTTCTCAGTTTCTCAGAGGATGTTAGAGAAAGTACTTCCTTGTGGCTAAAAGGGGTTCAGGGGTGATATAGCCCTGGGGCTACTGGTCTCTCCATTTCAATGCACAGACAATGCTAATTAATCTTCAAGGAAAAGAAATTAAATGACTACACACAATCATGACAAGCAAATTAAAAATGTTTCTTGTTATCTATCCAACTCACCGGGATCACAAAAATAAACTAAATGGATGGTGGCAATGTGGGGACTTAAACTATGTGGTATTTGTCTTTTATTTCACCGCTACAATCCTCCTCCTGTTTGTACAATTAACAAGACAGGTGGGGCAAAAGAGTGGGCTGGCGGGGGGAGGAGTTGGTGGGACAGGAGGAGGGGCAATGATGGCCTCTGCCAAGCCCAGCCTCAGTTTCCCATTCTGTAAAATGATGGCTCTGGTGGTCTGACTGTCCTTCTTGAAGGACATGCTCCTGGGGAGATGCAACCCTAAGAATCAAAGCCAAGGAGGACAGTGTCTGTCTTCCATATCATCTCTTCTCTGCCTAAGCCCAATTTTTCTTTGCTTCAGTTTGAAGAAGAGAAAAAGACCAATTTGAAGAAAATTTGGTTTATCTTCAGTCAGATTGGAACCTAAACTCAAGTATTTCCCAGAAGTTTCCTCACATGTGGAAAGAGGACATTGCAAAAGTAAAGTGTAAACTGTTAAAAATGGCAATCCCTATTTAGGCATAATAATAAAGAGGACAGGATGTTCAGATAAGTACAGCACATTTACAATCTAGTTTTTAGGCAGAATATAAAATAGATCCAGTATGGGTCTCAAGGTATCTGAATGAAGTGGCTATTCTGCCTGAATTCAAATGGATTCAAGCTTCCACTATGGCTAGAAGAACATCTCCCTGGAACACTAGGTTTGCCCTACAACAGTAAGAAATTCTAGAAGGATGGGGGCTCGCTGCTGAGCAACTCAGGTATCTGGGAACATCATTTACTGGAAACAGCAATGTGAGGGCTGCCAACAGTTTTGGCTACACTAAGTTGTTCAAAGGTATTTTTCGCTTTCATTCCAGGTCCTGAAACATCTGCCCCAGAACTAAGCACCGCATTTCACAACCTACCAACCTCAGCTCATGTTCTTTCCAACCAAACTTGTCCTCATCAGGGAAAGCTGGGGAAAACCACACCTCCCAAGCCCTGTACACTCTTTCCCCTGACATTGCTCTGCCGTCAGGTGTGACACTCATTCTGAGAAGGCGCTGGGTGGCCAATTCTGCCTCTGGTGTGGGTGCAATACAAGGCTGAACAAAGTGGCTGGAACAGACTGAATTTTCTGTGTGCCTAGGTACGCCAATCCCAGGACAGTCAGATCCTCTTACTGAGGCTGATTTGGGGGTTTCTGTTTCCATAAATGATGGGGGCAGGACAAGGGACAATGACGTAACTGCTCTAACAGGGCTCCCCAGTGCTCCACCCACACGTCGAGCGGGCACCTCTGCCCACAGCTGTGGGCTTGGGGTTTTCTGAACTGCTATTCACAACTCAGATGCCGCACAAGTAGTCAAACTGAAGAGCAACACCTTCGAAATCTGTTACTCAAAAGTCTTTAGTATCTTGCCTACGTATATTCTCCTTTATGTTCACCTTTGTTCTGAGGTTCGTTGCAGAGGGGAAAAGGTGGCCCCTGGGAGACTTCTAGGAGGCTCCTCCGTAAATCACTCAGCTACTAGATACCTAGGCCTGGGAATGATGCAACTGGGGTGAAACGGACTTTTGCAAACGTGGGATGAGGCGGGCCCCACCTGTCCATGTTGACTCTGTTGAGCACAACTGAAGAAAGATACACCAGATGTGAGAGGAATTGAGGAGAGACGTACTGAGTGCCCTGATTTAACAGTCCATATTACAGCAAAGAAACAGTTCTGAGAAGCAGGTTAGCCACTACAAGATGGCAAGGGAGAGAATAATGATTTTTCCCTAAAACAGATTTTCCTGCCAGCTTTCCTCCCCTGCACCCTTTCTCCTGCAGCCTGCTCTTCCAGGGAGCTGGGTGGAAACGGACACCAGATCCAAGCTGTTTTCCAGCCCGGGGTGAACCTGGCGGCCACAGGTACCCCCCACACTCAAGAAAACCACCTAAGCTAAAGAAGTCATGTTTAATTTGTTTTATACATATGCTTTCTTCTTGGAAGTGGCCTTTCAGAAAAAGTAAATGAAAACCGGCTATTCTATTTTGAGTCCTTCTTTAAAAGGCTAAATGCAAGTTCCTGCTCTGAATGACCTCAGGCAAGTCACTTAACTTCTCATACGTAAAAATGGGAATAAACAGTGCTCCCCTCCAGAGACTGGGCTCAAATCCGCTAAGCTAATGTGTGTGATTTAACAGGTTAGCACAGCCTCCCTGCCCCCTGTATCTAATGATATCTTACCCTGCCTAATTTATTAGGGAAAAAGACAAAGAGATGCCCAAGAAGTGGCAGTGATGAGTTAAGGGTTAAAAAAGTGCAGCTGGGCAAGTCCCACCATTGACCCTGACCCCTGTGCATAAGGAGCACTATTAGAAGTTGTTAAAATAAATGGACATTTCCTCTTCATCACAGACTGGAGTGCGTGCTGTGCTTTTATTCTGTTTATCTGGAAGGAGGTCAAGTGTCAGTGCCGGCAGGGGTGAGCGGGTTCCAGAAGTGAAAGCCGCCAGTCTGTGTCCAGCCTTGTGCTCATTTCTCCCTGTTCCTGGCAGCCCGGGACTACTTTATCTCACTGTACTCATGTGGAGAGCAGACTATGCTGCGTGTTGAGGCAGATAAGACAATCCGGGTGAGGCTGGCCGTTCAGGCAGCAGTGTTCCTCCTGTTTCTTCTGGGTGGTGAGTGTGCTGGCGAGGCTGCAGACAGCCTCATCATGCAGACAGGCTGGAGTTCAGCCTGAGAAGTCACAGCCTCAGGTCTAAGCAGAGGATGGGATGCCCTGAACCTCATGGGAGGGGGTCAGCAGGCCTGCCTGGTAGCGGAACCAGGAGTTCTGGCAGCAGGGAGAGGCCCCTTTGCTTTCTGAAGCTCTACTTGTCGTCTGCAGAACGCGAGCCAGGTTGCACTGGATGGTCAACAGCACAATGTATCTCTTACCATTCTGGAGGCTGGAAGCCTAGGATCAGGGTGCCAGCAAGGTCGGTTCCAGTGAGGACCCTCTTCCTAGTTCCTGCAGTGTCCTCACATGGTGGAAAGAGGGCTAGCTAGCTCTCTGGCCTCTTCTTTTAAGGGCACTAATTCCATCCATGAGGCTCCACCCTCATGGCCTAACCACCTCTCAAAGGCCCCACCTCTTAATCCCATCCCACTGGGATGAGGGTGTCAACACATGAATGTGGGGCACAAACATGAAGTCCACTGTGGGTGACAGAATCTGGACGGGAGTACTGCCTTTTTGAATAAACCCACTCACCATCTCAGAGAGACCTAGGTTTCATCTTACTTAGGCTACAAGCATCCTCCAGAGGACACGTCAGCAAGCCACAAGCCCCCCTTTCCCTTGATCCCTCACCTCAAAAGCCCGCCGAAAATCCTGGCCATAAAAAGCCTCTTGACCTGTGAGAGGCCCCTTTTTTCCTTTGTTCTGCTGGCCAGGACAGAGGGGGCCCTCTCAGGTTTAGCAATAAACCTGTTTGGACTGTGGAGTTCACATCCCCTCTTTTTTCTTTTAGTGGGTCCTTTCCTTCCATTGCAAAACCTACTTATTAACCAGTATCGGGATGCTTGTGTGTGTCCAACCTAAAGACTAAAGCAGTTTCATTGAAAATCAGGTGATGCTTGGTCTTCAGGAGATCCTGACAATAGAGGAAAGGAACCGGACGCTCCCAGGGAGGTCAGTGCCAAGTTACAATTCCTCAGGCCAGCCCCCATGAGAGAAAAAACAAAAGGTCACAAGAAATAGCACATGTCACATCGAGGATGGCGAAATGCCCCATATATCCCATAAAATCTCTCAGAGTCCATGGGAATACACAGAGCCTATTTGATTGGTACTGAATTTTCAGACATGAGGGCTATCAGGCTACTTTGTTCTTATAATCGGCAAAAGTTTCCCAATGCAAACCATAAAACCCTGTGTAATCCCAAGACCTGCTAAGTGTTTGGCTTCTATACTTTAAGTACCTCACGTTTTCCTAGGATGTAGGCTTTCAAGAGAACACCACGATATATTGTTTTTAACTGCTGACATATACCTTGTCTGGAAAAGACAGGTAGTTCTTTCAAAAAAGAGATCTCCTTGAGGCTGGCATTTACCCAGCTGGGTGTGGGGGAGTCTGAGCAATGAGCTGGTCACAGCAGCAAGTTTTAAGGACAATACTTTTCATTTTGATGGAACTCTTTTTACACCTTTGGTTTTACCCTTTAGTGTTAATACCTCCCTTTTATAGAGGAAGAGACTGAGTTTTGCAGTGGATGTCACTTGCCAAGGTCAGTTGGCCATAATGGCCTTGTCACTGTGCCAACACTTCCGCTATAGGTCACAAGGTGTCTTTAATGAAACCACTTAAAAATGCTGCTGCCCCATAAGACAACGGCTGCTGACATGCTGTGCTTTAAAGCCAGGTCATAGGTCAATGCTGCCACACCAGAAGAGAAGGCTGAGTGTTTTTATAGGTATCTCATGAACAGCCTGCAATATATATACAAGAACTGCCAAACTGGAGCTGTTAGGCAACACCAGCCTTAAGTAAATTCATCCCAATGATACCACCCCAAGAACAAACTTGATGTGCTCAACAAGACTCTGCTGCTTATTAGGGACATGGACGGAGACATGTGGCCAGATGGGAACAGGGCATTTTGTATGTAGAGGTCAGAGAGCTGACCACTTTGAACAGCTAATTCAAGTAAACACAGCACAACTTCATAGAAATGGGGAACATGGAAGCAACTATGCTTTTCAAACTGTAAGCACAGTATCTCCTTCACTAGCCCCCACTATGCCCCAGGTCTTTGCCAGGAAGGGATCAACCTGGGTCTCTGAAGCTGGTCAGCTGCATCTTGCTGTATGCTTAGAGAATGCCCCTGGCCCCGGCGTGGGGAGATGAGAGGAAACCCACCCCCCGCGGGAAGAAGGCCAGACTCTTCCTCAACCCCCAACCCGCCCCGTGTAATTCCACTTACACCAAACCACACACGTCCAAATACATGTAGCACAAACTGGAGCCAGTCACCTGGTGGCCAAGACATATTTCGCAGAGCACAGGGGCACAGCACCTGCAGAGTTGTGCAGCTGTAGTCCCAGGCCCTGGCTGAGGAGCGAATAGCAGCCGGAGATTCTCATGCAGTACATAAGTAATTGGATCCTTCAGGAAAACCTGACAGGTGAGTGCTTGGAGCAGGTTTCTAAAGAAATCAGGGGGCCAGGGTGGCCAAGGAACTGCCCCCAGGTGGGAAGGCAGGTGCACAGGCCCCCGTGGTAGAAGCAGGGTGCTGTAGTGTTTCTTGAGACACTGCTGAGTGGATCGCCCTGTCATCTGGCAGACAGGACCCTGACGGGTTCTTTACTCATTGCTTCACAGAACACCCCAAACACCCCCCAGCCTGCCCCACATGAGGTGCTTGGAGTCCAGGGGCTTGCAGAACAGCCCAAACCCAGGCTCGGTCATGAGAACGACATGCACACATGTTGGCAAGGGCAGCAATACTGGTGGCCATGTCTGTGGACGCCTTGCAGAAAGCATCCCACTGCCCACTCAAGAGGTGCTAGGAGCCCAGGGGTGAGGGACAGCAAGGAAGGGGAGAAATGGGTAGCAGTTACAAGCCTGACATAGTGGAGAAGTCAGGATAGAGAAGTGTAATGCAGGGGAGGGGTCTTATGTTCATGGTCACCAAGGCCACCTTTAAATCTAAATCGAGGGTTTCTATGCTTCCCCCGGACTCAGTCTCCAAAGGCAGTACCTTTCAAAGGGTTGAGATATTTCATGAGCTGCCTGCCTGTTTGGTGTGTGGGAGTGAGCTGTAGATGCCAGAAGGGAGTATGAGGAGTATGACAAGCACTCCCATGATCCCAGGACCAGGTGGACCGAGGCTACCTTACCACTCTCAGAACAGATAGCTGAGAGACAGAGGCTAAGAGTGGAATCGTTCTGGAAAGGCCCCAGAAGCAGCTCAAAAATAAGCAGCTCTCTTACCTCAAGTGAAATCAGTTTATCCTGAGCCATAAATCCAAGAGATTATCATCAGCCAAGGGCTACATGTGATTGGAAATAGAAAGAAGTTCTCTAACATGAGAGGTACTAAAAACCTCTTCAAAATTGCCATAGAAGTTGGCTGTGAATGAGTCTCTCTCTCTCTGATAATCGCTTTGAAGGGAAAGGGATGAGAGACCATAAAAATAAGATCTTCTCTGATCATTAAGAAAGCCTGGGAGGTCAAGAGTCATCTCTTTGGGTCTTTAGATGACATATTCCCGAGCTACACAGCAATGGCTCTTGAACATTCTGCATAACATGTCTGCCTCCACTCCTCAGCACAAATGCACACAAAAATGGGGTTTCAAAGCTTTCCTCCTGGTTCTCTTAGATCACAGTCTCCACGGAAACGGGCATCTTCTGTAGTAACTGAGGACGCCTCTGTAGGCCATGTCTTCCGTGCACAGCACAAAGGAAGGGGATGTGACACATGCATGATCTCTTGGATAGGTGTAGCAGCCAGATGGGACCCCCACTCCCCAACTCCAAAATACCTCAACAAACTTCTCCACTACAAGGTGACATCTAGCCCCCTCCATCCGTCTGTCAACACCTCATATACTGTGATGAGTACAGCTCTCTGCTGTCTGTTTCTAACAAGGTCTTAACCATGCAAAACAGAATAGTGGAAAATAAAAGCTATCTAGTTCTGAAACTGAAAAACTACCGGACTCTTCTATATAGCCCTAGAGATAAGTCCGCATTTCACTGAAAGGGACTTTTAGTGAAACCACCCCCACAGGACTGAAGGTCCACAGAGACGACCAATGATGAGGCAGCAGACTGGAAGTGGAGTTATCCTGCCCCAGGGAACTTCCTTGAAATGTTAGATTTTCTTCTCTGAATTAAAGAGACAAAAAATGTGATTAATGTTTTCCATGGGTTTCATTCCTCCCATTTTGTTGTCCTGTCTTCCCAGCAGAATCGTAAAATGCCAAAGCATAGAGCAAACTCACTTTTAGCTACATACCAGGCAATGCATAAGGATTTAAGTGACTCCCGTATAGTTGGAGAATGAATGTCTGTTAAAGCATAAACTCTATGGATCCTGGAAACAGCCAAGCATCTCAGAAGGGCCTGGCAGCTCCTGGCTGACTGCCTGGATGGAGAAGGGTCTGGACAGCCACCTCCTCAGAGTTTTCTTGGAAACATGACTAGAGCGGAGTATTTCCTGACACCGCTTCCAGGACTCTCTAGATCACTGTGAGGCTGATGATGTCTACTTCGTTTCCATGGGGAGCTCCAAATATTCTCTTTCGTATCTTTACAAATCGCTGAAACACTCCAAAAAGATTACCATGGGCTATTATGTAGCCATTAAAAGGCACCTTTACATGCTCTGGGTGGGAGAGGCATGAGCAGCGCTATTTTATTTAAAAATTTTTAATTAAAAAACATTTTTATATTAAGGTACCTATAATAAAATGCACAGATCTTAGGTGTACAGCTTGATGAATTTTGACATGTGTATACACTCATGTAATCATCATCCAGAGCAAGAAATCAAACGCTCTAATTTTTTTCCTCTTCACCTATTTCACAGTCTCCCACCCTCCCCTGCCATGGCAACCACCAGTCTCTTCTCTGTGTTTATGAGTTATTTCTGTTTTGTTTCTTCATTTGTTTTATTTTTTAGATTCCACAAATAAGTGAAATCATACGGTATTTGTCTTTCTCTGTCTGACTTATTTCACTGAGCATTATACCCTGTAGGTCCACCCATGTGGTCTCAAATGGCAAGACTTCACCCTTTCTTATGGCTGAGTAATAGTCCATTGTAAACAGGTGCCACACCTTCTTTATCCATTCATCTGTCAGTGGACATTTAAGTTGTTTCCATGTTTTAGACACTGTAAATAATACTGCAAGAAACATGGGAGTACATATATCTTTTCAGGTTAGTGATTTTTTTTTCTTCAGATAAATTTCCAGAAGTGGAATTGCTGGGTTATGTGATATTTCAATGTTAGTTTACACACTATGGGTGCAAAGGGTCATGGGCATAGCTATCTCAGTCATCAATCGGGCAGTATCTACCAATATTTCAAACAGATATGCCCCTTTACCCACGAATCCCCTCCTAGTAATCCCTGAGAAAAACTTGGAATGTACCCGAAGATACACAGATATGGAAGTTAATACAAACACTGTTGGTAACACTAAAATGGAAAAAAGTACAATAAATGTTTAGCAATAGGGAATGGGATGAATTATGTGTCAGCCATGCTCCTGAATATTACTACATAGCCTTTAAAAAGAATGAAGTCGAAATGAAGAATGACCCAAAATATCTCATGCCGTAAAAAAGTTGCTAAATAATGCATAGAATGAGTATGTTTGTTTAAAATGAAAATGTATATATGGATACATATATATTTTGGTGTAAATGCACAGAAAAATGGCTAGCAGAATACACCCCCATGGTTAACTAATCAGGTCCTGAGAAGGTGGAGAGTTGTGGGGTACATGGATGAGGACACTTCTGGCTACAACTAATAACAAAAGACATAATTTAACCTGCTTTAAGTGGTCAGGATCTCTCAAATGTTCCAAACCAGACTCCTTCTTGGTCAAGGACACTGTGGAGGCCCCATTCTTTGCCCTTGTATTCTTTGGGTCAGCTAGGACCTGGCCTCACCTGCTCTGGTGGCCAGTGGCTGCCCCACCTCCAGGCATCCTGTGCCCAGGAGAAGAATAGGGCAGTTTCTTCCCCTGCTTCCCTTTAAAGGTCAGGGAAGCCACCACGTTTTATTGGCCACAAGGAGGTCCACATGCTCACCCTGAGCCAATCATGAGCAAGGACAGCAGGTCTACCAAAGGGGCTTGGCCAATCAGGACTCACCTGAGACATACAGAGGAAGGAGCAAAATCAGGTTTTTGCTGGGCAGGTAAAAGGCAATGACTATTAGGTAGGCCACTAAGGGTGACGGGGATTTTTTTTTTTTTTAACTATAAGACGTTATGGATTATTTGAAATTTTTACAAGGTTATATTTTCAAAAGCCTAACATTAAAAAAATTTAATACATAGAAAAAAAGACTGACAGTAAGTATACCTTGAGATTGTGAGGAAACTTCATTTTTTTTTCATTCTTTTCTATACCTTCTAAAAATTAAATATACTTTTATAACAGAGAAGTAGTAACTTAAAAAATTTTCTCCATTTCTCAATATTTTGACTTTCAAGAGCACAAATTTCCTTTGTGAAATTGTGTGACACCATTCATGGTTCACAAGAGGCTGGAAGGCTCCCACTCCTCACTTCTGTCACCTGCCTCCCTTTACTTGGGCTTGCTCTTCCAGAAGCCCAGATGATTTTCACTGATTGGGAACATGACCTTCCATATCCTTCAGCAAAGCAGCAAAGTCCACAAAGTTGGGTCCGGGGACCCTACCTGCAACCCTCTGGCCCTGTCACTGCTCTGATCTGCAGTCTGATGCTCAGGCGCTCTCCCTTCCCTCCCTTGGTCCCCTCTACCCTGCTGACTGATCACTCTTTTACTTTGCCTTCCCGTACACATCCAACTGCCTTTGCCATTCTCTTACAGGTTGGTTTTCATTATTTCTTTTAGGGGACCATGGAATGGGAGTGGTAGCAGAGAAATCTCATTTGCAAGCAATAAATGGGACTCTAAGGTACACACACACACACAGAGCAATACTTCAATGTTGCTTGAAGTATTTCAAGTGTCACCCAGATTCTCTCTTAAGATCAGGATGAAGAAGACCACTGCACTGGAATTCCATCCTCCTGGGATATCTGGGGGAAGCAATCTTCTCAGAGTATGAAGTACACCTGGTAAATTCCAACATGCCCTACACTAATTTCAGGCAAATCATGCTAAACTGAAAAGGACTGACTGATGGCTTTAATTCTTGGAAGTGCTCTACCATGGAATGCACCAAGGCCCTTCAAGGAGGAGAGGCACTTGCCCTACCTTCCGAACCGTATTTCTAAGGAGTGCCTGACTGCCACAAATACCAGCCAGTCTTCATCAACAGAACCTGCAAGGTAAGTACCAGGAACAGCCTTGGCAAGAAAGGGATAACCAAGGCTGACCAGAGGCCAGGCCACTGCAGGAGCAGAGTGGAGGTGGTCCTCTCCTGGGAACTCTATTTTGCATCTGATTCATTTCCACAGCTGCCCACATTCCAGCACAAGCCCGGTTCTCTACTACCAGCTTGGATTGGTTGGTCAACCAAATTGAATCTCTAATTGGAGAACTACAGGGAAAAATATTTCAGACCCTCTTCTTCCCCTGTGCCAACCAGCCCTCTCTTCCCCATCCACAGTAATAAAAGGAATCACTTTTGTTATGGGTCCTTTACCAGTGACCCTATCAGTGAGTGTCTGTCCCACTCTTTTTCTGACCAGGACACTGAGGCTTAGAGAGGTTACAAAAGTTGCTCCAAATCACACAGTAGCCAAGCAGAGAGGTTACCCTATGTCTATCTGATTTCAGTATCTGCATTTTATTTCCTGCCAAGTCACAAAGCTTTCCAGTCAAAGAAAGCTAGAGGTCAAGGTCAGCAATGGGGGTGCCCTACTAGAAAATCCACTTTCCTGGGCCCCTCTCTGGCTACCACCTTGCTGAGTGTCAGCCCAGGATCTCATTTTCAGTCTAGAAAGAATCTCTTTCCTCATCTTGTAAGCTCCTTGAAGACAGAAAGGACCCATATATTCTTTATTTTTCTATCACCTGAGCCTACACAGATGTTCAGTAAATAGATGCTGAATTGAACTAAGTGTAATCCAGAGCCTTGTTAGTGTATTGCAGCATCAGGACCTAGGAACTCGTAAGAAACGCTGACTCTTGTGCCCCAGCCCGGACCTGCTGAGTCAGCACCTGCATTTGACAAAGTCCTCAGGTGATGACGTGCACTGCAGTTTGTGACACAATGTTCAGCACCCTCTCTCTACCTTCTTTAATACACCTTTGTTGTTTTTTTCTTTCACATCAGTGTAGAAGATAAACTCTCTTCTTTCTATTCTGAGTCATCAAGTAGAAACCACACATTGTTCTATTACTGCAGAAATTCAAGCGATCTCTGTGTGATTTTACCTAAGAGATTGCTTCGTTTAAAATGCCAAGTGGTCGCCAATGCTAAAGAATTCAGTGAGAAACAATAGTGCCTTAGCTAAAATCTGCATTAAAAAAATTCCCCTTTTTAAACATATGTTCACATTTAATAAGTGTTTATTTAGTGCTCTAAGGTCCTATTAATCATCATTGAATTTAAATTAGAATTATAATTAGTTACTCCATTAGCATTCAGAAAGTTCTAACTTTTGCATGACTACCATGGGCAATTCAGTTCATTTCCTACACCTATTTATTGAGCACCTATTATGAACAAGGCCTCATAGGGAAGAGGTGCTGTGGGGAGTATGAATGTGCCAGTCTCTGACATCTCATCTTTGCTACAAGTAGAAGGCGATCAGGACCTTGCCAATTTAATGTTTCTGTAAGCAAATAATGCATCAAGTATCATTTCCGCTATTTAAATGTGAAAATCAATTAGATGCTTCTATTGATACAGCCAATTAAATCATTGGTGTAAAGCAGCCAAGAATGCTGAGTCATTGGGCTATTTTCAACACCTCACAATCTGACCTCTCTTGGAAAAGAGATGTCACTGTGTGCATGGGACAGTGTCCTGATCACAATGCAAAGACTTGATTTTCCATGTAAAAAACAAAATACAAACTTGTAAAAAAATAGAGAAAGGGCTTGGCCCTTTGGATTCTTAAGGTTCCAAAGCAAGACTTTGAAAAAATCAGCATATAAAGACGGTGATATAAAAAGTATATGCATGATTTTAATCTTAAAAAAAAACACATTAATTTTGAATTTGTAACCTAAAAATGAAGTGGCATATTCTGAGCCACTCTAAAGATGACCAAGAGTTAAGAAAGAATGTTCAAAAAATAAGATGAATTAACTTAATAACAACACACATCAGATGATGTGGGTCATTTTTAACCATTTTTACAATTTTTTGAATTAATTTCATTATTAAACAGACTGAAACAGAAAAAGGGCTCAAACTCTTAAAAGAACTAGATGAGCTAAAAAAAAAATCAATTATTATTTTCTACATAAAGATGAATTCTTTAGCCACCATCTGAATGCTCTTATATCAGGGGATTTTTTTTTATCATACTCATTAGTAAAGCCTCCCTTGATTTCTTTTCTTGGCATGTTTAACTATTTCGGGGGCAACGTTTTATTAGTAACATACTTCCTCAAGCATGTATTCCCTTCTCTTGACTCCACAGGAGTCGCTCTGGGGAGTAGTGAAAATAAACCCGATTCTACATTTGCGCACAGTGGGACAGATCAGCAAATAAATTCAGGCATTGATTTCTAAGAAGGAAATGCCTAAAAGCAGCACATTTACAATTCTTCTAAGCCACACTCCACATCTCTCTGTGAAATGGAATACACTCACTGAATGGCTTTATATTGCATACTTTATTTTTAACTAAATTTTAAGTAGACTGCTGAGAAATGCCAAATACTTCTATGGGTCCTGGCTTAGCTGCATAATTAAACACAGATATTCTGCTTTTCAAAATAGTGGCGCAAGTCAGAATAACTCTTTTAAAGGGAGTAATTTAAAAATACATTTTAGGGTTATTTTTGGCAAGCTTTTCCTTTAAGTAAATCTGAGTAGCAGAAAGAGCTTGTACTTGCGCTTGAATTTTGAACTGGCACCTCCTAAAGAGGGCAGCTCTGTTTTAATGCAAGCTATAATTAGTTGGTCAATTAATTCACTGGTCAGGGACTATGTGAGTGTGAGATAGGTAGAGGTTTGGACAGAGCTAAACCTTGCCAGGAACTGCTTTAGAGCTAATTATCTGGGAAGTCCAAACCGGAAAGCCTTCCTAGTAAGGAAAAGAAAGTTGGGGTTCTAAATTATCAAGAATGACCAGTTCTCTCTGCTAACTAAGTTAATTTAGTAACTACTCAATATTTTACCTGTAAATAGACAGGCCAAGCCAGTTTAAGGAATTTGGGGCCAGATACCAACGCAGCAGGTACTAAAGACGGAACAGATGGAATTCTTCCCTCTCGGACCCCTTCGCAACACCTGTTGAACTCCACGGCTTTTAACTTTCCGAACTAAAACCTCCTGAATACAATCTCGTGAGTTTTTAGACTTCATGGAAATGTGTGTGTATTTTTAAGGTTTCCATCATGTTTCATCAACAAAAGTTGTTACTAATTATTTATGAATCACAGGGCTGAAAACAAACTTTCTTACCTCGAGCAGTTAAGGAGGTGCAGGCAGATGAGCAAGGCTGGTTTTCAATTTAGTCCTTTGGTACCCATCGGGGCTCCCCCGCTCCCGGATTCCGAACCTGCGCGTCTCTACTGACAGGTAAAGGCGCTCCTCCCTCCTCGGTTAGAGGAGGGGGCACACCTCCCAGCAAAACAACACGCTGGCATCCGACGGGGAGCTTCCTGCGGCAAGACGACGCCAAGAGCTAGGCTGCGCGCTCCCTCAGCGTCCAGGGAAGACGGGGCTCCAAATCTCGCCCGGAACCAAATCCGACCTAGGGGCCCAGAGAGACCGCGGGCCCGGGGCGCGGACGCCGCACTCTCCAGGGTCCCTGGCACCCCCAGCTTCGGAGAGGGGGCGCGATGGGGCTCAGGGAGGCCAATGGGCAACCCACAAGGCTGCTACCTGGGCACGGCCTCTATCCACCCCGACTCTGAACTCCCTCAAATCCTGAGGTTCGGAGCGCTGAGTCCTCTGCCTCCTACGGCGAGGCGCACACCGAACCCACCAGCCTGGCCGCTGCGGCAGTCCTCGGGAGGGACGTCCGGGGCAGCGGGACCCGAGGGTGGGTGTGGGGACCCACCACCCTACGCCCCTGACTCCCGCGCTGCGCAGCTCGGAGCCGAAGCTCCCCGCCCCGCGCGTCCTTCGCGCGGGCGAGCAGGTGACCGAGTCCCGCGACCCCGCGCGCACGTTCTCTCACCCCGGGCCCCCCGCGTCCCCGAGAGCGGCCCCTTACCTCGGAGCGGGCCGGGGCGGCCCCGCCGGGCCGGGCGCGGACTGGGCCGGGGAGACGCGCCTCCCGCCGCCGCTGGGAGTAGAGGCGGCGAGCGGGCGCGGCGAGGTCCTCCCGGGCGGCGGCGGGAGGCGCTGCACTCGCTGCTGCTGCCGCCGCCGCCGCCGCCGCCGCCGCGGCTGCGGGTCTGCGAGCTACGCGGCCGCTGCTCCCGGGCTGCAGCCGCGCGGGTTCTTGGGCTCCTGCGGGAGGCCGGCTGCTCGCGCGGCAAACTCTTCCGCACGCAGAGCCGGCGGGCAGCGCCGCCGCGCCTCTTCCTCCTCCCCCTCCGCCTCCCTTCTCTTCCCTCCCTCTCCCCCGCCTTCCCTCCCTCCTCCTCCTCCTCGTCCTCCTCCTGCCCTGCGCTCGCGCGGCTGTCTCGCTCCTGGCCGCCCGCCGGGCCCCGGCCGCGAACCAGCCTGGGACTCGCTCCCCTCGCTCCATTTGGGTAGATGGACCCCCGACCCCCAAATTCCCTGGGCGGCGCAGACACTCCCTCTCCCCGAAGCCGTCTCCGCCTCTGCTAGGCTGCCGGGGACGCGCGGCGTCGGGCCTGGGGCGCAGGGTCGGGACTGCGTGCGGTGTGTGTATTGGTGGGGGTGCTTAGAGGTGAACTGGCTGAGAGGGGAAGCAAGCGGATGCGGGGCTGCCAGCTGAGGTCCCGCTGAAGTTGTCACTGGGGGTAACCGGGAGTCTACCTCCCCTGCCTGGTGCAGACCCTCGCCCGGCCCGCTGCTACCCGGCTTTTCGGTGCGTTGGGGGCCACCACGCTACTCTCAGCCCTTCCACGCCGTACTGGCCGCGCCGGACTTCGCGCAGAGCCAGATCCCGGGCACAGGACGCGTCCCTGCGCGGGGACCACAGCGATTTCTCAATGAGCGGCAGGCCGGAGGAGGGGATTGGGGGAGGAGTTGGGACGCTGGGGTCCGGGGAGAAGGTGGCGAGCGCGGATCAGGGGAGGACCGCAGCGCCTGCTGGGGGAAAATAATTGGCGTTTCTTCCAGCGCGAACAGAGCCTGTCCGGAAAACGGGTCAAGGGTGGAAAGGAACCGACTAATTGCGCCCCCCCCCTACCTCGCGCCCACTCCCGGGCGGAGGCACGTAGGGTGGGAGCTGCTGCCAGGAGCGCCCACCGGAACTCCACTCTGCCTCTCCGTCCCCTTCCCCGCTGCCCTCCTCTCCTTTTGTACCAGTGCAGGAAATGTTCCACTGACCTACATATTTTTCCAAACATACGTGACCTTTTTTTTCCCCCCCTCTGTGGGAGGAGACAGGCGAGAATCCAAGAAAAGAGAAGCTGGAGCGGCGCACGAGGAAACAAGGAGCCTTTCACCACGGCTCCCGCAAACGCCCGACAGAAGAGATGCACATAGTCCCCGGGAGCCGGGAGCTGCTGTTTGATATTCCGCGGGTCTTTGAGACCGAGTCGGGAGACCAGGTGCCCGGTCGAGGCCCGGAACCGTGACCCGGTTCCCCTAGACTCGCAGACCTCCCTCAACCCGCGGCGGCAGCGTTCACTAAATGGAGGCGCCTGGGGGAAAGCCCAGACGAGGAGAGAGGTCCTCTACCCCTTCCCTGACATCGCATAGGTACAGACAGTGTCTAAGCCCAGCACTGTGCGCCCAGCAGCCTTATTCCGATGACCCTCCGTCCCTTGCACATTCCGGCAAGTAGCCCTGGAGAGGAAAGCGCCCCCACAGGTCCTTTTCTCTCACACTCGGTTTTGTGGTCAGAAGGACTCTCCTAGGGCCTTCTCAACACCACCCCGGGCGGCGGACTGGGGGTCGACTCCCTGCTGGGTTCCAGGACCTTTTGCTTTATCCTCAACCTCCTCGAGTTCAAGACAGGCTCTCTCCTGTGCAGACCCGACCAACAGTGCCTTATTTGGGCATGCAACCCCACACCGTCAATTAGATCAAAACGCTCACACAGAGCTCCTTTTTCCCCCCTGTAAAGTAGGTCATTCTCTTTATTTCCCGCTTGTATTATTTTTGTCTAATTCTCCTCCTGAAAAATAATCAGCTGCAAGGCGCTTTGAACATCCTGAGAGAAGCTTAGGTATTCTTCCTTCGCTCCTGACTTGGAGAGCTTTTCAGGAAGGAGGAAGACGTATTTGACACATTATGATTTTGAAGTCCCTCCCTTTTCAAAAGGAGAAAAAAAGGTTTAATTTATTTTATTTTGCTTTGTTTTCCTACCCCCTCCTTTTCCTTCAAGCAAGTAGGTTTCACTCTGCCCTTAAAGCATGGCCATGACAAATATCTACTAAAGAATAAAGAAAGCTGTGTGCTTTTAACCGGATTTAATGCAGAATTTAAAGCCACCTCCCTTCCTATCTTGCTTTGAAAGAGATTCCAACTTCCTCCTCCTTCCTTTTGGGAACTAGTTGAACAATCATTAAATGACCTTTTAGGAAAGAAATGGCCTACCATAGTAAAACATCAAATAATTCTGCAACGCAACAAGTATTTTGATATGGTCTGTTTTCACTTGTTGCCCAGTAGGATATCTTAACCAAATGTGTGCTTTCTGCCTTTTAATCATGGAGATGATGTATATGTAGTTGTCCCACTTATTCCAGACTCCACCCCATCTCCTACTGTTAATCCCACTGGGGTAGGACACCTATCTGACCATACGGGGGAATGGAGTCTACAGCACAGAACCAGTCAGGACTAGAGCACAACACAGTCCCCAAAAGAATGTGCCTGCCCCCCAAAATGTAGAAGAGGGTTGAAGAGGGAAGTTTACCATCTCTTCATTCTATACATTTGACAGGTCAGTTTCTTTTATTAGTGTTTGTTGAAGGCTTGTCGTGAATTAAGCTGGGCTTGGCCTGTGAGGGAGCAAGGGAAACTTTACAGCAGCTCCTGTACAAGAAGGATTTACAATGTAGAGGCATGAGTAAAAATGAGGCCAAATAGGGCTAGTGCTAGAAGACAAAGTACCACATAGGCTCTAAGGAAGGAATCAGGATAGTCTTCTTGGAGGAGGTGACATTGGCACGAGGCATTTCCATCAACCAGATAATGAAGTCAAACTAGATCATAATCTAGGCATCATTTAAAATGCACAGTGTGGAGCAAAAGAACCATTTCAAAACTGCATTGCCAATTTTGGGAAATTCTCAAGTCTTATGTGGTTTGTCTTTTAAAAGAATGTGCCTTCGTTAATTGAATGCTGCAGTGGTGTGTCCAAGAATCCCAGATATTTTTCAAAGAATCCAAATTTAGGGAGGGGAGGATCCAAATTTTTAACTATAGTCAATTATATCAATCTTTGAAGATATCAGTGAAACAATTCAAAGGATTTGCTGTCTCTGGATATCTTTTCCATCATAGAAGTGAAGCTGTGGTACAGCCTAATTAAGAATACCTATCCAACTAAATTCTCAAAATACGTACACTAAAGGGGTCCATACATGATAACATATGCAGGCAAGAATGTGTGGCTACTACGATAACATAGCACAAGCTCAGGGCCTGGGACCCACAGTAGGTATTTACAGTAAGAAAATTAAACACAGACTTAAGAATAGACAACAAGGGCAGGGTTCTGTGCTGAAAGATATTGTCACAGTGTTTCTGACTAATCACACAATAGAAGGGTCTTCTTTGTTTTTATATGAATATCAGAAGCCCATTTATGGATTCTTCCCTCTGAGTAGCAGTTTTCACTTCACAATTAAAAAGAAAAAGAAAACACAGTACCATGTATCATTCGGTAGGTAACATTATGCTGGGCAAGAAAACCATTACAACCACGGCAGAAGGGACAGCTGGGGCAGTGTAAGGATGAAAAAGCAGCTTCAGAGCCCAATAACTGGAGACTGAATGACTATAAGGCCAGGGCTTAGGAGCACCTTGAGAGGAAGGATTCAAGAATGTCCACCCTGCAATTGAAATATCAAGGTTCGAATTTAAACACTTAAGTCCTGTAGAAGCTTCACAGCAAAAGAAAAGTGTAGGATAGTGATTTGTTCCCTGTAGCCGGCTCACATGTGGGCCTGAGCATACTGCCAGGAGACAAAGCCTTATGCAGTCTGCCTGGTAGAGTTAGGACTTGACTTGGCATTTGTGCCTATTCCATCATGTGGTTGGCAAACTGAAGAATGAAGTAAGATTTCCTTACAAGGTTGATGTGGAGGGTGCAGGGAGGAAATCTGGGGTGGAGGAGTTAGCCTCCTGAGGTGACAAAGCCCCAAAGCCTCAGCAAATCCCCATCGGTTAATTGCAGTGTTTCCCAAGACTGCAGAAAGCAGTGGTACATGTGTGGGCTCATGCACACAAACACAACACACACACTATCTGAAAGAGGCAACAAGAGTATTGACAATATGGGCACTTGAGAATAATCTTTCCTTATACTTAAGCTCCCAGAAGAAGTCCCTTCATGTACATGCTCTCTAATAATAACATTTGATTTTAGGTCCTATTTATTTCTCTTCTAAGAGGATGTTTTTTTTAATAGACTTTATTTTTGAAAGCAGTTTTAGGTTCACAGCAAAATTGGTGGGAAAGTACTGAGTTCCCATATGCTCCCTGGCCCCTCCCTCACCAGAGGAGGACATCTATTATAATCAGTGAACCTGCATTGACACATCTTTATCACCTGAAATCCATAATATACATGAGGGGCCACTCTTGGTATTGTACAGTGTGTGGTTTGGTTAAATGTGTAGTGTGATATACATCTAACATTATAGCATCCTGAGAATATTTTTACTGCCTTAAAAATTATGCTGTGCTCCACCTGTTCATCCCGCCCTTTCCCACTAAACTGACAATCACTGATCTTTTTACTGTTTCCAGAATTCTGCCTTTCCCAGGATATCATATAATTGGAATCACAAAGTATGTAGCCTTTCAGATTGGCTTCTTTCAGTAAGTAAAATGCATTTAAGGTTGCTCTATGTCTTTTTATAGCTTGATGGCGCATTTCTTTTTAGCAATGAATAATATTCCATTGTCTGGATAAGAGGGTTTTCAGAATGCTACTGTAGTAAACAAGGCAGTAATAAAAGGTAACACTTACCTAATACTTACAGGCCAGGCATTTACATCACCTCATTTCATCTTCCTAAGGCCCTGTAAGAAAGTGATTTATGATTTCCAGATGTCAAATAAGGAACTCACTTAGAGAGGCTCAGAGTGCCTTTCATCACTTGGCAAATACATGGCCAAGCAGGGTTGATTCCTGCTCCATGACTGCCGAGCCTATGCTCCCTCCCACCCGAGGCACCATCCAGCTGTGCAGGATGTCAATACAAAGATTTATGTGGAGTAGCTTACTTTCCATGAAATCCTGCTGGATGACCAACTGATGCTTCAGCAGGTGTGTGCTGTTGCATCACTGCACATTTTGGCTCTGTTTTCTCCTCTCAGTTATTAATATCTTAACTCCATTCTTGCAGAGGCTATCTTCCAGGTGCTTAAAATAGAATTCCAGGATGAAATGTTGGGGCTGGTAAAAGAGTAACACTTGGTCCTGATAATTCGTAGGAGGAAATAAAGTCACTGGGCTCGATGCATGTTATGGGCATATTGGCATCTCACCAAGGATACTGTTTGGACTTCACTGGTAGCCTGGGTGGGAGTGTCCTTTAGTAACATATGTGATCTTCAAACTAACTTTAGGTCGCAGATTGGGAAAGGAAGCCAGTTCCTCCTGTGAAAGCAAAAGTTTGAGTGCTGGTCAAGCCTCTCTCTCTTTGTCCATGAGACTGGGATCAGTGTAGGCCAACCCAGGAGGAAGCTTCACTCAGCTGTTACCTCTGGGCATCCTTCTGGTTTGTGCAGAGGTCAGGGATGGAGTCTTCCTCACTGGAACTTGATTGTTGTCTTGGGGAAATGCTCAGCCCAGATTAGGAGTGTTCCGTGGAAGTATTTACATAACCCCACCTTAAACTAACAGCCATCACCTGTGAGCCTATGGAATGTGGGGAAGAACACTGGTTTCGCAGCATGGAGAAAATAGAATGGAAGAAAGGTCTTTTGTGTCCAGGGTGCTGGGAGCTGAAAGAAGGAAGGTTTGAGGGACACAAATGTGGGTGAGCTGTAAATGTGCCAGAAGGATGGGAGGTGTTTTTCAGCTTCTGCAATTAGCTGAGAGGATTTCAGAAGCAATTGTAGATTCAGAGCTAAAGCAGCATAGAAGAAATTGCTTCAAATCAGCAAGGTGTTTGCTCCAAGCCGGCATTCATGAAGGCACAGGAAAGCTGTTGAGACATGCACTTTTCCAGCAAGTTCAAGGAACACCCTTTAAGCGCAGGGCAGAAAGACAGCTGCATTGACACACAGGTGGCCATTGTTTTTAGCTGTTCTCAGCTCACGTCCCATTTAACTCAGCTAAGAAGAGGTAATTTAATGTGCTTACATGTGTCTGTCTGTAAGAACACATAGACCTTAAATGGGCATTTTCAGTTGGTTTCCCACCAGGGTTTCCATTTCTGTTGCATTTCTAAATTCTCTGAGCTCTGCTCAACGCTGTTTGAGTAGTTAAGTTTCTATCCTAACAAATGGATGTTCTACCATGTATTTTGCCCAGGAAGAATATTTAGTGATATGAAATTCATTACACATAGTTCACTTGAAGTGAAAAGCTAATTATGGAAGAATGTTCTCCAAGGAGCTATTTATGCCCCTCCCAAGTAAGCAGCAGGCTACGCATTTCCTGTATAGGCAAGCATTATTTTATCAGTGTGCTTTGTCGTATGGTTTCGGTGAGAAAAAAGCTTTTCTCAATGGCTTTGGTCTAACACTTGCATTGACAGGGAACATGACTGTGTAATGAAGAGAACCTCATTCAGTGTTTTCAGCGCGCATGTGCTATGGCATGTCGCTTTAGATTTCAAGGCAAATGTGGGTTTGCCTCCAAATGAAAAATGCTTTCATCATGGCAACTGGGCTTGACTGTATTTTTACATTCTAGAAATTCCTCAGTAAGTCACTTTTCCTTTTTATGATATTAGTGAGGTCCTGATGATGCAGAGTGTCTGTATCTGGGATGGACTGAGTACTGGGGCCTTTACTTAAAGACTTTTCACTGAGAATTTAAGATGCCAAGGGGTGGCATTTTGTTTTCCTGACCCTTAATAATTCAGACCAATGGCTCTCAAGGTGTGTTCCCTGGACCAGCATCAGCATCATCCCAGGAACTTGTTAGGAATGGAAATTCTCAGGCCCCACCCAGACCTGCTGAATCAGAAACCCTGGGGCTAGGCCCCAGCAAACTGTGTCAACAAGCCTTTTGGGAGAGTCTAATGGATATAAAGTTTGACAGTTACTGATTTAGACAGCTGGTGATGAAGCAGGTAGTGACCAGTCAGCTCTGCTATGGTTTGAGCTGAGCGTAGTGCTCTTCCTGTGCCAGGCCGGGGGCCAAGAACATACATGCATTGATTTATTTACTCCTCGCAACCACCTTGTGAGGGCAGTTTTCTTTGAAAGATGATGGAAGGGAGCCCTAGAGGGGTTAGGTTACTTGCACAGGTAGGCTGCTAGCAGGGAGCAGAGTCGACATGGGTCTCTCCCCTGCCCAAGTCTGTGCTCTGAGCACTCTGCACTTTAAGCTGCCTTCCTCAATCCTCCTCCCGCTCTCCTATCCCCTTATTCCTTCCCTTTCTCTCAGTGTTTTCTGGTCATTTCTTCTCTCTGTTGATCTCACTCTCTCCCTCCCCACTTGTCCTACTCCATGGAAATGAACTGCTTTAAGATATTATCATCCTATCTTTAACCTTGTTCTCATTTAGCTTTTCATCAGAGTTGAGTTTGGCCAAGTCCAAATCATGGTGCAGAGCCAAGACCCGGTGACTTCAGGCTGTGTCCAGAGCCAGTTGGCTTGATTGTGGCCTTCAGATAAGGAGAAGCTGGCAGAGAGGAACATTAAGTGAGAAGGTGTATTACCAAGGCAGATTCATTAAATGCAGTGAGCTGTGCCTGCCGCTGTACAAGGGGTTTGGTAGGCCACTGTCGGGGCTCACGAGGAGCTGGTGGTCTAAAGGGAAATGACACTTACCTGGGCCAACAGGTCAAAAAGTTGACATTCATACTCTTAAATTAACATTAAAAATAAAAATATTAGAATACTCCAAGTGGCAAGTATGAACCATTAAGGAAATAGAATTGAGAGTTCAGAAATAAACCCTCACGTGTATGGTCAAATGATTTTGAGAAGGATGCCAAGACAATTCAAGGGGGAAGGACAGTCTTTTCAACAAATGGTGCTGGGACAATGGGATACCAACACAGGAAAGAATGAAGTTGGATTCCACTATGTAAAAAATTTAACTCAGAATGGATCGAATGTGTATAGAGTTAAAACTATAAAACTCTTAGGAGAAAACATAATGGTAAATCTCCATGACCTTGGATTTGGCAAAGGATACTTAGATATAACACCAAAAGCACCCGCAACAAGAGGGAAAAAAGTAGATAAATTGGTCTCCAGGGAGGATATATGCATGGCCAATAGGCACATGGAAAAACATTCAAATTCATGAGTCTTTAAGGAAATGCAAATTAAAGTCACAGTGAGATACCACATCATGCTCACTAGGTTGGCTATTATTTAAAAAATAAAACAAAAAATGAAAATAAAAAGTGTTGGTGAGGATGTGGAGAAATTGGAACCCTCATACACTGCTGGAGGGAATGGAAAATGGTGCAGTCCCCTTGAAAATCAGACCGGCAGTTCCTTCACAGGTTAAACATACTGTTACCATTTGATCCTGCAATTCCACTAAGGGTTTTTCCAAGAGAAATGAAAGCAAATGGGCACACAAAAAACTTGTACATGAATGTGTTGTAGCAGCATTACTCATAAGAGCCCCAAATGGGAAACAGCCAGTATCTACCAACTGATGAACTAGCGGCACAAAATGTGGTATTAGCTATACAATGGAATATTACTTGCCTACAACGAGGAATGAAGTATTGATACATGCTGCAACATGGTTGAATTTTGAAAACATTATGCTAAGTGGAAGAAGGCAGTCAGAAAAGAACAATATCTGAGGATTCCATTTATATGAAAGTCCAGAGTAGGCAAATCTATGGAGACAGAAAGTAAATTGTAGTTACCTACTGCTGGGAGCATGGAGGTTTGGGATGTGATGGGTAAGTGGCATAGGGTTTTTTAGGGTGATGAAATGTTCTCAAATTGAGTGTGGTGATGATTGTATAACTGTGTGAATACACTAAAAACAATCAAATTGTATGTTATACATGAGTTAATTATATGTGAGTTATGTCTGAAGAGTTCATATACTTTAAGGACACTTTAAGAGTGTGTCATATCTGTCCAATTCTTCCTTCTTGAAGCCTCACTCATTGGGCATCATGCTTTCTTCATGCTGAAGCCCTGACCTACCTCCTCCCCTTCCTCACCCTGTCCCTCCACCTTCCTTCTCCCTTCAGTCGTCCTGCTGCCTCATAAGCAAGTAGGTCCCCAAATTCCTAGCTTCACCCTCTTGCTTATCTTCTTTCTTGAGGAAATCCAATCCTGTGGTTCTTATTCCAGAGTCTTTCAAATCTTTTTCTGTGGTTCTGACAGCTTCTCCCAGCCCTACTCCCACATTCCCAACTGCCTGCTGGTTATTTCCACTTGGAGTCTCCAACGTGGCTTGTCTGAAATGAATTTGATTTCTCCTTTTTCTCCCTACCGCAGTTCATTCTCCCAACATCTCAAGTCCTTTAATGACGTTACTTTTCTTCCAGTTATCTGAACTTAAAAGCTGACCTCTGCCTTTAAATGTTCTCCTCTTCTGTGAGAATTTTGTAGCTGAAGCCTGGGAGATTCTTGCTTCCCAATGCTGCTTTCATTCATCTCTTCCTTCCCATCCCCACTGCCTCTCTCTTCTGGAGTTCAGCCCTGAGTAGGAGTATTCGCTAGCATTCTAGCTGGCAGTAAGTAACTGCAGAATATGAATTGTGGAAGAAAAGGAAGGTAGAGTCGGAGTTTCACAACTCCCTGCTATGAGCTCCATGCAGGCGATTTCACAAGAGAGTTGTACAAAAGAAGATAAAACCCAAGGATCTGGAAAGAGGCTTATTAATTAATGAAGCAGTTCATCTTGGGGAAACTGAAACAAATGCCCAAGGGTATGGACTTAGAGAGCTCACTGGTGGGCCTGATACAGAGCCAGTGTACTCAGGGGGACAGCCAGACCAGTGATTGATGCATCGAAATATTTCTGTTTCAGTTGATAAACAGCGTCTCCACCTGCCCCACCTTCCTGCTGCCCCCACTGACTTCCTGAAACCCCTACCGCACAGCCAGGAGGAGCCCTGTGGCAGCTATGCCCTCATGCAGCTCTGACTCTAACCACCCCGGCCTCAGCCTTTGCTCTCCTGGGGGCTCAAACCAAATCCACTCTCCTGGGCGTCCTCAGGATCCAACTGAACCCGACCATGACCTGGCTTCCCGGTCTATTTTCCACTCCTCCCTGTACCGCATTCCCCGTACCCGATGTGCACTGTCTCAGCACCAGATTTCTGCTCTGCCTCCCTCCCTAGTCTGTCTGCTGAAACCCTCCCTGTCCCCCAAGGCCTTGCCCACATGCTGCCACCTCAAGGAAGTCCTCCCTGACTTTTCTAAAAGACATTTCCTCCTCACTGTTACTTTTATGTCTCTCTATGTATATATGTATATCTTTGTGTATATATTATTTTAAATATACAACTGAATGTATTATAACTTCAATTTTTATGGCCCAGTACCTTAAAGTTATTGTATTAGTTCAGGCTATTTTGGGTATAAGAACAGACACCAACCCTGCTCCCAGGCCTTAGGCCTCACGCCTCTCCTCTCTCTACCACACAGTCCCATGGCTGTGAGCTCTGTCCACTCCATGAGCCCCTGGCTCCAGGTGTAGGGCCAGCCTTACATACCCCACTTGCCGACTTGACGAAGGAACCTTCAAGTCCTAACTTAAGCAGTGGGAGAATGGCATCTGACATATGCACAATTCACAGCCTTTCCCTGCTGCACCTCATACTTAAATGTCTTGTCTTAAATTAAACTTCATGTGCTTTCAGTTGTAAGGCTGTACTGTGCCTGAGAGTGAAACGTTTTATTTAGCAGCTTCCATTTTTTTTTTAGAAGAAGTGATGACTCTTCTAGCTTTCCTGAACTGGTTAGCAGAAAGGATGTTTCATGTTTAAGTCAATGCCTTGTGGGAAGAGAAAAAAACCTCTCTCTTTTTTTTCTTTTTTCACTCTTTCCAGGGCTTCTGAGTGGACCAGGGCTCACATTTTATACCCCAGACACCGAGCTGCGAATTTCAGGTCTGTTCAGTGTACATGGCCTCTTCCAGCGCCCTTAGGGTCAAAGGTGTCATGGGCCATACCTCCCCTCTTCTGGAGCACAGTACTCAGCACATGGCCTTGAATGCTGGATGCATGGTTATTGCTTGTGTGAAGGAGCCCAAGGGAATGTTTTAAGTACTACTGAGTTCTTACTGTATGCCTAGTGTTATGTGCATTCTCACCAGACAACCACCTCCTGAGGTAGCTATTCCCCATTTTGTTGTGAGGAAACTGCCAGTCAAAGAAGTTATGTGACATTTGCAGTGTCATCCCCCATGCAGGCAGTAGACCAGGAGGTGTCATGAGTTGTACATGGCTTATGGGCTTGGCCTTCCCTGAGTTCCAGACCCTGTTTACCTTGGGGACAACTTCCCACTCCAGGCCACTCATTAACCACCTTTCTGTCCCCTTTTCAAGCCCCTGTGGGGGATTGGTGGCATCAGTCCACCTGATCCTCCACTCCCTTAAACCTCTGTACAGTGTCTATCTCCTATTTTATCCCTTGGGGAGGTTCATTTCCCTTTAAAGAGGAGCTATGGTCCAGCCCTCTCCCCTTCCTGACAGCTATACATAGATCACCACCAGAACCACATGGTGTCATGGGCTGCCCAGGTTCAGATTTGCTATGCAAGGATTTTAGCAGAGGCAGATCGTGAACTTTTGGCAGTTGTGTTGAAATCAAATGAATGGATAGAGAAATGCCTGAAGCACACTTAAATCCTGCTTTAATGATTGAGCAAAAGGAAAGTAAGTGTGGCATGGGCAGAGCAAAGGGCACTAGAGGCCACCTGGGACATTTCTTGTCAGATCTGAAAGCAGGCATGGATGCCAAGGAGCGTCCTGTCCCCATGTGGCGAATGTGTGTAGACACCGTGGCACTGCTTCTGGCAAGACCTCACCCTTGCTCCTGACCCTCGCCATCCAAGCTTGCCTGTCCTATGTCCTCGTCATTTTAGGAAGCTCTTTTTCTCTACCAGAAAAGTATCTGGAATAGAGGAATCCTGTTAACCTGTTAAGGCGTCACCTGTCCTCAGTAACAAAGTGTTAATGAAGGCTCCAGTGTTCAGCTATGCAGGCTGTGCTCTGCACAGCTTGGGGCCTGTGGTCACATAGACTCCCGATCTGTAAAATACGCTTGGACACAGAAAGCCCTTTGTGATGGGACAAGATGCAATCCGGGGGAAGTGAATACCTTTGCAAGGAGATGTGGGAGGGAGTGATATATTTTGCAGGAAGAGATAAGTATAGCACATGGCCGAATCAAGAGCATTAGAAGCAGATCACCCTGGCCTCAGGTCCCACTGTCACATTTCCATTTAGTACCTGGGTGAGCTGGGTGAGTTATGTAACTTCTCTGAGTCTGCAGAAAGGAGGGTGGGGGAGATCTTCCTTCACCCCACATGCAAGGGCAGCCCATTGGGCTGGCTCTCGGGACTCTGGCTTCCCGCCTTCGTCCACTCCTCATCAGGGAAAGGGAATGACCTGGGTGTTTAGTGACCCAGCTCAGATTCCTTAGCACCCAAATCCAATTACAACGGGGCCGCAAAAAGTCGCACATACATGTTTTTTTCATAATGGTAAGATATGAAAAACACAACATGTGCTATTTTAACCAGTATTAAGTGTACAGTTCAGTGGCATTAAGTATATTTACATTCTTGTACAACCATCACCATCCTCCATCTCCAGAATCCCTTTCATCTTTTCAAACTGACACTCTGTACCCATTGAACAACCACTCTACGTCTCCCTCTCTCAGTCCCTGGCAACCATCATTTTACTTTCTGTCCCTGTAAATCTGACAATTGCATGTGTCTCATATAAGTGAAATCATACAGTGTTTGCCCTCTGGGGACACGCTTTGCTTCACTTAGCATAGTGTGTTCATGTTCATCCAAGTTGTAGTCCATATAAGAACTTCTTTCCTTTTTAAGGCTGAATAATGTTCCCCCAAATGGATGCACTACCTTTATCTGTTTGTCCATCAATGGACACTTGCGTTTCTTCTACCTTTTGCCTATTGTGAATAATGCTACTATGAAGATGGGCATACAAATACCTGTGCAAGAACTTTGCTTTTACTTCTGAGTGTACACCCAGCAGCAGAATTGCTGGGTCATAAGGTAATTCTATGGTTAATTTTTAGGAACCTCTATACTGATTTCTGCAGTAGCTGTACTATTTTATATTCTCACCAGCAATACACAAGTGTTCCAATTTCTCCACATCCTCATCAATACTTATTTTTCTGTTTTTTAAAAAATAATGGCTACCTGAATGGTGTTGCACATATAATTTTAAAATTAATGCTGAACATCTCTTAGTTCCCTTGATTTCTTCATGGCATCCTCCTTAGATTGCTGTGGGCAGAGAGATGGAAATTCCTCCTTCTGCTCAGAAATGATGCAACCAAAGGGGTCACTTGCTGATCTATCATCGAGGTGCACAGATGACCCAGCCTGTCCTGAAGGCAGGGACAGGTGTCAGTGGTGAGGGGAAGCACAGAATAGGTTTGGACAGTCCTATTGAATGGCTTCTGGCTACTACTCCAGGAGAAAAAGGTGTCATCTTATGGATGTGCATTCAATATCCCATAACTGCAATGAGAATTTTCAGGTTTTTTTATCTGGGCACCATTTCGATACCCAACTCCCAAGAACCAGAGTGCACTTGCATCTGCAGCAGTCACTGGCAGGCTAGTGCTGGTCCTTATCCTTTCATCCCCTGCCCTCCTTTTATTTACCTATTTCTCATAAAATGGATCCTGAATTCTCACCAAAAAGAAATAAAGGGACCAAGAGCAGCCTCTATTCAGCTTGGAGAGTCCTTGTGCACAGCGGTTAGGGAGTCACTGACCTAGAACTGCAGGGGTGTGTGTGGGCCACCTGGCAGCCTTGAGAGGACATGTTCTTGGGTGAATTGCCAGCCAGGCTCTGTTGTTGGCTCCAGGTACAGCTGCCCCCACCGGTACCTGGGGTCGGGACCCTCCGTGGTGGGGCAGGACATTGCCATCAGGCGTCAGTGATGTGCCCTCTGTGCTGAGCTACCAGCTGGAGAACTTCCCACTCGGAACACCTCGATGGCCCTCTCCAGTCTTCATTCCCCAGATTTTCCCCACAATCCTCCCTCCTACCTGCATTTGTAGCCCCGTGGGGGAAAGGCAATTTTGCACACTTTCATTTGCATGGAAATAAATGTGCAGTAACGCAAGAACCAAGAGGAGCCGAGCTGCACTGTTCCCTCAGCAACCACCGGCTGTCATGGCCACATATACGTCCCCACCCTGCAGGACTCTGAACACCCACCTGTAGGTGGTGGAGTTGGGGCATGTGCCTGTTACCCCTTGGAGCACCTCTCTTCTGACTGATGCCCCATTAAGGAATTATTACCACACGTCTTAACCTAAGACAGTTGAGAAAGTAAGTCAAAGAGATCTGCAGTGTGCTGTACTGAGAAAGAAAACAAGAAAACGCCAATTTAAAAAACTGAAGTTCGACTTAAATCCTGACACACATCCCCACCAGGGGTGTGCCTGTGCCTCCCACTCCCTAACAGTTGGATCTGGGAGAACGTTTCAATAACTGTGGGAAATAATAGTTATCCAGCCCCTTCACATGTGGGGCCTGGGCTACCCACTCAGGCTTCTGGAATAAGAAGTACCTCTCGCGTCTGAGCGCCTGGATCACAAGGAAGGGGCCCTGTGTGTGCGTGGGAGCTGAGCCTGGGCTCTTGAGCAGAATTTATATCCTCCATCTGCAATTAGCCCATTGCCTCTGCTGAGAAAATGAATAGTTCTCTGTCGCTAATGGGATCATTGTTCTCACCCCAATGGAAGGAAAAATGCCCAGAAACAAGTTTAATGGATTTTTCCCCCCGATACTTAAAACCATGGCAGTGATTTCCTGCTTCCAGAAAGGCCTTGCTGATAACTTCTCCATATGGTAATTTTCTGGGATGCTTGTTAGTGGCTTGGCAATTTTTTTTATATTAAATTCCTTATGGTAAGCAGAATTTTGTCCAGTTTTCAACCCATATGACTAGTTAAGTTTTTCAGAGAGGAAGTCATTATTTATTTTCTCTCTATTCATCTTAAAAAGACATCTTTCTGTCCTCAGCCCCGCAGTTGCCTCACCTTTTCACATGCGGCTTCAGGTTCAGGGCCACAAAGCGCCTGGATGGGAATGTCATGCTCATGGTTCAGAGGCTCAGGCACTGAGTTCTGCGAGTCACCTTTCCCCTTTCCAGTAACATTCTGTGCACCGGCCTTGCCAGGGTAGACACAGCCAGGCCCAGGATAGAAACCTCTTTTTCCATGCAGAGGTGACTCTCGTGCAAGCAGGCTCACTTCCTGGCCGCACGACCTGCCATCTCACACAACCTAAAAATTCAAAACACCTCATCTTAAAAATATCAAAAAAAGAATCTTACAAAAATTATTTAGTATCATCTGTCTCCCCATCACCACCACCATCCCTGTGGGTATTATTCACAGCAGAAGAAATTATATTTATGTACTCAGTAGAAATAATGTAGATGATCCTAAGAATGGCATTAGCTCTGGAAATAACCCACATAAGGATGATTTCTGACATGAGACCCTGAAATGATTTGCAACGCACTCCCCATTAGAATTGTGAATTTTCATTTGTAAAAGGTGGTGAAGATATACATGTCAAGCCTCAGTGACCACTGAATGTAAAACGTAAACGACAACCAGCCTTTTCAGGTGTCACTTTCATGCCTTTTTTTCTTGCATACTTGCATCTATAAATTAAACAATTTTCAACCTAAGGGCTGAGGCAAAATGAGGCTTTATTTGAAGACTTGGTTATATTTATTTATTTACATTGGGCACTAGACATAAATCAACCTACTGATGCTAGGTTATGCTATTTAAAGAAAATCACTTCATAAAAAACATCCCCTAGGATGGTTCTCCAGGCAAGAGCTTCCCTGGCACACTGAAGGGTGTGTTTTATCTCAGGAATCTGCAAAATGTAGCTGACTTTATTGGTCCAAGTGCTTAGCTGCAGATAACAAAATCCCCTCTGTCTAAGCAGAAAGAGATTTATGTAGCGGTATAATCAGGCTTTAGAAGGAAGTTGGGAAATCGGGAAGAGTGAGAAAAGACTAACTAACAGGAACAATGTTCAAAATGACACTGAGTCAGACTGCGAGGAAGCTCATGTCTCCCTTCCCACCAGGCGCTGCCCCAGCGCCTCACCTTTGCCTCACCTGGTGCCTTCTCTTCATGTTAACTCTGTCCAGAATCTGAATTGCCTGTGTCGCTGTCTGATCTGTAGATACCAAGCCTCACCTTGAGCTCTCGCTGTCAAGAAGTCTGGGAAATGTAAACTGGAGGAGAGAGGCAGGGGGAAGCGTCAAATGAAGCAGCATTCAGCTCAGTTTGACAGCAGACCCCCTGGTTAGAGAGTTTAATATAAACTAGTTGGTGAAGAAGCTGAAATTGGTGACTGGTCGTGGCACCCCGGAGGCATCTAACTAGCGCAGCGTCCACCTGGCCACCTGACACCCTTCTAGGCCCACCTGACAAGGAGGGCTGCAGGAAGGCTTCACCAGCTTTCACCAGCATGGCTTCTGCCTGGAGAGCACTGTCGCCCCCGTGGACTGGACACTTCTGGAGTGCACCCCATCCTCTTCTCCTTCCCTGTGCCCAGCTTTTCTCTGAGGAGATGGCAGCTGCTTTTACTTCAAGCGGGAGCCCTTCTGTGCCACCTCAGCATCTGAAATGGAACACACGAGATCAGACTTGTTTATTTCCACTGGTAGCTTGAGAGAGTTACCTCCTGATGGCACAGCCATTCCTTTTATGTTTTATTCCTTAGCTCATCTTATTTGGCTTTCATAAAAATCACCAGGCTCAAGAGAATTATGGATATATTTGATAGAGACAAATAATATCAATGATAGCATATTTTTACTATGCTTTTGTGTCAGTAATACATATATAACCACCCTATGGGCAAGGTCTACTTATCCTCAATTTATAGATTGAATTTGTAGGTGGAAACTGAAGTTCAGAGAGGTTAAGTGGCTTGTTTAAAGTAACACAGCAGCTCCAGAGTCCAGCTTAGATCTGTGACTCTCCAGTAGGACGTCTTTTCCTGCATAACTTATTCTCCTGGCATAAAGCTATAAACAAGAGTAGATGAAGGTTGGAGTTTTACTAATGGGGTGGAGGGATGTGTGTGTCTCTGTGAATGGCTCATGTAGATTTCATAAATTTTTACATAAATGTATGTGTGTTAACCCAACCAAAGTGCACGGTTGATAGGATATTGCATTTTTTGATTGAGAGCTTACAGCTTGGCAAGTAATACCATTGTTATCCCATTGTTCTACCTCACTTAACAAAGCCAGGCTAGCAGGAGGAATCAGGCCAGGATTGTACACATGCTTTTTATTTGCCACGTGGGGCACACTGGCAAGATGCCTGCAGAGAGCTGATGCTCCAGGGAACCAGAGAATGCTGACTGGCACACGGCGAGGTCAGCCGCTAGCAAGCATGTGTCTGCAAGAACGAATCTCCCTGACTTTGCCTACACCAACCCTCACCGTGGGCTGGCATTCCCATTTATCACCTCATGGTGTGGGTGAATAAAATAAAGGGGACTGTGTGACTTGCTCAAGGTCCTTCAGTGAGCAAGTGGCCCATGGTGGATCTAGCTGGTTGTCTTGAGACAAGCCGGTGGGGCTCAGGGATCAACTTCCTAGGCTGTCATCCTCAGGGCACAGACTTCAGCCAAGGGCAGAGTTTCCCAAGAAGGGCTGGTGCCTGGGGAGAGGGCCCAGGAGGGGATGGGATTGGGCAGGTGCAGCAGGAGGCTGTGGAGTAGGAGGTGAGCAAGCGACCCTGGTACAGGAGTCCCTCCTTCGTACAGCAGCCCTTGGCAGTGAGGGCCAGGGGCAGGGAGGGCGCAGTGTCTCCCACAGCAAACTCTCCCTGCTTCTGAGGAACTTCTACTGCTGATAGATGGGCAACAATGAGAGTTAATAACAACTAACCCATGGAGAGCCGCCTACACTTTGAAAGCATTTTTCACCTGTGGTACCTGGTTCTGTCTGTGCAGTTTCCCGAGGCAGAAAGCAGGCCACTGATCATTTTCCAATGAGAATCTGAAGCTCAGAGAAGTCAAATCTATGCTGCTCTGTATCCCAGCACGCTTTATTTCAACAACGATTGTTTCAAACCGGAAGGAGAGGATATTCATGGGAGGAAAATGAAAACGATGAAACAGTATAGGTGAGCAAGACGGTTTTTTCCCCCAACAGTTAGCAGGCGTCCCCCCTCCCTCTGTCATGCAAGCTGACCCCACGCACAGCGCCTCCTCAGGGCCCACTTCATGTGAGGCCTGCTGCCCTCCCGCGTCTCTGGGCCCAGCAGTAGCTGGCTTCCCTGGGTCACACGCGCCCCGCCTTCCAGCAAGGAGTCTCCACTGGCTTTCTGCTCCCCTCTGGCTCTCTGTGCGGGGTCTTGTGAGGAAGCCCCAGCACGGGGTTCTGGGGTGAGGGGCTGCAGCCCGACTCTGAGGGCAGCCAAAGGGAGCAGGTCTGAAGGACGGCCACGTGACAGCCCCACACGCTGGGCAAAACACTGTTTCTGGGCCCCGGGAACTCCCCCGTGATGGTCAAAGGCAAGAGAGATTCTTGCCCCACCACCAAGAAAAGATGGCACAGGCGAATGAGCCACCATTCTTACCTATGTTGTAGCGATTCCAGGAGAGACTGAGGTTGAGAAGTCTCTGAGGCTACAGCGTGCAAGGCAAGTGTGACTGTTGTGAGGAAAATGGCAGGTATTGGGCTGAGTCTGAAAGCCGGTGGAATTTGGAGAGCTAGGGTGGGGTGTGTTGGAATATTTCAAACGTTGTGTTTTGGGTTTAGAGACTCAGAAAACAAGTGTATTAGTTTCCAGAGCTGCTGTAATGAACTACCATGAACCGGTGGCTTCAAACAATAGAAATCTATTCCCTCATGGTGCTGGAGGTTGGAAGTCCAAATTCAAGGTGTCAGCAGGGCCATGTTCCCTCTGATGGCCCTGCAGAGGATCCTGCCTTCTGTCTTCCTAGCTTCTGGGGGTCACCAGGATCCCCTGGAGTGTTTCTGTTTGCAGGAGCATCACTCCATCTCTGCTGCTGTTGTCGCATGGTATTATCCCTGTGTTTTTCTGTGCCCGAACTGCATTCTCCTCTCTCTTATAAAGGTGCCAGTCACTGCATTAAGCCCATTCTAATCCAGTATGGCTTTATTTCAACTTGATTACAGCTGCAAAGACCCTCTTTCCAAATACAGTCATATTCTCAGGTCCTGGGAATTAGGACTTAACACAGTTTTTTAGGGGACACAGTTCAACCCATAAAAGCAAAGAACTTTTATTAGTGTTCAAGCACAGCGAAGAAAGCAAAGAGATGGTTTCTGACATTGGAAATCAAGTTGGATATTTTAGTGGATAAAAGGATAAGAGGTATTAGCTCTAGGCAAGGAAAAGAACTATGCAGTAAGTTCATTTTAAGTTCAAATAGGGGAGAGAGATGATTAACCAAAAATTAAGAAATGAGGTTTGATGACTTTTCACAGTTATCTAAAGTATGTCTCATGCATCTTGACATCTATAACAATATGATTATTAATTCAGGCAGGTAAACATACCTTCATAAAAACAGTTCGCTAGGAAGACAGTCCTTAACACTTGCCGTTGAGTGGTGAAAAAAAATACAACCGAAGAGAATCTGTCACTCATGAATGGCGAATAGAGCATTTAACCTGATTTAAAGTCCTGTGTTTCAAACAGCTTACTTGGCTTAAACAGAGCTCTTTAATTCATGAGGTTATATATTCAGCTTCCTTAAAGGTAGGATAAAGAAACCTTAGAGCACAGCATCTAAATAAATAAAGTGCCTTTCAGTTTAAGTGACTTCTTTCATAATTTCCCTTTAACTTAAAACTAATTTCTCTCTTCCATGGAGACTCACATTTCTGACTTCAGATTTTCCTTTTTGAAAGGGAATGCCTACATTATTTTGTTTGCACATACGGATAGCATTCCTTTTAAAGGAACAGAATGATTGAAGACAAGGAGGTGTATTCTGGAAACAACAACTAGATGCAGCAGGAATTGGCTCTGAGGAACAGGAGGCAGGGCAACATGGAGCTTTCTTTGGGCTCCCAGAGGGTGGGTGCTCAGCTGATGTTGGTGCATGAATGAACAATAACAGAGAGAATGCGGGTGCTGTCACTAGAATGAAGACAGGAGAAGCTGACTGGAGGAAGAATGGGGTAGAAGATACGAGCTTCATTTTGGAGATACTGATCTTAAACCTGCAGAAGGATGACTCCAGGAGGTGGAAAAGCAAAACTAGGGCACAGGAGTGAGGCGGGGTGGAATAACAGCTTAAGAAGCATTTCCATGGAAATAATAGTTGAGATAACAAGATCTGGTGAGATTTTTGACAGAGACTGGACATGGAGAGAAAAGAAGTGGGCTTAGCATAGAATAGAATGTGGACATTGACTACATTTGGGGTTAGAACTTGGTCAGTGGCAGGTCAACCCAGCTGAGGTTGTCCAAGTCCTGGAGATCAGATACAATCCCCAGGGAAGGCAAGTATTTGGGACAGACTCAGCTACAGAAAGGTCAGGGAGGACAGCCATGGCAGAGCCAGAGATTCTCAGGTTCTGCATTCCTGCAAGAGTAGAGTTAGAGCAGTCATTGGTACCTGCTCCCTACCCCTCAACCTGGCTGTGGCTGGGAGGCGTGAATCAGATGCTTTGGGATGCTGGTGGCAGGTGTCATGCTGGACACTGGTGAGAGAAAGGAATGTTCTCAGTCTTAGAAGGAAGTTGAGTAGCATAATTTCACAGGTTTAAGAACCCAGGCTCTAGAGTCAGATACCTGTGTTCCCAAACCACTTCTACTATGTTTGTGACCTTGGGCAATTTGTTTAACAGATATTTAGTTTCCTCATCTGCAAAATAGCAAGAAGATATGAACTGGCATTGACCATGCACATGTACACAAGTGCCTAGTCCAGTGTCAGGGTCTTGTAGGTGCTCAGTGAAAGTCAGGTAGCAGCATAGCAGCAGCAATGGTGCTTGCACAGCTGTGGAGGTAAGAACTCAGGTTCGGTGGCTGTGTTGGTTAGGCCAGGCTAGGATATTCTGCAGTAACAAACAATCCCAAACCTCAGTGACATATAATATCAAAGGTCTATTTTGCATGCAAGTGGCATGTGCATCATGTGTTGGCTGTAACTCAATCCATGTCATCTTCATCCTAAGATCCAAGCCTCTGTCTAGTAGTCACTGTGGCTACTAGAGGGAGGAGAGTATATGGGGAAGAGCACAGTTGCTTTTACTGCTTCTGTCCTGAAGGAGCACATGTCACTTTTGCTCACTTCACTCGTCACTGTTCACCTGGTATGGCCTGAATTCAGTAGAGCAGGGAAGTACAGTCTCTCAGGGTGGGACACCACTGTTGGTAAGCAGTAATTCAGTGACTGTAGAGGGAGCTGGTCAGTGGAGCTTTGGCATAAGCTGGGAGCTTAACCACCTGTGTAAATCAGACACTCAGTTTAAAGCCTGGGACAGACTCAGAGCAGGGCGAGCAGGTGGTTCCTGAGCCCAGGATTGGACAAGCCCAGGATGGGCCAAGAACAGGCCAGGACAGGCATGCGGAGGCCCGGACAATTCTCTCCAGGATGAAGGCCACCAGGGTGAAGAAGCCAGGAGTCTCACAATGGGCAAGGAGAGCTGGTTTAAGCTACACAATAGCTTGGCCTAAACTGTCACTGGTCTGGCCACCCCTGCACATTCCCTGACAGCATTTGTGTTGCGTGCCCGGAGCCCAAGCCCCAAGCGGGGAGGACGGTGGAGAGAAGTGCAGCTCTGCTTTGGTCTCAGAACTGCCCTGGCTTCCTCAGGGAAGTTCCATGCTTCATTAGCTTTGTATTCCTGGTCTGTGTTGAGTCAACATCAGTTCATATCTTGGACCCTAGAGTGCCGAGTGGAAAATGTAGGAACTGGAGTGAGACAAAGCCAAAATCAAAGGTATGCATATGAAACACACACACCTGCCTTGCTTTCCAGTGCTCATGCAAGCAAAGAGCACACATCTGAAAGAGATGTCACATGTGGTTGGGAGGGGAGGAGAAGGGCAGACTGGACCAGTGATTACAGGAAACTAATACAATCAGGAAGGGTTTGCAAAGTGCTGCTTGCTCTGAGGAATTCAGATGACATGCTGAGGGACAGGTATGACCAGCTCCACTCCCTGCCCTCACTTCCCCTGAAAATAACCAGAGCCCTGTGTATTTATATGGCAATTTGAGGGAAGAAGGGCCAGAGGTGTTAGAATTCCTGAGAGCCAGACTAGGCAGGGCCACGAAGAAGGTTCTGTAGCAGGTGTGCTGCAAGCATCTGTTGAACGACGGGGTAACTGAAGGGGCGCAGGAGCCCTCCTGGCTGGATGTTGGTGGGATGACATGTGTTGTCTGGAACCACAGCTCTCTCAGGGCCATGAGGTGACAAGCCAACAGTCCAAGTCAGTGTGGGAAGAGTGGCAGGGCCAGGAGGCAGAGGGAGCCTTGTCTTTGACCACTTGGGTGAGTTGTGGAACCAAACTACCCCCATCTCTGACCTCCTCACTGAGGTAACCAAGCCCTGCATTTAAGCATCCTGACCCATAGAACACACGAAAGACAGTCTTCATCTGGTCCTCTCTAATGAAATGATCACATGACCTACGATCCTTCAATGCCTTTTCGTATTATTATCTCCCTTAGTAGGACAGGGCAATCTGCTGGTTTTTAGTAGAACAGAAGTCCCTGGTCATCAGTATGAAGCAGTGAAATACAGACAGCAGGCTCCTCTCCAGGCATGATGGTGGCAGCGTGGCTGGAGGTCGGGTTTGGAACCTGTGGCCACGAGAAGGGAGAACTCCTCCCTCTGTGCCGAGTCCATCACTTGTTTCTGGTGATTTTAACCCCTAAATGATTCTTCAGCTCCTAGTTCTCACTCTGTGCTTGTTGCCACCATAACGGTTCAACCCGGCATCCATGGGAGGTGCCAGTGTCACTTACTCAGGTCTAGCCTCGGTCCCTCTGATTCCTCCCCCAACAGCAGCCAGGTAAGCTTTGGCAAACTTATACCCAATCAAGCATTCCTTTGCTGAAAATGCTTCCCTGCCCCCTACCTGTCAGACTCTAAATAAAAGCTCTCAAGATTTGGGCCCAATCACTTAACAATGGTGGTGGCCTCCTGGCTGCCTGCCCACCTCCGTGACCTTCCAGCAGGTTCCCCACTTGGACGCCAGCCACACTGCCTTCTCTGAGTCCTTTCCACCCATGGAGCTGCCCTGGGCTCAGAGCATTTGCACGTGCTGTTCCTTCCACCCAGAACAGACTTCCTGTGTGTTTCGCCCCATCATCCCCACGTGGCCTTCAGAGCTCAGGCATCACTTCCAGAGGGAAGCCTTCTCAGCCTCTTGAACTACTATGTCCTATTTGTCACAGTCGCAATTTCACCTTTGTTCGTATTTGACCAGTGTCTGCTTCCCATGCAGGATTATAAGCTGCACAAAAGCAGCCTCTGTATGTTTCTGTCTCCTTCATGTCCTCACGACTCAGCGTGGGGTAGACCCACCATACAAAGTTTTGGAATGGATAATTGAAATTGCTTTTTGCTCTTTAGGTTCATTTTTTCCCCCTCTCATGGTTATCTGGCCTTACCAGCTCCTCCTCTCATCTTACCAATGGGAAATCACAGAGGGCTGGTGGAGCCAATGGACTTATTCTGGGACTTAAATGAAGGGCAGGGGTGGGGAGGCCAGGAGGAAGGAGGCAGCTGCACAGGTGGGAGGGCTGCCCAGCAAAGCCCTCCCATGGAAATGGTGTTTATAGAGGTAAGCCCCAAGCACAGGCATAAAGGACACAAGCACACCGACCTACTTAGTTACTGGGATGGTTCAGACTTTAATAAATTAGCTCAACAAACAGGCATTGTATGTCTCATTCTCTGAGCAGCATAAGTAAGACACGGCAGACACAGACGAGTAAAAAGATGATTGGCAGTGGGAGTCACAGGCACCCTAGGAGCTCTGGAGGTATTCTCACCCAGACTGGGAGGGCGTGAGGAGAAGTCCAGAGGTTTCCCAAGGAGACACCATTTTCAGGGTGCAGGAGGAGGGGTGCAGGAGGGGGAGTGCAGGAGAAGACCCAGAGCCTGTGACAGCAGAGGGCATTCAGTGCTCTGCAAGGGGCTTGACAGGTTACAGCAGAGAGTACATCTGGGGCTAGATCCTGAAGGACCCTGAAAGGCAAGAAAAAACACTTAAGCTCTATCCTGGCAGTCATGGCTGCTGGATGGACATGAGATGGGGAGGGACTGGGTTCTACCTGCAGCTGACTTCCCCGTGTTGCTGTTTGTTGGTTAAGTGGTGACACCCACTGAAGATGTGGCCGTGCCCTGGAATCTGTCATCATGGCGTCATTTGGCAAAAGACGCTTCGCTGATGATACAATGAGACCATTGACATGAGGTCATCCTGGATGAGGGTGGGCCCTAAATCCAGTGACAAGTATCCTAATAAGGTAAGAGAGGGGAGAAGGCCAGGAGGAGGCTGTGTGGGCATGAGGGCCCAGGTAGGGGTTTGCAGTCCCCCACCAGGGAGTGCATGGAGCACGGAGTGCTGCCGAGGCTTCCCGAGAGCCCTCGGGATCTGGGTGATCTACTGACACTTGGCTTTGGACTTCTGAGACTGTGAGAAACTTCAGACTAATTTGGACTATGAGAGAATACATTTTTGTTGTCTAAAGTCACCCCATTTGTGATACTTTGCTACAGCAGGCCTAGGAAAGGAATACAGGGATCTTTCCAAAATAAAAATCTTCATGTGTGGTGGCAGGATATGCCCCTCCTGTCCCGCCCTCCTGTGGGCCGCCTCTGTGCCAGTGCTCAGGCTCCAGCCCTGGTGAACCATCTACACGCCCCCTCCCATCAGGCCCCAGATCACCTCTGGGCCTTCACCTTGGCTGTTTCCTCAGCTTCCTCTCACCCTGCTCCCACCCTGCCCACTAAACCTTGCTCTGCCAGGAGAACTCCTAGTGATACAGCTGGTCTCAGCTCGGCTGTCACCTCCTCTGGGAAGCCCTCCTCCACTTTGCAGGCCAGGTGAGGTGTGCCTCCCTCATGCTGCTAGAGCACTTGTCTCACCATGGAACTGGCTGGTGTCTGAGTCAGTTCTAGAGAAAGAAGGCTTGTTGCTCATAGGCCTCCAGACACGGCCTGGACCAGCTTCATAATGGGCACTCGGTTATTGTTGAATGAACGGGTCAACCATGGGGTGAGTTGGGGACTGTGGCCACAATTTGAGTTAGAGACAATGGTGATAAAGGAGGTGGAGACGAGGGTAGAGCATGAGATGTGGAGAAGGAGAATTAACAGGGTTGGTGACTAGCTGTAGGAGGGAGGTGAATGAGGGTAAAGGACACCCCTGTGACTCTGGCTTGTGGCCAGGTAGAAGGTGGGCTCATTGCAGAGGGAAGGCAGGGTGGCTGTGGATTATGGATTTGGGGCAGGTCAAGCAAGAATTCATAGGGCCCTCAATTTCCTTGACTACTTTTTGACTGGGGGAGTAGGTGGGGACAGCTCTCAGTCAGGAGTGGATCTGGATCCCTTCCTATTAAAATGCCGGGACCACAGGGCATCTCCCACTGCTCAGGGAAGCAGTTGGCAGCACAGGTGAGGAGGTGCCCTGGCAGAATCACCATCCTGGCCCGAGGGGGTGACAGCCAGCATTCCAGGTCACGGTGGAGGAAAAAAATGCCCCTAAGTTCTAGGAAGGCAGGAATCCATAAACTTTGAGTAACTGAAAGCCATCTGAGGTTGGACCCATGGGGGTCCTGAATGGCAGATCTAGAGAAAGCCCCTGGCTTACCTGAAATGTAGCCACGGCCTCCTCCAGATGGTCCCAAGCTCGCTACAGGCTTTGGTCAGCTGTGTCCAGGGCCAGAGCAGTTCTTGCCTGTGTCTAATTCCCTGGATGTACCCCTGAAGGAGCTGGGTCTTTGCAAAAGGGGCTATCAGCTAGTAGAGAGAGGCCTCTGGTCTGCTGCTATGTTCCTGTGGTCTATTCATTAATTCACAAATAAATTACTACTTTTTAGAAATTATTTTTTATATACATACAATGAAATACTCAGCCTTAAAAAAGGAAGGACATTCTGACATATGCTGTAGTATGAACACTAAGTGAAATAAGCCAGGCACAAAGGACAAACACTGTATGATTCCAGTTACATGGGGGACCTGCAATAGCCAGGTTCATCGAGACAGAAAGTAGAATAGGGGTTGCCAGGGGCTCAGGGTGGGAAATGGGGAATTATTTAATGGGTACAGAGTTGAGTTTTGCAAGATGAAAAGCATTCCGCAGATGGACAATGGTGCTGATAATACAACAATGTGAATGTGCTTAATACTGCTGAACTGTATGATTGAACATTGTTAAAATGGTAAATTTCATGTTATATGTGTTTTGCCATAATAAAAACATTGGGAAAAGATAGATCACTTTTTTCAAAGAGCTGGAGTGTGCACACTTCTGTAACATGTTTACCAGATTTCTTTAACAACCTAAGGAGAGAGACAAATACCTCTGAGAAGCTGAGAAAAGAGGGGACTGATAATTCTCTACAGTGTGCGTGAAAACCAGCCGCTCCAGTGACGGTGGAGAGGAGTAAGAGGATCCCCTGGCTGGGGACTGAAGGCGGGGGGAGGAGAGAGCAGGCCAGGACTGTACAGCTGGTCGCCCACGACCCACTGGAGATGGGGAACTAATGCTTACTATTTATGGTTTTGAGCATTCACATCTATGCTCAAGTTAACTATGTTTTATTATATTCTAATTATTTGTTATTAATACAATCGATTAAGCTGTGTTTAGTTTCTCATTCCATGATGTGGGCTTTGACATTTCAAGTGCTCCCTGTGTTGATTTATGGAGTCCGGTATCAGCTAGTAGAGAGAGGACCCCTCTAGGTATAATTCTGGGTGCATCTCACAATCATCAGGGCTCACTAGTAAGACTTCCTGTGACCACGAAAATGTGCTCTCATCTTTGCTGTTCAATATGGTGGCTGCTGAACACCTGAAATGTGGCTAGTGCCACTTAGGAGCTGAATTTTAAATTTGATGTACATTGAAGTTCAAAAGAAAACTGTCCTTGGGAAGCATGAGAAGGTTGGGATTCAGTGCTTCATTTCTACTTTTTAAAGGCCTTTCTTGAACCCAGTTTTTCTTAATCCCATTTCTAGCAGTAAAGTAAGCCCTAACGTTCTGAGACATCCACTGAACATTATCAATTCATTACTGTTCCGGACACAGCACAGGCTAGACTCTAGGTCCCCGAGTGGGTGTGCCAGGTAGAGCCTGCCTTCCAGATGGGGCTGGAACCCTCCAGAGGGTCTGGCCTGGCTATTATCTGTTACATGGGCCAGAGTGAGTCCTGGCTCCTTCTTAGAAGCAGATGTTTGATTTAATGGGGTAGGGTCACTGTGGGGAGGTAGCAGAGTCTAGGGCATCATTTTAACCACGTTCTGCAAGAGAAGTAAGCTCTACGGAGCATAATGGGAGTGCCCGTTTGCTCAGTGTTCCTGAGAGCGGTGCCTGCCTAGGATCATTCTAGGTGCACAGGGGAGAAGCGAGTTGATAATGTTTGATGGATGTCTTGGAACTTTAGGGCTCACTTTACTTCTGGAACAGGGATTAAGAAAAACTGGTCTTAAGAGAAACCTTTAAAAAGTAGAAATGAGGCACTGAATCCCAACCTTCTCATTCCTCCCAAGGACGTTTTCTTATACCTACAGAACAGCACAGGTATAAGAACGGAATAAGAGCCTATGGTATGGCTGAGACCTTGCCTGAGAGTCTCTGGTAGATAAGAAAACACCTTTGTTTTATCATTCAAGGACACAGTTCTAGCCAACCTCCAACCACAACTAACATCGTTTCCTTCACCACCATCATCCCCATCACACCTCCCCATCACTGTTTCTAGAACACCAGAAAGGACAGGATTTCCTGACCCATCATGCTTGGCACCATTTATTGGGTGAGAACAAACACAACCTTTTAAGAGCTTACAAGTACAGACAGATACACAGAATGCAGGCTGTGCTTGGCACATAAATCCTATCCTGAGAACTTATGTATAAACTGACACTTTTAAGACAATACATAGCTTACATTGTTAATATATTGTAGAAAAGTATAAGGAATGTGTGTATATATAGTGGTATAGTGTGTATATACACATACATATATACACAAACACACATATATCTGTATCATCTATCTATCTATCTAACATAGATTCAGACAATACAGAAATAGAAGTCTTTAAAGTACAAATGAAAAGTGAAAGTCTTTTTCCTTTCTTCTGCAAATATCTCTTCAGAAGGGTAACTTTTATGAACTTTTCTTGATTCCTCTCAGAAATTTAAAAAAAACACACCTATAGGTATAACTGTCAGTGTCAATCATACACACATACACACACACACAGTGTACAGGAGGACCTGGCATAGAGACAGGCTTTTTCACATAATATGTGTGAAGATTTTTACCCTTAATATAGGCAGACATAGCCCCTTTGTCCTGGCTACATAGTATTCCACCACATGGGGTTATGGGTTAAACTGTGTCCTTGTAAAGGTATGTTGGAGTCCTAATCCCTGGTACCTTAGAATGTGACCTTAGATGGAGACAGGGTCTTCACAGAGATAATCAAGTCACATTGAGGTCATCAGTGTGGATCCTAATCCAGTATGACTCAAAAGGGGAAATTTTAACACAGAGACAGACACACATGGAAGGAGGATGATATGAAGAAGCATAGGAAGAGGACCACCATTTACAAGCCTAGGAGAAAGGCCTGGAAGAGATCTCTCCCTTACGGCCCCTGGAAAGAGCCAACCCTGCCAACACCTTCACCTCAGACTTCTAGCCTCCAAAGTGTGAGACAATAAATGCCTATTGACAAAGAATACTGTTATTGGGTCAAGTTGTCATTCCAGGATCTACAGGAAACACCAAAAGCAGAGTCACCACTCTGCTGACCTGACTGCTTCCTTAGGAATCATCTGGAGTGAGAATGACGGGATGGGTAAGGGCTTGTCGCTGTTAGAAGGAGGTTTTAAGACAGCTGCCTGGGTTCTCTTGAAAGCTGTGATGGAAGCTTTCTGGAAGAGGTGGCATTCCACTGGTGCTATCATTTGGAGAAAAGAGTTCCTTGGGCACCCAGAAGACCCCCTACCTGAGCAAAGGTGCCTTCGCTGGACAGTTTGGAGAGCACCAAGCACATCCCTCTCAGAACCTGTGTAGCTGTGTGAGCCTTCCAGGTGGAAGTGGAAAGAAGCGGAAAGGACTGTCAGAACAAAGCCGGGCTCTGCCTGCAGGAAAATCTGGGCTGTGGTGCTGGCGCAGTGCCTGCCAAGTGAAATACCAGTTAGGAGATGTCACTGGAATGCAATTTAAAGAATAACTCAACCAGCACTTGAGGTTATTTAGAAAAATACCTGTGGTCACGTGCTTTGCAGAATGTTATGAACTAGAAATGAATCATTTGTACCCAGCCCAGAACAGATTTAATTACAATCCTCTCCTATGTTGCTTCTTTTAAAACTTGACCTTCTTTTCTGGTTGCTCTTCAAATTTGGTAAAATATCAACTTGATTTTTTTATTTGAAGCCAAGGAGGAATCTTTCTGTAGCTGAACTGTCTCAGGCAGGAAGAAGGGAGTTCAGAGGGAGAAGCCTTGCAATGTGGTGATGACAGCGGATTCCCTTTAATTACTGGGGAAATATCATTTACTTGTGAGAGTTGTCACATAATTTGTCCCAACAACTGCATCCAGCTTGTAAACAAAAATAAACATCTAAGGTGACACAAACAGAATAGCTACCAAGTGATTTGACAAGATTATGCCAGCCAAGCAAGCTTGATACCTATGTTTCTAAATGGGGGTCACTGTTCATACTCAGCACCAGGGGTTTAGGGGAGATATGGGTGAAGTGAGTTTTGCTTTTCTCAATCCAGGCATCCTTCATTGCCTGTGGCATTGTATTTGGAGAATCACGCACCCACAGCACCCATAGCAAGGGGTCTCTGGCTTGCCTGAGCACTGACATGGTTAGCGGGCTAAAAATGCCCATCTACTCACAGGCCAAAGGCTGCTGCTTCTACTCTCACCCTAGACCCTGGTGGAACGACATGGGCTCTCGAATGACTGACCCATAGTCACATGGGAGCTCTGGGACCCTGAGCAAATTTCATAAGCTCTCTGTATCCTAGTCTCCTCGTTGGTTAAATGGGATGATAATAATAATGACAGCCAGGTCACAGAGCTGTGGCGTTGATTAAATGAGGTCCTCTATGCGCCTGGCACAAACCAGGAGTTCAGTCGCTGGGGGTCTGTTCTGTAAGAACTATGATACTCAGCTCAAACCAGAACCAAGCTAGTCTGGCAGTTGAGCAAAATTTCCATTGCAAATTATAATCAGTGGTATTTTAGGCTCATAGAAAGCTTTTAACTTTGTAGTGCTATCATCTCCATTGTCTTGTTTTATCTTTCAGAAACCCCCACCCCCCTCAAGCAAGGAAGGGCAGAAAGCATCAGCCCAGTCTTGTGAATAAAGCAACTGAGGCTCAGTCAAAGGAAATGATCTCGTAGCAGCTCTCCAGCATGGGAGACAGAGGGACCAGTGAATTTTCGACTCTGCCAGGAATCACATCTTTCCAGAGGGCGAGGTGGGCTTCTTGGGATCCAGGCCCTTCCTTCTTTTCCTGGCCCTATCTCCCAGAGCCCTTCCTAGCAAGGTGGCATTCCCCCACCCCCTGTTATGTCTTCCAGGATGTGGGCCTACAAGGGGACACTTGCTCACCTGGGGGACGTTTCTGGCCATAGGACTTAAACCTGTTTATTTAGGTATGGAGACAGGCTATGTGGAGAAACTAGATCTTGATGTCAGGTGGACAAAACAGACAGCAGTGTCTGGTGTGTTCTGAATAATTTTTATTGACACACCTGAGGCAGGTTAGTGACTACACACCCCGCTCACCTCTCGGCCACTTAGGGGGTCCAAACATTACATTTTTCTCCATAATCTTTGGTGGATGAGGCAGAAGTAAAAATCCATCCACTATGGTTCTCCTCTGGGCAAAGGACACCCAGGCTGAGACTGGAGCTGGGGGGATAGGGAGGGAGAGGAAGCCAGGTGCCCCCCAGCCGCACAACAGGACAAAGTGGGGCAAAGACAGGCCAAGGCAAAGGAGAAGCCAGATGGGAACGAGGTAACCACCAGACCTGTGGCGGCGGGGTGGCAAGGCCAGGTGAGCAGGCTGCGGCAGCCAGGCCTGGGGAGGCCTGGCGCATGGACGCGGGCCCTGTGGAAGTGGCCTGCCGGAGGACTGCTGATGGGCGGGAATCTGGCTGGGCCAGATGGTCCTCCTCTGGGGAAGGTCTTAGATTTTTTATAAAACAATTTTCTTCTTTCTATGTTTGAAGCAGAATGTCTTGCTGAGCCCTCATGTAAAGGACATTGAATTATATCAGACTATCTGCCTAAATAGAGAGGTAAACTGAGGCAGCTCAAATTTGTCAAAAAGATGAGTTCACTTGTGAGTAGTGGAGGAACTGCAATTCAAGATACACGAACTCAAGGCCATTGAGGGTTTGGGGTAGGTTGTATTTATGGGCAGGGAATGTAAAGAAGGGAGAGTTCAGTTAGTCTGTTAAAATAAAAAACAAACAGAAGCCAGTTTTGAAATCTCCAAGCAGACAAAACCAGTCCAGCCACACAAACAAAGCTCAATCCAGCTTATTTTATGAGACCAGCCCAACCTGGGTCATTTCTTGTCCATGCCTCTGGAAACTGTAAGTTAAACTTCCCAAGATTGATGTGAGGTGACCCCTGACCAACTCCTTATCATTTAAATTCCAATATTATCAGTTTTCTGTAAATCAGGCATTTTATGGAAAATCAGTCTCTCAGTCTTTATGTTTAGTTTTTATGAGGGCACATGCATGAGATTTTTCATTTGCTATCCTGTGGTTCCATTGCAGACTGAAATCCTTTGACAGAATAGTACCTTCATCATCAATCTTGCATAAGAATTTAAGAATATTCAGTTTTACCTCGTTCCCTCTTATCTCCCCAACTGAAAGTAAATCTCCCTTTCTACAGCATGCAACCCAGGGCTCAGAGCACTGCTGGCCTGATGGATTGCTTATTTCTAGCTATCTTTTTTTGAACCCTTTCCTCAGGACAATGACAGTGGCACTTGAGAACACTGAAGCTCCCAAGATACGCCTCCCTTGAGACTCTTGGGTGGGAAGCTGTTTCCTAATCCCCTGAAAGCAATCTATTTATACCCTGAAATCTGAGTTTTTCAGGAAATGTATCATTATTAGAGCTTGCGTAACTCCAGTTATGTTAGAGAACTATGTCTACTGCCCTAGAATCATCTAAAGCGTGTTCTCAGACCCCCACGACTGGCAGAGCGGGTAAACTATCCTCTTCATTAGCCGCGTTCTGACTTCTCTGGAAGGCCTCTAAGTGGCCTCTTTGTTCCGGGATTGTGCAAGTGGATAACAAAGGAGAGTGTTTATGCTTGCTTACCAACGAAAGGTTGTTAATGCTGCTTTTCAGGCCTCGAACTGATTTTCTCTCCTGGCTGTAGCCTTGTCAAGACAGCCACAACCCACACAGTGTCAGGTGGAGCCACAGAGAGGTGTCCAACGCTGACTGCTGCTGTTCCTGCCCGGCCGGGGCAGGCCCAGTGCTCACAGAGAGGGCAGGGCAGTCGCTGCAGCTCCCATCCCCAAAAGGACAGGGTTTGGAACACAGGTGGAAATGCAGGACAGGGTAAATTGGCCATTCGGGGAGTGGCCATGGCTTCAGAATGGGGAGTGGATTGCCAGGAGGCAGGGGCAGGAGCTGGAGACTGCTGTGGGCTGAAGCAAACTGGGGCAGAGGAATCCTCAGGTGAGAACTTGGGTGGAAAGCCAGGGGCAGAGGGCGGAGAGCAGTGAGAGAGCCCTGAAAGGTCAGGGTGGGTGCAGGCAGGATGGCACAGAGCCCCATGCAGGGATGAGTTTGCACGGGGCCCCCAGTTAAGTGGTCACCAGACATCTGGATGCCACAGACCATTTATTTTATTTTAGATTTTGAAGTAGAGCTAAGGTGGGAAGGAATGAAGTAGGTTACGAACTTTGTTTTGTCATGTGGGGACACAGATCCACACCCACACACAAAATGAATCCTATTCTAGTGCTTTTGTAAATGAAAAGGTATTGTAATACATTTCAGGAAGAAAACATAGGAAGAGGAAATTTCAAAGTAAAGGACGATAAAAGGACAATACTCTTGGGAAAGAATAGCCAGCAACCGTGTATCACATGTTTGCCAAGACCGAGAATGTCACTGGAGGCTGGCTGGTCACGCAGACGGGCTCTGCCACCCACAGCAGGGAGCAGTGGGGAGAGTCTGGTGGTGGTGGTGGTGGTGGGCAGGGGGGTTGGGGGGCGGGGTGCATAGCCTGACGTTTCAGGCAGGCAGGGAGCTGGGGAAGGGCTGAACACTGGTGTTAGGGAGATCGTGTGGCACCACTCTGGGACCTTTTCTCCTAAAATGCCCCTAAACCTCCCTCATTTATCCCTGGCCATCAGCCAGCCAGTACTCATGTCTCACCTGGACCATGAATCGCCTCCCGCTGCTCTCCCTGCTTCCACCTCTTACTTTCATAATCCCTTCTCCACCTGGCAGCCAGAATGATCTTTGGCTTGAAGAGACTTGATCCTGTTTCTCACCTGCTAATATCCTTCAACAGCTTGTCAACAGGCCCAACCCAAAGCCCAACACTCAGACCCGAGGCCCTGCTGAGCAGCCTCTGTCTGCAGCTCTGACATTGTGGGATCTCCTGGCTTGCAGGGCTGCAGCCACATTGGACATTGTTCAGTCTCTCCAGTGAGCCACCCACCCGTCACATCCTCGGTCCTGTTCTTCCTCTGTCTGGCATACATTCTCCTACTCTTCACCAACGTAGCTCTGTCAGGTCTCAGGGAAATGGAACACCCACTGAAGGTCTTTCTGGAGCCCCCATACCAGCTGGGCTCCTGCTGTTCCCAGGTCAGCTGTATACTTTCCTCATAGCACATCACTGTTTGTGTGCTGAGGGCCTCCAAGACCCCCCACATTTGGAGATTTGCTAGGATTCACAGGACTCAGTATGCAGTTGTACTCATGGCTAAGATTTATGGCAGTGATGAGTATGGGTGCACACTGGGATCATAAGGGAGAAGATGCAGGCAAAGTCTGGAGGAATCTGCATGTAGGCTTCTTCATGCTCTGCCTCCGTGAGGGTCACTTAGAGCACATCCTCCCCCAGTAGCAAAAGTGCAGCAACGTGTGTATGATGTTTCTGCCCTGGAAGCCCACTAGAGCTCTATTTTTTATTGTCAATATTTTTATTGGGGCTGTTCACATAGGCATACCCAAATCCCAAATCCCCAGGAGGAAAGCAGGTGTTTAGCATAAACCCATTGTTTGCACAGATGAGGCACAGGGAGCCACCTGTAGCAGTTAACTGTTGACTGGGGACACTGTGGGGGCCAAGTTCCCAAAGGCCAGCCAAGGCCCAACCTTGTAAACTGGCTTTTCCATGCACAGCAGTCTCAAGGCCCACTTGGTTAACTCTTTTTTTGCAGTTTTATCATGGGAACCTTATCTCCATGTCTCATTCTGTGGTCTGTGTTGTGCACTAGACAAAAGCTGCAGGAGGGCAGGTCCCCCTCTGCAGAGATGCCCACCATGCCCAGCATTCTGGCATGTCACAGGCCCTTGGCAGAGTCCCTAGGAGCACAGCTGGGCCTGCTGGGGTCTGAGCCCTGGTCTACTCCTGCTGAGCTGTGTGGCTTCATCTCTCTCAGCCTCAGTTGTTTTTTTATCTGCAGTAAGATGGTAATTATAGTCTTTCCCCATTGAATTGCTGGGATTGCTGTGGTGCTATTATGTGTTCAGTGGAGGCATCCTGAGATGTGGGCCTGGACTCAGAAGCCAAGTGTGGGTCCCTGAGATTTTTATTAGGGAGAACTGAAAAGTAATGTGGCTTGTCTTGCAGACCCAAGAAGGAGGAGAGTGAGAATTGCAGCTGTAGCTCTGAGTGTTTGCAGGAAAAGATGTCAACAGGATGGAGCTATGAGTCTGGGGAAGGGCTGGTGCTGACGCACTTTGACAAGTCCTCAATGGTCCAGTCCCAGCCCCCACTCACCCTCAAACTGTGCCGCGTCTTCTTGAGGAGGAGCTTGGGTTTGGTAAGCAGGTCCTGATGCCGGTGCTCCACCCTCAGGTGTGCTCTACAGATGCTGACCTTGCCCGTCCTGCCCTCCCTTCTCCCTTCTTCTTCCAGGGCACCCACCTGTCCCACCGCTCTGCTTAGCTGACTGTTCTGCTCCATGGGTCTGCCTCAGCCTCACTGACAAGACTGGACCTGTTGACACAAGGGTGGATTAGTGCAGCTTGGCCCTGGGCTTCTGACCTGTGAGTCTGGCTTGAAAGGATGAGCTGGACCTAGAAGAGTCTTTCCATAAGAATTTGGACGGGCCCCGAGAGGCAGTGCCAGCAAGCAGGTAGGGCGCCAATGATAACAGAGCTGGGAGGTTCATTCCAGGCCAGGTCAAGCCAGACCCTTTGTGAGTCAAGGTAACCAGCCAGCAGAAATAGGAATGCTAGTGTGCAGGGTGAGGAAGTGTGGACAGAAGTGGAAAGGCTTAGAAAGACACCCTTTAGCACTGCCTTGGGCCTGCGGGCTTTCCTGCTCCAGCTCCTGTGCTCATGCATCTTATAATTTGAGACCATTAAAAGATCCAAGTCATGTTGAGTTTGGGCTCCATCTCATGTGAGCTGTGTGACCCTCAGGCAAGCCCCTGAACTTCTCTGAACTTCAATCTCCCCAGCTGTGTTATAGGGAGAGAAATACTGTCAACTTTGCAGTTATCGTGAGGCCTCCACGATACCAAAAAGGGCCTAGCACAGTCTCTGGCACATGGCAATGTTTGAAAGCCTTACACAGTATTAGGATACTTTCACAACTCCTCTATCTCTTGGGGTCATTCAGATGGCTCTGTGTTTCCATTTGACCATAACAAATCAAATGGATCCGATGGGTGATCCTTTCCTCCTCAGAGGGATTCTTACAGGGAAATTAGTTCCTAAGCATTGACTTCCATTGTTTCCTGCTGCCGGGAAGAATGCATATGGTTATTGAGCAGTATTTTTCTGACAGCTGATTTCCCGTTTTTCAAAGCACTCAGAATTCTATTTCTGTATTTCATGCAGTTAGAAGGCCTCCATTAAATTCCATATGCACCCTTCAATGATTTTTTATAGTTTCTCTGGGAGTCTGACTTTCATCAAGGATGGTAATGGGCCCCCCAATACTCTTTTTGACCAATGGAGGCTTATCAATTCTCACAATACTACTTAACATATGAAACAAGTATCCGTGATCTATTTAGCATTTAGAAAAATAGAGGCCGTAAGAAATGAAGCAATTCAATAGCAATAGCACAGACCAGTCTTCTAGAGCTGTTGAGCCTGCAAAAATTCAAACCCCCACCTATGGCTCCATCCATCCCTCCGCCGGCTCTTCTCTTTGCCTGGAAGATCCATCCTGCTGTTCACCACGCCTCAGGTCAGGGCATCCGTATGCTCTGGCTCCAATAACTCCTTCTTCCCTGTGTCGCAGGGTGTGACACCCCCTCCTCTCTCCACCACACTCTTCCTGCTGGAACTGCAGGGATGCAGACAAGAGAGTTGGCACATTTTACATATCCATTTATCAGTTGATGAATATTTGTGTAGTTTCCACCTTTTGGCTATAATAAATAATGCAGCTATCAACATTCACATATACTTTTTGTGTGACTTAATGTTTACATTTCTCATGGTTATGTATGCTGCAGTGTGTTGTTTAATTTCCATTTTACTTGTGAATTTCCTAAATTTCCTTCTGTTATTTATTTGTCATTTAATTCATTTGTCATGTGTGTTAGTCAGGGTCCTCCAGAGAAAGAGAACCAATAGGATATATATAGGTATAGAAGACCAGTCATGGGAATTGGCTCACTTGATTATGGAGGCTGAGATATGCCATGATATACTTGCTCTCTGTAAGCCGGGGAACCCAAAACACACTTGTGGTATAATTCAGTTCAAGTCCGAGGGTCTGAGAACAAGGGGAACCAATAGTATAACTCCTAGTGTGAGGCTGAAGGCCCAAGAATTCAGTGGGAGGTGGGGGTGGGAGGGAGCAGCTGCTGTAAGACCTGAAGTCCAAAGGTCTGGGAACCTCCAGTGTCTGAAGGTAAGAGAAGATGGACAAACCAGTTCAAGAAGAGAGGGAGAGAGAATTTACCCTTCCTTCACCTTTTTATTCTTTTCAAACCTTCAGCAGATTGGATGATGCCCACCCACAATGGTGAGGGTGATTTAAATCAGCCTACTGATTTAAATGCTAATCTTCCAGAAACACCCTCACAAACACACCCAGAAATAATGTTTAACCAGCTCTCTAGGCATCTCTCAGTCCAGTTGAATCAACACATAAAATTAACCATAGCATGGTGGGAGAACATACTTGGTATGGTTTCAATCCTTATGAGTTTGTTAAGGATTATTTTATGGCCTAGCATATGGTCTGTCTTTGAGAATGTTCTATGCACGCTTTAAATGTGCTTCACAGACGTCTGTTAGGTCTAGTTGGTTTGTTGTGTTCTTCATGTCTTCTATTTGCTTGTGTGCTTCTGGCTACTTGTACCTATTATTGAAAGTGGGATGTTTCTCAATTATTATTTGTTGAGTTATTTTCATTTCTGTCAGTTTTTACTTCATGTATTTGAGGCTCTGTTGTTAGGTACACATATGTTTATAATTATTTATTACATGGTCAACTGTTCCTTTCATTATTATATAATGAAACCTCTTTGTCTCTAGTAACAATTTTTGTCTTAAGGTCTATTTTATGTAGTATTAGTATTGCCATTCCAGCTTTCTCAGCTATTTTTGGTTACTGTTTGCATGTTTTTCCATCCTTTTACTGCAATCTGTGTCTTTGAATCTCAAGTGTGTCTCATGTAGATAGTGTATAGATAGATCCTATTATTTTATCCATTTTCCCAATCTGCCTTTTTGAAAAGACATTTAAATTTAATGTAATTAGTGATAAATGGGATTTGCATCTATCATTTGTTATTTGTTTTCTCTATTTCTTATGTCTTTGTTCCTCTACTCCTCTTTGACTACCTTCTTTTGTGGTAGGTGTTTATATTTATTAGTGCACCATTTTAATTCACCTATTGCTTGTCTTTATAATATTTTGGGGTTATTTTCTTAGTGATTGTCCAGGGGATTATAATTAGCATCTTACTGTAAAACAATCTAGTTCATATTAATACTAACTTTATTTCAACAGTATTCAGATGTTTTGCTTTGATATAAGCCCCATTCTGTTCCTCCTCTGTTGTTCATATATGTTCATCTTTATGTATTATAAGCTCATTAACACAGTTTTGTAATGATTTCTTTATGGAGTTGTATTTTCCATCAGGTAATAGGGGAAAAGAGGTACAAAATACTTTATACTGTCCTTTGTATTTACCTTGTTGCCAGTGCTCTTTATTTTTTTGTATGAATTCAAATGACCAGCTACTATCCTTTATTTGAGCCTGAAGGACCTTCTTTACTATTTCTTACAGGGCAGGTCTGCTAGCAACAAATTTCTGTGTTTTTGTTCACCTGAGAATATCTTAATTTATTTTGCATTTTTGAAAAAGTTTTGCTGGATATAGAATTGTTAACGCACAGGTCCCCTCTCCTCCCCAGCATTTCAAATATGTCATGTCATCTCATTGCTCCAGACCTCCACAGTCTGTAATGAAAAATCAGTCAACAATCTTTTTGAGGATTCTTTGTTCTTATGATTAGTCATTTCTCTCCTGCTGTTTTCATAATTCTCTCTTTGTGTTTGTCTTTCAACACTATGGCTATGATATGTTCAGGTGTGGATCACCTTGAGTTTGTTCTATTGGAGTTCATGGAAAGTCCTGGATGTATAGATTAGTGTAATTCATCACATTTGGGAAGTTTCAGGCCATTATTTCTTCAGATATTCTTTCCGTCTCTTGTTTTTCTCTCCTGGGTCTCTCATTATGCATATGTTGGAATACTGGATGGTGTCCCACACAATTTTGAAGCTCTGCTCATTTTGCTTCATTCTTTTCTTTCTGTTTTTCAGATTGGATAATTTCAATTGACCTTTGTTCAAGTTCATGATTCTTCTGTCAGCTCAAATAATGCTGTTGAGCCCCACTAGTGAATTTATCACTTCAGTTATTGTAGTTTTCAACTCCGAAATTGTATAGAATGATTTTTGTCTCTGCTGATATTCTTTCTTTGGTGAGACATCATTATCTTACTTGCTTTTAATTCTTTAGACATGTTTTCATTTATTTCTTTGAACATATGTATAATCATTGATTTAAAAGTCTTTTACTAGTAAGTGCAACATCTAGGCCTGAGGGGCCTATTGACTTTTTTTTTTCCTGTGCATGGTTCATACTTTCCTATTTATTTTTGTGTTTTATAATCTTTCTTTGAAAACTGGACATTTTAGATAATATAATGTGGCAACTCTGGAAATCAGATTCCATCCCTCACTCCACCCCTGCAGTTTTTGTTACTGTTGTTTGCTGTTCTTTTTGGTATTTTTAGTGATTTTTTTGGACTGAATTATTTAATGGTTGTATTCCCTTCAGTGTCTGGCCACTGACTCCTTGGTTAGCTTCATAATCAGCTAACGATTATCAGTGCTTTCCTTAGATGCTTTGAACCATTATGTCTCCTACCCTTTGCCCAGGGGCTCTGTGCTTTCAGAACATGCCTTCAATATTCAAATTGTTCACCTCTTTGCTTTACCCTTTATTTCCTGCTGTGCAAGGCTTCTAGGTCATCCAGTGTGAGAGACTGGGGCCATCACAGGTCTTTCCTAGGTATGTACACAGGTATGTACTTTTCAGTTCCTTCTAAGACATCATGCTCCAGATCTTCCTTTTAAATTTTTACCCAGGCTCTTGTTTGTGCCAAGTGGCTTAGGAGCCTCAGGCAGCTATAATGTTAGACAATTGCTACTGATTAGTTACAACAAATGTTTTAATGATAGAGCTTTTACCACAGAACAGCTGTGAGTCAGGTCAAATAATGAGAAAAAACTATGAATGGGGTCCTTCCAGGGAACAATGAAACAGATCAGATAGTGACAATGCTCTGGGAATGAGACTTTTTGAGATGCTCCAAACATGGTCTGCTCCCTCCCTGCAAGGCGCTAGTTTTCACTGCCAGTGAAAGGTTGTGAGGCTGCTGGTTTGCAAAGCTACCACTAATCTCCGGAGAGCAGGATGGCAGCAGGTCAACGACACACTGTGCTGCTCTTGTAGCGGTTCATTGTGTTTTTTCTCAAATAAGGCCAGTCGGGCTTTCATCAGGTTTTTTCCCAAATAAAAGCTTGTCAGACTGTGGTAAACTTTTGGTTAATGTTTATAGTTCTAAAAGAGTTGAGTTTGACCATTTTCATCATTGTTTTACTTGCTTTGATGGATGGACAGATTTACAGAGTTCCTCAACTCGCCATTCCGTAAGTCCAGCCTGTCTGTTATTTCTTTACATGGCTGTTTCCTAATAAATGGTGAGTTTTGAAGTCTAGAATAGTTTCTAACTCATGTTTTTATTTTGTCTACTTGATCCAGTATGGACATGTAGCAGGTGCCCAATAAATGCTTGTTAAATTACTAGTGGAGAAAATTCTAAGTAAGTACAGGTTCATCCATAGCCTCCACAGAGTTCCTTTACAAGTATCCTTCTAGAAGAATGGGAGCAGAGGTGTGAAACAGGCAAAGCTTACCTTTGATGTGTCTCTCAGTGGGGCTGTAGATGTGGTGGTAGTAGAAGGCCCACACATCTATTGGAAATTAATTACAAGAGGTGTAGAGTGCTGTCGAACCTCAGTTCAGGGTATTACCTTCCCAGCGGATTGTGTACTTCCTTTTGGACCATCACAGAACTTTACATGACTAGTGAGACATTCAAGGTGGCCTTGTGCAATGCATCCTCTTTTACAGGAGAACCAAGGGTAACAGGAAAGTAATGTGCTCAGAATAACACAGGTAGTTTGATGCAGAGCCCAATTTTCATATCCCTCAGTTTAGGGTTCTTCCCAAACTTTCTGTTATTCTTAAAGGTAGAAAAGGCATTGACTCTCTGTCTTGTCAATGGGTTTCAGCCCCAGGCAAGTTCGCTATGGATTCAATGTGACCAAAGAAATTGACAGTTCTTGGGGTGAAAGGGTTATACCCAAATTTACTTCCAGGTGGCAGGTCAGTCACTAGAATCCCATTCACTCAGAGCAAGTCTGCATGCAGCAAGCCGGTCTCTGCCTCTGGGCCCCTCTGCCTGCACAGTCGTCCCCCACAGCCATCCTCTGGGCCTCTCTGCACAGTCTTCCCCCACAGCTGTCCTCTGCTCTGCTCTCCTGCAACCTTGCAGCCGTGCTACCCTGTTGCCCAGAGCTCTGGGTAGAGCTCTTTACATAGAGTCAATAGCAATGTATTGCTCACAGGTGTGCAGTGAGCCAGTCAACCAGGGCCAGGTGAGAATCCTGGTCACAGGTACTTTCATTTTATCCACACCCTCTATTGGTGGAGGAGAGACAAGGATGGATGTGAGTGGCATTGGGCCTGGGTTTGGAAGATAAAGTTCAGGTCTGTTTGTGCCACTAATAATTGTGTGATTTTTTCACATCTTCACCTGTTTCAGCCTTGGCTCCTTTAGTGCAAAATGTTGATGATAATACCTACCAGCAAACTGGGTCATCGGAAGGATTCCGGGAAGTAATGTGTGTGAACCCCATACTTATGCTCTTAACAGCCACAAGGTTGGAGAAAAAATAAACATAGGAGACAATGACTCTTCTGGGTTTTGTATTTTTTTCTTTTTCTTTCTCCTCTTCTTCCTCCTCCTCCTTATTCATAAAAAATGAACTCACACAAGAAAATGTCTAAATGTACTCACTAAGAGAGGAAAATATTCCCTCAGACTAACAAAGAACTCATATGCTTTAGTTCACCCTACTCTGGACAAATGAGTCCCGGCTCATCTTCATGACTGAGGATGAAATTAGGAGCTGAATTAGGAACTAAGTGAGTAGAGTTTTAGCTTTCCTCCTCTTTTAGTCTTTGAAAGCCTGAGCAGACTGATCACATGTGTTTCGTCTGAGCACTTCGTTCCCTTCCCACTGGACTCCTCTCTCTTGTTACCTGTTAAGTGCCAAGCCCTGCAGTGAGCTCTGGGTAGCCAAGAGTGACAGAAGGCCCAGTCTCCGCTCTCAGCTGTTCTAGATCTGTAGTTGACATCACTGAAAAGAATTGTTTGCCTCTGTTACAACAAACCAGCAAACAAACTCATAGGTATACTGACATGGCTTAACAGATCCCTGTTATGGGCTGAATTATGTTCCCCTGCAAATTCGTAAGGTGAAGGTCTAACTCCCGGGACCTCAGAATGCGGTTGTATTTAGAGATAGGGTCTTTAAAGAGGTAATTAAGTTAAAATGAGCTGTGAGGGTGGCCCTAATATGACTTAGTTCCATCTAAGAAAAGGAGATCAGGACACAGACATGCACAGAGAGACCACTTACGGCAAAAGGAGGCCGTCTACAAGCCAAGGAGAGAGGCCTCAGAATGAAACCAGCCCGGCAGACACCTTCAACTTCAACTTCCAGCCTCCAGAACTGTATGGAAGTAGATGTCTATTGTTATAAGCTCCCCAGGCTGTGGTATTTTGTTATGGCAGCCTGAGTCAATCAATTCGGTCCTCGCCAGGAACTGACCACTTGGGACGTTAGTACTGCCATGGCTGGTCACAGATTGAGATGGTAATAAATGTATTATCGTGCTGGGAACGTTAAAGATAACATTTTATTAATTTAGTTCCATTATACCCACATAAGCCCACATGTTCTCCCCCCACCCATCTGGAGGACAGAGCTGGGCTGTCTCCTCATCTGTAATGGAAAGATGAGGTGTTAGTGCAGGAATAGAACAGACACTCCCCACCAAATCCTGAGTTATGAGAAGGTTTTGAAGTGGAAAAACACTTACTGTAAGGTTTAGAGAAAAAAAGATGACAAACCTTATATTTAATGTAATTCTTGTGTAGAAACAATGAACGTTATACACTTATATATGGAAAAATATTGGAAGGGTAGTTGTTTTGGAAGCTGGTACTGCAGTGTATTTTTTTCTTCTTTTCTATTACCTACTTATCTGTGTTTCCCATATTTTCTATAGTGAGCCTGTTTACTGCCCTAATGAAAATCAGATCAGTAAGGTGTGTCTTGGAAAAAGATCTCCGATTTGATGGTAATTTCTGGGGTGTATGCTTGTTCCTTCCCTGCTTCAAAATCTTTTCTCACATGTAAACAAGGTGAAATAGGAATCTAAAAATTTCCATGATTCAGACTTAGATGATTTGAACCTTTTGGTGATTCCTTATACTCTCTATGAAGAGACAGAGTTAATAAAGTAAATTTATACCCAAACCAGTTCAATGGCTAGTGTACTTTCAAAATCAATTTTTTTCCTAAATACTTAAAAACACCAAAACTCCATTGTAGCAGTGCCACGTCTGCATATAAAAGATAACCTCTATGATGTATTCACTAACGAGGCTCTCAGAACACCCATTCTTAGCAATACTTACTTGATTATCTTAGGTTCTGTTACTGGGTGTGGCAAATGCTAGCAAACACATATTACTGGCACTGTTTCAACAGCTGCACATATATTAACTCCTCAAGAAGTCCCCACTGTGATCCTACTAAAGACACCATTATTATCCTAATTTTTCCAAGGAGGAAACTGAACTACAAAGAAGCGAATAATTTGTCCGGGGCCACACAGTAAGTGGTGGAGCTGGGATCTGAACTGTGGCAGCCTGGCTCCTGAGCGTGACTGCCCCCCATGGCGGAGAGGACCTGAGATAATAATAGCTCTACTCTTCACATGAAATGATTGACAAGGTGGCTTGGCGTTGATTCAGCCAGGACCTTCTCCTTTCCTCCTCACACCTGAGTTAGTGAACTTGGCTCCGCCTGGTGGAGCATAATGAAGTGGAATAAAGCAAAGACGCAAACCATTCCATTCTGTTGGTAGTGTACCGTCTCATGCTCCCTCTCCATTGTCTGTCTGTTGTTATTTCTGAAATTCTGGCAGACTTTGCTAAGAGTGTCAAGTAATTCAAGTGAACTGTTTCACAGAGTGTGCTCACATGCTTCTCTCTTCTGTTCATTTCCTAACCACTTTCTCAGGTTAGAGATGCCCAGTTTAACAGAGAATAAAGTAGTAGCTTTGTAATAAATCTTGGAAAGTGTAGAGAAAGTACTCTCTTGCTGTGTTTGGCAGATCAAATTAAGAAAGCAAGCTCATCTCCTTAGAAGAAATTCAATTCTTAGAAACTCTCCCCATCGTCACACAGTTGTGAGGACAATTGCAGATTGATTAATTTAAGTGAATTGGAAGCAATAAATACAAGAGGACGTTTTCCAAAAATGGCTTTGTCAGTGTTTTAAATGGAAACTCCACACACGGAAAAGCCTACTTAAGTGACCAGTTCATTGAGCAGCCTTCTTATTTGTATGCACGGAAAATCTAAGAGACCTGTGCACAGCGCTGGCCAAGAGGCTGCCCACGGGGGACGTTTGCCACTGCTCACTCTTTCTCTGCTGGAGGCCTGCGATACAAAGACCAGGTTCCTTTTATTTCTCTTTGAAGTTGTTTTCTGCTTTCAGGGAAGTCTCCCAGTTTAAGAGTGAGGGTCAGTCAATTTTAGTTCAAAAGGTGGGCTGGGCAACTGACCCTGGTGTCTCCAACCTTGGGTGGTTTTGCTGGAGTTAGGTGTACTCCAGTTAGGCTTTCAAGGTGCTTGCTGAGATTTGTGCTAGAAGAACCTCTGATTATTTTGTGCAAGAAGTCAGACAGAGATTGAGTTCTGGAGCAGCAGGTTAAATCTGGGTAAGGTAGAAAGCTAAAGAATGGCCTGCCATTGGAGATAGAGGGGACAGGAAACCAGAGGCAGGGTGGCAGCCTGCTGCCCTGCCTGTGGCTGGCTTACTGGGGCAGCAGTCTGACTTGTTCCCAGAGTGTGACCTGAGGGGCCACAGAACTGAAAGGCCTCCTGCTTTCCAGCCAGGATGGGCCGGGACCCTCTGGTCAGCGCCCTCTGAAGGTCTCTCTCCTAAAGGAGCCCAGTGTGGGAGCTTTGGCTGCTACTTAGATGTTTTATTCTTTCCTTTTCATTCTCCTCTGCTTCCAGCGCCCACCAAGATCAGCAGAGGAGAAGGAATTTGCTATGGGATCAAAAGATCTCCTTTTGTTTACTTTTTTATGTATTGATTCAAACTTTATAAGGGAGAAAGTACTAATCTGGCAAACAGCTTGGGCCAGAGATAGGGACGGCAGCTCCCTGCGCGCTCGTGAGCTCTGTGGCTCCTTGGAGAACTGGAGTGATGAGGTTTACAGGCACAGAGGCAGGGGTTCAGGGTTCAGTGCCTGACCCACTCACTACTCACTAGCTGTGCATGGGCAATCCATTTAAACTTGCCAACAGTTTCTTTAGCTACAAAACAGGGATGGAAATACTTAGCTCACAGCTTTATTGAATGGGATGAAGACATGACATATTTTAAAGTGTTTTGGAACTACAAGCAATCATTCAAATAAGAGCTCACTGGAGCTGAACACTGCCTCCATGTAACAAAGATGACATAGTCCCTGCGAGTGGAAATCTGATTATTAAACCCATTTCTTGAATTGTCATCATTCTCTCATAAGGCTCAGGATTTTATCCAGATTTTACTATAGACTGAGATATAATACAGCATTTATCATATAATAGGCACTTAAGTGTTCACCCTCTTCCTTCTATAATTGACGGGAAGTCATATTCCAGGGAATGTCACGCCTGCTTTCATCATTCTGTAAATATTATGAACTGCTTGCTCTGTGGTGCTGTGGATTTGATTTTACAAAGTGATCAGGGATCACTGAGCCCTTGTAAGACTTCTAGGAGAGAGGGACAGCGACGTTCTGCAGTGTCAGTCTTCAGGGATCTCCAGCACCAGCATACATGTCCGACAAAGAGCAGCTGCCCAGGAAGCTGATAGAGGAAAGAACAAATCAAAGGGCAGCAACTGTTGCTCTTTGTCTTTACTAATGCTTATAAAGTCTGCTGAATCCTTCCTGCTAGAAAACCAGCAAAGTTCAGAGCTTTTACTCAGCATTGCCAGGGAGATCTTGGTATGTTCACTTTACACTTTTGCAGACTTTAAAGCCTAATAATTTATATTCTGTTCCGATAACTTGAAAAGTAATAAATTGAGACGGGTATTCTTCAGGGAAGAAGTAGAAAAAGTGAATTATACAACAAGCTTGACCGTGACGTTGTTTTCATTTTGGTCCTTATATTTTCTTGTATATATAATTCAGTCCCATAGCCACTTAAACACTTAAAGGTTAGGAAGTTAGTACTTAAATGCTGACAGAATGATTGATCGCTCTTTAGGTCAATGGAGAGGACTGCGTGTATGTTTATGGGATCTCATCTCCTCTGTTATCATGGAAATAGGATGCCACATTAAATTGAATAAGCCAGTACCATAATTTAGAGCCAGATTTTAAGGAAAAAGGAGTTGAACTCGTGTGTCATTGTCTGATTTTCATTTTTTTTGCTAACATTATCCTGATTTTAAAATACAAAACCAGTTCAGTCTCCATGATCAATACTGTTGAAACTCTGAACTTGGGAACCCTTCATAGCGCCACGATCCTGATGTAGTAAGTTGGCTGCAGAGGTTCAGTTTCACCACAGGTAGGTCATGATTGAGACCACTGATTGCAATAGGGCTAATAAGAGCAGAAATGGGCTTGGGGAGGAAGCTAGTTTGAGCCTTGGCTTAAAAATGCTAGTGGAGATCGTGTGAATAGTGGAGCAGATAGTTGGAGTATGAGTCTACAGTGCATCAGGAAGGACTAGTGAGCAAGGTGGATTTGTCTATCATTGAATCCAGAGCATAGGTTAGCTGGCAAGGTTTTTCTGTAAAGGACCAGAAAGTAAATATTTTAGGCTTCTGGACCCTCGGGTCACTGTAGCAGCTCTGCCATTGTAGTGCAAGACTAGCTTTAGGCAATATGCAAGTGAGCCGGGTATGACTATGTTCCAATAACTTCATTTCAAAAACTGGAGTTGGAGTGAGAGCTTTGGGGGGAGAGGAAGGGAGGTGAAAATTGGTTAGAGGTCCATAGTTTGTTGGCCTCTGCTCTAAACTATGGGAATGGATGAACTTATGAAATGAGCATGTGGAGTGAACAGTGTTCAGAAGAGAACCTGGGAAATGCCTATTTCCTAGGCAAAGGCAGAGAAGGAGCTGGGGAAGGAAAGGGAAGCATTTCCAAAGGGAGAAAGGGAACCCTGAGAGCTGAAGTGCCTCAGAGACAAGGAGTTGGTGTTCTAAGGAGGAAGACTGTGCAATGATGCTTAAATACCACCAGGAGGTTCAGTGGGATGGGCATTGAGCCGAGACGGTTGGTAGAATGATATTTCTGATGTTTGAGAATGAAGTTAGGAGAGGGATGGGCACTTAAGCCCACTGGATGCAGGTGGTCATCAAGGTGACAGGCAGGGAGGTGTGTGGGATGGTGGAGAGCCAATGGGGAAGCCAAGAAGAGAGTGCTTTTCAGACTAGGGGAGATGGGTAAGTTGGGGATGCTGAAGGGAAAGAGCCAATGCATTAGATTTTTAAGTCACCAGAGAGAAGAAATCCTAGATGCAGTAATTCCTGGAGGAGATGTGATCAGGGTCATAGGAGAAAGGAATTTGTTGAGCTTTACTCCATGGCAGGGGGTAGGCAGGGGATAGCGCCCCATTAAGCCCATTACAATGGCACAGTATGGTATTTACACCAGACACTGCTAAATGTAGATGCCCAATATCCATTCCTCGTGCTTCCTTACTAATATCCTCCCAATTTTGCTCAGGGTGGCAATGTACCTCGCTACAACTCTCCTTGGCACATCCTGAGGAGGGTCCTCCAACCTAGATCTAACCGGTGTGTTGTACACAGACATCTCCAGGGCAGGGCTCTGGGTAAGCTATTATTAAAATAATAGGATGATAGGATGGGCTGGCACACAGCTTGAGCCCTTTGCCTCCCTCTTCCTTTCTGCATGCAATGCCAATGTCCCAAGGAGAAGCCATCCTGGGCCTTGAGGATAAAGTCCACATACTGCAGATGAGGAAGCAGGAAGAGGGAAGCAGCCTGGTTGCTTGAGCAGCAGCACCAGTCCTGGGCTTTCTACCCCTGGACTGCTTTTTAAGTGAGAAAAGTAAACCCATTAGTTGTTTCAGCTGTTTGGTTCCTATTACATGGAGCCTACTGCATCTTCGACCATAACCTCATGTTTTTCCCCAATAAAGGGAATGGGCTCAGACAGCTTAAGTGACTTGAACAAGCTCACTTACGCCCTGGAGACTTTGAGACTAGGTACTCAAAGCGTGGCCCAGTAGCGTCAGCAGCATTTTGAAGCTTGTTAGAAATGCAGAGTCTAGGCCCCACCCCAGACCTACTGAATCAGAACCGGTTTTAATGAGATCCCCTGCTGATTCATGTGTGCAACAAAGTTTGGAAGAACTGGCTTGCATAATATATAACAGAGCTAGGATTTGATCCCAGGCCTCTATGGTTCTAAAGTCCACACTCTTTTTCTGAAGTAAGAGAGAAAGAGAAAGTATGGACTTCCTGTGCAAAGGTGTGGATATCTTTTGAGGTAGAAGGATGGGAAGCTGACAGAGCTCCTGGCAGAGGGCCCCAATCTTCTCGGGATAAAGGGGATGTTAGGATATTAATGGCCAAGCAGAAGGCTCACCCACTGTGTGTACCAGGTACTAAAGTAAAAGACCATCTCTACCTTCAAGGAGCTCAGTGATGGTGAGGAGACTGTGACGGTGACCCATAACTATATAATGAAGAATGTTATCGTAGAGTCCTGAGAAGGATGTAACAGCATCCCAGCCCCCACGGCCACCTCCCAGCCCTTAAATTTCCTTTGGATTTGTATTACCGCAATGACCGTGACCACATTGTTTTAAGTTAACGCAGACTCAACTGTTAGCTCATTGATATGATCATTGTGGAGACACAGGCCCAAGTTAATGAAATCACACTGAGCAACTTAATTTTCACTTTACTCTGTATGGAGCAGACCCCACACAGCACAATCTGGTGAAGAAAGAGGTGGGCTGTGCAGGGGCTAAGAAGTGGGTTGGGATGCTGTGACTGGACCAGTGGTTGCTACACTGCCAGATGACTCCTTGAAGGAAGAGTGGTTTTTAGAAGCTTGTTTTTCAAGGAAACAGTATTTCAAGTGGCCAATCTCAAAATATGTCCCAGCTCTCTGGATTATGTCTGGCTAAGTGCTTGTGTTTTATTCACCATTTTATGTGGGCATGAACTTGGAAGTTCTCTGAGTGGTGATGGGACTCATGTCTCATTCAATTTATTACTATTGATGGCATATTCAACTTGTCTGACATCTCAGTTCATTTATTCAGTGGGAGGGATGTGGGGCTGTGTCAACATCTTACTGTACAAATGACTGAAAAATGAAAACACTGAGCCAGTAATCTGGGCTTTGTTGGTGTTGGTTTATTTATATTCATGACTGAAATCACTGGCTGCTCTTTGAGCAAATGACTCATTGTTTTGGCGATAGACACAACCTCGGAAGGCTAGAAAGGGCTGCTGGAGCATGCTTCTGCTTAGATTTTTAGGAAGGGAATGATGGCAACATAGGGCTAATAAGGTATGGAGAAAGTGAGAGGATTAGAAGAGAGGAGAGAACACTGGATGCTCACAGAAAATGATGCAGAAGAGTCATGTTGATAGAGCTAAAAGGTTTATTTTTAAACAGTGACTTTCAATTGCTTATTCTTAAAACCTGTAATAAGAAGTATATTTATATAACAATCCAATTACATACACACACACACACACACATATATAAATCAGGCAAGTTTCATAAAGTGATACTTTACAGTTGGCCCTGATGATTCCAATTCTATTTATTTCATTTCACTATAAGAAATGATGGATGACTCACTCATGGGTTGGTACCCATGGTTTGAAGAACACAGATTTAAAATCTCAAATTCAGTTGTTCCGTGGTACCATGGCAGATGCCGAGGGTCACAGGCTCGCACGTGGTCATTCTAGGTCAGAGCCCATGAGACCAAGCGCGGGAAACTCTTTCCTCTGGGCTTTCCCTTGTATCCATGCTCCCTGGAAGGCATAGCTTAGAAATGGCCGCCTGGGGAGGGACCGCCTGACCTGAGGGGAGAAATCAACAGATATTACATTTCTACAAAGGAAGCCTGGAGTTAGATTTACAATGCTTGGGACTTAAACATTTTTGACATAAACTAAAGAAACAACATTCAAAATCCATATACAGCTTAGATAAATTTTTTCTCTCTGAAAGCTTTTTAAAAACACTTTCACTTCCTGTGTACCTCAGAAGAAATCGCCAACTGCCGAGGAAGAGTCAGATGGAGTTATATGGTAATATTAACTAGATTCAAATAATAAAAGGCATGTGTCATGTTTTTATTTTCTCCTGCACAATCAAGAGATTTATTTTGCCATAAGTCAAGGGGGCTGGGAAGAACAAGGCCTGCCAAGGCAAGATCTCAAAATGTTGACTTCTAGCCAAGAACTTATTTTATTGATGCAGCACAGGGGACAGCTTCATACAGCTGGAAGGGCCTGGGGCTTGATGCCTAAAGACTTGGGCTTGAAGGCTGGGTTCACATCCCAGCTCTGCTGTGCACTGGTTGTGTCTTAGGCTGGCTTCCTTGGAAAGAGGACACTGAGCCCAGGGTTTTATGTGGGAGATGAGATAGGCTAGATGCCAATACAAGGTGGGTTTCTTTCCTCATTTTTAAAAATTATTATTATTATAGTAAAATGCACATAACAAAGAATTTACCATTTTAACTCTTTTTGAGTATACTCAGTGGCAGTACATATTTTCATGTTGTTGTGCAACTGTCACCACTACCCATATCCACCATTTTCCTTTGTCCCACCTTGAAGCCCTGTGCCTGATAAACAACAGCTCCCCATCCCCCCACCTGCCCAGCCCCAAGTAACCACCATTCATTTTGCCAAGACTTTGACTACTCTAGTTTCTTCATGTAAGTAGAATCATACAATATTTGTCCTTTTGTGTTTATTTTACTTAGTATAATATCTTCAAGATTCATCCAAGTTGGAGCATGTATAAGAAGTTTCCTTATTTTTCAAGGCTGAGTAATACTCCACTGTATATATATATATATGCCACCTTTGAAGGCTGAATGAATACCACCATTCATTCTTCAAAGGAAGTCTGGGTTCCTTCCATGTATCAGCCGTAATAATGCTGCTATGAACATGGGCATGCAGATACCTGTTTAAGTCTCTGCTCTCACTTTTTTTGGGTACACAGCAGAAGCGAACCTACCAGATCATAGGGTCAGTTCTATGCTTAAACTTCAGAGGAGCCACCATACTGTTTTCCACAGCAGCTACATCATTACATTCCTACCAACAGTGTATAAGGGTCCCACTTTCTCTATATCCTTACCAGCACTTGTTTTTTTCTTTTTCCTTTCTTTTTCTTTTTTGATCAAGACATTTTACTGTGCAGTTACCACTGTGAGCAATAGGGCTCAATCCTCCTGGGGCTCTGGGAGGCAGAACAGAATGCACCTCAGAGTCGCCCACTCAAGGGACAGGGGAGCTGGGGTGTTCATCCACCGACTCCGGTCCTATCTGTTGAGGGCCTCCTGACATAGCCCTCAGGCAGAGAGTGCATGGGACAGGAGTACTGATGGGACAGGAGTGGTGATGGGACAGGAGGGGGCATGGAGATGTCTCCGCAAGCCTCAGGTCACTAAACTTCCTTTGACACCAGGCTCCCTTACCTGTAGCACAGCGGTGAAAACACCACATTCATATCAGAGGATGGTTATGAAATTATTTGTGGGGGCTTGGCAAACAGGAAAGGTCTAACCACATAGGAGATAATCCGCTTCTGAGCAGGCCTTCTGTCAGGCTGGTAAATTTCTGAGTCTGCTAGTAACTACAGGGAAGCTAGTAACTACCAAGAGTCCCCTTGAATCTGGAATGGAAACACAAACCCCATGGCCTCCCCTGGACCGGCGATCTAAAGCAAGGTTCCTATGCCCTGCGGCCTGGGTGCCTACAGCTCGTTTTCCCATTAAGTGCAACACAGTGTTCATTCTTCATTCAATTCATTCACATATTTCCTGTATACCTATCATGTGCCACACACTGTGCTTGACCCTGGTTCTCATGTGGTTTATAACTAGCAGGGAAGAAAGACATTATACTCATAATTACCTGTCATTAGGGTGGCCATATGTCTCAGTTTGCTTAGGACAGTCCTGACTTACTCCTGTGGCCTGGTACAATTATACAGAGCCCTTCCTTTTTCTTTTGAATATTGAGGTTTGAACAGTAAAGTATATGGTCCCCCTACCCACATATCCTCAGCCAAGTCATCATATTAACAAGCCAATATGTCTCAAAAATACCCATATCAATACTTGTGGAGTAATTAACTTATTCATTTAGCATGCATAATGAGTACCTACTATGTGCCAGACATTACTGGAGCTCAGGGATTTGGGAAGGCCACTCTGAAGTGGTGAGAGCTGAGCCTTGGCAATGAGGAAAAGGCAGCCATGCAAAAATCTGGGGGAAGGATATTCTGGGCCAGGGAGTGGTGAGTACAAAGGCCTTGAGATTAAACCCCTTGTATTGCAGAGGTCAGTGTGGCTGTAGCACAGTGAATGGAAGAGTGGCTGGAAATGAGATCAGAGAGTGACCAGGGTCAGACGGCCCTGACGACCATCTCAAGAGGTTAATCTTTTATTACACTTGAGATGGCAAATTGTTGGAGGGCTTCATGCAGGGCACCCCCCGACTGCTGAATGAATTGACTGTAGGGGTGGGCCTGGATGCAGAGAGACTGTTAGGAGCTGATGTGGTTGTCCAGGTAACAGATGACAGATGAAAGAGTTTAGTAGCAATATTGTTTCTCTTTAGTTCAAATAGTAGATATTTTACTAGCCCAAATATTTGCTTTTCATCTTCCTAGCCCAATCTCCAATGTTAAGGCCACAGAAATTAGTTGTTTGGTGTTAGTCAGAGTCTCTACTTACCCAAGAAATGTCAAGGAGGGTCAGGGAAAATCCAACAGAAGGTTCTTTTTCATGGAATCAAAAGCAGTGTGTCTGGGGCACAAAGAGCAGTGGAATGTCACAGGTGACATCACCCTGGCTTTGGATATCTGTCACTGTTTCCCATGGTTCCTTTTGCAATAAAATGGTGAAATGTAGCCTGAATAACAGTCCAGTTAGCTGGATCCATTGCTCGTTGGAACACTTTACTGGAGAGTGTTGACTTACAGCTCTGTGAGGTCCTGGAAGGGCTCGCTGCTGGTTTGTCCTAGGTGACACTCTCCTCAGGGACTTGAGAGAAGGTATGGAAATCTGTTTATTCCTCTTGCAAATCACAGAGGCCAGGGAAGATGAGTCATGTTTGGAGGACAGAGGCATTATTCAGAGAGTCCCAGAGGTTCACATTCTCATTTGTGTCTCTCTGTTCCCTCCATCTCTTAGTAAGTATCTAACATAATGTGCATAAGAATCAGCCAGAATGCTGCTTGAAATGCTGGTGCCTAGATTCCACTCCTAGAAGATGGTGGGAGAGCAGGAACATGGGCTTTTAACAAGTGCCCAGAGGATTCTGCCACAGGCAGGGTTGGATTCTGGCAATGTCCAGAGCCCATAACATTCATGTTGTAGCACTGTCACACTGGGTTGGTAATTACTTGCCCATGTGTCTGCTTCCCCACCAGGCTGGGAACTCCTTATTTACGTGTCCACCCCGAGAGCTTCTTACACTACCTGTACACAATGGGGAGTTAATGAAAGGTAAAAAAACTCAGTTGCATAAATATAATATGGGGAATTCTTGGCTTGGAAACTATTCTTGTGAAAAAGAGCCAGGGCCTTTGGCTGGGCACCAATGGCTGTTACACAGTGGAACAGAGCAGCCTCAGGAGGTTGAGGATTCTCATCACTCAAGATAACCAAGCAGAGAATATGATGAATCCAGGGACTGTATGTCATACAAGAACAACAGCACTTACCCACTGCTATGGAAGTGGCCTCAGGTTAAGCAGTCATTATTTTATTTCTTAGCTAGAACGGTGCCACAGCTTTCTAGCTGGTCTTTTTGCTTCAGAGTCCTCCCTTATGGAACATGTCATAGGCACCACTTATTGTCTCCCCGGTATCCATTCCTCCCTTCTTTCATATTTGCAGATTCATAGTTTTTCTGAGGAGTCCACCCTTCCTCCACATTTCTCAGGTGTATATAATAACCACAAGGGTGAAACCAGTCATGATTGGTCCCATTCTCCTTATCAGTGATTGGTTTGGGCCAGGACATCTGACACATTACTGGCCAATGAGATGTAAGGGAAAGTCTTCTAGGAGTGATTCGCCCATTCCTGAGAGGGACGGCAGAAAAAGATGGTCTCTTCCTCCTCTGCATATTACTGTATAGGACTGTAAGACTTGAGAAACACAGCAGCCCCTTTCTCAAGGAGAGGTACACTGAATCAATGCTATAACCTGGGAATGGTAGACCAGCAAGACGGAAAGCTTCTGCTGGAATACCAGCTGTGAAACAACCCAACTTCTCAGGCATCTTTTAAATGAAATAATAAATTTCCCTGTTGATCAAGCCACACTGACTTGGGTTTTTGGTTGCTTGCAGACCAAGCATCCCAATAGACAGGCAAAATATCCTACTATATAAACTAGAGCCAGATTGATCTTTATAAAAGGAAATTTTGATCATGCCACACCTGATCAAAAACTTTCATTTCCCTACTTCAATTCCACAAACTAAAACTAAGATCTTCAATTTAAGACCAAGCCTTGCATTCCAAGGTAAATTCTTTCCTATGCACCAGTCAAATTTAACTTCCAGTTGTGTCCACGTTTGCCTGCAGCTTAATGCTCCAGCATGGGGCTCCTGTGCCAGAATCCACTTACCTTCCTCCCATCTTTGCCTGTTGAAGTGTTATCTCCAGGGTCAGATCCACCTTTCCCATGATGGCTTTTTATGGCCAACTTTTCTCTTATTTGAATGCTCCTCTGATGCGTTGGGTACCTCTCTCTTGGTGCTTCCCACATTCTGTTGTACGGTGTTGGTATCTGTAAGCCTGTATCATTCCTTCCATTAGTTTGTGAGTCCTGGGGGGCGGAGGCTACATCTTACTCATCTTGGCACATGTAGCACTCCCAAAGCGGTGCTTCACACAGGGCCGATGCTCAGAACTGCTTGTTTGAACCTGTAGGAGGTGGGCCATGAAACGCCCTTTTTAATTCTAAAATTCTGTGGATTTTAGGCTGTGAGTTTTCTATATGGTGAGCACCTATCTCTGTTGTAGTTACCAAAAACAGTGGATCATTGTAACCTCTAAGTCAAAATGAGAAATGGTTCCAGTTGAGTTTGAATTCACTGGGAAGACAATTCTTGAGTCCTGGCTCCATTATATTCCATGTGGATAATCAGGCAAAGGATTTGAACTTCCCAGGCTTCAGTTCGCCATTGCTAAAATAGGGTAACAGTAGCTACCTCCTAAGATTGTTGTGGGGAGTAAATGAAACAGGTTATGTGTAGCAGATCTTTCTGAGTGTTCACTGCCATCCATTCCTCTCTCTCCTGGATTAGATCAGATGGTCTTTCACCTTTAGGAGGCCAGGATTATCCCCAAACTAATTAGCTACTCCCATTCCCCTTGCTGGTGGTGGGCGTAGGCGTGGATGTGAATTGTGGCTGATGTGATATGAGGGAATATCTGCTTGGGATATTTCTGAAGAGGTTTTCTTCACTCATAGGAAGACATACAGAGGAAGAGTTAGTCTCTTCTTCAGTTGGATGCTGTCATCTTGAGAACAGGTCAGTCATACTATGACTGCAAAGGGTTGCCTGACAAAGAGGGAGGATGGCTTTGAGGTCATGGAATGGCTGAATTAGCCAATGTGGCATTATCTTGTCTTAGGACTTTTATGATGTGAGACAGTAAGCCTGTATTGTTTGTGCCATTTGGGGTTGAGTTTTCAATTTTTGCAATTGAAATCGTCATCTATCACTACAGTGCCTAGCACATGGTATGTACTCCACAAGGACAAAGTTGTACTCCATTTAGTCCTTTCTTATAATTCCTAGATGAGATAATATGAGAAAACTGGAATGATACTTAACTAAATTAAGATAAACGTGAATAAAACAACTTTTATAACATGAAAGTCACCCCCGCCTTTTTTTGCAGAGCTTGTTGATTGTGAACTAGAAAATCACAAAGGATAGAATAGGTGTTAAATGCAGCCCATATGTTGTTATATTTTATATGTATGCATATAAATGTTTTAAGAAATATTTTAAAAATCAAGGGAAAATATAAAGAAGCATGAACTTTAACTTTATAGCAATTTTCTCTATTGGAAACTGATGTCTTGTTGAAACTTCAGCATGTTTTATTTTCACAGGGTATCATGAAAATAGAAAAATCAGAAAACCAGAACATGAAAAATAAATGGAGACTACTCTTGGAATTGAACATTGGGGATTATTGAATGTTAACAAACTAGGTTTTGTTTTGAAATCAATGAACAGCCTTTGAATAAAAGAGACTGCCAACCTTTCTCTGGAGAAAACCCCAGGGTCAGTAGAAGAGACTGTCCTCCCCTTGAGCTTCTTAATAAACAGAAAATAAAAGCAAACATGATAGCCTTGCTAAGCAAACTACCCACATCAGAATCATGCAGCAAGAATCATACAGTAAGTATCTGCAAGGCTGACTTTTCATTGCAAAGGACCCTGAAATTGGCCTATAAGCTAGGCATAAACAGGTTTTCCACAACACAAGCTTCCTCCTTTTGGCCTTAAATGAGTCTTGGGGGCTGCCATCTTTTATCTGGGCCATATAAAAATTGAGCATTACAACTCACTAATTTATCTCAAAGATTTGGCAAATGGACATTCGTGGATCTTGTGGCCCTCTCTCTGGGGAAGTCAATAGCCCTTTCTATTTCTTTAGCTAAACATTAGAAGATAATGCCTGGAGGATCCAGGAGGACTCAGGAGCCCAGTAAGAGACCCTCGGTGCTTTGTCTGAACCCTGGTGGACTCTTCATGTTGAGCAGGTCCTGGTGCAGGCCTAAGGGGCTGTCTGGGGGCAGAGGAAACCACACTGGCTTGGACCAGGGACTGGCCATTTAAATGGTCTTAGACAAGCTTTTGTCAGCTGCAACATGAGGATAATAACCTTGCCCCGACTGCCTTGGGGCACTAGGAGGCATAACACTAGGAGACAAGGTGTTCTTTGCATTGGCTCAGGAGTATGGGGCACATGAAATGCCTGTTGTCACAGGTTCCCCAACTTCCTCCCTCTGCACTCAGCCTAGGGCTGTTCCTCCTTCTGGCAAGTGTTCAGCTTACTTATGCTCAATGAACAGCCTTTGAATAAAAGAGACTCAGGGCTCATGAGAGACTTGGCCTCTAGCTCTCTGTTTCCTACTGGACGCTTCCTAATATCTTGCTGTGAGGCCTCTCACAGGTTGAGGGCCTTCACACATTTCCTTCCTTGAGTGTTGAGGTGCCCCTCCTTGCATCTGGAATTTCAGGGACTTGCAGACAGATCGGCAATGAACAGACTGCAGAAGGAGTAATGGTGACACTACATCAACATTACACAATGTGGCACAGTTTCAGGTGCCAGAAACATGACCGGCTGCTGCAATTTGGGGCTTGTTGCCTGGGGACTTTAAATGATCTAAGGGATTACAGGGGCAGAGTTAGGGGAGGAGGAAGGCTGTGGCTCCCACACAGTCATAGGATACCAGGGGGACAAATTCTGCCAGGTGGGAATAATCCAGGATGATGAAAGGGAGCTGCAGCCAGGTCACTCACATTCCCTTCAGTTCTCCATGCACCTACTCCTGGCACACGCAAGGGGAAGTGTACTTCAAGAATACAGATAAGGGGGACAACAGGGACAACTGAATAGGGGCTCTGAGCTGGGGTGGGGATGTGTCTCTACTCTGCCACTAAATGTCTGTGTGACTTAAAGCAAGTCCCTTCCATTTTCCAGGCTTTGTTTCCTCTTATATTGAACTCTGAGTTTCTTGTCTACTGCATACAACTGGGTCTTGAGTTTCTATCCATTTTGTCAATCTTTCTTCATTGCATTTAGATTATTTACCTTTAAAGGAAGTATTGAATGTTAGCTCTTAAGTCTGCCACTTTGTTATTTATTTTCTCTGGTTCTTCTGTTTTTTTTTTCTTGTTTTCCTTTGCGTACTTGAACTTTTTTAGGGTTCCATCTTGATTTAGTTTTGCGTTTTTGAGTGTATCTCTTTGCACTGTTTTCATAGTGATTGCTCTGAGTATCATCACAGCCTATTGGCACCAACATTTACCGCTCAGGTGAAGTGTGGAGACTGTACAACCTTTTAGATTCTTTTACCTCCCCTTTTTAAATTATCATTGTCTTGAGTATCAGAAGTTCCGATTTTTGTTTCAGTCACCAAATAAAATTGTAACTCATGAGGAAAGGACACTTTATTGTGCATATCCATATTTCTGCTCTTCCCTTTGTTATTTTTTCCTCCTGGTGCTAGAAGATTCCTTCTTTTATCATTTTGTTTGAAGAATTTCTTATAGTCAGTCTTAAAGGACAGGTCTGTTAAGTGACAAATTCTCTTAGTTTTCCTTTGTCTGACGATGTGTTCATTTCCCCATGCTTACCAGACTTTCAGAAGAATACTTTTGCCAGATAGAGTTCATGCAGCAAGAGGCGTTCCTTATCTTCCTTTTCAGCACTTTGAAAATGTTGTGTCACTCCCTTCTGGCCTCATGGCTTCTGATGAAAAATTCAAATTGGCACTCCCCCTCTAAGTAATGTGTCATTTCTCTCTAGCTGCTTTCAAGATTTTTTTTTGTCTTTAGTTTTCAGAAATTAAATGTGATGTGTCTTGGTGTGTGTTACTTTGGATTTATCCTATTTTGACATTTCTCAGCTTTTCAAATCTATAGGTTAATGTCTTTCATCCAATTTGGGAAGTTTTCAGCTGCTACTCTTTCAAATATTCTTTCAGCCCCATTTGCTTTCCATTCCTCTGGGGACCCAAAGATATAATTATTGGATATTTTGTTATTGTTTCACATGTCCATGAGGCTCTTTTCATTTTTTTTTTCTTTAGCATTTTTTTCTCTGTTGTTCAGATTGGGTGATTCTATTCACTGCTCCTCAAGTTTACTGAGTCTATCCTCTGTCATTTCCACTCTACTACTGAGGCCACCCAGTTTTCCCTATCTGTTACTATATTTTTCTGTAGTATAATTTCCATTTGGTTCTTTTTTATAGCTTTTGTTTTTCCACAGAGATTCTTAAGTTGTTTCATCTGTTTCCAGAGAGTTTGTAATTGTCTATTGAAGTATTTTTAATGAAGGCTGCTTTAAAATTCTTGCCAGATAATTCCAATATCTGATTTATCTTGAGGTTAGCATAAGTTCATTGTCTTTTCTTACCCAAGTTGAGATTTTTCTGTTTCTTGGTATGATGGGTGATAGTCTACTGTATTCTGGACATTTTGTCTGTTATGTTAGGAGGCTTTGGTTCCTATTTAAATCTTATATTTTAGCAGGCAGTCACCTGTTTGGATTTAGCATGGTGTCCTGGCCTATTTGTAAGGGCTGTGTTTCCAGTGACAGCTAAGTTTTCTGGGCATTTGCAGTATTCTTTTGGTGTGTAGGTTAGCAGATGCCCCTGGAGCTCCCACTGGTCCTTGCTGGGCTGCCTGGGATGATGGTGGTGGTACAGTATCCCTGGGTGAGGATGGGAGTCTTGGTTAGGCCCATGGGGACTAAGAGGTTCCCTGGGCCAAGCTGCTTGTTTATGAGATTCCCTGGTAGTGTCCCCTTAGGGTTCCCCAATCTGTCTTTCCATGGTCAAGGGAAGTCTCAGGCCCAGTGGGGGAGGAATGCTTCTTGTTACTTACTGTTATTGGGACTCCCAATCACCCTACTTACCAGTGGTGTTGGGTTCACTGGATGTTGGAGAAACTCCTGTCTATTGGGGGAGGGGCAGGGGAGGAATGAGCCTACCTGGGGTGCCTTTGGTTGTTAGGTTAGGCTGTCTCAACATTATTTTTCCAGGAAGCCTTTCTGATCCACTCCCCTATACAGCTGCCTAACACTCTCTCCCTGCCTCACAGGGGCTGCAATGGCTTATTTTCTTGCCTCTATCACCCTGTAAGTTCAGGGGTTGAACCTTACACACCACCAATGGGTGCAAGATAAATATGACCGGACAAGAACACACAAAGGAATAATGGCAAGAAAAATCCATGTTTTCACAGAGCTTCTTGCAGATAATAGCTTACCAAAGGATGCGTGCAGGGATTTAAGACACCTGAGAAGTTGATATTTTCCAGAAGCTGGGCTTCTCATGGCCCTTGAAATCTCACTGAGTTGGGGACTACCAGCTCCAGAATATAGATTAGGGTGGTATGCTCATAACAAACCTTTATATATGACTAACAGGGGTCAGAATTGGCCTTGGTAAGGAAACTGGCTTTCATTTCATCTAATTAAAATTAACTTTCCCAGCATATTCTGTATTCTGCCTCCATAGCAAGCATCTGGCATGTCTATACAGGAACAAGGTGCTTCAGAGGAGCTCAGAGCTGGAGAGGCCTGCCTTTAGTCCACCTTTCACTCTGTGTGTGAAGGTAAGGGATTCTTCTGGACCTGCAGCTAGCTGGAGGAGGAACAGGGACTAGAACCTAGCTTTCCTTCCCCAGCTTTGAGGTTTCCTACAGGTCACCATGCTATCCACTTTATCATTTTAATATGGATATGGCCAGAAGCTGTTTATTACAAAAAAAAGAGAGCAGAAAAGCACCAAAAGGAAAGAAAAATTCACTTGTAGCTCCACAATTCAGAGATAAGAGGCCTATTGTATTTCATAGGGCTAGAGGCTATGAAATTCCACTCGATCATGTTTGTGTGTGATCACAGGTATTGCAAGGGGAAAACCGAGGCTGTAGGAGTTGTCTCGATCTACCGTGGTAGCCAGGTGAGAAACTTGGAGTTTCTCCACTTCTACTACCCTCCCTGTAAGGTAATCTTTCATTTTGAAGTGGAGCCCAACTCAGCCTGGTGTGTCTGGGATGTTCTGCTTGTGGCACTAAAGTCCTGCATCCTGGGAAACCTCTAAGCTCCAGGCTGTTTGGACAATGACCATTTTGGGATCAGGGAGCAGAGCTGCCAGGTTCAGAGGTGTGTGGGTCTGGTTTGGTGCAGATGTAACCAAGACCAGAGGGCTGATCTCAGTTCAGTCACACTGGAACTGAATGGGGTGGGGTAGAGTTTGAATGTGAATCCTGGTGTTAGGCTTCAGAGGTCTGTCTGTCCTGTCCACTGCTTGGCTGTGCCTGCACAGAATAGCTGCCTAACAAATGTGAGGACTAGAAGAGACAAGAGATCATTGAGTTCCACTTGACTTGATTTTGACAGCTGCTAACCTCTGCTTGATGGATCTATGTGAGTTCCAGTAAGGGCTTTTCAGTTTTCAGTGGCTGTTGTGGCATCTCAAGTGACCCCCTACTTAGCCCTGAGCTCTACAAAGGTGGACTGTGCTTTGCAATAGATTCACAGAGTCAAGTAGCAAGTCACCAGAAACACAAATTTTTTTGTGATGAAGACATTTTTGGCCTGGAAACTGAGCCTCACTGTGTTCTTGCACGTGTCTAGGTCCCCTCATGGTAGATGGGAACACACACATCTTTTTTACTTGAATTAAGCTCTGGGACAAATTTGCAGCATTTACTGAAAATGTGTGAGCTGCAACTGGATCCAGTGTGGCTGTTTGCACGCACCAAGTCTGTCCTGGCTGACCCAAAGAAGGAAGGATTATTTAGCACAGCTGTAGTGTTTGTTCTGGAGCCAAACTTCATGTCCTCACTGAACTGCCTATTTACTCCATTTTGGAGCCTTACAGACCTGTGGCAAACCCAGAGCAGCTCTTACCCCTCCTGTGCTCTAGAAGCACAGAAGAAGAAAGCATCTGGGTACCTCCAACAGAAGGATGAATACCTTCCCACCCCAGCATGGGGGAGGGGCCAGTCCAGCCCTGTGGCGCTGCTGCTCAGGGGTCAGAAGAAAATGGGAGAGACAGAAATCTTATTTAACCATTTAAAACACAGAAGAGACTGATATTTGAGTTAATTTAAAATGTTCATGTTGTATTGGAAATAAAATATTAGGCCGTTAATTCTTGCTTCTCCACTTACTATGATTTTAAGGTCAGCAGAGGAATGGATATTAAGACCCCAACATGTGCTCATATATACGTAGAAATACCTGGAGAAAGCTTGACAATGTACTGCTTGCTTATTTGGCCAATGTGAATAGTTAAGACTAGTGGGAATAAAAAAAATCAGCCAGCTTTTCTTTATTTTGCCACACTTGAATTACTTAGGAAAGCACAGACTGGTAGAAAAATGTGAATGAGTTTATTTTATGTACCTTTTTTTCCCCCAAGTGTTACAATGCCCTTGATTGGTTCATCATTTGTTTTGTTTTGTTTATTTTATTTTGTTTTATTTTGGTATCATTAACATACAATCACATGAGCAACATTGTGGTTACTAGATTCCCCCATTATCAAGTCCCCCCCACATATTCATTACAATCACTGTCCATCAGCGTAGGATGATGCTATAGAGTCACTACTCGTCTTCTCTGTGCTGTACTACGTTCCCCATGCCCCTCCTCTAATTGTAATGCCCCTTATTCCCCTTTTCCCTCCCTTCCCACCCACCTCCCCCCAAGTCCCTTTCCCTTTGGCAACTATTAGTCCATTCTTGGGTTCTGTGAGTGTGCTGCTGTTTTGTTCCTTCAGTTTTTGGTTTGTTCTTATGCTCCACAGATGAGTGAAATCATCTGGTATTTGTCTTTCTCCACCTGGCTTATTTCACTGAGCATAACACCCTCTAGCTCCACTCATGTTGTTCAAATGGTAGGATTTGTTTGCTTCTTATGGCTGAATAATACTCTATTGTGTATATGTACCACATCTTCTTTAGTCTTTTATGTACCTTTTTAATAAGGCTGTTTATTTGGGCTCTTCATTAAATATCCTTACAACCAAGACATACTGTGTGATGCAGAGGCTACTTGTAGTCCCCCAGTATTCATTTATCTCTCTGTTATAATTGAATCCCGAATTTGTGGCTGGCTACATAGCTGATTAGGAAAAGGGGTCACTTCCCAGCCTCCTTTGCAGCTGGATATGGTGACGTGACTAGGTTCTGGCCAATGGGATGTGAGCAGAGGTTGTGTGTGCATTTCTCAGGGAATACTCCTCCACTTACCACTCCATTTTCCAAGGCTGAATTGTGGTACATCATCTTGGACTCCAGCGATGAGGGCAATGCCCTACGGATGGCTGAAAAACAGGGTGGAAGGAGGCTGGGTCCCTGATGCCTTTGCAGAGTAGAGTTATCATGTCAATGCCAGACTTATTTCAGCTCCTAGTATTTGGGGTCTCTGTCACATACTGCTGAACCTTTATCTCAAGTAATACACTGTGAGGCCATGAATTATAAATGAAACTTTATGTACCTCAGTCTCATCTTTCTGTGTATTTTCTCTTCTTGGTGGTGTCAGTACCCCTTAGCCAACCAAGTCTCATATTCTACGTATCCCCGACGCCTTCAAAACCAGCAGAGAATCTTATAAACAGATTATTGCTGATGTTTAAATAATTTATGAAAGTCTAAAGTACTGTATAGACCAGTGTCTAAATAGCACCAGGGATTGCAGAACAATTGGTTTATGCAAAGTGGGCTTAAAAGAAATTGCACCATTGCCTCTTAATACTCTTTTGAGATGTAGAAGAGGATGTGTTAAAACAAAGCTAAGCAGGGCTGAGCAAAAGCAGAGCAGCAGCTGCCCCAGAGAGAAGACCCTCCATGTTCAGGCTTGTGTTCACGTGATCAACAAGTGATCAACAAATAGGCATGTGCCAGGCATCATTTGAGGATCTAGGATACAGTGATGAATAGAGTAAATAAAGTGACTTGCTGAGCTTATATTCAGTTGGTATGAGGGGAAGACAGTACATAAATTTTTTAATATACTTCAAGGAAGCCCTTTCTGAGAAGTTGATGTGTAAACTGAAGCCTGAATAACAAGGAGGGGCTGGGCATGTGAAGATCTGGAAGAACATTCCAGGCTGTGGAAAAGACAGTGGAGAAGTACAAAAGCCTTGGGGTAAAAATGGACAGGAGGCATTGAGAGATGAAAGAGAGAGAGAGAGAAGACTAGTGTAGCTGGAGTTGTGTGGACAAGGGGAAGATGTTGGAGACAGGCAGGGAGCTGATCATGTAGAATTTGGGGGAAGGAGGAAGATTATATCCCCCTTAATGGGAGGACATTTACAGCAATAGTTAGAAGTCAACCTCTTGATATCTAGTTAGATGTCTCTCTTCTGACATCTATTGAATTTTTCCCCTTCATTCACACACACTGTAAATTATAGGGTACCTTCCAGACTTGAGTGGAAGTCACTGTAATTGTATTTACTTAAAAACTTATAATTCTTAGGTAAAAGAGAAAAGGTCTAAGGTGCAATTAAAGCATTATTCCTGGTGGAATTCTGTCCTTTCAGAAACTCAAAATAATAGTGGCTACAATAATCATAGAAGATTATTTTCCTCTAACATGGAAGAAGTCTGGACATGGCATGTTCAGGGATGGCATTAGAGTTTTACTAAGCCCTCAGAAATCAAGCTCCCTCCAGCTCACCAATTGACCATTTCCAGTGTTTGACCATTTTCTTCATGGTCCAATATGGCTGCTAGAGCTCCAGTAATCACACCTTTATTCCAGGTAACAGGTAAGAATGTAAAAGAGGTGACTGTTCCCCTTAAATAGATCTTGGAATTGGCATAAAAATCTTGTTTATATCTCAGTTCCCAAAATTTAATTACATGACTACATGTAGCTGCAAGGGATTCTGAGAAAAAAATCACCTTTCAGGTAGTTGGTAAGGCACCCTAGTAAAAATCTGGGTTCAATTTCTAAAGAAGGAGAGCAAGATTTTCAGAAAGCAGCTAGCTATCTCTGCTACTGGGCCTTTCAAAAATCCTTCAAAAATCATTGCATTTTATTTAGCTGTAAGGCCACCTTGGACAGGCCAGGAGAAACTGTTGTTCTAATAGGTAGCAACCTTAATTTCCAATGGACTAGGGAATACCAACAGTAAGATTCCTGCCACATAGACTAACAGCAACACAGTTTATTGAAAGTGCACTATTTGATCAATAAACTGTGCTGAGGGTATATCTAGTTCCATGTCAGCCAACCAGTAGGCACTGAGAAATATTGGAATACATGAAAAAAATGAGTGTTAAAAACATTATTTTGACTGCCCCTTCACAGAGATCAGACTTGACCAGAGAGTTAAATACACAAGCAATAATGACAAGCCAATTGTCTGAATTTTAACCTGGAAGTGAGAACAAAAAGCTTTTGGGGATCACAGAAGAAGGGGTTACCAATCCTGCCTGGGACAACTGGTAAGAACCTTCCTCAATCCCCTAAAACTGAAATGTAAAAAGAAGCCCAGTCCTGCTGTTCTTCTTCAGGCCTGGGACTTGTCTAGTACAGTGAGTAGCCTTCCCAGACAGAAATGATCTAGGGAGATGGTTTTCTTAGTTGAAGCCACTTCTGGCTTCCTAGTTTTAATCATAGTTGTCCATTGGAGTGAACTTGGCACAGAAATCTGTCTGTAGACCACTCAGTCAGCATGGAAGGCACAATCAATGAGAATTCTCTTTAATGGGGAATTTTATGAAGACCGCATAACAGCTTGGTTCAGACTGACCTCACACAGTGGTGGAAGAACTACATACAGTTTCAATTAATTCCACAAAATTTTATAGAAATTCTTTTATTCCACAAATATCTGCTCTGGGCCAGGCACTGCATAAACACAAGGGAGATGCCTGTGCCTAGAGAGCTTATATGTTAACCAGGAACATCCAGAATTAAATAATCCATGACGCAAATATATATAAAGTGCTGTGGAAAGAAAAATCCAGGGTCCCAGGGTTGCATCGCCCAGGCACACCTACCCAGTCTAGGTTCAGTAGTAGATATAGCTTAGATAAGTGTCCTATTTGATGGTATATTTCCTTTACAAATTGTGGTAAGTACATTTAACATGAGTTCTATCCTCGTAACAAATTTTTGAGCATACAATTCTGTATTGTTAAGTATAAATGTAATGTTGTACAGCAGATCTCTAGAATTTATTCATCTGACATAACTGAAACTTTATACTTGTTGATAATCAACTCCTCACTCCCCTTGCCACCAACCCTTGGCAACCAACATTTTATTCTCTGCTTCTATGAGTTTGACTATTTTAGATGCTTCATAAAATGGACTCATTCCATTTTTGTCCTTCTGTGACTAGTTTATTTCACTTAATATAATATCTTCAAGGTTCATCCATGTTGAGAAATATGATAGGACCTCCCTTTTTAGAGGTTGAATAATATTCCACTGTATTTATATACAATATATTTTATTTATCCATTCCTCTGTCCATAGACATTTAGGTCATTTCCACATCTTGGTGATTGTGAATCATGTTGGAATGATTTCAGTGTTTTTGGATAAACACCCAGAAATGGATTTGCTAGATCATTTGGAGGTGTTTTTTTTTTTTTTTTTGCTAGTTCTATTTTTAAGTTTTTGCGGACACTTCATACTGTTTCCCAGAGTGGCTGCACATTTTTACATCCCTACCAAAAACATACCAGATTCCAATTTCTCCACACCCTGATGAACACTTAACTTTTGTTTTCTTGATAATAACCATCCTAATAGGTACGAGGTAATACCACACTGTGGCATTTACCTGATAATTAGGGGTGTTGAGCATCTTTCCTATACTCTTAGCCATTTAGTTTCTTCTTGGGGAAATGTCTACTTAAACCCCTTGCCCATTTATAATTTTTTTTTTTTGCTATTGTGTTGTAAGAGTTTCTTACATATTTTGGATATTAACCCTTTATCAGATATAGGGTGTGCAAATATTTTATCCCATTCTGTAAGCTGCTTTTTCACTCTGTTAATTGATTCCTTTGCCGTGCAGAAACTTCTTAGTTGAATATAGTCCCATTTTGTCTTTTTTTCCCATTTTTGCCTGTGCTTTTGGTGCCATACCCAAGAAATCATTGCCAAGACCAATATTAGGAAGCTTTCCCCCTATATTTTGTCCTAGGAGTTGTACAGTTTCAGGTCTTATGTTTACATTTTTAATCCATTTTGAGATCTATATTTGAAAAGTGAACTTCACTGAGAAATAATTGATATACAATATAATGTGCCAATTTTAAGTGAACAGCTCAATGGATTTTGACAATTGTTTGTAACTACTGCTTCATCAAGATGTAGAATATGTCCATCATACCTAAAAGTCAGTCTGCGAGCTTTGGCTGTCAGTCCTAACCCCATACTTCCAGCTGTAGATGACCAATTATCTGTTTTCTATTATCATAGTTTAGATTTGTGTTTTAGAGAATTTAATATAAATGGAATCACATGTAATATATTCTTTTATGTCTAGCCTCTTTCCCTCAACATGATTTTTTTTGAGATTCATCATGTTGCTACATAGTATTCCATTGTATGAATATTCTGCCTTTTGTTCATTCACCCATGGATGGCTATTTAGTTTTTTCTAGTTATCAGCTATTGTGTGTAAAGCTGCTATGAATATTTATGTTCAAGTCTTTGTTTGGACATATACTTTTATTTTTCATGGGCAAATACCAAGAGTGCAATTGCTGGGTCATGCCATTTTACATTCCTACCATAAATGTCTGATGATTCCAATTGTTCCATCTATTAGTTATCTATTGCTGCATTGAAAATTCCTACAAATGCAGAAGCTTAAGACAATATACAATTATTATCACACAGTTTATGCAGGTTAGGAATTTTGAGTATTTTGCTTCAAGGTCTCTCATGACGTTGCAGTCAAGGTGTTATCATGGCTGGGGCTCCTCTGGGTCTTGACTGGGGAAGGAGCCACTTCCAAGCTCATGTGTTTTTGGCTGAATTCATTTCCTTGTAGGCCATCAGGCCACAGCAACTTTCTGGATGTTAGCCAGTGACCACACTCAAACCTTTCCCCCATGGGACTCTTCATAGGGCAGCTTACTTCATCAAATCCAGCAATGGAAATAGCCATTAGAGAGATTGGCTAGCAAGATGGAAATTATAATCTTATGTAAAGTAAACACAGAAATGACATCCCATCACCTTTGCCATATTCTACTGGATAAAAGTAAGTCACAGGTCTCACTCATATTCAAAGGAAGGGTATTACACAGGGCATGAGAATCAGGAAGCAGGGATCATGAAGGGCCATCTTACAGTCTGTCTGCCATACTCCACATCCTTGTCAACATTTATATTAGCCATATTTTTACTTTAGCCTATCTAGTGGGTGTGTCCTGCTGTATTATTGTGATTTGAGTTTACATTTCCTTGATTACTATTATGTTGAGCATCCTTTCATAAACTTATTTACCATTTGTATATCTTTTTTGGTAAAATATATGTTCATATGTTTTGTTCTCAACCTTTAAAATTGAGTTATTTTTCTTTTATTTCTGAGTTGCAGGAGTTTTTATTTATTTTGGATATAAGTCTTATCAGATAAATATACTGTTTATATAATACTCTTTTTTTTCCCTATTAAATAAACTTGGTGCCTTTGATAAAAATCAATTGATATGTGGGCCTATACCTAGACATTGTTTTTGGCCACACTGGTCTATATGTCCATCCTTACACCAAGACCACATCATCTTCATCATTGGGAATTTTATAGCAAGTCTTTAATTCAGGTAATGTAGGTCCTCTAACTCTATTATTCATTTTTAAAATTATTGGGATAATCTGGATTCTTTGCATTTCCATATAAATTTCAGAAGCGCCTAGTTTTTACAAAAGAAGTGTGTGGAGAATTTGATTGGAATTGTATTGAATCTATATATCAGTTTGAGGAGTATTGCCACCTTAATAATGCTGAATCATTTTTCTCATGAATATGGTATAATAATCCATTTTTAAAGGTGTTCTTTAATTTCTGTCAGCAATGTTTTATAGTGTATGGTATGTATTTCTTTGACATATTTTGTTGAAATTTATTCCTTACTATGTTTTTTGGTGAAACTGTAAATAGTAAATAGTATTGTTTTTAAACTTGATTCCCAAATGTTTTTTTGCTAGTATATGGAAATACAATTGGTTTTGTTTATTGACCTGTGAATTTTATCCTATGACTTTGCTAAATCTAGTCATTCAGTTTTAATAGCTTTTTTACAGATTCTAAAGGGTTTTCTTTGTATATAAATATATTGCCTCCAAACAGCTATACCACTTCCTTTCCAATCCATATGTCTTTTATATCTTTTTTTCTTCATCTCATTACGCTGACTATGACCTCCAGGAGGATGTTGAATGAAAGCAGCGAATGTGGACACACTGCCCTATTCTTGAATGTAGGAGGAAGCACGCTCTCTATCCATCACTATTCTCATGATAATAGTTGTTGTAGGCTTTTCATAGATGCCTTTTATCAGGTTTTGGAAATTCTCTTCTATTTCTAGTTAGCTGAGAGTTTCCTCATAAGTCTGTTGTAAATTTTGTCAAATGATTTTCTTGAATATATTAGTTTTTCATTACTTTTTAGTTTGTTAGTACAGTGAGTTACATTGATGAATTTTAAATGAATGTTTAAGTAAAACCTGTTAAATGAATGTGAATTGAAACTTATATTCCTGGGATACAACCCAATCGGTTATGATGTCTTACTATTTTTATGTATTGCTGGAATTGATTTTCTAAAATTTGCTAAGGATTTGCGAAGCTATGATCATGAATGATGTTAGTCTGTAATTTTCTTTTCTTGTCTGGTTTTGGTATCAGGATAATGATGGCCCCATGAAATAAGTTGGGAAGTGTTCCCTCCTCTGAATTCTAAAAGAATTTGAGGAGAGTTGGTGTATTTCTTCCTTAAATGTTTCAGAAAACTTGCCAGTGGAGTCATCTGTGCCTATAATTTTTTTGTGAGAATGTTGCAATTATGAATTCAATTTCTCAAACACATGTGTCATTCTTCAGTTATCTATTTCTTCTTGAGATAGTTTTGATATTTATATTTTCAATGAATTTGTCCATGTTATCTATGTTCTTGATTTAATTAGTATAAGGTTGCTTACATGTGTCCTTATATATTTTTTTTAAGATCCCTTTCACAAAGGGAGTAGACATCTTCCCATCTCTCTTGGAGGCAGCCTCCTACTCTTGTCTAATTGGAAATATCTCCAGGTCCACATAATGCCATAGTTGGCAGCCCACCAGTTCCTTCTATGCTACAGAGCCACCTAACTTGACTGCTGTGAATGCTGAAGAAATCTGAGCTATGTGAGGGGAAAATAGGAAATGCTCCTTGCCAAACCTATTGTGCTGGTGTCCTTGAGATTTAAGCAAAATTAACAATTGCTTAATGATTTGAGTTCTGGTCATTTCTATCAACACACCTTAAAGTGATGGGTCCTAAATATCCATTTTGAGGATGAGGCAAATGCAAGATTTTTTATTCAATGCGCAAGTCATTTGACTGTCTCTTCCAGATGACTCTTTGATTAATCATTTGTAATTTCCCACAAGAAAACGTGGAGGTGATTGGGCTGATGGGCTGATGACCACCCAGAACAAGTGCTTTGTTGCTATCCTGAGAACTTTCAGCCCCTGTACTAAGTGAACGCCATGCAGGAGCTGATGGGCGGAACGGTGTGACTCCATGAAGGGCATTGTCCCAAACCCTCCCAACCCTGAACCTCCTGTGGCCACAGCAATCCAAGCGGGAAAGATGAAGTCCCTGGACCCACATCCATGTTGGCTCTCTAAATTAGAAAACTAGAACTTAGATCTAAAGTTGGAAAAGTGTGCCTGACTTTATGTGTTCAATTTTTTCCAGAAAATGCATTTCAATTTTTTTTTTTTGGTAAATAACATAATTTTCATTTAGGCACTAGATGAATAATATATGTTTAATAAATTCATTCAAATGGGTAATATTATGAATGAACCATTTGAACACAATGGGCAGCACAAGAGGAAAACAAAATGTAATATTTATGATCAAGCACTTGGGAAGATTGAACTAACAGCCTTGGCACCTATAGGAATGAAATGCTCAGGTGATAGAACTGCCTTAGGGAATCTGCCAGGCTGGGTAGAAATTGACAGCACCTTGGAGAAAGGAGACCTGGGCTCTATATCTGTCAGTTACGGATTAAGGTGTCTTTGCAAATCACTTGATATTCTAAATTGCAGCTTCTCTTTTTGTAAAATGGTTATAATCTCAGTCTCACAGGGTGCTAAGAATATTAAATGACATAATACTTGCAATGGTACTTTATAAACTGTAAAGCCCTGTTACTACTGAGATGGGCCAGATTTCAAAGAAAGCAGAGGCTCTTGTGGGCTGCTTTTTATTAGAGAGGAGGCTTGCAAGTCGAGGGTCCGAATGTTGGCTGGACCTTAGTGAGGCCATGCAGGGTAGGAAGGGTGAATGTTCCAGGCTAAAGGGATAGCATGACCGATCCATACTGATGGGAGGCAGTTGCTTCTCCTATGGGAATACTTCCAGTTCTTTCTCCATCAAGGCCACACTTTTCTAAACTCTGGGGAGGGAAGTGACAAGCTGGCCCTGCAAAGTACAGCACCTTGACCATTTCTGCCTGGGGGCAAGAAGTGTTCTGTGATTTGGTTTAAGGATGAGAGCTGGATTTAGAGCCAGCGAGGACACATCTAAATCACCTGGGAACATTGCAAGAGGGCTGCTTTGAAGCAGACTTTCTGGGAACATGAGGGCTTCAGTTTTGCTGCTTCTTAGAACAGGTCTAGAAGTGATTCTGGTGAAACGCAGGATTGAGAACTGGTTTAGTTCTTGACACATGGTTAGAGAAATTCTGTCTCAATAGAAACAGCCTGCCATCTGTTAGGTGGAAAAGGTAATTCTCTGCTAGTGGTCTCCAAACGTGGCTATCTGTGCTCCCGAAAGGGGGCCTGGGATCTGAAAGCTTGGTAGACCAGAGACCTCTGCTTCTGCCCATGTCCTTGGACCTCCAGCTTGTCCTCCTGTAGTGGGCCCCTGGCATGTGAAGGCTTGGCCACACTCAGCAAGTGAACACCTGGGGCAGGGCGCCTGCCGCTTTCACAAGGTTATGCCCTGTGCTAGGTCTCCTGTGTGAATTCCTTGCACTCCACACCCACCTGGCCCAGCCTTCTGCATGAACCCTGCAGAACTGAGGGAGGAAACTGGCTCCAGACACCCTTACACATGCCAGAGCTATTTTTATTATCAACAATAAGTCACTCTCTATCCTTATTAATTTAACCAGATCTATTATTATTTTAAAGTTTTGTTTATTGTTTGTATCGTCCCCTGGGAGGTAAGATCTGGAAGAGCAAGTGTGGGTAAAATTGTAGTATTTCCAGAATATCTCGCCTGGCTTTGGCACATCAACAGGCATTCAGAAGTGGAAAGAAGTATGGCTTTAGTGCATTTGCATCATTCCTCAGGGGTGGAGAGAAGTTCATCTCCATATCAATGGGTAATTACCTGGGCAAAGAAGGGCTTATTTGTACCTGAGAAGTGAAGGGGAGGGCTGGTTTTGGCTTCTGGGGGAGCAGGAAAGAGAGAAGGGCCCAGACTGCAGTTTGTAAGCAATGAACGGATTTTAAACTTTATTTCTCTCTGACTGCTTTCGGTTTTTAGAGGTATTTTGCCCCAGGATTTCCTCTCCCAGCACTTATGGTAAAGGTCTTTTTTGAGTCACTCACTGCTATCTCTCCAGTGCCTAGAAACGAGCCTGGCATATAATAGGCAATTAATCAACATGTGGTGTATGAATAATGATCAAATAGCTCCTGTTCATTGAGAGCTTATTCTGTGCCAGGTCCTGTGCTATTCCTTTATGTCTATCATCACATTTATTTGTCCTACAGCCCCAGGAGGGAGGTGCTATTATTTATTCCCCTTTTAGAGTGAAGGAAACAGAAATTTCAAGAAGTTCAGACACCTGCCCAAGATTACACAGGTAGTAAGTAGTGGAGGCAGGACTTGAACTCATGGCTTTCCGGTTCCAAAGACCAAACTTCTAAGTATTATACTGTGCTAGTTTGACTTGCTAGAGATGCTTCAGGAACATGTCCTCAGCAGGAACTGGTTGCAAATCTGGTTTCACTCTGGCGCTGAACAGTAGTGAGTAAGTGATACAATCTCCAGACAGTAGTGTTTCCTGGGCAGGGGGTTGGGGACGGGGGGTGGTTAATTGCAATCTATGGGCTGAAAATGAATTCTATCTCTATATCCCAGACCCCAAATCCAGGACTCTTCAAGAAATCTACCACAATACCAGACAAGCTCATATTCTTTGACAGATTTCTTTTTTTAAAGAAACATTACCCTATGGAACCACAAAAGACCCTGAATAGACAAAGCAATCCTGAGAAGGAAGAATAAAGCAGGGGGAATTACGCTTCCTGACTTCAAGCTCTACTACAAAGCCACAGTAATCAAGACAATTTGGTACTGGCACAAGAACAGACCTATAGACCAAGGAACAGACTAGAGAGCCCAGATATAAACCCAAGCATATATGGTCAATTAATATACAATAAAAAAGCCATAGATATACAATGGGGAAATGACAGCCTCTTCACCAGCTGGTGTTGGCAAAACTGGTCAGCTACATGTAAGAGAATGAAACTGGATTATTGTTTAACCCCACACACAAAGGAAACTCAAAATGGATCAAAAACTTGAATGTAAGTCATGAAACCATAAAACTCTCAGAAAAAAACATAGGCAAACAAGGGAAACAAAATAAAAAATGAACAAATGTGACTACATCATGCTAAAAAGCTTCTGTACAGCAAAGGACACTATCAGCAGAACAAAAAGGCATCCTACAGTATGGAAGAATATATTTGTAAATGACATATCTGACAAGGGGTTAACATCGAAAATATATAGAGAACTCATACACCTCAACACCCAAAAAGCAAATAACCCTATTTAAAAATGGGTGGAGGATGTGAACAGACACTTCTCCAAAGAAGAAATTCAGATGGCCAACAGACACATGAAAAGATGCTCCACATCACTAATTATCAGGGAAATGCAAATTAAAACCACGATGAGGTATCATCTAATGCCAGTTAGGATGGCCAACATAGAAAAGAATAGGAACAACAAATCCTGGAAGATTTGCATCAACATGGATGGAGCTAGAGGGTATTATGCTCAGTGAAATAAGCCAGGTGGAGAAAGACAAGTACCAAATGATTTCACTCATCTGTGGAGCATAAGAACAAAGCAAAAATTGAAGGAACAAAACAGCAGACTCACAGAACCCAAAAATGGAGTAAGAGTTGCCAAAGGGAAAGGAACTAGGGGAGGTGGGTGGGAAGGGAGGGAGAAGGGGAATAAGGGGCATTACAATTAGCACACATAATGTAGCGGGGGCAAGCACAGGGAAGGCAGTATAGCACAGAGAAGACAAGTGGTGATTCTGTAGCATCTTACTATGCTGATGGACAGTGACTGTAATGGGGTATGTGGTGGGGACTTGATAATGTGGGAAAATCTAGTAACCACAATGTTGCTCATGCAATTGTATATTAATGATACCATAAAAAGAAACATTACCCTACCAGCCTATTGAAAGGGGCAAGGTCAGATCAAAGTGTGTCTTTGGTGGTGAGAGTTTTTATCTGGATGACTTTTATTTTACCCTTTATATTTTTCTACAATGAATATGTATATTAATAATGGTGAGGATTGAGCTGCTCTAACAAAGAGACTGAAAATTGCATTAGCCTATCTAAGTTCAAAATTTCTTTCTCACATAACAGTCCATGCCAGGAAGTTGGGCTCTGTTCCATGAGGTCACCCAGGTTCTCTGCTGGCTCTGCAGGGCTGCCTTTCTCAGGAGGTCACTGTCCTGCTCTGGTGTCAATACCTGCTCCAGTGGGCCTCACCCTCATGGCTGCAAGTAGCTCCTCAGCACAACCTGCAGGAGAAGAGGGGAAAGCCTAGGGAGGGTACAAGCTGCTGCTGCTTCAAGGAGGTGCCCACACCTCACTAAGAAACCTAGTTATGTGGCTACAGCTAGCTGCAAGGGAAGCAGGGAGCCCAGCTGCATGCTGCATAGCCCTGTGTCCTACCAGCAATCAGACATGGAGAGAACTCCATTCTTAAGAGGAGAAAAGGAAGATGGATGTTCAGGGACAATAACAGTTTCTGCCATAAAGTATTTTTATTTTTCTGCATTTATTTTTTTATTCCCCAAGAAATATGACTTTTAGAAATCTTTTTTGAAGTGAATATCCATGGAAATTAACTCTTTGTGTGTGCACAGTTCCATGAGTTTGATTCCTATGGATTCATGTAACAGAATAGAGAACAGTTCCATCACCTAAACTCTCTTGCACTGCGCCTTGTCACATACTCTTCCCTCTTAACTCTTGACAAACACTTGTTTGTTTTCTATCAGTATACATCTTCTTTTTGAGAATCTTGTATAAATCGAGTTAGACAGCTTGTACTGTTTCCAGGCTGGCTGTTTTTGCTCAGGATAATGCCTTTGAGATTCATTTATTGTCCATCACATGTGTATGGATAATTTCTTCCTTTTTTATGTATGGTACTACCATTTTGTTTTTTCATTTACCCATTGTTGGGCCTTTAAATTGTTTCCAGTTTTAGAGAATTAGGACTAGAACAGCTTTCAACATTTGTGTATAAGTTTTTGAGGGAACATAAGTTTTCATTTTTCCAGGGTAAATATCTAGAAATGGTATTGCTGAATTACATGATATGTATCTATTTATTTTTATAAGACACTGCCAAACTGTTCCAGAGTGTACCAATTTACATTTCAATTGGCAATGCACAAGCGTTCCCTATTGCTGAATCCTCACCAAGACCTGGTATTGTTAGTATTTTTTATTTCAGCCATTTTAAGAGGTGTAGAGTGACACTCACAGTAGTTTTAATTTGCATTTCTCTGTTTCCCAGCCAGGGAGAGCTTCCACCAGCTAGCTCCCAGGAGTGCAAGCTTCCAGACTGGTACAAACTCAATCACTTCCTTTCTATCTTCCTCTACCCTCTTTTTTTTTTCACCCTTACCCTTCTACCAGAAGAAAGAGATGAAAGCCCAAGACTTTTCTCTTAGAAAATCTTCAACACTGCCTTAATATTGTTTTCAAGTCCTCATCTGGTATTTTGGAGAGAAGCTTGGAAGAAATTAACGACTTGGTTATCTGTTATAATTTCGTCCAAAGTTGATTATCAGACCAGTTAAGTCCATTTCCCACAGTGAGGAAGGATCTCAGGGATTGCCTTCCTGCTATAGATTAAGAAGTTGTGCTCCTTTAAAGTAGGTATCATTGATGAAATGCCTACAATATACCTGGCTGGCATGGATATTATCTTTATTATTAATAATATCACTGGATTATTATTTTTGTTTCACAGATAAGAACAATGAGGCTAACAGATGTCCAGTTCAAGAATGTTCGATGTTTCTCGTTGGCTGTCTGACCCTGAGAAAGTTACTTAATTAGTAATTAAGTCTCAGTTTCTTCATTTGTAAAATGTGGATAATGATATAACAACTCAAAGGGTTGGTTGAGGATTAAATGTATCTGGTACATAGTAAGCATTCTATAAATTTTATCATCATTGTTGCTGTTATTATTATACCACACACTATTTGAAACTTTTCTTTAAGAAAGCATGTACTGAATTTGTGCTGAGACCCTAAAATTCGTAATTATTGAATACTTAAAATATAAGACAATTTGTGTTTAATCAGGAAAATCTGTGCTAACCAGAATGGCACAGATTAATCCCTAAGTTAACTGGTACTTTTTGCTGCATTCAGGTCAGGTTAATAAGAAACAAGTCGGCATACTTAAAATCAGAGCCTTCACCTTCTGTGGAGGAGCTGACTTCTCGCTACCTGCTTACATTCCCTGGGCAGCCCACGGCCCGTCAGAGCCTTCAGCATTCCAGAGAGCCTTCCTCAGGTTTGTTAGGTTTACCAAGGAAGGACTATGGGCTAATGCAGGGTGCAAGGCTGGATTTCCGTTCCCGTTTCTCCCTTCTCCTCTTCTGCCGTGGGGCCCTGCCCAGCTTCTCGGTAGACTGAAGCCCCGTGACTTGCTTCAGCCAATAAGATGCGAGTAAATGTGGTGCCTGCAGAGGCCTTTTACCGCTCCAGAGGCTCGGCTTGGATGCTCTGCCTCTGCCATCGCCGTCCGCCGTGAGGAGACTATGGCTTGGGTAGCTGCCGGTAATGCAGCGAGACCCGTGGAGCAGTCATGAACTCAACCTGTGGCTTGAAGTCCGTCCGATCCCAGCAGAGCCACAGAGAGCCTGGGTTCCATGAGCAAAGAAAAGAAACATTTGTTGTTATAAGCCACTAAGATATTGAGCTTGTTATGCAGCAAAAACTGGCGCACGCTTTGGTGAAATTTCAACAATAAAAATTAAAATGGATTGTGTGTGGTGATGTAAGGGAGTAGGTAGCTCACATACAGCTTATTAGGATTTCCATTTAACCAAATAAAGGGTACAGATTTCCTCCACAGCACTCAGGTGAAAGACATGTCAGATATCTTTGTATCTTGTAAATTCACCAACTCTGCTTTAGGGGTGGCTGGAAATCCTGGCTCTGTCATGTTTTGCAGGGCCAACCCTCCTTGGGCGCTTGGAAACGCTGGTGCTTACAGTGCCCAGAAAGCTGGGGAGAGACTTATGAGGGCTACTCCTGAAGTATGTTGTCCATGGCCAGTGGGATGCACCCCAGTGTTGCCACCCTATTTCCTTCCTTTGTGCTGAGCTTGGCTGGGTGTCGCTGCTGAGGCTCCCAGGCAGCATAACCTGGAAAATGCTTCTCAAACTACTGTGCACACAAGTCACTCAGCCATCTTGTTATGTGGACAACATTTTGGTCCCAGACTCCAGCCTCGTGGCCCTCCAAGAAGCCATCAGTGCTCACACACCCTCTCAATAACCGGGCTCAGGTCTCCAGCACGTGGACTGCCTTCCCTCCTTTGTCACCAAACTGCTGATCTAATCACACTGTGCAAGGTTGAGCCCCAGCCTTGGCTCCCTGTCCCTCATCCTCTGGAAACTTCTCTTCTCAGAGAAAGACCCTCACGGTCTCTGAGCTGAGGATTTAGAAATAAAACGCCAGACACTTCTTTCCTTTGCAAGGGCATTACAGACCTCCAGGACTCAAGGACTTGCCTGTTTTTCCAAAAAAGGAGGCACAGGGAAAAATAACCCAACTGGTCCTGACAATAGTAAGAACAAGACCAAATTAATATCTCAGGAAACCATCCAGCCACAACTGAAACAGCCCATCCCTAACTGCCAGCAAGGAGTTAGGTGTTCAGCTCGTCCTGGTCAGCCTACCTGCCTCTGTCAGCTCAGGACACTTGGTCATTTCACTCTCTGGGGCCCTGGAAATTCTGATTTTTTTTTTCCACTTTGAAACAAAGGCTTGAAGACTAAGTGGGGCTGGCAGTCAGGGTAATTAGCCTCTAAATCACACCTAAGGGCCCAAAGCAGGGCCAATAGGAACCCAGCCTTCAGGGCAGCCTGCCCAGCCCACGTTTATGGTCAGACATTCACTCTAATTGGTTGGTTTATTTGTTAAATGCTTACAATTCAACAGGTTACTTGGGGGATAACTTTATAAGCACATATTTGCAATGTCTGTTCTGAAACGTCTCATTTTTCCCTATAACCTTCCGCCAAATGATGCTATTAGTTCACCAAGAGCACAAGAACCATGACACTTTTCAAAACTCATACATAAGGTGAAGGATCCTTCTATCAAGTCAATCTGTGGCCAGTTTGCATGGGAATCCCAAGAAGCCAGCAACTTTATTTTACCAAAATGTTAGGGAGACTTTGTCCTGGTGGCATGATAGCGCTGCTGGGTTCCTGGCCCAGGGGTGAGATGACTGGAGATCTCTGCATGAGGTAGGAGGTGTCGGGGAGATGTCAGCTACTGGATCAGGCTAAGGTAAAGATCCTCAAAGGGCTAGGGTGCCTTTGTCTCTCTCTGACTCCTCCCTCTTCTTTTTTCTCCTTCTATTGACCTCCTTTAGAGGCAGATTTTCAAAGCCCCCGGGGCCGCTCCCTGGGGCTCCAGGTAGGGAGAAGTGGACTGAGTTGCAAATCACCTGAGCATAAGATGTTCAGGGAAGATGACTTTTCAGTCTGGAGAGGGGTGGAAGGTGAGGGTGCAAAGGGTGGGGGGGTTGGAGACTACAGGCCCCCAGGGCATTGTGGGAACTCTGTGGGCCTTGTGTAAGCCCCAGCCTCAGTTTTCTTACAGCGAATGGCAATAAAAACCTTAAACTCAAAAGAGGCTCTGTGCCTTGGGAATGGGCCGCTGAGAAGAGAGGCATTTGGGGGAGACTGCCTTACCCTCCACAACCTGGCTGAGGTGCCCAGGGCAAGGTGGAGGAACTGAAGGGAGGCGAGGGGGCTGGGGCAAGAGGAAGAGGATGGCCGGAAGCTGGGCTGGGCCTGGCCGGGGTTTCTGGGGCCGAGCAGTAGAAAGGCCAGCATCCCGATCCACAGAGACTGCCCTCACAAGACGTTTTCTGCGTGGAAACTCACTTTCGGCCAGCACTCTGCCAACCCACTTATCTCAAGTTAGTTTAACCAGGACACGAATCAGTGTGTTACAGACACGTGGGTGCAGGGCCTAGAAGTTAGTCTTTAGTGCGCCTTCAATTTGGGTGAGGAAACAGGCCCACAGCTGGTTCCTTCACAGGGACGGAGCTCTGACCCATTCCAGGTCACAAGGATGCAGATGAGTTAGACACGGATCTGGTCAGAGTGCCCCAGGGTAACAGCCTGGTTCACGAGACTTATCCAGGTCACACCGTGGACTGGCTGCCTGGGATAACCCCAGGGCTTGCTTGGCTTCCGTCTCCTGACCCTTCCACGCCCTGCACAGCCACTTCTCAGAAGCATTTCATCCATCACCCTAAGCACATTCTCTGTGTTGTAGCAGGGAAAGAAAAAGCCCGGCACTTCTCAAACTCAGTGTGCACATGGATCGCCTAGAAGGTTGTGAGAATGCAGATCCTGGGTTGCCAGCCCGGGAGTGAGGCTGGCATTCTGTGTGGCTAACTGGTTCCGGGGGAAGGGGGAGTAGACACTGTTGCTGCCATAAACATGCCACACCTTGGTTACCCATGCCTTCTCCTCCTGCATTCGACGGATAGAGCTGTTGGTTGAAAAGGATTCAGAACCAGTCTGCCCTCAGAGTGGTGGGGGTGGAGGAGAGCAGAGCCCACGAGCTGGGGTTGACTCTCTTGCTTCCCAGGGTGTGGAGGGAAGCGTGGAGAGTGCCACAGGTTTGCCATTCCATAAGATGGGCTCTCAGTTCCCTTCCATGTCGAAGATTATAAGAGTTTATTGACCATTCCAGCCATACCCCAAACAAGCACAGTGGGTGAATTATCACGTAGCTCCAGCTTCTTAAGGAAGCAGCAGAGCCGACTGCCCATGCGGTGTGAGCTGAGAATCGAGAATGTTCTTCTTTAACTCCTCCCTTTAACCTCCTTCAACTCAACCTCTTATGCCAAATGAAGCCCATGGTTGAGTTTCCACTCTCAGTAAAAATTCAGATACGCCAGGATGACAGCATCAAGCCATTATCAGCCACCAACACCACAGAGTGAATGAGCATATCAGCCCTTCTCCCCAGGTGGAAATCTCAGTCAGCCTAGGCATCAGGTGTTCTGGGTTCTCGTTCTGACTGCTACCAACCACTGTGCAACCTTACACAGCTTGCTCGGCTTCCCTAGGCCTCAGTCTCCTCTAACATACGGTGAAGGGGTGGAGCAGGTGAGCACCAAGCTCCTCTGGGCTGTGACAGCTCAGTATTTTGTCAGAAAGAGTAAGAAGGGAACTGACATGGGCCTTGGAGGTAGGGGTGAGCTTGGATCACGTGCGTGCCTGTCATGTCTCCAGGCCTGGAAAATGGGACTTCGAATTCCTCAGTGAGATGATGTATATTAAGCCCTGAGAAGAGGGTGAGGCACGTGGTAAGAGCATCATGGGTGTTAGACATCATTATGGTCTTGCAGGACTGTGGTGAGAGTTCAGCGGGATGATAGGTGAGCAGCCCCGCCCACACCAGGTCCTTGATAAGCAGGACAGGGTGTGCAGTGGGGAGGTCCGCTGTGGACCGGCCTGGGGGAAGGACAGAGGAAGAAGAAAGATGCCTGACACTAGCTGCCAGCTTTTGATTTTGCCTCAGGGCAGTCTTACGGTCCATAATTCCCTGCTAGGTCTTCACATTTCTTTATTTTTTTTTCCAATTTAAATTTACCACAAGTCAGAGCTACTCAAGCAAGTTATTCAGACAATCAATGCTAAAAATATCTGACTTTCACCAGGAATACCCAGACAATGACGTCCCGCATTTCCATGTTGGCCCCAATTAAGTGGCTAACTTCACGCTGCCCTGATCACCAGGCACTAAATGATGCATCTCCAGCTTATTCTCATTCTGTTTTTCAAGAAACAGAACCAGAATTTACTGTAGCTCTGGTTTCCACCATTCTCTCCCCTCCTCCTCTCCAGGTCTTCCTCCCTCTTCACCTTCCCCCTCCCAACCCTTCCCCCTTTTGCTGGCAACACAAGCCAAACCCCTACCTTCTCCACAGTTTCCTCATCCCCTTTGAGTCTTCGATGGATGCCCATTAGCCAGAACAAGAAACCCTCTCCTATTTTATTCAGTGCACTAATGTTTCCGAGGACTTTGAACAGCTTGAAAGCATCTCTATTGGACTCAGTTCCACTGTCACACTCTGAGGACCAGGGCTCAGAGGGCACAGCTGGCTGGATGCACAGCCATCAGGGAGCAGCAGGGCAGAACAACCCAGAGCTCTCGTCACTCCAAGGCCCTTTCTTGGGTCTCTTCAGGAGTTGGTGTGGTGTGCTCATGCCTGCAAGCTGGGGGTGTACTAGGGGTGTGTAGCATGCACAAGTAGGGGTTGGGGCAAGGGTGCACTTCATGGAATAGCATAGCTGTCCGCAGAGCCACCCCGAGTCCAGAGCAGGAGGTACATTGGCTGTGCCTCTCTCCTGTTTTCCTCCCATCATGTCCAGCTCAACAACAAGCCTGTTTCCATACACAGTTCCCCACTCCTATCTCGGGATACTCCCTGCCCAGCTGTGATAGTTAATTTTATGTGTCAACTTGGCTAGGTCATGGTACTGAGTTTTTGGACAAATGTGAGACTAGATATTGCTGTGAAGGTATTTTTTAGATGAGATTAACCTTCACAGTAGGAGACTTTGAGTAAAGCAGATTACCCTCCATAATGTGGTGGGCCTTATCCAATCAGTTGAAGGTCTTAATAGAAAAAAGACTGGGGTCCTTGAGAAAGAGGGAATTTTGTCTACTCACTTCTTTCAGACTTGAATTGCAATATCATCTCTTCCCTCGGTCTCTGGCCAGCTAGTGTGCCTTGCGTATTTGGACTGGCGAGTCCCCATAATTGCATGAGCCAATTTCTTAAGATAAATCTCTAACTATCTATTCATCATCTATCTTTACCATCTATCTATATCTACCTATCATTTATCTATCTACATCAATCATCATCTATATCTATCAGTATCTATCTATACCTATCACTGTCTGTGTCTATCATCTGTATCTATCATGCACCATCTTCTGTGTTATCATCCATTCATCTATTCATCTATTCATCAATACACACACACATCCTATTGGTTCTGTTTCCCTTGAGAACCTGACCAGTATGCAATCTGTGGTAGCCACAGAGCCCTGGGAGAACAACCTAGAGACAGGGACAAAGACAAGTTGATAGGGATTTTTCTATTCATCGATCTGAGATATGATTGGATGCTGGTGCTCACAACTCTGACCCAACTGTACACAGGGGTGCATCTCTGTCTTCTTCGTAGCACTCTTCTGCATCTACAGGTGGCAGGGTAGGAACTGCACTATCACAGATTCCCAGCTGGGTGTACATCCTGGGTGTCATTTTTCATACCAAGCTTGAAGTCTAAATATGTCTTAAAAGTGAGCTGATTTCTCACTCTTCTCTTCTTCTAGAGGAAACCATCAATATCTATCCCAGGGGTGTGAGGAACCACTCTAAATCAAAGCAATCTAGGGATTACTATTTGTCAAATGGACATTTTCCAGGAGAAGGCCAGAAGAGACAGGATCCAAGTCTCCACTGGGATGTACAAGGAACCTTATGTGGATCCTTGTCTCCCCATCTGTAAAATGGGCATGGTCGTGGTCGCTGCCATCATCACCATCACCATCCTCATGGGAGTACTAGAAATTCACCTGCAGAGAGAGAGGTGACCACAAAAATGTTCTCCTTCTTCCTCATTAGTGATCCCTTTCTGCTGTCTTTTCATCACTTGCTCCTCAAGGGTTGAAAAGAGCTCTCTCAAAACTAAGCTAGGAGATAGCCACTAATATAATACATCAGTTTAGGCTAAGGTACAGGCCAGCGGGTTTTAATATGTTCACCGCCATGCCCACTTCACCCGTGCCTGAATAAACCTAGACCCTTTGCAAGGTCTGGAAGGGGAAGAATCAGCAAGATATTGCAGAGGAGACCAAGATGCCTGACAGGAAGCCCTCAGGCACTATGGCAAGCCCGAAGACAAGATGTTTTTAAGGAGAGGGGGGCTTTCTGTAGGTCAAAGGCCAAGAGGCTGCTAATCTTGGCTCTGTAATTAATCTTCTGAGTAAATTTGGACACATCCAAGATTTAGAGCCTTAGCTTCCTTTATGTAAAATGGAGATGATATTACTGCTCTACACACACACACATCCATGCACACTTTTTTGGAACCAACAATTAAAAAATGTTCTTTTTTCCCCATTTTTATTGAGATATAATTGATATACATCACTGTGTATGTTTAAGGCACACAGCATGATGGTTTGATTTGCATAGATTGTGAAATGATTGTTGCAAGAGGTTTGACAGCATCCATCTTCCCATATAGATATCATAAAGAGAAAGAAGAGCAAAAGAAATTTTTTTTTCTACTTGCAGCGTTAGCTATAGTCATCATGCTATGTATATTGATCTCTAGCACTTATTTATCACATAACTGGAAGGTAGTACTTTATGACCACCTTTCTCCAATTGCTTCCTCTACCCTCCACCTCTGGAAACTGTAAGTTTAATCTTTTCTTCTATGACTTTAGCTTTCTTTCTCTCTCTCTTTTTTTTTTTGTTGATTCCAAATGTAAGTGAGATCATTTGTCTTTTTCTGTCTGACTTATTCACTTAGCATAACATCCTCAAGATCCATCCATGTTGTTGCAAATAGCAGGATTTCTTTATTTTTATGGTTGAATAATATTCATATATAGTAATATTATTATATCAATATACATCATATATAGATGTATATATCAATAACATATATTCATATATATGGTATATATGGCTAAAGGAAATATGGTATATATATATGGACATTCTTGTTGGTCCATGTCTTGGCTACTGTAAATAATGCTGCTAAGAACATGTGACACCAGCATTTTTCAAAGTGAGGTTTCCAAGATCACTTGCATCAGGTTCCCTGAGTGCCTGTTAACACAAAGATTCCTGGACTTGATCCTGGGCTTTCCTGAATTAGATTTTCTGGGGCCAGGAATCTGCACTTTAACAAGTGTACTAGGTGAGCCCCAGTGTGAGTGCCACATTTTGTTTGAGTCATTCATGTTTACGTCATTCCACTGAGATGATGAGAAATTCCATCTAATCCTATCACTATTAGAATAGTGCAGAATTGTTCACACACAGGCTACCTTTTCTCTTTTTTTTAATTTAAAATATGCATACCTTTATTGAGTCTGTGGGGAGAAATTGTATTTTAGATAATTTACTCTTCTGAGCAGAAGAGTGTTGTGGTGGAGTGATTAGGAAATGTCTCCATTTCTCCACCATTCCTCATGCCCACGGCATTTGTAATGTGCTATCACCTTCCATCAAAAGGTAGAGCGCATTCCCTGCCCCACCTCTGCTCCCAAACCTGCTGCTCTGTGACTGGCTTTGGCCAATAGGATTCAGGGAAAGGGATGTGTGCCTATTCTGAGCTGACCCCTAGAGGGATCCTGTGCACTTCTACTCTCTTGCTATCTTGGATCCCTGCCACTGCCCTGTGCCAAGCCCAGGCCAGCCTGCTGGAGGGTGAGAGACCACCTGCAGGAGGCAGAGCCCGGCTGGCCAAGTCATAGATATCCTAGAAGTTTACAGCCACAAAGCAGCCAACCCCTCCCTGCCATCCCATCCAAAGGAGGTACACAGTTAAGATCAGCAGAGCTGCCTACTGGACCCAGAGCTGACCACAGATGCCCTACTGAGTCCAGGCAAGCAGCCTAGCTTACCTATGGACTCCAGTTTTAAAATAAGGTTTTATGATGATTCAGGTATGCTGAGGCCAGCAGATCAGGAGATGACTGCCGCTGAAAAGATAGTCCGTTATTTTCCCAGATCCCAAGAAAGAAGTGGGTACACCACACCATGGGGGGTCAGCACCACGGGGAGCTGGAGGGAAAGTGGGCAAGAGGCTTTGCTGTCATCTGTGGAAAGGAATGGGTGAAGCATAGAATTGACAGCCTGAACAATTCCGGCAGTCTCTGGGGCATAATGGTTGTCCCTGGTTTTCTGGTACCTAGTCCTGGGGTGATGAGGGCAGCGGATAGTGGCCTGAAGATTGCGGGCTCATTAGGGAAGGTGGTGAGGTGTAGGTTTGCATACAGAAGGCATGGTTCTGGGTCTGTCATTTCCTATCTCTAGGACATGGCTAGCCCTGGGAGGGGCAGTCCCTGCAGGGTCAGCAAGGCCCTTTGATGTCCAAGCATCAGAAAACCAAAGACGGGGTTAATTCAAGTGTGAGGAATAGTGAATAGACTGTTCTAAGCCACTGAGTTTCGAGGTAGCTGGTGATGGATCAACAGAGGATTTCTGCAATGAAAACACTGACAGTGAAGAGGTTGCTACGAAATATCAATGTTTGGGTTAATATTTTCTCCTCTTTCATCCTGAAATTAAACCCCAGGCAGCAGGGAGCCATGGGGCAGGCTGTGGGGTCCGTTGGCCAAGGGCTACTCCTCAATACATCTAATTTACTGGTGATGCTCCCAGCTCCATTGTCCCGGTGAATTCTGGATGGTACTGTCACCGCTGCTTCCCCAGACTGAGTGCTGCTGTCTTCTCACCTCTTTTCTCCCCCCAGAAAAGCGGAGGTGGTTTAGGCTTAAACCTTTGAAAAACCAACAACAAAAACATGCACTTTGCTCTCAGAAACTTGTCTCAGAGAGCAATGGCTGTCTGAGAGCGGTTGTCTACCCACATATTTCAGTCCCATTGGGCACATCAGGAGCCACGTGCATTGCAAAAACCAGCGTACTCAACCCAAAAGAAACACTAAGCATGGCAAAGAGGGGGAAAAAGCTGATAGGTTTTGCAGTACCAACTATCCCCAGTAAAGTTCAACAGGAGTTTTTTGGGCAAAAGAAATAAGCAAAAGATAGTGATTTTCAACTGGGGACCTTTCAGGATTTAAAGGTGGGGTGGGAACAGTGTGGGCTTTGTATATTCACAAGAAGGGGTCTTTGTAATAAAAGTTTAGGAGTTCTGTCTTAGAGGACTAAATGGTACCTGTGTCCGCCTTTCAGTTACTGCTTAGTTTCCCTATGAGGACCTGAGTGGGGTTTTAATAATGGAAATATAACTGCATTATATGATACGTGTGGTTTCTGTGAACCATAGCTCTTGCCTTTATAATATTCCTGAAAGGCACTGAAATCCATTAAAAATCCCTTCTGCAGATTCCTAATTAAGAACGTTTTATTTCAAGGCAGTATGTTTAATGGAGCTTAAAGCAAATACCAAACTTTGTCAAAATTAAACAAGTCCTCTAAACACTCCGGACAGATCTTTCTGAAACGTTCATGTCCTGCAAATCATAAATGCCCTTATAAAGGAAAAACTCGGTTTAGCTTCCTATGTAGAAAAAACCTCAGTTCGCCATCTCTTCTTGTGTTTCTCTTTCCTGGGAGCCTCCTTTCCTGCTCACACAGAAGACTCACACACTTCCCACACCAAATGTGTGGGGGTTTTCCCCTACACCAAGCAGTTCTCAGTGATACCACCTGGGTGTCCCAAGATGTAACTCGATTCTGATGCTGTCTGCCCAGAGATAGTGTCAGATCCTATAGTGAAGGGCTCAGTCCTACCACTGCCCCCTGCTTCAGATGCCAATTGCAAGTAGTAGGTCCCCCAGTTACCCACAAATTCTGTCCAATTTGGCTACAAACTGGGGGTCTTCATGACCCCCTCTTCAGCTTTAATTTGCTAGACAGTTTTGATTAGTTTGCTGGAGTGGTTCACAGAACTCAGGGAAACACTTATATTTATGAGCTTATTAAAGGGTATGATGAAGGATACAGATGAACACCCAGACAAAGAGATACATAGGGTGGGATCTAGGAGGGTCCTGAGCACAGGAGCTTCTGTCCCTGTGGAGTTGAGGTGCATCACCCTCCCAGGGCGAATGTGTTCACCCGCCAGGAAGCTCTCTGAACCCCCTACTACTGGAGCTTTTCCAATGTTTATCATCACATATGCATAATCAATTATTAATTCCATTTCCAGCCCTTCTCCCCTCTCTGGGGATGGTGAGGATGAAGCTGAAATTTGCACACTTCTAATCATGGCATGGTCTTCCTGGTGACCAGCTCCTTTCCAGGAGCCATCCAGGGGCCCGCCCAGAGCAGCCTCAATAGAACAAAAGATGCTCCTATCACTTGAGAATTTATAAGGGCTTTAGAAGCTCTGTGCCAAGAACTGGGACAGAGACCAGTCATTTCCTACATTTCCCATAGCATCTCACCCAGTTCCCAAACAATTCTCCGGGAATAAGAGTTCACACATTCCCCAAGTGTTGGGTTGATGATTGGAATGGCTTGGGCAGTGAAGAAGATTGCCTCTGGTTTTCTACAGCTCATTGGGAAGCAACTCTTTGTACCTGCAGAGTTTCATATAATTTTCCAAAGGTTTTAGTTGAAATCCATCCCTTGGGCCACCTCTGAAAACTTGGCAAGAAATGACTGGGATTGTGTCAGAGGAGGGAAGAGTAATTGCTGGAGCACAGAAGGAAAAGTATCAATGAGCCAACCGTGTTCCCGAGAGGGTGCAAGCAGGGAGGGCACATATTCAGGGCCTGCAGTGCCTTTGGGTGCCCACCAGCAAAAATGCCAGGTGCCCAAAGGGTGCAGCTACCAAGCTGAGGGGAGGTGTGGGTCGCAGATGGGCTGAAGGACAGCCAATGCACAATACAGCACTGGGGGCCTCGTGTCAGTCAGATGGTCTGAGGGTAGCAGTTTCTTCAGGGCCTGACTTGGCTGCTGTGTTTGGTGGGGGGGATCCAATCCCATGGCAATGCTTATGGACAAAGAAGCTGTCTCCCTTCTTCTTCAGCTCTCTGGGTGACAGTGACCAGCCCCTTCCTTCCCTGGGCCTGCTCAGTCAGACCCTAGTGCCCACAGTGGAGTTCAAGTGGTCTATCAGGAGAAGCGATGAGTGAGGATTTGGGGGCTCATGAAACAAGTGAGTGCGTGGAAGTTGAAAACCCATGGTTGGTCCTCTCCCAGTGACTTGCCCAGAGGTCAAGTCCATAGCATTTTGACCTCCTCCACAGAACTTTCTAGAAGGCTTGCCCTCTATGAATAGTTTATTTTAAAAGTGGTTTACCTTCTTAAGTCTGCATTGTACAGGTTGCTTCTAATATCTGACAATCTCCCTGAGCAAACCTGACCAAGTCATTTTTCTAATAGAGTGAAAAGTTGCAGGTGTCATTCTCGTGTTCCGGTGTTCCCATTAGCCTTCCCTAAGGTCCCTGATAGCCTTGTGCTGGGTGGCATCTGTGGCTATATGGAAAACACTAGCCTCTTTGGGGTCAGGTTTTCAATGAGTCAATTGCAGTTGAAATTAGGAGACAGAGGGAAGTCAGAAGCCTGGCAGCAATAGCAAGGCATGAGATTCATCCATCTCCCAGATATATATTGGGCACCAACCACGAGCCAGGCACTATTCTAGGTCTTAAGAATACAGAATCTACATTGGCATTTGAAATTGGATTCAACTTTACATTAGAAAAGAGACACCACAGATAGCTGGTATGACAAGTGAAGATGTTTCTACAACCCCGATGACTCCCTGCAGGTGGGTGCAGATGCAGAGGGGGTGGGGCAGGTCGCCTTTGCTGCCAGGAGCACCGGAAGTGCCATTGTGCTGAAGTGCCCAGAGAAAGACCTTGCCATCTATTTTCAGATCATAAGGACATTTGGTGGGCCGCTCTGACAAATTTCCTCTGCTGTGGAAAGAGAGGGGCTCTTTATGGATTTCTGGAGGAGGGACTGTTGTGTGATTCTTTGTGCTTGCCCTACTGAGAAAAATGTTCAAATTTCTTTTTAAGGCGTTGCAGGATGGTTCTATTGCAAGCTGTACATATGTATCTGTTTAATTTTAACTCCAGCTCTTTACCAAAAAGCAAGTTCATTTACTCAGAGCCTAGACAGAAGGCTTTCCCAGTCCTGACACTTTGCTTATTTGCTACTTAAAGTCTTTGGAAGAAAAGAACAGATTTTTGCATTTTGTTCCCTTTCTTACTTCAGGGGAAAGAATTTTAAACCCACACAACTGTCCTAATTGGAAGGGATTCTTGATCTACTTCATTGCAGTCTGTGTATTCCTGGTAGGCTTCCAGAACACTTGGCCCCGACCCCTGCCAGCTGCTCTCCAACAATATTCTAACTTCATTCCAGAGCTGTTGGAGTTTCACAGCAGCCCAGAAATCTCCACACAGAGCCCCAAGTGACATGCAGGGCCACAAGCATCCCCACCTGGGCCCGTCCTCGGTTTCCCTGTAGGCACACCCAGGCTGCTCAGCCACACTGGCATTCCTCTGTTTCCTCCCTCCCGCTCACGAGCTTGTCTCTCTTCACACAAGGCTGCTCCACCCTGCTGTCACCACACTGCATATAGGCATGGGAACTGGGGAGTTGGGACAATCAAAATCTAATTCTGGAATCAACTAGGGCCCCAAGGCTGGTGCCTGAGCCCAGGAAAACTCCAGCCTGCATAGCGCTGCCCTGGGTCAAGGCCTTGCACAATAAGAAGGTACCTGTGAAGGGCAAAGGGATCAAGACTAGAACAGACCAAAGGTGGGGCTGTAGGAGATGTGCAAAAACCAAGTTTCCTCCACAAACACATGGTGACATGGATGAAGTCAGCATCAAGGACAGCCTTAGGGACTGGTGGAGAGTGGAGAAATCACTGAGATTACATGTAGTCATAGCAGGAATCCTTAACACAATACAACAGAGATGGACCCTATGGGTGACCTGGGCCAAAGGTGTTACACCAGAGGTATTACACCAGAGGCTGGCAGACATGTTCTACTCAGCCCTAGGAGTCTGTGTGAGTGTATGTGAGTGTGTGTGTGTGAGCAGGTGTTTTCCTCTTGGTTGATACTGAAAGCTTCTAGCTCACACATGTCACCTTTACTTTGCTACAGTTCCTGCTACTTCTGGTTGTCCTCACCAACTCTCCTCTTTGCTAGCGTGTATTACCACGCCTGCTGGAACAGCCATGCAGGAGCTGGAGAGAAGATGGAAACTGATGGAGGAAGAATGCAACTCCATTGTGCTTCAAACAGCACCTGCTAAAAGCCTAGGGAAGGAGAGCTTGGAAGCTTAGCATCAATTCCCCCAAACTATCAGGTTTGGAAATGAGCATGGTGATGGTGCTTCCTTCTCCTCATGGAAATCATATACAGTTTCAGGTAGCTTCCTTTGCACTGAAACATAGAGGCAGACATGATCTGTTGACTCTAAAACATGTGTAAGGGCTGCCAAGAGCAGAAACCTCACAGGAAGTGTCTAGGGGCTGTGGGAGCAGGGCTTAGAAAGTATAAGCAAAACACTTCCTGAAGCTAAGGTGCTCACCTGCCCCTTGTCTGCACTGGCTGGGGAAGGAACTGCAGGTCCCAACTCTGGCGGCAGAAGCCCCATGAGCCGAGTTTGATTCGGAGAAGCTAGGGAGGCAGAGCTCTATCAAGAATCACACAGTGTTTTCATGAAGCAGCCCATCTCTGTGGTAACAGAGAAATTCCTCTGGAATTAAGAATTCTAGACGGTTATCCTTGCCCCACCCCTTGTTAGCCTCCTGCAGAGAGCTTTCTCCAGGAAGGTTCAACCCACATGCTCTGTAAGTTTTGAAAAAGGAAAGAAAATAGTTTTGATACAAACATATTATGAAACACGAAGAGCAGTAAATCATACCAACAGAAGAACATGCACTGGGAAAACATGACTTGGAAGAGATGAAATTATGATCCCATGTTCCTCCATGAATTGGAAACAAAACCAAACCAAAAAACCTGAACAGAACAGTTTGGTCTCTAAGGAAAAGCACAACGCACAAATGCAGGAACTCAAATGAAAGATGGCTAGGCAACAGTGAGGAGGTGGGACCGGAAGATTCCTGAAAGATGCAGCAACAAGAAAGCCATCCCACCTGTGAGGACAGCACTGGAAGGAGAGAAAAAGAGCAGAAACGCTCCAGAAAATGCGGAAGGGAAGCAGAGGATGAAATATGAAATGCAAACTTTATGAGCTAGAGATAAGGAGTTAAAAAGGATTAATGAGAAAATGAGAGACATAGCAGGAAGTCAAAAGATGGGCAACACATGCAAAATAGGAGCCCCCAGAGAAACAAAAATAACCCATAGACTAAAATATAATTCAAGACATCTGGTAGAATAAAACAAGACTCAACTCCACTTCCTAAGTGCTGACACCGCTTACCAGGACAGTCACCACCTGACACACAGGCTAGTCAAGTCATTGGACTTACAGAAAGTGCCCCTCAGGCAGTAAATCATGAAAAATACAGTCCCTGACAAAGAGCAAAAAAATCAGATTGAACTCAGACTTTGCCAAAACAGCATTTAACCTTAGAAGAGAAGAGAGAAACATTTAGAAGACATTTAAAGAAAGTGCCAACCAAGAATTTAGTATCACCCAAGCTGTTCAACAATTATAAAGCAAACCATTTAAACAAGCAAGAATTCAGAAACTATTGTTTCCATAAACACTTCTTGAGGAAACAACCAGAAAATGAACTTCAGAAAACTGAGAGTCAACTACAGAAACTTCAGCCAAAAGTCTTGACAGTAAGCCTTGATTACATTTAAGTAGAGATCTAAAAGCAAATGTAACGCGGGGGATCAGAGTAACAAAACAGAAGGCCCATGTTATATGCCCTGACCATGCGGAAGGAATGCGACTAACAAACACTGGGATGGAAAGAGGGTAAAGGTGACAGGAAGTTCACTAACTGCCTTATCTGTAAAGACAAAGAGACCAGGGAAAGAATTTGAAGCTAAAGAATCAAATAGTAGACATGCAAACATTTTTAACAGTCCAAAGTAAAAGCTAATAAAGATAATTATTATTGACTAAATTCAGGAAGTGGAGGAGAAGCAGTAGAAAAGGGAATAAAGTATATATTGACTTTATTACTGCTCAATATTGTCTAAAAAGCAGATGATCAAGGATTTTATACAACAATACAATTATAAAGAGAATCATTTTAAAAAACGGTTACAAATCTTTCTAAATATCAGAACTTGCTTCTCTCTCTGGAGGCCTTTTCTCTTCTTCTGTCCCATCTCTCTCTCCCTGCCCTCCCTTTTTCCCCTCCCTGTCCCCAAGTCCCCTTACCCCAGAAAACAAGCAGATGTTATATGGAAGGATTTTGAAACACTGTATGCAGAGAACAAAATGCAGATTTTTCTCAATTTATGCAGATGGCTTACATCCCAATAAACCTATCCTAAGTTGAAAACAGCACAAGTAGAAAATACATTTAATACATTTAACCTACTGCACATCAGAGTTTAGCCTAGCCTACCTTAAATGTGCTCTGAGCACTTAACTTTTGTCTACAGTTGGGCAAAATCATTGAATACAAAGCCTGTTTATGGTAAAGTGTTAAATCTATCATGTAATTGACTGAACACTGTACTGAAAGTGAAAAAACAGAATGGTTGTATGGGCAAAGAATGGTTGTCCATGTCCATGTTGTTCATGCTCACAATAGAGTGGCTGACTGGGAGCTGTGGCTTGCTGTCCTGTAAATAATTATTATCAATCAAATCCGGTGATTTGAAAAATGTAAGCAATGAACCATGATCAGCACGTAGTATTTTTTCACTTAAAATATTACTTTTCAAGGTCAGTAAAATCAAAACAACAAAAAGAAAACATATCAAAAAAGTGCTCCAACTTCCTTTGGTGTTATGAGAGAGAAAGGTACCATGTATTATCACTAACCTTGGAAAAGACCAAACTCAAAATCTGAAGTATGGTTTTTACTGAATGTGTATTGCTTTTGCACCATTGTAAAGTTGAAAAATCATATGTCAACCCATGGTAAGTCAGATGCCATCTGTAATATGACAGATCTAAGATGAAACTCATATCAACAAATATAAATGAGATTAACTCATATATTAAAATTAATGATTTTTATATTGTATCGTAAAGCAGAACCCAATGTTATGCTGTGTAAAAAACACACATCTAAAGCAGTGAGCCCTAATGGGTGAAAACGAAAAAGATGGACACAGTGTGCTAGGCAAGCATAGACTAAAAGAGACAAGTGTCGGTTTGCCTCCAAAGAAGAAGAAATTCAGGACAAACACCATTAAATGAGATCAAGAAGGGGATGTTACAAAGCTAAAGGATACATTACACAATGAAGATAGAATAGTTGTTGATATATCTATGCGTAAAATCACATAACAACAATATTCACAATGCAGAAATGACAGAAGACATAGGGAGAAATGGAAACACTCTTGTGGTAGGAAACTTCTCAGCCCCATTAATTCATGCCAGAACTAATGTCAACTAACAAAAAGAAGTCAAATTGAGAAAGCTGATCTCATTGATGTATGCCAAAATCTATATCCTGAAAATAGAGAACTTATCTCCTTTTCAAAGGTCAGCAAGACGCCCATGAAAACTGATCACATAATAGATCATAATGAAAATCTCAATGAATTCCCAAAAGTAAAAATAGTACAGGCAAAACTTCCTGATTATAATATATGGTTAATCTGAACATTGACAACAAAATAGAGAAACAGAAAAAGATCATGCCATATGAAATTTTTAGAAAGATAAACAACTCTCTTCTAAACATCTATTCAGTCAAAACAGAGATGTATACCAAAATTGCAGAAATCATAGAAGACTGACTGTGGCAAAAACTATGCACTAGAACCTGCAAGTTACTGCAGAAGCAGTGCTCAAAGGGAAATGAATAATCCATAAATATCTACATTACTAAAGAAAGAAAGAATGAAACAAATTGTTTAAACATCTAACTCAAATTTTAAAACCTTGAATATTTTTAAACCCTATCTTCAACCTTAATGTGTTATGTTAAATTAGATTTATGGAGGCATAATAAACAATAACTGCACACATTTAAAATGGACAATTTATAGTGTGGGAAGCCATCTGTGAAGCCATCACCACACTCAAGATAATGACCGTGCCCATCACACCATCAAAAGCATCTGATGTTCTTGTGTAATTCCCCCCTCTAGAACTTTAAATATATATAAAAAGAATCATAAAATGTTTATTCCTTTTGTGTGCCTCCTTTCACTCAGCATAATCATTTTGAGATTCACTGAAACATTATATGTAATATATAATAGGATTTATATATAATAGGATCTCCCAACGAGTCTCAAAATGACCTGACAGTGATGTGGGCTGTGGGTAGAGGTGAAGGTGAACTAAGATTGGCTATAAATGGATAATGATGGAAGCTGAATCATAGACACCAGAGAGAGAATTATACCATTCTGGATACTTACATAAAGTTTCAAATTTTCCATAACAAAAAGTTCTTAAAAATCACTTCTGTTCCACCTTGCTCTTGAGCTATTTAATGTTGTACTGTACATCTGGAATTCTTATCTATTACTGTCATTCAAAATATGCCTTGAATTTGCTTTTTGCAGTTTTAAAATCCAAACTTTTTATTTGCAGGCCTCCAGAACAGTGGGTCAATTCTACTTAAAAACAAAGCAAAACAAACCTTCCTCTGGATTTAAATTTTTAAGTGCTGGTTGTTAGACATCAAAGATACTGGTGCCTAAGGGAGGGAACGTTTGAGCTCACTGGGTGATTAGTGTCTTGAAGAGACAACAGGTGAGATCAGCATCTGATGGCCAATGCTTCTCCTGGGGGAGAAATACTTGCAGGAGAACTGGGGAATCTGCTAGCAAACTCGGTGGTCTTGGTTCTCAGGGAAGGGAAGTGGAAGGGGAGATTGTGGGCCAGCTAGTAAAATCGAAACAACAAAACGAAACAGACCCAAAAAATGCTCCAACTTCCTTTAGTGTTCATGAGAATTTGCCCGTTAAAGAGAGCTGGCCAGCTCTTCCTTTTATTCCGAATGGCACTATGTCTGTTCCATTTTCCTCTCTGAGAAAAGCAGACACCATGATTGGTTTATGGTGTTACACATATGTCGGGCTCAGTTGTCCTTAAGTGGGTTGCATCTGTGCAATGACTGGGGTGGTAGACTGTTGCTTGTGGTGCCCAAGGAGCCCTGTCTTCCACCAGTGTCCAGTGTCTCTGGGTTTGGCCATGGGATTGACTTTGGGTCATTGACAAGATGGTGCAAGAGGAAGTTTGATAGCTGCTTGCAAAGCGGGGCTGATGCTTTTGAAATGCTGGCTCTTGGAGCAGCGACCCTGCTGTAATGACGCAAGCTAGCTACATGGAAACATCACATGAACTGTATGAGAGGGCCCAGCCTTCCAGCCAACCCCGGGAGACACCAGTCATGTGAGCAGAGCCATCCTGGGTGTCCCAGCCATCTGACTGCAGGACCAGGAGAAACCTCATTCGGGATGTGTGTAAAAAACGTCCAGCAGACTGAACTGTGAAAAATAATAAATAGGTATTTAAAGCCAGTAAATCTGGGCGGTTTCTTACACAGCGGTGGATAACTGAAAGAATTGGCATATATGTGATGTGTAAGTCTGGAAAGTTGGTGAAAATTTGCACAGGTGAGCCACAGGTTAAGAGAATTCATCATGAAAGCAAAACACCTACAACTACTGAGATAATTATTTGCTTTCAGCACAAGGTCAGATTCAGAAAAATCCCTCTCCCACCTGACTTTCCGGGGACACATCTGATTGGGTGGTGCCAGCTGCCCAAGACAGAGCGAGCCCAGAGAGGCCGGAGAAAGCGAGGCTGGGAAGGTCTGTGGATAAGGAGCACCAACCCGGTTAACGTGCCCCAGCCCCACTCTTCGGGATAATGAGACAGCGCGGAGAAGTCGGCCCATGTCTCAGAGCCACGGTGAGCTGCTCGGGGCACTGCTGCCAACGGCACAAACAGGTGTGGACCCAGGGAGGCTGCGGGATGTTGGGGGCTCAGAGCAAGTCCGGGGTAGGTCTGCGTCGCGTGGTCTCTAGAGGCTGGGTCTTCTCCGGAGCGGGAGCCCCAAGCGCCTCCCCGTGGGCCTGTGCCACCGGCACATGCCCTGTCGCAGCAGGGTCCCTGTCCCTGGAGGAAAAGCCAGGAGAAGGAAATCCGCCGTGGAAGCCCCGCCTCTTCCTGCATCACCCTCATTTTCCATATGTATTCTTTCCCAAAGACAGTGAAATCGTTGTAGCTCCCTGCGTGGGTGAAAACAGATCCCACCCACCCCTTCCTGGGTGCGGGCACCATGGGCAGATGCCAGCAGGAATTTCAGAGGAGTTGTGCTATTTCTGATGTTAGAATTTGCCATAATGCCAAGGCAGCAATATGCCCGCCCTTGTGAAACTCCCGCTCTCCAGACCCAGCGCTTCTCCCAGCCCTCAGGTCTTTCCAGCAGGCCCTTTGTGTGTGAGGTCCCTCAGCGGCCTACACAGTCCCCTCCCCAGCGCCGGCTTGGGCCCTGACCCAGGGCAGCCCTTCGCCCCGCCGGCTGCATTCAGATCTCTAAGTGCTTTTACCTCTTAGGCCAAGGTGAGGGCTGTGCAGGGCAGGGCTGGCGTCCTCACAGCTGCTGGCAATGCTGAAGTTTGCCACAAAGGTTCGAGATGGATTGGCTGGGTCCCCAATGGTGACTGGATCATGAATTGAAATGGAAAACCCTAGAAGAGTGCTGAAGGGAGCCCTGGCCAGTGCACATCAGGAAAAGGAGGCCACTGAGAAAAGAAGGGAAAGCTATTTGGGGGAAATAGGCAAAATGGATGTCAGTAGAGGACGGGGCAGACCTTCAGTAACATGCATCTGTGTATATATAATTTCATTTTGGAGAATGTCACAGAGCTGAAGCAGAGCCCTATTTTTAGTGTCTTTTGTGCCAGGCTTTGGCAGGGATGCATGTAGCTGCAGTTTTCTTCTGACAATGATTACATTTTAAATAGGGAAAGAAGGTAATGAGGGCAAAAATAATAACTATTTTCAGGCCTCTAAATTCAGGGTGTTTGAAACAGGGTTTTCTAAAATGCCAGCCTAATGGAAGAACGAATTATTCTTCTTGCCTTTCATCGGAGGCCTCCTAACAAATGAGACACGCCAGGGGAGGTGAGGTGGCATTCGTGTTTCCCTCCTGGTGCCCACTCAGGGGTCAGCTGGCCGATTCCCACTATGGGAGGGGTGGGAGAGGAGTCAGTCATCACAGAGATTCTCAAAGTCTGTGCCTTGGAATGCCTGAGGGCCTGCAGAAATGCAGATTCCCGGCTCCAGCTCCACAGAAGGTCTGATTCCCTGCATCTGGGGAGGACAAGGAAGATAGTCTTTTTTTTTTTTTTTTTCCAAACCAAGTATCTCCAGGAGATTGTGTGTGGACAGTCCCTGGACCCCATTTTAAGAAAATTCCCTTTGCAGCCACTGGCCTATAAAGTGTTCTCATGAGTTCATGAACTTATAGGAGTCTGAGATGTTTAGAAGGCCTTGTCCATAGGATTAGATCAGTCTGAGAAGTGGCATGGGGCAAGACCACTGCGACATTGTAATTTATAACAAGAAATAGGGTCTTTGTCCCAATTTCTGACACAACTCTGGAGATCCTTGGAATTTCCTAAGCGATGACAGTGATAAAAGTATGTACTGTTGTGTTAATGAGGTGACTTTGGAAAGCACCTAAGGACTGGGGACTGGTTGACTGTGGAACTGGCTATGGGATTAAAAGGTTGCATCTGACAGTCCCATCTTCCAACCTCCAGGGAGGGGAGAAAGGCTAGAGATTAAGTTCAATCCACCAATGGTCAATGATATAATCAATCCTGCCTATATAATGAAGCTTCCATAAAAAATCAAAAGGGACAGGTTGGGAGAGCTTCCGGATTGGTGAACAGGTGGAGATTCAGGGAGAGTGACGCACTCAGAGAGCACAGAAGCTCCATGCCCTTTCCCTGTATCTTGCTTTATGCACCTCTTCCATCTGGCTGTTCCTGAGTTATAAGCTTTGTAATAAACCGGTAATCTAATAAGTAAAATGTTTGTAGGCTCTGTGAGCAGTTCTAGCAAATTAATTGAACCCAAGAAAGGGTCTTTGTAACCTTCAATCGACAGCAGGTCAGAAGCACAGGTGATGACCTGAATTTGCAACTGGCATCTGTAGTGGGGGTCAGGCAGTCGTGTAGGACTGAGCTCTTAACCTGTGGGATCTGATGGGATCTCCAGGTAGATAGTTGAATTGTAGGACACCAAGCTGGTGTCAGAGAATTGCTTGGTGTGGGGGAAAAACTCACATGTTGAGCTTGGATGCAGAATTACCATCACGGACCCCAGAGTCCAGCTGGCCTGGTTAGAAGCTGGATGGCTGTGGCCACTATTTGAAGCACCCCTTCCAATACTGAATCAGAAGGTCCAGGGATGGGACCTAGACTCTGTATTGATTAAAACCCCTGCAAGTGATGTTGGTGCATATAGGATTGACAGTGACCCATGGCACTGGTGACACCCTTACTTGTGTTCTCCACCCTGAGTAGGAGGATGGTTGCACTTAGCGAGGGCTTTTTAGCAGCAAGAGACAGAAAACCAACCTAAAGTAGCTTATGCAGAAAGGAGGGTCTAGTGGTTCTCCTAACTGGAGTGTTTCACTGGGTGGTGCTGATGACCCACTTAGCTGGATCTCAGCCTTTCAGAGAGGCCCTCTGGATTCTCTCTCTCCATCTCTCAGCTCTGATTTATCCCCACTGGCTTCATCCTCAAACCATCTCTCTCTGGAGAGAGGCAGAGATGACCCCTCACATCACCTCACAGAGAGTAAGTCTGGAGACAGAAACATCGATGAAGAGGGTGCTCCTTGGCTCCTGAAGGCCTTGCACCCCCCTGACCCACATCTGTATTGCAGGGGGAGTGATGTGGTGGGCAAGGGAGAGCCATGCACCGGGAGGGAAAGAGCTACCAAGGGAAAGCAGCAAAGTCTAAGGAGTGGTCATCTCCTGGACACCAGGCAGATCATGACAATGGCCAGGGTTTTTCCTCAGGATTCTGTGTATGTGTCTGTATCCGGCCCGTTGACACTGCACTTTACATACACTGTACTTTAAAATCCTATCAGCAGTCTTCCAAGGTGTGTCTCTGGTCACTCTCATTTCCTAGAGGAGAGGAGAAAGGCCTAGAAGTAACATGACCACTCAGGCTTGCCAATTAGTTGTTGGCAGAGCTGGAAATGGGGCTCAGGATCAGTTTGTAACCAGAATCAAGTGATAACCAGAGCCATTCTCAGCTTCCAGGACTGGCATGAATGAGTGGCTCCCCTCCTCCCCAGCTCACCCATGGGATGTGCCTGACCATTACCCCTTTCTTATTTCTTTGAATTAAATAATGTCCCCTCCCTCATTTAGAATCATCCAGAAGAGAAATTATTGTGCTGCTGACACCTTCTAGCAGTTTATGACATTGACAAACTACCTTCAATTCTGCACTGAATTGGCCACTTAACCAGCTGTGGGTTTGGCACCGGGTTTGCTCACAGACTCAAAGGTCATGGAGCACTACAGACACCACCGTGTCTGGCTCACAGGTGTCCACTCACAGGTGAAATGTCTCCAGAAAAAAAAATGTTACAGAGTTAAAAAATTTTTTTCATTACAAACCTTATTGCACAAAAAAAGAAAGAGAGTCACTAGGAAATCAAAACAAGGAACCTTGACGGGGCTGCAGCGTTAGGGAGAATTTCTCTCTGCCTCAATTCTTGCATTTCATAGTCATAAGGCTTAAAGATTCCCAGAAGAAAAGGTAAGGTTGTCAGGACACTCACAGAGGGGGTAAGTTGCTTTGGGGAGCACATTAGGCCTCTCTGTTTCCTAACTACCCACCCCTACCTCAGAGTTTATACCTCCTTTCCCTTTCTCTCCAGCACCTCCATCTCCCCCTCGCCCAGGCCTTCCCTCCTTCACCCCGTGGCTCCATCCTTCTTCCATTCTGAGGCAGCTCTATTATTTCTAAAGTATATTATGTACTTTTGTGATTTTTGCCTTCCTGCTGTGACATCAAGACTGAACTTTAATAGGAGCGCAAACACCATTTTTAAAGCCCTTTGCAGACTTTCACTTTTTATAGTCTACCGTGGGCTCCTCTCTCCACGAATAAACAGATCATGCACCGACAAGCAGGTGTGGAAATGCATTTCCTTTGTGGCTACAGTGGTTCTTGCTGGAGGCACTGTGACTTGTTACATGCATATATTTCTACCCTCCTCCTCTCTCTGGTATCACGAAACCAAGAACAAAATCCGAACCATTCCTTGCTCCACAAGGATAAAGAATAGAAAGGTCACTAATGCAGAAGGCTCACGTGGAATCTGCCTGTGACTGATATCTGGTCCATAAACTCCAAATCAAATAACTGGGTGCTTCTGGGTGGTGTCCATGCACAGTAGCAGACAGAGAGAGGGTCTGGATGGGCAAGTTGTTGATGAGTGTGGAGGGAGAGAAGAGGGTTATATGGAACGGAGCTGGCATGCAACAGGATGACGTTTCACCTAATCAGCACATCCGTTTTATGACTGGGATGATATGTAGTAGTTGTATAATGTGTAATTACCCAGGGAAAAGAACAGAATGGCTTGAAAGCCTTTAGTCATGGTAAATTAAATTTATTTTCCATAGAAGTTATTTAGAATTCTCATCTCGTTTTGGCTGTTCTGCATTGTGGCTTTACTCATCTGTGGTTAGAAGGTAGTATGTGTGACATTGTCAGTAAATGCACCCATAGCCCCAACTGCATACTCATTTTTGGAGATAGAGAGGGGGTGAGGTTCTTTCTTCTCCACTACCTTGCATTGGAGGGGCATATAAAGGAGCTCTGTTTTGAACAGGTTGAGTTTAAGGTACCTGAAAGGTTCATTGCCTCCAGAGAGAAATGATGCCCTGTGGGTAGTTGGAAATCTGGTATCCAGAGCACAGCTCCATTTGAGAATGAAGATTCTTTCTTTTAATTGAAATATAATTGAGAATGGAGATTCTGTTGTACTTCAAGCTGAAAGAAGGAGGAAGCACCCTCAGGTAGAAGTTACAGAGAAAGCACATGAGAGGCTTTATATGGACTTTGGGGAGGGGAGGGCCCTTGGCAGACTGGTCAGTACAAGAGGGAAAAGCAATTAGAAGAGAGCATCAGACTGGGGACCTCCAGGAACAAGGAAGACCAGGGTTGCAAGAAGGAGCAGTCAGTCAAATGCTGCTGAGGATTTGGATATGATAGAAACCTAAGAGGGAACCTGGCCCCAGGAGTTTGGAGTTGGTTGTGATTTTGCTGAGGGTGTGTTGTGGGGGCACAGTCTGTGGTCAGAATCCACACTGTAGTGGTTGAAGATGAGGAGAGAGGAAGTGCAAAATGCATTGGTGAAGGTAATGAGAGGGACAGTCAATGATTGTCAAAAAGAAGATGATTATCCCCGGATGGGAGACCCTATTTACGTGCCTGGGGAGGCAATGTAGCTAAAGGATGGGAAAGCATGGAGCAACAAGAGGAGGGTGAAAACTGAGGGAGCAGGACCCCGAGGAGGGTGTGTGTAAGTGTGTGGTGTGTCTGGAATGTTGGGACATGGGTGTCTGTGTATGAGGAAGGGTTAAGTATGGCTCTGCTAGCAATGAATTTTCTGTTTTTGCTCTTCTGGAAGTGTCTTTATTTGTCTGCATTTTTGAAAGATAGTTTTGGTGTTTATAAGATTCTTGGTTGAAGATTTTTTTTTCTTTTGGTGCACTTCCTTCTGGGCTAAAAGTTTTCTGAGAAGAGGTCAAGTGTTAATATTATTGCAGGTCTCTTGTATGTGATGAGTCACTTTGCTGTTGCTGCTTTGAATTCTCTTTACTTTTGGCTTTCAGCATTTTGAATATCATATGTCTCTGAATTTCTTTGTGTTTATTCTATTCAGGGTTTGTTGAGATTTGTGCATGTGTAGACTAATGGTCTCAATCAAATTTGAGCTCTTCTCACTATGCAGTCTTCACATTGCACAATCTCAGTTGGTCTATTTGATACATTTTTATTTCTTTCTACTTTCTGTTCAAAATACTACTGAGCCCCTCTGCTACAGGTTTCAGTTATTGTACTTCTCCACTCCAGACTTGCATTTAAAAAAGTTTATATTTTTTTGAGGCATTGTTGTCATATTCACCTTTAATATCTTAGACATGATTCCCCTTACTTCTTAAAACATATTTATAATAACTGCTTTAAAATCTTTGTCTAGTACATTCAAACCTGAGTTCTCTCAGAGAGTTTTACTGTCTCCTTTTATTCTTAAGTATGGGCAATATCATCTTGTTTGAAAAGTCACATACATTTTTACATCGTCATAATTTTTGTTGAGAACTTGATATTTTAGATGCTGTACTATAGGGACTGTGGAGCCTGACTCCCACTTATCTACCCAGTTCTGGGGCTAATACTGGGATTATTGTTTGCTTAGTCATTTTTTCATTTGTTTAGAGATTTGGCTGAAGTAACTCTATGAAGTCTACTTCCTATGCACTGTGCAGCCTCTAATGTCCCTGTTCCAATGTTTTGCCTTTTCCTTAGCTTGTATCTTACACATCTAGGAGTTGCTCTGGGTCAGCATAAGGCACTTACTGGACAAAAATTATCCTTTTGTTCTCTTGATCTGTTATATTTTCAATCTTTTATTGTGTGTGTGTGACTTGGACACTGCTGTCACAGTTCAAGGCATTTGTGGTTTTGCCCCCTGTTCAGCTGAAGAGGCTTGGATGTCCCCTTCCTGATCACAGCTGAGGGCACAGCTTTGGGCAATGCACACAGTCTTCCAGACTGCCAGGAACGAGGATGATTGTTTTTAAGTCTGGCTTCCTAACAGTTGCCCTTGGATCACGGAAGCCTGTTGTTCAGCCAGTGTTGGTCAGAGGTTATGTTCAAGCTCTTTGTTAGGTTTCTGCACATTGGATGGTAGATTCGTGAGCAGCCTTGAACATTTTCAAGTCTAATTGCTCTGCCATTTCATGTGTTGCTTACAGTATCAGGGAATTAAGAGGGTCCTCTTAAATTTTCCATTAAGATCTCCACTGTTTTCAACATGCCCTTAAGCAGGGAATGCACTATGCTCCAGGCCAAACAAAGTTAGTCCCTGAGGCAGAGCTGCTAAGCACTTTTTCCTTCAGGCCTCCCTGGGCAGAACCTCTGCACTACTGCGTAGGAGCAGTATGCACTTTTGTACACAGCCCACTTTTCCTGGAGTGATATCTCTGTTCTGTCAGCAGTCACTGGGGCAGGGAAGGTAGCCCCTGGTCTTGGCTTGCTTCTCCAGATGTGCAACTTCCACTCTATGAACAGTCTGGGGTAGATAAAGGGGAGAGGAGAGGATTAGGCCTCATTCTTCTTGATCTGCTGCATCTGAAATAGAACTTGTGGTCTGTAAAAAGGGGCTAGGAAGGGGTTGGGGGAAGACCCTCAGTCTCTTGGCCAAACCCACCAGAAGTGTTGTAACATGGGACTAGAGGAGATAAAAGAGAATGGCCTTCCTCTCACCCAGGGTGAGACTGTAAGCCCTAGATTGGGGATCTGGGGGGAGAGAGAGCCTCCCTCTTTTTGGCCGTGCCAGCCTAGGTAGAGCATCTAAGAGGGAGCTGGAGAGACATTAGGGGAGGAGCAGGTCATGGTTGAAATGCCACAAACCCTTACTCTTACTGGAATTTAATAAATTTATTAAATGACTATTTTTCCATTTTCTATGTTTCATTATGGCAGTTTTCAAGAGACTTTTAGATAATTTTTGTTACTGTTTTTTTTCTCCAGTTAAAGGGTGGTTTCTCTGGGAAGAGGGCCCCTCACGTTGCCATTGTGGAAATTGCCGGCTCATGCCTTTTGCATATTTTCTTATTCAGATGGTCTCCTCCCAGTTGGAACATAACCCTGTTCCCATGTAAAGGGCCCTCCCCCATGTCAGGCTGGGATAAATCACATCCTAAAGCTGGCAACCCCACTGTCCTGTCTCCTGAGGCTTGCTTTGCTGATGAGGCAAGAGAAAGGACCCTGGGGCTCAGATTTTATTTATTTATTTATTTATTTATTTATTTATTTATTTATTTGAGAGGGCATCTCTCATATTTATTGATCAAATGGTTGTTAACAACAATAAAATTCAGTATAGGGGGGTCAACGCTCAATGTACAATCATTAATCCATCTCAAGCCTAATTCTCGTCAGTCTCCAATCTTCTGAAGCATAACGAACAAGTTCTTACATGGTGAACGAATTCTTACATAGTGAATAAATTCTTACATGGTGAACAGTACAAGGGCAGTCATCACAGAAACTTTCGGTTTTGATCATGCATTATGACCTATAAACAATCAGGTCAAATATGAATATTCGTTTGATTTTTGTACTTGATTTATATGTTGATCCCACATTTCTCCTATTATTATTATTATTTTTATTTTTAATAAAATGCTGAAGTGGTAGGTAGATGCAAGATAAAGGTAGAAAACATAGTTTAGTGCTGTAAGAGGACAAATGTAGATGATCAGATGATCAGGTGTGTGCCTATGGACTAAGTATTAATCCAGGCTAGACAAGGGCAGCAAGACATCCATGGATGCAGAAGATTTCTCTCAAAGCAGGGGGGGGTGAGGTTCTGAGCCTCACCTCTGTTGATCCCCAAATTCTCACCTGATGGCCCCCCTGCGACTGTGCCTGTCTTAGGTTGTTCCTCCCTTGAGGAATCTTACCCGTCTCTGGCTAACCAGTCATCTTCCGGGGCCATACAGGGAAATGTAAAGTTGGTAAGTGAGAGAGAAGCCATATTGTTTGCAAAGGTTAGCTTTTTACTTCTTTGCAGATTTATGCCCTGTGGCTTCTATGCCCAGCACTTGTCTCGAGGTATCTTTACCACCTGGAGGAATTATGATACTCGGTAAATTCGATATGAGGCACGAATTCTATTTAAGGGTTGTAATTAGGAAGGAAGAAGAAAAGCTATAGATGTAGCATATGAAGGAAACATGGGAGGATTGATTATTTCTTTGACATATCTTCTTGTATAGTACCTTAAGTATGTATAGGTTTTAAACTACTAACTAATTTGCAAACACATATTAACATAATAGGAATACGGTGACATAAACAAAGCAAATCTATAATCACCATCCATCTCCAGTGAAGCCAAGAAAACCATTCAGGCACCCTAGGCATTTGTGAAAATTTATCTATGATATGATGGATATTGTCCAACTGTACTTGAACCATCAGACAAATTAAAGCAGCCCATTTCTGGGATCTGTTCACATCCCATATGTTCTTTTAACCATAGATGGTCTATAGTCATGAGATTTTGGAGTGCTACAACTTGCACCCCTCCCAACTCCTGGTTGAGTTCCAACAGTACAGATCCGGTCAAATTCGTTGTCTCACTGTTTGCACATGCCAGCCTAGACATCTCCCTCCTCATTCTTATGGCAAGTCCAGGAGACGGTGGGCTGGATGCAGCCACAACTGCAGCATTGTCCGGATACCTGTGGAGGCTTTTTGATGATCATCCCCCGGCACAAGTCCTCCAGAGAGTGCTGATGCTGGAAGCTCCTCCTCATATCGTATCTTAGTTCATTTTCTGGGTATCCAAGCTAGGCCTTGATCTTCTGCATAGAAACAAACAGACCCTTTGCCCACACTTTGACATGCCCTCTATACCACTGTGCAGAACTCATTGGAGGTCAGCACACAGTAACTGCTTTTTTTTTTTTTTTAATTAAGAGAAAGGAATATTATCAGAAAAGAGTACCTCCATAGCTGATCATCTGACACCCTTTAAGTGATCAACATTAAGGATATTTAAAGCATGCGTTGATGTTTGATTTACCAATAGTTTTATACTGTCAAGGAGTAATCCCCCTTTTCTTTCTTTCTTTCTTTTTTTTTTTTTTTTTAATTTTTAATCTACACTTACATGAAGAATACTGTGTTTACTATGCTCTCCCCTATATCAGGTCCCTCCTAACAACCACATTACGGTTACTGTCCATCAGCTTAGCAAAATGTTGTAGAGTCACTACTTGTCCTCTCTGTGTTGTGCAGCCCACCCTCCCCTTTCTCCCTACCCCCTATGCATGCTAATCTTAATACCCCCCTTCTTCTTCCTCCCCCTATCCCTCCCTGCCCACCCATCCTCCCCAGTTCCTTTCCCTTTGGTACCTGTTAGTCCATTTTTGGGTTCTGTAATTCTGCTGCTGTTTTGTTCCTTCAGTTTTTCCTTTGTTCCTATACTCCTCAGATGAGTGAAATCATTTGGTATTTCTCTTTCTCCGCTTGGCTTATTTCACTGAGTATAATACTCTCCAGCTCCATCCATGTTGCTGCAAATGGTTGGATTTTTCCACTTCTTATGGTTGTGTAGTATTCCATTGTGTATATGTACCACATCTTCTTTATCCATTCATCTACCGATGGACATTTAGGTTGCTTCCAATTCTTGGCTATTGTAAATAGTGCTGCGATAAACATAGGAGTGCATCTGTCTTTCTCAAACTTGATTGCTGCGTTCTTAGGGTAAATTCCTAGGAGTGGAATTCCTGGGTCAAATGGTAGGTCTGTTTTGAGCATTTTGATGAACCTCCATACTGCTTTCCACAATGGTTGAACTAATTTACATTCCCACCAGCAGTGTAGGAGGGTTCCCCTTTCTCCACAGCCTCGCCAACATTTGTTGTTGTTTGTCTTTTGGATGGCAGCTATCCTTACTGGTGTGAGGTGATACCTCATTGTAGTTTTAATTTGCATTTCTCTGATAATTAGCGATGTGGAGCATCTTTTCATGTGTCTCTTGGCCATCTGTATTTCTTTTTTGGAGAACTGTCTGTTCAGTTCCTCTGCCCATTTTTTAATTGGGTTATTTGTTTTTTGTTTGTTGAGGCGTGTGAGCTCTTTATATATTCTGGACGTCAAGCCTTTATCGGATCTGTCATTTTCAAATATATTCTCCCATACTGTAGGGTTCCTTTTTGTTCTATTGATGGTGTCTTTCGCTGTACAGAAGCTTTTCAGCTTAATGTAGTCCCACTTGCTCATTTTTGCTGTTGTTTTCCTTGCCCGGGGAGATATGTTCAAGAAGAGGTCACTCATGTTTATGTCTAAGAGGTTTTTGCCTATGTTTTTTTCCAAGAGTTTAATGGTTTCATGACTTACATTCAGGTCTTTGATCCATTTTGAGTTTACCTTTGTATATGGGGTTAGACAATGGTCCAGTTTCATTCTCCTACATGTAGCTGTCCAGTTTTGCCAGCACCATCTGTTGAAGAGACTGTCATTTTGCCATTGTATGTCCATGGCTCCTTTATCAAATATTAATTGACCATATATGTTTGGGTTAATTTCTGGGGTCTCTAATCTGTTCCACTGGTCTGTGGCTCTGTTCTTGTGCCAGTACCAAATTGTCTTGATTACTATGGCTTTGTAGTAGAGCTTGAAGCTGGGGAGTGAGATCCCCCCTACTTTATTCTTCTTTTTCAGGATTGCTTTGGCTATTCGGGGTCTTTGGTGTTTCCATATGAATTTTTGAATTATTTGCTCCAATTCCTTGAAGAATGTTGCTGGTAATTTGAGAGGGATTGCATCAAATCTGTATATTGCTTTGGGCAGGATGGCCATTTTGACGATATTAATTCTTCCTAGCCATGAGCATGGGATGAGTTTCCATTTATTAGTGTCCCCTTTAATTTCTCTTAAGAGTGACTTGTAGTTTTCAGAGTATAAGTCTTTCACTTCTTTGGTTAGGTTTATTCCTACGTATTTTATTCTTTTTGATGCAATGGTGAATGGAATTGTTTTCCTGATTTCTCTTTCTATTGATTCGTTGTTAGTGTATAGGAAAGCTACAGATTTCTGTGTGTTAATTTTGTATCCTGCAACTTTGCTGTATTCCGATATCAGTTCTAGTAGTTTTGGAGTGGAGTCTTTAGGGTTTTTTATGTACAGTATCATATCATCTGCAAATAGTGACAGTTTAACTTCTTCTTTACCAATCTGGATTCCTTGTATTTTTTTGTTTTGTCTGATTGCCGTGGCTAGGACCTCCAGTACTATGTTAAATAACAGTGGGGTGAGTGGGCATCCCTGTCTGGTTCCCGATCTCAGAGGAAATGCTTTCAGCTTCTCGCTGTTCAGTATAATGCCGGCTGTGGGTTTATCATATATGGCCTTTATTATGTTGAGGTACTTGCCCTCTGTTCCCATTTTGCTGAGAGTTTTTATCATGAATGGATGTTGAATTTTGTCAAATGCTTTTTCAGCATCTATGGAGATGATCATGTGGTTTTTGTCTTTCTTTTTGTTGATGTGGTGGATGATGTTGATGGATTTTCGAATGTTGTACCATCCTTGCATCCCTGGGATGAACCCCACTTGGTCATGGTGTATGATCCTTTTGATATACTGTTGAATTCTGTTTGCTAATATTTTATTGAGTATTTTCACATCTACATTCATCAGGGATATTGTTCTGTAATTTTCTTTTTTGGTGGGGTCTTTGCCTGGTTTTGGTATTAGGGTGATGTTGGCCTCATGGAATGCCTGGGGCTCAGATTTTATAGACAGGCTTTTTACTTGCTTTTAAATGCTCATGTGTGAGGTAGTTAAGAACAGCCACTCAAGACAGTTTGATAGGGTCCACCCCTTGCTCTATCATAGGTTCTCAGGGTCTCCATATCCTTGCTATAAACACATGAGGAGGGCAGAGTTGATCTGAGCTTATGTCTGTTTAATTCCAAAATCTTCCAATGTTCAAAGCCCTCCCTTTGAGCTAAAGAAGGCTTCTTCGCAACTTTTCTGCACAATTTCCTTTGATGGCTACAGTTCTCTCTTTGTCAGAACCTGGGGGTAATTAAGGTAGAAGTCATCTTGATGGTCAAAGAAAACAAATGAAGTGGGTTTTTTTTGTTTTTGTTCTATCAGAAACTATAGTTTTCCCCTTCCTTACAGCATTTTTCATGATGTAAGGTCTTTAAAAAGCAACAAGATTAGAAATTCAGATGGCCAACAAACACATGAAAAGATCAGTAATCATCAGGGAAATGCAGATTAAAACCACAATGAGATATCACTCATACCAGTAAGGATGGCCAGCATTGAAAAGACTAAGAACAACAAATGTTGGCAAGGATGCAGAGAAAGGGGCACCCTCCTATACTGCTGGTGGGAATGTAAGCTAGTTCAACCATTGTGGAAAGCAGTATGGAGGTACCTCAAAAAACTAAAAATAGAAATACTATTTGACTCAGGAATCCCACTCCTTGGAATATACCCAAAGAATACAACTTCTCAGATTCAAAAAGACATATGCACCCCTATGTTTATCGCAGCACTTTTTACAGTAGCCAAGATATGGAAGGAAGCTAAGTGTCCATCAGTAGATGATGAATGGATAAAGAAGAGGTGGTACATATACACAATGGCACACTGTTCAGCCATAAGAAGAAAACAAATTCTACCATTTGCAACAACATGGATGGAGCTAGAGGGTATTATGCTCAGTGAAATAAGCCAGGCAGAGAAAGACAAGTACCAAATGATTTCCCTCATTTGTGGAATATAACAATGAAGCAAAACTGAAGGAACAAAACAGCAGCAGACTCAGAGACTCCAAGAAGGAACTAGTGGTTACCAAAGGGGAGGAGTGTGGGAGGGCAGGTGGGGAGGGAGGGAGAAGGGGACTGAGAGGTATTATGTTTAGTACACATGGTGTGGGGGATCACGGGGGGAACAGTGTAGCACAGAGAAGGGACATAGTGGATCTGTGGCATCTTGCTGCACTGATGGACAGTGACTGCATTGGGGTATGGGTGGGGACTTGATAATATGGGTAAATGTAGTAACCACATTGTTTTTTCATGTGAAACCCTATAAGAGTGTATATCAATCATACCTTAACAAAATTTTTTTAAAAAAGCAATAAGATTGGATGCCAAGTAGTTTTACAAACTTGCCTGCCCTTGGTCCTAAGCAGTTGGATATGTATAAAGAATCAAATTCTATTGAAGATTTCTCTTCTCCAACTTAAAATTAAGAACTTGGAGGACAACTGAAATGATGACTGGCTGATTCCAATAAACATGGATAAGCAAAAGGAGATGGCAATGAAATGCTTAGGCCTGAATCAAAGCACTTGCTAGACAGGGAAAGTGGGTTTTGATGAGAGTGGAGCCCAACAAGGAGACCCTCATGGGCTGAGGCTGTTCACGCCATTTGGTCTTTGGGTGCCCATTCTGCTGCTCTGAGCTGAGTGGCTTCCACAGTGCTCCCTCAGGGGCAGCACCTAGTGGCAGGCAGCCTCCAGAATTCATGCTGCCCCCTGCACTAACTCAGCCCCTTCCTCAGGGAGTGCTCTCACCTAGTGCTTACTTAATTACAGAACAGAGAATAAGGGAGCTAATAATTCATAACTTCATTGCTGACTTACATTTTAGTAAGAGAAGGGGGGGAAATAACATAGCTAGAGGAGAGAAAGGTATTTATAGAAATGCATAGTGATTCAGAGATATTAATAAAACCTGGGACTCACTAAGTGCTGTTGCCTTGAAATGCTTCAGTAAACAAAACAACTCAGGAATGTGCATGGAAAGAGATAGAGCAGCATTTATTAGTTGCCAACCCCTGCTTCACAGAGTTTTATTGAGTCTGGCTCACACATGCAGAGCATGTCTCTACACCAGGCACAATGCTGAGCTCAGAACCTTTGATCATTGTAAATCTCTCACAAAGGTGATTGTTTTTATCCTCTTTTTATAAATAAAGAAATGAGGGTATGAATGAAGAATAAGGTCAGTTTATAAGTGGAGGATCTGATTCCAACCCAGACCTGCCAGACCTAAAGCCCATCTACTATACCTTGCCATCCAGTCTTCAAAAGATTGAAGCACTTGTACAGAACACATGAGAGATGAGAACAGGGGGCTCCCACTGACTGAACTGCCATACTCTGATATAAGGTGAAAGGTAGTAGAGAGAGATTTGAAAGTAGAGGTAGAAATCAGGGCTCTGGTCAGGATTCTGACACTCAGTTACCTTGACCAAGCAAAAACAAATGGTGTTTATAAGTTTCCACAATTCCATATATAAAGTGGGGATTAGTTCCAGTTCAGGCCATGTTGCAATATTGGGTATCAGGTTAATCTTCTCATCATAAGCAACTACAAAAGTGGAAAAGAAAAAGAATTGTTTTCAGCCATTGGGCAGCAGACAGTGCAGGGCTGTGGCCCCTGAAGGAAGAAGAATACTTGGAAAATTTTCACATTTATGCCAGCTTTCTGCTTGAGAACACTTTGTAAATCACATAATGGAAGTGGAACTGAAATAGAGAGTAGTGTTTTCATTGGGCGAAGGAAAAAGACTAGAGTTTGGTGCTGATGAGGCAGCTGGAATTTGAGAGGCAGAATACCAAACAAGAGGAAGCTATGCGGGAAAAAAAGTCTCAGACATCTGCATAATCCAATATTTGAGTCTGTGGACAAGTGTTAAGCTTGCATAGGTGAGACTTCACAAAGCCTGACAGGGAGCAGCTGCTGGAAGCTGGGAACTGAATGGAGATTCCAGAGATGGAAGGGTGTTGGGAAATGTTGGAGCTCCAACTTCAGAGGAGAGAAACCGCACTGAACAGCCTAGGCATTCAGTTAAGTCCCCAGAAGAACCATTCCCCAATTTAAGAGCTACTTTTTCTTATCTTAGCTACTCTTAGCCTGCCATACCAAAGCCTAAAACCAAGCTCTGTTGTCAATCAGTTAACTGCCTGCCCAAAAAAAATGCACACTAGTTAAAAAAAGAAAATGTAATTCAGGTCCTCAACAATATTGCATTCACAATGGACATCATACACTAAAAAAATCACTAGACAAATAAAGAACAGGAAGTATGTCTTAATGTTAGGAGAAAATAGTCAATAGAAACAGACACAGAGATGATACAGATAGTGGGATTAGCAGAAAAGAAATTTAAAATAATGTTAATATATTTGTCCAAGGATTTACAAGGAAAAGGTAGATATAATAGGCAAATAGATAGGACTTTCAACAGGGAAAATGATCTAATTTCTAACCTGTGTGTAATTGTAGTCTCAAAAGAAGAGGCAAAAGATATTAGAGCCAAAGAAAAGGAAAATACAGAGAAATGTTTCCAAATTTGATCAATTGAACAGTTCAAATCCAATAAGCTCAACAAATCATGAGTATTATAAACAAAAAAGAAGACTATGTCTTGGGGTAAGTTAGTAAAGTTTCTGAAAACCAATGATAGAAAATGTTTAAACCAGGTACATTGAAAAAAAGACACATTGGTACAGAGCAATAAGAACAAATGAAATGGTATCTTTCAAATGCTGAAGAAAAAGCCCATTCATCTAGAATTCTATTTCCAGTAAATATATCCTTTAAAAAAGTGAAACAGTAACATTTTCAAACTAAACAGAGATTGAAAGAATTCATCAAGACACTGTACTACCAGAATTGTTCAAGGAAGTTCGTCTGGCTGACGGTAAATGGAAGTTTTTGGGAACTCAAGATCTACATGAAGGAATAAAAAGAAAAGGAATGGTAAGTACAAATTTTTTGTTTCTTAATTTCTTTAAAGACAATTGACTCTTTAAAACAAAAGTGTTAAGAATACATTATAGGGCTTATAACATTTAGAATTAAAGTGTAGTAAAAAATAGCACAAGAATGGAATGGAAACCGGGAATATTATTGTAGGATTTTTACATTTTACAGCAAATGCTATAAATATTAACAAGATAGACTGTGATAAATTAAGAATGCATATTTTGATCTCTAGAGCAGCCAATACAACACCCAAAGTCAATAGAAGAGATATATTAGAATACTAAAAATTGTTCAATTAATTCAGAAAAAGGGAATAAAGAAGAGCAAACAACCAAAGAACAGATGGGGCAAATAGAAAACAAACAGCAAAGTTGGTTAAACACTTCAGCTAAAAGGTAGAGTCTGTCAGACTAGATAAAAATGTAAGACTCAACTATGCTATTTACAATATGCACACTTGAAACATAAAGAAATGGGGTAGATAAAAGCAAAAGAAAGAGAAAGTGATACCATGCAAACACTAACTATAAGAAAGCATGTCAGGGGGCTTTAAGGAATATTACCAGAGATAATGAGGAACATTTCACAGTGTTCAAAGGGTCAGTTCATCAAGAAGATATAACAATGTGTGTGCTCTTAATAAAATAGCTTCAAAATACCTTCAGGAAAACTTTGGCAAAACTAAAGAGAGAATAGATAAGTACATGAGCACAGTTAGGTATGTTAACACTCTTCTCTGAATAATTAATAGAAAGAGTAAAAAAAAGATACCAACCAACTTGATTGGCATTTATAGAACAATACCAACATGTAATTGACATGTGTAGAACATAATACACATCACCACACACATCCGTTTCAGGCCCATAAGAAACACTTGCCAAGATAGATGATAAAGCACTGGAATCATAAAGATCATCTCCCCTGACCACAATAAAATTAAATTAGAAATCAATAATAATAAATATTTAGAAATCTCCGTATATTTAGAAATACATATTTCTAAATATGATATGAGCCAAGGAAGAAATCAAATTTCTTTTTTGGGAAATTAAAAATATTTTTAAATACATGACAATAAAAAATACTACAAATTAAAATTTGTGAAATGCAACCCAAGAAATGTTTAGAGGGAAATATATAGTATTAACTGATTACATGAGAAAACAAGAAAAATTTTAAATCAACATAAGATACCACCTTAAGAAGTTAAGAGGGAAAAGAGCAAGTTAAACACAGAGAAACTAGAATGGGAAAGAAAAGAAAAGAAAGGAATGAAAGAAAATAAAGAATAGAGAAAATCAGTGACAGAAAAGGTTGATTTTCTAAAAAACTTCATTACCATACTAAGGGAGAGAGACAAAGGAATAAAGAAATTGCCAATCTCAGGAATATAAGAGGAGCCATCACTATAAACCTTACAGACAGAAAAAGATAATAAAGGAATATTATGGAAATTTTATTCCAATAAATTCAACATCTTGTATGCAATGAATCAATTCCTTGAAAGACATGGATTAAACTGAACTAAGAAGAAACAGAAAATCTGAGTTTTCCCTTATTTGTTAAAGACATTGATCTTGTAACTAAAGGAAAACTCAAAGAAAACTCAAAGTTTTCCTTCAAAGGAAACTCCATGCCCACATGGCTTCACTGGTGAATTATATCAAGCATCTAAAAATACAATAATACCAATCTTACATAAACTTTTTCAGAAAATAAAGGAGTAAACACTTCCTGACTCAAATTACGTGGATATGGGCACAAGGATGCTACATAAAAGGAAAATATCAGACAAATATCACTTGTGAACATAGAAACAAAAATATTTGAGAAAATATTAACAAATAAGAGTTCAGCAATATGCAAAATGATTATACATCATGGCCAAGTGGGATTTGTCTTAGAAATCCAAGATTAATTTAGCATCAGTAAAGAATGTAATTCACCACATTAACAGACTAAAAGAATGCAGAAAAAGCATTCAACAGTATTCAACATCCATTCAGGATAAGAAAGAAAAATTTAAGCAAATTAGGAAAAAGGGGAACTCCCTTAGTTGGTCAAAAGCATCCATGGAAAACCTCCACTTCACATCATACTTAATGATGAAAGATTGAACACTTGTCCTAAGGTAGCTAACAAGGTAAAAAATATCTGCTCTCCCCATTTCTATTCAGCCTTGTATTAGGTGGGATCTCTTAGTTAATGGTATAAAGCAAAAACAAAACAAAACAAAATGTATTCAACTGAAAGGGACGCACTTAAGTTTAAATAGTCTTTATTTTGCAGACAGTATGATTCTGTATATAGAAAAAGAAAGGAATATTCAGAAAACCTACCAGAATAAGTGAATTGAGGCTATACGATTAGAGGTTAACATATAAAAATCTGTTTTTATTTTTATATATTAACATTAAACAATTAGAAAACAAAATTTAAGAAAAGTAATTCCCTTAAAAATAACATAGAAATAAAAATACTTCAACATAAATTTAACAAAAGATGCACAAGATTGCCACACTGAAATCTTCAAACATTACTGAGACAAATTAGATATAAATAACTCAACATTATTGAGATGTAGAAATTAATGAAACAATTTTATAATTTATATGGAAATAAAAAGAGCCTAAAACAGCCAAGACAATTTTTAGAAAGAACAAGTTGAAGATGTATATTTCCTGTATTCAAGAGATACTATAAAGCTATAGAATCATAATGGCATTATATTGACATACAAAATGAATCACAGTATAGTCCAGATATGGACAGACACATATATGGTCAACTGAATTTTAACAAAAGAACCAAAGCAACTCAATGGGGAAAGAAATTTTTTTCAACAGTGGTGCTAAAATTGGATATTCATATAGGAAAAAAAAATGAACCTTGATCCCTTCCCCATACCATATACAAAAATTAATTCAAAGTGGATTGCGGATCTCAAAGTAAATGGTAAAATTATAAACCTCTTAATAAACATAGAAGAATATCATCATGACAATGAGAGTACACAAAGATATTTTTAACTGAAATTCATCAAAATCAAAAACTTCTAAAACAACATAGATTGGAGAAAATACTCCCAGTACATATACCTAACAAAAGTACTGTATACAGTATATATTAAAAATCTCTGACTCAATATTTTTAAAAAGATGAACTCAGTTTTAAAAAAGCAAGGCTTAAATAGATACTGTACAAAGATATACAAATGGTCAATATGCACAAAAACTGCTCAACATCATAAGTAATCAGAGAAATGCCAATTAAACCATAATGTGATACCACTACTTACCTTAATGGATATAATCTAACAAACCAAATTTTGAGAGAAGACAGTGAGAGTATAGAAAATATTTGCAATGTGGAGCAAATGGAACTGCTTCATAATTGGTGGGAGTGTAAAATGATGAAACTGCTTTGGAAAACTCTGGCAGTTTCTTAAAATAATTAAACATATATCTCTCTTATAACCCAGAATATTCCATTCCTAGATATTATCCCAAAAGAAATTTAAAAAACATGTCCACCACAAAGAAAAGAACCTGCAGAAAATGTTCATAACAGCCTTAGTTACTATAGCCTGAAACAAGAAACAATTGTCTATTTAATGGATAAACAAATTACAGAATACCCATATCAGCAATAAAAAAACTACTAGTACAGCTAACAACAAGCATGAATCTCAAACACATTATCCTGAACAAAAGAAACCAAGCACAGAAGAGTATATCCTGTATGATTCCATTTATATGAAGTTCCGGAACAAGCAAAACAAGTCTACGGTGATAAATGATGCTTACTGAGGGAGGGGAAGTGTGGGCTCGGAAGCAGAGAGAAACCCAAGGTGACTTTCTGGGATGATATGAAGTGATAAGAGTGTGAGTTACATAATTGTAGGCATTTGTCAAGTCATCTAAGCGTACCCTTAAGATCTGTACATTTCTCAGGAGGGGAAATTAGTTACAGTAATACAAATTAACTGAATAAATAAGAAAAAAACAGTAATTCCTTCCCTGTTTCCTTCACATGAGAATGCACGTAAATATAATTTGTAGTTATTAAGTGCAGGACCAATACATCTCCCTGTATAGCAATTTTGGTGTCTAGGAAGAGGTTAATGCTTTCAGAGCCTTCTGGAACAATTTACTGCAATGCAGCATTTAGTACCTGCACCTTCTTGAGACTCTTTAACGAACTTCTGGAAGAAGACAGAACAGCTAAAGAGTACAGAGATCTTAACACGATTATGTGCAGAGGCAGCCCTCATCTCACCCGATCAGGTCGGGGAACCTGGCTTCTGCACCTGGCCCCCCAGCTCCACCCCACCTTGTCTGAGAAGCCTGGAGAGATGAATCACAAGAGCTGTCTAACCGTGGGGGGAAATCACTTTATTTTATTGGAACTTTGCAGAGGGTGTGGAGGGAAAGAGCCCGGATTGTGTGCCTCTTGCCCTCCAATTGGGAAGCTGAGATACCCTGTCTGAGCTCCCCTCAGCGAGCAAGAGCCAACTCCTTGGGCCAATGAAGGACCCGTCTGGTCACCTACAGTAAACATTTGATGTCCCCCTCCCCCAATAAAGTTATAGGAAGTTAATCTCTGTTCCCCTCTATCTTCATATGTTATCTTGTGTGGTGGTGACATAGGAGAAGCAGAAACACTTAAATGGCTGACTTGGGATGAGAAAGAACTTTACAGATGTTCAAGTTCAAGGATTTTGAACATGTGTTCCTAAAGGTACCCCTTGTTCTTCTATCCAAACTCCACTTAGACACACTTGTACAGAAAATGTGTATGGGGCGCTAAATAAAATTTAGTTCTTTTTCTGGGAGAGTAGGAGATCTAGGTTGACTGGCTGTTGTTGGCAGGTAGAGTAACTTAGTATTTATTCTTCAAGGAGACGTCATGCCTGAAAGCCCTTGTCTGCTCTTCAGTGTAGGGGCCGGCACATTCTCTTCCTGGGCTTCTCTTTTGAAATGCAAATGTTTCTTGCCAAGATTCTGTGACCCACAGAGAGCGAATCTGCTCTGCACTTCTCTGCTAGCATCTGGTGGTGGCCAGCAATCCTGGTGGTGCTTCTCGGCTTTCAGCTGCATCCCTCCAAGATCTGCCTCCATGGTCGCATGGGGCTCTCCCTGCAAGCCTTCCCATCACCCTCGCTATGTGTGTGCCTATGTGCGCATCTCTGCTTCACTTCTTATGAGGACGCTAGTCATACTGCACTAAGGGCCCATTCTACTCCAGCATGACCTCATCTTAACTAATTACATCAACAATGACATCATCAACGGTGAGGTTCTGGAAAGGACGTGAATTCTTGAGGGATACTATTCAACTTAATATAGGCATTTTTTTGTTTTCTCTGTTCTGAGCCCAGGGCCTCCCAACTACCCCTGTGGTGGTGGGCTAATGGAGACTGAGGCAGGAACTAGATGTACATTGCGGGTCATCTTCTGAAGCATCCTCTCCCCTGGCCAGTTTGAGGTTTAGAGTTACAAATGTGGGAAAGCTTGGGTGTTGGGAGTTCTTTAGGGGAAGGAGTTCTGTCTGCACCCAGGTGGCCACCCACTGAGCCTGCTGTTTTCAAAGGTGGGAGGCAAAGCCCCTTCAAGCTGGAATTCATTCTCCTGGAAATGCGATGATGTAGGCTTCTGCGGGAGCAGAAAGTTCAGTAATCAGCTCCAGGGGAACGAAGGACAAGCTGGAAGGGACCCAGGAGGGGACAAGATGCAGACTGATGGGGGCCGGGGGTCAGGGGAAGGCACTCAGCGTTCTGGGCAAGGGAGGAGTTCAGCAAGAAGGTCTGACCCGACAAACAGACCACATGCTCTTCTGCTGATTGTAACAAAAATGCACAAGTCCCTGTCTTCAGGAGAGACAAAGAAGCAGGAGGCATCTGCAGGAATGGAGCTCTATGAAATCGGATTTACTCACCTGGAATTCACAGAGAGCCAGATGCAGGGGAGTGACTAAGACCTGAGAGCCACTGACAGGTGATTGTAAGACTATCTCGGGACGCCAACCCATTTAGTTTCCACTTTGTAAATCAAAAATATTCTGGGTCTGGTCGGAGAACTAAATTGGATGCTGAGAGTGGCAGTGGGTAATCGAAACAAATTTGCTGTCAGAAATGCAGAAACTCAAGTGTAAATTCAGTTCGTTTCCTATTTCCTCCAACATCAAGGAGCCTCCCGCGTGGCTCTTGCATGGCTCTGCTGCTCTGGAGGTGTTCACATTCCTACCAAGACCCACAGGGCCTCTGCTGGGATGGGTGTCAAGGGTGTGAATGTCCCAGCTTCTGTTCTGGGTTTGGAGATGGTTAGAAGCTAGATGGTTCCGTCACTACTGATGCAGAGAAGGCCGGGTCTATAGGGTCCTTTCTACCCATACTGCCCTTTTAGAGCTGGACCTGACCAGGGCCCCGGACTCCAGCCTGAGGGTGTTAATGGCAAGCAGAGGAAAGCACACAAGTTGGCAATAACTACAGAGCAACACAGTAGTAACAGTGGTGTTTATCAAGTGCTTACCGGGTACCGGTCCCTGTCAGCCCACTTTATATGTCTTAACTCATTTAATCTTCAAAGCAACTCCCAGCAACAGGTGCTAGATTCTTTTTTTATAGATGAGGAAGGTGGAGTCACAGAGAGGAGTACAAAGAATCCCCTGATTAATTCTTGGGACCCCCTTGGAGCCTCAGCCTTTGGGGGTTCCTTCTTTTTCATCAGACCTCAGTCTTGACCATTAGGCCATCTCAGAGCCAGGCCTCTGGAGGAAATGGGCTGCATTTAACTGGAAGTCTTGTAAATAGCTGTGTGTGTGTTGGGAGGGGAGGGGGGCAATACCCCTACCAAATCTAAGGGTTTTGCTGATTTTCAGCTGCAACATTTGCAGAGCTATTTGCAGAGCCATTTCCCTCTGGTATCCCCTCTGCTTTGAGACCCTCCATCAATTCAAGTAGCCATGACCAATGGCCAAGCCTGGGGGCCCACTGCATTTGCTGTGGTCCCCAAAACCCCCGACACCCACACCTTGGAGCACACCCTCAGAGCTTCCTGGAGATGCCTGCCAGCCTCTCCCTTAGACAGTAAGCTCTCAGAAGAGGCTTTTCTAAGATAAAAATGCAGACTACCTATCCCCCAGCAATGCACAGAGAAGGGAAGCCCTGAGGTACACAGCCCCCTAGGAAGTGCCAGCTGGGCCTGCCCATCACATGGAATGCTGTAATCCATAATAAAAAAAATTCCTTTGCTCTGTGGGCAGTGAAGGAAATGCACATGGTTGAATGCCTTGCCAGGAGTGGAATGCAAACCACACTGACAGGGGCCACCGAGAGACTGCGGCAAGGGGGAAGGGGGGGAGGTCTGTGCATTTCTGAGGACAGAGACCCCGGCTGGGGCCCAGAACTGCTACTGAGAACTGTGTCCTCCCTCCACGTACTTCCAGCCTCCCCTGAAACATGCCTGCCTCGGGGGGGCCACTCTGGCCCCTGGAGTGGGGAGGGGATCTTGTGGCATAAAATCTATGGCACCCACCTCTTTCCCTATCATAACACTCATCATACTTGTAGTTACTTATTTAATGTCGCTGTTCCCCACCTGGCTTTCTGGCTGTTGTTGGTGTGAGCAGAGAACATGTTTGTCCTGTCCATTTCTAAATCTCCTGGGCCCTGACATGGGCCACAACACAGTAGGGCTGATATAGGATTGCTGAATTGACTTGGACTAATCAGAAAAGCTTACTTTCATTGAGCACATACTATACGCCAGGCCCTGTCCTAAGCACTTTGTACATCCCCTTTCTACAGGTGGGGAGTGTAATGCACAGAAAGGTCTAATAATTTGTTCAAAATCACACAGCTGGAAGGCAGAAGTGGTGCAAGGAGGATGTGAGCTCAGCGTGACACCAGAGTCAAGTGCTCGCCGATGATGTCATACAGCCCTCTGGCCTCCTTGGCAGTTACTGCCCTGGGCCTGGCCTCTCTGAAATCCTAGGCCCTTCACCTCTACCTTAGTAGAAGACCTGTCCTCTAAGAGCGCCACACACTGCAGCAGCTTCTCCAGACTCAGGGCCTGCAGGTCTGGGAGAGGATTTTAATAAATTGTTTTAATAAAGAACACTGCACTAGGTTTCGCAGGACCGGACCTTGGTCTGGCTGCACTATCGGCTGCCGTTGTGGCATCAGGCCAGCTACTTCATTTCTCAGGCCTCGGCATCTGCATCTTCCACCCAGGACCAACACCTTCCCAGGGCATCTTCGGGACCCCCTGCTAGAATGATCCAGCTTCCACAAGACTGGATTAAAGTCCTGCCTCTCCATACACCCGCTGTGTGTCTCTGAGACAAAGCAAATGGCATTTGGGGCCTCTGCTCCAGTGAGGACTGAGACGTATATCTTCAGTTAAGCTCAGTTCCAAGCTCATGAATTCATAATGTTGCATTCAAAACTGATATTTATTAACTGGAGTCGGCCAATTTTGTTCTTCATATGTGTATAAATCTCCAGAGAGACTGAAAAGGAAATACTTTTGAATGAAAGGAAGATTACTAACATAGGAACCAAAGCAGCCACAACAGAACAGGAACAACACAAGCAGATAAGGACCCTGCATGAAGAGGGCTGAGATGAATCACCTGAAGGAAAAGCAGGCGGCCTGCAGGCAAAGAGCACTGGAGTCGCTGTTTAAAAAGCCAGGTAACTTCATAGGGTAAACGTGTGCTACGTGGGAGTGGAAGTCAAGGAGTTTCTTCAAGATGGCTTAAAACGTGTGCTGATTTTGTAACTGGAATCTGATTTTTCCAACTCTTACTGACTGAACTTTTGGGGTCACCTTATTATATTCTGTTTCCTGAGGCAAGGGTCACTTTGTTAAACTTTTATGCCTTCTCCAAATTCTCACCACATGTTGTGTCTGTGAGATCCAGATGTTAGTTTTATATTGTAGAACTGGGGCAAGGGAACTAACATTTACTGTGGACCATCTTTTGCCAGCATCGCACGTGAGTCATCTTACTTATCTCAGTAGCCATGGGAGGTAGATGGTATTATTCTTATCTTATGGATGAGAAAACCAAAGTCCAAGGGATTAAATAGCTCATGCAAAGCAATGCTGGGATTAACACCTGTAGTAGAACCTTTTTAGTTCTGTGTCAGAAACCCGTCTCAGACTGGCTTAATACACAAGTGGCTTATTGATTCATGTAACTGAGTGATGCATGGTGGATTCAGGCATGCTGTACTTAGGACTCAGTCCTAGCTGTTTTATGGGGAAATGTGTTGGCCCTGACTTGTGGAGTGTGGGTGGCTGCTAGCACTCCATGTTTCCATCTTCTGCTCTTAGCTATCCCAGCAGGAAAAGCACTTCTGTTTTGAATGAGCCCATTATAGGTCCAGAACTGAAGCTCACTGGCCTGGTCTGGATGTCATGCTCACCCTGAACAAATCTGGTGGTCATGTCTAGGTCAAGTTCTTGCTTCCAGGGGTATGGAGGAGGGTGGGTAACACTGCTGAGCCACATGGCCCACATAGAGGGATGTGGCTTCAAAGTAAAGTCAGGGGGCTGTTTTCAATAGAAGGGGGATGGATGCAAAGAGGCAGACACATGGTATGGTGCTCAGCTGGCATCTGCAGCTGTCTTTCCCCCCTCTTCACAAAGAGATGCATGGCACCAGTCTGGGTAGTCACTCCACCCAGTAGGCAAGAAAGATCCAACTTTCAAGCAAACAGCCTTTCTCTGCCTTAAACTCTTGTTTTCCGAGTTATCAGGTAGAGAAATGGAAAGCAGACCTGTTTCTTCCTCTGAGGAGGCTGCAGAGCTCATGGGCTCTGCATGTGCATGTGTGTTAGATAACACGAGAAATTGTGGGCAGAGAAAAAGTGTGCCACAGAATGTCGCTTCCACTCCCGCTTCTGTAGAAGTGCGGCTCCAGCTCTCCTCCCCTCTCCAGGACCCACTCTGAGGCCCTCCCCCCGCTGCTGACCCCCAGGCTCTGACCCCAGGTCAAGCTCTGTCTCTGAGGGAGTGAATCATGCAGCACACTTTCTGTCACTCTGAGCATCAAGGCCCTTTCTATCCATCCCTCATGCATACACACTCTTGGTCACCCAGGTTGCCATAGGCTCAGAGCTGGGCTACTTGGGTGACTGTCCCAAATCCATCACCTCCTGTGACCCCAGGCAACTTGGTTAACCTATCTGGGCCTCATTAGCCTCTTGTATAAATAAATTCATGTAGGCAAAACACTTAGCACAGTGGCTGGAGCTAAATAAGCATCAGCCATTATTATAATCATTACGCCATTCAGCTGTTGTGAAAAGTAAATGGGTGAATGCACCCGTGAACAGTGACCAGCACGTAGTACATGCTTCATAAATGTTTGTGGTTATTATTGCTTAGAAACCAGCAGGACGTGGGGACTCTTACTTTGTGCCCAATTTCACAACCTGGCAGGAGATTATATCAATTTGGGGAGGTTTTAAAGCATGTTCGTGTTTGAGATCTCATAGCCTGGGAGGGGCAGGTCCCAGCCTTAGCTGTTTCTTGGAACCTCCTGGAGGAACTTAAATAGCTATGGATGTCCGAACCCTGCTCCAGAGACTATAGTGTAAACCATCTGTACTAGCCTGGGCACTAGGATGTTTTGGAGCACCCCAAGTGGTTCCAGTGGGTGGCCAGAGCTGAGAACCACTGCCTTTGAGGACATCCTAAGTGACATAGTAGAGATATAGTAAGTGACAGAGGAAATGCCTGGTGGCTCTGAGACTGGTGGAGGGGTGCAGGCAACCTTGAGGGTCCCGGATGTGGTCCCCTTGAAGATCCCTGATGTCAAGCCAAGAAGAAGCTAGTGGTGGTCACAGACTCTAGTCAAGGCTGGGCTGCCTGGAAAGCAAGCCATGCTCAGGCAACTTGCGCAGATGTCAGTCTTCCAGGGGAAGGAAAAGGCCCTGCTCCAACCAGCTGGCCAGCTTGCCTTGGTAACCTAGAAACACTAGATTGGACTCTGGCCAAGATGAAATGCTTTAAGCTTACTAGGTGTGATTTCTTATGGAGAGAGCTACCTTCCCTCACTGATTTGTGTCTATAGACAATTCTGAGGCCTAACTGCATGGCAGGTGTTGTGCAGATCCTGGAGCCTCTGGGCTTCATAGTCTGGAGAGGGATGTATATGAAAACAGGAAGGCCCCACAGGCATGCTGGTTTATGGGGGCATCCATGCTGTGTGCTGAGATGCAGGGCAGGACCAGGCCACAGGTTTGGAGCAGGGTGTGTGCTCGGGGGTGGGAATTCTAACTGCAGAGTCCCTCGTCTTTGCATCTGACATAGTGGCTGTCATCCTGGGCTACTCATGCGGGAGCCCCATGGGGCCTCTACAGAGCTGGAAGCCCAGTTCCTGTTCCTAGACACTCTGCTGTATTAGGTCTGACAGAGGGGCCTGGACACGAGGATTTAAGCTCCTCCAGGAGCATCTCGTATGCAGCCAGGTGTGGGACAGCTGCTCTCTGGAACCTGTCCAAACAAGGACTGGATGTGGCAAGGGGCCGAGGAGGGGAAGCCGTTGTTCTGCAGGATTCTAGGGGCCCAGGGACAGCTTCCTAAGGACATTGGTCTGGTGTTAAGTGTTGTGGGGAGGAAGAGACACTCAGGGCTAGGGCTGGAGACAGGAAGAAGAGCTCCTTTTTTTGTGGACTCGTCCACTTTGAACATATTTGCCAGGCGAGACTCACTGCAACTCTTAGATGCAAAAGGAAGAAGAGAAGGACTGAAAAGCGGTAATGTGCTTCCCCTCTGAGCTCTGCTGGAGCTGCTAACCCACCATCCTGCACCACACGGCCGCACTCCCTAGAAACTGCCCAGGGACCCCAAACATGTCCTGGCCCTTAGAAACAGGAGGCTGGTCTTGAGAGAACCTTGATTAATCACTGAATGGATGGGCTCATTCCTGGGGGAAGGTAGGGCTGGGGCAGAAGCTACCGGCTGCCAATGCATTTTTCTGGAAGCACCTCTAAAGAGGCAGGCTGTTCCCATGGTAATTTGAGTCAAATCGTGGGGGAAGTAGCTCATCACTGCCTGGTCAGTTATTTAAAATGTGATTTTAAATAATTTTCTTGCATCTGCTATCAAAAATCACATCCACTTCTGGAGTATACAGTGCTATTTTTAAAGGGAAAATTGTGGAAGAGTGCATCCTTATCAAAATAGCCCTGCTTTCCCTCTCTCTCTCTCCCTCTGCTTTGAAGCCATCAAACTGATTCTGTTCAAGGCTAAATATAAGAATGGCTAACAATGATTTCCACAAGAGCCTTAGAAATCGTTTGTAAGCAAGCAAACGGAAAATAGATTATCCACAACCACATCAACTGGCATTGGAGACAATGGCCCCAATCCAGCCATTGAGCTGAAATGGAAAGTTCTGCTCTTTCCCCAGAGAGCCGTCCACTGCATCACCTGAGCAGGAAGAAAGGGACTGCAGGTGGTGGCCAAGATCCTCAAGGCTGGGGTCTGGCTGGGGCAAGGACTCCTGGTTGGAGATGGTGCCTGGGAAGGGCTGGGGGCACTGCAATTGGTTTGTAATGTGTGTCTGGCCATACTGAGTAGTTACTGACAAAGAGAAGGGTACTAATTCTACCCAGAGCTGCTTCCGTGCAACACCCGCATGCATTTAACGACTCATTCCTCTCTCGATAACCCCATCCCGAGATGGGAAGCTGAGTCTCGGGGAGGTTAAATAACTTTCCTAAGGCTCCTCAGCTTCAAAGAGTGCAGGCAGGACACAAGCCAACTGTGTGGAAACCTCTGGGCCCCCCTGGAGGTGCCCAGCTGGGTCTGGGAGCAAGAGGGCCCAGGGCCACCAAGGACAAAGGTCACCCGAGCCTCTGTCCACCAGTGGATTGTGTCGGGTGAGGGGTTTTGGCTGCAGCGAACACAGCTGCCGCCGCCGTTGCCATTCCCAAGCCCCTCCCCTCTTCTTCTCTTGCAGAAGCTTCCTCTAAATTCATGCACCTTGCCAAGGTGCAGAGCCAGAAAGCTCCGAAATCAGAGAATCGCTGAGTGGCAAACAAGCTTGTTTCAGAACTTCAAGAAAGGAAGTGACACTTCCCCAGGGGCTGCAAAGAGGCTGTTTGTGAGCAGGGAAATGAGAGGGGCCAGGCACCATGCCCCGAAGGCACAGGAGCTTCTGCGGAGGGGCCTGAGTCCTGCTGGCCCAAGTCTGCCAGTGCCTGAATTACCCCCGGCTCCCCCAGCCTCTGCTGCCCTGTGCCCACCACACTTGCATTTGTGCACTCACAGCTGCTGTCACGCTGAAGGTACAGTTCACACTCTGTGCACACACAGCCCTGCGACCTGGCCACTGCCTGATTCTCCCTCCCCATTTGCCACTTTCACTAGCCACTTTCACTAGCCACTCCCAGCTTTGTTGCTTTCCCAGAAAACCCTGTGCTTGCTCCTGCCTCGAGGCTTTGCTCTGGCTGTTCCCTCTGCCCGTTCCCCTTCCCCGAGTTCTGCCAGCTGACTGCTCTTGTTGTTCAAGGTTCAACCCAACTGTCCGCCTCTCCAGAGAGCCCTTTTCTGACCTTCCAATTTAAGGTATACTCTGACTGCATAATCACCATTTTAAATCTTCATAAAGCCTTCAGGAGTGCCCCCCAAAACGATTTTGTTGCTTGTTTGTTTCTCCTGAGGCAAAGGCCAGCCTGTCTGTTTACTGTGTGCTCCAGGGTCAGAACAGTGCCTGGGACAGAGTAAGCACCCCAAGTCTTGGCTGAACCAGCAAAACGAGCCAGCACAGGCGTGAAGGCTGCTGGGGCCAGAAGACATCGATGTTCTTTGAATTTTAACTTCTAAACTCTGAGGAAGTAGATATCCTCATCCATCTTTAACTGTGTGCCTCCAGAGGCCCTCATCCTCACCTTGACCTGTTAGTTCACATGAGACAGGAAGTGAAGCAGAATGAAAGCACAGCCAGCTTAAGAGCCAGTCGACCCCAGTCTGATGCCGGGGTTGTGTGCTGGGTGACCCTGAGCAACCCCAGAGCAGCTGGGCTCTGGTTTCCTCTTTGGAAAATGGCAGAGTGTATGAATTTGGAAGTCAGACAGCCTTCCTCTGAATTTTGATCAGGTCACTTACTGAAGTAGGCAGGCTGCTTAACCTCTCTCTGCCCCAGTTTCTTCACCTCTGACATGGACATCTTCAAACCATCTCAGGGTGGGCTTCGAGATGGAGGAGCTGATGCTTGCAGAATGCCTGGCACAGAACACAGTGCCTGACCTGGGTCACTTGTTAATTGTTTCAGCCTTTCTTGCTGTGACCCCTGACTACCAGGCAGAGGATGTGGCTGTCTACTCCTCAACTGACAGGAAAACCTTCATCATTTACATAATCCCTTCTCTGAGTGGTTCTCAAAGTGTGCTCTCCGGGCCAGCATCACCTAGGAACTTGTTAGACAAGCAGATTCTCAGGCCCCACCCAGACCTACTGAGCCTGAAACTCTGGGGGTGCTCCCCACCGTCTTGGTGTCAGCAAGCCCTCCAGGTGATCCCAATGCCCAAGCAAGCTGAGAACCAGTTTTGGCCCCAATCTCCTTAACCTTAGCTTCACACTGGAATCCTTTGATGTGCTTTAAGAACACGCTAATGCCTGGCCCCACCTGCAGGGATTCCCATTTACTTGGTGTGGGATGGGACCCAGGCATGGATGCTTTGAAAGCTCCCTGAATGATTTGGAGGCAGCTGGGCCTGGAAACGCCCTCTGGTGGGGAAGGGAGCTTGTTTCCACTCCAGTTTTTGCTCTGTGGCCACTCCGGGGGTTCCTTGCAGTGCCATATTCCAAATCTTATAGCAAGAACTGGTTAATTCAACTAATATTTATACAGGGCCCTTGACCCCAACATTCTCCTGGGTCTTGGGGGCTCGGAAGCTACAACCAGTTCTTTTAAGTGCGGTGTGGTTTAGGTGTTAAATCCAAGATAAAAAATCTAATAGCAAAGACTGAAAATGTTGCCCTTTCTGGTCTACCCATAATTAACGGGGTGACCTGAAGTAGGTCGTGTGGGCTCCCTAGGTCTGCACTGGGGGCATTCACGCTGTACCCACTTCATAAGGCAAGATCAAAGCTTAGAATTAGAAAATGTTTGTGAAAAATACATCTATGTAAGATGGTATTATTTAGTATTAGCTTTATTTTGTTTCTTCACCATCCTGAGCACTGACTATAGACAGCCACTTAGAAGTCCACAGCATTCATGGGGATTAATCTATTTCAATCATTTTCTTCTATTGATGAGGAAATAGAGCCTCAGAGGGAGAGTTTGCTTTGCTGGAGGGCACAGATGATGGGTGTCAGGGCCCAGACTGCAGCCAGGCAAAACCTCTGGCCTCAAGTTCTGAGTTCCCAACACATCACTCCCAAGAGCAGACCTGTGAGAGGGATGCTGACAAACAGTAGCACACCAGGGCCTTGAATCCATGTGTCGTCTGGAGGACTGCTGCAGGGAGAAGGTTCTGGAAGTGGCATTCTCAGATCTGATGAAATGGCTGAGGAAAAAAGACTGGAATTGCTCTGCAGGACACTGGAGGGTAGCAGAGAAGTGAGACACAGAGTATTTCTGGCCATAAAGAGGTATTTCCAACAGAACAACCAAAATCAGAGTGGAGCTTCCTTGGGGGATCAGTGAGGTTCCTGAGACAGGAGGTATTCCTATATGCTAGGCAACAAGCTCAGAAGTTCTGTGACCTGAATCTTTTAAGGCATATTGTAGCATGGTGGAGAGCAGGCCTCCATCATGCTTATTAACCCTACCTGTCCATTAACATCTCCTGGGGAGCTTTTCAAACACACCCCGCTGTGGTCATTTAAAATCAGAATCTCTGGGGCTGGGGAGCAGCCATCGATATTTTTCACAAATTCTCCCAGATGATTCCAAAGTGGCAGCCAGAGTTTGGAACCAATAGACCAGATGGTCTTTAAAGTACTTTCCAAATTTGAGATTCTATGATTCTAAGAAATTCCTGTAAGACAGGAAGGGAACACCTCCCTTCCCCCAATATGCCACACGCCTTTTCCTTCAGTGGCTTTGAGCTGGTGTTAAGAAATTCTTTTTTTTTCAGAGGACCAAAAAGGCTGCTCTTGCAGGCAACCTGAGCTGCAGAAGATGGCTTTCACTCCCCAGCACAACAGTGATCAGTCTATCCCTACAACAGGTCTTTGTTTTTTCAGCTTAAACCAAAGTCTGGTTTCTCTGGAAATGTGATGTGTGAGGGCTCACTGGGATTTCCCAAGGAAACATTTCTGCAGACAAGTTTTCATCAAACTTAATCCACTTTGCTGTCTAGAACGCCTGATAAGAGGAGCCCCATGCTCAGCACAGCCAGCCTTTGGCCTTTGCTGCCACCTTGAACCTAGTGACATCAAGCCCCACATTCTCACTCACTCCAGGTAACCCCCCTGTCATATTCTGTGGTATTGAATGAATACATTCCCCCCAAGGGTTCCCATGCTGTTGGCTTTTTCTGCCACTCTAAACTTAGCAAAAGAAGTTTCCAGAGTATTACTTGTCTTGTTTTTGGTACCTTATAGAGTAAGGAAGCCCTGAGGGCCATACAAAGCTCTTCCTCATTGAAGTCGGAGTGCCTCTGCTTCACAAAATAAAACTCCCTCATTCCTAGGGAGAAACTGCCTGCAAGATAAGAGGTCTGTGGGTGGTGCTGGAGGAGAGAAGGCTTGCTTCAGGGAAAGGAACATGAGGTTGCAAGAGAGGAGAGCTGCATTCTGAGACAGCGGTGCTCCCCCTGGTCCCCAACCCCTTTCCATGGCCCTCTGGAGTCCAGGGGTGAGGAGAGATCTCTGTGGTTCAGAGACTCAAGAGATTAAACAGATGTACAATCTGTTTAATTAAACAGGAGATTAAGCAGCAGATGTAGGGTGTGTGTGTGTCTCACAGTCACATGGCATTTATTCCACATATGCAGGGCTTGTTCAATATTTGATAATCAATGTAATCCACCATGTCAACATGCTAAAGGAGAAAAATATGATCATGTCAACTGATACAAAAAAGCACTTGTTAATCTTTGACACTTATTCATACTAAGCATTATCAGCACATTAGGAATAGAGGGGAGCTTCCTTAACCTCATAAAGAACATCTACAAAAAACCTAGAACGTACGTCACAATGATGAAAGACTGAATGCTTTCTTTCTAAGATTGGGAATAAGGCAAGGATGTCTCCTCTTACCACTTCTATTCAACATAAAACTGGAAGTTCTACTGGTGCAATAAGGCAAGAAAAAAAATAAAGGTGTTTAGAATGGAAAGGAAGAAATGAAAGTGTCTTTATTTACAGAAAACATTTTGTCTTTTTAGAAGATCCTGAGGAAACTATGAAAAATCCTCCTAGAACTAATAAGCAAGTTCAGTAGGTCTCAGGTTACAAGACCAACACACAAAAAATCATTTGCATTTCTATATACTGGCAATGAACAAGTAGATATCAAAATAAAAAATGAAACTATAAAAAAGAACATGAAGCTATGCCAGAGAAGGCAATTTATAGTTGCTTCAAAGAAAATGAAATACTTATTGTTTTGCCTGAGCATTTCAGCCCTGGGCAAGTTCATTATGGATTCAATGTGACCAAATAAATGACAACAGAATGTTCTTGGAGTGAAATGGTTTATACCCAGCTTTATTCTCACAGCAGAAGGTCAAGCACTAGAATCACATCTGCATCCAACAGTTTGCAGTTCCATAATCCACCTCCCTCTTTATACAGGGAGGTGGCAAGACACATAACAAATCTCAAAACTCAACAATCTCATTAGAAAATGGGCAAAAGACATGCACAGACATTTTACTGAGGTGAATATGCAGATGGCATATAAGCACACCAAAAAATATTCAAGCTATTAGAAACATTTCTAGCTATGAGGAAAATGCCAAATAAAACTACAAGATAATCATAACACACCTGCCAAAATGGCTAAAATAAAATATAGTAATAATGCCAAATACTGCTGAGGATGTAGAGAAATTGGATCATTTATATATTGCTGAAGGGCAAGTAGAGTTGTCCAGCCATTCTGAAACATAGTTTGGCGATTTCTTTTAAAACTATAAATGAACTTAACACTCTTGGGCATTTATCCCAGAGAAATGAAAACTTATATTCATGCAAAAACTTGCACACAAATTTTCATAGAAGCTTCATTTGTTACAGCCAAGAAAATGGAAACAACTCAGCTGTCCTTCACTAAGTGAATGGTTAAACCAACTGTGGTACATCCATGCCATGGAATACTACTCAGCAACAAAAAGGAAGGCACTATTGAGACATACAAGTTGGATGGATCTCAGTGGAGTTCGGCTGAGTGAAAGAAGTTGATCTCAAAATGTTACATACCATATGATTCCATTTACATAACATTCTTGAAATTATTAAATAGTAGAGATTAACAATTTAGTGGCTACCAGGAATTTGGCAGGAGGGAAGGTGGCTGTGGGTAAAAAAAGAAGAGCACAGGGGATCCTTGTAACTAATTATTTTATATTCTGACTGTGGTGATATTCACATAAATCTACACATCATATAAAACTACACACACACACACACATCTATGTGCATATAAAAGTGGTAAAATTGTAATAAGTTCACTCTACTACATCAACGTCCAGTTTCTGATTGTGATATTATACTATAGTTGTGCAAGTTGTCACCATTGGGGGAAACTGGGTGAAGATATGTGGGATATTTCTGGATTGCTTCTTACTGCATGTGAATCTAACTGCAAAATTTAAAGTTTTTAAAAAAATTCATTTACCACTGGGAAAAAAATGATGTTCCCATATAAGTGTACAGATTCCTTTGCATGCCCATTATCTCAATTGTTTCCATTTTAGCAGGTTAAGCAGTCTTGGTACTCCTCTTTTACAAGAGGAAACTAGGGCAAAAATGGTTAATGTGGCCAAAGAGGGAAATATCATACCCTTGGTCCTCTGGCTGGCTCTTTTCAATATCTGCAGATGGGGCATTATTATCCATATTCTACCTATAAGGAAACTGAATCTCAGAAATATAATTTGTTCAAGGTTCTACATTTAGATTATTTAATAGAAGTCTTTTGGTTATAAATTACAGAAATTGAATCCAAGCTGAATTAAGGGGAAAAAAATGGCATTGGCTCAGGTAACTGAAAACCTAAGGGCTTCAGGCACAGTTTGACCCAGGAATAAAACCATGTTGTTGGGATTCTATGTCTCTTAGTTTTAATTTTGCCTTCTTCAACATTGGTTTTATTCCCCAGGCAGGCAATTCCACAATGACAGCAAAGGTAATTATATTCTAATAGCTTAGCAACCTCAGAAAAAGAACCTCTCTTTTCCATTGCGTCCAGTGAAGTCCTAGATTGAGTCTGATTGGCCCAGCTTACATCACATGCTCAGGAGCATGATTGGCCTGGTCTGGCACACCCACTCCTGACTGAATCATCAGAGAGTGTGGAGGACTGGTTCCATTAGGAGAGTGAGCAAATAAAAACCTACTAGAATGGCCCCACAAGGACTCCAGGGTAAATTGCAGATCTTCCTACACAAGGGCAGAAGAAAGAGGCAATAACACAGCTTTCCTCTGACCTCGGACTCTTCTCCTACTGACACTCCCTCCTCACAGCCTTCTTGTCATTTTTGCAGGGGCCGATGCAGCTATCTGAGCATGGGACCAGGGTATGGACTTCTAAGCTGCTTTAGAAAATCAACCAGCATACCTTTCCTGAACACACGCAGAAGTGCCTGCTTTTCAGAGGAGTGTGGAGACAAATGAGCTCATAAAGGCAAACAGCTTTGCAACATGCCATAGATGGCTGTGTGTAATCACTAAGTGGCTCGTTACCTGTGCCTTACTGTTATCTGTGCCTCCCAAGGCCACCTACGTGGATGCCAAGAGCCTGTGGTGTTTCACCTCCAGTCCCTACTTGGTCAGAACAAAGTCCTAATCACTGTACAGTAATCACCAGCAGACCAGGCCGCATGGACCTGCCTTGCCAGGCGTAAGGCATGGTGCACCTGCTCGGGGTCTGCATTCCTTGCAGAGCTGAGGCAGCTCTGCTCATGCTGAGGAGCTCCTGGGGTCCCGTCTCATTTCCTGTGTGTACCTTTGGCTGGTCCCAGGAACACCACTCCTTAGAGTCGTTCTCACTTGAATCGTCTTCTCCAGTTGACATTTTTAAAATTAATGAGGAGTTTGTTCTTATCCAACCTCATTAGCTAGGGCAACAGGCCTATTTTCCCCCCTTAAATGAATCTTGTAGGTAAAATAATGAAAAACACATGTTTTTCTCCCCCACCTTGGCCCCACTTTGAATGTTCTTGGCAGCTCTTAGCAGAGTCAATACGCAAAAATCAGACCCTTTATTGCTTAGTAATTAGCCCAAACTAGCCCAGGCAGACAGAGTGTGCTGGAGAAGAGAAGGGATGGGCCCAAGAAGGGTGTCTAGGGAGGTGGTAGGTGCTTGTGTGCAATGAGCATTTGAACAGCTTCCTGAGTTGGATTTCTACAGGCAAAAGCTGCCTCTGGGTAGGCTGGGTTGTTGTTTCCTGAAAATGTGGGCTTTTTTTTAAAAAAGTATTTTTCCTCCATTTCCTGGCTTGAAATGACAGGTGTAGACTGCCTCATGGAGTCTGTGCCAGGGATCTCACCCTCTGAGGCCATCAGGAAAGCCTAGGCCTGTCCCTGAGCCTCTGTCTGGGAGCCCCCACATGCCCTGCACATGTTGGTCTGGTGGCGCCCACCACACAAGGCCAAAGTGTCTTCTTCATGCATCTTTCTCCCACAGGAAGACATGGATAGCAGCTGCATCTTTCTCAGCCTATAACATGCATCTAGCTGTACTTGGTACACAGTAGGTGCTCAGCTAAGATGTTTTTACTTGAATGGATGCAGAGTGGGCATTCAGGTATCATGGAATCACACAGACACAGCTCGCACACAAAGCCAGATCAGCCTTGGGGCAGGTGCACTCTCTGTGAGGTGGGGGAATGAGTGGGGACACCTCACACCCTCTTTCCCTGGAGCAGATATACCTCGACCCGGTTTAGGAGGGTTCTGGATACTTCTGTACTTCCAATGAGCCATGATAAGACACCAAGTAGGCCTTGCTGTCCTCTCTCCTCCTAACCCTCCATTCTTCGAAGCCTGGTATTCCATTGGTCGTTAAAGAGCCTTTTCCAAGAGGCTTGCCCTAGCCTGGCTGACCACTGGCAGGGCCTATGACTCTCAAGTCAAGGAGCCACCAGATGGAGTATACCGAGGCAAAGGGCTAGTGTGTCTCTCCTGGGCCCACTGCCTCTAAACTGGGAGGCAGGGGTACCTGGAAGGGGTCAGTGAACAAAGCCCTGATGGGAGCAAGCACAAGCTCCCAATCACTAAGGGACAGAAGTGACCAGTCTGGGCCTGGAGCCAGGACCAAGCAAGAGGGTAAGGGAGGGAAGTAATAACAGCAATTTTGACGCCAAGGAAAACCAGTTTGGGAAATATGCAAGCAACGAACCCTTTTAATTCTTGAAATGCCCCTCCACCCACATCACCCCACTCCCAGCAGAGGGAAGGCCAGTCACATCCTGCTTGTCACAAAAATGAAATGAAGGGCTCCGATGCTTAGAACTGCAGGGAGAAGGGAGGCCTCTGAGACAAGGTTGCCAGACTGAGCAAATAAAAGCACAGGACATGCCACTGAATTTGGAAGTCAGATAAATGAGGACAAAATTTTTAGTATAAGTATATCCCATGCAATGTTTGGCATATACTTATGCTGAAAAATCATTGCTTGTTTATCTGAAACTCACATTTGACTGGGAGACCTATACTTTGGCGGGCAACCCTCTGCTTGAGAGGTAAAGGCCACTGCTGAACCCACAAAGTGTGTTCTGTCCATGCGCAGGTGGTGGCCATTTGGAGGAGGATGGAGAGTTGGTGGACCACCTCCAGGGGTGACCCAAAAGGCTTCAGAGTCAGGAGGGGATGCCACTCCATCATTCGATTGATCAGGGGCACCCACCATGAAGGAGTGAGACCTGAGATAATCAGAAACCATGATGTAAGCACAGAGCTGTTGAGATGCAGACCGTGAGACAATCAGAGTCCGTGATGTAAGCACAGAGCTGTTCCTGTCTGAAATGCGGAGGGACCCAGTATGACACAAATGTTTCACCTTAACATGATGGCATATTTATATGATGGAACACCACACAGCCTCTACATACAAAACATGTTCAAGAGTAGATTTTTACAACTTGGAAAATGCCACCTTTCTCTTTCTGAAGGGCCCTGAGTCCCTGGTGCTGGCCACCCAACGTGCATCGGAACCACACAGCTGGGAGAGAAGTGCTTTTGCCCTTGAACTCTCCCAGCTGACAGCTCAGCTGACAGCTCAGCTGTCGGCTTCCTATAACAAGATAAAATGGTGCTCATTGCAATTGTACCTGAATGTCGCAAGCCCAGTCCCAGCACTCTGACACCTCCTGGGACACATTCTGAGAGCCTTTAAGGCACAGCAAGGAGGGAAATACCCAGCAATGCCAGCATGACTTCTAAACCCCGGAGAGCTTCACTCCTCGCAGCGCTGCCCTCTCACTCCACTTCCCACTTCTCTCTCCCTCCCCCACCTTCAAGAATATTTTCTTCTTCCTGTGATCTGGGTGCCCTTTGCTCCATAGATCAACGTGACCTAGCAGGCCTCTCTGGGTCTCGGCCCCACCCTCTCTCTGTGCCACACACCAGTGGGGTGGGGTTGGGGTTGGCAAGTTTACACATCCTAATCACTTTTTTTCCTGATACACAAGCATGCTGTAGGTTGATGTGATGATTAAAAAAACCACAGACGCAGAACCACTTACAATAAGCTTAAAACGTGGAGCCAACTCAACAGATGTTAGTTTCCCTTCCCTCTCACCTCCCCACCCCCGCCGAGACAAAAGATCAAATGAACAAACCGGGTGAAAGCGTTTTCAGAGTGGTGCACATGACAGGAAGGCCTTCTGATGAAAGCGCTGTCCTGGTGCTGAGACAGAAGGAGCCAAGGAGTCCGCTGAGCCGGTGGGGTGCGGGGTCGGACGTCCTCGGGTGGGCCTCCTCCCAAGGTGGGAGGAGAGCCCCCTCCCTGGAGGGGATGTCCCAGAGGACGGAACTGATGGGAGAGCAGGGTGGTTGAGGTTGAAAGAACAAAAGTAAGAATTGGGGTGTCAGGGGGGAGGGGAGGGGTTGAGACATTGATCTGTGAGTCAAAGATATCCTTCTAGAAGAGTCAGCAAGGAATTATCCTTGCTGAGAAGCAGGATGGTTAGGGCCATTTGGTCTACTAGACACACATACATACGTGCTTCATGCCCTCTGATCCAGAGTTTACCTTCATGAGACAACAGACCCAGGGCGGAGGGAAAAAGGCAGCGCTTTCTAGAAAGTCTGGATTCTTTCTCCATGAAGAAAATGAAATCATGGAGCCCCTCAGGGTTTCTGTCAGTGTTCCTTTTACAACCTGAGCTGTGTACCCCCAACAATCACATGAAGTCTAACCCCCAGAACCTCAGAATGTGACCTTATATGGAGGTGGGGGCCTTTACAGGGGTGATTAGGTTAAGATGGGGTCTTCAGGGTGGGACCTTATCCAACAGGACTGGTGTCCATATAAGAAGAAATCTGGACACAGACACACAGAAGGAAGAATGCTATGTGAACGTGCAGCCAGCCAAGGAGGAGGCCTCCGAAGAAACCAGCCTGCCCACACCCTGAGCTCGGACTTCCAGCCTCCAGAGCTACAAGGAGAGAAAATGTCTGTTGTTCAAGCCCCCGGCATGTGACACCTTATTTTGGCAACTCTAACAAAGTAAATACTTCCCATTTCTTGAAAAGGAGACCCCTGACTCTGGGCAAACATTCCACAGTCCATTTCCAATGTGCTCTTTGTGTTGTCTGCCAGCCAATCTCCTGCACGTGACCCCACAGTGCCACTCAGAAAAAGGGGCCAGCAGGGCTGTTCTCGCTCTCGGCACCCAGGACCTGGAGCACCCTGAAAGCCAGGCACGGGCACAGCGATGGGGAAGGGACACTGTTCCTGTCTGTGCTGCCCCGTCCTGTCACACAGCGCCCGTGGGAAGGGACCCTGGCTGCTGATCTTGCTCTGTTGCAATGGGACCTGCCATGCTGGGTGGGCTGGGAGAGAGGCCATGGCTGCAGTGAGTTCTCACACAGTGGAGATCTGGAGAGGGGTCATTTTCCTTGAAGCAGCTGTTATAAGCTGAGGCCCCCCTGCTGTGGAGAAGGCAGGAGCCCTGGGTCAGGTAGAGAACCTGGTGTCTCCCAGAGGCTAGGGTCCAAGGGGTAAGCATGGGGATGTGGAGAGGCTCTACTGCAGAGCCTTCTAAGCAAGTGAACTCTGGCTCAGTGGCCCTGCCCTGCTGAGCAGGCCTAGACCTACTGTCAGTGGGGACCCCCACCCCACCCTGGGGACCCCCACCCCACCCCAAGGTTGCACAAGACCCAGGAAGCTCGTGGAGTGCCAGGAAATGGGGGGAGCCCTCGCCATTTCAGGCCCCCAGACTGCCCCTGTCATGCACATTCCACTGTGCATGGTTCCCTGAAGTGGGCCCTGCTGCTCCGGGGACACAGGAGGAGCTAATGCTGGGAGGCCTGGGGTCTGCGGCTGAGCCTCTGGAGGACACCACAGTTGTTCTCCTCTAGGTCCTGCCCTCTTGCCAGGGAGCAGGGCCTGGTCACCATTCACGATAGCCTTCAACCCTATTCCTTCCCATATTGGTAGTTAACTAACGTGCTCTCTGTGTCTGTCTCTCTGCCTCCTCTTTTCTCTCCCTCTTTGGGAAGCTCAGGATTCCAGAAAACAAAAGCTGGAAGGGTAAGGTAGTCTAGAGGGCTGCCTGCTGAAAGGTGGGTAACAAAGTGAGTGAGGACAAAATGCAAACACACAGTCCCCCCACCACAGCTCTTACACACAGCTTTGCATCCTCTCCCAGGTCTTGGGCCAAGAAAGCTACAGGGTCCCACTCGGCCCTGCAGTCTTGGGGCCACTGTCAAGGCCACTGAATTGCATCCTCCCGAGTGCAGGGTCATGATGCTAACATCACGTTTACTCGCCATTTGCTGGGGGCTCTCCACGCGCTAAGTGGTTTTGTATTGACTCTCTTTAGCCCTTGTAACATTGAGAGGAGGTGTTACTATCATCTTTAATCAAATGGGGCAAGTGAGGGGCAGGAAGGTCACTTGTCCCCAAGACCTCACAGCAGGCAGCTGCCAGGAGGGGACTTGAAATTGGACTGAGTGGTTCTAAAGCTGGCCCTCTCGGTGCCCAGTCCAGCGCCTGCTCCTGACAGGTGTCCAGTAAATGTGGCAGCATCCATTTCGTCCACAGGGGAAATGCTGTGAGGCAGGAGTCAGCACAGGCCCACACAGCACTCCCTCAGCCTGTTGGCTGGAGGAATCCTGCTAAGAAAGGGGACAAAGGGAATGGAGAGAGGAGAAACTTATTCACAGAATTTTCAAGAACCCCATCTCCTGTTGGATGGGCACTTCTTTCCACTTCCCTTTAAAGGGACTGGCACATGCTCGAGGCCTGAGCTGGGAGCTGTTTTGCTGGACAGGGACTGGAGAGCCGTATGTGAGTGAAGTGAGTTCTGTAGCTTCTTCTCTCCTATCCCAAACCTTGTGGGGCTCAGGTTTAGGGCCCCAGAGGTGGGGAAGCGCCCCTATTCCCTTTCTGCACAGATCGCATTACTGGTGCTATCTGTTTTAGAAGGACATCTCTAGACAGTAGGTGATGTTTCAGGCCCTGAAGCTTTCTCTTAGAGCCCCATTGAAGCTGGGGGAGTGTGGGGGTTGTACATGTGTCTGTGTGTGAGCGTGTGTGTGTGCATGCGTGCAAGCATGTGTATATCAGCCTTCTGCCTGGCTCCACCACGTGCCACCTCTGCAATATCTGGACTTCAACAGGGCACAGCACAGCCATAGGACTATGCACAAACCTACCGCTCAGATGCACGCCCTCGTTTTCCTCAGACCACAGCGCGTGGAGTCCAAGGGCTCCAGAGCCGTTCCCTTAAGGCGTTTCTTCAACTTTGTTTCCTCTGGCGCTTACCCTCTATGAAGTCATTATTACTCATTAGGTATATTGCGCACAGAGAAAAAGTAGGCCAAGGATTAAAAAAAAAAGAAACCGAAAAAATCACCCACAGGAGAAGCACTAGTATTGTGTAAAGCTATTTTGAACCTGCACGAGATTTTTAAAGGGGGAAATAGTTTGTGTAGGGATGGCTGCTGTCAAGGCTGACTTGGGAATGAATGTTGACCCAGGCCTTTCATATGCTAAACACATGATCTCAGAATTCCATTTTTAAATGATCATTCTGCCTAGTCAGATGAACAGCTTCTAAATCCAGGTTCTGTACAATATAGGCCACCTTGAAGAACCCCAGCTGAACAGGGCAAGGAAATCCTGAGAACTCCCTGTAAATGGACAGAAAGAATGAGAGAGAAAAACGTGAGCCTGCTCCTCTGGACATGAACAGTGAGGGGCTGGTGCAAGGCTACTGGGAAGATGATGTCCAGGGGAATCTCAGAAAGCTGGAGGCCTAGAAAGAAACGTAGCAGCTCATTCCACTCTGACATACACCTGCTCCATGCTGGGAGGTTTGCTGCTGAAATGAGCATATTTGGGAAGAGTAAAAAGTACATTAGGATCAAGGCGACAGGTGGCAAGGTGTCTGAACTCAAGGCTTCCTGGATGTGATGATTCATTTTGTGTCAGTTGAGCTGGGCCACCATGCTCAGCTGCATGATTCTGGTTGTTGCTGTGAGCGTGATTTTAGATGAGATTAAATTTAAATCAGTGAATTTTGAAAAAAGCAGATTGCTCTCCACCATGTGTCCTTACCCAATTAGTGGAAGGCTTAAACAGAACAAAACCTGACCTCCATGGAGGAAAAGGGAATTCTGCAGGCAGGTGGCCTCTCCCTGGTCCTCCAGCCTGCTGACACACCCTGCAGATTTTGGACTTCCCAGTCCCTATAAACATATAAATAATAGCATAGATATTAATCAATCAATCAATCAATCATTTAATTAAAAAAGAGAGAGAAGAGAGATTAACATCTTATTGGTTCTGGTTTTCGGGACCATGCTCACCTGTACACTGGAAGAAGATGGCCTTGTGCTGGGACTTAAGGAAGTGGGGAGGCAGTGAGCAGCATGGTGCACACACAGCAGCTGGGCACATGTGTGAGCCCGCCCTGGGCTTCGCCGGGGAGGCTGGACTCCCCATCCCCAGGCTGTTGTGGTGACGGCTGCTCTTGCCTTCCATGATGTCACCACACTGGGCTGCTTTTCCATGCTGGACTATTTGAGGGTGCCCAGCAGTGTACAGGCATTATCTCATACAGTCCTGGTTTCTCTTTTTCTCAAAGAGAGGGAGAGGGCAGGAAAATTGGGCCTGCGGTTAGCTCTGCTCAGTGATTCTCTTAGTTTGCTTCCCTGGCAAGTGTCTGCAGTGTGCTGTGCAGCCTCCACTCAACAGCCAGGTGCTCCTGTCCAGAGCACATAGCTCTTGTAGGCCCTCAATGTCTATATTGACTAAGAAAGCAGCGATTTTGGTCTTCCAGAAACTTCCATACAACATAATTCCCTATGGAAAGCATTCCACATCTGTGGGCTGTGACTGTGATCAAGAAGTAGGCATCAGATAAGACAACAGCATGTGGTTAAAGGCAAGGATACCCCTCAAATTTTTCACCATTTTAACTAAAGTGTATAAAAAGCCTTATCATATCAGGGCAAATGAAGAACAGGATCCAGAAAATTATGTGCACTGTTTACAATAACCCATCTTATTGGTGCTGAGCTGAGAATGGAACCTACATTTCTGAATAGTCTAAACACACTCCATTTCTCCACATGTTAAGAAGGTCCAGGAAAGGATACCTATACTTTCTACTGCATAAAATAAAAGTTTACTCTTCTCATGTTGCTCTGGCTAAAATAAATGTGTTCACCATACAATCCACTAACTTAACTTGTGACATGGAAATATTTGGAAGAAATAAAATGACCTCTATTTATAGATGATACAATTGTCTCTGTAGAAAATCCCCAGGAATCTATGAAAACTCTTATATAACTATTAAGTGACTTCAGTAAGTTCACAAGATCAAATAAAAATGAGTTGCATTTCTATATACTAACCATCAACATGTGGACACTGAAATAAAAGATACAATGCCATTTAAAATCACTCTGAAGAAAATGAAATATGTAGATGTACACTTAACAAAACATGTATAGGCTATCTATGCTGAAATTATAAAATGCTGTTGAAAGAAATAAAAAAAGACTGATATATAGGGAGCCATACTGTGTTCATGGACCGAAACACTCAACATGGTAAGGATGTCAATTCTCCCTAAATTGATCTATAAGTTAAATGCAATTGCTATCAAAATCCAAGCAAGGTTTTCCATAGACATAGACAAATCTTATTCTGACATTGATATGGTAAAGAACAGGCCTGAATACAGCTAAAACAATCCTGACAAAGACAAATAAAGCAGGAGGAATCATTCTACCCCTTATTAGGGCCTGAATATAACTGTAGTAATCAAGACAGCATAGTAGTGACAGCGGACTAGATATATGATCAATGGGACAATAGCAAACTCAGAAATAGACCAGCACAAATATGCTCAGTTAATTTTTGGCAAGATGCAAAGGTAACTCGATAGAAAAATAATAGCCTTTTCAATAAATGTTGCTGGAGCATTTGGACATTTGTAGGCCAAAAACATGAACCATGACCTAAACCTCAGGCAAAGTCAATGTAAAATAGATCACAGACTTAAAAGTAAAACATGAAACTATAAACTTTTAGGAAAAAAACCTCCAAGAACTAGAATTACACAAAGAGTTCTTAGCCTTAACACCAAAAACATGATAAGAAAAGAGGGACAAATCATCAAAATTAAAAACGTTTGCTCTGCAAAAGCTCCCATTAAAAGGGTGAAGAAAGTAAATTACAAGCAGGGAGAAAATACTTGCAAATCACATTCAACAAAGGGCTGGTGTCTAGAATAAAGAAAGAAAGCACAAAACTCAAGAGTGAATACAGAAAAGTCCAACTAGAAAACGGGCAATAGACGTGCACAGACATTTCACCAAAGAGGACCTGCAGATGGTGAAAAAGCATATGAAATAATGTTTAACGCCATTAACAATCAGGAATGTGCAAATTAAAACCACAGTGAGATATCACCATACATACAACCACAACAAGAAGTAGTAACACACCAAAAGCAGACAAGGATGAGGAGAAACTGGATCTCTCCTACACTTCTGGTGGGAATGTCAGGTGACAGCTACTTTGGAAAACAGCCTGGCATTTGCTTATGCAGGTGAACACGTCACTTCCATATGCTCAGCAATTGCAATTTCTACTTTATCCTACAGCAATGAAAACTTATGTTTACCCAAACACCTGTACATGAATGCCCATAGTAGCTTTATCTGTTACAGCCAAAAACTGAAATTCATCCCAAAATCCTTCCAGAAGTGTCTGGTTAAACAAACTGTGGTGAATGCATAACATGAAGCACTTACTCAGCAATGTGTGTATAGGAACAAATTATTGGTACACTCAGAGGAATCCCTAGTGACTTATGATAAGTGAAAAAAAGCCAGTCTCGGAAGGTTACATACTATACGATTTCACTTATATAGCATTTTGAAATGACACAGTGTTAGAAATAGGGGACAGATTGATGGCTGTCAGGGATTAAGATGGGGGTGCAGGGGATGGGGGAGTTGGGTGTACTTGTAAAAGGCAGCATGAGGGATCCTTATGATGTCAAAATTATTCAACATCTTGACTGTGTGGTGGATACATACACACGCAGGTGATAGAATTGTATAGATCCTAACACACACACACACGAATATGAGGAAAAGGAAAACTTGGTAAATCTGAATAAGCCAGTGGATTGGGTCTCTGTCAGTTTCCCAGCTATGATATTATACTACAATTTTGCAAAATGTTACTGTCAGGAAAACTGGGCAAAGTATACAAGGGATCTGTTTCCTGGACTGGGGATTTCAAAGGGACTAAAATTTTCTCAAAGTCAAGGGTACCTGCTTTGACTTTTTATTGCTCATATAACACTTAGCGAGAGCTCTTTACCCAGCAGACTCTCCTTGGAGCCTAAGAATTCCACTGTAACAGTGGTAGCTTCTGATGTATTAGGCAGGGAAGATTATCAGGATCTCTGTGGACAGATACTGGGACACATTTCAGTTATTGGGGATTTACCTTTCCCAATAATGAACTTCCACGGGAAGACCATTGTCATATGCTCTCAGCACATGCTCCGTGTTTATCACACATACACATCACGTGCACAACTGCAAAGATTGCGGTAGGACAGAAGTCTGGAGCGATGGTTCTCATAGCAACCATCAAAGAGCCACTTCATGTGGCTTGGAAAATCACCAGACACGACTCATCCTGGTAATCCAGCTTCTGCCAGGAGTATGTCTTGTTCTGTGTTCGCCTTTTAGCTTATCACCAAACACTTGATGGTTACAAATTCGATAATCAATGTTATTTAGTTCAAAGGGCCCTATATTGGGCCCGGCTATAACCCAAGATGAGAAATGATTACAATTAAACAAGTGTTGAACGTTATCCACATACAAGGCATTACCTTGGGCTTTCTAAGGAGACAAGGATGAAGAAACAACGGTTCTGTTTCTCAGGCAGCTGGAGGGTCCCTGTGCCGATGCTGCAGTAGAAGACGGACTTGGGTGGGACCTGTTAGTACAGAGATGATGTCTTGGGACTTTGGGGAAATGACCTCCTGGTGGGTGATAGGGAGAAACAGAGAAAGTTGACTGAAAGAGCTGTGGGCTACAGTAGTTAAGAGCCTGCTCACCAGAACACACTGTCTAATCTGAATCCCGGCTTCAGCACTCACTGGCCAGTCATCTTGGGCCAGTTTCCCATCTTTAAAATCAGGAAAATACTATGAACCACTCGGAGTTGATGGGGGAATAAAAGGCAAAAGACATGACCTACTTAGCACAGAGCCTGGCATACAGTAAGTGCTTCATTAATGCTGGCTGTTATTATTTAGTGGGTAGGGATAAAAGATGAATGAAACAGAAGTCTTCTTAAGGTACTCTCAGTCCAGTGGGGGTGAGAGACCTACATGCGCACACACTATTGGACAGAGGGGTCTGTGTTATTGCAAGAAGAGATGAGCGTGGCTCTCACTCAGGAGCCCTAGGGAGCCACCAACAGGTGCCTTGTGGTCATCGCCATGTCTTTCAGAGCCACCTAAGTTTTATTTACACTGCCACCAGCCTTTGTAGCAGCCATTCCCAAGGACAGACAATGCGGGCTGAGCTCCCTGATGACCTCTGCCCTGTCACCGTGCTCAACTCCTCGTTGCTGTGCTCATCTCCCTGTCGCTAGGTCATCGATGTACTTGGTGTTTGCAAAGCTGCAGAAAGAGGAGTGTTTCCTGTGGGCTCTCCTGTAGGATGCTTCTCCCCCTGGCTCTGCATTACGTATGTGCTCTGTAATGGGACATACCGAGAACCCACTATTGCCACAGCCCCCTTCCCGCACAGGCGCATCCAACTTCCTCATGACTCACTGCACTTGGAGTCACTGTTTCTCATCTCAGAGAAGGGTCCCCACTTCCTGGGGCAGGTGGAGGAAGCAGGAGGCAGAGAGAGTGCATCTTGCAGCTCAAAGCTTCTTTCTCCTCCTTGCTTTGAGTCAGCTTTGTGGGAGTCTGTGACAGAGCATTCCACAGACTTGCTGTTCTGCCGTCCCAACCCCTTTGAGGTACAAATCTCCTCTGTGCCTTGTAGCCCCACCTCAATCCTGGGACTTGGCAGAGCAGATGTGTTCAGTGCCCACCAGACGTTGAGCTGTCATCTGCACAGGGAACTACCAGGGGTAGAGAACCAGGCTCAGCTTAGAGTCTCAGGTAAAAACTTAGAATCATCAATTTGAAGTCCTACTAAAATTTGTCTCAGCATAGTAATAAACAATTATTTTTCAGAAGGAATAATAGCACAGTGGAAAGGTGTTCCATTTATTTGCTTTCTTGACCGGTATCAGTGTCCAGGAAGCCTGTTGGGGGTGGGAGGGTTGTGGTGAGTCTCAGGCCTCCACAAACCAGCCTGTCCCTGGGGACTGTGGACAGTTTGAACTGCAGGTAAAACAGCCGTGAGGAAATTATAGCTGAAGTTCTGTGACCTTCAATCTAGAAAGCAGAGGCCATGTAAGCAAGCATGAGAAAACACCCACGAGATCACCTACCAAAGAACATGGGGGTCAGAGTGTGAGGAGGTGGCTGCTGTGGGTGTAAACTGCCTGGAGCCAGGGGCCATGGACAGAGTGGGGTGCCCCTGCAGCCCCCCAGAAGACACCAGTGTGTGTCACTGGGGTCAGGTGGACTTTAAGCAGGAACCCTGGGGTGCTCATCTCTGAGTCAGGGGCATGCAGGAGGTGGCCTCAGAGTCCCAGCCTGCCCCAAGCACGTTCTCCTGCGGGCCTGGATGTGGGCCCTGGAGTATTTTCTCCAGGTGGGAAGGGAGATTCCTGGTTTGAGAGCAGCTTCCATTTTCCTGGTAGTCATAGTCCCCCGGTCTGGGAACTCTGTTCTGAGCAAAAAGTAGCCCCAAGCTCAAGGGCCAGACTGGAAACCAGTCAGAGGGTGCCTCCCTGCCCCATCACAGCCTCCCGGGCCCAGCATGGCTCCATCCCTCCATCCCTCTGGTTTCAGCAAAGAGAACATCGTCCCCCTCTGAGCCATGACTCTGTAGCCCCTGGGGCTCGGCCAGTCTTTCTCAGCCTATCCTGGAAAATCACCAAAACTGCCTACATTGTCTCAGCCCAAACCCCATCCTGCTTTAAATGTTCCCAGTTTGTTTTAAAAAGTAAAAAGCCACACTCCTGGAGTTGGACAAGTGCTGACTGGATAAGGGCCCTGCTTCCCCACCCTCGATGTGCAGGTCACACTCGGGAAATTGGAAGGAGGCCCAGATGGGTCAGAAGGTGGCCGGGATGGTGAAGGGTCAGAGACCATGTTACAGGAGAGCCCACCCATGGGGCTGAGACCGAGGGGCATACAGCAGGTGCCCGCAGGTATGGGCGGAAGGGGAAGGACAAAGGATGCTGGCCCTTGTAGCTCCAAAGGCAGGAGCAGGACCAACAAGGTGCCGTCTGGGGCTGGAGGAAGGGAGGCTGTGTCCCCACATGGGCCGGAGCCCCTCTCGCAGGTCTCTACAGGGAGAGAAGTCGCTCACACACACTTGTCCCAAGGAGGATGACACCTGTGCCGCAGGCAGGGAAGGCTCCCGCGTGGAATGTGAGAGAGGAAGGGGGCATGGCGGGGTCTTCAGGTCAGCCCGTCCCCTCTGGGCCAGGCAGAGCCCGCAGGCCCACCCCACTTTGAGCCTTCAGCGCAACACACAGCAAGGGAACCCACAGACTCCTGGGCCTGGCACTCCTTGAGGTTGGGTGGAGCGGGACGTTCGGGCCGCCTAGGGCTCTGGGAGGATATTCCTGCCTGGTGGGAAGTGGAGCCATGTAACCCTCAAGCTGCCTTACGGCTCTGAAAGGCCACATTCAGCCACACTTGCTCATTTGTCCATGAGCTCCTGGCAGTGCCTGTTCTGGGCACCAAACATGCATGCACCCTTTCCTTCCCCAGGGGGTCCTCCCAGCCCCATCTTCGCTCTTCCCTCACCTCCATGTCCACCCCGGCTTCACTCTGTCTTCCTAGGGCATGCTCACTCCCGGAGACAGAGCTGCCTCACACGCAGCCTCCTTCAGCCAGGGTTTCCATCAGCTGCTGCCTGGCTCTGGGGGCACTGGGCCTCACAGGGGTCAGATAAACTTCCCTTCCATTCATGTTTGCACGGGTGACCCACTAACCTACTTTTCTGCACTGCCTGGCATAACTCGGCATTCAAAGGGCCCCTCCTCCCCGGATTTGTGATGTTTAGATTCTATGACAGGAAGCATGAGGGTAAGGGCCCTGCAGATAAAACTGCAATGCACGAAGGTGTTCACAGCTGCCAGGCTGGCCCTGTTTAATCTCACAAATATCATTTATCATGAGAGAGGTAACAAATTCATCTTTATGTTTTTCCATCTTCCAGCTCTGTGTTCTCTCATGCATGTCCATGAGGTTTACTTCTCCCACTTTTATATTTAAATGAAAACAAATTGGCTCATTTACCCTGAGATTCTCAGCTTGACAGAGATTGGAAAAGTGTGTGCATGTGTGTATGTGTGTGTGTGTGTGTGTGTGTGTGTGTGTGTGTGTGTGTGCACGCTATGTTTTGCCTCAAAGGGTTCAGATGTCTGGATGGAATGGATCATGCAAAAAGAAATTTCCAGAATGTCTTCAGTCATCTGCACAAAACAGAGTCTGAAATTGCTAAGGAAAAAGATCATTGATGACACAATAACCACAGACAAACCAAATCAGTGAGGCAGTCTGTTGCAAGTTTCACAGCGTCACATACTATTTATGCCTTCACAGAGAACTGCAACCAATTGGGGAATTGCTTTCTCCCACCTGTGTTAACTGGGCTGGAAGAAGAAAGCTGCCAGGGAAGTAAGGCCCAGTATGATTCAAAACAGGGATGTGCTGGAGGGCTTGGGTCAAGGAGTCAGTGCCCGGGTGGAGGAGGAGGAAGGGGCCATGCATGCGGAGGGAGGGGAAGCACCCCCACTGTGGGAGGAGGGCCAGGTGGGGCGCCTTGAGCCATCCTTACAGGAAGGGATGTGCCAGGCAGGATCCCTGGCAGGGAGAGACCCTCTCCACTGGGTATGTGTTGCCTTTTTAAATGTATTGTTCTTCTGTTTGAATGCCACCAGTAATGCACAGACATCTGATATAAGAGTGCGGAGAGGAAGTTTCTTTCACCTCCTCCTCCAGTCCCAATCCAAAATCTTTAGTCTGTACTCTTCCAGAACCCTCATGTATTTATAAGTCTAGTGTGGAGCATATGTAAATATAACCCACCTAAGTGGTCTTGGCAGCATTTGTTAGAAGTGGTCACTCCCTCCCTCTTGAAGCTCTTTCTGCCCTGGTTTCCAGGGGGTCTCCTCCTACTCACTGCTCCCTGTCTGGTCCTCTGCATGAGAGTGGCCTCTATGTGAGAGAGGGTCCCCAGCTGGCCTGGGGCCACTTCTCTTACTGCTTTGATCCCTTCCAGCTTCTCAACTCTACATAATGTTCAGCAGATGACGTCACTCAGGATGCTTCCCCAGCCGGAAGCTGGACCACCCGCTGCCACCTGCCAGTTCAGCCTGCACCTCTGATGGGCTGAGCAGTCCCTTGATTTTGTCCCTCCTGAGCTGGCTCCTCTCCCAATCTGCACACCAGGTGCCAGCTGAGGGAATCCTCCTTGGTTCTTCTCTTTCCACAATACAACCATTAAGTCACAGGGCCTCCACCACTCAGACTCTGTTCACCCCTCACCATCCCACCCCTACGATCGTGGTCAAGCCACAGTCCATACCACAGCAACCTACTGCAGCGGCCTCCTAACCTGCTCTTCCCACCCCTAACAACATTTTAGGCAACACTTTTCGCAGGAGATAGACGGAGCTTCTACAAAGTAAAAGCCATCATGTCACATCCCTGCTCAGAACCCTCCCTGTCATGCTGAGAACAGAGCCAGCAGCCCACCCAGCGGCCAGGAGTTACATCTCTTGGTCCTATTTCCTTCCATGGCACCAGCAGCATGGGCTTCCAGGGGAGAACAGCCCCAGAACATAGCGGATTCTCAATATACATATATTTTTAGTTAAATGAATTAATTTTTATTTTACTTTTCAAATTTTACTGCCCTGGAGTGTTTTCCATTGTGTTGTGTAGAACATTTGCCTCTTATTTGGGAATTGTTGCATAGTATTCCCTCCCAAGGATTTGGTCTAATTTATTTAGCCACCCCCTTACTAGTAAAAAATTGAATTGATCCATTTTCATAGGAGTGATTAACACATAAATTAAGTGCAGACATTTAGGGGAGGAATTCTAGCCCTCAATAGGGAGCCATCAATGGGTTTTAAGGTAGCTGGGAACCCCCAGATGTGATCAAGTAAGTGCTTGGTGCTGGGCAGTATTTGTGTCCTAACCTCCTAAAAGTTACAAATCACTGGATCAGGATGTTTTCTTAAACTAACCCAGGACACCACTGTGCTGGCCCTGCCAGCCCCCAGCAGGGAAAATGAACCAATTTAGAAGAAAACTGGTCAGTCCAGAGGCCTTGAGGTACTGTGTCTGGGCAGAGAGGCCAGAGTTGGGACAGGTAGATGAGCCACTTCTACCTCCAAACTTTGGTGGCCTCCTTGTCCCCTTCTGCCCTGGAGCCCGAAGAGATTACCTACCTCCAAATGGCATGTGGGAAATGCTTTTGGGATCATAAACTGCCACAAAATGGCAGGTACTGGCCTGTTTTTCTAGCTTCCCAGTTTCCCCATCTCCTGACCCTGTAGTAATGACAGTGTGCAAAGGGGAAACAGAGAAACGCAGAGCCAGGCCATGATGCGACGCAGGTGGCCAGAGTAGGCATGAGCTCTGTAAGCCACAGAGCATCTGGAACTCTGCCAAGGTGAGCAGATGCCTCCCAGACCCTTGCCCTGCCGAGGGACGTGTTAGCTTCAAGGTTGTGGGCTCCTGGAGGGCTGTTCACCCCCGTCAGTGGCCCTGCTTGCCACTTAGAGCACCAGAGTCACTGAAGGCAGCAAGAAGGAGCTCGGCTGCCCAGACCTGAGCGGAACCAGGTGATGCTCCATATGAAGCCTTGAGCCGCAGGTCCTCCTGACCCTTGAGCTGCTGTCTTACCCATTGGCCCTTGGCCCTGCATCCCTGCGAGCTCCCTAGGGCTCTAAGCACTAAGTCCTGGTTCTCACTCCTGACTCAAGAGTATGGGGCTCACCTAGTTCTCCAATCCAGGGTCAGATATCTCATGGCACTTTCCTGACAAATGAGTGCCTTTGCTGCCTGGGGGTAGAAGAGTAGAGTAGGTAGTCAAATGTGGTGATCTGTTTCTCTGTTAAAGTTAGTATTGTATCATAAATACAGCATAATGATCAAAAGCACAGACTTAAAGAAAGACAGCCAGAGTATGAATCCCAGCTCTGTACAGATTATCTGTGCTCTTGGAGGAGTTTCTTAATCATTCTATGCCTCAGTTTGCACATCTGTAAAACAGCAATAAGATGGCAACTCTCCATTATGGCTCTTCTCCATTCTCTGTAATAGCAGAGCTGTGGCCTGGCCAGTGCTGGCCAGCTGTGCCACGCTGCCTGGCCTCCCCTGCAGTGGGACATGTGACTTCATGCTCTGCCGTAGTGAAGGACAGACTTCCACTCTCTCCAGGCTGGGTCTTGGGAGAACAGGTGTCTACCTCCACACTCTCATTTTCTGCTGCTGAAGGTTTGAGCCGCAATGACCAGAGCAACTTTGGAAGGCCCATGTAGGCAGTGGCACAGTTGCCATCAGTCTGACCATGTCACCTTCCAACTCCAAACTCAGGCTGTCACATGAGGGAGAAGTAATCTTCAATCTGGTTAGAGGCGCTGCATGTTTGCATCTCTTTCCGAGAGCACCTCCCGTTATTCTCACCAAAACTGTACTTCACAGAGCTGTTGGGAGCATTTAGTATGTTAATAAATAAAAAGGAATTAGGACAGTGCCTGGCAAAGGCAGTGCTGTATATGTGTTAGCTAATAGAACTGGTGATGAAAATAATACTAAAACATCATCATGTAATTAGGAAGGAGGAGTATGTGTAATAATTTCCATGCTGTGTATCAATGAGGCATGAGGTGGAGCTTCTATTGTCCAGTCCTTAGATCTGCACCATTGCCCAAACACCCCACCATTTATTAATGATACAGAATAGAAAAAGCACATGGTATTATGAATTGTGTTTATGGTTACAAACATTGTTTATGATGCTATAATAGTGTTACTGCTCAGACAGGTCCCAAGACGAAGTGATAAATACCACGCTGGATGACTTTTCTATCACCTAGAAATATAAATGTAAAGAAAATTGATGCATTTTCTGAATTTTATTTTATTTCTTTGTGCCTTTTTCCTGATTGTCTGCTCTTACACCACCACTCTGGATAAGTGCATTTCCAGAAAATGCCAGGCTCCGGCTGCCATGGAGTACACAGCCCCTGCAGCCATTCCTCTGGGACATGCGTTCCCCTGGTTACCTGGTTACTGGAGAAGAGGAGCAAGCAGCAAACAGAGGGGAGCTGGGACAGGCTGTCCAGGGTAATAGCAGGTAGGCCACAGAACCACAGAGCCTGCCAGGAGTCTTTTGTTCAGTTCAGTGCATGGAGTGCTGCAGCTCTGCCATATGACAGCCCATGTGGAGACAGTAGTCCCTGCTGTTGGTCAACATTAGTGGGTATGCAGCACCCACAGCAGTCACTGTGCTCAACTGCATTGACCCTTGCTTTGAACAAGAAGAGAACATTGACAAGGACCTCCTGCTCCCCAGCTGTGGAGCTGAGCCGGAGCAGACAGCTCCTGGACCTACCCCGGGGGACAGGAAGGCTGCCATGCCACCATCACATCAGCATTCCAGGTCCAGAGGACTCCTCCCATCACATGGGTTTATGAATTAGTTCCAGAGGTCCATGAAGAGCTAGAGAGACAAAGGACATTGTGAGCTACTTGGTCCCGAGCCTTCTTGCTGCTTGTGTGCCTGGCCAAGCTCCTGTGGTACATGCTGCTCCACAGGTGCGTGATACGCTGAGTGAAGAAACAAGTGGGCAGAAGGCTGGCCAGCAGGGGGTTAAAGCCCCAGGCTCCGGGCACAGATAGCCTGGTTCTGCTACTCCCAGGCAGTGAGGCCTGGGTCTGGGTCCCTTCCTCTCAGGCCTCAGAATTCTGGTTTACATGGCAAGAATAAATAGACTTTCCTAACTGACTTCTGACAGACTAGAGAAAAGATACACAAAGTGCTTAGCATGGCATCTTCCATGTAGTCTTTGTTCAATAAACAGAGTGACAGTCCCAGCTGGCCCATCTGTGACTCTGGAGTTATTATCAACAGCACCCACATTCACATGCAGCAGTGTTCCCATTCCAGGGACAAATGATGCAGCTGCCCTGCCCACAGATGATGATGGCGGCCATGATGGCGGTCACAATGACCACCAGGGGCCCGAGGCTGGTCAGGCGCCTGGAGGGGGCCCTGCACACTGAGCTATGCACGCTGAGCTGCGTGGCTTTGAGCCAACTCGAGTCATCTTCACTCTCAGCATGCAGAGCGGGTAAGTGCTGCAGGTCAGCACACATAGCTCAGGTCAAATCACACAGATGACATCCAGGACACTTTGTTCAAAAGGGATTCTGTCCTCAGGGAGTCTCCAGTCCTGCAGGACAAGGACTGCAGGCAGTAAATATGGCGGCTCAGGACAGTGAGCAGGACAGTGGGGAGAGCCCTGCAGAGGCACATTGCATGTTTATTCATGCAAACGCCAAAGTTCCTGCAAGGCTGGGGCTTGGGCTATCCGAAAACCCTTGGAAGATAATTCCATGAGTTTCTTCTCAATTCTGGTTTCTCTCAGGGAACTCCCTTTCTTTTCTCCCTGGCAAGGAGCTCTATGGAGATGTCACAGATGACAGCAGTGACAGGCATGCGGAGGGTGAAGTCCCTCAATAACTGGAAAGCAACCGTCGCCATGGGCTGAGCTGGGATTGTTTCTTCACCTCAGCGAACCACTATGGCGCACTGTCATCACCATTTCGAGGATGGCAAACGGCACCTGGAAGATGAGGCCCTCCTCCGAGGCCACCCGCAGGGCAGGGGTGGGACTGGGTCGGAACCCAGTTTCTCCAATTCCAGGGCAGCTGGGCTTTGCCAGCTCACGGCTCCACAGCAGTCAGAACAGGAGGGCTCCCTGCAGCCCACTCTGCGGCTTCCGGCCCCCCACCTGGCTAAGCCAGGGAGCCAGGCCTGAAAAGGCCAAGATGCCCCCTAGGGGGAAGCCTTGCCTCCGCGGAGCATCAGCTCTGCGGCTGCGTCCCTCTGAGCCTCCCCAAGGCCCCGTGGGGCAGTGGGTCTGTTAGAGGAATATCAGCTGCAATCTCAGCACGGCCTGAGCACATACTACAAGCCACTCACCAGGCCTGATGCCTCAGCTGTACTCTGGGTCTGACGCTCCCCTCGAGGTGGTCTTTTAATCGTGACAGGAACCTGTGAGGCAGGTGCATCTGAAAGTACAGCCCCCCCACCACAGTCCTGGTCGTCAGCTCCGTCTCATAAGCAGAAACCCAGTGCCCAGAAGCTTCCAGAAGGCAGACTACATGCTAGTTTAGGGCAACAATTCAACCCCCTCTGAGTGTGAAGTGTCTAAATTCCCACCCCGGGGGGCAGGGTGGCTTTTAGAGCAATGAGCCCTTAGCAAGTACAAAACTTTCCAACCACTTTGTTTCTTAGCACCATGTCAAATCGTGCGTGTGTGTGTGTGTGTGTGTGTGTGAGAGAGAGAGAGAGAGAGAGAGAGAGAGAGAGAGAGAGACGAACACTCATTTCTATCAAAGGAAATCACAAAATGTGAAAATTAAATTTTCTCTCCAGGAGAGGAGCACTGGGGATGACAAAGCACATTAATGGTCTGACACGCAAGAAGGAGGCCAGGTTGCTTGGCTTAGGCCTCGGAACGTAGAAAGGAGCTGCAAGTGTGAAGGTGTGCTGTGACAGGCCTCGGAGCACCCGTGTGCTGCCGCGGTGAAGGGCAAAGCCCCCGGATGCAGAGGCACAGGAGCAGGCCTCCTGCTCCCAAGGCCTGGGGCAGAGGCATAGGCCAGCACAGGGCCCTCGGTCTGGAGGACAGAGGTTGTGCAGGCCGGAGTTGGAGCACAAAGACCCAGTCACCCAGCTGGCTGCTGAGTGTGACCTGTGCAGGAGAAAGGTAGGAACACGGTTTCTTGGACTGAGCTCTAAGAGTCAAGGAGGTGAAGGGGACCCTGAGGGCCCTGTTTCCCTAATAGGAACTCCTCCCATGTCCCTGACTCAGGCCAGTCAGAGCCCAGGCTGCCCCTGCACGTGCAGGTCACCAAGAGGTGTGGAAGCAGGGCTGGGAGGACAGTGGTGGGCCATGTGGTGTTGTGAGGGTAGAGCCCAGCAAAGAGTAGGTTAGGGCATGGTTGCTGAAGCACTGATTTTCAGAGGTCCCCAGAGTCCCCTGCTTCTGGTGCGCTTCTGAGAACACATGTGTGCAACCCCTGGAAGCCATTCCCTTGTTTGTACTTCCAACAAGAAATGGTTTCCCCCAAAGTAGGTCAAGAGCTCCTGGGAAACTTATGGATTCTGACTTTGATTTTTCCATCTTAAAGTTCAAAGAGCATGAATAAGCTCATTGGAAGAAAAAAAAATTGAGTTTTTTGAAATCTAAAATATGCTTGGCATGAAAGCAACTAAAAACTGAAGGAGTCCAGGAAAACCCCAGTTGTGGCCTAGAGAACATTCACCAGCCCCCTGTTTGTCCCCAGCTCCGGCCATGGCTGGTCCCCAGCTGAGGCGGGGCAGGTGGGTCCCTGGATGGAGAGACCATGACATGGGATGAGTCAGCATGTTTTTTCTGCCCAGTCCCATGTATGACGGCCACAGTGCACAGTGTCATTGAAACTGTCTTTCTACATGTACACAGGACAATTTATTATCTCAGTGAACATCAGAAGCCTCATGTATGAAGGAAAAGTTTCTCTGTCCCTCTTTGTGAGGAAGGGGAAATGAGGGGACTCCAGCAAGGGGGAAAGCATCATCTCACCATTGGCTCACAGCTCATCATATGAGTATGAGTACGAACCTCAAGAAACCAGATCTGTAAGAGCCAGAATGACATCTCGCTTCTTTTGCATCCTCAGCAGCATCAGTTCTCAATGAACAATCGCTGAGTGTATGAAGGCGGGAGCAGAGCTTGCGTCCTCAGGGTCTGGTATAACAGTGTCTGCCCGGAGGTTTGGGGGAATGGGGTTTGGAGTGAGGCACAGGGTGTGAATCCCACTCATCCTCTTGCCAGCTTCAGTGGGCACCTGTTGATTTTACCTGACCAGCATTCCCCCACCTTCTTCAGGCAACAGAGCCCTGATTTTCCAGGGACGCACCATCTCGTTCCCATTTTCAATTCAATTAAGCTGGTGTGGGTGGACTACCCCTGGGGGGCATGTGGCTTAACCCGGAAAATCACAAAATCAACTGACTTACCACGATTTCAATTTCTGGAGGCAAAGGACTCCTGTGTTAGAAAATGATTTAGTCCAATTAAGTCCAGATGGCAATACTCATAATAAACTGCCTTCAATGGCCCCAGCCTCTCTTCTTGAAAATGTTAGCAGATGACTGTGGCAGTAGATTCAGGTTACCTTGTCCTCAGACATCAGGGGACATTTATACAGATGAATAAGTGGGAACAAATTGGATTCCATCTCATGTCAATAAAACTACAACAGAAGCAGGTCTGATGTTTGGCCCCAGCTCAGCTGGGTGTTTCCTATCAGAATGGAATTTTTAATGCCTCTTGAGATCTCATTCTTCAAACACATATATTAATGCAGAACAAAGAGAAATGGCTCGTCCACAGCTTGCGCAGCTTGCTGACTGTGGAATGAGATTCTCAGAAGTCTGATTTCCTTGCTGGGGAATCTCTTCGTTTCTGGCCAGGGCCTAAGCTTCTGGTTGGGGCAGTGCCAATAGTTCTGTTGAGTTCCCTCCCAACTGGACATGGTTTCTGTTGGCTCCATGGTCTGGAAGTCCTGGTCAATGACCATGAACTGGTGTTGTGATCTGTACCTGAAAGCAAGGACTTGCTTGCCAAGCTGGGTGGCACCAAGCCCTGGGAGCATCCGGTTGCCAGGCTGGTGTAGGAGGAGTCACTTTGTCCCAGGGAAAATGGGGTTTCGGTGGCTTCCTTACTAGGCTGAGTGAAGGGGCAGTGGAGTCATGTGAACAGCAAGAGCTTGTGTATTCTAATCAGACCCACCCAAGACGGCTTTTCATACAATCTCCGGGGAAGGACAACCTGAGTTGGGGCTGGGAGACAAGGTCTGCTCTGCCAGGTCTGGCTTTTCCAGAGGGAGAGGGTCCTGGGCATGCCTGCCTCATGAGGTGACCTCTGTGGGGGGGCTTCCACGGGGAGGATGTCATCCTAAGGGGCTTCGGATAGCTGAAGACATGACAGAAATAGTCTCACTCGTTGGAAATGTTTCAAAAATGGGGCTCATCCTTCTCATCGGAGAACCAGTCCTTTGGATTTGCCAAACTTAGTTTCCAGCTGGAAAGATTGCTCGTTTGGGACCCATGGCTAACTACTCATTGAAACCAAAAGATGATGCAATTGGAGATTTCCCCCAATAAATTTTTCTTTTTTTATCACTCCAGTAGTTATTTTTCTTTGGTCATTAGTCATTCTGAATTGGAAATGGGTGATTACGGTGCCAGAGTCACACAGCTTAGTGACTGACAAAGCCAGGAACTGGCACTTGCAGGAATTCTGGCTTACAGGCTGTCCAGATCGGGTGGACATGACCCCACCTCCTGACCCACTACTGTGTCAGGGAGATTTGGTGGCTGAAAGATGACAGGGTTGTCCCCGTCCTGGAGAGAAAAGTCTGACCGCTGCATGATCGTGGTTAACACTCTGGAGAACATGAAGTCTGCATCCTCCCCATTCACCTGACATATCCCTTTCCCAAAGGAAGACCTTTGCTACGAAGCCTGCATAACAAGTCCAGTGCTCAGTTCAGGTGACCCGGCCAGGATGTTCTGATTTGAAACCAATTTTAGCCACAGGAATCATAAGAGCTGGTCAACTGCTGTGTCTGTGCATCCTTCATTGTGATCTTGTTCCCCCTCCAGCTTTATCCCCAAAGGCATCTAAAGCAGCTTCCATGAGTTCCTTTCGTATTTATAATTGGATCTACATAGTTTGGGCTCAATGGCGATTCATGGCTTATCACAAACTGCATTTGAGAGTGTCAGCAGCAGAGGCAGGACCAGAGATTGCAGCCCGGGGAGGGGTGACCCACCTGAAGTGCAGTTAGAGAGAGAGACTGGAATGGCTGCTCTCCTAGCAGAGGCTAGGAGTGTGGACACACGATGGACAAGCTTCCGGCAGGCCTGGCCCTCCAGTGTCCGCTTGCTTCCATGCTCCTAGACTTGGAGCTTTTACGTGCTGCACCCACCTTTGCTTTCCTGAGCCTGTCAGCACAGAGACTGGGATGGGCTGTCCAGCACCTGCTTCTGCCCCACACCCACTGCCTGCTTCCTGCAGCCATCTATCCCCAGACTGGAAGGTGCTGAGCTTCATGATCAATACCCAAGGAGGCCGTGGGCCAGGGGTGAGGTGGGTGGTATGCCGCGGCAGAAGAGGAAGGTGGATGAGGTCACAGACCTACTTTCTGCTTAACCCTGTGTGACCCTGGGCAAGTCACTACACGTTTCTGAGCCTCTGTCCTCAACCACAAGAGGGAAGGTTGTTCTCCTGAGTTCCTTGGTGGCCCCCAGGGCTGGCATACTATGAGTCCAGGAATTCATTGGCCCAGAAAACCTGAGCTGTGGGTGCCCACTAGCTTCCACATCTGTGTCTGTGACCTCTGGTGGAGTTCCCCAGCATGCTGTGATCAGAGCTGCCTGGTTGTAGGGTGAAGTTTTCCCCACAACCCTCCTCATCCTTTTCCTGACCAGCTGGCCCAAGGGACAGAGCAGTTTCAACTCATCTTGGCTTCAGCCAGCTCCTCCCTCCCCATCGCACCCCTCAGCCATCCATCTCTGCAGATCCCTGCAGGCCCAGAGGGGCAGGTGGTCCTGCAGCCAGTGCCTCCCAGATGCCTGCAGAGTGAGCAGAATCCTCCCCTCTGCTATTCTCCTAGCCCATTAAGGGCATCTCTCTTCTAGGAGGTTCTGTGGAGCTGAGGCAAGCATCCCCAGACCCTTTGTCCAAAGCTCATGGGCCTATGCTACTTTCTAAGCAAGACCCTAAGCCTTGGAGGTGTGAGCATCAGCCTGGGTTCTTCTTCTTGGGATACAGGGATTGGGCTGCCCACCTCTCACCACTTGCAGAGGTAACAAGGCTCACAGTTCACCCTGGCAGTCAGAAAGAGCAAAGTCCTCCCACACCAGCGATGGCTGCCAAGATGTTGCCATGGTAAAGGGGCCTCAGCAGAGCAGCCAGTGCAGAAAGAATTGTCAGCATCTAGACAGAGGCGACACTAATGCTGGCACAGTGCCCCAGACGCACCCAGCTGCATGCCACTCCAACAGCCACGAGGGAGGAAAAGCCGTTTGACTCCTGAATAGGTTTTACTGTGGCTTCCATTCCAAGTTCAGCTGTCAGAACTTGAGGCCTGCTGCTTACTTGTGAACTTAGGAGACAGGATAAGAAACAAACAAAACCAAGTACTTGATAGCAGTCGAGCTAATGTGAAATCACATTATCAGGCTCCAAGAAAGCGGAGAGAGGCAAGGCAGAGCCTCACATCCAGGCATTTACTGTCCGGTTGGGAGACAAAGACAGAAGAGATTTCAGTGCCAAGTGGCAGATGAAGATGTGAGCAGTGCAGAGGGGCATGAGGAGTCCTGAGCCCTCCTGCGGTCTCCACCTGCCTCAGTGTGCTCCACCTGCTCTGCAGAGTGGAGCTGACATGGCCTCTGGAAGCCTCCCTGTAGGATGTGACCAGTGGGTGCCTGGACAGCCCACCAGTGGATGACTTTTTCGTGCATCACCCCCCCCAGGTCGGCCTATAGTTCCTGTTTTCCTTTGGGGAGACAGAAGCTCAGAGAAAGTAGTCAACCCAAGACATTAAGGGGCAGAACCCAGATTCACAAACTGGTTTGTCAGATCACTAACCCACAAGGGATGGGAGATAGACTGGCGTACAGGAGGTGGGCTCTGAACAGGCAGACGTTAGTGGGCAAATGGGAGAGGAATATGCCCAGCAAAGTGAACAGAGCAAGGAAAGAAACATTTAAAGAATTACATTCAACAGGAGAAACGTTTTGCCATTTGTTTGAATCAAGTCAGGTAATTTATGCTCTAAACTTGCTTGTCCTAATGAAACTCCGTGGAATGCTTAATTTCTCTGATATTTAATCCCCTCTCTTGCAAAATGGGTCAGAGGGATATTGTGTTAAATGCAGTATCAGCCTCGAAGGCACTTTTTGTGCTTAAGGCATTTGAGTGCAGGACATCGTTGTTAAATAGACGAAGTTTATGGGTGACTAACAATTATGAGAATCTGTGTGAGAAAGACCCAGTGTATCAAGAAATACCAAGAAGGGATGCGTGGAAAAGCCTCCCGTGAGGCTGCTCCCCGCTCGCTCCCCGTGTCTCCCAAGCTTCTCCCAAGCTCCCCAACCAGGTGAGTGACAAGTGACGGCGGGAAGAAGCGGTGCAAGGAGGCGGCGGGTGCGGTTTTCTGGTGGCTGGCGCCCTCACGCGGCTGCTTTTCTGAATGACAGCTCGGTCCAAGGGTGGTAGCTGCGGTACTGAGCTGGCCCAGGGAGCCCACAGTGGGCGACCCCAGACAGGATCCGGACGCCAGTGCCCCCCGGCCCTGCACCACGCGGCAGTGTCCGAGCTCGCATCCTCCCTGCGGCATCCCATCCCCTCCTCTCACTGACCCTGAGCCCCATATTCCCCCAAACTCTGCTGCCCCAGCTGACCTGGCCTCCACCAGGAAAAAACTTTTTTATTTCTATTTCTGTGGGCTTAATAAATTTAACTTTTATTTCTGTAAAACTATTCAAAAAATTGAAAAAATTTAAAATAGAAAGTTAAAATTATCCCATAGCCTACCACCTAGAGATAACCTCAAAAAAAAATTTTGTTGTTCCAGAGGTCTCCCAAACCTATATGCAGAACAGATTTCTGGACATAATTATGTAGTACATTTAGTTTTTTAAAAAGCAAAAGCATTGAATTCAGTTTTCATTGAGCTTAATATAAGAAAAGAAATGAAAAGGACTGGCAAATTTCAGAAGAATACTTTTATTTTAGGATAACTGTATTTATTCTATTATTACAAAGTATTGCAAACATATGGAAAAGTAGAGTGAATGTAGAATGACCTTATTATCCACTTTTAACAAATCTGGACATGCACTGGGTTGAGAAGCTTGCCTGCTTTCCTTCCTCCCTCCCTCCCTCCCTCCCTCCCTCCCTCCCTCCCTCCCTTCCTTCCTTCCTTCCTTCCTTCCTTCCTTCCTTCCTTCCTTCCTTCCTTCCTTCCTTCCTTCCTTCCTTCCTTCCTTCTTTCTACAAAATGTTCATGTAAAAGGAATTCATTAACAGAAGCGTATCTGTAGGCAGAATTTCCCACCTGGTCATATTCTGGTTGATGCAGGACACTGGGCACTCAACACTTAGCCCTGTGGTCGGACCAGTGCTTAGTCAGGCACCAGGCTGTACAAGCTCTTTACAGTCCTTGTCTTGTGTGCTCAGTTTTCTAGAAAACTCAACCTATTATTACCCTTTCTTTGGAGAAATGTAGGCTCAGAGAATAAAGCAAATCACTCAGATAATAAATGGCAGAGTTGGGATGTAAATTCAGGGCTGTCAGATTTTAGAGCTCAGGCACTGGAGACAGTTTCTCAAGGGATGTTGGGTCACACAGCAGATGTCCCCGTACTGAACAAACTAGGAATGAAAACTCTGGATGAAAGATTTCAACAGCAGCTGGTGACCTCACAGCTCCATTATCCCAAGCAAAGTGAGAGGAAATTGCTGTCCAGAGGAACATATCCTCGGCTCTCCTGAGAGAAGAGTTATTTGGGAATCCTCTCCTCTCCCCAAGAAGTAAGACTCAGCAAAATATATTTCAACAGATGATGGAGCTTGAGCATGGCTGGGCCACCCTTGCTGTTTCCAGAATTCAATCCCTCAGGGTAAATCACACCATTACCCACTGATGAAAACCCAGTGAGTTGTGAATCTTGGATATTAGCTACAAATGAGGGAAGTTGGAAATTCAAAAATGATCACAGGAATAATTCAGTTTCTGCAATAATGATTGAGGTTACAAATATGTACCTCTTGAGAGCATGGAGTGAAAGCCAGTCTGGGGGTGCCAGCCACCAGATCCAATGGCAGTGAGATGAGCCACTCTGACACCACATATGCTGGGACCACTGTACCCCCACCTCCAGCTGCAGCCACCCCTCGGCCCTGCCTGAGCAACTAGGCACCAAAGAGCCTCTGGAACTTGCATCAGTCAGGCTGCAGAGAGACAGAAACAACACTAGTCATTTGAGCAGGAAAGTTTAAATAAAGGTGTTAACTGGTAACAAGGGATTCACTATGAGAAGGGAGATCTTTTATCTTTGCTCCAAAGGATAACCCTAGGGCTAAGGGAGGATTCCAAAGAAGGAGTTTGGGTGGAATCAAACCTCAGGGAGAGGGGTTTCAGGCAATTTTCTGGGCTACTTCCGGTCAGCAGCCAGGGCCAAGGCTGGTGAACAGGAATCCTCCCCCGAGGTGTCAGCAAAGCTTGGTGGAAGGTGAGAGCCCCTGGGTGCCACACACCTCTAGCAGCCATGCCACAAAAGCCAGAAAGGGGAAAGCCACCAGAACCAGGAAAAGTAGCCCTTTCCTTCTACAGTGTCTTTCCAGAACCTTCTAGTGACAGATCTAACAGGTTCCAGCTCCATATCAGAAAGGCAGGGCAGAGCAGCGTAGATCTGGACTGGAGGAGCAATTTAAGTGGATACATAGCTGCGGCACTCTTGTGATATCCCCAAACTGGAAATAATACAAATGCTCATCTATAAGAAATGGATAAGCAAAACGTGGCAGAGATGCACCAAGAAACAGTACACTGCAGTGAAAATTGAGTGATTTCTAGCCACACACAACCATGTGGCTGAATCTTAGAAACGTAAAGGTGAGTGGGAAAAGAAGTTGCAAAAGACAAAATACTTAAAAGGTTAAAAGCAAGTAAAGTCACATGATACCATATTTAGCTGGATATACGTATATGGTGAAGCTATTTTTAAATGAAGCTACTTTAAATGGGCAAAAAAGAAAACCACTTACACTAGCAAAAATAAATAATGAAAACAAAAACCAATATTCAGGAGAGTGGTTACCTCTGTGGGTGGAATGGGGATGGGACTGGGGAGTACGTGGTAGTTTCACATATATTGGTAATGTTCTAGTTCTTATGTTGATGGCAAGTTCATGAGCATTCTTTTGACTCCCATGCCTCATCATTTAAGTGAATTTGTGTAACATTTGTTACATATGTACCTCAGCATGTGTCAAATATTACTTAATAATTAAAGCAAAGAGTCAAATTGTATACAGGTGGGCTGGGAAATTACCTGGCATAACAGCAGCTCCAGTTTAAAAAGCCTGGATACCTTAATCAATACAGCTCTAAATGAGCCAGGACATGCCAGGCTGCTGGCAGAAAATAAATGCAAACTTTGTAGAAACACAAGCAAAGTGTCCAGGAGAAAGGAGGCTGTGTTGTTCCCCCACTCTGGGGGGCAGATTACATTCACCCATCCCCAGTAGCGAGAGATCTTCCAGAGAACCAGACCATCTGGCGCACTTTCCAGGAACACATGAATGGGTTCCTGGGTTCCTTGCAGAGTGAAGACCATACTTACCCTGCAGGCTTCCAGATCTCACTGCCTGGAGCAACGGTAGGAAGTTGAAAGGCACTGGGTCTCAGCTCAGTTAAAAAAACTGTGTTAAAATAACAAGTGTTGGGTGAGGCTGTGAAGAAACGGTAATCCTTGTTCATTGCTGGTGGAAATGTAAAGTGGCGCAACCGCTGTGGAAAACACCATGGTGGTTCCTCAAAAAAATTAACCATTTAATTACTATATGATCCAGTGATTCCACTCCTGGGTATATACCCAAAGGAACTGAGAGTAGAGACTGAACAGGTGTTTGTACCCCCATGTTCATAGCAGCAGAAAAACAACCAAATGTCCATCAACAAATGAATGGATAAGGACACTGTGGTACACATATGCCATGGAATACTATTCAGTCTTAAAAAGTAAGGAGATTCTGACACATGCTATAGCATAGATGAACCTTGAGGACTTATGCTAAAGGAAACAGGCCCATCACAAATGGACAAATACTGTATGACTCCACCTATGTGAGGTACTGGAGTCACCAAACTCACAGAGACAGAATGGGGATTGTTGGGGCTGCATAGAGGGAGGATGGAGACTTACTGTTTAATTCAGTTTGAGAACATAAAAAAGTTCTGGAGCTGGATGGTGGTGATGACTGCACAGCAGCATGAATGTACTTAATTCCACAGAACTATACACTTAAAAGACAGCAAAATGGAAAATACTGTTTTGTGTAATTCACCACTATTTTAGAAAAGGACCATGTGTCCAGACCAGAATGGGCTGTCTTGGAGAGTTCACTGTTACTGGGAAGGCTCACACAGAGCCTGGGAGAGCATCTTGGCCAGACTGGTCCAGCTGGGGAGCGCTCACAGTTCTGACCAAAAGCCTGCTTGCAGGAACCCAGAGTGGAGGTCAGTTGAAGGGAAGGGTGTGAAATCAGTCCCTCTCCAATCCGCTGGCTCAGCCTCCCCCACCAAGGAAAGGCAGCTGGATCTCCCCAGTGGACTGAGCTGCACCCCATCACAACACCCAGGGCTGCTGGGGAGGAGCTGCCTCAGGCAGCCGAGGTCCACCCGGATGAAGGTGGGATGGTCGGTGGAGGATGCCCTCCTCCACTGACACAGGCCGCCCAGAAAGGAATGTGTCTGCTTTGAGGCCCAAGCCCTGAGTCCCCAGGGTCACTAAACCACCCTCTGTTCACATCGTGGTGTTCACCACTGGCAGGACCAGGCCCCTGGGTAAGTCTCACCTATTCTTGTTTCCTGCTAAGTTACCTGGTCTTGGCCCCTGATCAGGATTTTGGCAAGCCCAGGGCTGACCTCCAGGCCCCAGCTGACTAGACAGCCCCCTCCACCCCAGCTGATGTCCCGTTTCGACGTCCTAATAGTGGTCCAGACCAAGACGTGAACTTCATGTAGTTTTATTGATATTGTGAAAATTAAGGAATCTAAACTTTGAACTGCAACATCTATCCAGATGGTAATGAAGAAGGGAGACACAGTCCTCTGTTAGAGCTTCCTGATTAAAGCTCAGCCCCAACAAGAACAAAGCCTGGACCAGCTTTCAGGCCATGCTTCTGCCCTGAATTCCCTAGAAGAAAGTGTTTTTATAAATAATGAACTTCTTATCTGTCCTTATCCTTCAAGACGTTTCAAAACCACCTCTTCCAGAAGCCATTCCTGCTGCTCAAGTGTGTCTTCCCTGGGCTCTTCCTCCTGTCTCAGCACCTATTGCAGATCCAGAAGCTCACCAAGGGCAGGATTCCCAGGACCCACCACAGTGCCTGGCATGCAGTAGAAGTGAATGTGTGACGGAGAAGACAATTAATGACTCTACAACATCTTACTACGCTGATAGACTGCAACTGCAATGGAGGTGGTGAGGACTTGATAACATGGGTGAATGTTGAAACCACTGTGTTGTTTATGTAAAACCTTCATAAGATTGTATATCAATGACACTTTAATTAAAAAAAGAAGAAAAAAGAAAGTGAAGGCATACATGCATGAAAATGAATACAGTATAATTCTTAGCTATGAGCTCAAATTCTGCTTGACTCATCAAAGCACCTTAATAGTGGCTATTAATAGTGGCTTAATAGTGGCTAATCTCTATTGAGGACTTAGTTAAATCAGCATTACTACCATAAATGCATTTCCCTTTGTTCCTGCAGAGGCCTTCTGAATGCCAGCAAGGTGCTGGGGACCATGTGAGTGCAGAAGCCAACTGGATGAGTGGATGGCACCTACCCCTGAGGGGTCTGAGGTCCGAAGCACTGATAGGTGCTCACCACCATGGAGAGCCAATATTGGCATTAACACTGCACCATCATAGGGAGAGGTAAAGGGCACTTAGACTAAGGGTCATGGATTCAGCATGGAGAAGGGCAGAGGAAAGTGGAAACTCTATTACCTGTGCTACCTCTTAACATCATCCTGTTTGTCACTCCCTTTAAAGCTAACTTGGGTTACACTTTTTGGGGTATTACCCCATTTTATTTCTGGCATCAGCCAATATTCCTGGGAAGTCAATACCCAAAGCCACCCTGGCTTTTCTTCTTCCTCCTCCTGTGTGGAGAAAGGACGCTGGGAAGGGACGTGCAGAAGGATGACCCAGCCCTGCTTTAAGCCTCTATTTTCTCTAGCCATTTTTTCCTCTGTCTCTCCAATCAAGCTCTGAAAAATAAATCCTAATTGGATAACACCATGTGAAGCAAAAATTAGATTTGGGTTTCTTATACAAAAATTATAATAGAACAAAACAAAATTTAAAAATTAAAATACCAGAAAAAAACATAGGTGCAACTTTTTCATCTGGGCTGAATGAATTCTATGTGCAATGAGAAGTCATAAAGGAAAACACTGAAACATTTAAACTGTAACACTTATAATGCAAAAATGAAACAAACAGGAGAAGCAAGTTCAAACAAAGATAAACTGAGAAAAAATAAGAGTAAATAAAGTGTTAGTGCCCTTCATATGCAAAGAACAGTTACAAATCAATAAAAAGGAGATCCACAATAAAAATGGGTAAAGAACAGGTCATTTTTCAGTCATACAAATGGCCAATTACATAAAAATTAAAACAAAATTTTTTGCTTGATTGATAATCAAGATTTATAATACCTAGTGCTAACAAAGGTGTTTGTGGGAGTGTAAACTGGTACATTTTCAGAGTAATTTGGTAATAGAATATCAAAATTACAAACAACCCCTCTTCCTGGAATACATAGAATACCAAGAAAATAATTAATTGGCCAACTGCATAAAGATACATTTGCAACATGTTCATTAAAGCATGTATATATATATATATATATAGTGTGTGTGTGTGTGTGTGTATATATGTATGTATATATTCAAACTTGAAATCATTTGTCTTTCAATAAAGTAAAAGAATAATTTTTAGCTAGGGGCCCAATTTTTACTTGGCTCCTTATGATACCCAGTGTCATTACTAAATAAATAAATTATGGTATACCAATCCTATGGAATACCAGTTAGCCATTAGACATATTAATAAATAACTATTTATGGTAACTATTACCATAAAAATCGATCTAGAACTTATTGCTGAGCTTTAACAACAGCAACATGTAAGTTAGAACTATCCCTAAATCCACAAAAAGGCTGATCTGAAAGGATGTTCATCAAAATGTTAACAGTGCTTTATCTCTGTGGGCTGAGTTTAGGGTAATTTATTTTCTTTGTACATTAAAAAAAATTATATATGGTAAGAATGTACTGTTTTAAAATCAGAAAAACACAAGCTATTTTCATGAAAACACACAAAGAATTAAGCCCCGCCTTTTAGGTATGTCCAATCCAGGGACTACATTGGCTGCTGAGGCAAGAAACATATATAAAAACACACAGATACATAAAATAATAGATTATGTAGAATATACATACACTTGAGATTCAAGGTGAACTATACAGTTCTTATTTTCCTTTGGAGAGACACATTCTTTCAAATACCCCCAGAAAGGCTAATGGACACTAACAATCCATGTCAATATACACCATCAAAATTCAAAACGTAAAAGCAGCTGTCAGCGGAGGCTCTGGGGTTTGCAGTCACAGCCTCCGGTAGAGCCGCTCTGCCTAGAATAGACTCTTCCCAAGGCTCACATTTACAGTAAATGTAATTACACTTTAATGGTATTCATCTCATTCTGTCACTTTTTCCATAGCTCCTATTTTTAACCAGCACAATGGGAACATTTGTCTTCTGATTCACTGACGAGTTTTCAGGCCAGGAGTCTGGCTTTTAAAATGATAGTATCCTTAATCCTACGCTGATTTTTTAAATGAAGTAACAGTCTGTAATTAAAACAGTGGAGCACAGACCATCTCGGTGGGATAAGAATAGCGACTCAGCATGGAAGTCATTAATGGGGTTTTATCAGCCACTGGGCGAGGACGCAGGAGAGGGACGCGAAGGCGCTGAGCCCCGCTCGGTGGCCTGGCGAGTCACTCCAAAGGCCTGCACGCAGTCCCTGAGGTACGGGGCGCTGGTCCTTTGATTCCTTTTGGTCAGGCCCACCCAGCGGGTGTGACCCGAGTCAACCTTTGCTCCTCCGGGAGAATCCTGGCATGGTTCTCTGCCCGCCAGAGCACTGCACAGGGGACTCCAAGGCAGACGGGTCGGCCACCACGGAGACGGGGAGTCTTTCGCCTCCCCGGAGTCCTGGCCGGCTGGTGATGGCTTCAGTCGGCACAAGGCGCTGGGAGTGACTCCCTGGGGTGCTTGGGACTCGGTCACACAGGCTCCACAGCTTCCTTCCGGCTCTTGGGACTCTCCCTCGGGGAACCCACCTACCCGGATGGGCAAAGCCGGGGCTACGACCAGGGTTGGAGCGGGCACCGTGGCTGAAGGTCCCAGCTGAGCCCGGCCTACAAGCCACCCTGCCTGGCCCGGCACCTGTGAGTCAAGAAGCCCCAACAACCTAGTCCCTCCCAGCCTTTGCGTCTTCTTCGTGGAGGCCCCCAGGCATTGTGGGGCAAACGCAAGCCATACCCACTGAGTCTTCATCCACATAATTTGTGGACATAATAAAAGTTCGTTGATGTCACTAGGTTTGTGGAGGGTTTGGGGGCAGCCGTGGCTGCTGCAACTCAGGTCAGACGTACGAGTTCAGGTAATCACCGCTTACCTAGTGCTGACCATGTGCGAGGTCCTGTCTTAAGCAAGGTACAAATATTAATTACAATTATAATACTAACCGTTAATACAACAGCCCAGTGAAGTCCATACTGTTATTGTCTGTATTTCACAGTTGAGAAAACTGACACTCAGAATTAAGTAACTTGCCATAAGTCATCCAGCTGCAGAGCAGCAAAGGCAGCATTCAGACAGAGTTAATCTAGCTCTAGAACGTGCACTTTTACACCACCTGGTAGGTGCTTCGGTCCTGCCCAAATCTTTGAAGCCTGCACTTTATGCATCAACTCCACCTACAGGGGCCAACCTCCACTCAGTATCCTTTGTTTCTTTCTGCCTGCCTTGCTAAGATGTGAGCAGACGCTCCAAAGAAACCCACCTATTTTGCGTACCTCGAGGAAAATCTAATGCAAAGACACTTTCTCCCTAGGAAAGGGCAAGTTCATTATGCATCTTTCACACCAGCCTCATGGTGACTCCTGGTCCTGACCTGATTTTTCGAAGGCCCAAGGCAGGGACTGATTTACATTTGCTGCTTGAGCTGTGAGCCCCCTGCTCAGCAGTCATTTCATCTGGGTACAATCTGAGTTCCTCGAGTTCCCGTGTGCTTGCTCAGCAGGCCTGCTGTCTCCGAAAGAGGACACTGAGTGATGGTGGTCTTCCAAATGGCCCGCAGGAGCTCATAGGTGTTGGATATTTTTGCTTCTGTAAACATTTATACACACCCACTAGCAAATCCTGATCAAAAAGGATAATGGTTTCTGGTCTTAAGCAGAAACTCTCTTTCCTAAACTCTACTTCTGCCATTTACAAGTTTTTCCTAGAGCCATGGGGTCAAACCCTGATTGCAGTGCCATTAGATCATGCAAAAATCCGGTCCAGAAGTCTCCTTTACTCGAGGTATCAATTGAAAATTGATTTAAAAAACCTTCCTTGGTTGACCCTTTCCAAACAAATAAAAGCTGTAAATAAAAATGGCATAGCTTCTTACTCAACCACTGTTCTTTCTGCAGAAAAGAGACAAACTCTTTAACTTAAAAACAGGTGCCAACAGAAAGCCTCCAAACATCATTTTTTCCCCCTCCCTCCCTTCCTTTTTTATTTCCTTAAATTATGTGCTTATTGGGTTTAGGGTAAGAATTACGGAAGGTCACAAATGCAAGTGGACACTGGGAGAGAGCCTGGAGCAACTGCATCTATTTGATGTAAGCCGCATGTTACAGAGTCATGAGAAGCAGGACCTGTATGACTCAGAATTCATTTTGAAGAGATGCCTCACTTCCGTAGTTTACTGACAAGCATAAAAACAAATCCACTAACACTGAAAGTTCATTTTCCCAAGATCTCTCACTGCCGAGAATATGTTGGGCAGAATGTGAGCTGCAGGACCCGCAGAGGCAAGTTAGGGGAGATCAAACAAGAAGCCTGGGAGAGGGTGGGGGTACTCAAGTCAGATAATTCCTTCTACGTCATGTCCTGTCCCATCTATTCTCTCCCAATCTCATCCTAACATAAAAAAGATGGAAAGTGTGCCTTGAGTCCCAGTCTCTGAATGTGGTCATATGCCGCTATGAGCTGTCATTTTTCTATAAGCATTCACATCATAGAATCCCGGCAGAGGACAGGAATGGCCCAGATGCTACACAGCCTAGCACATGGCCCGAAACGGCTCAAATCCCCTCTCTGTCCATGTTGATGCCATTCCTGTAATTGAGAGGGCGTATCCTTTAAGAGGGCGGTGCATTGTCTGAGAAAAACCCCATCAACTGCCCTGCAGTAGAGACTTTAGAGAAAAGTCAATGCAAAAAGCCAGCATGTAATCCACGTGCAGGACAGTCACCCTGGAAAGTGACCAATGTCCCAGTGTGAGAACATAAAAGCCTCACATACTGCTTTATACTGAGACTCTTCCCTCACTAGGACACCGAGAAAATAAAAGACGACCAAGAGAGAAAGAAGGGTATTTCTTAACATCCTAAGCAAAATATAAAAGAGCAGAGAAAAAAAAGTAGATTATACGGGATTATGTAATAGTAGAAACATAAAAGAGAATAAAACTACATGAAGTTCCCCAGATAAAATGTTAAAAGATGGAATTTAAGATTCTTCCCAAATTGTACTGACAAACTTAACCTTAAGAGTTTCTAGGTCATGTGAGGCCCAGTTTATAACCACAAGTATTAGGACCTGGCAAGTAACCTCAAATAAGCAAAGCTATCGAGATGCCAAAGCACCAGTGCTTCCAAAAGTAGGATGCTGGTGGTGCTGGTTACTCTTATTGCTCCATCAACAATAATAAATATTGGCAAGGGGTTCTAAGCTCTTTACAAATCTTACCTCATTTAACTATCACAATAACCATGAGTCAGATCCTTCTTACAGATGCAGAAACTGAGGCCCAGGAGGTTAAGCACACTCTAATGGGACAGGAGAAGTCACCAGCTCTGTTGCAGGTGATGGTAAGGGTGAAGCTGTTTGCTCCGGAAAGGCTGCAAGGAGGTAATTTGGAGTTTCAGGGTGCAGTCATCAGTCTGACATTACCGAGTGTCCTTTGTTAACTCAGAGGTGATCAAATCTCAAGGATGGATTTGTACCAACCAACATAAATTCAGATTTAATTATAAACCAGAACACCTATCTATTAGTTATAGGTTCCTAAAGTTCTATTGGTACATGGCTTAGTAATTTTTTCACTGTGTTGCGAAACTAAAAGTACTGAACAGCCTCTTTTATTGAGTAGTTACAGCCAAACAACTTAATAAGCATTTATGTCCTAAAAACTTTGACCTGTTTGAAAAAATACATAAGAAAATTGGAGGAAAAATAATGAACTTACTTCATTACTTACGAATGTGGTGTCAGGACCCATTGGGCTCTGCACACTTTCCCCGACCTTGAAATGTGATCGGACGCTGCCATCATTTCCTGCTCCCTGTGGATTTGGAGCTGTACCCGCTTTTAACCCAGCTTTGGAAAGATACAGCATCATCAAAAAGAACACAGTGCAAGCTATTGTTGAACATGAATTCCTTGGAGCTCTGTATTTGGTAAGCACGCAGAATTGCTGTGTGTCCCTTGAAAACCTAGAATATCCAGCTCCTGTAAACATACTGTGGGGAACTGGGGTCCCCCAGCATAGTCTGGGAAGTGCATTTACACGAAGAAATCTGCCAAGTGTGCTGGACTCCTCGAATTTTCTTCCCAGTTGCGTTGGGAAAGCAAAACAGAGTTAGAAAGCCCTTGTGACCCAGAGTTAGGAAGAGGGATAATTACCTAGAGCTCACAGATCTACCCTGACTTTGACTTAGTCACACAGTAAAGCCCATCCCAGTGTCACTTTGACTGTATTACACTACTTTATTCAGCTATCTCAAATTCCAGGATAGAACAGAGTTGCAAGATTTTTATTCTTCTAACATCTGCTAAAAGGCAAAGGAATGATATGTTAATTATTCACCTTTTTACTAACTACAACTTTTTATGAAATTTATACATATGTATCTTAAAGTGTTTATTCTTAATCACCGTCTCAGAGAAAGTTACACAAAAAGGATTGGTTTTTAATTTTAAGTAGGTATACAAGGAACAGTGGCAGCATTTTTCCCATTAGGAAGTTGGTATTTTCAACATTGTCAGGGTCTACAAAGAGAGTTAATAATCTGCTTTCGAAGTTAAAAGCTAGAATGATCAAGTTAAAATAACCTTATGCACCTTCATCTACTGTGGGATGTAACTACCTCATTTCAATTCCCCGTACACTCCCCTCATTTTTAAAATCTGGGGCCCGGGTGCATCCTGCAGGTGCAGTTCCCCGGCGGCACGTGATCAAGGGGTTACTGCCTGCCACCTTGTGGTTGGATCTAGGAAGTGCCAGCATCAGAACTATCCATACACAGCGTCAGCGTTGGACTCCACGGGAAGGGCAGTGCAGGAATTCCTTAACCAATTAACCGTGCTTCTAGTTCCCTTTTGTATGCACGAGTGCATAATGAAAAAGAAAAAACGTACGTTTGGATATGTCTGAGCAAGCTCTTCAGAATGAATGCAACAGAACTTCCCTGCAATTCAGACTCACCTTGAGAACCTAAAAGGCACGCTGCCATGTCTGTCTGCCCAGGTCCTTCTCCCAGCCTCCCGAGACATCCACTCAGTGTGCAAGGGTAGCCAGAAACTCCGGGGAGGTAACACCCTTGGGAGCAGCCTCCAAGCACTGGGGCTCCAGGTGGGAGATAAATGACTCAGTGCGTGGACTACTCCAGGTGCCTTTCTGAGAGGTCCCAAAGGGATGGGGTACCCACTGCCGACAGCACCGGCCTCAGGTGCTCACCCTTCTACTGGCCTTCCCCCTCCCCTGCCCCCCTTTGAGCTCCCCCACCCCCAGATCCTGGGGTGTCCTCTCAGACTCTGCTCTCAAGCCCTTGGCTCAGGGCCTGCACTTGGGCAGACCCGACGGAGACCTGTGCCCTGCCGTTACAACTTCCAATTTGAACACCCATATTTTTTTGACATAACGTTATTTTTTAGGAGTTTTAGATTTACATAAAAATTAAGATCCTACAGGGAGTATCCAGTGCAGTTACCCTGCACCCAGTTGCCTCTATTATTCCATCTTACATTAGTATGATACATACATTACAATCAATGAAGCAATATTGATACATATTATTATAAGTATATACTTTATTCAAAATTCTTTCACTTTTACATACTAATCTTTTTTCTGGCCTAGGATCCTATTCAGGGTACTACATTATATTTAGTGGTCATGTCTCTTAGGCACCTGTTGGCTCTCACAGTTTCTCAGATTTTCCTTGTTTTTAATGACCTTGACAGCCTTGAGGAGTTCTGCTCAAGCTATTTTGTAGAATGTTCTTCAGTTGGGATTTGTCAAATGTTTGTGAGGAAGACTAAAGAGGTAAAATCTCATTTTCATTACATTGTATCCAGGGTCCATATCACTGCTGATGACAACACCCGGCTGAGAGTGTTGTCGGGGTTCTGCACGGTAAGGTCGCTCTTTTTCCCCCTTTCTGTATTGTACTGTGGAAGTCACTATGTGCCACCCATACTTAGAGAGTGAGATATCTTTAAGTCTGAAATAGCTACATAAATTAGTTAGACTTCTTCATGGGAGATGGTTTCTTCTTTCCCACTTGTTTATTCAATCATTTATCAGTATGGGTCATGGATATTTACTTTGTATTTGGGGTTATAATCCAATATTTGTTTTAGCTATCAGATCTTTCAGTTGGCTCCTCATCCTTCTAACATATTCCTATCATTGTGGGTTTTGTTTTTGTTTTTAGCACTTCTTTATTTTCTGCCACTAAAAGATGCTCCAGGCTCATCTTGTGTATTTCTTGCTCCTCTTTTAGAATCAGATATTTCTCTAAATTTAGAGCCGAGGGTCCTTTTTTTGAGAATGGTACTAGAAACCAATTCTGAGTAATAGGTGTGCTCTTGGCTAAAGGGCTGTCATTGCTTTTAGGTCCCCTCAGCTGACAGAGCAACAAAATATGTGTTCACTAATCTGTGTATATACACTACTCAAAATATACAATCAACTACATCTACATTAAGCTAAACATGAATTCATTTTGATCTCTCCAACTCTAATCCATTACCAATGGATCATTCTTGAATCTCCTCTCCTTGCTGTCTGCAACCTCACACTCTACAGTGAGAAACCTGTCCCCCCACCTGCTAACCATTTATGTAGCTACTTAATTCTACAACATATGCATTATAGCAGTATCTCAATTGTTAAGCCATACTGCTGAGATAAACACCTTATCAACTAGAGGACAGTGCTTGTGAACATTTTCTTTTGCTTTTCAGCTTAGACTCTATTCACTTCCAAGGTCATTTAGGTCAGTACCTTGCCCCCAAATCCCTTCCATTAGGTTGTCTCATACATTTGTAAGACAGTTAGGTTGTTTTGTCAAATCTTGCATTCCATCTGAGGAGCCTCTGACTAAATGATTTCGAAGTTTGCATACATTGTTTTTTGTGCTGTAAAGTTCTATGGACAAACACACGTTTATATCATTCATAATAGGTTCACGGCCCTAAAAATCCCATGTGCTTTACCTATTCAACCTTCCCATCCTCTTCCTATCCCATGGTGACCATTGATCTTTTTAGCATCTCCATAATTTTGATTTCTCTAAAATGTCATATTATCAGAATAGTATACCTTTTTAGACATGAGTATTTCACTTAACAGCCACAGTTTTTGTGGCTTATCACTGAATAACATTCCACTGCATCGAAGTACTAGTTTGTTTATCTTTTCATCTATTGATGGACATTTTGGGTGTTTTTGGTGATAATGAATAAGGCTTCTATAAATGTTTGTGCGCAAATTTTTGAGTGGACATGTTTCTGATCAGTTGGTTAAGTATGTAGGAGCAAGACTTCTGGCTCGATGGTATGGCTATTACAATTATTATCTATTTGTATTTATCATGATTGCTGTTTAGATTTATTTCTAACATCTTATTTTGGACTACGGTTCTGCCTTTTTTTTTTTTTTTACTCTTCCTTATGGTCTTCTGTTGAATTAACTGAAGTTCCTCCCCCTACTTCTGTCCTCCTACTTGGAAAATTATACACTTTTTCTTTTACTGTTACCTTGAATACAATGTTTTTCACATGCATATCTGTCAACCTCTTGAATACTTCTTGCAGGTCTAAGAACATTTGAATTCCAATTAAGCCTCTTTCAACCTGTATGCTACTCGTCCTGTTTCTTAGTTCTATCTTGCTCTTAATGTCTCAAGTAAGATATCATCTGTATTAAGACAATGTTCATCCATATTCACTCATTTTTTTTGGTGGGGGTCACCATACTTTCTCAAACTTCAGGCTTTCCATAATTGTCCTTCTGCATGAAGTTGATCTAAATTTCTTTTACTTGAGTCTTTTGGTGACAGACTTACTCTGTGTCTGAAATGTCTACTTCACCCTTGTTCCAAAACCACAGCTTCACTGGGTATTAACAATTCTTGGCTAATGGTTTGTGTTGCCGCTTCTTAGCCCACTGACAATACTATGCAGGTATTTCTGGCTTTTGTGGCTGCTGCTGAGAAGTCAGGAGGTCTTATTGCTGTTGCATTGTAGGTAATATGTCTTTTCTGCCTTTTACAAATTTCTCTTGAGATTCTGCAATTTCACTATATATATATATATATATGGAGGCGTGGATTTTACTGAACTCACTTGGGATTTGTATAGCTTTTAGAACCTGAGGTTTGGTGTCTTTCATCAATTCTAGAAAATTGGTATTTATCTTTCCAAATACTGCCTATTCACAATTTTCTCCTTCTAGGATGCTGAGACATGCATGTCAGCCCTTCTCAGTCACTTCACATCTCTTACCCTAACATTGACATTTCTACCTATTTGTGCCCTTCTGCTACCTACCAGGTAACTATTTGGCTCTATTTCCCAGTTTATTAATTCTCTCATATTAAATGTATTCATCTTATATATTTTTTTATCTGAAAATTCTAAGTCTTTACAGATCTAATTGTACTAACTATATTGTTTTCTGCTAGTTTTTGTTCAGGATGGCTTATTTGAGGCATATTGCGATTTTGTGGGCTGGTGATTGATAACTATGAGGTCGTGTTCTTTGGAGTTTATCTGGGGAATGTTTGATGACTAAGTTAAAGTTGTTTTCTTACAGCATGGGTATGCAGGTACGTGGATATAGCCATGAACTCAGGGCCCTTACCAACTTCAGATCCCTGTAAGAACTTGGCTTTAAACCATGTGAACCACGGGAATCCAGCCTGCAAACCTGCATGAGGGAAGTCTTGTTGGTGACTTAAGGGCAGCTGTGTGCTTCTCCTTTCCAATTAATACCAATCCCCCTTACACTGAAGTCAGTCCTTAGGGGGATCCCAGTTGTTTATGGGGGAACTCCTTTGAGAATCCCCAACTCTGGTGCTCCCCAGGCTCATCTCCTGCCACCTGTACTGCACAAGTCCATTCTCGCAGAAGCTGAGCACCACCCCAATTTGCTAGGTGGAGAAAACAAGTTAAGTGTTTGCTTAACTTTCTGAGTTCATCTTTCCCTTTGTTCTTGGCCTCTGCAAATGCTCTTTTCTTGCCAGCTCAGCCACACAAGTAAGAGTAAAATAGTTTTACAAAACATTTTGTGTTATTATCAGGTGGGTTGTTCAGAGTATCTAGTCCTTCACACGTTGGAAATGGAAGTCCTAACATCTGATTTATCAAGTTACTGAAAGGCAATGATGAGAAAGCAGAGGCAGGGAGTATGTTCTTCTGCTCTGTTTCCTCAAGCAGTTCCAAAGTGGGCAGTGGAGAGCTACAACGGTCATGGTTTTCTCTGGGGATGGGCAGGTGGCTTTACCAGGAAATGCAGCAGCTGCTGCAGAGAGAGACCAGTATGGAAGCTACATCTTTCCCAAGAACAGAGGCCCAGAAAGGAGTCACGAGCTGGGTTACAGTGACTCTACAATGTCATCAGGAATATTACCTTTACTGCTTTGCCTCTGTGGAGATACCCTATGACCCAAGTAGGCTGCAACCACATGTACACCTCAGTCAGAAAATAGAAGGGTTTAAGCCCAGAAAGGGCACAGGGCCGTTCATTGTCTGTTCCTCTTAAGAAGTCTTCCCAAAACTCCCAGCCAACCTCTGCCCACCTCCCCCTGGCAATCCACAGCGCCAAGGGAGGCTGGGCATTTAACATTTTAGCTGGTCCCACCGCTGCTTGAGTAGACTTGGACAATCCTGGATACTTGGTAGGCAAGTAGCAGCCTCAGCCACAGGACCTAAGCACTTTCACTGCCTGAAACCCTGCCTTGTTTCACTGCCTGCCTTGTTACCCTGAAGATTTCAAGAGCATTGATGACAGTAGCAATCATCCAGTTTACCAATGAAAGGCAGCTGGATGGATGCTCAGAGAAGAGATCAGACAACTTGCAATTCTAATAAATTTCTATAAACCAAAACAAAAACAACAACAACAAAAAACCACAAGCCCATAATATAAGAGAACTGAATTTAAAGCTGGAGATAATACATGACACACAGAAATTCACACTGGTGACAGAGGACAGCTGCCCTCTCACAAAGTACCTCTCATATCCAGCACAACTTTTCGGAAGGACTTCTGACCCGCAGGAAGCTGCTCTGCGGCTGGCTGCTTTGGGGGCTGCAACCCTGGCAAGTGGGGGTGTAAATTTAGAGCTGCAGTGAGGTAGCTGTATGCAACCTGCCTCCATCCTCTTACTCCCCTACAGACAAGGGAAATACGGAACAACAGATTGCACTCGATCACATCACCCAACTCCATCGCACTTCTCCCAATCACTTACCATCCCAACTTCCCGGAACCAATCACTTGGGGAAGGGCTGCCTAGTTGGTGCTGGACACCTGGAACCTGTCCCTGTGAACACTGGAAGGCAGACTTTAGGTATCCTCAGGCCTGCTTTCCCCCAGTTTCTGCTGTGAAATTAGATGAACTCAATGCTACATGCCAAGTCCTCAACATGCCACATCACGAACGCGCCAAATGAAACAGAAAGAAGTTCATGGTAACTATTACAGGGAAGTCTCCTAGAATTAATTCACCTGTAGAAATCTGCAGGTTAGGATCTAAACCCCAATACTAATTTTAGAATGGAGATGCTTCTCTTTTTAAACCAAGTTCAGTCAGCATGCCTCAACAACTGCCTGTGGCTGGGATGCCCTGTGTCCAGACAGGGTTCATCAGCCAAGTTCAGGGGCACCTGGGCTTTTGTTGCGCTCAAACTAAGCGCCTTAGTCTGGTACAAGGCAAGATTATGAGGTGGTTTTCACACTGATGCACATCAAAGTGGCATAGTGAATATTTACAATTACACTGGAATGGGCTCCACAGTGGAATAAAGTGTGCTCTTCTCCACTGCTGTGCACATCACCTCTTCTCCAGGCGAGCTGTGGGCACTGCAGCTCTTAGTAAATGCAGCCCTCAAGCTTTTCACCTTTGTTCTTCCCACACCATTTCATTGTAATGTCAGCTCACGACAGGAAATCTAAGAAGGCAGCTCTCCCACAAAACCCATGGGAGCAGCATATGAATGACAGCAGTGACCAAGTCTGTTATCAACCCTGCAGGTTCAGATTTCATGAAAAATCCTGCAAGGAGAATGTTACGGAGAGTGTTTTTCAGCAGCGCTGGCTCTTGTGTGCAGAAAACCATTCACTAGCAGACACTTCTGACAGATAGAATGGGCGCGGCTGTTTGTCATTCTTTGAAGTACAGCAAAATCAAATTTTATAATATAACCTGAAGAAACTCTGTGCCCTCTGATTTATATTTCTAAAATTCAAAGCAGCAGTACATACTACATTGTTCAACACAAATAGTAGGGAATATTTCTGCTAATTCTTCTGTCAATGTCAGTTTGACATGAAGTGATGAATACTAATAGGATTCTAGTTCAGAAAACACCTTGCTGTCTTTTACTGATTGAGATACAGTTTCTCTATTTATGTTTGCTTATATCAGTTTATTTCCAAAAAAGAATTTAAGGTGGGCTTTGACAGTAATAGAGGGTAGCTGACATCTCAGCAGTCTAAGGCAAAAAATTATTTTAACTAGGAAAAAACATTTAACCCAAAATAGCAGTAAACTGGAATCTTTCAGTTATTGGTTTGACATGACAATATTTGTTTCATAAAAATTGCCTATTCCTTTTAAATATAATACTGAGATTTTTCCCTACCAATCACTCCTTTATTTAATAATCCTGTTGCTGCTTTATAAAACAAAAATAAACAAAATGTAATTGCAAAGCTTAGTTTGCAATTTTTCCACTGTATAATTTACTCACATTTTTTCAAAACTCCATATTCCTTTCTATATAAGTACATGTGAACTAACCATGAATAGTTTTACAGCTTATTTAAAATATAAGTGAGGAACGTAGACATTTGCCACACCAAAAGCTAGTTATTACTTTTACTTTTTTAAGGCAATGGTAATTTAAGAAGAGAGTCCCAAGAAACTTAATAGGATTCCCAGCAGTGATAATCTCTGGTATTTATGAGATTTGAAACATAATCATAAAAGGCTAAAAACTGAAACATACATTCCTACTTTTTCTTTTCAAAAAATCCAGACAAGATGTCACATCAAGAAAGCTCAGCACGTTCCCGGACGGTGGCCTCAGTGGTCCTCAGACCCGCTGCCCCTCCTCCCAGGGCCGGAGCCCTGCACGGAGGACAGCAGTGCGTCTGCAATTGGCTTCTTTGGGTTCTCCTCCAGGTCTGTCTTGATGGCTCCAGACTCAGACAATTTCCACTCCAATTCTACACGACAAAGAAAGAGCAAGTCACCTAAGACACAGTCTGCATGGGGCCCTCACCCTCACTTCCAGTAAGCCCTAGCTTACTCCTAAGTAGGAACTACAATCATCAACATTTGAGGCCAATTTGATTTTAGTGGCATAATTAAAAGGTGCCTAGAAGGAAAAAAAACAGAATTTTAGGTAGGAAAGCAAAAATACTTTCATGTTGTCAGAAGACGAGATCCCGAGAGATTACACACATTTGAACCTATGTGGTAATTAAAATAAAAAACAAAGACTGAACCTGTGTTCTAATAACTAGTTTCTCAGATTATACAATTTCCCAGGAAAGAAATCAGCATGAAACATTTAAAGAAAATACTTTTCATAGTCCTGCTGGCAATCCAATCACTAAATCTAATTTTAGTTAGCAAAAGGAAATTCTTAAGCCTCATGTCTGATATCTATTAGAACCAGGATAGATATAGGGTCACATCCTAGAAATATTTATTCCAAGCTTAAAAAAAAGTACCAGAAAATAAAAGAATCAGAACCAGTTCCTATAGGAGGTCACTCACTCTCCTATAATCAGTAAAACTCTACATGGGTGTGACACCTTCTGAAGCAAAATCATGTGATATATTTTCCACTCTGACCCAGGCAGAGAAAGGGACTATATGAGAGATTCTACAAGAAAAAACCCGCTCATTAGGTACTTCCACTAAAATCTGACAACCATTTTAACTAAGCCCTATAACTTAAGAGTTCTCCGTAGAGATGACTAACACCAGTATTGTCAGCTCTCGGTACCTCAACTGAATGTTAGGAAAATCCAACAAATTTCTTAAAAAAAAATCTTAAGATTTCTGATTCTTGACTCAAGAATACATTTAGATCCACACATACAAACATATGTATAAGTGCATGTATTTAATGTTATTGTTCATTTACATGTAGTAATCATTATTTTATAAGCTCACTAATCCTCAAATAGGACTTTTTCTAGAAATAAAGACTTATAACTACTATTATACACACATCTCTCCCTTCATGGTATGTTCAAAAAGAGCAGCATAAGATGCAAACATAGATTGAGGTCGAAGTGTTGTATGCCTTTGAACATTGGCATAATGTATAATTGACATAATGTGGGTATGCATATGCTTGTACTTTTCCCAGGTTAATATCTTAAAAGTTATAGAAAGTAGTATATAAAGTCATATCTTAATATATTTTTTAAAGACTACTAAAGTATAGTTGGATATATTATTTCAATAGGGAGACAAAAAATTTGACTTAGCAGGAAGCTCTCAGGCCTTAGATTCCCTTCCATGTTATGTGTACATCTGTAATTTGTAACCTTCATGTGTAACAGGTGGAAAGGAATAAAAAGACACATTCTTCAGGAGTTAAAAGGCAGAATTAAATAAACTTAATTTAATTTAAAAGTAAGATATTCAATTGAGAAAATATTTCTATTAGAGATTTACATATACATACATTTATACACATACAGATATACATCTAGTATGTTCATATGAATGAAACAAAAAATGATGTCATCTTGAGCTACAATTTAAAACATATTCAACTATATGGACAAATAAAACATACTAGACATTAATATTAAATATATATTTTTTAAAGTCCATTGTGTCCTCTTTTAACTGAGAACTATTAGAACCCAGTTGTAACTGCCGCCAATGAATCATCTAAAAATTCAGAGATTAAAGGTGCTTCTTCCCTTTAAAGGATCTCTCACAGGGCACAGGTGACCGACAAATCATGTCTAGGAAACAGGCACTATCTTCAACAGAAAGATCCCCTCGCCATCCTTAACAGGCACTGGTCATCTCTAACACACACTGGTGCCCTGGACCGTCTCAAAGAGGCTCTTACCATCTCTTGTCAGGTTCATGCCACCAAATACCAGGGGCCCAATAAATTGAGCCTTGATATCACCTTCAAGGTAAATGAATACTGTTGGCAGATTCCTATCAGGAAAATTGGGTATGCAGGTTGTTGAAATTGCTTTGATAAATTTGACGTCAGGAAACTTCCTGGCAAGTCCACTGAAGTGCTGATTTATCAGGGCACAGAGGGGAATCCTATAAAATGAAAACAGTAAACAACGGTGGGAGAGGAATCCTATGAAACAGAAGTAGAAGCAATGTGATTCTGCATTTATACAGAACGAAGCTCAATGACCCTCTACCCCATGTAAATCCTCACAGCAGTTTCACAAACAATGCCGCTACTCCAGCCAAGCAAATTAACCTTTTTAAAAAACTCTCTTAATATATTCAGGGAAAGTGAAGAAAGAACTCAAAAACTCAAGTCCAATTTATTTGATCCAACACTAAGTCAGGAAAACATCTTTAATGTAAAAGATAATTATATGCTCTTTTATATGAGAAAACATTCAAGATTTAGAATTGTGGAACAGGTCAGACAACATTTAAAAGGTCACCCTCATCACCTGTGAATGATTCATTACGTGGAATTTTGAAATGTCAGAGTTTCTCTAGAGGGATGAATAAGGAATTCCTTTTCAACAAAAGCAAAGGCTTCACTGCTACAGTGCAACCAACGAGCTCATATGAGTCACAAATATTAATTTCAAAGTCTTAAGACAAAAATTAGGCATTACCGTTCGGGTAAATCAGCCACAAAAACATAAAATACTAGTTTAAAAAAACCCAAAAAACTCCAATATGGACTAAGCCGGAGAGGTTCAAGATATAAATTCAAATTACGATTTAAAGAGTGCATTATATCAGCTCACCCTTGTTTGTAAAGGTGCAAGATTACCCACAAGCCCTCACCGGCTTTGGTAACTTCTTGAACATAATCCTTTCCTGAGATCTCCAAAACTTCTCCAAATTTATTCTTGAGTTTTGTTGCCTTCCACTCGGCCAGTCTCTGCTGCCTGCAAGACAGGAGGAGGAGGGAGACATCTGACTCAGCCGGGGCACGCACACGCCTCTCTGGACACACACCCCTTTCAGACAGCAACCTCTGCAAAGGTCCAGGTTTATTTATTTGCCACACTGGCAAAAGTTCAAGACCAGTTCATTGAACTCTGCAGTACTATTATTTACTTACAGCCCTTTACAAATGTTATCTCAGTTAGAAAATTAATTTCTCAATGGAAACATATTTCAGTGCCACACAAAAAATGGAACAGTCCCTCTGGGTGGCACTAACCTGTACATTTCAATGGCACGTTCGTCTTCCTCATTAAATTCATCTTCATTTTCCTCCAGTTCTTCCAAGGTCATAGACTCATACGTTTTCACTGAATGTGGGTAAGTCAGCAAAAACCAAAAAATGTACAAGATGAACAAACATGCATTTGGATTTTTTCCCTTCACTCTTCTCCTAAAGATGTACGTGCAGCACCTGCAGACCGCAGCCCACCAAAACCAAAATAAAAAGCACTTATGGTACTACACTACACCCTTAAGTTAAGAAGCTGAGGTGTTTTCACAAGACAGAACTACGCTGTTTTCTGCAGGCTTGACTCTCTTAACCTCCACACAGTATCAAGGGTACAAGAAATTTCTCAAGCTTATAAAACAAGAGAGCTGCATCTACCTAAACTCACCCAGGGCTGATTTTCAAGCACATGAGCTTGTGGACCTGTCCACTGACAGGGCTCAAATCTCCAAGGAGATGGGCGGATAGCAGTGGGTGTCCCAAGCTGAACTCACCCTTCCTAAACTAAAGGCATTACCCAGCGACTTCTAGGTCTTTTCTTGTGAGAGGGGGACAGCTCTATCTTTTCTTTTCTCCAGCTGCTATAGCATCTGTATTTTGTTTTTATTGCCAAAAGCACTCTTGCTTCTTGACATCAAAACAGGCTTTTGACCCCTAACCCCACCCCATCACTGCACCAAACTGCTCTTATCAAGGTCAACGATGGCCTCCACTTCTTGAGTGGGGAGCAGCCTTTGATTCAACCCATCACTGCCTCCTTTGAAAGACTGTCCGCTCGCTTTCAGGATGCCTTCTCACTTCCTACCTCTATCACTGCCCATCCTTTGGACCCTTTGCTGATCTGACTCCTTTTCTTCTTTATACCTACTCCCTTGGTGACTCTATCTCATGGCCTTATGTTCTACCAATAGGCTGACAACTCCCAAATTGGAGAAAAACATACCCACTGCCCATGTACCATCTCTATTTGTTTAATTAGAATCTCAAAGTTCCTATGTCACAGAGTTACAATCTCCCCTCCAACCTGCTCCTCTCTGAGCCTCCCTCACCTCAGCCAAGGGAACCCCACCCTTCAGGCTGTCAAGCCCAAAGACCTGAAACCACGCTTGACTGATTTCCTCTCATATCGCCTAAAGGATCCATCAGCAAATCCTGTTGGTCCTACTCTCAAAATACAGCTAGACCTGACCACTTCTCACCATTTCCTCCACCACCATGCTGGTCCAAGCCGATGAATCCCATGCTCGAATAACTGCACTAGTTTCCAGACTCCTCTCCCTACTTCCTGCCGTGCCCCCCAAAGTCCTTGCTCAGCAAGGCAGCACAGGATGGTGCTGTCAACATGGAGGACATGTTATTCTTCTGTTCAAACCTCCAAGGCCTCCTGCCCCATTAAGCGTAAAGCCAAGTTCTTACTAGCTAAGCTACAAGGTCCTAAGTGGTCTGACTCCTAGTTGCCTCTCAACTTACTATGACTCTCTCTGGGTCCTACTGGCTTCCTTGAAGATTCTCTAACATGCTTTCACTTGCTGAAGTAGCTCAATTTACCACCTCAGGTCTACTCAAATGTCATTCCCAGGGGGCCTTCTCTAGAATTATACTCACCTCCACCAACCCTTTCGAGCCCCTTTCCCTGCCATATTCTCCACATTTCACTTAAACATTGTCTGTCTGTCTCTCGCACAAGAATGTACATTCCAGAAGGACAGGGATGTTGTCTGGCCTGTGTACAGCTAAAGCCCCACTGCCTAGAACATCACTTGGCACACAGTGATCATTCAATAAACATTTCCTGGATAAATGTAATACATCCTTCTGTAAATTAGCTCTAACATGTTGACAGGACACAGAAGTAGTTAGCCTCTGTGATCAATGGTTCTCAAACTTTGGTGTGAATGAGAAATCCTTTGAGGTACTTTCTTAAAATGCCCCAGGCCCCACCCCCAGGGATTCAGGTTCAGGCGATACAGCTACCTTTGAGAAAATGCCTCTCAGACCCCACAGTTTCTTCAGGATTATCATGTGCTCCTCTGACACAGACAAGGAAGTGTGGAAACACAAGGGGTCTGTGACGTCTCCCTAATTCTCCGGCACTGGAAGTTGAAGGCTAGAGACATCCAGGACTCACTGGAGGTCACAGCAACAGTGCCCATCCAGCCCTTCAATCCCTGGCTCCCGACTCCTGCTCAGAGGGTCCTACCGAAGCCATCAGAGGCTTAGAAAGCTGTTTCCTACCCAGATTGACACAGAATAAAAAGTGCAAGTAAGCTCACCAACTGACTGTTCAAGGACACGCTGCTCCTCCTCTTCTGCCTCCTTTTCCAAGTCTTTCAAACTGTCCTTTGAGGGCAAGATGCCCTTTTTGCGTAAGATGTCATTCCACTCGGTGTCTGCATTGGGGTCCTAGAGCAGGACCAAGGACACGATGAGTGCCAAGTCCACTACAGAGGGCGTGAGGCTGGGCAAGGGTCAGGTGGGAAACGTGGTACAAACAGGAATTCAAACCAAATTATTCTGTGGTCTGTTTCTGAGAGAATGTCAGAAGATCCACAGTCCATTCCATTCTTCCTGTCCTCCAGCCCATGCCCCACCAAGGAGCTAGTCTTGGGTAAAAACCAGGAAATCATGTGAAGATTGGCATTAACACTGATACCAAGGCTCTGACCTGGCTTCTGTTCAATATTTTTATTCATGACTTGGACGAACCATTCAACAGATATTTATTAAGTACCTAGTATATGTTAATCATTGCACTAGACGGTAGGGAAGCAAGGTAAATGCTGGTCAGCTATTTTAGAGATGAGAGGAACAGACAGGCGATGAACAATTAAATAAATGAAGATACACATTACAATTGTGACCTGGGCACTTATCAACAGGATGCTGACCTTGAGAGTTACAGGATAGGCAGGGGCATTATCTCAAAAGAGGTGACATTTATCCATCACTGCAGGGTAAGAAACCAGACACCAAAAGTGAGAACTTAGGAAATTATTTCCAGGCAGAGGGACCAGCATATACAAAGGGAAAGAGTAGAGATACTGAGCACCTCAAAGTGTTCAGTGGCTACAGGAGAATCAGAGAGGGCGGAGAGTCTGATACTGGGCTAATTCTCTAATGGACAAACCTGAGAGGAAGAACTGAGACCCCTCGGAATAGGGGTCACAATGGCTAACATGTACCGAGTACTAGGTACTGGGCATGCTTCTAAGCCCTTACCTTTATCTACCTGACTGACCCTCACAGGCTTGGGAGAGAACTGGCATTAGGAAGACCCAGGCCTGCCAGACAAGGCAAATTTACCAGGACCAAAGGTCAGAAAAATAAATGTCAAAGTGTTCTCTTAGCTCCAGAACCCAGCTGCCCAAACACTGGTTTTGCATGGCTCAGCATGACCACTGCGATGTACCTGGGTTGGACTATGAAAACAAGGAGTGCTGTGGAAATGGCACTGGGGTAACCAGGCTCCACCCACAACTCCGATCATGGTGTTGGTGAGAAACATCAGAAGAAAAATGAATAGCAGACTTTCACCAGGACGGTCAGGGAGGACCTCTGGAGAGGTGACTTTTTTAAACAGGGAACTGAAGGACAGACAAGGCAAAGTAGGCTGGGGCAGCCTTGGAGATTCCTCTTCACCATATAAGAGTATCCGGCTTGTGGCAGACACAGTGTTTTTAAATTATCATCCTCCCCAAATCTCCCATGCCTCCTGCCCCAACCAAACCCAGGGTGTGAGTCAGAGACGATTTAATCAGAATTCCTGACCACAGCAAGATCTGGGAGGCAGCAGAGTGATCTTCAGAGGAAGGTCCTTGGCCAGTGACACAATTAACATGTCACAGGGTTTTGCTCTTAAAGCAGCCATTTCCACGGTGTCTTCACTCATTTAGTGAATGAATAGTGAAAGGCTAATCTTTGGGTTTTAGTCAAATTCCATCAACAAATTCCAGATGAAAGGACAAAACTAGGGGATTTGGTTTTACCTACTTTAAGGCAGAAAACTGAGCAGAGGGATCCTCGGGCTGAGCTCCGGAGGCAAGGCTGTCCGAAAGGTGGCTCTCCTCAATCCGAACACCTGGGTTAGGGGGAACAGGCAGCCCCTCACACAGCTCTACGTGGAATCAGGGACCCGGGTTCCTCCACCGTTCTACGTTATGTGACCTCTAGGCGGAACTCTTCAAATATCTGTGAGCCTCAGCTTCCATTGCCATACAACAGGTTCACAGCACACCTGCTTAGGTGCTCACTAAGAGGTAATACATAGGAAGTAACTTTGTCAGATGGGATCGGACGAGTACTTCACAGACCCCACGGGAGCCAGCCTCAAGAAGCAGCAGCTCCAAAGGGCAACGATTTGTCGGATGGTGGGGCACACAGGGGTGAAAACGCCTAGCCCAGGGGTCCCGGCGGGACCACGCCTGCCCTCCCGCACTGCGCCTGCGCCTTGCTTGGATTCGCGTGGCCTCCCCGGTGCATGTGGCGCCCGGAGCTTCTCACAAGCCCGATCGGGAAAAGCTGGGTCCGGTGCGCACCCAGTGGGTCAAACGAGCGACCACAGCCTCCAGACCTCGCGTTCCCAGGCTTGCTCACCTGCATTTCGTCTCTAACCACTCACGCCAGGCCAGCCGCGAAGCCACCGCCCCTCAGCTCTCTTCCGCGCATGCGCGCAGCCGCCGCCCCGCCTCTTCTCCAAGCCTGGCCTTCGCCCCGCCCCCCAGGAGTAAGCGGCGCGGAGCCGGGAAGGAAGAGAAGCCTCTGAGTCTGCGCCCGCTCCTCAGAAAACTGGCGCAGAAGCAGTGCGCATGCGCAACACCCTACACCCGTCCCTCTGCCCCTGCCGCGGAACCCACGTGACAGGGGTCACTGTGGGCGCCACCTTATTACGGCAGGTGTTTGGCTTTGGAACGGTGACTGGGTGGACGAGGTCTCCAGGCCCCGTGCGCATTCTCCATCCGCAGATCCAATCGTGTAAAAAAAGGCCTCGGTCCAGGAAGTCGGAAATGGGAATGTGTTTCAGTGATCCGATGTTTACAATTAAAAATAATGCAAGGTCACAGAATGATGAGTGAATTCATCCTCATCTCAGCGACGCATAAGGCAAGTCATTCTTAAGACACATTTTTTTTTGAGAGCTTACTGTGTACCAGGCACTGTTTCACTTGCTTGAACCTCAGGCTATACACATTTGCAAAAGTGCTTAGTCCTGCGGGGCACACAGGAGGCACTGAGTAAAACTCAGCAGAGTCTTAACTGTAAAACTGCTGGGCGCCAGGCTTCTGGCAATGCAGCTTTCCGAATTTGAGTTAAACAAAGTCCTTTCCTGGACGCCTGGGTTAATTCGCCACCTCCTGGCAATGAAGCAGACACAGGTAATACAGACCTGCACATTTGTGGGGTAGGCATAGGACTCCCAGCTTCGGCTGCGGTTTAGAACCACCTGAGAGTTTTCAAAGACGACAGCTCTCTCGGGGCTCCGTCTCTGGTCAAATTAAATCCGTGGAGACGCAGTCTGGGATTGATGTATTCTTAGAAGATCCTCAGATTTGGTAATATGCACCACCACTGATAGAGAGTGAGTTAAATGATTCCATGAGAGCAAGGAGCTTTCATTAATTAATGATTGATAAGGAGCCTTAAAGTTTACCTAACTCCTTACCACAGAATTATAGGCCTCTGAAAACAGTTTATTCATTTATCTGGCAGCAAACTGTGAATGAATTTTCCCTGGCCTCACCTCTGAAATCAGGACACGGATTAATCTGGGGTAGGTTGTATGGTAAACTTTGGGTCCACCACAGCAGTAGAGTGAGTGCTGTTAAATACCGCCCCTCATTCCCAGCCTTAGCATTTCTTGAGGCCAAGACTCACCTCCACATGATCCCTTTCTTCGGAGGAGACTGACAAATCAGTGGCTCAGTCTCTATACTGCCTTCTCTTCTGGGGAAAAGGTGCTTTTCCCAGTTTTGTCAGACTTTCCTCCTGTCCTCCAGTCCACAGTCCCTCTCACCTCCCTGTGTCCATCATTCCATCATCCTTGGCTCTGGTGAAAATAATTAGGGCTCAAGAGGAAAAAATTAGAGCCGTAAGACTTGGAAAATAAAAGAATTGGAAAATTTTGTCCTATTTGTGGATGTTATGGTATGATAAGCATACTTGAAAAACTGAAAGAATCAAGTCTTAAGTTCATACTAACAATAGCATTCGCTACTGGAGCAGAATATAGAATTAACATACAAAAGAAAGCCTTATTCTGAATTTACAATAATAAACTAGAAGATATAATGAATCCTAGTTACATTAACAGCAGGAAAAAAAACCACTTAGGAATAAACTCAAAAAGTGCACAAAAACCTGCACAAGGAAAACTATAGAACATTTTGAACAAATGGAAAGAAATCCTTCACTTTGGGGGAAAATGATTCACCATTACAGAGGTGTCAGTTTTCTCCAAGTGCATGTGTAAAATTGAACACTATCTTAATTTAAAAACCCAACAGATCATTTTCTGAAGCTAGATAGGTTTGGTTCTAAAGTTTTGTGATAAATCAGAATACAGATGAGGGAACAGTTAGCCCTATCATATATTAAAACCATGTGGTATTTATACAGAGGTAGACAAGTAGAGGAATGGAGCAGCAAGTTCAGAACAAGTCTAGAAATAGAACCAAGTATGTATAAACATTAGTGTATGATTGAGATAGTATCTCAGTCTGCTGGAGGAAAGGGATAGACTTCTAAATAATGGTGTTGGGACAATTGGAGAGCCATTTGAAAACAAACAAAATTGGTTATGTGCTTCACAGCATATATCAGATTAAAAATTAAAAAACTAAAAGTTCTAGAAGAACTTTCCGAATGTAAACCAAACCATCATGCAGGATAGCCTAAAAATAGAAAAAGCCTTTGATGACTAGTACTAAAAATGGAGAAAATCAAATGAAAAAAACAATAGATTTGACAACCTAAAATATTCTTTTGCATGAGAATAATGAACACAAGCATGCCACCTTTGGTGTGAACTGAAAGTTTAAATAATATGTGTGTGTGTATTCAGATTTGCTTAATTTTTCAAGATGAATCAGAATAAATCAGTAATTAATGAACTGGTAACTGGCAGTGGGGTGGAGTTGAGGATGAGGTGGTAGCAACAGTAAACTGGGACTGAGAATCCTCTGGTAAAATTTTATTTGGGGGGCAGATATGTTTTGTGGGGCTCTCTTTAAGAGTACATCAATTACATGTAGAATCTAAAAACAAAACAAACAAATCACCACGCATCTCATCCTTTTTTCTAGGAGTTTATCAGAGGCAGAGGGTAGAAGGTAGGGGAAATGGAGGAAGGTGGTCAAAAGGTACAGACTTGCAGTTATGAGGATGTACTAGGGATATACAGGCATACATTGTTTTATTTCATTTCACAGATACTGTTTTTTACAAATTGAAGGTTTGTGCCAACCCTGTGTTGAGCAAGCCTACCAGCACCATTTTTCCAACAGCATTTGCTCACTTTGTGTCCCTGTGTCACATTTTGATAATGCTTGCAACATGTCAAGCTTTTTCACAATTCTTGCATTTATGGTGATCAGTGATTAAAAGCTGCTGAAAACTCAAATGATGATTAGCATTTTTAGCAAAATTTTTTAATTAAGATACATACGTACATTGGTTTTTTAGACATAATAGACTACTGTGTAGACTGTGTTACTGTGTGTTTACTATAGTTGCAAACATAACTTTTATACGTACTGGAAAGCCCATCTGGAATGAAACCACAGTATCTCTGAGGTTTGCCTGTGATGTACAGTGAGACAGTATCACTGCTGTAGGATGTAGGGGAGTCATTAAGGTCAAGAGTAAATCCTAAATGTTCTCATTACAAGGAGAATTTTTTTCCCCTTTCTTCTTTTCTGTTTATGTATCTATATGTGAGAGGGTGGATGTCAGCTGTACCTATTGTGGCAATCATTTCATAATATATGTAAACCAAACCATCATGCAGTATGCCTTAAATGTATACAGTAATACATGCCAGTTATTTTTTAATAAAACTTTCCAGTGGCTTGGAGAAGCCTGAACAAATGTGCAGCTCAGAATATTTTTTTGTCCCTTTGAACTTTTGTTTTATAGAGGAAGAACCGCTACCCTGCATGTTGTGTTAATCATCCCTTGTTTCTCTCTCTCATTGTAAATATATTGCTTGAAGTATTGTATAAATGAAACTGTATCATATGTATCCTTTTGGTTTTTAAACAACATTGTATGAGATTCATCACTGCTAATATGTGGAGTGACTATTATTTTCACAGTTGTATAATATCCCAGTGTATGCTTATACCACAATTTACCAGTTTTCCTGTTGATAGGCATTTGGTCTGTGTTTGCTATTACAAATTATTTTGATACCCACAATTTCAGTAATACTGAAATTACTAAGTCAGACAATAGACTTTCCTACTCTGATTGCCAGCCAAAGCTTCTGTAGCCCTCCTACCTTCCCTAAGGGGAAATGGGTCATATCCTTGCAGGGTCTATGGGCTGGACCAAATGTCTACATTCGAGGACCTTGAGTGAGTGGGGGCAGGGAAAAGAGGGGAGAAAGATATGTCTTAATTTGCTTGGGCTGACATCACAAAAGACCATAGACTAGGTGGTTCATACAGACATTTATTTTCTCACATTTCTAGAGGCTGAAATGTCCAAGATCAAGGTTCTGGACGATTCCGTTTGTAGTGAAGGCAGTTTTCTAGCTTGCACTCAGCCCAGCAACTTTTCACTATGTCCTCACATGGCATAGAGAGTGCAGGCTCTCTGGCATTTCTGTTTATAAGGACACTAATCCTACTGGAGCAGGGCTCAGCCCTTCTGACCTCATTTAACCTTAACTGCTTCCTTAAAGGCCTTATCCCCACATTGCTTCCTTAAAGGCCGTATCTCCCTAAAATAGTCATACTGGGAGATGGGGTTTCAGCATAGGAATTTTGGGGGACATAGTCCGGTCCATAGGAAGTTGGTACTTCCCAGCCCACAGACCATGACATTCAGCCATAGCCCTGGGGAACCAAAAATGACAGCAATTGAGGCCAAATGGGGCATTCCTGCTGGCTCTGGTGGGCTCTGTTGTGACGTGGGGCTCCATTTGACTGGAGACTTGGACTCAGGCGTCAGCCCTGCTGACCTGAGAGAGCCCAGGCATGTGAGGTCACTATGAGGCTGTGGATCACAGGCTTCCAAGCAGAAGATAGCTGTAAATTCTGAAGTCATACAGTATTCTTTATTTATTTATGTTAGTAAAGAAGGTTAGAGTTTTCTCCCTGGGGATACCTGTTCATGAGGCATCAGAGTTTGCTGTCTCCTGGATCTCAAATGGTCTGCTTTCTGTGACTTCCATCCCTGCCCCCTTGGCTGCCTCCAGGATGGCCTCCATGCTGTTCCCTCCATAGGCTCAGCACAAAGCCACCCCTCAGCCATGAGCTTTGTCGCAGGACTGGCCCTGAAGTCCCTCGTTGTAAAACTAGCTGTGTGTGGGTGCACCTGTGTGCAATGCCCCCACCTCCTTCATGGTGGGGCCATGGCTGCTGCTCTTGTGAGGGGCACTGGGCCTGCTGCCTCTGGGCTGTTCTCCCCTGAACAGGTGTCCCTGCATTGTCCCATGGACGCCCTGAAGATGTGTACTGTGTGGCAGCTCTGGGTTGTGTGATAAAATAAGATTCACTGCTCCTGGCTACCCTTTCTTCCAGGACAGCTCCTCCTCTGGTGTTTGATTCCTCCCTGGAGGCTGACCCCTCAGAGTGACCACTCGTTGTCTCCTCGGCAACCTCTGCCTCACTCCCAGCCACATTTATGCTCTGTGGAACCTCTGGCCTGGCCTGTCACACACCCTTCTGTGCTTGCTCCCCAGCAGCCCCCTCAGGAGCCGGGCCACCATCCACCACTCCTCACATGCAGAGTTTCAGGGTCATGTCTGCCAGCTTTCACCTCTGTCCCCTTAGACAAGCAGTGACTGTGGTGACAGGAATTCTTCATGTTCACACACACTCACTCACTGCAGAGACGGGATGCTTTTTGGTCTGTCTGCACGTTCCTATCACTTGTTTCTTATTTCCCCTGTCCCTTCTAGGGTAGGTGTTTATGGCTCCTCAATAAATGATGAATGGGCTTAATAAAACCAGAGAGACAAATTACAAAGTTCTATCTCATGTACTGATTTCTTAGCAGGCAATCCCAGAAAAAGCTCTCCACATAGCCCAAGAAATGTGCCTTGCACCTACACTTCACAGAGGATTCTCTTGTGACATTTGTCACTGAGAAAGGAAAATTTTTCTCAGGCATTTTTCTAAGCAAAATGCCTCATATTAATAATGCTTGCATGAATAGCTAGAAAAGCTGTAGCAAGCATTAAAGTTGGGTGATGGGTCTTTGCTTTATAAGATCCTGAATATAGAAATGGTACTTTAGCCTATTGTTCCTTCTCATCCCAGGGGAAGCAGATAAGTAGATTCACATAGGAAGCTCATCTCAGAATTCATCTCTTTCTAAGACAGGGCCATGTGTAAATATTCAGCTGGGTGGTTGAAAAAGCAATTTTAATGGGCTGTTCTTAAACTTGGGATGCCATGGCTGCTGCCAAGTGATCTGAAATTCCATAGTCCAAGCATGATTTATATTTGATCTGTGGGCAAATATCTTCCCCAGTTTTGCCTGTGTATCATTTAATAGTGAAAACTGGACTTATCTCCCCTTCCTTTTCATTGTCTCCCATTCCTTGCTTGTCTGACAATAAAAAAGAAAATGTGCTGTTGTGTTATTACAAGAGAGAGTTGTGTGGCTACGACCCTTTATCAGTTTTGAGACTACGGGTACGACTAGATGGTGAGACAATGTCAACAGTGAAAACGTGTGGATGCTTTGGGAACCTTGAAGGGCTCCTGAGCCCAATGTGGCATATTCTCACTATGAAAGAAAGGATTCGGGGACATTTTGGATCATGGAAACAATGATCATGGGGAGAGCTATTTTCCCAGAAAGCCAGCTGGCTATTGGATTTCAGCAACAATTTCCTAGGAAAAGAAACCAAATGAAAATCACTAGAGCTTGTGATTTTTAAGAATAACTTAATATTTAAGCTTTTCTAGGTTTCATAAGGAGTAGTTCACCAACTTTGGTATATATAAAACATACTTGCACAGTGTTAAAAATGCAAATTCCAGGTCCCAAACCTGGTCCTGTAGGCCCAGTAGTTCTGGTTCTGTAGGTGTGGAGTGGAGCTCAACAGTCTACCTTCTGGATGCCTTTTTCAGGTGAGCCTCAGACTCATGGTCCTTAGACCACATTTCATGAAATACTACTTCAGTGTTTCACTGGACTTCTATGTGGTCTCATAAAATGGTGGTCATGAGGACTACCATAAGCATTTCCATATCTTTATATAATGTAAAATAGAAAAACAGGTATAGATTGGAAATACAGTATTATTACAACACTTAAAAGAGTCTCTCCACAAAACCGAACCTATAACACATTCTAGAATGTTAGCCACAGTTGTGTCAGGTTTGTTGTCGGTAGTCCTGTTGACTCTTCTGCCCATTCCCACCTGTCAGAGGTTTGGTTGGGCTGTAGGGAGTGGGACTGCAAACAAATTCCAGGTGACTCTTGAACAGCCCGAGTTTGAACTGCTTGGGTCTGCTTACATGGTTGTTTTCAGTGGGTACTGGAAAACTTTTTGGAGATCTGTGACAATTTGAAAAAAATGTTCTCTTCTCTAGTCTGCTTTATTGTAAGAATACAGAATATGTTAACATAAAATATACAAGATATGTGTTAACTGACTGTGTATGTTACATTAAAGCTTCCAATCAACAGTAGGCTACTACAAGTTAAGTTCTGGGGGGTCAACAGTTCCTGTATCTCTGACAGTGCTGTGGTAAGCAAGGGGAGATGGTGCCCCTATTCTTCAAGTTGTTTAAGAGTCACAATTAAAAGGGTTGACATCCAAAATATATAAAGAACTCATGCACCTCAACAAACAAAAAGCAAATAATCCAATTAAAAAATGGGCAGAGGAGCTGAACAGACATTTCTCCAAAGAAGAAATTCAGATGTCCAACAGACACATGAAAAGATGCTCCATATTACTAATTATCAGGGAAATGCAAATTAAAACCACAGTGAGATATCACCTCACACCAGTTAGAATGGCCACCATCCAAAAGACAAACAACAACAAATGTTGGAGAGGTTGTGGAGAAAGGGGAATCCTCCTACACTGCTGGTGGGAATGTAAATTAGTTCAACCATTGTGGAAAGCAGTATGGAGGTTCCTCAAAAAACTAAAAACAAATACCATTTGACCCAGGAATTCAACTCCTAAGATTTACCCTAAGAATGCAGGAGCCCAGTTTCAAAAAGACATAGGCACCCCTATGTTTATCACAGCCCTATTTACAATAGCCAAGAAATGTTAGCAACCTGAGTGTCCATCAGTAGATGAATGGATAAAGAAGAGGTGGTATATATACACAATGGATTATTATTCAGCCATAAGAAGAAAACAAATCCTACCATTTGCATCAACATGGATGGAGCTAGAGGGTATTATGCTCAGTGAAATAAGCCAGGCGGAGAAAGACAAGTATCAAACAATTTCACTCATCTGTGGAGTATAAGAACAAAGAAAAATCTGAAGGAACAAAACAGCAGCAGACTCACAGAACCCAAGAATGGACCAACAGTTACCAAAGGGAAAGGGACTGGGGAGGATGGGTGGGAAGGGAGGGAGAAGGGGAATTAGGGGCATTGCAATTAGCACACATAATGTAGGGGTGGGGCACGGGGAAGGCAGTACAACACAGAGAAGACAAGTAGTGATTCTATAGCATCTTACTACGCTGATGGACAGTGACTGTAATGAGGTATGTGGTGGGGAGTTGATGATGGGGGGAATCTAGTAACCATAATGTTGCTCATGTAATTGTATGTTAATGATACCAGAAGAAAAAATGAAAAAGTTACCTGTATTACTGCTGGCTGCCTCTAAGGTTCTGATCCTGCTGAAGCACAGTGGGAGGAGTGGAGAAGGGGAGGAGATCCATTTCCTGCTTCTGGATTCTGTGGGCACTTCAATATTAGCCACCAAGAGGGACCCCAGTGCCCCTCCTCGCACTCAGCTGTGCTTCTCCATGGTGCTGGTACCAGCCCAGATGGCCCATCTCAGCTGTCCCAGTTCTCTTAATTCTCCTTGGGGCCTACCCAGCAGTGAGCAGACTTCCAGATACTGGTAACATCGTCCTCCCACCAGCTCTGTGTTCCCCTAGCCCTAGAGGTCTGGGGGCGCTTTCCACAGTTACTAATTTATGAGGTATCTCACCATTTCCTTTGTGGCTCTTCCAGTTCTTCCAACACTTTTAGAACTAGTGTTCTATATTAAATTCCATCTTAAATATCTAATATATTTTCTGTTTTTTCCTGACTGGGTCCTGAATAACACAGTGAAATTATGCCAATTTCTTTTTTCTATTTTTTTATATTTTCTTCAGTGTGCCTGTATTGCTTTAAAAAAAAAAGCTTTCTTGAGATAATATATCTTTTTAAAGTATGCAATCGAGTAGTTTTCAGTATATTCATAATGTGCAGCCATCACCTCTAATTCCAGAACATTCTCATCACCCCAGAAAGAAACCCTATACCCATTAGCATTCATTACCCATTCATCCTTTCTCCCAGGCCCTGACAGCTATCAATCTACTTTCTATCTCTGTGGTTTCGCCTATTCTGGACATTTAATATAAATGGAGTCCTCCATATGTGGCTTTTTGTATCTGGCTTCTTTCACTTAGCATAACGTTTCAAGGTTTATCCATGTTGTAGCATATAATAGTACTTCCTTCCTTTTTACAGCTAAAAGACATTCCATTGTATGGATATGCTACATTTTGTTCATCATAAGTTGATGGACATTTATTTTTTAATGTCAAAAGTGGGTGGATGGACATTGGGGATGTGTATGCTTTTTGGCTATTGTGAATAGCACTGCTTTGAACATTTATGTGAAAACATTGCGTGAAGATGTTTTCAGTTCTCTTGGGTAGAATTGTCTAGGTGTAGAATTGCTGAATCAGATGGTAACTCTATGTTTAACCTTCTGACAAACTTCCAAACAGTTTTCTAAACCTTTCTGAACATCTTACATTCTCACCAGCAATGGAAGAGGGATCCAATTTTTCCATCTCATCACTCGTTGCTGTCTATTTGCTTAAAGCCATCCTAGGGGGGATGTAACATGGTCTTATAGTTTGGATTCACACTTCTTCAGTGGCTAATGATTCTGAGATTCTTATTGGCCATATATATATCTTTTGGAACAGTGAGGGGTGGTGGGTGTGTTCATTATGTTGATTGTGGTGATGATCTCACTAGTGTATACATATGGCAAAATTTATCAAATTGTAAATGATATGTAGTTTGTTGTATGCCAATTATCTGTTTTCAATATTGTATCTCAGTAAATCCTATTGTTTCAAAAGGTACTCAGGTCCAGTTTGGCAAAGTCTGTGCTCCCTTTCTGAAAACTGCTGTCCTGAGACTGGGAGCTTCAGGCTGCAGCATTCTCCTCATAGCACTTGCCAAGTCTTGCCTAATCTACCTCCTGAGTTTTTCTAGAATCATGCTTGCACAGCTCAGCATTTCTGTTGCCTATACCCTAACCCAAACCACCATTACCCCGCTCCTGGATTCCTGTGCAGCCTCTTGTGGAATTACTGTGATCTTATTCTCTTCTACCCTGTTCTACTTGCTGAGCTCTTCCTAGCATGAAGATTGATCATTCTCCTGTTTAAACCTGTCAGTGGCTCTCAATAACCTTTAATGGGGTACAAACCCTTTAATAGACCCCATAAGGTCTTGTGGCAGGCAGCCCTCCCATCTTTCTATTCTTATGGCTTCAATCCCTGCATTCCAGATGCCTTGCCCATCTGTTTTGGGTTCCTCCCTTGTGTGATATTCTCTTTGCTCCCAGTCACACATTGGGGTTCTCTCTGTGCCCACAAGCTCCTTGAATATTCTCCACCTCAGCCTGAGTGTGACAGTAATCTCTTTTCTGCTCCCCTTTCACAAAGTGGCTCTTGGCCAGAATCCACACCCTTAAGTAACAGGCATTATATACATCCTCCACTATTCTGAGCTGAAGCTTCTAGGTAACATCATTACAGACAGAACAATTTCTTAAAATCAATATACTGCCTTAACTGTAAAGTAGGATACTATATTTTCAATGTTTCAATCCCCCAGTAAAGTTACATGAGAATACAGAATCAAGTAGTCAGGCAATTGCAACAATTTCTAATGAAAAACATTCATTTTTCTTTATTTCTAACACTTTAAAGTAAGAGTTAAATAAATACATTTGTCTATCCCTAAGTATAATCACTGTGAATACAGCTGGCACCAACGTAGACTAAAACTAAGTTGCCTTGGTAACTGAAATGTTACAGGCAAAGTGACAATTTTCTAAATTAGTGAGTAACTTGGTAAAATTCCAATCAAAACAAAGTGCAGTCTTCCCTCAATTTAAAAGAGAATCGCTCTCCTAGAAAATTTGTTGTATTTCTAGAAAAATTCAGCTAAAACAGGACAACCATGTACACTTAAATATGAGCAGTTTTTACAGCTACAGAACATACAAGATTCCTGAACCCCCTCGGATGCTGTGGTGCTCTTCCCCATCCCGTCACTGAGGTGACCAAATGTGTGAGATGTCCGTAGGGTCTGTCCCTGCTCTGCTTGGGAACCATTGTCATAACCCGGCCTTGTCAAGCCAATACACTCAATTAAAATCACCTTCACTACTCATCCGAAGGTCAACAAAGAGGACATTTCTTAAAATGTAAGAAAATACTAAGATGCAGTATTTTCCAAAGCACAAGATGCCTATCTCATTTTTAGAATTTTCCCCAGAAGAACAGGCTACTCCTTTCACGAGCCCCTTCCTGCTACATGCAGGTGACAGCGTTGTGCAGCTGTAAAGCTACTTCAGGCACACAGCAGTCATGGCTGGTCCATCAGAATGAACATGCAGAAAAGGCCAGCTCATCTTTTTGACCTGTTTCCTCAGCTGTAACATGGGACAACCACCTCATGGGTGTTATAATGATTCAATGATTTAATGGATATAAACACTCCCACCCGTGCCCTGCACACAATGGGTGCTCAGCATCACCTCTTTCTCTCGTACCCGGTTATAGGACTTACATGACTGTCAAATAAGGTGCGTACTTCTCAACATCTCATGCTCTCAACTTCACCTTGGCTGACAGGATTGAAGGGCACACCTAGAGCTTTACCCGCTCCAGATGAGATGGCTTCTGTCACCCACACCTCACCCCAAACTCAAGCAGGATCTAAGCCCAGAACTCCACTCCCTGAATACCAACTCTCACATTCTTACCTTCCCCTCAAGTATGTCCACTCCAACCATTTTTGGCCCACTGACCTGCCGCCTCTCCACTATTCTCAGACTTCTCAAGCTGTAAAGAGGGAAGTGGGGTGTGTATTCTGTGACCCTGGTTCTGGTCACTGTCAGGACCCTTGCAAGCCATACTCCAGTCCTGCCTGCATCCTATCTCCCGCCCGCCTTGGGCCCACACAGGAGCAACCAGCTGTGGACGTGGAAACACACACACCGGTCTGACTCGTCCTGCTTTGAATTGATGGCCACACGCCCCCGGTGGGCCCTGGTGCCTCACTTCCCTCATCTAGTCACTCTCCCTCTGTCTTGGAGAATGATTTCGTGCTGCCTCTCTTCTCCAGATCCCTATGCCTCCCTGTCCCTGTTCTCAGAAGACACTGAGTTGATTAGTTTGAGAAAAACAAAGTCCACACACACTTGAATCCATTCTCACCACCATCCCCCTGCCTCGGACTGTCCTGTGTCTGCTCCTGAGGAAGGGCTGCACCCCCCCTTGGTGTGCTGAGGCCATTGCCATCTTTTGTCCACTCTGACTTTGTTCCTAAAATCATCCGCACTCCTGTGCCCACGGCAGGTTTTCTCCCTCTGGTGGATCATTCCATCAACACATGAACATGCTGAAATATTCCACTGTTAAGGACAAAAACCCTTCCTTGACCTCACATTCCCCTCCAGCTACAGACATTCTTCAGAGGCTCTTCCCAGCGAAGCTCCTGGGGGGCTAAGCTCATTGTGTCCACCCCACTCCCCCATACTATTCAACTCACTTCAGTGAGGCTTTTGTTCACTCATTAAATAGGCTTCTGTTAAGGTTGCCCTTGACCTCCATGCTGGGAGATCTACAGCTCCTTTTCTAAGCACGTCTTCCTCTGCTCTCAGTAGATGACTCGGTGGCTCACTCCCTCCTTCATGAGACCCCTTCTTTGCTTGGCCACCCCAGCTTCAAGCTGTCGGTTCACCTTCCTCATTGGCCACTCCCTTTCAGCCCTCCGCTGCATCCTCCTCCTCTTCCTAAACTCAAAGCCTGGGATTCCACAGGGACTCAGTCCTCAGCCCTCCTCTCTGCACTCTCTCCTTGGGGGATCTCAGCTGGTGCCGTGTCATAAACACCATCTGCACGCTGAAGGCTCTCCCCAAATCCAGGCCCATAGACCCATGGCCCACCTGGATGTCTGCCAGGCATCTCAAATTTAACATGTCCACCCCAGAACTCTGGATACCCCACCCCAATCTCTCTCCAGTGTTCTTCCCCTGGCAACATTAGGTTGAGCCCCAGTGCCCCAGTTTCTCCCAGACCCCCATGTAATAAGCATTCAATTCTGTCGCCCCTTCTCACCTCCTTCACCCCCCTCCTATCAAGCCACCCTCCTACTCTGCTGGACACTGCAACGGCCCAGCAGATCTCCCGACACCTACTTCTGCTCCATTTCCCACTGCACAGCCAGTTCTCCCAGAGGAGAAAGGGGCCTGTCCAGGATGATGTCCGTTTGTGTTACTTGGGTCAGTCTTCCTTGGGCCGCAGAGCATGATGAGAATAAACTGCAGGGTTTCCACCTGCTCAGGCCCTGGCCCCTCCCACCTTCTCTGCCTCCCTCCCCTTCTTCATGCTCCAGCCGCACCGGCCTCTTGCTGATCTGTGAACATGCCAAGCACATATCTAATCTGTCTGGGCCTTTACAGATGCTGTTTCCTCTGCCTGAAAACCGGGCTCCAGATCTCTGGGTAGATCACTTTATCGCCTCTTTCAGTTCCTGCTTGGATATCTCCCCAAAGAAGCTGTCTCTATAGCTCTTCCAAATAGCAGCCTCCCTGTTCCATGCCACTCCTGACCCTCCTTCACCTTCCTTCCCAGAACTTACCTGCCCGTGTTGTGTAGTTGTTTATCGAAAGATTATCTGTGTCTTGCATCTCTCCTGTTTCCTGTGCCCCTGAAGCCTAGAACAGTACTTGACACATCACACTCTTGGTGGATGGGGACTCGAAGTGACAGAGCCTCCAGCTTGGCTTTAACAATAGAATCCTTTCCCCCCCCTCTCACTTCTAGGCCATGTGCCTGGTGAGACTGGCTGAGGAAAGCCCCTCAGCTCGGCCTTCTCGCAGCTCAGCCCCTGCCCCATCCCCAGCTGAGCCCGGGGTCTGCCTCCGCACACAGATGAAGGCCCCACAGGAGCCTCTCCTCTGGCTTCTAAACAGAACCAACTCTGAAAATCCCATGCCTGCGCTGCCAACTTGTTCTGAAAGCCCTTCAAGAGAAGAGGCTCCCATTCTCCCTTTCTCCCCTGCTCTGCTTGGTGGCACATCCCAGGTTCTTAGGGCCAGTTCATGTACTTTGATTACCTTTTCTTCTAAATCAAACTAAGCTGCATTCTTGAATTCAGTAAAAATAAAAATCCCCACAAATGCACTCCCTTTCTCTTTTAAGTCAGTGTAAGAAATGCCACCTATGTAGCTGTTCCAAGTCAAATTTAATCTGTCTTCTGGGTAGAGGGACTTCAACCTCTCTCACACTTGTCCCCCTCAGGGACAAGTCCCCCCCAGAGAGCAGCTGTGGCCCAGTCCACAGACCATGGTGGTCACCGTCCTTGTGCTACATGCCATTTCTGGTGACCTGGCCCCCCCAAGATGCTCATGCCTGCAGAGTTCCCCTGACTGACCATGAGCAGTCCCTGAAACTTCACTGCTGCTTCCAGTGCACAGAGCTTTCCTGCACAAGGCACCCCACAGGCCTGCTGCCTCCAGACACTGTGAGCCAGTCCCGCGCTCATTCTGGCCACGTGCTCACCACCAGTGTGGTCGGGGGGCGCTCCCCATCCTGCTAAATCTCCATACCCCTGCCGAGCTCAGAGAAGCTGCCCCTGCTCTCCCTGCCCAGTCTGCAGCTTGTAACCTCGGGGTCCCTGCCCCTCCCTGTTGGCCAACACCTCTCAGCCCACACAGGGGAGTTCCTGGAACATAAAGAGACTGTACCCCTTGTCCCCAAGGGCACCGTGGAGCGCGAGTTCCCAGAATGTGGGACACATGCTCAGTGGCCTTCTTGGTGTGTGGAAGTCAAAATTATTTTGAATCTTTTAAAGAATTAACATCCTACCACACCAGGTTTTTATTATAAAAATTAGACATGTTCTATTAAAAATATAAACAATATAGAAAAACATAGAAAAGTGAGTTTCCTTCCTTCTCCCCTATTCCCTAGACATAACTGCAGGTAACAGTCTCCTGTTTACCTTACATAACATTTACGAAGCATCTATGAGTACATATTGTTGAAAGGTAGCCTGAGGCGCATTAAAATTTCTCAAGAGTCTGAACACCCATTTGAATTGCAGGGCACCAAACTGAAAGTCACGTGAAACTGAGTGTTCCACCAACGGGAGGGAGGAAAGAGGTTTTTATAGAGCAGATACAGAAACAAAGCAAAGGGCTTATTTTTTGGCTGTAGCTCAAGCAGTTGACTTATTTGGAAAAGCTTAGGGGGCCTGTTTGTCATTGTTCTTAATTTTTATTTTCTTGGATTCGAGTGCATTGACCCTGGCTTAGGTTTGGTTTGCTGTGGGCTACCAAGGCATTAGAGCCTCCTCAATCCAATGGCCTCTTTGTTTAAATATTTTAATGAAAGCACATGTACTCATGCTTATACTCCCACACACATACTCCAGGGCTTTCTTCAAATAACAACAATGTGGCTGACTGAGGTTCTCCAGAAACCCAGTGCTCCCTCACCCACTCAGCCTCCATCCCTTGCCGCAGGCATGTATGGTTCTACCCGCTGTCTGGCCAAGAACACTGGGGTACATAACCCAGCCACATGCTCATACCAACACAATCTTAGGCAAGCTGTTTAACTTCCCTGGCCCCTGGCTTCCTCATCTGTAAAATGGGGACAATAATAATAGCAGCTACCTCACAAAAGTACTGTTGCGTTTTGAATTAATGCTTAGAACTGGCACTTAAAAGTTTTATAAATGTTAGTTGTGATAATTATTATTTGAATCATTTTCTCCCTACCTCTCATCTATCTTCAAAGATAAGTTTCTAGGATATATACAACAAAGAACAAGTAAATCAGAAATTCCAGACTAAGGGAATGTAAAAGGCAGCAAACACAAAAAAGCCAGGAGTAGTGTTGTTACTTAAAACACAGGCTGCAGCGTTTTAGCTCATTGCCAAAAATGACTGAACGCTTGGCTCTGAGCTGCCGAGAAAACAAGGGAACTCCCAACAGTTTCCAGAGTCACAGTGTCTCTAAGGAAAAATCAAACGATTTGATCAGACCTAAGACATTTCTATGTGGTTTAAGTTTTCCTTTTTCTCCTGGAAAGATTTTAGGAAATGATGGAGAAGAGAATCAGACTGTCCACGTCAATTTAAGTCATACCATTTCCATCCCAATTTGAGTCATACTATTTAAATAAGTCCATGTGGATGCCACAGAAATACAAAGAATTATTAGAGAATTCTATGAAAACCTATATGCTAACAAGCTGGAAAACCTAGGAGAAATGGACAACTTCCTAGAAAAATACAACCTTCCAAGACTGACCCAAAGAAACAGAAAATCTAAACAGACCAATTACCAGCAACGAAATTGAAGCAGAAATCAAAAAACTACCTAAGAACAAAACCCCGGGCCAGATGGATTTACCTCGGAATTTTATCAGACATACAGAGAAGACACAATACCCATTCTCCTTAAAGTTTTCCAAAAATAGAAGAGGAGGGAATACTCCCAAACTCATTCTATGAAGCCAACATCACCCTAATAACAAAACCAGGCAAAGATCCCACCAAAAAAGAAAACTACAGACCAATATCCCTGATTAACGTAGATGCAAAAATACTCAACAAAATATTAGCAAACCAAATTCAAAAATACATCAAAATGATCATACACCATGACCAAGTGGGATTCATCCCAGGGATGCAAGGATGGTACAACATTTGAAAATCCATCAACATCATCCACCACATCAACAAAAAGAAGGACAAAAACCACATGATCGTCTCCATAGACACTGAAAAAGCATTCGACAAAATTCAACATCCATTCATGATAAAAACTCTCAACAAAATGGGCATAGAGGGTAAGTACCTCAACATAATAAAGGCCATATATGATAAACCCACAGGTAACATCATACTGAACAGCGAGAGGCTGAAAGCTTTTCCTCTCAGATTGGGAACAAGACAGGGATGCCCACTCTCCCCACTGTTATTCAACATAGTACTGGAGGTCCTATCCACGGCAATTAGACAAAACATAGAAATACAAGGAATCCAGATTGGTAAAGAAGAAGTCAAACTGTCACTATTTGCAGATGACATGATATTGTACATAAAAAGCCCTAAAGACTCCACTCCAAAACTTCTAGAACTAATATCGGAATTCAGCAAAGTTGCAGGATACAAAATTAACACAAAGAAATCTGTGGCTTTCCTATACACTAACAATGAACTAATAGAAAGAGAAATCAGGAAAAGAATTCCACTCACAATAGCATCAAAAAGAATAAAATACTTAGGAATAAACCTAACCAAGGAAGTGAAAGACCTATACCCTGAAAACTGTAAGACACTCTTAAGAGAAATTAAAGAGGACACTAACAAATGGAAACTCATCCCATGCTCCTGGCTAGGAAGAATTAATATCGTCAAAATGGCCATCCTGCCCAAAGCAATATACAGATTCAACGCAATCCCTATCAAATTACCAACAGCATTCTTCAATTAACTGGAACAAATAGTTCAAAAATTCATATGGAACCACCAAAGACCCCGAATAGCCAAAGCAATCCTGAGAAGGAAGAATAAAGTGGGAGGGATCTCGCTCCCCAACTTCAAGCTCTACTACAAAGCCACAGTAATCAAGACTATTTGCTACTGGCACAATAACAGAGCCACAGACCAATGGAACAGAATAGAGACTCCAAACATTAACCCAAACATATATGGCCAATTAATATACAATAAAGGAGCCATGGACATACAATGGGGTAATGACAGTCTCTTGAACAGATGGTAATGGCAAAACTGGACAGCTACATGTAAGAGAATGAAACTGTATCACTGTCTAACCCCATACACTAAAGTAAATTCGAAATGGATCAAAGACCTGAATGTAGGTCATGAAACCATAAAACTCTTAGAAAAATACATAGGCAAAAATCTCATGGACATAAACATGAGTAACTTCTTCATGAACATATCTCCCCGGGCAAGGGAAACAAAGGCAAAAATGAACAAGTGGGACTATATCAAGCTGAAAAGCTTCAGTACAGCAAAGGACACCATCAATAGAACAAAAAGGTATCCTACAGTATGGGAGAATATATTCATAAATGACAGATCTGATAAAGGGTTGACATCCAAAATATATAAAGAGCTCACACACCTCAACAAACAAAAAGCAAATAACCCAATTAAAAAATGGGCAGAGGAGTTGAATAGACAGTTCTCTAAAGAGGAAATTCAGATGGCCAACAGACACATGAAAAGATGTTCCATGTTGCTTGTCATCAGAGAAATGCAAATTAAAACCACAATGAGATATCACCTCCCACCAGTAAGGATCGCCATCATCAAAAAAACAAACAACAACAAATTTTGGCGAGGTTCTGGAGAAAGGGGGACCCTCCTACACTGCTGGTGGGAATGTAAATTAGTTCAACCATTGTGGAAAGCAGTATGGAGGTTCCTCAAAAAGCTCAAAATAGAAATACCATTTGACCCAGGAATTCCACTTCTAGGAATTTACCCTAAGAATGCAGCACTCCAGTTTGAAAAAGACAGGTGCGCCCCTATGTTTATCGCTGCACTATTTACAATAGCCAAGATATGGAAGCAACCTAAATGTCCATCAGTAGATGAATGGATAAAGAAGATGTGGTACATATACACAATGGAATATTACTCAGCCATAAGAAAAAAGCAGATCCTACCATTTGCAACAACATGGATGGAGCTAGAGGGTATTATGCTCAGTGAAATAAGCCAGGCAGAGAAAGACAAGTACAAAATGATTTCACTCATATGTGGAGTATAAGAACAAAGGAAAACTGAAGGAACAAAACAGCAGAAGAATCACAGAACCCAAGAATGGACTAACAGTTACCAAAGGGAAAGGGACTGGGGAGGATGGGTGGAAAGGGAGGGATAAGGGCGGGGAAAAAGAAAGGGGGCGTTACAATTAGCATGTATAATGTGGGGGGTGCACAGGGAGGGCTGTGCAACACAGAGAAGACAAGTAGTGATTTTACAGCATCTCACTACGCTGATGGACAGTGACTGTGAAGGGGTATGTGTGGGGGACTTGGTGAAGGGGGGAGCCTAGTAAACATAATGTTCTTCAAGTAATTGTATATTAATGATACCAAAATAAAATAAAAAATAAAAAATAAAAAAAAATAAGTCTGTGTGGCAATTCTCAGCCAAACCAGGAACCATAAATATTATTGGCTAAGAGGAGGCTAATCTCAAGCTGAGCTTGATGGCCTAAGTGTTTGATATAAAACTATGTTAGGACTTTTAACACTGATACCTACATGCTGATCCTTAGCAATGAAGTCAGGTACCTCTGAAAAGACTAGGACTCTGAACAATCCTTAGTGGACTGACAATTTCTGGGACTTATTCCTGGAAGAAAATAGGATCATGGGTGTCTTGCCAATGGGTTTCAGGCCCGGGCAAGTTTACTATGGATTCAGTGAGACCAAAGAATGACAGTGGAACGTTCTTGGGGTGGAAGGGTTATACCCAACTTTATTCCCATGGTGGCAGGTCAGTCACTAGAATCCTGTTCACTCAGAGCGAGTCTGTATGCAGCAAGCCAGTCACTGCCTCTGGGCCTCTGCCCACACAGCCGCCCCAGTCTCTGTCCTCTGCTCTGCTTTCCTGCAGCCTTGTAGTTGTGCCACTGTGTCTCCCAGAGCCCTGGGTGGAACTCTTTATATAGAGTCAATAATAACATGTTGCCCACACATGTGTAGTTAGCTAGCCACCCAGGGCCAGGTGAGAATCCTGGCCACAGGAAACTTCACTTTATCCACAATGTGCTACCTACTATGAAGTTAAAAGGAAAGGAGTACAGCAGGAAAGAGTTAAAAATCAATGGACCTGAACGTCTGGTTCTTCAGTGGGCAGTGAACTTCCCAGGTAAAGCCTGCCACCCTACCTGAACTAGCTATTAGCTCATGGCCAGCATTTAGGTAAGAATGGTGGAAGCAGAAATCAGTAAACAATTAACCTATATTTTCAAATAGCCTGGCAGAAAATGCATCTGAAGTTCACCAAAATGTCACAGTTCTTTACTTTTATAGGATATGAAATGTTATACAGATTAATAGATGACATTTCTAACAAAGAATTTGGAGGAGTGAATGATGAATGTAGTTTGTTTGGTGGAAGAATCCCTTCAAAGCAACGGAGTCCCAAGAGGAATAATAATCTGAAGAGCATTGTTGTAGAAAACAATTGGGAGATACTGGTTTGAGGCTGAGCCTGCAGCTGATAAAGCACCTGAACTGGGAATGTTACAATGCCATGACAGTGATGGCCTTTACATCTGAAGCCTTCCTGACTTCTAAGTGGATTGAGAGAAAACAGGCATGTATCTTTCTCAAAGGAGATTTCATGGGTATGTGGTAATTTTTCTCCTTGAACTGAGGTGAGTGAGTCAGTGTCTCACCTGAGGGGGACTGCCCCAGGGCAAGTTCACTCTGGATTTTGTGAGACCAAATGACAACAGAATATGGGGGTAAAGGGCTTATACCAAGCTTTATTCTCATGATGGCAGTCTGAGTGCAGCAACCACATCCACCTCTGATAAGGCTACAAACAGTCTCTGTCTCTGCCTCCAGGCACAGCACTGGCAGACTCTACATAGTAACACGGACAATAATAGCCCATTGCCTATGGGTGTGGAGGCATTAGCCTAGCAGCAGGCCAAGTAGATTAGGGTTAGGTGAGGATACTGGCCATGGGAACTTCTATTTTCCCCACAGTAAGTTGGTTCATTTGACTTGAATGTTAGCACTTGTCAATATTGATGACTTCATTGAGGATGTAATTACCTCCTCATTGATTCTTGCAGTATCTCTGAGAGGTAAGTAGGCATTTATCATATTCCGAGCAAAAAGTAATAAACAAAAGTTAAGTAATATGTGTAAAGTGACACAGCTGGAAAACAAAGGAACACTTTTTTTTTTAAACAAAGCCCTTGCTCTTTCCTAAGCTGAAAAAATGAGGGAAGGAATGTGAATATTTGGTGTCCATTTTTACTCCACTGGGAAGGAAGTAGATTTTTGGTACAGAAGGACCCTGTCTTGACTGGAATCCCCAATTATAAACTGTTTTGGTAGCTCCCAACCATTTTGAATATGAGAATGTCACCCTAAAATGAAATTCTACCAATTCTGTGGCACAGAAAAGATGTAACTGAGATGTCAAGTAATCAGAAATTACTATGAACTCATTACCACTTCTAATTTAATATGCCTATAGACCTTCACACAACCTTCAGTGAATGCACTTAGTGTAGTAGTATTTGTATATGTGTGTGGATAAAATGAGAGTTCCTGTGGCCAGGATTCTCACCTGGTCCTGGTTGACTAGCTCACTGCACACCTGTGGGAAATACATGGCTCCTCCCAGTGCTTTGGGCGTCCATGGCAGGGCTGCAAGGCTGCAGAAGAGCAGAGCAGAGGCTGGAATGGTGGCAGTGCCCAGGACAGAGGCCCAGAGGACGGCTGGAGGACAACTGCACAGAGAAGCCCAGAGGACAGCTGTGTGGGACAACTGTGCAGAGAGGCCAAGAGGACAGCTGCGTGGACAGAGAAGCCCAGAGGCAGAGACCGGCTTGGTGAATGCAGACTCACTCTGAGTGGACGGGATTCTAGTGACTGACCTTCCACCTGGAAATAGAGTTGGATATGACCCTTTGTCTTGCCAGTGGGTTTCAGCCCTGGGCAAGTTCGCTATGGATTCGGTGTGACCAAAGGAATCAACAGCAACATTCTTGGGGTGAAAGGGTTTATTACCTGGCTTGTTCTCCAGCAGTAGTTCGAGCACTAGCGTCTCTGCTTCCGCCTAGAGCACTGGGCTGAGCTCTCTATATAGCACAACAATAGCTTATTGTCCACAGGTGTGGAAGCGGCAGCCCAGCAACAGGCCAGTTACATCATCAGGTGGTTTAAGTTCAGTGAGGATCCTGGCCATAGGAACCCCAACTTCCCCACACCTTTTCACCCCAAGAACGTTTTGCTGTCAATTTCTTTGGCCACATTGAATCCATAGCAAACTTGCCTGGGGCTGAAACCCATTGGCAAGACAATTGGTGAAAGCTGGCAGGGTTCATTGTTGACCAAGGAAAAAGACAGGCTACCCTTATGGGAGGGGTGCTTCAGCGGGCTGCCCCTGTGAATGGGGAGGCAGTGGATTGTCCCCCAATGGGTATGTGGTCTGAGGTGGCTTGCCTCCTAGAGGACTGGGCTCTACCCTAGGACTGGAGGCAAGTGGAGGTGATACCTGAGGCAGTAGGGGTGGCCCTTGATATAGTAAGCAGATCCTTTGAGAAGCAGAGTGCCCGGGAGGCAGCAGGGACTGTGGGTTGGCTGCTTCTCATCATATTAAAAAAGTCTACAGAGGAGACCCGAGAAATGGCAGCACAAGAACGCGAGCTGCAGACTTCTGTAGATCCCCTGAGGAGGGAAATGGCATTGATGCTGAAGGAGGTGGCATGAGAGTGCGAGGTGCAAACCTCTGTGGATGCCCTGAGGAAGGAGATGGCCTTGATGCGGGAGGAGGCAGCACAAGAGCGATGGCAGCAAGGTGCCATTGGAGACGAGATGGCAGTGCTGCCAGGTGTTCTGAAGGGGGAAGAGGTCATCAAGGAAAAAGATAAACTCCTGAGGGAAGCACAGATGGAGGTGGCATGAGAACGTTAGCTGCAAAGCATTGAGCTGAAGGTAAGAGACTTTCTGAAGACTGAGCTGGCATTGCTGCGAGGCACTGTAGCAGAGGAGGCACTTGAGGGAGTGGAGAGAAAGGTGCCATCAGCCCCAGAAATGGAGGAGCTGGGGAAGGATGAAGGGGTGGTACCAGAGGCACTGGCCCCTCCTGTACTGAACGCACACCAGTGGTTGTAAAGAAAATAAAGACCCAGCAGCTGAAAGTTCCCCAAGGAGGGGAGCAGCCCCCTCCCCAGTTCGTGGAGCACTCTATGGTCCGCCCCTATACTCAGGCTGAACTGGGGGCTGTGGGATTTAAGGGTGGATGGAATTGTTCTGTCGGGATCAGAGATGGAAAAGCTGTCTTTCCTGACAGGGCAGCCGGCCTTGAGGCAGTGATTACAAAATGCGAGGTGACACATACAGTAGCTGAAGCAACGAGAACCTGGAAAGAAATAAGACCTGTTACAGGAGGAATTTGAGGGGCCTGGTGAGAGTTACGAGGATCCAGATGTGGGTTAATTGGATACAGGCAAAAGTAGATGGAAGGAAATTAGCCAGGAAGCCAAATAGGATCTTACTGGAGCTATGGCAACAACTGAAACCAGAGCGGCAGTTCCAGCCATTAAGACCAAAGAGGCAGAGGTCAGGGACAGAGCCACAAGTCTGGCCTGTGTGTCTGCAATACTTTTTGCTGGAGAGGCTGGAGAACAATATTTGAGCTTCCTTGCACAGGGACCATTGCAGAGGACTAAGGGCACATAGATTGAGAGGAAAGAATCCTGGAGGGGTGGAGTGGGTGTAGTGTGGATAAAATGAGCGTTCCTGTGGCCAGGATTCTCACCTGGCTATGGCTGACTAGTTCACTGCACACCTGTGGGCAGTACAAGGCTGTTGACTCTATATGAAGAGCTCCTCCCAGTGCTCTGGGCGTGACATGGTGGCAGGGCTGAAAGGCTGCAGGAGAGCAGAGCAGAAGCTGGAGTGGTGGTAGCACCGAGGACAGAGGCCCAGAGGACAGCTGTGCAGGATGGCTGTGCAGACAGTGGGGCCCAGAGGATGGCTGTGCAGGACAGAGGGGCCCAGAGGCAGAGACCAGCTTGCTGCATGCAGACTCTCTTTAAGTGAACAGGATTTTAGTGACTGACCTGCCACCTGGAAATAAAGTTGGGTATAACCCTTTCACCCCAAGAACGTTTTGCTGTCAATTTCTTTGGTCACATTGAATCCATAGTGAACTTCCCCAGGGCTGAAACCCATTGGCAGGACAATGTGGAAGCAGTGCTTAGCCAGGGCCTACAGTTGTTTCAGTCCACTTTTAAAGACTCGACAGTGTCCTCCCAACTCCTTGCCCCCAACCAAGGTCTGCATCTCACAGGCTGAAAACCTTTAGGGTAGGAAAGGAAGTTCTGGGGAAGAGGAGATTTTAAGTGGGTGGTATACAGAAATAGGAACTGTGGAGTCTTAAGGAGCCGGGCTTGGCCAAAACCCAGACAGGCTTTGAGGCCATATTCAGCCACCATCACACCTGTCCTTCCCTGCTTACCAAGCTTGTTTGTGCGAAAACCCAAATGAGGTATTTGTTCTCATCCTTTCTCACACTACAACACTTGCACAACACTCTTCTGCATATTTAACACCCCTGTGAACATGTGGTCCTATTTCTGTTTTAGAGACAAGGACTGAAGACCAGAGGAAGAAACAAACCAAGCTATTAAATGGCAGAATAGGGACTTGAACCCAAGCTTTCTCTGCTGATTTTGCCCTTCTTTCATCAGACCGTAGCTGACTCAACACCAAATGGATAAGAAATGCTGTACTTTGATTCCCTGATTCTCAAGCATATGAAGAAACTAAAACTTTGAAAAGTTTGATACATAAGCTGGGAAACACTGATGTTTGCAGAAAAATCTATGCTCTGAAATAATACCTCCTTCCAACCCAACTTCACCTTATTTTTTTTTAAATCTCTGGTAGCTGAGTGATTATGTTGTCACAAAGCAAGAATATTTTTTAAAAATGAATCTGTTTCCCAAGAGCTCTTTCCTCCAGAGCTGCTTTGTAGTTTCCTTTGGGCTGATCACAGGCCTGTTGAAAAACGGGCACTACACTTAGAGACCTGGCTGTTTGGCTTTCATTTACCAGCAGTAATGGAATGTCTAGCTGCTAAATTTCTGAATGTTTGGAAATGTTGCTCATGAGAACAAGAAAGCTCAGATCATGCCCTGCCATATTCAACTAGGAACTCCAAAGGATGGCAATCTGAGTAAGCTCTTTCAAGCTGTGACCATCCTTGAGGGTAAGGTGATGCCCAGTACCCACCCCAGCTGCTTCCCCAAAACAGGGAGCCAAAACCCCATGATCTTTCATCTTCCTGGTCGTCCTGAACTGCAGATGGAAAACAGTGTGGTCCTTCCTGGAACTGGGAAGTTTGGGATGCCAGAGATTTTTAAAGAACATTTTTATCCAGAACTCCCCCTTTGGCTCATATTAACCTTTGAAAAGTTTTCCTGTAATTATGCCACTTACCACAGTTTCCAGAATTCTACTCAAAAAAGAAAAGGCTATCTCCATAGTCTTAAACAGCAAATAGCAAGATCAATACCTCTAAGAACTGCACCTATTAAACTATTGACTATAAAATAACTGCTTAACATACAGACATAAATATTTTCAAAAATAAGAAAGGAAGGACTGTAAAGTTGACCAGGCCTGTCTGGAAAAGGACCAAACATTTTAAGTACCTTTATGATTATTTACTTAATTAAAAAAAAATTAAAAACTCAATGAACATGTCAAACAAAATAATTGTGATACCTGAAAAGAGAATTATTAAACTAGAAGAGCTGAGGAAATTACCAAGAATGGCACACAAAGATAAAGAGAGGTAGTGAGACATGGAGAACAGAGTCAGAAAGTCTGATATAAATCTAATGTATGTCTCAGATGAAAGTAAGAAGGGGGATTTTATAGATAGCCACAGAAGCAAGATGCCCCCCACCCCAAATTTGATTCAGATGTTAAAACTGATGACACACGTGCCAACATGGTGTGGAAGGTCTGTTGTTCACATAATGAGGCTTTCTTGGGATGGCAGGGCAAGCTTCCCAAGCCAGTTTCAAAAATGGCTTGAGAAAAGAGGGAAAGGAGATGGCCTCGCATTTTTGTGATGGTTGGGATTCTGTGGGGAGCAGGCTTGTGTGATTTGAACCTCCTGCTGGTACCAAAGGAGAGAGCAGGCAGGCTTTCCCGTCAGCTTGCCCGGTGAGAGGTAGAAGAGAAAGAGGAAGGGATGTGGGTGAAAAGCTCTTAGCAGTCAAACATTACAAAATGAGCCATACTCTTTATTACAAGGGAGAGGAAATGTTCAACAGACAAGAATGACAGATTGTCCAAATTAAAGAATCGTTGGATTTTGGGGGCACAGTAAATCCTGAGAGGAGAAACAGAAATAAATCCACACACAGACACTGTATAGTAAAATTACACAGCAGTGATGTGCTGGAGAGTATGTATTTCACGCTCAGACTCCTCATCTACTCTTTTATGATGTTACCTTTGTCACTGGGGCTGGAAGACTGAGGACTGCATTTCCCATTTCCCAGACTCTCTTGACAGCTGGATTCTGATTATCTCGCACCAATCTAATCTAGGAGGAATAGAGAAACCCCCTGCTTCTGGAGTCATTGGCTCCCGCTCAGTGAGTGGCAGTACCTCCCAGCACCAGGGAGGGGTGTGGGCAAGTGGCTCCAGCCCAGGGAGGGAGCCGCTCCTGATCGTGGGTCTTGCCCCTTTTGTTCCTTTCTCTCTTCAGTACCTCTCTAACTGATTCCCTATATTGAATCCTTATTTTATTGAAATGTTTACTATCAGTAGACTTTCCATGATGCTGGAAATATTCTGTATCTGTGATGTCCTATATAATAGCTATAGCCACTGATGGCTATTGAGTACTTGAAACATAGCTCCTGTGCCTGAGGAACTGCATTTTTTATTATATTTCATTAAAATTTTTAATTTAAATAACCACACTTGGCTAGTGACTACTGAGTTGGACAGCACAGTTTTAATTAAATATGGTCACCTGTTGTTATTGTGATGAAGTAGAGGATAGGAAGGCTCCCTTTTGAGTCAAAGGACTTACACAACTGAAAAGTGGGAGACATGAGTTAACAGCTAGAGAAAAGTGTTCGTAAATCAAATATGAAGGTCCTAAAAATACTTAAAAACCCATATGGTTGTCTTCCCAGGTCAGATTTCCCAATACACACTTAGCTCAGGGTCCTGCAAAGCACAGGATCCTGTGTATCATGGCCTGGAAACAAAACCCATGTTAGAAAAAACTGTGAACGTGATTGCACTTGACACCTGGCCCAGCCAGAGCCTGAATCTGGTGAAAGACACTTGGTCTTGTCACCTGACACCTAGTACCTGTGTCATTGATTGGAAGAGTGGGCTGGGGCTTAAGGAGGTAACGATGGAAGCTCGTTGAAGAGGTGAAATATGTGGTTGACAGTGTAAGCATTTGTTTCAAGGAAAACTGAGAAATCTCTGGTGGGTGAGAGTAGGAACTGAGGGAAGAGGCATTTAACTATTAGTGTTTTGAATGCTACATGCATTCATTGTTGAGATGAACAAGAAAATAACCTAGTTGTTTCCCCTTGTATCAGCCATCTCACATCAGGCTTTTAAATCAGTCGAAATTCATACTTACTGCAAACATTTACAGTAAACCACGTTCATTGTTTTGCTTCACAATTCCATTTTATCCAGAAAATAACTTAAATTTCTCTACCCATTTTAGTCTTTGTGCATCTTCAGTAAGAATGTGTTTAGCTACCTTTGTGAGAAAACTACTTGAGCTAATCGCATCCAAGTTCAGAAGTTTTCTCTACATCCTTACAGCAAATTTCCATACAACTCACAATAAAGTTGTTCTAAGGGATTAATATGAAATTCACTCTTTTTCAAAATAAGAGTTTGTCACTTCTGACTTCTCCTTAAGTGAATGAAATGAAGGGAGCCAGAAGTGGGACATTCCACCTCCCTCTCCTGCCAGCTGGTTTGAGCCTCCAGGGGCCTGATGAGGTGGGCCAGGGCCTTAGCCAGATGTCAAAACTTGTTGCATAAAGTCTGCTCTGTGGTCCATCATACACAGGGCAGAGGGGCCAAAGACTGCAGCAGTGCAGTCTTGCCAGTGGGTTTCAGCCCTGGGCAAGTTCGCTGTGGATTCAATGTGACCAAAGAAATTGACAGCAAAACCTTCTTTGGGGTGAAAGGGTTTATTACCTGGCTTGTTCTCTGGCGGTAGGTTGAGCACTAGCGTCTCTGTCTCTGCCCAAAGCACTGGGCGGAGCTCTCTATATAGCGCAATAATAGTTTATTGCCTAAAGGTGTGGAAGTGGTAGCCTAGCAACAGGCCAGTTACAGCATCAGGTGGTTTAAGTTCAGTGAGGATCCTGGCCATAGGAACCCCAACTTCCCCACAAGTGCTCTGCAGGATAGCTAGTGTGAGCTAAGGGGAGCTGATAGGAGGGAAGGATTCAGGGTCTGAAGGACCTAAGTGGAGCAGTGTTCTTCCTAAGCCAAGGCACAATGGCTGCAACAGATATTTCTGTGATGTCCCTTGCCAATGACATTGGAGCACACATTGATATGGGGCGAGGGTAGCCAAACAAAATTGATGGACATAACCAAACTCACTGGGGGCCTTTCTCCCTTAAATTCTTAGCTCTTTTGTAGAAAACAAAATATGAAAATTTAGGAGAAAAAAAGCAAGCATTAATTACTATCTTTCATCTTTATATAATAAATCTCCTAAGCAATAGTCAATTGATTAGAATGTTTCTGTGTTCATTCACTTAGGAACATAATTAACATTAATTGAACTCAACATTTATCAAGCTTCTACCATGTACTATATTCAGTGGCTGATGCTGAAAGTCCAAAGATGAATAAAACACAATCCCTACTTTCGAGGTGCTCACTAATGAGTAGACAGGCATGTAAATGAATAAATTTAATTGAGTGTCATGTATGTGGTATCAGTTAGCACTTGCTCTGTAACAAACCAACCCCAAATTTATTCAACTCATTCTGAGGCTCAGCTGGGGAGGTCTGGACTGAGCAAGCTTTACTGATCTCTGCTGAGCTCTCTCATGTCTTTGGCAACTGGCAGGTCGGCTGGTGGTTGGGCCATCCCCTCTGTGATCTAGTGGGATGGCTCACAACACATTGGAAATGTCTGATGGTTGACAGGCTCAGCCAATATGATGGTAGTAGCTAACGAGGCCAGGCATTGCTCATAATACAGCAGGATAACGGAGACTTCTTCCCTTGGGAGTGACAGGGGTCTGAACAGCAACAAGAGAGCTCAGTGCTCATGCACTTTACAAGCTTCTGTGATGTTTGCTGATTTTGCATTGGCCAAAGCAATTCACAGGACCTGATCAGAATCAGCAGCAGAGATGGTAAAGTGAGAGAGAGAAGAGGGAGATACTGCCTAGAGGAAAGGGAATGAGCAGCTCCTCAGTGCAGCTTTGAGTGGGAGGGGGCTAAGGCCAAAGAGGGGGGATGACATGCCCCATTATAGTGCCATGCAATCGGAGCTGTAAAAAAAATGAATTAAATCTCCTGGGCAGGATGAAGTGTTACGAGCAATTTGCAGAACCATATTCCAAAGAATGGATTCATGTTTTAATAGAGATTGAAAGGTCCGTTTAGGAATTTTTACCATAGTTTTTAAGTGCAAAAACACCAGTATTTGTGAATATATACTGCTAGTAGTCCTGTGTTTTAAAAAACCGACATCCGATTCATTTAAATCCCAAGACCTATCCATAGTTTGGGGTGCAGTAATATTTAGGGGAAAAAATGGCCTTCATCATTCTCACCAGCCAGTCCCCCTAATTCAGGACCTTCTGAGGTTTCTTGTTATTGAGTCAAATCATGCTTATATCCTCCAGGCCCAGCTTCAGCTTTCTGGTGGGTCTTTGTGGAAGGAGGGCTGCAGGAGGGGCTGAGGGACTAGATGGGAGAAATAGGGCTGTGAGCTTCTTAGACCTAATGCAGGGCTTGTCTCTGAACCCAGCCTCCTTTTATGCATCGAGTTAAATTGTCCTTTTCTGTCACCCTCTTTGTCCCTCAGGCCAGATTCCATTCTCTCTAGTAGGGCTTCTCAAGCCTGCCTGCAAATCACCTGGGAGCTTGTTAAAACGCAGAATCTGGTTCAGAAGGTCTGGGGCGTAGCCTGAAACTCTGCATTTCCAGCTTCCAGGTGAGGCTATGCTGCTGGCATCCAGACCACCCTGTGTAGCAAAGTCAGTAGCTCTTGACATTGGCCACCCATTAGGGTCACCTGGAGAGGTTGAAAATACACAATGTCTGGAATCCACTCCATGGGATTCTGATTGAATTGGTTTAGGGGGATGATGGAGCCTGGCATTATATTTAAACTTTGTCAGGTGGGGTTACTGTGCATGGGAGACACTGTCTCGGCCTGCCATCTTCCTCTGTGGAACAAGACTTTCTTCTCTAATCATGCTACTTTTGAAAGATTCATCCCTGAAGGCCTAGTGTGGGGAAGCTGGGGTTCCTATGGCCATGATCCTCACTGAACTTAAACCACCTGATGATGTAACTGGCCTGTTGCTAGGCTACCACTTCCATACCTTTAGGCAATAACCTGTTATTGCACTATACAGAGAGCTTGCCCCATGGTTCTGGGAGGAGGCAAGAACGCTAGTGTGCAACCTACCACCGGGAGAACAAGTCGGATAATAAACCCTTTCACCCCAAAGAACATTTTGCTGTCAATTTCTTTGGTCACATTGAAACCAATATCGAACTTGCCTGGGGCTGAAACCCATTGACAAGACACCCAGGAACCTGATTCTGGGACTCCAGGCTTATCTCAGGTATATCAGAACCTGAGGGACAAAATATTAAGGAATATTGATTAGTGTTATGCAAAATAAACATTTTGATGTGTTCCTATAGCCACTCATGATTGAACAGCTGCTCATGAGCACGCAGATGTATGGTGTGAGGGAAAGCAGAATGCTGGAGGTCGGAGACCTCTGCCACTTTCTGGATTCAGGCTGTCATGTAGTAAATATAACATCATACTTTAAGAACTTCGTAAAGCTTAAAAGGCCATGCATACCTAAGTTGATATATCTGGCTGTACAGAGTCAGTTGGCCCTGATGGTGAAGGGAGTGGTTTGTCTTGCAGCCCAAGTCTCCTTGACATCTGTTAAAAAATAAAATTCAAAGTAAACTTGAATATCTAATTTTGTTTATTAAATGATTCATGAATTGGGCAACATCACCTCCCTGCATCCCCTCCCTCGCAAGTAGAAGGAAGCTCCAAAGGGCTAGAAAAAGAGGTTTTTAAAGGCAGGGCAAGGACATCATAAACAGAAAGAAATGGATTATTATCCAGTGAGGTCACCTTCAACTGGGGACAAAAGGGTCTTAGATGGATGACCTCATTTCCTTTGGGGGATGGAGAGGGCGCAGATGACATTATCTTATCAATGCTGACCAGAAAATTCCTGACAGACTCCATTTCTGGGGGACGGTGGTGGGGTGGGAGTTGAAACTGCCATTAGGTGAGGTATGGGGTCCCAGTTTGATGACCTGGTCCAGAAGACATGTTGTCAGGCAATCCAATCCAGGGAGACCTCCCTGCACGCTTGGTGAGACCTCAACCCAGGAGAGGTTCTTGCCTCTGACAGAGAAAGAATTCATGAACAGGTCAGACGAGTGTAGGTAAGGAAGAAATTCATTAGAGCAAGAGGAGTAGTAGATGGCAGCCACCACGCAGGCAGCAGAGAGTGAGAAAGAGCAGAGGGAGGAAAGGGAAGCTCACTGAACTCCTGCTCCGCATAGGGCAGACCCCTGGCCCTCTCCTGAAGCTAGGGTCACCTTGATCTGCGTGGTGTGGGAACCAAGGCCCTACTGCCCCAGGATTTGAGGGAGCCATGGAGCACTGGATGGAGTGATATGATGTTTTGAGAACTTCCCAGAGGCAAAGGAAGGTCGAGCAGGCTGCTAACGAGCACAGTCGTGCAGCTGCAGTCCTGTCTGGCTCACCCAGGCAATGGGAACTTGCAAGACCAAATTAGAGATCTCAGTAGCCTTTCCTTGCTTGTCTGAAATAGAGCACAGAGAGAAGACCTGTGCCTAAGTCTAGAAAATTGAATGAAGTATTGAAGTAACAAAGGTGCTTATTAACCTCCCAAAAGGCTTGGAAGAACATGGAGACAAAATGCAATAAGCTGAGCAGCAAGGTTTTATTTAAGGCAAAGTACACACTCAAGAAAAGGGGAGTATGGGCAGCCTCAGAAAGGAGTTTTGCTTAAAGACTTAGGATTCATGTCTTTTAAGGATTTCAAGAATGGGGTAAAGGGCAGGGAAGGGGGTAGACTTGACATGTGGTCTCATGATGTCTATCTCAGGTGACAGACGTTATGTCACCATCCATAGTCCTCTAGATATTCTTTAAGATAAATTTAACACAAGGAATTTACTGGTCCTGTTCTTCTCCAAGATAGCAGTTACCATCAAGCAATGGAAACATGCCATTTAGGACTGCCTGCCCTGCCTTAAGGTTGGGTCCATTGTTGACTAATCACCATAAAATGTTAGGAATCTTACCTCCTCACTCCCTGGTTTTTAAAATGGAATCTTAACTTTAAGATGGAGTCCCTCCTGTTCTCACTATTTATATCCCAGTATTTTTCATCAAAGACTATAACTTAAACTTAATCATGCTCCTTGTCTCATGTCCCTGCTCTACCTCAGAGGGGACCCCTTGCTGGGCCTGACTTTCTTTTTAATGTGTCCTTTTCTGACATTGGAGCACTGGTTCTCAAAGTGGTCCTGGACAAGCTGAGTCAGCATCACCTGAGAGCTGGTTATAAATGCACATTCTTGGGCCCCACTTCAGACCCTACTGAAGCAGAATTTCTGGGGTGAGGCTTACTGATCTCAACTGTGTGTTTAGGATGCACAGTCAACTTGGAGAAATGCCGGAATATGAGGCTTTCTCCATTTGTTGTACCTCTCCCCAAATCTGCACCAACTGTCAAGTGAGACCAGAGATAGAGCAAATCTCCAGGGGCAGATGGCCCAAAGTGGCTCATGTGCACAACTGGAGATGAAATATTAACAGCCAGAGGCGTTGCCGATGATTCTTTCCTTCCATAGGACAAGCCCGAGAAACCTGAAATTAAATGTTCAGCCTCAGAGAAGATTTTCAGGGTCACATTTCAAGACCAGCTCTTTCCAGAAGGTACCAGTTCTTTCCAGAAATGGTCTAGAGGTGGCAGGGTAGCCTGGATCCAAGTACTTCCTTGCCTTTCTCTCAATCTTTCTTTGGGGGTCGTATTTGCCACAGGACTCATATATCTTTCCAGCAAAGTCCACTGTAGCAGCCCCCAAATCCCGTGAAGGAATGTATATGGCTGCAGGCTTTCAAAAAATGGTCCCAGACCAGTAGCATAGTGTCATTTGGGAACTTGTCAGAAGTGCAAATTCTCAGGCTCCACCCTATTAGGCTGGAGGAAAGAAAAACAAGGACATGCAAACAGAACAGAGATACCATAAAAGGAGAACATACCAGACCCCAAGGTCCATGCCTTATATGGAAAGGGGACAGCCCTTCCTGAATTCCATCCTTCTGATGTGCCAACTAAGACCCTGATGTCAGCCTCCTCCCTCTTGGAAGGAAAAAAGTTTCTAGTTGTCTATTATGGCACCTTTAGCCAATCATACCTCTCCATGCCCCCTAGGATAGCTTGCCCACTCCTCCCCCTCCTAATCCCTTATAAGCCCCCATCTCCCTGACCGGGTGTGACTTCCCTGGCCTGTGATACCTAGACGGGGGAACATCACCTGGGAATTGCACTCAAATAAACTGCCTGGCCCTTTGTTGCCTCTCGTCGCCTGCTTATTTCAGCTAGAATTTATCTTACACACCCCAGGCCTACAGAATCAGAAATTGTATTTAAACAGGCCCTGCAGGGGGTTCTGACGCACATCACTGCATCTGAGAACACAGCATCAGGGGCACCATATGCCAAGCATCCTTACTGTCACTCCCCCAAGACTACATTCAGAAAGGGATCTCACAAACTTTCTCTGAAGTGGAAACTGACCAGTTATCACTTCCTCCTTAAGTATCTGACTTTGATAATAGCAGCTAATGCTTATTGAGTGAGTTCCAGGCACCAGGAGTATGCATGTGTGTTCATTTATTTAATCCATACAGTAATCTATGAAGGTGCTATTAGCCCACTTTACAGATGAGAAAACTGAGGCACAGAGCCATTCAGTAACTTGCTGAAGGCCACACAGCTAGTAAGTAGCTTAGCTGGGTTTTAGATCCTGCCAGTCTGGCTCCACAGCCCATGTGCGTAATTGCTATACTCTATTGCCTCTGGTTTTTTTTTTCTTTTCACTTTAAGGATGGAATTAGAAATTCTCTACAACATGCACACATCCTTGACATAATAAAATTTATTTCATTTGCTTTCAAATTCGCCCACATCCTTACTGAATATTTTGACTTTGTACTTTATAACCTGCCAGTTTAAGGATATTGAATAAGGCCTTGATGACTGAACAAATTTCAGAAGCACAGATTTAAATATAGCTCTGATTTGAAGTGAGAACAACGACAGAAATCAATGGACTGATTCTGACTGAGCCATTCCACATGTCCACCAGTGATGGGGCAGTAATTTAGAGAGGGGCACTTCTTTGCCCTGCAAAAAAAAAACCTCTACACACACGGCCGTCTTTTCTTGAGCTCAACTTGCCTATTCGCTGATACATAGGAAAAAACAAAACTAGTACTCAAATGGTTGCTATATGGCAGATATTTTCACTGTAGTTCTCCTTTATCTTCATGCAATCTACTGGAACAGGTATTATTAGTGCCAACATTTCATTTCCAAATGAAAATCTGAGGTACCCAGAGTTTAAGCAGCCTAACTCAGTTACATAGTTAACAAATGGCCCCAATGCACAGCTTTTTTAATCTTTGCAAAATGATGGAATTTGGGTTCAAATCTTGTGCTCCCTTTCTTTCTAGGAAGTCTGCTACCTAAGGCAGAAGAAAAAACTGTCCCATCGTTGCACGGGAATCCTTTTGTGGTGCCCCGTCAATGGTTGTGGTCTGGGAAGGACTCTTGACCACTGTCCAGTCCCATTTATGTCTGAGGTCCTGGGACCCTGGAAATGTCTATGAGAGGTGCTGACAGTGTAGTGTATATGTGCATGAGGATGCTAACTGAAGCTCACGTGTGTCACCTTGGCCTCTGGAGGCATCCTGGGGGAGGTGCTAATGAAGGTGATGTTAGAGAAGACCATGTTTTCCTGGAGCAGCCCTACTGGGCTTCACTGAAGGAAGGTCATCTGCTTTTCACTCAGTCAACGCAAGCAGGAGGCTCCAGGTGATGGAGCAGTGTCCTAGTTTAAATGTTTTCCTTTTTGAACAAAGTCTGTGACTGTTTTAGTTCTGATAACAAACATGCTTTTAGTTGGTGCAAAAATTAGTGTGAAAATTAAAAATAGTGGTAAGACTTCAGGGCATATGCAGTCATATCTAGCTGACTGTACCCAGTAATGAACTCAACAGGATGGGTTCCTGTGTGGCCGTCGCCCAGACAGTGCTTGCCAGATGTCCCTCTGGAGCTCACTCCCAACCAAGTGGTGAAGAAATCCACAGTCCTGCCCCAGGAGTTTCCGCCAAGGGATGACCAAACTCGGCCATGTTCAGGGGCACACAGCCCTTGTCTCAGTTTAGGGTGTGTGCTGTGCTGTGAATGAGCATCACTAGATTTTAGAATGTATTTTAATTGCAGGTATTTTTGGATTTGAACCTAACATTGCTTATAAGACACATCCTGGGAGATAATAAACAGAAAATTCTCTGACATATTTTGTGTTCCTTTCAGAGCCCAAGATCACTGTGTGCAAGACCAAGAATATATGGACATTTTGCCCTAGTAAGTCATGAGTGTTCGTGTTGGTTATTTAAACTGGGGAAATATTTTCATTTAACCATGTGGTGTTGTACCTCAAAGGCCATCTGGGCTTGGCCTCCAGACCCTCAGGAGCTGATAGTATCCCATTTACTGTCAGCCTCAACCATTGTCATTGACCACTGTCTAATATAGAATATGTGACTGTTTTTCAATTTTGTATGAAATTTGGCTTGTTGGGGGAGCCTTGTGTATTTTCCTTGGTCCTTGTCCCCACCACAACAAAGAATTAAAGGGCAGAGACACAGTAGTGAAGCAGAGTAAAAGTTTTATTTAAAGTTACTTAAATAGAGAAAAACTGCAGCAGGCAACCTCAGTGAGGAGAGGCACCCTGAAAGGTTGGAGAGAGAAAGTTTAAGATTAAAAGGTTACACAGTTAGAAAGTGTGGGCAACCTCAGAGAGAGCAGTGCCTCAAAAGGTTGGAGGTTCCCCCTTTTAAGGATTCCTCAGGAATGTGACCATGGACTGGGGGTACAGACTTGTTAAGTGACCTTTAAATACTTAGAATTAACTTAACAAATGGAACTGCCCGCTCTCATTTCTCCCTGGGATACCAGGCATTCTTGGTCTGGGAGCAGATCAAACAGGCTGCCTGCCCAGCCCCCAAGGTGGGCTGAATTATTTATTGTCTGTTTGCTAAAGAGTAAGTTAAGAATCTTACTTCTTAACTTGGGTATTAAAATACAATCTTTAAGATGGAATCCTTCCTGCCTTTTACTATGTTTTTTACTGCTGGGCCTGCATGCTAAATTAGTTGCCTAGGTTACAAAATACTTGATTAGGGCCTAAAGGAGAAAAAAACATCATATAGGTAAAGTTAAAAAATAAGCTGGGCCTGCACGATTAACACAATAAAGACATGGGCTATGTTGAGGTACCCTCCTTTATCTGCGGAATATTTAAACATTCCAGACCAAATTACTCCTGGCTTTTGAGTTTTAATTGAATAACTCTGGGTCTTTTTAGTGGACTTCCCTGGCCTTTTTCTCTTTCCACCCTGCTCATGTATCTATTTTCCTGCCTAACAGGCTCATAAAACTTTTTCAAATATATAATAAATACGATATGATTTACCATCACTGCAGTCATGTGAAACAGCAGGTGTTTTCATGTTTCTGGGTTACTGCCCAAGTCTTATAGTTGAGAACAAAAGATGGGAAGTTGGGAGGAATACAACATCAAGGGCTTCAGAAACCAAGTCCAGGGCTATTCTCACCTAGTGATCCTGAAATTCCCTGTGGAATCTTTCATTAGCTCAAAATTATACAAGAACAGAGACAGGACTTCTCTGCGTTTTTCTGAGAATCTAGAATCCATTTTATAATCATGAACACAGGCTCCTTTGTTGTGTCAAATGATTCTCGAAGCCTCTCAAGTGCTTAATATCCCATTGTTGAGCCCTGGGAAATGAGTGCAAAGACTTTATCACTTAAAATATCAAGATGAGTCATGGTAGGAGAGAAGGCTGGAAGGTGAGGGGTTTGGAGATTGTTAATGGCAGTCAGTCTCAAAACATGGTTCATATCTTGCCATATTCACCACATTCTCAGCACTGATTCCTTGGTAAACCATTTTTCTGGACCCCCAAAGATCACAGTCCTCACAAGAAGAGGCAATGCCAGACTCTGAGGCTCCCCAGGCAGCACTGCTCTCAGTGTAGGAGAAGTGGTGTGGGACTGTTTGTGTTGTCCAGGGACTGGTGCTTGATGCCCAGACAAGGCTAGAGGGAAGCAAACTTGTCTTGTTCTAAAAAGCTGTTCAGTTGGGGCCAGACACCTCCCTTGGACTTTCTAAGATGTGGGTTACCTGCCTTCGCATTTTACTAACTCGTTTGCTGTCTGCTGATGCAGTAGACGGGCTGGGTTGCCCCTGTGCCACCCTGAGCAGGGGACTGAAGAAGCCTATGTGACTGTTGTTTGGTTGCCAAGGAAACATGCATTTTCTGGGAGCCTGGGAACAGCCAGGCTCAAGTCCCATGCCTGATGCCCTCAAAGAGGACTGTGTGTCCGGGGAGGGGTCTCTGGCACTTAAGCGGAGCCAGCATAAAGAGACCGGTAGCGTAAAGAGAGCCAGTTCTCTTTCTCTGCCTTTCTGGTTTGAAAAAAATTTGTATTGTGGTAAAATGTACATAACATAAATTGTACCATTTTTATCATTTGTAAGTGTGCAGCTCAGTGGCATTAAGTACATTCACACTGTTGTGCAACCATCCAGTTTCAGAACTTTTTATCTTGCCAAACTGAAACTCTGTACCCGTTAGAATCCCCATTTCCCCATGTCCCTAGCCCTTGGCAACTGCCGTTCTCCTTCCTGTCTCTATTATTTGATTACGCTAGGTCCTCATGTAAGTGGAATCACAGGACATTTGTCCTTCTGTGACTGGCTTATTTCACCTAGCATGATGTCCTCAAGGTTTATGCATATTTTTAAAAATCCATTCATCCTTTGATGGACACTTGGGTTGCTTCCATCATCTTTTTGCTATTGTAAATAATGCTGCAGTGAACACGGGTATACAAATATCTGAGTCCCTGATTTCAATTTTTAGGGTACATACCCAGCAGAATTGCTGGATTGATTCATATAAAATTCCATGTCCAATTTTTTTTTAGGAATTGCCACATAATTTTCCACAGTTTCTGCACTATTTTACATTCCCACTAGCAAGGAAAAATGGGTCTAATTTCTTCACATCCCAGCCAATAATTGTTTTCTGTTTGGTTTTTTATAAGAGCCAACCTAATGGGTGTGAAATGACATTTCATTGAGGTTTTGATTTGCGTTGCCCTAATAATTAGTGATACTGAGCATCTCTTCATGTATTTATTGGCTATTTTGCATATCTTTTTTGGGGAAATATTTATTCAAGTCTTTTGCTCATTTTTTAAATCAGGTTTTTCGTTGCTGTTGTGCTTGTTGAGTTGTAAGAGCTCTTTACATAGTCTGAATAGCAATCTCTTATTAGATATATATGATTTGCAAATATTTTTTTATATTCCTTGGGTTGCTGTTCACCCTTTTCTGCTTTCTCTGATTTAACTGAACATTTTATGTGATTCTGTTTTATCTCCTCTGTTGGTATATCAATTCTCCTTTTTAAAATAATTTAAATTGTTTTCCTAGAGTTTCCAATATACATTTTTAATCAAAATTTACATTCAAATAACACTATGTTGCTTCACATGTAGTATAGATGTCTTAGAACAGAAAAATTCCAATTCCTCCCTCACATTCTTATGACAGTTCTGTCATTCTTTTCACTTACTCATGAGTGTCATCCCCCAATACACCATTGCTATTATTATTATTTTAAATAGTAAATTAAGAAAAGTGAAAGATTTTATTTTGCCTCCACTTATTCCTTCTTTGATATTCTTTATGTAAATATCATATTCTTTCTCCCTGAAGAACTTTTAACATTGAAGAGCAGGTATGCTTGTGATTAATTTCTTTTTTTTTTTTTTTGTCTAAGAAAGTCTTAACTTCTTTACTTTTTATAATTCTCCTCCATATAGAATTCTAAGTTGGTGGGGGATTTTTTTCTTTCAACACTTTAAATATTTTACTCCATTTTCTTCTTGCCTGCATGAATTCTGATGAGAAATATGTTAATTTTGTCTTTCTTTGTTCCTTTCTAGAGAAAGTTTCCTTCCCCACCCACTGGCTTATTTCAAGATTTCAAGATATTTCTCTGTGTCTTTGGCTAAATGCAGTTTGAATATGATTTGTTTAGGTGTAGGTTTTGTGTGTGCATGCATGCATCCATGTGAGTGTGTGCACATGTGTATTTACACTGCTGAGTGTCCTCTGAGCTTCCTGGATCTGTCTGTCACTGCCTTTGGCAAGTTTTTGGCCATTACTTTAAATGTTTCTTCTGTTCTTCTCCCTCTTTCTCTTCCTTTCCGTATTCTCATTACACATTTTGGGATGGTCCCACAGTTTGGATACTCTCTTCTCTCTTTTCTATCTTTTTTCCTCTCTGAATTTCAGTTGGGAACCATCTATTGACCCAAGTTCAAGCTCAGTGATTCTTTCCTTGGCCATGTCCAGTCTACTGCTGAGCCCATCAGAAGCATTCTTCATCTCTGTAACAGTGATTTTGATTTCTAGCATTTCCTTTCAATTTATTCTTAGAGTTTCCACATCTGTGCTTCTATTCGCCATCTGTTCTTAATTGTCTACTTTTTCAGTGGAGCCTTTAACATATCAATTGAAATTATTTTAAATTCTGTATCTTACAATTCTAGCATCTTTGATATCTGATAATCACTTTCTCAGCAAAGACGCCCTGGCAGCTGATCTGCGATGTCATGCGTCCCTTTCCCTGCCCTCTTCTGTCCTTCTCCCTGGTTTATTATCTCCCCCCAAATACTGACAACTATACATTTTACTTCATTATCTTGTTGATTGTCGGTCTCCTGCAGAAGAATGTAAACTCTCTAAGTGCAGTGACGTTTCCCTCTCAAGTTTACTGCTATATTCACAGCACCTGACACATATTAGGAGTTCAAAAAACATTCGTTTAGAGAAAAAATAAATCAAGGTAGTCTGGGTTGTCTGGTCCTCTTAATGTTTATTAGAGCAGATTCCTTACACAATATGTTTTTAATGTTTTTTTAATTTCCATAGGTGGTTTGGTTCCCTAAAAAGGCATCCTCACATTTGTGCAGCTTTTATGGTCCCTCATGCCCACCCAATTTTTATTGTCTAACACTGTGACCTCAACTACCACCAGGGCCTACTATAGCATGCTGGGTGCACACTGAAAATGGGAAGCACCTCAGTGATCAGCGGATGAATGGGTTCATAGTCTCAGAATACTCTGAAACAAGTGTAGTAAGATTTTGTAAGTCATGCATCCAATTGGACTGCCTGTCCCTTTTGGCTCAACATGTTCACTTGAACATCTGAATCAGCTTCCCTGTGCCCTTCAGTCAATGTTTTGCAGTCTTGAAGCCTCTGTGCTGTGTGCCAGCTGCAACCCCCATCCCATGACGTACCTTTCATATGCCTTCCCCCTCCACTGTCTCCAATTAGTGAACTCTTACTTGTTTCTCTAGACAGGCTTAAATGTCACCTCTTCTCTGCAGCATTTCTTGATTGCCACTGATGGTTGGCACCTCCTTTTCTGTTCCCAGAGCACCCGGCACATTGTTCAATGAGCACATTTAGCACATTGCCATAACAGTTTTATTTAATTGTCTGTTCACCCAAGGCACTGAGAGCCCATCAAAACCAGGGCCTGTGATTTCATGTCATCACTCCACGGCTTTGTACATCAAAGTACCTACTACTCACTTATTGAAAAGAAAATCCACTTGGGGCAGGGAAGCGTACCTGGAGCTGGATTCCGATGATAATTCCTGAACATGTGTGCAATATTCCAGCTAAGATTCCCAGGTCCTGGAAGGCCTTGGGATTTGGGAGAGCTCAGGAAGCAGTTGAGCCTAGATGCTGAGACTTGGAATACCAGATGGGCTTCTGTAGGCATCACTACATCAATTTTTAACAGATAGAAGGTCAAAGCTTTCTTGAACTGCTTTCTTTGACTTTCTGCCGATGGTAGAGCCTGTGCTAATCTCCCAAATCCACTATTGTTTCCTTTCTTAGTAATACAAGGTGGCTGGAATAAAGCCCTCATGTCCTGGCATTCCTTGCAGCTAGATGTGGCCTTGTAAGTTCTGGTCAAAAGTGCTGGAAGCAGATAGATTATCACCTCTTCTAGGAAGTGTCCTTAACAAGAGGAGTGTGTTGCCCTTCCTGTCTCTTTCCCCTTCCTGCTGGCTGGAATGTGAATGTGATGGCTGGAGCTCAAGCAATGGCTGTCCTGTACTATGAGGTGAAGGCCACCTGCAGAGGATGGCAAAGCAGCAAGACAGGAGAATGGGCCTTGTACCCTCATGAAGGCACACCTCCAGCCCGACTTCCCAGATATGGACTTATGCACAGGAGAGGAATAAATCTTTGTCTTGATTAAGTCTCTATTGTTGTGGATTTTCAATCACACATAAGCACATCAATCCTAATTGTAAGATAAATTTTAGCCGAAATAAGCAGGCGAAGAGAGGCAACAAAGGGCCAGGTAGTTTATTTGAATGCCCCGGGTGAGGTTCCCTAGTCTATGGAAATGGAGGTTGGGGAAGTTGCATGAAAGTAGATAGGCAGCGAATTTTTAAAGAAGGTAGAGGGAGGCAGAGCTTAGATTTACAGCGGTGGGAGGATTGACTAGTTTAAGGTACATTTTTCAGGTTGGGAGGGGCCAGCAGCCGGGGACTTTGGCACGTCATCAGTGTCTGACGTGCTCGCCCCTCTCCCCAGTGCCTTCAACTTTACGCTAATAAACTGCATTATGCAGCCCCTTTCACCAGTTGCCATAAGGTTAGTCTTGAGACTGGTCAACTTAGACTTGTGTGACAGCTAATTCAAAGGTATGTCTCAAAATAATTCTCTTTATTAAAACCACTAGCTTGCAGTTAGATTGAGATTCTGCTTTTATATTTTATGGTTAAGTAAGTATTCACAGCCAAGCCACAATGTATACTATGATTACAATGCCTTTCTTGTACAACAGGTTTTTGATGGATGTAATTGTTTATGTGAACTATTAGTAATTTAATCTCACTTTTTTTGTTCATACTTTAAAAATTCACTCAACATGATTAAAAACTTTCTAAAAACAGGTTTCTTTTTCTTGGAAATATCCATTATGGAGCCCTTCGCCTTCCTGCTCTACATTGGAATTGTTCTTGCCAGAATTTCTGCACAGCTTTCATGCTGGGACTTTCCTGTTATTTTGGATAATCCCTCTTCCTTCCCTCTGTGTAGGGTTCCCCTTTTCTTGAGTCTGATGTCTCTTTCTTGGTTTACCCTCTTGTGTTGTGAGGCAGTAGCTATCTGAGAATTGGGCATCTGGGAGGTAATCTCTCTGTTTCAATGTCTGGAAATAGCTTTAGTCTATTCTCTCTCTTCCCTTTTCTCTCTCTTTCATTTCGGATAGTTTTCTCACCATGTCTTTAGATTTACTAATCTTTTATTCTGCAGTACTAATCTATGAATCCCATCAAGCAAATTTTTCATCCTAAGATACTGGAGTTTTCATCTTTTGAAATTTGATGTAAGTCTTTTTATACCCTCTAGGTCTCTATATCTACTTATGATTCTCAATCTTTCCTTGTTCTTCCTTGTTTATCCCCATTTATTGTTCCTTTACCATCACAATTTTTGGAGGGAGTGGCACTACATATATGTGTTCAAACTGCCATGTTTACCAAAATCCCAGAGACTTTGACTTTGAATTATATTATGAGGAACTTATATATAAGTTATACATATAACTTAGCTGATGTCTCAGCCAACAACAGAAAGAAGAGAGGAAGTTGTTACTATTGTTGCAGAAGTGACCGAATGAGCAGAGGACGTTTTCTACTCTCCTTTTACTGGGTCACCCTTTTCTCTCTCATACAACTGAGAGTGATAAAGTCCAGACTAACCTCCTGTTCCAAATCCTGCCTTCCTTCTTCTTTGCCACAGCTACTGATGCAAAGGTGAAATCACTCGGTCATTAGTCACATAGTATCACTGGAACCCTTATAAAGTTATCACCCAAGTGGGCCAGTCTTGGAGAAGTACCAACATCCAAGAAACACAGTCAAGCTACTGAAGAGAAATTCCAAAATGACTTTATTCCTTCTTGTATTTCTAAATACTACACAGGAAGACTGATAAAACCCCATGTTCTATCCCATTAGCTGTTATACTTTCAGCAGCCATACCCACAGCTCTCCTTTCAAAATAGCATGAAAACACCCCTTCCAACCTTGCTTTTAGATTTTTTTTTCTTTCTCATCCCCATTTCCCTCTAGTGTTGCATTCTGAAGCCAAAATAATAAGTTTGACAGAGCACAGCCTGCCTCAGGCTGATGAACTCAGAATACTCTTGGTGGGAAGGGCTAGGTGGAAGGCGAGAATCAGCATATCATTATGTTTTCCCAGCCACATACATATTTGCAGCAGAAGCTGGGGGAGAAGTTTCCTTCCTCTAGCACTGCTTGTTCAGCAGCTGCTCTCAGCCCCTGCATAGTGACTTTTCTCCCAGGGGCTTCACGTGTTCATGCTTGCACCCAACCCCAAATAAAATCCCTTTTACTAAGGTGGATGTCAGGGATTAGGTTATTTATCTTCCAGGGGCTTTTACATTTTTAGGGGCAAAGCTTTAATCCAAGGTCCTTTCATTCCCCAGCAAGTCTAGGAATGGGTCTGAGATATCATCCCTGTCCATAAGAAATGAGACCATAGAGATATCCATTCAGCCAGGAAACATATGGAGAACTCCGCCTGAGATGGCCCAGGGGTACATGTACTGGAATTAGAAAAGTAGGTTAAAGGAACAATGGTTGAACATCTCCTTCTTCATAGAAATAAAGCTCCTTAACTCAAAAGAGCATGACAGAACTTGAAAAGGGCCACTCAACATTATCCTTGGAGAGATAGTATCTGCCAGGTGCTAAGTGACTGGTCAAGTTCACTTGCCATTTATTTTCATTTTCCTCTTGCCCCACAGCCTTAATGAGATCATTCTATTCTCTAAAATGAAAGAGGGATAAAGATTCATTTTCTCTTAATGTACAGAGAACCTGGATGAAAACCTCCTAGGAATTAATATAAGGCAGTCTGTCTTCTGTCGAAGATACCATAGGGAATTAGATGCAGCTAAGGGTAAAATAAAAGCAAAATTGTCTTTTATCTTAAAGACATAGGAGTGAGGGGGAGACATAGTTATTTCACAAGTCTACTTAAAAGTAATTACATACATTGGATAGTTAGGGGTACAATCCTAATTTAGGAATGATCTCCTTATGAGTATCTGCTGAGTATTAGTTTATGTGTTTTACAAATAACTAATCATTGCAGTTATTTGTACAAAAACAAGTGATTTTTATCCTCCATTTGCCTGTGAAGAAACTGAGGCACAGAGGGGTCAAATGACACTCCTGAGATCACACCATGACTGAGCAGATCTGTGTTCCAATCCATGTCTTCTGGAGCTAAAACACAGGCTTGTTAATCCCACTCTTGGTATTTATCCAAAGGAAATGAAATCACTATCTTGACGAAGTATCTGTACCCCATGTTCATGGCAGCACTACTCACAATAGCCAAGACATGGAAACAACTAAGTGAATGGATAAAGAAAATGTGGTATATGGGATGGAATACTATACACCCATAAAAAGAAGGAAATCCTGCCATTTGCAACAACATGGATGAAACTTGAGGGCTTAATATGAAGTGAAATAAGACAAAAAAAAAGGCAAATACTGTATGATCTCCCTCATATGTGGAATCTAAAGACATAGAATTCACAGAAACCAAGTAGAATGGTTGTCAGGGGGCTGTGGGATGGAGAATGTTGGTCACAGGGTACACACTTTCAGTTATAAGATGAATAAGTTTCAGGGAGGTAATGTGCAACAGCATGGTGACTATAGTTAACAATACAGTATCTATACTTGACAGTTCTGAGAGTATGGCCTTAATGTTTCACCATAACAATGACAACAAAATAATAATTGTGTGAGGTGAAGGGGTGTCATCTAACCTTATAGAGGTAAACATTTCACATCATATACATGTATCAAACCAGCACATTGTACACCTTAAACTTACACAGTGTTGTATGTCAATTATATCTCAATAAAGCTGGAAAAAATAAAACCAGAAACATGGGCTCTTTCCATTCTACCATCCTATCTTTTCTTTGGTACTTAGAGGTGCTAGGGGCCCAGAAACATATTGGCTTAATTCATGTTAATCAGAAAGAACTTTGCATCACCTCTAAATTGTCTGTTTGTTTCTGGTTTTGGATCACATATGCTTAGATTTACATTGTGTCCAGTAATTTCTCAGGATTATGATGGGAATTATTATTCTATTAGCATCGCACAAAATGAACAGGACTTTTAAGAATCATCTTGACCTTTTGGTGGAAGAGTCGTTCCTCCTTAAGAGCGCTGATGAACGCATGTGGCCAGTGTTTACCATTTGACATCTGAAAAGCGGACTGTCTTCTTGACTCTACTGACTCTATTTGACTCTACTGTGGCATGTATATTTCACCACATAGAATTTCAAGTAGTAAAAGCATTTTTTATTTTTGTACTGCAGAGACTTTCTTTATAATGGAGACACCTTAATTCAACTCAAGCACATGGCCCTGAAAAATGACACTGTTGTGCATAACTGCTGAAAAGGGACCTTCTCCCAGTGTAACCACAGAAGTGGCTGAATTCATCTCTGAGAGTGCATTAATCTATGAATGGAGGAGAAAACAACAGTCCCTCATGAGTCCTGAGAAATCTTCCAGATCATTGGGACCCTGTGGTTATTTCCGGACAGCTAAGACCCAGTAAAGAAATAGGAGCAACAGGAGATAATGCAGTCCTGGTGGCCCACCTCTACTCCCAGCCTTCCCTTAAAAATACGTGTGCATGTGGGAGCTGTTAAGTGATTTACTAAAGCTGAGCCAAGTCTTTTGCTTCTGTATACATCCTGGGTTTTTTTTTCACCTCCAAACTGGGCTTATTTTGACCTTTCTATCAGTAACACCTCCCTCAACTTCCCCACCCCCTACCACTCACCTCTGCTTCTCCACCTTTGCTTGGTCCATGCCTGTACAACCTGTCCACTCTTCCAGAAGCCTCCACCAAAGCTAAGACTGTGCTTCTCTCCATTACAGTTCACATCTTATCTTGGCACCATTGCAATATAGTGTGTATCTGTCTCCCACAGTGAAATGGGAGTTACTTCTGTGCAAAGTCTGGGCATATGTTTATTCTTCAAGCACAAAGCACAGAGTTTGGCATGGAATTGGTGTTCAATAAATATGCTGAATAAATGACTAAATAAATGAGTAAATCTATAACCATGCTAAACATCAAAAATGTCAGTCAGGAAGGCATCAGCAAGGCTTTTATTTCTGGAGGGGAGACTAGCTGACCCACAGGACCCAGGGGGTGGGAACAGTCTAAGGATGTGAAGCTGTGCCTCCACAGGGACCAAGACCCAGAGAAGCAGTAAAGCCCCAGTGCTCTGGCTGCCCTCCAGGACAAACAGGCTGGCTGTGAACTTGAAGTTACCCAAGGAGTTTCAACTGGGGCAACAATAACTTAACTGATCTAGAAGGAACCAAATGTTGAGCTTGCCCTCGGGTCCTTGACTAGTTTCCTTCCCAGGCAGTTTGTCCATCCTTGCCTCACAGCTCCTCACAGGCAGACTGACCTGCTGTCTGTCTTCTGCTCTGTGGCAGGCACTGTGTCACCCTGTGCCTCCTGGTCCCCAGCTCCCAGTGGGTGCATAGCACAAGGGGACAAATGAGTATAAGGCACCAGGGATGACCAGAGTGGGGGCTGGAGATGCCGGTTGCTCAAAGACCCTGAGCCCAAGTGTGCAACTTTCCCCCAAAGGCCAATAGTTGGCACCATGTCTATCACTGAGAAAGATATTAAGAATCAGAGATAAATGTCACCCTTACTTCATCAAAAATCTTAACAGAAGTGCCTAATGGGGTTCTGGGCACTCCCCGTAAGAAAGACCATGGAAATGAATTGAATCCAGAGAGGTGAAACAAGCTGACAATATAAGGATGTTGTCAAGTGTTGCTTCCAAAGCGTATTCCAGAAAACATCTGATCCTTCGAGATGCTCTATGAAAAAAGTCGTATCAAATACATTTAAAACCCCTATGTTCCTTTTCTATTTATGATGCATTTTAGTCTATTAATGGAGCCGGGCTTTTCTTTAGTAAAGGAAATCACTTTTGTTCTATTCAGTGTTTGCCAAACTGATTTGTCCATGGAATCCTGATTTTACATAAAATCTATTAGGACCCCAAAGGTTACACTTTAAGAACTGATGTGCTTCAGTTTCTTCATACTGTACTGATGACAGCAAATACATCTCATAGTTAAGATCATAGACTTTGGAGCAAGAATATCTGGGTTTAGGTCTTAATAGCAGTGTGGTCTCAGGAGCCAATAAATGTAGAGTGCCCAATCTGGTTCTAGTACATTAGTTGGAATGAGTAAATGATGGCAGCTTTCATTAAAACTGCATGACATTAAAATAAATCTTTATGCACCATGAAGCAAAGGAATAGGGAGAATCTAGATGTGCTGCTCAAATCTACATCAAATCCTGATCCTGAGTTTGGTGAGACAAGTTTATGGATAATCACCAAGCAAATTAGGGATCTTTCATGTCCTCTGCAATGGGGGATAGACCTTTCCGAAGACACGGCTTTGACTCTCAGAGATTTACTGGGAGAGAAAAGGGACTGAGCAATAAATGACAGCACATAGAGGCTAATGTACTTCTCAGAGTGTAAACTTGCCATCTGGGTTTAAAGCAGAAGGAAATCAATGAACCAGATCTGAGTTTTCAGAGACAGGGAGGGTGTGGAAGCTCAAGAGAGGGGACTCAGGTAAGGACAAGCCGAAGTGGAATAGGGTTGAAGCAGGGATGAGCTCCATGGGGGTGTGCACAGGCGAGTGGGCGGGAAGTGGAGCAAGAGCCGTCAGTGGATCGGGATTGATGGTGGAAAGCTTTGAAAGTGTGAGCAGACCTGAGATGCTAGGAGTTGAAACTTCCAAAGTAACCATTGAAGGTTTTTGAGGAGGGAAATGGTGTTATTTAAACAATGTTTTAAGGCAAATGAGGCGGGCAGCAGTGGTGAGTGGGAAAGGAGAGATCAGAAGGTTTGGGTACGAGACAAAATAGGGTAAAAGCTGACATTTACAAACTAGTGAGCATGATAATCCTACAAGATGACTGAGGCACAAGATAACTTCTGAGGGGTTTGGTTGTTGAGCTAAAAGGTCAGATTCATATGGATCATTTCAGAAATCAGCCCCTTGGATTCACACCTCTCACCCATGTGCACACAGAATCACAAATGCTAAGTGTGCTGTCAAGATGATGTTTTGGCCTCCATCTTCCTAACTCCTGTTTTCTCTCTTAATTGGTTCAGGATTCATGTGGGGAACAGAGGGGTGGTGTTGAAACACAGGGGAGGAAAGACTGTTCTCATCACAGCATTGTCCCAGCTACATCTGATGCATCTTATAAACCCAGGAGGTAAGTCTCAAAATGCTGGGCATAGAAGAGCCCAAAGCTGCGAAGATCCCATGTCCTTGCGGTTAACCTTTGGGATGACTCTTCTGTGAGACAACAAATATATTTTGTGTTGGGTTTTCTGTTGGTTGATAGTCAAAAATGTTTATCTTCCAAGCACTGGAATAGACACTTTGTACACATAATATAATTTAATCCTTAACATTGTTCTTCATGATAAGTACTAGTATGTCCATTTTATAGTAAAGAAGTGTCCATTGTACATTTTATCAGAGAAGAATAAGCTGTAAGTATATCTTACAGAATTTAATTGGTATTGTAGTTATGGGGAAGGCTCCAGGTCCTAGGACACGCTCAGTATTTTAGCAAAGGTGGAGCTGTTGGACATACCAGTGTGTTCTCTGCACCTAGTCTCTTTTCTCATCAGCCCAAGGAGCTAGTAAATGCTTGCCTGAAATTCTTTACCAGTGGTTTTCAACCCTGGATATACATTGAATCCCCTGGGAAGTTTTTAAAAATCCCAATTCCAAGACTATAAATTTTTTTAACATTGGTAGTGTCAGAGTAGACTGTTAGACATAAGCAGGTGAAAGAGGCCAAACAAGACTCCTCCCTGGCCAATCCCTAAGCCCTCCTTAGTTTCCAGATCCTTAGTCAAGGACGCCTAGATTGTCAAGAGGCCCAGGACCACAGGAGCTTTCCTGATTACAAGGTGTGGGTAAAATTGCAATATTTCCAGAATCTCTCAGCAGGCCTTAGAGCATCTCCATATCAATAGGTGTTTCCAAGGGGTGGAGAGAGGTAGTTCATCTCCACATCAATAGGTAATTACACAGGGGGAGCAAGGGCATATCTGGACAGGAGAGGTTGTGTGGGCCCCTATTTTGCAGCTGGGTCATGAGAGACGGGCACTCAAAAGTGGAAGACTGCTTGTTAAGCAATAAACAGGTTTCTCCCACTTTTTTGTTCCTTTTGACTGACTTCGGCTTCAAAGGTAATTTGCCCTGGGCTGGGAATATATTTTCCCCCCAGAGTTACACAAGGCATGGGTGAGCTCTGAAGACCTTGTCCAAAAGTAACCCTACTTCATTAAACTAACATCTAAATCTAATTTGCATTGTGTTTTTGGCCCCCCTGTGGGTTTCGTTTAGGTACTTATGGGTAAGGTGCCTGTACACTGAGAAAACGTTTATATCATCTAGAGTTGTCACTCAACCTATCAATCAAAGGACATGAGAGGCAGGGCAGGACTTCCTGAGAAAAAACAGACCACTTAACCCTAATAGCAGGGCTGTTTCTGGTTTCCAGACAGCCTACTCCTGGCTAGAGTGTGTACTTTTCACTTTAACCCAACAAATTCTCAATACGTTTTTCTTGCTATCTGGTCTCTCAGGGAACCATCATGCATTCTACCAGTTGCAGTAGAAGTTTATCAGTTGTACTGATTTTTTTTTAAAGAGCCAGCTATTTGTTTCATTAGTTTTCTGTTTTTCTGTTTTAAATCCTATGGATATCTGTCATCTGTATCACTTCCTTCTTTTCTGCTTGGTTTGGGCTTATTTTTTGATACTTTCTCTATTTTTCTACTTTCTTGAAGTGGGAACTTAAATTTGAAAAGATTGGAGATCTTTTCTCAAATCTAAGCATTTAGTGCTATAAATTTTCCTTTTAGTTTTGCTTTAGATGTAACTCAGAATTTTTGATATGTTGTTTTCATTGCCATTCAGTTTTATCTACTTTTCAAATTTTCCTTTGAGACTTCTTTGGCCCATTGACTATTAAAGAACATGTTAATTTTTCAAGTGTTTGGAGATTTTTTTATGTCTTTTTATTATTCATTTCTAGTTTGATTTCATTATGGTCAGGATATACTCTGTACAATTTGAAATCTTTTAAATGTGTTTATGATCCAGGATGTGGTCAATCGTGTTGAATAATAACCTTTTTATTTACCTCTTCTGATTTTTTTCATCCCTCTATACTGAATCAAGTTAGCATCTAGCATCATTTCCTTACAATAATATAGCTTTGTTCCCATTCACCTCTTTTGTGCTATTATTGTTAAGTATGTTATGCTCCTATATGTTATAGACTCATCAATACTATTATATAATAGTTGGATACAATTCCCTTTAAAATCAGTTAACAGAAGAAACATGCAAATATATTGTCTTTCTTAATTATTTACTAATTGTGTTTACCAGCACTCTGTGTGTGTGTGTGTGTGTGTGTGTGTGTGTGTGTGTGTGTGTATTCAAACTTCTGTCTTGTATCATTTGCTCAGTCTGAAGTACATACTCTAATACCTCTTGTAAGGTAGCTCTCTAATTTTTTCCTTCCCTGATCCTTCCATTAAGATTCTGATGAATCTGTTCCTATTAGTGTCACACTCAGATGTTATCGTCCATTTATTACTAGCTGAATGCATGATTGTCTGGGACTGAAAGAGTGAAAATCAACTTGGACTGAAAAAAAATTAAGGAGGCCTGCTGTGAATCAGCCTGAGAGGACGGACTCAGGCAAAGCCAAATGCCAAGTTCCAGGAAACAGCATTTCTCCTAAGGTCTGGCTGCAGCTGTAAAAATGCTGTGACAATCCCCACTTTGAATGACCTCTGCTTTCTTACTAATAATGTCCCTCGATCTGCTTTCCTACACCCGTCTTTGACTAGGGATACCCAAATGCTAAGCTTTCTTGCTCATGATGATACTCAACCCCTGTCAATCACCACTGCTCCTAATCATAACTTAGAAACTGCAGCCAGTACAGAAATGATTCCTGCTTCCTTTAGTCCCTCCTCAGATCCTTCAGCAGGAGGCTTGACATTACACATCTCCTCTCTTCTCCCCAGCAGCACTCTCAGCTCCTCCCAAGTGCCTCCCTCACTGCATCAAGTCGATAAATCTGATTTTGTTGGAGCACAGTCTTGTCCCTGATGGTCTGTGTCTAATCACGCTTTAATAGAGAGGGAATGGACCCTTGGCCCTGTATTTGGGAGAGGACGAAGTGGTGATGTTTGTTTATATTATATTTGATTACCAATTTTAGATCCCAGGTCCGGAACAGAACCCAAAAGACTGAAATTGTCAATGAATACTTTTCATCACATTTCAAATCAGATTCTACCCCTGCCTCCCATATCATAAATCAAGCACAGCAATTTTTCATTTAATTGAATTACAGTCTTTAAAGTTATTTATAATACCAGCATTCTCCACCTGAGGAATAATTATGGCAAACTAGAGTTAAGAGCTTTGAGATGATTAAATGCCATTGCTCTGAATCGTTAAGCTAGTATATTACTTCAGTATCTTGACTTGGCCTAGGCATTTATCTTTTACATGTTCATTTATTCATCCATTTACTCAAACATTTTTCAATAACCTCCTGTAAGCAGAACACATCCTAGGTCTCAGAACTTAAAGTGGATTAGACACAGCCCCTGCTTTCAGAAAGCTTGCACTGAGGTTGGGGAGGAAACCAGTGGGCAGCCCAAGTGGAGAGATGAAAAACCCTGGGGGTGAGTTCAGGAACTCCAAGCACAGGGTGTCAGGCAGAAGTCCCAAGGGCTTTGAGGCCAATCTGGATGACAGGGCATGAGGTGGGGAAGACCGTGAGCACATGACCATATCCCTTGAGGGAGGAGGGCGTGCAGCCAGGATGTCTGTGGATAGCAGAGCTGAGGAGGGGTAGGACGGCTTAGCCAGAAGTGAGCCGCCGAGAAGTATGGCAGTTTAGGGGAGGGTGGAGGACAGTGTCTCCTCTCAAGGTGACCCGGAATACCTGCTGTGCTGGATGCTGAGTGGCCTCCCCACCCACCCCTTCCCCTGCAAGTCCTCAGGGAAGGAGAGAAAGTGAGGGTGCAGCATTCAGGGAAAAAATTGCAGATCAAGAGGGGGTTTTATCCTGGTCCAAAGGCCCAGAGGGAGGGTGGCACAGAGAGGAGGGAGGCAATGCATGCTTGGCTGGAAGAGGAGCACTGCAGACAGCATGGTGCTTACCTCCCCTTCAGTGGGGCTGTGGCCGTGGGCAGCATGTGTGGGGCCATGTTTGAGTGGAGTTACTGGGCCCATTGGGTTGGGCTGTTTTGAGGAAACCTAATGACTGAGGCATTGGGCTGGGCTGGGCTGTCAGCTGAACAGCTAGCAGTGACTGGCCTGGGTGCCCAAGGCCTCAGAACATCAGATGCCATGTTTAAAATCCCAAGGTTGATGTAGGCAGAAACCAGAGGTGGCTCAGAACCCCCTGGAGAGTTCTGGCTGTCCTGGGAAGGGTCTCAACAGCATTATTCATAGTCCCTCCATGAGCATTGTCGCTAAGCCATTGTCCTGTTTGGCAGCAAGCCACAGGGCCTGACAGAAATCCAATTTATAGTTATTAATTGGCACCTACTATGTATTGAGCACATGGTAGGAACTTTATCTATAGCATTGACCTAGACAGTTGGGATCCATGCCCTCCGGCCCTCAGGCTCCCATGATGTTTCCGTGTCTGGGCATTAAACCAAGAATGGTAGGTGTCATGAGTGGTACAAGCTTCCTAGAGGAGAACATCAAGGGGAATCTGCCTTGTGTGTGCCTTGTGTGAGTCCCTGTTGGAACCCCACCTCTAAGCTGGAGTGGAGGAGTGCATCCTCAGGGCATGCTCTCACCACCTGCACAGAACAGGGGCTGCAGCCCACTGAAGCGCAGCACTCACGCACTCAGGACCTGGAAGAATTTCTAAGCAGTTCTTCACTTCCGGTGCCAGCCATGCCCTCTCATTCTGCCAGAGAATATTCACAGGGATGCTCAGGAGTGGAGTCTGTCTTCTCTCACCCAGTATCCCCTCGGCAGACACAGGCCCTCCCCTCTGCTTTCTGGGGCAACTTCACACATCCAACCCTTCTTGCGGGCACTGGCCCACAGGCCTCTCTCCATTAGACCATCGCTCTTTCCTCTTCTGTGTGGTCTGGTTGCAGGATCCCACCTCCTCTCCTTGGCCTGCAGTTCCAGGTCGCAGCCACTCTGCTCATCGGATCCCACCCTGATAAGGGAGGGGCCCAGGGGGTCCTGCTGGTGGGGCACCAAGCTGGAGCACAGACTGGTGGCAGCCCTTCTTTGAAGATGGGGGTATAGTAGGGCTGTGATTTTCAGGGTCCAGTACTTCTGAATGGCTTAGTGAAAAGAGCTGTTGCACTGATCTGGGCCATCCACACTGGGACTGTAAGCTAGAGAGAAACATTTATTTGTTCTTCAAACCACAGTATTGTAATATGAGTCTCATTACCAGAATGTCTCTTTGTTTTCTAGTTGAGTGAGAAGGGACCCTGTCCCCCAATAAAAAGGTACATTTACAGTGCTGTCCATCACTTAAGTGACTCTCCTGTGGCTTTCCTTCCCTGGACGCTCCTCACTCTTTATCTGCTTACGGTCATGGCAAGTTTTCCCTGGGGAATGGTGCTGAATGGCAACTCTTCCCTTAGCCACCTCTTCTTCCCAGTCTGCAGCCCCCCGATCCACTGCCCAGCAGCCCAGTGCTCCAGCATCCCTGTAGCTGCCCACAGCACAGCCTCTTCTCCTGGGCTCTGTGTCATGACAGCAATTTCCTAACTTCTGGTTCACCAATGTTTGGATGACAAAGACTGAGAGCATAAATAAAATGAGGCCTATTACCTTCTCCTTCAGGGTTTCTATTGATTGCGACTTAATCTCTTGAGGCAAATTGATGGTTTTAATATTAGACTGAAATACAATGTCAACAAAGAGATCACAGAATTGAGCAAAAACTGAAATTGTCCAGAGTGGAATTTTTCCAACTCTCTGAAGGGGCTTGTTTAGGCCAGGCATATTTGTTTCTTTCAGGTTTTGAGATATGCAAGACAAATAGCTTTAAAAAGACAGAGAAAGCCAGCATGTTGAATTGGAAAAGAATCTGAAACTGGAGGTAGGGGAGGGTCCCTGCTTAACCTCCCCCAGCTCCCGCAGAACCCTCCCCTGGCCCCAGACCAGACATGGCCCTGGCCTTGCTTGCTTGTGGGGAGCCTCGGCTGCATTCTTGTGCTGTGGTTACAAACTCACTACCTACTAAGTCAAGGACTCTGTTGGCAGAGATTGTAGCTTTGCAGCTCTGTATACAACTCAGCCCCGTGCCCCCATCCTGCACACCTGTCAGGGGCTGATTCCCTGTCCCTGGGAGTTAGCCTGTGCTGGTGGGGAGTGTAGATACTGGAGCCAGTTGCACCTAACTTTGAATTCTGACTCTGCCATTTAGGGGAAGACCTCAGGCAAGTATTTAATTTCTGCAAGTGTCAGTTTTCTCATGCCCTCAGGATGATACTTGTATTATAGCAGCAGCAACTGACCAGCTTCTCCCAGGCTATACTGACAGGTTATATTTCCAGTCTCCTTTCCAGCAAGGCCTGGTCATATGACTGAGCTCTACTAAATGGAATGGCCTGGCCCATGAAAATCCTCCCGACTGTCAGCCTCCAATCTTCCTCCACTGAAGAGAGAGGGCTTGGAGGCCCCTGAGCCCATTCCTGGGCAGAGCCATCAAGATTCTGAGACTTACTGGTTGCAGTAACTAGTTTTATCCTAATATCCTGCTTTGCAGAACTGTGGAGATTAATATAAAGCATCCGTGGATATGTGTACATTGCGTGTGCCCCACACTTACACGTTTTCTTTTGTTTAACCATAAAAGCACTATTATATGGTGGATTCTTTCACTTGTTCCATTTTACAGATGGATAAACTAAAAGCTCAAAGAAGTTAAGTAAGTTATCCAAGGTTATAAGTAGATATTATACACAGGTAGTAGTCAGGGGCAGAGTTGAGCCCTTGACCCAGGTCTTAGTCACTGCATTTAAAAAAATTCAGAAAGGAAGAATCTATGGGGGAGAAAAAAGGCTAGTCACTGATCTGATGAAGGAGGGAGATTTCAGAGCCCAGGCAGGGTAATCTCCTTGGCAACAAGCCTCAGACTGTCCTTGAGGTAGAAGATCCTTTGCTAATGCTGTAATAACAATAATGAAGATAAATAGCAAATACTGAGAGAATACTGAGGAGACCTCAGTTGCTGTTCTAAATTCCTTACAAGTATTAGCTCATTTACTCCTCAGGACAACCCTGTGAGGTGAGTTTTGTTATTGTGCTCACATTAATGGTAAGGAAACTGAGACAAGAATGGTGAAGTGATGTGCAGAATATAGGCAAGTTGGAACCTGAGCTGGGTAGTCTGGCTGCCAGGCCACGCACACTGCCTAAGTGCCTCCACTGTGGCTTCTCATAGCACCTCCAAAGCGTTGCTTTGATTTATCCAAAGGCTCAGGAGTACCCTGTTAAAATATATTTTCTAGATGAATTATGAAACAACACATGTGTGAATAGGTGGAAAGTTTACCATGGAGGAAACTGAGGCACAGGGGTGGGAAGTAACCAGCCCAAGTGTTTGGGAAACGTTGTGTATTTTCCTTGGTCCTTGTCTCCAATGCGACGAAGAATTGAAGGACAGAGACACAGTAGTGAAGCAGAGTAAAACTTTTACTTAAAGTTACTTAAAGAGAGAAAAAGTACGGTCAAGGAGAGGCACCCTGAAAGGTTGGAGAGAGGAAGATTAAAAGGTTACACACTTGGAAAGTGCGGGCAACCTCAGAGAGAGGAGTGCCCCAAAAGGTTGGGGGTTCCCCCTTTTAAGGATTCTTTAGGCATGTGACTAAGGGCTGGGGGTGCAGGCTTGTTAAGTGGTCTTCAAATACTTAGAATTAACACAAGGAAGTTCCTGCTCTGATTTCTCCCTGGGATACCAGCGACTAGGTCTGGTTGCAGATCAAACAGGCTGCCTGCCCAGCCCTCAAGGTGGGCTGAGTTATTGTCTATTTGATAAGGAGTAAGTTAAGAATCTTACATTTTTTAACTTCCTGATTATTAAAATACAATTTTTAAAATGGAATCTTTCCAACCTTTTACTATGTTATTTACAGCTGGGCCTGCATGCTGAATTAGTTGCCTAGGTTACAAACTACTTAATTAGAGCCTGAAGGAGAAAAAAACAGCACATAGGTAAAGGTAAAGAAAGCAAGCTGGGCCTGCATGATTAACACAGTAAAGACATGGGCAATGCTGAGGTACCTTCCTTTACCTGGGAAATATTCAAACATTCCAGGCCAAGTTGTGCTTGCCTTTTTGAGCTTTAATTGATTAATTTTTGGGTCTTTTTTAGTGGACTTTCTGGCCTTTTTCTCTTTCCACCCCATTCATATCTATTTTCCTGCCTAACATAAGGTCCCCTAGTTCCAAGGTGGAGTAGGCAGGATTTGAAGCCAGCCAGTCTATCCCTAGCCTGTGTTCTCAAATCTCAAAAATAACCAAGTGATTATTATGGCCATATTGGTTCCTGGGTTCAGTCCCATTGCTTTTATTGTCCAAGAACAAAGTGGATGCCTTACAGAGCAGTCAGCTTCCTGCTCCTGGAAGTGTTGAAGTAGGTATGGACAAGTCCCATCAGAATGGGTGAGCACCAGCTACACTGGCCATGGGTGTGGACTTGCAAAGGCCTGCAAGGTTTCTCCTCATTACAGGAGCCCATGATCCTGAGGATAATGGAGAGAAAGAACAGCACTCACCCATGAAAAGTATTAGTTATTTATTCAGGATTACCTTGATTGACACTTGCATAGATTATATCTTATGCAATTCCACTATCCCAGTCAGAGCTTGGCCCATGGCAGACATTCAAGCGCTGAACAATTAAATAAGCGATTAAATGTTTATACAAGTGAGAACTGTGCAGGATTATTGGGAAAAGGAGAATGGAAGAATAGACCCAGAATGTGAGGGCTTGCAAGGAGGCATTTTGAACAGAGGCCAACAAAAGGGCTCTGAAACTCAGAAGAGGACGACAAACTATGCCCCTGAGGATACGGTTTGAGTTGTGGCCCCTGAGAAAGATAAGTCCATGTCCTCACCCCTGGGACCTAGAAATGTGACCTTATTTGGGAAAAGGATCTTTGCAGAGATAATTAAGGATCTCATCCTTAATCATCCTAGATTAGGATAGCATTCTGGATTAGGGTGGACCTTAAATCCAATGACAAATATCTTTATAAGAGAAGAAAAGGGGTGAAGACAAAGAAACACAGGGGACCAGGCCACATAGCACAGAGGTAGAGTTTGGAGAGATGCTGCCACAAACTGAGTGTAACTCCGGGGGGGAAATCCAGGGGCAAAATACCTTCGAAACCAAAATCAGTCAAAGCGAGAAATAAAGTTTAAGAAATCCATTTACAAGCAGTCATTCGACATCTCTCTTGACCCAGCTACAGAGGAAGAGAGCTCCACCCAACCTCTCTGTCTCCATTTGCTCTCACTCACCCACATAATTACCTACTGATACAATGATGTCCTACTTCTCTCCACCCCTTGGAAACACTGATTGATATGGAGATCTAAGGCCTGGTGAGAGATTCTGGAAGTATTGCAATTTCACCCACACCAAGACAAAGGCCTACAGCCACGAGCAGCTAGAAGCCAAGGAAAAGATTCTGCTCTCAAGTCTTCAGAGGGAGCATGGCCCTGGTGATGCCATTGTTTTGGATTTTTGGCCTCCAGAACTTTTAAGAGAATAAATTTTTGTTTGAAGTCACTAAGCTTAAGAAAATTTGTTATATGGAAGCCCTAGAAAATTAATACAGGACAATTGTTAGGCTGGAGGAAGGAAAAACAAGGACATGCAAACAGAACGGAGAGATGCCATAGGGTGAGAACAGACCAGACCCCAAGGTCCGTGCCCTATATGGAAAGGGGACAGCTCTTCTTGAATTCTATCCTTCTGATGTGCCAACTAAGACCCAGATGTCAGCCTCCTCCCTCTTGGAAGGAAAAAAAGTTTCTAGTTGTCTATTATGGCACCTTTAGCCAATCATACCTCTCCATGCCCCCTAGGATAGCTTGCCCACTCCTCCCCCTCCTAATCCCTTATAAGCCCCCACCTCCCTGACCGGGAAGTCACCTTCCCCAGCCTGTAATACCCAGACTGCGGAACATCACCCAGGAGTTGCACTCAAATAAACTACCTGGCCCTTTGTTGCCTCTCTTTGCCTGCTTATTTCGGCTAAAATTTATCTTACAACAATAACATCAGAGTGAAGAGAGCAATTAGGCCTTGAGCAGGAGCTGTGTGGCCTTGAGCAAGTCAGTTGGCCTTGTTTGGTGGCTTTCCTTGGCAGCCCATGAAAGGTGGAGTTGAGTAATTAATGAGACCCTGCCCACTGCAGGGTTCTAAAAGTCCACAGCTCTTTCCTGGCAGGACTCTGGTGCCAATCTTGTTGAGGCCCTCAGTGGCTCTGTGCAATGGGCTGAGGCGTGACCTTTCCCTACAAAGTGCCCATCAGTGCTGAGAAGACAGGCATTCTCCACCTAGTGACTTGATACTGGGCCTAGGACTCAGCCTTACTCAAAGGGACACCTGGGTACAGTGAATTCATAAGGCCCCTTTTCATAGGAAACCAGGCTAAAAATAGCCTCACACTGCATGTAGGGAGAACCAGTTCTCACAGTCTGATGCTGTAAATGAGAGTCACTTTCCTCTTTGGACTTATGGCCCCTAGGGGTGCGTGGCTGGACACTGCTATGGGGAAAAGGAGTCAGGTGATGTCTGAGATTGCAAAGTCTGTCCCATCTCCCCTTCATCAGAGACTGGCTTGGCAAAGGCAGAGACTTTAGCTCAGATGAAGTTCCTTAGGAGCAGTGGTCCTTTTGCCCACCTCTCTTCCTCGTTAGCCATCACCAGCAGGCAGGTGTGTGGCAGTCCTTTGCCAAGTGCGTGATCCTCCATTGGGGTGGAATTCATCATCACTGGTTTAGCAAAGAGGATTCCGGGGCCTGGTTTGGGATGGAATCCACCATCTTTTTTCTGGAGATCAGTTCTGAAGACGTGCATTGGCAGGACCTCCCACTAACGCCCCGCCTATCATGGAAGTGCAAGGCTCTCTTAGGGCAGCAGGTGCTCAAAGGATCTGGGAGCCACCTGTAGGCCAAAGCCATCTGCTGCTCCCTACCCACTGCCAGGCCTCAGGTCGGCCCCTTGATGCCTCCAATTGCCACCCAGGCTCAGCAAAATGTCATGTGGAATTAGGTCTGCTCAACTCCCCTCTGCGTGGCGAGGTCTACAGAGGGGGCTTAAAATAGTCTATTTGAGAAAACTATTACAAAGGCTTATAAATGCTAAAATAAAAATGAGTCCTAACATGTGATGTCTATATTACATTTTAGAAGGACTTTTACATTTGACCAGAAGCTCGAGGAGCTTAAAAGAAGGAAGGTTCAGTGCAGCATAGTCCGTCCCATGCATCATTAGGGTCCCTCCTTGTCTAACCACCCATCTCCTGCCTCATCCACCCCTTCTGGAGCTCTCAGGGGGTCTAGAAGTCGCAAAGAATTAACCGAGGGGGAGCCTGAGCAGATAAAATCCTGGGCCTCATGGTTTCTTAGAGCCTGGAGTTGTTCCACCTCAAGGCCCTGCTCAACAACCTAGAAGCAGCTCTCAGCAGGGCAAGGCCGTCTGGTCCTGTTGTGGAATGAAAATCATCCCTGAAGTATAACTAGACACCGAGTGCTCACTATGCACCACCACACGAAGCCCTTTACCTAGACCGTGTCCTCAGCCATCACAACGTCTATGCGACGGTGCTGCTATGAACACCCCATTTTGCCATGGAGGAGACGGAGGCACAAGGATGTTTGGAAGTGACCAGCCCAAGGTCCCCCAGCTACAAGGTGGAGGAGTCAGGATTTGGAGCCAGCTAGTCTATTTATCTCTAGCCTACACTCTCAGTTCTCAATAATAGCAAGAGATGGAGCACGCTAAAATAATACCAAAAAGCATGTTTTAAAAAGGTATGTCCTATTATTTTAGAAAAATGCCTGATCCCTCTCCCAAGATTTTCCAATAAGAAATGAAAATGTTGTCAATGCTACTTTATTTTTTATACAACTAAACATCTTGGTGAATATAGAGCAAGACAATTATCTTTAAAGACTCTTCACGAAAAGGAATTTGACATTTGACATTTGTTCACAATAATGGCTCAATTGCCTCATCTGATCCACCTTCCCTTTGCATTGAATTCTGAAAGAGACAAAAAAAATGTACAGCTCAGATCAAATCATTCTCAGAATTGAGACAAGGCCCATGGGCACGTTATTGTATAACATATTTAAAAATGATGCCTCAATTTGACATGTCATAAATGCCCCAATTGGTACTTGTTTGTTTTTGGTGTGTCTAATGGCCATAAGGTCTGGATGAGCAGATGGCCTCAGGGGACAACTCCGCTCTCTCCCCTGGGTCATTGTTTTCCAGCCTGTGGACAGCACCTTGGCCCTCCAGGGCCTTGGCTACCGCCAGCAAGTCAGGACTGGGCTCTCGGAGGGAGGTTGCAACACTTCTGAAAGACAGCAAGCCCCTGTCCCTGGGACCACGTCATCAAGAGAGGCAGAGGGGGCCCAGAGCCTCCCTTGGGCATGGACTTTTGCTTCCACCAGCCTACAGGCTAAGCAGTCTCCCCAGATTTAAACTCTGGGTCTCAGGGCACCACTGAATGGAGGGAATAGCCTTGCCTGGCTGTAGTCTGAAATGTCCCCAAGAATGGTAGGGTGGTTTTTGCCTTATCAGAGGGGCAGGTGAGAAGCCCTGGGATGAGCTGGGCCACATGGGGCTTCCACCCCCTCACAGCTGCCACGGGAGAGAACACACCCGCAAGGGGCCGGCCTACAAGCCACGGCTGCATTGTTCTCCTGTGATGGTCTGTTTCTGCCAGGCTGTGGTGCTGGGAGTGGGAAAGGGAGGGGTGGAGGGTCCTCAGGGCTCCACATGGCCCCCTTTCTTTGAACTATCCCCCTGACTGGCTGCTGCCACACCCCCCAGGCAGACACATAACATCTGCCTGGAGAAGAGCCCTGATGGGACTGACCTTGGGATGTCTTACTGGGTGTCACTGTCAGTGTTTCTTCCATTCCTTGGCTGAAAAAAAAAAAAATGGAGCAGCTTATGGATACTGAGACAAAACTGCCTGGAACCCAATTTGGCCTTAGATCCTTTCTCTACTAGGCCCTAAGGCCTCGATCTCCTAACTGGGAGGTCAGCAGTCTCCATGAGGTCCACCTAGGAAGCCCTCCCCTCTGCATAGCCGCCCTGTGACAGTGCACTACGACCCTTGCTGCTTCCGCAGCCTGACACTCCACCTCTTAGCCTCTGCTGATGTGGCAAGATGATCTTTCTTACCCTAAAGACATCATGGAGACCCACTGTTTCTCAAAGTACTTGCTAGAGAACAACCACTGACTGGCAGATTCAACAGCGCACCTGAGGAAGCATGCGAGTGGGAAGCATTTCCATGTTCAACTAAGTCTGGGAAACTATGATTAAGCTGAGTTAAACAGGTGGTTTCCTGCAGGACCTGCTGATGTGCCCTGTTGACCTCTGAGAATGTTGGGTATAGTGTTTTCTAAGCTAAGCTTATTTGACTTTGCAGAGCATCTCAGCACCAGTGACCCACAGAATGCGGTTTGAGGGGCACAAATCGAGTCTGACTTGCACATTTTTCTGCTGCATACACTGAGGATCTAGGGGGTGAAGCGCTGGTGAGTGACTGATCACAACTAGTACAGTTCTCTCATTCAGTGAACTCTGCAAGAGGCTCTGAGTCTCCTGGGAAGGAGGAGAGGATGACACCTAAGTCCTTGTTTGCAAATGTGTTTGGGGCCATGATTCTGGACCTTTATGCTAAGGACTGTGACTCTGGTTGGCCCCCCAAGTGTCCATCAGCAGAAGTCCCACCTCCTGGCTCTGGGGTTTCAGAGCCCTGATGCCTGTGTCATGCTGGACCCTTTCTTTTACAAGCATCAAGTTTCTAGGAGGGGACTTTGAGAGTGAACCCCTAAGTTAAGGGTGAGAGAGTCCCCACAATTATTCACCAGCTAGCTGTTGGATGCTGGCTGTGCCCATTCTGCAGGAGCTCCATAACTGGGTAGCGGGAGAGAATTGGGGTTAACAACAGGGAAGAGGAAATGTGTTATACCCTGAAAAGGAAAAATGGTCGTCCCAGGGTGGCAGCATCATCCTGCAACATAAAAACACAAAACTGTTACCAACCACTTTGTGCCAAAAGTCTTCCAAAGATGGGAGCACTTTTCAAAATGTGGTCCCCAGACCAAAAGCAATAACAACATCTGGGAACTTGTTAGAAATGCCAATTCTCAGGCCCCTACAGAATCTCTGGAATTAGGGCTCAGCCACCCGAATTTTAACAAGGTTCCCAGGTGTTTATGATTCCTGGTCACCTTGGAAAAGTGCTGGTACCTGGGGTTTGTGTCCCCTGCAGTACCTCTTCCCAGGTTTGTGCAACAGGCATGTGGGCCCCTTCGGCATGTGAGTCAAAGAAAGCAAATCCTCAGGAGCAGGTGCCCTGAGGTGACTCATCTACTTCCCCGGTTCCATACTTGGGCCGCCAGAAGTCAGGTGCAAAGAAGGCAGTTCCAGGCCATTTACATGCTGACCGTGTAGCCAAAGAGAACTTCCTGCTGGAGAAGGGGGGGCATGTCTTCTTGACCATGTTACCATTTGTGTCCAGGACAATGTTAGATTTGCTTGCTCTTCCCACCAGCCTCAACTTGAAGTTGACCCCTGGTGTAGGCAAACTCCACCTGGAATGCTCTACTTAGCAGCAGATCAGACCAGCTATTCCCTGTGCTTAGGATGATCAAGTGATTTTGTAAGAACTGAGCAGTTTTCTGGAAGTCTTGGGATTTTCAGAGCTAAAACCAGGAAAGTCCTAGCAAGCTTAGAGGAATGACTCACCCTGCTTGGGCTCAGTGGCCACAAGAAATTCTTTCTGTTTTCTACCATGGGACAAAACTCTGATTAATATTTTTGAACAGGTTCAGCCTTTACTGAAACTGGTCATTTCTAGATGAAAAAAAAATTTTTTTAAAGAAACAAAGTTCTGAGGTATGGACGAAGGGGCAGATGAGGCAATGGGAAGCAGAGGGTATATCACCAAGGTGAATGTACCTGTCAAGAGGAAAGGAAGGGACAGAGAAAGTGAAAAACAATACCAAAACTAAGACAAGACATACAGGTGAAGAGAGCAGGACAGGAAAGGCCACCCTAGGGAGGACCATGCACCCTCCCTCACCCTGCAGTCACCTATGGGGTCACGGTGGAGGGGACCGAGGCTCGGGAGGTTAAGGAATCCGTGCAAGGTCAAGGGCCAGAGCTCCCTCCCAAGGCAGAAACTTAGGATCAAGGAGAGAATGCAGGCGAGGCAGCCACATGCATTTATAATGGTTACATGAACTTTCAGTGGCATAGAAATATCATGAAAGCGAAAAGCATGTACTTGCAGTAGAAATCTCTTCATTGTCCGGTTGGCGAGCTTGGCAGCCAGGTGCATTAGAGGGTGCATGGGAGGGAACTGTAACGGAAGCGGCCAGCATCAGGCGGGCTCCGGAACATCGCCCTGAGCTGTACATTGACCTTTCCACTCACTCCCTTACAAATGGGTTTAATTTTCAGAATAAAATCTATTTCTGAGCTGATGCTTGAAATTTTATGTTTTTAATAAAGAACTGCTTGCCTTTATAGCAGGTTTCAGTTCCAGCACATCACTTAAAAATACTCCCTTAGGACAAAGCAGACTTTTGTCTGCACTGGCCCTGAGCATTCCATCCTTCCAGTGTGAAGTGCACTGTCCTGGAGAAGCATCTCCATGCAGATCCCTTTTGCTCCCAGCTGTGCTCTCCTCCTAATCTAAGGGATGAGGTACAAGGGCAGCGTCCATTGCCTGATTGCCCGGATGCATTTTATTTTCCTCTACTTCCTGTTTGTGGCTATCCCCACACATAGGCATGCCCACCCAGGTCTTACCTCATCTGTGTGAATCCTTCCTGAGTATTCTGGCTCAGAGTAAATACTAATTTGTGTCACTGACAGTTTATCTTTCCCTTTCCATCATCCTCTCTCCCTTTGAGTGCCCATGACACTCCTTGATAACAACCCCATCCTTACCTGATCCCCATTAGAGTGTCTGTAGGCCCCTGCTTTTCTACTAATTTGCACCTGCTAAGTAGGAAAGGATAAAAGGTATGCAGAGGAGAGGGGCTTTTCCACAAAAATAATTATGATAAAAACACTGACCCCAGTTTTAACTGAATGTGTTGGCTCCCTAGTTCTGGAGTAGTGAAATAGAAACTATTGAACAAAAAAAAAAGAAGTTGATTTTAGTGCTAAGTGTCACTTGGAGGAAACGTGGAAGTTACATGCCCTTGTCACTGGGCTGGGTGGTACTTACCCTTTTGTGTATGTCTTGATTATCCTGGAAAGAGAATTGTGAGGATAAATTACATGAAATTTTACAGAGGCAGGCAATTGATAAGGTTTCATTATAAACTGCATCATAGACCTTACTGGATTTATCCAAATATTATTAAATAAATCGGCACTCTGGAAAGAAATCCAATACATAAACTTGGATTTCTTGCAGGATTTTACAAAAAAGCAAGTTGCCAGAAATACATCATTCTTTTAAAGCTTAATCTCATTTCACCTTTTCAATTTCTGGAGGGAAAACATACCTGTAATGCATAGAAGCGGTACCCTAGTCAATTCCCAGATAACCATCTGACTAAGACTTGGAAGAAAATAATAATTGCTGGACGTACCCTAGGGTTGGTTCAAATTGACCAAACTTGTTTTCTTCCCCAAAAGCTTTCCACATCAATCTTCACTCTTCCTGCAGAAAGCCTAGCTTTTCATCCATCCCAGATCCCTATTAGAGCACCACCTTGCCCTTATTTGCATGGGTGATAGCCCAGAAAATCTTCATAGGCAGCATATTTTACTCAAGGAAGGTGTATTTTAAAATGAAATCACAGGTGTCTGTGTATTGTAAAATTACTAGAGATGATTACTGCGAATGATCTTTCAAATATGCTGAGCTAGTTCCTATAGGTCATTCACATCTCATTCACATTTAAACATTCTTGAATCAGCTCAAACATCAAACAAGACAGAATTTAAAGTTGTTAATAACATTTCCAATTTTATTGCTGTGAATACATCTTCCTACAAACTTTGTGGAGAGCTTCTGCAGTGGAAGCACCCAATCCCTATGTATTCTCTCTCTTTCCCTCTCTATTGTGCATGCATATGCACACGCACATGGGCACACACCCAGACACATTATAATCAAGCAGCATTACTTATAGCAGAGGCTTTTTATTTCCTTATAATCAGCATTTCTAAATCAGCAGAAAGTATTCACTCTCTTTACATCTCCTTGTCTCTTTGTCTGCATCTTTTCACAGCAGTGTGTGTGTGTGTGTGTGTGTGTGTGTATCTGTGCTGTGTGTGTGTGTTCTGGACACATATTAGTCAAACAGTTATTTTTTTGTTCATCAACCTAATATTGTTACTTTTCAGTCCAAGAAATAAGAAGGAATATGGAGATACTTTTCTAGAAACACTACTCTCAACATTTCATATGCACATTCCTTGTTTTAATTTTTTCTTTGTAAATAAATTTTTTTAAAATTTACTTTCCTGTGTTGTTTATTATCTATGTCTCCAACTAGAAGATAAGTTCCATGAAAGCAGGTAGTTTGGTCTGTTCTGATCACAGCACCTGGCACATGGCTTGCTCATATAATTTTTGAATGGATGAATAGTAGAGTTGTGTTCACAATAATCTGTTGCCCCTTTTCCCATCTAAACTTCTTCTGATCCCATATGGTGACCAGCAACACAAAGCATGATGCATTTCTGCAGGTGCATCATTCGCAGAATGTAACTGCTTTCTGAATTAGACCTGGACTCTTCTGCAGATGAAGTGGACTTAAAGCCCAGGTAACTCATCCCAATGTTGGGTAGTTCATGGAGCCAGGGCCCCAGCCCAGGAGAGGCAGTGTAATACCGAAGATTGAATTTCAGTGCAGAAGCAAGACCAGGAAGAGCCACACTCTCTCTATTGATAGCTTTAAAATTTTAGTTTTGTTGACTGAACAATCCCCTGCTCTTCTGCAATTGGAAATGATGAACAGGATCAGCTTTGGGAAAATGGAGAAGATGGAACGAAATTCATTTCATGTGGACCCTTGCATCTGGGGAATGCCACAACCCAATTTTATATTGTAGGTAATATGTACGACAGCCACATCCACTTCCTCTGCTTGTGCAGGGGACATCCTCACAACCTTCATGCGAGGAGCTGGGAAGCTCATTCTGCATGAGGTGAAGACCAGTGGCAAGGAGATGGAAGACTCTGAGCTCTCGCCCTGAAGGTTTGCTCTGGGTACTAAGGGGTAAAGATTAATTCTAAAGGTGAGAGATGACAATTGTCCTCAGACATATGCATAATGGTAAACTGAAAATAAGAAGAAATAGGCATGATATGTTTGTGATTTTTAAGAGGTGATGTTTGAGTCTCGAGGAATGAAAATAAGCTGTGTCAAGAGACAATGGTAACAGCTGGCCCTTAAGTGCCGCCATTTACCATGTTCTAGACACTGTTGAAAACACCTCACAAATATTAAAGGTATCAATACTCATAATATCATAATAAATTATGAGGCTAGTAAGATTATTATTCCCATATTACAGACAGGGAAACTGAGACATAGATTAAGAAACTTTCCAAGGTTAAGTACATCTGGGTTTTGAATCCAGTACTTTGGTTTTAGGGGCTGAACTGTTAACCACAGCCTGCAAAAGAGGCAAAGGCATTATTGGCTGAGGACTTGCCTGTGCAGACACAAGGGCCTCACGCATGTAGGGAATAGTGAGAAGTCTGATGTGCCTGTGGGTATGAATAATATGAAGTTTAGTGGTATGTTGTGGGTTGGGGGAGGAGAGGGACAAAAAGGAGCTATGGCTCAAGATGAAAGCACAGTCTGTGCTAAGAATCAGGGACTATACCCTGACACTACCCTCTGGTACTTTTGACTGAATCAGCATTTGCCTTATATCTATTGGAACATTTCTATTGTGGTTACTATAGTTACTGTTAGGTCCTTCACATGAGATCCATTGTTTTGGAGAACTATTATATCATGATATATCAATTTGCAAATGTGTGTTATGATAGACTGTAACATATACAATTAATGTAATTACATATATATATATTATGATAATTGTAAGAATATGCATGAATTACCAATATTTTATGGTAATTTATATTTAAGAGATTCATTTTTTATTTCATAAAATTATATTCTTACACATACACTTAAACATACACACAGAATTCTATAGGTAGCAAAAAAGTATGCTTAATACAAATATCGGTTATGGTGGAAACATGGGCATGGGTAAAGCTAAAAGAATTATCATATGTATATTAAATTTTTTTTTACCTTAGGTTGTGTAGGAAGAGTTGCCCAATAGGCCAGCCTCTAAAAAAAATAAGGTAAAGAATCAGTTTCACTCATTATTCAGTAAGTATAAATTCCTTAGTTAGTAGAATTTGATTACAGCACATATAAAAGTCTAAAACTGTCCCGTTTATGAACCTTGCATTATCTTCTCAGACAGAGGCAGTGAATTTCAACACAACCCTCAGGATGCCTTAAATGAGGCCAAGGAAATGGCTATAGCGAGTTCATGCCACAGCCAAGAATCTAATCTTAAAATAATTGTAAGTGAACATTGTCCACATGATATTTTCAAGACCAAGACTAAATAAAAAATCTCACATTACTGAATGACAGTGTACCTCAAGCTGCACAATATCCAAGTCATCTGGAAGATCAGCAAAAGATTGTGGAAATCCTATTGTGAGAAATCATAAAAACATCACTTAAGGGAAAAGAGGTCATAGCATTAAATTTAAATCTTTACTATGAAAAACATACAGAGATTGTATAAATACAATGTTGTTAAAAGGATATACAAAATTAATAAAAAACAGCATAGTTGCTTGTTTGCTAGGACTTAGCAGCGTAAGAGTTAGCAACTTAGGGAAGAGAAAGAAAAAAATACCTGGATTTTTAAAATACCAAAATTTGTATGTTGATAGAATTTATGAGGATAGAGTATCAGGAAATGGTGTCAACAGAGTATCTATATCAGAATCATTTTGGAACGTTTAAAAAATATGTATACCTGTCTTTTTGCTGCACCAGACTCTCTTGGGGGTAGATTCTGGGGAAGGTTGCTAACAGCATGCAGCTGGGTCCTATGTCAGTTAATCTTTATGTGACCTAAGTGAAATCTTCATCTCATTTGTATATAATATGACACTTAGAGGAATAGCTAACACTGTAATTGAAGGAACCAGTTCAATAGTTCAAAACTAACAAAATGAAATTAAATGGGATAAACATAAAACCCTGAACATAGATTTTTTTTAATGTAGGAAAGAGAGTATCTGGTTCAAGAGTAAGATACATATTTTAATAAATTATATATAAAATACACTTTTAAAAATACTGAGTTATATTTTGTTCCCTGCAATTCCTCTATGAACCAATAAAAAGCTAAAGCATTCTTATACTATATTCAAATAATAGTGTCCAAGTCTTGAAATGTAATATAGTCCTGCTTGAAATGATAGGATATGTGGTAGCATTGGTGGGACTGAGCATAATTTTTTTTGGCAAAGAGGAAAATAAGGAAGTGTATGTTAACTCCCTTTGAATATTTTGAGAATAGTCATAAAATATACTGGATCTTACTCTGTATATTCCCCAAAGGATAGAAATAGTGCTAATGGTTAGAAGTTACAGGTGACTAGATTTCATCTTAGTGTAAAGAAGTTTTTGATTATTGAGCCATTGAAAAATGCAAATACATATCAGTCCTGCAACGATTTATTAAGAAGTTCTATGCTAACAATACAATGATAAAACTCACAGATGCCCTACCCTCAGGGAACATAAAATTAAATGGGAAAAAGGGGGAGATGGATATAAATATATAGACAGATAAATAATAACAAATTTCCAAAAGTGTAGTATAAGCAAGATTCTACTGGAGTCCAAAGGAGGAGGCAGCTACTGGCTGTCTTAGGCTGGTAGTGAGTTGGATGTCACGAAAGGAATCAAATAAGAGAAATCACAGAGGCGATCTCCCAACTCTCCGTGAAAGGTTAGACTAATGACCTCCACGGGTTCTTGCAATACCTAGGTTTTGTGATTACACTACAGGATATGGCAAAACAAACATACTGTTTGAAATATGTTTTCTGTTTGAATATATTTTCAAAGATTTCCTACTCCTCCAAATTAAAATTCTAAAGGAAAAATCTAAAATTTTAAAATACTGAGTGCTTCCAACCAGAGATGCCACGACATCCTTCCCTGCATCCTAAGGCTAGTTACCTGGATATGGGCAACGGACTCCGCCTGCTGACCCCATACCCCGCCTCTAGTTCCCTACTAAGAATGCACTGGTTCGAAGAAATTGGGGAAGCAACACCCGCGTCAGGTCAGTACCTCGGACAGCGCCTAAGCCCGCCAAGACCTAGGTCTTCTGCGGCGCTGCCCGGCACCCTGCCCCTCGGGGCCCGCTGGAGAGGCTGCGAAGGATTCCTTTTTCCTCCCACCTGCTCCTCTCCAGCTGTCCCTCGTACTTTTGGGACTATAGCTCACTTTTACCGTCTCGATTCTTGTCTCTTCAGTATTCCAGACGAACAAATGGCTAAGACTCTGAAGTCGTCCCCCGATATCCCTCACAATTTCAGAGGCACATCCCTGGGACAGCCCTGGGGCGGAATCTGTTCAAAGATAGTCCACTGGGGAAAACTGCCTGCTTTGGTAAAGGGCTGCAGCATCTAGCTCTGTTCACCCTCTGTAAGAACAGACACAGATGGGAAGGCCTTTGAAGAAGGGAGAAATGGGGATAGGTGAGGGAATAGTTTGACTCTCTCTGGTGCCACCCTGAAAGATTAAGGTCTTTCTCAGTCTTCGTTAGAGCTCAGGAAGCCTTACCTGAGGCGGGAATCTGGAGCACACAGAAGCAATAGATAGCCAGGACAGGAGGGAATTGGGGAAGATGTTTCATCTTTAAAGTCCAGTTGCTCTTCACTCGTCACAGATATGTGCTGCTAGGACAGAAGTTGAGCATTTCCTGAAGTTCCACAGGCAAAGGAGAGTCGCAGTCCTGTATCTGATCAGCTCAGTGGAGAAGGTGCCTTTTTTTGCAATGCCCTTGGAGCCCATTGGCTGAGCACCAATCAGCTTTGTGCAGGAGGACCCTGTTTTTTCATAAATGTCACACTGGGCCCTTATTTGTAGAACAATATCCTCCTGGTGCAGGCATTGTACAGAGACATCTTTTTCAACCCAGCAATAAAAATAAAAAGTAGAGAGTCATAATTGTTATCCTATAGTGGTCTGAGAAACATTTCTGACTCACAAAAAAGGCTTTTTTCTCTTCTCTTAATCAAAGAACTAGATAGAAATCTATAAACCCTTGCATGATGAAATCATGTTTCCTGAGAAGCTACATATTTTCCACCATGAACAAAGGATGTTTATAGTCTTTGGTGCATCTGGGAGCAAAATTTGGAGTCCTGGATACAACATTACAAAAAACTCAAAAGTTCAGATACAGTTATTTTTTTAAATCATGGTTGGAAATTAGATTCCTTGGATTTCTCCAGGTTCATTTCTATGAACAAGTTCAATATTTCAAATTAAATCAATATTCAAGAAAATATGACAGTGTTGTTGAATAACCACCACCATCAACAACAGTAATAAAATGACTCCATCAACTAAACTCCTATTCACATGAGTTATTTCATGTAATTCTCACAGAAAACCCATAGGAATGTATTATTATCCTAATTTTATGAATGGAGAAGTTGCACCTGGGAGAAAATAAAGAACTTGCCAAAAGTCACCAAGCCATCAAGGATACAGAGCAGGGATTTGGGCCCAAGGGTATTTGAGCCCAGTCATATCTGTAAGAGAGTGTTTTAATGGGTATCTTAATTTTTTCTAAAAAGAGCCTCCTTGCAATTAGATATGGGATACAAAAAAGAAAGGTTAAGAATGAAATCTGTTTTCTTGCAAAAAAATTTTAAGATTAATTTTGGGTGAGAGTTGTTAGGAAGGGACTTTATTTATGACTTAAAATGTGGTATTTTGCAAACAACTTCTAATTCATAACAGAGTAGAAATTATGAACTACTTTATAGCCACAGGTTTTTGCCCATTTCCTTGAGCTAGCAAGAAATAGAGATTTGTATTTATTACAGTATTTACCATTTTGGCTCAAGGACAATAACCTGGTCTTTAAACTTAAACACTAGGTAGAGATTATGTCTTTTCTATTAAAATATATACCCATATTAAAATATATACCCAGTGCCTAACAACAAGACTTTACCGAATGAAAAAAAATGAATGATTGCTTTTTGAACATAAACTACTCATCTACATGGTCTTAAACACAACTACTTATGAACATTTTAGACACACATCACACACATACTAGCAAAGTTTGTGGCTGTTTTACTAAGTATCAATCAGCAAGTACATCTTCAATATCTGATGCGTATCTGTCAGTGAACTAGGTGCTCTATTCACAAAAATACATTTTTCAAATAAACCTATGTAATAACTCTGTGTTAACTTTGGTTTCTTTGCTTATTTTACACACATTATTTCTCAGACAGTCAAATAAAAATAATAATATAATTATTATTTTATTTTGGTATCATTAATATACAATCACATGAGCAACACTGCAGTTACTAGATTCCCCCATTATCAAGTCTCTACCAAATACCCCATTACAGTCACTGTCCATCAGCATAGTAAGATGCTATAAAGTCACTTCTTGCCTTCTCTGTGCTACACTGTCTTCTCCATGATCACCTCCACACCATGTGTGCTAATCAAAATGCCCTGTATTCCCCTTCTCCCTCCCTTCTCATCCACCCACCCTCCCCAGTCCCTTTCCCTTTGGCAACTGTTAGTCCATTCTTGTGTTCTGTGAGTCTGTTGCTGTTTTGTTCCTTTAATTTTTGCTTTGTTCTTATGCTCCACAGATGAATGAAATCATTTAATACTTGTCTTTCTCCGCCTGGCTTATTTCACTGAGCATAATACCCTCTGGTTCCATCCGTGTTGTTGGAAATGGTAGGGCTTGTTTTCTTCTTATGGCTGAATAATATTTCATTGTGTATATGTACCACATCTTCTTTATCCATTCATCTGCTGATGGACACTTAGGTTGCTAACATTTCTTGGCTACTGTAAATAGTGCTGTGATAAACATAGCGGTGCATATGTCTTTTGAAACTGGGCTCCTGCATTCTTAGGGTAAATTCCTAGAAGTGGAATTCCTGGCTCAAATGGTATTTCTATTTTTAGTTTTTTGAGGAACCTCCATACTGCTTTCCACAATGGTTGAACTATTTTACATTCCCACCAGCATTGTAGGAGGGTTCCCCTTTATCCACATCCTCACCAGCATTTGTTGTTCCTAGTCTTTTCTATGTTGGCCACCTAACTGTTGTGAGGTGATATCTCATTGTGGTTTTAATTTGCATTTCTCTGATAATTAATGATGTGGAGCATCTTTTCATGTGCCTGTTGGCTATCTGAATTTCTTCTTTGGAAAAGTGTCTTCATATCTTCCACCCCCTTTTTTTTTGTACTAACTGCATTTTTTAAAATTTTGGTATCATTAATCTACAATTACATGAAGAACATTATGTTTACTAGGCTCCCTCCTTCACCAAGTCCCCCCCACATACCCCTTCACAGTCACTGTCCATCTGCGTAGTAAGATGCTGTAAAATCACTACTTGTCTTCTCTGTGTTGCACAGCTCTCCCCATGGCCCCACACACTATACATGCTAATCATAATGCCCTCTTTCTTTTCCCCTGCCCTTATCCCTCCCTTCCCACCCATCCTCCCCAGTCCCTTTTCCTTTGTTAACAGTTAGTCCATTATTGGATTCTGTGATTCTGCTGCTGTTTTATTCCTTCAGTTTTCCTTTGTTCTTATACTCCACATATGAGTGAAATCATTTGCTTCCACCCATTTTTTAATAGGGTTATTTGCTTTTTGGGTGTTGAGGCATCTGAGTTCTTTATATATTTTGGATGTTGACCCCTTTTGTCATTTACAGATACATTCTCCTATACTGTAGGATGACTTTTTGTACTGCTGATGATGTCCTTTGCTATACAGAAGCTCTTTAGCATGATATAGTCCCATTTGTTCATTTTTTATTTTGTTTCCCTTGCCCAAGGAGATGAGTTCAGGAAAAAATTGCTCATGTTTATATTCAGGAGATTTTTGCCTATGTTTTCTTCTAAGAGTTTTATGGTTTCATGACTTACATTCAGATTTTTGATCCATTTTGAGTTTACTTTTGTGTATGGGGTTAGACAATAACCCAGTTTCATTCTTTTGCATGTAGCTGTCCAGTTTTGCCAACAACAGTTGTTGAAGAGGCTGTCATTTCTCCATTGCATATCCATGGCTCCTTTATCATATATTAATTGACCTTGTATGCTTCGGTTTATATATGGACTTTCTAGTCTGTTCCATTGGTCTATGGGTCTGTTCTTGTGCCAGTACCAAATTGTCTTGATTACCATGGCTTTGTAGTAGAGCTTGAAGTCAGGGAGCATAATTCCGCCTGCTTTATGCTTCCTTCTCAGGATTGCTTTGGCTATTCAGGGTCTTTTGTGGTTCCATATGAATTTTAGAACTATTTGCTCAAGTTCATTGAATAATGCTATTAGTATTTTGATAGGGATTGCATTGAATTTGTAGATTGCTTTAGGCAGGATGGCCATTTTGACAATATTAATTCTTCCTATCCATGAGCACAGGATGTATTTCCATTTATTGGTATCTTCTTTAATTTCTCTCATGAGTGTCTTATAGTTTTCAGAGTATAGGTCTTTCACTTCCTTGGTTAGGTTTATTCCTAGGTATTTTATTCTTTTTGATGCAATTTGAATGGAACTGTTTTCCTGATTTCTCTTTCTGCTTGTTCATCATTAGTGTATAGGAATGCAACAGATTTCTGTGTATTAATTTTGTATCCTGCAACTTTGCCTAATTCAGACATTAGATCTAGTAGTTTTGGAGTGGATTCTTTTGGGTTTTTTATGTACAATATCATGTCATCTGCAAACAGGGACAGTTTAACTTCTTCCTTGCCAATCTAGATGCCTTTTATTTCTTTGTGTTGTCTGATTGCTGTGGCTAGGACCACCAGTACTATGTTGAATAGAAGTGGGGAGAGTGGGCATCTTTGTCTTGTTCTCGATCTTAAAGGAAAAGCTTTCAGCTTCTCACTGTTAAGTATAATGTTGGCTGTGGGTTTCTCATATATGGCCTTTATTATGTTGTGGTACTTGCCCTCTATACCCATTTTGTTGAGAGTTTTTATCATGAATGGATGTTGAGTTTTGTCAAATGCTTTTTCAGGATCTGGAGATAACCATGTGGTTTTTGGCCTTCTTTTTACTGATGTGGTGGATGATGTTGATGGATTTTTGAATGTCGTACCATCCTTATATCCCTGGAATAAATCCTACTTAATCATGATGGATGCTCTTTTTGATGTATTTTTAAAATATTATTTTTTAATGCTATTCAGAAATGTGAAAAAGGAATGTGGGTAAAATTGCAGTATTTCCAGAATCTTTCACCTGGCTTTAGTGCATCTCTATATCAATAGGTGTTTCCAAGGAGTGGAGAGAAGTAATCCATCTCCATATTGATAGGTAATTATATGGGTGAGTGAGGGCTTATCTGGACAGGAGAGGTTGGGTGGAGTTCTCTCTTCTTCTGCAGCCATGTCAAGAGGGATGTGGGACAACTGCTTGAAAGAAATAAATGGGTTTATTTCTCCCTTTGACTGATTTCGGTTTCAAAGGTATTTTGCCTTGGGATTCTCCCCTGCCCCTGGAGTTACACTCATTCAACCTCAATTACCTCCTTAGCACCTCATTCTCCAAATACAGTCACACTGGGGATTAGTACCTCAACATATGAATTTTGGAGGGACACAGTTCAGTTAATAACAATGTTGTTGAATAGTATCAAGACAGATTTTTTTCCTGCTTTTTCCTTGTAAAATACTGGGGAAAAATACATTTGAAACCAAAATCAGTCAAAGGGAGAAATAAAGTTTAAGAAACTCATTTATTTCTTACAAGCAGTCTTCCCACTTCTCTCGACCCTGCTGCAGAAGAGAGAGCTCCACCCAACCTCTCTGGTACAGATAAGCCTTGCTGGCCCATGTAATTACCTACTGATACGGAGATGCACTACTTCTCTCCACCCCTTAGAAACACCTATTGATATGGAGATGCACCAAAGTCAGGTGAGAGATTCTGGAGATATTGCAGTTTTACTCCCAGTGAGGCACAAAGACCGGGCCCTAATCTGATACAACTGTTGTCCTTATAAGAAGGGGACAGTACTCTTTGGGCACACACAAGAAAAAGGCTACAAGAGGACACAGCAAGAAGGCACTGTCTACAGGCAGCTGAGGACAGCGTCCTCCCAGAAACAATCCAGCTGGCCCCTTAACCTTGAACTTCGTGACTCCAAACTGAGAATATTAATTTTTGCTCTTTAAGCTTCCCAGACTGTTGTCTTTTGTTATGGGAGCCTGAATTGACTAATACAAACCCACAGAGGTTTTTAGGCAATTCACTACAAACAAATAAAAATAAAATAGTGAAATGACAAGTAAAATACAAGTCGAAAACATTCAGTTTGAAATGATACAATTATCTACCCATAAAATCCAAAGGAATCCCCAACTGGCAATTTGTTAGAATGAATAAGAGTTGACCAAAATGGCCTGATTTAAAGAAAACTGTTCAGGAATAATTTTCTTGGATATTGTTAGGAAAAAGTATAAAACCTAAATGTGATTTATTCCCACTAGGATGTTTAAACATTTTAACAGTAAGGTATTAACAAAGGGCCACGTGGTAGAAGCTGCTCGGGCTGAGAGTGGGGGTGGGGGAATTGATAAGGGCCTGGCTATACCTGTTTGAGTTTTTTTAAACCTACCAATAAGAGTAAGATAAATGGAAAGATATAATGGGCTTAGGCGACTTCCGGGGAAGACTGTGAACCCTGTAGTACTCAGCCAATGAGGAACCATGGGAGGGACTTGTGCGCTAGGAGATAAATTATTGGTGCCAAACTCCCCAGGTGTGCCTGCCCTCCAGACACCTGATCTTGCAGGACCATCATTAAAGCCTTGCTCCACTGCTCTCTTTGTCTCCGTGTCCACTTATTGAATTTGGACCAGTGAGTGTGTTTCTCACAGATATGAGTAAAAATAAATTTTTAAATGTATTACTTAAAACCAAAAAAAAATCTGATTAAAAAGTGCGCAGAGGAACTGAACATTTTTCCAAACAAGATATTCAGATGACCAACAGACATATGAAATGATACTAAACATTAGTAATCATCAGGGATATGTAAGTGAAAACCACATTATTATCAAAAAGACAAGAAATAATAAGTGTTGGCAAGGATGTAGAGAAAAAGGAACCCTCGTGTACAATCGGTGGGAATGTAAATTGGTTCAGCCTCTATGGAAAACAGTATGGAGGCTACCCAATACTTAGAAATAGGAATACCATACAACCTAGTAATTCCATTTCTGGGTATTTGGTTGAAGAAAAAAAACCCCCACTAATTTGAAAAGACATATGCATCCCTGTTTATTGCAGCATTATTTACAATAACCAGGATATAGAAACAATGGAAGCATCCATAGGTACAGGAATCGTTAAAACAGATGTGGTATGTGTATGTATATATATATATGTGTGTGTGTATATATATATCCTGAATATATATAAGAAATTATTAAGCTGTAAAAAAGAATGGACATTTTTCCATTCATGACAACATGGATGGACCTAGAGGGTATGATGCTAAGCAAAGTGAGTCAGACAGAGAAAGACAAATACCATATGATTTTACTTATATGTGGAATCTGAAAAACAAGATGAGTGAATAAGCAAACAAAACAGAAATAGACTCAAATACAGAGAATAAACTGGTGGTTGCCATAGGAGAAGCAGGGTGGGTGGGTGAAATAGGTGAAGGGGATAAAGAGGTACAAACTTCCAGTTATAAAATAAGTCATGAAGGTGAAAAGTACATGGAAATATAGTCAATAATATATTAATTTTGTGTGGTGACAGATTCTAACTACATTTACAGTGAATATTTTGTAATATATACAATTATTTAATCACTATGTTATACATTTGAATTAATATAATATTGCATGTCAACTATTTAATAAAAAATAAATAAGATAAAATATATTAGAAAATGTAAATAGTTTTAGCAACTATGTAGTTCTGAGGACTAAACCCAATAATTAATGTGTAACATATTAAAAAATAAAACTACAAAACTTTATTGAAGGACATAAAGAAATATGTGAATAAATGAAAAGGCATATCATGATCTTTAAGAAGATTTAATCTTGTTAAAGTTTCAACTGATGGCAAATTTATCTATAAAGCCATTGTAATCCTTATTGAAATTCCAAAATGACTTCTTACAGAATTTTAAAACTGATTCTGAAATTAATTTGGGAGAGAAAATATTCAAGAATATTCAAAAAAGTTTTGAAAAAAGAACAATACTTTGCCAATGTGAAAATGCTGTAGAAAGCAGTAGTAATTGTTCTATTGTAATAGTCATTTTGTAATTGATACAGTAACAGGCAAATGGGTCAATGGAATGAAATAAATAGTCTTGAAGCAGATTGATTTAATACAGAATAAAGGTGATATTTCAAATCAGTGCAGAATGATGAACTACTCAATAAATGGTGTTAAGGACAATTGGCTGTTGGGCAAAAAAATTCTCTATTTCACACTGTGAATTAACATAAGTACCAGAGGATTAATTAATTAAACCTAACACACATACAGTTTTATAAAAATTCTGTATTGGAAGAAACATACAATATGTGTTTGATTGGAAGATTGCTCTTGCTCAAAACTCAAAATAGGGAAGCTATCAAAGAAAAGAATAATAAATTTGATTATATTTTTAAAATATCTCATATGAAAAAGATAACTTAAGCAATATTGACAGAGCAGTGTAAGTATCTACAACTATAGAGATACTTAGAATACAGAAAGAGAGAAAGGGGACAGGGAGGAGGATGGAAAGAACACAGGCAGGCACAACCTAATGACCATCATAGAAGAAATATTAAATAATCTGTGGAATATCCATAATATGAACATTTATGCAACAGTTAAAAAGCATAAGATAGAGCTATCTGTATTGATAAGTCCATACAAACTCTTTACAACACAATGAGTAAAGGGAAAAGAAAGTTAAAAAACTACATACCATATGGTCTAGGAAATTTTACTTCTGTTCATAACAACCACTCCCAAGGCTGGTTGTTCAAAATCGGCTACTTATTTATCTCAAAAATTTGTAGGTAAGTAATTTGAGCTGGGCTCCACTGAGCAGTTGTTAATGGTTTGGGCTCTGCTAATCTCAGGTGGACTCACTTAGGCATTTATTCATCTGGTAAATACACTGGTGTGCCTAGAACCTTCCTCCATGCAGCGTCTCAGTCTAGGTTTGGAACTGGCAATCACTTCTGCATTATACTGGTCAAAGCAAGGTACAAGGCTGGCCAGATTCAAGAGGTGGGAACATAAACTCCATCTCTTATAGAGAGGAGCTGAAAAGTGGTATGTCCAATTTTGCAATCTAATTTCCACTAATGTACAAGTTTATTCAAAATAGCATTTAAAATTCCATAAGTACATATGTAGGTGTGAGAAATGCGCTCACTGGTCCGAACTCAGTAAGATGACATGGAGACAAAGAGAACAGTGGAGTGAGGCTTTATTGGCAGTCTTGCAAGATTGAGTGTCTGGTGAGCAGGCACACTCAGGGGGTTACAACAAACAATTTATTCCTTAGCATGCAAGTCCCTCCCCTGGTTCCTCATTGGCTAAGTACTACAGGGTTCCCATTCTTTCCTGGATGTCACCTAACCAAGTTATATCCATATTAGGCTTTCTTTACATTTGTCTTAATTTTATTGGCTGGTTCAAAATTTTTCCGCATTTTTCTGAAGTGATGCAGAGCCCCCTCTTTCTTAATCTCCCTCCTGCTCCCAACAGGTGGTGACTCCCTGGTACACATTCTGACCTGTAGGCCTCTTGTCAATACCCTTTTGCTTAAATCTTAATTCCTCTGGGAATAAATCACATTTAGTTTTATGCCATTTCTAACAGTAGGTAAATGCAAAGAAAAAGAGAGGATGGTGCATAAATACACAAATAGCAGTGATTCTAGAGAAATGGGATTGTGAGGGGTCATAAAAACCTTTGTTTTCTGTACTTTGGAAACATTAAATTGACTATGAACTACTTCTATATGTAAAAACTGATAAGGAAAATATTCAACACAGCCATCAAGGTCAGCAAACTGCTCTTTTCCTCCAGTTGGCAAAGCCCTCCCAGCTCCCTCCTCCCCTCCCCTGGGCTCCTCTTGTGCCCTGCACATGCCGAAAAGCAATATAAATTGCTCCCCTTGCTTGTGCTCAGGGCTCAGACCTTGGGTGATTACTCCCCTCTGAGCCCATCAGTGTAAAAATAAAACTTCAACACTCCAAGACCTCTGAGTGCCACTTGGTTCTTCTTCCATCAGCAATCCAGTCCAGGTTTTTAGGGTTTTTCTGTAACAAAACTATTTTACAAAACTGAATGAACTCCAAGTGCTATTATGAGTATATGGATCCATATTTAAAGATTTGAACATATATATATATATATATATATATATGAAAGAGTAACTCCTACATGTACTCCTAATGTATTTCAGTACCTTTATTTTTCCAAAGTGTTTCCTTTGTTAGGCATTATTGAAGTCTATGGCCAGTGGCTTGTCAACCCCAAGCCAGTTTAAGGAGACACAATTTTTTTCAAATAAATGAACTCACCATGTGGAGTTTCCCCACCATCTGAAACAGAAAACGAGTACTGAAATTACACTAAAAATTCCTCCTTCTTCCCACACTAAATTAGTCTCTGCTTTGTAAATAGTTATTATGATGAAACTCAGCAGGCTTTCAAGGAACTGAACTTTAACCTGTAGGATATTAAAAATGTAATTTTAAAATTGATTATAAGTTTCTGTGTTCAAAGTATAACTTTCTGAGTTCTTTAGTGGCACCCAAAATCCTTCAAGAATTGGAGTCTTCAGTAAATTAAGATGCAAGTATGGGAATTTTTGTTTGATGGCTTCTAGCTACACAGCAGAGTTTCACAGGAAGCAGTAATCAGTTTATTTCAGAGGATGGCTACCAAATCAACAAAAGCTTCTGATGGCAGGAAAGGCCAGTCTTTCCCATGCGCTAACAGTCTCCACTCACCTGAAGACACTGTCTCCTCCCACCTCTGTGCCTGCACCCTGTACTTTACTCTTGGCCTTCTCACCTGGTTTTATGCTGAGCTATTTATACAGGGAATAGGAAAGCCACCGAACCTCAGGAGAACTAGGATGTGCTAACAGGCAGGATCCACAAATATGAGACCCCTGGCCTACTGTTTCCTATTTTCCCTTGTCAGACAGTTGAGCCACTTGCTTCTTGATTGGCCTTCAGCTCCATAAATCCCTTTCCTTATTCCCCTCTGATCATGGAGAGAAGGACACTCTGCAAAATAGACTTTCTTCCCAGCTGTTTGCATGTTAGTTTCTGTCCAGGGGAGAGGAAGCTGGGAGGAGTCTGGAAGATGGGGGAGCCATTTTTTCTGCTTGGGGCAATGCCTCCAGCAGAGGCAGCACTGTGAGCTCCAGTGCCAGCAGTCACACCTCTACATGACATCATGCTCCTAGGTCCCATGGTGTAGGTAGCCCATGCTCCTGGCTCCTGAAGAGAAGTGGAAATGGTCATTGAAACAGCAGCCCTGGGAGGGACCACATTAGTCTTACTGGCCAAGGAACATGAGCTCCGTGAACTCTACTTCTCCTTATGGTCCTGCAGCCCTAGGGGTGGATGGGATTTCTTTAGTTGCTAATCTCTAAGTAATGTCATCTTTTACCATTTTGCAAGTTCAGCCTTCTTGCAGGATTATTTGTTTAAAGTTTTGTTGAGATACGCAGCATGTATTTAAACGGTATAATTTGATCAATTTTAACCAAGTATACACTGTAATACCATCATCACAATAAAAATAACAAACATTATCCACCACCTTCAAGTTTCTCATTTGGAATCTCTCCTATTCCCCTACCACTGATTTGCTTTCATCATTATAGCTTGTATTTTCTAGAATTTTATATAAATGGAATCATACAGTATATACTCCTTGAATAATTTCAATTATTTTACTTAGCATAATTAAACTGACCCATGTTGTTGCATGTTTCAGTCATCTATTCCTTTTTATTGCTGAATAATATTCCATTGTATGTATATATAAATGTATACACATTGTGTACATATATGTGTATGTATATTCCATGTGTGTGTGTGTGTGTGTGTGTACACACATCTCACATATCACAGTTTGTTTTTCCATTTACTTCTTGATGGACATTTGTCCAGTTTTGAGCTATTACAAATAAAGCTGCTATAATCACTTGTGTACAAGTCTATGTTTAGATATCTGCTTTCATTGCTCTTGAGTAAATACCTAAGCTTGCAATGACTGTATCAAGGGTAGTTGTATGTCTAACTCTTTATGAAACATCCAAGTAGTTTTCTAAAGTTGTATTATTTTACATTCCCACCAGGAGTGCATAAGAATTCCAGTTGCCCACATCCTTGTCAACACTTGGTATGGTTAATGTTTATAATTTTAGGACTTCTACTCCTCCCAACACTTTTGTAATCAATTCCCTAAATGAAGGTTCCTCTGTTTAAAACACATAGAGTGATTTCTTTTTTTCATAAGCGGATACTGACTCAGTACAAGAATTAAGTGACCCAAGACTCAATATGTATTTGATGAATGAATGAATGAATGATTTACTGAGAGTAAAGCTCTCAGGGCTCTGAAAGGAGGAAAAGTCAGGAATCATTCTCTCTCTAGTTTACTTCACTTTGCATAATACCCTCTAGGTGCATCTGTGGGGTTGCAAATGGCAGGGTATTATGCCAAGTGAAGTTAGACAGAGAAAGACAAATGCCATCTGATTTCACTCCTATGTGGAATCTAAAAAACAAAACAATGAACAAGCAAACAAACAACAACAAATCCAGAAACAAAACACAGAATAAATAGAGAAAACAAACTGGTGGTTGTCAAGGGAGAGGGGGTGGGGGTATAGGAGAAATAGGTGAAAGGGATTAAGAGATACAAACTTCAGTTTTAAAATAAATAAGTCATGGAGATGAAAAGGACAGCATAGGGAATACAGTCAATAATATTGTAATAACTTTGTATGGTAATAGATGGTAACTACACTTATCATGTTGAGCATTTCATAATGTAGATAAGTATTGAATCACTCTTTTGTATTCCTGAGACTAATATAATACTATATGTCAACTATACTTCAATTAAAAATAAAAATATAAAGAATCATGTCTAGGCATGCAGAAACTATGATGAAATGAAAATACAAGGACTATTTGAAGAACAGGCAAAGGAGAAAACCAGGAGAAGAATCTCTAGCAGATGGAGAGGTAAGGTTCAGAGGTATTGGATGGGAAACATTTAAGGGCAGGAGAGAACAGCAAATTGCCAGTGTCTGGAAACAGAGACTAAATAATAGGAGAGTATAGATGACAGTTGATAATTTGGCAAGCAAGCAAGAGCAAATAGAAAAGACAATAACTCACATGGAATGGACTTCTATGCAAGGACAAATCTGAATAAGAAGGAGGGGCTTCCTGGGGACCAATTAGGGTAAAAGTTTAACTGAAGGCAAGAAAGCATAAACAGCTTGCACTTGACTCCAGACAGTCTATCAACAAAGTGCACAGACTGTGGAGAAATGAAGGCTGAGAGCAGCCCTCATGCCCCAGGACAGGCTTAGGTGACGTGAGCACTGGATCTGACAATGACATAGGCTCGGACTCAAGTGACTTCTCCAGCCTCTGCGTTCCAGACAGGTGGCTGGCTGGGTGGGAGGAGGCAGTTCACTGTGAGCACACGAGTTCCTCCTGATTCAGGAGCTGGAGGAGAAGGGAGGGCTCCCGGGCTGGGAAAGGAGGCATGACTCTTACTTGGGATGTGGGGTAGCCTGGAGCAGTGTCTCCTCCTCTCAGCCCCTCCAATTATTAGCTGATTATGCAGAATCATCTGTTTTAAGGGGTTTGCTGTATTTTTATGCTGAAGCACCTTCAACCCTCAGGACGATGGGGGCTGTGTTTTCTAGTTCTAGTGTTCTTCCACATGCCCAGTAATACATTCAGTCACTTTCTTTAAACAATAGGTACTGAGCTCCTACTATATACCAGACACCAGAGAAAGGAAGATGGTACAACACAATCCCTGAGCTCAAGGACACAGTGTAGTAGAAAAGGCAGAGACATCAGCAGCTCCCTAGTAAAGCCTGTGAAAAGTGCTGGAAAATAGGCACCCATTGCAGGGCAAAGGAGAGGGGAGACTCGGCAGTGGAGCTGGCTTTAGCGGGGGGGTTAAAGGACTAGTGAGAATCTGCCAAGCAGAGCAGGGAGGGGACGGAGAACAGCAATATGAATGGTACAGACGTGTGAAACATCAGAGAAAAGCAAAGGTTAGTGTTTCCAGAAGTTGGGGAGAGAAGCATGGCTGAGAGCTGGGGTGGGAGGGGACGTAGACGTGGCATCTTTGGGAAGATTGTTGAGATGGTGACAAAGATGCAAGGGAAGCAGAATGAGGAGTGCAGTGGCAACAGGCTGTCTGGTTGCAGACTTGAAGAGAGAGTAGACAGGTGTCATTTTTATAAGCTCCCTCTCCCATCTGCCAACGGCGCTGCCTGCCTCCTTTCAGGGTAGAACTTGGCCTCACTTCTGATGGGGGAGGGAAGGGGAAGTGGAAGGAACAGGCCGGTGAAAGATGGCGCTGGCATAGATGCTGCGTTTGAGGAGCCTGATGCGCCATTTCAGGAGGGGGATGAGTTGTGTTGATATCAGGAAGTCACCAAGGTTTGGAAGCAAGGATGTTGGGCTCTGACCTGGCGGCGGCTGCAGAGAGAAGCTAATGTGGGAAATGAGACCGGAAGCGGGGTCGGGTCTGTCAGGAAGTATCTCCGGGGAGAAATGGTGAGGCCCAGGCCCAGGGTGGTGTCACCAGGAATGGAAGGAGGGTGTGGGCTCAGACATTTTAACTGAACTGGCAGGAACTGGGGATGAGTGTCTGTGGAGGCTGAAGGAAAGGAAGGAGCTTGAGGCCTGCAGGGGTTCAGGCCTCCGAGGCAGAGCAGAGACCGGCAGTTTTGACCAAAGGTGGGAGCGCAGGTGTGGACAGAAGACGATGGGGTGTTGTGTTAGACTCTTGCCTGCAGAAGATGCCGATGGAAATGAGTGCCTCATGCTTAAATCACATATGCAGATTGATCACTGGGAGCACAGTGGTGGCTGAAGTCACTAGAGAAGATGAGATCTCTTTGGGATTAAATGGAGTGAAGGACATGAGACCAATGACAAGACCCTGGGGGGGATTAGTGCCCAAGGGCAGGGGAGGAACAGAAGCCAAGAAACCCTCGGATAATGAACTGTCATGGAGGGAATCCTGCAGAAGAGTGGATTCAGTATTGACAATGTCACTGATGAGCAATATCAGCAGGGAGTGTGTGACAGGGAGTCTGTAGAGGAGGTAAATGCAGATTCACTTTTTGGTACAGAAAGTGAAGGACATGGGGACAAGGAAAGCTTTATAATAAATTAAGAGTGGGGAGACTTGAGCATGTTGGCAGGCAGAGGAGATGGACTGGTGGAGACGAGGAGATGGAATGAAACTGAGGAGCCGAAGTCGTGGAGTAATGGCAGGGGACAGAGGCACAAGCCAAAGGAGGGATGAGTCCTCCGCCTCCGACATAGGAGGGAGGTGGGTAAAGACACACATGGGTTTGGAGGTGGTGGGAAGAAATTCCAGCAATGTCACATGACCAGAGCCTCTACTTTCTGTATGAAGAAGAGGCTCAATTGCCGACTTGGGGCTGGTGCAAAGCAGCAGGGAGTTAGAAAGGGTCACTAAGTTGCAAAATCTCACACTTCCATATTCAATTTATTAAATTCTTTTCCACTTTTTCCAGTTTATATTTTAAGTTTTTAAAGATTTTAATAAAAAAGGCTTGTTTCATTCCTTGCAGTGCTAAGTAATAGAAATCCAGACCTTGGAATAATAGACACTTCTAATTGCTGGTGAGATAAATTTTACCAACTAGGAAAAGAAAATATATCCTTCTTTCCCTAACTGAAGCAAAACAAAAGGAAAACAAAAAGAAATGTTCTTTTACCTCATTTAACTATGCCTGTCAATTTTATTTCTAACTTGGGGGTCATAAAACATCTGAACTTCAGAGACATGGCCATGGCTTGTGGATGTGACTGTAGCTTCCACCAAGGTGGCAATCCTCATTGGTCTTGCTTAAAAATGTGTTGCTCTGATAATATTCCATTTCAGATTTGTTTTCTGAAAGGAATACTTATTTGTGAATCTTCTCTCTAAGTCAGAAGAAGGTTATGGACACTTCCTTTATCTCCCACTTATGCAAAGGGAAAAACAATAATAAATAACCAAGGCCTACGACTCTCATTTAAACAAAGAGTTTGGAAGAATAACTCATGTAAATGAAAGGTACTATATGATTGAGAAGCCATGTGGCAAATGAAAAAAAATGGCCAAGTTCAGGGTTAAGGTTAGTATGGTCAGTGGGGACACCTTGCATAATGGGCTGTTTTTCAGTTTTGCATAGCCTGAGAGGCAGGAGAGGAAGGTTCTGGACACTCAAGGAGCTGTGGCAGGGGCTCTGGAACGGGAGCCAAAGGACTGATGAGGCCTCGTTCTAATCAGACCTTTGATGGAGAGTTGGACCAATTCCAAGAGTCATCTCCAGGGGCTGGCTGAGGGGAACTAGCTCCAAGAGGCTGTTTGGAAGCATAGCAAGGCTGCCTGGGGCACAGACTACCCCACTACCTTTGTCTGCAGAGCTGAGCTGTCTAACTATCCCAGTAGGATGTCCCGTTTGAGTCACTTTCTCAGTAGTGAAGGTTGAGTCCCATGGAACCAGCCATTCTCCCTGACCAGTACTTTCTCAGTGCCGAGTACAGTCATACTTCTATGAGATGCTGGATGGATTTTGGGGGGGTGATGTGAGGTTGGAAGTGGAGAGAAGTTAAACATCCCCTGTAGAAACAGTGATGTGATCATCAGCTTTCTGGGGGTCACATGCCATTGTGGGGTGTAACTTCTGAGGGGAAGTGAGCCCCTCTGAGTATGTAAGGAAAGGTGTGGATCCTCATCTCTGAAAGACGCACAGGCATGTCTGGATGCCCAATTTTTCAAACCATATCAGGGGTTCAGGCCCTTTCCACAATTTTTTTTCATGAACCCCCATGACAACCACCCACCCGAAGTAGAGGGCTCCTCTGAATGTAGCCTCCAGATCATCTTCAGAAATACTTGAGGTGTGCAGGACTGCCAGGTGTGGGATGCAGTAATCTGCATTGTAAACAAGCTTCCCGGAGATTCCACAGCAATCTGAATTTGAGATCTGCCTGTGCTTCAGACCCCAGGCAAAGAATCACAGCTCAAGCAGAGCCAGGCAGTTTCTCCTTTACTTGGCAGCATGCTCTCAGCAGCGTGCTCTCAGCCTGCCTGGGGCTCTTTCTGCCTTCTGTTCCCAGTCTGCCTGATCCTGCTGTCCTCTTGCCATCACCTCACAGATGCTCAGGACACGCAAAGGTATTTGTATAGTGGTTCTGGAAAAATACTTACAAAGATAGTCTTACACCCAAAATAAATAAAAGAGGCCTCCCCAGAGCCCACGTGGAATGTCTTACTTAGGTGGTTCATGCCACTGCCCAACTCCATCACAGCTGCTGGTATCCATATGATCTGTGCACAGTCATCTGTATGTGTAAAAATATCATTTGCACACTCACCTAAGCAGCCCCAGTGGATGGGAAGTTCCAAGAAGGCTTTGATGACTAGAATTTGTCATTCAGAGAAGCAGCATGCAAACAACACCGAGACCTGCTGGCTGCTCTGTGGGCATTCTGGCCTTTCCATTTTATGACCCACTATGAATAATTCTCACAACACTCCATCTCCTGATTAGTCACATGTCACAAGCTTCTTTTCTGTTTAATTTTCCAATCCCAGGGCCATACTTCAATACCATGTAGCCATGCTCTTTCTCAGGACTGACTCTGCACCTTTATTATCCATCATGACACCATAGGACCAAGCTTCCCCGAAGGCCCTGAGGCAGACATACTGCCCACTACTGAGCGAGCAATTGGTTCACAGGAAACAGAATGGAACTGTAACTACACATTTATTCCTGCACTTCTAATGTTAGTAATTTTCTTTTTGGTGAGTTTGCTGATCAGTTCATGGATTGATTCAGCTTCCTACTGTGAGAAGGCTACAGAATTCTTGCAACCAAAATTATCCAGCTATAATATCTGGCACTATCATATCTATCAGAAAGCACAAATTCCAGTTTTAACCCCATGCCATACCATGAGGCATCTGTATAAAAAGGTTCTGGATTGTGTTATCATCTTTAAAAATTGGAATGTGTCAACACAAGGAAAGTGAGGATTTATTGTTCTTTCACTTCATCCCTGAAGAGTCAGACTTTGGACATTTGGAATCCACAAACCAAAATCAGGATGGCCAACATTTGAAGTCATTGGTTTTACATAGGTGATTATATTAGCTATTGTATTCATAGAGACACCTTGGCCTTTCAGGGGTCTTTGGTGCAGGAAATCACAGAGAAAGACTGGTTAATAAATGGAGGTGTGTCAAGACATGGCATCAAAATCTCAAGGAGGCCCAGTAAGAAATGGAATGAAAGGTATGCATTGTACCAATACCACCTTGAAATAACAGGATCATCATTAAGTGTTGATGAGACGCTCCTGACCCTCTCAACCTTCAAGACTGATAGAAAAGGCAGGCTGTCTTGATTCTGCAGACTCTGCACTTTTCTCTTCTCACAGGGTTGCTAAGACCACTGAATACTTAGTTGCACTTCCACAAGAACAAAGGAAATTTTGGAAAGCTGTTTCTTTGCCTGCGTGCCCTTGACTTTCTGTGATCCTTTGCCCTGGCTGTTGACTGGTTCACTGGTAAGTGACAGAGAAGGCAAGCCAGGCTAAGTGAGGCCACCATCTTCACCAGCCCTCAGACCCAGAGGAGCACTTGTGTTTTGGCCTAGCTCAGCTTTGTACATGGAGAGAAAATTAGGCATATACTTCTTCACAATATATAATAATGAATTCCAGACAGATTAACTATCTAAATGTGCAATTCAAAATTTAAAAACAACTGGAAGTAAGCATGCAATATTTTATAATTTTGGGGGGAAGTTGATTTCTTTATAAAGACTATAGAAATCACTAGAGAAAATACTGATATATATTATCATAAAAATGTTAAACACTTATATAATATGCTATAAACTAAGTTTAAAAACAAGCCACACACACAGAGAACATATTTATAACAGAACAGATGAGGAATTTATATCCAGATACAAATTAATACATATGCTATGAATTAATAATAGTTAACAATTATACAATGCTTAGTATAATCTGGACACCATTTTAAACACAAATGAAAGCACTTTACCCTAGTAATCACCCTATAGTTATAAATTAATCCTATTATATATTTTTCATTCCTAAGACAACAAAATTTAGAGACAAAGAATTTAGATAACTTGCTCAATATTACACAGCTGGTAATGCCCTAAGCCAGGACTCAGGAAGGGATATGAGCAAGTAATTTAGAGGAGAAATGTAATGACCAATAGATTAGCATTATAGAGGTAGAAATGAAAACAATTAAGTACTATTAAAACAATTAATTACACACATCAGACTGGCAAAAGTCAAAAAGTCTGACTATATTGTGTGTGGCAAAGAAGTGTTGGGTGAGTAAATTAGTACAACCCCTTTGCAATTAATTTGGGAATATCTAATAAAGCTGAGAAGGCATACCTCCTATGTGACCTCATACTACTTGTAGGTATGCACTCTAGAGAGATTCACATGTACACAAGAAGATATGTGCAAGGATGTTCAATGAAGCTCTGTTACAACAAAATGTTTGAAACAATATTAATGTCCATCATTAGGGGAATAGGTCAATAATGGAGGTTTGGCTATGCAATGGAATACTATATATATATATATACAGGACTTATTAGATAAATGAATTCATTGTAAATATATCATCATAAGTAGATCTAAAAACACAATGCTGAGTGAAATAGGAAGATATGCCTTCTTCCAGAGAGATGGAGCAGAGGTACTTTTCCTATTTTTTGCACCATGTACAACAGCCAAAAAACACTGAACATAATATATAAAATATAAGAAGACTCTGAAAGGTGGCAAGGAAAAGGCAGAATTACCAGAGACTCAGGACCCAAAGAACAACACAGTAGTGAGTTCTCTGGGTTTTCTTTTTGCCTCAGATATCTCAGACTGGGTGCTGGAGAAGCCAGCAGTCCAGAAACACCAATGAGCGCAGAATAAAAAAGCTCCCACAAAAGCCTGCTCTCTATATCCAAAGAACCTCAGAAGGGTCAGCCTAGAAAAACAGAAAATGTGTAGAAAATACTCTACTGCAGCAAAACACTACTGGAAACATTACTGTCCCATTGCAAGCCCTGGAAGCCAAGGCTGAGTGGGAGCCTGCACTTTACCCTGGCCAGGCTGTAAGATGCCCAGCCCTACTGCTGTGGTGACATCAGACACGACTAAGTAGGGAGCCAAGACTTTCATCTCCACTGGGTGGTTAAAAACACCCTCCTCTGGTGTCAGAGGAGACTGTGTGAGGAGCCTGGGCTTCCACTCCACCTGGCGGAAATGAGGCCCTCCTCCCATTCCTCAGAGGAGGCCTAGGGGAGAGTTATCACCACCTCATTGTGTGGTGTCAGCGGAGGCCACATGAAGAGCAGTAACAAAGTGCTCCTGACTCACCAGCCGGGGCAGGACTAGCTGAAAGCCAGAACTCCTACCCTACCCAGCAGAAATGAAGAGCCACCCTTACTGGGATGTCAGTGGAGGCCAAGTAGTGAGCCTGGACTTCTCCCACCTGGTGGTAACTGTAATGCTACCACTTCTCCCACCAGAGTAAGGTCAGAGAAGCCAGCTAAAATGAAAGGTTTAAGAAGATCCAGAGATTTACAATGATTTTTTAAATGTTCAGGTTTCAACTGAAAGTCACTCAGTATGCCAAGAACTAGGAAGACCTCAGCTGAATGAAAGGAAAAGCCGAGCAGTAAATACAACACCAAGATGACAAAGGTGTTAGAATGATCATACAAGGATTTTAAAGCAGCTATCATAAAAAGGCTTTAACCAGCAGTTTCAAACACATCTGAAACAAATGAAAAAATAAATAAATCTCAAGAAAGAAATATAAAGTCTCAGCAAGGAAATTTTAGAACTTAATAATGTGATAACCAAAATTTAAAACTTAGTGGATGGGCTCAGCAGCAGAATGGAATGGAGAAAGGAAAGAATCAGCGAACTGAAAGGCAGAACAGCAGAAATGAGGCAATCAGAACAACAGGAAGAAAAGAGACTGAGAAAACGGAAAAGAGCCTTAGGGACCTGTGAGATGACAACAAAAGATCTAACCTGTACAAAAACTCTCAAAACTCAATAATAAAAAATCCAGTTAGAAAATGGGCAGGAGACATGAAAAGTCACTTCAATGAAGGGGATATGCAGACACCAATTTAGCACATGAAAAGCGTTTAACGCTATTAGCCAGGAAGGAAAAACTGAACTATTTAATGAAAACTGGGTGGCAGGTATTGTATTAAGCATTTGTGAGGGATACTTGAATATTGAGACAAGCATCCTGCCCAGGGAATTTACAGTCTATTAGGGCAGAGAAAGTCTTAGATAAATATTACCTCAAGGCAGAAAGTGGTAAGTGCTCTAAAGGAGAGAAAATAATGTCCTTTGAGGTTTAGAATTTCTAGCCTAGATGTATCAGGAAAGATGTGTCATGGCTGACACTTCACATGAAGAATGAATAGGTTTTGGCAAGAGCAAACGTGGAGAGAAGACATGTCAGGTGGGGAAAGCAGGAGGAGTAAGCCCTGGAGTTGGGGGAGCACAGAGGCTCATCAGGGCGGGGGCAGCCAGGTTGGGAGGAGAAGGAAAAGTGGGCGCTGGGCCAGGGAGGGAGCTGGACTCGGGCTGTGCAGACCCTGGTTAGGAATGTACTCCTGTGTCAGCGTTGGCATGATCTATTTTTGTGTGACCTATAGTTGGTACCTTGGTATCTATTTAGTATGAAAAGCACATCCTTCGTAACTTTATTCCTTAGGAGCAAACTACATGGACCTTTTCAGGTGCCTTTGTAAACTTTGAGAAGAGAGGTACCAAATAAATAGGGCGTAGTGGTTTATACTATATTAACTTAGTTAAGCTTATGGCTAGAATTTCCTTTCTTATGTGGCCACAGGACCCTTGTGTGGGGCTTGACATGCAGCAGCCATGTTTAGTTATACTCAGAAGTATACCTTGACTCTTGGTTGTACCTTTCTACTTGGCTTGTAGAGAGTCAGATGTAGTTGCAGGTCATTAGCATTGCTGCAGATCTGCTACCCACCCTGGTGTGAGGCAGTAGCTGGACCCGCAACTCTTTCAGCTCCAGCTGGAGTTCTTGAGCTTCTGGGACTTCCACCTCCTGGTCCAGGCGCACATCAGCTCTGTGACAAGGGCAAGAGTATCTCCCGCATCACTGAAGTCAGAGGCCTGGAGGCAGTGGAGATCCATGGGGGTTTTAGTTCATACGTGTAGGGCCCTGCTTTCTGTTTCATGCACTTTACTTTTTCCTGACTCCTGCCCTATGGATGTCAGGCTCATCTCCAGATGCAGAAACAACCGAATATAAGCTGTTTAACTAGCTCCCACAATCGTGTATGGGCAGATCCCTATAATAAATCCTATATTCTCTATCACCCCTAGTGGTTGTGCTCTGCTGATTTAACTCTGACGAACACGGGGAAATATCCAGGTTTTGCCATCTTTCATAACTATAATCATGGTTAGCACTCTGTTGAATACCTTCTTATGATAGTCTATGCCTACAGAAAGAGTAATTAAAAGCCAATTAATCACTTCAAAAAATGTATACTCAGTAAATAGACTATAGATGAATATATAATTAAAAGGAATCTATAAAGAAATTGTCACAGTTGTTTCTATAATTTTATAATTGCTCATTCTATGTGTCTTGGGTAACGTGGTAAATTGTCTCAGACTCACTATAGCATATCTTTGTCAATGGTTGAAATGGCTGGCTATCTCCATTTCTACAAAGCTGTGAGAAGATGTGATACAAACAAGAAATCTTTAGACATCCTCATAGGAAGTCTCATGTTCCTGGGTAATCTAATGTCTGAGTCATATAATTTTGAAAGTTCAGTTCTTTAAAAATCTCCCTCCAGTTAACACAAATGGGACCATGCTATGTCTACAATTTTATAATGTATGTCTGTGTTTTACGTACATATACAAGAGATTCATAATCTATTGTTTTCTAGATGCTGTTCAGTATCATGCATTTTTAACAACAAAGCAGATTCACTGCATTATTTTTTAATGTTTCTATCACAGAGTAAAACATATAGAAAACCACATAAATCAAATGTATACCTCAGTAAATTATTATAAGGCAAACACTACCCACATTAAGTGGTAGCACTTTGACAGCTACCCTGGAAGCTTTCTCTGTGACCATCCTAACCACAACCTCCCCACCCCATATAACTTACTAGTATCCTGACTTAAAGGCAGTCACATCTTTGTGTTTCTTCATAGTTTTGTCACCCAAATGTGTATTCCTAGTTTAAGGTGACAATCAGGGTTTTTAATATAGAAGAAAGGGAATTCAGATGTAATAGGACAAGAATAAGTAAAAGTTCTAGTCTCAAATTAAAACTGGAAGTGTCTGTGTAAACTTATACATTAAAAATTTTTTACGTATTATAGGTATATATATTTTTTCCTTAGCTCTGCTGAAAAAGGCCAAAAGCAGTGAGCAGCCTCATAGCAAGGAGCATCCCTAGGTTCCCAAACAGTGGTTTCACATTGCTATTCATCACTAAGACCAGAGCTTCTTAGCAAAATGACTCTGAGACAGGAAATGCACAGGATAATCCTGGAATATCTTAACCACCGATAGCAAGGGAGTGCTCAGACCCCTTGGGACCATGCCCAAGGATGTAGGTGCCAGCCTGCAGGGTGTCCAAGGCTCACAGATGAGAATGCACAGGCTTCAGTACCAGGAACCACAAAGCGCTAAACTAATAGGAATTTTCTTCTTTTTCACCTTCTATTTATCTTTTTGTTTACTGTTTATTTACTCTTGTGTTCATTCTAATATATTCTTCATTTCTGAAATGACTTTTTTCTTTTATTTCTAATTCTTTCCTACATCCTGTCAGCTCAGTTCTGAGTTTTTCTAACTCTGATATTGTTCTTCCATCATATCTCATATCCTTTTCTTAATGCCTTTAGGCCATTCTGAAATAATGGCATGCACTTTTATTCTATTTTGGGGAACAGCTTTATGACATGCTTTCATTGTCTGTGGGGCTGTCACTCTGCTGCTATGTTTTTTTCCTACATTGACTTTGTATGGGATTTGACCCTTATCCTATTCTGTGGCTCCTTATTACTAGGAGCTACGTTTTTCTGAATTTTAGAATGGCAGAAGGATACAGGAAAGCCTTTCTAAGTCCATAATTGGCCCTCTTTCTGTTTTTCTGTTTGTTTATGTGTGTGTATGTTCTCAAACAGGGCAATTTAAATTGGTGCAACCCCTGTGGAAAACAGTATGATGGAGGTTCCTCAAAAAATTAAAAATAGAACTATCACATCGATCCAGCAGTTTCACTTCTGGATATTCATCTTAAGAAAACAAAAGCACTAGCTTGAAAAGTTGTATGCATCCCCCTGTTTATTGCAGCATTATTCACAATGGCCAAGATATGGAAACAACCTGAGTCCATCAATGGCTGAATGGATAAAGAAGATGTCATATCTACATATATATATACATACACACAGTGAAATGAAAGAAGGAAATCTTGCCATAAGCAATAACATGGATGGACCTTGAGGGCATTAGGCTAAGTGAAATAAGTGAGACAGAGGAAGACATATACTGTATGACCGACCTCACTCGTATGTGGAATCCTAAAAAAAAACCCAAAACTGAGCTCATGGATACAGAGAACAGATTGGTGGTTGCCAGAGTTGGGTAAAATGGGTGAAGGGAGTGAAAAGGTACAACCTTCCAGCTGTAAGATAAGCAAGTCCTGGGGATGTAAGGTAAGCATGGTGTCCACAGTTAATTATACTGTATTGTGTATCTGGAAGTTGCTAAGAGAGTAGATCTTAAAAGTTCTCATCACAAGAAAAACATCTTGGAACTATGTCTGGTGGTGGATGTTAACTAGACCTATTATAGTGATCATTTCTCAATATATACAAATATTGAATCATTATGTTGCATACCTGAAACCAATATAATGCTATATGTCAACTATATCTCCATAAAAACAAAAAAACACAGGGCAGCTGGCTTTCTGATGTTTCTTGGCTCTGTTCTCCTCCCCACTGGGGTTGGATCTCCTCTTTCTTGCATCCTTGTCATGCCTATCTGGTTCAATTTTGACTCCACAATGAACAATTTCTCATAACAGTGGGGCCCCATCCTAGAAGGGAACCCCAGCAAGTCAGTTTTGAGGGTTATTGAGGGCTACTCTGTGCCAGCCCCTTAATTTTTACTGTTTTCCACAGTGGCTGTGCCAATTTAAACTGCCCTGTTTTGGAACATACACAAAAACACCAGGAAGTGGGTGAATTATAGAGTTAGAGAGGCTTTCCTGAATCTTTTCATCATTCTAAACGTTCAGAAAAACTAACTCTTCATAATAAGGAGCCACAGAAAAGGATCAAGGTCAAATCCCATTCAAAGTTATTATAGGAGAAAAAAGAGAATAGGAGCAGAGCGACAGCCCTGCAGAGAATGAAAGGATGCATGTGACTGCTGCCCAAGCCTCGGTCATCCCCAGTCAGGGAGGGTTTGGGGAAGCAAGATGTACATCCAGAAGATGCAGAGGAAAAACAAAAACCAAGCTACCTGATGTTAGATGTCTGGAAATTCTCATACCAAGGGTCCGTATTTATTCCTCGTGGTTGCTCTAAAGCAATAGCTTTATAATGCAATAGCTTCTATTGTCCAATATTACAAATATAAGGCATGGATATTTTAAGTAGTTATTTTAAGCTGCAGATAGCCAAAAGAAAATAAAATCACCTATTATCCCCATTCCAAGAAATAACCACTGTTACATTTGGTATTTATTCCTTCTGGTATTGTATCAGTGTACTCAATATATAATAATATACCATATGCCTTTTTTAAAAAATGAAAATTGAATTGTCATACATAATATTTCTAAACTTTATGTATGAATGTTTTTTGTCATGAAGTATTCATCATCACCATCTCTTTATTTTTTGCTCTATCATATCCCAATATAATAAACTTATATTAACTAAATGAATACACTTAGGCTTTTTGCAGGTTTTACAGAATTCTAAGCAACATTATGATGGACATCTTCATAGTTAAACCTTCACACATGCAGGTGGTTATTTCCTTAGAACAAACCTGTTGAGGTGGAGTTGCTGAATCAAGGGATCGCAAAATGTTAACGCTTCTGAAGCAAATGTTCAGGCTTCCAACAACCAAGAAAATGTCCTTCCCCTTCCTGAAAACCTTGTACTGCAATTAACAAGGCCAGATTTTACCCCATTGTGTGCTAAGTCAATGAGTGCATCAGGAGGTAAAATTATTCTTTAAGGCATATTCCATACATGAGAAAATGATTCGGAATTGCAGAGGCAAAACCTTATCAGCCCCCACATACCATTTGTTAGTAATTCTATTTGGCCCCATTTGATAAGTTCTGAGTCTCTTGGATCTGCCCTTTCCTCTCAGTGCTGATTGAATTCCAGTTAGCCTTGAGGCTGCACACCCTTCTTAACAGTAGGTGAAAGACATCTCAGGAATAAAAGAAAGGATTTTGTTTTTCTCCATCTTCTGGGAGAACAGATTGTTTATCATAATAAAGCTGTTCTTGCAAATGTAACTGGACTTCAGAAATTGTTACTGTGAAAGTAAATTTTTATATCTAAGTAGTCTATAATTCTAATTGGTTGTCTTAACAGTGTGTTGCCCTAGTTATAATATTTAGCATCTTCATTTTCTGGAAAGCTTAACACTTTGAGTTTTATTAGGACAAAAGAGCATCATCATCATAACTTCCTTATTTGCCCCAATACAAGGAGGTTAAGAACAAGCAACACTTAAAAGCTAATGTTTTTAAAAGAGTTTGAGATGCTATTTCTCAAAGATTTTATAGAAGCAGGGAAAAACCAAAATAATGCTCTCCAGATCAGAACCCTTTCAAAAGACTCAATGCCAAAAGATGTCTCCTTAAAAACAAGTACCAAATGATTTCACTCATATGTGGAGTATAAGAACAAAGGAAAATTGAAGGAACAAAACAGCAGCAGAATCACAGAACCCAAGAATGGACTAACAGTTACCAAAGGGAAAGGGACTGGGGAGGATGCGTGGGAAGGGAGGGATAAGGGCAGTGAAAAAGAAAGGGGGCATTACGATTAGCATGTATAGGGTGTGTGGGGGCATGGGGAGGGCTGTGCAACACAGAGAAGACAAGTAGTGATTTTACAGCATCTTACTACACTGATGGACAGTGACTGTGAAGGGGTATGTGGGGGGACTTGGTGAAGGGGGGAGCCTAGTAAACATAATGTTCTTCATGTAATTGTAGATTAATGATACCAAAAAAAAAGATGTCTCCTTAGATGTATTTTAAGTTAAATTGATCTGAGAAGTTATATGAATATTGCTCTGGATGGTCACAAAATTTTGCTGCCACAGTTCCCCAAAATGAAAAAGAAACACTGTGCATTGAACAGAAAAAAATCAAGTCAAAATAATGAGAATAAGCATTGAGTTATGACCTGGAATACTTACACATCATAATTTATGGGATTCAGCCAAAGAAGTTCTTACAAGGAAATTTATAGGTTTAAATGTAAATATTAGAAAAGGAAAGATTTAAAGTAAATGATCTAAGTTTCTATCTTAAAAAGAACAACACATAAATAAAAAGATGAGGAAGGAAATAATAAAGATAGGAGCAGAAATTAGTAAAAAAGAAAGCAGACCTGCAACAGAGAAAATCAATAAAATTAAAAGTTGTTGTTTGAAAAATATTAATAAATTAAGAACATTAGCAAGACTGGGCAAGAAAAAAGGAGGGAAAACACAAATGACCAATATAAAGAATGAAAAGGGAGACATTAATGCAGATTTCACAGATATGAAAAAAGGGATATTATTATGAACAACTTTATACAAATTTGAAAATCCCCTCCCAAAACACAACTAACCCAAACTTACATGAAAGAAAATAAAAATTCTTAATAGCCTTATCTGTTCAAAAAAATTGAATCCATAATTAAACACTATCTCACAAAGAAAACTAGCAACAGACTGCCCTAGTGAAGTCTTCAAAACACTTGAAGAGCTAATAACAACCTAACAAAATCTTTACCTACCTCATAAGATCGTCATGAAGATTAAATAAATTAATATATGTAATCCTTTGGATTTTCTATACATACAATCACTTCATTTGGGAATGAAGATAATTTTACTTCTTCTTCTCTTAACTCAGCCCCCCAGAACGATGTTGAAAAGGAACAGTGCTAGTGTATGCCTTTGCCTTGTAACCCTAGTCAGGGTGGCACTGACTACAAGATTTTTGTGTATTTGCTTTTGGTCCTGTTTTTGTTTTTGTTTGCAGATTTCCTTAATCATATTATGGAAATTCTCTTCTATGTCTACTTTGCTGACAATTTTATCAAGAGTAGGTATTAAGTTTTATTATATGTCTTCTCTGCATCTATTGAGATGATGTCTTATTTTTTCCTTTATTCCATTAATATACTGAATTACTATTAGTTGCTTTTCAAATATTAAATCCACTTACATTTCCAGAATGAATTCCACTTTGTCATAATGCATTCTCTTTTTTATAGATTGCTGTATTCAATTTATGATTATTTTACTTAGGCTATTTCTGTGTTGGGGGAAATACTGATCTATAATTTTACTTTCTTACAATGTGTGTGAGATGCACTGGCTTGAGAAGAGTTAAAGCTGTGAAAAATGTGTATTAATACTTCTTGTAATAATGTTCTAGATCAGTAGTTCTAAAACTGTTTGGCCAAAACAATAGGAAATACATTTTATATTGTGACCCAGTGCATATAGAGGTGTGAGTATATGTGTGTATGAAATAAAAGTTTTATGAAACAATTTTTATCCTTAATAGGAGGGAAGTACGCTAGTATTTCAATTTTCTTCTATTCTTTAAAATGATGGCTGTGAAGTACTAAACTGATCTCATAACCCACTGAGTTTGCTATCTGCAGTTTGCAAAACATTGCTTGTATATAGTAGTTACTAGGTAAATGTTTGCTATTATTGCTTAATATATTATATTAATACATTAATTATATATAAATTACTATAATATAATATATAGCTTATGCATGATATATAATATATAGCTTATATATATAAAATGTTTAATATATGATATACAGAAATTGTTTAATAATATCTTAATATAAATTATTGCTATTACTATTCATTTAAGGATCCTCAGCATTTGTACAAAACCTAGCATGCAGTAAGCACTTGATAAATGTCTATGAATGAATGAATATGGCCTATCAGTGGTCTTTAAGAAAGTGGCCTTTAACAAGATTATCACTTAAATTTGAAGAAGGGATTAAACAATTTCCAGATAAGCAAAAGCTGAGAGAATTTACCTCCCACAAACCATCTCTACAGTCTATTTTGGAGGGACTGCTATAGATGGAGGTGTTCCTAAGGTTGAACAGCTGTCACCAGAGGTAATAAGCACAGTAAAGAAAGTAGAACAGCTAATTACGAAGCAAATGCAAAATTAAATTAACTCCTCAAAGTCAATCAAGGGATAGACAAAAAGTACAGAATTTCATACCTAATATATAAAGAATGAAGGAGGAAGAAAAAGGAGGAGAAATAGAAAAGAACCTTTAGATTGTGTTTGTAATAGCACACTAAGTGAGTTAAGTTAGACTCTTAGATAGTAAGGAAAGTAACCTGGAACCTTTGGTAATCACGAAACTAAAGCCTAAAATGGCAATAAGTACATACCTATCGATAATCGCCCTAAATGTAAATGGACTGAATGCACCAATAAAAAGACATAGAGTCACTGAATGGATAAAAAGCAAGACCCATCTATATGCTGCTTACAAGAGACTCACCTTAAACTCAAAGACATGCACGGACTAAAAGTCAAGGGATGGAAAAAGATATGTCACGCAAACAATAGCGAGAAAAAAGCAGGTGTTACAGTACTAGTATGAGACAAAATAGACTTCAAAACAAAGAAAGTAACAAGAGATAAAGAAGGACATTATATAATGATAAAGGGCTCAGTCCAACAAGAGGATATAACCATTATAAATATATATGCACCCAACACAGGAGCACCAGCATATGTGAAATAAATACTAACAGAACTAAAGGAGGAAATAGAATGCAATGCATTCATTTTAGGAGACTTCAACATGCCACTCACTCCAAAGGATAGATCCACCAGCAGAAAAGAAGTAAGGACACAGAGGCACTGAACAACACAATAGAACAGATGGACCTAATAGACATTTATAGAACTCTACACCCAAAAGCAACAAGATACACATTCTTCTCAAGTGCACATGGAACATTCTCCAGAATAGATCACATACTAGGCCACAAAAAGAGCCTCAGTAAATTAAAAAACATTGAAACTCTACCAACCAACTTTTCAGACCACAAAGGTATAAAACTAGAAATAAATTGTACAAAGAAAGCAAAAAGGCTCACAAACACATGGCAGCTTAACAACACACTCCCAAATAGTCAATGGATCAACGACCAAATTAAAATGGAGATCCAGCAATATATGGAAATAAATGACAACAACAACACAAAGCCCCAACTTCTGTGGGTTGCAGCGAAAGCAGTCTTAAGAGGAAAGTATATAGCGATCCAGGCATATTTAAAGAAGGAAGAACAAACCCAAATGAACAGTCTAACGTCACAATTATCAAAATTGGAAAAAGAAGAACAAATGAGGCCTACAGTTAGCAGAAGGAGAGATATAATAAAGATCAGAGAGAAATAAATAAAATTGAGAAGAATAAAACAATAGAAAAAATCAATGAAACCAAGAGCTGGTTCTTTGAGAAAATGAACAAAATAGATAGGCCTCTAGCCAGACTTATTAAAAGAAAAAGAGAGTCAACACACATCAACAGAATCAGAAACGAGAAAGGAAAAATCATGACGGACCCCACAGAAATACAAAGAATTATTAGAGGATACTATGAAAACCTATATGCTAACAAGCTGGAAAACCTAGGAGAATGGACAACTTCCTAGAAAAATACAACCTTCCAAGACTGACCCAGAAGGAAACATAAAATCTAAACAGACCAATTACCAGCAACGAAATAGAATCAGTAATCAAAAAACTACCTAAGAACAAAACCCCTGGGCCAGATGGATTTACCTCGGAATTTTATGAGACATACAGAGAAGATATAGTTCCCATTCTCCTTAAAGTTTTCCAAAAAATAGAAGCGGAGGGAATACTCCCAAATTCATTCTATGAAGCCAACATCACCCTAATAACAAAACCAGGCAAAGACCCCACCAAAAAAGAAAATTACAGACCAATATCTCTGATGAACATAGATGCAAAAATACTCAACAAAATATTAGTAAACCGAATTCAAAAATACATCAAAAGGATCATACACCATGACCAAGTGGGATTCATCCCAGGGATGCACGGATGGTACAACATCCGAAAATCCATCAACATCATCCACCACATAAACAAAAAGGACAAAGGCCACATGATCATCTCCATAGTTGCTGAAAAAGCATTTGACAAAATTCAACATCCATTCATGATAAAAACTCTCAACAAAATGGGTACAGAGGGCAGGTACCTCAACATAATAAAGGCCATATATGAAAACACTGGACAGTGAAAAGCTGAAAGCTTTTCCTCTGAGATCGAGAACAAGACAGGGATGCCCACTCTCCCCATTGTTATTCAACATAGTACTGGAGGTCCTAGCCACAGCAAATAGACAAAACAAAGAAATACAAGGAATCCAGATTGGTAAAGAAGTCAAACTGTCATTATTTGCAGATGACATGATAAAAAACCCTGAAGACTCTACTCCAAAACTACTAGAACTGATATCAGAATACAGCAAAGTTGCAGGATACAAAATTAACACACAGAAATCTGTGGCTTTCCTATACACTAACAATGAACTAATAGAAAGAGAAATCAGGAAACAATTCCATTCACAATTGCATCAAAAAGAATAAAACACTTAGGAATAAACCTTACCAAGGAAGTGAAAGACCTATACCCTGAAAACTATAAGACACTCTTAAGAGAAATTAAAGAGGACACTAACAAATGGAAACTCATCCCATGCTCTTTGCTAGGAAGAATTAATATTGTCAAAATGGCCGTTCTGCCCAAAGCAATATACAGATTTGATGCAATCCCTATCAACTTACCAACAACATTCTTCAACGAACTAGAACAAATAGTTCAAAAATTCATATGGAACCACCAAAGACCCCAAATAGCCACAGCAATCCTGTGAAGGAAGAATAAAGTGGGGGGGATCTCGCTCCCCAACTTCAAGCTCTACTACAAAGCCACAGTAATCAAGACAGTTTGGTACTGGCACAAGAACAGACCCACAGACCAGTGGAACAGCATAGAGACCCCAGATATTAACCCAAACATTTATGGTCAGTTAATATATGATAAAGGAGCCATGAACATACGATGGGGAAATGACAGTCTCTTGAATAGATGGTGCTGGCAAAACTGGACAGCTACATGTAAGAGAATGAAACTGTATCACTGTCTAACCCCATACACTAAAGTAAATTCGAAATGGATCAAAGACCTGAATGTAAGTCATGAAACTATAAAACTCTTAGAAAAAAACATAGGCAAAAATCTCTTGGACATAAACATGAGTGACTTCTTCATGAACATATCTCCCTGGGCAAGGGAAACAAAAGCAAAAATGAACAAGTTGGACTATATCAAGCTAAAAAGCTTCTGTACAGCAAAGGACACCATCAATAGAACAAAAAGGTACCCTACAGTATGGGAGAATATATTCATAAATGACAGATCCGATAAAGGATTGACATCCAAAATATATAAAGAGCTCACACACCTCAACAAACAAAAAGCAAATAAGCCAATTAAAAAATGGGCAGAGGAGCTGAATAGACAGTTCTCTAAAGAAGAAATCCAGATGGCCAACAAGCACATGAAAAGATGCTCCACATCGCTAATCAGAGAAATGCACATTAAAACCACAATGAGATATCACCTCACACCAGTAAGGATCGCCATCATCAAAAAAACAAACAACAACAAATGTTGGAGAGGTTCTGCAGAAAGGGGAACCCTCCTACACTGCTGGTGGGAATGTAAATTAGTTCAACTATTGTGGAAAGCAGTATGGAGGTTCCTCAGAATGCTCAAAATAAAAATACCATTTGACCAAGGAATTCCACTTCTAGGAATTTACCCTAAGAATGCAGCACTCCAGTTTGAAAAAGACAGGTGCACCCCTATGTTTATCGCTGCACTATTTACAATAGCCAAGAAATGGAAGCAACCTAAATGTCCATCAGTAGATGAATGGATAAAGAAGATGTGGTACATACACACAATGGAATATTACTCAGCCATAAGAAAAAAGCAGATCCTACCATTTGCAACAACATGGATGGAGCTAGAGGGTATTATGCTCAGTGAAATAAGCCAGGTGGAGAAAGACAAGTACCAAATGATTTCACTCATATGTGGAGCATAAGAACAAAGAAAAACTGAAGGAACAAAGCAGCAGCAGAATCACAGAACTCAAGAGTGGACTAACAGTTACCAAAGGGAAAGGGACTGGGGAGGATGGGTGGGAAGGGAGGGATAAGGGCGGGGAAAAAGAAAGGGGGCCTTATGATTAGCATGTATAATGTGGGGGGGCATAGGGAGGGATGTGCAACACAGAGAAGACAAGTCGTGAGTCTACAGCACTTACTACGCTAATGGACAGTGACTGTAATGGGGTCTGTGGAGGGGGGACTTGGTAAAGGGAGGAGTCTAGTAACCATAATGTTCTTCATGTAATTGTAGATTAATAATAATAAAATGAATTTAAAAAAAAAAGAAAGTGGCCTTTAAGAAAGTGGTTTCAATAGAGAGTTGGGTGTAGTACCCGCTGTTAAGACATTCTTTGTCTTGACTCTGATTAGAACTAGGGTATCACCTAGACCCATGTTTGCCTCTTACAGTTGACAGCAAAGGCACCTTGCCAGCCACCAGAGGAAGACAGGCTGTTCTGTAGTTGTCACTGGCTGTGCATGTCCAAACTTGCTCCTGCAGGCAAGGCATGTGTTCAGCACAGTGCCACCTTAGTTAGGTAAATTACTTTGGTGGCCCCAAATATGATTGAATTTTAACTTGAATTTGGATTCCTAATTTTTGTCAACAAACACAAGGTTTGCAACTATGACACAGCATTGAACAGGGTCTTTGGGTATATAAAGAAAGTCAGTTAATGGCAGGAAGAGTTAGCAAACTTCTCAAGTCACAGAATTTCCAAAGCTAGGAGAGTTATTCTAACTAAGATATTTTACAAGTCTATTCTGTTGCACTGAACTACTCTCTGCCAAAGCCCCTGGCCAACTTTGAAGAAGAGCTTTTAGACATCCAGTCATAAGTGATTCAATTAAGGGAAGAAGGGGGAACAAAACAGATTTAACCAAATGAAAATACAAATAAAACACTAATATTCTTTAGTGTGGTTTAGAATCACACAGTCCCAGAAGTTTGCAAGCAATTAACATCATGTGCACAAGTTAATAATGTCAGCTTGCTTCCACAATGCCAGGCACCATTGTCAGGGAATCTTTAGGCTCTAGAAACAAAAAGGATTTAGGCTAAAATTTTGAAACGAAATTTGGTAACGAAAAGAAAGAGTATGTAATTGTATGGATACATGATTGCTATTTTCACTTAGTAGGAAGTGTAAGATAAATTTTAGCCAAAATAAGCAGGCAAAGAGAGGCAACAAAGGGCCAGGTAATTTATTTAAATACCCCTGGCTGAGGTTCTGTGGCCTTCTTGTCATAGGCCAGAGAAGTCACACCCAGTCGGGGAGGTGGGGGGCTTATAAGGGATTAGGAGGGGGAGGAGTGGGCAAGCTGTCTTAGGGGGTGTGGAGAGGTATGATTGGCTAAAGGTGACATAATAGACAACTAGAAACTTTTTTTCCTTCTAAGAGGGAGGAGGCTGACATCCGGGTCTGAGTTGGCACATCAGGATGGAATTCAGGGAGAGCTGTCCCCTTTCTATATAAGGCACGGACTTTGGGGTCTGGTCTGTTCTCCCCCTATGGCATCTCTCTGTTCTGTTTGCATGTCCTTGTTTTTCCTTTCTCCAGCCTAACAGAAAGAGTATTAGCACAATTAATATAGTGTTTCTCTGCTCTGTCCCCCAACAACAAAATGTTGTCCCTAAATTAACACAGTATCTTATAGTCAGTGGCATCTGAGTATACTAAGGATATCCAGTAATTCAAGACCTGATTAGACCAGTGATCCCCAACCTGGGTGCTCACTGGAATCATCTGGGGAGATTTTAAAAATTAGGGTCACCAGGCCTCACCAGAAACTCTAGGAGACAGACCCATGGATCCACATTTTCTTTACACATTCTCCTGATGATCAGCCAGGTTTGAGAATCAATAGTAGGTGGCAACCAATTGGTTCCTTCCTGGTTTGAAGAATCAATGCACCACTCTTGCCACTAACATTACAAGGGAAAGATTTGGATGGTAAAGAAAATAGAACCCACCCATAGTCAATTTCCAATTTTCCACTTGAAGTAGAGCTTTCTGATAACAATCCTAAAACAATGTTTAGCAATAAGATAGGAGTTTGTTACTCCCTGACACTGTCTGTTCATGCTCTATAATTCAAAGGTCTTATCTGAGAAGGATACATTTTTCCATGCTTTGTGAATTCAGTATTAGAAGAGATTTAGGAGCAATTTTCAAAGTGGCAACCTAGCATCACATTACCTTATCATAAGGGAAGGTCTTCTGAGCAGCATACCCTGTATGAAAAAAGGTAACAGTAACTTTATTTTTAATTGGCACTCTCCTTATCACAAGAGACATAAAAACAGGTTCCATTCTTCCATGATTGCAGAGAAAATAGTAATTATATATTCAACCAATTGTTTGGGTAGTTATCTTACTATATGCCACATACATGAGAAAAATCTACTTACTCATTTTTGTTTTTCTTATTGCTCCTCCTTATTTTTTTCTTTTTAGATAAATTCTTGCAACTCCAGGGGGAAAATATGTTCCCAGCCCAGGACAAATAAACCTTTCAAGCCAAAATCAAAGGGAGAAATAAAGTGGGAGAAACCTGTGTATTGCTTACAAGCAGTCATCTACTTCTGCTTGCTCGAGTCTCTCAAACCTGGCTGCAGAACGGCCCCACCAAACCTCTCCAGTCCAGGTGCTCGCTCACTCCCCACCCCCCTTGTAATCATTTATTGATACGGAGATGTACTACTTCTCTCCACCCCTTGAAAACACCTACTGGTATGGAGTTGCACTGAGGCCAGGGGAGGGATTCTGGAAATACTGAAATTTTACCCACAGTGCTCTGGCATTTTTTTTCCTTCCACTTTGCTACTTTGGTTACAAGGACTTAAATGCAGTTAAAAGTGTACATTCCCAACAACTCTGAACAGATTCAGTTCTAGCTTTTATAGCATAACAGGCCTTTAGAGCTGGACAGAAACACAGCAGTGGTTCAAAATAACAGACTGATTTCATATTAGAAAATTGGGGTCCAGAAGCTTAAGTGATTTGCCACAATCTACATCAAAGCCAGAATGGAAATCACATCTCCTAACTGTTAGCTGAGCATTCTTTCCACCTACCATTTTGTTCACTGGATACATACAATGATGTGAGCTGCAGTATATGTCAGAGTATTTTTTTAAATCACTACATATCCATGTTTACAATTAATATTTTTATTGAGATATAATTCATATATCCTAAAACTCACTCATTTAAAATGTACAGTTCAATGGCATTTAGTATGTTCACTGAGTTGTGCAGCCATCACCACAACTAATTTCACAATATTTTCATTACCCCCAGAAGAAACCCTGTTTCTATTAGTAGACATTCCCAATTCCTGACCCCCTCTCCAGCCTCAGGCAGCTACTCTACTTTCTGTCTCTATAGATTTGCCTATTTTGGACATTTTATATAAATGGAATCACACATTTACATGGTCCTCTGGCTTCTTTCGATTAGCATAATATTTTCAAGATCCCATCCATGTTGTAGCATGTGTCAGGACTTCATCCTTGATTTCACCAAGTGACATTCCACTGTATAGATATACCATATTTTGTTTACTCATTCATCATTTGGTGGACATTTGTGTTGTTTCCACATCTTTGCTTTTATAAATAGAGATGTTGTGAATATTCATGTTCAAGTTTTTGCATACACATGTTTTCATTTCTCTTGGGTATATATCTAGGAGTGAAACTGATGGGTTATATGGTAACTCCAAGAAGTTTTCCAAAATGACTACACCATTTTATATTCTCACCAAGAATGTGTAAGAGCTGCATCCATAACTCACCAATACTTGTTGTCTTTTATTTTTAGCCATTCTAATTGGTGTGAAGAGGTATTTCATTGTGATTTTGATTTTGATTTCTCTACCAATGAAGGATGTTGAACATTTCTTCCTGTGTTTATTGGCCATTTGTATATCTTCTTGGGAGAAATGTTTATTCAGATCTTTGGCCCTTTCCAAAAATGGTTTTTTTGTCTTTTTGTATGGAATTGTAAGAGTTCTGGCTATAGTCTAGATACTAGTCCCTTATCAGATATACATAATTTACAAAATTTTTTTCCTGTCCTGTGGGTTGTCTTTTCACTTTATTCATTGTGTCCTTTGAAGTACATTTTAAAATTCTGATGAATTCCAATTTATCTATTTTTCTTTTGTTGCTTGTGCTTTTTGGTGTCAAATCTAAGGAATTATTGTCTAATTCAAGGTTATAAAGATTTATGTCTATTTTTCTGCTAGTTTTTAGTTTTAACTCTGCACTAGGTCTATGATACATTTTGAGTTAATTTTGAGCATGACGTGAGAGAGATATCTAAATTCATTCTTTTGCATATGGATATCCAGTTGTCACAGCGTCATTTGTTGTAAAGACTATTTCATTTTCACTTAATTTTCTTAGTAATCTTGGTAGAAATCAACTGACCATAAATGTGAGGGTTTCCTTTTGGACTCTCAATTCAATTTCATTGATGTATACATCTGTTCTTAGGCTGGTACCCACTTTCTTGACTCTTGTCACTTTGTAGTAATTTTAAGATTGGGAAGTTTGATTCCTCTGGCTTTAATCTTATTTTTCAAGATTGTTTTGGCTACAGTGAGTTTCTTGAATTTCCATGTGAGTTTTAGAGTCACGTTGGCAATTTCTGCAAAGCCAGCTGGAATTTTAATGAATATTGCAATGCATTTGTAAGTCAATTTGGAGAGTACTATCATCTTAACAACAGTAAGTCTTGTGATACATGAACATGGGATGTTTCTATGTTTACTTAGATGTTCATTAATTTCTTTCAAAAATGTTTGTTTGCAGTGTTTAAGTTTTGTGCCTTTTTTTGAGTTTATCCCTAAGAATTTTCTTTCTTTAGCTGCTATTATAGAATTGTTTTCTTAATTTCATTTTTGGATTGTTCATTGCTAGTCCATAAAAGTACAATGATTTTTCTATATTGATCTTTTACCCTGTAATTGTGTTCAACTCATTTATTAGTTCTAATGTTTTTTTTAGTGGAGTCCTTAGGACTTTTTTATATACAAGACCATGTCACCTGAAAAAAGAGAGAGTTTTATTTCTTTCTCTCAAATATGAACACTTCTTTTTCTTTTTCTTGCCTGTTCTGTCTAGAACCTACAGTGAAATGTTGAATAGAAGGACGTCTTTGTCTTGTTCAGGATCTCAGGAAGAAAGCCTTCAGTCTTCCACCATTAAGTATGATGTTATCTGTGGGGTTTTATAGATGCCATTTATCAGGCTGAGGAAGTTACCTTCTATTCCTAGTTTGTTACATCTATTTATCATGAAGGGGAGTTGAATTGTGTCAAATGCTCTTTCTGCTTCTATTTAGTCTGGTTATTTGTCCTTTATTCTATCAATATGGTATATTACATTAACTGATTTCCATGCTTTCCCGGGCAATGACTCACTTCATCAGGGTGTATAATCCTTCATATATGTTGGTGGATTCAGTTTGCTTGTATTTTACTGAAGGTTTTTGTGCCTAGCCATAAGAGATATTGGTCTATAGTTTTCCTGTGATGTCTATGTCTAGTTTTGGGGTCAGGGTAATATTGGCCTCATAGAATGAGTTGAGATGTATTCCATCCTCTTCTATTTTTTGGAAGAATTTCAGAAGGATTGGTATTAATCTTATTTAAATGTATAATTAAACAATGAAGTCACCTGGGCCTGGTCTTTTCTTTGTAGGAGGTTTAAAATTACTGATTCAATCTCTTACTTGTTATAGGTCTACATTCAAATTTTCTGTTTCTTCTTGAGTCAGTTTTAAGTAGGTCTTTTTTTTATCCTTTAGATCCTTTGAATTAGTTCAATTTTGTGTGTCTCTAGGAATCTGTCCATTCCTTTAGGTTACCTAATTTGTGGGATCATGATTATTCATAGTATTCACTCATAATACTATGTAAGTTAGGCAGTAATGTCCCTCCTTTCATTCCTGATTTTAGTAATTTTATTCCTCTTTTCTAGGTTAATCTAGAAAAAGGTGTATCAGTTTTGTTGAACTGGGATATGACTCACTTCATCAAGGTGTATAATCTAATTTTTGTTTCAGTATTTTCTCTGCTGTTTTTCTTTCTCTTTCACTTATTTCAATTATAATCTTTATTATTTCCTTCTTTTTTCTGCTTTGAGTTTAGTTTGCATTTCTTTTTTCACTTTCTTAAGGTGAAAGTTCAGGTTAAATTTGAGATCTTTTTTTCTTTTTTAAAGTTCCCATTACAGAAATTTATAAATTTCTGAGCACTGCTTTCAGTGTATTCCATAAGTTTGGTACATTGTGCTTTCATTTTCATTCATTTGAAAGTATTTTCTAACTTTCTGTCATTTTTTTACTTTAACTCATTGGGTATTTAGGAGTATGTTTATAATTTAATTCCATTGTGGTTAGAGAACATACTTTGCATAATTTCAGTCCTTTTAAATTTATTGAGGCTTGTTTTACAGCTTAGCATATACCTAAATATACATGTCCTGAAGAATGTTCTTTGTATCCTTGAAAAGAATATGTATTCTGCTGTTATTGGATAGGGTGTTACCTATTAGGTCTGATTTTTATAGTTAAGAATAATGAGATCCATATGGTATTAGTGGATCACTCAATGTCACAAATCTAGCTGGTCACAGAAGTGGAACTATTAGGATGAAGTCTATGAAATTATCATTTTGAACATTAAAAGCTATTCATTATCTGTAATTTTTTATAGTTCCATCTCATAGAAACTAAGACTCCTGTCTCTCAGTCCAGTGTCCTCATCACTAAACTTTTTGGATTGGGATAGGCTGTGCTGTATGAGGCATATACCTGAACTATCCTTGGCTAATATAATGAGTGGTGATTTCTTGCTCATCTTATTCTATGCAGGTACTATAACTTCCCTGCAAGTGGTGACTCAGGGATCACAGCTGCTTCTGTTCTGAGTCTGCCTTCTAGGACTCATGGCACACGTCAGCAGGAGAAAACTTCAGGATCACATGGCACGTTTTTAAGAGTGAGCCCTATAGGTGTCTTAGATCACTTCTGTGTATTTCTCATTGGTCAGAAATTTGTCACATGGCCCAAACCTACTCTGTGTGGCCACCTTACTTCCAAAACAGTTTTCTATCTTTAGCCAGTTACACTGGGAATGTAGTGTAACCTGACACAGACTTTGTCTGTGGTCTCTTCCCATCTCAAGAGTCTAGGACTTAGTTTTTTCCCATTTTAATAATATTTAAAATTTATTTTCAACAATTCAAAAGGCAAGTTTAAAATGCTTCAAATGTAAAATATGAAATAAATCCTTTTGGTGAATTATTCCAAATGTGAAGCCCTAATCAAAATATGGCTGATTTAGGAGAAGTTATTAACAAGACAAAAAAGCCCCCCATAAAGACCACATTAAATTCAATAGAGGTCTCTGGGGGGCAGAGCAATGAATCCAGCCTGTTTTACCCAGCCACCTCTTAGTAAAAACAAAACAAATGCTAACTTTGGATTACGTGGCCATCTATAAATTGGGAAGGAAAATAACTTGTGAAGGGATTTGTATAATCACAGCCTCCAACAACATGTCTCCTGAGAAGAGCCCTCTGACTGGACAGTTCACAGTTCTAGAGCTATAGGTTGTAGCCACTGCAGCTGTTCAAAAGCCTTAACCTGGACAAATCCCATTTAACTCTGGTTGAGTGTCTACTCATGCACCACACCAATCAAGTGCAATTTTTCAGTGGGTTCAGGAAAAGGAACTGACAGTGTGCACTCTCCGTATGCAGTTTGCTATTACATTTACAGTCCAGGGTATCTGAGAAATAATTTCCAAATCCACTCCACTTCTTTTAAAGAAACCCAAGGAAGCCTGTGAGATGCTGGTATCTACTGTGTATACTGAGATGAGAGCTCAGGAATAGAATAGCCAGTATTGTAGCCACTGTCTCCTGCCCTGGCTCACATGGACAGTGCAGGAGGCTCTCTCTGGCTTAGCTAGGACGTGGGGAAGAAGCAAGAAGGGAAATGATGTCAACTTCTAGCCCTCGATACTATAGGACTGCATGTTATATATGCTAACCAAACGTGAAGAATTAGACAGAAATTGATAAAATCTCAATACCACAGCATACTCAGAGGAACTGACAAATTCCTTTTCTTGTAGGATGATGGTTCTCTATATGACCCATAACACCTATAAGAGGCATCTAGATTTCTCTGGATGCATCTACTCAATTTTTCCATTGGTTTGGTTCAAACAGCAATAATTTTCAGTTAGTGGTTAACATCTGTCATTCTCCAGTATTACTTCCAGCCTAAGCACCTCCAGCCTTGACTTTAAAAATACACACTTGGGAGTTGCAGAAGGTAAAAGAATCTTGTATCTTTTTATTTTACCATTAAGAGTTTGGATTTCTTTTACAATAGCAATTCTCAAATGTTTGGGTCTGAGGACCTGTTTATATTCTTAAAAATTATTGAGGAACCCAAAGAACTTTCTTAATCTGTATTTTATCTATCTATCCTTACAATATTGCTAATTAAAACTAAGAAATGTGAAACATTTATTAATTCATTTGAAAATAATAACATTCCCATTAAGTGTTAACATAAATAACACACTTTGAGAAAAATAGCTCTGTTTTCCAAAACAGAAATTTAGCATGGTTTACCTGCTTGCAAATCTCTTTAATGACTTGCTTAATAGAAGATGGCTGGATTCCTGTACTTGTTTCAGCATTTCATTGTTGAAAAGTTACTTTGGTCAAAGCATGTGAAGAAAATCCTTCCTTGTGCAGATAAAAAGAAAAAGGGGAAGCATTTTAACAATATTTTCAAGTAATTTGGGGTATTTTTCTCTAATATTATACCCAAACTCAGCAAGTGGTAGTTCCTTAAAGCTTATTATTATGTGGAATCCAAAACCCCACTAAAGAACTTTTCATATACTTGGTGACATTAAAATTCATTGGCCTGGGGTGTCAGTGATATTAAAATTCATTGGCCTGGAGTGTTTTCCAACTCCAACCACCAATTCTCTGATTCTCCAGATACCACCTGAATGAATGTCCCCGTGATTTATTTCTTTGTTGATACTACCTGGAGTTAACATCAAACTCCACAGGTTTAAGGGTTCAGTCCCACAAGGCTGCTCCCACATTAAAGACCAGACACAAATATTGGGTCTCCAGCTCACTTATACTTCGGTCTGACTTGGCCACAAATCAGGGGCTCCCACGCCCTCCCCCCAACCCCCTCAGTATTGATTTTGCTAGAATGGCTCACAGAACTCAGGAAAACAGCTTACTTACTATTACTGATTTATTATAAGGGATGCAACTCAGGAAAGTCCAGTGGAAGAAATGTACAGGGCAAGGGGTGGGGGAGTGTGCACTCAGAGCTTCCCTTGCTCCCTGCATGGCCATCCTCCTGGCACCTCAATGTGCTTCCCACCCTGGAAGTGCTCCAAACCCTGTCCTTCATGAATTTTGTGATGGAAGTGTCACCACATAGGCGCGATTGATTATTGACTCAACCTCATTCTCCCCAAAGTCAGTTCCAGGCTTCTAATTATCTGAAGCTATTTAGGGGCCCACCTAGAGTTGCTTTATTAAAACAAAAGATAATCCTATCACTCTTTTCATTTGGGAAACTAAAAATGTTTTAGGAGCTGTGTGTCAGGAACCAGGGCAAAAGCCAAGATCTTTTTTTCTTATTGTACCACAATTAGGCTCTCAGCATACAACATACAAATAATAATAATAATAACAACAATGGTTTTAGCATCATCACTGACTTAACAGAAAAGTCTTTAAATATTGGGATGCTGTCAAACTCCTAGAGGCATATAGAGATTCTCCAAAAGTCTGAATTTTCACTTGGAAGCCTGAATTTTATCATTGGCAACACATACCATTAGTTATTTTCCTTGAAGTGACAGGCTCATTTCATTCATTTTGGAGAAAATGTCTGCCAAATACCCAAATCTGTGTAACCACAGTTTGTCTGCAGTTCTTCCAAGTAAAAAAGGTGTTCTATAAAGAAAGCAGCTAGCTGTTTTACACTGCAAACCATTGTCCAAGAGCTTTACCTCCAGACAACCACTACTTTCTGTATGCAGCAAGAGAACTTATGGTACTTCCCATCCATTCCAAAGGGTATGACTGCTTGAAGGAGGACATTCTTCTGACACGTTTTGTTTCGTTTGTATGTTTGTTTTTACTGAAAGTGCCTGGAAATACAATGAGCACCAATTCAGTTTTGTTACACGGCCTGGATTCGTGCTAAGTGTCATCAGTTTTACCCATCATTACTTTTGCACCATGAGTGCAAATATCTAAATAATAAAGACAACTAATGCCCTAGTATGATTTTGAAAATACTTTTGACATTCCAGCCCCCTAAAAGGACTTTGAAGACCTCCAGGGGTCCACAGATCACAGTTTGAGAAGCACGTCTTTAGAAACTATAGTCCTGTAAAAAAAAGGTTAAATAATAATGCTTTCCTGAAGTTCATTTATAGAAACAAAAAAAGGAACTAGAAAAATTTGGAAAAACCCCCCAAAATGCTCAGTTACCTTAATGACTAATGTGAAAGAACTACACTGACCCTTGAACACCACAGATTTAAACTGCGAACAAGTCCACTTAAACACGGATTTTTTTTTTTCAAGAAATACATTGGGAAAAATTTTGGAGATTTGCTACAATTTGGAAAAAATTTATTTCCCCTAGTTTATTGTTAAGAATACAGTATATAATACATATACAAAATATGCATTTATCGACTGTTTATGTTGTTGTTAAGTCTTCCAGTCAACAGTAGGCTATTAGTTAAGTTTTGAGGCCATCAAAAATTATGGGCAGATTTTTGACTGCAGGGGGCAGGTGTCAGGGCTCCTAATCCCCATGTTGTTCAAGGGTCAAATGTATATCTTTTAATATTTGAACAGCATCTTGGGAATGTAATAAATAATAAAAAATAACAATGAAAGCTGTTTGTGTTCATTGTAATGTTCACTCATGGGGGAGAACTGTGTTATGCACTTTAAATAAAAGTGTTATCTCCTTTATTCTTTAGCACCAAACTCTGAGATAAACACCATATAATATCCCCACCCCACCCCATTTCATAGATAAGAAAACTGGGGTACAGAGAGATAAAGGAATTTAACAGGGTCACAAGCTGTATGTGGTGGAAGAATGATTTAAACCTACCAGGGCTTAGATCTGTAGCCCTGCATGATATTTTAGATCTCATCTAAACTCCAAATATACTCATTATGCTTCTCCAAGGTATGAGTGTACATTCAAATCCTCAAGTAGAAAGCAAATGACCCATGACAACCATATCGCCCAAAGAAGGGGCTTAATAAATATCTGGGTGACCAACAGACCAAGTAAACACCTTGCTATTTTTAACCCATGACGGTCAGTAATCAGGTTAAAAGTGAAATTCTGAAATGGTGAACCCCATCAATATTACATTAAACTCATTAAGAGCAAACCATCAGGGTAGAGAGGGAATAAAGATGGCTCCTTGAAAACTTGACAAAAATTGTACGTGTGCATGTGTATGTGTGTGTTCACACATATTTATAATACCCCGTTTGCTAAATAGATATAGATATAGGTAGGTAGTTAACAAAGACGTAGGTTTGATCAAAACAAAACTAGTTTATTTTCCAGCGCAATAAATCCCTCACACCTTTGGGGTTGACTTCTCTCCCAGGCTCTAAAATCCTAATGCTTTACCTACTTGGGCAGGTTAAGTGGTTACAACTCTGTAAAAGGCTGTTAACCCTTCCCGCCTTTATCAGTTATTTATTGACCAAAAGTCACATCCTGCAGACTGTCAGCTGAGGAGCCGTGTAAACAATAGAAGGCCCTGCTGTTCCTAAGAAGGATGAGAAGAAAATACGAGGAGGTATCCCAAACTGGAGAATTTTCCTGTTTCTAACTTAGGATTTTTTCGTTTTCAAACACTCAACCTGTTTTCGGGATGGAGACAGATCTGGCGGGCTTTGCTTTCGCCGCTCCTCTCCGCAATTTCCTGGGATGTAATTTGTTCTCGGCAGAGGAGGAACTGGGCGGCCGGGCCTCGGCGCCCGGCGCGGCGGCAGCGTCGAACCGGGACGACAGTCCTGGGGTCTCCCGGCGCGCCTCTTCGCCCCACCCCGCGGCCCCGGCGGCGCGCACGAGGGGGGGCGGGGCGCGCACGGCCAGTCAGGCGGCGCGCGCGAGTGGGGGCGGGGCTCACGGCCGGCCGGCCGGGGGCGCGCGGGGCCGTGGCGGCCTCTCTCGGGAGAGGACTTCGTGCGAGCGGCTTCCTCCTTCCGGCGCGCGGCCGCCCCATCCCAGACCCGCCCGGCCTCGGCGCGTAGGCAGCCAGGGCCGCCAGTGGCGGCGCGCAGGCCTCCGGGCGGGGCGGGCCTCCGGCGGTCTCGGACGCCGGGACCCCGTGCGCTTTGCCCACCCGCCCGCGAGGCCCTAGCCGAGCTTCGCCCTCGGAGCCGCGGCAGGGCCCGAAGACCCCGGCCAGCCCCGACTCCATGGAGGGTGAGCTCAGGGAAGGGCGGCGGGGTGGGGGGCTCACAAACCTCCGGGCCCGACCCCCACCCCACCCCATGCCGGGAAAACTGGGGTGAACTGCTTTCCCTGAGCGCAGCAGCCCTGGGTTTTGGCGACTTGAGGACCTCGGATTAATGGGAAGAACCTTCATCCCGTTAACCGTGCAGTGAGACGGTGTCCTTGCTGCGGGGTGCTGGATGGGTGGAATTACTGATAGTCGGTGATCTACAATTTACTTATTTCATCCTTGGCTAATAATTTGCATTTGTAATGGGGGTGCGGAAAGAGGAAGAAAATGTTTCGCTCCGGTGCGAGGCGCACGCCGAGAGAGGGCAGAGAAGGTACGTCGCAGCCTTCCTAAGCGCACAATTAAGGACGCCTTCGGCGGCAGAGCGAGGGAGGGATGGTTGGGATGCGCGTTTCCTGCCAGTCAGGCTCCTGAGTGCACTCAGCCCTGGTTTTGACCATCTAGAAGCCTGTCAGAAGTTGGAGGTTGGGGCCTAAATTTCTTCACTTCTGACTGGGAAGATGAACCAGGTTTTCCAAAAGCAGCGTTCCAAGTCCGCTATGGCAGGAAACGGCCGGGCAGTGAGGAGAAAGCAGCAATGCCAGGTTGTGGTAACTGGGCGGGCGGGCTGTCGTTAAGGGGTCTCTGTCTGGAACATCCAGAGTCTGGCGTTGAGTCTTAAAGAGATGGGTATTGGTCAGTTTTAACTGGCAGAATGAGAAGTGTATTAGACATTCTTAAAATGAGGCAGCCCAGTTTAGCCCTGGCTTGCTAATCTCCAACACCTATTTATTCACTTTTTTTCAGTAACTGGGTTGAAAAGACAGAATGAGAGAAATCTTCTCCCTTTCCCCCATTATAATTGGGGCAGCATCTCTCCATCTTTGCCTTAGACCCTGAAAAACAGAATCTCAAAGATACACCTGAGAGGAAAATTCTTTCCTTCCCTGGAATGAAAACTGGAGTGCTTGCCAAACTGACAAAGAAAGGAAAGAATTAACAAATGTCTTAGGCAATTTGCAGTTTATTCAGATCCTTGTTCAAATGCCTGAGCTTATACAATAAAAAGGTGGGAGAGAGCCCGAAATAGAAGCAGGGGAGAGAAGTAAATGCAAGATGCAGAGATTGCAGAAACCAAGAGAGTCTGTTTTCTCCTGATACAGGTATGGAAGAATCTAGATGTGAGTACAGAAAGCGTAATCTTTTGATCTACATAACACGAAATTGCTTTTAATTTTAACACGATTCTTCAGAGTAGAGGGAAGCATAGCTAGGCTGGGCTACATGCATCCCAGTCAGTTTGGACAGTATTGTGTGTTCAGTGAGTTATATGTTTATTTTGCCAGCTAACTCTATCTGTAATCTCTAATTCCATGAATTTGGCTTGTTTACAGTTATTCCTTCATGATAGGACATTTGGCTAGAATTTGTCAGGGTGTTAAAACTTGAAGAAATGCAAAACCCAGAGAACATTTTGCATTGGAAGATGTGATCATTTCATAACAGGAAATCTTTTATCAAATTGAAACCTATGAAAGAGACATAATAGAATTTGACTAATTTTTCTAGAAAACATTTCATTTTTCACACTAAGTTACAAGGAAGAGTCATTTAAACAAGTAACTCTTTTGGTACCTTTAGAATATTTATTCATTTACCAAGAAATTCTAACATAACCTGCCTAAGAGACCTGTTGTACAAAATATACTTGAATAATCAAAGTGGTTAGCTATTTCCGAATTATAAACCAAGGTGTGTTAAGTAAGTCCATCCTATAACTTTCAGAGGTATTTATTGTCTTTTCAGTTATCCTGCACAGTGACAGGAGGAATCAAGAACTTTAGGCAAAGCAGCTACTGCAAGGAAATGTGGACCCCAGGCCTCAGAAGGTACGTGAAGGAGAGTGTGAGCTCACTGGTTATTTGAGTTCCATGTCATTTTGTAGGCTTACTGCCTGCTTTCTTACCCGTATGAAGATTTTAGGAAACTTCGAAGTGTTAGAAATGTTTTCTTAAGTATAACAACAGGAGCACCCTCTCAGGCTGGGCCTTAGGTGAGTTTAATACCTGCTAAGAGCAGTGCCTGACATGCAGCAAGTCCCACACAGGTATTTACTGTTCATTATTTTTACTCATGAGAACCCTACTTAACTGCAGATATGTTCTTCAGCTGGACAGAGTTAGGAGTGGGTTTTCATTCTGGTGATTAAGGATGATCAATCATTCTGAGATAGTAAATTGTAAACATGAAAGTCAAGTAGGCAAAGAACATTTCTGAACTTGGATCGGGAAAAACCCTTACTATGAATTTAAAAATCACAGTGACTGTAAGGGGACTTTATATATATTAGGAATTCATATGCAATATTTTATTTTATTAAGTTGTACTTTAATAATTGTACTGATTAGGGAATGCATTTTAGTTCAAAATCAAAAGGTATAAAAGGGCTGATTGTGGAATGCCCCCTGCCCAGCTGTCCACCTTCCTGTTCCCTGTTAGTCTTCCCAGGTTAACCAGTTCTGGTGCATTATCAGATTTTTTTTTCTTGATGTTTCTTTTGGTGTCTGGATAGGTTTTGAATGAGTGTTTTAAAAACAGAACCCTGGACATGTGATCCTTTTTCCTGGGTGCATGTGCAATGGGGGTGGGACGATTCCAGACCCACCAGGACCCTTCCAGACGATTCCATCCAAGTAAAGGGCTGGCCATTGACAAGATTCTTCATCTGGGCCACTTCCTTGCCCCCCTGCTCCCTTTGCATGAGGGACACTGGCCTCCTTGCTGCTTTTGGGATTCTGCTATGCAAGTTCTTGGCCCAGGAAGCTGCATCATTTTGACTCCATTCTGCCTTTTCTCAACATCAATCACCCCCTGCCCAGGACCTTCTTTGTTATTAGCCCTGGGACTTGGTGCCTACCTCTTGTGATTGTGTATGTTTCTGGCTCTGTTTGTTTATGGCCTGTCTGCCTCTATTAGAACCAAACACCCTGAGAGCAGGGAGTGTGTGTTCCCCTGTCCCCAGGGCCCAAATCCCCAGAACAAAAACTGGCCCAGAGTGGGCACTTGGTAAATATTGCTGAATCAATGAATGGTATTTGGAATTGTTTTAAATAGAGTCAAATGGGCATATTTTCCACAGAACTTTGAATAAGCAAGTTGCATAGCATAAGTAGAACAAGGCAGGTGGAGTTAAGCTCCTCGGTACAAAGTCAAGAAAGGCTTTATGCTTTTCGATGACAACTCAAACAGAAAAAGCCACTGGCAGGAATGTTATTGGCAGCCGAACTAAATGGATTTACGAGCATCTTCTTGATAATCAGGAGAGGGAGAATTTACACCCAAAGGTATTGATAGTACCAAACCCATTGTGAGTAATTACAGACATGTAAAATGTGTGCTTGCTTTAGTTGAGAGAGAGAGAAACAGATTCAGATTTCCTGTATGGTCTCACTTCCCTGATCCTCTTTCCCCATAAGAGGGGAAACCACCTTAGCCACCAGTTCTGACTTGTGGGTTTTCAGAGTTCAACTCTCTGGCTTGGCTTCAGATTCTGCCATCTTGAAGTGGAAATCCCATTTCCTCAGCGGACCCAAGAAGGCTCTGAAGGTGGATGCTGACTCTTGGGGGCTGGAGGGCTCTGCCCAGGCAGCACACCTGACACAGCAGGCCTAAGGTTCCCTCGGGTTTGCTATTAGCTGCAAGAGGCAACTGGGGAGTTGTCTTGGCTCCTTTAACAAAGGAGCATTAATTACAGAAAATGTCAGGCTTTTTAAAGGCCATTTGTTACCAGGCTGCAGGGACAGCAGTGACTCTTGGCAGGGCCGTGGAGAAAGAACTGTTGGTGTCAGGCCCCGTCTCTCTGCAGACAGAAATAGTGAGTCTTGAGGGTGTCATCCTTGTACAGGCGGCAAACCCCATGGGGAATTTTTATATTCAAGCAAACAGTGCAGACAGTGGGGCAGTCTTACCAGAGCTGGACTTAAGGGAATTTGGAATGCCTTTTTTTTTTAATTTAAAAAAATTGGATTAAGTTATTATGATTTGTCAATGTCAGGTCAAATACTAATTCTACAGAGTCTAGTTACGTGTAGGTGGGAGGGCTGGCAAAGAGTAAATAAGAACAGTGATGGAGGTCTTCAATTCTGATTAAACTTCTTTAAGCTGGTTTTTCAGGGCATATGTAATTCAGAGCATCAATAGGCTCTAGTGGACAGATACTCTTTTGTTACTTATTTTATGATGAAGGAAAGGATGGGAGAATGGCTATTATGTTAGAATGCCTAGAATCTGCATGTAACAAGATGCCCAGGGATTTGTGTGGGCCTTAAAAGTTGAGAAGGGCTGGCCAGCAGTTCTCAGTCCTGGCTGTTCATTAGAATCCCATGCAGAGCTTCTAAAACATGCCTTGGATCCATCTCCAGAGATTTGTGTTGCCTTGGCTCCAGTGTTCTTGGGGCCCAGGGCATTGTTCTGTGTTTTAAAAGCTCCCCAGGTGATTCTAATATACGGTCAGGCCTGGGAACCACTGTCCTAAATGTAAAGGCGGACACCATTAGGTAGATATCTGGATTCAGAAAAAATGTAATCATGAAACAAAACATGTCACGCAGCTAACTGGACACAGCGCTCTTTAGGATTCATGAAACCCCAACCTATCAGATACTGTGGATCCTACTAGTTCACCTGCTGATTTTTAGAGATGCAGGCAGTGATGTGTGGTGACATGGAACATGGCTCCAACCTCTGGAAGTGACTGTGAGCCTGGGGAAGGGCCAAGCGGGCAGTTGTGTTTTCCATCTTTGACTCTGATGCAGGGGAGCAGTTTCAGGATTTAAATCAAACAATGACTCCACCAACCTTCTTGTCTTATAAAACTCTCTTCAGTGGCTTTCCATTGCTCTCAAAGTAAAAACTATATTCGAACAGCACTCTAAGGCTGACCTGACCACAGCCGCTTTGGCATATGGCTAGCCGCGTTCTGTAAACTCCAAGTACAGGGCCCTTCCTTTGTGAGTCAACAGCCCCAAGCCTGCCCCTGCCTGCCCCTGGGACTCTGTTCCATGCTGCCCTGGCCTGGAGCCCTGCCCTGCATCTCTTTAGGTAACCGCGCTGCCCCTGACCGCTGTGCCCGGTCACATGCCTTGTATTTTCCTCTCCTAGCACTGTATCCCTCCACCTCAGATCACTGCTTGGATAGCCTCTTTGATGCATGTCCCCCGTTAGACAGCAGGCTCCCTAAGGATCTGAACTGTGGTGTGTGTGCGCGTTTGGTTTGGGATTCGATGTCGTATCCCAGGCACATATTTTGTTGAATAGAGGAATGGGCCTTTTCATGATGTGCTGGTAAGTAATTATTTTTAGGTTATTGTGTCCTTAATGGTGTATGTAGATATACAGCTACCTGTGTTTGCATGTCATAGCTGTAAACCGTAGAGATACAGGACCCGAGGGAAGGGTGTGTTTTGAGAGAGATGTGGCTTTAGTCACATTGGTTCTGCTTGTCTCATGTAGCAAATGACTTGGAGAACAAGGCCCAGGTTATCTAAAATTTTAACTGATTTACCTCAACAGCCTTTTCTCTAAAGTCTGTGTATAATTTGTGAATTTTCTAACTATAGGAAAAAAAGTTTAGTGCTTAAAAATTGTGCATCTCTCCACCCTGGGGCTTTACCGCTGGCCTCCTCCCCACAGACTTTGGGTGCCCTCTCCTCCCCACTTTCTCCAGGCTGCCCTGCCTTTATCTGGGCCGGGAAGGCTACCTTCCTAACCCCTGCTGCTGCTTTGATAAAGAAGTTGTGTGTGGCTTAGTAACAGTGTCATCACCAGGTGGAGGGATAGCTCTGGGAAGGGAGGGGATGAGGACCAGGCAAGCGCATAGATGAGCTCCAGCCCTATTTGTGACAGTTTATTTCCTTTAAAAAGTCCCAGGGAGGTACAGCAAAGCTGCTAGAGCTGTACGCGGGTGTTTGTGCTGTTATTTTCCGTACTTTATGTTTTAAATGTTAAATCATTTAAAAAAACTAACAAAGACAGAGATGTATTTACTAAATATTTAGATGCTTATTGACTTTGCCTCTTCACCATATTCTTCCCTAGCTAAAAAATTATTTACCATCCTTTCCACACTTTGTACAAAGTGGTAAGGAAAGTGCAGTTGATAGTGGTCAGGTAGAAAAAAACTAAACAGAAATAAACACACCAGGGTTCGTGAATGTGGGTGGCATTTTCATTATTTTATTAGTTTTATTATAAAATTATAAAATACAATAAAATATAAAGTTTTATGAGACATAAAATATATAAAATAAATATAACATTATTTTTAAAATTACAGATTTTTTAAATACAAAAATATTCATGTATATAAAACTTCATATTTTCCCATATAAAATTCACAAATATTCATATATATATAGCCTTACATATACACATTCACATATATAAATATGTGAGCATATGCATTTCACATATGTAATTTTTTTTAACGAGTAGGACCATACATTCAATTCTGTAACTTGTCCTTTTTTTGTTTACTGATACATCTTGATACTTTGTATTTATGTAATTGGCTTGGCCTGAGACACAGGGTTTTACTTAAAATGAAAAAAACATTATTTTGGACTCCATGATTTCTTTTCGTGACCCCTCTCCACCCCCAGCCATTATTTATTTATTTATTTATTTTTGGTATCATTAATCCACAATTACATGAAGAACATTATGTTTACTAGGCTCCCCCCTTCAACAAGTCCCCCCCACATACCCCTTCACAGTCACTGTCCATCTGCATAGTAAGATGCTGTAAAATCACTACTTGTCTTCACTGTGTTGCACAGCCCTCCCCGTGCCCCACACACTGTACATGCTAATCGTAATGCCCTCTTTCTTTTTTCCTGCCCTTACCCTCCCTTCCCACCCATCCTCCCCAGTCCCTTTCCCTTTGGTAACTGTTAGTCCATTCTTGGGTTCTGTGATTCTGCTGCTATTTTGTTCCTTCAGTTTTCCTTTGTTCTTATACTCCACATATGAGTGAAATCATTTGGTACTTGTCTTCTCCACCTGGCTTATTTCACTGAGCATAATACCCTCTGGCTCCATCCATGTTGTTGCGAATAGTAGGATCTGTTATTTTCTTATGGCTGAGTAATATTCCATTGTGTATATGTACCACATCTTCTTTATCCATTCATCTACTGATGGACATTTAGGTTGCTTCCATATCTTGGCTATTGTAAATAGTGCAGCGATAAACATAGGGGTGCATCTGTCTTTTTCAAACTGGAGTGCTGCATTCTTAGGGTAAATTCCTAGAAGTGGAATTCTTGGGTCAAATGGTATTTCTATTTTGAGCATTCTGAGGAACCTCCATACTGCTTTCCACAATGGTTGAACTAATTTACATTCCCACCAGCAGTGTAGGAGGGTTCCCCTTTCTCCAGAACCTCTCCAACATTTGTTGCTGTTTGTCTTTTTGATGATGGCGATCCTTACTGGTGTTAGGTGATATCTCATTGTGGTTTTAATTTGCATTTCTCTGATTAGCGATGTGGAGCATCTTTTCATGTGCTTGTTGGCCATCTGGATTTCTTCTTTAGAGAACTGTCTATTCAGCTCCTCTGCCCATTTTTTAATTGGCTTATTTGCTTTTTGTTTGTTGAGGTGTGTGAGCTCTTTATATATTTTGGATGTCAATCCTTTATCGGATCTGTCATTTATGAATATATTCTCCCATACTGTAGGATACCTTTTTGTTCTATTGATGGTGTCCTTTGCAGTAAAGAAGCTTTTTAGCTTGATATAGTCTCACTTGTTCATTTTTGCCTTTGTTTCCCTTGCCCAGGGAGATATGTTCATGAAGAAGTCACTCATGTATGTCCATGAGATTTTTGCCTATGTTTTTTTCTAAGAGTTTTATGGTTTCATGACTTACATTCAGGTCTTTGATCCATTTTGAATTTACTTTTGTGTATGGGGTTAAACAGTGATCCAGTTTCATTCTCTTACATGTAGCTGTTCAGTTTTGCCAGCACCATCTGTTGAAGAGACTGTCATTTCCCCATCGTATGTTCATGGCTCCTTTATCATATATTAATTGTCCATATATGTTTGGGTTAATGTCTGGAGTCTCTGTTCTGTTCCACTGGTCTATGGCTCTGTTCTTGTGCCAATACCAAATTGTCTTGATTACTGTGGCTTTGTAGTAGAGCTTGAAGTTGGGGAGTGAGATCCCCTCCACTTTATTCTTCCTTCTCAGGATTGCTTTGGCTATTTGGGGTCTTTGGCGGTTCCATATGAATTTTTGAACTGTTTGTTTCAGTTCATTGAAGAATGCTGCTGGTAATTTGATAGGGATTGCATTGAATCTGTATATTGCTTTGGGCAGCATGGCCATTTTGACGATATTAATTCTTCCTAGCCAGGAGCATGGGATGAGTTTCCATTTGTTAGTGACCTCTTTAATTTCTCTTAAGAGTATCTTGTAGTTTTCAGGGTATAGGTCTTTCAATTACTGGGTTAGGCTTATTCCTAGGTATTTTATTCTTTTTAATGCTATTGTAAATGGAATTGTTTTCCTGATTTCTCTTTCTATTAGTTCATTGTTAGTGTATAGGAAAGCCACAGATTTCTTTGTGTTAATTTTGTATCCTGCAACTTTGCTGAATTCCGATATTAGTTCTAGTAGTTTTGGAGTGGAGTCTTTAGGGTTTTTTATGTACAATATCATGTCATCTGCAAATAGTGACAGTTTGACTTCTTCTTTACCAATCTGGATTCCTTGTATTTCTTTGTTTTGTCTGATTGCTGTGGGTAGGACCTCCAGCACTATGTTGAATAACACTGGGGAGAGTGGGCATCCCTGTCTTGTTCCCGATCTCAGAGGAAAAGCTTTCAGCCTCTCGCTGTTCAGTATGATGTTAGCTATGGGTTTATCATATATGGCCTTTATTATATTGAGGTACTTGCCCTCTATGCCCATTTTGTTGAGAGTTTTATCATGAATTGATGTTGAATTTTGTCGAATACTTTTTCAGCATCTATGGAGATGATCATGTGGTTTTTGTCCTTTTTGTTGATGTGGTGGATGTTGATGGATTTTCGAATGTACCATCCTTGCATCCCTGGGATGAATCCCACTTCGTCATGGTGTATGATCCTCTTGATGTATTTTTGAATTCAGTTTGCTAATATTTTGTCGATTATTTTTGCATCTACGTTCATCAGGGATATTGGTCTGTAGTTTTCTTTTTTGGTGGGGTCTTTGCCTGGTTTTGGTATTAGGGTGATGTTGGCTTCATAGAATGAGTTTGGGAGTATTCCCTCCTCTTCTATTTTTTGGAAAACTTTAAGGAGAATGGGTATTATGTCTTCTCTGTACGTCTGATAAAATTCCGAGGTGATTCCATCTGGCCCATGTGTTTTTTTCTTGGGTAGTTTTTGATTACTGCTTCAATTTCATTGCTGGTAATTGGTCTGTTTAGATTTTATGTTTCTTTCTGGGTCAGTCTTGGAAGGTTGTATTTTTCTAGGAAGTTGTCCATTCTCCTAGGTTTTCCAGCTTGTTAGCATATAGGTTTTCATTATAGTCTCTAATAACTCTTTGTATTTCTGTGGGGTCCGTCGTGATTTTTCCTTTCTCGCTTCTGATTCTGTTGAAGTGTGTTGATTCTTTTTCTCTTACTAAGTCTGGCTAGAGGCTTATCTATTTTATTTATTCTCTCGAAGAACGAGCTCTTGATTACATTGATTTTTTTCTATTGTTTTATTCTTCTCAATTTTATTTATTTCTTCTCTGATCTTTATTATGTCCCTCCTTCTGCTGACCTTAGGCCTCATTTGTTCTTCTTTTTCCAATTTCAGTAATTGTGACATTAGACTATTCATTTGGAATTGTTCTTCCTTTTTTAAATATGCCTGGATTGCTATATACTTTCCTCTTAAGACTGCTTTCGCTGCGTCCCACAGTAGTTGGGGTTTAGTGTTGTTGTTGTCATTTGTTTCCATATATTGCTGGACCTCCATTTTAATTTGGTCGTTGATCCATTGATTATTTAGGAGCACGTTATTAAGCCTCCATGTGTTTGTGAGCCTTTTTGCTTTCTTTGTACAATTTATTTCTAGTTTTATACCTTTGTGGTCTGAAAAGTTGGTTGGTAGGATTTCAATTTTTTGGAATTTACTGAGGCTCTTTTTGTGGCCTAGTATGTGGTCTATTCTGGAGAATGTTCCATGTGCACTTGAGAACAATGTGTATCCTGCTGCTTTTGGATGTAGAGTTCTACAGATGTCTATTAGGTCCATCTGTTGTAGTGTGTTGTTCAGTGCCTCTGTGTCCTTACTTCTTTTCTGCTGGTGGATCTATCCTTTGGACTGAGTGGTGTGTTGAAGTCTCCCAAAATGAATGCATTGCATTCTATTTCCTCCTTTAATTCTGTTAGTATTTATTTCACATATGCTGGTGCTCCTGTGTTGGGTGCATATATATTTATAATGGTTATATCCTCTTGTTGGACTGAACCCTTTATCATTATGTAATGTCCTTCTTTATCTCTTGTTACTTTCTTTGTTTTGAAGTCTATTTTGTCTGATACTAGTATTGCAACACCTGCTTTTTCTCACTGTTGTTTGCATGAAATATCTTTTTCCATCCCTTGACTTTTAATCTGTGCATGTCTTTGGGTTTGAGGTGAGTCTCTTGTAAGCAGCATATAGATGGGTCTTGCTTTTTTATCCATTCTATTATTCTGTGTCTTTTGATTGATGCATTCAGTCCATTTACATTTAGGGTGATTATTGAAAGATATGTACTTATTGCCATTGCAGGCTTTAGATTCGTGGTTACCATAGGCTCAAGGTTAGCTTCTTTACCACCTTACTGTCTAACTTAACTCCCTTATTGAGCTATTATAAACACAGTCTGATGATTATTTCTCTCCCTTCTTATTCCTCCTCCTCCATTCTTCATATGTTGGGTGTTTAGTTCTGTGCTCTTTTTAGGAGTGCTCCCATCTAGAGCAGTCCCTCTAAGATACCCTGTAGAGGTGGTTTGTGGGAGGCAAATTCCCTCAACTTTTGCTTGTCTGGGAATTATTTAATCCCTCCTTCATATTTAAATGATAATTGTGCTGGATACAGTATTCTTGTTTCAAGGCCCTTCTGTTTCATTGCATTAAATATATCATGCCATTCTCTTCTGGCCTGTAAGGTTTCTGTTGAGAAGCCTGATGAAAGCCTGATGGGTTTTCCTTTGTAGGTGACCTTTTTTCTCTCTCTGGCTGCCTTTAATATGCTGTCCTTGTCCTTGATCTTTGCCATTTTAATTATTATGTGTCTTGGTGTTGTCCTCTTTGGGTCCCGTCTCTCGGGAGTTCTGTGTGCCTCCGTAGTCTGAGCAACTATTTCCTCCTCCAGTTTGGGGAAGTTCTCAGCAATTATTTCTTCAAAGACACTTTCTATCCTTTTTTCTTTCTCTTCTTCCTCTGGTACCCCTATAATGTGGATATTGTTCCTTTTGTATTGGTCACACAGTTTTCTTAATATTGTTTCATTCCTGGAGATCTTTTTATCTCTCTCTGCGTCAGCTTCTATGCGTTCCTGTTCTCTGGTTTCTATTCCATCAATGACCTCTTGCATCTTATCCATTCTGCTTACAAATGCTTCCAGAGATTGTTTCACTTCTGTAATCTCCCTCAGGACTTCATCCCTTAGCTCTTGCATATTTTTCTGCAGCTCTGTCAGCATGTTTATGATTTTTATTTTGAATTCTTTTTCAGGGAGACTGGTTAGGTCTGTCTCTGCAGATCCTCTCTCAGGTGTTATTTGAACTATCTTGGACTGGACTAAGTTTTTTTGCCTTTTCATGGTGATAATGGTAGCTGTAGGCAGGTTGCGGTTGTGTCAGCTGGGAGAAGAAAGTCCTTTCCTGCTTGCTGGATGCCTTGCCCTTCTCCGCTGCCTGTGTCGGTTACCCACACTCCTGGAGCAGCCACCAGGTTAGTCCCCTAAGCTGCTGTGGGCGGGGTCTCCATCAGAGCAGCATGGAGCCCTTTGGGGAGTGGCAGCCACGCCAGGTGTGCTCCTCCATGCTAGTGGCAGCCCTGCCAGGCAACTGTGTGGCAGCAGCGGCCTTTGGGTCTGGCCCGGGTGGCTGTGCGTTGGGCTGGGATTCCAGTTGGCTGCTGGGAGCGCGCCTGCTCCCTCTGGCTCCACTGCAGGTGTGCGCGGGGCTGTCCCACGCGGGCCTCTACTGGGCTCCTCTGGCTCCACTGCTGCTTGTGCACGCGAGCCGCACCTGGGCTGTTCGGTCGCTGCCACTGTGGGCTTGCACAGCCTCTCCTGGTCCCCTCTGGCGCCGCTGGTGCATGCAATCTGCTCCTGGTCCCTTCCGGCGCCACCGCCCCTGCATGCACTGCCACTCTCCCGCTACTGGGCTGGTGTGTCGGGGTCTGCGCCAGTTGGAGGAACGACTGGTAGGCTGTTTAGTGCCGTGAGGGGCTTCAGAGCTCCGCTGCCTCCCCAGAGTTTAGGGCGCCTAGGTTCCCCAGGATTCCCACCTGCTGGCTAAGTGTGCTGGGACGACTTCATCCAGCCATGGGGTCCCTGTCTCTTTAAGACTTGCAGAAAGCACTTGCTTTCCTTTTGTCTCAGGGGCACCGGTTGCGGGGACCTGTGCACAGATTTTGCTTTTCCGTTTCTCTAATATCCAGCACCCCATGCACCTTGTGTCTGCGCTCTGGGGGTAGATTTCTAGAGCTGGTTGTTTAGCAGTCCTGGGCTTTCACTCCCTCCCTGTTCCAACTTCTTTCTTCCCGCCGGGTTCTGGGGTGGGGGAACGTTCAGGTCCCGCCTGGCTGTGGCTTGTATCTTACCCCCTTCGTGTGATGTTGAGTTCTCACAGATGTAGATGTATCCTGGCTGTTGTACTACATCCACTGGTGTCTCTTTTAGGAATAGTTGTATTTATTGTATTTTCATAAATATGTATGTTTTGGGGAGGAGATTTCCTCTGAACTACTCACGCTGCCATCTTCCCGTGATCTCCCCCCAGCCATTATATTTTAAGTTGTATGTCTATTCAAATGCATGTAAGTGCCATGACTTATGTAATATAATTTTCTTTTCAAGCAATACTGAAGTCTTAGTAACTTTTGGTTATTTTCTAGTCTCAGATAATGGATATTAAATATATGTCCGCTCTCCTGTGGAGACTGGAGAAATGTTTTGAAGCTAAAAAAAGGGCCTCAATACTTTAAAGAGTTGGGGAACTCTTGGATGGAGTGTTGGGCGGGGTGCCTTCTCAGTACCTTCCCTGCCTGAGTTTTCCTAGTTGTTTCCTGGTCAATGCAGCTGTTCAGCACACAATGGCTGCTGACTTACTGTGTGCCTACTGTGTGCTGGCCCCTGTTGTGGTCTTTGGTGTCCTGGCAGGCTTACATTCCTGTAGGGGAAGTAGTCAGGCTGAGAGGTGCAAGGAGGAAATGAAACAAGGTGAGGGCGGGGAGAATGACTTCAGGGGGCGCCAACAGGGCAGGGCTCTCCCCTCTGCTGGGTGTGGGGAGAAGAGCGGGCCCTGCTTCCCGGGCACCTACAGGATCCCAACAGGCGCTGCCCTGGGCTACCTGTGCAGGCCCTCCACTGACCACCCAGGGGCCTGGGAGGGGACCTGTAGCAGGGCAGGGGGTTATTGGCAGGCCTCAGCCTGGTCTGGGTGGCTGTACTTAAGACACCTGTGAGGGCCTGTGGCTCTAAACTCTTCTCCAGAGATGTTTTTACCTGTGAAGCTTCCAGATTTGCAGCCTCCATCAGAGTCCCCACGTGTCCTGGGCTGGGCACCTTCCTTGCCCCGTCCAGGTGTGCCGTGAAGGGGTGAGAGAAGGTGGGAGCCCTGCAGACCTCCCTTATCTCAATCCGAGGCAGAGGCCAGGCTTGAAAGGGGAGGCGGTGCTCCAGACGTCTCTGCCTCCTGCTGCCCCCACCCCCTGGCCTCCCGCTTAAGCTGTAGAGGGAGGAAGCACAGGGAGTTCAGGAAACCTTGGCCTGGACAATGCTGTTAAAGGAGTTTAGCAGAAGGCACTGTAGGAGTTGAATTTTTTTTTTAGTAAATGAAATTTCCACCAGAAAGCAGACACTGGATGATGTATTTTAAGTTGCAGAAGAGGTACTTCAGCAGACTGTCTCGGGGGGCCTCTACACATGCTGGTAGGTGTGCCGGTGGCTGTTACCCTCATAGATGAGAAAACCTGGGGCCCACTAGTCAGTGACTGACCCCTGGCCACCCAGCTGCAGAAAGAGACGAGACACACCCTCCCTGCCCCACCAAGATAGTGCGGCTCTCAATTTTCAGCTAACCAGATGTGGAAATCCTCCTGAGCCAATTGGCTTCCTGGAGAGCAGGTGATGTGATCTTCATTTTCACATAAGACCATTATTCATTATCCCCCTACTCTTATCTAGAGGTGAGTGCAGTGACTGGACTCAAATTAGATCCCATCAGCAGACCAGTTGCCATTGGAAAGAGTGGGTTCTTAACTCACAGAGGGCTAGTTAGGGAGGGTGCTCAAGGCCAGAAGCCCAGGGGGGAGGAGCCAAGCAGATCACTGGGAGTGGGCGTGCTTGGGGCTTCCTGTTCCTGCAGAGTGGGTGTGTGTGCGCATGTGAGCCTGTGTCTGTGTCTATCTGTTTCAGACCCAGATGGCTTCCCCATCTGTATTCACTTCACAGCACTTCTCCTGGCAAAGCATGGGATGCCTACCCCAGGCCACTCAGCACCTTCACTTTGTCCTCTAAATCTTCCTGAGAACTAATGCACAGGAGGAGGTGCCTCTTTGTTCAGATTACATACAGCCAGCCTGGTACTTGTCTCCTTTCTTTTTCCTCCCTCTCACCCCCGACCCTAGGCTGTAGCTGGGGTTTCTCTGTGGGCACCCCCACTGCGACCAGTGGGGTGGGTCCCTCTGAGTGTCACTGTCTTGGAGGTACAAGTGTAGTTTACTCAGGATTGCCATGCCCTGGGCTGCTGGCATGGCCCGTGCCTCACCATCTCTAGAAGAGAAGGGTTAGGAGCTTGTCCCCTGAGATGAGAGTCTGGCTTGTCTTTTCCTCTCTTCTTGGGGCAGGCCACACTGCTGCTCTGATTTCTGGCCACCACACTTAGAAGGGTAGATGTAGGTTACAGTGGAAGGTCACAAATATGCTGAGGGTCTGCTGTAGGCAGGTGGGTGCTGGTTTGACCCTCCCTGGGAGGAGGAAGGCCTTGTCTCAGAGATGGGAATTCAAGGTGTAGAGAGTTTAAGTGAATGGCCAAGTCATGATGATGGTGAGCAGTGGAACCACCTAGGGCTCAGCTTTATGCCATGCTGCCGCAGACAAGGAAGGGCAGAAGAGAGAGGGACTCCACTGAGACAGACCACTGGCTTCAGGCATTTAGGAGGGATTGGCATTGCCTTCCTTGGGCACTGCTGCCAGATAAAATACAGGACTCCCAGTTAAACTTAAAATTCAGAAAGATAATAGTTTCTTAAGGTTTAAGTATGTCCCATGCAATATTTGGGACATACTTATACTGAAATATTATTTTACTGTTTATCTGAAATCCACACCCAACTGGTCATCCTGTATTCTTATTTATTTAATCTGGCCACTCTGCTTGAGGAGCCCAGGAAACACACCAGGCCTGATGTGTGGGCACCTGAGGATGGCAGAGGGTGGTTCACGAGTGCAGGCTGCACGGCAGCTCCCACTTGCAGGGTGTGTTCAGGCATAGTCTGGATAACCATTTAGCAGAGGGAATTAGAATTTCAGATGCCTGGTTCCAGTGAGATTCTAGGAAGTAAATGTAGTTGAGACAAGGAGGAGAGTGGATTACCTACTGGGCTCTGCCCTGTCCAGTGGTCAGAAGCTCTCTCAAATCATTTGCCATCAGCACCTGTTGAGAGGACCAGTTCTCCCTGCAGCCCCCGAGTGACGGATGGCTTCAGTCCGCTGGCGGAAAGCAAGCCAGCCCAGCTGGTCCGGAGAAGCACTGTGTTAAAGGTGAAGTGAAACACACCTTTTTGTCTTTCTTGCCTAGAAGGGTTCCCTGCAGCAGAATGTGGCTTGTGTGACCCACTGAGGACCGCGTGCCCTGCATCGCTCTGGGGGCGAGAGCATGAAAAACGCCCACCCCCAAGGCTCCGTGCAGGCCCTTGCAGGCAAGTACGTGTCAAGCTGCTGGGTTCATATACTGCTTTAGAGATTCACTGGGTTTGCTTACATCTTGTCAGCAAGTGGGATTTTAAACACGGCCTGCCTGTAATCACCTCAGCATGGCCTCTGCCCTCCATGAATGACCACACAGAGCTCTAGCCCCGGCAGGCCACCTCCTGTTCACAGGCCCTGGCTGTTGCTTGGTACTAGGAACATGTTTTGTGGTTGCTTGCGCCAAAAAGGGGTCAAGAGGCAACTCTGCAAAAGCAAACTCTTAACACATATTCCAAAAACAAACAGAAATGGCTCCTTTCCTGTAGGGAAATAGATTTGATTGAATGACCAAATCAGTAAATTAATATGATTAATTAAAACTAAAATGCTAAGTTAAATACCAAGTCAAAATACCAACTGTATCAACAGAAAAAATTTTTAAATACTTGTTTTGATACCATTAACTGAACTCACCTGTTCTTTTCATTAACTTCTGTTTAATTGGTTTGTTTGTAAGCAGCAAGGGCCCTTTGCTTGTGTTTTCTAGGAAGAGTTACTGAATGACTGACATTTGACAACATGCACCACCAGTGGCTTCTGTTGGCTGCTTGCTTTTGGGTGATTTTCATGTTCATGGTGGCTAGCAAATTCATCACGTTGACCTTTAAAGACCCTGAAGGTAGGTATGCTTCCTCACAGAATGAATTTTGACTAATCTGGACCTTGCTGTGATCTTATTCCCTGGTGATGCACAAATGACCTTTGTCACAGAATCAAAGGACATTATTGCAAACGTGACCTCAGGGTCACAGTGTCCACATCCTCGCTGTTATGGAGGCGTGAAAGGCGAGGTGAAGAGGATGGAAGGGTCTTCCCAAGCCCCTGCCCTAGTGGGGGGTGAGACATGCTTTCTGTGTGGACTTCTTCAGCAGGCTGCTCCCCGCAGCACCATGCCTTGTGGCTTCTCTGGGACGCCAGCTTTGAGAATTACTGCTCAGTGCCATCATAAGACACTGACGTGATGGATCAGCATGCCTGTGTACCAGCTGGTGCTGAGTGTTGGTGGCCATGTATTTGACATCCCCTCCAGTGCACCAGAAGGAAGGTGATTTAAATATATGTATGTCAAGTTCTGTTTGAGGATTTTTGAACTCCCCTTGACTTAGCATAGGTGTTCAGATGCACACGTATAAAGAGAACCAAACGCAGTCTCAAAAGAGCCGATTCTAGTTTATGCTTTTGACCTTTGCTTACTGAGGCCTTACTGTTTTTCTACAAAATGGGCATGCTACTTGGTCTGACAGCTCCAAGATTGACCTGCAGACAGTGAGGTTGTCTGTGATCTGTGAAGTGTTGGGTATCATGAACCCTGGTCATTGTGAACCCTGAGGGACTCCTTTCAGCATCAGAGTGAGGCAAGGCAGACGGGAGATGTTGAAAAGGCTGTGTACAGGTTTAGACTGGCCTAATGGTGTCTTCGTCATAGGAACATGCACATAGCATCTGTATTCTGCACAGTGTTTTGCTCCTTCTCCAGCAGATGGTGACCCTAAGGAAAGAGAGGTTAGTAACGTTTCTACCCAGCAGTTTTCTCAATTTACTCCGGGCAGCTGCATGATGTGCTGTCTGTGTGACCAGCAGGCTCCAGGCTTTGCTCCACCCCAAGAGCCCCCAGATGTGTCCCTGCTGTGCCAGGGGCTGGCCGATGCCCACACCTCCTGCTTCCATCCTGTCTCCTGCCCTGTCTAAAGAGAAGTAATAAGGTTGGAAGGCAGATATGTAGGCAAAAGAGGGAGGCCTTGAAATTAGCCCCAAGAGGTGGTTCTCAGCTCTACCTCACCATCAGTAATAATGATCGGGCCTTTAGTGCTTGGAACCCAGACTGGCTCTCATTGCAAGTCCCAGCCTCATCTTCCAGGGTCCCTTGTGAGAACCCGAAAGGTTTTCACAGCCTTGAGATGGTGAGTGTTACACCTGCAGGCATCTGCAGTGGCCAGGAGCATTGCAGAGCATCACAGATAATCACAGACATTCATGGCTCACGTGGGGGAACCAGGGCCCTAGTCACGACAGCAAGGGCCAGGCCTTGGAGAGTTGTTAGAATCTGAGGCGATGGTCTCAACTTGGCAGTTTGGACATTCCTCCAGCTGCTCTGGCAAGTTGCCTGCTCCTGTAGTGGGGATCCCTTGTTAAGAGTTGGGATTCTCAGCTTCTGTGACTCTTTAGAATCATCTAGGGTCTTTGTCAACCTTCCGTCTCTTGGGCCCAACCAGAGATTGAAAGAATGAGCATCTCTAGGAATGGGTCCCAAGGGAGAACTCCAAATGTAGAACATGGCTGGGAAGTTGAAAGAGAAACTGAGCTGCAGAGAATATGAAGCTAATGCTACAGAGTCCATATATTTTACTGACAGTTCCGTTACTGTCAACTCCTGGTGAGGACAGCACTTGAGAGACAGGTCATGAGGTTAAATTGCTTATGGTTTATTTTGTTTAAAAAATGGGAGTATAGGTAATATATTTATGAGACTTTCACCAAAAATAAATAAGTCATGTCATTCTCTGGCAGCATAGCTTCTGCAGAACGCCTCCTTCCTCAGTGGCGTCTGATGAATGGGTGTCATTTGCTGTGTTGTGGCAAGTTCTATGCTGAATGTTCTCAGAGCAGTGTAGAAGCTCTAGAGAATTTTGTGAAGAGGGAGCAAAAAATTAAAGGGATAGAAGGTAAAGCCCATGGAGAAGGTTGAAAGGCTTTAGGGTTGTAAACTGGAGAAAACATCTGTGGTTGTCCTCAGCACTTGAAGGCATATGGCAATTCCTTGCACCCTTTGATGTTGGATGAGGTTGCCTGGTCATAAATAGGAGGGTGGTGGAGTAGATCACATCTGTGGGGCCCTTTGCACACTCAGTGCCACCTCTGGGAGGCCTGCAGAGAGCTGCCTAGGGCGGTCCTCAGTGGGGTGGTGTCAGCCCCGCAGAGTGCAGAGAACCTTGCGTGAGAACCCTCTCTCGTCGGGCCCACACTGTATGCAGGGCAGCTTGCCAGCCTGGGCCACTAAGCAGGGATGGGCAGGAGGTTGATGCTCATCCTGCCTGGAGGCCATCAGAGGGTATCTCCTGCTCCCAGGGCTGTGGTCTTGTGGTGCAGCTGCTTAGCCTCAGGCCCCTGCCTCCCCCACTGCTGTCTGGAGAGAGGCAGTTAAACCCCCAGTGGATTTTGCAGCTGTCCTGGAAGCCAAAAGAGGTTCATGTAGCTTTCGCTATAAGAGATCTTCTCCTGTGTTGGAATTTAATTTAATTTTTAATTTCACTTGTACTCATGGTATTGTCTCTTTTGAACTGAAGGCCCCTTTGCGAACTGCCCTCGCAAGGACATACCTGATGGCATAGTGCTGTCCTATGTGGTAAGGTCTGTCCTGAAAAGTGGAGGGCAGGTTCCTGGTCTTGGTGCTCAGGGAGCCGGTGCAGCTCACTTGTCTGTGGGGCTGCTCCTCGTGGCTCTGTCCTGGAGTCCCAGCCAGTGAGCAGCTGTGCTTTTTCCTTACCTGCGTGTCCTTAGATTTCCCAACCATTTATGCTGATAGGAAGAGTAAATTTGTCTTGAACTGCTGTTTAAAACAATGCTTACCTTTTGAAAAAAAAAAAAAATGGTGCTGTGTCCTGTCTTCAGCCGAGCAGTAAAGCCACAGCAATATTTGTGGCAGTGACTCATCCTTGGTTAACAATTTCAGTGTTGTACTGAAGAAGTAGGATTGAAGGTTATAACTGGACTTTATCATAGGAAAATAAATTCCATTCAGCGAAGGGATTTGATGGCATGGAAGTTGCAACTTGATAAAAGAATGACATCCTAGAGAATCTGGTGTGTGTTTGTGGACAGGATTTTTCTTATTCCTTTGTTGGACTCCCTCTTCCAATATTTTGTTTTGACTCAGCCCCTCAGCTTGGTGATAAGCCGCTTGCAGGCAGAGCCCATACTCAAATGTCCTTGCAGCCCTCTGCCCAGCATGTAATGAGTAGTGACACCAGCCACGGAACAGGCAATGTGGTCGGGAGTGGGTGTGGTCCCTTCTAGGAAAGCAAGCAGTGCATCACATGGCAAATTTAAAGGCACTTTGTAAAACATTGTAAATCTGGTGATGCCTGTAAGAAAAGTGAGCTAATACACTGTGAAGACACCTGGCCATCCCTACAGGATCAGAATCCTTGATCCTGAAGCTGGAGTCTTGCTCCTGAGGGTGAGGGTTGGGAGAAGAGACTGCTTTGATCACCACAGGGATGGTGGCATCTGCTGAAAATAAACGGTTGTCAGCAAAGCATTGGGAAAAGAAAACATAAATTGTGCTATCAGTTTTATTTAAATCCAGGTGAATCAGGGTCAGTGGGAATTGGGGAACAAATACCAAGAAGTTTTAACATAGCGAAAATATTAGAAATTGGTAGATGCCTGGCTGGTATGCATGGTATTGGAAGGTGAGATGTTCCACAGCTACCAAGCCTGTTCTGCATGCTTCTAAGTGTATGAAATAGGTTGCTTTTCAAAAACTCATTGATAAGGTAGTAGTTCAGAGTTCTGTGTTGTCCTATCTAGGACATTATCACAGAAGCTTAGGTCTCTGAAACCCATGCAGCCAGGGCAGAGCTCTGCACTGCAGTGCTAGTTAGAAGACGTCCTTGGAGCCCAAAGTCACCAGATGGTGGAGAGTGCACGTTTTTGTTGTTTAGCATGTCAGCGCTCCAGGATGGCGAGGCCCAGAAGAAGGGGGTGGAGAGATGGCGATCTGTCCATGCCCTCGGTGTACACTAAGGAGCTGTGCCAGCTCAGGGCACCGGCTTTGGCCTGTTTTTACACCAGTCACAGTGCTCTTTATTTTGGTTGCAGGGACAGGACAGCTGCTGTGCACAGCTGTGGTTAGAATTGCATTTTAACTCAAACAGAGAAAACAGGAATAAAGACTTTAGTGGGATTCATAAAGGTGTGTGGCAGAGAGATTTATATTGGAGTCAGATGAACTCGAGGTGTAAGATATGGGGAGATGGGACCATTATGATTGGCAGGGCACATGTAAGATGTTTTTATCCTCCCTGTGCAGGAGAACACCAGGCCTCAGTGCTTGCTAACAGTGTGCTGGCTGGGGAAGTGGGAGGTGGGGAATTGGGGTGGGGGGGCGGGGGCGGCGTTAAAAGCCAGATAGGAGCATTAGGGGCTGCAGTAGAGTGTAAAGTGGTGGTATTATGACTGAAGAGTAAGTTTTTCTGTTTTTAGGTGATATGTGCTTTGTTTATGCTTTGTTATGCTGATTTTATGTTCTTATTTGATAAATTCTAATTATGTACTTAGACTTTGTAAAATTTGGAAGTAAATGTTTCTTTGATCATAGAGATCTGAAAATTGTCTTCAAATTGTACCGAAAGGCTTCCCCAAAATCAATTTATTGTAAATTATTACTATGGACAAGCATTTTGTAAGATTCCTCTAGTCTAATCTCAATCCCATGAATTTCTAAACTGATGTATAAGCACTAACTTGATTGCCAACTTAGCTTTTTAAAAAACTTATAGTTTAAGATCACAACACAGTGACATGCAGTTTGTAAGAAATAACACAAAGAGTTCTAGGTACCCTTCACTTAGTTTACCCCATTGGTAATGTTGAAAACTACAGTGCAGAGTCACCATTAGGATATTGGCATGGATCCACTCAAGGTGCAGAACATCTCTATCACCAGGATCCATCCTGTTGCCCAGTTATAGCCATACCCACCTCCCTCTCCCTGCCCCACACTCCTGCTGCCTCCCCCATTGGTAACCACTAATCCATTCTCTACTCTGTAATTTTGTCATTTCAAGAATGTTATATATAATATGTGACTTGTAGGGATTGGCTCTCTTTAATGAATGTAGCTCTCTCGAGATTCATCCAGTGTATCAGCAGTTTGTTCCTTTGTATTGCCTAGTTGTAATACTGTAAATAAGTGATGTACCACATTTTGTCTATCCATTCACCTGTTGAAGAACAGCTGGATTGTTTCCACTTTGGGGCTATTACAAATGAAGCTGCTACAAACATTTGTGCACAGGCTTTTGTGGGAAAATAAACTTTCATTTCTCTGAGATAAATGGCCAGGGAAGCAACTGCTGTGTCTGGTGGTAGCTGTGTGCTTTGTTTAAAGACTACCAAACTGTTTAATAGAGTTGCTGTCCCGTTTTGCATCCCCGCCAGCAGTGTGTGAGTGACCAGTTTCTCTGCGTCCTCACCAGCATTTGGGGTTTTCACTATATTTTACTTTAACCACATTGATAGGTGTGTGGTGCCATCTCATTTTAATTTGCATTTGCCTCGTGGCCAATGACTGGAATCACCTTCCTTCCGTATGCTTATGTGCCATCGAGATCCTTTTTGATGAAATGCCTGTTCATGTCATGCCCGTTTTCTAATTGGATTGTTTGGGTTTTTTAACTGTTGAGTTTTGAGAGTTCTTTACATATCCTAGATACTAGTCCTTTGTCAGATACATGGTTTGCAAATGTTTTCTCCCAGTATCTAGCCTGTCTTTTCAGCCTCTTCACAGAGTCTTTGGCAGAGCAAATGTTTTAAGTTCTGATGAGATTCAGTTTATCAGTTTTCCCAAAGATTTTCTCCTGTGTTTTTTTTTTTAAGTTTTGTAGTTTTATGTTTTAAATTTAAGTGCTGATCCATTTTGAGTTCATTCTTGAGTAAAGTATGAGGTTTAGGTAAAGACTCACTTTTTTGTCTTTGATAGATGTCCAGCTGCTCAGGCCCCATTTGCTGAAAAGCTCCTCATTCCCCAAGTCACTTTGCCCCTTTGTCAAGTCTCAGTCGGATTTATTTGTGATGCTCTGTTTCTGGGGCCTCTGTCTGTCCTGCTGACCTGTGGTCGCTCCTCCATGAGAAGACGTTTTAACCTCTCTGTCTCCTAGCATACAGTGCCAAGCAGGAGCTTCTGTTCCTGACAGCCGTGCCAGCCGCGGAGAAGCTGCCAGGAGAGGGCCCCTTCCCTGAGGACTTGAAGGTGAGCACAGCAGGCAGAGGGCACTGTCCCCTCCAACTCAGTCACCCCCCTCTTCCCAGCTGTTTGCCTCTCACCTCTCATGGGAGGGCCCATCGCAGGGAACTAGCCTCCCTGCCCAGGCTCTCCTCAGCTGGCTGCCCCTTTCCATCATGGTCTGCTCATGGCTGCCTTTGTTGCTTCTGCACATTTCTGCTTCAGGGCAGCAGCCACATCAACTCATGGGTTCACAGGGCTCTGAACACCTGGTGCCCTGTGATTGTCGATCATGTTGAGCCCTGCCAGGGGGTGGGGGTGTTGGACCAGCTCAAGAGAAAACCAGGGGAGTGGGGAAGATCTCTGACCCAGAATTGGGGTTTTAGAGTGAGAAGGAACAGGTCTTGGGCAAAAGAGCAGCTAATCCAGTCCCCGAATGCTGTGCATGAGAGAGCCAAGTTTAGGGAAAAGGCTTGTTACCCAGATTCACGTGGGACTTAGCAGCAGAGCCCAGGCGGCTGGCCTTCACCTGGAGCTCCCCTTCCTTGACATCTGGCTCCAGGTCTTTCTCCACAGGCTCCTTATGCACACACATTCCGAGCCATTCCCACCAAGATGGCAGGTGCAGTTGAAGATCCCCTCCCACTTGCTGACCCCCGTTCTGAGCCTGGAAGGTTTAGGCTGCAGTTACGCCAGAAGGAATGGAATGGGAAGCGAGCTCTAAAGGTATCCTCAGCCTGGAGGTAAACCCCTGAGGGACAGTTCCTGCCCATGACTTGCAGTGTAAGGGCAACAGATTAGAGCCCAACAAAGTCTAGAAAGCCTGCAGCTGGTCAGCAGAGTGCTGCTGGAGTTTACTGTCCACAGGACATCAATACAGCAGAGACCAAGTCTCCAGTACTCTGAAAGGAGCCTGGAATGTTGTTTGTAGGTTGAGGTGTTCTGGGGCAAGGAAGGAGTGTGGATTGACTGCAGAGACAGGAAACCAAAAAACTGAATAGGAAACAGGAGGGTGGCTTTAGCAGAAAAAGGTAAGGAAATAAATATTGGGTTACTTGGATCAATAATGACACAAAGGTAGGGTAAGACTTGTGCAAGAGGAATAAAGTGCTTTGAGATAGGGCACCATTAGGATTCTGCAGTGCTCTGAAGAAGAAAGTGTGCCATCCTTCCTCCAGCAGGGAAGCCCAGGAAATTCGGTCCCACACACGAGAGTCCTGGAAGAAGATTATGCATATCAGGGAGCATGTTTATGGTGGATCCATGAAGGAAGAGCAGGGAGCTGGGGCTGTGGGGTGGACACCTCTGTTGTCCCAGTATTTCCCATGTCCTTGTTTTAATATGTTCTAGAAGGTGTACATCCTTCTCATTTTGTAACTGACCCAGTCCCATGGGGAACACAGGTTGTTACAACTGCCCCATGAATGCATTGCCTGGCAGGCCTAGTGTTTTTTAACAGACACAACAGGCATTTTGGTCCATGCAGTGAAGTTAGTTTAGAGGGATCCTCTGCTTTGAAATCTTGGGAAGACATTCTATGAGACTTTGAGTGACAAAATAGATGTAGTAGTAGAAATGTTCCAAAATGCTGAGAAATAGGACCACAACTAGAGGTGGCCAAAGGAGATGGGTCTCCCTGCTCAAGACTGCCATTTGGGCTGCTGCTTGGAAAACCCCGAGGCACTTGTGGGCAGGCAGCCTATGTGCTGTGAGCAGTAGGAAGATAGGAAGTCACTGAAGGTGACTGAGGATGGGGAGTCATTCATTGAACAGCTTCTGTCTGTGCTAGCGACTCCCCCTCTGCCCCTCCACCCCTGCCCCCTGACACATACCTGAGTACACTTGCACATGCATGTACACACACAGTGCCACACTGTTCTTACTCTCCTGAGGCTTTCTCAGCCTTTCCACAAAACACTGAACTGCCTCCAAGCACAGAGTAAACACTCAGTATTTGTCAAATGATGGAGTCTGCCACGTAACACAGCAATAGATTTAAATCATGTAACAGAAAGCCTCTTGTGTTCTATTCTGTTAAGTTCCAAAGCAGTCCCAGAGAATATTTGGTCATACTTTGGAACTTGAACTATCATCTTTTTTATTTTTTCAAGTCACCCTTCTTTCAAGAAGGAAAGCCAGATGAACCCACTTTGTGTTCGTTTGCCTTGCCAACAGTACTGATTCATCTCTGATGATTGAGCAGCGGAAAGGCCCAGAGGCCACTTCAGGAAGTGGCTGTCAAGCTGTAGGAATTCAGGAAGTGGCTGTCAAGCTGTAGGAAAGGGGTGGCCAGAAAGGAGAGAAGAGGCCTGTGGGGGGTAAGAAGGGATCAGGCCAGCCCTGGAAAGACATTCTGAGGGGGCTCTGGGAGATTTGTGGCTTTTAGTGGAAGATTGTGCTGAAGGAAGAGAGGAAAATGTCTTTGCAAAGCTGTTCTGGATACAGAAAATACCCAAATGTAGTAGAAATCATCCACAGAGGACTTGAAACAGTTTCCTAGAACTTCTAGAAGCCTTTGTAGGTGCTCCCTCTACCAGCCAATATTTTTAAATCATTTTTTTATTAAGAAGTAATACATACTCATTGTGTATTTTAAAGAAATACCCAAATTTGAAAGGAAAAAGCACCAACTACAATCCATAGTCTATAGCCCTCTTCAACCACTGAAAGAACTTTGCATATTTCATCTATAAAAGCCTCCATGGAGGCAAAGCTCTGTTGGGCTGGAACTCCAGGTCCTCAGCGATGAGCGCAGTTGTTTCTCAGTTTAAGGGGGTTTACTTGGCAGTCATGTCAGCTGTACCAGGCGTCTCACTGCTGTGAGCAGCTGCTGGAAAGCACAGTGGCACTGGTTTCTGCTCCAAGGGATCCTCAGAGCTGCTGAGAAAATCTGTGTAGGCTGTGGGGTGAAGCAGGCCTCCCAACTTAGGTGACTGCCTGTCCCACACAGGCTTGCCCCCACCCACGTTCTTAGCTGAGGACATAGGTGGAGGGGCCTGCTTCCCTCTGGGAAGTCAGTGAGGTCACCTGTGCTGACATACCCTGGCAAGACTTAATGTGCTAGAGTCATGACAGCAAAAATCTATAAGCACCCAGCTACTGAGAATGAATTGCCTACAAAGATGTGACAGTGCGGGCCTCGGATTTCCCTGTGTCATTCAGTGCCAGATTGCAGGGAAGCCACAGCTTGAGGACTTCCTAGGGAGAGTGACAGTCTCTTCACTCACAGTGTGTTCTAAGTGTGAAGGTAACAGAAGAGCTGTCTCAGCTGCTCATGGGCTGGAAGTTATACTTCCTATATGCTGTTCTTTATTTTTTTGAGAAAAAGCAATTCAGACACCTGTTCTAGATAACTCAGGGGCGATCAAACTTCAAAGACTGAAATGTCACAGAAGAAAAGTAGCAGTTGTCTCATGCAGCTTGGACCCCGATGTCAGCAGCCTGGCTCGAGGCTGTGCCTTGGGCCAGCTCCCAGGGTCCAGGGGCTGACATGGGCTTCCAGCGTGCCTGCTTCAGCCCGGTACTAGGCCCATTTTTCTGACAGGCAGGGGTTTCTGGCATCAGAGCCTTCCCCCACCCAGTTCATGCAGATTTTCTCATCTGGTCTGTTAACCTCTTGGAAGCAGAAACCAGGGCCAATGTGCTCCAGCCGCTCACAGCAGCTAAACAGGTAGGACTGACAGGATCGCCAAGCAAACCCCTCCCCTCCTTAAACTGTGTTACAGAGAAACATCATCGCCCTCATCCCTGAGGATGTGGAGTGATGGTTTCTACATTTTAAAAACCTAATCTGAACAACCTAGGGTATTTTCTTAAATTACTAAAGCAGATACACCAGTGTAGCAGAGTACCTTCAGACAGCCATGTGTATGTAGACAGTGGTCTGTAGGTCCAGTCCACATACGGGCCCTGAGAATTACCCAGAGGGAAATGCTGGGGAGAATGAAGTGAGCAGGAACTGGCCTTCACTAAAGGCCCTGCTGGCCCCCAGAAATCCTGGCCCATAGCCCATCAGCAGAGTGCCAGGCAGACGGCCCTCCTACCTCCTCAGCTTGCCCAAACCAAGGAGGAAGAAACATGAGGGCCATCTGTGTTTGAACTGGTGTGGTTTGACATACCTACGTAGTCTGAACTGCAAGCCCCTGGAGTGGTCTCCCTGTGGAGTCCTCCAGTTTCCGTGCAGGCCGTCCTGGCTCTCGCCCTCTGTGACCGAACACTCAGCTCAAGGTTAGGGGCCAGGGCTCCTGAGGGCTCCTGCCATGTTTTGTCCTGTGTTGTACTAAGGAACCCCTTGTGCCCCTTTGCATTTTGTTACAGCCAACTGGGAAAATGTTTTCAGACAGCCAGCTTGTTCAGCCCCTGGTCTACATGGAGCGCCTGGAACTCATGAGAAATGTGTGCAGGGACGAAGCCCTGAAGAATCTCTCACACACCACAGTCTCCAAGTTTGTCCTGGACAGAATATTTGTCTGTGACAAGCACAAGATTCTTTTCTGCCAGACCCCCAAAGTGGGCAACACCCAGTGGAAGAAAGTGCTGATCGTGTTAAATGGTGTGTGCAGCGTCTGGGCAGTGGACATCAGGGCTGCTGGGGAGGGTCACTGGCCAGTGGAGGCTGGGGGGAGACAGCAGAGAGGAGCCAAGGGAAGGGACAGTTCTCCTGAAAAGGTTGGGAGCCTTATAGACTGTTCTCTGTGTGTTTTTCTTGTTAGTGCTGTACTTTAGAAGTTTTGGGAGTTAATTTAATAGTGATTGTTTTTCAAAGAGCCACCCCTAAAGCCAGGATCTTGTCACTTTCCACAGTGGCATTCCCATCTCAGGCAGCCTGCCCACCCAGGTTGGTCCCTTTGCTTCTCCTCTTCAGATGCATTGCCTTGATTTTTGCTAGTCTCTAGCTCCATCCTGGTAAGTCATGCCACATACTCCCTGAGCCACCAGGAAGCTGCTGTGAAGGGCCCATATCCCCTGCCTGGGAGGGGAGCCCTACCACGGGGTCTGGGGCCTCTTCACCTGCAGATGAAGTAGCCTGTGCCTTTTGGGGAAAAAGAAACTTGTCCTCATTTTACACTGAGCGTCCATATTCAGAGGACCAAATTGACTTACTTCAGGAAATCTGTTTATTTGGGGACCAATTAGATCATTGAAAAGTGACCTTGTACACTTACAGGTTTTGATCACCACTCTAAAGACACCATGTTTGTTTTTTTAAACTCCAGTTACTGTGAACTTATCCAAGATGATTATGGGTTCTGTCCATTAAATTCAGCTTCAGAAGGAACAAAATCCCAGTCAGTAGCAGTGTGACTGCTGGATTAGGAATCAGACCTCATCATGAGGGATGTGGCCCTGGGGTCCCGTCCTGCCCACCACTCCTGCTGTTCTCAGAGCTGGCGGTCAGTTTGCTGTCATTTGACCTTTGTACAGTTGGTTAGGGGAGGAAAGACACTGGTGTCATCTGGTGTGTGATGATGTGCTCCGTGAGTAATCTGATGGTATGATGGAGTTTTGACCTCAGAGAATGGGGCTGCAGATCAAATTTAAGACAATGTACAAGTCTCTCATACCTGCCACTCCGGTGCTAGATTTTAAAGAAGTAAACAGCCATTTACAAGGGCAGGATAACAATGGGAGTGGGTTTGCTGGGCTGTATTATAGAAAAGAGATGGTCCTGTGGCTGCCTTCAGTTTCCCAAAGACACCTGCGCAGGAACAGGTCCCTCTGAACAGGTCTGTGTGTGAGCCCACAGACCCGCTTTGTCTCACTCCCCTAAGAGCAGATGTTCATTCTGCTCTCCAGCCAGCCATGGCCTGCAGTGCAGGCTCTGGACTGGAGCTCAAATAACAGACAGAAGATGGGTGTGAGGGCTTACTGAGGCTTGGCTGAGAACTTCATGGATGATGGTGCTTTATTGCCATTTGTCTAAGTTGAGAAAAGTGAAAAATTTGCCCAGCTCTCTAATCCGGGGATGGGCCAACACCCAGGTTCCAGTCAGCAGCCAGCCATGGGCACTGTGGCTTGATCCTGCTCTGCCTTCTCAGACACCCTTGGTCCTCCTTGACCCCACTTCAGATAGAACCCATTGCCCCTGCATTACCAGGTTTCTCCAGCACAGAACATCTTTGCCACTTGCCTGTCTGGGATGCTGTGAGGTTGCCTAGGAACACGTTGGATGTGGTATAGGAGAGCCTGGCCTGTCAGGAGGGATGGGCCCATGCAGGCTGTGGGCATAAATCAGCAGTACATTTCATGTCCTGCTCCTCTGGCATCTTCCCCTAGTTTAGAGTGGAGCAGGTATTGTGGTTTTAGGAGGTTTGTTTGCATGCAATGATACTTTTTAAATGTCAGATTTAACCCAATCTAGGTGTGATACCAGGAGGTAGGTATTGCCCGTATTTTCTACCCCTTGCTCCCTCCCTCTCCTTCCTCCTCCCAGCTCATCTGTTTCCTCCAGTTGGCTTATGGATTACCAAAGGCTTGTCTTCATGCCCTCATCTTGCCAGCAGAAGCAGTTGGAATTCAAAGACCTAAACTTGGATTTGGGGGATGGGCTTGTGGGGGACATAGGGCCCCAGTTAAGAAACTGGGCATTTTTCTTGAAGGGTGGTACAGAGCAGCCAGCCCAACCTTCTCCCTTGTTTGTTCTCAGGAGCCTTTCCTTCCATCGAGGAGATCCCTGAAAATGTGGTTCACGACCACGAGAAGAACGGCCTTCCTCGTCTCTCCTCCTTCAGCGATGCAGAGATTCAGAAGCGGTAGGAGCAGGTTCCTAAAGGGAGAGGAGTTAGGTAGTAACACCTGGGCTCAGGTCTGTACTCGCGTGCATCTCAGACTGCCCGGGCTCTTGGTTTGCCCTGGCGAGAGGTAGCCAAGCCTGTGTCCAGCATTCATTGGGCACAAATCCACAAGTCTTCCTAAGAATTTCAGAACGTTTTCTCCACTTTTACCTTTGTGTAGTCCATTAAAATGATGTGTACGTAATTTTCTTAATAGAAATGAGTAGTCATTTCTGTTCTACTTTGGTTTTGTTAAGTTCTGTGGATTCCTTACTGAATATGACCTTTATTTCAAAAGAAAGGGCTTTAGGTTGCAGGGAGCCCCTACTTGATTTTTCATTTTCTCCTAAGACATTATGCCTGCCTCTGAGTAGCTGTCCCCAAGAGTGGGCTCAGGGAGTAGACTGAGCACAGGCAAAGGGAGAGAGACCTCATGATCACAGCAAGGATGGAGACTGGCATTTAAAAAATCACTTAGCTAATATGGTGAAGGTCCTCTATTAGCTGTGACATGGCCCCACAGAACAAGGTTGAAAAGGAGTGAGAACACAGAAGCTGCAAATGCCTAGGCACCAGATTAACTTTGACCTCCCTTGCTTTTCAGCTGCTTGATTTTCATCGCTTCTGGCGCTTGTTGTTTAGCCTCCTGGTTTGCACAGAACCTTTAGGATGCTAGGATGCAGGTGTTAAGTGCTAGATCAGAGATCCAGGCCCCTAGTCAGGGCAGGCCTGTTACTCCCGAGACACTGATCTCACAGTGTTTTGTGAGCAAATGATTGAAGTCCTGCTGTTTCTGGCAGGGAGTAAGCACACTGTAATTGCAGCAATGTCCAAGGTCACCATTGTTCTGTCACCATCACTGTAGGCCCTTCACTGGTGACCCCTGTGCCACTGCAGGCCACCTTTCCTGCCAGCTGGAGCCCAAAGCCTCGTGTTTCATTTTCCCTAGCCCCTCCCCCTCATTTTCTTTCCCCTGTCAATGCTGAACTGAATTTCTAAAGATGTACACTTTGAGTAAATTTATTTGGCCTCAACTCTTACTAATTCAGAGTCCCTGCCCTTACAATTTTCTGCCCAGGAGCAAAACTTTTAAATGTCCTTTAAGTTTTGAAATATTCAGATAAAGCAAAACAGAGGTTAAATAGATATCTTCACAGTGGCCCCCTAAGATGATAACTGTGGTCTCAGATGGTTCAGGGCTCTGAGCCTCCATTTCCTCACTGTAAAATGGGTTAATAATGGGATCTGCTTCCAGGACTGGGCGAGTGGATTCAGTAAGTGATGCAGGTAACACTCTCATCACAGGGTTCATCCTGGAAAGGGATCAACAAACAGTGGCTGCTGCTGCTCGCATTCTTACCTCCTCCCACAGCCTTTACCACCAGCAGTATCAAGCTAACCTCTTGCTTATCTTCATTTTTTCCCTTAGCTTGAAAACATACTTCAAGTTTTTTATCGTAAGAGATCCCTTCGAAAGACTGATTTCTGCATTTAAGGATAAGTTTGTTCACAATCCACGCTTTGAGCCTTGGTACAGACATGAGATTGCCCCTGGCATCATCAGGAAATATAGGAAGAACCGGACAGAGACCAGGGGCATCCAGTTTGAAGATTTTGTGCGCTACCTGGGCGATCCAAACCACAGATGGCTGGACCTGCAGTTTGGGGACCACATCATTCACTGGGTGACGTACGTAGAACTGTGTGCTCCCTGTGAGATAAAGTACAGTGTGATTGGTCACCATGAGACCCTGGAGGATGATGCCCCCTACATCTTAAAGGAAGCTGGCATAGACCACCTGGTGTCTTACCCGACCATTCCCCCAGGCATTACCGTGTATAATAAAACCAAGGTGGAGCACTACTTTTTGGGCATTAGCAAACGGGACATCCGGCGCCTGTATGCACGTTTTGAAGGGGACTTCAAGCTCTTTGGGTACCAGAAGCCAGATTTTTTGCTAAACTAATATGTAGGACTGTGAATTCAAGTATCATTGTTAGACCAGAGGCTAGCAAGGTGGAGATCTGAGTACAGAAATGGCACTTGCGCCATTGCACGCCTAGACTCCCTCAGTCTCCACGGACCTATGCCCCTCGGCAGGTGAAGCTGGACCCTGACCATCAGGCCTTAGTGTGGACATAGGTGCGCTGAGGCCCTCGCCTCTGGCTCCTGCCAGTGCTCTTAGGCCTGGGCTCTCCTCAGAAGGGGGCAAGGACGAGATACTTTCAGTCTCACAGACCAGGAGGGAGCATAACACAGCGTCAGAAGCCATTCTCCTCAGTTGTCAGAGGCAGGCAGGTGTACTGAAGGGTGCCCGGGTGCTGGGCATTCCTGCGTGTCCCCAAGGGATCACAGGAATGGCACCCAGTGCTTTTGGGGGAGATAGAGAAGCTCAACGGCCTGAAAAAGGCACAGGGGCTACAATAGGATCAAATCTGAGTAATAAAATTACACCTCTGGCTTCCATGTTGGCGCTGCTATAACCACAGAGGTAAACCATTCTTTCCCTGACTGTTGTGTTTCTGTGAAGTTCAGGGATGACATCTCAGCAGTCCATCTTTCCAGAACACATGCCTGTGTACTGGTGGTCCGGATTTCTGAACCTCTGCCTGCCAAGTATTTATCTCATTCAGCCCAAGAGACACAATTTTGGAAAGAGGGGAGTGTATAGTCTTTCCGCCTGAGAAAGGGAACATTGGGAGCCTTAAAGGGAATGTGGCATGGGGAGAGGAAGGGCTGGTTGGGGTGTGGGGCTCAGGCTGCTGTGGTTGCGGGCATGTCCACCCTGATTATTGTCCTCCTCTTGTCTTCAACTGACGCATCTGGATGGGCAACAGGGTTCTCTGCCTGTCTCCTCCAGGACCAAAGGCAAGCCCAGGCAACATGCTAGCAGTGCAGAATCCATGCGGTTTACATATTTCAGTTCCCTTTCATCTCAGCAAAATGCTCACCACGGGGCCTATTTCTGATAATGCCATCAGCCTGGACTATAAGTTGGATAATCAGGTTCACCAGCAATAAACCCTGGGCCAAGGCAGCCTCCAGGAATGCATCTTCCAGGAACTGAGGAGCGTCTCAGGTGCCATGAGACAGTAAGAGCCCTTGAGATAACGGGACAATTTCCTGGTGGGAAGCTCCCAGTGCCGGAGAGTCCAGCCTTTCTTCCCAACAGCCTCAACCTTCCCTTTATCAGAATGGCTTCGTGAGTTTGTAAACGTGAAAGTAAAATAAAACATATGTGCCAAACCTGATGTGCTGTGGTCCCAGGGGAGGTGTTCTGTGGCCACGCAGGGTCCCCTAAGCCTGGCACCGTGCTGGGCAGCTCCGCCTTCTCAGATGGCTGCTGGCGACAGGACCAGGGAGAGGAAGCAGGGCTCAAGGGTGGCCGACTGCGATGTTGACAAAGGGGCAAGTCCCTGGGGTAGCCTTTCCCTCTCAACTGACATGCAAGGGATGTAACGGGTTATTTTTCTATAAAGTTTCAGTGAAGTCTTGTTAAATTATTTCATGCCTGATTGATGACCTCTTTCCCATTTGAAATCTAACTGTGAATAATGTATTTAAGGCCTTAAAGTTAGTCCTGATTTTTTTTTTAAGTCATTTTTTCTCAGAAACAAAAGGTTGGACACCTGGATGCTAGCTCTCTGCACCCCCACCCCCACCCCACATTTAGATTTAGGTCATTTTTCTGTCATTTGGGTCAATTTTCCTAACATTTCTTGCCAAACAAGTGTAGACTGTCACCAGAACGTCTGGACATTTCACACTATGTACAGAATATGTGCTCCTGACCCTGGACAGCCAGTCCCCTTGGAGTCATGCAGCCCTCACCCTCCACTGAGGTCATCCTAACCACCTTCCGTCTGCAAGCCCCACTGCATCCCTTCTTGGCCCAAGAAGAGCTGCCCGCTACTGTCACCAAGGGCATTTTCCCCACACTGCTGCCTAAGAGCTTCACAGACACAACCTGGGCAAACCTAGCCCTGTCCTTCCTGGCAGCACCCTGCCTCAGCACTGGGCCTTCTCTGCTGACCCTGGCACTGCCCAGGATCTGGGTAGGTTGGAGGTCCACCATGGGGTGGGGCCAGGAGGGGCCACCATGGGCTGGGCTGGGGGTGGGGTCAGATGGGGTACACTGTGGAGTGGGGCCAGGAGGAGCCACTGTGGGGTGGGGCCTGGGGCAAAGCTCTGGGTGGTGAAGGCATGGCTGGGATGGGGGGTCATCACGTGACAAGGAGAACAGCTCATTCCTGTGGAAAATGGGTGAGAACTTAGAACACAGCTTGGATTTGAAAGAAACATAAGCAACTCAGCCTGCAAGTGCTCTTAAGGCAGGAAAGATTGCGTTTTAACACCCAGGAAGTTAGGAAGTAAGATTCTTAACTTACTCTTTACCGTAGCAAACAGACAATAACTCAGCCTACCTTGGGGGCTGAGAGGCAGTGTTTGATACGCTCCCAGACCAAGACTCCATTATCTCAGGGAGAAATCAGCAGGAAGGCCCTTGTGTTAACATTAAGTAATCTAAATATTCAGGGACCACTTAAGTCCACACACCTAAGCCTTTTTTCACAATTCTCAATTGCCTATAAAACCCCTAGACAATGCACCACTACCACCACTACGGGCCTCTCTTGTCCCCTCCTGGTGTGAGCCAGGAACTCTGTCCTCTCACTTTATTTCTAAATAAAAGCCTCTCACTGGCTCTCCCACCTTGAGTGTTTGCTAAGTTCATTCTTCGACTCCTCAAACAAGAACTCCAGCATCACCAGCATGGCCTGTTTACCTAGAATATCCAGGAACAGGAAACAGCAGAAATCTCCATTCAAAGAGGAAAAATAATTAAGATGGCAGCTAAATGAGAGACCAAGGGAACCTCACCACCTGTTTGATGAAGCCTAAGTTGTTTGTGGTATGTTTTCTAAGCCCCTTGGACATGCCAAGCCCTGCACCAGGGTTGTGGGCTTCCAGAGCCAAGCAGCACAATCAGCTCACGGGAGAAGGGCCAGGGAAGTGCTGGAGCTGGCAGCACAGGCTGCAGTTAGTGGGCATGGTTCCAGCAGATGTGGCAGACACGTGGGGACCAGGGAGGGGGTGGGCAGCAGAAATTACATCTTTGCTTCCTCCATCTCAGGCAAATCTGTCAGTTTAATTGTAGTTACCTTGAAGCCATCTAAAACAAGGCTTGGATGGAAATATATCCATTATCTGTAATTTCCTCAAGACAGAGTCACTGTGTTTACCTGGTAAGTCTTAATGGGCCTTTGCTCAAAGACTTTTTCAGTCTTATTTCCTATTATCTAGTATCTCTAAACACTCAATTTTTGCAACACTGTAAGGACCCACACTTCTGGACTTTTTTTGTATGCTTGTCAGTTTAGCCAATTCTCTCTCCCTCTCTTGACTTCTCTCTCTATCTCAACTTGATAAACATATGAAGAAACAGTCCATATACATCAGCACTTTGCTTCTTTCCCATCACTTTCTCTGACAGTCTCATCTCATCATCCATATTGTCCTGCATAACAGTTTCACTCATCACTGCATCACAGCTGACATGAGTCCCAATCTTCCCAGCCTACCATGTCTATGTCTTTGCCTCCTGGACCCTAGTCACTAAACTATTTTAGGTTTCTGTAACTATGGCCCCAAATATCCAGATACCACTTTCTTTATTAGATGGGGTAGCATTAGCTGTTGTAGCAAATAAACATCAAGATTTCAGTGACTTAGAACAACAAAATGATTATTTTTCGTGCATATAGCAATCTAGTGGCCTGTTCCTTGTACGCAGGGATTTTTCCATCTTATGGTTCCATCATGTCCATGGTCCTTGGCCTCCAGGAGATGGGTAAGAGCATGGGGAAACACTGCAGACATTACTATGGACCGGTTGTGGAATTGGGACATATGCCTTCTATTTTGTTCCTTTGGCACAGAGCAATTTCAAGGAAGCTTGGAAATGTAATTCCTGCCTTAATACACATTTCCTGGTGACAGCTCCACAGAGATGGGTGAGATTCATAGCTGAGATCAGCATACCTGGAGCAGAAGCTACTGGAGCCATAAACTGGTAGGATCACCTGTATAGTAACTTTGATAAATTTCTGGAAGCTGAGTGTGGGCTAGCTTGAGAGTGAGAAACTCCTGGAAGCCACAGTCTTAGGAGATACTCCAGATTTTGATGGGTTTTACCTTCAGGAACCCCAACAGTTTCTTATGGTGAAAAGTCAAGAAAAATCCCTTGCTGGGCCCCCTGGCAGGTGGAGGAGAAAGGCAGCCAGATCATTCTCCATAACAAAGGCCTTTTTTATGAGGACAGACTTTACAGAGCCTTATCCTACATAGGAGAAGGGCATTTATGCAATTCTAGCCTCCTCAAGCCTTCCTGTCTCACCTCAGGGGTGAAAAAATGCTAAGAATCCCTTGTAAAGGGCCCAGCCAGAGAGAGAGGCCCAGTAAAAGGATGAGATTGAATTACTTAAATTATAGGATGGTTCCTCTCCCCCACTGCTTGTCACCACATCAACAGGATTCAAACACAAAAATTGAATTACAGCTGAAAAAGCTGCAAAGTACAGACTCTTTTTAAGGAGGAGTTCTTAGGGAAGCCCAAAGACGACCAGGGAGACAGCAGCAAGGACACTGCAGGAAGCTGAAGCCACTGGCACCTACAGTTACAGTAAATTTTAAACAGTCCAACTCCTAGTCAGATTAACATAAATCCTTGCACTAAAGGCCTTTTACCTGAGTGCTATTACATGATACATTGTGTTTGAATTTTAACAAAAAATTGCAAGGCCTGCCAAGACAACAAAAAAAAAAAACCCACAATCTTAAGACCATCAACCAGACTCACAAGGAATTTAAAATAACCAATTAATACATTGAGAGCTCTAATAGAAAAAGAGAACATCATGAAAGAATGGCTGGGTAATATAAGCAGAGAAATGGAAACTAAGAAAAATAAAAAAGAAATGCTAGAAATCCACAATGTAACAGAAATTCAGAATGCCTTTGATGGGCATATCAGTAGATAGCACTGCATATGAAGCAGGATGGTGTTATTTGGAGGTGGACTTAGATTAGCTATACATGGACATGAAAACTTGAGGGCAACTGCTAGATAAGATAAAGAGAAAATGGAATTGGTATTCTATGAGAAGAGAAAAAATGGAATCATATCGAATGTTCAAAACCATAGTAGGCAAACAGAAGAAAACAAATAAGGACCGTGAATAGAAAAGTTATAAAAATGATATGAATCCAGTTACATCGATGATAACTTTAAATGTGAATGGTCAAAATACACGGATTAAAAGACAGAGATTGCCAGAGTGGATAAAAAACAAGACCCAACTACATATTGTGTACAACAAATGCACCTTAAACATCAAACAACTAGTGAGTAGCAGAATGAAGAAAACCCTCTTTCTTAAATTTCAACCCACTTACCTTCCCAGAGCACACACCGTCAGTGAATTACAGAGTCAAGTATAGTTCCCAGGAAAACAGAGCCTTACCATGCCTCTAACTTATGAAATATAAAAGGTGGATAAACTAGGCTGTCATTCTCCTGCATGCCTTTGAAGGCTTTCTGTGGTTGCCACCTAAATATTGGAGCAAATAAACCTAACTCCTGCTCTCCTGCAAGGAAGCCTCAGGTCAGTTATCTATTATTGGAAAGAATTTGTCAAGTGGATGTATGTTGTCACATTTCCTGCTTGCCTTCACGCCAAACTACCCACTCCTGCTTCTCGTACCCATGACTATGTGATCCTTAAGGGCAGGGACTGCTTCCATTTATCATCATAGCTCCAGAGCCTGAACACAATAGGTGCTCCATAAATGTTGGATTGATTCAGTCAATGAATTGAATAGTCCTGATATGGCATGTTCACTGACCTCCATGATTACCCATCTGCGCACACCCAGGCACAGCTACAGCAACCACTGGATCCTCCACCGCCCCAAATGCCAGTGTCCAACCGGATAGTAAGTTGCTTCTATGCTACCCGATCCCAAAGCCTTAGAGCAACTTTTTTACTTTCGCCTGCTCCATCCCATTGCTTGAGGACAGGGATGCAGGTAAAGTAACATCCACACAAAAGTTGCCAGTTTCTAAACATGTGCTCTTCTTCTTGGCTACTTTTGGCCTTTTTCCTTAGAAAGTGCCATGTGTAAAAGAACAATCAGAATTTGCACTTTCTTTCTTCTCTTCAAGTACCTTAAGTGTCAGATATACTTCAGAACTTCTGTACATGACAGCAAAATTGATCTGTGTACATAGGGCCATTCAACTCATGTCAGGTCACACTGCTTTGAAAATAAGAACAGGCGAATCTCAAGCCAGGAAATTTGGCTCTGCTTCATTTTAAGATTGAGAGTTTCAGGGCCAGAGGCCTTAAGGAAGAGAGGCAGATACCCCCTCTAAGCTGAACCTGAGGGATACGAAGAGACAGTTCTCCAAAGAAGAAATTCAGATGGCCAATAAACACATGAAAAGATGCTCCACATCACTAATCATCAGGGAAATGCAAATTAAAACTACAATGATATATCACCTCACACCAGTTAGGATGAAAAGATTAAGAACAACAACTGTTGGTGAGGATGCAGAGAAAGGAGAACCCTCCTACACTGCTGGTGGGAATATAAGCTAGTTCAACCATTGTGGAAAGCAATATGGAGGTTCCTCAAAAAGCTGAAAATAGAAAAACCATTTGACCCAGGAATTCCACTCTTTGGAATTTGTCCAAAGAATAGAAGTCCTCAGATTCAAAAAGACATATGCACCCCTATGTTTACTGCAGCACTATTTACAATAACTAAGATATGGAAGCAACCTAAGGGTCCATCAGTAGATGAATGGATGAAGAAGATGTGGTACATATACACAATGGAATACTATTCAGCCACTAAAAGAAAACAAATCCTACCATTTGCAACAACATGGATGGAGCTGGAGGATATTATGCTCAGTGAAATAAGCCAGGCAGAGAAAGACAAGTATCAAAAGATTTCACTCATCTATGGAGTATAACAACAAAGCAAAACCAAAGGGACAAGACAGACTCACAGACTCCAAGAAGGGACTAGTGGTCACCAAAGGGGAGGGGTGGGAGGGAGAAGTGGACTGAGGGGTATTATGTTTAGTACACATGGTGTGGGGGGTCACGGGGAAGACAGTGTAGCACAGAGAAGGGACATAGTGGATCGGCATCTTACTACACTGATGGGCAGTGACTGCAATGGGGTATGGGTGGGGACTTGATAATATGGGTAAATGTAGTAACCACAATGTTTTTTCATGTGAAACCTTTGTAAGAGTTTATATCAATAATACCTTAATAAAAAAAATACCAGCTATCATGCTGGGATGTTATACTACACAGCCTAATGGTATTTCCTCAAAGTCTAGTGTTTAGGATGAAATATAGGCTAAAAATATACTTAAGGTCAAGGAGACTGCATATGCTTTAGTAAATAACACAGCCTTAAATTTAATGATGAGAATAGAATCCTTTGATTTTATTCTTCAAATTGAGGTTGATAAATGGGTACCACCAAGCCTTCAAAATATCACCATTCAGTGACCCTGTCAGAAAGGGAAGGTTCATTGATTAGAACATTATCATCATCCTCACCACCATTACCATCGAATAACAACCCCTTTGGAGTGCTCAGTATGTGATCCACAAGGAAGGTCACATCTAGTGATAAGGACGCTATCTCCAGGGATGGTGCACTCTAAAATCAACCAATAATTTAGTCACTTCATAGAGTAGATGAGAAAGATGTCAATTTAAGCAAATATATTTTTGGAGGAGTTGAACTTTTTATAGGAGGTAATTCAGGGTGACTATTTGAATGCTAAGACATATAGTTCTTAACTAAAAATACAATAGGTCTGTGGTAGGATGAAGTTAAGGCTGGTGAAATTAGAAGATACAAAGATTGGATCCAGAGGGCTGCCTGAGCATGCACCCTTGCCTCCTCTTCCCACTTCATTCATGATTTCTTTCCAACTTGCCTCTTACTCACCTCTCCAGGGAGAAAGTTTTCCTCCTTCTTGTAAAATACTGGAGGTAGGGTACAGTAAATAAGAACAGAAGCTACTGACACATGAACAGGGAAACCTAATGACAAATGAGCACACAATCAAGATGCATCAGACACCTGGTGGAAAGCAGCACAGTGCAGCAGAAACAAAATTCCCTAGCAGTGGCAGAAAAAAATAGACAGCAAACAGACTATGACAATAACAAGAAGTATGACTGCTGATATTTTTTAACCAATGTTTGAAAGCAAGAAAGATAATTTTCTTTGTCTGACTTTGTTCTCATGGATGGGATGAGTGCTGGGCTCATAAAATGAGTTGGTTAGCTCCCATTTTTTTCCATGCCCTGGAACATATGTAAGATATGAATTACTTGTTCCCCAGAGATTTCAGAAAATATGTCTAAACCCACTAAATGGGCCTTGAACTTCTGGCAGAGAAAGTAGTACTTTGAATTTTTTTTCAATTTTTTTCTATGGTTATTGGTCTGTCCAAATTTTCCACTTCACTTTGGGCCAATTTGAATAATTTTTATAATCCCATGAGTTGCCTATTTCATCAAAGTTGTAAACTTTTTAATGAAGTAGTATCAGTTTCTAATTAAAAATATTTTCTACATCTTGTAATAATTAAGCTTCCTTCATTTCCTTTGGTTTTTCATTACTTTTTTCTTTCTGTTTCTCTTGATTATACTTTTAAATATTTATTACATTGATCTCAAATTATCTGCTTTTGATTTTTATTAGAGTTTCTATTTGGTTCTTTTTTTAACACTTTCTGTCTCTTGATGGATATTCTCTATTTAGTGAAATATTATACTTTCCTTTAGTTCTTTAGACATAGTTTCTTTTAGATCTTTGAGCATATTTTAGTTAATATTTGTCTAGTAAATCCAATGTCTGGGATTCTTCAAGAACATTTTCTGTTGATTTCTTTTTTCCCTGTGTATGGGCCTTACTTTCTTATTTCTTTCTTTGAATGTCTTATAACTTTTTGTTGACAACTGGACATTGTCAACATAATATAAATTGCAATATAACATCACAATTATGGAGATCAGATTTTCCTCCCTTCCCATGGTTTTTCTTGTAATTGTTGTTCATTTAGTGACTTTTCTGAACTAATTTTATGAAGACTTTGTCATGTGTACTGACTGAAGTCTCTGCTTGGTTTGCTTAGTGATCAGTTAGACAGAGATTTCCTTAAATGCCTGGAACAAGTGAATCTTCCAGTCTTTACCATGGTGCTGTGTGTGTGTTGGGACATGCCTTCAACACTCAGATAGGCAATTGACAACTCTGCCTTAACATTCCCTTCTTGTTTTCACAGACTCTCAGGGTCAGCCAGCAGTGAGAGCTTAGGACTTTCTCAGGTATTTCTGGAGTACGTCTGAATGCTTTTGTCTCCCAAAAATTCATATGTTGAAATCCTAATGTCCAATATGATGATATTAGTAGGCAGGGTCTTTGGGAGATGCTTAAGTGATGAAAATGGAATTACCGTGGATGTGACCAGTGCCTTATAAAAGAGGCTCCAGAGAGATCCCTTGCCCTTCCACCAGATAGGAATAGAGCTAGAAGATGCCAATCACAAGCCAGGAAGAGGGCCCTAACCAGAAAGCAACAATGTTGGTACCTTGATCTTGGTTGACCAATACATTTCTGTTATTTAAACTACCCAGTCAGTGGCATTTTGTTGTTGCAGCCTCAACAGACTGAGACACCTCGTATTTGCACAGCCCTGGGCATGCACACAGCCCTATGAATGTGTGTATCCTTTTCAATATCCAGGAATACTCAGGAGAGTTTTAAACCCTTACAGGTATCTCATGCACCAACTTTTACTTTTAAGGTTTATGAGTAATTTGTTGTTTGCTCTTACTGTTACCCGTCTCCTTAGGCAGCTGTGACATTGAACAATTGCTTCTAAATGCTTTCTACAATTGCCCCTAGGGGACAGACTTTTCTACACTGGGTGAGGTATAAGTCAAGTGAAGACAGCCTTTCAACTGGGATCTTCAGAGAACCACCAGCCCTCTCAAATAAAGACAATTTTTTGGTAATAAGGCTTTGAAGGAGTTCCAACCCCATCATGCCTTACCCAGCGGCTGCCAGGTGTCACCGTGATAGTGCCTGAATCTCATTTACGCTCACTGCTGTTCATTACATGTCTCAGGACTGAATGTTCATTTGGCTCAGCCTGTAGACTTATAAAATCTACCTGAAAGTGTCATCTTGTAATTAAAATTTGTATCTCGGTTGTTTTCTTCACCTTTTTACAGTTTACCCATTTCCTTTCCAGTCAAGATTAAAAATAATAAATACAAATTCCCTATCTACTTCATACTCTTGATTTAAAATTTTTCTTTTCTGATTTTCTGCTGGTACTTGCTATATACATACCAGGATACTCTGAGTTCCTTTTATATGATCAGGTTAGCTGTAAAATATGATTGAGAGGAGGGAATCTAAGCCTTTTTGGGCTAAAACAAGGCCAGGGCTGCATATTAAGCAAAACTGCAGAAACACCTAGAGAAGAATGAGGAAGTTTCATGTTTTTCAAAATGGGCTAAGAGGTGTTTCTCATTTTTGTCTTGAATCTTTATGGCTAGAACAAGAGTTAGGATGGGTTCCGACTCTTGGGCCCATGAACCAGAACTCCATCCAAACACCTGAAATGACTCCTCTCTGAAAGAGAATCCTTAATGCCACTAGTGGGAGTTTGTCATGCTGCCTTCTCATGCCCGGAGTTCAGCCTCTTATTCCCAGGTACAGCCAACCCCAGGTCCTGTGAAGACCAACGCCATCTTTGGTTGAGGAATGAAGGGATGAATACACTGTGCACTGACTCAAGTGCCAGGCAAGGTAGGTGATATCCAGTCATCCCAGCTGATTCCATGACACATACTATTGGCTTCATTTTATCAAAGACTGTCAACAAAGGTAAAGGTTTGAAACTTAAATTTTAAGGTGTAACTAGGATTCAAATGCAGGTCTTCAATTCCTTATTTCAACCTATTTCCATGTGTCTTGCCAATGGGTTTCAGCCCCAGGCAAGTTCACTATGGATTCAGTAAGACTGAGGAATGACGATGGAATGTTCTTGGGGTGAAAGGGTTTATTACTCAACTTTATTCCCGCGGTGGCAGGTCAATCAATCACTAGAATCCCATCCACTCAGAACAAGTCTGCATGCAGCAAGCTGGTTTCTGCCTCTGGGCCTCTCTGCCCTGGCAGCCATCTCAGTCTCTGTCCTTGGTGCTGCCACCACTCCAGTCTCATCTCTGCTCTCCTGCAGCCTTGCAGCCCTGCCACCATGTCGCCCAGAGCACTGGGCAGAGCTCTTTATTTAGAGCCAGTATTGACATATTGCTCACACATGTATAGGGAGCTAGCCAACCATGGCCAGGTGAGAATCCTGGCCACAGGAACTTTCACTTTATCTGCATTCCACCCCTCCAGGATTCTCACCTCTCAATCTGTGTGCCCTCTATCCTCTGCTATGGTCCCTGTGCACTGTAACCAAATTCCATAATAACACAATACAATATAAAAATAACAAATTACAACAAATTATAATAACCCTCAAGCCTGAGGAAATCCATTGCCACCAAGTGATCATCCTGGCTATAATCAAATCAGTTCTACTCAAATGAGTTACCCAAAAGAACCATGAGTGGGCCTTACAATACCTACCTTCTCTAGCCTCTTCAGCAGAAAGTCTTGCAGACACACAGGTCGATCTTGTTGCTTTATCTCTGGCTTCTGCTTTGTCCTCAGTGGCTGGAACCACTGCTCTGGTCTCAGTTGTTTCCACAGCTCCAGGCACTCAGTTTCTCTCTGTCTGCTCCTGCCTTTTCAAACTGACCTACATCTGGGTCCTTGTGACCTTCACAGGGACCTTTAAAGTTTTCCTTTGAAAAGCAGACCAATTTCCTTTTGTGCTTGAGCCTGAGGGCAGAAGCAGAGCATGGAGCGCTCCACAACCTGAGGAGGGGGCTGCACTTCTCCTGGAAGAACCCGCGGTTGCCGAGTCCTTCCACCGGCTTTGAACCAGGTGGGGTTTCAACTGAGGGGCTGATGCCTCTGGCACCAGCAGGGACAGCACCCTCATCTGTTCGTCAATCCTCTGCTCCTCCATTTCTGGGACTGACGGGTCCATGACATCCTTCATCTGCCCCATGGCACCTGGCAGCCTGCACTCCCATGCTGCTTCCTCTTGGGCTACCATGGCATCCTTTACCATTTCCACAGCACCTCGTAGTGACACCATTTCAGTCACCAACAAATTTTCTTTCTTTTGGGGTGGAGCCCAGCCCTCCACCACTTCCCAGTACCACATTTCCACTGGGGGACACTCGAATGTCTCTCCATCCATAGGCACAGCCTGCTGAAACACTCCTCCCTTGAGGGCAGCCTATTCTTTTCCTTAGTCAACAATGAATCCTGCCAACTATCGCCAATTGTCTTGCCAATGGGTTTCAGCCCCACAAGTTCACTATGGATTCAGTGAGACCGAGGAATGACAATGGAATGGTCTTGGGATGAAAGGGTTTATTACCCAACTTAATTCCCACCATGGCAGGTCAATTACTAGAATCCTGTCCACTCAGAGTGAGCTTGCAGCATGCAGCAAGCTGGTCTCTGCCTCTGGGCCTCTGCCCCTGCAACCATCTCAGTCTCTGTCTTCAGCTCTGCTCTCCTGCTGCCTTGCAGCCCTGCCACCACGTTACCCGGAGCACTGGGCAGAGCTCTTTATGTAGAGTCAATAATGACATATTGCCCACACGTGTGTAGTGAGCTAGCCAACTAGGGCCAGGTAAGAACCCTGGCCATAGGAACCTTCACTTCATCCACACCATGATTCCTCCATGATGACATCTTCTTATCTGTTCTCCATGCTACCAAGAGGGAAAACACTTAACTGTACAGTATGAAATGTCATTTATTTCCATTTGTTCTTGTCCCCAGATTTTGGCTGTTTTTTTTTCTTTTTTGTATAAATCCTTGCTTCATCCTGTACATTCTTCCTTTGGTACTTCAGTTATATACACACTGGAGTACTTGATATTGTCCCAGGTCACTGAGGCCTTCTTCATTTATTTTCAGTCTTTTGTCTTTACATGCTTCATTTTGGATAATTTTTTTTTACTATCTATTGCTGTGTCTTTGAGTTCCATAATCTTTTCTTCTGCAGGATCTAATCTGTATATTTTTCCCTATGCAATGAATTTTTATTTTCAGAGATTGGTTTTAATCTCTAGAAATTCCATTTGGTTCTTTTATAATATCTTCTGATTCTCTCCTCACCATATTGATATTTCCCTTAAACAACTTAAACATAATTATAATAACTGCTATGAAGTCATTTTTTGTTAATTCCATAATTTATAGCTTCTCTGGATATGTTTCTATTACTTCATTTTTCTCGTTGTTATGGATCACATGTTTCTATTTCTTGGCATGTCTAGCAGTGTTTAAAAGGATGCTAGAAATTGTTGATTTTATTTTGATGAGTATCTGGATTTTGTTCATTTTTTTAAAGGTGCAGGGCTTTTTTATGGCAGCAAATTAAGTTATTTTCAGTTCCTTTTTATGTTTCTTTTAAGCTTTTTTATGCTGGATCTAGATGTGGGGAAAATTGAAGTTCCTATGGCCAGGATCCTCACCTGAACCTAAACTACCTGAAGATGTAATTGGCCTACTGCCAGGCTACTGCTTCCACACTCATAGGCAATAAGCTATTGTTGGCTGAGTCACTGTATAAAGAGCTCTTCCTAGTGCTCTGGACTAAGGCAGAGATGAAGGAAAATTACAGACCTGCAGACTGTTAGATGAAGATGTAATTCTAGTGCATGACCTATCATCAGGAGAACAAGCCAGGTAATAAACACTTTTACCCTAAGAACTTTCTATTATCATTCCTTGGCCCCACTGAATCCATAGTGAACTTGCCTGGGGCTGAAACCCATTGGCAAGACACTAGAGTTGCCTTTATTTTAGAGATAGGGTAGACTTGGTGCTAAGGTGTGGCTCTTGGGGGTTTCTACTGAGTGTTCTGAATAGTTAAGGAGGATTCTTTACTCTGGCTAAGGATGAGCTTGCATAACTTGCATAATTTCTAGGTCTGTGCGAGCTTTGGGAACCATTCAGTTCATTGCCCTCTAATCTCTCTTTCCTGCTGTGGGGAAGTTGGGGTTCCTATGGCCAGGATCCTCACTGAACTTAAACCACCTGATGATGTATCTGGCCTGTTGCTAGACTACTGCTTCCACACCTTTAGGCAATAAGCTATTATTGCACTGTGTAAAGAGCTCGGCCCAGTGCTCTGGGCAGAGGCAGAGACACTACTGCTCGACCTACCACAGGGAGAACAAGCCAAGTAATAAACCCTTTCACCCCAAAGAACGTTTTGCTGTCAATTTCTTCGGTCACATTGAATCCATAGCGAACTTGCCTAGGGCTGAAACTCATTGGCAAGACAATTGCTCATGGAGTTTCACTCCATACATGCCCATCTTATATTTGGGAAACACTCAAGAGAGATACCCATGCAAATTTCTGTAGCTCTCTCTCTCTTTCATTCTGTATCTTTCTCCTTTTGTACTCTGTCCCATAACTTCCAGTTGCTGGTACTCCAATCTCTGTCTTCTAAACTTAGTGAGAATTCTGTTCTCTGGGATCCCCTCCTTGCTCCATAGTCCAAAATGCTTCCAGACAGAGAGTAAAAGTGAATGGTTGGACTATTATGGGGAAAGTGGAAGTTCCTATGGCTGGGATCCTCACCTGACTCTAAACTACTTGATGATGTAATTGGCTTACTGATAGGCTAATGCTTCCACACCTGTAGGCAATGAGTTGTTATTAACTGAGTCACTATAAAAACAGTTCCACCCAGTACTCTGGGCAGAGGCAGAGACTGAAATGGATTATGGACCTGCAGACTACTGGATGCAGGTGTGAGTCATGCTCAGCCTACCGCCATGAGAAAAAAGCCCTTTTACCCCAAGAACATTCAGTTGTCATTTCTCAGTCTTACAGATGTATAGTGAACCTGCCTGGGGCTGAAACCCTCAGGTAAGACAAATATCATGGGATATTTAAAGAGGCACAATTTTTACATGCAGGGAATAATACAGAATATACTATCCCTGTATACAATGTTTACTACAGAAATAAAAAATCCCTCTATTTTAAGATCAGTTGAAGCTTAAAACGGTTAATAAGAGAAGGAAACATTTGGAAGAATGCTACTAAGGCAACAAACTTCCTTCCCCAGGTATTCCACAAGAAAAGGAAAGAAAAGAAACTGGTATTTAAGTTTCCCTCAGGATCTTCACTCAGTGAGATTAATTCAAAATTATTCCAGTGTACATTCTTGTTCACTTGGATTTTGTTTAGGTGTGTTCAGATGAAATGTTGTTTTGAAGTTAGAATTTTCCAGAGGCCAAGGTTATGCCTATTGAATATATATTCAGAGTTTACTTGGGTTAGGTGGGCTGCCCCTAAAACTGCCACCACCCCACTGTGATTAAGAGGGACTTGCCCAGCGGGGAGTCAGAGTGCCCCCTCCACTCCACGCAGGTGGCAGCTATCATCCACTTCATTCCTTTAATGCGATCATAGCTCATGTGGTTAGCCACGTGTTAAGCCACTGTGTTAAGCCAACACAGGTTTAACAATTATCCAGGTTACCAAGTGGAAGCCAATTTATAGATAATCAAATAACATGGTGAAAACAAGACTAGAGTCAGCCCAAGATTATCCAAGAACAAATTAACTGTGACACTGTGGAGAAAGTGAAAGTTCCTATGGCCAGGATTCTCACCTGGCCCTGGTCGGCTAGCTCACTACACACGTGTGGGCAATATGTTATTGACTCTACATAAAGAGCCCTGCCCAGTGGTCGGAGCGACACGGTGGCATGGCTGCAAGGCTGCAGGAGAACAGAGATGAGACTGGAGTGATGGCAGTGCCGAGGACAGAGACTGAGACGGCTGCTGGGGTAGGTAGAGAGGCCCAGAGGCAGAGACTGGCTTGCTGCATGCAGACTTGCTCTGAGTGGACAGGATTCTCATGATAGACCTGTTATTGTGGGAATAAAGTTGGGTATAACTCTTTCACCCCAAGAACATTCCACTGTCATTCTTTGGTCTGATTGAATCCATAGTGAACTTGCCCGGGGCTGAAACCCATTGGCAAGACAGACAGGTACAGCAGGAAGCTGGATCAGGGGGTCTGATCTCCCCCAGCACATGCCCTTAATTAGATTGATAATTTTGTTGCAGTTAATTAGAAGGGCTGCTGGGTGGGGCAGGGCACAGCTCCCCAGACCTTGCTGCTCGGAGAGTGGTCTGTCAACCAAAAGCACAACCATTACCTGGAACTGGATGGAAATGGAATACCTAAGTCCCACCTCCAAACTATTGAATCAAAACATGCATTTTAAACAGAGCTGCAAGTGACTTGCGTTTGAAGAGTTTTGCTCTAGATTAACCCATACCCCTCAGAGAGTGGGGAGTTGCCAGAGGCACCTGCAAGAATCCCCTTTGGAATGAAAAACATGAACAAAAATGTATATTGAAAGAATATTGGCCCCCAAAATTGACTTAAACTATATTCTTACAAGTCTAACAAGCTCAATGAATTCCCAGGTGTGAAAACAGAAAGAAAATCACATTAGGACACATCAAATTCCTGAAAATAGCCTTAAAGAGAAAATCTTATGAGCAATCAGAAGAAAAAAGACACATTGCATAAATGGAAACAAAGTTAAGAATAATCACAGACTTCTTATCAGGAATCTCAAGCCAGGTTAATGGAATGACATCTTTACAGTGCTGAAAGAAAGCAACTTTCAATTTAGAATTCTATACTCACCAAAAATAGCTTTCAAAAATAAAGGCAAAATAAAAAAAATCCTTTAAAGAAAAAAAGTGTAGGACATAATAGCACAAAAGGTGGGGTGGAGTATGGCAGCATGTGTTGTGAGTTTCTTGCATTATTATTGAAGCAATGTAATAACCCACCACAGGTTAACATAGCAACTAATGTGGACATTTTCAAATATAAGTTAAATTATGTTAGTCCTCTGCTTAAAACCCTCCAATAGCTCTCCACTTCCCTTAGAGAAAAGCCGAAGTCTCTACAGCATCCTGGGAGGTTGGATATAATCGGAAACTAACCCCAATTCCCACCACTGCTTGTGACTGCAATTAATAACACATTTGTGCCTATGCAGAAATTCATGTTTATGAGTTGTCTTTTTTTAAATAAAATTTCATCATGCACCTTTTTAAGATTTAAGATACATGCCATGTAATGCCAGCCTCTTTTTCCTTGCCTATAATTCACTAACAGGAAGGAATTTCTTGCAAGTTCCTATCACTCCCATTTTGCCAAATAGTCCTTCCTTCTAAAATTAAGGCCAGAGCAGAAGTTCCTGCTTGTTGCCTTAACTTTCAAACTAATTTTTAAAAATGGGGAAAAAAATAGCCTAAAATTGATTATATTCTGCTTGAGCAGACTTCCAGCACCTGCCAAGATATTGCTCTTGTGGTCAGAGAGGCAGGGCCTAAGGAAGACTGAAAATTCCCGATAGAATGGAGAATAGCAGCAAGATCAGGCAAGCTAGAGGGCAGAAGAGAGCACAACGGGAGACTACAGCCTTGCGGGTGAAGCTGATATTTAGAAACCCTCCACCCCCCACCTCAGACCTATCCTCTGGGGAAGGCAGTGCAGGGATATGAAAAATCCTTTGCAAGCCAGGCAAACCTTACCTTTATCCTTGAGGCCGGAGCACCAAACTGGGCTGTGAGAGGGCACAGATGTAGCTCTCCTTCTTTCTCCTTATTCAGTGACTAATGTAGCCACTGATTCTGTTTACAGTCAGAATATACTGAAACATAAAAGAAAATACCAGTTAAATCCAATTGAGTTTTAAACTACTGTTCCCTATTAATGTTTCATTGCCATGCTTGATGCTCAGGTAGAATTTTTTAGTTTATCCTCAGCATTTGCCGTATTTCCTATGAATATTGTCATGCTTATTGAGATTTCTTATCACCTACATAGACTTTTCTGAAAAACAGAAAATAATATATAGGATTCTACTTTAGAGGTTCTTATATTTTTTCGAGGACAAAAAAATAGTATATCTCAATTATTCCAGAAAATAGTAGAACATAAAATCTATTTGGATAATACCCCCATTGGCCTAAGATGGAGGAGCTAATGGAAGAACAGAGACCACTAAGTCACATTTATCATTTAAACTCTCTAGGTTTTCAGATCATCCCCACATAACTCAAACTGCATTGATATCCCCTGGTCAGTGTGCTCAAGTAAAGAGTGACCAGAACTGCTCCTTTACTAGCTTCCAGTTAGTACATTTATCCATATATGAAAACACCACTACTATTTCCAGATAGGCTTTCTGTCCTCCTGTGCCCCTCTTTTCCTCTTTTAACTCCTGTTTTTGTTCAGTGAAATAGCCGAATGAGTTTCTCCCTTCTGCAAGTCTCTGATCTAACTATCTCTCATTGGGTCAATGATTTTTGAGTGAACACACCTATGAGCATGCACCCAGATTAAGCAACACAGCATTGTTGACATCTGAGAAGCCACTTCCAGGTACTATGTATACACTGACTTCTAAGAGACGGATTAGTTTTTCTAGGTTCTGAACTTTTATTTATTTATTTATTGTTATCATTAATCTACAATTACATGATGAACATATTTACTAGGGTACCCCCTTCACCAGGTCCTCCCCACAAACCCCATTACAGCACTATCCATCAGTGTAAGATGTTGTAGAATCACTACTTGTCTTCTCTGTATTGCACAGCCCTCCCCATGACCCCCCCACATTATACATCCTAATTGTAATACCCCCTTTCCTTTTCCCCACCCTTATCCCTCCTTTCCCTCCCATTCTCCCCAGTCCCTTTCCCTTTGGTAACTGTTAGTCCATTCTTGGGTTCTGTGATTCTGCTGCTGTTTTGTTCCTTCAGTTTTTCTTTGTTCTTATACTCCACATATGAGTGAAATCATTTGGTATTTGTCTTTCTCTGCCTGGCTTATTTCATTGAGCATAATACCCTCTAGCTCCATCCATGTTGTTGCAAATGGTAGGATTTGTTTTCTTCTTATGGCTGAATAATATTCCATTGTGTATATGTACCACATCTTCTTTATCCATTCATCTACTGATGGACACTTAGGTTGCTAACATTTCTTGGCTTTTGTAAATAGTGCTGCAATAAACATAGGGGTGCATCTGTATTTTTCAAACTGGGCTGCTGCATTCTTAGGGTAAATTCCTAAAGGTGGAATTCCTGGGTCAAATGGTATTTCTATTTTGAGCCTTTTGAGGAACCTCCATACTGCTTTCCATAGTGGTTGAACTAATTTACATTCTCACCAGCAGTGTAGGAGGGTTCCCCTTTCTCCACAAACTTGCCAACATTTGTTGTTGTTTGTCTTTTGGATGGTAGCCATCCTTACCGGTGTGAGGTGATATCTCACTGTGGCTTTAATTTGCATTTCTCTGATGACAAGCAATGTGGAGCATCTTTTCATGTGTCTGTTGGCCATCTGAATTTCTTCTTTGGAGAAGTGTCTGTTCAGCTCCTCTGCCCATTTTTTAATTGGATTATTTGCTTTTTCTTTGTTGAGGTGCATGAGCTCTTTATATATTTTGGATGTCAAGCCTTTATCGGATCTGTCATTTATGAATATATTCTCCCATACTGTAGGGTACCTTTTTGTTCTATTGATGGTGTCCTTTGCTGTACAGAAGCTTTTCAGCTTGATGTAGTCCCACTTGTTCATTTTTGCCTTTGTTTCCCTTGCCAGGGGAGATATGTTCATGAAGAAGTCACTCATGTTTATGTCCAAGAGATTTTTGCCTATGTTTTTTTCTAAGAGTTTTATGGTTTCATGACTTACATTCAGGTCTTTGATCCATTTTGAATTTACTTTTGTGTATGGGGTTAGACAGTGATCCAGTTTCATTCTCTTGCATTTCATTTGTTTCCATATATTGCTTGATCCCTATTTTAATTTGGGCATTGATCCATTGATTATTTAGAAGCATGTTGTTAAGCCTCCATGTGTTTGTGGGCCTTTTGCTTTCTTTTTACAATTTAGTTCTAGTTTTATACCTCTGTGGTCTGAGAAGTTGGTTGGTAGAATTTCAATCTTTTTGAATTTACTGAGGCTCTTTTTGTGGCCTAATATGTGGTCTATTCTGGAGAATGTTCCATGTGCACTTGAGAAGAATGTGTATCCTGTAGCTTTTGGGTGTAGAGTTCTATAGATGTCTATCTGTTCTATTAGGTCCATCTGTTCTATTGTGTTGTTCAGTGCTTCTGTGTCCTTACTTATTTTCTGTCTGGTGGATCTATCCTTTGGAGTAAGTGGCATGTTGAAGTCTCCTAAAATGAATGCATTGCCTTCTATTTCCTCCTTTAGTTCTTTTAGTATTTGTTTCACATATGCTGGTGCTCCTGTGTTGGGTGCATATATATTTGTAATGGTTATATCCTCTTGTTGGACTGAGCCCTTTATCATTATGTAATGTCCTTCTTTATCTCGTTACTTTCTTTGTTTTGAAGTCTATTTTGTCTGATACTAGTACTGCAACACCTGCCTTTTTCTCCTTGTTGTTTGCATGAAATATTTTTTTCCATCCCTTGACTTTTAGTCTGTGCATGCCTTTGGGTTTAAGGTGAGTCTATTGTAAGCAGCATATAGATGGTCTTGCTTTCTTATCCATTCTATTACTCTGTGTCTTTTGATTGGTGCATTCAGTCCATTTACATTTAGGGTGATTATTGAAAGGTATGTACTTATTGCCGTTGCAGACTTTAGATTCATGGTTACCAAAGGATCAAGGTTAGCTTCTTTAGTATCTTACTGTCTAACTTAACTCGCTTATTGAGCTATTATAAACACTGTCTGGTGATTCTTTATTTCTCTCCCTTCTTATTCCTCCTCCTCCATTCTTCATATGTTGGATGTTTTGTTCTGTGCTCTTTTGTGTTTCCTTTGACTGCTTTTGTGGGTAGTTGATTTTATTTTTTGTCTTTAGTTAGTATTTGGTTAGTCTGCTTTCTTTGCTGTGATTTTATTTTCTCTGGTGACATCTATTTAGCCTTAGGAGTGCTCCCATCTAGAGCAGTCCCTCTAAAATACCCTGTAGAGATGGTTTGTGGGAGGCAAATTCCCTCAACTTTTGCTTGTCTGGAAATTGTTTAATCCCTCCTTCATATTTAAATGGTAGTCATGCTGGATACAGTATTCTTGGTTCAAGGCCCTTCTGTTTCATTGCATTAAATATATCATGCCATTCTCTTCTGGCCTGTAAAGTTTCTGTTGAGAAGTCTGATGATAGCCTGATGGAGTTTCCTTTGTAGGTGACCTTAGGAAAACATAACATTTTGATAGCTTATAAAAGTAGATGACAGGTAGAATATATAAAACCATGGAAAACATCAGTAAATAACCTCTTAGGAGATGGATGGAGGTAGACCTTACACATTTTACTTTTTGTGTCTGTATTTTTTGCACTTTATAACACTCAGCAGATGTCACTTTTTGATGAGCAAAGCAGTAAAGATGTTTCCATCTCAACAATAGAAGAGAAAAAAATTATGCCAAGAATGTGCTAAGCAATGGGGATTTGAAATGATTTAAAAATATGGTCCATTTCCTTGAGGGAGTCACAGAGGAGCCAGACATATTTAAAAAGCCCACTTCCTTATCCTACAAATAATTACCTCAGTTTACCAAATCACTTTGTAATTTTATTTTTTCATGATTATATGTGATCTTCCTTGTACTCTTTTTAAGCTTTTTGTAGCTTTTGGAGGCTCAAGATATACTTTACTTCACTTTTTCCTTTGTTCCTTCAAGAAATATTTATGATATGCCCCACAGCAAAGGTACTGTACTGTATGCGATGGTGGAACCGAGGGACCTCTTCTGACCTGGGGAGTTTGCAGTCTGATGGGAATCACAAGGGATTTGTATAAAGAAAAATAATGCACGGGGAGAAAATGATGCAAAGCGCCGCAAAAGGTGAAGTAGACAGTTAAAGGATTCTAGGGCCTCAGAGAGCGTGCTCTGGGAATTTGACAGGCTGGAGAATGGCGGGGAAATTATGAAAGGGGGAATGGACCTGGGATGTGACAGAGGGGTGGGATTTCGGAAAGCAAATTTCATTTCCAAATTTAGAAATGAACTGAGAAATATATAGTAGCTAAAGAAAGTGCTAAAGCTTCCTGCTGTTGTTTTTATTTCCAGTGGCTAAACCAACCCTCCTGCCGCACACCCACTCCTTTGTGCTGTTTAACCAGAGGGGAAGCATGTCAGCTTGGTCCACCCGGATGGTCTACCACTCTCCCCCGCAGGAAGAGCGTGACCCTGGGGTGGGCCTCTGGGGCCCTGGCTGAGTTTTGGCAATGATGGCTCAGGGTTGTTACCCCTCATACCCCTCACCCCATAAAAGTAGCTCTTGGATAGATTCTGGTTATTGGAAACCTCTCAGCAAACCTGATCTCCAAACCTAGTCAAAAGTCTTGTCTGTGTGCAGCCACGTTGCACCTTCCAGGAAGGTGGCTCATGTTCACGGTGGCCTTCCCACAGCCAGTGTGACTGGTGTGTGGAGCCAGTCTCTGCTGGACCCCATGGAACCAGGCTTTTGAGTAAAACGCTCCTTGGAAACAGTAATTCTAACCATTTCCTCCTAAATTCTTATCTCAGCATTCTAGAATATCCCTCGATAAAGATGCTGATTTTCCCCTTTTCTTCTTTGTTCTCACAACTGTTTAAAGAAAGCTTGCATGAAGGTCACCCCTTGCTCTGGTAACAGTGCTGAGTCCTGGTACCCAAGAGGAGCCATCATGTGGCTGGTGGCTTTGATTGAGTAAATCATCATTCCAGAAACTATTTTGGGAACAACTGAGACTGTGAGCAACAGATGTTCATGCCACAGTTAGCCTGGATGGTTCTCTTCCATTCTGTTCTGCAGTCACTTATTAAGCAGTTAACCTGTCCCATGCCCGGGGGTACAAAAATGAGTGACCTGGTCCTTAATCCCTCAGCCTCTGCAGTTTGGCAGCAGCGATGTTATAAATCATATTAATAGTTACCATTGCTTGGGGCCTCCTCTGAATCAGGGGTTATGTCAGCATGGTTTCAGTCATGCTCTACATAACCCTACAAGATAGGTTTTGTTAGTTTCTTTCCACACATGAAGATACAGGGGAGGGGCACAGAGCCCAGGGGAGTCCAGCTAGTGGCTGGGGTGGGATCTGTCCCCAGGATGGGATGGGCGTGCACACAAGGCCCACAGTGAGCAGCGGGAGAGAGCTGGGTGGGCTGAGGAAGCAGGATGGACTATAAAAGGCAGGTGGAGAGGCAGGTGAGCAGCCCTGAGACCAGAGCGGTCTACAGGGACTGAGACCCAAGTACAGGAAGCTGGGAAGCAGAGCTGGCAGCACCCATGTCCCAGAGACATGCAAGAGCTGTGCGCCCAGAGCTCAGGTGGCTGGTGCCCTGTCTTTATCCTGCTGCCAGTGGTACCTCCATCTGCCATCTAGCAGCTTCAGGAAGACAAACCCAAGAATGGTGTAGAAAGAGCACTGCTAATCTACTTCCCTGGAAGGGCAACGCTCCCCTGGGAGTGACTGGGCAGGACACTTCACATCAGGCAGAGCACACTGTGTGTCTGCACAGACCCAGTGTTCCAGAGGGTGGGAGTGGGCCTGGGGGCTGCGAGAGTCTGCACTGGTTCCGGGGTCTGTTTGCCTTTCCCCTTTTTCCCCAGAAGCTCAGCTGGTCAAATTTGATCTGTCATGTTGGGCAAGACACACTTCCTGTAGATGCTCATTTGTATAATGTGAAGGCTTGGACTTGAGGATTTCCAAGGTCCCTCCCTGCTCTCACATCCACAGCCTAAGCCAGCATTTTGAGAAGGAAGATGAATTCTTACACCTCTTCACCCCCATTTGATGAGCTATTTTTATTGCAAAAATCAAACTTTACACGTGAAAAGAAGTACACTAAGCCTTAAGCATATCGACAGAATATAGAAATGTGGGTTTTGAAGATTTTGGAAGTAGCTAGTGTCAGAGAATACAGGTTTAACCTAGGTTCTATCACCCACTGGCTACTGAGCTTTAGACCCACTCTGTGCAAACCCCAGTTTCTACATCTGTCAATTGTAGGAAAGCATCTTACTGTGTAGAGTTGTTGCAAGAATCCAAAAAGACTATGGATATGAGAGGGTTTCTGGAAAGATTAGAAACTAGGCAAGTGCATGTGAGGAATAGAATTTCCAGTATTAAATTCCTGATGGTCCAAGATTTGCTGGCAGGCAAAAGACAAGAGGAAATGCATTATGGGAGGAGGACACAGGCAGTTGCGGATCAGGGCCCTTTAAAGCAGAGCAGAGAGCTTGCTGATCAAATGAGAATTGGAAGAAAGGTGATTTGATGCCAGTTGGGGAGAAGGGAGGGCATTCTGGCGAGCAGTACGGAGGTTTAGAGGAGACAGGATGTCATGAGGCAGGCTCTTCCTTACATAAATGAATCTCCTCCTGCGGGAAGCCAAGCAATGGTCAAAGGGTGCTGGAGTTCACATTGCCTCTCACATTGCTCACCTTGGGATCATCTGGCCACCCCAACCGTCACATTTAAGGATGAGGACACAGGCCAGGGAAGATGAGATGACTGCCCTGAGGTCACAGGACGGGGAGCAAACTCAAAGGGCCCAGGGAAGGAAGTCCATCTGGGAGTGAGGGGTGGTCATCCCGAGCGGAGGTCTGGGGCTGTGCAGAGGGCAGACCTCACCTAATTCTCAGGGTGGTATGGGACACAGCAGGCCTCATCTTGCGTGAGAAGCAGGCTAGAACCAACAGGACACAGATAGACATCTTAAGCTCTATCCACCAGGTTCGATGATAAAAATGTAAGCATCTACATTTCCTGCTTGCATGCAGGACCAGCAGATTCCTCATGTTATGTGGAAGGACTCTGCTCTACATGGCATTCCTGGGACAGGATGTGCAAACGAGCCCCTAACCATTGGTCTGCTGTCCTTATCCCACTGAAATGGTGGAAATGATTCTTGTTACACTACTGTGGCTATTGTTTACTCAGGGCCTTCCATGTGTTCTGTGCTGTGCTATTATCTGTATAACCTCCAATCTGCACAATTACCCAGTAACACAGGTATTTGCAGATGAGTACACTGATATTCAGACAAGTTAGGTAATTTGTCTGAGGTCGCACAGCTGGTAAGTGGCAGAGCCAAGCTTTAAACCCAGTTAAGCCTGGTTCCAAAGCCCAGCCAGTGTTCTTCCCACCAGCTCATGCTGCTTTAGTCCACAGTGATGGCAGAGAAGCAACTGCCAGTGGCAAAACTCTGGATGGTCCCTGTATCAAAATCATCAAGCCAATCAAGAGTTTAAACTTAAGTCAGCAATCAAAATCGTCATTTCCACACTACTGTTATATTTAGTACAACATGCCACCTCCTAAGTTTGGTATAGAGGGCAAGTGTGCCAGGTAGCAGGTGGTCCCGTAAACATGGGATCTCACAGCAGATGAGGCCCCATGTCCATGGGGTGTTCACATGCCACAGGAAATATTTACTCTCAGGTAACATTAACTGAGTTGACTAAAGGGCACTCTTGGGGAATCGATGCTTCCTAAATGCTGGGCACACTACCTGTGAAGAAGTGGTTTCTTTGTAAGACCTATAGGTAACAAGGAGGAAGATAACATCATTATATTTGACTAATATGTATTAGGTATCTTGGGACTTGGGCCATGTTGGAGAAAGGATTAAAAGAAGCCCTATTTTTATACCATGATTTAAAGGTCTAGAAAAGAAAGAAAGAAAGAACTAAATTCAAGTGATAAGTTTGGAGATGTGAATTGGTGTCTTAGGCATCTGGAGGGGGAAAGAGTGACCCAAAACAGCAGTAGTAACTATCTCCATGTTGCACATGGCCATGGCCAGGGTACGTCACAGAGGGCAGCCACCTGCATCCCTTCCTGTTTCCAAGGGCACGCCTACTGTCCCTTCACAAATGTGAGGAACCTGGGAAGAGGGGTGACAGGCAAGCCAAGCGGGAAACATTTTAGTGAGGTTAGTACTGAGTCTTAGGGGTCATTGACCCTATATGGGGACCTTTCCCTTTAAAAAGCATCCATTAATAAAAACAGTAACATCTATTAAACACCAACTGAGAGCCACGCACTGTGCCAATGTCTACAGATGCTATTTATTTTGTACCAACTACCTTGTGAAGTAGGTTTGACTGTCTGATTTTTGGACATGGAAAAAACAGAACTCAGTGAGGTTAACCAGCCAAGTTTACATATTCAGGAGTCTCACCCTTGCTTTTTTAATTCTAGGCCGCAAGCATTTCCATCCATCTCATACAATCTTCCTCTCTTTAAACCAACCAACACTTACTGAGCCTTCACTCTGAATAGTCAGAAACGGCTGTGGACAAATTCAAGAAAGCAAAACACATACTTGCAGACGCAGGAAGCTTAAAATCTAGAAGAGCAAACAGATTCACATAAGAAGATACCCAACACACGTGCAAGGCCACAGAGGGATAATTAAGGGCATGAAGAGAGGGGCTGCTGGCCTGCAGCTGGGGAGGGCCACACCAGGCAGGGAGGGACTTGTGCTGGTCTTCCCGAAGGGGTCTTGAAGGGATGAGTGGAAACCAGCCAGCAGCAGAGGTGGGGTCATGCACACTCTAGCAGCAACGACCTCCCACAGGTAACTCCCAGCCCCAGAGAGAGCAAGGACGCAAATCTTGGTACTTCTGAGGCTTGCGGGAGAGACATGAACATTCTGGAGACATTTAGAAGGTCCTGCTAATTTAATTTTCTTCTTGTTGGTTAAGAAAAGTATTGAGGTAAAATTTACATAGTGTGAAATGCACAGACCTCCAGTATTCAAAGTCAAATGACGTCGATAAACATACACACTGTGTAGTCACCACTCTAGTCAAAATACAAAACATTTTTGGTGCCCCAGGAAGTTCCTTCGTGCCTCTCAGTCTCCACACCCCCCACAGGCAGCCAATAGTCTGATTTCTATATCCATACATGAGTGCTTCATTCGAGAAGAATCGGGGAGTGTGCATCACTCTGTGTCTGACTTCTTTCCTGCTGCGTAACGATTTGAGATCAGTTCGTGTTGTGGCAAGTGTCAGTAGTTTATCTCTCTTCATTTCTGAGTAGTACTGTCCAGTATGAGTGCCCTGGTGAGTCATTCTTTTGATGGATACTTAAGTTGTTTCCAGTTTGGGCCTACTATGGGTGAAATTACTGTAAACATGGCTGTTTACAACTAGTATTGCTTTAAAATCCATTTCCAGGTCTCTTCGTTTTCTTTCCTCTGTTTATCTTCTGAGAATTCAGATGACATCCTGCAATAGACACAAAAAGACCTGGAGCTGAAGCCTCTTCCTTGTTAGAGTAATCACACTCACAAAAGCCTTCAGGTTCTGACCTGTCCATGCCACGGAAGAAAAATCAATCATTTATGTGTACTTTATTATACTTTTAATGATTTTGAAAAACTTGGATGAAGTTATTTGCAAAAGTTTTGAAAATAATGTTTTAGAGTTCACAACTCATGGAAGTTTTAGTTGCCCCACAATTTATCCAGCTTCTTCCTGAGTGATATTGTGGTGACAACTTTCCCTATGCGTACACAAGAATGTCCTGCCCACCCATCTATGCACCCACGCTCTTAAGGATGAAAGAGGTAAAAAATGAGATGGAAGTCACATTTCTTTTTCTCTTCCTCCATTTGTAATAAGAGTCAATGAATTCCTAATTAACTAATAAAGTAATGAGCAAGGAGAAGAAATCTGACCCAGATTCTGTTCTCTTTCCATACACCACTTCAGTCTTCCCTCTCCATCCCCCCAACTCAGTCCCAACTGGTACCCTGCAGAGTGTGAATGCTCGGGGAAATGGTGAAGACTGACAACCCCAACCCCACAGTCACTCACGTCCAAGGTGACTTTCCTGCTATTCAACACCCTTGTCTGCAGACCTTTCTCATTACCAGAATTTCTGATCCTCTTAGGAAGGCCTCTAGAGGGATATCTGGTTAAGTATGGTAGATTGAGTCATGGGTCTGCCTCTACTCCCTCCAAAACCTTCAATAAAATAACAGACGTGAGACTTAACAAAAAGAAAAAGAAAGAGAAACCCACAAGAGCAAAGAACAAGAGAGGAAATGACAGCAACAAATTTTGGAGCCTAGAAATGACACAGGCTGTGCTAACAGATGTAGCATCCTTGAGAAAGCTGAAATCTAAACCAGCAGAGGAAGACAGACAGAAGCAGGTTGATTTGTGCAACAGAAAGCCAAAAAGACTCCAGAATTAGAGGCATTAAGTACTTTAAAGGCCACATGAAATTTCAGAACAGTGAGGACAAACAGAGCATCTTAAAGGCTTCCAGTGATTAAAAAACCCACAATCAAGTCTCAGGAAAAGACTGGGAATCAGAGTAGATCAGACTTCTCATAAGTGACATTCAAAATTAGAAGACAATGATTATACACCTTCACAGTTCTAGGGGAAATTATTTCAAAATCCAAATTCTACCAAACATCAGTGGTGGGTGAGGTAAAATAAAATTTCTAAAACTTAGCCTTACTTCCCACCTCTCATGTTTGTCTTGTTTTTAAGGAATGCTTAAGGAGGGCCCTACCCAAATGGGGGAGTGATTCAAGCAGAGGCAAGTGTGGGATCCAGGAGGAGGTAACTTTGACCTGGGCCACGGGAAGGTGTCCATGCTGATGGGTGGTGGTATCCTGTGGTGACAGGGGCCGCAGGCCTGCAGTGCTGCCAGCTCAGGTTGAAACGGGGAGGACAGAGGGTTACAGGAGGGGTGGCCCCAAGAGAAAAAAATGAAACTGATTAATTGCCTACTATATTTGAACATATTGAGAGGCAATTTACACTTGGGGAGATTAGTCAGTGATTGGCCCATAAAAATCTAAACAGGAAAATTAAGACTATTGCTCTTTTAGGGAAAAAAAGATAAACACTTCAGAAAATATAGTACACGACATGGCTCAGCTTTGAGTAGTATTTCTGTAGTCCCCTATCCCCTCTGGGATGCCCTGAACCCTCTGGAACGTCCGCTTCCCCCTCCGGGTCCTCCCCTAACCCCCTGGGACCTCCCCTTCTCCCTCCGGGACGCCGTGAATCCTTTGGGACCTCACCTTCGCCCCTCCGCAACCCCTCACCCCACTGGACCCTCCCCTTCCCCTTTCCGTCCCTCCCCTGACCCTCCGGGACAGCCCTGAACCCTCCGGGTTGTCCGCTTATCCCTCCGGGTCCTCCCCTAACCCCCTGGACCGCCCCTTCCCCCTCCTTTTTAGCAGATAGGAACCAAGTACAGCACATCATTCCCCTTTCTATTTACCTTCTACTTTTTTTCCCTCCCCGCAGAGCCTCAATGGAAGAGTAAGAGGACCCAGTGGGGTCAGGCTTTGTGGGGAGGGGTGGTGCAGATTTTAGTCCCTTTTTCCTCTCAACCTGAGCATTTTCTGGAACCTTCTCAGTATCAAGTATCTTCCATTGCGGATCGACAGAAGTTTTCGTAGCTGGTCAGTTTAGTGTACTAGTGTTTGAATAAATGACATTTAATTTAATGAACTTGTACCCAGAGAACTGAGTATTCACCTGAAAAGGTGACAAACTGTTAGATAATATCTTATTTTTTCAAAGATATGTTATTTAAATGGGAAGGCACATGACTATAAAACAGAATGTTAAGAGTTGAAGAATGCTAGTTTATTTATTGACATTCTGAACTATCCTTGTGAAGCAGAACTGAATAATCACAGCCAATGGTCAGTGCATTCTGTCTGTAATTAAAATATTCATATAAGAACGCAAGGACAATGTGGATAAATGTTTGGAACTAAAACGAGGAACTAACTGAATCATATTAATGCTCGGTGTCGCTGTTTATTGTGTGGCGGTGACCTACACTTACCCACATTTTGCAGAAGTGAACTGTAAGAATGAACCTGGAATACTGTGACTGCATGATCAGGTCCCACATTTTACCTGATCTGACTATGCTTTTCATCACAATTCTTATGTACTTACTCCCCAAATACAAGTATTTCAAATATAAATATTTGTGAAAAATTTACCTGAAAATTTTGCCTAAAGTTTTGTTTTAAATTGAACAGATTATTAAAACTTGCCTTGTGTATGTTTGTGTGTAAAATTTTTCCTTTTATTTTTTTATTCTATGCACGTTTTCTTAAATATTTATAAAGTGCTTTGAAAATGAATTCATCTTATATGTCATAGAAGTAAACTTTTCTCATAACCAATTTTTCTCTTAGATTAAGTCAAGACCAAGTCGTGTTTCATTCATTCTGACCCTCTGGAGCTGTAAGATGATTCCTCCTCCAGGAACAAGCATCCAGGTTCTCAGCAGACATGTGCGCCTCTGTCTTCTTGATGGTAATAAGGTGAGCTGATTTTAAATGGTGTACAACCATTCACATCAGTATGGAAAGCATTTTGTTAATACCATGTGGTAAACATGTACTGTATGAGATCTGTCTCTTTGTCTATCTCAGTCTTTTTTATATAAGTATGTGCATATGTATATGTATATGTATAAGATAATATGTGGTACAGTGTAAACCACACCAGTTCTGATGACATAGGCTTAACCCCAGCTCTTCCAGTTGCTAAGTGTGATGTTTATATACATATCACAGTTAACTCCTCTGACCCTTAGATTTTCCACTTACAAAAAGGTTCTGATGCCTGTCTTCTAGTACTGCATACAGTTCAGGTCTTAAGTGCATGGAGTACTGCATTTTTGACAAAAGTACACACCTGTATAACCAACACCTCAATCAAGATACAGAGTATTACCATCGCCTTACAAAGTTTACTAGTGTCCTTTCCATTTTATTCATCCCTGATTCCTAAGAGAATACTTTTTACCCAGTACCAAATTAAGAATTTGAATGACTTTAAAAATTGATTTGTGAGATATAGCTTAAACAGTACTTACATGGAAATTTATAATTTTAATTCATAGCACTGGATATAGTAGGAAAGAATTCTCAAATCGATTGTCTTAGTTTCCTCCTGAGGAAGGGTGGTTGAGTTGAAATCTCAGGGGTGAATAGGCCTTAACAAGGCAAAGAGAAAAGGGAAGGGTGTGCCTGGCTGAAGGACTAGCAGAGGCAAAGGCCTTGGTGGGAAAGGACTCAGGAAATGGGAGGCCAGGACGTCTGAGTGCCGAGAGCAAGAGCACGCAGCATGGGATAAAAGGGGAGATATTGGGAAGTCGGGAATACAGCATTAGATACTGTAAGCCATGGTGCAGGGAGTTTTGTTTTTATCCTAAAATAGGGAATGTCACTGGAGGAAGTGATGCTATTTAGACTTATGTTTTGGGAAGATCTCTGGCCCCTCTCTGGAGACGGGTGAGGGAGCCAGAAGGGGCATGAGTAGACCATTTGGGGGCTATGGCACAGTGTGATGGCCAAAGGGCAGCAAGTGTCCCCCTTGAGGTAACAAAACCTGCAGCCAGTTTGCCTGGGATCAACCGTGGCTCCACAAGCTAGGTGTGAGACGCGGACCAAAGTACGTGACCTTGTCTCTCTGCTTTCTCTTCTGGTATATGTCTCTTAGGGTTGATGTGAGGATTAAATTAGTGAATGTCAGTGAAGCACTTAGAACAGAACATAGAACACAGTAAATGTGACTAGAAGAGATGGTGATAACTTAGAGCAGGCAAGTGGGCTGCAGGGGAGAGCTATGGCTAGAGGGATACTAAGGAGGTGAAAACCAACCCCACTGAGTGACAGACTGGAATATGGAGGGTGGGTAGAGTGGGGTGTCAGGTATGCACCAAGTGTCTGACTTCCACATGTGGGTACATGCTGGTGACATTCAGTGATGTAGGGAACACTGATAGCCGATCAGGTTAGAGGAGCTGGTTGGTTTAGCTTTGTTCTCTCGGTGTATACTGTTTTTAAGGAAAGATATTTTATTCAGAGTCTTACTGGGGGCATGACCTGGGAGAGTTTGGGTAAACTGCTTCACAGCTTTGTCTGGAAACAGCTTCTATGCCTTTTTATAACAGGATACACACAGGAAAGAGGTTACATTGATCAGTACCTCAGAGCAGTGTGTCAAGGGTACACCCAGTTAGTGTCTTAAAAGAACAGCTGCTGCTGCTCTCTGTGTGAGGGAGCCAAGCGCGCTTCCAGTGCCAGCAGGGGGAAAGTGCCTTTCTTCCTCTGAACTGGGAGTGAAGGAATGAGCTTGCGTTGGAGGGATCCTCCCTCGCTTCTGTGTACCCTGCACAAAACCAGTACCACACATGCACGAGTAGGTGTCATCAGCGACCAAGAAGGGATGAATTGTCTTTTCCTTAGATCTAGTTTGATACATTTTCTTAGCCCTCTCCCTATTCTTGTATATGAGAACATAAAACAAAGATTGGAACTTTATTTTGAATAACGTATCAAAAGAACAGAAGTTATTTTACATAAAAATAATAGAAGTTAGTTTATGTAATATGTGCCAAATTTCCAATTGAGAGTTCCAGAACATATTTAATAGTTACACAAACGCTGATACTGTTTACTTGAGTGTTCTTTAATAAATCTAAGACTAATTATAAATGAAAAAGTATTACTACTAAAACATCAAGAACCACATCATAGTTTTTTTCATATTCATCTTTTTTTTTGTTATTAATCTAAAATTACATGAACATGTTTACTAGGCTCCCCCCTTCACCAAGTCCCCCCCACAAACCCCATTACAGTCACTGTCCATCAGTGTAGTAAGATGCTGTAGAATCACTACTTGTCTTCTCTGTGTTGTACAGCCCTCTGACTGACCCCCCCATTATATATGCTAATCGTCACATCATACAGTTTTGTAACTTCTACTTCAACCATCAAGCATAATTTAGGAAACTCAAGAGAAAACCTATCGTATTGCCCTATTTTTACTCTTTTCATTGTTCTTCTTTCCTTCCTTCCTGATGTTCAAAGATTCCTTCTTTTATCATATCCTTTCTGTTTGCATAACTTCCTTTAGCCATTCTTTAAGGGTAGGCCTGCTGGCTACAGATTCTCTTAGTTTTTCTCCATCTGAGAATGTCTGCTTCCCCTTCATTCCTGAAGCATATTTTCCCTAGATAGAGAATTCTGGGTGGCTACTACTTTCTTTCAGCACTTGACAAAAACTGTGCCACTTCTTTCTGGCCTTTAGCGTTCTGATGAGAAATCTACTGTCATTGGGATTGATTTTCCCTGTCAGTAAATCTAGGTGTTATTCCTCCCTCACTGCTGTCAAGAGATTCATGTTTAGTTTTTAGAAGTTGATGCTGCCCTTTGGCATGAATTCACTGTGTGGGTGTGCTCAACTTCTTCAACGGTAGGTTTTTGTCTTTTGCCAACTTGGGTGGCATCTCCACCATTGTTTTCTTGAATACTTTCCCAGCTCCAAACTCTCCTCTGGGACTCTCATGGCATGAATGTGAAATCCTTCGTTAAAATCCCAAAAGTTCCTGGAGCTCTGTTCATTCTGTCTTATCTCTTTTATCTGTTATTCAGACTGTGAGGTTTCTGTTTTCCTATCTTCAAGTTCACTGGTTCTCACTCTCTTTTCTATTCTGCAATTGAGTCTATTCAGTGAGGGTGTGTGTGTGTGTATCTTGGTTAATGTATTTTTCTGTTTTAGAAATTCCAACAGGCTCTTTAAATCTTCCATGTCTTTGTTGAGATTCCTTTCTTGAAACATTGTATTTCTTTCTACATTTTAAATTTGCTTTAAGCATGTCCATGGTGCTTATTGAAGCATTTTTAGGAGTCTGGTTTAAAATGCTTGTCAGATAATTCCAACATCTGTCATCTCAGTATCGGTGTCTGTTGATTGTCTTTTCTCATTCAAAGTTGAGATTCTCCTGGTTCTTGGTGTGATGAGTGTTTTTTTATTGTATCCTGGATATTTTGGGTGTTATGGGTCTCTGGATCTTATTTAGCCTCTGTTTTAGCAGACGTCTGGCACGATGATGGCAGGGGAAGGTGAGTGTGGCCTCACTACCCCCGGTGGGAATGGAAGTCCAGGTTTCCCACCTGGCCTCTATTCACAGTCCTGGGGGAAGATATGCTTCCTGACTTTGGGGCCCGATGGAAGTTCAGGCTCCTCACGGGGCCTCCCTTGACGGCACTCACTGTGTCATTCCTCAGGGCCTATGATGGCGAGCCAGTCCATTTCCTCTCTCCATGCTGGAGGTTACATATAGAATAAAAGTAAAGTTTGTAAATTTCATTACATTAAATTTTACATCCAGAAGAACTGTAAGCGCGCAACTCTAGTTAATGACATGCATGCTAATGTATTTAGGGAGAAGTTTGCTAATGTCTGCAAACTGGCAATGCATCAAAAAATAAGGTGAGCTGATAGACAGATGATATATGTGTTAAAGAATGGGTAGTAAAATATTACTAGTAGAATCTAGGTGATCACTGTAAGTTTCTTTTAACCTGTCTGATATGTTTGGCACATTTCATAATTAACCACCATTGTATGTTTCACCCTTTTAAAAAGTAATTGAAAACTCATTAGGAAATGATATATCAACTAATAGCTAATAATAAGAGAAATAGAAGGCAAGCCATATCTCACATTTAGATGCTTTCTTGTCTTGGAACATTACAGTTTCCAACTTTTTTCCTTTTATACCTGTTTTATAGCCCAATCTGATTTTTATTGGAATTAGCAATGTTTTCAAAATTAAGAACTATTTCAAATATACAGAAACATGCAGGGAATAGCATAACAGATACCTATGGCTTTATCACCTAGTTCTATTGAACACTTCTAGTTTGTAATATGTACTTCTGACTTTTTCAAAAATAAAAAATAAGTACTTTCTGCCTAATTTTTCTATAAATCTAAACAATAATTTTAAAAGTTCATAAAAAAGTGTTCTCTTAAAAAATAAATCTATTAATTTAAAAATAAATGCTGCAAATATGATTGAAGCACTTCCTCATCCTATTCCTCTCCTTTTTCCCATATACGTAAATCACTATCCTAAATTTTGATTTATTAATTTTATATAGCCTATTTTTTAATATTCCCATGTTTTATAAAATAGTATAATATCCATGTATCTTTCTGCAATTATCTTTTTCTCCTGAGCATTCTGTTATTGAGATTTATCCAAGTTGATGGATTTTGCTCTTGGTCATTCTTTTTAACTGTTGAATGGTATTCCATTGTATGGATATGTCACAGTGTATTTACCCATTATTCAGTTGAGGAACATTTTTACATAGTCTTTCATTCAATATTCTTGCACATACTTATTTGTATATGTTTATTTATCATGAGACAAATGATCATCTGTGTGTGATCTGGTCTGGTCCCTCTGTTCTGGTCAGTTGGTGTATCTGTTTTTCCCTGGACCAATGCAGTCTAAATCACTATGACTTCATAATATGGAAGGTCCCCTCAGTTTGCTTTCTATATAAATTATTCTTAACTTATCTACATGTTTTTGCTCTTCTACCTGACTTTTAGTATCTGCTTGTTAAATTACATGAAAAACCTTTTGGAACTTTCAGTAGAATTGCATTGAATTTATAGGTTGATTTTACTAGACTCTTTACAGTATTAAGTCTTTATGGCCCTTTAACATATAGTATGATCTATCCATTTATTCTCATCTTCATTTTTATTTTATCATAAGCTTTCATAATTTTCTCCATAAAAGACTTTTGTTCAATTTAAACATACACACCTTGTTTTTTTAAATTAATTTAAAAATAAATGTGCACTCATATTTATTACAAATTGAACCAAACTGAAATGCAGTAGCCACCAGCTACTCTATAGGAGCTACTGTTATTTATAGCAGCTGTTAGTTACTTAAATTAAATTTAAAATAGTATTAAATTACTATTAATTTAAAACTTAATAATTAAGATTAAATAAAATTTAAAATTCAGTTCTTGGATGTCGTTAACTACATTTCAAGTGCTCAGTTGCCATATGTAGCTGACAGCTACCACATCAGACAGCACACAGAGCATCCCATCAGCATAGGAGGTTTTATGGGAGTCCTACTGGACAGCACTGGGTCACTACATCATATTATTAGGTGATGACTTTAAAAGGTAGTAAGACATGAATTCACATTGACAATAGATTAACATGATTATTTCTAGTCTTCCCTTGGCCTTTTTTTATTTCAGAATCAAATTTTGATCATGAAACTTTTCAAACATTCACAAAAGTAGAGAAAAAAAGTATAATTTTCAAGATTTTGCTGAACTGGCTAATATAGCCCCAATGTTTTTCTTTATTTTTCTATATAAGGGTTGTAATGAAAACTGACATTTCATTTCACTCTTCTATATATGCACTGACATTTATACTTTGTATAGAAGTATCGACATTTTCTTACATAGGGACCATTATCCCATCCTGCAGTATTAAGAATGGGTCCGTGTTTTCATCTCATACCCAGTCCATATTCAGCCTTCCCTGTTGCTTCAAGGATTTCTTTTTGTAGTTGTTGTGTTGAAGTCGGGATCCATACATGTTGCATTCGGTTGGCATGTGTCTTACATCTCTTTTAATCTAGAAGTCCCCCTTCTCCTGCCTTTTAATTTCTGTGCCCCTGACTTGTTGGAGAACCTGGGTCAGTTGTCGCATGGGATGTCTCACAGTCTAGAGTAGCACTGTCAGTAGAACTGTCTGGGATAATGGGAATATCCTACCTCTGTGCTGTCCACTATGGTAGCCACTCTCCCCACGTGGCTGTTGAGCACCTGAAGCATGGCTACTATGACTGAAGAACTAAAATTTTACTTAAGTGATTTAAAGTAAAATTTAGATAGCTGCATGTGTCCAGTGACTACTGTATTGGATACTGCAGTTCTGGGGGATATGTCTATTCAGATCTTCATATTATCATTTAATTTCTCTGTGTACTCTCCCCACACCACATTATTTCCTGAAATCAGTTAGCTTTGGTAGCTATAATGCATTGGAATCTTTTTCCTCTTTTATTTTCTAATTGGTAATGGTTGATAAATAGAAAGTTACTCTTTGGAAGTTGATCTTATATCCCAAAACTTTACTGAAATTGCTTATTATTTCTAATACTTCTTGAATGTAGTATTTTTTGTATCCAGACCTTTTATATAAAGCCTCTTAGACTTTTTTATGTATATAGTTGTATTGCCTGCAAAAAATAGTTTCATCTCTCCCATTTCTATACCACATGTCTTTTCCTTGTCTTACTGTTTTGGCAAGCACTGCCAGGAGGGACAGCCTTGTCTTCTTCCTCATTTAAATGTGATTGCTTCTAAAGATTCACCATTGAGATGATAGCTACAAGTTTTGATAGACACTTAGGTTTTCTTCTGCTCCAAATTTATTACAAGTGAATGTTGAATTTTAGCACATTCTTTTCTGTATCTATTGAGATGGTCCTAAGTTTTTTTCCCCTTTAATTTGTTGATGTGGTGTTCCATAATAATTTTCTGAGAGTGAAACAACCTTAATATTTCTGAAATAATCTCTTCTTGATCATATATTTTTATTTTGTTTAAAAGCAAAATATTGCTTAATTAGACTAATACCTATTTGGGATTTTTACATTTCTATTCATAAATGAAATAAGGCTTCACATTTTTTCATATTGTCCATATCTGGATTGAATAAATATTAGATAAGCCTCATTTATTATAATTACCATACATTTGGACTTATTTCCCCCATTTGTATGTGTGAGCATGTTTATTTTATCATTTTTTTTTTGCTGCTTTTGTTTCTCTCAGCTGTTTGTTGAAATACTGTTGTCTGCATTCCACTTTTTTCCTACCGTTGGTTTGGAATCTATAGATTATATTTCCATTATTTGTTACCTTAAAATTTTTAACATACCTTTTTAGGTATAAATTATTCTCATAAATCTAAAATCATTCTATCTTCCTCTTTAATACACCAAAGATGCCAATGTGCTTTAGCAACCAGCTGAATACCTGCTCCCATCTTATTGTTGTTGTCTAGAAGGCTTTATTTTTATGCAAATTAGTTTTTTTAAAAACAATATTTAATTTCATTACACATATTTTATTAATTTCTATGCTCAGGTTTGTTTCTTCTGTTATTAGGATTTGATTTCTTCTTCAATCTTTAAAGACACATTACATGTGGTTGATAGCATTACTCTCTTCCCCCTACTATCTAATAGTGTTGTGGCTGCTACCCAGTACCATCTCCCACCAAACATTGTCTAGAGCTAGACTTTACAGAGTTTAGAGGTTTGATCCAAGGTGATGTCAGGAATGTCACTGATTCACTACAAGGCCCATCTGTTTGTTGACTTGGCTCCGATCTGGTGTCATGGCTCCATCTTTGTCCTACCTGCTTCAGCTCACCACTTACAATGAGGAGGAAGGTTGGACACCATTATTTTTCACCCTCCTGTCTTCAAGCAGCAAGGCTGTTTCTGTTCCTCTAACATGTATTGGGTACCATTAGCCTCTAACATACAAATCCAACTCTGCCACCACATCCTACTACTAGATTCAGAGCTCAGGAGACACCTGGTTTTACTCTAATCCTCTTCTTTGCTTTCCTGTTCTATTTATAGTCCATTAAAATATTCATCTTACTTTTGAATCCTACTCTGTGTTTTTCACTAACCTGCTTTATGTTAGGAGCAGCAGCTTTGTTGAAATGTAAATCTAGTGTGCCATATTGAGCAGATGTCCTCATGCATTCTTAATGTGGTCTGGTAAGTGGAAAGATCTCTAAACTTTTCGAATCCTTGATTACTTTACCCCTTGTGTCCTGGTTATGTGCAGAAGACAGAATGATTCTGAGCCCGTCATTCATCTCCATAGGTGCAGTTTTCTCATATGTATAATGAGATGTTTAGATTAAATCCTTTTTAGCCCTCAGAGTCTATAAATCAAGAAAGATGTAAAATTATCAAGCAGAAGTTACTTGTCAAAGCCAAGATTCTCCAAGCTGAAAAGATAAAAGCAGAGATGAGATCTCAATTTTGATGATTGCCAAGAACTCCTGGGACATTAAGAGCAGTTACCACTTCTTGAAAAACCAAGAAGGACTTTCAAATAAATAAAAAGCAGTCTTAGACTAAATACCAGGTAATAATCAAAAGGAGTTTGTACCCCAAGAGTCCAGGCTGAGAGTATTATTATCTTAGAAAGAGTTTAAATAAATTCAAATGTACTAGTTGTTAAAGGGAATGAGGTTTTTCATGTGAAAAACAGCGCGGCTGCCCAGAAGGTACTCCTAGTTGCCTACCACTAGGGACCCAGAGGGCAGCGAAGGCAATTTGACCTAACATGACAGGTTTGGGTTAATTTCTACATATTCTCAAAGCTTAGTTCTAGAAGTGCTGTATGGACATATTTGTGTCTAAAGTAAAAATGGTTTCTTACCTCTTCCTTTGGATAATGCTGGTTTGGCCATAACTTCACAGAATCTGAACTCCTCGTCACAGTTCTGCTCCTTGTGTATTTCACTGCTTTACGTGTGTTGTGGGACTAGAGATCTTAAAGAAAACTGTAAGCGTGTGTCTGCGCTACTAATATTGTCTGCATGTCTGTCTTAGTGGCAGGGTACCGGACTACACACAAGCGCTCTTACGGGGCCCATTTCTTAAAAGGTCATTTGTGCCCGAAATTTCACTTACTTGTCTGGTAAACCTATCTCAGAAATGACGTATTTCATTTAAAATAATGTGCTACAAGCACCAAGGTCTGATTCTGAGTTCATTTTATCAGTGCTTTCATTGTTTTGTAGAACTTGTTTGTTAATCATTTTGAAATTATGTATGTACTTGATATAAAAAGAAAAAATGTTACAGAGCAGCACAGAGTAAGACGTGAAAGCTCCCCCTCTCCCTCTGCTCCTCACTTAACTGCTAACTTGCTGGGGCCTGGAAGTGCTGATGGCTCAGGGAGCTTTCCACAACATGATTTCAAATGGGAGAATCTCATTTCAGGTTCTGAGCAACGTTCATACAGTCAGAGCCACATGGCAACCTAAACAACCCAAAACATGGGCCTTTTCTCCCCAGGTAAGGAAGCTGCTGAATGAAGGAATGAAACATGAAGTTCTTTACCTGTCAAGTGTTACAAAATTAAGTTCTAAGGCGAGGCTGTCCAAGTGTATCTCTGAAATAATATATGTAGGTTTAGCACAGACTATATCGGGTCAGATTTGAATCTTTAGATTATTTAATGTTCTTGTAGGACTTATAAAAATTACTCATGTTTCTGACTCACCAAAGTTGTAATTCCTATGAATCATCTCAGTCAATGGATTTCAGCATTCAATTCTAGGAAATGCCCTCTGATGAAAAATGAAAACAAAAAGATTAATTTAGGAAGTGTTTTTCAAAAATGAAATCTCTAACTGTGCTAATAAGAGCTGTGCTTTCTTCAGATATAATGAAGGGTGACACCTAGGGAACGGGTACATTAATAGCCTGGTGCTGTCAAGATCAGAACAGAAAGACTGGCATGAGGTCCAGTGGTTTCAGACCCCTGAGTGATGTTACCTAGATGCCGGTGAAGAGGAAGATGGCTTTATGTTCTCTTCATGACTTTAATCGTCTATAGCTGATTCTACTTTACTTTTTCTCCACCTCCAGAATGACATGACTTTAGCACTTACTTGCCCCACAGCTGACTCCTGTGTCACTGCACCCTAGGGCCCTTCAGGAGCCATCCTCTTACTGCACCAAAAGACCTTCAAGCAAGATAGAGGGTCAGTGAGAGCACGTGGAGTGTGCAGTGGACCAGCCACCTCGTGTGTGTGCACGCCTCCACCCATGTCGAGAGCACAGTTCCCTCAGGTCCATTTTGGTGTCCTGAGCACTACTGCTTCTCTTGTGACACAACACTGAACAATTCTGACATTGCATCTAGGTGCATGGGAAGTGTTTAGGGTAGAATTTGCTAATGTCTCCCCAGATATAAAGATGAACTGCTTGGAAGGATGAATAATAAGAAAATATCATCTTGTTGGGTGAAATTAAGCCTCTGTGTCAGGTGTGAGGCGTTCTTCCTAGGTATTGTGGGAACTACAGGTTAGTAGAGAAGAAACATATACATGTATAGCCATAGCCTCTCTTTATGGAGCTCTAACCGTGCACCGGACTATGGTGTGGGCCCTTGTGCGTGACCTCTTCTGTCCTTGGTGGCCCAGTCGATTGTGTACTGTTGATTACTGTCACCAAGGTAGGATGTAATGTGTATGGGGCCCTAAGTGCTATAGAAGCACAGAGCAAGGTGAAGTTAATCCTTGTCTTTAGGCTCAGGGAAGGTTTTACAGAAGAGAAAATAGACCTTGAAGGATGGGTAGGATTTTACAGGCAAAAATGAGGGATATGGATGTCAGGGAGAGGGAAGGGGAAATTTAGCAGGCAAGCTTCAGGAAAGCCAAGCCAATGTGCGCATGAAGTCTTTCATCTTAGTTCTGTTTACAAAGAGCAATGGTTAATATAAATATGTTACTGTATATGCAAACTGTTTTTGTTACACCTCTGGGACCAGGTACAGTGCTTTCTCACATTAGCCTCTACTCTAAGCAAAGCGTAACTGAGGGGAAAGGTTATTTCTCTGTCACACAAAAGTTGAAGTGTTATATTCAGAATTATTGGTATAGACGAGTCCAACCCATCTTATGTTCCTTTAAAAGACCTTACTTATGATGCAAAGGCATAAACCATTTACAGATGAAGAGAGCTGAAACTTCCCTCCCGTTTTTTACTTTTCTTAGTAACTTTAGTTCTTTTTTATTGTTTCAGGTTACTGGCATCTTGCCATGCTTGCTTGATGGTGATTGTTTTATCAGGTCTAATTCTTAATCTCCAGATCTTGGAATATTATTTGAACTTGGAATTTCTTACATTCACAATGTATGTCAAACGAAAGATAAAACTTTCTAATGTTTCAGTTCAAAGGGAAGTTGTTTTTGTAAAAGTCTGTACTTGAGTAAAATGATTGAGGTTTTTCTTTGTAATGAATTTTAATCTCTTGAATGAGAATGGCAGTGATTCTAAATTTATATACACTGCTGCTTTTTTAGTAGCATTAAAAATAAAAGTGTATTGGTTTATATTCAAAGGCTTGATTGAACTCCAGTGCTTTGAAAGAATGAGGATTTGAAAGGAGTCACAAAATAGGGTTGTTTAGATAAGAAATGGAGGCTTAAGAATATTTATAGCACCCTAGTAGTCCATGGGAGAATTTAAAGTAACAATGTAAAAATCAAAAATGATGAAGGAAAAAAATTGAAAAGGGAGATGGATTGGGGTGTTGTGTAAGTAAACTGAACTCTCACAGCAGAGGTGTAGAAATTTCTAGAGTTGTAAATCAGGAGAGTTATAACACACAAATATTCCACTAACCATCATTTTGTTTCATTTCCTAGAGCTTATAAAGGGTTTGTAGAGACAAACTTAAATGGCCCAGTTCACTTTTTAAATTTATCTAAGGAAGTGTGAATATTTTTTTGGCTTATTAAATTTCACTGTAGGAAGTAAAAGTACTGAAAAATCATTCCATTGGACTGAGCTCAAAGTTGTACAAACTCAGTAAATGTTCATTACAAACAGCCCTTTCCCTGTAAAAGGACATTCAATGTAAAGACCAGACAGCCGGTCTCCCCTCTCACTTTCTGCTCCCAGCACACAGGTGCCCAGGACCACAGTAACACAAAGCTATCGGGCAAGGTGGCAGGGCCACTAAAAAGTATATCAGATCCCAGGTCACAAAGGAGAAGGAAGCCTGGATTCTGGCCCAGCTACTAACCATTTGGCATCTGCCAAAGCCCATTTTGGGTGGATTCTCCACATTTTCAAATGCAGACAAAAAATTTTTTTACGTTTTTGGTTTGGTTTGGTTTATCAAAGCAAACACAACTGTGTGCCAACATGGTCCAGGAATGCCAGTGAGCAGGATCTATGTCTGACTCCAACCTCTGGCTTGAGGATTACAAAAGCTATTCCAGGGTATGTAATGGCAGGATCCCCATGCCTGACTGCCACAGCATGAGGCCCAGAAAAGTCTGGGCATGCTGTTACATCTCTCTGTGTCTCAGTTTTCTTATCTGGAAAATGGGAATCATGACAGCACCCAGCTCCCAGGGCTGCCATGATGACTAAATGAGCAACTACGCACAAAATGCTCAAAACATATCCCTCCTACAGAGAAGCACTCAGTACATATGAGCTGTTATATGGCTGTGACGTAAAGGATGGATTCATCTGCAAAGACAAAGGAATGCAGTAATGAAAGGTGGAAAGGGGGAAAGGTGAGGAAAGGGGGAAAATGTGCTTATAGCACATTACAAGCATCTGTGGTACACGGACCATCAAGTTTCTGGTAGACACGCTCCTAAGGACAGCAAGCCAGCCATCAGCCATCCATGTCTGACCTCCAGGGAGCACAGATGATGCTCCCTGGAGGTGTGGGGACATGAAGCTCCTCATGGCCGCAGCCCATGTCCTAAGTAAGCAGGCTGTCAGAGCTGAGGAAGGCAAGCTGCCCAAGCAGGACCCAGAACCAGAGCAACCTGGAGGCTGTCTAGACTGGCAACATCATCACTGCTTCCCTCACAGCTGCCACAGCCATAACTCAGGGTTTGAGGAGACTGGGGTTTCCTACAGGGCTTGTTCAGCCTCTGATGGCTTAGTTGAAGGAAGCTCTATTCCTTGAAACATCGTCACAGTCACAAACATCTAATATTCCTGTTATGTTATGCCACATCACATGGGGAGGGATGCCCGAACTTTCCTCTCTTACAGCACAGAAAACCTCCACACAACCCCATGTGCTCCCAGGCAGCCTCTGGATACATTGCTCAGTGGGGAGAAGCTGGATGCCAGCTCCCAGATCTTTGTGCCAGGGAGACCCAGGGGCCTCACTTAGAAATGTTTCCATAACAGATTTGCGTTTGAACTCTGATCTCTGTTCTGGGGTCTCTTCCAACCACAAAAATCTTAGGACTCTCTCTTTTTAAGTGTTATTCTCACTACAATCCCACCACCACCTTCTCCCTCGTGCCAGAGAAACCCCTGGAGGCTTCCTCACAGTGGAGCCCCTCACAGTGCTGTAGAATCTCAGATACCTGGACATACCAGGCACCCCTGGTGGGCACACCTCTGTTCCAGAGCATCTCTGCTCACTGCCCCAGTGCCTCGTTTAAGGAAAGCATACAACATGTATTCAAGGAATTGAAGTGAATTCAAACTGGCAATTCTTTCAAATATCCATTTTAAATATTCATGTCCTGTGCTGTTTATCTACGGTTGTATCAGATGTCCAGCTCTTTTGGTCTTCGGAGAATACGGCAGCAGATGTATCTTTTTAAAAAGTAAGTGTTTGAATTTCAACTGTTAAAAATGGAAACACCACAAAAAATTCTTTAAATCATTTTCCACCCATATGAAATGCTGCAAACTTATTTTTAAGACATTTGTGAGTCAAATTATATCCTTTTAGAGTCATCAAGATAATTCCACACCCTTTTTACAGTGTTGGTCCTGAGCCAGACAATTACTCATTTTGTGCAACCCCATTCTCCTTATATTGACCACTTTGCAGAAATCAACACTTACAGCCAATGAGAACTGAGAACAAAATCCCAGCCAAGTCTTACATGCAAAAGTCAATAAATGTAAAGGAAAGATCATCTGCAAGCCATCACTGGTATTTGCTACCCTCTGGTGGTCAACCTCAGGAAGTTTCTAGACCATAAAATGAAACAGTACACATGTCACAGACGGCCCCTCTGAGGATCACCTAGGCCAAAGCCTTCATTCATCCCATGGGACTTGCCAGACATCCAACTTGCCACTCTACCCCCAACATCTGGGGATATGTGTGGGGACACTAATAAAGAATAATGTTCGCATCAGTAGGACAAGAGCAGCAGCGTTAACCTGCCTCCTCAAAGCACACACAATGCATCTATACAGACATACAACCGACCCAGGGGGAGCTGTTGATTTCAACTCCCCAACTCTCTGTGAGAACAGATGACTGGCCACATTACACAAGTGTCAACAGAATCAGTATCAGTCAACACTGCCTGGTCAGTTTCAATTAGACACACCCTTGTAAGTGCCATACATTTTCAAGGCATTACTCTAGGGAACCCTTATCCTCCCCTCACTCCACTCTCCATTATGTGACACCGTTTGAGGACGCAGAGGTCTCACCATGCTCCTTATCAGCATATTTTCCATTTCTGTCCAATCCCATTCAGCTTAGTCCCCAGACCAAGTCCTCACATGTGCAAGGGTATAGAGATGCTCCTTACTCAAGAGGACCAGGCTCTGGAGGATTTTCTAGAACATTCCACAGATCACCATTAACTACTAAATAATACATAACCTGATCATCCTTGTGTTCAGAGTCTTCATTGTGGGATGGGTGGGTGGGTAGATGGATGGGTGAGATGAGTGGATAGATTGATGGACAAACTGATGAATGGATAGGTGGGTGTATGAGTGTGTAGGTGGAGAGGTAGATGGATGAGTATGTGGATGGAAGGGAGGGAGGAGGGAAGAGAGGGAGGGGGGGAAGGATGGGGGAGGAAAAGCCTTCCCTGACATTTACTGCTCTACTAGGCCCTATATTGAGACTGAATAACAAGCCATGATCTCTCCCCACTAAATGTTCTGTTAATAATAAAAATGAGATCAATCTCGATGACAAGAAGAGATGAACATAAAATGACTCCAGAAGAAAATAAAAAGTAGGTAAGCACCTAGTAAGAATTAAAAAGACAAAATAGATGTATAGTGGTAGGCATAGAAATTGAGGTTATTAATTTGAGGGGACTGAGTAAGCTTCAACTCAGGGAAAAGTGTCATAGTGTCTGGCTCTGGGTCCTCAGAGAAGGGAGAAGATCTCATTCTGACGCTGGCTGACCAGCCCCAGCCCCAGCCAGTGACCGAAGCGCACGGGCTCAGCCCTGCAAAGCCAGGCCCCCGAGGGAGCATCGGGGACATCTGTGGGGATGTGCCAGAGCTGGGAAGAGTGACACTGCAAAGCCAGCCAGCACAGGCGGCTCCTGACACTGCCCCACTACGCCCCCGTGGTTTAAAGAGCCACCCGTGACTCAGGACACCCAGGTACCCCACCTCATCTTCTTTGTTGTTCTAATTTTCCACAAACCTTACAGTCAGAAGGTCTTGGGAAGGTCATTCAAGGACACACTATCCCCAAACCCGTCAACAGCGGGAGAGAGCCTCTTGAGACACTGACAGAGACACGAAAACCACCTACCACATCATTATTTGGTCATAACTGGAACCAGTGCCACAAGGGGGACTGCAGTCCCTCGGGAATGTGATAGAGGGACCGCAGGCAGGCTGTGACCCTGCTGAAGAAGGGACACCTGCCTGAGCTCTAAACTGGACATGAAAACTAACATGCGGAAGGTGGGATTAGGAGAAGGCGTGGCTGAGAGGCCAGTTGTGCCCTGGAGCTGGAAGGGAACTTGAGCCGTGACCCTGGAGGCACCAGGGGCTGTGGAGGGTGCTGAGGTGGCTGGGATGGGCTAGGAATTCACAACCATATCCATCTGTTCTGGGCAGAGGCTCTTGGTGAACCATGCCAACCAGTCCCACCAGGATCACCTGGGAATTCAGAAATGCAGATTCGCCAGCCCCACCCCAGAGCTGCTGAATCAGGAATTCTGCAGGTGGGACCCAGTGGCTGTAGACCAGGGAGACTGCTTTGAGAGCAGGGACCAGCTTGTCTTACACTAAAATATTTACTTCCATGCAAAATCAACTCAACACATGGCCTAGCAGTCTTTACGTGCCACACTCCCTCTGCTCCAAACCAACTCTTGGTCACTTTCCGTTTCCTTCCTCCCAAAAAGGCCTCCCAGCCTCCAGGCTTCAGCTCCTGCCGAGTTCTCAAGCCCCCACCTCCCACCCTCTGCCAGACATCTTAGTTTCCTTTCCTTTTGCTCCTGTTAATCATTTAGCCTGGTGTGGCATTTTGGACACAAATCAGAGGATGGCTATGACGGTAAGGCTTTAAGAGAAAATCTGTAAGTACAGAAAAACACTATGGAAATGAGAGATAGCCATGAAAAATAAGACATCTGAGCAAAGTTTAAAAGGACTGGGCATGCTCAGCCTTGAACAAATGTCACCATGGGGACCCGTGGTGACAGCTCATGATTCATAAGGAATGCACGCAGGAGGGTCTGTCTCTGTGCTCACCAGCAAGAGAAGAAGCAGGGCCCATCTTAGGGTTCAGCCAAGAAAACATCTGTCATGTGACTGAACTCTGGGAGAGAAGGAGCTGCCAGGAGGGTGAAGAGATCACCTTCACGATGAGAATGCAGTGGCCAGGGGCACTGCCCACCAGGGCCCACCACGCTGGCGGAAGCCAGACCACGCAGAGCCCGAGGCCCATCGGCTCCAGGAGCGGTCCCCCACCCCCTGGCAAATCTGCCTCCTGGGCTGAGCAGGTGCCAGCTCACAGTCACAACGTTTAGTTTCGGGTACCTAGGAATCCAAAGAACGCTGTGGACCTGTGCAGAGCGTCTCTGACCACCCTCTTACCGGGAGGCCAGGAGGCCAGGTGTGTGCTTCACGGGAAAGCCTTTTCGTTCCTCTCCCACAGCCAGCTCCTGCCTCCCCAGTCACAGCAGTGGCGGCAGCTACCATCTCAGCAACGGCTCCGAGCCAGGGAGCATCTGCTCTGTGCCAGCGCGGCCCATGCACTCCCCCTCTCAGGCTCACCATTATCATGAGGCCCATCTCACAGGTAGAGAAACTGAGGGTCCTGACTTGCCCACAGCCCCCCTGCTGGTCATGTTTGGCTTGAGGTTTGGGTCCAGGGTTCTCTGACTTCAGAGCCCACGATGATGATGTCACTCCACTGCCAGGAACCAAGTATTCAGTTCAGATGATGGGCAAGGAAGGAATGGACCTAAATTGACCCCCAAGGCCCTCTGGAGTTGGTGGGGATGGAGAACAGGCATGTTTTAACACGCATGCACTCTGCCTCCTCTCCCTGACCCCTCACTACTGCAGGTCTGGTGACACTTAAAATCAATTCTCTCCCTAAAGACCCCCATGGCCTTGTCTACACTGCTGTACACCTGCCACGCAGACCTGGAGGCTAATGGGGCTGCTGGCAGCATGGCCGTCCTTCACACACCCTCATCCACTCTAAAACCTAGCAGTGTAGCTTGTCTACACTGCCTTTATAGCCAGACGCCAGCCAGTGTACAACCACCCAGCACTCTCATCAAAGGAACCCTGGGGCCACTGGGACCAAAGGGGCAATTGTGCAGATGCTGCTATGAAGGATCCAGAGAAGCCTGGGCCCAGTTTCTGCCCCATCTTCTCTGTGGTGCAGTTCTAGGCTCTTCTGACTTACCCCCTCTTCCCTCTTTCCAGAGCCCTGCAAATGGCTGAAGTGGTTTCTCTTACAGACTTGAAGAAGGTGTCCTCAGCACCGTGACCCCGGCCTAGCGCCTTGGCCTCTCCCCTGAGCCTTCATCACTAGGCCTCATTCGTTTGTTGCACAGTCCAGCTCAGGGGACCAGCTGAGCCCCCCGAGGTGGGACTTCACAACTGAGCACCCTCCCCGGCCCTCTAAAGAACCACCGAGTTACAGGCACAGGAAGCAGCTCCCGTGGCAGGTGCAGGGACACTGACTCCGCTCAGAGCATGGGTGTGTGCAGCGTCACAGCTGTGCCAACGGTGCGAAGGGCACCACTCGGGGAAGCTCATGTCAGGCAGGCTTCCTGTGAGGCGGGACAGACCCAGCAGAAGTGAGTAAAGGATTTTCCTGCTATTCAGACAACTGTGTGTTGATGTCAGGCCAGGAGTCAGGTGAATGAAATTTATTCCTCCTTGATGGAAAAGCTGGATTCTGGCCACAAATATATACTTATGGGTATCTTAATTTTTCTTCCAGCTTCACCAAGCTCAGTGGAGCTTAAAGCAGGCCTTTCTCCCAGGCAGAGACAGAGAGGGTCCAGAGGGCAGACAGAGCTAGGTTCTGAAGAGGAGGAGGGGGGCCTTCCAGAATTTTCTTTTCTGGCTTCTCTTTGCAAACCAACATTTGGGAGGAGGAAGAGGGAAGGGACGTGCAGAGCTGGCCTCTGGAGATCCGGCCTCCTGGACTCCAACCTGTGATGCTGAATGCCTCACCCCACACAGCCACGTGAGCATCAGCGTTCCCCAGTGAACTCCACCGAGGCAGGCCGATCTGCACCCACATGAGGCAGCTCTTAGCTGCTCTCCCAGCAGATGTATTTGTTCTGAATGACCCATTCTCCCAGGGTCACCTTTTGTGGGGCTTCTGCCACAATCCCTATGTTCCACTCACCATCATCCACAGCACACTGGGGATGCAGATGGATGAGATCCTGCAGTAGGAAGGGTGCAGAAATGTTCCCTGGGTATGGCCAAGTGGCCACCTTTATCTCAACAGTACGCCCAGCCACACTACACCAATTGTGGCTCAGGAAGCTCAGCTCCTGAAATTGTTACCCACGCCTGGAAGAGAATAAACAGTGAGGTAAATTAAAATCAGAGTCAAGTACCTTTATGGGATCCATAGCTTGGAAAGTCACAGCTAATCTTGAAGGGGTGAGCGCTGCCAGCATTGCATTGAACCATACACTCTTGTTCTTAATAGGGGAGTGGTACTGGCCATCTGGAGCCATAGAACCAAACCTGAGTGTCAGGGGAGGTGGAGGAAAAGAGAGGTGGGGTTAGCAAAACAAAAGAACATGGCACCACTTGAAATAAAGCCAGGGAGCTCCCGGCGGCACACACAGGGAGGTCTCATGGGTCTCCATATCCTGGAACCATCCTCAGGAGACATCAGAGTGGGGATGTGGGGAAAGGGCCTCCCCAGGAGATGCTGACAAAGGCATAACTCATGGAAAGTAAAAGCAGGTTTTTCACCACTACCAACCTGCAACTTGGCAATGGCCCTTGACAAAGGAAGACATGAGGACCACCAGCCTTAAGCCAACACTAGAGCTTGAGGGTGAAGAGCACACATCAATCCACTTTTTTGTTGAGATGTAATTCACATACCATGAAATCCCCCATTTAAAAGTATACAGTTCAATGGTTTTCTGTACATTCACAAAGTTTTACAACCATTACAAATATCCAATTCCAAAACATGTCATCAGCCCTAAAATAAACCCACGACATTAGCAGTCACTCCCATATGCCCCACCTTCCAGGCTCCCTGGAACCATTAATCTACTTTCTATTTCTGTGGATTGTCTATTCTGGACATTTCATAAAAATGGAGCCATATAATATGCTGCTTTTGTGTCTGGCTTCTTTAACTTAGCACATTGTTTTCAAGGTTCATGCAAGTTGTAGCATGTGTCAGTATTTCATTCCTTTCCACAGCCAACTGACATTCCATTGAATGGATATACCACTTGTGTTTATCCATTCATCAGTTGATGGGTAGTTGAGTTGTTTCCCTTTCAGCTATTATGAATAATAATGCTATGAACATTTGTGTACAAGTTTTGTGTGGACATGTGTCCAATTCTCATGTGGACCATGTTTTCATACATACCTAGAAGTTGAATTGCTGGGTCATAGGAAAAGTCTAAATTTTGGAGGAAGTACCAAACTCTTTTCCAAGTCAACCACACCATTTTCCATCCCCACCAGCAATGTATGAGGGTTCCAGTTCCTCCACATCCTCATCAACACTTGATATTGTCTGTATTTTTTATTATAACCACCCAAATGAGTGCAAAATGGCATTTCATTATGGTTTTGATTGGCATTTCCCTAACAATGATGTTGAGCATCTTTTCATATGTTTATTAGCCATTTTTATATCTTCTTTGAGAAATGTCTATTCAGATTTTTGCCTATTTTTTTAAATTGGGCCATTTTGGCTTTTTATTGTTGAGCTATAATTGTTCCTTTTATATTCTGGATACTGGACCCTTATGACATTTATGATTTGCAAATAACTTCTCCCAATCTGTGGACTGTCTTTTTCACTTTCTTTAATGTGTTCCTTCAAGCACAAAAGTTTATTTTGATAATTTATCTTTTTCTTTGGTTGCCTGTGCTTTGGTGTTACATCTAATAATAAATCATTAGTTAAACCAAGGTCACCAAGATTTATACTTGTTCTCTTCTAAGAGTTTTATAGGTATAGCCCTTACATTTAGATCTTTGATCCATTTTGAGTTAATTTTTATATATGAGATGAGCCAACTTAGTGCATTTGCATATGGATATCTAGTTTTTCCAGCACCATTTGTTGAAAAAACTATTCTTTCCCCACTAAATTGTTTTGTCACCCTTGTTAAATATCAACTGACCATAAATGTAAGGATTTATTTCTAGACTCTCCATTCTAACCCACTGTCCACACATTTATTCTTAGGCCAATACCACACTGTATTTGGGTTGTTGTATTTTCTTTTGTTTTGCTTCCTACCTGCTGTCAAAGAGATCCAGTGTAATACCATTGTCTTGATTACTGTACATTTGTAGTCAATTTTCAAATCAGTACAGATCAATCTTAGTGATAATATTTCAGTGAAGAAAGTAAATCACAAGTAATATATTATTTTTATAAAAATAAAACAAAAATAAATGATTGATAGAAATGAACTAAAACAAAACAAAAAAGAAAAACAAAGAGAAAACAAATACAGAATTGAATATAATGGTCAAAGAGGCGGTCAGGGGGGTGGGTTGTAAGGTGTACCATTTTACAAACATCTATCCCAGTAAAGAGACTGACGGCTGCAGAGTTATTTTTACGCCTTTACATTCAAAGCTAAGCATCCGTTTCTGAAGGGCAGGGGGTCCCAGAGCATCTCACCTGGACTCCTGTGGCCATGTCCACTGTGGAGAGGACTTTTCCCACAACAAGACTTCAGCTGACAAAATTCTTTGTTTTCTCTGCCTGAAAACACAACAGACCCAATGTCAAGGTTTCCCTATGGTTTTCTGACCTTTCAGATTAATGTTTTTTCATAATAAGTGTATATTAGTTTTAAAATTAAAAATCAGAACAATAAAAGCAATTTTTAAATTAAAAACAATCCCAACACCCTACTGACACAGCCTAAATGTTTTCATCCTTGTTGAATCTGACCACAAGTGAAGCCTTCACAGACTATTCTGACACAGTAAAGTCGGCTACACCAGCTTGGAGGCCAGGCCCCAGGCAGACTCCCGCCTGGCCTCACGTGGCCCTAACCAAGTTTATTCCTCCCTCCCTGGAACACGATGCTCCCACGAGTCTGGGTTCTGCTGTGCGACAGCAGCGCACACCTGGCCCCAGAACAGGTGACCACCTTAATGTGAAGACGGGATTCGGAAAGTGTGGGAACACTTTGGATATAGGAAAAGCAATATTCTTTCCTTTCCTTTCTAACCACAGGCCATCTCAGTGCCATGATCATTTAAAAAACATGACGTCCGGCTGCCCTTCGTTGCCCTCTTCTCTCACCGTCCGCAGCAGCCACAAATCCCAAAGCTCCGTGAGCATACTCTTCTCCACCAGAGAAATGAGACGGGGCAAAACACTGTCACTGCTCTATTTTAAAAATTCAGAGGCAGGTGGCATTTCCTTAAGAGGTGGTGGGCCCTAGGTACACAAATTGTAATTATCCATTTGTTGGAATCAATGCTTATCTTTCTTGTTCACCATTCTCTTCTGAGACCCAGCCAACAAAGCCGGTGCCTGCTGCCTGTGTGCATGTGTGCAAGTGTGCATGTAAACTGACCCACCAGTGGTGGGATGATAACCACCCTTCCTGGATGACTCTGTTTCCACCCTGGCTTAAGCTCTCTCCTAGAACACACTGTTTTCCCCTCCCGTAGGCTTCTGAAGTGTTTCTCTCAAGCATTAATTTTATCAAACAGTGGACTGTCAAGATTTATGACTGTTACTGTGGCTCCAACCCAATGCATCTTGTATTGATTATTTCCTAAAATATCTCCAGGCCTGAGCATAAGCCATTGCATGGCTCCAGCTTTGTTTTACACTGAAGAGTTAGTTACCAGCAAATAATAAAAAACAACTGTAGCAGATATTTGTGGACTTTTTTGGAGGGCCCCGTGTCCTCTGTACTGCAGATCCTCTCAACAACCCTCCACGAGAGGCTAAATAGGACGGGTTATAACACAGGGAAAAGTCTAGGTTCAGGGAGGTCCAATCAGGGCCATCTTTAAGTGTAGAGCAAAGGCAGAAATCACATATTCAGATTCCGCATATAGAGGTCTCACCCCCACCCCTTGCTGCCCTTCATTGTAATTCTAGAGGAAGCCCCAGGACTCTGGACAGCCCAGCCTTTATCACTGGGTCCACCCCTATTTTGTAACATAAGCCTCATCCCCAGAGAGCACCTGACATCAATATGTCCTGGTACCCAAGTGACGTTCCTGAGAATAACCCCACCCCACATCATCACAACAACCCTTCCTCACTGTCAGTCATCGGCTCTGCCGCAGGCACACCTAAACCACCAGAAGTCAGTCCCTCAGAATCTCCAACTGCTCTTAGTTTTTGTCATAGTTCATTTTCTCCATTTACACTCTTGAGGTAGGAGTATGACTTTATAATTAGTGATATCCAACTGTGGTCATTTTTACTCACCAGTTTGAAGTAAATCACAATCATGTTTGCTAAAGACTCAACCCCAAATCTGGCAGTCTTGGAGCATTATAAATTGTCCATGATTATTTTCCCTCCCCAGTGTCTGCACAAGACATTGATCTTGGCTACTGGATCCAACAGGCAATGCCAACAGGAGTGAGCCATTAACCCTCTGATGATGATTTAAGCATTTATTCGGACTGGTCCATGTCGAGGAGTCAAGCAAATGTTCCAGAACTAAGACTAGGCTTAGTTTAATTGACTGCCTTACTATCATGTATTTTTAACATCTTCTCCACACATTAATTCTCTTTTTTCTTCCATTCTTTCACTTCTGATTCGTTTGTTGTTCTTAATCTAATAATTTGTAATATTGACAAGGTTCCCTCTCATTCCATTGGCAACATAATGAATTGTCTATATGATAATGATCAGTCAGTAATCGATGTGTTTTTTGGCATACATTTTTACAGTATTTCTAGGGTATCGATAGCTGCCATCTTTTAGACTTGGTATATTTAAACCAAACTCAATTCCCATATCAGAAGGTTGGTTTGTAGTCGCTTTACATGATAATGCTCCCATAAATGTGTGGAGAATATACCCAGCCTTGCATTTGGTCCTAAACTATACGCCCTGCTATTCATATCTCTGCTTGATAAATTCAATCTTAAACAGAAGGAAGGTAGTTTTCCCTAAAATAGCCCCCATTTCTTTGTGGAGCACTTAATACATCAGACCTTTGTGATGCAGCATTCTGTTACAGAGTCAAATTCTATTTGATTTTTGGTTTCATAAGCCCAGAGAGTCTCTAAAAAGTCTATCTTGTTCAACTAAACTCAACTTGATTCAGCACTGCTGAAGTGTCTATAATCTGAGCTGCCTTCCCTCTAATATTAAAAGACCACTCCCCTGGCATCCCTTTGGCAGCCCCCATTAGGTGCCCAGCCAAGGGAACTGGGCAGAAAGAGGTCCCCAATCATACTTTCCTAGTATCAGTCCTCAAACTGCTTCTTCTATCTTCTGGTTTCAATTTTCTATTTTAGTTATGTCTTCTCAGTCTTACTGAATACATGCCCTCTGTTATAATAGCCTCAAATTATTTCAGAAAGAGGAATCGGAGTGAAATGTACAAATAAAATTAACAAACGGGCTTTGAGGATTCAGCCATCTGAGGCCTGCTCTCAATGAGACTCTTGCCAGTGGGCCAACCAGTCCTGACCCTCCCTCCAAAAGAGAACCCAAGTCTGACCACTTCTTACATCTCCCACCACCATCGTGTACCTGGACTAGCGCAACAGCCTCTCAGCTGGCCTCCCTGCTTCCACTCTGTCCCAACATCAGACATTGTCTTTATTATTATTATTATTAAACCTGACATACAGTGAAATGCACAGAGCTTAAATGCATGAGCTCTGGTCAATTATCTATCTGTGAAAATATCATGCCAATTAAGGTTATAGAATGTTCCCATTCCCCACAGAAAATGCCCTCCTGCCCCCTTTCAGAGAATCCTCCCCCCTCCAGAAGAAACCACATTCTTTTCCTCACCACCCATTAGCTTCGCTTTGCCTCTTCGTGAACTTGCATAAATGGAATCGTACAGTACGTTCTCTTGTGTCCACCTTCTTTCATGCAAATAAGGCATCCATGTCATTTTATATACGAGTGCTTCATTATTTTTTATGACTGACTAGTTTTCCACCTACAAATATTCCACAATTTGTCCAGTCTCTTGCTGATGAACATTTGGGTTGTTTCCAGTTTGGGTTAATTATGAATATACCTGATCCAAGCATTCACATACAAGTCTTCTTGGGGATGTGTTTCCATTTTTCTTTTGTAATCCCCAGGAATGCAATTGCTGGCTTGAAGGTAGGTTTATGTTTAATATTATAAGGAACTGACAATTTGTCAAAATGGATGGGCCCCTCCTGCCAACAATATATGAGAGTTCCAGTTTCTCCACATCCTTGTCAGTATTCTCAGTCTTTTCCATTGTTAGCTATTTTGGGATGTAATGTCATCTCATTATGGTTTTAATATAAATTTCTCAGATGACTGAAGATGCTGAGCATATTTTTATATGCTAATTTGCCATTTATATACTTTTAAAGTGTCTAAGTTTTTTGCCTATTTTTTAAATTGGGTTGTCTTTTTACCATTGAGCTCTAGGAATTCTGAATATATTCTGGGTACAAATCCTTTGTACCCAGACATACATTTTTCCAGATATATGCACTGCAGATATTTTTCCTAGTTTGTGGATTTTCCTCTTATTCTCTCAATTACATCTTTCAATGAAAAACAGTGTTTAATTTTGATAAAGACCAATTTGTCAATATTTTGTTTTACAAATTTATTGTTTGAGGGGGAGCCTTAAGAAAACTCTACCTATCCTAAAGTCAAAAGGACATTTTCCTGTAACTTTAGAATTTGTAACTAAACTTTGTAACTTTAGAATTTGTTTAAATGTATATCTAAAATTATGCCTGTGTGAATGCATATAGAAAAAGGGTTAACTTTTTTCTAAACCAAGTTTAACTAGTTGTTCTAGCTCCATTTACTGAAAAAACTTTCCTTTCCCATTGAATTGCCTTGCAGCATTGTCAAAAACCAACTGATCATACAAGATTTGATTTCAGGACTCCATCGTGTCGAATTAACCTGTTTGTCCTTACGCCAGACCCACCTGAGGGTAGGCCACAGCTGCAGTCCTAGCACTGTTCAGAGTACACGTCCCACCTGCTTCCTCTCTCGTCAGGAAATACAGGGTGTCGGTGACTTCCCCTGCCCAGGATCCAGCCCCGCAGGAATCCGCGCGGTGCCAGCAGCTGGCTGACGCACAAACGTGATGTCAGTGGAAACAGGTGGAGGAGTAGACCAGGTGCGCTGATGGTGCTCACACTGTGTGCACATGTGTGTGTGCACACTCTGTAGTCAACTCAGATACTCTTGTTTCCTTTTGAAATTATTAGAACATTTTAAATCTAATGCAGATGGCAGAAGGGAAACATAGAGTGGAAATACTTTAATGGCTTATTCTTGGCCTGTGGACTGTCCATAGAGACCTGGAACGAATGGGGCTCATTCCTCACTTGTCCTCGAGAACATCATCATTACTCCATACACACTGCGTTCTGCCTCGGAGCTCAGCAGATCACCCACAGAAGTTAAGAGCAACACGAAACGGGGCAGGGAAAGCTGGAGGGACCTGGAACACTCTGAACAGGCAGTGTAGCCATGACTCCATGTTTCACTAAGAGGCACAATGAATCATGTAATACTTCATTCCTGGACATGGGTGCTCCCCCAGTGTTTGCAGGGTGGAATCTGAGAGCCTTCAAACACTCTCAGTGCTGCTGAGTTTCAGGACATCCGCCCGACACGGTGAGCCTGCCACACTGATGACCGGGCAGCTGGCCGGCCTTCTGGCTCCGTAGCTTTTTTGAATTCACACAGAGAAGTGCCAACAGGCATTTAATTAAGTGCCAAAACTAACAGAAATGAACTGGAGGGGCCATCTAGGGCCAATCCTGTGCCTCCTGGAGGAATTATATCTAATCATCCAGGACAGAGTCCCTAGATGTCTAAGACCATGAAGGGAACCAGGAGAACAGGAAGATAATTGGATCCAGGGCTCAACACGCTTCATCAAGAACATGATTACACAGGCTAATCCTCCAGACTCAGTGGGTCACGCAGCCATTAGTAAACCTCATTAAAGGATCGACCCTCACATCCGGGTCTTGAGCATGGATGCAAAGTTAAGCCACAGACACGTTGGGCTGATTAAGGGAGGAGTCTGGCCATATGTCAGGATTGCATCTTCCAACCAGCCCCATGCCACATGCATTTGGAGGACAGACTGATGGAGAAAGTGACTGAAAGCAAAGAGGGTTTGGGTTTTTTTCTTTTCTTCTTCCTTTATTGGTTGTTTCCTCAGCTCTAAATCCATGTTGAGAGGCAGCCTCCTAGCTTGCAAATCTACCTTGCCAGACTGCTTGGTGTGAAATGATTTTTTAGGCTTTGCAGCATGCATCACTCTAGTTTTCCATCCACACACTCTCCATCTGAGTGTGACAATACCACACCTCCTTGTCACCTTGGAGGCGGCTACAGTCTCTCAACAGGAGGTGAAAGCTCTGCCTGTAATTCCTTGCTAACAAACAGACGCCAAGTCCTGTCCTTGCCTCCTTGGGACAGCCAGCCAAAGGGGGTCATAGGGTGTTAGCTATTCTCAAACAGGGACCTTAGGCCCCCCACTGGCTCTGATCTACACTGCACAGAGGAACCAGCCCCTAGTGGCCTCCTGAATGGGGAAGAACCCCAGCCCCACGATCCTCAGATCCCTCCATAGACCACGCTGGCCATGAAGGGGCCAAGCCCCCTGCAGGAGAGGCCTGGCGCCTCCTCTAAAACTGAAGCTCATCACCAGTTCAGGCCCCTCCCCATGGTGTCTCACCAGGAGGGGTTTCATTTTCCCTTACTTAAGTGTTAGGATTAAGAAGGCCATGAAGCTGAATGGAGTGGACCAAGATTTAAACTTGGCTAATATATGGCTGCTAATGCTAGCACCACACAGGAATCCTCACACCCATCTTTCTTTACTTTTTTCTTTTTAATGAGGTTACACTGACTAAAATAATTTAATTAAATTTAGTAGGGCACTTTTCAGAGAAACAACTCATACATTTTGGACAAGTCTAACATGCTTTAAAAGCCTATAAGATGAGGTAATTACAATTCTCAGATATTTGAATTTTTTTGCCCAAGATAATATTTGTTTTGTGAACAAATATTTCATTACTTCTCCTGTTTCCCCTGTTCCCTAGCCTCTGAGCTTAGGAGGAGTGAATGTGTGGGCCAAGGTAAGGGGTCTATTAGGGTAACGGGCGGTGGGGCAGAAAAGGGGCAGAAGAGGGCATCCACCATACTGAGGATACTGTCAGTTTGCCCCAGGACAAAATAAATATCCTTCCACAGGTCACAGAAGCAAACAAAACCAAAACCTTTCTCTCTGTCTCCCTTTCTTTTTCTCTCACAGACACACATTACAATACAGTGACAATGACACTTACCTGTTCTGAATTGCATGTTTTAACAGAGGTAGACCCACGATAAACTTCACTCTCTGAACTGTTAAAGCTCTCATTTCATCAAGATTTAGATCATAACTGTCAATGACAGATACAAAATGGGCATTAAGACTCCGAATTGCTGGTGACTCTGAGAAGAGCCTCCAGACCTAGGGACCTGCTAGAAGGAGCATCTTTGTTTCATCTCTTTGTATCTCTTGTTAGATACTGTGTGTCAAAGAAGGCTCCCTGTGTATGTAACAGGCTGTGTGTTCAAAATGGTGGGGAGCAAAATGGGAGGCAGGAAGGATTTCCTGACAAGACGATCTTGAAATAAGATTCCAACATCTCTGCAGGAGTAAAGGATGTTTTCATGGTCTGAGATGGCTCAAGAGCAGCACTTGGGGAGATGGGGGAGAACGGACTGACCTGTGCAGTACAAGGGGTGGACTATGGTGGCCGTAAGGAGGGTTGCTTAGGGTTTCCTTTAAGAGAACCTGCAGCAGGCAGCATCTTCCCCAAAGCCTCCAGCGGCCATACCTTGGAACTTACTGTGGTGTTCACACCAAGGCTACTTTTCTCTCCCACTGTTTCAGCTGGTGATGGAGCACAGCCAGGCTCTAGAGTCAGGCAATTCCTGCCCAACAGACAACTCTGGCCCAGGGAGCCCCTACCGACCCACTGAGACTCCCCCACCGCTGCCCTGCACCCTCCTCCTCTCACCGCCAGGTGTCAGCCTGCCCACACACATGCTGAAGGCTCGGCCCACCTCCTCCCGCTCCCTCCCCGTGACCCTTCACAGATGTTGCCCCCTAAGTTGCTTGCATATCTAGTCCCACCTTGTGGTCTGCTCCTCAACAAACCTGACTTTCCTTTGACAAATTAATTACTAAAACTTAATTTATACAAAGTTACACTTTAAATAAATCATATTTTTAAATAAAGGTAATAAATACTCAAAGCTCATCACTCCCTAGTTATTTTATAAGCTCTTCAGGCAGAAGTACTGTAAGGATAATGAAGGACTTCCAATTCTGCCAAGATGTAATATCCCCATTCCTACCAGATGCTCCTTCTACAAACTAACAAACCCTGGACATCACATAATAAGCAGGCACAGGAAGACTCTGAAAGGTGCAAAAAAGAATTCAAGACTATCCAAGGGAACTCAGGACCTGAGGAATGACATGGCAGCAAATTCTCTGGGTTTCCTTATTGCCTCCCATCTATGCCAGACAAGACACTGTAGAATCTTCCAACCCAGAATCTCCAGCAAGCACAGATAAAAAATATTCCAAGAAAAGTTCTCCCTAGTTGAAGAGTGCCAAAAAGGCCTGGGGTTGCTGGGCAAAAGATATATTATCTTTGGGAGTGTAGGTGGGGAGCTGACCACCACACAAGTGGCAGCAAGGGCATGCAGTGTGATTCCAGGCATCAGTGGGGCCTCAGGAGGCTTTCCCCACGAGTGGGTGACTGGGCAGCTTGCAAAGATGTGGGCTCCACTGCAGGTTTGCTTCAGCCTGATTCAATGGGAAGCCCTGGCGTATAAACACACCTCGGAGTCGTGCACTCTATCAGTCCATCATTCCCAAGGAGCAAGCAGAACCTCCCATGTTTCCCAGAAAGGGAACTTCCATGGGTCTAGGATGATTCCAAGGAGGTTCAGCTGTGAGCTGGTACCAGTCAACATGACAGCAGCCGAGAAGAGGGCCAGGCCTGGTCAAGTGATGGGGAGGGGTATTAACATCAACAGCTATAGCAGCTGACCAGATAAGTTAGAAACCCACAACAGCAACAAATTAAATAAGGAAAAGATAACAAAGAAAAGAAAAGCAGAAAAGCAATCAGAGAACAGAAAAAGTGTAACCAATAAATCCAAATGCTGGCTCTTTGAAAACAACCATCACAAGAGATTATTGCTAAACATTATTCTGGAGGAGTTAACCAATGCGAATAGGCTAGAGAAAGAAATTAGAGAAACCAAAATTGGAAGGAAATATGTAGAACTATCACTATGTACAGATTGTACTGATGACCCCCATGCTTGACCTCTCCTTGATCCCTGCCCTTTGACACTGCAGTTCACATAAAGAGGCAAAGTCTATTTCCCTACCTCTTGAATCTGGGCTTGGCCATATGACTTGCCTGGGCCATTAAGACATTGGTAGACTTGAGGGAAAAAATAAAGGCTTGAAAAGGTCCCTGTGCATTCTCCTTCCTCTTGCTCCTCTACAGCCCCATGGGAACATGATAGAGCTGATTTAAGAACATGCCCAGTCTAGTCTACTGGGGTAGTAAAAAGTAAAGGACACGAGAACAGCACAGCTCCTCTCAGCCAATGCCATCCTAAGCCAGCCTACCTCCAGGCAGCCCCAAACTATGGACAAGAGCCCAGTCAAGACCAGAAGAACGGACAAACTCATGATCAATACTAAACGTTCAGGGCTCTGAACTACTAAATGTGGCATAGAGCTAACAGATACAACATGACTGTATCCCTGGACGACCCCAAAACAACCAACTAGAAGTACTACACAATAAGAGTTGGAGGCTACACAATTGAGAAAAGTCAACAGATTTCATATAGATACATAGACAATCAGAAAACTCATGAGAGTAAAGATCTTCCTTGCAAAAGTATTAAAATAAAAGAAAAACATATGGAAGAATAAACTTTTAAAATTCACAGAAAGTATACAAAGAAAACGTTAAATCACTCCTGAAGAGAAGACAAGTAATGACTCTATAGCATCTTATTACACTGATGGATCGGTATTGACGTGGGGTGGGGGAGGACTTGATAATATGGGTGAATGTTGAAACCACAATATTACTCATGTGAAACCTTCATAAGATTGTATATCAATGCACAATGAGATATCACCTCACACCAGTAAGGATCGCCACCATCCAAAAGACAAACAACAACAAATGTTGGCGAAGTTGTGGAGAAAGGAGAACCCTCCTACACTGCTGGTGAGAATGTAAATTAGTTCAACCATTGGGGAAAGCAGTATGGAGGTTCCTCAAAAAGCTCAAAATAGAAATACCATTTGACCCAGGAATTGCACTCATAGGAATTTACCCTAAGAATGCAGCAGATAAATTTGAAAAAGACATATGTACTCCTATGTTTATCACAGCACTATTCACAATAGCCAAGAAATGGAAGCAACCTAAGTGTCCATAACAGATGAATGGATAAAGAAGATGTGGTACATATACACATGGAGTATTATTCAGCCATAAGAAGAAAACAAATCCTACCATTTGCAACAACATGGATGGAGCTAGAGGGTATTATGCTCAGTGAAATAAGCCAGGTGGACAAAGACAAGTATCAAATGATTTCACTCATCTGTGGAGTATAACAACAAAGAAAAAACTGAAGGAACAAGACAACAACAGACTCACAGAACCCAAGGATGGACTAACATTTACCAAAGGGAAAGGGACCGGGGAGGATGGGTGTTAAGGGAGGGATAAGGGGGAAAAAAAGAAGGCATTACTATTAGCCGACATAATGTAGGGGGGGCGGGCACGGGGAGAGCTGTACAACACAGAGAAGACAAGTAGTCCCTCTATAGCATCTTAGTATGGTGATGGACAGTGACTGTAATGGGGTATGTGGGGGGAACTTGATGATGGTGGGAGTCTAGTAAACATAATGTTCCTCATGTAATTGCAGATTAATGATACCAAAATTAAAAAGAAATAAATAATAAATAACAGGGCATAAAAGTATGAATAATTGTCAGGAAAAGACAGTTCTCTAACAAGTAAGAGACACTCAACCCCACTTATAAGAGAAATGCAAATTAAAACAATACTCTAATCTAATCTTTTGTAAAGACAAAGATCAAAAACTGTAATAGTGTGGATACGGGAGTGGGGACACAGGACTTCTCTTAAATCTTTCCTCCACAGAGAAATTTACAAAAATCTATCCGTTTTTTGGATTTAGATTCCTTTTGCCCAGCAATTTTACTTTTAAGAATTTATCTTATAAATTCACATATATGCAAAATGCTATTTGTTCACAGATAGTCTTTAAGGATAATAAAGTATTAGAGGACAAAAAATGTCTATCGATCTGGGTCCTGGCAAATAAGTTGTGGTGTGTACATGTGACAGAATACCAAGAAGCCATTTAAAATGATGGGCTGTTCTGTATGTACTTACATGTAAAAACTGGCAAAATATAAAGCAAAATACTAAAAAGTCAATGTGGTATGCTATCACTTGTACTTTAAAATAATTATATTCACACACACACACACACACACACAAACACTTGCCTACACACCCACGGGATGGGTGAGGAGAAACCACTAAGTGTGAAGCTGCAGTGAGCGCTCTCCCCTACCAGCCTCTTCAGTAGTAGCTGGACAGTCTGTATTAAAAGTCCTAAAAATCTTGCTTCAGCCCAGGTAATTCCACTTCTAGTAATCCATCCTGAAGTACTGAAAAAGGTTTTTGTTCACATGTGTCCAAAGAATTATCTATACTCAAGAAAAGTTGGAACCAAGTACCATGTGTGTTGGCTGTGCCATTTAATAATCCTCAGTTCTGGGCAGAGAACCACAGAGAAGAGAGCTGCTCAGAAAGAAAGCCCAGGAGATCTTTAGAGGCTCTGGAATATTCAGCTGAGTAATGACCAATGCATGTATGTCAGGCAACTACCAAGAAAATGCCAACAGAAAATATTAGAAGGAATAATATCTATAGTTCATACAGGTCTAAGAATCATGCCTGTTATCAACAACTAGAAAGATAAATCTCATGATTTGGGGCCCTCAATAGAAAAATCAGAAGAGTTTTGCTTCAGTAGTATGAGGGAAGAAAAACAACCTTGGACTGGTCCCACTTAACAGGGCTTAATAGCAAGAATGATAGAATAAAACTGTCTCCAAGTGATTTAACCATATCCTAAAAATAGTTCAAAAAATGTTATAGGTATGCATTACATCTAGCACTCAATAAGATAAAATTCATAATGTCTATCAGCCAATCAAAAATTACCAGCCATGCAAAAAATAGAAAAATAAGACACATAATAAGAAAAAGCAATGAATCAGAACTGAACTGGAAATGACACAAGTGACAAATTTAGTATACAGGAGATTTAAATGATCATTATATGTTTATTCCATATGTTCAGGAAGCTACAGGAATGGTCGAATAGAAGTATAGATGTGGAATATACAAACAAACTTCTCATACCAAATTTCTATTGATTGAAAAGATTCCATTTCTGACATGAATAATACACTGGATGGGATTAACAGTGGACTTGAACTTACACAAAATTAATAAACTTGAATGCATAGCAACAGTAACTGTCTAAAATGAAACACAGACTGAAAAGAGACTAAAAAATAGAAAAGAAACAGAGCACCAGTGAACTCTGGTACAGCCCCATTTTATTTGAGTCTCTATAGGAGTGGAGAAAGAGGGAATTAAAGAAAAAAAATGGCCAAAATCTTCCAAATTTGATGAAACTATAAACCCACAGACCCAAGAAGCTCAATGAATCCCAAGTACAAGAAACAAAGAAACCACATGAAGGCACTTTATAATTAAACTGCTTAAAACAAATAGTAAAGAGAAAACCTCAAAAACAACCAAAGAAAAAAGATACTGTATGTGAAGGAACAAAGATAGTGATGGCAGAACATTTCTCATCAGACAGAATTATAAACAGGGAACAGCAGAGGAACACCTTTAAAGTGATGAAAGAAAAAATCCTCACCCTGTCAGTCTTTACCCATCAAAAATATCTTTCAAATAATGAATATGAGAGCGTTAGTGTTTCTGGAAATTTGAATTGTATGGAGATGAATAATGAATAAGCAGAATTTGGTGGAGAAAAAAAGTAGTGTGAAAGGAAAACTTCTGAAACATACAAAAGCTAAAACAATTAACCAGTAGACTTGCACTACAAAAAATGCTGAAGTCCTTCAAGTAAAACAAAAGTGAGGCCACATGAAAATTTCTATCTAAACAAAGGAATGATGAGCATAAGAACTATATAAACATTAAATCTCACTATTAAATCTCCTTAAAATAAAATCAGGCGTTTACAACAACAACAAATAATAACAATCCTCAGTTCTGCTCTACAGAACAAAAAAACTGGATGAATGAAACTTAGGACAGAGAGTAAACAAACTTGGAGCTTGTAAGACATGTTAGTTACAAATGAAGTAGAACACATATGATCTAAACATAGATAGGAAGGGATCGAAAAACCAAGTGGTCACCTAGTACTAATGAGCACCCAAAACTGGCCACCCACTGCTGGTATCCATTCTGGATCAAAGGGTCTGCCTGACATAGGGGGAGACAAGCTCTTGATACCCAAGAGGGGCTTTGACAAAAGACCTATGGCCAGGCATGCTTGCCCCTGCACTTCTCCAACAGAGCGTGTGTGTATGGGCTCTGGGCCCCTTCCATCTCCTGAGTCCCTATGCCCATTCCCAGATCTGGTCCTCATAACCACATCGTCAGCAGGGAATGGTGTGGAGGCAGAGAGAAAGAGACAGGCTATGTGAATGCTGCCCAAGCCAGGATCCAAATACTATAGTCTAATGCATTCACCTACTGTGTCTTCTTTCCCTTGCTTCTTACAGTGTTTGAATCATTTATTAAGTCAATTTAAAGAGATTAATCTGGTCTGTGGGTCTATTTATATCTTCTAGGACACTATCTTTGGAGGCCACAATAGCATCAAGATAATTTCCCACCAACACAATTACAAGAAATGATTAGGTAAATTCTCCTCTATCCACATAACAAATTATCTGCTTCAACTACATTTACACAGTTTAAAATAACATAAGCATTATTATTGAAAAACAAAATATAAATATGAACAGAATATAATTAAAAATATCCAAATTTTATTGAAGGAAAAGGTTTCTTTATAGATTTATGTATATACTTAAGGAAATGTACTAAACTATTACGAAGTTATCTCCAAGGTATATATATACACATGATCTTTAAATTTCTCTATATTTTTCATGTGTTATTTACGTAATCTGGAAGAATTATAAACTCTTAAATATGCACAAAGTTGTTCAAGATTCAAGATGGCGGCGTGAGAGGTGAGACAGAGAACTCCTCCCAAAACCACAAATAACATGAAAATGTAGTTAATTCATCCAACTAACCCTAAAACAGCAACAGGAAAGAAGGCTGCACCAGACTGCATGCAGACCTCAGGAACAGAGCGGACCTCACCCAACAGGCAAATGAATGAAGGCCTTGATCCGGCGGGACTCGAGCCCTTCCCCCGCCCCAGCTCAGCCAGTGGGAGGAAGAGAATCGGGGAGGGGGAGGGGGTGGAGGCCTGGGACAGCTGAACACCCAGCCCGGGGCTCTGCTTTGAGAGCAGAAACCTACCTTGCGTGGTGCTCTGGAGGATGGGCAGCTTGGACAGGCAGAGTCCTTGAGAGGATGAGATTACCGCCTATTTTGGAGGACGGGATCCACACCCGGCCGCTCTGGCTCCAGGGAAAGGCAGGCGGTCCGACAGGCTTCCTTGCAGCCACAGGGCTGCTGAAGGGGCGGGGTTCGCGCAGAGCTTGCTGCGCAAGGGAAGGGAGAGCTGGACGAGCTTGTCAGGGCGTGCTCTGCCCAGCAGGTTGGAAACTTTGGGGAGCTTCAGGTGATCCATCCCCCTGGCTGCCTGCTCAGCTCTGAGGCCCCCCCACGTGACATGCAGCCTGCTGCGCCTCCCTCCCAGCCTGCCGGCACCTGTTCGCAAACCGGCAGTCACTGTGCTGGCGGCAGGCCAGCCGGAGGGAGGCCCCGCCCACCACAGCTAGAGCCGCCCAGCGCAGAGGCTTATGCCAGCACAGGAGACAGGCAGCACAGACGGGAGTCAGGAAACAGATCTCCCCTTCCCTGGGGCAACAGCTCCACTCCCCTACGGCCCCCAAACTCACTCTACGGGCTGAGCAGTTGCAGAGGCTGGAGCTTCTGAACACTAGTGGGCACATCACAGAAATATTAAATGTCAAAAGAACATGGTTCAGAACGAAATGTCACAAACCCCAGAAAAAGGCCCAAATGAAACTAAACTCACCAATCTACCTGAGAGTTCAAAATAAAAAAGCCAGATGCACCCTTATGTTGATTGCAGCACTATATGCAATAGCCAAGAAATGGAAACAACCTAAGTGTCCATCAGTAGACAAATGGATAAAGAAGATGTGGTACATATACACAATGGAATATTATTCAGCCATAAGAAGAAAACAAATCCTACCATTTGCATCAACATGGATGGAGCTAGAGAGTATTATGCTCAGTGAAATAAGCCAGGTGGAGAAAGACAAGTATCAAATGATTTCACTCATCTGTGGAGTATAACAACAAAGAAAAAAACTGAAGGAACAAAACAACAGCAGACTCACAGAACCCAAGAATGGACTAAGAGTCACCAAAAGGAAAGGGACTGGGGATGATGGGTGGGAAAGGAGGGATAAGGGGGAAAATGGGACATTATGATTAGCACACAATGTAGGAGGGTGGGGGCACGGGGAAGGCAGTATATACAGAGAAGTAGTGTTTCTATAGCATCTTACTATGCTGATGGACAGTGATTGTAATGGAGTATGTGGTGGGGACTTGATAATAGGGGTAATCTAGTAACCATAATGTTCAAGTAATTGCACATTAACGATATCAAAATAAAAACAAATAAATATAATTTTTAAAAAACGTTCATCATCTTTAAATTGGCTTCTATCTCTTTAAGAAAAGAGAATTCTTAAGTCCCTGAGTCCCATTCTCGAGGAGAGAGCCTCGAGCCAGTTCAGTTGAAGTTCAGTTGCGGAAACTGGACGCTGCAGGAACTCCTCTCTGAGAATACTCTGTAAATGTGAAGCTTTCAAAGCTGTCTAATTGATTACTTAAGGATCAAGAACGATAGATGGTGGAGGTTTGTTTCCCTTGCATTGGTTTGTTACTTTGTATTGGCAATTTTCAGTTAACCCAGGTTAGTTACTTTGTATGGACACTTTTCAGTTAACTCAGCAACACTAATTATGGTATTTTAATGATGAAAGATTTTGTGAAACGGTTGAATGAAATTTAAGTAAGTTCTGAAACAACATGCCTTCAACTCTCAAATTTGACAACTCCATTCAAACTGGACAGCAGTCAGATGCCATCTGTCAGTTTCTTCCCTCTTCTTTCATTAAGCTTCCCTCTTCTTTCAAAAAGTATTGACACTTTTCAGAGACTGCTGGTCACTTCTAATTACTAAGGAGGAATATCATGCCTCACCAAGAAGCCTGTAAAGTCATACTAGCATACACGTTTCATTTGTACTGGATAATATTTTAATGTATTCGATTACAATTTTTTTGAAGCATTGTTGATACACAGCCTTACATTAATTTCAAATGTGTTACCACATTAAATCCTCACCCAGCACTAGTGCAGTTACTATCTGTCAACATAGGAAGATGTTACACAATCATTGCCTATATTCTCCATGTTGTACTACCATCCCTGTGACCAACTTACAATTTTGATTGAAACTTTTTATAGAGTTAATTGCTTTCATAGTCTTTGTGCCAAAGAAAATTAGTTCCTTTATGTCTGTACTTTAAGGTTCTGTAGGAACAGTAGATTTTTATGTCTTTCTTTGACTCTAAGGTAATTTCATTCATTTCTAGGCATAAGAGGTCTTAAATATTATATGCCTAATGTATGTAACTGCTCTAGAAAAGGAAAATTCATTTATTATTAATCATTAATAGCCATTATGATATATATGCTGCTCTGTACTCTCATTTAATTCTTAAAGCACTTTTATGGGTAGATACTACTGTTATCCCAATTTCATAGATGAGAAACAGTCTTAAGGAGTTTTAAGTATTAAGTAACTTGCCCAGGGTTATACAACTAGTCAAGGGTAGACTTTAAGACAAAGCCGAGATCTTTTTAGTACAAATGAATGACACTTAATTTTGCTTGGCTATTTACTCCTTTTTGTCAGCAATCCACTTACAAGTGGAAAATCACCTTTCCTGTTTATCACTCAGTATCCTTGAATGTTTCATTTTCCATAATGTTTTCCCACAGGTGTTAGATTTGCTCTAGTTTTTCTGGCTGTCACTGTAATTTTCTCTCACTTCCTGGAGTATTTTGAAACATTTAAAAAGATTTCTTAGTCTTGAAATCTTCCTCTTGGTGTTTGGTCCTATAAGCCCCTGTAACTGAAAACTGGGCTATGGTAGATATTTGTGAAGTCTTAGATATTATTATTATTATATAATTTTTATGTTACTGTTACTCTCTTTCCTATCTTAGTGATTGACATCACAGTATTCTTAGTCACCCAAGCCATAAATACAGCAGTCATTTTTTACTTTTACTGATTAAAGCAGTGTAAAAAAAGTACTTCAGTGCCAATCAACAGTTTTAGTTGCTGGAGGTCAGGCAGTGAATATGGCAGACAAGGTTACTGGTTTTCTGGAACTTGAATTCTAGTGAAGGGACTTGTACAATATACAGTAAATAGGCTAATGAAATAATTTCACTCACTGGGAAGTCAAGTACCTGCCAAAAATATGTGATCTGAGAGATGGCAAAAACTTGGTCCTTTAAATGGAGTGTGTGTTAGTCCAGGTCCTCTGAGAAACATGCCACAACAGTATTAAACGTGCCAAGGTGTTTTTTTTCATTTGTTGGTAAAATACACATAATTTAAAATACACTATTTTAACCATTTTTAAGTGCTGGGTTTGTCATTAAGTACATTCACCTTGTTGTGAAACCATACCATACCATACAACCCTGCCTTTCTAAGTGTACAATTCAGAACAACCATCACTGCATTCAGTTTTAAAACACCATCAGTTCACCAAAAATGAACTCTACACATTTTGGCTAACACAGCTCAATCCTCCTATTTGCCCCAGACCAAGGCAGCCACTCATCTGACATTGGCTTTAAAGGGACTCTTACAAATATGTGATTTTTGTGACTGATTTTGTTTACTTAGCATACTAGTTTGTTTTTGAGGTTGGTATCACGTTGTAGTTTGAATCAGTACTTCATTTCTTTTAATAAACAAGTAATATCCTATTGGATTTTATTTATTCATCAGTTGACAGATAGCTATTTACACTTTTTGACTATTATGACTAGAGGTTTTATGAGTGTTTGTGGCTACACCATTCTACATTCTCACCAGCAGTCTGTGAGGGTTCAAGTTTCTTTACAGCCTTGCTAACACTTGTTATTATCTGTACTTTTTATTATAGGCATCCTAGTGGGTCTCTCTTGAGTCTTAAGTCCCATGTACCTGTGCCTTATCATTGTGACTTGTTTTCTTGTATTTAACTGTAGTGATTCTTGTCTGCCTGGCTGGCTGCCTCTTGTCATTTGCTCATGGCAGTGCCCACATGTTCACCCAGCTTTGTGGTCCTCCTTTACTGCCGACCTTACTGAACGCCAGGCAGGCTGCAATGGCCGATCTTAGATACAGCACTAGATTCATACTATTTCATTATTTATAGTAATCCATCTAACATAGGAATCATCTAGATGTACAGAAAATATTTAATATAATTACCACTTTAAAATGTGATACCAGGAGAAAAAAGAGTTGATGAAAAAAAGTCTTTCAAATTCTAATCCTTTTATCTATTTTCACCATAGTAGGTTTTGAAGAAATTATTTGATTTTGATCAAATATGTTGCTGAAGGTAGGAAGATAATACAGTAAGATCAGTTATTGGTTTATAGAAGTTTTTGAGTAGGCTTTTGCTCTGTGATCTTTACAGTGTTTGTAAAAATCTGGTATATGGGTAGAGAAAAATGTTTTATAAGAATAGTAAAATGACTCATTACCCAATATTATATCCTGATGAGGAAAAGGCCATTTTGCCTATTATAGGGATGTTGTCAGTGCAATCTGAGAACTCTTCACTGAAGTAGTGAGATAAAATACACTGACATTCTTGTAAATATCCAATTATGCCTCCTAGGCCTTTGTTAAAGCTTCCCAATAAAAAATCCTATACCTTATCAGCGGATGTGAAGAGGGAGATTCCTCCTGATGCCCAAAGACACAGGAGAGCCTGAAAGGGACCCTTGTGCACCCAGGCCCACCGGGGCAGCCAGAAGGGTTCCTGCAGGAGCTGAGATGATTACTAGTAAAGTAGGGAGAGCATGTTCATTGAGTGCTGAGCACTGTGTTGGTCATAATTTTGAACTGTTCACATTATTTCCATGGAGATACCTTGCATGAAGGACTTTACAGTGTATTTTGTTAGAAAGGCTTATGATTTCTTGGGTAACTAAAATTTTTGTTGTTTTTTATATTTACCAAGTTAATATTGATGTCATTTAAGGTTTCCATCAACCCTTGGACACTCCAGATACCCCTGGAGCCAAAGTCCAAGCCCCCATACTCATCGGCCACAGGAGCCAAGCACCCGCAGCAGGGCTTCCACTGTGATGCAGTGTTTCAGGCCAAATCCAGCAGAGGTTGTGGACCTCACTGCCGATGATGATGAGGATGGTAAGCTGGAGTAGCAGCAGTGCACAACTATGAGGAGAATTTGATAAAAATGAAATACCTTAATATGCTAGAAACTCTTACTCTTGCTTACTGGTAGTATATTATTAGACTACAAGGATGTTATCAAATATCCTAATCTTCTTTTTTAATTGATACCATAAATTGATACATACACTGAGGTTTGCCAATTGTGCCTACAATGCTTTCTGGTTATTGTTTCATTACTTGGCCGTTATCTTCTTGGACAAAAAATATTTTGACAAATGATAGCTTAATCAATCCTCATACTTTTCTGTTAACTTAGTTTGTAATATTATTGTCATACTTTAACTTTGCTATGAAGAACTGAAAAGGCATCTTTTAAGTATTGACAACAGAAATCCAGTATGACTAACTTAAATGGTTAATACCGTTTATTTGAAATAACTAATTTTTTTCTTTTAAAGTTATCATTGATATACACTCTTATGAAGGTTTCACAAGAAAAGCAATGTGGTTATTACATTCACCCGTATTATCGAGTCCCCCCCGATATCCCATTGCAGTCACTGTCCATCAGTGTAGTAAGATGCCACAGAGTCCCTATTTGTCTTCTCTGAGCTGCACTGTCTTCCCCGTGACCCCATACACACACCATGTGCACTAATCATGATTCCCTAAAATCCCCTTCTCCCTCCCTCCCCACCTGCCCTCTCACACTCCTCCCCTTTGGTAACCACTAGTCCCTTCTTGGAGTCTCTGAGTCTGCTGCTACTTTGTTCCTTCAGTTTTGCTTCATTGTTATTCTCCAGAAATGAGGGAAATCATTTGCTTTGTCTTTCTCTGGCTGACTTATTTCACCGAGCATAATACCCTCTAGCTCCATCCATGTTGTTGCAAATGGTAGGATTGATTTGTTTCTTATGGCTGAGTAGTATTTCACTGTGTGTATGTACCACATCTTCTGTATCCATTCATCTACTGATGGACACTTAGGTTGTTTCCATATCTTGGCTATTGTAAATAGAGCTGCAATAAACATAGGGGTGTATATGTCTGAGAAGTTGTTTTCTTTGGGTAAATTCCACTGTGAGTATATACCATATTTTTAAAAATCATTTAACCATTGAAAGGCATTTGGGTTGCTTTGGTATCTTGGCCAAGAGCATGGGTGTAGAAATATCTCTTTAAGACAAGAAAAATGTGAATTTTAAAGTAGAAAGTTATACTTCAGAAAACCTATGTTAAAAAAAAGAATCACCCTGACACATTCTGTATCAAAGGAGATGAATAGATGGCTTCAAAATGTAATCTAAGACATGTTAGAATATTTAAGGGAGGTACCAAAACCTAATGAGGGAAAAGAAAGGGTTTTTCGGTAAGTGGTTTGGTGATAGTCAGTTAGCCATGGACGGACAAGACTGGATTCTATTTATAATCTTATCTGATAGCATAAAACAAAAATTAGTTCTAGATGAAGTAAATAATTAAGGAAACATACTGAACCAAAAATAATATATATCCAACATCCAAATAAGGAAGCACTTTCCAAACTTACAATAATTTGGAAAAGAACACACGCCCCCAGATATTACAGATTTCATAGCATAAAACTGAAAAGCTGTTGTGTATTTCTTAGAAGAATTGCGTATCATTTTGTTAAAAATAACTTTGGAAAAAACACAACAAATGTACTATATTTTAGAACTAACGGGTTAATATCTTAAAGAATATGAATATATAAGTTCTTAACACCTTTAGAAATTGCAGGATGGATATCACTATATAGGATCATACAAACTCTTATGGAAACTATTGAATTCATAAACAAAAATCATACAAGAGGAAATATATGAAGATGTACAGATTAAGAGAGTAAGTATTGCTTTCACTATGCGTTGAGCTCTGCTTTTTTGGAAATTTTCATTTAGACAGATAGGATTTTTATGTTTGTAACGAATTTCATAGTCTACAAAGTAAAACATTTTGTCTATCAATTAGTTGACAAGCAGACGCCCTTTACAAGTTTTTCCTTTTGTTTCTAGCACATATCGATGAAATCAAGGAAGCATCCTCCACTCCCCAGGTCACTGACTATGCAGAAATTGTTGTTACCTTGACGGACAGTGACTATGCAGAGACTGATGTCACTTTGAGTGACAGTGAAGTGGAGACTGTGACAGATGGAGAAAGCCATCAGTAAGACTGAAAGAATTTAACATTTGAAGTTTTAAATGTAAACTTAAACATTTGTATGCTGCAGAAATTTCCTTTACTTTATTGAGATCTAGTTTGTGTATGTATATACCAGATAAGCAATTTTAGTGGTTTTCAAACCAGGATATTGTTGACTCCCCTGGAAAGATCATAAAATAAAGATACATTGTTGCCTGGATTGTATCCCCCACCAGTTGTTCCAGAACCTTAGGGGTGACTATTTTTAAAAATAGTGTACACTCAGAATTAAGATTCCTTGCTCTAGGTAGATGGTAATTTTACTTAGTGTTTTACAAAATTCAGTTTGCTTTCTGATTAAGGGAATTCATGAGCTCCTTTGAAGTTTAGATGTTCATACTGCATGAATATTGGGTATGGGCTAAAATTAAAAGTGAAGAAAACTTTAAAGGAGTATTGATGCTGAAGTATTACTTTTTGTTCTAATTTGTTTCATCCCAAGATCGCAGTGCTACCAGGGAAGTCTGTGCTATTATGTTAGGGCAGCAGAGCATGAAACATTTTTTTGCCCCTCACTCAGTAATTTCATCTAACCCCTGTGCCAAAAAATGAATGAAAACCCTCATTTGCTTTGATAAATAACTGGAAATGACATTGTCCTTTGGGAATCATTTTGAAACCCCCTTCAAGAAACTAAACTAAACTAAACTGTAACACTGCATTCATCTTGTGCTTTAGATGATTACAGATATTGATAAGAGTCCCTCTTTCCATTTCATTCATCATACTAAGCTCTGGATTAATCTAAATTTTTGTGTTGGAATGAATTTAGAAATGCACTTGCTGATGATGTTTTAATGTGTGTTGTTATAGATTGTAAAAACAGACCTTATTTTGGAATATGTCAAAACACACCTAGAGTGTGTGTGCTTCTCCACTTGCCACTGTCCCACTGAAGTGCTGCTTCTCATGGCCTGGAAGAGAGCGCTCTAGAATATATCCCCAGTTTAAGTTTTAAAGGATTTTCCCAGACTGAGAAAAACTGATACTCCCCAGTGTGTGCCCCATTATCCTGTTACTTTGCACAGTGCTTGGTAAAACAGTGACTCCGTTTTTATGAGCTACAGGAACTGCTGAAATTAAGGACCTCCTTTTCTTTGTGGAACTGGATACCTTTCTTGCCACGGAGCTGCTTACTATTTAAGCAGATACATTTACCATAGTAAATAGATAGTGCTCCTGACCCAGGTTTTTCCTTATTGTTACTGGGGGTACTAACTTTGTCACTGTTTAGCTGGCCCCTAGACAGACTGCATCTGCATTTCAGATTCTTTGATGTCAGGACTTGACAGATGTCACTAAATTGGAGTTAGGGCATCCTATGAAGCTTTCACAAAAGTACTACAAAATGGACCTGGAACTTTTGGCAGCTATTAACAGCTTTTCATGAATGACAGACTTCTCATCACAGACTCTTGGTTTCTCAAGGATTTTACACGGTGACCTCTGTCCTCCTTCAAAGCCATTGTGATCCTGAGACATTGTTTACTCTCATGCCTCAGCCTGTACTGTCCTTGCCGGGATGGGCTGTCCTTTCTTTACTGTCTCAGGAATCAATCTTTTTTACTCCTGATACTCGAGAATTTCATTTTAGAGTTTGAACTTCTTTATAAACTCTTAGGCTTTATTTACACTTACTGAGGCCATCTACAGCCCAGTTTGAACGCTGGGGTTCTTTCCTGAGGGGTCGAGCTTGTGCCCCTCATGACCGCATGTTAACCGGTCTGGCTCACCCTTTCCACACAAGCTGACGATAAACTCACAGTCAGTTTCACATTCAGTTTGGATAAGAGAGAAAAAGACACTTTCATAAGCCCCACCTTTCTAAAACATTCATTTTTCCCTGGGAGCTTTAGGACTCACTGTGTATTCCTCTGCACCTTTAGTCTAGATCATTACGGACAATCCCTTACAATTAAAAAAAAATGAAACATACACTAAGTAACAATACAATACAACACCATACACATCATAAAAAGATGATAAAAATGTTCAGCGCAAACAAGTGATGTTTTGTCATGGCTTCCAAACCGGTCAACGAGCTGCAGCTCTCCTCGCCTCTGCTGACCCCAGGAAATGTCTCTGCGCCTTCAATCTCTTTTAGGGCAGCACCAGAAACATAGCTTGGCTTAGAACTCCCAAAGCTGTGCTTCACAAATTCAATCTGGACTAAATATACAAGATCATGCAGATGTTATTAAATGTTTAGGGTGTTGATAGTTTTGTTACTTCATGGGTGGTGCATAATTTCAGGTACTAACATGAAATGTGAACATTTGATTATAACCCAGATGTATACTCAAAATAACCATTGAAAAGAGAGCAGCATTCTTGAACCAGAATCCTGTATTTTACACCAGTGATTGGTCTGGCATATCACTTCTCATATCCTGAGGTCAGTTGATTGGAGAACATTTGCTGAACATTTCATTCAGCATGTTTATTGAGTGCTGGGCATTGTGCTAGTCGTAATTTTGAATTCTGCTACATTATTTCTATGGAGATACCTTGCATGAAGGACTTTGCAGTGTATTTTGAAAGAAAGGCTTATGATTTCTTGGGTGACTAAAATTTTTCTTCTTTTTTATATTTACTAATTTAATATTGATGTCATTTAAGGTCTCCTTCAATGCTTGGACACTCCAGATACCCCTGGAGCCAAAGTCCAAGCCCCAGACTAGTTGGTCACAGGAGCCAAGCACCCACAGCAGGGCTTCCACTGCGAAGCAGTGCTTCAGGCCGAATCCGGCAGAGGTTGTGGACCTCACTGCCGATGATGAGGATGGTAAGCTGGAGTAGCAGCAGTGCACAACTATGAGGAGAATTTGAAAAAATGAAATATCTTAATATGTTAGAAATTCCTACTCTTGCTTACTGGTAATATATTATCAGACTACAGGGAAGTTGTCAAATATCCTAATCATATTTTTTAATTGATACCATAAATTGATACATAAACTGAGGTTTGCAAATTGTGCCTACAATGCTTTCTGGTTATTGTTTCATTACTTGGAAGTTATCTTCTTGGACAAAAAATATTTGACAAGTGGTAGTTTAATCGATCCTCATACTTTCCTGTTAATTTTATTTCTAATATTATTGTTGTACTTTGACTTTGCTGTGAAGAACTGAAATGGCACTTTTAGGTACAGACAACAGAAAGCCAGTATGGCTGACTTAAATGGTTAATACTGTTTATTTGAAGTAACTTATTTATTTTTTCTTTTAAAGTTATCATTGATATACACTCTTATGAAGGTTTCACAAGAAAAGCAATGTAGTTATTGCATTTACCCTTATTATCAAGTCTCCCCCCATACCCCATTGCAGTCACTGTTGTCAGTGTGGTAAGATGCCACAGAGTCCCTATTTGTCTTCTCTGAGCTGCACTGTCTTCCCCGTGACGCCATACACACCATGTGCACCAGTCATGATACCCCTCAATCCCCTTCTCCCTCCCTCTCCACTTGCCCCCCCAACCCCTCCCTTTTGGTTACCGCTAGTCCCTTCTTGGAGTAAGGAAGCAGAACTGAAGGAACAGAATAGCAGCAAATTAATTTACTTTTAAAAGTTGCTACCCTTTAATGTAATATTGCTCTTACCTTCTGTGCTGCTCAGCTTTAGCGTTTTGTTTTGGCTGAGAACTGCACTCCAGTAACTGAGGACACAAACTAGAATTGGAAACAGGGGAGGGAACGCGGTAACATGTGTGACTACATGAATACATCTGTAAGTTTCCCCACATATTGAGAATTATCTTCAGGAATTATCAGTTACATCTTAGGAGGAAATGGTCAGTCATAATTTTCTTAAAGGCTGAAGGCAAGTCCTATATGAATTTGTTAGCTTTGGGAGTTAGCTATAAATTGGGGAAAGGATCCATTAGGGAGGGAGGAAGCGTCAGAGGCCATGTGCACTCGGCTCCCGCGGACGCTCTGCAGTCTGGATGATCATGACTCTCAGAGCACCAGGGCTCTGGGATTATGCATATGAAAACATCGTTTATTTCCACCATCTGCATTTCATTCAACAGTGTCTTGCTTTTTATTCTGAAGCACCACAAATTATCTGTAAGAGAGTGGCTAATATAATAGGGACTAATTTAAGATTGCTCAGTTAATTAAATATATGACAACTGTTTTGGAAACTTTTTGTGTGTTTTCCCATGTGACACCTACGAGCCAGTAAGTAGGGAAGGTGACAGAATAGCCTTGTAACCCACTGGAATTAGTTCAGACAGAATACTTTTACAAGGTTAAAAGAATGCCAGGGATAAGTAGATGCCCCCTTCTCCCCACTGATTTCTCTCAGTGGAAAGCTTCTAACCTATTAAAAATAAATCCAAAGCTTAAGTGTCTGGGTCCCCTGCTTCCTCACTGGCAGCCATTTAGTCTCCTGGAGGCATCTGCAATGTCTGCAGACATTTTCAGATCTCACTTTTGGGGTAGAGGGCTGCCATCACCTAAGAGGTAGAGGCCAGGGATGCTATGAATCACCCCACAATCCACAGGACAGCCCACCCTGTATCCCCACTTCCTTCCCCTACACAGAATTATACAGCCAAAAGTGTCAATACTGCCAAGGTTGAGAAACTGAGATAAGCCATTTGCAAATAAACAGAGGTTCCTCCCTGACCTTTTTACATGTAGCAAATATGTTTAAGCATCCAGAGTAGTTTCCTGTCTAGGACAACAGGTACTGTTTGCATTTCAGAAATCAGCCTACCACTCTGCACTGTATAGAAAAGATTGTATTATCGATCTGTAACACATTAAGATAATCCCTTCTTTTTGAACCAAATCGTTGTGACTATGCTTTGGACAGATTTATTTCTATTATTCTCAATTTTTAAACAGCCATTTTATAATCAGAGTCTAAAATACAGCTCATTCGTATGTTAATGTCTGCCTCAAATTTACTTCCTACTACAGAACTTTTTCACTTTTATTATAAAACACTGATGGAATTAATATTTGCATTTTTTTAAAATAAACAAAAAGCTGTGTAAAAAAGTGAGAGAGTGCTTAGGTAACTTATCCATGACCATACAGTCAGTGGTGAAATTAAAACTGCTTTTCAAGCAGTCTGACTCTAGAATCCACACTGGACCAAAGAAAGGACAGTTTCTAACCCTGTTACAGCCTGTGACAATGTATGTGAACATAGCGGAGGCACTTTTTCTTTACTTTTCCTCTTTTCTGCTTGGTAGTAGATCACAAAACTTCCAGTGGTTACTCAAAAAACTATTTTAATAACCTGAATTATTGGAATATGCACATGTGTTGGATTTTTAAAACGCAGTAATCACATTTTAGTAACGTCATTTTAATGTTGCAGTTTAGCTTTATGAAAGCTTTTTGTAAAACTATATATTGTACTTATTAGAGTTAATAGTTTTAAAGTTGGTTTTAATTACCATAAAAATGTTAACTTTGATTAAAATATAGTCCATTACCTAATTTGTTTTAAAATGCTAAATAACTGTTTTACATTCTGCAGAACCTACTGTAGTATGGCTCACTAGCTCAAGAATGGAATCTCCGACCACAAGCCCTTGGATTCACAACTACTCAGAGTCCTCTGCCTCTGAGCAGGCCTCTGATAGTGATGCAACTGTCCATAGCAGCGAAACCCCCACGGCGTCAGAGATGTCAGCTCCTCGTACAGGCAATAGAATGACTGGGACTTATATAGGAGGTACGTTTAAAAAACAGGCTGGGGAGAAGGAATTTTTCATTACTTTTGTTAGAAAAAGTATTGTTTTAAGGATTTTAGCTATGTTAGCAAACGTGTAATCTTAGAGTGAACATTGTATGTGAGCAAAGTCATCTCTATTAGACTAAGATTTCATATTGGAGGTGCTGTATGTTATTGAAGTACCATAGCACAACTGAAAGAGATCGGGGGCTGTCACCAAAAATATGAGCAGCAACAAAAGAAAACATAGGTAAATTGGACTTCACCAAAATCTAAAACTTCTGTACATCAAAAGACATTATTGAGAAAGTGAAAAGACGGCCTACAGAATGGGAGAAAATCATGTGAAAATCATTTATTTGATAAGGGTTGAGTATCCAGAATATGTAAAGAACTTGCACAACTTGGCAGTAAAAAGAGAACCCAGTTTAAAAATGGGCAAAGGACTTGCATAGATATTTTCCAAAGAAGATATGCAAATAATGGGAAGCACATGAAAACAATCTCATTAATTACGAGGGAAATACAAATGAAAACCACTTTACACCCATCATAATTAGAAACAAAACCAAAGCAAAACACTGGAAATAGAAAATGACCAATGTTGACAAGAATGTGGAGAACCTGGAACCCTTATGAATATCTGGTGGGAATGTAGATCGGTGCAGCTGCTGTGGAAACCACTTTGGAGGCTCCTCAAAAAGTTAAACCTGAAATTATGTGACCCACAATTCCAGGCCTGGACATATATCCAAAAGAATTGAAAACCGTGATGAAAGTTTTAAAAGGCTTGATGTCCCATTGTCTTAATTTTTGTTGCTGTTTGATCTTTTGGTGTCATATGTAATAAACCATTGTCTAACCCCGGGTCACAAAGATTTACTCCTGTGTTTTCCTTTAAAGAGCTTTATAGTTTTAACTCTTACTTCAGAATTAATCTTGTGTTTCTATCACCAATGATATCCCTGGTTCTTTCTCTTTCTCAGTTTAACAGAGCCTTAAACTAGCCTCCTTTCTCTTCTCGACAATGGCACCAAGATAGGAACTTGCTGTTTATTAACAGGGATACCATAGACCTTTGGCTTGTAGACTGACCAGTAGTACTGTTAATAATGAAATCATCTTATATTTTCTCTCGTTTTTTTTGCATTTAATAGTATCTCATTTAATTCTTATAGCACCCTTCAAACCTAACATTGAACAGATTGGAAAACTGTGGCTGGATTGGTCTCTGTTCCTTAGAGAATTGATGGTAGAACCTAGAATCCAAGGAAATTTCACAGAGGTGTCTTCTAAATACTACATTCTTTGAAAAAATGTAGGCAGAAATGGAGTGGGCCTTTATTTCATTTATTTGAGTGTACACTCTTTCACCAGTACTGAGTATCTTGTATGTTATTTTATATATTCTTATTTAATCCTTAAACATTTTCTTGATGCTGAATCATTCTCTTCCCATTTGAGGAAAGAAGAAATCTGGAAGTTAAATACTTTGAAGGTCAATAGTAATCTCTGAGGCCAACACCTGAACACTTCTCATTCACTCCTCGCCCCTGGCAGCCTGATGTCCTCTCTCGGCTGGATTTCATGTGACACTGTCCCAACTTCATTTCAAGGCAGTCTCAAAGCTTTTATTAACTTATTTATTTGTTGATACTCTAATCAGTCAGGATTCACATTTAATCTCTTAGGTAGCAACTTTACTACTTGAATGGCCTTCTCATGGTGTTACTGTAACTATATTGATGACAACCTTTTGGACTGACAGATTTGCTTATGTTGTATTTCCCTAGATTAGGAGAAGAACACTGTTCTAGGCCAGATTGTTCCTGTATATAATAAACCTGAGAGAACCACTTATAGATATTCAGGCTGCATTAGGAACACTCAGTTCTTCTGGCTTCATTTCTTGTAAATGCTTTGTAGAACATCCTTCACCTATTTTGTTCACATCCTGTCCTTACTTAGCACATTGCATACTTCCAACCTTGAAGCACTCAAGCTTCAACCAGGTTCCTAAATGGGGCTGGACAGGGCTGGTAAGAATCATAGAAGCAAGCAGATGGATGCCTCATGAATTTAGGGCACCTAACGTGGGTTTTGGTAGTAAGATGCCAAACCGTAATGTATCTCAGTCAGTTCCCTTTCCTTCCTTTCAGTGATGGTTCCTATTCACTCACTCTTAGTTTTGTATTTGAAATATTTGAAGATAGTGAGGGCAAGTTCTTTCTGAACAGATAAGGGTCATCTCTCTCACTTCCGTCATGGCTGCAGCAGTCCGCAGCACTCTTGCTGTGCTTACAAATTCATCTCCTGAGTCATAGGGTTGCTCTCAGAATCCTCAAATAACTGGATCTGTAAAATTAAAGCATCCAAGTTGGAAGCAACCATGAAGGTTGTTTAGTCCACCTTTGACTGGATTTTATCCCAAAAGTTTTCAATCTTTTCTCTGAAGTCATTTCACCCTAAATGACATAAACTTGTACAACATGTTGACATGGGGGTTGAGATAAAGTCCTGAAAATGTTGCAGGAAATAAAGCTACTGTAGTAATGAATTATTGTACATATATCACAGCATATAGAAAATAGTTCCTTACAGGCTGTTGGTGATGGTCATTTCCTCATATGCTAGTTGTAACTTTGCTCAAGTTATTCAAAAAATTTGGAATGCAAGTGAATGAAAATGATATAATTATATACTGAGTTATAGAATTATAACTGACTTTGAATCTGCTATAATTTATGTTTTAAAAGTAAACAACTTATTTTCCTTGTTTTTTGATACAAATCACTTGTAATATTTAACCTCTCAACTGATGCTAACAAGGTGGTATGAATGCCAGGAGGTAATTAGAGATGAGAAAAAATTGGTAATTTTTTTAATCCAAGTCCACAGACTCCTAAATCTAGTTCTCGGGTTACCATAATTTGGGTTCATGAGATTAGCCCAAATAGGCCAGACCCAGAAGCTTGGAGAAAACCAATATACAGAGATTTAGAATAGAGACACTCTGTAGCAGAATTTAGATCACAGACCTTCCCCAGGAGAGAATCAGCAAAGACAAGAGAGGTCGTGTATGGGAAGGCAGCCCAGGAGAAGGACAGGGAGGTTTGCCGCCTGCCATCAGACCTCCCAACCAGAGCCCAAAGTACCTCCACCTAGATTATTTTATGTGACCCCATTAATTCCCTTCACTGTTTTGGCCAATTTTGATTGGATTTTTCTATTATTCGTAAGTAACCATGAGATTCCTGATTGGTACCTTGGCCCAGAAGAGATTAGGTGGGTCCTACGAGCCAAACAGGAGCAGGTTAACTCTGGTATTGGCTAGTCTAGAGATCAGACTGGAGCGGTGGTGCTCCAGAACCCTGAGGGCTCTGCAGGGAGGTCTCAGGGGGCACACGGGGTGGGGAGGAGAGGCCTGTGGGCGCTCCACTCTTCCTATGTTTATTTTTTAAGTAAAAAATTTCATCTACATTTTTACCTGGTTCCCACATAATAGTTTGAGGAAAGGATGCTGTCTTTTAGATGAGTTTGAAGCACTGTGCTAGGCCTTCTGGGGGCACTTTTGCATGTCTCCTGGCAGGGAAGGGCATACCTCCAAAATAACTATGGGCATGGGGCAGAGAGCATAATCAGGACTCATGTATTTCATACCTAGCAGATTATCATCTTCTCTAACAATAGCTATGCAGGGCAGTGACTGCTCCACTTAATAGGTGAGAAAGGTTAAATGACTTCCCTAAGGTCACACTGCTCGGGATTAGACAGGCTCATGATTCACACTCAGGCCCATTTGACTCCATGCTTTTCTCCCACTGCTCAGCACTAATTCACTAGTTCAGATATATTATATGTAATTAATAAGTTATTTATCTTACTGCCCTTGCAACGATGGTCTAATTTAGTGGCCTGTGATTTTTTTTTTAAATTAAGTCTCTAGGACTGTCTGAAAGTTCTAAATTATTACTGATTGAGGGGATTTGGGAAATCAGAAATCAGGTTATTATGACACCATTAATTCTACACACATTAGAATTTTATTTCTTACATTCTGTTGGGTCTGAGTTTAGAGACCATAGGAAGGGAAGAGACATTGGAGGTTAGCACCGCAGCCAGACAGGCTCTGGTTTGGTGGTTATGTCTTCAGAAGATAAGATTTTTAACACATAGTCTGCACTATGTAGGAACGATTTGTGGTATTAGGGATTCCTGGAGTTTAGGAGAATTTTGCTTTATTGCATATAATAGAAGGACTCATTTGATATTAAAAAAAATTTTAATGCAATTAAAAACAAATCATTTGTTATGGCCCAGGAGAAGATGATCTATTGCCATATTTAAATATCATGGTATATGTGAGCCTCCTAAAGAATTCAGGCTTTCAGGAAAATCTCAATGAAGACTGTTGTCTGAAATTATATGATACATATGTTAAGAATGTGGCACTATCACGTTCTTATTTACAGAGATTTGAATTTACTAAACATGTCTTAATTCTTTATGGAAAACTATTTTTACACAGTAATATTTTGCTCATTATACCTCAATAAAGCTGAAAAAAGTGAAATGATTGTTGAAGAGTTAAATAAATTGATTCATCCTGAAACAAAACTTTAAAATTATACACTTGTGAATATTACTTCTTGCATAATGATTATAGAAATAGAAAATTTTTAAGTGAAACTGGGAAAAATGTTGTGAATTTGAGGAAGGATAGTTAACTGTGGTAAAACAGAGACACTTCCTTTTTTGTGATCATTTTTACTACCAAGAAATACTGAGCTTTGTGATATCTTGGAGTAAAGCATTCATGTGAAAACATAACTTTTAGAAAATAAGTTTAAAACTTTTCTCACAACTTATTGAGTTTAGTGAAAGTTTCTTTAAGATACTTGATAGCAAGGTTTCCTTTGAAAATATGGCCGAATGTTTTCATGGTTACCTACCTTTTACCCCAGCTGAATGAATCAAAGAATTACAAATTGAAGGAAATGCTTCTATAATGAAACTAGAGACTGCCCATAGCCTACACCAGACTACCAAGAAATTCTTCCAAATAGAATGAAATTTGGACTGAAATCTATAAACATATTTTTTACCTCAAATAGATGCATGTTTTGTAGAGTAAGAGGGATGCGTATTCAGCAGAGGATCTTCCAACAGTTACTTTGAAACATAAAGATTTAGAATGAAGAAATCGGGGGAAGGCATCTGTGTGAAGGGCTGATGTCCGCGGCCGGTTCCTGGCAGACATGCTCCTGTCATCGTATTAATGACGTGTGGGGAAAACGGCCTGGGGAGGGGGGAGAGGACCAGCAAGAAAAGGACGTCTCCACAGTCTTGCCCAGAAGGACCGCAAGTTCCTTTCTTCTCTATACTGCTCTTAACTGGGAAATTATAAAGGAAAGCAAAGTTTATGTTTATAAATGTGTCATTAATACAGCTGACTACACAGAAGCCAACAAACCTGTGTATGGCAAAATAAAATTAACAGAAGACAGTTTGGAAATATGCTTACACTTACTATGACAAAAGCTTCCATTGTATATGAACTGCTTATAAATCAGCAAGAAAAAGGTGAATAGACTATGAAGGTGAATAGGTAATTCTGGGAAAAATTGTAAGTGGCTAATAAATACAAGATTTTTCTCAGATTGGCATGTGAGGACTGAGTGATAGTGGGGGTCCTCAGGGACTCCTGTGTTCTGGTGACAGGTGTATTAATTATGGTAACCTTTTGGGCAGGGTCTTTTGTCAATGGTATCTGAGTTTAAATTATTTTTTGAGACTCAGAACTACTTACAGGAAATTTATGCTACAAACACACAAAAATGATGTGTGTGTGTGTATGTGTGTGCACTCATGTACGTGCATGTACAAAAGACTAGCATGAGAGAGATCATACAGATCGATATTTATTGGAGAATTCAGGTTGTTTCCAATTTTTATCAATGGAAATTTCTTTGATAAATGTTGGTACATTCCTATAGTAGAATGCTGTGAAGCTGAGAATGAAGTAAAACTGTACATTGACATGGGAAGATATCTAAGATTATTCAAAGAAGAAAATAGGTTGCAAATAGAACAGAGAAGACTCAAGCATTGCTAAAGTATACATAAAAAATTAAACATATGCTAATATGTTTCTAAAATACAGTAGGAATCTATACGATTTTATTTCCATTCAAATTCCTATTATTTTACTTAAAATATCTGCTGTAAAGAAGGTATATAACAAAACAATCAAATTGTCTTTTTCCTTGGATAAATTTGAATTGGAGGTATTGTAAGAAATGAGCAGTGAGAATTTGTGGGGTCATGATTTCTTGATTTATTCATTAAATCTATGTTACATTTTTATAATTTGTTATTAGATAATGAATTTCATGACTAATCTATGGACATCTGAATATTAATACTAGGCTATTTTTTCTACACTGAGAAATAACCAATTACTCAGTTATTTCCAGTGGTCTTTCTGTGTTCTGTTTCCAGGCTGGCCCCTGAGCGCCCTGGACCTCACCCACATAGGATGCACCCCTACAGTGGACATAGGCATCCTGTGCCTGGGACTATGTCCTCACATCCTCGGTAGGCTCCAGAGACATCTGCACCATCAGTATCTTGTCTGTTTCAGCGATATGCTCAGTAGCTTGTGGTCAAACGGGCCAGAATCAATGCTTTATAGTGGAATGCCATCCAGGGTGGTGCTGTGGAGAAACTGAATTCAGCTTAGCTGTGAGGCACTGCCTCTGGGCAAGTTAGAGACCTGGGGAAGCAACAGGAGGAACTTGAGTCCTGGGGCAGGGGGCCATGTCACACAGGAGTTAAGCTGTTCTGTTGTCCTTCAGGGGTGTCTACCATTAAAGCCAGCTCCCTAAATACATCCTGCTTTTCACAACTTCTTTATACACCCTCCCCGTTCTTAGTACTCACATCTACTTGACTGCCTCTAACCCTGGCTACTGACAAGAGAACACCAGCTTGTGCCTTCCTAGTCTACGGTGTTCACTAGAGACTAGAGAAGTGGAAGTAGATGTGCATTAACTTTCTATGAAATTCATTTTCTTTAGGAAGTCATTGAGATCTTGGTCTACAGTAGCTTTTGAGGCACAACATAAAGTGAGAATAAATAAATGGAGATTTGGCATTTACCAGTTTTACTCTTTATAAAACTTTGTTTACCCTTGTATTGTAAGGTACAGATGTGTTTGTCGTAATTATCTTTGAAGCCAGCAACCCAGAGACACTATTCAACAAACAAAAGTCTTGGGAGCATCTGTAACATTCACATAAACAAACAAACAGAAACACCTAATTTGTGTGCTCCTCAAGTAGAATCAGACTTTTAGATTGGAAGGAACCTATGCATTTTGTTTACTTTGTAGGATGTGAATGAAACTCAGTACAGTGCTTTGCTCCTTGTAATTACAAAATGGAATTTTTGAGTTTTACTTTCTGAATTGAATTTGAGATTTTTTTTAGTTATATCTTAGGGGCTAAATTTGTCTCAGCTGTGTAAGTTAAGAAGCTTTAGGTAACTTTTAAAAATGTAAACATATTCCCCCATTCCTACTGATTATCCTAAGACACCGCAGAGATGGTTAAAAGCTAAAGCGCTCTCATCCTTTGTCAGGGGCCTGGGAACGGAAGCTGGAGGGGCTGCAGCTGCTGAGGCACCTGGAGCATCGCGTCCCCTCTTGGACCATCACCATATATCACTTTGGCTTCACTTCGTATTTGGACGACTTCTTCCTTTACTGGTAAAATAAAAACTTTTCAAAATGCTGAAATATTCTTCTTCTTAAGAGTATTTTTTTCTAAATTATTTTATTGTAAATATTCTCAATGTATTATAGGTGTTTTAATAGAATTGGAGAATTACTAATTGGAAATTGTGCTATAAAAAGGTATTCAATATATTAAAATCGTATTTGTATTTGCACTGTAAAATGTACTGTATTTTTCTCTTTATAAAAGTTTTTTCTTTTGTATGAAGACACCAGTCTTGATCCACTGTCAGTGGGACACGAGCTTGATTTTCTCACAAGTGGTAATTGGTCTGTTCCTATGCATTTCTGCTCTACTCATCTGCCAAAGGACTCTACTCATTCTCTGTATCTGACTTGAACAGATTCACATTTTGTAGATACCAATTTAAGGTGTAAATTTATTGAGTTTGCAATTCATAATACATACTAGTTATAAAAGTAGGACAGAGAAGGGAGTGGCTTCATCTTGGGGAGGTAGACGTAGTGTAGGAAAGGCTTCCAAGATGCTTTACTATGCATGTGACTTCTCAGCAGGTTTTGGAAGTGAGAATGATGCTCTTGCAGTGATTACAGCATGTTAAGAGATCTCAAATAACATAAACACAAGCAACTGCTAATAGGTTGGTATTTCTGGATCTTAGGAATGGGGATCACTTAGTGACGCGGTCCAGCCACGCCTAGTCGAGCAGGTCCTGAAGTGTGGAAGGGGGCCGAAGAAAATTAAAAAAGACAGAAAGAACTGGGAGGGCTGATGCTCCCGTGCGTCGCCAGCAAAGCTTTATTGGGTACCACGGTATTTATACAGCAAAGACATACACGATTTCAGAAAATAGCCTTATCCAATAAACAGTCAAGCATAGTATTGACGTCAGCAGTATCCGGTCAAAGGTAGGCACAGCAGGGCTCCTTCAGTTGCTCCTGGAATGCGTGAACAGGATGTTCTTTGTTCTCCATTCCTGCCACATCAGCAAGTGGGGGAAGGGCATAGCCCGCTCCCCACAACTTAGCAATAAGAAATAAAGCTGCCCTGCCAAGAAACTGGGACTCAGGAACCACTGAAAGCGAAATGACTTGGTCTTATTTATGCTCTTGGAGTGATTTACTTAGATGGTAGTTAGAAAGACCACCTCCTCACTTGTTTGGAAAAATAGATCTGAAGGTGAGAGGATGGAATCTAGTTAAGACATAGTAGAAGAGGTAAAAGTTGATCAACACCTGAACAAGGACAATAGCAGTTGCGTAATAATGATGAGACACATTTGAATGACATTTAGGATGACTCCTAGATGCTAGCTTGGTGCCTTTCACTGAGTTGCGGAGTATGAGATTATGGTTTAGACAAGAGGTTAGGTGAGTTAGGTTTTAGACATACTGAATCTGTGATAAGTGGGTATCAAGGTGAAATGTCCAGTAGCGATTTAAGTTTATAGTCTGCACCTCGAAGCCATACAGTGATACCTGAGTTAAAGATAGGTTGTGATTTGTCAATATATATGAGCCACATACTATCATAAAATACAAATCTATGGAAGAGGATTAGATTGCCAGAAAAAAATGTATAGACTGACAAATTGAAAAAACCTTGGAGAGTGATAATACTATATATAAAAGGTAATCCTGTTCTTCAAAGAAAGGATTCTGTGCAGTGGGTAGAGAAGTTGAGAAGAAACAAAATGAGAATAAAGTCAATATGGTCATTAGTGTCTCACCACAAAAATACAAAGTTGGGAAAATGTTCAATGCATTATAGAGTGCTTACTGGTGAGGATGGGGATGGTGTCCTTCTTAGATTACAGGGAGGAAGGTAAAAATGTGGGAACAATGAATGTAAACTGCTTGCCTTATAATCCTGGCTGTGAAGGGAAAGCAGGAAATGGCTGCAGTTACACCAGGATTAGGGAGATAACACTTTGGGATAAACCTGAAGCTATGTGTAGGCTTAAGACAGAACATGAGAAGAGGACACAGAAGCAAGAGGTGGGCAGCAAGAGTCACTGAAGAATGTAAGGGTGACTTTGTCACACCATTTCAGTGGGCTGAGAAAAGAAGTACAGACAACCATTTGCCTAAACATATTGCAAACACTGTACTTATATTGCAAGTTTATAAATATGGAGCTTTATTGCTTTTACAGTATTGACAGTGCTATTCAAGGAATAGTCATTCTGGCTTTTAATACTAGTTATTCTTCACCTTCAGATACTGGAACCTTTACAAGAAAGAGAAAATGTTAACAGTAGAGTATCTCAGGAGACGATCGAGAGATGCACATACCCACATAAATAGAAAAAAGTAAGAATTTATTCTGTGTGATGTCTACATTATTGAAATGCATAAGATTTAGTATTATGTACTTTTGAATTCAACTACACTATTACTAAAGCAACACATGCATATGATTTAAAAAATTTTGAAAGTTTAAAAATATATATTCTGAAGTTTCTTACCCTGATGACCCAAGTTTTTCTTCCCAGAAGAAAAATCATAGTTAAGGGTTTCTTATGTAATCTAGGTATTTTTAGGCATTAATAATGTACATATGTACATATTTTCCCTTCCACTTTTAAAAATATCACAGAGGATTATAAGCGCACCATTTTTGTGCATTATGTTTTCATTCTGGAGCAGCACCCACATGCCACCCATATTCTTTTTAATAACTTAGTACTGTAATTTAACTGGCCACTTATTTTAACATTGTTAACCTACATTTCTTACATTGTACCCTCAATTTATAGTATTATTTATAGAAGTTGTGCAATATATATGTTATATAGATTTCTTTCAACAAACAACTATGTTATGCAGACTAATAAAAGAAATGAAAAAAATCACTGTATTTTTCATCTGTTTTCTAAGAGTATTAAAGAGGTATTACCACTAAATTTAAGTCCTTTCAGTTGTCTAAGCTAAAGACTGTGTCATCAGATAAAATTTATTTGGAGATTATTTGAAAATTCCTTAGTAAAGGCTATGTGTTATGATGGGACAAAAATAGTTTATAATCATCTGAACAGTGTATTAAAAATAGTAGTTTTCCAAGTAATTAATTAGTTACATTTAATTTTCCTTTTGATGCTGCTTATTTAAGTCTTAAAATAACTTAGTTGAAAAGAGTCACTTAACTCATACATTAACTCATCACAGTTATACCTGGGAGATAAGTTGTGGCTGAATGTGTAGTTTTGTTTTGCATTGTCTGTCAAATAAACACAGACTTTACTCAGTTGTTCAATAATGTCATCCTACTAACACGGTGACACATGATCGGCTCTCACAGAGGGACCTGCCCCGCCAACAAGCCGGTGAAGCACCGACTCAGGAAGCCACCGAGGAGCAGTGCACCATCTACCTGTGTACTTTAGAGGAAGGGGAAGATGTGAGGTAACTAGACATGAATTATCTAAAATCCGTTGTCAAAACTGTACACGAGACTTTATGCGAAAGTAGGCTAGAAGCCACAAAAAGATCACTCCTGGCATATCCTGTTACCAATCTCTGATGTGTAGAGAATTGCCTTCCCATAGTAAGTGAAAGAAAAAGATTTAAGTCTCTGTATTGCTACCAGTGGGTTGGGGTGGGAAATATACTTGGGCAGGGAAATTTTGTGGTCAAATTTTCTTCTCTAAATCTTGCAGAAAGCAGAACTTGACAGGCTTTGGAGGCAAAGACTGTTAAATCAATGTATTCTCCAAAGCTTAAAGAAGGGGATCTCGAACTCCACTGCAGTGTTTGACAGCATCTTTTCATAAACTGATTTTGTTCTAAAATGTCCTCTTACTTCTTGGGACTATTCAGTTCTTACAACTTTGCAATTTAGAAAATGTTGTGCTAACCCAATATTAATTGTAGGTATTTTCTTTTTATAATCACTTCATTATTTTGCACCTGTTCTGTTTTAATCCAAAGTAACATAATCCCATGTGAAAAAGGTTCTATAACATACATAACAGAACTATATGCTAACTCTGTTGCCCTAATTGATAAGGGTAACTTTATCATACATCTTCACTTGGCTGACAGAGAAAAAAATTATAAACATTTGTCCGTCATACCACATACAGGTTATTTGAACACTGTATTGCCAGTGAAATTTATAAATATGGAAGCTAACTTTTCTTACAGTAGTGGTAATAGTGTTCAAAGAGTAATTGGAGCATCTCTTCTAGCAAGAACTAGGAAGTCTAAAAATGTGTGACAGCTCTTAGCAGTGGATTAGAAATGGGTACTTCTATCACACTCTTCACTTAGATTTACCCTGTATTGCCTCGATGCTTTCTTTATTTCTCAATTGCTAAGTGATGATTTAGTGTAGGATACCAAAGTAAATATCTCCTTTCAAGCTACTTTCTTTCCCATTAATTACTTTTCATTGAAATATAATTGACACATATTAGTTTCAAGTGTACATGATTTGATATTGCAAATATATTACAAAATGGATTAAGCTGTTTTTAAAAAAGAGTGCCATAGTATTCAGTGGCTATAACAATTACCCATAAAAGCCTTATTAACCTTCAATCAATCTGTACTTTATAAAGATCCTCTACATAGAAAATATTACATATAAGATTTCTTAATTTGTGTGACTAGAACTCATGCTAGAATGAGTTCTGATATTTTTGAGAGATACATTTCTTAAAATGTTTCACAAATGCATTTGATAGTGAAAAAATATATTTTTGCAATTTTAGGTAACAGGGACATACTGCCAACTCAGCAGATTGGCAGCTCATGTATAGACACAAAACTGGAATAACTGCCAGTGTAGGTTTTAAAATCCTGGAGGTTTTACATGATTTAGTTCCATAGCTGAAACAGTTAATCATCTTGGGTATTTATGCCTTATTTTGCCCAGTGTTGATTTAATGTAGGTGTAACTATCATTAGAGAGGCCTCGAGGTTGTTTAATGCTTTTACAGATAAAAGAGATGTCTGGTAACTTTGAAACACTCCTGAATTATTACAGGCATACCACGTTCAGTTGTCGTAAGATTAATTTTGTGCTTTTTGTTGTTTTTGCCTATAATAGACGTCTTCCCTGTATGCACATTTTCCATCGAGTGTGCATTGACCAGTGGCTGGCTACAACTACGAGGTGCCCCTTATGCAGAGGGGACATTGAAGCCCAGCTGCCACGTGAAAATTAACACCACGGTTTGGAACTGTTGCCCTCCCTCTCCTTCCCACCCTCCTGGTACACAATCCTATCAAGAACAAAAAAACAACAATAGGAAAGATCCAAGTAATACCAGAGCTCACTAGAGAGGAGTTAGGCACTCTTTGAAGACTCCACAATGACTATTAGGAGTTTAAGGCTTCAAAAACATGACAAGACCACAGCACTTCAATCTGTAGAGCTGAATAAGACATTTGACTACTGGGACAGCACATTAAAATTTCAGTATTTATTTCTTAGAGCTACATTTACACATGTAAGACCTGATTATAGTCAAACAAATGCTACATGACAGTGTGCATGTACCTGCCTGTGTCTGAATGCATGCGTGGGAGAACACACGTGTGAAACTCTGCTTGTTCCTTCAGAGGTCCGGTGATGAAACTGTGATACCTCTTATCCCTCCACAACCCTCAAAGGAATGTGGAATCAACCCAAGCATATACATCAGGTTCATTTGGGGTGGGGAGGTAGGTTGTTCTTTGCTAATACAGAATCAAGACCTCCGAAAGGGAAGGTGGAGGTCTCTGCACTGTTACAAAGTCCACAGGTAGGGATGAGAACTCCTGCTCTGGAGGCCTGGGGTCTCCACTTGCCTCACTGGCAGGTGATGCCTCCTGGGCATCTCAACACATCCGGTTCAACGCCTAAAGGTCGATTCCTCCAACACAGCCTCCTTGATCCTGGCTCCCCTAAGCTGGGCACTCTCTCTCCTGTTCTAGAATTCGACACTGAGCAGTCCCTTGGCAAATCCATGGCCATGATTCATGGTAATTATCATTTTGTTAAAGCATAAGCTGCGGTTCTTTGGAGTTCCTCACTAGGGCCAAGCGATTCTCCATACACATGCTGCACAAACCCACATACACACAATAACAGGCAAGGCTGCACAACCCCATTTCCCTGTGCCGAGACCCAACACCACTATGTGCACCCCCATCAGCAGCTCCCTCTATTTCTACTCCTTCTGCCCCACCTAAAGCATACTGGAAGACAGACAAGGAAAAAGCGATCTCATAGGAATCACCTCACCTCCTCTTTTCTCGTAGGTCATCGACAAAGATTAGGACCTTAACCAGAAATTACTAGCAAATTACTTCAACAGTCCTTACAACTGGTTGTGACACACTGAGTCACAAAACTGATATTAAGAACTATTGACTTAACTAGTTACTGAATGCATAAAGATGGTGTTGGAAAAGGAGAAAGCAAAGACTAACAAACGATCGTCCTTTGGAAAGCACAAATAAACTGTTTCATAATCTTTAAAGTCTACACTACGTGTATTTTATGGCAAAAATTACATATTAATAGGACTATTAGAAATTTAGGGATTCACAAAAGCTTTAAGACAAAGGCCTAACTAAAAATAGATTATTATACATCATCCACTACATCAACAAAAAGGACAAAAACCACATGATCACCTCCACAGATCAGTTGATGTTCCCCAGACGGGGAAGAGTGGCACATGTTCAGTGACGCTAATCATTTGTAGCCATGTGTAAGATTCACTTTAACATACTAAAATGCCCAGGCCTATGTGCTGTCTTTCCTCCTTCAGATCTGACGAGGTGATTTTGCCAACTGACCAACTAACTTAGAATGCAGACCCAGCTGTATACGACATGGTAAAAGGCAGGAAGAACTCCATCTTAAAGATAAGATTGCATTTTAACACCCAGAAAGTTCAAGAGGCAGGATTCTTTAACAAACAGACAATACCTCAGCCCACCTTGGGGGCTGGGCACACAGCCTTTTGATGTTATCCCAGACCAAGGCGCCAGTGTCCCAGAGAGAAATCGAGGCAGAAAATTCATTACATTAAGTTAATCTTTAATATTCAGAGCCCACTTAACAAGTCCACACCTCAAAGTTTTCTTCATGTTGTACAAAAATCCTCAACTGCCTATAAAACCCCCAGATAAAGCACCATCACGGACTCTCTTGTCCCCTCCAGACCTGAGCTGGGAGCTCTGTCCTTTCACTTTATCTCTAAATAAAAGCCTGTACCTTGCTCTCCTGTCTTGACTGTTTGTGGAGCTCATTCTTCGTCTTCGTGAACAAGAACCCCGGCATCACTAAGAGGGACCCTCTATCCTGTCCTTACGACTAGACAAAAAGAGCAAACCTTAAGTAAAGTGATGGGAGCAGGGCTGTCTCCCAGGAGCCATTCGGAACACCACCTCCCTTTCCACTCCTTTCAAGAATGTCTTACAAGTTCACAACTGTGGGACAAGAAACAAAATAACCAAAATTAGTATGACAAAAGCAGAGGATTGAACCCAAACAGCTGCTACTACAGCAAGGGGAAAACCAACCAACCACCATCACAAAATCTGTCCACACTTTTAAATACATTTTATGAGTCCAACACAGAGGCAGATCAGCCATGTGAAGATGGGTTGTCTACTATCTGAAACATTATAATACAGCTCCACTGTCTGGCTTTATCTTAAAGGGGAAGTCCCCAGCAACAATCTATTTCAATAAAGCCACATGGTTTGCAGCAACTGCTTCTCTTTGTCTGCCAACCGGTCAGGAGAGAGCCCCTTTCAGAGGTGGAAGAGAGCAGGGAGCTGAAGTCAGTGCCTCCCTCCCTCCCCACACTGTCAGCCAGGCCGACCACCCACACCCCATGTCAGAGGAGCTGCAGAAATGGCTGTCCCCTCATCAAGTTTCCACTCTTCCAGAAGGTTCCAGCCCCACCTAATGTCCTGCCTGAATGTCTGGCTTACTGTTTCACAGAACCAGCCCAACATAGAAAGGAAACAAAATCCAAACACCTGGGATGCACACAGATAGCTAATTCCTCCCCAGGTGCTCCTACAAAGGACATGGAAAGAACTGACAGGATCGGTCTAGGTCATCAGCTTTGAGTTGATATTCTGGGTGTCATTCAACTATTATTTATTGCGTGCCCAGTCAGAACAATGCACTGTCAATACATACCCAGTTAAGTCGGTACCAGGGTTCTGAGATGATTACGTTTCACAGGTGCACAGACAGCAATATGGAGTTAAGGCCTCTGTCCACGAACAGGGAACAACTGCTCCTTATTGATTTACATGAGCACAAAAAGGATATGCCAATTTGCAAAAGATTTGTAGCCTCTGCTATGCCTGGAACGTTGCCAGAAAACTCACGGAAGAATACATCTGCTCATACACACAGAGAGCAGCAAGACGTACTATGCAAACGTAAGGTCACCAAGAGGCTGCCTCTCTACAAACATTTCCCACCCTTTTAGCCAACCTTTTCCCCACCATCTCCCTCTTTCCTCTTCCACTGAAGACTGCGAACTTTTGTTTTCCACGACTTTAAATCACTGTTGTAACAAGCAATTTACAGAAGGAAGAGCAAAGAAATGCACTGTTCTTCACTCCCAATTTTCCTCCACACTTCAGTCAATAGAAGAAAAACAGTAACATACACAGGAAGCTGCTCCCTGAGGTCATCCCCGAATCCCCGCTGAGCCAGCACCGCTCCAGGGCTGTGAGTGGAAGGGCTGCAGGGCCACTATAGATAAGCCACAAAGAAAACCAGAATAAAGCTAATTTGTCATGACACCATTTTCTTACTTCCATTATGCCTCATTGTGGACATACCACACTGATTTTTTGGTAACTCTATTCAAACTTGCTTTTGAAAGACTTTTTCCCCAAAAAGAGTAAATGCTCAGAGGGTAGGAGAGAAGAGAAAGTGTGTGATGGCATAGTGGCAGATAAGGTAGGAACAGGTGCTCCAGGAAATGAGAAGTGTTTCAAAGCAGATCAGAACCTAGAATCTTTGCAAAGGTATGGAGTTTATGTGTCTCCTTTTCAAGAACAGAGGACCATTCCTGTCCACACTGTACAGGTTTTTCTTCCAGGCATCTGTGGTGACAGCTGTCCTAGAAATACATGATAAACCTGTTGTCTTCCTTCCTGGTCATCATCACTTATAATATTGTGGAAAGACCCGTGAGAAGATGGCTGAGGATACAGATGCCCCAGGGGAAGCTGAGACCAGAGGGCTGGGAGTCTAGAGGAAGGGGCGCCATGAGCTAGTTAAAGGAGGGAGGGGGGATAAGGGAAGAGGCACTGGGTGGGGCTCGGACCACCCCAAGTACACCTGTGACAGGGAAGAACCATCCGCAATATTTAAAACGTCTGGACAAGTAGTGACTCTCTCTCTACCATCTTACTACACTGATGGATAGTGATTGCAATGGAGTGTGTGGGGGGGACTTGATTATATGGGTGAATGTTGGAATCACAATGTTCATTTGCTCATGCAAAACCTTCATAAGATTGTACATCAATATACCTGAATAAAAAATTTTAAATAACCACTTAAAAAACAAAAGTTCTGGAGAAACAAGGAACATTATTTTGTGAACTTTCAAGTAGTGTTGTTAACTAGAATCACCGTGCTATACACTACATCTCCAAAACTTATTCATCTTGTAACTGAAAGTTTGTACCCTTTGCCCAACATCTCCCCATTCCTTCCACCTTCCAGCCCCTAGAAATGACCATTCTGTTTCTATGAGTTTGTTTTCTTTGGAGTTCACATGGTATTTGCATTTCTCTGAGTTATTTCCCTCTGCATAATGCCCTTCAGGTCCATCCATGTTGTCACAAATGGCAGGATTTGCTTCCTTCTCATGACTGAAGAATATTCCATTACACACACACACACACACACATACATACACACACACACCTTTATCCATTGAAAGGACATTATTTTTAAGGCATATTGAAATCTGGACTTTTTAACATAAAGAACCTGTTCAAGTAGGAAATCACCAAGTGTAAAAACATGAATGAACCCCTTCCAGGGCTCCAGAGGTGTGTGTCCCGCCCGCCCAGCTCTCTGACAGAGGAGGAGCATAAGGGGCTTGAAGCGTCCATCACTAACTCTGGAAACACCCCAGCTGGAAGGACATCAATGTCCCTCAGGGCGAGAAGGGGCCTCGGAGCCCGCTGTGCCCCTCACACCCGCCCCAGGCCCCGGGTGTGGGCGTCCCCAGGGCCCATCCTGGCTCCTCTCCCAGTCCTCACACTCCTCCCTGGGGGTGCTCCGTGCATCCCCACTGGAACACTGGGCAGAACTTAAAATGATATACTAGTTAATGATAACAGATAAAAATGGAGACTGTTTGATTCATTAACTATTTGCTAAGGGCCAGGCATATGTGAGAGGCTCCATATTACATATTTTTCACCATTTAATTAATGCTTCTTTGTCCCAACAGTCAATAGCCCTGTAGGGGCAGCAGCCATGTGTACATTGCATGTTTATAAACCCAACCCCTGACATAGATCTAGACATAATAGGCACTTAATAAAATGGGATGAATTCATATTGTTCAACCCCCTTACTTCAGAGTGGAGCATACTGTGCCTCTAAACAATTAGATGCTATGGGCAAAGTCATACCCCAGACGATGACATGCCCCAGAGTAAGACCAGTGCTTCCTGAGGAACAACACTGATGGTAAAGGCTCATCAGACACTGCTTGGGGGAAAGCAACTTTAAGAGAGGTATCATCTGGATTAAAGTACCCTTGAATTGGACAAAGAGCACCACATTCAAGCCCCAGGTCTGTGTCTCTGCAGTGGACACCTATGAATAGCCTCCCAGAGCTCCTTTCCTCCTAACAAAGAGCCTCACTGGCATTGCACTTGTGAAGAAGCTAACCTCACTCTGCAGCATCAGTACACACCCCAGGGTCACACCCAGCAGGGGAGTCCACAATGAGCCTACAATGACCAGTGCAGAGCCAACCAACAGACTCACCCAGGTCCGCCTTAGTGAATGTCAAGACCTCTGCTTCTGATGCTGTTTGATGGCCCTTCCACAGTCGATGTAGCACTCATTCATGAGATTTAGAACTCCCTAACACCAGCATGAATCTCTGGATCAAACCATACCTGAAGCCCATCCCATGGCTGGATTTCTCAGTTACAAGAACCACTAAATTCCTTTTATTATTTAAGCCTGTCTGGGGGTTTTCTTTTGCTTGCAGCCAAAACAAAATCCTAGTATGTACTAGATGTCTAACACTGGAAAAGTAAACATGGAGATAACTTTCACTTCAAAAGGACATCTTGTACATCAATGAAGGACAAGAAAGGACCTAAAACAATGTCTGGCACTTAACCAACCCTAAATATTCTTTACTTCTATGGAAGGCTCCACCACCAAGTTCCTTTAAATAGCCTTTTCACCCAATACACTAAAGAAATGATTTACAAATGATCTTCCACTTAGCAAAGCAGCAAGAGCAGCCAAAAATAAAGGCATAAAAAGGTTAAATGTCATTGATAACTGAAGCTCAATGCAAAATGGAAACAAACATCCCTTAAGTTATAATAAACATCTACATAATGTCTACAAGCACACAGAGTCACAGTCTGTATTATACATATACCCACGTATAAGCAAAAATGTGATGCAATGAAAATCTAATTCTTACAAAACAAGAAGACATCCGCTGAACGAAGGGGGCCGTCATCAGCTGTGCTGCGTTTGGCCCCCTCCCTGCCCACCTCCACTCCCTCCCCATCCCACCTCCCAGCACGCACAGTACACATGGAGGGACCAGGGCAAATAAGGTTCCGGACAAGTGGGCTGACCCCAAGACTGCAGTGCTCTGTAGAGGGGGTTCCCTAGGCGAGCAGGACAAGCCAGAAAAAGGAGGTAAAGATGCGTCCTTGCAAGAACCATCCAGAGGCAAAGCCAGACAAGCCAGGTTGCCTCAATTTCACAGGGCACAGTCGAGGCCGGACACGGGAGAAAGGGCCAAGGAAGTCAGAGGTCAGAAAGTGGGGAAGGAAGAGTGAAACTCAGCCAAGACAGTAGTAGCCAATATCAGCAATAGTCACTACTTACTACGCACAACACCATTAAGACCTTTACTTGTGTTACAGATCTCACTTAATTCTCACAAAAACCCTTGAAGCTATTATTCTCCCTATTTTTTAACTTACGGAAAAATTTTATCATACACAGTAGTAAAGAGAGCAGTTCATGAAACGTTATCGGTAATGGCTAACTATAAAAGTAATCTCTCTATGGCAGCTCTTGATTTATCGGTACTTCCTCTACCTGCTTCCCACCACTGTTCTCACCCTCAGCACCAAGAAATCACCGGCAAGACATGTCAGCAAGTTCAGGCAAAAATTTGAGTCAACTTCATAGTTTTGACTTCGTAAGCTTATGGACTGGTTTCTAAAGCACGTGAATCTCCCTTCCCCTGGTAGGAATAGGCTCCATCTCTGCTCTGGCATCAGCAGTGACCCCAGAAAACACCAGTGAGACAGCACAGTTGTGCTGCCATGTCGGTCCCTCCCTGCCTCTGACCCGCAGACAAGGGAGGAGACGCGATGAGGTAGCAGAGACCTGAAAGGACCAGCCAGGGGACTCGAGGCGTAACAGCGCAAGAGTGGTTGGTGCTAAGAGGGCTCCTCTCATATTTATTGATCAAATGGTTGTTAACAATAAAATTCTGTACAGGGGACTCAATACACAATCATTAATCAACCCCGAGCCCAACTCTCAATAGCCTTCAGTCTTCTGGAACAAGTTCTTACATGGTGAACAAGCAAGGGCAGTCATATCACAGAAACTGTTTCAGTTTTGATCACGTATCATGAACTATAAACAGTCAAGTCAGATATGATTATTCATTTGATTAATTTATATATGAATCCCACATTTCCCCCTTATTTTTTTAATAAAATGCTGAAGTAGTAGGTTGATGCAAGAGAAAGATAGGAAGCACAATTTTGTGCTGTAAAAAGGCAAGTGTGGATGATCAGGTCTGTGCTATAGACTAGGTATTAATCCAAGTTAGACAAGGGCAACAAAACAGCCATGCGTGCAGAGGATTTCTCTCAAAACTGGGGGGTGAGGTTCTAAGCCTCACCTCTGTTGGCCCCCAATTTCTCACCTGATGGCCCCCCCGCAACTGTGCCTGTCTTAGGTTGTTCCTCCCTTGAGGAATCTTACCCGTCTCTGGCTAACCAGCCATCTTCGGGGTAGCTGGTAAGTGAGAGAGAAGCAATGTTCATTGAAAAGGTTAGCTTTTTACTTCTTTGCAGATTTATGCCCTGTGGCTTCTATGCCCAGCACTTGGAAGAATTATGATACAAGGTAATTTCAAATATGAGGCACGAATTCTAGTAAAGGGCTGTAATTAGGAAGGAAGAAGAAAAGCTATAAGCTATAGAAGTAGCAGATAGAAGAAAACAGGAGAAGACTGATTATTTCTATGACATAACTTCTTGTAGAGTAATGTGAGCATGTACAGGTTTTAACAAACCACTAATTAAATTGCATACACACATTAACAGAGTAGGAATACAGATACATAACAAAAGCAGACCTACAATTTCTGGCCATATCCAATGAAACCAAGAAAACCAGTTAGGTAACCCAGGCATTTGTGAAAACTTATCAATAATATGATGGATATTGTCTAATTGATTTTGAATAGTTTGAGAAAAATCAGATAAATTAAAATAACACACTCCTGGAAACTGTTCACATCCCCTATGTTCTTCTAACAGCAGATAATCTATAGTAGCACGATTCTGAAGCACCTCAGATCAATTACATCAGAACCTCCAGTGGGACTGAGCCATCAATGGTTTTAAAAGCCCCACAGGTGATTCCCGTGGGCAGCAACAACAACTTCCAACCCCCTGCAGAACTGTAGGAAGGATACAGACAAAAGTGATCTTCACACTTCTCCATGGAAATACGGCTCCAAACGAGTGCCGTTATATCTACATCTACCTTCTACTTACCCAGGGGGTTCACAAAAATCTGCCCCTTTCCAAGTTATCTTTTTCTTCTCCTGTGAACTTGCATTTGGTTTCAAGACACTGTCATGATCCACAAGCTCAACAAAAGAGGTGCCCTGCTGCCCACTAACAGCATGCAAAGTTGCCTCACACCCTGTTGGCAAGTTTCCAGTCATTGCAGGGCTTCTGAAACCTCAGGCTGGGCACTACACAGACTGCGGGCCCCACCCTGGAGGTTCTGATTCAGGACGCCTAGGGTGCGGCCCCAGAATCTGCATTCCTGACAAGGTCCTGGAGAAATTCTGAACTAAATACAAAAGAAAGCTAATGGTTAAGTTGAATTACACTGTCATTGGGTCAAGACAGCCAGTGCCCTGAGACTACTGGTCAGTTTCAATGAACAAGGTGATGATTAGAAACTGTCCTTGAGAAGGACATTACAAAGATTTCTATACATCACAGATTATCTAGAGACTTGCTATTCCAAGTGTGATGCACAAGCCAACCATCAGCATCACCAAAAACCTGGTTACAAATACAGAACCTCAGGCCTTACTCCAAACCTGCCAGGTCAGAGACTGTCCTAGTAGGACCCCTGGGGGATTCAAATGCACATTACATTAGTTTCGCCAATTTCTTCAATCAGATAACAGATACTTACTGAGCACCTACTCTGCCCTCTACATAACAGTGAACATGGCAGACAAGCCTCTGCCCTTGTGGAGTTTATACAGAGCAAAGGATGAATCCAAAGCCCAGAGCTATGGGCCTTTTCATGGCCTCAGAGCCAGTTAGGGGTGGAAACAGCTCTAGAACTGATGTTTTCCAATTCCCTGTAGAGCAGTAGAAACATGACAGGCAACTGCTTCTATCAGAGTCACAAACATAATTCTCAAGAAAGAGGATATTGAAAAATAAATTAGAAACCCAGTTTCTACATATCAAAGTGGGAAATATAGCACCAGAAATCATCTCATAAATCCCTAGTCTGACCAACCCAGCATTGCTAGATTATGTTGGCCAACACAGAATGTTTATTTAGGGAAATTTTTCTTAGACGTCTCAGAACAGGATGAACAATGAACACATGTTAGGAGGAAAAATATCTTGTCCACAGGCATTACCTAAATACTCAAACCCTTTCCTTTGGTACTTTAAAAAAATCTATTCAAACAGTAAGTCTCCTGATTTGTCCAAAATGTACACTTTGGTAATGGTACATTTAGATAACGATCTGCTTGTTGGTGTTTTTTACTTCTTCCTAATCTTATTATCTAGGCAGAGCAGTGCCAACATTTGTTCACCGAGGTGCTGTACATGAGCCCCTCCATTGCACTGTCCTTATCATAAGAAGAAAAGAACCGCGCTTGGGCCAGGTAATTCAGGGAAACAGGCACACAGGTAGCACAGATGAAATGGCAGAGCCAGACAAAATCTATATCTATTTGCTGCCTCTGAATTCCTTCTACTACAAGTAACGGTCCCTGGACCTCCCACTTGGGAGCATGTCAGAAATGCCCGAAGTCCCAGCATGGATCTGCTGAGTCAGCACCTGCATTTTAATCCCTGAAGATTGATATCCACACTGATATCTGGAAAGCACCGCACACTGTATCCTAAAGCCAATCGCCAAACATCTTGGGTTCACACCATAAGCAGACAGCAGCCAATCACCCAAGCCTTGAAGCCAGCAGAAAGGGCTGCTTGTCAGCAATTTAGAGGGCTTCCTGCATGGAGTCTTTCTAAACAGCTGCCTAGAGGATGCTGGACAGAAAGAACAACTTCTCTCCCTGAGCACAATGCCAGGGAAGTCTATAGTTCTGATGCTAACATCTGAACACACCCACGAAGACACAAATATTGTCATGATTCAAATCCTCCTGGCATTAACCATGGTGGCAGACTTAATGAGATGAGGAGGAAAAACACTATTGTTCTTAGAATAATAATTAGCTATGCATCCTAGTGTCTCTCTAAATGTAAATGGTCCTTAGATTCTGAAAACCTGATTGAGGGCTCTTACACCTAAATATAAATTGGATCCAAATGGATCACTATTAGGAGGAAGAGAGGGCTTGGGGATAGAGCCAAAGGAATAGTCACCCACCAGCTTTTCCTGAGTCATCTAATCCAAAATTGAGTTGTTTTGAGTCTCTCAAAATGTGGATCACAGGTCATCCACTTCAGAATCACTTGAATATTACAAATGCACATTCCTTATAACAAGAATCCACATTGTTAACACCACCTTCCCCATGGATTCCTGCACACACAACATGAAGCAAATTTTCTGTGGAAAGACTCATCAGAAAAGTTGAGTGTCTTGCCTAATTTCATTCACCAGGAAAACGACCATGGCTAAAACACCACATTCTGGCCCTTTTAACTCAATCAAGATGTCAAATTTAAAAAAAACAAGGGACAGGGAAGCACTGTCCTATTGCCAAATCGTTATTTCCCATGGGAGGCAAGAGCAATCCTTTCCCAAAAAAACAAAGGAAAGATCTAGTCTCTTTTGTAGCTGTATTTCAGGGGCTTTTCTGGGCCCCAATCCCCAGGATGGAACCAAGCCTGCCAAGAGAGTCAATGGGAAGCATGCTATATGTGCCGTGTTAAGCAGCTGGCTGGTGGCTGGGTATGAACACCAAATATAATCCCAATGGCCTGATGAGAGTTCATTACACTTACATTCAAAGTCTCAGTGAATACTACTCAAAGTAGTTGAGACTCTTCTTTCCATTATGTAAGCCTGGGCCACTCATTACCTGGGCATACCCACACTTACTCTAAGGCAGTGATTCCCAAATGGACTGGCTATAGGAGAGTCACCTGAGGCTCTCTCTAAAATACAGACTCCTGAAGCCCCTCAGAATTGGAGATAATAATTCAGAGATGAAAAGCAAATCCGTAACAGTACAAGGGGGAAAAGACTCCCATGTTGTCAAGTTGAATGGGAATGGCCTCTGTATGACATACTAACTAGGAGCCATACAAGAGAAGATGGAACCATGTAACTGAATCTAACTTTTAAAAAGTAAAATGGCAATACATAAGTCCAAAGACATTGTAAACAGAAAAATTACTTGCAACTCAAAGGACTTCCTTAATACATTAAGAGCTTCAACAAATGGGTAAAACAGACGAACAACATAAAAACACGGCACAAAAGTATGAATAATTGTCAGAAAAAAAAGGCTTTTTAAATAAGAGAACACTCAACCCCACTTAAAGGAGAAATGCAAATTAAAAAAATAATCTAATCTTTTGTAAGGACAAAGATCAAAAAGGGTAACGGTGTGGAAACGGAACGGGGGAGGGGGTGGAGGCCTGGGACAGCTGAACACCCGGCCCTGGGGCTCTGCTTTCCGAGCAGAAACCTACCTTGTGTGGTGCTCTGGAGGATGGCAGCTCGGACCGGCGGAGTCCTTGAGAGACTTGACATTTCCGGCTGTTTGTGGAGGACGGGATACACACTCGGCCGCTCTGGCTTCAGGGAAAGGGAGGCGGTCCGAGAGGCTTCCTTGCGGCAGGAGGGAAGCTGAAGGGGCGGGGTTTGCGCGGAGCTTGCTGCGCGGGGGAGGGGAGAGCCGGATGAGCTTGTCAGCGAGTGCTCTGCCCAGTAGGTTGGAAACTTTGGGGAGCTTCAGGCGTTCCATCCCCCTGGCTGCCTGCTCAGCTCCGAGGCCCGCCACTGTGACACGCAGCCTGCTCAGCTCCGAGGCCCCTCACTGTGACAGGCAGACTATTGTGCCTCCCTCCTAGCCTGCCCGCAGTAGTTCACAAACCCGCAGTCACTGTGCTGGCGTAAAGCCAGCCAGAGGGAGGCCCCGCCCACCACAGCTAGAGACGCCCAGCACAGAGGCTTACACCTGTGTGCTCCGCCCACTGGCTCTGACACCAGAGACAGGCAGCGCCGCCAGGAATCAGCAAACAGATCTCTCCTACCCCCAGGCACCAGCGACACTCCCCTATGGCCCCCAACCTCACTCTATGGGCTGAGCAGCTCCAGAGACTGGAGCTTCTGGGCACTAGTGGGCACCTCACAGAAATATGACATGTCAGAAGAACATGGTTCAGACCAAATCTCACAAACCCAAGAAAAAGGCCCAAATGAAACCAAACTCACCAATCTGCCTGAAAGAGAGTTCAAAATAAAAAAGACATATGCACCCTTGTGTTTATTGCAGCACTATCTACAATAGCCAAGAAATTGAAGCCACCTAAGTGTCCATCAGTAGACAAATGGATGAAGAGGTGGTGCATATATACAGTGGACTATTATTCAGCCATAAGAAGAAAACAAATCCTAACATTTGCAACAACATGGATGGAGCTCAAGGGTATTTTGCTCAGGTAAATAAGCCAGGCGGAGAAAGACAAGTATCAAATTATTTCACTCATCTGTGGAGTATAACAACAAAGAAAAAACTGAAGGAACAAAACAGTAGAAGACTCATAGAACCCAAGAATGGACTAACAGTTACCAAAGGGAAAGGGACTGGGGAGGATGGGTGTTAAGGGAGGGATAAGGGGGGAAAAAAAGGAGGCATTGCTATTAGCAGACATAATGTAGCGGGGTCGGGCATGGGGAGGGCTGTACAACACAGAGAAGACAAGTAGTCACTCTATAGCATCTTACTACGCTGATGGACAGTGACTGTAATGGGATATGTGGGGGGACTTGGTGATGGGGGAGTCTAGTAAACATAATGTTCCTCATGTAATTGTAAATTAATGATACCAAAAAAAAAATGCAAAATGTATGAACATTATTTTACCATCCTTGATAGTCAATGAGCCATTTGCCTTCAGTTCTTTCCAAAAATGTACCCAAATTAGTGCCAAAGAAGAAAAGAGCAAGTATCAGAAGCATCTGTGGCTGAGTAAAGGGATATGGGCAATGACATGAGCCATGATCTCTGACCCACACATACTTTATGGGCGAATCAGAGAGAGGCGATTTCCTGACTTGGCTGCCTTTCAGTAACACCTGGGCAGCTTAAGAAGACCAAGGTCTGGGCCCTGCACTAGAGGTTCTGGTTTAACTGGTGTGGTGTGTGTCCTGGGCTTCTGCATTTAGATACACCAACACTGCAAACCTGACTCAGAGGGTCTCCGAATGGTGTAGCAATAGTTGAGAAAACAATTTTGAAATTTATTTCAGCAATAACAGCAATAACAATACAGAACAGTATTAATAGTAAATACTAAGTGTTGAACAGTCTTAATAGTGAATACCAAGTGGAGGCCATGTATTTCAGTTTGACATTTTTAAGGAGAAAGAAGTACAAAAGTGCACTATGAAAACCAAATGCTAGGCATCGTGAGTGTGGAGATGATTTCATGGCCTTATGCATTTGTCAAAACCCACGTATACACACTAACAATTGTATGGAAATTCAAAATAAATTTAAAGCATGCAGAAAAATAGTCAAATGATATATTCATTTAACCCAGTAATTAACAATTGTATGGAAATTCAAAATAAATTTAAAGCATGCAGAAAAATAGTCAAATGATATATTCATTTAACCCAGTAATCCTCAATCTTTATATATACGAGTATCCCCATGAGGTCTTTTGATGATGCATGAGATCACAACACTTACACAGAAGGAGCTATTTTGAATGGAAGTCAATTATTGGTTCCGTACTATTTTCCAGAGATTCCAGATTTGTTTACTGTAAGTACTCCTTAGCCATCAGGTATGTGACGCTGTAGAAAAGGGCTCTTCCACTTGCAAATGATCTCCGGAATTTGTTGGATTGGGTTTGGTGGCAGGAGGTTCATCTTCAGTATGTTCATCAGATCTGGCTGGTAACAGGGGAAACTAAATGGCAGATCTGCAGCTTCCCCGTTGCTTTCCACTCAGAACTTTGTCAAGGACAGTGAGAAGTGAACAATACACAGTGTAAAGTTGGGGCTGGAAATGTCCAAGAGGAGCCTGGGATGTCTTCTTGAGTCAGACAGAAAATCACAGCTGGAAGAGACAAAACAAATGGGTCATGGCAACAGAATACAGGAGGCAACTCGAAAAGTCTTCCACTGGAATAAAAAAGAATAATGATGACAGTTATTTAAAAAACTCAACATGCATTTATCATACTCACCAACTGCAGTCCTAGTCATTTATCCCAGAGAAATCAAAACATAAATTCCCCCAAAAACCTATATATGCCATTGTTCACAGCTGCTTTGTACTAGCCACAAACTAAAGCAACCCAAATGTCCCTCTGTGTAGGAATGGCTAAACAAACTGCTGTATACATACCAGGGGATATTACAGAGCAAAAAAGACAAAAAAACAACTTAGGGGAATCTTAAGCCCATTTTATGAGTGAAAAAAGCCAGCGTCGAAAGCTCACATTATATGATTTTATTTCTATAACATGCTCAAAATGACAAGATTATAGGGCTGGAAACAGGTTAGTGGTTACTGAGGGCTCGTGATGGTGTGGGGGTGTGTGCAACTGTAACTGGAGAGCTCCACAGCTATCTTAGGGGTGTTGGAATTGTTTTCATCTTAATTATGGTGCTGGTGAGACAATCTCCACATGATACAATGTCACAGGACTACACACACACACACACACATATAACCAAGGTCAAGTTCCTGCTTTCAGTATTATACCATAATTAGGTAAGATGCAAATACTGGGGGAAAGTGGGTAAAGGGTCCCAGGGCTCTCTGAGTTCATGATGACTAAAAACAAAAAAAAACAAGCAAATCCCCATTAGTTATCCCGGGAATTTGTTAGGGAATTTATTCTGAAATTTGATTTTTAAGCAAAAGTAATTCAAGTATTTATCCTTCAATTACATTTCAAAGAATGAGTAACATTTCAAGGCAACCAAATTGTTGTTGAGGGAAAGTTTTGCTTCTGGACAAATTCCAGCTAACTAGAAAGAATTATAAAATTAGAAAAAATAAGATAATTTTGCAACCTCTAATGAAGCAATCAATATAGGGAACAATAATCAATATGTAAATATACTAAATGAGATATTGATGTGGAATCTTATAATGGACGAATCAGCCTGGCAATATCTGAGCCCACTGATCAAGCTTAATTATCAATTTCATCAAAAGTGGGACGAGCAACTGTCTTAATTTGGTGGGCTGTGATAACAACATACCATAGACCTGATTGTTTAAATAACAGACATTTATTTCTTACATCTCATTTCTGGAGGCTGGGAAGTCTAAGATCAAGGTGCTGGCAGATTTGGTGTCTGGTGAGGCTCTCTCCTTGGCTTGTAGACTTGACTGCCTCCTAGCTGTAGCATGGGCACTAATCCCATCATAGAGTCCCACCTCATGACATCTAATCCTAATTACTGCCCAAAGGCCACACCTCCCTCTGCCAGCACACTGGGCCCTTAGGGCTTCAGCATATGGATTTGGGGGAACACAGACGCCCATTACAGTGACACTGGGTATTTCCTGATGTGGTGTAGTAGAATGTGGTAGGAAGTTCATAGCACTATGAAGTACTTTTACCTCCACATCTCCAAATTCCAACCTGAATCTGCCTAAGCCTGTGGACTTAACTTCTAGTTTATAGAAGTGTGGAATATAATGGAACAAATTATATGACTCAGAATATGGAAGACTCCATAGTACAGGTAACCCAGTTTTTTCAACAAATAAATGGCATGAAAAATTAGGGTTGTATGATTATAGATTTAGGAGACAAGGACAAAATGCAATGTATGGACCAACTGTTAAAAACCATTACTGAGGTAAGCAGAGAAACTTGAATATGGGCTAAGTATTAGATGATATAAAAGAATGTTTTCATTTTTCTTAGGTGTGATTAGAGAGTTTTGGTTAGGCAAAAAATTTTGTTAGAGACACACTGAAGCATTATTTACTGCTATAATATTTGCAAATCATGTGTCTGACAAGGGACTTGTATCCAGAATAGCCAAAGAACATTTACAACTCAATAACAAGGAAATAAATAACCCAGTTAAAAAATGGGCAAAGGATTTGAATAGACATCTCTCCAGAGAAGATATGCAAATGAAAAATAAGCATATGAAAAGGTGCTCAACATCATTAGTCATTAGAAAAATGCAAATCAAAACCACAATGAAATACCACTTAAGACTCCCTAAGATGCTTATGGAAAGGCAAGTGATAAATATTGGTGAAAATGTGGAGTCTTCAAGCATTTCTGATGAGAATATAAAACGGTGCAGCCACTTTGGACACCAGTTTGGAAGTTCTTGAAAAAGGTCAAACATCGTTACGATATGAACTAGCAATTTCCCTCCTGGGTATATATGCCCAAGAGAAATGAAAACATGTCTGTGTGAAAACTTGTACATAAATGTTTATAGAGGCATAATTCAAGGGGAAATGGCATTATTCATGTTTTCCATTAAGTGAAAACCACCTAGCTGTCCATCAAGTGATCCATGGATAAATAAAATGTGCTATATCCAAACAATAGAATATCATTCGTTAATAAAAGGAGTGGTTGCTAGGGGCAGGGCGAAAGGGAGAAGAGTGACAGCTCCCCCTCCGACCCCCCACCTCCCAGACAGGGACACTCAACAGCTTTCCTGGTCATCTCCTGGGGGGGAGGAGGCAGGCAACATTTCCTTCTGCCTCACCCTTCCTTCCCTGGAGTGTGCAGCCTGTGGGTGCTCAAGTGTATGAGGCTTGCTGTTAGGCTCCCCATCCTGGGGAGCTTCCCTTCCTGCGCAGTTCATCCTCAGAGGTCATCAAACCTGAATTTGAAGGTTGTGTGGATTTGAAAAAGTAGCCTTAGTGCTTAGCTTATCTCACTATATCCCACTGTCACTCCAGGGGGAAAATACACTCCCAGCCTGGGGCAAGTTACCTTTGAAGCCGAAATCAGACACAGGGAGAAATAAAATGGGAGAACCCATTTATTGCTTACAAACTGTTGTCCACTTCTGCTTGCTGTGTCTCTCACAACCCGGCTGTAAAAAGGGACCCCACCCAACCTCTACTCCCTCCCCCATGTAATTATCTGTTGCTATGGAGATAGACTACATCTCTCCGCCCTTTGGAAACACTTATTGATATGGAGATTTACTAAAGCCAGGTGAGATTCTGCAAATATTGCAATTTTACCCACACCCACTTTCTCTTAGATTTTGACCTGGAGATTTTTTTCTTTTCTTTCTTGTCAGTTTTTTGTTGCTTTTAAGATGCGTTATATTTTTCCCAACACATATAATTCTTTTCACCTGATGCGTTGGTTCAAGCAAACTAGCTTGCATTGTGGGTAAAATTGTAATATTCCAAGAATATCTTGCCTGGCTTTAGTATATCTGCATGTCAATAGGCGTTTGGGGGTGGAAAGAAGTGTGGCTTTAGTGCATTTGCATCATTTCTCAGGGGTGGAGAGAAGTTCATCTCTGTATCAGTGGATATGGCAAGGAGGGCTTATCTGTACCTGAGAGGTGAGGGAGAGGGCCGGTTTTGCTTCTGCTGGAGCAGGAGAGAGAAACCGCCCAGGACTACTGTTTGTAAGCAATAAATGAATTTTTCTCCCTTTGACTGATTTCGGTTTTTAGACGTATTTTGCCCTGGGATTTCCTCTCCCCGGACTTACACCATGTTCCTGGAAGCCACATGATCTTAAATCCCTTAATCATTTGAAAATTGTAGCCACTAACTTCCAGGGGGCATTGAGGCTGCCTGGTGGTGCTCTGCCATTTCTCTGGGTCATCTCCATCCTTAAAGACCCTCACACCTTTCTCTTTCCTGCTTTCTTCGGATCTCTTTTTACAGTGCACCTCATGAGGGAGTACTTGCTTGAGAACTCTATAAGAAGCAACACTTGCATCCCCATTACTATCTTCCTTATATGTCTTAGTAATAATCTTACAATACTAATCACCAGCTAAGATACTAGACTTTTATTTGTTGATTATCTCAGGGTTGGTCTACTGGGAATATTAAACTCCCTAAGAGCTGGGATTTGCATGGTCTGCTCATGATCTTCACTGCTCATATCTGCTATGAGAGAAAATGCATGACAAGTACCTAGTTTTGGAACAGATTGTTGTACATTTTCGATCAAATATTTGTTTTTGGAAAACCTGTCTGTTGTGAAAATTTATGTTCCAAGATCTGTGTGGGTGAAGCAATCTTTACCGAGAAGAGAAGTTTGATGTGCTTCTCTTACTGTAAGCACCACATTAACATAGTGATGTGCCAGGGAGATTTCTGTTTGTTTCTCATTATTATTCTTATCTCAAATTAGTGTTTCAGAAAATACTGTTTCCTCTGTGCTTAATGCAGGATCAGATGTTTATAGTTTGTGTCTAGCTGGGTTGCATGGATGGCCAGTGCTGCAATAATGTCACAGTGCATGATGTTCTGGGGCTGACGGTGGGATCTGTACTGATGATGGCCACGGTCTCACTGCTGCCTGATAACTTTGAGCAGGGAAGACTGTCTGCCTCATCGAATATTTAGGATAACGATTTAGGTGTTATAATGAGCTGGACTTCATAAGATAGATCAAAGATGATGATGCCAGTTGTTTGACATCTCCCTGTGTCTACACACTTTACAAGTATCCTCTCTTCTTTCTTTGGCTGATGGGACAGGAACATGATGATGCAAACAAAAGCATGAAAATGGGCTTATGTGTTTCCACTTCTGCTCTCTTGTGCCCTGCCTCTTGCCATGAGAACATGCACGGGCTAGCCCGCTAGAGGGATGTGGTTTCTGCACAGAAAAGAGATGAATCATCCCAGGAGAGGCAATCCTAGAGCAGTCAGCTTCCAGTGAGTCAGTCAGAGATGGCAACTGGCTGAGTGAGCCCACCTGAGGTTCTCCAAGTCCAGCCCTGGAGATCTGCAGAACTTTCCAAGCAACCTGTGGACTGGTGAGGAATAATAATGTGGCTGCTGTTGGCCATTAAGGGTTAGTTTTTTATGCCGCAGTAGTCAACTGATAGATGGTGCAGGCAGAAGACAATCTGTGCCGCTTTTGTGGATTATTTCTGTTTTTGAGGGAGGTGCTAGTTCCTGTTGACATTCATGTTCACTTTCAAACAATAGAAGACCGCCACCTACTGTCCAACATGAGAACTGCTGTGTATTGGTTTATTGTGATTTCAGATCCACTTGTTTGTGGCTTCCATGAATTTATGGAAGAATTTGTTTACTTTGGGGAGGCAGGGTCAGAACGATATCATCAAAATTGTGCTACCACTTGTTTATTAGCACGAACAAATGGCAGAGGGACTGTGATGTAATGGACATTTAAACCTTAAATAACAAGAATTCGTGAGGACTTACGGAGAGTGCTTGGTCTCTGCAAGGTTACTTTTTGCTGATCTAAATAGCTCACTGAAGACCTTGGAACTGATTAGGAAAAATTCTGAGATGCCCTAAAATTAAGTGACATAAGGACTGGGTTATGGGACAGGGATAAGACAGAGACAAGGGAAATAAATCAGTCAACAGCCACAGGCTGTAGCTAACCAGAGACCCCACGTTCCTGGATGAAATCATTTGAACAATTACCTAGAAGGCCCAGAACACTGCATCCCTCTTACACATGAACACTGCCCGACCATCACCAACAACCGATCCACGAGCCTTCTTTCCGGACTAACCCACTGTCTACAGACTTTCCTGCTTTGGGTTAACCCACCTTCCTTATCTGTAGCCAGTGTGAATTTAAGAACTTTCTTTCCTGGAGATCCCTTATAAATGTGCCCTATTTCTTGCGTCTGGTGCACAGGATGTTTCTGTTAACTGGTCTTGCTGGCTGGAGAAGCAGAAGCTTCCTGTCCCAGGACTCAGCCCTTATCTGGCTGTATCTGTAAAGGTTCCGTCAACCCTTTTGTTTCAGAAATCTCTCTGGCTCTAGAGTTTCTGATTCGTCAGGGCCTTAGCTCCTGCTGTGGCAAGGCGACTCCTTGCAGGCAGTGGTGAAATGCACAGTGGCCTCAGGAAGGAGATCATCTTGCCTGCCAACACCAGCTCCTTCCTTCTACCGACACCGTGTAGCAACAAGGACTTCTGATCTGTGCTGGCCGCTGGACGTCAGCTCTGGGTTGGCTAAGCCAGCCTGTCTGAATCACCTTGCAGGCAGGTTCGCCTGAGCTGGATTTGGACTTGTTCTCTTTCATCTCCCCTTTGCCTGGAACAATCGTGTAATTAATCTACCACTGGTTCAGAGCATGTTATTTCTTTATTGACTCATTAGGAGTCATTCTCCTGTATGCCATGGGCTTGAGAAATATTATTGTAAAGTATAATTCACACAGTGAACCTGTGTTAAATGAATTACCAAAAAAGACAATCTCATTCTCCGAGCACAATTCGCCACAAACAAAACATGAACCGTCTCTGTTCAGTAAAGTGTCTAGAACAGTGTAATAATCAAAATGTCAACTCCTTTAAAGATCAAAGTTCCTCCTCTCTCCTGCCTGAGAACTGTGTTGGGCCCTGAGGCCTGTGCTGGGAGAGGGGCATGCGGTTGGCTCCTCTGAACCTGCCCAGCTCCTGCCTCAGCTCCTCAGGGCGGTGGGTGGGAGGGAGAAACCAGAGGTGTGTGGCGGGTGCAGATCCACTCCCACACCCTTGCCCAGTCGGCCCTGGCAGCACTTCCAGTCTGGCTCCCTTTCTTGTGGAAGCCTTCTGTGCACTTCTGGGCCCTTCTCCCACCAGGAGCCTCCAGTACAATCCCCGTAATGGGTACAATGCCTATTTTTAAAAATACATTTTCATGCATGTATAGAGAAGCAAATTAGATCGCAACCCTTGTGACACGTTTTCACAAGGTGAGCACATTGTATGGCCACCCCTAGACGGGGAGCTGGAACAGGATGAGGAGCATACGGACCCTGCCTTTCCTCTTTGTTGCTACTCACCCTTGCCCCCATTTTAACTGCTAACCCCACAGATAAGCAACTGAACCGCTTTTCTCTGATAAACCTGGTTGGCTTTTCAAGGACAGGAAGTCCTCTGCTAGCTCTCAGCTGATCAGTTTACCCCAACATATGCAAACAAAATTCACTGTTTCCAGGCTGATAAATTTTCTGGTTTCCTTTGTTCCCTGACTCAGTCTACCACTTGTGCACTTACATGTGAACAAACAAATAATAGGCAATGTCACTGAGTGGTGATCAAAGGAATATCTCTGAGTTATTTTTTTTGACAAATAACTACTCCTAGATGGCTTGAGAAATGACGTAACATAGTAAAGGCAGCGGTAAAGGGCTGTAAAATATGATAACTTTTTTGACTGTAAAGATTAGTTATTCTTAATCTAGTCACATATGGTTCTTACTTTTCTTTCAAATTTCCAAGCACTTAGGGAAATGTTATTTATTTCTTAGGTAATATGAGATTAATAAAACATTCTCTATTATTTCCACTTCTACCAGAAATCATGTTAAGCATGAATTGTTAAATTCCTTTTAAATATTTTAATCAGTGACATAAAAATGGATCAGCTTTAACCATGATCCATCCTTAGTTTCAACATTTTTTAGGATTTTGCAACAAAGAGGGGAATAAAAATGATTCAAAGCAGGACATCTCATTTGTTGCAAACACTGCTGGGTTCGAGATTCCAAAACACTTTTAGAAGGTTGGGATGGTTTAATGGACCAATGAACAAGTCTAACAATGGTATCAAATTGCATTTTTTTTCTGTTCCTCACTGCTTGAGGGGATCTTTTTACAAATTCTGTATCTATTGACGCACTACCAAGGGGAAGAACAATATCACCACTGGCCTTATTTATTGATACACAAGCTTATACCAGTTTGTTATCATCCAACTGTATCTTTCTCTGGAGATCATCCATTGCTTTATTCCCAAAAAGATTTCTCAGATTTCTAAGTCTCCAAATAGAAATACTTGGAAAGTTCCAAAGAAAAACAACATAGACAAAAACTATTCTCCATGTCAGTTTATATGATTCATTAAAATCACCTCCTTGAAATACATAGAAATATAATATAGACAATGCTACATCTAGTATTTAGATGTAGCATTTAATATATCTAGCATTTAATATATCTAGTATTTAATATATCTTTAAGCAGGAGAATCTGTTTTCCTATGTCCTAGTCAAATAAATAATCTTACATATTAGCATTGCTTTCCCTGAAATAAATATTTTCAGAGCTTTGGGGTACATCTGATATGTGAATCACAAATTTCTGTCCATCACTTAGGGTGATGAGGGCTTCTTGTCCGACAGGAAGGATGAGCTTGGCGGTGCTTCCTGTGGCCTCGTCTTCCAACAATACCTGGATGAGCTGCAAAGGGGAAATGTTTTAAAAAGAAAAGAGAAAGAGAAAGTTATACTTATTCCCTCTTGCAGGACCTACCATGTCCTTGCCCTTGGCCCTTGGCCTTGGCCTTAGACCTAAACAGGTAGCTTGTGCATTTAATCCTACTACATGAGGTCCTAATTTCTCAGGGGAATGCTTAGGGTTTGGTGAGGACTTCATGGATGGGATCTCAACCTCAGCATCGTGCAAGAGAGAGGGGTCGTGTTGGGGAGGGGAGCAGGTGTGCTCTCTTTTGGAAAAGGAATGGGGGATGTGCAGTTGTTTGCGACTGAGATCAAACCAACATCCCCCCCCAAAGACCTGGGAGAGCGAGCATCAGCTGGGAAGATCAAGGGAGGGCCTGTGAGGGGTCCGAGGGTCTCTGTGTGGCTGGGATGCTCATCCCTTCAGCTGCCTTCAAGGATGGACACCTGTTCTGCAGTCCTGGCAGTTCTGAGCTGACTTAGTTGCTGAAATTCCCACAGAGACCCTCTCTCTACCCTCCTTCAAATGTACCTGTCCATAAGTAGATAAGGGGAAAAACTTGTGAAAACAGTCATTGATCCGTAATAGATTTGAGGGATTGGCAGTTTCTGGTGTCAGCTTAAGTGCCAGCTCTCAGAGAGGTCATCTGACCTGCCTGAGCAAGTCTCCCGTCAGAGAAAGGCTAGTAGGCCGTCCTCCCTTAGCTCCCAGAGTCCTCGGGGGATCGGCAAATCCTCGGGAAGGATCACTTTCAAACAGAAAGACGTGTATTTTCTTGGTTTGATTTCATCAATCACCACCCCTACCCCCATAAGCTAGTCTATTTTGACAAAGATGTGCACAAGATAACTTCAGGCACAAGGTTAATGAAAATATACTTCTCACCTTTTCTCAATTTGATATTTACCATCACCACTCAATGAAGAGATGATTTTCCTCTCTCAAAAATAGTGATCTGTACCACTCTCTCTGTAGCTGAAGAGTTGCTTATTTAGAAATAGATTTTGCCATGCTTTAATCCTTGAGTCTATCACCTGAAGCGAAAACTGTGTAGTATGTTTTTAAAAAGAATATTCCTTATTTTGTATCAGTATGATGTTTTACTTTCTTCTTAAACACGCCTTGGCATCTTACTATTCTGAAGGTTGCTGGGGTGTAGAAGAGCGACAGATGGGTATGGCGATGGGGAACGCAGACCTCAGTTGGTCCCACAGGTGTGGGCAGCGCTCAGTTGTTCAAGGGATGAGGCTGCCACAGATCCCTGGCTGAGTGGGGTGTTAACTCATGGTAGGTGAGTGCAGCTGGGACACGGGGCATGTGTTTTTAGTTGATGATGAGTGCAAGCACTGAAGAATGAGTGCAATGACAATTGAGCGGAACTTCTTGGTGTTGGATTGTGTAAGCATTAGCACTGATTCAGCAGGCAGGCACAAACAGAGGCAGGTCTAATTAACCTCTGATGCACAGTACTTCAGATTATCTGACATTCATCTGCTTGTATTGCTTTATTGTATAGTTTAATGAAGTATTTAATATCTCCTCTGTTATTTCCACCAATTAAATATGGATCAAACCCCAGTGCTGAACTTTGGAGCTGCGAGGAGATTGGGTATAGAGAGTGTGATGGAAGGTGCTCAGACTAGGAGGTTTTATTGGGGAAATAATGGGCACTTATGGTTATGGGCACTAACTAGGTCCTAAGAATTTTTACAATGATTACCTTATTTAAACCTCATCCCATTCCTATGGAAGTAGATGTTACTATTATTATTAAATATTATTCTTCCCATTTTGTAGATAAGGAAACTGAGGAACAAGTAAATCAGGCAACTTGCCCAAGGTTCTCAGCAAAGAAGGTGGAAGACAGGGAATTGGAGCCCAGGAAGTTATGTAGAACTGCCCTCATACTATGTCATCAGACTTGAAGATACTTTAATTATTTCCAATTCCCCGCTTTTGGAGTGAAAGCACTTTTTAGTACCCTCTGGGGGAGAAAGGGTGCTAGGGAAGGACAGTTTTGGAAGGCATCTGTGGAGTCTGAATCCCTGTCCTGCCAGTTATACTCGAGGTGACCTTGGGAACATTGCTTGACCCCTCAAGAGCCTCAGTCGTGCTCTCTGTGAAGTGGGGGCAATGGTGGCCCATCTCACCGGTGGCTGGAAGGCTGTACTTACATGCCCAGCACAGGGAGGGCATTAGTGTCTGCTTTCCACTTGTTTCCAGCTGTGGTTGAAGAGGAAAAGTTGACTGCCAGTAACCATGGTGACCAAGGGGCATATCCAATGGCCCACTGTCCTAGCTCTCACCCAGCCAGGAGTGGAGAGCTTATGGGGACTCACTATGTTCTAAGAATCTTGCACACTTGGAGCTGAGCATCCAGCACAAATGCTTATCCTGTTAGGGCCCCACAGTGTACTTAGGGAAGCTTCCCACAGGCCTGCCCTTGCAGGGCCCTGTTACCAGGGGGGGTACACTCTCCAGAGGTCACGGAGCAGCAGAGACATCGCCTTGGGCACAGCCTGGCCAACTGGTCCCTTCTGCAGATGTAACTGGGCCTTCTCTCTGCCAACAGCCCTGGCGCACCAGCCCTAACTGTCCCCCCCTGTTCCTCTTCTAAGGAGGCCCAGACCCCCAAGCCCCCACCACTGGGGCCCCGACTGGGGGCCAGCATTTCCCTGTTTCACAGCTCATCGGTCACATGTGCTTCACGTTCACATTCACAGAGGAAGTGAGTTTCTCATTTATAGACCCAGGTCTAAATCTACTGCACCAAGAGCCTGGAGGCAGCTGGATGTAAGAATTTACTACTGCGAGGCAAGAAAACAAAGATGAAATACTGACAGAATTTGTGAGCCTGAGAGATACATGTCCTCTGTTTCTGCTCATCTTAGTTTTGTAACTAGCCCGATGTCTCCTCTGAGTAATGCTCGGTAATAGTTTGTATGGGTTGTCTACGCTCTGGAGAACTCGGAATGAGGGTTTGTTCCAAAAGAAGGTCCCTGGAAGGTTCTGTATTCTGAGGACTGTAGGGCATGAACACTTTCAGGCTGTGACTCATTTCCATGGTGGTGACCACTAACCCAGGCTGTGGACAACATCCCTGCCATCATCCTCTCTTACTAAGCATAACCCCTCATGTGAAAAAGGAGGGCTTGCGGGTACAAAGGAAATACTATGTGATGTGGCTAAACTTCCAAAAACGTATACACAAGTTTTAGAATTATTTCTAAGACAATAGTTGTAAAGATTTTATTGTAAACTAGCAGCCCACTCTACACTCCTGGCCCCTGCCCCTGCCCCCTGCTTCAGTGGAGGAATTTCAGTTGCTTCCTGCATCAGTCTGGCAGTTTTTCCTGGTGTTCAGGCCCCATCTCTGACCTCTCCAGCCTGGGGGCATGGACCACCTTCCTCTGACCTGGTGTTGCAGGAGAAGAATGGACTCGAGATCATGCCAGCCAGCGCTCCAATTTCTATTGCACTAACTACTTGCTGTGTGACTTTGTGCAAGTCACGTAGCTTCTCTGGGTCTCAGTTTCCTCATCCATACATGAAAACGATAAGAGAGATACTATGCAGGATTGTATGGCTCCAAGGTAAATTATATGGAGAGTGTGTAGTAGGTGCTAGACAGCTAGCAATTCTTATTTTTTAAATCTTTCCAGATGTACCCCATTTCCATCTTTTCAAAGTCCTTTCTATTCAGACTATTCAGTGTTTGCCAGAGACATTTTCTGTGCATACCACTCAGTTTATCAGCTCGTGGTGATCTTTTGCTCAATTAGTCTAATCATGCCAGATAAGCTCTGGGAAAGCATGAACCAGGCCATCCAAATATTCCACACCTGTAACCATGCCGGGCACAAACCAATGCTTGATGCATCAGAGCTGACCAGCTATCAATGGATGAACTGTTATCATCACCTCGGGCAAAAGCACCTAAAGCAAAGATGGCTCTAGGGTCCTGCAGTCATCTGGACAAGATCATCTTTATGGGTTTCCTAGCCACTTGGTCATTCTTATTTCCTGTGAAAAAAACTGTGCAGAAGTTGGGGTCCTGGGGTCTGTACCTTATTGCCCGTGGCAGTGTCCACGAGGAAGCCCAGGACGCTGAGGACCACACTGTCCACACCCACAGGGCTTCAGCTCTGGCCCGTGGGTTTCAGTGTCCCCTGGTGCAGATCCACACCCGGGCTTTCATGTCCCTGAGCTGGTGAAGCATCTGGAGGTTGGGGAAGTGCCTAGTCTGGTTGGACAAGAGACTGGTCATCCAGTAGCATCTCCTTGTGACTTCCCGTGTCATCTTCCTCCTCCTCCTCTATGCATGACTGAAGTGTATGAATCACGTATTCCAAAAGCAGCAAATGAAACAGATGCCAGGAGCCTAGATTTACAGAATAACCAAAAATGAACAATTACATAGACAGATGGAGAAATAAACAGATCTAACTGTGAACTAACAATGTTTCTAGGACTGTTAATGCCTGTGTGCCAAATCCTCACTCCTCTAGCTGACCCAGATGGGCTCTGGGCAGGGCCCATCACCCATGCAGTATTCCATGCCCAGAGGACCCCAGCAAGATGGCTTTTGGATAGAAAGTGCAGAGAGCTAAATAATCTGAGCCATGACAGGGAACTTAAAACCCATACAGTGTGAGATGGGATAGAAACAAATCCTGCAGAGAAATGGGTGCTACTCCCAGAGCTGGAGAATGTGTCCCTTGGCCCCCCATGGTTGGCACACAGCATAGTAAGGGTTGAGGAGGGAGGAGATGTGGAAGCAGAGTGCAGAAGGGACCTGACTGCTGATTGGCGATGCTGGGAATGCAGTGCCGCTCCCCTCCTGCAGTCTGTGTAGCCGCATTTCCTGGTGAGGGATGTGGGTAAGGGAAGTGGCTGGTGCTCAGCACCAAGAGGCCTTCTCTCACGTGGGTCCCCAAGGGCTGTCACCGGAGAGACTGTGTAGGGGAGACAGGAGGGCATGTGACAGCTGAACAGTCCGTGTCCTTGATCCTCCAGAAAAGAAAAGGACAGGCAGAGGGAGAGATCTGGCCTATTATAATTGCTAAAAGATAATTTTTTAATGAGGATGAAACCACAATTCTTATACAGATATATAATGGACACATGCCAAACATTCCATGTAACTCATTAACTAATGAGGGAACTAGTAAGATGTTGCACATGGTTCAAAGGAGAATTCAAAGGACTAAACATATAGACACTAAAGAATGCTGACAATACGAGTAGATGCAAAATGGATCTCTCATCGCTGTAGTCCATTGCATCCACCTGACACAGCCAGTTTGCATATCTGTGGAGAATCATTTGTATTAAAATTAGTTTGATACAATTTATAGAGTTATAAAATAATTCAGACAGTAAAAGGTGGAGATAACTTATAAAGGTATATTTTGCCTTTTCAAAGCTGTTTGTGGGTTTCAAGTAATCTTGTTGTCAATTTCAAAGCCTTACACGATGTTCATTATTCCTTGACAATGCAGTGAGAGATACTGGCTCTGTGGGATGGTCTGACCTACTCTGGCATAAGTCCGACCACCAACTCCTGGCTTATTTAACCTTATGAAACCATGGTTTCATGTGAAGAGGAAAAACTACTGGTGTTAATACTTTGACTTCAGATAGAGGTCCAAAGAGGGTGGATGGGGAAAAGCAACAATTACAGGGCCTAATTTCTTCCCATGGTTGCTCATGAACGCTGCTGTATCACTTTGCTGCGGAAAATCATTAGCATAAAACAGAGTCATTTTGGACTTTATTAAAGGGGAGAGCCTCACTGCAAATGGGTGTCACCTACACGGCAGCTTATAGCAGCAACCCTCAAAAGAGCTCCAAAGTGTTTGCAAAGCGGATCTAGAATGGGGTTTGTCTTCTAGGCCTTGTTCTGCCCACCTGCTGTGCACCTGGCAGCTCTCTGGAGCAGAGGTTCCTCACTCTGTTAGTGTGGAAGTTCATAGAGAAGAGAAACGTCTGTCCACAGCTGTGTGCTCAGCATCCAGGAAAGGTTCCTGGGACATTGTAGGGACACACTCAAGATCTGTTGAAATGAATGATCCTTTCTACGGGGCTAAAGGGCTCCCTGGTGAATTTCCCTTCCTGCAACTCTTCTGTGCCGTGTCTGCCTCACAGATATGTCAGACAGGACCTTCCCTGACAGAGAAAGACCATCTGTTTGACCAGAAAGTTTGCAAAATGGATATTGCTTCACTCTTTCCACCATCTGCATACAATGGTTATTTCTGGAACTTAAATATGAGTGCCCCCAAGAACCCATTTTTTTTCTCCATCTGTTCCCTTGGTGCTTTCCTCAAAATATCCCAAAGCATACAATTTGAAGACAACAATGCATCCAGCAGTGACAGACTTGACCAGAGAAGCACGGTCCACCTGTTTGATGGGCTACCTGTTGCCATTAAAAAAAAGATTAGCAAGGTTTTGTATGGTTTTCTGTGACCGTGTTGTAATATTTTATGTAAGAAGGTTAAAAGTAGGTGACTGGATTCTACATGGCAATGTGGAATATACTTATGCTATAAAAACATTTTTTAAAGGCAGACTGCGAAATGGCTGGTATTCTCTGACTCACCAAAACTGTCTCTGTGGCACAGGGTCAGGGCTCTGCTCACTGCGGTGAGAAGGAAATTCCATCTCAGCTGGAAGCTGGCAGCCAGTTTGATAAACTCCTCTTTGCTTCTGCTTGGCTATTACATTTTTGTGAGAAAAAATGCTGGAGTTTATGATAAAATCAAGAAGAGCATGTTTTCAAATGCATACATTTGTCATGCATAGACATTTTCAAGAGGCACAATGAAAAGGAAAAATAAGGTGAGGACAGAGACAGGGGCACCCTGTCCTATTCCTGGTCTTGCTCCATCACCTGTGGACTTGTCGAGCCTGGCAGAACACTTTGAAGGCAGTGGAAGGAGGTAGGAAATTGGTTTACATTTTTTTTTAATCCCACACAATTTTTACAAAGAGGGTCACTTGGGAAGCATGACAAACAGGGCAGGGCAACCTCACTGAAATCCATGTGGCAGCTGCCATGGAGGGGTGGCAGGCCATTTGACATCGGCTGAGTCCAATGTTGTGAAAAAGTGGCCCCGAATCCCATAGTAATGTGAAAAAAATTGGTGGTAATTTTGGAAAGCACAGAGCTGGCCACGGTGCTGTGTCAATCATCGGAGGACCGAAAGGTCCCACCTGTGTGTCCAGTGGAGCCAAGGCCATTCACCTGACAGCATGAGTGGCACTAAACTGGGTACCACGAGGTACCTCTACAAGCAGACTAAAAAACTCCTCATCTAGACTGAGCCTTGGGCCACACTTCAAATGAATTACAGACCAGTGGAGTCATTCGCATTTCACATGCTTGTGCTGGAATGAATGCCCCCCAAGCCTCTCCTGAGTCTCATCGCCTGCGTGTGGACCATCCACTAACTCAGCCACAAGTCTCTGAAGAAGAGATGCTGAGACTAGCTAGAAAGGAGGAATGGCCTTCCTCATCTTTGCTTCTCTGCCCTTCTGCTCCACCGACAGCCCTGACATACGGAAGGGCTGTCCTGCACTGTGGGTGGCAAGGTGTCCTTCCCAGGGCTTCTGGTCTACTGGGCTGGTGTTTCTGACCCTGAAATGGAGCTCTGGGCAGGAAGCCTGGCATTCAACAAACACAAGAGCATTTCCTAACAGTCCGGAGAGAAGTAGCTCAGGCCATCAGAAGTAGCTCCCTACATGATTAGACGTGGACCATAAACATCACTGGGCCTGCCCTTCATTCACCACCAGTGTGTTTCAGGTTCTACACTGAGAAATTACTCCGGGGCTCAAACTGCACGAGAACCAGGCAAAAGAAACCCATGCACAGGTAAATGTTTCCTCTGCGAGCACGTGCCAGATGCTAACCACCAAAGCGATTAGTAATCCCCGACAAGCCCAAGGGTTTGCATTTTAACAGTCTGAGTATTTTATTGACAATAGTCTGTTTTTTATCAGCCAAGCTGTTTTACAGAAACAAGCCCTTCAAAGGCATGCAGTTAGAAAAACACCATTTTTCTAACATGCCTCGTTTGTGAAGGCTGCAGATCCGATGATGCAGATGAGGGCACACAGCGTGCTGCAGGGTCCAAAATGCAGGGCGAGCCCAGTGGGTATTAATGGCCTCAGTGGGCTCATCCTGGTTAGGTTTGAAGCTGAGTGAGCATGCAAACCAAACAACTGAGGATCGACAGCTTCTATCAGCGACCACCTGGCAAATGAATACATCTCTGCAGCAGTGCGATTCTAGACATGTTACCACTGTTACCACGAGGGTTTGCCAAAGACCAACGAGGAAGAATAAAAACCATATAGATCTAGAATGATTGTTTTCCAGAAGCAAAGAAGGGAAATAGACATTTGTCAAGGTTGGAGGGAGCTTTCAGGCTCCTTCCTGAGTTCTCTGGTCCATGTCCAGGAGGTTTGTGGCCCCTGATCCCCTGCGGTCTAGTGGACTCAGTCATTGTTTCTGCCCTTTCTCTTCACTGGGAAGACAGGGAAGGTCAGGGCCAGGCGGGGTGGGAACAGGGAGGAAAGAAAGGTGGCCGGAGCTTATGGAGAAGCTCAAAGTCCTGCAACCAGTTCTAGGCTCTCCAAGTCCTCCTCTCTGCTCCGGAGATGTCTGCTTCTCTCTCGTGAGCATTGTCGTCTCCCTTTCTCTGCTTATTTTAATCCTACCCACCCTTCATGTCCCAGTTTAAACCCCGCCTCCCCCATGGAAGCCTTTCCTAACTGCCTTGGTCTTCAGAGGATGATGTCTCAAGGGGCAGGAGGCCCCCAGCTGCCTTGTTTGGGTCTAAGTTTTCAGGCATAGCCCCAGCTCCCCAGCCACCGGCCCTGACACCCACTGTGGGCCCCCTGGGGCAAGGGCGCTGTGGCTTTCTCTGATGGCATTCCCAGCTCGATGTGACTGCTGGTGCAGATGGAGGTGACAGTCCAGCCAAGGACCCTACTGAAGTAACTCCCAAGTGGCATGTTGACCAGAAGGGCCAAGGTACTCCAAACCAACTCATCTTTGATTTTGTGAAATCAAGCCTGACACTTCACTGGGAGGCTCCTGCAAAATACCTACACAGGCACTCTTCTTCCCAAACCGACAAACTCCTTCTCCTCTTTCTACACCCTCTCACTTAGGGCAAACACATACTCACCCATGCTCACCTGCAAGCATGTGCTCACCCACCCTTGCTCACCTGAGCACACCCATGCTTGCCCATGCACACACATGTCCACCCTCACACACGCATCTGCGTGGTATGCTAGCCTCTGATTCCTGTCTTGCTACGGAAGTGAAACACACTTCCCTGTCCTTAAGCACCCTCCCCAGCCTTGACACATTTCTGGCCAAAGAAGACTCTTTGTCATTCCACCAGGTCATGGGCAGTTGGTGCTATAATGTAGCTGGAATGACCAACACCTACTTCTCTCTAACAAAAAAATTGTGGCTTGGTACCTGGAAGACATGTGCTTGGAGATTGGGAGACAGACAATTCAGGAATACATCGAGGTCTTTTGATGTTCCCAGCAAAGCAATTAAACTGCTTAAGCCTATAAAAAAAACAAAACAAACAAAAATGTCGTGAACAATGTAGAATTTTTCTGTAGGTATTTGTATATTAGGACACCTAGGAGCCAACGTTCTGAGGCTGGATATGTCACCTCTGTGGTCATCTAGTTCAGAGTTACATGGTCTTGCCTCTCAGGAACACCTCTGCCACTTGTTGAAATGGAGAGAAATATTTTGAAATAATAACAACACCTTATAATTATCCAGAACCCAGATTCAGATGAGCTCACTGCACAGTACAGACATGATCTCATCTATCTTTGCCATGTTCACAAAAGGGGTAGTTTGTTAATTTCCTTTAACTGATGGTGGACATCAAAGATGCTGAGGGACATGCCTTGCCTGGGGTTACACACTCAGCACAAACCTGAAGGGTGGAGCCGGAACACGTGTGACGTGGGGACTTGGGTCTCCACCTTTGTGATGCTGGCATATACTAAGCAGAGTTTGGAAAACACCGTAGGTTGTCGTGGCCTGGGCTGGGGCTTGGCCAGGATTCATCGGGAAGATCTTCCAGGCACACCTAATGTTTGCCTGCCAGGGATCTGCAGTGGCCCCTGGCATGCAGTCTCCCTGCTGCGGCCCTCTTGGAAAGACACACAAGATGCCCGCAGGAGCACAGGAGCCCTGGGTGGCCAGTGAACAGCACCCGGGGAAGAGGCCTCACTCTCTCCTGGGGCTCCCTGGGCTCAGGCTGGGGGCAAGGGCAGGGTTTGGGTGACCACCTGGGATTTCTTGGGGAGCCAGTGGCCTTCTGGGCTCCTATTCTAATGAGCACTACTTGTCCATAGCTGCACAGTTTGCTGGGTTTAGCTGTTCACCCTCAGTTGCTGGTTTGGTTAGAAGGGGTGTGTTCCACAGGAGGACCTGGGTTTGGGGACATCCGGGCAACAGGGGCAGGGGAGATAATCAAGGGACAGGCGGGCAGAGGCAGAGGCTACTCACCAGCAAGCATGGCCCTATTTCAGTATTTTAATAACTGGTACAATCCTACCAAAGTCGGCCGTACTTCAAGATCAAAAAAAGAGAACCAGATACTTTGTGGTGCTTTTATACATTGCTGAATCCACGTACCCATCTGATCATGATGCGCTGCAGGGTCACCATGTGCCAGCATGATGGTGGGTGACCAAGATGGATAAAGCCACAGAGGACCACTGAAAGTGCTCACATGCCCCGGGGAGGCAGGCAGCTTTATGCAGAGCTGAGTGTATGGGGTCAGGCCCACAGAGGAGGAAGCTGCCAGGCTTTCCTGGGGCATCCTGGTGGGGTGTCCAGAAAGGGCACAAACTGGAGCTCGGCCCCCATGTTGCCCTGCCAGCGACTCTCATGCAGAGGCCCAGAGATTAGCCCATAGTCTGGGGGATGGGGTCGTGAACCTTTAGCAGCTCCCCTCCTGCAACAGCTCCCAGGTTCTCCCCCAAGGGGGGCAAACTCCTGTTACTAATCTGACTTCCCAGGCAGCCAAGCTAACAATGCTGTCAGCCTGCTTGCGAGCTCTTTGTAGAAGGGAATTTTTTGTCTTGGAAAATAATTACAGTGATCAGGTAGTAAAGGGCAAGAATATCCACATGCTTAATACCATTTGTTTGTAATGTAGTGAAACACAATAAAAGCACCATGGTTAAACTTCACGTGAAAAATAATACTTGATGCTGACAGTAGTGATGGCAGCATCTGGCAAGGCGGACCACTGAATCAGTCCGCTTCAGACAGTCGCCATGAATCTGTGCAGGCACAAGATCAATGCACAAGTTTTCTTTTTCTAAAGCAGACACTCCAGGCTGGTTTCCAGAAAGAAATATTCTCAAGCAGCATCCATTCATCTCTTCATTCATTCACTCAACAAACATGCATGAGCACTGCAGCCTGGTGGACACCTGCGTAGGTCTGGGAGAGCGTTCTGGGGGTCTTCCTCACCCCCAGCAGGAAGACAGGAGAGCAGACAGAATGTAATATCAAAGAGTAAATTGTGTTCTACCTCTACTAAGAAATTCATAAATTAATGATGGCCATGCCAACCCCAAATATAGACCAAACGCCCCGATACTGCAGGCTGCAGAAGGAATATTACATTGCTTCTCCAGGTCCGTCTCCAGGTCATCTGCACCCCTCGGATCCCTTGCCAGGGCTTTCTCAGAACCATCCAAAGTGCCTTGACTGATGATGGCACATAGATCTGACTTCAAAATGTGGACCCGCCGGTCATTCTCCAACACCTCTCATAGTCTACAGATAATGGGGAAGCATATCACTTAATAGAGTCTGTCCTTGTACTTTCACCCAATCCCCCCTGTCCAAATCACCAAGACTACTCTGTTGTTGAGAAAAAAGAAAAGTGGGTTTGGGTATTACCTGTTAAAACTGAAGCCTAAATAATAATGAAGATGTTGGAATTCCACACATTCCAGAACCACCATTTTGAAAATCGGCATTTAGGCATGTGTGCTCTGGGACCCCGCCCATACCAGCTCTTCCCCGCCCGTTCTTCATCCTCTGCCCCCGACCCAAAAAGCCTCTGTTCCTCCGGAGTGGGAACAGTGGGTGACTGAGGGTCTGCAAGGAGCATGTGTTTCTGAAGAAGCAATCATGTTGACTGATTGTGGAAGGCGTCACCCCTCGGGCTGTTAAGTGACTCTCCCAGTGACAGTAAGGGTACAGGCGGGGTGCAGAGCAGGCTCGCTCTAGAGTCTGCACCTGGCACTCCAGGTGGGCTGGGATGCAGGCCTGCTGCTGGACCATCACCCACCAGGAAAGTAAACAGGAGAATGGGCTGGGATGTGAACACAGAATGGGAAACAGGCCCCGGAGCTCAGGGTCTAGCGAGAGTTTTGTGTGGGAAGCAAAGAGTTGCTTAAACGGACAGGCCAGCTGAGCTGCTCCTGAGCTGGGACCGATTTGGAACAGAGCCACAGTCCCAAGCTCTGCCCTGATCTGGTGCCCCCAGGAGTTCAGGGCAGATTCCTGAGTGGCTGCTTGCTGGCATTACTGTACACAGGATTTTTTAAAGCCCTTCTCTACCTTCCTCTACCATGGAAGCTATGGAATCAGGAGACAAAGGGGCAGAGATGAGGAACCTGGAAATTTGGACACACCGAGTCCTCAGGGCCACCCACAGGACTCTGTCTGTCCTGGGCTCCGCTACAACGTCCTTTCACCCCGACACTGGCTGGCCCTGGGCCGCACCCTGAGGGGTCTCCAGCTGGGGCTCCAGAATGTTGGCTGGCTCATATTGCTGTCTCTCCCGCACGGACAGAGCGTGCTGATCACAGCCTTTCTCAGGAGGGGAGCAAGGGGTGGCGTCCAACTGAAAGTCTTGTGCGCACCGGGCCCCCCCAGCCAGCGGCCCCTGTGCCCTCTGCCTGCTAGGTGGCTGGAATCGGCCTCCCTGCACATGGAGCTGCCCCCTGCCCGAGGGCATGCTTCCAGCTTTCGCTCGTCCCTTCAGCAAACTGCTCGGTTCCCTCCCATCCGGATGGCCGAGACCTACCTTTGCGATGTTGCAAAAGGTACGTCTTCCTTCTTATTCTTTTGACAAACACAGTAACTTCTTTCGAGAACAATACACATGGCCATTATTGGTGCTGCAGTTTCAAGTTCTGGGGACAATCATGGGGGAGGGGCGGCAGGTCCAGGAGGCCAGGGCATGCTGCCTAAACCCCCTTCCCCACACTGAGGCCTCTGCATATCCTGGTCCTCCCACTACCCGATAGGAGGCTCTGGCAGGGACGGGCAGACGGAAACAGCCTCTGTGCCAGAAAAATTATGCAACCCCAGCATCTGGCATGCCTGAGCGAAGGAGTTGAGGAATTCTGCCCAGGAACACGGAGTTACCCCAACATTCTCATCTCCCCAGTGCTCTCCTCAGAAAGTGACCCAAGGACAGGACAGGACAGGATGAAGGGAGAAACCAGAGAGAGGGGGTGGTGCCTCCTCTTGAATGAATCCACTGATTCACAGGCCAAATGTTTAGGCTGCAGTGTGTTTCCCAAAATGTTTGGCTCCTTGGATCCTGGGCAAACCCACCTTCAGGGCTCACCCTGTGAGGATGGGTCACCCGATATGCAAAGGATTTCCCAGCAGGGGGCCTGAGCTCTGGGCAAAGTGAGGGTGCAGGTTGGGGGCGGGGAGGGCAGTGAGGGCGTGGGGAAGGGACAGGCCTTTGGGGGGAGGGCAGTGAGGGTGCAGAGAAGGGACAGGCCTTTGAGGAGGAGGGCAGGGAGTGCGCAGAGAAGGGAGAGGCATTTGGGGTGCAGGGAGGGCAATGAGGGCTCAGGGAATGGAGAGGCCTTTGCGGGGAGGGCAGGGAGGGCGCAGGAAGGGAGAGGCCTTTGGGGTGGGGGGAGGGCAGGGAGCTTGCGGGGAAGGGAGAGGCCTTTGGGGGGAGGGCAGGGAATGCGCAGGGAAGGGAGAGGCCTTTAGGGTGCAGGGAAGGTGGGAAGGGAGAGGCCTTTGGGGTGCAGGGAGGGCCATGAGCGCATGGAAGGGAAAGGCCTTTGGGGAGAAAGTGTGCTCAGTGACTGGTGCCACTTAGAAGGCGACCTTCAGTCCGTGCTTCAATGTGTAAGTCAGGAGTGGCAGGGAGTGGGGGTGAGCTGGGGTTGGAGGTAGGCCGTGCACAGAGAGCAGTAGGAAGGGGGGCCTTTTTGGGGACCACCAGGGCTGCTGGGGGCACCCATGGGAGGCCCTCAGGGGGCGGGGACAGCGATCTGGGCCCGAAGGCAAGCAGGGCGCCCCTCCGCAGAGCTGGTGAAGTAGTGTATCGTCCGTTCCCCCGGGGCCAAGGAAAGCTTCTAATTGAGGAGACCAGTTTTAGAAGGATCCCTGTGTGCGCAGAGGGGAACGTTAGACACGGCCCGGTTCTGTGGGCGCTCGGACAGCAAATGGTGTGCAAGGAAAGCAGGGCTTGTAGAAGTGTGGGGCAGTAAGTGGGGTGGGGGGCGCTGGTGAAGGGAGAGGCCCTGAGCCAGCCCTGGAAGAGTAGGACCAGCGTGGGGAGGAGGCGCTGCCTGTCAGGAGGCCCTGCCCAGGTGGAGCAGGCACTGGAGGGAAAGCCTCCCAAAGGTAGGGGAGAGGAAAGGGGTAATTCCAGGACCATAAGCACGGACCGCACAGCAGGCATGTGCTGGCCTTTCAGGGAAGCCACCTGAGCCGTGAGCAAACAGCTCCGTGGAGGGAAGACTCAGAGACTACAGCCTGGCAGCCGATGGAAGCAATGTGTCCTGGGAAGTCAACAGGGAGACCGAGACCACACAGGTGTGGCCCCACAGGTATGGGGCAGTTAAGGAAATGGGAGCAATCTCCTTGGAGCCTCTCTGGGCGTCACCAAGAGCCCAGCATCGGTGGGAAGACCCGGCGCCATTGCCCCAGTCAGCCTTGCTTCAGGGGGTGAGCAGCCCAGGAGCCTGTGGGGAGCTGGCTCAGGAGGGGGAAGGGGAGGGTCCCAGGGTCCGCCCCACCCCCGGGAGGGTCCCCCTCCCCCCCCGGGAGGGCCCCCCCCCCCCCCCGTCTCCCCACCTCACGACAGTCCCCAGCACCGTTTCTACACTGTGAACCCCTTGGATCTGCCGAAAGTCCATATTATTATTCACAAGGGGGAATTGGTAAAAGGCTGAGGATAGATCCATCACTGGCACTAAAGAAAAAGCCAGAAGGTCTGAGCAGGTCAGGTCTTGAGGACTGTAACTCAGCACATGACGGGGGAGAAGCGTGACTTGGCCGCTGAGCTGTCCTGCCCCATTGGGAAAGTTAGATGCTTCATCTGCTTTCACAGAGTTGTTGGTGTTTTGTTTTGTTTTGTTTTGTTTTGTTCATTGAAACCTACCTTTGAGTTTGGAGATCTGTAAGAGGGCCAGAAAACCTTCCAAAGCATTAAGCAGCCACAGCTTCAATTTCTTACTAAATAACCGGACAGATTTCAGGTACTGAATAGAAACATCTTCCAAAAAGTCATGAAGGAGGACGTCCTCGATTCCCTACAGTAAAAGTGTTAAGATACTGTGACTGTGTGCCAGGGCAGGTGTCTTTGAGTTACATGTGGCCAAAGGCCACAGGTCATGTGTGCCACTGGCTTAGAGAGAAGACCCCCGCCTGGTCTGAGGGGGCAGCTGCCGTGCAGCCTGACCCACAGCTCACTTGTGGGACATGTGGCCAGAAGGTGCATTTGTTCAGAGATTTAAAAATATCGGTAGCTGAAGTTATTTCAAATAAAATTTTCAAATTTCAAATTTTTAAAAAACACTATGCCATCCAATACTAGCTGGGTCAGACCCAAATACTAATGGGCCGAACCCAGCCTCCAATTTTTCAACCTAAGTTAAAAACTTAGAAGCATTACATTGTTTCCTAAAAAATAATAAAATAAAAGGCAAAGATTTATGACTATCTTTGTGTTTTCACCACAGAAGTTATATGTTACAGACCCCAAACTACAATAATCACTCTACAGATAGAACCTTAAAAAAACCAGGAAACTCTGGCCATTATGTATGCCCCAGAGCAATCATTCCCATTGCTCATTTTAAAAAGGTGTCTTCTATTAAAATTACCAGAGAAAGACTATTGACTTAGCTCAGGGTTCACAGGTCACTGGAACCGTAAGTCACCGTGGTATCAGCTTTTCCTTTAAATGAGGTAACTCAAACTCTCACTGAATTCAAAAGGGAAAGCTGAGTTTTAGGGAAAGATCAGGAGGCTCATGGACAATCAGCTCCACTATTTACCCCTCAGAGGGCCTGAACGCCAGAGACTGGGGAGAGGGAGGGCTGCAGTTCTCACCCAGCATTTGGTATCAATTTCTGGAAAGGACACAAAGCAGCCACTCAGACAAGCGTTTTCCTACCTTGTACAGTTGTACATCGTAGCACTTGAAGAGCTAGCCCACATCAGGCAATGACATGAGCATGACTGTGTCTTGCTACAGAGACTTCCAGAAGGAAGTAAGCAAATCCTCTTACCTGATGTGAGGAATAGAAGGTATCTCTGACAACAAATTTTGTGCCTGATGAGACTAACCCCCCATTGTATACTTAGTCAGCCCCAACTGCTAATGGCATTAATTTTATTACAATTAATGTATAGCTTTGCCTATCAGCTTTTACAAGCTGTATTTTAGAATTATATTCTCTCCAGCAATCCAGCCGGGCACCTGGAATGGAATTTTCATGAAGTTTTCTGGAAGCAAGGCTGTCTTTGACCACTAGGGGGCTCCTGTTGATTATGATAGGATGAGGATCTGGCTGCAGGGGCCTAGACCAGAGTTTAAAGTAAATGTTCCTTGACTGACTTCAATTATTTTTCAGCTCAGAAGAGGTGTAACAGTATGTCATCAAAGAAGCCTCCTCCTTGACATCAAGTGTAATTCCCCTGGGAACTGTCTAAACAAAGGGGACGGGTGTGATTCTGCATAGGAGCCGTCCTTAACGACAAGGACAATTTTTGCTGAGGAACATATGGCAGCTTCCTTACTTTATTTTCACCCATGTTGACTTTCCAAACTGTCACTGAGCCAATGTGAGATACCAGCTCATAAAGACTCTTGCCTTTCTGGGATCTTTGCAGGCTCGGCTATTTTGAGGCGCCACAGCCCCTGCCCATGACTCTGGGTGGGGAGCCCTTCCCATATGCAGGCTGTCAAGGCAGTGAGGGTTGGCTCCAGAGTAACCTGCCAGTGAGTCGCACTTAAAATCCTGCTTCAGGGGCATTAGTTTTAAAGAAGATGTTTCCAAAGAGACTCATAAATATTGAACAAACACCACAGTAGTGGGTGAGCAGGAGCCGTTAGTGCTTCTACCCTCAGGCTGGTGACCCCGGAGCACAGCCCTGTGGGGCCGGTGGGGCCGGATGAGAATGAAAGAGCCACCACGGGCCCGCTCAGCCAACTCCCTCAGCCCCCATGTCCAAGGCCATGAAGTGCTGTCGCATCTGCTTCAGGATTATTCCTCCAATTTGTCCTCTTTCTCTCCGGTGTTATGGTCACCACTCCATATCTGACCCTCATCACGTCTCAATGTGACTTTGACAAAACCCTGTCACCCTCTCGGCTCCAACATGCAACCTTGTGTCACTGCCCACCCCACCTTCTCAATAATCAGAATTCTTCAGGGGCACATGAGGCCCTTTTTAGCACCAGCCTACTTTCCCACCTAGTCTCTGGTTCTCATCTTAAGAGATAAGAAAATCTAGCCAGAAGACCTGTGAACATCCACCTGCCTTTGCCTACACCACTGGTTCTACCTGGAAGCTCTTTTCTGCTCATTTTGTCTGTTGAAATGTTGCTTTCCAGTCTGGCTTCCTCTGGGGAGAGCCTCCAGCTCTCTCTCTTGCTTTTCCCCTGGACACCCAGAACAGTCTAATCAAACTGCTATTCTAGAACTTGCCACATTGTATCATATTTATTGGCTTATTGTGCTCCTTTTGGTACCAGACTCTAAGCTTCTCAGGTCTATGGAGAATACCTTCCTAGTTCCAGAATTGGTGCTAGTCACAGGCCAGGAATTAAGTTAATATTTGATGAGCAAATGAAGGAAAGAAGGAATATGTTATATATCCTATGTGGATGGTTATTTGTACCATTGCATTAGTAGGAAGGGACCATCCTGAAGACATCCTGGGTCTCTCCTTAACTATAATGCTTTACACTGTCTACATACTAAATGTACTTAAGCAAAAGGAATATTATCACCTAGACTTGAAGTACCTAGAACACTAAAGCATCAGAAAAGCTTTCATTTGAGTGTATGCTTGTTTGCCTGGATTTTCATTTTCTACTGCAAAAAATAAAATTCAGAATGGTTAAAAGATGTGTTCACGTTTTCCACAGCCAATTCTAGAATAAAATCCAATCATTACAATCCAATCTCCCTCCTTCAAAGTCTTGCCTCTTTCTCAGTTAGCATGTGTATCATATAAAGCCTCTTTGGCATTATTGAAAATTCTGGGGTGAATAATATTATCAATACTTTATTCAAAATAAGCTGGAATTAGGGTCTAAAAAAGTTATATGAATTATACAAGTGTAAAGTTATTCACATTAGCACCTTGGAAAATTTCCAAATGATTAAATTGAATAAAAATGTCACCTTCAAAAACTCACTACCTGTGATATAGCTGCATTCTAAGCACTTTGGCCCAATTAATTACCACTAGATATCCCTTGAGGGGTCTTTTTAAAGAAAATGGTTAATAATTAGTCATAAATGCTTGTATTTTATAGATTAAAACCCTACCCTCTCAAGTTCTTGATTCTTCACATTTTGTAAAATGTCTTGGCAATAGTTGCATTATCCATCGGCAAGAAGGGCCATCTAGGAAGGACAGGGAAAATCATTTCAGTTGGCAGGCCATTGCAAGAATGAATGATCCTCAGAGGCCTCTCTGAAGCCTCAGGCTGCTCGTGTTGCAGTTCCAATACAACAGTAGCTGAGCTCTTCTGTGGGGCTGCAGTGTTTCTTATTGATGTGGGGTAATAAATGCGTTATTGGCCTAACATTGATGTAGCTCCGATCTCAGTGTCATCACTCTAGGGTCTGTACCAGCCACTGTAATGGCCACCAATCCTAGATAAATCGCAATTGACCCTACCACCCCATATTCCCCAGTCCCAGTTTCTAAAAATCCACATCTCTCTGCTCTGCTCTGTCACGGGGAGGCCCTCACTCTAGAAGATGACAAAGTGATCCCAGGTAGAGCCTTTCTATAGGACTTGAGGGGAACACCTAAATTTCTTGACTTCCACCAAGCCCAAGAGGGAGCATTTATGCTCATGGGTCTGGAGAAGGCAGATGTTATTCCGTCTGGTACAAACGATCACAGACAAAAATAAGAAGAAATTTACTGCCCTAGGCATTCTAAGTATGACAAGTCAGTCCCCCTGCCACGTGCAAACCTCCCTTTTTGCAGGAGTACTTCTTTGCCAGTTCTTGCTCCCAGAATGGACATCTCCTGAATTCAGACAAAGGGGATCCAACTGGGTCTGTCTTTACTGGTGAATGATTTTCCACTAGAAAATTTACATACGAATTATTTCTTTAAAATAAAATGCATTTCCTCACATATAAACTATATGGTAATCACATTATAGCCATAAGTCAATGTTCTATTTAATCTTTTATCTGCATCTCTGGATACATTACTGATCCCAGCAATGTTCCTCATTTCATTGCAAATGATACGAACCTTCCTCGATGACTCTACGGACTGTGGTCACCGGGAAGCAGTTAGGATCAAATGTACCACCCAAATGTATCACTCTTGTGGTCATGTGTCACACAGACAGCAAAAATATTACCTAGGAATAATTTAATGACACAAATACACTTCTACAGCCCTTGTTCTCTTATTTATGAGTCTATTTCTGCTTTGCTTTGGTTTTTAGATTCCACAGATAAGGGAAATCATCTATGCTTTTACTCTGTCTCATTTTACTTAGAGTAATATCCTCTAGCTCCATCCATATTGTTACTAGATTTGCTAGATTTCATTCTTTTTTATGGCCAAGTAATATTTCATTGTGTATATGTACCATATCTTCTTATCTATTCATCTATTGATGGAACTTAGATTGTTTTCATATCTTGACTATTGTAAATAGTGCTGCAGTGAACATAGGGGTGCATGTATCTCTTTGAATTGGTGTTTTCATTTTCTTTGGATAAATGCCCAAAAGTGAGTGAAATTGCTGGATCTTATGGTGCTATTTTTAATTTTTTGAATCTCCATACTGTTTTCCATAGGGGCTGCACCAATTTCTATTCCCACCACCAGTGTACAAGGGTTCTCAATTCTTCACATCCTCACCAACACTTGTTATTTTTTTTTTTTGATGATAGCCAATCTGACAGGTGTGAGGTAGTATCTCACTGTGGTTTTGATTTGCACTTCCCTGATGATTAGTAATGCTGAGCATCTTTTCGTGTGTGTCGGCCATCTGCATATCTTCTTTGTAAAAATATCTATCCTGCCTACTACTTACAAAGATTGGCTTCATCTGGAGACACCTGATGGATGGCCCTTGTAGTTAGGTGGGTGTGGGTGGTGCTCAGCCTGGTCATCCAGGATGGAGCGATGTCTTGGAGTTCACTGGCCTGACTGCCAATGCTTCTGTTAGAGAAGAACTGAGGAATGTCTGGTTCCACCTCCGGGCTAGTCTCCCTTCCCTCCCGCATCCTCCCTGAGCTACATCTATTTTCCCCACAGCACACCCGGAGCTCTGTATTCATCAATGTTGCCTGATGTTGCTATCAATAAAGGCAGGGTTTCACAAGTGTTTCCTGAAGTCACCCACATCAGAATCCCTCGGGGAACTAGAGTTGCATATCCCCAGGGCCCTAGTAAATCAGATGAGGCCAGAAATCTATCATTTTAATCAGCTTCCTACGCACGTTCAGGTTAACGCCAGTTCCAGGAAGACTGCTCTTTGTCTAACTTTGCGGAAATCTGTACATTTCAACTGGGAAGCACATCATAATTTCATCTGTTCAGAAGTCATCTGAAAATGTAGTACCATGGAAATTTAATAAATTATTATAAAGACTATGTAAAAGTAAGCTATTCCAAAAATTAATAATAAAAAGCAAATTCACCCACTCCTGAAGTCAATTCGCTCAGGGCTTTTCCTGTGAAAGGAATTGATCTTTCAGGGAAAAGGCATTTTAAAAATTATGAATTAAAATATTTTCTTCACAATATAATCAATCTAAAATGAAAGTATGATGCAGAACTACTAAAGTCTGACTCTGTGGGAGAAGCATTGAGAAAAGACTCAGAGGGGTTCCTGCTCTGGAGAAATAATTTAGCAAAAAGACAAAGAAAAAATTAAGAAATTCTACTTAGATTTTCTACATGTATAAAATGCAGTTTGGGATTTTCAACAGATCCAAGTAATGTCACTGGAATTATTATCATTCTACCAACCTTTAGTGAGCACATACTGCATGTCAGCCTCTGGAGATACAATAGGGACCCTTTCTGTCATCATCTGCCTCTCCTCTCACCATCTGCCTCCCCTGAGTTACTCTTTCAGTTCTTCCAGATGCTTTTTGTCTTTCCTGCATCCTTGAAAACACTGCTCCCAGGATTACTGCCCCAGAGCAAACATAGCTTGCCCTTCTCCTGAAGATGCCTCAATGGTCAAGCCTCTTGGGTGAAATCCAAGTTCCTGAGCATGGCATTGATCAGCTGTCCACTAACTGGACTTCATCCGGAGTCCCCTGCTCCGCAACATCCTCACCTCCAGCTCCTCACTGCCCACACACCTGCCAGCATGAATGTAAGCTGAATGCCTCCTAAAAGAGGCCTGGGTGACCCCTCCAGGACCAGCTTGAGGGCTGTGTGGCAGGTAGAATAATAGTCCCTAAAGATGTCTATATCCTAATCCCTGGAACCTTACATGGCAAAAGGGACTATACAGCTGGGGTTGGGTTTAAGGACCTTGAGATGGGGATCATCCTCAAGGTTGACCCTGGATCATCCAGGCGGCCCCAGTGTAATCACAAGGGTCCTTCAAAGCAGAGAACCTTTCCTAGCTGAGAGAACCAGAGAGATGGAAACATGAGAAGGACTCAGCCTGCTTTTGCTGGCTCTGAAGACTGTGGAAGGGGCCATGAGCCAAGGAACACGGGCAGCCTTGGCAGCTGGAAAAGGCAAGGAGTGGATTCTCCCTCAAATCCCACAGAAGGAATGAAGCCCTCTCAGCACTTTGATCTTAGCCTGGTGAGACACGGGTCAGGCACATGGCCTCCAGAACTGCAAGATAGTAAGTCTGTGTTGTTTTAAGCCACTGAATTTGTGCTAATTTGTTACAGCAGCTATAGGAAACAAACACAGGCTACCTCTTCCATGAAGCCCTCCCTGAATCCTCAGGCACACAAAAACCTTTATCCCTTCCTCCCACTTTGGAGTTCCCAGACCACCTACAGCCCTCCCTGCCCATTCAACAGTACACTTTTTGTTCCATGTCTCTCTTAGCTCCCCAAATATGCAACTGAATTCTAAGTACAGGGAGCACATTTGTTTGTTTTTACTTTTCCTTCATACCCCATTCAGCCTTCAACAGTGCTGGTCACAAAACAGGTTTTTTAAAAAGGTTGTCCATTCAATGGCACTTGTCAACAAGATGGTATCAATGTGCTATCATGTCATCTTGGCCAACTTAAGTAAAATTGAACCTATGGCATCATCAATGAGTCATTAATAGTTCTGGTGTCCTAATTCAAAGAGCTGTAACTGAAATATAGAGATGCATTCCCATAAATGTATTTCCAATAACCTACCACCCTCTTTAATTACAGCAAAAGAAGCACAGTTAAGCAGCTGATATGCAGCAAAACAGCATGCTCCTTGAGGATAAGGACCGCATCTGTCCCAGCCCAAGTGTGTGGCTGGGGTACAGGGGACACCCAGCAATCCTGGTCCAGTGGGTGAGTGGTGAAGCACTAAGCATAATAAAAACATTAGGTACAGGAAAATAATTGCATCAAATTAAGCAACTACTATCATAGTGAGTCTATTTTATTCAATACTCACTGTTTTTTTTTTCTTGGCTAATGTTGCTTGGCTAAGCAACGATGTCTCCACTGTGACAGAACAGATAACAGAAAAATAATTTTAGTAAGCCACCTGTTTCTGAGTGCAGGAATGAAGTTTCTTTCACAGCAGGGTTATTTGCATGGGGTATAACTTTTATTTCAAAGCCTCCTCCAAATTTCTATCCATAGCTGGTGATTATCACCTGCTTGAAATTTAAAAAAAATCAATTTCTGTAACTGGGACAGCCAAGTATTTATTTTTAAAGATTTATTCCCTTTAGAAGTAAGGATATGGTGCTGTCATGGGTAGATATTGCTCCTGTGAAAAGAGAAAAATCAATCATGGAAATAAAGTCTTCTGCTTCCTGATCTGGGTCTTTTAAAATTATTGATTCAGAAATGATTATATGCTCTGAGTTAATGGATGTCGCAGAGCATCTTCACAGAACAGGAGAGCTGAGAATGCACAGAAAGATGTAAGCTCTGCTTCACCACACCTCTTGGATTCATATGCTACATCGGAGACATTCGTCTGTCACGGGGAACAGATTCAGTCCTATCTGTGCAGTGCGGCATGTTCCCCTTTAACTGTGGGCCTTTGAGGACCTGGGAGCCTGAGACCCTCACCCTGCACAGGGCATGTGTGCTGATGGAGGCAGCATCTCCTTCCTGGTCTCCCCACTGTCCTCAGAGCTGGGGCTGTTCTGTCTGCTCCAAGTCAACACAGTCCTATCTGATTGTTTCAAATCTACATAAACTTACAAAGAGAAGAGGAAGGCAGCAGACTAACGCTCTGCTTCCGGAGGAGAGCCAACAGTCTACAAGGCAGGGAAGGCCTGGGAGGTGAGGGTTGGAGGGAAAATGGAGGAAAATGCCTTCATCTCCCACAGGGAGGCCCTGCGTTCCCTCCCAGACTCTCCAAAGCTCCAGGAGCTCTCTTCTCAAGGCTCGTGTCTCCCATTGTCCAACCCAAGTCATGGAAAACTGGGCAGAATCCCTGACACCCATCTGATCGATGTTTCCACATAATACTCAATTTCAACACAGGGCAGAAAGAATCAGAGTCTGGATACAAAACCACTGGAAAGCCACCCTTTTGGTCTTTCAACAAGAGCTGTTATCACCACAAGAAAGGCCCTTTACACTACTCAGTGGCAAGAGGGTTTCAGGATGTGGGATGTGTTCAGCCTGGAGGGAGAGATGTATATCCCCCTCGTAGCATGATGGACTGGGGGGTGATGCAAGGCCAAAGGTGAGAACACCGAAACGGCTGGAATTCTATTTGTCATATTTCAGCGATGTCTTGGGTAGGTATGGTCAACCACAGAGTTTCTCCCCAGCCCATTGCCACACAGATTTTGGGACATTTTTTCAACAAAAACAACAAACAGTAAATCAAACAATGAATAAAACCTAGATTGAAGGGAGATAGAAGAAAATTCAGGAATGTCAGTTCACTGAATTAAGGGGTGATAGAAAAATAATTTAAACTCATGTGGTCATCAGCCTTTAAGAGATGTCTTAAAGGTCATTTGTAAGGCTTTCTTCAACTAAACTGGGGGGAGCACAATCTCTCTACAATTCTCCATTGTGTGTTAGCATGTTATGCCTCACATATTTTCTTTGGAAAATGAAAGCAAGACCATGATGTGAATGTATTTGGTTCCATCCATCCATCCATCCATTCATCCATCATTGATGTCTCATTCATTCATCAAATATTGTTGCATGGCTCCGAGTTCCTGGTTGATGTAACTGTGATTGTGGCAGGCAAGGTCTGTTCTCTGAGGTTATAGCCAATGGAGGAGAAAGAATGTTTCACAAACAATTGCAGAGACATTGAGTGAGGATTATGACGGCTGAAGGATAGGGTGTCAAGGGAACATACGACAGGGGCCCACCCCCTGCCTCTTGTTAGTTCAACAGTTTACAAGCCTATGACTTGGCAGCTTGATGAGCTGAGGTGTTGAGTCACGTGTGGTTAGTTCTTCCCCTTTGGTCGGTACTTACCACGACTGCGTACTTGGACAGCACTTATGAAACTCCACGGTGACAGCAATTTACATGGGACATTCCTTTGGACACTCAGAAGCAGGAATCTGGAGGCTAAAGGTCTGGTTTCTGAGACAAAGGAATGCCCAGTGAAGCCCCCACCTTACTGCTCCCTCCTCTCCCCCAGCCCGGACTGTAGTTGCTTGGAAGCCAATCAGTAGAGAGCAATACTCTCAATTACTTTGAATTTGTAAGTGAAACTCCCAAGTTTTTCCATGTGTTCCGTGTGGAATATAAGTTTAATTCAACTAGCTATGAACAGGAGAGTGAGTGCCCTCAATCACACGGCGCATCGGCAGGGAACTCCTTGCCACATGGTGGACTGTGTGTGGCGGACAAGGGGACAGAATCCCATGGGATTGTGCGCTGTGTTATTTTCGAGTCATATAATTAGGGGATTTTGTGCACTGAAACAACAATGCCAGAAAAGAGAAAACCTGTCAGCTCTGTGGAGTGCTGGGGCATCTATCGTGAAAGCGCCCGTCTCCGCCCAGCCAACAGCAGCTCGTTTGTTCACAGGGCCGGCGCGGGGTCCTCCCCCTCCTTTGGAATGCCCCGATTCACGTCCATCCTTCACGGCATAGGGCAGCATGTAGGATCCTATTTGTTTATTTAAATATTATCTAGTCCGAGAGGCCTCAAGCAAGCAGAGATGCTTACAGGTACGCATGTTTTCAAGGAGAGCAGGAGGCAGTGTCAGAGCCAGACCGCAGTGTGGGGGAGCAGAGAACTGCTGCCAGCGGACAGCCTTCCGGCAGGAGGGGATCCACAGAGGCCCATGTCAGGGGCCTCAGCATCCAGAGGATCTGCCGACTCCGCTGAATGGACCTGCAGGACCTGGCTGAGTTTTAATTTGCCGGCAAGGCTGGGCTGGGCTAGAAATGAGATGTGGTAGATGGGTGCCCCGCTGACACATCCCTTCCCCACCCAGGTCCACCCACAGGAGGAGGGACAGTGGGGGTGAGGAGGCCAAAGCAGCATTGGGGGTGACAGTTCCAGCTCTCAGGGTGCCAGGCAGGATGGCCTTGTGTTCTGGGGGTCACTGCCCCTGCGTCATTTCCCGCAAATGGTTCTGATTCAATCATTTGGGACATTTTTTAGTTCTGATCAAAAGCACAGTCATTGCTAAAATATGGCATTAAGAAAACCACACCAAACATCTAGGGCTGGCCTGTGAAGGAAGGGCTTCCAGTCCAAAAGGAGGTCTTCTCCCACCATCCTCTGAGGCCTGACATGCTTTAATGGAGCCGCATGGTGATGACAGAGAAAGAGGCTGAAGCCCGTGGTGCTGGAGGGGCTCTGAGGCGAGTTGGCAGAGTGAGGTCACTTGTGTCCCTTGTAAGCTGTCTCTTCAGCTCCTGCTGCACGTAGCCCAGCCCAGGCCTGGCCCAGGATGTTAGGATGTTAGGGTGAAGGGAATGGAGTTAGGAGGTGCCAGAAAGGATCAGCTGTGACTGGAGCAAGATAGAGAAGGTCCAGGGAAGGAAGAAGGCTGTGAATTCCCACAGCACAGTCCTTGTCTAGCTCTGCCCCTAGCTTGCTACGTGGCTTTAAACACATTGCTTGAGCTTTGAGTGCCTCAACTTTCCACTCCATAAAGGGAGAGGTTGGGAATTGGTGACCCCTAAGACTTTCCAGTTTCCTGAGCCTACAGCCTTAGTTAACACACTGGCTGCTGCGATGCTTAGAAGCCTCTCCCTGGCCTCACCAGAGAGCATGGAGGGAGGCCTCCTGGGGCCCTGCGCACTGTCCCCTTTGCTCAGTGCAGGGTAGACACAGCGTGAGAACCACAGTTCACCTCTATTAGTTTTTATGATTGACTTGGGTAAAGTGAGGTCCAACTTCAGGAGGACTGAGACATGATGTTAGGCCACACAGTTCATCTTTTTTTCCCCCATAAAATCTTTCAAATGCAGTGTTAGCTTCATATGCTTTTGGCATTTGACTTTCTTTTAGTCCAGCTACAGTTTGCATTCATGTCCTCAGATTTTGACATCACTTGTCATTAATCTAGACATTCATTTACATCATTTGGCATCATGATTAGCAATCTAACAGCAGTGCAACTTGGAGCAATTACAAAGGTAAGAGGTTAAAAATGTAATAAAACCTACTTCATGTGCCACACGTGCTTAGTGTCAGATTACAGAGCAAAGGTACTTCATCTTCCAATCAAGGGCTCCAATTTCAATTCTTACTCAAGGCCGATGAATCAATTATTTTGGTCTGATTAGAAGACACCCTTAGCTTGAGGAATATTTTTGTATCTGAAGTTATAATAGTAAATATATGTATTCACGTAAGGGCATGTGTTGTGATTGCAAAAAGCTTTATTTAATATAGTTTTGCTCATGCTACTAATACTAATCACTAAAATATACTGAGCACTTCCTTACTGCTAAGTGCTTGACTTGATTTCCCTTAATTCTCACAATCCGTTAGGTATATAGATAATAATTCATTCTTATCTCCATTTTACATTATGGGAAAAGAGGATCTGTAGAGCTCAGGACCTCATCTCTAGTGCCTGTTCCACTCTTCTGTCTTGTAAGCTATATATAAAAAATAATGCACACAAGAAGGGCAACTCAGATGGAAAAGAACCACCTTATGTTTAAAACTGTTTTGCTGAGTGTTGAGGATTCATCATTTTCTTTGTTGGGGTTGCTTTTATCCTGCTGAACTATATCCTGGCCCATTAGATTTTATGAACAATTTAACTGCAAAATGATGACCTGTGGGGCACCTTTGGGAGGGTTGAACTCATTCATCCACATTCACCTTCTTGAGGCAAAACAGAGCAGGTGGAAGTCCAGCTTCCCCGCAAACGCTGCACTGTGGGGGCATCTCTCTGGACACAGTGAATGAGGGATGCGCGGACCACTGAGTCTTTAGGAGCCTAGAAGCGACCTGCTTTTCAAGCCTTTTCCAAGCAAAGGGTGTAGTCTAGGGCGTAATTCTCCACATATATGTTTTTTGAGTTGCTAGAAAACAACCAGGTCATGCAATTTTTTTGACATTAGCAAGTTCTAACCAGCCTTGAAAACCATAGGGTGGACAGGGCCAAAAGGCGGGTCACATCTTGGACATCTTATTAGTGGCTGGCAGCTAGGCCCTCTGGGCTCATCAGAGCCGGGCAGGCTCAGCTCCTGCAGGTGCCCAGGCTGCACAAACACAGGGAAAGCAGCTCTCTGGGTGCTGGAGCCTCTGAAGGCCCACACGGCCTTCCCTGACATCACTGGTCTGTGGTGGCCACAGTGGCCAGGCCCGCAGCTCCTGTGAACTTGCACTCCTCAAGGGTGCTGCCTTTCTGTTTTGTCAGCACAACTAGCCAGCTGTGGCCCCAGAGCCCTGGATTCTGCAGGCTCAGGGCCCACGGAGGCAGCCCCCTGAGCTCACGAGCTGGCAGGAGAACAAAGGACTGGAAGAACAAAGGCACAGAGCATGGAAGGCACAATTACAGAAGCTGCTTAAAGGCCTTTAATATGCTAAATTGGAAAAGCTGTGCGTGTATGCGTGCGTGTGTGTAAGAATGAGGGCAAGGGTTAGTTTCCATATATCCTGAGAGAAATGTGACACTCAGTACAATAGATTTCAGAATTTACATGCAGTAGAACACGGATTCATCTATTGAAAAATGATGTAAAAGTTTTCCTTGAAACACATTAACCAGGGACTTTTTCCTTAAGAGGTAGAGAATAAAACTGAGTTAGCAGAGCTGTTTCTCTAGATTCGACAATGTTGCGTGTGTGTACACACACACACACACACACACTCTCTCTCTCTCTCTCTCTCTCTCTCTCTCTCTCTTTCTTTCTCTCTCTCTCTCTCTCCCCACTCCCCCACTTAACCCCCAGACAATAATAAAGCATTTTAAACTTTGGCCTCAATTCTTCTGTGAGTTTCCAGGTCAGCGATTATACCCAGGGCTAAGTCTCCGTCTGGTTGCCAGCTAAACAAGAATGGATTCTGGGGAGGCCCGTTCCCTGTAAAATGATGTTGCCCTGGTGAGGGGAGCTGGGAGGGAAAGCGCTCTGGATTTCGTGAAGGGGCCCTTTTCACATGGAGCACACTCCATATTTATAGTCGTTTCCGTTTTGGGGGTAAAAATAGCCTCAAGCTTTTCATTTGTTTTAAAAGTCAAACGTCGATCTTTCTTTGTTCAGGGCAGATGCTGCCTCAGCAATTTGTGGTGAGATTCACCCCGAACCTCCAGCTCACCAAGTACAAAGGAGTGCCCTTGGCAGGTGGGACGCACACTGCTCCTGGGCCACCTATTCAGGTTCACAGTAAGGATCCCGTCTGGCTGCCTCTGTGGGTGGTGGGGGAGGGCGGGGTGGCTGGAGGCAGAGGCCTGGGCATCAGAATTTCCACACTGATGGGGCTTCAGAGGGCAACAGGCAGGAGACGGGCTGATTCTGAGACTAAATTTATTTCAGTTAGATTATATGCTCCTTTGCAGTGTCTGGTGATGGTGGTGGTGGTGAAGAAATCCCCCGAAGCCACCCCTTTGCTGCCAACCCTGGCTCCTGGCCAGATCTCTCTATGCTGGTGCTCTTATTGGCGCTTCCATTTCTTTCTTTAACATGAGGTCCAGAAAAAAAAAGACAAACAAGATGCCCTTAAATGGCCTGTGCACAGCCCAGTGACTCAAAGTTGCCCTTGGGGAGTGTGTGTGCCCCTCTAAGAGGCTTCTCGCCAGGGACACTCTTTATCTATCTATCTATCTATCTATCTATCTATCTATCTATCTATCTATCTATTTATTTATATTTTGGTATCATTAATCTACAATTACATGAAGAACATTATGCTTACTAGGCTCCCCCCTTCACCAAGTGCCCCCACATGCCCCATTACAGTCACTGTCCATCAGCGTAGTAAGATGCTGTAGAATCACTACTTGTCTTCTCTGTGTTGCACAGCCCTCCCCATGCCCCCCTCCCACATTATACATGCTAATCGTAATGTCCCCTATCTTTTTTCCCTGCCCTTATCCCTCCCTTCCCACCCATCCTCCCCAGTCCCTTTCCCTTTGGTAACTGTTGGTCCATTCTTGGATTCTGTGATTCTGCTGCTGTTTTGTTCCTTCAGTTTTTTCTTTGTTCTTATACTCCACATATGAGTGAAATCATTTGGTGCTTGTTTTTTCTGCCTGGCTTATTTCACTGAGCATAATACCCTCTAGCTCCATCCATGTTGTTGCAAATGGTAGGATTTGTTTTCTTCTTAATGGCTGAATAATATTCCATTGGGTATATGTACCACATTTTCTTTACCCATTCATCTACTGATGGACACTTAGGTTGCTTCCATTTCTTGGCTATTGTAAATAGTGCTGTGGTAAACATAGGGGTACATATATCCTATAAGTGAAATTCCTGGGTGAAATGGTATTTCAATTTTTAGTTTTTTGAGGAACTTCCATACTGCTTTCTACAATGGTTAAACTAGTTTACATTCCGACCAGCAGTGTAGGAGGGTAGCCCTTTCTCCACATCCTCACCAGCATTTGTTGTTCCTAGTCTTTTCTATGTTGGCCTGCACAGGGCCCTCTGACCAACAATCCCTGAGGGTAGTGGGCAGGTGCAAAGAGCAAAGGCCCTGGAGCATCTTGTGCCCTATTTTCCTTGTTTCTGGGCTGACGGCATGTCAGTGGAGTCGGGGTGCAGGTCTGAACAAAGTCACCCCACATGTCCAGTTTGCCCTGAAAAGCAGATGTGGCTGTAACAAAAGCCCCTTTGTTTCAGGGAAGTCATAGCAGTTGCTGAAACAGGCTCTCAAGGTGCTAATTCAGTGACAGAGACCCTTGGTCAGGCTCTGGTGGGAGCATGAGAAGGGTGTCCTCTGGGTGACACTGTAGTTCCACATCCTCTGGGGGGATCCACCCTGCCCCTCTGTCTGCCCCTCTGTCACCCTCTTCTGCCAGCTCCCTGCCCAAGCAGTGATAGGTAGACTGATGATGAAATATCTCTAGGCTGCAGGAGGTCTCCCATCAGGCTCTGACACCATCACAACTAAACGTGACCTACCTTGTCTGTTTTTGGTGGCAGCTTCTGGAAGACAAAAAGATGAAGAGATAAACAGACTGGAAGGGGTGTGGAGGGCTCTGGCTCAGCCATGCACATGAGAGGGGACCCTGCTTTGCAACAGAGGGACAGAACAGGGCTTTGGGTGTCCATCTGAGTGCTTGCTTCATGTGGGTCTGTGGCCAGCCAGCCCCACTTGCCTGAGCTGAGTTCACACCTCCCTGTCAGCCCCTGGGGAGACATTGAGGCTAGGGTGTCTGGTCCTGGCACAGGTGTCCCATGGGGTGGTTTTCAACAGCATTCTTTACATCTTATGAAGACAAGAGATCATCCCCTTCCCTTCCTTCTCTTCTCTCCCCTCCACTCTCCACACCCTGAAGCACCCCCAGTGCACAGCCTTCAGGGAAGTCTACCCAGCACCCTGGCTTCCTGTCCCCAGCACCCCTACTTTGAAGACCTGGGATCTGCAGGCTTCTTGCTGGTGCTGCCCTCTCACACCTCTGGGGGTCCTTCCTCCTGCAGCACTCCCGCATGTGTCCTTGGGAGCCCAGCTAGCCAAGCCTCAGTGCCCACCCTCCCCTGGGCCAGCCTCTGGCCTTTGTTACTGCTCTGCTTAGGCAGGGCACTTCCCACATGCCATGAAGGTGACATTTTACCCTCAGCACTCTGAGACCAAGGTCAGTCGAGACAACAGACCTGGAGCTGCTGTGGCAGGAATGCAGCCGCTTCATTTCTGTCGCCCATGCCTAGCATGGGGCCCTGCACAACCTGGCCCTGCATAGTGACTGGGGAGGAATGACAAGGCTCTAGTGATGGGCAGAGACCACGTTGGTTTTACAGGGACAGTTGCCCCTGAGGAGAGAAATCCTGGGGCACCTGACTGTACTTTGGGGCCATTTTTGCCCCTTCAGGGTCTCTCTTTCCCTTCACAGTAGAGGTCTCTCCTCAGACTTTGTCCACCTGAGTCCCTCAGAACACTGGCTCCTGGGAGGCAGTCCCTACTCAGAGCCTGGGTCACTTCTCCTCAGTGGCCAGGGCATCTCACAGGCCACGTCCTTGAGGCATGCCTGAGGTACAGAGCTCCTCAGCAGCCAGGCTGTGTGGGCCCTGGGATGGGAGGGCAGCACCTGTACCTAAGCATTTGGTCAGGTGACCTTAGAGCAGGATCCTGGGGCAGGCAGGTGTCAGGGTGCCTGAGGGGGTGCTGGAGAACTTGGGCACAGGGCTGTGTGGTTAGGGCTCCCTCACCTTCTTGCAGCACCAGATACACAAGAGCAGCAATGGTAACATGAAGAGAGCTGGGACAAGGAATGGGAACAGGAAAAGGCTGTAGGGTGTCTGGGTCTGTGGGACAGCCTCAGGCACTGTTGTCTGTTTGTGAGGGACCATCCTGGGCTCTGTGGGCTCCGTGGGCTGCTCCTGTGGGATGGTCATGGGCTCTGTTCCTTCCTGTGGGATAGTCGTGGGCTGTGGTCTCTTCCTGTTGAACAGTCTTGGGCTCTGTGGTCTTCTCCTTTGGGATACTGTGGCCTCTGGAGGCTTATCCTGCAGAAGCATTTTAGGCAGAGACCTGAGGAAGTTTGGGTGGCCTCTTCCCAGGCACCCACCAGTGGCCATTAATTACCGCCAGATGTAAGTCCAGGGAGATGAAATCCTGGGACAAAATACCTCTAAGACTGAAATCAGTTAAAGGGAGAAATAAAGTTTAAAATCCATTTATTGCTTACAAACTGCAGTCCGTGGCCATCTCTCTCTTCTGGCAAAAGCAAGCAAGCAAGGACCTCTCCCTAAACTTTCAGGTTCAGATAAGCCCTTAGTTGCCCAGGTAATTAATTACCCATTGGTATGGAGATGAACTTCTCTCCAACACTGAGGATATGCAAATACAGTAAAGCTGGTGAGCTATGATGGAAATATTATAATTTTACCCACACAGAGGTCAAGAGGATTTCCGGAATCAGGTCTGATTATTAGTGGTGCCACTGTATTTGTTGATAGTATTAAATGTCTTTAGATCTTCACCTCATATTTTTTCACAGGCATTTAAAAAAATGTCTCAGCTGTATCTGAGCACAGATATAGGCACTGATGAAAGTGTGTTACTAATGTTCAAAGTATCTTTTTCCTGGTCTTTACCCCAAGCTGCTATGGTACTGTGTTCTGTTGCTGAAACAGAATAACCTGTAAAAGAATCTTTCATTCCAAAGTATTTTTTAATCACAGCATTTCCTGCCACTGCGTCTGTGCCTTTGAGGTTAACCAAGTGAGCAGGCTCTTCTCTGACCACAGCGTCTTGAGAAGAAAGTCCTCTGTAGCCCAAACCATGTAACTTGTATTCTAGACCATCTAGGTTACCAGATGTGTCTAACAAATATTTGGCCAAAATTTCCTTCTGCTCTCTGGAATGTGTGGCCCCTGTGACTGGATACCAGGACTGCACAAGAATAGTCTCAATCCAATTTGGAGGCCAGTAACACTCTGGAGCTGTATTTTCCACTACAAAGAACATTTATTTGATTGGGCAATAACAGAGCCCTTGGGAATAGCTTTTATTTCTATTGTAATATGCACATCATATTTCTCAAGAATGTAGTTGCATCCCTTGTCTTTTAAGACATTACTTATCTTGGAAATGCTCTCTGCCCCTGCTTGGCATCCTAGAATTTCTCTTTGGTCACTACGTTGCCTTTAAAGTACTTATTAAGAATGTACTGCAGCCCATAAAACACTGTTTCATTGAATTACACCTTCCTCATTGTGGAGTTTTCTGTCTTCTTTTCACGGCATTCAAAGTAGGAATAAACGTTGCTTGTGCTGGATGGGTATTGTTTATAGTGAGCACCATTGTAGTAGTTGGTAGCCAGGAGGATGTTGAACTGGGCCTTTGCCACAGCATTCATCTCGGGCTGGAGCCAGGGGAGCTGAGCATCATGGGCCGCCCAGAGTGGAAGTGAAGGACAGAAAGGGGCCTCACCACACTCCTTGCTGGAGTCCTGGCTCCAGAGGAGTGAGAGCAGGAGAGGCAGGAGGTGCCGGAGGAGGGCAGGCCCTGCAGCTCTGCCACGGGCAACAGTGGCAGTGGCTCGCAGCATTTACTGTCTTTGACTCTTTAAAATGAAATTTCATGTGTGTCAGTGTGGCACTTTATGGCTTCAACTTATCTGGGTCAATTGGGCCTCATATATCTGGATGTCCATTTCTGAATTCTCCATGTTTGGGAAGGCTTAGCTACTATTGCTTTAAATTTACTTTATATCCCTTTCTCTTTCCTGTCTTCCATGTTTCCCATGGTGCATATATTGTTTCTTTTGTTGATTTCACCTAAGTCTTGTAGGCTTTCCTCACACTTTTTTATTCCTTTTTCTTTTTGCTCCTATGACCAGTTAATTTCAATTCACTATTTTCTAGTTTACTTCTTGGTCAACTTTGTTGTTGAAGCTCTCTATTGAATTCTTCAGTGCAGCCCCAGTGTTCTTCAGCTCCAAGATTTATGCACAGTTTTTCTTTTTTCTATTTCATTGTTGAATGAGTCCCATTGTTTTAAATTTTAAGACTTGTTTTGTGTCCTTTCATGTAATTTATCTTGAAGAAATTTCACTTCCCCTGGAGGAAAATGTGCATTTGGCTATTGTCATGTGTAGTGTCTCCACATATCAATTCCATACAATTGGTTTATTGTTGGGAGCCACACAAAGACAACAAGATGGCCACAGTTCATGAGGTTCCTGCTTCACTTCTTGGAGATTAGCTACGAGCCCGCGCGCGCCAACAAGGAAGCCCGCGCGCGCCAAGAGATACTCTTCTCCCCCTCCTTCCCCATTGTCATATACCAATCAGAATGTAACTCGCTGCGCCACCCCTGCTATGCAGCCAATCCCCTGCTTACAAGTATCCTATGGCCCACTCTGCCCCTGAACACTGGTGTATATCTACCTCCGTCTTACAATAAAATTTGAAGGCTTGATCAGAATACTGTCTTGCCTTCGCTCTTCTCTCGCCCCCATTTTCTTTCAGGTCGGATCCCCCTCGTCCCCACGAATAACTAAGTCCCGCTGGACGGGACAAGTGGCGCCCAACGTGGGGCCAGAGGCACGGATCCTTCGCAGGCGGACCCCCGAGTAAGATATCGTCTGGCCAGACCCCTTCTTGATGAAACAATAGGAGACGCCTTTCGCCGCTCACGGAGGTCGTCGTCCCTGGTGAGTACCGGCCGCCTTATAAGAAAATGGGAACTAGATTAAGTAAAGAAGCGGTCTTCATAAGAGACCTAAAAAGTTCGCTTAGGGAGAGAGGAGTTCGAGTTAAAAAGAAAGACTTGGTAAAGTTTTTTATTTTTGTTGATGAAGTCTGTCCGTGGTTTATTGTTAATGGCCCCGAAATTCATCCTAAAAAATGGCAGAAAGTAGGTAGAGATTTAAATGATTATCTTATCAAAAACGGCCCTGACTCTGTTCCTGTTTCAGTATTTTCCTATTGGAGTCTTATCAGAGATATTGTTGAAAATACTGACCCTGATAAACGTCAACTCTTGTCAGTGGCAGAATATTGCCTCCGCCCCCTATCTCGGGCGGCCTCAAAATCGTCTCTTTCGAGTGATCCCCCTGCTCCAAAATCAGCTAAATCCCCCTCCCCTAGCCTGACACCATCTTTGCTCGGTGCCCTCCATGATACCCCTCCCAAATGTTGCATTTATCCGCCTCTCCCTCGAGATTCGGACTTTGTCGATACACAAAAGGTTTTTCCGGTCGTGACTAAGAGCCAAAATAGCGAACCTTTAGATCCGGGAGACGCGGCCGAACTAGAAGACGAGGCGGCCAGGTATCACAACCCAGATTGGCCCCTTGCCGCCCCGTCGCTTAACCCCCCTTCTTACACTCCCCCTATTCGGCCTCCCAATGTTTGCGCCCCGGCCTTTTTGCCCCCGTCGGCCCCTCAGCTACCCCCTCCGGCTCCCGGTCCTGTTAGCCCCCCTACCAGCACTGAAGACCTAATAGCACAGATAGTAGAACAAAGAATAACTTGCCATCTCCAAAAATTGGTTGTCTCCCAACCAGTTCGTCCCTCATTATCTTCGCAAAGGAGCCTCTCTAAGAAACCGCTTACAGCCACAAAACCTAAAAAACTGCTCTTTCCTGTTCTTACCCGGGCCTCCGCCCGCCCTGGCCCCACCTCCACAACACGTAGCCCAGAAGAAGGCGATCTTGAAAGCGATGGTGAAGACGCCCCTGCTACTCAGGAATTAGAAAGTGAGGGGGAAGAGCAGGCTGAGCCAGAGCCGGCCGAGCCTGCCGATGGCCCTAGAGAATTTCACAAAATCCATTTCAAAAGCTTAAAAGAGCTGAACGCGGCCGTTAAAGCTTATGGCCCCAATGCCCCTTTTACCCTTTCTGTTCTTGATTCGCTGTCTCGAGGAGGACATTTACTCCCAGGTGAATGGCTGCGTATAGTCCAGGCTGTGCTTACCCGTGGTCAGTTTCTAACTTGGAAGGCAGATTTTGCTGACCGCTGTCAGACCATCGCTGCTGCCAATGTAAAAGACCCTCATTCCCCAACAGCGTCCTGGACGTTTGATAAGCTTACGGGACAGGGCAGATATATCTCTGAAACCAGGCAGCAGCGCCTTCCCCTTGGTCTTTTATCTCAAGTGAAAGATGCCGCTTTGGGCGCTTGGATATCACTCCCTGCTTCCGGGACTGCTAACACTCCTCTAACTAAGATCACTCAAAGCTCGCAAGAAGACTATAGCGAATTTGTTAGCAGACTGTTAGAGGCCGCCGAAAGGACCCTTGGTTCCGCGGCTGCCAATGATAAGATTGTAAAACAGCTAGCCTATGAAAACGCCAATTCGGCATGTCGAGCCGTCCTCCGCGGTAAGACTCGAGACAAAACTCTTGATGAAATGCTGAGAATGTGTAGAGATGTCGATCCTTTTACATCCAAAGTCCAAGCCCTTTTAGCTGTAGGTGCCGCTGTTCAGACTCCCCCGGCTTCTTATCCTCCTTCCTTCCCCAGGGGCGCACCGCCTATGCGTAACTGCTTTAAATGTGGACAGCCAGGCCATTTCGCTCGCCAATGCCCTACCACAGCTCCTCCTCCTAGAGTTGGGTCAGTCCCCGGTATTTGCCCTCGCTGCCATAAGGGGCGGCACTGGGCCAAAGAGTGCCGTAACAATCCAACAAATCCTTTTTATAGTACCACAAATCCTTTCACCCCCCCTTTTCAGGGAAACGGGCTGAGGGGCCAGCCCCGGGCCCCCCAGCCAATTCCATTTCAGCCGGCCTCGGGGAACAGCCTAGCTGTAGCACTCCCGCCCTCTATCGGGCCACACCCGGGAGTGCAGGACTTGACCTCTGTGCCTCCTCCTCAACAATATTAACGCCTGAAGAGGGAGTTACAATTATTTCCACAGGAATTTATGGCCCACCTCCCAAAGATACTTATTTTCTAATTTTAGGGCGAGCTTCCACCACAATAAACGGCCTTATTGTCCACCCTTCCTTAGTTGACAATGACTATACTGGAGAAATAAAAATTCTTGCTAGTGCTCCCCAGTGCCCTGTCAGCATTATGAAAGGTCAGCGCCTTGCGCAGGCACTCCCCCTCCCTTTAAGTACATCTCACCCTGCTATTCTTAAGAAGCGAGGCTCCTCTACCCCAGGTTCTTCAGACTTATATTGGATCCAAGCTATTACTAAAGAACGCCCCACTCTTAAGCTTAAGATCCAAGGAAAAGTATTTGAAGGAATTTTAGATTCGGGGGCCGACTCTACGGTCATATCTCAGGCTTCATGGCCCTCCAGCTGGCCCTTACACGCTTCCTTGACCCATCTACAAGGAATTGGGCAGTCAAGAAACACCTTACAGAGCTCACAGTTACTAAACTGGGAAGATGAAGAAGGAAATACCGGATTCATTCAACCCTTCGTAGTTCCTGGGTTGCCAGTAAATCTTTGGGGAAGAGATATCCTTTCTCAAATGAAAGTCATCATGTGTAGCCCTAATGAAGTTGTAACACAGCAGATGCTCTCACAGGGTTACCTCCCTGGTCAGGGGTTGGGCAAACTAAAACAGGGAGATCCCAACCCGATACTGGCCACGCCTAAGGTAGACCGCTCAGGTTTAGGGTTTGAAAAACATTTTTCGTAAGGGCCGTTGCTCCTCCTGCACTCCAGGCAGATAAGATTACTTGGAAAAGTGATGTTCCTGTCTGGATCGATCAATGGCCCCTTACCACTACAAAATTAAATGCAGCCATAGAGTTAGTGCAGGAACAGCTGGCTGCTGGACATATTGAACCTTCTACATCCCCTTGGAACACCCCAATCTTTGTAATTCAAAAGAAATCAGGCAAGTGGAGGCTCCTACAAGACCTCAGGGCGGTCAATAAGACCATGGTCCCTATGGGCGCATTACAACCGGGAATTCCCTCTCCAATAGCCATTCCTAAAGGGTATGTCAAATTAGTAATTGATCTAAAAGATTGCTTTTTCTCCATACCTTTGCATCCTGATGATTGCAAACGTTTTGCCTTTAGTATACCCATTACCAATTGTGTAGGGCCTTCTCCCCGGTTTCAGTGGAGAGTTCTCCCACAAGGAATGGCCAACAGCCCTACTCTTTGCCAAAAGTTTGTAGCCCAGACTATAGACCCCTTTAGGTTGCTCTTCCCCACTTTGTATATTATCCATTATATGGACGATATTCTTCTTGCCGGTCCTGATCAGCAACAGCTCTATGCGGCCAGTCAACAGCTAGTCACTGCCCTCCGAGATCGAGGACTACAAATTTCCCCAGAAAAGGTCCAGGTCCACCCCCCCCAACTATTTTTAGGCTTTGAATTATTTTCTAATAAAATCCTCACTCAAAAAATTCAGTTAAAGAGAAGCTCCTTAAACACTCTTAATGATTTTCAGCGTCTGCTAGGAGACATCAACTGGCTCAGGCCTTATTTAAAGCTGACCACCGGAGAGTTAAAGCCTTTGTTTGATGTCCTACGTGGAGACCCTGATCCTTCCTCCCCCCGCTCGCTCTCATCAGAAGCACAAAGGGCATTAACCATTGTAGAGCGGGCTATTTCTGAACAGACCATTAGCTACTTCTCTCCACATCTAAGTTTGTGGCTGCTCATTTTCCCTACCCCCTTCTCCCCTACAGGAGTCCTTTGGCAGAACCATCCACTATTTTGGGTTCATTTGCCAGCCTCCCCCCCTAGAGTCTTAGCTACCTATCCTCAATTAGTTGCTGCCCTCTTACGTTTAGGCCGAGAGGCAGCTCTCAAGTTGTTTGGGAGAGACCCTGAAGTTATAACCCTCCCATACAATACATCTCAATTACAATGGCTTATTCAACATGATGATGATTGGGCAATTAGCTGCACCTCCTTCCAGGGGACGATAGACAATCATTACCCTGCAGACAGATTAGTCCAGTTCCTTCAAAAGACCCCGGTTGTCTTTCCCAAAAGGACTAAAACCACGCCAATTGCTGGGGCCGTAATGGTGTTCTCTGATGGGTCCTCCTCCGGCATAGCCGCTTTCAGTATTAATGGGCAAGTTACTCGAATACAGACAGACCTCTCTTCTGCACAGCTTGTTGAACTAACTGCAATAATCAAGGTTTTTGAGCTTTTAATAGATGCCCCTTTTAACCTTTACACTGATAGTGCCTATGTAGCAACCTCTGTTCCCCTATTAGAGACAGTGCCTTACATACGTCCCTCTACAAATGCTTCCCCCCTATTCGCAAAATTGCAAAAATTAATTTTAAGCCGCGATGCCCCTTTTTTCATCGGGCACATACGCGCTCACACTGGCCTTCCAGGGCCGCTTGCCAAAGGCAATGACAGGGTTGATCTGGCGACTCAATTAGTAGCCTCTGTCACGCCAGACTCACCCTTGGCTGCAGCCCAACGGGCTCATGAACTACATCATCTCAATGCTCACACTCTTAGACTCAAATTTTCAATCACCCGAGAATAGGCCCGCCAAATAGTTCGACAATGTCAAGGATGTCTAACTCTCCTCCCAGAGCCTCATAACGGAATCAACCCCCGGGGGCTAGTCCCAGGAGAGATATGGCAAATGGATGTCACTCATTACCCTCCCTTTGGTAAATTAAAATATATCCATGTGTCTATTGACACATGTAGTGGTTTCCTATGTGCATCCTTGCAAACGGGAGAGGCAACTAAAAATGTTATTACCCATGTTCTCTCATGCCTGGCATATCTACCACAACCTAAAATCTTAAAAACTGACAATGGGCCTGGATACGCCAGCTCTAGCTTTAAACAGTTCTGTGCGCAGTTAGATATTAAGCACGTAACAGGAATTCCCTATAATCCCCAAGGCCAAGGCATTGTTGAAAGAGCCCACTTAACCCTTAAAAACATGTTATTCAAACTTCAGTCGGGGGGAGAAGTACTCTATCCGAGAACAGGTAATGCAAAGACACTCCTAAATCATGCACTGTTTGTTCTCAATTTCCTTACTTATGACTCCGCGGGTAAAACCGCTGCTGATCGCCTTTGGCATCCCTCCACGGCAGATAATTATGCACAGGCTATGTGGAGAGATCCGATGACCAACACATGGCACGGGCCTGACCCTGTGCTCATATGGGGGAAAGGACATGCTTGTATATATGATGCTAAGGCACAAAATGCCCGATGGCTCCCAGATAGGCTCATTAAACTCCTAGACACAAATAGAGGCAAAAACAATAATAATTCCAGTCCAGGGCATATTAACCCCTGAGAAGCCTTCCCTTTCTGTTTATTTTCAGGAGGCAAAAATGAAGATATGTACATTATTGACCCTCGTCATGACCTTTCGCCCCGTTTGGACCCATCAGATTTCCAACTTCACCTGGACAGTCACCAATGAAGCAGGAGACGTCGTTTTCAGTTCTTCCACCTTAGCAAGTACCCCCCCATGGCCTGTTCTTGCCCTTGATCTCTGTGACTTGGCCGCTGGAGCTTCTGCGGCCTGGGGGACCCCAGACATTTACTTTCCTTTTTCCACCTCCCCTGAGACCTACCCTGAGGGACAATCTACCACTTCTCCTGGGTGTAACAACACCCCTAGGAGAACCTACCTCAGAGAAACAGAATTTTATGTCTGCCCGGGAGCTCATAGAGATCGAGCCCTTAACTATAAATGTGGATACAGAGACTCCTATTTCTGTGACTCCTGGGGGTGTGAGACTACGGGAGATGCTAGTTGGAAGCCTAGCTCCACCTGGGATTATATAACTGTAAGTAGGGCTTGGAATCCCAAGCCTAACTCAACTGTTACCCCAGAATGTCAAAGCACCCAATCCACAAGAGGGCGATGTACACCGCTCTCCATTACCTTTACTGACAAGGGAAAAAGGGCCCCTATTGATGGATGGCTCAGGGGACATGAATGGGGGCTAAGGCTTTATGTTTCAGGAAAAGACCCTGGGCTCACTTTTAAAATCAAATTAATTCGATCCATTCCAAACGCCAACAAGCACGTTGTCCTTGGCCCTATTGCCCCTAAGGCAAGAGACCCAAGACCTTCTAACCCTTCTCCCCTGTCTACTAGTACTGTTTTCCAGGCCTTGCTCCCCCCGGTTTTACCCTCCACAGGCGAAATCCTTAAAGGCCTGGCTAATATGACTGCAAAATCCCTTAACTCCACTGGATATAGCGAGTGCTGGTTATGTTTCTCCCCCGTTCCCCCGTTTTACGAAGGGATAGCAGTTTTAGTAAACACCTCAGCAGACCTCATACTTACCAATGACTCCAGCAAGACTCGCTGGTCAGACCCCTCCCGTTTTTCAGAGACCTCTCCGGGTCTCACATTGACGCAGCTTTCGGGAATAGGCCTCTGTATACATAGCCCCCTCTTGCGTCTACCCCCTCAGCTAGTACCCATTTGTAACAGCTCCTTCTCACCCCCGCTGTCCTATGAATTCCTTGTCGCGCCCAACGGTACTTATTTTGCTTGCTCCTTTGGCATAACGCCCTCTGTTAACCCGCGCTTATTAATATCTAACAATGAATATTGTGTTTTAGTCATGCTCATGCCCAAGATTTTCATACATCCCACCGAAGACCTCCTTCCATATTACTCGGGCTCTACTCGCACTAAGCGTGAGCCAGTAACCGCCATTACCTTATCTGTATTATTAGGACTAGGAGCAGCTGGGGCTGGAACAGGCATTGCCTCCATAATTACTTCTAAACAACAATATTATGCTCTTAGTCAAGCTATTGATAAAGACATACAAAATCTGCAAGAGGGTTTAGACAGCCTGAAAGAATCTGTTGTCTCTCTCTCTGAGGTAGTGCTCCAAAATCGCCGAGGGTTAGACCTCCTTTTCCTGAAAGAAGGAGGCCTCTGCGCTGCTCTTAAAGAAGAATGTTGCTTCTATAAAGACAAAACAGGGTTAGTGCAAGATAGCATTGATAAAGTTAAGAAAAACCTAGAAGCCAGGCAAAAACAAAGAGAAAAGGATGAGGCCTGGTATAAAAACTGGACCTCTGCCACCCCTTGGTTAACTACTCTGATCCCCACCATCCTTGGACCCTTGGCAGGATTCTTCCTTTTAGTGTCTCTTGGCCCTTGGGCCTTAAGAAAACTGACAGTTTTTATTCGAGAGCAAGTTGACCAGCTCGTCAAGCCAGCGGTTGCTGTTCATTATCACAGACTTACGGCCTGTGATGAAGAGTCTTACACCGAGCCAACCAATGCTCCCGGTCTCCGGTTTTCAACTTTACAGGCGTCTCAACCATGGTACCATCGATTCTGGCACCGTACTTAATGTGGCCCATATGCTGGTCAGCCAGAGCCAGACATACCCCTAACTATGAGGGTATGGGCATCGAGATGAGTGCGAGACAAAGTACCGCAAGGGAGGGTTCTTCCTAGAACCTCTCTGGTCCTCCCTGAGAATACGCCTGGCTTGCATAGAGGTTGGTATCCATATGTACATAAAGCCTTGATATATTAAGGTCAATTTGGCTTTCAGCTCTGCCTCTCCTCCCTAAAAGATACCGAGAGCATTTGCAGGATGTTACCCTGCTGGAGGAGCCAGGCCTCTATTCCCTCACTCGATTAAGGCCCACCTTTCTAAAATAAATAGAAAGAGAGGAGATGTTGGGAGCCACACAAAGACAACAAGATGGCCACAGTTCATGAGGTTCCTGCTTCACTTCTTGGAGATTAGCTACGAGCCCGCGCGCGCCAACAAGGAAGCCCGCGCGCGCCAAGAGATACTCTTCTCCCCCTCCTTCCCCATTGTCATATACCAATCAGAATGTAACTCGCTGCGCCACCCCTGCTATGCAGCCAATCCCCTGCTTACAAGTATCCTATGGCCCACTCTGCCCCTGAACACTGGTGTATATCTACCTCCGTCTTACAATAAAATTTGAAGGCTTGATCAGAATACTGTCTTGCCTTCGCTCTTCTCTCGCCCCCATTTTCTTTCAGGTCGGATCCCCCTCGTCCCCACGAATAACTAAGTCCCGCTGGACGGGACAGTTTATTGTGTTGTTCACATCCTCTGTTCCTGTCTCTATTTCCTTATATTTTTGTCTAGCTGTTCTATCCATTATTGAAAGTAGGATATTTAAGTCTCCAGACTTTATTGTTGAACCTTCTGTTTCTCGCTAAATGCAATCATAGTTAGCCTCATAAATTTTGGAGTGCTGATGTTTGGGGAATGTGTTTGTAACTATTTTGTTTTCTCGATCAATCGACTCCATAATGAACATATAGTGTCTTGGTTTATTCTTTATAAAAGCTTTTACTTACTGTCATTTTGTCTAATATAGCTACCCCAGGTCACTCTGTGCTTCTGTTTGCATGGAATATCTTTCCATATATAACATTCAGCCTTCTTGAGTCCTTACCTCTAAAATCTCTTGTGGATAGCATATACCTACATCTTTATTTCCCATCAACTCTGCCAATATGTAAGGTGGCTTTCACAAGGTTGCCCAAAAGATGGGCCTGTAACCCATCCCAAGTGTCTGCAGAGCAGATGGTCCTGCAGAAAAAAATAATGAATGAGTGTCATGTAAAACCTACACAACAGAGGTGAGGGTGGAAGAGCTTTCCATTCTCTGAGGGTGGGCTGCTGGCAGATGCCAGGGTCTGTGCCCTTGCTGTCTAATATGGCATGAGGCAAGAGACTGTCTCCTGGAATGGGCACCTCAGAGTCACCAATCTCTGGCTGTGGGCCCATGCAATCTTCTCTCCCTTGCAGCTGAATAGCATTGCAGAAAGAACGAACCAAGTGTATGGTAGTCTGGAGGCTCCAGGAAAGATGTGTGGGCCCAGGGAAAGGCATTGAACTGGGCCAGGAGTCTGTTGCCCAAGTGCCTCTGACCCCATGCCCTGAACCTGGGTCTTCAGATGGCTGCAGAAGTGCTGCAGGTGAGGTCTGGAGCTGGGCCAGGCCTGCACGGACCTGTGAGAATCTTGCACAGTGGGTGTGCCTGCTGCTGCCTTTGCTCATCTGGAAGGTGATGCTTAGTCCAGTGAAATTGCTGGAGCTGCCTTTCAGGGCAAATGTTGTACCATCTGGTAGATGTGACAGTTGTGTAGGAAGAACCCTGAGCTGGGTTCAGTCTCCTCATTTGCAAAGTGGGTCCTGGGTTAGAGCCCCTTCTTGCCCCAGGAATAAGCTACACAGCCATTCAGGGGTGTGGAGCAGGCAGATGTTTGGGTATGGGCATCCACTCCTCAGGAGGGTGAGTGTGGGAGCAGTGCCAGGACCCTGGCAGCCTGTGGTGGCTCACCCCTGGCCCTTCAACAAGCATGGTCGTTCTTGCCTCTCCTGCAGATTACAACATTATCGGCCTGATGATCGCTTTATCTGCTGGGAAGCTACACTCATATTTCTTAATTTAAACCAACCTGATGCAAATAGTTGACCCATCACTTTCTCCTTATTGCCTTTCTGGATCCCAAGTTTTTGCATCTAATGGTCAGATAAAGTTAGTGGCCTGTAACCCCCAGATCAGTGTTTCACAGCAACTCTTTGGAACCCTCCAAAAAGCCGAGGTGATTCCATCTAGGCTGTAAATGGCAGAGCAAAGTTTGGGAGGTTCTGTTTTCTTTTTTAGCTAAAGATTTAAAATAACAAATGCTTGATCAAAAAATTGGGGATTAGGAGTCAAGATGGTGGCGTGAGTAGAGCAGTGGAAATCTCCTCCCAAAACCACATATATTTTTGAAGATACAACAAATATAACTATCACTAAAAGAGAAACCAGAAGACACAGGACAACAGCCAGACTACATCCACACCTGCGAGAACCCAGCGCCTTGAGAAGGGGGTAAGATAAAAGCCGTGGCCCAGCGGGACCTGAGTGGCCCTCACCCCAGCTCCCAGCAGGAGGAGAGGAGTCGGAGTGGGGAGGGAGAGGGAGCCCAGGACTGCTAAACACCCAGCCCTAGCCATCTGCACCAGAGCGCAGACACAGTGCATGCATGGGGTGCTGGAAACAAGGGAAACAGGACAGTAAGACCTGTGAGCGGGTCCCTGCAGCCAGTGCCCTGGGGACAAAGAAAAGCGAGTGCTTTTTGAAAGTCTTAAAGGGACAGGGACCCCACAGCTGGATGGAAGTGTCTGGGGACACTTAGCCCAGCAGCTGGGAATCCTGGAGAACTCTGGGCGTCCTAACCCCCTGTGCAGCAGGGCAGTTCAGAGGCCCCTCACGGAGATAAAGAGCGTCCCAGCTGTTTCCCCTCCGAAGGGGCTCTGCATTATTGGAGCAGCAGCCTGAGGCAGGCCACACCCACAGCAACTGCAGAACTAAACTCCACAGTGGCAAGGCAAGATTCAGAGGCCCTGTCTGCACGCAGCTGCCCAGCAAAAGCCGCTAGAGGTCGCTGTTCTCCCAGGAGAGGAAGGCCACAAACCAACAAGAAGGGACGTTCTCGCAGCCGTCACTAGCCCCAGCTCTGCAATCTATCTCGATCACCATGAAAAGGCAGAATGTGAGACAGACAAAAATCACAGAGACAACATCTGAGAAGGAGATTGATCTAACCAGTCATCCTGAAAAAGAATTCAAAATAAAAATCATAAACATGCTAATGGAGATGAAGAGAAATATACAAGAGCTGAGGGATGACGTCCGGAGGGAGATTACAGAAGTGAAACAATCTCTGGAAGCATTTGTAAGCAGAATGGATAAGATGCAAGAGGCCATTGATGGACTAGGAACCAGAGAACAGGAACGCACAGAAGCTGATGCAGAGAGAGATAAAAGGATCTCCAGGAATAAAACAATATTAAGAAAACTGTGTGACCAATCCAAAAGGAAAAATATCCTCATTATAGGGGTACCAGAAGAAGAAGAAGAGAGAAAAAGGGATAGAAAGTGTATTTGAAGAAATAATTGCTGAGAACTTCCCCAAACCAGGGGAGGAAATAGTTGCTCAGATACAGAAGTACACAGAACTCCCAAAAGAAAGAACCTAAAGAGGACAACACCAAGACACATAATAATTAAAATGGCAAAGATCAAGGACAAGGACAGAGTATTAAAGGCAGCTAGAGAGAGGAAAAAGTTCACCTACAAAGGAAAATCCATCAGGCTATCATCAGACTTCTCAACAGAAACCTTACAGGCCAGAAGAGAATGGCATGATATATTTAATGCAATGAAACAGAAGGGCCTTGAAACAAGAATACTGTATCCAGCACGATTATCATTTAAATATGAAGGAGGGATTACACAATTCCCAGACAAGCAAAAGTTGAGGGAATTTGCCTCCCACAAACCACCTCTACAGGGTATCTTAGAGGGACTGCTCTAGATGGGAGCACTCCTAAAAAGAGCACAGAATAAAACACCCAACATATGAAGAATGGAAGAGGAGGAAAAAGAAGGGAAATAAATAATCATCAGACTGTATTTATAACAGCCCAATAAGTGAGTGAAGTCAGACAGTAAGGTAGTAAATAAGCTAACCTTGAACCTTTGGTTACCGCAAATCTAAAGCCTGCAATGGCAATAAGTACATACCTTTCAATAATCACCCTAAATGAAATGGACTGAATGCACCAATCAAAAGATACAAAGTAATAGAATGGATAAAAAAGCAAGACCCATCTATATGCTGCTTACAAAAGACTCACCTCAAACCCAAAGACATGCACAGATTAAAAGTCAAGGGATGGAAAAAGATATTTCATGCAAAGAATAGGGAGAAAAAAGCAGGCACTGCAATACTAGTATCAGACAAAATAAACATCAAAACAAAGAAAGTAACAAGAGATAAAGAAGGACACTATATAATGATAAACGGCTCAGTCCAACAAGAGGATATGACCATTATAAACGTATATGCACCCAATACAGGAGCACCAATATATGTGAAACAAATACTAACAGAATTAAAGGAGGAAATAGAATGCAATTCATTCATTTTGGGAGACTTTAACATACCACTCACTCCAAAGGACAGATCCACCAGACAGAAAATAAGAACACAGAGGCACTGAACAACACACTAGAACTGATGGACCTAATAGACATCTATAGAACTCTACACCCAAAAGCAACAGGATACACATTCTTCTCAAGTGCACATGGAGCATTCTCCAGAATAGACCACATACTAGGCCACAAAAAGAGCCTCAGTAAATTCCAAAAGATTGAAATCCTACCAACCAACTTTTCAGACCACAAAGGCATAAAACTAGAAATAAACTGTACAAAGAAAGCAAAAAGGCTCACAAACACATGGAGGCTTAACAACACACTCCTAAATAATCAATGGATCAATGACCAAATCAAAATGGAGATCCAGCAATATATGGAAACAAATGACAACAACAACACTAAGCCCCAACTACTGTGGGACACAGCAAAAGCAGTCTTAAGAGGAAAGTATATAGCAATCCAGGCATATTTAAAAAAGGAAGAATAATCCCAAATAAATGGTCTAATGTCACAATTATTGAAATTGGAAAAAGAAGAACAAATGAGGCCTAAGGTCAGCAGAAGGAGGGACATAATAAAGATCAGAGAAGAAATAAAAAAAATTGAGAAGAATAAAACAATAGCAAAAATCAATGAAACCAAGAGCTGGTTGTTCAAGAAAATAAACAAAATAGATAAGCCTCTAGCCAGACTTATTAAGAGGAAAAGAGAGTCAACACAAATCAACAGTATCAGAAACGAGAAAGGAAAAATCACGACGGACCCCACAGAAATACAAAGAATTATTAGAGAATTCTATGAAAATCTATATGCTAACAAGCTGGAAAACCTAGGAGAAATGGACAACTTCCTAGAAAAATACAACCTTCCAAGACTGACCCAGAAAAAAACAGAAAATCTAAACAGACCAATTACCAGCAACAAAATTGAAGCAGTAATCAAAAAACTACCCAAGAACAAAACCCCTGGGCCAGATGGATTTACCTCGGAATTTTATCAGACATACAGAGAAGACATAATACCCATTCTTCTTAAAGAATTCCAAAAAATAGAAGAGGAGGGAATACTCCCAAACTCATTCTATGAAGCCAACATCACCCTAATACCAAAACCAGGCAAAGATCCCACCAAAAAAACAAAACTACAGACCAATATCCCTGATGAACGTAGATGCAAAAATACTCAACCAAATATTAGCAAACTGAATTCAAAAATATATCAAAAGCATCATACACCATGACCAAGTGAGATTCATCCCAGGGATGCAAGGATGGTACAACATACGAAAATCCATCAACATCATCCACCACATCAACAAAAAGGACAAAAACCACATGATCATCTCCATAGATGCTGAAAAAACATTCGACAAAATTCAACATCCATTCATGATAAAACTCTCAACAAAATGGGCATAGAGGGCAAGTACCTCAACATAATAAAGGCCATATAAGATAAACCCACAGCTAACATCACACTGAACAGCGAGAGGCTGAAAGCTTTTCCTCTGAGATTGAGAACAAGACAGGGATGCCCACTCTCTCCACTGTTGTTCAACATAGTACTGGAGGTCCTAGCCATGGCAATTAGACAAAACAAAGAAATACAACGAATCCAGATTGGTAAAGAAGAAGTCAAACTGTCACTATTTGCAGATCACATGATATTGTGCATAAAAAACCCTAAAGACTCCACTGCAAAACTACTAGAACTAATATCAGAATTCAGCAAATTTGCAGGATACAAAATTAACACACAGAAATCTGTGGCTTTCCTATACACTAACAATGAACTAATAGAAAGAGAAATTAGGAAAAGAATTCCATTCCCAATAGCAACAAAAAGAATAAAATACCTAGGAATAATCCTAACCAAGGAAGTGAAAGACCTATACCCTGAAAACTATAAGACACTCTTAAGAGAAATTAAAGAGGTCACTAACAAATGGAAACTCATCCCATGCTCCTGGCTGGAAGATTTAATATCATCAAAATGGCCATCCTGCCCAAAGCAATATACAGATTCGATGCAATCCCTATCAAATTACCAACAGCATTCGTCAATGAACTGGAACAAATAGTTTAAAAATTCATATGGAAACACCAAAGACCCCAAATAGCAAAAGCAATCCTGAGAAGGAAGAATAAAGTTGTGGGGTATCTCACTCCCCAATTTCAAGCTCTACTACAAAGCCACAGTAATCGAGACAATTTGGTACTGGCACAAGAACAGAGCCACAGACCAGTGGAACAGAATAGAGACTCCAAACATCAACCCAAACATATATGGCCAACTAATATTTGATTAAGGAGCCATGGACATACAATGGGGAAGTGGCAGTCTCTTCAACAGATGGTGCTGGCAAAACTGGACAGCTACATGTAAGAGAATGAAACCGGATCACTCTCTAACCCCATACACAAAATTAAATTCAAAATGAATCAAAGACTTGAACGTAAATCATGAAACCATAAAACTCTTAGAAAAAAACATAGGCAAAAATCTCTTAGACATAAACATGAGCGACCTCTACTTGAACATATCTCCCCAGGCAAGGGAAGCAAAAACAAAAATTAACAAGTGGGACTATATCAAGCTGAAAGCTTCTGTACAGCAAAGAACACCATCAATAGAACAAAAAGGTACCCTACAGTATGGGAGAATATATTCGTAAATGACAGATCTGATAAAGGGCTGACATCCAAAATATATGAGGAGCTCACACACCTCAACAAACAAAAAGCAAATAATCCAATTAAAAAATGGGCAGAGCTGAAAAGACAGTTCTCCAAAGAAGAAATTCAGATGGCCAAGAGGCACGTGAAAAGATGCTCCACATCGCTAGTCATCAGAGAAATGCAAATTAAAACCACAATGAGATATCACCTCACACCAGTAAGAATCGCCAGCATCGAAAAGACAATCAACAACAAATGTTGGCAAGGTTGTGGAGAAAGGGGAACACTGCTGGTGGGAATGTAAATTAGTTCAACCATTGTGGAAAGCAGTATGGAGGTTCCTCAAAAAGCTCAACATAGAAATACCATTTGACCCAGGAATTGCACTTCTAGGAATTTACCCTAAGATTGCAGCACTCCAGTTTGAAAAAGACAGATGCACCCCTATGTTTATCGTTGCACTATTTACAATAGGCAAGATATGGAAGGAACCTAAGTGTCCATCAGTAGATGAACGGGTAAAGAAAATGCGGTACATATACCCAATGGAATATTATTCAGCCATAAGAAGAAAACAAATCCTACCTTTTGCAATGATATGGATGGAGCTAGAGGGTATTATGCTCAGTGAAATAAGCCAGGCAGAGAAAGACAAGTACCAAATGATCTCACTCATATGTGGAGTATAAGAACAAAGGAAAACTGAAGGAACAAAACAGCAGCAGAATCACAGAACCCAAGAATGGACTAATAGTTACCAAAGGGAAAGGGACTGGGGAGGATGGGTGGGGAGGGAGGGACAAGGGCGGGGAATAAGAAAGGGAAAAAAAAATCATAGGGATAAAAGAAAACAGTAACAGCTGTGCTAAAGGATGTATTAATTATCTTATCTGTTGTTATTATTTCACAATCTTTGTGTAAGTATATATATATAATTCATATGTATATCTTTATATAAGTTGTACACATTAAACATGTATATTTTATTTGCCAAAAAAGAAAGATTTGATGGATTCTATGTATTAACAAATTCAACTTAAAATTATATTTAAATAAATATGATCAACACAAGCATAACTTTGGAATAAAAATAAATATAAAAACTTCACACTTTCATTGAAAGTATGCATTTTGGTGGGTAATCTATACATTTGTAACCTTTGGTGGTTCCACAACTCCAACTAAATAGAAGTTGGAACAAAATAAAATAATTCATGAGTGAAATGATGAGTCCCCATATAAAGTGCCCAATATTCATTCCTTAAATAAATACCATGCATATTAATATATAAAGTTTATAGGATGACAAATGAGCTTGCTTGTTACTTGTTAACTGAGCTAATCCAAATTAAATTGCCAACAACACTATTTGCAACAGATTATTTCTGACTTATTCTATATTTTGTTTCAATAACACTAATAGATAAACCATTCACAGAGGAATGTTGACAATAATTTTAATTTAAAATTTCTAAATTTTAAAGGAATTTTAGCAAATTCAGAATATTCATTTCTAACATTTTCCAAAATTAAGCAAGTGGTATTGTACTGTATTTTCAAAATTATTCTTTAATTCTTCATCAGTAATGAATTCCAACAATTTTGCCTTATAAAGTTATTGTTGAATTTAAATTACCTTTTGATGAAAGAATTCTTAATCTGTGAATTTCTTATGAGAAGTTTTTTGATGAAACATTACATTCAAAGCATTATATCCAATGTGTGATGTAACTTTTTACAGATGTCCAATGTCAAGAACATCCCTTAAGTAACTAGTAACTGTGGCTAACTTATGAAACATACAGTCACTCCCACATATGCTCTCTTCTTTCTTTTTCTTCTCTCCTTTGCATTTGCTCTCAGTCTTACCTGAAATTGAGAAACACACTGCATTCCTTCCTTGAACCCAAGCACTGAAATCATTAAAAACACAAAGATACTCAACAAATAAGCCCGTTTGATTTTCCAATTTACAGATTTATAAAACTGAAATCAAACTAGCTTCTTATAATACAGAAACTCTAAGCATTCGTTCTGCAGTTCATGTTCAGCAAAAACTTTTCCCCTTGACTTTGCTCAACAGCCAGTAAGAGCTCTTTGTGATCAGTGTTTAGGGTTTCACTTAACAAAGAGAATAATCTTGAATTTGATGCATTCCTCTTTATACATTTTACAGTTTTTATTACAACACTAAGGACACGTTAGCTGAACTGTTTTTCATAGCAAGAGTTTTCTGGATGAAAGAAGCAGCATGTTATTTTGCATTCTAGGACATGCTCCTTAATCTGGGTAACAACTCCAGGATGTTTTCTTGTCATTACAGCTTCCGCTTTAGATCACACTGTTTTGTGTGTGTGTGTGTGTGTGTGTGTGTTTGTGTGTTTGGTGGGGGGGTTGTTGTTGTTGTTGGTTTCGTTTTGTTTGAAAGTCTTTCCTATGCAGTCCTTCCTAGTGTCATGCTGTTCGGAGCTAGCTGTGTTTGTTGGTCATGATGCTGTAATCAGAGATTCTTCTTCATATCACCATCAGGTTCAAATTACAGTAAAAGAATTGCCTTGTTACTAGTATCTGTGCATTCACCAAGTTGCAATAAGCAGTGCTTTGCTTGTTTAATTGTTCTGTGAATTGGTGTTCGGTAACATCTCCCACAGGAGGGGAAAGCTGGGAAAAAAGGTGGACCCTGAGCTGTTGAGGCTAGGAGATGAATACATGGAGCTTCATTATTACTATCCCCTCTACTTTTGTGTATGCTTGAAACTATCTGTAATAAAGGACTTATAAAACACAAGCAAAATGATCCTTAAAACATGTTGCAGACCTACTTAGAATTCAAAAGCTCTATGGTGAATTGAATCATTTTATCATTAACAAGTCTCTATCACTAATGATGCTTTTTGCCCTAAAATCTATTTTATCTGCAATTAATATAGCCACCCTCACTTTTTTTTAGTAGTATTAACCTTAACATCTTTTTCCATCTTTTAATTTTTAACTTGTGTTTATCTTTATAATTGAGGTATCTAGAGACATAAAGGTGAAATTGTTAGGCAGAAAGATAGAAATGAGTGGGATGAAAAGGAGAGAGGGACCCCAAAAATGACTCAGGGAGTGGATCAGATAGAGCTAGAGAGCCAGAAATGACTCAGAGAGAGCTCATCCAATGAAGCCACAGGGTCCAAGAGTGACTCAGGAAATGTCCAGGGTCCTCCAGATAAGAAACATCAGAAGCACAGGCACTGCACAGCCCATGTCCCCATTTAACCATTCAGAACCAGCCTAGAGAGCTGACCGCTGTCAATCAAGGACCTCTCTGCCCTGCCAATACTCCACAAAGGAAGCCTCAGAATGAGCACCAGGGCATGTCTCACCTTAGGCAGGCCTGCTCTGTTACTCTCCGCAGAGTGTATTAAAACTTACTTTGCTTTCTTGACTTTGGTTCTGGTCTCACTGTATCTGACTTCCCTGCCACCCCGAGCCATCCTTTCCTTCCTAACATATTAGCATATTGCTGGATTGAATGCTTTCCCAGTCTGACATTCAGGCATTAACTGGTGAGTGTAGTCCTTTTACATTTATTATAATTATTGACACATTCGGATTTATTTTTGTTATTCTTTGAGTGTTTTATTTCCCATTTTCTCACTTTTTCTTAACTTTTGGGTTGACATCTTAACAAGATAAGAACCATTCATTAGTTTCTTCTCTTGCTTTCTTACTACATTTTGGATTTATTCTGTCACTTTTTCCCCCAACTTATTGAGTTCCATGTGTAGCCTTATGGATTATCAGCTTTATTCTTTTTTAGTGTAAGTGCTACAAAATGAGTTTTAGATGCCCCCTACATATATTTAAAATTTTGATTGTCTCTCTCTTTTAATCTCTGCAGATTTAAAACCAGCCCTATTGGGATTTAATTGAAATATAATAAAGTGCATATAAAGTGTGTAGTTTGATAAGTTTTGACACACTGATGCACCTGTGAGAATATCAATGCAATCAAAATGATGAACATACCTACCATCACTGAACATTCACTTATTCACCTTTGTGATCCCTCTTCCTATTTCCTCGTGACTGTTGGTCTACTTTCCTATACCGCAGATTGGTTTGCATTTTTGAGGTTTTTAAAGAAGTAGGATCATTCATATGTATATACTCTGTCTTATCTGCATTCTCTAACTCAGCACAAATATTTTGGATTTCACCCAGGTTGATCCATGCAGCTCATTCCTTTTTATTGCTGGGTAGTAGTACATTGTGCAGTCCATTTACCACTCACCTGTTGATAGACATTTGAATTATTTTCAGCTTTTGACTATTAGAAACAAAGTCTATATGACCATTTATGTACAAGTCTTTGAATGGACACATGCTTTTATCTTTCTGGATTAACAAATACCTAGGAGTAGAAAGGCTGGATACTAGGGTAAATATACATTTAACATTTTAAGAATCTGCCAAACTGTTTTTCAAAGTGGCCGCACCATTTTACATTCCTGCCTTCAGTGTATGAGAGTTCTAGCTGCTCCCTGTACCTGCCAACACTTCGTATGGTCTGTCTTTTCCACTGTAGACATTCTAGTAGGTGTGTAGTGCTTGTTCATTTGGGTTTGATTTAGATTTCCCTAATGACTAGTGATGCTGGACATCTTTTCCATGCTCTTATTGGCCATCAATATATCTTATGTAGTTAAGTAACTGTTCATATCTTTGGCCTCTTTTTGAATTCAGTTATATATTTTCCTGTTATTGAGTTCTCAAAGTTCTTTGTATATACTTGATACAATTCCTTTATCAGATATGTGATTTACAAATATTTTCTTGAAGTGTGGGGCATATCTTAACAGTGTCATTTGAAGACTGGAAGTTCTTAATTCTGATACACCCAATTTATCAACTCATCATTGCTCTAGTGTTCAAAGTCATCAGGAGCACAGTGTTTTACATTTTGGCTTATTACTCATTGCCATGAGGAAGAACACTCACCATTGAGAACCACAGGGAGTCTCAGGATGAAGGAGTTTGCAAGAGCCTGTTCTGGCATCTGAGCTCTGGCTGAGTCATTTTGGGAAAGATCTTAGGGAGTGGGATCTGACTGGGCTCTGTGATGGGGTATATCGCTAAATCTCATTTATAAGGAGGGCAAACCAGAGTGAGGATGAAGAGGTAATTGGTAAAGATGTAGTCATTCATTTTAGCTGAGAGAGGGAGATGGTCAGTATCTTGTGGGTTGCACAGGGACCTTGTTTTTGTCTCATTTTATCATGTGCTCAGGGTGACTTTGATGCTGGTGATGCTGGTGTTCTGTGAAACTGTTTATGTCCAACAGGAGAACAACATTAATTAGTCATGACCATCAGGCCAGCTTTGGAATACTATGGAGGACTCATTGTGTGTCAGACCGGTTCTGGATGGGAGAGGTTCTTTTTTTTCCTTATCTTTTTCTTTTATGGATCATGATTTTGTTGTATCTGAGATCCAAAGATTCTCTGCTATGCACTTTTTTATACTGCCTTGAAGTTCTGTGGTTTTACTTTCAGGTTGATAATCTTTTTTCAGTTATTTTTTGTGCATGATGCAAAGTATAGATCAAAGTTCTTTCTCTCCTTCTTTTCCTTCTCTTTTTCCTCCTCCTCCCGACCCCTTCTTCTTTTTGCATACAGTTAACAATTGGTCCAGCACCGTATGTTGAAAACACTATCCTTTAAATAGCCTGAAGAGCCTCTGTTGAGACTCACTTGCCAATATATGTATGGGGATCTATTTTTGGAATTTCTACCCTATCCCATTGATCTACTTGTTAATTTTGACACCAGATCTACACTGTCTTGATTACTGTAGCTTTATGAAGAGCCTTGAGGATTCTCCTTTTGTTCTTTTTCAAAGTTCTTCCAGATACTTGAGGTGCCATACATTTTCATATGAGTTTTAGCATCAGCTTGTCAATTTTTACAAAAGGTATACTGGGATTTTAATGGAATCCATAGGTGAATCCATAGATTGATTTGGGGAGAATTGAGATCTTAACAATATTGAGTCTTCTGATCCTTCAGCACAGTATGCCTGTCCATTTGTTTGGATCTTTTTGATTTCTCTCAGTGATATTTTGTAGTTTTTGTAATGTATAGGTTTTACACATATTGTTTTGGACTTGCCCTTAACTTTTTCATAGTTTTTATATTACCATGATATTTAAAAATTTCTATTTCCACTTGTTGCTAATATATTAGCAACCCAACTCTTTACTCTGTGGGCAATTGTGAGGTGTGCTATTTAGTTTTGAAATACTTGAGGATTTTCTAGATACTTTTTAAATATTAGCTCCTATTTTTAATCCCCTGTAGTCAGAGAATATATGTTGTGTGACTTGACTCCTTGGATCCTATAAATTTATTGAGACTTGTTTTATGGCTCAAACATACCATATTGATAAATGTTCCACATGTACTTGGAAAGAATGTCAATTCTGTTATTGTTAGGAAAATATTCTATAAATGTCAATCAATTCAAACTGGTTGGTAGTACTGTTCAGTTCTTCTGTATCCTTATTGATTTTCAGTTACACATGTACTATGATTGTTGGGAGAGAGGTATTGAAATTTCCAAGTATAATTATGAAATGCACATTATAGTTCTATCAGTTTCTGCTTTGTATATTTTGAAGTTCTATTATTAGGTGTATATGTGTTTAGGATTTTTAGGTCCTTTTGACCAATTGACCCCTTTATCATTCTGAAATGGGCATTTTTCCTCCTAGTAATATTCTTGGCTACATGAAATCTTTGTCAGATATCGCTATAGTCACTCTAGCTTTATTTTGATAAGGGTTAAGATGGGACATCTTTTTCCATCCTTTTACCTTTAACTTATTTGTATCTTCTTATTTAAAGTGGGTTTTTTTGTAGGCAGTATATATTTGGGTCTTCCTTTGGACACAATTTGACAGTCTCTGTCTTTTAATTATGATGCTCAGACCATTAATATTTAATTAATATTAATACATTGAGTTTGAATCTACCATGTTGCTATTTATTTTCTATTTGTCTCATCTGTTTTCTTATTCCCTTTCTCCTCATTTTCTTCTTACTTTTGGATTAATAGAACAGACAAAAATTTTCATTTTATCTTCTTAGTTGGCTTTTTAGCCACACCTACTTGTGTTATTGAGGTGGTTGTTTTAGGGTTTAGGGTATACATCTTTAGTTTATTATACTTTTCCTTCAAATGACATATCACTTCATATGCAATATTAAAACCTTACAAGAGAATCTTTCCATTTCACCTCTACTGGCCTTTGTGCTGTTTTTGTTACACAGTTTATTTCTGCATATGTTATAAACCTCACCATACAGTATTTTTGCTTTAAACACTTCTTAGCAGCATACCTCCAACAAGCTTCTCCTTTCTGTTTTCTTGTTAGAAATTTGTCTAAAATAAGAACAAGTAGGATCTGAGATCATGAGGTTTCATAACCTTTCCTGTGTAGTCTTTGTTGCACCAATTTAACTGCTCAGAAGCTTTTTTCCACCTAGCTTCCTGGTTGTTATTTGTGGATTTGTTGGATAAGCAATCTTCAAATATAAGTGAATTGTCACTGGATAAAGAAAGTAGATAAAAACTCAAAAAGTGATTAAAAAGAGAACTTGGGATCAAATCTAGTTTGACTACAACTGTTACCAGTCAAAATAAAGTCATTCATGGAAAGGGTGGTGGGAGGTGGGGGCTATGCTCTGTATTTGTTTCTTTATTATAGGACTAAAGGGTTGGGCAAAGTTGTCTTCTTTTCCCTTTTATGAGCTGGTCTAAAATGTTCTCTCTTCACTTCATGAGGCATCTCCCCATTTCCAAAGCCATATTTGATGATGGAGATATTTTATATTTTCTTTAGCCAGCAGTATTAGATGTAGAAAAACCTCACCAACCTAGAATAAAAAAGCTTCCCCTGGAAATAATGAACAGTATGGATTCTGGGATAGTGTGATGTGTTTTAGTACATTCAAATACTTTGAATAAAGTCGATGATGGAACGAACAATAGGAAGAGAAGAGTGGGCTCCACATAATGAGAATTGTAAAAACTGGTTAATGGGCACACGAGGAACAAAGTCCTTGCTTATACACCAGTGTAGCTTTCAAGTCCTTCATTTTTAAATACTTGATTTCTGCTTCCTAATCAAGGGTACAATACAATTGTCCATTTCTCAAATCCTTCCTTCCCCCAGCACCTAGTTTGGTATTTCTTTGCGTTCTTTATTAAGATTATTGTTCTAAATTAAGAGTTCTAAAATGCCTCAAACTTAGCGTTCCATTAAGGGAAGCTTGCTGATGAGAGCCGTTCAGTACTCACTTCGGCTTCCCAGTCATTTAAGACCATTTCCTAAATCAAAGCTTGAGATGCGTGGCGAGCTTGGCAGGTGTCCTCGGGTTCTCTAACCACAGCCCCAGGCTGTCCTGGCGGCCGGGCGGCTGCGCAGAGGCTGGGCGCGGGGCGGGGCTGCTGGGCGCGCAGGCCGCGGGCTCCTGTTCCAGGCGGGTTCGTGGGAGCTCGGCGGGGCGGCGGCCGGAGGACGCGCGGGGGGCGCGGCTGGGGTAGACGAGCGCGCGCGCACACTCGCGCCGGCCGCCCGCCACCGGGCGGGAGAGGGTTTCCCCGAGACGCCGACTCGGGGCGGGGATCGCCACGTTCCCACGGGCGACCTGGGTGACAGAAGCAAGCGGAGCCAGGAGGGCGCTGCGCCCACCGTCCGCCCCGCACGGGTGAGGTGGCGGCCCTGCCCACGCCCTGCGGGGGACGCTGCCCCAGCCTCGCACCCGCGCCTCTGGCCGTGGTCGCGGCCGCCCCCAGACGCGCCGGGTTCTCGGCGGAGACGACGGCCGCGCTCCCGCTGCCCACCTGTGGGCGGCGGAGCATCCTCGCCCCTCCGCCTCTTCCCTCTCGACCCGAGTCCCCGCAGCCGAGCGGGGATGAGCCCCGAGCCGGTTCCGCCGCCGCCTCCGCCCCCGTGTCCCGGCTGCGGCTGAGGGGAGCCGTCCGCCCGGCGGCTGAAGGGCAAAGAGGCGTTCCGCGCGGGCGACTACGAGATGGCAGCCGAGCTGTTCCGTTTCGGGCTGGCCGGGCTGGCGCAGCCCGAACGCGGACTGTGCCTGCGGCTGGGGGACGGGCTGCCTCGCGCGGGCCGCCTCCACGAGGCCCTGGGCGCTTTCCGCGGCGTTGCGCGGCTAGGGGCGCCGCGGCCTGAGGAGCTGGGGTAGCTGGCGGGCGGCCTGGCCCGCCCCCTGGGCCAGCGTGAGGGGCGGCTGCAGCCTGCGAAGCCGGGCGAGGGCCACAAGCCGGTGACCCTGCCGTGCGGGCTCACGGTGCGCAGGCGCTGCGTGGACTTGGGGCCCGCGCGGCCGCTGGCGCGGCGAGTCAACGTGGTGCTGAGCGGCCCGCTGGAGAAGTGCTGCCGGCCAAGGGCCGGGTGCGCAGGCTGGCGGGCCAGGCGCGGAGTCTGCAGCGTCAGCAGCAGCCTGAGGCCGCGCTGCTCAGGTGCGGCCAAGCCCTGGACCTGAGTAAGTCGGCCGTGGGAGCTGCCGCCGTCCCGCACGCCAGGCGAGTGCAGGGGTGGGAGTAGAGGCTTTGTCCGGGCTTGGGGATTGTTTTACTTTCCGAAGGGGGAAAGGTGAAGATGCAGCCAGAGCGGCTGGTGTCAAGGTAAGTTGCACCCCCTGCGTGTTTTTTTTTCCGGGAACCCCCACAGCCCTCCAAGGCCAAGACGGCCTTTCCACCCCATCTCTGCTGTTCGGGAGTGGGAGGATGACAGTGTGTTTGCTTGTCCTGCAGGAAAATGCCAACAACTAACACCCTAGAGGCGCACAACGGAGGCCTTGGGACATGGCAGGATGTGCTTTGGGGTTTCAGCTAAGGAATCCAGGAAGGATTCCCTTCCACTGCTTTTATTACTTCATACTGGCAGGCTCTGTTTCCTCTCAAAAAAAAAAAATGCTATGGTGTAATTAGCTTATTAGTTATGCTAACCAGTGCCTGTGACCTTTTAATTTTTTGTAAATGGAAGTCTATAAGGAACTCCCTCCTTGCGTCCTCCCCAACCTCCACCACCTGTTAAGAATACATAATTTAAAGGAAGACCAAACTTTCAGCCAGTGATTTCGGCTCCCAAAGAGTGTGCTTATTGACAGTTGTTTTTTGTGTGTGTGTGTGTGTGTGTGTGTGTGTGTGTGTGTGTGTGTGTGTGTGTGTGTGTGTGTGTGTGTGTGTGTGTGTGTGTGTGTGTGCTTATTGACAGTTGTTTTGGGGGGAGAATGTGTGTGTGTGTGTGTGTGTGTGTGTGTGTGTGTGTGTGTGTGTGTGTGTGTGTGTGTGTGTGTGTGGAGGGTGATTTGTTTTCTGAATTCACAGGCTTTGTAACAGTGTATAGATGATTTAAATCACTAGCAGAGACGACTTGGCTTAATCTTTCATTACTAAGAGTCTTCTTGTGTGCTATAGTCAGAACGCATTTTAAATTTAGGGGGAAGGTTTTCTCTTTAAGAAAGCATACCTGTATCTAAGTTGGGAGATTCTCTGCTGGAGTAAGCAGTTAAATTGCTTTATATAACAGGTACTCTGTACTATTTTTGCAACTAACATATCCACACTTTAACAGGCTGTGTGTTTTTGAGTTGCCTACTATTTTGCTTATGACAATGTGGTGTGGAGCCTCCTTGTCCAGTAGAAATATTGTGTAAGCCACACATGTAATTTAAAATTCTCTGGTAGCCAAATGTAAGTGACTGGAAGCAGGTGAAATTTATCTTAATGATTTTTAACCTTATACATTCAAGGTGTTATTATTTCAGCATACCTTCATTTAAAAAAAAAGACTGAGATTTTACTGCCTTTAAAAAAAAACTATCTTTGAAATCCATTGTGTATTTTACATTTACTGTCTACCTCAATTTGGACACTGAATTTTCATCAGAAACACTTCTGCTACACTTAGATTCCATGAAATGTAGAGTTGAAAAAATATTGACTTTGTGAAGTTGTTTCAAATTAGCTTTTCCATTAACTGAACAGAGTCTCAGATTTTTAAACTTTGGTTTCAAATAATTAAAATTACATAAGATGAATAACTTAGTTTCTTGTTGTTCTAGCCCCTTCTCAAGTGCCCTGTAGCCACATGTGGCTAGTGGCTACTGTGTCAGACAGTACAAGTATGGAACTTTTCAAAACTTTGCTGGAAATGTAAAAGATCACAGCATCAGCTGTTGGAGATGTATAACACGAGAACTACCGTATGCTACTGATGGGTCTGCAAATTATACCCCTGGAAAATTGTTTGGTAGTATCTGAAAATGTTATATATGACCTTTGGCCAAGCAGTTTCAATGAGGCACGTGCATATGTGCACTGAAAGCATATATAAGAATTTACAAGAGTGTGTATCATTTTTAGAGATAGCCCCAAAGTGGAAAGAACCCAAATGCCCAATAATAGCTGAATGAATGGGTAAGTATATTATGATGCCTTTTGGAATACAGACAGAAAATAAACCACCTGGTTGCACACTATATTGTGGATGAATTACAGACATAATGTTAAGTGAAAGAAGCCAGACTCAAAAGCAGTTTTACTGTATGATTCTATTTATCTGTAAGTCCAAACAGGCAAAATTACTACGGCCTGTTAGAAGTAAGGGCAGTGGTTACCTTTGGGGGAGAAAACAGAGAATGTGAATTGTGAGGGAGTAGGAGGAGGACCTGAGTGGTGGTAGTGATGTTATGTTTATTGACCTAGAAGATGGCTTCATAGGTATGTTCACTCTGTGATAGTTCATTGAACTATAAACTTATAATCTGTGGCTTTTCTGGGTATATATTAGACCTACGTTTAAAAGTTGTAAACAAATTCTTGCAGTCAGCTCATCTTGAGAACTTACATTCAGTATGCTCAGTATTCATGTTCCATTCAAAGATTAGAAAAGAAAGGCAAGTTTCTCTAGTTTAAAATTTATGGAATGTTTTATGTTTCATACTAAATCAGCCCCCAAAAAGGGCTTGATAGAGTAAAAAAGGTTACAGGGTTTTGTTGTGTTTTTTTTTGGCTTCAGAAATACTTGTGTTTAGATCCGAGCCCTGATATGTACTTATTATGTGACCTTAGCCAAGTGTGGTAATCATTAATGCTATTCCCCAAATATTTCTATCTTATACCTTCCCCAGACAAGGTAGGATTGCATTCCTGGACTCATTATGGTTGGGTGGAGCCATGTGAATAATTTTGGTCTGTAAATTGTGAGTAGGATTCAAAATAACTAATAGTATGTTAAAGACAACAGAAATGTGTGTATGAAAGATAAAGAATTCAATAGATAGCTATCTATAAAAAAGAACCAAATGGGTATTTTAGAACTGCAAAATACAACATCTGAAGTTGAGAATTAGATGGATTAAAACAGACTAGACACAGATATATGGGGTACAGACAAAAGTTCTAAAATCTGTGAAATTTGAATCTCAGAAGAGGGAAGAGGGAGAAAAGGCAAGAGAAATATTTGAAGAAAAATGGTTGAGAAGTTTCCAAATTTGACAAGAAACTTTATAAGCAGTTCAGTAAGCCCAAAAGGATAAACACAAACACTCACAGGATAAACAAAATATACCAAAGTATGTTATAGTCAAGTTACTGAAAATAAAGATAAATATAAAAGCAGTTAGTGAACACAGGGTATTTTCCTTCAGAGGAGCTGTAATAAGACTGAAAGCTGATTTTTCAAAAAAAATTATTAAAACTAGAAGATAATGGAATAACATCTTTAAAGTGCTGAAAGGCGGTGGGTGGGAAGAGCTTACCTGGAATTCTTTACCCAATTGCAAATATCTTTAAGAATTGAAGACAAAAATCTAGATATTTTTATCTAGATAAATAAATAAAGGCAAAGGACTTTTATTGCCATCAGAATTGTACTACATGAAATACAGGGGAATTCTTTAGGCTAGAGGAAAATGTTGAGATGGAAGCATACCACTAAAGGAAGGAATAAAGACCCCTAAAAAGGGTAAATATATGAATAAATATAAAATAATATTGATTATTTCAAACCATAACAATAATGTTTTGTTGTATTTATAACATATGTAAAAGTAAAACATGGCAATAGCACAAAGTCAGGATGAGTAAGTAAAGTAAATGGTTTTATGGTCTGTGTATCTTTCTGGATGTGGTAAAAGTACTAATTTAAAGTTACTGAAAATCAACTTTGCACATTTCAATCTCTTGGGTAGCCACTGAAAGGATAATGAAAGAAGCTAAAATTATAAAGCAATGGTGGAATAATGAAGAAATACTTGATTAATCCAAAAGAAAGTAAAAAGGAAGAATAAAATGACAGTGAATAAATGAAATGATTAGAAAGAAATTTAAAAATGGGACTTACCTTGCATTCAATGGACATATACATTTAAGTACTCCACTTAAAATTAAAATATTGTGAGACTAGATTAAACAAAACAATTACATGAGATACACATGAGATAAACCTTAGATAGAAGGATACGAAAAGGTGGAAATTAATAGGATGGGAAAAGATGCTCTACAAAGACTATCCAAAAGAAATCTGATATGGCAACATTGCTATGGGATGAGGTAGTCTTTAGGGCAAGGGGCATCATGAGAGATGGGGATATTGTGACAAAGAGGTCAATTCAACAGAAAACATGTAACATTCCTAAGGATGTATGACTCTAAAATCAGGTGTATACACGCACACAGAGCAAAAGGTGACAAAACTAAGAGGAGAGATATTTGGAGAGTTTGAGTAAAAGTCTTAGTAGCTAATAAAATAAGGATAGAAAAATAAGGGTATAGATTGAGACAACACACTTCAGCACTTTGATTTAATTAATGTATGGCACTACATACAATGATGGAATATGCCATCTATCAGGATCACATGATGACAATCAGCTAGACTTGGCCTCTGGTTATATTTGCCAACCCTTGGGTTAGGCCATAAAACAAGTAGCAACAAATATTAAGACTGAAATCAGACCATACATGTTCTTTAAACACTGTGGACTTGAACTAAGATTCAGTAGCAAATAACTAGAATATTTTCAAATACTTTGAAATTAGGCAATACATTTTTGTATAATGTATAGGTCAAGTAAGAATTCACAATGAAATTAGAAAATATTTTAGCTGAATTATAATGAAAGTACAAATATCAAAACTGAGATGCCCCTGCAACAGTGTTTAGAGGGAAATGTATTGCTTCACATGCCCGTGCCACAAAAGAACAGTTGGGAATTGGTGATCTTCAGGCTTCTGTTTCAAGATTCTAGAGGACTATAAGCAAATTAAGTCCAGAGGAAGTAGAAATAAGGAAATAAAGGTAAGAGAAAAGAAATGACAATAAAGGAAAAATACAGTCCAATATTTCTTATGAACATAGATGCAGAAATCCTAAAACAAAAATATTAGTAAACTGAGTCCAGTGAAACACTTAAAGAACAGAACATTGTGATTAAGTCGAATGTTACTGTGTTTAATCACTGTAAGTCAACCAATGTAATTCACTGTATCTACAGAATAAAGGAGAAAATCATATGACCTGTGTTAAAATCTCTGAGAAAACTAGGAAAAAAAGGAAACTTTCTCAATACATTAACAAGTATCTACAAAAATCTATTCCAACCATCATGACTGAAGATGAAATATTGAATGTTTTCCTGCTGAAGCAAAAGGTGACAAGGGTGTTCTCTGTCATCACTGCCATTCAACATTGTACTGAAGATCCTAGCTAATGCAGTGAGGAGAAAAAAAAGAAGATTGGAAAAATACAAGAAGCCTGTTGCTATTTGTAGATGACATGTTACATAGAAACTCCACAGGAATATTTGAACTATTAGAAATTATAAAGGAATTATCAAGATTGTTGAATATAAAATCACTATAAAAAGATCAATGATTACCATATATTTAGCAAAAAACAAATAGAAAACAAAAATTTAAAACAACCCCTTCATATAACAAAAAAAAAAAAATCCCTGGAATAAATCCTGAAATACCTGAAAGATGATCAAGACCTCTGCACTGAAAATACAAAACATTTCTGGGAGTAAAAAAGACTTAAATACACGGAAAAATATTTTTGTGGATTGCAAAACTCAATATTGATAAGACTTCAGTTCCCTTCCGATTGAGCTCTAGATGCAATGCAGCCTCAGTTAAAATCTTGTGCAGTGGTTTTGGTGGAAATTGGTGAATGGCCAAGGCAGTAATATTGAAGAAAAATAACAAAGCTAGGGTATTTACAAGATATCAATTCTTACTATCATGCTGTGGTAATTAGGACAAGGTTACATTGGCTCAGAGATAGACACACAGAAACTGACTCTTACATTTACAGTTCCTTGATTTATTACAAAGCTGCAAAAAGATTCAATGGGGAAAAATCCTGTAAGTAGTCTAAGTCAGTTGCTTATCCATATGGAACAAAATGAACCCAGATGCCTATCATACATTGAAATTATAATCAGATATCTAAAAGGGATCGTAGAAAATTTTCATGAACTTGAGGTAGGCAATGATTTCTTAAGTAAGACACAAAAAGAATAACCATAAAAGAAAAGACAAATTAGATTTAATTAAACTTTGTAAGTCCTACGTCACTTTGAACCTATGAGAGGTATTACCATGCATTCTTCTCCCTGGGAACACACAGTTGCTTCCTATGTCTCTTCATTCACCTCTTTTTAAATAACTGGTTGCAGTTCTTCATTCTCACCCCTGCCCTCTCACTGGACAGATTTTCCAGCAGGAGCCCTAGCTCCCAGCTCAACAGTGACTCTAGGTTGCATTTGGAGAACAGCCTATGATCAACCCTAAACAAATGGAGAGAGTGGCTTACCCTCTTCTTTTCCTCACAAAGCCTGATTAACAGTCTGCACTCTCTGACTCTTTCCCCTTGCAAGGGTAATAGGTAGGCCATTGGAAATCTTGTATCAGTTCTTTGGCAGGTGCACGGGTGCATTTTTTCTTACAAAAATTTTAAGTTACTTTTCCTCTTCTATTTATTTTTAAGTGATTCCTCAATAAATTTTCTTAGTTTTATTAAGCTTAAGGCTTAATGCTAAGAAAATGTATAGAGACTTATTTTAAATGTCTTAAAATATTAAATTACGAAGTGCTGGCTTTATAAATGGATTACCAAATGGTGGAAGTCAACCAAGAAAACTGTTTTATTCATTCACTGTCTGGATGAGAAGTGAATTTTATTGTTTTGGGGCTTTGATAAAATCACCTTTAGAATGTGAGTAGAGGCTTAAAAGCATTCATTAGAAAATAATGATTAAAAGTAAATGTAAGGGAAGTATGTTCTTTACTCTGGAAATTTTGTCAAGATCAGTTAAGCTAACACAGTGTAAGCAAAGGAACAATGAAGAAAATGTTAGTGAAATGTAAACAGGTTGGTTGAGAAGTCAGAAACTGGTTCATTATAAAGACCAGTGAAAGAGACAACTGTTTAGCAAAATGTGATGAAGAAAAAAGCAAAGAACAAATAGCATCAGGAATGAAGATGCAGCGTAACTGCAGTTATGAAAGAATATACCAGGTTTTAAAGTCTATATAAAAGGACAATTTGAAGAAACTGTAAATGATCAAAATTGATCCAAGAAATAAAAGCCTTACATGACTGATAAACATAAAAGAAATTGAAATGCGACTCAGGAATTTTCTTCTGAAAAAACCACCAAGGTCAGGCAAATTCTACCAAGATTAGCTCTCATCTTATCTCAGATCATAGACAAATATTGAAAATTCCCATTTCACTTTATAAGGTTAATATATGTTAATACTACAGTCAGGTGAAGGTTGCTGTTTTGAATCCAGAAATATATGAGGTGAGGTGAAGAAGAGCTTATCCCAGGAAGATCAGAATAATTCAGTATTAGACAAATTTTACAATGTACTTCACTATAATAACAGATTGAAGGAAATATACTACGTATAACCTCTTAGATACTGAAAGAACATTGCATAAAATTCAGCATCCATTGTTCTGATGTCCTCATAGAAAAATAGGAAGAGGAGGGACTTACTAATTTGATAAATATTCTCTCAGAAATTTATAGTGGACATACTTCATGTTAAAACATTAGACGTGTTCTTTTTAAATTCAAAAAGAAAAATGTCCACTATTACCATTATTAATGCAATCTGAGAGTAAAAGGAGACACAAGATATAAATATTAGAATACAAGGGTCAAGGCTAATTGTGTGCATATAATATGATTGTTTAGAAGATTCAAGAGAATCAAGTGGGAGCAAGGTAGGAAATCTCCGTTCTCACGCAAATTTGCAGCAGGTGTATTTCCCAAGCTCAAAGTATAGTTCCAGCAGCATTTTTCTCCCAAGAGATCCAAAATCTCCAAAGGGGATTTCTATATTTCAAAATGCATTTAAACTGTGCAATTGGGGCCCTTTCCCCTAATCTTCAGTTGGAAATGATTAATTGGCTATTATATTTAGTAAATAATAATAATATGCTAAAGAGACAAGAGAAAAACCTAATAGAATTCTATAAATGACTTCCAAGCAATGAAATGCTCAATTTAAAATAACATGCTTGTGGACTGACATATTTCATAGTCCCTATGTTCATTCTCAAAGATGAAATATGAAAAATCTCATTACAGATCATAATCAACAGATGAACATACTCAATTGATTTTGATGATAGAGAACATTAACTTTGAACTTTAAGGAAAAGAATTCCTTTCTATTAGTACACCTGTATTACAAAAAAAGCTAAATTATTATTGTTGTATTTTTAATTTCATCAATACAAATTTTGTGAACATTTGTTTTCCCTCTTTTTATTATATAAGCACTTGCACAATATTCTTGAGTTTTCTTCTTGATCTGCAAAGCCTAAAATATTTCCTATTTGGCTTTTTACAGAATAAAGTCCCAATCTTTGCTCTAGCCAGTCAATGATTTTTGAGATTCTGATTCTATTATGTGACTCTCTACTCCTGCTGCTCCTTTCCTCTTTTCCTACTTTTCTCCAGGTCATACCTTCTCTATATTCCACATATGTAGCAATAACATGTTTAAAAGTAGCACCTGCTCATAATGTATTGATGTAATAGTATCTTTTTGCATGAGTTCTTTTATGCACACTTGCTCAATTACCTACATGAGCTAAGAGGAGACATAGTAGCATTTGGAAAGTACCAAGTAGTTTGAGAGAGTCAAGATCAAGGATTTGGAGCAAACTGAAAATGGGTATTAGGTAGAGAGATGAGAACACATTTTAGGTCTTCAGAATATGTATTAATCAGTTAAAATGCATATTGTAGCTCCATTACAAAGATCCTACAATGAGGATAGGTAGAGTGAACTAGGTCTGGCAGTATGGTAAGTGGCTGTGATGTTTCTCCTTTCATGGGCTCTGGCTTTGTCCCTTTTCCAGTACCCAGCCCAGTCTACAAATTCGTGTACTTCATGTCAATCAACAGAGTCACTCTGGGCTTCTGTGTAGCAGGACTTACATCATATAAGCATATGATCAATTCTCAAGATCTCTTCTGCTTGAGGACCCTAGGAAGGTTTTTTCCTTGTTTTCCCACTTAAGAGAACATATAGGTGCAATTATGGTCATCAGCCTGCATCCATGAAGTTGTATAGAAATATGTGTTACTTTTCTGTTAGTTTCTTAAGCATGAGTTTCCTTGTGTACTTTCAAGAAAGTTATTTTAAATCTTTTTTAATACCTAGTCATAGCGTTAAGGTGACTCAGCATTTACTCAGTTTATTATTGGAGATTGATTATGTTGTAGCTAATGTATACTAAGCAGTCTATTTTCTTGGTGCCTTCTGAAGTCTTGTTAATCCTCCTGCTGTTTTGCTGAGAGAAGCTATGTAGAATATACTTACCAAGCTACTAAATACTATATATGATTGGAGGAGGAAGTAATTTTTATTTTGCCTCTATGTTTATTTTCTAATTTAATATTTTTAATGATTTAACAATGATTTATCTTTAAATGCAGTCATTTTTATTTCTATTCCTCATGTCTTTCAGCTCCTGGTGATAATTCGATATTACTACTACAAGCAGAATTATATTTAACCATGAAGAACTATGAGCAGGTGCTACATGACACCAATGCAGTTTGTCAGAATGAACCTCTCTTGGCTAAAGTATTTGTATTGATTGGCTTTGGAGATAATAAATGTAAGTGTATGGGATTTTCTTAAGAATAAAGTAAGAAAACTGTGTACATTTACCTCAAATTATGGTAGTCTAAATGTAGCAATCCACTTCATAATAAACCGCCTGAATTTAAAATCCAACTGGATTGAGACAAGTACTAATTTAGATTACTCTTAGTAGTTATTTAGGCCAATAATATGCTCTATGCACTACATATATAAGCAGAATGATAGAATTGTATAAATTTGTGAGTAAAGAGGAATGTTTAAAATTACAGTTTAAATAGGAAGATCACCTAGTAATCATGACTAACAGTTTGAGCCCTAGCGTGTATGGAACATATAAGTGGTGTTAATAAAGGGTGCATGTTTTATACATATTTTGAAATAATTTTAGTCTCTGTGTTGGAAAGGTCTAATATTTCTTCTGTTGACACAGAATGAGTGTCATAATGTTAACCTAATAATGATACCTTAAGTTGTCCCTGAAGAAAATGAAGAACCCAAAGTATAGAAGTTGTAGCTTTTTTTGCATAGATTTTTGAAATTTAAACCCCTGTAAGAGTTTTTAAACTCTTAAAGAACTTGTGATGAAATTAACACATAGCATGTTCAATTAGCTAGTAATTAAGATGAGTTTTTCCCTTGCTTTATTACTTTTTATCATCTTTGTTTTAGAAACATTGAAGATACATTAACGCAGATTAATCAAGAAGATGGATATAACCTACCCTTCCTTTCCCCGTCCCTCCCTCCCTCCCATCCAACTATCCATCCTTTACAACAAAATGTTTTCAGATTAGACTGAGTGTTAAGTTGGATTTGAGGATAAACCTAAGGATGGGAAGCAAATGTTTGTTGGACCAACTGCAGACATCTATTTTGTTGCATATTTACCTCACTAAAAACATTTTCTACTCCTCTTTCTGATACCTTTTCACCTATCCCTTGTTCTGTTGTTATTCTGAGGTAATTTCTGTTATAATAATTGAGCCTAATTGTTGTAAATTAGAAGTCTAGTATGTCTGACTCACAGTAGACCAGCATTGCCCACTGAAGTTAGATTCTTTTTCACAGTATTGATCTTTGAGCTAAAGTCTTGGCAGTGTGTGTCTGACAAAAGACACACAGATTTAATTATTACAAAATTACATGTATAATTGTAACTAAGAGGGGCAGCAAATGAAAACAACAGGCCAATATTTCTTATGAACATATTCAAGAATACTGAACAAAATAGTAACAGATCAAATTCAGAAACACATTAAAAGGATAATATATCATGATCAAGTAGGATTTATTCCTGGGATGCAGGGATGGTTCCACATCTGCAAATCAATCAGTGTAATAACCACATTAAAAGAATGAAGGATAAAATCATATGATCACCTCAGTAGATGCAGAAAAAGCATTTGACAAAATCAACATACTTTCATGATAAGAAAACTCTCAACAAATCAGGTATAGGAGCAATGTACTTCAGCATGAGAAAGACCATATGTAACAAACCCACAACTGGCATCATACTCAACATTGAGAAGCTAAAAGCCTTTCCTCTGAGATCAGGAACAAGATGAGGATGGTCACTCTGACCACTTCTGCTCAACATTATACTGGAAGTCTTAGTCACAGCAGTTAGGCAAGAAAAAGAAATAAGATGCATCCAATTGGAAAGGAAGAAGTAAAATTATCTGTTTGCAGGTGACATGGTTTTACATATAGAAAAGCCCAATGACTCCACCAAAAAAATTGTTAGAATCAACCAATGAATTCAGTAAAGTTCAAGGTACAAAATCATCATAAAAAAACCATTGCATTTCAATGCACTAACAATAAACTATCCAAAATAGAAACTAAGAATGTAGTGCCCTTTATAATAGCATCTAAATCACTACTTTGGAATAAATTTAACCAAGGAGGTGTAAGACCTGTACACTGAAAACTCTAAGATATAGATGAAAGAAATTGAAGACATAAATAAATGGAAAAATGTCCTTAGATTTGAAGAATTGATATTGTTAAAACTACCCAAAGCAGTCTACAGATTCTATGTTACCCCTATCAAAATTCCAATGGCATTCTTCACAGAAATAGAAGAAAATTATCCTAAAATTCATATTGAACCACAGAAGATCCCTTATAGTTAAATAATCTTGAGAAAGAAGAATAAAGCTGGAAGCATCACACGGTCTGATTTCAAACTATATTACAAAGCTATAGTAATAAAACAACATGGTACTGGTATAAAAACATTCTTATAGACCCCTGTAAAAGGATCGCTGGTCCAGAAACACACCTCTGCATATACGGTTAAGTAATCTTTGGCAAGGGTGCCAAGAACATACCATGTGGAAAGGACAGTTTCTTCAATAAATGGATACCACATGCAAAACAATGAAACTTGACCCCTATCTTACACCACTCACAAAAATTTAGTTGACATAGTTTAAAGACTTAAATGTAAAAACTAAAACTACAAAAACTCCTAGAAGAAAACATAGTGAAAGACTACTTAGCATTGGTCTTGGCAATAATTTTTGAATAAGATGCCAAAAGCATAGGCAACAAAAGTTAAACAAGTAGGACTATATCAAATTAAAAGTTTCTGCATGGCAAAGGACACAACGAATTGAAAAGGCAAACTATGGAATGGGATAAAATATGATAATGGGCTAATATCCTAAATATATAAAGAATTTACAAAGCTCAATGGCAAAAATCAAATAACATGATTAAAGGATGGACAAAGAACCCAAATAGACATTTTTCCAAAGAAGACATATAAATGAACAATAGATACATGAAAAGGTGCTTGAGATCACTAAATATCAGGGAACTGCAAATCAGAACCACAATGAGATAGCACTTTATACTGTTAGAATGACTACTATTGAAAAGCCAAGAGATAATCAATGTTGGTAAAGATAAGGAGAAAAGGAGACCCTTGTACTATATTGGTGAGAATGTAAATTGGTACAGTTATGGAAAACAGTATGCAGGTTCCTCAAAAAATTAAAAAATATAACTACCATAAGATCCAGTAATCCCACTTTTGGGTATGTATTTAAAGGAAATGAAATCTGTATCTTGAACTGATATCTGCACTTCCGTGTTCACTGCAGCATTATTCATACTAGCCAACCCTGGGAAAAAAACCTAAGTGTCCACGGATGGATGAATGGATGAAAAAAATATGATACACACACATACACATTGGAATATTATTCATCCTTAGAAGGAAATCATATCATTTACAACAACATGGGTGAACTTGGAAGGAACTGTCTAAGTGAAATAAGCCAGACAGAAAAGACAAATACTGTATGGCATCACTATATGTAGAATTAAATAAAAAGAAAAGCTGATTTCATTTCATAGAAACAGAACAAAATGGTGGTTGTCAGGGGGAAGAGGGGAAGGGGAAATAGGGGATGTAAGCAAAAGGGTACAAGCTTCCAGTTGTAGGGAGAGTTCAGTTCTGAGCAGCTAATGTGCAGTATGGTGACTATAGTAGTTAATACAGTATTGCCTACTTGAAATTTGCTAAGGGTAGATCTTAAGCATTCTCACCACACATAAAAAATGTTAACTGTGTGAGGTGCCGGATGTGTTAATTATCTTGATCATGGTAATCATTTCACAATGTGTATATATATCAAACATCGTGTTGGACACTTTATACTATATATACAGTTGTGTTTGTCAATGATTTCTCAGTAAATTTGGATTTAAAAAGAATTCCGCTAACAGCCGGAGGAGGTTAAAGTCTTAGTTTTGGGCTCTGTGACAGTATTTTTCCTTTTTAAGCCCCAGAGCATTTCAATCCTGAGACATTTCAGAAGATGAACAGGGTGAACTGTGCCATGCACATGACCCTTTGTAACTGCCAAGGTTACAGGTCAGCATATGTCAAGTAACTTAAAATTTTCTTGTCCATCATGTGATTAATTTGCCTGAATGAAGTGCTATAAAACTAATAAAACTCCTTTTTAAAAATCAATAAAACATGTAAATAGATAAGCAGTGTAACTAATCATACAATGGAACATTATTTAGTGATAGAAAAGAATAAAGTGTATTCAACAACCTGGGTGAATCTCAGAAGTGTCACATTAAGTGAAGGAAGGCACACAAATGCACCTATGATTTTATTTATATGAAATTCTCAAAACTATGGTGACAGATCAGTAGTTCCTGGACTTGGACAGAGGAGGGGATTGACTTCAAAGGGCATGAGAAAACTTTTGGGGTGATGGAAATGTGCTATATCAAGGTTGTGGTTGTAGATTTGCTAGGATAGTTTCTGTAGCAAAAGAAAAAAAGGAAAAAAAAACCCGAGTAGATTGCTCAGTTTCCAAGGTAGTAGAGCTAAAGCCATCCTTGGGGTTTTTTTGTTTATTCTACTTAGTATGAAAATAAAACAAATAGTTCTAATTTTTTTCAGGGCTGTTTGTATGCAAGCATATAATCACACTGTTTTTTCTAATGTGTATTTTGTCTTTTGATGAATGCAGGGACATCATGTGAAAGCGCAAGCTCTTTCTGGATTGGGAAGAAGTACGGAAGTGTTGAAGGAATTTCTCCATTGCCTTGCTTTAAATCCTGAATGTAACTCAGTGAAGAAAGAAGCACAGAAGGTGTGATTTCCTTCAGATGACTTTGTGCTTTAAGTCTTATTTACAGCCTTTGTGTCCATGCAGAGTAAATCTGGCATGTAAAATAAACAAGAAACATAATTCTCAATATTCATGACAGTGTGATTTAAAACACACAGTAATAATGATGAGTTGCATTTGATAACTTTCACCTGTGGATAAAGCAGAATGTTTCATGAGCCAGCATGCATATACCTCAGTTCTGCTGAAATAATGGCGTATTTGTGAGGCAGGGTTGATGTATGAGGCTCAGGAGGCAAAGCCATCATTTCAAGAATTATAATGTTTGTATAGCAACCCTATAATTTTTAACTGTGATATATGCAAAATATAACAGTTTAGCTACATAGGTTGACTTGAAATTTGCAGCAAAGTTTCACCAGCATGATGCAGAAATATCTGCTCCTTTATGCAAATCTTTAACCCAGTCTTATTAGAGATCACCAAGTCACACTTAACGTAGGAATCTACCCTATAAGAAAGCCTGTACAATAGTTACACAGTGTTAGCACTTCCAGTGACCGGGCGTTCTTGTTTTTATATCTGTATTTCCCAATTTTAACACTAGTGCCAACTTCTACTGTAAATTTACCCTGTAATTTCCACTTTATATTCTAGTTTTATTTTCTAAAGCAAGAGAAAATGAATCTTCTCCCTCCATCATTTTAAACCACCTTAGATATTTGAGAACAGCTGTTGCCTTTGCCTCCAGTTATCTTTGGACCAAACAACCTTTTCTCACAAACAGGGTGGTAAGGTTTCCTCTGGATGCAGTCTAGTGTACCCCATGGGTCAGCATCCAGTGGTGAACTTTTACATTGTGTTCACACTGTGAGGCGTGTTTATTTATTTTTAGCCCAGTACCATCACACTGTTGGCTCCTATTTGAACTGCAGTTGGCCAAAACACCTAGATCATTTTTTATTAATGAGAACTTTCTAGTAATATTTTTAATCTTTTTTTTTGGTACAGCTGACTGGTCTTGGATAATCCTGTTAGATTGTCATTCATTGGTTTTGGCCCTTGTTTCCACTTGTCAAAACACTATTGAATCCTGAGTCAGCTCTTTCAACTACCCCTGCCTGCTTTGTCCCACTTGCAAATTTCACAAGAATCTTAAAACATCTCTCACCTGATCCTTCCAACAGTATCATGAGAGATTCAGCCTGAGCTCAGAAGAGACTAAGCAGATGCACAAAGGCCCCAGGACCAGGGTTCAGGTCTCTTGGCTCCTTGTCGGTCCAGCACTCCCAGACATGGTGTTTTGCCTCCATCATTCTGTGGGTGGAGAGGTCCTCTATCACAGACAGTGCCAAACAATGCCAGCCTGTTGATGCCCACAGAACATGCTACCCTCCCTGGAAGCCTGCCTCTGCCCCCGCTGGTGAAACTTCTCAGAGCAAGTGCTGAGGACACGGAGGACACTGAGGTCCCTGAGGGGCTTTTCCTCATTACTACAGAGGTCACTGGTTCTCGTATACTCACCTGCCACACGGAGAACATGGGGGCCTTCTTCATTCGGGTCTCAGTCGCTCCTTTTGCCCTCTGATGCCCTTGGATTCACCTGAGTCCAGGAGGTTTGGCAGGACCATCAGGAGACGGGCGATCTCTTCCCACCACCACCACAAAAAAATGCTGGTCCAGGGCTCGTGAACCAGAATCATAGCCTTTCACCTTCTCTCTCTCTTTAAAGTTCTTAACCAGGTGTCTTTTCTGGTTCTTTTGTAAATTGGGCAGTCCTCTGGAAATATCTCAATCCTGTGGATGATCCCATATTAGTTTTAATATGGCATTCCCTGAAACCTCTACACCCACTTTTCTCTTAACCATGAGACTTTTAGGGGAAATTTTCTGTAGCAGAGGTGTAAGGATCAGACAGAAGAAATAGCAATGTGCGTATTTTATAATTGGTAAGGTGCAGATAGAAAGGGACTAGGAACTAAATGTTTAAAGTGTTGACTTCACTTTAAAAAAAAGTGTAGCTTCAGAAATGTATGGATTTTAAGATATTGGCAATTGGAATATGAAAATTACTCTTTTCAATGTTTTAGGCCTATTTGGCCTCATGATCTGTTCTGAATCTTTAAGGCATATTAGGTATTTTTCAAAAGTGTTTTAAAATAATTTTCTTCTTCTTGTCAATTTTATAGGTAATGTGTGAGGTGTCTTTCCCTGCTTCAGAAAATATGCATCCAAATTTGACACCTTCCATCCAAAGCAGAATGTCTAACTCCCGATTAAAGGCTCAGTGTCACACCCATATAAACAGCCAGCCTGCTCTGGATGAAGGTGGCAGTGCCAGCAGTTCTAAGGTATGAAGTGCTTGCCAGCATTATCTTGATTAAGCTTTAGGCAATGCCTTAATTTTGAACACTGACAAGTTATTCAGACTGTAGCATTACATTAGAAGTACTTCTCCAGACAGGTCTAGTTCCTCGACCTGGAAGCTGGAGCTTTTAAAGGAAGCTGGCAAAAGTATTGACAATGACTGAACCTTGAAAGAAACTTTTAGAACATCTCCAAGCAACCCAAAATATCAGGAGACTTTAAATCATTTTGGCATGAAAAAAAGAAAGCAGAGGGATATTTGAATATATGAAGTTCAATGGACCTGTCTCAGGAAGATGTTATCTTGTATTTTCCCATGAAAGGAATGAAGTTCATCTTAGAAGTTAACAGATGAAACAAATTATGAAGGAAGAGTACAAGCCTCCTTTTTTCTAAGAAAAAAATGTTTTTAAGATTTCTAAGAAACACTACTGTATTCATTTATATTTCTCTTCTGCTGTGATTTGTTTAATATTCAAAATTATTTTTTTCTCACCCAGAATCCATCTGAGAAATGTGATGTGTTTAGAAATGCCAGTTCTTCAGTTTTGTATTTTATACTGGGTTTACACTTGGAGGAAGACAAAGAAGTGTTAGAAAATATCCTTCCGATGGCACCCAGCACCCGTGTGAAGAGACAGCTTCCAAGTGATTTGGAAGATGCTCCTGACTTGAACGCCCCTGGAAAAATTCCCAAGAAAGGTCAGTGAGCTATTCTGTCATGGAGTTGTGTGACTCCAGAGTGATACAATGTCAGCTAATCAATATATTTTTTAAAAGTTTTACAGAGGTAGTTTAAAATTAATAATAAAATAAATAACTAGATCAACTCTAGATTATAGAACAGTTTGTTAAGCCTACAAGGACTTAATAGTAAAAAGCAGAAAAAGCTTAACTTTTATTTGTGCTAACTGCCTAAATGAATTATTGGATAGGAATTCTTCCTGCTCACTGTGATTTGTTACATTGTGTAGCACATTTTATCCAGAGGAAATACAGTTATTGTGTGCTCTTATCCAGATGTGCAAGTATTAATGACAGCAGAGGCAGATTCCTCACCTCAAAGGAACATGAACCCTAATGCAGAAAGTGCAGAGTTCTCAATAGATGTACCTGACTTTGAGTGTGCCCTTTGCATGAGGTAGGATGACATAGAATTTATGCAACTCTGAAAAAATTCAGCCTTTCTGCATTTTGTATCCAAATGTATGGACTTTGTATTATGAGAGAAATTATGTATACCTCAGTAATAATTGATTTCTTTTCTAAAAATTTGGTAAGGAAGATAAATGGAAATGGATATGTGATTTTGAGAACAGTAAGGGAATTGACTAAGGGACTCTTATTATAAAATAAAGAGATTACTTGAAAATTTTTCTCTTATAGACAGTTTTTGCTGAAAATTCGAGCTATTTTTTCCAGGTTGCTCTTTGAGCCTGTCATGATACTGTGGACATACATTTGCCTAAAATGCCTTGAGCGCTGCCTCGACCATGCCCCACGTTGTCCCTGTGCAAGAAAAACTTTTCGAAGTAAATATTTCTTGCAAAATGACGAGGCAATTCAGCCCCGCTTTTCATCTCTCAGAAGGTGCTCATTTCATGGGTTGGCTTTGCCTCTATCACCCATTTGTTGAAGAAATTAGGGTTTCTTCTGTCAAAGACAGGCCTTTTCCCACCTCTCTAGATTCTCAAAGAAGTTGAGAGACAGAAGCAGCTAAATTTCAGGGAAATTTTCTGGCATGAATTTTAGCTGAGATATATACATAAATTTAACTTAAAAAAATTGAAGTATAGTTGATGTAAAGTATTATATTGATTTCAAGAACACAGCATAGTGATTTGGCAGTTATCTACATAATTAAATGCTCTCCCAACTAGTTACAACATAGAAAGATGTTACAGTATTACTGATTATATTCTCTCTGTTGTACTTTGATGCCTGTGACTAATTTATATTATGATTGAGATTTTGTGCCTCTTTATCCCCTTCACATATTCACCCACCCACCCCAGTAGTTGAGATATATTGAAAATAGCTGATATAACTGGAACTCTTATGTGTCAATAATAAATAGCTGAGATAACATTACTGAGTCCTTATCGTATGTTAACCACAGAGGGTTCAGTTGATGTTAGGTGCACTTAGCGTGTGTGCCAGGCGTTTCCCTTTGCCCCACTCTATGGTGGAGTCATATCAGGGTGCTCAGTTTTGCATAGGAGTGGAGATTTGACCCCTTCTGACTGCCAGGAAGCCCCTTTGGTGTGCCAGCAGTTGTGTCTTTTGTCTGAAATCAAAACCAGTAAAACTGAGGTCCCATGGGGGAAGCTTCTTATTGATGTCTGACCCAAATGTGAACTGTTACATCCATGCATTGGGTATGGTGAATGCAGTAAACAACATTTAAAAGCTGAAGGCTTTCTGATTAACTTTTCAAATAGTGAATCTGAATCAACTATATTGCTCTCTGGTTTGGTGGTCCCACTGACTTTCCACAAAGTAAGTTATTTAGCTTCTTAGGGAGGCAGGGATTTTTTTTTTCCATCCACAAAATGATACTAATGATATTTGCCTTAATTACTTATGTATTTTAAATAAGATGAAGTGTTTTTTAGGTGAAATTCATTTTTAAATCTAACATTGTAAAGTAGGTATTATATACTCAAGTGAATCTTTAAATAATTGTAACTTTTTAATTTACTGTTAAAACTTATTGAAATGAGTTACTATAATTGAAACCTTTCAAAAACATTATATGCACATACTTGATTTGTTAAATTGTATACATACTGGATCTTCCTACATTATCCAGGGTTCTCAGGAACATCAACCATCAGACTATATGCTCTGTGTCATGATGGATGCTTTTGAGTCTACATGGCTGTTCCCTTTCGTGGCTCCTGTAGGCCCTACTCCATGGTGTTTGCTGTCTCTGCTGGCTAACAGCGACGTAGCCTGGCCTACTGCCTTGTTTCACCCATGCTTGTCTGGGCCAATGAGCCTAGATGGCTCCCCTGATCTCAGAGAGTAAAATGCATGTCTTCATGACCACTGTTCGCAACACCCTTCACTCACTTTTGTATGCAGTGCTGTGTGATAAAGCCATGCCTGGAGGTGGGCACTAGAATATAAGCTCCTTGGGGACAGGGATGGCTTCTCTTATGTTTTCACTCTATTTGCAATGACTAGAATGCATCCTAGAGGTTCAGGAAACCTTGCTGAATGAACAAATGAATGAAGGAATGAATGATTAATGCAAGCTATACACAGAGGGCCAGTGTTCCCAAAATTAGAAAATAATACAATGAACTAAAATCCCAATTTATAATTTGATCTTTCTTTGATGGAGCAATTAGTTCATGAGCTGAGACTTCCTCACTTGCATTGTTATAAACATGATTTATCAATTACTTATATATCTACAGAAATCTTGGTTGATACAATGCTAAGTAGTGTGAATTTTATTGTATCACCCGTCAGTGAAAGGATACCATAAACTAATAGTATAAAATACCTCTGTCATTAATAATGAAGACTAGGAAGTAGGATTTTAAATTAAGTAGAACTTATTTCTGCTAGTTATTCTGTTACTGAGGTTCTCAAACACAGCAGTTCCCAGAGGTTGAGCTCCTAGGTCTCAGTCACTTACAGCAGTACATGTAGCTCGTTTCCCACAAGCTAAAGGGAAGCTTGGCAATCTGTCTGGGACTCACCCAGGCATAAGTGTGTCGGAAATGTGGAGAGCCAGGCATGCACATGCTACCAAAGGAACAGCAGCGTGTTGAAGCCTAGCAGGCCTGGTGTCCCGGCTATGCCTCAGTGACTTTGCACTGGTCCCCCAACCCTGCTGAAACCTAGTTCCTTCATCGGTGTGCTGTAGATCATTCCCGTTATGTTGTGCTGTCTTAAGGCCCAGCTTAACTTTTATAGAGCATCTGCAAGTGGTGTCTAATATATGAGGAAGTCAGAGAAAAAGAGCTGTTATTTGCAAATTCATATGCCTGAGATAAAAACTGCACGCAGAGTTAACAGACTTTCAGTTGCAAACGATCTAGCACTTTTAGTTCAGTTTCCACCAACTTCCCCTTCACATCCAGCTTTCATTCTTTGGTCCCTCACCCCCTTTCTCAATCCAAATAAAGTTAACTCTTTGCCTTTTGCCTGCGTCTGCATAGGTGACATAGCAAAGCTAGAGAAAACCCACAAAATTGGAAAGGTTGGTTTCAGTTTAAATTCACAGTCTGAAATCCTAAACTTAGAACACTGCTTAGTTATTTTTACTAGGCTTCTCTGGTAGCTTCAGGTTTTCACTTTCCAAGATGATTATTTCACATTTCTCTCCTCTCCCAATATAGCCTCCTCACTTCCACCCCCATCCCCGACATTAGGGTACTTGATTGGAAATGTAGAGGCTGTCAAGGCAGACCTGTCCCCTCTTTCCTACGATGAACACCATCTCCTGCCCTTTCCTCAGGGTTGGAGATGCCCTGTGCCCACCCCTACCCAAGGCTGCCCTCCGTGCTCTTGAGCCCCAGCCGGTGTCTTCTCAGAGACTTCATTCACCCTGGCCTCCAGTGTTGACCTTTCTGACCAGGAAGAGAGTTCTTTGTCTTGTAGATTTAGTTACCATATGGTTATTATTTAACATATTCTTTTGTTACAGCTGTTGGCAAGCAGAAATTTTAATATAACTATTCTGGCCAAAGAATTAATATTTCGATATTTGTCAGATGTACCATCTGATAGGAAGAGAGTTTACGATGAAGAAATGATGGAATTGTCAAAGTAAGTCCCCATGCTGTGTGCGCTTGGTCTTGAGTTCAGGTTAAGGAAGAAAAACCTTGTCAACCATGAAGCTTTATCTGTTTGTTCCCCTCCTTGGCAGAGAAATTTGAAAGCCTCAAAATAGAAAAAAATGTTCATTGCTAAGAATTTATGCAAATTAATTGAAAGAGGTTATCAAGTATTTCAAAAGTGTATTTGAACAAAATTATGTAGTTCTTTCTGGTATCTAAATAACTGATACTGAATTTTTCAGAATTGAAAAGGCATAGTGTAAAGAAACAGAAGGGAGAACAGGATTGCCACTCAAAATAGGCTGGACAGTTGTTTTTTGTTGTTTAAAGTGATTAAAGTTTTGTGTCGTAGTAGTCTTTGACTAGTGACATCTTATAGTTCCTTTCGTTTTTTTTTATTTAGGACACATTACCTTTGATTACGAAGTAGTTTTGCTTTTCATCAGAGTTTTTTCCTTATTTATTTATTAACATTGCAGTAAAATTGGCATATAATATTTTATTAGTTTCAGTTATATAATATAAAGATGTGATATTTGTGAATATAAGTCTAGTTAACATCTGTCACCACACAACTAAAAAAACTTTTTTCTTGTGATGAGAACTTTTAAGATCTGCTCTCTCAGCAACTTTCAAATATGCAGTATAATATTAGTAATTATAGTCACCATTCTGTACATTACACCCCAGGACTTTTACAACTGAAGTTTGTACCTTTTGACCCTCTTTACTCATTTCAACCCATCCCCCACTCCACCTCTGGCAACCATCAATCTTATTTCTGTGTCCGTGAGGTTGGTTTTGCTTTTTTTTTTTAAATTCCGCACATAAATGAGATGATAAAATATTTGTCTTTCTCTGACTGACTTATTTCACTTCACCTAATACCCTCGAGGGCATCAGAACTTTTCTAATAGTGATCATGAACTATAGCCTTTTCTAAGTAAACTAATGTAATTTGTTGTATTCTCTTTCATCAGTTAAGTAAGACAGGCTGGGCAGGAAACCCAGGTGAGCTGAGAACATTCTCAGGCTGTGGTCCTTGGCTTTCTTTCCCCACTCAAGACAAAGGCAGGCCTGAAGTTTTTATTTTGTAAATGAGAAAATTGAGGTTGGCTTACATTTGCTATTTCCAGTGACTCGTACTCCCCTCTGTTTCTAACACCTGCATCCCTGTTAACATTTTCCTCTGCCCTGCAGCCTGACCAGAGGTCCCCATCTTTGTGTGTGCCATGGCCTTCCCCACCATCCCATGTCCACTCCATGTCTTTGAGCCCCGCTATTGGCTTATGATAAGAAGATGCATGGAAACTGGCACCGAGCGGTTTGGCATGTGTTTATCTGCTGAGCATGCAGGGTAAGATTTATCAGCATTCAAAAGGTCTTACTTAAATGCAAAAATTTGTCATTTTCTTGAAGAATAATTTAAGATGTGACTCCCATTAGATAAAGTATAAATTAATGGCCATCCATGATGTGATCCCAGCCTTCTTTCTAGCCTCACTGCTTACTCCTTTTTTTCAGACATCATCCTTGCTAGTCTACTATCATATCATCAGTTAATGTTTTCTAAATATAGTTTATACTTCCTTCCAAATACCTCCATGATTCCCTCTGCCAGCAGTTCTTTTCTAGCTCATCAATATACAGACAAATCCACTCTAACTTCTAAGGTTTAAAAACATTGCTGCGTCTTCCATGAAGCCTTTCTCTATGCACAGCCAGAAAAACCCATGGCACTTGATTTTTACCTCTCCTTGCTTTACATGATTTGTCTGGGGAAGATGTTGCAAACCATCAGGCAGCTCCTCTCCATGGGCTGCTCTGGGGACTCTGGGTGCTTCCCATGTCTTGGCTTCCTGATCCCCTCAGGCTTTGTCATTACCATGTGGTCATGATAAGGTCCCTGTATCCAATTTCTAGCTGGTGGAGAAAAGGGGCACACATTACTATAGATCACACCTACTTCAAAGGAGGCTGGTAGAATCTAGTGATGGCTGTTTAGGGCCACCCACTAGATTCTACCATAAATACTATATATTCCATAAAAAGGAAAATGTTTTTTAAAAGTTATGTGTAGGACCTTTATGGGAAAACTACAAACTCATTGAAAGATATTCAAGAAGATCTAAATAAATGGAGAGAAATACCATGTTCATGGATGCATAGGCTCAATGTCATAGAGATGTCTGTTTTATTCAAATCAGTTTATCAATCCAAAGTAGTCACAGTCAACATCCCAAGAGGGTTTTAAATGGAATCGCTCAAGCTGGCTTTAGAATCACTATGGAAAAGTAAAAAACCAAGACCATGATAGTTTAAAAGAATCCAGCTGAGCAAGATGGGAGACCATCCCTATAATAAACTTAACAAGTCATAGTATGTAGACCATTGGAATAGAATGCAGAGATGAAAACATCCACTCATATATGGATTCCAAATTTATAAATATTTTTGAGAAAAGGCAAACTGCTCAATAAAAGGTGCTCAGAAAATTAGTGGGTAATCCAAACAGGAAAAAAAAGAAAAAACTCTGCCTTACACCATACACACAAATTAACACATTTACATTTCCAGTGTGAAATGTGAAAAAATATAAAAATGTCAAAGAGAAAATACTGGGGACTATCTTTACAATTAGAAGTGGGGAAAGATTCTTTTTTTTAACACAAAAATGCTGAGAGCACGTAGCATAAAGGAGGACACTGTTTTGTTTGTATTTCTTATCCTTTAAGCTCCTGGCTTTAATCTAGGGAAAAAGAAGGACCTCCTATGTTTTTAAAATCACAGTCATTTCCCCTGACTGTCCTGTCAGGATTTCAGAGTGTGGCTGCATGCTGGAGATTAAGGACGTCAGAACGTTTCCTGATGGAGGCTCAGTTGTGGACACAATTGGAATTAGTCAGTTCTGAGTTTTAAGCCACCGTCACAGGGATGGCTATAACACAGTGGACATTCAATATCTTGAAGATGAAAAGGTGAGGTTTATTTTACTGGTGTGTGTTTAGAGGTAAGGTGCCTTGTTTCCCTCTGTGTTTTGGAAACACTTGGTCAGAGTCTTTTGGCTATATTACTTATTTCCTCCTTAATTTATCACTTAAAATTTATTTTATAATCTCAGTGGATTTTTAACTGAGTTGAAGCAGTGGAAAAATACTGTCCTCCTGTAAAGATTGCCTTTCACTGCACATTGCGAAACACGTTTTGTGATTTGTTGTTTTGATGTTCTAGCCCAGGAATTGGCAGGCTTTTTTTGTGAGTGTCCTACGCAAATAGTGTACTTTAGACTTTCCAGGTCATATAGTTGCTATCACAACTACTCAGCTCTGCTGTTATCACCCAGAATTATTTATGTGTCTGAAAGAAATATCTGAACTCTTATTTTGACATATTAATCAAATGCTTTGAAGGGAGTGTCAAAAAGACTTGTACAATGATGTCCACAGCAGTCTTTCTCTTTAATAGCCAAGAACAAAAACAGCCCACATGCTCATCAACAATAAATGAATGAACAGATAAATGGAGTTCATTCATATGATGGAATATTACTTGGCAGTGAAAAGGAAAGAACTGATGCCTATACAACCTGGATGAATTGCATAGATGTTATGCTAAGCCAGAGAAGGCAGACACACACAGCATGCACTGTGTGACCCCATTTATGTACTTGGTCAGAGAGTGGTTGCAGAGTGGGAGAGTGGTGACTGGAAAGAGGGAGGAAGAGGCCTAAGTGATGGAGTGTTCTCCATCCTGTTTAGGATGGTGGTTACTCTGGAGTGGAGTTGACAAAACTCAGCCAGCAATTCAGATCTTTTTATTTTTTTGTATGTAATTTATGCTGCAATAGAAACATCAAAATATTTAGAAGGAGGAAGTCCTCAGAATTATTGTATTCCTCTTGAATTTTCTGGGTCACATTTAGAAATGGGGAAAGTGAGAGTCTTCAGCTATCTCACATGATACTAGGAGTCATTTTGAGAACAATGATGTACATTTGCGTCAGCTGTGAATAGAGGCACATCCACAGTGCCAGCTGTGTCCCTGTGTCAGCTGCTGTTCCCGGTCATCTGTGAGCACAGGGCCTCGCAGTGCAGAGGAGCAGAGCTCAGCAAGATGAGCTCCAAGATCCCGGGTTTAAAGGATGAGACCAAACGTATTCCTCGGGGTCCCTCTGCTGCAGTGATCACAGATCTGATGGGAGGGTTTACTGACTGTTGTGGGTGGTGGCTTTTAGGAGTGTAACTTTTTTTTTTAATGGGAACTCAAATAGCTACAACATGAAATAATTTTAATTTTAATTTAAAGAAAACCTTCTGCATAAGAGTATTTGATTCCTTGGAATCAAATTGAGAATGGGTATATGCATTGTACCTAATTTCTCAGTTCACTCTAGTTTTCAGAGATACTGGCATTTTATAACTAGAAAGGCTCTGAATGGCTTACCCCATTTTTACAGATGAGAAAACTCTGCCCTTAGGAAGCTGAACTACTGGCTGTAATTTGTACACGGGAGTCAGTGATGAAGCCAGAGCAAACCTGGGTCCCCTGGTCCCCAGCCCAGTACGTTTCCCAGCCAGGCATTCCTAAGCAGAACTGGGACATACTTAAAACAAGTGACCTAACAGTGGATAGGTACCCAGAAGCTAAGCAGGGTGAATCTGAACTGCCAGTGCCTGCCACCCATGTAAGGCCTATGCAGCCTGTGCACTGTGGCTGTAACCTGGCCTTTGAAATGCAGTTTGATGATGTCGAATACAATTTTTAAAATGTCTAACACTTCACCTTGGTAATTCTACTTCCAGGAAACTGTCTTGAAGAGATGACACCCCTTTCTCTTACCAAAAAATACAATGAAAATTAACAAACCCAAACACATTTGCATTTTTAATATTAACATTATTGTTTTTTAAAACTTTATTTTATGTGAAGGATTGAGTTAATTATGGTATATCTCAAATATTGCATGTAGCCATCGAAAATTATTCATAACTACATGGTTTGTGTGCTTATACTGTTAAGAGAAAAATCAGGATGTTATAGACAAGACAGGGTAGCTAGATCACTATGCAAGAAGCATGGATTCCTGTGTTGAGCATATATCATGTTTATAAAACACTAATGACTCATCAAGGGAATTGATGCCATGAATCTGCTTAGTGGATGTGGGGGAGGTAACTGTTTTTCATGTACTATAATGAATTGTTAAAAAGGTCACCGCTTTTTCCTTGATCAGATGGAAGGTCCAGAGTATGAAGAACTGACCACTCTTCATGACTCAGTTTATCCGCAGTCTGTCTCCTGGTTCACATCACTTCAGGATCACATGAAAGAACAGATTTTAAGCCATTTTGGGTTAATGCCAGATAGGGAACCTGAGCCTCCGGTATATTCTCCTTTTTTCTCTTCCAACACTATATTATTGCTTGCTAAGACACATTATTCTAAAGGAAAATTAGGCAGTTCTATGCTACATGGAGCCAGTATAATTGCTTATGATCCATTCATTTATGAATAGCCCAGAGAAGCACAGTATAGTAGCATGTGCCTTTTGGGACAAAACAGTAAATGTTTTCTGATTAATACCACATAAAGGCTATTTATTTTCTATCAAAAGTCAGTTTATTCTGTCATCTTTTGTACTTTCATTCCTCTCACCATCATTGTAAGATTTAGGTGGTAATGTTTACTGTATTGGCCTGAGCTCTGCATGCTTTGCACACACTATGGCCTTGACCCAGCACACGGGTGTTAATAGTGATGAGAAAAGTCCCCTGGCTCTCCTTACTCCCTGCCCCCAGTCCAGCCCTGCTGGCTTTCTCTGGTGCTCCCCACGAGTGCTATGAGGGATTCGGTTCCTTAGGCAATGACTGGGCTTCAGGTCTGTGATGCTTTCCTAAGTGCAAATGATCCTCCTCCCCTGTGTCTGGGTGACCGAGCCCGGCAGGGGGGGATCAGGCTTGTGACTGGGAGCGTGTAGTTCCTCCTCCTGCACGTGCCCACCTGCCTTAGAGAAAGGGACAGGACCAGCCCTCAGCAGATTAGGGCAAGAAGAAATGTCTTCTGTGCCTTTTCCAACCATTTTTATGCTTCTTTTTCTTGTCTCTTAGGGGCTTCTGTCTTGTACCCCCTGACTTTTCCAAACTCAGGATGGTGCTTTGGGCCAAAAACTGCTCTTCCTCACCCTCCGCTCTCCTACAGCCCCTCCTCCTACTCCGCCCTGCCTCTCAGATTCAGAAAGTAAGGTGATTGACTCGAATTAAGGCATGAATCAATCTTTTATTCTAGGGATTTCTGCTTATTACTCAAATTAACCTCTAACTGGGAGATATATTAATTTTCTACTACTGCTGTAAGATAGCACACAAATGTAGTAGCTTAGAATGATAGAAGTTCTCAGAGTTCTGGAGGTGAGATGTCCCCACCAGGCCTCACTCCGCTTTGACCAAGGTGAGGGCAGGACCTTAGTCCTTTCTGGAGGTTCCACAGGGGAGTCTGTTTTCTCGCCTTTTTTAGCTTCTAAAGGCTGCTGGCATTCCCTGGCTCTTGCCCCTTCCTCATCTCCCAAGCCAGAGCATTGCATCTCTCCTAAAGACCGTTCTCCTAGTCATGTTTTCCTCTGACCACAGTGCAGGAAACTTCTCTGCTTGAAGGGCCTTGGTGATGAGGTTGAGCCCATTGGGAAAATCCAGCATAATCTCCCCACCTCAGGGTCCTTAATCACCTCAGCAAAGTCCCTTTGGCCATGTGGGCACCATGTTCACAGGCGTCATTGGTTAGGGGATAGACACCTTTGGGACACCACATGTCTTCCTGCCACAGGATTTTAGGTAGTATATGGGAGATGTTTTCATGCCAAGTCCCTTCTCCCTAAGCTTGATATTCAGCTTTTTCCCACTGTGTAAGATGAGCAGGTAAAGGAGAGTTTTCTCCAACATTTTTGCCTTCTTCCTTGGGAGAGAAGTTGGTACCTTGCTCACAGTGACTTGGGCTGCCCTGTGCCTTGGGTGGTACTGTTACCTCTGATCTTTCAGCGAAACCTTCCTCACCCTAAGCTAAGGTGACTCCAGAGTCCGCTATCTCCAGTTCCCAGCTGGGATTCTGCCTACCTTCAGCATGGGAGTGGAGGGGAATCCAAGACACCGGCAGCAAGGAAGCCTGGATATCTTGGCTGCAGGACCAGGAATATGGACAGCTTTATGATCAGCTTTTGCCTATAGCTCAATCCACAGGTGCCTTTTTGGTTAAGTATTTTGTGTTGGTTTCAGCCAATGGCTAGTGAAGCTCTCAGCCAAAAATGCCTGGGGGCCCTGGTGAGCTTCCCACAGACATCTCCCCTATCCAAATCTCAGTTACCACTGGACCAATCCTTGTGGTTCTTACTGTGATTGCAGGACACCCTTCAGCAACAACCATCGACAACTTTGAAGAAAACAGGTTTATTATATACAAGACCTGGAAATTCCACAGCACACCTGGGGCTGTACCCAAAGTCATGGGTAGAGAGTGTGCATGGGCTGAGGATTCTGCTTTTATTGAGGTCCAGAGTAGGATTCTAGGGGTTCACTCTTTATTTGTGAATTTAAAACGAGAGTTGGAATTTAAAGCACTGGAAGAGAAAAAAAACAAGTGGCTCTGATGGACAGCTACCAAAGTTACCAAAATCAACCAAGATCGTCAAAACAAAGGAGCAGTCAGTCCGGGAGGTGACCTGGCTCTTTATCTAGACCTGTGGCTGGCAGTGTGTTTATTCAGCATAACAGCTTTGAAATGGATGCCTTGGTAATCAAAGCTTAAGTCAGGCATTTGTATCACAAAAGAGAAGAAAACCACAACTGTTAGGGCTTACATGCCATTATGTGAAATAAAGGCTGTCAGCACAGTAATTCTTATACATGTAATTTGTAGTAACCCCATATATATACAATTAACACTGGCATGTAGATGTTCCATATATATATATATATATATACACACACACACACACCTTTGTCACATTCACTTTAATACAAGATTTATTTTATTATAACACTCAAACTAAGCAGGTGAATCTACTTAATATTATGCTTATATCATGTATTTAAAACGTAACAGCCTGGAACATTGGAAAGGACAAGTAACAATTACAGCTCCCTCTTCTGGCCAGGCTATACTCTTCACTAGGGCTTAGAACAGAAGCAACTAATTCATAGAATGTCCCTTGTGGAAGATACTTCTCTTTGCAAGTTCTTCCTTTTGTGAGTTCTCCCATACTTCCCTGTGTAACGTAAAAGTACACTTTGTATTTTAAGGTCTGGATAAATTTGCAAGTAGACCTAAAATAGGAGGTGGCATTTAATTCTTGCTCACATGTCTGGTGGTGGAACAAAAGACAACACTGAGAGAACAGGCTTGTATTTTAGGCTAAATGTTGTATTTTTCTTTCATTTCTTTTGCAGAGTAATGCTAGTGGTCCTGCTTGGTCCTGGTGGGTCCTGGCAGTGTTGCCACTGGAACGCAAGGCTCAGCTGGCCATCCTTGGCATGACCTCGCTTAGAGAGCGTCTCCTTGCCATTTGGTGAATATTAGTCATCATCACACATAAGATGAATAGTCGGCAAGAGCTGGGTGATAGCAGGGCAAGAAATAATTGATTTTCTTTCTCTGCCAAGGTTTCTGGGGGCCCTTGTACTTTTATGAGGAGTGCCAGACTGGACAATTAACGTCCCATTCATCACGCTTTGCAAAATGCTTGTTGATAGGGTTGCAAAATGGAGCACTGAGCAAACACTGCTTCCTACTCCAAAGTTTAAAAGTCTGTGCCTGGTGGAATCTGCCTCTATACAAAGTTGGCCTGAAGTTTACGTGGAGCCCATGGTCAGAAAACAACCTGAGAAAAATCTCCTTGAAGCAGATGCTTCTCGTGTGCAGTTTACTGACAACACGTATGGTTGACACATGGTTTAGGTTTTGTAAGAAGGAAGAAATCCCTTCCCAGTATGGGAACAGCATGCTTCAGCAGCTAGACAGGAAGGGGGCAATCATGTTGTTATCAGGAAGCAGATTTCTCAGAGCACAGGCTACCTGAAACTGGGCTTAGGGTTTGTGTGTCACTGTGAATTTTTCTGTGAAACTGAGGACTCAAACCGTTGTCCAGTTCAGAAGCCAAATCAGTTCTTACCCAAGAAGTAGTAGCTACTGCATAGAACTGTGTTTTGTATCCTGTGGTAATTTGGGTATCTTAAGTTGCATGTTGTAATAAAATGAATATAAAAATACGAAAAGGTGTAACTTGAGTACAGAAAAATCTGAGAATAGTTTAGTTCATTTGAGCGTATATATACACAAAGAATGAACAAAAGTGAACTAAAACAGCATGATCCTGTGTCTTTTAATGCAATGGACACTGAACATTTAGGAAATAGTCATCTTTCTACTAGGATTTGCATTAAAAATTAGGCCCACCAAGTAAATTTGCATTCACCATCTATCCATTTATATCTGAAGACATTATAAAGCTGCTATGAAATGGAAATCTACCTATTGCAGGAAAATATATGAGGAGAAAACATGTAAGGAGAGAACAGTTTGTATGGGATGTAAGTACTCAGCAAGTTTTTCTACAACCCTAACCTAAAAATTGTCTTTAGTGTTTTTAGGGGGTAAGGGAAAGAGGTGTTTCAATGATCAGAACAGGTGTTATCTATTAAAGAAGAATATGAAGAATATGTATAACTTCCAGACTCTAAAGCATGTTGGTTATATTTCCTGGAATAACCATTCGGACCTGTGCTGCTGAGCGGCTCTCATTTGCTGACCCAGCTGATGCCTTCGGTTGGCATCTTGGTCTCTGAAGCGGAGCCTCTTCACTGAAGGATGATGAGAACCAGACTAGGGAGTGAACCGCAGCTGTAAGGTTTGCTGTATTCACTCAAGGTGTGTGATGTTTGAGTTTAAAAAACATATATTTCAAAATACCAAGTGGTGGCTTATCAATCCATCAAGCATTTTATTAGACTTTATAATAGAATTTCTTCTTAATTGTAGGGGTTTTCCATAGCTAAAACTCAGTTTCACCATAGAGTGAGAAAATACTGTTCTTAGTTATAAGTTACAAAGAGAAAACTTGGTTGGAAAAATATTTTCCAGTCAGATGTTGCCAGCGCTTCACTTATGGTGAATCTCAAATCTCATCTTGAACGTGGGTTAAAGACAGTTGGGCCAAATGATTTATAAATTATTTTATTAATTCAAGCATTAGCAATAGCCTTTAACATTCTTTGGCATTACTAACCTGCTCATCTGAAAGCGAGCAAAGCTGCATTTAGTTTGCCAGATCTTTATTAGAAAAGGGTCATGAAAGTGGGTTTGCACTGATTATTCCCTGTCTCTTTTAGAAAATCTTCTCCTACCTTAAAGTCAAATCATTGCTGTTTGAATTTGGGAGTGTCTATCTAACCATGTGATCATAGTTTCCCTAGGAGCCTTCCTGAAGTTTCTGTGCTGAGAGTATTAGAGCTTTCTCCATAACAACTGGATGCTGCTCTCAACCTCCCTCAGCAAATGTCGTAAGTGGTATAGTTTAACTGGTATAGTTGTTTAAGCAGAACCATTAAGCTTTCTCTTTCTGGTTGTGCCTGCCTCTGTCTGAGTCGTCATCTCTTTGGGAGTGCTCTTACATAAAAACCTGTTAAACAGTAATGGCACAGCCTAGAGCAACAAAAGCTTTGGTTGGTTTGTTTTTTGGCCCCAAAAGGAAATGACCACCATCAGGTCATACCTTGTCCTGCATCATACCCCGCGTAGTGCAGAGTGGGAGTAGCTGGGTACTTCCTGGGCACTTAGTGACATTGTTTGTCAGGAAGTTGAACCAAAGAAAGTATACCCCAAGTCCTATTATGAGGAAGTGTCCTTTTATAAGTTAATGAAAGAAAGAAACCCAAACTCCAGTTTGCTACAAATCCAGCTAAAGCAGAACAATCCCCTCCCCCTCTGCCTGCCCCTCTTTTTAAGGATTTCTCAGAAAGTACCACAATCTCTTGGGCAAAGTAAGAGCATTCCAGTTCCATGTTTCTGAAAATGTTCTGACACCGATGCTCTCGTTATGTTAGAATAAAAACCAGTCTACTTAGGGGAGTAGCAGTGTGGGGGAGTGACTGCTCTGTAAGCACAGGACTTGACGTGCAGTGCACTCTGTTAGGTGTTTTTCCATCCACTCCCTCGAGTGGCTTGACTCAGTTCCCTCCCTGCCTACATCTTTGAAATGCAGCTGACATCCTGACCGGCAGTATTCTGAAAGTCTGTGAGATATATAGAGCATCACATCCCATATGTTGTCCCTGTCTTCAGAATCGAAAGAATATCTTCTAAAGTGCCATATGGAAACAGTTTAAAATTTTAAGGATTATCCAGGCAACCACAGTAAGTTTTAACTAATTCATGTGCCAAATTTTGGAGTGCAGTCGCATTTCAAAGCAGAAATGTCCTTTCTTCTTTTAACTGTCGCCCTGCCCAGACGAAAACAAAAACTGTTTAATAACTTGTATCTAGACCCTTAACATCATCAGTGAACAAAGTTATACCACGAACTCTGATATTATCATGTGTCATAGGATTATTTGAAAATTGGCAGTTGTTAACAATAAAAAATGTACCACCATCTGACCTCAGCTGTATTATATAGGCGTCATTAGGATTTTTAAGTTGCTTTCAGAAGTACTCCTCTGTTTCTTCTGCTTCCTTTCTTTTTTTGTGTTTTCTCCCACCACTTAAATTACTTTGGTGAATACCACTCTTTATACTGTCAATCAAATAAGACAGAAATGTCTGAAAGATAGGAAGAAGATAGTAGTGTGTTAGGGGGAAAATAAATGTAGGTGACTGCTTTATTTTTTATTTTGGTATCATTAATCTACAATTACATGAAGGACATTATGTTTACTAGGCTCCCCCCTTCACCAAGTCCCCCCAACATCCCCATTCACAGTCACTGTCCATCAAAATAGTAAGATGCTGTAAAATCACTACTTGTCAGTAGGTGACTGCTTTTGTTTAATGAGTTTTATTTTTCCCTGGCATGCCTGTGGAGTAGAGGTTCCCCTCCCCTTTTTAACATGGATAACGGTGGTAGACTGCAGAAAGAAGCTCTTCTCCTTTAGCACCATCCTTACAAAAGGCCCTGTTATGGCCCACTAAAACCAAATTCCCAGGGAAGCCAGAACTGAATGGGTAGTGTGGCTGTGCCAGCCACACACAAGGGGAAAATGGAACCCTGAATATTGCCAAATATCACCTCCTCTCTACTAGGGCTAGATACTTAATTCTGAGCCATTGGCTGCTGACTCCTAGGAGAAGGTGTTTTCACCTTTTCAGCTCCTTACCTTAACCTCACATTAACTTTCACCTCTCAGCTGCTAAAGCAGTTACCCAAATCTGCAGACTGTAGCAGTGGGTCTGCTTTAGATGAATTAGAGTATTGCCATAGCATACACTCATGAAGAAATTGAAGTGCCACCATTGTACTTGGCCAAGCTGGGGACATGATTAACTCTGATTTGTACCTGGATCTTAATTTAAAAAGGTGACTGAGTGATAACACAGAGAGGTCAGTGCCATTGAAAGAAAAGTTTTTTGCTATTCATGGTTCTGCTAGAAATGAGAGGCATGCCACACAGGGCCACAGGGAGCAGCAGCGGAGCTGGGAGCAGAAGCAGGAGCGAGGGGAGAGCATGGGGAAGAGCCTTCTGTGTTCCTGCGGGAAAGGCCGGGCAAGGCAGTGGGGGCAGCTTGGGTCTGGCTAGTGTGGGTAAGGTGGGTGGGCTCTGGACTGTAGGGGTGGTCTGCAGTTGTCTCGTGCTGACCCTGGGCGATTAGGCAGAGGCATACTGGTTCCTGGAGTGTCAGAGCCAGGCAGAGGGGGCGCCCAGAGTGTGGGCTCTGAGCTGGTTGTCCTGTGAAAGTCCTGCTGCCTGGGAGGCCCTTTGCGATCTCTAAGATAGGCTAGCAGGGCAGGGGAAGTCTCTCCCCAGTCAGGGAGACTTCCAAGATATCAAAATGTCATAAAATATTAAAAAGAAATGCATGGTATTAGCTCATTCTAGCACTTCTGGCCCCAGCCTCTGTAAGAGATTGGTGCTCTCCACTTGAGTAGGGATTTCTCTGCAGAGGGGTGGGCTGGGCTTGTGAGCACAGGCAGATATGTGTAGCTGAGGCACAGCTCTGCAGAGCAGGGGGCTCCCTCAGCATATGACTGCCCCCAGGGAGAAAGATCAGATGTGATAATAACGGGATACACTGAGGAAGTTTGCCTACATCATGTGGCTCAGTTGGCATATGTGGCCCTTAACAAAAGCGGGTTTGCAGCATTGATTAGCTCTGACCTTTTACTTGCAGGGGTCATTTTAAATCATTGTTTGGGGATCTTTGCTATTCACGCTCCTCTTTTAACTTGAATGGTTTGGTGGAGTTTAGCACTATTAACAGTGTGATCAGTGACTGGTCTGACTCACATTGGCCCCACCCACCCACTTTCCCACCCCCATACTAACAGTTTTCCACCAAACTCTGAGAAAAAATGATAATAGATGGGTTGAAAGCTCTATTTATATATTGCTCTTTCATGCTAATAGAGGATGGTGTTGTTAGCATCTTAATTTTATAGTTGTGAGATGATTTTACCAGTTAAGGATTTGATACATATTTTTTTCTTATTTAATTAGAAGAGCAAGTTTGAACAAATAAGTCAATGTAGATAAAAATCATGCCTGTCTAGAGAAAGATAGGCAATGTGTTTTCATATTCATATAATGTAGATTATTCCTCTGGCCTTCCTTTTTTACTGAGGTTCAAGTCAGTATTAAAGGTGTAATAACAATATCCGGCATTTCTCAGTTGTTCAGGTGAGGCGAGGCTTAAATGTTGCAGTATTTACTTCATGTATTCTTGTACTGTTCATTTGCATTCATTGCAGTTGTGTATATGGATCATATTTGGAGTAAATAAAACTTACAGTGTTGTAAATGTTCTTAATAAATAATTGCACCTAAGCAATAAGGTAGAGTGATGGGAAATTAGATCACATCAATGCATAGGATATTGTCTTAATTTCCTGTGGCTGCTCCAACCAATTAACACACACCTGGTGGCTTAAAACAGAAATATGTTCTATCACAGTTCTGGAGGATAGAAGTCCAAAATCATGGTGTCAGCAAGGCCATGCTTCCTCGAAAGGCCCAGGGAAGAATCCTTCCTTGTCCCTTTTAGCTCCTGCTGGTTGCTGGCAATTCTTGGCTTGTAGCAGCAAAACCCTTGTCTCTGACTCTGTCATCACATGGCCTTCCCTTTGTGTATCTGTGTGTCCAGATCTCCCTCTTCTTATACAAGGACACCAGTCATTGGATTCAGGGCCCACCCTAATCCAGCATCTTATCTTGATTATATCTGTAAAGACCCTGTTTCCAAGGAAGGTCACATTCACAGGTTCTCATTGGACAGGAATTTTGAAGTAACACTATTCAGCCCAGTCCAGATGCGGAACTATTCCAGTATAATTCAGTAGAAGGAAAATAAGAGGAAAAGCTGTCAGTAGCTTTGCCTTAAAAACAAAAATTACTTTTTATGATCAATTATATCCAAGGTATTATAAGATATTATAGAAACTGAACTTGTATATAATTTTTTTGCGAGGGGAATCGAGAGAGAGGTAGTGCTTCTTAAGAAAAGGAATACAAAATTGCAAATACAGAGGTATGAAAGTACATATTCATTTAGATATTTAAAAGGGTAAATTGAAAATCTTAAAGGCAACATCCACACTCATCACAAAACACTGGGAACTGTTTTTGTTAACTGCCTGATACTTATCCTTTTTTTTTTTTTTTGGTTGCATAATACTTTGATCACCTCTTCTTGTAACAGTTTTGTATTAGTTTCTCAAGAGAGAATATTTAATTCTCTCTCTAGCATGGTTGAAAAAATTTATAATTAGAAGTTTCTTTCAGTTCTCAAAAGCTGTTATTGGCAATGTTGTTTAAATTATTAGGATTCTTGTCAAATTTGGGAAAAGGTAATCTGAAATTCCTTTAGGTATGAGCTATAGGAGTCAGGCATTTTTCAAGATACCTCATGTAGCAACTAATCTTAAATCCTTCACTGTCCAATAGAATTTTCTGTAATAATGGAAGTATTTTTTATCTGTGCTGTCCAGTATGGTAGCCAGTAGCCACAGGTGGTTATTGAGCGCTTAAAATATGATTAATGTGGCTGGGAAACTGAATTTTTTATTTACTTCAATTTTAATATTGGCTTTACACCCAGAAATCTGCCCCCTTCTGTGGGGCCACCTCAGTGCCCTCTTCTGGGCCTCCCTCCAGGCCCAGTGAGTATGTCACCAGACCTGGGCCTGAGCCAGTGAATTTGGTGAAACTAACCAAGGACATAGAGGTGAGAGAAAAATTATCAGCCTCACCTACCTATGTGTGCTCAGAATGACTATTGAATCAATGTATTTAAAAAAGAAAAGGTGTATAGTTCTGGAACAGATTCCTTCTTATGTTCTTATGACTTGTAAGATCTTTCCCCTTCTTTCAGCATGAAGTCACATGTATCAGTCAGGACAGACTACATGATGCTACAGTAACAAGCATCCCCTCAACTCCCATTTTCTTCAACTAGCAAAGGTTAATTTGTACTTATACTACCTCTCTCTCCATGGTAGGCACCATAATATAGTTTTCCATAATACAGTCTGCAGAGATCTGGGCCATCTAGAAGGTCCATAGAACATCAAAGTAATGTACTACACTGCTGAGAGCATCCTAATCAAACTGGATGAGCAAGACATGGTGAAACACATGTATTCCAGAGGATAAGACATACATCCCAGGAAGATTCAGCATTTGCCACATCAGTGAAGTTTTTAGGGGTCCAGTGATGAGAGGCATGCAGGACAGCTCACCCAAAGGAAAGGACAAATTATTGCACCTTGCATCTCTCAATGTGAAGGAGGAAGCACTGCAGCTTGTATGCTTCTTTAGGTTTTAGAGGCAATATATTACATATCTGGGAACACTGCTCTGACCTGTATACAAGGAGAAACAAAAAGCTTCCTGCTTTGGGTGGGGCCCAGAGTAGGAGAAGGCCCTGCACGAGGCCCCCGCTGTGGTGCAGGGATCCCTCCCGTTTGGACCATCTCACCTGGAAGATGTATCACTGGAGGGAAAGGGGCTACACAGAATGTATGGCAAACCACAACAGAATCCCAGCACCTACCCTCTGGCCCTGGGGAGCAAGTCTCTGCCATTTCCAGCAAATAAATTATTTACCTTTTAAAAAACACTCCTGGTGGGCTACTGGGCATAGACAGAACCCTAGACCCTGAGGCATGAAGTGACCACAAACGCCCATGAGGAGCTGTTTTGACAGACCTACTACTATGGGATAAGGCCAGGTGGGCCCATGAGAGCCATTTTAAGATGGCAGTGGTCTGTCTGCGGCCACACCCAAGTGAGAGCAGAGGCACAGCCAACCGCTCTGCATGCGGCCAGACTGCTCTGTCACCCACCATTCTTGCAGCAGGGCGGCTCAGCAGCTCCTACCCGAGGCTCTCTGGGGAATTCTGTATGACCAGATGAAGGAGGAAGAAAACATCCAAATTTAGTTCATGGCCAAGTGGGCTTGGTATCTGTGTAAGCCAAAAATAGACCTCAGCTGTATACAGTCTGAGTCAAGGGTGGTCTTAAAAGAGTAGTGTGGAAAAATTTCTGGTGGACAGAATTTGGGCAACACACTTGGTTTTCCATTTTATGTATAAAGAAAAGGCCAAAATTAGAATATATATGGCTTCATGGGCAGTGACAAGTGGCTTGTCTGCCTTCAGGAGCCTGGAAGGAAAAGAATTTAAGATCAGGGGCAGGGTCTGGCATAGAGGCATGTGGAGGGACATATGGGAACGGTGGGCAGAGTACGAAACAGTCATGCCACATGCTCATGTGAGCTGGAGTTCATTCCCCGTAGAAGAGGTGCTGAGCGGCCAAGCAGACCCTGTGACAGCCAGAAGCTGCTGCTGGCCCTCCCAGTGCCGACACAGAGGTGGCAGGGATGCAGGCTGTGAGCAAGCCCTACGGCATGGGCTTCCACGTATCAAAGCTGATTTAGCTGTCAATGACATTAACAGACAAACACTGAGTTCTGATACACTTAATCCCTCAAGGAGACTGGTAGCAAGCTGACTGCATTGGGCCCTTTCCCTCCTGGAAGGGCCAGTGATTCCTTCCAACAGAAACAGACACATACTCTGACTATCAGTACCTTTCCCATCAGAACCACTGTTAACATGCTTAGAGAATGTTGGAACACTGGGTGCCACATGCTACATAAGCTCGAGAGACCCACTTCACAGCAGAAAGGTGCAGAGTGGCCTGGGACCATGGACCACATCACAGAGTGAACCACTTGGGGGTCTGATGGGGAGTTGGTATGGCTGCTGAGGGCATAGCACAAGCTCAGAGGCTGTTTTACAAGAATGAGGTGCCACCTTCCAGGATATAGGAACCTTTTGGGTCCAGCATCTTTATATGGTGCTTTGTCCTCAGTAGAAAGAATACAAGGATCTGGGACCTAAAGACTTGTTACTGTAACTCCAGGGACCCACTTGGGGCATTTGTGCTTCCTCTGCCCTTACTTCTGAGCTCTGCAGTTTGGGACGTCTTGGTCCCCAGAGGGAGATTTCAGCCTGGGAACACAGTAAGAGACTCTTTGAATCAGAAGCCAGTTGTCATCTGCATGTGTCAACGTGACCAGCAAGCAGGAAGAGTTGCCACGCTGATGGGGCGGCGGATGCTGACCAGGAGGAGGGGCAGGGCTGCCATCCTGGGGAGGAGATGGCCACGTGTGAAAGCCAGTGATCCCCATGGGTGTCTCTTGGAGCTCCCTTGCCCAGTGTTGATGGTAAATGACCAAGTGCAGGCACCCCAGCCTGAGAAGGGTGTGTGGACCAGGGGTTCATACTTCTGAGACACATTTGGGTCCTCACACCAGTTTAGCCACTGAGACCAGCAGAGGTGCTAGCTGGGGTGAGGGGAGTCTAGAATGGGTGGTGCGGAGAGAGAATGACGATCATCTGTGGCCTTGAGACTGGCAACAGGGGTGGGGGTTGTCAGTCACCCCACTAAAAGGCCCATTGGAATATTGAAGGAGCTTCTTCCAGAACAAAGAGAAGAAGTGTTTCCAAGAGGCACAAGGGGTGGGCTGTAGTGACCAGGGAAGTGCTGCCCAGACCCCTTCCAGCTGATGTTCTAGTGGCTGAGAACGCCGTCAGCACAGCCTCCAGCTTCCTGCCCCTTCTGGGATTGTGTCAGCCGCGGAGTTCCCAGGCCGCTCGCACCCCACAGCTGACCAGTACGGGAGCATGAGGGCCTGGGCCTCTGCCCAACTCAGGGCCTCTCTGAGGGATTGTTCTAGTCCAGAGCTCCCCAGGGGCCTAGGGGAGTTGTTGTTGGGTGCACACTGTGGCTGTTGTTGGGGGCACACTGTGGCTGTTGTTGGGTATACATTGTGGCTGTTGTTGGGGGGCACACTGTGGCTCGACTTCTCCCTTTCCCGCCTTCTGCCTCCTTCCCTTCCCCTTCCCAGGTGCTGGTTCTAAGGGCATTCCTTAATAAACATTCTGCCCACCAAACTCCATGTCAGAGCCTGTTTGTCCAAAACCCACCCTGCAGCCTCATCAAATCAGAGGAATATACAGGCCACAGAATGTGATCATGACAAAAGCCTGTATCTGGCTGGAAATGCCAGGTGACCAAATCAGAGGTGTAGGGCTGTTCGCAGCTGGGACGGACCAAGGGCCCAAGGCAGGGACTGGGTGGACTTCCCTTGTCCGGCAGTAATTCCTCCAAACCCCGAGAGCCGGCGGGGCCGTGTGGGAGAGCCCTACCTAGGTCCCCGTGCTCCTCCTTACCTAGAGCTGAGGAGCTCATGGCCTGGCTGGGTGCCCACAGGCTGACTGGTTGGTTGAGTGTGGAGGCCCATGTGGTAGATAGAGTGACCCTCATAAAATGGCCACATCCTCAGCCCAGGACCAGTGAATATGTTACTTTACATGGCAAAAGGGACTTTGCAAATTGACTCAATTGGGGATCTTGAGATTATCCGGAATCATCTGAGAGGACCCAATGTAATCATAAGGGTCCTTACAAGGGAAAGGGAGGCAGGAAAGTCAGAGAAGGAGATGAGAAGCCAATGGAGGAGGTCAAAGTAATGCAATTCCTGGCTTTGAAAATGGAAGACCCAGGAGCCTCTACAAGCTGGGAAAATCAAGGAAACAGACCTCCCCTAGGTCTTCCGGAAGGAACGCAGCCCCGATGATGCCTTGATTTTAGCCCAGTGAGACCGTGTAAGGACTGGAAGGTAATTTCTAGTCATTTGTGACAGCAGCAAAAAGAAAGAACACCAAAAAATTTACAATCCCCAACAGTCTGGTGGCCTTCAGCTGTGAGCTGACTTTCTAAGGGTCCTGCTTTTTTGGGGGTTATAGATTGTTGATATAAAATGTTTGTGCTAATTTGCTAACTGCTTGGCTCTGCTTCTCAGGTTTTACTGGAAAATGACCTTTTCTCATAAATGCATTTCTGGCTGACAACATAGACACCAGACGTGCAAGAACCAGCAGCCCCATGGGTCTGCCAGACCTATTTATTGGCCCAGATCTGGGAAATGGAACATTGGGGTGTCCCCAAACCCATGTTTAAGGCTGCACATGTGTCATTTGCCCCAGAGGCTGCTCCACCCAGTGAATTATCCAACCAGTGTCCCTTGGCCACCTTGGAATCTTCTTAAATCTGAGGGATGGGAAGTGCCAGGGCTGACCTAGGGCAATGGTCCCCATCCTCGCCCAAGGGTGCTTGTGGAAGGGAGTGAGGGAGGGGGTACAGAGGGAGGGACTAAGGACTGGGCGCTAGGAGGAACCTTCTCTAATTCAGTGGTTCTCAAAGTGTGGTCCTGGACCAGCAGCTTCTGCACAGCTTGGGAACTTGTCAGAAATGCAAATTCGGGGGCTCCACCCCAGACCTACTGAATCGGATGCTCTGCTGGTAGGCGAGGTAAGGCAGGGCCATTTGTGCTTAGCAGCCACCATCCTGTCCCCGCTCCCAGCCCCCTGCACCAGCCCGGGTATCCTGATGCATAGAACCACTGGACAGAGCGATCAGGAGGACTGACCAACTTCCGGGTGCCCCCCACACCGGAAAGCAGGAAAACACATAAAGGTCTCCCCTTTGGAGCCAGTCAGAGCCACCTCCCCCACTGGCCACACAGGACCCTGGAACTTTATAAAGAGCAGGTGAGCCTGGCAGGTGGCTGCCCTTCCCCCTGGGCTTGCCCACCGGCATTTCCAGGCGGGAGGCACCTGGCAAGGTGGGCATTCAGCAAACGGTGCTGAGTGAGAGAACTCTCCCATTTTAGAGGGGTGGATCAATCACAGACCTTAGCTGCAAACCCCTTAGTAGCAAACTTCTGGCTCACTTTAGTAGATGACTGTGAAAAGCTATCAGGGACCTCCAGGAGGGGGCCGGTGCCAGACCCGGAAGTCCTTCGGGCAGGAGCCCTGCCCCACCCCCCATGTTGCACCGGACAGCTAAGCCCCTGGGCCTTCAGGGGGTGCTCAGGACGGACACCAGAAGCTCTGCCGGGGCTCCCCATGAAGGATCTTAAACTTCTTCCGCTGTGTTTGCCAAACCTGGTTTCTGTGGGGTCCCCATTCCTCCCATGCTCACCTCCCCACCGAGGTTTCAGCCAGAGGAGCTGCGAGGTCACGGCCCACACCCAGCTGTCCGTTAGGCTGCGAAATCCAGCTTCCCGCGTGAAAGTCCGGGGATCACAGGTACACCTGAGGTCTGACAAATCCAGTTTATTGCCGGGACGACGCTCCGGGAGAGCCAGGGAATGTGGCTCAGTGGGCCGAGTGGAGGACGGAAGCATCTTCTGGAAGGTGCAGGCCCCGGCTGCAGGATCTGAGGGTCCGTCTGTCCCGGCAGCAGCTTCTGGGCAGCCGGAGAGCGCGGGCGAAGGGTCGGGGGGCGCGCGGAGGCTTGGCTCTGAGTTGGGGGTCCTGAGGAGAGATGGCAGGAGCCGACAGGGCGGGCGTCAGTGGTGGGAAAGCCGTGGGCACCCCACGAGTCGGTCGTTCGGCTTTTCCTACTGCAGCCGGACCTTGGGAGAAATGATATTTCCTGTGCACTTTGCAGTTGGCTTTACCAGAGGTTGTCCTTTTGGCCTGATGAGTTGCAAGATTGCTTTTTTCTCTTTTTGGTCCGAGCTGATTTGTACTCTTTCACTGGTGTTCAAAAAGATACTGAACAAATATGCACCCGACCGTAATTCCCATTTATTATCCCTCCAAACAAGGCCAGTCTTATTCACATGGCTGTCACACAACAAAAGCCTGTAGAATGAATATTCTATATTCATTAAAAGATTGAATGAGTTACATTCATGAAAGAATTAATGAGGTACAAGTTTTAAGAAACATGAGGGGTTCTGTGTGCTAAGAGCTTTAGATGTATTAACTCATTTACACCAACTTTGTGAAAACTTCCTGGGGTTTCCTGTTGTCATTCCCATTCTACAGATAAGGAAACCGAGATCTTGGGAGATTAAGGCACTTGCACAAGGTCGCAGTAAGTGTGGAACTGGGACCTGAAGACCGACAAGATAGGTCTGTCTAACTCTGAAACCTGAGATGACAGAGCTCAAGTATGACACGGACGCTGTAACCTCTGTCAGCCTCCTGTATTTTAATTGTCTATTAATTTTCTCTTATACTCTGGGCTCCTTAAAGACAGGGACTCTGTCTCAATTCATTTCCCCAATATCTTGCATAGAAGTCAACTTTAGGCTTTCATAGATATTTGATGAATTAATTGATAAAAGAAGAAAGGGAGGGACAGAGGGAACAGAGGGAGAGGACAGAAGGGAGGATGAGGAGGAAGCGAGGGAGGGAGCAGTTTGGTGAAGTTTCCTTCTAAGGGACAAGAGGTCTTTTGCACCATCTTATGGACATTTTGCAGTATTGCAAGGGACTGAGGCACAGGGCTGTAAGCTGTGGCCCGGGATTCCCATCAGGCACTCAACCCATGCCTAATGGTTTTCCAAAGAACTTCTCCAAAATAACAGAAGTCTTAACTGAGATCCCATGACAAATGGCTACCAGAGAACAACACACAATTGCCATTGCACAGGCAAATGACTATGGAGCACAGTGCTTGCTTCCAACTCGATATTTCTCCACATTATCAGAAATCCTAGGCAGAGTTGAACCTCCTTTACAGAAGAGTTGAGTTGGAAAATTCTGGTTACAAATGCAATTCTATTTTCCCACTGATCTATATAGTGATGTATCATAATCTTCTGTTGATCCTCAACTGACAGTATGTCACACAATCTAGTTTTACGTTTCTCTGTCCATGGGTGATTTTGCCAACTAATCAATACCTAAGAATATTTTATACTTAAAAATACTGGTTACCTCCAGGTAAAGGAACTCTAGAGTGAGCTCTGTTAGGAAGCCAGGAACCTTTTTTTTACAAAGCAAAGGTCTTATCTGTTTTATACATTTAAGTGATGTATTAAAATCCTGTGCCCAACTGTACAAGTAGTAAAAGATGACAGACTGGGGATGTGAAACCAAAATAGCCCAGAGTCACATGGAAGGTTTTGCTCAGATTATGACATCAGCTGCAGGGCAGGACAAAGATGAAGGGTGAAGCACACCTGTGCAACATTGCTTACATAGATGCAGACTCTGTGCTATTTAGTGCTCTGCCCTTCCCACGGGGGCTGCTGCAGCAGCTTCCTCCTCAAAACTAAGGTTTTAGTGTTGTTTCTCACCCTTTACAATTAGGAATCAATGATATCAACTCCAAGGAGGCAGCTGCCAAAGGTGGCCCTTTGGGCAAAATACCTGGCTGACCCCTGTGGATCTTCCCCTTCAGCTGATGCTGCAATGTGAGGAACATGGGATTTGAAGTCAGATCTAGTTCAGATTTTGTCTGCATCACTCACTAGCTGTAGTGCAGGTGACAACCTCGCTGAGCTTCACTTTCCTCACCTGTGAAATGGGAATAAGAAACTCTGGCAGGGTTATTACGAGATAAGTGAGACAGTGCGTGTAAACATAGTAGACACTGCAGAAATAATAGCTATTATTATTGATGCCAGGGTTCTTGTTTGCGGAGCTGAAGAATGAGCTTCACAAACAGTTAAGGTAGGAGAGCAAGGTACAGGCTTTTATTTAGAGATAAAGTGAAAGGACAGACCTCCAAGCTCACGCCAGGAGGGGACAAGAGAGTCCTTAGTGGTGTGCTGTCTAGGGGGTTTTACAGACAGTTGAGGATTTTTCAAGAATGTGAAAAAGAGTTTAGGGCTGTGGACTTGTTAAGTGGTCCTTGAATATTAAAAATTAACTCAACATAAGGAATTTCCTGCCTTCATTTCTCTCTGGGACACTGGCGCCTTGGTCCAGGAGCACATCAAAAGGCTTCTTGCACAGCCCCCAAGGTGGGCTTAGGTATTGTCTATTTGCTAAAGAATCCTACTTCTTGAACTAGCTGGGTGTTAAAATGCAATCTTATCTTTAAGGTGGAATCCTTCCTGCCTTTTACTGTGTTGTCTACAGCTGGGTCTGCATGCTAAGTAAGTTGCTCAGTTTGTAAAATCACCTCATCAGATCTGAAGGAGGAAAGACAGCACATAGGCCTGGGCCTTTTAGTATGTTAAAGTGAATCTTACACATGGTCACAAATGATTAGCATAACAAAACATGTGCTACTCTTTATCTGGGGAATATTAACTGATTTCACTGAAGAATGATTCTAGAGCTCAATGTTTAACATAGAGTTTTAGCAGGGGGGTTTCTTTGCATGTAGTTACATTGCTCTGACTGCAAATATCTCGCCCTGCCCCCTCGGAGGCCCTCACCCTACTCTGACTACATCCACCGTCCCTGTTTCATTATCACCATTAGTTACAGATGAGGCTTCTAGTTGTCTACATCTTCATTCTCCCCTTCTGTCTTAGGAATGTGCCCAGCTTACAAAATTATAGTTCCAAGGCTCCTTTACAGGTAGGGATGGCCAATAAGAGATAAGGGAAGTTATTGGAAAATAGGAAAAGCTATTTAAAAGGAAGCTTACACCTCTGGCAAATGAGTTTTTGCCCTTGATCCTTTTTTATGCCTGGAACTCAGAATTGATGAGTGGGACTCTAGCAACCATACTGTGATCATGTTAGGACTTGGTGAATAGAAGTCATGCTTCAGAATTGATGAAGCAGAAGACAGAGGATTTGGGGGCTCAGATGACATTGCGGAGCTGCCATAGCAGCCATGGACCACTATCTCTAAAGAACTTTAGGTTATATAAGAGAAAACAATCCCTACCTTGTTCAGGCCACCATGACTGTGAGACAGGGACCATGGGCTTAGCAGAATAGGGTGAGGGCCTCCGGAAAAAGCAAGGCAGGATATTTGCAGTCAGAGCAATGTAACTACATGCAAGTGTGAGAAACACACTCACTGGTCCAAATTCAATAAGTGGACCCAGACACAAAGGGAACAGCAGAGCGAGGCTTTAATGACGGTCTTGCAAGATCGGGTGTCTGGTGGGCAGGCACACCTGGGAAGTTTAGTGCCAATAATTTATCTCCTACTGTGCGAGTCCCTCCCCTGGTTCCTCATTGGCTGAGTACTACAGTGTTCACAGTCTTCCCCGATGTCGCCTGAGCCCTTTATATCTTTCCTTTACATTTGTCTTATTATTGGTAGGTTTTAAAAACTCAAACAGGTATATCCAGGCCCTTATCAATTCCCCCACCCCCACTCTCAGCCTGAGCAGCTTCCACCACGTGGCCCTTTGTTAATACCTTACTGTTAAAATGCTTAAACATCCTAGTGGGAATAAATCACATTTAGGTTTTATACTCTTTCCTAACACAAGGAAACCCCCTACCAAAACTCTGTGTTAAACATTAAGCTCTAAGGTAATTGTTCAGTGAGCTCAGTTAATATTCTCCAGATAAAGAAGAGTAGCCCATGTTTTTATTGTACTAATCATTTGTAATCATGTGTAAGATTCACCTTAGCACACACTAAAGGCCCAGGCCTATGTGCTGTCTTTCCTCCTTCAGATCTGATGAGGTGATTTGCAAATTTGGCAACTAATTTAGCATGCAGACGCAGCTGTAGAAAACATAGTAAAGGCAGGAAGGATTCCACCTTAAAGATAAGATTGCATTTTAACACCCAGGAAGTTAAGAAGTAAGATTGTTAACTTACTCTTTAGCAAACAGACAATACCTCAGCCCACCTTGGGGGCTGGGCAGGGGGCCTTTTGATGTGCTCTCAGACTGAGGCCCCAGTGTTCCAGGGAGAAATCAAAGCAGGAAATTCTTCATGTTAAGTTAATTCTAAATATTCAGGGACCACTTAACAAGTCCACACCCCTAAGCCTTTTTTCACGTTCCCCCAAATCCTCAACTGCCTATAAAGCCCCTAGACAACGCACCACCACGGGCTCTCTTGTCCCCTCCTTGGCATGAACCAGGAGCTCTGTCCTCTCACTGTATCTCTCAATAAAAGTCTCACCCTGACTCTCCTACCTTGGCTGTTTGTGAGATCCATTCTTTGACTCCACAAACAGGAACCTTGGCACCAACTGGACATTTGTTAGCAGCTACATGCAATTTCTTGGTGGGTGCCTTTAAGGAGAGCCCTCATAACACTCTGGCCCTCACTTTAATGTATAAAATGAAGGAGTGGCTTGGATAGCCCCAAAGACCTTCCCAACACTCACAGGACAGGCCCACATTTCCACCTCCTGAATTGGAGCTTACGCTGAGCTCACTAAAGCAGAAGGTCTAACAAATCTTACGATTTTATAAATAAGGAATTCGAGTCAGCAAGTGGCTTCTGGGGAATGCCACATGGGGTCAGTGCACACTCAGAAATGAAGGCCCACCAGCTGCATCCTGTCTCAGGTGTTTGGGTTTGAGGGAAGAGCCTCCTGTGGATGGATGGAAGGCACTTCTTTTGCAAAGCAGAGCTGCCTGGACAGAATCAAGTTCCTTTCTAGATTCAGCAGGGAGGAATCTTAAGGTAGTCGCTGACCTAGGAAGCCATCTTCCAGAATATTACTGTCGCGCGCCCTGTCCTCGCCGGCAAGAACAGCACGCAACAACAGCAGGATTCTTCTGCAGAAAGCTTTATTCTTCAGCTCTTTGTGAAACAAATGAGTTGGGCAGGACCCAGAGGGGAAGGAGAGGCTTGCTTATATAGTTCTCATGCTCTGACCTGGTTGGTGCGGCTCCATATGCCTTATTAGCATAACCATTTGGTGGGTCTCATTGGTCCTTATGCCAAGGCGCAATTAGCATGTAGTTTAGTGGTGTGGGATGATTTGTCATTAGGAAGTTTGGGGCCTTCCGGCTGCCCTGCATTGGGCGCTATTTTCTGAGCGCGGCTGCCAACATATTACTGTTACTATTATTTTCCTTGTTACAGGATTTTGGAATTCCTACATATCTTTTTTGACCCACAGCTGATGAAAGCTATAGATCCTCTCTCAAAAAAGATTGAATACCCAAGACAGTAAATCAAGGCCAAAGCCCGTGACTCAAGGGGTCCTGATGGTGCATATCTAGCTCGTCTGCAAGTGAATGATGCCAGGCAGTGAAATGGTATAAAACAATTGCTGTGTGGCCTCAGACAAGGGTTCTGTCCCATGCTGTGGGGTGATCTTGTATGAGCTGCTTCACTTCCTGGAGGCTCGATTTTCTTTTTTATAAAGTGTGAAATCTAATATCTACCTTGGTTTGGCATTAACATGCATATAGCACCTGCCAGCTCTAGGCACGTGGTGGGCAGTTCGTGCATGGCCCCACAAGTCCCCAGTTAGGGGCACAGGAGGAGAGGCCTGGGGAGGATAGGGCGGGCTCAGCTATGATCTGCATGTTTGCAGAAGGCTGGGAGAGGCAATGGAGGAGTGGCTGGCAGGAGCCCCAGAGGGCTGGACTGCTGTCTGGGAGGGTGCAGGTCTGAACCATCCACATGTGACTGAGGTCACCACAAGGGGTGTAGACCAGTAGTTCTCAAGCTTGGACCATCTCAGAAGCATCTGAGAACTGTCGAAACACAGGCCAGTGGGACAGCTGCTCTGAATGACCCATAATTGTCCCCAGTTCTTTCAGGGCCACAACTCAAGGCCTGGGCTTGCCACTCCCAGCTGGTTGCTGGAAAGCCAAGGGTGCATTTCAGAATCTCTGGTTGGTTTGGAATTGTGTTTAGGATGCATCTAGCAAGGCAGCCCTAACTCCACACCATGATCTTGTCCCTTTATTTTGGCCTCCAAAAGATTTCATTGGACCAAATGTTTCATTTACAACATTTGAAGATGAATGGTCTAAAGCAATGGTTCTTAAATTATGTTTCCTGGACCAGAAACATCAGCATCACCTGGGAACTTGCTGCCCACCCCTCCCCAAACACTCCCCAGGCCTGCATATCAAAAGCTTTGAGGTGGGAACCAGCTGAGATTTAACAAGCCCTGCAGGTGCTGCCCTTATAGGTCAAAGCCTGAGGAGCACTGACCTAAAGGCTGTGGGCCCAGGGCCTGCTCCAGCCACTCTGCTGGCAGAGGTGCTGCAGGCGTCATTCTCTCCAGTGGCCCTTTCCCCCTGGGCGTCCCCAGCCCCTACCTTTCCCATTCCCCTCGTTGCTCCCCAGCCGTTGCTTGCCCGCCTCTGCTCTCTGCTCTGGCACCCAGTACTGAGGGGTGAAGAGCTAACCAGCGCACTCATTTCTGTGGGCCCCTGGAGTGGTAACGAAGTTCCCTTGCAGAAATGTATGCTTCCTAAATCAGAGAAAGAAGGAACCATAGGGCCTGATGAGGATGCTGGGCTAGTCTGTGGCCTTTGGACACCCTGCGTCTCTGGAGGCATAATCAGCACAGATACAGGAGTGGAAGGCGGGTGGTGGGGGTAGGCGGGGGGAGCAAGGTGCCGCTGAAGGAGGGGACCATATGGATGCCAAGTCCTCCCCTGGTGTGAGAGAGGATGGAAGAGTCCATCCTCTTGGAGCCTGAGGAAAGAGAGGAGCACATCTCCTACCCCCATCCCCACCACCAATACCCTGTATGCAGCAGGTGCTTAATAAATACAGACCAGACATGTGCTGCTCATCTCCCCAAGGCCTTGGAGGCTAGGCCACTCCTTTCGTTTTTCCTGTAATTGTGGTTTCTAAGGGCTCTGCTTCCTCCTGCCATGAGAAGGTGCCTATTTTTAGCTTTAATTCCTGCACTGTTGAACTGCCTCAAATGCCCAGCTAAGAACTGCTCAGAGTACAGAGTGGGGAGGTAAAGAGCACTCAGGCCCCTGGTGTAAAAGCAGGGTATGAAAGAACCTGGGACCAGGAGGTGCAGTTGCATAAGGAAAGCCCCCGTCTATAGAGCAAGTGGTTCCAGGCCTCCTGGATGTCTGACCTGCATGTGTCTATTTAATCCTGGAAAAGCAGGTTTTATACACATTTGTGCAATCTGATGAAATTCTATCTTCCAAAGGCCCTAAACCCCAAAGCTAAAATGCAATAAAAGAAATGAGCCACAAAGCCATGGGAAGTGATTTTGAGCTTCATCAGGATCTCCCCCTCTCCCCCAAGGGGCCTAATCCTGTGTACCCCCATTCTTCTCTCTGCTCCCAACTACTCAGGCCCTCTGGCTACAGTCTGAGCCACTCTGCAGTGCTAATGATGGTGGTACCTGGGGTGCCAGGGATGGCCCTGGGCATCTGCATGGGTAGTCTCTGGATGTACAATCACTGTCCCCACTGTGTTGAAGGGGACATGGGCACAGAGGCCAAAAGACCTGCCCACATTGTGCAGCTGGCAGTGGTGAAGCTAAGGATCTGAGCCTGGACAATTGTCTCATCCTTTTCTCACCTCTTCCCTGGCTCTGGCCTGGAAGGAGCGTGAGAGTGTTGTATGTGTCAGCTTGGCTGGGCCATGGTGCCTAGAGATTTGGTCAAAGATTATTCTGGATGAGTCTGTGAGTATGTTTTTGGATGCAATTAACATTTGATCTGGTAAACTCTGAGTGAAGCAGATTGCCACCCATAATGGGGTGGGCCTCATCCAATCAGTTGCAGGCCTGAATACAACAAAAGACAGACCCTCCAAGTGAAGGCAAACTCCTCCCGCCTGATGGCCTTTGAGCTGGGAGACTTTGGCTCTTCCTGGTCCTATGCAGCTTCCAGTCTTTGTACTTGAACTAGGACATCGGGTCTGCAGATTTTGGACTTGCCAGCCTCCATAGTTGCACAAGCCAATTTCTTATAATGAATCCCTTTCTCTATATATACACATCCTTTTGGTTCTTTTTCTCTGCAGAACCCTGACTAATATAGGAGCCTTTCCTCAATTCTACACTTTTTTCAGCCCCTCAGCACTTGGTACGGCACCCAGCCCATAGTACGGGCAACAAAAGCATTTTGAACACAGAGGCCTCTGCCCAGCAGACCCTCAGCCCTGAGAAGGCATTTGCCTCTCAGTCCCTCCAGGGAGGGCTGTGGGAAGAGGTGCAAGCCCAGGGACTGGGCAGGGTGGTGGAGAGAGCAGTCAGGACTGTAGGACAAGAGTGATTGAGTGACCAGGGTGGGGCCAGCAGAAAGCAGAGGGGATGTCAGCACGCAGCCCTGCGTGGGCCCGAGGCTGGATGTCAACTCTTGCCACTGTTGGTCAAAGCAGATGTCGCGTGGGGTAGGACTTTGGGAGGCACCCCACCTGAGTGTCCCAAAGGTACGTTCCAGGGCACATCAGACTGGCCTGTAGCATCCCTTTCTTATCATTTATCCAGAAATCAACTTATTAACTCAGAAAACAATTAAGCACCTCCCTTGTCTAGGACTATGCTGAGCCCAAGGAACAGCAAGAGGAACAAACACGGGCTTGCCCTTAAGGAGGACAAGCAAAACAGCTATTAATGTTAGTATGACTATCTGATAATATATTACATACTTATATTACTTGTAGATAATATATAATTACATATTTATGTATTCTTAACACATGTATAGTATATATTGTAGTAATGTCAATATTACTCATTCCCCTTACATGGTGTTCAGTGTGCCAGGTAGGCACTGCTCTTGGTATTATATTGGTTACATGTATCATATTAATTCATCTAATCTTTGCCACAGACCAGTGAGGAAGCTACGACTACCCTCATTTTGTATGTGAGGAGACAGCGGCACAGACAGGTTCAATGCCAGGCCCCAGGTCACACAGCTATTAAGTGGCGGAGCTGGGGTTTGTCTCGAGTACTCTGGTTCTGCTTGTGGATGAACCCTCCACTTGGATGTGCACTAAGGGATTCACCAAAAGGGAGAAACTTGATGGGGACTGAGGCAATGGTCAGTTTCCTGAGAGAGGAGATCCCAGGGGAACTTGAGAGAAATGCAGGACAGCTGGGTTGTGGGAGGGAAGAGGTGTTAATGGCCAACCGGATGCAGAGGGCTACCTGTCCCGACCCCAGAGGACAGCACCAGGAGCCATGCCCAAGCTACCGCACAGCCTTGAGACAGGGCCTGTGTTCCTGGGGCACAGGGAGTGGGGAAGGGGACAGCATGTGGTAGCTCACCTTATACTCCTCTTGGGCTTGAGGTCAGTGTGACCTTGGGGGTGGGGAATCAGTGGGATGTGACCCAGGGGTGGGGGGAGTGAGCATGACCCTGGGGGGTGGAGTCAGGGACTGTAGGGGACATTCACCCAGGCAGAAAGGAGTCATTCAGCCCAGAAGTTGCTTAAACTTCTAACAGTACAAGCAGACTGGCCTCTGGTGTGGTTTTATTATTGTTTTTAAATTATCTACAGACAGTGCCTGCCCTCACCAGGGCAGCTGCGCCCACTGCCCTTGGCAGGAAACCTCCAGAATATTCAAGTCATCAAAGCAAAGTGTTTGGTTTGATTGTTGTGGTTTTTGTTATTTAAGGCTTGGATTCCCTTGGAACATATAGGGAATATTCCCTTAAAACGATTGAAATGTATCAGTTACTCATGAAAGTCACATGGGCAATCTAATAGCCATATTTTTTAAAAAAGGGAAAATAAACAGGTGAGATAAATGTTAATATATTACATTTAACCGAATGTGTTAATTTAGTATGTAATTTGTATAAAATTATTAATGAGCTGTTCTACTTTTTGTCTTTGAAATCCAGTGTGGATTTTAAACAGCAGCAATCTCAGCTGGGACTCCCCACCTTCCTGAGCTCACTAGCCCCGGGGTGCAGAGGGGCCCCCCGGAACAGCGCGGCCGGAGAGCCTTGACTTGTGGGTAAACGAACCTGAACCGAGCGGGTGGCCACTCCGAACACGTTAGCCCCTGGGAGCTGTTTTGTTCGCTTCTTTTTTATAGGACCTGTATGGGCAGCATGCTGAATATTAACTGCACGTCGTCGCCTTTTCCAGGGGGAACTGGGCCTTTCTCAGAGCTGCTCCTGCCCGTGGCTGCCCTCCGCTCTTCTGTTTCTTTGGTTTCACGGATTCCTTCGAAGCATCCGCCGCGTCCTCTCGGTGGAGGACCAACGCGAGTAAGCGCGGTAAGACATCCTGGACGTCCTCTGGGAGAAGCATTTTCCAAAGACAGCCGCGCCCGCTGAGCCCCAGGCAGCAATGCGTTGCTCTTCTTCTTGTTGGGAGAGAGGTTTGACCACGAGGGGCCACACCCCGGCCCCCCAGACCCACATTCTGGGCAGGCAGGGCTCTGCCTAGCACACCCGCTGAGCCTGCCCTCCCGCCCGCTGCCCTGCCCGGGCTTAGAAGAGGCAGACCGCGCGCTCCGGGAGGCCCCACCCTGCCTCCTCCACGTTCCTGCCCGGATGAGATGTGGAAAGGCAGGGCGGAGAGTGGGTTCTGGCAGGCAGTTCCTGGCCATCTGGGACCCACCTGATTTGGCCCGGGCACCTCCTCCCGAACGTGCATGGAAGGCAGCCACATCCTGGATGCCCCAACCGTGCTTCTCAGTGAACCCACCCTCACCCAGATGGCCCGACTCGCACTCAGCCCATCTCAGCTGACTGCTTCCCCTCGGACCCCCAGCCGTAGCAGCTCCTGCCCTCCTTCTGGGGACCAGAAACGGTTGCCAACTGCCAGCAACCCAACCTGGGGAAGGGTGTTATACTCTTCCGTGAGAACCCTTGAGAAAGAGGTAGGTGAGGTTCAAACTATCATATAATCAAATATCCATAGAGGGTATGCTTTTCTGGGTTTGGTTTCTTTCATTGACCACAGTAACTGTGCGATTCATTGTGTGGTTCTGTGCAGCAGGGGTTCATTCCTTTTCAATTGCTTCATAGTATCTCCTTGTATGAATACACATACACATTGAGGAATACACTTAAGATCAATGAATGCTGTGTGCTTTGCTCTATGCAGGTTTCCCTCAATTTAGAAAAAAGTTTGAAAAGGCAAGTAAGGAATAGGTACGATGAAGAAAGCCTGTTAATTGCACACAGCTGAAACCATTTCTCACTCATTTGAAGTCCAGCAGCCAACGATCTAGGCCTCTCTGTAACGGACTGGTTTTACCTCCTGTGAGAGTCATTCGTGTTCACCTTCCATTCTCAGCTGTGAGCTCCTGAAGGGCAGGAGGCTTAGAGGGTTAGTACCAGTGGTGTGCTGGCAGATGATTAATGGCTGACTCCAAAAAATGTCTGTATAAACATATATAAATAAGTTGAATATACATCTACTGATATAAAGTATGCAGAGCACACAGTTAACAAATAGTGTTAACATATACAATACTTTCTATTGTAAATTCTATATAGCCAGTTGGTTTTCACAGATTTTGAAAAACTTTTCCTTGGACCCTTGTATCTTTAACCTTCCTATGGGTTGCATTTCAGTTATGATTTGACAAATGGCATTGCTCAGCACTTCCCATGATATTTGTTCTTATTTTCTATGTCTGTGGATAAAGTGAAGGTTCCTGTGGCCAGGATTCTCACCTGGCCCTGGTTGGCTTGCTCACTACACACGTGTGAGCAATATGTTGTTATTGACTCTATATAAAGAGCTCCGCTCAGTGCTCTGGGAGACACGGGGGGCCCAGCTGCAGGAGGGCAGAGACTGGAGTGGTGGCAGCACCGAGGACAGAGACAGAGACAGCTGCAGGGGCAGAGAGGCCCAGAGGCAGAGACCGGCTTGCTGCATGCAGACTTGCTCTGAGTGGACACGGTTCTAGTGACTGACCTGCCACAGTGAGAACAAAGTTGGGTATAAACCCTTTCACCCCAAGAACGTTTTCCACTGTTATTCCTCTATCTCACTGAATCCATAGTGAACTTGCTCAGGGCTGAAACCCATTGGCAAGACAGTGTTTCATCTTACATTTTAACAACTGAACAGATTACCACTTGAGGATTAACATAAAATCTTTTAGTTATTTTGTTATTTAAGTTTAGAAATGACATCAATTTTAAGCTAAATACCTTGTTTTCAGTTGCTACCTATAACTTTAGTGTGATTTGCTATTTCTAGCAAAATCGACTATTCAAGTCTTTATAACCCTATTACCAACAATAGTAACAAAGACAGACTACAAATAAATTCTTCATACTATCTGATTTGGCATAGAAGTTGCTCATGTTATCATAAATGAGTATAGTCTCACCATAAATGTTGGTTAAATTTTTATGTTAATAAGATGAAAGTCAACAAAGACGTATCAGACGTATCTTGGAATTTTGCTCATTTGTCCATGACATATAAGCAACTTCTTTGCTAAATTGGATAATAGTTTTCAAATATTAGAACATTTGCTCACTTTTTCTGCTCTTTGCAATGTAGGAGCTATAGGCACAACACATTTTAAAATTTATTCTGCACTGTTAACATTCTCTCCATTACTTTCTTAAGCCTAGACAATCATCAAAATAATAAATCAAGCCCTGTTGCAGTAATTTCCAGTTTCCTTGGGGTAAATACTCCCACCATGGTCAATTTCAAGCTACTGACATGTTGTCACAAAGAAGTGACACCTAAGCTTGTTTTTGAAGGATAAGGATGGGTTAACTGGAGGGACAAAGGAGGGTGTGCATTCTAGGCAGAGAGAAAAGCATGAGAAAATGCCTGGGGGTCCTAACAGAGCATCTTGATGAGCAGATGCCCAGCACATCAAGACCTTGTCTTACCCACCAGAACTGACAGTATTGGGAACTGATACTCATTGAATGAACACTTGTGACAGTCACTGAGTGAAGCATGATCTCATTTAATCCTCATTAGAATCCTGTAACATAGGAATTTTTATTATCCCTTTTTACACATAAGAACACTGTTGTGGCTTAGAGCGGATGAATAACTTACATAAATCACACAGGAAAGGGGAGAGCTGGAATTTGAACCTGGATTAGTCTGACTGTGGAACTCTGAATTTGCCTACATCTTCTTAAAGGCCTCTCCTTTCGTATAGAAATCAGGAAGAAATCGATGGGGCCCGAACCAAGGCAGGCTGAGGGAGCGGGGAGAGAGAGGAGGGCAGCAGTAGTAGGGAAACAGCCTCAGACAAAATCTGGTAACCAGCTGGTTGTGGGAGGAAGAAAGAGGAGAGAGAGAGTGTGATCATACGACTTTTTACACAAACAGTTGGGGGATATTGTAGCCATTAACCAAGGTAAGGAATAGAGGAGAAGAAATGAGAGAAAGAGGGAGGGAGATGATGGAGTGGGTTTTGGGTGTGCTGAGAGAAACTACCTTCCAGGTGGAGAATATTTAGGAGGCATCGAAAATGTGGCCTAGACATCAGGAGGAAGACCTGGCTTGGTGGTCTGGATGTGGCCTCATAAACCTGTGGTGACCTCACCTGTGAGCACGTGACACTGTTCAGGGGGAGGGACAGCATTTACCTTCAGTAAACCAAACACGGAGAGCCCACATGAAGGATATTCTTCTCATTTTGATGTGTTACTATTTGGTCAAGCATTCTGGAAGGCGGATTTTAGTGACTACAAATTCTAGTGAATGATAAGACAGCAATCTTTCTGGAAGTTGCTGCAATACTTGATTTTTAGAGATACATCATCTGTTACCTTCCACGGGAGAGGCCCCCACGTGAATGTAGAGCCAGCTCTGCAGAACCCAGACTGGGGGCTGCCCTACCCGGCCCAAACCCAGAAGCGATTTCCTGGAGGCCTTGTCTCGCCTGAGGGTTTCAGCCCTAGGCAAGTTCACCCTGGATTTGGTGAGACTGAAAAATGACAACAGAACCTTGTGGGTAAAAGGGTTTATACCCAGCTTTATTCTTGTGGTGGCAGGTCAAGCGCTAGAATCCTGTCTGCCCCTGGGGCAGTCTGCATGCGGCAAGCCAGTCTCTGCCTCGGGGCCTCTCTGCCACCTCTTAGCCCCACAGCCCCAGAGCCCAGGGAGGAGGTCTTTATATACAGTCAGTAATAACTCAGCACCCACGTGTGTGCAAGCCTGTGCCTGCGAGCATATCACGTGTGCAGTGGGCAAGCAGACCAGGGTCAGGTGAGGATTGTGGCCGTGGAACTTAGATTTTCTCTATAGGCCCCCATCCCCCTCTCTTTGGGGGAAAGGAGAAAAGGTAATGGGAGCCTTATGATCCTGCTGACCAAAAAATAAAAGGGCTACCAACCCATGGAAAGTCTCAGCTGGCCACAAATCTCAGAGAAGAGCAGGCGCTCTCATTCGTATGAGAGTGAGACCCCTGTTGTGCCTGTGAGAAGTGGATTCCTGGGCTCCTCCAAAAATTCTGATTCCTTAGGACTGGGACAGGGCCCAAGAAACGTCATGGTAATGGCCACCTGTATCAGTCAGGGTTCTCCAGAGTGTGTGTAAAAATATTTATCACAAGGAATCAGCTCATGCAATTACGGAGGCTGAGGAGTCCACAGTCTGCTGTCTGCAAGCTGGACACCCAGGAATGCTGGCGCTGTGATTCAGGCCTGAGGACCACAGAGGTCACAGCGTAAGCCTCAGTCCAAGGGCAGAAGACTCACTGGCAGGCAGAGAAGGGACAAAGTCTCCCTTCCTCTGCCTTTCGTTTTAGTCAGATCCTCAACATCTCGGGCCATGTCCGCGCACACTGGGGAGGGCCGTTTCCTTTGCCCAGCCTACTGATTCCAATGTTAATCTCATCTGGAAACACCCTCACAGACACACCTGAGAGTAACGTTTGACCAAATGTCTGGGCACCCTGTGGCCCAGTCAGGTCAACACACAAAATCAGCCCTCACACTACCCTGGGCGGGTCTGAGGCTGCGCAGCACGGAGGACTGCCTGGGAGAAGAGAAGGCAGAGAAACTGGAAGGGAGATTGGAGCAGGGCAAGCTGAGGGCCAGGGGAGGGGTGCATCCTCACAGCCTCAAGAGGGCTTCAGGGAGGAGCAAGGCGCCCACTGGGTCAGAGCTCAGGTTGTGCAGGACTGAGGGGCCTGTGGACTCACCAGCGGGATGTCCCTGGGGCTTGGGTCAGAGCTTTGGTGGACAATGGGCAGAGGCTGACTGCCCTGGCCTGAAGCCTGGACCGAAGTGAGGAGCAGGCTGGCAGGAACAGGCCCCAGGCTAGCCATGAAGGGAGGGAGAGACACAGCGCAATGGCCCGGCCAGTCACCTCGCAGCCGACGGACAAAGTGCGGCCGTGGAGCCCAGGGCCGGCTACAGCCTGTCTGGCTGGCTGTGGAGGGCGTGGGGGACCTCTCTGTTTCTCCTCCTCTCTATTCTCTGGCACCGCAGGTCTTGGGGACTCAGTTTCCCTCCCCTGCCTCTGGGAGCTGCCCTCTCCAAGCCTGGCTGCAGAGTGGGTGTGGGCTCCCTGGCACCGTCTCTTCTGACCCCCAGAGCATCTATACAGGACTCTTCTGTTTCTGAAACTACTTTGATAATCCGTGCAATGAGAAGTGGGCTTAAATGTCAGTTTGCAAAGGTTCCTAATTTTGCAGGTTCCTATAGTTCCAAACATCTAGTTGGGTTGGCAAATGGAAAAGTCAACAGGACCTAAGGACAGATTTTTTAGATGAAATATTCCATAATACAGAAAAGTACCATGAATTTATTCTATACCATTGTCCCTATTGTTAATCAAATTCTAACAGGTTTCCATATTTGATTCCTATTTACTTCTAAGAGATGAAAAATGATGAGTAAGAGTGTAGGCTTTTAAGTTCTGGTGTGTCCTCCTTCCATACCCTGAGTGTGTGGAATGCATGCACATGCGCACACACACACCAGGCAATGAGTTCTAAGATCTGGTCCCCTCTGGCCTGGCTGACTCCTCATTCTGGGCAGGTGTCTGAAAAGATGGGGCTTCTCTAAAGAATTAAGCAGGTACAAAGGAATCTCAGCCACCCGATTTGGTCCTTAAAGTTTGGTGCACCCTTTGCACTGTCTGCCCTTCCTCAGTAAAATGTAAGAAAGTAACCTTAATGGAGCATGTGCTCTCAACCATGGGCCCCCTTTCCACACGCTGTCCTTCTGCAACATGCTGCTGTGTTCAGCTTTATGGATAAGTCATATGGTGTGGCTGGGTCTCAACTTACAGGACCATTCTCCCCCATCCCCCAATGGCCACTTAGCTTCTTTTTATTTCCGGTACTAAGCCAGGCTACAGTTAACACAGCTTACCAGTGCTGGGCATTGTGAGATGTTTTTCATTTCAGGCAATCTCATGTGATTGAAATGGTGCCTGATTGCAGCTTTAGTATATATTCCCAGCTTCTGGTGAGGGTTGAGGGCCATTTCACATGCCACTGACCACTCCGCTTTCTTCTATGAATTACCAGTTTTTCTTCATGTGAGAGAGTGTCTGCCAGCCATGCTTCTGTCCCAGCAAATGACACTGTTGGGAAGGAGAGATTAAAGATGCTGACTAAGGGTGAAGCAAAGGTCCTGAGGCAGCAGAGGAGATGGGGCCAGAACCTTAGGCTGGAGAGAGGAAGAGAAGAAAGAATGTTGGCTCACCAGGTGGAAGTGGCTGATGGGAAATGGAGGGTGCTCTCCCCCCATGGCTTTGGGTTTCCCAATTCCAGTGGTTGTGGTAAGGATGCAAGGGGTGCTGTGGGCCTGAAGAAAGAGTCTCTGGGGATGCAGTGGGAAAAACTAGCCTGACTGTATGAGAGAATGATCAGGTAGTTCGGAAGGGCTGGTGGCAGTGGGCGTGGACCAACATTAAGCCAGTGTACACCACTGGCCACCCAGTGTGGGTGACCTGTTAGAAGACGGCTGCCGGCTATTTCATAGAGCAAATAACTCTGGGTTCTTTTTTGTCTTTTACAAAGATTTTATTGAAAGGTCTTTATAGAGCAGCATGAAGACTTCGATCTGTGTGGGTACCAGCTGGCCTTGGGTGGGCTGGTTTTAGGCTCCGTGGTGCACATCTGCCCCTGACATGGTAAAGAGACACCCAAGAATCTTCAAAGGGGACTGTCTTGTCAGAAGCATGGCCCCAGGTCAGTGAAGGTGTGAACTCTCCCAGCAGCCAGAGGCCTCTCACTGTCCCTCTGATACCTCTTCCTTCCACAGGAATAATCTCCGGGGCATGCTGACAGATGGGCTGATCTTGATTTCAGTCCCAGCACTGCCACTGAACAGCTCTCAGCTCCTTTTAGAAGTCAGGATGAGGCTGCCCTGGGCTTTGGAAGTGAACACGTGTTTCACCAAGTTGTGTTCATATAAAACTATTAGTTTCTGAATGGCCACCAGGACAAATCACCACCACAATGAGGGGTTTAAACTACAGGAACTTGTTCTCTCTCAATGCTGGAAGCCAGACATCCAAAATCCAGGTGCCTGCAGGTTGGGGAGAGAACCGTATCTTTGCCTCTTGCAGCTTCTGGTGGCCATCGGCCTTCCTTGGCTTGTGGCCACATCACTCTGAGCTCTGCCATGTCTTCCCATGGCCTTTCCCTCTGCCTGTCTGTGTCTCTCCTCTGTGTAATCTGATAAGACCCTTGTCCTTGGATTCAGGGCCCATTTAGGCAATCCAGGGTGATCTCATCTTGAAATCCTTAGGTTAATTTTCTCTGCGGAGACCCTTTTTCCAAATAAGGTCCCATTCCCAGGCTCTGGGGATTAGGATGGGGGCCACCACTCAAGCCTACTATACTACTTGCTCAGGCAAACCTTCCAGCACGCAGATGTAACCTGAAGCCTGTAAGATAGGTGACTCAGGGGCTCTGCAAAGTAAGAGCTACAGAGGCCCTAGGGTAGACCTCCTGGAGTCCCACTATACAGAGGAGAACACTGAGGCCCCAAGCAGGGAAGTGGCAGAGCCCAAGAGACACTGGTGGCAGTTCTTCTAGGAATTAAACCCTTGTACCTGGAGGGAACATTCACTTGCCCCATCTGCAAACAGCAAACCTCGTTTGAACATCTTTTGTTCAGTCCAGAAGTCAAAGTCCTGAGCAGATTCAGTGGCACACATTCAGGGTGGAGTGTAGGGAGCAGTGACCTGTCACTTGTGGCTGAGGCTCTTAGTGCTTCCTGGCTTGTCCTATTGAATTGATGCCTCGGATCTGTTTGATTTTTCTTGAAGAGCACAACTGATTTTAAATGCCATCTGTTGTAAACCTCTATGGCTAAACTGCAGTATATTTCAGAACAAAGGTTCATTGGTCATTGTGAAATTTTGTGGAGGTTGTGCGACAAGCTGGAAGAAGGGCCTGTGTTCAAAATCATCCCTGATCTTTATTTACTTATTTATTTTGGTATCATTAATCTACAATTACATGAAGAACATTATGTTTACTAGGCTCCCCCCTTCACCAAGTCCCCCACACATACCCCTTCACAGTCACTGTCCATCAGTGTAGTAAGATGCTGTAAAATCACTACTTGTCTTCTCTGTGTTGTAGAGCCTGTCCCGTACCCCCCCAACATTATACATGCTAATTTTCATGCCCCCTTTCTTTTCCCCGCCCTTATCCCTCCCTTCCCACCCACCCTCCCCAGTCCCTTTCCCTTTGGTAACTGTTAGTCCATTTGTGGGTTCTGTGATTCTGCTGCTCTTTTGTTCCTTCAGTTTTTCCTTTGTTCTTATGCTCCACAGATGAGTGAAATCATTTGGTACTTGTCTTTCTCCACCTGGCTTATTTCACTGAGCATAATACCCTCTAGCTCCATCCATGTTGTTGCAAATGATAGGATTTGTTTTCTTCTTATGGCTGAATAATATTCTATTGTTTATATGTACCACGTCTTCTTTATCCATTCATCTACTGATGTCATCCCTGATCTTTTAACACACACTAAGCTGTGTGACCTGGGCTCATTAGTTAACCTCTCTGAACATCCAGAGTTGGTTTGAGGATTGGTGAGACAGTGGTTGTGACAGCACCTGGCATGTAGTTATTACTCAATAAATAACTTCAAATTTTTCCTTTAAAAGGAAAAATGCTTGCAGTCTAGAAAGGAAGGTAAGAGGCAATGCTTAAAATAATAGCCAACACTTAAGCATGTTAGACCCTGTCCCAAGTACATCACAGGTATCCACTCACTTATCCTCTCAGTGACTCTGTGAGGCAAGCATGGCTGGCATTCCCTCTTACAGATGGGGAAACTGAGCTGATAGGCAGTGAAGTGAGTTGCCTGAGCTCACAGAGCTGGGATTTGAGCTGTAGTGAATGTGTCCCCAGGTCCTGCTCTATTCTGCCTTCCCAACGTAGCAGAAGGAATATTTTTTTAAGGGCAGCGAAGGATGCTCAGGGTGCATTTGAGGGATCAGAGAGAGGGAGCACCTCTGGCTGGAGAGATGGGGGAAGGCTTCAGGACACAGTGGCCCGTCATGGGTTGGGCCGGATATAGCAGACGGTGTGAAGCAAGAGCCGTGGGGTCTGTGCGCGAGGACAGGGTGCATGCTTGCTCCAGCAGTCCCTGTTTTCAAACTTCCCTCACCTCCTGCTGGCTCTCCCAGAGCTTCAGGCAAGGAAGGCAACCCCTCCCAGCAGGGGCGGAGAGGCTGACTGGCCAGACATCAGGGGCCAGTGACACAGGGCTGGCCCTCAGATCTTCTTCACCAAGTGGAGTGGCTGTGGTTTTTGTCCAAATAAAAATACTCTGAGGAGTTAATAGCCTTAAGCCAGGACAGGAGGTGCCACCTGGGACCTTACCCACAAACTAGGTAGCAGAGTCACGCTGCCCTGAGCAGCAGGCCGCCTGACCTACAGAACATACGGCCCCACAGCCCAGCCCAGCCTGCCACCACAGACCGTGCACTCAGCTCCGGGGAGGCAGGGCTCACTGGTGAGGCGTGCAACTTAAATACACGTGGATGACAAGAGAACCCAGCCAAGCCCTGTGCTGGGGGCAGCCGGGAGAGGCCAGGGCACACACTGGGGCACCATACCTGGCTGCTCTGTATTTTGGGAACTGAAAAAAAAAGCTGCAGGTAGAAGATCTCCCCTCTGGACTTTCCACCAAGATGGGACTTTCTCAGTTAAGAAAGGAAGCAGCACTGAGGTTGTTATTTGAGAAACACAGGCAAGAAAACCCAAAGTCAGCCTCAGCCCTAGATAACAGGCAGAAATAGCCTGGTGGGTTGCTTTCTTCTTTTCAGCAAACACCTTTGTGGTGCATCCCATGAGTGATGGGCCCAGAGCTCTCAGTTCCCCTTTTCATTCACGTAAGGAGGCAGGAGCCCTGGGAGGAGACGTGGTGGCTGTGCCCCTGTGGGAGCCACACCTGCACCCAGAACCCCTCCTCAGCCTCCTATGCCCCCAGGGAGCCTGCATGCACAAGGGGCCCCAGGACTCTGCTGTTGAATGCACGTGTGTCCCTGAGGGGAAAAGCTGGCTTAGAGCAGGGCCCTAAGGCCTCAGGGTGATGGTTGGTTCTGCTGGAATACAGAGGGTGGGCACTGATGGGCGCAAAGGCAGCTGGGGGCAGGGGAGGTGACACACTCCCCCTCTGCTGCTGTGGGCTGGGCCCCGGCCTCATGAAGGCCCGGAGGGCAGCAGCCTCCCAAGGCTCCCAGCTGAGCAGGAGCAGGCCATGGCCACCACCGCAGGGACCTGGGCCTTCCCGCAGGCCTCGCCGTGGTGCCGGCAGGTGGCGGGCCCCCCGTGGAGGGCTGGGCAGGGTGATAGAAGACCCGAGCTCCTGGAGCTCCTCCGGGAGCGGCACTCCCCCACCATCAGCTGTGCCCCATGCATCGTTTGTCTCCGAGGGAATAATTAACCAGCGGTAGTATGATATCAGAAAATTGCTAATTATGGCGGCGAGCTAACACAGCGATCTGGGAGCTTGTGGAGCTATAGTTAGTGATGACAGAAAAAGAAAATATTTGACTGTTTTTTGCTACACCCAGATTCTCAGGAGGAAGCGAGAGACGAGGCTTGGCAGGGAGCCACGTTGGGAGCTCTGGCCCCGGACACATCTCCTCCTGAGAGTGTGGGATGGTGTGAGGGGTGAGGGCGACCTGGGGGCATGTGTCACTGGGTTGGATGCCCATGAGGGGCTGGGTGCTACCTGTTCCCACACACTGATGCACTCACACATACTCTCCTGCTCACACACCACACTCAACACATATTCATACACAATCTCAAGATCACACACCACAGTCACACAATGCTTCACACACTTGCAGTCACACACATTCACCCGATCTCACACACACACTCTTCTATAGCTCACACACTGTCTCGCAGGCTCACACATGCACACACACACGTCAGATCAGAGCCCTCTTCCTCGTCCCAGAAAGAAGATGCCCACCTCTGTAACTTGGGTTAGATCTTGAGCTGACCTTGGTGCCTTGAGAGAGCAAATTCTCCACCTCTCTCTTCTCTGGGCACTGAGAGAAAGGCTGAGCTCCAGGTGGTGACTGTGGAGGCTCTCAGCACAGTCCTGTCAGCTCTTCTAGGACACTTAAACTCTAGGAAATGCTGGTAGAAAAGTACATGCACATTAATGCAAAGAAGCAGCTTTGGGTTGACTGGCTATGTCAGTTGGTAAACACTCTGTGGGATGTGGGCGGGTGCTGTGTGGTGAGGAGCCTCATGAGCCGTGAGGAACCACCTCCCAGCCCCAGGTGATGGTCAGGGAGCTTCTCGTGTGCAGGCAGAGCTGAGAACCACCAGAAGTCTAGCCAGCGGCTCCCAAACACAACACTGCTGCACATTAGAATCATGAATTCTGTGTCTGACCAGGCCTCCAGGCCTTGGTTTCTAATACCATCCTCCAAATAAAAGAGACCAGGACTTGTTGAAGAAATGATTGACTCTAGGGCTGGGCAGGAAAGACCCAGGATAGGCCTGGAGCATCTCTTGTAGTGGCGGAGCATAAGGCATTGCTCACAGAGCACAGTGACTGGGGTGTCAGAGGGGACACAGGGATCAAGTGACAGTGCTCCCCGGGGCCAAAGCTGGAACAATCTGAGCAATGAAATAAGGACCATTAGCAATGTACAAAACAAATACCCACGAGCTCATACTGATTAAATGAATGATTGAATAAATAAATAAATAAGACAAATATATTATACAGAAAAATTCCAAATAATTTATGTGGCTACACCTCCGTCAAGGAGGTGGAACATAACTCCCACCCCCATGCTATGCATGACAACTTCCAAAGGGCAGAGTATGGACAGGGGGAAAAGAGTGACTTCACAGTGGAGAAACCTCATGAACCCAGCCTTAGCGGGGTGGTCAAGGTCAACAACAGTGATAAGTCACAGCCCCTTGATTGGTGACCATCTCTGGGGTCTTCTTTCCAAGAACCTGTTACTCCATCGAACCATGAGAAAGGCCTCAAACAAACCCATGTTGAAGGACAGCCTACAGAACAGCTGGCCGGGACTCTTCGGAACTGTCAAGGTCATCCAAACCAAGGAACGTCTAAGAAACTGTCCAGCCTGGAGGAGCCTGTGGAGACAGGATAATTGAATGCAAGGTGGCATCCTACTAGGTGGGGTCCTGGGACAGCAAAAGGACATGTTAGAAACTAAGGGCATCTGAATAACAAATGCACCCTAGTTAATAACAATGTGTCAGTATTAGTTCATTAGTTGTGACAAAGGGACTACAGTCATGTCAGATGCGGACAATGGGGGTAAGAGGTAAGGCGGGTATGGGACTCTGAGCTACCTTCTCACTTCCTGTGACTGTGAAAGCACTCTAAAATGGGAAGTTCATTTTTAACAAATCCTGATTCCCAGCACTCATACTAATGAAATCAAGAATGTCTGGAGTGGCAGCCAGGCAGCAGGACTTTTTGCAGCTCTGGGATGATTTTGATGTGCAGATAAAGGGAGAATCTTCAGGCCAGTGAGAGCCACAGCAAAAAGCAAACTGACAACTCCAAGACTCAGGAGTTTAACACAACACAGTTTTGTATGCCCCTCTAAGCCACACAGCTCTGTGGGTGGGCCAGGGGGGGCTGCATCTCTGGAGTGACTCAGGGACCCAGGCTGGGGCTGCCACCAGCTCAGTGTTGCCACACTGGGCCTGGAGAGGGAGGGAAGGATGCCCCCCGGGATGTGCAGCAGTAATCCCAGGCTCTGCTTCTGGCTCTCACAGCGCAGGGGCCAGACTAGTCCCGTGACCCCCTCCAACCACACAGAAGCAGGAAATGTCACCCTGCCATGTCCTCAGAAGGTGGGCAGCAAAACTATGTGGCAAACAGCGGCAAGAGCTACTGCAAGTCTGCAGTCAGAGCTCAGCAAGAGGGATTGAAACCGACAAGTTGTTCCTCCTGACGTGTGGTATTGACCAAGGGGCTGGTTCTGTTGTATGCCCAGGCCCTGCCTCACGTCTCGGTGGTTGAAAATGGCCGTCTGTCTTGTAGCCTGTGTCCCCATCTCTGTCTCAGTGTCCTATCTAGAGCCCCAGCCTCTCTAAGAACAGGGACTCACAGAGACTGGAGTTCCACTGAGCCACACCTTGCCCCACTGGCTGGTGGATAAGGTCTTACAGTCTGCTGACAAGTTCCCTAAGTCTCCTAGGGACTCAATTTCTGAAGAAGTTCTGCGCTGCACTCCCTGTTCTTGAGCTCTGCCTAGGCGGCAGGATACCTCTACCATTTCAGAGCCCCTGGACGTAGAGCTGGGCTGAATGGCTGGCTACCTCTCATCTGTGCCCACACACTGACTGCCATATTCTGCTGGGGAGACAGTAGCTTCTAGGTGTAGACCCATCCCTAGGATCTACCTCATCCCCAAGTCCTGAGTCCCCCCAAGTATTCTGGGCACCACATGACTTGCAGGCTCCTAAACATGAAGGCCTTCCTTCTAGAGAGCTCCAGGAGGTGAATGATCAGATTGACGGCAAGCAAGGCTGTGACACGGGGGCAGAGGCCGCAGCAAGACATACCCTAAATTCGTGTATTTCAGTCTTCCTGCAAGTCCTTCTTTGTTCTTTCCCTTGATCAACTGGAAACCTGATAACAATTCTATTCAATTCTGAAAACAAACAGCAAGCCATACACTGGATGAGCACCTGGGACCAGGGGTGAAGGCAAGACGTGGAGAAATTTACAGTCTATGGGGAAGATAGTTAACAAAGAAGTGTGAAAATGCGAAACACCTATGTGCATACACGTGTGTGTGTTAGCACTATAGGAGCATGTAGATAGCACAGGAATTAACCCAGTCTAGGGGCATCAGAAAAGATTTCTCTCAGGAAATGGCATTTAATATGAAACAATGCATCCACCAATCCTTGGCCAGGCACACAGGATACATGATTTAAAGGTGGTCACAGATTCTTTGCTCCTCCCCTCACTGAAATATGGGATCCAATTCTTCTCACCCTGAATCTGGGCTGGCCTTGGCTTGCCCTGGACAATGTAGCAGAAGTGATGTTCTGGGTCTTCTGAGGCTGGGTCACCAGAAGCCTTGAGTTTCTGCCCAGACCTTTCAGAACACGCGTTCAGGAGGAAGGCAAGTGCCAAGTAAGTTCAGCTACCCTGAGACCTCACACGGCGTGGAAGCCCAAGCTAGACTCATGAAAAAGCAGCATGGAGAGAGATGCTCAGTCAGCTCTCGACTGTTCCAGGCATCTCAGCAGACGTCAGACATATGAATGAAGAAGGCTTTTGATGATTCCAGCCCCAGTCGCTATCTGACTGTAACTGCATGAAAAACCCTGAGTGCCCATATGCGCCTAGCTGCCCACACAACTGTAAAAGATAATAATAGGCTCTTGATTCAAACCACCAAGTTTTGGGTGATTTGTTACACAGCTATAGATAGCTGCACACTGAGAGTGGTAGACAGGTCCAGGCAGAGGAACAGCATGTGCGAAGGCCAAAACCCTGTGCCCTCAGACTGTCTTTAGGGAATAAGGCCTTGGAAAACATCTTGGAACCAGCTTCACGTGGCAGCACTTGGCCCTTAGTCATGGGACCAGCTGGGCCCACCCTCTGGCAACTAGAAACTCCATTCAGTGCTTTCCAGGAGTGAGGGGGGAGGAGGGGAGGCAACGGTTAATCCAGCTGCATGAGGCCTAGGGAGAGGAGTAAGTCATACACCCCTGGAGATTGTAGCCAATTTAGCTTGGGTATGAGCGCTTTCAGTTTCTCCTGGGGAGAGGGACCACCAGATTTAAAAGGAGTCAGGACTCTTTCTAAGAACCAGAGGTGGTGGTTTAGATTTTTTAAATAGTGTTTTCTAAGCCAACCATAATTATGTGGGGAACTAATAAACACAGTCCTATTTGGGCATAAAGTTTTCTTTAAAAGAAGAATCAAAGGCAGCAATACCATTTGGGTCAAGAAGTGTGGATTTTCCCTTTATTCCATGTTGACTTAGTTCATAAAAATAAACATTCCCTCTTTGAGTTCTAAGAGTCGATAGGGTTAGAATACTTCCAGCAAGACTAAATGTGAAGAAAATAACAAAAAACAAATATCCAGAGGCAGAAGACACAACTCTGGGGTCTGCTGGCCTCTCCTGTATTTAGGGGCTTGTGGGTGAGGGGCCCGGGATATGTCTGAGCCTGTCCGGGGCTTGGGGTGTGAGGTGGGGCCTCCCAGGCTTCCGTAGCACAAAAGAACCAAAATGGGAAGTTGGTAAAGTGGACAGGATCTCGCTGTGGAACAAGTTTGGGCTGCAGTCCCTCTGAATATTTAGCCACCTCTACCTCCAGGTGGCGCCCTAGAGCCACCATCCTGCTCTACACTGGAAACAGCCTGGAGGCCCCCACCAGGGCTTATCTTGTGTCCCAGAGGGCCTGGGGGCTAAAACTGTCCCTGGCTCTTCGAAACTCCACACGGTGCTTTCCAAGAGTGAGGGGACAGGAGGGTAGGAAAGCATCCTGCCTCCAGGCAGAGTCCCCCTGAAGTTTTATCTTGGAGTTTTCTCTTCTTAAACTAAAATAATTCACATCTTAAGTCTCTTCCTAACCAGTGGCACTAGAGAATTTATAAAAGGGCCAGGCCTGTCCAGCACTAGATTTCCTCTCCCGGCCCATCCCACTTTCTAACACCTGGGCAAAAGGCTCTCTGCCGAGCCAGGAGGGAGGGCTGGCTTCCTGGAGGGATGTCCCCACTCTCTGATTCCCTTGTGTGACCACCTCACCCTCTTCCCATCACCTTGGTTCCCAGAGGTCCAAGCACACAACCACACACAGCCAAGATGGCTGCAGGAAGTGGTTAGACAGTGAGTCCACAACCCTGTCTGGAAGGAGGCTGTTTTGAGTGCAGGAAGAGGACTGCTTCTGCTCCATGAATCCCTTATGCAGCTCAGACCCCAGTCAGAGAGATACAGAGGATAATCTCCCTCTAGTCTTGGCAGTAGGTCTGCAGCAGAGCAGGGATCAGAGAGAATCCCATACAGGGTGAGCTCAGAGCTGCGCAGGCTGCAGGGGGGCTCCAAACAGGGCAGGGCACTTTCCAGAAAGTACCGGAGGGAACCAAGCCTTCTCCGCAGTCCTGCCAATAAAACCTCTGGGGCTCAGCTCTGAGCCTGATCCTAAAAATGACATCCCAGCACAAACTTTATCGGACTAGCAAAATCCAGAGAAGAGAAAATGCAGGATCGTGCAATGAAAAAAAGCCAAGAACTCTGGACCAGCTCAGAGCCAATACAGTCTTCTCCACATGCAGTTCAAATGGTTCTCGTGTTTGGTGGTGCAAAGAATTGAAAATTAATATCAGACTCTGTTTACATTACCTAGAGATAGTTTTATGTAGTTATGCTCAAGTTAACTGTATAATGAACTGTCTTTTGTCCTCATTCTAGAGCCAGGAACAGCCATTCCCTTAATTGCCTTTATGGAGAGCCATGTTCATTGGAGCTCTTCTGGGGCTTGCCACAAATCTGCCTCTGGTTCAGATGCCCAGAGGAGTAAAATGAGCCACCAGGTACACTCACAAAATGCTGCTCTAGGAACCTTCCTTTCTGTCTGGTTCTCCAGGTAATCCACATGTGCAGGAGGGAACATTTAGAAACAGCCTGTCTCCTCCTGGTTTCCTCTGAGAGTACCTCCTGAGACCAGGCCTGACATGACTGGGTTATTCAGGGATGGGTCCCAGAGAGCAGGAGTGACAGACAGAGACAAACAGGGCACAGATGTGTCACTGAGCTGGGCACCATAAAGGGTCACTAGACGCCCACTCCTTCTGGAATAAGACTTGGAACTGTCCACCTGAGCAGTGAAGGGCACTGGCTCCCCCTCCCATGCCTCACGAGTCAAGGGGCACCTCACAGGCATCAGCTCTGCACCTCCAGGCTATCTGTGTGTGAGACAGTTCCCACAGGCATCCTACACCTCAGCATCAGAGGGAAGACCTGAAGCAGGTATGGACAGGCAAGAAGCTGGCAGTTCACACCAGTGGGAAGCTGGCTGCAACCTGCAGGGATCTGGTTTCCACAGCAGTGGCTGTATAGGTGAGGCTGGCAGCAGAGAGGTGATGTACAAAAGGTGTCCCCCTCTCAGGCACGGGCCCAGGCAGCACAGCGAAACTGGTTGGTGTTCAGACCACACTTCTCTGAAGGAAAAGCGTTGCAAATAAATGGAGGCCTGCTTACCCTGTCCTCTCCACCATGGTCCTTCCATTGCTAGGACCAAACTTAAGTCACAGCCTGGACGAACAGCACAGTAAAAAATAACAACATCAAGGCTCTTGATATGGAAGACCGCAGAAAAACAACCACATTGAGTAAAACAGTATTTTTAAAGTTCATCTTGAATGCTAGTGCTTAAGGAAAGCAGGTTTCCTTGGAGAAATAGAATGAGGTAGTTAGAGACTCATGCGGATGGAAATGTGCTTCTGGGTACTTCCCAGAGCTTTAGAAATGGAGTATGCCAGGGCACCATTGCACTTACATCCATGGCAAACTCAGATAGCTCCTTTTCCTGGATGTACTTGGATCATCAACACCACTTTTCTGTCATTCACCCCTAATTTTGGTAAATATCTTGTTCCCAAGTGGAAGGGAGAGAGGGTTAGAAAGTAGATGGAAATTTTCCTGGCAAAACTCTGATGACTTGCAAGAGAATGAAGAAGAGGAAGGGGTTAGAATGGGGAGGGCACGGGAGAGGGGAGAGGAGGGCATGTGGGGTTGACTAGTTCTATGTGGTGTTCACTGTACACTCAGCGATGGAAGGACCAGGACAGAGAGGGCTTGGAGTGGAGCAGGCAGGCAGCACACCCTGAGCATCCCCAGAAGAGGCGGGAAAGCAGTGGGGAGCCAGCTGGAGCCACTGATAATAGGGGACCCTGCAGACCCGGGAGAGCATGGCTGCTGCCTGACAGGTGGTGCCTGCAGAGTGGGGACCGGGGCAAGTGCGTGATTGTTCAAGTGGCTGGAAACATGTTTCTTAGAGTGACGGTGCAGGGAGTGTAACCTGCCTTTGAAAAATGTTAAGCTAATACCTCAGTGCAGAGGGAAGCTTTGGGCGTCCGTGGGATCTAGCTTCTATCCCTGAAATGTTCTCACAGGTAAAGATTTATATGAAATGCTCAGAAGAGGCTGTAATAGAGTTTGATGCATATTTCATATGTCTAAGCACACCACTTGATCTCACAAGCAGATTTATGAAAATGCAGTATTTATTATACAATACGCATGTTTTATTAAATGTGATCACACGGCAAGGGAGAGGGTAGCGGAGGCAGCAGCAGCGCCAGGGCTGAGCCCTCGGTGGGACCCAGGTGGCCCAGGTCCTGGCTCTGTCAGTAACCTCCCTCCTCAGGCTTGAGCCCTTGGGGTCTCCTCCTGCCTTGGGGAAGCCCTCTTCTGAGTCTCACCCTGTGGGAAAAGAACAGTACGTGCTCTTTTTGGACTGAGCCAAGTATTAATGACATGCCCGGGGACAGAGGCTCGATCTTATCTGCTGTAGGAAGCAGTCTGGCTCCCAGGCCACTCTGCCACCCTCTGCCTCTCTGAGGACCCACACAGCCCGGGATTCATCCTCCACTTCAGCTCCCCAGCTCCCCTCCCCTCCTTGGAAATCTGAGAAGTTCCCCTCAAACACAGCCCTGTGGGCCAGGAATCAAATTGGCCTGGCTCCCCTCTGATCTCCACAGCCTGTGAGCAGGGGGTCCCGGCAGCTGTAGTAACTCTACCCCTGCACAACCCAGCTTCTTTTCTTTTCCTGGACAAGATTTATATGGCAGGGTGTAGTCTTACTGCAGACATTCCCAGGAGAGGCCCTGAACTCCCCTGCAAGTTAACTTTAAGATGGGTTTTTTGATAAAGTTGGGTTGATACTTAAGGCAAATCGAATTTGCATGTGGTTGTGAAACCACTTTACACAACCTGATGGATTGTGCTAATCCTTCTGAGGAGGGATGGGAGGAGGGAATGAGCCAAGCATGTAATCTGCACCCTAAGGTGCTTTCTCTGCCCAGGGCTGGAGAGAGTAGTGGGCTTGGGCTGCAGTCAGAAGCAAACCAGACTTGTGTACTTGTGGCTGTGTGACCTGTGGGAGGTTACTTAATCTCCCTGTGCTCAGTCTCCTTACCTATAATAACCTTATAGGGTTGCTGTGCAATTATGAGTCGTAAGCACAGTCCCTGGACAGAGAACAAGGTCAATACATGTTAGCTTTCATGAGAGGCCATTTAGTTAATTTACTTAAGGCTCAGAGCCATTAGCTTTGCTGATATCATTGGACAGAGGTCATTCCTGACAACTGGACAGTTTCACATGCTGGGAAGTGAGCAGGGGAACCAAGAAACAGACCCCAGCCTGTGATCTGTTCCCACCTAAGGCTAGTCCAAGTGGGCCAGAAACTTGTCTACTAAGAATGTTGGGGATGGCTGGGGGAGTTGCCAAGTCATATGAAATAATGAATTACCTTGTGCATTTTGGGGGGCTGGAGATGTTTTCCACAAGGCTGTGGGGCAGGCAGGCACCCTTTGCCTAGCGAGACATAAGGACGTGCTCAGTCTGTAGTGAATGTGCCTTTATTTACCTGGCAATGTCAGTGCAGACAGCCCAGCCTTGCTCCTGACCCAGACAGCGATCATGGTCTCCCGTCTCCCTGTTCTCACAAGAACCTGGGGCACCGGTGGCATCCCTGGGGAGGGGCTTGGCTTCCTGAGTGTCTTCAAGGATGCACAGCTTACCTCATTCATCCTCATGGGCAGCGGCCAGGGATGGAAGGAGTTTTTCAACCTGGCTAAGAGTTTCAATTAGAAAAACATGAACAGAATAAACACTTGCTTCTGTTGGCCATAGTGGAGTGACATTTGTGTGTTTAAACAATTACTCAAAATTACTTTCTATGGAATTCCTAGTTTCGTTTGTTTTTAAGGTCACCCCAGAAAATGCCTAGGGTCTATTGATGTGTAATTTGGTGCCCCAAGAAATTGAAACAACAGCCCTTCACTCCACTCCAGGTCTTCTCTACACAAAGGGGGTTGAATTGGAGGAAGCCCTTTGCAGGCACACCCAGAGAAAGGACCTGAGCCATTAGAAGAACGGCTTTATTTCACTGTCTTTGAAACTGGATCCAGCTGTTCTTTCATTCAGTTTGTATTTGCTATGTGCATACCTGGGTGGCTTGAGACCCTGTCCTAGGGGCTTCCATTCCAGACAAGATTCTGGAGACTTCAGCCTGAGAATTGCTCAGGCCCTTCTTGCTGCCCAGCCTCCACTGTTCAGCCCCCAACCCCAACCCCAGCTTGTGCAATGCAGGACAGGAGGGGAAATGCCCTACGAGGGGCTTGGTAGACAAGGGGGCCCCCTGCTCAGTGGAACTTGGCCTCCCCATGGGCTTCCAGCCAGCACCATGCCTGACCCCCAACCCCTGGGTGAGCACGGATAATTACTGCAGGGACTTCTGGAGAGGCTTCCATTCCCAAAACTAAATTTATTCCATCAGAGTTTTTTCCTTTGCCTCAGCCTAATTGGTACAGTCATTATGCCTCAGTAAATGGGATTATTTTAGTCAAAAGCAGTAAACTAGAAAAGATATTTTATATTACAGCTCTCCTCTCTGTCCTGCAGCCTGGAGCCTTAGGAAGGAGCTGACAAGTGTCATTGCCCACCCACCCAGACACTCCAGGGCCCTTAAAGAACAAAGAGAAAACTCATCTGTGGGGTTTGTCCTAAATAATCTCAACCGAGGGGGTGAATGTACACGGAGCTAGAGTGCATCTATATAGGTAGAAAAAATAGCTCTGGGTTTCTTGGATTTGTTTATTCTGTCCTGCAGGATTCCTCCCCAGACAGAATGCTGGGCTCGGTCATGGAGTGCGTGTTTGTTGATGAGTGAATGAGACGTGCTGCATTCCTGCGTGGCGCAGTGCCACGCTCCTGCTTCACGAAGCTAATTACACACCAGCTTCCCCTTCGGTGAGCTCGTGTCGTGACTGCCTGTGGGGACTGGATGACACGAACCAGTGATGGGGGAAAATACAGAAGGAGTTCATGTTTAATCCTTTCACCCAGCAAAATGCATATCAGGTCGTAGAAAAATCAGAACATCTGTGGGTAAAATTACAGTGCAGAGTTTTATAAAGGCATCAAGGTAAATCCTATTTTGCAAAATTGCTACAAAATTGTGAATGATCTCATGGTCCTAATTAAGAAGACATTCCTTAAACAAAGTACATCTTGTTTTGATTCAATTTGTTTTGGAGCCCATATTCTATGGATTTTTTTTTTCAGTATGGCATTAAAATGTAAGAATGGTAAATGAAGAAATTAAATTGTTTTGTCAGATACATAGATTTCTAACTGGCAATTATACAGAGGTCTAAAACACAGTTAAATGTGACCAATATGCATTTAACCTAATTATCATCTAATAGTTGGGATTTGTGCTTAGGGTATCAGCTCCTTGGTTTTGTGCTTATTTAAAATCCAAAAGACACAAATGTCTCCTGCAGGTGAGGCAATGCTGTCCTCGGTGTATGGATGGTGTTTGGATGGTGTCCTGAGAAGTGAGGGAAATGTCACAGGAGGACCATTGTCCTGCTGGGGATAGAAAGCAGGTAACTCTGTCTTCACCATATTTCATCATGCAGCCTTATACCTGGGAACTGCTGTAAATGGATCCCTTAGGTTTCTCTTAGTGGAGCTTTGAAAATGAGCTGTTGCATTTATTTGCTGCCATAACCAAGTGCCACCAGCTGCACAGCTCAGACAGAAATGTCTTGTCTCACAGTTCTGGAGACTGGAAGTCCAAGACCGGGGTGTCGATGGCAGGCCTGGCTCGCTGCGAGGGCCACGAGGGATGGCACTGCTCCTGGCCCCTCCTTGGCTCGTAGCTGGTTATCTTCACATCCCCATGGTGTTCTCCTTGTATCTGTGTGTGGGGAAGTTGGGATTCCTATGGCCAGGAGCCTCACTGAACTTAAACCACCTGATGATGCAACTGGCCTGTTGCTAGGCTACCGCTTCCACACCTTTAGGCAATAAGCTATTACTGCGCTATGTAGAGAGCTCGGCCCAGTGCTCTGGGCGGGAGCAGAGACGCTAGTGCTCGACCTACCACAGGGAGAACAAGCCGGGTAATAAACCCTTTCACCCCAAAGAATGTTTTGCTGTCAATTTCTTTGGTCACATTGAATCCATAGCGAACTTGCCCGGGGCTGAAGCCCATTGGCAAGACACCATGCCTTTGAACAAATTTTCCTTTCTTATGAGGACACTGGCCATATTGGATTAGGGCCTAGCGAACTCCAGTATGACCTCATCTTAACTAATCACATAGGCAAGGACCCTACTTCCAAATCAGGTCACAGTCAGGTACAAGGGATTAGGGCTCCAGCCCATGAATCTGCAGGGAGGACGCAGCTCACCCCTAGGTGCTACGAAGAGGTCGGCCTGTGCTGCATGATCTAGGAGATGGAGATGCCCCTCTGCCCCCTCCCTGCCCCTTCCCAAGGCCCCTCAGGCATCTGAAACGCTCTTAGAGACTTGTCCTTTTACAACCTGAAGATGGGCTTGGACTTGAGGGCTGTCATCGATTACAGTCACGCCAGGGAGAGTAGAGGGAGCATACACCATTCTCAGGGCGCTCCTTAACACCGTGGCTCTGTCTGTGTGCCCCAGACCTTCACTGCCAAATTCTGACCCGTGTACAAATTTTTAAGAATTTTTATAAACTCATCCTCTCACCCTGCCATCTCTCAAGAAGAGACACTGGCGGGGTGGGGTGGGCAGGGGGATGTGGTGAAAGATGTGTTGAGGGCTGACATAACTTGCAGAGAGTAAGAGCTGAGAGGTGGGGAGGCTCAGGCTGGCACATGGGGGTTTGGAGTGTGGAAGGCCCACCCACCTGGGGCCAGGGCTGAGACCTCGGTGACCACAGATGCTCTTTTAGGCACTGAGAAGCTAAGGGACACTGCAGGAAACTGCTTTGTAATCATTGCTGAGGTTTCTGATTGGTTTTTGAGTATCTATTAAGATTCAGGCTCTGATTCAAAAGGGTATTGAAAAGGGCATCATGAGCCCAGATGGAGAAGGCCTGTGTTCAGCTGTCCAGCTTTCTGCCTGCATGGCTCCCAAGCATGTGAGAACACTGTGGGGCATGGGGAGGGGCAGGAGGTATCCTGGAAAGAGCCAAGGCAGACATCAAAGGTGGCAAGGTCAGGGCAAGAGGGGCTGGGCTCACCGGGGTTTGAGCTCTGGCCTGGTCTGCTTCTGGCTGCTGGTTTTGCACAAGTCAGCTGACCTTCCTGACCAGGCCTGAGCTCCCCATGCATTCAGTGCCTGCCTCCTGAGTGGTTATGAGGGCCAGGCTGGCACAGAGTGCCCACAAATCTGATGTAATGGCTCTCATATCATTCGCTGACTATGTACTCATTCTGCTGGGCCAGCCCTGGTTGGCAGGAAAAGCGTGAGCTCTGCAAGGCTCTTCCAAGTGCTCTCAATGGCTGTGAACTTGTCTTTGCCGCAAAAACCGCTCTTACTCAGAGAGTGGGCCTGTGGCACCCACTCTTGGGGCTCCTGACTTGCCACTGAGCTCTGCATGCACAGTCAGGACTGCACAGCCTCCTGAGCAGCCAGCGCTACCACCAGGAGGGTGAACAGACCACCAGGGCTGTGTGCACTGCGCCACCTCAATGGCCACGTTGTGGAGCAGGCTGCCTCATGGCCTGGAATGCTGGGCTTTATAACCAGGTGTCAGTCATCACCTCTTTAGGCCTTGGTTTGGTTTTTAAACTTTTGTTGGTGTGATTTGCCCCTCTAGTAACTCATCTTTAACTGGCCCCTCTCCTAACTGGCCAGTTCTCTCACCACTCATGTTTTCTTCTTCCTAATCTCTCTCTCTTTCTCTAATTTTCTTCATTCAAGGATAAATGGGGAAGCAGAAGGCCTGGGATGAATGAGAGAGAGTACCAGAGTGGGAAACGCCATGTAGGTAATTCTGGAAAAGTCTGTGCTTAGCTAGCTTGGAGGCTGAGTGTCAGCTGTCATGGTGGCACTGGTCCTGGCTGATGTGAGCTGCACACAGCCACCTTCACTAGAAGAAATCATTTGCTCACACCCTGTTTACCTACATACTGAGCCCATCTCCTCTAGACCTCTAAAAGGACATTTGTCTAAATGCAAGTTACACAGATAAGGAGACCAATACTTCAAGAGACTTAAAGATTACTTGTTTAAAGACCCAAAACCAATCTTAACTCTTGATGTGAGGATCTAAGTAAACCTTGCCACATAGACCTTTCCCTATCTCCCTTTTTACACTCATGCAGGAAATGTGTCTCCTAAAGCCTGTGAAGTATCACTTCATATGCCCACGTTTATAAATGTCATGAATAATTCCTACAAATATTCACTGAGTGGAAATATATTTCTGAACACCCTATGATAGAGGCTCTACCTTTTTTCTGATTAAATGGTGGACATTTATGTAATATTGCAAACTTTACAGGAATGTACATAATCTCACTTCTAGAGACATGCGAAAATTTGGTGCATAATTCCCAACCTTCCTTCTCACATGAACATGAACTCTGTCATTGTTGCTACTAATTATTTTGGTTGTGGGCTTACTCCATCACTGCTGTGCTGAGCTTTCCTTTTCCACTCTCCATGTCAGGACAGAGACGTCTAGTTCATTCTTAAGGCATGTACAGTATTGCACTGTGCAGATGTCCCAGCATTTAATCTTTTGCAGAGTTCTTTCAGGTTTCTTCTAAGTTTTTAAACAAAACCATAAGGAACATTCTTGAGTCTTTGAGCCCTTACAGAAGGGTTTTGGAGGTTAAATCTTACAAGTAGAAATACTGGGTAAAAAGGTATGAACTTTCAACCTTTCAGGAGATACTGCTAGGTTATAAGCCAAAAGGATGTGCTGATTCCCCTAGGGACTAAGACTGCGCCCCATCACCCATTTATTTCCTACACCTTCACCAATGCGGAACTTCTTCAGTCTGTTTTTAGCTCTGCCAGTCTGATAAATGAAACAAAGTCTCGTCCTTTAGTTTGCATATCTTGATCATCCCTGCAGGAAAGCTGTGGCCGTGGCTTCCTAGGCCTGGCTGGGGTCCTCCTCCTGGCCAGTCTCTCACCCCTTGAGATGAATGTGAATGGGAAGTGCCCAGGGGTCTTTAGGAGAAGCCTCAGCAAAGCCTGATCAGAAAGGCAAACCCCAGCCTGTAGTTCAGAGCAGAGATGACTCTCAGAGCAGAGGTGTCTCCCAGGGCTCCCTCCGCCCAGCTAATAGCCAGTGAGCCATCCTCAGAGTTCATCGCTGAGGTGCTTTCTGGCATTGCTGAGGTGCTTTCTGGCATCATGACAGTCAAGGGGAAGAGCGCTCGGAAGGCTCTGCTTCATAGAAGGTGTCTTTTCTCTGGCCAGTGAGGCAGCCACCTGGACAAGCATTCAGAGGGCGATGTCCCACACTGAGCCAAACTCGTGTGGACAAAATCATGGCCATGGAGTTTCAGCCCCACTAGCCTGCTGCCCCTCAGTCCTTTCCGATCTGCTGCCACCTCTGGCCTATTTTACTTCTTCCTGTTTCAGCACAGGGCATATGCTATTTCCTTTGTTAGCTGTGGATCTTCCTACCTCCCAATAAGGCTAAAATTCTTGAGGGCAGAGATAAATTCTTTTCCTCATTCAGCGCTCAACCAACCCCAGCCAACCTTACCTATGGCTAGGAAGCTGTGGACTGGATGAGTTCTGACCACCTGGATCTAGGCCCCAGTGTGCTCAGGGGACCACTCTGTCCAGAATCCCCAGACAGTTTGACCTGCCCTCCCTCCCACTGGCTCCAATTTAACCTCATCTAATGAGGCCTGGAAATGAGCCAGTTCCAGAATTGGCAAGAAACCTGGCTTGTCCAGGTGGCCAGGAGGACCACCCCTAAAGTCAGCTTAGACCTCTGCCCCTGAGTGAAACTCCTCATAAAACATGTTCTGTGTTTCTCCTCTCAGACACATACTCCTGAAATTAACATGTCACCACCCTCCCCAGGGTCACCACCTAATGGAAAGCAAAACCTATGTATAGTAAACCTGGGTACCCAGCCACTCTGATTTCTTTTGAAAAGAAAAATGCTCACATTTACAGCATTACATATATTTCTGAAGATTAGTGTTTGAGTCCCATGTTTCTTTCCTAGTTCTTGGCCTAAGCATATTAAGCTTACTTTAGCTAGGTTCACACTTTTCAAGTGTGAATGACATAACTCATTCAACCCCGCTTCTAAGAGGAAACATGCAAAGCTCATTAGAATTTCTCAGGCATTCTTTCAGGAGTAAATTGCTAGATTTTATGCCCCATTAGAACCTTTCCAGCTCTCTTTAGGAGCCATTCTTAAAATCAGGATTTTATTAACATTTTTGAACACGGTTGCTCCATGATACCTTCTAGGAAAGGAAAAATTCCTTTTCCTAAATTCTCATACCTACAGAAGAATATTGGACTATAATATGAACAAAAACTTGTCCAGGGTTGTGATTAGTGAGGAGAGATCATGTTGGCCAAAAGGTGATTGAGGGATAAGGAAATGGAGTGGTCAGCTATACCGAACAATTCAGCCTGGGGAAGAAAGGCCCCAATGTGTGACTTAAAAAAATAAAGTTCATTTAAGTTGTCCCATTATAAAATTATTCATGCTCATTTTAAAGATAACAATTTAGAAGGAAGAAGAAAAATCATCCATTAGTCCACCATCTAAAAATAACACTGTTAACATTTTCATTTATTTCCAACATCTTTCTGTACATATGTGGTTTTTTACATTGTTATAATTAGACTATATGCATGTGTAACACTCATGCCAATGTTCTCAGATCCAGATTCCTTAGACAGATCATGGCTGTTATTACTTCCTCAAACCCTGTTCATTTATTTGTTCACTCAACAGATATTTATGGAGTCCCTCATTAAGGGCCAGGCCTTGAGAAAATAGTGGTGAGAAAAAGACAAGAAAGTTTTTATCTCTCATAAAATGCATGCTCTAGTTGGAGGAGATACAGTCAACGAGTGAACATTAAGTGTGATAGGAAGCCCCTGGGGATTTGTGAATAGGAAGTTGCGTGATCTCCATGTTTTTAAAAATGATTTTCTTCCATTGGGGAATGGATTGTGGGGAGAGAAGAGCAGAAGCACGGAGAGCAGGGAGGAGGTTCTGCGGGCCACCCAGACGAGCACCGTGGTGGCTTGAACTGAAATGGGAAGGAGAGGCATGTTTAGGCAGTTGGGTCTGTGGGACTTACTGATGTGTGTCATAGATGCGTTATGGTATGAGGAAAATAGAGGAACCCAGAGTGGCTGCCAGGATGCTGGCTTGAAAGACCGGCGGAATGAGGGTCCCAAATTCAAAGGTGAGAAGACTTGGACAGAAGCAGGGTTGAGGTAAAATCAAGAGTCCTGTTGTGGATGGGCAAAGTGACCGTTTGATGTCCAGGTGAATACATCAAGTCTGCAGTTTAATGAGCTGAGTCTGTGTCCAGAGACAGAATTGTGTGACTGAGATTTATTGACACATGGACAGTTTTGGAGCTGGATGAAGACACCCTAGGTTTTAGAAACTAAGCCAAAGGGGAGAGGCTCCATGCCCTGCCCCCCATTCACACTCTCCCGGATCCCCACTGGCAGGCTGGGGGGTGACACAGGAGATAAGCTCTCTTATCAAAAAGTCACACCATTTTTACAAAGCAATATGTGGGTGGCAAAACCAACCATTCCAGAAACTCTTAAAACTGTAGATGTCAAAGCAGCTTTCTATAGTTTTGATTTTAAAAAGGTGGTGGGCTTTGTAGTGACAATCCAATATTTAAATTATTTTATAACTCTACATAATAAAAACATTTCATTTTTAAGAGAAGCTTTAAAAGAACATTTAAAAGGGAGTGGAGCTTTAAAGTGGTGAGCATTTTCTCACAATTTTATGTATGTTTGAAAATTTCCTTAAAAACTTCCTTTTGGATTAATTTCCAAGGAGTTAGAGATTTTCCTATTTGATTTATCTTACTAAGTTCTAATTTGATTTCCTTATGGTCAGAGGACATAATCTGTATGATTTTAATGTGTCTCAATTTTTTGAGATATGTTTTATGGCCTAGGATGTAGTAGGTCTTGATGAACACTTGAAAAAAAGCTGTATTCTGCTGTTGGCGGTGGAGTATTCTACGAGTCAGTCCCATTGGCTGATGGCCTTGTTTACATCTTTCCTATTTTGGCTGATTTTTCTTTCTAGAAATTCTTTTGGTTGCTGGAGGAAGGTATTGAAGTCCCCAACTATAACTGTGGATTTATCTGTTTTTCCTTCCAGTTCTAAAAGTTTTGCTTCATGATTTTTAGGCTCTGTTTCTAATGTGTGTACACTGTTAGAATTATTATTTTTTCCCAGTAGTAGATTGATCCTTTTATTGTTACATAATGCCCTTCATTTTCCCTGGTGACTTTTTTTTGCTCTGAAATCTTTATCAGATATTAATATAACTACACCATACCTATTTTCATATTATTAATATTTGCATGTTATATATATTTTCATAGTCTTACTTTCAACCTATGTCATTGAATTTGAAGTGAGTTTCTTGTGAAGAGCATGCAGTTAAGTTTTTTTATCCACTAAATCAAGCTCTGCCTTTTAATTACTGTATTTAAATATTTACATTTAAAGTGATTGATATGTTAGAGCTAAGTCTGACTTTTTTTAATTTGTTTCTTATTTCTTTCCTATGTGTCCTATCTGTTTTCTCTTTTCTTCCTTCTGGTAGATGATTTGCACAAGTTTTAGGATTTTTTCTTGATTTGCTTACAATTGATATTGAGTGTATCTCTTTGAATAACCTCTTTACTGATTGTTCCTGGGTATTATAGTACACATATGTGATTTACCATAGCTTACTGTTATCAGCATTTTACCATGGCAAGGGAAGTGTGGAAAACTTACTTCCTTTGAGGTGCGTTTAGCTCCCTGACATTGACTTAAATATCAGATGGTGTTATAATTCTGTTGCCGCAATCAAATATGATTTATGAAACTGATGAGGAGAAGGATAGTCTATTGTGTGGACCCACGTATGTTCTCTTTCCATTGTTCTCTTTCTTCCTTCCTGATGCTCCAAGATTCTTTCAGGAGTAAAGAACCTTTCCGTTTGGACAATTTACTTTAGCCATTCTTTAAGGGTAGGCCTGCTAATTACAAACCGTTTTTTGTGTTCTATCATCTGACAGTAGGTTTCTTTCCTCTTTATTCCTGAAGGATATTTTTTGCCAGATATAGAATTTGCGATTGTCTATTCTTTCCTTTCAGCACTTGACATTTCTGCTGCTTCCTTCTGGCATCTATGGTTTCAGATGATGAGGAATTCTCTGTCAAACAAAATGGTGCTCCCCTGTAGGTAATGTATCTGGCTGCTTTCAGATTTTTTTCTTTATTTTTCAGAAGTTTAATTTTGGATTTCTTTGGATATATAGTGTTTGGGTTAATTCAGCTTCTTGAATTTGTAGGTTGATGTCCTTTGCCAAATTTGGGAAGTTTTCAAGCATAATTTTTTTAAAATTATCTTTCAGCCACAGTCTCTTTTTTTCCTCCTGTGGGACCCTGGTGTTAGAAATTTTGGATCTTTTGTTATTGTCGCATAGGTCCTTGAAGCCCTATTTTTTGTTTATTTTTTTCCTCTGTGTTTTTCAGATTGGGTACAATCTGTTAATACATCCTCAAGCTTACAGAAACAATTTGTAATCTTGGAGCATCAGGAAGGAAGAAAGAACAAGGGGTTGCATCTCCACTACTATTGAGCCCATCTAATTCTTTAAAAACTAATTTCAGTTATTGGATTTTCAGTTCTATAATTTCTCATTGTTCTTTTTTAAAATATAACTTCTGTTTCTTTGCTAAGACACTTTTATTTTTTCATTTGTGTCAACATAATTGTAATCAATTGTTGGAGCACTTTTATAACAACTGCTTTAAAATCCTGGCCACATGATCCCAACATCTGATTCATCTCAGTACTGCATCTGTCTTTTTTCACTAAAGTTGTGATTTCCCTGGTTCTTGTTTTGACTGGTGATTTTTAACTGTATCCTGGACATTTTGGCTATTATGTTATTAGACTGTTTTTAGGATTAGAACCCTGGCTACCTTTGTGGACTATGGTTACAATGATAATTTAATTTTTGCAGCCTTCATGGTGCTATTTTGATCTGCTTGGTGCATCTGGTGCTGCTGAGGCTCCAGTGGTCCCTCCTGGCGCTGCCACGGGGAGTGGAAGGAATTTAACTACACTGGTGCCTCTAGATGAGGGAAGGGACCCTCTGGACTCTGGTATGGTAATAAAGAGTGCTTTCTGGGCAGGATCCCCCACCTCTGGGGGCAAAGAGCCCTTCCTGGGATGGTAGGATCCTCCTTGCTGATGGCTCTCTGCTACCTGGTGTCTCTGGGTGGAAAAGGGAAACTTCAGGCCTGGGAGACAAAGAGGATTCCTGGGCTCAAGATAGAGCAAGACTACCCTTGCCAGTAGTGGTCCGTTTTCTGGTATCTCTCAGTGCAGAAGGTTCTCAAGCCTGTAGGAAAGAAGAGCACTTCCTCTGGTCACATTCTGTCAGCAGGGTTCCTGATCCATCGCTCTTAGCCCTGACTCCCATTCCATCCAGGGGGCAATGAGCGCGCCTGGGCCACTTCTTCTATTGCAGAGTTGGGGCCCTAGTTAGTTTCTTCTAGTAGGTGGAGGGTTTTAAGAACCAGTAGCCTGTTGTTTCCAGTTCTGTCTCTAATCAGTTCATCTTCCTCTTTCCTCCTCTCAGAGCTCTCCTTTGGATGGCTCTGACACTAAGGAGAAATCCTCTGGGACCTAGGGCCAGGCAAATATTTCTTAGACTTGACACTAAAACTGCATGATACCAAAATTGATAACTTGGACCTCATCAAAATTAAAAAAACTTTTTGCCCTGTGAAAGACCCTGTGAAGAAGATGAAAAGACAAGCTACAGACTGGGAGAATATATTTTCAAACCACATATTTGATGAAGTAATAGTATCTCAAAATTCAGTAGTATCAAGAGAGTGAGAAAACAGCTACAGACTGAAAGAATATATTTGCAAAAGTCACATTTGATAAAGGACCACTATCCAAAATATACAAAGAACCCTTAAAACTCAACAATAACAAAACTAACAAGCTCAATAAAAAAAATGGGCAAAGACCTGAACAGACACTTCATGAAAAAAGCTCTACGGATGGCAGCTAAGTATATGGATAGATGCTCCACATCATCTGTTATCAGGGAATTGCAAACTAAACGACGATGATACCCTCCACTCTTCACAGAGTCAGAGAGTCCTGGCTCACGGTTCCAGCAACTGTGCCTTAGTGACACCCAAGAGGATGCCCTTGGGCCAGGGTCTACGTGAGTATGGGCATTGGCTCAGGTCTGTGCCTTGTTTGCTGATCAAAGCCAGGGGCTTTCTGCCTGATATTTTAGATAATGTGTACAAATGTCTGTGATTTATTATAGCCTCAGCTGAATGCCTTCTGTGGCGAAAGAGGTGGGGTAACAATCATCACCTGTGTCCTGAGAGAATTGACTAGATAATTTTAAGAATTAAAAACAAAAACAAAACAAAAGAACCAATGAGATATCATTATACACCTACTAGAATGGCCAAAATCCAAATCATTGACAACACTGCGTGCTGGTGAGGAGGTGGGATGACAGAACTCCCATTCATTGCTCGTGGGAGTGCAAAATGGCATGGCCAACTTGGAAGTCAGTTTGCAGTTTCTTACAAAACTAAACACAATTTGTTCTAGCAAATTCTACTCATTGGTATTTCCCCAAATTTACTGGAAACATGTCCACACAAAAATCTGCATGAGGATGTGTATAGCATTTTTATTCATAATTACCAAAACTTGTAAGTAACTAAGATGTCCTGCAGGAGGTGGTTGGATAAATAATCTGTGGTACATCCAGACAATAGAATATTACTCAGTGCTAAAGAGAGATGAGCTGTCAAGTCATGAAAAGACATGGAGGAACCTCTAAATGCACTTACTAAGTGAAAGCAGCCAATTTGAAAGGCTATGTGATTCCAGCTATGTGACATTCAGGAAAAGGCACAACTATGGAGACAGTAAGAAGATCAGTGGTTGCCAGAGGTTAAGGGGGAGGGAGATGAATAGGTCGAGTGTAGAGAAATTTTAGGGCAGTGAAACCCTTCTGTGTGATGCTGCATCAGTGGATACATATTATTATACATTTGTCCAAACCCATAGAATGTGTAACACCAAGACTGATCTCTAAAGTCCACTATGGACTTCCAGTGATAATGTGTCCATGTAGGTTCATGGATTATAACATATGTACCACACTGGTGAGGAGTGGTGATAGTGGAGGAGGCCGTGCATGTGTGGGAAGTCTGTACTTTTTACTCAGTTTTGCTGTGAACCTAAAATTGCTCTGAAAAATAAAATCTATGATTAAAACCTCAGTAGTGAAAAAAAATTCAATGTGAAAATGGGTAAAAGATATAAATAGACATTTTACCAAAAGGCATACAGATGGCAAATAAACACAAAAAGATGTTCAACATCATTGACCTTCAGGAAATGCAAATTAAAATTACTACAAACCTGTCAGAATGGCTAAAATAAAAAATAGTGACACCACCAAATGTTGGTAAGGATGGAGAGAAACTGGATGGCTCATATATTGCTGATAGGAACATAAAATAGCCCAGCATTTCTGGAAAATAGTTTGGCAGTTTCTTAAGAAACTAAACGTGCAATTACTATACAACCCAGCAATTGCTCTCTTGGGCATATATCCCAAAGAAATGGAAACTTATGTTCATAGAAAAACCTGCTACAGGATTGTTCGTAGCAGCTTTATTTGTAATAGTCAAGAACTGGAAATAACTCAAATGTCCTTCAACAGGTGAATGGTTAAACAAACGATGGTGCACCTATGTCATAGTACTATTCAGCAATAAATAGGAGCCAAATATTGATGCATGCACGTACCTGGATGAATCCCTTAGATGGATCTAGAGGGAATTATGCTGAATGAAAAAAGCCAATCTTAAAAGTTACACTATACAATGCCATGTATGTAATTTTGTTTAAATGAAAAAATTATAGAAATAGAAAACAGATTTATGGTTCCTAGAAATTATGCACAGAGTCAGGGGAATGAAGTGGATGTCTCTATAAAAGGTCAACAGAGGGATCCTTGTGGAGAGTAAAACTGAGGCCATCTGAGTAAGATCAGAGGATTGTATCAATGCCAGTATCCCGGTGGTGACATTGTGCTGTGACGCTGCAAAATGCTGGCGTTGGAGGAAACTCAGCGAAAGCCCCCCTATGTTCTTCTCAATGTGAACCATTCACTTTTGTGGGTGAACCAAAGCTGGGCTTTGTGGCAGCAGAGCAGAGCCTCAGGTTTAGCAGATATGATTTGGGGATTTCATGTGGCTCTCTGGCAACTCCACTGTCCCCAACTCCTCCTGGATTCTGAGGGGTAGCAAATGAGAACACTTGCTGGAACCCCTCCTTGTCACGTCTCCTCTTCCAGATCCCACGGACCCCGGCAACCTACACAGACAGCCATCAGCATCGGTCCTAAAAAGAGCGAACTTGTTCTGGGTGAAGATTCTCCTGGAGGTAATACTTTTCTGTTGTTGTTTGTTTGCTTTAATGAGAAAAAAACCCAGATGCATTGTGGTAAAAAATCAAATAGTTTATATATTTTAACATTTATTTATAGATGTAAAGTATTGTTGAAATGCAAATGATTCTTTACAGTTTAAAAATAAAACATAAAACCTCTAACGTGATGAACATGTTATGTGTAAACATTATGTGTAGTTCTAATGGGGAAGGATAGAGGTAGGGAATGCACAATGGAATTTTTATTGTTTATTTTGTGCCTAAAAAGAGCTCAGCCAAAGCCTTATCTGAAGAGAAACTTAATTAAACCTTTGGAAAAGCAAAAGCAAATCAAAAACGTAAGTCAGTAATTTGGGGCAGCAGTTAAAATTCTCCAGGTTCCTGAAGGAACTCTGCAGATCACTTTCACCCCTTGGTGTCTTCCCCAAGGCTGATTTTTGAAAATTTAGTACCATATTATGTTATAAACATTTCTCCAAGTCAGTAAAACCCTTAATAGATGTAATTTTAGTGGCTTTATAGTGTTTAATGGAGTAGATACTTCATCATTTTTTTGACCATGAAACATGTAGATTATCTGATATGTATATATCCATGTATCCATAGTATTTATAATATTCTTATGTGGTAGTTCCAGCAGAATTACCAGATGAAAAAGGATGAACATCTTGATGTAATATGAGGCATGTTGGTCCAAAGTCTTTTCCCAAAGGTGTTGTATAAATTTATATCCACCAGAAGAAAGTTCACCCCTGGAAAGCCTTTCCAGAATCTGGTGGTGTGCGTTTAAAGAGAAACATGTGCTAATTTAGTGACGGGAAAACGGTATCCAGTAGTTTTTTTAAATTGCTTTTCCTTGGTTGCTAGGTGGGTAATATCTTTCCCCTGTGTGTCTGTTAACAATTTGAAGTCCTTTGAGTGCTTCCATTAACTGTATTGACTATGTAAAATTCCACTGAGCAGCAAAACTGTAATTTACTTAATCATTTTTCTGCTGTTGGACACAAGTTGTTTATGAATGCTAGTATTATAAATTAATTCTTTTATTCAAACAGATGTTAAAAGGGTCGCTTCCATGTGTCAGCCACTGTTTGTGTAGCAGTGAAACAATTGGACAAAGGGATTGCTTTCAAGGAGTTTAGATTCCCCTGCAAGTAGACTAGAAACAGATAATCATAGATATGCTGCCGGGACTTAAGTGCTATGAAGGAATATAAACAGGGAAAGGAGAATAGAGGGGAGTGGGTAGGTGGAGTCTAGGCTATTTCATAGAGTGTTCAGAGAAGGTCTGACTAATAAGTGGCCAGAAAGAAGCAGGGGAGCAGCCAAGCAGATATCTGACGGAAAATATTTGATCAGAGTTTAGCAAATGCAAAAGCCCTGAGGCAGTTTTCAGAGAAAGAAGGAGGCAGCCATCAAGGCTGGTATGCAGCTTGTTAGGGGGAGATGAGGGGAGGTGAAGTCACAGATTACCAGCAACTAGATTTTACTGAGAATTGAAGAGCCATTACATTTTACTGACTCTGTAAAATTCCACTGAGAAGTGAAATTGCAATTTAATTAATCTTTTTTTTTTTTTTTTGCTTTGGACACAAGTTGTTTAGGAATTGGGGAATGGAAGTCAAATGATACAGATGATATGGCTTATACTTTTTTTTAAGGCCCCATTCCAGCTACTGACTAAGAACAGTAAAGAGAGATGGGGAAGCAGGGAGGGACCACGGAAGCCACTGAAGTATTTTTGGTTGGGTCATGGTGTGCGTAGGGGGGAAGGGTTGGATTTTAGACACAGCCTGGAGGATTGGATGATAGGTTGATTGTGGCATATGAGAGAAAGAAAGAAGTCCAGGATGACTAAGGACTGTTCAGCTTTAAGTACTATTCATTTAGACATGGAAAACTGCATGCTCATTCCAGAGTTCTATCTGGATGTAGTAAGTCTGAGATGATAGTTGATCTGGGGGCAGATGTCAAGTAGGCAGTTGGCTATGAATCTACCACTCCTGGAAGAGGTCTGGGCTGGAGGTGTAAATTCAGTGGTCATGAATGGTAAGAAATTAGGATGCCTCCAGGGAGTTGCCGTGGAGAGAGAGGAACAGAGATCTGAGAAGGAGGTTCTGGGCTTTCCTGCTTGGACTGATAAAGAGGAACCAACCAAGAGTCTAGGAAGACACACTGAGATAGGAGGAGAGAGGGCATTGCCCTGGAAACCAGGTGAATGAGGTGCTTCAAGGAAGAGATGGTAAGGAAGATGGGGCTGGGGGACTGAGAGCTAGGTTTGGCTTGGGGATATCAGCAGGGGCCTCAAGTGGAGCTGTCAGTGAAGTGGTGAGAACAAAGATCAGGTTGGCGTGCCCTGAAAAAGAGGGTGGGAGAGGAAGGGGTGATGGACTACAGACTACTGTTTTGAGGGCTCTTGCCATGAAGGAGAGCAGAGGAATGGGGCTGTGGCTCACAGGGCATGAGCTGCAAGAGGTTTCTTTCTTTTTTTGTTAAGAGATGTTTTGGCATATTTGTTCATGTAGAGAGGAGGAAATGAAGAGTTTGTTATAAAGAGGGGACAATTGCTGGCATGAAGTCCTTGAACAAGGCAAGAGAGGACAGGATCTGATGCCCACATGGAGTTGTAGGGACATGGTGTTACAGATTTCATGTTTATGTCCCCTCAAAATTCCTGTGGTGAAACCCTAACCCTCAGTGGGATGGCATTAGGAAGTGAGGCGTTGGGGAGGTGGTAGGCTGAGGTGAGGTCATGCGGGTAGAGTCCTTTCATAAGGATTAGTGCCCTTATAAGAAGAAAGACCAGCCACCTCTCTCCTTCTCTGCCTCTGTTTCTTTCTGCCACGAGAAGACGCAGCAAGAACATCCATGGTAACTGAAATGAAGGCAGAGAATCTAGGTCCAGTTTCAGGTGACCAGGAGCATTTGTTGGTGGAAGTTTGTAGAAGTTCCTTTCTGATTACTTCCATCTTCCAATGAATAAGAAGGAAGGTCATCATGTGAAAGGATGGCTGGAGGAGAGAGAAGGTGTGAACAGCTGTCAAGCAGAGCAGGAGAGTGAATGAACGCATGGAGTGCAGGACTGCCGGGATCACTACGCCCCATTCAAGTAAGTGCTTGGGATTTCACATGAGACCTATCTGCTGGCTCTGTGTTCTTCTTCAGCCCCCTTCAGCGGCTCAGTTTCAGGTGTGCAGCAAGTTGGATTTTATCATGATTGGGGTTTTACCAATCCAATATGGTGCAAGGAGAGAGGGCCAGAGAATTTAGGGTATGGTAATGAAGGATGCAGAAATATAAAGCATCTATCACAATCTTCATGAAAAAGCTTCTTCCATATTTCCATCTTTAGGCAAGAGCCACAGAAATACCTGTAAAGAGGCTTGAACTTAAATCTGGGAAAGTTTAGGAAGGGAGATACTTTAGAAAATCAATTACCTTAATAATTAACTCCTAGGTAACTTATTAGCTTGATTCAGAGAAGTCTGAACTTTGCAAAGACATGTCCCAGGAGTAATGCTTTTTGAAAAGAAAGGTATTAATGTTTTGGGCATTCAATTTTGTTTCCACTTGAGAAAAGAAGGAGAAAAAATTTCCCTTGAAACTGCCTAACCACTGTGGTGTTCCCAGCCTCACTCAGCTGTTAAATGGGTCTAGGAGAAACTCTGTTACAGGGTCTTGAGGTACAACTGGTAGCTGCCTGAGTGGTGGGATGTCAGACAGTGTAAAAGAGGCCTTTCCTCAACCCCCAGCTCCTACAGTGAGCAAATAGCGGGACCTCTGCCCTCATGTAGCTGGCAGTCCAGCAGGAGAAAGACAATCACAGAATTGATTAAGTAAAATGCAAAGAAATTAAGAGGATAGAAGTTTTAGGGGAAAGGATGGAGATTAAATTTTAAATAGAGTGGCCAACGACCGCCTCTCTTTGAATGTGGTGTTTGTGTAAATACAGGGTGATTAGTACAGTCCAGGCCCAAACTGTGACTCTCTGGGGGAAGACTGTTCCAGGCAGAGGGAACAGCACATCTGCTGGTGTTTTGGGAGATGCTGAAGTGGCACAAATGGAGCAGAGCCGAGTGGAAAAATGAGAGCAGAAAGACAGGTGGGGAGCCACCCAGGAGGGCCTCGTAGGTCACAGTGAGGACTGGCTTTTTCTGAGTGAGGTAGGAAGCCTGGACTTGTCTCAGCAAAGGAATGACATGATCTTTCTTCTGCTTTAACAAGAGCACTCTGGCTCCTTTAATGAAGATGGACTGTACGGGACTAGGGCAACGCCAAGGGAGTAGCAAGGAAGCTCCTGGAATCGCCCAGACCAGAGGTGATGGTGTCTTGGCCCTGGGAGGGGACACAGTGGCCATTGACTCCCCATGTGCAGTTCCCATTCTACTCTGAAGACCCCGTGGAGGAAGAGACTGTACTTACACACCAGGGGAGTCTAATTATTTGGTGCAGTTTGACAAGTTGCCCTTGCAGGAATAAACTTGAAATCGTTCCACTCTTTATGGTGACTTGATTCTTTTAAGAGCTCCCCAGTTGAGGGGAAAAAAAGAAAATCTGAACAGACCTATGACCAGCAGAGAGACTGAATTAGTGATCAACAACTGCCCACTGAGAACAGCCCAGGCCCACCAAACATTTGAAGAGAAATTAATTCCAATTCTTTACAAACTCTTCCAAACAGCAGGAAAGGAGGAACACTGCCCAACTCATTCTATGTGGTCTATATAACCCCAATAACAAAACCTATACCAAAACCAAAGACATCACCAGAAAAGAAAGGTTCAGACCAGTATGTCTTACAAATACAGATGCAAAAACCCTCAAGAAAATACTGGCAAATCAAATCCAGGAACACATAAGGGTTATATACCATAACCAAACAGGGCTTATCCCAGTACAGGGTTGCAAGGTTGGTTTATCATGCAAAATTTGATCAAGGTAATATACCATATTAATAGAAGAAAGGACAAAAACCACATGATTGTGTCAATAGAGGTGAGAAATACATTTGACGAAATGCAAGAGCACTTTATTATAAAACATTCATTAGACAAGAATTAGAAGGGAACCTCCTCAACCGGATAAAGGGCAGCCACAAGAAACCATCAGCTAACATCGCACTTAATGGAGAAAGGCTGAACGCCCTCTCCTGAAGATCGGTTGCCCCCTCTTGTCACTTCTATTCAATGTTAGACTGGAGGATCTAGTCGGGGGGGTTGGCAAGAGAAAGAAATGAGAGACATCAGATTTGAAAACAAAGAATACATCTCTATTTGTGGATAGCATGATCTTGTATTTAGAAAACCCTAAGGAATAGACAGAAAGACCATGAGAGCTAGGAACTGAGTTCAGCAGGGTAAAGATCAATTTCTAAAAATAATTTCTATTTTTTATTTCTAAAACACTTGGATTGAGCCATCTGAAAATAAAATTCAGAAAAAAATTCTACTTACAAAAGCATCAAAAAGAAGATGCTCCCACTGTTTTTTCAGAGTTCTGGCAAGGAGTTCAGAGTCAACATCAGGACAAGGAGACTCAGTCAGGACCACAGCTTCAGGTGAACCCAGCCAGGTGATTATTCCCAGCAGATGTGTGATGGGACAGGTTCAGATATTGGTAGAAGTTACCCCATGTTCTTGTGGAAAACTGCTCCTTCTAGCTCACACCCTGGCTGCACATAGAGGTGTCCTTAAAGGTCTGCCAGCAGGCAGCTCCTTTTTGGTGGAATTTGGGGAATCCAATATGCCCTTCTTCCCCCATATTAGTCCCTCAGTCCCTCACTCAAAGAACTTCAGCAGTTCAGTCTTGATTCCTGTAACTATGAGACATTTACACTTTAGTACGAGGGAATTTATAGTCCATTCCATGCTCTACATGGATAAAAATGGAAAGAAATTGGGTACCTCTGAGGACTAAAAGCTAAACTGGGAAGCAAAGTGTGAAAAAAATGAACTTGATTCTCAGTGTTGATTTTGACCTCTCTCCTAGTGAATCAAAACTAAAGATCACTTATCCTTGGATAAAGTTCTTTTTTATTAAGGTATCATAGATACACAATCTTATGCTCAGGTTTCACATGACAACATTGTGGTTAGTACAGTGCCCTCCTGTTATCAAGTCCCCACCACATACCCCATCAGCAAAGTAAGATGCTATAGAGTCACTACTTGACTTCTCTGTGCTATACGGCCTTCCCCGTGACCCCCCTATTTATGTGCAGTAATCATAATACACCTCAATCCCCTTATCCCTCCCATCCCACCCATCCTCCCAACCCCTTTCCCTTTGGTAACTTCTAGTCCATTCTTGGGTTCTGTGAGTCTGCAGCTGTTTTGTTCCTTCAGTTATATTCCACAGATGAGTGAAATCATTTGGTAATTGTCTTTCTCTGCCGGGCTTATATCACTGAGCATAATACCCTCTAGCTCCATCCATGTCGTTGCAAATGGTAGGATTTATTTTCTTCTCATGGCTGAATAATATTCCATTGTATATATGTAGTACCTCTTCTTAATCCATTCATCTACTAATGGACACTTAGGTTGCTTCCAAGTCTTGGCTGTTGTAAATAGTGCTGTGATAAACATAGGGGTGCATATGTCTTTTGAATTTGTGATCTTGTATTCTTTGGGTAAATTCCTAGGAGGGGAATTCCAGGGTCAAATGGTATTTCTATTTTTTGTTTTTTGAGGAACCTCCATATTGCTTTCCACAATGGTTGAACTAATTTACATTCCCACCAGCAGAACAGGAGGGTTCCCCTTTCTCCGCATCCTCAGCAGTATTTGTTGTTCCTAGTCTTTTTTATGTTGGCCATCCTAACTGGTCTGAGGTGATATCTCATTGTAGTTTTAATTTGCATTTCCCTGATGATTATTGATGTGAAGCATCTTTTCATATGCCTCTTGGCCACCTGAATTTCTTCTTTGGCAAGTGTCTGGTCAGATCCTCTGCCCCTTTTTTTAATCGAGTTATTTGATTTTTGGGTGTTGAGGCATGTGAATTCTTTATATATCTTGGATATCAACCCCTTATCAGATATGTCATTGATGAATATATTCTCCCATACTGTAGGATGCCTTTTTGTTCTACTGATGGTGTCCTTTGCTGTACAGAAGATTTTTAGTTTGATATAGTCCCACTTGTTCATTTTTGCTTTTGTTTCCCTTGCCTGAGGAGATATGCTCATAAAAAAGTTGCTCATGTTTATATTCAAGAGAGTTTTACCTGTGTTTTCTTCTAATAATTTTGTGGTTTCATGACTTACATTCAGGTCTTTGATCCATTTTGAGTTTACTTTTGGTATGGAGTTAGACAGTAATTATTTTTATTCTTTTACATGTATCTGTCTGGTTTGGCAACACCAGCTGTTGAAGAGGCAGTCATTTCCCCATTGTATGTCCATAGCTCCTTTATCATATGTTAATTGGCCATATATTTGTGGGTTTATATCTGGACTCTCTATTTCTATTCTGCTGCCCTTGTCTATGGGTCTGTTCTTGTGCCAGTACCAAATTGTCTTGATTACTGTGGCTTTGTTGAAGTTGGGGAGCATAATTGCCCCAGTTTATTCTTCCTTCTAAGGATTGTTTTGGCTATTTGGGGTCTTTTGTGATTCCATGTGAACTGTAGAACTATTTGTTCCAGTTTGTTGAAGAATGCTGTTGGTATTTTGATAGGGATTGCATTAAATCTCTAGATTGTTTTAGGCAGGATGGCCATTTTGACTATATTAATTCTTCCTAGCCAGGAGTATGGGATGAATTTCCATTTGTTAGTGTCCTCTTTAATTTCTCTTAAGAGTGTCTTTTCTCTTAGAGCTGCCTTTCCTTCATCCCACAGAAGTTGGGGCATTGAGCTGTTGTCTTCATTTGTCTCCATATGCTGCTTGATCTCTGTTTTAATTTGGTCATTGATCCATTGATTATTTAGGAGCATGTTGTTAAGCCTCCATATGTTTGTGAGCCTTTTTGTGTTCTTTGTACCATTTATTTCTAGTTTCATACCTTTGTGATCTGAGAAATTGGTTGGTACAATTTCAATCTTTTTGAATTTACTTAAGATCTTTTTGTGGCTTGTATGTGGTCTATTCTGGAAAATGTTCCATGTGCACTTGAGAAGAATGTGTATCCTGCTGCTTTTGGATGTAGAGTTCTGTAGATGTATGTTAGGTCCATCTGTTCTAGTTTGTTGTTCAGTGCCTCTGTATCCTTACTTATTTTCTGTCTGGTTGATCTGTCCTATGGCATACCTGGTGTGTTGAAGTCTCCTAAAATGAATGAATTGCAATCTATTTTCCCCTTTAATTCTGTTAGTATTTGTTGCACATATTTGGGTGCTCCTATGTTGGGTGCATAGATATTTATAATAGTTATATCTTCTTGTTGGACTGAGCCCTTTATCATTATATAATGTCCTTCTCTGTCTCTTGTTACTTTCTTTGTTCTGAAGTTTATTTTGTCTGACATAAGTATTTCAGCTCCTGCTTTTTTTCTCCCTATTGTTTGCATGAAATATCTTTTTCCATCCCTTCACTTTTAGTCTGTGTATGTCTTTGGATTTGAAGTGAGTCTCTTGTAGGCAGTATTTAGATGGGTCTTGCTTTTTTTTCCATTGAGTAAATCTATGTCTTTTGATTGGTGCATTCAGACCATTTACATTTAAGGTGATTATCGATAGATATGTACTTATTGCCATTGCAGGCTTTGAATTCATGTTTACCAAAGGTTCAAGGGCAGCTTCTTTACTATCTAGAAGTATAACTTAACTCGCTTATTATGCTATTATAAACACAATGTGAAGAGTCTTTTTTCTCTCCTCCTCCTCTCTTTATATGTTAGGTGTCACATCTGTACTCTTCATGTATCCCTTGACTGACTTTGTGGGCAGCTGATTTCATTTTGCATTTGGTTAGTAATTTATTGGTCTACTTCCTTTACTGTTTTTTTATTTTCTTGGGTGACAGCTGTTTAGCCTTAGGAGCACCTGCATCTAGAGCAGTCCCTTTATAATACACTGTAGAGTTGGTTTGTGGGAGGTAAATTCCCTCATCTTTTGTTTATGTGGGAAATACTCAATCCCTCCTTCAAATTTAAATGATAATCTTGGTGGGTAGAGTATCCTTGGTTCTAGGCCCTTCTGTTTCATTGCATTGAATATATCATGCCACTGCCTTCTGGCCTGTAATGTTTCTGTTGAGAAGTCTGATGATAGCCTGATGGGTTTTTCCTTTGTAGGTGATCTTTTTTCTCTCTCTGGCTACTTTTAATACTCTGTCCTTATCCTTGATATTTGCCATTTTAATTATTATAGTCTTGGTGTTGTCTTCCTTGAGTCCCTTGTGTTGAGAGATCTGTGCACTTCCATGGCCTGAGACTATTTCCTTCTCCAGATTGGGGAAGTTTTCAGCAATTATTTCTTCAAAAACAGTTTCTATCCCTTTTTCTTTCTCTTCTTTTTCTTTTACCTCTATAATGCAAATATTGTTCCATTTGAATTGGTGACACAGTTCTCTTAATATTCTTTCTTTCCTAGATATCCTTTGTTCTCTCTCTTCCTCTGCTTCTATGTATTCCTGTTCTCTAATTTCTATTCCATTTACTGTCTCCTCTACCTCATTGAATCTGCTTTTAAATCTCTCCATTGTTCGTTTCATTTTAGCTACTGTGTTTTTTAAGGTGTCTCTCTCCCTTCTGAATTTGTCCCTTAGCTCTTGAATATTTTTCTGTAGCTCCATTAGCATGCTTATGACTTTTATTTTAAATTCTTTTTCAGGAAGATTGGTGATTTCAGTCTCACTGAGCCCTCTTTCTGGTGTTTGTGGGATTTTGGATTGAAGAAGGCTCTTCTGTCTTTTCATAATTCTATTGGATAGTGAGAAATATTAGGTTTGTGTAGATGGGCAACCTCTAGTGGCAGAAGCTCTGCTCTTTGAAGCTGCCCAGTACTGGGCACAATGGTAGGGGTTGCAGGCGAGTGGTGCCAGTTCCTGCCTTAAAGAGTGAGCCCTTTCCTGCTTCCTGGCTCCATGCCTGCCTCTGCTGTCAGGGCCAGCGATCTGCATGCAGGGAGCATCCTCTCCGTTAAGGCCCTAAGCTGCCATAGGCAGGGATGCCCTCTGGTTGGCCTGGAACAATGGCAGGCATGGCAGGCAAGTGGCACCAGTGCCTGCCAGAAGGACAAAGTCCTTTCCTGTTTCCAGGCAGCAGTGCCTTACTTTGCTGTCAGGGCCAGTGAACTGCACACCAGGGGCAGCCTCTGCTTTAAGCAGTGTATGTATTTGTTGTAGACAGGGCTGCTCTCCTGATGGTCTGGAGTGATGGTGGTGGGGGATGTGCTAATACTGGTGGGGAGCAAGAAGCAGCAGGCTGCTTATTGTGGTGGGGGGCCTCAGGCTGCATTGTCAGTCAGATGGATGGAGTGCCTGAAGCTTCTGAAAGTTCCCAACTTGCTGGGCTGAGTGTGCCAGGACGATTCTGTCCACCTGTTCCTTCTCCTGAATCATTGCCCCTTTATCAGCCCTCTCTCTGTTGGAAAGTCTTTCAAAGCACCTGCATTTCTTTTGTCCCAGGGCAGCCAGTTATGGGAACCTGTTTGCAGTCTTAGTCTCTGACTTCAGTTTTCAGCCCCTCTAATCTCCAGAGCACCATATAGTGTGGGTTTGTGCTCCGGGAATAGATTTCTAGGGCTGGGTATTTGGCAGTCCTGGGCTTCTACTCCCTCCCCGCTCTGATTCTCTTCCTCCTGCCTGAGCTGAGATTGGGGACATGCTCGGGTTCCGCCCAGTTGCGGTTTTATTACTTTACCCTTTTCTGTGAGATGTTCTCATTTTGCACATGTAGACTGGTTGGTACAATCTTATTTCTGGTCAGTATTTTAGGAATAGTTGTATATGCTGCATTTTCATATTATATATGATTTTGGAAGGAGATTTCTGCTGCACTTCTCACACCACCATCTTTTATTCCTCTCCACCTGGATACAGTTTTATTGTTGATAAAGCATGTGCATGATCTTACCCTGTCTATATGAATAAATTAGTGAAGTAAGTATGAATATGATTCTCATATTCAAGGGAAGAAAGTAGAATGTAAAGGTAATGACCACCCAAGGCCACCTTGCCATTAAATGGCAGGGCCAGGACTTATCCCAGGTCTCTGAACTCCAAATCTTGTGCCCTTTCAACTATGTTAATATGGCAGGAGTCTACTCTATCTACTTTTTCCCAGAGAGATTTTAAATTGTAGCTAGTGCCCTTTAATACTCCAGAGTAATTCTTTAAAAAATAATTTTAAAGGAGTTTCTTAGATCAACTGAAAAATGAAGGGAAGAAAAATGAAATGCACTCCTTTTATAAATCTATCCCTAGAATGTCAGCTCATTTTTTACCTCCCAAAGGCTATATCCTGTTCAGGATGTGTAAAATTGCTAAGCCATGAGCCTCTGTTTGAGGATTTGCTGTTTTAATTCATGCTGTTGATGCAGTAGCCACATTCTGACAAATGAATTAAGGCATGTTTCAGAACTGGCTCTCACTGGGGAGGGGTGGGGGAATGTTGATTGAATTATTATAAATCCTAGGAGAAATGCTAATGCTATTAGCATTTTGCTGTCAGAGTCAACAGGCGTCTGTCTTACCCAGGAGTGCCTGTGTTGGTTGCCTGAAAGTGGGTCAGGGATTTTTTCTAAAATAAACATTCCTATATTTCCATATTAAATACTATGTAGGTCACCGCCTACCTAAGGGCTTGGTTGATATTGAAGCTTCAGGAATCAGAATTGTGTGTGTTTCTGCTTCACAGGGGTTTGGTGGCTAAGCAAGGGGCTGCATTTGTTGCAGGGGGTGGGTGCTGGGGAGGAGGGCAGGAGAAAGACTAGAGGGAAGCATGTGCCTGTCCTGGGTTCTCCCCTGATGAGCAGCAGCCTTCATAAACCCTCCAGGGCAAGCAGAGGCCCAGCAGGTAGGGCACTTAGACAAAACAGGAACTCCCCAAGCCTTCATGAGCAGACACAAGCTGCACCCTTATGTCAGGAGCCTGTCTCTTCGGGTTGCCAAAGGGCCTGTTGGGGCCTGGAGCAGATCCTCACTGAGCCTAGGGAGGTGTGCACTGAGTTTGGGATGCTGCTAAGGGATATGGCGGTGTGGAACCTGTGCCCCTCTGTACATTGGAGCCCTGAGGGGAAACCTGAGATGTCCATCCTAGAAAGGACTCTGGTGATAAGGGACGCCAGCTGGAGTTGAAGAGTGTCACCTCCATTCCTGATAATTAGTTTTCTGTGGTCTTCGGGTTTCCTGCCTGCTTCTATTAAAACATTTAAGTTAGAGAATGGGAAACATTTCTGGGAAACAAAGGGATGTGTGTGCCATTGTTTTTATTTTGAAGCCTCTGGACTTTTCTTAAACATACACCTGAAAAGAGTCAGGCTTCCAAGGAGTGGAAAAGAACAATTGTGTCAAGCCATCTTGGCCACGTGACATGTCCTCAGGCCTCAATTTTTTCATCAGAAAAATGAGGAAGATTCGGGCTGGTTCATCTAATATCAGGGGGATTCCCTGAAGACCTTCTTCTGCTTAGGAAAGCCTGGAGCCTGAGGGTATCAGAGGGAGAGTGGCCAAGACCTTGGGCTAAGGCTGTGTATGCCGTCAGAGCTAGCGCTCTGTGCCCCAGAGGGGCTGTGTGGCCTCTTGCCTGCCGGGAGGAGGCTTCTCTAACACCAGTTCTGACAAGAGTGCTCGGTTCTCCGCACCCAGTTTCCTTTTCACAGTTGGGACCCAGGACTTGGCTTTCAAAGTGAGCACTTCTGACACCTGTGAGCAGCAGGTCAGAGGGACCTGAGTTTGTGCTCAGGCTCAACCACCCACTGCACAGGACTTCAGGCAACTTATTTAATTTCTCTAAGCACCTCTAAAGTCTTCATCAGTAACTGGGAATAATGATTTTGTCGATTCTACTTCATGGGTTTGTTGTGAGGGTTAAATCCTTGAGAACTTCTTAAGCAGAGGGCCTGGCACCTAGAAATGTTTTTAACGAATGTGTCATAACAGTGGCCTCACACAGGGGACCCCAGGACTGCATCTGGCCCATCTTGGTGTTGGTCCTGCAGGAGGGCCACCATCTTCTTCACATATTTGCATGACTCAAATGGGAGAACTATTCAAGCCCACCCATATGCCTTCAGAGGCAGAAGATGACCACAGGGCGGGGCTAGAGGCATCCCCTGCTGAGTGTGTGTTCCCTCAGCATGTGGGAGAGGTTATAGTGTTTGGGTTGTGCCGAGTCCTGGAAGGGGATGAGAGCCGGCAGTCATGAGAACAACAGTGGACACAGTCACCTGAGGCCTGTGTGGGATCTGGCAGGTGCTTTTCTGGGGTAAAGGAAGAGATCAGGCCCCAGCCTGGACATGGATCTTTCTCAGACACAACTGTCATTTAGGAGAGCGCGGGCACCCACTGCCTGCCTCCTCTTGGCCCCAAGTGCTGTTCTCACACCATCAGAGTGAAATGGCCTCCAAGTCTGAATTGTTTTGCGGTACATACTTCCTGCCAGACCTTTTATCTCAAGTGGCTTTTTTTTTTTTGGAGAGGTAATTTACATAGGTTATATCGAAAAGCGTGGTGGTCAGAGATTATTTGCAACTTTCAAATGCAATTATCAAAGGATGTTGATTCCCACCCATAAAAGGAAAAACCTCTCATCAACTATTAAATATTTATAGGTCACTTTATTATTAATTTATTTCAGCAGGAAATCAGGAAAGCACCCAAATTTTATAGCTGAGCTAGTCATTTAGTTCTAAGTCTAGCCAGACAAAATGAGTATGAATCATAGCAGGAACTTGTGCAGTGAAAAATTCAAATCTCACTTTTACAGTTCTTTGAATCCCCACTTGAGCTGGTCTCCAGCCTTGCACCCAAACACTTCCTCTGCTCAGTCTTTGCTTCAGTGAGATCATAATCTGGGCAGAATGCTCAGAGGAAAACCCATGCTTCAGAGGGTATTCCACTGTGGAGGCATCGCACCTCCCAGATGAGGTCCTGTATGACCTTGGGCAGGTGGCTCACCTCTCTAGTCTCACCTCCGCAGCTGTAAAACGGGCCTCACGGATGCATTCCCTGCCAGATTTCTGTGGGGCTCCCATCCTGGATGCTCCTGGCACATAAAGGGCTCAACAAATGGCTGCTCTTCTGCCTTCCAGTGGGATTAGCTGTCCCTGGCCACACAGTAGGCAGCTAGTGACGTCCTCCTGCATACAGTTTGAGGCACGTTTAAATGCCCAGAACCAGGGGCTGGGACATGGTGGGGATGGAGGGGTTGTGAAGGTGCTCACCGGGGAGGGAGAGACAAAATGAAAAAAGTAAAAGGAAGCAAATGCTGGCACCAAATGAATGGCAACAATAAACATCCCAGGAGCAATGTTCCACGTGAGGAGCCTAAACAGGCTGCCCACGCTGAGCCCCACCCCCCGGGACTCTAACTTCTTGCCTTGGGATAGAGCCCAAATACCTGTTATTTCTCTAAGCCTCTCCCTTGATTTTCACGTGCACCAGGTGGGAGCCCCTGTGTGATGGAGCAAGGCCTGGAAAAGGCAGGACTTCTCCAACTCTGAGATTTGAACACACTTTACTGTTCCAAGCACTTCCACTACATGGTTTTAAGAAATCCAGACAGGTGCGGAGGAGGGGAGGAGCCGGAGCAAAGGCCTGAAGACCAGGGTGACGGGTTTGCGTTCCCCTGAGTACAGGAGCTGCCCCGTGGGCTCCGCGTCCCCAATCGCTGCCAATTCCACCATGAGCAGTGATCCTTAGGGAGAGGAGACTGTCCCTTCAGACAGGAAGACAACCCTAGAAATGGTCAGAAATGGATCTAGGTCTTTGGAGCTCATGCAATTTGAAGGTGTCCTTGAACAAATGATATAAAATTCCAACTACAAAAACCTTAAACTTCATGAACCTTAGGTTAGACCAGCCCTTGGGAGGGGGTAACATACGTTTAGCCTCTTCTCAGGTTAAGAGACTGTGCCAAGGTCCCAAGGCTGGTAGCAGGTAGAAGCGGTACTAGAATACAGGCCTAACTCCAAAGTCTGTTAGTCACCATTGGAAGCCCTGGTGTCTGCCCCTTTTGAGTCATTAAAATGTTCTTGTTTGGATATTGGTTCCTCACTGGAAATCCTTGCTTATTTACAGTGGTTCAGAAGACCCTCCCCGAGTTGAGTCCTGAGTAGTGGTTTCTATTTCCACCCTAGGTACTATCCCAGAAGTGTCTCCCAGGAAAGATGCCAGAAACATCGATTGCAGCTTGAGGCTCCTGTATACACTCCCAAGCCCTCCCTCAGAAAGCAGCCCCAGGCAGAGCTCTGAGGCGCGGAGGGAAACCTCTGGTGTGACTTACTGCCGCCCCAGCCAAGCTAGGGACGTTTAGGGGCTAGCTCTACCAGGAGATTTCTTGGGATTTAAAAGGTGAGAACTGGAACTAAGTCCTTTCAGGGAGGCAAGAAGCCAACGAAGATGCCACTGTTGGTGAGAGGAGAGCCCCAGGCCCTGTCCGAGGGCCCACTGGGGCTGGTGGGTGGGGAGGGAGAAGCCCGTGAAGGGACAAGGGTGCAGGGCCAAGAGGATGCCCCTGTCCTGGGATGGAACACAGCTAACCTGGGTGGTGGGAGCTGAAGAATGAGTGCCCAGTTGGCCCCCCACCCACCAGACTTTGGTCTAAAAATGCCCTTGGCATCCCTCTAGAGAAGCCATTGCTGCTTCAGAGTCAGTGGGGCAGTGCAGTCCCCCACTCTCTCTCACTTCCACCCCTGAGTGTGACTTTAGATAGGGCTGCTTAGCTCTTTGGCCCCTGGTTTTCTGCTGGAAGAATGGAAGATAATCAGAGTTTCTTTGCAAGGTGCTTTTGATGATCACAGAGGAAGTATGCAAGGGCTGGGCATGAAATTAGGTCTCAGTAACCCCCAGCTATAATCACAATCAGCTTCTAAGAAAATGCTTTGTATTTATTATTCTTTAGTGAGTAAGAAGCAAGACTGCTTACTCTTACAGTGAAATAGACACTGAGGACCTCAGAGCAGAGGTGGGGACCTTGCCCCTTCCCCAATCACCACAGTTCCTAGAACTTAGTGTCCTGCAGTCTTTTCTATTATTGTATCATTGATATACAATCTTATGGTTTCACATGAGCAGCATTGTAGTTCCCATATTATCCCATATTATCAAGTCCCCCCCACATATACCCCATTGCAGTCACTGTCCATCATCATAGTAAGACTCTGCAGAGAGTCTTTATGGTCAAGAAAGTTTTACAGAATGGTTTGGAGCCAGGAGTGCGCATGCTCAGAACTCCCAGAGCCTGTAGCTGGGTGTGACTTGAATAACCTGGAGCCACTGTCTGGCAACATGGAGCTGATAGCTTGTAGTAACAGCTATGAACCGTGGCACTGGGGATACATGCCAGTGCACGCTTGGGAAGAATGCATGGTGCCAGGCCACACCTTACTAGGGGAGTCACAGGTGAAGGTTAGGAAAACCTCTTCTGTGGAAGTAGAAGGATTCTTTTCAGCAGCTCATTGCAAATGTTGCTGGTGAGAAACGTATGATGTGCAGGGCTCTGAGCTGGGAGGACTGCTGCCGGCCAGCTGTGTGACCTGGAGATGTCATTCCGCTTGCTGAGGTCCAAGAGGCTTTATTCACCAAATGGATAGATGGCCTGGATGATCGCCAAGCTGCTGATGCATTTTATTTTACCTTTGCAAAAGTCCATGAAAAGGCTCCTAATGAACTAACTTTTGTTTAATTACCAAGCAATAAATATAGTCAGTGAATGAATGAATGAATGAATGAATGAATGAATGAATTGACCAGTATTTGTAGAGGATCCATTAAAGGTGCAGTGTGGTTCAGGACATTCAAGAGAGACACAGCCTGCTGCTGAGCCCTCAGTCTCTGAAGAAGCCCATTGCTGGTGTCATTGCTGCACCCACCACAGGGACCTCTCCAAGGTCTGTTGCCCAGATCTGTGTTTGAAACCCTCTCATGAACACTGATCTTGGTCTCTAAATGCCATTCTCCAGTGCAGCAACCAGGGCTCATTGGAAAAAATGACTGATCCTTCAGCTGAGGCAGGGAAGTACAAGGAAGTCCCAGATCACTTTGTTATGCCAGGAAGTAAGGAAGCACTCAGAGAATAATGGGGACATGTTGAAAGGACTCTGGAGACAAGGGCCAGGTAGAAAGTATTCCCCTGACCAAATCTAAGGCAATTTGAGCATCAAAATAAATAAGGAGAGTAGTAGATTTTAAGCCGTTAAAGTAATAGGAATCCATAACTCTATACCTATGTAAGTACCTACACACATAAAAACATAGACATATACATATCCACACACATACCAGAAAAGGGAAATTTCTTTCTTATAACAGAATGCCAAGTAATAAAACTAGAAAGAATGATGGAATTCACAAAGTCACCATTTTGCAACAATTAAGATAATAATTGATTCAGGCAAAGAATCCTCAATTTTGCTAAAATACTGGATGAAAATTTGATGGACAGGCTATGACTTAATTACAGAGGGAAAATTGGTAAATTTGCTACAGATGGGAAACTGAGTAGATACTACCTTCATCAAATGATCACAGTTCACATCACCAATGACAGGACAAACTGACATCAGGTGTGACACCCTGAGAAGGACAATATCAATATTACATTTCCTGAATTTGGTAATTGCATGTTATGTTGTATGTGATGATGTTATTACATGTTATATATTGCATGACACATAAGGGGCCTCCATGACCCCTGCCTCTTGATGTTCTTGCCTTGTGTGATCCTCTCCCATTGAGACTGGGCAGGACTTATCACCTTTTTCTGACAGATACAATATGGTAAAAATGACCGGGGTATGTGATTACATATCCATCATTACGTGATTGCATCATAGAAGATCACAGCCCTATATGGCTGCAGTTTCTCACTCCTTTGCTGGCTCTGAGAAGCAAGCTGCCATGATTTTGAAAAACATGCCTTTGATTTCATCATTTCCCATCCTTCCCTGCAATTAGGAGGTGAGTTAATCTTATCTTGATCTCCTCTTCTGTGACATTTTGAATGTGAGTTTCCATAAAGTGGACTGTACATGCTACCATTCATTTGTGTTTAAGGGTCCTGGGTTAAAGGTTGAAGTTCATCTGAGGCATGGGGGTGAAACTGGAGCACCCCATCATTTGCAGCATACAAAAGAGAAGAGCACACATTCATTTTTTTTAAATGCATGATTTCTATAAAGAGTCAGTTGGGTTTTTCAGGAATTGGGCTACTCAACCAAATGGTCTGTAATTGTGGGGAAGGTTCAGGCCACCAGGGAAGCCATCCTCTGCAAGACATGCTCTGGATTGTCCCCAGACCCAATCAGAGTATTTTTGGTAATCTACTTATGCAAATTTTGCTCTCTAAGACTCCCAGAGCCATTCTAACATGAAAACGTGATCTCAGCAGAAGTCGTTTGAAACAGCTTATACATGAAAGTCTAAAGAAGAATCCCCTTTATCATTGGAATTGAGACACAGTTGGGCTGGAACCCAGATGTGGAGTTTCCTGACCAGTGGACCAAATGCCGTAGGCAGGCATCTGCCTTTCAGAAATAAGGACGGTCAAATAACTGCAGCGACAATGGCAGCTAGGGAGAGCTGGCAGCGAGCTGGATGAGCCAGAATCTGTGGTAGATGAGCTCCCCCAAGGTTACCTGTGCCTTGGAGGGTCCGCCTGTGATTGGGCCTCTTTTCTGGACAGGGAATGAAGATGACCGAGGAGTCTGTGGGGTTCCCAGGTGACGGGGAGCAGGGACAGCTGGCTGCCATGGCCCACCTTCACCCCTGCTCTTAGGTCTGCACTGTGCTGGCCCAGCTGACTCGGATGCAATGGTGAGTCCCAGGCACCAGGCATTTGGAGGCTCTGAGGAAGGGATGTAGGCCTTTTAGCCCATTATGAGCCAGTGGCTGGTCTTGCTTTTCTCCTAGAAATATTTTTTTCTATTCCCAATGCTCCAGTTTTCTGATAACTTTTAACATGTGGATGGCTGTTCCTTTCATTTCCTGGACAGATGATGGCATCATAACACTTCTGTAGGAGACAAAACTGCAGCAGCTTCTTCCTTGTTTAATTGATTCCAACATTCTGGAAGGGCCTGAGGTTCAGCGTTTCGCCTTTCCAGTCCTGGGAGAAGCAGATGAATGCAATAATTCCTTCACTTTCTCAAAGTTAGGCATGAAAATCTTGCATTTGTACTAAAATGTGTTCCCACCTCATTAAAATTCAGGCCTGAGCTATCCACCCTGAGCACGCCCAGGAGCCCTTTCTCTAATTTTGGAAGCAGCAATCTTGGGAGAGAAGTTTTCCATCTGTCTCCTTATGATGTTAAGCTGTTAGTGCAGTTCGTTATTTATTACATCTCCCACTCTATGTTAAACTACGATTTTCTTTTTTGCTGGCTATAAAGAATTCAGTCGGCTTGGTATAAAAATAGGGCTCCCATCCACTTCTGCAGACCGATTTTTTGAACAGCATATTTTGGGGGAGGTTTGCAATTATTCCCAAACTGCTTTCATTCTCAGCCAGTACTTGATGTATGTCTACCCTGGCTGTTCACACTCCTGCTGCCTCGTGAATCAGCCACGTCTGCGTGACGTGTGTGCTCAGAGTCATCAGTGAAGAGCTATGTCTTCTAAGGCTCTGCGCACACGTGGGGGGTTGGGCTGTCTGCCCCCAGAGGCAAGGAGATGACATGGGAGCATGTGATGTGCAGGGTCTCACGTTCACAGCAAATTCACAGCCTCTGAGTAGACAGTCTGTGGCGTGACCTTCTATAAACAAACATATTAACAGACAAAACAACTGACATCCGAACCATCTTTTGGTCCTTCAGGGAAACCAAGGCTTTTGTAATGATGTGTTTGCCCAGGTCCGTGTTGGGTCTGTGGCCTCCTGCCCTTCCAACCAGGCAGGGATGCAGCTCAGAGCACCACTGTGGATATGAGTGCAGTTCTGCACAATCCGGACACACGAGTGATGGACTGCCTGGGATCGGGAGAGAGCTGCAACCGTGGTGCCACATTCCTGCAGTCAGATTGTTATTATCCACTCCTACGAGCTGCACAGTTCTCTCTGTGGCAATCCCTGGCCACTCGTGTCATGCTAACAGGGGCTCAGGGGTGGTGAAGTAGCCACCAAGGATGGCTATTATGGTAATCTTATTGCCGCAGAGTGGGATCATTTCCCACTCAGCATATTGTTTATAGGAATATCCTATCTGACACAGAAAGGAAAAGACTGGTATCTTTTGCACCATAATTAAACTCACTTTTCTCAATGAAACCATCTAGATTATCCCTCAAAAAAAGCATTGTTTACAACAGTAACTGTAAGTGTAATGTTGCCAGCTAGAATAGTGTAAAGAATATTAGTTCTTGCACCACCTCTCCAATGTGGTTTTTTTTGATGTGCTGGTTCAGAACAAACAGATTTATCTTCCGTGTCATACAACACTGTCTGTAATTTAATGGAGATGTTATTAAGATAAAATCTCTATTCAATTCCATATTGTAGCATATTAACACACACAATTAGTAATGCTTTATCAGTTATGAAGAAAGATGATGACTGCTTTTAAGCTAAATTACCTTTATCATAGTAGCGCATGAAAGAAACTACAAATATTTACTCAAGTGTATGTTAATTCTTATTTAATTCTAACACTGCTTTTATCAACCACATTAGCCAATGAACTTTATTAAAGGGAATGTTACTGGGGAAGAGAGCTTCCGATACTGTATTCCATCTGCTTTTATTTATATAATTCTGATGGTTTCTTTTTCTCTTTCATTTCATTTTTAATTAACAGGAACACAGGGAAAATTGAACATTTGGGCCTTATTAGCAGAATTTGGAATAATTAGACTTATGCTCTTGTTAATATAAAGATCGCCATGTTGGTCCTGCAAGGCCTCTGACTGTGCATTTGAACCCCCACAAAGGATGCTCAGTAAGTGTGATGGGGTGATGGTGGTCACAACCTGTAAACCCCCAATGACAACACGTGGCAAGAAGAAAAAGCTCACCTTGGTGATTTTACACTTAACAAAGCCAAGTAATTCCTTTCTACAGTTTAAGAAAATGCAAGTTGCAGAATAAAGAAGAATATTATGGCAGGCAGCATCTTAAAATTCAGGTTGGGAGCATTCTCCCCAGCAATATATAAACAAACCTTGCCTGCTGCAGTTCTGGATCTGCCCAAGGACTCATGATTCTGTGATTGTAATTGTGGCCTGTACGTACAGAAGGGAGAGACTTCTGTGGAACAAAATCTCTTGTATTCAGTTTCTTGACCTTCTTGGGCTAGGACCTTCCTGACCTAAATTTTCTTGACCTCTGTTTTCCTTAAATAATATATCAAGTGTAGTCACAACATGTCAGTGGGAGCTAATGTGCCCTTAGGGTAGCAGTTTGCAATCAGAAGATACAAACTCAAATCTTAGTGTACTTTAGAATTTGAATCATGTTACATTTTTTCTGGCTCTTTGGAATCCTTCTGGGAGACACAACTCATGCCTACCCCGAGTCACCTTCAGGAAGGACAATGCAAAGTGACTGACCTTCTGGAGAAATGCCTCTTGGTGTAGCCTTGGAGAGCAGATGGCCCTCAAGGCCCTTGGAGAGCAGAGGAAGGCAGCTGGTGTCTCTGTAGCCACTGCCAGTGGGCTCCACTCCCCAAGATTGAGGTAGTATCTCAGACATGGCCTCACACTGATCCGATGGTAACTCTGCAAATAATAGCCTCCATGTGATGAGCCAAGCCCTTTGCATTAGCCCAGTCTGTCTGGAGCTAACACTAAAACTCATATGCTTATGTAAGACCCATTATCAGGGAAATTGTGATGAAAAAGTAAAAAAAAGAAAGTTTACAATAAATGGAGCGGTGTGCAATTCCCATCATAGGCATTTCATGTTCTGTGGTTGAAAGGCTTTTGTTAAGGACACCTGGGTCGTAATCTCTATGTGGACGCTTACTCGTGTGACCTTGAGTAAGTCACATGGTCTCCCTAAATCTCAGTTCTTTATGTAAAATGGGGCATATAGCTGCCTAATCTGTAAAGTGTAACAAAGAACACATGTTCTCCTAATGCTCAGATCTTCCAAAGAGAGTGAGAAAATAAAATCAAATTGTTTTTGAATAGTTGAAAACATTTCACAGTGTAAACTGTCATTGCCATTGTTTTTTTTTTTTTTTTACTGAAATATGAGTTATTTTTTATTCTCTCTAGGCCAGAAATTTCTGAACGTATTATTGAAAAATAGGTTAGAAAATGTTTGTGAATTAAAGGATATCATTTCTGGCTTCAGAAGAACCAAAACGATGCCTCTGGCGATCCAGCTCTGGTTTGGGTGTTCAGGGCATTAACAATCTTATAAACTTGAAAATAACCAAAGGATATTTTATCAAATTGGTAATAAATAATTTGAATCTAGTTCATATATACCAATATTCAAGCAGCCGTTTTCCAGTGCTAGTAGTAGCCTCAGAAGAGTAGCACGCCTAATTGTAGTGTCATTATTTCCGTTGAGTTATGACAGACACCTGCAAGCCAGGTTATAATAGACAGCCTTACAAAACTTCACAGCGGCCTAAAATAATAATACAATGTGTCCAAACCCTCTCTCTCCTTACTTAAACTAGCACTTCACAGCTATAGAAGACTCATAAAATTCAGAGCCTGGCAATTTATACTTAATCTCTAAAAAGACCATGTGTTCTGAGGAGATCCCCACTCCAGGAGATGGCATTTGAGCACCGACATCTTCCACTGTATAAAATGGCTAATTGGTGGTAAACATATTAATTTGCCCCCAAAGGAGAGAAGGTAAGAGCAAGTCAGCTAGAGTGAGGCATTTCCATTCTTGATTTTTGAAGGTGAACACCCATTTATGTTCATCTTTGCCAAATACACAAAAATCTCATTTGCTATCCATGCGTCTCCTTTCTTTGGTATGTCTTGGTTTCAGGAAGTAATGATGTTTCTAAATTATATTTTAAACAGGAAAAAAATCAGTCTCAATATAATTAGTGAATGTAACCAGATTCCTTGCAATCAACATCTCCTTAATGCCTTATTACCCTAATGGAAGTTATTGTAAGTGATAATAAAATTGGCATATTAAGTGATGCAAACCCTTTACTTTCTGGTTGGCTTTAAAAAAATTTCTAATCTACCCAAATTTAACCATAATGAGAGAATCCAGGGGACACACTTATGTGGGCAATAAAAGTGTTGTAGATAGAATGCTTGTGTCCCTCCAAAATTCATACGTGGAAGCCCCAAGCCCTCAGTGTGGTGGTAGCCTCCTGATAATTTACCCTCAGTGTGGAGATGGGGCCTTTGGGAGGCAATTAGGCCATGAGGGTGGTGCCCTTATGATAGAATTAGTTCCTTATAGGAAGAGCCTTCAGAGAGATGCTTTGTCCGTCTGTCTTGGGAGGAGGGCACAGTATGAAGGCACCCACCTGCAAGTCAGGAAGCAGGCTCTCACCAGGAAGCAAATCTGCTGGCACCTTGATCTTGGACTTCCCAGCCTCCCAAACCCTGAGAAATCAGTGTCTGTGGTTTAAGCTGCTGTTTGTCATAGCAACTTGAGCTGATGAAGACAGAAGGAAGTACAGCAGCTTTTATTCACAGTCACAGAACATGTGGGAAGGCAGAGGTGGGATGGACAGTTGGGAAAGCTCTTAGCCTATTGTCAGTACTCTCTGCATGGTTTTGCCTGTTCGTGCATTTCTCTTTATTCCTAATCTGTGGTTTCTGCTGTTGATCTGTGACTACTAGGCTTTGTGTCAGAGAAGGAACTGGAAATAAAATGATTATTCTGCAGCAGAAGGAAAGCAAAAACAGTGGCATACACCGTGTAAATGGGACATCCCTGGGACCAGATGAGAGGGCTTCTCAGCCTTGGGGCCAGGAGTGGATAACCACTGAGGACTCACTCCCCCTGCACCAGGTGACTTACCCACATGCATCTGGTACCCACGTGACTCCTTCATCTCTTTGCATTAACATGTATTTGATTAACCAAAGGAAAAATTAAACATAGATTTCTAAGTCAGTTGTAACTGACCCTGGCTTGCCTGCTGAAAGCCCTGATGTTACTTTTACTTCCGTGTGTGGTTGACAAGGCAGATGCGACCATGTTTTTAGGGTGAAATGAACACCAAGTCTCTGGAGCTGGAGAAGGGTGTATGAGTCTGTCTTTGGTCTCAACTCATGGGTTAAATGCTCTTTAGAGAAAAAGCAGTATCTTATGAAACATCTTCCCTGCTGAATATAAACTCTATGTGGTTGGCTGGTTTTGTTTTTCCTTCACTACTTGTTGCTCAGCACCTGGGACAGAGCCTGGGAGGCACTCAGCCAATACTACTCATTCAGTGAAAGCACACGTGGTAATTACTAGAACCCCGGTTTGAAAAGAGGGAATGAAGAAGTCACTTACCCCTTCACTTCCAAACTTCTCATCTTTCCATCACTCTTATTTCTGCCCATGTTAGCCCTGTCTTTGGAGTGGCTGGCATTTGAAGCTCTGGGTCATTTTTATTCTTCATTTCATTATTTGGCAAATCTTACCCTTTCTGAGCTACAGTGTCCATTTTATTCCCTCTGCAATGGTCCTGAGCCCAGCCTTTGTGCCTAAGTGGCTACTGCAGCCTCTACATTAGTTCCCCTGCCTCCATAAAGCATCCTACAGTCCAAGGCCAGATTGATGTCCCTCAAGTACAATGGGGATTATTTCCCTTTTGCTCAGGAGGTTGCCAACGCTCTTGCCGTCCATGGAATGAAGTTCAAGTTATTTGTGCAGCCACACGAGGCCCTGCATTATGCAGCTCAAACTTACTTTCCCAGCCTTGCCTTTTCTGGGTATGTGACATTTTGGTGCAGCTTCTTTGATGCCAGGGAATTTGACGTAGCTGTTCTAACACACAGGCTTTATTATTATTCAGGTATGGTGAGGCCAATAGAGTAGGAGACCCACTGAAAAGATGGTTTGTTATGCATAGTTCCCTGAGGGAGGGGGATCCATGCCATGCAGAGCCACATGAGGAAGCACCAGGGTGGGTTGGGAGGCAGGTAGAGACATGTGTGGGCAAGAAGAGCCTTTATTGCAGTTCCTGCAGGAAAGAATGCATGAGGTAAGCAGGTTTAGGATTGGGTAGTTCCAATAATTCTGTGGGCTCTGGGACTCGGGCTGCCTCTAGTTGTCTGGTACCTGGCCCTGGCGTGATCAGGGCAAGGAATAGTGGCCCTGAGGATAAGAGCTAGACAGAGGTGGTGTCTGGGAGCTATGGGCTCTGGATGGTTAATTTGCATGTGAAAGGCATGCTCACAGTTCTAAGTACTGGTTGGCTCTTGGGAGGACCTTCTCTTCAGGCTTATCCAGGCACCAAGTTGTCAAAGCATCAAGAAATACAGAAAAAGAAAGGATTAGTATAATGATTTTTAAAAAATCAAATTCAACTATCGCATAATGCCTAAAACAGCCTCCCCCTGTTTCAGGGCTTCCCCAGTTCCTAAGACTCACTCCAATGCAGACTCCCTCCCCCAGATCCTATACCCAGTTCCAGAAGTATCCTTAATTTCCTAGAAAATGCTCAACAATTGATGGCAATTAGACTTGGCTTCTCTCGTTTGCTCCTCGGAGAATTGCTGATCCTTACATTTGGATGTACCCCATGCCTCGTTCTCTGTGCTGACAGCCACTTCTGTGTTTGAAAGCCTGTTGTGGTCCATTTCCCTTGCAATTGGCTATTAAGAATCAAAACCAGTCTTCTGTTCAGCTAGGTATTTGCCATTTGCCAATTCATAATGCTTAAAATTATAATCTCAAACTACTGTGTTAATTTTTAATAGTCTGTCTATGCACCTGGATGCTGAGTCCTGAGAGCAGCCACTCAGCTCAGCCTCCTAATAATTTAAGAACTTGGCCCAGCCCCCAAAGGCTTTTTTCCATCCCATAGACTTTTATTCCAGCTGTAGAATAACATAAATTCCACCTGATTACTCACTTCCCTATTTTGTTCATGCTTAGTCACTAATCAGTTTTATTAAAAATGGTGATTGAGCCAATTTTCCATTGCATGTAAAAGTAGTTTACCTTCAGTGTTTGAGGAGCATCTTATGCATATCTTTTTATTTTAGGTTTCTTTTTTTGAAAACATGTGAATAGTGAAAAAAGTGATGAGAGTGGGAGATTATCATTCTTTATATACCGTTTAAAATCTTTCTTTGAAAGGATGTATCATTCCACCTTCTTAGTCTATTTTACTGTATTTTAGTAGCTTTTATAAAACTTCCTATACTGTATATGAAACAGAGGCCAAGCTTACTTATTAAAAACTATAAAGTGTCTTCCCTAATCTGACAATTAAATGAAATAGTAGATGTAAAAAAAAAAAGGCTTTATGATTAAATTTTTCTCCCTAAAATGTCTTTCATGACTGAGGTTGTAGAAAACTCTCAAGGTATAATTTTGACATCTGCCATTCATTATGATAGGGTTTCTAGTGCTCTGTAGATTTCTAGTCTGTGTATAGATGCATGTATAAGAATAAGGGGCATTTAGCTCTAAGTAGTTAATTGCCATTAATCCTATAGGACACAATCATTGCATAAAACATGTTGAATTTGCTTCTTACTGAAGATGGCTGGTATTAACAGAGCTTGCTTGAGTGGGTGATAATGATAATTTTGGACACTGTTAAATATTTTATATAGAGTCTTCCCATTTAATTTTCAGAATAACCAACCCTCTGATGATCCCCATTTGACAGATGAGAAAACTGAGCCGAGGATAGAGATCCTGGTACACTTGCCCAGCTACCAAGCCTGGTTCCCGGACTCTTCCTAGGCCCAGGGTCCTCTCCCTCAGCACATGGAGAGCCAGCTGGGCTCCTCTTATCATGCAGCCATGAGCATGCTTGCCTCAAGGCACAGCTCGCCATCATGGGGTACCCCTAAGGAAAATTAAATAATTCATCACATAATGCCCTGGAGATCTGAGCACACATGTTGGGGACCACGTGCATCAGGAGCTACAGAACTTTGACAGTCCCCATGTAGACAGTAAGCTCCTGGGGGCAGGATGCATGTGACACTTCCTTTCAGATTCTCCACCAGCTGCCAGCCCAGGGCTGGCCCGTGGTAGTGCTCAGCTGAGGAAGTCCGCTGCTCCGTGGCCCAGGCTCCCGCCTAAGTGGCGGCACGGGAATCAGCATGCCTGGTTTTGGCTCCTGGCTCTACTCTTTGTGTGTGACAATAGGCAAGTCACCTAACCTCTTTAAATCTCAGCTTTCTCATCTCTAAAGATAGGGATGAAATCTGCTTCCTGTGGTGGTTGTGAAAACAAGTGAGAAAATTATCATGAAAGTGTTTTGTAAACTGTAATTAATACAAATATAAGCAATTAAAGTTACGGTTGAATTGTAAAACACTTCTGCCTAGGCACAGAGACCTCACGCAGCCCATTGTCTGGGCATCTTTGTGCTCCCAGGGACCCTGATTTCTGAGTTCATGCTGGGCAGGTTCCCTGGGAATGCGAAGAATAAAAGTGGGCCTGTTCGGAACGCCATAGGAACTCCAAGCCACAACTCCACACAGCCAGGTAAGTACTCTGCTGGCCACGCTCTGAGGTGGCGGGAAGCGCAACCCTAACAGTGATCCCCGTCGCTGTCACTACCACATGCTGGCCCCTCACGACCCAGCATGTCCCATGACCATGAGACAAGTACTGTTATCATCCCCCCAAGACTGAAGGGACTGAAGTGCATGGAGGCTGCAGGAGCCCCTTCCGGCTGTGAAGCCAGGAAGAGGCAAATGCAGGCTGCCCACCCACGTAGGCAAGCACCAGAGCCTTGCTCCTGACCGCTAGGCTGTAGATTCCCCCTCTCTGCTCTCTGAGAGCTGGAGGAGTTTGCAGGGCTGCGAGAGCTGCATATCCTACCCAGGGGGCCCAGTTATGTGGGGATAGAATGTAAGATGCTACTGGCTCATTAGAGCATAAGCCTCCCTGTGCACCTCACCTACTCCTCACTTAAGTCAACAGAACAGAGGGAAAGGTCCCTCTGTTCCTCCAACTGGCCTTTACAGAGGAGGACCAGTCCACGGCCTGGCCCTGCACAGCTGTGAGGCCCTGGGAGCTCAAATGTGGGCAGCCCCGCCAGAGAGGGGGGCTGGCTGGGCGGAGAGGCAGGGGAGGACTGGACGGTGGGAGTTTGGGAAGGGCTGCAGGGGAGGTGTTGGATTTTGCCTTTTATGGAGGTGAAACTCACATAACATAAAGTGAGCCACTTTAAAGTGGTATTCAGTGCATTCACAATGTGGTGCAACTATCACCTCTATCTAATCCCCAAACATTTTCATCAGCTTGGGAGGGGATGCCTTGAAGTGCAGCATACGCCGATAATCCCCAACCTCTACCTCCAGTCAGGCCCTCTTGGCAGCCTACCTGGCTTCTGCATGTGGAGTCCAGTGGGGACCCAACAGGCATTTGCACATGACCCCCCATCAGGGCAGAGGACACAGGAGACAAAACAGGTAGGATCCAGACTGAGAGTAAATCTGGGGGCATGTAGGGGTCAGCAGGAGGCTGCTAGAGGTTTGGAAAGCCAAGGTAACCTCAACTCCAAGGTTAATGAGGTTCAGGCTGACATCTGGGTTATATAAGCAACATGTGCACCTCAAAACAGCTTCTCAGGCTTGACACTGAACATCGCCAGCACATCAAATGCCTTCCTCAGCGCTGTACCCATTGCACCTTGCATCATACAGAAGCAAGTGTGGTTCAGACAGCAGCCGTAAAGTGTCCATGAAGTAAAGGCTGTTTCCCCTCTGCTCTAGATCACCTCCAAGGCCTACGCCCTGATAATGGAGCAAAGCAGACAATGGGTGGGGAAGGATCCGAATGCAAATGGCCTTGCCGGCAGTGGCTCCCTTGGGAAGATGCTGTCTCCAGCTTCCTGGAGCCACAGACAGTTCCAGAGAGAGTGGCAGCCTCCCTTCCACCACCAGGCTGAGGCCCAGCTCCACTCCCCTCCACCAGGCTGCTGTTCCAGCCTCCGTCAGCCCCTCCCAACCTGCTTGTCTGGAGTCTGAGCCACGTTTTTTATTTCCCTTCAGGTGCATTTCTGGTATTGCTTGGTTGCTTTCCTGAGAAGTCGGTTTGAAGAGCATCTCTATTCTTTAAAGCAAGGCATACCCATGTCCTCTTGAGCTAAAATTGTATTTTATTGAGGATTCCCTTATATTGTAATTATTTAATGGACAATGTGTCCTGCTGGGAACAGCAGCAAATATAACATTGGCAGAGGAAAAAGATGCACTTTCTGAGACACATTTGGCAAAGTAAACCCAGCTTCTTACAAGAAAAGAATGTAATGAATTTTCCTCTATTTTTAGTCACACATAAATCCTTTTATTATGTTTGAGCTCAAAACTCTATATTTTTCTTGGTCTGAAGTTAAATCTACAGGATAAGTTTAAAGGACAGCGTATTTATCTAATGCGATTTATCAAGATACCCCAAGTGAAGGGAGAGGTTTTCAGGGCCCTGGGTATCAGGGCAACCCCAGAAGAGGACCCCTCAGACACATGTGGGATTGGGAGGAAAGGGCTCCCCTCAACTTTCCTGGGAACAGACTGCATGGGGACAGAGTGCCCACTGAGGTCCTGGGAACTCCAGTTTTATAAGTGGGAGGGAATGATTTTGAACTTGGCCCCTAAGGAATTTAAAAGAAGGCCTAAGTGGTGGTGGAGGGGAGGTGACTCCATAGAAATGAAAGATGGAAAAAAGAAGAGCTCTAGCACTGGGGTCACTCTGAGTCTCTAAGTCAACCCACTTAAGGATTCAAAGTTTTAAATGCATCGCAGTTAGATGAGACCCTTGCCTTACCCAAGGGGGTGGCCAGGATCATGTAGAGAGAGGGAGGCCAGCACTGCCATCAGAGGTGTGAGCAAGTGGACCTCATGGACAAAGGAGGTTCAGTCCATGGCCAAACCCAAACGCAAACAAGGGCCACACTCTGCTGCTGGCCCCACGGGGGCAGAGAACTGGGGCTGGGAAAAGTGAACGGGAAAGAGCAGCATCCTGACTTCACAAGTGCAAGTCCCCGAAGGACACGGTGAGGAACCGCAGGGCCCTGCCAGGAATCTGGGAGGCTTTCATGTGAGTGTGGCAGGTAGCCAGGGGAGTGGCAGGCTGCTTGCCCAGCAGACCCACATTCCCGGACTGTGCCCTTTGGGTTGTTGAGAGCTCCACCATACATTCTTAACGCAGGGCCACACAATTGGGATGGGAGGGGAGTATTGCAGTTCAGGCTGTATGCAGGGCCAGAGGTCTGCCTGGCTCTCACTGCGTGCTGCCGTTAGTGGGTCAGCAGAAGCCAAAGGGTCTCAGATGTGGGAGGTGCTGATATCACTAGCTAGGGAGTGTACTCACATTCACCTCCTCTAGCATCCATCCAGCTGTCTGTGGGAAGTGCAGTGAACGCTCCTTGCAGCTGCTCATGAACACTCCATCCTTCCCACTCCCTCCTCCCCAAGGAGCCAAACTGTGCTCCTCCCCTGGGGGCCTGACAAACAGCCAGACAGAGTATGGATGGTACTCTGCCCTTGAAGGATGCTCTGGGCTTCCTTAAGCACCAGAACATGTTGCCATTCTGTCCCCACTGGCTCTAGGTGAGCAACTGAGGCAGAGACGTTTGTCTTAGTTCACTCACTGAGCAAGCAGACCCCAAGGAGGCTCAGCCACTTGTCCACGGCCAGAAACCTTGCCCTAGAGCACAGGTCTCTCTCTCCCATTCTGATGGATTTTCCACAGCCCCGCTCCCCTCAACCACTGGGATATGAGCAGCCTGTTGGAGTGATTTTTAAGAATATCCTTTCAAAATGTAACTGGTAAGAACACAAATAACTTAAAAAAATGTATCTCTATAAATTTAAAGGTTACAACATACAACTATCCTCCCTGACCCTCGGGATTATTGACAGCACAAACCGATAGGGCATCAGAAATCAAATTTTCCAGGTCAAAACACCTTAGTATAAGCTCCCATTAAAGCCTTTTGAAAAGGACCTTCGCTACCTTCAAAGACCTTTAAATGCCTTTATCTTCTCACTGCTCTGTAAGCGTGGACAGCACTGCTCTGAGCCCTTCCGATGTGGTCACCAGGTGTGTCTGACCTTGCGGCCAGAGCAGGGAACCCACAGAATGCCTGGTCCTGCATTTTCCTTTGGGAAGCATCAAAACGCACAACTGTTGTCTTGGTCTCATTTCTCAGCCAGCTCTTTGCATCCGTGTAGAGCACATATAGGTTCTGAGCTTTTTTTAACTGACTCACAGTAAGGAATCTGCTCCAAATTTTACTTTCTAAACAAGGACAATTTAAATAACCAGGAGCACCTGAATCTCTCTCAACCTAGCACAATTTTCATTCTTTTAGGGGCATAAAGGGACCACCCACTGTTCTACCTATAGAGGATGGAAGAACCAAAACCTTGGCAATTGTTGCTTCTCTCTATGAGCAAACAGAAGGACCAACCCAAACCAAATCTCACTTTTTAAGGGAATTAAGTTTGGAGATGAGGACATTAGGCAAGTTTTAATTCAGAGCTACTGGGGAATGTAGACTGATCGCAGAAGTGTACCTCCCCCGTAGTATTGAAAATTATTCTCTCTCCATACACCATCACTGATGCCAGAACTCTGGCTAATGTACTGGCAACTGAAGAAACGAAACAAAACTCCAAAATTACCGAGTCCTTTTGATTAGATTTTTTTCCTGGTATTATTAATGTGCAATTACATGAGCAACTATGGTTACTAGACTCCCCCTATTATCAAGTCCCCACCACATACCCCATTACGGTCACTGTCCATCAGCATAGTAAGATGCTATAGAATCACTACTTGTCTTCTCTGTATTATACTTCCTTCCCCATGATCCACCCCTACATTATGTGTGCTAATCATAATGCCCCTAATTCCCCTTCTCCCTCCCTTTCCACCCATCCGCCCCAGTCCCTTTCCCTTTGGCAACTGTTAGTCCATTCTTGGGTTCTGTGAGTCTGCTGCTGTTTTGTTCCTTCAGTTTTTCTTTGTTCTTATACTCCACAGATGAGTGAAATCATTAGGTACTTGTCTTTCTCCACCTGGCTTATTTCACTGAGCATAATACCCTCCAGCTCCATCCATGTTGTTGCAAATGGTAGGATTTGTATTCTTCTTATGGCTGAATAATATTCCATTGTGTATATGTACCACATCTTCTTTATCCATTCATCTACTGATGGACACTTAGGTTGCTTCCATTTCCTGGCTATTGTAAATAGTGCTGCGATAAACATAGGGGTGCATATGTCTTTTTCAAACTGGGCCTCTTGCATTCTTAGGGTAAATTCCTAGGAGTGGAATTCCTGGGTCAAAAGGTATTTCTATTTTGAGTTTTTTGAGGAACCCCCATACTGCTTTCCATGATGGTTGAACTAATTTACATTCCCACCAGCAGTGTAGGAGGCTTCCCCTTTCTCTACATCCTCGCCAACATCTGTTGTTGTTTGTCTTTTGGATGGTGGCCATCCTAACTGGTATGAAGTGATATCTCATTGTGGTTTTAATTTGCATTTCTCTGGTGATTAGTGATGTGGAGCATCTTTTCATGTGCTGTTGGTCATCTGAATTTCTTCTTTGGAGAAGTGTCTGTTCAGCTCCTCTGCCCATTTTTTAATTGGTTCATTTGCTTTTTGTTAGTTGAGGTGTGTGAGCTCTTTATATAATTTTGATGTCAACCCCTTATCAGATATGTCATTTATGAATATATTCTCCCATACTGTAGGATGCCTTTTTGTTCTACTGATGGTGTCCTTTGCTGTACAGAAACTTTTTAGTTTGATGTAGTTCCACTTGTTCATTTTTGCTTTTGTTTCCCTTGCCCAGAGAGATATGCTCATGAAGAAGTTGCTCATGTTTATGTTGAAGAGATTTTTGCTTACGTTTTTTTCTAAGAGTTTTATGGTTTCATGACTTACATTCAGGTCTTTGATCCATTTTGACTTTACTTTTGTGCATGGGGTTAGACAATGATCCAGTTTCATTCTCTTACATGTAGCTGTCCAGTTTTGCCAACACCAGCTGTTGAAGGGGCTATCATTTCCCCATCATATGTCCATGGCTCCTTTATCATATATTAATTGACTATATATGGTTGGGTTTATATCTGGGCTCTCTATTCTGTTCCACTGGTCTATGGTTCTGTTCTTGTGCCAGTACCAAATTGTCTTGATTACTGTGGCTTTGTAGTAGAGCTTGAAGTTGGGAAGTGAGATCCCCCCTGCTTTATTTTTCCTCCTCAGGATTGCTTTGGCTATTCAGGGTCTTGTGTGGTTCCATATGAAATTTAGAACTATTTGCTCTAGTTCACTGAAGAATGCTGATGGTATTTCAATAGGGATTGCATTGAATCTGTAGATTGCTTTAGGCAGGATGGACATTTTGACAATATTAATTCTTACTATCCATGACCATGGGATGTGTTTCCATTTATTGGTATCTAATTTCTCTCACAAGTGTCTTTCATTTCCTTGGTTAGGTTTATTCTTAGGTATTTTATTCTTTTTGATGCAGTTGTGAATGAAATTGTTTTCCTGATTTCTCTTTCTGCTAGTTCCTCTTTAGAGAATAGGAATGCAAGAGATTTCTGTGTATTAATTTTGTATCCTGAAACTTTACTGAATTCAGATATTAGATCTAATAGTTTTAGAGTGGATTCTTTAGGGTTTTTTAATGTAAAATATCATGTCATCTGCAAACAGGGACAGTTTGATTTCTTCCTTACCAATCTGGATGCCTTTTATTTCTTTGTGTTGTCTAATTGCTATGGCTAGGACCTCCAGTACTATGTTAAATAAAAGTGGGGAGAGTGGGCATTCTTGTCTTGTTTCTGATCTTATAGGGAAAGTTTTCAGCTTCTCACTGTTAAGTGTAATGTTGGGTGTGGGTTTTTCATATATGGCCTTTATTATGTTGAGGTAGTTGCCCTCTATACCCATTTTGTTGAGAGTTTTTATCATGAATGGATGTTGAATTTTGTTGAATGCTTTTCCAGCATTGATGGAGATGATCATGTGGTTTTTTTCCTTCTTTTTGTTGATGTGATGGATGATGTTGATGGATTTTCTAATATTGTACCATCCTTGGGTACCATCTGGGTGGGGGGCAGGCAGAGAACAGATGGAAAAATGGGGAGTGGGATGGAACAGATGGAAAAACGGGGAGAACAGGGGGAAAAACGGGGAGTGGGATGTATTGCATTCTTCTACTTTTTGGAAATCTTTAAGGAAGATGGGTATTAGGTCTTTACTTTATGTTTGATAAAATTCAGCAGTCTTTTGGTTAGATGTTTTGTTCACAAGACCAGTGTGTCAGTGGTGATCTTCTTCCTTAGTTAATGAAAGTGTACCTGCAGCTTACAAAAGGTAGTTGGCTCAGCAGATGCATTTGCATGTGATCATAACCCCATACAAGGCCAAAATGTCTCTGTACATTTAAGAAATAAAATCCAACACATAAGCCAAACCAACCAAAAACCATAAAGTAAGTGAAACGAAAAATCTTGAAAACAGTATTTTTCCTTCCAAGTGCAGTCTTGGCTCCAGAGTGACTTCTTAGAAAGACTCTGCACCATTTGTTCTCTGCCTGACCCCACCCAGATGGGTTCTCTGCCCTGTTCTGTGCCCAAGGGGATTGGCCTCTGCAGAACTCATCACCCCAACAGCCTGTCTGTTGGATTTCTGGCTGGATTCTGCCACTGGGGCAGATTGGCAGGAGACTGGAGGGCAGAGAGTGAGAGCATGGACTAGGGTATCTCTTCCCTGCTCCGTACATTGGCTCTGATCTCTAATTCTCACCAGGTCCCACAAGGCCAGCTCTCAAGTGCTCCAACACCGCCTTTCCTCTTCTTGCCCCTTAGCTCCTGTACAGATCATGGCTTCCCAGTGCTGCAACAACATTGTCGTTGGTGCCCTGACTTGCCCACAGCTCTGTGTGTGGTCCCGTCATCATACTCTTTGCCTGGATCATCTGGCATGAATTTTGTTTCCTCCTGGGACCCAGGCATGGATCCTCTTTACCACTGAAAATTAATGAATCACCTGTCCCGCAGTGCCGCTCCACTCTCTGGTCCATTTATCACCTCCACTGTAGTTTTTGCATTTCTATTGGTCTCCTCCTTAGACTGTGGGCTCAGTGACTTACCTACCTTCCACCCTTAGCATCTGGTACACTATCAGGCCAATAACGGGCAGTTAACTGATAACTGCTTGAGTGAACGTGTACTTGTAGGTTAAACAAGCAGGGCCTAAACGCTCTTTGGAGACAAGCGCTGCACACTTTACTTCTCACTGTGATCTGCACATTCATTGTGTGCACCCTCACCATGCTGGGCCCTGTGCTGGCTGATAGGGACAGAACTGTGAACAAGAAACACGACCTTCAACGAATTTATAATCTATGGGAGGGTTGAGGGAGCTGACAAGAAAATGGGTAGTTACAAAACTGTGTGTGGTAAATGCTGACCACAGGAAAGGAGGGTGCTTTGCAAACATCCAGGGAAAATCCAATCCACACTGGGAGTGGGCTGCTGGGGGCAGCCTAAGCCAGCACCGGCAATATAAAAGGCTGGCAGGCCAGGCAGGCTGTATGGCTGAGTGAGTTCAGCCAGGTGGGAGCTGAATGAACAGAGCACAGCTTGTCTAAAGTGGACCGTTGAGCTCACTTTGAGCAAATGGAGCTCTGGGGCTGTGTGGGGCCAGTGTCTTCCCAATTTCAAGAGTAGTTAAAGAGTGGGATTTTTATTTTAAAATGTCCAGAACTCATCCTGAAATATAAAAATATAAAGGGAAATGAACAATATATGTCAGTAGACCAGATGCTGCCAGCACCTCACTGCTAGCCCAAACTGCTGGCCACAAGAATGAACAAGCATTAACGGGGTACAGATCTGTGTGGTGTGGGTGTGAGTGTGTGTGCACACACATGTACACATGTTGGGGGTAGGAGTAGGTGCTTCAGGGAAAGAGGATTCCAGGTAAAAAAACAACAACATGAGTGGATTCCCAAAACAAAGTCAGGTTGAGAAATTTAGTATAGCTGAAGGATGGAATATGCAAGAACGGCTTGCAATAGATGAGGCTAGATCTGCAAGCAGGGCCAGGTGATGAAGGATCCACAGCGTGGGGGGCACTGCTGGCTGCCTGACCACCACCCTCTCTGGCTCCTGGAATCTCTGCAGTATGTAGTTACTAGGCAGCATGGGACTGGGAGGAGAGAAAGCCCCTCCCCAGATGGTGATCTTGGAAGTCCCATTACCTTTCCAGTCACTGATTTGACATTGGCAAGAATGCAATACATCCCACTCCCCGTTTTTCCCCCTGTGGAAATATCCTAGCTACCGTCTGGGGGTCAAAACAAAAACCAACCCCAGAAGACATATCAATATGCTGGGAAGGCAGGCAGACCCTGCCTCGTGAGGAGATGGGCTGGTGAACTAACAGGGTCTTATGCCTCTTTTCCTGGGATTCTTGTTATGTGAGTAGTACAGTTTCTTATTGTTGGTCCATTACAAGTTGGACTGTTTAATAATTATTGTAGGAAGTGTATGAAGTGAATCACCAAGTTGCTGAGTTTGAACTTTGTTCTGGGGGTGCTGGGAAGCCACTGAGGGATTTTAATGAGGAATCTGTCCTATTCAGATCTGTTTTAGAAGGATTACCCTGGCTATGGTAAAGATAAATGGTTGGAGTTAAGAAATGTTGAAGAGAGGAACAGGCATGTTTTATTTTGCCCCAGAAACCCTAGATTCCTTGAGGGTAGGAATCATGCTTCATTAGTCTGTCCCAGAGCTTTTCATACAACTGGCCCTCTGTGTTTGCTCCGTGACTGAGGTCCATGGCTGAGGGGTCTCCTCCCTTCCTTTCCTGTAAGAACAGCTGGAGGTCAGCTGCCACACGTGTCACATATTACATGCCCTAGGATTCTTGCCAAGAATTGCTAGTTAACTTGTCTTGGTTTTTTCTTTCTTTCCTCTCCTCCTCTTCTCTTCTCTTCTCTTCTCTTCTCTTCTCTTCTCTTCTCTTCTCTTCTCTTCTCTTCTCTTCTCTTCTCTTCTCTTCTCTTCTCTTCTCTTCTCTTCTCTTCTCTTCTCTTCTCTTCCCTCCCTCCCTCCCTCCCTCCTTCCTTCCTTCCTTCCTTCCTTCCTTCCCCTTTTCTTCTAAGGCATGCACTATTCTTGTAGCCAGAACCCACTATATAATTTACAGAGCCCAGTACAAAATGAATACTGTAGGGATTTTTGTCCAAAATGAAGGGAAAATGTACCATAAAGGTGTTAAAATATCCAGGTTCTTCCTTCCCTACACGTAACTCCTCTGCTTTTGGACTTCCTTATAAAACACCAGTTGAAAGAATTATTAAGACTTCAAAGATGGTGAGAGCAGAGCAGTGAGTCCCAAGCCAGGGACGCATTTGAGGGTGTGAGATCACACAGGTCACGTGCCCGTGAAGCCAGTGCTGCCTCAAGATTTGAGGTACACAGGGAGATGGAGGGGCACACGGGGGTGGGTCTCTAGGCTGCTGACTACCTTCTAGCTGGTGACTTCATCACTTTATAAACACAGCTTACTTCAGATTTATTTTTATGTACTCCTATTTATCTATATGTATTATGTTTTCCAGTTATAAAACCTTATGTGAGTGATGAAGATGAGTTCAAGTCTAATGGATTTTCTAACTGTCCCTCTCCTGGGACCCTTCTCTTTGTTTCCTTGGTTGTTTTAGATATTTCTCCCTTCTCATTCATTCTGTTCTAACTTCTCAGGAGCCATTCAGACTCGTGAGTCCCATTTGCACACTGCTTTATGATCCTGCCCCATAATAAGTAAACTCAGAATAGAGTTCAGGGGTGAATTAAAGGGTTAGCCTTTTCCCAAAGCACTGACAGACCAAGAAAACTGTATCCCATCAGAGAGCTCAACCAAATCTCTCCAGGGAAACAATGACATCCATTCTTCCCCCTCGTGGCTGAAAGAAACTGTCCATGGTTCTTCCATGGAGGCTTTGTTTCTCAGTGAAGGACTAGAGCCATGCCATGCCCTCCAAGAGTGACAGGTCTGCAGTTATCCTGATAGCAGGATGCGCATCACCCCAGGCCCTGCTGGGGTGAATCCAGGGTGTCTCCTCCACCTGTGCGGACACCATTATTATTTCTGCCTTACAGCTCCAGGATGAAAAGAACTTTAGTCTCATTTGGTCCTGGTAGGTAGGACACCTACATTTCCCAGTGTCCCCTGCAGATAAGTAGGGCCATGTGACTGATTTCTGGCTATGGATAAAATGAAGGTTCCTGTGGCCAGGATTCTCACTGGGCCCTGGTTGGGTGGCTCACTACACACATGTGGGCAATATGTTGCTATTGACTCTATATAAAGAGCTCTGCCCAGGGCTCTGGGTGACATGGTGGCAGGGCCACAAGGCTGCAGGAGAGCAGAGGCTGGAGTGGTGGCAGCACTGAGGACAGAGACTGAGACGGCTGTGTGGGCAGAGAGGCCCAGAGGCAGAGACCGGCTTGCTGCATGCAGACTCGCTCGGAGTGGATGGGATTCTAGTGATTGACCTGCCACCATGGGAATAAAGTTGGGTATAAACCCTTTCAGTCCAAGAACTTTCCATTGTCATTTTTCGGTCTCATTGAATCCATAGCAAACTTGCCAGGAGCTGAAACCCATTGGCAAGACACTGGCCAAGAGAGCTGTGGATAAAATGAAAGTTCCTGTGACCAGGATTCTCACCTGGGCCTGGTTGGTTAGCTCACAACACATGTGTGGGCAGTAGTTGTTATTGACTCTATATAAAGAGCTCCACCCAGTCCTCTGGGCAACATGGTGGCAGGGCTGCAGGGCTGCAGGAGAGCAGAAGCTGGAGTGGTGGCAGCACTGAGAACAGAGGCCCAGAGGACGGCTGTGCAGGCAGACAGGCCCAGAGGCAGAGACTGGCTTGCTGCCTGCAGACTCACTCTGAGTGGACAGGATTCTAGCGATTGACCTGCCACCATGGGAATAAAGGTGGGTATAAACCCTTCCACCCCAAGAACATTCCACTGTCATTTCTTTGGTCCCACTAAATCCATAGTGAACTTGCCCGGGGCTGAAACCCATTGGCAAGATAAGAGCATGGTCAGAAATTGCAAGTGCCCCTCTCAGGCCTGGCCTCTGACACACCCGTGATGTCCTCCCTCTTTTTCCCACTGTGGTGACCTTAGGCCACGTGTTGAAGATGCCTGTGCCATGATGGAAGGTTCTTTGTTCCTAGATCATCATCTGGAGAGGTGCTGCCCAACCCATGTGGGCTGTGATGTCAGCAAGAACTGCATTGTCGTCATTTTAAGCTAGTCAGATTTTGTTTTGTTTATTTGAATAATTAACCAACCTTAAATTCAACAAGAATTCTTCAGATATAGGAAAGCTGAGAGGAAAGATGATTGACACAGGCCCTTAACAAAGTCAAAAAGGAAAAGAGAATTTGGAGCTTTAGGTATGGTTTGCTCTGAGAGCTGGAGATAACTGTTGACTTAATAATCCAGCTCTGTGTCTTCCCCACGTGCCCCACACGCATCCAAAGATCTCCATCACCCAATGACATCACCAGACAATGTGCAAATGACTCTGATGGATCCTGTAATGTGGGAACAAAATATGCAGCACCACAGAGAAGCCCAGGCAATGCACAGCCTGGCAGCTGCTGACAGTCAGCATTCACCTGAGGCCAATGTCAGTAATACAAGCTGTCCGTTTCTGACCGAGAAGAGGAGACAAAGCCGGAACTAGACGGAGTGGATGAAAACCCAAAGGTGAGTTTTGCTAGAGTCCTGCCATGACGGACGTGAGAAGAGCTCTAAACAATTAGGGTGCAGGTAGCAGGCAGCATTAGTGCCAGGAGAAGCCCAACCACCACACCCTGCTGAGAGGACCACCACCCTGAAGCTGGTCACTGGTTCATCCCAGGACACCAGGTGGGGTGTGGGAGGGGAGAGGGGAGGGAGGGGAAAGACAGTGAAGAAGAATTGGCTTGGTAGAGGGAAGCTTGTAAAGAATCCTAAATAAGGAGCAAAGCCTTCTCAAATGGTTCAGGAGAGAATGTCCAAAAGGCCGGCTCCTTCACCATGACTGGTTGAGCTCCCTGCAATAGTAAGAAGGGTCAAGACAGCCAGAAAGCAAAGACTTAATCTTAATCTTCATCTACAGACAAGACTGAATTCCTGCAGCTTCTGGGAGGGATTTCAGCCATCTAAACAAGACTTCTCAGCTCATGATCATAACCTCGGATGCAGAGATAATGGGGAGACTGAACAGCATTTGCACAAGTGAGCTATGATTATGCAATGATTGGCCTTGGCAGGGAGGAAAATGGGCTGGGGGGGCAGGGATGGCAAGTGATCTCAGGGCCTTTGTGCTTGCTATGCCCTCTGTCTGGAAGGATAGAGGTGTGTACCCGGCTGCTACCTCACTCCCTTCACTTCTCTATTTTCTGACCACCACTGGCAAAATAATCCCCCTTGAAAACTCCATCTCCTTACCCTGCCTTCATTTGCCTTCATTACATTCTTTTCCCTGATATTCAGTTATCTGTCTGTCTTCCATGAGGGCATGAACTTTGTTGTGTTTTTCATTATGTTCACATGGTTTAGAAGTGGCCACTAGAATGTAAATGTTCAACAAACACTTGCTGAGGAATCTCTCTTGCTAACTCACATTAGTCACCAAAGGCCATTTGGAGAGCTGTGCTGAGAAAGATTTGGAGCATCAGAGAACGGCAGTGAAGACTGAAATTTGCCCAGTTATGGGGGGACGCTGGCAACACGACTGCCTAGTGCTGGGCTGTAAACAGTGCCTAGTTTGGACTTTCCTAATGTTCTAGTTGATAAGTCAACATTCTGGGTTTACAGGTGGAAGACATCTTGTAACAAAACATGGCAGGCAGAGAGGTTTCAGCTGGAAAGACACAGGTCAGGGCAGAGTGTGGAACAGGCAGGCTGCGGCGGGATGTAAGCTGGGTGGGGGGGTGCTTCTCGAGGCAGGGGCTGTTTAGATCTTGCCCAGGGAGAGGGAGAGAGGATCGAGCTGAGGAGGGGTATGTATGCATGGCCCCCCTGGCCTCCATGGCATCTTCAGGTCACCCAGAGTGCCCTGCCCCCTGCAAGTTCAGAGCAGACTTTGAAGAGCTGGTGAAAGAAGAGTAAGCAGGGGAGAAATGAGCCTACAGGCTAAGGTGTCACTAGGCGATGTCTTTTAAACACTCCTTAAATTTGGATCTGTGGCCCGATTTCTCTTGGTTCATTAAGCAAAATTTGACAGAAAGGGAACTTTCCTCTTTTTTTCACATTGGAGAGTCTGCCAGACCAGGCAATGCCAGGATTCTTTTTCATCCTATTTTTGATGATAAATCAATTGTGAGCTCTTCAGAGAGTGTCCTGAGAACCATGCCAGGGCCCAGCGCCATAAGTGCTGGCTGCCCAGGGCTGCATGCACTCCCTCTCTGTCTCTCTCTACAAAGCAAACAAAGGAACATCACTGAGCACCTTGGAACGGCCTCGCCTCGCTTCTGGGACAGGACACAGAGCTGATGGGCACATCTTTACTTCTCCCTGCAATGTGTATTCTTGTGTGACGATCTTTCCTCCCCACTTCTGAGAGTCTCTTCCAGCCAAATGATGATAAACATAATACAAACACCACTCACAGAAGAGATGGTCTCTTATTAGTTCTCAGAAAGGCCTGAATCTCCTTCCAGGCTCCTCTTTATAACTGGGAACCAGCCGACGGCTGGGACTGAAAGAAATAGAACAGGAAACACCACATTTTAGAAATATGGTTATGCTTCTAATGGTAAGACAAGTCTGAGCCTGGGCCTTAGAGCAGTCTTTTGTTTAGCCTCAGGCACAATTGTACTATTATGATTTTATGATTGATTAAGATTGGGGTTTTAAGTGATTTAATTGTGTCTCTCTTGAAGTGGTGCCACTTTATCTCTACAGATAGGGAGAAAATAATACATAGCTTCACATTTGTAGTATTTTTTTCTGAGCAATTTTTTGGGCTTCAGAACTAATTTCTTGTGCAGAAGAGACATGGAAATGTCAGGAAATCATGCAGCTTCCCATTTTGGTGGTCACCTCTTGGGATGAGCTGTAGTGACCTGAGTTTCTGCTTCTGGTACATTAGCTCTTTTTACGTGAATATAATTTTACACAAATGATCCCAAATCCCAGGTTATTCATTTCTCAATTGTTTATCATTCACTTTTAGCCATTCAAAAGCCTCCTAGTTATAGACTATAAACAGCTCTTGCCACCTGCTGAGTGACTTTGTTGACACCACTTGGAATTAGCAGCCACTAGGGTTTTTCTCTACAAATCTACAGGCCTGGGCCCAGATACTGCAGCTCATTAGTGGGCACAAATTGAGGCCTAGCAGGTGAGTGCCCTCAGGCACTTGTCACTTCACTTTGACCACCGCCTGGTCTGATAAAATGGACGGAGCCAGCAAGTGGGGCTTTCCTTCCGCTGGGACTTTTGAACTTACATAAAATGAGACAGTGTACGGGCTGCGGCAGTTAAGGGCTCACCAGAGAAACTGGCACAAATGTGTGTCTCCCCAGTCACTCCAGGAAAAGATTCCAGTGGATGGCAGCAGGCCAAGTGACAAAGCTAAAGGCACAATGGGAAGGACCCCGTGAGGCTGCACAGCGGGAGGTGAGGAACACGCTGAAAACTGACCAGTTACTCCAAAGAAGTCAAGATGCCGGCTTTGCACCTGGTGCTGAATTTGCGAGTGACTCACTGGCCTCATGTGCATCATTGGTCAGAGGCGGGTGGTGCATATGGGCATCTTCTGGGCCTTTCCTGCTCTGTCCTCTCCCAGGCCTGCCCTGAGGAGGAGGCCACAGGGGGAGTTTCTGCAAGTCAGAGATGCTGGGCCTCCTGGCAGGTTTCCACCGTTCCTGGAGGCTGTTCCCTTTCATGGGGGGCTCTCTGTCCACCCTGCTGCACCCCCCTTCCCCCACCTGCAGTGGGAACAGAGCCTGGGGATCTCCTGGCCCACATCCTCTACTCAACAGAAAAGCAAAATCATCCCAGGATGTCTGGGAAGAAAGCCACTTCTTAATGAAAAACAAATGAGGGCCATTATACCTAAATGATAGTTATTAATTGATGCCAGAGACAAAAATGTACAAATCACTATGGTGGCATTTTTGTTGCCAAAACAAAGTAAACTGGTGGAAGGCCACAGAGGTAAATCTATTCCTCTTCAATAACGCTCCTTCCTGGCTGAACCACCATCCTGGTTTACCTGGGCTGTTCCAGGGTTGGCTCCTGGGCAAGCCAGGACAGTCAGTCACCCCGCTTCTAGTTTATATCACAGTAACTGGTTCAGGATGGTGTAATTCAAATGACTAAGTCTTTTTTCAGACTGGATATAACAACAATCTAACAGCTGACTCACCTCCTTAGCTTTATCTGAGTGTTTTGAGAAACCACCTGTGAATCTGCTCAGCAGGTAGGCAGGCCCTGGTGGCTCTGGAGGCAGGTCACAGCATCTTGGATCCCGGTTCCAATTCCTACCAGCTGCCTAAGGTTGGCCAGTTGTCATTCACTCCCTCTGTGCCACAGATTCTTTACCTGTAAAGTGGGGATGATAGCAGAGCCTGTGTCAGAGGTTGTTATCTGAATTAGATGAGCTGAGACACGCAGGAGGCTTAGCACAGCACCTGGCACGCAGTCAGTCAGCGTTAGGCCTTTGTCATCATCATCATATTCTCCCCTTCCTACGTCCTGACCTACTGCCAAGTACAGCAAGGTTAGAGTAAACGGAACTCTTAAGTGCACATTAAACCCTCACGTCATTACTCAACTGGTGTGATCGCTGTGCTATTAAACATTTCTTCTTCGAGACCTAAGAACATGATTTTTTTTCTTCATGGTTCTGCTCTTGTGTGGAACCTTCCCACACCCTTTGGCTGTGGCTGCTCCATGCTCCTCAGAGAAGGGCCCCGGGTAGCTCCCTTGCAGCCCCCCATTCCAAAGCTCTCTCCTCAACCTGTAGTTCAAATGTCTTTTGCCCTGTTGTCTTCCATCTCTACTCTAGGGCTCTAGCTGCCCACACCCTGCCCTGCTCACCTACACACACACATACGCATACACACATACACAATACACACTCATACATACATACCACATACACATATAAACATATTCAAATACACAGACCTATACGTACATACCACACACACACATTGTGGATAAAATGAGAGTTCCTGTGGCCAGGATTCTCACCTGGCCCTGGTTGACTAGCTCACTGCACACCTGTGGGCAGTACATGGCTGCTGACTATATAAAGAGCTCCGCCCGGTGCTCTGGGCATGACACGGTGGCAGGGCTGCAGGAGAGCAGAGCAGAGGCTGGAGTGGTGGCATGCTGAGGCCCAGAGGCCCAGAGGATGGCTGTGCAGGACGACTGTGCAGAGAGGCCCAGAGGACGGCTATGAGGACAGAAGGGCCCAGAGGCAGAGACTGGCTTGCTGCATGCAGACTCGCTCTGAGTGAATGGGATTCTAGTGACTGACCTGCCACCTGGAAATAAAGTTGGGTATAACCCTTTCACCCCAAGAGTGTTTTGCTGTCAATTTCTTTGGTCACATTGAATCCATAGCAAACTTGCCTGGGGCTGAAACCCATTGGCAAGACACACATGCAAACACACACGTGCATACACGCACATTCACCCACATATACATGTACACATACACATACGTTTCCCCACACACACCCATTGTATTCCACATTCCTAGTGAGCTGTGGACTCTAGCTCATTCCCAGAGAGCATGGCAGGGTGTTTCTACCATTTCCACTTGGATTTAAAGGGGGGGCCTTTTCCTAATGAACCTTTAGGAGAGAAAAAATAGCACTTATAAAAGGAAATAATATGTGATGTTCTCCACTGTCATTTCACAAATAACAATTATGCAAATACCAAATACCAAAAGTTTTGTGTATGTAGATGCTGGTCATTCATTTATTGAACAAATAACCACAATTGCTTTGTTTGTCTCTAGGACTTTATAGTTTAGAAAAATGTCTCCTGACATATCAGTACATTTAATGAGGAACTTTTATGTGTTGGGCACTGCTTTTGATGCTGTGAAATTGTCTGGCCTTGGAGTATGTGTCTGCTTGGGGGAAGCTCAAATGTTAAATATTTGGGGTGAGGCAGAGGCCCAGAAGTATCAACTGGAGGTGGAAGGAAGAGAGGCTGATCTGGGTGCACAGAGTACAGTCGGTGGTTGTGCATCATGGTGGACTGGTACAGCGGTTCTGACTTCAGAAATGATTGGCTCCAAGTGACCCATCAGACAGCCCAGGGGAAGCAGAGGAAGACTGAGTCCTGGCTCCTGGAGGTCTCCTGACAGCATCTAGAGAAGGAGATTTGGGGCCCCGGAACCATGGAGCTGGAGAATGAGATGGCAAGAGGCAGGCAGAGGGTAGTAGCCAGGTGGGCTGCATCTCAGGGCAGGACACCCATTGCAGAGGGAAATCAAGGAAGGAGGGGACCAAGAAAGGAAGCTCCGGGCAGATGGGAGGTGGGGTGTGCAGGTTGGGTAGATACTTCTGGCTCTCTGGATCCTTGTCCGACTGAAAGGGAGGGAGGGAGGGAGACGCACAGGGTGGCGATGGCATTTGTGGCTGCAGCTGCCACCTACCTTATCTCAAGCCCCAGCATCCCCAGGTGGGGGCTGGAAACTGGCACTCTGTGTGTCAGTTAGGGTCCTGGCAGAATGCAGACAGGACATGCACATTTGGTAGTTGAGCATTTTATAAAGGAGCTTTGTTAAAGGTATGGGCAGAGTTTAGGGAAATCAACAAAAAGGGAGCAGTACCCTCTACTAGAAACAACCACTGCCACCCCTAAGCCTCAGCAGAACCCAGAGAGTGGTGGTTTATGTGGAGAAGGTTGTCTGATGGAAACTGTGGCCTGCTGTGGAGGACACAGCCAACCTGAGCGTTCCAGGATGCAGGCAGTTGGCAGAAAAACATCTCTACCTCACTCCTCTCCCACCCTCTAATCCTTGTCTGGTACCTCCCATTGACCAAATCACCCAGAAGGCAGAGGGCAAGTAAGTGTGTCTGTTCGGATAGTTCATGCAGGCCAGCCTTCTGGGGAAAGAGGATGGAGGAGAAGCATGGGGCATGAGTGTGGAGGGACAGTGTGAAATATCTAGAAGACTACCCTTTTGCCCCTTAGCTTCCTTAATTGTCTTTATCTGGAAAATAATTGTTATTTCCAACCAAGGGCACATAAAGTCCTCTATATTTTGGTAGGAAGTGAGAAACGTGACATTGCCCTAAAGCAGACAGTGATGTGCCTACCCTGTATATGCAAACCGATTCTGATGATCTCTGTTGATATGCATGGGGAAGGAGGATATGTTAGGACTATAGTGGATACCAGATACCATGGACCATGTTGATTTGCTTTAGTGATTTCTCCACAACCAGAACCACAGTTGTGATCATCGTCACCATCTGATTAATGTGTGATCAGTTAGTTACTCTCCAGGAGCTGTTGGGCTGTTGCAGTATATGATTCACCTAGAGACGTGGCTGGAGTCTCCACCCCTGCAGATGTCAGATCTTTGCTAGCAGCATTAATCTCTGCCATTCCCAAGAACATGGCATTCCTTTAGTTTACTTTCTTAATGATGGTGTTGGGGGCAATTTTAGAGACTTCTACTTGGCTCTTGGCATTGAAGTAGTCTTCACTCCATAGGTCAGGAACCAGTGTTGGGACTGGGCTAGTTACTGAATATATCCAGTCTCACTCTAATTCTGATAGTGGGAAAATTCATCACCAGATGGGTTCATGGTCTCATGACCCACTGTGAAACAGTTGAACGACTTCATCAGTCACTTACCTCTAAATATCCCCACTGTGGTTTTTTAGTTCTCTAGAAATTAGCACCATTTCAGAGCCAATATCTAATAACTCCTGGGAAGTCTGGTTATCTCAGGGCACAGTCCTGGAAAATAGCATCATGTTCCTCTGGGGAAGGCTTGGAAGAATACTCACAGTGTACACAGCTCAGGATCCTTCTTCAAAGGAACCCAGGCATTCCCCTCAACTGAGAAGTTCTTGGTCTGTGAACTGGCCTATGTCTCAGAACTCAGAAGAGACCTTGAATTCCTACTGTGGCAACTCAGGTTAGGTTTCTACCCATGAGACATAGAATTTGTCAGGCAGCACCCTAGAAAGCTGCCCATCTATTTCATTCCCAGAGGAACCCTAGGGACCCCACCTCTGGTCATATGCAGATCAAAATATTTTGGTGACAGTTCATTGCTTATTATGGTCACTGCACCTACCTTACCTCTGAACGTTAAATACCACCTCTTGGTTTCTAAACTTCCAGGTTCTCCTTGAGATCAGGGAACCCAATACATTGCCACACCTACCAATATCTCCAGCCTGCCGAGGACTGCCACCTCAGAGCTTTGCCTGGATCCCAGGGCCCTTTTCACCCGTGCATTTGGATGGCCTTGGGGCATGGAGGGCCCTCCCACAGTTTAGAGTAATGAGATGTCTAAACAGGTTGCCCTTCGTAGATCCATCCCACCCTCCCATCCCCCTTAATCTTCAGACACTCTCCTCTTCCAGTACCCTTTTAATGCTACTCAAAGCTTACCTTTAGCATAGATATCACCTGGAAGCTTGTTAGAAAGGCAGATTCAGTCTTAGTTCACATCTAATTAATCACAATCTCTGAGGGTGAGGTCCAGGAAACTGTTGTAATAGGCTCACCAAGTTTACAAGGCATTACAGGATAGTTCCAGCCTCATTGGCCATAGGCCACCATTTGAGTCCAGGCTTCAATTAATCCTAAAAATTATGTCACTTTCAGGTGCAAAACTCAGCACTTCAAATCCCAAATCCTTAGCAAGTACACCTATACCAATGATTTGGTCTGATTATGCTTTGTATTTCTTCTTCCTTGGTTTTATAGCCTCTGAATTAACTTCCATACACGCTTCCTAGACTCCTGCCAGTAACACTCAGCAAAGCTCTGCACCTCCCTCGTGTGTATAGGTTATTACCTTCCAGAGCAGGTCTTGTACAGTCTTATCAGGGCTACACTGGACTGGAAGTTGCTTTAGGGTCTAGAGGTAAAGAGAGGTGGTGGCAACAGGTCTTCTTATACAACTGCCCAGCTGCAATTACTGAAAGGCTGCAGGGAAGGTGTTTTTGGGAAGGGGTGAAGGTCTTATTTCCAGTATCAAAAGATTAAGGGAAATTTGGGAGTTCAAAATTCTCAGCCTCTTTATATCTCCCCAAATGTCCCTAACCCTGTGTCTTCGTGTATATCTCATTTTTAGCAGTGTCCTAGTACAGTGACATGAGAAATCTTGGCATAAGAGACTTGGCATGGCTGGGCACCTAACTGGTGAAGCAACACCCTCTTTGTTACAACCAGCTCTAATCTCGGCCCTCAGGTATGCCTGCCCTACAGCTATAGAAATAAGGGACTCCTTCAATTGCTGCCATAGACTTTCTGACTTTGGAGTGTTTGGGTTTTCCTATGTTTTTGTCATTTCCCTATATACATTCCTCAGAGCTATCAAGCCCACAGCACTTATCATCACTATTACTCCCTGTGCTGGGTTGGATGGTGCCCACCCCCCCCCCCCACCAAAATTCACATCCACCTAGAACCTGTAAATGCAAACTGACTTGGGAATAGAGTCTTAAGATATAGTAAGTTAAGGAGTAGGTCATACTGGGTTAGGGTGCATCTTAAATGTGATATGACTGGTGTCCTTATAAAAAGAAGGAAGTTTGGACGCAGATGCCCAGGGGAGAAGACCATATGAAGATGGAGGTAGGGGTTGGGGTGATGCTTCTATAAGCCAAAGAATGCCAGTGATTTCTGGCAACCACCGGAAGCTACAAGAGGCAATGAGGCAGCCTCCCCTAAAGCCTGTGGAGAGAGCATGGCCTCTGCAGTGGGGAGTATTTCAGGTCACTTGGCTCGGGAGGGCTAATGCTTTCCGTGGGAGGCTGGTTTGAAGTGTCACCAGCAGCTGAGTTCTCCCTACCTCTTGCTGGTCAGCAGGCATGGAGGCCCACCCAGGCAAGGGTGCACCAGTCCTGGTACCGTTCCTGGGCACCCTTCCACCCACCCACCTTCATTCTGCCCTTTCACTTCTCTGCTTTCATCTGTTTCTCTCTCCCTGCATCCAGATTGTATTTTCTCTTCTTCCTATTTTTGCTTACCCACTGTAAGGGGAAAATAACTTCCCAGCCTGGGACAAAATACCTTTGAAGCTAAAATCAAAGGGAGAAATAAAGTGGAAGAAACCCATCTATTGCTTACAAGCAGTCATCCACTTCTGCTCACTGGTGTGTCTCACGACCCACCCAACCTCTCTGATCCAGACATGCCCCACTCTCCCTTGTGATCACCTACTGATACGGAGAGGACTACTCTCCACCTCTTGGAAGCACTATGGAGATGCACTAAGGCCAGGAGAGAGCTTCTGGAAATATTGCAGTTTTACCCACACCCACATACTTCTGACATTCTGACTCATCTCTCTATTCGAATAGTTTTAAACATTTTCCTGCCATTTCTTGCATCACAAGCCCTCTGATGCTATGCTCCCACTTAATACCCCACAGTGATACCCTTTCTTCTCTTATAGCCTCATTTTTTCCCTAAGAAAACTAACTGCATTGCATACCCAGCTCAACTACAAAAATTACTTTTCAACCCAGATTTGAAACACAATAACACAGCATTTCCCGCCAATGGAAGACAACTGTTACCACTACTGTATTTCTGCTCGTGTCCAGATCCTGGGGCTTGCTATTAGTCCCGACACTGATAGAACTCTGGACCAGGTATGAGAATCACCTTTTTGTCTGTTCTGCTGGTCACGACCTCAAGGTTTCACCAAGCCACCTAAGAGAATTAAGTACCTTGGCTTTGTTGAAACCTGGAAATGAAAACATCCTTGACAGGCATTAATGAAGTCTCTATTACAGGAATGTTGATTAAAAAGGGCTTGCTGGGGTGAGCTGCTAAATCTTTACAAATGTTTAGGATAAAGCACAAGTGAGAAAAATATTTTGACTAGGGCTTTTTGATTTTGGTGAAACTGTGTTCTTAATTCTCTTCTACTGAAATGTGTTATGACCCTGAAGAATGACCACAGGCCAGATGATAAAACCATTGTCCTGCTGTACTTCTGGGTGACTTCTCCTCAAGGCACTGTGCATTCTGTTTCTCTCCACCTGTTTTACATTCTCTCTTCCCCTCTGTCTCTCTTCTCTCTCCCCTGTCCCCTCCCCCAGGACAAAGAAAGTCAGCATCTTGGGTATTCTTGATTAGTAACATTACAGTGACTCTGAATCATGAATAACCTTCTGGGCCCCTGGTAAACATTTTAGATGGAAGTAGAAACTTAGGTGCACTAAGGTTTTTACTGATTAGGACAGATGAAAAGAAACTGGTACAAAATGATAGTGAGGAGAAACTTATTACATTGTGGGGGAAAAAACAACTTCTATGATTGTATAGAACTTGTAAGTAAAATTATTTTTGAAATATAATATACATACAGAAAACTATTCAAACCATAAGTATGTAACTCAGTGACTTTTCACAAATGAATCATCTGGAACCACCACCCAGATCAAGAAACAATATTGCCAACCCCTCACAGCTCTATCTGTGCTGCCTTTTATCGTTATTACTCCCAAAGGTAACTATTCTATCATCATCAATTAGTTTTGCCTAGAATTATGAGTTTGCATTCTTTTGTGAATGGGTTCTTTCATGCACAATTCTGCCATGAAATTCACATTATTTCATGGAGCACTAACATGTTTGTTGCGATTGGTCTGGAGCAGGGTGTGGCCAGCTGCAGCCCACCACAGCCTGTTCTTGCATGGCCCACCAGCTAGGAATGGCTTTTACATTTGTAGGGGGTTGTAAAAAAATAACAAGAGTATACAAGACAATGTGGCCTGTAAAACCTAAAACACTTACTCTCTAACTCTTGACAGAAAAAGTTTGTTGACCCCTGCTGTACAGTATTGGATTGTAGGGATATTCTATAGTTTATTGGTTCATACTACTGTCAAGGGACATTTGGGTTGCTTTTAGTTTTTAGCTGTCTTGAGGAGTGGTGCTATAAACATTCTTGCCCATGCATTTTGACATACATCTGTACACATTTCTGTTGGGGATATACCCAGAGGTAGCATTATTGGAGCATAAGGTATGAAGATATTCAGTGTTAGTAAATACTTACTGCCAAACAGTTGCACAGATTTGCACACTCACCAGCAGTGACTGAGAATTCATTCCAGTTGCTGCATATCCTTGCCAGTACTTGGTATTGTCTGTCTTTTCAATTTAATCATTTTGTTGTATCTGTAGTGTCATCTCCTTGTGCTTTTGGTTTGTATTCATCTAATACCTCATGATATAAGCACATTTTGATATGTTTATTGGACATTTGCATATTCTTTTTGTGACATAGCTGCTCAGACGTTTCATCCAGGGTTTGCCTGTATTTTCCTTGGTAAATTGTCAAATTGCTAAGATTGTAAAAGTGACAAATTCTTTGTTAGGTGTGAGTTACAAATACCTTATTTTGTTCAGTGACTTGTATTTTAACTCACTGATGGCATCCTTTCACAAACAGAAATTCTTAATTTTAACAGTCTAATTTGCAGTTTTCCCTTGTGGTCATTGCTTTTTGTATCCAGTTAAAGAAATTTTTGCCTTCCCTTGTGGCACAAAGACATTCTCCAGTGTTTTCTTCTAGAGGTATTATTGTTTACCTTTCACATTTAGACCTGCAATTCATCTAGAATAGGTTTCCTTGTATGTGTGAGAAGTTAGGTTTCATTTTTGGCCCCTATGGTATCCAAGTTGGTCCAGGATTGCTTTTGGAAAAAAATGATCATCACTATACTATATTTTCACCTTTGTCATAGACCAGTTATAGTTTATGCACGTTTTGGTTCTTGACTTACTAATATGCACATGGCATATCTTTTCCCATTATTATTTTTAAACTATTTGTGTCTTTACATTTCAATTAGATTTCTTGTAAGCAGCAATACTTGGGTCTTGATTTTTTAAAATCTGATTTTGACCTATGCCTTTAAATTGAACTGTTTAAACCGTTGAATGTGGTTATTGATATAATTGTATTTTTCTCCATCATTTCCCTATTTGTTTTCTATTTGTCCAACAGTGTTTTGTTCCCTTCCCTTTTTTTCTATCTTCTTTTGGATTGAGTATATTATGCTTTAATTTTATCCTTCTCACTAGTTATTAGCTACAACTTTTGTATTATTTTTATGATTGCTTTAGGGTTTATAGTAGCCAACTTTTAATTCTCACAATCTGCCTTCAAATGATAGTATACAGCATTTTATGTACAGTTTAAAAGCCTTTCAACAGATTATTTTCATTCCTCCCTCCTGGGCTTTGGACTGTTTCTGTCATACTCTTTTCTTCTACATATATTATAAAACCCCCTAGTATATTGTGATGGTTTTTCTTTTACAGAAATTCCAATAATAAAATGTCTTTATCTTTACCCATATAGTTACCTTCACTGGTACTCTTCATTCTTTTCTTCAGAACCAGGTTTCCAATCTGTATCATAGTCCTCTCCTGCTAGAAGAATTGCATCTAACATTTATTGAGTACAAATCTGATTGTACATGTCTTTTGTATGTCTGAAAATGTCTTTATTTTTACTGAGAAAAGAATTCTGCATTGGTAGCTTTCTTTCAACACTTTAAAGATTTTGTTCCACTGTCTTGCAATTTGCATTGTTTCCACCAAGAAATCTGCCAGCTTTATCTCATTTTCTCAACATGAGCTCTTCCTTTTTTTAAAATCTGGAAGCTTTTGTGATGTTTTTTTATTTTCTCTGGTTTTAAGCAATTTGATTGTGGCATGACTAATTAACAAATAATCTCTTGTTTTTATTGTTGTTGTCCAGGGATTGCTAGTATTTTTCCCAGAGTTTACAATTTTAATTCTGTGGGAGAATTAATCCAATACAGGCTACTCCACCATTACTGAAAACAGAAACTCTTTATCATGCAACTTGAAGTATTTACCAGTTTCCATTCTCATTTCTTCTTTGAACTGTAAGATATTTCAAATTTGTTAAACATTTTCCAAACATTTGGGATTTCTGAGTTTTGTTGGTTTGTTTTACTGATTTATGACTTAATTTCACAGACAGATAACATGTTTTGAATTAATTCACTGCTCACTTAATGGACAAGAATATGTTAAATTTAGGGAAACATTCAAAGGATAGATATTTAGTCATTTTTGGATGCAGCTTTCTATAGAGAGCTATCAAGTCAAATTTATTAATTGTTGAAGTCCTTACCGAATGTTTGTCAGTTAGTGAGAAATGTATGTTTTATCATCCCAGGAGGGTATGGATTTGTTTATTTCTTTTAGGTCTGTAGGTTTTGTTTTATATATTTTGTAACTAAATGCATACAAATTTAAAATAATTGTATATTTCTTGAAGATTGACTCTTTTATTATTATGAAAATCTTTCATTTCTAGTGATATATCTTACTTTACAGTCCACCTTGTCAGTTGACTAATAGTTGATAGATCAGTACAGCTGTATCAGTTTTCTTCTGCTTTCTGTTTGCAGGGTACATTTTTCTTTATCCTTTTATCTCCAAACTTTTTCTGACCTTATATTAAAATATATATCTTGTTAGTCACATACAGTTGAGGTTTTTTTTTTTAACTACTAATTTGCTTGGATAACTGCCATCCTACCTGTTTTGTAGACCTTTTTATCCTCTTTCTTTTGCTTCTTTTACATAACTAAAATATTTTTATTATTGAACAATTTTCATCTTGCTTTTAATTATGTATTCCTCTACTGCTCCTTAAATTATAAAAGTACCCTCCAGACTACTATGACAAAACCATTGTCCTGCTGTACTTCTGGGTGACTTCTGTGCTTTTTACTTATTAAGGTCCAGGATAATTGAGTTCTTTTACTGCTTCTCATACCAGGACTTTAACTCTATTTACTCATTCTCTGCTTTGAGTGTTGTGACTGTCATGAACTTTAATTGTATGAGTTACTGTTGTTATTGTTGGTATATTATTCATTTATATGTACCTCTTTTCTTCTTCATTCCTTTTGTATTTCAACCTGGAATCATTTTCCTTCTGCCTGAAGAGACCAATTTAGTGTTTCTTTTGTAGGGATCCCAGGCAGTAAATTCTCTGTGTTTGCCCAAAAGCATTTTTATTTTTCCTTAATTTTTTAAAGAATAAATATTTGAGTATAAAATTCTCACTTAGCAATTACTTCCTTTCAATACCTAAAGATATCTTCCCATTGTTTCCTGGCTTCTGAAGTTTCTGTTGAGAAGTCAGATATTAGTTTTAATTGTTCATTGCCCATCTGAAAGTGCTGTGTCTTTTTCTTTGGCTGCTTTTAATATTTTCCCTTTATCTTTAAGTTTCTTCATTTTTACTATGATGTATATAGGTGTATGAGTTTTATTTATTTTAGCTTATTTATACTTCTTGACGGTCAGAGTGATCCCAGAATCTGTGGTATGATATGTTTTCTAAATTTTGGGAAACTGTCAGACATTATCTTTTTAAATATTGCTACTTCCCACTCTTTCTATCTTCCCTTTCTGAAGTTCTAGGTACACAGCTTTTAGATCTTTTTATTATTAAATTTATTATGTTCTTAACATTTTCTGTTTTGGTATTTTCTCTCCATTTTTTTCCCTCCTTGTGTTAATGTGTACATTTTTCTACTGACCTATCCTCAAATATACTAATCCTGTCCTCAGTTGTTTTCAATCTTCTTCTAACCCTGTTTATTGAGTTCTTTCTTATTTTCAGCTATATTTTTAATTTCTAGCACTTCCCTTTAATATATTGGAGTTTCTCTATTAAAATTCTTCATCTTATCTACTTTCACAAACATTAATCAGATATGTGTATAATAATTGAAATATCTTGATCACCTTTCTATTTTTATTGCCTATTTTTCTTCCAATGCTGTTTCATATATACTTGATATTTTAAATTGAATGTTAAACATTATGTATGAAAAACTGAAGAGGCTGGAGATAGTGCTTTCTTCCTGTAGAGAGAATTAATGCTATTCTCTGCCAGACAGTTCAAATATGGGCAGTTTACCTTAATCCTTGGATCAAAGCTATGTTGCAGCATTTGTAAGACTAAATCTTTCTCTGATTCAAAACTGCATTTAGTATATACTCCAGACTCTTGCTGGGAGCTTGGGTGCTTACCAGAGCTTGGAGGATACTGGACCCCAATTTTTGTCTTTCCCCATATTCACAACCACTAAAAACTTCTGCTCTATTTTCCAAATGTTTTTTTAAGAATTTTATAGCCTTTTAATATTTAGGAAATTAAGAACCAGCAAATTCTTCAAGGGGTCAAGTGCTGTGGTGTGTCAGGCTCATGTTTTTGGGCTTCTCTTCCCTTTGAGTAGTTGGGCCTTCAGGTCTTGGCTGCCTTGACAGTCCCAAGCTCCTGTTTTTTCTCTCCATCCCTGGGAGGTTGTCAAGAGCTCTTCAGGTTTATCCGATCATTGGTAGCCTTCTTCTGCTCAGTTCAACCTTCGTCTATCTCTGCCAGGAATCAGCAAATGTCCTGAGAAGAAAAGAGAGATGACAGTGGTCCAGCTCTCCTCGACTAGCACCCCTTTTCTCTAGGACTTTGGCCCCTCAAGTCCTGGCACTTCTTCAGGGCCCTCAAGCAAATTTACTTTGAATTTACTTTTCTACTTGTTTTAAGCTGAAGCATTGGTTTACTGGAAGTCATTCCACCGTCCATAGGATTTTTTTTTTTTTAATAAAAGGGTTTATTACCCAGCTTTGTTCCCATGGTGGCAGGTCAATCACTAGAATCCCCTCCAGTCATGGTAAGTCTGCATGCAGCACACTGGTCTCTGCCTCTGGACCTCTCGGCCCCCCACAGCCTTCTCAGTCTGTCCTCAGCGCTACCATCACTCCAGGGTCTGCTCTCCTGCAACCAAGCAGCCCTGCAGCTGTGCAGCAGCTCAGAGCACTGGGTGGAGCTCTTTATATAGAGTCAATGACAGCGTATTGTCCACACATGTGTAGTGAGCAAGCTGTCCACAGGATTTTAATAAAAATGTTTGAATTGTGAGCACACAGATGCCAGATTGTATGTTACTTCTGATTTGACTGTAGCTGCTTATACTTAATAGTGCTGGTGTTCATGAGTTTTCTTATGATAATGTGTTCTGTTGTTCTGGTAGTAATAAAATAACTATTGGTGCTGTTGGTAGTAAGTGATAGAGTCTGTTAGGTTAGGAGAAAGTTTTGAGATACTAAACACCCCAATATTTCCACCTTTTGCCTTTGTCCATTTGTACAGACAGTTCACTGTATGTCCATTGTCCCACATGATCTGTAAGTGTCTGGATTTGGTGTTCTAAAAGCCCAGGACTTTAGGGCACATTTGAGAACATGAAGTATCAGTGAAATTCTTGAGAGAAACAGGGTGGAGAGAGTAGAGGTCTCCCCACACCACAACAAGAAAATGATTGCCTTCAGTTAGTGCAACAGGAAGAGAGGGAGTGATGGGGACACAGCCATGGTGTAGCAGGTGCTGCTGGCACCCTCCCCCAGCCCCTGGCCCTAACTGGCTACTGTAGAGTATGCTAGTTCGACTTCCAACTGCCCATACTTGGCGTTTCTTTTCCTTAGGGTTTTCCCTGCCATCTGAACCTCACTCTGCCTTCATGTGTGGCAGACTGGAAGTACCTCCAACAAGCAGCCTTTAATCAATGACAGGAGTCATATAGAAATCCTCTAGCCCCTAACCCCGGAAGTTAAGTCCCAGTCATTTTCCTAGAAGTTAGTTTCAGTTGACCACAGCGGCTTGATGATGCCTCCTTTGGCTGCGTTCTTACCTCTCTCACCAACTGATGGTGATTTCTTCACCTCCCAGAGAAACAATCTACAATAGAATCCTTACCTCAGTGTCTACTTCTGAGGGAACCCAAACGAAGACCTGGCTTGGACTAGGGACGATGCACCTGGACCTGCTGCCAGGCAGCAGGGAGGAGATAACAAGACTCCAGAGCAGCAGGCTGAGGAGGCGTGGGCTTTGGGCCATGGTCAGCCTGGAAGGAGTTTGTGGGAGGGATGTTAAAGTAAAAATAACCTTCTGTACTAGTGAGTAGTCTGTTTCCTAGTTGGGTGGGCAGTGGCAAGCTACATCGTGAAAATAAGTGAATTACTCCCCAAATTACAACAAGTGATTTTCTTTACAAGAGTAGCTTGGACTAAGCTTTCTATTAGGATGATGCATTCTGTTCCTTTTGCCTTTTTTTGTCCTATTTTAACCAACAAAATGTTCAAGAACAAGGACATTATCCTGAAGGTATAAAAGCAAATAGATTTTAATGATTTTTCTAGATGACATTCATCTCAAATCTTCTGAAAGACTTCAAAAAGGAGCCAGAAATAACTTTGCTTTTTAGAAAATTTTTTGTAAACCATTGAACATATGATACAAAATGGAGTGATTTCTAACTTAATTCCTTTCTGAAACCCCATTTTGCTCATTAAATCTTATAAGTCAGGTGAGATTATGAAACTGGTGGTTAAGTTAAGGTTTGAAAGCTCAAGTATTGCCTCTTGGCTTCAAAATGCCAGAAAGCATTTTCCAACAATTGAAGTGTCTATAATTGCTAGCTGACTCAATAAATTCACTTGTGTTGTATAGGTAACATTTTTCTCTGTGTCTGTATATATACACAAATACATCCCCAGCACATACACCAACTTTTTCAATTTTCCTCCTTTTCCATTTCTTCTCTCTTCAAAGTAGAAGGGAAACTTTCTTCTGCATTTCTTTAGGAGGGAAACTGCAGGAGATTACATTAACCCAGTAGTCATCATCCAAACTGTTCCAGGTATGATGTAATATAGCAAAGACAAGTTATAAAACTAGAAGATTCATTATGAATTAAGTACCTGTAAAGTTTGTTCTCATTCAAACATCCCTCTCCATGTAACATCAGAATCTACTGAGTCAACAAAACAACATGCTTTGGGTCAGTGTAATTGATATTTTCATTTTCCCTTGTGTCCGGAGAGGCTGAACTCTGTGAATGTGATCAGTGGGCTCCCTTGCTGTCTGGGTTCCATTTGGGTTTGGCCAATGGGCATCCCCTGCAGGAGACCAGAAGACAATAGAAGAGTAATGTAGGGACAATTACTCCCCATCTCCCTCTCAGCTGAGTGGCTATGAATGGCCGGTGTCCCTCTACCTAAATCACAGCTTCTTGACTTCAAAGCAGAATGGACAAAATGCAGCAGACCATTAATGGACTAGAAGTCAGAGAACAGGAACGCAGAGAAGCTGATGCAGAGAGAGATAAAAGGATCTCCAGGAATGAAAGAATATTAAGAGAACTGTGTGACCAATTGAAACGGAACAATATTTGCATCACAGGAGTACCAGAAGAAGAAGAGAGAGAAAAAGGGATAGACAGTGTCTTTGAAGAAATAATTGCTGAAAAATTCCCCAAACTAGGGGAGGAAATGGCCTCTCAGACCACAGAAGCACACAGAACTCCCATGACAAGGGACCCAAGGAGGGCAACACCAAGACACATAATAACTAAAATGGCAAAGATCAAAGACAAGGACAGCATATTAAAGCCAGCCAGAGAGGACAAAAAAGGTCACCTACAAAGGAAAACCCATCAGGCTATCATCAGACTTCTCAACAGAAACCTTACAGGCCAGAAGAGAATGGCATGATATATTTAATGCAATGAAACAGAAGGACCTTGAAATAAGAATACCGTATCCAGCATGATTATCATTTAAATATGAAGGAGGGATTAAACAATTCCCAGACAAGCAAACGTTGAGGGAATTTGCCTTCCACAAACCACCTCTACAGGGTATCTTAGAGGGACTGCTCTAGATGGGAGCACTCCTAAAAAGAGCACAGAACAAAACACCCAACATATGAAGAATGGAGGAGGTGGAATAAGAAAGGAGAGAAATAATCATCAGACTGTGTTTATAATAGCTCAATAAGGGAGTTAAGTTAGACAGTAAGGTGGTAAAGAAGCTAACCTTGAACCTATGGTAACCATGAATCTAAAGCCTGCAGTGGCAATAAGTACATATCATTCAATAATCACCCTAAATGTAAATGGACTGAATGCACCAGTCAAAAGACACAGAGTAATAGAATGGATAAAAAAGCAAGACCCATCTATATGCTGCTTACAAGAAACTCACCTCAAACCCAAAGACATGCACAGATTAAAAGTCAAGGGATAGAAAAAAATATTTTATGCAAACAACAGTGAGTAAAAGCAGGTGTTGCAATACTAGTATCACACAAAATAGACTTCAAAACAAAGAAAGTAACAAGAGATAAAGAAGGACATTACATAATGATAAAGGGCTCAGTCCAACAAGAGGATATAACCATTATAAATATATGTGCACTCAATACAGGAGCACCAACATATGTGAAACAAATACTAACAGAATTAAAGGAGGAAATAGAATGCAATGCATTCATTTTGGGAGACTTCAACACACCACTCACTCCAAAGGATAGATCCACCAGCAGAAAATAAGGAAGGACACAGAGGCACTGAACAACACACTAGAACAGATGAACCTAATAGACATCTATAGAACTCTACATCCAAAAGCAACAGGATACACATTCTTCTCAAGTGCACATGGAACATTCTCCAGAATAGACCACATATTAGGCCACAAAAAGAGCCTCAGTAAATTCCAAAAGATTGAAATCCTACCAACCAACTTTTCAGACCACAAAGGCATAAAACTAGAAATAAATTGTACAAAGAAAGCAGAAAGGCTCACAAACACATGGAGGCTTAACAACACACTCCTAAATAATCAATGGATCAATGACCAAATTAAAATGGAGATCCAGCAATATATGGAAACAAATGACAACAACAACACTAAGCCCCAACTACTGTGGGATGCAGCAAAAGCAGTCTTAAGAGGAAAGTATATAGCAATCCAGGAATATTTAAAGAAGGAAGAACAATCCCAAATGAATAGTCTAATGTCACAATTATTGAAATTGGAAAAAGAAGAACAAATGAGGCCTAAGGTCAGCAGAAGGAGGGACATAATAAAGATCAGAGAAGAAATAAATAAAATTGAGAAGAATAAAACAATAGAAAAAATCAAAGAAATCAAGAGCTGGTTCTTCAAGAGAATAAACAAAATAGATAAACCTCTAGCCAGACTTATTAAGAGAAAAAGAGAATCAACACACATCAACAGAATCAGAAGTGAGAAAGGAAAAATCACGACGGACCCCACAGAAATACAAAGAATTATTAGAGACTATTATGAAAACCTGTATGCTAACAAGCTGGAAAACCTAGGAGAAATGGACAGCTTCCTGGAAAAATACAACCTTCCAAGACTGACCCAGAAAGAAACAGAAAATCTAAACAGACCAATTACCAGCAACAAAATTGAAGCAGTAATCAAAAAACTACCCAAGAACAAAACCCCGGGCCAGATGGATTCACCTCGGAATTTTGTCAGGCATACAGAGAAGACATAATAGCCATTCTCCTTAAAGTTTTCCAAAAAATAGAAGAGGAGGGAATACTCCCAAACTCATTCTATGAAGCCAACATCACCCTAATACCAAAACCAGGCAAAGACCCCACCAAGAAAGAAAACTACAGACCAATATCCCTGATGAACATAGATGCAAAAATACTCAACAAAATATTAGCAAACCAATTTCAAAAATACATCAAAAGGATCATACACCACGACCAAGTGGGATTCATCCCAGGGATGCAAGGATGGTACAACATTCGAAAATCCATCAACATCATCCACCACATCAACAAAAAGAAGGACAAAAACCACATGATCATCTCCATAGATACTGAAAAAGCATTCAACAAAATTCAACATCCATTCATGATAAAAACTCTCAGCAAAATGGGCATAGAGGGCAAGTACCTCAACATAATAAAGGCCATATATGAAAAACCCACAGCCAACATCATACTGAATAGCGAGAAGCTGAAAGCTTTTCCTCTGAGATTGGGAACAAGACAGGATGCCCACTCTCCCCACTGTTATTCAACATAGTACTGGAGGTCCTAGCCATGGTATTAGACAAAACAAAGAAATACAAGGAATCCAGATTGTTAAAGAAGAAGTTAAACTGTCACTATTTGCAGATGACATGATATTGTATATAAAAAACCCTAAAGACTCCACCCAAAAACTACTAGAACTGACATCAGAATTCAGCAAAGTTGCAGGATACAAAATTAACACACAGAAATCTGTAGCTTTCCTATACACTAACAATGAGCCAATAGAAAGAGAACTCAGGAAAACAATTCCATTCACAATTGCATCAAAAAGAATAAAATACCTAGGAATAAACCTAACCAAAGAAGTGAAAGACTTATAGTCTAAAAACTACAAGTCACTCTTAAGAGAAATTAAAGGGGACACTAACAAATGGGAACTCATCCAATGCTCGTGGCTAGGAAGAATTAATATCATCAAAATGGCCATCCTGCCCAAAGCAATATACAGATTTGATGCAATCCCTATCAAATTACCAGCAACATTCTTCAATGAACTGGAACAAATAGTTCAAAAATTCATATGGAAACACCAAAGACCCCGAATAGCCAAAGCAATCCTGAGAAAGAAGAATAAAGTAGGGGGGATCTCACTCCCCAACTTCAAGCTCTACTACAAAGCCATAGTAATCAAGACAATTTGGTACTGGCACAAGAACAGAGCCACAGACCAGTGGAACAGATTAGAGACTCCAGACATTAACCCAAACATATATGATCAATTAATATTTGATAAAGGAGCCATGGACATACAATGGCGAGATGACAGTCTCTTCAATAGATGGTGCTAGCAAAACTGGACAGCTACATGTAGGAGAATGAAACTGGACCATTGTCTAACCCCATACACAAAAGTAAATTCAAACTGGATCAAAGACCTGAATGTAAGTCACAAAACCATAAAACTCTTAGAAAAAAACATAGGCAAAAACCTCTTAGACATAAACATGAGTGACCTCTTCTTGAACAGATCTCCCCGGGCAAGGAAAACAACAGCAAAAATGAACAAGTAGGACTATATTAAGCTGAAAAGCTCTGTACAGCAAAAGACACCATCAAAAGAACAACAAGGTACCCTACAGTATGGGAGAATGTATTTGTAAATGACAGATCCGATAAAGGCTTGACCTCCAAAATATATAAAGAGCTCACCCACCTCAACAAACAAAAAACAAATAATCCAATTAAAAAATGGGCAGAGGAACTGAACAGACAGTTCTCCAAAAAAGAAATACAGATGGCCAACAGACACATGAAAAGATGCTCCACATCGCTAATTATCAGAGAAATGCAAATTAAAACTACAATGAGGTATCACCTCACACCAGTAAGGATGGCTGTCATCCAAAAGACAAACAACAACAAATGTTGGCGAGGCTGTGGAGAAAGGGGTACCCTCCTACACTGCTGGTGGGAATGTAAATTAGTTCAATCATTGTGGAAAGCAGTATAGAGGTTCCTCAAAATGCTCAAAATAGACTTACCATTTGACCCAGGAATTCCACTCCTAGGAATTTACCCTAAGAATGCAGCACTCAAGTTTGAAAAAGACAGATGCACCCCTATGTTTATCGCAGCACTATTTACAATAGCCAAGAATTGGAAGCAACCTAAGTGTCCATCAGAACATGAATGGATAAAGAAGATGTGGTACATATACACAATGGAATATTATTCAGCCATAAGAAGAAAACAAATCCTACCATTTTCAACAACATGGATGGAGCTAGAGGGTATTATGCTCAGTGAAATAAGCCAAGTGGAGAAAGAGAAATACCAAATGATTTCACTCATCTGTGGAGTATAAGAACAAAGGAAAAACTGAAGGAACAAAACAGCAGCAGAATCACAGAACCCAAGAATGGACTAACAGTTGCCAAAGGGAAAGGGACTGGGGAGGATGGGTGGGAAGGGAGGGATAAGGGCGGGGAAAAAGGAGGCATTATGATTAGCATGTATAGTGTGGGGAGGGCACAGGGAGGGCTGTGCAACACAGAGAAGACAAGTAGTGATTTTACAGCATCTTACTACACTGATGGACAGTGACTGTGAAGGGGTACGTGGGGGGACTTGGTGAAGGGGGGAGCCTAGTAAGCATAATGTCCTTCATGTAATTGTAGATTAATGATACCAAAATTATAAATCAATCAATCAATCAATCAATCACAGCTTCTTTGTGGTAGCCCTCTCTCTCAGCTATGGTTATATGCTTCGGGTCACAGGTGGGGGCTTGGGGGATGGGGTGGTTGGTTATGGCTTGATGCTATTGCTAACTCAGACATCCTTTACTATCCTTTGCTAGTTTCCCTAGCCCTGCCCAGCAAACATTTTTCATATTTTCTCTATTGAACTCTCCTCAACTATACAGTCTGAGTAAGTATGCAAGCTGTTCCCTGCAGGGACCAAGACTGTAAAGTGTTCCTCTCCCCATTTGTCAGACCGAAGTAGGACAAGGCGATGCAATACAACAGATACGCAGTGTAAGTCAGTTGCAAAGTGAAATGATGTATTTTGCAAAAGATGGTGGGATTTCATCAAGTAGATGAAAGTGGTGTTGGAAAAATGTTCAATTCACGTGTACAACTCTCTAGTGTGGTTCAGTAGCATTTCACCAGTTAAAAATTGGTGTAAGGTATAATCAATAACAAAATTAAAGCAGGCATGAATGTTTACGTGTCCAAAAACATAGCATCAAAATAAAGAAAGCAAAACTTTTAAGACAATCAGAGAGTAATTATAACAAACCCCTAATGTAGGGATACGATAACATGTATTTATCAGATAAGGGTATGAAAATAACCAACTCTTAGCTTCCAAACATAAGAACAGAGTTTCCCAACCAATAAGCACTCTTGTGATGTAAGCCCTCCTAAGCCCTTAAGTCATCTGCAGAGATTAGGGATGCTGAAAACTTCAGGTTGGCCACTTCCATCCTTGAGCAGCTTTTCCTGGGAAACACTTGAACAAACCAGAGTCTAGCAGCATGGCCCACAGTTCCTGAGAGTAGAAAGAGAATATGAGCTTCATCTGGCTCTCTCCACTGCATGGCAATACACTGCACATGGGCGAAGAGGTGTCTGCCACCTGGGCACCTGGTCCTGCAGCCACCTGCACAGAGCTCTGCAGCTGCCTGCCATGAAACAGGTGGGGGTTGCCCAGGGAGCAAGGTGCACAGCCAGACGTGGCTGGGAATTAGGAAGGATGTGCAGGAACACATCCAGGCTCAGACCTAAATTTCTGGTATGCGTTTTGGATACTTCTGCCCCTCTGTGGCAGGTACACCTTTCAGTGATAACAGTAGCATAACTTTTCTAACAATACATGAAGAAGCCATAAATGGGAGTTTCCACATTATTTAAAATACTGCTCTGAAGTCTAATTGGATACAAAATTCATTCTCATTTCATATATTATTTCAACAATACACTTTTTCAAGAAAAGCAAAGGAAACTAAGACTGTTAGCTTCCTTACATATCATTTTAACTCTTACAGAAGTTTGAATGGTTATTTATTAAAGTTTAAAATTTCTGACATATTCATGTAAATGAAATATGCACCAGTGGTAACAATGAAGTAGTTGAGGAAATCATTCTTGAAAAGTCTTGTCTAAGAATTGCGTGAAGCATATAACAAGAGAATAAAAAATGATGTTCATGAAATTGAAAAAAAATGATTACATTTAGCCCAGAGGAGAATTAATAATTTAGTATTTATTTTAAAATACTATTCCTAAAACAATACTTCAAATACATAAGGCCAAGCAATAAAAATAATGAGGCAGACACACAGAACATCAGTTACCTCTCTGAATTGAAAGTCACATGTTTGTTTTAAGGCTCAGGATGCCATTTAAAATTTATTTGGGTAGCATAATGTAGTTAAGCCTACCTGGATCAATTTAATAATTTCTTTCCCCACTGACATGCTTTAATGACATGTATGAGGTCTTATCACTGTCCTGTTCCTGGCCTTTCAGCATCTCATTTGTATGCAAATTCTCTTGTATGCAGCTTATTCTCCGGTAAATGCTACCAGTGGATGGAGTGTCTGTAATTATGTTCCATCCCTGTCTCTCCTATTTGTTTCTTATTATATCCCTGCAGCCATTCCTGCTTCATGTCCCAGTCATGAATTACAGAATGGCTCTGGCAGCAATTTTTCTTATGGGCAATGGGCTGTGCTACCCCCTCCCCTTATTGCATTACCCATTTACCTGTACTTTCCAAACTGAATGTGTCAGACTTTTCCTTCTTGCTTCTGATTGTTTCCTTCTGTTACTTATTTCTATTTTAACTAGAAGTCTTTTGGTTCTAACAGAGATATGTTGCCCAACTAAACCCCTTCCCCACTCCCTTTCTCAGTTTGATTTAGGCAATACCTGAAGTAAGATGTAAAATTACTTTATATACATGTGTATGCTGCTGTGGGGTGCTCAGTGAGGCTGAGAAACCTAATGAAACGTTCAGGTGGGATGGTCATGCCAGGAATAGATGTTATATACACAGATTTAGATGTCAATATCAACACAATGCACTGGTCTGTCTTTATACATACCTATAAGTGTATGTGAATAGAGGGTGTGTGTGTGTGTGAGAGAGAGAGAGAGAGAGCACATCCGTGTATGTGTAGAGACAGCCAGCCTATATGTGCTCTGGAAGAGTCATACTTGTATTTGAACCCCAGATCTACCATTAATTATCTGTGTGACCTTGGGCAGTCTTTTAAACTTTTGTACTTCATTTTCCTCATCAGTGAAATGAGGAGAAGAATAGCTTCCATCTCATAGGGTTTTTGTAAGAAGTAAGTAAATTCATGTAAAGTGCTTCCTGGTGCATTGTAAGCATTCAATAAATGTCAACTCTTTTTATTATCACATAGGATAAACAATAGGTATAGACACCCACAGTTCTTAGATTACAGCCCTGTAGTCTCTCAACCAAAACTCACGGCACTCACCAGCTGCCTTGGTAGGGAGCTTGGGGGATGTGAAGATGGAAAGTCGGCTTCACATGTGCATCTATGATCCCGCATGGTCCCCCTGGGTGAGGACCCCAGTGGCCCCCTCCCTCAGTCCCCATCCTCCGTACCTTACCTGGCACCTGGACAGAACAGACTGTCAACACCAGCTGTGGTTGGGAATTATGACAAAGGCCCCAGTCAGCGTGAAGCAGTCCTTCCTCACCCACTGTCCTCTTAGCCATTCCATTTGCTGAGGGAATTGCAGCATTCCTGAATAAGCTTTTCCACCCCAGTTTCATGGAGAGACTCACTCATGCAGCCCTCAGGGTCCAGTGAGTGCAGCCAATGTGGGCTTGTTCCCGGACCCAGGCAGGCAGGATAAGCTGTGGTTCCTGTGCTCTCGATCCCTATCAGAGGGCATGAAAAGGTTGGTTGTAAGATGTACCGCTTTCTTCCAGGGAGGCCTCTGGAACTTTGCACTACAAACAGGGGATGGGCTTGAGGGAACTGCAGCTCCACAAACACAGCTCTTCCTGGGGGCAGAGGTAAAGCCTCAGCTTTTTCATGCTGGAGAAGTGGGTATGGTTGGCATAGGGCATTCTCCACGAACCTGCTGAGGCACAGAGCATCTGCCCACATCTCTTCTGTGGTCCTCTGGCACTGCTTCTCACTCGCTCCAGAGAGACCTAGGGGTTCCCTCTTATAAAGCACTTAGCAGTTTATGACTTGCTTTGACAACCACCCTGCTCCTGTGGGAAGATGTATATATAGTGTGCTTCCCATTTTACAGATGAGAAAACTGAAGCTCTGAGATGCTGTAACTTGCTCAAGGTCATACAGCATGACAAGGCTAATACATGGCAGAATTTGGGCTCAGAATTGGTTTTACCCAATTGTGGTGTAATGACCTTTTTATTCATGTACTCACTCAATGAATATTTATTGAGGACCTACTGTGTGCAACAGATCATGCAGAGACAGATGTGGATAGACTGGCACCAACTCTATCTCACAAAGCCTCCACTTTTGTGGAGAAGATGCACGACTAAGTAATTGATTATAATTAAGTGTGGTGGGTGTTGTAGCAGAGGAAGTACATTTACGCAATATTGTGCCAGATATTTTGTCAGAGGCTGAAAATACATACAAATGAATGAATCTGTGACCAGCCCTGCCTCAGGGACTGGTGCTACTCACATTCCATGTCCACCTTCTCATCTGCCCAGCTGTCCACCCAGGGCAGGGCCACCTGTACAGGGCATGCAGAGATGCTCAGGGAGAGGAGCACGGGCAGGCTCTTTTGAGTGCCCCTGCCAGGGCTGGCGGTGGGGGAGGGGGCAGCAAAGAACCCATACAAAAGCACAGTGGCAAGATGCAGCCCAGGGTATCCAGCAACCTGCCCATGGTGGGTTATTGCTGGGTGAGCCATGGGAGGTGACGGAGGTGAAAGTGAAGGAGGCGTGACTGGGGTGTTCAAAGAGGTCCACGCCTGAACAGTGGGCAGAGAATGCATTCTTTGAACTTCTGTTACAAATGTGCACTGAAGAATTAGTTTCTTTGTAAAAATGAAAGTATTTTGCCTTATTGGGAGTACCTCTCTTGGGTGTGGAATTTATGAAACAAATTTTATAAGGACTTCTCAGAATAGCCAGGAAAATACTGGAGTCTCTTCTTCCCCCACCTCAGTGAATTTTCTTGCACACCTTTGGGGTACATGGCCTTTGGGGCTAAGGCAGTGATGACAAGGCCTGGAGTAAGGGCCTTACTTAAGAGGTAGTATTGACAGGGCATGGTGACTGAAGACTGATATGCAGGAATGGAAAGAAGGCAGGAAGACTCACCATTTCTTCTAAGAGAGAAAGGTTTCCCCTTGCCAAACCTAAGGTGGCCAATACTTGGATAATTTCCCAGTGGTTGGCATAGGATCGGGTGGGGCAGTTTCTAGGCATGTCAAGAGTGAGTCAGCCTGAGGACACACATGGATGGTCCTGTTTGGATGAGGCTCATCAAGGGTCAAACCTAAAGAAGCTGTGTTATCCCAGGGCACAGCAGGAGGCCTAAAGGAGGCAAAATACCCAGTAGGAAACAAGGCAGGAAGGATTTCACAGGCCACGTGGAAAGTGATGTGGCATGGGAGTTCCAGACCAGGTTTCCTCTTGGCCATTCACACCTGAGTGCCTGGGGGAGCAGCAGAGACACAGCGCAAGGCTGTGGGCTTGGGATGCAGCATCCAGAGAGAAGAGGCCTCTCATGGAGAACAGGAACCTCCAGATCTAGAATGGAGCCTGGGAAAGCATGAACATTGAATGTTGGCAGAGGAATCAAAGTCCAAGAATGAGAGATAACCTGAGCAAAACCAGGAGGGGGCTGAGCCACGGTGTCTGGGAGGGCTCTGGAAGGGAGAGGTGGGTGAGGGTGTGGGGCAAGCAGTCCCGCTGCTGTGGGTTGACTAGTGAATGGGGATGAGGAGGTAAGACCCTACAGTTAGAGCAGCCTTGTGTCATCTGATTCCTCATCTAAGTGCTCTTCCTCTTCTTCCCATGCACTGCTGTTCTAGAAAGTTCTAGAAGGCTTACTAGGTCCAGAGGTGGGATAAGACTTTTGGTTCTGGTCTCTTGAATGTCTAGGCACGTGGGGAACCTGCAGAATTTTGGACAGGTTAAGTGGGCCATTTAAGTCAGCATGCCTGATGATAACTATATTGTTTAAGGGACTCTGAAAGGCTCCTGGGATTCTTTTAAGGAGTCTGCCTAGAGCTGGGGAGAGGCAGAGCAAGAGAGGACTTCACCCTTGGCTCCATGATCACAGTCTTCTGTTTTGTGTCAGATGTTCCCCAGGGTGGGCCCCGCACTCCTGTTTCCATCCTTCTGGTGGACCTTGACCAGCAGCGGCTGAAAGGAGGCCTGCCGGGTGCCTGGTGGGGAAGCACCATTGGCTGGCTTCATCGCTCGCCTCCACACTTTCACATCCTCTATCAACACCTGCACACTTCAGTCGTGACCACACACACTCTTCCTGTTTATACGGAAAGTGCCATTCAGAAAGCTTGCCAGGGAGAAGGGAGCTCCACACCAGCCTCAGAGAAAAGAAGTCGAAGTCGTTGAGAGAGAAAGAAAAAGGAACTCATAGCTGGGAGGTAAGATGGAGCTGGACAGCAGCTGTGCCCTCTGGGCTGCTGTGGGTGGAAGAGAACTGACCCTTACTGTGCACCCTTCCTGGGTGGCCCCAGGTAGCCTGGCCCCTGCTCCTCCAGGCTGGGCAGCCCGGACCACCCCCAGGCTGCCTCACAGAGACACCCCAGCCCAGCTGGGCGCTGGACAGATACGGAGGCATCTTAGAGTGTGATCAAAGAAGGTCACAGAATTTACGTGGGTGTGGCATGTAAAGCCTATACAACCTAGGTGTGCTCACACACATTTATGATGGTAGTTGGGCCTATGGGCCTTATGAAAAGTGTGTCTGAACCTCATTTAGCTATACTTCAAAAAAGGATCCATGACATGACCACTGACAAGACCCCAGTGAATGGCCTCAGTGAATGATCTCACAGAGGCCTGGTCAGGGAAGGAGAGAGCATGTGTGGCTCCTCTGAAGGCCACTGCCTCTTCTGCAGAAATAACTGAGAACACATGACCTTCTCACATCAGTCTGACAGCACTATCTTCCTATTCCTTGGGCAACACATTATCCATATATATATGTATGTGCACATTATATGTATGTATGTGCACATACATATATACACAAACACAGGAACCATATAATACAAAAACAATAGGGGCCATATTTTTAAAGTCAGAGAACTAAGAGTATGACAAAGGATTTCTTTTTCCTGATATGAGAATTCCTTGCTATTCAAGCTTACAAATACAACCAAAAGTAAAATCATGCTAAAATATGCATGTCATAGTTCCTTTTATGCAAAGCATTGAAAATTCCATGAGATGGAGACTGTCCAGGTAGTCTGGAACCTGACATTGCAAATACTGACAAGCTAAAAGCCAAATGTTAACCAGTACCCTTAACAACAAAGTAGTGGCAGTACACTCATTCTTCGAGTCTTGAGTGTACATGTTAGATAATCAATTAAAAAAAATAATGGTGTCTGCTTTCATCAAAAGCATTTGCTTTGGTGCAAAGTTGAGGAAGTGCACCCTCCTCATGGCTGTCAAGTAATCTCACAGTGAGGTTACTGCAGTGAAAGTAACAGGAACCCTCAGTATTCTAAGGTTCTGGGTTGGTTTCTGCCAGCTGCTGGTCCCTTGCTCTGACATCAGCTGTATTTAGTGTTTAATTTTGTCATGCATGTCTTCATTTCATACTTAGAAAATGGGAAAAAAAATTCTACTTATTCACTTGGCTTCTGTGCACAAATCCCAACCCTAACACTCCCTGGGGCTTTCCAGCAGAGTTCCAGCATCTATAAACTGGGTGCAGGAATAGTTTCTCCTTCTTAAGTAAGGATTTGATGAGCTAATACATGTAAAATACTTACAAGAATGCCTGGCACAGTGAAAGGGCTCAACAAGCCTTTGCAGCCATTATTATTGTTACTATTACTATTATCACCACCCTTTATATGATTAAGCTGTCTGATTTGCAGGGAGATGGTAAGAGTGGGAATGACTGAAGGTGGAAGGAGGAGGTGTGGAAGGTCCAAGCACCGCCACCAATACATGCAGTCCTTAACCTGCAGAGGTGTAGTGGGTGGGAGGCCCAGAGAGAAACACAGATCCCCTTGTGAGAGGAGCAAGCTCTGGAGCTCAGGAGACTTGATTACACAAGTTTCTACACATCTTGTACGTCCATGAGCCCAGCAACCTAGAAGGTAAATACGTGTAACTGTGGAATCAAAACAATAGCTAAATGCATGTGATTAGAGCTGCTCACAAGTGAAGCATGTACTTGCATGTTACGTGTCTTCCCTCGTATTATTGCATCTGGTCCCTGTGACTCTGCTTATTTTAGGAGACAGCTTACAGCTGGCCTAAGAGGACAGTGCTGGGAGACGGCAGAGTTGGGTTCTGCCCACCTCCTGACTCTGTTTCTTGCCCCCATGTGTTGCCTCTACAATATGAATTAAATGGTAATGAAATGTGACTGATGAGGATGCTGAGTCCCAGAGAATTGAGAAACAAATTCAAGGTCACACTGAGAACGCTATGGCAAGCTGCTGGCAGACACTTTATGCTACACAACAGTTCAGAGGAACAACCCTGAGGTTGCATCCTGCTTCCTGAGGTTGACAGCGATGAGACTCCTTCAGTAAATCATTTTATCTTCCACATGTCCATTTCATCTGTAATGCAGGCATAATAGCCTGTCCTATGTAGGTCACAGAGTTTTAGGAGATTCCAACGAGGGTACATAAGTAAAGTACTATTATGTATTTCTGATTCATGTAAGAAAAAAATGTTGAAAGTGACTTTCAGTAAAGGCAAGTTAAAAGAAAAGGAAAGTACAAATGATGGTGGTTCTCAGTGACACGTCATTAAATATGATTTACCTAATTCTTTCAAATGGCTACTTTGCACTCTCTGGTACTAATATTCCATAATTTGTTTAATCATTTCTACATGTGGACAAATTGTTTACCTCTAATTTTTAAATATTACAAATCAAACTGCAGTGGCTCTTCTACAAATCCTGGCATGCATTCACTCTCTCATTTCTTTTAATTTTTGCAAATCTGATAAACAAATGGTGTTCTAATTTCTGTTTTCATTTGCTTTTCTTTGATTATTACTGAGTTGATTCCCAATGTTTTAAAACATGGCTTTGCAAAAACTGAAAATATTATCCCTCATTCAGAAAATAGCCTAATACATGCCCCTTTTAAAGTGAATTGGCACCATTTTTCTCATGATTAAAACACAAGCAGGTATTTGTGTACAAATATAAACCTATAAAAAGCACCTTGCACAAATATTCCTTTTTATAGCTTTTATCAGCTTTATAGCTTGTTTTTTTTAAAATGGGATTTATAATGAATACAAGACAACTAGACTCCTGCAATAACTAATAAACATGACAATTTGATTTATTGCTGTTCCTCTGCTGTGGCCTGTTGACAGATTTTTCTTTATGGAAAAATTACCATGGTTTAAATCTCTATCATATGGCACTTAATTCAATCGACAATATGTTACCAATTAGATCCTGCTTAAACTACCATCAGCCAGCAAACCACGGAACGTGTTAAGTAGGATGACAATCAGATAACTAGTAAAATGCTTTGCGGCAGCTTTCTCAGGACCAAGGAGCAATGCTGAGACAATGGATGATGAAGAGAGAAAGGGCAAAAGACATTTTGCTTTTCCCCACCCTAAAAAAGAGATTGTTTTAATTCCTCCTGAAAACGCAGAGTTTGAGCTTCAGTTGGTAATTGTATAGGCTGCTCTTCGCTGCCTCAGGGCTCCTTCCTCCTGGCTCCGTTGATGATAAATCTGCGAACGGAAAGGCATCCTGTTCCTGCGTGCTCTCTGATGCAGTGACGCAGAGCTGCAGCTCCGTCGTTGCGTCCCACCTGGTCATGTGTTGTAAGTTCCCCTTCCTTCCAAGCCCTGGGTGCTGACCACGTTAAAAGAGAATTCTTGTTAAGTGTGGTGAGTCTCTTTTCTTATCTGGCTGTATCAGACAGCACTCCTGTTGCAAGAGAGAGAAAGCAATTCGAGCAGCGCTGAACAAAAAGGCAATCTTTTGAACAATTTTGGGGGCTGACCGGGTGTTAAATACAGGGGCACGCCAGCGGATCTAAAGGCCAGGCAGCCAGAAGCAGTAAGAACACTGTTAAGAACCATGGTAGTGGAAATGTGGGCACAGTCTGGGGCCACCACTGTAACAGATATGACCTCAATTGTCCCCACAGTGGGGCATCATGAATGTAAAAATGTAGAATTCCAGAAAGAAGGGAGAGAGTGATGAACTGGGTCACGTGACTTCCCCCGGGAAAGGTCAAATCTGCCCATTTGACCTCAGGCCCTACCTCCCAAAGCTATGCACAGGGAAACATCCCCTAAAGGAAGATGGGGGTGGCATTGGGAAGAGGTGGATTATTGGAAGGGGTCAACAAAAAAATGACAAATGTCTTCTACATGGTTACTGCATAGCAGTCTCTGGGTAGAGGCTGGTTTGCTGCAGATGGGAGAAATCAGCCATCAGTGGTTTGTGTAGACAGCTTTGGAAGAAAGAATGGGGAGCCTGAGACCCCACTGCTCCCTGCACCCTCAGGCTGGTCACTTTGCTTCCGTAGCTGGCAGTGAAGTATGAGGACCCAGGAATTTTCTTAAAGATGCTGAGCTGTAATAAGGAACTTCCTTCTAAATCAAAGTAATTGGTACTACCTATGTTGAGCATCTTATAGTTATTTTCTAAGTCCCCACAATAGCCCTGAAATGTAGATATTATACGTGCCTTTTACACATGGAGAACGGAGGCTCCAAGAGGTTAAGTGACCTGCCCAAGTGCACAGTTAGATGTGGGTTCAAACTGGGCTGCTTAATTCTCCAACCTTCCACACCAGCCAGGTGATCCTGGTCCAGGCTGCAGAACAGCAGCACATGTGGAATTATTTGAATGAATTCCCCTTCCTCTAGGACACCACCATGTGTGCATGTGTGTGCATACATAACCAGGAAGAATGCTGAGAGAAAAGTTAGGGGCTCAGAGGAAAATCATCCCATATGTTACAGCTTTGCTCAGGCTGTCCCTGTTTCTAAATACCGTGACAATATATTTTGAAGCAAAGATCAAAGGACATATGGTCTGACTCACGGGTTAACAAAGGGAAAATATTTGAAATTGGGAATATCTGGGACAATTTGAGATGTGTGGCTACAGTCATTCTCAGAGCACCTGGAAATCATGGAGATCTTTGTGAAACACTTTGAAATGCTGGCATATTAAATACCATTCTCCAAACTAAGAATGATTTCATCCACAGGAATTAGAACAGCCTTATACTTTGGCTTTATGATTCCATAGCTGTGGGACCTCATGCCCATGAAAATAACAAAGGTGTTGAAATCTGTTTGCAACACCTGCAAAATCATTAGAAATAAGAAAATTCTTTATACAAAATACATAAATATCTTACAGCAAAAACAGCCAGTAAGAAAATACAATGGGAAAGAAGGATATGATTTGCAAAAGCCACTGCAATTTAAATACCTAGAAAAGAATTTAAGACAAAACACACCAGACCTATATGAAAAAAAACAAAAACCCTACTCAGGTGTAAAACACATAAATGGAAACATATAACATATGGAAACTAGGTAAGCAGACTCAATATAAACTCTCACCAAACTAATTTGTATGCAAAAAACCATAAAATTTCCAATGCATTTGAGGAAGAAGCCAACTTAAATAAAAGATTTAAAGAGTTTTAGATTAAAATAACCAGGTTGTTTTTGGGAGGGAAAAAAGAAGAAGAAAAGGAGGCTTACATGGTGCTTGCCTCATCACGTATAAAGGTTTCAGTGATCATGTAGTCCTAGGTGGATAAACAGATCAGTGGGAGAGAAGAGAAAATACCCCCATATGCTTGCACACATGCAAATATAATATATGATAAAAGCACCTTTTCAATCAGTAAAATCAAGAATGAAGACAGTAAGACTGAGAAGAGTTGGTACTCACTTGACTTGAGGCTGCAGCAGATCTGGCGCTGTTACTCACTCATTCTTTACTGAAACCGCTTCCTCCTTGGCTTCCAGAAAGTCCTTTGCTTACTTCTCTTCCTATCTCACCAGCTGTTCCCTCTTGGTCTCCTTTTCTGGTTCCTTCTCCAACTCTCCCACGCCTGCAGGTGGTGGAGTGCCCCAGGCTCGGGCCTCCAGCTTCTCTGCTCCGTCTCCATTCACTTCCAGTGATCAGGTACAATTCTGTGCCTGAAACACCAAGGACACGCAAACTTACTGCTCCCAGCCATGACCTCTCTTCTGACCAGATCCCCCATCATCTGACAAAACTCGGCATCTCCACTTAAATGTGTGTTCAGCCACGATCATAACACGTCCCACACAGGATTCCCCATATCTCTAACTCCCCATCTGCCCCTCCTACAGTTCCTAACACGTCAGTGAAAGTCCCCTTCATTTGTTCTTCTGGAGCCTTCCCTCTTTTCTTTCACAACCCACATCTAACCCATCAGCAAATCCCATCCACATGTCCTGTGAAATATATCTGGAATTGAATCATTTCTCACTGCCTCAGCCTCTACCTCCCAGTCTCTTACCTGCTCAGTAAACTTCCCTCTTTTCCACACACTTGTTCATTCTGTTCCCAGCACAGATCCAGAGGAATTCTTGTAAAACTTGTCAAAATTGATTGTCCCACACCCTCCAATGGCCTCCTACCTCACTCCTCTAGTTATCTATTCCTACATAACCAACTACCCAAAAACAGGGTGACTTAAAACAACCTTTTAATTTTGCCAAAGATACCATGGTCAGGAATATGGGCAGGTTGGTGTTAGCTGGGCTGGAGGATCCCTTCCAAGATGGCTTCTTCACTGATATGCTAGGTACCCTATGGCTCCTTGGCTTCTCTCTCTTCATGTGGCACCTCACCTTCTGGGGCTCCCATAGGGCTTGGGCTTCTCATGGACGGTGATCTTGGGGTAGGTACTTCTTCCATTGAGACTGTCATCCAAGAGGCAGGAAGAGGAAGCTGCCACACCAGTTAGGCACTACTCCCCCAAACCGGTACAGCATCCTTTCTGCCATATTTTATTGGTCAAAGCAGTCACCAGGCCTGAGCTATAGACTCTGTCTTCTTATGGGGCACAGCAATGTTACATTGCAAAAGAGCACATGGGATATTGCTGTGGCTGTCTTTGGGAAATGCAATTCACTACACTCATCGCATGCCAAAACCCAAACTACCAGGTCCTCCACAGTCTGACTCCCACCAACCCCCTGATTTCTAGCAGTCTCCCCCAGGTGGTGACACTCCTTCAGCTAGAGTGGCATCTTTGTCATTCTTTGAACACATCATACAGAATCACACCTCATGGCCCGGCTCCTGCTGTGCCCATTGCCTGCAATGCCCTTCCCTACATGCACAGGTCACCTCTCTGCCCTCAGGTCTCCACCCAACTGTCAACATTCCAGAGAGACTTTCCCTGACCACTCTGTGTACAGTACCTTTTGCAACCCCTCTTTTTCCATGTTATTTAGCACCACCTAATACATTATATGTTCAGTTGTCATTATCTACCTCCTCCCATTAAAATATAACATATCCCCAGAACCTAGAAAACTCCTGAGCATTGTATGTTCTGGATAAGTATTTGTTGAATCAATGAGTGACTGGATGAGTAACTTCTCAGTAAATGATATTGAGATACAGTCTAACTGTTGGAGGTGATAAAGAGGAGAGTAAAAGCAGATGAATACCTAACACATTAAACCAAAATAAGTTCTAGAAAGATTTTAATGTGTTACATTAAAGCTTGAAAATTACCAGAGAAAATTCAGGTGAAGATTAAATAATCTTGGGGTAAGAATTTTGTAAGCCTGATACTAAATAAATGAAGTACAAATGAAAATAAGGATAGATTTGCCTCTGTCAAAAACACCATAAAAACAGTAAAAAGATGAACAGCAAACTTGGAAAAATACTTCAATATATAATGAATGCATACTATACTTAATATGTAAAGAGCTCTGTCAAATAAATTCAAAAAAAAATCTAAATACCTAGTGAGCATTTGGAGAGAAAAATTCCACCAGCTGAGGGTGATAGTTGTGGGTAAGCAATTCAGTTCTGTAAAAGGGGATGAGAAGGGACGGGAGGATGGGTGGGAAGGGAGGGATAAGGGCAGGGAAAAAGAAAGAGGGCATTACGATTAGCATGTATAGTGCGTGGGGGCACAGGGAGGGCTGCGCAACACAGAGAAGACAAGTAGTGATTTTACAGCATCTTACTACGCAGATGGACAGTGACTGTGAAGGGACATGTGGGGGGGGGGCTTGGTGAAGGGGGGAGCCTAGTAAACATAATGTTCTTCATGTAATTGTAGATTAATGATACCAAAATTTAAAAAAAGGGGATGAGGCCATGAGACTTCAGTGAGCAAATATGTGTACCTTTCTTGGAACAGTGGCTGGAATATAGTAGTTGCTTAATAACCACTGGCTTTTAATGTTATCTCCTAATGCCCTGCATGACACACAGATGGAACTTTTAAATGTCCTTTCATTCATTCACTCACTCCCTGGGGTGCATGTGTTACACCACTTTGGAGGCCCCACTCCTTTCTTCCTCCATTGACTCATGAATATAATGAAGACATGGTGCTACAAAAATTCTTTAATTCTTGAGAAATTTATTTTAAAAGGTAGCCTCTCCCAGGGAAACTGCATTTATCTCTTGTCAATAATACTAACCTGAAAATCATACTCATTTGAGTAGTTGAAAGGCTGAGAAAGCACCCTGGGACACTTCCTCCATTTGGTGAAAAAAAAGAAGTACTGATGTATATTCATATACTCGTGGGGTCTGAGTCCTACTGCTCCAGAAGTAACTGCTCTGTTCTTAAATGAGCAGGGATGCTAGGGGATTGCAACAGGGAGTCCATCCTTTTTTTTCAAATAGCATATTTGCAGTCTTGGGTCATAGAAACTCAGCTGAAAACGTTGCTGTGGAATTTCTGGCCATTAATTTTATGAGTCTATCAATCAATCCTTATTATTGTCTGGTCTGCAGTTATATTTCTGTACTTTGGGAAATGCTCAACAATCTTTGTTTGGAAAGAAAGAGCGAGTGTTTAAACTTTTTGCCTGGCAAACGTCCTTCTGTTGTTCCAACTGAGATTTTGGGGCCATTGAGGGAGCCTCAGCTGGGCGGTCCTGTGAGGCGGCACACGCCTGGGGCAGCTGGGAGGCAGCCTGGTGATCTCAGCACCCCACACTGCATTGAATGATTTTGCTCACAAAACTCTGAAAAGAGCTACAGGAAACTTTGTTCTCCAAGGCTTCCTGGAAATCAGTATTTGAAACTGTTCTTTTGGTGCCAGGGCTTTTATTTCTGGGGCAATGAGCATACTACACCCTAGAGCAGGATGTGTGCAAGCAGCGACCTGCACATGGGCTGAACGTGCAAGTAGGGACTTGAAATCCAGTGCAGGTTCCATTAGCTGGGAGGAAAGGAGCCTTTCCTCTTAAGCTCCCGAAGGCACCAGTGTCTCACCAAGCCTTGAGCCCACAGGGCTGCACCCTTACAAGGGGGTGTCTCCTATGCATGTGCACAGGACAGGTTGGGTAAGGGGAGTGTCTGGTGTGGCAGAAATCTGTGGTGCAGAGGAGGTGGGGATGGAGACATGGCATGGAGGCGTGCCCACGGAGCAGTCTTGGGTGCATCAGTTTTAAGGATAACATCTGCAAACTGAGAATCTATCCATAAATGCCATTGACCCTGAATATATCAGTGAGCTTCTAGAAACTTCCTTGCACACCCTACCAAAGTTTGGAGACTACTATCTTAATCTTTCTGTTTTACATGCTACATGCTCTTAAATAAGCAAAAGCTACTGAAAGTGACATTCACGCCATGCCTCCCTTAAGACAAGGATTCCTGCCAGGGGCGCTTGGCCGTGACACACCTCCTCAGGGATCTGGCAACTGTTTGCAGCAGGACCACACAGAGGCCTGGGTAAAGGCTTTGAGGAAGGTCAGACACCTCAACTCCAGTCCCATCTGTGCCTCCTTGTGTAAAGTAATGTTGTGATCATTTATCCAGCACTTCCTACATACCAAGCACTAGAAGCTGTATAATGGACAAATAGGACAAATTACTTCTCTCTCTAGTCTCAGTTTACTCTTCAGTTAAAATAGAGATAATCATGCATCTGAGTTGCTGTAAGGATTTAATGAGGTTGCATGTAATGCATTCAGAATGCCTGGAACTTGCTAAGCACTCAGCAAAACAGCTCTTTTTTATTATTTAGACACTGAACCGACATCAGCTTTAGCACTCTGATTACTTGAAGAACAAGTAAATTATATATGTTGAGAAGAGGGTTAATTCCTCAGATTGGTGAAGCATTTTGTGAACAATAGTGATTTTCTAAATGACTCTGAGTAACCTGGAAAAGAGCATGTATGTAGCAAAGACCCTGTTGGTTTCCTGGAGAGTAAATTGCCCATTGGAATGGCCTGACCATTACTTGCTCAGCTGTATGTTATAACACATTTGCCAGGAAAACTACTTGGCTGATGTGTTTGCCTAAATAGCCAATCTTTTTTTTTTTTGTCTTGAATAAAATGTCAAATACTGTATATGATTTATATTTTATGTTCAGCTGATTTGTTTACATTGGAAAGCATCAATCCAGAGTGATTGGCAAGTGGGTACACATTCAAATAATATGATTCCCCTATGATTCTGGTTGGGGGGAAATCCCATCAAAGGAGATCTTTGGTTCAGTGAAGTGGCTGTTGCTCTTAGCTTGCCGATACTGACAAGGAGGCTGAAATCAGGGACAGCAGCCCACCAGCCCTGGACCTGTACTCCACTGTGGCTCAAGGTGCTGGCACAGCCTGCACATTCCTGGCTGGACTCGGGTGAGTTAGCAAAGGCACCAGATGGCCCGGAGGTGCCTGACTATTGACCCTGAACTCTGACCCCAGCCCCTCTCTCTGTACTCCAGAGATGTATCCATAGGGAGGATAAACAGACTAAATAGCTCAGCACTGAGCCTTAGAGGCCATATATTCTAACCATACTCTCCTTGTCCAACACATTTTGATAAGTAGTCATCAACTCTCCTTACCTCTGCTGACAGAAAACCTCTCAGCTTCCTCATATGGCCATGACTTTTCCTAAAAATTCCAATTACTTGAAAATCCCTCATTTCAAAGCAAAATTAGCTTCTTTGTTATTTTGGCCCTTGTTTCCCATTTTGCCTTCTGGTGTCACAGTGAAAAAAATATAAGGATGTGAGATTGACTTATGCAAACAGATCACAATTCTCTGCATTCAAAGCATCCTGTGGGCCAGATAACAATAACCAACACTTACTAATCTCCAGCGGTGTGGGCTGGAAGAGGCGGCTCTGGAAAACTCATTGCTTGAATTCTGAAATGAACCTTCCTTGAGTGGGATACTCTGGTCATCCTTAACCAACCACAAAAAACATCAGAAACCTCTTGAGAGTTTTTTCCATAGTAATGGACAAGGGAGGGGGAGGCAGAGGGGAGGGACAGTTAGCGGGGTGCTGCTCGTACCTGTCCTAAAGGAGCCCTCAGCTGAGACAGGAAACTAGAAGAGGGCCGAAGATCTACCTGCTGCATGATTGATTGTTTTCTGACTGATGCCAACTCCTGCATGAGATGTTCGCCATCCCAGTTCTTCCTGCCTCTGGTAACTCCTCAGCGTCTAGCTGAGAGCAGGACCCTCCTTGGCGCTGGCCCCTCATGTCCGGTTTATTCAGACGTTCAGAGCACTTGTGTAGCAGGGGTGTGGAGCCATAGCTGGAGCTCAGAGTTCAAGCAAGGGAGGGCCTGGGGTCAGGGAGCCTGCAAGAAGTGCCCACAGGGAATCAAAAAACCTCTAGTCTGGTTCTGGCTTTACCACCAAGCAGCGTGTGACCTTGGGCAAACATCCTCAACCTTTTTGAACCTGGCATTCTTTCCCTATGAAAGGGGAACAACCAGCACCACCCTGCGCACATCACAGCAATGTTAGAATCAGATGAGGCAGTGGAAATAAATGACAATGCATGCCCAGCATAAGTGACAGAGGGACAGGACTCAACATTCTGATTAAAACCCGACAGATGCAGGGTGGCAATCCTGGGTTTTCTAAATAGCTGAGTCGCAGGCACCAAACACCTGGCCGCATCATTTATAGTTGTTCTCCGAGGACATGAACTGTGGTCTTCGACTTCACTCCTCGAGATGACGGACGATGCACGACTGTGCCACCACCTGGGATTCCCAGCAATGTTCCTGTAACCTCACAGAGCAGCCCAACAGCTCACTGAAGCAAATTTATATGCATCAGCCCTGTTTTTATCTCAGACTTTAAACAACTTTAATTAATAATACTCTCCTTTCTGTGTGTCAACACCACTCCACCTTTTCATTTTGGAAAAAACTTCAATAAATATAGAAATAGAAGATTCAATTATTGGGACCAGAAATAAGAAAGTCTAATTGATTTGAGAGACTTTTGCTACAAAAATTCCCCGGGGCCACCAACTACATTTTATTAAAAGATATCACATACTTATATTTCTACATTTCTTATATAATAATTTTGAGCTTCTCAGGGGGAAAATAGTATTATTGAAGGAAAAATAATTATGACAAGTATTAAAGATTAGTGAGCCAGATTCCCCTGGTGTGCAACCAACATCCTGGGAGTAAGTTAAGTACCTTAGAAAGCGACACGAACTCTTGTCATTGAGTAAATTACTGCTTCAATGCACTAACAAGGACCCTAGTGGATTGGAAGAGTTCGTTCAGCTTCCCAGAGCACGAAGCCTAATCCCAGGGCAGCATTTGTGCTCTGTGAGAATGTGGATCTGTGTTCATCCACATCTATTTCTGTTTTCTAAGAATAGACCCTTCATTAGGGTACAGCCCGAACTGTGACGACCTTCACTGGCACCTGACCCTACCCTGTTCTCCCACCAGCCCTCTGGCCGGCTGAATAGAACCGGCTCCATCACTGATCTCTGCCTCCCTCTAAAACAGTATCACAGCTTCCTGACAAGCACCAATACCTTGGTGGTGAGGAAATCCAGCTATTTCCCCAGTGTTCTCAGCACATCTCATACCTCTTATGCAGTAAGCACACCATACAGGCAATAAGTTGACTGTACACAGTTATCTAATAGGAAGCATTTTCTTCTTCTTTGATAGTGCAAAGTTATTAGATCCTGAAATCCAAATCCCAAAGCAAGAACATTTATACAGATGCTCTGGTGTCAGGTGCATGCACAGAGCCAGGAATACCCAGCCTCACTGGTGGTGATGAAATGCAGGCCAGTCATAGACCTCATTTCACATTTCTTGAGCAATTGATCATCATCCTGAAGGGGCCTACAAGGCCCTGCCAGACTTGGCCCCTGCTGACTTCCCCAGGCTCATCCAGAGCCTTCCTCCCACACCCCCGTCTGCCCCAGCCCCCTGGGTCCTCTTTCCACCTGGAGCCTTCACACATGTTCTCTCAGCCTGGAACACTCTCTTCCCTCACCTGGCTGATTCTTCCTCCGGGTCTCACTTTACCTGTCACTTCCACAGGGAAACCACTACAAGCCATGGCATGCCCCATTCTTTTGTAATTATAATATTTTTTGTGGAAAAAAATACCTTTCTTCAGGAACCATTCAGTGTTGGGAAGAGACAGCCTTGGGCCTTTTCCCTCCCCAATTTCAGCAACATTTCCCAGAACCAACGTCTTTCCATTCACCCTTTATCAAGCAGGTGTGCCAGGCACCATTTTAGGTACAAGTGATTCAACGTCAAACAAACGAGACCAGACAAGGTCCCCATTCCAAGAGGCTGTATCCTTTTTCAGTTCTTCCGCTCTGGCCTCCATATAAACAATATGCTATCGGCAGACTCCTGAATTTGAAAGTTGGAGAATTAACTCAATACTACCACCGTCTCCTCCCAGAATCCTGGACATTCCCAGTATGTAACATTTGTATGGTTATCTTTATTCTTCCTGTGTTTATATTTGTAACTTAAAGCATTATACCAAATTTATAAATTCTCATTTCACCAACTTCTGCTGATGTCTTATCTCTTGATTCCTCACTTTAAAAGACAAAATCATTAGTGCCCCTGCCTTTTCTTCACCTTCCATGTCCCATTTTGTCAGATAAACATTTACTTTACATTTTGTCCTGAAGTTGCAACCAAGTCTCCATGATTCATCCACAGATTAAATCACGTGTCTAACATTATAATTCCTGGGCCAATCACGAGATGTTCCCAGCATGAAGTTTCAATGGAATTTCTCAATATTGACACATTTTCGTTTGCTTCCTGTATGAATTATGGTTTTATTATGCATTCAGCTTTATTATGCATTCCTTACCCTACCACTGATCCCTGCAGTTTCCACTGGATGCTGTTGTTTTTCTTGCATTATTTGCTCTTGTGATTAGTTTTTCCCAAGTCTGTATTTTCTATTAAGTCACACTTTTCTTCTGGGGAATCCATCCCAATCTTCCCATCCTTCTGCTCCAAACTGTGCTGGTTGCCCTCCAAACCTGCTAAGCAATTGTCATGTTGCAATTTTTTGCCCACTGCCAACAGAAGCTTAGATTGGAACCACAGATTCCTAGACCCCACAAACTCTATTTTATTCTACTCTGTCTTCAAATACCATGAAAGGAAAAGGTGCATGGGAAATAAGCTTTCTGCTATCTTTCTGTCTGAAAGTACCACTGTTCTGCCCTCATACTTCATTGATATCTATCTGGGTATAGAAGCCTTTAGAAATTTCTTTTTATCCTGGGTACTCTGACACATCAAGGATGTGTCTAGGTATGACTCTTTTTAATTGTTCTGGGCATACAGGAAGTTCTTTTAATTCTGAAGAATTTTCTCCTTCATCTTTGGAAATATTTTTGATAATTTTTTCATTTCTAATCTTGTATGTGAGACGCCCTAGACTGATCTAGTGTCTAAACTTCTTTGTCTATGGGTTCTCACAAAGGTCTCAGTTTCTTTGCTCCCCACATTTTAAGAGAGTAGAGAGACTTTGGGTCTGCTTTCTATTCCTTCTTTAATTAAAACAAATTTTTTCAACCAGCTTTATTTTTTTAATCTGCAAGCACTCTCTTTTATTCTCTAATTGTTTCTTTTTCCTAGCATTTTGTTCTAATTTTAAGGATATAATATTTATCCCCACCCCCCAAATTCCCCCAGCATATTAATTAGAGTGCTTTTAATGTCTTCTATTCTCTAATTGTCTTTTTTTTTCTCTGGGTCATTTTTGTTTCTTCTGGTTTTTCATTTTCACGCTGCAGTTCTCCTTGTATGCCTGATGACTCTTAGTTTTGCATTTCCGTTTAAGGAGAAGGATTAAGTGACTGTGTATTTTGTGTGTTTATTGTTAGTAGGTTTTTTTTCTGGCTGGATTTCTCTCCTTTAGAATGAATGGGATGGAGTTGAGTGTGTCTGCTAGGAAGCTTTGCTTTAGGGTAGCGAGATGGTGAACGATAATCATCCTGAAGATGTCTAAGTGCTAAAATGAGGAAGACTTTATTCTAGTACTCCAAACTCCTGATGCCATTTCACAAAGAATATGAAGTTCAGAGACTTGCCTATGGTTACATAGCCAGTAAGTGGTGAAGCCAAATTTGAACTGCAGTTTGTTTGATGAACACATTTAGTCTCATTCTGCAAGACCCAATGAATTTCGATGTAAACTGAAAAATAGCGTTGTAGGGATAATTAGCTCTCTCCTTTTTGTAAATACACACTTTCATGTGCCATGTAGTTCAAGCTTCCACCTTGATGGTCATAACTTCAACACACCAGGGATTCTGAACCTTTCTACCCATGTAACAAGCCATGTTTTCCCTTAATCAATTAATCCACTCTCTGCTATTAAAGAAAATGAGATAATTAAATTTCATTCACACTCAAAAGGCATCTAAGCAGAATTAACAGCTTCAGAGGAACTATGTGCTATGGAACTAGAGGGAATAATTTATCCCAGGATTGGGAGGGCCATGAAATGGTAGAGATTACTTTAATTATTTTTAGTAGATGTTGGAAAAGCCACATTCTTCCTAATTCTAGGGTTTTGTCATGATTTTGAAGGTCATGGCTACTTCACTTTCTTAAGTCCACTTTTTGAAAAACAACTGTTAACAAATAATGATTTGCTATTAGAAAATCACTTCTAAAAAATTAAAAAACAAGCATTTACTGATCACCTAGTAACACCTGACACTATGAAATTAAGTACTGGTTTCTTAATTCAACATATTCTCCACCTTCCTGGGAGGTGGTAATAGACATTCCATGAAAAATACATTCCAAGGTGAAAAGTTTGACCAAATCTGGATTAAATGAGGTTAGTTTTCCTTTGCTGCTGGTCTTCTCGGAGCCTTTCATTGCAACATGAACTGTGAGAATCTCTTTGAGATTCACAATTTGGGAAATGCACATTTCAGGAAATGCTTAATTTAGGAAACACACATTTTGAGAGATATTGATTTAGTTTATTAAAGAGCCATTCTGATTTTCCTCTCCCTTCCAGAGCCATTTACTCATGCTCAGGCCATGTCTCCCAGCCGGGTAGATTTTCATTCCAGAATAATAATTCAGTTTCTACTACTTGGGTTGGGTAACCTCAAATACTGCATTTATCTTCATCCTCTGCTTTTGTGCTATGACCATCTCTTAATTTTGCCAACACCCCCAACATCCTTGAATATGCTTTTTTTTAGGAGAGCCAGGGAAACTTTTATTGAGAGAGACAGTGAGAAGACAGACAGAGCTTCTGGCTTAATCCAGGAGGGGACAGGAGAGCCCGGGGTGGTGCGTTGTCTAGGGGATTTATATGCAGTTGAGGATTTTTGGGAATTGAGGGCTTAGGGTGTGGACTTGTACCACCTGCCCTGCCCTCAAGGTGGGCTGGGTTGTTGTCTGTTTCTTAGGGCTGTTTACAGTGAAGTCACCTGTTATGATAAGATCCCCTTGCAGAACACTCAAACATTCCAGGCCAAGTTGCTTCTGGCCTTTTGACCTTTAACTGATCTCACTGAAGATGTCTAATATTCCTAGTCTAGTATATTTACCCTAGAGAATTAGTGTGACCTTGACTTTGCATAATGCTGAACACAGAGTTTCAATATGGACTTTACACTATGACATTGTTTTGACTGTAAATATCTGGCCTTACTTTTTCTGGAGGCCCTCACCCTACTCTGTCTAAGTCCATGGTCCCTGTCTCATTCCCCCTCTACAGATAGAGACTCTAGCTGCTGCTAGGGAAAGGAGGCAATGACCACTCTGGCTGCTTCATGCTGAGAAGGGGCACAGTAAAGGGTGCAGTTAGGTCTCCATCAGTGGTCAGTTGAGAGGGCCTTGGAAGATGGGCACTTCTATTCCAGGTTCTGTTTCTATTACTATTTGTAGTTTTGTGGCTTCTGTAGATTTGGGTGAATTCCTCTCTTCTTGAGGTCCCCAAGACATCCTGAGGTTCCTGCACAAATGACAATGGTTAAAGATCTGATGAGAACTTACTGTAAGACAGTGACATAAGGAAATTCAGATATTTCTTATTATATTGTATACTTCTCTCAGGAGCCAAGTCTCTCCATTAGAGAGTTTGTATTGAAGCCAGGCTTGTGTGCAGAAGATAAGACACTTCTTTTTCAGGATCTGTGGATCAAAATTGCTCCCAGTTCTTTAGAATGCAAGCCAGAGGCATGTCTGGCTTTAAACTTGAAGAGGAAGCTCCCACCTCGAAGTTATCCTGGATGAGCCCCCAAAGATGATGCCAGGGTTCTTGTTTGCAGAGTTGAAGAATGAACTTAGCAAACACCCAAGGTAGGAGAGCCAGGGCAGAGGCTTTTATTTAGAAATAAAGTGAGAGGACAGAGCTCCTGGCTCACACCAGGAGGGGACAAGAGAACCCTGAATGTGCTATTTTTTAATGCCTTAATTTCCTCATCTACAAAATGTTGACATGCAAACACATATGGCTTTAGCGAGAAATGAAAAAGAAAACAACAGGCTTCTTATTACCTGAAGGTGATTATAAAACATGTGAAATAAAGTTCCTGCTTTGGGAGAATTCTCACATGATCATCTCAGCCTTCAGTAAATAATACTGCATTGTGGCAAACAATAAAATCAAGAATATACAAAGATTCAAGTTCTAGGATAGTCACAAAGAACCTACCAAAAAAAAAAAAAAAAAAGGTTACAGAGGATTCCAGTTGTGTAAATATGGAGGAGGGCAACTTGAAATAGTTACATTCATCAAGATGCACCAATTTCTTAAATACAAATTTCCCCAATTTGTGGTAAAATAGCACATGCTTGCTGTTTATCTGACTGACACCTCCTTCTCCATCCATCATCTTGTTTAGTTTATGGCACCACTGCCCATCCATCTGCCTGCCTGAGACCTTCAAAGTCATCCTCACCCCTTTGCTTCCCTCTCTGATTTGAAGGAATCCCTGCTCCACTGGCCAAACTCATCTTTAAGATCCAGCTCAAAGTCTTGACCAGCTCAGGTATTTCTAAATAAATTATTCACTCAACAAGCACTCTGAGCCCTTAGTGTAGTAGGCACTACCTGGCAGGGCCGACTAGCAGTGTACAGAGCAACATATGGGAATTTCATGTCTGTATCTTCACTGGGAAGCCACTGGTATAGACTATCTGTCTATTCCTCTTTCATGACCACCATCTTTGGAATAGGTATTTTAGATCATTTTACCTTTCATATCTGAACCTTGATAATTCTCAGTCCCTGAATATATTTCTATCCATACTCTAAATAAACTGGTCAGATTAAATTAAAAAGGCTGAAACAAAGTGAAGGACTCTTCAGTCTCATGAAAATCCTTTGAAAATATATTTTAATTTACATTAAAAAATTTAAGAAGTTGAGGAAATTTAATTTCTCATGACAGATAAGTAAGGAAATAATATATAAAACCAGAGCTACTTGGGTAAATGTGGGCCTCACCCTTTAAGCTTCTAGTTGAATAACTATTCATAGGTAAACAAAAACCAAAACAAAACCTGGCCTTAGTAGATAAGGCAGTAGAACTACTAAGTAACTTACTAAGTTTTATTCTCATGATTTCATTTTACCTCCATAAAAGATCCTCAAGGGCAATGATTTCTGTGGAAGGCCACGGGTTGGGCTGTTAGCATCCTTAATGAGGGTAAATGCTATAATATGGTTCCCAGTACATGTGCCTAGTCCGAGATCCTGTAGAAACACACATTCCAGTTGGGCCTAGAATACTAATTCTTCACAGGCTTATAATTGCAGAAGTATTACCTTTCATTTTGTCAATGTAAGCTTCCCTAAAAAGCTTCTTCTCAAGAACTGCTAATGCCTCCTTTTAGGATTATGTATTAAACATCATCACTTACATAAACAGATGATATCCCTTTGCTGCCAGAATGTTCTCACTCTGTTCTCATGGGTTGACTTTGATGTTTGCTAACCTGGCTGTTTTCATTAGGTCCTCAGTCTTCATTCCTACCAGAATAGTCTTTAAAAGCATAATGTACCCCATTCTAGCAGAGCAATTCTGTAGACTACCTATAGACCTATCAATTTGCTGGACATTCCTTCAAACCTCACAGCTTCCTCCATAAGAGACTTGAGTCTGATTTTCTCAATCTAATATTCTACATGGAAAACATACAGACCCTGGGGAGGCTGGCATGAACCCTGCTGCTGGTTTGTGGCCTCAGCTTAAATATGTTGTCCCTGTAAACCCCAGTTTCTCCCCTTTAAAGCAGAGATAATGACAGTGCCTATCTCGTGGGTTATGTGAATCAAATGAGAGCACGTGTGCACATTACCTACTATCTTGTAAACACTCAATACTTCTTAGCGACTGTTAAACCATAATTAACCATTGTTAAACCCTCTCATTGTTTTGCAAAGTCTGCCAAGAATAATATAACATTGTTTGCTACTTTTATTGACTTTTCACAAGGTTTTGACTCAGGGGTCAAGACTAGGTTAGGAATTAAGCAGCATGAGTTCAATGAAGGCTCCTAGTTATTGGTGCTTAAATGAATCTGCTTTCAAGTGCCCATCAGGCAAAACTGGCAGGAATAGTCTCCTGAAGAGTGGATAATCTCTAGACAAGTAAAAACAGGGCCAAGTGGCATAAAGTAGGGCTATACCAATGGGGCCTCTGAGGGTAATCACTGGGACTTCTTGCTAGTGCATCTTTGGCCTTACCTGTGGGTGAAGATGGGGCTAGGAAAGACATTAAAACAACTGGGGCAATTATAGAAACTTAGACATATAACCAGGAGTCTTTCACATCTCTGCATGGTGGTATGCTTAAGGCTGTAGGAAAAGCCAGAATTTCCCTTAATTGGAGTTTGTAATTGATCCCATGATATGAAAAAGTATTCCTCTGGATCTCTGTGTTTTACAGCATAAACATTGCTAAGATTTGGGTAAGGAAAAATTACAAAGTCAAGTATTGCCAGGACCACAAAGTCATGACCTAAGAGTTCCTTCTGAAATATAACACTGGAATAAAATCCCACAATTACAGCCATTTTAAACCTACAATAGTTATCTTTGGCAGATATTATTAAATATTTAAATAGTTCATATTAAATAAGAATAGTTGCCATCTAATGGGTGGTTACACTAGATGCCAAACCTGCATTAATCTTTGCAATATTATTCTATTTATTTGTCAACAAAGGAGCTATAATAATCATTCATATTTTAGCAGTGAGAGAAGTGGGAATAAAAAAGTTTAAGGAGGCTGCCAAAAATCACTGCTAAGACAAGCAGTACAAGTATTTGAACCAGATTTGCTGGCCCCAAATTGTGTGTTTTTAACCAACACACAGGGTAGTTTACAGCTATCCTGTGAAGGTCATTGTCAAAGCAAATTACCAAATACAAATAAAACTTTGTTTTTCATAGCACATGTGCATCTATTCCATTCATCTAAAAATATGTTTTTAAAGAGGAGTTTTATAATAATTAGGGTATAAAGGAAGTGGAGGTCTGAAAATTGAAAGCATTATAGATCCAAGCTCCAGAGCAAGACAGAAATTAAAGGAAGTGAATTTGTATTCAGGACCACTTTTACTTTGAGGCCAATCCCAATTTTGAAGGCAGTAACTGAGAGGCTAGACAAGCTTTTGACAGCCTTCTGGGGCTGAGGTGATGACAGTGAAGTCAGGGTCCACAGAGAAGGAACAGAGCATAATGAATCACCATCATCTGGGTTGGAATCCTGAAGAATGCATCCTGAAAGAAATGATGACTTGAAAGTAGTCTTGCCTAAAGTAGACTTTAATACAGTTTAAAATCCCCCTAACTTGTTAAATTATATAAAGATAATCATGAATTACCAATGTTCTTAAGAACTTGGCAGAAACGGCCACACTTCTCTGGAGAAAGATAATATCACTAGGCCTCACATTATTTCTGAAAATTATTTTGCAAATACAATGACCATCATATAATTAAAAAATATATATGAAGAGGTAAGACAATATAAATAATGTATTGCCAGCAGAAAAAATAGGTAGTAGAAATACACTCACAGAGGTATATGACACCTGATAAAGGAGTCTTTAAGCATATGCTTTAACTATGTTTAAATTGAAAAAAGATAAATTGAAATATGTTTAATTGCTTACAATGTTTAAACTGAAAAAGATTAATGAGAATTTTAGTAGAAGATGAGGAACTACAAAAAAAGAAAATTCTAGAATTATAAAACATGATAGTCCAATTAAGAACTCAGTGAGTGGGTTTAATAGCAGATTACATATAGCTCAAGAAAGAATTAATTAACTGGAAGATACATTAGAAGAAAATATTCAGGAAGAAATTTTAAAAAGACAGCTAAAATGTCAAAAGAGTAAAAGAGAAGACAATCAGAAATTCTGACATGCATAAAATTGGAGCCTCAAAAGGAAAGAGGGAATATGTCTAAATCAATAAGCAAGGGGTAAGGGCTAAGAACTCACCAAAACAAAGGAAAGATATCAAACTCAGATAATAAGCCTTATGAACCTCAAGTAGGATAAAGAAAAAGAAATCTGCATTGACACAGATCATAGTAAAAAAACTCTAAGAGAAAATAAATAAATAAATAAAACCTTGAAAGCAGCCTGAAGAAAAAGAGGTTTTCACCTTCATTGAAACAATGTAAGTGACAGCTGACATTTTAACAAACATGGCAGAAGCCAGAAGACAATGATGTAATATCTTTAAATTACTAGGAAAAAATAAACTGGTTGACCTAGAATTTGAATCCCAGCACAAATATCTGTTAGCAATAAAGGTAAAATAAAGAGGTCAATTAAGATGACAACATAGGAAGCTATGCCCTTACCCCCATGCAAACACCAAATGTACAACTACACACAGAACAATTACCTATGAAAGAAATACAGAAACTATCTGAGAGACACGTATACATCAGGCAAATGAAAAAAAACACATTGAAATGGGTAAGAAATGCTTAGACACTCTTGCTATAAATCCTACCCATGGCACCAGACTGTCCAATTGGAAGGGAACTTCAAACACCCAGTTTCTCCCTGAAGAGGAGAGGCTTTGAACTCCACATTTAACATCCCAAATTTCAAGACCCCTACCCAAGGAAGAAACTCCCAAAACACTTAGCACTGAGAAAAAATGAGCTGTGCATCCCCATGACCCACAAGATGATAGCTAGCAAAGATGCAGCTATTAATGGATATGTAAGCACTCGCCATGGTTATCCCCCCATGGCTTGGCACAGATGGAGCTGATAAAACCACCGATCTCCCAGTCTTTCCTTGAAGAGGCCCATCTTCCTTCTTTGAAAGCTGTTGATTAGGGTCAGGCTTCCAGTTTAGCATACATCTAGGGCTGGCTGTGATCTACCCTTGAAACTATAGGGAAACTAGCAGATGCCTTCTCAGCCTTCTCCCTCTAGCCTTCTTCAAGTAACCAGTACTTCCTTGGCATGAACTTACCCACACACATATCTGCACCCCAATGTGGCACTGCTGCCTGAAGGCTAGGTACCCAGATTGCTTGGTTCTAATAACCAAGTGGATTTACCTTCACAAGTCCCACAGGATACAGCACTTCAGCTATATACCCAGGCAATGTGCTAAGGTACAAGGCAAAAATATCATCTCTCAGTTTCTTCCAGAATGGGGCTTAACTACATACTTTCCCAGCTGATGTCTGTGGGTCTGGCTTCCAGGCAGTCTTTATTTAGATGCTGAATATAATCCTTCTTTTTGGGACACTGACCAGGCTTGGAACACCCTCAACTGCTGGAAACTATAAAGAACAAAGAAGGCTGCCTGAACAATTACAAAGATTTGAGAGGCAACCAGGAGCTCAGGCTGGGCTGATTGATGAGGTTCACCTTCTACACAAGGCCAGTCTATCAAGAAATGGGAGAAGTGGCTGTTTTATCTAATACACGAAAACCAACACAAAGTGTCAAGAAAAATGAATAAACCTAGAAAAATGATTCAAATAAAAGATCAAAATAAATCTCTGGAAACACAACATTGTGAAATGGAGATAAGTGATTTATCTGGCAGAAATGTCAAAAAAAACAGTCATAAAGATGCTCATGAAGCTCAGGAGGATAATAAATGAACAAAGTGAGAATTTCAGGAAAGAGATAGAAAATATTAAAAATTACAAACTGAAATCACAGAGCTGAAGAATGCAATAAGTAAACTGAAAAACTCAATAAAGGGATTCAACACCAAACTAGATCATGTAGAAGCAAGGATTAGTGAGCATGAAGATGGGGCAGAAAAATTCATTCAATCTGAGGAACCAAAAGAAAAAAGAATGGAAAACAGTGAAGATAGCTTAAAGGCCTTTTGGGGAGCCATAAAAAAGAGACACATATGCATATTATAGGGACCCAGAAGGAGAACATATAGAGAAAAAGTCAGAAAGATTATTTAAAGAGATAATGGCTGAAAACTTTTCTAATCTGGGGAAAGAAACAGAGATCCAGATCAAGGAAGTCCAAACAGTACCAAATAAGATGAATTCAGAAAGACCCAAAGCAACACATAATAAATTATCAAAAGTTAAAGACACAGAGAGACTATTAAAAGCAGGAAGAGAAAAACAACTTGTTACACATAAGGGAGACTCCATAAGGCTATAAGCAGATTTTTCAGTAGAAATCTTGCAGGCTAAAAAAGAGTGGGATGATATATACAAAGTGCTGAATGAAAAACACTACCAACCAAGAATATTCTACTGAGTAAAATTGTCCTTCAGAACTGAATGAGAGGCAGAGTTTTCCAGACAAACAAAAACTAAAGGAGTTCATCATCATTAGACTGGCCCTATAAGAAGTGGTCAAGAGAGTTCTTTGAATGGAAACAAAGGGTACAATTAGAAACATGAAAATTTATGAAGTATAAAACTCACTGTTAAAAGTAAATATAAGGTACATTAAGAATACTCTAATGTTGTAATGCAGGTGGGTAAATTATTTATAACTCAGATACGAAGATTAAAAGACAAAAGTATTAAAATTACCTATAACTATAATAATTTATTAATGGATATGCTATGTAAAAAGATGTAAATTGTGAGATATTCTGATAAGAAACAGAAAATGTGGGGAGGGGAGGGTAAAAATGTAGAGCTTTATATGTGTTCAAAGTTAAGTTGTTATCAGTGCAAAATAGACTGTAATAAGTGTATTTTATGTAAACTTCATGGTAACCTCAAGGCAAAAGCATATAGTACCCACAAAAAAAATAAAGAGAAAGAAATCAAAGCATCCTATTATAGAAAACCATCAAACCACAAAGAATGAGATCAAGAGAGGAATAAAGAAACAAAGGAATTACAAAACAGGCAGGAAACAGTAAAATGGCAATAGTAAGTCTATGCCTACCAATAATTACTTTAAAAGTAAATGGACTAATTCTCCAATCAAAAGTCATAAACTGGCTGAATGGATTTAAAAAACATGACCCAACTTATGCCATCTATAAGAGACTCAGGTGAGCTTTAAGACACAGGTAAGCTTAAAATAAAGGATGGAAAAAAATATTCCATGCAAATGAAAACCAAGAGGAAACAGGGCTAGCTAGACAAAATAAACTTTAAGCCTAAAATAACAGGAGACAGAGGTCATCATATAATGATAAAGGGGCCAATTCATCAAGAGGATATAATAGTAAATATTTGTGCACCCAACATAGGAGTACATAGATATATAAAGCAAATATTAAAAGATCTGAAGGGAGAAACAGCAATAAAAAAATAGTAAAGGGCATTAATACCCCATTTTTAACCATGGATAAATCATCCAGATAGAAAATCAATATGGAAAAATTGAACTTAAACTACATATTAAACCAAATGGACCTAACAGGCATTTATAGAACATTCCATTCAATAGCAGCAGAATAGATATTTTTCTCAAGCACATATGAAACATTTTCCAGGGTAGATTATATGTTAGGTTACAAAACAAGCCTAAATAAATTAAAGAAGGTTGAAATCATATCAAGTATCTTTCCAACCACAATGGTATGAAACTAGAAATCAATTAAAAGGAGAAAACTGGAAAATTCACTAATATGTGGAGATAAACAATATGCTACTGAACAGCCAAGGGGTCAAAGATGAAATCAAAAGAGAAATAAAAAAATACCTTGAGACAAATCAGGAAACAAAATAAAACTTATAGGATGTAGCAAAAACAGTTCTAAGAGTGAAGTTTATAGTAGTAAACATATGTATTGAGAAGAAAAAGAAAGATCTCAAATAAACAACCTAACTTTATACCTCAAGGAAGTAGTAAAAGAAAGAAACTGAGCCCTAAGTTAGTAGAAGGACAGAAATAACAAAGAAAAAAAAGAGACTAAAGAGAGAATAGAAAAGGTCAATGAAAGTAAGAACTGTTTGTTTTTAAAGATTAATAAAATAGGCAAAACTTCAGCTAGATTTACCCAGGAAAAAAAAGAAAAAAGACACAAATAAAATTGTAATTGAGAAAGGAGACATTTCAATGGATACCACATAAATACGAAGGATCACAAGAGAACACTATAAACAATTATACACCAACAAATTAGACAACATAGAAGAAATGGATTAATTCCCAGAAACATACAACATAACAAGACAGATCATGAAGAAACAGAAAATCTGAACAGATCAATTACTAGTAAGGAGACTGAGTCAGTAACCAAAATGTCTCCCAACAAAGAAAATCCCAAGACCAGATTCACTGGTGAATTTACCAAACATTTAAAGAAGAATTAATACCAATCCTTCTCAAGACTCTTCCCCAAAAATAGAAGAGGAGGGTACGCTTCCAAACTCATTTTATGAGGCCAGCATTACCCTAATATCTAAGCCAGACAAAGACCCTACAATAAGAGAAAATACAGAGCAATATTCCTGATGAACATAGATGTAAAAATCCTCAACGAAATACCAGCAAACCAAACTCAGGAGCGCATTAAAAGGATCATGCATCATGATCAAGTGGGATGCAAGAAGGCTTCAGTATTCACAAATCAGTGTGATAACCACATTAACAAAATGAAGGATAAAAATCATGTCATTATTCTCAATACATGCAGAAAAAGCATTTGATGAAATTCAACACCCTTTTATGATAAAAACTCTCAACAAACTAGCTATAGTGGAAATGTACCTCAAATAATAAAGGCCATACATAAGAAGCCCACAGAGAACATCATACTCAATGGTGAAAGCTGAAAGGCTTTTCCTCTAAGATCAGGAACAAGACAAGGATGCTCACTCTTGCCACTTTTATTCAACATAATACTGAAGTCCTAGCCAAAGCAATTAGGCAAGAAATAGGAAAAAAAAAAGACATATAAATTGGAAAGGAGGAAGTAAAACTGTCTCTGTTTGCAGATGACATTGTATATACAGAAAGCTTAAAGTTTCCACCAAAAAAGCTGTTAGAAATAATAGCAAATTCAGTATATGTGCAGGATACAAAATCAATATACAAAAATCATGTGTGTTTCTAAACACTAACAAAGATACATCAGAGAAATTAGGAAAACAATCCCATTTACAAGAGCATCAAAAAGAATAAAATAGCACATAATAGGCATGTAATAAATATTTGTTGAATGACTGAAGTAGGAAAAATAAATAATGTTAGCATGGAGAGATTACAAATTAGTTAAGAATTGGTAATTAGCTATCTTGTAAGCTTATTAGAAACACCTGTATATAGTCACCCTAGTGTTATTTGGGTTTCTTCAGCTAGTTATTTTGTTGTGTTCCATAATCCTTCATTAAATAGCTATTTAGGCATTGCTAAAAAAAGAGAGCAAAATACATAGAAATAAATTTAACCAATGAAGTAAAAGATCTGTACACTGAAAACTCTACAACATTGATGAAAGAAATTGAAGAAGGCATAAATAAATGGAAAGATATTCCATACTTAGGGACTGGAAGAATTAATATTGTTAAAATGTCCATACTGTATGGATGTACCACAGATTCAATGCAATATATCCAATGGCATAGAAATAGAAAAAATAATTCTAAAGCTTGTATAGAACAATGAAAGTCCCCAAATAGCCAAAGCAATCTTGATAGAGGAGAACAAAACCCAAATCACCACACTTCTTGATTTCAAACTATTTGACAAAGTTATGATAACCAAAACAAAATGGTATTGGCATAAAACAGACCACGGATCAACAGAACAGGTTAGATAGCTCAGAAACAAACTCATGCATATATGGTCAATTAATTTTTGACAAAAGAGCCAAGAATATATAATGGGGAAAAGATAATCTCCTCAATAAATGATGTTGGGTAAACTGGACAGCTATTTCAGAAGAATGAAACTGGACCCCTATCTTATACCATACACAAAAATTAACTCAATGTGATTAAAGACTTGACTATAAGACCTCAAACTAGAAAACCCCTACAAAGAACACATAGAGGGTCAGTTTTATTTTTTGGATTTGACACCAAAAATGTAAATAAACAAGTGGGACTATGTCAAACTAACAACTTCTGCTCAGCAAAGGAAAAAATCAACAAAATGGAAAGGAAACTTTTGAATGGGAGAAAATATTTGCAAATCACATATCCTGTAAGGAGTTACTATTCAAATTACAGAAGAAGCTAATACAACTCTAGAGCAAAAAAAAAAAAAAAAAAAAAGAAATAACCGCAGTAAAAAAAAAAAATGGGCAAAGGAACTGAATAGATATTTTTCCAAAGAAAACATACAAAATGGCCAAGAGGTACATGAACATCAAGCAAAATGCAAATCAGAACCACAATGTGATATTACCTCACATCTATTAGGATGGCTATCATCAATAAAAATGATCAAATGCTGGTGAGAATGTGGAGAATAGGGAATCCTGTTAACTGTTGGTGGGAATATAAACCAGTACTATACACTTTGGAAAACAGTATGGAGGTTTCTCCAGAAGTTAAAAATAACTGCCATATGATCCACCAATCCAGTTTCTGGGTATATATGCAAAGGAAATGAAACTATTATCTCAGAGAGATATCTGTATTCCAATATTCTTGAGGCATTCACAATAGCCAAAGTATGGAACACCTTATGTGTCCATCAACAGATGAATGGATCAGTAAGATGTGGCGTATAGATATACAAAGGAATATTAATTCAGATTTAAATAAGAAGGGAATTCTAACATTTCTAATAACATGGATAAACCTAGAAGGCATTATGCTAAGTGAAATACGCCAGAGAAAGACAAATACTATATAATATAATTTATATGTGGGAATTTAAAAAGACAAAAACAAAGCATAGAAACAATATAAATGGTTGCCAGGGACTGGGGGTGGGGTGAGGAAATAGGGAGAGTTTGGCAAAAATGTACAAACTTCCAGCTGTAAGATGAATACGGTCTGAGGATCTAGTGTATAACATGGCAACTATGGGATGACACTATACATCTTAAGTGCTCTCCCATGTACACACAAAAAGGTAAAGATGTGAGATGATAGAAGTGTTAACTTGATGGGGGAAATTCTTTTACAATGTGTATCAAATCGTCATGTTGAACACTTTAGATATCTTATAATTTTAGTTGTCAATTATACCTCAGTAAAACTGAAAAATTCAAAATATTGTTAATTATAGAATAATAAAGCTCAAATAGATATTTTCAGATTTAAATAAACTAAGAGGATTTGTCACTGGCAGAAACACAATAAATAGCAAAAGATATTCTTTAAGCAGAAGGAAAATGATCCTAAATGGAAGATCAGAGGAACAAGAAAGAATGAAAGGCAACCATAATGTTCATATAAATTCACTGCTGAATCAATGTTTTGGGATTTTAATACACAGAGAAGTAAATATATAATAAAAATAATATACAAATGATGAAAGGGCTAAATGGACTTTAAGAGTTCTAAGATACTTGCATTTTCATGGATGAGGATAAAGGTACAATAAATATTAGACTTTGGTAAGTCAATGATGTGTGTTATGCTATCTAGTACAGGCACTAGAGAATACTAAAAGCAACACAAAACACCCAAGTGCCTATTGATAGGTGAATAGATAAAGAAGATGTGGTACATATACACAACAGAATATTACTCAGCCATAAAAAAGAATGAAATCTTGCCATTTGTGTCAACATGGATGGACCTATAGGGTATTACGCTAAGTAAAATAAACCAGGCAGACAAAGATAAATACCATATTATTTCACTTACATGTGGAATCTAAAAAACAAGCAAAAAAAGAAATAGACCCACAAATACAGACAACAGGTTGTTGGTTATCATAGGGAAGGGGTAAAGGAGGTGGGTGAAACAGGTGAAGGGGATAAATAGGCACAAACTGCAAATTGTAAAATAAGTTAGACATAAGAATGGAAGTACAACATGGAGAATTTAACCAATAATATTGTAATATCTTGATATGATAATGGAGCAACTATACCTAATTGTGGCATCTAGTAATGTATACACTTATCCAGTCACTATGTTGTACATCTGAAACCAACAAAATATTGTGTATCAACTTTATTGCACAGAAATAAAGACATCAGTGGAAATATAAAGAAATAAAACATCAGTGGAAAAAAATGATATAGCTTCCAAGCTAATGGAAAAGAAAACTAGAATAATAAAAATATGCTCAAATAATTGAAATAAAGATAATGTGAAAAAAGGAACAGCAATAGCTTTTCTTCTTCCTTCCTAATTACAACCCTTAAATAGAATTCGTGCCTCATATCGAATTTACCGAGTATCATAATTCCTCCAAGTGGTAAAGATACCTTAAGACAAATGCTGGGCATAGAAACCACAGGGTATAAATCTGCAAAGAAGTAAAAAGCTAACCTTTTCAAACAATATGGCTTCTCTCTCACTTACCAACTTTACATCTCCCTGTATGGCCCCAGAAGATGACTGGTTAGCCAGAGATGGATAAGATTCCTCAAGGGAGGAACAACCTAAGACAGGCACAGTCGCAGGGGGGCCATCAGGTGAGAAATTGGGGATCAACAGTGGTGAAGCTTAGAACCTCACCACCCCCCCTGTTTTGAGAGAAATCTTCTGCATCCGTGGATGTTTTATTGCCCTTGTCTAGCTTGGATTAACACACACCTGATCATCTACAATTGCTCTCTTACAACAGTAAACTATATTTTCTACCTTTATCTTACCTACCACTTCAGCATTTTATTAAAAATAAAAATAATAATAATAATAAAGGGAGAAATGTGGGATCCACATATAAATCAAGTATAAAAATCAAACGAATATTCATATTTGACCTGATTGTTTATAGTTCATAATGCATGATCAAAACCGAAAGTTTCTGTGATGAATGCCCTTGTACTGTTCACCATGTAAGAACTTATTCACTATGTAAGAATTCGTTCACCATGTAAGAACTTGTTCATTATGCTTCAGAAGATTGGAGACTGACGAGAATTAGGCTTGAGATGGATTAATGATTGTGCATTGAGCATTGACTCCCCTATACAGAACTTTATTGTTGTTAACAACTATTTGATCAATAAATATGAGAGATGCCCTCTCAAAAAAAACATATGAAATTAAAAAGAATAGGAATAGATAAAAACATTCTGCATTTTCAAATGCTCAAAGGCCGATGTAACCAAATGGGAGAAGTGCTTCTACAAAATGGGTCTGGGGTTTTAGTAGATGATATCCTCAGAACACATTGATGAAACTCCAGGTCTGCTAGATTATAGGAAGGAACATTTCCAAAGTATTCTGTCCAGATTAGACCACATCTGGTTCACAATCTTCAGTCTGGGAATTCAGGTTTAAGAAAAACATTAAATGACAGCAATAGCAATAACTGGAGAGTATTAAAAGGAGCACAGTGGAGGAAAACAAAGGGCTTGAACAGCCTGTCCTGGGGAAAAGCAGGTAAAGCTGACAACAGCTGGCTTGAACAGGAGAAGGCTGCTGGGAGCAGAATGGCTGTCTTCATATATTTACAATTTTATCACCTAGGAGGCACAGGTTGATTCTGGGTTGCTCTGAGGAATCTTTCTTGGTTTCTTTTAAATAATTGGATTTAATAAAAATTGTGGTAAAATACACATAGAGTAAAATTTAGCATCTTAATTATTTTTAAGTGTATAACTCACTGGTGTTAAATCTGTTCACATTGTTGTGCAACCAATCTCCAGAACTTTTTCATCTTCAAAAACAGAAACTTTATACCCATTAAACAATTCCCCCTGTCTCCTTACCCCCAGCGCCTGGGAACTACCATTCTACTTTCTGTTTCTATGAGTTTGACTATGCTAGGTACCTCATATAAATGAAATTATACAGTATTTGTTCTTTTTGACTGACTTGTTTCACTTAGCATAATGTTCTCAAGGTTCATCCATGTCATAGCATTTTAGACTTTCCATCTTTTTAAAGGCTGAATAATATTCCACTGCATGCCTATACCATATTTTTAAAAATCTATTCATCTGTTGATGGATATTTGGGTTGCTTCCACCTTTTGGCTATTGTGAGTAATCTGCTGTGAACATGAGGGTACAAATATCTCTTTGAGACCCTGCTTTCAATTCTTTCGGGTATATATCTGGAAGTGGTATTACTAGATCATATGATAATTCTGTTTACTTTTTTAAGGAACCACCATACTGTTTTCCATAGCAGCTGCACCATTTTACATTGCTACCAACAGTACACAGAAGGTTCCAATTTTTCTATATCCTCACCAATTCTTGTTATTTCCTGTTTCTTGTGTTGTGTTTGTTTTTGTTTTGATAGCAGGTGTGAGGTGATATCTCATTGTGATTGGGAGTGTTTCTTAACCTATAAGAGCCCATGCTACTTTTGACACAAAATAAACCTCTCACACCCTTTAAAAATGTTATTTAAAATTTCAAAATAAATGTCTTGTCCCCAAACAAACAAACAAAAAGGAACAGCAATCAGAACAACAGAACCTTTTTGAAAGATGGTAGACTTAAACTTCAATACAAATGTAATTATATTAAATGTAAATGATTAAACATTCAAATTAAAAAGCAAATTTTGTCAGACTGTGTTGTGAAAAAACAGAACTATAGCTATTTACAACAGACTCATCTGAAGCATAAAGGTACCGAAAGATTAAAGACAGAAGAATGAAAAAATGGAAATACACAAAGAAAGCAGATACAGTTATATTTATATCAGGAAAAGTAGTTTTTAAAGCAAAAATCATCATTAGAGTTTAGGGGAACACATTATCCTTTTAATAAGGTCAATTCACCAGGGTGATATAGCTATTCAAAATTTTTATGCATATAAAAATATACCAAGCAAACTTCAATTTTAAGAGGAAACAAATTCTTAATTATAGTGGGAAATATAAACACATTTTTTGACATGATAGAATAACAGATGAAATATCAGTAAGGTGAGGAGCTTTGAACATTATTAGAAAACATGACCAATGAATAATATATAAGGAACACCATACCAGCAATAGTAGAATACACATATTTTTCTAGAACACATGGAATATTTACAAAATTGACCATATGTGGGACCAGAGAGTAAGTCTCAACAAATTTTGAAAGATCAAAATGATACAAAATATGTTCTATAGTCACAGTGCAATGAGCTATAAGCCATCTTTAAAAAGGCAATCAGAAAATCCTACATCTGGAAATTAAGTAATATTCTCCTAAATGACTAATGTATCAAAGAAGGAATCACATGAAAATCAAAAAATACTTTGAACTGAATAATAATGAAAGTTCTATACATCAAAATTATAGAATGCAGCTAAAGTTGTGCTAGATGAAAATGTATAACACTAAATGCATATGTTAGAAAAGAAGGAAGCCCACATATCAAGGAGCCTCACATCCAGCTTAAGAAATTAGCAACAGAGCATATTTTTAAAAAGAGAGGGAGCGAAGCATGTGATGGAAACAATGAAAAGGGCAATAAATACAAATCCTACAGATATTAAGGATATATTAAATAAATATAACTGATGGACTCAACTTGGAAATTTACATGACTTGGATACCTTTTAGAAGAATACATCTTACCAAAAATTGATAGAAAATTGACTTAAAACTATTAAAAATTGAATCTGTTATTTAAAATTTTCCTTCAAAGAAGCCCTAAGTTCAGATGACTTTTTTGGTGAATGCCATTAAATTCTTAAAGATAAAATCATGCCAGTATTACACAACTCTCACAGAATTTAAAAAAACAAACATGTAAGTCTCCCCAACTTACTCACAGAATTAAAAAAAAAACATGTACATCTCCCCAACTCATTTTCAAGGGTTTTCTTAGCAAAAGTTAACAAAGTACTTCAAAATAGAAAAATATGACACACAGAAATTCCTCAGGCCCCCCAAAACAGCACATTGAACCTACCAATAATTCTGTAACAAGTAATGTATAACCAATGAGTTGTGTTCATTCCATAAATATAAGGCTTGTTTGACTTTTGAAAATTAATTAGGGTAATTCACTACATTAACCGTTAATAGAAAAAAAAGAGTCAAGTAGTAGGATAACTTTACCAGGGCACAAAAATCATTTTATAAAACAACAACAACAAGATAGCTATAAAGTTAACAAACTAGGAGCTGATGGGAAATTCTTTAATCTGATAAAGTGTCTACAAAAAATTCCTATGTTTGAAATCAGGAATAAGAGTAGGATACTCACCACTGCTGCTTCTACTCAACATTGTATTTAAAGTTCTAGTTGGCAAGTTAAGAAAAGAAATGAAACAGTGGTGTAAGTATTGCAGAGGCTGAAAAAAAAATAGCCATTCACATGATGAAATTGTTGAATTATTGTGTACATAGGAAATGAATACACTATAGACAAATTATTGGAATGATGAGTTAGTTTAAGAAAGCACCTAGAGAAAAAGAACCTATCATATGATATATAAGATCTCTATGCAGAAAGATGAAACATTATTAATATAAGTAAAGGGGAATCTAAATAAACGGGGACATATCATTTCAGAAATCTGAAGGCTCAATATTGTTGAAATATTAGTTCTCCCCAAACAGAACTTATATATTCAAAGCAATTCCTGTCAAAATGCTAACAGGTTTATATGTGTGTGGGGGTATGTGTGTGTAACTTGACAAGCTGATTCCAAAATGATAATGAAAAACAAAGGTCTGAAAATAGAAGATTATCTTAAAGAAGAGCAAGGTGGGAGTAACTGCTTCTACCAGGCATCACAACTTATTACAAAGATACAGTAATTAAAAGTGTGGAACTAACCCAAGGATGCAGACCAATGGAAACGACAGGATCACCAAAGAAAAGGACTTGGACCAGGGCCAGAAAAGACACAGCATCCTGGCCACTTGTGTGATGGCTTCCCCTGAGTCAGGGTTGACTCCAAACTTACTTCACACCAATTAAGTCAGTATCTTGGGGCAGTGCAGGCCACTGAAATTCTTCCTCCAGGTAATTCTAATCTGCAACTAGTTTTGAAAACCTTCCCCCCCACCCCAACAACACAGACACAGACACACACACAGACACACACACACACACACACACACACACACACACACACACACACACACACACACACACACTCCTCTGTCCCTTAAATGCTGAGCCGCGTAGTTTTTTATTTAAGGCTCATTAAGAGGATGGAGAATGCAATTAGACTGCATTATAAAACTTTCTGAATTCCATTTAGATAATTCTGTCTTTCTCCCTTCCCCTCCCTACCCTCTAGCCAAGCTCTTTATTTTCTTGTTCCCCTGTTATTTTTTATTATTATTTTGCAAACAATTTCCCTCTTCCCTGAGTTCCCCTAACCTACATCTCTATCATCACCTTGCTCAGCAAATAAGTCTTTTTTTTGAGGAACCACTCTTATAAAAAGGGCGAGAAAGATTGAACATTGTTACATTTAAAGTCTTTCCCTCCCACATGCTGCTGTGCATGGCTGGAATTGTCTTCTTCTGTGTATATTTTCAACACAATCAGGAAGAAAAGAACCTTTTCATTTTGGAATGAACTCAAGAGAAGAGGCCGTGCATAGTGCAGACCGTAGGAGTCGTGTGCTATGCTCTGGATGTGCTGCTCGGCCAGTCCCTGTGACACCAGTCTCCAAGTAGCCAGCATCCCCTCACCCTGTTAGTAAAAATGTGCCCCGTAGCATAAAAATACCTTAGCAGCCCCAGCTTCATGGACATATGACTTCTGCAGTCACACAGGGCCCCACGCTTTGAAGGGCTTTGTGGTGGGTTAAGGCTCTGCTGTCATCATTTTGAAATTCTTGATAATATGTGCACAAGGGGATCCACACTTTCCTTTTGCTCTGAGCCCTGCAGATGCTGCAGCCAGCCACGTACTAAGGCAAAGGGTTTACCGTCTTGCCTGACTTTACAACAGAAAAAGAAAAACCACTGGGCTGCTCTGTGAAATACTTTCTCTGGTTTCTCAGAAACCATTTCCTTTTTTCAACTCTCAGTTGTCCACCTGGGTTTGGCAGCTGGCTGTTCACTTGCAGCCTTATTGAGTCTCTCATGTTCATTTCCTGCTCACTTGAAACGTTTTCACAACAGCAAAACAGGGTTTGTCACCACCTGGCCCCAACCTCTTGTCCTGTCCTTGGCTCCTTTCTCTCTCTCTTCATTCTGCTTCTGCTCCTGCCTTGAACATGACCCACTGCCTTCTACAGCCCCCCACCCCAAGGCCATACAGACCCTTCTGTGTTGCTGAAACTTGATATTCTTTGTGCCTCTGAGCTCCATCACGTGCTTTTCCTTCTGCCTAGAATGCACTTCTATCTCTCCCACCTACTCTCCCTTGGGGTTTCATTCTTTTAGACCCAACCCACCTGTCCTCTTGTGTATTCAGCCCTTTAAGCGTGCCTCAGGCAGCAGTCATCACCCACTGCCCTCTTGCTCCTGTGGTTTTGAAGACACACCTCTGTCGTAGCAGGTAGCACAGGACAGCATACAGAGTTTGTTCTCTTATGTCCTCTCCCTCCCATCTTATTCTGTATAGTCAGTTCTTGACTTGGGGTACAAGCCAGCCATTTTTCTAGAAAGATCTCCCAAGTACCTGACTTTTATCACAGCATAATCACCTTATAACATACCTGATACCCTGAGTCCATAAGACCATGTCTGTTTTACCTTGGGCGGTAACCTGAGTGCCTAGCATAGTTCTGAGAACATAATTTGTTCAATAAATATTAGTTCAATTCAAGAATGAGTAAGTGAAGGAAGATACATGTCCAATGCCATCTAGACTGTGGGCTTTAGAAAATTTTTTGATCTCTCTTTATTTCTTAATCCACTGATTGCTATGTACTAGGTGATCAATAATGTTTGTTCAGTAAATAAATATCTGAAATGACTTACATGATCATGGGGCCTGAGCCTGAGAACTGGGCTTGGGAAAGTATCCCCAGTGACTTAATCTTGGACTTGAGGTTCCATTCTTCAGGGGAGGATGACAGGGATGACAGCATGGGGACCTGGACTGACACCCACGACCAAGAGAATGAATTTCCTTTTATGAGTAACAAATCTCAGATTATTGTCCTGAGGAGTGGTGGAAAATAATGCTAAATTCATAAAAATGTAACAGTGCCAAGTACATTAAAATGTGTATTACAATAAGCATCACAGGAGAATTGGAGCTTTGGAGAAACTCTGAGAGCCAACCCTTGGAAGAGCTGCTGCCTTTTTCTAAGGGTGGACCTGAGCTTTAGACTCCGCTTTAACCAGGACCCCTTCCTGTCCTCCCTCCCATGCTCCCCAGTGTGACCTTGGGCTCCCATTTCTCTACCTCCCTTCCTTGGGAGCCAGCAGAGAGGTATCTCTCTTGGGCAAAGCTTCCTGCCTCCCTTTCTTGTGGTGGGCATTTCCCTTTGTGTGGCCAGCTCCAGCTGCTTTTTGAAGCTACCTTCTTCCAAGAAACCAACTGGAAGAACTTGGTGTTTCTCTCATTCCCTTGTCTATGTGCTTTTTTTTTTTAAGAGACTGGTTCTACTTCTCTGCACAGTATTCCTGTCTGAACAACAAATTCCCTTTTCCAAAGGTGCTGAGGAAATTACCCTCAAGTTTCAGTCTATGAAGGACCAAGGGAAGGAATTCAAAGAAACTGAGCTCTAATTGACTACTTACAGTAAGCTAGATATGCTAGGAAGGCACAGGGAAATCAATTTGGGATTCATAAATATAAGGAAGAATGTTGTTTTAATCAGAGTTGAACTCCTTTAAAATGGAATAGGAAGCCTTTTGAGAGAGTGAGCTACCTGTCATTAGAAATGTTCATGTTTAGGCTGAACAGACCAGGGCTGATATGGTAGGGCAGGGGGGATTCTTGACTGGGGTAGGAGGTGAGCTAGAGAGAGCCTGTATAATTTTTCCCAAATTTCAAGCTTCTGGGATCTTACCATAGTGTTCTGACTCTGTAATGAGTTTATATTTCAAAATACTGTAATTAATTAGCTGTTTTTCTAAACTCCTTCTGAAGTAAATCAGCTTCATACAGTGGTAATCACTTTATTGGCAGAAACAATGACAAAGTTCAAAACATGCATGTTTTTGGGTATGTGGCAAAGACACAAGAAAGACTGACTATTATTCCTCAAACCATTTTCCAGAAATGAGATCTTCTAATATTCCTGTGAGGATATAACAGTAACTGAACCAGTTTAACAAATAACATGAAAATAAAGAAACTATTATTAATATGGAATATTTAAAAAATGCTGAAGCCAGGTTAATCATATTCAGACAATCGAGCGTGGATTTCTCACAATTGAAGTGAACCCATAGAGCAATATTATATTTAAGAAAGCAAACATAGGCTTTTTCCAAATCACAGTCAGTCCTGCTGTAATGCTGCCCTTGCTAGGGGCAAATAGGCTGAGACATCTGGTAGACCTGACGTATGTGGCACTGTGGAGGGCATACCAGAGGGACCATGACTTCTCTATCAGTTAGCTGTCATCATCAAAACATGACTACAGTGGCTCAGCCAAATAGGGTCTTATTTTGTCCCCAAAAGTCCAGAACCAGGTAGGTGGTTCAAAGAGAGTACAACTGTGCGGAGAAACCATCACAGATGTAGCCTCCTTTTAATTTGAGATCTGCCAACATTTGTCCGTGCTTTTTGCCCTCATGGCCCAAGATGGCCTTTCCACCTCAGGCCTTCAAGTACATTCTGGACAGGAAGAAGAAGGAAATGACCCAGAGGAAGAGGTGGTGCCTATTTCATGAAAGCAAAACTTCCTGAGAAATTCCAGCTACCTTCAACTTATGGCTCCTTGGCCCCACCTGTGTTTCATGCTCAGTTCTTGCTGTAACAGACACTGAAGAGTATAGTTTTTCTCAAACTTAGGTTTTGTTAGTAAGGAAGTGGATAGATGGATATCGGGCAGGCAACCAGCAATAATTGCCTTGACTTAGTTTGTCTCAGGTCCTGATGAGGTGGACTCTGCTCTCCGTTTCTTCTTTTTATGGCCCAGGGGAACCTCCACTGTGGACTTTGAGCTATAGGAGGTGCTTCTACCAGAGGGACCTCAGGAGGATCTTGTAGTGCTTCCCTTTGCCCATCAATAGTTAACCCAGCAAGATGTCATTTTGAAATTTCTCTGTCTTCAGGCTATGAGGCATAATTGGTCCACTTGGAACCTCATTGTCCTCTGGGGGCTTTATGAGGACCATCAGCTCCATGCTTGAATATTCCTGGAGCTATAGAGAAAAGAGTCTGACATCTGTTGTCATGTTGTGACTTCTTTGCTACATTTCCCTCAGATCTAAGCTATGTCTCCTCTTCCTGGACACATCCGACTTACTGTTTGTTAATACCTAACAGAACAGCAAGTGCCCCTGTTAGGAACAGACCAACACCTTGAGATTTGTTTAAGCCACTGAAGAGGTTCTACCTTTAAACAAGAAAACATTTACAGTTTTCCTGATGTACTCTGGGGATTCTTGTCTGGCCGTGTTCAGGAGGAACAACTGAAAACAGAATGCTAACATTTTAGAACTGTCAGAGACAAAAACTGACAGAGACAAAGGACGTCCAAGCCAGCCTTCTCTTGTTGAGAACGAGGACATTGAGACTGGAGAGAATGAGTGTCTTACTCCTGGTGTGGTATGGCCGAACGCTGGGGGCAAACTAGGGGAAGGAAGATTTCACAGAGATGTGGAGGGCTTTCACATACTGCTAAGTACATTTGTATTACATTCATTATTTAAGCACCTGCAGGCATGGGAATGCTTCAATGCTATAGATAAATAAGGCAAAAGTTAAGGGAGCTGGTGTGGTATTGTGGCTGCTATATCCAATCCCTGGGCTGCCATGCTTTTGTGGGTGATGCTTATCTGTTCCTTAGTTTACTCACCTGCAAAATGAAAACCATAGAAACACACTTCATGTGGTTTTAGGAGGAATAAATGGAATTAGTACTTAGAACAGTACCCAGTGCATTAGAATATAGGAATGTTTGCTCTTGTTATGATTTCAGTTACCTCCTGTTCTTAACAGGTTCGAAGTCCCTGAGTTTTGCATGGATGGCCAGCACACATCTTGAGGAAGCACAACAAAGAGCCAGTGGGGATATTAAGTTTTACGTCAGGATGGCCTGCTCTTGTTGCCAGAACCAAGGAACTGTCATATCACAGAAAATGGGATTATTCCCAAGTAGGTCAGCATGTCATGAAATATGTGATAAGAAATACATTTCTGATCTACTTTTATGAATATGCCAGCATTTTTATTTTCCATACATGTGCCTGCCTTCTTTCTTTTTTTAAAAAAAATGTGGTGAGATTCACACACTGGTGGTTTGCACCAGCCATATTAGAAGCAACTTACACCAAAAATCAACTAAAAAAAAAAAGAACTATGGACAATACTTTAATTCACTAAACAATGTTACGGTAGTTGACCACATTTGAAATTATCTTTGTCTTGTTTGGTACTTGAATGGCATGAAAAATTTCCCTCTGTTCCTTACTCTCTCCCAAGGGTCATTTTCTCTGCTCTTTCCTCTGCCCTGCCTGGCCTCTGACCCTGCCCAGCTCTGCTGTTTCCACAGACTTCTGAATCTAATTAATGTAGTGGCTATATAAATGAATTATGTAGGCAGGAGGATGTTGGAAACTTTGAGGAAGGTACATTCCTTAGTAAAAACCTGGTTTTGTACAAAAAAAAGTAAGGAATGCACTTGGAGAGGGTTGAATGTCAGTAAAGTGTAAAATATCAGTAACATACTTACACTCATTAAATATCTGTTGCCTGACAAGCAGATGCAACTTAGGTGCATCTCCTTTGACATCTGTGCCATCAGTCATGGAATCTGGATGAGGGAACAAAAAGTCCAAATATGCCACTATTGCAACACAACTGCCACACACCTGGGGTACTGGCATCCCCCTCTGCCTCCCTTTTCCATCCAGTTCACAACCATTTGTGGGGAGTATGTCCTTAGATGATCTCTGGAAAAACCCTAACATTCTCAGACTCCCCAGGACATGGGCAGGCAATGGGGTAGTGGGGGCAGGTACTGAAGTTCTCCTCCAGAGGATACTGTCAGAGCCCAAAGCAGAGATGGTCCCTGTGCCCCGTGTTTCCATGGAAACATAGGAGGAGTGATGACAGCCAGCACAGCCACACCATCTGCTCAGGACCTGGGGAATGGTGAAAAAGCAGAAAAAGAAAGGCATCTCAGATCCCAGGCTAGAACCACTCTGAGATACTGGTGGAGGGGGAAAAGCCTGAAGACAGTAGAACTCCTCTGTGGATTAATACCCAAGCTGTCCTGGGGTTCATCATATTAGCATGTAATTTGCAAGCAGAGAGCCTAGAGGGCTTATCCTGCAATCCCTAGATACTGTTACAAACACCCTAGAAGCCTCTGGAAGAAGAAGCGGACTGTGTGATGTGTCTGCTGCCTTGCTGCAACAAGATTAAGTGTAGTGATAGACATGCAGGACTGGAAGAGTTGGACTTGGAGGCCCCATCACCTCCAGCAAGACCCCTGCACAGCCAGTTTTTGGCCAGGAGCATTTTTCAAGGGTGATGATAGGATTATAAAAGGAAAATCCCCAACTGGTCACAAAAGTGACCTCTGAGTTGCAGCCATGTCTTCAGAAGAAGGCATGAATTAATAACGTCATGCAAGGCTTCTCTTCTCTCAATTCACAGCCAAAGGGAGAGAGCTTAGGTGGATGCCAGGGATTTGCTTCTGGGTCTATTGAGGAATCTTCCAATTCCAGGTTGGTGGAATGTGAGTGGGGACCTGGTTAAGTGCACTTGTATGCTTGCACCAGTCTGACTAGGATTCATTTCTTAGTCTGTTTCGTTCTTAGATTTAGTCTAAACAAAACAAACACATCTGACCTAGGGAGCCGGGCAGGTCCTCCCCAGTTAGCTGCCTTCCCCCCAGCAGCTCTCCAGAGCTGGGTGGTTTCATTCAGCTCGCTACAGTATTATCTATCTATCTGGGGAGAAAAGGCCCTTAAGAAGGCACAGAAATTACACCAGTTTCATAGGAAACACCAGTTTTTATTTTCATTTTTAATTTTGATAGTCTCTTACCCCTTTACAAAATAATTTTTTTTTCTTTTACAAAAAAAAAAAAATCCTTTCAATTCTGCCATTCCAATCCCAGGAATTCCAAGCCACATTTTGCTTTTTATTAAGGATCTAAAATTTTGACGACTAGATTAAGTGCTTGTGTTGGTATGCGTACCTAAAGAATGGAGAATAAGGGGAATATCTTAATACACCAGATAAATATTAATAATAAAAAAATTACCCCATAACGGCTCTCATTCACTGTTTTGCAATTTTACTTGTAAATACTTGTAAATACATAACTACACTTCTCTGTACTGCTCTCTCCAGGAATTTTATTTTGTAAATAAATTCATTTAGATTTATTTCCATGACAATTAGTAAAAATGGCACCCACAACTATTATTTGGGTTTCTTCAAAAGCCTCTAGTCTCCAACTGGACACTAGACATAAAAACATACACTAGAAATAAAAGTTTTAATGAAGCTTCCCCTATGTTAGAGGCCCCAGACAGAAAATAAGAGCTATTCCTGAAAAAATTATCTTAAATACCCAGAGTACAATTGCTTTAGGCTCAAGTACACTTGTGTATGAGCATGGGGTGCGGTGTTTAAATTCAAATATGAATCTATCCATTACTCTGCAGCTTTTGGGGAGAGGCCTTTTATGAGTAAACCAGTCCACCAACGCTTTCTCTTTCCTTTTCCAGGACTATCTATCTTCAGCCTCCATGGTGAGGGCAAATCTGTATCTTGAGCTTCTAGCCCAGAATGGGACTCCCAGTAAACATAGTTCTGTTTGTTCTTCAGCAGCCCTTCTTTGTATAAACAGATGTGGTGGGAAGGGAAGGGAAGCCAGATCTCTGGGAGGGGCGGGAGGTCTCCTTTCTGGAGAAGCTTCCTGGCTGCAGCCATGAGCACAGGACAGGATGCATTTCTTGTTCAGGAGGGGAACGTGCATTCTTCCAGACCGGGAATACTCCTCTCACTCTCCACCCTCCACCCCCATCCTTTGTTCCTGGGGAATGCTGTTGGGATGTCTCAGGCATCTCACTTTTGCCAGAGCAAACATTTCCAACAGGGCTTGTGCTAAGGAGATATTAGGACAGATTTTTTTTCCTTCTCTCTAAATACACTGTAGACTGGGATTTGGGAAGACAACCCTTCACACCTGTACTTTCTCCTGTATTCACATTCTCTTTGTTCTTTTGTAGCCTTGTTACTACCTTCAGCTAATGAGGGAGGTTTTTAGGCGCGGGAGTTATCAGCTTATAAAATAACAATTCCATTTTCTTGAACTGTTGTTGATGCTCATTCTGCCTTAATTTATTGTTTTAGATTTCGCACATTAGTTACAGATGCTAATAAAGGAACTGTTTCAGAGCTGGAGAAAGAGAGGAGGACTGAGCATTTTGTAATCCAATGCCCAACTAGGAAAGAATTCTCAATGAGCTTTTCTTTCTACATGTTCTCCAGACTTAGTTTGTTAATCCTCATTCAGAGGTCAGGGCGGTGAGGAGGTGACTCCCAGGCTTGAGCCTGGAGGGATCCTGTGACTTCTACCCAAGGGTCTAGATTTCTGGCAGCTCCATTCAGGGATTCTTCTTGTGGAGAATGAACAAAGGGGAGAGTACCGAAGGATCTCCCTCATGGCAGGCAATTAGGTGCTTGGTGCAAGAGATGGGACATAACTACGCTGCTCTGCACTGCTCTCTCCAGGAATTTTCTGGAACTTCAGAGCTGTGCCCAAGAGGACAGGTGAGTCAGGGACTGAGGAGGGTTCCCGGTTGTGGCTAGCTGTGGAGAAACAGAGTTATAGCCTGATCTAGGTGGGCTTCCCAGCATGTCTGTAGAAGTAAAGAGAAGAAACGGTTCTTTAAAATCAAGGAACTCATAATAACAAGGACTTGATTTTTAGCAGCCACAGTGATACTCTATCATCCTTCCAGCTGACAATATGCCACTCTCCAGACAGCTGATGGGATGAGAAGTTAGCAGTCTACACCCAGAGGCCTAACCCATTCCCTGCAATAAATTTAAAGGAGGTTGGTTTCTGAGGGCTGGCTGCTGGGTGGAGGACGGTGGGACCCCCCACTGCAGGCCAGCTGCAGGTCCCGTCAGAAGAGGTTTCCTCCCTGCTTCCCTTTTATTTCACTTAACTTACTGACTCAGATATTTTAAACGATTTGTTTACAGTGCTGCTGTAAGCTGCACAGTTAACTCTCTCCGCTCCTGGGACGGCCAGGCACCCACTCCCGGGCGCCCAGCGGGGTCAAGTGAATTCTGGGCCCCAAAAGAAGTGCGTGCAGATGGGGAAGGAGCGGGCGCAGTTGGCGAGGGAGAGAGACAGGAGATGCGGCAGGCCGAGCCCGGCGCCGCATCCCCCTCCGCTCCGCGCCGCCGCCTTTCGCTTCGCCGGCGCTCGCAGGCCAGCGGCTGGCCGAGGCTGCCGAGGGCCGGGCAGGCGGGAGGCGGCGGGGGGCCGGGAAGCACGGCCTGCGAACGCCGCGGGACCCCGAGAAGCGGCGCGGGGAGGGCGCGCGGGGCGGGCGCGGCAAGCGGGGCTCACGGCGCGCGCGCGCTCCTCGGCCTCGCCCGCGCACACGCGCCTCCCGGAGGAGAAAGAGGGGCGGGCGCAGAGCACCGCGGCGGCGGCGGCGGCTGCAGCGGGCCGGGCCGCCGCGAGGGAGGGAGGAGGGGCGGGCGCGGGGGGCGGGGGCGCGGCGGCAGCGCGGCGAGCTCGCCGCTGTCTCCTGAGTGTGCCTGCGCGCGAGCCGGCGAGCGGGTGAGTGCGCCGGCCGCTGCCGCCCGGCCGACCGGCCCGGAGTCGGGGGCGGGGGGCACCGGGGGCACCGACCCGGGGGCTGGCGGGCGGGCGGGCGGCGGCCGCTCCGGTACGGCCGGGATGCACCTTGAGCGGCGCCTTTCGTTGCAGCGCGCGGGCGGCCCAAGCCTCGGCGACGGCGGCGCTGACACCTCCCACCATGGACAGCTTCGACTTAGCCCTGCTCCAGGAATGGGACCTCGAGTCGCTGTGGTGAGTCCCCGTGCCCGCCGCCGGGGCAGGCGAGGGCGGCCGTGGCGGCCCGCGCGCCCTCACCTGAGCGGGGGGCTCTGGGCAGCCGGCCACCGTGGGGGTGGGGTGGGCCGGGGGCGTCCGCCTCGCCCGCTCCTTCCTGCCTCCCGGCTGTGGAGGCACGGCCGCCTCCGTGTCTTCTGGCCCCTCTCTCTCGTCCCCTCCCCCTGGTGCTGCCCGCCGCAGTCCTGGGGCCGCTGATTAGGGCAGCCAGGGGCAGAGCGCAGCCATGGAGAGAAAAGACCTGATTTCTAGAACGTGTCACTCGTGCCCAGGGATCCACCCCTCAGCCCCGAGCCCCCCACATCGCCCTTTCCTTCCTGTGCGCCGCCGCCCTCTCCTCCAAGAGCCTCTGGTTCCCGTGGAGTTGGGGCTGCTGCAAAGTGCCTTTAGAGGATGCTCCAGCTTCCTGCCCGTCTGCGCCGTGTGTTGGCGGCTGCATCCCTTCTGCCTCTCACACCCTCTCCCACCCAGTGGAAAGTGAACACCCAGGGTAGAGGGCGAGCGCTTCTTCGTGCGGGAATTCCAGAGGCCTTGGCCCAGGAGAGACTCATTTCCTCGAGGTTCACGATTCCTCTGGGCCCTTCCTTCACACCTCAGGACAGTACACCTCCTCCTCCCCACCCAACCGTGGCGCCTTGGGAAGCCCTTTATTCCACGCTCGCCGCTCGGGGAGCGGGCAGCCCGGGGAGCACTCCGGGTTCTCATTTTGAGGAGCTGCTGTAGGTAAATCGCCGCCAGAAGCAGTTTAGTTCTAGTTGCGGGTGTCTTAAAAATCCTATTGGCTGCTTCAGTATCCCTCTTGTTCCCCCCACCCCCTATCTCCTAAATGTTTCCAGCCAGCCCTGTTCAGGTGGTAAAATTACTGCCTGCATATTCCTGGAGGAACTTGTGTTATGTTTAATATTTACGGGAATGAACATCTGCTGGAACAAGCATATTAACTGCACTCTGTTCTGCCTCTGGTAATCGCTTACTGTAAGCTAAGGTTTTTGTTTTTTTTTCCCCTTTGCTTTAATTCAGCAGAGTTCACATGTGTCTAAAACTGCAAGTGGTGTGCATATGAATATGCAATGTACAATTTTAAAGCTAAGCTGCTTTATAATTTATTAGATCGTATAGATGATTTGTGGATATGTGTATGTTTTCTGTGATTTAGGCTTCGAGTGACTTATCTTTCTAAGGCCAGGTGTAACAAACTAAACTGGTCACAGAGGTAGCACATTATCGAGCAGTTTCTTATAAAAGATCCAATGAAGACTAAGTACAGCTTACTCTGCATAATGCTGGCGCCTATAAAATACACGAGGATGGGCCCTAATGTAATAAAACTTTTATATATTACACTGGAAACTTCAAAGAGCCAGCGTATAAAGAATATGAAACATGTTACTACTCTATAAAAGTTGCTAATTACTGTGTTGTTGCTCCTGGGGTTATTTCAGCCTTTCATTTACAGATAGCTATTATTTTACAGGTTTATATTTATAAATGTTGGTTTCTGGCACAAATTCAGTAGGTTTCTAGTTAGAAACTGTGCTTTAAAAATGACTTTTGCTTTTAAAAGGCAGGTTTTCACTCAAAGGAAAGAACTTAATTGTTTTGGCATATTTTAATGTTGCTTGTCTGCTTGCTGACTCAAACTGAAGCCCCCTCATGGCTTTCACAAGTAGTATTTTGAAATTACCAGCCATAGTCTGTGGGTTTTTCCAGCACAGGGCCTGAGTTTCATTTCTCTTTGCATCCTTAGTTCCCAGCTGAGTTACCTGGAGCACAGTTATATAATACATGTCTGTTGAATTGACTTGAAATATACATTAGCTACAGTATATTTATTATTTTAAAAAGTGAAAAAAATTAAACATTTAAAAAAGCTGCTGTACATGCAATCAGATTTTAATCAATGCATCAATTTACCTTTGGCTTATGAAAGCATGCAGGCTTTCTTGCTTACATAGTAGGGCAGTTTGACTTGACTGAGAGACTGTTTCTAGTTTGCAGATGTAGAATTTATATTTTACAAAAGCTTATATGTTTTTGACAAGTTAAATACCAATCAGACTCCTGGAGTATGCATTTCTGACACAGACCTTTTCTCAGGCGTGGATGAATTTTTGGATGGTATTTTTTGACTCAATTTTATGGTTTACTATTAAGTTTATATGTTTTCAAGTTTATGGTTTACTTTTACACTTACAAATGATCCAAAATAACCACTATTTGAGTACTTTCTCTGCATCAAATATTTTCATATCCATTTGAATCTTATACACAATCCTGGTGGTAGTAAGTCAAAGTTGTCCCATTTTATAGACAAGGAAATTGAGGCTTTGAAACTGTAAAATGACTCCCCTGAGACCATCAAACAAATGACAGCAGAATTTCTAAACTAACATATACTGAATATTTAACACTTACCAGACACTGTGCTAAGGACATGACATGTTATAACTTGTTCTAAGTACATGTCTTAGCTCATTTAATCCTCACAACAACCTTAGGAAGCAAGTACTATTATTATTTCCATTTCACAGATGGGGAAATTGAAGGTGGTGAAGATAAGGTAATCTGCATGAGGTCACACACACCTGCATGAGGTGATTCAGAAGAGGAGGAGTCATATTTGAACCGAGCATTAATTTCGAAGCCCAGTTTTCTGACTTCAAATCCAGTGCATTTTCTACAGTACTGCAGAAATCTTCCTATTTGTGAGGGTGGCTCTGAAATTAATTACAAAACTAAACCTTGATTGATTTGAAGTTAATGTTAAAGCAAAGAAAGTGAAGGTCAAATCCCTAAATCATAATGGCCTAAAGTTAAAAATTTGAGAACAAAATACCATGATTTTGTAAATTAACATATAAAATAGCATGCAAACTTAAAGACCACTAAAAGCTTCTTCCTTTGGTTCATCTTAGTAAAACATTTTTCTTTGGAGAGAGTGAGGAAAGATACAGGTAATGGCAAAAGAGAATGGTATTTTAATCCCTAACAATTTTCTCTAATTGGTGAGCATCATTTTCCAGTAAAACAAACTGCAGTTTTGTTAGTTGTGACTATGGCTTTGAACCTGAGCTGGCTTAGTCTCCTGGTCCCAGAAAGTGTCCCCAAATGACCGTATAGACAATATGAAGAAAAAAGCTCATACTGTTGAATATAATCAGTATAGATTATCGATAATATAAGAACCATCTCTTCCATTTCCTTGCACACCCTTTCCCCAACTCAGAAACACCCATACTTATTTTTCAGGGGAGTTCTTTAGAGCCTGAATTGTCCAAATAACTCCTTCAGCCTTCAAGTTGAGAAGGGTAGCCCCCTTACTCCACTTCCCACTTCTGTTCTGAAGCAAGACTGAAGGACTTGGAACAATGTGAAGGCAGGCATTCATTCTGCACCCAGCTCCAAAGCTTCATTCATAGAGCTGGGTCCCTGAAGACTTGAGGATCAGTAAGGTCGCGGGGGCAGATATCCAGAGGAGAAGCGCCTCTTCACCCTCCCGCTCTACTCTTCCTGTTCTCCACAGCTTTTCATCAGCTGCTGGACGTAGGAGCCACTCCTCAGGGCCTTTACAATAATGACCATCCCTTTTAATAGGCTGTTGCTTTCATTTATTCACCTAACAAATATTTATTGATCGTCTCTTAAGTTCAAGACCTTTTGCTAGTTGCTGTAAGGTATACCAAGATGAGTAAACCATAGGTTGTCTCATGTCATTGTCTAGTTGGGGACAGAGACACGGATGCATGTAAAAATGTAAGTTTCCAACACTGGTGATTCAGAAGAGGGAAACACCATATTTGGGACTGGGGTGGGTGGTGGAGGAGGGAAAGAGGAAAAACTGAGTTAAAAAAAAAAGGTTTCCATGGGAAAGGTAGCCTTTGAACTAAAGTCTTGGAAGATGAATGGGATTCCTGCAGATGGTGAGGTGGGGGTTTTGAGAGGCCATAGAGACATCTTGGACAGAAAGAACTTGAACAAAAGCTTTCATGGTGTCTCTGAAAGATCCTTTTATGAATCATGGTGGAAGTACCTATTCTAATATTTTAAAGATGCAGAATTTGTAAGCATGAGGTGGTTTCAATGAATGAGAAAAGTTTTCCAAAATGAACTTGGTCAAACTGTATTTAATTTCCTTAAGTATAAACACATTTTAGTTATTGGGGAGAAAGTCTATCAAAATACAACAGAAATACCCAGATCCCTCTCTCTACTCCTTCTCCTTCCCCTACATCCAGTAGCTTCACATAGGCCAGGATCCATTTATTTTTTGTTCCAATAGGTATTATACTTCATACTTTTTCAGACTGGAACTTTTGAAGTTATGTAAGATTGTTTTGCACTCATCAGTTCTCTTCAATTCAATAGGCATTTATAGAGTTAGGCATTACTATAGGGCAGGTGCTATAGATCAGTGGCTCTCAAACCTTTTAGACCATGACTCACACTAACAGATAAATCTAACACTGCACCAGTACATTATTCATGTACATATACACACACACACATAACTGAAGAAAGTGTTGGGAAATGACTCTTATCCTTTGCATGATGCACTTTGACATTTTCTATTCTATATTCCATTCTATTTCTTCTTCTCTTTTCCCTCCCTCCTCCTCTTTCTCTTCTTCCTCCTTCCCCATCCATCTATGGTTTGAAACTCCTGGTTAAAAAAACCCAATTGTACGGGATGCAAAGGAAAGAGAGCGTGTTTACTGGTGACTTGTAGGAGAATAAACCGCACACATAAATGTCTCTAATACAAAGCAGACACTGCTTGTTTGAGAGGAATGGGGGCACATCATGTTGAGAGACCTTCATGGTGCAGTGACATTTGAAGTGGATCCTTGAGAAGTAGAATTTAAGGAGAAAAGGGAGGGAAGACTACATGGAAGGAAGACTGAATAGAAATAAGGAGGGAATCAAGTGTGACACTTTTTGGTGAAGATAGTTATTAACTAAGGCAGGGTGGGGACGGATGGCACTCCTGCAGGGAAAGAGGGAATAAAGAGAGCCACAAATAACTTACCCTCCACAGGGATGTTTCCCAATAGTACCTATTGGTTCTCTTCAAATCTACCGCAGGCCAACATGACCAGGCCGTGGCTTCTTGCAGGCCTTCTTAGCCTTCCCAAGTCCCTCATAGTGTCAGGACACTGCCCCAGGTCCCTGATCTTGACCCTCAGATGCCTTGAACCTTTCCTCTAGCCTCAGCAAAGCAAACATTTTAAGTCCTGCCCCTTTCTCTTTAGTCAGTTTTTAGGGGTCAGAGCATTTCATCAGAACTACCAGGGTGGAAGGAGAGGGCGACACTCCCAGCATGCTCTGGGCATGGGCAGAGTGCCAGGCTTTCTGCAGCACATTGGTCAGGAGGGAGCTGCCTGACTGGCTGCACTCACTCCCATTGGCCAAAAGTGGCTTTATGCTTGTTTGTGGCAGCTCCCATTGGCTGAGAGCATTGCCCTGAGCCTAGGAAAAAGGCCTTAGCTAGTGAGTGGAAGAAAACATTTCCAGGAGTGGCTCCCAAGACTCCCAAGACTGTGGGCTACAGTCAGGAAGGGAGGTGTGGATGGGAACCAGTGAATTGCCAGGGGCAGGGAGCTGAGTGCTGCCTCCCCTAGTGAGGAGCACCAGCCTAGTGCCACCGGTAGTGTGTTTGGAACAAAGCCAGTGGGACAACTGGTTAACTCGGGGCGCTGAAGTTGAGACTCAGAGTCAGCTGGGCCCTGTGAGGGTATCAGAGAGAATGTGCGCCAGATGTGCAGATGGGGTTTAATCAAATGTCTTTTAATGACAATGAAGATGAATATTGTATGGGGGTAAATGATTCCTTCCTGTGTGCCAGATTCTCCTGTGAAAATGTAGGAGGATTATAAAATGCGAAGAATCTATTTTGGGAGAATGTCCCTGTGAACTAGAACGGGTCTGTCTAATCAATGACACTCTAGATTTAGTAACTTGAACGAGGAGGCCCTTTGGCTTAATACTGGCTAAAATAACAGTCAAACTAAGAAAACAAAATTAACCTCAAAATGGAATGCAAGATTTTTGTGTATGTGTAAGTGGGGTTTTTAACCTGGAATAAGTTTGCCTGTTTAAACTTTCTGATTTTGCAAATAAAGCACTGATGGCAAAATCAAGGCCATAAAAGATGATTTAATGTCATTGGATGGTAACATAACGCTTCCTTGTTTTATTTTAAAGTGAAATACATAAAACTTATTTTCAGTGTTGCCTGTACTCTTTTGTCTGGGAATTTAATTGAGATTTCTGAATTCATCTGGCACCAGCCTTGCTTCTGTTTGGCCCTGGGCAGCTCACTGTTTTTCTCATTTCCTATTCTCAGCCTTGGTTTAATCACTTATAAAATGACAGCCCTTATGCTGGCCTACCTCAAAAGGTTGTGATGTTAAGTAATAAAAGTGTCAGTTGCTTTGTGAATGCCAAATGTAGTTCTTTCAATACCCTTAACTTCCTTAAAAACGTCTCTTTATCGTAAATATGGAAGGCTACAGAAAGGCCATAATAGGTCAGGTCATCCATCTGGTACAGAGTTCTGTCCCTGGCACGGGACCCAGGGACATTTTTGCGAGTAGGGGTTGTAGTTTTTCTTAGTTGTACATCATAGTCTAGCAGACAAATATGCCCTTACTTATGGTTGTATTAGTAACATATGTAGATGTATTAACCATTACATAATCTTTGATATTTCACTGAGAATGTATTAAATTACCACCCATTACATCAAATGACTTCATTTGGCACTCTGGGTCTCATTAAATTCTGTCAGGCTAATCATAATTTAGTTCCAATAGAAACAAAACACACAGTTATACCGGGTAAGAGGATCCCACACCACCCAAGAAACTAAATGGGTTTAGTCTAAGGAAGCTAACACCTGGGGACATGATCTGGTGGGGCCCTGGAGTGTTTGGAGGTGTCTTTTCCTTGGGAAGGGGGAGGAGAGTTGCTCTGGGTTTGCTCAAGGGCATGAGTAAGATCAGGGGGCCTGAGAATATCTAACAGTGACCTGAGGAGGCCATCTCCGAGGGTAGCAATTACCTATCTTTAGGAGGCCGTAGACCCCCTGCCAGGTGCTTTGTAGACAATGATTCCTGGATAAGTGGACTAGCAGCAATAAGTTTTCTCAGAGTCCTTCCAACTTCAAGAATCTGTGATCATTTCCATCACAGGGGAGTGGGAATACAAGAGTGCAGAAGTCATTAATTGCATTCACTTGTGTATTTTTTCCCCTTTGCAGTACCTCTGCCCACCTGTGGAGAAGGGCATAGAGGGCACTTAAACTTCTTCGTGTAATTTTTTCCCAGGAGGCTCATTGTGAGCTGTGGTAAACAAACATGACTGTAATTTGAAGACCACTCTAGCATAGCAACTCGGTTTAGAGTTATGTGCTTAATTTGGTACTGAAAATAATTTTATTTTTCCCTCTTCATGGACAGGAAATTAGTTTTCAAAAATCCTCTAGAGTACTGTAATGTGAGTCTGTTAGTCTTAGTGAAATTTTTCTCGTCATGCCTGTACTGTTTACCTGAGTTATGCAGTGACAGAACAGATTTTCTGTTGGTGGTCATTGAAATGTTAATGAGTTACCTGGCAGTTTTGATAGGAAAAGGCTTTACTGTAGTGGATCTTCACCAATTTTGGTAAATAATCTGTTTTTGTTTTCAAATTTCAAAATGTATTTGTTTTTCTATAAAATACATCTCAAGGAAGAAAAGAGCTTAGAAAACTATTTTGCAAACATAGGTCAGTGTACTTAACTCTCACCTGGGCCAGTGCTCCAAACTTTAACGTGCATCTGAATAACTTAGGAATCTTTACAAAATAGATTCAGATTTAATAGGTCCAGGGTGGGGCTATGAGTCTGCATTTCTAACCAGCTCCCTAGTAATACTGCTGGTCCATAGACCAAACTTTGAATAGTAAGAACTAAAGGATTAAAATTCCTTTGGAAGGAAGCTCTTTAAAAATGCCACATTTTATTCTCTTTATTTTGGGGAGGCTTTTGTATACTAACACTACAGTTCCATAATGCCAGGAGGGTACATTTAGATGCAGTATTTATTTCATTTTCGTGAGTCTTTCCAATACAATTTTGATGAGTGTGAGGGGGTGGTTAATTGTATCCTAGTGGGGATAAGAGTGGGAACCAAACATAAAAACATACGTAAACAAAGTTTGTAATCAATAGGCTAATCACCTTTTACAGCATTATAGTTCTCTTCAGTTCTTCAAAGTCTGGTCCTTCTGCATCAGGAGCAAATGCTGGGAGTAACTGGGTACGAAGTCTTACAAATACTTCTGGATTTTTTTTGGGATCCCACATCAGTCCTCTAAGTACCGAGGACGCAGACCAAATGTCCCCACTCTCTCCCAGCCGTTCCCTCTGGCAGAGAGTGGGCATGGGGGGAAGCAGGAGGCAGCACTGTTTGGGAAGAGGGGCAGCTACTTTCAGAATCACGGCACTACCCTGTGGCCATAGCTGCAAATTGCAGCGTTCCAGTGTCCTAGGAGAAATCCCAACTCACCTCCAAGCTCCAGGGGGAACCTTCTGTCCAAGCATTGCCAGCTACTCTCTCCCTCAGCCCTGCCACAGAGTTCCCTGAGTCCATCAGGTGCTCAGACTTAGCTGCAGTTTCTGGGTTTAATCTCCAGTCCTCTTTTCCTAGAAAATAAGTACAGATAGGACTGATTATGTGAGTAAATACAGCACAATTGACTTTGAATGTGCTGTGAGATTGGTGGGAAGTTTATTTACTTTATCTTCTTCATGAGGGTTTGTGTGTGCCATGAGTGCACATGCACACACACACATACAGACATTGCCCTTCTCTAAGATAGACATAGAAGACTGTTGCTGATAAGAGCAAGCAGATTGTGTTTAAACAATTGTGACTATTTCAGTTTGGAAAAAAAAAGCTGACTTTCAGGAATAGTAGGACCGATTTAAATCTTACAGCCATGGAACACGTGGGAACCCACAGAGGAAGTGTTTGCAATAGCTTTAAGCCATTGTTTAGGCTAATACTTCTCCTTTGTGCTTCTATGGCCCATGATTTTCCTTATTCAACATAATCTATTGTGTTACCTAATATGTTTAGTCATTTCTTGTGAATATGCGATGTTACATTCCATCTATTTAACTTTTCCATCCAGTTGGGAGGAAGCGAATGAGAAACTGTTCCCCCTTTAGTATGGAGATAGGTCTAGCCCATATCAAGGAAAGCAAGTGTTTGGTTTTGCTTTGGTTCGTACTAGTATCATCAAATGAGTGTACTTGTTTCCGCACTGGGGAAAACACTATTTATTGGCTACCAGTATATGGTACAAATAACAGAACAGTCAGGTGATTTGGGCAATGCCCCAAAAGACAAAAGGACTCTCAGCATTTGGCTCTGTTGGGTCCTGAGAAGAAACACCCAAGATTTCCTCCAGAACAAAAAAGCAGCTGATAATGGGCAGCTAAATTTTGAACTTCGGTTACATTACTCAGGCTTTTGGTCTTGTCTGAGATGACAGGCCGATGGCATGGCCCTGCTTGCTCCCTTTCAGGCCATGGCAGGGAGCCCGCTGGCGTCGTTTCTCAGAACTGTGAAGGTGGGAAGTGCTTTTGGAGGTTGAGGACTTTATCCCAGGCTGAGAGGCTGACATCTTCACTGGCTGTAGACTCTGCAGTTCACTGAAGTAGAGGCTCAGGGCCCGAATGTTTTGGTGCCTGCACTTTCTGAAACATGCTACCCAGTCCCTCTCCTGGTCTGTAGCGGTGGTGCTGATGAGGATTCTCATGGCCAGAGGGTGCAGCTCTAGAGACCCTCTGAGCAAAGTACAAGAGCTGCCCATCACCTCGTGGAAACAGGCAGCAGCGTTGGCAGAGGTGGGAAGGCACCTCTTCAGATCACCGTGTGTGTAAGAGCCTTTTTTTTTTTTTATGTGAAATCACATGGTTTTCTCCTTTCCCGGGGTATACCAGCTGTGCCTTTAGCTGTGTCTGTAGGATGAAGCCTTTGGCCTGGCTGATCTTGTCTGGGCTCTGGTTAGGTTGATGTGGATGAAGTCCACGCTCTCTTGAGTACTGCTGTCATGTGTGGCCGCAGGATATTTGGAGCTCGGGACAGATGTTTTATGTAGCTCCAAAAGCATGACCGTGTGTAGGAGAGGTGCCCCCCATACTCCCCTATTTGACTTCCTTCCTGCAAGTAGCTGCCACTCTTCCCAAACAGTGCTGCCTCCTGCTCCCTTCCCAACTTGAATTAAAACTCTAAGGCTGAGTTAACAAGTTCTGAGTATGGGAATTAAATATTTATTGTCCAAAGGAAGTATGGAATGTTATTGTCTAATATTTAGGTAGGTAATTAGTTATATAAATTAATTTCTATTCTTTTTCTTACAAAAGCAATATTTTAAAGTCCTAAAATTTTATATATTATAATGTAACACAGTTTGGATGCCTTAAGCTGGTCTCTGTAACTTTATTCCTAATAGACTTAAAGGTTTCTGGGTTGAAATGAATAACCATTTATTGAGCAAGACAGAGAAGTGAGTAAACCACTTTTCTAGCCCTTGATGTATTTATAATTTATAATTTAGCCTGTAACAGACTATTTCAAATAATCCCAGTTTAGTTTTTATATGCTCTAATCAGGAATCCTGTGGAGTACATAAAAGGGTACCGTACCCAGTGCAGAGTTTTGGGGATTATTTCCTGGAGAAAGTGACATTTAATTTGAGTTTTAGAAGAAGAATAGGAGTTAGGCTGGGGGCAAAGGGACATGTGGCAGGTCCACATGTCATAAGCAAAGGCAAAGAGGTGAAAAATAGCTTGTTATGAATGATAGCAATGATGGCTAGAGGCAAGTGCAGTTCTGAAACATTCAAGGTAGGGGCTCGAAGGAGAGGATCTGGGGGAGTGGAGCTCCAGGAGCCAGGCCTTGGAGGGCCTTGCATGCATTCCAAGGAGCCTGAACATTTTCTAGTAGGTGATGGCCTGCTATTCAGGACTCTGAGCAGGGGAACAAAATGGTCACATTTGCATTGCATTATCATTTCTAGAAGGCATGTTACAAGGGTGAGTCTGGTGGCCTTGAGGGGCACTGCTGGAGGATCAGGAGGTCAGTCAGAGAGTGAGGACAGAGAGGAGGGGATGGATTAGAGAGGTGTTTAGGGGAATCCAGGGTAGAACTAGCTGATTGACTGGATGGAGAAATGAGAGAGGATGAGGGGTCAAAGAGGCCTTTAGAATATGGGTGATAAGGTAGGGAATATAGGAGGAAAAGCAAGCTGAATGGGAAAGGTAAAGTGTTTGGATTTCACTATGTGGCATTTGAAATGGCTGTGGGCCCTCCAGGTAGAATCACCTACAGGAAGTTTGCTGTGTGATAATGATTTAAGGACAGAAGTAAAGATTTGGGAAGTTGTCAGCATACAGGGCTGGTGAAAGCTGTGCGATGGACAAGATTATTCAGGAAGAGTGAGGAGAGAATGAGAACTAGACTGAGGACACACGGGCAGTAAAGGGAACAAACAACCAATGGATGAGGTTGAAAAACAATTGTGGGAGAGGTAGCAGACTACGAGAAGATGGGGTCTGTGGTCCGCTGCTTCAGAGCTGTCACCTGACTGGAGCAGGTTGAGGTGGCTTACGGAGTTGACAGTGGGCTCAAGGACTGAATGGGAGGTGAGAAAGTGGGGAATACAACTCTTGAGGGGACAGATGGGCAAACTGGTAGAGGAGGTGCCCCAAGAAGGAAATGGACAGGCAAGGCCACCTGTAAGAGGGAGAGCATGTGGGTGTTCATAGATTTGGTTATGTTGGGAGTAGTGGAGATGTGTTAAAAATTATCTGTGAGGAATGGAAATTTCAGAGAATGGAACGATAGAGAAGAGGATATTCCCAATATTAGAGTCCAAAATGTAAATAAAAAGTATGTCATAGATAGTTTAAAGCAAGTGACTAATGAATGAAAAGTCTGAGTAAGCCACTTTAGCATAAATCTGTATCATGCCATCTGTAATTTAATTAGAGTGTTTTTAAAAATAGGTTTGATTCAGAAGTAATTGGATGAGGCTACATAGCCAGGAAAAATCACTGGGCTTTTCTAATTGTAGACTGTTTAAAAACTGATTTTTAAAAATTGTTTTCAAACCCACAAGAGTTGACATTCAGGTGTCCCACAATATTGCTCTGACATCTAATGGCAGTGTCTCCTTAGAGGGGCACGCAGTCCACATGGCCTCAGGGTCTCTTAGTGTTTCTTATATGTAAGGAAGTGTAGTGAGCCCATTACATGTACTGTACTGCATTTAATCTTCATAACCTATGAGGAAGGATCTTCATGCTCCATTTTATAGAGAAGCAAACAAAGATGTAAAGTCACCTGCCCAGAGTCCGTGGCCAGTACACGTAGGGCCAGTGTTTTAGTCCAGCTAGTCCGGCTTCAGAGTCCTTGACATGTAACCACTATCCTATAGGAAGTATTTTAATGACAGAATCACAGGGCATGAGTTCTGATGTTCCTTCCAACCTTAAAATATTTGTGATTCTACCTATCTGTCTGTCTGTCTGTCTGTCCGTCTATTAATACAGGATCTTCAACAGATACAATGAGGTATATATGGAAAAACATCTTGAGATTTATTTTGAGCTTTTTTACCTTAGAATGAATAATATACTGTGTCCAAGTTGTTGTGTATTTTGAACTAGTGGGATACTAATAAAACAAGGTTTTTTAAAACTATGAAAGGATTATCTGTAATTCATTGTCATTTTGGTACTGCTTTTTTTGTCAGTATTTAAAACATATAAAAATACACTGTCTATGTATTTTCTCTTAATTATTTATATACTCATTAAACCACTACTTTGACATGTTTTATGGATGAAGAAAATGGTAACAACTGTTCATCGCAGCTGGTCAAATCTACTATAATACCTACACGTAAGCTTATTAATAACAATAATGATGGTGCAGCAATAAAATTAGTAAAACTACCTTATGAAGGTAATCTGATATTGTGTATAGGGTGATTCTTTTTCTTGTAATTATCTAGCAGTTTCTTTTTAGTTGCTACATAAAGACAGGCTGTCTCTTCTAGCTATATGACTAATTCTATAAAAAGTGTTGCTTTGATGACATGGAAAGAGTAAATGGGCTTAATTTATGTCACGAGATATTTGGGTGAAGTAAAATGAACAGATTCTTGACATTGTTGAAATATGATAAAAATACCTTTAAATATCATCTTTAAAGATCCTTGAGAATAAGACAAATTAAGTTTTAAGGCAGGTTAAAAAAGATACCTGGCTAACAAAATTCCAGGACAGCATTTTAAGGGTGAGGGGTTTGGAGCCATCATGCAGGGGGTCAAATTCTGACTGTGTCATTTACTAGTTTTGTTTCCTTAAATGAGTAAACCTCTCTGAGTCTCAGTTCCCTCATGAAAACAATGGAGGTAGTAATGTTTATGCTACTGATTTGTTACGAAGTTTAAATGAGATAATATACATAATAGCCCAGCACATAGTAGGTCCTCAAAAATGATAACTTCTTTTAAAAATTAATTATTCTTTCCCCTCTCATGCTTACTTAATGTTGTGGTTAGCAATTGTATTCAATGGCTGTATCCATTCTGTTGCTTAAAACATTTAAAAGCATTCATGAGAGTTACTGTTCTGGTTATATCTTTTTAAAAAATTGGTATCTTTTTTTCCCATATCTGGGCTTGGGTTTATTTAATGACTATAGCAGACAGGTACAGAAGATAGGCTAATATTTTTCTTCCTTTGAAAGCAAAATTTCTTTTTTAATGCCTTTAAAATCCTCCTCAGTGCTAATATAGTGAGCTCTATGCATTACAGATGCTAAGAAATATGTGTTTTTTAAGAATTATTACATGTATTTTAATTAAAATAAACAGCTTGAAAATTGGTGAAGCAATTATATTATTAAATTGTTAAATTGAGGTGTACTTAGAAGCAATGAATTTTGGTAGTTTGAATATCCATTTTTACAAGATTTCTAGTAATTTTTTCTGTCAGTAACAGATTGATGTCATTTTACTGTCTTAGATGGATGACTCTACCTTGAGCTCATATCTCTACTTTGATCCATACCCATATGCTTGCCTCCCCAGTTTTGGACTTAGAATGACCCCAGATTCTCCAATTGGATTCAGCCCATTGTGATCTGTACAGAGAACCCAAATCATGTATTTCTTGTTTCTGTAGACTTCAGATTTGGGTGTTCTCAGCTTTCTGGATTCCTTTCTCTTATCAATGCATTAATTGCTGATACAGAATATAGGACAGCTTTACATCAAATTGCTTGATTCTGATAAACCTAAAAATGAGTCATTACATTTCTTTCATACTAAATTAACATCCCCTCCAGATTGTTTATGACATCTGTCAGATTTTTCTTCTTAAACAGATAAATTAAAATGACAAAGTGGGTTAAATGTCAGGATTATAGTTTGTATTACTCAGCTTCTGTCAGGCAATGCTGTAATAATCAACAACCCCACATCTCAAGTGTCCTACAATTTTCTGGTATAGTTACATCCATCCTACCTGGCAGTTGAAGGTCAGCTGTGCTCTAGTATCTTTTTCATTCTAGAACCCTGCCTGACAGTGCACATTTTTGGAATGTGCCATCCTCTGCGTGGAAGGAAATGGAAGCTTTGGTTGAACGTGGCATGTGTCATGTGGCTCCCATATAAGGCCAAGCCTGACATCAGTGGTGGGTAGGGGATGAATATCCATCTTTTTACAGAGCAGTGCATATGGCCAGTGACCAGCAGGGATCTATATCCTCTTAAAGGGAGGCACTGAAAAATTGGAAACAGTGATGCAATCTACCTTGCAATTAATCAGTTTGCTGTTATTGTTGTTAATCAGTATTTTTAAATTAAAGGAACACAGCGAGATAAAAAAAGAGCTTACAGAACTGTCTGGTAGTATGCTCTTTTCCGATATAGAAGACTTCTCTTTTGGCCCATGGTTTTCCTTTTACTAGAATTCATTACCTCTCCTGAATCTTCATTGCGAAAGTGGGGACTGATGAAAGAAGCTGGTGAGATGTTTTCATCCAAAGAACCAAAGTTTCCATGTTTTAGGCTTACAGTATTAAGGAAATTGTTTTTGAAAGCATGTGTTTAATATTTCATTGCTAAACAATTTGCCTCTATCGTGTAGAGAAGAATGTTTTTATACAATTATTGTGCCCTGATTCTTAAATTAATAACTTGACTTTGCTTACCATTGACTAATTAGAATCAAATTGTGAATGAAGAGTAAAATCCATACACAAGTTGGAAGGAATCAGGCAATAAGCTATCTGATTTACAGAGAAAAAAAAAGTCTCATCAATGTTTTCTTTAGCCAAAGTTTTACTTACAACTTGAGCCTGGTTTTGATTTTTGAAAAAATTTAAACAGGAGAAGATGTGGAAACCTACCAGTATACAGGGAATGGTAATTGACCTTTGGTGTGAGTGCATGAATGTATGTTTATTGAGGTCCTGAGGTAGAGGGTATGACAGGAATTTTCTGGAACCTAGCAGGACCTCTCCAAGCTTAGGCTTACTCTTGGCCCACTTTATGTCTCATGACTTTTAGAGTAGGCAGGGTCTGTATTCACATCTTCAGAAAATAAGTAAATTGTAATGCTTTTCTGAAACTAAAGTGATTTTCCTTTCTATATATGTTTGGTTTGTGTTACCTAAGAAGCATGTTGAATATTATTGGAATAAGATACCACTTTCTATGTTAATTCTAATGAAATTGAAGAAGGAAACAGCCCTCACCAATATTGTGAAGCGGTTAATGGTGTTTAAAGTCTCTGGAGACAGGGCCAAAGTAGAAATATAAACTAAATAAGTGAAAATGCAGTCATTACTTTCTAGTTTGAATGAGCATCAAGATGCAATATTTTGAACTAATTGCAACTGCTATAAAGTACTTTGAAGAAAACCCATTAGAAGAGAATTAAAACTTGAACAGATTAGTGTTCTTTAGTGAGCCTAGCAGAAGGCTTTGTTTGTTGCTTCAAAATCTTTTCTAATTCTTATCACTTAGCCTTCTTGGTATATAAATATAAACAAAAGTATCTTTCCCTACACATTTTCTAGAACTATGTGTATATTAGGAAACATTTCTCTTAACTGAATATCACAGGTAGTTTTAAAAGCCAAAATAAATTTTGAATTCTATATATCTCAGGTTGAGATTAATGAAATTAAGAGAGCAAGCTTTTTAGTTGTTAGTAATAATTTAGTGATGGATACATGGATCACTGACATTTTTTTTATGTATATATATATTTTTTGAGAGGGCTTCTCTCATATTTATTGATCAAATGGTTGTTAACAACAATAAAATTCAGTATAGGGGGGTCAATGCTCAATGTACAATCATTAATCCATCTCAAGCCTAATTCTCGTCAGTCTCCAATCTTCTGAACCATAATGAACAATTTCTTACATGGTGAACGAATTCTTACATAGTGAATAAATTCTTACATGGTGAACAGTACAAGGGCATTCATCACAGAAACATTCGGTTTTGATCACGCATTATGACCTATAAACAATCAGGTCAAATATGCATATTCATTTGATTTTTATACTTGATTTATATGTTGATCCCACATTTCTCCCTTTATTATTATTATTATTTTTATTTTTAATAAAATGCTGAAGTGGTAGGTAGATGCAAGATAAAGGTAGAAAACATAGTTTAGTGCTGTAAGAGGGCAAATGTAGATGATCAGGTGTGTGCCTATGGACTAAGTATTAATCCAAGCTAGACAAGGGCAGCAAAACATCCACGGATGCAGAAGATTTCTCTCAAAGCAAGGGGGATGAGGTTCTGAGCCTCACCTCTGTTGATCCCCAATTTCTCACCTGATGGCTCCCCTGCGACTGTGCCTGTCTTAGGTTGTTCCTCCCTTGAGGAATCTTACCCGTCTCTGGCTAACCAGTCATCTTCCAGGGCCATACAGGGAAATGTAAAGTTGGTAAGTGAGAGAGAAGCCATATGGATCACTGACATTTTTACTTTACATTTTGTATCTTGATCTTGTATCCTGCAACCTTGCTGAATGTATTCTTTTGTCCTAGTAGAGGTGTGTGTGTGTGTGTGTGTGTGTGTGTGTGTGTGTGTGTGTGTATTTCTTAGGCTATTACCTACAAGGTAATGTCATTTGTGAATAGAGATAGTTTTGCTTCTTTCTAATCTGGATATCTTTTATTTATTTTTCTTGCCTGATTGACGTATTAGAATCTCCAGTACAGTGTTGAATAGCAGTCCCATGTGAGAGTGGACATCCTTGGCATGTTCCTGAGGGAAAGTTCAGTCACTCACTATTAAATATGATATTATTTGTGGGTTTTCATAGATGTCTTTTATCATGTTGAGGAAGTTCCTTTCTATTCTTGGTTTGTTGAGTGTTTTTATCATGAAAGGGTGTTTGATTTTGTCAAAGGCCTTTTTGCATCTGTAGAGATGATCATGTGGATTTTGTTGTTTATTCTATTAATACGGGTTGGTACGTTGACTGATTTTCGTATGTTGAACCAACCTTGCATTCCTGGAATACTCACTTGGTGATGGGGATTCCTTTTTTTACATTGCGGGATTCATTCTGCCAGCAATTTGACGAATGATTTTTTTCATCAATGATGAACACTGGAGAGAAAAATAAAGGAATATGACTTTCCCAGGATTTCCCCAATGAAATATGGAAGCTTCATTTCTGTACATACTATGAATTACTGTCTTTTAAATGATAATCAAATTTCAAAATATGCCTATCTAAGTAATCAAGTTCAGAAACTTTTACATAATGGTTATCTAAAGAACCTTATTTTGGCATATGCTTAAACTCTCACATAATGTTACTTGTTACATGACATATTCAGATTTTAGGTCTTCACCTTGTGCAAATCAATTTTTTTTAGCTTAGTTTCCTAATCAGTAAACAAGGTTATGAAGAGCAAATGAAATATGATATGTGAATGCGCTTCTAAGATATTGCATGATGCTAAGATATAATTATTTATATAAGTATGTAATATAAATATTTAGCACAGGAGTCAAAAATGCAAATAATGTCAGAGGCCAAGAAGACCAAGTAATGTCAGAAATGGTAGCAAGTCACACACCTGGATGGATGAGGCCAGTAGCATCTCTGCAGTGGAAGCTCTGCAGTCTTGGTTCAGTATATTCAAATTCAAAGGAGAACAAACAAAATAAAATAGCAAACACAAACCCCCACTGTTCTAGCCACACATCACACATCTGCCTCCTGTGCAGGATCTGATTCAGAGTGTCAGTGATAGAGTATAAAGCCCTGGGGTCTCTTTCCAGCTCCACCATAGAAAAAGCTCTTACCTCTCTGAGGCTCCATTTTCTCATTTGTAAAATGCAGATAATGTATGCCTTGCCTGCCTCCAAAGGCTGTTGTGAGAGGCTTATATGGCATAACACGGAAAAATGACTTGAAAACTATCAAGCCTCTGTAAGTATAAGGAATTCTGTTGTTTTTATGTCCCCATAAATCCTAACTTCTCAATGAAGGTACTTGTTAAAAAGGTTCTGTGACCAGACATTGGAAAACTCCCGAAAACCAACTAGAAAAGTCCCCTTTGAATACAATGAGCTTGGTAATAGATGCAAGCCCATTTAATGTATTTCCTGGACTTGAATTGTTACCTAGATCATCCATTGTCATTACAGTGAAAAGAGCTATTGTCTTGTTTTCCTCACCACTACCTTCTGTTAGATATGTGAATTCCTAAGACAGTACAACAATATGCTTCATAATTTTCACAAACCAGGTATATTATTTATAAGGGCTTTCTGTGGTTTTCTTAACAAATAAACAGAAAGTCAGAACTTGTACTTTCGTGGTACCCTAGTATTCGAAAGAGTGACTTCTCTAGTTTTGTGACCACAGTGAATCCAGTGAAGCTACTGTAGGACATTCTTTTGGAGCAAGATGGAAGCCAGCATTGCATATAGGTTGCCGAGTAGCCAGCCAGCAGTGTTTGTGGCCCAGCTTAGCGGTTCTCCTCAGTTGGCAGGACATAGTCATAGAAACTCGTATTCCTAAATAAATTGAGCTCCTGCTCTGTGTGAAGCAATGTGCTGGCTTGGGAACACAGGAAAAATAATGTTGCCTCTGCTCTGGAGAAGCATGAAGTCTGGTTGGAGAGAAGCCAGTGGCCATCGTAGCTCTATGATCTGGACTCATGGTGATTAGCTCTGTCTGGAAGAAGCCCTGACGATCATCTGCTCAGCCCAGTTCCCTCACTTTACAGCAGAGATGATAGATACCTATTGCTAGTATCTATGATGTAGTCCAGGAGTTCTCAAATCTAGCTGCTTCCCAGCATCTCCTGGGGATCCAGAGTTTCTGTGGGTGGGGAACCAGGGATTTCTATTGGAGTACAAAAGATGCACAGTCCTGGGGGATTCTGGCAGAGCCAGTTTGCTTAATGGGCTTGGGAGTGTAAGAGGTTGTGAGTGGTTTTAGAGTTTAGGGTAGAGGGAGCTCATTGAGAGGCTAAGGAAGGGCCTTGTGGAGCACTTGCATGTTGCAGTTAAGGGTGGGTAAGATTGAGGTACACTGAGACCTTTGGGAATAGGGTAGCAATTAGCTGAGGACAGGAGTTGGGAATTGGCATGGCCATGGGGCTGAGAAAGATGTTTTACATCTTGTGATTCTCTTGGATAGCAAGGGGCTGTAGAGGATTCTATACATTTGCTTTAAAAAAAGAGCTGTGATCTGCTCAAGGCAGCCATAGTGACTTTGGCTAATTTTTGTGAAGATTTTAAGAAAGCATTTAACTGCAGTATTAGTAATTCTGCAATCCCAAATTCATTATTTGACTAAGAATTTTTTCCTAGTTTATCATTAGTACTGTGGTTAGTGTCTTCATTGCCTCCCCCAAATTATTTGGAGACAGAAGTTGATAATTTGGTACTCCCAGTTACTGCATTTCTTGGGAAGAAAGTAGTTGATATGCAGTATGCCGGTAAATATGTCTGGATAAAGATGTGTTATATTGACAACCAGTGAGACATTAACACTTATGAACTATTCTTTGCTGAAAATAATTTCATCTTCTCAAGAAAGTGACTTATCTTTCATATTTTAAATATTATTAAGATACATGAATTTGGACATCTTCATAATAAACAGATAAATGTATTTAACCAGTGTGTATAAGACACCAAACAGAATTTTGTAAAAGATCTGTCAAGACAGATTTTCAAAAGATCGGTCCACTTTAAATTTACATATATTTTATAGTTATATTTATTTCACTGTCAAAATATTTTTTTTGTGCTGTAACAGTTCTCCCTGGTGTGTGTTTTACTTGCAGGCAGTAACCATATAGTAATGATTAAGAGCATGGCCTCTGACCCAGATGGCCTGAGTTCTGATCCCTGGCTCTGCTGGCTGTGGCTAACCCTTATTTTGTCAGCTGTGAGCTCTGGGCAAGAATGCCTATCACAGAGGCTGGTGTCAGGACTGAATGAGGAAATATGTGTAAAGTGCTTTGAGGTCATCTAGTTGATGCCCCTCATTGTACACATTGAAGAATCTGAGGCTTATTCTAAGAACTTGCTCAAGATGATTATGAAATTAGAACCTGGCCTGGAGCCCAGACCCCTTGATTCTCAGGCTGGGACAGAAGAGAATAAAGTTGCTTCTCTCTGCAGTACTTTTTCAGTGTTCTGTCACTTGGTCTGGCTCTCTTTCTGTATTCCAGTCTCTCCATCCCTCCCCCCACCTCGTTTCTCGGTCTGTCTCCAAGTCCCCCCAACATCTCCATCCATCCTGTACAGGTCTCAGCCCTATAAAGCAGGCGTGCTTAAGTTGGAGGTCGGGAACTCCACATCATATGTACATTTCTCTCTTTTTTTGCCTTTTTGAGTAGAGAGCCTATGGCTTTTATCAGACTCCCAAATGTGTCTGTGACCCCCACTTCTGTGAGGGTGGAAGGGGCTCTGACAGCAGCCGTTTTCCAGTATGAGCAGACGTTGAGGTGGTGCTCCGAGAAGTCTAAGCACTGTGTTCCTTTGTCAGTGTTTCCAGCTGCAGAGGAAAGAGTGGGCACTAATAAGGATGGCTGGCAAAGCCACTCTGCCAGGGAAAGTGACTTTTTCATGAAGACACTGTTGAATCTGTTCTTGACTGAACAAGCAGGGAGCTTGACGTTATACAGCCAGAGCATAAAGGCAGTGCAGGCCGTGGTTTGAAAAGTAAGCCACTAAGAACTCAGAGCCCAAAGGGCTCTCCCTTCTGTTGTGTCCTTATGGCACAGTGGGAGTCAGGTGGCTTAGATTTGCCTTAATTGCAAACGAGCTGACTGACGTAGATGTTTTCATAGTGAGGCAGAACTGCTAAAAGAGAACTGCAGTTCTGTTTTTAAAATAAAACTGAGGGGACCAATGTTGTGTTTAAGGACTTAGGGAATTTAAATGCATTATTACATTAGAAAAGCCATTTCATAAGAGCACCTATCACACCATATCCCAAGGGCTTTTCAAGTTAATTATAATTTGAGTTATCCTGAAGGTTGCTACTCAGTGATAAAATCATGACCAAACAGCTTCACACGTCCCTTTTATAGCTATAATATAATCCTCAATTTTTCCCTCCATTATGCAATATTCAAATTTATCACACAACAGCTTTAACATAACCCATGGCAATGTACTTTTGTTGAAGTGGTATGATTAAGGGCTTTTTAATATAGTCTGGCTAGACACCAAGGGCATAGAAGTGATCTGTTTCTCACCTGATTTTTAGGTGGAAGACAGTACATGCTGGGGGCATTTAGGTAAGCAGGGCCAGACAGGGGGGCTCTCTCAGGATAGTATTCTTTTGCCAAGTATGTGGGACAAATCCAGGGTTAGTATTTATGGGAATTTGGGAATTTGGACCTAGTCTATATTTAGCATCCAGAAACCATGATGGGGCTGTCATTGGTTAGGGGTATCCAGTCACAGTTTTTGACAAAGTTAAATAATTTAGGCATACAGGGCAATGGTGCACTATCTATTCTAAAGTTCATTTATTCATTCACTCATTAGTTCATGTATCAACATGCCTCAAGTTTTCCTGACTTTAGGTTTATGTACAGAACATTCTTAGAAGGATTTGAATACTTTTTGATGAGAAAAACTCCGAACGAATAATTAAAGTTAAGAAAACATTTCAAAAGGCTTCTATACTTTGGCAAACCCCTCCTAGAAAGCTTTTCAAGGAACCAGATATTAAAATAAAGGAAAGAAATGTCAACAGGAATTTCTTCTTTTAATAAAATTGTAAAAGCTACATATACACAAGAGCTTCCTGTTAGGCTACATCTCCTTTTTCTCCCTAATAGACATGATTTCTTTACAGAGACTGCCTGTTGACTGGTCCAAGAGAAGTATTGATCAGTGAGAAGCCAAGTGTGGGCATAGCTTCGGGTCATGCCCCTCACTAGAATCTGATTTTTTACTTCTGTGTCAATAGAGGGGGGAAGATGATGCCATCCTGTCTACCTCATGGGCCATGTGAGAACTAAATGAACTAACCCAGGGCCGTGCCTTACACTCAACACTCAATAAATCATGACTGTTTTTTCCCCAATGATTCTGTTCATCAGAAGGAGCATCAAAAGTGAATCAAAGTCAAGTGTAGGGTGCTGTTCTCCGGACAGAAGCTGCCTCTTCTCTCCTTTCACCTGTGAACCCAGAAGGTGAGTAGGGTATGGGCCAAACGGTTCCTAAGTCAGGTGGGGGAGAAGAGTGCAGGCTGTTCAGGAACGTGGAGCAGAGAGTGGAAATGTAACAGACCCTATCCATTGGAGGAACCCCTGGGGACTAGGGGGTCACAGTCCCTGCAGCTGTGTGGATTTCCTTGCTTTTCCAGCTCTTTTTGACGTGGCCATTCAGAAACTTTCTTTCTTGTCTCCAAATCTGAACAAAAGAGAATTGCTTTTAGGAAGAATCCACTAGCTGTTGTTTGTAAACCACTGCTTGGTTAGAAAACAGGTCTCTGCGTCAGGATCTTTTCGTACGTTTAACCGTCCCACTTTCTATGGATAGGTGACCTGATTGCACTTGCCAGTGGTATGCCTGACTCACCCTGTGTCTGGCTCCTGCCCCCAGCAAAAAACTAGAGTATAAGGTCTTGTTTTGCTTTGGCCTTCTGACTGCTGTTCAGGCTGCACTGCTGGTTTCTGGGGCCCACTTTTGCATGGCTCCCAGGTCTCTCCTGTTACCTGACTTTTTAGTGTCCTCCTTAATTCTGATTATAGCTCTGGGTGCCCTGCGATCTGCTCCTATTCCGGAGAAAGCCCCACCTCTGGTTCCCAACCTCACCCTGACTGCTGTTGTAGGTTTCCACTCTCTTTTGAGCCATCCTCTTTTGGAGAAGCACAGACTTCACCATTCAGGTCCTTTGGCAGCAGCCTGAGCCAGGCCACAGCATTTCTGTGTTTTCCTGGAGGCAGAGGTAGGTGGCCTGGGCTGATTGGATGTGGGTTAGCCTGAATGCTTTTCACAGGCAGTCATCTCTGTGTGGTGGGCATTCTAATGGTCCCACTGACAGGTGGGGCAAACGGGACTCTGAGGGGTTAAGTACCTGCCCAAGTGTTGTGGCCAGTGAATGTTGGAGGCAGGGTTAGATCCTTGTTAGGTCCCATAGACAGAGGAATTTTCTTCTCTTTGTCCCCAGAAGAGGACCATGCCCTCCTGCTCTGAGATAGAAATTTGCCTGAGAAGCTTCCAAAATGCACTGATTCTTAATTTTATCTATAAGTTGGTAATTTAGCCCAAACAATACAAATTCTTTGCTTCAAGGAGAATATCTGAGGCAAACTGGTTAGAGCTTGGGGCATGTCTATGCTTTTCTTTCAAAGTCTTACCTTTTTATTTTTATTTTTGCTGATGTATAGCTCTTTCCTCCTTTCCTTTTTTTTCTTTATGTAGACTTTGCTTTTTACCTCTTGCCTCCAGGTTTCAGGAAAATGCTTTATAAAAGGGGTGACAGATACTTAGTTTTGTTAAGGCCTTGGGGAAAAGAGTAAAGGGAAAGAAAACCTTCAAGATGAACTACATTAATGTTTTAATTAGAATTAATGTATTCTTTGATAGAGCTAAAAAAAACAAACATCCATGTAGTACTATATGAATAGCAATAATGTTAAGAGCTACTAGTAATTAATAACATCTCATCTACATCCTCTGTAGTCATCACAGTAACCTACCGCAGCAGGCAGAACAGGTGAGGTAGCAAAGACGTAGTTAGGTTTAAGCCCAGGAATGCCACTGGGCACAATGCCATTGCACTGAGCTGTTTTGATATCAAAGCAAAGCAGGTGCTCTTTCTGTCTATATCTTTCAAAGCATATTGCCACTCTCTTAAATTTCTTTTGTAAGTTGTGGTTCTTATTCTTGGTCAGTTTGCTGAGTCTGAGTGCTGAGGGGTCACCATAGATTATACCCTACTTAAATTAAAATGACGAGCATAACAGTGAAATGTGTGGTTAAGAGCAAGGAGAAATAAGACTAGGATATTCTGTCTTCATGGCCAGGAGCTCAAGGAAAGCTGCCTTCACCCCATTCACCCAGCACTCAGACAGCCTCTGAAGCCATCAGACTCACTTTGGACTCAGATGAAAATAAGCTTCAGATGAATGTACAGGAACCTGGACCACTGGGAGAAGTTGAAATCAGAAACACTGATTTCAAGTGTTTATGAAGCTGGGGTATGTCCAGTTCTATTGAAGGGCCAGAGGGAAGTACACTTCACATGGTAAAGGTGTTCTAGAGAGTCTCCCATTTCTGAAAGCTAAGCAGAGACTGTGCATTCCTGTTGAATTTGACATGGACTGATTTTGTGCCCATTGTAAAAAGGGAGTGACTGGCAAGAGGAGAAATAGGTTCAGACAGTGTCTGTCTGCCCTCAGAAGCTTGATATCTGCCAGTTGCTATTTGGCTTCTTTTTTTAGGTTAAGTACACTCTCTGATGTATGACACTTAATTCCATTTGATGTTATATTTGATTTTTTTCTTCTCTCATTGGGAGATGTTTGCAAGTCCACTTAACTCAGTTCAATCTGCAGCCAAATGAGCCTCTTCTCTGTGTTGTCATTTATACCACTGATTAAAGTGAGACTTGTTGCTAGGCCAGGAGCAGAGCCCTCTGAGACATTGTCTGGTTTGTGAGTCTGGGTCAAGACCATGTTGTATGTATATACAGTCTCTTATAGAGAGATTTCTTTGAATGAAAGATTGAGCTAATGGTGTCCAAGTCTCTCTAGCTCTTAACTATAAGATTTTGGTTCAAAATAATAAAAATAAAGTAAGCCTTATAAAAGCTGTGAGTTTGAAGTGGTAAAAATGCTCTTAATTGTTTGAGATGGTATTCATAGAACCTGTAACTTGACAAACCTGTGCATTGATTTACAATATCTTCTACATTTCAGCAGAAGCTGAATTCAAAATGTCAGTCTTTGGCAACCTAGTACTTCATCTTAGCCCAGGAACTCACCTTGTGATATGAACTGAAGTTCTTTATCAATCTGATTTGACATGAGTTTACTGACGAGTCTGTGCTATTCCTAGTTGGAATATGCAAAATATGTACATTTCACTAATAGAAATATTTATTTCAAAGGAAAATTTGCCAGGGGAATCAATTCAGGGAAGGGAGAATGTGTTTGTGAGGGACACTTATTCACGATGCAAACAGGAGACAGGAACTTTAGAGGACTGGCTTAGAGTGTCAGCAAGTTACCAGTTGACTGGGTGTCCATGGGAATTCCTTGGCCCTCTCTGAGTTCTCATTTTCATCTTGGATAAACTAAGAGGCTTGGCTTAGATGGCCTATAGTCTATCTAGGCTCACAGATTCTGCAGTGCTGCACAGTCTTCAAATAGAGGAAATTTCACTTGGTTAGTTTCTGTTAACAGAACAGAAAATCAAGAGTTGACATAGTAGAGAAATTGAGTTTGGTGATTAGCTAGGTGTTTTCCCAGCCCGCTTCCCTAAAACTCTTAGACTGGATTAGATCAGGAGAGAGGAAGTAACATACTGTAATAGTTTCCTATTGCTGCTAAAGCTAATTACCACAAACTTAATGGCTTAAAATGTCATGTAGTTAAATTATCTTACCCTCCTGAGTGTCAGAAGTCTGAAATGGGTCTCCCTGGGCTAAAATCAAGGTGTTGGCAGGAGTGTGTTCCTTCCTGAGCATCTAGGGGAGAATCTGTTTCCTTGATTTTTGAGGCTTTCCACATACCTTGACTCCTGGTCCCTTCCTCCATCTTCAAAGCCAGCAATTGCCTCAGACGGACCTCTGCTTCTCTGATGTTCCTACCATGCTCCTGTAAAGGAGGACCTTTTTGATTACATTGGGCCCACTGGGATAATCCAGGATAATCTCCCCAGCTCAAGATCTTTAACTTAATCACATCTGCCAAGCCCCTTTTGCCACGTAAGGTGACATACTGACTGGTTCTGGGGATTAGGAGGTGGACAACTTTGGGGCCATTATTCTACCTACCCCACATATGTCATGTTGGTAGTGTGGCACTGGCCCAGGAGACCATGCTTCCCTCTCCTGAAAGCAATATTGCTAGCCGATTAAGTCATTTTCTGCATTCATGAGGGGCCTTCATCTGTACTCCTCCAGCCTCTTGTGCCTCAGCAGGAAGTTTATTAAAAGGAAAAAAGGGGAGAAAACGGGAAAAGAATCTACAGTTGGGAGGCAGATTTATCAACTATGGAGTCAGCATCAAGGCCTTCAGGAGGAAAGTGTATGATATACTCTGATTCAGTTGTTTTAGAGGAAAAGGCAGACAGGTTCCAAAGAGTAGAACCGCAGGCACTTTGAGGCTTGTCTTTTAGGAAATGTGATTAGATATTAGGTTTTAAGTTCTCTGAGAGTTCAGCTGCAGTGGCCACTTTGCGTTTGATGTTGAGGTCACATGTATTTACTTTCCAGTAGTGAGGCTTTGCTCTGAGAGCACTAGGAAGTTATGAATCCTCAGTGGGAGACAAATACTGGAGTAGAGTCTGAATGTGACACTGACAGCATTGATAAGAACTATCAAAGAACTGCAGCAGAAGCTGTGACAAATCTGTATTCTTTGAATCTTGGGGGTGACATTTTAATTGTCAGTGCATTAGATAAGTTATCTTGGCTTGTAGATAAAAATGTAATTGAGGACAAGTAGTTCAGGAGAACAGATCGGTGGCACTGAAGCCACATCATTTTCGCCGTAAACTCCAGCAGCTTTGCATTCGTGTTCTGACTTGACACATTCACGTCATCAGAAGAAACTCATGTAGTTCCTGAAAAAATGCATATTTCTGGGTCCATTTTGATTTTCTAATTTGCTTTGACAGAAGCATGCTAACCTGCCTCCAAGTTGGATTTAACACTATGTGGTGTTTCAGAGAAGCTCTGATTCTCTTTTGAACTTTTTAAGCTCTGACTTCGTTCAACTTCTGTCTTAAAGAAGAATCTGGACTGCGTTTGGGTGTCGGTGTGTCCAGTTAGCCAGGTGGTATGGGCTTCATAACCAGCACCCCAAGGCATTCTGACATTGTGATTCCTTCTAGGCGTAAGACATCTTCCAGAGGAAGGAACCAGAGAAGCTAGCAGTGGGACCAACTGAATATGATGGCCTGTTTTTGCCATCATTTGAAACATCATCAGATAAATGTGTGCTGGGAATTTGGCCAGAACCTGTAAGAAGAAATGAATACTCGAAACATTTATAAAATACCAGTATGTGAAATCTTCCCTAATTATAGTGAGATTTCCTCAGTGATTTCAGTAATAAACAGTTTTTTGCCACTGTTTTTGGCCATCTCTAGAAATAGGATCATTCTGGTCCAACAATTTCTAGGAAGCATACATGCTTATTCTCCATGCTCCCCCTTCATTGTGCTCTGTGGAATGGTATTTTCAACAAAGAATATAGACAGGAATTTATCTTTTCTAAGGAAGAGAAGCAAATAGCCTTGACAGTCATTTGTTGCTCTACTGTGTGTTGTTTTCTGTAGTTCTCAGGGCTCTAATATAAAGAAGTGTCCTCTCACTAAGAGAGCATAATTATGGTCCCAGAATTTATTGTTGTGCATCTGAAGGACTTGTGTGCTGAATGAGGCATTGGTCATGCTGTTTCTTAAGAGGGTTTTAGAAGAAGTAGTTTAGGGAGACAGGAATGTTTGCCATATTTTACCTGGGAGCCCGGATGTTTAACTTGGTCCATGGCCAGCTTCTGTGTGCCTGCCATTCCCCTAAACTTCTCACCTACCAAGAAACATGAGGAGTTAACTCAGTTTATTCTTGTGAAAGCCAAGGATCCTCTCTGGAGCAGCGAGCTCTAGCTTGTGTTTCCTTTCTAGAGGGTTTTATTTATGGCTCATTGTCATATAATTAAATGCTCTATTTACTGGCAGGAATTAAGATCTATAAAGGGCCTTTTGAATGTTTAAGTTAGAAATTTTTTTTCACCTACCCAGGCTTCCTTCCCACTGCCTCTCCTTACCTCCCTCTCCACCAGTGATCAGAGGTGAACTTTAATTTGCCTCCAAGTGGTAGTAGCTGTTTCCAAAATACTCCTCAATTCTCCAAGGTCAGAGTTGTGTTATCAGGGTAACGAGATTAATATGCACTCTGGGTGCCTTCGCCCCTTACTTCTTCCCCCCTCGTTCCATCTCAGGAAGGACCTGCATATCCTCATGTTGGATACTTTTAAAAGCACATTGCTTGTATCTTTTTGAGTCAGAATCGGGAGACAGATTGAGCTTTAACTTCTCACCAGGTAAAACGAGATAAACACATCTGCCAAACTAAAGAGTACTGTAAACAAGTTGCTGGGGTATATTAACCTGCTTTAAGAGACTAACCTATCAGCAAGCCATTTCTCAAGCCATCTTATCTCTTCCTGTGTCCGTCCTCTTGTGGGCCAACTCTAAAATCATAGTGGTCAGCAAAAGTATGAATGTTAGGTATGTATAAGCACAAGGCATATAGTATTGTGATCATTATCATAGCTGTTTTCTTAGAGATTGCTGCTTGGGAGGTGAGAGGTCAGGGTTGCAGACACACAAGTGGATGTGCTGGGCCAGCTCAGCATGATTAAGTGTCTGATCCATGTCTGAGCCATGACAGGGGCCTGGTGGTGGTCTTCCTTCTGGAATTTTCTACTCAGTCTCCTTCATATTTCAGAGAATGGCTCCTCTGATATGACTTGTTTAGAGTATCCCATTCTCTAGGCTACAAGGTCTTACTTTTCGTAATTTAAAGATTTCTCATTTCACTAATCTCTTCATTAGGTATATACCATGGATAGAGTAAAATGCTGCTTTGTACACAGTAAGCTGCTGATTTACAATTTAAACTCAACTGTAGCACTTTAAGTGTGAAATAAAATCTGATGTGGGAGTATCCAGGAATTGGCCGTCTGAGTACTCTAGACAACAACCTTTGAATTGAGACAGCAACAATTATTCTTTTAATTTTTTTTACTTCCTACCATGACATATGAACTTGCCCCTATTTGAGAAAGAGGTTAGTGTCTTTTTAGGGTCAAATTACTTATTTGGCCCTGCATTGCACCTCATTTGACCAACTAACAGATTTTATTGAACTTCACGATGAGCAGAGAAAATGCATGACATGAGTGTAAGTTTGCCAGCGTGATCATAATGAAGCTCCACAGCCTGGAGGGCTTTAACAACAGAAATTACTGTCTCATTTTTGGAGGCTGGAAGTCTGAGATCAAGGTGTTGGCAGGGTCAGTTCCTTCTTAGGGCTCTGAGGGAGAATCTGTTCCTGCCTCTCTACTAGCTCCTTATAGTTTGCTGGCAGTATTTGGTCTTCCTCGGCTTGTAGACACATTACCCTGATCTCTACTTTCACGTCCACGTGGTGTCCTCCTGGTGTTCAGGTCTGTGTCCAAATTTCTCATCACATCAGCTGAGGGATTCACCCTCATCTTGACTAATTACATCTGCAAAGACCCCATTTCCAAATAAAGTTACATTCTGGTATTGGGTAGTTGGAGATTTAGCATATGAATTTGGGAGGACATAGCCCAACCCATAACAGACTATAGCATAGAAGATTCTCTGAGACTGAGGTTAGGGAATCTGTCCTCAACATTCAGACTTAAAGGGTTGGACTTTATCTTGCACTTCATTGAAAAATGACATTCTTCATCTTTTCAATCTATAAATTAATTAGCCATGTCAGTTATGGGAACAGAAATAGGGAACCAAAGGACTTGGTTAAAGGAAGAAGGATAATGAAGAAAAAATAGCAAAGATAAGGAGAATACCAATAAAAAGAAACAACAGTGATGGTCATTTTAGGGAACATGTTTCCGATGGAATTTTCTGGGTGCAGAAAATCTGTGAAGTGTTCCAAACACACTTTACTTTTATGAGACCCACAAGTCAATATTTAGTATATAGTAGATTCTTAGCATTCATGGCATTAATCCCACACTTAACAAACAATAAAAACAAAGGTGCTCTATCCATATTACTTTGGAGATGTTTCAGTTTGTGGTTAATACTGGCTTCCTAGTCTTCGGAGCTTTCCCCAGAGGTTGCAACCTTTACCAAGAGGCCAGGCCCCGACAGTGTGGCTCAGCCAGCAAGCCTGCCCAGCCCAGCTCATGACTTGCCTCTCCACAGGTCCTGCTCTCCATGGGTCCACAGCTTTTTGCCTGAAAGGCCAAGTCATGGGGTCATGTAGAGGACAGCCCAAGCACACAGATGCAAGGCGGCCAATATGTCTCATTCTGTGGTTGAAATGGAGGTGATTTTTCTAGCCATCCTGTCTCATAGACTAGAAATATTGGCAGTGACTCTTCCCTTGTTTATATTTAGGAACAGACGTCAGAAGGCATAAAAATACATGATAAATGCTGTTTAGCTGTGCAAGCTGGATTTACAGACTGTACTACCTGCAGATAACCACATCTGCTGGTCCGCATGTGCCTTGAATATATATACATTCTCTGAGACTCTGAAACAGGGCAAATGTCTTCGCAGGAAAAAGGCAGCTGATGTGCAGACTATAAAAGGAAAAAAGACATGGTTATGGTTTGTTATAGGAAGTGCCAGCCTATTTACTTGATCATTTGGTATTTGTTGACAGTTCTCCAAGCATTTTTAGGGGTGCTCCTTCCCGTCCCTGGTGATACTCCTGCCACCACCAACCCTTTTAAAGGAAGACCCTAATACCAAGCCACCTCATTTGTTCAGCTTTAGGCAGGAGCCAGAGCTTGGAGGTTTCTTTCTTTAGACCAGGGGCCTCACAGAACCACACTTACCCCCTCCAGATATATTCTGGGGTAGATAGAGTATATGTGTGTTTTATTGCCCTGTGACCATTTCTTTAAACCAAAGTCCACAGTTGTTGAGTGTGGCATTATGGAGGCATCTCATTCATAGACGGTTTGGTGTATATTTTACAACTCATGATTGTACACTATTCCCATACAACCTTGGAATTTGGAGCTTTGAATCCCTCCTGTATCTTTCATACTTTATTTAAAAGATACCTCAGACTTTTCTCCTGTCTGCCTATTTTGTTTTTAAAAAGGTTCTCTATTTTGTACAATGACAGTTCTAGAATTAAAATCAAAGCTTTTGCACACATTCAGTTTCTTTTTAGAACAATTCCTATACTGTTAGACCATTGTTAATAAGAAGAAATTTCTATGATTAAATTGCAGTATGTTTCAAGTCAAATGTTTTAATGCTGTCATTTCTAAAATGTAGAGTTCATTTAAACATGTTTAACCATCTACACTCTACTGGATAAGATTGTAACTATAATTTTATTCTACTATGTATTCAATAGGTTATAAAATGTTCATTCTTAGTAGTAACTTTGAAACTGAAAAAACACAGTACATTCCATTTTAAGAAAACCTTCATTCATAAAAATTAAAAGCTATCAAACAATTTCACTAGAGATGACAATTTATAACACAAAGACTTTGCTGGACACTGACTGTTTTCAGGGAATAGATCTTCTGGGTGGTAAAGATAATTACTTTGGCAAATCTCAATTGAGCATCTGCTATGAGCCAGACACATCTGATTATGTGGCAGAAGTGGACATAGAGAAGTGGAAGGCGACAGAGACTTAGGAGCTGTGGCCAATTAGAAGCAGTCAGAAATGAAGAGAATATATCTCTAAAATTATCATGTTTGGTACAATATGATAATATAATGGGTTATTAGAATTCAACTTAAAACTTTTCACGAACACATCTGCTGAATAATTATGAACATCCGAAGAGCCGGAGTGTGAACATAAATGAAAGGCAGCAATTCCATCTCAGTTGTGAATGGGAAAGCTGGCCAGAGGCATAAAACAACTGCTCCAGAAAGTGATGCATCTCCTACAAATGCTCAGATTTCTACTTACAACAATTACAGCAGTGACAATTTTACATCTCTTAGTCAGGCGGTTTTAATCTGCAAAAGGTGAAGTATTTGACAGATCCTTGTTCTTACATATGGATGGGCTACTTGGAGCTTAACCTTCAGAGGTGCTTAAGCAACCACGCTTTACAGTTTTTTATATAAATCCGCCCAAACAGAAACACTCTAATAGCTTGCAGTGAGGAATACAGAAATCCAGGAGACAGTTTTTCACTTGATATAAATTGCTCCAATTACCTCCATTCTTTCTTTCTGTATGGGAGTTTTTGAGTACTCCCCCAAGTGTCTAGAAGCAACTTTACAATTAAAGAATTGAAGCCATTTGTGTCGATACAAATGTCAGAACAGGATAATTCTTCCACTTAAATGTCTTGCAGCATTTTAGATGTGTGAGTGTGACTAATACAAAGAAAAAGAGGAATAGGGTCTTCTATCTTTACCTGAGCATATGGGAATAAATGTGAGTTCTAAACTAACATTTGTAGAGAATTTATAAATTGAGCTTCTAGTTATTATAAAAGAGCAAGACTTTACAGGCTTTGTATAGTACTGCATTCAACTTTTAAATACAAACTCAATGTTAAATTAATTTTAAGGTAATATTCGCACAGATAACACAGTTTATTCAACTGATTCAAATTATATTGCATCAGATTTTGTCCATGTTGCCTGAAGAGTATAGGATGAGAAAACAGACAAAAAAATAGGAGATGGCCAAACATTAACTCTGCATTAGCCACACTATCCTCCTTTTCAATCACTGAATGCTTTTAAGCTTGATCATGTACAGCACAGAACACATTTTTTTAAGGGATTGTAAATGTTTAGTAAATACAGGCACCATGCAAAGTGTTTTACATGTTACCTTTTATAAGTATCTCTGTGACTTATTTAGGAAAAAACTATCATGAACTCTGTTTTACAAGTGAAGACAGCTGATGAAATTTATCAGTGGCCCCAGAGTGGTCTGCCATGAGGTCATGTGGGAACTTTTTAAAAATAGAGATTCCTGGACCACCTTCTGGAGAGGATTTAGAAGTTCTAGAGTGTATGTCTGAGTATCTTTATGGTTAACTAGCTTCCCCAGGTGATTGTAATAATTACCTAGTTTTGGAGGCCACATTTGGTTGGGAGAGCCACCTCATGTCACACAGTTATGAAATGGTAGTGCTGAGATTGGGACTCAGTTCTGTGACTCCAGAGCACATCATCTATAAGTGACCATCATGAGTACCTGAGCAGAAACATTTAAAAACCATCACCAAATGCTAGCATTTGAAAGAATTCTAGCTTTTATTTTGTTTGACATCTTCCACAGTGTGGGATTCCCCTCCCAACACCCTAGACTGTGGGCATCTTAGTCTCTGCCAGAGGCGTTCGGAGAGGAGTATCCAGTTTTCCCGGGCAGCCATGCTATTGCTGAGTAATTCTGATTATTAGCAAGTTTTGCCCTACTGTCTATACAGAGTATATTCCTGCCTGTCATTTACTAGTTTTGCCCTCCAGAGCTATCCAGAATAAACCCAGTCCTTCTTTAGCATGACAGCCTTTGTGCTATTCTAAGAATCCCAGTTTCTACCTACTGCAGCTTTCCTACTCTAGGCTAAGTGTATAGATGCCAAGCTCGAGTCCCCACCAAGAAGCCCCACCACAGCCTCCGCAGACAACCACAATACCAGCCACAGGGGCTCCCCAGCAGGTCAGGAAGCACGTGCTATGGCTGTTTCTCTCTAGGGTCATATCATTTGGTGGCCCTCCCTAGATCCCCAGTTCATCTTTTCTTCTTTATCACTTAGTTCCATATCTGAATTAGGACACTTGGTCATTGTTTATAAGACACCTAAATTTTGCTTGTCGAAAAAGATTGCTCACACCCTATGTCAAAGTTACAGAGGACTGAAAGGAATGGGAGCCTGGGCAATGCTAGAGAAGTTCATTGCACTCAGGCAGCAGGCGTCCCCACACAGCCTGCAATGTGGCCCTGGGGGGCACAAGGCCAACCTTTATAGAACAGACTGTTCCTGAGCAGCTCCTCCACCAGAGTGAAAGCAAACATATTTTTCTCCTGTATTGAACCCTTCAGCCCTTTGTGTTTAAACTATTTTCCATCTTGTTTGAACTGTCTTTTCTGGAACAAATATTTATTGTAGGCAGTATAAATAACAGCTGACACTGTTTGTGTTGACTTTTCTGTGACTTTTCTGGATCTTTATTTAGTTAAAGAGTTTGGAGATATGAATTCATGTCTCTACCTTGTCACCAATTTATAATTAAGGCAAGTCTTCTAATTTTCTGGGGCAAATTTTGTGAAATAGGGTTAGTAAGTCCCATTGCCTTACTTAGAGAGGGATGTTAAACTTATTGGCCACCCAGAGTCTTAAAATGTCCAGAGAAATGGGTTACATTACATAAAACAATATAATTCTACAGTGAATATTTAATTGCCATTTCAATTAGTGCCACTATCAGCTCATCAGCGTAATTCCAGCTCTTTTTCTAGAAATGCTATTTAGCTTTTAATTTTGCTGTGCCACTAGTTTAGACAGGGTGGAGTTATCAAAAAATATTTGCTGAAAATTCTGGCCTTTCAGGGAACAGATGGATTGCTCAGAAACAATTCTCTTAATTGATCTCAAATGAGCTTGGAGAAGGCTGTGTGTGTGTGTGACACATGCACCCCGGGCTTCTGTGCCCGCTCCCTTGGTTCTCAGGAAGGAAACAGATAGGAAGTGCTTCCCCTTGCAGATTATCCAGCTCTTTCTTTGCCTGTACATTTGACTAGAATAAGGAGACTTTTTCCATATCTTTGAGAGTGGGGGGATTTAGGGTTATCTCTCTGGCCTTTTGAACAACACCTTTTTTTAGAAAGTGTAAGTATGAATGGATCTTCAAGTTTGCTAGCTGAGAGGGAAGTAATCATGGGTAGGATGGTTTGGATGAAGGTACAAGTCAGTGAACTGCAGTTGCCCGTGACTATAAGGACCACATTCTTGCCCTCAGGGCAGAACACTGGAGTTGAAGATGTGAGGAAAAGTGTTGTCTTCTCCATTTGTAGAAGCTCTCAGACCACTATCAAGTTTTCTAAATAGCTGCTTTCCCCTCCTTAAGATGTCATTATTGGGCAATATTTCCTCTAGCTTTCCTTGCAGAGCTGCTGTGGGGGTTGATTAAATAGATTGCTAGCAAATGCTTTGAAAATCAAAAGGTACTTCAGAAATGATGGGCATTGTTTGGTTCTCATTTGGGGTGAGTAGGAAAGGTCTCATTTCTTCAAAGTAATTTAAAGAAGATGGAAGAGAGGTGCTTCTCCTCTTGTGATGCAAACTACTTTGTTCTCATGCACTATGTAGGTTGTATTATCATATGCAGTCTTTACCAGCGAAGGAATAAATGGGGTCTCACTGGGTCTGTCAGAACCTTAATACTACAGACCATTACAAACACATTAAAGTATGATCGACATCTAGTAGCTGTGTGTCTACAATGTGCCAATTAGAATATTTAACTGTGCAATAAAAGAGGAGTTAATAAAACACATTAAGAAAAGGAAAATGAGATTAGTAATGGCCTTTTGGCCCTTATTCAAGGGGCATAAGAGCAGAAGAGTATGTGGAAACCACACTCAGCTCACTTCCCGAGTCTTTATTTGTCACTGGCTCATCGTTACCAGATGTCGGTAGATATCTGGAGGTGCGTTTTTAAGAAATTTTAACCACGAATGAACTGCTGTTTAGCAACATTGACTACAACTGTGCTTCTTGGCAATTTCACTACTGTGTAATTGCCTTCATTTCTTTTCTTGCTTAACTAGTGTATGTAATCACTGATTTATAAGTGTGAGCTGTAATAGTGTCAGCTGTCTGCTGGCATGATTGGAGAACTTACTATGAAATGAAGTTAATTTTCTATCTTCTTTCCTTGGAAACTCTTGTACACTTAATTCTAAGCAGATAAGTGACATAAAAGACCAAGCCACTTGAAGATAATGCATTTAGAAATTGCTGATCGATGAGCTTATGCTGGTCTAATTTTGTTTTAAAAAGATCCTAATATATCTTTTGAGAATAGATTTTTGAGTAGAAGAACACAAATATTCTAGGATAGGTGGATAAGATACCAGAAAAAGGAAAATTGAGGGGCTCTGGCTTCATGTTTTCCTCTCTTTAAAAATAATTTTAATATTAATCCTGGAATTCATGTTTTAGTCATGGTTGTCAGTTGTGGAAAATATTATTTAGCTTAATAGTTTTAATTAAAATAAATGTTTGTGTTTTAGGCAAAACGGTTTATGTTGTAATAGGATAATAGCAACAACATTTTATGCATCTCTTTGCTGGATTTTTTTTTAAGAGATAATGATCTTTTGGCTGTTTTCCATAAATATGCATATCATACTCATGTTTCTGTTTAAATGCATGCATGAATATGAAACACTGAATTAGATTAACTTTATTAACCATAAATAATGAAGTGTACTCTTTTATGTTAACCCTTATTTTATTGTATATCAGCCTTTAGACTTGGCTGTCTGGACAAGCAATCATTTATATCCTTTTAAAAGATATTTATTGCTTCTTTGACTAATTGCTTCTTATATGACTTAAAGCCTTTTGCAGTGGTACCATTTGTTAAAACACAGCCAGAAGCAGGCAGAGCAGTGTCATTTTTCAAAAATTTAGTGTCATTTTTATAGACAAATAACACTTGTAAATGATGGATAATGGCAAGCAGGATGCTGCATGGTATGAAATGTGCATAAATAATATTTTCTGGAAGTTAGAAGGTTAACTTGTCTATGAACTAATTGAAGAGCTTTATGGTAAATGCAAAATGCTGTGTGCACATTATCAGCAAGACTTAAACCAGCTGAAAAAGGGATTTTCCTTCCCCTGGGTATTACTCATTATATCATCCTCTTTTCTGGCTAGCTGATGTATAAGGAGAGCATCTAATCATAATGCATCGATAGGATTTATAAAAGAGCACAGTGTAGATCCTTTTTACAACGAGTTGTCAGATTAATACTTTGCACATTAGAAATGGAAGGGGAGGTGAGTGTAAGCAGAGAAATTAACACTGCATAGTGATACATTTTTGCATTTATACAGGCCATGTTTACCAAGCCAGCTGTGGTTTCTGGCTGTGGGAAAACAAACGGGGTAGATATTCTTCGTTTCTTGGGCAGGTTGCAATATAGAAGTGACAGGGATTTATCACATACTTTTTGATGAGGAAGGTTAACTCACAGGTCTCTGTACACGCATTTACCCTGGACGGTTGTGTCAGGTAGAAAACACGTTGTCTCAATTTAGTAGCAATTGGAGTATTCAATCAGGTATATCAGTGTTAACAAAAACTTCAGGAACTTTCCTCATTCAAAGGTGCAGCCCTTTCCTGCCCGTCTGAGGCATGGTTACAGGCGCTCATCTGGCTTAGGGGTGAGGGGAGGTGTGTTTGGTGCCATCTTATTGTTCCTCCTGCATTTTAGCTGCTCTTTCTCATTGGGTTTGTGTTGGCAAAGAAGAGAAGCGAAAGGAAGGTCATTGTAAGACATAGAGAGGATTTTTCCTTAGACCAGTCTGGTTGTCAGCTTGCTTTGTGTCTTCTGGGCTTAGCTGCTGTTGGACATTTCTTCTCTTTGTCTTTGGTGCTTTTCGTTTTTACTACAATATGTCTGGGTTGGATTTCTTTTTATTTACCTTGATCAGCATATCTGTGGACTCATGTCATATAACCTCTGGGAAAGTCTCAGTTATTATTTCCTTTAATATTCCCTTTCTTCCATCTTTTCTATTCTTCTAGGACTGTGATCAGACTTATTTTGGACCTTCTCATTGTCTGCTCCATGTAGGTCATCATCTCTCCCATATTTTTAATCTGTCTCTCTGTATTGCCTTTTAGACAGTTTCTTCTGTTCTTCCTTCCTGCTCATTAATTCTTTTTAGCTTTGACTAATAATGCTGTATAATCTTGCTAGTGGATTTTTTTTTTAATTTCAACAACTACAGTTTTTATTTTTAAATGTTTCATTTGGTTCTTCCTAAATCTGCTGGTCAGTTTTTAAAAACTGTGGTAATCTAACATGACCTAAATTGTACCAAATTAACCATTGTAAGGTTTATAGTTAAGTTAGTGTTGAGGACATTTACATTGTTGAGCAATTCATCTCCAGAATTCTTTTCATCTTGCAACACTGAAACTTCTGGGTCATTTTTGATAGTCATTTATTGCTTGCTTATATTTGTGATTGTATCTTTTGCTTCTTGAATATTTCACATGTAGTTATTTTACAGTCTGTACCTAGTAATTGAAACGTCTAAAGTCCATGGTAATCTAAATCTGCTGTTTATTATTTCTTCTGACTCTCAGGCATGGTGTTTTGTTTCCATGTGTATTTAGAGAGCCTTGATTGCTAGCTCAGATTTTATTTATCTTAATCTGTAAAAAAATCCCTGGGGCCCAAGTCCAGGATGCTTTTTAGGAGAGTAGTTGCTTTCAGTCAAGGGGTATTGCTGAGCTGAGACTGTTTCACCACCTTCCAGATGCCCTAGTGTAACCCAGGAATTTAAGTCTATTTTTCTCACCAGACCACAGATCTAAGGCTCTCCCAAGCCACGCTGAAAATAGCACTTCCCCTCACAGGACCCTCTCCTTCCTTTGCCTGGGGTTTGTTTTGTTGTGTGCTTTTCCCTTTGTTCCCCTTATGATTTTTCTTGCTTCCTGTGAGCTCCACAAAACAAAATAATGGCTGTTCATTTAGTATCTGACTGTTCTACTAGTAGCCCCCCGACTCCAGGGTAAGTCATCTACCACACCTGTGGGAGCCTTAGCTGATGTTAAAGCAGCTCTCATGTGGCCATGCTTCTGGTTCCTCTGCCGGACCCCTCCACCTGTAGCTCCCTTGCTAGGGCCGCCTCTCTGCCTGCCGCACCCAAGCTTTTCTGTTTACAGGCTCTGCTCTGTGCTGACCCTGCTGGGGTCACCTCTCCCCTAGGAGTTTCTTGGGCAAGATGACCTCTGGCCAGCATTCCCACCATCAGTTCTATATATTGATCCCTAAGTTGAGTGGTCTTTGTTCTGCGTTGGGGTGGGTAATGGGCTGCAGGAGCTTCCTGGTGTGATATAGCTGGCCTGTGGCCCTCTCAGTGGGTGAGTGCCTGCTGCCAGTCCCGTGTGCCTCCCATGTTCTAGGCAAGATACATCAAGGACTCTGCATCTCTGTTGGGAGCCGCTCTCACTAGACCTGAAGTGAGAGTGGGCACCCTGGCCCCACCTGCTGCCCCCGACCCTGCTGGTGGTGGTGGTGGTGGTAATCACAGTGCAGTGTCTTTTGCTCAAGGAAATACAAAATTCTCTCCCAACCTCCTTTTCCATGCAGAGTGGGCAAAGGGTATTAAAAAGCTACGAAATCTGTTCGACACATTGACTTTGAAAAGTTCCTTTAAAATGCCTGATACCTCACTTTGAATATTTATATCTGTTGTGGCTTGGCTGCTCGTGTGGAACTTCCAGTTTAATATCTGTCTATATAAACATGTACAGCATCTATCGTCTCCTCTACACAGGGTAATTTTTTTCCTCTCTCTGACCTCCTATTGTTTGTTCAGCATCTTCCAGAATGGGATGGATTGCGTCCTTTCTCTGTAAACTGGTTGGTTCACTTTTGATTACCTTCCAAGAAGGCCATCTTACCCATTGTGATTCTAATACATGAGAATGATGAGCAGAAAACCCTCAGAACCACTACTTGGTCACTAAAAACAGAAGGGAAGTACACCGTCACTTGGCATGTTTTATTTTTAAAAATATTTTGCCAGATTAACCCCATTAAAAATTAGATTATGTTTGCATAGTTTCTTCTCCTCCCCTCCCTCACCACCCCTGCAAAGGAAGTGGAGCTTAACTCCCCATTCCTAGATGTGGGTTGCCTTTTGTGACTTACTTCCAAAAAGCAGAGTAGGGTGAGGCGGAGAAAGTACCTTTGTGGTGGAGAAACCTGGCGAACCCTCCCTTAGCCAGGTGGCCAGGGCTCTTGTCAGCAGTGGTAAGTCATGCTGACATATGTGAGCTCGATAAGATGCAGACACACTGGCATTTCAGCTCTGTGGTCTTCTCCTAGGAACCCATCATGTCAGTGTGATGACAGGAAATCAGTGAAACCCAAATTGAGGGACTTTCTACAAAATGTCTGACGAGTATACCTCATAACTGTCAGGGTCGTCAAAATCCAGGGAAGTCTGAGAAACTGTCATAGAAGGGAGAAGGTAAGGGAGCCACGGCCAGGAACTGTATGTGACAGAATCCTGGAGCAGAGAGAGGATATTAGGAAAACATTCCAAAGAAAGTGTGGCATTTACTTAATACTAGTGTGCCCATGCCGATCCCTTAGTTGTGAGAGATGTGCAACGTGGTGTGGGACATCAGCAGCAGGGTAAGCTTGACAATGGCATGGGACAGGGATTTACTGGCTATCTTTGCAAATTTTCTGTACACAAAACACTACTGTAAAATAAAGTTATTTAAACAAGAGTTTTAAATGAATATAATTTTAAAAAATGGCTATTTCCACAATCTTCCTAAAAGTGCTGGGAAATATTATGTATGTGGTGTTATCTGTATTTCAACAAAACCTTTGAGCATCTTTTGAAGAGACAAATTGTGGTGGAAAGGGAGGGAGGGAGCCCACAGTGAAGTTTATCAGAGACATTAAGGGCATAGTCTTTGGAGCCAGACTGCCTGGGTTTGGAGCCCAGTTTCATCCCTCCTAGCTGTGTGACCTCTGGTGGGTTCCTATATCCCCGTTTGTAAGATCACTTTCCCACATCGGGTGGTTGTGAGCACTAATAAGATAACACACATAACGTTTATACCAGGTTAACACAACCTGGTGTAAACCCCACGTTTACTGTAGACCCAGGACTTTCACTCTATCTTTTCCTAATGTTTTTACTGCCTGCACAAATGACTGTAAAGGTGACAAGTTGGTGGATAACACAGTGCCAGGCAGGTTAATAGGAAACTATCTTCTCAGAGGCCAATGTTGAGCTGAACAGGGATGGAGAGTGTTTCCCACCTTTTTCAGTGATAACATCACTTGATCGCTTGTGTGCTCTCTAAACGTTAATGAATGGATCAGATTAATGTGTTGAGTGATACGCATTTTATGTTTGTGGCTTTGCAGAACATAATTTGTTTATGATCTTAAAGAAATACCTGACTGGGATCATAAATCCTGTTCTGTAGATGCTGCTGTTTCATGCCAGATAAGCTTTCACTGTCTTCCTTCAAAGGCACTTGCAAGACATAGCACCAGCTCCCCGGTCATCTTCCAGTCTTGACATCTGGCTTCTTGGCTGACTCTTTAGCCAGATGGGAGCAATGATGTGGCCTTCCGATCAGAAGGAGCCTTCTTTTTTTCATTGCCCTTTTGTTAACTTGCCTTAGGCTAGAAGAAATGAGGACATAAAAAGTTTTCCTTTTTAAAAAGTTGCTTTATGGAGATATAATTCATATGTCGTGCAACTCATCCATATAAAGTATACAGTTCAGAGGTTTCAGTATATGCATAGGCTTGTGCAACCCTCACCACAACCCATTTTGGAACATTTTGATGACCCCCAAAAGAAACCTCAGACCCTCTAGCTATCCCCCTCTGATGCCCCACAGCCCTAGAAAACTGCTAATCTAACTTTTTGTCTCTAGATTTGCCTGCTCTCAGCCTTTCATATAAATGAAATCATGTAATATGTGGCTTATTGTATCTGGCTTGTTTGGCTTGGCATAACATTTTAGGGTTTATCCATGTTGTAGCACAGTTCAGTACTTTGTTCCATTTTATGGCTGAATAGTGTTTCAGTGAATATATAGGCCACGTTTTATTTATTGTTCATCAGATGATGAACATTTGAGTTGCTTATATTTTTTGGCTATTACAGTAAGAGCTTTTCTGCTTTGAGCATTTCTATACAAGGTTTTGTGAATATGTTCTTCCAGTTTTCTTGGGTATATGCCTAGAAGTGGGATTTCTCATTTCTGTGTCATAGCTCTGTGTTTATCTGGTTGAGGAACAACACGGTTTTGCAAAGTGACTGCATCATTTTATACTCCACCAGAAGCATGCAAGGGTTCTAATTTCCCCACCTCCTTGCCAATACTTGTTACTGTTCTGTGTATGGGCACCCTAGCGCTTGTGAAGTGGCATTTCTCTGTGGTTTTGATTGGCATTTCCTTGATGACTAATGGTAAAGGAGCACCTTTTTAAGTGCTTGTTGGCCATTTGTATATCTTCTTTGGAAAAATGTCTATTCATATCTTTTCCTCATTTTTAAAATAGGTTATTTTTTTATTATTGAGTTGTAAGAGGTCTTTGTATTTTCTAGATCTAACTCCCTCATCAGATATGTGATTTGCAAATATTTTCTTCTTACTTTTTTGATGATGATCTTTGAAACACAAAAAGTTTTAATGTTGACGAAATCCTGTTTTTTCGTTATTGTTGCTTGTATGTTTGGTGTGGTATCTAAGAAAGGTTTTCTAGTCCAGGTCATAAAGATCTACACCTGTATTTTCTAAGATGTTTACAGCTTTAGCTTTCCCTTTTAGATCTCTGATCTATTTTGAATTATTTTTTGTGTATTGTATAAGGAAGGGATCACTTGCTTTTCTTCTGGAAGCTTTGTAAGTTTGATATGGGCTAGGAAGAGAGTGCCTACATGACCAGCTTTTGGTAAAAATCTCGGGTGCCAAGTGTTTGGCTTCCCTGGACAGAAGCACTGTACACGTGTTGTTGCGTTTTTATTGCTTAGAGAAAAGTGTAACCTGTGTGAGCTCTCACGGCAGGGAGAGAGCATAGGAAGTCTGCATGGGCTTTCCTCCAGACCCCACCTGAGTCTCTTCTCCTACGATCCAGCCTCATTCTTACCGTATGACTTTGATAAATCCTACTATGAGTATAACTGTATGTTTAGTCTGTGAACTCCCAGCAAACATCTGAACATGGTAATAGTTTTAGGCTTCCCAACACAGAGTCCAGTTTCATTCTTCTTCCTGTGGATATCCAGTTGTCCCAGCATTATTTGGTGAAAGAGGATGTATAATTTCAAAGAGAAATTTAACTACTGAAAGCTCTGAGATACCAAAGGCCTTATACAAGGTATATGTCACAAGTGTATGGGCTAGGATAGGAACCCGTGCTAGTTCAACCTGCTATACTCAAAATGCCATAAACTGGACAGCTTAAACAGTGACATTTATTCCTCACAATTCTGAAGGCTACAACATCTGAGCTCAGCTGCAAGCCAATTCACTTCCTGGGAAGTGCCCTCTTATAGACAGGGGCCTTGGCTGTTTCTTCATGTGGTGGAGAGAGAGAGGGTTCTGATCCCTTCCTCTTTTTGGAAGGGCACTAATCTTATCATGGGGGCCCTGCTTCTTGACCTCATCTAAACCTCCTCAAGGCTCTACCTCCAAATTCCATTACACTGGGGACTAGAGCTTCAGCCTATGAATTTTGGGGCTACACAAATGCTCAGTCCATAACAGAACCCTGTCTTCTAAATTTGAGATCAACCCTGGGTCACTTCATGATATTTACTCACTTTCTCTGTGCTACACAGGATGAATCACAATGATACGGCCCTTGAGTATTGCTTCCTGTATGCTTCACTGTACTTACCTGCTTCAGGCTGCTAGCCTTGGGTGTATAATGTGTGTCTTGGGTAAAAAGCAGCCTTGGGCTACCTGACTTTCATCCAAAATTGCTGATTAAAGATCAGCTACAGACTTAACAAGGTTTATTGGTTTCTCCAAAATGTATGTAAATCTTATTAGTTTGGTTTTTGCCATGGAGACTTTTTAGTTTTTAATTGTGTCAAAAAACAAGCTTGGATTGTCTCATTAAAAAAAAATCATGGGCTATCTGAAAAAGCGTGAACTTTAGGGAGCAGAGGACCTAGAATCAGTGTTATTCCTGCCATTTACCAAATATGCACCTTGTGTGATCGAGTCCTGGGAGCCTCAATTTCCAGCAGACTTGTTGAGAGGAATACATGAGATAAGTCTTATAAAATGCCTACTACATCATTTCTTGGTGTATAGTGGTCTCTCAGCAAATGGTTGCTGTTTTTGTACTTGATCCTGAAACCCCAGCTCTTACTCACTTTTTTCTGTGTGGTCCTTTTCCTAATGCCCTTGTTTAAACATGTCTTAGGTCAGTCTTTTTCTCAGAAAGTTAATGCAGTCATTTTATTTTCTAACAAGTGTGATCTACTCTAGCTGAGAGTTGAAACCTCCCAAGTTTTCAGGATGTGTCCCCAAGGGAGCCAAGGAGGACAGCAGTTTATCTTGATTCCAGGAAATACTGATGCTGAGGGATTCATGGAATATATGTTTGTATTCCTGCCAGAGCTGCTCACAAATCATGTAGGTTGTAAATGCAGGTTGCTTCTTTGCCAGAAGAGACATTTCCTCTGAGCAGTCTAGCTTTCTAGTGCAGACACAAATTCCTGCAAAAAGCGGGGAGAGACTTTACAAGACTATGAGAAGGTAGGGTTTAAACTAGTAGCAAGAGACCAGTGAGAAAAAGAATGTGGCTAGTATAAAAGGAAGGACGAGGCACCAGTGGAGAGTTACCAATACTCTGAGCCTTGGAGAGGGTTGAGGGAATTAGTAACACTGAGAATGATGCTAGTAGTGATGATAGGCAACGTTTACCGAGCATTTACTCTGTCATGTGTGTAGTGTGCTAATAAATGCCTCAGTGGTGTACTTAGTCATTTAATAGGGCCACAGTTCCATAGGGTCGAGTTGAGAGTTCAAGAGATTAAATAACTTATTCTAAGGTCACACAGCCAGTAAATGGCAGGTCCAGGAAATGAATCCAGTGTGACTAGAGACTTCAACAGAGATGTTTTTCTCTTCTCCTTGAGTGTGTGAGTGGCCTGAGGACCCATCAAGGCCATGAAATGCTGTCTACCTCCATTTCCTCAGCTTTTCCTATGGAACCAGCTGTTCAAACTGGACACTTTTCAGAGTGAAGAGGGCTCTATTAACACTTGCCTCAGGGCAAAAGATATATACCAGACTGCCTCAGGCAACCCAAAATGTATGGTCACCTGTACAGAAGGGTTTTGGAGCCAAAAGGAAAAAAAGCAGGCCTGGCCTTATTTAGAACAGATGGTGCAGTGTAAACAGATGACATGGAGAAAGCAGAATGGCTTGACTCCTATTTTGGCTTTATTATATTAATCAGGAAAAACTATCTTGAAGTTGGAAAGGGTAGAATAAACATGTTTAGGAGAAATTAAAGCCCAAGACAGAAGAGATAATGAGAGCTGCTGAGCATGCGTTTAGGTCTCCTGGGCACAAAAAGAACTTGCAGATGTGAGTGTGGGATCACTTGAGATACAATATTTTGTGAATCAAGGAGAATAGGATGCCAGAAAATTATAAATGATTCCAGTGAACATGTCTCAGTTTTCAAGGGGGAAAAGCATAGTTTAGAAGCTACAGATGGGTGAGAGCTTAAGTCAGTTTCTGATGAAATTCTAGAGGCAATATTAAACAGATGTTTGTGAACACATAAAAAAGGCAGCAGTGGTTACTGGGAGGCAGAAGGGATTCTCTAAGAACAAGTTTGTTCCTGTTTGGATGGGATCAGTAGTGTGACACAGGAAGGAAATGCCGGATAGTATTGATTTCAACAAGCCATTTGGGAGTCTCGTGTGACATGGCAAGATGGAGAAATGTGAGTTGGGTGATAATAGTTTGATGAGTTTAATATTCAGTGCAACACCTGTTTTAAAACTGGTTGATGAAGGGATGAACTGACAAATTGTTGCCTATGGGACAAATAAGGCCCACTGCTTGTTTCTGTAAATAAAGTTTTATTGAAACACAGTCAAGCTAGTCATTTATATATTATCTATGATTGTTTTTATTCTAACTAGAAGAATTGAACAGTTGGACCATATGGCCCACATAGCCTAAAATATTTGCATATGGCTCTTTATAGAAAAATTTTGCTGACCCTTGGTTTGGCTACAGCTCTGGTTTTCAGACCAGTTGCATGTTAGAATCACCTAAGAAGTTCTTATAAATGTCCTTGTTCATCCTCCCCCTGACACTCCAGCTGAATAAAAATCTCTGAGGCTGGGCCTGGCATTTATTTGTTTGTTTGTTTAAAGATTCCTAGATGTCTGTAATGTGCATCAGGACTGAAGACCTCTGTTCAGGAGGGTGGTGTTAACGGGGCTCAGGAGCCATCTTATGTTTTCTATTAGAGCTAATGGTATATAATCCAATCTCTGGATGACATGGATGTGAGAGGAAGAGGTAGTTCTCTAGATGACAGGATCCTCAAAATTTCTGCCCCTAAGGTAACAAAATGATGTTGGTTATAGTAATAAATGCAAAGTCCTGTACTTATGTACTAACTGTCCCCTGCAGTAGTGTGGGGTGATGACTTAACCTCATTGTAATTCATGTGACAATGAGCTAACGGTTAACTGCAGGCTCAGTGTTAGCCAACGTTATGGTGTAACCAGGAAAGCCAGAAGGAAATAAAGCTAACAATAATAACCAGGCAAGCTTGGCCTGTGGTAGTGTGAGTGGAATGAAAGACAAGGAGAAAGTGTCACTACTGTGTTCAGGTTAGATCACACCTGTTAGATGCAAGCTCCTCATGGCTGAGGATGTGGCTGTTCAGCTCTGGATTCCCACCCAGTGTGGTGCTTACAAGTACCACCTCCTTAAAGGGTGAGCTGCCATGGAGGGCAGGGTGGTCTCGTCTCTGGGACGTGTTCAAGGAGAGAATAGATGGCCATTTGGCATGGGATGGAACTGGAAATATCCTCAGTGATTCTAATAGTCAGGGTTCTCCAGAGAAATAGAACCAATTGTGTAGGTAGATGTGTGTGTGTGAACAGATTTTACTGCAAGGAATGGGCTCAAGTGATTATGGAGACCAGCAAGTCCCAAGATCTGCAGGGTGAGTCAGCAAACTGGAGGCCCAGAAGAGCCAATGACCTAAGTTGTAGTCTGAGTCCTAAGGACTGTGAACAAGGAAAACTGATGGTAGAAGCTTCAGTTTGAAGGCTTGTAGGTTCAAGACCCAGGAGGAGTCGATATTTCAGTTTGAGTCCAAAAGCAGGAAAAAGCCTATGTCCTAGTTTGAAGGCAACTGGACAGAAAGAATTCTTTCCTTCTCAGGGGAGATCCACCTTTTTGTTTTGTTCATGGCTTCATCAAATTGGATGAGATTCCCCCACACTGGGGAGAGCAATTTGCTTTACTCTGTCTGTAGATTCAAATGTTAATCTCATCTGGAAACACTGTCACAGACACACCCGCAATAATGTTTGACCAAATTTCTGAGTACCCTGTGGCCTGATCAGGGTGACACATAAAATTCAGTGCCACCGTAATCATCTAGTGCAACATCCTCATTTAGTGGATGAGACAATAGTCTCAGATGCTGTGACTCGCCCACAGTGCCCCAGTGGCCAAGGTGGCACTAGTGTTCATGACTCCTCAGTCCACAGCCCTGTACTCTTCCTGCCAGACAGTTCAGTAGGTGCAGGGGACATGCTAATGATCTGTAGCTCCTCTCCAGTCCTCAGGATTAGACTGACTCTACTAAAAGAAATGGAAGAAACAATGCCTAGGAATGAGAAACCTTAACCAGGATAAGGAGCCACAAACCACTGGAAAGTGTCGTGCTCAATTTTGAAGAGCTGATGTATCAAACAGTATGGAGGCTGTCAGCGTACACCCAGGTGATAGCCATGGGTTTACCTACTTGGTATACATAAACATCCATCAGGCCTCTTCAAGGAGCCCCAAATGCTGCTTAATCCTTTAATGCTGTCAAGAGGATGAGGAAGCAGGATCCTCAAGCAGGATTTCATGCTGGCTTGCATAATTAGGTGAGTGGAAAGCCACTATCAGAAGCTTCACAGGGCAAGTTCCCTTGTTCTTAGCATCTGGTCGCCTCTTGTTGAATCAGCAAGATTCAAGATTTTTCAGCTAGAAAAATGCAAGACACACAAAGGGAAGCTCACCCTCTAGGATATCACTCCTGGCAGCCATCGAAATAGTCTAAGCATAAAAATAGAAGAGGAGGGAATACTTCCAAACTCATTCTATGAAGCCAGCATCACTCTAATAGCAAAACCAGGCAAATACACCACAAAAAAAGAAAACTACAGACCAATATCCCTGATGAACATAGATGCAAAAATACTCAACAAATATTAGCAAACGGAATTCAAAAACACATCCAGGGGATCATACACCATGATCAAGTGGGATTCATCCCAGGGATGCAAGGATAGTACAACATTCGAAAATCCATCAACATCATCCACCGCATCAACAAAAAGAAGGATCAATACCACATGATCATCTCCATAGATGCTGAAAAAGCATTCGACAAAATTCAACATCCATTCATGATAAAAACTCTCAACAAAATGCGTACAGAGGGCAAGTACCTCAACATAATAAAGCCATATATGACAAACCCATATCCAACATCATACTTAACAGCAAGAAGCTGAAAGCTTTTCCCCTAAGATAGGGAACAAGGATACCCACTCTCCCCACTGTTATTTAACATAGTACTGGAGGTCCTAGCCACAGCAATGAGACAACACAAAGAAATAAAAGGCATCCAGATTGGTAAGAAGAAGCCAAATTGTCCCTGTTTGCAGATGACGTGATATTGTACATAAAAAACCCTGAAGAATCCACTCCAAAAACTACTAAAATTAATATCTGAATTCAGCAAAGTTGCAGGATACAAAATTAATGCACAGAAATCTGTTGCTTTCCTATACACTAATGATGAACTAGCAGAAAGAGAAATCAGGAAAACAATTCCATTCACAATTGCATCAAAAAGAATAAAATACCTAGGAATGAACCTAATCAAGGAAGTGATTACTCTGAAAACTACAAGACACTCATGAGAGAAATTAAAGAAGATACCAATAAATGGAAACACATCCCGTGGTCATGGATAGGAAGAATTAATATTGTCAAAATGGCCATCCTGCCTAAAGCAATCTACAGATTCAATGCAGTCCCTATCAAAATACCAACAGCATTCTTCAATGAACTAGAGCAAATAGTTCTAAAATTCATATGGAACCACAAAAGACCTTGAATAGCCAAAGCAATCCTGAGAAAGAAGAATAAAGTGGGGGGGATCTCGCTTCCCAACTTCAACCTTTACTACAAAGCCACAGTAATCAAGACAATTTGGTACTGGCACAAGAACAGACCCATAGACCAGTGGAACAGAATAGACAGTCCACATATTAACCCAAGCATATATGGTCAATTAATATATGATAAAGGAGCCATGGATATACAATGAGGAAATGACAGCCTCTTCAACAGCTGGTGTTGGCAAAACTGGACAGCTACATGTGAGAGAATGAAACTGGATTACTGTCTAACTCCATACACAAAAATAAACTTGAAATGGATCAAAGACCTGAATGTAAGTCATGAAACTGTAAAACTCTTAGAAGAAAACATAGGGAAAATTCTTTTGCATATAAACATGAACAACTTCTTCATGAACATATCTCCCCAGGCAAGGGAAACAAAAGCAAAAATGAACAAGTGGGACTATAACAAATTAAAAACCTTCTGTACAGCAAAGAACGCCATCAGTAGAACAAAAAGGCATCCTACAGTATGGGAGAATATATTCAAAAATGACATCCAATAAGGGGTTGACATCCAAAATATACAAAGAGCTCATGCACTTCAACAAACAAAAAGCAAATAATCCAATTAAAAAATGGGCAGAGAATTTGAACAGATAACTTCTCCAAAGAAGAAATTCAGATGGCCAACAGACACATGAAAAGATGTTCTACATTACTAATCATCAGGGAAATGCAAATTAAAACCACAATGAGATATCACCTCACACCAGTTAGGATGGCCAACATCCAAAAGACAGACAACAACAAATGCTGACAAGCATATGGAGAAAGGGGAACCCTCCTGTACTGCTGGTGGGAATGTAAGTTAGTTCAACCATTGTGGAAAGCAGTATGGAGGTTCCTCAAAAAACTTAAAACAGAAATACCATTTGATCCAGGAATTTCACTCCTAGGAATTTACCCTAAAAATGCAGGAGCCCGGTTTCAAAAAGACAAATGCACCCCTGTGTTCATCACAGCACTATTTACAATAGCCAAGAAATGTTAGCAACCTTAGTGTCCATCAGAAGATGAATGGAAAAAGAAAATATGGTACATATCCACAATGGAATATTATTCAGCCATAAGAAGAAAACAAATCCTACCATTTGCAACAACATGGATGGAGCTGGAGGGTATTATGCTCAGTGAAATAAGCCAGGTGGAGAAAGAAAGTATCAAATGATTTCACTCATCTGTGGAGTATAAGAACAAAGCAAAACTGAAGGAACAAAACAGCAGCAGACTCACAGAACCCAAGAATGGACTAACAGTTACCAAAGGGAAAGGGACTGGGGAGGATGGGTGGGAACAGAGGAATAAAGGGATAAAGGGGCATTATGATTAGCACACATAATCTATTGGTGGGTGGGGACACCGGGAAGGCAGTTTAGCACAATGAAGACAAGTAGTGACTCTATAGCATCTTACTACAGTGATGGACAGTGACTGTAATGGGGTATGTGGTGGGGAGTTGATAATGGGGGGAATCTAGTAACCACAATGTTGCTCTTGTAATTGTATATTAATGATACCAAAAAAAAAAGAGAAATAGACTAAGCATCTATCTGCCTTGCATCAAAGACTATTCTAGGTGCTTCACATACATTATTCTTCCTAGTCCCAGACCAGCTGTTAAAGTCACACATTATCATCCCCACTCCACAGATAGGAAGACTGAGCTGCAGATGCATTTTCTTCAATTTGGGAAGAAATGACAGCCCAGATTCAAGTTTCTCAGGTAATGCCCCTGCATGTTTCTGTCCTGTTTATGACCAAAGCCCATGTGAGTTTAGGGAACGGTAATACGGTTATTCAGAAGACTGCTCTCAGAGTCAACTCTCAGTTTCCATCGAAGAGCAACATTTGAAATTCCACAGTGGCTAACATGCTGACACCCAGCATGGCTCAGGTGTTGTATCAATAAAGTCAACAGGCTGACTTTTGAGTAAAACATAATTTTTCAACTGCTGCCAAGAGGAAGATAATTGATGATAAAAGGTAAATATAAATGACTTTTTTGATTACCTGTTGTCTTAGATTACTTCAGCTTCTCTCTATCATTGCTATAGAGACTTAAAAGCTATGCAAAAAAGCCACTTATTATAAATTTCCCTCCTTCCACTTTCCTCTGTCACATTTCCCCACACAGAAGCCCTACTCTTGGGGAAGTCAGAAATTAGTTGCTTAACTTTCTAATTATTTCAAGTGTGCTAAACAAATCACTGGTAAGAGGCTTGCACGCTGCAGGTGCCCATGCCAAGGCAGGTATGCAAAAGGTGCTGAAGGAAGCATTAGCAGGTGCTGCTGCCCTATCCTGCCCCTCCAGGAGATGCATTTAGGATGATGGTGGACTCAGAATGGGGTGGGCTGTGTTCTATCTAGATAGGAAGTCCATTATCGTTAGGCTCTAAACTGTATGAATTGGTAAATGGACCCAAGTTGAATGAATGAATGAATGCCTCTGAACCCAGCTCCTATACTTGGAGTAGGGTGGGGACAGGATGTGTTGGTGTTTGGTGTTAACATTGGCCTTACAGATCCATTCATTCAAGCAGTAGTCTTAGAAGGCAGCTCTAGGAGGTCCCCAAACAAACTGGGCATGGCACCCCCATTCCTTTCCCTAAATTCGAATTTAATTCGTGGAGGGGAGATGGCTGGGAAGATAGAAGATCTGGAGCTACTTCCACCATTTTTCTGCAGACTTCACAATTAAGTTTTGTTGACTTAAAACACATAGAACTCTTAGTCTTATTGTTTCCTCTATCAAATTTAATACTGAAATTTAAAAAAGGAACTGAATGGTGTGGCTGCTCATCCTTGTATTAAGGGCTTTTTGGTAAATTTGGTAAATTTAATTCATATGTGAACTGCCAAAACAAAGAAATGTGAAACTTGCACACAAACAAGGGAGGGAAAGGAAGACTACATATAATGTAATGAGCTTAAAGGTCTGTTTCCTTCTTCCTGGACCCACCCAGTTCCCTGTGCCAGTCTGTGATTGAACATCCCAAGGCCCTGTGAAAATTCGTTTTTGTTTTTTGTTGCTTTCATCTCAGGTCTTGAAGACTCACAGCCTGGAGAGATATTGATTGTATTTAAGGGTCCATTACTTAGGTAAACCAAATAATGTAACTGATCTTGGTTCTAATTGATTACATCTCTCCCACAGTGTTGGAAAGATTGTAATCTAATTACTCAGGTTCCTAGTTCTAAGGCGAAGGTTGTATTCTGCTGAAACTTACCCTGCTTCGGCAACCTTTCCCTGTCTGGTTTTCCCTTCTTGAAACACATATTCCGTGCACATTGTACATATATAAATTCAGAGGTACTCATGCAGAGGCACACAAACCGTCTAGGTCTGGAAAGCTCCCTGGATTTTAATTTTCACTCTATCTACATGGTAGATAAGACATGTGAGCCATTGTTTTTTCATTTTAACTTTTTATAGCTTGGTAAAGGGGAATAGGAAGACGCTACTGCCTTGTCAGGTTCACAAGCCTCTCTTGTTTCTCCTAAAAAACTGCATGTCATCCTAATTTGTTCCTCTTCTGGAGCTGGAAGATCTGTTCTCACCTTCGGAACATGCAAGTGCAGTATGTTCGGGGACTGTCTTTAGAAGCTGCTGAGCTGCTAATTTATGTATGCATCAGCTACCCTATCGTAACTGCCTCTTCACCAGCAGCCCTCTGCACCCTCTCGAGAGGCATACATTGGCCCAGCTTGGACATTGCAGATCTTTCTCCTTCTTGAGTTAGCCCTACTCCACCCCGCAGGTTAAAATACAGGACTGGGGTGGGAGTGGCCAAGATACTAACCAAAGTGGCTTGTTAGCTGCCCTACCCAGCAGGAAAGCCATATATAATGAGGACTGCCAGGATGACTTTTTGAATTGGAAGAAGAAGGCCCTGCCATGGGAGAAATCAGAAATTTAATTAAAAGGTAACTTTCCCAGCATTCCTAAAAATGCCTTAGGTTATTGGAAAGCTTGGTGGCAGTCTCAAGGAATAGCAAAGAGCATGTTGTAAACAGTTTTTCTGTACGGATAGGGGCATTGGAGACAGGGTCCCTGGAAGGCATTGTTCTTGCTGGTCCTCCCTCAGTGGAACAGCCCCTCGGTGGCTGCTAATCCACATGAATCAAAGTGCATCAGGCACTCCCGCACCCAGGAAGAGAGTGTCAGCATCACCTGCCTTATGGGAATCTGCGTGTGGCCCAGCCCATCTGCATTTGGAGAAATGGCATGGGAATATAAGGTTCAAGAATGCCACCAGGGAGAGCTGCCTTCCTGTGGCAGTGTCTCGGGGAAGTCAGTCTGTCCCTGTCATAGGGCTTCAGTCACGTGGTTAAAGTGGTGTCTGCCAGATTGACCCACTCTAAAGGCACTTTGTTCCTTCTGTGATTAAATAGCCAGTGGGGTGATTTGGACCAGGTGAATATCCCATTCACCCCTGGGAGTTTTAACATTTACTGATGATCTTTGCTTAAATCAATTATTGCATTGCTGCTCTCTGTATCTCAATATTTGTGGAAAAAGCCAACTATGCTTTAGGTGCCAAAGAAATGACTCTAGGGAGCAAAAAAGGGCATGCCCTTTTTATTAAAAACAAAGGGAATTTGCTCTTTAGTATTGAAAATAAAGTTTGAAGTAAAATTTGTGGATGTGAATATCAATAAGTAAAAGCCTATGTTAATTTTGAGTGCAGATTTAAAATTTTTGGACTTACAAATTTCTAAATTTTGTACACTGTGTCTTAAAATTTGCATTAAAATTTTTAGAATTGAATTATTGTTATTGGTTGTTATTGCAGTATTTGGAACAAAAGTGGGAAAATGTTCTGAGTTAATGAGTGAAAGGTCTCAATGTGTCACTCTGTAGAAATATCATCCAAGGAATTTATAAAACTCTGAATGAATCTGTTGTATTTTTTAAGCATTACTCATTTGAGAAATTGCTTGTGATAAATGGATTTCACTAATTAAATCATATGCTTCCATAATACATTACATATAAAACTAGACTAGGAAATAAATATCATTAAAGTAAACATGCCCTTCTAATTAGTAATTGTTTCTGCCATTTTAAGCAAATTTCAGAGTCACAGAGAGCTGCTCCACTATAAACCTAATAATGAAGCTTGTGATAACAGGTGTAAATTAACACAATGGAAAACATTTACACTGTAACATGCTAAATTAAAAATGACATTAACAAGTCTCATTTTCAAATTCTCTGTAATTAACGTGTTCAACTTGGAGTTGAGTAAGCACAGTACAATGGTGGATGTCTTTATTTATAGCTTATGATACTTGTCATGGCTTTATCTTTGTTAAATTGCTAACAACAGAGATGCATTCCTTCTTAAAATATGTCATGTTTATGTAATCTCAGACAGTTCTGACAAAGGGTAAAACATGATATTTACTGGTGTCATTACTATGGGTAATATGCAGGTTGCCTCCAGAATGGCTTTGATTGGGGGTAGAGGTAGAGATGAAATATTGAGAGTAGGTTGAGTGTGGAGGTGTGCAGGTACAAAGGTAATAATATCCATAACATAATAAAATATTACGATTCCGTTGAGTGTGTCCCCTCAGTGCACATATGTGCTTCTAAGTGCTTTGAGTCAATGTTTGCTTTTGCAAATATCCTAAATTCTTTCTTCTATGGAACTTGTTAATATAAGCTAAAAAGCAGATAACAGAGGAGCAGCTTTGCAGCTTAATTTGTCACACAGGGCATGATGTTTTTACTCCTTACAGAGGATTTCATCAGTGCCCTAATGACTGAATGAAGAACGTAAGCATTATTGCATTGATAAACATTGGCTTAGATCATATAGTTGACTTTTTCTGTAACTGAAGATTTTAATCATTTTAACTGTATTTTTAAAAAATTGCCAAGCATGTATACTGTGGGTTATTTTTTGAGTTCTTAAAAATATTTCAGTTATTTTATTTAGGTTGCTTTGGGATTTATGGAGAACGGAAAGGTATGTAAGGACAGGGTCTGTGTCATTCCCTTATAAGCTTGGCACACAGTATATACTCAATAAGAGTTGATGAATTCTAAGACTCAGTATCTACTAAGTTCTGAGCTACAGTCTTGGGGAGATGGGAAAGGAAAGCAGTGATGGGTTGATGCAATTGGCTCTCCTGATTCTCAGTACTTCAGACTTGAACTGGAATTCTGCCATTGGCGCTCTTGGGCTTCCAGCTTGCCGACTCACGCTGCAGATCTTGGGGCTTGTCAGTCTCCATAATTACATGAGCCAATTCCTTATAATAAATCTCTTCACACACACACACTCTCTCTCTCTCTCTCTCTCTCTCTCTCTCTCTCTCTCTCTCTCTCTCTCTCTCTCTCTCTCTCTCTCTCTCCGCTGGTTCTGTTTCTCTGGAGAAACCTGACTAATACACTAACATAGCAGGATTATAGAATAGGTTTGGAGTTATATATAGATGGTGCCCAGAATAATAAATATTTATTGATATCCTTAAAGGGAAGATTTAAGGCAAGTCTTAGCAGAATACCTGACAGATAGTGATAACTCGGTAATGATAGCTGGTTCTTCTTATTAAGAAGTAAATTTGTGCACAGTTGCTTGGCTGTTTTCTGTGCTTCTTAGGGGCAGAACAAGAGCACTGGGAACGATAGGACTGCTGCCAGTGGCGGTAACTGTGACATTCACCTGCTCTGTGGCACATCAGTTGTTTGCTTTTCTGAGGTATATCAAGTCTTCTCTGGAGACCGCTGGCCACTTGATTAAAGAAAAGAGCCAATTTCCCACCTCTTCCCATTCTCACCTCCAACCCATTGCCATGGCTGTTCTTCCCCTTTCTCTCCTTTCAGACCAGCTCAGTTATAGCCCCCAGTGTTATGAGGACGGCTGGTTCGGCTGGGAGGTGCTCCGGCAACCCTGGGCTGAGCCTCTTTCTCCCAAAGCAGATTGCCATCTTGTATTCATCACCGCCCCCTGCCTTGTCCCTGTCATGCTCTTCAGGACTGCTTCACTGCTTAATGTGGTATGACCTGTGGTTAGCAACAGTGGAATAGGAAGGAGTTGACAGGGAGTTTGAAGGAGTGGTTCTGTTTTCTTGTTCCTCCATGGCATGTCTACGGATTATTTTTGAAGGAATATAAACCTATCAACTTGTCTCAAACTAAATCTCTGAGTCCAACCAAAATTGAATGCCATGTCAAACATCCATGAGCCAGTGAACCAGTAAACAGCAGGCCAACCCACTGAGAAAAAAATGAGATAGTTGGCTTTTCTCACTATTGCTCAGGGAATTTCACTCTTTTAACTGTTGGCTACCGCCCTGGGTCAGGAAAGTAAACTCATGCTGGGTGTTGGGAATGAAAAATTCTTGACAAAAGACACTGACTGAGGTTCATTGCAGTCTGTAACTCACAAAGACAGATGTAAAGGAGGGGAGAGACCGGACGGGAGTAGTTATGATTAAATTCAGTATTTTCACCCAGAGATTTTTTTATACTATCCCTAAAGTTGTGTCTTAGAGGGCAGTGGCAAGTGGAAACAGAAAGAGCTATTTCAATCAAAACATGGTCTATGAATATATACATATTGCTAGTGCCAGAAAATGAATGTGTGTGAGCTGTTTTTTGCAGAAGAGGATTCTGCTAGGTGTGGAGAGAGGGCAGACACTGGGGATGTGCTCCTGCCCTCTAGGCACCAGCCCTGTAATTGACAACCTGGCTATCTTTCAGGCAGAGGAAGGTGCCTAGAAAAGGCAAGGTGGAGATGCTGCCCACAGTCACACCTCTTAAATATGTTCAGTCCTGGCCCCTTGGCCGGATAGGAAGGAAAGTGCCACCATGAGATCTAATTACCAGAGTTGAGATGCTCAGGTGTGAGCTGCCTAATTATGAAAGCCCAGGGCACACATGTTCTCAGGAGGCCGACCAGTGTTAAAGATACTGAAAAAATTATTTTGGCAGCAAATTTAAACTTGGATACGTTCCGTGAGGAGCTGCAAATGAAGAAATGGGGACTAGGCTTTCTTAAAAATCAGAAACACAGAAACCTCAACAACAACTGCAAAAACCCTTTGGATTCATCATTTGAAACCAAATCATCATTGCTCAGGAGTGCCAAGAAATGAATGTATATGAATAAGTCCTTTTAAAAGCTCATAATAAAAGCAAAAGATCACACAGTTGATAGTTTGGTATATAGCAGTGGTAAAAACAATTGCTCTTTGTCATGTGCCTCCTTTCAAAAAGAGTTTTATTTTCTAATATCTTGCATCTTGAAATTTTTTTGAATGCAGCTTTTTTTTCTTCATCTGTGTTCAGTATCTTTGAAAATATAAATCTCAAGTGCAGTGAAACTGTTTTGCATCTTTCTCACTATCATATTCTCCCCATGTAATTGTACAGAATTCATCTTGTATGGCCCCAGACCAAAGCCTTAAAATTCCTATCCTCATTTTGGGTGGAGCCACATGTTTTGCACATGACCCCAAGCCTGGTAGCACAGAGCTGCTGTCAGGAGGAGGTGCCTGCTGAGGGGACTGGGAGCGTGATTGTACACTGTGTCATCCCACCTGCCCTTCCCATTTGATGCTGAGGCCACAGATATTTTCAAGGCCACATTGATATTCTTCTGAAAGGAGCATCTGGCTCTTTGGCAGCTCCACAGAAGTTATCTTGGTCGTTTGAGAGTTTCTCTTGCATTTATCACATGGTTTAGATAGTGAGAGGGTTCCTGGCATTTTAATGTCCCGTTTCTGGGCAGGAGGAACGTGAGAAAGCTAAAATCTGTTTGCACTTGCAAAGCCTCTTTGAAATTTGTAGGGCTAAAAAAAAAAAAACCCAGAAATTCTCCCTACTTAAAAAAAACACTCTTCTGAGTTGTGTCTTACTCATATTCATGGATGGTTTTTCTACTGCCTAATTTTAATAGCCACATGTCTGGTATTTATGCTAGAGAGAAACATCAGAAGGGATTATAGAGAAATAGTCTTTAAAAATAATTGCTGAGAAAGCCAAAATGACATTTAAACTTTTTCTTCATTTAAATATTTTGAAATTCAGTTATCTTATTGAACAACTATGAACAAAATTCAGTGATATTTATTGAACAGACAGTAGATGCCATACAGGCCACCATGTGTATCAGTCATCTAGGATGGCTAAAACAATACCCCATAGACAGGGTGACTTAAATGACAGGCATTTATTTCTTATAGTTCTGAAGTTGTATCAGTGTGTGGTGAGGTCCTTCTTCCTGGCTTACAGAAGGCTACCTTCTGGCTATGTCTACATATGACAGAAAAAGAGGGAGAGTGAGGCCTGGTTTCTTCTTCTTATAAGGACACTAATCCCATCATGGGAGCCCCACTTATGACCTCATCTAAACTAGTTACTTTCCAAAGGCCCCACCTACAAACACCATCACACTGAAGTTAGGGCTTCAGCATATGAATTTGGAAGAGATACCAATATTTCGTCCATATCACTAGAATATTCACCAAGTTCTTCATTATCAAACTCGAGTAAGCCTTCCCAGCCCAGGCCACTCCCATTTGCATGTGACTCTTCCGTATTTTGTTAGGATCCAATAGGCAGCTAACTTGGATGACTTAATCAAATTTCATATGCAACTGTTAAATATTTTTTCTGTTTCTTGGCTGCTGTTTATCCATTCACGTCTCAGTCCTTAGACAGCTTCAGGGGTGTGGATTGCCATGTCTGTTACTTGCTCTCTCCATCTGCTGGCACAGCATTCACTTATGTAACAAATACCTCTTGTGCACCTGCTATGTGCCAGGCACAGTTCTAGAGACGTCACTGGACTGCAGAGGAAACAGCCTTCCAGAGCTTTCGTGTCAGTGGGCCAGATAACGAAAAAAAACAACACATTTCAGATTGAAATATATTTATGCTAGAGAGAAAATAAAATGGGTGATGGGGGACATGATAGTGTGATTGCAGGTGGGGGGCAGCCCTTCATTAAGGCGGCTGGGGAAGCCCCACAGATGTGGTGACGTTTGACCTGATATCTGAGAAGTTAACCATACAAAGGTCTTGAAAAGCTTTTCAAACAAAGGAAGCAGGAGGGACAAGTGTCTTTCTCTCAGCTCATTCTTGGGACAAAGAACAAAGAAAGCTGGCCAGTGTGCCAGGGGCAGAATGAGTGATGGGAGGGCAGGGCCAGGGGCCTGAAGAGGCTGTGGGTGTGTGTGTGGGGGAGTGGGAGGTGGGCTCAGAGAGCCGCCGGGGCCTGAAGCTTTGGAAGTGAGGGTGAGGATTTGGGCATTTATTCTAAATGCAGAGGGAAGCCCTGGGAGGCCTTTAAGCAGGGGAAAAATAGGAATTTATTGATACTGCTGGTTCATTCAGTAAATAACACGATGACAATAGTATTCAAATTCTGTATGTAGTTGCATGTAATAATAGCCTGTGTACCTGCTATGATGTGCACACTCCCTCCATATGTTTGGCTGAAAGTTAAAAAATATTTTATGTAAACGTGAATACAATCTCTCTGGGTTTCTAACAGTTTAATATTCATCATTTGGAGAAGATATATACATTTTTATCCATGTTGGGCATAAATTGTTCATTCTTGTGGAAGATGCCAATTTTAGCTAAGGTTTCCTCTTAATTTGGATTGTACATCCCTTGTGGCTACGTGTCAAAATATGACATATCAGCGTAGACCAACCTGTATTTAATGAATAGGAAACCATGGAATTTATATGATTTGGGGGCACATGGGCACTTTTCTAATGCCAATTCCAAGGAGAAGTGGCTTGGAGGTTATTTGATTAATTGGACAAGCATAGACTCCAGCTTCAGCTGCCTGCCCATCATTGGAACACAGAGCATTGATGAGTTGCCTTAGCGCTGCTGAATTAAAATCATGGTACTTCTTTTACTGTTGAAGGAATATTTTGCTTGGCATTACACTGTCTTTTATTTAGATAAGCACTGACAGTACCCTGAATATATTGTTTTCACCTGTGAGTGAGGTATTTTCCAAGGTATGTTTCAGAAACACTCTGCTCCCCAAGGTTCAGGTGTCATTGCAGCCACTATACCTTTGAGACAAGGCCCATTTCATAGTTTCTATAAGAACCTTTCTGCTACTTTTGTGGAACTGGAAAAGACCATAAATAAGCTGAGGAGGCTCTTTCTCAACTTGTTTGCTGATGTGTTATTGGTAGAGCATCAGTGACATGTGACTTTTAGCTTCACAAAATTATGCATTTGAACATGGTCTTAGCTCTGTGTTTTGGAGGACCCAGAGACCTGAACTGGTTTAACTCTCAAAGTGAGGAAGAGGGAGGCTGTGACCCTCATGAGGACTTCACTGGGCTGACGGTGAACCCAAGTGCTACCCTGACACTCAGGGATGATGGGGCCCTGAGAGACAATCCACTCCTCACCTCCAGGGAGTAAAGGAAAGATGTGCTGAGACATTCCCAAAGGGTGATCTAGACCCTTTATTTCATATGTGTTTTTAAATTCTGAAAGTTATAATTTTTTAAGATGCTCAATAATAAAATTTAGTCACAGTTAAGACAATACAGCCCCTGCCAGAGCCCATCCTGTGGATTTTAATGTTTGGTTATGAGTAGCAGATTTTTCTTTATTGCATAACTGTGTCTGCTGTTTTACTTGAGTGATGCTTTGCAGTGCAGGAGTGACTTCTTTGTCTTTTCAAGAATGCAAAAAGCATATAGAGTATTGGCATTAGTATGCCTTCTTTATGAAGACAGCAATAGCGTTTCTGGGTACATAGCCAGCAGGTTGTGATACCGGAGCCCATTCCAGATACGCAGATGCTGTGCTCCAGCACTGAGCTGCTACCCCCACTCCATACCACCCTCCAGTTTGCAGGACAACATTGCTAAATGCCAAAGTTAAAAAGGTTTGACTCCTTCCAGGGGGAGGCCTAGGATAATAAATATTATCTGCAGTGTTCCAAACTTCTTTTGCACTGGTTTATTAGGAAGTTCAAGGTCATCAAGAAGGATACAGTCCTCTTCAGAACTGGGAGCTATTTGTGTAGAGGTGGAAGTGATCTTTTTTAGAATTCATTGGAATTTGATGGGATTTAGTTCTTTCCCTGTTGGGTTGATTGTGGACACATAGAATGATGGTCAGATCAGATGGGGTGGTAATAGAAAGGGTAAAGAGAGATATAAAAAAACTTCTTGTACATCTGTATTTTGTATGTTTTTACTGAAAACTCCCACTTTTTACCTTAATAATCCTAATAAAATGGGAAAAACAAGGTTAAGAAACTTGCTACAGTATGCGACAGATGGCAATTAGAACACAGGTCTGTCTGACTCTAGTCATAAAGTATTCCCCCATGACTGAGGTTTTCACCCTCTATTCCCCCTCCCTGTTCTCCTCAGAGGGTTCAGCCAAGTGGGGCTCTCCTCTCAGGGGGACCTGTCCCATCATTGCTTGGTCTGACTTCCCAGGCAGTCTGACAAAACAACACTTCCCTAAGCCCTGAAACTGTGTTTTCTAACTGCTTTCACTTGCTGCGGCCCATGAGAAAACCCTTGAAAGAGAAGGCAGGCCTGTAGCAGGTGAGTGAAGCAGGGTCTCCAGAGCCCTGGCTCTGCCCTGCTCTCTCTGGGCAGGAGCCTCGGGCCTGGCAGTGCGGACATCAGCTTGAGTCACTGCCTCAGCATCTTGCTCTCAACAGCGGCTCATGCTGGTCCTCTGAGGTAACTGATAAGGATGTACAGCTAGGACATTTTCTCCTCCTGCTAATGACCGGAAAAGGGGTCTGGTGTATACTGGTTTGCCCTCTGACCCTTGCTGACAAGGGGGAGGTCTCGAGGAGCATTTGGAGCTCAGTGATGTATATTGGCTGCATTAGGGCAGGGATTGCCTCTCAGCTGGAGGGGACCCTTTCTTGGGACAAAGGGATGCTGTAATCATTGGCGTGGAGCTCCCTCTTTGTGTGGAGTACTGTATCGGGGACCCAGGGAGAATGGAATTCCAAGTACTTTGTCACAGTTTCTTTCTCTAAGGGGATTACAGTCTAATGGGGGAGGTTATAAGCAATAATTATCATAGTACTTAATAATGCTGGGCAAAACAAGAGTCCAAACGACTACAGAGTAAGGAAGTTCGAGCAGAGAAAATAAGGACAGAGGGGCACGTGGGGGAGGTCAGGAGAGCGTGATCTGGGAGGGGTAGCTTCCTGTGAGGGTCACGAGAAAGGGGGAAGGTTATAGGCCGGGAGGGTAGCTGAAATTCCAGTTAGGAAGCATGGCGAATACCGTGTCTGGGTTTGAAATGGTCAGTAGAGTTGAGGCAGATGTTTTGCAAGGCTCAAGTATTTTTCTGAATTTCTGTATTGAAGATATAAGAAAATAATGGAATGATGAAAACTCAGTTTAATAACATTTATTCAGAGCGTCTTTGAGCTAGGCAATCAGCCAGGTCCTAGGTCCTGGGGAGAGTGCAGATGAGTGCCTGCCCCAGAACTTTCAGTCTCCTGGTGGGGGAAGAAAATGAAGACTAACCTTTTCCAGATGTGAGCCCACAGCCCAAGGGGGTGGCTGCAGTCAGTAATGTTAGGGACCACCTCCTAGAGGAGACAGGCACCTTCCAGCAGGGAAAGAGACGGAAGATGAAAAGGGAACACGATGTGCTGTATCCAGAATGTGGGCATGGCAGGAAGGTAACTCGGACAGAGCTCATGAGACAGGCAGGTAGGTCAGCAGGGCAGTGGGCGGGGGTGGCTGTTAAGTCATGCTTAGGGCTCTGGACAGCCTCAAGTCTGGAAGAAAATATTTGGCAGAGTGTCAACTTTATAGGGTAGCTGCTAGCTACTGGGAAGCCATCGTAGATGTTTGAGCAAGAAGGTGACATAATGAAGGTAGTATTTCAATTAATGAAAAATTTAAATGCTGTCATAATGGTTGTTTTTCATTACCAAAGGGAGATACATTTCAGAAAAATTCAAAAGTAGAAAAACTAAAAAGGAAAATAAATATGTTGCATAGTCCCATGACCCACAGGTAAATATTAATTCATCTGAATGCTTAGGTACATTGTGGTCTTTGTGTGTGTGTGTGTGTGTGTGTGTTTGTGTGTGTGTCTATACACACACATATATGTGTCATGGGTGAGTAATCATGGGAAGATTTTGGACTGGTGCCCTGTCTCTTGCCCCCACAACTGCAAGCCATATGATGTCTTTCACTTGCTCTAATGTTTATAAAATATAGGAGAAATAAAACCAAAGCTTACCTTGTGTTATTAGTCTATAAAATGGTTGAAGATTGTTCTTTTCTATAAAACACCTTTTGTTCTATGCAGCCCTTCCCTTTTTTAAATGTATGTACTTGTACATTGTTTGGGGGTGGTTATTGATTTAAGAAAAATTTAAGTCAACCTTAAATTCTTGACTGATGCTGGAAGGCTGGAATCCTGGGAAGAGTGAGATAAGGGGTCAGGCAGTCTGCCTGGCTGAAATTTGTGGGAATAAGGCCGTATGATGACCTCAGCATGGTGGGAAGGCAGGTGGAGTGTAGATGCGCTCACTCAGCTGAGGGGTCCCTGCGGGCTGTGTCCTGGGTCCTCAGGAGGACCACACGGGGGCTTCTGTCTTTCTGCCTTGGATCTCATTGTAGAAGAATGATTCCTACATTGTCTTTGCGTTTTCCTCCTTTTTTTTCTTCCCTTGACTTGAAGAGGATTTGGGCTGAGAAGAAATAAAGCCAAGAGTTTTATAATTTGAAATATTGACTTGGAGAGCCTTTTTTTGTCCATGCCATTTCAGAGGCCACAGACCCAAATCAAGCAACTGCAAAACAGAACAAAACACTGTCCTCGGCTTTCTTCCCAAGCTGTCTGTGTAAAGTGTGTGTACTCATGTTTGTCCCTTCCCCCCGTATTTGGGTTATACTCTTGGTCATACACCTGGCTACTGTTTTGAATCTTGCATTTTCACTGTTACTATGAACATTTATCTTTGCATACCATTTTCCTTGAAAAAAGATTCATACTCAGTTATATGAATGCCCCATACCTTGTGTAATCATGCTTCTATTGGACATTTAGATTTTTTTTCTCTTAATGCTTTAGCTGTTCTGTAAACATGTGCTATGGTGAACACCCTTGTACAAAAGTCATTGCCCATATTGCTGATTATTCCTTCAGTAATGATTGCTAAGAGTGAATCCGTGACTGGCGGATATGAGCTTTTTTACAGTTTTTGATGTATTGCCAAATTCCCCTTCAGAAAGATTTGACCTGTTTTTTTTGCCAGCAGGAGCATAGGAGTGCCAGCAGGAGCATAGGAGAGCTCCTGCAGCCCTATACAGTTGTCTGCATTAAGGATTATACTTTTTAGTTCTTTGCCTATTTGGTAGGAAAAATGGTATTTTTATATTGTTTGTTTTCTTCTTTTTTTTTAATTACTGATGACCTATTTTTTATTACTTTTATTTCTCTCTCTGTGTCTTTCTGTCTCTCTCATTTTTTGTGACTTATTGTTCATGTCCTAACTCACTTTTATCTGATTTTTAAATACAATTTTCTTTATTTTTAAGAACTCTGTATGTATATATAAAATAAAACTGTTACACCTTTTCTTATATGTTGTATATCCTTTCCCCAGTTTATCTTTAATCTTTTAAACATGGACTTTGTTGGAATTTTATGATGTGTAGAAGTGTGTAATTTTTACAAGGTCAAGCATATCATTTTTTTTTGTTTTTTGCATTCTCTTTTATTGCTTTAATGATTAGGAATGCCAGCCCCTTCTGGGACCACATAGGTAAAGTATTTGGGAAAGAAAATGTTTATTTTACCTCATAACATATTCCAAAATAATTTCCAACAATTTCAAAACCTGACCCTATTTTAAAATGATGCAGCAATAAAACTAGAATAAAATACAGTTAAATGCATATTATTCCTAATCCCAAGAGTGGATTTGTAATGATACGAATTTAGGTTTTATAAAAGTTGGTAAGATAATAATGGCCTAGGGCAATATGTGGGGCAGTCCTAGGGTTATTAAATAGAAGGAATTGAATGTGACAGGCGGGCACTTCAGACCTAGGGCGTTGTGAGGATGGTGGTGCCATCCATGTTAATGGGGAATTCTTGAGGGGAGACCATTGTCAGGAAAGAGTTTGATAACTTTTCTTCAGCACTTTATTTTTCAGAGCCTGGCACGTACTTTTTTTGACTTAGAAAATACTTTATAGCACAAGAATAAAAAAGCAAAATATAACAAACATAAAGTTAGTTTTTAGTTTGATCATTGCAGACCAAGGTATGGAAGAATGACTCCTGTAATCATAAAACTCCTGAAACATTCCTTTTACATATTTAAAATATCCTGTTAGCTTAGAAACCTCTAAAGGAGCAAATTAACTTATTTGGTTTTAAATAATTAAGAGTTGAACAGAAATATTGGGTGACATAGCTTTGTCTAAAATATGGTATTGTCTGATCATTATTGAATCTTCACCATTCTGGTAAGTTTATGTAAAGTTAAGGATTTGCAAGGGAAAGCTTTTGATATTCCCTCTTAATGTCATTTTAATTGGAAGACATTTTAATTAGAATTTTTTTTTCTTTTTTTCTCTCATATTTATTGATCAAATGGTTAACAACAATAAAATTCTGTATAGGGGAGTCAATGCTCAATGCACAATCATTAATCCACCCCCAGCCTAATTCTCGTCAGTCTCCAATCTTCTGAAGCATAACAAACAAATTCTTACATGGTGAACAAATTCTTACATAGTGAATAAGTTCTTACATGGTGAACAGTACAAGGGCAGTCATCACAGAAACTTTCGGTTTTGATCACTCATTATGAACTATAAACAATCAGGTCAAATATGAATTCATTTGATTTTTATACTTGATTTATATGTGAATCCCACATTTCTCCCTTTATTATTATTATTATTATTATTATTATTTTAAATAAAATGCTGAAGTGGTAGGTAGATGCAAGATAAAGGTAGGAAACATAGTTCAGTGTTGTAAGAGAGCAAATGTAGATGATCAGGTGTGTGCCTGTAGACTATATGTTAATCCAAGCTAGACAAGGGCAGTAATACATCCACGGATGCAGAATATTTCTCTCAAAACAGGGGGGCTGAGGTTCTGAGCCTCACCTCTGTTGATCCCCAATTTCTCACCTGATGGCCCTCCTGTGACTGTGCCTTTCTTAGGTTGTTCCTCCCTTGAGGAATCTTACCCATCTCTGGCTAACCAGTAATCTTCTGGGGCCATACAGGGAAATGTAAAGCTGGTGAGAGAGAAGCCATATTGTTTGAAAAGGTTAGCTTTTTACTTCTTTGCAGATTTATGCCCTGTGGCTTCTATGCCCAGCATTTGTCTTGAGGTATCTTTACCACTTGGAGGAGTTATGATACTTGGTGAATTTGATATGAGGCATGAATTCTATTTAAGGGTTATAATTAGGAAGGAAGAAGAAAAGCTATAGAGGTAGCAGACGGAAGAAAACATGGGAAGATTGATTATTTCTTTGACATATCTTCTTGTAGAGTAACTTAAGCATGTATAGGTTTTAAACTACTAATTAAATTGCACACACACATTAACATAATAGGAATACAGTTACATAACCAAAGCAGATCTATAATTACCAGCCATCTCCAATGAAGCCAAGAAAACCAGTTAGGGACCCTAGGGATTTGTGAAAATTTGTCTATGATATGATGGATATTGTCCAACTGTACTTGAACAGTCTGAGAGAAATCAGACAAATTAAAACAGCCCATTCCTGGGAACTGTTCACATCCCATACGTTCTTTTAACAGTAGATAGTCTGTAGTTGTAAGATTTTGGAGCACTACAACTTGCATTTCTCCTAATTCTTGGTTGAGTTCCAACAGTATAGATCCAGTCAAATTTGTTGTTTTACTGTATGCACAGGCCAGCTTAGATATCTCCTTCTTCATTCCAATGGCAAGTCCAGGAGCCGGTGGGATGAATGCAGCTACAACTGCAGCATCACCTCTATCTTTGTTGAGGTTTTTTGATGATCATCTTCTGGTATGACTCTTCCAGAGAGTGCTGATGTTGGAAGTTCTTCTTTATATCGTATCTTAGTTAATTTTCTGTAGCCAAATTAGGCTTTGATCCTCTGTATAAACACAAACAGACCCTTTGCCCACACTTTGATATGCCCTTTATACAACTGTGTAGAACTCATTGGAGGTCACCACACAGGAACTGCTTTTTTTTTTTTTAAGAGAAAGGAATATTATTAGAAAAGTGTACCTCCATAGCCGATCATCTGACACCCTTTAAGTGATCGAAATTAAGGATATTTAAAGCATGCATTAATCGTTGATTTGCAGTTAGTTTTATCCTATCAGGGAGTAATCCCTCTTCTCTTTCTTTCTTTCTTTCTTTTTTGTTGTTATCTTTTATCTACACTTACATTAAGAATATTATGTTTACTAGGCTCTCCCCTATACCAGGTCCCCACTATTAACCCCTTTACAGTCACTGTCCATCAGCATAGCAAAATGTTGTAAAATCACTACTTGTCTTCTGTCTTGTACAGCCCTCCCCTTTCTCCCACCACCCCATGCATGCTAATCTTAATACCCCTCTTCTTCTCCCCCCCCCCCTTTTCCCTCCCTTCCCACCCATACTCCCCAGTCCCTTTCCCTTTGGCACCTCTTAGTCCATTCTTGGGTTCTGTGATTCCACTGCTGTTTTGTTCCTTCAGTTTTTCCTTTGTTCTTATACTCCACAGATGAGTGAAATCATTTGATATTTCTCTTTCTCCGCTTGGCTTATTCCACTGGAGGATAATACCCTCCAGGTCCATCCATGTTGCTGCAAATGGTAGGATCTGCCCTCTTCTTATGGCTGAGTAGTATTCCATTGTGTATATGTACCACATCTTCTTTATCCATTCATTTACCGATGGACATTTAGGTTGCTTCCAATTCTTGGCTATTGTAAATAGTGCTGCGATAAACATAGGGGTGCATCTGTCTTTCTCAAACTTGATTGCTGTGTTCTTAGGGTAAATTCCTAGGAGTGGAATTCCTGGGTCAAATGGTAAGTCTGTTTTGAGCATTTTGATGAGCCTCCATACTGCTTTCCACAATGATTGAACTAATTTACATTCCCACCAGCAGTGTAGGAGGGTTCCCCTTTCTCCACAGCCTCGCCAATATTTGTTGTTGTTTGCTTTTGGATGGCAGCCATCCTTACTGGTGTGAGGTGATACCTCATTGTATTTTTAACTTGCATTTCTCTGATAATTAGTGATGTGGAGCATCTTTTCATGTGTCTGTTGGCCATCTGTATTTCTTTTTTGGAGAACTGTCTGTTCAGTTCCTCTGCCCATTTTTTAATTGGATTATTTGATTTTTGTTGAGGTGTGTGAGCTCTTTATGTATTTTGGATGTCAAGCCTTTATTGGATCTGTCATTTACTAATATATTCTCCCATACTGTAGGGTTCCTTTTTGTTCTATTGATGGTGTCTTTTGCTTAATATATAGTCCCACTTGTTCATTTTTGCTGTTGTTTTCCTTGCCCGGGGAGATATGTTCAAGAAGAGGTCACTCATGTTTATGTCTAAGAGGTTTTTGCCTATGTTTTTTTCCATGAGTTTAATGGTTTCATGACTTACATTCAGGTCTTTGATCCATTTTGAATTTACTTTTGTATATGGGGTTAGACAATGGTCCAGTTTCATTCTCCTACATGTAGCTGTCCAGTTTCGCCAGCACTGTCTGTTAAAGAGACTGTCATTTCGCCATTGTATGTCCATGGCTCCTTTATCAAATATTAATTGACCATATATGTTTGGGTTAATGTCTGGAGTCTCTAGTCTGTTCCACTGGTCAGTGACTCTGTTCTTGTGCCAGTACCAAATTGTCTTGATTACTATGGCTTTATAGTAGAACTTGAAGTTGGGGAGTGAGATCCCCCCTACTTTATTCTTCTTTCTCAGGATTGCTTTGGCTATTCGGGGTCTTTGGTGTTTCCATATGAATTTTTGAACTATTTTTTCCAGTTCATTGAAGAATGTTGCTGATAATTTGATAGGGATTGCATCAAATCTGTATATTGTTTTGGGCAGGATGGCCATTTTGATGGTATTGATTCTTCCTAGCCACGAGTATGGGATGAGTTTCCATTTGTTAGTGTCCCCTTAAATTTCTCTTAAGAGTGACTTGTAGTTTTCAGAGTATAGGTCTTTCACTTCTTTGGTTAGATTTATTCCTAGGTATTTGATTCTTTTTGATGCAATTGTGAATGGAATTGTTTTCCTGATTTCTCTTTCTATTGGTTCATTGTTAGTGTATAGGAAAGCTACAGATTTCTGTGTGTTAATTTTGTATCCTGCAACTTTGCTGTATTCTGATATCAGTTCTAGTAGTTTTGGGGTGGAGTCTTTAGGGTTTTTTATATACAATATCATGTCATCTGCAAATAGTGACAGTTTAACTTCTTCTTTACCAATCTGGATTCCTTGTATGTCTTTGTTTTGTCTGGTTGCTGTGGCTAGGACCTCTAGTACTATGTTTAATAACAGTGGGGAGAGTGGGCATCCCTGTCTAGTTCCCGATCTCAGAGGAAAAGCTTTCAGCTTCTTGCTGTTCATTATAATGTTGGCTGTGGGTTTATCATATATGGCCTTTATTATGTTGAGGTACTTGCCCTCTATTCCCATTTTCCTGAGAGTTTTTATCATGAATGGATGTTGAATTTTGTCAAATGCTTTTTCAGCATCTATGGAGATGATCATGTGGTTTTTGTCTTTGTTTTTGTTGATGTGGTGGATGATGTTGATGGATTTTTGATTGTTGTACCATCCTTGCATCCCTGGGATGAATCCCACTTGGTCATGGTGTATGATCCTTTTGATATACTTTTGAATTTGGTTTGCTAATATTTTATTAAGTATTTTTGCATCTACATTCATCAGGGATATTTGTCTGTAATTTTCTTTTTTGTTGGGGTCTTTGCCTGGTTTTGGTATTAGGGTGATGTTGGCTTCATAGAATGAGTTTGGGAGTATTCCCTCCTCTTCTATTTTTTGGAAAACTTCAAGGAGAATGGGTATTATGTCTTCTCTGTGTATCTGATAAAATTCCGAGGTAAATCAATCTGGCCCAGGTACTTTGTTCTTGGGTAGTTGTTTGATTACCGTTTCAATTTCTTTGCTTGTAATTGGTTTGTTTAAGTTTTGTGTTTCTTCCTTGGTCAGTCTTGGAAGGTTGTATTTTTCTAGGAAGTTGTCCATTTCTTCTAGGTTTTCCAGCTTGTTGGCATATAGGTTTTCATAGTAGTCTTTAATAATTCTTTGTATTTCTGTGGAGTCTGTCATGATTTTTCCATTCTCATTTCTGATTATGTTGATTTGTGTTGATTCTCTTTTTCTCTTAATAAGTTTGTCTAGAGGCTTATCTATTGTGTTTATTTTCTCAAAGAACCAGCTCTTGGTTTCATTGATTTTTGCTATTGCTTTATTCTTCTCAATTTTGTTTATTTCTTCTCTGATCTTTATTATGTCCCTCCATCTGCTGACTTTAGGCCTCATTTGTTCTTCTTTTTCCAAATTAGGTAATTGTGATGTTAGGCTATTCATTTGGGATTGTTCTTCCTTCTTCAAGTGTGCCTGGATCGCTATATACTTTCCTCTTAGGACTGCTTTTGCTGTGTCCCACAGAAGTTGGGGCTTTGTGTTGTTGTTGTCATTTGTTTCTATATATTCCTTGATCTCTATTTTAATTTGTTCGTTGATCCATTGATTATTTAGGAGCATGTTGTTAAGCCTCCATGTGTTTGTGAGCCTTTTTGTTTTCTTTGTAGAATTTATTTCGAATTTTATACCTTTCTGGTCTGAAAAATTGGTTGGTAGAATTTCAATATTTTCGATTTAGCTGAGGCTCTTTTAGTGGTCTAGTATGTGGTCTATTCTGGAGAATGTTCCATGTGCACTTGAGAAGAATGTATATCCTGTTGCTTTTGGATGTAGAGTTCTATAGATGTCTATTAGGTCCATCTGCTCTACTGTGTTGTTCAGTGCTTCCATGTCCTTACTTATTTTCTGCCTGGTGGATCTATCCTTTGGGGTGAGTGGTGTTTTGAAGTCTTCTAAAATGAATGCACTGCAGTTTATTTCCCCCTTTAGTTCTGTTAGTGTTTGTTTCACATATGCTGGTGCTCCTGTGTTGGGTGCATATATATTTAGAAGGGTTATGTCCTCTTGTTGATCTGAGTCCTTTATCATTATGTAATGTACTTCTTTATCTCTTGTTACTTTCTTTGTTTTGAAGTCTATTTTGTCTGATATTAGTACTGAAACCTCTGCTTTCTTCTTGCTATTGTTTGCCTGAAATATGTTTTTCCATCCCTTGTCTTTTAGACTGTACATGTCTTTGGGTTTGAGGTGAGTTTCTTGTAAGCAGCATATGGGTCTTGCTTTTTTATCCATTCAGTGACTCTGTGTGTTTTGATTGGTGCATTCAGTCCATTTACATTTAGGGTGACTATTGAAAGATATGTACTTATTGCCATTGCAGGCTTTAAATTCGTGGTTACCAAAGGTTAAATGTTAGCCTCTTTAGTATCTTACCACCTAACTTAGCTTGCTTATTGAGCTGTTATATATACTGTCTGGAGATTCTTTTCTTCTCTCCCTTCTTATTCCTCCTCCTCCATTCTTCATATCTTGGGTGTTTTGTTCTGTGCTTTTTCCCATCTAGAGCAGTCCCTGTAAGATGCCGTGTAGAGGTGGTTTGTGGGGAGCAAATTCCCTCAGCTTTTGCTTGTCTGGGAATTGTTTAATCCCGCCATCATATTTAAATGATAGTTGTGCTGGATACAGTATCCTTGGTTCAAGGCCCTTCTGTTTCATTGCATTAAATATATCATGCCATTCTCTTCTGGCCTGTAGGGTTTCTGTTGAGAAGTCTGATGTTAGCCTGATGGGTTTTCCTTTATAGGTGACCTTTTTCTCTCTAGCTGCCTTTAAAACTCTTTCCTTGTCCTTGATCTTTGCCATTTTAATTATTATGTGTCTTGGTGTTGTCCTCCTTGGATCCTTTCTGTTGGGGGTTCTGTGTATTTTCATGGTCTGTTCGATTATTTCCTCCCCCAATTTGGGGAAGTTTTCAGCAATTATTTCTTCCAGGATACTTTCTGTCCCTTTTCCTCTCTCTTCTTCTTCTGGTACCCCTATAATACAGATATTGTTCCTTTTGGATTGGTCACAGAGTTCTCTTAATATTGTTTCATTCCTGGAGATCCTTTTATCTCTCTCTATGTCAGCTTCTATGCATTCCTGTTCTCTGGTTTCAATTCCATCAATGGCCTCTTGCATCTTATCCATTCTGCTTATAAATCCTTCCAGAGTTTGTTTCATTTCTGTGATCTCCTTTCTGGCATCTGTGATCTCCCTCTGGACTTCATCCCATTTCTCTTGCATATTTCTCTGCATCTCTGTCAGCATGTTTATGACTTTTATTTTGAATTCTTTGTCAGGAAAACTGGTCAGGTCTGTCTCCTTCTCTGGTGTCTCTGTGATCTTGGTTTGCCTGTAATTCTGTCTTTTCATGGTGATAGGAATAGTTTGCAGAGCTGGGACTAGTGATGGCTGGAAGATCTTCCCTTCTTGTTGGTTTGTGGCCTTCCTCTCCTGGGAGAATAGCAACCTCTGGTTGCTTGTGCTGGGTAGCTGACACAGACAGGGCTTCTGCTTCCTGCCTGGCTGCTATGGAGTTTATCTCTGCTGTTGCGGTGAGCGTGGCCTGGCTCGGGCAGCTGCTCCAAAGTGGTGGAGTTGCATTGGAGGGGGAGCGGCTGGGAGGCTATTTATCTCCGTAAGGGGCCTCCATGCTCCCTGCAGCCCAGGGGATTAGAGTGCCCAGAGCTCCCCAGATTCCCTACCTCTGGACTAAGTGTCTCGCCCTGCCCCTTTAAAACTTCCAAAAAGCACCCGCCACACAAAACAACGACCACAAAAAAAAAAATGGCCGCTCATTTTTCTTTATTCTCCGGTGCATAAAGGTGGCCACTCTCATTTCTTTTGTTCTCCGGCGCTGGTCTCCGATACCCACTCACCGGTCTTGCTGCCCTGTTTCCCTAGTATTGCTGTCCCTGTCCCTTTAAGACTTCCAAAAAGCACTTAGCACAACAAAACAACATCAACAACAACAACAACAACAACAAAAAAGATGGCCGCTCGCTTTTCTTTTGTCCTGCGGCGCTGGTCTCCGGTACCCGCTCACCGTTCTTGCTGCCCTGTTTCCCTAGTATCAAGGGCCCCGCGCATGCACTGCGCTCTGGTCCAGATGGCTGGGGCTGGGTGTTCAGCAGGCCTGGGCTCCCTTTCCCTCCCACTCAGACCTCTCTCCTCCCGCCAGGAGCTGGGGGGAGGGGCGCTTGGGACCCGCCAGGCCGGGGTTTGTATCTTACTCCCTTTGCGAGGCGCTGGGTTCTCGCAGGTGTTGATGTGGTCTGGATGTTGTCCTGTGTCCTCTGGTCTTTATTCTAGGAAAAGTTGTCTTTGTTATATTTTCATAGATATTTGTGGTTTTGGGAGGAGATTTCCGCTGCTCTACGTACGCCGCCATCCTGGCTCCACTTCTGGCATGCACTTTTAATTCTGATTAGAACTCCTATCAGTGGTCTCCCTCTGTGGATAGAACATCTTTGCGAGCCAGTGTGGTGATTTAAGTGGTTCAAGGGGCAGAGGAGAAATCTGGGACTTTGAAGCCATGTTCCTTGAAGTAACCTCATCCCCACCACCATCCACGCACGTTCCGAGAATGCTTCTCTACTTAGAGCTTACCGTGTAACATGTTTTATGGTTAGCAGATAGCTTTCATATCTATTAGTTCACTTGGTTCTCACAATAGCCCAATGTAGAAGGCAGATGTGCATTATTATGTTTGTGTTTTTAAACATCTGGAGCCTTATACTCAAAGACATTAGGTACCTAAGGTCACATGTTTTTCTTGTTCTTTCATTGAACAAGTACTTATCTAGGGTCTGTGGTGTACCAAGCACTGTTAGACACTGAGGACACATAGGGGAAAAGGAAGATTCTTGCTCTTCAGATGCTTAAGTATAGTAAAAGACAGAGCTGAAACTAAAACCCAACCCTGTGACTCCAAGAAAATGCTTCTCTCCTTTCACCATTCTTCTGGCATACGGACCCATAAGCTTCTCAGCTGAGACTCCTCAACAGGTGACCAGGTCGTTTCATTTACAGGGACTCCATGGTCATCGTTGGTTCACTGAAGAGTCAGCTTACTCTGCAGTAATCATTTTTTATTCATAATTCCTGTGTTTGGTTACTCCTACCGAGTGAATGTGATCCCTTCACACCTGGAGGCTCCTTGCATACCAGCAGTATTCCTGGATAGGGAAAAAGATTGACTCTTCAGTGGGAATTACTTTAGCACAGGTTGACTGACGTAAGGTGCTGATACTTGGGTGGAATGTTTCATATGCGTCCTTGTTTTGACAGAGTTGGTGTAAAGTAAGGTTGGCTCTCAGCCTGAGTATCCTTCAGGCATGTCCACAGTGTGCATGCATGTGATTGCATAAGAATCTGAAGGCTAAAATTGGAATGGAGGAAGTGAACCACAGCAATAGGGAGGAGACCCATGGTTGGCACACAGGTGTGTATTGCTTATGAGTGGTAGTGTGGAGCAGTGCACAGCCTTGTTGATAACCTTGAGGAGGCTCAGGTTGGGGGACATGATGGTCCTCAGGGGAATGGACACTGGGACAAGGAAGAATCTGACTCCTTTCCTTGATCACACTTGACTTTTTAGAGCCAGGACTTTGTGTTTCACAATACCCATCAACTCATCAACCCATCATCAGGAAACTCACATGAGGCAATTAATGTGGATGACATGTAATGCTTCATGTATAGTGAACTTGAGTGACCTTGATGGAATGGGGGAACTTGAGTAGTAATTAGATCAATGTATTATGTTGCTTTCTAACTTGGTATCCAGTGTATACCTTTTTAGGACACTCTTTTCTCTGTATTAGATCCAAAAGTCAGACATCTATATTTCTTGGTTCTTTGTTATGTTAAGTGTAAATTTTTTTCTGAGAGTCACTTGACTCTTTGTTTTAAAAATAAAATATTTTTAGTTGATATTCTGATATAAATATGCCAGCATTATCATACCTGTGGACATTTTAGTGTCTGCACATAAAAAAACAAAAAGGAAAATTAGGTTTCAATCAGTTTTCATTGTAAGGGGAAAAGCTACTTACACTACTGATTTTTAAATAATTCCTAATTGAAAAGAGATTGGTGTATTTGAAAAACTGAAGGAAGTAAGTTTGTTTCACTGATGTTTGTCAGTTTTAATTTCTATAGTTAATTTTGTTTTTGCATTTAAGTCTATATTCACATGTATGTTAATTCTATTGTTATATGTATATATTTTTTATGTAATTCCATTTTACATTTACATTTCATCTCACATTGTTATTCAACATACTTTTATGTGTCCCAATAAAGTCATTGTTTCTATATGTGTTTTCTGATGGATAAGTTGAATAAAGAAAACTGATTTCCTTGGTGCAGAACTAAGTATAGAGTCATGCAGGAAAGCCTGTGGAAAACAAATAGAGCGATCCCTTTGTCAATGCTAATATTTCAGTTTTTCAAGCTACTTGTATGACTAGAGTGATAACCAATCTTAGAACAAGCATTTGCTATTGATTTGCCAGTCTAAAGTAACAAGTGACTGCTTCCCTTCTAATTGAGAATTAAATGAAAATAATTCTGTGCCCTATGTAATATGTATGGTGAGAATTCCCTGGCATGATTTATGTGTTGCAGTGAAACAAGGATAAATGCTGAAGAATCATATGACTTTAGAAAAAGGTTGTATATTATCACTGCATATTTTTATTATACAGTAAATCTTACTTCGATATACACAAAAAGCTGTTGCAGAGGTTCTTAAAAAGTTTAGGGGCATATTGTATTGTAAGAATTTGCATCTTTTTTATTAATCTTAGCCCATATGGCTTTTATTGTCCAATAAAAATCACAATTGGGAATGCTGATTTGCTGACAAAACATAGACCTTTTTGCAAATCAGAATTGGCTATCAGTCAAAGCTGATATTAGGAATAAAAATCCTATGTTGTTTCCTCTTCTCAAAATAAAAGCATGAAGTTACAATTTGGTACTCTGTGTTTCATATAAAAGTCAGATAGTATTTTTTTGCATATTTAAAATTTATTTCCAGAGTTTACCATCTGGTAAATAGTTTGAGTTAATTTCAAGGAGTTACAAGTAACTCATATGTTTCATACTGAATTAATGATTCATGTATCTCACTTTTGTGTGTGTGAGTATGCATTCCACAAGCATGTTCTAGCTCAGATATTTAAAATAATCCAGAGTTAATCTTAAATCTTTTACATCTAATCCCTCCTCCTACTCCAAGGCTACAGAATTTTTTTTTTTAACAGTACAGGTTTATTTCTTGCTCATATCACATGTTCATAATGTGCCAATGGAGTGGGGGCTCTTAGTGACATTGATTCCATCCTTATGCTTCCATATTCGGCAAGGGAGGAAATATAGATATGAAATTATGCAAAGATATGCTTACTTGTTCCCAGACTAGCTCCCAACAATTGTGTGTGGCATTATGTGAAACTAGGCAAGCTGATTCTAAAATATGTATGAAAGATACAAAGGATCAAGAAAACTAGGCCTATTTTGAAAAAGAGTAATGTTGTAGGATTTATTCTACCAAATATCAAGACGTTATTATAAAGTAATGAAGACATACAGCATTGGCACAGAGATAGGCAAATAGAATCAGAAAAGAGAGTCCAAGAACAGAACCATATATGTATAAAGATTTGATTTATGGCAAAGGTTGGCGCTGTTGAGAAATGGGAAAATAATTGTCTTTTCAGCTAATAGAGCTGGGTCACTTGGCTTGCCATATGGAAAAAAAATGACACTGATCCTACATTACATCAAAATCAATTTCAAGTTGTTTTTTCCCCCTGAATTGAAATTGATTTCATGCATAGTGTGAGGTAGTGGTCAACTTTAATTCATTGAGTTGATTAGATCATTGACAGAACATAGATCATTAATCAAGCTTAACAGAATATTGCCAGAGTTTTAGAAATCTTTCTTGGGCCTCCTTCCAATCATTATCCTTTCCCTACACTCCAGAGATAACCGTCATCCTGAACTCCAACACTACATTTTATGTTTACTTGTTTTTGTTCATTATACAAACAGTATTATATAGTATTGCTTCTTTCACTCAGTATTATGTTTGTGAGTTTTGTGTCATTGCTTGTAGTTACATGCTTTGGGAGTGTGGAGTTATGCTTCATTTCCCTAGAAGCATCTACATGACTTGCTTAGAGTATATACACACATATACGTATACATATACATGTACTATAGATATGTATATGTGTAAGCATATATACAGACATGTGTAAATATACATGCATACATATATGTATGTACATATACTACATATATGTAGCATATATACATCAGTATGAACTCATGGATATTTCTTTTATACTTTGGATTCTATTCCAGTACAACTTTATTTTTTGCTCAAATTGCTTCAGCTTTGACCACTGGAAACTTTCAGTTGGCTCACATATCACTTTGATATATGCCCATCCATCATTTGGTGGTGGTGATACTGTTTTCAGCATTTTCTTGCTTTCTGGCACTACAGGTTGCTTCATACCTATCTTGTATATTTCCTGCACCAGACCTAGAAGCCATTTCTCTGCAAAGCTCTGGTTCCTTACTTTGGAGAGCAGTGTCAGAACCCAGGGTTTGGGTCTGGCTGCACCCAGGTGTCGATGCTTCTGGACTCTCTCAGCTGAGCTAGCAAGGACATGTGTGTGGATACTAGCCTGTGTATGTACACATATATATGCATGCTTCTATATATGTCCATCTCTGTACTAAGCTACACATAAATTCATGTTAATGTCTCTAACTCTAATCCATTATCACACAGATCACAGATCATTCTAGCTTCCTCTCCTTTCTTTTATGGGGATAATTTCAAGGGCTTTTGGCCAATTGGAAGAATGGATTTTCCATTTACTAATAGGGAGAAGACTGCATGGGGAGCAAAATTGGGTAAACTTCTAGAATATTGTCACTTTAGTGTTGATAACTGGTGAGGGAAGTTAAATATATAGTATTTACTTATCTTAAACATTAACAAAATGTGTAATATAATTGAGAAATAATGTTTGAACTCCAAACTTTCTTTCAATTGTTTTAAATTTTAGTAAAATTCACACAACATAGGATTTATCATTTTAACCATTTCTAAGTGTACAGTTCATTTGTGTTAGGTGTATTCCCACTGTTGTTTCATCTCCAGAACTATTCTTCTTGCAAAACTGAAACTATAATCCATTAAGCAAATCCACATTTCTCCTTCCCCCAGCCTTTGGCTGCCACTCTTTCACTTGATAGCTCTATGAATTTTACTACTCCAGGTATGTCATGTAAGTGGAATCATACAATATTGATCTTTTTGTGACTGGTTTATTTCTCTTAGAATAATGTCCTCAGGGTCCATGCATGTTCATTTCATGTTTGTTAGGATTGCATAACAAAATACCATAGACTGGGTGGCTTAAACAACAAAAATTTATTGTCCTAGTCCTGGAGGCTGGAGGCTCAAGATCAAGGTGTGGGCAGGTCTGATTTCTTCTGAGGCCTCCCTCTTCAGCTTGCAGACAGCTCTCTTACTGCCTCTTTACGTGGTCTTCTCTCTGTGCACAGTCATCCTCATGTCTCCTTTCGTAGTCTGAGTTTCCTCTTAGAAGGACACCTGTCAGATCAGATTGACTTCATTTTAACTTATTTGCCTCTTAAGACCCAGCCTCCAAATAGAATCACATCCCGAGGTGTACAGGTGGTTAGGGCTGCAGCGTTTGAATTTTGAAGGGACACAGTTCAGCCCATAGTGTCATAGCACACATCAGAATTTCCTTCCATTTGAGGTTAATATTCCATTGCATGTATGGACTACACTTTGTCCATTCATCCATTACCCGGGTGTTGTGAACAGTACTGCTGTGAACTTGGATAAACAAAATATCTTTGAGACCTTCCTTTCTATTGTTTCAGAAGTAGAAATATTCAATCATATTGTAGTTCCATTTTTAATGTTTTGAGGAACTACCATAGTGTTTTCCATCATTGCTGTATCCATTTTACATTCCCAACAATTAGTGTACATAAGGGATCTAATTTCTCCACATTGTAACCAACATTTGTTATTTTCTGTTTTTTTTAGAGTATCCATCCTGACATATGTGAAGAAAAATAACTTTAATATAAAGAATCAAACATGCCAAGTAAATACAAAAGAAAAAAATTCATTTTTTCTATTTCTCAGGAATAACCTATCTTGGTATTCTTTTAGATTATTTTTCTATGTATGTATGTCACATATATTCATACATGCATATGTGCATGCACACACAAATATGCTTTTGCATAATCTTAACAAAACTTTGATCATATTGCTTATATAATTTTTAGCCTGTTTTTTCCATTTTCTTATAAGCATTTCCTGAGTCGTTAAATGTTGTTGAAATACATGAGTTTGAATGGCTACAACATAAATAATGACGTGATTATTTTTTATTGTTGCACATTAGGTTGCATCTAATTCCCCCTCTCATACATAGTTCTGTCGGCATAAATCTCTGCATTTCTGACCATTTCCTCTGAACAGATTCCTAGGGAGATGCTAGCAAAGTAATAAAAGATCATTTTAAAAGGCTCTGAATATGTATTACAAAATGCAAAGTTGTTTTCAGGAATTCTCTACTGATCTATATTCCCTCCAGCCGTGTAGAGACACCACTGTCACCCAATGCTCACCCAGGATTGAATTTTTCCAATGCATTTAAAAAAGTATTTTCTGATTGAGTAGGTAAAAATGGTTTCAGTTTGGTTTGCTTTGCATATCTTTAATTGTTAGTGAAAATGTGTAGTCGTCACATTTATTATTCTTTTGTGAACTTAATGTTCCTGATAAAATAATTGACATGGATAGGACATGCACATTGAATTTGCAGAATTACCAATATTTTCATAGTATAAGGAGATACTTTTAGTCATAGCTTTTAATGTTTGAGAATATGTATATGCCTAAATTGATGTTATAAGACAATAATACTAGTCAGAGACAACTGCTTAACATAGATTATAATCTGAAGAACATTTCATTTTTATCAAAAATTCCAATTTTAATACTTGAAAAGAAATAGTGAATATACTGAATAGTAATCTCAAACAGCAAACAGAGTTTGACTAAGTGAAAGATAAGGAGGCAGTTTCACACAATAGCCCAAAAGAGTACTGATGAAATTATAAGGCAGGAGAGATTTGGTGGCAGGATAGACAAGGAAGAGGAAAGGACAGCCTATAAAGCTGGAGCAAAGGAGAGTGGAGTTCAGAGTTCCTGTAAGGCCTTGGCAATTCAGTAAAGCCTTTCTGAGGGACATTGTTATCTCACTATAAATGAAAAGCTTCAGACTGGCTGTTCAGCGAAAGGAGGGTCTGGGTAAATACAAACATTGGTGATTCACCCACCCACCCACCCACCCATTCATTCAACAGATGGTCACTGAGTGTCCGCTGTGAGCCAGCCCTTGCTTCTAGCTAATTCTCAGAGGTGTGGACTCTAGAGCCCAGGGGACAGAGACCCCTAAGAGCCCAGAAAACTGGGAGATCAAGATGGAAGCCCACAGACTGGACTCCTCCTGACTCAGCAGAAGGCTGATTGGTTTTGAATTGGCAGAGATCAAAGATGAGGAGAGAAGTGAAATATGTGTTTCTCTGTCTCTGTACTAAGTGCCGCTAACAGTGCACCCTGCCCACCTAGATTATCACCTAAGCCTTGTTTTGTACGCGGCATTTTGAGAAAGAAGAGCCTTCTGCCTAGGCTTCCTTCACATTAATAAATTTATCTTAATATCACAGAGCAGCCTGTATTGCCTGTGTTGCTGGATTTACTTTGTCGTGTATGAGTTTATATGGGAAACATAAAAAGAGGCAGAGTAAGGAGTAGGGGGAGAGAGGGGAGGGGAGGAGAAGGGGAGGAGGGGTGAAGACATTTTAAGATAACGTGGAACAAATATGTTGTCAGAATAAACTTAGTGAGTGTTCTCTTTATAACATTTCTTAAAGAATTGTGATAACTATCATCATGTGTAGGCAGCCCCATAATATATAATATTCCTAATGTTCTAGGGATCAAATAACACTTTTATGATAGATTATGTGTCACATTAAAATTGGGAACTTGTGAGTGATTTATCAGCCATAGGAAGACCCCTTGGTTTTCTGACACTGCGTTATACAGATATTTAGAATTAATCATCTTTAGTGTCACTAGCACAGAATGAATTATAGAACTGTGGAGTTCAAATAATTCATAATTCTTAGCATCTTCCTCTAAATCAGGCTTAATTGACTACAGAGTTTTCATCATGAGAAGTTAGAAAAATGTCCTGAAGAGTCTCTGTGTTGAAGTGGGGGACATGGATATTTTTTCATGTCTACCTGGCACTTAGTATATAGTAAGTCTCAATTGAATATGTTTTGGATAAAAATAATGTATTATTCAAATATTCTAAATTGTTTTTAGTATCCAGAAATTCCATGGCACTTAGAATTATGATTCCCACAATTAATATTTAGGAAAATTGTTTAACTTTTCTAAGCCTTACTCTTTCATTGAGGAGAGGTCTTTATATGTAAAATGAACATAAGAATGCTTATGGCACACAAATTTCATTTCATTTCATTTTCATATTTACATGTTCATTTCCTAAAATTTTGTGTTTTATGCAAATAAGGGCTACATTAGAGGTTTGTTGAGAGGAATAAGTAAGATGATAAAACTTTTTTTATAATTTTCCAGTACCAGACAGTTCAGTATTACTATTATTATGATTCCCATAATCATAGTCATTATATTAATGTATTAAATAACACTAAATATGTTATTATCTTCTATAACCATAAAGACCACTTTAGGATCCAGGATCTGAGTGGTTTGTTATTCTGTTTGTTAGAATTGTGGTATGTGCATAGGCTAAATTTTGAAAATGAAGGAGGAAAAGTTAATCATTTACTTGTATTTTTAGAATATTTTAAAGTATTATTTTCAGTGCCTACTCTGTGTTAGGAAGAATACAGTTTTCCTGAAAGTAGACACAGGCCCTTTTCTTGTGGAACAAACCATTTAATGGAGAATCCATGTAATTAGTATAAGAAATATGATTATGGGGGAGAAGGTAGGGGTCTACACAGGATGTGTGAAGGGCGCCCTGGTCAGACCGATACATCGAGTGTGGCCAGAATTGTTCCTGGGAGGGAAGCATCAGTAAGCTGAGACCTTCGGGAGCAGGAGGAGGTAGGCAGGTGGAGAGCATACATCTGGGCTCAGAGAGAGGCCCTGGCATAGAGAGTCGGGGGGCTGAGGCCTGACACTGGACAGAGAAACGGGCCAGGTCCTCTGGGGTGACGGATGCCAGATTTGGATTCTGTTCAAGGCAGGATAGAGCAGGGCAGTGACATGACCAAAGTGCATTTCAGAAACACCACTTTACTGTGGAGGAGCAGTTGGACAGGGGCAGGGAGAACAGCAGGAAACCCTGTAGGAGGCCATGCGAGGGACTGGGAGAGAGCCACCATGGAGGTGACGGTGGAGAAGGGAGTTGGACCGGTGTGAGTGGTATTGACAGGATGGCGGAAGTGACTGGATGTGGGGGCAGCGGCCGGAAAATCAACAGAAACAAGATGGTGCCCATGTTTCTGACCCAAGCAGCTGGGTGGGTGGTGGTGCCGTCCACCCAGAGAGACACAGAGAGGTGGAGCAGAGGCTGGGGTCAGGGTGCTGAGCTGTGTGTAGCCCTGCTGGGCCCTGCATGTCCGTGGGACACCTGACTGGAGAAGACCAAATGGGTAGCTGGCAGACTGAGCCTGGACCTGAGAGGGGAGATCTGGTGAGTCTTGGAGCCTTACACGTCATCCACATAAAGGTGGCACCTGAACGCACCCAGTAAGACTGTCACGTGAGGAGAGACCTGGTTAGACGTGAGATTCTGCACAGAACCCCGAGTGACAACAAATTCCAAAGGAGGGGAGTGGGAGATGGAGCATGCCAAGCTGACTCAGGAGGAGCCCAAGGGGCAGGTGGTGTGCCAGGAGGTGAGCCAGGAGCACATACCACAGAGTTAAGGGAAGAAAGTCTCTCAAAAGGCAGTGTTAGCCGTGCAGGTGGTTAAGGAGTGGAAAGTGTCCAGGAACTGGCGACCTTGCCATGAACAGCACAGCCAGATCCCATGCATTTAGGAAAACCAGGAGTTGGAGAGACAGCAAGTGCAGATGGCTCTGCAGGCACCTGTGCCTGCTGAAAAGCAAAGGGCAGAAGAGGGCAGAGGATCCGGGAGGACTTAGCATTTCCTCCTTTTTACAGTTAGGAGGTCCTTAAGTGGGTTTATTTGCTGATGGGAAAGAGGCATTTGAGACCAGGATGGCGGCTAAGTAGGAAAAAGTGGCATCCATGGGGCTGTTTGGGGAGAGTCCGGTTGGGAGGACTAGGCTAGGGTGGAGGGAGGAGGAAGGGGTGGAAAGGCCTGAGACAGCAGGTGAGGTGGGGGCGGTGGGGGTGGGACGTCTGTGCCCCTGGGACCAGGGAGCAGAGCCCTGTCTCATGCCCAGCCCTGCTTTCCTGGTGACCTTCTCTCAGGCAGGCTCTGTGTTCTCTTTCAGATCCTGAGGAATTTTATTGTCTTATTTCCCTCTTCCTTACACACTTCACCCACCAAGACTACTAACTAACCTGATGAACTGCCCTGTACCAACATGGGTCATTTTCATCTTCCAAACAGGGTCTCTTTCCCTCTCGGATAAATTAGTAAGTCTATAAAGTCATTTCCACCTCGTTTTCTGCATGGGAGACCCTGATGGTTGGCCTGTCAGATTGTTTAGGCACCGAAAGGTGTCTGAGAACACACGCATCCCTTCACTCTCCTTTCCTTAAAGTTTGCTCTGCTTGTCTTCCTTCTGACCTTGGGCTAGCTCTGTACCTCGCAGGTAAGCTGATTCAGTCCAGCAGACGGCAAGCAGTAGTCAAGCTGGCTCTTCCTCCTTTTCAGGAGTCCCATGTCAACTAGATAGTGCATATCTCCTTAGTGGTTCTGCGAGGGAAAGAAGTTAAGGAGATGGATTCAGGAAGAGCACGAGCCATTCTTTAATGGCTAACGTTGGGGGTCTCAGGGCTTTCTGTGTCCAGGAGCCTGACCCAGTGGACGTCAGGAAGGTATATGGGAGAGCTCATCACTCTTCCACCCTCCGACTTAAGGCACCACATCTGTGACCCTGGGTGGCCCCACAGGGGTTGTAATAGAAGGGTATCATAGCTAAAACATAGGCATGCTATAAAATGTGACCCTTCCTCTGTATGGCTTTAAAATTCCTGGGAGCTGTGGTTCAGAAACTGATGCTGTAAAGTGGAAATGAAATTAAACTGAGCATTTGGTGGAGGAAAGATAATTTATTGGCTCAGAAATGAAAAGACTTGGGAGTAAACATCATCATGGATGCCCGGTCTGCGCTGCTGACTAGCAGGGAGCTCTCTGAACTAGCATAGTAGGGATTTTGCAGGTAGGTCGCCTTTGGTTGAGTTATTGCTTTTGTGAGGCTTTGCTGCATCTTTATATTCTAACAAGGGAAAGATGGTAAATCAGAGTAATTGCTTCATCCCCAGGCACTTTTATATTGTAAAGGAAAAAGGTCCTGTTAAGAAACTCAAATTAACTTCTGCTGTTTATACTATATGGAAAACCTCTTTGAAAACTGCTTGTCATACAGCCTAGTGGTTTATTTATCATGGAACAATTCCATTAGAACCTGACACTTGTTCTCCTCGCACCAAGACTTAGGGTCCCTGGGGATAAGTGTTTAACCCTTGGAAATGCAAAGCTGTCATTTATCTGTCACCTCTCCAAAAACACACTGGAGTATATTTACAATAGAGGTTTGATACAGTCATCATCTCCACTGAGTTAGAAGTGGAATTGGGACTCAATAAATGACCAGTAAAGAACTGGTAAGTGTCCAGAACCATATTGCCAAAGTGGCTTGTTTGTGCTAGTCCTGTTTTAAAGTGTACTTACTATAGTATTGCATAATTCTTACAGAATTCACTGTAGAGAATTCAGGGACTGGAGTCGTAGTTAATTGCCAGTGCTGACTCATTTGAGGTGCTATCCCAGTTATATTTTATAGGTTTTAGAAGAATTCTTAAAGTTAATGTATATCAACCAAGGAGGCTTACCAGATCTTAGAGGAATGGACTGAAACTGTCCTGATCTGAAAATTAACACCCTTCTGCCCGGCATTTACTAGCAAAGGATGGGGCTACCATTTGTCAAAGCCTGTCAGTGAACAAGGTCCCTGGGGAGCCAGTGAAACAGAGTCTGAGAATTCAGTCTCTGGTGCCAGACTGCCTGGCTTCAGCCCCAAGCATTGTCACTCACTGGCTGGGGGACTTGGACAAGTTAGTTAACCTCAGTGCTTCTTGTTTCTTCACTGGTAAATGGGGATCATGTCTCTTGGGGTTTTGAAGATTGTTCAATGAAATAATGCCTATGAAGTACTTTGTATGGTGGCTGCACATCGGAAGAAAGGGTAGTTGCTGTTTTAGTAAAATTTAATATGGGTTTGATGGGTCTGGGGAAATGGTGTAGATCACCCCAAAAGGCTGTTTTTGTTTAGAATATTTGTGGGCTGAATTTGTCTGTGGTTGTTCATTACTTGGTGACTCCCCACAGGAGATGTGATTATAGCACAAACCACCCTCAACTCTATTCCCCTTCTTATAGGACAGATTGGCAGCCCTAAGGCAGAGATAGGAAATTGCTCTCAGAGAGTTCGGAGATTGAATTAAGTTGACACAACCTTTGTGATCAGACACAGGCAAGTAAGGCTGGACTGACCTGTTTGAAGTGTCCATGGTAGAAATTATATTGTGGGATCACACTTAGAGAGCTGATGCTAAGCTAATGGCATGATGCTGTTAAGGGAGAAGAATGAGCAGGCATAGAAACTGGTGTCACTTGACTTGAAAAGTCAAGTGTAAGTGAGCAGGGACATAGTAGTGTGCTTCAGGATTTAAGGGTTTGTTGTATGCATTGTTGACTGGTCCTCACTCCTCAGCAGAACTTTAACCACTACCAGCCTCACTACGACACTCTCCACCCCCGCCTCCACCTCCACCTCCACCCCCGCCTCTACCCTCACCACCACTACTAACAACACCAGCACAGAGGACACAACAGTCCAGGGCCTTTAAGGACTCCAGCTGGGAGGATCCTTGACTCTTTACCAAGCTCTGACTCCAGCCCCATGGTTGCTCCACCTGGCTAGCTTCTGTCACCTGCTTGCCCTTGACCACTTTTCTGTCTTTCAGTCTGCCTGTAGACCTCTGTCTGTAGATGAAGGAGGAAATCTGCAAGTATACTTCAATAGCCTTGATTTTCTCTGACTTTATGAAGGATTACTCATCTTTTATCATTTGCTTTATAAATAACTGGAGTTAAGTAGTTTGACTAGTTACATTTAAAGCAGTTGTCGTAGTTGCAAAGTGTTTGATCGAGTTTCATTCATTATATTCAGTTGTTGGTTTGCTCCAAAGAGGAGGGTTTCTGCCAGAAATTCTTCTCCTTGCCACTTACTACTGTTTCTTCTTCCTGTTTGCCCTTCTGGCTGCCGGTCCCCATGCCAGGGGCAAGTTAGCATGTTGTCCTGGGGCTGTACATGTCCTGTGACTGAAATGAGTGTCTCCTCTGTGATCGGAGTGGTTAAGGCCAGTCTGGACTCAACTAAAGACAAGGAGTGTGCGTCTGGGCACCCTTTTCCTCCCTCTGCAGCCTCCCTTCATTTATTCACTCCAAACCAAAGTTGCTTGTAGGGAGGAATCAGGCAACTCATTAAGGGCGAGGCAGCAACACAGGTTAGCAGTGGAGCAACAAAACGGAACTTTAAGTGTGGAATTCCATCTGCTTAAAGGAGAAGCTCAGGGAGGGCATGGCTCACACCTCCAAGTACTCTCATGGCCACACAATACTAATTTATGTATCTTGCACCTTTTAAGCTCTTCGCCTTCGACCTGCCCTTTTGCGGAGCCTCTGTCAGCTGATCTCTCACAGGAAGCAACCCTGAAGCACTGTGCTCCTTTCCTGAGCTGCTCGACCCTGGCCAGGTCCTCGCCTCCTTGGCCCCCTCAGCCCCTAGACCACTAGCCTCTCAGCAGCAGGAGAGGCTAGTCACAGCCCTGATGGCCTCCTCTGCATCCAATACCAGTACAGTGGCATTCAGGAAATGCTTTGGGACTGAAGTGAACTGTATTTGTGTTACTTGGAGAGGGTGTTATATTTTAAACATGGAGAACATGGTAACCTTCTTCAAAAGATAGGTGAGAGGTTGTTCATTCCCTTTTCCTTGAATCAGTTGTTTGCTAGACCCCTACCTTAGGAGGCAGGACCATTCTTGTTAAAGAAGAGAACTCTTTGTGATTTCCGTCAAGGGGTGCCGTGGGCTGTATGTACCTTTGACTGTGAGCCTCCTCACGGGACTTGCAGCTTGTTTGGAGCGAGCGTTGCTTATGCATCAGTGCAGGAGGGAGGAGAGCAGACTGTCCTGGCCAGCTGGGTCGCTGGGTCAGAGCCAGGGCTCAGCTGGAAGCACGGGCTGCACCAGCTCCAGCACATCCCCTCCTCCACCCCGTAGGGCAGCCAGGGCAGAGACTGGGGCCGGCTGATGACTGGGTAGGAGCTGATGAAAATGGTGATAGTATCAGCCCTAGCTGGCTTACTGTAGAATCTTTAGTTTCATTACTCACTCATCTGTCCTCTATCCCACTGTTCTGTGTCATATGGTTATCCTTTTGGAGTGTGTGCTGTGCAAAGAGACCAATTTTTTTTGTTGTTGTTTTGGGAATTTAAAAACTTATAACAGCCCAGCCTTATTCTAGAATCCTCCTTTTAGTTCTCTCTGAATGAGAAATAGCTTCTCTTTGTTTCATTTGTCCTGTTTGCTTCGGTGGGGCTCATGTTCACTAATATCACTGGGCTTGTAGATATCAGGGTTTAGGAAGTGTGGCCTCCTCTTTGCTCATGGGTGGCTCCTCCTCCTTGGATAGACATGAAGAAAGTACTTTGAATATTGTTGTTCCTTCTATGCAATGCTGTCTTTATGACACTGTTTTGCTGATCAAATTCTTATCCCAAGTTCCTCACTTCCATCGTCTTTTCCTCCAGTGGACATGGTAAGGATTTTTAAAGGACACATATGTGACATGTTTTGAGCTCAGTGGAAGAGAGAAGCCATCAGGCTCAAAAGTATTACTATTATTTAGATCCATGTTGTTACCAAGTGACAAAAAGTGCATTAATTTTAGAAATCATGGTAATCCCATGTTTGGTCTTCTATTCCTACTTAGCCAGGGTAATTGGCTTTCGCCTGAGCCCTACAGAATACTTCAGTTTACAGATTAAAAATAAATAAATGGGAAATGATCAGAAATGTTTTTATTGATTTTTTGCATTGTCTGTTTTTTTATTCTAAAAATAAATCTTTTAAAAAGTTGATTAAAAAGCTTCATTTTCTGGGAATGTTATGCATCTGCAATAAATAATAAATAATATTGTAGCAGTTGGCTGCCTCCACATTCATGCAAAATAAATAAATACATTTGGTGACATACATTCAAGGAGTGTGATTCTTGTAATTTTCACGGAAATAAAGAACAACTTCACAGATGATAAAGATTTTACCATCTGCTAGTAACAAAGAAACAAAGCTTGTAACATGAGGCTCTTACTGAGGCTAATGTGTATATTGCCATGCCAGGAATTGGAATTCTTTACAACCTTAGGTCAACCATCCCCAGGGAAGCTGACCTGACTTTAAACATGTCAGGGGAAAGGTTCCTTTGCTTCTGAAGCAAATGATATGGTCCTCGCTTTGCAAATAGCAGAGGAGAGAAGAGCGCTGAGTTTTAATGGCAAGAGATCAAAAGACAGACACTCTCTGCAATTATGAGAACCTGCACAGATTTCACTGGTAATTAGTGGACTGGTGGGCTCGCTGTTGAGAAGGTACTGTCTTTATGAGTCAAAACATTTAGTGTTAGGAAAAGAGTAAAAATTCAGATGCTTAGGGGGAGATGGGGAATACAAGGCCAGTCTTTCTTTTACAATGACATTCACTTTAGGCAGGTGACATTTCAGCCTCCTAGGCCTGGCATGATACGTAGGGGTGTGGTTCTAGTTAAGGACAAGTAGTGGGTGGGTTAGGAGGGCTGAAAGCTGTGGAGGCTACAGAACTGCCTATCAAGGAAGGAGAAAGCATTGAAGCATTGTCTCTCTCTGCTATGGAGAAACTGGGTGTGATTGTCACTGTTGGTCAGTCATTCTGTTTTTCTCTGATGGTGTGGAGGGTCCTCATGGCACAAGCATGGGGCCCCATAGAAGAAGGTTAGTGTGTTTCTTCTAGTAGATTATGTGTAGGTGGCCCTGGGGGTGTTCAGTCCTTAGTAATAGAAGCTGTAGGTTGGCTATGCAGGAAGAAGCTCGTTAGAGAGTGTTAGCTAGTGGTCTGCATCTTGGAGTGCTTCTGGTTATCTTTAGGCTTCAAGATTGGGAATGAGGGAGATTTAGGGAAGGAGGAGAAATACCCGCTTCCCCTGTAATGCTGTATCTAGCAGTGATCCATCCTGACTCTCCGACCTCAGAAATGCAGAGTCTGGTATCTGCCTGGTTGATGTTGACTTTTATCCTTTCCCTTTGCCTTAACCATTGAAGCAATGTTGCAAAATAGGTAGAGTTTATAAATTTGTTCTCATTGCTGTAGTTGACATTGTCCCTCCATTTTTCATCATGCCTCCTGTTTGGACCCTCTTTGGACCCTGATGTCCTTTGGCTTTTCCCCTTGGCCTTTGGGAAAAATCCCAACAAACTCATGCTCACCAAAGGCTGACCAGGTTTAAAGTGTTTCCTTTCTTGTGGTCTGCATTTCTTACAGGGGTGAAGACATCTTAAACCAGAGGAACGATTCTCTAGTTGTGGAATTTCAGTCGTCAGCCAGCAGATGCAGGAGGTATTATTTGGGGTATGGGGGCCTTCACAGAAGCCTGGAAATCATCCTCAGTGTCCACTTGCCTGCTCCACGTTTCATAAGGCCACTTTGTGCATTATACTAGTCTTGTGTGTCTGGTTGGCTTGCCATGGCCGAGGCAGCAAGCATGTTTGTGGAGGTGCCTGTGCATGGGGTTCTGCACAGCAGGTGCTTCCCAGGTGTCTGTGCTCACTGGAGAAGGGAGAGGCGCAGTGCATGCAGTGCAAGCCCATTTTTCTGACAAGTGCTGGTATTGGCCCACAAGTTAGCAAGCTCATTGCGAAACTAGAATTCCCCTCTCGGTTGAAGCCCACTTCATGCCCATCCACAGCATGAGTCCTGTGTCCTCAGAGCAGTCTTCATTTGAAGTCCATGGAATGTTCACAAAAGCTGGGGTTTCATATTGCAAATGCCTATAAGCAGACAGGCAGTCCCCCTCCTTTGCACTTGAAGCCTGGTTCTATGAATAAGAGTGTCACTTCCCTCTCATGCATCCCTTATGTCCCTGTCATCCCAGCCACCTCAGAGGGTTCTTATGATTGCAGTGTTCGGGACCTCTCAGTAAGGCTGTGACCACAGTCTCAGCCTCCTTTTTTATATGAAGGTCACTGGTTGGACTCCCAAATCTAATAACTTTGGGTAATGTACTAAGGATGAATTAAAATGCTAATAGGCTACACGTTCTGGGTATTTTAACATTCCCTAATCTTAAATTTAAATGAAATGCCTTAGGTGCTTTCATATCCTTGCCAGAAGCATATTTAGCATCACCCCTTAGACAGCAAATTTAAAGTCTATTCTGGCCACATGGACAGAGCTGGGAGGATTATCAGTATTTATTTTACAATGGTTTTATTTGTGTCCTCTACAGCTACATAACACAACTGTCCTTTTACTCAAGAGGGCAAATTAGCTAAAAAAAATCACTCTTTTCATAATTTTATTGGAACCCACAGATCCTTTCATTATTAACAACATTTAAAAGCAATACATTGGATTATTGGCATCCAAAGCTATTCCGAAGCCATTGTGTCATCACCATGAAACATCCCTGTTTTATAATAAAGACACGGTGGTACAGAGAGGTGGTATGGTCCAGGTGCTGGTTGGGGGAGAGCCATATAATTAGGTAGCTGTCCTGGTCCACAGCTTAGGCATCTGCCCACTAGATCTAGTGGCAGCTCTAAGCAAAATGATGATAAGGTCCCTTAAACTCAGTGCTTCTCCTAGGGAGTGAAGACCCTGTTCACTTTGAGGGACATGCCAGTTTTGGTGATGTTCTGTTGTCTACACTGAAGCCAGATGTCTTCCTCTAGTGAGCCAAAAAAAACAAGTGTACTTCCTGCCTTCGGCAAATGGGTCACTTCCTTATTATTAGTTGAATTAGCCCCTTTATTGCCTCCTTATTAGGGTGAAGGAACACTATTTCTTCCTTAGTCCTCCCAGTTATCTGGCATCTGGTCACTTCATAATTGTATTTTGGGAGAATAGATATTAATTTTCTTCCACAAAAAGGCCGAGTTTCTTGATGACACACGATAATTCAATTTCCGTTCTTTTTCTTCGTTGCCTGCACCCCTTCCTCCTGGCACATTTTTCATAGTTAGGAGGAGTGTTAGTGTCAAATATATCAGAAGGAAGAATTGATTCAGTAGTAGTTTGACGACTTGACTGATTAACAGAGATCAGAAGAAGGCTCCTAACTGTGAAAACCACTGCAGCATGGAGTTTTAACAGCTCTTTAGGGAGCTAGTTAATGAAAGAATCACTAGAGAAACACAGCCATGCAAAAAAAAAAAAGAAAAAAAAGAACAGAAGTATTCCCATATAACACTCAGAGGCTGTGTCATAAGAGGAAATCTGCTCATAATTTCTGTTTACACATCGCTGTAATTACCGCCTGCCTTGAGATTACTTTTAGTCTTCTCCTGTCAAAGTTGCTTCGATATTTCCTCTTTCACAGATCAGACAGAGAGGTCTAATACTGGTTGGAACTTGTCCTAGGATTTTTTTTCTCCTTGAAGAACATAATTATCAGACACTCGAGCTCATACTGCTTGATTAGACCGGCTTTAATCCAATCCATGCTCTTGTTATCATTGCCATTTGTCCATGAGTAAGACTTTGCACTAAGGTGCACGTTAGCTGGGCTTTGGCCTTTAAATATTTTTTGTGTGGTTGTTCTCCTTTATTTCTCCTGATACAGTGTCTATGAACCAGATAGAAATGTGTTACGGAGGAAAGAGCGAGAGAGAAGAAATCAGGAGACTCAACAGGATGATGGAACATTTAATTCGAGTTACTCCCTCTTCAGTGAACCCTACAAGGTAGATGGTTTTCAGTTGTTCACGTTCACCCCTCACTCATACCTCTGCCCCCATGAGGGCAGTCTTGACTAGGAGAATTGACCAACCCAGCTCCTGTTAGTTTTCTGCCTGTTCAGCGCAGGAAAGATAGATCAGCCACTAGGAATGGGGTCTTCCCTATAGAACCATTTACACCCTCAGTAAAGTGTAACTTTTGCTTAATATTGAGACCTGGCTGCTGTGATTTTTATCAATTATATAGAACTCATCTGTGCATTGATTCTGAAAGTATTGCCATTTGCTAAGTTTTCTAAGCTATTAGGAAATGTATTTGTCACACATGGATCATGCTAGGATTAGTGTACCTGATAGGGCTAATAAGAAGGAAACTGTTAGACTGTTTCTCATTACACCAAAGGCCAGAAGTAGCACCTCTCTTCCAAAGTGAGATCTCTTGCCAGATTTCCCTACTCTCTTTCCCTGTGTGGAGCTATGCATAGTTCAGGCTGAGCTTTCTGCACATTCAGCCCCATGTTCATTTCAAGTTTTACTCTGACTTCTTTTGCCTCTCAGTCTGCGTTTCTGACAAGAATAACTATGTATTTAGAAATTGGAGGCAGAACATTTTGAGCCAAATCTGAATTTTCAAGAAAGCCTCTAGTGGGACTACAAAAAAGAAAAGAAAAGAAAAAGGCAATCCTGGAAAGAAAGCCCAAGACCATTTTGTGAAGTTGCAATAGTACGTTTTTTTATTTCTTTAGCTGCAACACATTGCCGAGGATAGATTTCCTTTTCATGTACCCCACATCTGCTGCCAGCATTCCGGTTCTGGTGCGATGCGGAGTGCCGACAGACATCTTCAGAGATGATGGTTCTGATTTCATCTCGTCTCACTTTGTGCACATGGCTCTGTGATCAGTAAAGGCTCCTTCCCGTTATTTCCCAAGTTTCTGTTGTCTCTAACAATGGGGTGGATGTTGTGTTTTTTTGTTTCTCCAGACTAACAAGGGGGATGAACTCTCCAATCGGATCCAGAATACTTTAGGCAATTACGATGAAATGAAAGACTTTTTAACTGATAGATCTAATCAGAGTCATCTCGTTGGCGTTCCCAAACCTGGGGTTCCTCAGGCTCCCGTGAACAAGATCGATGAACATTTTGTTGCAGATTCAAGAGCCCAGCCCCAGCCCTCATCTGTCTGTAGCGCTGCATCTTCCACACCAGCAGCTGTCCCCGTGCAGCAGAGTAAGAGGGGCACCATGGGCTGGCAGAAGGCTGGGCACCCGCCATCTGATGGCCAACAGAGAGCAAGTAAGCACGGCCACAGGTTGCTTGATTTGAACAGATCTGCTAACCCAAAGAACCATAATAAAAAACCTAATCACTGTGTGTCGAGCCCCTCATCCTCATCTTCCTCTTCTTCTTCTTCCAACTCAGCACAACAGGGCTCTCTCAGGACCTTGCTTGGAGATGGTGTGGGCAGACAGCAGCCACGGGCCAAACAAGTGTGCAATGTAGAGGTGGGTCTTCAGACTCAGGACAGGCCACCTGCTATGGCAGCCAAGCACAGCAGCAGCGGACACTGTGTTCAGAACTTCCCTCCTTCTCTGGCTTCAAAACCCAGCCTGGTCCAGCAAAAACCGACCGCGTATGTGCGGCCAATGGATGGCCAAGATCAGGCTCCTGATGAGTCTCCAAAGCTTAAGTCATCCACAGAAACCAGCGTGCACTGCACGTCCTACCGGGGAGTCCCGGCCACCAAGCCCGAGTCTACCAGAGCCAAGGCCAACAAGCTTTCCAAGTTCAGCATCCCCAAACAAGGAGAGGTGAGTCTTTTCTCAGTACTGCTTAGTGTCTGCGAGTCGTTCTGAGTGACTACCTGACAGAGGTACATTCAGTTCCATCAGTGTGTGACTGACTTCATGTGGTAGGATTTGGAGCAATCAAGAAAGGAAGGTGTACATTTAAGTCTTGATTTCTGAAAATCTCAAGTTGATTATAACAGAATTTTTTAAATGCCAACAAATGCTTTTGGGTATGTGTATCTGTGTTAGTTCAAGAAAGAATGCCTCCTTCAATATAGTTGAAGGGATATTATTTTGGGGGAACAAGCCAACATAGACGGAGATAAATACTAGAAATAAAAGTACTTCACAGTCTATAATTTTAGTATGTTAAGAAGTTAATTTTTATGTGAAGGAGTTCAGGAATTCAACATTTTTGTCAGCTTTGAAATGTTCATGGATAAACTTCACAAGTAAACAAACCTCACAGTGATTTTTTGAGTACTTGTTAAATGATGCAATATTGAATGTGGTGGATATTCAGAATGTGTGGCTGATCTTCTGATCTTATGTTATAACATTGAAGACTCAGGTTTACTGATGTTAATCAAGTAAACATTCTCCTTGTCCTGAAAAATGATCTTATGTTACAGGAAGAGAGAGAAGTCTTTTAGCTCAGATTCTTCTGGTTTACATTTTAATTTTGTTTATTGCATTACAAAATGTGTAGGTTGGATGTGTGGCATATTAGAATTCAAAACAAGCAAACCATATAATCACAGAGGTAGCAAAGAGGCTATGACTAGGCACTCAACAGTATATCTGGATAGAAAATGAAGTTTTCTTTCGGTGAAGTATATCTCACATTATTTTCCAAATCGAAGACAGTTGTCAAGAGAACATGAGGAAGAAATATGACTACGTGTTTTTTGTTTTGCACTGATATCGTATACTAAGAAATAAATTGTGAGTTCTAGGACATTGTACTTAGGAACTGTTCATTTTTTTTCTTTTTGATCTATTATTTTTAAAAGATGGAGTAACAGTATGGCTGGAATATTCTTTGTATATCAGAATCTGATTTTATAACCAAATGCAACAAATGATTTGACATTTCTAACAAAGCTGAGTTTAACCACCTCTGAGCAATCATCTCAGAAAGCACTGTGCACCAGGTGGGAGATCAGCACATTACCCTTAAAAGAGACTTTTTTTTTCTCTAACTCTGAAACATTTACACAGGTTCTAATGAGGAAATTAAGTGGCATGTATACCAGTAACTTCTTTTGATTATTCATTTATGATGGAAACTATAAAGCATTCATTAGGAATTAATAGATGCAAAATGTGACTTCTGCAAGCATTTATGTTTTTAGAAGTTTGTATGAAACACACACACATACCCCCTGACAAGCTGAATTCATCACATTCTTCTGTTTTTGTTATCATCAAACAGCTTATGAGGCCAACAAAGCATGGCTTATCCTTGAACAGAGGTGACTCCACCCACTAGGAATTCTTTTAGAATTTTAATCCCAGTTGATTCCTTGTTAAAATGATTTGTGTGTGCCAAAGAAACTTCAGTTTTATTAAGTAATGATTTATTTATTTCCTTTGTAACCCAGTGAGTTGATAACCCTCTGGTTAAAAGCCAGTTTTTGACAGCCAGGACAGCCTTGTGCAGTTAACTGTCCAGTTTTCATTAGGCATTTGGGTAGGACATGAATAACATGGACACTTTCAGGATGCTCTTTCAGGAACCCCAGATTGGGAATGACACCAATTGAGTAATCACAAATCCCAGAGATAGTCATAGCATACCAAGAGAAATTAGAGCTTTTATACCAAAAGCATCTTTTTTCTCCCATGTGTGATGTAATTGACCCAGTCAGCCTGTCCCTTCCTAACCTTTTATACTGAATACTCAAAAACACACCATTTATTTGTTCTGTGCAGTGCTGCAAGAGATTAAGAAATACCCTTTTGCAGGGCATTCCTATGAACTCCACAATTGGAAGATAGACACTGAAGAATGTATCAACTCATCCTATTTTAATTTTGGGGGAATATTTGCTTTTACTTTTTTGGAGGGAATACAATAAAATTTAGGGTGGCAAACAATTTAGAAAATATTAATGCCTATATAATTTTTACATAGATACTACCTATACAGAAGTGTCCTCTTAACAGTACTGACAGTGATTTTTAGTGAGGTAGAGAATGTTTTTTTAGGGAAATTTACAGAAGAAATGACCTGAAGGGAACTTGCCTTACTTAAGTTTACCTTTTTCCGGGTGTTAGCTATGAAACAAGACGCAATGACAGCGTGAAAAATTTGGAGGCTAAAGAGAAGTGTTAGGTAAAAATGGCATACGGACAAGGGAGGAGCAAAGATAACAGTTTGGCTTTGTGTAGATATATTCGTCATAAGAAAATAAAATCAATGAAGAGGTGTAATATGATGTGAGAGATTTTTTAAAAATCCATGATATGATCTGTGTCTCCAAGAGATTTACATGAGTTGCATAAATCAGGCTCCAGCATTTAGCTTTTACTTTGCAATTTCCCTCACTTACAGCCCCAAAGTAAATTAATTAAAATTGAACTTCTAGCCCTAGGAAACTTCTCTCACCTTCATAATCCTTGTAGTAGAAAAATATTCTGTGTTATTTTTAAAAACTGAGAATTGGTGGATCTTTTCTTTTGCCTGATTTTATACTTCATAAATTCTTCATTCTTTCCCTTACAACATCTGCCCTCTCTCTGCTGCCATCCTAATTACTTGTTACGATTTTTTAGAAAAATTCAGTGCAGTTTGATGTGGAAGTTAAAGACCCTGAGGGAATTTCTTAACTGATACACCTGCTTCTTGACTGGTTTTTCCCAGCTCAGTTTTGTGTTTAATGAAAAACATATTTTTATTGTTATAGCTGAGATTTTCCTTCTTGTAGCCACCCCTCATTAAATGACCCTTCCCTAGGGTGTTGCTTGGAAGGGTGACTACCATTATGTGACAGACAGGGACTTAATGAATGACTGAAACCTGCATTCTAGAACGTTCTAGGGTAGGGCACACTAAATCTTATTTCCAATTGTAGTGAATGATTCTTTTGTTCACACACACACACACACATACACACACACACAATTAATGTTTGCCCTTAACATGTAGTTCAAGATCCAGATGTTGGGAATTGTTAACTTACAGGGAAAGATATAGGTTTTATAGGACCCAAGATTCATACTATCCTTGGGATCCTCTTTAAGAAAAAAAGAATAGGAAAATACCTATACTGTAAATTTTTACAAAAATATGTATGAATACATTGCTAGGACCCCTCCAGGAGCCTTGGAGGAACCTGTGTTCAGGTGTTCCTGAAGCTTATGTGTCATTAGCATCACAGAGAAGCTGTCTTTGGCTCATGGAACAATAAGAAATTATTAAAATGATAATTTCAGATTTGAAAAGAGTGCTTTACGTTAGCATCGTCCTTGGTAAAATTAAAAATAACATATGCTAGGTGATATAGGCAAGGAAAAAAAGAGGACAATACTGTGAAAAAGGCTGACGCAGAGCCATGGTCACAAAATATGGGTCCCACAGGTATTGAAATGAGTTTAGCAAGTTACAGTTTCAGCTCTGGTTTTCTAAAACATACACATTTTAGTTTCTGTTTGCCATTAACTTTAATAAATAACAATGGTTGGAAACTGCTTGTTCAGAGGTCTCTGATGGCTAGACATGGAACACGTTTTAGAAGCCAGGTAAGAGAGGGAAGCAGTGGCTGCTGCCCGAGGCTTAGTCAGTGATAAGGAAAGAGACACCTCCCTTTGAATATCAAGTAATAGACTGTGTATTAGGAGTTGGAATAGTGGTTGAGAATTCATCCACTAGAACAGAGTAACCGTTTTTGATTGATCAGAACTTCATTTTAAAGTAAGTGATTGAATAGTTGTATTGATTAATCATAACATTTTCACAATGGGCATTTTAAAATTAAGGTTTATACCTCAAGAACAGAAAGATAAAGCACCATGATTCCACTAAATAGCTTCCTAGAAAAGCAATTAACTGAATTTTTTTTTTTTAAGTTCACAGAAGATAAATGATGTAGGCTTCCTACTTCCTGTCACTCTTGGTTACCTTTGTATGGAAATGGATTTCCTCCAAATTAAAGTCGGTACCAGCCTGTTAGATGAAGAAGGCATCTGCCGGGCAATGTGTACATTACATATTCATGCCAGTCTAAATTTCCTAATTACGTTTGAGATGTAGACTGTTTTCAGATGAAGTATGCTGTCTGACTGCCCACTGATGAAATGAGGGTGTGTGGCCATCCTGGAGACTAGGTTTCCCTGTCTATTTGGTTTCATCCTGTCCATAACCATCACCTCCACCCATCGCAGAAGGAAGCCATGTCCTGCGGGACAGTGTGGCTTAGTGACAGCACAGATGGTTATGCTCTGCTCTCCCCCCTCTCCAACATGATGCACGTCCTCCATTTTCTGAGTGAGGACATGGAAAACTTATACCGAGTCAATTTAGGAGAGTGAAGACTCACAGCTTTGATCTCAGATACTGGATGAAAGCACTTGTTTTCCATCTTATAGCTGGGTCATCCTGAAGGTCATAATGAAGCCTGGCAAGTGGAAATGTTTCCATATTTTCTGGTACTTTTATGGTCGGTCAGTTTATGTTCTGTCAGTGGGACCCTGAAACATAAAGTACTTAGTCACTTACTCAGTTTCTATAATTCTTTATTGAGAAATTTGAAGAAAGAATATTAAAGTGTGTCCTGTTATGTGAAGGTGCTGGTATCCTTTTTTGTCCCCTTTCCTCTCTGGGTTCCTTTAGATTTATATTAATAAAGCTGAGTTTTGTTGCCATAAGAGGATAACTACTCCTGTTATGGACATACTGAGAGTGGGACACGGAGGGAGGCTATTAGCTTGATTTTTCCCTGCATGTTTTCCCAGTTCTCGTAAAGCTTCCTCTCCTGGAAAGCATCTGGGGCTGTTTTCCCTTAAATGGCAACCTTATGGGTGTGGACTCCAAACCTGGGGCTAATCAAGAGCCCGAAGCCTGGGTTTCAAGTCACTTGAAAAGATGGGGTGTGATCCGGCACCTCTCCCACCCTGGAAAGAGTGTGCTTATACAGTCCTAGGAGGAAGGCTCCTTTTGTACTGCATCCTTTCTTAGTTGGAAATCAGTGCAAGCTTTCAGATACGCAAAAAAAAGCATAGAACACAGTGCAGAGATCATGGTCTGGAGACCAGCAAGGACTGGTTCAAATCCTGGCTCTGCCACTTGCTAGCCATGTGGCTGGGAACTGGTAGTTTTAACTTCCCCAGGCCTCCAGTTTCCTTATGTGTAAAGTGGAGAAAATGATAATATCTGCTTGGTAGAGTTACTGGAAGGAGGAGTAAATGAAATAAAGCAATGTGGTTGTTAGCTCAGTGATAATATAGTAAGCATTCAGTAAATACTGTCTACATTATTCTTACTAGAAATACCTCTGAAACACAAAAGCAAACAAGATATGAAAATGAAGATATTATTGGAAGCAGTTTAATGTGTGTGTGAGCTAGAGGGAGATGAGGTGGGGAAAGAAAGAAAAATGAAATTCTGAGAGTTCTTTTGTATTTATTTGTTAGAAATAACTGAAATATTGAAGTCTGAGATTATCCTGGATTAAAATAGCAAAGCCTGAATGACATGATTATCACTTATTTAATGTTTAGCTCCTCGAGATTTTATTGCCAAGTCTGGGATCACATTTTTTTTCTTTCTGTTTATTTGGTTTTTCTTGAGCTGTTAATATCTGTAGTAGAACATATCACACTTTATTTCCAGTTAAATGAAATATAAAATCAACAAGATTTGGGTTGAGGAGAAATGTTAAAAATGTTCCAGTAATAAGTATTTGGAATGACTCCTTGAAACAGATCTCTTTGAAGCCACGAAGTATTAAATAGCATGCTTAATTGGGCTGAGCAGTGGAATCATTTATTGACATGATGAATCAGCATTAGCAATACCTTTATAGTAGGTGAAAGTGGGGTCTCTCCACTGCTATTTACAAATTCCATGTGGCTGCGCATGTAATAGGCAGCCTGTTGGCCACCCCTGAACACTGCAGTTTTCTATTTTGGCCTTCAGGATCAACAGGAGCTTTCAGAAGTGATATTGACTCGGACCCATTTCTGCAGTGATTGGCACGATTTTAGAGCAGAAAGAGGAGTTTCTGGAGCCAGATCATCTCGGTGGGACTCTCCATCTGCTTGCCAGATGACCTTCTGTCTCAATGGCTTTATCTGTGCTTTGGGATCATGATTGTGCCTTTATTAGTTTGCTAGGCCTGCTATACCAAAGTACCACAAATTGGTTTGTAAAGACAGAAATGAATTGTCTCACAGTTCTGGAGGCTAGCACCCTGAAATCCAAGTGTTGGCAGCATTGGTTTCTTTTTTTCAATTTTTAACTTTTTACCGAAGTGTAGTGGACAGATGATATTATATTAGTTTCATGTGTACAACATAGGTTGGTCGCTTCTGAGGGCTGTGAAGGAGAACCTATTCCAAGCCTCTTTCCATGGCTCCTAGATGGCTGTCTTCTCCTTGTGTCTTTTTTTTTTGAAGTTGTGGTAGTAGTCATTTTTTTTTCTTATTAAAGTATCATTGGTATACAATCTTATGTGGGTTTCAAATACTCAACACTGTACCTCAACAGTTACCCATATTATTAAATCCTCACCTCCTCTAGTGAGGCTACTATCTTATCAACACAGTAAAATGTTACAGAATCATTGGCTATGTTCTCCATTCTGTACTACTGACTCTGTAAGCAGCTGATACTGTGATTGGGAATTATTGTGCCCCTTTATCCCCTTCACCCTCCCCACCACCCACTCCAACCCTTCCCCCTTGGTAACCACTAGTCCCTTCTCAATGTCTGCAAGTCTAATGATATTTTGTTCCTTCTGATTTGCTTTGTTTTTATACTCCACAAATAAGTGAAATCATATAGTATTTGTCTTTCTCCACCCAGCTTATTTCCCTCTAGATCCATCTATGTTGTTGCATATGGGAGGATTTCTTTTCTTTTTATGGCTGAGTAATATTCCATTGTGTATATGTACTGTCTCTTCTTTATCCATTTATCTACTGATGGACACTTGGGTTGCTTCCACTTCTTGGCTATTGAAAATAGTGCTGCAGTAAACATAGGGGTGCATATGTCTTTTTGAATCAGGGATTTTGTTGTCTTTAGGTAAATTCCTGGGTCAAATGGTATTTCTATTTTTAGTTTTTTGAGAAACCTCCGTATTGTTTTCCACAGTGTTTGCACCAATTTACATTCCCACCAGCAGTGTAGGATGGTTGCCCTTTCTCGGCATCCTTGCCAGCATTTGTTGTTCCTTGTCTTTTGGATGGTGGCCATTCTGACTGGTGTGTTTTCCTTGTGTCTTTACATCATCTTCCCTCTATATGAGTGTCTATCCAAATATCTCCTTTTTGAGTCCAGTGGGTACTTATTCCCAGAATGTCCCTTGGCCCTTTCTCTCCGTATGTCATTGTGTGCTTCATTGATCCTGTTTCTGTCATGACTCCTATTTCTGTTTTGTAAGGACATCACTTATATTGGCGTAGGGCCTGTTGGCCTAATTTTAAGTTATCTTTGTAAAGATTCTACTTCCATTTAAAATGTAAAATTGTAAGGGATACAATTCAGTATACCCCCAATACCTATCGATAGCATTTTTATGGCTGTTTAATAAGTCAATACTTATACAGTCTTAGAATAGTGGCTGGCACATGGTGAACACTCAGAAAAATCCAAAATAATAATAACTCATAATTGCTGTTATAATAACATAGTAGCTCTGTTTGCTTCACATTTACCTTCTAGTGTGCTCGATACTAGATGGTTTGAGAGCTCAGAATCTGGCAACTGTGGTGAGCTGGATGGGTCTCACTGAGTATGACTGCCATAAGGGCAAGGACTCTTGTTCTGATTTTACTGTTCTGTTTACTGATATATTCCTAACTGCCTGGCACATAAGGTGTGCTCAATAGATAGCTGTTGTAGTTTAGTTAACTAATCTAAGATGGGTAGAGGAAGTGACTCCCCTCCAACTACAGACCTCTTGTTAGGACCTCAGAAATTCCCGCCAAACCTGTTATGGGGAGAGAGGAGCCAAACACTTCCAGCATATGATTTATAGCTGCTGTTACAAAGAGAAATGGGAACCATATTTACTGATGTATGTAAACACAGCCTGTGTAAAATAAACCATAGAGCTCTATGATGGCCTCAGAAACAAAAGCTGGAGCAGCCGGTGGCTCCGCCAGTGATGATGTGCTTTGCCTCCTTTCCCCTGTTTTGCCTTGTTTGGTTCCCAGGAGCAGAAGCCCTGGTGCGCAGGAAGTATGCACAGTGTGCCGTGTAGTGCTGCAGGCAGATGCTCCTGCCCCCTGGCCGCCTGACGTGAGCCAGAGCAGGAGGACATTGGAGTCAAGAGGGTGATGAGGGGCACGGGGGATGGTAGGCAAGAGACCACGTCAAACTCTGCACTTAATGCACTTAAAACCACCTAGAATACATGGGGTCCTTAGGGGTACCCCTTGAGTCCAGTGGTTACTAATTCCCAGAATGTCCCTTGGCCCTTTCTCTCCATATGTCATTGTGTGCTTCATTGATCCTGTTTCTGTCATGACTCCTATTTCAGTTACTCATAGTAATGCATTGTTTCATAATTAATGCAAACATAACCTGCAGATTATCCAGAGCTCTGTTTATCTGTTGTCTTACAGACATATCCTTCAGAAATATTGCTGGTTACATAGCGTTTGGGTCCACATAGCCCTTGGCATTTCTTTAATATGCAGTAAATGGTTGACCCTTATCTGTGTGGCAGAAGGATAAACAGTGGAAATAGAAAAATGTTTGCACTCAGTTATTTATCCTTATAAGCCCTGAAAACAAACACATATGTTCATCTGCTCCTCAACCCCCTCAGTTATACTAGAATTTGACTATTTGGAAAAAATAAATAGGTAAAACCTTACCTTACAGAAATAAATTGGAGATAGTGGCTTGTCTAGTTCTTTTATGGTTTCATATGTTAGATTTAACTCCTTAATATACCTGTGGAGGCAGCCTTTTTAACTGTAATTACATAGAAAAGATTGAAAGGAAAAGAGAGATAAAATTGAATTTTCTACGTTATAGACAAAAGTTAATCAACAAACTAGGAGAATTGCCTTGGATACCTTGGAAGGCTCATGGAGAGAGCATCAGTGATGGAAGTTCTCCTTCAAAGTCCTTGGGGACATTGGACTCCTCTCTGTGACATCCCTGTTGTGGTTCATCCTGTCTCTGGCCAAACCCCACAGCTACGAGGGAGCGTGCAGCCTCCTGCACGACCTCCCCGTCTTTGGACAAGCTCTTACCCTTCCTATGTTGAGCTACAAATCGACTTTTTTATAACTTAAACTTCTTAGCTTTAGGTGTGTCCCCTGGGATCTCAGATTGCTGGCTATTTTGGTTTTGTTTGTCTTTTATTATGAATTCCTGTAGGTTAGGCCCTCTCCGTATCCTTCTGGACAGTACCTCATGCAGAATCCTGCCACCCTTTTCCAGATAGACATTAAAGTACATTTGAGCATGAGTTTTCAGAGCTTTCCTTGCTTCATCATAGCCTGTCAAAGTTACCCCTTTAACATTTTGATTTTTCACCCCTTCACAATTTGTGAAAGAAAGGAAGAAAGGAAAAAGCAGAACAGAGGAAAGGGAGCCAGAGGAGGCACCTGGGGTTGGAGGGTAGGGAGTGGATTGCAACCTTGAAAAGGGTAGTTGGGGGGATCCTCAGTAAGAAAGTGAGGCAAAGTCACGAGGAAGTTAGCCAGGAGGACATCTGGGAAAAGAGAGTGTCCGGTAGACTAGAGTGGACTGTAGGGCAGAGGTCCATCGTGGAGCACGCCACCTTGCCCCTGCATAGTGCAAAGCAGTGTGCTGGAGCACAGCGTGTGAGGACACATCCTTGCAGCCTGGGCCTGCAGACAGGGAGCCACTGACTGACTTGAGCACAAAGTGTCATGGTCTGCTGCATGTGGCACAGGGTGGAAGCAGGAGAGCAGCTGGCCGATAATTGTGCTAATTCCGGGGGAAAGGAGAGTTGTTAGGACCACGGTGGTAGCGAGGATGATGAGAATGTTGGATTCTAGATACATTTTGAAGGAGAGCCAGTGAAGAATTGACCACTTGGGGGATAGAGAGGAACTGAGGACAGAGTTTTGACCTGAGCTGAAAGGAAGAAACTGCTATCAAGTGAGATGGGAGAGTTACGCATTTGAGGGCGAGCAGGAGGTCACTAGGGCTTATTGAGTTTGGGGTGGCTATTAGACGTCCAAGTGGAGACGACAGGTAGGCACACAAAGCCACAATTCTGGAGTTTGGTAGAGAAAGAAATTTGTATCTGGGTTGGAGATTGGGAAGTCGTGGTGGCCTACTGTGGTTTCTAATGCCTTGAGGCTAGATGAGGTCACTCAGGGAGTTTGGGTGGCTAAAGAAGAGGGCTGAGGCCTTGTGCATCCCTACATCAAGGGGTTAATGGGAACAGAAGGAACCAGTGAAGGAGAGAGGAAGGGATCAGTAAGGAGGGCGAAAACTAGAAGCCTTGAGGAAAAAGGGTATTCATAATAAGGGGAGGGAATTAGCACCAGTGTCACTTATGCTGATGTTAGATTTAGGTACGTGCAAGTTACCAGTATCTTAATGTGAGTTTTAAGGGCAAAAGTCTGAGTTTAAGGGAAAATCAAGAAAAGCAAATACAGACATTACATATAGACAACACTGCAAAAGTTTTGCTACAAAGGGCAACAAAGATTTTGAAAGTAATATGTCTTCATTGAAAAAGTTTGGATAACATTTAAAACATAAAGGAGAAAAAAAGTCACCTGTAATTCTGCAATCTGGAAATAGTTACAGTTAACATTTTGTTTAGATTTTTCTGGTCTTTTTCTATATTTATACCTTGTTTATTGACTTGGCATGGAGCTATTATATATGGTTATTTTTCTTACATACCATAACCACTTTACCATGTCACTGAACAGTCTTTAGCAACATTTGATATATGGTCTTTGTATTTCATTTAATTGGGCAACTTCAGTGATTTTACCCTGTGAAAGTACCACCATTTATTTACATAATCTTTTTGTTGGGCATTTAAGCTGTTTTCAGTTTTTTTCACTATCATAAATTATTCTGCAGTGAATGGCCTTATAAGTAAATTTTGTGTAGATGTGGTATTTTTCAAGGAAAAATTCTTAGACATCTAATTTATAATTACAAAATGAACACATGGTTATCATATGTAATCTTTTGTGAATTTTCTTTTTATGTTCTTATTGAAGTATTAGCATTTTTTCTTACTGAGTTATGAGTTTAAATATTTTTAAAAATGGACCCTTCTGAAATATATTATAGGCATTTCTCCCAGTTTGTTGATTAACGTTTGTCTATAATGTAGAAATTCAATTTTATCTCTTTTCCTTTTGATCTCTTCCTATATAATTACGGTTACAAAAGCTGTTTCCATAGATATATGAGAGAGTTAAGTGTAACATATGAAACCATAAAGGAATTAGATGAGACGTTGTCTCTTTCTAATTTATTTCTGTAAGGTAAGGTTTTACCTATTTCTTTTTTCTAAAAGGTCAAATTCCAGTGTAACTGACTAATTAGTCCATCTCTTTATAATTTCAGTAAATAAAAAGACAAATATCCTATCTTTGTGGAATTGTGATATAGTTATAGGTAGAGATTCTGCAAGATAACTTCTTGTAAAACTGGAAATTTAAATCAAAATACTTCACCCTTTCTTTAAGACCCTAGTGCAAGTCCTACCACTTCCGCAGTCGGCTTCAACTGTCAAGAGCTTCCATTCTTCTTAATTCCTATAGTGTCAGTTTTATTATTTACTTTTCTTTGTGTGTCTGATCTCACAAATACATTGTGAGCACCTTGAGTGGGTCCCTTACCCATTTTTTTTTATTGAAGTATCGCTGATACACAATCTTACATTAATTTCAAGTGTACAACACAGTGGTTCAGCAATTACCCATATTACTAAATCCTCCCCCCACTGGTACAGCTACGATCTGTCAACATAGGAACATAGGATGATATTACAATCATTGACTTTATTCTCCATGCTGTACTACCATCCTGTTACCAATGTAAATTGAGAATTTTTGTGCCCCTTTATCCCCCTCAAACTCCCTACTCACCCACCCCAACCACCCCATGGTAACCACCAGTCAGTTCTCAGTGTCTTTAAGTCTATGTTCATTCTGTTTTGCTTGTTTTTATATTACACAAATAAGTAAAATCATATAATATTTGTCTTTCTCCACCTGTCTTATTTCACTGAGCATAATACCCTCTAGATCCATCCATGTTGTTGCAAATGGCAGGATTTCTTTTCTATGGCTGAATAATATTCCACTGTGTATATGTACCACATCTTATTTATCCATTCATCTATTGATCCCATTCATTTTTATACCATCATCTAGAATAGGGCCCTATACACCTAGTACTGAATTATTTCATCCCTGAGGTCTGAACATTGAGGTTTTGCACCTGAAAAATAGGAAGAGAAATCTACTTTAGCTGGTTTGAATGGTGTTAGGTAGAAAAATGGTAAAAATAAAGAATGAAGGCTAGAATGAAGTTCAAGCATAGCGTACAATCTGACCAAGACTTTATCTCCATCCAGTTATCAGACCTGTTACTGTTTGTTAAGCATATCATTTTCTTTCATACTTTTCTGTCTTTGCTTATGCCTGGAGTAGTGTTCTTTCCTAGTTTGCTGCCAAATTCTTCCTCTTACAACAAATCATGATGGTGTTTGGAAATGAAAGACACGACTTAAAATTGATCATTGTTAGCATGATCAATTAGAATATTTGTTTTCCATATTATTGTTGATATTTTTCTGCTTAATTACTCATTGTTCATTAAAAGGTTAATGCTCATTTAAATAATTTAAATTATGTGAACAAATGAAATTTAACACTCAGATCCCACCATCCACAAAAAAAAAAATCACAAACATAAGATGAACTTCTTTCCAGGTGACATTTTCTTTCTTTACCTCTCTCTCTCTCTCTCACTTTATATTTCTTTGGTTTCATCAAATTTGGAGACTCTCTGGAGCTCTGATATATATTCTTCAAGTATGCCTATCCTTTTACTTCTTGTAGATGGTTTGCTCTTTCTCCTTGAATACCTAAAGAATTGTTTATTTAAACTTTTGCAGCTTAATCAAAATATATCTCAGTATTGAGTATTTCCTGAACTATGGAGTGCTTTCCAGTCTTTCAAGATTAATTCATTCTTCTAGTTCAGGGAAGTTTTTTTTATGTTAAGTGTTTACACATGTTGTTTGCACATACAGTTTTTTATTTTCCTCTTAAAGGAATTACCCAATGTTGCATCATCTTTGTCTTTCATATCGCTCTGTTAGTTTCTCATTGCTTTGATCTGTATTTTTTCACCTACACTCACTACTGTTTTCCTAAGCCTCTTCTACATGTCTATTTCCTACAATTTTTATTGTCTATTCTAGTCCTTACTGTCTCTATTTTTTAAATTAGCTTTATCACATGATCATACAATTTTGTTAAAAAGACTATATGCCAGTGATTACTTAAGTCCTAAGAATTTACAAAATTTTAATTCTTTCTACTCATTAATTACAAGATTAATTTATTGTGATAATTCAGGATATTTCTCAAGAAAAAGTTAGAAATCAAACTTTCCTTCACTTTTACTGTTAGATTTTGGTTCTTCTTTTTAATGGACATTTTCCAGTACCAAAAATCCTCAGAAAAAGAAGCATCTCTATTAAATCATACACATGGTGTTGCTTCAAGTGACAGGTTCCAAAAGCAGTGACTTAAAAATAAAACAAAAGTTTATTTTTCTTTCATTATAAATCTGAGGTGAAAAGCTGGGTCTGTCCTGTAACATCTTGTCCTGGACTCAGGTTCCTTTTCTTCTGTTGCTATACCACCTATAGGAGTACTATGCTTATGCACTTGATCCAAGATGGTTCAGATTCCTTTCCAGAAGAGGAAGGGCAAAGGGGAGGGCATATTCTGCCCTTTAAAGGTTCAACTTGGAAGGAGCATGGACCCCTTTCTCTCATATCCCATTGGCCAGAATTAGTCCATGGCTGTCTTAGTTTCAGAGGAGGCTGGGAAACATATCCAGGCTTTATGCTGGGTCACCATGTATCCAAACAAAATTTTTATTATTGTGGATGAAGACACAAATAGGTTTTGGGGGAAAAATAAGCAACCTCTGCCTTATAGTAATTACTTTTTATCAGTGGTTTTTTAAGGGGTTATCTCTCATGATTTTTGTGAGCCCTTCAAAGGAAGGAGTAATTTTTTCCATTCTCATTTCCCCAATGTCTGAGCCCAGCATTAAATAGGTATTCAGTCATTGTTTTGAATTATTGTTTTTGAAATAAAATGGCATGGTCTATGTAATTTTTTGAATTTCTTAAAGAATGGGGTCTATACATTCATAGTGTTCTTACGACATAGAAATTTTTGAAAAAGAAGGCTCCTTATTATATTATTCTAGTTTGATCATTGTCCCCGAAATCAATGATGCTATAAAGTATATAAATTTTATGGAAGTAGGTATAAATATAGCCAGTAATACAGGCTCTTTTTACTCAATATGAAAATGTCTTTGGATAATAAGTGGATTCCTATCTAAATTCATGAGTCCTCTTTATGGCATTTGGGTTAAGCCTGAAATGGATTAATCCTTTTCTGATAAAGTTTCATAAGCTATGATTTCTCTGGTGACCACATTTAATTAGATATTAAATAAACTGCTTATCTTTTTACCAACAGGTTTTATGACAGCATTTTTTTTCCTGAGCTGAATTTCACAGATTAGTAGCTAGCAGAAGTAAAAGAAAAAAAAATTATTTAGTAAATCATAATATCCTTAGAATAGATATTTTTAAATGCCCACATTTTAAATGAAAACTAAATTATTTAAGCTTAAAGTTAAAGAACAGAGATAGGTAAGATGGTATATATATATATATATATATTCCAGTGAAAATAAATTCATTTTGTTTTCCAAGTACTATTTTTTCCCTTAGAAATTGGCTATGCTTCTAAGTGGAAAAAAAGTCCATTTATCCTGCAAAGGCTGAAACATTTTGTTTGATAAGGTTCTGAAAAAAGCTTTAATTAAAACTTGAGTTTCTTCTTTTTTTTTTAATGCTATACATCACAGTGAGATTCTCCAACTTCAATATAATGACCTTCTGACTCAGCGTTTTTTTCCCCCCAAGTGTTAGAATGGAGAGGAGGGACTTGCAGGTCTTGTGAATGTTGAACAGCAAAGATTAATTTTATCTGCTGTTTTAGCAAAATCGAATACCACAGAGATTGATCTGGAAACACCAATGACCTTTGTGCAGATCAGAGCAAGAGAGATTCTGAGTTGCCTGCATTACTATGCTCCAAAACAGAAGGAAGATCAACAGTTGTCAGATTGCCTGAAGACATACAGTCTGTAAAGGGTTTAATTTTTCTCAGTTCTGTTCTGTTTCCCAAAGCACAGCAAATTTTTAGAAGAGTCTTAGTCTCTGGAAATTTCTTTCTTTCCATCAAATGGGAAGTGAAATGTTTTTTACCTTTCTCTGTTAATCCCTTCTCCTTCCCAGGTAAGCTTTAACTGAAGACTGTGTAAGCTAGATGAGTAGGGTAAGCTGTCTGGGAGAAAAAGGGCATGGCTCACCGGGGTAGGTAAAGGCTGGAGTCAGTTGGGGTTCATCTGGGTTCTTGGTTCAAAGTTCTGGCATGTATCTCAGATTAGTATCTTTGGGACCTTGGTGGTTAAACAACATCCAAGCTGCAGTGTCCTTTTCCACTGCTTTCGGTGTATTTTCATTTTAATAATTTAAACTCAGGTTGACCATAACATGTACCATGTTCTTCCTGGAACTTCATGTCCTGAAATTATCTTAGATTCTTCTTCTGTATCCATACCATATATTGTTGATTGTTCTTTTCAGAAGTCTCTCATATTCTTCCAAATCTCAGTGCTACCTTTCTGTTGAACTGTTATACTTACACACTACTTTTCTAGCTTTGGAATGTTGCCTAGGCAACTTCTCTTTAACAAACCCTGAAGTAACAAGCATTATCTGATTAATCATCCTAAAGATTCAGGTTCACCTCTTTCTTTCCTAGTTCAAAATATTGGCGAGCTCCCTATTATCTGCAGGATACAGACCATTTTTTTGACACACATAAATTAAGATAATTTAATTTCGTAATTCCTTTAAAATTTTTTAATTGCGATAAAAAACAGATAACATAAAATTTACCATTTTAATCATTTCAAAGTGTATAGTTTAAGTAGTATTAGTCTATTCATATTGTTGCACATCAATATTTCATAATTCTTGAGGTTTTATTTCCCTCAGAGGAGAATTATTAATCTTGTTACATCTTTCACAGGTTTTAAAGTATTCTAAACTTCAAGTGTTTAATTATATTCCAGTCAGTTGAAATCATTATATGCAATTAAGTGGATATTATGCAATTAAGTCCAGCTACTGGACTCTTTCTTGACCTCTGTTAGGATTGTGCTACTCCTTCTTTTCTTGGTGTCTCCTACATGAGTAAAGACTGTGCTTCACTGATGTTGGGTACTTGGTAACTGTTGAATGGCTATGTGGGATGAGAAGGCCATTGTTGATGTAAGACATTGCTTTTTCTGACCACCCTTGCAAGAATACAAACTAATTCTATGATGTTCAAATGGAATACAATTCAAGTACATCAAGAAAAAAATAACTAATAGTGTTAATTTAATCACTGTCTTTTATAGTGATTTAAATTAAAGAGAACATGCAAACGCAGCAAAATGCTTTTTCTTATATGATCTTATTCCAGTAAATGATTTGATTTTATTTGTTTTCTCACATGCTTTAGAAGCAAGTAAAATGAAAAAGAACATCATATTTCAAACTAATTTTCAACCTTCCAATTTTGTAGGATTAAAAAATATATAGTTTTAATTAAAATTCACAGATGGACTTTGCAGGCTCCGTTCCAGACCTGAGCCCTGGATTCTTTCTTTCTTTTTCCTTTTTTAAGTAATGATTGGGCTAGTTCCAAACAAGACTAACTAGCTGCAAGACGTTGGTCAATTCTCTTAATCTCCCTGGACTTCAGGTATATTTGATTAGACTCTATTCTATTCCAAACATCTTTTGATTCCTTCACATGATGTACCAATGACCAAAGTAAAAGTATAATTTAAAACACTGTCATTCTTAGCACTATATTCTGTTCTGGATAAGGTAAAAGAGAACCTTAAAACATTATAATACAACCTTAAGTTAAAATAAAAGCTATAAGTTTAGAATATCAAAAAAAATTGCATAAAGCTCATTAATTTTCTGTTTTATACATTGAATTAATTGGTATTCTGGATTATATACTCTTTCTGCCCTACATGTTTTCCCAGAGAGGGGGACTTTTATCCACTCTGATGACTTCATATACCATCTCTATGATTGCAGTGTATCTCTGGTCCTGACCCTCCTTCTCAGGTGAAAGGCCACATTTCTAATTGCTTTCTGGATGTGCCCATATGGATGTTTTTGTAGACACCCCATACTTAAAATGGCCAGCACTGATCATACTGCCGTGCCGCAGAGCAGGGGTGTCCTCTGAATTCTGTCTTGGCTAAAGGAGAGCCTTCCACTGGATTTTTAAGCTAGAACATTTGAACTCATTCTTGTTTGCTGTGCTTCCATCATTCTGCTCTGCTTCACCATTACTTTTAACCTGATGTAAGAAAGCGTCCTGAGTGAGACCCCTCATGCCTGTGTTCTGCCACCTCATGGCTCTTTGCCATTAATCTCTTCCTAAGTTAGTTAAACATCCACATTACTACCAGGCCTGTACTGCTAAAAAATATTTTCCTAATGAAGAGGAAATGAACAGGAAAAAAATAAAAGCGATCATATTACATTCTTGTTCCAATGGCTCCCATTGTTCCTCGACTTTCCTAGAGCAGCCATCAGTGTCCCCTGTGTGTATTCTGCAGAATATTCGTTTTGAGGGATGATAAATAGTTCTGTGAAAATTCTATTCAACTTAAACTGGGTTTTGCAGCCATATTTCTCAGCTCTGTTCTCCCAGAAGTATATTATGAGTCTCTGAAAGGAGACTATAGGATGCAGTATGTCCTAAACTTGATCACAAAGCATTTTTCTTTTTAGCAAAGCAATTCACGGAATTAGCATATGCTAGAAAATACTAACCTAGAAGATAAAAATCTAAATACTTGGACCTAGCATACAGAACCCTGTACAATCTTTTATCAGCTCTCCCCTCTAGCTTTAACCACGTGACACTGAACCAGGTACAATACTCTTCAGCCACTTAGAACTTGACACTGCCCCTCCTCAATGAACCATGCACTTTCATGTCTCCATGGTTTTACACTCAGTTTCTCCATACCAGAAATCTTCTGTATCTGCCTACCCTATCAATGGAATTGTCACTAAAGCTTTTTATCATCTCTGTGAAACTTCTCATGGAATGAGTTGTCTTCTATATTCCTTCACAATTCTTGTACCCCATCTATTACCTACCCATCCATCCACCCACCCACCCATCCATCCATCTGTCCATCCACCCACCATCCACCTGTCCATCCATCCATCTATCCATCTACCCCCCACCCATGCATTCATCCATCCATCCGTCCATCCACCCACCCACCTACCTACCATCCACCCATCTACCCACCCACCCACCTATCCATCCATCCACCCATCTACCCACCCACCCACCCATCTGTCCATCCACCCACCCATCATCCACCTGTCCATCCATTCATCCATCCACCACCCACCCACCATCCAACCACACACACCCACATCCACCCATCTGCCCATCTATCCATCTACCCACCCACCCACCCACACATCCATTTCTTCATCACATTGTTTTCATTAGGCTCACACAGCTGTCTCTTTTCTGGTCTGTAAGCTCCTAGGCAGGGTGGTGCCCATCTTATTCATCTTTATGTCCTTGGCACTGAGTTACAGTGCTTAATACACAAGTGCTTCACCAATTAATGCCAGATTAAATTTTTAAAAAACTTTTTAAAAATCATATAGCAGCTCTTTTCACAAAGGATTCATAGTATTTTGTAAATGAGCATTATCCCAGACCGGAGACTGAACAAATAATGTATCTTATTTCCTGTCAGAATTCTGGCTGGACATTAAGTTCTTACCAGAGAATAAATTTTTGAAAGGAACAGGTAGTGCAAGAGTAAGTTCATAGATATAGGCTTTGTTTGGGAGCAGCCGAACAGTAGAAAAGTCTCCACTACTCTAAGAGTGAATAGGAATTTGAAATCATAAAATATCACTAAGAAGACAAGTCTAGTTTCCTTAATATTCTGGTTGCAAAAAGTTCTTTAAAACAAATAAATGCTCCATAGTCTGGTATAAACAAAAACATCACTTATCCTAGCAAATGTTGAGAATAAATTGAAATCAAACGGACCCTGTACTGTCCTGGCTCCCCAACTAGATCTCACAGTGACATTAATGGAGGGTCTGTGGGTGGATCTAAACTAACATGGGCCTCAGCCAGCTCTGAGCATGCCTGACCATTTGTGGAATCACTGCACAGGAAAGCAAAACCAAGTGTTACTTCCACTGGTCTGTAAACCTCAATTTGTGGAGAGTTTCACTGTGCCAGGTACCAGTTATCTAGGGGTTTCACTTATAAATGTGCGGATCCCAAAAGGATTAATGCAAAGACTGTGAATCAAGTTTTCCATATCCCTCTCTTTTAGGTCTAATAGTTTAACATTAATTGCTGTGTGGGATCAAGCTATGAGAAGAGAATTCAGCCTTTGCAACAATGTTAAAAAAGATGAACAAACATAAAGAGAGAGGTCAGAGAGACCCTCCTCTTAGAGTAAAGAAAGTCTCTTTATGCCTGTGACCCCTGGTTCATGCATTGATGGTCACCATTTGAGAAGGGCAGCTGTGAAGCCACTGAAAGTAAAGCATGTGTGATTGTGTTTGTAATGATCAGCCTTTTTGTTCACCAAAGTGTGATGAAAAAGTATGGAAAACACCACCCTCATCATCAAAAAACAGAGCTTTCTTAGTAAATTTACTTCTCCAGGTACTGTAATACTTTAATGCTTATTTATAGCTTAACTTGGCACAGTAAATTCTGAAATTTACAATTATGAGTGAAAATTCCACCACTATTTTTAACCTATCAGTCAAATGCTACTGAACTACACATTGGATATTTTGGTAGTGGTAGTATTTTAAATGTAATTTTAAATATTCAAGCTCTTGGAAAATACTAACGCAACTTGAATAGGCATTGTATTGCATTTCCTTTGTATTGGCTTATTTACATCAGTGGATTTCTATGAGGAGTATTGTTCCCTAGGTAAAACAGTAGAATAATACATCACTTACAAAATGTACTGAGAGCCACATTTTACTGAAAATTACATGTTTAGAACTGCTTCTTTGTTTTAAATTAATAACAGTGATAATAAAATGCATTAAGAATTATTTAACATTCACACCTTTTGGGAGGATAATTTAACATACTAGACAAGCAACCATCTTAGAACATTGTGCTATTAATTTAAGCTTAAACATTTGGCTAATTTAGTCACCCATAAAGTAAAACTTTGGAGTTGATAAGGATCGTTAGTAAAGACATTATAGTAACAATGTCAGGAAGTTTGTGAACACTGGATGGATTAGTTCATGTGAAGAGGTTGTGGCAAAAATTGGTAAGCAGGTGCTTACGGTTGACATTGAAAATCATGAAGTTCAGTGCATGCCTTGCCTATCATCTTTGTTTTTTTACTTCTCGTGAAAGTACAATTTATACACAGAAAAGTTATCCTAACTATACAGCTTGAAGAACTTTAATAAATTAAACACATCTGTGTAACCATCATCCAGATTAAGACATGGAACATTACCAGACCTGTAACAGCCTGCACAGGTCCCCTCCCAGTAACCACCCCACCCACTCGAGAGTGACCACTCTCCTGACTTCCAACAGGAAAATCATTTGTGCCCATTTTTATACTTCATGTTATCACCTCTTTAGTTCAGCATTTTGTTTGTGAGGTTCATCCATGTTATGTGAATTGTAGATGGCTCTTTCTCATTGCATCAGAGTGGCCTTCTATTAATTTGTCCTTACCTATCCGTTTTTATTATAACTTTATCATTTCATTAATTTCATTTCTCTGATTTAACTACATACCAATTTACCTTTTAAGAGTTCAAATGCTATTCCTTTTACTGCATGTGCCACACAATCTTTTAAAACACGGGTAAATGAGGCAGCAATAAATTTAGCAAATTTTATGAGTAAAAGAAACTGGTAGCACATTTTCATTATTTGAAAGAGGTCATGTCCATGGCAGTGCATTGCAATTCTGAATATGTAAAAAGAAAGTGAATCTGGTAGAATGCCAAAATAAATTCAGTTGCAAGATGATGACAGAAATACAGTTATACTTAAGGATTGGCTATTGCCTTACACTTTATCATTGGCTGGATGGTATTTTTAAGAGAATAATTTAAAGCAAAAAAGGTAAATTTGGTTATGTTAGCCATACAAAATTTCCAGTATGCAAATGCCTTACATCTGTGTATTTGTTTTGTTGCAGACATAACCAGCAAGAGTTTAGGGATGAAATCTGTTTTTAATTATGAGAGCAGCTGTTGGAGTGGTAGCCATTTTTTCCCCCCTCCTGATGTGAAGTTGCCTGATTTACTCATTTTTGCCTGCATTTTTCAGGGTTGCTAGTGCAGAAAAGGGCCCCTTTGTGAGAGGTTGCAATTTGTTTTCTGTATGAGAGCCAGTGCAAATGGACTAAATCCGCACAGCAGGGGGGTTTTATCTGTCCTCCTCGTGCACTGCAAGCTGTCCTGCCTCAGCCAAGCACCAGAGACCTATAAAATCACCCGACAAATAAGGGGACTGGTAAGTGTTCTGGCAAGAATCTCAGGCAGCAAGCAGTTCATGTGAATTAACTAGGTCCTTGTGATGGGGTGTGGGGTGGCAGAGTTGGATGACGCAAAACTGGAACAGATGGTATTAACATACTATTTTGTTTTTAGTTTTGTAGATTTATTAACATACCTCTTTCCATTTCTGTTCAATTATTTTCACATCCATCAGGCTATAACATACAGGTTATCCAAACAAAGCAAAAACACAACTCGATGATCTTTCAGGTCATTTCTTAAGCAATTTTAATGCTCAACCCAGGCCTTTACAGAAGGGACCTATATTTAATTTCTTTAAATAATATGGCATAATAACATAAGGGGTTTGGGTGAAACTGGATATGAAGCTGAGTGAAGAGGATCTTTCATTATTAAAATTTGCTACATGGGACAGAATTGAAAAGTTTCACAGATTCCTTTTGTATACAGAAATCAGTGAATTTAACTGGAAATGATTGATACCATATATCAATTTTAGAAGCAGTGTCCATTTGTTCACTCTCCACATTATTTCAACTCTAGCCACACTCACCTTAACTCTTGAAGCTTGGTGCTTTAAAAATGAAATGCAGTTTATACCACATTGTAAACTTTAAAAATAAAAGACAAAAATGAAACTGCAAAAACAAAGCTTACTCTTGACAAACGGGAAGGAAGACACTTTCATACTTAGTTTTATTTTATATAAAAGGGGAAAGAGCTTTTCTTTCTCATGCTTGAAAGCCAGGGTTTCATAAGCTTTGTGAAGTGGATTTCTTCTGAAATGAGTGAAATTAAAGCTAATATTGTTTCAATTAATTCTTCTGCTCTGCTGCCACTTTCTGGAGCCATGTATTACTATTGCAAAACTTTTGAAGTACTCAGGACTCTAAACCTTCTGAAAACCGCTTGCCTGGCAACATTATTCCCTTTTTATTTTAATTAAACACAGACCAATGCAGAACAATTCTCTGAGTAATTCAGTCAATTAAAGCCTCTGTTATTCAAAGAATTCAGGGACAAGTGAGTTTCTCTCACCGAAATTGTCCAGATAGTTATGTTTTTGCCTCCTAGATCTTCTGAAGGCAATAGGTAAAGACACTGGTCCTGTGGCTCTTTGGTCTGGCACCTCAAATGGCAAACAACTCCAGACCCTTGGAGGTCAAGTCTCTCCCTGGTGAGCAGAGATTTTGCTGAGCATTTGATATCATTTGAGGATCTGTTAACATTAACAGTACTGGTAATGATAAAAACATTTAAAAATAATTTACAAGTGATCCACGCACACAAAAATGAGCCGTTTCATCTTGGATTGAAGAAAAAACAGAAATGATCAAGATATATGGAGAACATACCAATGACTGAAAAGTTGTAAGCCATTTGAGGCAAAATGGAGGAAATAGGCCAGATGAAGAGTGGGCTCTGTCCAGTCCTGCTTCCTCTACCATTTGAGATAGATGGTTACACTGGCTTCACGAGACCACCCTGTTCGAGGAAAATGGGGAATTAATCTCACACGCATACCAGGCTCTTCTGATAAAGCATAACTTTGATTTCATCTCATGTATTTCTGCTCTCATGATTGAGTTCTAATTAGCCCCATACTTTTGTCTTTATTAACAAAGTGTGGGTTAGCCCATGTACTTGAACTATGAATTAGGACTTAACAGGTTGTGATAGAGTATGTCCTCAATTACCCATATGTGTTAATTACTTGAGTGATTGTAGGGGAGTGACTCTGAATCCTAAAGCCCAGAATATTTTCAGTTTCTTCCACTGCTAAACCCTCCCCTGCCTTCAATTAGGAATTTTTTTTTTCTGTCCTTTCTGATTTTCTGTGTTTGGGTCTCAGCTCTCTTCTTGATTGCCTGGTTTTCCATTTCATTTTGAGTTAAATGCTCCATATTTAACATTTTCCTGCAGATCTGTAGTTAATATAATATCCTGGGTCCACAGTGTGAGGTAAGTTGGAACATCAGCCCTGGACAGTCACAGGAGTATATCCCGTAGTGAGCATGCCAGAATGAGACCCCGAAATTCAGATAACTGAGAGTGTGGTTGCTTAAACTGAATTGCATGTCTCTGTCACATTTCTGTTTTTCCTTTTGGTCACCTGAGAACTCTAAACTGCATCCCACGGCTTGGAAGTTTGGTCCTGAAATGTTTTTGCTTGCTTGTGTGCAGCCCTATAGCTTGAGGAAGGACACTGTGTAGGGCATTGCCAGGTCCTGACATTGTGAACTGCAAAAAAGCAAACTATTGGCATTTTTTGTCTTCTAACAGTCGTTAACTGAAGGCCCTCTTCTTCAAAAGGTTCTAGTGGTTTTATATTTTAGGTGGTTAACAGTCAATGGACAAGTTCAGGACATAAAATTCAACTGGTCGTCATAATGGAGTCATTTCCAGTGACACCTTGAAGTTCATATGAGAAATGACACAGATACAAGTTCCTATTGATTTGAGTTTTTAAAATAGCTCAGATTTAAAGGCAAATGACAAGCTGGGGAAAATTTACAGTCTCTTAATATCTTTAAAACACAAAGGGCTCTAAAATATCAATTAGAAAAAAAACCCCAATGTTCTGAAAAAAAGTGGGCACGGATTCTGAACAGACAGGTCACAAAAAGAAGACATCTAGTTGTCTAACAAAATATATGGAAAAATGAACATGAATATATGAAAAATGGACATGTAAATGAAATTATCAGTGTCATAACATGTTACCTTGGCAAAATTTAAAAACCATGTGAGCTGATGTTCTCATAGTCTCCTTATAGAAGTTTGCATTGTTAACTTTCTGAATAGCAAATTGGAGGATAAATGAAGAAATTTATAATATTATCTACAGGACTGTGTATCATAATTTCATTTAACACACCATGAAATTGGGAAAAATCTCTATTCCCTATATAACATTAAAACATGATTTTGAAGAGCACTTAATATTGTGAGAAAATTTTTATGATAACTGAAAAATGAACATATGAAAGTATATAGTGGTGATCTCAATTTTATGAATACATAGTCTATTACCAGAGATTACTTTGATTGGTGGCATTATAGATTATTAAAATTATTTTTCTCTTTTCCAATGTATTCTCACAACAAATAGGAATTACTTTTATAATTAGAAACAACTCACATAATTTAAGAACAACTTTGGAACTTAAAGTTCTCTTAGATTGACTATAAAAGTGTGTTATGCCAATACATATTTTGGTTAAATCAAATACAGTGACTGAAAGATATATTTTTTAATAGCAGTGATCTGGATAAAAGAAAATTGGTACAGGTAATAGCTGCCCAGGGAGGGCTAAATAAGAAGAAAATACCTGGCTCCGTGCTTCAGGTCAGCAAACCTAGCATTAATGGAATCAGGAAAAGAAAAGCACTTGCCACAAATCAAATCCTTTCAGAGTCTGTCTATTATTCCTTTGAAATCTAAAAATTACTACACATTGGGAAAGGGAAGCCGTTGCCTTTCTTCATGTCCTTCCAGTACAGTTGTTCATGAGATGGGCCGTGCCTCTAATTGCCACCTCATGCACATTCGTGCCAGAGTGTCATTATATCTGCAGTTAGAGGAAGGAAAACATTGACATTATGTCTGTCAGGGCTTATCTCGTGTCTTCTGTCCTGGCACAAGGGCCAAGTGTGCCAGACAGCCCTCGAGGCTGAAATGAGCTTGCAGAGCAGCAGGGAAAGGCAAACAGCACAATATTTATTTCCATAAGCAATGTTACGACTATGCATATGAAACTCAAACTCCTCTATTAACTTAAGTCAAGCAGTAGCTGAGACTGAATAGCATGCCATAACAATAATGGGGCTATAAACCCAAGGACATTGTCATGTGTTTTTACATTATAAAAAAATTGACCAGAAACTTATATTTAATTAAGGGTGCATGATTATGGTAAGAAGAGTAAGTTGAAAAGCCCAGATAGTGAGCAGTATAGACAGTAAGATATTCAGAGCAGTGTTTGCTTATCTAACATTGCTTATTATGCTTTATGGAATTCAGATTCTAGTGATACTCAGAGTTTAAATAGTGGATATGCAGTGGAAAAGAAAATGTTCAACATAGAACTAGCAGAACTAGGGAGTGTTTTTAAGGTAAAGAATAGACTGAAGAAAAATTGCAGTTAAAAAAAGGAGTTTTTTATGTAAGAATTTGTTCACCATGTAAGAACTTGTTCGTTATGCTTCAGAAGATAGGAGACTGATGAGAATTAGGCTTGGGTGGATTAATGATTGTGCATTGAGTCCCCTGTACAGAATTTCATTGTTGTTAACAACCATTTGATCAATAAATAAATATGAGAGATGCCCTCTCAAAAAAAAAAAAAAGGAGTTTTTTCCTCTCTGTGGACTCTGAATGGTCCTTTTTCATGGTTTATGAAACTTACCCATGAACTTAGTCTCACTCAGCCTTAGATCCTTGAGTGGTCTGAGCTCATGATCAGCCATTACTCCTTTTCCTTTAAGATACCTCTCCCTGAATACTTATTAAAATGAGCTATTTCTCAGGCACTTACTTTGCCCTTGAGAAAATGTAATTCAATTCAGTTCACAAGTGTGTTGAACACCTCATGTGTACAAGTTCCCTGCAGGTCTCTGTGTGATGTGAGAGTACCCTAGCTCCAGTCCTCATTTTTGAGACCAGTGGGGAAGAAGACAAGTGTATTTGCTAATTAACTATTCCCTATTTATGTCCTTCCAGGCTTTGGACAGACTTAATCACATTCAGCCCCGTCCTGCATTTATCGATTCCAGTTAAGAGCCCTTATTTGCTTGGTCCTTTTATTGATCATATCAGTTGTTCATCTCTTCCCTGCTGCGTCACATGTATGTGTGGCCCTGTGGCTTTTTCCAGGAGGAGAAACTTTGTCCTCATTGTCTTGATGATGTCCAGCATTTTCTATTTGTCAGGTAGGTTGCTGGGCTTGTGTCTCAGAAGTCAGTAATGACTACGACTTCATATTTTCGTTGATGTTTTGAGTTTTTAAAAATTAACTAGTAAGTAATTTTGGCATTTTCAATATTAATAAAACCCTCAGTCAAGCATTTTCTAAATTTTTTTCCCATATTGAGCTTATTAGCTTCTTTTGGTTTCTGCTGGGTTTTGGCTTTACAGTAGGCACTCACACAAATACTCACTAGTTTACCTTATTTTCCTGTGAATTAGAGTTTTTGGAGCAGCCTTCACTTGTAAACTACATTCAAATTTTCTTTTCAGATTATTTGGTTTCTAAAAAATGAGAGATGGCACTAACCTCATAGGATTTCTGCTCCTGAACCTCACAGGGAATGTTCACTGCAGCTGTCTTTGAACTTTACTGCCTAGGTGAAGGTCCTACATTTAGACCTTTGAATGAAGTTTCACAGACTAATGTGAAGTGGACATGTATGGACATGAGGAAGAGGCAGGTTTCAGCCAAGCTCTTCCTCTCATTTAGAGTGGGACAGCTCTGGGGTGGGCTGATGGGAGGTGATGAGTTCCTCCTCCTGGACAAGCTCTGGGAGGAGCTGGGTGATCACTTGGGAGTTATGACAGAGACATGCACAGCAAGTTGACCAGATGTTTTTCAGGATCCCTGAACAAGTCAGCCTCTCTGAGTCTGTGAGGACAGGACTGAAGGGTAGTGGGAAAAGCTGAGCTTTCAGCTTCTGCAGTGGCCACCAGGGCTCTCCTTTTGGAGACTTGATGCCAATCTGAAGGTCTAAGGCTATAGACTTCTCCATTCTACGTTGGGGCAGGATTGTCTAGCAAAAAGGAAGGTAATGGCCAGCCCAGTCGTGTAGCTGGTTGCTTTGGAAGCAGAGCTAGGCTATTATCTTTAATCAAGTGAAGGAGAAAAGTGCTTCCAAGTTAAATACAGAGTTTTAAAAACTGGTGCTCATGGGATTTCTACAACAGCTGAGATCTGCTTTTGTTTTTCTTGAAAACGTGGGGTCTCTGAAGGATTGGTGAGGGCTGGGGGTAGAATTAGAGAGCAGAGCTCTCCTCCCTATTAGAAACCCCTTCCAGCCTCAGACAGGAGCACATGCCAGGTCACACTGTGGCAGTGGTGGCTAGCTGGGAGATGGTGAGAGTCTGTGAGATTTACTGATTGGCTTCTGCCTGCACCCCCATTAGAGAGAACACCGGACATCCTGGGCTAGTGCTCAAACTTACGAAATGCAAGTCATACCCTTAGCTTTATAGACCAGGAAAGGGCCACTGGTAGTAAAACTCATCCTCCTGACTTAAGGCAGGACCGTACCCAAGCCATCTCAGAGATTTAAGAATCTATCCTATTTTTAAACTCCCCAAAAATGATCTCTCAGTCTCTCAGTTTAATATTATGAACTCTTTATGTCAGGAAATTAAGCTTTACAGCAAAACTCAGATTCTTTACACTTTAGTTCAAAGACCATTTTCTTGGCTATCACCCTCTCTCTAAGTATCTTCCTTGCATTTGAAAACCAATATAAATTGACTTTCAGTTTTCTCTTCTCCCCAGGTAAAATAATTTCAATTCCAGTCAATTGAATTTAGAAGAAAAAGTTTGCTAGGCAAATTCAAATCAAGTAATATAAACCCTTTTAGGAAAAAAAAAATGGTGTCTCTGCTGCTAATGTCCCATCTGAACTTCAGGCTACCTGAAATGAAGTAAAACATTTTATATTAAATTTGCATCACTGGAGAATTAATCGATTGCTGCCCATTTCCCTTCCAATGAGAACTGGAGTTTACTTTTCTTTGTAGGTTTTAAGGATTTCCTTTGTGAATTTAAAAGCAGTTGTGTGAATTGCAGAGATTTGAGAGCTATTGAGAGAAACTTACTCCATGATTCTAAAGTAAGGTTTCCTTATTTTTGCAAAATTTCATCTCTGTCTGGAACAGAAGTCATTAATCTTTGGAGAGAGTCATAGACCTATTTGAAAATCTGATAAAAGCTAAGAACCCTTTCTTAGAAAAATATGTATATGTATATACAGGAACTATTCCATACAATTTCATTGAGTCCCAGGACCTCAGATTCTAATCCTCAAGCCCTAAATAAGCTGCATTTTAATCAGAGGTGGAAATGAATTGTTTTGCATAAAACTTTTAACTTACAGCCAAGAGAAAATACATGAACTTTTTTTTTTATAAAATAAAACACATTCCTATTGAAATGTAGTTCTCTGTGACATAATTGGATATATACTTCAATTTAAATTGAAAATGCATTTTCATTTCTGAAGTATTCCCACCAGAAATCCATAATATCTAATAAAATTTAATTTTGAATAAGGAGGGCGTTAACCTCCTCCTTACAATGCAGGGAGCTGTGTAGAAGAGCCCTGGGCAGCCACCAGGGTAATGGTTTCTTCTTTGGCTTTGGCCACTTGCTGGGCGTGTGTTCCTGGGTATACCTGTCACCTTCCTGGACCTTCTTATCAGCAAGGTGCTACTTTCACAATCTGTTTCTTAGCTCTGTTTTCTGTATTTTAGTTTTTCATCCCCATGGCTGTGGTTTTCCAGAATTTGGTGAGATGTTAAACTTGATGCAGCACTTTTATAATCTAGGAGGGTGACTTGACAGAAAAAGCTGCATTTTAATCAGAGGTGGAAATGAATTGTTTTGCATAAAACTTTTAACTTACAGCCAAGAGAAAATACATGAACTTTTTTTTTTTATAAAATAAAACACATTCCTATTGAAGTGTAGTTCTCTGTGACATAATTGGATATATACTTCAATTTAAATTGAAAATGCATTTTCATTTCTGAAGTAGTGGAGAAAAGGGTATAATGAGGGGTTGGAACGAAGGACTATGCCCACAGTTGCCCATCAAAGCACATGTGTCATCCCATCTCAATCAGCTGGGTTCCAAACACTGCACAAAAAATGGAAACCCTGGTGCCTCCTCACTCCCAGCCAACCCACACACTTTAAGGCTGTAGAATATATGAGAATTCAGATTTCCTAAACAGTTTTCTTTATTTCAGTTCCACTAAATTAGCAAAATGCCATAATAAATGACTTGATTTCAGATTATTAATTCATACATAAATTTCCATGAATGAAACTGGCACCCAGAGATTTGAAATTGGGAAGACTTTCTTGCTGTCATTGTTACTATTTCATAAGCAGGCACATCCAGATTGTTCAGTCCAGATATCTTGATAATTTAGATAGATTGTTGAGGTTTTTCCTTCTTCATGTGGTACTTAAGACTATCTAATGCTACCCCAATTCACTGGGGTTAAAATGAGAAATCGAAATGACTCGGTGGGTCTGGGTGGATTCCATTTTCAGGTCAGGTGTGTATTGCTGACTACCCTAAAGGCTGTCAAGAGATAAGACCCAAATTGCTGGACGAAACTGAAAATCCAGTTTGCCTCAGAATCGGAGCAGGCGAACATTATCCCCAGGTTAAGGATGAGTTCAGCAGGCTTCTTGTTTGGCTCACGGGTGATTTCAAATTCCAAATCAAGTGTAAAATCTTAATATTCCCTTAGTGGTTGAAGCTGTGTGTTTCAGGAAGCACATTGTTAATTATCACTACCTTGAATTGGAACCTTATGATACGTTTCCTGTGTGTCACCACTGCACCTCAGGGCTGCCTCATGACACACCATCATTGTGGTTTTTCACACCATCGTTGTGGTTTTCCACACCATCGTTGGTCCCTCCCGGGGGTAGCGTTTGTTATGTGTGTCACGCCTCGGAAAGGCAAAGTGGCTAGGGTCTCCACTGGTACCAATGCGTGGATTGGGGAGAAGGGATTCAAACTCATTAATTAGCCTTTTGTTTCTGCAGTGTGATGACAAATGTCAGCTTTTGCACTTATTTTATACTGAGCTGCTGAACTAAAATCTCCACGCTGGGAAGAGAGCCTTTGCAGCTGCAGGAGCAGCAGTGGTTGGTAAGACAAAAGGTTGTCAGATTGTATAGAGACAGGTCTTAGAGAAATGCTGGCATCCCCTGGTAGTGAAGGAGAGCAGGTTATCTTTGGATCACTGCAGCGATTACTCATCCTTTTAGTGGTGTGCCTTTCATCCCTGCAATTAGCTTCTTGTCTGCAAGTGTTTGGATACAGAATCTGTGGTTGTCATGCAGTCAGTGTCAAAACCACTCAACACTGTGCCCACGTTTGTGCTTGAGTACATGTACTGATGAGCACACAGGTGTTAAATTCGATTGTTTTCAATCCATTGTATGAAGACGCCAGGCACCAGTGATCCTCTTGCTAAGGTTTCAGAAATCTAGGTTACAGGAAAATGAGGAATAATCAGAGAATTTTAATCAAATAGGAATTATAAAGATTTGCTTAATTAAAAAAAAATTTCATCACATTTTACCTAAGGGAAAAGAATAAAACAAGCTTTGGCAGAAAATAGATATGTAGACAAGATGTATACGTTTTACATGGCAATGCACTTGACTTCCATTTACTTCTATTGTATTAACGTAATTTGTACATATTCAATATCTCAAGTTCCTTATTCCCAATCTCGGGAAAAATCACAGGTAAAATGGTGCTTCAGTGGTTGGTAAGACAATGCAAATTAGAAAGGCAGCTTCAGAAATTCAAGAGCATTTCTTTTGCTTAGGGCATCTCGAGTACCCTGGCTCCTGGCTCAATATGGGGCTCTCATTACTGAAATGGCTTATTAATGCCTGCACTCCAGAAGAGGAACCCTGGGCAGGCACCCCTGCCCCAGAGCAGACCACAACAAAGGGCCAGCCTCTAAGCAGGCAAACTAATTAGAACAATAGCTACAGAAACAGAGTGGAAATAGGAGCGTTCTACCTGTAACAACAATTTCCCATTGAAGGTCTCATTTTTTAAAAAACAGAAGACTCTACTTAGAAGGGGCAAAACATTAAGAATTAGAGTTAGGCAGTTAGGGCCTTTGCACTGCAATGTTTACACCCAAATTGAAATGATGAGAATTATTTCAAGGGACCTGAATTTGTGATTACAATTCTATGCAGCACATATTTTGGGGTATCAAATTTAGGAGAAATTTGGGTCCATTTTAAGTGATTTTTTAAAATCTTTGTGAATAAAATAGAATAAAATATACCTATCTAGGTATTAACCTATCTAGGGGTTAATCTGAATCTGTGGGTAAAATCTAGTCAGAAAGTATTCTGAATTGGTGTAGGTAATAGGAAATGGAGCTAGTAGAAAAAATTGCTTATCTGCTCCCATTTTCCACCCTGCTTAAAACAATTTCAACAGACTAGTGGTCCTGAGGAGCTGTGTTCTCCCTCCTTGCATCACAGCTTAACAAAAAGGTATTTTTCTAGAGAGTGGGTGGACTGCTTTTTAGCTGCATCTGTGCTGTGATAACAAAGCACAAGACCAGAGCTGGTGAGGTAAGTGCTACTAGGAAATGGAAAGAACAGCTTTATCTACAGTGAACAGTCAGTATAGAGCTAGGAGTCATGGGAAGCTAAGTGTTTGGAAATTATACAAGGTATATCAGGCAAAAAATGAAAGGCATTGTGTGTTGTTTTAGAGTCTATTTCTATCAGACCAGGTATATCAAAAAGCATAATATTTCACTAAATAAAATCAGCAGAGGAGAAAAGCTTGTACATCCATATGTACTCCATGGTGCCAGGCTTAACAAAGGAATAAGAAAATAACACAATATTTCTATTGAATACAAGTGGTGACAGAGGTATAGCTTCCAATTCCAGGAGTTGGGTGAGAACTTTAGAATATATCCTTGCTTCCTCCCAGTTTTTTCATTGACTATGCTTAAAGTCCCTGACTACCTGGCAGTATTCTCCATCCTTTCTGGCCTCTTATAAATTCTTCACATCCCTTGCCACTGTCTGTAATAATCTTCTTCATCTTCTAGTTTATTGCCTGCCTCCTCAAAATATTAAGGCCCGTGTCTGTCTTGTTTACCGCTGTATCCGGGCACCTACAGCAATGCCTGGCATAAGGTAAATGGCCAAGAACTATTTGTCGAATGAATGAAAGTACCACCCATAATGAAAAGCAAGGTAAAATGGATAATCCAGGAAACTCTGTGTGGTGTCACTGCTGTCTTTATCTGACATGCCCCCACCTATGATGCCTATAAAATTATAGGAAAGGACATTGCCTGAGGCTTACTTGAATCAAGAAATAATGGATTACAGCAGCTCTGGATATAAGTAATTCTCCTGGAGTTGTTCCTGTCTAGACCTTCTTGCTAAGCAGATCTTGTGGGCTTCTCTGTGGCCTCTAGGATTTGAGGATAGACATGGGGATGATCAAGAAACCAGCCTCTGTCTTCCAAGCCTCGCATACTCCTTGTGGCCTCTGCACCGGACCCTCATTTACCCCGTTCTAGGGCTTAGGATATATTCTGGGTGGCATCCAATATGATAGCCCCATGCTCTTGGTGTTTGGGAATTTATTAGAACCACTAGCCTCTGGCAGATAGCAGCTGGTCTCCTAAGCTGGGAGGTTTCTGTGCCCCTGGGAAGAGCGCTGGCTTGATGTGGATTTCTCCTGTTAATGGATATAGGATGCTTCTATCTTTACAATATATAAACATGTCAGATTCTTTTGGTTTCCCTCTTATGACTTAGATAGTGGAAATCAATCTAAATCACTTTTTTCCCACCATAAAGTTTTGTTAAGTGGGCCTCAAGATACATTCCCAGATCAATCATACTGTGTTGAAACCTCCAACTGATACATTGTCTTTTGTTGCTTATTTTTTGGTTTGGCCCTGGGCCTGACTTCCCAATGTTGTGCTAGATGATAAGTTATTATTGAAACCAAAATGGTCCTCAAATTATATTTTATGATCATATTACCCTGCTTAAAGTTTTCAGTACAACATGGATCAAACACTCTGTGTTCAGTCAGCAGTGACTGACACCATGTGGATCACACAAAATTAATTCAAGACATGTTTTTTTTAATGTATATATTTTTAAGGAGCTTTCAGCCTTGAGAAGAGACGTGACATTTACATTTAAGAGTAGCAGATTGTGGTTTTGGATTAGGTGGAGATCATTTTGATTAGAGAGAAGAGGTTAGATTGTGAAGGGATTGAAAGTCAGCCAGAGGAGTTTGTCAGTTTTCCTGGGCGTAGTGGGAACCATAATGAGTTCAGGCAATGGGAAGAGATGTTGTGGAAGCCTAATCTTAGGAAGGTTATTCTGGGGTAACAGAATAGATCGAGGAGAGAGAAATGGGAGGTGTATGGATTAGGAAACTGTTGCAGGAGGCCAGCATGAGAGCTGAAGGCCTGGGCTGAAGGGATGGAGATGTGGAGATGTGGAGGAGGATGGACATGAGTGGAAGATGGTGAGATGTGTGACTTATCGAAGGAAAGCTGAGGACCTGGAGAAAGATGCACCTTCTGGCTGAGGTGAAGGAGAACAAATTGAAGATGGCTTTGATCCTGTAACTTAACAATGGAAAAGGCTGGTTAGAGTAATGATAGAGTAGATAGGAGAATTGATCTGACAATTCATTGGGTATGTGTATAGCATTGTCTAGATGTAAAAACCATTTGATCATGACAGCACTCCTCTGGACGAGCAGGGAAGATATCTTGACTCTCATATTATAGATGCTCACTGCTCTGAAAGCTTAGAAAATGCAAAGTGCATGGTGAATAAAAGTGAGAGGCTGGCATGGAGTTACCACTCTTAAGTTACCTGGTGCAGAATATGGCAAATTCTCATCTGAATATGAGATGATTGTAGATTTTGAGGTGATGTTAGAAAACCTAAGTGGAATGCTAAGGAAGCATTTGGAGATACAAGTTAGGTGCTCAAGACAGAAGTCCTAGATATGATTGTTAAATTAATGAAACAACAATTGAATCTCTTTGGGAAGGAGATTTAGAGAAAGGAGAGTAGGAGGCCAAGAGCTCTGCCTCAGAGACCCTGTATCATTAGGAGCAGAAGACCGCAGTAGGGCAGAACTGTAGGAGCAGGAGAAAGGCTGTGTAGTGTCTTGGAAGTAAAGCATAGGGAACATGCCAGGAAGGAGATGGGCAGTGTCAACAGTGCCCAGAGTGGTTATGAAGAAGGCTTATTTCTGTGCAAACAGAAGCTCACTGTTGACTTCTGTGAAGGTAGAAAAATAGCTTGGTGTGAACCTGAGCTGAGTGATGACAGATTTCAGATTGGTGGGTGATGATGAAAAAGAAATTTTGATTTCTAAACTAAGCTTAGTAGTGAGGAATGATGGAAGGAGGGAGAAAGAAAGAAAGAAAAGGAAGAGGCAGGGAGGGAAAGGTTTCTAGAAAAGCCACAGGCTCAGTGAGTGGGTTTTTCAACCTGTGAAAGACCTGCCGATGTTTGAAAGGGGGGTGGGAAGGAAGTGTTGGCAGAAGAGAGAGTCAAGATGATGGACAGGATAGAGAAGGGATAGGCTCCGGGTCACAGGTAAAAGGTCACCCTAGAGAATTCACTCTTCATCCTTTAGCACTGTAAGGAGGAGACTCCAGTTTATTGTCAGCTTGTGGTAAATGCCTCAAGAAAAATTATGGGGCACATCTTCTCACGTCTGTGCCTTCTGCCACTTTCTTTTCATCCCTATCAGAAAATTTCTTTATTTCTCACAGAGATGAATCATTTGTATGCCATTATTACTATGTTTTCCCTCTGTACAAAAACTGAGACTGAGGTCGATAAAACCTGTAAATGTTTTGTGTTTCTTGGAAGGAAAACATAATATAAATGTGTGGTATTATTGTGATAACTGTGTAAAATTTTGCAGGTCCTAATTATATATGACAAATAGATATTCAGGATTAGAAATACTAAAATTATTGGATTTGTTAGGTATTTTTAAAATATGGATCTAGATGATCTGGTAGAAATGGTATAGATTTCCAGTTTAATGACTTTCTATTGATAAAACATCTTTCTTCATAGACAGGGGGGTTTAAGCTGGATTTTTCCACCAATAAGTTTATTTTGTTTAAGGTAGGCTAAGGTCACTACTCACCAAAAGAGAAAATAAATGTCGCATTGTCTCTGAAGGAGGTAAAGGGAATGGAGTGACCCTGTGGCCTGACTGCCACAGGGAGTCTTGAAGAGTAATCTCGGCCATCTCTCACCTTTGCACCCCAGCATGAGGAGAGCAAAAATAAGAAAACTGCTCCTACGTTCCATTCTTTCTTTGAATCTTAGGAAGACAGCAAAAGTGTAGGGCAGAAAGCAGTTTAAATCCAAAGCTGGACTCTTTGAACTGTCAGCTTCTGTGTGCTTCATTTTCATCTTATTTCACTTCTGACACTTAAGGCTATGAATTTCTTCTTTGCAATGGCACATCACAAAATTTTGGTGCACAATTAAGAGGGTATTGCTTCAGCTGCCTTAGGAGTTGGGAGGAAAGAGGTAGAAGGAGGTAAAGGGTGAAAAAAGAAGGGCAGTGGGAAAATTGTACAGACCCCCCATCTAGCCAGAAGCTAGCATGGCTTCTCATAGGTGTTTTATGACAACCAGACCTTCTCTAGGCCACTATCTCCTTGCTTCTTACCTCATGTTTTACCCATTACTCATATATGTGGAGGGCATTCCTGCTCCTTGTTCTTGGTGTTACTGGATGCTGAACTGTTCCAGGGCAGTGGAAGCTGTCTCAGCTCCAAGTTGTCCCAAAGCAGAAATGTCAACTAAATTATCTTTAATGAAATCATTTTCATTTTTAATCATAGAGTCAACTAAAGGGGAAAAAAAGATTTACTTTAATTGCAGGCACTTGGAACACCCAGCCTGAGGTTAAATATCCTTTCATCTTGCATGATTGTGAGAGACAGAGTAGGCATTCTTAACTCTGTGAATGCTTATGGTTTGGGGATAATTAAATTTGGTTAGGGAAGAAAAATGAAGGAAATACATGGTTGAAAGGAAAATAGAGTCTCCATTAAGTTAAGGAAAAAAGGAGCTTTTAAAAACAGATGGGAATGAAGTTGATTGCTTGCCAACTTGGCACACCTGAAACGCTTAGGCATCAGGCTAGAAGAACAAACAGAAATGTAAACAAAGGTTGTTGATTCTCATTGGGGGATTAGGAAAGGGACTTCTCAGCTGAGCGGGACTTGAGAGGAGGAGGGCGAGGACATGTAAGGTCAAGGGAAAATCACAGATGGAAATGTGTAGGCACATACTGCGTTCAGGGAACAAGGATGATCTGTGTTTGGGGCTTCGTTTCTTAGAAAATGGTGTGATATTGAAGCAGAATTGAATGTACCAAGCCATGTTTTTAAGGGACAGAATCCTGTATCTGTGTGGGGGATAGAGTACATAATCAAAGGCAGAAGTCAAGCTGTTAGAAAACTATTGCAGTAGTCTAGGCACATGCCAGTGATGGCTTGAACTAAAGTGGCATCACTGAGTGGAGTGCTGAGGAATAATACAGAGAGATCCTGTCTGCCAGGTTCCATGGGCCAGATACTTCCCTTAACCAAAGCTGATTTCAGTCTAGCAGGCAGCTGTCACTGGGAGTGAGTTGAGAAGAGATGCACACGTTCAGTGAAAAAGCTGGTTTGAGTCGGCTCCGGCACACTACTGTGCCTACTGTACAGTAGGTTGTAGAGACAGATACTTGGTCTAGTTTTGAATGGTTTGAGTTTAACGTATCAGAGGAACATCCAGGTGGAAAGAGTCTAGCAGGCATTGGAAGCTTACAGCTCATGCTCAGGAGAAAGGGCAGGTTGAGACACAGAGATGAAAGTCATCTGCATGAAAGTTGTGTGAGGATAGGGGAAGTGAATGGGAGGGGGCCGGAGGCGGGAGGGAGCATTTACAGAAGTGGGCTTAGAACAGAACCTTGGGGAATATCTGTGTATAAGGGGTGAGATGTGAAAGAAGAAAAAACAGAAGTGAAGACTGGGACAGAGAAGGCAGTGGAGGATGAGAATCAGGAGAAGGCAGGAAGGAGTGGGTATCTAAGGCCCCAGAGAGTTCACAAACAGTGAGTGATGTCATCACAGAGTATAGGTGGTTTTGACTCCCAATGTAGGAGCATTAACATTTTAATCAGAACTGGCCCAGCATGGATTAATTTTCATAAAGTTCCTGAGGGAACATCACTAAGCCAATTTAATTCTTTCCCATGATCAGTTTTCCATAGAGTGCCGTTAGTCTTTTTCTAATTTTTCCCATTTTCATATTTATTTTAATGAAATTATTTGAAGGATAGTTTTCCTCATAAATATGATAAAGATTTATCAATAACTTAAAATCTCTGTTTTATTTTAGTAATTACATCCCTTTTTCATCCATTAATTTTTCTACTGAGGTCATCATTTCTGGGCCCACTTTCCCTGGGTCCTTTTTTTAAACCACTAGTGGCAAATGATCCTTTAGGCAATATTTCATCCATATGAATTTTAGTCTATGGGCATTATAGCCAGGTAACTTTTACTTTATTTTTAAATGCAAACCCATTTAGCCCATCAAAGTTAGTTCCTTTTCCTGACAGTTCACCTGAGTCACTAAGAGACTAGGTGGGAATCCTAATGCAGAAGGATGAAGTAGTTCGGAAAGATCTTTCTTTAGTCTTCCATATCATAAACTCAGGGGAGCTAAATAGTTAAGTCTCAATCAAAACCTATTGAGAGAAAATAATTTCAATGCCTCTATCGTAATAGCAATTTTTAAATCTTGAATTACATAATGCTTTAAAATAAACACCAAATATTTTATTTATTAGTCAAAATAATAAAAACCTCATGTATATCTTTGTCATATGACAATTGTGCTAACAAAGTCAAAGAACAAAACACCGTATCTAATGTGGTATTGTTGTAGAAGAATGACTAGTAGGTTTGCAAACATCACACCGGACCCCAAGACAAGCAGGGGGAGTGACCATCACCATGTGACTCAGCCCAGCTTCTAAGAAGCCACTGGGGTTGGTGCCATTTCAGTGTAATTTGCCACAGCCCAGAGGCTGGGTCTCAGGCTCAGAAAGCTTGTTTTGCCATGAAATTCTTGAGACTAAATTGACTGATAAAATGACCTGTGAGCTTGAAAGTCAATTGATTCATATAAGTAGGAAATGGGCTACAAATTTGGGAAAGACTATAAGATTGAGATCTGGCTGGCTTAGAAGAGAAAAGGAAAAGATGGTATGCATTCATCAGTAGTTCTCAGATGGTTGTCACCAGGCACAGGTTTACTGTGGTTTTCTAAGTATTATTATTTATCTGTCACACACCCTGGGAACGGAGGGCAGGACTCCATGGAATATTTGAAGTTCAGTAAGTACAATTCTGTACCTCCATCTCAGTGGTATGAAGGCCTTCCTAACAGGATATTAGTAATAGATTTAGCTAAGGCTTCTTCTTCCCTGGAGAAGGCTGAGGTGAATGCTTCATTGTCCTCTCTTTTTCTTCTGTTCTGGCATGGTTGTTTCAACCACTCTTCTGAACCACATGTCCTTTCTTTAGATAGGTGGCTTTAGATTACAGTCTAGTTTTATAGGTTTATCATTCATAGTAATATTTTAAAAGCATATTTTTTATATTTCATCTTTCATTCATTTTGTGTCATTTATAAAGTTGAAATATCAAAGAACAACCTCAAAGTGTAGTTTTGAGGCAGTCTAACCCCTTAGAACCAACAGCCATGACATCCTTAATCTTCCTACCATAAAATCACTTGAAGACTAATGATTGAGTTGAATTACATTGAGCACCCACTGATGTTTTATTACACTTTTTATTTTGAGAGTGTTGTAAATTAACATAAAATTGTGAGAAAGAATACAGGAAGATCCCATGAACCCTTCCCATTCCCACCCAATGGTAACATCTTGCAACACTGTAGTTTAATATCATAACCAGAATATTTACATTGGCACAGTCAAGATACAAAATAATTTCATCAATACAAAGATCCTTCATGTTTCCCTTGCACCCAAGAAATAAATCCTACTTGAACTGGTTCATAATGTTTTTATATACATTGTTAGATTTGATTTGCTAATACTTTCTGAGGATTTTTGCATATAATACTTGAGATCTCTCCTTTCTGAGATCGTCTTTTAGTACCATAAATTTCTCTTTCAGCTCTGCTTTGGCTGTATGCCACAAATTTTTTATTTGTTGCATTTTTTATATTTGTTCAGTTCTGTGGGTTTTTTGTTTCTTTTGAGTTTTCTTCCCTGACCCATGGAGTCTTTAGAAGTGCATAGTGTAATTTCCAAGGGTTTGGAGATTGTCCTCTGGTCTTTCTGTTATTGATTTCTAGTATTATTTCATTACGGTCTATGTATGATTTCAGTTCTTTTAAATTTGTTTTAAGTTTGTTTTATGGCATAGAAAATGCTCTATCTTAATGAATGTTCTATGGGCACTTGAAAAAAAATGTGTATTCTGCCGTCATTGAGTGGAATTTTCTATATATATATATATATATTAGTTGGATCTTGTATTTTGAATGTGTTGTTCAGTTCTTCCTGATTTCTTCATTATCTGTCTTGATTTTCTGTAGTTATAACGATTGCTGAAAGTGGGATATTTATGTCCCCAGCTATAATTGTGTATTCATCTGTTTCTCCTAGCTCTATCAGTTTTTAGTTCATGCATTTTGAGGCATTTTGAGGTTGTTTTGGACATATACTTATATGTTTGTTATGCTTCCCAGTGATTGTTTTGTAATTACATAATATTCCTCTCTGGTATTTTTCCTTTGTCTTAAGTCTGCTTTATCTGATAATAGTACAACCATTTCTTCTTTTTTTTAAAACTGATGTTTGTATGGTATCTTTTTCCATCCTTTTATTTCAGTCTACTTATGGTATCGTATGAAGCAAGTTTCTTATAAACAGCATATTGTTGACTCATAGTGTTTTATCCACTCAGACAATATATATATATATACATATATATATATGTATATATATATATATATTGATTGGTTTACTTAGACCATTTACATTTAAGGTAATTATTGACTTGTTTGGGTTTAAGTGTTCCATTTTGTTTTCTGATATGTTTTCACTGTTTCTCATTTCTCTGTTTTTCTTACCTTACTTTTCTGCAGGTTATATGAAGAACTTTTAAATGACTCTGTTGATTTATTTATTTATAGCTTTTTAAAAATACATGTCTTTGTGTAGTTTTCTTAGTGGTAGCTTTAGGTATTATAATATGCATATGAAGCTTCTCATGGTACACTGGTATCAGTGTTGTGCCATGTTGACTTAAATGTAGACACCTTGCTGCCATTTGGGTATCTGCATCCTTTCTTCTTTTTAAATACAATTGTTTTAAGCGAAGTGTCTCTTCTATATACTTTGTATAGTACATTTGATGGTATTATAATTTTTGCTTCAACCATAAATTTTACCCATTTTGATATTCTTTTCTGTAGTTTGGAACTTTCTTCTGTTATTTCCTTCTCTGTTTAGAGAACTTCTTTAGGCCATTCTTTAAGGGTAGGTTTGCTAACACAAATTTTCCTAGTTTTCTTCACCAGACAGTGTTTTTATTTCCTCTTTCTTTTCTGGAGGATATTGTCACCAGATACAAAAGTCACAGATAACAATTGTTTTCTTTCAATATTTGAAAAATACTGTGCCATTTCTTCCTGGCCACCATGGTTTCGGATGAGAAATCTATTTTCATATGATTTGTTATTCCCTTACAAATCATGCACTTTTTCCCTCTGGCCACTTTCAAGACTTTTTCTTTGTTTTTAGTTTTCAGAAATTTAATTGTGGTGTGTCTTGGTATGGATTTCTTCGATTTTTATCCAATTTAGAATTCACTCAGTTTCTTGAATATGTGACTTAAATATCTTTTGCCAATTTACGAAGTTTTCAGGCATTTAAAAAAATACTCTTTCATCCATATTCTCCTCTCCCCTTCTGGTACTCTGGTGATAAAAAATGTTAGGTCTTCTCTTACTGTCCTGCAGGTCTCTGAGGTTCTGTTCATTTTTTTTTCAGTCTATTTTCACTCTATTGTTCAGATTGAGTAAAAATACATTTATATGTGTTCAGGTTCATTGAGTCTATCCTCCATCATCCATACTATACTATTGAACTTATTCAGTGAATTTATATCCATTATGTATTTTTTATTATACAATTTCAATTTTGTTCATTTTTTTATAACTTTCAATATTTTTACGAGATTTTTTGCTTTGCATTTGTTACAAAAGATTTACTGATTGTTTATAGGATCATTGAAACATATTCATGAAAACTGCTGTAAAGTCCTTATCAGATAATTCTAACATCTGATCGTCTCAGTGTTGGCATCAGTTAACTGTCCTTTCTCATTCAATTTTGTGATTTTTCTGGTGCTTGATCGGATGGGTAATTTTAAATTTTATCCTGGACTTTCTGGCTATTGTATTAAGACTCTTCCCTTTTAGGTTTAGTACCCAGGCTACTTTTGTGGACTGTGGTTACAAAGACATTTAATGTTCAGAGCCTTTGTGGTGCTATTTTGGTCCACTTGGTTTATCTCGTGCCCTGGTGCTGTTTGAGAAGAAAGGAGTTTCTGCAGACTGGGTCCCTTGAGGCCTTTAAGCCAGAGAAGGGAGTATCTGGCCTCGGGGGGGACATGGATGAGCCTCCCTGGCAAGTGCTTGGGGTGGGTAGGTGGGGCTCTCCTTGCATGGTATGTCTTGCAGGGGGCAATCTGAGGCTGAGCAGGGTAGGAGAGTATTTCTCCTGGCCAGCTTGTCATTGGGAAATCTGATCTATCCCCCTTACCAGTTCTGCCTAACATGGCATTGCTGATAAGACTCTCATTAATCAATTTGCAGAAGGAATGAGCCCATCTGGGCTAAGTTCTGTTTGGACAGGTTATGGGTTGGGAAATGCTGGGTTCAGGCCACCTTCTTCTACTGGGCAAGGTGGTCCTGAGATGCCTTGTCACTCTCTCTGGATCTCTGGACCTAGGGTCCAAGGCTAACTTCTGGTCTTGACACCTTTTTGACTTTCCCTTTGGCTGCCCTTTGTGTTACCTCCAGGCTTCATTTTTGTGCTTAGAAGGAACAGGGAGAAGTGAATGTGCAGCATCCTGCCCAGACCTGACTCCCACAGCTCAGTCCATAAATAGTTTTGAGACCCAGCTTGTACAGCCTGTGGAAAATGCAGAGACACATAACCTGTGTAACCTTTGTGTGTCACGTGGGCTGGCCAGTTGGGAACAAAGAGCTAAAGAAAATGGCAAAAGTGAAACCGCAGATGTCTCAGAGCAAAACATGATTAATTGTCAAGTGAGTGATATGGGCAAGAAACACTAGGGGCTTAGAGGGAGGAGAGATCAGCGTATCTCCTAGCCTGACCCAAGCAATTAATAACCACATGTCTCTGTGGTCATGACACCCGCAGAGTATGATCTTCAGATTAAAGAGGCTTCTGGGTCTTATATGGAACCAGCAGCTGGAAAGTAACATCCAAAACAAGACACCGTTCCCCCACATCACCCACTCCCTGCTTCACTGTATCCCTGGAGGAGTGGGAGGCAGGGTGGTGGGGAGAAATTGGGGAGAATGGCTTTCAAAGCACCTGAACGTGGTGACTAAAATTCTGAAGAGAGTGACTAAAAAGCCAAAAAGGTGTGTGGCTGGCTCAGTGTGATTACCAGCTCTGAGAAGTCAGGTAGCAAGCCCACCCTGGGGAAGGGCATGTGTTGGTGGGGAAAGCCTGAGGCACGGGGCTGTGTGACGGGAGGTTGCAGGTGTGGCAGCTATGTGGAGACAGCTCAGAAGGACATAGCACATGGCATCATGGAAAAGGCCAAAGGCGGAGCCTGTCCTACATTAGCACGTCAGCGAGCTGAGGGGCCTGGAGCGCGCACCTCTTTGGTTTGTGCTGCTGCTTACACCCTCTCAACTTTGGTACCTGCAGATGCCCCTTCCCCACCTGCTCCAAGCTCCTGGTCCCATTTGGAGGGTCCCTATCCTGGGTAGTGTATAGGCACAAACGAGGGGTGAGGGAGGGAAGGCAGGATAAACAATAATGAGATGTAGTGGCAAGTTTGATTTTTTACCTAAAAGGCTTGTATTATGAAGTGTAACACTTGATAGAAGGGAAAATGTTTGGGGGTTATTAAAAGGATAATAGTATTTAGCATATTGGTAATAAAAAGCAACATCCCAGCAGGATATCTGAGTTAGTCCATACAGTGCTAGTGGTTTTTTTCAGTAAACATAAAAAATAATTGTAAGTAGTGATATTAAATGAAACATCAGAATGACTACTTTCCTTGTAATAGTTAAGAAAGTGTGAAGCTATAAATGGCCAGAAATTTCTAGTTGAGTCTAAAAATCACAGGAAAGAAACCTGTGTTATTATTACTCTTGTTGTTGTTATTTAACTACAGTTAAAAATTGAAAGGTGAACTTGGTGAAGGGGGGAGCCTAGTAAACATAATGTTCTTCATGTAATTGTAGATTAATGATAACAAAATAAAAAAATAAAAAATAAATAAAATTAAAAAATTGAAAGGTGAGCACTGGGGAGTGATTGCTTAGATGTGCCCTTCAAGGAAAGGAGGGGCTACCTTCTGTGTATACACTCCCAGGTCTCATTTACTATAAAATCTTGATGATGCCAGTCCACTGGTATCATGCATAATTTTAAGAAGCAAATAAACAACAAAACACATTATTTTATTGTGGCTTATTCTGCATAAGTTAAAAATCTGTTTACTTATTCAACAACAAAATATTTATTGATCATGAACTATGCACAAGGCATTGGGAATATAACGTGAACAGAACACACTAAAACCCCTGTCCTTGTTTGTTCTGTCTAGACACTATTGTGATGTCTGGGATCTCTTGCTTAGGTGTAGCTGTGATGTGGTGTGGTACGGAGAAGCTGTGAACCATAGCATGTGTCAAGAGGAAGCTCATTTGGAGTTTAGGGGGTGGTGCGCATTGCAAGTTTGCTTTAACAAGAGTGGACCGTGTTTACAAGCAGATAGAAAGGGGAGAAATGTCTAACTGATTTTAGGAGGAAAATGGCTAATAATCTCATGTGTATTTATGCTTTACACTATTTTTAAAAATATAAATTGCTCTTTCCATTCCATTTAACAATCCATTATTGAGTGTTTACAAGGTGCTGGGCTAAAAAAAGTACTCTTTGGAAGAGGAGTTGTGAGGAAGAATTTTTGTTCTTTATTTCCCTATTGAATTAAGAATGTTGTGGTCATGTGAGAAAAATTCTTTTAATAAGGTATGCCTAGGCACTATGTATTTGAAGCCAGTCCCGCATAACTTTCCTCCTCATGCCACATGTTTAGGCAGAACTAGACTTTCTCCTCTAATGTCATACCTTTTACTTTCCACCTCCAACTCTTTGTTCATCCTGTTCCTGATGATGTTCATATTTCTTACCTTCTCCTCAGAGAAACTCAGGCTGTGGAAACTTTATCCATCCCTTAAAATTGCCCCCTGGAGAAACCCGATCTTCCTGTAAGTCCCCACAGCCTCCAGCTCTGTGCTTCCCAGCCTTCCTGGGTTACTTACCTTTTATTTACAACCTCCCCACCCACATTAGATTGCCAACTCCCTAAGGACCAGCCTGTTGCTTACCAGTCTTTGTGGATCCCTCCAGGGATTGTCCACATGGAAATTGCTCAGTAAATAGTCAGTTGCAGTGTGTAACACACTTTCAAGCTATGTGAATAGAACTTATGTGTTTCCACCCGTTTTTCCAGGCTCCACATCTACAGGTCTTCCTAAGCTAGACTTAGCATTTCCAAAGCCTTTGTCTTCCCACTTCCTCTTGGTTGGTCATCATCCCTCTTACCGTGTGTCTCAAACGGAAAACAGTGTTCTTACTGGGGCCGACTGTAGCACAAGGCCCAATCTCCTCCTTTCGGGAGGAAAGCTGCCCACCGGTCTGAGAGTCATCTTGTTTTAATTATCACGGGGAGGTCTAATCATCCCGGAATTCTTTGAGCACATAAAGAGTAGGGGCCACAGTTCCAGGCCTTCGTCCCTGATGCCTGCATCTGTGGGCCTGCAGGACCACCTTGCACGGGTTCCCCTGCCTCCCTTGTTTTAGACGCTGAGAGCACATCAGATGGAACAGCAGTCTCCCCCTCTTTCCCCCACACTGAGTGGACTTTCCTGTGAAAAACTATGAATGTGCAAGACTTCATCTTCCACGAATATTGAGAGTTTGCTTCCTTTTGGCCTGTTCCTGCTTATCTGAAAGATGTTTCTAACCTGGATGATCCATTTGGTCCTGTAATGCTTCACAACATCTTTGCAGACAGCACGCCTTTGGACACCTGTGGAGACTGACAGCTGGGAAGCTGGTGCTTTTCTGACTCTGTGCCCTATCTTTTGTACTCTAAAGAAATCACCGACTCACTCCCATTTCCTCCTCCCTCCCTCCTTCCACATCCCACACACATATACATAAATGAATTCTCTGATTTGACAGGCTGGGAAGATAAAGTTAAGTGAAATATCATACTGGACTATTGTCCTTTGATTTTAATCTATTTCTGCATGCAACTCTAGGTGTTAAGTAGTGCTCCCTTTCCTGTAAAGGAGTGCTACGTTGTAAAAAGTAACTCTGGAATATTTAGGGGTCAAGATTTAATTAAGTAAGGCATTTAACAGGTCTCTACCTAATGGTACATGGGCACACACATACACACACATGAATGTGAAGGGGAATTTCTAGTTCATGCATTATATACCCTTTTTCAGATTTTATGGGCAAGGGAGTGCATGTTGTCACTCTATACCAAGGTGTTAGCATAGGGCCAAGTATTTAGTACTACTCTCCTCTGTTTCTGCTAAACCTTCCATATATTGTAATTTTGGGGGTAGGTGCTTATATTATTTTGTTTTATTCTTAACCTACTTTCACATTGTGGTTCTCATTGCATGGAGCTCACATTTCCTCTTCAATTGAATGCAAAAGTGGTGAATTATTTAGTATCGATGAGTTCCTTATTTCCTATCCCATTTCCTGTTCTTTCTCAGAAACTCCTTGCCAAAATTGCCTATCACCACACTCCAGGTATGATCTATCACCTGTTGCTTGGTAATGCTGAAATGTTCAGTCATGAATAGAGATGGATGCTAAACACATGTGCCTCTGAAAATTCTTTAGTGGCAAAATTTTGAGTGGTCAAAAGTAAGTATATTTCAGGAATGTTGCCAAATCATTTCAACTTCTTCTAACAAAAAATGAAAGCATTGCAGGTGAGGGATAACTTTTGCATTCATTTAAAATCAGGTCCTCAAACCATAGCTTACTTATAAAAACTAGATACCAGGCTTTATGGCAATCAGCTTAAGCTAAGTTATGCCACAGTAGCAAACAGTCCCCGGTTTCGTGACTTCCGATATAGTGGTTTACATTACGTGTCTATCACTGTAGCATTTCAGTTCTGCTTCAGGAAATACTCATTCTGAGACTCGGTATTTTTTTCTGACACCCATATAGGAGGGCCTGGTGCTTGCTCAGTGTCTTCCTCCTTTGTTCTCAGTCTCTCGCGCTCAGTAGGCACATGAGTCAATTCTTCCTTTAATTTAGTGTCCCTATAGTGTTGCCTTCACTTGTGCTAAGGGTGCCTTTGGGCTAAAATGATATATATATTAAAAACCTATTTTGTGGACCAAGAAAAAAAAAACTATATGAGGAGGAAAAATGGAATAGTAGATTTTTGAAGGCTATTTACACATACATACACATACATAGAGAATTCTCACATGTACTGCTTTTCCTTTGCCTAGTGCTGTACCCATATACACCCATTTTGACTAAAGCCATCTTCATTTTTGAGTAGTTATAGAATTTGTCATTGTAAAAACATTTGAAATCCCAGCCTCCCTGTGCCACCACCCCAGCAACAGTCCCAACAGGAGTTTATGTTTATAGCTGCCTGTGTGTAGAGGATTCTCTGGGCTCTCTGAATATACTCGAAGAAAGCCAAAGGAGAGATGTCTATACCTTCTAAAATGTAATGCCTCCCATAAGGACACTGAAATGGTTTGATGGAATGGTGTCCTATTTCCTTAAATGATAAGCAAACTGATATAAAAAAAATTGGCATGGTAATTATTAATTTAAAAATATATTCTTCTGCCAGTATTTCTGCAGAATTTTGTTTTTGCATTAAAATTAAAATTTTCTTTAATATTAAACTGTACTCAGCATTGGCTATAAGAGCTTTAGACATTTCTTACGGGAACAAAAGTCTGTCCTGTGGGTACCAGAAATATGACAAGTGTGGCAGAGTCCTAACTGTGTTAAAAGTCATTTCTCTTTGCTTGTAATACACATCTTTGAGTTTATGGCAGCGTTTCCTGTAAAGATGTTAAACAATCATAAGAATTTTTTGGAGGCACTGCTCAGTCAAAATGTCTTGGGTGCACAGTAGTAAAGTGTCACGGAAGAAACTTAACAGTTTTCTATAAATTTAATTGCTGCCTTGAAGTAATTATGTCTTGAGAACAGAATACTGTATATATTTTACGATCCATCAGTTTCTTTTTTTAATAGGAGTGCTGTGCTTTGTACAAGTCAATTATTTTTGAGAGTTTCTGTAATTAATGTTTAATTATATTTTATTATCCTCATTTTACTGCCTCACCTTGGTGATAATTAGAGCATTTCTAAACACCGTACTTCCGTAGAATGTTTTTTTTTAATGTGTATACTATTACTTTTAACATTCTACAAAGTTTCAGAATATATGTTACATGTATGTCACTGATTACTGGAAAATACATGAAATCCATCTTCCGTATACTCGTTAGAGTAATCCTAAAATGTGGGTAAAGATAGAAAAAACGGTAAGCACTGTCTTCTCTGTGTAATTTCAGAATGGAAAATTGTTAATTAAGTGGTTTTTTTCATACCACAGCACTTTAATTTCCCCACATTTATATAATGCTAAATGTTTAGGAAAAGACATCACCAACTGTCAGTAGGATGTATTCTTTGAGGATTTGGTTTGTGTGCAATCGAGTAAAGAACCTTATCCCTCTATGCCTTCATTCATACGCATTTGCAGTCTCAGGAATTAGCATACAAGGCAAGTGAAGCCATGACCTTGGCCAAGGAGTCAAACCCACCCGTCACAGTCTCCATTCGTTCGTACTAACCTCCCCAGCGACTCCCGCGCTGCAGGGCGAGTGCCGTCTCTCCTCTGCTGTAGGCTGTTATCAGAGGAAGTGCGGACCAGGGAGCCTGAGCCACAGGAAGGCAGAAGGCAGTCCACCCCCTCCGGTCCCACCCACACAGTGCTGTCCCTCTTGCTCCTGGGCTTGCTGCTCCCTGTGTTAGTTCTGCAGTTGCTACCATCATCACTTTGTCTCCCATTTGCACACCATTTTCTTGCCTATTTTTAATAACTGAAATTTTTGCTCTCTTCTATATAAAACACAGCCTCAGAAAGGATATTGTAAGATAACTTACTCAATTCATTGTTTAGCCATATCTGTATAGAATGAAATAATAAATTGTGGTAAATATGAGAAGTTATGGCTATTACTGATCCTCAGTCTTCAAAGGCTCCTAGACAAATTTAAGATTAACCAGAGTGCACTCTTATTTAAGTGGTATATCCTCTTCTAGGTATTTGCAAATTGAATTTATGGTCATTTTTCTAAGGAAGGTAAGGGAAAGGAACATTTGGGTGTATCTGTGTGAGTCTGTTTCAGATGCTTTTTCAAATGTGTCTTATATAATCACTCTAAAACCCTTGTGAGTTAAGGAGTATTATCCCCATTTTTTACAGCAGAAGAAAGAAATCTGAAGACATTAGATTCTCAACCAAGAGTCATACAGCTGCCAAGGGACACAGGCACTACCAAGTGGCTGTCCCCACTTCCCCACCTCCAGATCACAGCCTGTGAATGTGCAAGTGCCTTTGAAATTCTGCTAATACAGACCCCTTTTCACATTTCAGAGCCCAGGCAATGCATATTACTGCTGGATCCCAAGGCTGTAGTATGGGGCATGGTGTTAACTGAGCTCTAGATGATGCTTCAAGTTCCCCAGTAAGGACTAACACTTACTACTCACTGGCTGCCAGGCACTGTTTCAAGCCCTTTCTAGATATTACCTTCCTTAATCCTCTTACTGACTTAGCAGAGTATAGCACTCATGTTACCTCCATTTACAGGTAAGGAAACCTCAGCACAGAGAGGTTAACAGCTCATCTGAGGTCCCATAGTAAGTTAGAGGGCCAGGATATGCAGCCAGCTGCCTGCTTTCAGACCCCACATTCTTAACCATGAGGGTGCATCTGCCTTGGTGAAGTCAGTCCTTTGAATCAGGAGCAGAAGAGTCCTGGCAAAGGGAGATGTGCCAGGGCAGGGGGGTGGGGAGGCTCCTTCACTTGATCCCTGCTCAGTCGTGAATAGTCTAGCTCAGGTCCATTTTTTTTGTTAGGTAGCTATTTTCCAAGTAAAGTGTAGACATAATCATACCCAGGACTGGGAAATCATGGAAGAAGGAAAAGGAAGACATTGGTGGGCAGGTCAGGGTGAGCATTTTGGGGGGTTGGTGAGGACACAGAGGGAACCGAGTGAGAGTCTGGGTGCTTGAAAAGCAAAGGGCTTTTCTGAAGTAAGGAGGAGAAGCTGAGCCCAGCTGGTACTGCTCCCTCTCTAAACAGCGTGTCTTAGTACTTTATTTACCTCCTCCAAACAGTCATTCTGAGAGTTCAGTCAGTTCCAGGGCTGCAGAGAAAAATCAAGTCATTGTAATACAACAGTATTTGCTCATGTCCTGCCCATGCATAAGATCAATCCCCACTCAGACATCTCTTTCCTAACCTTTCATCTGTCCATCCTGTTTGTCTCTCACTATGGGCTGTTGTGAACATCTGACAATAAGCTGTAGGTACAATGCAGTTTGGAAATGTTATGCACAGATCTTACCACTATGGGACTTCATAATGTCAATGAAATTGATTTTGGAGAACTGCTCAAATCTGTATAGGCAGAGCCAATAACAGATAAGCATTTGGCAGAATTAGACAAGTTAATAATTAAGGAGAAAAACCAACCAGCATGATGGCATGGTAGGTATTTTAAAAAGAAGAGAAATCCTTGGAAGAATAACAGATACCATCAATTATTTTTGCAAACGTAATCCTCTTCATGGAGCAAACATCAGAAAGATGTTCTCAAGGGCAATCATGTAATTTTTGTCAGATAAGTGATTTTGAAGAAAAATTATGACTTGATTATCATTCTTTGCTTAAGACTGAGTGGGTGATTTCAATTAGAACATAAAATATGTTAAGCTATAAAACAAAATTCTCTGTCTTAGATTTTAGAATAAGTAAAAGCTTATTTCACTATTTCATGTAGAACCCTAGCTTCTGTTTTTGGTGGCTTCATTTTACTTCCCTTTTTGGTACCAAGGCAGATAATGTGCACACAAGCACATGTGTTTGGGTGTTGGCATATACATTCTCATTATTAATTATCTTATTTCTGGAGCATTAGTTTTCTACCTACAAGTCAGATTTTTTTGCTGTCCTGACGTAAGTGTCTTAAACTTCTCAGGAGTTTGCTGTAGTACCAGTAAGGATAGAAATACACACACACACACACACACACACACACACACACACATGTATATAAAATAATACAGTTTTAAGTTAATAGACTGATGTGTGGGTCTGATCCTCCAGTTGTAATTTTGCGTAGGAGGTGTTTATGAAATACTTGCTAAGTGGATAGATAAATTCCCCACCTATAAGTTTGGAGTGGTTAAACCTACTCTTTTAATCTTAATTTTGTAAACTAATATGATTTCATGAATATGGCGATTCATTGAAAACTCACACACATGTACACAAACCACTAAATTATTATTTGGCCATACTCTGTTCCTTATTATTGGTATTTAAGAATTACTGTGATTATTCATTCAAAGAACAAACATTTAATTGTCTCCCATGGCCCAGGCTCTCAGGGATAGAACACTCTGACTTTCTATCTCTTTCACCAAACCAGAGGTGCATCACATATTCACCCATACACCTACTCTCCTTTAACTTGCTCCCGCCTTATTTTTTGGCAGGTTAAAAAACAAACAAAAACCTAGGAGCCTAACCACCAATGCAGAAATACTTGGCTAAGTAAAGAGTATAGAAATAATCCATTTTGTCTTACTGTTAGGTTACATTTAATGTTACTGCATGATTAATCATGTAATTATTTGTCCACACTGAATTGATGCAGTTGCACAAGTAATTAAGGTTTAGCTATAAAATCATTTGTTAGTAATGCTTTGTTGTCTGTCTCTTATAAATCAAATTGCTAATGTTAGGGATTGGATTTTTAATATTTCTTTGTAATGCTAGGGAAAATACAAGAAATGAAATGTTTTGTGAAGTACTTGGGAAGAGTATAAAATATCATTTCATGACTATTGTGTCAAAAGACATTTTATTCCATTTTTTAATATAGGAAACCTTTTTTTAAGAGCTGTGGAAGACACAGATAGTATCTATGAGTGATTTCGAATATTCGTGCTCCAGATGGAGTTTACATACTTACCCCTCACATTTGTCTTCTCTCCTGCCTTTAGGGGAACCGAAAGGAAACAAATATTTTACTTGAGATGGAAGCAGTTAAATAAATAAAACCATTTAGATACATAAATATTAGCAGCAATAAGCTATCCTAAATAGATGTGTTGAATACTTTCTATATGTAATATTTAATTGAATTCTTGAGAATCCTAATAGCTTGGTGCTATTATTATTTCATTTTACAGATGAGAAATCTGAAACCTGAGTAACTGGCTCAAGATCACCTTGAAAGTAACCTTTATTTTTTCCAACTAAAGTGTTCTTGTTCTGTTTTGTTTTGTTGAGGAATTGAATTGAGGATACATCCAGAGGTTTTCTACCCATTTTCTTTCCCGTATTCATATCAATCTAGTTGGGAGGTTGGATGTTGTCATGAGCTAATTGTAGAGAAGACATGGTTTTTACTTTTATTAATCTACGGTTTTTGTTTTCTTACATTTTTGGTTTGTGTGTGTGTGTGTGTGTGTCTGACACAGTGGTTTTAATTCTCAGCTGTTCCCCCCTGGATGCTGCGCGTGCTGCTAGCTCTGCCTTGGTCTTCCCGGGGCTTGTGTTCTTTCTCAGAAGCAGCAGAGGTCCATCCGGGGATAGCAGGGGAAGCCAATTCAGGGTTGGGGGAGAATGTGTCCTTTCACCAAGGCCCTTGCTGTCCACTGTTCTCATTTATCACCTCTCTTCCTTCAAGTGTTTCTGTTCCAAATGAAATATAATAGACTAGAAAAGCAAAGCAAACTTTGGCTATTTGCATATAAAGCTAGTGAAGGACCTCAGACCGCTGCTCAAGCTGAACCATGTAACAAAGCAGGTAGATGGAACCTGGGGCCACATGGGGTGTTGTCACAGGATTTGCTAAGTGCCAGATTTTCCAAACCCTGGAGGTTCATAAAGTGGGAGTTATACAGGAACCAAACACTGCGGGCCTTCCTCAAGGAAGGAGGCGGACACAGGCCATCATGACCACAGAAACCTCACACAGAGCACAGAGCTCTGTGTGTCCCCAGACTGGTGACCTGTACAGTAGAGTCTCATCAGTGCAGACCAGTGTTGGGGAAGGAAGTCAACCAACCCAAATGTTAACCCTAAGTTACAGAGGACTAGAAAAGTAATTTTATTTTATTGCTCTTAAGTATCAGTATCATGACCTCCTGTGTTAAAAGAGCTCAGGCGCTCAGGGCAAGGCCAAAATCTAGATGCTTGCTCTCGGCTCTAGAATGCTCTGTGCTGTCCCCCTTCTGTCTCACCAGGTTTATCCCCCACCAGCTCCTTCATTTATTCCTGCACTGAGAGACTGAATGTCTCAGTGTTCCCTGCACACCTGTGCCAGGCTCTCCATCTCCCCTGAGCTGATTCCATCCCTCCCATCCCTACATGCTCAGGTGTATGTGTTCCCCACGCTGGTCCTGAATGCCATTTTTTTCATGTCCCTGCTCAGATGCAACTGCCACTTCCTATGGAAGCTTCATGCAGTCCGCCTAGTATGTCCACTTTGGGACTTTATATTCCATGTACTACTGAGATGTGTTGTTTATATTCTGTTACAGTACCTAATACCAGGCACATAATAGGTATTGAATAAATATTTGTGTAATGACTGACTGAATCAAACAATACATTCACTTGAATGAAAAGAACAAAATGTTGCCAACTAAGCCCATATTTTAATAAGGATAATTTTATCGAGAGTATAGTGCAGGGCCCTTCAGGTGATACACAAATAAAAAGACATAGTCATTGCCTTAAAGGTTTGAGATCAGTTCATTAGTTATTTGTATATAATTGGAGATTAAATGTTCCTGAGATACTCCAGTCTCCTGAGTAGGTTACTATGACCCTCCCATACACCAACTCTTGGTACTGTTATTTGCTTAAACAAACTATTTTATACAAGTATCGAAAAATATAAATGTAGGCCTAATTCCTATTCGTTTATTATTGATTTCTGATTAGGGTGGCCCAGATTAAATCACTTTCCTCCATTCCTTGTAACTCAGTCTGCAAGGGAAGCCCCATGTCTGAATTTGGGGCATGATAGAGGGAAATTCTAAAGACAGTGGTGTGTCCTGAGTGCCCAGCTGGGTGGCAGAGCCTCGGGGCAGTCAGCATCTTTCAGGCACACAGCCTCTGCGTGTGTCGCCCCCTGTCTCTACGTTTCTCATGGCAGGGGCTGTGTCTACTAGACAGAGCCTAGAGGAGGGCTGCCTGAAGGACACATACTCCTTGAAGTTGGTTTTCTATGAAACATATAGTAAATCATTAAAAAATTAACTGAAGAATTTCTCTTTGTCAAAGGTATGGCAAGCTGGCACTGTGCATGAGTGGTCACTTATGTTACTCATTCAACAAGTGTATTTTGATGCCATCCAGGCTTGTGCTGCTATGTGGCAGACCCTCTGTGGTGTCCCTCACATTTTTGAGAAGTGCTGAGTGGCTGGTAAGATTTCTGTTGACAGCCTTTGCCTTCAAATGCCAGGCTTCTCCCACGTGGTTGGCTTGCTTTCAGAGGGCATGACGTCTATTATGATGATTTATCCCAGAGTTTAGAGCTGAGCCATCTATAGAAATACCTGTGGACAAGGTATTTTAGAGTCAGCCAGAAGCTGTTAAAGGAATTGTTTGCATACCCCAGATCACATATAGTTTCCCAGTGAGGGGGAGATGGATGGCAAGTTCCCCATTTTTCCTGGCTAGATGGTAGAGGACAGAAATCAAGGAAGTGGAAAAGCAGAAATTGTTCCCAACTGCCTTCATGAAGAGGAGGAAGGACTAGACCCGACCCCCTGTTGTGGGAACCACTGGGATGCCAGGGTGGGAGACCTGACCTCCTGGCTGAGAAGGGGTGATGGGAACTGTGAAGACTCATGCGCTCTGTGACATGTGCCTGTCACCTGTCAGTGGAAACGAAGCTTGTATTTGCCACAGCTCTTCAAGGAGAGTAGAGTTTTCCTTCAGAGTTCCCGTGGGCTTGTGGCTTTACTTAGTCACAGGTTTTCTTGCTGCTTGTTATGTTAACTAGATGCATAGAGACGTGTTGTTATCTTCTACATTCATATATTGATGTGATCCTGAGAATATCTGAACAAAGGGAGAAGGGACATACTGTTTTGGAAGAATAGAAATTCCAAAGTAGTTTTCAATCAAAGCATAGTATCTATGTCTTTGAAATTTCATTTGCCTCCCAAGAACCAGCTGAAGTCATCTTTGATCGCTGGTTCCTCAGTGCTTGGGTCATCTCTCTGCATCAGCCCTTACTATTCTGCATTCCAAGTCATCTCTGTGCATTCACTCATTCCTGGGAATAAGGTTATCTCAAGAGCAGGGATCATGTCTTGCCTTTGTTATTGCAGCACTAACAGAGTGCCTGCATGTAGCAGGTGTCCATTAATGGTAGAACACTTAAATGGGTGAATCACATCTAAGAGTTTGTGTCAGAGATTTGCATAAACTGTTCAGGACTCTATTTTCTCTAAGTCTGTTTAAAAAAACCTACAGATAACCTCTCAAGGTCCATTTCTTCTTTTAACTGAATGTAAAATAATATATATTTTAGATTCTGAGGATTACGTTTTAATTTGAAACAAAAAGCTCTTTCTGGGCATGGGTCCTGTGTCAGTATGGCTCCCAGAGGGCAGCTCCTTAGCATCCCTGTCACTCACTGTCTTGTCTTAGCCTTCTTCACACCTCAAAGGCCAAGCATGGGTCATAGCACATAAATGTTGACAAATTTAAACAGCAAAATATAGTACAATATATTAACTCTTCCATAGAATGTAAACCTCTTGACCACTAAAGGAAGGGCTGACTCTTGGTATAGTCGCTTCAGTGCTGGAGCCCCTGGTAGGTGGTGTAATTAGCTAAAGATGGGAAGGTAGGACTGACCTCTGCATTTTCAAAGAAGTGGGGGTTCAGGTGCTCTACCACCAGCGTTTCACAGTCTGCTTGGTCATAAATTGAGTTTTTGTCTCATCAATCCCACTTTACTTATTAGGACATTCCTAAATATAGATGTTCTTACTGGGAGGGTAACACATAATACGTTTAAACAGCTACAGTTTTGTAGTAGAAATATTCACACGCTGACAGCATGGAAAGAATGTAATCAACTGCAACCCAAGAAAATCAACTCCAATTATAGTTTTGGCCATTAGAACAAGAAGTCAGTATAAGCAGGCTTATTTTAAACATAGAAAGCTCATAGAAGACAGAAGTAGATTAGGTTGAGAGCCTATTTAGATGACCATCCAGACAAAATGTGCAAATAGAGACTTCTATTTGCACATTTTTTATTCCCAGTTTTTAAAGAATAACTAATCATAGAAACATACATGAGGGAAATTACCAGGACACTCCACAAAACTGTCATCAGCTCCATTATTAGATGGGAGACTGTGAACAATCAGCATAGGGATAATAACAAAACCAATGAGAAACTATTACACATTTCAGCTTCTTTTTTAACCTAGAATTCATTAGAAACATACTGCCAGGTAATAATTTGACAGCTCTTGAGTGCAGTCAATCTATCAGAGAAAAGATCTTCATTAAGATGAAGGGAAAACTCTTTTACTTTATAAAACTCATTTTTTCAGAGGAAAAGAGTTCTTTTTGTTTTGAAAAGAGGACAATGTTGCATTTTCTTTTAATGATCAAAGAATCATTGTCTGTGTAATATCATCATCCCTTGAAAATTGGATATATCAACTCTGAATCTTCTGAAATCAGTGGACTCGTGTATTTCTACATTTCCCAATTGGGAAATGGTGTTGCCCAGACCAAGCAGCCAGGAATGCCACTGTCTTGGTGGTGTCTGTCATGAAGCTATTGGGGGGTACTTGGGACACTGTCCCCCAGGCTCCTCCATGCCCTGGTCCTCACACAGGACTAGGTAGGGTTTTGGAGTAAGGAGGAATGAGTTGTATCAGTTTCTCTTGCCTTTTCCATGACTTGGAGGACCTGGGGGCTGTTTCTCTTGCACACTGGCTTGGCATATGATCTGTAAAGATGCAATTAGCCCTTTTGAATTGAGGTACCTGCTCAACATTGAACAGGGATGGTGTTTCAGTGAACGTTTGTTTTGGCTCTTGATCGGGGAACAGGCTGGGTATTACTCAGGACAACTGCTTTTGAAGTGGCAATGCTGCCAGAAAATATTTTTCCCCTAATAAGAAAGAGAAGGATAGGTTTCTTCTGTTTTCTCCTCATCTCATGTGGTTATTTCTTAGAGAAGGAAAGTATGTTGGGAGTGAGACACAGACAGTGGTATTGCTGAGCCAGGTTGAGGTGGGGGCAGAGAGGGGATCTCATTGCTGTGCTCCCTCCCTGTTGGGAGCTCCTGTGCTCCAGAGAGGAGAAGTTGCTTGTAGCCAAGGCCAACTTACGAAACTTTCTTGACTTCTCCCTCCCCACCATCAGGGCTAAATGCTTCACTGTATGTGTTACTAGCACCATCCTCCCAACATGCTAAGCTTATACCTGCCCCAGGACCTTGGCTTTGCATTCCTTCCTTAGCTCTTCACAGGGCTCTTTTTTCATTTTTTTTGTTCAGCGTCTCAAGTTTAAATACTCCCTTTACAGAGAGGCTTTTTCTGGCCAATATATATAACATAGCCCCCAGCAGTCACCACCACATCAACTTATTTTCTGAAGTTGTTTAGTTCATTAATTTTCTTCCTTATTATTTTTATTATCCTCCCTCCAACTTGTCCTTCCCCCATGCCATCTACAATGTATACTCATTATCATATCCCTAGGAGAGTGTGGAGCACTATTAGGTGCTTAATTAATGGCCATCTTTTGAATGGCTGAATGCCATGCATCTTACTGTATATAACATGTACTCTACTACCCATCTGAATGTTTCCTCCAGTAGACCCTTAACTCCTTGAAAGCATGAACTGTGTCTCACCCATCATTATATCTTTAGCACTTGACTCCAGGCACTCAGTAAATGCTGAATGATCAACTGGTGAAAGGGGTGACCACAACTTACCTAGATCTTAAGAAAATTAGTTAATTGATTTCAAAAAGCAGCTTAACCATGATGTTATCAATGCTTTAGGCTCATGCTTTTTGTTACCATTCTTAGTGTAACTTCCACCCTCAAAATTGCTTCACTGTCTCAAAGTAGTTACTTTAGCTCCAGCCATCATGTCTCTATTCCTGGTGGGAAGGAGGAAGAAGGGAGGCTACTAGCTGAGTAGTCCCCACTTAAGGTGTTTTCTCAGAAGATCCAACAGATAACTTCTTATATCTCATTGAACACCATTTAGTTACATGAGTAGTCACAGCAGAAACTGGAAATGTGATTCCTAAAGTGGGTCCATTGCCTTATCCAATGAAATTCAGGTGCTGATAAGAAAAAGTAAGGGGAGAATGGACAGTGATATGCCACTAGCAGTCTCTGCCACCATGTATAATTGTGATCATGTAGAACACTGGTGGGTTCACTGCACATAGAGAGCTAGGCTGCTTCAATAAGCAGAACATACAACACCAGAGTGACTTGTTACACTGTCCATAGACTTTTATCCAAGAAGATCTTTCAGGCAAAGCCTCTCATAGCAGGCGTGGCTGCTGAATCTTCTAAGAAATTCCTCTCAGTCCCTGTGAATTTCAAGCAGTGCTGAGCCAGTTTCTTCTTCTCTGACTGCCAAGGCACCTGTGCTCATGGTCATTGTCCATAGCCTGGTGACAGACTCTCAGCAGCACCCTCCTTCTCGGCAGGGCTTGCTCATTGCTCGTCCACTCTCAGGAGTAGCAGAAGCCTGTTGACCCATTAGGGCCTCAGAAGCACATCCGGGGATTGCTCCTCCACCACAGCGTCTTCCACCTCTGATTCCCTTTACAAAGGACCCTAATTCCTTTTTCCTTCTTGCGGATTTCTGAATTTGAAGTTGAACATTGTTCCTTTAATATTATGTAGCTTCTCAGTGTTCTAAAAAAGTTAGATGATGAAATGACAGGCTATAAACTATGTAAGCATACAGCCCCTAATGACAATTCCTTCTGTCTGTGTATTCATGTCTGTGGATTTGACAGATAAGAATGCCTATGTTCTCTAACCCTCTGGGTAGTTTCTTGACCATCTCCCTGAAACTCAGCTGGCTTCCATGTTCCTTTAGCTCCTAGGTGGTCCGATGAGGGTCAAACCCCACCATCAAAGCAGGCCAGGTGTGCCACTCAGCACATGAAGCTGTCAGGAAATGATCCTCGGGATTTCCTGAGAGCTGCTCGCAGGGTGCCACCAGGACAGAACCGCTCCTGGTGCTTCAGGTGAGGGATTCACCCAGCGTCGTGGGACTGGCTCTCACCAGCCCTTCCGATCAGCGAACATAGATCCTCCAATCCATACTCAACTAATACTCAATTCCCTTCCCCCAAAGGCTGTAGTCTCTGCAGGATAGAAAGGAAGAAGCAGAGGCAGGGAGGCAAACAACAAAAATGAAAAATGTATGAGCATTGGGTAATATTTACTTTTCCTTCCAGGCGTCTTGGAAAGTTCTCTCTCTAGTTCTCTCTCTATGAATATCTATCTATCTATCTGTCCACCTGCCTGTCTAAGCTCCAACATCAGGCAATTAGTACACATGTTGTTCGTCTTCTGAATTTGGAGTGTAGATAATGGAGACATTATTTTGTTTTCATTTTTGTCTGAATTCATATTCTTACTTCCCACCTCCTTCCATTTCTTCCTTGCTTTTATGGACTGATTCATCATGCAGCTTCCAGGATTGAGGACAGGTAACGAGATTACTTACCATCCTTTCAAGCAGAGGTCCTCAATTCCTACCTCCATGTTGTTGAGTTCACTCTCTGAACACACCTAAGTAGAATGGAAGACTTTGAAGGGTATTCAAATTCTGAGTGTATTCAAAATTGAGAAGTGGTGATAGTTTTCTGGACGGACCATGGACCTTTGGCTGTGGGGTATTTGTGGGTCCTGGAAACATCCATGGTGGGGCTAAGGTCTCAGGAAGTTCTCAACCGTTATATGGAACATAAGATGGCCCCATATTCATGGGGGTAGCCTGTCATCTCTGGGGATGTGTGAGGTTTTCAACCCATTTCTTTCTAAATTGTACCCACTAGTGTAGTGAGAATATGTCCTCTGTGTAGGGTTCATGGTGTTTCATTACCCTCAGTACTTTATTATTTCAAGGAAGTTCCTTGAAGAAAATAGCTGCTTCCTTCTCCTCCACTTGAGTTATAAAACTTAAATTATTGTACAGTGAGTGAATGAATGGGGATACTGACCAGGTGACCCGTCTGGCTAGCATGGTAAGGAGCTCTTCAGAAAGCAACACAGCCAATGTCACAGATGTGCAGAGGCTTGGGTAACAGGTTATAGTTCATGCTGCAGTGGCAGTTCATTGTGGTGGCTATCACCATAAACAACGTATTGAGAGGGATTCTGAGGTGTCTTCCTGGTTCAGGAGGAAAGAATGTTATACGGGAGGTGACAGTAGACATTTGCCATCCCTGTGCTAATGCTAAACACTAGGCAACCTCCCTTTTCCAGAAATCGTGGTGTCGGGGTGTTAAGAAGTATGTAAACACACCCCTATTATTCTCTCCTGAATTCAGAACTAGTGGATAAATAAGACATAAGCAGTAAAGTGGGTCCAGATCTCACCTGGTAAAGCAGATTAGAGAAGGTGGCCCTTGATCTGTGTTTCTTCTCCCAGAATTAAACACTCCATACCAGGTAATCCTGGGTAATGCTAGACAATGCAGCTTCTCCTGAGGGATGAGTCCTGCCCAGCAAAGCTTCCTGCATGGCAGGAGTGAACAAAATGAGCCCTCTTTGTGGAAAGATCTGAAAAGACCCGGCTGAGCCAGGTGTGTTAATCCTTCCCCATTCAGCATTGATAGCACAAGACCCTCCTGCCGAGTGGGGAGTCCTGGGTGAGCAAGCTCTTCCCAGCTGCCCCCTTCAAGGAATAGAGTACAAGTTCCTTACCCTCTGGGTCGAGTGAGAAGAGGGAATACTAACACCGGTAAGCAGATAACCAGTTAAATAAGCATCTATTCTGATGTAGGCTGTCCTAGAGAGGCAGCCCAGATCTGACTTCTCCTCCCGTCTAGGCCCTCACTGTTGGTGTAAGCCCCGAGGCAATCCTTTGCCCCATCCTGTGGGTGGAGGCTTTGCAGGATGTCCCTTCTCTGTCCTCACTCTGCTCCCCTGCTCCCAGAGAGGAGAATTGCTTTGATGAGCTTCAGCTCCCTGAGGCACTTACAAACCCTGGGTAGCACCTTAGAGGCCCTGTCGGTCCCTCTGTTGTTTCAGGAAATTGCTTTGTCGCTCTTTATATGATGGATCATAAAGGAATCTTCTCGGAAACATTCTGATATTCAGAACTTTGTGAAAACTCCCATAGCACATTCATCATCTAGACCTGAAAATGCCCAGTGGATAGATCAGTGTTGAATGTCAAACCATGGGACTCAGAGAGACCGCAGTTGATCCAGACATTATTATCTCAATCACCCTCTCTTCTGGTGGGGTGCTGGAGGTATGCATCGGAGCCTAGACCATGCCCAGCTTCTGGTAGGGAGACCTGGCTTGCCATGTATATTGTATGTAAGGCCCTGCTCAGTGCCCTGTTCAGTCACTCTAAACCATTCTACCGGAAAGGCTGGCTGCCCTCGAGACATGCCAGTGCTGCCTCCCCACAGCGGGTGTGTGCAAAGGTGGTTGCAGTCCCAAGGAGGGCTGTGATGCTCAGCTGCGGTTGACACCAGAGTTGAAGCCTTGTCCCTCCTGGGACTGTCCTATTCTCAAATGCCTCCTGCCATCTGTAGTTGTCTGTTCCAACAGCCATCAGGTTTCTAGTTTAGGAGTCTGTCAAATGCTTAACCTCAATACCACCATTGCTGGTTTAAGCTCATTGCTTTCTTGACAGGTACTCAAAGGAACTTTTTCCAAGTCATCCCCCAGCCTTTAATTTTCAGAATGATATATTTGTCTGAAAGAGATCTCAGGTGGAATTCATCACTAGTGGTACAGAACTCAGAATTTCCATACCACCACCTTCATCCCATTATGCTCCTTTCTGGATATATAAATCTGTTTTAATTATGAGCATGTATATTTATTATCTGACAAGCAAATCTAGTTTGCCTGTCTATGAAATTACTTCCTTGCAGAGCAACTTCGAGGAGTGTGTTTAACATCAATAAAAAAGCCCACATTATTGAAACCTACATTATGATCAGAAATAGAACAAGAAGATCTATGTTGCACAATGGAAAAGTTAATTGGAAAATATGATTAATTCAGAAGTCTACAGGGTCACATGGAAACTGTTTACCTCCCTTTTTAACCTTTTAAATTCTTGGAAATGCAAATTCTAATCTTAAGAGTATGCAACTGACATTGAAGAGCATTTGTACATGCCAGACACAGATTAACTCAAGGTACAGCCCCTTCCCTCCTCCTCCTTACAGTTTAGCTGGGCAGACAGAGTTTATGAGAGAACACAACGTATGTTCTAGGTACAGTTTCTGAGCAAGGAAAGTTGGCACCATCTCACTGGTCTGCTGGTGGTGGTGTGGTGGAGTCATTTATGGGAAAGGCCATTGACACAGGGGACACCTGTGGACTAGAACATTCTCTTGGTGGTGGCTCTTAGCCCAAATCACCGGAGGGTGCTCTGTTTCCAGATCTTGTTTTCTTTAATCAGCATAACATCTAAAATGTGGAGAAATAACTTCTGAGATGCTCTTTCTCAAAGAGAAAAATAGGCAAAGTGAGCTATTTCATCTCTGCACTGATTGTACTGCTGAATTAGGGAAGATACAGTGTACCTAACATTTATAGTCCTGAAGACTGTGCTGTGTAACTTCTTGTTCTTAAGGGTTCCCTTGGAGTGAAGAGGATACATAGCAAACTTTACAATGCAAATTATTTATACTTACAGTATGTTTATGTAAATCAAACAAAACAGAAATATCTCTGAACAATGCCTCATAAATAATTGTGGTTTTAAGTCCTCATGAAATGAAAAAAGAAGAGAATCCATCGGTGTTCCTCCAACACCTCAGCTAGCCCTCAAAGTGGAGTCCTTCTGGGTTTGTATCCAGAAAGGTCCAGACTATTCTTGGCCATACTTATGAATACCTTTTCTGTTCCTAAAAAAGGAACTATATCCTTTGGCTTCCATTGGTGGCCAGACACTGGGAGCTCCATGAGGGCAGTGTTCAGCTTGCTTCTCCTGACATCCCAGTGAGTAGTATGAGCTCAACAACTACTCAGTAAACGAAGACTTTTAGGTCCTGACTCATCAAACCCAGGGCATACACCAACCAACATGATGACATGGGGAGTACGCTTTTCTATTTTTTTCATTATTTGTTGACTTTGTCACAAAGCACACTGACTCTAGGGTCATGATGATCTGTGCTTATTCAGTGCCTGAAAACTATGAACCATCTATAAGACTGTGGAGTTTTAAAAAGCAAAGACTCTTTCTGTGACTTTATACCCTCTTCCATGTGAATTTCAAGTCCAAATCTTAAACAAGTGGTGTTGGGTCTTGAGTATTTAAAAGCTTAGGCAAATTATTCAGTCACACTCAAATGTGCTGTGGGAGCATAAATGTACATCTCTCAGGTCCAATTTAAATGGAACATCTCCTTGAGAACCATAGATTGGAAAATGCATATATGTGAGCTTGTGTTCTGGGGCTAACTTCCTGGGTCCCAGTGGTAAACTTTGCCCACTAATGGCGGATGCTTTAAAGGAACATAAAAGCCCTTGGGCTAGTCTCCCCTCTCCCTGCATGGATGGGTATAGCAGGTGCATGCACTGGTCAACACTTTTGAACCCCAGTTACAGGCTGCCTATGATCAGAAGCCTGATATGTCCCAGAGTGCAAAAATGTAGGAGTTAAGTGAAAGAGAAATGGGGGAAAGGAAGGAACAGAAGGGAGAGGAGCCTATCTCACCCACTAGAGAATATTCTTCTCTCTTCTCAAAGTAAGTTCCTGGCCTGTTCAGATGACTGCGTGATGTCAGTGGCTGGGGTCAGGGCCCAGTCAGGACGCTGGGCCTGAGGGGACCAGGCTACCAGAGCCACACTGAAGGCACTCATAGCCCATAGTACAGACTCAGGGTCACCTTGAACTTTGGACCCACAGGCCTGCAACACTGCAGGGCCCTTCCTGGGGACCAACTATTTGTCAGATCTGCTTGCATGTCTTAGCAGATTATAGCCCTTGGAAAATAAAGTATGAATTTTTATTTCATTTTTCATATGTGAGCCATAGTTTTATCATTTCTTGGCAGGAAGACACAGGGCTTAGAAAAACTGAGGTGATCCTGTAGACTCACCTGCCCATTGAACAATCTCTTAGCCTTGTTGTCCGCATTTTCTTCAAGTGTAGGGAAAGGCTGGCTTGCAGGTCTGTGGCAATTTCTGTGTAATCTTGAAAATACTTTGTCTGTTTTAATATCCTGAGATTTTCTGCTTTCCTGAATTTGAAACATATAAAGTCGGATGCTCACTTTAAAAAAAATGAAAAGTTTAAAATGTCTGATAATGCATTTACCTCTGGTTCTCCTTCACTGAACATGTCAAGCTGTATTTTAAAACAATGCTCATTCTCAGATAGTTGTTGGCATTCCAGCCACTTCATTTGTTTAGGAGTGCTATTTCAGGCTATTTTGGTTGTAAAATATTATACTGAAAACATATTTATTTAAAAATTTTGAATTGCTTTTTACTTTATTGCACTGTGAACTTGAATCTAAGTCAAATCAGGGCAATGCATTGTGATGTCGGAAAATGCTTTGTTCTAAAAGGACAGACATATCTTTGTAAGAAGATATGCTTTGAGTAAGGTGGTTTTCTCAGATGATTAATGAAAAGTCCTGGGGAACAAGAAACTAGATTTATTTTTTTAAAAAAAACAACTGAAGTCAACATAAAATTAGCATAAACTGGTCTTAAATATTTTTTGTACTTCTTAAAAAGGTTGCTTTAATACATAGCATTTAATCCAAGTCAGGAAGACTGCTTTTCTGTGGTGTTTATAGGATTGACATGTTGCACATTACTGTGCAAGGTGTTCCGTGATCTGAGTCCTTAGCGGTAAAGCCTGTTGCAGCTTGGAGAGAGTGGACGCGAACTTACTCCAGAGGGGTCTGACAAATGCCTCAGAGCTGGGTTGATAAAACTCTTTGTTCAAGGGAATTGATGTTGGGGCCATGACAAGCCACAACGGGGATATTAGTTTACCCAGCAAATTGTCAAGACCTGCCTGAGGAACTGTTTCTTACTTTCTGGCTTCTTTCTGTGTTTCCTATTGAAGTATGAGTGGGACTGGCCTAACTTACCTGAAGTAGTATGATAAAAAGAGTGACCTAACTTGGTTTATGCAGGTACAGTTACTGAGCTTTTGAAGGAAGATTATTTTATTAGTAGTAGCTTTCAAGTTCCACCTGATACTGGCAAACAGAAGTCCAACTTGTTCAAGTTATATATATACAATTAGGTGAACGTGTTCTGTGAAGACAACCCATAAATATCAGCTTCCATTTGGAAATACCTCGGAGGATGAAGAGCTTTAGGAAACTTAAAGTTCTTCCGTTAATTTCCTTCTAGACACCTGATCTTTTTCCTCTGCCTTAATTAACAGATGAACATTTAAAATGAATTCTGAAGTCAAACAATCAGGAAAGATATGGCTTCAAGGAAAGATCTGGCTTCCTGTCATGCGTATTAAAAAGACTTACATAATGCTATTTAGCTACCATTCTGAGGTTTCCACGAAGTTATTTAGCCTTAAAACTTGAATTGCCTTTCCCGTAATAGTGCATCTGCCTCACAATAGCTTTGTGGACTCTGAAGCATGACATAGCCTCCCACAGGTTCTGTGGCTTCTCAGTGTACATTCATGGCTCTCTGATTAGGACACTTAGTCATTTTTAAGGTTTGGAGCCCTGGAGAGGTTCAGAGGCTGGATGGCTTCTGACTCATTTGGAAACATTTGGAAAATGATTTAATTACTCAACTCTTTGTAGCTTTTGACTTTGAAGCAAGCATTGGCTTGCATAAGTGAGATGAGAAGATGCAGTTTTCACCTCCTTTCCTTCAAGGAGGCCAGAGTCCACCCGCAAGAGAGTTCTAGTACCACCATGCACATATCCTTATGCCCAGAGCCTGTGTGAGGCCAGAGGAGCTGGTAGACTCAGTAGAAATTGACCAGGACCAGCGTACCTAGCTACAGTGCTTTTATTTGGACTTCTTGGAGATTTACATACGTTGGCAAAATCCTGATTGTTTGACCTCAGAATTTATTTTAAATATTCATCTGTTAATATAGGCAGAGGAAAGAGATCAGGTGTCTAGAAGGAGATCAATGGAAGAACTTTAAGTGTGTATGGTGCATTTGAGGCCTTTTGTTGGATAATAAAAGTACAGGTTATTTTTAAACCTCTGCAGTCTTGCAGGTGCATCAGGCTTGCCTCTGCACCCGGGTCACATGTGTCTGAAGCACACTAAACATCCGGTGGAGCCATTGAACTCAGAGTCGGTATATGAAATGAAAACAGCACTTCATCAGAACTGTCCTTCAGAGTCCCTAAATCTGCCAGGAAGAGCAGTTTATGCTGGTTCTAACATCCACAGCCCTCTGTCTATGTGTGTGTAATGTGTGTGTATGCGTAAATTTATATGTGTCAAATAGGTGGTCTGGGTTTAAGCCCTTTATATATGAAAAATATGTGTCCTTAAACAGTAGAAGCCCAGTAAGTGTGTGGAAATGAGAAACCTAAGGAATTTGCACCTGCATGTGGGACATCAGGTCCTGACTCTCATTCCACACAGTCCTCTGGGTGTGTGTACTTACTGTAACAAGTGGCAGGAAGAATGCGTGGCACTGCTTCAGTGACCTCGGTGCTCCTGGACCCATGCATTTGCACTTTGCTCTCTGGCTCTCACTAGCTCCGTTTCTTTTCCAGTCATATAGATTTGATTTTGGATATAGATAGAGTCAAATAGATAGAGTTGAAATTACTGGTTTATGTTATGACTGCAACCCCATGGCAAGGAGCTGCATGAGGACTAAAGACCATGACTTTTTTTGTATCCTCAGTTCCTCACATAGTTGAATTGGGAGCTCAGTAAATGTTTACTAAGTGTGTAAATGATGACTTCATTTTCCCATAAGCAGCCTTTGCAGATATTAAGTACAATGTCTGGAAAGGCTGCATGGTTGCCTGTTACACAAAAGGGGCATCACCTTACCCATCAACATTTACCAGCTCCTGACCCAGAGTTCCAAGACTGTGGTTTACTCCCTGGTGGTAGTAAAGCAACTCCGTGGAAATGGAAGATCGGCTTGTCAGTCTTAGGATGATAAACACTGTGTAATTGAACAAACACTTTGTGAGTGTCTTCTGTGTGCTAAGCCAATGTCAGGGCCTGGGTCTGCAGTCCTGCTCTGTGTGTGCCCTCCACCTGAGCTTGACTTCTGAACCGCTCAGTGCAGGACAGCCTCAGAGCTGGCAGGGGCCTGGACACCTGAGCACACGGAAAGGAAGGTTACAGGTAGTGGAAGGCCGAGGTGTCAGTATGTTGCCTTTCTTCATTGCTGTGTTATCTTTTCATCTGCTTGAAACTAATTGCAGGACATCCGTTCCACATATTTTGGTTGAGTACCTACTATGTGCTAGGTACTGTGCTGTCTGTTGAGAATGTAAGATCTGAATATGTGGTCCTTGACCTTGAGATCAAAAGCAATGGACATAAATTCCTAGATCATGCCTCTGTGGCAATACGAATCATTACTTGGAAGAGCTTGCATTCATCTATAGTAATAAACATATTTTGTAGAAAATATCACTGTTAAGCTTGAAAAAACAGAGACTGATCAGCTGTGTCAAGCCTGAAGTAAATTTTAATGAATCAGCATGAGCAAAAGGAAGAAAGTCTGTAATAATAATAATAATAATAATAATAATAATAATAATAATAATAAAACCTTTAGTCATTTTCATTTGATAGTGTATTTCTAAAATAGAATTTCCCTTCTGGAGTATGTGGACTTAGGAAAATTAAGTTGATGAAATAGTATTTGGGGTTTTATGTGTCATTTTAATGGTTTTTAATCTGAAATGAAGCGTGTGATACAGTGATCTTGTGATGTTGCTATTTTTGTCAGATTAATGTTGAATTTATAGCAATAGGCAAAGGTAAAGTGAATTTGAATTTACAGGCAATGTGACAAAGAATGGTGGTAGTAATTAGAAGCAGCTTCCTGATAATGATAGTCCTCTTACATATTCCAGGCTTACATGAGAAGGTCAGGGATTCGGCTCTTATTGAGTGAGCACTAACTGCATGCAGGGTGCTGGATTTAGCACTGTGGGTGCGGAATAGAGAGAGACTTGGAGTGTACCACCCACATCTGAGACATGAGCTGCAGGTCATCGCAGGGCCAAGTAAGAGCCATAACAGAGACAGGCTGTGATGTGAAAAGGAGACTCTGAAAGCAACTCCAAGTAGGTGACATCAAATAGAACCTTCAGGATATGTAAGATTTGTGTTAGCTGAAAGAAGAAGAAATACATTGCTCTGTGTGTATGTGTTGCGCGCGTGTGTGTGTGTGCATGTATTTTCATTCCAACAAAACTTGAACCCCTGAGGCAGGACCAGGTCTTCTGGGGAAAAAGAAATTCCTTCATTCCCCATTCCAATATAGAACACAGAAATTTGTAATAATGGTACTCCTTAGGGGGAGGACAGAGCAGGGGAGCTAAGGGGGGGATGCTACAACCAGATTATGAGAAGTAGCTTGAGGTGGACAAATGCCTGATGCTTCTCCTACGAGAGTCATATCTAGCAGGCTGATTCGTAGATGAGCCGCTCCTGGTGGCCCTGCTCTAAGCCATCTGCACCAATACTTGCATGCATTCCATAGTTAGAAAGCAGAGGTATTTCTCAGAGTGGTTCTTGCCTGTGCTTTATATGTGACTGCTATTGATTTTATTCTTTACCTTAGTTTAATTGTAATTGTAAGAATTGCAACATTAAAAATCAATTCTGTGATATGACTTTATAGAGGCAACATTTATTATGTTCAGTACATGCAAACTGGGGTAACGCATAGCATGTTCTCTTTACTTTTTATTTTTAGCTATATAAATCTAAGAAGCCAAGGATGTAGAAATTTTCTATCTGGGGAATATTTTTTCCCAAAGCAAAATTGAATTTTTATTGCAAAAGAACTATGAACAAGTCCTTTTAAAATATCTGAGTCAAATACTTACACAGTCAGGATCATAGACATGCTCATATGCCACTGAACAGCTGTCACTTCATGCTTTATCTCTTTGGAATGAATTCATTGGCCCTCACTTCCATCCAGCTAGAATTCAGAAGATCCTAGTCATCTTAAATGGCTCCTTTTATAAAAATACAAATTAGCTCCTAAGTTTATAGAACTTATAATTGTTGCTCTTGAGACTACTTGGGTAATGTGAAATAAACTACTTGCTGATTCTTAAGCCCAAATCATATTTCTCTCCAGCTATTCTGTATGCTTTTCAGCATTGAAAACGTTTGTCTAGAAATTGACAGTCTGTAGTATCACAAATGTGGTTCAGACCAAAGCCCTCATCAACCCTTTGTGCACACAATCCGGTAACTCTCTAAGGAGCCATTTAACTTTAAGCAGCTTGGCATTTGGTCTGAGGAGATGGCAACTGTAAGATAATCCTGGTGGACCAGGGTTATACAGAACCCCAGTTCTGTCTTATCTTCAGATTTCCCCTATGTTATCCTACCTAGGATGGAGCTAGGTTACACCCTGCTTTGTGGTGGGTGAGAAAGAGAGTTTGTCTAAACAGACTGTATTTGGCATGGTGGTTTAAACCTCTACCGAAGATGGAAAAGGGGTGGACGGAGGGTCAAACTCGCTGTTCTTTTTTAAAATTTATAAAATGTGAAGCATTTATGAGGTTGATGCTCTGGGTGGGTGTGTAGGGAATGAATGGCCCATGCATGAATATAGTATAGAGCATTTGGAAAGCATTTCAAGGACACCTGGCAGAGCAGTAGCCTACCCTAGCTGAAAGCTCCCAATGGCTGGACAAAAAAATATTTTCCACCACTCCATGAGAAGTGGCCAAAGGACTGGAACTATGAAAAAGGCTTATTTCAACACCAGAAGTAGGAAAGAGTCTAGGCACAAGGGAAAAAATATGTTCAATTGAGAATGTATAATGGTTCTTAAACCTTAGGAACTATGTTACCTTTTTTTAAATGAGGTATAATTTGCATGCAGTGAAATCTTTATTTATTAGGTATACCTTTCAATCAGTCCAAAGACTAAATGCATTATCCCCATGACTTCTTCCAGTCGGTTTCCCAGGCCCCCAGAAGCAAGCCTTGATCTAGTTTCTATCACGATAGGTTGATTTTACCCACTCTACAATTTTGTAGAAATGGGATCACACAGTATGTACTTTTAATTTCTGGTTTCTTTTTTACTCAGCATAGTATTTTTTTGAGATTTATCCATATTATTGCCTGTATCAGTAGTTCCCTTTTTTAAAATTTTTCATTGCTGAGTAGTAATTCTCTGTATGAATGTATCACACACAGCAGGTTGATCCCTTGATGGAAATCTGGGCTGTTTTTAGGTTTGGGTTATTATGAATAAAACTGCTATGGACAATATAGTGCAAGTCTTTCTGTAGACATATGCTTTGATTTCTTTTGTGTAAATGCACAGGAGTGGAATTGTTGGGTCAGAGAGTAGACTGTGTTTAACTTTTTAAGAAACTGCAAGAGATTTCCAAAGTGATTGTACCATCTTATCCTTGAGCAGCAACATTGAAGAGTTTTGGTGTTCTGTGTCCTCCTCAGCATTTGGTAGTGGTGTCTTTTTCATTTAAGCATTCTAGTAAGGGAGTGCTGATATCTCACTATGGTTTTAACTTGCATTCCCCAGAGGGAAATGATATTGAACACTTTCCCATGTGGTTATTGGCCCTTTGCTTATCTTCATGGGTGAAGTGCCTCTTCAAGTTTCCTGGCTATCTTTTATTGTATTCCCATTGTTGTTTCGTGGCTATAACAGTACTTTTTATATGCCAGACACAAATCATTTTTCAGATATCTGTATTGCACATATTTTCTCCCATTCTGTGGCTTACCTGTTTATTCTCTTGATGGTACTTTTTGATGAACAGCTGTTTTTAATTGTGATGAAATCTCTGTTATCAGGTTTTCTTTTACATTTATTCCTTTCTTTACTGTAAGAAGTCTTTGCCTATGTCAGCTTCATTAATATATGATTCCGTACTTTGTGCTAATAAGCTTTTTTTGAAACCTTTTATTTTGAAATAATTTGAGACTTACAGGAGGGTTGCAAAATTAATAAGCAGAGTGCCTGTATCTACCCTTTACCCAGCTGTCCTCGATGTTAACATCTTACAGGACCATTGTACAATTCTCAAAACTAAGAAATTGACATTAGTACAATATATTAAGTAAACTAAAGACTTAATTTCTTTAGTGTTCAGATTTCTCCAGTTTTCCCGCTGATGTGTTGCTTTGTTCCAGGATCAGCCTAGGGCACCACACTGCATGTAGTAGTCGTGACTCCTTTGTGCCTCCATTCTGTGATAGTTCCTCAGTCTTCCCTTGTCTTTTATGATCTTGACACTTCTGGGACTACTCTAGTTTTGCAGAATAACCCTCAGTTTGCGTTTATCTGAAATTTTTCTCATGGTTAGACTGAGATGATAAGATGACTGTGAAGAGTGAATACTACAGAAGTGATATAAGCCTCCCATCATTTTTCATCATCTGTTTTAGCTTTTATGTTTAGGTTTATGATTGCCTCAGTTTTTATTTTTGTGCATTTTCTTTTGAGGAAAACCTGCTGGGTTTTTGGCTGGAATTGTACTGAAACTTTGGATCAATTTGGGGAGAAGTGGCATCTTGACAATATTGAGTTTTTCAAAGCATACATTCATGGTCTAGCTCTGTTTATTTAGGCCTTTAGTTTCAGCAATGTTTTAGAGTTTTTAGTTTGAAAATCTTAATGTAATTTGTTAACTTTATCCCCAAGTAGGGGATTTCTTGGGTCAGAGAGTAGACTGTGTTTAACTTTTTAAGAAACTGCAAGAGATTTCCAAAGTACCTTGATACTTTTATAAATAGCATTTTTAGCAGTTTTTATTGCAGATACATTGACTTTATCCTGCAACATTGGTAACTTCATTTATCAGCTCTACTAGATTTCTTGTAGATTTATTCTGACTTTTTATATACACAACATCTCATCATGGAATAAAGAGAAATCTGTGTCTTCCATTCCAATATGTATGCCTTTTATTTCTCTTGCTTGTCTGATGGCACTAGCTAGGACTTCTAGCAAAATGTTGAGTAGAGGTGGTAAGAACAGACATTCTTGCCTTAATTCACAACCATAGGAGGAAACATTTAATATTTAACTGTTACGTGTTAACTGTATATATATTTTTAATTTTAATGCCCATTACAGGCTGATGAAGTTCTCTTCTACTCCTAGTTTGTGAAAAGTTTTTGACATAAATGGGTTATGTGTTTAACATAAACGGATGTGTCAGATGCTTTCTGTACACATACTGAAATGATCATATGAATTTCCCCTCTTAATCTGTTAATATAATCAACTCCATTAATGGATTTCCAAACTTAGTTTCTGGAAAAGACTCTACTTGATTATGGTATATTTTCCTTTTTTATAAATTTCTAGGTTGTTTGATAATATTTTGTTAAAGATTTTTGTTACATTGATGTTCATGAAAGATTTGGGCCTGTGATTTTCTCTTCTTATAATGGATTTCTTTTTGGTATCAGATGATACTGACTTTATGGGATAAGTTGAGAAGTGTTCTCTCCTTTATTTTTTCAAAAATTGTGTATGATTGGTAGTATCTTTTTTATTCATTTTTGGAAGCATTTAGTCCTAGAGTTTTCTTTTAGGAAGTTATTTATAAATCCAATGTCTTTAACAGATACAGAGTTCTTAAGATTTTTCTGTTTCTTCTTGTGTCAGTTTTACTAGGTTGTATCTTTAAAGGAATTAGTCTGTTTCATCTAAGTCATTAAATTTATTGGCATAAGATTATTCATAATAACCCCTCATTATGCCTTTAATTTTTTGTACAATCTGTAGTTATATCTACTGTTTTATTCTTAATATTGGTAATTTTTCTTTTCTCTTGTTTTAAAATCTTCATCAGTATTAGTAGATAGTTATCAGTTTTTATAAATCTGTTTAAAGAACCTACTTCTGGCTTTGTTGAATTTTTTCTGTCAGTTTTCTGTTTCATTAATCTCCTCTTGTTTTTATCATTTTTATCTTTGACTTACTTTGGATTTAATTTGGGAAACTATTACTTTTAACCTTTGCTTTAAAGAAATTACTAGTTAGTATGGAAAAAAAGATTAATTGGTATAAAGTACTTTTTAATAAGGAAAACATTTTTTATAAAGAATATTATAGGGAAGTCGATTTTGTTATCAGTTTTCTAACACAAGCAAAGTTTACCTATTAGACCTAAAATAATCTGAACAGTCATAGCTACTCTGGTCTTGACAGCAGCTGCTCAGAGGAGTGGATTGTATCATAAAAGGAACCATCCCATATTCTTTTTTTTTTTTTTTTGGTATCATTAATATAAAATCACATGGGCAACATTGTGGTTATTAGATACCCCCATTATCAAGTCCCCACCACATACCCCATTACAGTCACTGTCCATCAGCGTAGTAAGATACTACAGAATCACTACTTGTCTTTGTGCTATACTGCCTTCCCCATGACCACTCCCTATGTTATGTGTGCTAATCACAATGCCCCTTATTCCCCTTCTCCCTCCCTTCTCCCCCACCCTCCCCAGTCCCTTTCCCTTTGGTAACTGTTAGTCCATTCTTGGGTTCTGTGGCTCTGCTGCTGTTTTGTGTCTTCAGTTTTTGCTTTGTTTTTATGCTCCACAGATGAGTGAAATTATTTGGTACTTGTCTTTCTCTGCCTGGCTTACTTCACTGAGCATAATACCCTCTAGCTCCATCCATGTTGTTGCAAATGGTAGGATTTGTTTTCTTCTATGGCTGAATAATATTCTATTGTGTATATGTACCACATCTTCTTCATCCATTCATCTAGGTTGCTTCCATTTCTTGGCTGTTGTGAATAGTGCTGCAATAAACATAGGGGTGCATATGTCTTTTTGAAACTGGGATCCTACATTCTTAGGGTAAATTCCTAGAAGTGGGATTCCTAGGTCAAATGGTATTTCTATTTTTAGTCTTTTGAGGAACCTCCATACTGCTTTCCACAATGGTTGAACTAGTTTACATTCTCACCAGCGGTGTAGGAGGGTTCCCCTTTTTCCGCATCCTCGCCAGCATTTGTTGTTCCTAGTCTTCTCGATATTGGCCATCCTAACTGGTGTGAGGTGATAGCTCATTGTGGTTTTAATTGTATTTCCCTGATGATTAGCGATATGGAGCATCTTTTCATGTGCCTATTGTCCATCTGAAATTCTTCTTTGGAGAAGTGCCTATTCATATCCTCCCCCTATTTTTTAATCGGGTTTTTTGCGTTTTGGGTGTTGAGGCATGTGAGTTCTTTATATATTTTGGATGTTAACCCCTTGTCAGATATGTCATTTACAAATATATACTCCCATACTGTAGGATGCCTTTTTCTTCTGCTGATGGTGTCATTTTCTGGACAGAAGCTTTTTAGCATGATGTAGTCCCATTTGAGGAACCATCCCATATTCTGTAACTCATTCTAGAATTGGCAAAGTAGTGACTCCTGAAAGATATATATATAGAGAGAGAGAGAGGGCATATATAGAAACAGATCTTTTTCACACAATTAAATTCATTCCAAACATGAAGATTATACATCTGGTTTTAATTGATGTGTTCAATTATGGGCATTGGTGTGAGAAATATTGTAATTACACTTAAGAGATAAACATTAATAGTTTTATGCTCATGGATCATCCATAAAAGAGTTAGGTGTCCCAAATGTTTTCATCCATGTCTTTTATGAGGGAGAATATTACAGTGGAGGGGAATGATTCTGTACCACTACTGGGAATTAATAATTATTGTCTGTATTCATAAAAAGCAGACAGTAACCTAAGGAGTACCATAAAGCAATAACAATAATGATTAGAATGAATAGTACCTCCTGTTTTTCAAAGTATGATAGCCAGGCATTTTTAGGCCTCAGATGAAAATCACCTTTTCTATGGGGCAACAGGGAGATGTAGCAGTTTTGTGCAAAAGTGGTTTTAGGTGACAGAGAAGGGGTTAAGGTATCCAAGTTTATTTAGTCTTCATACTGAACTTCTGCTGAACTTGGTATATGTGTTGCTGCTGTTCTTTTTCATAATAACCTTTGAAAGCAAGACTGGAACATATGTAACATTTGCCCTCGGAAGCTGCTTCTATCAGGATTTACTTATCCTTCATATTGAGCTTAAGTACTGCTTTTGTGAGCTAGCCTTTAGTTTAACATTTCCTGTGGCAACATTTAATGCTTATTTGTGTTCAATCTGTCCATGTCACCTCATAAACATTTGTCATCAGAATGAATGAATACAACAACTCAGAGCTGTTAATGAATTAAAGACTGGAACAATCAATACTACAAACATTGACACTAGATTAGATGCTTTTCTGAAAGTGGCAGTATTTTTATGGAAGACAGGAGGGGAACATTGTGTGTGGTGACCCAGTCAGTAATTCTGACCTCCGGAGTGTCTGAAGAACTAGAAATTGGATAATGGAGATATTCATTAGTAGATGTTGAAGAACTTGAAATGTAATGTAGAGTAATCTAATTTAAATTATTTCACATTACTTTAAGTGGTCCAAGATACTCCCAAGATATTTCAGACATTGATTGCCTTTACCTCCTTGTCTCTAAAACAAGATGATGGCATTTCAAAAAACTTTTCTGTACAGCTTCTGAGTGATAATGCTCATAAGCAACAGAGATACAGCGCTGCAGAGGGCAAGCCAGAAGAAAAAAGCTTGAATTTGTTTTGTAACTGCAACTCGAATATATTTTTCAAATAATAGGAGAGAATTGCTTGGTTGAAGGAACAGTAAATAATTTATTCCCTTTAGAAAACTACATTGAAAGTGAAAGGCTGGGTTTTTTTTTTCTTTCCCCCTTATTTGTATCAGAATTGATTGTGTACTAGCATATTACTATTCAGTCCTATAAAAATTGTTAGGATTATTTTTTCTCTTCCTAGGGTTTTTATATCTGTAATATTTTCATATAATGGCCAAGTAATAAATACACAACAGGATTTTTTTTCATGCTTTTCATAGAGCAGATAATGCAGTTTCCTTGTCAAATAGCAAACTACATTCATCATTTACTTTCCTCACTAGGTAATGTTGCAGCTCGCATAGAAATGTATGTCAGTTAATGCAGAATTCTGGCTACTGTTAATGAGACAGCTGCACGTTGCTTTCACATCAGAGTACTGTAAATTCGGATACTTTGAGGTAATCTTTAATATCAGAAAATCTGACAGCCTGTTCAATATCCATCACATAATCACTAACCTATTGTGATTCTATGACACAATATATGATTATATGATGAGCTCTTTAGGGGTGCAGGGAAAATAAAACAGGATCCCTTCCCCTGAAGACCTCAGAACCTGGCTGAGAGACAAGGCCAGCGCACAGGTAACAAATGCGAGAGGATGAATGTGTGCTCTTTGTTGTAAGTGTTTGGAGCGGGAAATATTATTGTTCGTATTCGTAGTTTCTTCTGTTTGCCTCCCCCAGATCCTCCTTCCCTTGCTTCTCCGCCTACAAGAGCCAGGGCAGTGCCCCACCGCCCATGAACTGCACTGTACTTTCCTGCCCTCTGGCTTGTGGTTGAGCTCAACCTTTGAGGTCAGAGGGGTGAGGAGAGTGAGGGCTCATCTCTCCCCCTCCCCCCATGCCATCAGGGAGCACCCTCTGGGCTCTGGGCAGTCACTGCCCCTTCTCGGGTGGAGCACTGCTCAAGCCTGTGGTTCCCTACCCTCTTCAGTGAGGCAGGCAAACTGTGCCTCTATTAAACTCTTACCTGCCAGGTCCTAGCATGCCCAGTCTTCCAGGATCCCAGCTATTCAATGGGCTTTAGTAGTTAGAGCAGGTTTTGTAAAGGGAAGCTCATGGCAGGTCTTGGAAGTCAGGGGTCTAAGAAATGGGATGCAGCATAAACACCAGCAAAGGCACACAGAAATGCAAATCTTCTAGAGATTTCCAGTGATTCTAGTTCTCACCGAGGTGGCATCGGGGAAAACCTGGCATAACATGTCAGGCTCGCATTTTTGCTGGTATCTTTGCCTTGTGGCCTTGCAAGGATAAGATTCTCTCACAGGCCCCACCTTAAATGAAGATTTGAGGTGACCAGGACTGATGACCTAGGGAGGTTGCTGCACCTGAAGGGGTAGGTCATAATTCTGCTCAAGAGTATCACCTGTAAACCTCTGCTGAGAGCATGATTACCGAGTGTGATTGCCAAGGACCAGGTGTCACTGGCTTCCTCCAGGTCTGTGCCTGTGCTCTTGGTGCATCCAGCAGGCACTCGGAAGATCTTGCCCGGGGCTTGTTCCAAAAGCATGAACACTTTCAGGCCTCTCTCTGTCCCTGCAAATCTCTCTGTCTCTGCTTCTCATTCTAAGTGCATTTTTTTCAGCAGATATAAGGTGCCTGCTCTGTGCCAAGTCCTGTTGTAGGTGCCAGAAATATAGTAGGGGACGAAGAATAGAGAGCCCCTTGCCTTCTTTGGGTTTTGTTCCAATGAAGCAGATATAATATGCATTACTAATAAATAAATGATAGCGTTTCAGAGAATAGTAAGTGCTGTGATACAAATAAAGTGAGGGGATTAAGTGATCAGCAAGGAAGGAAGGAAGAAATTGTAGGTGGGGCTTAAAGAAAACTTTTGAGGAGGTAGTATTTCAGCCAAGAAGTAAATCATGCAAGATTCAGATAAAGGAAGAGCATCCTAAGCAAAGAACTTTTCTTTTAAACTTTTAATTCTAGTTTCAGGCAACGCAACTTTGAACTGCTAAATATTGAGTTGTTAGTGTCGCTTTTTTCCAGTTTTAGCATCAAGGCTTCATTAATATCTTAAGAGAAACTTGAGAAAAGATCCTTTTTAACCTGAAACCTGAAAACATATTGAAATACTGAAAAGTATGTACAATAATACCATAAACATCTCTACATATATTATCCAGAAATAGTTAATTCATTCTGATTATTTTTCATGAAAGAAAATGTTACATATTTTATGGAGCCCAGTACAAAATGAAAATGTGGGACCCCTGTTAAAAAAATTAAGAATTTCACTGAATATCTTTGAGTGTTTCATATACATATTTAAATTACCCAAATGACCCTGTACTGTCTATGACACTGGTATCTTGCCCGTATCATTTAACATGTTTTCACCATCTATCCCTATTAATATTTGTGGCTCTGTTGCATGTTAACTGCTGTTAGAAGTTACTATATGATATTTTAATCTTTCCATATCTATACAATTTAAAGACATATATTTTGAAATAATTTCATACTTAGAAGTTGCAAGAAGAATCAAAGAATCCCCTATACCTTTCATTCGGCTTCCCCAAACATTAACACTGTACCACACTGCTTTATCTTTCTCTTTGTCTTTCCTTCCCCTTTCCTTCCCATATGTCTGTATAATACAAAATATATGATGTCAGCATTAGTACATGTAATTTTTTTCTGTGCCATTTGAGAATACATTGCAGCCATAATGTTCATTTATTCCTAAACACTTGAGTGTTCCCCAAAAAAGCAAGAACCATCTCTCAAATAATAATACAGGGATCAAAATTCACTGTAGAACTTATTTTAGTTTCTCAGACTGTCCGAATGATGTCTCCTGTCTTCCCCAGCCCAGGGTCCACTTCGAGGTCGTACAGTGCATTTAGGTGATGTGTCTCTAAAGCATCCGTTCCTCAGGCTTTTTTTGCTGTGTTTCATGGCCTTGACATTTTTGAAGACCAGATGTTAGTATTCTATACACTTCCTCAATTTAGGTTTGCTTAATGTTTTCTAATGATTAGATTCAAGGTTTGCATTTTTGGCAGGAATGCCGCAGGTGAGGTTCTGATCCTTCTTCAAACATCATGTTCAGGGGCCCATGATATCAGTTTGTCCCATTACTGGCGATGTGAACACCATCACTTGGTTAAGGTGGTATCTATCAGCTTTCTCCACTGAAGCTATTAATAAGTATTATCAATAAGTATCTTTGAAATTTTGCAGACATTTTATTTCTCATAAAGCTTTCACTCACTGTTTTTAGTATCCATTGATGATTCTTATGTGAATCAATTATTATAATGATGCTTGCCAAATGGTAGTTTTCTAATCACATCATTATTTCTACATTTACTAGTTGGCATTTCTCTGTAAGGAAGAGCTTTCTCTTCCACCATATGGACTTAATGGATTGTTATTTTATTCAATGGGTTATAGTTAATTATTCACATGATTTTAATGTTCAGATTATCCCAGATTTGGTCAGTGAGATTTCCTTTAAGCTGGCTTGTTTCCATTTGATATATCCCCCTTATTCCTCATTATTCCTTTTTATGGTACAACAAGATTTTCTATAATCATTTTGTAATTCCCCAACCCCAGACCTGGAATGAGCCATTTCTCCAGGGAGCTCTGATTCCTTTCATTACAGAAATGGTATTTAGAAACCAAGATCTGGGTACTCTGTGTGCTCATTACAACTTAGGTGTCATTGCTTCTAGGCCAGTTAATAGGACAGAGCTACTAGACTGTATATAAGCATTTTTTCTGCATATTACTCTCAAATGGTTCAGAAAAAGCATATGTACATATGCTAATATATATATTGCACACATATGTACATACACATATACACATCAGTATCTACTTCATCTGTTGATCAACTGATTAATCTAACATCTGTCATCTGTCTATCCATACACATATCTATTTCTTTACTTTTCTTCCAAGAAAAATCAGGAATCTCTAATTCTAATTAATTGCACAGGGTTCATTCTAATCTACTCTTTCTGTATTTATAACTACCTTTTCTACTGTGAGAAGCTGTGTTACCATCATCCACAATATATTTACTTTTTTGCTCAATATTAGAATGTACATAATAATAGATTCAAAATTGCTAATGGGTACAACTGTGAAAAACAAGCATACTAGCAAGAACTCAATATTTGTTAGTTAATTATTTATAAAAGTTTCCTACTGTATTAGGCACTATATAGTAAATGGAGCTTAATAAGTCACTGTCCTTGTCACTAAATTATTTCAACTTTTTCTTTTCCTCTGAATGGAAGGGATTAGATTGAATTTATTTTGCCCCAGCGTTTATTAGAACATAGTAAGAGCTACAGAATCTAGGCCATTCCAGGCCTGAAGTTAGTGGAGGATAAGGTATTGGGAGTGAAGATGGTACTGGTTTTGGACCTAGTAATTATCTGTCCTTGCAAAGTGGACAGCCCTCACATGCATCTTTGTACTCTCCTTATAGTAAGTGTTTGGGTTAGCTATTGCTGCGTAACAACCACCTTGATACTTAGTGACTTGAAACAACCATGATAATTTATTTCACTCATGGATATACAGTTTGGCAAAGCAAAAAACAACCCCTTGTACAGAAATAGTAAGCTAAGAATTTGTTTCCCTGTACAATCATATGAGAATACATGACCCTGTGAGATTTTGTTCCTCATTACATTTATGGTTTCTTGATTGAACATGTAGCCTCATGTTCTTTCATACAATAGTTATTTCTGATCTTGAGGGATCATTTGGTGGGGAATACTGCTACATTTATTCAGGTTAAAAATACAGCCTTGAAATCTCTGAGTGATTGGAAGCTACCCTCATGAAGAAAAGCTTCATAATCAGTGGTGCAGAGAAGTGATTTATTGAGTCTTATTGGAGACATAGCATTATTATACATCATAGTTATAAATATGAGGACATGTAATATTATATGGTATTTGGAAGCACATATACCGTATGGTGACTTTTGGCTAATAATTTTTACCAATGCAAATTACCAAATGACATTTATGGAGTGTATTTGTTATCAAGCATGAAACTTCATCTAAATATAGAACTATTGATCATTAGTTTCCTGGACAAATATTCTCCCATGGGTCACAGTGGATTTTTGCCCTAGACCTCTAATAATGCTAGGATCTAACATTAAATAATGGAGTGGTCTTCCTTTTATAGGCTAATCACTTGGAGAAATTAGGACTCTCCATTCCTCAATAAAGTGAATGTAGCCTCATTCTCTTCTGGGCTAACAAGCAATATATAACTCCCACTGATCTCTGAATTACTTTGTATGCCAAGGAGTACTGTCTGAGGCATGGCATGTTGGCTGAAGGTGGATTTTGTTCCTCTCTTTCATTTGGGCACCTTCCCCTGCCAGCTATTATTTTGTGCTTGTAAATTCTGCCACTTTAAACAAAACAGTCCTGATGAATCATCAGAGAAGTTAACTTTTACCATCTAGAGCTTTAAAAATGTTAAATTGCTTTCAAATACCCAGGTCTTGGAATTTCACATGGCAGCCATAACAACATGGGGTTCTTTACCACCTAGCACAGGCATTGGGTTTGTGTCTGCTGTGCATATTTTCCAGGTGTACATGTCTCACCTTGTAGCCCCTTTAGCTGCCATAACTTAATTCTCTCCATTCAGTTACCGTTCAGTATTCTCCTAAGAGCAGGATGGCAGCTGTTGCTGGGTACAGCAGCTTAGTTTCTTCAAGGAACATATTGCAATAGTACAGAACACCTGCATTTATAATCTGATTTTAAGTGCAGTTCAGGTATTGATTAGTAAAATTGAGTATGAATCCTGGGACATACGAAGCCCCTAATGACTGTTCAGCCTTCTTGGAATTTTGCTCTGTCAGAGGGGTCAGTGCCTGCCATTGCAGCCAGACCAACATGCTTTGCCCTGCCTGGCTGAGAGAACACAAAAAGTGCTAATCTTTAAATGGTCACAAATGTTCAACAAAACCAGTTGGATGTACTGGGTAGTTGGTTCATAGTTTCCACTTTCTACTGTTTTTGAGAGGAATCTTTTTCTTATTTAAAAAAAAATCTTTTTGTACTAAATCTTGGAACATGCTTAGTCTTATAAAAAATAACAGAAGTAATAGATCAAACAGTGGTTGAAAGAGATTGGAATGTGATAGTAACACAAAAAACCACATAGACTCTTAATGCCATACCTCCTACAATACAGGCCAATCCACTGTCAAAGACAAAGCATCAGACAGCTGGCAGAATAAATGGACTAATATGTGAAACCTCAGGAAGCCTGCACCCCAGCAGTGCTGACTCAGACACCGCGCTGGGTTATTATACTGTGTGCACAAATCAAAAGCATTTTTTATGCCTTCCTTAACATTTATGTAAAAGCATTTCTTTAAGATTTTTCAGTTAAACTTCACCCATTACCAGAGTCCCTGGGTAGGGAGAAAGGATTTACAGAGTCCCTAATTTATTATTTGGAGAAATATGTCATGTTAACTCCAAGTAAGTCCAGCTAAATAGCAAAGCTGGTCAGCCTTCTGAAATGATTACAGCTAAGTCTGCCAAACCGCAGGAGTGCTATGTCTTATTCAGAAAAGGATATAAGGTAGCCTACCAAACTTCAATTACATAGTAAATAAATGTAACCTGTAAGACTCTGAGCTTCCTAGCAACCAAAGTGAGAAGGGAAACTTGAAGGACTTCAAGAGTTATGCCTTTAAATATTAACTTAGCCACTTAGGAGAAGCAGAGACTTTCTACATCCTGTGATCTAAGGGACATCACTCCTATATATCTCACAGAAACCAAAATAGAAGACAGGACTGTTTATAACATGCAGTAACTAGAAATTTTCATAAAGCTGTGTTTGTTTTATCTCTTTGTGCATATAGTGATCAAAATTCTAAAATGCAGTATAGTGGTGGAGGATGAATACATTGCTGTTTTACCTCTCCTCTATCTAGATCTTTCTTTAATGCTTTAATGTAATATCCAAATGCTACTATACAATACAATATTTTAAATTATTAATCAAGTCTACTTTTTAAAACTATGTCTGGGAATGAAAACAAACAAACAACAAAAAGTTAGCTAACAATGCTCAGTGACTAAATAATGGGAGAATACTTTTCTACCATTGCCTGAACAAATGTCTGTTTATTTCCAAGTCAAGCACTAAGAGTGCTTTTCTCTTGAATGGTCATTTTAATGCAATTAATAGGTAGTGAGTAGCCTGTGTGGCAGAGCATAGCTTTGTGGCTGTGCTCCTTTCCATCCAAATCAGCACATTTTATATTTCCAAGTTCGTCTCAGATTAACCAGGTTGCTGCTATACATGAAAAGATGATTTTTAAGTATCTTTTGATCAGTGACATGAATGAAAGGTTGAAAACTATGTTCAGTGGCACATACGTGACCTATTATTGGTTTTATACCAATAGGCAGGAGGCAAAAAAAACAACAAAGATTCAAAATTGTTATGGGGGTGAAATAGGTAAAGTAGAAAAAATTATATCTTGATCTGAGTGATAAAGGTGTATGCACAAGTCAAAACTCATTGTGCTGTGCCTTTCATTGTATATACCTCAATATAGAAGAAACAAAATGAAAAAATTATTGTGGAAAATGGACAAGTGTAAGGCTCCTGAATAGAAACAAGTATTAAGTAGAGAGTTTTGTGAAGGACGTAAGATGAGCTGTAAACATCACATGGTCACTAGGCCAGTCCTCAGGGTGGAGAGCAAGAATCCAGCCCCCGTGCGGGGAAGAAGGGTGTGAGGGTGGACTGCAGCAGTGTGAGGAGTGGGGTAGTAAGCTCAAGACTGAAGGCAGTTGGTAAATATTTGTTCACAGTAAGGGCAGCATTCCTAACCAATTCAGAATCTCCTGTTGGGAGACTGACTCCATCGTGAGACACTTAGGAGGAGAAAAAACAAGTAGTAAAAGCTCCACAGGCAAGCAAGTCAAGTAATTGCAAGACTGGGTGGATGATTCACGGGGAAGCATTAAGGGAGGGTGGGTTATTTAACCTGAAGAGAATAGGCTTCTCTAAACTAGTGTCTAAGGAGTAATATTTTGGTAATATTCAAAATACTTCACTTTAATCTTGTACATAGAATAACTGAGTTTTGCATGAATTTGTTAATTATGTAAAATGGTAAAACTGTACATTATGCAACAAACTTGGGCTAGCATTAGGCAGCTTACACAGATTTTATATGATCTTAACATCTTTTTTACCAATGCCATGATTTCTCATGGTATATACATTGGACAATATATAGCAACTTCAAATATCTGAGAAAATGTTGTTTTCCCCTCCATTAAGGATAAAAAAAGTCCTAATCACAAAAGGAGAAATAGCTATGCATATGGTTAGGGTTAAATTTCTTACCATTTAGGGGCTTGGAGGAAGTTGATTTTCAAGAATTTGGTGTATCTGGTATCTGCCTGGCATGTAGGATATGTACAGACCTACTCTACATTAATAGGTGAGAGTGCCTAGCATAATATTGGTACAATGTAGCTCCTTGATCATCAATACAGTTCTTAGATATCAGTCACAGTTCCAGTGAAAAACCAGAAATACTAGGATATATATGAATGATAGGTAGGTACACAGGCAGATAGATTTATTGCAAAGAGTTGGCTTATGTGATTGTGAGAATAGCTCACCAAGTACGAAATCCATAGGGCAGACCCTCAGAAGAGCAGGCTGGCAATTCTGGGTCAGGAGCTGGGTCTGTAGTTCACCTGTGGAACTGATGGAATATCTTCTCCTTCAGGGAAACCTCAGTTCTTTTCTTAAAGCCTTTCAACTGTTTGGATCAGGCCCACCTAGATTATCCAGGGCAATCTCCTTTACATAGTCAGCTGATTGTCGAGGTTAACCACACGTACAGCAACACCTAGACTAGTGTTTGATTGAAAAACTGGGCAATGTAGCCTAGGCAGCCTGACACATACAGCTGATCATCCCGGATGGATAGGGCTGCCGTGTCAGGCCTCATGTGCCCACATGGTAGGGGGCGGCTCGGTGGGGAGCCGGCTCTGCTGTGCCCTGGTTCTTTGTCTGCCAAGCACGTTTCCTCCCCTCCCTTTGCTTAAGTAATCTTATGTACAAAATGAGGTTAATAACGCTGACTTTGTGGGGCTCTCTGGATGACCAAATGAGTATCTGGATGATAAAAGTATACAGTTAAAGGTAGCTATTGTGGTTTGGTATGTTTTAAGGTTTAAGATACAATTTGGAGAGTTTTATCTTTATGTTGTTTGGAATGACATCCAGAAATGGAAGAATACCTAAAAATTAGTTGGGTGGAATAGTAGGGAAGAAGTTGAGATATTTTAGTGTTGGGACTTATAAAAGTTTCTTCTTATGTCTACAGCCACACATTAGAAAGGCCTACTTTTAATATTCTTTTATTGTGCAGGACAAAGATTATCAGCTTATTTATCAAACATGGAATAAAAAAAACAGTGAATGGGAATAATTCTCTGATGGCAGTACAGGGCGTAATACATGCTAACATCTGTATGAATACCAAGTGGAGTCATTAGGATCTATGCCGCTGATATGAGTACCAACTGAATTCGTAATGACGGGACTCTTAAAATAATGTATTACTTAGGATGTGAGGAAGTGGAGCGCTTAATTTTCCTGTTGGTTTATTGCAGCCCTTAACAAGCATGGCTGCTAGTAAGTAGACAGTTAAATTAAACTCATGAATATCTGTTATAGTTTTTAAAATATAAAAATGAAACAAAAGCCTTATATTACTGTTGGTAGCAATGCACTGAAATGCCCTAAGCACCTCTCTTTGTGGGTCTGAAGCTAGGAATAAAGACATGAGAGCAAAGGGGACAATTAATTGGGATGATTTCTCATTGCTGTTTTACAAGAATCAGTATCTAAGATGGTAAGAGATGAAACCGCATCTGGTGATACAATCTTCATTTCTGAGATAGAGGGAAGGAGGGCGGAGTGGAAGGCACCAAGCATTTGGACCAAGAAAGTAAGGCAGGGGCTGTGACTGTCCTCACTCTTAAATGTGGAAAGTTAGGCTGGCAGTATCTTGAATCAGAATCTTCAGGGCAACTCTGTGAAGTTCCGGGAGCGAGCAGAGAGAAAGAGCAGCAGAGCCTCCCAGATGGCACGTGGCATCAGATGTCCCAGGGAGCTGTGGGTGGCGTGGTTCTGTTCCTTGAATACTGGCCATAAGGTAGCAAGCATGGCTTCTGTGCCACCCCAGTGGAGGAGAGAAGAGGAGGAAATCCAGGTGACAGCCCTGAGAAGGGAGGCAGGAAAGCGGAAGGAAGAGGGAGAAGGCAGCGGTGACAGCAGCCAAGGGGAGAATGGGGGAAAGTGAGGGCAGAAGGGGGGCACAGGCATGTGGGCATTGGCCTGGAGCCATTGGCTGGCATGCCCACCAGGAGGGGACCGGGGTGGGGGCTGTGACTTTAGACCCTAAAAGGCACTTGGGAAAGACGACCAAACAGATTATTTTCGTGTTCCACAGTCTTAAGAGAGACAGTTTGTAGAAACTGGCCATGCTCATTTGGGACCTTCTTTCCCTCTGCAAAGGGAAAAGCGTGATGCCAGGGACATCTAGAGAATAAGGTAAAGGCAAAGTCAATTACAGAAAAAACAAAACAATGAACAACATAGGGCAACATTGCTACTGATACTGATTGCATGTAATGTGTATCAATAAAAAGAAAGTCCTCCTCGAATTAAAAACTCTTCAAAGCATTAAGGTATTTCAGATTTCAGGGCCTGATATTGCTCTATCAATTGGTGTTTGCTTCATAAGATCCTGAGAGGAAAGGGTGCAAGTAAATTAATTCAAAATCAAGTGGAAAGGGCTCCAAGCCAGAGTGTATTTTTGGATGAGACTTTTTTTCTGCACTCCAAATTTAACCAAGTGGAATTCATTTGTAAGTACTATCCTATTGAACTTTTAGAAATGAAGGATGTGCCATTTAATGGGCGATGTGCATTTTATTGTAAAGATAGAACGTGATGTCCTTGCTTTGTTATTCTCCAGAGGTCCAGACCCTGTTTTGCACTGTGTTTTCAGCACAGAGGAGACACAGATTTATCTCAGACCCAACAGACCTGACATTTTACACATGAAGATTAAGGCCTACAGAATCCATAGCTTCCATTCCCAGTAGAGTGTCAGATGGCAAAACTGTCAGAAATGATGTAGCCAGTTTCTGGTTTCATACCCATGAGCCCATGAAGGCAGAACAAGTGAGGAAGAAAAGGAAAGTTTTCAGATGAAGGATAAAATTCATGAAGATGTATGAAATGATGGGCTAAAACTTAGCAAATCTGAGCCACAAATGAGGAGTTATTGACTTCTTCCTTGTGTATGAAAGTGCTCTCTGGTGGGAATATCTTAAAATGATGTCAGCTAGAAGAAGATAAATAAGGAAGAACTCTTCATTTGGGGAGGGGTTTGTGATTTAGCAGCATCGCAGAACTGTGGATTGTCAGCAGTTGTGAAATAGGGCATTTTCCGTTCATATGGACATGCCTGGTGACATAACCTCCTGGGGTGTTTGTTCAGTCACATTAAGAATACCCTAGACCTTCAAGATAAGTTTGATATAAGTGATGAGTTTAAAATAAAACTCGGAGGAAAACCTATTGCAAGCTCTATCAGAATGGCATGGCCAGGCAATCATTTTAAAATCTAGTTTTTTAAAAAAATAATAATCTCATCAAATTTATACATGATTTTATTTGCATATCTTAAACCTGATAGTTGTCTATTGAATTGAAGTGTAAAGAGGTGGTTGTTTATATTCTTGATTGAGCTGTAATTGGAAAGGTTGAAAATTTGGTATATAAAACAACTGCTATTTTAAAAAACTTCTGGTCAGTGCCCACCATTTTCATACTTTTCCAATATGCAAGATATTTATTTATTTCACTGTTTTAAGTGCTTGTTTATTATTTTTTCATCCATTCCACAAATATTTATGGTATTTACTGTTGCCAAGCACTGGTCAACTGCTGGAGATAAAGCAGAAAAGTGTCAATTATTTTATATCATTGATTTCAAGATGCACATTTTCTCACATTTTAATATCTCTGAAGTTGGAATTTGTCTTACAATCACATAATTTGGTTGACAGAGGTATTCTTTCTAAATGACACACAGCGTTGTGATGTATCTCACAATTGACAGCATCTTACAACTGTTATTTATACATGTATATGTCAGTGTACCTAAACAATGATTTCATATTTATTTACTATGAAAGTTGAGATTATTCCTTCAATAAACTCATTTTTATGCATCTGGAAAAAAAATGACTTCAATATAGAATGCTGTGTGTCCTTGGTAGTTGTAAATTGAGAGTAAAAAAATTTTTTTTTAATTATAGATAAAATGGGGTTCAGAAGAATTATACATACTAAATTCTCCTATATTTTTCTTCCTTCATTATGCATGAGGGATTTTGGAGACAGCTTAATCATCTCAATGTTTGTATTATGTAGGATCTTGGCAATATGTACATGTCTTACATTACTATTTTTTCTTTGTTTTATTCTATAACATTAATTTAATTACTTTATAATATTGCTATAAGTAAATCCAATTATGAATGTCTGGATTATTCAAGAAAGTTAAATTAGGAGGTGATTCTTCTCTTTGAACATGGAATTATCATAGAATTTACTCAAATGGAACATTGAAAATCAACTTCGATTCACAGAAATTCAGTTTGCATGCCATCTTAAAAGCATGCCTGTCATGTAAGATGAGGTACGCCGGCATTGTTGAGCTGCGTCAGCAACTGAATTCAACTGAATATACTCAAACACATAGTATGCTAAAACGCATATTATATGTATATATGAATATAAACATTATTCAGAAGAGTCACCTGCTGGTAATTAGAATTTATCACTCATTGATTTTAAACAAATGTTCAATTTCTCTGACCATAAAAGAGAAATATTTCCTCAATTGTATGTGTATAACAAGTCAGTACTAATTGAAGCATGTGACTTTTGGATTTTAAGAATTTATAGGGCTATAAATTATTTATACTGTTTATTAAAGTTTACACATGTTTTTAGTGCATGAGCTTACAGTTTAAACAGTCATGAGCAAACACATTTCCAAATACATCGAAAGATCTGTATTTCATGAACAGTGTTAATGACCACCACATGTAGGGTTCTGTAGGAGCACCAAGAGGAGGACCCCTCCTGCAGATTCAAGGAGAAAATTATGTCTAAGCAGAGACTCACCAATGCATAAGCAGAGGGAAAAACATTTGCAAAGCCTGGAAGTATAGGTGAGAACTAAAAGAGGCCGGTATGAGGTGTTGGAAAGGGAATCAGAAGAGGTAAACCTGGGCCAAATCATGAAACACCTTCTTAGCTATGGCGAGCAGCTGGCCTTTCCTTCTGAGGGCACAGCCATCAGTGTCTCAAGCAGAGAGCCATGTGGTGGCGTAAGAGTCCTAGAAGGCTCATAAGGTTTGCAGGGAGGGAGCCCACTAGAGTTGGGTTGGATATGGGGAGGCATGTCAGGAGGTGACCACAGCGATCAGGTAAGAGCATGGAAGCATGGGCTGGACTAGCTGCCTTGGGGATGGAGGGGGGCTAGAGAACAGAGGTCTTCAGGAAGAGCTGGACATGCGTTGGATGTAGGCTGAAACGTGGGCAGAGTTGAGGCTGACTCCTCAGTCCCCAGCTTGGGCAGCTGGAAGGTTGGTGGTGCTATTCTCTGATATAGTGAACACATAAAGAAAATGCAGGCTAGGGGTCAAGATAATGAGTTGACTGCAAGTGGAAATGCCCCATTGGCCAGGGAGAAAGAGGGCAGAGCAAGAGTTGAGTAAAGCTAACGGGGTTTGTCAGAACTTGTGAAGACTGGGAGAAAGCTGAGTGGAGAGACACAGATTGCTGGCAGCCCAAGCTGCACAGCGGAGCCCCAGTCTGCCAGGTGGTTATATTCTCTCCAGCTGTGTGATGTGACCCACACATAGCTATGACATCCTGGCAGAGGGATAGAAGCCTCAAATAACCCGACCTAATGCATTGGGAAGACAAGTGTAGGATGCCTCAGAAGGACTGGGAGGAGGAAAAGGGAGAGGAAAACTCCGATCAAAGCAAACCTTGCCATAGTTCTTTAGTGCCACAGTATCAGGGAGACTTACTACAATAGTCAAAGCTGGATGGCATGCGTGCACATACATGTACATGCACACATATTCTGTCCCTTCAAATGATAAGGAGGGGCACTGCCATTAGAGTCGGGCATGCATTTCTACAAGTTTGTGGCTAATCCTGTACTTCCAGCTCTTTGGGAGGAGGAAAATGAGTAGCACTGCACACTCTTGTGGAGTGTTTCTAGTGACCTGCCATTGAGGAAATGTGCCAGACCTGTTTCGTGGAGATTGTCCAAACCTTCCAGACAGGCTTTCGTCATGGGCATCCCCCCCTTTGCCTGTACCCATGGCTACCACTCTTTTCCTGTCCAGGATAGCACTAACAGCTGTTAGAACCACACTGCCAGCATCCTGTGACCCTGGCCACCCAGACACTGGCAGTCAGTAAATACTATTGTACCCAGTGCACACTGAGCCCTGCTGGGCATTGCACCAGTGCCCAAGAGACACAGTACTTGAGCTGCCTCACCAGATGCTGACCAGGCTTCCCTCCAACGGGACCCTGAAAAGCATCTCTGTGGGCAGGGCTCTTTGATGACAGCAATGGTCTGTGTGAAGGAAAGAAGAAAAATAGGGAGTTCCTGAATGGGTCGGGGGTAGTTAATGAGAAAAGACCCCAGGCAGGCTTGAGTGTAAGAGCTACATATTGGGATTAGAAACTTTTTAAAGTCTGAGGGCCCTTGTAGAGGTTCACCTAAACCAAATCTATAATCCTTAGCAGCGTCTCATCTTCAGAGCTGTGTGGCTCGCTGGGGTATGGCAGTTGAACCGAACTCATTATGGGACTGAAATTACAGTATCAACTTGTGTACTTTGATCACCTTCACTTTCTTTTCATCACAAAATATGGTGCTGTCTTCACACAACTGCTGTAAAATCTTCTTGCCAGTGTGCTTTCTCATGGTAAGTTACAGCATCCTCACAGGGTTCCCACTTTGCCTACAAAAAATTCTTTTGGAACTTTAATATTCTGCTACAACCGTGATGGTGCATGTTCCCCATGGCCTTGCATTGAGAGCTTTACGGGATTGTTGTGGCGCAGTTAAATGGCTATTGGTGCAGCGTAGTTTGGTGGTAAGACCCTACCAGGCCACTTCAGAGTGCATCCCATTCTGATTTTTTAAAGTTTAAATAGCTCTGCCATTTCCAAGCATGCTTTCAAAATATATGAGGATATTGTCTACCATAGGAGCTCTAGCTGTTACTTTTTGATTGAACCGATAAAAAAACCCAGCCCACCAATGTTTTCTCACCTTTCTATTTCATGAGGACTTGACTTGTGGCCTCTTTTTCTTGGCCATGTGGCTCAAAATTTTACTTGGGCCCACGTGGGTTACATAGAGCAGGCACAAAAGGACGTTCCTGTGTGGGTAGCTATTACTAAAACTGCTAAAATCATGAGTCAATGTGTGTCTTTCAGATAGAGAGTTGTCTGTTCTTTCTTCCTTCAAATCCTTATGTCAGCAATATTTCTTTCCTGATAACATTTATTTATCAAAGTTTGTGCTACTTTGACTTTTTATAAAATACCAGTGAAGATAAATGGATCGATTGACCCCAGGAGCAGTTTATTTATCCCTTTAGTCACACTTCAGTGGCAAAATCAATACCCTCCTGAAATATCTGATATTACAGCAGTTCAAGTAGATAGTGACGCTCCTGAGCTGTGTGCAAGGGGAACTGAAATTTATTATCAGCTTAGATTTTTTAGTACCTGTATTGATTTTCCTGGAGATGCTTGTGAATTTTTATTTATCTGTAGCTGAGCAAGTGACCTTTGTTTCAGGAAACTGCAGTTTAAACTTGGCCAGATGAGGGGAGTCAGAAAGACATGTGTATGTTTTGTAAATGTGGGGGGAGAGACAGAGAAGAAACCATGAGGAGCATTGTTTTTTTTCCTCAGAAGTGGGCTTTTTTTGTTCTCTTAAATACTCAACATTTCACTTTTGTGTTGCCAAACCCGGACATTCCAAAACCACAGTGCTTATTAAAGACTGCCTCATGCCTCGCCCTGGGGAAAAGGTTCTAGAAGACATGGCATTTGAGCTCATCTTGGTTTAAAAAGTGAAGTTAGCTTAAGCAGTGGCTTCAAAGACAAGAAGGAGCCAAGAGCAGGATGGGGGCCAGGATGCTGGTGTGGAAGGAGGAGTGGGGGAGGAGGAGGGAGAGGCACCCCTGGTGGGTCAGGGGCTGCAGTGGGACATGAAGTTGGCCAACATGATAGGGCCAGTCCACAAGGCCTTGGGTTTATGGCCTTGGGAGGCAGTGAGAGCTGCTCGACTATTATGCTGAGGTGCAAATGTATTGAAAACTTGACCTGGTGGTAGGAGGTGTGCAGAGTGGACAGCTGGAAGAAGCTTCTGGAGGGAACAGATCTGCCTCAGGAGCCAGACACAGCCATGCAGACTGGCGGCAACATATGGGGGACCGGAGTGTTGGTGTGACCAGTGAGAGCAGGACTGAGGGTAAGACTCATGATGCGGTGCCTGGGGAGCAAAGCAGATGGTCAGAGAGATGGCGTCCAAGGTGCGGTTGCATATGGAAGTGTTCTTCCTGACTGGGAGCTGTGCTTGAGGCTTGAGGCGACAGTTTGTCCTGCTCACTGGCCTCAGAGTGCTGTGTGGCGTCAGGAGCGAGGGCCCTGGGACCTGCTGGTGGTGCAGGAACGCGAACACTGCGCCCACCTCACTGAGCCTCAGTACCCTCAGATGAGGGCTGTCCCTGAGGACAGGACTGATGATTAAATGAAGTATTGGGCAGCATGCTGGGCACAGGCAGATACTCAGTACTTGGGATGAGTTATTATTTTGAAGATTATATAGGGGAAATATTAACTCTTAAGAAAACCAAAACAAAAGCTGGGGAAATGAGAACTGAGAACACAAGTTCCTCTCACTCTGTTTCTTAATTAATAGGAGGGGAGAAAGGAATTCACTTTTGTGTGTGTTCTGTGTGTAACTTTATACTGTACCCAGTGGAAATTGCAGAGAGGGCTGGAAATAGAGAAGTCTTAATATTTGTTGATCCAACTTATCAGATAAGGACTCCAGTTGTTTTCACAAGTGAAGTATTTGAGAGGCTTTCTTTTTTCTCATAAATTCACAATTAATGTGTTTTTATTAAACTGGCAGATGATAATTCTCTTTTGTAGTTCAGGGCCTCTTAAATGCGTCATGTTTGTTTGCTCTGCCTATATCGCTTTTTTTCCAACTGAACGTTTCAAGTCGGTGTTTACTGAATTTGTCAACTATATGTTCATCACTGGGCAAATAAGAAGGTATAAGATGTGTGTGTTACTCCTAAAGGGTATCTTATCACAAAGACAAGACTGCAAAATGGTAATATAAGAAAGTAAGTGACTGAGGACAAAAAGGCATGGTGTGGACAGTAAGTACTTCAGGAATTGAAACAAGTCAGAATTGTGCATTGAAATAATCAAAAAAGGCTTCACAAAAAGAGATAAGCTGGGCTCTGAGCAAGCAGGTAAGTGGTCAGCGCGAAGGAGGGAAGAAGGGAGATGAGGCCATTAGAAGAGGAATCTGGTCTGAGCTGAGCCTTCATGGGATGATAAGACCCTGTTGGCCAGGGAGAGCCTTTGAATCTGTTCAGGGGGCCTTATTTCCATGGCCTAAGGGGACCATCTTTCATTCTGAAGTATCTCATGAGAATCTGTTGGAATGGCCTTTTTTGGGAGGTTGGGAGTGGAGTAGGTTTTTAAGACAAAAGAAATTAATTGTGCAAGACTAAGTATATATGATTACAGTGCAGTGTCTTGTAGTCATTACTGGATAAAAAATTCTGAAATGTAGTGTGAATATCAGTCTTTGTTGTCCTAATGTGGTGATCATGCCTATGGTAAATTAGTTTAATTTCCATTTCAAATTAGTTTGATTTTATGATAAATGTCTGTTTCATTTAACTTGGGCAGATAAAGTAACCATTATTCAGGTATTATTTGAGTAAACCTTCACATTACAATTGAAATAATAAAAAAAGAAATAATGACAAAAAATAAAATCATTCCTTAAAATGTATAGGGTGTACTTGCAGAAGAGGTCCTTTGCACTTGGGGTAAAGAACTATTGAATGAAAATGTAGCTTTGACAGCAAAAAATACGACCAGAGAAACATCTTGACTAACAATGTAAAGTACTTTGACTTAGCTCTGCTTTACATTACTTGAGAGGGAAACTTCTGACAGATTCTTGGGTCAAGCTTTGTGCAAAAAGCATCAGTTTTTCAATGGATTCTTAGGTTCTTTTTCTGAAACATAGGGGAATGCTCTGTTGGTGGGATTGTTAACTGGCATTGTCTTTTCAGAGAGCAAGTTGGCAGGATCTGCAAGAATTTGAAAGTGTAGGAGCCCTTCAGGTTAACAAAAGTATATGTTCCATTTCTAAGAACATTTCCTGCAAAAATACCCACAAGTGTGCACAAAGAACTCATACTAGAAAAAAAGTGTCAACAACTCAAATGCCTTCCTATGGGAAAGAATTTAAATTGTGGTGTAAAATACTGTGGGTTACCATATGTCAGTTATACAAAATAAGGCAAATCTACACGTGCTGACACTGAAAGAGCATTGAGAAATGTTAAACGCAAAGCAGTTGCAAAACCAGTATGTACTATGATCCCACTTTTATTTTTAAATAATAGCACACTACACTATTAATAATGGGTTATTTTTTGGAGAGAGTTACAACTGGTGCAAAAGTAAAGGTGGATTTACATGTTTAAATCTATTCACTGTGTGAAGTTAAGCATATGCTTATGCAGTATGTAATTGAGCTTTTAAAAATATATTTTTCTGACATTTGTCACGAAAAATGTCAGTCAAAATGCTTACTAAGTACCAGACACTGTCCTTCCTTCTCCCTTCCTTCAGAATTTATATTATCCAGTTTTCTAGAAGGTGGAAGACCAAGATCAGGGTGCCAGCATGGTTGGGTGTTGGTGAGGCTCTCTTCCTGGGAGGGGACAGTTGCTTCTTGCTGTGTCCTCAACGTGGTGGCAAGAGGGCAAGCAGTCTCTCTCTCTCTGATGTCTCTTCTTATAAGAGCACTAATCCTATGATGAGGGCCCCACCCTCAGGACCTTATCAAACCCTAATCACGTCCCAAAGGCCCCATCTCCAAATATATCTCTTGGGGCTTAGGGTTCAACATATGAACTTGGGGGCACACAAACATTCAGTCCAAGAGATTTCTGAACTTCTAGTTAGTAACATTTATTAAATATTTGCCTTGTATAGCACACTATGAAGTTCTACAGCTGTATTCATAAGGGGAATTATTCCTGTGGTGGGAGATGTTGAGAAACTGTGACTGTCATCGTCCTGAGCAAAAAGTTTGACCAGCTCCAGGGAGCCCAGCCATGGGTAAAAAGATACTTTGTTTGAATTTAAGAAAAAATCTTTGGAGGACAAAGCTGGTTCATCCTATGAGGTCTGTCCAGGTGGTGAGAGTGGCTTTTCTCTTCTTCGTGGGCGCAGAACAGTAAGCTTCAGGATGATGGGAATTAGGTGACCATGTCCTTTTTCTTGCCCATGATGGAGCAGCTTGCCCTTGGTCACTCCCACCCGCCACCCCCCAAGCCCACACCTTCCCTCTGTGCTGTTCTGTGGTGGGACAGCATGGTGTTGAGAGCCAAGCCCACAGCTGAGGCTGGAGGTAGTCCTACAATTTTCCCCATGTGGCTGTGGCATAGTCACCCGTGTGTCCTGGAGTCTCTTCAAAGAGACTTACATAAATAATATAAATTAATATAGAACTTCCTCTTCTACATTCCCAAACAATTAGTGTTTGAGAATATGTCTACTTATAGTATCCTAGTTGTCTAGACCGACGTACCCTAAATTTGTGTTAAATTGCCCAGATAGTGAAGGAGTGCAGCACTGAAAGGAGACCTGGGGGTCTTCTGACACCGAGACCTCACTGGTGCTCTTGACACATTCTAGGACTCCCTGTGGGATCTGCCCTGGATTTGAATATTCTCGCCTCCTTTGTAATCATTGGTATCACATCCTACAGCGTTAAAGCTATCAAATGCTGCGGCAAGCAGTGACTGATTGAGGTATAACAAAATTAAAGAAGTAAGAAGGTAAGTCATTTAAAATGTGTTAGTACTGAGTTACCAAGACATGGCTTTAAAATAACCTTCTCAGGGAGAAGACAACAGCCATTTTCTTTAAGCAGACAGTGTTAAAATTCCAAACAGAGAGGAAAATGACCTAAGAAAAGTGATCCCAAAGAAGCTAAACCATGGAATTAAAATAATCACTGTATTAAAATCAGTCAGTGTGAATGTGCCTCTACTGTTCTTCAGCTAATTCTGTAAATAAAACAGGAACAATATAGGACAGGAGCTGGTAAGCATTTTCTGTAAAGGGCTAGATAATAAATATTGAATGCTTTTTTGGGCCATCTGGTCTTTGTTGCAAATACCCCATTCTGCCATGATAGAGTAGCATGGACAATACATCAATGAGTGTGCTTGTATTCTAATAAAAAATTCTTTATTTGTAAAAACAGGTGGTGGACCAGATTTGACTACTGCGTCGTAGTATGTGATAGATAAGACCAGTTAAAAGAGTGAAGGAATATTATGTTTTCAACTTCTTAGTCTCAAAACTATTTGAAATTATGATAGACATCATAAATGTATGTGGCACAGTGATATTTGTTCTGTAATTATGCATTTATTTTTGTGATTCCTGGTAGGTATTATGACATTGTTCTAAAACTTAAAAGAATATGATTGCATTTTAGAGGCACTGATCTAGTACTGAACCTGACTGGAGAGTTTTAAATTTTTAGTCATTTGAAATCTAGCAACCAATGCAAATACAAAACTTAAGATTCCAAGGGTCTTTGAGTTCAAACTTTATTTTGATCTTTTTATTCAGTGACTTTTACAGTTACAGCCCACATCACTGGGGAATTTAACTTACGAAAGTTAAATCAATGTTTACTGAGAGTTTACTATGTGCTAGGCATTATTATAAATGTTTTAATTTAATCACAGTGGCAACTCTGTGTGGTAGGAGCTGGTATCCTCATTTTACATACGAGGAAGTTGAGGTTAAGTAAATCACCCAAAAGTCTCAATTACTAAGACTCAGATCTGTTAGTTTGAATCCAGAGCCTGTTCTCAGTGACTGCCCTGTAAGACTTCCTTTAAACTAATCCTGTAAATACTAGTATTATCAGCACATTAAAGTACACCATTCTATTCTGAGAATCATGCCCTTTTTTGGCAAAGAGATGCATATGTCCTTAGTTTAGAATAAAATACTTTAAAGATCAGGGACCCTGCACTTTGATGTAATTCAAGTCCTAGAATCCATAAATAAGGGCCAGCCCAGGGCAGGGATTTGCCCAGGTTGCCAAGGAGAGTAGTACTAGCAGGAGAACTTAGGTCTTCTGACTCCAGACCATCTTGGAGTTCTTGAAACCCACCCTAGATTTGAATATTCTCACCTACTTCTTAGTAGTTGGGATCTCATCTTACAGCATTAAAGGCATCAGCTGCTGCCTGAGCGGAGCCCTGGGCCATTCTCTATAGCGGCCCCGTCTGCCAGGAGCTCTGAGGCCACCTTCTGTGCCTCTTGTGCGGGAGGTGGGAATGCAGACAGAAGGAGCCCGGCTTTGGGAGCAGACCAAATCTGCTTTTAAGACCTTTTTAAGGTCTTTTAAGACCTCCAAGGCAGTAGGCTTGCTGCCTTTTGGAAGCCTAACCCCTCTCCTATTGAACATATACAAATGTACCCACATCCCACATTAAATGCATTTTGTTGTTTTAGTGCTTTACAGAGTTTAGAAGGGCTTTTATAATTTTGATTTGGAAGTTATTTGACTAACAAATTCATTTAATTTACGATTGGTTTCTCTGTAATCATCAGGCAAACTCAGGCATTCTTGGGAAGTGAAAAGAAATCTAAGCTGTATGTTATTTTCAGGAGTAATGGATTTTTAATGAATATTAAATATAACAATACAAATGGATTAATATGTTTTTGAGCATTACTAAAACATTGATTAATTTTGATATTATAGCTTTTTCCTTTTATTTTGGATCCCATGTATTTCCCTTTTTCAGGTCTCGCATATTTGTGTGAGACCTTAAAAATTCACTGAGCTTTACACAGATACAAATCCTGGCTTTACCACCACCGACTAGCTGTGAGATGTTGGCAAAGGCGCCTTTCCTTTCTGAACCTCAGCGTCTTCATCTGTCAAACGGGGGTAATCGCCTCCCCTGTGGGGTCCTGCACACTTTCTTGGTGTTGGGTGAAACATCGGCTGCAGCTGTTCGCCATTTGTGGCGAGGACCAGGGTGGAAGGTTCGGGAGCCCCCAAGCCCATGCCTGAAGCAGGGCTAAGGGAAGTCTTTCCCCCTGTGGGCTGGGACATTCTTCCCTGCCTGCTGCTCCTTCCCTCTTGTATTATCACGTCTTTTTATTCTGTATTTTTGATGCTTTGACTTCTTGGGGTCTGACTGACCCTGGGTGTACTGCCGCTCCCTGGGCTGCTGCTTGAAGACAGTAAATGACTCCCCTGCTGTGCATGTGCCGACCAGCCAATCCTAAATCCACACCTCCACCCCCCTGTTTTATCAGACCTTAATCTCCTGCCCTGATCACCCCAGGTACCAGCCAGCCAGGGACAGCCTCTTTGGCCCAGACCGGCTTCCCCTGCCTTGCCTTTTCCTTCCCATGGAGACCCCAAGAAAAGCTCCTGCCCATGTTTTCTCCTTCCTCCCTCTACCTGCTGTCCCACCCGGGTGCTTCCCTGTGCACCCCCATGGTGTGGTGTGTCCCCTCCTGTTGGGACCCGCGAGAACAAACTGCCTTTTCAATGACAGTTGTCTCCTGATGTGTCATCTCCTGTCACCATGCCTAAATAACAATAAAATCTGCATTTAAAAGATACTAGCCCTGGAGAAGGCAGCCGCAGTGAGCAAGGAAGCTCATTCGGTTTTCCTGGGTTCCCCTGAGCCCACCATGGAGGTGGGGAAGATCCAGCTGACAGGCTCTGCATCCTGCACCTGGTAGTCCGGGGGCATGCGGAGGTCACTTCTACTCAGATGGAATCGGGACACCAAAGCCTGTCTCTGATACCCCTGCTGTTTGAAGGACAGGAGACAGGGAGGGGTGGCCAGTGTGCAGTGTGTCAGATCGCAGGGTTTGTAAGAAAGTTTGGAATCCATGGACGTGTGTCCTCCCACTCCCACGAGGAGTATTCGCTTTGCCTGCAGGCATCGTGGTGTCCTAGAGAGGGTGTGCTTTGTTTCATCCCAGCCGAAAACAAGGGCCTGCGTGAGTACCTTAATCAAGTGTTCAAATCTGTATTAGAGGTCTTCCAGTTCCTGTCCGTTCTTTACTGCATTTCAGATTAATTTTCCATTGAAAGTTAATGCCAAAAATGAATGATGAGACGCAAAACATGTAAGTGTATAAAGCTAGTTATGAAAACCATGAACATATACTTAAAGACAATCCTGTCAGTCCCCTGCATTGTGTAAGAATCAGAAAGCACTCTGCCACCTGCTGTGACATTTCCCTCCAGGCTGCCTCGGGGTTTGGGAGCGGCTGCCTGCAGCTTCCCAGGATGTGCACAGACCTCCTGGGCTGAGCTGAGCCCCATGCCTTCTTGCTCAAGGCACGCTGGGCTGCACTAACGCAGAATATATCTTGGTGACGTCCAGGGAGGCCTCTAGAAAAAAGACCAAACCCAAAGCACAGCCCGCTCAGAACTTGCCTTGTGTGTGAGCAAGATGATACTTGTGCTTTTCTGTGGATGATTTACTGTTCAGTAAGTTAAACATAAATTTCAGGGTCTCTGGGTTGTGTGGGGTCCTCTTACAAGACCCTGCTTCTAATGTATTCATAATTTTGCTTTTTTTTTTCTTTTTAAATAAATGAGAACTCAGTTGCCTTTAGGGCCCCAAAATCTGTGTCTGCCCCTGGGAAGGGTTATGCAGATGTTAATATGATGTTTTCACTCCTTTTATATAAATCTATCATGATGTGAGCAAATGTTGAAATACCATGTGTCATCATTCAGAGAGAGTAGCATCAGTACCACTGCTAATAAATGTGTTTCAAGTATATTATTCGTAATATTGGAAAGGACTTGTCTTGAAATCTTTTGCTGTTCTGTACAAGATTCAGATGTGCTAGAAATCTCATTGGACTAAGAAAAAGTGAGAATTGGTAGGTCAGTGCTTTTATTTCTCATCAATACATTTGTCCTCCTCCTAGATTTTAAACATAAAAATGAATTTTTTTTAGACTTGAAGCCCACAATTACATCCTTATGTTTATGACAGTCAAATTAATTATTTTGTCTATCACTTGAAACCCGTGGAGATTGACAGGCCTGTTTTCTTACTTTAATGATGTAAACCTCATTGGAAATGAAAATTCCTGACGATAAAAAATGGTGCTGTGACTGCTATTGATTAACTGTCGTGTTGTCTTCATTGCTCAGCCCTCATTGGCCTCTTGGGCAGGGGGAGGCCCAAGAATAACATTGCTGACATTTTCTTGAAAGGATGTGATGCTTTGACAAAGACAGTGGCATGCTTTTAAAAAGATGCAGTTTTGATGTACATGCTTTAGTCTTTTCAGAAGTACCAGTGATTGATTACATACATGAAAGAGAAAGACTTCTTCAAGGTATATCAGGTTAAAAGTCCATCTGAAATGCTTAAGCATAAAAATCATCTTAGGATGGTGATTTTCAAAAACCACACCATGCATACAATTTTTAAAAAGCAATTGACCAAGTGGGAAGAAATAAAGGAAAAGATAATATAGTTAACTAAAAGCATTCGAGTAATTATCACATTTAATTTAAATGAACATTTCTAGTCTTGTAGCTGTGAAATCCTGGATGTAGCTTTTAATATGATACAGAAAATGAAGTGCTATTTTAAAATGGCAAAGTTCAAACATTGTATACCTGCTAGAGCTTCTGTTTAATGAATAGCTTTTATTCACTTGAAATTACATACAATGTTCTCAATGTCTATGCTTCATAAGGGGGAATCTCTTTAATTTAGCCCAATACTTCCATCATCTGCTCTCTTCATTTGTTCTCAAATTACAGTGACATTTTACTATAATTTATTTTTAGAGTCATGGTTTCCTAGCCCAGTATTTTATTGGGAATATACTTTTTCATCCCTTGCTTTGGGATTATTACTAAAACATCCCATGCAAAGTTTTGATTGTGTATGGCAACATTTGTTAAGTTATTAATATAACGCTTGTTGGATTTGGTTACAAATAGCAAGTGCAGAAAAGTAGTCTTAGAATCATGTGTGTTCATGGGTGTTCAGTACAGCCTTAGTAATGTGCCTGCTTGGACTTGGACAGACCCGGACTGAAGCCTGCCTCCTCTCCTCTGGCAGGGTGATCTGGAGCAAATTACCTACCTTATTAAGCCTTGACTCATCTGTGCATGAAGAGAAGTAATACCTTTATCACTGGGATATGATGAAGGATTAAATCAGATAAACTACAGAACAAGTTTAGCATGGGGCCTGTATAATAAGTACTCAGTACCTGATAACCATTGTAATAGCTTAATAAATACAATGAATAAAATACGTATTTACTGAATGTTAGTCATGTTCCATATATTGTATTATAGATTATGGAATATATACTGCACTATGAATTGGGATTAAAAAAAACAGAATAACCCTTCACATTAAAGAGCTTTTATTTTCTGGTAAAAGCACATAACCTTCAGTGATAATTATAAGTTAATATCATCTGAGTAATATATATGTAAAGTAATAAATACTGTTAATACACACTTTGATATTTTTGAGCAGGGATAATGCATTGCTTAAAGAAGAATCAACTTCATAAACTAAGCAGATGTGCCGAATTAACAAACAAAATGCTAACACAACCCTGAATAATCCGCTGTAAAAAAGACTCTGAGTCCTGGAAGAGTTCATTGTCTTTCCTTCCTAAAAATGATCCTAGCAACAACAGTTTTTTCCCCCCTAATTTTGTGTTTCCAAAAACAAATTCCCGGGAAACAAATTGTATTTTTCCATCTCCTGAACTCAGAGACAGGTTCTCTACCTTAGGGCTGCATTTGCTAGATGCTATTCACCTTAGATGTCTTACATTGTAGGGGTTGAGCGAAAGTGAACATGACAGGGAGGTTCACGTGGATGGATTAGTTCAGCTGTCTTCCCTCAGCACACCTGCTGCTTTTAGGAGCCCTGGGCCACCGGAGCAGGGAGGCAGCTGCCACCTGGGAAGGCCAACCAGGGTTTGCACCACTTCTGTTTGAAACTGATGGTGAGATGGGTTTTCATACGTAAGCTAATTCAGCCGTCTCATTAAGAAAAGCAGAGAGATGGAAAGTGATGGAATTTTTAAAATTAGGGGTCACTGGAAACTTAGAATTAAATTACACTATTTCTTACAGCACTAGCAACAAGTTGAAGTTAATGTATTTTAAAGATTTTTTTCTAAGTTGACATCTTTTAAAAACAAAACTTTTAAGAAAATATCCCAAATTAATATAGTCAAGTCTTTTCATGAATTCTGTGGTTCTTTTGCCATTCAAGAAACTACAAATCAAGTGTTATAATGGGATTTATTCTGCAGCAGTCATTTTGATATAATATATGGGTGCCTTATTGTCATTAATTTTTTTCAGTGTGGCTAATAAAATTTCTCCCAGGGACTGTGGTGTGCAGACCCTTTTTAAAGGACCTTAATCCAATGGACTTGAAGTTAAAATAGTCCAAAAACAATTAGAGATGTTCCTGATGGCAAACGCATATCCTTTGTATTTTTCTAGCAGGGGGAGGAGGCTGCAGATGCTTTTAGCTCTGCCCTGGGCCTGACATCATGGAAAATGTGTCTATCCTATGTTGAGGCTGTCTGACGTCGCATGTTCCTCCTATATTCTTGAAAAAGGTGTCGTTTAATGACTGCAGTGTATTAGGTTTAATTTAGTCATGGCATCTTAGGGCATCCACATGTTGGGGAAAGCTCAGGCCAGTGTGAAGAAAGCGTTCCCTGCAAGCGCTGGCCAGGGCTAAGGTGAGTGTTCTCTCAGCTGTGGAATGCGTGGATGGAAGGTAATGATCAGCCCCAGGCAGGGTGACACTGAGCCCCTGCCTTAGGGTCTTGTAAACCTTTCTGAAGTAGGAAAGGGATGGTACATCTGAAAGGCACCATCCAAGAGAACCAAAAAGAGGGTAGGATACCAGAGGGTGTGTGAGAGAGATGTTTAAAGGAGATTTTAAAGTGTATTTTGAGGACTTAAGAAAGAACTGCGCACCTGACCCAGGCCTTGTCCCTCCTTCTCCAGATCACTCACTGAGAGTCAACTGGACTGGTACTCTTTCACTGTCCACATATTGCCTGGCCATCTCTAGACAGTAGGGGATGAAATAAAACTGGCTGATAACAAGTAAGCCCCCCTTGCCTATAAGGGAGCCTGAGAAGGGAGATGGAGAAGTCCCACCGCGGGACGGATTCCAAGCTGGCTCTGTTGGTGTGAGCCTGCTCACATGGCCCAAGTGAGTGGCTGATTTTTCTCTCCCAACCAGGACTAAGACAGAGTGAATGAACAGATGTACTACAAACAAGTTGGTGATCACTGAAAAAACCCAAAGTGTTCCATATCCATTACTACCTCTTAAAATTTACAAGGGGCCACGGATGGAATTTTCACAGCCAAAAAGACCCCTGCACGCTTGCCCCTGAAATGCTCAGCGACTATGGGCACAGACACAGATCTAGAGGCCTAAACTATCTCTCTGAGACTTAGGTTTCCTCAAATTGAAGGTGGGAACAAAAAAGTTGTTTTAAGATGATTACACTTTTATTGTGTCTTTGCTTCGGGTAAGGCAGTATGTTATATGAAGCCTACATGCGTGAGACTTTCAGACACTGTTCCTGCCATCAGGGATGTTGGTGAGACTTAACAAGTGGAGCATTTAAAAGCTCAGTCAGACTGGAAGGAGGATCAGGCAAGAAGATACAGACAGTTTTGGTGAGGAAGATAAGAGAAGCCTTTGTACGTGAGTTAGAGTTTGAGCAGACGTTAGAGGCAAAACTGGAATTGGAGGAGAAAGGGGGTGAGGCTCCCCGCACGAGTGCCCAGGCTCTTTAGGAGCTGCCCAGGTGAGCCCGACAGGAAGGCTTAGAATGAAGCAGCACTTGCTCTACTGACTGCAGATCATTCCTCTAGGTGATGCGAGCCATACAGGATGGAGCACAGAGAACTAAATGAGGAGAGCTGTGTTTTAAGATTAACCTAGTAGTAGACAATAGACTTGATTGGAAGGGGCAGATGGAAGGCAAGCTTTCAGGGAGTCTTTTCTGGCCAAAAAACGCCAAATACAAAGAATCCCTAAACTAAAGTGGGTTTCCTCTGAGACCTGCCTTACATGGTTTTCACAGCAAAATTTGGCAGACAGTATACACTTACTCTGCTTCAAGTAAATACCTAACTTTGAACATCTAGATTAGATAAGCAAGTAAAGAAATAATGACTTGCTCTTCAAAATGGTTCTCTGCTTAAGAAGGAATTATAGTGGAATTACTTGATACACCACGCTCTCCTAATGTATTTAAAACATGATGTCTCTCTCTTTAGTGTCACATGCACTGGGTATAAGGAGGCAACATTCATCCCAGCTGCACACAGACTCCATCCTTTCATTTGGCCTGTTAAACAAATCAGCATTAATGTTTGGTGGTCACTTTGTGGAATAATCAAGCTGATTCCGTGTCCATTGATAAGCAGGGCCCTGCAATGACGAATAAAATCCCAGTCATTTTTAATTCAGCAAAATATGATTAACTACAATGTTTCCTTCCTCCTGAAATTTAAAACAATTCCATCTAAACTTGTTTTTATTTTCACATACACCTAAATTTTAGCCCCTTCCTGAATCAGTTGATGGCTTGCTGTTGATTTTAAATTTAGGGTGTTTCAGTTGAGAAGGAAAAAGAAGCCACCTTGAGGGTGAGAATGGGGAAAATGTAAAAGAAAGATTGTTATTTTCCTTCTCTCCATGAAATCAGAGTTTGCCAAAAGAAAAAGGACCTTTGTGAAATGCAGTCATTCCCTTCCAAATGAAATTGAAGGGTCGCTCCAAAGATTAATGATTCTGAAATGTTAATTCAGAAGAGAATTTATTTTTAAAGGCTGGGATTTATCCCGAGCCAGAGGATTCTGAGTTCAGCTGGGAGACTAATGAAGCATGTATTTTACTTTGTGGAGTTCCTGGTGGTACTGTCAGTCATTTAATGTGGGGCCTATTTGCAGGAATTTTAGATCTGGTTAAAGTCTATGCATTCAAAACAGTAAGATACCTCTTCATCGGGAATTTTCTGAGAATATTTAGGGGAAGCTTATTTCTTTTTTACTTGAAAGGTTTTATGTGTGAGAGTTCTGTGTTTTTATGAAGGTACCCTATTGGTGTGAATTTATGTCATTAACATATTGCAAATGTTAAAAGGTACATTCTTTATGGTAGGGCATTTTGTAGTCCCCAGTTTGTACATTCATTTTTGGCCCCAGGCAGGAAAAACAATTTATTAATATCCCAACCAGTTATCTTCCCAGACTCCAGATGAGGCTTAAATTCCTTTTAAAAATATGTCTCTGAATGGACAGTGCTTTTTCAGAGTTAAATATCTTCTAGAATAATCTTGTTTTTCTTTGTCAGGAGTTACTTTCTGTTCATTGCTCAAACTGCACCCCTTCCCTTATCTGCCACCTTTCCACCAGGATTTCTCAAGGCCCCATTGACACATGATATTAGCTTCTCCCTCACTGATTAGTGTTTTTCTTAGATCATAAACCAATCAATGTGCCTATCAAAAATGTGCATTATTAGGAAAGTGATAGGCAGAAATAAAGTGGCCACAACTTGGGCTCTGACTACAGAGTTTCCTTATGTGGTCAACTGTCACATTGACAGTCATGAGCCTTGCACTGAATCCTTCTCAGTCATGTTCAAAAGAAAATTCTCCATTAAAAGTAACCAAGTAAATAAACTAGAATAGGGTGTTCTGTGGAATATGCTGGTTTTACTGTGAGCCTCCATTTGTCATGATGCGCTCTTTCATCAGCCAGACTTTAAAGAGACACGCCACTCATCTAGAGGTGGGCCACATCGGACACTGCCACCAGGGGATTGGGTGCATCCCAAATGCAACAATCCCAATGACCAGCCCAGCTGGGGCGGCGTCCCAAGCCAGGCCAGCAGCTGGGCTCTAGCAATTGCAGGAAGCTGGGCTTCCATGTAGTGCTGCTCCCAGCTTACTTTTCCCAGCTGGATGGTTTCAGTCCTCCCTCCGGGCTATTTCGCCAACATTTTGACCTCATAAAATATAATGTCTCTAGAATACCCGGATTGGTTACTGATAGTTTATCCTGCAGATTGGGGCTATACAAACCTCCTTGTGCAGATTAATGGCTGTTCCCTGGACATCAGGTAAACCTCAACAGTGCAATTATTTATATCTTCACTTTATATGCATTCACTCACACACAGAGCTAAGAGCTGGAGAGAGACATGGGTGAAGGGAGCTCTCACATAAGCAGGGACAACTGAAGAATGCAAAGAATGATTTATATGTTGCAATAAGAGAGTTGGGGGTGGGAGGATAGAGAGACAGAGAGAAGCAAATGAGGACCAATCATGCCAAAATGAGACATGATTTGCTGCTATTTTCCTTTCTCAGTGTATTTTTCCTGGATTCCTCCCTGGCAGTGCTGTTCAGTCACTCCTGTTGTGTGTGTGCTCATGCATAAATTCAGGTCAAGTACGAAACCCTGATTTCTCTAGTCATCATAGGAATGGGGAATGTTCTTATCAATACATAACAAGAAATTGCAACTAATTTGGCACATGACCTCATTCTTTCATCATCAGTGGTTGAAATGGTGTTTGCCTAGCCATTGATGCATTCAGTTCAGTAAACTAAACGAAAGCTGTTTGAAATTTTCACTAATCCTTTCCCATTGAGTGCTTCCCTAGACCAAATTGCTTCTGAGTAAAACAATAAAGCAAATGCATGCACAGGTTTTTAAGATTTTCCAGATGAAACATAATTTACAAGGCACAGCATTTGAAAATGAGATTTTGTTTTTTTGAAATCATAGATCCCAGAGTACTGGAGAATGAATGACTGTTTACTGAAAATATGAATTGCATGAACTTACCCCATAAAGTGTTCAAGTACTGAGGGCTTTTTTTCCCCAATGAAAAAATGAACCAATATATAAGAATAAAAGTAGAAAAATGGTTTAACACCTAGAACAAAGATGCTTTTCGAATGAATCCGTCTTTGCTATTTAATTTACATTTTGAGGGCTCATTAGGATGATGAATGACACGGCTGGAGAATAAAACATACTTCCTGAACAAAAGACGATCTCTGTAGCCTAATAACATTTTATGCCAGCACTTACATTTGTCAGAAGTGGATGCTATTTATCCCTATGATTATTTAAAAATCATTTTTATTGTCCTTTGTGCTGTGTCCTCTTCTGGGAATTTTAATTCAGAGTTTGACACCTACTTATTAACTTCGGTGAAGTATGGAGTACAAAGACCTCTACTCTATAAAGAATTCTAAACAGCCATGTTTATATTGCCTGCAGCTGTACACAAATTAGCTCAGTTTGGGTTTGTTTCGATCAGAAATAGAAAGCCTGTTGAAATAGCATGTCACCTCTGCTTCCTCGGCGAAACAGGCACTCTCTCCATCTGAACCAAGCAGGACACACAGAGTCGACAGAAGGGGAATTTTCCTAATTGTTCTCCAGCCCTTATGCATAAATACATTACTTCCATTTCCCTTGCCTCCTCCAACTGCTCCTCCCCAACAACACTCTGTCATCTGTCGCCACACGCTGAAGCCCGTTCGCTCCTCTCTGATCTCCTCACCCAGCCTACACTTCGACTCCCACACCCTCACTATTATTCCAGATTGCTTCTTCCTGAACCATCTGTTTCCCTGGCTGTGTATTTTCACATCTCCTCAGTGGGCGACGTTTTCTTCCAGGGTGGGTAGCACCCTTCTGGAATTGAGTGGGAGTCCTACATGCATGATGAGATCTACACCAGGAATCCTAGAGCGAGGAATTCTCCATGAGGCACAGCCATAAAAACCAACCTACACTGCCTGGGAGGCAGCCGGCAGGATGGCTTGGCCCATCCCATGGCCTTGTTTCAAGCCTTGATTTCCACCCGCCACCTCAGAATGCCAACTAATTTTACTTGTGACTCATCCTAGAGGTTTTTATAAAGGGCAAATGTCTGCCCTTTTCCAAAAGGAAAAACAGCCCTGGCACCATGAGTCAGAACCTCAGAGAGAGCCGTCTCCCAGGAGCAGGCCGCAGAGCACCACGGTGGGGCTCTCCTAGGGCGCGTGACATGGAAGCGTGCTCCTAGCCGCTTTAATATGATGTACAAATATTTCATCATGATTTCATTGCTCAATCTAGACTCAATGCCTGCTTGCTTCAGGTGCTCTCACATTTTTTAGCAGGCTGGAAATAAAACAACCAACAACAAAAATTCAAAGATGAGTTCTTGGAAAGTAAAATCCTGATACTAATTTTAAATCTCTCTTATCAAATGATCTTGGCTGATGATACTTCAAATCAATATTCTGCAGGGAATCCAGCTTTGAGTTATGGGTCTGGCCTCATTAGCAATTTAATGAACATAGAACCATCTCACCACTTTCACTGTTATTTTAAATGATATTAATAAGGGAAAACCATCTCTATTTGGTCCTTAACTACTTTAGTATTTTAATGAAAGTTACAGTGAGAATTGGTGGTAGCTCATCCCAAAAAGGCTAGCTACTTTATGTGTTCCCATGCGTATTAATAGTAATCAAAAAGGTCATAAAATCTCAGAGGCGAAGACATTAAGATCAGGGTCTCCATATTTAGGACAAGAACAGAGATATGGCACTTGGGCACATAGGCAAGACCTAATAGCTTGTGAACCTGTCCATATATGAAATGATGACCAATTCACTGCCTTTTGCAAAATGCAAAAGATTATAAAGCTCAAGAGATTATTTATCCCTGGTTGACACTGGTGAATTATGCAGGAGCTCAGTTACCTTTGCAGAGAACCTGTGGCTATTCTCCTGCCATGAGGTAATAGAGAAATTTCACCAAAGATGGTTTGCTGCACCTCGAGGAAATAGAAAAACTGATCCGCACTCTGTAGCTTTTATGTAATGCTTCATTAATATTATTAATACTGTTCTCATATAGACATTTATGGAGCTACTAGGAAGTTGATGAGCATGGCTTAGAAGATATAAACACGGTCCCTGTTCACAATCTGAATTTAAATAAGCTTTGAGATGGATAGTGTAAACATAAAAATTCAGGTAAAGGAAATTATTTCAAGAAAGGAATTCCATGAATCTGCAGAACTCATTATGAACTGTGTAGGGAAGTCACTGACTTTGTTCACCAGCATAAATAATAGGTATCTTTGTTAAAGAATACAGTCTGGAAAACAGTTTTAGACGTGCACACCCTGCATTTCCATCACCCTGACCAGCTCTGGGAGTTTTTTCAGCCCTGTGAGTTATTACCTCATTGCCTCTCTCCAGCCTCTTCCTGGGCTGCCCTGAGTCTGACTTCATACACACAAAGAAAACCTGACGTGTTCTCTGAAGTGACCTAGTTTTGTAGCCTTTGGGTTATCTAGTTTTCTTTACCTCTGGCCACGTTTAATTCAGATATTTGAAGGATATTTCACAGACTTAAAGAATCAGGGGTTGTAAGAAGGAGTACTACTCACATCTGCGTGCCATGTATTGGCCAGGATGGCGTTACACAGGAGAGCAAACGCAACACCTGTTGGCAGGCGTCAGGGGTCTCCTGTCCATCCACTCTTTTGCTTGAGAGACTTCGCATTTCAGATGAAGAGTTTAGTGGTAGCTTTCTTAAGCAATTGATTGAAATGTCTTACATGTGCTTAAATTTACACTTCTCATTGATTATTTTTAGATTGTATCAGTTTCTGTAGACATATAGCCCCAGAGAGCAAGAGAATTGGAAGAAATATGTCAGTGCCTACTCACAGAACAGAAATTTGTTTCCTTTGTTTTTTGTTTTTACTGAAATCTACTTGAAGTAACATATTCGAGGGAGAAATCATGAGACTTTGGGCCAATTTGGAAGGCTCCGAGTGTTCAAAATCCATCATGAATGGTAAAAAAGAAACATTCTTAGTGTGTCCCAATAAATAGATGATGATAGGACTGCATCTCCCTAGACTCAGAAGTTCAAAAAGGTAGATAAATGAAAACTGAGATCAAGTCTACTCACAGAGGGAAGAACGTTCCATGACAAAAACTACTGCTCCCAAACGTTCTGATTTAGCCACCTAAAATTCAACCAGAAGGATTTTTTTCCAAGATTGCCCTGCCTTGATTTTTCTTCTCAGCTCAAGCTAAACTCGTGCTGACCTAGAGAATATTGTCAAAGTGGTTATGCAAACTTCCCCTTCGTGCTTTCTGTTTTCTCTTACATCTTTCTATAAAGTTGCATTTTATTGAATGCCTATTTCAGCATAGACTTTAACTGTTGGTACGTTTGCAGTGTTGAATGCTAACTGACCAAGGTAAGCTGATTTATGGCATCATGTCTGTGGCTGGGAAGAAGGGTTGAGGGTATGATATAACAATAGTGTGATTTGATTGAATCCATTCATTCAGCACACATTCTGTGAGCGCCTTCTATATGTCTTCCTTACCACTTTATTTCCAGCACCTAGGTAGTGTCTTGTACTCAGTGGGACTCAATGAATATTTGTTGAGAGATCAATGAATATTTGTTGAGAGATTCTTTTGTGAATTACATTGTGTTTGAATGAAAGGAAATTAACACCTCATATCTAAATGATAGTGTCTAGTTTATGCTGGTGGCAAGCAAAAGTTATAGTAAAGTAGTATATTATGCTTGTAAAATAGTTTTATGCTTCACTTAATACTTTCATTGCATTCCAAAAATAGTCATGCTGGCTTCATGTATTTTGTGAACATGCCATGAACGTGTGGCTACTGAATAATGGTCTTTAATAAAGTGCTGATGACAATCTCAATATAAAGGAGGTGCCTTGTCTGCGGTGCCAACAATTGCAGCGGATCCCACCACCCATGGGCTCTCAGTGTCTCTCTCTCTCTCCATGTTTCTAGTCAGCTCTCTTTTTCATTTCTCATAGACGTGGTTCCAACCTGTTAGCACTCTCCAAAGCCGCCTTCAGCCTGATGGACATTTCTACCTGGCATCCCAAATGTACACTCCAGATGGAGCTCATTCTCATCCTCCACCCTATGTACCAGTTACATCTCCTCCTAAACGCCCCCTCTCAGTGGCATTGCTGCCGTGTCATAGCAGCTCCAATTCCTCTTCCATTTTTTGGCCTCTCTAAACTCCAAATTTGATTCTAAGCACTTTTTCTGCTTAAAAATCTTTCAATAAATGCCCATTCTAACCGATTCTCCCATGGATGATGCAGATGGCAGAAAAGTTCAAGAAAACATGTTCCAGACTGAACAATAGTGTGTGCAAAGGCCTTAGGGTGGGAAATACCCTTGTATTTTACAGAAACTGGGGGAAGAACAGCGTAGCTGGAGCTTAGTGAGCCAGGGGGAGAGTATTTTGGAATGAGGGTGAAGAGGGTGGGAGGAAGGAGATCATACAGGCCAATTAAGCTGCTTAAGGATTTTGGGTTTTCTCCTAAAGGCCATAGAAAGCCATTGAATGGTTTTTAGCATAGAAATGTCATGATGTTACTCCTTGTTTAACAAAGAATACTCTGGCTGCTTTGCAAAGGGAGGGAAGGAAGGAAACAGGTTAAAAGAGGTGAGAGGTGATGATACTTTAGGATTAGGTAGTGACATTGGAGGTGGACCAATATACATGGATGTCAAGTAACACTGGAGGTAGAATCATTGTGACTTACTGATGAAGTGGACGGGGCAGTAAGACAGCAGGTGGGAGTATAGGGTCAGCACTCCCTGAGGAGGAAAGAAGTTTAGCAGAAAAAATGAAGAGTTCAGTTTTAAGCATTTTAAGTTTTCTGTGAGATGTTCACGTGGATGTGCCAAGTAGACAGTTGGATAAATGAGCCTGGAATTCAACCACAGTGCTGGGCTGCAGATGCACATTTGGCAGTTAACATACAGATATTTGAAACTATAGGAGTGTGTGGCATGGCCTGGGGAGTGAGGCGGTGCCACAAAGGGAAGAAGGCTCAGAACAGAGTCCTTTGTCACCACCATGAATACTCAGTGATTGGGGAGGAGCTGGCACAGGAAAAGGACAGTCATGGGGAAACCCGAAGTCACTGGTGCCACGAAGCTGAGAGAACCATCAGTGAAGGAGGGGCCCACTCTGTCAGCTCTGCTTAGAGCGATGAGGAAGATAAAGACTGAAAAAACCTGTTGAATCTGGCAACATGGAAATCATGAGCGACTTTAGCATGAGTAACTTTTATCGAAGGGCTGGAATTGTTCAAAGGGTAAATGTCAAAGAGCATGCCTGGCAGACTCTATCCAAACCGTACAAGGTTCTGTGTGACTGGTGGGGTCATTAGCCTTCCAGAATCTAGCCCTTTTTTAAAGTCAGAAATGCTGAATTTTCATTCATTTACATATTATCCTTTGGTCGACAAATATATATTGAGTACTGACCATGTCTAGTCCCCCTAGTGGAGGAAGAGCTTGCCTGCCCACTGCAGGTCACAGGGCCATCGGTGTATTCACTCAACTAACAAGTACTTAGCAAGTACCTATAGTTCCAAGTACTATTTGCCAGAAAAGTCATAGTGACCAAAAATACAAGGTCTCTACTCTCAGTGGAGAGTAATTCTACTTGGAGGAAGATCAGTAACTGTACATAAATAAACTATTTCAGATAGTGGTAATTTTATTAAAAAGAGAGTAAAACACAGGAGTGGCTGTAGAGAGTGAGTCGGGGTGGGAGTGATGGAGCTCATTTAAACAAGAAGGCCAGACAGGGCCTCTGAGGACGTGGCAGCTGAGCCGACCTGCCCCTGAGGAGGTGACCTGCATGTGCAAGGAAACAGCCTGGGGGAAGGCTTCAGGCCTAGAGAATGTCCAGGGCAGCTGGCCTCAGGCAGCGCAGAGCTGGGCCTGCTGGGCGGTCAGGAGGAGGCACCAGGCTGGGTGCTCTGAGCAGGATGGAAGGGTGGTTCAGGGTGAGGCGCAGGAGAAAAGCATGGAGCAAACTGCCTGTGAGCAATGCCATTATGAAGGGCTCCCAACAAAGGCAAAAACCAAATTGTCTTAAAAATTCATACAAGTTCATATTTAACTCTACATTACAGCTGTGTCTGCCTTTTAAAAAAATCACATCAGTACCATCAGGAAAAATGAAACCCCCAAATCAGTTTCTTATCTTTTTGGCTAAAAGGATAGATATTTTTGTCGTGAGTCTGTTCATTTTTGAGAACCATGCTAAATAGCAGAGAGCTGACACTGCACATCAGGTTCAGGGTCCCAGCAATTTCTCATTTCTCTTGTCACGATATTTTTAAAACCCAGACCCACATAAACACATGAATATAAGTGTCAGCTTTTTTCTCCAGTGCATTCAACAATTCTCCAAAGATCCCTACGAAGACATGGTCAGAACACTAGGCGGAGGTGGGGTCAGTAATGTTCTCAGGCCACATCAGGGGAAATCACAGCGATTAGAGCATTTTAAAGGGAGGTCTAGCAAAACACAGCATTAAATCTCAACAGCTGAGCATGTACATGTCTTTCTAATGCCCTGAAAGTGGGCAAGATGTGTAAGGCCCTTCTGCTGCCTTCCTGAGCAAGATGGTTGTCTTAAGAAAAGCCACTTAGTGGCACTAGGAAAATGGAACACTACTTTACTTTAAGGAATGGCTGAGAGACAAATTATGTTCTCAAATTTGGGTGTTTGGCAGACATTTCTTGAAAGTGAATGAAGTGAAATTGTCACTTCAAGAAAAACAACTGATGGTATTTGTTGCTAATGATAAAATTTGAGCTTTCAAGCAAAAATTAGAATTTTAGAAAACTTGTCTCTGCCACTAGGAGTTTGACAAGTACTTAACTTAAACACATATGGACTTCTTTGGTGAGACTGTTGGTGATATATACAAATGTGATTTTTTGGATATTGTATAATGAAATGTGTTAACAAATGGAAGATATGTATAGCTCAACGAACCAATATTTTCCTGATGACCAGTGCATAATGTTACATAATTATGCATGCATAAGAGATTCATTCAAAGTGCCAGATGGACCAACGAATTTTAATGTAACGGAATTTGGAAAGTTCATCACCGTGATTTCGGAATTCATGTTACAACTAACCTTTATCATTTATTTCTCAAAACATTTTTGCCATGTGACTATTTTAAGTAAACACTTGATAATAATAATAATAATAACAAACATTTACTGAGAATGGCTATGCCATGGTTATGCTCCTAATGCTTCCAAATCCCCTCTGAAGCAGATAACCTTATATTCCTCATTTTATAGGTGAAAAAAACAGATGCAAGGAGGTTAACTATTAAATGACAGAGCCAGCATTCAAACTCAGTCAGTCTACTTCCACGGTCCAAATTTTTTATTACATTTTATGGAATTTAAACCAATTTAAGGGACAGAGTGGTTTCTTTGTATAATTGATAATTTTTCAAATACTGCTTCATATGGCCGCCAGTTCATTTTTTCCCCTGCAAATGCTGTATTATTTCGCTCATCCCACAACTTAGGAGAGAAAGTACCAGGTGGGTAAAAAGCTCCCTCAGAGGCAAAGGAGGCTCCCTAGTCGCTGAGGGCCAGCCTTTCTCAGGGGTCCTCGCGCTGCCAACCTTGGGGCCTGCCTTCCAGCGGAGTCGAGTCTGGTGGTCACCCATCTCCTTGTCTAGGAAGTGGTTCTCCAGGAAGTCACAGAGGTGGGTCTGTATGGGCAGATCCATCAGGGCTGGTGCAGGTTATTTGTGAGGTCAGGTTGCCCAAGGTGGGACCCCGTTCATCTCTCCAGCTTCCTGCATAGCACAAAGGGGCAGGAGGGGGAGGGCCGCGGCAGGAGCATCCCTCTGCTCTCTTTTACCAACTAGGGGTGTGTGGCCCGCACCCTTGGTGTGGACGTCAGTGTGGGAGGCGATGCAGGTTGGCCAGGCAGCTGGCTGTTACCTCACTCTGGGAAAGGAGTAATTCTGTTAGATCTGGGAGCTCATGACTGGTCAGCAACAAGGTGCCAACCATAGACAACAGTGTTCACTGCCCCCAGAGGCAGAGGATGGTCAAGAAGATGATTCAGAGACTGAAGCTGAGGAGGAGATGGGAGGGTTTCCCAAGCTGGTCAGCTCTATTCTATCCAAACACAGGCACTGAAGTAAAAGACAGACTCTCAGGTCCACCAAGCTCACAGTCTAATTCATTTTCTACATACTTACTAATGGGGTCCCTGCAGATAAACCGAGTCATAAGCACACAGCCCCAGCTGATGTCACCTCTACTGGCTTCTTTGTGCTTGGCTCACATTGGCAGGGGGAACTGACTCCATGACGGAGGGTCCTTGTCATCAACCAATCTCTCACTGAACACAAAGATTGCTTCTCTTCCTGAGTTTGTAGGAACAGGTGAAATTAGCTTACAGAGAACAGAATTTTGAGTGTACCCACTAGTGACAGATTTTTAAGTGCATATACCTCCCCTCCCCAATCAACTTCCCATTAAGAAGACCCCCTGGGACAAGTTTTGGCCATTATGCTTTGGCTTTGATTGCTGCCTGGCCCCTCCCTGCAGACACTGGGGTCGTACTCGGGGTCATCCAGGGTCAGCCGTGTTACCCTGGTGTCCCTTGAAAGGGTAGCCAACAGTGGGCCTGCTGATCTGGAGATAAACTGACACACTCAAATACTTCTTGTTCAACATTTCTTAGTAGTCAATAAAGTTCTGTGTCAGTCTCAGCCCTTCCTCAGGACAGATGTAGTAATTACCAAGATTATACCAGTGATCTTTTAAGTTGTGGCATTCTATGCAGTGGGGAGTCTGCCCTAGTCATATTTAATTCCCTCTCCTCTGCCCACCCCACCCTCTCACCTTGCACCTGACACATGGGCGTAGTAGGTGCAGAGTAAATGTTTACTGAGTTAAGTGCCTTCCTTTTATGGAAGACCCTTGCTGAGATTTAAGTACTGTAATTTTATCAGTGAAGTCATTACGAATAAATTCTGTTGGGTGTTTTCTGGGAAGATTGCTAACCTCATCTGTTTGGAATCCTGGGCATGTGTTAAATTTATAGACTATAGTCCTCTCTGTACAGGCTACTGTGGTGGGGCAGCCAGGGGCCACTTTGTTTGGAGTGACAGTAGTGAGACCCCTGAGCTGGCTGGGGCCAGGTAGGTGTGGCAAGGCCACCTAGAAGTCCAGAGCTAGGAACTTCTATTAAAAATAGGACTATAGGATCTTGGCACAGCATCCTTTTTTCTTTATACAGGGAGACATCTTCATAAAAAGAGAACACAGTGTCCATCCAGAGAATAATGGCTTTATCCTCTTTGCCTCTTTCATATTGTTTGGGAGGTCGCAGATGAAACTGGTTAGAATGCTCAGGAAGCCGCAGGGTCATCCAAGACAGACTCCTGCTTCTCAGTACTCTTCTTTATTACTCACTTTCTTGCTATGTCCATGCAAAAGCTCCCAACCCCTTCTCTAGAATTTTCATGACCAGATAAAAGACCCTTCCCCCAGGTCCCTCCTGCTCCAGGACACATTTCCCCTCGGGCACCGCCTGCCAGACGCCCTTCTTACTTGCCCTGCTGTCTCCCCTTCTGGCCTGACGTTGAATTTCAGGAGGTTGCAGCTAATGTTGAACATATTTCAGATGCTGTGCCCTCTCTGTGAACTATGGAGACAAGATTAGCAGATACAATTAGCTGCTTTAGGATTAAAAAAAAACCAAAAGAACAAAATTTTAATGATTGCCCTATTGGTTATTACCACTCGGAATACCGGCTTCTGTAATAGTCTATTTAGGAAGCAGGAAGAGAGTGGGAAATAGGTAGAAATTAGAATAGAGGATTTTTTTTCTTCTTAAGGAAAGAAACCCAGACACTGACAAAAGCTGCAAAAGTGTTCTTATGATCTGGTAGATCCCATCTGTGCATTTTTTCAATGACATACTTCAAGTACATGAGCTACAATCAAAGGACTGGAAAAAAAAACCCAGAAAGAAAGAGAAACGTGGGTGTTAATGAGAGGGCCCCAGCTTGACAGCTGTGGGGAAAGCTAATCCCCCTCTCCATGTGCCCACCTGTCCCAGGGGCACGGTTAGCACACTCACACTTCCTGGAGGAAGTCTGGCCTTCTGGAGCATCCCCCAGAGCCCGGCATGTATCTCAGTGTAGCGGGTGAGGTGACTCTGGCTCTGACCCCCAGCTCTGTCCTGTGGAAGCCACAGTGAAACTGATGGAGGAGACGGTGAGCCCCTCCGTTTTCTCTACTGGGAGTCAGTGGGGGGTATAGTGCTGGAAAACACAGGACATTATCAAAAAACTTTCTGGCCATGAAACATAAGACTTCTGCAACTCTCACTTCTCTAGGGAGGTTATCGAATGATCTTCTCTGGAGGTTTTTAGAGAAAGGGAGCTTCCAGCCATCACTTTGGGGAATGCAGGCCCTGGGGACACTGTGATGGATTTCTTGACGGCTGTTTTTTTTTTTTCCCCAGTCCTGTGACTCTAGTCAGTTATTCTTGATCACTGCTGCAGGAAATCTGTTTTCCGGCGGGCTGACTTAGAAACTCATCTGCCATGTTACAACCTGAAACTCCCTAGCTTCTCTTTGGTTTCTCTCCTGTTACCAATTCCACCCAAACCCACCAGGACAGTTTCCATTCAGTGTTAGCCATGTTTGTGGGTGACCATGACCACCAGAATTCTTCCTAGAAAAGGATACAGAGAAGCAGACACACCCTGTGCTGTCAGAGATGTTGTTCTGCCGTCTTTGATTTGTCACCCTTGGACCCTTGGCTTTGTGTCTCAATTATTGGGCTTGGTGAGAGAGCTGTTGGAAGAATAATCGCTCTAACTTTCACTGAGTTGTTTTTACATCTTTATCAGTGTTTTGGGACTCTGAGCATCTCAGCATCCATACAGAATCCCCAGCCTTAGGAGGCAGATCCCACCTACAGAAGCTGAAAATGCCTCAGTTCTCCAGCTTCCCTCAAAGCTGGGACTTCAGCCTATGGTCCAGGCTCTGCCAGTCTGATTCAGCCCCTCCAGACAGTAAGTTGGAGGCGGGTGCTGCAAGGGCATAGGGAACCCATTCCAGTGGGGATGGGTACAGCAGTGGCGGTTTTCTTACACCACCATCCAGTGCCCGTCAATGGCAACGTGAGCTCGTCCTCAGCAGGGGTGTATCCCCCAGAACAGCTCTGCTGTGCATGCCAGGCACCATATCTGACTGTAAAGTCTTCAAGCCCAGCTTTGTAGGTGAGTCAGTAAGAAATCCAACATCCTCTTTAATAAATACCACTTCCCTGTAAATTCACTAGCATTGGCTTCTGTTGCTTTCCACTGAAAATCATGTTGTTAGTTAACCTCTTCCTTACAATGTGGAAGAACTGAGAAGGAGAGATGCAGCGTGACTCATCGACAAGCATAAACCACTCCAAGGTAGGGAGCGTGACATGCATCTCTTCCATTTCCAACCAGTCCAGGACTGAAATGTAGCTTCCAGCTTTGCCTTAGCCACCAGGTACTCACTGCCTTCAGAAGGCAGCCCAGTTTGTTTCTGGAAAGCTCTGAGAATTGGGAAAATTTCCCTGATCTCGCAATTCTGCTGCCTAACACAATGCCTGACACATAGTAGGAGTTCAGCAAATATTTGTTGAATGAATGACTGAACTACAGTGTCCAACACTTGCTCTTATATTGCCCGTAATAGCCTCCTATAATAACTCCAGTCTCTCATTTACGTCATAAGCCTTCAAACACATGAGAGCTTTGTGATGTCCCAGAGTTCTCACATCCTGAGAGAGCATTTTCAGTGACTTCATGTCTTCCTCCTCTTTGGACACCCTCCTTCATGGATGCATCCAGAACCCAGCACAGGGTACTTACATTTGGTCTATAAATACGCTTGTCCTCTTTTTTTTCTGCCAAATGAATCAAATTAATTTGTTGGTCAACTTCGCTTTGTTATTGACTCCCAGCTATAACTCGTAAGTCTCATCCACACAAGGCTGCTTAGCTACAACTCATATATTCTTGGAGTCGTATCTTTGGACCTAAATATAATTCTCTCATGTATCTCTTTTAAATTCCATTTTGTTGGAAGGCCCATCCAGCTTAATGAGATCTTTCTGGATGTAGTTCTGTCATCAAAAAAGAATCTCTTTTCTTTCTGTTGAATGCTAAAGAAGGTTCATAGGGGATAACTAATTAAAATGCCTAAGAAGCAACATGTGACATCCCTGTCACCTCTGTATCTTCAGCTTCAAAGAAGGCTTGACTCTTTGCCCTTTTGTTTATTTGAAGCTTGTGGGGGTGTTGGTGGGGCTGAACTCTCACTCCCAAGGGACACATCAGCCCTTACTTAATATTTCATGTTCAGTGAACACATCAGATGGTGAAACAGGTCAGGCAGAGTTTTCGGTTCCCTGTCCATGGTGAACTTCTCTGGCTGCCTGCGGGTTCCCTGACATCGGCAAGCATGTGCACCTCAGGCCTCTCGTTGCTCACTGTAGGTGCATTTACAACAGAGTGGTGATGGTATCTGGAAAGTGGGCCTAATTCAGAGCAGTGGTGAGGAGGCAGCCTTTGGATAGCTGCTCGTGTGGTTGGTGGATTGGCCGGTCGTAAGGTCTTTTCACAACATTTGTAGCCTATTGACTTGAGAGACTCTCTTGAAGAACTAGATGCATAGTTATACCAGTCCACAGTGTTTGTGTTTTTAAAAATAATTGCATAAAGTAAACTGAACAGAATGGAAGCCATCACAGAAGTGCATCACTCAAGGTACAGTGGGGCAATGCTCAGACGTTTTTGCCATGCCAGGCATCGTCATCATGGAAAAGGCTGGATAGGCTTTTAAAGACATGTGTGGACTTCTATCAGCAGACACACTTATGACCGCAGAATCCAAGTCCAGCAGTGATAGCAGACACCCTTGATCTTATTCAGTTTTCTGTCTGTGTTGTGCACCCATCAGCAGGTTCCTTGTATCATAAGGCAAGGAAAAACCGTACAAACTAATTCTCCAAGACCACAGTGGGTCAGCTTAGGAAGTAGGTAATCTAGTGAGGTGTTGCCAGGAGTAGTGAACTGTCTGTCAGGACCATGGCAACAACTAGCTGCCTTGGCTTCCCAAAGGAGGTGATTCTGTGAGATCTAAGTACCAAGTAGATAGCAGATGTCTACTCCACTTCCCTGATACTCTGCTTGTTCGAAAGTCCTCATTGTGTCTCACTCTCATCCCTTGTCATTTCCAGCATGGAGAGTGCACTCCACCATTGTGAAAAAAAGCAGCCTCTTAGTGGCACATGGACTTCAAATGAAAATTGATCGTGCACCTGTCATGTTCTTTTATCTGATGCGCCCACCCTTATCAGCCTTAGCTGCTCAGTTAGGTTGCTGTCCGCTGACATGGACACGCTCTCCAGACTCATCCCAATAACTATGGCTAACCTTGTTAAAAAAGCGTCTGACTAACCATAAGTTAGTCTCCATTAAATAATATTTTTGTATCTTGAGATCAAAGCATAATATATACATAAATAGTTGATTTTTTAAAGTATCCTCTAAAGCACATAAAAACGTAAATCAGTAGAAGAATCCAGATATTTTTCAGCATTGCTAAGCCCCAGTTATATTTATTTAAGATCCTTCATTTGACGGCTAATGGATGAGCATTGGGGCTGTATGAGCACTTTTCTGAAATTTTTTTGAGAGAGGAGACAAAACAAATAGAACAGTCTGACTCTGCTGTTTGTATGGTTTAAATCAGTCATCATCTGACTTCAGAGCCCAGGAGAAAGTAGTATATTTACACTGAAATAGTTATCTTCATGGCAATAAAGTGTTACTTTTGCTCAGAAATAGTTATCCTTTCAGTACAAAATAAATTTTAATTGTTCTTGTCTGAAATAGGCAGTTCAAAAACTCTTTTGTGAATGTCCAAAAGAAGTCCACTTTTTAAAAAACTTACTTCTTCTCCACTTCTGTTATTACCTGCAAAAATTAGTGACCATAGCAAATGAACAGTAGAGTCTTTATTGAGCAAGGTGGATGGATTAATTTTGAATTTCTGTGGTTCCATTTCCTTTACAGGAAAAATGTCTGTTAAGATATTTTGTTGAGCATTTCCATTTAAAACTATATTTATTTTAATTAAAAAAAATCCTTGTAATATTAGTGTGCCAAAATAACATTGTCGGATGACAGAAAGTGGTTAGAAAAGAGAATAGTGTAGAGTGACCAAAGGGATCTTTTTAATTGCCATTATAACTATTTAAAAGAAGAAGGACAGAAAGAGGACTCCTCTTTGTATCTGGCACTAGATTTTAATTTCGAAGAGAAAACTGAGTAAGTTTAATTGCAGCCTCTTTCAGCTCCTTTTGCAATGCCTTAGCCTTTGGCATACTGACACATCAAAAACCTTTCAAAGAGCCCTTTTATGTTTGTGAAATATTAATTGTTTTTTTCTGGAGCTCTTACATACAGTAAAGAGCATAAAAAGTGAGATGCGACTGTGCGAACTCCCTGCCTAAGTAATTCAGGCCTGTGTGAGGAGCTCACCATGGAGCATGTGCCCAGACTGATGGTGCTGAGCATTATCCTTAAATGGAAGTGTAGCCACTGGAAATTAGAAGAGGGTGTCTTGGGAAGAGTAGAGGAGGCCTTCAGAAACCAAGAAATGAAGAAAAAATTGGCCATTGTGGGGAACAAAACACTGTTCGAAATCTATTATAGTCCCAAGATGAGAATAGAAAGAGTAAAAAAAAAGGTGGTGGATGGACAGTGTCAACAAGAAAATAGGTCATAGAAGAATTTATGAGCATCTTTAAAATAGTCATAAACAAATAGGTAGCAAAATTATAAAGAAAAACAAGGGAATGACAGACACACCACTTGGATAGTGAAAGGCAGGTGAGGAGATAAATGAGGAGCACAAAGGCTCCAAATATTTATTGTTATAATTGTGTATCTTAAGCTGTTTGATATGCAGATACGTATTTTACTGTAATTCTTTAAAGTGTATGTATTTATTATGGACACTCTTTGGTATGTATAAGGAGCTTTGAAATAAAATGTTCAAGAAAACAGAAAGAAGTGGTTACACAAAGGAACCCAACTAAAGACTGATAACCGTTCCAAGGAGTCACATGATGATTTCAAAGTGGTCCTGATAGCTTGCACATCTTGACCTCTGATGAACCAAGCTCTGTTCCTGCATTTAAATGTAATAAGCCACGTAATGCACAGGCTTGTGTAGTACGTCACTGCCATCCCATGTATGCCACGGGGGAAACTGAGACAAGAGTGTGACCAGGCACAAGTCCAGGCACTTTGGCTCCAAAGCCCACATGCTCTTGGCTACCTCTGTGCACCACTCATATAGTAAATGAAAAGACTGTATGAAACTGTACACATTGGTTCTTACACAGAGAAGATCACATTGTCTTGTGAATTAGGTTGAAAGCCATAGATGAAACAGAATCAATGGCAACATCAGTTTTGGAGGTATTGAACAAAACCCACCATCTAAGTGGAAGATTGATGAAAATCTGGTAAGCTACCAGTTCCACTTCTTCATATAAGAAATTCAGTGAATTAAGGTAGGTGAGTCGCTTGCATATGAGTCCCCCAGTGAGTTCCCTTAAAGCAAGGGGTCCCTTTCTGCAAAATGAAAAGGCAGTGCTTGGGGGGTGGGAAGGTTCTGGAGGTGAAATAGCTGACTTAACCAAAGTGCCACATTTTTTTAGAGAAGATACAAATTTGCTAATAGAAGCTATTGAAGTAATTTTTTTTTAGATTATCAAAAGGCCTTTGGAAATATTCTGTAACAAAGTTACTAAAAACAGTAACTGACCTTTCTCATATGATTAAAAGTGGAGGAAAGAAAAAGTAATGTTTTGAAGTAGGCAGAAAACGCACATCTAGAAAACAAAAATAAAGGATAAACATATATTTCTAGATGATGGTCGATAGTCATTTAAACCCCCTTAGACTAAATATTGGATTGGGATCTACTTAGTGGACATATTCATAGTATTCAAGCATTTTGCAAACTTTGTTGTCGAATAAGAATTTCCTAGGGAGCTTCTTAAAGTGTTGGTTCCTGAACCCCACCCTAGAAATCCTGGCTCAGTGGATTTAGAGTTGATCCAGAAATTGGTCTTTTTAAAAATTAATTAATTAATTTTTAAATTAAGATATTGATATACAATCTTATGAAGGTTTCACATGAGCACCATTGTGGTTAGTACATTCTCCCCTATTATCAAATCCCCACCACATACCCCGTTACAGTCACTGTCCATCAGCATAGTAAGTTGCTATGGAGTTATTACTCATCTTCTCTGTGCTATACTGCCTTCCTTGTGCTCCCCTATTTTATGTGTGTTAATCATAATATCCCTTAATCCCCTTCTCCCTCCCTTCCTATCCACCCTCCCCAACCCTTTACCCTTTAGTAACCGCTAGTCCCATCCTGGAGTCTGTGAGTCTGCTGATGTTTTTGTTCCTTCAGTTTTTGCTTTGTTGTTATACTCTACAAATGAGTGAAAACATTTGGTACTTGTCTTTCTCTGCCTGTCTGATTTCACTGAGCATAATATCCGGTAGCTCTATCCATGTTGCTGCAAATGGTAGGATTTGTTTTCTTCTTGTGGCTGAATAATATTTCATTGTATATATGTACAACATCTTCTTTATCCATTCATCTACTGATGGACACTTAGGTTGCTTCCATATCTTGGCTATTGTAAATAGTGCTGTAATAAACATAGGAGTGCATACATCTTTTTGAATCTGTGATCTTGTTTTCTTCTGGTAAATTCCTATGAGTGGAATTCCTGGGTCAAATGGTATCTCTATTTTTATTTTTCTGAGGAACCTCCATACTGCTTTCCACAGTAGTTGAACTAATTTACATTCCCACCAGCAGTGTAGGAGGGTTCCTCTTTCTCTGCATCCTAACCAGCATTTGTTGTTGCTTGTCTTTTGGATGTTGGCCATTGTAACTGGTATGAGGTGATATCTCATTGAGGACTTAATTTGCATTTCCATGATGATTAGTGATGTGGAGCATCTTATGTGCCTGTTGGCCATCAGAATTTCTTCTTTGGAGAAGTATCTCTTCAGATCCTTTGCCCGTTTTTTAATCAGGTTATTTGCTTTTGGGGTGTTAAGGTGTGCAAGCTCTTTATATATTTTGGATGTTAACCCCTTATTGGATATGTCATTTATGAATATATTCTCCCATACTGTACGGAGATACTGTAGGGATGCCATACTGATGCCTTTTTGCTCTACTGATGGTGTTCTTTGCTGTACAGAAGCTTTTTAGTTTGGTGTACCTCCATTTGTTCATTTTTGCTTTTGTTCCCTTGCCCAAGAAGATATATTCATGAACAGGTACATGTTTATATTTAAGAGAGTTTTGCCTATGTTGTCTTCTAAGAGTTTTATGGTTTCATGACTTACATCCAGGTCTTCGATCCATTTCAAGTTTACTTCTGTGTATGGAGTCAGACAGTAATCCCGTTTCATTCTCTTATATGTAGCTGTCCAGTTTTGCCAACACCAGCTGTTGAAGAGGCTGTCATTTCTCCATTGTATATCCATGGCTCCTTTATCATATATTAACTGGCCATATATTTGTGGGTTTCTGTCTGTACTCTCTATTCCATTGATCTGTGGCTCTGTTCTTGTGCCAGTACCAAATTGTCTTGATTATTGTAGCTCATAGTAGAGCTTGAAGTTGGGGAGTGTAATCCCCTTTGCTTTATTCTTCCTTCTAAGGATTGTTTTGGCTATTCGGGGTCTTTTGTGGTTCCACATGAATTTTAGAAGTATTTGTTCTAGTTCCTTGAGGAATGCTGTCAGTATTTTGATAGGGATTGTATTGAATCTAAAGACTGCTTTAGGCAGGATGGCCATTTTGACAATATTAATTCTTCCTACCCAAGAGCATGGGATGAATTTCCATTCATTAATGTCCTCTTTCATTTTTCCCAAGAGTGTCCTGTACTTTTCAGGTTATAGGTCTTTCACTTCCTTGGTTAGGTTTATTCCTAGGTATTTTATTCTTTTTGATGCAATTGTGAATGGATATAGGAATGCAACAGATTTCTGTATATTAATTTTGTATCCTGCAATTTTGCTGAATTCAAATATTAGTTGTAGTTTTGGAGTGGATGCTTTAGAGTTTTTTATGTACAATATCATGTCCTCTGAAAACAGTGACAGTTTATCTTCTTCCTTACAATCTGGATGCCTTTTATTTCTTTGTATTGTCTGATTGCCTGGCTACGTTGAATAAAAGTGAGGAGAGTGGGCATCCTTGTCTTATTCTTGATCTTAGAGGAAAAGCTTTCAGCTTTTCACTGTTAAGTATAATGTTGGCTGTGGGTTTGTCATATATTGAGGTACTTGCTCTCTATGCCCATTTTGTTGAGAGTTCTTATCATGAATGGAGGTTGAATTTTGTCAATTTCTTTTTCAGCAGCTATGGAGATGATTATGTGATTTTTGTCCTTCTTTTTGTTGATGTAGTGGATTATGTTGATGTATTTTTGAATCTTGTACCATCCTTGCATCCCTGGAATAAATTCTACTTGATCATGATAGATGATCTTTTTGATGTGTTTTTGAATTCAGTTTGCTAATATTTTGTTGAGTATTTTTGTATCTATGTTCATCAGGGGTATTGGTCTGTAATTTTCTTTTTTTGTGGTGTCTTTGCCTGATTTTGGTATTAGAATGATGCTGGTTCATAGAATGAGTTTAGAAGTATTCCCTCCTCTTCTACATTTTGGAAAACTTTAAGGAGGATGGGTATTAGGTATTCTCTAAATGTCTGATAAAAGTCACCAGTGAAGCTATCTAGTCTGGGAGTTTTGTTCTTGGGTAGTTTTTTGATTACCAATTCAATTTCATTGCTGGTAATTGGTCTGTTCAGATTTTCTGTTTCTTCCTCAGTCAGTCTTGGAAGGTTGTATTTTTCTGGAAAGTTGTCCATTTCTTCTATATTATCCAGTTTGTTAGCATATAATTTTTCATAGTATTCTCTAATAATGCTTTGTATTTCAGTGGCATCCATAGTGATTTTTCCTTTCTCATTTCTGATTCTGTTTATGTGTGTAGGCTCTCTTTTTTTCTTGATAAGTCTGGCTTGGAGTTTATCTATTTTGTTTATTTTCTCAAAGAACCAGCTGTTGGTTTCATTGATTCTTTGCATTGTTTTATTTTTCTCGATTTTATTTATTTCTTCTCTGATCTTTATTATGCCCTTCCTTCTACTGACTTTGGGCCTCATTTGTTCTTCTTTTTCTAATTTCATTAATTGTGAATTTGGACAGTTCATTTGGGATTGTTCTTCTTTCTTGAGATAGGCCTGAATTGCCATATACTTTTCCCCTTAGAACTGCCTTTGCTGTGTCCCACAGAAGTTGGGGCATTGAGCTCTTGTTTTCATTTGTCTCCATATTTTGCTTGATCTCTGCTTTAATTTGGTCATTGATCCATTGATTATTTAGGAGCATGTTGTAAAGCCTCCATGTGTTTGTGAGCTCTTTTTTTTTCTTTCCACAATTTATTTCTAGTTTCATACCTTTGTGATCTGAGAAGTTGGTTGATACAATTTCATTCTTTTTGAATTTACTGAGGCTCTTTTTGTGGCCTAGTATGTGATCTATTCTGGAAAATCTTCCATGGTCACTTGAGAAGAATGTGAATCCTGTTTCTTTTAAGTGTAGTGTTCTGTAGATGTCTGTTAGGTCCAACTGTTCTAATGTGTTGTTCAGTGCCTCTGTCTCCTTATTTATTTTCTGTCTGGTTTATCTGTCCTTTGGAGTGAGTGGTGTGTTGAAGTCTCCTAAAATAAATGCAGTGCATTCTATTTCCCTCTGTATTCTGTTTGTATTTGTTGCACATATTTGGGTGCTCCTCTGTTGGGAGTATAGATATTTATAATGGTTATATCCTCTTGTTGGACTGACCCCTTCATCGTTATATAATGTCCTTATTTGTTTCTTATTACTTTCTTTGTTTTGAAGTCTATTTTATATAAGTATTGCAACTCCTGCTTTTTTGTCCATATTAGTTGCATGAAATATCTTTTTCCATCCCTTCACTTTTGGTCTGTGTATGTCCTTGGATTTGAAGTGAGTCTCTTGTAGGCAGCATATAGATGGGTCTTGCTTTTTTATCCATTCTGTAACTCCATGTCTTTTGATTCGTGTATTCAGTCCATTTACATTTAGGGTGATTATCAATAGATACATACTTACTGCCAATGCAGGCTTTGAATTTTTGGTTACGAAAGGTTCAAGGGCAGCTTCTTTACTATCTTATTTGTGTTGTCTAATTTATATCAGGGGGAAAAAATACAACTATGAGCAAGATCTCTGTAGGTTCAAGGCCAAATTATGGAGAATGACTTATTCAAGTTAAAGTTAGGCTGGGAGAGATGGGACAATGGAGGCACAGGCTGAGTACTTTGAGGGAATATAAAAGGGAATGGTTAATGATATTTAGGACCAGCCAGGAAGGTTGGATTGAGTAGGGTTTGTAGGATGGATGGGATCTTTGTCCATTAGAACCAGAGAGTTAATCTGATCCAGGCTGGGATTTATGTGTGTTTGGGTTCCAGTGCTATATTTCTACATCTTAATGTTTATTATACTTAAGAATCACAACATATATTTTACCTTAGCTTGTTTTTCTAATGAAATATTGGCAGAATGACTTGGAAAATCCTCTGAATTCTTGAAAATAAAGCAAACACAGTAAAATAAAAAGCCCTGTAGTTCAACATCCAAGAATGCAATGATTATATGAAACATTTTCTAAATGTTAAAAAAACTAAATAATACAGAATCATTTGATAATCAGCGTAATTATTTTGGGTTTAAAAATTATTCATTCTTATAAACAAACTGTGACAATTGATCATAATTAATGCTAATAAGTACGGTGCAGTATTATATTCTGATTCATGCAATTGTGCCTATAAATGCGTAGCACAATTACAGGAACAGTTTGCAAATGAGTTCCCAAACATAGATACCAGTTATGATTATTCATTTAGCTAGAGTGAAAGAAGATCAGTTTCACAGACTTTTTTCCCTTTGATAAAATAAATATTCATTTGGACAGTCTTGAAACCTATTGTACATATGCCCCTCTCCAAATAGTTTGGTAATAAGTGAAAGTAAAAATGAGGGCACTCTTTGTCTCCCTAGCTCTTTCTAGGAAAAGACTGAAGAATTCAGAGATACTCTATAACAGAACTCATCAATTTCTCTAACATAATTTCAATGCCAGAGGAAGAGGGGGAGTTTAATAGTTCTCTCCTACATGTCCCATGTCAGCATGACAGCTGAGTCATCATTTGAGACATTTCTAAAAGCCTTCTCATCCCCCAAATGTACTGTCTCCAGAATCCCTGCAGAGATGTTAATAACATTAAGACATGTTTATATATAATTTGATACCCTAGCAATCAAATCAATCCTCCTTTTCAAACTTATTTTTCTTTTGTTCATTTTTTGAGGCATAATTTATAGGTAATAATATCCACCAATTTTAAATGGACAGTTCAATTAATTTTGATAATTTCAACATCTGTGTCATCTTGCTGTTGACATCTCTTGACTTTTTTGTGTTGAGATTTTCCTAGTTATTCATATGCTCAGTAATTTTTTATTGTATTTTGGACATTTTGAATGTTATGCAATTATACTGATTCTTGTTTAGATCACATGGAAAATGTTGATTTTTTTTGTTTTAGCAGGCGATCAACCTGGTTGGATTTAGGCTTTAAATTCTTAGATGGCTTCTATGAGCTTTAGCTCTAATGTCAGTTCTGTTTTCAAATCTTTTGCATTCTATTCAAAGTATCCACCATCTGAATGGGGACCAGACAATCCCATAATTCAGGTCTCAAAGTCTGCAGTATGCTGTTTAGAGTTAGATCAAAGCATGTTCAGCTTGGAAGTTAAGCACAGGAGACCATAAGAAAATTTATAGGGTTACTTTCCCTCACTGTGATTTCCACAGAACTGATTCCCTGGGGTCCTCTTTTTAGACATTCTGCCAGAAATCTGGGACTTCGTATCATTCTGTATCACACTTCCTGCCACTGTACCCAGAAGTTTGCCCTGCCCTCTTAGGAAGGTTGATCTGATCCAAGCTGTAATTTCTCTGTGTGTGTGTTTGTTCCACTGTTTTGTCCATGTTGCTGATGTTGACTAGGCATCCAGAGAGGATGGTTCTACTCTGCCATAGTACTAGGTTCCTGCTGGCTCCCATTGTTGCCACTGTAAATGCTGGCACCGCTAGTGGGTATTTTTGAGAACTGAAATGGAACAGAGTGGAGAACATAAAAGAAATGGGGGATTCTCTTCACATGTGAGGGCAAGTAGAATCGCCCCCTCCCTTTGACCCATATTAGCAGGCTTCTCCCGGTTCTCTCATTCTCTCTCCCTCTTTCCACAGCAGTGCCCACCTGTGGGTTTCAAGCTTTATGGAGTACAGACTGGGAGCCGCCAGAGAAAAGAGAAAATGTTTCCCTAACACTTTGAATCCTGATGGTCTTTGTCATTCAAGCCTGCTGCTGTTTAATTTTCACTCAACTCTGCATCTTGTTTAAGTTCTTCAGCTTTGTTCAGTGTGACAGGCAGGATACAGTAGGATTACTCCATCTCACCTGCAACTAGAAGTGAACATATGTCAGTCTATTGAATTTTAATCTTTCTAAAGCATATGTGATGTTACCCCATTGCGGCTTTCATTTTCATTCCCTTTTTAGCCAATGATGTTGAGCATCTTCTCACATACTTATTTGCCACTCCTATACCTCCTTTGCCAAAGTGTTTTTCCAAATCTTTTCCTGTTTTTCATGAAAATAACTTTTTTCTTTCAGTATAGTAGTTTTACATTTACAAAACAAGTTGCAAATAGTATTAATTCCCTATACCATACATACAGTTTCTCCTATTGTTAATATCTGACATCAGTACAGCACCTTCGTCACAACTAATGCACTGATATTATAACATTATCACAAAATAAAGTCAATGCTTTATTCAGATTTACTTAGTTTTTACCCCATGTCCTTTTTCTAGTCTAGATCCCATGGAGGATCCTACACAATTAGGTGTCATACCTCCTTGGGCTTCACTAAACTGTGACAGTTTCTCAGACTTACCTTGTTTGTGATGACCTTGACAGTTTTGAGGAATACTTGTCTGGCATTGTAGAATACCCCTCAATTTGGATTTGTCTGATATTTTTCTCATGATTAGACTGAGGTTGTGGGTTTGGGGGATGAAGACACAGAAGTCAAGTGCCCATTTCATTACATCATGTCAAGGGTACATACTGTTAACATGACTTATCACTGTTGATGTTGATTATTGAGCTGGAATAGTGTTTGGCAGGTTTCTCTACTAAGTTATCCTTTCTCTCCTCCCATGCTACACTTTTTGGAAAGAAGTCCCTGTGTGCAGGCCATACTTAAGAACTGCAAAGTTGTGCTTTACCTTCTTGAGGGCAGATTAGCTACATAAATTAGTTTCATTCTTGTGTACAGATTTATCTATCCTTCCCCATTTATTTATTCAATCATTGGTTTAAATCAGCATGGACTCATAGATACATATTTCATACTTTGAGTTACAATCCAATCCTACTTTATTTTGTTGTTCCAGCTTTGGCCATTAGAAACTCTTTCATTTGGCTCATTTTGTCCATGTTTTATTGAGTTGTTTGTCTTATTATTGAGTTTTAAGAGTTCTTTATTCTGGTACAAGTCTTTTATTAAACATATGTTCACAAATAGTCTTTCCCAGACTGAGCATTCTCTTCTCCCTTTTTTTTTATTTTTATTTTTGCAACAGTTTATTGAGATGTAACACAACATACAATTATTCACTCATTAAAAGTGTGCAATTCAATATTTTTAGTATATCTACAATTATGCAACCATCAACACAGTCAGTATTTGAATATTTTCATCACCCTAGAAGAAATCCTGTACCCTTTATTGCTTCAGTTTTTACAAGGTCTTGAGGAAGAAAAGTTTTTAATTTTAACAAAGTCAAATTTATTTATTTTTCTCTTGTAGTTTGTGCTTTTGTGTCTTTTTTATTTACTATTTACCTAACCCAAGGTCATTAAGATTTTCATCTATGTTCTCATCTAGGAATTTTGTATTATAGTGCTTATATTTGGGTCTAAGATCCATTTTGAGACAATTTATATGGTATGAGGCAATGTTCAAGGTTCATTTGTTTGCATATGGATATACAAGTGTTGTAGTGCCACTTTTGAAAAGGTTATCTTTTCCTCATTTAATTACCTCTTTACAAATTACCTTACCTTCCTCTAAAATAAAATGACCATCTATCCCCCAGCCTACTTCTTAATCTTCATTTGAAAACTTTTATTAATTTTGTAAAATGCCTAGAAACATACAACCTACCAAGACTGAATCATGAAGAAATAGAAAATCTAAACAAGCCAATAAGAAGTAAGGAGATTGAATCAATAATGAAAAATATTCCAACACACTAAGTGTGGCTTTAGTGGTGAATTCTACCCAACATTTAAAACCCATCTCAAACTTTTCGAAAATAATTGAAGGGAAAGGAACACTTCCAGACTCATTTTACAAGGCCAGAATTACCCTGATACTAAATACTACCAAAGCCAGATAAAGGCATAATAAAAAATCCTCAGTAAAATATTAGTAAACTGAATTCAGTAGCACATTATGAGGATCATACACCATGACCAAGTGAGACTTATCCCTGGTATACATGAATAGTTCAACATTCACATCAATAAATGTGATATGCCACATTAACAAAAGGAAGAATAAAACTCATGTGAACATCTCAATAGGTGCAGAGAAAGCATTTCACAAAATTCAACATTCCTTCATGATAAAAACTCTGAATAAATTAGGTGCAGAAGGAATGCATCTCAACTTAAGGAAGACCACATGTGACAAGCCCAGAGCCAACATCATATTCCATGGTGAAAAGCTGCAAGTGTTTCCTCTCAGATCAGGAACAAGAGAAGAGTGCCTACTCTCACCACTCCTATTCAACATAGTACTGGAGGTCCTAGCCAGAGCAGTTAGCAAGAAAAAGAAATATATTTCCAATTCTGGCACTCAGCACGTTATCATCTTTATTGTAGGGACCAGGTGAGTGGAGAAGAAAACAGCCAACGATATTCTGCTTATAAATCTTCAACTTATGCAAAAACAAAATGCTGCTCCAGGCCAATGATTTACCAGGTGTCCTGACTTAGGGAACAAAAGGCAAAAATGATAGGAGGTAGTGAGCTGTAACTTTTATGTGTTATGTGCATTTGCTTCTGTGGATTTTTCTATAATTAGTTTGTAGGTTCACAGCTGCTTATCATGCCAACTTGTTTTGCGTAAGTTGTTGTTATTTATTCTCTATTTTATTTATTATTCTTTGTATGGGATTTGAATAGTTGCTAAACACAGTCAAGACTGCTAATCAGTCAGGAGATAAACTCATTAGTCAGAAGCAATAGGTAGATGAATGTGAAGTAAAAGTTTTGGGTTGAAGTTTTGTAAAACCATTTAGCTTTCTGCACTGACATTAATGGCCATGGCGATATGCATCAATAACTCCTTTGCTAGCTGATTTGTAGACATAGCTAAAGAGCAATGTAGATTTGCAGATTACTGGAAATCATTGACTGCATATACATCTATTATTTCTATAATTTGTGCATTTGTTAGGGTTTCATCTATAATTTCTTTTGTATTGCTATGTTTAGGGAACTTAAGCATTTGCCAAATGTTCCTACTGCTTGACTTCCTTTTGGGTTCTTCCTAAACTATTCATCAAGTTGTTTAAACATGCTTTGTTTATGTTAAAAAGTTTTCTATGATACAGATACAAAGACAGCTTTAACATTTAAAATGTGTCCACCAGACACTGACCATGTGAGGTAATACTGATTTTTACATATGAGTTAATACTGTTAATCCAGTAATCATCTATTCGGTTTCCACTGTAGCCACAAGATATTATATGAAGCTATTTCATTGAAGGAAGTGAGTTTTTTGATTCATTTGGAATTCCAAGGATTATAAATTTATAACTCTCTAGGCCTTTATACATTTTGTAACTTCTACTAAACACTGGAGTTGGATGAGTTATGAACTACAAAGCAACAAGTGGCCTACAGGCTGCTCTTCCATCTGACTGGTTGAAATATTTATCATCAGTTCTGTACTTGATTTGCTGGACACACATCTCTGCACTGCTGGCCAGCCACTATGTCTGGTGCAAGTGGCCTATCCTTGGACAGATGCTGGAAAGTATTTTCTAACTGAACTCTTCTGTGATTGAGATAAACTCACTTCTCTGATGATAGGTGCTCTTTGCTACGCAGTAGGGCATAGCATCTCTTGATGACAGTGTGAATGACAGCTTTATAAATGTCATTTTAAAAGTTAGGCTACGGTAAGAAAGACAAATACCATATGATTTCATCTATATGTGGATCCAAAAACAAAACAAAGTGAACAGAACAGCATATAGACTCACAGACACTGAGAAGTGACTGGTGGTTACCATGGGGGAGAGGCTGGGGTGGGTGGGTGAAGTAGGTGAAGGGGGTGAAGAGGCACAAAATGTCAGTCATAATATAAATCAGTTATGGGGATGAAAGTACAGTATAGAGAATATAGTCAATGGTTCTGCAACATCTTTCTGTGTTGACAGTAACTACACTAGTTGGGGTGAGGATTTAATAATGTGTATAACTGTCGAATCACTGTTGTATGCTTGAAACCAATATAATACTGTACATCAATTATACTTCAATAAAAATGATATAAAAAAAAGTTAGGCTAAAAGTTCAGGTCTCTGACCTATGTGGGAAACATGGTAAATTTTGCCAACCTTAAACTTCTTTTAACTGCTTCCTCTAAAACCACACTGGCAGTATTAACTCACTCAGTTTCTTCCCTCTGTTCCTGATTTTCCCAACTCTATAACTGTCATCCTGTCTTCTGCCTCTGGGAGTTTTCCTTTAGATCTCTGTTCTTTAGAATTGAATCTAAGGCACTTCTCAGAAAATCTCTTTTCGATGAGACAAGGAAGCTCGCTCTCCCCTAAATGTATATTCCTCATTTCTTAACCTTGAAAAGTCAACTCAGGTTTTGTCCACACAAACATTTGAACCCTGAAGTATTGCATCTAATAGCATTTGAGAACACAGACGTCACCCACAAAATTAGGTTTGAACTATGGCCCTTCTACATACTAGCTGCAGGGCCATGAGGAAGTCCCCCTTCTACAAAATATAAATAATAACAGTGGCCACCTGGCAAAATCGTGGTGACTGAGTGATGCGGTGAATGTGAAACCCTTAGCTCAGTGCCTGGAAAACTGTGATCCTCCATGAAGTTAGCTGGTATTACTGAGACTGTGAGATCAGTAGGGATTAGCCAATAAATCTAAAACAAGATATGTTCAACAAGTTACATATAGTCACTGTATGCTCCCTTTTCTGGGACAGTTGACTCTTAATCTTTCTCATTACATTAACTCCTGCTTCAGAAAGGGTGAAATGAATGTTATGATTTTATGCATGATTCAAGAAGCTGTAAACACCAAGGAATTTAACAGGAAAAGAAAGTGCTCAGATGAGAAAAAGAAACATGCTTTAGAAACCATGGGTTGAAGTAGAAAATGCAAGCAGGACAATTTCTTTTTTAACCTGCTGTAGGGCCATATGGTTACTGAATGTGTTGATGCTGGTTTTAAGATTCTTGAGTATTTTAAACTTGACATGTTATTTTTTTAATGATTTCAAACATCATTTCTTTCCGAGCCTTTTCCCAATGTTGCTGTAATATTGAACAGATGGCTCAGCAGCATTTACATTTGCATTTTGCAGTACTGCCATGTTATTTGCAAAATTTCTTGTCAAAAACCTGTGATTCTTTCTCTACCTTTTCAGAATGGCTGGGATGAAACTGTAAACAGGTTCTTCCCAGAGTCTTGGGGATGTGGGAGAAACTGGAATCCCATATTGCTGCTTCTTTTTCAGTTTTCTGCTGTTATATTTTTGGGTCTTATGCCTACTGTTATTAGTATACTCTCTCACCTTAACCAGCCCCTCTCATCTCGTGACTAAAATTCCTTGTTACATCTTTGCTGTAGGAGGAAAAATGAGGTAACGTTAGTGCTGAGTGGCATCTTGATGATTACACCAGCTCTTTCACTCTGTTTACTTTTCTAGTAATCCCTTGTCACTGTCTGAAATGGTCCTGTTCATTTATTTCTTGTGCAGCTCAACCATAGCATACAAGCTCCATGAAAGCCAGGGGCCCCCTCTGTTCACCTCCACCTCATCCCCAGGACTGGCTCAGTGCTGGGGCCCAGCCATCATCTGAGAGAATGAATAAGTGATTAATTAATTTATTTGTTTATTAATAAGGACCTGTCCAGATAACGGAATTCCTATCACAAGCAGAATATGAGTTCCCTGAATATAATTGCTCTCTCTAATCCTTTTACTTTCATTTTCCTCAGGTATGTCTTCAGGAGGGTTTTTCCAGGACTTTTTCTTGACAAGCTTCACTTCCTTGTTGTTTATTGTTGTTGTGGTGGTTTTTTAATAAAACATGACTGCGTGGCTATCAGTAGACCATCCCTCAGGAGGCTTGTTTGTTTTTGCTTTGGGGGCACAATGGGATTCGTGCCAGCACAAAGACATTTTCTTGCCTTAGCAGATTGAAAAGACGCAGGAGGCAGGAGAGGATGTATTGATTGGAGCTACTGTTGGCTTTTCCTTTTAAAGGTGTGTGATGATGAAAAATAAGCCCACCAAATCTCTATTAAAATTCTTTGATTTTCCCATTTTAACTGAGAGCTGCTCCGTGAACGCAGCAGGCCACAGCGTCTGGCTGCAGGCTCACTGGCTCACTCTCATTGGGTTTTGCCCTTGATCATTGTTGTTGCCAGCCCATGACTTGGGTTAAATATCTCCGTTAACTTCAGGGTGGGGACTAATCTAAGGCTTGTTCAGTTTTAGCCTTGCACATAAAACAAATAGAGGAAAATTTTAATATTGCAGGTTACACTATATCTAGAAAAAGGGCCATTTGCTCTAATTGTTGAGAAGTGTTGGCTGGTTATTTGTCAGTAAAGTAAATTCTGTCTATCAGCTCAGAGGTACAGTGGGAGGTGAAGAAACACTTTTATTGCAACAACCATGTGTCTAGAAAGCATTTTAGGCTTCACTAAGTAGGTCTTTACAGATATTAGAGTTTCTGTGAAAAGGGTCAGGAGCTTCATCTTTACTGAATGAGAACTTTGATTTTTCTAAAGCCAGAATTACAAAAGGATTTTAGAAGCCAGGACTTTGTTGTGTGGGTTTGTTTCCCCACTTCTGAGGCTAGATTTTGCCACTGGCAAGCCCTTGAGAAGCCTCCAGCAGTGCTCAGGGTAGGAGATAAAATGATGTAGAAAGCAAACTCCAGTCCAATGTAGGAATGAAAACTTTTTTAAAAAATGTTTTCCTGGCTTTCACAATACACAAAATGTTTTTTGTAAAACATTTATGCAGATAAGATTTGAGGAAACAGGAAGAGAACATAAAAGTCAGCAATTAGAATTCAGCCATGACCAATACGGTATTAGCTAAGATCAGTGAAAGCTGCATGAGGTCCAGTGAAGGTATGGTACTTTATGGACTCCCTGTATTTCCCACTTCGCTTGGGAAAATCTTACCTGTCTTTGCACGAAGTTTTATATGGGATGTATTTTCTAAGTCAAGGCTTTGCATTATAGGGTAAAGTGTATAATAAATGCTGCCTAAGAGCAGTACTTTCCTGAATGAAGGGTTTAACCCTTTGTTTGCTGCAACCTAAGTAACCTCCCTCTCTGTGAAAATGAATCCTAATTATCATCATGAACAGCTAGCTATCCTCATTATGTTCCTATGGATGGCATCTTTTATAGCTTGCTAATTATCAGCACACAGAAGTGCTTGAAGCTAAATAGTATAAACAGTTGGAATCGATTTTCATGATGAATACTTTTATTGATTAATTGTTAATTAAAACTTCTCAAATATCTACCCAATTAATTCATTTAATTTATTGGAACTGTAATAACTCTTACTCTATATTTGTAAATTGGTACTTTTAGAGTATTCTTTTTAATTCTCTTTAGGGGTTTTCTTAATATATAACTCATATAGTTTATAGTACTATACTAAACCAGGAGATACAGACATTTATAATTCAACATTTTATTAATCTAAAACAAGTTGGAAATGACTAAGTATAGTCTGAAAATCAGGATATCACACTTAGAGGTGCAAGCTAATAAATAACTTTCATGCAGATAAGACCTTTCACTTCTGGTTGAACATGTAATCACACATACCCATTCTCTAACTGGATGGTTCTAATTGTGAAAAATAACTTTCACAAGATAAAATGATCCCTATATCCAACTAGTCCAAACTCCCATGTCTGGAACGACTTGGGATAAGTTTAAACTCTCTTCCATAACCGTGCCCTTTAGATATGTGAGACATCTAGTGTGGCCCATTTAACTCTTCTCCCCTGACAGATTTATCTCCACCTTCTCCAGCTATTCCTCAAATGCTCAGACCCTTCATCAGTCTTGCCTTACTTTTCTAGACTCATGGAGCTTTCAATTCAGCAGCAAAAGGAAATACTAAACACACTATTGGTACAAGGAGTAATAAGATTCTCAAAGTAGAAGGAAAAAATACTATCAGCTTATAGGTAAGAAAGGAGATAGGGACAGAGCTAACCTAGCCCAGGTCTTAAACTCTCTCCTGGTTGATGAAGAGAACATGCTCATCAGATGAACAGATTTCAAACATCCCCCATCCCACATTCCCAAGCCCCTTACCCTGTTTTAGCTTTTCCCCATATCATTTCAACTTCTAGTATACTATATACTTTATTTATTATTTTTTGTACCCCTTCATTAGAATCTAAACCCCATGAGGGCAGCAATTTTTGTCTGCTACATTTAGTTATGAATCCCTATCACATAGAACATGCTGAACACATAGTAAGCACTCAATAAATATCTATTGAGCAATACTTACTCATTAGGTATGGCTATTCAATTAGCTACCAGTCCATCTAACTTTATTAACAACCAATTCATACATTTCCATCTCACCTATTAGGAGGTCTTAGAAGACCTTTACAGACACCTTGCAGAAATCCAGATACATTATATTTAAGACCAGGAGAAATTGTAGAGATAACTTCATCTGGTCTTTCTGAACTCGTGTTGGCTTCTAGTAATCATTGCTTTTTTTTTAAAGCACAAAAATACTATGTCATTCTGAAATAAAATAATTGTCCATATTTAGTGATCAGCTATCACGTGGAAGACACCCTGATAAAATGCCTTACGTGCATTTATAAATGAGTCCTCACATTTAGTAGGTACTATTATCATCCCTGTTTTACAAATGAGAAAGGGAAGGTCTAAACAAGTTAGATAACTTCTCCTGTGGGGACACGTGTGACAAATGGCAGAACTGAATTTGCAAAAGCCCATGTTCCAGGCTACAGCACCATCATCCAGCCTTGGGTGTGATTGTTGAGACTTTGGAACAAACGTAAGCCTGTCATGTGGGGATCCCACCTTGGGAAGAGCTATAACATTTGCCTTCTCTTGCTATGGCTATGGTTTCTTCAAGGCGGTGGTTCTGTGACCACGTCAACAAGCTCCTTCAATGCCATTACTACATTTTTTCTAGGGCTGCCATGTAAAGTAGTTCAAAGCCTTCTTTAATATTGTCACCTAATGGGGGGTGAATTCCCTCTTAATTTGTTCTACTCATAACTTTGAGGACAGTTCTTGGTGTGAAAGCAGAAGCAAGACAGAAGTTGAATTGTGTTTTCTCTGTCATCTGTTGATGTGCATTTCACACCACTCTATCTACCTGAGCAGTCACCAGCCTTTTCTTATGCTTAGTCTTCATGCCGCCTTGCAGGTTTGAAAGTCCCCTCTCTGGCTGTATGCTACATTAAATGGCCTTTATCTTTTATTCCTTTACAACTGTTATGCTTCTTGGTGTCCTTTTTCTGTAGCCTAAAGGAAGTAGTTTCTAAAAATCATCTACTTTCCCAGTGCTAGAATCAAGTCTGCAATCAAACATTGCATATTATTATGTTGGAAAAGCGGGTTGCTATGTAGTGATTTTTTTCCCCTTTATCTGAAGGCCTTTAAGCCATAGTGTTAAATAGAAAAATAACCTTGACTAATTTTCACTCACACTTTCTGACTTAATTTGACTGCTCTTGTTGGTGTTTCTCACAAAATGATCATTTTTCATGAAACTGTTCCAACATAATCCTGTTTGTGTTTTAATTAGATTTCAAGCCTCCCCTTTTTTTCGACACAGTCAAAATTTTCACGATTGTAAAGAGTTTCTTGCTGAAGTTTGCCTTATGATCAGCTCCATACTCTTCCAACCTACTGAGAAAAGCCAAAGAAGCCAGAGGCTGTCAAACCAAAAAGTGAGCTAAGCAAACGGTCTCCCCACCTCTTCCCGGGATCTTACATGTGGTGTGAGGTAGCATCAAAGGGGGGAGGTCGACATTCTGGCCAGATGAAATCTTGCCATAATAATCTCAGCGTATTTAAAATGCGGTATTTATTTCTTATCAGATTTTCTGTTCTGTAAAGCGATAGTTGTTCCTCTCTTGGCTTACGGCTGCAAGAGGTTTTAGGGCACTAGTGAGGGTGTGAAGATACAAAGGGACTGTCTACTCTTTGGGCCCCACACAGAGGCTTTGGAAGGTGGATGGAAGGCATTCTGTTCTCTTCACAGTAAGGACATAGGAGCTGATCTGTCGCTTCCCTTCGTGAATCGCCCAGCAGGGTTGCCAGAGGATAGCTTTATCTGGTGAGGTTTAAATGGAAATTCGGGAGTCAGTAGGCACTTCCTGGGGCCTTCTGAGGTCTGCTGTGATAGAGGAAAGGGCAAATGTGTAGATTCATATTCAGGTTCAACCTCAGGTATGCCAAATTGCACAGGTGAATGCACGCATTCACGCTGCTGTGCTCTGGGATGCACAGACAGGTTTTGAAGGAGCTCAGCATTCTCTGGGAGTGGAAAGGGAAAGATAAAGTCCTCTGCCACTCTCACAGCTCTTTGCCCAGTAGCCTGCTAATATTTTCCAAGACTAACAGTAAAGCTACACTGGGAGTGTCAAAAATAAAATGCTGTAAATGTGCACAAATTTTTTAAAAGAACAAAGAACAATATCTTTAAGTAGGGCTTTGGAGATACATTTATTTAAAGATATAAAACATTAAATATCAAACCATTCTCACCAGCCCATAAAAATATGTACCAGTTAGTTTCTTGCTCATGTTTTCCAGGACTACCTGCTCCCACCTTTCATGTAAGCCTTCTCCTCTGAACCCCAGCTGATTTCAGCTCGATGTCTTTATTCAGCACTTAAAGCATATCTCCTCAGAGAACATACATAGAAACAGTTGATGTCAGGCACACATGCAGTGAAGTCTGCTCTGGAGATCAGACAGACCTGAGACCTATTTGGAAAAGTGGCATGATAATGGAGAGAAAGACTCATGAAGAGGCTTTCTTTTAAGGGTTTTAAGCATTTTAAGGGTTATTTGAGAATCTATCCTTTATTTCTTCTAATAGAATGCTTAAGTAAAATTAATAGAATGTGTCAAATTGTCAAATAATGTAATACCTCTTTTGCCATTTACAATAGTCATTTCAGTTCATGGCTAAGAGAACTGATTAGCTGTCTTACTGTGGGGTACAAGTTAGATCAGTCCTAAGTATCTTTAATTGTTTAATTTCTTCTGCCACATTGGTTTACTCTCTCCATCTTAAAAGCTTTTATGTTCAGAATTTCATGATTAGAAGAGAAAACCACGTTCCCAACGATGACTGATAATCCAATGCATTTTCCCTGTACATTTACCTCCATTATTTAAGAAAAACATAGGGATATGTTTTAGGAAGGCCTTTTCAGCAAGCATTCTGCTGCCTATAAATGACGTATTATTCGTTATTAGATTATATAGATGGGGTGCAATAAGAGATTCAGGAAATTGTTAAAAAATAAATGGTACATCTTAGAAGTCTCAGTGATGTCGGCCTCTCATGGGAGGGAAGATAACTTAAGATTGTCACTCTTGCCTGAGCCTGCCTGGGCTTCCTTGGCTAAAAAGTAATGACTACACAGTTTTCAATGAAAGAACGCAGAGGTCTTGAAGAGGTCTTGTCAGTGTCAGATTACAGGTGAAAGCACTTGCTCATTATTACTGTTCTGTGGTTTCTTTACCCAGCCTAATAGGACAGTCTGGGAGATGGCCCCGGTACACAGTACGTGGGTGTTTTATTGAGACATGACCATGTGGAAAAGCACTCAATATCAATTAGTGATCAGGATGTACAACTACCGTCTCTGATTCTAATCTCTTTATGCCATCAATAGATTTTTGACAGGGTCAGCATGCTGACAGACCACTTAACTTTCAGAAAACCAAATGCACTTTAAACTGCAAGCCCTGATTGAGATCACTAATCTCATTACAAAAATAATAGCACAATTGAAAGACCTCATCCTATGGCTAAGAATCTGATAAAAAATCAATTATTACCTCTTTGACAATATTGCCTGTTAATTGAAGGTAATTTCCAGATACCAAAATGGAGATGACTTGTTAATGGTTTCAGTACTAATGGGTATAAGCTTCATCTTATTGAAGTAAACAGATCTTGATGTTAAAAGAATTTGTCCTTTAAGATAACTCCTGGGTTTGTCTTAACCTGGGGGTGACACAAAGCCATCCCTTTTTAATGTGGAAGACTAAATTTTTAAATAGTCATTTTTGGTTTGGGTTTTTTTTTTTTTTCAGTATATTGGCCACTGATTGATCGATTTATTCAGCAAACATCATTGAGCGCCTACTATGTTGTACCACGTACTCTGCTAGGAACTGGTCATGAACACATACATGAGAGATACCATGTCTTCCGTGAAATCGGCTGATATGGGTAAATGATAGTCATCAGCATTTTTCTCATTTTGTTCTTTTCAAGTTCAGCATAGTATATCCTCATACAATAAAATCATATTTAAAAACTTACTGTGAAGGGCAGTGGAAGGAACTGCTTAATGGGCATAGCATTTTCCTTTGGATGGAGTGTTTTGGAACTAGGTCGAAGTGATTGTGACTCAGACATTGTGAATGTACTAAGTGCCATTGAATTGCCATTTTGACATGGTTAATTTTCTGTTGTGTGATTTCGATTTCAATTTTTAAAAGTTCATGCGGTTTGTGGTTTGCTTCTCTTGATATATTTATTTGGCTTCATATTATATATTAAAGCTGGGAGATAGTTTGAGAAGTCTAGTCTCAGGTTTTGTTTTGAATTTTTCAGTAGAATTTTTGAAAAATTTTCTCATAGGTCTTGAACATTTTTTATTCGTTTATATATTTTTCTTGATTTTGTTTGTGGGATTTTTTTCATATTTTTAAACTGTTTATTGCTGCCTTGCAGAAGAGCTCTTGAGCTTTGACTGTTTAGTTTGTATCCTATCACTTTTGTAACTGCCCCCCTTTATAATAAGAATAACAGTGGGTTCTTCTGGTTCCTGTAGGATGAAAAATCTGTAAGCCGAGATGGTCGCAGATTTACATATTTTCTCTAGTGATACAATACTTTAAAAGGGCCCTACTAAATATTAAACCATTTTTGCATCCCTGGGACAAATCCTACTTAATTCCCACTAATTCTTGTAATAGTTTATTGAATTATATGTACTAGTAATCTATTGAGAATTCTACATTTATCTTCTAAGGGATATTAATTTATTCTCTTATTTTAGGTTTTTATACTAATTTAATAAAATAAGTCCCATAGCTTTCCATTACTCTCTTCTCTGGAAGAGAATATATGGGAATTTGTTCTTTTTTTAAAGTTTGAAAGACTTCATTCTAAAACTATCCTGCTTGAAGCCTTATTTGAAGATACTTTTTCATTTAATATAATCTGTATCTCAGGCTTATAGGTCTAATCTCATTTTTCTTTCTTTTTTTTCTTTTTTTATTGAAGTATAGTTGATATGCAATACTGTATTGGTTTCAAGTACACAACATAGTGACTCAGCAGTTATCTACATTCTTAAATCCTCACCCCAACTAGTGCAGTTACCATATGTCAACATAGAAAGATGTTACAGAACCACTGACTATATTCTCTATGCTGTACTTTCATCCCCATGACTAATTGATATTATGACTGAGATTTTGTGCCTCTCTATCTCCCCTCACCTATTTCACCCATTCCCAAACCCTCCCCCATGATAACCACCAGTCACTTCTCAGTGTCTGTGAATCCACTGCTATTATGTTCATTTTGCTTTGTTTTGTTTTTAGATTCCCTAATCTCATTTTTCCTTATTTCCTAAGTCAATTTTTCCTTGTTTTTTTTTCAGAAAGTTGCCAACTTCATCATTTTTCATTTATTAGTATTGCAATCTATTTTAATATTAATATCAGTATCTTCTTATAATTATAATCCCTTCCATATATTTCATATCCTTCTTATAACAAATTATGTTTATTTGGGCTTTCTTTTAATTGAACAGATTTTTAAGTAACTTTTGGTTGTTTTGGGTAGTATGTTTTGGTTTCAAGAAATTATATTTTGGCTTTATAAATTCTACTGATTTTTTATTTTATAAATAATTCATCGGTTTTCCCTACTTATTATTTTCTTCCTGTTATATGTCTCTTTTGATGTTAAGTTTTTAAATGATTGTTTAACACATAAATTTCCTTTTAAAAATTAATGGAAGCTTTTAGTATGTGAATTTTAAGAATATCTTTGGGGCCATCCCATAATTTTCTTTTGCAGTATTTTAATTTTATTTTTCTGTAAACATAAAGAGTTGCAAGTGGGTGGTATTCATTTTTTCCTGAGAATTCTAGGAGATTTTTATGTCTACATAGTGTCTAATTCATAGGCTAATTGTTTTGATGACTTGTGGATAAAGAGTGTGGGCTATAACACAACTACTGTTTGGAATTTTGTGAGGCTCTATTATAATAGCTCAATGTCTGACCACTCCAGTGTTACCATGCAGCAACAATCTCATATATGCTTGGAAAGTTGGGGTTTCCTCATAGCATTCTAAATTCATTCTGTCTATCAATTTAGCCTTATTTAATGTTATTTTCAAATTCTCCATCCCTTTATATAAGGGGTTCTTTTTTTGGGGGGATAGCCTTTGTCTATTAAGAGAAATAGGAGTGGATTAAAGACTTCCAAGCACTATAATTCTATTTCTCTTTTTCCTAGCACACCTTACTTATTTTTATGCTCTGTTAATGACCTGACTTGTTTCCTCATTCTGTATTGTGCTCTCCAATTCATTTTTTTGCTGTGAACTCCTTTAGTTGATATTAATACTGCCACCAACTGCTGTCATTTTATTTGCATTTTTTATGATACACCTTTATACACTTTTTTTTCTTACTATTCCTTTTGCATATTTTTCCCCTCAAATGTGTGAATGTCTAGCTGATGGTGACAGGAGATCAGAGGGGAAGTCCTGGATGTGAATGGCAGAGCAAAAAGGTGAAAGATTTCCTGAGCAGATTCAGGAGATAAGGAAGGGGTCAGGCGAGGGATGGAGCCAGGCTTCCAGCTGGGGTGACTGGCACCAGAGTACCGCCCCTGAAAGGGGAGGTGTGAGGTGGAGCCATAAGGTGGGCTGAATGTGGGAGAGAACTGGCTAGCTGCCTCCTTGTCCACAGGTGACTCTGGCCTCAGGGGAGGCTGGGGACACAGTTGTCGGGTGGGGCTTCACTCAGAATAACAATCCCTGAATTGGAGCTTAGATCCTTACCCAGTACTTCTGTGACATTGATGGCACACCTGATTTCTTTGTATCTCACTTTTTCAGTAAATTAAGAGTAGACTTACTTAAAAATACTTCTGTAGAGGTATTTAACAGTGTGCATATGATAAACAATTTCTAAACACTTGTGGGCCTTCAGAGTGCTTGCAGACAAACCAAGGCATTGCAACTTTCAAAAAGTGTTATTTAGAATGAAAGTTCTGCCTTTGATGAGTCTGATGAAGAGTTAACTATTTTTAAAAATGGGACACATGCAGCTTCATCTCCTCTGCAGTGAAATGCCATTTCCCACTGGTTTGATGGAGCCTTTTCTCCTTAAGCCTTGCTAGCTTCTTCCAGGGCTCTGTGCTCGGCATGGTAATTAGGGACTTCGGCTCTCAGTGATAGGATGCTCCCGGCTATTTCTGAGCTATACTTACGCACAGCTTAGTTCCTTACATTTCCTTGGCAGAGTGTGTGTGGTTTGTATTTTTAAGTGATATGATTTGGGGAAAGCAGTTCTATGAAAAAGGAATGTGATAGACAAGGCTGTAGAGAAGGAGAATCAGCCGGGATTGTTAGCTTTTAATTGAAGTTTAGTTGAAGGTTCAATGAGGTGAGACTATTATGACAGATTTCAAGATGTAATGATAGCGAAGTGGGGTGGGTTCATCAAAGTCGGAGTAAATATGGAGCAACAGCTCAGCAACTCAGCAGGAAACAATAGCTTACAAACCCTCAAAAAATATAGAGTAATTAAAATTTACATTGTGCAGCCCTCCTTCTCAGTGGGTACCTTTCCAAGGAAAGCAATCACTTTATTGTGAAAAATATAAACACAAATTTGGAGATGTAAATTACATGCATGTTTTAATCTTGTTCATAAACACTAGAAGTTTTTAAAATGTAAATATAATCAAAGTTCCCAACTCCACTGAAACCAGATTTGAGCAAGACCTAAACATGGTGAAAAGTCCTCTAGTCTCTCCCCACTCCCATCCCTGCCCACCCACACCCTACCTACCTACCTACCCCCTTTCATTATTTGGAAATTAAGAGGTAGAATTCTGTCCTCCAATTTCTATGGACACAAATCCTTTCTTTAGTTTTTCTTTTTTTTTTTTTACTTTTCTTTATTTATTTTTTAATTATGGTATCATTGATATACAATCTTATGAAGGTTTTGCATGAGCAATACTGTGGTTTCACGTTCACCCATATTATCAAGTTCCCCTCTACATCCCATTGCAGTCACTGTCCATCAGCCTAGTAAGATGCTATAGAGTCATTACTTGTCTTCTCTGTGCTATATTGCCTTCCCCGTGCCCCCCCTACATTGTGTGCTAATTATAATGTCCCTTAATTCCCTTCTCCCTCCCTCCCTCCCCACTACCCTCCCTATCCCCTTTCCCTTTGGTAACTGTTAGTCCATTCTTGGGTTCTGTGAGTCTGCTGCTGTTTTGTTCCTTCAGTTTTGCTTTGTTCTTATATTCCACAGATGAGTGAAATCATTTGGTACTTGTCTTTCTCCACCTGGCTTATTTCACTGAGCATAATATCTTCTAGCTCCATCCATGTTGTTGCAAATGGTAGTTTGTTTTCTTCTTATGGCTGAATAATATTCCATTGTATATATGTACCACATCGTCTTTATCCCCTTTCTTTAATTTTTAATGTCACAGAAGGGATGGTAGTTTTAACCCTTTCACTCCACTTCCTCTCCTATCTATTCCCCCTTTGGTCTATGCATGTGAGACTAGAGGTAGCAAGATACAGAGTAACTAAGTGTTGGATAATTTACAGCATGGAAAGGAAGGAGAAAATTTACCCAAATCCTATCCAGATTCTTTAATTTCTGTACCTTAAATATGACAATGACCTCAAGTTGAGCCAAGGATGCTAAGAGTTGATCTTAAGGAGATAGCTTGAGATAGTAGAAAATTCACAGAACAGGTGTTGAAGGACTGTGTGTGGGTTCTGCATTGACTGCCCCCATGCTGCCAGAAGGATTTTGGACAAAGCCCTTCACTTCTCTGGGCCAGTTTCTCCATCTGTTAAAGTCACTGAGTTGACCTAAAATGAGCTATAAGGTTCCTTCCAATTCAGACTTTCTGTAATACAGTACCTCGTGGATCCATTCCATTCCAAATGAGGACCTGGAGGTTCAAACCCAATTAGCTCCCTTTATAGGTCTCCAGGTGTCCCCAGGAGTCAGACATGTTCCAGAGAATATTCAAGATGTTTCTCCACCAAGGACTCTCCATTCTCTAATTTAAGGACTTCCTGAGACCATTGCTGAAAGTCCCTTGACCTGGCCTCACCTCTGGTATCTCCTCAGCTTTACAAGGGGCCCTACCAGTAGGGAATGGTCTGGTGTCTGTCCAGACCATCAAAGGTCATGGTTGGATCTGCCATCAAGATAACCCTGTGTAATAATCACAAGCACTCCGTCTACAATGGCAAGGGAAGTATTTAACAGAAATCATTCTGCATTTCTTTTTCAGTGCATCCCATTTTCAGAGTAGGGGAGTAGAAATTAACAGGATTATAAGGAGAGATACCTCATAAGGGCAGCCTGTCATGTGTACAAATCACTTCAAATGAGACTAAAGTGTGGTATTGAGGGGAAACTTAGATTCAAGGAATCAAAACTAAAGTTTGATTAGAACAGTCCTTTTAGTATGTTGTGTACTTAGGTGAGCCCACCAGAACATGAAGTCAAGTTTTCCTCTATCGATTATTATAAGGTGGAAAATAGAAAATACATAGAAAATTTAGCATTTGCTCTGCCTGTATGTACATGGTAAGAAAGGGTTGGGACTTGGAAGTAAGGCAAGAGAAATGATTGTGGGTTTCTAGATATGTTTTCCCACTGAGACTATTCGTTCCCACCACTTACCTCCAAAGAAGATCTTCCCAAAGGACCATCAATTGTTGGCCTGACTGAGACTTTACCATACAGCGCTTAGGATGGCTGCCTCATGCTGCCCTAGAAAGGAAGCAGCATTGGGGTGGGTTCCAAAAGGGGCTTTCTGATCCAATTTGGAGTTTCAGAATGGTGAATTTTCCAGAGCAGTCCTGGGATTAGGCATTGGGATGGGAGGAGAGGCTTATTAGATGGATGTTGCCAAACTGTAACTTTTGGGATAACAGAAAGCAAAATGTGTGAGGGAAGGTAATGAAATATTAGTAAAATCATTTGGGTTTCCTAATCCTGTCATGATTTTTAACACTGTTTTTCTCAGTTTATAAGGATAGACATGTAAGTTGTATTTGTGCCCTGTTAGCAGTGGTGGCTGCGCCATGCACGTTTTGTTATTGATCTTTTAATGATGAGACGAGGAAATTTATATGAAGATCATGTTCCTCTTTTAACTAAAACTTACCAAGTAATCCATAAGGGAATAAACTTTGCTTCAAAATTCTCAAACTATTGAATTAGAGGCCTAAATATAAAAGCTAAAGCTGTAAAACTCTTAAAACATGGGTAAGTTTTCATGACCTTTGATGTGGCAGTGATTAGATATGACACCAGAAGCAAAGCAACAAAGAAAAAAATAGACAAAATGGGCTTCATCAAAATTAAAAATGTGTGCATCCATGAACACTATCAAGAGAGTGAAGCTACAACCCACAGAATGGAAGAAAATCTCTGAATTGTATAGCTGATAGGAATTTAGTATAAAAAATATATAAAGAGCTCCTACAACAAAACAATAAAAAATAAAACATAATCCAATTAAAAAGTGGGCAAAGGATGTTTCTTCAAAGAAGATATGCAAATGGCTAACACGCATGTGAAAAGATGCTCAATAGCATTAGTCATTAGGAAAATGCAGATCAAAACCACAATGAAATACCGTTTCACACCCACTAGGATGACTATTATCAAAAACCAACCAACCCAGAAACACCAAGTCTTGGTGAGGATGTAGAAAAATTAGAGCTTTTGCATATTGCTGGTGGGAATGTAAAATGGTACAGTGAGTGTGCAAAACACTTTGGCAGTTCCTCAAAAAGCTAAGCGTAGAATTGCCATATGACCACCAATCAAACTCCTAGTTAGATACCAAAAGAATGGAAAAGAGGTGTTCAAACAAAAACTTGTACACAGATGTTTATAGAAATGCTGTCACATAACCAGAGTGGAAACAACCAATATGCCAATCGACTGATGCATGGATAAACGAAGTGTGGTCTGTTCCGTCAATAGAGTATTATTCCAGCTATAAAAAGGAATGAATACTGATACATGCCATTACACGGGTGAACCTTGGAAACATCTGAAGTGAACTCAGACAGACAGGAAAGGCCACATATTCTATGTTTCCATTTGTATGAAATACCCAGAGTAGAAAAATTCAGAGACAGAAAGTAGATGTGGTTAGTGGGGCCGGAGACAGGGAGGAATGGGGAGCTTCTGCTTAAGGGGCATGGGGTCTCCATTCAGGGTGATGAAGAGCTTGTGAATGTGTTTAATGCCAGTAAATTACAAACTTCAAAATGGTCATAATGGTATACTTTATCTTACGTATACTTTACCACACACAAAAAAAAATGTTCCCAAACTATATAAACCTCGTAGAAGCCCTGGTAGTAAAATACTTTGGCAGACAATGAGCTCAGGCATGCCGAGGGAGTGGGTATATTTCAAGTACAGCCTTTGGGATTGGGAAAAGCTTCAGGAAGAGAAAATACACCAGACTGAGGAGCAGGAATGCCATGTTCGGGTTTAGGCTCTGCTGTTTGGCGGCTGGGGGCAAATCATGTACTTTCTGGACCTCAATTGGAGATTTGGACAAATCCTCTGAGTAGGAAGGGTCTCAGTCACATGTGGGGATCTTTTCAAGGCTCATGTAGCTTCGTTCACCCTGGCCTCTCCCCCAGTGTGAAGGGCAGAGTATTTCAAACGGAATGCTATACCACTAGGACAAGGCGGGGGCGGCACACGCAGGCATGTGGGCGTGAAGGTGAGCTCTGTGGTAGAGCTTCTGCGATCAAAGGCCGGGGAGCCAGCTGTGATAGCCTGCCCCCCAGTTCCCCAGAACTCCAGGGAGTAGACCCACTCGTTTCTTCATACATCGTCTGCATGGGCTGTTCACTGCGCGCACGCAGGCTTGTGTGAGCACGGTGCTGGAGGACACAGAGCCCCTGCACTTGCGTGTTCTAGAGGGACGAGAACCCATGAAAGAGTTAATTATTGGGCTGCAGTGTGGCTAGTGCTCTGAAGCAACAATTTTTCTGTGGTGGAGTACTCCAGGGTGAGGGACGGCTGCTCTGTGGAAGCCAGGGCTGACCTGCTATCTGGAGGATGACTTGGAACTAACCAGGAGAACCGCGAAGGCGCAAATAGGCTTTCCTGGTGGAGAGAGAACTGGGAGGAGGAAAGGGGGGTGGCTTGGAGGAGTGCTTGTGAAGGAAGCTCATTCGGGATGGGGATGTCACGCTGAGTTGTGGTCGATGCCATTGAATTAGAAGGCCAAGAAAAGCATCTCCCTGAGACCACAGTAGGCACTTCTGCCAGCCAATGCTGTGTTCATGTCCCCACAAAACCACCCCCTGCACCCTGAGCTGTGTAACTAGCAGTAACCACACAGCATCTCTGGAACTTAAAGTGCTCCCCCAAATCACCTGTGACCTAGACCCACCATTCCTCAGAGCCCTTCACATTCCCACAGCACAGAGCACTGTGGGCTACAGGACAGGTGGCCCTGGAGTGTGACACCCAGCATGCCCTGTGTTGAGATCTTCCAGTTTTCAGACCATCAAACCAGCAAATCTAGGCTTGGAGGACAGTGGAACTACAAGACTTTTACTTAAAAAGTGAGATAGGTTTTACTTAAATGGTAGCAAACACTGTAGTTGTGCTACCATTTGGTGGTATTTGGTGTATGTATTTGGTGGATGAACTGGGTCCACTTTTGCAGTGGAGACCATAGTTCCACACTCATGGAGCCCAGGGTGGACAGAGCTCACACCTGTCATTTGTGTACTGTACCCCAAAATTTTTGACATGTCTCTTAGAACTGACATGGCTACGGGGCTCAGAGCTGGACCTGGGGTGTGTGCGGTGCTCCTGGCTGGCCTGTCTGCAGTGCAGCGGTGGGAGAGGGGAGCAGTTGCAACCATGAAGGCAGCTAGCCCATTAAGGAAAGGAGCTTATCAGGAAGTCCTACTTCAGGCATTCCCCAGGCTCAGCTCTGTTAGGTTTGGAAGCTTCTGTGTCATCTTTTCTGTGCAACCACGGATCTATTCTATCAGGCTTAATATTTTTTCCCTTTGCTTTCAGGAGAGTAGATCTGGAGAAACCAACAGCTGTGTTGAAGAAATAATTCGGGTAAGAGTACTTATTTACAAATATTATCGACTGGTTGGACATAGATTTCAAGTAGGAGGAGGCATGTGGCTCCATTGTTAAAAGAAGCCCATTGTTTGTTTGTTGTTTGTTGTTTACCTTTTCTGAGGGAAATCACATAAGTTGCCTTTGTGACACTTTACAAAATAGTGCTACTTTTAGAAATCTAGGAGCTACACCTCAATCCTGTGCCTTTGCACAGCCTGAAGTGACACTGTAGTAATGTTATCATCTGGAAGACAGAATAGAGTTGAGATGAAAAATATGGTTGTGCTCGCATTTGGATGCCCCCATTTATCACTCTACTATTTAAAAGCGTCCTTTAATAGTCTGTACTTTCCATTCAGGCAGGGGTTGCCTTGTTATATATCTCCTAAACTTAATTAGAGTGAGAAACATTGTGACAAAGAGGTAATACTCGGAGTCTGGAGATTTATTTCTCTATTGTTTTGCATGCTGTTAGTTTGCCCGTTAGTCTGCACAAGCCTGTGCTTTCGTCATTGTCATCTCTGATGGATACTGTCCACGAACCAGTTTCACATTCAGATTCACTTAGATTGGGGCTTTCCCACCATATTAGTGTTTTCTTGAGTGTTCAAACTTATAATCGGGATGTCATCTTCAACCTATATTTTTAATTCACTCACATTTTTCCAGGGGAATAACCTAATAAGTCAGAGTTCTCAGAAAGCTGGTATTACACTGGGCAAAACACCAAGACAAATTAGACCAGATGGCGTGGCAATTCCTTATACAGACAAAAAAACTTTACTTTAATATATTCCTAGTGATTAGACATCCTACATACTTTTTCTTGAATTGCCAGTGAATTATAGTAATATAATTCTTTGGTTTAAATTTTTACATTAACCATCACATTGTTTCAGAGGCAGGATGTTTTTCTTCCTGGAAAGCATTATTTCATAAATAAATCTTTTAACTCTCAAGTTGACCGTAATAGTTAATGTGCATTTAATTTGTTGCATTCATAATGATTTTTGTTTCCCTGGAAGAGATTTCTATAGAAAACAATAATCAAAGTGGGTAAGCTTCATTTCTAGCATGTAGTATATGTTAAATAAAATACATATGGTATTTTATATCTATATTATCTCTATCCTGGGACTTTGTTTCCGATTAAACAACAAATAGTGTAAGATGTCGATACACTTTTAGTGTTTTTTTCTCTTTCAACATACTTTGATATTTGGGGTCCAAATACTCAGCGTTTAAGCCATCTTCCTTTGATTGGTTATGTGTTTATGGCTGTAAAATGATAATGCCAGAATACACAGATTCCCTCATTGGTTTTGCTCTTTAAAAATCCTACCCCTTCTTAGCCTTTCTTATCTTTTCTGATGATATAGAAGAAATCTGTTCTTTGACCTTTCTTTTCCTTACTCCAAGCAAGGCTGAAAGTTTGAATAAGAGCTTGAGTAATTTGCACGCCAGAGGATATAGTTTAGGTGATGTAACATTCACTTAAAACTGAATGCTGCAGTCAAGAGTTTGAAGTATTACTTCTTTTTCTTACGAATGCTGATGAAAGCTTCATACCACAGACCCCATGAAACTGACTCTAATGTATCACACTGGTGCTGCCCTGGCTAGGCCCTCCTTGAACTGGCAGGGGACAAAGGGGAAAGCTGGGCTAACCAGATGCCTGATGTATGTGCATGTACAAGGGGAAGGGCGGGGGAGGTGGCGACTTCATCTGAAGACGGCTGAGCCCTCGGAGTTCCACTCTCCCTGGAGCCCCTGAGGAGGGTCCAGGAAGGGAGGTAGCATAGACATGAGGGAGACCGAGGTGCTAGTGGTGCTGGTATGGCCCAGGTGAGCCTTTCCTCTAGCCTCGCCCGTCAGCCACAAGTAGTAGAGTAGTTGGTAATTCAGGAGTTGCTAGAGGATCATGGCAATGTTGCCAATTTTTCCTGGGGAGGGAGAACATCATAAATTAATTTTTAGACAGGTTGAGTCTGAAATGCCTTTGAGACATTCAGTGAACATGGAGAATGTTGATGCGCATGCGTGACTCTGGATCTCAGAACAGAGGTTTCCAAGTTGCAGGCCTGCATTTTGGATTCATTAGCATGTTGCTAATAAAATCATATAAATGGGTAAATTTGCCTGGAGAGAGATTAGAGACCGAGAAACAATGAGGGCCTAAGATCCAACATTTAAAGGCCAGGGAAAGGAAGATCCACTGGCAAATGAAAGTGAGAGGGCGTGACTAGAGGGTGAGGGAAAATGGGGACAGTACAGAGTCACAGGGTCCGAGGAAAGAGAGTTTCAAGCTCAACCATGCACAGAATTTCTAAGAGGATGAGAGATGAGGGTGGATAAACACCCAATAGATTGTACAGCGGAAATGTCATCAGTGACCCTACTGAGTTCTGTTTCTGTTCCACAGAAGGCGCAGAATGCAGACTGGAGAAAACAGAGCCTGTGAGTTTAGAGCTCTTGTGAGCAAAGGTCCATTCAGGCCCTTTTGTATTTGCAATAAATCCTATAAGTAACAACTACCAAAAATCTAAATGTTGCAGAACTAGGATTTTTTGAGCAAGTATTATGGATGAGGCGCTATTCTGAGTCTCTTGCATGTGTGAATTCATTTAACCATGCCTGCCCCACAGGGTGGGCACTATTAACATTCCCACTTTACAGACAAAGAAACTGAGATGAGAAGTTAAACAACCTTCCCAGGTTGTGCAGCTAGTAAATGGTAGAGCTGGAATTTTCAGCAGCCTTTCTCTCTCTTAATTGCTATGCTGTCTTATTAAATGAAGAAGTCCCCCTGGCTCAGTATGAAACCACTCAGACATTTTGCTGTGAAAGGGAGGTTTCCCATTTCCACATGTTTATGATTCAGAAGGGCCAGATCATGCATTTGTGCACTTGAACTCACAGAGGTTTTTATGGCAATGTTACCAACTTCATCTTTAAACTTCTTTGTCTTCTCCCCTCTCTTATTTTTGCTGAGGTGACAGTTTTTGAGTCATTTGAAAATTACATTATATTCTAAAGTATAATTATATTTTATTCTTGCTCAGAGAATTTTAATCCTGGGACCTAATAAATCTGAGTATTGTTGCAAAATTCAGTTAACCGAGGGAGAAATTATAACTGACTTCTAAGTAGATGGGCAATAAGGGCTAGAAGCCCTCATGGCTGACATATGTTTGTAACAGACACTTTTCTGTTACACTATATTTCATCCTTAAAAGTTCCACTGCTGTAATACTTAGGTGCTTTTTGTAGCATTACCCATTAACGGAGAATGGCATTAACATTTTCTCAGCAATCTGTTTATAACTTAATGTGGTTTGCACGGGGCTGGAATCTAGGATGCGTAAGTTTTATGCAAGTCAGCTGTAGATGGCAGTTGAGGGGCACCACTCATAACAGAGGGAGCCTTTGTAATAAGAGACCAAGGTTTGAGATCCTGGTTTAGATTTAAAGGGTGAATATAGAGACAATCCTGCATAACATCTGAGCGGACTACCTTCTTGGCTTTCATCTTTAGTAAGTAATTTAACTCCAGTTCCCTGGGAAATATTCATAACTAATATTTACGTTGAGTTGCATTTCTATTTGTAAGAACGTAACTGGTGCTTGTTTAAATTCTGGAGGCCCAGACCGGTTTCTTGACTCTACAATTGAACAGACTGCCAGCAAACAAAGGGAGCTTCATTTCCTCGGACAAGATTCCCAGTTGTGATTAGGAAGATATGTGAGGAGAATCAGAGCACCATCACATGAAATGCATGTCTTTGTGGACCCCTTACAGGGTCAGACCCTAATGGTGGGCCAAGAGAAACCTTGTGCTTAACTGCCTGCATGCTCCCTACCCCAAATGAAAATATATTAGCCACTCCCTAGGGAAAACAGAGAACAAAGAGCTTGTTCTAAGTGACCTGTTTGGGTCATCTCAGAGCTGGACCTAAGGCAGATCTCCCGTGCTTCTTACCAGACAGGCTTTTTCTAGCTCATTCTGTTTCCTTTACATATTATTTCATTTAGTTCAAACAGTAAAGGTTTTATGAGTGACAAAACAAAGCTTACAAATGGCAGAATCAATCTAGGTGAAACTGTGAAGGGGCTGCATTAATATATTCTATTATTATTGTAGTAAAATAAAACCAAAGCAAGAGTAAACCTGCTGTAGGCCTAGAGAAATTCACCAAGCAAAACCTGCAAGCCTCATCCAAGTAGTTTCACTTGGTAGTGTTTTGTTGTGGTATTTCATTTTGCCTTTGGTCGTCTGAATGGACAGAGACAGAAATACTACAATGAAGTCTTATTTTATATCTGTAGATACATATTTAATAGGCTTTATTATGTCAGCCCCTTTTGGCTGACACCAAATGCCCTACTTAAATGGCTCCATTTCTGTCTGCCAAGATGTCCTAATGCCTATCAGGGGTTCCCCAACAGCCTGCTCCTATGTTCCAGGACCATTTGGCTACACACTATAGACTTTATGGTGATTCTGTAGGTATGCCGTTTCTAACAGAGACAAGAGACTAGAATTCAGAATCTGTTCCGATCCCGCAGGCTTTGGGGTGATGGCCAAAGGGACCCCCCCCCCCAGGTCTCCAAGCTCCATTGGGAATGAAGGGTTTTGCCATTCTGGGTTGCCTGGCTCATTCTGGTGCACACCATTAGAAATCACAAAGGCCCTTTACAGGACCGTGGGGATAGAAGCAGGGGATGTTAGCAGCCCAGGTAGCTAAAGGTCTGTGGGAATGCACTTTCTGCCCCAACAGTAAAGTGATACTGATAACTGTCAGTGTCTTTTCCACGGGTGTTTGTCAGTATTGTACTTGAAGGTGTTGACTGGAAAGAGGGGGAAATGCACAAGTAGAGTGTTAACCAAAGCTCCGTGCCACCAGGCATCATGGCAGCTGGGGTGCTGTGTGCCTCCTTTGTCCCCAGGCTGGCAAAGACTCTCAGAGATGCAAGGAAAGCATGTGAGCTGGCCAGACTGCAAGGTGGCTGGTTCCTGGCAGTGTGAAAGGCAGCTTCACCCCATGAATATACTTAAGAAAAGTTCTGCATTACATCAGAGGACCTGGGCATTAAAAGCACTTACTTTTTAAGTTTTCTGTTGCTGTGACCTGGCAAGGTACATCCACAGAACAAAGAAATGGTAAGATTGAATATAACTCAGGAAGAAGCAGATTTACTCAGTGCCTTAAACACCTGCCAGGTACATGGGAGGGCCTCAGCAGATGCCTGCAGGATGAGTGAGTTAGAGGGAAAACAAATCCAGAGGCATGCCTCTCGATGCCGGACTCCTTTGGGAGGGTGTGCAGAGTCCAGCCCGAGCAGCACAGAGTGTAGAGGGGTGGGACAGACGCAGACGGACAGCCGCCTTACTGACACACCTTATGTGGCCCATTGGACTATACAGAGTCTTCTGTATATTCCACTTTGGCTTTCACAGCGTCGCCACAGTATTTGGCTTCTTTACATTTCAGTGAGTCTTCGTTTCCAGAAAAACAAGTGTTTAAACTTGGATCATGTAGAACACAAAATACAAATTCTCTGGATCCATGAATGAGGCTTGGCATTATAGTGTTGTTTTTATTTTAATTACAGAGTGGAAAGTAGGAATACACATAAAATTATAATATCTGATAATGTTTCCAGATACACAAAGCATCCCAACAACACACCTATTTCTAATCTGGGTTTCTCTTAAGTTCTGTTCGGCAATAGTTAGCGCTGGCCTACCAACCTGCTCCATGTCCTTCGCTAAACTTACCGAACAGAGCCAATGCAATTTTATTTTTTTCTCTGTTTCTATAAGCAGAATATAGGCCTGTGTGTTGCATCAGGCTTTGAAAACTTTACTAAAGACCAGAACTGATGGTTATTTTTGGAATTACTGTGTGTTAAGTCATTTAGTAAAGAATATTTGAGTGCTAATTAAAGGAGCACAGAAACATTAAAATATTTGCTGAGTGACATTAGTACTTAAAATATGAAGGCAAATGAGATTCTACTTGATTGCAAAGGCAGTTTGGGAGTGTGAATGTGTCTGTGTGTGTATGTATGTGTGTGTGTGTAATCCTTGTGTCAGAAAATTTCTAGCATGAAGGGGCCTATAACCTTCATCACCTCTACCCTACATTTTTTAAATTCTTTCTGACCTAGAAATTCCATCAGGCAGCTAGTCTTTGCAAACAGGTCCTTGGGTGCAAGTCACCAAAGACCTCTCAATGCCCGAACTGCCCCATCTAGTTCCCTAGGGCACCGCAGTCTTCTTCCCAGAAGCTTGCCAGTTTCCACCTGCGGCTGCACAGCCCTCCCCTGTGGCCTGCCCTCTGTTAATGGTCCTTTGTTAGTAGGGTACTGTTCTGCTTGGTCCCTTGTCCACCCTCTGAGTCCACACCACCACTGAGTCCTTCTGGGACTTCCAGGATGGAGCTGCAGGACCTTCTGTCTGGCACCAGTGCTTGGGGCTGGATCATGGCCCCCTCCAGGCAGCCATCCAGTTGTGACCCATCATTTATGCGAATCCCATGCCCAGGTCAGGTGGCTGTACCATGCCAGCCCCCCTCACAGGGGGACGTGCTCCTGCCAGCGCTCAGTGCCCATGTGGCATGCACTGGGCACTCCTGGTGGAGGGGTCCTGCAGTCTTCCCACCTCTGCCCAGTCAGTGTTGCTCAGCCTTTCTTCAGCATCAGCCCCCAAAGGACACCTGAGGCACTCTCTTCCTAATCACCCCCCCCTTGAAATTCTCATCCACAATCACTCTCCACCTGCTTGTATAAGGTCTGTATATCTATGATTCCCACATGGAGAGCAAGATGTTTTCTCCCCCAGGAACCAGTTTCATCTGGCTGAGTCAGACCCTCCCCACCGCCCCATACCTCTGGCAACCGCACCTGCTCCCTGGCCTGCTCACCACCCTGCATCAGCAGGCCAGGCATGGACCAGCCTCCCCAGGCTCCCACATCCACTGTGCGGGCTGGCGTAGACACTGACCTGGATCTCACCCAGCCCGACTTCACCGCCGTCACCATGCCACGCTGGTTTCCCAGGCGCCCAGCCCGGCCACGGTGTGATCTCGGGTTGGGCCTGCGGGCCTGTGACAGGGTCACGTGGAGGTGCTCATCCCCTTGGTTCTCACACCGCACGCTCCTGGGCTGACCTGGGAGTGATTCCCAACCTGCTGGTCATTCCTTGTCATTGTCTCCGGAGCCTCCTTTCCGTGTGACTTTCCCCAGCTGCTGGCACTCCTCCGGCTGCCGTGCCCACCGGAGATGGCGCCCAGCTTCTGGAACATGCCGCTGTGATGATGTCAGGCATAGCTCTCAAGCCCTGTTCCGAGTTTTACACACACCTACCCAGCTGCCCCCAGAGGCTTGCCTGAGCTGTGTCACAGACCCCAGTATCACCTTGCACCCCCACTGCTTGGTCCCTTGTCCACCCTCCGACTCTACACCACCACTGAGTCCTTCTGGGACTTCAGGATGGAGCTGCAGGACCCATCCTCACCCCCCGCCACTGCTCAAGCCACTGGTCCCTCCTCCTCTCCACACCACCGCGCTCAGGCCCTCCCAAGTCTGTCGGTCTGCCTCCTGAATTGTCCTCAAGTGGGTCCACTTCTTTCCACCCCCTCACTGCCCTCCTTATGCAGTCCTCCATCCTTCCACCTGGATTCCCCCCAGCCCTCCTCTCTGACCTCAGCCATCTCCCCACAATGCAGGCAGAATCAGCTTTCCAAAGCATGTTTGCTTAAAGTGGCTTAGTAGCTCCTGCAGGCTCAGGATAGGGCCGGATCCCTGGATATGGGTGAAGAGACGCCTGCCCCAGCTCTGCGCAGCCTTCCAGCCTCAGCTCTGACCACCGCCCACCTCACACTCCACTCCACTTCTTCCTGCATGCACCGCTGTTCCCTCCCTCCCCGCTGGGCTCACCCCATGCTCCTGCTACCCCAAGAACATGCTCTGTTTACCCATGGTCCCAAATTGAGCTGTTTCCTGCTGATCTTCCAAGCTTCACAAGATGTCCCTCCCTCCAGGAGGCCTTCCTGATCCCCCAAGTCTGAGTTTGATCTTCTTACTCTATAGGTAGGTACCCCATATTCGTACTTCCTACACTGAGTCACACTGGCCTTTCTTATCCCCCATTAGACTGGTGTCACTTATGTCCAGGGCCCAGCAAAATGACTGGCACATAATGGGTATTAGCCAGTGCTGAATAAACGGAGGAGGAATAATGAATGGATGACTCTGACCTTTTGCTCAATGTCTGTTCTTGCTCTCCACCCTGTTGTCCTTCCAATTCCACAATAAAAAAATGCCCTGACACATGAACTTCCCTCCAACAACTGCCAAGACTGGTGTGTTGCCTGGGAGCATTAGAACACGTTCTACAATTGGCACAAATGCAAGAGAGATGAAAGTTCACCTAATTCCACCTGAGCGATAAAAGTAAAAGGCTCTTACTCAGATACCCCCCAGGAAAGCTCAGACCTTTTGTATCTGCCCCTTGTATTCTGATTATCTTTTGTGAGACTGAGTTTTTCGTTTTGGTAGGTAATGAGTGTAAGGTACAAGTTGAAGAAATCAATATAATAAGTTTGCAGAGATGATTTGGTTAATCACCATGTTGCTGCTTGTAGAGTCAAGGGCTGAAAGTCAAAGCTGTTTCCACTGCTAATATACTCTGTGCAAAGCAGTTCGTAGAACAATTAAAACACATCTATCCAAAGCAATCAGCTTAAGACGTACATTTTTAAATTGTATTTATTATCATGTAAACCACACACAGTGTTCTCTGTTATTTTTTCCAAATTGAGGGTTGTGAAATTATTGATTTGCTGCAAATTCCTATTGTACATACACAGGAAAGTTTAATCTGTAAGATAGAAAGTGATAATTTAAGGATTGAAGAGATACAGGCTTTGAAAAACTAGAGTATTTGTTTGGATATTAAACATATATTTTAAGTAAGACATAGTTAGTTATCTATATCCTTATACCCATAATTATTTAGATCACTATAAGCTAACAACAACAAAAAAAAAACATAGGAAACCCGATTTTTTTCATTTGCCATTTCATTTATTTATTGTTTTGTAAGTTCTGGTAAGTTAAGTGATTTATAGGTGTGTAATTCTTTTGTTTTTATGGTTTTTTGAATGCAATGAAATGTATCTTTTAAATGTAGGTGTTGGAACTCAGACATTTTCTGTAACTTTTTAGAACATGCTGCTATATTCATCTGCATGGTATTTTGTTCTTTTGAAAGGCTGTCCACATAACCTGTAATTTCGGGATAGGTAACCCATTTAGCATTCTTTAACCTCCCCAGTTCACTAGATTTTACACATGTAGTGTTTTCCAATTTGCATATAGCTCTGTTCCTGGGCCTACTTGCACCTCAAAAGTTCTAGAGAAGAGCTGTGCTCATACCACTTCTATATGTGCATCTCTACTTCTGAAGACCACTCCTCTACCAAGTCCTGCTCTTCTAAATACCTGTAGTTTCTGATGATAAATGAGAAAAGGTGCACACACCCCTTCCTTTCTTTCCAGGTAGTAGGTTTGAAAATAATTGTCATATGCTAACATTAGCTGATTTATTTTATTAAGCCTACCCCTCTCTCCTCCCATTAAGAAGATGTCCTTATTTATGCAAATGTATCTCTCTCTCTCCCCTGAATTTCCTAGGGAGTTGTAGAGGTTGTAACATAGGAGAGGTTCACTGTTTATTATTATCACTTTTCATTATGATGTTTTCATTTTAGTGCCTTATATATTTTTTATAATTCGAAATAATTACAGATCTATGGTTCTGTGGACTAAAAATATTAAGGATCTTCTCCTTTTTTAAGAAAAAAATTCTGTTTTTCTATAAACATTGATTAAACTTCTGAAACCTGATTAAAAGTCTTAAGATCAACATGGTTATTATTATTGACATATTATGCATTAATTTAAAGTTCTGTCCTCAGCTACTTGTAAATATCTTTTTAATAGTCTCAAATATAGACTTATTTCTGTATACAAAGTACATATTTTTTTAAAAATCACCTTGGGATTCTATGTTAATTAACATTATTGAAATACTTGTATCTGCATATTTACTCTATGAATAATTTTAGCATTCCTTTCTCTGGCAGTGACTTGTGACCTAATGATATTTTCAGTCAGTTTTTAAACATGTTTTAAATTTAAAGCGTATATCTGTGGAAGGGAGGAAGGGGAAGTATAGGCTTTTTTAAGTAGAACCTTTAAAGTCAGCTAAAAATGTCAGCAACAGTTCTAAAAAATGACCAATCCCCCCAAATCTAACAAGGCTGCCTCTCTGGAAACCAAATTACAGATTAAGACCCTGGTGAGTCAAAGATTCAGCTTCAGACACCAAAGCCATTAGAAAACCCCACTTCAGAGAGCTAGAGAGGGGAAAAGGGAGCTAGGAAACCCAGCCACGACACGATGGAGATGATGATATCGCACAGAAAAATGAGGTGCCCCAGGTTCACGCCAGACAGTAGGTGACAACTTCTCCTCTGGTCTGCACATCAGCATTTATCATTCTGACTTTTTAACTTTCTATGTCCTTGTTTTTTTACTGAAGACTCTCACTAACCTCCCCACCACCTACCCCCTCACACACCTCCCCATCTGGCTCTGGAAAAGGCCAGAAAGGAAAACTTGAGTTCTTTTGAAGGGTCCCTATTGTTGCATGAGATGAGGAACCCACTGTGATACAAATAAAGACCCAAGAACAGATTCTAACAGGTTTAAAACACTAGATGTTGGGGGAGGAGGGTCATCATGGCTGGAGTCGTCTAGAAGATCATCAGAGCCCTTGGGTAGTTGAAATGATTAATCACTTCAGCACAAAAGAACACAAAAGCCGATTTGTTAAGAATAGGCTGGGGACGGAGTGCTAGCTGCAGGGGTGACATCCTTGTCTGCTTAATAATGTAGTTTTAAAGTGTGTGCCACATCAAAAGCAGAGCCCATGCAAATGGAGGAAAATGGAAAGAAAAGGTAGCACGCAAAATATTTGGTGAAATTAGAACAAATGTTTAGGAAGTCAGATCCCTGATAATTTGGTTTGAGCTTTTTAAAAATGCATCCCTTCATCCCTCCGTACCCACCCTTCCCAGTGTCTTAGGAGAGCTGGGAAAGTTCATAGTCCCTCATAAGATGTGTGCTGGACCTTTTATCACTAAAAATGATAAAGAGCTGATCAAATCAATATTGCATGATAGCCTGCCTTTCTTTGAGCTGCAGGGATCTGCACAGGCCCCTGGGACTAGAGGGCACTCCATGACGTAAAGCAGCAGAAACACTAACACATTGCTTCGCAGGTATTGATGACTTACTGTGCCTTTACCATCTAGTATCTCTTCTAATCCTCACAGTAACCTATATGATGTCATCCCCATCTTCCAGGAGAGGAAACAGATGTGGAGAGTTAACACACAGCAATTAAGAAACATAGTTAGGGTTTAAACTCAGGTCTCCCAGACTCCTGAGCCCAACTTTGTAGACACAATACAGTGTGAGTTTTTAAATATCTGAATATTTTCAAAATGTAAGTCTGAGCAAATTCTTCTTTGGGGGCTACACCAACACTCTCTTGTTCGTACCACCTCTTTATCACAGGCTTGAGGAAGCAAAGGCATGTGTTAGAGCTGCTTGCAATGTTGCTTCAATGATTAGAAACTGCAAAGGGTCTGCAAGGAGTTAGACTGAGGATTGGTACATGTCATGTGGTGCCAGACTGCATAGTGAACATAGAAATACCTTTGATAGTCCCCTACAAATGGATCTTGAGTGCATATTCATGTTTAACCTAGTTACTAAGTAAATACATCTTGAAATGCTGGCTTCTTTTGAATCAGCCTGTGTTACTGTGCCTTCTATAGAGCCGAATGTAACTGACAATTCCTGCCCATACTACCTGTAGTTAGCGCAACAGCAGTCAGTGCTGTCCTCTTCCCCAGGAAAGGGGAGGGGACAGATGGAGACTCAAGAGAAACCAAGAGTCCAGGTAACAGAAGCCCCAGCACCCCTGACCCCAAGGGTATGAGTTTTCACTGAAGCTTAAGCTTTCACATCTGACACGACTGTTCAACAACAGCTTTGCGCCTACTATCTGGATAACATTGAGCCAATAGAGATTTCAATAGGGTGCACATTTTGCAAAGAAAAAAGCTATTGTTCTTGCCATTTGATATGGTTGTAACATCTACTGCTGGATAAATTTGAGATACACACATCTTAGTGAGTCAACACGTCTAACAAAATGTTTTCATTCATCAAATGTGGTTCTGGAGGAAAATCAATGTTGTAAATCTGTGATTGAAATAAACATTTTATTTTGGACTTGATGACTATTAGCTGCTGTTATTCTTGTTAGGGTAACTGAGTATTTTCAAATTCATTAGAGAAGAGGTTTACTTAAAGATATGTTAGTCTATAAAATCTAGTTGTAGAATGTCTGTGAGATGATCTTCATTGCTATGAAATAATTGTTTTACTAATGGATTCCTGGCTATAGGAAAGGATTAGCATAAGATTAATAGCAAACTCCCCCAAAGAATCTAGGTATCTCCTTTTACAGTTTATTTAAAACCTAGCATTAATTTTAAAAAGGTGTTGGAAATCACTTTGAATTTGGTTGACAAACAATAAAATATAAAAACAAAGCTTCCTTGAAATAAAAATGAAAGGTAGTGGGACATTTATAAGTAACTTTACAAAAATAGAGTTTTTTATACAACTGTTCAGGTGCATGCACCGACTGGCTGCAGAAGGAATAAATGCAGACTACACCCCCTGGTGGAACATTTGTTTGATAGGTGCTTGATAGCTTTTTATCACTTTAACTACTGTAAAAATGCTGATTTAAATTTCTTTGCCTTCTTAGTTGATTGTAAAACTGCATCAACTTATGCCTGTAAGTTGCTTTTACAAGTACATGCTTATGCTAAGTATGTCTAGTTAGTAATGATTACCCAGGCAAAGTAATTTTTATAATATATGTTCTAGTCTACTGTGTTGCTAAAGACTCCTTTTGAGAGCTCACAAAGGATTAAAAATCATGCACAACTTCTGACTTACAGCAGTATTTTCACATTGAAATAAACTTAGTAGACTGCTTGGAACAGCTGTCTTGCTTATAACATAGAAGCCTCCTACTTCAATATAAAACCTTTCCACATAAAGACTTATCTAACTGAGGAGAGCAATGCAAAACTCAGAAATTTATTTGGAAGGACAATGAGTTAAAATAGTGGAAGTCTTTAAAGGGATAGGTCCAGAAAATCCCCAGCTTTCATATAGACCCTTAAAAGAAGATACAGGAAAGGAAATTGATCAACATCCTATATCATATAGGAAGGAAGGATTGTTTCTTTTCAATATTACATTTTTTAGTAGTGTTCACTTTTAATTTCAATTAAAAAGACATTGCCTTCTTTTCTGTATGATTTTACAGCACCCAGCAACAGTCTCAGTAAGTAACTGAATTGAATGATTTATTGAAAATCTAACTTCATGAAAAAACTGACTCGTTCAATATTTAAAGACATCTTATATACTTTCAATTATGGGACATATTACTTGTTAGATTGTATTCAGTGCCTTGAGTTATTACTGTTACTAAAAAGCCAGTGATTTCCAGGATCCAGAAATGAATAAGAGCTGGAATTTTACATATAGAAAATTTATGTCATCATGGGAATTCAAAGGCATCTAAAAATATAAACTTTGGTTTTACCTCTGATAGGAATCCACTCTGGAGTGAATTAGGAGTTTATAATGATATCTATGATTACTTGAAAATGAAAAATGTTCAGCATAGTAAATTGTAAGTTTTCGGATTTTCTTTTCTGCCTGAGACTGCAGTAACATGTGCATGATCCAGGCTGGTTGCATAGCTCAAAGGGAATTAAGGATTGCACACAACTTGGTAAAATGCCATTAAAAACAGCAGTGTTTCAGTTCACAGCTGCAGAAGGCAGAGAGCTAAGAGGAAGCACAGCTTCCACTCTAACAAGAGGAACAAAGTAGAGAAACAGCAGATTACTTTTATTTAACTCTCGAAAGAGCTAAAGTCAGATGTCAAAAATTAACCTGAAATATGAAGAGAGGCACCTTCAGGAAGAAATAGGACCTGAGCATTTGCTTATATAGGACGCCACTCAAGGCCATCTAACCAATAGGAAGTTTGAGCCAGAAACTTGTAATGAATTGCTGAAGGCAAATGTGCGCTCACAGGAGGGCACCACAGACACAGGGAGGTCTGCGGTCTCTCGTGGGCTTTCATTCCACCAGGTGCTCATGGGGAAGATCTAGGAGCCTGCCGAGAAGACTCTCCTGTGGTTAGTGGCACTGCTGACCCTCCACCCAGACCCATCTCCTGTCTCTTTCCTACTGATGAGAAGCCTTCATCTGCTGGACAAGGGCACAAAATGGCAGCCTGAGAGCGCTGGTGGATCCCCTGCAGCTGAAGGAGGGGAGTGGAGACCACCATGAAAACCCAACCCTTTCTCCCCTGACACTCCTAAGAAACAAAAGTCTTGATCTTTACAGGGAAGGGGAAGGATGACCTCCATGCATCCTGAGTTCCCTTGGGGAAGCCCACTATTTCTGAAAGAGAAGAGGAGAAAACAAAGCCTCTACCCCTGGGAAGGGGCAGGAATATGTGCTATCTAACATTACATTACATCTGGAGGAAGGCCACACCACCAACACTCATATCCACAGTGCTCCCTAACACCAAGGCTTAATCAGAACATCAGAGACCGGCTTCCCTCCCCAGTTCTCTAACTAACAAACGTTGAGGAAGAATAACAGTGGGATACAACTGGAGGAGCCATGCAAGGGGAAGACCCAAAGCCAAGTGGGGAGACTCATGGCCAAGCAGGGAGCAGACTTGACATCCAGCCCAACTCCTCCTGACTACATTAACACACACCTCCACACTAAAGATCTGATAGAAGGAATGGCATCCTCATCTCCAAGCATAGAGCAGATCTACCTCAGAATCTATGTCCCATACATGTTTGGCTATCAACAAAAACTAAGATGACATGTAGAATGGCAAAAGCACAGTCTGAAGGGATAAAGCAATCAGCCAGAATTAGATGTACCACAGATTTTACAACTATCAGACAGGGAACTTAAATGGCTACAATTAGTATATGTTAATGGTTCTTAAGGAAAAGGCAGTTAGCATGCAAAATCATATAGGCAATTTCACTAGGAGACAAGCTATAAGAAAGAATCACAAGGAAAAATGTGAGAGATGAAAAGCACAGAGAGATGAAGAATGCCTTTAATGGGTTCACAAGTAAGCTGGATGCAGTTGAGGAAAATATCTATAAGTATTAAGATAAGTCAATAGAAGATAAGTCATGAGAAGTCAATAGCAAGAAGGTAGGTCAGTACTCAAACTGAAAACAAAGAGATAAAAATGTGAGAAAAAAAACAACAGAGCATCCAAGACCTGTAGGATAATATTAAATGGTCAAACATTCATGTAATTGGAATCCCAGTAAAAGAAAAAAAAGAGAAAAAGCTTAAATAATGGCCAAGAATTTCCAAAATTAGTGACAGACATCAAACCACATATCCCAGAAGCTCTAGCTCAGAGAATACTGCACAAGATAAACACCAAAACACACAGACACACCACAGTTTTATCACAATTTTCAAACTGCTAGAAGCCAAAGACAAAATCTTGAAGTCAACCAGGATAAGAGTGATAGCAGACTTCTCATTAGTAACAAGGCAAGCAGTAAGACCATGGGGTGCCATCTTTAAAGTGCTAAGAGGAAAAAAAAACTGTCGACCCAGAATTCTCAGCAAAAGTAGTCTTCAAAACTTAAGAGAAATAAAGAGTTTCTCAGACAGACAAAAACTGAGAATTCATTACCAGCAGATCTACTTTATAACAAATGTTAAAAGGTCTTTGGACAGAATGAATACGATATAGTGAGAAACTCAGATCTACACATGCGAAAATAAGAGCATCATAAATAAAGTAAAACAGCCACAACAGCATGTAGTAAATACTGAAGCCAGGAGCCAGGCCTTATGCTGAGGCCTTTTATTTACTCATTAAAATGTAACCATTACATATTATTTAATGGGTGTGGAGTTTCAGTTTGGAAATAGAAAAAAGTTTTAGGGATGGGTGGTAGTGATAGTTACACAACAGTACAATTGTACTTAATTTTATTGAACTGTACATTTAAAAATAGCTAAAATGCTTTTATGTTATTTATATTTTATCAGAATAAAAGCACAACTGTTGTATGCAAAGAGTACTCAATATGATGCAGTCTTAAAGACCCTCTGTTTTGTTTTCATGGTCTCTTGAGGGTCTCTTTCATGGGCTAGTTCTTCCCCTGCCCCTAAATGAACTCTGAATAGTTCCCATGGCTTTTCCAGACACTAATGGTTAATTCAAAAGCCCTCCAGTCACTCTTAATGACAAAAAGTCTCATTTCAGTTATTAAAATGCCCAGTGATAGGACAAAATCAAAGCACTGAACCTCATTTAAAGCTAAAGATTTCCTCCCCCCAATCTGGGCTTCCCGGAATCCTAAGAAGGAAGGAGTGGGGGGCATGGGTACCCCTCTCATTCACGGGCTTGCCCTTTCCTCTCTTACAGCTGGGGTATCTGGCTCCTCCAGGGTTAGAGCTAGGGTGGCGAGAGTGATGAGGGGTCACAGAACTCATTCTTGACCAGTCCTTGTGAGCTGGCATTGGCCCAATTGGGACTTGGTGGGTCTCTCTCTTTGGAAGAGAAAGAACTTTCTCTTGTGGGATGCTTTAGTGAGTCCAGAAGGATTTTCCCCACTGTGTCTGTCTACCTGTAACTCCTTTGATTAAGGGAATGCCTGTTTTCCCATCCTCCATATGACCCCCTCTTCTCTCCCTGTTCTTGCCCCAACCCGGCTTCTGCACCCAGTGGTAGATGGAGGTGGAAGTTTAGGTGTAGGTGTAGGTTTGTCTGTAGGTGGAAGTGCAGTCCACATCTACCATAGCCTGGACTGCCAGCTCAGGCTGTTGAACGAGCCCCTCCCTGTTGATTGGTTCAGGCTTAAGTTAGGCATCCCCAAGCTCTCAGAATTTCAGAGCATATATAAAGTCCTCTGAGAGTTGTTGGGGTGTGTGTGTGAATGTAGCTGTGGGTGTTTAAAAGCCATTTCATACATGCCAAGGTGAGGAAGAATGAGGGGGTGGAGATTATCACAGTATTACAGCAACTTTCTCCAAAGAAATTCTCTTTCTGGCCTTGGATGAAATTGAACAACAGGTCATAAAACTCTCTCTGAACCCCTCTACTGCAAGCTCTGCCTTGCCGGGGACCCTTTCCTTTGATTGTGCAGCATCTGCTGTTTGTTCTAAAACAACAAAGAGTGAGTTCCATTTTCACATCTTGCTCAGTAATACTCAATTTTATTATGCTCAAGAGATATACATTTAGCCAGAAGAAACACCTAGTGAAAGGCTTACCATTTGGTTCTGTTCCTGTTGTAGCTACTCTAGGGTACAAAGAGAACCAGACATCCCAGACAGAGATAATGCTTTAGCCAGGTAAGAATAGATATGTCTGTTCTTCAACTTCCTCACCTTCTCAGCCTTAATCCTTTCATATTTTCCCTTTGCCCTTTTTATTTTTACAATGAATACGGCCTCACCCAGGGTCCACAGACTACACTGAAATCACAAGCCAACATCTGCATGAAGGTCGTAGTGCCCGGCCTTATGAAATAGTCCAGGTCAGAGTCTGGTTTTATAAGTTCACAGGATCATCCAGAGGGCAACATTACTTCTTATTACGAGCTAGTCCTCTTTTAATTTGCAAATGTTTCTTAGCCTGTGTTTCCCAGTACTACTTAATGGGTTATTTTTAACAGATAGTTTTAGCTTCTGAATAGTACAACAATCCACTCACACAAATAGTATCTTTGTTTAAATGAGAATATCACAGTGTGATTGAGCTGTACTTGGAACTGGTGCGATCTAATCTTTAGAGATGTCTGGGGTAAGCAGCTCTACAGCCTCCCCTTCGTACACCCCTCCAACCTCTGACAACAATAGCTGTCATGATAAAAAGATTAACATTGATACCTAGCGGTGTCCTTAAAAAACTTGTTGTTTGGAGTGTATTATCACACAGCATAAAAATGGTAAGAAGGGAAGCACAGACTTTTAAAAATGTCAGTATTTCCTGATTATCCTTTTTTTTTTTTAGGTCAAACCCTTCATTTTGACACTTAATGAAATAAAATGCCCACATTGCAAGAAATGAGATAATGAATTGTAAAAAGACATAATCAGCGATGACTAAATAATTAATGGAATTGAAATGCAGAGTCACTTGGGAATGCATTAATAATAACACAATTTGTTCCATATGCTAAAGAATTCTGTTTTTAGAAAATCAGGCACACACATGCTCCATGGCAAAGAGAAAAAAATTAATGTTGACTAATAGGAACTGTAATTAGATGTTCTGCTTTTAAACAGCTGAATAAAAGATGAAATCATATAGAAAGTATATTTAGATACAAGTCAGAAAGTAAACTGATTATGATTCATAGTGCTGTTAATAGGAACTGTAATTTATGCATCTAGTGGGAATTGTGTTAGGCAATTAAGAAAGGGAGTCACACTCGACTTCCCTTTATGCATTTACATTTATGTATTTTCCTATATTATCCCAGTGACTATCTTTTTTCTAATCTGTCACCAACATAACTGTCAGGGTCATGTCCTGAGACAGTGTGTGGGAGCATTTGGGGATTCTGGGCTTGGAGGGTCTTACCTCCAAGGGATGCTGCATCAGGATACTGCTTGGCCCCTATGTCCTTTGTATCTTTGTCAGGTGTTACCTGCAGGTGATCATGACTTTCCAGCTTCTGTTAATGCTTCACCTTTAAAGGTTGCTCCAGAGGTCACTGGGAGGAAAACAGTAATATCTTACTTCTCAAGGCCATTGTGGGTAGCCTCTAAAGAGAGTGGGAGATAGTGACCAAGTGCAGTCACTGTAGAGTGGCCCAGATGTCTCACCCAGCCATCAGGAATGGCCTCCTTTCACTCACCATCAGCACATCTCTTCAATGGGGCATAAGGATCATTTCCTTTATTTTAAGGTAGGACATCAGAACAGATCTGTGAGATCATGATTACAATGAACAAGTCTCTCATCTTAGATTCTCCATTAAAACGACCTACCTTTGGGGAATAAAGTAACTCACAGTGGCTAACAGCTGTGCAAGATTTTAACAAAACTCCTCAACCTCTGTGGTCATCTGTGTTCCCAGACATAGTTGCCAATGTGCACCAAGGCTAAAGCCATCCTACAGCTGGTTCTTTCAATAATAGGAAGAAAACTAAGCTATAAAGCAAGCTACGCCTAGCTCTGTGTAAGTGCACACATGCTCTGCTATCCTTGTCCTGTGGTGACTCTGCCTGTGTGTAAGCAGGTTTTCCTGACCTGCTCCATTATTGTGTTGTGATCCACAGCATGGGTCAGAAAGAAGCCCTGAGCTGATGAGCAGAGAATCTCCTCCACTCATCAAGAGGCTTACTCTGTGCACTCGTTGTTTCTCAACAACCTCACATCTGCTTTTCCTTTCATAAAATTGAGACAGAATCTCTTACTGCCTCTCTGAGCATGTATTTTGATAGAACATTTAGCATTAGTAGAAAGAGCCCTGGACTAGAACTCTGAAAACCTGGGCTTCAATCTGCTATTTTTGTGGCCTTAAGAAAAACCCCTCTGTGCCTCAGCTTACATATCTATAAATCAGAAGCAATAATCCTTTCCTTATCTGCCTTGCAAAGTAGTCATGAGGGTCTGTTAAGAAATGTATTTGTAATTCAAGATGGCCTGAGAGGTGAGAAAGAGAACTCCTCCCAAAATGAAATATAATATGAAAATATAGTTAATACAACTAATCCTAAAAGAGCAACAGGAAAGAAGGCTGCACCAATATAGAGAACAGAGAAGACCTCACGAAATAGGGTAATGTACCAAAGCCTTGATCCAATGGAACCCAAGCCCTTCCCCCACCCCAGCTCACTGGCAGGAGGAAAAGAAATGGATCAGGGAAGGGGGTTGAAGCCTGAGACTACTGAACACAAAGCCCTGGAGATCTGCTTTGCAAGCACAAACCTACATTACATGGTGCTCTGAAGATTAGTGGGGTTGGAAAGGAAGACAGGCAGAATACTTGAGAGACTGAGATTCCAGCCATTGTGGAGGACAGGGATCCACACCCTGCCACTCTGGGACAAAGGAAAGGCAGGTGGTCTGAAAGGCTTCCTAGCAGCAAGAAGGCTGCTGAAGGGGAGGGGTTTGCATGGAGCTTCCTGCGCAGGAGAAGGGGTAGGTGGACAAGGTTGTCTGGGTGCACTCTGCCCAGCAGGTTGAGAATTTTCAGGGACTTCAGGTGCTCTATTCCCCTGGCTGGCTACTCAGCTCCAAGGACCCCACTGTGATACACAGCCTGCTGTGCCTTCCTCTGCCAGTGCCAGCTTGCAAACCAGCAGTCACTTCCCTGGCATCAGGCCAGCCAGAGGGAGGCCCTGCCCAGGATAGCTATAGATGCAAAGCACAGAGGCTTACACCTGTGAGCTCAGCCCACTGGCTCCGACAGTGCAGACAGGCACTGCAGCTGGTAAGCAGGAAACAGCTCTTTCCTCCCCACAGGCACCAGAGCAGCTGCCCTGCAACCCCCCAACATCACTCCAGGGGGTAAGCAGTTCCAGAGACTAGAGCTTATGGGCACCAGAGGGTGCCACATAGAAATAGGAAATGTCAGAGGAACCTGGTTCAGCCCCAAAATCTCACAAACCCCAGAAAAAGGGCCAAATGAAACTGAACTCATCAATCTTCCTGAACAAGAGTTCAAAATAAAAATCATAAACATGCTCATGGAGGTATAGAAAAATATTCAAGAACTCAGGAAAAAATTTAACATGGAGATTCAATGATTAAGAAATGCCATATCTGAAATGAAACATACAATGGAGGGATTTAAAAGCAGATTTACATGTAGTAGAAGAGACGATAAATGGAATAGAAATTAGAGAAGAGGAATACAAAGAAGCTGAGGCACAGAGAGAAAAAAGGATCTCTAAGTATGAAAGAATACTGAGAGAACTGTGTGACCAATCCAAAAGGAACAATATTTGCGTATAAGGGTACCAGAAGAAGAAGAGAAAGGAAAAGGGAAAGGAAGTGTCATTCAGGAGATAATTGCTGAAAACTTCCCCAATCTACAGAAGGAGGTAGGCTCTCAGGCCATGGAGGTTCACAGATCTCCCAACGCAAGGGATCCAAAGAAGACAACAGCAAGACATATAATATTTAAAATGGCAAAGATCAAGGATATGGACAGACTTTAAAGCAGCTAGAGAGAGAATAAAGATCACATACAAAGGGAAACCCATCAGGCTACCATCAGACTTCTCAACAGAAACCTTACAGGCCAGAAGGGAATAGAATGATATATTTAATGCAATGAAACAGAAGGGCCTCAAACCAAGAATACTTTACCTGGCAAGGTTATCATTTAAATTTGAAGGATGGATTAAACAATTTTCAGAGAACCAAAAGCTGAGAGAATTTACCTCCCACAAACCACCTCTACAGTGCATTTTGGGTGGACTGCTATAGATGGAAGCATTCCTAAGGCTAAATAGCTGTCAGCAGGGAAAATAAAACCACAGCAAAGCAGAATGATTAATTACTAAGCAGATGCAAAATCAAATCAGCTACCCCCAAAGTCAATTAAGGGATAGACAAAGAGTACAGAATATGATACCTAACATATAAAGAGAGGAGGAGGAAGAAAAAGAAGCAGGGGAAGAATCCTTAGATTGTGTTTATAACAGCATAATAAATGTTAAGGTAGACTGCTAGCTAGGTAGTAAAGAAGCTGCCCTTGACCCTTTGGTAACCATGAATACAAAGCCTGCAATGGCAATAAGTACATACCTATTGAGAACCACCCTAAATGTAAATGGACTGAATGCACCAATGAAAAGATATAGAGTTACAGAGTGGATAAAAAAACAAGACCCATCTATATGCTGCCTACAAGACACTCATTTCAAACCCAAAGACATACACAGACTAAAAGTGAAGGGATGGAAAAAGATATTTCATGCAAACAATAGGGAGAAAAAAGCAGGAGTTGCAGTACTTGTATCAGACAAAATAGACATGAAAACAAAGAAAGTAACAAGAGACAAAGAAGGACATTACATAATGATCAAGGGGTCAATCCAACAAGAGGATATAACCTTTATAAAACCTGTGCACCCAACACAGGATTACCTACATATGTGAAACAAATACTAACAGAATTAAAGGGGGAAATGAAATGCAATGCATTCATTCTAGGAGACTTTAATACTCCACTCACTCCAAAGGACAAATCAACCAGACAGAAAATAAGTAAAGAGACAGAGGCACTGAACAATTTATTAAAACAGATGGACCTAATGGACATATACAGAACACTCCATCCAAAAGCAACAGGATACACATTCTTCTCAAGTGCACATGGAACACTTTGCAGAGTAGATCACATATTAGGCTACAAAAACAGCCAAAGTAAATTTAAAAAGATTGAAATTCTATCAACCAACTTCTCAGACTATAAAAGTATGAAACAAGAAATAAATTGTGTGAAGAAAAACAAAGGACCACAAACACATGGAGGCTTAACAACATGCTCCTAAATAATTAATGGATCAATGACCAAATAAAAACAGAAATCAAGCAACATATGGAGACAAATGACAACAATAATTCAACACCGCAAAATATGTGGGATACAGCAAAGGCCATGCTAAGTGGGAAGTATATTGCAATACATGCCTACCTCAGGAAAGAAAACAATCCCAGATGAACAGTCTAACCTCACAATTAATGAAATTAGAAAAAGAAGAACAAAAGAGGCCCCAAGTCAGTAGAAGGAGGGACATAATAAAGATTAGAGCAGAAAGAAAGAAAATCGAGGAGAATAAAACATAGAATCAATAAAAGCAGGAGCTAGTTCTTCTAGAAAATAAAATAGATAAACCCATAGCCAGACTTATCAAGAAAAAAAGAGTCTACAGATATAAGCAGAATCAGAAATGAGAAAGGAAAAATCACTACAAACACCACAGAAATACAAAGAATTATGAGAGAATAGTATGAAAAATTATATGCTAACAAACTGGATAACCTAGAAAAACTGGACAACTTTCTAGAAAAATACAACCTTCCCAGACTGACCAAGGAAGAAACATAAAATCTGAACAGACCAACTACCAGCAAGGAAATTGAATTGGTAATCAAAAAACTACCTAAGAACAAACCCCTGGACCAGATGGTTTCACTGATGAACTTTGTCAAACATTTAGTGAAGAACTAATACCCATCCTCCTTAAACTTCTCCAAAAAGTAAAAGAGAAGGGAATACTCCCACACTCATTCTATGAAGCCAGCATCACTCTAATACCAAAACTAGGCAAAGACACCACACACACACACAAAAATTACAGACCAATATCCCTGATGAACATAGATACAAAAATACTGAAAAAATATTAGCAAACCAAATTCAAAAATACATCAAAAAGATCATCCATCGTGATCAAGTGAGATTCATCCCAGGGAAGCAAGGATGGCACAACATTTGAAAATTCATCAACATCATCCACCACATCAACAAAATTAAGGACAGAAACCACATGAATATCTCCATAGCTCCTGAAAAAGCATTCTACAAAATTCAACATCCATTCATGATAAAAACTCTCAAAAAAATGGGTATAGAGGGCAAGTACCTCAACATAATAAAGGTGATATATGACAAACCCACAGCCAACATTATACTTAATAGCAAGAAGCTGAAAGCTTTTCCTTTAAGATAGGGAACAAGCAAGGATTCCCACTCTCCCCACTTTTATTCAACATAGTTCTGGAGGTCCTTGCCACAGCAATCAGACAACACAAAGAAATAAAAGGCACCCAGATTGGCAAAGAATAACTTAAACTGTCCCTGTTTGCAGATGACATATTGTACATAAAAAACCCTGAAGAATCCACTCCAAACTACTGAATTCAGCAAAGTTGCGGGATACAAAATTAATACACAGAAATCTGTTGCATTCCTATATACTAATGATGAACTACCAGAAAGAGAAATTATGAAAACAATTCCATTCACAATTGCATAAAAAAGAATTAAAAAACTAGGAATAAACCTAACCAATGCAGTGAAAGACCTATACTCTGAAAACTACAATACGCTCATGAGAAAATTTAAAGAAGATACCAATAAATGGAAACACGTCCTGTGTTCATGGATAGAAGAATTAATATTGTCAAAATTGTCATCCTGCCTAAAGCAATCTACAGATTCACTGAAATCCCTATCAAAATACCAACAGCATTCTTCAACAAACTAGAGCAAATAGTTCTAAAATTCATATGGAACCACAAAAGACCTTGAATAGCAAAAGCAATCCTGAAAAGGAAGAATAAAGCTGGGGGGATTATGCTCCCTGGCTTCAATCTCTACTGCAAAGCCTTAGTAATCAAGACAATTTGGTACTGGCACAAGAACAGACCCATAGACCAATGGAGCAGACTAGAGAGCCCTAATATAAACCGAACCATATATGGTCAATTAATATACGATAAAAGAGCCATGGATATACAATGGGGAATTGACAGCCATTTCAACAATTGGTGTTGGCAAAACTGGACAGCTACATGCAAGAGAATGAAACTGGATTATCGTCTAACCCCATACACTAAAGTAAACTCAAAATGGATCAAAGACCTGAATGTAAGTCATGAAACCATAAAACTCTTAGAAGAAAACATAGGCAAAAATCTCTTGAATATAAATATGAGCAACTTTTTCCTGAACATCTTCTTGGGCAAGGGAAACAAAATAAAAATGAACAAATTGGAGGACTACATCATGCTAAAAACCTTCTGTAAAACAAAGAACTCCATCAGCAGAACAAAAAGGCATCCTTTAGTATGGGAAAATATATTTGTAAATGACATATCCGACAAGGGGTTAACATCCAAAATATATAAAGAACTCACATGCCTCAACACCCAAAAAGCAAATAACCCTATTAAAAATGGGCGGAGGATATGAACAGACACTTCTCCAAAGAAGAAATTCAGATGGCCAACAGGCACTTGAAAAGATGTTCCACATTGCTAATTATCAGGGAAATGCAAATTACAACCACAATGAGATATCACTTCACACCAGTTAGGATGGCCAACATCAAAAAGACTAGGAACAACAAATCCTGGTGAAGATGTGGAGAAAGGGGAACCCTCCTTCACTGCTGGTGGAAATGTAAACTAGTTCAACCATTGTGAAAAGCAGTATGGAGGTTTCTCAAAAAACTAAAAAGAGAAATACCATTTGACCCAGGAATTCCACTCCTCGGAATTTATCCTAAAAATGCAGAATCCCAGTTTCAAAAAGACATATGCACCCCTATGTTTATCACAGCACTGATTACAATAGCCAAGAAACGGAAGCAATGTAAGTGTCTGTCAGTAGAAGAATGGATAAAGATGTGGTATATATACACAATGGAATATTATTCAGCCACAAGAAGAGAACAAATCCTACCATTTGCAATCACATGGATAGAGCCAGAGGGTGTTATGCTCAGTGAAATAAGCCAGGCAGAGAAAGACAATTACCAAATGATTTTACTCATCTGTGGAGCATAAGAAGAAAGCCAAAACTGAAGGAACAAAACAGTAGCAGAGTCACAGATCCTAAGAATGGACTAACAGTTGCCAAAGGGAAAGGACTTGGGTGGGTGGGTGGGTGGGAAAGGAGGGAGAAGGGGACTAAGGGGCATTATGATTAGCACACACAATGTAGATGGGGGCACAGGGAAGGCAGTATAGCACAGAGAAGACAAGTAATGAGTCTACAGCATCTTTCTACCCTGATGGACAGTAATGGGGTATGTGGTGGGGACTTGGTAATGGGGCAATCTAGTAACCATAATGTTGCTCATGTAATTGTATATTAATGATACCAAAATATAAAAAAAAACATAAAAAAAGAAATGTATCTGTGCAAGTGCTTTGCAAACTGTAAATCTTGTTATAAATGTCAGGATTGTTTTGGTTATAGTGAATATTTTATGTATATATTACTTTTCTTTGAACATAATGTACTTAAGGCAATAGACAGGCTTACACAGGTCCCTGGGGTGTATGCATAGGACATAACCCAGCACTGGTCTTGAAAGACAGATATTTACACACAGACATACATTGTGGCAGGCAGAATATAGCCCCCCAGAGACATCTACATCCTAATCCCCTGAACATGTGGCTATATGGCAAAGGGAAATTAACGTAGCAGGTCAGCTGATCTTAAGAATGGGGAGACCATCCCGGATTAAGTGGGTGGGTCCAGTGTACACAAAGGTCCTTATAAGAAGAAGAGAGAAGCAGAGGGATGCGAGTATGAGAAAGGCATGACCGACATTGCTGGCTTTAAATATGGAAGAAGGGGCCATGAGCCAGGGGACGTGGGCAGCCCCTAGAAGCTGGAAAGGGCCAGGAACAGATTATCCGCTGGAGGTTCCAGAACAGAACACAGCCCTGCCAATGCCTTGATTTTAGCCCATTCTGTACTTCTGTTTCAGAACAATAAGACCATGAATTTGTGTTGTATAAGCCAATAAGTTTGAGGTGGTTTATTACAGCAGCATTAGAAAACCAACACATCAACTATATTTCAATTAAAAAAAAGAAAACCAATGTGTGCGCGCACACATACACACATGCATTATGACTAAAGTGTGTACACAAGATTTTTCAGATACTAAATTTTAAAATACCCAAAGCCAAGACTATGGTTGTAATCACCTGGAGGGTTTAAGAGCTTGGTGCTTCTACTTGGGCCTGGTTTGCCCAGGTATTTGAACTAATCCTCTGCTTTGCTTTAGCTTTGTTTCTTGGCTTAAATAAACAATACATTTATTGCTTTGTGCCCTGTGGGTATTCCATAAATATCTGTTGACTGCCTCACAGTGTAAGTGTGGTTAACATTTCCTAAGTGAGGTTAGAGAGGCCAGTTAAGAGCAGGGACTCACCTGGGGTTGCCCAGCCACCAGGAGGATGCTCAGCTGCCTTGCAGTCTTCACCTAACACCGCCTGCCCTCCCTGCTAAACAGCACATTCCACTTCAGATTAGCATCCAGTGATAATGGATCTTTTTGCTCATCTCAGGCTGTTCACAGGTTACTAGTATTGATTCAAGCGCCAGAGGATCCTGAGTAAAAGTCACTGGTCAATCAGCCTATTCGGGAAACCTGGAAATTCATGAGTGCACAAAGTCGATCTTATCCATAGTCATTGAGCACTTACTATATTCCAACACAGGTGCACAGATAGCACTATGAATAAGACAGATCCAGCCCCCCAAATATTTTGCAAAACACTGTCCTTTGTCCCACAAGGTGTCCATTGATACTTACTGGAATGAAATGCTCTATTCAGCAAAAAATAGGGATTTTTTTTTTTTTTTACATATGTAATACATGGCTCTAAACTGAGGAATTAATGATCCCGATCCCACATAAAAGTGAATAAGAAACTTACAAAAATGCACAGAAGCATGCAGGTTAACAAGTGTGCACATTAATATAGTGCAGTGTGATATGGAATTTATCAGGGAAGTTTGTTCTGTGTTTGTGTATTTGCTTCTTAGGGGAAAATAGGTTTCCCCTCAGCTCCTTTGTCCTAAATTGTGGCAATCCCAGATAACATCCCCCACAGCTGGAAATCAGAAATAGCCACCTGATGCAAAGATGAGTGATGGCTTTGAAGACAGATCCTGGTTTGACTTCCAGCTTTACCACTTACTAGCTGAGTGATTCTGGGTACATCACATCACCTCATTGAGCCTGTTTCCTGCTTCCCTTAAACAGACTTAACATAGCAGGAAGGTGAAGTGAGATAATTCATGCAATGCCCAAGGTCGGGGCAGACCTGCTCCCCTCTCCACCTGCCAGAGAGCAGCTGCATTAGGAGTTGAGGGTCTCCTGATGAGAGCTTGCTCACGTGACCACTAAGAGCTCAGCCCCCCAATTGCTGTCGCTTCTCCACCAGCCCCTCAGCTGAAGATCGCTGCTGTCATTTTCCCTTCCTGTCACACTTTCACTCCTATATCTAAGGACATACCTTAGAACATCAAATGCTTTCTGCTTTTCAGAAACTTCTTTCATACTCCAAAGAAAAAGTTTAAAAATCGTTAAGAAACACTAACACTGCTCCTTAATGTCATTGTCTACTTCCCTCACCCGCTTGCCCAGTTCTTTCCCCTTCTATACATGAATTCCAGTGTTCTGATTTATTACCTCTACTATCTACTGAACTCTCCTGCCCAAGCAATGAACCCTGTGAGCAGAAGATGGAAACAGAAAAGCCCCTCCCTTTTCTGTAGCTGCTCTTCACTGAGTAATCATTAAGTAAATCCAGTGTTTTAATGCACTAAAACACATGATTGTTTAACAGAGTATATTATGGAAAATGGTAGTGTTAATAGTCTCCGCGGAGTTCTAGTTGAGGAAAAGTACATTATAGCATTGCCAAGGCAGGGGGCTGTTTTTGTATGTGAAAATAAGTTACCAACACACTGTACATCATTTTTATATCTTGTTGCTAGGCAACATATAAGAACGTGGTTATTGCAAATGTGTCTGCTTTCTTGTTAGAAAAAAAAAGGCACTTCTTAATTCTGTTAAATTAGCCCAGTTATTGATTCTGTGGTCTTTCCTGAGTGTATTGATTGAGGTTCATCCATTAGCTTGGGGCAGGAAGAAGGGGGAGACAGGTTTGCATCTGTAACCAGAACACAAAGATTAGTACTAGTCATTAGTTCTCTTGTTCATAACTCTTTGTTTCCATACAGAGACATGTAGAGTTCTGGTACCCTGGGATGTGATATCCAAAGAATTAATATAAGATGTGGACAGAATGTATTGGTGAATTAAATGAGTAATTATACATATTTTCTAGAATAAGCTTCCTGTCACTGATGGTCCTGAGACCCTAGAATATTTCTTTGTTTTCTTTCCCTGAAGTGTGATTCTTTTTGTTTCTGCATCTGTTCACTTGTTGGTGCTCCTGCCAGGTGCTACATCAGCACTTATGACCTGGTCTCCTTGGTAAGGAAAGTTGAACAGGAGACTTTATCCACAGCGGAAGACGGGGTTGGGGACTTGTAGTTAGGCCATGGGAGGCCCTCCTGGTTTTACCAGATGTCAAATTAGCACATGATACTGAATTGTAACTTTAGGCCTTCCATCACAACAGATGATTAGATTCGTTCTTCTGACTTCAGGACAGAAAAAAAAAAACACACAACAAGGAATAGAATTTGAAGTTTGGAGCTTATCAGGGAGACCTTTCTACCAGCAGAGATAGCAGAAAACTGAAGGGTTCCCCATCCTAGGCGTGTTGGTAGGGTTCGTGGCTAGTCTACTGTCCTTCCGACACCTGGGAGACTGTGTAGGGCTTCAAGGGTCAGGTAGCAACCCTCACACCAAGCCGTTGTCTCTTACCTGTCTGATGCTCTGACCCCTCCAGTACCCGAATTCCTCATTTCTGAGGTGACGTGAGCTAACCCAATTCACATTCATGGGTGACAAATTTCAACTCACGCACATGTTAACAGTGGCCTTCTATAAGCATTTGTTGACAGATGCAAGTAATAGCCCTGGTGGTTCCAGTGATACTGCACAAACAAAGCAAAGAATGTCTGGGGGTTAGGTTAAGATTTATGCCACCCTCTCAGTCCTTCTCCGAAAGCCTCAGCTGTGCTTTGAGCCCCTATGTGTGGGTTTGGTAAACTCCTGAGGTTATAATCCACTCCATGATCCATGGTCGATCAGGAGTTTTCCGTGTACTACCACATTCCACTGGTTTGTCTCTTTCTTCAGAAATGATGAAAAATTATTGGAAAAAAACTCCACTCAAATCTGTTATACCATGGATTGTAAGTGACACCCATGTAAGGATTCAGCATTCAACATGGAATGCTTACTATGTGCCAGACAGCGTAGTGGGTACCAGCCTATCAACTTGTTTCCCAACAAAGACACATCAAGAATAATGCTTGTGAGTTTTTATCGGGAATAAGGGTGGGGTTGATGGGGATGGGTGTATGCAGAAGGAATGGGACTCCTGAGGCTAGCACATCTGCTGCCCCAGGTCCGGGGACATCGGGTGTTCTCCGTGACTTGCTCAGTCATATGAAGTTCAGCTTGGATCACCTCCGTCAAATTTGGAGCAGTTACCTGGAAGAAACAAACAGGGAGCTAGCACACTAGGGTAAGGCTTTGAATTTGCTAAGGGGTGTCTGCTCTCCTCCACATGCCTCGGGTCCTGGCGCACACTCCCATCACACAGTGGAGCACACACCCTGCTGTGTTTGCTTCTGTGTCTGCCTGTTCTGAACCATGAACTCCATGAGGGCAGACAGGGGCTATAATTCCCTGCTCTTTGTTCCATCTTCCATGCCCAGAATATGGCTTCACATGTAGTAGACAGAAGCTTAATAAATGTGGATGGGAGTAATTAATTAATTAATTGAATGTCAACCTATTGCCGAGGGATTCACAGAGTGATCAGCGATGGAGCAATCTGCTGAAAGTGGGGTGCTCCTGAAACCAAGCTAATCAGACCTGACATCTACAGACCTTATTTCTCATGGCCAATGCAATGCATAATACAAAGGGTTAGCCTGTGGTCCTCTGTAACTAGTCTGCTCATTTTTTCCATCATTGCTGTGAGGCATATTCTTGTATTTTGTGGTTGTATTTCCTTTCCTTGTCAAAGGATAGCTTGTCATTTGAGAATGGTATTTATGAGTTTTTGTGAGTTAAACTTTTGGGTTTTGAAAGATGTGCTGGTTACAGGTGTTGCCAAGAGACACACATTCTGTTGCCATATAAAGAGCAGGCAAATGTTCCATTGGGGGAGTGTGGGGTGTGGGGGTGTGTGTGCAGAGGACCCCTCCAGGTGTTCAACACATGTGAGCAAATGTTCCCTGCGTGGAGCAGTTGCCCTCCTGGAACTCTGTTATAAAAAAACAGCCGCATACATCATTAGGAGAAAATGGGATAAGTGGTACGTTGTTATGGATGTACTAAGTGTTACGGGCCTGAAATGGAGTGGGGATTTTCTTTCACAGAAAGTTAACTGTTGTGGATTTGGATCAGAAAAATCAGTAATTGAGTGCTGGCTTAGATGATGACGATGATTTCCTCAGGCACCAAATTATATCTTATTAGACTGAAAAAAAAGTTCTCAAAAGCTATTACTGCCCATATTCTCTGTGTGTTTTATTTATTGGCTTATGTATCTGTCTGAACAACATGAGGCCAGAGAATACATCTGATTCTTCATCTCCAGCATCTAACACAATTGAATTACCATAGTACTGCTGATATAATACACTCCTCGCTTTTAAAGTATTTTTATTCTTCAAGTTGATATTAAGTGAATAGAGGTGGAATTTTCTTATTATGAAGCAGATATATAATCAACATTTATTTTTTATAGTAACATTATGCCTTTGAGACCAAGCATAGACTTTTTTAGGCAGAATTGTGTACACTGTTTCCTGGATTCCCCAAAATACCAGCTGGGTAATGACTTTCATAATAGTCATCACTACTTACTATTTGTACTCAATTGCATTAAGGAAAGTTTTAATTTATCTATGGGAATAAGTTAATAACACGGTCAGATCTCATGTGCACTTAATGAGAGCTTTTTTGTGTATCTGCCTCTTTCGCCCAGATACTGAGCTCTTCAAGGATTTCAATACTTTAGTAAAATAGAAATGCATTAAAAAAATTTTAACGTACTCAACACATCAAGGGAAATAACTGGCTACTGGATTTTAACTTGTGTTTTCAGTTTAAATGATTTTTAGAAGTCCTAAGAAATAAATTTCAATAGTTGCCTAACCATGCATGCATTATTCATTTAAAAAAATAATTTCCATAACTTTTTAAACTTGGTAATTACATGTTTTAATTATGTAATTACACATTCTAATTATGCAGTTAAATCCGATTACAGTAATTATGTAATTATATGATAATTGATATATAATACACATGTAAAAACCTGTATAAGCATGCATTTAACAAAAGAAATAGCTCTGAGGGAGACAGTCATGCAAAGTCTGACAGAAAATAAAGGAACATGGCTAATTAATGACTTGAAATAATATAGAGATTCCTTCCCCTGCCCTCCCCCCACACAGTTATAAGTACTCATTCTACAGCTGTGCTCACAATTTCTCTTTTTCTGGTCAGAGGTAAACTCATGAACTGAAGAGCTGGAGCTCAAGGGGGCTGAGTAAGAATGAGAGATGCTGTAACTAGGTGTTAAGTCAGGGACGTAGTTAGTGAGCCTATTTCACAGGCTCCTGCACCCTGAAAGAAGAATATACAGATTCTGTGCCGCAGTGACAGGAGCTTGCTGCTCCCTGCACGTGAGTCTCCTGCTGGGCCAGTGGCTGCCTGACTTGGGATCCAGCCCTGCCTTTCAATTAGCAGCGCCCCCTGGCTCCACTTTCTTGATTGTGTGTGTGTCCACAATCACCAAGACCTACGACTGTGACGACCAGGTTAATGAAACACGTGAGCTAATACCTTGTAGCACGTTTGGGTTAAGGGTAGGGAAGAAAGTTAACCTATAAAACGACAAGAAGTTATTGAAGTTAACATGCTTTGAAATTTCTGAAAAATATCTCAGAACTATTTAGCTGGTTTTGAAGAAAGAGACGCTGCATGGAGCTTACAGAAAGGATTACATGTATGACGTCTAAATTGCACAGAATCAGAAGGAGATTGGAAATATTAGTGCATTTCTTCATTGACCATTTCTTCATTAATTGATACGATAAACTGTACATATGTAGGATGACCTCTTGCTAAGTTTTCACATAGGTATACACCTGAGACAGCACCACCACAGTCAAGATGATAAACATATATCCATCACTCCCCAGATTTTTCTCAGACCCCTTTGTCATGCATCCCTCCACCCTTCTCTGCATGCCCCCCTATCCCCAGGCCACCACTGATCTGCTTTCTGTCATTATAGATGAGTTTGCATTTCTTTAGGGTTTTATATGAATGGAATCATTTAATATTTACTCTTTCTTATTTGGCTACTGTCACTCTGCACAGATATTTTGAGATTCTTCATGTTTTTGCTTTATCAGTAGTTCATTCCTTTTTATTGTTGAGATGTATTCCATCATATAGATATATGACAATTTGTTTATCCATTCACTTTCAAAGGACATTTGCTCTACTTCCATTTTGTGGCTATTACAAATAAACCTAAACACTTGCGAGCACATGTATAACATACAAAAAGTCTTTGTGTGTCATTATAAATAGTCTCAAAACTATTTAGTTTTCTTTTCTCTGGGCTGAACACCCAGAAGTGGAATTTTTGGATCAAATGATAGAAGCTTATCTAACTTGTTTTAAAAACCTACCAAACTGTTATCTAAAATGCTTTTTATACCATTTTTCATTCCCACCAACAAAGGATGAGAATCTCAGTTCCTCTGTATCCTTGCCAACACTTGGCCTTTTTAATCCTAAACATGCTAATGTATGTAATGTACCTCATTGTGGTTTTAATTTGTAGTGTCTGAATGACGAACTATGTTGAGCATCTTTTCATACACTTATTTAGAGTCCAAAACTGCTGCCCTTTTTTATTCAGTTAGCGTTTCTCTTATTATTAATTTTTCAAGTTCTTTATACATATTCTCTATACAAGTCTTTTATATACTTTGCAGGCGTACTTTGCAAATATTTTCTGTCAGTATGGGGCTTGTCTTTACATTCTTTTTAATGGTGTCTTTCAAAGATGACACTGTTAGGTTTTTGAAAATTAAATTAAGTCCAATTTATCAAATTTTTTTTCTTCATAAATCATGCTTTTAGTGTCAGCTACTAAATATTTCCCTAATCCAAGGTCACAAAGATTTTTCTCCTTACGCTTTCTTTGAAAAGTTTTGCAATGTTAGAGATTCACTTTAACGTATGGAGGAAACTTCAGTTTTTCACTTGGATACCCAGTTGTTCCAGCACCAATCGTTGAAAATTCTGTCCTTTCTCCATTGAATTGCCTTTGCACCTCTGCTGAAAATAAGTTGTCCATATACATGTGGTTTATTCTACATTCTCTGTTTTGTTCCTATCTATCAGTCTTTACACCAATATAACACTCTCTTGGTCACTATAGCTCTATAATAAGATTTTGTATCAGGTGGTGTTAGTTTTCCAATTTTGTTCTTGTTTTTCAAAGTTATTTTGTATTGGTTATTTTAACACCTTTGTATTTCCATGTGAATTTTAGAATCAGCTTGTCACTTTCTACCAAAAATTGCCTGCTGGGATTTTTACTGGGATTGTATTGAATCTACAAATCAATTTGGAAACGAATTGACATCTTAACAATATTGATTCTTCCAGACTATGAAACAGTGTATCTATATCCCCATTTATTTAAATCTCCTTCAATTTTTCCCTGCACTGTTGTGCAGTTTTTATTGTACAAAACTTGAACATCTTTTGTCAGATTTATCCCTAAACACTTCATAATTTTGATGCTGTTGCACATGGCATTTGTTTTTTAATGTCAATTTGTATCTGTCAGTTGTTAGCATTAGGTATACAGTTGGTCTTTGTTTGTTGATCTTGAATCCTGCAACATTGTGAAACTAATGTATTAATTTTAGTAGCCTTCTTGTAGATTCCATTGGATTTTCTACATAGACCATCGTGTCATAGTGTTGCAAGGCTACAGTCTGACTGATTTTCTTCCTGTTTATTCTGTCAATTGCTAAGGGGGAAAGATCAAAATTATTGATATGGTTTAATTTTGTCTATTATCTTGTTGTTTTCTATTCATCCTATCTTTTCTTTGCTTCCCTCTTTTTCTGCCTTCTTTTGTATTAATTGTGTTGTTTCATTGTCCCATTTTATGTTATTAATTGACTTATTAATTATAATTTTTCATTTTGTTATTTTATTGGTTGCTTTAGGGTTTATGGTAGGCATCTCTAACTTATCAGCCTACTTTCCAGTGACATTATACCACTTCATAGACAGTATGAAAATTTTGCGATAGGGTACTTTTCATTTCTCCCATCTAAGACACCTTTACATTATTGCTGTCATACATTTTACTTATACATGTTATAAATCCCATATGTTATTATTTTTGTTTTAAAAACAAATTATATTTTAAACACATTTAAATAATAAAATGTATTTATGTATATTTACTGCTATAGTTACCATTTCTAATTCTCTTTACTCCTTTGTATATATTCATATTTCCATCTGTTAAAATTTTCTTTCTGCCTAAAGGACATTCTTTAAGATTTCATAATCAGTAGAGCTGCACTGTATAACTTTCAACTTTTGTATATCTGAAAATGTCTTTATTCTACTTTAGTTTTATACAGATATTTTTGGTTGTTATATATTACTGAGTTGGCATTTATTTTCTTTCCAAATACTAAAGATGTTGTTCCACCGTCTTCTCACTTGCATTGTTTCCAACAAGAAATCTATTGTAATCCTTATCCTCATTTCATCTCACTCTGGTTGCTTTTTTTAAAAAATTTTATTGATGTATAACTGATATACAATATTATATTGGTTTCAGGTATACAGCATAGTGAGTCAACAGTTATATACATTATTAAGTGCTCACTCCAACTAGTGTAGTTACTATCTGTCCTAGAAAGATAGATGTTACACAACTATTGACTATATTCTCTATGCTGTACTTTCATCTCCAAGATGAATTTATATTATGATTGAGATTTTGTGCTTCTTTATCCCATTCATCTATTTCATCCATCCACCCTAGCCCCTATCCCATGGTAACCACCAGTCACTTCTCAATGTCTATGAGTCCACTGCTGTTTTGTTCATTTTTTGTTTTGTTTTGTTTTCAGATTCCATATGTAAGTGAAAACATATGGTATTTGTCTTTCTTCTCCTGTTTATGTCACTTAGCATAATACCCTCTAAGTCCATCCATGTTGTTACAAATGACAGGATTTCCCTGTTCTTTATGGCTGAATAATATTCCATTGTATATATGTACGACCTCTTCTTTATCCATTCATCTATTGATGGACACTTTTACTGCTTTCATATCTTGGCTATTGTAAATAATGTGGCAATAAACATATGGGTACATATGTCTTTGCAAATCAGAGATTTTGTTTTCTTCGGGTAAATTCCTAGAAGTGGAATCACTGGGTCATATGATATTTCTATTTTTAGTTTTGTAAGGAATGTCCATACTGCTTTCCATAGTGGTTGCACCAATTTACATTCCCACCAACAGTGTAGAATGTTCCCACCAACAATTTACATCCTCACCAACACTTGTTATTTCTTACATTTTGAGTAGTGTCCATTCTGAGTGGTGTCAGGTGATACCTCATTGTGGTTTTGATTTGCATTTCCCCTATGATTACCAGTATGGAACATCTTTTCATGTGCCTGTTAGCCATCTGTATGTTTTCTTTGGAAAAAAGTTTATTCAGGTCCTCTGCCCATTTTTTAATTAGGTTATTCAGGATTTTTTGGTGTTGAGTTGTATGAGCTCTTTATTTATTTTGGATGTTAACCCGTTACTGGATATATCATTACATATATGTTCTTCCAAACTGTAGATTGCCTTTATGTTTTGTTGATGGTTTCCTCTGCTGTACAGATTTTAGTTTGATGTAGTCCCACTTGTTTATTATTGTTTTTGCCCAGGGAGATGTTTCCAGAAAATAATTACTCATGCTTTTGTTCAAGAGATTTTTGCCTATGTTTTCTTCTAAGAGTTTTATGACTTCATATCTTATTATATGTAGGTCTTTAATCCATTTCCAGTTTACTTTTGTATATGGAGTTAGGGAGTAATCTAGTTTCACTCTCTTGCATGCAGCTGTCCTGTTTTCCCAACACCATTTATTGAAGATACTGTCTGTTCTGCATTGTATATTCTTGCCTCCTTTGTCACATACTAATTGATCATATATGCATGGATTTATTTCTGGGCTCTCTGTTCTGTTCCATTGATCTATGTATCTGTTCTTGTTACTCTGGCTACTTTTAATATTTTCTCTTTATCACTGATTTTGAGCAATTTCACTATGTCCTCACTTAGCTTTCCTCATGTTTCCTGTGCATAGAGTTCATTGAGTTTCTTTAATCTATGGATTTATAATTTTCATCAAATTTGAGTTTTTTTTCTTTATTTCTTCAAACATATTTTCTCCTCCACACCCTTTCTCCTTTAGAGACTCCAATTGCACATATATTATGTTATATATGCATGAAGTTATCCCACTATTCGCTGATACTCTTGTTTTTTTAAAGTATTTTTTCTCTGTTTCATTTTGTGTAGTTTCTACTGATAAGTCTTCATTAGTCTTTCCTTCTACAATCTCTCTTCTGCCATCAATTTTATTCAGTATATATTTTCATCTCATACATGGTAGTTTTCAACTCTAGAACTTTAAGTTAGGCCTTTTGTATATCTTCTATGTCACTTTTGGGTTAGTAGTTAATATAACTATATTATAATCTAATATAAATATAGATATTAATTACAATAACCATCTGATGTCCTTATATGCTAATTTTAGCATCTGTGTCAGTTCTGAATTGGTTTTCATTGCTTGTTGTCCTCACTATGAGTTGCATTTCCTTGCTTCTTTGCAGGTCTGGTAATCTTTGGTTGGATGTCAGACAGTGAGAATTCTGCCTTTATTGATGTCTATAAATCCTGAGTTTTGTTCTGGGTGTGGTTAGTTGCTTGGAAACAATCTGATCATGTTGGGTCTTGATTTTGTTATTCATTAGGTGAGAAAAGAACAGCATTTACGCTATGTCTAATTATTGCCCAATACTGAGGCAAGATTCTTTCAAGTGCTATAGTGAATATACCTTAATTATGAGGTTTTCCATGCTAGTTACTGAAGACAATTACTGTTTCTAGGCTTTTGTGAACACCCAGTGTTTTTTTCTAAGCATTTCCGATGATTCTTTCCCCAGCCTCACGTTGTTTCCTCAACCCTTGTGCTGCTCAGGACTCTGCTGAACTCTCAAGGAAGACCTTCTGCAGATCTCCAGGACTCTCTCTGTGTAGCAGTCTCCCCTCGGCCACTCTGTTCAACTTGTTCTCCCAGACTCTCAGCTCAGGGTGTCCACTAGGCTCTACCTTGTTCAACTTCCTGTAGCATAGCCTAGGAACACTCTTAATTCAGTAAGCTGGAACCATCATACAGTTCACCTCATTTGTTTTCTGTCTTCAAGGAATCAGTGTCATTGGTTGTCTAATGTCCAGTGTCTTGCAAACTTTTGTTCTATGTATTTGTCCCAGGTAGGACACTTTTTTAATTAAAATATTTTCTTTACAATCTTAAACTGTAGGGTTTTCTGTCAAATACTGTGACTGTTAACACATCTGTTCATATGTGTCAGTTGCAGTGTGAGCCACAGTAGGATGTCATAACTCAGTGGGAACGTTGCAGGTATTTTCCCAACATGAAACTCACCACATTTTGGCAGATTTGCTTAGATCATAAAATATGTAGAACCTCTACTGAGATTTTTCATATTTTAAAATTCTGACTTCTGAATAGGTTTTGACTGTGGTTGAGATTCCAAAAAGAACAAGTAGGATGATTTGGTGTAAAGACCTTTAACCTTCTTTAGTTTTGAAGGTTGATTATTACCTAAGGCTATAGATACTGAACAATTTCCTAAGTTGCCTCTATCATTTATCCTTTATCCAATTTTTCACAAATATTTTTTCTGTGTTAATATTTCTAAAACATATTTCTTGATTATGTCCTCACTTCCTTAAAAAACTAGTTTATAAGAGGTAGCAACATGTAAACAATCAAACCATGAGACACGTGCCAAATGAGGTGCAAAGCAGTATGTAGACAGAGAGGAAGATAATGTGTTTTAACTGCATGAAGGGAAGAAGAGGAATTTACTAGGTGGACAAGAGAGGAGAGGTACCACAAGCAAAGGAAAGAGCATTATAAAGATATTAAACTTTAAGGAAATGAGGGAGGAGGGAGGACCCAGGAACCTAGAAGCTAAGCCAAGATGTATAACAGTAGCAGAGATCCCAGCTCTCCTGTGATCATCCTGCTTTATGCCTGTTGTCACAGTACCCCTTCCAATTAGCATTTAACACTTCCAAAATATCTATATACACAATAAATTACATAGTCAGCTTTGGACGGTTTTAAGCTAGAGAGTGACATCATCAGGTTTATATTTTTAAATGATGATTCTGGGTCCTCTGATGAAGTAATAAATGGTATAGAATTTGTCCTGTCCTAAACAAATGGAAAAAATGCACAAAATATGTGAAAAAAACTGTTATAAGACATTGAAAAACAGTCAATAAAAAACTGTGATCGTATAAGAAGGAGAATAAATTAGGTGACTACTACAGTCAGTTCAGACTTATACTCAGAGTTGCTTTCTAGACTACAGTGCAGAGAGGGTAGCGTCAAACAGAACCTAGAAGTCTCACTGTGATTAGGGGAAAGAGAACAGTGTTTGGAGAGGCCTAAAGAGCTAGGATTTGCAAGGCAGAATACAAAAGTGGAGGCATTCAAAGAAAGAGTTCCAGAAATCTGCATAGGAAGCCCCTTGAGTCTTTGGCTGAATACTAATCCTTGCATACATAATAGGAAACTCCACAAGGCTATGCAAATAAAAATTTCCATAGAGTTATAAACTGAACAATTCCCAGAGCTCACATAGGGCAGAGATTCATTTGAATTCTCACAAGCCATAATGGAGAAATCTCATTAAAAAATCAGAACATTAAGTAGAGACACCAGAAGAATCATGCCTTAGCAATAAAGCTAAAACATCCCCAGAGTAAAGACTATTTTGGACCCACCTAACAAACTTTAAAATTAGAAGCCTTGTAAGGATAAACCAGGTCTACAAGTAACATATTTCATCAATATTTGAAGAAAGCAAAAAGTTAAAGCATTTACCAATACACACCTATTAGAATGGCTATTATGAAAAAGACAAGAAATAACAAGTGTTGGAAGGCATATGGAGAAAAGGGAACCCATGTGTATAGTTGGTGGGAATGTAATTGGTATAGCCACTATGGAAAACAGTGTGGAAGTCCCTCAAAAATCTAAAAATAGAACTACCATATGATCCAGCACTTCCACTTCTGAAAAAGTGAAAATACAAGTTCCAAAAGTCACGTGCACTCCCATGTTCATTGCAGCATTATTTATAATAGCCAAGATATGAAACAACTTAAATGTCTATCAGTGATGAACGGATAAAGGAAATGTGGTATATAAATATATGCAATGGATTATTACTCAGCCATAGAAAAGAATGAAATCTTGCCATTTGCAGCAACATAGATGGCACTAGAGGGCATTATGCTAAGTGAAATGAGTCAGTCAGAAAAAGACAAATATAATATGATCTTACTTATAAGTGGCATCTTGAAAAAAAATTATAAATACAGAGAACAGATTGGTGATTGCCAGAGACAAGGATGACAGTAGGAAAAATGGGTGAAGGGAATCAAAACATACAAACTTCCAGTTACAAAATAAACAAATCATGGGGATGTGATGTACAGCAAGGTGACTGTAGTTAATAATATTGTATAGAATATTTGAAAGTTGCTAAGAGAGTAGATCTTAAAAGTTCTCATCGTAAGAAAAAATTCTGTAACTTTGTTAGGTGGCAGACATTAACTAGACCTATTGTGGTGATCATTTTGCAATATAAATAAATATCAAAGCATTATGTTGTACATCTGAAAGTAATACATGTCAATTATACCTTAATTTAAAAAATTGAAAAACAATTACCAATGTAACATTCATAACATCAAACATCAAATCCAAAATTATTAGACATACAAAGCAGCAACCAAATGTGACCCATAACAAAATGAAAATAGTAAAACATTCACAGAAATGAAAGATTATGGGATTTTCAAATAAAAGCTTTATAACAACTTATATAAATGGCCTTGAAGATTTAAAAGAAAAGATGAACATAATAAGATAAGAAATTGAAGATATAAAATGAAACTTCTGGAGCTGAAAATAACACTATTTGAAATTTAAAATTCACTGGACAGATTTAAATTGAAATTGACACTTTAGAAAATAAAAATCAATGAACCTGAAAGTATTACCATAGAAACTATTAAATGAAGCCTAAATGAAGGAAAAAAGGTAGGGGGTAAGGAATGGAAAGAGCCTCGGTGGTCCGTGTCACAATATTTATCGTATGTGTACTTGGTATCTGAGGAGGAGAGGAAAGAGAAAGAGGCAGAAAAAATGTTTTGAAGAAATAATGGCTGAAAGTCTTCCATATTTGGTAACATCTATAAACCCTGTAGATTGAGAAAGTTCACCAAATTCCAAGTAGGATAAATGCAAAGGACATCACATTGAAACAGATCACATTCAAAAACTAATGAGTAACAAATTTTTAAAGTAGCTAGAGAAAAGAAAAAAGAACATTTTACACCAGGGAACAAACATGAAAATATACTATAACCTTCTTGTCAGAAACAATATCAACAATGACACAATAGAATGGCATCTTTAATGTGTTGAGAGAAAAAAAAACCTGTCAACCTAGAAATTAGTATCCAATGAAAATATCTTTCAGAAATGAAGGCAAAGTGTTTCAAGTAAACAAAAGGTGAGAGAATTTATTGCCAACAAATTAGACTAAAAATATTAAAGGAAGTTCTTCAGGCTTAAGAAAAGCAATGCCAGATGGAAACTTGGAGCTACATAAAAGAATGGAGAGCTCTGGGACTGGTAAATGTATTAGTGAATATAAAATATTTTCCCAAAGTCAATTTGATTTTAAAGATAACTGACAATCTAAAACAAAAAGATAGCACTTTATTGACGTGTTCATAACATCACATAAACATAGAATGAATGGCAATGCTCATTCAACAGACTGAAGGAGGACGTAGAGGTTACTGGTGTGAAGCTCTTACAGTAGGAGTAGGATAATACATTATTTTATGACAGAACATGATAATAAGGCATATTGTAAACTGAAGAGCTGCTATTTAAAAATTAAACAGAGGTGTATAGCACATAAACCAATGAGGGAGAAAAAAAAACACAAGACAGATTCAATTAATACAAAAGAACGCAGGAGAAGTGAAGAAAAGAATCAAAGAATGTAGAGGGCACATAGAAAACACCCATCAGGATGATAGACTTAAACAAAGCCTAATGTAAGATACACTTAACAGGAAATTAATGCGATTTCATAATTACATGAAATGAAATGGTCTAAACACTCTAATTGAAAGACCAAAATTGTTAGAGTGAATGTAATAAAAGCAGACATCAACCAAATGCTGTCTACATGTTTCATGCTTTTCACAGACAAAGTGAAAAGATGAAAAAATGTAAGCAAATTGTAATCTAAAGAAAGAATGTAGGACTGTATTAATAGGCGCCAAAGTAGAATTTAGGACCAATAACACTGCTTAGGCATGTTAGTGGTATGTTTTTAAAAAGAATTGTGTAATAAGTCATCAAAAGCACATAACAGCCTCGTATATTTATGTCATTCATAATAACACAAAATTATAATGTACTTATTCATAAATTTAGCAAATTACATCTAAGAATTATACTCTGAGAACTATAGAAAATTACTAAGGGAAATAAAAGAAAACCTAAATAAAGGGTGAGCTGAACTGTGGTAATTAGGGAGGCAGACACTGACCTAGAGATAGAAATGCAAGTGCAATGGAGTCTAGTAAGAGACCCACATGTACACTCAGTTCTCATTGTTCTCAGTAGTTTTGTTCCTTGAAGTTGCCATGAATACTTTGTGAACCCAAGGTTTCCTCCGGTTAGGCTGTTGTTAGGTTCCTGCAAGCCTTTCTCGTCACACCATTTTCATCAGCCCATCGATATGTGACCTTGTTTTCTGTATTGTCTCTGTTTAAAGACACCTTCTTCAGTACGTATTCTGGGTTCATTGACATTGAACTCATGGCCCACACTCTAACTCAGACCTGAATGAAGCTCATGTAACACACATTCTCTCTGTAAGGCACATCACAGTTTGAGCACTAAACAGCACTTCAGCTCTGTGCTGGGCGGCTATTTTAAACAGTGAAACCACCAAAAAAAGCACAAAAGTGCCAGAAGTATGGTGCTGAATATCCCGCGGAAAGGACAGTCGTTCCTAGTAGGAGAGCTGGAAGAAGACAGAGCCATCTCCGTGTTGGACCTCAACTGGGAACCATGTGCTCTGAGCAGTGTCAGTAGTTCATTGTTGAGGGCAAGTCCATGAACAGCCATTATGGTATTAGGATTTATAATAAAATATGTATTTGGTGTCTGTCCCTGTTCCTGGCACAAAGCTCCTAAAATCCTTGGACTTCCCTAAGTGATGAGGGAGACAAAGGCTTCTTTTGTTATGTGTAACAAACCTCTTTCAGTCACAGCTGAGTCTGTTACTAAGGTGATTCTTGGAAAGCCCCTGGATAGTCTAAGGAGGGAGGCCAGTTGCCAGAGAATCACCCGTGTAGTTAGAGGGTCCACCCCAGCAACGCTCCCTCCTGACGGCCTCAGGCAGGGGTGAACGGTTTAAGGTTGAACTGATCACCAATGTCCAATAATTTAATCACTCATGCTTACATAATGAAGCCTCCCTAACAACTCAAAAGGAGGAGGTTCAGAGAGCTTCCTTGTTTGTGGACAAGCACCCACATTCTGGGACAATAGCAAACCCCAAACTCCATGGGGACTTAGAAGCTCCTGTGCCTGGGATCTTCGGGACCCCACCCTGTGTGTCTCTCCATCCTTGTTCGCCTCCATTCATTCGTGGCTGTTCTTTCACGGACATATGTTTTCGTTTATCTTGGGTGAATACCTAGGAGTACAATGCTGGATTATGTATTGACCAGGGTTTCTCAGCCATGGCACATTTGACCTTTGAGGCCAGATACTTCTCTGTGGTGGGGGCCTGGCCTGTGCACCACAGGGTGTTTATTTAGCAGCATCGCTGGCCTCTACCCACTAGATACCAGCAGCAGCCATCCCCCACTTCCCGTGACAGCAACAAATGGCTCCAGACATTGTGTCTTGTTGAAAACCCCTGAGGAATTTGGTAGACACTTAATGGAGATAATAGTATTGTAAAAGCAAACAGTGCTCAATAAAGGACATATTTTATCCTCAGAGGCATGAATATTTCTCAGAGTTCCTTGACCAGAGAGAAGCAAATCTTAGATCTCTCATTCATTCACAGAAGGTTCTATTCAGTACATTTCATTCAAAAATTCCAAGGCAATTGGGCCCATTGTGTCTAGTGGTTGAAAAGCATATGGGAGTTTTATTAATCCATTTTTAGTTGCTTTGTTTTAGGTCTCCTCTTAAATGCTGTAGTCACACATTCTCTTGGTTCTCAGTCATGTTCCAGGCAGTTCTTGTGGCATTTCATTTATTGCTAAAGCTTTTCACACAGTTCAAGACTCTGATGTTGCCATCACATTTCCAACCTTATCTGTATACACATTTGTGGACAAGAACATTAACTTGCAGTATTTTCTAAAGCAGGTTGGTAAATGCCTGAGTTGTCATTTTGTTGGAAAAATTTATCACAGGCAAGAGCGTTTCACATAGGAATGTGTGTATGTTCTGATGAGCCATCACTTTGCATTTATTTCTGCAGGAGCCACCACCAAGAATCTAATTTTAGGTATCATCTCCAGCATCCATGCACTTTTAATCTTGACTGCATCTACATTCCTTTCATTGTTGAAATTAGTTGAATGATTCTGTAATTTTTTTTTAAATGCAAAGAAGATCATTTTGTAGCTATATTTTAATTTGCAGAGCTAGTGTTTCTGGCATGGATGTTTATTTTTCCTGACAAGACTTTAAAAAGTGTGGGAAGGACTCAGCACTGTGACTTCCCCATGGAAACAGCCTGAGTCCTTGGGCAGTCCCTCTACCACCTTCTCCTGCATGACTCAAGCTCAGTGCCTGATTTCCAGCATTCCCGAAATCCCCTAAGGCTGACAGCAAGAGGGAGCATGGCTGGCACCCAACTGCTCATTAATCCCAACTGGTATCCAAAGAGGCCTGGTGGAAGTTCTAAGAAAGGGCAGCCATATCATCATTCTGGTCATATTTTCATGATCTCTAGGGCCTCTAGAAAAGAAAGTGCCAGAAGCCTGAGTTCTCAGCAGTTATGGGAAGTGTCATACCAACTCCAGGAGGCATTGTGATGATGAGAGAATAGCCTCAGGATGGCAGCCCCGGGTCACAGAGCTGCTGGTACCTAACTGAGCAAACTCAGAACCACGCCTCTGAGTAAAATTCAGGATTTTTTCTTCTTCGCTGTCAAAAATATCTCCATTCAAATTTGAAACATGCCTAATGGTCTCTAATCAGGAATGGTTAGACCTTCAGACCAGCAGCCCCTTATCAGAGCTCTCCAGGATATACATCAAAGGAAAACTGATAGTTGGCTAAAGAATGTGTTCCCGGAACAGAAATTTATGACCTGTCTGTGGCAAAGGGTGAGAAGTGGACAGGAGCTGGTTAGGGAGAGTGTGTTGCCTCGAAGCCCTGTAAACCCAAAAGCCAAACCGTGAGGCATTCGTAGAAAGCAAAGTACATGGCTTCACACTCCACAAATGTGGGTGTCGTGCCATGTAATGAAGTTGAAAGGGGTGGGGGGGCAGCTGCCCAAAGAAGGCATTCTCCAGGGAATACCTAGGGTGTTTTGATTGTTTTCTACCCTCTGTGCTGTAGCCTGGAACTCACTGCCCTCTGATTTAAAGAGTTGAGTTTGCAGGCAGTTTCTAATTCTGATCCAATGAGGCACTTCTGGCTTCGGTCAGTGTGAGTGGATGTGAGCCGGCAGGGAGCCATGGCCTCCCATTGCCATCTGTGATTTAAAGCAAAATCTTTGAGAGAAGTATAACTGCCTGAATTACTGCTCTTTTATATGTTTTTAAATGAGAATGTAAAGGCCAAGGGCATTTTTTCCCATTTAATACTATTAAATCCATCATTAAATCTCTCACTGAACACTGGCTGATTTTAATGATGCCCTCAAGTTCCGATCCCAGTGCTCAACTGTGTTAATATTGTTGTATATATAGATCCAATAAATAATGCTTAGCTAGGATGGTATGAGAAGCATTGCTGTGTGTATCAATAAAAATAGTTGTGCTAATGAGTCCAAGTGTCAGAAACAGATGCTGCTGTGGGAATCCAGCCATCGGAGCTGAAAGTATGTTAAAGGACAGAGCCTCATGATGCACTGACTCTATCACTAAAACCAGCCCTAATCCTCTCAATGTTTTACAGCAAGTTGACATAAAAGGATTAATGTGGAGTTATCATTTATGTATTTTTACTACCTTCATAGCATTATGACATGAAAAGCACAAGTGCTTTTCCAGGATCACTTCACTTCACTGGCTGCCACACCCCTGCCTTCCAGACAGAATTGGGGGTACTTGCCTGCCCCTTTCCCTACCACCCTGCAGAGTTACACCCACATTTTTACCATACAAGGCCAAGAAACAGAATGTGGGAAATCTTGATTTTATTTGTCATTTTGAAGATGAGACATTATTTTTTAATCTGAATATCCAGTGTTATATCCTTTACTTTATGACTCCTTAAATCTTTAAGAGTAATTCCAGGAGCTACAACATACAAGGAGCTAGTATGCTCATGGTGGCTTTACTGCTCAGATTTCATTTGAGCCTCCCAGTGGCCCCATGAGTCCACTACTCAAATCGGTCCCCATTTGCAGATGAGAAAGCCGTACCTGAGAACTTACATAACTTTCCATAGGGCATAGAGCAAAAGTGGCAGAGCTAGGAGTCAGACCCTGCTGGTCAGATTATAGAGCCCAGACTCCACCTCCATGCTGTTCTTTTGCAAAACTCATCGGGCATTGTGCTAGGTGCGTGTAAAACTCCCAAGTAGGCACACACAGTAGGTACAGAGACTGTGTTAAATGAGGCGTATTGCACTAGGTGAACTCAAGTTCTTAAATAACTCCTTAAGTAACTTTTAAGTTTATACTGACTCCAACTCACAAAATTTGTTGAGTATATCGGAATAGTTTTCTGAAGAGTTCTAAGCTCTTCCACATATTCCACGGAAGAAGATACAGCAGAGAAATCTTTCATCGGTAATATTTTTTAGAAGACTTGTAAGTGTCTACTAGAAACCTGAACTGAAATAAATGTCCCCCTTTTACTGTCCTTACAGAACTTCTGATAAGATTCCGTTGTAAAGAGAGAAAATAAGGAGAGAGTAAAGCTTTATTCTTTTTAAGCTTGTCTTCCTATCTTTAGCAGTTGTAACCTTTCCAGGTAATTGTTGGTGATTTGGATATAAATTTTGAACTAGCACTGTCCTTTTAAAGGTAGGCAGAATCCACCTCTGTGCTATGATTTTAGGTTTAGAAGTGCTGCTTAATGGGACTGTGGCAGTAAGGCAGGGATATATGATTTCATTATTCACAGACTCCATGGCTGTAATTCTCTGTTCTCTGTTTCACTCTCCTATTATAGAGGTCCACACAGATTAGAACTTGGAGTGACTCAGCCAGAGTTTGATTAGGAATAGGCAAACCTATTCAGTCTGACCTGCAGGGACTCTACCTCATTCCTCTGCTTCTTTCCACTTCTGCGTCCTCTCAGCTGCCAGGACACAAGCAGGGATGTAAATGAGGATAAAGCAAATAAAATCTCAGAGTGTCCCAGAATCGCCTCTGTACATAAACTAAACAAGAAACCAACAGTTTAAGAAACTGCAGTTAGAATTCCCTCAAGAGACAATTTCAGAGCTAAAGTTAAGGAGTGAGGAAACCTGCAAAAAAAGCATCAAGAACATATTTGCAAAGAAATGAAGTAATACAACCTTCTTATTGGGTCGTTATGAATTTTTAAACTCTAATAACTTAAGATGTACTCATGACAGAACAGCTTTTAAAGGTACTTGAAAGAGTATGGACCAAGTTTTAGAGCAGTACAATTACATTTGGTATATTCTTATTTCAGATCCTGAAATAAAAATTAGCTAAGAGAACAGCAGTCCACATATTCAATAAAAGAAAATTGCTCTTTTGTTTAATGCATGTAGAGCTTATTCCCCACATGCTGACAGCCGAAGATTTTAAAGTTGAGAAGCAGAATATCTTAATAGTGCACAAACATCATACTAGTCTAATCATACTAATATGTACCATGTACTAATGTAATTTCTTAGTATAAGTATTAAATGTAGTTTTGCTTGCCAGCCCATTTGCCTTCTGTCCATCCTTTGCTCTGAGTTTGTTCCTGTCCCTGTAAGGATGTCAGTCCCAGGCCCTGTGTCTGCCATCTGAGTTCTGTGCTGTGTACCAAAGGCCCTTTATGTGACCCCCTGCGTTCCATCAACTTTGGACCTGCAGAGGCTTGACAGGGTATTACTACACTGACACACACACACACACACACACACACCCTGAGAACACAAAGGATGTCCCCAGCCCTCCAGGAAGGGTGCTGGAGTCTGCAGACTTTTAGTGCTCACCAAAGCCTTGTTTCCAGGCAGGGAAGTGTCTGGAAGGACAAGGTCCTGGGGACTCCAAGTATCATGAGCTTTGTTCTGATCAACAGACACTGCCTCCAGATTCTCTGGACTACATCAGAATCCGGAGGAGCCTGGGGCTTGATGATTGTTCAGGCCACAGGGGGTAAGTCCATGTTTCTCAGGAAGGTCTCTTTTGGAGGTTACCTTGAGTGTTGTCCCTGAGTACTACTGGGGAATACCTGGGTGCACCTAAAAAGTAGATTTTTAATCAGATTTAATGTGGCTTCCAAAGGTACTTGCAATGGATGACATAGGATTGATGAAGTACACTATCTGTGTTTAGCACATAGTAGGTTCTGAAAAGAGAGTGTCAATTTGCTGCTCTAATCAGACATAGAAGACCCTTTTCAGTTACTTTGCCTTCCATGAGGGCCCTGTTGTGTGCTATCAGAGCAAGAATAGAGTATCTTCGAAAAGTGGCTAGTTTTATATCTTCAAAGTGGTCTCTTAACCATTCTTTCCTTTTCTGAAAGTTTCTGCAGATGACAGCCTCCATATCACACAGTATATCTGGATTCTAGAAAGACAGGCAAAATGACTTACTACAGGAGATACAGTTTGGCTGAGAAAAGGACATGTTTTGTCACTGACCAACCTTGACTTAGTCATCAGGGAAGTGTTATGTTGAAGTAAATCCTCTGACATTGCTTAATCCTTTGCTGTCACATGGTGTCTTTCCTCAGTAAGTATCAAGTGCCCTTGAGAGAAAGACCTGAGTTACGCGTCCTGGCATGGGATTCTCTCCCATTGCGGGCACATGGCTACTGGCACAAAACCATGGAGCTCACATTTATATCCTTCTGTTTGCACTGTCTGCCCAAAGTCCCTGGGCACTGACCACTTCCCGCTGCCTCAGAGCACATGGACTTCAGAGAAGGAAGTGGTATGCAGCAGCTTTTCTGAATCTCCACTATTGGGGCCAAGGGTGGAGGAATTTTCATCTCTCAATGTATGGCAATTAAACTTTGAGACAGAGCGAAAGGTTTATTGTCATATTGAAGTTGAGTACATATCGACATTTAAGTTTCTCTTCATTATATGTTTGCTTTCTTTGAGTGATGAAATTTATCCACCACTGTCTTCTGAAAAGAGGTACCAAGAGAAGAGAAGGCTGACATGGGTTCAGGGTTCCAAGCAGCCACTCACTGTGTTTGTATCCCACTTATCTCTCTGAAACTCAAGGAGCTTGTCTAAGACAGCAAGGCAAAACAGACTTTTTGATATTGAAAATGGTTTGTCTGGAAAATATTCAAACTTAAGAATCCTCTACATACTCATGGGCCAAAATAAGCATTTGTGTCTTTTTTTGCTTCTGGGTATCTAAATGTCATTAGTTTAAAATATTTTGAGTCTCATTATGGGGCTTTGGAGCATTAATATTACCTTCAGAAGTCTTGTCTCTGAATTCACTGTGAGAGAGAGAGTGTGTGTGTGTGTGTGTGTGTGCAGGTGCGTGGGTAAGTCTGTGTGAGTGGGGAAGGGGTGTGTGGGTGTGGGTGTGGGTGTGGATGTAAGTGGGTGTGGGGGGGTGTGGGTGAGTATTGAGCAGGAGTATTTGTCCACAAACTTAACTACTAGTCTAAATGGTGAAACATTGGTAGAGGCCCAAACCTTTGATGTTACACTAAAAATAAAGCACAGAAGGAATTGAGCGGATGCTTTTCAAGCTAGGTCTCTTGAGAACCAGTGCTGCAGATCAAGGTTTACAAAGACTTGAGGAGCAGTTTTAAATGGCTTACCATGAAAACCTCAGCAGCATCAGGGTAGGTCTCTGGTCCTGTGGCAGCAGCAGAAAAGTCACTGCTCAGGCAGCATGTCCCCAAGTGTTGGGGGGCACTTTGAGTTGTGTTTTAAAATTCTAACACTGACCTGTCCTATTTGAGTTCTCTTCCCTCCTCTCTCTCTCTCTCTCTCTCTCTCTCTCTCTCTCTCTCTCTCTCTCTCTCTCTCTCATGCTGACAGAATTAGTGCCTAAAAAATAAAAACAAAAAGATAACATCATAAACCTGGAATCCTGTTTCTTAATTTTACAGTGTTCACTAGCATTGACAGATGTCCTCGCTGCAGGCCCTTGGGTAACATCTGCATCAAGCCTTTCATGTGCACTCTGTTTGCAGTTATTACAATGAGAGGACCCTAAATCCCAAAGAAGATGGTCTTTGTGCCCAAGGGGAAATGGAAAATCAAAACATTGGCCAGAATAAAGAAGGAGGGGGAAAAAAAATCTTCCCTTTCAGATTTCTGAAGCCGTAGTTTTTGGTGTGTGTGTTTGTTTAATTAGACTGACGGCTCCAAGGTAATGAAGTTCTGCATGAGCTTCAATGTCACTAGGCCAGCAAAACTCATCTCAGCAGTTCTCTCAAACCACATCAAAGAAAATACATTGTATCCCAATTTACCAGAAACAGAGTTATAAAATGTCTTTCATATGTGTTTGGATTTTATTAAGTTCAAATCACTCTGGATATTTTGCTATACTTAGTTATCTAGTAACAAATGGAAATGCCCCTTTGATACCATATTTCTTACCCTCACTTCTTTGTTCCTTCCTTTTTCCCTTTCATTCATTCATCCATTGAGCAAGTGTGTTCAGTGTCTCTACCATATGCCAGCATAGACTTCTAGGCCTCAAAAACTTTTTCCATAAAAGGCCAAGTGGCAAATATTTTAGGCCTTGCAGATCATACTGTCTCTTTTGCTGTTACTCAGTTATACCTTTGTAACAAAAGCAGCCATAGATTACCAGAGTGAATGAATGGGTATACTTGTGGCCTAATAAAACTTTATTTACAAACACAGGTGACACTTTGGTCTAGAAGCCATTATTTACTGACCCCCATTCTGCAATAGAGCAATGAGCTGAACAGAGGAAGTTCTCTGTTCTCATGAAATTTACACATTAATGGAAGTAGACAAGAAACCAAAAAGCCCAATAAATATATAAATGTCAGGTGCCCATAGGTGCTAAGAATGAAAATAACACAGGGCGAGAGGCTAAACAGTGACTGGGCAAGTGCTGTTTAAGATAGGGCAGGCAGAGAGGGCCTTTCTGTTAAAGTGACACTTGAACAGAAACCTAACAAATGAGGGAGGGAGTGGTGTTGCTATCATGGAGTAGAGTGGACAGGCTATGGGATCAGCAAGTACAAAGGTCCTGAGGCAGGAGCTTGTTTGGCTTGTTTAGAGATACAGCAAGGAGGCAATTGTAGCTAGATCAGAGTAAGGGGAGGAAATGGGAACTGAGCCATCCAGAGGCCAGATCATACAGGACCTTACAGGCTGTTGTAAAAATATTGGGTTTTACTCTCCATAAGATAGAGAGCCATTGGAACTTTTTCAGCCATTGAAACAATTTAAAAAAAAATTGGTTTTGTCGTTTTAAAAGATCACTGTGATCTGTTTCTGTAATGTAGTGGTTATCACATTCACCTAAAAAATCACTTTAGCTGGTGTATGGAGAATGGACTTATCAGGGACAAGAATGGAAGCAAGAGACCTTGGTTACAGTTAAATGAGAGTGGATAGTGACTTGTCCCAGGATGGGAGCACTGGGGTTACAAGTGATTGGACTTAGGATACATTTTGAAGGTAGAGCTGATAGAATGAATGTTCATTATGAGGGGAAGAAGACTCAAGATGGCACCAAGGTCTTGCCTGAGCAACCGAAGAATGAAGTTGCACTAACTAAGTTTGGGAAGACTGTGCAAAATGAAAAGTCTGTGATGGAAATCAAGAGCTCAGTTTTAAACGTATTACACTTGGGGTGCTGTTGAGATATAAAAGTGGAGGTACACAGGAAGCAGCTGGATACACAAGTTTGGAATTCAGGAGAAAGACGTAGGTTAGCAGAATAAATTTGGCTGGAAGGAGATCACCTAGAATGTTAAGTATGTTTGGAAAAGAGACGTGGGGCTGAGCCCAGGGTTGCACAATCCTCCTGCAAAGGAAACTGGGAAAGGTTGGCTGTGGAGGAAGTTGGAAAACTAAGAGGAAGTGATTCATTGGCGATGTGCGGAGTGCTTCAGGAAGGGGACAGTTATCAACTGAAGCAGAGCACTGGGAGGCCCAATACAATGGAGACTGAGGTTGGCACCAGGAATGCCAGAATAGTGCCAGCTCAGTGTGACCGGAATTGAGGATCAAGGAGAGGAAGTTGAGACAAAGAGAAGAGATAACTCTTCCAAGGAGCTTTACTATAAAAGGGAGCAGGAAGATGGGACAGTTGCTCAAGTGTGCTGTGATTGTGAGGTCATGGGAGGTTGTTTGGAGGTGAGAGAGAATCCTGCTGTTTCTACAGTGCAGGAGTGACCCACAGTGAGGGATTAGGGACAGAAGGCCATTAAATGCTTCACTGGTGCTTCCGATGCTGGAATTCTAGTTTTGAATAAGATTTGTTCTTTACCTTTCCTTAGAATGATGGTGTGGCTGTCTTTTCATATAACTTTCTGTGTAGATGTGGCTCAGTATATAGAGTAGAAATGAGAAGACCTGACCCTGGACTCAGTTTCATCATTTGTCTGTGTTGTGTTCTTGGACAAGTTTCTGAGCTTCAGTTTCATTTGTAAAGTGAAGATTAATAATAATAACTGTGTTGTCACTTTCCCAGGGGATTTTTGTTTGTGAAAATTCCATAAAAAAGGTGAATCACCACACTGGCATGTGATAAAGCATATTGATCATCTGCCTGCTATTTTAAGAGTGACTTTTTTAGGGATTTATGTCAATAATTTAAAGTTGGTTCAACATAGGAAAATCAATATAATACACCATAACTAAGGAATAAATGATAAAAACCATACAATCATCTCAATAGATACAGAAAAAGCATTTGACAAAATCCAACACCCATTCATGATAAAAACACTCAATCTATGAAAGGATACCTATGGAAAAGCCCAGAGCTGACACCACATTTAGTGGTGAGAGACTGAAAGCTTTCCACCAAGATCAGAAACTGGACAGAGATGTCTATTCTCACTGCTTCCACTCAGCATTGTGCTGGAAGTACTCTCTAGTACTTCTAGGGAAGATCAGCAAGAAAAGAAACTATAAGGCATCCAGATTGGAAAGGAAAAAGTAAAACTATCTCTATTCACTGATAACATCATTTCTAATATAGAAAGCCCTAGAAAACCCACATACACACCAAAAAATCTACTATAACTGTTAAATGAGTCAACAAAGTTGCAGGGTACAAGATCAATATATAAAAATAAGTATTTCTATATCCTAGCAATGAACAAACTGAAAACGCAATTAAGAAAAAATGTCCATTTACAGTACCATCAAAAGACTAAAATACTTAGCAGTAAAGTTAGCCAAGTAAGTGTAATAGTTGCACACTGAAAACCACAACACAGTGTTGAAGGAAATTCAAGACCTAAATAAATGCAAAGACATCCTGTGCTCATAGATTGGAAGTTAATATTGTTAAGATGATAATACTCTTCAAATTGATCTACAGATTCAGTTCAATCCCTAGAGAATTCCAATGACCTTTTTTGCAAAACTGGACAAGCTCATCTTAAAATTCATATGGGAATGCAGATTACCTCCAAAGCCCCAAAAGAATCTTGAACAGAAGAACAGAGTGGGAGGACTCACACTCACTGATTTCAAAACTCACTACAAAGCAACAACAATCAAGACAGTGTGGTACTAGCATAAGGACAGACATACAGATCAATGGAATTGAATTAACAGTCCAAAATAAAACCCTTGATTTTATGGTCAATTGATCTTTTACAAGAATGCCAAATCTATGCAATGGGGAAAGAGGAGTATTTTCAGGAAATGGTGCTGGAACAACTGGATATCCATATGCAAAAGAATTAAGTCAGACCCTTATTTCACACCATATACAAAATTTAACTTGAGATGGATTAAAGAGAGCAAAAACTGTAAGAATATTAGAAGAAAACTTAGGTATAAACCTTTGTGACCTTGGCTTAGGTGGTTGTTTCTTAAATATGACATGAAAAGCATAAACAACAAAAGGAAAAATAACTAAGTTAGACCTCATAGAAATTTAAAACTTCAGTGCTTCAAAGATATTACCAAGAAAGTGAAGACAACCCACAGAATGGAAAAAAATATTTGCAAGTCATATATTCAATAAGGGTCTATTGTCCAGAACATATAAATAATTCAGAGCTCAACAACAAATTACTCAACCAAAAAAATGGGCAAAGGATTTGAATATACTTTTCTCCAAAGAAAATATGCAGATGGGTAATACGGCATGAAAAGATGCTTGTCATTAGTCATTAGGGAAATGCAGACCAAACTATAATGAGATATCACTTTATACCAGTAGACAGGCTAAAATAAACAAGTATTGTCAATGCTGTGTGGAAATTGGAAACTTCTTACATTGCTAGTGGGAATGTAAAGGGTGCAGGAGCTATGGAAAACAATGGACAGTTCCTCAAAAGGTAAACATAGAGTTACCATATGATCCAGCAGTTCCATGCCAAGGTATATATCCAAAAAAAATTAAAAAGCACATATTCATATAAAACTTGTATATGCAACAGAGGGGAGGCTTAGAACCTCACCCCCCTGTTTTGAGAGAAATCTTCTGCATCCGTGGATGTTTTCTTGCCCTTGTCTAGCTTGGATTAATACTTAGTCTATAGGCACAGACCTGATCATCTACATTGCCCTCTTACAGCACTAAATTATGTTTTCTACCTTTATCTTGCATCTACCTACCACTTCAGCATTTTATTAAAAAAATAATAATAATACTAATAAGGGAGAAATGTGGGATTCACATATAAATCAAGTATAAAAATCAAATGAATAATCATATCTGACCTGATTGTTTATAGTTCATGATGCGTGATCAAAACTGAAAGTTTCTGTGATGACTGCCCTTGTACTGTTCACCATGTAAGAACTTATTCACTATGTAAGAACTTGTTCATTATGCTTCAGAAGATTGGAGACTGTTGAGATATAGGCTTGGGGTTGATTAATGACTGTGCATTGAGTCCCCTATACAGAATTTTATTGTTGTTAACTACCATTTGATCAATAAATATGAGAGATGCCCTCTCAAAAAAAAAAAACTTGTATATGAATGCATAGCGGCATTATCCATAATTATTGAAACAACTCAAATGTTTATCAACTGATGAGTAGAGAAACAGATTGTGGTACAATGAAGTATTATTTGACAATAAATAGAAATAAAGTACTGATACATGCTACAACATTAATGAACCTTGAAAATATTATGCTAAGTGAAAGGAGCCAAGCTCAAAAGGCCACATATTGTATGATTCCATTTATATGAAATGTCCAGAAGAGGGAACTCCATAAAAACAGAAAGTAGACAGTAGTTGCCAGGGATCAGCAGGGAGAGTGGCATTCGAGGTACAAGGTTTCTTTTTGGGATGATGAAAATGTTCTAGAATTAGATATAGATGATGTCTATATGCAACTGTTGTTGCATGCCATTGTGCATTTAAAATGGTGAGGATGGTGAATTTTATATTATGTGGATTTTGTCTCAATTTTTTAAAAGTTATTTTATTTTGTATTTCCCTGTAAAAATAACATGATAAGGATTTCAGGCACTGAGTGCCAGAAATTACAACCGTAGTATATCCTTTACTGGGAAATGGCCAGGTTGTCCCAGATGGGCCTCTCCCAAACACATATCCACTCATACACACAAACTACAACATCCTTTTTTCCTACTGTTTCCTTTCTTTTCATTGTGAAGGTAGACAGTTTAGACAAAAAATAACGAAAATCTTTCACATAGGAAATACATGAAGGTTTGTGTAAGTGCCTATCGCCCTAACTACACACGGTCAATTTAGTTTTAGAGCCTCATCATCATCTTTTTCTTTCCCCAAAACATACTTATGCTTGTTTATTTTAGCTATACCTAATTTCCAAGTTCTGAGAGTCATCAACCAATGTGTTTTTCTATAGCAGGTAGAACTGAAAATAACTTAACAATTCTTAACATCACCACTTTCGGACATGTGAAGTTAACACTGGCAGGTACTATACTCAGTTCCCCCTTTCATCACTGAGAGTTCAATGAGAATTTTTCTCCTTGCCCCTTCTTTTCATCACTGAATTCAAGATGATCCCTAAGAAGGGGCTATACTCTTTCAAGTGTCATTTTTTCCTGATTATTAAATGTGGCATGTTCATTTAAAGGTGATACTGAATTTAATGAAAAATTTTTGTCATTTCCTTGTCAACACATCCTAAAAACTGCAGGTCTGCAAAATTGTGACTTCAGAAATGTGTCCTCGTACCAAAATGTTTCAGGAAGAACTACTTCAGTGGAAATGGCTTTTCCAAGCTCCTTCTTTCTGTATTTGTGTGTGTGTGTCACGTATAGTGCACACAGAGATGCCTTCACAAAACGCTGTAGATAGATACACCGATGCACTGACAGATGGGCATCCGTATGGATCGCCGTGATATTCACATAAAAGAGAAGATGGAGCTGGGAGCAGGAGATAGACAGGCTGCTCATCCTGTCCCAGCCAGTGGGTGACAGGTGGGGAGTCCCATTGGAGAACATGTCCCTGAATGCTTGCATTGTTGTCTGCATCTGCAGGTAACCCCCTGTGTTTCCCTAACCTTCCACCTGAGGCCCTGCCTGCCCAGGACACCCGCTGCTCCATTCCTTGCTCGAATCAGTGGTGTCTCCCTATACTCCTTGAACAAATATTTGTCAAGCTTCACTCAGGGCCAGGCACCAGGTAGGGTGTGGGACACAGCCAAGGCCTGTAGGAGGTGAAGCCGAGGAGGAGGGGGAGGCCATATGTAGAGCTAGGAGTGCGCCCAGGTGGCCTGGCAGAGGCTGCAAGGCAGGCGCAGTGAGCACTCTGGCTTTAGTGCCCCAGAGTTGGCCCTGCCTTTGGCTCTCAGGCCTGGAACAAAGCAACTGAAACCTGTCTTCATTACACAGGCAGACCCACAGGGGCCAGGCCCCATGGATATGCAGCCTGCCCATTTGAACTGGCAGTGATGGAACTAATTTTCCTAGGTTTTATGTTTTTGTTTTTTTAAAGGAACTCCAGGACCTGTTCTGGTAATGCTGTGCGTGCTAAGCCTGTGTCCCCAGGGCCAGAGGCAGGACTCAGCCTGCAGGCGTCTCCTCTCTGCGACCATGGGGAGCTGGTGGCTGACTTGTGTGCACATGGGGGCAGACCTGCAAGGAAGTTGCCTGGCAGAGCCCGGCTCTTCAGGGCATTTCCTTAGCTGCAGAAAGGAAAGGCATAGAGTGCAAACCTGCCAGATGCTGGAGGTGCCAAGCTAGCAATCCTTATCTGAGGTAATTTAGGGCAGTTATGAATGGGAAGCCTTGTTAACTCTAACAGAGAAACTTACAAACCAGGCGGTGGGAATGCTTAACCCAACCGTAGTGAAAGGAAAGCATGGGTGCCCAGGGAGCATCTTCCCTCCTTGTGGACAAGCTGCCAGCCCCTTCCTGGTGACAGCATTCAGGCCCGGGACCCAGCAGTGTCAGTCTGCGCTCACCCTGTCTGGGATCACTGCTCGGAACAGCCAGCCCTCAGGGCTGCACCAACCGCTGTCCCCTGTCAGAGAGGAGACGCAGATGTTAGGCTGGGCTCCAGGAGCACCAACACAGGGCATGTGGAGGGATGGACAGCTTCCTCTGGGCAGAAGGAACTGGGGCCTCCTGGTGGTGGCACTCTCCCAAGACATTCCTGGGGAGGAGGCTGATAACGAGAGGACCTGTATAGGACGAGAGCACAGAGCCTCTCACACACAAAGCTGTGACTTACTAGAAGTCCTCATTGTTTTTTCAGAAAATCACAGGCCTTCATCATAGGTCCCTTCCTCTGGAACAAAGGTGCGTTTATGACCAGGACTTCCTGTTACCACCACACAGCTCTTCCCCGCAGTCTGTCTCTGAAAGCACCTAGTTCTCTGCAACTAGCGGTGCTTATACAATTGTGTCAATGGGAAGAGGATTTCCCCTGAAAAGTCCGAGTCTCCATGTTTTAGAGAGTGAGGGCAAAATGGAGCCTGTGTCCCCTCCGGAAGCACTGTGGACCCTCAGAGATCTTCTCTAACCGCTGCTGTGCAGCTGCATGCAGGGCTGGGTCAGCAGCAGAACGCATCTGGAGGTGAGCACAGACGAGGTGGCTCAGGGGCAATGAGGGCATCCCTCCCTCACCTCCTGGCTGGGTGACCCCTGGGCAAATTCTTCAACCTTGCAAATCCTCAGTTTCTCATCTTTAAAATGGGACAATAATTCTTACCTAAGTGGCTCAGAGGATTGCATGAGATAATGTACAAGAAGTGCTACAGTGAGCATTCAGTACATGCTGCCTTTGCAGATGTGTTAGATGTCCATGCTCTCATCACTGGTACCCTGAGGAGCTGAACTTGCTGGCCTAGCACCTGCATGGTGCTTAGATGTGAAATTTCTAGTTAAAGGTGACACAGTGACCATGCAGGTTGATCCTCTTATTGTGCCTACTCTTCTACATCAACTCAGGTATTTTCCCTCTTTCTCAAAGCTGAGCCCTTCCTCCTTTTTAAAGTCCTAACTTCAGTAAGGGAAGAGTAAGCTCTGTAAGCAAGGCTGTTCTGCTCCTTCTTGAGCTCTTCATGCTTTTGAAAATTACTTGGTTCTTTAATTCTACATGTCTTTGAACTCCTAAGGCCCCCATGATCTAAAACACATAAGCTTGCCCTAAATTACATGCTGTTTCATGATATTTGTTAACTGATGTGTGTTCATTGGGTCTCCAAATTCTAAATGTGAGTCCACTAAGGGGAAGGGCTACAATTTGTATTTCTTCGGTACACCAGAAGCTGGGCAAAATCATACTAAACTTCTGAATGCTGTTGAATAAATCAGGCAGATTGGTATACATTTTTTGTTAAACTCAAGTGCCAACTGACCAGAGCCAGCTTACTCCTATCTGCAGAATAGAATAGGACAACCCAGTACAGCAAAGGGGAGCTCATCCTGGCCTGGCAGAACCCAGGCAGGGCTGGGCTGGGCTAGAATCTTGGGCCTGGATGGGGCCTGGTTGCTCCATCACAGTCACCTGCCCAAGCCTGGGGCATGGTGTCCTCTTAAAACTGCCTTCGAAGAAACCCGTTCTGAGATGAGAAGTTGGCCCTGCAGACTCTGTCTTCTAAAACAATTCTTCAGTCCGATGCTAAAAAGTCTGATTTTTCCTAGAGCCTGCCACCTCCTCATTCCCAGCCTCTTACAATATTTCTCACTTTTTTGAAATGGGCCTGAAGGCCCCTGCACCCTTCCACTGCACCCCCCACCCGTGCCATCCAAACTGTCTGGCACACTGTTGCCGAGTTGCTATGCCTGAAGCAGCACCTTGCAGTGTGACTCTTGGTGTTCAAACTTTCACTGACCTCCCACTGCCAGCCCATACCCTCCGTGGCGCTGGCTGGCAATGCAAAGCCCTGCACAGACCGTGCTCATTGCTCTATTCAGCACTCCACTCAAGCTCAGCTGACCTCCACTTGTCCCTATACCCCTGCTCAGATGCCCTGCCTGCCTGCTCCTGGGATTACTCAAATCTCCCCTCTGTTACTGCCTCACTCTCTGCCCCCTTCCTGTAGCCCAGACCACAGCAGCTCACAGTGAGCACTGTCTCCTCACCCAATTCTGAGCATTGCTGCCTGCCCCCAATTTGGAGTTTGCCCACATGCCCAAGGAACAGTATTGCTTCTGCATCCATCTATTTGTAGATTCCCGACTCCCCGGCTGCACTGTAAGCCCCCCTGCACCAAGCCCATGATTCCTGTCTCCTGTGTCCCTTGACATGCTGAGCCCACAAGCCGACTCTCCATCGGCTTCTCAGAGGGTGATTCTTGCGCTCATAGTGCCCCTGTTTCTACCTTAGCTAAGGCTGCAGTTGGCTGCCTCAGAGCTGAGTCCTCTCAGCTGCTGGCTGGAGTCTGCCTCTGAGCCCCGGACAAAGCTATGTGTTGTGCAGACAGGAATAATAAAAGATTATTTCAGCAGTTTGTCATGGCTGTACCAGCAGCCCTTTGTCTGAGAGCCTGGAGCCCTCTGCAGGGATGGTGGGAGGAGAGCACTTCCTCGCGCCAGTTCCCTCCCCATTGTAACAGAGAAGCTAGTCTGTTTGAAATACAGTTTCACAGGTGCAGGATTCATCCTCGACAGGTGATTGTGTTTTGATTTTTTTTACCATCACTTACAAAACAGAATGGGGAAAGAGATTTCAGACCATAAAGCGTATTCTACTGCAAATGAGATATTAGTGATAAAAATTCGTCAGTGTTGCTAAATATTTACCCAATACAGGGTTTCTACCTTCTGCCAACCTGAAGCATTTTCTTGGCAAATATGCCTCCTGGAACTTTGGAAGTCTCTCTGCGTTACTCCTCTATCTACATAAACACAACCATCTGTCTGTACTGGGTAAACAGACTGACCTCTATCCTTTTTATTAACCTTTGTTTTAATTTCTTGAAATTTATCCAAAATAACCCTGACTCTTTGCTAGGAGCCAAAATGACAAAATTTAAGCAACTCCAGAAACATCTAGTGCATTCCCTTTTTTTCCCAGTGTTCTGTGAAACCCCTCTGAGAATTATAATTTAAAAGTTCCCACACTTGCCTTCGTCCTGAGAAGGAGACATGCATTTTTGTGTGTCTCCTACAGTTCCATTATTTTATTGTTCCACTGTAGAAGCTTGGTGTTTTCAAAGCATCAAATTTGTTTTAAAGTTCATGTTTGTATGGAACGAAACTAGTGTTCTACCAAAACAGTAAATAAGATTAGGTCAGTGACTATTAACTTATTTCCTCCCCAATACTTAATTGCTAGGTTCAGTTTTTAAAGGAAATATTCATGTTTGAGGTATTATAATGCCTTCAAAAGGATCATTCATTGTCCTTCCAAACGTCATCTTAAGAAGTTAAATACTCAATAACAATGAAGCAAAACTGAAGGAACAAAACAGCAGCAGAGTCATGGACTCCAAGAAGTGACTAGCAGTTACCAAACGGGAGGGGTCGGAGAGGATGGGTGGGGAGGGAGGGAGAAGGGGATTGAGGGGTAGTATGATTAGTGCACATGGTGTGGGGGGTCCTGGGGAAGACAGTGTAGCACAGAGAAGACAAGTGGTGACTCTGTGGCATCTTACTACACTGATGGACAGTGACTTCAGTGGGGCACTGGAGGACTTGATAATATGGGTGAATGTAGTAACCACAATATGTTTCATGTGAAACCTTCATAAGGGTATATGTCAATGATACCTTAATAAAAAAAACAAAAGAAGTTAAATACTCACTCAGATGATGTTGTCATCTCTCAAGCATTCCTTGAACTACTTTCTTCTTGGGAGCTATGAAGATGAGCACTGAGAAAGGAGCACTGTTTCCTGGGGTCTGATCCCACACAGCTCTCGTTGGTTCGATCACCAATTGAGATATGGCTCTGAGTGACTTTCACTCTCCCTGAATTCATATCCACTCTTACCGATGAGACCCCCACCCCAGCTCATCCCCTGGGAATTCAAAGGGCTGCCATACAGAGTGGTTCCAAGAGAGGAATTTCAGGAACATTGAGAGCTCTCTCGGCACTGTTGGAATGAAAGGCTCCCCTGCTGACAATGACAAAAGAATTGTATGAATGGACGTCAGAGCATGGTTGTTTAACAATCAGCCTCATCACCTTATCACACTTTATGGGTCATGTAATCCATTCGTTCATCCAGTACTAATTTAATGAGTACCTCCCATGGGCACTGCGCTAAGGTAGACTCTAGGAATGGAGCAGTGAACATAAGGGGTGTCTGCCCTCAGAAGGCTTAACTGTGGTCTCAGTTGGTGGTGGATTGAGTGCTATAAACTACTAGTGCCCTAGACATTCAGAGAAAGGAACAGTTAACAAGAGGAGGCCTTGAGCAGATGTTTGCTGAACAAGGTGGTCTTGAACTAAGATGTGATGGAAGGGTAGGATGTGGACAGGGAAGTGCAGGCAGGCAGGTGAACACCTGAGCAAAGCCCACAGGTGGGATCCACAGAGCCTCCTTCCTGTGAGCAGCAGGGGGACCCAGCTTACCTGCATGGAGGATCTTGGGACGACGCTGGACGAATACCATTTGGTCAAGGTCAGGCAAGGCCTGAGACGAGGCTGAGAGGTTGGACCTCGTCCAGTGTGTGATCAGGGGCCCCCTCAGATTGAGCAGACTCCTCAGATTGAGGAGGCAGGTGGCACAATAGAAAAGGTGTTTGGGATGATTGATCTGGCATTGGGATTAATGATCTTTCCCCTAATGACAGGCACCACAACTTCCTTGTGCTCAACTCTATTTCATGATAGACGGTTCTACACTTACACTTCAGAGACTTGGACAGGTTGGGAAAGCAACTTGAGAATTGGAACATGGTTGTTTAACTCCGAAGTAAAAATGGTACTGGGCTTCAACACATCACTTAAAGCTGGTCAAAATAAATTGCTTTAAAAAGTTGCCACCAAGTCTTTCCAAGGAGTTTCAGAAGAGTTAACAAGAAAAGAGAAGAGACAAATGCTGGAGTATCTGAAAACATCAGATACTTGACTGTACATTGAGGTGAGGTTCTCGAGCAAATAAAAACTCTCCATTTCTATCACTCAGAAGAGCTGAGCATAGCCAGGCAACTTCTGTGGAAACTTCAGCAAGAATTCTGGTGTGTGTACAAAATTGCTCTTGAGATAGGGCGGGATGGGCTCCGTCTACCTGACTCCTTCTTTTGGTAAACTATGTATCACATTTCTTCTCACGGTATTTCACAGGAGAGAAACCAAAGGCCCAGCAAAGTCAGGCAGTCACTCTGGGGAAGGACAGAGCAGGGTGGTCTGACTCCTACTGTACTTGCCATCTGGTCTAATGTGTAGTTTAAGTCCAATATTTGCTGACTGATTTTTGTTTGAATTATCTATCCATTTTTTGAAGTAGGGCAGTGAAATCCCCTTTATTACTTATATCTCTGTCTATTTCTCTCTTCAGATCTGTTAGTATTTGCTTTATGTATTTAGGTGCTCTGTTATATCCTCCTGATGACTCCTTCATCATTACCTAATGACTTCTTTGTCCCTTACCATTTTTGGCTAATGTCTGTTTTGTCTGACATAAGTATAGCTACCCCTATTTCCTTTCAGGTTCCGTTTGCATGTAATATCTTTTTCTAACTCTGTGTTTTCAATCTATATGTATCCTTATAGCTGACATGGGTCTTTTGTAGACAACATTTAGTTGGGCAATGGTTTTTTTTTTCCATTCAGCCACTTTATGTTTTTTGATTGGACAATTAGTCCATTTGCATTTAAAGTAATAATTGATAAGTATAGACTTATTATTGCAATTTTGTCCATTTTTTTCTGTCTGTCTTGTAGTTCCTTTGCTCCTTTCTTCCTCTCTTGTTCCCTTCCTTTGTGATTTCATGATTTCTGTTACAGTATGTTTTGATTCCTGTCTCCTTATCTTTTGTGTATTTATTGTAGGTTTTTGCTTTGTGGTTAATATGAGGTTACATAAAATGTAGTTATAATAGTCTATTTTAAGCTGATAACAACTTAACTTTGAATGCATAGAAAAGCTCTATGTTTTTATACTCCCCTCCCTACATTTTATGTTTTGATGCCACAATTCATATCTTTTTATATTATGCATCCATTAACAAATTATTAGTTATAGTTATTCTAATACATTTGTCTTTTAACCTTTACACTTGAGTTCTAAGTAATTTACCTACCATCATTATGTTAGAGTATTTTGAATTTAACCATATACTTACCTTAGCCAGTGAGTTTTATACTTTCATGTTTTTAATGTTACTAATTAGCATACTTTCATTTCAGCTTGGAGAAATCCCTTTAACATTTCTTGTAAGGCCAGTCTGGTGGTGATGAACTCCTTCAGCTTTTGTTTGTCTAGAAAACTCTTTGTCTATCCTTCAGTCTAAAGGATAACTTAGCCTGGTGAGTCTTCTTTTGTGGCATGTTTTTTTCCCTTCAGTGCTTTGAATATATCATACCAGTCCCTTCTGGCCTGCAAGGTATCTGCTGAAAAATCTGCTGGTAATCTTATCTGGTTTCCCTTGTATGTAATCAGTTGCTTTTCTCTTGCCTCCTTTAAGATTCTCTTTGTTCTTTAGCTTTTGATGATTTAATTGTGATGTGTCTCAGTATGACACTCTTTGAATTCATCTTGTTCAGTAGAGATTCCTGGATGTGGGTATGTGTTTCTTTCCCTGGTTTAGGGAAGTTAGGTTGTCTGTTTCTTTCTCTCTTCTTCTCCTGGAACCCCCATAATGCAATATTGGGCCATCTAATGGTGTCCCATAAGTCCTTTAAGTTATCTTCACTTTTTAAAAATTCTTTTTTCTTTTTGTTTCTCTAATTGGATGAATTCCACTACCCTATTTTTAAGTTCATTGATCCTTTCTTCCGCGTGATCTAGTCTGCTGTTGAACACCTGTATACTAAATTTTCCAATTCAGCTCTTTATTCTTTAGCTCTATGATTTCTTTTTTCTTACTTTTTATATTTTCTCTTTGTTGAAATTCTCACATTGTTCAGACATTGATCTTCTGATTTCAGTGAGCATCTCTGTGACTATTATTTTGAACCTTCCATTGGGTAAATCACTTATCTCTGTTTCAATAGGATTAGTGTCTGGAGATTTATATTGTTCTTTTGTTTGGAACATAATCCCCTGTGTTTTCATTTTCTGAGACGTTCTGTATTGGTTTCAGTGCATTAGGTAAAACAGGCATCTGTTCCTGGTTTGACAGACTGGTTTCATATAGGGGATGAACCTTGTCAATAATCCTTGCTGGAGCTTCTGGTTACCTATCAAACCATTGTGATTACCCAAGCTATTGTCTTTGTTCTTAGTGGCTTTCAGGATTTGAAAGTGTGTCAAGACCTCTCAGCATCACTAAGGAGAGAACTGCAGTCAGCACCTAGATGCAGGCTAATCAGAAACTGGGCTCTCTGGCAGGAAAGTTCACAAACATCTAGGGAGAAAGTGGGAGATGGGTGTTTTGCCTGCTCCCTGCACACTGAGCCCAGGTGTATAGCACAGAGTGCTCCTGAATCCTTCAACAACTGCTTCTTTGCTTGGTATAGTCTTGTGGGAATCATGAATGCAAGACTTGTTGGCTATCAGACCTAGTTGATTTGGGGACCTGTCCCTCAGGTGGCAGCCTTGAAAGTTGAAGTGCTAGATATCTGTTCCAAACCTTTCACTCCTCATGGAGAAGCTTGGAGTTGGGGGTTCTCTCTCAATTATATGGTGCTGAGAATGAGGTTCATGGCAAATGTGTCTCAGCCATACTGTTTCAGTATGGGTATTTTCTGTCATGTGACATGTAGCAGTCAGTTATCTAGTTTCTGGACTTCTCTCAGAGGAACTTACTCCATGTGTGGATATATATTCAGTGTGTCCATGAGAGGAAGGAGATTCAGGAGCCTCCTATATTGCTATCTTGGTCCAGAAGCCACTTCAAATATGGTTTTTAAAACCATATGGTTCTAGGCCTTTAGAAACAGGAATTTTCATATACTTTTAGAGGAGATGTAAATTAAGAGGCCATTTTTGAAGAACATCTTTACAAAATTTAAAATATTTATGCCATTTGACCTAGAAATTCTATACAAGGAATTTATCCTATGGGTAAAGTACAGAACCATGCAAAGATCAGTGTACAAGGATCAATGTAAAATGAATAAGTGTGATTCATTGTAATGTAAAAATAGCAAAAAAAAAAAAAAATCAACTATCATGTGATTAAATAACCCACTTCCAGGCAGTGAATTGTCTATGTAGCCTTTAAAAAGATGCATTTATATGTTGTATTAGGAAAGAAAAAAATGGAAAAGATTAAGTCACCAAACAGTGTGACCTACTTAAAAATATATGTATCATCCAATGTTTCTATATGTATATAAAACTTTGATAAGTACCCAGTACTTAAAACTGTTCAGTGTGGGTAGTATCTGTAGGTATAAGGATCTGGGGTAGCTTTCACTTTCCTGTATTTTGTATTCTTGCAATGTTTAACTTTTCAACAAGAAGCATATACTATTTATGTAAATAGAAAAAGGCAGTGGAGATCCTTTTTCAATTAAGCTAAAAATTAAACTACGTGACATCATCTATCTCCTGCCTACCAGAGATCACATGTGCAGTTAGGAACTTCAGTGAGTCAGGATTAGGAACAGAGAGGCCAGGGGTTGCCTTAAACCCCCCCAGGGCTCCCACCAAAGTCAGAAGGAAGCAGGTGCTCCACATTTGGGATTCCCAAAAAACTCCCACTCTACTTATGATCCCAGATGCTTTCCAAATAAGCAGCTTACCATTTTAAGAGATGACCAGTTTACTGTTGGGTTGTTTTAATAGTTAATCTGTTATATCATATTACATTATGCTGTGATACACTGCATTAAGTTGTATTACCTATAATGTTACATGATATGATATTCATGTTTACTTTCTGTATCATTTTTGCCAGAATGTAGCATCTATGAGGACAGGCACCTTATTTGCAACTGTGTCCTCAACACCTAACTTAATGTAAACACCCCAGCTTGGCAGAAACACCTGCGGAATATTGAGTGACAGAAATTGTTAGGAAGTTTATAAAACCAAATTCTTCCCTATAGCTTTAACCAGTTGACCCTGATTGCACTTCCTGTCTCCATAAGCCACATGTAACATTTTTTCCACAAGGTAAAAAAACCCCTCGGACGTCTGACACAGCAACCATGCTCCCTCTCATGCTGCTTTTTTTGCCAGAACATTAATTAGACACATTAGACTAATGCAGCAACCATGAAATACAGTTCCTCCACCAGTCTCCATCAAGGCCAGGATGGGCATTGGTGGTGGGAAGATTCCCAGAAAAAAAAGCAAAAGAGAAACGCAGCAACCACGAGGAATATGGGATCTGTTGTATTTATATTTCTTTGTTCATTGTTTGTGCTTGTTTCTCCCACTGGTTTTTATACTTCCATGTCTGTTGTATTCTGGGCTGTATCCCAGGACATAGAATAGTCCCTGGCACGCAGTCGGTGCTCAGATATGTGTTTGGTTTAATGCTTGTTTAGATGCACTAGTAGAAACGGAATTCATTGGCTTTACTAAGTCATGAACGATTCAGCATGCTGGCAGACCCCTTCTCAAGACAGGAAACTATGTCTGTGTTGTCAGCAAGGATCAAGGAATAGAAACATCTGTCTGAAATCTATAGATTGTCCGTTTGCCCATGTGCTGTCTGAACGTGCCTTCTCATTTCCTCCCCATGGAGACCTCGACAAGACCATCTTTACTTCCTAACTTCCTAATGTTCTTTTCTTCCTTTCTCCATTTGAAGACACATTTAGCAGCTGATTTCAATATCTTATCTTACTTTAGACATCTCTAATTTGCTGCCTTCCTCTTTTATCTTTCTCTGTTCTCACAGAATATCTTTTCCCAAGGGGCAAGCTCTTTATCAGACTATACTAACTCAGTCTTTTTTGTTGCCTTTTCTTCTAATGAAAGTAATTGTCATCTTGCTTTTATTTTGGCCCTAAGTTCTTTCGTCTTGCAGACCTCTGAACTTTTGGGTGGGTGGGGGCAACATTTTAATCTTCTGCTGCTTCTTTTTAAGGATATTTTAACCTCATGGTTTAAGAAAAAAAGATGGTTCCTCCATCTTTTTTTCTCCAGCCTCTGGATTTGACTCTCCATAGCTGGAGTGCTTCAGTAGACAGTTCATGTCTCTTGTAAAGTCATCCTGCCTTTCACATTCATCCTTAACACTAGCACACATCCCTGATGGACTAGGGCATTACCATTCGGTGATTAATAAATCACCTCTCAAACTGAGAAGAAATGCATGGGTAAAGGTAAGAGACAGAATCATGTTGAAAGCAACTTAGGTGGGCAAGGGCTTGAAAGGGAGAAAGACATGTGCCTTGAGCCAGGCTGAGCTAATAGCACCATAGCAGCTGAGACGTGCATTCCTGACACACCAGGAACTTTTTCTTTTTTCAAGGTATTACTGATATACACTCTTATGAAGGTTGCACATGAAAAACAATGTGGTTACTACATTCACCCATATTATCGTGTTCTCCCCCATACCCAGTTACAGTCACTGCCCATCAGTGTAGTAAGATGCCACAGAGTCACTATTTGCCTTCTCTGTGCCACACTGTCTTCCCCATGATCCCTCTACACCATGTGTGCCCATCATACTACCCCTCAATCCCCTTCTCCCTCCCTCCCCACCTGCCCTCCCCAACCCCTCCTCTTTAGTAACCACTAGTCCCTTCTCAGAGTCTGCAAGTCTGCTGCTGTTTTGTTCCTTCAGTTTTGCTTCATTGTTATACTCCACAAATGAGGGAAATCATTTGGTGCTTGTCTTTCTCCACCTGGTTTATTTCACTGAGCATAATATCCTCCAGCTCCATCCATGTTGTTGCAAATGGTAGGGTTTGTTTCTTTCTTATGGCTGAATAGTATTCCATTGTGTATATGTACCACATCTTCTTTATCCATGCATCTACTGATGGATGCTTGGGTTGCGTCCATTTCTTGGCTATTGTAAATAGTGCTGCAATAAACATAGGGGTGCTTATATCTTTTTGAATCTGAGAACTTGTCTTCTTTGGATAAATTCCTAGGAGTGGAATTCCCAGGTCAAATGATATTTCTTTTGAGGAACCTCCATATTGCTATATTGCTTTTCACAATGGTCAACCTAGCTTACATTTCCACCAGCAGTGTAGGAGGGTTCCCCTTTCTCCGCATCCTCGCCAGCATTTGTTGTTCTTAGTCTTTTCGATGCTGGCCGTCCTAAGTGCACACCAGGAACTTTTATCCCAGCCCCAGTGGCTTTGGGGCCTGCTCTTGTCCAGGCTGCCTGCCTTGCTCTGGATCCTGCCTAACTCCTGCCACCATAACACAGTAGCTGTCCACCTCCCTATTCCAGTTTCCCCACTGCCTCCTTCCAGTCACCTGAGAAGAGCTTTCAGGCCAGTGTACCAGCTAATCACTGTTACCCCAGAGATTGTCTACCAGCTTGAAGGGCAAAGCTTTTGGAAAGAGGATGCTTCTTGCTTACTAGTAATTGTTCAATTTAAGAAAAATACCAGCCACTGAGATAGCAGCCCCTCCCCTCTGTGCACATGGTGCTTTGGTGGCAAAGAGAGTTAGAGAGGCAAATTATTGTTTAATAAGCACGTTTTTATTATGACTTCCATTTGACTATGAATAATTAACCAGTTAAATATTAAATAATTAACTGAGCGAAATACATTAAAAAACAAACTCGTAAATGTATTTTCCTATACTCGCCTCCTGCCTTCACATAGTCTCAGCCAAAAGCTGCCAACACGACACAGGCGGTAATACAACAACTCTCACCTTCCATGGAGCACCTGCTGTGCCAGATGCTACACTGGGAACTTGGAATACTGATCACTAACCCTTCCAGCTGTTCTGCAAGATCAGGTTATTAGTACCAGATTACAGATAGGAACACCAAATACCCAGAAAAGGAAATTTGTCCAAGGTTAATCTGCTGGTGCATGGCAGGGCCAAGATAAGCAGCATTTCTCAGATCCCAGCACCACCACCCTCCTTCTCTGGAATGGAGACATGGGCTTTGTCAAAAGAACATCTGCAGATTATCTGTCCATGCAAAGGCATTCAGGACCACGTTAAGAGAAACCATGGCCAAGAATATAATTATATTCACCCACCTCCCTTTCTAGCTTCCACCGCCTTCCCCTCTGCCCTAGATCATGCCATCTTTGCCCTTAGATGTGTATGAACAATTTGTTTGGTTATTGCAAACCCTAGCTGGTTCTAAGATTAATTAGACTCTGTATGCCTGTTAAGAGGGTGAATGTCCAGTGTTTGTGCTACCATAAAAGATATGTAGCGGTAGATCAAAAATAAGGTTACTGACATCATTAGTAACATGACTTTCCTGGAGCAGGTCAGAAATTTGGCTCACTTCTTATAAACTTAGACTTAATGTAATTTATTCTTAGAAACAATACAGGAAAGTATCAGCCCCAGATTCAGAATTTCGGAAATCCTCTCAATGTCCCCAAGTGCCTTGTTCTTTTCTGAAAAGCATCTTTTAAAATTAGACCCATTAGTACTTCTTGACAGGAGCACGAGGTTTGTCAGAGTGCAGGAAACTGGCGGGCATCTGGGTGCCGCAGCAGGGGCAGGCGTAAAGTCATCACCTGGACTAGCAGAGTCTTTAAGTTCTTGCAGCTCTGCCCTCAATATCAAAACCCTCTTCTTTCCGTTCTGAAAACCTATCCTGGATTTTACTATTTCTACTATTTCAACACAACGTTCAGTCTTACAACAAATCCCCAAATTAAAGAATGTGAACTATAATAAGTGAACATTGAAAGCCAGGTGAATCTAGAAATGAATTTTAGGAATGGATGGGTTTTTTTGTTCCAAAAAGTCTTGAGTAAACAGATAAAACAGGGAATGAGCTTAACACAGAGGAACAGGAGGCTAAGACCGGTCACGCCTACCTTCCTGCCCCAAAAGAAAACTGGGAAACAACAAAGGTGAATTGAGAACAGGAAATCTTCGGAAAAGTCCAAATGAAGGAATCTAGCAGGAAAGAATGTTTATAAGAGTGGCAGTTGTATCTTGACTCCAGGCAAGGCTCTTGTCCTGTCCATAGACAGTCCAGAGTTTGGCTGGACGGCTGAAGTCAGGGAGTTGAGGGGTAGGTCTCCAAGCACAGGATTGATTTCCTTACAATGAATGACACTGTTTATGATGTGAAGGAAATAATGAAAAGCTAGGCTTCATGTGGCCTCAGCATTTTGAGAACCGGAAATTCTATGGGCCAGGAAGCAAGTGTGATGCACAGGTCCAAGGTTCCTTGGAGTTCCCGGTCAGAAGGCTTACTTTTGTATTTGTTGGCACCCAAAGCTTGCCTTCCTTCCATGAGCCATGGTGTCCTGCGCTGAGCCCATGGTGTCATATTGTTCTCTGGTGCATCCCTTCTCCTTGGCTTTCTTAGCCTGTGAGACCCAAATTGAAAACTGCTTCTTGAGTGGATTCCATTAATCTTTGCCTTCATGGTGCACCCTCCAGTTTATCCACTGATGATTATCCTCATTGAGAGCAGGAGATATAGATAGGTTGAAAGCTCTGGCATTCCCAGAAATCAGTCAGTGCTCCAACGTGAGATTCTCCTATCCAGGGGGTATGTATAGACCAGAAAATACCTGCACCAACACTGGGAATTCCCTTCTCAAAACAACTTTAGTTCAATTGGATATATTCCTGGGTTTTCAGTTTAAAGAAACAAGATTTCTCTATAATTTTTGGTAACCCTCTTATTCCAGATTTTTATTGGTTATTTGCTTACTTTTTGTTTTAGCGGGCTAAGCTACTTTGTAAAAAATAGATTTTTAAAAAATCTTATTAAGGAAGGTATTTTTATTTTTCAGCAGGTACTGTTTCCATAAGTAGTTTTTCATCAAAATAATGATGCATTATCCATGGATGGGAATGCACTTATTTACTATTATTTTTCAAACTTTGTGTCTTTCTGTAGCAACAGAATGAGGATTTTCTTGGATTTTTTGTTGGTTTAGGAGCCAACTTAGACCTCCTCTTCTAAGCCAGAATCTGCCCAGTCTTCATGTCTGACCATGGAGTCTGTGTTTTAAAATCCAGGGATGGATTGACAATTAGAATGTGCTCTCTGGTCCCATTCAAGAAGGAGTGTGTTCTCCCACTTTATTTTACTCACAGCTGGTGCTCTGCCTCCCAAGTACAGGCCTACTGGAGTCTTTCACTCCTTCACCAGACACAGCGTCCCTGTTATTGAAAGGATATGCAGTATAATAAAAATTACTCTGTTCTGTTATTGGTGGCACTTATCTGATAAGAGTGTCATAACACGACTAATATGTGTGAAAGAACTGAAAAGCTGAGTGATTATTCTGATATGGAAACTGAAAAATATCATGCACTGATCTATAGCAACCACTGCTACACATAAAAATTAACTTTGGCATCTTACATTTTCATTCCCAAGTGACAGAATTAACCCAGTGTTTGATTCTGAAGAGTAAGTTTCTGAGCACAGAGAATTCCGGCACTCCCTGTGTCGTTGGCCAGGCCTGTGGAGATAGACACCCCTTTCTGGCAGACCTGGGCTCACAGCAGACGCTGAGACATTGCTCAAAGAGGAATAAGTAATTTAATCTCTCTGAACCCTGGCAAAAGCCCTCTGTGTTTGGTGGGACAATGTAGGTTATTATTGCCATCATTTAAAACGGGAGAAAAGAGAATCCCAGAGAGAGGGATTAAATGAATTCCTATTACTTTATCCATTTTGCTAGGCCTTCGGGGAGTTATAAGAGAGTTAAAAGACATGATCCCTTCCCTAGAAGAAATTATAATCTAATAAGGGTTTAAAAGTTTATAATCTGATAGTGGTAACACATGAAAGGGAAATGCACAGCCCCCGGTATGGAAATACTTAAAAAGTCACAGACACCGTATACCGAGAGCAGAAGGCATATGGTGCTCACTGAGGATAACACTGGTTGGTGACCTTCATAGAGCGGCTGGGATGAGAAGAAGTAAGTGAAGTTGGAATAACAAGAAAGGAAAAGCAAAAAATTCCAGGACAGGAAAGCCTAGGGCTGGACAAGAAGTAAATCCATCTGGCTTGGGGGAGGACTGGGTGACTAGGAACAGGCACTAAGCCTGTGGTGTTTGTTGATGGCTCCACATGACAGAGCACCTTGAATGCTTGGACCAGGGTCACTAGGAGCTTTTGAGCAAGCACTGCATAGTAACTATTTTAGATAAAATGTTTCTTTGATGGTGACCAAGATAAATTTCAGGGGCGGTGACAGGAGACAGGCAGAGACCAGGGAAAGTATTTCTCTATTTGCTGATTTTCATAGGAAAATTAAAATATTGTTTCAGAATTTTCTGGTTTAATCGATTTTCAAACTAAATTTACTTTGCAGATCTTTGTAGCTATACATTTTGAACTCTTAAGATTAGATTTCAGGCTAAAATTCAATTTCTGTTTCTTCTCTCCTTGAATAACAGGGACCTGTGCTGCTTAGTGAATGGATGCTCTAAGTCTCAGACCTTTACTCCTAAGACAGGCTGATGCAGGTGACATCAGAATATGTGGGTAACTACACAGAGGGGAGGAATGTAATATGAGGACATGAAAGCCTACTCACCTTGAAGCTCTGGATTCATGGGACTCACAGTCACTCGTGCTGTGCAGTAGACATGAACATAGAAACTGGCCGACATGTCCCATGGCCGCCTGAAAATCAGTGTATGGAGGAGAGAGAAAAAGTTAATGAAATGCGATATTCTATACCCTTATCTTTTAACCATCTGTTCTTTCACTTAGAAAAGTGTGTGTATTTGCTATACAGAGACTTGGCATTTAAACCTATCCAACAAACAAGAAGGCACCGTGAAATATGTCCACTGGGTAACTAGACATCTGCTTAGGGAGGCGGGACTGCTGAGGCTGTGTTAAGGCAGATCTGTTGATTCTTAATCCATCAGTTGGCTAAGGAACCCAAACTCAAAATGGAGGCCCTCTCAGAGCTGGGAATGGGGTGTGACTTTATTACTAAGTGACAAGAAAATCAAAAAGGAAGGAAGGCAGATAAATCAAAGAAGTGGCAGAGGAGTTTATAAAATCAGAAGGCAGCTACCTACTCTTTGGAGTAAGTGGCTTTATAATTCTCTACCTGTCTTACCTGTGGTCCAGGAAGTGGTTAAAGGAGAGCCAAGTGGGGGAGATAGGATCAAAGCAGTGATGAAGGGCTGGTTGAGGCCAGGAGCATGGCTGGGTGGGGCGGGGGGGTTGGGGGACTGTGGATATAGTGGCATGGGATTGGTGATCTTGCAATGAAATAGCATTCTTTCCCTTTGAAGAAGATAACATGAAGCAAACTAAGAAGAATTTTAGCAGTTCTGAAAAATTATACCTTTACTTATATGTTAAATCACTATAAGAAATAAGGTACAAATTACCTATTAATAAAATCTTATCTTCATGCCTGCTATTTTTATGGCAGAGATCTGTTCCCATGAGAAAACATAAGGACATTTTCTCCAGAATTAAGTACAAATCATGCATCTCACTTAGGAATCATTAAATCTCTAAGTAGCTTTCTTTTTTAGTATTATATAGATTGTATTAGTAATTGCTAGCTTAATTACAGATGACATTTGCAGAATACTTCATTTATAAAAACATTTTTCCATCTCAGACCTCCAACATGTAAAGCTCAGAGAGAAATTTTATTTCTCATTTTAGAGATCAGAATTCTGAAACTCAGCTTGATATTAATCAATGCTGCCTTTTACTGAATGGTTAAACCTGAGGGAACCATGCTGTGCTGTGTATGTATTATCTCATCTAATTCTCATGACTAAACCATGAGATAGTTAACCTGTCCATTTCCTCTTATTCTAAGATAACCACAAGCTGATTTCTGATTGATTCCAAAGTCTGTAGTTTGAAATCACTATAATGTACTGAAGATGTGACTTAGCCAAGCTCACTGAGCTAGTAAGTGACAAAGAGGACACAGAAATAGTCTGTTTACCCTTAATTTTCCCATGTAACCCTAATGAAGAATTTTAACATAATGGATGATGAATCTTGAAAAGTCATTGCACATTAACTAAAAACAAGTATATTTAAATAGTTCATAAAAATAATTCTTACACTTTTGGAAGTTCTAATAGATTTAAATGTTTTAAGCAACATACTGTCTTTATAATTCCTTCATAGAGTTAGCAGGACTTAGTAGATGGAAAAATCACATTGAAATACTTAGCTGGTATTTGAAGTAATGTTATGAGCAAATTTACATTGAAGTATGGGTGTTCATGTCAATTCCACAAATTAATTTTGAGCACTTAGTATAGAAGATGCTTCAGTCCACAAAAAGAAGAGTATAGACATTATCCTCTGAAGACAGGACTGTTTTCATTCTATATTGGGAGAAGGGTATTGGAAGGGAGAGAAATGGTTGAGTGTATCCTCATAAAACCAACACAAATGGAAATCCAGCAGTTACTTTGGGAGAGAGAGGGACATAGGTGCTTTGGAGGAGCATGACAAAGGAACTCTTATACTGGAATAGAAGGAGAATCAGCAAAGTCCTCAAGACATAGGTGCTGGAGAGGAGCCTTGATGGACGGATTGAAAACTGAAAATGGTATGTGGGCATCAAGGCAGACACGGTAGCTTTTCTTATACAAAGTGTAGGTGTAGATTAGCGAAAAGGCACAACACTGAAAACTGGGACCTGTTACAGAAGATGTTGAAAATTAGGGTGATGTCTTGAGGGCAAATGCAGTAGAGTGAAAATCAGATGCTGGACTGGGAGTAAGGAGATACATGTGCAAATCTCAGAGGTCCCTTTTATGAACTGAGTGAAATTGGGCAAATCAGCTTACCTTTTTCAGCTTTGACTTCCTCCCCTGCAATATGGGGATAATCATAATTACTGCAAAGATTGGGCGTAAGTGGGAAACATGAGTGGAAGCCCTGTGAGCACTGAAAAACACAACGGAAGCATCATTGCCTTCGTAAGCATCGTTATTTTATGTGTGTGATGTGTGTGAGGATTTTGGAGCAGTGAGTTTTTCATTTGGATGCACACATTGGAAAAATGAAGTTTGCGGGAGTGTAGAGGTAAATTAACAATAACAGAAGAAAGAGAATCCATCAGGAAGTCATTGACATAATTCAGATTAAAAACAATGAAGGTGTGATTGGAATGGCAGTTCAGGTAACCACAGCAAGGTAGAGACGTTGCAGAAATACTGTTCACTGCCTTTCAGTACTCGGCACTCGTTCATAAATGCGCTGAGCACCTCCCCTGTTCCTGGACACCAACTCGGCAGTGCTGCTCAATCCCCTCAAAAGAGACAACTGGGATGGATACAGCACAGACAGGCAGACAGGAAGGGAGCAGAGGGCGGAGGAGAAATGGACATAAGGGCTCACTGATCTTCCTAGCTTTCCATTAGACAGACATTGGTGACAGCAGGTGGAGAAGGGACACCTCAAATGCATATGAGCTTGCCCACCCACAGCACCTGTGTCATGGTGGGCGAGATGATGGGGGGTCAGTCGGTGCCCCTGGGGGTGGGTGTACCACGCTCACTCTCTGCTCCCTGTGCAATGGGCCTGCACCATCCGAGGTGCTGGAAGGAGACTTACCCTGGAAAGGAGGCACAGACCATCCTTAAGAAACTCTCTCATTTCAATCACCTGAAGAATCCCTTTTCCATGGCCCTCCTCCCCTGCTGCACAAGGAGCGGAGGTGAGAAATATCTTCACCTAAAGAGAATTTCTCACTTTTCTTCCAATAGATCAAGTACTGCTTCTATGCTTGCTTAGCTTTGGAAGTGGAAGAAATCAAGAAACAGTGTTCAGAACCTGTTTGTAAACACCAAGTCAGTTTAGAATCAGAAATTGATTCAGTTCAATTCCACAGTCATTTCGTGAATGCAAGTATCTTTCAGTAGATGGAGCTGAAGGGGACTAAAAGGAAGCGCATGAAACAGCCCCTCCCTCTCTATCACAGTTTAGAGAAAGCGTCTGTCAAAAAGCATATGACACATGATTGCATGTTGAGCTCAAGTTGTGTTCTTAATACTGCTCTATAAAAGCGACAACATTCTCTTATTTCATATGTGTGAACTTTTTTTCACTTCTCCATGAATGACATTTGTTACGGAGACCAAAGCAATGTGTGGGACTTAGGGAAATTCATACTAATATGAGTTTCTAATAAAATAAATAACTCCTCTAATAACGATCTCTAAAGTTAAAAGTGCTTTGTGCATTCTTTCAGAAACAGCCTATCAATTTAGTGGGATCACGTCCCAGAGAAGCAGCCCCCTTTGTATGGTGTTTCCCACAGACCTTTTACTGTCAGATTGTCCCTTTACTCAGAAGCTTAAAGGAAGTGAAAACAGACAGGCTTTCAAGGTGTAGAGGGGCATGGGGATGGCCATGGAAGCAAGAGCTAGTACAATTAGAAAAATAAATCATAAAAGTGGGTGTTACAACGTTTACAAAAAATCCCTTTCATGCTCTATTCATCTCTTGCTCATTTCTTGTCCCTTCTTTAAGGAGGCTTGTATAGCTGCTTTATATGCTACTTTAAATACTCCGAATTACAGTGTTGTTTGTTTCTCCCTCCCTTTAGGAGATGACCTGGCTTCCACCACTTTCTGCTATTCAAGCACCTGGCAAAGTGGAACCAAGCAAATTTCCATTTCCAAATAAGGTGAGAACTTGCTTCACTCAGGAGGAATATGCTTTTACTCACTCAAAGATTTGAGTAGACGGTGGGTGTTCCCTTGATTGTCTTTACCTCCATAAATATTCCTACCAGAGGTGTAGGGATCTGATTTTCAACAACTTGCAGGCATATATTTATTCATGAAAAGGAAAAAAACAAGCTTGCAATCTTACCTTCTATATTTCCTACAAAATGTGATGCATATCAGTTGTCATTTTACCTAAAAACATTTGTGAAGTTCAAATGCATCTTAAAATCATTTAAACATTCAGGGTGATTGTATGTCTTGTTTTTTTCCTGAGAAACTATTATTAAATTGATGATGTGTCTTAAAATCAGTGCCTTGTGAAACTGAGGAAGTGTAGTATATAGTTTTCCTCTTAGATATCTTTTAAAGCTTAAAATATTTTCTAGGACTTTGGAAAAGGATTTCCATATTTTCTAAGGACAAGTACACATACACAAACCAGTCACAAAAATATACTTAAATTGTACATGAGTCTAATAAGTTTTTTTTTTTTAACCATACAGTTAACACATAACTGTTACCAGAGATGGGTTCTTGGTCTTAGCACGAAAAACAATTCAAGAACAGATGCAAAATGTGGTTGAGATTTAGGAATTTATTTGCGAAGTAAGAGTTTAAAGAACAGCAAGAGTAGACACCTGAAGGCTGAGCATGGGCAGACCCGGAGGTGGTTGCCCGAAGAAATAATATGGAGCCTTTTTATGTAAAGGGCAATGAATATTTACTAAGTGGGGATAGGTTTCAAAGGGAACAGGTGGGGTCTTCTTGGAGTTCAGGCATGCTCCACCCTCACACCGGGCAGGGAAGTTTTTGGCTTTATTTGGTTCTCAAAACTGTCATGGCATATGGGAAGGTGTGATTTTTACTATGGTGATAAGTATATAATGTATTCCCGAGTGAAATTTGGGTCAACTTCTCCATATTGGAGCCAGCCAGTTGTGACCAGTCTGTTTTGTATATTCTTACTCCCCACATCCCATGAGGACAGCTTACACAGAATGTACAGAATGTAAACATCCAGCTAAACAGAAACACTAGCTGACGTCTCCACCCGCTTCCTTGCTCATGTCTGGCTATCTATCTATCCAGCATAACTACATACTGATTATAAAGATGAAATTATGCAAATAGAAGGAGCAAAATATGGACGTCCCTAACATCCTCATCCAGATTTTATTTCCCTACTCAGAGATTGCTATCCAGAGTTCAGTGTGTACCATTTCAGTCATTGTCCTTGTGCATTATATGTTTGCATATGCAGTTTTTTGAAACCTGTAAGTGATACGGTATGAAAAGCATTTTCTTCTAAGAGTTGACTTTTTCCCAAATACCTACAATACATAAATATCATTGCTAAATATTAACATCACAACTTTCTGAAGTGAATTATTAAAATAATTGTTCATTGTAATCATCACATTGGTAAATCCCTTTCTAAGAATTGGTTTTTATTTCCCTTAACAAAGTATTTGGAGATCTTTTCAAATGAATATAGAGAGATTTTTCTTCAATATTCTTAACTGCAGCAGGAATTCTTATAGTGAATTTCCTGTAATTTATTTGACCAAGCTCCTTTTGATGGACACTGAAATTGTTTATGATTTGCTTGTTATCACAAACACATTTACAATAAATATTTTTGGTAAATGCAAGTATTTTGGTACAGGAGGCATCAGAAGTCATATTTATCCTTGGCTGTATTTCAAGAGTGTCAGTGTTTTAATCTATGTCAGTGTTTAAAATTATCTCATTCTTTTTATCAGTGTGTCAGTAGAATGGGTGAAAAGTTGCTATCTCCTTGTTTTAATGTGTATTTCTCCAATTTTGCCATGTAGGTCTTTCACATTGCTTCTTTAGTTTATTCTTTGATATTTAAAAATACTTGCTTATTTTTCTATTTGAATGTGTTTTTTTGTTTTTTTGGTTTTAATGATTTTGAATTAGTCCTTGATGGTGTGCAAGAAAGGTACTGGGTTTTACATATCTACTTACTGGACTTTTTTTGGTTCCAGTAGATTTCTTTGGTGAACTTATATTTTCAAGTGGGGGCAAACAGAAGTACAGCAGTAAAATATATAACATGTTAGATTATAATGCACACTGAAGGAAAATGAATCAGGAAAAGAAGGCAATGAATGCTGGTAGTGAATAGGGACAGGTGGGTTTTAGGAGAGCTTAAGAAGGGCCTTCCTGAGGAAGTGACACTTGAGCTGAAGGAAGGAAAGGAGCAGGTCCCCGAGGCAGGAGCATGCCTGCATGCTGCAGGAACAGCAAGGCCAGCAGGGCCAGGGCAGAGCCAGCCAGGCAAGTGACAGTAAATGACACAAATGCAGAGTCACATTACACAGGGACTGTAGAGCCATTGAAAGGACATGGGGCTTTACTCTGAGTGAATCGAAAAGTCATTGAAGAATTTTGCAAGTAACCAGTTTGGTCCACTTTACTGTTCATATTGTGTCAACTAGAACCTATGTATCTTTGCCTTATTTATAACATTAATAGAGATGATTCCAATGTGTTGAGTATAATAATACAGTTTTCTTTTAAGAGTAAATCTATCTTTTCATTTCTCCCAATGCCTCTTTGCTTACTCAGATTTTCCACCTCTAGTTAGGCTAATTAATCTTTCTCTGTGCCTTTTTTCCCTTTTGGGTTTTCAAACATATATATGATATTCTGTTTTTGTATTTACCTTTGAAATTTTAATATATTGACCTACTTAAACTTATTTTTATTAGTATCTACAATTAACTCATGTCTACATCCTATCCCCATGTATAGTACAATCAATTTTAGTTTGGTTTCCCCTACCAGCATACCTTGGTTGAGATTATCTACAGTATTTCAAATTATCATCATTATAATGAATTTTTAGAATTATTTGCTTGTGCCTTCATCTATCATTGTTTCTTTTGTCTTAGGGCTCCTTCCTTTTAGGATGTACTCATTAGTCCTTCCACTTCTCCTCTGTGTGTTTGTTCACTCCTTCTATGATCTCATCTAGTTGCTTTAAATACTCTGTGTGCTGAGCTGGTGACTTCTAAATTTATAACTCTGGCCCCTTCTCCATCCTCCAAATTCTATATTTGTATTTTTGCTTAACATCTCCACTTGGATATCTAACAAACATCTCAAGTTTCACATGTCAGAAACTGAGCTGTTAGTCCCTCCCACAAACCTTGTAGCCTAGTGTTTCTCACTAAGGGGTTTCTCCATTTTTGCAGTTGACTTAGGGCAAAAGCCTTGGAGCCATCTGGATTCATTTTCTAGGGCACAAACCAGGCAGCTTAAAAAGAAAAGAAATCTATTCTCTCCCAGTTCTGGAGGCTGGAAGTCTGAAGTCAAGGTGTCTGTAGGGCCATGCTCCCCATGAAGGACCTAAGGAAGAACTCTAGCTTGTAGAGACTGTCAGTGGTCCATCATCTATCGTCGCTTGTAGGTGTATCACTCCATTTCTGCCTCTACATGGGCGTCTTCCCTCTGTGTGTCTGTGAGTCCAAAGCTCCCTCCTTCTACAAGGACAGCAGTCACTACATTTAGGGCCCATCCTAGTCTAGTATGATGTCATCTTAACTTGACTTCACCTGCAAGAACCTTATATCCATATAAGGTGAAATTCACAAACTCAGTGGACATGAGCTTTTGCGGGACACTCTTCAACCCAGTACATCATCCTTGACTCCTCTTTCTCTCTTACCACACATCCAACACATCATTAGTTCATGTCTACCTTACCTTCAGAATATCCACTGAATCTAAATATTTCCCCCCATCACCACAGCTACCACTTGGGTCCAAACCACCACCACCTACATATTAGTTATTGTAATAGCTCCTAACTGGTCTCCCTGTTTCTACCCTTAAACCATCTGTCACTCTATTCCAAACCATCATCCAGACAAGCTTGGACTGTTTCAGTTCTCCAGCTATTCACCCCAGCCTCTAATGCACAGTCTATTTTCCACACAGTAGCCTCAACAATATTTTTTGAGTCTTGTCTTTTATCCATCCAGCTACTCTACATCTTTTGATTGGAGAATTTAGTCCATTTATATTTCAAGGAATGATTGACAGGTATGTGCTTATTGCCATTTTATTGTTTTCTGGCTGTTTTTATAGTTCCTCTCTTCTTGTCTTGCTCTCTTCCATCATGGTTTGATGACTTTCTTTAGTGGTATGCTTATATTCTTTCTTCTTTATCTTTTGTATATTTACTAAAGGTTTTGCTTTGTGGTTATCATGAGGCTTACATATAACAACTTATAATAGTCTATTTTAAGCTGATAAAAACTTCAGTTTGATCCACTTCTAGAGCTCAACATTTTTTACACTCCCACCTATATTTTATGTTTTTGATTCCACATTTTACATCTTTTATCTTGTGTATACCTTAACCATTATTGTAATCATAGTTGTTTTCCTACTTTTGTCTTTTAACTATCATACTAGCTTCATAATAATTAATCTACTACCTTTACTTTATATTTACTTTTCCAGTAAGTTTTATTCTTTTATATATTTTCTTGTTACTAATTAGCACCCCTTCTTTTCAGCTTCAAGAAGTCCCTTTCACATTTCTTGTAAGGCCAGTTAGTGGTGATGAACTCTGTTAGCTTTTGCTTATCTGGAAAACTCTATATCTACCCTTTAATTCTGAATGATAACTTTGCCAGGTGAAGTATTCTGTGCTGGAAGTTTTTTGCTTTGATCACTTAGAATATATCATGCCACTACGTGTGACCTGCAAAGCTGAAAAATCTGCCGACAGTCTTATAGGAGTTCTTTTGCATCTAACAAGTTGTTTTTCTCTTGCTGCTTTTAATATTCTCCCCTTGTCTTTAACTTTTGACATTTTAACTGTAACGTGTCTTGGCGAGGGGCCCTTTGGGTTTATCTAATTTAGAACTCTCTGGGTTTCCTGGATCTGGATATCTGTTTCCTTATGCCAGATTAGGGAAGTTTTCAACCATTATTTCTTAAAATAGGATTTCTACCCCTTTTTCTCTCTCTTCTCCTTCTGGGAGCCATATAATGCAAATGCTGGTCTGTTTCATGTTATTCTGTAAGTCCTTTAAACTATCTTCACCTTTTTCATTCAAGAAATGTTCTTTTGCTGCTCTGATTGGGTAAGTTGTACTGCCTCTTCTCGAAGTTGACTGATCCTTTCTTCTGCTTTATCTAGTCTCATGTTGAACTCCTCTAGTATATTTTTCAGCTCTGTGACTTCTTTTTGCTACTTTCTTATATTTTCCATCTCTTTGTTGAAGTCCTCAGCATTCATCCATTCTTTCCTCCAGTTCAGTCAGCATCTTTATGACCATTACTTTGAACTCTTTATCAGGCAAATTACTCATCTCCATTTCATTAAAGTTTTTTTCTGAAGTTTATCTTATTCTTTCATTTGGAACATATTCCTCTGTTTCTTCATGGTATTTGACTCTCTGTGCTGTTTTCTATACAGTAGATACAGTCTTGAAAGAATGGTGTAGTACAGGAGATGAACCTTTTCATTCAGGCTTGCCCCAGTTCTTGATCATCTCTCCAACCTCTGTGCTTGTCCAAGCAGCCTATTACATTTTTAATAGCTCCCACTAGTTGAGTATGTAGCAAGACACAGCCTGCAAAGGGGAGAATCTCAGCACCTAGATTCAGGCTTATGGGAAGCCAGACCCTGAGAGTGCAGCTTTTGAAAGTATATAAATATATACGGTCCTGAGAAGCTGTAAGCATAAGGATTTTTTCTGGCCACCAGAGCCAGACAATGTGGAGGTGTCTCCTGAGTGGCAATTTCAAAAACCAGGGCTCCAGGAATGCATAAGCTGCTTTCTGGAAGATACTGTTGAAGAGGTCAAGGCACAGAGAGCACCAAGCTGGCGTCCATAGCCTGTGTTCCTCGAGAGCAGATCCGTGTGCCTCTGCATGTGTGCCAACCCTGAAGCCTTCCTCTCAGTTGGAAGCTCCAGGACAAGCAACCTGCACCAAATGACTAAGGGCCAGGGGAGTGCCTCCATCCAGTCTGTTCCATGCCCTGAGTAGGTTGCCAGCCAGGACCATCCATCCAGTGGCCACAGTCCTGGCAGACCCAGGAACACAAGCCCCTCCCACCACCAGAACCAGGTGATCAAGGGGCATCCATCCCCAGGCGCAGCTGCAAACACATGCAAGGGAGACACTGGCACTCTGGAGCGTGGATGACAGTCAGTGTGAAGACAGCACCCGCCCTCCAAGGCCTCTGGAAAGGATTACAGTCATTCCCTAGATGCACATTTACTTAGAAGCCTACCACTCAGGCACAGTCATGATGATTAGCTAATTATCCTCCTGCACAGAAAGACTGAACTCCTGGGTCTGGTGCCTCCTGCTGTGCTCTGGGGGTGGCAACTATTTCAGAAGTCTTTCTCTGTGGGTTACAGTCCTGTGGGACCCACAGGTATAAGTTCTACTGGACCCCAGAGCCAGGCAACACAGAGGTGTCCCCTGGCAGCAGTCAAAAATTGGGGCATGAGCTCATTTCTGGGTGACACTAATTATTACAGTCCCATATGGCCAGGAATGCAAGCTCCCCCAGCCCCCAGAGCCAGGCAATCAAGAGGTATCCCCTAGGTGGTAGATGAAAAAATTGGGGCATCAGATGCTCCCTTCCAGGCGATACTGGTGCTCTGGAGCATGGCAAAGGCAGAGCAAGAAGGTGGCACCCACCAGTTCGCATCTCCAATGAGCGTTCCAGGAGGCTCCCAGATGTGTGTGTTAGATTAGTTGCCGGCCCCTCAGGTGAAGGTTTTAGTATAGGCAGGTGAGCTTCCTTCACTGTAAGTCTGAGTGTGATTGGCTGCCCCTGAGTGGGGATGGGTGAGTCTGTGTGCCAGCCCTTTACGAGGTGTTTCTCAGGTCCCTACCATCTTGTGGGTCTTGGGACACAAGCACCATTGGTTTTTAAAACTAGATGTTTTGGGGGCTCATCTCTCAGGTGCAGATCTTGAAAGTCAGGGTATCCAGTGTGGGGTATAAGTCCTTCATTTATTGGGGAGAAGCGCCAGGTTTGGGTTTCCTTCCTGGTTGTGGGTCACTACTCTAGGGTTAGGATTTATGGTAAGATTATGTCCCAGTCTCTCGAATTCACTTTGATGTATTTTTTTTCTTCTTTGCTCAATGTGTAGTCACCATTCAGCCAGCCATTCAGTTTTTTAAGAGGAAATTGTTCCCTGTGTAGCTATAAGCTCAGTGTGTCCATGGGAGAGGGTGAGTTCAGGAGCTTCTTATGTCACCGTCTTGATCTGGAACTTGCACGTCACCCTTGTATTCAAAACTTCCCAATGGCATCCTGCCACACAAAATACAATGCAAAGTCCTTACAATTTTTGCATCTGATCTCTCCAAAAGAAGGGCTTTGTTCAAAATACAATCAAATAAGCACTTTGTTATATAAATATTTCCTTGGTATATGTACAATTTCTGATATAATTGAGCACACATACCAAGGTTTATTTGGTTATGACTTTTCCAAAATGGTCATACGAATTTGTTTTGTTGAATGTGAATAGTGAAGTTTATTAAATAACTTCTAAGGTGAAATTGAGACCTCAAATCATTAGTACAAAACGTTTGTTTTTCAAGCCAGAAAGTTCAAGAATCTTATTGTCCATCAATAAATATATATTATATGTATATATAATATTATATAATACATAGAGCACAGAATTTCACATTTAAATTTTTTAAAGTATGTCTTATTTAAGACTACAATAGGATTTGCATGGAGCTACTTCACCTCTAGACCTTTTTGCCTTGCCCAAGAAAGAAAGAATAAGTGATTTTACAAAGTTTAAGAACATTTCATGATATTAATAATGTTTTTCTTTCAAAAAGCTCACAATAAATACTGTTAATACATCTTGTGCAAATGGAATAAGAATGTATTAGTGTCCTGGTTCTGCTGTAACAAGTGACCACACAAGTAGTAGAGAGCACACATTTATAATCTTACAACTCTGGAAGCCAGAAGTTTGAAATCAGTTTCACTAAGCTAAAAACAAGGTGCTTCCCGGACTGCATTCCTTCTGAATGCTCCAGGAGAGAATTCATTGTCTTGCCTTTCTCCGCTTCGAGAGGCTGCCCTTGCCCCCTGGCCCGCAGCCCTCACCCTTCTGGCCACTGCCTTCCTTGTCACATCTCCTCCCCGACATTCCTGCCTCCTCCTTTGTGGTTGTATCGGGCCTGCCTGGATGACCCAGGATATCTTCCATCTCAGAATTGTTGACCACATCTGCAAAGTCCCCTTTGGTCAGGAGAGGTAACACATTCACAGGATCCAGGAATTAGGGAGAAGACATCTGTGGAAGAGCCTCTGCTCTGCCTGTGACAGACTGTCACTAGTTCCCACACATAGTGCACCTCTTTTAACTGTGCCCCAACTAGTTAGTATTCTGACAACTGGAGGCTTGCAGTTCATTCATTAGATTATTAATGGTTGAGATTATCACTATTGCTAGTGGGTGGGAGCTACAGTTATTTATGGAATCTGAGGGACAAAACCTCCAAAATGTCTAATAAATGAGTAAATTAAGCCCTTATTAAGATTGAAGGGGCAATTTGACCTCACAAGGAAAGTCAATTTATCTCCACATTCTGAGTTACCAGTACCTCTAAATTAATTAGCTGAATACTTTTGAGAATTTCCCATTTGTCTGGATATTGAAGGACATAATATATAGTAAAGTCAATTGATACTGAACTTGGATATATTTTCTATTCTCTGAAGACTTAATTGAGAGTCACAGTTCCCTAGATAAACACTACCAGACATGTCTGCCTCATTCTTCCCATCTCAAAGTAATTCAATTTGGTAAAGAAAAGAATGCATTGTATTATCAGGTATTTCAACCAAGAAAAAAATGAATTTTCTTTGCCCCTTTCCCTTCACTTCTGTAGCAGTCTCATAAGTTTTAAAATGCAGTTAAAGAACCCAAAACTGTAGAACTTTTTCCATCCTCAGAAGTCAGATATGCAAACTTAATAGCATTCCACAAATACTTCGTGTGGCTATACAGGCTGAATCCGGGGGGATCAGACCTGGTCTGAAACAGTTCTTGCTGATCAGTTTCTACAGAATTATACAGAAGAATTCTGGCATCATTGCAAAAATGAGAATCCTCTTGCCTTTTACTTTATACACAGAAGGAGAATGAAAGCAGGTATGAAGGAAAGTGCTTTAAAGTTGGGAAGTTTCTTATGTAATATACTGTTACCTCTCTCGGGTTTCTAGCATTCTTCAGAACTACCACAAAATGTTTGGACTAAAGCTCCATATTTAGCAGTATCTCAAAATAACCATTTAAATTAATTGTTAATTACATTATTTTAAGCTTTATAGAAAAGAATGAGAAGAAGGTTATTGGTGTGGTAGTGAAGAAAACAAACTAAATCAGATGGTTCTTACTCCTACAGTAATTGGTTCTATTTATTTATTTCCTATAGTAATTGTTCCCGAAAATGAAAGAAGGAATATTTCCATTGCTTGCCTTTTATAATCCTAATGCTGAATTGATAGACAAGTGAGGAGAGGTACACGTACAGCAGTCCTCAAATGGTCCCAAAAAACCCATTTTTAAGTAATTCCCTCACTTTATACAGAATCGTCCTCCATCAGCAACATAGCTTAAGAACTACTATACTGTATGGATCATAGGTGCATATTTTTTCACATTTTAGGGTCCCTAAAATCCGAACATGTTTTATAGTTTTTGGTATCTTACAATTAATTGACAACAATTTTCTTTCATAGTAGTACATGAGATAATTCAGCCTCATGTGATTTTGATTGCATATGACCTTTGATGAAATACAGGATTTATAATAATACTTCATCAAAGGGTTTTCTGGGATGTCAGTATGCTTTGTTATTTCTACCTTTAACAAAATGATTTGTAAAAGGTTTACTTCCCAAATAAACACTATATTTAAAGAAGGATTTTAGGATTTCTTTTAGATTTCTGTGTACCAAACAGCAGTTGAGATGTTGGGAAGTCAGTATTTGAAAATGGAGATTAAATACCAATCGATAGATATTCTTCTAAGTAACCAGAAATGGTTCTCCTTTTGAGCACATGCCTGTCAGAACAACACACACTTGATGAATGACACTGTCAAACCAAAAGCAGTAGGTTAACCTTAGAAATGTCCTGTTAAGGGATTACAGGTAACTTTTTTTACTTCCCTGTTTTTCAGAATTTTTTTGAATGAAGAGATATTACTATTTTTTTGTTTACATAGTAAAGGCTACTTAATAACATGGCACAATCTTGGGATCAAGACAATAACAATACTGGCATAGTCTCAAATTCTACCCTTCAAATAATAAATGTGGTTTGGGCTATGTCATTTATACCTCAATAAGGCTTTTTTCAAAAGGAGTCATAGTTGGAAAGATGATTCCTATCATAGAAGTATGACACAGTGAGGTAAAAACGTAAAGAAAGCAAGGAAGTCCTCCTGAGATTTGGGACAATTTCAAAGAGCAGGTAACCCTCAGGCTTCTGTGCTGAGCCTTGAAGGAAGGGTGAAGTTTGCCAGGCAGAAGACACACAGTGGCAGGACAGGCATCCCAAGGAGAAGGAGAGGGTGCGAAGGCGGGAAGCTCTTGCCTGACTTTTGTGACATCCTTCCCATCCCTGGGTTATAGTAATCTGTGTCACATCATCTCCTCTACGGACTCTGTGCACTCCCGGGCCCTGGAGGCAGGGATTTCAGCACAAAGGGATTTCAATAAAGCCCCTCTGTATGCCTTAAGGAGCCTGACAGAGAACCTTGCAGACCTAGTAGAGTGCTCCCAGGGGCGGCGGAAAGGAGACCGCACACATGGGGTTAGCAACTCCCCAGTCATCTCTTTACAGAAGAATTTTGCAAAGGGAGATGTGGCCTTTGAGACTGAAGGGATTGGTATGAGGGCATGTAGGTGTCTGGATGGAATCACAGGAAATGCAAAAAGGGGAAGGACTTCAGTGCCTGGGCCCTTTGGAGGGAGGGGCTCTTGTTTGCTCTGCTCTATACCCAGCCTGGCTCTGGTTTCGCAAAGGATAAAGGATTCCTACACTCTGTAGGGTTTTGCAGCTGGCTGGGCAGGGCAGTCACTCCTCTAAGCAGCAGCAGCCATGGGCCCTGGCATTGGCCCACAGAGACCTCATCAGGATGAAGGGTCCTCTGGACCCAAACTTGAGAGGAGCCTCATAAAGTAACTCACGCCATCCACCAGGGACAAGCAAGATGCTGGACAAGGTCAGTCAGAATGATGACAGGATGTCATTTGTACCCACAGAGTGGCACAATCTAGAAACCATAGGCTTAGAGTCAATATTTTTGAGCTAATGTTTGTTGGTTCAGTGTACCACTGAGAAGACATCAGCTGTAAACATGAGATTACATATTACAGACAAATTTCTTTATTTTAATTTGCCCTTCCAAAAGTCTCCTCTCCAGAAGGGCAGACTTGAGCTTGTTCTTTTTCTTCAAGGCAAAGCTCATTATTATGAGTGTTACCATTAAAGGCATCTGTGTACAACTCTGCTTAACAGAGTGGGGATCCTTTCCATTTCTTCCCACCAACCCCTGCTCTCTAGTCTGGCTTGTTTCATAATGTTGCAGTGGAATTACTTTTAAAACATATGTGATTGCATGGATTTGAATATGCAACATGTCACATTAAAAGACTTGCCCCATAACAACTATAGTCATGGAGCAAAACTCTAATATAATACATTAAGCCGTATAATGGATATGAATTCCATTTCACTGGGTTTTTGTTCCATATGCTAAAATTATAAAGGAACTTCACTGAACTTTATGTGCTGCTACTTGTTTTTTTACATTCCTAACATCTCCATTCATTCTTTCATACTGCTCCCTTATTTCTCATACTAAATGGGAATTGTGCAGGATAAAAGATGAGAATTCTCAAAATAAAATTTGCATTTAACTTCAGGTTCAATTGCTTTTTACCTGGGAAGTTAACTAAACTCAAAATACTGTTTGGCAATGACTTTCTGCCATTTCAGATAAATGGAAATCTGTAATCTTTCCACCCACCACACTGTGAAATTGACAACAGTTATTTAGCAGAATGTCCCTGATGAAGTGGTTGCCAGCCTCATCTGCAGAAAGGTGATGAGAATAAAGGTACATTCGAAGGGAAGTAGTTTAGATTAAAAGTCAATAATATAATAGGTCCTAAATATAAGAATTAAAACCATAAACCTCATAGAAGAAAACATAGAGATAAAACTTCATGGCCTTAGATTTGTCAATAGATTCTCAGATATGACACCAAAAGCATGAGCAATAAAAGAAAAATAAGTTGAAATTCATCAAAATTAAAACTTTTGTTCATTGAAGGACATTACCAATAAAGTGAAAAGACAACCAAATAGGAAATATTTACAAATCATGTATCTGATAAAGGTCTAATAGCAGAATATATAAAGAACACTTTCAAAAAACAGCAAAAAGGAAAAAAAAATTAAATAGGTAAAGTATTTGAACAGACCTTTCTCCAAAAAATATACAATGGTCAATGAACACATGAAAGCAGGCTCAACATCATTAGTCAATAGGGGAATACAAATCAAAACCACAATGAAAAAACACACTTACTAGGATGGCGATAATAAAATTGTAAAAAAATTGAAAGAAAGTAGCAAGTGTTGATTAGGATGTGGAGAAATTGGAACTCTCATACATTGCTGGTAGGAATGCAAAATGATTTAGCCACCATGGAAAAGAGTTTGACATTCCTCAAAAAGCTTCACATGGCATCACCATATGGCCCCACAATTCTACTCCTCGATATATACCCAAGTGGATTGAAAACAGGAACTCAAACAAGTACACGTGCATGTGTGTTCATTGCAGCACTATTCATAATTCCTAAAAGGTGGTGAAAACAGCCTGTGTCCATTATGGGTGAATGGGTAAAGAAATTGTTACACAGACATACAATGGAATATTATTTGGGCATTAAAAAGGAATGAAGTACTGATATATGTTATGATATGGATAAACCTCCAAAACTGCTAAGTGGAAGAAGCCAGATGCAAGGGTCACACGTTATATGATTGTTCTTCTATGAAATACCCAGTATAGATAGATTCATAGCAACCAGATGCAGATCGGTGGTTATCATGGACTTTAGGGACAGGGGATGGGGAAACACTGCCTAATGCATGAGGAGTTTCATTTTGGAATGATGGAAATATTTTGCAACTAGATAAAAATGGTGGTTGTACAACACTGTGAATGCACTAAGTGCTACTGAATGATTCACTTTAAAGTGGTTAATTTTATGTTATGTGAATTTTACCTCAATAAACAAAACTACAAGTCCATAATACAAAAGAGAAGTAAGTGGTTGTGAACTGTATAACCAGAACTGCTTAACAAGCACATTTGCGTAATGTCTTCCATTACAGTAGCTCTTAGAGACTGTGATCAGTAATTAGGTTCTAAATGACAAGTAATGTGTCTCACATGCAACTTGGGTTTTGAAAATCAAAATAAGAGAATTAATTGATATTTCTTGTTGTTTTAGGACTCTCAGCTTGTTTCCTCTGGACACAGTAATCCAAGTAAGAAAGGCTTCTCTCTATAGCTTCATATGTGGGGACCGGAGGGTGGAGGGCATGAGGAGGGGAGGTGTGTGCAACAGACAGTAGGTTTAAAAGAATTTCACTAAAACAAAAATTACGTGGGAAAGAAAGAGGGCCATTTGTTTAAGTACTGTCCAATGGATAGGATTCATTTATAGGACATTGAGTGTTCCTCTATCTTTATTCAAGGGATGAAGGACCAAAACAAAAAATGGGGAGTTTCAGAGCCGTCCTAAGAGGAAAGTTATTATAGTTAGTCTCTGGCATATGTGGAGGGCAAACATCAACTAATGAGCTACCTAAATTGAAAAAAAAAAAATGTGTAGGCAAAGAGAACCAGTCAGAAGGCCTCAAGATAAATGGCCTTAGAATCTATGATGGAACCATGCCCTTTTCCAGGGATATAAGCCTATTTGTGGGAAGGAGTTTTTTTAATGAATTCAGTGTCTAATAAAACACATGGGCTCCATCACCAAAGATAGGATATTATCATTCCAGGAAGTAGTGTTCTGATTCTCTTCTTTGACACTACTAATTGGCATTTATGTTTTCTAGAGCATTAAAGATGCATAAGCTACTGTTCATGTCGTGAAAGCATGCCCATAAAGAATGGGCTTTGTTAGTTTCATGACCAGCGAGTTAGCTGAGAGCACCCCTTGACTATTACAAAGCTATCTTTGAACATGAAAATCACTCCGAGCTAGTAAATGTGCCTTTGGAACTGAGGCTCACCCACTCAGCGTCTGTGAAGGCAGAAGGTTTAGGGAGAGAAGACACCCAAACAAATATGTTAGGAAGCCCCAGACTTCTCATGTTCAGCTAGAGAATGGTCAGGGTAGACAGACAGTGTCATAATGATGCATAGACATTGTTACTTAATTATCCCACCCCTGTTTGGGGATTTGTTGTGAGCACCAGCACCAGTGGAGGGATGAAATGCCAAGTGACTTAAAATCTAAAGAAAATTATAAATTCGATAGTAAGGAAAGGAATCAAGGAATCAGAAGAAATGCACGGTTAAGTAGTGAGGTGTGCGGGCATCCACATCCTATGCCCAATGAGCATCCTGAAGAGTTTCCGCTACTTTCCTTGCTGTTCCTGCTCATTTGGATTTAAACAGATCAGGGTGAAGGGAAAATACAACAGATGAATGAATGCATTTTCTCCCAGCTTGGAGTTTTAGACGCATGGAACAAGCAAAAGAGCTGTGAGTCTCTTCTATGTTCCAGCCCCTAGACATACATATTATTTCACTTGATCCTAACAATAACTGTATGAGGTTGGCATTATCATTCCCATTTTACAAATGATGAAAATAAGATTCTGAGGTCAATAACTAGCTCAGGGTCACATGATTTTAAAAATGACAGGTAGGATTTGAATTCAGGGATCTCTGCCCCAAAGGTAACAGTTTCCGTCCTATCACCTTGATCCTAAGAAGGTTGCTTCTGTCATTTCTCTGTGAGTTTCAATTCTTGACTAAGAATTGTATACTGTGATTTTTGTACACATGTTGTGTATTTTTATGGCATATCATAATATTCACATGTTTATACTACAACTTAGATGATGTGAAAGCACATGCCTTCTAGGGAAATGTGGGCTGGCACTTGCCTTATGTGGTACAAAACCCTCTGACATTTCATTGTATAGGGAAATTTGTGATGGTTTTCTCTTTTCTGAAGCTAAAGGGAGTGCTTCTGTGTACTTTTCAAGTAAACCTTCCTCATAAAGTCAAGCGCATGTATAAAAAGGTTAGTATCACTGATTAAAAATCTGAGCATTCTCTGTAGATCATAGCACATTTGAAACTCTAAGAGAGCTAATCCCACTATTTCTTGTGCTGTTTCTTATATTTGGTTTGGAATCATGACAGTTTGGAATGTTTTTGGAATCATGACTCCAATAAATATGTAGAAAATAGAAAAAAATCTGAATTTCAGAAAAACCAAATACAAAACGTGTATGTGTGAATGAACAAACTAACTTTCCATACTTTAGGTTAGTTTTTTCTTTTTGAAATTAGAAAAACTATATTATGTAGATTCTAAGGGAAAAGAGTGTATAAATTAAACAATTGTTTAAATCCAGATCTTTTACAAGATAGATACATAAGTTTACTGAACTGCTGATTAATATTATAAAAGAGAAGCTTAGTAAGCATTGAGAAACTTAAGTATTAAAATAGACGATGTATGTTTACATTTCTTAAACATTACAAGTATCCTGTTCAAGTGGCAGGCTGAGCGTCAGCACATCTTCCCATCCCTTCAGAATCCGCATAAGTAACCATAAAGCTATAGTGATGGAGATAAATCCATAATAGCTCTGAGAACAAGAAGGGATGCCACCGACAATCCAGAAATTCATTTGAGTTCCTGGGAAACAGAGGTAGAAGGACCACACTGTCAGTTAGTCCTGGGTCATGACCCAGGAGAAAGAAGGAAAACAATGAAACTAACAGGAACCGGTCCCAGTGGTGGTGGGAGCTCCAAGAGACGACAGATGGCCACTCAACCCAATGGAGACCAGGCGTGGATGTAGGCAGTGACAGGAGCATGTGGGCCATTCTCCCACCCACAAATGCCCCCCATCATCCTAATTGGTTCTCATGCAGAGCATTCAGTTTAATTTTCCTCCCAGAAAGCCCAAAAGACCAAAAAACATAGTGATACTTGCTAAGAAAATAAACAGCAGACTAGAACTAGTTGGAAGCTGACACCTAGGAGAAAAGTAGAATAGATTCTGAGATAAGAAAACTAAGACCTTAAAAACAGACATACATGGGAGGAGGGAGAACAGTCAACTATTCTCAAGAAGAAAATAAGCAAAATGCTGCATACCCAGAGTAATGTACTTCCAATTTTTGTCGGGGGTGTGAGAAGAGAGTCAGGACTTACAGCTTGCCTCGAGGCCTCTCTTTTCCTGAACCCTAGATAAAGCATGTCCACTTTCACAGAGCTCTAAATCAGGCTTTCTTACAAGGGAAAGGTGTGTTAGGAAAGTAGAGCAGTATACAAATGTAGAAAATCCACACCAATTACCTTTATCAACCGTTACCATTCAGCAATGGGAACACGTAACCCCTGGGCACCAAAGGAAAGAACTGGCCCAGAGGTCATCAGTCCACTTAATTCAAGGGACAGAAGAAAAAGTTTTCATGTGTCATTACAGTCTTCAGAAACATTTGTAATTATTTGTATTTAATGAAAAGAGAATAGATTGGTATGAAAAAGAATCAGTTACAAAATAAATGATCACTTGAGAATTTAAAACATGGTCAATAAAATTTAGGAATTTAATAGAAACCATAGGTATAGCTACAGTCTAGAGCCTGGAATATAAGGTTGAAACTCTTTTCTGAATATAAAGCATGAAAGGAAGTTAAGATACATGGATGACCAATCAGGGTGGAAAGGTCAAAATCCAGCTAATAGTAGTACCAGAGAAAGAAAGAAAATGAAAAAGATAAATGACAGTAGAAATAGAATTCCAAGGGACATGAGCAATTCACTGTCAAAAATACTTATGTACTAGGAAAAAAGACCATAAACAAGAGCAAGGAAAGACAACAGATAGCAGAGAATTAGATAGAACTGCTAGGACCTAAGATAGTGGAATTAACAAGCCCGGAATATAAAATAAGAGGGCTTTTTAATTTCCAGAAATAAAAGAGAGGCTTGAAAATGTGGTAAAGAACAAAAAGATTTGAAGTACTAATCAGAACCTCTAGAGGGGAAAAGATATGGCAGAAATTAAAATTTCTTTCATCAGATTTAACAACAGATTAAGCACAGCTGAAGAAAAGGATTAATGAATTGGGAAATTGAACTTAAGAAATTATCTAGAATGCAGCTCAAGAGACAGAAATGGAAAATACAAAATGGAAGTGTAAGTAGAATTCTAGAAAGAGAAAAGGAAATAATAAAGGAGATAGTGGCTGAACATTGTGCAGAATGAAAGACACTGAGCCACAGATTCAAGAAACCCCAATGAATATCAAACAGGCTAAAGAAAAAGAAGTCCACACTGGATACATTATAGTCAAAACTGCAGGTCACGTAAAGAAAAAAAATCGTAAAATACTCTTTAATACCTTCAAAGAAGCAACAATTAAACCTCTAATTGACTTCTTAAACAGAAGCAGTGGGAGCCAGCAGAGAAATTATAAGTTCACTTTTGGACATGTGGAAGTTGAAAGCTGATTCTCAAATTTATTTGATAGGACAAAGGGCTATGGACAGCTCAGACACTTCTAAAAAGAAGAAGGTTGGAGCTTTGCTTTACCAATATTAAAAATAAATAAATAGTTTTAGCTAAGTAATCAAGACAACAAAAGACAGATTGAGCAATGAAACAGAATAGAAAAATCCAGAAATAGACCCAAATATGAATACTAGATGCATAAGAGAGCTGATAATATAGACCAGTGGAGAAGGAATGGGCTTCTTAATAAGCAGCACCATAATAATTGGTTACCAAGAGGGAGGAAAATGAAATTAATCCCTACCCGGTGTCATATACAAAACTATATCAGGTATTTTTGAAAACACCTAAATGTGAAGAGTAAAAGTATGTGCTTCCAAAAGATAATACAGAATATCTTTCTGATGTATTTCTTATATAAAACAAGTGTCAAATAAAAGAAACTGTTGATAAATTAAAGTATATTAAAATGTAGTACTTATAATCATCCAAAGACACCAGAAAAAGAGTCACAAGACACTAGGAAAACTTACTTGAGATGTGTGTGTAAGTATATAACATTTTTATCAAAGCAATAAAATGTTTCTGTGAATTAAAAAGAAAAATACTACTGCAAAAATACATTTTAAGAACTGAAAAGAAATGTCCCAGAAGAGGAAGCACAAAATATCCTCCTCATCAGAACTCAGAGAAATGCAAACAATGCAACAAAATTGCATGGTACATTATTAAATCAGAAAAACACTTTGAAAGTTTAACTATATAGGAATTTGAAAACCAGTTTAGGATTCCCTGGTAAAGTTGGGCATATGTACGCCCTACATCCCAGAAATCCTAACATGCGCCTGAGGAAGGATGCCCAGGAATGTTTGTAACTATGTCATTCATAATGGAAACCCCTAAATGTCCATCAGGAGAAGAATGACTAAGAAAATCACAGTAGGTACTTATAAGGCAACACTGCCCAGCAGTGGGGATGAGCAGATCAAAGCTGCCGTGCGTGATGATGGCTGAATCTAAAACTGCTAACACTGAGTGACAGAAGTAAGTCTCAGAAGAATGCAGACAGTATGATCTCACTCACATACAATTTAAAATCAGAAAAAACTAAGGAATATTTTATTTAGAATAGATACATGAGTGGTAAAAACTATCAAGAAAAGACCAGGGAGTGATTAACCAAAAATTCCATTACTAGATAGCTGGTGGGAAAGAGCTGGAAGCACAGGAGATATCTGGGTGATTTCTTGGCAACACCCATTTTCTGGCCTGGAATGTGTTTTCACAGTTAACTCATTGGTTAAATTTTTAAAGCTGTATGTACACTTCCATATACATATGTATTCTTATACATGTAGAGTGCGTGCTCTATTTAACATTTTTTAGGAAAAGTGTAGCCTTTACTTGAGACAGATTAACCTGTGGCATGACGCAATACAAGAATGAGAATCCATTTGACTTAAACACTGGGAATACTTGCCTTCATTTGGGTTTAGTGGCATTCCCTTCTGTACAAGTCCAGTCCCACTACTTTGTTCTTTACTATTATTTATATTTGTCATAATTTTGTAAGTGCTGCTGTTGGTTTGTAATTTTTCTAATTGGCCTATAGGCAATTCCAAAAATTAAATCATTAATCAAGTTAATATTAATGAGGGTGGCTCATTAATAATTAATGACCAGAATATAAATATTTTAAATCTTGGCTATGTGGAAGGACAGGTATAGCTGTACAGTGTTGTATGGGACAGAGGGAGGGAAGGAAAACTGCGTAAGTTTCCTCATTTCACATAGTGTAAAAGAGATACATCAGAAGTTGATCCATCAAGAAATAGAAGATTAAATTTATTTAAATTCATAAATAACCACTTGGGGCACTAAAAGTATTAATAGAACTAAATAAAAGTTGTAAGGAATTGGGAGGTGGTAGTATATTAAATACTTCATCTCTCATCTTTCATATCACAAATCATTACACACTTTCTGAAATAAGTGTATTACTTAGCGTGATGGTTGAAGGGCTAACAAAACTTAAATCAAAAGCAAGCAGTCATTACCTTTTCTCTACTGTTCAAATTGTTTTACTGTGACCATGATTACTTTCATTACAAAGGAAAGTCGTAGTACAGCAAAACTTTCCTCTGCAGCAGATTACAGCCTAATGCAGATATAGTTTGATTTCCTTTTCAAAATCTTCTTCAGTCCCTCTCATAGCCATATCAATGGAGAGAGCAGCAGACATTTTACGTGTTTAGAGGACATGAATTAGGTATTGTTTATCTGTCTGCTTACCACACAGAGTGCCCCACATGTAAGTCCTTGGTACACTTATTGGATTCAAGATGTAGTGAACTGTTACTTTTTTAAAAGTGAATATTGGAGCCCTCCCACTGTTTCATACCTCAAATTGTACCTCCATCTCAGTGGTGAATGTCCCTTACTCGTCTTCTCTCACTGTGGCACAGGATTCTGTATGAGTGATAGGGCATCATGCAGAAGATATACACCAAGTAGGTATTATATGTCAGTACTGTACTGTGGAAGGCTCAGGTAGACAGGGACTGAGTGTCACATTGCAAGTTCACATTCAACATACATACATCCATGCATATCTGCTCTGCTGGGTAGCTGCTCCCTCCATCAATATGGCTGTGAGAGGGACTAGAGAAGATCTTGAAAAGGCCAGCACAAATTCAGCTGAAAGAACCAGGATAACCCCAAACAGTCTTTTCTGGTGGCTGCACGAAAATATCTCCTGTGCACCCAACTAAAAAAATTTTTAAATCTCTGGTTGTGAATTTTCTAGCCCACATTCATCATTTTCCTTTGGGGCCAGATAAAGAGACTGTGATTCTTAATGGCTTACACACTCAGACATCAAGTTAAGTTCAGGAATTGCATCACCTAAAATTTCAGGATACTTGGAAGAAATTTTGTGTTTTATTCTTTCTGAAGGACATAGTTTCAATCCCTGTCTTCATCCTGAGCTTACTTTTCCCCAGAAAAGTTAGTTCTTTACTGGCACTGAAGCTGCTGACAACACTCACTGTCAGACTGTCCATAAATGCCCTGTTTAGCCCTATCATATCCTTCCTATTCTGTTTTCCCTGTTGCCACAACAAAAGCGCTGCTAAGAGCAGAGATCATCAGCTCAGTTTCATCTCTGCTCTGACCTAGCCTGCGATTCCTGCAGCCCCCAGGTCCCATGTGCAATAAGGCCTGTGTCCTCTCAACCTGCGGGCTATTTGGCAGCAGTGTTGGTCAAGGTAAAACATATTTATTCAAACATCCAAACAATGTCTTCGTTTATATTACTAATTTCCTGGGATGGTTTTTTTTTGGACAGAAGTTGTTTGGAAATATTTACTGCTGCCTACCGCTGCTCAGCTTGCTGTTTTACACTCCTGATCATGACTGTGTGAGTGTAACTACTAGTGGCTAGAGGCTGGGAAAAGTAACCAGTCTCTACAAATGAGGGGGGAAAATATATATCAATAGGTTTGAGGAAAATTAAACCTCCACTTATGTCTGTCTTACCTAATGCAGGTGTTAACTTCTCTCTATTTTGGGATTCTGGCAGGAATTGTAATTAATCAGTGCAAGAGTGATTCTAAAAGGTACTAAATTAGGTTATTTTCCAGTACTAAAGCCAGTTGATGAGGCCTTGCAGGTCTCCTAAATAAGTATAACACAGAGTGGCCTAGAAGATAAATATAATAAAGAAGAATAAGCTTTAAAGCAAGTGTCTTAGTTTGCTGCCTCTATTTTTATTTCAGTGTGGATTCGTATGCATTGGGCTTTGTCTAATTCGTGTTTCTTATCAAGGCAGTTAAATAGACATGGAGACTTTTTAACAAACTGGCTGTCCTTGGTGGTTCTGGTACTGTGGAGCTACATTAGCACAGAGATACATCTGAGATAGATATGTGAACTCTGTATAACCGTGTCTCCTTTTTCTCACAACTGTTCAATCTCCTATAAGAAAAAGAGGAGAAATTGTAGGGTTTTGCTTTTGAGATTAGTTTGAATGCTGTCTTCAGAATGTGTTCATCATGTAATTGAGGGGTCATTCCTGAGATTAGCATGACCACAAGCTAATGCTGACAGCTGACAAAAGGGCTGGTACCGAGCATAGGCCAAAGGCCCGAAACAGTAGGCTGAGGGATTCTGGGAGATCTCCAGGCCCAGCCTGAAAGAGCAAAGCAAAGCAAGTTGCCACCATCGGGACCATTTCTTACAACCCACAATCTTCTCCTCCATCTTCTAGGTTCAGCACTGTGCACCACCATAACCACAGCTAACTCACTCACAGTCATGACCCTTCTCCCTCCATCTCCTAGCCTCAAGGAAATAAAAAGAATAGTTCTACAAAATGAGGATGCATGATGAAAACCATCAGTGATAAAGGATCTGAGAATTGCACTGTGTCTATTACTAGAGAATGTGCCCTTCAAAACTACAAAAAGTGAAGTGACTCCAGGCTCCCTAAATTAAAATCTGTTCAATCCTCCATGACCACAGACTGCAGAAACATTTCTTCAACTAGACCTTCAGATGATCAGGAAGAATTTCTGGTTTACATCTTACTCTGTGTTAATTCAGGGACCCCAGAACCTGCTGTCAGGGCTTTCAGTGGAGTGTACTTCTCGGGGATCTATGGTGCAATCCCAGGGTTCTGTAAATTCTCTCCTCCAAATTCTGATACAGCTTAATCTGGTTTGGCTTGTGTTCACAGAAGAGATCAAAGTTCAAAATGCCTTGCATTTAGATTGCTAATGTAGTTTATTTCCTTAAACTTTCTGTAAAATGAAGTGGAAGGAAAAAGATTCCATCTGTAAGATATTCATCTTTTGGCAAAGTCTCTACTCTGAGCCTTTGGTTGTTTGCAAACAGCTCCTCGGTACCTACTCACAGATCCATGCCTGGGCAATTACATTACAGCAGACGAAATTTTGCAAATCCAGTTCTCAGGCAATAAAAAGATGTTTTAAAAGCCTCCTGTACATTTTGAAAGATTGTTAATAGGAGCGTGGAAATATATTTAATCTCTTAAATCTGGAGGACAATAACACTCACATGTTGGTATTTTTTCTGCTTCCTTTTTAAGAGAAAGGTGACGCTGAGCCAGAGAGTCCAGACAATGGTACATCGAATACATCGTAAGTGTCTTTCCTGTTTCTATCTGAGATGACTGCTCTTTAATATGCCTCTAATATGAAACAGTGCAGGCATCTTGTAATGGCAGGACTACTAACGGAGAGAAGACTTTTGGTTCTCTTTCTTGTGATGATGTCTTTTTAAATGCTGTTGGTTGCAGCTGTGTTTTGAGGTCTTTCTTATGCTTTAGCACAGAGTCCTCTTAAACACGCACATGCTCCTCTTTATAAAATAGAAATGTAAAGAAATTTCAGGGTGTGCGTAGTGGTGGAGAAGGGAGACCAACCCTTTAGAAGGCACTTGGAGACTTTTAGCACTATCATAAAAAACTGCAGAACTTTTTGCGCATACTGGGAGATTATCTGTCCTTACACACCTAAGGGGTACCAATGTCATTTTAAAAGCCTGCCATCTCATGTGCATACAGTGAGACAACGAATTTGACCGGATCTGTACTGTTGGAACTCAACCAGGAGTTGGGAGGGGTGCAAGTTGTAGCACTCCAAAATCTCATGACTATAGACTATCTACGGTTAAAAGAACATATGGGATGTGAACAGATCCCAGAAATGGGCTGCTTTAATTTGTCTGATTGTTCAAGTACAGTTGGACAATATCCATCATATCATAGATAAATTTTCACAAATGCCTAGGGTGCCTAAATGGTTTTCTTGGCTTCACTGGAGATGGATGGTAATTATAGATTTGCTTTGTTTATGTCACCATATTCCAATTATGTTAATATGTGTGTGCAAATTAGTTAGTAGTTTAAAAGCTATACATACTTAAGGTACTCTACAAGAAGATATGTCAAAGAAATAATCAATCCTCCCATGTTTCCTTCCATATGCTACATCTATAGCTTTTCTTCTTCCTTCCTAATTACAACCCTTAAATAGAATTCGTGCCTCATATCGAATTTACCGAGTATCATAATTCCTCCAGGTGGTAAAGATACCTCGAGACAAGTGCTGGGCATAGAAGCCACAGGGCATAAATCTGCAAAGAAGTAAAAAGCTAACCTTTTCAAACAATATGGCTTCTCTCTCACTTACCAACTTTACATTTCCCCTGTATGGCACCCGGAAGATGACTGGTTAGCCAGAGACGGGTAAGATTCCTCAAGGGAGGAACAACCTAAGACAGGCACAGTCGCAGGGGGGCCATCAGGTGAGAATTTGGGGATCAACAGAGGTGAGGCTCAGAACCTCACCCCCCCTGCTTTGAGAGAAATCTTCTGCATCCGTGGATGTCTTGCTGCCCTTGTCTAGCCTGGATTAATACTTAGTCCATAGGCACACACCTGATCATCTACAGTTGCCCTCTTACAGCACTAAACTATGTTTTCTACCTTTATCTTGCATCTACCTACCACTTCAGCATTTTATTAAAAATAAAAATAATAATAATAATAGAGGGAGAAATGTGGGATCAACATATAAATCAAGTACAAAAATCAAATGAATATTCATATTTGACCTGATTGTTTATAGGTCATAATGCGTGATCAAAACCGAAAGTTTCTGTGATGAATGCCCTTGTACTATTCACCATGTAAGAATATATTCACTACGTAAGAATTCGTTCACCATGTAAGAACTTGTTCGTTATGCTTCAGAAGATTGGAGACTGACGAGAATTAGGCTTGAGATGGATTAATGATTGTACATTGAGCATTGACTCCCCTATACTGAATTTTATTGTTGTTAACAACCATTTGATCAATAAATATGAGAGATGCCCTCTCAAAAAAAAAAAAAAAAGCCTGCCATCTGCAACCTTACCTCTGAATAATGTGAAAAATGCAATTATAGGTATCTCTGGACTCTCAAGAGTTTATGCTTTGAATTAACAAATGTAGTCTTAAAAAGATAGGAAAAAGCACTTACGAAGCACGTGTTCCTCACTCTTTTGTCTTTTTCCTCTCAGTACTCGTTTTTCAAGTTCAATTTGACACCAAATTTATACACCAAAGTTTACATAAAATCAATTCATAAGCTAACAAATTATTTTAGCTCTGCAGGAATCATTAACAAGTTTGCCCTTAAAATCTTTATTTTGATCACTCTGAGAAGTGAAATATGTTTTCTTAATAAGACAACGTAGTTTACCTGTAGGTAGACCAGTGCTCTTATTACTAAGAATTTAAAATATTATTCATTAGAAATCAGTGTGTGATATAATATTATTGAGTATCTTATTTTGTCCAAGAGTTGTTTCTCAGTCTAGAAAGATCCTTTGGTTTGCATAGAATGGCTATATATTTCATTAAGGACATGATTATATTTGTGTCTTTCTTAAGGTATTGCCCTAAAAGATAAGTAGTTCAACTGTCATGATTTCTGATCACATAATGAATGTGACTTTTCTTAAATGATTAGACTCTTACTAATTTTTAAATTTTTGTGCTGCAAAATATAATGGGAAAGGGTTTTAATGCCACCTGGAGGCATTCTAGAGAACTGAAAAGAGTAGAACCATTTAAAAATGTGATTCTTTTGAGAAATATTTGAGTCTGAATAAGAATTTATGCAACTAGAATAGCAGCTATTTGGGAGTCAGTTTTATTTTGCATACATAATTTTATAAAGTGCTAATTATTATAGGAACATTTTTTCAAATTATCATTAACAAAATTGTTTGAAGACCAGACAAAGGAACATACAAAAATATGTTGGAAAGCCACTAACATCTTACATGTAATTTTATAAATTTTAAAATCGCATTCAAGAGACACCAATTTTTTTTCTTTTCTTTTCTTTCTAAGTTTTGTTTTTAATTTTATATTGATATCATTAATCTACAATTACATGAGGGTCGTTATGTTTACTAGACTCCCCCCATCACCAAGTCCCCCCCACATACCCCATTACAGTCTTTGTCCATCAGTGTAGTAAGATGCTATAGTAAGTCACTACTTGTCTTCTCTGTGTTGCACAGCCCTCCCCATGACCCCCCCTCATTATACATGCTAATCATAATGCCCCCTTTCTTTTTTCCACCCTTATCCCTCCCTTCCCACCCATCCTCCCCAGTCCCTTTCTCTTTGGTAATTGTTAGTCCATTCTTGGGTTCTGTGATTCTGCTGCTGTTTTGTTACTTCAGTTTTTTTCTTTGTTCTTTTACTCCACAAATGAGTGAAATCATTTAATACTTGTCTTACTCCACCTGGCTTATTTCACTGAGCATAATACCCTCTAGCTCCGTCCATGTTGTTGCAAATGGTAGGATTTGTTTTCTTCTTATGGCTGAATAATATTCCATTGTGTATATGTACCACATCTTTATCTATTCATCTACTGATGGACACTTAGGTTGCTCCTAATTCTTGGCTATTGTAAATAGTGCTGCAATAAACATAGGGGTGCATATGTCTTTTTGAAACTGTGCTGCTGCATTCTTAGGGTAAATTCCTAGGAGTGGAATTAATGGGTCAAATGGTGTTTCTATTTTGAGCTTTTTGAAGAACCTCCATACTGCTTTCCACAATGGTTGAACTAATTTACATTCCCACCAGCAGTGTAGGAGGGTTCCCCTTTCTCCACAACCTCGCCAACATTTGTTGTCTTTTGGATGGTGGCGATCCTTACTGGTGTGAGGTGATACCTCACTGTGGTTTTAATTTGCATTTCTCTGATGACTAGCGATGTGTAGCATCTTTTCATGTGCCTCTTGGCCATCTGAATTTCTTCTTTGGAGAACTGTCTGTTCAGCTCCTCTGACCATTTTTTGATTGGATTATTTGCTTTTTGTTTGTTGAGGTGTGTGAGCTCTTTATTTATTTTGGATGTCAACCCTTTATCGGATCTGTCATTTATGAATATATTCTCCCATACTATAGGATGCCTTTTTGTTCTGTTGGTGGTGTCCTTTTCTGTACAGAAGCTTTTCAGCTTAATATAGTCCCACTTGTTCATTTTTGCTTTTGTTTCCCTTGCCCGGGGAGATATGTTCATGAAGAAGTTGTTCATGTTTATGTCCAAGAGATTTTTGCCTATTGTTTTTTCTAAGAGTTTTATGGTTTCATGGATTACATTCAGGTCTTCGATCCATTTTGAATTTACTTTTGTGTATGGGTCTAGACAATGATCCAGTTTCAATCTCTTACATGTAGCTATCCAGTTTTGCCAACAGCAGCTGTTGAAGAGGCTGTCATTTCCCCATTGTATGTCCATGGCTCCTTTATTGTGTATTAATTGACCATATATGTTGGGGTTAATATCTGGACTCTCTATCCTGTTCCACTGGTATGTTGGTCTGTTCTTGTACCAGTATTAAATTGTCTTGATTACTATGACTTTGTACTAGAGCTTGAAGTTGGGAAGCGAGATCCTGCTGCTTTATTCTTCCTTCTCAGAATTGCTTTGGCTATTCGGGGTCTTTTGTGGTTCCATATGAATTTTAAAACTATTTGTTCCAGTTTGTTGAAGAATGCTGTTGGTATTTTGATAGGGATTGCATTGAATCTGTATATTGCTTTAGGCAGGTTGGCCATTTTGACAATACTAATTCTTCCTAGCCAAGAGCATGGGATGAGTTTCCATTTGTTTATGACCTCTTTAATTTATCTTAAGAGTGTCTTGTAGTTTTCAGAGTATAGGTCTTTCACTTCCTTGGTTAGGTTTATTCCTAGATATTTTATTCTTTTTGATGCAATTGTGAATGGAATTTTTTTCCTGATTTCTCTTTCTGCTAGTTCATCATTAGTGTATAGGAAAGCAACATATTTCTGTGTATTAATTTTGTATCCTGCAACTTTGCTGAATTCATATATTAGACCTACTAGTTTTGGAGTGGAGTCTTTAGGGTTTTTTATGTACAATATCATGTCATCTGCAAATAGTGACAGTTTGACTTCTTTACCAATCTGGATGCCTTGTATTTCTTTGTTTTGTCTGATTGCCGTGGCTAGGACCCAGGAGACACCAATTTTGTTAAGTTCTTCCTGTATGAATTTCTAAAAAGTTCATGCTCTATAAGAATTGGTTTGCATACCTCAGTACTTTATAAAAATACATATGTTGTCTGAGGAGTGACTTTTAAAACCTCTGGAGATTTGAGAATGGTGAAAGCTTGGCGCATCATCCCATGTATCTGTCTCTTTAAACACAGCAACTCCTTGGTCATCTGTCTCACATCCGGCCTCTTGAACTGGAAATAGCAGAACTAAAGTCTGCAGTTGCAAGAATCTCAAAAGTGGAGCATTCTGGATGTGTGCTTCTCAAAGAGCCCTCAACCAGCAGTTCTGTTATAGTTAGGCAAGAGGAGCAGCTTATTTTGAATAGAGTTAGGACTCAGAATGCCTGAGATTTGGCTAGTCCTTTATGTTCTTAGTGTGGTCCCTTATTGGGCTTTATTTAGGTAGGCAGGTGGGGCAGGGACAGTATCTTTATTTTATATACAGTGAGCCTAAGGATCAGAAAAGCCATTCAACTTAAGTGAAAAGAATTAGGACACAAATCTGCAGACATCTTGCTTTTCTGTCTGTTTTCCATACTAAGTGGCCAGTGGATCTTAGGAGACAAAGCAAAGCCATAAGTCAGAGTCAGGTAAGAAACTGGGATCAGTTATTTGTTAAAGGAAAGTGAATTAATTTGCTAGAGCTGCTGTAACAAAGTGCTACAGACAGAATGCCTTAAACAACAGAAATTTATTGTCTCATAATTCTGGAGACCAGAAATCTAAACCTGTCAGTAGGGTTGGTTTCTTCTGTGAAGGAAGGATCTGTTCAGGCCTTGTTCCTTGTTTGGCAAATGGCTGTCTTCTCTCTGCATTTCTTCACATCATCTGCCTTCTCTGTGTGTGTGTCTATGTCCAAATTACACATTAAAAAAAATAGTCAATTATATTGGATGAGAGCCCACCCTAATAACCTCATTTTAACTGTTTACCCCTGTAAAGACTCCATCTCCAAAAAAGGTCACATTCTGAGGTACTAAAGGTTAGGATGTCAATGCATGAATTTTGATAGGAAACCATTCAAACCATAACATTAAGGTTCAGAGCATTCAGAATGATTCAGAAATCAGTTCCGCAGAACCAGGAGTGTACAGATGCCAGAAGATGGGACAAGGAGAGAACCTAAGTAAAGCAGACCAAAAATTATGAGCTCCATGAGAGCAGAAGAGGTGAAGCAGAGCAAAGGAAACTGTAAATGATGTATATACAAGGTACTGGGAAGAATACCTCTTTCACATTCTTGGTTTGGTGGGACAAACACCTTCAGTAATGCCTATACATCCCTCTGTATAATTCCATGACTCTGTGAGTCATTTAAAGCCATCACATGGGTTTAAATTGTAGTATAATATTGGGAAACTCCAGACAGTTCATTTCCTAAAGAAGCATCTTCCTTGCTGGCCTCTTTTAAAAGCAGGAGATTAGCATTATTTATAGTGGCCAAGACATGGGAACAAAGTGTCCATTGATGGATGAATGGATAAGGAAAATGTGGCTTACACACACACACACACACACACACACACACACACACAATGGAATATTACTCGGCCATAAAAAAGAAAGAAATCCTGCCATTTTTGCCAGTGGATGTACCTAGTGGGCATTGTGCTAAATGAAATGTCAGAGAACTGCAGATACCATATGATCTCACGTATACATAGAATCTAAAAATAAAGCATAAATATAGAGAACGGATTGGTGGTTGCCCAAGGCAAGGATGAGGAGTGGGTGAAATGGGTGAAAGTGGTCAAAACATCTAGTTATAAAATATATAAGTCCTGGAGATATAATGTGCAGCATGGCAATTACAGTTAACATTACCGTACTGTGTATTTGAAAGTTGCTAAGAGAATAGATCTTAAAAAGTTTTCATCACAAGAGAAAAGATTTGTTAACTGTGTGCTGTGTTGGATGTTAACCAGATATTGTGATGATCATTTCACAATATATGTGCATATCAAATCATTATGTTGCATGCTTAAAATAAATAAGTAAACAAAAGCAGGAGTTTAATTATGATAAGCTTTAGACAGTCATTGCCTGGTAGGACAAAGTAGTCTAGATAACATCTGAGGATTTCTTCAGGATATATTATTTAATAACCTTATGAGTATTCATAAAGAAAAAGGTACAGTTTATTCTTAACACAAAAATAAATATAAAATTTCTGTGAGAGTTCCAGTTATGTCATTAATAAAAGAGCTTATACTGGATTAAATCTCCTGCAGAAAATTATAAACTCTGGAGAACATATTTTTAAATATTCGAAGGCATTAAAGGCTAGCTAAAAGAAAGCAGAAAATCTGGGAATTTGATCCTTGGAAGAAATAAATTGGACTGGGTGAGATCTGCATTTATGCAGCTTCTTCCTGAAGGGCATGACCCAGTCCACAAAAAGCAACTGAAATTCAAGGAGAAAGCCATAATCATATTAGCTGGAGGTATCAGAGGATGGAGGTCAGAGCTGTAAGGGTGGCTGGGATTTAAGGGGGGAAATTCCAGAAAGAAGGGAGCCGTAGAGAAGAGATCTCCAATTCTTTATATAGATTCCCCTCAATCCTTGGAGAATTCTTAAACTGCATATCTGTGGGGGATTATGCCAATGAGCCTAATGGAAAACAATAGCTAGAAAGAGCAGAGATTTCAACTGCTGCTTACTGTCTACAGTTACTGCCTGTAGAGTTTAGAATTTGAATTCCACTCAAGTTGTAGGAGCTCAGTAAACCCCTTGGGTTTTCTTTTGAAACCTCGGAAGGCCCATGCCTTAAAAATAAAGGATTCATCCTAAAACTAAAGGCAAAACCAAAAAGGATCATAACAAAATGTAACACTAAGCATCCAGGAGTTCAAGGTGATCAGCTAGTAATTTGTCAGACACAATAACAACAACAACGAAAAACATTGCTTAAAGGAAGAAAACAGACTCTAGGCATTTCTATAACAGCATTTACAAGAGTCATACCTAATGAAAAATTAAAGGATATGTGCAGAAATAGGAAAATATGATCCATAATCAAGAATAAAAGTAGCCACTATAATAGACCTTGAAGTGGCCTAGATGTTGGAAATTTCAGAAAAGAATTTTAAAGCAGCTATAAAAATACGTTGAAGGATGTAAAGGAAAAATGGTTGTAATGACTGAAAGAAGGGAAATCTTAGCAAGGAAATGGAAACTAGAAAGCAAAACCAAATGAAAACTCTGAATATTTGAAGTGAAAATATAACTAGATAGCTAGTAAGAATTATCTAACTAAAGAACAGTAAAAATAAAGGTTTTGAAACAATGAACAGAGCCTCAGTAAATTATAAAGTACTCAAATGTATATGTAATTGGAGTCCCAGAAGGAAAGGACAGAGGAAATAAACCAGAAAAAAGTTATTTGAAATAATAGCTAAAAGCTTCCCAAACTACGTGAAAACATTAGCTTATAAATATGAGAAGTTTAGCTAAGGCTGAGCAGAATATATACAAATAAAGCCACACCTTGAAACATAACTTATAGTAAAACTGATAAAAACTAAAGATAAAAATAAAATCTTGAAAGTCACCAGGGAAAAATGACAGAATATGTACAGGGAACAGTGATACAGTTAAAAGAATGATTGCCAACACAAACTACAGAGGCTAGAATACAATGTAAAAACATGTGTAAAGTGCTCAAAGACAAATGGAAAAAAAAAGATAAGGAACTATCAAGCCAGAATTCTAAATCTAGCAAAAAAAAGGAAGCCTTCAAATCAAAAGGTGAAATAAACATATTTTTGGATACCAAAATCTGAGATAATATGTTCCAGGAGGCCTGAAGAACTACAATAACTGGTAAAGGAAATTTGTCAGGCTGAAGGGTAATAATAGCAGATGTAAGCTCAGACCTACAAGAAGGAGGTATTCACAGGAAATAATAGATATAAGTGTTGTTAAATGTAAAAAATAAACTATTGTTATGTGGGATTTGTGATGTATATAGATGTAAAATATATGACCAAAAAAAAACAGAGCAAATTGAATTGCTCAGGTTCTTACATTTTGTGTTAAGTGGTATATTGTTAAATCTAAGCAGACTGTAGGTAAGCATGCATAATATAATACCTAGGAAAAAACACTAAAAACAAATACCTTAAAAAAGCATAGCTAAAAAGTCACTGGAAGAATTAAAATACCAAAAAATAGGTTAATACAAAATATGACAGGGAGGAAAGAATAGAAACAAAAAACAGAAGGTGTAAATAGAAAAATCATAAACCTAAACCCAGCCATATCAATAATTACATCAAGTGAAAATGAACTACAGACTTTAATTAAAAGGCAGTGGCTGTCAGACTGGCTATAAGGTCAAGACTACAAGATCGTCAATTTAAATACAAAACACAAATAGTTTAAAGCCAGAAGACAGAGAAGATAGATGTGTAAACCATAAGCAGAAGGAAGGTGGTGTGTCACTTTTAATATTGCCAAATAGACTTCAAGACAAAGGGTACTAGAAGATGTAAAAAGGATATTTCATCATGCTATAAAGGTCATTTAGTAAGAAAGAATATCAATCATAAATATGTACATATTTACTAACAGCTCTTCAAAATACATGAAACAATGACTGACAGGACTGTAATAATATTGTAGATATTTAACACCCCTTTCTTCAATAGTCAGTAGAGAAATTAAACAAAATATTAGCAAGTATGTAGAATATTTTAACATCATCAACCACTTTGATGTAATTGACACTTATAGAACTTCATATCCAACAAGTACAAGATATACACTCTTATCAAGCACACATGAAGAATTCACCAACATAGACCTTACTGTAAGGAATAAAAAGTATCAATAAATTTCATAGGATCAGTATCTTGTAGAGTATGTTCAATGATCACAGTTTTGTAAGTCAATGGCAATGAAATATCTAGAAAATCCTAATACTTAGAAGTTAAATAACAGTTGTAAATAGTCTTTGAGTTAAAGAATGAATCAAAAGAGAAATTAGAAAGTAATTTTAACTGAATGAAAATGAAAGTACAATTTCTGAAAATGTATAGGATTCACTAAAACAATAGCACAACAAAAAGGAAATGTATAGCTTTACATCCTTATATTAGAAAAGAACTGTTAAATATTAATAACTTAGATTTCCACTTTAAGAAGCTAGAAAAAGAATAAACTAAACCCAAGATAATTAGAAAGAAGTACATAATAAATGTAGAAAGATTAAGAAATAATAGAGAAAACTAGTGAAGTCAAAAATTGTTTCTTTTAAAAAGTAAATAAAATTAACAAAACACTCATGAAGTCGACTAATCAAGAAAAAAAAAGGGAAAATACAAATTACCAACATCAACAGTGATAAAAGGACATCATCGCATATCCTATGGAAATTTAAACAGTAATAACTGTATATTATGAACTGTGTCCTGCCAATTAATTTGACAACTTAGATGAAAGAGTCAAGTTCCTTGAAAAATTCAATTTACCATAAGAAGAATTAGAAATTGCCACAAGAAGAAATAGAAAATGTGAATACTATTAAAGAAATTGAATTTAGCAAGAGAATATAGCCAATAGTTCTGTCACATCTTTCTATGTTGATGGATAGTAACTGCACTAATTGGGGTGAGCATTTAATAGTGTATGTAACTGTTCAATCACTATGTTGTAGACTTGAGAGCAGTGTAATATTATATATCAACTATGCTTCAATTAAAAAATAATAATAAAGAAATAGAATTTGCAATCAAAACTTTTCCACAAAGAAAATTTCTCTAGGGCCAGATGGTTTCACTGGTAAATTCCATCAAAATTTAAGTAAGAAGTGCTATACCAATGAAACATCAAGAAATGAACTACCAATTTTACACAAACTCCTTCAGAAAGAAGAGAAAAACTACCCAGTTCATTATAAAACACCAGTATTACCCTGATACCAAACTCTGACATAAACATTATAAGAAAAGAACATTATAATCCAACATCCCTCATAATCATTACAAAATTCCTTATAAAATATTAGCATGTATAATCAAGTCATATATGAAAAGAATATCATTCATTTTGACTAAATGGGGTTTATTGCCATTTATGGTTGCTTTAATATTAGAAAAATTAATGTAATCCAACATATTAATAGAATAAAGGAGAAAAACCATATGATTCTCTAAATAAATGGAGAGAAAACATTTGACATAATTTAACACCCATTCATGATTTTAAAAACTCTCAGCAAACTAGAACAAAAAGGGAAAATATTCAATCTGATAAAGAACATATACTAAAAACCTACTGCTAACATCATAATTAAAGGTCAAACACCAAAGACTCTCCTCCTAAGATCAGGAACATACCAATGATGTCTGCACTTATCTCTTCTATTCACCATTGCAGTGGAGGTTCTAGTCAGTGCAATAAGGCAAGAAAAGGGAATAACACGCATAAAGACTGAAAATAATGATTGTTTATAAAGAAAATCCTAAGAGATCTAATAGCTCAATAAAGTTAATTTAGCAAGGTCAATACACAAAAATCTGTGTATTTCTATTAGCAATAAACAAACTGGTTTGCAGATGGCCATCTATACACTGTGTCTTCACATGGTGGAGAGTAAAAAGAGGAAGCAAGCTCTCTCATGTCTCCTTTTAAAGGCATTAATCCCATTCTTGAGAGTTCTGACCTCATGACCTAATCACCCCTTAACGCCTCCCTCAATACCATTGCATTGGGGGGTAGAATTTCAACATGAATTTTTGGGGACACAACATTCAGTCTGTGACAGTATTCATTAAAAATTTCTTATGCCCTTTGTAGAGCTATTAGAAAATGTTAAATATGGAGGGAAAAATATACACAGAAACAATTTTGTGCTAAACATATAAAGAAATCTATCATTTATGCATGTGCATTTAATAAGTTGCACAACTGATCATATAATCGGTTCTGGAAGTTGAAAGATCAAAGTCAATTTGAGAACTGTTACTGAAAGATGTTCTTTTTTTCAGAAATTTGAAACCTTCCTGATATTTATTTTGGCCATAGCAATCTGTGTCTAAAATGATGAACTGTAGCTGTTCTTCTAGTCTATGAGGTGTTTGTCTCCAGAGACTTCCTTTCTATATCTGTTTAAGTAATTTGCCAGGATTCTGTCTGCTAAGAAAATGAGAAACCTAGTATACAGCCTTTGCCTAGAAAAAATTGGCTAGATCCTGTTTCTCTGACTCTTAGACACGAAAAATAAAAACATAAAATAGAAAGGGGCTTTAGGGCTCCACAGATTCCCTCATTATTCAGATGAGCAAGGTAGACAAGGCCTTGGAGAGGTGTGGCTTATCCAGTGAGGAGGGAGACCTTGACCCAGCGCTCAGGCACAATGAAGTCCCGCTGGGGCTGGGCAACCAGTGCTGAAGAAGAGGTGTGAGTAGGCTGCCAGTTTCACCCAAGAGGAAAATTAGACATTGCTGTCCTATTGGTTGTACTAAGATTAAGACACTAAAAGAACCCAAGAATATAATTGGGAATTATGCCATCACAGAAGACTGCAAACCTTATCTTCTTGTTCTCACCCCAGGCTGGAAGGCCCATGGCCCCAGAGGTCATACAAGAGAATTCTTTGACAAAACTAGGGGGCTGTTCCCCTGACCTCTGTGTGTTTCCCCAGAGGCTCACCCTTGCTCTTTGCTTTACACCCAGGCACCATCCAAACATACTTCTACTCTGGTGTTATTGAGGTCAGAGTTTCTCAGACTTTCTCTTATAATAATTTTTTTTTCATTTTAATTGTGATGAAATACATGTAACATAAAGTTTACCATCTTAATCACTTTAAAGTGTGCAGCTCAGTGGCACTAAGTACATTCACGCTGCTGGGCTACCATCACCACTGTTTATCCCCAGAATTCTGTTTGTCTCCCCAAACTGGAAGTCTGTGCCCACTAATATGCCAAATTAACAAATTGCCATAGCCAATAACCTGTCCCCTTCCTGTGGCCTCTGGCAACCACAATTCTACTCTTCTGTTTCTATGAACTTGATTATGCCAGATGCCTCTCATAAGTGGAATCATATAGTATTTGACCTTTTGTATTGGCTAACTTCACTTAGCACAATTCCTTCAAGATTCATCTGTGTTGTAGCATGCATCAGAATTTCCTTCCTTTTTAAAGCTAAATAGTATTCCATTCTGTGGATATATTTTGTTTATCCATTCATCCACCAGTGGACACTGGATTGCTTTGACCTTTTGGCTGTTGTGAATAATGCTGCTTATGAACAAGGGTGTACAAGTACAGTTTCTGCTTTCAGTGAGGATATACACCCATCTCAAATGTTTTGAACACAACCTACAAAGTCAGAAACACATTTTACATCATATCCTATGAGAGTGTATGTACTGAAACAAAAGTGTCCCAAAACATTACTTACCATTGCTCTGACATTTGCTGTTCTTATTTAATATTTTTAAATGCAGCTCAAACTACACAAACTCACTTTTGCCAGCCAGTGTTCACAAAGCACCGTCTAGGTTACTGACCCACTGAAACAGGCTATACCAGAGGAGCGAAGAAGGAGGAGGAAATGCTGTTACTGTACCTGCCATGTTCCTGCTTAGTCAATCCCCTTGTGTAAACTATGCACTCTTCCCAGTGGCCTCAAAAGGGAGTTCTTCTTTGTCCATCTTAGAGATGAGAAAACCAAAGCCCAAGAGGGTAAGAAGCTTGTCCAAGGATTTGCAGTGAGCCTGTTCCCACTCAGAACAGCCCGGGGCCCTCCCTCCAGCCCACAAGGCCAGAATGGCACCAGTTTACAGGGCACCGGCAGTACTCTCCTAGGAGAGCCCACAAACATTCTAATGGTGTCGAGGAAGGCTTTAACCCAAAGGACTGACAACTCAGAAAATGTGGTAGCCCACTCACAGACTCACAAAGTAGGTAGTTGGGGTGTATGTCAGGCAAGAGGGGGGCATTTTTCATTAGACCACGTGAACAATTGCTTCCTTCACTTAATGATTGAAGTGGACACAGTCTCTAGAATTGAGTTTGGCACCTTTGTAATGGGCTTTTCCAGTCCACAGAGACATTAATTAGTAAACTTTAGCTTCTCTGTATTCACTGTGGCTTTAGCAGACGGCTGCATTTTTTGGAGGAGTTACTCAGGCTGTGAGAGAGTGTGGTAAATCATTAAATATTGCCATATTGATTAATTTTCGTATTTGTTGATTGCAGTGGTAAATCAATAAATATTGCCTGGCATTAACAGACTGATTATGTTTCTTCCAAATGTTTTCTTTCATAAAGCTTTTTCATGCTCTTCTACTGAAGCCGTGCCCAAATTTAGAGCATAACACTTAATAAAAAATTATTAGTATGGATAAATGAAGAATACAGAATAACACAAAGGATGGTTGGAATATACATGCTGTGCATTTGGTGTATCTTCTTTCAGAAATAGGATTAGCTAAATTTGTTCTTTCTCTTCTGCAGATTTCAATTAAAATGTAAACCTCCAAAATGCAGAGCTTTATCTTTATAGGCTGAATTCTTCCTTCCCCCTTGCCCCCAGATCATGAATTCTCTTTGCACCCTCATGCTCTAAACTGATGCCTTCTCAGGCAGCCTGGTGCCATTCGAGACTGCCCATGCACTAAATGCCTGTTTTGTGGTAGACACTCTGCTGGACCTGCCGTCTTATTTAATTCCCACAACAATCCGATGAGGTGCATTATTACATTATTACATCTCCTATGGCAGAACAGAAAATTGAGGTCTCAGAGATGTAAGCTGGCTCATGAAGCTTTCATAGTCACAGTGGCAGGGCCTGATTCTGGCTGGTTGGCCAGCTCCAGACTCACTTGGAGGCACTGCTTAGGCCTGTGGCCTGTGCAAAAGGCACATGAAGAGCTTTTAAGAAAGAAATCTTGCTTCTGAACAAAGGGCTTGTATTTCCCTAAAAGCCTTTAATATCTGCCCTCTTTCTGTATTGTCAAGAAAACTATGTCCCAAAGAGCCTATAAAGAGACTTGGGGGAGGAGGTGGGAGGAAACCTGGCTACAGGTGATAGTGGAGGTGGTGTTTCTGCACAGGGATGGAGGCCTGCAGATAGCAGAGGCTGGCGTCTGGAATTCATCTGGCAGCCCAAGTAGTTGGCAGAAGCGAAAGGACAGCTTCCCAGCACTGGCCCACCCGCTCCCCTCAGAGGGCCTTCTGCTGTTGGCAGAGCGCCTTTGCCAGAGCAGCACTCACATTATCCCACCATGGCACGCAAAGTATTTAAGTTCTACCACAGAGAATTTCTCCCCACTTTGAGCTTCTTAAGTGTCAGAAACATACAGGAAGACAAGGAATGTAGGGACAATGGGCAGGCAGTCCCGCTTTCACATATATGCACACACTCAGCCATCTAGATGGAAAAGGCCATTCCTCCTTAAAAATGAAGACTCCACAGGATTGCAAGCATTTCTTTAGCATCCCTGTATTTTGCTTAGGAGGTAACAAATACTGAAGGCTAACTGTATGCCAGACTGTGTATAAACACTTCATAAAAATAGGGTAAGTATATAACAAAATAGTCCTGCAGGGACAAAAGATGTAAACTGAATCAGGAGCACCCTATAAATGGATCAAGTTTTTGAATCCTCAATAACTCAAAAAAGTAGATGCTATTAGAATCACCATTATAGGCAAAGAAACCGAGGCTCAGAGAGCTCACAATGGGTGCATGGTCAAGCCAGGATGTTATGCCAGAGGCGTCTGACTTGAAAGAGCTCTTTCTTTGACACAGCCTCCACTACAGACACCTGAACTGTGCCATTGGGTAGATCTAGCCCTTCCGGATTCCACTGCTGGTTCAAAACACAAATAAATGAAGTTCAAAGTGGCCAGATGGCCGGAAACCCAGTGACTGGGGACTATTTCTTTTGAAAGTTTACTTAACACTAAAGCTAGAGAATTGAGTTGGATTAATTGGCTTGTAAGGATAAGGGAGTTTTGGGAGTTTCATTTGCTTTTGGTATTTGGGAGAGTAGAGAATAATAAGCAGGGGAAGACAGGAAAAACAACCAATAGTTGTGTAGAACTGTTAACCACATAGCTTCACTTCTGGAAACAATCCGATGCTAATTTCACACAACCCCAGAAGATGTACGTTGTGAAGACACAGAGGATTTTTTTAAATAGATAAATGCATACAATATTCAGTTACAGTTTTGAAAAAATACATATTATCTGTTTGATCACAAGAAAAAAAAACCTTTTTTCTCATGAGCCACTTGTAAAAATGGAGACATTCTCTGATTTTATGAGTTCTGTTTTTCTATTGACAGTTTGGAGTAGGTTAATGTAATAGTCACCCCCAGAGTTGACTGAGCATTTACTGCGTGCTAAGCACTATTCTAAGCATTTCACTCATGTCATTCTCACAGCTCTCTGGGATGGTTAGCCCCATTTACAGATAAGGGCAATGATGCACAGAGAGGATAAGTGACTTGCACAGAGTCTCACAGCTAATGTGTGACAGAACTGGGATTTGAACTCAGTTTTTCTCCTAAGCCCATGCTTTTCACCATTCTTCCAAATACAGCCTCCATTTCAGCTTTTAGACTTCAAAATATTTCTAAAATACTGATTATTGATATGTCTTTGAACAACAGAACAGCATTTCTGAATTTTGTGTCACCCCTGGGTGTACTTAGATGTTGGAAAATACACTTTAATTGGTAGTTGATATAATTAAGATATTTATCTTTAAGTGTCTGGAGCATATCAGTATTTCCATCTTCCCTTTTGGAATGTCCAAGAAATCATATTATTACATTTTGAAGTGCATCTGAATGCTATGGTTTTGTCTAATAATCCCTGTTGCTGATCATGCTAAGTTGCCTCAGAGCAAGAATCACAGAGAGAAAACTCAATGCCTTCGAAAATATTAGATTTAATATACAAATTTTGAAGAAAAATGAACAATTAAAACTTGAGTATTTGTACTGGTTGGTCTCGGCCTAAGATTCCCTGCTGCCTGGGGGACAGATTTCACAACTTCTGGACTCAGCTGCTGGTAGGTGAGACCAGAAGCCCGGGGTGGACTTCTGGAGTATCAGGATGTGGTATGTTCTGCAGAGTTTTTAGTTAAACTTGATGGGTCAAAAATAAACTAAAATAATGCCATAGAGGATGCTAACACCTAGACAAAAAGTATTCAGAAGGGTCGGAATGGAAACTTCTTCCAAATGTAAATGAATGTCTTTTTTGTTTTTTTAACCTCCAAACTAGGATTGCCAGATAAAATACAAGAAACCCAATTAAATTTGAATTTCAGCTTAATAAGGAATAACTTCTTTAGTGTAAGTGTATCTCATGCATTTATTGGAATAAATTTTTGGTGTAAGTACATCCCACACAATATTTGGGACATACTTATATTAAAAAATAATGTGTATTTTACCTAAAATTTAACTGGGCATCCTGTCTATTTATTTGCTAATTCTAGCAACCCCACCAAACACCACACAGACTGTGTAGGTCCAACTGGACCTTAACTTAAATCCATAACTTTTCAAAGAATCAAAGATAGACAAGGGGAAGAAAGGGGAGACAAGAGATGGGAGAAGAGATAAAGAAATAGAAGGAGAAAAAGAGAAAGTAAGAATGATGCTGGCAATGTGCCAAGTCAAATAACTAGCATTTGCAAGAAAGAAATCCTAAAACTGAGGTCATAGGATGGAAAGAGTCTGTTTCACAGATTCTTTAGCCAGAATGTTGGCCAAAAAAAAAGGCAGGCATACTATCCCCATCTGAATACTGAAGCTCATCCAGGAATGGAAAGCTCTGGAATTTGAAGACTCTTCGCTTCCAGCTTTGTTAGAATACCACAGTTCATTATTAATTGCACAGAGGATTTTGTTTTTTGCATTGAGACACTTCGGTAATTTGATATCAAAGAAAGCTAACTAACTTCAGTTTATATGACTAAGTTGCATTTGAAACTTCGTGGATAACTTCTGTTTGCTTGCCTCGCACTGAAATGCAAAAAACTGTCAGATACCTGATGTGGAGAAGACTTTACCTCTGTTTCAAAACCACACAGTTTGCTGTGAAGCATGAAGATGGCTTTTCTTTTTTTTTGAAGTTAAAACTATTAACTGACAGCTTTAAGAAAGATTTTTTTCTTTAATCTCTAACCAGACAAATTGCTGTAAGCAAGAAACATCTTGCCTTAATCTGGACACATCACAGATGTGACACTGTTCTGTAGGAGATGGCTTTTTAACTGTAGATGGGGGAAAATAACCTTTGGAATTTTCAGTATGTTATTGGAAGCAAGTTTACTAGTTTTTGACTTACTAAGCCACAGCTGGAGCCAGCCTTCACTGGGGTAAGAATATTTTCATGCTTTTATTATATTTTCATATTTCAAGAGTAGAATTATTACATTTGGGAAAATATGGCCTTCGAGACTTGTACTATATCTGTTGAGTATGCAAATGTGAATGTCTTCTGAAAGGGGAAAGGAACCCACAGTTTCCATCTGTGCCGTAAACTTAAAGACTCCAACAGATGATAGGTTAGGGCTGCTGGAGGAGGAATTGGATCACACCATCATTTTGGATAAAAGAAAATCTATCTTTGAGAGGCATTGAAAGGGCTGGGCTTACAGCCTCCCTCAGAGCCAAGCAGCTCTGTGCCAGGCCCTCATTCCTATAGTTGTTGTATTATTGCTGCTGCTTTAAAAAGAGAAAACTCGGTGCAGGGAATTCTCTAACTGAATTAATTATGAATCTGCTTGATATTATTTTCCTTCCAGTTAGTGAAATATGAACCACTACTGCTTTTTTTATCATCTTGCCTCCATTCTGCATCTTACTGTTACTTTTATAAGGTACCTTGTGTGGTCAGTTTGGAGAAAGAACACTGTTATTCTATATTTTCCCTTAAAGAGACTCCAGAAGTTTCTGAAGTCAGTTTCTCCCCACAGAGCCAGAGGTGGCCTGGGTGCCTGTGGAAATGCATGAGAAGCTGCAGGGAACCGCATCAGCCCCACCCACAGGACAGCCCAGTTAGGAGCAAGTGCTGTTCTGATAGGATGAATGTCCACAGGAAATCGTCAGGTGACATAAATAACACAGACCCCATCCCTATAGTGAACTTAAGTATCCTATCCAAACAGCTTATTTTTTCAATCCTATCTCCTTACCATGGCTCTTGACTAGGGTGTACATCAGATCATCTGGGGAGCTCTCCAAAATATTAATAGCTTCTCTCTGTAGGGTCTTGGCCAATCTGTGCCTGCGTCTGTGATTCTGATACATGGTCTTTGTTGGAAATCATACTCAGGAGGTCCCAAACCCAGCTAACCATCAGAATCACTGTGGAGGCTTTAAAATGCACATTCCTGGGCTCCCTCTACCAGAAATTCTGGTCCCATATGGCCAAGTTTTATCCTAGGAACCTGCATATCTTTAAGTTTCCCAGTTAATTTTGGTGATTGTCAGATTTGGAAACTACCTAACTGAATCACATTAATTTCAACAACAAAAAAGGGGCATGGACTGACTAAAAAGAAAAGCGACCTAGTCATATGTACCATACCTTTAGAGCAACATCCTACATATCCATTATTTTTACCTTAAACCTCTTCTAGCTTCATCCCTGCCTGCTTCTCTCCCATCCCAGAGGAAGAAATGCCTAATCCTTTTCTCCCCTGGTACCCAATGTCATCCCTTTGCTCCCTCTCCCTCCTTCTTCAGACCCAGCTTGTTCTTTTCTTAGCTACTCTTCCTTCCTGGGACTATAAAATGCTCATATTTATTAGTAATATAAAACACTACAAAGTGGAAATTCACCTTAGTTACTGACTGAACATTTTGAAATGTGGATTATCCTGAGACATACTGCATCTCATGATCCAGAACTGTGCACTTTAATCCACTAACTAGATGGCCCAGGGGATAGAAAAGCAAGTAAAAGGCAAATGACACTATTAGTTGCTTGTTGGTTTTCATTTCTAGAATTTAGAAATCATATAGGAGCCAAATCCCTGAAGCAGAGTGGTTCTCCATGACAGAATCTGTACCTCCCAATACCTAGTACTTCATTTTACATAATTACAGTCACAGATATGATACTACATATTAATGCTAACCTTCTGCCTAGGTCTTCTGCCTTACATCCAAGGTCTAAGCTAGAGTGGATGGCTGTATTAATGGTGTTTCTTCAAGGCACCTCCATGTGCATAAAGGAAGGTGTGTGACCTGGGGTGCCTGCAGGCCTGGTGCCTGTATCAGTAAGGTATTACTGATGCAGAAAAGTCTCTGAGACTTCAAGCTCACACCAGAAGTTCAAGGATCATAGAGCTTGTGTATTCAGAAGAAATTTCTGAATCTCTATTATAACCCTAGGTGAGCTGTTGAAGATAGTTTTCACAGTAGAGAGAATAAAGGAGCTTAAATGGAGGTAAATTTCTACACTTCACTCAAAGTGGAGACCAAGTAAACTGTGATAAGTTATCTGTGTGTATGGCAATACTCAGAGCAACCCCTGAAGAAACTATACAGAACAGTATACTCAGAAACATAAGTAAATCAAAGTGGAACTCAATAAAATGTTCAAGCAACCCACATTAAAGCAAGAAAAAAGAAAAAGAAGAATGGGAAACAAAAGGTAAAAACAGGAGAATAATATGGCAGACTTAAACCCTAACATATCAGTAATTACATTCAATGTAAATGGTCTAAATACACCAATTAAAAGAGATGAGTAGAGTGGATTTTTTTTTAATTACGCAACTCTTCTCTATAAGAAACACACTTCAAACATGACATAGGTAAGACAAAAGTGTAAATATCAAAAAGCTACATCATGCAAAATTAATTAACAAATCAGGAGTAGCTATATTAGTATTTTTAGAAAGTAGATTTCAGGGCTAAGAAAATTACTAGAGACAAAGAGGGAAATCACAAAAGTTTCAAGAAGAGATACCAGTCTGAAATGTGTATATAGAAGCAATAATACTTCAAAATACATAAAGCAAAAACTGATAGGACTGAAAAGATAAATAGACAAATCTGCAACTTACAGTTAGGGACTTCAAGACCCCACTCTCAGCAATTAATAGACTACTACATGGGAAATCAGCAATGATATAAAAGGAACTGAACAATATTACCAAACAACAGGATCGCATTGACATTAATAGAATCCTTCACCCAACAGCGGTGGAATACATATTCTTTTCAATCCCTCGTGGATCATTCACCAAGAAAAGCTTACTCTGGATCATAAAACAAACCATGACAAATTTAAAAGATTTGAAAATCATACCCAATATGTTGTCTGATCATAACAGAATCAAACTAAAAATCAGTCACAGAAAGATCACAGGAAAATCTCCAAACACTCCGAAATCAAACAGCATACTTCTAAATAACCCACAAGACAAAGAAGAAATTTCAGGGGTAATTTATTGTATACATAGAAATGAATGAAAATGAAAACAGCATACCAAAATTTGTGGAAGGCAACTAAAGCTGAGATGGAAATTTATAGCACTAAATGCTTACATTAGAAATGAGAAAAGATATCAAATCAATTATCAACGTCCTACCTCAAGACATAAGAAAAAGAAGAGCAAAACAAACCTGATATGAGGAGAAAAAAAGGAAATATTAATAAAGATAAGAGCAGAAATCAATAAAATGGGAAACAGGAATGCAGCAGAGAAAATTAATAAAAAGCTGGTTCTTTGAAGAAATTTATAAAATTCTAGCAAGATTGAAGATAACAAGAGAGAAAATAAAAATAACCAATATTAGAAAAGAAACGGGATATCACAACAGACCCTGTAGATGTCAAAAGGTTAAAATTATCCTATGAACAACTCTGCACACATAAACTTGACAATTTGCATTTGAGTCATTCCTTGAAAACCACAGTTATCAAATCTCAACTAACTGCAATACTTAACCTGATTAACCTGAAGGTCCCTAATAACTATTTTAATTTTTTTTATTTCATAATTTAAAAGGACTCCAAAAAAGAAATCTGTTGGCACAGATGGTTCCACTGGAGAATTTTATTATATGTTTAAAGAAGAATTAACATCAACTTTATATAGTCTATTCCAGAAAATAAAAGAAACTTTCCCAAATCCTATGAGGCCAGTATTACCCAGATGCCAAAACCAGACTAAGACAAAACAAAACCCAAAAATTATAGACCAACATCTTCCATAAACTTAAGCAAAAAAATTTTTTTTCAGGAAAATTTTAGCAAGTTGAATCCAACAATGTATTAAAAGACTAATACACCATGACCAAGTGGGTTTTATTCTAGGCATGCAAGGCTGGCTCAATATATGGAAGTCAACCAATGTAATGTACTCTATCAACAGGCTAAAGAGGAAAAGGCATTTGATCATATCAATTGATGCAGACAAAGCATTTGAAAAAATTCAATACTCATCACTATAAAAACTTTCAGTATACTATGAATAGAAGGCAACTTCCTCAACCTCATAAAGGACATCTAAAAAATACATAGAGCTAACAGCTAATTTTGTACTTAATAGTGAAAGAATGAATGCTTTCCCGCTAAGATCAAGAGCAATGTAAGGACATTTGCTGTCACCATTCTTGTCAGTGTAATACTGGAACTACTAGCCACTGCAATATGGCCAGAAAAGAAAGAGAAAGCAATATATATTGGAAAAGAAGAAATAAAACTGTCTCTATTTAGAGACAACATGCTTATCTATATTTTTAAAAATCCCAAGAAGCTACCAAATAGAACTAATAAATGAATTCTGTAAGATTTATAGGATACCAGATCAACACACAAAAATCAATTGCATCTCTATATATTGATAACAAATAGAAGCCAAAATAAAAAATATAATTTCATTTACAAGTGCTTCAAGGAAAATTAAATGCTTAGGTGTAAATCTAACAAAAGGTATGTATAGGGATCTCTCATCAAAATTACAAAATGTTGATGCCTAAATGCCTAAAATGTTCTTACATGATGTCTACAAACACATCTGTCAACACTGTAAAGCAATTTCTCCTTGGAGAAGAGTGCTGACTCTTATCAATGGTGAGCCTTAGAAATTTTCTGGGTAAATATGTGAAAGATCAAGTGCTTAAATGGATAAAAATTATTGGCAGCACCTGTACTGATATAAAAGTTTTCCACTGTCTCAATATCAAAAGCTTAAGAATTCCAGACTCCCAAAGTGAGTCAGAGTGCTTGGATTGTTTTGCATGAATGTAGCTAGCCAGAATCAACAATCTTAGAGTTGAGCTTGAGGTAGAATTTCCAAATCCTCAAACATGATGGTGACAGCCACCCAGCACCCAGTGCTGTGCAGTCCAAGGCATGAGTCACAGACAGACTCTTGGACACTCAGCACACTGAAATGATGTCCAGCTCAGCCTCAGCACTTCTTTATTAGTAGTGTCAGAAGACACGTAGCTATCCTGTGAGCAAAGAAATAAGTTTTTAAAAAAACAAGTAAGCTGCTAAAACAGTAGTCCAAAGGCAGGGATTAGAGATGCCTGGCTACAGGTTGTTGTTGCATAGATCAGATTAGAGTTTTCAAGCTAGGAAGGAGTTTAGAGATAGTCTTGTTCCTGGAACTTGGGTTAGGTCCAGAAATGACAGCACTTTGCCATCCCCCAATCCTGCAGATGATAGGTGCTTAAAATTCTATTTGACTAGCCTGGGAATACACAGAGCAATCTTAGAAAAGAAAAAATCAGGCATCACAGAACGTCTGAGATGAGACCTTGTGAGACAATGAGCAGATAGATTGGCAGCATTGACACCCTTATTTATGGTCACAAAACAATGTTTTTCAAAGCCCTTCCAATTCTATTATACCTGTTGTCTTCAACAACAATCCCTGAAGAAGATGGAGTTGGTTTTATCGTTCCAATTATAAAGAAACCACAAAGAAATTTACAGCTAAGTAGTTAATATCAGAACCAGGAGGAGAACTCAGATCCTCAGAGCCACAGATTCTCAGCCTTGAATACCTGACAGAGATAATCAGGCCCTGAAAGGAGTTTTCAGACTTTGGATCCTTAGCATGATCTGTTTCTCTTTTGTTCTGATCCCAGGGGCCTTTCTCTATAAGCAGAAACCCTTGCTTATTTGAAACAAAGAATTAGTCTTTACAACAGAAGGGTGTACAGAAACCTAACTCATCAGTCTACCAATTGCTCTTCCTTAGTACAATTGCTCTACAGCCCTGAAGCCTGCACTTTTTTTTTCTTTTTTTCTGAAAAAAACTCCAGGCTCTTAGCAGTGGGCCTTTGGATTGGAGAGTCTTTTTCAAGGCAGGCTTCCTACAGACACACACACACACACACACACACACACACCCTCCCCTACAGACACACACATACACACACACACACACACCCTCCCCTACAGACACACACACACACACACACACACACCCTCCCCACACTGGATTGGAGAGTCTTTTTCAAGGCAGGCTACTGTGGGGAGTCTTTTTCAAGGCAGGCTACCTATAGTCACATACACACACACATACACACACACACACACACACACCTACCTACAGTCACACACACACACACACACACACACACACACACACACACACACACACACCCCTCCCCACACCAGAGCAGGGTTGGGCAGAAGGCCACCTCATCCCACCCGCAGTGTCCCCAGCTGAGTAGGTGGCAGGACTCCTCATGGCATTGAAAATTCACAAATATGCAGGAATCAGATCTGCCACTTTCTAGTCTCTGCTTATAAAAAGTCAGATGGATATTTTTTCTGTTGGGAGGGAGGAAAAGTTATGTTAAGAGACCTGATGCCTTCAAATCTCCAAGGCATGGCAAGAGCCGCACATTTTCGGAAGAAACAGATGACAAAAGAGGAGAACACAGGGAATGGGAAGGCTGGCGGGCTCCTTCTCCATGGCTGCCAGAATTCCACCAGTACAAAGAAATCAATCACACATTATGCTATCAGAGGTAGAGCTTTTGCTAGTCCAAGTTCTGAGCCTCCAGAGACCACATGCAATAGAGTATTTTATTAATGTATAAATTATAGCTTACAATTTATATATATAATAAGTATTATATATAATTTATATGTATTTATAAATGCTATATATATATATGATTTATATATATATGAGCGATATAATAAGTATAACTTGATCCTCTTCTTTTTGTGGCAAACTAAGTGGGTAAAGATATAACTGTGTAGATATCTGGCTCACTGCCTGGATTAGAACTTCTACATAAAATGAAATGCAAAGTTTAAATAATAGAAGCATAGGATAAGCCCACTTAAAGTTGCACACTTTAACTAAGACGCAATGATTTTAGCCTCCGTGTAAATGACCTGAGCGCTGGTGCTATAACAGGATGTGATGTTGGAGTGAGACAGGGAGGAGGAGAAAGCTCTGTTAATGGAATTTTTTATGTTCTTCCGAGCAGCCAAGAGTTTATGCGATAGTATGTCAGATTCTTTTCTCAGGCAGTTCATTTGAGAATTTTATCTGCACTTCTTCCCAAAAAACTGATCAACTCAGTTTGAGAGGTTTAGAGGTTACCTGTTAGTGCAGCCAGCAGGCTGGGATGAGTGAGTGCCTGCCGTGGGTATGTGATGGCTCATGTTTAGATGCATGCCCTGATGGGTAACTGAGGGTGCTTCCCTGACTCAAGTCATCTTTTCTCAGATCCTAGAGAGTTCTCTGGCTAGGGAAGATGGCTTTGTGATTTAACATCTTTATTTTTACAGATGTTCATCTTCTTCATCAGTTCCCTATTTTATGGCATTAAAGTGTGTGTAAGTGCCCACAAATTCTCAGAATTATGCATTAAAAATGAAATCCCATCTCTTACCCAAAAGAAAAATCAAAGTGAAAATGTAGTGTTGTGTTGTCGGTTTGAGAAATCTGCTTATCAAGGTTGTTGGAACTAAATGTGTTCATTTGTAATGAAACAAGTGGGCACAGGGAGAGCCTGCCACCTCTATCCTGTGCAGCTAGAGGCACACGTGTAAAATCAGAGTTTTTATAGGAAAATACATTTCCCAGAACTTTTGCTTGCAACTTAAGGACACACTTCCACCCTATCTCAAGAGAGTTGACTAGAAAAGTGTAATTATGTTTATAGGTGTAGGTACCTGGCACTAAGTCCCCAGGTTGTTGGGAAACTAATGAATTAAATGAGTCAGGCCTTTGTAAAGTACAGAAGGAGTTCTGAATCCTGAAAACACCTCCAGACCCAAATGTTTCAGATAAGGCAGGTGGGCCTGAAGCTATTTGTCCCTCCCTTAAAATCTGGCTTCCTTCACCCAGTCCTCCATCTAAGCTGCCTTAAAGATCATCTTTCTGAAAGACAGGTCTAATTAGGCAATGGTCCTCCTTCCTAAAGACTCCCACAGTCTCCAGGACCAGGTCTCGGCCCCTCAACGGGTGTCCAGGCTCCACATCAGTGGGTACTTATCACGTGGGGCTGTTGAGACTCATGAGACTCTTGAAATGTGGTCTCTGGCCTCCAGGAGGGGAGGTGAGCACCAGGAGCCACAGCAGGGTGAAGTGCAGATGTGACGGAATTGCCTGTGCATACAGGCAGAATGAGAGACACAGAGAGCAGGGCAGCTGAGGCTCCAGTCCCGAGTGTGCTGAGAAGGCAGGGGGCTGGCCAGGTGGTGGGGTAGGAGGAGGAAGGAAAGGGGAGCACAGCTTCCTGCCCCCCCTCCTGGATGTATGACTGCTCCAGATAGTTAATGAGTGTTGACCTGTTGCCTGCCATTCCAGTGGGCCCAGGGGACTCCCAGAGGATACTGCCTTCTAGAATAAAATATGTTCTCTGTGTGTTGTCATTTGAACTGATTCCTTAGACACACATAACCAGATGTGGAAGTTCATTATTTTCATCCCTGTGTCAGATAGGAAAGTTGATTGGAGCATGCTAAACCAAAATCTACTCTGCCAGCTCTATCTCCTGCTCTCAGCCACCTCTGGATTACATGTCAAGTTGGAAAGCCAACTGCTTTCAGAAAAATCTAAACAGCTAGGCTGAGGTACCTAAACAATACTCCAGCCTCATAAGGGAAATGTTGACCCAGCCATGTGAACCAGCAGAATGGAGCAGAAGAGGCAGCCAATAATTCATGAGTATTGGTAGCAGAAACCATCCAGGGTGCTGGATCAGCTGGAAGAGCTGCCGTCTGGTGGGTGTACGAAAGGGGGATGCAAGGCTTTACTACATACATTCCATAGATATGGAATTGTCATTTATCGTATAACTGAATGACAGCTGCTGATAATGCTTTACTCCTTGGGATACAAAAGCTTGTGTATCCATATTGTTTCTCAAATACAAGTGCCAATACAAGTTATGAGAGAGTGTTTTGTTTTCTCAACTTTATAGAGAAGGACACTGGCAGTCAGTATTACCAGCAGCTCACTGAGCAGGTACAGAAACTCTAGGAGTCAAGCCAGGCCCTGGCTCACTCACACACAAAGCACCCCCCTTCCTCTGGCCTGCCAGTATGACTAACTGCTCGTGGCTCACACCCACTGTGCCCCCTGCTTTACACCTGCTGCCTGCTTAGTAAGGCAAGAGTGTCCAAGCGGTCTTCCTTCAGGCAGAGTTTGACCTTGAGTCCATACAATCCTCTCAAAGTCTATAGCACCCATCTCTAATTTTTTTGGCTGGAGAATTCTGAAAAGCACTGAGGAATAAGAAAGATGTATTTACACAGCAAAAAGGTTAGATTTTTTACATAGGATACCTTCACAATGGAAATAAGGATGCAGTGGAAAGTGAAAGAGGTGTTTTGAGTGCTTATTTACCAACTTTGAGTATAAATAAGGTACCAAAATCGTTAGCTTTCATGCTTCTTCTTTTTAAAAAACATTTAATTACTTTATTTTTCCATAATAAGGGGAAAAGAGAAAGAAGTTCTTGGTAACACAGGACACCAAAAGAAAAAGTCACGGCTGGGACCATACAATAGTTGTCTCCCTGGTATCAAGGAACCAGCAATAAACCTGAGACTTAGAAATTGCAGGATTTGAGGGCAATGCCATTTCTGTAATATCTACCAACTCGTTAATTTTCCTTTGGTTGAATTCACCTTGACTTCTAAAAAATATAAGTATTTTCCTTTATTAGAAAAAAGTTAGAATTACTATAAGTGATGATGCTAGCTAAGAAATCCTAAGGGTATGTAATTACTTACATATGAAAATTAGATTTGGCACATCCAGTTTTTACAATATCTGGGGGTAGGAAGAAGGCTTATGTCCAAGAATCTAATGTAAACATACACAGAAAAATTAAATTTTTCTTGCAGAATCACACTTAAGGTTACCCTTTGGGGTAATAATGTGACTATTGGTTAATACTGACTGGAGTTGCTGTTAATACTGGAATTTTGATCTCTGCTCGTTTTTCTCTTCTCTTTGTCCTCGAGTTTCATTGCCCAGCTCTCTTCTCTGTAACCTCCAGCAGTTCGTTCATTTCCATTTGGTTCAGCTGGGAATCTGTTAATTTGTTAAGTTCCTGCTCTGTCTGGGGCCCATGCTCAGCCCTAGAAATTTTTTAAAAATAAATATGGAATGTGGTATGGCCCCAGCTCAAAAAAAGTTTCACCCTGCAGAGGTGAGGCTGGGGCATAAGGAGGGCATTTTGATGCAAGGGGACGGGAACTGTGACAGAAGCTCACATCAGACCGGTCGACCCTGCAGCCATCTGGTGCAGGGGAGCAGCTCCAGCCTCAAGAAACTGAAGTGGCTCAAGGCTTTCCCACTGAGTCTCTTCCCGCTGCAGTTAACCTGGTACCTGATAACCTGACCCTCCAAAGGATGCAAGATTTTTGTGCATCTTGTCCTTCAGAAGTTTAGAGGAGCAAGGAGACCTACCAACACCCAGCCAAAAAAAACAGACCCCTGATGATGGATTTCAGAGGACAGGGGAGATCAAGGGAGGAGAGTGGTCTGGTGGACTTCCTGGAGGAGAGGTCCTTAGAATAGACCCTCAGAGATGTGTAGGGTTCTCTTACCAGAAAAAGGACACCAGGCATTGCAGGTCAGGACACCGCCCCCACGGTGTGCTCATTCTCCCTCTTCTCCTGTCCTAGGAAACCCCAGGGCCTTTACCAGCCTGCCCTCCTTCCACCACCAGAGCATCCCAGGCTCTGCTCCCACCTCAGCCTCCATAACCTCTTCCTGTCTCTTGCCACTAGTAATAAAGTAGAAGAGTGAGAATAAAGATCAGTGCTGCCGAAGAAAGGGGCCAAGACCAAGGGACAAGCAGAATTCACCATCCAGTCTCTCTCTGCCTATGGGAGACCTCAGCAAGGGGCTTTTCTGTGCCTTGGGACTCAGTCCTGCAGGGGAAAGAGTTAATATTTCTCTGGGTTTGAGTGAAGGAGGGCTCAGCCCAGAGAGTGAGGGTGTGGGCCAGGGCAGAAGCCGCCACACCCTCCCTGGGCCTGCCCTTACCAGCCCTGGAGGCCGACAGCCAGGCACTGCTTCCAAAAGCTCCCACCAAGGAGGCTGTTCAGAAATGTCCTTAAATAGCCTTTCATATTTTAGATTATGTTAATGACATGAACTTAGTCCTTCCCTGGGCTCTGATCACTAAATATCCTCCTAAAACAAGATCTACCTCAGAATGAGTTTCTGCCTTCCTCCAGCAGCCCCCCTGTTGGGGTAGCTTTTCATTAAGTTCATTCCCCTCCTGATCCAATCGCACAATCACAGGCTCTGCAAGGTCTCGCGCCCTGCCCGGTGCCCCCTCACTGATGGCAGGGTGGCCTCTTGCATTGTCATAGTGCCTGCAGAGGGATAAGTGGCTGGTGAGACTTATTTGAGGCCCCTGCCCTCCTGCACAGGTTTTCCTTTGAAGAAAGGGCATTAGGGTAAGGAGGGTATGTGCCAAACACAGCAGCAACAAAAGTTTGCAAACCACTGATCTCTATTATCACCAAAGCCTCTTCACCTCTAAATCCCTATTACAAGGATTTCCCTGATGCACAATCTCATTCATGGTCTGCGTCCTTTGCCTGGGGTCCTGAGTGAAGGATTCCTTTGGGGAAGGCTCAGAGAAGGCAGGGTGACCTCCAGCCTGGACACTGGATGGGGACAAGGGCACAAGAGCATCAGTTCCAAAATACACTCTGGTCCCAAACTGCAGGCTGCGTTTTCAGCAGGTGCGTGCGCTTTGGGCAGCTTTATTATGGTGTCTGTTTTTCGTGGCAATTATTTGGGTACAGACTTATTAAAAGTCCTTTGTGGAGTTCATGGTACACAAATAAGATTCTAAATTCCCTCTGAACATGCACTCAGCATGGGAGGGGTGAGCAGTGCCTCAAAACCATGTGCAGATGACCAGCTGGTCGTAGTACCACAGACCTGGATGCAGAACTTGGCTGGGTTTGGAGACCAGCCTTGGCCATCAGGCAGCTTGAGGGTGTTCTAGAGCAGGAAGTGGCTTGCAGGTGGGAGGTGAGGAACTTCTGGTTGGATCAGCTCCGTCAAGAAATGGAAAAGGCAGTGAGGGGCCTCCAGCAGAGCCTGCAACGACCTGCTTGCCTCAGCTTCTTGAGGAGCTGGTGCTCAGGCCCCACCCACCAGCAGGGCAAAGTGAGGGTGAGTCCCTTCAGTGCACATTTCCTTATATCACTTCATCACTCCTCCTGTGCCCACAACCTGGCATTCGGACAGAAATGCACACCACGCTGGCATCTTAATCACCGCCCCCCCAGCCCACATCTCCCCCTGCCCTCCCTGTGCCTGCCCGCCCCATCAAGAAACCCAAAAGAAATGCTGCCATGCCTGCACAGAAACTTTTCAAAACACAATTAAATTTTCTTTTTAAAGAAACTATATTGCATTATATTAGGATACCTTTAATCAAAATATACTTGTCAGAAGCCAGATTTTTATTGGGAAATGATCTGTATAAAAAGTAGATGACAAGATGATCCAGCATTCCTGCGGGAGGTCTTAGAGCAACGCAGGCACATTTGGCTCTGTACCTGTTACTCATAAGCACTGCCACAGTCAGCGAGGCCAGATTCCCAGCAGGTCGTGTGAGCCCTTCCCGTTCTTGGTCTGCTTCTAGAGCAGATAAGTCTGCCTAGCCACTTTTTGATTGGAAGTTAGACTATGAGCTTTAAAAAGTGTGATTATTATAAATTCAAGTTTTTTTCATAAACTTTTCTCTAATTTATTTTGAACTCATTATTTTTCAGCTCTCTACGTACATCTGAAGTGTTTTCCTTCCATTTGTAGTCATGGATCAGGGTTCTCTGTACACTGTTATAGGTCTTACAGGTCTTGACTCTTACAAAGGGGTGCGTGCTTATGATTTTTCAATTAAATACCTGTGCCCCCACCCAGGCACTGGGAACACAGAAAAGAGTGAGGCCAGACAGTTCCTTCAAGGAGCCCATGAGCCAGGTAGATAGACTTGAAGATAATTACAATATAGGGTGGCAAATGCACTAATAGGCATGTGTACAGAAAAAGGTAATTAAGGTCACTGAGCATCAGCATGTGCCCTTTGGGGTGGCATTTGAAGGTTGAGTAATAGATGACAACAGGGAGCAGAAGGAAAGGCATTTCAGGCAAAAGGAGAAGCCCAGGCTGACTGTGAGAAGTGAAACTGCGCATAGTTTGCATTGTCCTAGTATTGAATTCAGAGACTAGGACAGGGTGGCTGCTGCAATGAGTGGAGGCCAGGCCATGAGCAGCCTGTGTGCCTTAACAAGCAGCAGGTACTACGGACTTAGGTTTTAGATGTTATACAGCAAGATGGGAAGTGGAATTACAGGAAGGACTGGAGGGAAGTTAGTAAACTATTTGGATGAGAACCAGACGTGTGAATTAAAGGGATGGAAAACAAGATGGATTCAAAAGGAAACTTCAGAAACAGCAGATACTTCAAGGAGTTTTATTAACTGTAAAGAGCAGAGAGGGGAAGCCAAAAACCATGTGCAGATGACCAGCTGGGAGTACCATGGACCTGGATGCAGGACTCAGCAAGGGATGTTGGATTAGGCAGAGAGGTAATGGTTTCTGCTTTGGGGCAAATCAAAGTGAAGACACATCCAGGAGGAGATTAATTTATTTGCTCAACAAACATTGATTGTGTGACTAGCATTGGATTATAACCCGATGCAAAAAGTAAACATGCAAGAGATATAAATAAATGATGGGATAAATGGGGCAAATAGGTAAATCCCCCATACAGAATAATACCAAATAATTTATGTAGATGCTGCCCCCTCAAGGAAGTGGAACATGCTTCCCCACCCTTTAAACGTGGATTGTTCGTAGTGATTTCCTTGTGCAATCTGCACAAGTAAGAGAGGGGAGGGGGGAACAGGAGTAAGTGTACATGAGGAAAACCCGGCAAATCAACCCAGGCACTCTGCTAGATACTGGAGAAGCCCACTGAGATACGAGGTGGCTGTAGCCTCTGGGAAGCTGCGGTGCAGAAAGGCCCGGGGTCAGTGGGCCCTGAGGAGCTGGCTCTTGGAGGACAACATCATAGATGTCATCCTTGAGAGTAGACAAAGAGATGAGAAGGCACAGCAGTGGAAAAAACTGGGGACCAGATCCTAGGTACCATCCATTGCTGAAGAGTGGCCAAAGGGTGAGGTTCATCAGAGGAAATGGGAAGTCAACAGCAAAGGGAGTCAGAGAAGCCAGAGCGGCCATGCAAAGAGCATTTCAAAGAAGGAGAGTCATGTAAATATCACATAAATTTGAGTGTGCAAACAAGACAAGGACACAAAGGTGTCCATTTCCCAGGGCAAACGGATGTCCCTGAGAGCCTCAGTGTGTAGTATGGATATGCAGGTATCTGTCATGGGGAAAGAATTCTGCTCTTGCTGACCAAGAATCTGAATGCCTTTCTTGGGACTTAGAGTGTCTGCTTGGCCAGGATTCCACCTCTCACACAAGTAATAATGAGCCTCTGACTTGTGCCTATAGCCACCATCAGCACCGCATTGTGACTCCACCCCGGGGCTGTATCTACAGAGTGACAGAAGTAGTACTTCTGTAGTACTCTGAGTACTACAGAGTACTCAGTCCAATACTTCTTATGGGATTAAGAAACTGTTGGCTAGTATTGGATTATAACCCAATGCAGAAAGTAAATATGCAAGAGATATAAATAAATGATTGAATAAATACATAAATGGGGCAAATAGGCAAATCCCCCATACAGAATAATACTAAATAATTTATGTAGATATTGCCCCCTCAAGGAAGTGGAACATGCTTCCCCACCCTTTAGGCATGGGTTGTTCATAGTGATTTCCTTGTGCAATCTGCACAAGAGGGGGGAACAGGAGTAAGTGTACATGAGGGAAACCCGACAAATCAAGCTGAGCATCGTCAATGATGAATCATGTTGGTAACATGCACTCTTGATGTGATGGAGTAAGAATAGCCCTTTACCTCTGGGGTCTCCCTCCTGGAAACCCCCACCTCATTATGAGAAAAATATTCAGACAATCCAAATTGTAGGAAATCCTGCGAAATTCCTGTCCCACCCTCCTCACAATGGTCTAGGTCACCAAAAACAAGGAAAGTCTGAAAAATTGTCACAGCCACGAAGAAGAACCTAGGGAAACAAGACAACTGCATGTCACCTTCCTTCTATCCTGGACAGGATCCTGAACAGAAAAAGAACATTAGGTAAAAATCAAAGAAATCAAAATGAAGTATGGATTGTAGTTAGTAAGAATGTATCATGGTCAGTTTATTAGTTGTGACAAAGGTATCATGCTACCATAATATTGTAACAGCAGGGGAAACTGGGTACTGAGCTTCTGAAAACTCTATGTATCCTCTTGGTAATAGTTCTATCAATCTGAAACTATTATAAAATAAGTTTATTTAAAAATAACAGTTGAGTAATTACCCGCCTGAGTTTTCCCTTTGAGCCCTGAGTTTCATGCACTGTTGGCACACTCAGGAAACACTGCCACCTCTCCCTTCTGCAAGCCAGCTACAGCCAGCCTCTCCTGAGGTTCCCCTGCTTTGGGAAAGCTCAGCCTCGGGGCCGGAAGTTTGTCCCCCCTGACTTGTAGAACACTCCCTCTGAGGTCCCCGCCTTGAAGCTGCCATGTCTCTCCCATTGCCCAGCTAGTTAACAGGGTGAAACCCCAGCCCTTGCTCTCCTGGGGAACTTCTCTTTTGTCTTAGTGTCTAGTAGCATTTCTCTAGCCGGAGACAGGTCAAGTCAAATCAGCAATTGTCAAAAAGCACCTACTTCTGTAGATGTAGCTATTGTTTTAACTATTAAAAATGGCTCCCTGAGTCACTGTGAGGAAGATGCAGCAGCAGCTGGGGGTGAATTTCTGGGGTGAGTTCCATGCCTAGATCCTTCTGTATGTGTTCTGAGTTCAGCATTGCACACTTAATGCACTTGGGAATCCAGGGGAACTCTTTTAAAGATCCTGGGACTTTTTGTTTCCAGGATAAGAAAATTAAGGAAGCCTGGGCTCCTTTTCCAGACTGGAGCTCTGTGAGTGCAAGGACCATTTCTTATTCAGCCTGGACTCCATGTTGGCTAGCGCAGTGCCCAACACATATAGGCAGTCAACAAAGTATTACTTAAGTAATTAATTAATATCACCAGAAATGCCACTCGCTGCTGCTGTGCTGTTATTCTAGAACTGTATGGGCTCCCAGATGCAGGAGGCACATTAGAGGCAACACTACCTGGAGCAGATGAGAGACCATCTCATCCCTGTGATTCCATCAGGCCCTCCCCAGGGCTCTTGGTCAGAAACACCCTCTGCTGTCTGTATTTACCATGTAGTAAGATTGGGTGAAGGCAAGTGGTCCATCTTGGGGCCTGCTACTGTACCTAAAACTTTATACCATTAAAGTAACTCCTATAGGGTCTTCTCTGTTGTTATTTTGGGGGCTTTGTTTATCACTTTCCATTTTTAAGAAACATCCGTTTCCTACAATTACAGATTGTAAGGAACCCATTTGATGTGTCCAGCTCAGAGGCAGTCCCACGAGCGTGGAGTACAGAGGAGAATCATTTTAATGGGTGGGCAGTAGGGAAGACCCATTCCAGACCACGGGGAGGAGCCCCGGCTGCCTCATGAGAAAGGAGGCCTGAGCCCCGGAGTAAAAGGGGAGCAGGAAAAATGAGAGGGATTTTCAAAGTAAACTCCACCTACTTCACAGTGCTGTCTAGTGTTAGTCCTGAGATCAACTGAATTTCTGCCATTTGAATTAAACCCTTCGAGCCAGGACTCCTGACCCGTCTAAAATTGGAAAAATCATAAAGTCTATGATGGACTGGGATCCTTTCTCTCTCCATCCTTCATCTCCTGTCCTCTGTCAATGCATAGTCCCACTTGGGCAGATTTACACCATGACTTCCAGGATGGTAGCTACATTTATCATGATTATTACTGGTTATTTTCTCAAGTAGTAAGTAAAAGAAGCCCAATTTTGCAGTCAGATTTGGTTTCAAAAGTACATGCTCCCACCTAAATTTTTCACATGAATTATTTTCTTTGCATTTGAGATTCATTCCTGCCACCTGAAAGTCACAAAGATGAGTATGTAGAAAGTTAGATAAGTAAAAAAAATTTGATTCTGCAATTTTATTCTTCTTTACTTATGCCCAAAATATACCTGGTCTAAAGCCATGCAGAAATGCTGAAACTTTCCTGAGGAGTGGCTTTGACTGATGCTGGTGACCCTGTTTCTAGTCCAGTAAATGGAACCCTCGTCTGCAGTCGGTATGGCAGGTCTTAATGTGCATGGATTGTTTGATACCTTCTGTGTCACCATGAGCAGAGCAACTCCCAAAAGGGTGTTACTGTTGGGTAGAGATACATGTTGAATGGTAATTGTGTTTCCCATAGCAAAAGCCAGTTGTGTGTACCTGAAAATGAGTTTTAGAACAGGTAATATACTTGGCCTAATTTTCAACCCTATTTGATTTTAGGGGGAAAAAAAAGTGTGGTGAATTAGTCCTGGTATCTATGAGATTTTTCTTAAAATTGCGGTTATCTGATTTATATATTCAGACTCCCTAGATTACTTTTAATGAATCTGGAAGTATCAGAGATAATATGCAAAGGTCTTCAAAAGTGGTAGCATTAAGGTTGAAATAGGAAAATGCCTTAGTTTGAGGATCCTATATCAATCTATTGAATCATTAATAGGATACTTTTTCTTTAATAAAGACCATACATGTCCTTTCCTCCTCTTTACATTTAAATGATTAGTTTAGTATGTTTGTGGCAGAGAGGATTATTAGATTAATGTAAAAGCCTGCGTCTAGTCACAAGCAGCCCAAAAGACCTGAAGGCATATATGTTCCAGGGACTGGACAGCTTGGGGTGCAGGGTTGGCTGGATCTGCAATGTCCACTTCTGGCTTGGTCCCCACCACAGTCACAGAAGCCAGACTGTCATCTTAGTCCACACAGCATAGGACAGGATGTTAAAGTTCTGTGAAAAATCTCAAATGACCTGTGGGTGTTCTGAACAAAGAGGCATATGGCTTTTTGCCTCAAGCATTAGTTGGAGAGGGAGCAACTCAGTAGATAAACTAAGGTGGAGAAACCTTAGGAGCTATTGACTTCCAGCCTAGAACAGGTCCTCCTCCCATGCCAGGTGACACTGAAGCAGCCTATATAGTGGACTGTGCCTCTTACAGGACTCTCTACAGTGGGAAGGACTTCAGGACCTTTAGGGGTGTTACAAAAACTGGAGAATAAAACCTATGGGGAAAGCTAACCGGAACTAGGCTGGTTTGATAAGGGAAGAAGATGGTCATCTGTGCTCCCGCTTTTCATAACTTCACTGTGTTTCCTTATCTGCATTTCCCCCTAAGAAGCCGTGAGCCACGTGGAGGCAAAGCCTGTTCCACCTTTAAACCTCTAGCACCCAGAATGTCCCTAGCTCATTGCAGGTAGCCAATAAATTAAGAAGTTTATGTTCTCTGTTAGAAAAAGTGAAATGGACTTAAATTATAATACAGTTATTGTTACAAGATGGAATGGGCAATAAAAATACCAGTAGCATAGAGCATTTATTGAGTAATTACCAAATACCAGGCACTGTGGAAAGTGTTTTATGCATTTTCCTTATATAATAATGCCCACAACATTCCTAGGAGGTAAACATTCTTATTTTTCTGCTCTTAAAGATGAGAAAACTGAGGTAGAGGAACTCTGAATTATTTGCACAAGGACACACAGTTAGTATGTGGATGTAAATCAATTCCACAATTATGTATGTTTCTAAATGCCCACATGATAAGTGTAATTACCACCTGTCACCATACAAAGTTACTACAGTATTATTGACTATGTTCTCTATGCCATGCTTTTCATCTCTGTAATTACACTTATTTTATAATGGGAAGTTTGTACCTCTTTATCCCCTTCACCTATTTGCCCATCCCCCCCTCCCTATGAACAGAACCACCAGTTCGTGCTCTGTACTTACGAGTCTCTCTGTTTTGTTTGTTTATTCGTTTGTTTGTTGTTTTTAGATTCCACATATAAGTCTTTCTCTGTCTGACTCATTTCACTTGGCATAATACCCCCTAGGTCCATCCATGTTGTCCCAAATGGCAAGATTTCATTCTTTTTTGACTCCAGACTTCATGTTCTTAATTACTGTATGTACAATTAGTTTGATCTAGGGAAGAAAAACTACTCTAGAGTTTGATTTACAAAAGAGAAATCTGCAGTAGAAAGGCACTTAATAAAGACATGTGTGGCTTCTGAGTCCATCAGAAGGGCTAGGGGAGCTATGGTCACGGAGCCACTGGGAAATCAGTGACCCCTTCAGAAAATCAGTAAATGCCAGAATGGCAGAAAACTGATGACATTCTCTCAGATGTCTGCAGCACCTGCAGGTGGCATTCACTAAAGGATGCCTGGAGGCCACTAGTAGAACCTCCCATCTGCCATCTGCTGAATCTTGTCCATGTGCTTTCACCACCCTGGGAGAAATGATGGCTTCTTTTCTTCAACCTTCTAACTCTTCAGGTGCCAAACCCTGCAGACAAGGATTCTAGGAAAGTAGTTTGCAGGCCTTTAGCCCCTGAAACACGGGAGAGTGCTTTAAAGGGGTGTTGGTGCTGAGAGGTCAGCAGACAGATAACCCAGCATACACTCTGCTGCACTTGAAGACAGTTTGGGGACTTCTCCAGAGAGCTCGAAAGGTGGGATAGCCTATGGAATCTTCTGTATTTCCCCGCAGAATTCTGAGGAACAGGCCAGAAAATGATTTCAGATGCCCCAGCGCCGCCCATGTTTTCTGAAAACAACCGTTGAAGAGTTCTAAAATGCAGAATGATAATTCCTTAACTTATTAGTAATGGTGGCTTTGTGCCTTTTCCTAGGCATGGAGGAAACACACCCCTCCCCTGAAAGCATTCTTATTCAAACGGAAGGTGGAGAGAAGGCAGAGCCAGATAAGTTGACACCTAATACAGTACACTCTCTGTGTGAAGTTAGACAAGGTGGGAATAATTGTGCCCTGTGGGCTGGGACAGCTTGCAGGAGAAGGTGACGGCTTACTTGGAATTCAGGCAGAGGTTTCTGCACTGGCTGAAAAGTAAATTCATTAGGGATGCTTGTCAAAAATACTGATGCCTGAGCCCATCCAAGACCAAGTAAATCTGAATCTCTGGGGATGAGGCCCATGAATCAGTATTTTTAAAGCACTCCGGTGTGCTAATCCCATTGCTGAGAAACCTGTATGAGGCTTTACGGTTTTGAATGTGCCTTCACCTTTACTGTCCTCAGCTTCCATCCCATTTATTAATGGGTAAACCAAAACTCAGGGTTTGGGATTTTATTCAAGGTCTAGAACTATTCAAGGTGTTCAGCTCTTTTCTTGGTCCAGTTCTGGGTTGTGATTGTTCCCTGTAAATCAACTAGGGAACTTTGAAAAATCTGGATACCCAGATCACATGCTGAGCCTATTATATCAGAATATGGGGGTGGGGTGGGAGTCAGGCATCAGTATTTCTTAAAGACCCTAAGTGATTCCACCTTGCAGTAAAGTTCAGAAATGACTGTGTTGTCCATATTCAGGTAATGTGAAGTTGCTATAGCTTAAAAGTACATGCATTTGCTAATTAGGAGATTATGTTTGGTTCTTTTTCTAAGCCTAACAGTTTATCTGTTCAAATAAATCTCTTAAATTAGGGACTTTCTTAACAATTGATTTGTTGATAATAATAGCCACAAAAATGCAAAAATGGGTATCATGAACCAAAGGACAAATCCTAGATTCAATGTATTGTTACTGTCAAAAGTTCATTTAAATAAGCAAACCATTACTAGAAAGAGAATAAGCAACCACTTACTAATCTACTGACAGTCAGTTAATATTCAGCATCACAGACTTGAGCAAATATGTACATATCTCATTTTCCCTCTAGTTAGGAATAGATTCCCTTTCAAAGAGGTTTAAGTAAAGAAGTGCCTGCCTCAAATTCGCACAGCCAGGAAACCTTTATGTTCCCAGTCAGAGTGCTCTGACCCCTCTTGTAGTGTCTGCCTGGAAAAGGATCATATTTTTTGCACACTGTACTTAAAGTCATTCAGGCTTAGGAACTGAATTCTCTATCACAAGAACATCAAGTTCAGAAACTAATTTTCTAGAAGTCCTTGTAACAAACTAGGACAGGAATTTTAAAACTATCTTTGAGGAGAGAGCATTCCCCAATAAAGAGGTATTTCTAAAGCCTGGGCTGTTTTTTGATAGAAATGATAGAGTACATACAGCCCTCCTCTCCTGTAATTCTTTCAGGAAGAAGCAATTTTAAAGTCTGATGTGTTCAGAGAATGCTACTTTATAACCATGGCCTACATTACTCTAAATGGAAAAGATGGAGCGTTTTCATATATTCACAATCACAGGAACTGGGTGGAAAAGTTTCTGGGTGGAAAGAGTTGTGGGATGTTGAACAGGAGTGGGCCTAGCATTTCATGGCCCCTAGACAAAGAGCTCACTATGGGCCACTCAGCAACCCTGGCTAGAATTGTGCTTCCAAGAGAAAAGAACAACCAGCACACCTTTAAAACTACACAACTAAAAAAAAAAGTAGGGTATCTCAAATAACTCTATGAGATGTGTCTTTACTACATCCAAGAGAAGTAGGGGAAGAGATAAATCAGCGCTGCAAGCATGCAGTCTTCTCTTGCCAATGGTCAGTGTTTTACAAGATGTGTTTGCAAGACTGCCCGCTGTTGGTTTCCCAGGCATGGCTCCTAAGCACGTTGCCCTGAGCATACCCCTCTTGTGGGCCGCCTGCAGCTGTATGCTATCTGCCTTCCAGCTTTTCTGTGACGCCACTGCTTACAGGTGCACTGGAGTGCCATGCCACATGTAAACGATGTCAGCAGAATTAGGAGCAAGATGGGTCACTGACTCATTCAACTGGCATAAAGTGGGCCATTGGGGCCCCAGTCTCACCGAGGATAGTCAGTGGGGTTGTGCACAGGCACTGGTTCTGACCAAAGCCTTCCTTTCTCCCTGCTCAGCTCCTGCACACACACTCTAAATTTAGAGAATCGCTGCTTTCACAGGCTTGTTCTATGCACGCTGTTTGACAGGGCATGTAGAAAAGATTGACATCTTGAAGGGGGCTGAGAGCTGAGTGTGGGTGGGTGGGAGAAACATAAAACCTCCTAGAGATTTGAACACCCCTCACCTTCCACTAAAGATATGAGCCTGCATCAAGGAGCCACTAGCCACATGTGGCTATTGAACATTTGAACTGTGTATATTATTATCATGTTGGAAAGATACGTTGGCTTAAACATGTTACTAAAGTTAATTTTACGTGTTTCTTTTTACTTTCTATAATGGGGTAATTGGAAAGTTTTAATTACCTTTTAGGCTTGTATTATTACTTCTGTTGGACAATTTGAATGATGGCTGCTAATAGCTCATGCAATTGGAAGTGATCTTTGAAAAGGAACACGCTAAATACTTAATATCATTAATTATCAGTTACTTATTGATGCCTAGCAAATTACCCCAAAATATAGAGGCTTAAAGCAGCCTGTGTTATCCCACAGTTTCTGAGGGCCAGGAATCTGAGCGTGGCTTGACTGGGTGCCCTGGCTACAGGTTCCTCACAGGCTGCAATCCAGGTGTTTCCCAGGGCTGCAGTCGCCTCAAGGCTTGCCTGGGGAAAGGCCCACTCCCACGCTCACTTGTGTGGTTTTTGACAATATTTGCTGACAATATTCAGTTCCACATTGGCTGTTGGCCAGAGGCCTCCCTCAGTTCCTTGCCACAGGGATCTTTCCATACAGCAGCTCACAACATGGCAGCTGTTTGCAAAGAAGCAAGCCAGCAAGAAGAGCAAAAGAGTATGTGTACCAGCAAGCAGAGGTTACCTGTTCTCACGAGTGACATCCTCTCACCTTTGCCCTACTCTGTTCACTAGAAGCAAGTCACGAGGTCCAGCTGCACTCAGGGGAGGGGAATACACAGGGCATGCATCCCAGGAGGTGGGGTCACTGGGGGCCTCCTAGAAGCTGCCAGCCGCACGCAGCCAGATGATGAGGGTCCAGTTAAGATCCCGCTCGTCCACCACATGGTTGTTCTTGAGTGTCATGTACTTACACTAATGGGTCTAACGTGGTGTGTTCATATTTGCCTGTTATTGCAGGAAGAAAAGCTAGAATAATATATAAGAAACTGCAGACAAAGTGACTGGGGGATGAAGGTAGGACGTGAGCAGGTAGGAACAGGATAGGATGGAGGCATTTCACTTTTTCTACTTGGGCAATTCTGAACTATGTGTATGTATTACTTAAAACAAGAAAAAGAAAAAAGGCCATGGGAGTGAGGAAAATGAACGACCTCCACTCGCCAAGCGCTCTGTGCCTAGCCTTCCTCGGTGGTGGGATGTCCGTCAGTCCTGACTCCACTGACTCCTCTGAGACCTTCAAGCCAGCTCAGGTACTCCCCCCTCCAGGGAGCTCTCTCTGAACCTATCTCTGCTCTAATGCCCATCCCAGCACATTGAAATCAGTAGATTATTTGTCCCTGTCCCTTACTAACTCAGGTACCAGCCTTTTGGGAAATGTATTCCAGTTAGTCAGGCTCAGTTGATTGAATGAATAAGCCCTTCTCCTTAACAGATATGGGGGTGGTGTGAGGAGAGGCCCCTGATTCTCTTTGGACCCTACCCTGTGGGCCAGGGAAAACTGGGGGAGATCTGGCTATGAATACACACCATGGCGTGTCTGAGCATCAGGGCACCGGGCCCCCACCAGCCTGTCCCAATAGGCTAGAGAGGCCACTCAAAGGACCATCTTGCAGGTTCCAGATGGATAAAGCCCTCATGGTCAAGAGGTTATGGCCTAGCCCAGTGGTTCTTAAAGCATGACCTCTAGGTCAGCAGCCTCCACATCACCTGGAGACTTACTAGAAATGCAAATGTGGCCCCACCCCAGGCCTCCTGAATCAGAAATTCAGAGGTGACCCAGCAGCCTGCAGGTGCCCCAGGTGGTCCTACTGTGGCTCAAGTTTGAGGCTGCGGGCCCAGCCCCTCCTCCTGGCGCTCCTGTGAAGCTGCCTCCCTGCCCCCCAGTAGGAGGTCAGGCGGTTCTCCTCCCGGGGTCGGGTTCCTTGGTCAACATTGGTGCGCGGCCGCCTCAGAGTCCTTACCGCCCCAGAGGACTGATCGGAGGAGGAACTTATCAGTACACTTAGCCCGCAACTTACTGTTTCAGTTACCTTGAAGAGTAGTTTGTGACTTTGTGCTTTTGTAAATGTGTCTTCATGGTGGAGTTTGGGCACAAGTTGCTCCTGTTGAAAGAATGAAGAATCCTACAGATACAGAATGTGTGAGAGGACACACACTCCTGTGTCACGTGGAACAGAGCCAGCAGGACTTGGGGGAAGCTCCCTGGGTCCTGGCACATTACTCCATGGGTCTGTTCTCCATGTTCTTGTGCTGGCTGATTTTATTCTAGATCCTCTCAGAGAAAAGCTGTTAGTTGTGTGTTTGGAGTCACATTTCACTAGAGAAGACCTAAAGCCAATTGGTCATTTCATAACAGGAAGGAACACTTGCCCCCTTGTCTCAAGCCATTCAGCTGGGATGCTGACACCGTCCCCAGTTCAGTACCCGTTGCCACCTGGTGCACCTGGGGCTCTGGGGTACAGTCCAGTTCTTGCCTTTGTTCCTGGTCTCCTGGGAGCCTCTGAGCATGACAGATTTTAGCACTGGTCCTTGACGGTGAGGCTCTGTCTTACATACCATATTACAAGGGAGCTTTTTCTGTAAAGTAGTCAAACACTCCAGTTCTATATAGTACCCTACCATCTAAAAACACTGCTGTGTCCATTTTCTATTTGATTTTTAGAACAAGCATTTGAAATGTCTCACCAGATATGCAAGGAAATGAGCACTTAAATTATGGAACTACACCCTGGGCTCCCAGCTCCCAGTGTTAGTTCTTGGGCCATTAACTCAAATCCCAACCTACTAGTTTTACCTTTAACTAAGTCATATCAGCTCATCTCCAGTACCCCTTCTAATTCTCCAACAGGCTTCTTGGACTTCCCACCCATTGGTAAAGGCACAGAGCTCTGAAATTCAGGGCAGTGAGAAACTGTAGAGGTCATTTTATCCATGCTTCATTTTAGAAATGTTGAAATGATGTCCAGAGAGATTAAATAATTTGCCCAAGTTCACAGAGCTAATAGTTAGGGACAGAACTCAGACTGAAATCTGGCCTGTCTGTCATTTGCCATCTCAGAACTCATCTCAGAACCCAGTACCACTGACTGTGTCCTTTTATTAGTGTTGATTTCCACCTTCCTTTGATTTCCATTTATTCTATGTTAATACACTAGATAGCTGTACTGTTGGAAAAAGTAGCTGCTTAATTGAGACTTTGAAGATACACATTCATCTCACCAGGGTTTAGCTGGCTTCCTAAATGAGGTTGGTTTTTGTGAGGGTCCTAAATTAGCAAATGAGATGCTATTTCCCAGGGGATGATGGACCTGTGTAGAAGGTGGCAGGTGGACTCAGCTTATAAGTGGGAGAAAAGGAATGTTGGAACTTACTGTTCTTAAGAAAAATAAGGTTGTAAACAGAAGAGATACAGGCACCTTCACCTCAACATGAACATGGCAGAATCAAAAGATCATTTGTGGCTTCACTGGCAACCAGAACAGTCCTAAGAAGAGGAGTCCAGGAAGGAGGTTTGTGTGAGCAAATGCCATCACCTTACAGGCCAACCTTCCTTCAAAAGTTGTATGAAACCCTGGATTGGAAAACATCAGAGTTAGAAACCCATAGGTTTCTAGACCACCCCTCTGTCTTGTTCCTATTTCTCCATTTGCTTCCAGACCAAGTTACTCCATCTGTGCCTCAGTTGCACTAAGTCAGCAGTCCCCAGTGTGAGCCCATCCCAGACTTCCTGACTCCCAGTTAACCGGAATGGCATGAGCTAAATTCTTCTGAGCAAATGTAGAGAGGAAGGTGGTCACCTGTTTATGAAAATAAGCCCAGGCAGATGGCAGCACTGACCCTGACAGAGCAGTGGACTTCAGAAAGAATGAAATGAGTTTCATGACTTTCCTTCCTATGCTCCAAGCAATGAAGATGATGGCTTAGGGAGTACCTGCAGGGGGGTGTACATGCATAACGAGTAGGCTGCCGTGCACTGCTAATTGCTAGAATAGATATTTACATATATGAATATGTTAATAGGGTGTCATAAACATTTGTCTTTGGCTTTGAATCTCTAATAAGTGGAGAGAATAGTAGCACCGTCTAGAGAAACAAATCTGAAAATCAAATAGTCCAATTAAAACTCAGATTTTTAAAAAGCCGTTAAGATATTGCAAAATGAAATGAACTTTAAAGGACTAAAGGATTTAGATCTGTTAAGGGCCCCAAATGGCAAGTCATTCTGGGAAAATCCTATTAATTAAAAACCAGTGCTCTGTGAAATGACTGCCATTACATTTGAAGGTAGTTAATGTGTCCATTTGTAGTACCTGTGTAAGATATCAAGGAGCATTAGAAGCAGTTGGCCATCTGTTAAGGGTAAGCTACTGTTTCTGCTTCCTGAGAAATTTTGTACCTCAAAAACGTAAGCACCAGCTACAGCATAAATTTGTCTGTTGCTCAATTACAAAATACTACACATGGGGATGTTACCATAATCAAATATTAAACTTGCAAGGGTTGCCCTGAATTCCTCCCTTTCCTGAGAGCCAGTGACGATAACCTTCAGATAAGGTGGTTGACTTCCATTAGAGTTATGTATGCAAGAGCTGCCCGATTTAGAGAATATAGTCAGTGGTACGGTAACATCCTTCTGTGTTGACAGATGTAACTGCACCAGTAAATGCAACTGAGGTGAGGATTTAATAATTTGTGTAACTGTCAGATTACTGTGTTGTGTACTTGACACCAATATAATATTGCATATCAACTATACTTCAATATAATTAATCAATTGATCGATTGATCAATTGATTAATTAATTAAATGGCTGAAATGGCAGTGCTGATCTGAGTGTAGTATGGGAGAGAAACCAGCCCTGGGAGACAGTGTGCCATCCACAGACAGGTGCCGCCATCTGGCTCCACATGCATAAATGAGTAAGTAAATGACTGGGGGTATGGATGCCAGTTCCTCTGCTGGTGGCAAGGCCGTGTTCCCATCCATCTTCCACTTACAGAAGGAGAGGGGTCCACCTACAGCAGCAGCTGCAATGGGAAGGTTTGTGCTGGGTTCCCTCTCTGGAGTCCTGAGGCCAGTTCCCATCACACCCGTTCCTTTGTGCATGGTTCACGTGAGGACCCTTTCCCTGCTGCAAGGCGAGAGACCATTCAGCTCAGGGCTCAGAGAGCCTTTGGCCTCTGTGCCCACTGGTCAGTGGGCTTGCTGTTACATGCCTGGGCAATACTTTGAAGAACTGGTTGTCCAGCACAGTTTTCTCATGAAAAAAATGGATGGAATCTAAATCTTCTCCTTGCATGACTTAAAGATTCCTGCCTGAGCTTTGTAAGTGTCTCAGGTCTCAGTTGTCAGTTACCTGGTCCGGACTCCACTGTGAAGTCACTCAGGCACTGACCTGGACTCCTCAGGTGGTCAGTACATAGGGTCCAGGTTTCTCTGCACCTGTAGCTGCACCACTGCTCTCTGGCCTTAATTTAGAAGCCCTTTTTTATTGTCTGTTGTATTTCCCCATCTCTGTTGCCATCAGTCAGTGGGTCCTGCTAAGGGCTGCCAGCCATGTGGCTGACGCTGGCTCCCAAGGCACATCTCCTTGTGCCCTGAGGCTGATGCGCATGTAGCCCATCCTCTGCAGCCATGAAGCCACATCAGATCAATCAACCAGGGCAGCAATTATAACCTAAAATATATTCCTCCTGCACAGTCTCTCAAGAATTTCTTTCCAAAATATCCCCAAAGTAGAGCTAGCAGCTTAGATTTAAGGAATTATTACAGAAACATCTTCTCTCCCAAACTGTTTACCCATGCAAATTTCTTAAATGCTCTAAGGCATTATCTTCAGAGGTAAAAGAGGAATATTAATAAAAACAAATATTGATTAAATGCTCATTCTGTGCCAGGTTCTGTGCTAAGCACTTACCAAGGATTGTGTAGTGATTTCCCTAGAAAACCCTTGAGGCAGGTGTCAGGTCACTCAGCTCATTGGCAGAACTAGGATTCATCCGGGCAGTCTGGCTCCAGAGCCCTGTTCTGACCACCGCGGCCTGCTGCTCAGCAGTGCCCACCTCGGAGGGGCTGCTGTGGGGGCTGAATGAGGTAATGTCTGGAAGGTACTTCCCAGGCCTAGCATGAGCAGCTGCTCAGCTCTGAGAGCCACTACTACTGGACAGGAGCTGTGGCACCTGGGAGGGTGCTGTGGGCCGGGGGCTGGGGGAGCCTCAAAGGGAGCGGCTCTGGGTGGGTGGGCATCCTGGGTGGGAGGAAGGCCTGGTGGGGCTTGGGGCCTGGCAGGCTGCCCCTGCGAGCCAGCGTGATGCCTGGGCCTCTGCGCTGAGTGCAGATGACCCTCCCCAAAGTCTGTCCTCAGCCCTCTCCAGCGTTAGAGTCCGTATCTCCCTTTGTCAAATCCAGAGTCAGAGCCCCCACCCTCCCCCAACTCTGCGACTCCCCTAACCAGTACTTCATTTATGTTTTCTTTTACTTTTGATCCAAAGCCTTTGTATGTTTGCTGTTGTGCCCACCACCTTCCTTGTAGAATTACGTGGTAAAAATGTCCTCCAGCGGGTGGGAGCAGAGAAGGGGAGTCCCACCGTGCTGTTTGTGTGTTAGTGTGGTAACTAGCCCGCCATCTGCCTGCCACTCCCCAGATACTGACAGCTCGTAGGAGCAGGCCAGGTTCATCTCCTGTCTTCTCTAACCATGTCATTGTTCAGCCACAACCTCAAATACAGCTCAGCTCATCCTCAGGCTAAGAGGCTACTTTGATACTTTCAGCATGAAAAGCGGGGCATCCTGGGAATGCTGAGCCAGACTTGAAGTGCTGTGAATGGGAGCAAGCATGTACTTTGGTAGTTGAGTCACAGGGATGCTAGATGGTCCTGCTGTAACCATCAGAACAAAGTGGAAGGGTTGGGCCGTGTCCTTAGGTGACCTTGAGCCTCAGCTGCCTGGGTGTGTCCATTGGGGGTTGGGGTGCAGGCCTGCGGCTGCATGTGTGGGTCTAAGTGGCACCTCAAGGTTGTTGTGGGATGTGTATGAGCCGTTTGGCTTAGTGTTTCTATTGCTATTTCATCACATTCCAAAATATTCTGAAGTTTAACTAGATTCTAACTTCTCTTGACACCCCTCTTAAACACACTATTTTTATACTTTGATCGTTGTTTTAGATCTCAGCCAGAAACAATTAAATTCATATTTTAAGTATGAGAGGCAAATTCTGTAAGAGAGTAATTGCTAATCATCAAGTAAGGTGGATCTCTGACTGCTTTTCCCCTGGAGATGATGACAGGGCAGAATGACAGATGTAGAAATGATGAAGCCAAGGCCCAGAGGTGCACCTTGCCCAGAAACGGGGAATGTGAGAAGCAGTATGAGATTCAGACACCAGTACCCGTGTTTACACAGTTAGCACAGGCTTAAAATAAAAATAAGCTGTACCCCCTACTTAGAAAAGAACCTCACACACTGCTTTTACCACTGTGGTGCCAGCCTCCTGGTGACCGAGTCACATGGCTGGTTTATGGCCAACCTGAGGTGCTTGCTTTGGGGCGTGTTGGGTTGGCCGGAGCCTGCAAATCTGTGCACACTACTGCCTGTATGAAGATGGAACTTCTAAGGCACCCTTGACATGACTTCCATATAACAAGGGGTTGCTAATAAAGTTTATGTGTGTCCTTTCCCCTCCCCTCCTCCTACGCGCCTATGGGACCAGCACCCTTGGAACACCCAGGGCTTGCAGGGCAGTGTGGGATTAATCCAGGCTGCTGTTGGCATTTTACTCCAAAAAAGGGAGTGAGGGGTGGAGGCAATAAACTGTCCTGCTTCTCTGTTCTTTTCATCAGAAGGGCCTTTGTGCCTTTTGGTAGGAAAAGAGTCTTGGGGACAGTGCCACAGCCCAGCCAACAAATTGGTACTGTATTCAGCGTGTCACTGTGCTTGTCACTGGGAACTCGACAAAGCACAGCCCCCTTCCTACATGCTTCCTATACAACAAATCACCACCGTGTCTCTCCTCTCTGAAGCTGGGCGTGTGAGTTCATAAGGTCAAGGGATATGAATGGCACGCCAGACAGATGTAAAGAGTGGTTGGGGATGCATCTCCCCAGCCATGGCTGATGTTCTCTTTGCTTGGGGTTTAAATAATAAAACAATGATTTAATAAAACAGTGATTCTTTTCCCAGCTGGTAGACTAGCCATAGCCTGTGAGGAAGCAGATTTGGTGTCCTAATGGTTATAGCTTAAACAGTACACCAAAAACTGCTTAGAAACTTACCAGTTGTGCTCTCTAGAACAAATACAAGAGTTTTCCTACTTGGCAAAATGAGGGCACATTTATTTCCAAGACTCACAAAATCTAAAGCAGGATCGGACTTTACAGGTTGCCCAGCATGACCCTTCATTTTACAAATAGAGAAATGGGACCAGGGGCGGGCAAGTTAAGAGACATGCTCCCAACACCTAGCTGGTTGGGGGAGAACTGGTCCATGCCCTGCCCTGGCAGCTCTTTACCTCAAGTTCCCCCCAAAAGTCACTGAAATCACTTATAAAAATACTCAGAGGAATATACTGATGCTAGGCTGATAATTGGCTTTTAAAGGAAAATAGGCACATTTTAGGGGACAGTCTTTGGAAGGTGACCTGTGGAAGGAGGACAGTGACCTTCTGGCATGTGGGCTCAGTGGTCTTCAGACTGATCCCTGGGCCTGGGGTCCATCAGACATGGCTGTTCCCCACCCCCAGTGGACAGCGCTGCATTCATGTTATGGAGTGAGCCTCTGAGTGAGATTTCTTTGACATGATTAATGTGGAAACTACTATAAAAAAACAACTCAGCAGTGCAGATAAGAATACAATTTTACCATCATCAGAAATTATAGGGTTTGAAGTTTGTGACCCCAAAAGTAGGCTTGCCTCCCCACTGCCTCTGTCACGCAGCTCTGAGGGACCCGGGAACGCTGGGGAGCTGCCTCCCAGAGTCTTCCTGGAAGTGTCCTCCAGTGGTTTTCCTCACCCAGCAGGCTCTTCAGGCAGATGTCTGCCCCGGGTCTTTGTCTGGTGGAAGAGCTGCGCGGCCATTGTTCACAGCCCAAGTTCATCGTTTCATTGTTCCTGGGAGTTCTCCTTGCTCCCTGCGAATGGAAATGGAGACGGGGCTCGGCACCTGTCACAGGGAAGGCAGCGAACAGATAACGGGGAAATGGAGAGTTCACGTGGAAAAGCATATTTGATTCTGTTTGTTTAAAACCTCATTTTCTTGAAGCAGCCCATCTTCTCCTATGACTGTTGTGAGAGTTAATCTTCATGATTTGGCAGTTATTTCTTAAATGTATTAGAGGAACAGGGCTTAAAAGAAAAGAACATTTGAATCAATTATGAAATAAAATTGACATATTACTGAAACATTGCTCTCATAAAGATATTTTGTTGCTTCATTATTTCGAATTTGCTAAGTATCTGTACCTCTGTGTTCCTTTTTTCAGTATGTTAGAAGATGACCTTAAGCTAAGTAGTGATGAAGAAGAGAATGAACAGGTACGATTTTCTTTTCTGTTGCTCTCCTTTGAATTTGATGCAGTGTCGCTGACCTCATGGGCTCTCCTCGGTATTAACTGAGTTGTATACACTCTGAATTGTGGTGCTGTAAGATTCCGGATGTCCTCTGCTAATTATGAGCTTCCATGCCATTAGGTCAGTCCCTTAAAATATCTTGGTCTTAATTGTCTTTAAAAGTGTACTTCTATGATTTTTATGGCCTTGAAACCAACAATGGGTATTTACAAAGAAACCGACTCTCATTGGGCTTCAAAGTGAAATGGACCCTTTTTTTTTTGGCAATGCAAACTGGCGTTCTATGATCAAATGTGTGATCTTAACCACATCAGCATGCAATAGGCAAGCTGTAACATTAAATATTAAGAAGTCTCATCCAGATATTATTAACACTGAGAAGAAGCAAACAGAGGTGAGCTTAAATGATGAATAAAAATAATCATGCTCAGAAAGGCTGTTTGTCTTAAATGATAAATAGACTTAAAATGTTCTCCACCACTGTTGATTTATCAGCCCAAGACATCACTCAGGGGTTTATAAATATACTTCTGATTGGACAGTTGAGGTGAAAATATACCTACTTCTCATTCATCACTTTCATGTCTGCATTTCAAGAAATTTTTGCATTTTAAGGAAAGTTTGGAAACACCAAAGACAGATTTCCCTACACTTCGGTTTCCTTTTTCTCACTACCTTTGTGGTATTTTGTCAAGTTTGGATAAATTTGATAGGTATGAAGACAATTCAGGAGAAGCCTTTTACTTATGTAATTTTTGCATGCCATTCAAGACCCTGGTACTATTCAGTTGATGTTGGTGTAGTGAACTTTTCTGTGAAGGTACCACAGAGTGCTGCACCCTGATTCAGCCACCTAGACATGCAGGTGCAGAGAGTGAGCAGAAAAGCCAAAGGAAGTGAAAGAAAAGCCAAAGGAAACTTCCAGAAGTGTCCATGCAGAGTATGGCAGTGAGGTCTCAGAAGGATTTGTTCCCCTGTGAGAGAAGGTGGGGGCCGAAGGAGGGCCTGGTGTGAGATAGAACCCGGCGAACCTGGAAACTAGATTGGCAGAAGGAGAACAGCCCAAGCAAGGGGAGGTTCGCTGAGGAAGGAGGGCCGCTGAGGCTTTGGCTTGTTAACAGACCATTGATTTGTTCCTGGGCACGCACACCAGGGCAGTCAGTAGGCCTAGCACAGCGATCTCAGCAGGACCAGAAAAGGACTCCACTCTAACTAATTGTGGTTCCTTGTCTGCGAGACTCCACGCTAATGATTTCATCTGTGTGTGTGTGTTCCCAATGAAAGGATCAGATAGGTACATGTGGACTAAGTCATATTGCCTGTGTACCTTGCGAATACTTTATATTAGAAAGCCAGCCTGTCTTAATTTGGGAAGAATTTTCCTGAGTTACTTTCAGGAACTATTTCCACTGAAAACTCATTTTAAAAAATGGGTTATCAAGGATGTACTAGGTACATTCTCCAAGGGCGTGAGAACTTTGGGTTGACTCATTTTGCTTTAGTAGCTACTCTTTTCCAATCTGGTATTGGTAATATTGTAATGTCAGATGCTTTATTCTTACATTTGTTCCCTGTGTGTGTACACCTATCTTTTGTGTGAAAGCAAATAACAGATGAATGATTTTTCTGCAGTAATCCTCTCCTTTAATTAAGACTCCAGACAGTGGTTTTGTATACGGTAGTTTAAGTGATTACTCTAACACTAATTATATTAAGTTACTCTGCTTTGGCCTCTAATTATACCCTGGCCTAACCACAAAATCATAATTCCCATGCTCTTAAAAAAGACTAATGATATGGTGGGGCTTTTTCTCTCCAAAACCAAAATTGGATCGTGCCCCGAAGGAGTGGAGCCTGGGCATGCATGCAGCATGCAATGCACACACCACATTTCTCTGGCCTTAGGAGATAATTTAACATTTAACGTAAATGATTTTTCCAGGTATAATCAGAGATTGTCCCTTACCCCAAAGTCTTTCAGAAATGTACTATATATCTCTCTGCCTCCATGAACACAGTAGACTAAAATCCTGAACGTTTTCTTACATGACACCTGGTTGTCCTCAGGAACATTGGTCACAAGTCTGTGTAGCCACTATGGTAAAGTGGCACCCACATGCCCTGCAAGTTGCGACTTCCCAACATAGCCTCAGACTCTGAGTCCTCCTGTCTAATGTTGCCTTAATCCTCACAAAGACAAAGTGCCTTTGTGCTCTCAAAGATAAAGGGCCAGGCCAGTGTAGGGAGTAAAGCTCAGGCTCCACAGCCCTGCTCCCTGGATGCAAATCCCTGCAGAACCGCTCAGTAGCTTTGCACACCAGGTGCAGCCCTGAACTGCTCTCTGCTCCACTGTCACCATTGGTAAAATTGTAATTAATGTTAGATCCGCGAAGCCTGCACTTCCTCAGAACTTGTGCTCACCCATCATCTTCATGTCGCCAAATCCAATAGGCTTTTTTTTTCTCCTTTAGTCAATTTATACCATATATAGAGAAAAGTACATGTAACCTAAGTGTACAGCTTAATGAATATTCACAATCCACGTACATCTGTGTAACCAGCATGCAGGTCAACATACAGACAGGACCAGCCTCTCAGGTCTCCCATATCCCCTTCCAGGCACCTCCCCCCAGGAGAATAACCACTCTCCTGTTTTCTAACACCATAGAGTAATTTTGCCTGTTTTTTAACTTAATTGATGGAATCATACAGCATGTACTGTTGTTCCTGGCTTCTTTCATTCAGCATTATGTGTATAAGGCTCATCCATGTTGTTGCATGTAACTGTAGTTTGCTCATTTCACTACTGGATCATATTTCATCATACGCATGTACTGTAACTTACCCACGCTTCTGCTGATGGGCACACAGGTCTTCAGGGTTATTAGAACAGTGCTGTTGTTAACATTCTTTACAGGTCTTTTGGTGACCATATGGGAACATTTTGACTGGGTCTGTGCCCAAGAGTAGAAATGCTGGGCCATAGGTCATGTGCATGTTCAACTTGAGTAGATTATTACAAACCATTTTCCAAAATGGTAGTGCCAATTAACATTCCCACCAGCAACGTAGAAGAACTCCAGGTACTCCACATCATGGAGTATATGTTCATGGAGTATATGCTCATGGAGTATATTGCTCTGAAGTTTTTCTTTTTCTGTATTGTCTTTGTCTGGTTTTGATGTAAGGGCAATACCAGCATATAAAATGAATTGGGAAGTCCCTGCTCTTCTCTTCTCTTGAAGAGATTTAAACTATGTGTGTCAGAATTCTCCAGTGGACCTATGTGAGCCTAGAGATTTTTAAATCTTACAAATCTCTTTTCTTAATAGTTAAAGGGCTTTCCAGATTATATCACATTGGGTAGGTTATGCTAGTATGTGCTCTTCAATTAGTCCATTATGTAATTTAAATTGGCATATTTTTGTATGTAAACTTGTGTTGCTTTATTGGCCTTCTGATGTCTGAGTTTATAGTGATATCTTCAGTTTCATTCTTGATATTGATCTTTATTTTTCTCTTTGTCAGTCTTGCTGGAGGTTTATCAGTTTTATGGATCTTTGCAAAAAATTTTCGTTGATGTTCTTTATCAGTTTTTCTGTTTTCAATTTCTTAATCATTACTATTTCCATCTTGCTTGCTTTGGAATAATTTTTATCTTCTTTTTCTTGTTTCTTAAGGGAGCTTAGATTATTGGCTTGAGACTTGTCCTCTTTTTTAATATAAGCATTTAGTGCTATGCATTTCACTCTCAACATGACTGTAGCTACATTCCACAAATCTTGATATATGGTATTTTCATTGTCTGTCAGTTCAGTGAGACTTCCTCTTTGACACACAGATTATTCAGAAGTGTGTTTCATTTCCAAGCATTTAGAGATTTCCTGTAATCTTTATTTTATTGATCTGTGGTTTGGTTCCATTGTGACCAAGAACACATTCTGTATGATTTCAAGTCTTGTAAATTTATTGGGAATTTTTTATGGCCCAAGATAATGGCTGTATTGGTAGATGTTCTATGGGCACTTGAAAGAATGTGTATCTTGCTGATGGTGGGTAGAGTGTTCCATAAATGTCAGTTAGGTCTTGGTTGATGTCCTTGTTATTCTATATCTTTGCTGACTTTCTGTCTAGTTGCTCTATCAATTGTTAGGAAAGGAGAGTTGAAGTCTCCAACTAAATTATGGATTTGTCTATTTCTCCTTTCCATTCTATCAGTTATTTCCTCACATATTTCATAGCTGTTATTTGGTGCATAACATTTAGGATTGCTATGCCTTCTTGGTAGATTTATCTTTTTATCATTATGTTATGTTTCACTCTATCTGTGGTAATTTTCTTTGCTCTGAAATCTACTTTATCAGACATCAATATAGCCACAGCTGCATTATTTTGGTTACTGTTTGTATAATGTAACTTCTCCCATTATTTTACTTTCAATCGACCTATATTCTTATATTTGAAGTGAGTGTCTTGTAAACAGCATATAGTTGTTATATTCTTTATCCACTTTGTCAGCTTCTGTCTTTCAATTGATGTATTTAGACCATTTGCATTTAATGTAATTATTGACACATTAGGGTTTCAGTCCACTACTTTATTTCATTTTCTGTTTGTTCTTTCTTTTTTTCCATTTATCTGTTTTCGTTTTCTTGACTTCCTGCAGGTTCCTTGGACATTTTGTAGAATTCCACTTCTACTTATCTATAGTTTCTTTGAGTGTATCTCTTTGTATAACTTCCTTTAGTGACTGGGTTAGGTATTACATTATGTTTACATAATTTACAACAGTTCACTGGTGATGGCATTGTGCAAGTTTTCTCCTTTAATAGCCTAGAATTACCTTCATCACAGAATTGATTACACATAGATAATGTGGATTTAGTTTTCTGTTGTCCTAACTTCTCAAGTGAGCAACTTGAATCTTACTCTGTCTTGTATTTTTCTTTATCTCCCTCGTGCATGCCCCAGCTGACTAGCATTTATCAGGAAAACCTAATCTTCATCATCCCTTAACCAGATCCCCACAGCTGCCCTGATCTCCACTGATCCAGTCTCTTCCCACCTCTTACAAAAGAAAAAAATGCCTTCCCTTCTCAGAAAGAAGTCTGTCCCGTTTCCTCTCAGTTACCTGGGGACTTGTTCCTTTGCTCCCTTCCACCCCACCTCTCCACCAGAACTACTCGCGGGGTCACTCATCTTGCCAGGAGACTCACAACAGCAAGGACTGCTGATCACTGCCCTTGCCCTGAGGGGTCTGACACCAGACTCTCCCGGTTTGTTCCTGCCCCTCTGGCTCTCTGTGGTCAGGCTCCTTTGCTGACTGCTCCTCCTCTACCCAATCTCAAACCTTGGAGTGTTTCAGCATTTATTCCTACTTCCCTTCTCCCCTCTTTCTCTCACTCACTCTCACTCGCTCGGTGATCTCATGCATTCCCATGACTTGCAGTTTTATGTGCATACAATTTATATGTTGTATCCTCAGCTCAGAATACTCTTCTGAACTGCAGACCTAATTGACTTTTCCCCTTGTGTTATTCCAAGTATTTCAAATTCAGTCTGTGGCAAACTGGCTTCTGGTCTTCGCTACCCCTCCTCACCCACACATAAATATGTTCCTCTTGCGATTGTTTCCATATCTAAAAGTGGCACTGCCAGACACCCAGTTGTTCAAGCCCAGAAAAATGGGGCTCATCCTTAACTGCTTCCTGATTCTTATTTAAATGTTAATTTTATCTTCAAATACTATAAATTCAACCTCCAAGATTAAATATTAGTCCATCCACCTCTTTCCATGGTGGCTTGTCTAAACCAGTCCAGTAGACACTAGCATATTTCTATACCTCCCCCTTTATAACATAGTCTCCTCACGGTGAACTTTTTAAGGAATGTATATCCTCATTCCTTGGTCTAAAATCTTAAATAGGTTTCCCATCCCACTTGGGATAAAGTGCAGAATCCATGGCATGCCTGACACTGTCCTACACACTCTGGCTTCACCTGCTTCTTCCCCTTCACTGCACATTGAGCTTATTCATGGCATTACAGCTACATGGGCCTTCTTTCAGCTCCTCTAACTAGCCATGCTCAGTTGTCTCAAAGTCTCTGTATTCCTCTACTCCCCAATTTCTTGCCCAATGAACACCTACTCATCTTGGAAGTACACATAACCTTCAGGGAGCCTCCCTCTTATCTAAGCCAGACCTGTGGTTAGTCTTTCTCATGATCACCCTGCTCTTTGTTATTAAGTCTCATCATAATTTTAGTTATGTGTTACATTGAGTTATTAAAACATCTTATCTCTGCCAACTACACTGGAAGTTTCCTAAGGGCAGGGACTGTGGCACAGCAGAGATGCTAAATACTTGCTGAATGGATGCATGGATAAATGCATACAGTTGAGTTGAATTGAGAGTATTTCCTACTGTTCATTGTCCAGTATCAAAGGTGACTTTTGCTTTACCTTTATTTCTTTTACCAAACAAAAACTGATTTTTTAAATTAGTCCTATGGAAAGATCAAGGGGTTGATAGAGAAGACAAAAACATAAGGCCCAATATGATAAGTTGGCTACAGGTTAATACATAAATAATTTACCTATTTAGAAGAAAAGCATCTATTCAGTCTTCATGGAAATGCCTACAGCCACTTCTTAAATATATTTACCACCAAGCCATATTGAAATTACACATTTTCAGAAATTATTTCAAACAGAAGCCTCCAAAACCAAGAGAATGGATTTCTCCACATCCTTCCCTTTCAAGGACAGCAGGATTTTGACTGTAACCTCTAGAGCTGAGGTTGTGATAGGGTTTACCTAGAAAGTTTGGAGATATCATTGAAGTGGAAGTATATTCTCACGTTTGCTCCTCCAATTCTTATTCTTGATGAGGTTCAAACTGGACATGGGACAAATGATACAAGAATCAGTTTTCTTGTTTGGGTAAATGAAGGATATATGATAGAGGTAGCAATCTGTTTGATCTCCCTTTCTATAGCTCTTGGTTTTAGCAATTTCAATGGCAGAATGTGAAAAAATTAGAAGATTTAAGACAAAATTATTCCTGAAAGTACTCATTACTAATGGAATTTTTCAATAGACTTGGAAGGGAGTGATGAATTATATCACATATCTTCCCATTTGCTAAAAGGAAGATCTCTGCCTCTCAAGTTGGGGTAAGCTTGGGAGGTTGGGCACAGCAAATATCTGGACGAAATGATTGCAGCTAAGGCAAGAGGAGAAACAGATGATTAAGACATCCAGAAGGAGCAGCCGAGATAGTGTCAGGTGCAGACAGTGTTTCAGATGACAAATATATAAGCTCAGGGAAACTAAGGGAGCAGGGATCCAAACTGACTGGCAATGTAGATGCCTACAGCTTCCAGTAATTACATTATCCACACATATTAGGCAGTCTTTTCACTTTAATTGTGTAACTGCATTTTTCTCTTTAAATGAGTGTGGTTTATCTACTTAAACTGACAATTTTAATTTTGCAGGCAGTGATCATTGGATATAATCTGCAGAGGGAAATTTTCCTACTGGCGTAATTTACTTCTCACAAAGAGGAAAATTTACCTTTTAATCCCCAATCAATATTTGGAGAGCACACAATTAATTTAATAGATATCTAGGTAGTTAACATAAATCTTCAAGTTAAAGAGCCAATTCCTTTCTTATTTTTAATGCATGGAGTACCATTCATGTCTCTCAAGAAGCAGCTCAGTCCTCTCAGACTGAATCTAAAGCCTGGCTGCATCAAGATGTCAAGATTATAGGTGAGATTGCTCTGAGCACTGAATTACAATTCTTACTGCTTTTTGTTAGCTTCGGTTTCCTACAGGGAGGCACAAGAAACATCCCTACATCGATTCTCTGATCTTTACTGCAGAGGTCACTGGATAACTAACATTGGTTTGGACTGTAATATTAAATGCAGATTGCCAATTGCAATGGGCACTGTTCATTTTTTCCCTTGTTTCTTTTCAATATAACAATTGCATAACAGAAAACAGAGCTTTTGAAAAGAGCCTCTGAAACCATTGGCAGTGCATGTCTATCCGTGACCAGATGAATTAGCTGAATGATATGCAGACGTGGAATAAAAACATGGGAGGTTTTGCAGCCCAGCTCCACTTCCCTGGGTGCATTTTTCTTCTCAGGTTCAGCTTGGCTGATGCTGAAGTTCTTGGCCTGTGAAATTTATTGCCCACAGAGTCAATCTGCATTCAGGCAGCCAAGTCTGAATAAATAGAGTCATTGTGCTTGTCTGGGATTTGTGGCCAGAGTTCATCCAGTCAGCTTGACATTCACATCCCAGGAGATTCATAAAAGCCAACACCCTGGTATGTGCTCTTGAATCCTGCCAAAATTGTGTAGAATTATATAAACAGGAGTTGAAGCAGTAATCAGAACCAGGTTTGAGGGACATTAGAAATAAACTATATTGTAGATGTTATTTGTAGCCAAATAAGAGTTAAGATCAAGAGTAATCTTGAATGTCTACTAAGGGCCAAACATCATGCAAGATGCTGACTTTTTGGTCTTGATGGATTACACATTAGTAATATTCATTATGGTAATTTAACTGCAAAAACTTTAATTTTAAATGCAAGTAAATGCCCTGCCCTCAATGACTACACAAAAAAGTGTATTTTACATATAGCAAAATAGGAAAAAAGAGAAGTCATTTGTTTGTTTTTATTTTTAGTCTTGCATTAATGTGCCTAAGCTAAATATGCAATTTAGTTATAACAATGAATTGGTTTCTTTTTAATGTGGAAACAGAACAATAACTTTAATGAAATACTACTACCTATCAGATCTTGTCATCTTTTATGTAAAGTAATCATATATTCAAAATGATCAGTGAATCTCAGATGTTTGGCAGGAGACTTTTGTTTGTTTAATAGCCCTAAAATTTAGTTAAGTAATCATATTTTATGAAGTTTTACTGTCACCAGAAGCCAATGCAATTCTTTTAAGACAGCCAATTTTATTATATTGTGCCACTCTTCATAAACATTTGTGAAATCTACAAGCATAGGTGGAGATACATAAAAATATAATTGCCTTTTTTTCATATTAATGAACTGTAATTTCCAAAACTGAAATAGTAAGCCAACTTAAATGTCACCAAGCACAGATATACAAAAGTCTATTTCCTAAAATGTTTTCTCAGACCTCCTCTGGGGACCTGATTGGGATTTATGTAAATTTAGTTGTGTCCAACCAGCCTGGACCATAGGATGTGAATAATTTCAGTCTGAGAACCCCAAATGGAACTTTGGAAAATGAGAAAATTACAGAAGAACTAAAAGATGATCCATTAAATTTGGGCAAGCATACAGTTAACACAAAATTAGAGGATCATTGCTTTGTTAAGTTGAAGAATTCATAGAAGGTGCTGTATTTTTTAAACTAAGCCAAGTTTTTGCTAAGGTGGATATCAATACCACCAAAATAGAATCTCCATTCAGAGAACAGTAGAAGGGCCATGCATCACCAATTGATAAGCATGCCTTGCTCAAATACAGCTGCCAGCAGAGCTGCTGGTTGGCAGGGGAAGTGGAATTCTCCCTCCAGAGGATGCTGCTACTTAACTCAGAGGAATAGCCCTTTGTCCTGTGACTTTAATGGTTTTTTTCTTCAATAGCTTTTTCAGAAGTGTAACCATTCAAGAGTGGCTGCTCCTTGGAATATATACTATCACTCACATCCAGGCTTGGGTGGTTTCATATAGTAAAGGATTTTCCTACAATCATTCAGGTGTTGAGTCCAGATAGGCATTTGGAAAGTTTTGTTTTTTGTATTTGTGTTTTTCCAAATTTTCTGCAAGTAAAGTTGGTTATCTCATAAGCACAGCTTTTCTCAGGAGACTTTCAGATCCTATTGTTTCTACATGGAGCATAATGGTCATTCAGTGCCCCATGGCACCTCCCACTTCCATCCTGACTGATCTGCAGCCAACAGGTTGTGCTGAATGAAACAGAAGCATCCTTAAGGAGCAGACCAGACAGTTCATGAAATGTCAGGCCACCAGACATGGTCCTCTCCACATTAAAAAATGTAGCTTGGCCAGAATATCTCTCTGAGGAGATCGGACTCAGCGGCATGTCTCTGCATACCTCTCCTTTTAACCTGGACTTCATTCTTCAAAGTCCAAGACAGTTCAAGGAAGAGTATGTGGTTACAATATATTATACATGAAAATGCTTTCATGTATAATCCGAAAAGCAGTGGTCACTTGAGAATAAGAATCCTAATACCAATAATCACACAATCAGAATTGGCTCGGCTTTCTCTTATGTTATATAATTGGTTTGCACAGTGCAATTATGGAAGTCATTCCTAACCATTGCAAACCTGTTTTTACCTTCAAGCACTGCTCTTTTGTCTGAGTGAAAAAGGTGTTCAAGTGAAATGTAAATTCAGACTTAGATTTTGGTTCTTCAAACACAGGCTACTTTTAACAAAATTATCAAAACATTTGCATTACCACCATCTTGTCTTTATACAAGAACATGTGTATTCCACAGCTTGGACCCTGGTTGCATTCATAATAATCAATCACCCACCTAGGCCAGGGGAAAGTGAATAGAATTCCACATAAGTGTCATTTTAAGGTGGCATAAGGACTTTGTTAAAAGCTCCAAAAGGCATGTGGCAAATCCAGCCAAGTGGGAAGTCATTAAACCCAGTATCCACCTGCTGTGCCAAAGACAAGAGTTACTAATGGGCCATCACCATCCTGGCTGTGCTCATTCAAGGTCTAGCCTGGTCTGAACTTGCCCTGTGAAGTGAGTTCCAGGAGTGTGTGGATGAGCACAGCCCTGATGAGCAGGCCTCTGAACCATAGTAGAGCCTGCAGGACCTAGATTGCATCACCCTCCCCTCCCAAGAAGCAGGAATTTAAATCCCCATTCTACAGATAAAGTATCTCCAAGCAGCTCAGCCTCATTAGATAGGGTTATCCTTGTTTGATTGCTTTGCAGATATAAAACAAGTGCACACACACACACACACACACACACACACACACACACACACACACAGAATTGCAGATTCTAAAAAGCACGTGCACACACACACACGGAAGGCACTATTGCCCTGCCAATGTCCTGGTGCAGAATCCAAATGTTTCTGCCACTCTCACAATTCTGAGAGTAGACAGCTGAGCTTGGCTCTTTCACCATCATCCAGAAGCACCAGTGATTTGCCCCATTTGCCTGGTGAATCCTCAGTGATCTTTGTACCTACCCAGAGCAGGCCGAGGCAGGCACTTCCTTTGTATGTACAGTCCTGTCATGGGGAGCCTGCAAGGAGAAGAAATTCTTCTCCAAGAGTTTCTGGCAAGTTCTGAGATAAATAATATGCTTCTACCTGTAAACCTCTTGAGGAAAAGGGATTCGTCTCGGAAACCTAAAGGCCTCCCATCTCCTTTGCAAGCACCTTGTCTGAGAGATGCCACCTGTGCTTGCGCTTCACCAGCAGCCCGAGAACGCGTGGACCTGTCTGATAGCACCCACTCGCTGTCCCACAGGTCGTCTTCACACCGAGACTGGCAGAATTCAGAATTCCTCTGGCCTCCTTCCCTTCCCCCTCCGCCCCAGGCAGTCCACGGGGAGGCTGAGGCTCCGTGACTGTGAGCAGGCCCGCTTTGCTGCACCTGTGTTTCAGTATCTAGTTCAGCTGGACAAAAATACAGAAGTAGATTAATGGAAAATATTTTATGTTCATATAAATATATATTAGCATAACACTACTAATATACACATTTGATCATTCCCTCCATTCCCTTTCCCCAGGAATCTTCTTTATTTGCATTGTTGGGGCTTTTATTTATACTGATTTAGGTAGTAGAAGCAGCCAGAAACACCCCTTTATATAAGAGAAGGCAAAGAAGAATATAACTTCCAACTATAGAAGAATGGACCTCGAAGGTGGCAGGAGGCAGGGAGAGTGGTGGTCTGGAGGATTTGGGGAGAGAGAGAGGAGGAGGCAAGGAGAAGACAGAAGACAGATAGGGCAGCTGCACAGGGACTTAGAGAAGACAGCTAAGAAGATCCTCCGGGCCTTTCATGGTGTGTTGTAGTCTGTCTCCCCTTGACCCTCTCTTGTCCAGAGGCTTTGATACTTAATCTCACTTTTCAAGGCTCTTATAGCATATTCACGTTTCTCTCTGATGCAACCCCATGCTCAGACTGGCCCCAGGACAGCCCTGATTTATATGGGTTACATGTAAAACAGAGATAGATTTGCACCAAACTGCGGATATTGGCTGTCACCCTGGCAGTGAGATGGAGGTTTTTTGTTTTGGTTTGTTGGGTTTCATTTGTTTTTCGCTTGCTGCATGTACCCATTTTTTTTCTACAGTGCATACATACCACTGGACAATTGAAAATTATAATGAAAATTGAGGGTCTCAAATTTAAACATACACCCCTAACTGTGCATCACATACATACAATGAAGATGAAGTTGGAAATCTGAAGGTTTTGGGCTAGATGCTATATATTGTTGTTGGTATAACTCTATCATCTGTCTCCCAAAGCAGTCGAAGCACTTTGAGAACAAAGGTGACATGAGTAACCAAGGCTGTGATTAGTGGGGATGGAGCTTTGTGAACTATTCTTTAGGAGGACAAAGTATTTGTGTGTGTGGAACAGAAGGTTAGAGACTGGTAACTTACCACCTGTCCAGTGGGGGTCACAAGTAGTCCCTTGTTCAGTACATTGACAGAAACTTTTACTAAAAAACACAATAAGGAAAAAGATCAATTTCTTGTAAGGAAAGCAGTTTCATTAAGAGGTACCATTTTGGTTTTTGACATAATAGTTCAGCAAAGATTTGTCAATTCTTTTACCTAAAAGGGTAATTAACATTGAAGGATGGTGCCTGTTTAAAATTAAAATGCCACCTGTTCCTTCCTTTAAGAAGAGAACAAAACAAAACAAAGGAATACTTGGTCTGCAATTGTAGTGAAAGAAGCTCACATAAACTTCAGCATCCGTGCTAAAGACTAGAGCCCAGTTGCCAGTTTTTAGTTCTCATCATCTGACACAGAACATTTTGGGGATGAGATTGAGGTGAATGCATGAATAAGGTAAAGGCTAATTCATCATCCCTCCAGGGCTCAGAAGGGCCACCGTTGTGGCTCTGTCATCGGGTGACATTGTATTTGTCAAGCACTTATGCACCCTGTGTTACCGGGTAGACTTTGTTCCAAGGGTTATTCGATAATGTAACTGGTACCCACTTCCTGTCCTCAAGGAGCTGGTGTCTAGCCTCCCTAAGATTGGCCCTTTGTGGGGTAAGTGTCCAGCTTCCCAGGTAGAAGCAGCTGCTTGTCTAGGGACAGTGATGTCACATCTTTGGAAGCACAAATTGCTCCCCACGACTGGGCCTGAGGCTGGATATCACCCAGCTTACTTCCCCCCGTGACCGGCCCCCCAACCACTGTGGTGAACACTGATAGCTCATTTGCATGTCCAGGGTCTACCTATCCTCATCCCTCCATTTCAGACTGACCTCTCGCCACTCCCACCCTGCCCCACAGATCTCCTCTAGGAATCTGCTGGCCGGGAAGGTTGCCTATGTGGTGGGCAGCGTGGCCCATCCTCCAGGTGGCTTCTCCCCCCCAGGCCCTCAGTGAGCCCCAGCCCCTCTGAGGGAGTCTGCTGTCAGTCCCCGTAGCCAGGGGACAGACCCCATGGCATGTGCTCACATGGTCCCCACACTTTCCCTGCTTTCTCCTAAACTCCTAGTGCTGCCCCTAGATTTTCACTTGTGATGGCACATGCCTCGAGGGCCTGAGGCAGAGGGGGCCACGGGGTAGATGTCACAAATTGTTCACAGTGTACCTCTAGCGAGTAAAATGTCCTGGAAATGCTCAATGAAAACAAAACCCCTCTTGAAAGATTTGAATTGCCCAACAGGACTGTCACTGACAGTTTGACCTCCAACAAGGCCCCCAAATCAATCAGTTGGTAACAGGATCTAAATTATGATATAACATTATCCAAGCAAGCTTTACGTGCTAACCTTAGAGTGTTTTTCATAGGATGTAATAGGTGCTTGATAAATGTCTGTTTCTGCCTTTATCAAATTTCTGGTAGACACATAAATCTAAGCAACCCAGTATGAGGAAAAAAAAACAGCTAGTCAAACTTTTCTCCAAAGGGGAAAGTGTACCCTAGTTTTCTTTAAAAAGTAATATAGTAAGAGAATGCACAGCTAAGAAAAAAAAAGAAGTGTTTCAACATACCTCTGAGATTGGAGCCATGGCGAAGAGTAGTAATCTGTCAACCCCAGAAGCTGCCTGCTCGTATCTTACCTCCTGGTCACACCACAAGTGCATTCACACCCGAAGGTCTTTCTGGAAGAGCCAGGATGTCTCCCGTCCGTGATCTTCGAGGCACCTGCGGAGCCAAGACCAACGCCCTCACGCAGGAGACGGCAGATCCTCGAGAAAGAAAAGAGCACAGCACTAACTCACGCCCTGCTGTGGGGAGTGCAGCGGGAGGAGGTCAGCGCAGGTATGAGTGGTCAGGGGACACCTGGAAAAAGGACAAGCAGGCCCTCAGACTACAGGCAGAACCTCTCTAGCGGAGGAACTCTGGGAAGCGAACGGGAGGAGGGCACGGCATTGGTTTGACGTTCAGAGAAACCAAGAATTGGAGTGATCCGTCCTCTGCCGGCCCGTTCAGCTGTTTGCCTTCTTTACTGACAAGTTCCTCAGCCCCTGAAATTCTAGCTTCTCATCCTGATCTTAATTCTGTTTGCACAGTCGGCCTTATTAGAGCAGCCATGCGCTTGTGTGCAGCCTGGAGTGCCCAGAAGACAGGGTTTCTCCTGTTCTCCTTGACCCCATCTGGTTGGCTTCCCCTCTCATCCCCAAAAAGGTTCTTCTTTGGATGATAAATTTCAGTGTCATCCCTGACTTCACCTCACCCCTGCAGAGGACAGGACAAGACCAAAGTCTCCTGAACAAAGTGCTTCCTAGACAGCATTTGTAGGAATCTGAAAATGTAAAGTACTCTTAATAACAGAGTGAAAACTTAAGAGAATAAGACTCTTTTTTTTGTCTTGCAAATATTACTAAATGGGTTGAAAAACAAGTGGAAGCTCACAACATAAAAAGTTAAGAGTCTCATCAAGTAAGGACTAATGAAAAACAACAGCATAAGAGTTAAGTTATTGAAACTTAAAATGTGTTAGTAGATGTAGAAGGAAATTAAACAGTGAAATAAATTGATAAATGTAACCCTCTACTTGAAGAAGAAGGGCAAGAAAAAAGTAAGGCCTTGACAGGCAGAATTCCTATAAAGGTACATGGTTCAATCTAAATTACACACCCTGCTTCACTAGCAGCAAAACACAAATGAACTAACACTACCTATGATGGCATTTATATGAGTAATTGAATGTGGATACAATGTCCTAACACAGGTACAGCAAAATGATTAAAATCACTAACCCTGCATTGTCACCATAACAAGCTGATACTGTTAATACTCTCAGGATGCTACAGCATGAAATAGAGGTTACTCATATGTGACGGAGAAAGATGCATTCTAACCAGTTGAATCCTAAATGTACTTCTTTTAGGATGATAGCAAAATGTAGACCCAGAAAATCAAGCCATGTATCTTCTTCTTATGACTGTTATTTGCAAAAAATTACTGATGTTTTGTGCTTAATTGGCATTTCACTGCTCCAGTCTCATGTATCCAACTATCTACTCAATATCCCCACTTGAACATCCAGGAAGCAACTTGAAGTTTACAGTCTCAAAATTAAACTCCACCTTTAACTGCACCAATCTTGTCTGTCCCAATCAGTGGCTCTCTATCCAGACCAATGCTCAAACCAGGAACCTCAAACTCGTTCCTGTTGCCTCCGCTGGTCTCCCATATCTGATCAACTACCAATTCCCTCAACCTGCCTCCAAAGTGTAACACGACTCGCTCCATCTCCAGGGCTGCCATGCCTTCTCTTTGCCTGGATGGCTGCAACACCCTCAAACTTGGTCCCTTCCTGCCCGAGTCCATTCACCACACAGAACCCAGAGTGATATTTGAAAAATGTAAATCATAATGCCTATTCTTTTTTTAAAATTATTATTTTTGTAGACTCACCAGAAGATACAAAGAATGTACAAGCAGGCCCCATATATCCTTCACCCAACTTCCCCTAATGTAAATCCCTCAATGATTTTGTATTGCCCTGTGGATTATGTCCAAAATCTTCAACCTGACCTCAGAAGCCCTTGGTATCTGCCACTGTCTTCACTGCTCTATGAGTCCTCCATGGTGACCTTATAGTTCTTCAGCTGAACCAGGATCTGGGCCGTACTCCCAGACTGTTTGCCCTGCCTGGAGCCTTTCCTTCCACCCTCTCCATTTCCCTGACACAGTAACTCTTCTTTGTCTCCAGGCACTAGCTTTGTTACACCTTACTTAGCAAGACTTCCTTGACCATTCATGCCAAATGCGGTCCCCTTCATTCTGTTTCATAGCACCCTGTCTTTTAATCTAGAACGTTTGTGGGTGTTTCACTTTTCACATCTGACTCACCTCTACACCCTAAGGGCAGCATGGAGAGGTTTTTGTTTATTCTGACTGTCACCCAAGCTGGGGCTCAGTACCTGCACGGAATAGGTACCCCAGATGGCATTACAGAGTTATCCACATGTCAGTTCTGATTCTATCAAGAAAGGAAGAAATTGAATCATTCTGGAACCCTTTTGAATTTCCCTTTGTTCTCCCCACTCGAGTATCCATGAACTTGTTCTTGGCTCAACCCAATTACAATAAGGGCACTTAATTTCCTCTTTGATTTCCCTTCAATAACAGACTGTGACTGGTAATTCATTTAGCATACACTGAAACCTGCATGTCTACTGATTAGGTTCCTGGCGAGCGTGCTGTAATAAAGACAGAGAAAGGAGAACCTGGAAAATGATTATTTCTGGGAGGAAATGTGTTTTGTCTCATAGACTTAACGCTTCAGAGTCATCCACGAATGAGTAATGAGCTCAGGAAAGATCAATGAGGCATTCTCTTAACCCTCTCAACCTATTTTACTGAGACCTGAATAAGAGGAAAGTTATGAGAGGAGATGATGATTTAGGAAGAGAAGAATATGGTTGTTGTAATGTACAACTCTTGAAAGAAGGAAATTGAGCAATTCATCTAGTTTTACTACAAGTAGTTTTTCAGGTTTCAATCATGAGTCAGTTTTTTCCTGCTATTTAACTCGCATGTTTGTTTATTTATTATTTTCCAACAGTAAAACAAAATAGTGTACAAAAGCCAAGTATTTGTAAGAGAAGAGGCAGTAAAAAGATTTCGTGGTCTTTGCTTTGGTATATGACATACAATTTTAATCTAATGCCATAAAGCTTTTTTTTTTCCTCAAGGAATTATTTAAAATATTGAATATACTCTGATCTCCTTCCTTGGTGAATGCTGAATTGTTCTCTGTAAAGTTTTTAATCGTGTAGAGTAACGGCAAATTAAATAGCACAGTCAAAACCAGACATTAAAAATAGTGGTGCAGGGAGTCAGTGGTGCCACGAAGCACAGCGTTAAGTATGTGGTAACATCCATCGTGTGGACAGATTGAAGAGTTAGGATCACAGAAAGACATTGCTTAGCGACTGGCAGGATGCCCGATGTCTAAGCCGAAAAGGACCTTTTGGTCCCAGCATCATGTCTGTCTGTTAAAGGAAAGCAGCCCCCGCTCCAGGCTTCCAGCTCAGCTTGTTTTAGAGGACTTGGCCAACATTTGACCTACATAGCTATTCTCATTAGGGACCCCCACCTGGGATGCATTACTTCAGTGATGGTTGAGAGGCTGAGTTTCCTTTTTTCTGTTTGTTTTGCTTATGCTCATAAAGTGATTTTCTCCTAAGCTGCATATCAACAAGCACTGTGCTTCCTGATCACAAAAATCAGGGGGAAGCGTTTGAACTTTATAAAATATGGGCAGCCATGGCTAGGGAAAACCTGAGATGCTGTGTTCAAGATTTCTGTTGAACTTTTTGTCACATGTCGTATGATTTGTGTTATTCCAGGAAGAGGCAGTCTCCAATACCTCCTGCTGAGGTGATGTTAAGAGGCCGTACTAGTAAGGCATGCCATCTTCCCTTGGGGGAGTTCAAAATGCTTCTTGTATAGTTAGCCAGACAGAGTCAGGAGTAGTTATTTTCAAGTATGGCTGCCAAAAGTGAGAGCCACCGTGGTGATGGGAGAACCTTCTAGGAGACAAGCCTGGGGACAAGAATGGCTGCCCATCACCTGCTGGGGGCTTTTGGGAATGTGCTCCTGGGCCAGCCCTTTAGGAGGACAAAGGCCAGGGAGTGAGGGGAAAGGGGGCAGGTGCCCCTCCTCTAAGGTGTTGGGTGGGCTCCTGGTCTCCATTCTTCCTCAGGCTTCTTCTGAGAAATGACACTGAAATATGTCATTTGGGCCTTAATTCCCTGGAATCTGGGAAGGAAGGTGGGGGCAGTAACCGCTTAGATGTCCCCAGTAGCCTGGACATTGAATGCTCCCTCATCATCCCATTCGAGGAAAGAAAGGGCAATTATGAAACCAAGATGTAGGCTGAGGGCCAGATTCAATCCATAATATAAATGAATGGCAGAACATCTCCCAGTCTCCCAGTTTAGATTGTATGTTTTCTCCTAAATCAATGAATGTCACTGTGGAAATTATCTGAGTTCCTCTTATTAATTTATTTTCAGTTCCTTTGACCAGACCCAGAAGCTAACATGCGTTGTAGCTTCTCTCAGATCTTTCATTCCTATTTTACTGCAGTGCTTCTCCACAGAGACACCCTTGTCATTTTAAGAGAACATTTCCTCATTGTACAATGGACCTTCTTAATCTTTGAAGGGTTTTAGCATCCCTGGCCCCAGGCACTAACTGCCAATAATAATTCAATAATAATTCACAATAGTGAATATAACATGAAGAAACCCCTTTGCTCAATTCAGAGACCCCTGGGGTTGGGGGTCAGGAGTGCTCCAGCTGAAAACCACTGCCAGAGGCTTGGACAGGCTTCTGTTGGCAACCTTAAGTCCAGCCTCTTCTCCCTGACCACATCCCTCCTTGTCTTTAAAGTTTTGCTCAAATTTCAGTGGAAAGGATTCATCCCTTTGATGTTTACTTAGAATATATTTACTGAGTATCTGCTAACAGTTCCAAGCACTGTCTAAGTAGCTGCTGGTCCACCAACCGTCAGTTAACACTCATATCGCCACCTCCCTAACGCTGTCCTAGCTTAATCTTTCTATCCACATGTTATGTCATCCTCAGGTCATCCTGGACCTTATTCTGATTTCCTACCTAGGGTTTGAGTTTCTCCAAGACAAGGACTTCTGCTTTTGTTCTTATCCATCCTGGAGACCAGTGCAATAGTGTGCACATACTGATCTCAGGACATGCACCTCTCACCAGGGTGCATTGGATTTCTGTGATAGGAATCATGGTTCTCATGTGTCATTTTTCTCTAATCTGAAGACTCTATTTTGTTTGCTATTTAGGTGTAATGAGGAATAGGGTGGGAAACATTCTGGTGTCCCTGGTCAACACGGAGCTTGATATGTATAGTGTACAAGGTGAAAATGGGCTGTATGCACTTCTTATTTCCTGGGGCACCCAAGTAAGCCTTGGTCTTAAAGGCCATGCTTTGACCCCCACCCCCCAGCCAATTATGACCTCTGAGACAGAGGACAAAGCATGCCCTCTGCCTTTCAAAGTCTCAGAGCTCAGTGATAGAAGGCACATGGAAAAAAACAGAATAGGCAGACAAAAGGAGGTGAATACACAACTGGGAGAATCTGATGGAGAAATGGAGGCCTTATCATTTTCTTTTTTCTCTTTGTTTTTTGTATTATGAAAATTTAAAGCACATACAAAAATGCTCAAAATAATAAAATAAAGCCCCAATGTGCTCAGCACATAGCCTCAACAGTAATCAACCCAAGGCCAGCTTGTTTCATTTATATGCCAGCCCACTTGCCCTACCCTCCAACTGTATTATTTTAAAACAAATTCCAACGTCATATAATTGTACCCATAAATATTTCAATATGAATCTCTTAAAGAGCCCCCAAAATTGCCACAATATCATTGCTATGCCTAAAAGAAATCAAAAATCTCATATCATTGTATTTCCAGTCAGTATTTCAATTTCCAATTGCAATGACTTTTCAATCTGAAGATTTATTATAACTGGGTCAAAAATTATACCTTTGTTGGGAAAGAAGCTACAAAGAAACCAAACAGATCTTTTTTCTTACAGGAAAGTAGAATAAAGCAATGGTAAAGTGATTTCAGGAAGTAAAAATGACAGAGTTGTGAGCCCCTCCAGGTCTCCAGAGACCTACCTGCCCAAGCTCATCTGTCCGGAACCCGCGCCTCCCCAAGGTCGCCCCCTGGTGGCAGGAGTGCCCTTCAGGGACCTCAGCTAACTTCAGGAATGCTCAATTCGTAACATGACAGGGCTCTCTACTGCTAATAGTTTAATATTTGGCCACATGGCAAGAAATGTATGTGACACAGGTTTTTTTAAAGTGTTGATTGAGCACATAATTTAAAAGTCAGAATACTAAATAAACATCTCTGCCCTTTCTTCCAGCAGGCAGCCCAGAGAACTGCTCTCCACGCTCTGTCTGACAGGTACATTTTGTCATTTTTATGAACTATAAATTGCTTTATGATACATTGAGCCCTATTTATTGTGCCATATAATTCATAATCGGATTTTGTCCCTAAAGTGTCTGTGAACTGGGATGTTAAACATTTTGCATGCTTGGATTTGTCATGCATGTGTGGAGTTTATTACTGCAAAAATCGCCTTGTTGTATTTCATAGAAAGTATGAAGAATCCCTTTTGTGCAATGACACAAGAGACAAGAAACTTAGAGGAGAAGGCCTGAATGGCACAGTAAATTCTGAACTTTGGAACTGGTTGAGATCTAAGCTCATTTTTCAGCAATAAGTACTTCATGTATTTTGAGATGTTTTCTTCAGACTTTTTTCCATATCATTTCACCAGGAGCTGGCTGTCTTTTGGTGAGATTCTCTCTTGAAAAACTTTATGTGCATAACCCAGTTGATGGTCCTGAGTCCCTGACTTTTCTACCCCTTGCTTCGGTTTGGTTTTTTTCTGACTTGTGTTATTGAATGAGATACGTAAACCTAATAAATAAGCACACTCAAGCTGTAGTCACACCCCACTTTGCCTGAAAGACTGTATATGAAGATAGTTGAACAGGGATATATAAAAGGTACTTTTTAGAACAGACTGAGCCCTTTTTTGTCTTGGTTCGTTTTCGATTCTTCACTCACAAGCCTGAGATGTTTGTGTGTGTGTGTGTGTGTGTGTGTGTGTGTGTGTATTTCTTAAAGAATTACTGGTAGGTAAAGGTGAAGTCTCTGTTGCTATCCACAAGTGAGGTTCTGCCAGTGTTAGAACCATCTGGAGATGATGTGGCCCTGGCTGGCTGGTGAGCACCTTGGCATTGACTAGCTGACATCACCATCATCCCCTCCTTCCCGAAGTGTCTTTTTTTTTCTTGGAATGAGCAATAACTGACTGTGTAATTAGCTCGGTGCTGTGCCTCTCCAAGGTAAAATTTGTCACTTAGGCAAATTTTCTGTCCACATGTGTGAAAACATTTTCTCCATAGTGGCAGACTGGGCGTGAATACTTCCATTTCAGTTGAAAAGCTCTTCCATGACAGCCCACTAGCTTGTATGCTCTCCGAGTGGCTGCCACGTGGTCTTCTGGAATCATGTCTGGGATTTTCACAAAAGCTGATAACTATACTGCTTCGGAGTCTATTGGTAGAAGGAAAAGAGACTCAGGATCAAAACATTTAAAATCTGACACATTAATTCCTTTCCTCTACATATTTATTTCTTCCCTTTGATTTCTTAAGTAAGTGACTCCTTCAACAAAATGCATTGAGAAGCATGAGGAAGCTCTCAGTTTACAATATTATGTCCTTGCCAATGGTTACGAGGTTCCTTTTGGGGGTACTGAAGATGTTGTAAAATTAGATTATGGTGATAGTTTCACGATCCTGTAAATACACTAAAAAACATTGAACTGCACACTTCAAATGAGTGAACTGCGTGGTATACAGTTTATACTTCAGTGAAGCTACACATGCAGACATAAATGTCATGACATTTGGTAGAATGAGTCAAAACCTATTTTAGGAAAATGCAGACTCCCTTCAAAGACATGGTTGCAGATACGAAGAAACATCATCAGAAACTAGGACTAATACATCCTAAGGCTTCTTCCCAAAAGATACAGGACTCTGTCTTAGGTAGAAAATGTACATGGATTTTAATGATGAGCAACACTATTCCTTTTGACTTTTTTCTGATATTCTCACTAAAACCCCTTGTGAAGCCCAATAGTCAACTAGTAAGCTGGCATCTTTGCCTCTATTGATTACTGCTAAGTGCACAATACTGTGAGAAAAAGAAGTCCATTCCCTAGAGACACAGGGGATCCCCATTGTCATTACTTTTCTTGTGAATTTCTCAACCTTCTAATGTAATGTAGCATTTTCCCCTTAAATCTAACAGTTTTTCTGTTCAAAACTGAGGGGACTTGGCTCATTTCAAATTAATGAGTTGACTTTGTCTGCTATGCTAGCAAGGCAATTGTGTAAAGCTGCCTTCTCTGTGCTCTTTGTGTTCTGTTTACCACTAATTCAGGGCCACAGGAGTCATTTAAATAAATGAGAAACATCTGTAATCATCTGGAGATACAATCTTAAACTCTTCTTCAGAATAAGGACTTAAAAGACCTATTGAATCAATTGGATTCTTATTTTCTAGTTTTTAAGTTAGAGAATGTTAACAGGTGAGAGATGTCCTTTTCTAGCACATTACTAATCCTGCTGAACAAACCAGTATTTTCTAGAAAAGGATCACTGGGACTCCAGGTCATACCACTGATCCAGTATAAAGGACTTGTCTGATACTCTGACAGAGGAACCACCCAACATAGGGATGGAACAGAAGGAAGATTCCATCCTTGCCAAGGTGGCGATCTAGCCCAATATCTCTAACACAACATCTCTGGCTACTTACAGCCTCATGTTAATCTATTACACATTCATTTATACAGATTACTCTGTTTTCCTAAACTACTTTTTCTGCCTGTCACCCCTTGATATAAAATTCAACAATGATTTGGCAGCACTTTCGTTTTTAGAAAACAAGAGCATTTTTCAGACCTAAAAGGTGCTCCCTGAGTTCTGCAATCCTGGAGTTGAACAGAAAAGCCCACGCCGGCTCCAGCCATGCCACCCGCAGGCTCCTTGTCTCCGTGCCCTGATGTCTGCTCCCCTGTGGACCCATTTCACTTGCATTTAGCTCTATAACTGTCTTGAGTACCCGGTGAACACAAGGACATTGGATTCAGGAGAGCCATTTTGCTTCAAGACGTGCACCTTGATGATGGCATAGACTTGGCTGACTGGCAGTCATGGGGGGTTGTGAGTTTATACTATAGGAGGACAGTAGGTCCTTAGTTGTTCTCTGCTTCTCCATAAGAAAGCCTGCCTTTGAGGCTTGAATCCTGGCCCTTCTAAGGGCAGATAGAAATTTCTTCCCTGTGGCATGTCAGAAGGGAAAGGATATTCAGGAAAGGAAAGGAATTTCTTCCAAAGGTCCTCTTGTCTCTTTTTTCATTTCTCTTCTTTCTTGGTTTAAATAGGCATTCTAGCAGAAACCCAGTATCTGGCGATTAATACCATATGTTTGCAGTGAGTCCTCAGCAATCAATACACCACCTTGATAAATTAAAACTGTGATGTTTCCATTACCTACCTTTAAAAAGCATCTGTGATCACCCCCAAAGAAAACCTTCGGCCTTGTTTGGTTTGCCTACTGTATGGTTCAGCCGAAACAGCCAAAGCATACCACAGGTCAAAACTGGGTCTTCATGTCCAGGCCATTGTGCCGTCCTGCAATGTGGGGAAGGTTGTGTGAGGACAGGATGGCACAATTTTTATTCCTTTCTATTGCTGACCATGGAACTTTTCATCTGCCCATTTTATGCCTTTGAAAAGTCAGCTGGCCTTCCAGAGGCCCACTGGTGCCCCAAATCATAAAGAAAGCAGGAGACCAGGACAGGAAGAGGAAGTACAATTCTCAACAAGGTAAACAAGCCAATTATAAGAAAACCTCCATTTGTCAAGGTACACAGTCCTTCCTCCTTACCCACTCCTCCTAATGTGCCTCCCAAGGGTTTGCCTGCTTACAGATTATTGTATCAGATGGGGTAGAGAGAGGCAGAGGAGAATGGGATAACTGGGCTTGTGGTTCATTCCTAAAGGTAGGAATGTGGTTCATTCCTTTAATGTAGACACACTGCACTGTGGAAGCTGCCCTGTCACCAATAATGTGGAAAATACGCAAAGTGCTGTCGGGAGAAGGAAGGAAATGTGTGCCGCATATGAAGTGCCTCTGAATGTGATTAACTCCCCTTCATAAGTAGTAAATAGGAGATAACTGTGATCAAAAACGGGATTTGTGTGATTTATCAAGCTGAGCAACTGTGCATGTGTGGAGAAGCTGGAGGTCAATCTTGAAATCTGGGGCAAGAGGATCACTCGGAAATTGCCAGGACTAAGAAGTTAATCATACCCTTGGACTGCTTCCATCTGTCTCAGGGCAACAGAGCTGCTGCAGAGCAAGCAGCCATGCTTTATAGCAGCAGATCGGGAATTAATATTTGCTGCAAAACCTCAAGCCTCATTTGCAGTAACTTGGGTTTTATAAAAATGGAGCATAATTTCATATGAATAAATCACATTCAGCTAGAAACAGGAGATGCTGGGAAAAAATGTGTTCGATTTAAAAAAAAAAAAAAAAGAAAAAAAAAAGGAAATGAGCAAGAAAGCCAACATGAAAACAGTTGTTGAAGTGATGGCACTTGGAGGGCAGGAACGGCGTGTGGTTAAATCGTGCGTGCGATCATCTGCTGCAATGTCAGCCTGCCACTCCAGAGCTGGCTGTGTTTTTTATAGCCTTGGAGATGCATCACCACAATGTAACCCGTCTGCCCATCTGGCCATATCCCAGGTCCAAGATCCATTTATATTGAAATCCAAACAACTGACACTGCTTTATTCGTTTATGTCACGAGTATTTGTTGAGCGCATCCCGTGGGCTCAGGCTGCAGGGCGCCGCACTGTTGCAGTGGCGGTGCTGAGCACATGGCCCCGGCCTGGCTCCTGGCTTCACTGTCCGGGGCACTAGTTTGCACAGAGAAAGGCCGCTGTGGGCTCATTCATTTGCTGCTGTCGATTTTGCCCTTCCTCAAATAAATCTCATCCATCAAATCTCCTCTCCCCATTAGGGAGAATATAATGAAATTGAGTCAGTGAGGTACAGCCTAAAATGAAGGAGTTTTATCCGCACATGGGTCTGATCTTTGTCCTAAGGCAGGACCGGAAACGGCCCCATAGCGAGGAGGGGAATGCGGGGTGGGCATTCAGCTTCCTGACTGCTGGTCAAGTGGAACAACTTCAACTGAGCAAAGGGAGCATGTCGGGGGGTGGCCACCAGCACAGAAGTGAAACCCCCTGGGTAGCATTTTACACCATGTCCCTGACGTCAAGACAGGAGAGTCCCAGCTGCCATGCACTGCTAATATGTGGTCTCTTTTTTAACGGTCCAAAAGGAGGCATGAGGGACTTCTGAGAAAGTTTTAAATTTCCAGCACTGGGTATGCTAAAGCAGCACACTGGAGGGTATGTTACCACCACACCCTGAGACCCACGGCAGTCTCTAGTCTCTCCAGTACCAGGGAGTCCTTAAAATCACATCTTTTTGGTATACTCTGTAAATAAAAACTTTTTAAAGAGCTTTAGAGTTTAGAAGCACTGTCACTCTGACTGCCTCACTTTATGATCCTCGTAGCAAACCCCGTGAGGTGGGAAGGACCCATTTGCACAGATAGGAACCCTGAGCCTGAGACAGGTGGTGCAACTCACTCAGGTCACAGGTAGCAAGCAGCAGAGCTGGAACTAGACTCCAGGGCCTCTGACTCCAATGAGTAGGTAGGGTCTCTCATCCTCCATCATATAGCAACAAGGCAGGCATGGAAGGGCACGGAGACAGGTGGCTTATGCCACATTCTGCATTCTAACAAATAACTTAGTCTGTACTCATCCTTTATTTATTCCTGTTAACAGTTATCATAATCCTAACATTTCTGGCTTCATTCTTTTTGTCCCTAACTCCTAGCACAGTTCCTGGCAATTAGGAGACACAAAAAGTTATTTGATGAATGAAAGAAAACAAAGAACAAACGAATGAATGAACTAAGACCAATGTTTTGTAGTTAAACCATGGCATCCTTGGGTTTTTTGTTTTTGTTTTTGTTTATGTTTTCTGTCTTTTTTATTAAGGTATCATTGATGTACAATCTTATACTCAGGTTTCACATGAGCAACATTATGGTTACTAGACTCCCCCTATTATCAAGTCCCCACCACATACCCCATTACACTCACTGTCCATCAGTGTAGTAAGATGCTATAGAGTCACTACTTGTCTTCTCTGTACTATACTGCCTTCCCTTGCCCCCTCTATATTATGGGTGCTAATCATAATGCCCCTCAATCCCCTTATCCCTCCCTTCCCGCCCACCTTCCCCAATCCCTTTCCCTTTGATAACCGCTAGTTCATTCTTGGGTTCTGTGAGTCTGCTGCTGTTTTGTTTCTTCAGTTTTTGCTTTGTTGTTATATTCCACAGATAAGTGAAATCATTTGGTGCTTGTCTTTCTCCCATGGCTTATTTCACTGAGCATAATACCCTCTAGCGCCATCCATGTTGCTGCAAATGGTAGGATTTGTTTTCTTCTTATGGCTGAATAATATTCCATTGTGTAGATGTACCACCTCTTCTTTATCCATTCATCTACTGATGGACACTTAGGTTGCTTCCACATCTTGGCTATTGTAAATAGTGTAATAAACATAGGGGTGCATATGTCTTTTTTGAATCTGTGATCCTGTTTTCTTAGGGTAAATTCCTAGGAGTGGAATTCCTGGGTCAAATGGTAGTCATCCTTGGTTTTAAACAGAAAATACCTTTGTTCCCATTCCCCCACCCCCTCCCCTACTTTTCGGAAACTCTGAGTGTCTGCCATTGCAGCAGAGCACCCCTGGAGCAGCGGTGGATGGTCAGGGGCTCCTCACTAAGGGAGTCAAGCAGGTGTCCATGCCTATAAGAGTCTGTAGAACAGAAAAACACCATTAACTGCCAGACAGGCAGAAGAGTAAACTTGGAATTCTTTTTAGAAAATCAGCCCAAAAGTAAGCTAGAAATTCTCCAGAAAATACTTCACCCAGCACCATTAAATCAGAGTGAAATTACATTAGAAACCAGTAACCAAAAGAGAACTCTGTGATGCCAGAGGTTTCCGGCATGGAGTGGGGTGGGGCCAGGTGACCTCTGGCTCCTCCCTCACTCCCCTCCCCACTTCTCATTTCTGTGCTTTGTACTGTTGGCACCACTTAAAATGCTCTCCACCAATTACTCATTCTTATTTTCCGGCATTCACCCAGTGCATACTTACAGCACTGAGCCCCTTACCCTGAGTGGGTATGGCATGGTGCTGGCCTCTTTGGAAGACACAAATGTTTATTAGGTGTGTCGCACTGTCCAGGAGTTTACGACATGGGGGAGGTGACTTAAGCATACGCATGACTACTGTGTGTGCAGAACGCTGACTGGTGCATCCACAGTCATCAGCCTCACTGGGGTGGCCATGTGCAGGCACCACCCTAAGCTTCTCACAGACATCACCAAACCCTCACTACAACCCACCCAGCCAGGAAGGGGAAATTCAGCATTAGAGCCTTAAAGAGCTGATATTTTCAATGAAGCCTTATTTCATTTCCTCTTCTAAATGCTCTCCCTAAAATCCTAGGGAATCTGGGTTTCCAGGAACACATCACTTACCCACAGTATTACAGCTGTAAAGCCCCAGAGTGGCCTGACTCTAGTCACTGCTCTTGGCTGCTTCAGTAGCACCCTCTCTCATCAGGTTATGAGAAGTAAGGGTCACCGGAGGTGTGTGGGCAAAGTGCTAGGGACCCTCAGAGCACAGAGGAAGGGGAGCGGGAGACATTTGAAGTAGTGGGTGAAGGGTGTGCAGCATTGGGTGACCCAGGAATGCTGTCTGCCAGAAGATGGCCTGAGCAAGACAAGGCTCTGGGGTTGAGCCGGGGGCAGCAGGCACTTCTTTCCTCTGGGTTGTGGGCATCCAAAGGGAAAGGTGTCCGAGAGTCGTTCCAGCAGCCACCACTGCAGGGCTGTCGGCAAGGGTCGCCTTATGCTACACAGCACTTCAGATGTGGGATCGAGCCTCATCTGCCACTGAAACCTTAAATAACCAGTTCACCCGCCTCCCACAGCTCCTACTCCATCAGCACCTCATATCACTGCTGCCAGAGGCCTGCTCCTGGCCTTTGCTTGCTTTATGTATTCGTGTCTGGCCTTGGCAACTGACTGGAGAACAGGACTCACGTCTTGAGTATTGGGTAGTACCTTACACAAAACGGCTGCTCAGCAAGGACTTCCCACATTCCTTCCCAACAAGAAAGACCAAGAATTGGAACTATCACTCAGCTCTGCTCTCAGGAGAAGGAGGGAGAAGGAAAATGGCCAAATCACTGGCCCAGCTTTCCCTCTTCACAGGACATTTTGAAGCAAACATGGGACTTTGAACCCTTGAACTTGAGCAAGAATTTGCCTCGGGGAAGCATTTACCCATCTGAGTCTGAATTGCATGAACAGGATGATATTAATGCCCTCCTTGTTAGGTCTATGCCCAGGCGAAATGACGTGATAAATAGAGAAAGTATGTTGGTTATCCATCCGTAGGGCAGCAATTACTCTATCACACCGCTAAGAGAAGCCACTCAAGATACCATGAGATACTCTTTGATTTAAGTCCTAGCAAGAGGTTTTAAAACCAAGCGAGAAAAATATTAGACTTTGGGTTTAATATATGAAACCATGAATAATTACTAGTATGGGCCCTGTTTTTATATTGACATTATAAAAAAATGAATATCAACAAATCCCAAGAACTACCCTCACTTTTGCTTATACCATCCATATTTCAACATATGTTCTGATACAGCCTGTTCTTCCCTACAACCCAAATGTGGCTCCTGGGACCTAGGTGAGCCTCACATAGGCCCGCAAGGAGGCTGTCCCTCGTCTCTCCCACACCATCTTCCAGCCACCTTCACACAGAAGAGCCATCCTGGGTCCTTTCCAGACACCTTTTCCAGCTGATCTCCAAAGAGTCAGTCTCACTTTATTATTTCAGAGTAAATAATCCTTATTTCAAAAGCAAGCAGTGATTCTCAGCTAACATGGGGGATCCCTGGTAGAGATGTGTTTGTGACTGAAGAAAAAAATCTGAGCCACTTAGTCAGCACTCTGCTGGCTGATAGGCCGATGACACCCATCCATACTCACAAAAGCGCATGCCCTTGGCTTCACTGCTGCTCCCGCGGGCCACATGCGTGTCCTGGGCAGCCCTGTGGGGGCTGTTAGCACAACTGACTGCATTAACATCATGAGCAAACACAGGCTGTCAAGTCTAAAAATCAGCTTTTTAAAAGCCGCCCTAGTTCTAATTTCCCCATTAAAACTAAATGGCTCCAGAGAAGCCATTGAAGTCTATCAGGTAAATAACACACACTTTAAAAGGTCCCAAACATGCATTTTACACAATAGAACAGAGCAGCCTGGAAGAGAATGCCACAGCTCTTTTGAGTAAATAAACAGTGAGTTGTATGAAGCCACTAATTGCCCTTTAGGATGGTTCACTGGGTTTGGGGAGGGTTAGCGTGGACCTGCTGCCTGCTGTCTGGTTGAGGAGGATGGGTCGGGGGCCTCTGCGTGAGAGTACATTGTAACCCTTTAGCCACAATGCCCACAAGATCCTCGAGCCCGCAGGAGCAGTGGGGTGTACATCAGCAGGTTTGACGTCTCTAAGAAAGAATCATAGTGGTGACAGCCATGCAACAATGGGAATATGCTTAATGCCACTAACTTGTGCACTTGAAATAGGTTGAAGTGGTAACTTTGATTTTATATATATTTCACCACAGTAAAAGAGGAAAAAAAGGGGAAAAAATGAATACACCTCTCTGCACACCCTAATATTCCAAGCTCTCCAGGAGGGTCCCCGAGCTCGGGTCTAGGGTGGAGGAGAGCCTCTGTCCTGAGTGTGAGGTGCTAGGGCTCTGCCTTGGGGAGTCCCTCCTTCCCTCCTGTTAGGAAAGGCCTCTCACAGGTGACCCTGGCATCCTGGGGTGGGGACACCCACTGTCCCTGCCCTGCTCCTGGAGCCCGGAATCAGTGACCCTGGGGCAGCAGAGCTAGTTGTCCACAGCATGCGTGTTAACCAGCCTCGGGAAGGGGCCCCAGGGACCCAGACACCCCTTGGAAGGACTGACATAACTATTAGGACCATACTTTAAATTACTAGCTTTGACCCATTATCATCTGCCCATGTCCCCTCTCTTCTGGACTCACTCTCTCAGACTAAGTTGACAGAATTACTGGAGGTGAAGTATGTAAATGACACAATTCCAAGTGAGTTTTACTGAAAGCCTTTGTCGCTGTCTCATACTCCTCTTGAACACCGTGTCTCTGGCACTTCCAGATCAGGGACATACAGAGCTGTGTCTAAGGTTTGTGGCTCATTGAATTTTTAATGCTTACAAAATAGTTTTAATGTATCCAGTACACAAGACATCTCAAAGTTGGACTTAAGAGAAACAAAACTAGTATTTAACAGCTCAGCTTCCTATATTTGGCCTGTTGTCTAGTCTTTTGTAAAAATATTTCTGAAGTCAGATTACACCTATACCTTCCTGAATAACTACTTAGATTAAATTCAGCACTTGCCGTCCTGCATGGAATGTGTTGATGGTTATTTAGTGGCCAGTTCTGTTAACATGTTTAAACTGATTACACATGACGACATAATCTATAGGAACCCGGACTCCCCCGGTTTTAAATTTTGCACATGTGGTCACTATGACCACAGACCCAGATCTGGGAAATTGAACTGGATGTGAAAGAAACCCAGGAGCAGCAGATAGTATGATTTACAGGAAAAAAGATGTTAAAAAGCTGCATTTTTAATACACTTGTGTATTTCCTAGCACGCTGGTGCCACCAACTTTAGACAGGTCACTCACATCTCTGCCTTTAGCAAGTGGAGGGCCGGCTGGAGAAACATTTGTACTGGGTGGGCGGTTTTAAAGCCACTAGACTAGGGGTTTGGTTTTGTTTAAAACCAGACTACTTAGCTGCTTTTCACAGAAGTTTATTTAAATTTGACAACACAATTGTTTTTTGTTTTTGAACATCTCCTTTTAGTGCCAAAAGCTAGCCCAAGGCCTGGAGTCTTCTGTCTCTGCTTAAGAGCCTTTCAGGCCAGTGCCTCCCACCCACTCCCCCCCAGCATGAACTCCCCCCAGACAGTCCCATCAGGCCAGTTTGCTCTTTGCACTAGCAGAGCCAGCTGGAGTGAGCAGCCCCTCCAGCTGCTGGCTCTGCACAGGGGCCCCTCCTCCCGGCTCCTCCACTCCCAGGTCAGCCTCTCTGGCCCCCTCCTCTGAGGCCCTGCCAGGGGCAGTGCCGGGCCTGCAGTGGCCAAACTAGCCAGCTGACCTTTCAGCACGAGGTTTTGGGATCTGCTGAGCTCCCCGCTGCTGCTGAAAGGTTAATGTGCTCCCCTCCAGCTGGAGCAGCCTGACCTTTCCAACTCGGCCCAGCTCCTTTCCCTGTGCTGGCTCCCAGGCAAGGGACTAGCAGCCAGCTGCCACACCATAACCTCCGGATGGCCGGATGGCCAGCAGGATGCAGCGCCCACCTCTGCCCTCTCCAGCCAGTGTCAGAGCCCGCCCACCTGCATCCATTATTTATGATAACCACTGGAGCTCTGAATTCTGAGCAGATTCCACAGCCCTGCCTCCTCTCTCTCTAATTCTCCATGGCCTCTTTTCTTGCTGCCCTCTACCCATTGCACTGCGCCTCCTGAGAGGCAGTGTACACGTGTGGCTGTACCCATTAATTACTTACAGGTCCTTTAGGTTAAAATGTTGACACCAGCCACTTATGGAGGGAAAGTCCATGGCCCTTTCTCCATGTCACAGGCCAAGTCTGTCTGCTTGCTGGCCCTGATCCAGCTAATTAGATGGGGCGTCCAGGAAGCCCAGCATAGGCCAAGAGTCTGAAGGCCTGGCAGCTCCCCATGGCCCCATTTGCCCTGCTCACAGCCAGTGAGTCAGAGAGCCAGGGTAGGCCGTGGTTCCTCATCTTCAAATGGAGACAGTAACCTTATTCAGCCAGCCGAATCCTGCCACTGGGAGGACAGAAGGAAGGTCACACATGTGAAGTTACTTCCAGCCACAAACACCACACAAGCACAGAGAACCAAGGAGTTTTATTAGTTTGCTGAGAGAATTCGGGAAGGACCTGTTCCCTTTGAGCCACAGCCACAGCCATGGAGCTGTTTAACATAATTCTAGAAGGACAGCAGGCACGGACCTTGCTGCTCATAGAAGATGAACGCAGAGCTGAGTCAGCGTGCTCTCTCTGACAGAGGCCTGGTCTCCGGGGTGCCACGCTGGCCTCTGGGCTTGTGGAGGAGCGTGTCCACTGCACCAGGCCCTGGGCTCAAGCCTGACGTCAGTATCCCATTTCATCCCCAGGATAGCACACTGAGGTGGGTGCCTGTCCCCACTCTACACATGGGAAAACTAAAAGCTAGAGCATGGGCTCACTCACCCAGAGGTAATGCAGGGTAGAGCTGGCCAGAGTGCACATGGTTGGGCAGCAGTGTGGCCTTGGGGGTAGCGGCTGGACTGGCAGTCCCAGCTGGGGCGACAGCAGGCTGCTCATCCTTGGGCCTCGTCCTTGCCCACCCAACTGAAACACCCTCACCTAGACAAAATCCAGTCCCACTGCCAGCTAGCACTTAGCCCAGGCGTGAGCTGGCTCACCCACGTGTCGGAGCGTGGTTGCACTGCATCAGAGAAGTGCTCGTTGTTTGCCGCACGTTTGAACATAGGACAGGATTGAACAGGCACCTACACAGGATCCTGCTAGGGGCTGGCCTGGCAGACAATGCCTCATCTGCTCCTCTTCTGTCCAAGAAAGTAGTTCTAGGGATCTCGGCCCTCCTTCCATGCTCTGCACTTAAAACAGATGAAGACTAAAACTTGAAAAGTGCTGTGGTCATGCTTAGACAGATTTATATGAGGAGGAAAGGAGAGCCAAGCCAACATTATTTCCCAAGACTTCTATTTCTTGAAGATTTTTTTTTTCCCCTTCCAACTGGCAGAGAAAAACTAACATTCACTAACATTTCAAAACAATGTCCAAATTTTGCTCACATCTCTACAGGGACTTTAAAATGTGAGCCCTACCTGCACATTGTTCCTTCAGGCACCAGTTATCCATCATCCCAGTTTCCTCACCTCAGTCAAGAGAAGGGAAGCTCTGGGATAGTGGAGGCCTCACAGACACACAGAGACTCTCTCAGGACATCAGAAGGTCTGTGACAGCAGGGGTCCCAGCCCTGACTGTCAGACTCACTTTGTGACTCCAGGCTGTTCCTTCTGCCTGGAGCAGTTCTCCTCCCCATCCCCCCATTCCCCTCCCCTCCTACTTGTTTCTGCTCATCCTTGAGGTCCCAGCTTACACATCCTGTCCCCTATGAGGTCCTCCTCCCTTTGCCATCTATTCCCATAGCACCCTCCCTACCTCTTGGTGACACTCACCACTGGAGTCATGAGCTGCATAATTTCCTGCCTTCCTGGCAAAGACAGGTCCACCTTGTGCCTGTCAAATTCTGGCACCTGGTGTGGTGCCCAATGCTCACCTTAGCACTCACTAATCACCTTTATTTCTCTGAGTCCTTTTTTCTCAGCTGTTAAATGGAGGCAGTGATACTGTCTGTCCACCTTGAAGTATTTGTCAGCCCTTAAGAGATTACTTTTGCAAAAGAGCAATGTAAAACAAAAAGCTTATCACAAATAGTATACGTTTTTCATAGCGTAGCTGCTACAAAAAAAATGGCAACTTGCACAGCTGTGACCCTTGATAAGTAATAAAGTCAGCACAGCCCATTCCATCCTTGACCCTTAATCAAGCAATGACTGGTAACTCTTCTACAACAGTAATTAATGAAATAAGTTACACAGTGACAATGGTAGTAAATATTATAATATAAAAGCAATCGCCAAAGTGGCAATTTTAATTCAAAATTATTTTAATTACATGGGACTCCAACTTATTTAAAATCCTGTCTCTACAGAGCCTCTTCCAAAACTGTCACCACCTTGGTTACCTGGAGATAGTCTGTGAAATTTTCTCCCACGTTGAAGTTAGTGAGCATCTTGGGGAATGCCAGCTGATAGGCAGCTGGGCAGGTTACAGGCAGGAACCGGGCCCCTTGGGAGGCTGTTATGCTGCTCTTGCTCTCTGGGCATGGGTGCCCAGCCCCAGGAGATCCAAAGCCACAGTGTGACTCCCCAGCTGGTGAGAGTTGCAGTTCCCGTACCCCAGCGTCATTACAGGCAGTGTCTCCTTCACTCTTCAGAGTGTCCCAGCTTAACCACAGTGAGATAGCATGTCACACCCATTAGGATGGCTACTATCAAAAAAACAGGAAACAACAAGTGTTGATGAGAATGTGGAGAAATTAGAACCCTTGTGCATTGTCTATGGGTGTGTAAAATGGTGCAGCCACTATGGGAAAAAATATGGCACTTCCTCAAAAAAATTTAAAAAATGGGACTACCATACAATCCAGCAGTTCCACTTGTGGACATATACACCAAAGAACTGAAAGCAGGTTCTTGAAGAGATAGCAGCATTATTCACAATAGCCAAGAGATGGAAGCAGTCCAAGCGTCCATAGATGGATGAATGCATAAAATGCGGTATCTTCATACGATGGGATACTATTCAGCCTTAAAAAGAAAGGAAGTTCTGACATGCTGTGTAACATACTTTGAGAACATTATGCTAAGTGGAATAAACCACTTAAAGGATAAGCCACTTGAAAGATAAATACTGTATGTTTCTACTTACATGAGGTATCCAGTGTAGTCAAATTCGACAGAAAGTAGAATGGCAGTTGCCAGGGGCTGGGAGAGGGGAGAAAGGGGAGTTTAGTGTTTGATAGGTGTGGATTTTGGGGTTTGTAAAATGAAAATAATTTTGGACATGGAGGGTGGCGATGGGGACAAAACAGAGCCAATGTTCTTCTGAACTGTACACTTAAAAATTGGTAAGGTGGTAAATTTTGTTATATGTACTTTCCCACGATTTTTTTTTTCAAGTAAAATGTTCTGGTTTAGACCATAAATTATATGGCCACCCTAATTATACGTCATTTTGAATTTGTGTCTGTCAGTGTGACTCAAGAAAACACTTTCAATGTAAGCCTTTTATTCTAACTACGGAATGAAAAGCCCTTCTTATGAAAGAATCCAACCTCTGGGCAAGCAGGCAGGGAGACTTTTCAAGGATATTTGTTTGGACTGAGTGGCATTATAGGTAGCAGTCCGCACAAGAATCAGGCCACCAAGGAAGGGAAATCCAACTCAGTCCTTTCCTTAACATGGGGCAGTTTCTTTAGGAAAGAAAGGCTCCCTGTGGTTTCGAGAGTGCTAGTCCCAAGCCTCTGGAGGGCCAAGGGGTGGATGGCAGGGCCAGGCCACCCCCAGCAGCTGGGGCCTGCACTAGGCCTTCTCGGCTGACCCAGCCCTCCTCCAGACCCTGCTCAGATCAGCTGGCAGAGCTTCCATCTTTGAGACTTAGCTAGTAGCGTCCTCCTCCTGACACATCCTTCTCCCTCTTAGCTCCCCTGAGAGCCCCATGTGCTCTCAAAGGCTCCCTCCTCCATGAGTTGAGCCTGGCACATGCCCAGCCTCTCTCTTTTCTCCCAGGCAGGGGCCCCTTAGCTATATCTCACTATGTGAAAACGCCCCTATGGATCTGTCAGTATCAGCCCTCTCTACACCTGTGCTGGAAGGCAGTTCAATCCATTTCTTCATCTAGAAATTCTAATATCTTCATATGGCCACTTGAGGATTCTAGATTAGCTGGCTGGTGTTGCAATCCTCAAGATATAAACAAGTTTTGTTTCACTGGGAAAATGGTTACATAAGGCTCACTTTTCATCCCTTTCAATGCCTCCAAAAGCTTTAAAGGGCAATATTTTAACCCTGAATTTTGTAACTTTGAAATATACTCAGATGATATTTTATTACCCCTTTGCTTTTATCTTCTGTTCTTCTATCACGATGTCTATTGTATTCTGTTGCTCTTAAAATATATCTTTGGCAACCAGAAATATGAATTCCCAGGCCCCCAAACTTCCTGATCTGTGATTAATTATAATTAATCCTCTTCTATGTCACTCCAATCTATGATCCTGTCAAATAACCCAGAACACACTTTGCAAAATTTCAAGCAGGAAATCCCTGCACATTATTTAACAGTGATTCTCTTTCCCAGGTGTCATTCATTTTCCTTAAATAAATCATCCACAGACATTTCAGGACCATTGCCTCAGTGCTTGGCACCATATGTTTTTACTTTGGATATGTTAGAAAGATCACAAATGTGTAGTTTTCCAGGTTTAGTAAATAAAAATACATCAAGATGGCAGCATAAAGGTGAGACACAGGCCTCCTCCCAAAACATGTAATATGAAAATATAACTAATACAACTAATCCTGAAAGAGCAACAGGAAAGAAGGCTGCACCAGACCGTATATACCTGGAGAAAAGAACAGACCTCACGGAACAGGATAGCGTGCCAAAGCCATGATCCAGCAGGACCCAAGCCCCTCCCCTACCCCAGCTCACCAGCAGGAGGAAGAGAAGCACAGCAGGGAGTGGGTGGAAACCTAGGACTGCTGAACACCCAGACCCAGAGATCTGCTCTGGGAGCACGAACCTACATTGCATGGTGTTCTGGAGATTAGTGGGGTTGGAAAGCTAAGACAGGTGGAATACCTGAAGAGATGGAGATTCCAGCCACTTGTGGAAATCACAGATCCACATCCAGCTGCTCTGGGACAAAAGAAAGGCGGGAAGTCTGAGAGACATCCTAACAGCGGGAGGGCTGCTAAAGGGGCAAGGATTGCATAGAGCTTGCAGCGCAGGAGAAAGGACAGGTGGACAAAATTGTCTGGGTGCACTCTGCCCAGCAGGTTGGGAACATTCAGGATCTTCAGGTGCTCCATCTCCCTGGCTGGATATGCAGCTACAAGGCTCCCCACCATGATATGCAACCTGCTGCACCTTCCTCCTGGCCAGCACACACCGGCTCACAAATCGGCAGTCCCAGCCCTAGCATCAGGCCAGCCAGAGGGAAGCCCCGCCTATGGCAGCTACAAATACAAAGCACAAAGGCTTACACCTGTGTGCTCAGCCCACTGGTTCTGGCAGTGGAGACAGGCATCGCAGACAGGAATCAGGAAAAAGATCTTTCCTCCCCCCAGGCAGCAGTGCTGCTCCCCTGCTACCCTTGACATCCCTCCAGGGGCTGAGCAGCTCCAGAGAGCAGAGCTTCTGGGCACTAGAGGGCACCAGATACAAATGTAAAATGTCAAAGGAATGTGGTTCAAACCCAAATCCCACAAACACCAGGAAAAAGGTCAAGTGAAACTGAACTCATCAATCATCCTGAAAGAGATTTCAAAATAAAAATCATAAACATGCTCCTGGAGACACACAAAAATATTCAAGAACTCAGGGAAGAATTCCAGATGGAGATTAAATACATAATACAATATCAGAAATGAAACATACAATGGAGGGATTTAAAAGTAGATAAGATATAGTGGAGGAGATGGTAAATGGAATAGGAATTAGAGAAGAGAAACACAAAGAAGGTGAGGCAAAGAGAGAAAAAAGAATCTCTAGGAATGAAAGAATATTGAGAGACCTGTGCAACCAATCCAGACAGAACAATGTTCTCATTATATGGGTACCAGAACAACAAGAGAGAGGAAAAAGAAAAAGGAAGTATCTTTGAGGAGGTAATTGCTGAAAACTTCCCCAATCTATGGAAGGAGATATTCTCTCAGGCCATGGAGATCCACAGATCTCCCAACACAAGGGACCCAAGGAAGACAACACCAAGACATATAATAATTAAAATGGCAAAGATCCAGGATAAGGACAGACTATATTAAAAGCAACCATAGAGACTAAAAAGATCAAATACAAAGGAAAACCCATCAGGCTATCATCACACTTCTTGAAACCTTACAGGCCAGAAGGGAGTGGCATGATGTATTTAATGCCATGAAGCAGAAGGGCCTCAAACCAAAAATACTCTACTCGGCAAGATTATCATTTAAATTTGAAAGAGGGATTAAACAATTTCCAGATAAGCAAAAGCTGAGAAAATTTACCTCCCACAAACTATTTCTATAGTGTATTTTGGAGGGACTGCTATAGATGGAAGTGTTCCTAAAGCTAAGTAGCTGTCACCAGAGGAAATAAAGCCACAGTAAAGAAAGCAGAACAATTAATTACTCAGCAAATTCAAAATTAAATCAACTACCACCATAGTCAGTCAAAGGATAGACAGAGAGAACAGAATATAACACCTAAAATATAAAGAGTGGAGAAGGAAGAAAAAGGGAGAGAAAAAAGAATAATCAGACTGTGTTTATAATAGCATAAAAAGTAAGTTAAATTAGACTGTTAGACAGTAAGGAAATTATACTTGAACTTTGGTAACCACAAATCTAAAGCTTGCAATGGCAATAAGTACATACCTATCGATAATCACCCTAAATGTAAATGGACTGAATGCACCAATCAAAAGACATAGAGTCACTGAATGGAATTAAAAGCAAGAACCATCTATATGCTGCCTACAAGAGACTCACTTCAAACCCAAAGACATACACAGACTAAAAGATATTTCATGCAACTAACAGGGAGAAAAAAGGAGCTGTTGCAGTACTTCTATCAGACAAAATAGACTTGAAAACAAAGAAAGGCACAAGAGACAAAGAAGAACATTACATAATGATAAAGGGATTAGTCCAACAAGAGGATATAACCATTATAAATATCTTTGCACCCAACACAGGAGCACCTACATATGTGAAAAAAATGCTAACAGAATTGAAGGGGGAAATAGAATGGAATGCATTCATTCTAGGAGACTTCAACACTCCACTAACTCTGAAGGACAGATCAACCAGACAGAAAATAAGTAAGGACACAGAAGCACTGAACAACACATTAGAATAGATGGACCTAACAGACATATACAGAACTCTCCACCCAAAAACAACAGGATTCACATTTTCTCAAGTGCACATGGAACATTTTCAAGAATAGATCACATGATAGGCCACAAAAAGAGGTTCAGTAAATTCAAAAAGATTGAAATTCTACCAACCAGCTTCTCAGACCACAAAGCTATGAAACTAGAAATAAATTACACAAATAAAATGAAAAAGCCCACAAACACATGGAGGCTTAACAACATCCTCCTAAATAATCAATGGATAAGTGACCAAATAAAAACAGATCAAGCAATATATGGAGACAAATGACAGCAAAATCTGTGGGACACAGTGAAGGCCGTGGTAAGAGGGAAGTATATTGCAGTACAGGCCTACCTCAGGAAAGAAGAACAATCCCATATGAACAGTTGAAACTCACAATTAATGAAATTAGACAAAGAAGAACTAAAGAGGCCCAAAGTCACTAAAAGTTGGGACAAAAATAAAGGTTAGAGCAGAAATAAATAAAATCAATAAGAATAAAACAATAGAAAGAATCAATGAAACCAGAAGCTGGTTCTTTGAGAAAATAAAGTAGACAAACCCCCAAGCCAGACTTAAGAAAAACAGAGAATCTACACACATAAACAGAATCAGAAATGAGAAAGGAAAAATCACTATGGACACCACAGAAATACAAAGACTTACTAGATAATACTATGAAAAAGTATATGCTAACAAACTGGATAACATAGAAGAAATGGACAACTTTCTAGGAAAATACAACCTTCCAAGGCTGACTCAGAAAGAAACAGAACATCTGAACAGACAAATTACCAGCAACAAAATTGAACTGATAATCAAAAAACTGCTGAAGAACAAAACTCCTAGACCAGATGGCTTCACCACTGAATTTTATGAAACATTTAGTGAAGACCTGACACCCATCCTCCTTAAAGTTCTCCAAAAAGTAGAAGAGGAGGGAATACTTCCAAACTCATTCTATGACGCCAGCATCACTCTAATACCAAAACCACAAAGGCACCACAAAAAAAGAAAACTACACACAACTATCCCTGATGAACATAGAGGCAAAAATCTCAATAAAATAATAGCAAATGGAATTCAAAAATACATCAAAAAGATCATCCTTCATGATCAAGTGGGATTCATCTCAGGGATGCAATGATGGTACAACATCCGAAAATCCACCAACATCATCCACCACATCAACAAAAAGAAGGACAAAAACCACATCATCTCCATACATGCTGAAAAAACATTTGACAAAATTCAACATCCATTCATGATAAAAACTCTGAACAAAGTGTGTATAGAGGATAAGTACCTCCACATAATAAAGGCCATATATGACAAACCCACAGCCAACATCATACTTAACAGTGAAAAGCTGAAAGCTTTTCCTCTAAGATCAGGAACAAGATGACTCTCTCCACTATTATTAAACATAGTTCTGGAGGTCCTTGCCATGGAAATCAGACAACACAAAGAAATACAAGTCATCCAGATTGGTAAGGAAGAAGTCAAACTGTCCCTGTTTGCAGATGACATGATATTATACATAAAAAACCCTAAAGAATCCACTCCAAAACTACTAGATCTAATATCTGAATTCAGCAAAGTTGCAGGATACAAAATTAATATGCAGAAATCTGTTGCATTCCTAGATACTAATGATGAACTAGCAGAAAGAGAAATCAGGAAAACAATTCCTTTCACAATTGCATCAAAAAGAATAAAATACCTAGGAATAAACCTAACCAAGGAAGTGAAAGACCTATACCCTGAAAACTACAAGAAACTCATGAGAGAAATTGAAGATGATACCAATAAATGAAAATACAGCCCATGCTCATGGATAGGAAGAATTAATATTGTCAAAATGGCCATCCTGCCTAAAGCAATTTACAGATTCAATGCAATCCCTATCAAAATACCACACCATTCTTCAACCACCTAGAGAAAATCACTCTAAAATTCATATGGAACCACAAAAGACACTGAATAGCCAAAGCAATCCTGAGAAGGGAGAATAAAGCTGAGGTAATTACACTCGCAATTTCAAGCTCTACTACAAAGCCACAGTAATCAAGACAATTTGGTACTGGCACAAGAACAGACCCACAGACCAGTGGAATAGACTAGAGAGCCCAGATATAAACCCAAGCATATATGGTCAATTAATATACAATAAAGGAGCCAAGGATATACAATAGGGAAATGACAACCTCTTCACCAACTGGTGTTGACAAAACTGGACAGCTACATGCAAGAGAATGAAGCTGGGTCATTGTCTAACCCCATACACAAAAGTAAACTCAAAATGGATCAAAGACCTGAATGTAAGTCATAAAACCATAAAATTCTTAGAAGACAGCATAGGCAAAAATCTCCTGAATATAAACATGAGCAACTTTTTCCTGAACACATCTCCTTGGGTAAGGGAAACAAAAGCAAAAATGAACAAATGGGACTACATCATGCTAAAAAGCTTCTGTACAGCAAAGGACACCATCAACAGAAAAAAAGGCGTTCTACAGTATGGGAGAATATATTTGTAAATGACATATCCAACATGGGGTTAACATCCAAAATATATAAAGAACTCACATGCCTCAACACCCAAAAAACAAATAACCCTATTAGAAAATGGGCGGAGGATATGAACAGACACTTCTCCAAAGAAGAAATTCAGATGACCAACAGGCACTTGAAAAGATGCTCCACATCGCTAATCATCAGGGAAATTCAAATTAAAACCACAATGATATATCACCTCACACCAGTTAGGATGGCCAATATAGAAAAGAATAGAAACAACAAATGCTGATGAGGATGCAGAGAAAGGGGAACCCTCCTACACTGCTAGTGGGAATGTAAATGAGTTCAACCATTGTGAAAGCAGTATGGAGGTGCCTCAAAAAACTAAAAACAGAAATAACATTTGACCCAGGAATTTCACTCCTAGGAATTTACTCTAATACAGGAGCCCAGATTCAAAAAGACATATGCACCCTTATGTTTATCACAGCACTATTTACAATAGCCAAGAAATGGAAGCAACCTAAGTATCCATCAGTAGATGAGTGGATAAAGAAGATGTGGTACATATACACAATGGAATATTATTCAGCCATTAGAAGAAAACAAATCTTACAATTTGCAACAGCATGGATGGAGCTACAGGGTATTATGCTCAGTGAAATAAGCCAGGTGGAGAAAGACAAGTACCAAATGATTTTACTCATTTGTGGAGTAAAACAACAAAGCAAAACTGAAGGAACAAAACAGCAGCAAATTCAGAAACTCCAAGAAGGGACTAGTAGTTACCAAAGGGGAGGTGTGGGGGAGGGTGACTGGAGAGAGGGAGGGAGAAGGGGATTGAGGGGTATTATGATTAGTACACATGGTGTGGAGGGAGGAATCATCGGAAGACATGTAGCACATGGAAGACAAGTAGTAACTGTGTGGCATATTACTACACTGATGGACAGTCACTGCAGTGGGGTATGGTGGGAGACTCAGTAATATGGGTGAATGTAGTAACCACATTGTTTTTCATGTGAAACCTTCCATAAGAGTATATATCAATGATACCTTAATAAAAGAAATTGTAGTAAAAAAATTTAATAAAAATACATCCTAATATTGCATATTGTTCATTGTTTATCTGAAATTCAAATTTCACTGGGTGCCCTGTGTTTTATCTGGCATATATTTAGTGAAAGACCATTAATAAGAAAAATTCTATAAAAAATATTAGATCTTTGTTGGAAATTATATAAGGAAATGTTAGATCTTGTAGGGCCATCTGCATACAAACTGTGGATGCTGCTTACATCAAAATTCCATCTCAGCCTTTAAGAGCACTTCCTTGAAAACTAATTTTCTCTTTAGGTAGAATAAACATCTCACTTGCAGTTGCAGGAGTGCAAAATGGTTGCTCTTGATTTTCCACATGAGTGTGTGTCTTTGTGTGTGTGTCTGCACGTCATACTTGCTTCAAGTGCTGGACCTGTTTGGAAGTCCAGGTGGGGGTGGTGCCACTTGTGGTCAGAGACAGTGAGCTGAACCCTGCTCTTCATCCCCTACCTTACCTGTCATGATGGAAAACATCCGCTTTCCACTTTCCATAAGGCATGGGCTGCTGCCCCAGCACCGAGCTGACCTTTTGGTGGCATTTCTAATTTGGTTCTTGCTGAGTTATTTGTGCCAAGGACTGTCTGTTTTAATAAAGTAAAAGCTTTTTCTTGCTGCCACTGAGAATTCCTGACCTGTTCCCAGGTCTGTGATGAGGCCAAAAAGATTTTGCTCTTAACCTCTAAGAACCAAAGAGCTGATGAGCTGAGCGCATCACCTCCTATCCTGTGGCTGTCATGCTGCAAGTGGTTATCACCTCATATTAATTATTCATTGCCTAACTTTTCTCCAAATGTAATTAATAAGATAAGTTACACAATGGCAAGGGCAGTCAATACTATAATATAATAAAAGCAATTACTGAAGTGGCAATTTTAACTCAAAATTATTTTAATTACACGATACTCCAATTTATTTAAAATCCTGTCTCTACAGAGCCTCCTTGGAGCTTCCAACCTGTCACCACCTTGGTTACCTAGAGATAGTCTGAGAAATTCTCTCCCACCTTGAAGTTAGTGAGCAACCTGGGAATGCCAGCTGATAGGTAGCTGGCAGGTTACAGGCAGGAACTAGGATCCCAGGAGCCTAGAAGATAGCTGTGAGCTGGGCATTTTCTTTCAAAGGAGGACAAAGGGAGAAGGGGCCTGGAACTCCCAGAGGGATCAGCTTCCCGAGCCTGCGACCTGTGTGGTCTCATAGGGCCTCGTGCTCAGACGGTCCATGCTGGGCTTAATGCTCTGCAGTTGCCCTCTTGAAATCCTTAACAGTTTGATGTGTGAACCTGTGTTTCATAAATGGAGTCCAGTGGAACAGTGGGGCATGTGGGACGGCTTAGTGCCTTGGCTCGTGAGCCGTCCTGCCTCCCAGGTATGGGTTCTCAGGCCCCTGCTCCCCTGCTGGGTGCCCTGGCCCCACCCAGCATTCCCCTTTCCACCCTGTGCAGCAACTGCTGCCTCCCTGCACCAGCAGGGGACATGGGCGCACTAAGGGGCCAAGTAGGGCAGCATGCCCAGGGCACCACAGTGCCCTTTCTGCCCCAAGCTGGCAGCACCAGGGCCCACTTAATGGGCAACTCTTCTAGGACAAGCCTCTCCCCTGCTCCGATCCAGGTGCCCAGTGTGTCCTGTGCAAAGGTCACAGGACCCTTGGGGTCATCCATGTAGGCCTGGCGACAGGCCTTGGGAAGAGCAGGTGCTTGGCTTGCCCTCACCACTCCCGTGATGAGTCCCCCTAGGCATCTGCAAGGTCTGTACTTGCCCCACAAGTATCCAGGTGCTCAGAGAGCATGACATGAAATAGCAAATAAAAAAATCTTATGACCAATTGAGAGACCACAGAAGACAAGAAGCAGCTTTATATTGTAGGACTTGTAATGACACTTTAGAGAATGAGGGGCTCACACACTCATTTTGCAATGGGCCCTACAAATTATGTGGCAGATCCTGGCTCCAGGGCCAAGGGAAGCTGGGGCACTGCCCTTATTTAGCATTAGGAAAGGCCTGTCTTTTAAAGTTTTAAGATCCGAATGGAGTGTTTTACCTCATGTGACACTCCAGGGTTCCAAATGCATTTTCTCCTTGGAATTTACTGGGATACACACTGTGCCGTGGGAGCTTTGACATCTGAGTACATACCCTCCTCCTGTTCTCCTTCCTACCACCGAAACTCTCCTGTGATCCCGCTACCTCGTTTTGTCTTCATTGGAAAGAAGTGAGACTGCCTTTGCAGTTGAGAAATTCTGATGAAGTTGACAAGCTTCAACTAGAGCTCCCCGCAGACAAGGACGACTCTAGCACATTTTGCAGACCTCCAGCCTTTGACCTGAGTCCAGCTAGAGCCTGACTGCATTCCCTGATCCTGTGATGTGCATTCAGTCACAGGACAGGCTGCAGCCATACAGGCCTGGCTTGTCCCCAGCCGCTGATGCACAGGACTGTTCAGACCCTGCCAGGAGAATGCCATCAAACCAGGCCCCGCCAAGGCTGAGACTGTTGCTGGCCTGTAATACGATGCCTGGTGGTGCCTGTCCTTTTAGAGGGAAGCTCCCTTGTGGGAGCAGGCTGGCTCACATCCTCTGTGATGGAGGAGTTGAGGAGCCACAGAACTCAGCCTTAGCGGCACTCTACTCAGGAATAACCAAGCAAATAAAATCATATCGATCCGCGCCATCTCTTCCTTCCTCCCCCTTGCTCAGCCTGCCCCTAAAACAACCTTTCTTTTTAGCAAACCTTAAAGCAGCAAAGGCCTGGCTCTGCCATTCTTTTGCCAATGATGGTGTCGCCGGGGCAGGTTCCCTCTCATGGGCTCAGATCACTCTCAGCTCCCGCCTGCGGGTGTGGCTTTCAGTGGTGAGTCTCCCCACTGTTCTGGGGCACAGCTCCCACAGACCCAGCTTGGAGGGTCCATGGCGGCAGGAGAACCCAGCTCCCTGCCTCATTGCCCTCCACTCTGGCCATGGGGCTGAGACCCCTAATCCAGCCTTTTGGCCAAGAGTGTCCAACTCAGAATCATCTTGTTATTTTAAATCACATATATTTCTTATAGCATTTCCGCTTCCCACAGTTCAGGAAATCAGCCCACCCCAATCTACTTCAACTCTTTTTGCCTCACGGTGTACATGCATAGAAGGGCTACTGGTGCTGGACTCCATAAAACCAAAGGAAGGATGCTCCCCCCCCTGGTCTGAGCCTGCTCTGACTCACCCTGCCTACCCGCCCTCCACCACCTTCTCTCTCCTGGTTAGCCTCTGGCCTCCCACCCATCATTCCAGCCCTTGCTGGAGCTTGCCCCTTCTCTATTCTCCTGGCTGAACCCTACCTCACGCTGGTGGCCCTGCTCAGGAACCACTTCCTCCAAGGACTCAAAAATTCTAGCCCTCATTACTCCCCCAGTTTCAAAACTCTCAAGACTAAGAATTTTATCACAGAATTTAGCACTTGAGACACACTGTCTTCTTTCAAACATTATGCTAGGCTCTCCATCTTTGAAGACATGGATTCGCATGGTGTTTCTTGCCCCACCCCTCACAAAACAGTTCCAGGCAGGTTGTGAGTACAGAGCAACAGCACAGACAAGGAGCACTGCCAGTTCCCAATGGGGAGAAGCCCTCATTGACCTAAAACTAAAACGCACAGAGCTCTGGCCGTGACTGGCTTCAGGCAGATACGCCTTTGGCTCATCCTTGAAGTCACTTTACACACAGCAAGATGAGAAACCTTGAGCCCCCAGAGCAGCGCCTGGCCCGTCACAGGCTGGGTGCACTGTCATCAAGGGAAAGTTTGTGACTGCCCAGGCTCCTCGGGGTAGCCAGGCTAGGCACCTGGTGTCTGCTCCACTGCCCGCAGGAATCCTACATGCACATTCAGGGAGAAAACACAAGACAGCGTGTGACAGTCAGCTGAGGACTGCCTGCCAGTAGCGAATCGCCTGTGACCTCTGGCTCCGTGCCCTAAGGTTTTCCTTGGCATTCTCACGGCTCATCATCCTGAATGGGGAAAGGAAAATAATAAACAAAGCAATTAACATAGCTTCTAGTTAGAAATTCTGATATTAGACATTATTCTGATGTTATATTTATGTAGGGATAACCAACTAAAAGTTCACCAGCTTTCTTTTCATTAACTTTAGATTTAAAAGGATATTCCAAGGAAGAAGGACCTTAGACATCATCTAGTGCAAGCCCATCTCTTAATAGAAGGGGAGATGGAGAGCCACAGAGAAGTTTTTAGCACAGCCGTGGCTAGAGCCCAGGTGTGCAGGGTTCAAGGCTGCACGGCTCTCTCCTGGAGTCCTAACTGGGGTGACCTATTAAGCTAGCCTTGTTGGTGATGTAGCAGGCATCTGGTCAGGTGGGCTGTTGCGTATGCCCAGGATCTCACTAATGGAGGAGGCTTTCTGTACGAAGGTGCCATTGATTGCCTAGCCAACAGCCACTCTCCACTTCCTTGCACAGAGAGCCCCTGTACAGGTAGATCACCCTATACTATGTGACAGGTCCTTCAAGGGAGCTTGGTCAGTCTCCAGTACTAAGGTATGACTACTGATCAGTGGTCTAAGCCAGTCTGAGGGGTCTTATTACCAGGGCTGTGAAATGGATTTAGTCTTGGGCATGTGGTACATTTCAAGCCAGTGAGGCCTGAGGGGGTCTACTTAACAAAGGACACCAGAGAGGACTTTCCCTTTCTCCAGACTCCGTCATTGTGGGTGATGACTGTGGCAGCTGCCTTAGAGCAATCAGAAGGTCCAGCCTGAAGCCAGGCTAAGGATGGCAGTGAGAAAAGACAGGTCCTTGACAAAGCCACAGAGCTTCTGAATTAGCCAGTCCTGGAAACACCCCTCCTTAGGTCTCCTTGTTAGAAGACATGCATGTCCTTCTGTGGTTTTGCTTATTCTAGTCGTGGTCCCTATTCCCCATCACCAGACACAGTCTGTCAGTTATGCTCTATTACATAGCCTTTGGAAAGGCCTTTAGGCCTTTTTACAGTAACACCTGAATAATATTTTACACATTTGCCCTGAGAGGCCTCATCCAGGGAACAGCCCCAGCTTGGCTAATGACAGCTAACAAGGTCACAGCTTGAGCTGGGACAGCCACAAGTATGTGTCTCAGTTGCTATAATTTGGTTCCCATAAAAATCCCTTTTGCTCATCATCCCCAAGTCTTGTATTCCTTGGTGAGATGCAAATTAAACACCACATGCAGCTGTCATTCAGAAGCTCACTTTATTTGCTTTAAACACAAGAGATAAATAGAAATTGGTTTGTTCAGATAAAGACTGGGTTTAGGAGGAGGGTTTTCAGGAACCAAACATGCTTCCTGACTAAGATCATGGTGCTGCCATCTCTCTGGGTCCCCCCAGCCTCCCTTTTACCTCGTTCAAGATCATAACCATCTAGAACGTTGGCACTGAAACAGCCAGGTTTATGGAAATAACAGAGGAGCCGTCTGAGAAGTAGTGTTGGAACGCTCACTTGCTGTGTGATCTCAGACTCACCATGCTGTAACCTTCTCTGGGGAGGCAGGCTTCCACGTTCCTTCCTAATCAAACATTTTATAATCCTATGAAATGACCAGATGCATAACGCAAGTTAAGAATACAGGTAGACTGGAGGAATTTCTACTTGTTTAGGCTACCGTGTTGGAAGAAATTTTGCAGTTACCAAAAATTAAAGAATAATGTTAACCTGTATTTATTGAGCACTGGCTATATGCTGGGCCTTGTGCTAATTACATGTCTGTTTTTATTCATTCCGCCTAACAACCCCATAATAGTTGTCGCTGTTATTACCCCCTTAATACCAAAGAGGCAACTGAGGCTCAGAGACATTGTATAACTTGCCCACAGTCACACAGCTAACAGCAGAAGTAAAATGTCCATTTGGGTCTGATTATAAAGCCTACACACATCCTGCTTCGTGTGGCAAAATTATCTAAATGCACCTAAGGTCTGAAAGGCTGATAATGTACCCCACTTCCTGGGAAGTGACTCCTCAGAGAGCATAGGTTAACATTAGGAACCCAGGACCTGGGTTCCAACCTCTCTTCTACACTAACTAGGAGTACAGTCTTGAGTAGGCAATTTAACCCATCTGTTTTGCCTTCTGTAAAGTGGACGTGATAATACCCAACTTCCCTGGATTATAGGTTATAATGAGGCTCAGAGGAGAGACTTGAAAAGAAATGCTTTGAAAATTTTTAAAGAACCATGTAAATACAAGTATCTATTACTATTACAAGTAGTCAAGTAAGGACAAATGACAAAAGAAAAATAGATGAATTGGGCTACATCAAAGTTAAAGATGTTTTTGCTGCAAGCAATGTCATCAAGAAAAGAAAAGACAACCCTCAGATAGGGAGAAGGTACTTGCAAATTGTATATCAGGTAAGGGACTTTTATCCAGAATCTATAAAGAACTATTACAACTCAATAATAAAAATTTTTTGAAGGACAAAAGATTTATGCAGGCATTCTCCAAAGAAGAAATACACATGGCCAGTAAGCACATGAAAAGATCTTCAACATCATTAGTCATTAGGGAAATGAAAATCAGAGCCACAACAAGCTCCCATTTCACAACCTCCACTATGGATAGAATTGAAGAGATAGACAATAAAAAGTGTTGACGGGCATGTTGAGAAACTGGACCCCTCACACACTCCTGACGGGAATGCAAAATGATGCAACTGCTTGGGAAAACAGTCTGGCAGTTCCTCAGAACATTAAACATAGAGTTACCATGGGACCCAGCAATTCCACTCCTAGGTATATTACCCAAGATAAATGAAAATGTATGTCCACACAGATCTTGTATATGAATGTTCATAGCTTTATTCATAATAACCAAAGTGGAAACAATCCCACTGTTCAACACATGATGAATGGATAAATAAGAGGCAGTATACCTGTACAATGGAATGTTGTTGAAACCACAATATTGTACTAATACATGCTACAACATGCATAATCCTTAAAAACACTATGCTAAGTGAAAGAGGTCACAAAAGACCACATATTCTATGCTTCCATTTTTATGAAATGCCTAGAATAGGCAAATTTATAGCAATAGAAAGTAGATTTGTGGTTGCTCAGGGCTGGAGCAAGGGGGCTTAGGGTGGGGGAAATTGTAATTGACTCTTAATTGGTACAGGATTTCTTCAAAGGGGACAAAAGTATTCTAAAGTTAGAGTGTGGTGATGGTTGCACAATCCTGTGGATGTGCTAAGACACGTGGAATTATGCACTCCAAATGGGTGAATTGTGTGGTATAAATTATAGCTCAATTAAGTGGGTTTTTTTTTTAAGTAGTCACGGAGCTCAGGTAACTTTTTATTGCTCATGGGTTGTAGGGTTTCCACAAGGGTAGCAATGTTGAGTGCACTGTGTAAAGGTCTCCTTGAACTACAAATCTACATAAGTCAACTTAAGAACTGTGTAAGTAAGTACATGGGTGACAGGATCTCTAATGGGCTATTGTGGTTAAACACTCAAATTGCTTGAATGTATAAGAGGTGCTCTCCATAGTAGAACCTCATTCTTTCAGGACTCTCCTACTGAAGCATGGAACTCAATAGGCTGCTGTAGGTCTTGCATGTCCCCACAACATGATTTCATCTCAAGAAGTGGTCCCTGGGGACAGGGTGAGAAAGAAGCATTGAATTATAAAAGCCCAGAATCTCTCAGCATTCCTTGTTAGACTAGGTGGCCTAAGAGCAATTGCATGGGGAAGTTCCCTGCCCATATCTAGCAGCTGCAGGATCAGGGAAAAACACGCTGAGCAAGTTAGAAGAGCTGCATTGGTGGTCAGGTCAAATGAAGCCCTGCTGAGGCGGGTTGTCTGGGTGGCTGGTTCAGTCTTGGCAGCTGGAGCATGAACACCCACAGCTGGCAGCACCCTCCCCACCTAACAGCCAGCTAGCTCAGCCCCACGGAGACCAGCACTCTTCCATGCCACCCATTCCATCTCCCCACCCTCCTACCCACGTGGCCTTCACCTAACCCCTGTTGCAGCCCTTTCCACCAGGGGAGTAGTTGAGCTGCTGAGTCTCTCCAGCTTTCTGGTAGCTGGGACCATACCCTCCAAAGTGGTTGCCAATTTGTCAAGAGAAGGATGTTGAATTCCCTGCTTTGAGGTGTTCTCAGTACCAACAAGGGCAGCTGAACTCAGTGTCCCTGGTGGTACCACCCATCTGACTAAAGGAAACAAGTTTGTGCCGCAAGAAGGCAGCTGCCACCTGGCACAGTGCCCACGGACAGGGTGGAAACGCACCTGCAGGCTGGTCTTGCTCAGCTGTGCAGTGCGGAGGCGGGCCAGCCACCTCAGCACAGGTGTTTCTGAGAAGAGCATTATTCTTTCTTTCCTCTATTTGTGAAATTCCTTTTTCCTTGTTTGGGCCACATGTGGGTCTTTATCCAACTGAAAGTATAACTCTGTGCCAAATACGGCCCAGAGCTCCAAGCCATAGGTTTTTTTCATCTTGGTCTACCTAGAAGAGCACCTTCATCACCCATCCTAAAAAGAAAACCTGATAAACTCAAAAGCAAGACTGACCCCAGAGTAAAAGAATTTCTTTTCCTTAGCAAATGTCATTAGTCAGGTAGTTAGGCTGTAAACTCAGGAATCCTAATTTCAAGAATGTTTTGGTGCTGTTCAAGCAGATTCCCTAAACCATAGCACCCACCTAAGCTAGGGGAGCTGAGCATCTGACAGCTGCTTAAGAATTGAATGCTTACTGTTATCTATGACACTTAGTGTCAAAAAAGATGGAAATTCAGGAAATGACAAGGTTCAGGAATCCCATGAAATGACATCTGTGTTCTCTGGTGTCTAAAATTTCCGATCAAACCTCATGTCCCAAAACTTTCCATAAGACTGGAACTTGGGCAGGCTCCTCATTCCCTATAAGACTGCATGCATGGCACAGGCGGCTGTTTGGGAGGATCTCTGGGTTCTTTGGTTTGTAACCAAAAGAATTCCTTACGTTACTACAGCATCAGTAGTGAAATATGAGGTGTAATTTATGTCCAAGTTTATTGACCTTCTGTATTACTGAATTTCTCTCCTGCTAAATGTGGCAGGTTCTGTTGACTTTTATCCTTCCCTAAGGCCAACAGAAGGCTTAGGAGACCTTTGGGATATGCACAGTGCTGTATAAGTCTTCTTTATGGCCTTAATCCCTTCCTCTGGCCATTCTCTATTCCCATCCCTTCCTAGTCCACAGCAAATGAGTACTGCTGCCTGCCCCTCCCTTCTCACCTTTACCAGGTTGCCCTACCTGAGCCCTAAGATTCCCCCTTCAGGCTAAAGCCACCATCCAACTTGAAGTTTTCACAAATGCAACCTGCATCCCCCATGTTTATTTTTGGACCTAAATGTAATATTATCCTTCTTAATTGTCATCTTATATTGAAAAGTAGTCCATTCAGTTCCCAGACCCAATTCCAATGTGTGGTGGGGGGAAGTGTGTTTTCCCATGCATGACACCAAGCAATTTGCACACCAGCAGGGTGTTGGAGAATTCAACTCAATTCTGACACTATCTCCCAGGAGATAGCATCAGATTCCCCAGGTTAAGGGCTCCTTCCCACAAGACTGCCCTCCACCCACCCGACTCCAGATGCCAGGTACAAGCCTGTGCATCAGACCTACTGGCTACAGACTGGAGGTTCCAACAACCTCTCCTTAGCTTCTATTAATTTGCTAGAGCAGCTCACAGAACTCAGGGAAACACTTCACATTTACCAGTTTAATAAAGGATATTGTAAAGGATACAAGCTAACAGCCAGATGAAGAGATGCCTAGGGCAAGCTCCCAAATGAAGGAGCTTCTACCCTCATGGAGCTTGGGGCCTGGCTTGGTGGCCTGTGGAATTGTTCTGATTCCCCAAGAGTGGAAGTTCTCTGCAGCAGAGGAGCAGGATCCAAGAGACAGAATTCTCTTCTTACAGGTTTTTGTGAGGGTGTCATTGCATAGTCATCAGCAATTACCTGATTCGAACTACAGTTCTTCTGCCCTCTGCCCTCCTGGGGTTGGGGTTGAGAGTCCCCACCCTCTGATCTGATGGTTATTCTCCCTGGTAACCAGCCTCTACCCTTGGTGCAGCCCAAGTCTCTCCATTAAAGTAACAAGATACCCATTTGACCTTTATAGTTCTGAAGTGTTTTCAGGAACTGTGGGTAAAGATCAAATATATCTAAGAAATATTCTGGTCATCTGAATGATCAAATATGTATTTCTTATAAATCATTACATCACAAGTAGTCTTCTAAATAGTCCATTCAGTTCCCAGACCCAATTCCAATGTGTGTGGGGGGGAGTGTGTTTTCCCATGCATGACACCAAGCAATTTGCACACCAGCAGGGTGTTGGAGACTTAGAAAGTAAGGAAAATAAAAACATACATGAGGTTGGTCACCTGATGCCATACATATACTCAGAGGCAAAATAACAGTCCCAAATGTTTATATTATTAAGAAAGCATAAAAATAGCTGAAATAAACCTTTAAGTGAAAAGATTGTAAAAGTATTATAAAATAAATCTGAAAAATATAGGAAGCAAATGCATAAAATACTAGAATTATTACATATATCAAGAACTGTTTATTTTCAAATAGAGTAAAACACAAACTTAGCAACTGTAATGAAGAAAAAGGAAGACAAAGAAAAGGTTAGGATAAGTATTATCTAAATACAGTGTTTTCTATTTCAAGAGAGCATTACATAAATTTTGTGAAATAAACAAAGGTACAAATTAATAGAATTTTTGTAAAAAATATGAAATATAAGAACGCAATAGGCAAAATTAAAAATAAGCAAGGCATAAATGGTAAACCAAGGAATTGCCATTCTAAAAGGCTGTTGAGCTAGATGGTTTACTGGTGGTAAATTATCAACTTTCAAGGAACAGATAATTATCATAATATTTAAACTTTTCTAAAATACTATGAAAAGATAAAACCCTGTCCAGTTTATTCTTTGAAGCTGAAACCACCATGATGTAAAATCTACCAAAAATTGCCCCCCAAAATACAAAAAAATAGGTAAACATAAATACATATCAAGTTGAACCTGTATTGAGCCTTCCAAAATGCTAAAAAAACATACTAGCAAGCTAACTTCAACAATATATTAATAGAGTCTTCTTCACAATCACATTGACTTGAAAGGAGTAGTATTTCTTCTGTTGATAAAAGGTGAAAAATTGGAAAATAGAGAAAAATTCAAAAAATATTGAATCCTCGTAATTCCACCATCCAAAAATATCTACAGTTAACATTTGAGTATATATCTTTCCAGGGTTTTTTTCTTTGTTTATGTCTGTGTGGTGATGATCATGCTGCCTGTAGGCCCAAGACTGTCAGGGAAAGGCCACTTACGTATATCCTGGGAGGTTAGACTAGGTCCTCAACTTGTCTGGCAAAGCACACAGAAATACCGCTGAGGCAGAGGACTAGAACAGGTGCACATACACCAGCACAGATAACCCTAGAGCTTCTAACAGGGTGCTCACAGCTCAGGCCTTTTATGCTTCGGTCTCACATAACTAGTCGAGAAGACTTACACCATCTGTGTGCTTAATAATCCCATGTAAGAGCCTGTTGATAGACATTGGGACCCTCTGATTCTTAAGTAAAACCCAGAGTCAGCAAAATGCCATCCTCTCCCGGGAAAAAAAAAAAAAGCACAGTCAACGCACAGGTGCTCCTGATCAGGCTATCTGCCCTCAGATGACAGGCACACCAATGTTCAGCCCATTTCCTCACAGAAACACTGTGATAATTCCTCATGAGACTAAATTTTCTGCTACTATGATTGTAATGACAACGTGGTGCTGAAAAGTATTCCCTCATGAAGGTATATCATTATTTACTTAACCAATTCCCTATTGTTGGCCGTATGCGTTGTTTACAAATCCTTTCCTATTGCAAATAACATAAGAGCATGTGTCCTTGTGGATAAATGCTTTTAAACATCCCTGATTATTTTCATAGGGTAAATTTCTGGAAGTAGAATCTCAGCTCTGCCTCTGATTAGCGACCTTACTGATCTCACCTATAAAGAGGCAGAATAAATGTAAGGAGGCAACAAAGTTGTAAAATAACCAAAAAAAAAAAAATCCCAGGGTTCTGGGGTCTTGAGAGGAGGTATTATCCATTGTCCTGAGTCACTCTTTTTGTTAGAATATGACTATTTCCTTCCCCTTGGATAGTGGGTGCTCTATTCTGACTTATTTATAGAGAGTTTTTTTATTTTTTCTAGATGAATGAAAAATGTGCCATTTTTGCATTATCAACAAGTAGTATTTTAGTTTACTTTCAGTTTTCATAGCTGATTTCATCCACTTTTTATGATTTCTGACAGTTACACTTTTTTCCTCAGAGAAGCCAGGAGCAGCTGACTCCCGTGTGCCAGGGAGTCACACATGCACTCATGCACTCACACACACACACACACACCCCACAGCACATAGCAGAATGTGCTATCATTGTGATGTACCTGGCACAAAGTGGATTCTTAGCAAATGCCACGCTGGTGTCATCCCTTACCACATGCCATTTACTCTGAACATATCTTTTAAAGTACAGTTGACCCTTGAACACATGGGGATTAGTGGCACCCACCCCTATGCAGTGAAAACTCCATGTATAACTTTCAATTCCCAAAAATCTTAATTACTAATAGCCTACTGTTGACTGGAAGCGTTACCAATAACATAAAGTCAAATAACATATATTTTGTATGTTATACATATTCTATATTGTATTCTTACAATAAAGTAAGCTAGAAAAAAGAAAATGTTTTTTCACATTCTCACAAATCTCCAAAATTTTTTTCAAAATATTTATTGAAAAAGATCACCATTTGAGTGGGTTATGCATTCAAGCCCATGTTGTTCAAGGGTCAGCTATACTCACCTACTCATCCTTTACATTTTACAACCTCATTTCATTTGAGTCATTTTTCTCACAAGGCTACATGCATCCTTAGTAACATGATCTTTCTAGCTTTGGTACCCATGCTTTTAAAATCTGGGCTTAATTTCCATAGTAAGTGGTTTTTAAATAAATTAATTAGTGCCTAATTTGACTGAGTGACAAAATGGGCAGGGATTGTAGCAAACAACCTGTGTGATAGGTTCATTCATCAGCTTTTGATACAATTAGCCAGAGATGGACGTTGGGAATATTGAGAGAGTGGTGGAAGTCTTAAAATACTAAAAAGTTCCAGATACAATAGAAAATCACTCATCATATCAAGAACCTGAAAAAATCTCAACTTGAATGAGAAAAGACAATCAACAGGTGCCTTTACTGAGGTGACATAAATATTAGAATTACCTTATAAGGACTTTAAAGGAACAATTATAAAGTGCTTCAACAAGCAATTAAGGAATACAGTTGAAATAAATGAAAATACAGAGAAGCTCAACAACAAAAAAATGAAAGATACAAAGAAGAACCAAATGGAAATTTTAGAACTGAAAAATGCAGCTGAAGTTTAAAAATTTGATGAGTGAGCTCAACAGTAGAGTGAAGAGAACAGAGGAAAGAATCTGTGACCCTGAAGACAGAACAACGGGAATTGCCAATATGAACAACAGAAAAAAATAGGTTAAAGAAAAAGGGACAGAGGGTCAGAGACCTGTAGGACTATAAAAAAAAAGATTTAATTTCTGTCATCAGTGTCCCAGTAGGGGAGGAGGAGTATAGAACTGAAAAGTTATTCAAAGCATCCAAAGAAATTATGCCTAAAAATTTTCCGTATTTTTAGGAGTGACTATATTAAATCAGATACGGTAGATGTCAGGGCAAAGAAAATTACCAGGGACACGGTGGAACACCACGTAATAGTAAAAGAGTCAAGTCAGCAAAAAAGACACCACATTCCCATTTCCACAAAGCAGAGATATGCTGACATGGGGGAGCAGTGTTAGACCAGATGGGACTCTCCAATTTGACACTTTCCCCACTGGGGAGCCAATGTGTATGCACTAAACAACATAGCTGGAAAATATGTGAACCAAAATAAAATAGTTCAGCAGTTTCTTTAAAATTTTAACATGCTCTTATCATACAACCCAGCTGTCGCACTCCTTGGCATTTGTCCCAGAGAAATGAACATATATGTGCACACAAAAACGTTATGCACAAATATTCACAGCAGACTTACTTGTAATAGCCAGAACTGAGAACAACCAGTGTCCCTCAGTGGATGAAGTTAAACAATAGGTGAATGGTTAAACATCCATGCCATGGCATCAATAAAAAAATAACATGCTATTAATATACTCAACAACTTGGATGGATCTGAAGGCATTATGTTGATTGAAAAAAAAAAGTCCATCTCAAAAAGATATATACTATGATATCTAAATTATATCTCAGTAAATTTCATTTTTAAAAGAATGCATACTACATTATTTCATTTATATGAAATTCATAAAATGACAACATTTAGAGATTGAAAACAGACCAGTAGTTGCCAGGGGTTAGGGACAGTGAAGGGCTGAGTGGGGGTGTAACTAAAGGAGTAGCAGAAGGGAGAGCCTTGTGGTAAGGTGGCAGTTCTGTATCTTCATTATGGTGGTGGTTATGTAAATCTACAATGATTTACAAATCTACAAAATGATACAGTGACATAGAATACATGCATGCACATTATACCATTGTCAGTTTTCTGGTTTTGATATACTATAGTTACATAGAATGTAGCCTCAAGAGGACCGAGGTGAGGGATACATGGGACATCTCTACTATTTTTGCAGCTTGCTGTGAATCAGTAACTATTTCAGAATTTTTAAAAATCCTTTAAATTAGTGGGCTCATGTGTGTATTTGGTTGTCCTCTTTTTTCCCTGCTAATTGAAACCACAGAGAACGGTAAAATTCCTGCTCGTGTTCTTTTGTGTCTCTCTCTTCTAAATAGAACCATCTGAGGCACTGAGTGTGCATAACAATAGGACATAGATCAGGGGTCTCAAACTGGTGCTCCACAGGCCTCATCTGACCAACAGATGTGGGGTTTTTTGTTTGTTTGTTTGTTTGCTAAAATACAAGGAAACTTTTCATTGTTAAAACTTTTCAAATTAGTTGCCAGCATTTTAAAATCAGAGTGTTTGATGTAAACATCAGAATTTGGGGCTTCCTGTGAAAAATCAAAGGTTTTGGTAACACCAGGTTCCCATTTCCACAAAGCAGAGATATGCTGACATGGGGGAGCAGTGTTAGACCAGATGGGACTCTCCAATTTGACACTTTCCCCACTGGGGAGCCAAGAATCCACTGTCACTTATCATCATGTGTTAGGCATTTGTTTTTCTTAAACCTGGATACTTCACTCTGTGCTGCTTGCCTAGCCCCTGTAGGTTTTCAATTTTTAACCTGTAAGGTAGATGGTAACTTTCTAAAGGTATCAGTTTTATGAAACCCTAGGCAGCCCCAAGGCAACAGAAAAAAAAAACGTATGTACATATATATATATATGAACATCTCATGGGCTACTTCACAGTATAACAAAATACATTGACTTACAGCCTATAACAAGAATCCTTTTTCTTTTATTCATTCAGTCAGTATTTGTTAAGAATCTATTTATGCCAGACTCTCTACTAGCTCTGGGGATACAAGGATAGAGTAGGTCATTCCTATCCTTAATATGGTAAAGGCTACCATAGAGAAATAGCCAATGTGCCAAAGTTGCTCAGGGGAGGAAATATTAATTATGACTGGGGAAACTGGGAAAAAACCTTACAGAACAGGGTAACATTGCAACTTTGGACTGGAGAGAGAATAGGAGGCAAACAGAAAAATAAAGGAAGATAGGACTTTTTGGCACAGAAAATAGCATGTGCAAAGATGCCCAGCTATCAACATGGATTATCAGAATGATGATAAATTTATTATGGCAGAGGTTTAGGGACAGACCTATTGTATTGAGGTCAAGTTGGAGATCTGATTGAGGCCAGACGATGAAGAGCTTCAGAAGCCATGTTTAACAGAAGAATTGTTCCTGGTCATAGTGCAAAGCAAACAAACAAACCAAAATTTTCAGGACAGGACCAGCAGTCCTATTATCAGTTTCCATTTTTGGAAGACAGTTCCAGCAACAGAGAACTTTCTTGTGTCAGCTTTACCATTTTCACTTTGCATAACATTGTTACAGCTTTAGATCAATTAATATCAATAAAAATGCCATCAATAAAAGAATACTGTTTCCAGGGCACTGATTATGGTTTGGAAATCCAGCATTGTTGGAAATCAAGCATTTGGAAATCAATACACAGTGTGAGAAGGTGCTGTAGCCTCTTCTGAAATAGTGTCATTCAGCCAATACCAACGGAGTGCCCACAGGATGCGAGGCACCAGGGCGGGCATCTCAGCTGTCCACACAGTGTCATGCAGGCAAAGAGCCTGCCTCCAAGTTGCATGTTAGCTGAAAACTTGTGGACATCTTTGGCTATTTTACCCAGGCCTCACAGTACACTTGGAGGGCACCCCTGACTGTGATATCCAGGATTTGTCATTTAGGTTCCGGATCTCTTCTTTTACTGTTGGTATTCAGACTTAGCCCAGGCCAGCTTCTGAAAGGAGTATGTCACTGCACCCAAACGGAGGGACACCACTAACAGATCATCTAGAATAAAGCTGGGACTCTCGCAAAGGTTTATTTGGTCTTCACCACTCATAAAACCAACAAAGCATTTCATGAAATCAAAATACAAAAAGTAAATAAACCATCCGAGAGCGAGCTGTGCTTAAATTATAGCGATGGGATTTAGAGTGCAGTTAAAGACATACTCTCCGAAAGGAAGAAATGTTAAAATTGGAAGAGCACAAGAGGTGCAGAAATCCCCTTAAATATGTTTTTATTGGAAAAGAGAGATTTTAACCTTCTTGATTTTAACCTTAATCCTTTTGGTTAAACTCTTTAACCCAATGATGGATTTTTTTCTATTGATTTTTTGCATTCAGTAATCACATGTGAATGCCCATATGTCCCAGACACTGCTGTTAGATAACACAAAGACTTTTATTTCATGATCTCAGTAATTTTTCATGTCCACAGACTCAATGTCACCATGTTCCTGTAATAGCATAGGATACAAGAACTCCTAAAAGTTGTCCAAGGCTGTTGTGTCATCGTGTCAACCAATCCATGTCAACCAATCATTTCAAACAAAAGTTAATTTTCTATTGAGTTTTTTCTTTTAATATCTTTGGTATGGAAACATGACAACTGATTGGCATGAAAAGTTTTTTTGGTTTGCAATTTTAAACATATAAAGGCTATAGTCTTTCCAGAGGGTCTTTCTGATAGGTCTTTTTCTGTCTTCTTGATTCTGTGACTCAAAGAGCCTCCTGGCTTCACTGAGCCCATTCTTTGTTAGCCCTGTTCTGCCGTGGTGACCAGCCCCAGCTTCCTTGTCTTTATTCTGACTCCCTCCCCACGGCAGCTGCTCTGTGCACTCACGGCAGGAATATTCTTCACGCTGAGACCAGAACAACCAGTTGTCCCTCACAGACCTGATCAAAGCCCAGTTGCTAGAGCAGCCTTCAGTGGAGGGTAGGGGCGGTTATCTTGATCCCACAGTGGGAGCCACCAGAGGCCTTCCAGGCTCTCATCATGTGGATTGTTTCTGGAGACACATTCTCTACTTGTACCATTGAAACACCAATATAGTCAATCCTGACCCCAGAGGTAATCGTAAGCCTCACAGCACTTACTAAAGAAGGAAAACCTTAAATTCTTGGCACTCTCAATTGTTTTAAAGACAAATAATAGTTATGCCAGTAAAGCTGTCATTTTAAGTAAATCTCCTAACTTACGGAAGGAAAGCATGGAAGTATAAGGCTTTTCTGCCAGTCTAATTCAGATCAGAGATTCTGTCTCCTTGGGCCATGGGGCGTCTCATGACTATAGGACAGCAATCATTAAAGGAAGGCAGCCTGGTAACTGTTTAATGGATTTTTGCCCAGAAATTCAAGTGCTGCTTTTCAAAAGACAGTCGGTCGCTTTGTGATAGAAGCCTCAGGGGACTCCACACACTGCTGCTTCTGTGCACACACAACAAACACCCAGGTACACTCAGCTCCAGCCTCACGTGCTCTTTGTTGTTTAAACTAAAACAGGTAGAATGTACTGCCCTGTGATCAAAGCCTCTGACCATCATATAAAACCAATCAAAGTGCTCCTCATTCATTTAGATTTCCCAGCCATCAGCAAATGTCATTCCAGAGGGATGATGTATCCCCGCCCCCTCCACCGTGTGTTGTTGTGTAAAGACTACAGCACTCAACTTCATAGACAGAAAGAGGTGGCAATCAAGACTAATTTTTTTTTTTTTGGTGGAGGAGGATGGTAACTGTTTGTTTTGGGGAGTTCTTTCCCGCAGGCTTTTGGAGGCCTGCTCACAAATGATTACTGTGGATCCCAGATGCTCCTGTGTGCTCAGAATCTAATAGTCTAGTTTTTTCATGACTCAGTTGATAGTAGCCATCCTAACTCAGCCAACAGGAAAGATGGATTTTAGTTCATGAGGGATGAAAGAAATATTACAACCTTTGACCACTAACCTTCCCTTCCTGTTTCTGTCTGAATATCCAGGATTCCTCACTCAACCCCAGTCACAAGTGACAGGCTGGAAAAGAAATCACTGCAGCTCAGGCATAAACGTGCAGATGTGGTCTGATGTTGAAGAATTTTGTCAGACAGTAGGTACAGACCGTGACGTTGGTGGAAGAAAGGAAAACCACTAGGGGAGATTATTTCAAACTCTGTTTTCCCTAACCCTGCAGTTCACAAAGGTGCTTTTCTTTTCAGATATATCCTGCAGGATAGTTTCTTGTGTTGTCATTCTTCTAGGAGGAGCAAGGCTCCAGTGAATACTAACCTCCTTTCTGCCCCCACACTGAGGATTTATGAGTATCTGTCCTTGGGCAAAGCATTTGTCAAAGATTTAAGGTGTGGGTGAAAAGGGTCCTTTACCTTGTCCAGGCCGCTTTGCACTTGGCACCGTAAAGCCTGACAAGCTCCCCCGGCTTCTGGCCCCTGGCCTTCACTAATGTTCAGGCCTAGTGAAACAGTGGTCACAGGTGGAAGGGGCAAGCAGACGTTTGCTGACTCAGCATCAAAAACATGATTGCTGTATTTTCTGGGTTTAGAAGTTGAGCTCAAAAGAACAGATTCAGGCATGTTTCAATGCAATTAATAAAGACTTCAAAGATGTTGACTGCTTTGTGAGTACCAAAACTTTCTTTTTGGCTCCCACACTCTTGAGTGGATGTTCTACTTGAATTTTTGTGGTTAGTTACCATTTAGAAAGTGTCCATGTTTCCTGTTGTCTCTAAGTATACAGTGACTTCCTGGAAAATTTCAGCATGGATATGAACACCAAGCATAAATGTGAACTGCCTTTGTTAGAAGCCACTGCAAGGGGTTTGAATTTTGAAGTCTGGAATATATAAAAATGTGTCAGTAATGGATGTTCAGTTTTTTAATAAAGGTCTTAAAGGAAAGTTGCTGTTTATACAGCAAGCCAGCTCCCATAAAGACTACAGCACTCAATTCTGTGGACAGGAAGAGGTGGGAAGCAAGACTAACTTTGACCACCCCTCAGTTTCCAGAACCTTCCAGCAGGCCATGAATGCACAGAACAGAATGTTGTGCCCTTCCTCACAGCCCCTTTCCTAAAATAAAGCAAACAGACATCTTCATTCTTTACAAAATATTTCAAGCATTCTGGATTTCCTTGCCTTTTTGTAGATGATTGGATTTGGGGATGCATTTGAAAAGCCGTTCCCAGAAACAGCAGCAAAACAGAAACAGTCGTTCTGAAATTACACCACACCCTTCTCAGGTGCCATACAAATAACTAGTGCCCGACAACAGGGGCTCTGACTTCCATTCCAGTTGTATTTACATGGGTAACTGTTTGCAGCCCTCAGGATGCCTTTGACCCTGAGGCGCGCTCTGCAGATCCAGGTGGTGGCTGACATGCGGCGCCTAGTGCCTCCTCTCCTTTGCTGGAGCGGCAGCTCGCCGGGTGGCGGGTCGCTGTGCGCGCTCACTTGGCTTTCCTCTCCTCTCCTCCCGGGCCGCGCGGGCTGGCAGCGCCGGGGCCCCGCAGGCCAACCGCAGAGCCTCCGTGCCGTCCAGCAAGGCCAGCAGCAGCGGGAGCGGAAGCAGCGGGAGCAGCTCCTCCAGCGACTCGGAGAGCAGCTCCGGATCCGACTCGGAGACGGAGAGCAGCTCGAGCGAGAGTGACGGCGGCAGGCCTGCCCGCTACTCCAGCCCCGAGGTAAGAGCCGCTTGACGGCGCGCCCGCCCCGCCGCCGGCGGGCGCAGTGCGCGCGGCGAATCCGGGCGTCCTGGGGCTCACACGTCCCCGCCTCCCGCCCTCCGTGCCAGCGCAGGATCCGCCTGCCTGGGGCCGCGACCTCGGTGTGGCACTCTGTCCTCTCCTCGCGGTTCCCTTAATTACAGAGCTTCCTTTGAAGGACAGAGATTGCATCTTTCATTGTCCAAAAATTTATCTTGACTTAAACGTCACTGGCTGGAAATAACCCATAGATCCGGTCCCTAAGAGTCAGCGGAGGCCACACCAGACAGGGCAGTTCACCAGCCCAGGACATGTGGCCGCCCATAAATCAGGGGCGAAGGAGTTTTATGGATTAGACACGGTTAAAATCTTCCCGTTTTGCAGTTTGTCACGGATTAGAAGAACAAGGGCTATCAATATTAATAAAACCTTTTAAACTGTGTTTTCTTTGTGAAAATATAAAAAGAAAAATTAGCATCAACCTACAAATAATAATGAAACCTTTTATAGCCATGATGAGTATCTATGTGGAAGATTTAGGTGCCTCATATAAGAACATTATAAGGTACCAAGAAAAACCATTGCTATGTTTTTCGTTAAAGGGGGAAGAAGAAAATTAATAGTAATTCAAAGTACTGAGATTCCTGGGAAAGTTGAGAGCCAACTTTTCAAGTCCATGGATCTGTAAAGACAGACTTTGGTTTCTAAAGAAGAAAAAAACACAGTTTCTTCTTGAGTGTATAAACATTTGACATTACCATGGATCATAGGATTTAATTTTGTCCTATAATCTGTACCACTTTGGGACCAAAATTTCTAAAGAGGCTCTGAAATAAACCCAAAGCAACTCATGCAAACCATGACAATGAGAGGGGACCCCAGCACAATTCATGTTTCCACCTTTTGTACCTCTGCCTTAGGACATCATCACACCTGAAGCCTCGTGTTTTTATCTGAAGTTCATAGAGCGGTTCTGAAATTCCCACGGGCTTTTCCCCTTTTGTCTCTTCACCAATAAACCAGGGTTCCTTGCCCTCTTCATGTTCTCTTTGGCATCTTTCTACTCTGCACCAGGAGCTCCCCACTGATCCTAAAATGAGCCATCTCCCATCTCTCTCTCTATTTCTATCTCTACCTATGTAAGGGCAACACCCTTAGCAACATTCACCTATAAAAGCCATAGGTTGCTGTTACCCTGACTTTTTCCCAGAAACAAAATTATTATTCCTTTCTCATCATTTTATTCATTCACTCAGTCAGTGTTCATTCAACAGATATTTATTGAGCATCTACTGCAGACTTGGTGCTTGCCTCTGGGATATAGCAATTATCTGACAGAAAAGGTCCCTGTCTTCTCATAGAACTGACATTCTAATGGGAAGAATTTGAAACCAAAAAATACAGGAGTTAAATAAAATAGAGGAGTTAAACAGGCTTCTTCAAAGCTATATGCTGTAATATGTTAAAACTCCAGAATATTTAGTTATAAGACATACCTGGGTTCCAAGGACATCACAAGAGCTGAGGGGGGTAGTGAAGATGGGTAGAAATTGTGAATGTCTGTGAACAGGCCCTTCTTTGTAACTTTGAAGGTTACATTCGTGAATGTTCAGTCTCTTTTCATGCTGAAATGTGAATCCTAGAGCTCCTGAATGAGTCTGAACCCTAGACTAAGAGAAGTACAGTTACAAAGTGCTAGAAGCCAGTTCTTTCTTAATGTTACTGAGATCATTACAAAGACTTGAATTCCTCTGTGATTAAAGGAATCTCTTGTCATTTCTTCCAATGTCTCTCAGAGGTCTCTAGCTAAGGAGAGGGAGGCAGGTCTATAAAACAGGCCTGAAAGTTCAAGCTGCCTAGGGACCACACAGTTTTCAATTCCTTGCTTCTCTGTGCAGAGGGACACAGAAGTGGTAGGTGATGTGTTAGCCACACTGTGAGTTACTTCTTTCTGCTGGAAAGGAATGTATTTGTTGAAATAAAAGCGAAGTTTCTCTTAACGTTTTTCCTAAGATGAATACAGACACATGCCCTTTAGAAATAAAATGGGTTTGGAGAGTGAAATCACAAACACAGAAATCAGCCATATCTGGCTGAGCCTTCCCAGTGTCACAATTTCACTTTGACTGAGCAGGCCCAGGCCACCTTACAGAGAACAGTGAGACAAGACAGTGGGGCTCTGTATTAGACTCACACCTCACATTCCACCATGCAGACCAGTTTATGCTACTTTGAAGCAAAATGTTCCTGGCTCTTACTCTGCGCCCCGCCCCCTCCATTCCTGGTAACATCCTGATGTGGAAGTAGAGGGAAGCACTCGTGATGTTTCAAGGCACCTGCATTCTCCCCACCATTGTGCCAGTGCTGTAAACCCACTGGGCTCAGCTGAGTTCCATCTCAATTGTTCTTTATGGCTGTGGTTGTCAAAAGCCACTGCATTTTACATGAATCACCACAGTATAATGCTATATCTGCTAACAGGCGTGAAAGAGCCACTGCAAACCATAGTTCCTTTGCTGCAGATCCCCTCCCCATGGCCTGATGTTGGCTGAGTTGTTCTCAGCCTAATGTTTTTCCCTTGAGTTTTATCTTCTTTCTTGGCGTGGCGCATCCTCTTGTGTCAGAGCTTTGCAGGGGGAAAGCACCTTCCCCTCAGCTAGCACCTTTACACCAGCACATAGAACTTCCTAGCCCAGTGTTCCCCAAGTAATTGATACTACCTGGGGAAAAAGAGCTGGTCACATGCTTGGAGGAGTGCCAAGATAAAGTAAGTTTAACCCATCTCTTTAGGTCATCACCACCAGCCCTTAGTATGTCTCATGTAAACTGTGTTTTCCATTGTGGCATCTCCCAAATTCATCTGACCATGGAAATCTTTCTTGATAGAATTTGTGAACTACAAGCACATTTGGGAAAATGCTGCCCTAGATCATTCTCAAAAAATCAGCAGAAATGTGATACAAGTTAGACTCAGTGGTTCATTGGGCTTCCTCATAATAAGGCATCTATGGGGTATATGGCAGTGGGTGCTATGAAGAACACAGATGAAGCAGGGACTAAAGTACATGGCGAAGAGCTTGTGCATAAATCAGGAAGATTAATCAGAGAGGAGAGCTCTGGCTGAAAATATAAAGCAGCAAATAAGCAAACTGGCAGAATCCCAGATGGATGGCTCAGGACGTCAGCCATAGCCAGCAGCCTGTCAGTAGGTGAGAGTCCCATACCTTGAGTTTTCCCTCCCCCACTGCCACTTAGCTCTTCACCATTAAGCTTCCTGGGCCACAACAGCCTCATCCCCCCAATGATGGGCATTCCTGTCTTGCCTTATCTGTGAGGTTATTCTCAGGAATAAGTGATTCAATTTGAGTGACAGCTCACTGTGAGCTGTTCTTCTAAGGAGCAAAGTCATAGTCACCTGCCTCCCTAACCTCCTGCAGACACTACAAGGGATACAAAGAAACAGAGACCTGCCTTACCCACTCCACTCCCCCAAAGAAGTATTTGGCTTTGTTGAAGACACATGAAATGTGCACACTTTTTCGTAAACACATATTCATACTTTGTTCATATACACTATGAATATCAAAAGACGGTGCCCTTAAAAATAGAGGGCAGCAGGTATTGTTTGGAGAGGAAGGGATGGTCTCCAAAAATCAGATGTAATTCTGTCATTTGAGGTTGAAGACTGACATTCTCAACCTCTTGTGAGACCATGCCAGAGAGGAAGGGGGGTTTAGCAGAGCAGCAAGGGAGGGAATCTGGTCTTCAAACCCAGACAGGTACAGGTCCAGTCTCGGTGGTGCCTAGTAGCTTTGCCACTTTGGACACATCACTTAACCTCTCTGAGCCTCATCTACAAATTAGGAGGGATAATGTTGCTTCTCTGTATGAATTAAATTTAATGTTATATGTAAAGTGAGAAACCGGCATATCATAGGTGTCCTGGCAATGAAACATGACCGTAAGACAGATGGTGGGTGACCTTGAACACCAACCAGCCTAGGAAATTTGGATTTCATTTGAGAGGCAATAGGAGGTCATTGTGGATCCTTGAGAAAGGGAGTGTGATTTGGTGACATGTTGAAAATGGTATTTCAGCCTGGTTCCTGCAGCCATGAAGTGCAGAAAAGCATGGCGCTAAGGCCCATCAGGCAGTATGTGCCCCCAGGACATTTTCCGATGACTCCCCACTGGGCCAGCTGTGCTTTGGCTATACAGGCAGTCATGTTCTCTCACTCAGGAGATGTGAGCTGGAAGGCTTGGAACATGAGGGCAATGGAGGGCTGGTGTTAACCATGGTGGCAGGGTAATAATACATGCACCCTCTCTCACTGGGTGTCCCCTTTCCTGCAAGAGGCCCCTCAGCATCCAGTTGTATTTATAATGCCCTGTGCATCTAGAGAAGCCGAGGCATGCATGTCACTGTCCGTGGCCGCACAGTAAGTGATTTGGAGCAGGGTGGAGATGATACCAGAAGCCATAAATTGTTTGCCACCAAGTTAGCTTTCAGCCATACTCAGCTAATCTCAGGAAGTGCTAACAAAGCAGCTGTATGTATTGTGGTCCCGTTTTCTCCATCGAGAGCATCTGCTAGTGTAGTAGGGACCAGCTGTGCTCTGGGGTTGTATGCTCCCATGCTCTGGAAAAGCCAAAGTAAAGAGAGGTCAGAATTTCATATAACACCTAGGAAGCACAATAAAGATCTATCTTTTCTTCTTTCATATCTTTCTTGGAGCCTCGTCCTTTTGGTGCATGAAAAGAAGGCAGAAAGCCAAGTCAGAGACCAGACTCCCCACCCGGGAGCTGTGGCAGTTTCCGTCCCACACCCATTTCCCCAAGGAAGCCTCTTCATCCTCATGGCCCCAGGGAAAGGGCCCCAGAGCTTCAGGCTGGTCGCAGGACACCCTCTGCTGGTCTCCCCTGAGGAACAGCTGGTCTCATGCCGTTTGGGGGGGACAAGCAGGATGTACATGGTCCCTGCCGCAGCTCCAGCCACCTGGCCCCCACACTCACGTCCTCCTTACCTGGGTTCCAGGCCCCCTGGTCTATCAGAGGCTTCCCATCTACCTGAGCCCTGCCGCCCTTCCCCATGCACCCAGGATGGTCATTCCCCTCCGAGACTTACTGCAGGTGGCTGTGCCCTGAGACTGCTCTTCATGTGGGCCTTCCTGTTGAAAAACACACTGAACAGCAAGCTTTAGGAAATAATTATGTTTAAAAAAATTTTTCTCCTGCAAGGGAGCCTGACCTTCTGGACTTGAACCAATCAAATTTGAAATGCAAAGCGAAGCATTGTCATCATTCTTCTAGGCTGGTATCTAGTCTCCCCATGAAACAGTGGATGCCACAAATTCAGAGGGTGGGAGGCCAGTGGGAAGGAAAAACACATCATGTCGATCACTCAAAACATTTTCCCCATTTCATATATAGTCTCAAGTTGAAAACACTCTGGCTAAAGATCTACACTTACCAAAACAGCTCTTTTCTATTAGTAATCGTAGATGCTGGGTAAATTGACTTTTATTAGAAACAACAGCATTTACTCCCTGTGAAATCATTGATTCTTAGCCTTTATCTGAGACATAGATCCCTAGAGACCCCACTGAAACCTATGAACTTCTAGAAAAATGCCTCTGTATCACATTTCATGTTCTGTGTCAGGACATTCACTGACCCCCCTGGAACCAAGCTATGGGGCAGAGTTTAAAATCTGTCCATGATTTGCTCTCAATGAGCAAAACTGCTTGCAGGAAAGGTTTCCATCATCACCTCCATGTCTGAAATACTCCTGACAAAGTCGGACAGAAGCAGGTTGAGGATGGACTAACGGAGCGCAGCAGCTAAAGCACGTGGGGCACACACAGTCCCTTGGAAAAGGAGTTCTAGTTCCCTAAACAGGCCGTCTTCCCCAAGCTATTGCTTCTACTGTAACTACTTGCCCTCCCCCCATAAATCATATGTTGATTCTTTGGGATTATAGCTCCCACTTAACCCCCTCTTCTGACTTCCCCCCAAATTTTACAAAATTACAAATTTACAAAAACTGACAATCAGGACCTCCAAACTATTCCCCAGTTAACTTCCATGGAAGCTCAAGTTTGTGTATATGTAATCATAAAAAATAATTTCCAAAGTATAGCACTCAAGGGTGTAGCACTCTAAAGTGCTGAAAATGGGTTCTAATAAAGCACCAAGCTGTCCCTTCATGTTTCTAAATAGGCTTCAAACTGCTGCATTGACAGGTAAGTGCCCTGGCACAGGGAGGGGACGCCATCCCTGCATCCTTGGGGGCCAGCAAGAGCTGCTGCACACACCTGCTGGGTCCCTTTTCCCTTACTTTACAGCCCGTTCCTGTTCTACTCATACACCCCGGGGAGCAAGTGAAGATGAAAACGGCCAGGCCCCTTTTAAGTGAGTCTGTGATAAAGGATGTTTTGTTGCTGTTCTCTGCTTTTAGGCTGAACCAGCGTCCTCCAACAAGTGGCAGCTGGATAAATGGCTAAACAAAGTGAATCCCCACAAGCCTCCCATTCTGGTCCAAAATGAAAGCCACGGGCCGGAGAGCAATCCTTACTACACCCCCGGGAAAGAAGAAGCACAGGACTGTGGGAAGCTTCCCGACGTTTGCCAAAGCAGCCTGAGAGACAAGGACATCCAGGGCACCTGCAAAGAGGAGCAGAGGCCAAGGACCGCCAGCAAGGCCCCGGGGAGCAAAGCCGCGAAGCAGAAGTCCCCGCCTGCGGCCGTGGCCGTGGCCGTGGCCACGGCTGCCCCGCCGCCTGCGGTGCCCGTTGCGCCCGCCGAGAGCGCACCCGCGCGGAGGCCTGCGGGCAAGAAGACCACCCGGCGCACCGAGAGGACCTCCGCCGGCGACGGCGCCAACTGCCCCCGGCCTGAGGAGCCGGCGGCCGCGGACGTGCCTGGGGCGGGCATGGTGGCCCCTACCGAGCCCCCAAAACCCAGGCCGTGCGGCAACGGCAGAACAAGCCACCGCAAGGAGCTGCGCTCCTCGGTGACCTGCGAGAAGCGCCGCACGCGGGGGCTCAGCAGGACCGTGCCCAAATCCAGGGAGTTCATTGAGACCGAGTCGTCCTCGTCCCCGTCCTCGGACTCGGACCTGGAGTCGGAGCGGGAGGAGGACCCCCTGTCCAAGGCGCAGGCCGCGGCCGCCGCCACCTCCGGCAGCGACCAGAGGCTGAAGGAGGCCGCCAACAGCCTCGGCGGTGCCGGACCCCGCGCGCCCGTGGGCTCCATCAGCGCCAGGACCACCAGCGACATCGCCAAGGAGCTGGAGGAGCAGTTCTACACGCTGGTGCCCTTCGGCCGCAACGAACTTCTCTCCCCTCTGAAGGACAGCGACGAGGTCAGGTCCCTCTGGGTCAAAATTGACCTGACCCTTCTGTCCAGGATCCCAGAGCACATGCCGCAGGAGCCGGGGGTCCTGAGCGCACCTGCAGCCAAGGACGCTGAGAGCGCGCCCCCCAGCCAGCCAGCCGACACACCCACCGAAAAGGCGCTGCCAAAATCCAAGCGGAAACGCAAGGTAGGCCAGGGCTGAGGGCCTGGGGCGGAGTGGGAGGGCTCTCCTTTACCTGTGGAGGAGGTGACGGAGCCCAAGGAGCCTGCTGCTCTGGAATGTCGGCTGTTTTATGTGTCCTTCCTCAACCAATACTCGCCCCTACTTTATATAAGCCTGGTGCTTTTCCAGGTACTTGCGGTGTGTTGCCTCAGTTACATCCCTAGAACCACCCAATGAGTGAAGTGCCATTGATTCCCATTTTACCTACAGGTAATTAAGCCCTGCTCCACTGCATGTTGAAGTGGACATACAGGAAATCTTCATCAAGTGAGCACAGAGGCAAGCTGCATGCTGGGCCTGCAGAAAAGCTATATACATGGTGAACCCCATTCTTTGCTGGAAGGATGAGGTGATGTTAATGGTGGCACCCTTCATTGACCTATGCAGTCCCACCGCCTGCCTGCTTGCCTGGGGCAGGTCCCCTGCTCTTTGGCCCCTTGGTACTCGTGGCCCTGTGCAGCCTCCCCTTCGCTGCCTCCTTCCAGGGACCAGAGCTGCTTCCCTCCACCCAGGGGCCGTGGCACAAGGCACAGTGAGGGTCAGGGTCAGGAGGAGCATCTTGCCTAACCCCAGTCCAGGTATGAGGAGTGGCGGAAGGCAGTTTGCAATCCCCCAGGGGTTGCTGGTTTGCCTTGGGTTGGGAAGTGGGCCCTTCAAAGGGGAAATGGCTGACTGGACTTCCTCACCCCTCCTCACCCTTTCCTCACACATGGGTCCCACAGCTGGCCAGCGTGGAAACCCTCCACTGCTGGGCCATGCGCATGCACCCAGTCACAGGCCAGGGCCCCAAGACCTTAAGTCTGTACACACCCCACAGATATCTCCATGCCTCAGGGAACGTGCTGTGAAATAGCAAATAAACACCACCATGACAGGTTAAGAGAGGGACTTCAACAGACAAGAAAATGTTTCTATTTTAGTTCTTTATCATGTCACTATTTTCCTGCTTTTTTAAAAAAGTTTTTGAGGTGTAATTAACATACTATTATGTTAGGGTCAGATGTACAATGTAATAATTTGATATTTGTGTATAGTGTAAAATGATCACCATAGTAAGTCCAGGTAACATCATCACTGTACATAGTTAGAATTTTTTTTCTCCTGATAAGAACTTCCAAAATCCAGTTATCTAGCTACTTTCAAATATGCAATACTTTATTATTAATTATAGCCACCATGCTGTCCATTACATCCCCATGGCTTGCTCATTTCATACCTGGGTAGTGTACTTTTTGACTCCTTTTGCCTATTCCCCCCACTGCCACCCCCCATCACATTAAGCAACCACCAATCCATTCTCAAAATACATAAGCTGAAAGATCTTTTTGGCTTCTGTTTTGTGGTTTTAGATTCCACATATAAGTCAGATTGTACACTATCTTTCTCTGACTTGTTTCATTTGGCATAATGCTCACAAGGTCCATCTATACTGTTGTAAATGGCAAGGTTTCATTCCTTTGTGGCTGAATAGTATTCCATTGTGTTTAAGAACCACGTCTTCTTTACCCATTCATTCATCAGTGGACATTTAAGTTGTTTTCACACCTTGGCTATTGTATATAATGCTTCAATGAAGGTAAGGTGCATGTATGTTTTTGTATCATTCACAGTGTTCTCTCCTAAATGCTGGTCATGGTGTCATGTTGCTTCTTCACTCAGCCAACTGTCCGTAGCACAAAGGACAGATTTCATCCTGTGGTTGAAACCTCCACACTGTTTTCCATAGTATCTGTACCCCAATTTACATTCCTACGAACAGTGTACACAAGGGTTCCCTTTCCTTCACATCCTTGCCAGCACTTGGTTTTGTTTGTTTGTTTGTTTTCGATACAGCCATTCCAACCAGCAGGTGTGAGGTGATAGCTCATGGTGGTTTTGACTTGCATTTCCCTGATGATTAGTGATGTTGAGCGTCTTTTCATGTGCCTATTGGCCATCTGTATGTCTTCTTTGCAAAAATGCCTATTCAGATCCTCTGTCCATTTCATAATTGGATTGTTGGGTTGTTTTCGTTATTGAGTTGTACGAGTTCTAATTTAGATATTTTGGACATTAACCCCTTATCAGATACATGATTTACAAATAGTTTCTCCCATTCAGTAGGTTGCCTTTTCATTTTGTTGCTGGTGTCCTTTGCTGTGCAGAGGCGTTATAGTTTGATGTCATACTGCTTGTTTATTTTTTCTTTTGTTGCCTTTACTTTTGGTGTCAAATCCAAAAAATCATCAGCCTGACTGATGTCAAGGAGCTTTTCCTGCTCTTTGAATTAGGGGCCCAGCATTTCGTTTTGCACCAAACCCCACGGACTACCTCATCAACCCTGACCTCCTGGGTAACCTTAACCAGGTGACCGTATCCTTTCTGTCATTCAGTTTCTTCCTTTGTGAATGGTGACATCTTTGCATTTTCAGGTTTAGACAATACAATTCAATAATACAGGTTGGCCCACTACTTCTCTACCCTTCTTTCCTCCCATCTTCCTCTAGATACTTTCCCTCCTCACTACTCGGATTTATTCATCACTCCCCAGGTAATTAATTGATTGACAGATGAATCAATCGGTCATCTGAGAATTGATGGATATATGGATAGATAGGCTGATGGGAAGAGATGCATAGATATATAAGAAATACGTAGAGAAGAAATTGATAAACATGTAAATTGGAAATACATATTGCTATATAAGCATACATACATACAGACATGTTCAGAAAGACACATATAAATTCCATAATATTCCACAAATAATTATGTTTATTATTTCATGACCTTTTTAATTTTAACTTCAGAAGCTGCACTTAACAGTAAGCCTGACACCCAGCTCTCCTCAGAACATCCAATGAATCATCATTAAACACAGATGCAGAGAAGTGAAAGAACATTTTTGTTGCAGTCTGTCCTCAGCATCTGGGGTGTAAAGACCCCAGGAGCAGGTGCTGGAGGTGGGACACACGTGCCTGGCTGTCTGAGACGAGGAGCCTAGCCCTGCGACAGCCCTGGAGCCCAGGACTGGGAATTTAGAGCTTTGGTTTGGGCCCTCCCCAGGGGTGCTATTTCAGTGTGAGCATCTCGGATCCTTGTGACAAAGGCTGTGTGACAATCCCAGCCAGAGAGAGAAGGTCAAAGTCTTTCTATCTTTAGTGCAGCTGTTTGTCTCCAGGGGAAAGATTTGCTAAGAGCCCTGAATTTACCATTATAGTGTCCCTGCCATCTCAACAGAAATGGAACCTTGTTGAATGCATTTGCATTGAATGCTAATGTGTGTCTAAAGCTAAACACAATCACGCAAACAAGAATCCAAAGGACTATTTTATAAAAAGGTGCTTTAAGGATTCTAAGATACTATGGGATAGTCACTGTTAACTAGAATTAAGGCACCAAGAGGTAAGAACCTTTCTTATAATTCATAAAAGCCATGAATTCCAAAAGAAATGTCCAGGCTTGTCACTGCCTTACAGCATTAAGCCCAGAATACGGTTGTTTTACCTTATTCAGATGCCAAGAGATGCCAGAATGAGAGACACTGAAACGCCAGTGTGAATTCAGAACAGGCCTCCTTTGGAAGGCTAAACCAGGTCTGTTGATGGCAGAGCTGTTTTCATCATTCACAGTGTTCTCTCCTAAATGCTGGTTATGGTGTCAAGTCGCTCCTCCACTCAGCCAGCTGTCAGATTTCATCCTGTGTTTAAGAAGCTGACTGGGATCCCAGACTGGGGCAGGAAGGCCACGGCCACATTCCTGCCCAGAACGCCCATGTCCCGAGAGATCTGCTCAGTGGACGTTGGTGCTGGGCGCTCCTTAGGATCCCTTGAAACCCCCAGCTGAGTGGTTCTGTGTATTTCCAAGCAGTGTGACAACGAAGACGACTACAGAGAGATCAAGAAGGCCCAGGGAGAGAGAGAGAGCTCTTCACGACTGACCGCCCCAGCCAGTAACACTTTGTCTGCAAACCACTGCAACATGAACATCAGCAGGTATGCGTGACCCTCAAAGGCAGAGGGGAGCTGGAGGGATCTCTGGGCCTAAAAACCATGTGCTGTGTCCAGGGAAAATCATATTTCTTTAATGACTGCTCTGGTCTGTGTCGGCAGACTCGCTCCCCTCCGTTGAACCCAAGGCTAGTAATGACGCCTGGATGTGCGCCTCATGTCACAGGTGCCTGTAAGTACTTCTTTGTAACAAAAGACTGGCTACAAGTTACACATAGTTCTGTACTCCAAAGATGCACCCTGCCCTCTGAAAACGTCACAACTAAATTTTCCAACCATTATTTTAATAGCCACTACATCCATAAAAATACTAAGCTTCTGACACAAATGAAAAAATATAAACTTTGAGCAGAATCTCCATCTGAAATCTCACACTGAAAGCTATTGCATATTGTGCCAAATGTGCTATTAGACAGGATCTGTGTCTCCAAGATTGAAAGGCCACCCAGTCTCTCCTCTAAAGGGGTTCCAGGTGACCCACATTGCACTGAGTCCCTTCTGTGACAAATGGCTTTCTAGCAAGGCAAGGTCCCAGATATTTATTATAAGCAAGTAGCTTATCATCAGTCATAGAAGCTCTTTCCCTTTAGAAATACCACAGCTCAGAAACCACTTTTCCTCTGCTAAGACACTCCTCACTCTCCTGACTGAGTACATGGAATTTTTAAAGGGAGATTAATGTTTCAGCACCACACATAAAAATGTAAACTGAAAGGTTAGGAAAGATGTAGAGCAGTACTAAAACTCAGAGAGGAAATTGGAGGCGAGGACACACGAGCTCAGAATCACCTTGGGCAGGGAGGTAGTGCCCCTCCTGAAAGTCTGAGCAAATTGGGAAGCTGTATGTGCAGCTGGCCTGGTCCACAATCCTCTGTGCTGAGCGGAGGGCATCTCGAGATACTGGGAAAATGGTGCTCCAAAATGTCTTTGAAATGTGTGATGTAGTTATGTATGTGCTTCTTTGTTAATCCATTAAATAACCTTTCTAGCAGATCTAGTAACTGCCATAATTTCTACGTAATTATAAACAGTATTTCAAGATGTCTGCCACAACTGTCGTCTGACAGGAAAATATCTGTGGTTTCTACTGGTGACACAATCACCGTATTGCCACAACATGACTCTGCTTTCTTGGCTTCATTCGTAGCTGAAGGAAATGTTTGATTTCAGTGAGGTTAGTGAAAATGAGGATGTAATTTTTTCCAAGTTCATGGACCCAGGATAAAAGCTCTTATTCTAGAGCCTTTGCCTAGCAGAGCCTGCCCAGCTCTGATAGTTTTATTAATGTTAAGTAATGACACAATGCATATGTGTCTGCCTGAGGGTTTCAGCCCCAGGCAAGTTCACTATGGGTTCAGTGAGATGGAGAAATGACAGTGGAAGTTCTTGGAGTAAAAGGGTTTATACCTGGTTTTATTCTCACAGCAGTAAGTAGAGCTCTAGAATCACCTGTGCACCCAGCAGCCTGCAGGTCCGTAATCCCCCTCCATCTCTGCCTCCACCCAGAGCACTGGGCAGAGCTCTTTATATAGTGACTCAGTCAATAATAGCTCATTGCCTACAGGTGTGGAAGCAGTAGCCTAGCAGTAGGCCAATTACATCATCAAGTAGTTTAGGGTCAGGTGAGTATCCTGGCCGCAGGAACTTCCATTTTCCCCACAATATGAAAGTGCTTTCAGTTCTTCCTAGGAAAGGTGGGCCATGTATCCGTGGAAGTGTGATTACTGCTGTCAAGGTTTACCACCATGATCAATCCCAGAAGATGATTGCCCAGTCCAAAGATGAGATCCAAAAAAAGTTTCTTTGGTTAACTTGAATATATAAGCTTTTAATGATGAAGAAATATCATATGTGCATTATAATATTTAACATAATTTAGTTTTCCATGAATGCTTGAAATCATGTAGTGTGTAAAGTAATAGAGACTTAGAAATATGACTTTTTTCACTCACATGTCAAGAAACAATTATATTCAGACTGTTCACATATTTCAGCATCAGCATCTTCATCATCACTAGCTGAGCCACTTTTGATTTGCCCAAGGCAGTTTTCCAAGAACATATCTTTTCGTTTCTAAGTTGTTAGACATACAGTGCTTTTTGAACCAGAAATCTATCAGCAGAAATTCTACCCCTACATGTATCCATTTGCGTAACATTAAGAACCTAGGCTTGTTGTTTGTTCTAGAAGCCTGTTTTTGTAATTTCTACACTGTGACCACCAACTAAGGACATTGCTTTTTGAAGTGAATTCAGTGGCTTGTTGGCAGTGGTAGCCAACACCTGCAATTAAGACCTAACAACTGTGGCAGTAATGACTAAATCTTGGTTAAATGGCATTGGGTGACTTATGTAAGCATCCCAAATTAGCAGTGACTGAGTTTATTTCAAGCTAATGTATCTTCTCTAAATTTTTTTTCAAAATAATGACTCTAAACTACTTGATGATATAATTGGCCTACTGCTAATCTACTGCTTCCACACCTGTAGACAATGGTTGTGAAAGTAAAATAAGAAGATAGGAATCAGAAAATGTAACTTCTAATAATAGTTATGTAGTCTATTTTTATCCTGATCAATGCCTGGTTAGCCCAGAAACCTAACAAGTCAAAGTTGGCTCCATGCTTTGCAGGTTATTCTGTGATTCTGTTATTCTCCATATAGTAATCAATGCAAGCTCAGGTGTTAGCAAAAGTCCTTGTAGAAGTAGAGAACTTATAGCATTTTATTGACTTTCCATTACTTGCTGCTTACACTTGTTAGGAAAACAGTAAGTTGCTTGTTGTGTATTTTGAAATCTTTGGATAAAAACTTGGAAATTGAAAGCTGTTATTCTTAGTCACTCAACTTCAGAATAACTATTCCTCCTGATAGGATAAGTGTCTTGCCTGAGGGTTTCAGTCCTGGGCAAGTTCACTATGGATTCAGTGAGACTGAGAAATGACAATGGAATGTTTTGGGGGTAAAAGGGTTTATACCCAGCGTTATTCTCACAGCAGTAGGTCAAGCACTAGAGTCACATCTGCATCCAGTAGTCTTCAGATCTGTAATCCACCTATGTCTCTGCCTCCGCGCACAAAGCAGTGGGCAGAGCTCTTTATATAGTGACTCAGTCAATAATACCTTATTGCCTTAGCAGTAGGCCAATTAGATCATCAAGTAATTTAGGGTCAGGTGAGGCTCCTGGCCACAGGAACTTCCATTTGCCCACAGTGAGCAAAGAAACAATGAGTAAAATTTGCTTATTGTACATTATGGTCTGAATGCCATAATATTGTTTCCTGGTATAATAATTCCCAGTAAACACCTTCCTACCAGTAAGTCTTAAATGGGAGGTTTGGGTCATATATAAATCTGTGCCAACTCTGTGACATTCTATTACTGTGATTTCCTTTTCCAGCTTGGCAATACCAATAAATAAAAATGAAAAAATACTCCGGTCACCCATCTCACCCCTCTCTGATGCATCTAAACACAAATACTCCAGCGAGGACTTAAATTCTTCCAGCAGACCCAACAGCAATGGTTTGTTCACTTCCACCTCCTCCAACAAAAAGCATAAGGCCGAGAACCAGCTGCAGTCTCATGCTGGCGACCTCACGGTGCGTTGATGCTCTGCCTTTCCCAGTTACAATAAAAATGAAATTGCGCTCACCCCTATGCTTTGTCGCTAGCCCAGCACAGTCTAAACACATGCTTGAGGTCCAGCAAAGAATTCCCACATGCTGCTCTGGGAAGACCTGGCAACACAGTGTATATGTATTGCTGCAAAAGAAGGAACCAGGGGGGAGGTGTTTTAAGCCTCTTCTGCTAAGGACGTCTTCTGGTGGGATTTCATTTCCCATTCTGAGAAGAAATGGCCCCAGGACAAAGTAAATTGGGAGTTTGGGACCAACCAACCAATTCATTAGAAAAGATTCCTTACCCCAGGGCAGAGATGAATCTGATACTGAGACCCCAGGCCAAAATTGTGGCCCCTTGGCCCTTGGTGACCAATATAGTGGCCACAGTATGGGGCCCCCGCCACCATCCCTCTTCCAGCAACCTTCTCAGTGGTGATTCCAGTGCCCTTCAGTCCCTTGGGGAAGGGTAGGGGGCTGGAGTCCACATTCCTCTAGCCTCATATCTTAGTTACCATGTGACTTTGGGCCAGTAGCTTAATCTCTCTGAACCTGTTTCATTTGCAAAAAATGGTGGTGATAAGATTTAAAGGAAGACCGTATTATCTAAAGAACCAAGCACCTACGCACACCTCTACAAGCAGATCCATATGTTAGTTCCTCTTTACTGCCACCTCATCTAGCAGCTGGTGGCCCTAGGCCTTGCATCCTCGAGGCACATTACTTAATCCAAACTCTCCCCACTGAGTTCTCTCAGGTCACCGTACCTATCAAAACAAGGGAGGCTTTGTGAAGTGGGCAGAGAGATGAGACATGGGAGCAGGACTCTGTGAAGAAAGATGGGAGGCTGTATTTAATGCAGTAGCCCATGAAGTAGAACAGTTAGTTGGTAGATGCTCCTTTAAGAGCCCAAATCTTATTATATCATGAGGAAATTAACCCACTCATGCACCCTTATTTGGGAGCAATTATCTTTAATTCTAGGCTGAAAGAAACTGAGAAGACCATATTAGAAAAACATGGAAAAAAAGCTACCAATTCAAGTAAAAAAACAAAACTTTTCTTTGCATCTAGATCCTTATGTCACAAGCAAGTATGAAGTGCAGAGAATTGCAAACCAATTATGGATTTTGTTTAGTCATTTTGACTGAAAAGATGCTTATTGAGCAAACAGCAGGTACTGTGTGTCAGTATGAGATACAGGCTATGAGATACAGGGATGATCTGACAGATTCAGTCTCTGCTTGCATGATGCTTGCCTTCTGGCCATGGGGATACCACACATCCATAATTAACTACCATAAGTGCCCAAAATGAAGCTTACAGAGTCCTGGGGATCTTAAGAAGGAGGCTTGATCTACACAGAAAATTGGTCCATATTTAAGGAAGCACTTGTGCACACTCAATTTTAACTACTTCAGAGGAATCTATTTGAATGTCGTAATTGAAGAGTTTTTTATGATTCATGTGTTAACACACAATAGGCACTCTGTAAATATTTGTGCCCTCAGGGAATTGGATTTTGTAATTTTCCCACAGATCAGCTGTGTTGCTTTTGAAAATGCATTTTAAACAATCTCTAGTAATTCCCCTCAGCTTTTCCCATTCTTCACAGACAGCTAATGAGAGCCCATCGGTGTGTGACCTGAATTGCTTCTCTTTTGCCAGGGATGGTTATAGCTCAGCGGTTCTGAAAGGGTGGCTCCTGGATCCACATCACCAGAACATGTTGGAAATACAGTGTTTTCAGGCCCTGCCCCAGTCCTACTGAGTCAAAGACTCTGGAGGTGGGACCAGCTGGCTGTGTGTTAACAAGCCTCCCAGAGGATTCTGATGCAGTCAACCTGAAGAAGCCCTAGTCTAGCCAACTGTGCAAGTAGGGGCCTGAGTCCTAGGCCTTGGGTCTCCATCAGCAATAGCTATTTGAGCTTGGACAGGTTGCCTCACCTCTCCAAGCCTCAGTTTCTGGCCCTGTGAGAGTGGGCACATGCAGACTTCCCTTTGGATATTGTTTTTGCAAATGACATTTGACAATGTGTAAAAGCCCTCCGCTCCAAATGACATTTGACTACCATGTAAAAGCCCTCAGCTTGAGAGTGGGAGTGAGTGTGTGTTTTTCTTTCTTTAAACACAAAGTACCATCGATTCTAACAGAACACAGAACACCAAATGCTCGGTTTAATGGGTTGCTCTTTCAGCCAGGTGATTTCTCAAAGACTGATGTGTTATTTGTTATTTAGAAAGCAGCTCACAACTCTGAAAATGTTCTCCACAAGTCTCGGCCACAAACAGAGCCCTGGTCTCCAGGCTCCAACAGCCACAAGGACTGCAAGAGGCAGAAATTGGTCTTCGATGACATGTGAGTAGACGCTGTTTGTCATGTGATGAGGGGCAAAATGGATGAGGATAAAATGGTTAAAGGGTCACATGCATCTCATGGCATTTCTGACACATGCCTTGGTCAGTTAACTGTTGCCCTCTCAAAGGGAATTGGAGTTTAGTTTTAAACGCACCCAAGTCCTGGTGGGATTTTTTTTTCTTTTCTTTTCTTTTTTATTAAGGTATTATTGATATACACTGTTATAAAGGTTTCACATGACAAATAATGTGGTCACTACATTCACCCATATTATTGAGTCCCCCCCCATACCCCAGGCTTATTTCACTGAGCATAATATCCTCCAGCTCCATCCATGTTGTTGCAAATGGTAGGATTTGTTTCTTTCTTGTGGCTGAATAGTATTCCATTGTGTGTATGTACCACATCTTCTTTATCCATTCATCTACTGATGGACACTTAGGTTGCTTCCATATCTTGGCTTTTGTAAATAGAGCTGCAATAAACATAGGGTTGCATATGTCTTTTTAAATCTGAGAACTCCTGGTGGGATTTTTGAATACCTTGAACAACCCATGCTAACGGTTGCATCCCAGGATACCAGAAAGCCAAGGCAAATGGCATTAATGAATCTCACATCTCTAAGCACCTGTCCCTGGAGTTGGTGGCAGTTGTATGCCACCAGAAAAAAGAAGTATTTTTGGTTTTGTACATTAGAAAACAGCCAAAGAATAATAGTGATTCACTCCCAAAAGCATTTTTCCTCTAAAATGCTATATTCTTTATAATAGTATAAATAATTCTCATACAAGAAAAAAAAAATCCTGTCATCCTTCACCCCTTCCTAGCACTGAGACCCAAGTATTACTTCCATTCCTGGCCTTAATTTAAAAGAGGACAAACAAGAGAAGAAAATGAATAGAAATAGCACCACGTAATGCTTTTGAATTTTGGGAATTCAATATAGTGGCCACAAAAATTATTTAGGCTTTTAGGGAAAAGGCTTGTTAGGGATCTTTGCCTTAGGGAAAGGCAAAAGATAAGGTTTCAAGAGTTTGGCTTCAATTCTGTTTCCCACTTTAACTGTTCACTGAGCACCCAGTACATGTCTGTGTGAGGCACAGCATTCAGCCCTGGGGTGGAACAGCATGCAGTGAGCAAGCCTGCCCTCTGTCTGCAGTCCACTGAGAGCACAGACTGCCAACACCACCTCCACCCAGGGTCGGAAAGCTGCAGGGTGCCAACTCTCTCCTGGCCCCAGCTGCCGTATGTCCAGGGGCTCTCCTGAGAGCCAGTCGGCTGATGACTCCTAAGGGTGACCACCTGGAGAACTGGACTCCCTGTGCTGAAGTGATGCCTATTCCTCTCATCCTTTTCACCGGCCCTAACTGTACCCCAAGTATAGACAAGGTCTCAGTGTTCCCCTTGTGAACACCCCTGAGAAGTGAGAATGCTAAGTTTTAAGTCTTCAAGTTTTACTTGCCCTCCGACAAGGGCATTAGGGCACAGAATTTGGGGGTTGAAAGCCAAACCTACATTTTTTGTTTTGTTTATTGAACACATCCCAGGATAACTGGAATGGGGGCCCAGGAGGATGTGTTTTTCTCCTCTTCCCATGGCTGCTGCAGCTACCCTCAGCCTGACCCCTGCAGCCCTCCTGGCCCTCACTATCACCCCTTCCCCTCATCTCCTCCCTTACCCTAAGCAGCGAGGGAGGTGGTAATTAATCCCCAGGGTTGAGGGCATGCAGTGGGAGTACAGTCAACTGGCCAAACTACGTATGTAATTAGGGTTTGCTGGTATAAATTTTTCATATGAGCTTTAACCATTTGTAAAAAAACATTGAAAAAAATGATAACGTAGACATTTGCATTCAGAAGTCATCATCTAATGATCAAACACAATGTGCATTAGACACTGTGGTGCTCAAAACATCAAATATTTCCAGCAGGTGTTGTTAAGGGCATGATATTTAAACACACATACACATATGAAGAATTAAAATGTGAGGAATTTTCCAATGTATGGACCAGAAAACTAGGCCAGAAACAGCAACGACTACACTGTCATACTGAGATCTGCAGTTTCTTGGACTATTTTAAAGACGAAATGTTTCTCAACCTGCTGGCACTATGGCTAATCTAATTTTGCCACTATCTGTATCAACAAAGAGGCTGTTATCATTCGTTCTTCCCATTAGCAATGTGGATAATTTTTCTGGCTGATAGCTACAATAAAACTGTTTCTCCTTTCATGGATATAGATAACAATAGAATTAAAAAAGCACTGTCACATACCCATCATATGGAGAGAGATGTCATGTTCCAATCTCCATGTGTCCCAACTGATTTGAAATCCATAACAGTAAAATAAACATGCAACTCAAACAGCCACCCAGCCACTGAGCTAAGGAGACCGTGGGAAGTCTTCAAGATCGGAACACAAAAATAAGCACCAGCTCTTCCTTGAAGCAATAAAAGTAAGTGTCCCTTAGGAGATCACTGGGCTAGGAAGCCACCTGAAATGCTAATGTCTCCCCCGGCTGATTCGGTACATGCTGAGCACTTACTAAGCACCCGGTACAGTGGGAGGAGCTAGGCTATGTGATTAATTAATTCTCAGTTATTAATGCAGGGGAGAGGGAGGCACTTGGTGGCCTTCCCACAGGGGTTCCTGGGGACCACGCAACTTCAGCTTCCTGCGCCACACCCCTCCACTCTGCCTCATTGACTGGAGAGTACCTGGCTCCTGTCATTTTCCTTGACTTCTCACGGAAGGCGTTAATGAGCAGTGAAATGACCAAAGAGAGAACACAAATACAAGGGGAAAAAAATAGGGAAATGAGCCCAGAAGTAATTTAGAGTCAATGACAACCCAGTTGTAGTGATCCAAAAAGTGACAGGTGCCACACCATCATTTAATTTCTAAAGTCACATCCTGTAGCTTAAAAAAAAAAGACGCTCCTCCCTCTCAGGTCACCCACACTTTCTAAGTGTGTAACCTTTTCATCTTAAACTCTCTCTCCAACATCTCAGGGCTCCCCTCTCTCTGAGGTCACCTGCACTTTCTCTCTCAGTAACTTTAAATAAAACTTTTACTCTGCTTCAAAAAAAAAAAGTAAACTCATCCTTTTGTATTACAATTACTCATTAATGGTTGAGTAAACGTGATTCAGACAACAGCTGAATCCAGTGGGCTCTCAATAACAAGTGTTGAATGAACCCCGCTGAATAGGGTAACATTCCTAGAGGGTACTGCCTGCATTTTTCTCCTTCTTTTTCTATGAATGCAAGGACTCTACATATAGGTAAATTTAAATTTGTGGGCTTCCACGCCCCTTTTCCTATGCTTACCTATTAAACAGGCACCAGTTTGTGCTTTCAGAATACAGATGGAACTGGACAGAATCAAATTCATTTTCAAAATTGGTCCAGGTCAGCCTGTTCTGTGTAAATTGCAGGCTCAGATTGGTGTCAGGCTGACTGCACCTCCCCTGACATTTAGCCAAGCAGGACACCCACTGCTTGACAGCCACAGTTTTAAGGTGACACCAGTGTGATTACTTTTGTTTAAAAAAAAAACTAAGAATTTATGTCAATGAGTGACAGCACTTGATTCAACTCAAAGCCTAGAAACCAGCCATATTAGTGTGAAGCCACAAGCTGTAAATGACTGTGTGTCATAACTAGTGATTGGGGAGCCCTGGGACAAGGAAAATCGAGAGAACAAGTATAGTGTGAAGGCCTCTCCGCGCAGAAGTCCTGAACAGCACTAAGTGGTGAAATGCTTGGCTGGGAAATCAAACCACCACCCATATTGCTGTGTTGGGAAGCCAGCAAACCCCGAGTGCCAGGACCGCCTGCTACTCCCGTACTGCACGTTCTGTCTCTTGCCCATACTGCACATGGAAGAATCAGTCACGATTATCACATTCAGCAAAACCACCAAATGTCCCATCTGTGCCTGTGGCACCAAAAACAGGAGCCCAGCGACTTAAACCTCCTGACATTAAAACAAGACATCCTCGGCTGCACAGCACTGAAGGCCACGGCAGGTGTCATGTGGGTGGGGAAGGACAAGGGATTTGGCATTTGTGATGTAATTATGCTCAGCAGTCACATGGCTAAAAGGATTTAGTTTTATAGAGGATGGGAAGATTCCTGAAAGTAAAAGGTAGGCTCTCTTGCAGCATGATTTAATCAAAGGTCACCACTGACATCCTCAACGAGGTAATAGTGCATCCAGGCAAGGCACTCCATGGAGGGCTTATACAGACATTGTTCTTCTGAGGGTACCCCCAGTCACTTCAGGCTGGACCCCACCTTTCCTGATAAACCATTAAGACCTTTGCTTTCTCCACATGGAGTTTTTTCATTATGAAATCCCTTTCAGTCAGCCAGGTCCTTATTATGTTCTAACCAAAATAGAGATCAAAACAGGGACCGGGCCAAAGGGAGCAGGTTGGTAGCAAGGGGTGAGGCCTTTCAGATCTCCCTGGCTGAAATATTAGCTCTCTGATCACTTTAAGGGTTTTGTAAAACGATTTTATTTTAAATGTCACACCCAGAGAAAACAACAAACTGGCCAGTTTCCACTTAAGCAGAAATTCTCTTCTGGACCAACAACCTGCTGCTCAGAGCCCTCAAAGTGCCACCAGCTCTCTTCTGTGTGCGGCCAGGGGGCGCGGCCGCCTGCGGGGCCTTGGGCCTGTCGGAGACGCAGTCAGGGAGACACTCGTGCTCTGGAGAAAGAACCAGGTTCCAGGGCCTCTGTGGTCCCAGCCAGCATCCAGGTCATGGACACGGAGGCTGCCTCTTAATCCTTGCCCCCCGAACGCGGTCTGTCTGCGTCCTTCTGGAAGCACTCCTAAGGCCAACACGCGCTCCCGAGCCCCTCACTGAAGCGCCCTCTCCAGAGTGCTGGCTCACTCAGTGCAGCACAAATATTTACAGGTCTCCCCCACTTTCCAAAAAGTTCGCCTTAAGCCACTTCACTTTGATGAAGGACCTGCATCAGTAGAGTAGTAACAGCTTTGTGAAAGCAAAAATCCTCTTTCCATTTCTTTCGGTTAGCAAAGACAAGCACTAATGTAGGCCTTTCCTTAAAGCCAAGTGGTTGGTGTAAGAGAACTTCCAGGAAGTGGGAGAGGTCCATGCTTAGCTCTTACACGATCTTCAAGAAGAAAGTACCTCTGGGCCCCAGCAGGCCCTGGGGCTTACCACACGGAAGGCTGACAGGGCCTCCCCTGAGGAGCTCGTTTGGGACGCAGTTGCCCGTGTCTGATTGGGATTTCAGCTTCCCTAAGAAAACTATCTAGATTTCTGCTGTGCCAAGGCAAGTATTTGTCCAAACACGTTGATCTCCCATGCCTGCCAGTTTTCACAAAACAGGCTGGCTCTGCTGAGGGGGCACTTCATACAGGTAGGAATTACGGAAAGAAGTCTGCCAGCCCCGACACAGGAGGCCTTTCAGCTCGGTCCCAGCCACCGTGGAGGACGCACAGCTAGGCTGCCCTCGCACTGCTGTGCCGGGAGCTCGAGCCCTGCTGCTGCTCTAACTGAGGCCCATGTTTATAGTGGAGGTGGCAGGAGGGCGAGGAGAATGAAAAAAAGATTCTGTTCGGACTGGTTTTGTCACAGAGCCGCTCTTATAGCAAAGCCAGGCGCTGCCAAGCTTCAGCTTTCCGACCACTCGAGCCCCATTTCTGAAAAGCCCGAGATACACAGAGCCGTGGCTGACGCTTAATTGAACTTTTATGAGGTTTGCTCATGTGTCCTCACAAAATACCACCATGGTGAGAAGCAATGTGAAGAAGGTCATCATCTAAGTGAAAAACAAAATCTCTAGGCTTTTCATCTCAAAATAAAAAAGGAAGATTAGATGAAAACCTTGTTTGAACGCTGAGATCATTAGATCTTACTGTAGTGCCTTTGCCGTGTAATGTTCTGTAATTGCCGCGATGCTGGCAATCATCTTGCCGTCCTGCCGCCTCACACATCGCAGAGAGAGTAAGGCCTGCGAGAGCGCCATCTGCCGAGCACTGGACAGCACTGGCCCTGGACGCCACCTGAGGGGGAAAAGGGCCCAGTCACCAGGCCGCCCTCAGAGGCTCAGTGTAGTGAGCCCTCCACTATATGTGAAGATGAGAATTCTAACTAATGTGTTTATAAGTGCCTTTGGGTGGTATAATTTTTTCAGCATCTCAGGTTATTATGGAAGCTGCTGTGATGGTCAGAAAATTAGATGTGTCACTTATCCACACACTCTACTGTGAGGGTTTGTGACTCGGGCTCCACAGCAGGTTTAAAAATTACATTCAGATGCTGCAGATGAAAACAGCATTGATTAAGGAACCCCCATTAGGAATTAGGAGCCACTGCTATCCCTAAAGGTAACTTACGACTGAGTAAAAACTACAGTGCCATAGCTTCTTACCAGGAGAATCCTTTCATGAAAACAAAAATCATTTGAAATGATGATCTGTTAGTCACAAGGGCTACAAAACCAGGCAAGAAAAAAATGACCAAACTCATGTACCAGAGTGTGGAGCAGACAGTGATGTGGGGAATTTCAAGTTGCCATGGAGACATTCTCCAGCTCATCGGCTGCCATGCTGCACCCCACCAGAAGCTACCACTCTCTGCTAAGCTCAAAACTAATTCAGTGTTTTCAAGGGAATTCAGGGTGGGGAGATCAAAGAGGTTTACAGCATGGTCCCTGTGGAAAAGGTACAGCCACAAAGTTGCTCACTTGCGGTGACTAGCCCAGTACCACCAAGAGGTAATTAAGTGTCCGAAAGTGCAGTGTCAACAAGAAGTGGTATCTCAGATCAGGAAGGACAGAGATGAGCATGGACCAAAGTTACTGAGAAGACTGCATGGTGTAAGAACTTGAGGGATGGGTAGCATTTGGCTCAGAGTATGCACTCAGTGAATGGACAGGAAAGTGTTCCAGGTGGGGGGAAGTGAGTGGGCAGAACTTCTCAGACAGCCATGGCATGTTAATGAGACAGTAGGGAGACCACTCCTGGCTGTGGTCAAAGGCCACGGTAAGTAACTGATATGGTTAAGAAACTCAGGCAAGATTACTGGGGGCCTGAACTGAGATTTGATCTCATAGTCCCTGGAGATGGGTTTTTAGGTCTGTAAGGAGGATGGTGATGTCATGAAAGCTGTGTTTACAAACATTGGCTAGGGGGTAAATGTCAGGACCCATGAGAAGGGAATGACCCTCAAGGCCAGGGGCACTGGAAGCCTACACATGGGTGGTAGATGTGCTCATTGAGAAAACACTGTTGACAAGGAAGAGTTCATCGCATTTGATAACAGGGAGAAATTTTTAAACCTGAACTCCTCTCCTGAATAGGCTCTGGAAAGCCATCTGAAGCTCAGGAGTTAGATCCGGGTTTCAGCTAGAGGTAGGGTCTGGTCTTCCACTTTGGGGCATGTGGCAGAAAGACAAAAAATAATGCAGAGAGTTTTCAGAGCAGTGAAACTACCCTGTGTGGTACTGCAAGGGTGCACACGTCAGACATTTATCAAAACCCATTGGATGTGCACCAAGGATGAATGAACCCCACCTGTCAGCTCTAGACTTCGGGGGAACAGGATGTATCAACTCAGGCACCACCCTGGGGAGGGATGCTGATAATAAGGGAGGCTGGTGGCTTCATTTTGCTGTGAACCTAAAGCTGTTCTAAAAAATAGAGTAAGTCCCCAAAAAAACAACAAGAAAAATGAATCTCCAGAGTTGAAATCAAAGACAGGCAGTCAGTGTGTGTTCAGAGGTCAGGATGTGGACAAAGAAGGGGAAATCACCTTGGAAAGACAACTAAAAACCCATTCACATACAAGTGTGATCTAGATGATGAACTAGGGAAATAGCAGTAGGACCAGGGCCTTCCTGTGGAAGAAACCCCAGGCCCCACCCCCTAGTGAAGACCCATCAAGGTGGATAGAACGCTCCAGGCCTGAGTGGCAGGAAGCATGAGGAAGGGCAATGGGCCAGACACAGGGCAGTGAATTGCACACATTAAAGAAATCCTGCGACTACGTTTCTTTTTAAGAAAAGTTAAATATTCTCAGCCTGTTAACCACAGTACTGGCAGTATTTTACAAGGAAGTGAGAGAAATCCAAGGTCCTTGTCTTGCTTCAGTGATTTGTGGCCCAAAACTATAATTATTTGCCATGATCCTTGTTTTTTTGTTTGATTGATTGATTAAAACCATCAAACTGAGGATAATAGCTTTGGATTGCAAAGTCATTGTCATAGTATGTGTGGTTTTTCTAAGCATTTTGACCTCGTGGGTAAAAGGGTGCTCTGATGACCTAATATTGCAGTAAAGAAAAAAAAAACAGTAGAATCTGAAAGAAGACAGTTGAAAATAAGCCTGGAACAATGGGTCACACAGTCCATGAGCGGTACCACTGCTTACATCTTATCTCCCAGTCAGGGAGTCCTGGCTTATACTGGGTATTTATGAGTAGGTGACATTTATTGATTACATAAAGACCCACAATCCAAAAAAAGTTTATGCTGATGGTACCTCAAGTATGTAGATCTTTAAAAATCTGTCAGACTAAGCATTTAAAGGTACTGTCTGACAAGTAGCTTAGTGCAACTTGGGGTCATTACACACTCAGTTCAGCCTCTGGATGAATTACCTTCGTCTCCCAGCAGAGTCCACACTGGCCAGGGTTATTATTTTAATAATGCACATGTCTGCTGTTAATGTTTACCAGCCAGCTAATCAGAACTCCAGAGAATACATGCCGCGTTTGCATTGTTACAAGGTAGACATCATTTCACAATTAACTTCATTACAGCTGGAATGTAATCAAGGAGCATTCCCTCTTTCCATTTTTCGCTGGGAAGCTTTAAAATAATTATAGAGATAGATCCATACAACTCTAGGTACCATTTATGCATATAAATGACACTTATTTTCATAAGGATACATAAATATGCTCACCCATATGTATCCATACAATTATTATGAAGTATTGTTACAATTTTACATTAAAAATAGATTGCTTTGTATAAATATCATGTAAGATAAGATTTTTCACTTGTTTTCTTAGCCATGCAGTACGAAATCTGATTCACAAATTAGGCACTGGGGAAACATGTTAAAAGCACTGTAAATGTGGACTAGCTGCATATATTGAGCACATTTTGAATAGCTAACTTAAGAGAAATATAATCCTGGTGTTTTTACATTGAGGCAATAATTTGAAAAGGCAAAAAAATACTTGATTTGATATTAAGCAGACTTTAAAATTGTGATTCAAGTTTTAGCAAAAGGAAGGAATGTTTTCAAAAGGTCTTGTACTTACACAATAATGACACTTAATCTCCTTCTCTCCGTGTAGGCCACGCAGTGCAGATTATTTTATGCAAGAAGCTAAGCGGATGAAGCATAAAGCAGATGCAATGGTAAGACTTTCTCTTTCCAGATACATTCTTCCAAATTAGGTTCGTACTGCTGCTTCATCACTGGGGCAACCAAGCTGGGGTAATTATAAAATCTATTACAAGGATGGCTGGGTCTCTTAAATGGAGAAATGTTTATATAATCAAGTGCTTATAGTCCAATAAATTATGACTTTAGCCAATAATGTCTGACTGGGAGAAAGCCCTGGATAAATGAATATTTCAATTTAGTTCTAAGGTTTGAATAGTAACTAGAGGCAATGGAGTCAGTGGGTGGTAGTATTTTTTCTTTAAAAATAAAATCTCGTTGCATTTTTCTCTCTTGTTAGTCTGGCCAACCCTTGGCTTGGTCTCAGGATTAAATCCCTGTGCAAAAAAAACTCATGTTCTTCATGTATATCTGCCAAAATGAATACTTCCTCTGAAACTGTGTAACACAGAAGCTATTTTACTGCACATAAGACCATAAAGTCACTATGATTTGATGTTTTCAAAAAATAACTTTTCTTACTTAGATAATCTCCTCTTTTGGAAAGCGTGAAGCTTTCAGACAAGCAATAAAAAAGTCTGTCTTTTTCCTAAGAGGGATCTCATGATTGCTCCATCTTAAGGTCTCACCAAAGGATCTCCTTCCTACCTAGTAATTCCAATTCTGTCCCCATCCAGGTCCATAACTAAGATCAAGGGCTGGAGAGGAATAAGACCTTTTAAATGACCTTCAGAGTATCATTCCAGTGTTGAAGATGTTTAAACCATAACAGTACCCCTCTCCCAGTGCTACTGATGTTGGCCATCAGGCATTTATTTGTGTGAAGATCACTGCACAGATACACTGGTGTACAGGGGTAGTTACCCAGAGTATCAGGAAATAGAGAAGAGAAGTGTGTGGGACAGCTCTTGTCCTCACAATCCCACAGTCTGATGGAGAGTTCAGTGCCTTGAAGAAGCTAATGCATGGTCACTATTGGAGGAGAGCACCGTTTTTTAAAGCAGAATGAAATTTTCTGCCTGTGTCTTTCAAGGATTACCAGGATTATTCATTCAGTGTCATCTTGTCCAACCTGTCCTTTCTTATTGACACTCTGCTCCAGCCAGGCTGGTCCCCTGCCAGCCTCTGAGCACACCTCCCTCATGCCAGCCAGCAGCCCTTGGGCCTTTGCACCTACAGGGCCTCACTCACACATACCTGCACAGCTGCTTGCTCTCACTCCTGCACACTCACATCTTCAGCATCCTCCCCAAATCCCACCAGATCTTCCTACTGTCATTTCTAGGTGTTCTCCATGAGGCCTCCCCAGCCTCTCTGCAGCCCATTGCTCGCTCCCTTCCCACCATCTCTTTGGCACTGGACTCCTTGCCGTGCCTCGCATTAGTTAACCACAGACTGCCTTGCACTTTAAACGAACTTTTGGACACACATTTCTCTCTCCAAATGTGTTCTATGATCCTGGAAGGAGCTTTTGTGTATCAGGTGCACAGAAGTGGGTGCTTCAGAAAACACTTGAATGAAATGTCTTCCTTAATCTGAAAGCATTGCTGAGATATTGCCAAACAGCCTATTAGGATTATACACTGTTTTAAAAATTTGATTTGCTAGTGAGGGAGAGTTTTGCTCTGCATCTCTCTTTCTAGGATATTACTACTTAGGAGAATTTTTTAGAGGCAAGACTTAGATTAGTAGAGTATTTGTGTAATCCTGCTTTGATGGATGAATGAGCATTTTAAAACTAGGGAGATAATGTAATCCAAACTTAGAGTATGTAATTAGCCGTAGAGGGTAACCATATATGGAACCAGGAACTCAATGTGTAAGTTTAGATTCATGATAACCTAAGAAGATAAAGCTGATTCTTGGTTATCCTCACAGATACAGGGAAAGATTAACATAAACTTAGTCAATTTACAGATAATCCCCCCAAAATCGTTTTTTACCCATTTTCAGCTTCATGCCCCATTTTAGCTAAGATGAGCCCGTACCTTGAAGTCTACATCCTCTCCCGTTCTCTCCTCACTTTCACCCTTAAATCAGGTCCTAACTACTAACAAAATAATGAAAACACATGGTAAGAGGAAGGCCCGGAGATACAAATGTCACAAATAATATAAAAGATAATAACCAAGGCCTTAAGCCATCAAAGGAAGGATATATTACCAAAGAAGTATGAAAACTCTTATATGGGATCAGGCTCAGCACCTTCCATGTATATTTAGCATAGGGTGGAGGGACCGGGAGTGATGCTGCCGAGCCTCGGGGGATCAGAAAAAGAGAAACAGAAATCAGAGCCGCCACATTCCAAGCGATTCTGCCTCACAGTGTTACATGGATTTGTACAGCTCTGTATGTAACCACTCACCCATGTACCCTAAACCAGTAGCAATTTGTGGAAATGACTAGAGAAGAAAGTACCCTATTTCCTTCTCCTCTAGTCTCCAGTCCGGGATTTGGGAACTCAAGAGTCCAGTTTCTCAAATGAAGTGTAGAGACTATGTAACAATGCCATTTAAAAAAATTGTACTTAAGGAAGACCCTGTATTAACTCTGTTGACCAGGTGGAAAAGTTTGGAAAGGCTCTGAACTATGCTGAAGCAGCCTTGTCATTCATTGAGTGTGGAAATGCCATGGAGCAAGGTCCGATGGAGTCCAAATCTCCCTATACAATGTATTCAGAAACAGTAGAGCTCATCAGGTAAGCACTGTATTTTCTTGCTGCGGCTGATGGAATGGCGTAGAGGAATATATGTAAATACTATGAACGCAGGAAAAAAAAAAAAGAATGTCAGCCTGCACTATCAGCCTATCAAAAAACAGTGTTCATCTTAAAAGTAAGAATGTAAGATTTTGCAAGGCGTTTTCATACACACTTCATGAGCACGGCAGGGTGGCTCTATAACCCGAGCTGCTGCAGAGAGGGAGCTGGTCTGAGTGAGATGCGACAGGCCTTCTTCACCAGGCTGGGAAGCAGCAGACTTTCCATGCATTTCTCCTCTGTGCTGTTTTTGTGGTTTTTATCTGATTCGGGTTAGTAGAATCTAAATCCTAAATCCATCAGTGAATGATTCAGAAGTATTTAGTGAAAGGAAAAAAGATTCAGGGGGATTTTAGGAAGGGAAACCCCTCCTGTGATGTATCACCTCAGACGGTGCTGGCATTGTTCTGGCCTAAAACCTGTACATGAGCACCGTTCCCCAACCTGAGTTAGGGCATGGAATGTGACCCGAAGCAGGGTTCCCAATGGGGGCACATCAGAGGTGGAAGCACACTGTTCCCCAACCTGACTTAGGGCATGGAATGTGACCCGAAGCAGGGTTCCCAATGGGGGCACATCAGAGGTGGAAGCATACTGTTCCCCAACCTGACTTAGGGCATGGAATGTGACCCGAAGCAGGGTTCCCAATGGGGGCACATCAGAACACTGGGTGGAAGGCTCTTGTCTGCCATGATAGACACCTGGAAAGGTCCAGCCTTCATGTTTCTTTAATAAACCATTAAGGGAATTTCTTCCATTAACCCTACTGAGAACATTTGCCATACAGTTTATGTTTTTAGCAAGTTCAGCTGCTTGACATAATGTTTAGTACCCCTTATGTGAAATAGGTCTTCCCAAAACTAAGTTTAAGAGACTTTTCTAATTCCAGAATTCTCTTCAACCTATGATTAGATATTTTATCATGTCCCAACATTCTAAATAGGTTTAGTCACCTTAGGCTGCAAATGTTTTGGTCTGCAATGGCGCCAGGATACACCCTGGTTATTTTACACCACTCTTCCTCAGTATATAGATTCCAGCATTTGAAACTATCCTCCCAACATCAGAGAACACATGATCTCCAAAAGCTCCTCTCAAGAATGTTTTGAAAGTCAGCACCGTTCAGCCACTTTTCTTACTAGAATATTCCTGCTCTACCGACACATTGGTGATTCCTTTATACTATTTTCATATGTGGTACGGTATTTTGGGCAGTGTAGAAAAGAAATCACCCTAGTAAAACACTTAAAATTATTCTAAGAGATCCTACATTCTCATATTCCTTCCTCAGAATAAGAGGGACTCAGATACCCACAGGTAGGCAGAGAAGAAAATGGGTGAAACTGGATGGATACAAAGCAGTCAGGTATTCTAGAGTGTGCATGCCTGGACCATAGTATATACTCAATAAACATTTGGGGAATGAACAAATATGCATGTCACAGGGCCTTTGGTGAACAGCAGTATGAATGGCCTGCTTAAGGATACTCAAATTTTAAAAAGCAAGCAAATAAACATGTCCAAACAACAATAAAAGCCTGATGCCAATCAAATACACTTAGAAGTGCTGATGGGCCACTGCACCTGAGTTGGGATTCTGCTTTGACCACTGGTGCAAGTAACCTTGCATGGACGGAGAACACAATCCATTTTCTAGATAATTTGGACAGAATAGAATCCCTTAAACTACTCAGAAGACTAAGACAGAGGAGTTTTTCTTACCTGAGTTAGAACATAGCATATTTTACCCCTTAAATCTGCATGTTGCCCTCCAATCTTTAGACTCCCCTCTCCCATGGAGAGACAGGGGCTGGGATCACTGTCAAGGGGGATCTCACCACAGGTGTCCAGCTCAGGAGGCACTCTTGTCCCCATAGGCAGGAGAACTCCTTTCCCTACCAAGACATATCAAGTGATTGGGGGACACTAGCAAGTAGAACATTGCCACTACAAATCAAAATGGCACCAAAAGGCTCTGAAAATTAAATTGTAATTGGAACCACAGCCCACAAAAGTAGTCTAGGACTGGCCTGCTAAATCCAAACAGGATGACTTCTTTTTAAAAGAACAGATTTAAATAGGACCTAGGGTCTCTCAAGACAGTAGCCAAAATTCCCAAGATACAACAGAAACTCACTTGTCCCACCAAGAAACATGACAATCACAACTGGAATGTGAAAAGACAGTCAAATGACACCAATACCTGAGATGGATCAACTGTTGGAATTTTCTGACAAAGATGTCAAAGCAACCCTCATAAAAATGCTTCAACTAATAATTACAAATTCTCTTGCAACAAAAAATAAAAAATCACAGCAAAGAAATTGAAGTTATTTTTTTAAAAGCCAAATGGAAATTATAGAACTCAAAAAGATAACAGAAACAAAAATCTCACTGGATGAGCCCAATAGTAGAGTGGAGATGACAGAGTCTAGAATCAATGAATTTGAGAACAGAAAATAGAATTTACCTAATATGAGCAACAGAGAAAAAAATAGACTAAAAAAAAAATGGATAGAGCCTCAAGCACAGGATCCAAAAGATCCAACATGTGTATCATCAGAGTCCCAGGAGGAGAGGAAGGGGGGGAAAGAAAGAGTATTTTAAGAAGTAATGGCTGAAACTTGCCAAATTTGGCAAAAGACATGAACCTACATGTTCAAGAAGCTGAGAAAACCCCAAATAGAATAAACCCAAGGAAATGCATGCCAAAACACATCATAACTACATTTCTGAAAATTAAAGACAAAGAAAAAAAATCCTGAAAGCAACCAGCAAGAAATGACACATTACCTGCAGGGGAGCTCTGGTTTCAATGACAGCAGACTTCTCATCTGAAACCAAAGCCAGAACACAGTGGCATGATATATTTCAAGTGCCAAGAGAAAAAAATAAAAATTAAACCATGAATTCTAGATGCAGTGAGACTTCATTCTTCAGGAATGAAGAGGAAATGAAAATCTCATACTAAGAAAAACTAAAAGCTTTTGTTTCTACCAGACCCACCCTTAAAGATTAGGTAAAGGAAGTTTCTCAAACAAAGAAAATGGCAAATGAAGGGATCTTCTAGGAAGAAAGAAAGAACAATGGAAGAACATTGCAATAAACTATCTTCATGAGTTTTATAAATCATATTGATGATTGAAACAAAAATTCTACCACCACCTGATACTCAAGACAATGTTATTCTAAACTGGGGAAAGAGAAAGACGGTGGCATGAGAAGTGTGGCGGAAATCTCCTCCCAAAACCACATATATTTTGAAAATACAGCAAAGACAACTATTCCTAGAAGAGTGACCAGAAGTAAGAGGGCATCAGCCAGTCTACATCTCAGAGAAGTGAACATCTCACAGAAAAGGGTAAAGTAAAAAAATCTGTGACCCAGCAGGACCTGAGCAAGCCCCCCACCCCAAATCACCTGCAGGAGGAAGAGAATCAGAGCGGGGAGGGAGTGGGAGCACAGGACTGCTGAATACCCAGCCCTAGAAATCTACCCCAGGAGTGCAGACCAACACTGCATGGTGCTCTGGAGATCAGAGGGGCTGAAAAGCAAAGTTTGAGACTAAGACTATGAACAGGTTCCCACAACCTGCTGCCCTGAGACAAAAGAAAAGCAGATGCTTTGAAAGACTTCTCAATAGTTAGAAGGCTGCCAAAGGGGCAAGGGTTTAGGAGAAGGAACAGGTAGACAAAATCGTCCTGGCACACTCAGCCCAGCAGATTGGGAACTTTCAGGAGCTTCAGGCGCTCCATCCCACTGGTTGGCAATGCAGCCCTGAGGTCCCCCACTGCAATAAGCAGCCTGCCACTCCTTCCTCCCTGCTGGTACCTGCATGCAAACCCACTTCCCACACCATTGCTGCAGACAGGCTGGAGGGCAGCCCTGCCTACAGCAACTACAGAGCTTAGTGCAGAGACTTCTCCCTGTGTGTGGCTAACCAGTCCAGTCAGTGGAGACAGACTCTGTGACTGAGAAACACAAAAGGGCTTTTTCCTCATGGCAGAACCCGCACTGCTCACGTGCTACCCCTGCCATCGCATAGGCCATTCCAAGGGTGCCCAGCCCACAGCAGCTTAGGGGATCATCCAAGAGGCTGCTCCCTGTGTTAACCAGCAAGGACAGCAGAGACAGGCACTGCAATCGGCAAGCAGGAGGGGACTTTGTCCTCTGAGCTGACACCTGCACCACTCACCTGCAAACACCCCCATCACTCCAGGACTATGAAAGAGCAGAAGAAACTTGTTCAATCCAAAATCCCTCAAACACCAGAAAGAGGGCATGATGAGACTGAAATATCCAATCTTCCTGAAAAAGAATTCAAAATAAAAGTCATAAGCATGCTAACAGAGCTACAGAAAAATACTCAAGAGCTAAGGGATGAATTCAGGAGGGAGATAACTAAAATGAAACAAATAATGGAAGAATTTAAAAGCAGATTGGATGAGGTAGAGGAGACAGTAAATTGAATAGAAATCAGAGAACAGAAATACAGAGAAGCTGAGGCAGAGACAGAAAAAAGGATCTATAGTAATGAAAGAATATTAAGAGAACTGTGTGACCAATCCAAACAGAAGAATATTCACATTATAGGTGTACCAGAAGAAGAAGAAGAGAGAAAATGGGATAGAAAGTGTCTTTGAAGAAATAATTACTGAAAACTTCCCTAATCTGGGGAAACAAATAGTCTCTCAGGCCATGGAATTCCACAGATCTCCCAACACAAGGGACCCAAGGAAGACAACACCAAGACATATAATAATTAAAATGGCAAATATCAAGGACAAGGACAGAGTACTAAAAGCAGCCAGAGAGAGGAAAAAGATCACCTACAAAGGAAAATCCATCAGGCTATCATCAGACTTCTTGGCAGAAACCTACAGGCCAGGAGGGAGTGGCATGATATACTTAATGCAATGAAACAGAAGGGCCTCGAGCCAAGAATACTCTACCCAGCAAGATTATCATTTAAATTTGAAGAGGGAATTAAACAATTCCCAGATGAGCAAAAGTTGAGGGAATTTACCTCCCACAAACCACCTCTACAGTGTATTTTAAAGGGACTTCTCTAGATGGAAGTGCGCCTAGGGTTAAATCACAGTCACCAGAGAAAATAAAACCACAGCAAAGAAAGTAGAATAATTAAGTACTAACCAACGCTAAATTAAATCAGCTACCCACAAAGTCAGTCAAGGGATGCAAAAAGAGTACAGAATATGATACCTAACATATAAAAAGAGGAGGAGGAAGAAAAGGAAGCAGGGGGAAGAATCTTCAGATTGTGTTTATAACAGCATAATAAATGTTAAGGTAGACTGCTAGCTAGATAGTAAGGAAGCTGCCTGTGAAACTTTGGTAACCACAAATCCAAAGCCTGCAATGGCATTAAGTGCATACCTATCAAGAACCACCCTAAATGTAAATGGACTGAATGCACCAGTGAAAAGATATAGAGTTACAGAGTGGATAAAAAACAAGATCCATCTATATGCTGCCTACAAGAGACTCACTTCAAACCCAAAGAAATACACAGACTAAAAGTGAAGGAATGGAGAAAGATATTTCATGCAAACAATAGGGAGAGAAAAGCAGGAGTTGTAGTACTTGTACAGAGAAAATAGACTTCAAAACAAAGAAAGTAACAAGAGACAAAGAAGGATATTATATACTGATAAAGGGGTCAGTTCACCAAGAAGATATAACCATTATAATATCTATGCACACAACATGGAAGTATCCAAATATGTGCAACAAATATTAACAGAATTAAAGGAGGAAATAGAATGCAATGCATTCATTTTAGGAGACTTCAACACACCAGGCACTTCAAAGGACAGATCAACCAGACAGAAAATAAGTAAGGAGACAGAGGCACTGAACAACACACTAGAACAAATTTACCTAACAGACATTTATAGAACACACCACCCAAAAGCAGCAGGATACACATTCTTCTCAAGTGTACATGGAACATTTTCCAGAATAGGTCACATACTAGGCCACAAAAAGAGCCTCAGTAAATTCAAAAAGATTGAAATTGTACCAACTAACTTCTCAAATCACAAAGGTATGAAACTAGAAATAAGTTGTACAAAGAAAACAAAAGGATCACAAACACATGTAGGCTTAACAACGTGCTCCTAAATAATAAATGGATCAATGACCAAATTAAAACAGAGATCAAGCAATATATGGAGACAAATTAAAACAACAGCTCAACACCCCAACTTCTGTGGGATGCAGTGAAGGCAGTTCTAAGAGGAAAGTATATAGCAATTCAGGCCTATTTAAAGAAGGAAGAACAATCCCAAATGAACAGTCTAAATTCACAATTATTGAAAGTGGAAAAAGAAGAACAAATAAGGCCCAAACTCAGTAGAGGGAGGGACATAATAAAGATCAGAGAAGACTAAAACAATAGAATTAATGAAACCCAAGAGCTGGTTCTTTGAGAAAATAAACAAAATAGATAAACCCCTAGCCACACTTATCAAAAAAAAAAAAGAATCTGCACACATAAACAGAATCAGAAATGAGAAAAGACAAAACACTACAGACACCACAGAAATACAAAGAATTATTAGAGAACACTATGAAAAATTATATGCTAACAAATTGGATAATCTAGAAGAAATGGACAACTTTCTAGAAAAATTCAACTTTCCAAGACTGACCAAGGAAGAAAGAAAATTTGAACAGACCAATTACCACCAATGAAATGGAGTTTGTAATCAAAAAACTACCCAAGAACAAAATCCGCAGACCTGACAGCTTTACTGCAGAATTTTATCAGACATTTAGAAAAGACCTAATACCCATCCTCCTTAAAGTTCTCCAAAAAGTAGAAGAGGAGGGAATACTTCCAAACTCATTCTCTGAAGCCAGCATCACTCTAATACCAAAACCAGGCAAAGACACCACAAAAAAAAAATGACAGACCAATATCCCTGATGAACACAGATGCAAAAATAGTCAACAAAATTTTAGCAAACTGAATTCAAAAATACATCAAGAGGATCATACACCGTGATCAAGTGGGATTCATCTCAGGGATGCAAGGATGGTACAACATTCGAAAATCCATCAACATCATCCTCTACATCAATAAAAAGGACAAAAATCACATGATGATCTCCACAGATGCTGAAAAAGCATTTGATAAAATTCAACATCCATTCATGATAAAAACTTTCACCAAAATGGGTATAGAGAGCAAGTATCTCAACATAATATAGGCCATATGCAACAAACCCACAGCCAACATCATACTTAACAGTGTGAAGCTGAAAGCTTTTCCTCTAAGATTGGAATAGGACAAGAATGTCCATTCTCACCACTTTTATTCAACATAGTACTGGAGGTCCTAGCCACAGCAGTCAGACAACACAAACAAATAAAAGGCATCCAGATTGGTTACGAAAAAGTTAAACTGTCACTGTTTGCAGACAACATGACACCATTCCTAAAAAACCCTAAAGAATCCACTCCAAAACTACTAGAACTAATACCTGAATTCAGCAAAGTTGCAGGATACAAAATTAATAAACAGAAATCTGTTGCATTCCTAAACACTATGAACTAGGAGAAAGAGAAATCAGGAAAACAATTCCATTCACAATTGCATCAAAAAGAATAAAATACCTAAGAAAAACCCTAACCAAGGAAGTGAAAGACCTATACCCTGAAAACTACAGACACTCTTAAGAGAAATTAAAGAGGACACTAATAAATGGAAATTCATCCCATGCTCTTGGGTAGGAAGAATTAATATTGTTAAAATGGTCATCCTGCCTAAAGCAATCTACAGATTCAATACAATCCCTATCAAAATACCAACAGCATTCTTCAACAAACTGGAACAAATAGTTCTAAAATTCATATGGAACCACAAAAGACCCCAAATAGCCAAAGCAATTCTGAGAAGGAAGAGTAAAGTGGGGGTGGGGGGATTACACTCCACAACTTGAAGCACTACTACAAAGCCACAGTAATCAAGACAATTTGGTACTGGCACAAGAGCAGACCCATAGACCAGTGGAACAAAATAGAGAGCCCAGATATAAACCCACACATATATGGCCAATTAATATATGATAAGGGAGCCATGGACATACAATGGGGAAATGACAGCCTCTTCAACAGCTGGTGTTGGCAAAACTGGACAGCTACATGTAAGAGAATGAAACTGGATTACTGTCTAACTCCATGCACAAAAGTAAACTTGAACTGGATCAAAGACCTGAATGTAAGTCATGAAACCATAAAACTCTTAGAAGAAAACACAGGCAAAACTCTCTTGAATATAAACATGAACAACTTCTTCATGAACGTATCTCCATGGGCAAGGGAAACAAAAGCAAAAATGAACAGGTGGAACTTTATCAAACTAAAAAGCTTCTGTAAAGCAAAGGACACCATCAGTAGAAAAGGCATCCTACAGTATGGGAGAATATACTCATAAATGACATATCCGATAAGGGGTTGCATCCAAAATATACAAAGAGCCCATGCACCTCAACAAATAAAAAGCAAATAATCCAATTAAAAAATGGGCAGAGGATCTGAACAGACACCTCTCCAAAGAAGAAATTCACATGGCCAACAGGCATGTGAAAAGATGCTCCACATCACTAATCATCAGAGAAATGCAAATTAAAACCACAATGAGATATCACCTCACACCAGTGAGGATGGCCACCATTCAAAAGACAAACAACAACAAATTTTGGCAAGGATGTGGAGAAAGGGGAACCCTCCTACATTGCTGGTGGGAATGTAAATTAGTTCAACCATTGTGAAAAGCAGTATGGAGGTTCCTCAAAAACTCAAAATAGAAATACCATTTGACCCAGGAATTCCACTCCTAGGAATTTACCCTAATAATGCAGTTTTCCAGTCTCAAAAAGACATATGCACCCCTATGTTTATCACAGCACTATTTACAATATCCAAGAAATGGAAGCAACCTAAGTGTCTGTCAGTAGGTGAATGGAAAAAGAAGACATTGTATATATACACAATGGAATATTATTCAACCATAAGAAGTAAACAAATCCTACCATTTGCAACAACATGGATGGAGCTAGAGGGTATTATGCTCAGTGAAATAAGCCAAGTGGAGAGAAACAAGTACCAAATGATTTCATTCATCGGTGGAGTATAAGAGCAAAGAAGAAAACTCAAGGAACAAAACAGCAGCAGACTCACAGAACCCAAGAATGGACTAACAGTTACCAAAGGGAAAGGGACTGTGGAGGTTGGGTGGGAAGGAAGGAGTAAGGGAATTAAGGGGTATTATGATTAGCACACATAATAAAGGGGAGGCACGGGGAAGTAAAGTGCAGAGAAGTTTGCTATGCTAATGGACAGTGACTTTAATGGGTATATGGTAGGGACTTAATAATAGGGGGAATGTAGTAACTACAATGTTCATGTGAAATCTGAACATAAGATTGTGTATCAATGATAACTGAATATAAATGAATAAAATAAAATGGGCAAAGTAAAGGGACCTAAATTGAAGTAAAATGTCCACACTTCACTCAAAAGTAGAAAATATTGATAGCAGTCAACCGTGGTAAGTCACATATGTAAATTGTAATACCCAGAGCAACCACTATAAAACTATGTGGATATACTTGAAACACTACAAATATGCAAGTTGTAGAGATTGTATAATTAAAGTATCATTTCTTGAGCAATTTACAGTAAGCCAGCTTATTACACCAAGAGCTTTGAAAATATAATCTCTATTAGTCCTTACAATGATGCTATGTGATGAGCAGTATTACTCTTATTTTATAGGTAAAGATGAGGAGGCTTAAAGGCATTAATTGCCTAAGCCCTTAAACTACTAAGTGACTGAACTGAGATTTGAACCCAAGACTCCCTGTCCATCCCACATACTACCTCAGCTTTCTCAGAGTCTACAAGTAACTTGGCATGTAATTGGGAGGAAGGAAGGAATTGTCATAGGTAGGCCCCCTGATTCAGAGAAATAAGTGACATTAAGTGAAGCCCATAAAAGATCATAAAAGCCATTAGTTATACACCCAGGACACTTACACTGCTATCAGAGTAAGTGTTCCATAACAATGAAAGAGGGGTAAATCCAAGCATTCATCAAAGTACAAAGAATGAAAATTTTTCTGGAGGTTGGTCTGGAATGATTGAACTTTACTTCCATCTTGCCAGCCACTTGGCCATAAACCAAAATTTGTGGAAATAGTTGTATCACCATATTCTTGGGTAATGCTTGAACTAATACCCCTCTGAACAATCCATAGCATTTGAACTTGTATTGTTAAAGAGCAGAAAGTAGCTGGACGGTCATAAACATAGTTTTGTTTCAGTCATCCTAGTAATATAACACTTAGGGACAATGGGGCAGCATCAGCTAGCTTTTAAGAGAGCATTATCGGCAAGTTCTATGAAAAACTAAGTATTGAGCAGACAGAACTTCCACCATAGAAGATGTTCTGTTGTAAGAAAGCCTTTTTTAAACTTTTTCCTTGGTTTTTCTCTCTTTTCTTTGTTTTTCTTAGGTATGCTATGAGACTAAAAACCCACTCAGGCCCCAATGCCACACCAGAGGACAAGCAGCTGGCCGCATTATGGTGAGTGTGCCCATCAGCTTCACACAGCCTGCCCAGCCGTGTGTACCATCAGGGGCTAAGGCACCTTGCCTGGTGCCTTCTAACATACAAACCCAAACGCAGTCCGGTGGTGGCGACGGAGAGCCCACACCATCTGCTGCTGCGGTACCAGGCATCAGGTGAATTTACAGTGACTGGAAATTGACAGGTCCATTACACAGGGATAATTTTTCTGTGTGTGTGTTTTAAAATCGGATAGGTCAAATTTTAAAATTTGAACCTAACAATTGAATATCAGTTGTGCCAAATGTAATTTCTCTTATGTTTAACCCGTTAGATGCAATCAGAATAATTCATCTGTCCCTTTACATGTGGCATTAGTATGACTGAATCAAGATGATGCATTAAAGTTCTCAACACATTAAACTGAGAAGCAGGTCATTACCCTGTAATACTATGCACTTCTTTTAAAAGGATAACCAACATGTAATGGATTTTTTTCCTGTATCTATGATTACAATGATAATGATTATGTGATTATAATAATAGTAATTTTTCCCATTACATATCCTTGGGACACCTCATCTCACTCCCCCAAATGACAGGACACCTCTCTACTGATTCCTCCTGTGACAGGGATCCAAATTGTTTTGCTCTCTGAAGGTTCATACTCCACTCTATAATCTGATCTGCAAGGTAGAGGATCAAGTCTAATAAATAACAGCAATATGCACAGAAGAAACGGTCTCGGGTAGTTTTGTGTCCTCCCATCATCTTAAATTGTACCTGGTAGGTTGCTATTCTAGCGTGTCAGCCACAGACCTGAGTTAGTAAATGATCATGAGGAAAAAACACCAAGCACAAGAGGGTATCTCAGAAAACGCTTTCTATGCTCTTGCCAAACCTTACTTACATTTCATGTTAGGATTAATAAATTAACGATGACTAATCAATAGTATATAAAAGAATGCTAATGTGTAGATAATAAATATATAAAATAATAACTACTCTCAGCATGGTTTTTGTTTATAAAACACATTCATTTATTTTACTTTATTTGAACTGCTGATAGTCTGGTAAAGCAGTTTGAAAGTGAAGGGAATGAAAACAGGTGGAAGGGCTATTCTTCCAGCAATCTGATGGGGCGGGAAGACCGGGAGTCAGAGGAAATTGGGAGTGAGGTAGGCGGCTCTGCCCTGAAGCTCACTCAGGCAGCAGTGAAAGCTCTGTGCTGGGCGGCCTCCCGCCTCTCGTGGGGAGAGGCTGCCCTCTAGCGGTGAGAGAAGAACATGCCAGCCCCGTGGCCCCAACAAAGAAGCGATGAAGCTAATACAAAATGACCTAGTGGTAAATGTGCTTACGGAGCAGCTCCTTGAAATTTTGGACTATGTATACGTATTGAACAAAAGGAAGGCCAGACACTTATAGACATGTATGTATAGAAATATTACATATATAAATCACCATGTTGTAAATACTTAGTGCCTTAGAACAACAGATATGTTTTCAGTCTTGTTCGCAAAGACCACGCTCGTGCCGCCACAGCCCTTGTCTCTTTTTCTGCTGCAGTTACCGGTGCCTGGCTCTCCTGTACTGGCGGATGTTTCGACTCAAAAGGGACCACGCTGTAAAGTATTCAAAAGCACTTATCGACTATTTCAAGGTACTGTCTGGCTGTTGGACGACATTGTTCCTTGTATCCAGTTTTTTTCCTTGTCAAGGACATTTTCAAGGAGCCTGGTAGAGTCCATTGTTTTGGAGATAATACAGGAGCCCTCTGATACAAACACTCATTTTATAAACCGCCTTTATGGCATACCTGTGATGTTCAGGGCTCAGAGGATGACCTTGAAAGCCCATCTCATTTATCCCCCTGCCTTGTGTCCAAGTATTTTTATGGTCCCAAGAGAAAAAAATCCAGTTACCCATTCCAGTGTTCTAGGAAATTCATTTTTATCGCTAACATAAATTCCTTGCATTCATTTAGAGCTTTTTCCTCTTAGCTATCTCCAGTAGCTAATTTAATTTTTAATAAAGGTGTTATCTTAAATGATAAGAAATGGCTTGTTAGAAATCAGAGGCACTAGGACTATAGCAATGTGTAAATATCAGGGGTAGCACTGAAAACTATGCTAACTTACCTGTCTCAGAATGAAATCATCTTCACTGGGAGAAGAAAAAAAAAGAGAACCTTCTCTGATGTACTGTAGTAACTGGGCCTGAAGTAATCATTCCTTTGAGATCTCATTTTCTATATGAACAAGACAGTACACCGCCTCTCCCTGCACCAACCTTGTCAGCTACACACCATCAGGTTAGATCCTTTAATCCCCAGCCTCCACTTAGAGGTTATCTCCGAGGATCAGGCTGTGCTGGGGTTCCCGTGGACCACACCCAGCATGCCGCCTCCTTCCTGGTCACACACGTCAAGTGTCCAGATGCTAAGCCAAGAAGATAACTGTCTTGGCCCAGTGACCATCACATGCCATGATGACAGAAACTGACAGTCATCCTTCCCCTTTACTTCGGGCACCTGAGGTCAAGATAAATAGTTTTCAAAAAGTTGGATTCCAAAACTTCATAAAGTTCTTTTGAACCAAAAGAAGCACTTTGTCTCTGGGACTCAGGCTGAGGCTGTGAGGTTCTTACCTCTGCAGGGAAAATCTGTGTCAACATCATAAAGACCATTTTTCCTTAACAGTCCCATGCAGTTAATGTCCAAGAAAGCATGCATTGGGCTCTCAGAGAGAAAAATCTATCTGTACATTTACCAGCTTTCCTTGCTTGTGCCTTGTTTGACGTGCCTGATGCAAACATCTGGCTCATGCAACATACCATCCTAAATCTCAGTATTCAGATAAATGAGAACTTTTGAATATATCTGTTAAGGAAATGCATTTTAATCCGTTCTTTTAGAAATATTCAAGAGCAACTTCCTCTAAGAGAATACTTTCAAGCGTCGCAAGTTGAAACAATAGCATTGATGTCTCACATATTTCCAAGCATGGAAATGTATCTCAACAGTTTCTGCCAGTATGCCCTACATTAAATATAAGGTGTGCTAGAGTGTGGCAGATGGGCATGGGGGGACCTGCTCATTTTCCTTTCCTTTTCAGACAAGTTAAGCTAATTTAAGATTTTTAAAAAGCATACTGGTTTAGGATTTAACAGATCCTCAGAATTACAATCTAATTTAGTACATAGAATTTGGTGCATGGAAACCCAGGCAGTGGGGTGCACTCTTCATGTTAGCCACTGTGGAGCCTAGCAGGCCATGCAGCTGCTCCTTGCTAGCTTCCAGAGAGGGAGCCGAGGGCCTAGTAATTGTAACTTCCCAGATCCAATTTCTATGAATCTGCATTTTTCTCTGCAATGTCTGCCATTACTTCTCTCAGGTCACCTGAGAACATCTTCCTGTTGGCAGTTTACACTTAAGCAGATGGTACTTACTCGTGATGTTTTTATTTTCCTACAGAATTCATCTAAAGCTGCCCAAGCCCCATCTCCATGGGGTGCCAGTGGAAAGTAAGTTCATTTTTTCCAAAGCAAAGTAGATAAATGAGACACTTGGTGTTAGGCAGTGTGCTACTCTGCTTATATGCCCTGAAGGATTGCCCGACCTCACCACTCTTGTTTCTCTATGCTTTCCCGCTCCAGGAGCACTGGAACCCCATCCCCCATGTCTCCCAACCCCTCCCCCACTAGCTCCGTGGGGTCTCAAGGGAGCCTCTCCAGCGCCAACACCCTGTCCCCTTCAACCATCGTCAGCATCCCCCAGCGCATCCACCAGATGGCAGCCAATCACGTCAGCATCACCAATAGCATCCTTCACAGCTACGACTACTGGGAGATGGCAGACAACCTGGCCAAGGAAAACAGAGGTGTGTGCGCCTCGGGAGCATGTGCGTGGTTTGACCCCAGCTCAGGGAAGCAGCCCGACCCCTGGGCACCATAGGGCAAGTTTTCATCATTTACCAAAGAAGGACTAACAGAAGCTTTCAGCTACTGGGTAAAACTTGTCCTGACCTCTCTCCATCTTCCATGCCTTTACCTGCCTATATCTTTACCGTGGAAGATGAATGACAGAGATAGAGACACTATGAAGACAAATGATAGCGATAGACACAGAGATACAGACATCCACATTTTCCCCTCTAGGCAGTGAGCACCTTCAGGTTAGGGATATCATTTTATTCAATTTAGTATTCCTAAGACCTGCTCACTACCTAGAACACAGTTGGTGATAATTAATTTGCATGTTATTAGCCACTTACGTGATAGCTGCTTACAACTGAGAAGAGGGTTTTATTTGTAGCAATAAGCTCTATTTCTCTTTAAATATTGTTCATTTTTACTGATTATAAAAGGAATGCATATTTACTGTGGCTAAATTTATAAAGTACAGAAAACAATAGAGGAAAACATTTAAAATCATCAGTAATCTTACCACCAAAAAGTAATTACTTTCAACACTCCACTGGTTTCTTCTAGTCTTCTCCAAATAGTTATGGTTTTACCAAAAAAGATCATAGCTTATATACTGTTTCATACCCTTTTTTAATTTAACATCGTATCAGGCATTTTCTCATGTGTTACTAACTAGCTAAAGCTCCCGTTATGATGGTTCTGTAATACTGTCATAATAGTGGTTGTGCGATCATAAGGTATGATTTCTCCAGCCATCCCCCTGTTCTTGGACATTTAGTTTAATTCCAATTTTTTCTGCTATTACAAATGTTATGATACGTATCCTTATATAAATCACTGCCCATATTTCAGTTACTTTCATAAGGGAAGTTATAAAAGAAAAAAGTTGTCATTGGCAGGCAAAGATTCCTTTAAGATACATATTATATATCCTGATATATATTGTTCACTTTTCTCCCCAAAGATTATGCCAATTACTGCTTTTCCTTGAGCAACAGGTGACCGTGCAAATCTGAGTCACTTTCAAGCTATTAAATGCCAATTCTGCTCCCATGATCACATAAGTGTCAGAGGACAAGTCCAGGATGTCCACAGTGAGATGAAGAATTTATGGCACAGATAAGCAGATGGGACCTGAGTACATGAAGTGGATAATAGAACCAGATCATACATAACATGTAGCCCAGAGGTAGCACACCCTGGATATCTCATGGCACTGCCAAGGAGGTCAATGCCAGGGACTGAAACCACCCAGAGAGGCTCACCAGAGGAGCCAACAAGGAACAGGGCTTTGAAAAGCAAATTGTAGCTGAGTGACTGAGCTGGAGAGGGGAGATGTCAGAGGTGGACAAAACAAAACAAAAATTCACTGAGTGGGCCAGGCTCCAGATGGCACTGCCAGCTGCCTGCTGGTTGTCTGCCACCAGAGGGCGCCATGACACGTGTCCAGTGCAAGTGGGCACTGCTTGCCTCTGCCTGCTCCTCCTCCCCCTTCTGCTTCTGGATTCCTCTCCTCGCAGCCATCTGGAACTTGGAGTCTTCTCTAACCCCTCCCTGGCCTCCTCGGAGAGAACTTCATTCAGCACATATATGAGCACCTTTGAAAAACCTCTTTCAGACACATACTTCCAAAGAATGCTGTTCAGCAATCCAGTTATGACAGCATAGCAGCCGCGTGAATGTATTTGTCTGTATTAGCCACTAAGCGAGCAGAGCCTTCCACGTTATTCATCCTGGTGGACCCCCCTACCTCCAGTCTCCTGCACTGAGACTGGATATAATGAGACGTGGCACATAATAAATGTTTAATAAAAGGGCAGACCCAGAGAATATCCAGGGACTAGAAGGCAATCTCAGTGGAGATGTGTCAGATCCCACCTCTGATTTCCCACAAGGAGCCTGCAGCCTCCTCCCCTGGACTCACTCCAGGGGTTCAGCACATGCCAGTCGGGGACAGTAGAAGGGATAACAGGCCCAAAACCTATGCCTAGGGTGGGAGGCACTTCTGCACGAGGACGATGCAATCTGAGGAAGTATGCTTTCTTCACTATTTGGCTAAATAAATGTCACTCGTTTGAATTAGAAATGGCCAATAGAGTTGATTATTTGGGTATAGGATGAATTCCCCACCTTTGGGTTTTATTCGGTCATGAATTAGAAATGGCCAATAGAGTTGATTATTTGGATATAGGATGAATTCCCCACCTTTGGGTTTTATTCTCTTCACCTGAATGGTAATATCACCTAATGGAACAGCAAATGCTTACTCACATGGAGACCACGAATGGCATATTTTTGTAAGCCCCTCAGGTCTGTCAAGGGAGCACACTTCACTTGCATTGCACTCTAACAACTGTCTCTGTTCCCTAGAGTTCTTCAATGACCTGGATCTGCTCATGGGGCCTGTCACCCTGCACAGCAGCATGGAGCACCTGGTCCAGTACTCGCAGCAAGGCCTGCACTGGCTGCGGAACAGCGCCCACCTGCCGTAGAGACCTTGCCTGGAGCTGGACTGGGCTCTCGTCTCCATGGATGGCTCAACGTTTCTGGACACTGTGCTACTGAAATTCCCAGCCACAGCATTTATCCAACTGCGGTGAATATAGTCTCAGCATTCAACAGTGGTCTTTTCCCAGGGCATGTGTGTTTGTATGTGTGGGTGTCTAAAAACTGCCTGTGTATGGATGTAAGGTACACAGCTCTTTAGAACACACTTTCTTTGTCTAATTTCTATAATACCAGGCTAGACAAAGAGATCAGAAGTTTCTGATTAGAGAAAATACACTTACGTGCGTGCGCACGCGCGCACACACACACACACACACACACACACACACACGCAGTTTCTATTTCAAAGCTAAACCATGACTTCTTAGAACATTCAACCAAAATCTCATGGGTTAGTTAACCAGGTGCAATACAGCACACCAAAAGCTTGACTGCCAGTTAAGATGAACCTAGTTCTTCTACTATTGATTACTTTCAGTATTAATATACTATTCCCCAATTATTTTTTGATTCTGTGTATCAATGGGTAATTGAGTAATGAAAATAAGTCAGTTATTTTTGTGCTGGACGTTTCCTAGTTGCATGTTACCACACACCTTCCTTTCGTCTAATCCCCTTCCCTCCCTCCGGTTTTTATTATCAGCTAAATGCGTTACAGCAAATGCATCGGCTCCCACAGGCTTCTCTGCCCTGCCCCCAGCGGAGAGTGAAAACAGCTCTGAGATCTGATGAAAAGCTGTCCAGCGTCAATACGGCAACAGCTGTGATCGGGAGCTCAGAGTTGCATTCTTCTGCACAGGCCATGGCCAGCTCACCCAGCGTGTGGGCTTCTCCTTCCTGCCACTGTGACGCGGTGGCTGTAGAGCCTCGTGGCGTTTGTCAGCCCCTGTTTTTCAATCCTTCTCTTTCTTACAATTTTCTTGGCCAAATTAGGACATCAGCTAGAATGTCCCTTCCCTGGAAGTCTGTATCTGTCTGTTACTTATCAGGCTGAGAACTATTTGCTGTCCTGGTACTGTCTAATCCTCTGACTCTTCATGCAGAATATGCATCTGCAGGCCTTCAGTGCATTGTGATCCGGGACTAGGTTTTCAGGCTTTGATTAGCAGGCAGCTTGCTGCGCAGGGGGAGCCCTTCCTGCCACGATCGCCATCCCGCTTTGGGAGCCGCGACCAGAGCATCATGCTTACATCCTGTGCCTCTGGTTTGTTTACGTCTCCCCTTGATTCTTCACTTGCTTTTTTTTTTTTTATTAAGTTTACATTTTAGTTTTTTGACATCTTGTTTACAGTTTTTGTCTGAAACTTATTTCTTTTATAGTCTCTTGTCTATATGCCCTAGATTTAGCCTTGTTGTTAAGTATGTTTGGGTATAAAAATATTGGTTAAAAAAAAATCTCCTGAAAAATCCGATATACGTTGCACACTTTAAAAACAAAAATGATGCCCTTGAAGCCTCTCACTTGATAAAATTGCACCTGGATGGTCTGAGAAAGACAGGTGATACAGTATGTGAAGCGATCCATTTTTCAAGGTGATGGCGGCACAGACCATTTATAAGAGGTATTGATAGATGCTTTCATTGATGGTCTTATTGGTCTGGTTGCAATGTTACTATTTGTCATCTGATCTGTAAGTGGGAAATAAGATTGCTGTAATTCCCTAGCTCTAAGCACTGATTCAAAACTGCACAAATGTTTAAACAACTTTGGTGATTTGAAATGAATTTAAAGTGAGCCACGGAAAGGTTTGTGAAGTTTGCACTTGGCTTTGGCCTTGAAGCATCTGGAAATACTAACAGTATTCCTGTTGTCCATGTATCCAGCTGAGGTGCTTCTCACATCCCTTTCTCTCGTAGTTGGTGGAGTTCTAACTTTAGAAACTTTGAATTACTTTTTTTGAAGGATGGAGACTTAGTTCCACATAAGCTTGCTGCCTTCTGACAGAATGCTCATATTCTCACATAAGAGGATGGCCCTCGCCGTCTGTCACATGTCCCCCCTTACCTGGTCTTGCTTATCTTGAAAGTCACAGGCTCTGCTGTGGTATTCACACAGTGGGCTCACCCACACAACCCCTAAAACGTGAAGGTGGCCTCTGGCTGATGATGGCAGGCACATTCTGTCAGCACTTTGGTGGCCCGTGTTTCCCAACAAAACTTGCAACAGGCCATTTGGGGGATGACCTGAGCATGTACCTCCTCTTGCAGTCTTTCATTTCATCAACAGAATATGCTGGAGCAGCAGTTTTTGTTTGTGTTGATCTAGGTGATTTCAGTAAGGAACCATCTTCAGATTGCTGCTTGGGAAAGTCATTTATAATTTGTTCCTTTTATTCAGGTTTGTTCAAAGTAGAAATAGCCTTCTTGTGTCTTCTCATTACAAAGCTAATACATGCTCACTGTAAAAATTGAAACAATACAGAAATGTATCAAGTAGAAAGTATTAAGTCCCATCGTCCATACAACCACTGCTCAAAGTTTCATGTATGTCCCTCTAGATTCTCTCATTTAAACATATAATGTCTATTATCACTTTTTCTACTTGAAGACATATTATTTCCTCAGAAGTTCAACACAAGTTCCACTGACCTTATCCTTCCATGACCTGAATGGATGCTGTCCTTTATCACAATGTTAGAATTATCTTTGAAAGAGGGCAACCTAAATATATTCCTGATCAAAATTTGGGGTTTGTTACTACCATACACAGATCAGACTTACATGCTGAATTGGGCCTGCAAAGAGAGGTTTGGTGAAAACACGTATTTCCAGAATCGTTCAAATTACAAATGGAAACTCGGACCCACTATCTAAAGAGGAATATACTGGAAAACTAATCTGAAGAGTTAGCAGATTGTGTACTAGATTGAACACATGGAATACAATGCAATGAGACTTTCTGCACTAAAACTTACCCTAGTATATAAAACAATGATGTGTGTATAATATAACAGTGATGTGTACATTTCTGACATCCCATGCATAATATACAGTTTGTATAAATGCATACATTTAAAAATATATATGTACAATACAGCTAACATAAACTGTAGTACGCCTGAAGGATATTACTAGTGCCTAATATCGAGTGTAAGTCACTGCGTGTTCGCATCACCTTGGAAGTGAAGTAATTGTTATAAAATTAATCAGTGCAGCCAACATTATTTATGAATCACATCTTTGAAACTGTGCAGTAGTATATACATATATATTTTTAAATAACATTTTTCACAGTTTTCCAGAGTTACTGTTCAAATCTGTATCACCAAAAAAAGAGCAAGATTTTTTTAATGATGTAGACACTCTTCAGACCCAGTAACCTGTGTGTGATTTCCTGTTTGTAGACACCCAAGAGACTTTAGCAGTCACCAGCCTTAATGCATGTACAGGATATTATTGTGACTTAATTTATCCGCAGTTTTTAATCCACGTGAAATTGGAATTTATAAACTGACTTGGATTAAATATGTCTGCCTTTCTAAGGTTGCAAATGTTACATTAAATGATTTATGTTGTAAATGAGGGAAATCGAGTTGTATGTAAAAAAAAAATGTCCTCCAATTTCTGTGAATATTTTTACAAGGAGACTTCAGAATCAAAATATGTTCAAATAAGTATTCCAGTCCCCAGTTCATAATCTCTTTAGAAGCAACCTTGTTGTTCCATGATTTTTTTTAAATGAGGCTCCCACAGAGCCTGATATTTTTCATGGGGAGAAAAAGTGTGTTTACTACTTGTCCATCTCATTTCCTGGCATATGCATGTCGGAGAAACAGCCCAGTGTCCAGGAAACATTGAACAGGAAGCTTGCGGGGTCTGAACTGATGCCCGCACTGATGGATGTTCAACCAGCAGCACCAGGACAGTTTACTCAACATTCGTTAATGGCATGTTAATTCCCTGACTTGTGTGTGCTGGATTTTTCCAACTCAGACCAACAAGGTGGAGTAATGTTCACAATATTTGGTTGAGTAAAATAAGAGAATTTTGAACTAACCAAGATGGAAATGATAAGCCAGTGACCAGCCTTGATACCCTTCCCATGCAGGAAGGGTTTTTTTTTTAACCTCACTGTTACTTTTCTCTCCCACCTTTTTCATCCCCCTGCCCTCAAATTAACCTAAACAAAGAAGCAGAAACAGCACCAAAAAGCAAACGATTGCTTGGCCTTCCCCAGTCCACATCCTTAGACTCAAGTCACCTTGTCATACAGCAGAACCCAAGCTCCAGTCACCGTGGACACCGCCTCATCCCAAAGATGGCCGGGACAGGGCACTTGGCTTTGCTTGATCCAGGAGCCACTGAGCTTGGTACTCGTTCAGAGGTGATTTGGGCTAAGAAATGCCCAGCAGTCTTTGAAGAACTGTGTTTCTCTTAGGCAGTTTTGCCTGCTACTCAGCTGAAGTCTGTTCCTATCTGAATCCTGTTTTAAAGAAGTAACACATTTTCAATCAATCCTGGATCAACTGGAGAACTGGAGTCTTGAAGGACTGTTTTTTTAATGGATGGGGGAAAACCCAACACAATAAACTGCATTTCCAACACTTTGGAGCCAAAGTTTATTTCCTCGTTTTTCCCATTCCCAGAAGAGCACAATTTTTTGATATTTCAACTTCCTGACAAATAACCCCAAAAATGTTCAGTCTTGAGATCTGTGTTCTCTTGGATCAAACTGAATCATTCTGTGTATGTCATCAGAGGAGTCCATTTGTTAGCTTAGCATGAGGAAAATTACAACACTGTGTTCAAACTAATTATGTCTGACCACGGTTTTGGTTTTTATTATTCGGCACTCCGAGGCAGCAGGGGCTGAATTCGGGTTGGTTCCAAGGGGACTGAGATTCAGAGCTCTTACAATAATGGGCATCAGGGGATTAAATCACTTTGTGTTATTTGATAATCCACCTCTTCTAGCCGATTTTAAGCACATTGGTCTAACGGATGAATTCAAGGTACTAATCTCAAGTCAGCCCAAGGAACTCCGTCTGTCTTTAAGCATCAGCAAGTAACAACAAGGCCTGAAAATCAGAATCAAAGATTTGTTTTCTACTCGTTTTCTAACATAGGAAAAGCTCATCAGAAAATATTTATATCCAAATAAGATGTAAAATGGTACCAATGTTTAGGATTTTCAAACAGTGCTGTTTGGTTATAAAAATAATTGCAGTATTCTAGTCGCTGTATTGTTCTTCATCTGCTTTCCAGTTTTTCATAAAACAACATTGATTTGTCCCCCAGCATTTCTCACCTCTTGATTTCTAGATACCTAAATGAACAAAGAGAAATACTTCACACTGAGGGAGGCGCGTTACTTGACTGAGCATAATTCTACTGACAGTAGCCAAAGGTCGATGACTTTGCAAAGAATATTAAGTCTCCTCTGTTACCTTCATCCTAAAGAGTGATCACAAAGCTTTTTGATATGGCCACATGATTGAGATGTCAAAAATTCCAAGCACACAGCACACTGAATGATAAACACTTTCTTAGCATCATCAGCTCTCTCTGGGGCCTGTGTGGGGAACTAGCAATATTCACACTTTCCTTTAAGCACTTTGCAAACCATTAATCCCCTGAAGTTCCCAGGGCCACCAACTTGAACCAAAATGTCTTTCTCTGTGAGTTGGGTTGACTTTTTCGCTTTGGCATTTTTTCACTTCTGAGTTCTATAAGGCAGATTTTAGTATCTTGACTTCTTAGAAGAACAGTGGTTGGAGACAGGAGCAAACATTCTGTGATCCCCGGTCATCACACCCAGCAGGAGCAAAACATCACTGTCCGAAGAGAGGCAATGGAAATACACTCCATCAGTATGCACCAAGATACAGAAAAAGGTGTGTGATGTGGGAGATGTGCCTTGTCCCAGCCCTGACTAGGTCCTAGAGGACCAAGAGCATGACAGCCAGGCAGCCACAGGCATCTCTGTGGGACTCATCAGCCTTTGCTCACCACTGTGACACTGTCCCGCCCATAGGCAGAGCACTAGGAGACCAGTGAGCAGAGGGAGCAGCAGGCTGGCCCACTCCCCACAGGGGGTGGTGCAGTCTCACCCTCTGCTTTCTCATTCAGTCTGGGCCTTAAGAAGCCAGGGATACCCAGAGGGAAGAGGAAGAAGGAATATTGGGTCCAAGCTTCCGGTGTAGGCCTTCTCCAATGAGAAAACAGCCTGCCTCTCGAACACCCCGTTTCAGACACCCTCCTAGTGCCAGAGGCCCCCAGCAGCCCCATTTCCTGTGGATCTGCTACCTCTGATGGTAATTTTTTGTTGTTTGGGGAGATAGAGGACAGCTGTTCTGGGAGGTTGGTCCCTGAGAAAGGCGATCTGTCCTAAGGGATACGACTTTGTCATGAGCTTCAGGAAACAGGCAACCTCTCGAGAGACTGGATAGATTTTCTTCTTTTCTCTAGTGGATTAGGTGGTTGCCTCAACATGATGGCTTAATTGCAGGCTAAACCTTAGTGTACTGAGAGAGAAAATCAACAAAGACAGGAAATCAGACCAATAATCTAAATGTTCGATATCACCAAGGTCAAGGCCCTAAATGCTGGATTGAAATTTTTAGCTTTTATTGAATATTTATATTGTTTAGACCCAGGGCTTCCTTGTGTGTCTAAATCAGTCCTTTGAGATTAACCAAAATAATCATGAGATTAACCAAAATATGCATTCAAAAGGACCCCCTCTTTTTATGTTCACTGGAAAACCCCTTTCCTAGCTTTTCTTCAGTGCAAAAGAGCAACAGCTAAAGGTCCCAAAAGATCCAGCCTGATTTCAGCCCAAAGTGATAGCACCACACAAGCACTATCCCATATCCAGTGTTAATTCTGGGTATGTTGGTAAAGAATTCAGGGCAACGTGAAATTTATTAGTATGAGGAGGTGTAGATACACTTCCTAGATGCTCTGATTCCATCTCTCCCCAGGCAGGATGTCAGGGAACAAAGACTCCTGCCACAGTAGAGCCGCTTACTCCCGCGCAGTCTGTCTCAGTCGAAGCAGGAGCAGGCCTGGCACCACCGTTCTTACGCTGTGTCCTCTTGATGCTTACTCACGGAGCTGGCAACTCTAATTCAATATTCCAGTACAACCTGTCACATCAAACACCATTTCGAAATCTGCATCTCTCTCTTGGGAAAGCTGTCAGCCACATGGGAACTTGCTTATCTCCTGCCAGACTTTTCCAGTGAACCAGTTTTAGTAGCCACAAAACCAAACTATAGGGCCTTCATCCTCTCCTCTTCCAGGATTTGGCCTCGGGATCATTTCAAGAATTGAAGAGGGTCTTAAACAGGACAGTTCCACTCAGTAATTTATGCTGTAAAAATGTACATGTTGTAGCATTGATTAAAGTGCTGTATTTATAAGGTCCAATGCCATTGTCATTTTTTGTCTAGTTCAGTATTAAAATAGCTTAAGTTCATTTTTTGCTGTGTGATAATTCACTTTGGGCTTTTAGTTAGAACATTTGGAGGTGGTTATGGAGAAAGCCCAGAATCTGTGTCGACAGCCACTCTTTTAATCCAAGTTGTCGTCCATACTCGTCTGTTAGGCAGCAACCTTGCAAGCACTACTAACTAATGAAACCGTGTGCTCTTATCTGTGTCTCTCTCTAAGTATATTTTTAAAATCTTGACCCAAGCAATTGATAAAATCCAGTGGCTTTATACAGGCCATTTCTTCCAGCTTTTCTTCTCAAAATTCATGAATACTTTTCCCAGTTAAATTCCAGTGGATTCTCACAAGTACCCCAGGCATCTTTATCTTACAGAGGCTCTGGTCTCCCAGGCTGCTTCTAAGTTGTCTGCATGCCTGGAGCCCAAAGTGCTTCACTTTTGTGGTTACTCAGATCTGCAAAAGGAAGTGAAAAGGTTAAATCCCCTTTCTTTGTCTCCATCATATAAGAAAAAAAGTTGCTCCCACCAGCTCTGTTTCTCGTATTGCAAATCAAACTCCACATTCAAAACGTGAATAATTCAATAGTGAATAATTTTGGCACGATACTAGAAAGGAGTGTAGATATATCTGATATTAAGGACTTGTCTAGGGGGAACTTTTATTTTGTCTGAGCTTAAATTTACATGCGTAAAGATGATGGACTCATTGACCATTTGTTTTACTGTTTGGAGATTTTGCTGTGTCTATAAATCACATGAAACCCACACAGCACAATTTCTAGAATGGGGAAACATCTTCCTGTTCTGTAACAGAATGAGCCTTAAAGATTTGTGACAATAAGCATTTTTTATTTATTTAGTTGTATTTGGGGGTAACATTAATGCATCAGAACAATTACTTTTGTATTATCTTAATAAACCTTGAAATCAACACCACTCTGTCTCTAAAACATCCTGCTGTCTCATCCTAGAACTTCTTCTGAGGAAAATCCTTTCTCATGTGTTACACTATTTTAATAGTCAGCTAGTCACAAACTGTCATTGGCTCTACAAAAATGTAAGTTCACCTAAACTACTAAAGTGGACAAGAGCATTTTAAAGAAAGCACCAATCTGAGAATGCTCCTGGTGGGAAATGTTAAGTGTCACTTTAGAGTGAAAAAGAGGTGAAACAACCAATGATAGAGTCTGGAATATTCTTGTTGAGAGAGATTTTTGTTTCTTTGTTTTTTTACATGTCCAAGCTTTGTTTGCTATAGAGTAATGTGCAAGTGGAAGCTATTACACCATGACATAGTTTGAGCACAAACAGCAGACAAACATTGAACATATTCAGTGCTATAGATGACTTAAGCCATTTTTAATTCACTATATTTCTTTTCCCCTTTTTGAAATTTATTTTCAATTAAACAAGTAATAAAAGAGTACAGTCTTGTTGTTAAAAACATAGACAAATAGACAAAAGAATCAATGAGAATTGATTCCCATCCAATTCCACCCAAAGGGAGCCCACCCTTGTTGGTTGGGTGTTATCTATCCATTTTATTTTACGTATGTGTGTGTGTGTGTATGTGTGTGTGTGTGTGTGTTTACCAACAGGATCATATTGCACATGCTATTCTGGCTTCTGAAACTTATTCTTATTTACTAGTAAGTCATGGGCATCCTTCAATATCAGTACATGAAGAGCTACCTCATTGTTTGAATCATCTGCACAATATTTCCATATTATGGTATAGTTTATTCAACATCCCTTATTGATGGATATTTAGGTTGAGTCATTGTATTTTTTTAAGTGAGATGTAACTCATATATCACAAAATTCATCCTTTTTAAATGTAGAGTTCATTACTTTTCAGTGTGTTCACAAGGTTTTGCAACCATCACCATTATCTAATTACAGAACATTTTCATGACACCAGAAAGAAACCCCCTACTTACTAGCAGTCACTCCCCACTCCCCCTTCCCCTGGCCCCTAACAACTAGTCTACTTTCTTTCTCCATGGGATTTGCCTATTCTGGACATTTCACATAAACTGAGTCACACAACAGGTGGCCTTTTGTGTTTGTCTTTTACTCAGCACAATGTTTTCAAGGTTCACCCATATTGGAGCATGCCTCAGTACTGTACTTCATTCTTTTTTGTGACTGAATAATATCCCATTGTATGGACATACCACATTTTGTTTATTCATCAGTTGATGGACACTATTGTTTTCACTTTGGGGCAATTGTGAATAATGGTGCTAAGAACCATTATTCATAATACAAGTTTTTGTGTGAATACATGTTTGTAGTTTTCTCAGCTACATACCTAGGTGTAGAATTGCTGGATCAAAGGGTAACTCTATATTTAGATTTTTGAGAAATTGCCAAACTATTCTACATAGAAGCAGCACTGTTATACATTTATACAGCAATGTATGAGTTCCAGTTCCTCCACATCCTCATCAACACTTGTTACTGTCCATTGTTTTTATTGTAGCCATTCCACTGACTGTGAGTCGTATCACATTGTGGTTTTGATTTGCATTTCCCTAAGGACTAACAATATTGAGCATCCTTTTATATATCTATTAACCATTTTTAAATCTTCCTTGGAGAAATCCTTTGCCCATTTTTAAATTAGGTTGTCTTTTTACTGTTGAGTTGTAAGGGTCCTTTAAGTGTTCTGATCCTAAGTGCAAGATCCATTTTAAGATGATTTTTTTGTATAGTGTGAGAAAGGGGGTCCAACTTCACTGTTTTGCATGTGGGTATGCAGTTGTCTCAGGACCATTTGTTCAAAAGACTGTTCTTACCCTCACTGAATTGTCACCCTGTCCAGAATCAACTGGCCATACACATGAGGGTTTATTTCTGGACTCATTTCCATTCCAGTACCTCTGTGTCTTCTTCATCACTGTAGCTTTGTGGTAATTCTTGAAATTGGAAAGTGTGAGTCTTCCAACTTTGTTCTCCTTTTGCAAGTTGTTTTGGGCTAAAAGTAGTTTTTGAATTAACCATCAATCATGTGTTAAATTTCCTCCAAGTGAACTTGTTTCAAGCAGGTGTCTTGTTTCTAGCCCAGTTTAAAAGCAAATAAATAATGTGGGCCTTGGTAGCATGGCTGACAGAACTGCGTGAAAGTGCAGAATGAGTTCACGAGTGTTCCACTGCGGCTGAGTCCCTGCCCAGCATCCGCCCTTGTTCTCCAAGAAACAAGGCCCGTACCAAGGTTATCGGGCTGGTGTTTGGGTGCCTCCCACCACACTGGAGCACTTTATATGTGCAGCTTGTATTTCTGAGGGTACTAGAAAAGCTCAAAGTTGTTCCAGAAATTCTGTGGCTCCAGCAGCTTCTCTCTGCCTCCCACCCCTGCCTCCATGCTCCTGCTTAGACCTGGTGCTTTGAACACTGTCCCACTTGAGGGCAATGCCGGAGCTGGTCTGAGGTCACCAGATCGCCCAGCGCTTGATGGGCAGGCTTGACCCCACCCCTCTGGGGTACTTTTGCCTCATGCACGTTTTATGTCTTTCCAGACAGTTTTCCAGATCTTCCTGAAGTCTAACAGATTCTCCTGTGATCATCAAAAATGTGAATTTTGCTAGTACATGGGAATATTGAGCAGGCAGTATGAGTTAATCCATAAGGAATGGGCAAAAAAGTATACTTCCTACCACCAGCACCCCCCACCATTGCCCATTCAAATCCCCTTCTAGAGGGTCGGTTCTTCTGAGACCCTTGGATGAAACCTAAGGTTGAACCCATCACTTTGCTAGACACCTTCAGATAATAAAAGTCTCTGATCACTTAGTCACAACAGCAATCTCATTTTAGCCACTAAAAGTCCCAGACTATATATTCTTCAGGTTCAGACCCTGAAGTTTTTCTCTGCACATCTTCCGGTGGAAAGTGGGTGGTTGGCCAAGGGATGTGGTCTGCCTCTTTGCCATTCCCCACCTGTAGTTCCAACCCCTGCAGCCTAAAGCAGGAGGAGGAAGGCCATGCTCTCACGGGCCCAAAGTACCTGGCGTTAGTTTCCTTGCCTGGTGCTGAATCTGTCTTGGGTTTATTTAAGATCCCCTATTGATGGATATGTAAGTTGAGTCATTACATGTTTTTAAATTGAGATGTAACTCATATACCACAAAATTCATCCTTTTTATATGTAGAGTTCATTGATTTTTTTCATTCACAAGGTTTTGCAACCATCACCATTATCTGATTGCCGAACATTTTCATGACACCAAAGAGAAACCTCCTATTTATTAGCAGTCACTCCCCAGTCCCCCTCCCCCTGGCCCCACACCATCCAACTCTGCAGGCTCCTTGATCTTGGATTTCCAGCCTCCAGAACTGTGAGAAAATTAATTTCTTTTGTTTCAGCCTCTCAGACTGCGGTATTTTTGCTAGGGCAGCCCTAGAAGTCTACACACAGCCCTTCCTCATGTAGGAGCATCAGCCAAGAACCCCAGCCTGTCCCTGCTGAGGCCTGCCCAGCCCTTCAGGAATGTCTTGGGCAGGATCAGAGGCCAGGCCAGAGGCAGTGCAGGCTGGATCTCACTCGTGTGCTCCCATCTGATCCACATGGAGGATGTGCCTCTGGCCAAGCATGACACACAGCACTTACCTCCCAAACATGGCCCATTCTCTGCAGCTCGACCTGCAGGTATGAGAAGTCATTGTGCTCCCCAAACTGTAGGCTTTCTACATGGCCCCTGTCATTGGATTTGAGGTGATAGAGAAAACACCTGGAAAAGGGACTCCCTGCACACTAGCAGATCCTTCTCCTTAAATTTCATTCCTTCTCACAACCTTTCCAACTCCCCTTACAGGCCTGAGGTGGGTCATCAGCTCAGGGTCTCAATGGAATTCTGACATCTCCACAATAAACCCTACTTAGGGGGTCTCACCTTTCTTTGGGATGCAGGAGTAAGCATCCATTGTCTTGAGGACTCCTCAGAAAACAAGAAGAGGAATACTTTAACATCCTGTTGAGGTAGAATTAATGGGTGCTTCAATCAGGGCCTAATGAGACCATGGGGATTGCCACCCTCCTGGCTCCCAGCAGGTGGCCACCCAGAGAGAGCACCCTCATGAGAGAGCAGCCTCCTGAGAGAGCAGCCTCGGAGAGAGCGCCCTCAGGAAAAGAGCACCGACAGGGAGAGAGCAACCTCAGGGAGAGAGCACCCACAGGGAGAGAGGACCCTCAGGGAGAGAGCACCCACAGGGAGAGAGCACCCTCAGGGAGAGAGCCCCACAGGGAGAGAGCACCCTCAGGGAAAGATCACCCTCAGGGCTAGAACACCCTTAGGGAGAGAGCAGCCTCAGGGAGAGAACAGCCTCAGGGAGAGAGCACCCTCAAGGAGAGAACAGCCTCAGGGAGAGATCACCCTCAGGGAGAGAGCTCCCACCGGGAGAGAGCAGCCTCAGGGAGAGAACACCCACAGGACTAGAACACCCTTAGGGAGAGAGCACCCTCAGGGAGAGAGCACCCACCGGCTTTCAGGGGGACCCATCACCACACAGGACAATGATGTCTTTCCCCTGTGGGTCTCCCAGGCTAAGGTCATGGGTTTGAAATTGGCCACTTCTTTTCTAATTTCTCAGATATGGTTTTACTTTCAAGCTCCTGAACCCAAGTCCTTGCCCATCACCCCTCTTTCTTCCCATGTAGGACCCTTGCTCTTGAGCCCAGGAATATGTGGCTGTAGCTCAACTACCTGCAATTCCTGAGCCTTCTGCAACATGGATCTGTGCCTGCTGCCCGCCTCCTAACCTTACTTCTGGGACCTGCCATGTCCAGCCTTCATGGCCTCATGATAAAGAGGTCTAGTTATTACAGCAGCTGAGAGGGGACAGCAAAACTCTTGGGACCCAAACACCTGTGGGGTCAGCCAACTTGGCTATATCAGAATGAGCACCTAATTGAAATGGCATGGGCCATGCACTTCTTACGCTTCCTTATCTGAAGCATGATGACAGGGACCCAGGAAGGGGCTGCAGTGGGCAGGCCTCTGAGCAAAGAGGTCTGGAGGAGATGCTGAGCATGGGGTTCAGGAGAAGGAATCCTGTTGCCAGAGCTACTCTTTTGCCAACAAATATTCCTAGAGCACCATCTGCATTGAAGGAGCGCCTACCTGTTTCTGTCTGTTTGATCTTTCAGTTTCAGAGGCAATCAACAGTAAACAGGCAAATGACCCTTGAAGAACCTCTTTGCTGTTCATTCCTACTGCTGCTTTGCCACACACTGGTCAGTATATCCAGTGGGAACCCTAGGAGGGGTGGTTCTCTCCCTGCTGGCTGAGTTTGCCCCCTTTGGCTTCTGCCATACCCATGGCAGAATCTGGTGTGAGGTGGATTTTCATCATCCACCCCTAATTTTTCCATAAAAATGTCCCCAGAGGCAGAAATGTCCTCTCCGCCACAGACCATGTTGAGACCATTTCTACTCTGGCCTTGAAAGAGCTGTACTCAGAAGTCAGATCGGGTAGTTTCAACCCAATGCTGGTCAACACAGTGTATCCAACCCAGCGTTAAAACCAAGAGTCTGTCCCAGGTGCAGAAGCCCCTCATGAGCACTGGACAGAGGAGCTGGACAGGAAACACACGGATTGCCCAGGAGGTCCCTGGGACTGATGCGTGGCTCCTGACTCAGGAAACTCAGATCCAGAGCCTGCAGTTGGTGGCCTGCAAGTGGTTGCGTGGCCTCAGCCAAGTGAAGGGAAAGGCTGAAAAGTACAAAGGGGTTCAATCCTTTGCCCCAGACCAGTTCTAGCTGAGCCTGCTGACCTGAAGGCAGTTCTACATTCGGCCAGTCTGCCCTTCAGGGAGCTGCTCTTTAACCCAGGACATTTCTGATGTGGGACGTGGAAGCATCTCAGTGGCTGATGTCATCTCAAAGCAAGTAAGTAAGTGAGCAAGGCCAGTAAGGCGAGCCCCACCAGGGTCTTGAACTTACAGGTGGACACGTGAGTCTTGCCACAGGACCACAGGACCAGCTCCTTGAGGATGTGGAGGCAGGTGACAGCCAGGTGAGTGATTCATGGAGTGCGGGGAAGAATGCTCCTCCCTGAGTGACCGAAGACTCCTAGAAGTCCTCCTCCAGGCTCCTCTGTGTAAAAAGCCCAGAATCCCATGAGGTGTCACACAGGAAGTTTCTGACACATCCAAGACGTCTTATCACACTGATGAGCCCTGATTAGCAGGAGGAGCCTGGAGAAGTGGGCATACCAGGGAGGGTGAGAGAGGCCTGAAGCAGGGAAGCCTGGTAGAGGAGGAAGGCCTGCAGTCAAATCCGGCCACCACGCCAGCACTTGTCTTTAAAATGGCATTTGTCTTTAAAATGGGACCTTGATCCCAGAGACAGTTGCCTTTCTATGTCTTCCCCATGCAGCCAGCGCTGGAATCTAAGTGGGAACTTGCCAGTGGGGGGCAGCATGACCTTCCTGGGAGAGTGCAGCATGTTGATCTTGCGCTTGAGGTTGTAATTATGATTTAGAGGAATGCCACTTGGCAATGTCCTTTTCTTCATTTCATGTAAATTCAGTTTCTGGTGCCTGTTGAAATGTGTGGGTCTGTACTCCTAAGGGGAGTTGGAGAATTCATTAGGTATTGTCTAGGAAGTGGTCTGCAACACAAAAGCTCTCCAGAAATGTGAGGTGTTACCATTAGGTGACTTCAATTTGTAAATCATCTTGAATGGGTTGTTTTGTTTTATTCTGCTTGTTTGGTTGTGAAAAAGATAGTATAAAACCCTGAGCTCAGCAATGGCCAAGTCACATGCGAAAGAACACGTGCAGGCTGTGAACACAGCTGTTTCAATGGGTTTGATTTAAGCACTCTAAGAGTCTGGGAGGTACTAAGAATTCCAGCCAAGGAATCTGATGTCCAGGGAATAGTGCCAAAAGTCATTCTACCTGAGACCTTGAAAAGGTGCATTAACTTCTTTGGGCCATGGTCTTCACATCTGGAAGGTCAATCAGTTGGACTAGAGGTCCCTATGTGCCTTCCCATGTTGGAATTTTGTGTAATATAGCCATGCACACATGCCTGCCATTTACTGAGCCCTCATGACACGCGGGACATGGGACTAAGGGCTCCACACCTTGTCTGAGACTACAGCTGTCATGGTCACACAGCCAAGGAGCAGTGCTCTCAGCCACTGTCTGCCTCTCTGCTCATGGTACTTCCAGAAGGTTCAAGAACACAATGAACAAAGCACTAAATAAAGGAGTTATGGGTTCTCATTATTCTCCTTGCCCATCTACAGCCACTTAGCCCAATCTCAAACTGGCCAAGAAATAGGAGGACTGTCGGAGGTTCAGCCTTCCAGATGTGGAGACCATGGGCCAGAGAAGTTAATGCTCGTTTTCAAGATCAGCAATTCTATTCCTATTTCCTCCTCTTTGTGGTCCCAGCCTCTTTTCTACTACTCTGGGTAGTGGAAGCAAAGACCTGTTAATTTTCATAGCACACCTTATTCCTAGAGGGAAGAGGGAGAGAGGCGGGAAGCCAGGGACGGAGGGAGGAATTTCTACTTGACTGAAACTTCCTATCTAGCTTTCTATGCGGGACTCATTCTGAAAATGTGCGGGCTTGGTCTGCGAATCTCCAAATAGTTGCTGTGAACTGAAAATTCTGCAACTGAAATTGACAATTGGAAGTAGAATAGGTAATAGCTGTATACCCAGAGTGTGTATAAAGGTGAGTTGCAGGGAGGAGCTTTGAACAGGAATAGATTCACAGGAATACAAACTCACAGATGTGGGCTTTTGCATGAGGAATAGTGTTCCAGGATCCTCCCAGTCTGGGCCTCCAAGACCAGTGTGCAGAGCTGTGGTGAGCTGTGCAGGCAGTCTGCAAAGTACGCAGAGTCTGGCTTTCATTGTTCGATGAATGAGTGAACGAATGAATGAATGAATTTTTAGATCATTCCTACCCTCCATATTCTTAATATCTAGACAAATAGTATTTTTTTTCTTACCTTGAGAACCTATTCTAGGTTTGTCAATTCAGTTGGACCCAGTGCCAATAAATTAGACTATCGGAAAGCCTGTATTTGTTCCAAACATTAAAAGGGGGGAATTTACATGAGGAAAACAAAGACACAAATAATTGGGCATTGGTATACTCATAGTCAAGGGAAAGCTTGATTGGTGTATGGTAGGTTAGAAGCCGTCTTCTCATCTGGACCTTGAGCAGGAGGTGACCTTCCCAGGGATGCTATCCTGAGCATGGTAGGGTGTTTACTGGTATCCTTGACACCTATCTACTCCATGCCAGTAGCACCCCTCTCCAAGTTAAGACAATGAAAATTATCTCCAGACAGTGCCAAGTGTGCCCTAAGGGACAAATCTCCCTTTATGAGAACCACTGCTTTGGAAGAAAACCCCACCTCTTTAACATGTAAGACCTTCCAGCAGCAGACTCACAGACTCCAAGAAGAGACTAGCAGTTACCAAAGGGAAAAGGGTTGGGGATGGTGGGTGGGAAGGGAAGGATGAGGGGATTTAGGGGTATTATGATTAGTGCATATAATATGGGGGGGCATGGGGAAGGAGGTATAGCACAGAGAAGACAAGAAGTGACTCTATAGCATCTTACTATGCTTATGGACAGTGACTGCAATGGCGTATGTGGGGGTGACTTGATAATGGGGGGAATCTAGTAACTACAGTGTTGCTCATGTGAAACCTGAGCATAAGATTGTATATCAATGATACCTTACTTTAAAAATATATATTCAATGCTCTGCATCGCTAGTCATCAGAGAAGTGCAAATTAAAACCACAATGAGATATCACCTCACACCAGTAAGGATCGCCACCATCCAAAAGACAAACAACAACAAATGTTGGCGAGGTTGTGGAGAAAAGGGAACCCTCCTACACTGCTGGTGGGAATGTAAATTAGTTCAACCATTGTGGAAAGCAGTATGGAGGTTCCTCAGAAAGCTCAAAATAGACATACCATTTGACCCAGGAATTCCACTTCTAGGAATTTACCCTAAGAATGCAGCAGCCCAGTTTGAAAAAGGCAGATGCACCCCTATGTTTATCGCAGCACTATATACAGTAGCCAAGAAATGGAAGCAACCTAAATGTCCATCAGTAGATGAATGGATAAAGAAGATGTGGTACATATACACAATGGAATATTACTCAGCCATAAGAAAAAAACAGATCCTACCATTTGCAACAACATGAATGGACCTAGAGGGTATTATGCTCAGTGAAATAAGCCAGGCAGAGAAAGACAAGTACCAAATGATTTCACTCATATGTGGAGTATAAGAACAAAGGAAAACTGAAGGAACAAAACAGCAGCAGAATCATAGAACCCAAGAATGGACTAACAGGTACCAAAGGGAAAGGGACTGGGGGGGATGGGTGGGTAGGGAGGGATAAGGTGGGGGGAGAAGAAAGGGCGCATTACAATTAGCATGTATAATGCAGTGGGGGGGCATGGGGAGGGCTGTGCAACACAGTGAAGACAAGTAGTGATTCTATAGCATCTTATTATGCTGATGGACAGTGACTGTAATGGGGTGGGGGGGGACTTGGTGAAGGGGGAGCCTAGTAAACATAATGTTCTTCATGTAATTGTAGATTAATGATAACTATATATATATGTATATGTAAGATCTTCAGTGATCTGGCCTGTGCCTCTCTATCTCAGCCCACTCCCCATAGAGGGCACCTACTCAAGGTTTTCCACCCAAGCTGCACTAAAGCCTCTGTGCCTTTGTACACCTCATTCCCCCTTCTTAAGCCACCTTTCTCTAACTTCATTCAGCCAATTCCTTATTAGCTTTCAAAACTCACATAGGCATCATCCAGCTCACTCACCCCCAAATCCCACCTTCCTTTACCTCTGTCCTGCCTGCCGTCTGGGTGAGGGGCCACCCTTGGACTCTCAGAGCTCTGTGCTCAAAGCTGCGTCCTGCCCCTGCCTGCACCTGGTTATCACCTGTCTGCCAGCTTTCATGGCACCAGATTGTGAGCTAGACTGTGAAGCCAGGGTGGGACTTGACCTTTCATCTCTATCTGCAGTACTTAGCACCACGTCTAGCACAGAGTAGATGCCGAGTCAACCAGTGTGAGGGAGGGGGAGGAGGGAGAGATGAAAGGAAGCAGGGAAGGAGGGAGAAGGAAGGAGAGGAAGGAGGACAAAGGTTGTTAGGGACTTTTCTAATGTTACATGAATCATAGATATTGCTCTCTATATTCAATGTTATTTCTAGAAGTCCATTAACTCTGCCATAAAAATAAATGCTGGTCCCTCATAAAAAATGTGTTTGTCCATAAAGTGAGGCTCTTAGTACTTAGAGTAGTTGCTGGGCTTTTTTTTCCAAACCCAGGCAAAGTACTGATGATCATTACTGCTTGTCCAGATGGTCCCTGATCAAACATGGCCCTTTCTCCAGTGTTCCCACGGTGCTTGCTGCCCTCACAGCAATGACTGCCTGGTGGCTGCCTCAAGGCCCCTCAGACCTGCTTCCAACAGGGAGCATGGCCTGTCCCCAGAAGTGCCCTTTGCTTGCAGACTGTTCTGTTTATTCACTCCTTTCTGAGCTCCACTAACCTTCTGCTGGCTCCGTCAGTTAAGTGACAGAAATCCCTCTGAAGGACACAGCAAGTTCCTCTCCCTGGATCCCGCCCACCAGATCCGGACGTAGAACCGCCAAGGAGGCTCTTGAGAAGCAGCCAGACCGAGGCATTTCTGAGCAGAACAGAAGCACTTAGTCTCTTGGCTTCCCAGAACCTGGGGGTCATGTTTTTATTGGGAGTGAAGCAGTACACGGCAATTTGAAAATACACTCAGGCCTGTACTTGGGATGGAAAAGTCAACACAAATAATGCAAAGGGGGAAAAAAGAATTAGGCAAGAAGTATAAGGAAAGTCAGCAAAGGACTTAAAATGAATGAAATTTTTCCTCTTCTGCTAGAATAATACTTTTTGAGATATTTACCAGCTGTGTTCCCACGTTCTTTTTAACTCATCACCCACCACACTCGAATTTAAACACTCCAGACTCATTTTTCTCAAAGAAAAGATTTGTCAGGCAAAAAGCAGGAGGGAGGGTACTGAGCACTTGAAATGAGGTAGTCCTGATTAAGAAGCACTAAATAAAACATGCCCTTGCGATTCTGAAGACTTAGTATGAAAAAAAAAAGGAAATTATACCATTAATAATTTTTTACCGATTATATGTTGAGATGATAATATTGATATACTGGGTTAAAATATTATTAAAAATAATTTCATTGCTTCCTTTTACTTTTTTTTAAACAACTAAATGCAATATTTAATCCCCAATGAGATCTTTGACTGTAATTTTATTATTATTTGCTACAAAGGACATTATTGGAACAATTGGCAAAAATATGAGTAAGATACGTAAATTAGGTAATGTAAATCTTCTGATTTTGGCAATCGCTCCATTTCTATGTAGGAGAATATTCTTATTCCTAAGAAATACAGACAGGACTATTTATGCATAAAAGGATAAAATATTCCATCTGAACAGTACCATTTATTTTTATCTCAAATATTCCCAATGTTGCCCTGAGAAAAACTGTAGTATCTGTCAATGGAGAACATGACATTTTCAGTAACTAGGACTGATTGCATCTCTCAGAAACATGTTTACCTAGAATGCATACAAGGAGCATAGATCCGATTATCTAAAAGGGCCTTTTCATATAGTTTTTTTAATTGAAATATAGTTGATATACAATATTATACTGGTTTCAGATGAACAATGTAGCAATTTGACAATTACGCACATTACTAAATGCTCACCAAGATAAGGATAGTTACCATCTGTCACCATAAACCTTTTCCTTTTTAAATGTGACTTCTGGAAATTTTTAAATCATGCATGTGACTTGTGTTATATTCTGCAGGACAGTGCTATCCTAGAGAGAGGATAAAGGCAAGGACTTTCAGACCTTCAGCAAACATCAGCTTCCTCCTCCATCAGCATGTCTCCAGAATTCTCTGAAGCTCAGAACCAACATTTTTGATGTATGAATGATCACACAAAGTCTTTTATTACTTCTTTATTATTTATGTAGTACATTTAGGGTCTTATTTCATGCATTTGAAAGCAGTAGAAATTAATAAACTGTTGGGTGATGAGAATCTAGAACATATCTAATTATTTTACATTAGTTCTTAATGGAAAGAACTCCCTTGTTTCAGCCTTTTGCATTTTCTTGTATATGTATACTGTGGATCTGCTGTTGTAACTCGCTAATTCTCTAAAAATTAAGTTAGAATAGAATCTTACAGTTTGGACAAGATGGACTCATCTCTCCTGGCTCCTCCAGCTGAGTGCAATTATAAACCATGGAAACAACACAAGAGGCAGCCAAAGGAGAGGTCTGAAAGGTAAAAGAGGAAGGAGAACTCATTAGAGACCAGGACTGGAAGGCCCACATAGCAGCAGGACATCTTCCAACAGGCCAACAAACAGAAGAAGGCAACCCAGGCCTGGACCCTCCTGACCCCACACCTAGCAACAGAAGGTGACCCAAGTAGGCTCATTCCTCCCTACTGGACAGCAGACCCTCTGCCAATGTCAGATAAACCCTAGAACATTGCAAGAGGGTCCTGCCATGGGTGCCTACCCTGGGAGATTCTCTCCTTCGCTGCCAATCCTGAGAATCCCTTGCCTCACCAAAAGACAGGACACCACCATGCATGGGATGGGACCACTAAAAAAAATCCTAACAGGAAGCACCCAGCTTGGGAAACCTCTTTATCGTCCCAAGCCTAAGACTCACCCAGAGAAACCAGGAACCCAGGTGGCACCATAGGAGAGAAATTCACCATAGCAAGCCTCTTGGATAACCTAAATATATAGAAGAATATACTATGTTCATGGACTGGAAGGCAATATAGGAAAGATGTCAGTTCTCTCCCAAATTGATCTATACAGATTTAATGTAATTTAAAAAAATTCCAACAAGTATTTTTGTAGACATAGACAAATTATTATCTCAGATTTACATAAGAAGGCACAGATTATACAATAGTTAAAACAATCTTGACAAAGAAGAATCAGCAGGAGCTATCACTCTGTCTGCTATTAAGGCTTACTATATAGCTATAGTAATCAACACAGTGACACTAGCAGAGGGAGAGACATAGATCAATGGAACAAAACTGAGAACCCAGAAACAGATCCATATAAATATGCTTAACTGATTTTTGACAAAGGTGCAGGAGAAGTTCAATAGGGGAAAAATAGTCTTTTCAACAAACAATACCAGAACAATTGGCTATCCATAGGCAGGAGCAAAACAAAAAACTAAACCTGAACTCACTTTTTATACAAATTTAATTCAAAATGGGTTATGGACTTCAATGTAAAATGAAAAACTGGAAATCTTTCCAAAGCAAACATTGGAGACAGTCTTTGGGATCTATATCTTTGTAAGGAGTTCTTATATTTGATACCAAAAGCACCATCCATAGCAAGAAAACTGACAAACTGGACCTCATCAAAATTAAAAATATGTGCCCTGCAAAGGATGAAAATGCTTTTTGAGATATTTACCAGCTGTGTTCCCACGTTCTTTTTAACTCATCACCCACCACACTCGAATTTAAACACTCCAGACTCATTTTTCTCAAAGAAAAGATTTGTCAGGCAAAAAGCAGGAGGGAGGGTACTGAGCACTTGAAATGAGGTAGTCCTGATTAAGAAGCACTAAATAAAACATGCCCTTGCAATTCTGAAGACTTAGTATGAAAAAAAAAAGGAAATTATACCATTAATAATTTTTTACCGATTATATGTTGAGGCTGGAAGAAAATACTTCAGACCACATCTGACAATGGACTATTACCTAGAATACTTAAAGATCTCAAAACTTAACCGTAAAAACAAACAAGCAAACAAACAAACTCTAATGTGAATCCCATAGCAAATAAGAACATGAAAAGAAGTTTACCATTAGCCATGAAGGACTTGCAAATCAAAATCACAATGATTAGACCACTACACACCTATCAGCATGGCTAAAACAGCTCCCAACAAAGGAGCACCTAAATAATGATAACATCTAATGTGGGCAAAGGACGTGGAGAAACTGGGTCACTCAGGCACTATTGGTAGGAATGTAAAATGGTATAGCCACTCTGGAAAACACTTTGGCAGTTTCTTATAAAATTAGACATGCAATTACCATGTGATCCATCAATTTCACTCTTAGGCATTTATTCCAGAAAAATGAAAACTTATGTTTTTACAGAAACCTGTACATGAATGTGCATATCATCTTTATTCATAATAGCCAAAAACTGGAAACAGCTAGATGTCCTTCAGTGGGTGTATGGGTAAAAATGGAATACTAATTAGGTATAAAAATGAACAAGCCATTGATACACACTACAGCTGAATGGATCTCCAGACAATTACGCTGAGTGAAAAAGAAACAACCCCCCAAAGTTGTATGATTCCAATTATATAACATTTATGTAACATTTTGAAATGACACAGTTTTAGAAGTGGAGAACAGATTACTAGTTGCCAGGGGTTAGTAGCAAGGCATGGGGAGGAGGTAGATGTGGTTAGCAAGGGACAGCAAGAAGGATGGTTGCAATGAAGGAAGTGCTATATATCTTGACTATGGTGGTGAGCACACAAACATATACATGGTATAAGATTATACAGAACTAAGTACACACATCCACAGAAGTGAGTACAAGTAAAACAGAATATCTGAACAAGATTGGTGGATTGCACCAATGTCAATATCAACAATGTCAATGAAATGAAACTAGTTTTCCAGGTATTACCATTGGGGGAAACTGGGTAAAGGATACACAGGATCTCTCCATATTATTTCCTATGAATGCATGTGAATCTAGACTTCCCAATAAAACATTTTAATAAGAAATAATGGAATGCATTTTACTCAATAAGGGTACCTTACAGAATGACAAATGGATGAGAACTTTTGAGAACTATAACACAAGACTTTCTTGCTAAAAAAAAAAAGAGAAAGAAAAATATTGCAAACAGCAAAAGAATGAACCCAAAGGGGCACATTTCGACAGTATTCTGGTTTAGCTCTTGGTGTCATTTCTAATGCCCTTTCCACCTTTTTTTTAATGTTGATTTAAGGGCAGAAATTGCAGACATGATACCTTTAAAGTTGGTACACAAATCGCCCCATTCTGTGCGCTTCGATATTTGGCTGAACACTTTGAGGAGGCTTTGGGTATTCGAAAGGAAAACAAACTAATAAACAAGCAAAGTACATCATGTTACAATTAAAGCAATTAAATCTATCCTTCTCTCCCTCAAGAGATAATAAAAACTTACCCTTTCACATAGACATTTGCTAATACTGTTAATAAAAAGGGTGGGGGAGGAGAGGCACTGGAAAACAACTGCCCCATTCTAACTAAAATGGAGCAGAACTATGCTGCCTCATTGTTATTCCAAACAAGAATATGGAAGGAACTCTGAGGAATATTGTAGAGCCGATTTCCAATGACTCCTTCAAGTAAACAAAGACAATATCTTTAATAACAGAAAGACCACAGCAAACCTTTCCAATGGATGTGCTGCTCTGCCTGTTGTAAATTCTATCATAATCTCTACCCACCTTCCTCAAAATCATAAAACTATTTCGAAATTTCTAACTTTCCATTACCCAACTCACAACTAACTCAGCCCACTTACTAGTCAACATTCATTACTTCTCTTTGGCACCAGACCGGTACATTTTATTGAGAGATATCTCTTCTGCCAACTCAAATGATCTTCAGGTGGACTATTTTTAGACACAACTAAAGACCCTCTTATGCATGACATTTTGCCTGTCCCTAAAAATTTAACCCAATCTCAATCTGAACAATTATTTGAGGTCCCTGATTCTTTCTGGGACAACAGTTCTACTGACAAATTCTAAAGACCAAATGCATCAAAACAGAACATGTTTTCAAAGCCCCTTCCTCTTCTTGTTCAGTACCCTTTAAAGCCTGAAGCTAAGGAAGGAGTAAAGCCCACAATGGAAGTGCTTCTAAAGCAGGGATTCATTATTCCTTGCATGAATACTCCAGCATTGCCTGGTAAAAAGCCTTATGGCACAGATACTGATTTATGCAAGACTGTAGGACAATAAATAAGATTGTGATTCCTCTTTCCCAATGGTCCTTTAACCCAAATTCTGTTTTGCCTTCAATGCTACTTGAAGCCAACCACTTTGCTGCTATGGATTTAAGTTCTTTAGCATTTCATTAGATCCAGGCAGTCAATATTTATTTCTCTTCTCATGGGAAATCAACAATATACCTGGACTGTTTTGTCTCAGGGATCTACTGAGCTCTCTTATTTCTCTGATTCTTTGTTGGGACCTTCAGATTTGGGATTTCTTCATGACTCTGTTCTAATATAATACACAGTTGATCTTTTACTAAGTTCAAAAAATGAGCAAAGCTTGAGATTGCATCTGTGTATTTACTAAAGACCTTACTTAGTTCAGAAGAGACATAAAGTCATCAAAGAGAAATTACAATTCTGCATCAACTAAAAGTTCATTATTGAGGGTATACAATCTCACCAAAAGGCAAGTCTTCCACTCTGTAAAAATTACAAATTCTTCAGAATTTTCCAGGACCAACTATTAAAATACAACTTTGAGGATTCCTAGGGTGACTGAATGTTGCAGGCACTGGGTGCCAAACTTGTCTAATATTAAATCCCCTTTCTATGAACTAAGTCCTCAGTCCCTGAACTAATACTCTCTGAAGATAAATAAGCCTTCTGAAATCTAAAAAACAGCTCTGCAACAACCTCCAAACCAGGGGGTGCCTAATTATCATAAACCCTTTGCCCTTTTTGTTTGTGAAAGGCATCTGAAAGAACTCCCATTCCAATAAGGAAGAACGATGGTGAGACCATTCAGTCATGTGCTTTTAAAAGAGGAGACAACAGAGACGGGATGGGATAGAAGGCGAACAAAGGAAGCAATGCTGGCAGCTTCAGACAGGCTATTCATGGAAGGTCTGATCTGCAGGGTCAGCTGTGAGCTGAGACCTGAATGAGAAGCAGGAGCTGGCCAGGCAGAGAGCCTGGAAAGAGCATTTCAGGCAGAGGCAACTCAGGGTACAGACCTGAGGTGAAGACAAGGAAAGGCACCGAGTTTGGTTTCAGAGTGGTGGACAAAGGGCAACACAGTGACGTTGGCAAGGAAGCAAGGCCAGGTATCACAGGGGCTTGGATGCCAGCTAAGAATTTTGCTAAGGTAAGGGAACCAAACTGCACAGATGCTGTGCACCTCAAAAGCCCCTTTCCTCTCTATTTTCTCCTTTCTGGCTTTCTTTCTTGGCATCTGGGTCTTCTGATCAGTGGTATCCTAGTCACAGGGCCATTGGTGGGCCACTGTCCTATCTTTTCCAGGCTTATCTATGGGACAACTTCCTAGCTTCTAACTCAGCATTTGTAATTAATTCCCCATGTGGGAATTTTCAGATAATCCTTACTAAGCCCAGAAATAAACTCACACATATGTGATCAATTAATTACTACAAAAAAAGGAGACAAGAATATACAGTGGGTAAAGATAGTCTCTTCAACAAACGGTATTGGGAAAACAGGACAGCTTCATGCAAAAGAATGAAACTGGGCTACTCTCTTACACCATACACAAAAATTAACCGAAAATAGATTGAAGACCTGAATCTAAGACCCGAAACCATTAAAGCCCTAGAAGAAAATATAGGCAGTAAGCTCCTTGACATCAGTCTTACGGATATTTTTCTGGACCTGACTCCACAGGCAAGGGCCACAGAAACAAAAATAAACAAGTGGGATGATAGCAAACTAAATAGCTTGCACAGAGCAAAGAACACCATCAACAAGAAAGGGCAACCTACTGAATGGGAGAAGGGGAAGATATCTGCAAATCATACATCTAGTGAGGTGCTAATATCCAAAATATATAAAGAATGAGTACAACTCAATAACAAAAGCACCTAAGCAATCCAATTAAAAAATAGGCAGAAGATCTGAGTAGACATCATTCTGAAGAAGACAGACAGATGGCCAACAAGTACACAAAGAGATGCTCAGCATCACTAATCATCAGGGAAACGCAAATCAAAACCACAGTGAGGTGTCACCTCAGACCTGCTGGAATGGTTATTATAAATAAAGGAAGGAAGGAAGGAAGGAACAAAGGAAGAAAGAAAGAAAAGTGTTTTTGAGAATGTAGGTAAAAGGGAGCCTTCATGTACTGCTAGTAAGAATGTAAATTGGTGCCATCATTATGAAAAATAGCATGGAGATTCCTCAAAAATTAAAAATAGAACTGCCATAGAATCTAGCAATTCCACTTTTGGTATTTATTTGAAGAAAATGAAAACACTAACTTGAAAAGATGTATGTACCCCTATGTTCACTGTACCATTATTTACAACAATCAAGATATGGAAACAACCTAAGTGCCCATCAGTAGATGAATGGATAAAGAAGATGTAGTACATATATACACAATGGAATATTATTCAGCCACAAAAAAACCAAAATATTGCCATTTGTGACCACATGGATGGGCCTAGAGGGTATAATGCTAAGGAAAATAAGTCAGACAGAGAACGACAAATACCATACAATTTTACTTATATGTAGAATCTGAAAAAGAAAAGAAAACAAAACAAATAGAGATTCATAAACACAGAGAACTCGTAATTGCTAGAGGGGAGGGGAGTGGAAAGGGTGGGAGAAATAGGTGAAGGGTATTAAGAGGTACAAACTTCCAATGACAAAACAAGTCATAGGCATGTAATGTAAGCATGGGGAATATAGACAATAATACTGTATTAACTTGTATGGTGACTAGACCTATTACAGTGACCACTAGTAAAGTATACAAATGTTGAATCGTTATGTTGTACACTTGAAACTAATATGATAATGCATGACATTTATTCTTCAGTGAAAAAATAATAATAACCCTTACTAAAAACCAGTGTGTGCTGGACAGCCTGGCCATCAGCTTCCCTTCATAATTACATCAGTAACCTCCAGAAATGACCCTAATTTGGTTAAGTGTGACTAGCTTGTATCTAGAAATGAGATCGAATTGTGCTTTCAAAAATTCCAGTTACTTTCCCATAGGTTTTTTTTCTTGGCCATTTTCCCACACAGGTTTTTCAGTTGCCTGAACTGTTGTGCATATTCTGATTTTTGTCTTTGCATTTGTGTTCATTTGCTGTTTGTTTTTTCCCTTCAAGATAAGTGTGCTTCTTCCTACTTGGGAATCTTTCTTCACTTGAGGTTTTTTTCCCCCCATCCTTTTTTTTTCACATTTCATCTGTATCTCTGCCTATTTTCTGAACACCGTCGAGATAATAATATCGGTGCGTGGTGCTTTCTTAGCCGAAATGCATTCTGTCTGCTAACCATCATTTACCGTCACCACCCTTTCACTCAGTCTCATGAATATCGGCTGCTGTTCCCAGACATAAGGCTCTTCATTTTGGCAGTTCTCCACTCACTCCCTCTGTGAGTAATGTAATTGTCTTTTCAAAACCGAGCCTTTATCCCTTCTGTACTCTGAACCCTTTTCCCCCTGTGTGAAAATATTTGATGTCACACAAAATATTGTGTGAAAAATATTTGTGGGGCAGGGGGGGCTAAAAGCCTATGATCATGAATGCAGCCTGCAATACTGAGCCTCTTGGTTTGTTTTAATCTTTCCCTGATTAAACTCATCTAATGATTCATCCTGCCTGTCTTTTATAATTCCCTTATTTATATTCTGGCTTCCTCATATCTTCAAAGAAAAAAAAAGCTGGAAACAAAAGCCCTCTCTATTGTTCTTCCTGTCTTTAATTGAATATATTTCTGTGGCCATTTTAGCTTTTTACAATCATATTAAGTGACTTGTATTATTTTGCACACGCCAGTAAACTGCATGGCACAACTATTATTCCAATTTATTCCATTTTCAAACCTTTAAAATTAAGGTTTTTCACAGAATTTTAGAATTAAGAGAAACATTGTTTATGTCAACCCTCTCACTTTACAGACCAGGACTCTGAGGTCCAGTGAAGTCAAACTCTTTGCCCACTATTGACCATCTTGTTAGTGCCAGTGTTAGAACCAGAAACTTGGTCCCTGACTGTGCAGAGCTCTTTCCACAACAAAACTGCTCTCCATTCAAAGCGTTGTTTATGTTTGGATACCATCGGTGTAAGTCATCATTTTCACAACATGAGCATTAATCTTTTTTCCTTTAGTATTTGTATGTGGAACACCCACAAACAGGAAATCTTCCAATAAAATCCAGAGACTGACTGCATCCTTGAAAGTTCCTGCAGGATTAGACTATAAAAGTCCCTGGGCTTTATTTTAGGTCCTCCTGCTGACCTGATATATAAGTTGGGGGATATTTTCCCCTTGTGCTTGCCTAGTGTGTTGGATTCTATTACAGACAGATCCTCTGAAAGAACTCAGCTAAGACTATCTAAAAACAAGATGTATGGCATCATTGAGGACATTAAGTTTGGGAAGGTTAATTTACTTGTAATCCAGAAATGTGGTCTTCATGTCTCTCACACGAGTTTAGAGTACATTTCTAATCCTTCTGCTTAACTCAAGATTTGGAGCAATTTAGAATGTTCCCTGGGTTTGCTTGTTGTTTTAGTGGAGTGCTGGTTAGCTAAGCCCATAGCCATTGAGCTTTCTTCATATGGTGGGACACAGCTAGTCCCTGAGATCAAGTTCTGCTTGAAGCCCTAAGAATGGTCAAGGTCATTGGGAATTTGCTGGCTCTCAGGAAAGCTGAGTTGACAGGTGTTGGTCCTAAGCCCTGACCATGGTTTCTCATGATGTCAGTTGGAGGGTATGGACTGCTTTAGCTCTCTGTGGAAAGTTTGATCCAACCTTCCAGATCAGTGAAACACAAATCTTTAATCTTAGTAAGCACCCTTTGGCTGTAAGCTACCCGAAACCAACATGAGTCAGCTCAAGCTGGAAAGAGAAATCCCCTCCAGGGGCACAGGCCTGTGTCACGGGGCTCAGGGCAGAGACGGGGCTGGGTGGACGAGGTGTGAAGCCAGGGAGTGGCAGAGCCCTGAGAAGGAACCAAGGAGGAGCTCCCCTCACCTGTGGCTGCTTTGCTCCCAGAATCTGCAAGAATAGGCTTCCTGGCCCCCACACTATAAATTCACTAGGAGCTCCTGACGGAGGTTATACATGCCACGTGGAGATCTCTCTCAGTTCTGACTCCCAAATCCCTGGGAATTCCCACCCAGCTGATGCCTAAGATAAGCAAAGCTAGAATACAATTAAATATCTGTGGTTCTTTGTGACTCTCTCCTCTACCCTAAGAATAAATGTTCATAAGGGCATACCCTCAGATTCAAACACACACACACACACACACACACACACACACACACACACACACACACACATACACATACACACACTTGCACATGCTCACATTGTATGAGCAAATGCTTGTTGTAGTTTTAAATGGTCATGGCATATTTTTTTGAAGGCTTGGTTCCCAGTGGTAGTGTTCCAGGCAATTTATAAACCAAATCCATTGCTTCATGCATGAGAAGGAGAATTAGAGAAAGAGAGAGGGGGAAGGCTGGAAGAAAATCCATCACTCAGATCTATCTCAGTCAGAAAATGCGGGCTCTGGAACATCTGACATAAGCATTATGAAGGATCAACTGACCTGACCAAGTAAAAGAAATAATAATTTGTTAATTTAAAAAAATTAGGGCAGGAGATTTCCTGTTAAACTCTGCATTTTCTCTGTCCCTTTCCAAATCTCACAAAAATGACCGCAACAGGAATTTTTTTTTTTTTAATAAAAGGCACTTAAACACACGAGAAAGAAGAGAATGGGAAAGGGGAGAGGTCAACAAAAGTTTAGAAACCAGCATCAAAAGGATGGATGGCAAGTGACCTGGCCAGCCAGGAGAAGCTCCAGGGGGACAGCAGTGAAGCCATCAGACACCTGAGGCCTTGAGGGTACCGAGTCCCTCTGCAGGCAGGGGTGATGGTGAGGGCAGAATCAGGGAGACTGGTTGAGAGTCCTACCCTCTCCGTCCTCCCCATCTCTGTCCATGGCAGCCCCATTCTTCTGGCTGTTTAAGCAAAAAACCTGCATCATCTTTCACACCTCTACTCTACACGCAGTCCATCAGCAAATGCTACTGGCTCCAGTTTGAACTTCCTTCCAAGTCTGACCACTCCCACCACCTCCACCACCAGCCTGGATCAAGCCATCATCATCTCACCAGGATCCATCTTCTTCCTTTCCTCTCATTTTCTATTGCATCAATCAAGATTTCCCACCCCCCAGTTGCCATAGGACTTTCCCAAGTCACAAGTGACCTCCACGTCACCAAGTTCACTGTCCGTTTTAGGTCTTGTCTTACTTGAATTGTCAGCAGTTGATCTTTGATCCTGGAAACACTCCCTTCCTTAGCTTTCAGAACACCACTGGTTCCTTCCTTCTCCCTCACTGGCAGCTTGCCCTTTCCCACCACCTTTGATGGCTTCCTGTCATCTTGACAATATCCTCTTATCAGAGTGTTCCGAATCTCAGTCATCAACCATCTCTGTTTACACTCAGTCCCTAACTGATTGCATCCAGCTGCATGGATTTAAATACCACCCATAAATTAACAATTCCAAATCACATATCCCCAGTCTGGTTACATTGCCAAACTCTACGATTGAGTATTAACTGCCCAGTCAGTATCTCCACTTGCATATCTGTTAGAAATGGCATAAAACTAAATGTGATTTATCCCCAGAGGAATTAATGTTTAAACAAAAGGATATTAACAAGAAGCCCACATGTCAGAACATGGACCAGGGAGTCACACTGGCTGGGAGGGGGAGGGAGATTGAGAAAAAGTGGGCTGTGAGTCACTTCAGAAAAATGCAGAAAAAGTTTTGAACCAGCCAATAAAATGAAGACAAATGTAAAGCAAGCCTAATATCGATATAACTTGCTCAGGTGACATCTGTGAAAGAATGTGAACCCTTTAGTACTCAGCCAATGAGGAACCAGGGGAGGGACTCACATGCTAAGGAATAAATGTTGTAACCGCCCTGAGAGTGCCTGCTCACCAGACACCCAATCTTGGAAGACTCCATTAAGGCCTCACTCTGCTGTTTGCTTTGTCTCCGTGTCCACTTACTGAGTTCAGACCAGTGAGCACATTTCTCACAGTATCTGATACACAGCTCCAGCTTAACATGACTGAAGTGGAATGCCTGATTTCTCCCCCTAAACCTGCTCTGCCTTTCCTCCAATCTTCCTCACATGGCAGCCCAACAGGGATTCCTTTAAAAAGTAAGTCAGATTATACATCACTCCTCTGTCCAAAACTTTTTGACAGCTGCATTGCATTCAGCATGCAGGTCCAGGGCCCAACACAGGTAGCTTTCTGCCACCTACCCCATGACCTCTTCTCCGACCATTCCCCTCTTTGTCACTCTGACCCAGCCTCACTCTCCTGAAATACTGAGGCATATTCCCAACTCAGGGCCTTTGACCTCACTGTCCCCTGGGCCTGGAATACCCTTCCTCAAGATATCTGCTCAGCTTAACCCCTTACTTCTTTCCTTCAGGTCTCTGCTCAAAAGGCTCCTTAGCAATTAGTGCTTTCCTGACTACCCCTTTCAACACACCCATGCTTTCCCAACCCATCCCTCTTCCCTTTTTACCTTTCTCCATGACCTGATGTTTTGCAACATAGCTTTTTATGTGTTTATTGGTTACTTTCACCCTCTAGAAAGAAAGCACCGCAAGCACAGGGAATTCACTCAGTTTGTTGATGGCTGTGTGCCTCCAACACCCAGCACGGACCTGGAATGCATCTATCAAACAGCAGTTAAACCCTTTAGTTGGCCTCACAGCCTATGTGCCCAGATGCTGCCTGTGCCCTGGCCCCAGCTTAAGAGTACAAGTGTGTCCCTAGAGAGGCTGCACTAGAGAAGCTCTGGATTCAGGGATGTAAAGTGAGTTGAAGGCGGGATGCCTGGATAGAGGAGGGAATTAGAAGACAGTGTGTGCACTAGAGGTTAGGATGACAGGGTTCCTGTTCACTTCCTGCTTCACCTGCTCCTTAGTGCTGAGATCTTCAGCCAGGCTTAGTCTCCTTCAGCATGACTGGAGGACCTTCCTTTAGAGAAAATGAGCCATCCTTCCTAAAAGACCAGTATTTGCTGATATTTAGGGGTCCTCAACTGGCCTGATGCCCTAACTGTCTGGTAATGAAACCCATTACTCAACAAGCCCTTCCATGCCACATGGGGCTTTTTTTTTTTTTAATTTAAAATTTTTTATTGAGGTTAGTGTACATAAAATAAAGCAAAAATCTTGAAGGTATAGCTCAATGAATTTTTTTTTAATTAAAAAATTTTTTTTTTGTTTTTTGTTTTTTGAGAGGGCATCTCTCATATTTATTGATCAAATGGTTGTTAACAACAATAAAATTCTGTATAGGGAAGTCAATGCTCAATGCACAATCATTAATCCACCCCAAGCCTAATTTTCATCAGTCTCCAATCTTCTGAAGCATAAAGAACAAGTTCTTACATGGAGAACAAATTCTTACATAGTGAATAAGTTACATGGTGAACAGTACAAGGGCAGTCATATCCAAAACTTTTAGGTTTTTTTTTTTTTTTAAATTGTGATGTAATACTTTTATACTTACTGAAATATTTTTTTTTTTGAGAGGGCATCTCTCATATTTATTGATCAAATGGTTGTTAACAACAATAAAATTCTGTATAGGGGGGTCAATGCTCAATGCACAATCATTAATCCATCTCAAGCCTAATTCTCGTCAGTCTCCAATCTTCTGAAGCATAACGAACAAGTTCTTACATGGTGAACGAATTCTTACATAGTGAATAAATTCTTACATGGTGAACAGTACAAGGGCAGTCATCACAGAAACTTTCGGTTTTGATCACGCATTATGAACTATAAACAATCAGGTCAAATATGAATATTCGTTTGATTTTTATACTTGATTTATATGTGGATCCCACATTTCTCCCTTTATTATTATTATTATTTTTATTTTTAATAAAATGCTGAAGTGGTAGGTAGATGCAAGATAAAGGTAGAAAACATAGTTTAGTGCTGTAAGAGGGCAAATGTAGATGATCAGGTGTGTGCCTATGGACTAAGTATTAATCCAAGCTAGACAAGGGCAGTAAAACATCCACGGATGCAGAAGATTTCTCTCAAAACAGGGGGGGGGGTAGTGAGGTTCTGAGCCTCACCTCTGTTGATCCCCAATTTCTCACCTGATGGCCTCCCTGCGACTGTGCCTGTCTTAGGTTGTTCCTCCCTTGAGGAATCTTACCCGTCTCTGGCTAACCAGTCATCTTCTGCGGCCATACAGGGAAATGTAAAGTTGGTAAGTGAGAGAGAAGCCATATTGTTTGAAAAGGTTAGCTTTTTACTTCTTTGCAGATTTATGCCCTGTGGCTTCTATGCCCAGCATTTGTCTCGAGGTATCTTTACCACCTGGAGGAATTATGATACTCAGTAAATTTGATCTGAGGCACGAATTCTATTTAAGGGTTGTAATTAGGAAGGAAGAAGAAAAGCTATAAAGGTAGCATATGGAAGAAAATATGGGAGGATTGATTATTTCTTTGACATATCTTCTTGTAGAGTACCTTAAGCATGTATAGGTTTTAAACTACCAACTAACTTGCACTCACATATTAACATAATAGGAATATGGTGACATAAACAAAGCAAATCTATAATTACCATCCGTCTCCAGTGAAGCCAAGAAAACCATTTAGGCACCCTAGGCATTTGTGAAAATTTGTCTGTGATATGATGGATATTGTCCAACTGTACTTGAACAGTCTGAGAGAAATCAGACAAATTAAAGCAACCCATTTCTGGGATCTGTTCACATCCCATATGTTCTTTTAACTGTAGATAGTCCATAGTCATAAGATTTTGGAGCGCTACAACTTGCACCCCTCCCAACTCCTGGTTGAGTTCCAACAGTACAGATCTGGTCAAATTCGTTGTCTCACTGTATGCACATGCCAGCCTAGACATCTCCCTCCTCATTCCAATGGCAAATCCAGGAAACGGTGGGGTGGATGCAGCCACAACCGCGGCATCGTCCGGATCCCTGTGGAGGCTTTTTGATGATCATCCCCGGCACAAGTCCTCCAGAGAGTGCTGATGCCGGAAGCTCCTCATATCGTATCTTAGTTCATTTTCTGGGTAGCCAAGCTAGGCCTTGATCTTCTGCATAGAAACAAACAGACCCTTTGCTCACACTTTGACATGCCCTCTATACCACTGTGCAGAACTCATTGGAGGTCAGCACACAGGAACTGCTTTTTTTTTTTTTATTAGGAGAAAGGAATATTATCAGAAAAGAGTACCTCCATAGCTGATTATCTGACACCCTTTAAGTGATCAACATTAAGGATATTTAAAGCATGCGTTGATCTTTGATTTACCAATAGTTTTATCCTATCAAGGAATAATCCCCCTTTTCTTTCTTTCTTTCTTTCTTTTTTTTTTTTAATCTTTAATCTACACTTACATGAAGAATACTATGTTTACTATGCTCGCCCCTATATCAGGTCCCCCCTAAAAACCACATTACGGTTACTGTCCATCAGCTTAGCAAAATGTTGTAGAATCCCTACTTGTCCTTTCTGTGTTGTGCAGCCCACCCTCCCCTTTCTCCCTCCCCCCCATGCATGCTAATCTTAATACCCCCCTTCTTCTTCCCCCCCCTTATCCCTCCCTACCCACCCATCCTCCCCAGTTCCTTTCCCTTTGGTACCTGTTAGTCCATTTTTGGGTTCTGTAATTCTGCTGCTGTTTTGTTCCTTTAGTTTTTCCTTTGTTCTTATACTCCTCAGATGAGTGAAATCATTTGGTATTTCTCTTTCTCTGCTTGGCTTATTTCACTGAGCATAATACTCTCCAGCTCCATCCATGTTGCTGCAAATGGTTAGATTTTTCCACTTCTTATGGCTGAGTAGTATTCCATTGTGTATATGTACCACATCTTCTTTATCCATTCATCTACCGATGGACATTGAGGTTGCTTCCAATTCTTGGCTATTGTAAATAGTGCTGCGATAAACATAGGGGTGCATCTGTCTTTCTCAAACTTGATTGCTGCGTTCTTAGGGTAAATTCCTAGGAGTGGAATTTCTGGGTCAAATGGTAGGTCTGTTTTGAGCATTTTGATGAACCTCCATACTGCTTTCCACAATGGTTGAACTAATTTGCATTCCCACCAGCAGTGTAGGAGGGTTCCCCTTTCTCCACAGCCTCGCCAACATTTGTTGTTGTTTGTCTTTTGGATGGCAGCTATCCTTACTGCTGTGAGGTGATACCTCATTGTAGTTTTAATTTGCATTTCTCTGATAATTAGCAATGTGGAGCATCTTTTCATGTGTCTGTTGGCCATCTGTATTTCTTTTTTAGAGAACTGTCTGTTCAGTTCCTCTCCCCATTTTTTAATTGGGTTATTTGTCTTTTGTTTGCTGAGGCGTGTTAGCTCTTTATATATTCTGGACGTCAAGCCTTTATCGGATCTGTCATTTTCAAATATATTCTCCCATACTGTAGGGTTCCTTTTTGTTCTATTGATGGTGTCTTTCGCTGTACAGAAGCTTTTCAGCTTAATGTAGTCCCACTTGCTCATGTTTGCTGTTGTTTTCCTTGCCCGGGGAGATATGTTCAAGAAGAGGTCACTCATGTTTATGTCTAAGAGGTTTTTGCCTATGTTTTTTTCCATGAGTTTAATGGATTCATCACTTACATTCAGGTCTTTGATCCATTTTGAGTTTACCTTTGTATATGGGGTTAGACAATGGTCCAGTTTCATTCTCCTACATGTAGCTGTCCAGTTTTGCCAGCACCATCATCTGTGGAAGAGACTGTCATTTCACCATTGTATGTCCATGGCTCCTTTATCAAATATTAATTAACCATGTATGTTTGGGTTAATTTCTGGAGTCTCTAATCTGTTCCACTGGTCTGTGGCTCTGTTCTTGTGCCAGTACCAAATTGTCTTGATTACTATGGCTTTGTAGTAGAGCTTGAAGTTGGGGAGTGAGATCCCCCCTACTTTATTCTTCTTTTTCAGGATTGCTTTGGCTATTCGGGGTCTTTGGTGTTTCCATATGAATTTTTGAATTATTTGTTCCAATTCATTGAAGAATGTTGCTGGTAATTTGAGAGGGATTGCATCAAATCTGTATATTGCTTTGGGCAGGATGGCCATTTTGACGATATTAATTCTTCCTAGCCATGAGCATGGGATGAGTTTCCATTTATTAGTGTTCCCTTTAATTTCTCTTAAGAGTGACTTGTAGTTTTCAGAGTATAAGTCTTTCACTTCTTTGGTTAGGTTTAGTCCTAGGTATCTTATTCTTTTTGATGCAATGGTGAATGGAATTGTTTTCCTGATTTCTCTTTCTATTGATTCATTGTTAGTGTATAGAAAAGCTACAGATTTCTGTGTGTTAATTTTGTATCCTGCAACTTTGCTGTATTCCGATATCAGTTCTAGTAGTTTTGGAGTGGAGTCTTTAGGGTTTTTTATGTACAGTATCATATCATCTGCAAATAGTGACAGTTTAACTTCTTCTTTACCAATCTGGATTCCTTGTATTTCTTTGTTTTGTCTGATTGCCGTGGCTAGCACCTCCAGTACTATGTTAAATAACAGTGGGGAGAGTGGGAATCCCTGTCTTGTTCCCAATCTCAGAGGAAATGCTTTCAGCTTCTCGCTGTTCAGTATAATGCTAGCTGTGGGTTTATCATATATAGCCTTTATTATGTTGAGGTACTTGCCCTCTATTCCCATTTTGCTGAGAGTTTTTATCATGAATGGATGTTGAATTTTGTCAAGTGCTTTTTCAGCATCTATGGAGATGATCATGTGGTTTTTGTCTTTCTTTTTGTTGATGTGGTGGATGATGTTGATGGATTTTCGAATGTTGCACCATCCTTGCATCCCTGGGATGAATCCGATTTGGTCATGGTGTATGATCCTTTTGATATACTGTTGAATTCTGTTTGCTAATATTTTATTGAGTATTTTTGCATCTACATTCATCAGGGATATTGGTCTGTAATTTTCTTTTTTGGTGGGGTCTTTGCCTGGTTTTGGTATTAGGGTGATGTTGGCTTCATAGAATGAGTTTGGGAGTATTCCCTCTTCTTCTATTTTTTGGAACACTTTAAGGAGAATGGGTATTATGTCTTCTCTGTGTGTCTGATAAAATTCCGAGGTAAATCCATCCGGCCCCAGGGTTTTGTTCTTGGGTAGTTTTTTGATTACCGTTTCAATTTCTTTGCTCATAATTGGTTTGTTTAACTTTTGTGTTTCTTCCTTGGTCAGTCTTGGAAGGTTGTATTTTTCTAGGAAGTTGTCCATTTCTTCTAGGATTTCCAGCTTGTTGGCATATAGGTTTTTATAGTAGTCTTTAATAATTCTTTGTATTTCTGTGGAGTCTGTCGTGATTTTTCCATTCTCCTTTCTGATTCTGTTGATTTGTGTTGATTCTCTTTTTCTCTTAATAAGTTTGGCTAGAGGCTTATCTATTTTGTTTATTTTCTCAAAGAACCAGCTCTTGGTTTCGTTGATTTTTGCTATTGTTTTATTCTTCTCAATTTTGTTTATTTCTTCTCTAATCTTTATTATGTCCCTCCTTCTGCTGACTTTAGGCCTCATTTGTTCTTCTTTTTCCAGTTTCAATAATTGTGATGTTAGACTATTCATTTGGGATTGTTCTTCCTTCTTCAAGTGTGCCTGTATTGCTATATACTTTCCTCTTAAGACTGCTTTCGCTGCGTCCCACAGAAGTTGGGGCTTAGTGTTGTTGTTGTCGTTTGTTTCTATATATTCCTTGACCTCTATTTTGATTGGTTCATTTATCCATTGATTATTTAGTAGCATGTTGTTAAGCCTCCATGTGTTTGTGAGCCTTTTTGTTTTCTTTGTAGAATTTATTTCTAGTTTTATACCTTTGTGGTCTGAAAAATTGGTTGGTAGAATTTCAATATTTTGGAATTTACTGAGGCTCTTTTTGTGAGCTAGTATGTGGTCTATTCTGGAGAATGTTCCATGTGCACTTGAGAAGGATGTATATCCTGTTGCTTTTGGATGTAGAGTTCTATAGATGTCTATTAGGTCCATCTGTTCTTGTGTGTTGTTCAGTGCCTGTGTGTCCTTACTTATTTTCTGCCTGGTGGATCTATCCTTTGGGGTGAGTGGTGTGTTGAAGTCTCCTAAAATGAATGCATTGCAGTCTATTTCCCTCTTTAGTTCTGTTAGTATTTGTTTCACATATGCTGGTGCTCCTGTATTGGGTACAAATATATTTAGAATGGTTATATCCTCTTGTTGAACTGAGCCCTTTATCATTATGTAGTGTCCTTCTTTATCTCTTGTTACTTTCTTTGTTTTGAAGTCTATTTTGTCTGATATTAGTACTGCAACCCCTGCTTTCTTCTCACTGTTGTTTGCCTGAAATATGTTTTTCCATCCCTTGACTTTTAGTCTGTGCTTGTCTTTGGGTTTAAGGTGAGTTTCTTGTAAGCAGCATATAGATGGGCCTTGCTTTTTTATCCATTCTATTACTCTGTGTCATTTGATTGGTGCATTAAGTCCATTTACATTTAGGGTGACTATTGAGAGATATGTACTTATTGCCATTGCAAGCTTTAGTTTCGTGGTTACCAAAGGTTCAAGGTTAGCTTCTTTAGTATCTTACTGCCTAACTTAGCTCACTTATTGAGCTGTTATATTCACTGTCTAGAGATTCTTTTCTTCTCTCCCTTCTTATTCCTCCTCCTCCTTTCTTCATATGTTGTGTGTTTTGTTCTGTGCTCTTTTTAGGAGTGCTCCCATCTAGAGCAGTCCATGTAGGATGCCCTGTAGAAGTGGTTTGTGGGAAGCAAATTCCCTCAGCTTTTGCTTGTCTGGGAATTATTTAATCCCGCCATCATATTTAAATGATAGTCATGCTGGATACAGTATCCTTGTTTCAAGGCCCTTCTGTTTCATTGCATTAAATATATCATGCCATTCTCTTCTGGCCTGTAGGATTTCTGTTGAGAAGTCTGATGTTAGCCTGATGGGTTTTCCTTTATAGGTGACCTTTTCCTCTCTAGCTGCCTTCAAAACTCTTTCCTTGTCCTTGATCCTTGCCATTTTAATTATTATGTGTCTTGGTGTTGTCCTCCTTGGATCCTTTCTGTTGGGAGTTCTGTGTAATTCCATGGTCTGTTCGATTATTTCCTCCCCCAGTTTGGGGAAGTTTTCAGCAATTATTTCTTCAATGAGACTTTCTATCCCTTTTCCTCTTTCTTCTTCTTCTGGTACCCCTATAATATGAATATTATTCCTTTTGGATTGGTCACATAGTTCTCTTAGTGTTGTTTCATTCCTGGAGATCCTTTTATCTCTCTCTCTGTCAGCTTCTATACATTCCTGTTCTCTGGCTGCTATTCCTTCAATGGCCTCTTGCATCTTATCAATTCTGCTTATAAATCCTTCCAGGGATTGTTTCACTTCTGTGATCTCCTTCCTGATATCTGTGATCTCCCTCTGGACTTCATCCCATTGCTCTTGCATTTTTCTCTGCATCTCTGTCAGCATGTTCATGATTTTTATGTTGAATTCTTTTTCAGGAGGACTGGTTAGGTTTGTCTCCTTCTCAGGTGTTGTCTCTGTGATCTTTGTCTGCCTGTAGTTTTGCCTTTTCATGGTGATAGAGATAGTTTGCAGAGCTGGTATGAGTGACTGCTGGAAGAGCTTCCCTTCTTGTGGGTTTGTGGCCTTCCTCTCCTGGGAGAATAGCGACCTGTAGTGGCTTATGCTTGTCAGCTGTGTGCAGACAGGGCTTCTGCTACCTGCCCATTTGCCATGGAGTTTATCTCTGCTGTTGCTGTGGGCGTGGCCTGGCTGGGGCTGCTCCTCCAAAATGGTGGAGCCCCCCTTCGCAAGGCGCTGGGTTCTTGCAGGTGTGGATGTGGTCTGGATGTTGTCCTGTGTCCTCTGGTCTCTATTTTAGGAAGAGTTTTCTTTGTTATATTTTCATAGATCTATGTGTTTTTGGGAGGAGATTTCCACTGCTCTACTCACGCTGCCATCCTGGCTCCGCCCCGCATGGTGCTTTTGAGGCCTCATGCTTAAATAGGAACAGATAGCCAAGACTGTCAACATTTGAGGAACGTGTTTGTTATGGGCTAAATTGTATCTTCCCTCAAATTTATATGTTGAAACCCTGACCACTAGTGTGACTGTATTTGGAAATAGGGCCAATCAGGAGGTAAATAAGGTTAAATTAGGTCATAAAGGGGAGAGCCTAATCCAATAGGATTGGGTTCCTTATAGGGAAGAAGAGATGCCAGGAATGCACATGCACAGAGAGAAGGCTGTATGAGGACATGCAAGAGCACAAGCCAGGGAGAGAGGCCTTGCCAGAAACCAACCCAGTGAGCAGCTGGCTCATGGACATCCAGCCTCCAGAACTGTGAGAAAATTAATTTCTGTTGTTAAAGCCATTCAGTCTGTGGTATTTTGTCAAGGCAGCCTGAGCAAACAAATACAGTGTCTAATGTGAAAGATAAGAACCAAACTGGTGAGGAGCAGAAATAGAGGCATAAAGGAATAGAAGAAAATTTCTTTAGAGTCCTCATATACATGGAATCATACAGTTTGTGTTTTTGTGTCTGATTTATTTCACTTAACATAATACTCTCAAGATCTATCCATCTTGTTGCAAATGGTAAAATTTCATTCTTTTTTATAGATGAGTAATATTCCATTGTGTATACATACCACATCTTTTTTATCCATTCATCTATTAATGAACACATGAGTTGCATCCATATCTTGTCATTGTAAATAATGCTGTAGTGAACATAGGGGTGCCTATGTCTTAAAGTTAGTGAAACTAACTCTTGATCTTCTTCAAATTCCACCAAGAAGTGGAATTATGGGATTGGATTGTGCTTCTGTTTTTCCATAAGACACTAATATATACTGTTTTCCATATTGGCCTCCCCAATTTATATTGCAACCAACAGTGCCTAATGGTTCCATTTTCTCCATGCTAACACTTGTTATTTCTTGTCTTTTTGATAATAGTTACACAGTGATATTTTTAAACAAAAGGCAACCTTTCCAGTACAAAATGGAGCTATTTGAAATGTAAAATATGATAGTATGAAGTTTTAAAGTTAACTGAAGATTTAGAAAATAAAGTTGAAGAAATCTCCCAGGAAGTAGAACAAAGAGACAGAAAACAGGAAAGAAGAAAACTTTTCCAACTTTACTGAAGTATAATTAACAAATGAAACTGTATGTGTTTAAAGTGTACAACATAATAATTCAATACATGTATACTTTGTGAAATGATTACCACAATCAGGTTACACCTATCAACTCATGTAGTTTCCATTTTCTGTGTTTGCAGTAGAATGATTAAGATCTACTCTCCTAAGATCTATATTCATGAGGGATATTGGTCTGTATTTTCTTTTCTTGTAGTATCCATTTCTGACTTTGGTATCAGGATACTTCTGGCTTTATAAAATGATTTTGGATGTGTTCCCTTCTCTTCAATTCTTGAAAGATTTTGAGAAGGATTGGTATTCTTTTCTAAATGTTTCATAGAATTCATCAGTAAAGCTGTTAGGTATTGGTTTTTTCTTTCTTGGAAAGTTTTTTTTATTACTGATTCCATCTCCTTATTCATTACTGATCTGTTAAGCTTTTCTCTTTCTGTATGATTCAGTCTTGGTAGGTTATATGTTTCCAGGAATTTATCCATTTCTTCTCAGTTATCCAGTCTGTTGGTATATAATTGTTCACAGTAGTCTCTTACAATCCTTGGTATTTCTGTGGTATCAAGTATAACATCTCCTCTTTTATTTCTGACTATTTATTGAGCCTTCTCTCTTTTTCTCTCTTCTAGCTTAGCTAAAGGTTTGTCAATTTTGTTTATCTTTTTAAAAGTCCAACTCTTAACTGTTGTTGACCTTTTCTATGTTTCTTGTCTCTAGTCTATTTATGTCTGTTCTGATCTTTATTATTTTCTTACTTCTGCTAACTTCAAGCTTAGTTTCTTCTTCTTTTTCTAGTTCCTTGAAGTGTAGGAGAGAAACTTTAAAGAAAGAAATTATCAAAAATAGTACAAGAAAAAATTCAAAACAGATAAAATAGAAGCTTCTAGACAAAAGGATCTGTGAAATACCCAACATAATGAACAGAAAAAGAATGACACTACAGCATATAACTGTTAAATTACAGAATACCAGAAATAAATAGAAGACTAGAGACAAAAACAAGTGTCATCACAGGTCTGGGAATCAGAATGGCATCAATGGTAGGAGATATAACACGTTTGAACAATATCTTCAAATTTCTGAGAGAAAATTATTTACAACTAAAAAAACTGTCTCTCAATCTACCAGCTATAAAATGTGAGAGTAAAATAAAGGAAAAAAAGTAACCTCTCTTGTACTGTTTCTCAGGAAGCTGATAAAGGATAAACTACCAAAATAAGGGACTGAATCAAGAAAGAAGACATGGAATCAAGATGGATATAATAGAAGGGAGTTCCCAAATGGCAAAAAGAAACCTCAGGACAACAGCTGTGCAGCAGAACTAGAGAGCCACCAGTCTCTATTGGAACAAGAGGATGGAGGCCTCAGCTTCCAAGAAATGGCCCCTAAGGTATGGTCTCATGACTCCAAGAACAAATGAAAACTAATAAATTATCTGATTACAAAGAAGCTTGTGATCAATATAAATCACCTCTGAATGCTAATTTAGTCATGAAAATATAAACAAAAAACACTGACATAACCAACTCTTATGACATACCTATAATCAGAATATATGCAGTGAAAAATGTGTACATGTATGTGTGTGTGTGTGTATATGCAGGCACATAAATTCCCATTTGAGACAGCCAAATCCACAGTTCTCATAGTAAGAAGTCAGTAGATAAATATAAAATTGAAAGAGCAAGAATTAGCAACATAACATGCTATTTGGAAATGAAGGCAAATGCCAGAATGAATTGCTACAAGAATTGATGGTAGTTGACTTGGGTATCAGAAATTAAAGAGCAGGGAGAAGTTATAGGCTTTTGAAAAAAGCAATGTTAAACTTAAAAATCAGAGAAGTCAAGAGACTGTGTTATTTTTATACCACTAAAAATTGAAGGAGAGAATATAAATGTAAAATCTAAACTTTTCTGTTACTCTTAATTTTATGCTAAATCATTTCTTTGACAGGGAAATTCCTGACTTTTCCTCTTTCTATATTAAAAAACAGCATGAATTATATTGTCCATTTGAATTGGGACAGGATTATTTCATTCAACATTCTTGTTTCATTGATAATAATTACCTTTCCATTTAAAATGTCATTGATGACTATTGGGTTCTTTTTATTTTCATTTCAAATTCCAGTTGTTCCTTGCAGATAAAGCAATTGGCTCTTGTATGTGGTCCTTGTATTCTATAACCTTCCAAAATTCACTTACTAGTTTCAGGAGATTTTTTTGTAGATTGTTTAGGCTTTTCTATATAATCAAACATGTCATCTGCAGTTAAAGAGTTTCATTTCTTCCTTTTCAATATGCATAATGTTACTACTTCCTTTTCTTGTCATAATGCATTATCTAGGACTTTCAGTGTGATGTTGAATACGAGTAATAAGAAAAAATATACTTGTTTGTTCCCAGTTTTATGGGAAAGCATTGAATCGCTCACTATGAAGTACAATGTTAGCTCTAAGATTTTCATGAAGTTCTCTTCCATTCCTACTTTAAATTTTTGGTGTTGTTAGGTGCTTATTCTGCAACAATTGATATAATCACATGTGTTTTCTTACTTGGTCTCTTAGTATGATGAATTACATTGATTTATGAATATTCAATTAGCTTGGCATTCTTGGAGTAAATCCCATTTGGTTGTAATTTATTAGACTTTTTATATATTGCTAAATTCAATTTGCTAATCATTTAGTTAAGGATTTTTGTGTCTAAATTCATAGGACGTTTTGGCTGTAGTTTTCCTTAGTTGGCTTGTCTTTAATTTTAATAATAGGACAATGTTAACCTTATAAAACAAGCTGGGAAGTATTTCAGAAAGATACTGAATACAATTGGTAAATTTTTCTTTAAATATTTGCTGGAATTCACCAGTGGACCATCTTGGGCTGCGATTTTCTTTGTTGAGAATACTTTTATTCAGTTTCTTTATTAGATATAGGACTAGATCTTGAAAGGACTATATCCTTGAGTGAGTTTTGGTAGTTTGTATTTTTCAAGGAATTGATCCATTTCATCTAAGTTATTCATAATAGTACCTTATTTCTAATACTCATGGGACATTAAATCATTACTAATGTCATTCCTGATATTGGTCATTAGTGCCTTCTCTCTTTTTTCTTGGTTAACCTGGCTTGAGGTTTATCAATTTTATTGATCTTTTCAAAAGAACCAAATTTTGTTTTCATTGATTTTCTTGACTGTTTCACAGTTATCAATTTCACTTATTTCTGCACTGGTTTTATTATATCCTTTCTTCTTCTAATTTCATTTATTCTTATTTCTCAAGTTTCCTAAAGTAGATTATTGATTATTGATTTCAGATCTTTCTTCTTTTCTAATGTATACATTCGATGGTGAAAATTCCCCTCTCAGCACTGCTTTCACTGCATCCCACACATTTTGTTAGGTTGTGTTTTTATTTTCATTTAGTTCAAAATATTTTTATATGTCTCTTGAGACTTTTTGATCCTTGGGTTATTTAGAAATGTACTGTCTAAAATCCAAATATTTGGAGATTTTCCCAGCTATTTTTCCATTATTCATTTCTAGTTTGATTTTGTGGTCTGAGAACATACTTTGTATAATTTCTACTCTTTTCAATTTGTTAAGATATATTTTGTAGATCAGAATTCAGTCTATCTTGGAGAATGTTTAATTTGCAATTGGGAAGGATGTATATTCTGCTCTTGTTGGATGGAATATCACATAAATGTCAATTAGATCAAATTGCTTATAGTGCTGTTCAGGTCATCTACACCCTCAGCAATTTTTTTCTGCCTTCTTAATCTGTGAATTACTGACAGAGGAGTGGTAAAGTCTAAAATTGTAATAGTGGATTTGTCTATTTCTCTTTTCAGTTCCATCAGTTTTTGTTTCAAGGATTTTGACACTCTTGTTAGGTACATACACAGTGAGGATCATAATATCTTCTTGGAGATTGATCATTATGCAATCGCCCCTGTCTATCTCTGATAATCTTCCTTGTTCAAAAACCTTTTGGCCTAATATTAACACAGCTTTTCCAACTCTCTTTTGTGTAGTCTTAACAAGGTATACCTTTCTCCATCCCATTTCTTTTAACCTGAGTCTCTATATTTAAAGTGGGTTTTCTTGTAGACAGTACCTAGTCTTGTTGTTTTTTTTTTTTAACTCAGCCTGAGAACCTCTGTCTCTTAACTGATGTTAGACCATTCACGTTTAAAGTGATTCTTGGTTTAGTTAAATTAAAACTATGAGTACTGACTACTACTCCCAAGAGTTTCTTACTTTCATACTAGTATATACTCAGCCTTGGGGAATTCCTCAAATTACCATTTAAGTGTTCCTGCTATCTTACGGCATCTAACAGCTTCTGCTCCACGTAAGCAGATCTCACAGCTGTATCTCCATGGATATTCTTGTCTCTCCAGATTTTGGGGTGGGAGTTTGCCATGTGTTCTCAGTTCTCTGATACGTTGTTAAGAAACCACGGTTGGTTCATTCAACTTTTTCTTATTGTAAGGATGGGAGTGATGACTTCCAAGATCTTTACATGTTGAAGGTAGAACCAGCAGTTTTGATTCCTTTTGATTTTCAGGATCATACTTAATGTATGCCTTAGTTTCAAAACTACTGTCTTACTTAATGTGAAACACTGGACCCAGTCCCATTAAAGTTAAGAACAAAGCAGTTTCCCACTATTTCAGCTATGATATATTGGAGGTTTTCACCAATTCAATCAAACAAGAAAAAATGATTAGAGGAATAAAAATTTTAAATGAAGAATTAAAATGATATGTATTTACAGATGATATGATAGAATACCTAAAAAACACAAAAAAATCAATGAATAATACCAATACAAACAATAGACATTTTAATTAATACCATAGAAGAATATAAAATTAATCTACAAAAATCAATAGCCTTCATATGTATTATAACCAATATAAAAAGACATAATAAATAAGATTTTATTTACTACAGTGACAAAAACACATAAATAAAATACATTAGAATAGACAATTAGAAATGTTCATAAACATATATAATCAAATTTCGAGAAACTTCTGAAAGACTCAAACATAACAATGAATAAGTATAAAGATGTCCCATGTCCTTGGATAAGATGACTCACCATCAAAAATTCTCCCCAAGTTTATATATAAATTTAATGAGATCCCAATAAAAATATCAAGTGTCTCCATGCTGGAACTATACAAACTGATCCTAAATGGAAAAACTAGCAAGCAAGAATGCTATGAAAACCCTGAAAAAGAAGAGTAATAGTGGTAGCCTTATTTGATTAAAAAAAAACCCCAAAACTTTAAACAAGTAAGAGAAGTGTGGTAAGGACATAGGTAACATCTTGCAGGGGCTCCCACTGGCCAAATCTGAGACAATTTGCACATCAAAAAGAATGAGTACAATCACTTGCAAGGTTATGATTAATAAACAAAAATTTGAGTTCATTAGAATTTTTAAGAAAAAGGAAGAAAAACCAAGAAAGAAAAAGTTCATTTACCACCCCTGGAGGTAACTATTAGACAACACTTCCTAGGAAAATTAGCAATTATAAGGAAAAGGTTAAGCATGTGGCCTCTTTTTAAGGAGAATTGATAGTTTTTGTCCAGTTGATAAGGTACAATTCTTCTTGAAGAAAAATGCCAGCTAGTAAGTGTGGAAGGAATGATGGAATTAGAAAACCACTCCTTTGCACTGCAACAGAATAATTGATTCAGTCCATCATTTTCCATGCAGAAGCCAGAGTGACTTTCTAAAGTAACTTTATCCCTTAAAAACCTTAAGTGGTTCATTGACCCTTAGGATACAGCCAAAACACATTCATGTGCTTTTTGGGCCCCTTTATGCCCTGACCCCTTCTTGCCTCTCCAACATTCTTTTTCAGCTTGCACCCCACCCACCAGCCCATGCTTCTCTGCACTTCATGCTTTATGGTTTCTGGAATATTCCCTGTTCTCTCTCCCTTCTCTGCTTTACACATGTTGCTCCGTTTGTGGGGATTGGCATTCCTTGAACTACCTCAAATTGTCTCTCAATCTTTACTGAGATGTCACTTTATCTAGAAAGCCTCCCTGACACCCTTCCTATGTGCCCCATAAAACACTCTGGTAGCGGCCGGGAACCTGTTCTGCAGCTGCCTGTTTACTGATTTCCCTCCTCCGCTACACTGGAAACTTTTTGAGGGCAGGAAATGCATTTTATTCACTGTTGACCTGACAGTGACTGGCATTCAGAATTCTCATCATAACTAATTATTGAATCATCCTGAATTTTGTGAACTATGATCTTTAAATGCATATATATATATATAAATATATATATATATGTTTAGAAGAATTAAGTCTTGGTACACCAATTCTCATCCCAACTTCCTTTCTGAGTTTTTGTGGGCTTGTGCTCATTCTTCCTTATTATTTCATCTTACAGCATAATGCACTTAATGCCTTGTAACAATCAACCTCGATCACTCGTCCCTCTGAGTGAATCATATGAGTTACCATATGTATGTTACCCAGGGGACTTGAGTATAAATTTGTGTTTTTAATGGTTGCTTTCATGTTAGTATTTTCTGATTTTGGTATTTGAGAGACTAGATGTGGGTGTTTCCAAGGAAAGGATAACAGAGCCATGTCCTTACCCAAGACTGTCCCTACAAGGGTCATGGGTCTGTGCTCTCAAAGGCCCCTTTAGATATCAGTAGCGATAGAAATTTCAAAAATAAATTTCAGTTAAATCAGAAAAAAGGAGTAAGGTACAGTGCTCCAAAGCACTTCTCCAAGTGTGGGAGTCCAGAGTGGCCATCTCAGCAGCTACCCAAAGGTCAGGCCAGCTCCCCTTAGACCGGGAAAGATTGTCCTTGTGAGAATAAATGGAAGTAAATGAATGAAAGAGTGAACATAGGTGACTGGATGAAATTGAAATCAAAGGCTCTTCAGACACTATGTAATTATACTATGGGATAGCATAACAATATTCTGGAATGGGCAGAAGTAAACCTTGGGCAAAATTACTTGACCCAAAGAGTCTAGAGTTCGTATACATTTTATTTACGTACTCTTCGAAGAGATTTTTTCCCCTCTTTATCAGTGGCTGCCTACTAAAATGTTTTAAAAGTTAAAAAATTTAGTTTGCACTGACATGCAATTTATACCATCTCACCACCTTTTATAAAGGTGTTGCCAACATTGGTTAGCTCAATGTTTTGTTTCTTTCTTGAGAAAAGACAGAAAAAAATAAGACCTTTGACTCGAATAGGGGAGTGAGAAAGAAAATTGAAATTGAAATTTCACCACAGCACAAGATACATTTTTTGTGCTGTAGAGTTCACAGGTTATTTTTCAACTTGAAAATCAAGTTTGGTCATTTCCTGTTAATGGAATACTGCCATTTAGAGATATACATTTAAACAATAATGAATCGCCACTGCTTTTTCTGTGGTGTCTCAGCCTATGATTCTCTGATGTTGAAGTTGGCAACTGTTGAAATTACTCCATTTGTATTAGTTATGACGTTCAGATAAACAAGCAACCTGATTTAGCTGAGTTAGAGACAAAACAGAGAGGTTGACGTGCATTTACAGAAGTCTATAAAAGGACGAAAACCAAAGGACTCAAAAAAGAAACAGGTCATTTGAATAGTCTCTGAGTTACTGGTAAACACGTCCCAGCTCGCAAAATCAGTGTTCAGGGAGTCCTGATTGTTTCCTAAGCAATTGCAAACTTCAAGTATCTTGGTAAGGGAACGAGGAAAAAGCGTGGAGCCTTTGCACGGAGGATCGCTTGGTGTTTGTGCATCACAGCAATAAAGACTATTGTCTAACAGCAATGTGGGATCTCCCAGCAAACCGACACTGTCAAGAGGGGTAACGTGGTCCTTATGTAACAATTGTCTTTTGCCGAAAGGCACTCAGCTGAAATTGTATCTAAACATACATAATGTAAGATAGTCTTTTTTTTTTTACATGAGAAAACTGCTTTCGCGTGTAACCCCAGTGCTGCACGTGCGGATACCTGCCCTAGGTTCGCAAATACCCCGGTGCAGTCCAGGGCGGGGAGCCGTGTACCCTGCGGGAGCCGGCCACGAATCACCTCACTCCGTGTCGCAGCCTGCATTCCCACTAGCCTACGTGGGCCGTGATTCTCAGTTGCTTCCTGACATAGGGAAGTGTCCGTTCCTGTGTCTCTTTCTCCACTAGATGTCACTGTAAATCAATGGCTGGTGGAGGGGCACCCGTGTGTTTCACGTCTCTTCAGACAGTACCAGGGTCTTAAGCATGGTCAGTCCACGCACTTGTGTCCTCCCGGCTGGAGGAGGCCAGAGCGGGCCGGGGTGGCGAGAACCCGCAGGAGAGAGAGCAGCTCCCCGCGCGACACGGCGACACGGGCGCCGCGACCCGAGCGGGAGGCGCGCTGGTCTCGGGGCGTAGGGCTGACCGCGCGATGCGGAAGGCGGGCGTGCGACGCGTTCCTCGCCACCCCCGCGAGCGAGACGGTCACGTGCCCGGAGGCGCTACCCCAGCGGGCGGCAGAGGCGGCGGCGGCGGCGGGGCCGGGCCGGTAGGCACCGACCTCGGAGGCGCGGCGCCCAGCGCCCGGGGTAGCGCGAGCCGGGCGCGTGCGCCGCGCGGGAGTTGGGGTGAGCCGGGTGGGGAGGGCGGGGTAGGGGCTGGGAGCGCGCCGGCCGCCGAGGGGGAGGGGCTGGGCTGGGCGGAGCTGCGGCGCGCGCGCCCGCCGGTGGAGGCACGGGAACCGCCGCGGAGCGCTCGCAGGGCCGGCCGCGGAGAGCGCGGGGTGAGCGTGGACGGCGGCGCGGCGCGCCGGTGTGACTCCTTTCCCGGCCCTCCACCCCGGCCCCCGGCGAGGGCACTGCGAGGCTGCGGCAGCGGCGCCGGGGCCCGCGAGGCCGGAGGAGGCGGCCGTGCCCGGGCATGGTGGTCTGGGGCAGCGCGGAAGGTGAGCGACCCCCGGCCGGCGGCAGAGTGGGGGAGGGGTGGGACCGGCCCGCGGTGCCCGGCGGCGCCCCGAGCGCGGCCCGTCTGAGGCGGGGCCGAGACCGGCCCGCCACCCGGGCGCCACAGGCCGTCCTCCCGCGGCCTGGGCGGCCCGCGGCGCCCGGAGTGTGGCAGTTGCCGGTTATGTAACGCGTGACCTCCCTTCCCCCTCCGCCGTGGCGCGGCCGGCCTGGCCCCGCCGCCCCGGGAGGCGTCGCAAGGACGACTCGCGCCCGCGGCCCTTCCTCCGCGCTCCTCGCAGCCGCCGGAGGACGCCACCCGCGGCCGCGCTCCGACCGCGCCGCAAACTCCTGCCTCCCGCGTCGGCGACCCCGTCGGCCATTCGGCCCGCGCGCCATTCATTCGTGCGCGCCTCGTGTCGTGGGCTCCTCCAAGCCCTGAGGGACGTGAGCCGGGACCAAGCGCCGGGCCCACCGCCTGCCTCCCGCGCGATGTCGGCAGCATAAGCCCATACCACCCCATCCTTCATGGGATTCCGAATTGGTGTCGGAATAGCTGAAGGCAGTTTTTATTCTCTGATTTTGCCTTATTTGTCCGTTGCCTTAATTTGCCCTGCATCTTTCCCCAACTGTCCTTACTACTGCCCCTTTTCACACCAGTACTTACTGTTGAAATGACTCAGCCCCTGTGTAAGACGGGAAGGGAAATCTTACATATCTCAACAGCTTTTTACTTGAACCCACTTTGGAAAGAAAAGCCTTAATATGTATCACTTTAATTGACTCCCCCTTGTTAGGAAAAATTGCAGATGGTGTAGATCTAGTGTTTCTGTCTTCCATGTCCTCTCAGGCCATGTAGAATAGGAATGGTGTCATTTAAGTGAAAATAATGTAGGCAAGCATATACCATAAAAGGGCTTGTAACTAACTGTTAACGACTTTATGTAACTCTTCTTTATTTATGTGTGTCTCTCTGGCCTCTCCACTTTTAGGCTTCTAGAATTAACCATTTCCTCTTTAGGAAGGGTAGGACATACCATAATCTTGGTTCTTCCAGTTGAGTACTGTTGGGGGTACTTGTCTACCTGTTTTCCAAACGTCCATCTTCCCCACAGTTTTATGTTAGCCAGTTGCTAGCTTGTTCCCATCTATGCTTAACTATGCTGGACTCTTCAAAGCTCACCTAAAAGTCCCTCCTCTTCTAGGAATCCTCCTCTGGTTCAAGAGGAGCCCATCCATTTAATTCTCAGGTTATTTGTTTGTCAGATTCTGTGTGGTAGGATGATTATGTTTTTATCCACATAATCTCTATTTTGCAGGTCTCTTGAGGGCAGAGTCTGTACCTGTCTTTTGTCCTTAGAACTTTACCCGTATTTTATGATTAAACAATACATATTTGTCCCCCCCCCCACCCCCGCAACACTCTTTCAGGGTTAATTTCTATGAAGTCTCAAGTAGAAAATAATTTTTCAAAATAATGAGAATGTGTAAGATCATTCCATTTTTCCTACCCCCAACTTCGAAACTCAGATTCTACCTAAGAGAAATCCTTACCAGCAACAAGCTAGTCATTGATAATAAATTACGAAGACTATATATAATGTATATTTGATAGGCCTTTTTTTGATAGCTGCTATAGGTAAAAGACAAACTTTGGAGTTAGATGTATATTTAAATTCTGCCTCTGCCCATTATTAGCTGGGACAATTGACCTTGGACAGTTTAAAGTTACTAATATCTCTGCTTTTTTTCTGTCTGTAGAATGAAGACATTTCTAACCTTGAGTAGCTGAGGATTAAATGACTTCTTAAATGTAAGGCATCTAGCGAATCCCTTGTACTTAGTAATGCTCAAGTAAATACATGTTCCCTCTGGTACACCTCTTCATTACAACTCACAATCTAGAATGGGCCAGGATGTGCTGGAGACAAAACATGAGTAGAAAGTTAATCAGAAGAGGTGATGGGTACCTCTTCTTGTTTCCAAATAAACGAATGAGCCCCAAACTAAAGAGCAGTGAAGTTCTTTCTCTCAAGAATGTATGAGTGTGTGTGGCATAAAGCATCGAGTATATTAAGCAGAACATTTATAAATGAAATACCTTCTAATAAAAGATCTTCCTTTATAGCACCAACTGAAGCATTAACATGCATATAAAAAAGGAATCTGATTTTTTTCAAAGTGAAGCAGAATGGGGATGAGGGAAGGAGGAATATAAAAGTCTTTTTTAGAGACAGGTTGCATACTCCCTTTTAGTAGTATCTCATTTAGTTATAACTAGTACACAAATCCTAGTCTCACTTCCAGTCTCTTCCTTAAACTGTTGTAACTGTGCCTTCCCAGTGTCCCTATTTCACTTGCACCTTCCTGTCTGGTCCCCACAGAACCAGCCGAGTGATCATTATAAAGACATGAATCCATATATTGTCATTCTCTTGCTCAGAATCCTCCAGAAGCTTCTTGTTGCTCTATGTATTGACTCAAGAGCTCCTTACCACAGGCGGTCGGGGCATTCAGTGATTTGGCTGCTGTCACTTCTAACCTTGCTGCGTGACTCTTCATCACCCTGGCCCTGTCCCATGATCCTTTCGCTGGTTGTTGAACAAACCAAACTTTTCCTGTCTCAAGGAGGTTATACTTGCAGTTCTAGCTGGACCACCCTTCCTCCCAGTGGTTATCTTGCCTTTACATCTTCTGCTTCCTGCTCACATGTCATTGCCACACAGTGGCTTTCCCTGATCCCTAAAATAGGAGCCAGCCCCTCCTTCTGTCACTTTGATACCCTCATTCTGCTTTATTTTTCTTAATAGCATTTACTACTAGGTGAAGATACACTATTCACTCATGTATTGATTTCCTGTTAGACTTGTTTTCTCCTTGGCTGCCTCCTTAGGAGGGGGCAGAGGCTTGTCTGACTTGTCCATAGCTCTATCCCATGTTTATAACTGTACCTGACACATAGTAGGCTCACAGGCAAACTCATTAAGTGAATGAATGGTATAGGTGACACTTAAACATTGGTTCTGGAATCAGACAGCCTAGGTTAGAATTCCTGGTGTTATTCACTGACCGTAGTCCTGGGCAGGTTACTATCTTTGGTGCCTGTTTGCTCATCTGTAAGGTAGGGACTCTAATAATACCTTCCTCATAGGATTATAGTAATAATTGAGTTAAATACAGAAATTCTTTAAACAGGGTTATTTTATGATTTTTTAAAAACTATTTGAAATTAGCTTAGAGTATTCATTTAGAATTTTGTGTTTTTGCATGAGATAAAGGTGCAGTCATTGAATTTTGTATTTCTTTTGCTGAATGTTTTTTGGCTACCACAGTTACATTTATGGAACTCTTTTTTAAAATAAATATATTTTGTGGATGTCCAGAACGGATTGAAAAATAAACTGCAGAGAATGGTGACTAGTATTTGGTCTTAATGTATAAGTCAGTTTTTTTTATTCCTAGGTCTGTAGAAGGTGCTAAGAGTGATTATCTCAACAGCCACTCACCAGAGTTGCTTTTACATCTTTCCCTTTGAAGTTATACTGGAGATACTATTGTGATGATGAAAGGATTTGTTGTAGGCTGAAGACAGGAAAATCCTTGACAATCCAGTTGAAGTATGACTCTAGTATTTGGGAAAGGAGAGATCTGTTATCATCTTTAGGATGTTCAATTTCTGCCTTTCATTAATGGGGTTCCCTGCTCCCCAGTTGTGTTTGGTTCTTAATTAGAGCTTACAGTAATTCAGTTATACTTCATTTCTTCTTTTTCCTTTCTGTTCATAAAGTGACTTGTTTTTTCTTTAGCATTTACCACAAATAGAGAATTGAGGACAAATGATAACTTTGTAATAATAGAAGCTTCGAGCTAAAGCAACGTGAATTAGTCTTAGAAACTAAGATTCAGCCTATAGTAATTGCACTTGCATAACACCAGTTATTTTTACTCTGTCTACTTGTCTTTAGTAAATACCACTTGGTAGGAACATTATATTTTATTTGATTTCTCAATCTGAACTTTAACCAATAAGATTCTAAACTTTGGGCCTGACACTTAAAAAAAAATACTACTTCTCTATGTAATATTTTTTCCAAAATTCAATAATAATTGACAAATTATTAAGTATTTGCTGTGTGTTAGGCTCTTTGCTAAGTGCAGTGTTTCACTTAATATTCACAATTACCATATAAAGTAGGCAAGGTTACAAAGTAACAGATTTATAGAGATGGATGTTACTTAGGTCACACAGGTAAGAAAGGAGCCAGGATTTCAGCTGATTCCATATCCTGAAGTCATAACCACTTTGCTCTAAGGCACATAGAAACAAGGTTTCTGTTTGGAAACTTTCCATTTATGTGTGTTACTCCTCTTAACTACTGGTAGTATCATCATCTTCTGTTGAATAAGTTTTTTTTTTGGATTTAACTACTACTGTACTTCTATATTCTGTATGAAATATTTAATGGGCTGATATGCAAAAATCATTTTTGTTCTTTTTTTTAAAAAGTCATTAAAAAGTTAGCATCACATGTATCATCGTAGGTCAGCTTTGTAAACAGTTTGAAAAAGGTTTGCTTATAATAAATTTGATGCATCAGATTTAAGAAAACGTGAATGTCTTAATATTTGCTTAAAGCTAAAATGAGTCAGTTAATAAGTAAATAGTTAATAAAATTAATGATGTGTTTCTGCTCATTATGGGGCAAATCTCTTGTTTATCTTTGTTTTTAATAAGTAAGGAGGGACATGTTGATGGTATATGTTTTTACACCATGGTAAGCTTTAATGATTTTTGTCATCTAATCTACAAGACCTAAAATTTGAAGAACATCTAAATTATGAGTTGTTGCCTTCTTAACACTTAAGAAAATTGGGAATGTCCATGCTATAATGAACCTTACAGATTCTGTAGGCCATACCCTTATATATACTTAGAGGAGAATGAGACCCAGAAAGTCTTTTAACTGAAAAAGGGGAAAAGTAGGCTAGAACCTAGGGTTGGTTTGTTTTGGTTTGGTTTTTTTGACTGTAAGGCCTTTTTTTTCTGCTACACTAAACTGCTCCCTTCATTACCCAGGGAAAGACCAGTGCATGTTTAGCATCTCATGTTCAAGAGGGTAGAGATTGAACAATATACTCTTATAAATTTATGATGTAAAGTCTTGAGGGTTTTTTAAGTTATTGCTTCTTGTACTTAATGTAGTTAGAAATTATTCCTTTTCAAGTAGACAGGTAGCTGCCTTAAGCACATAGCATTGTTTGAGAATTTTAAAGACCAGTGTGGCCTCATGGCTTCATGCTTGAATTAAAAGATTAGAGATGGGAATAAAAAAGAAAAAAAAGATTAGAGATGGGCAGAAAATTTGGTTGTGTTGTGAATAGTTTGTACTTGAACTCAGTATCTGAGTAACCAAAATGTTGCTTGTTGGCTTCAGACATTCCTGATCATAACCAAGGCTAACATGAGTTTTTTGGAGGTTTGCTCAGAAACTAATAGCTGAATCTTACATTTCCTAAACTGCATCATTTCTTCATTTGAGATTACTAAGAATGGAGTTAATATATTTGTATCATGTAGGCACTAATCTTAATTATGTAACTGAAATTATAGTTATGATTTAGATTCCTTGCTCTTTTAAATGCTTTTAATGGAAGTTCTGAATTTTATCTTAAAATAATCTCTATTTCTTGATTACTTAATTGGCTATTTGAAGCCTTTTAAAAAATGTAAGCTGAACAATCCTGGTTTAAAAAATATTTTAATGATTTCTTCTTTAATATTTTTGAGAACATAACCAAAAAAAGTCCTTTGCCTTTTGTAATGCTTTATGTCTTAAAAAGTGCTTTCAATTGATCTTTTCTCATTCACTTCTCATAAAAGAGAGGTAGGAAAGTATATCCTATTTTATAGCTGCGGTGTGATCCTGGCACTTCTCAGAGTTAGGGCAGACATCACAGGGTAAGGGCACAGTCCACAAGACTCTCCTCACTTCAGAATCTAGCTGCAAGCTTCAGGGCTTCAAGGCCATCTGCATTTCTGGCCAACTGTAGTTCCCACTGTTCACTCAGATTTGATAATTTGCCAGAATAACTCAGAATCAGAAAGTGCTGTACTTGCAATTATAGTTTTATTATAAAGGATACAAATCAGGACCAGCCAGATGAAGAGATACAGAGGTCTGGGAGGGTCTCAAACATGAAGCTTCCATGGCCTTAGGACATGCTGTTCTCCTTCCCTATCAATGTATGATTACCAACCTGCGAAGTTCATCCAAGCCTTAGCATCCAGTTCTTATTGGAGTTTATTACATAGGCGTGATTGAATCATTGGCCACATAGTTGAATTCAGTGTCCAGCTTTTGGGGTTCCATATGACTTTTTGAACTGTTTGCTCTAATTCATTGAAGAATGCTGTTGGTATTTTGATAGGGACTGCCTTGAATCTGTAGATTGCTTTAGGCAGGATGGCAATTTTGACAATATTAAGTCTGCCTATCCATGAGCATGGGATGTGTTTCCATTTATTGGTATCTTTTTTTTTTACTTCATTTTATGTATGTATGTTTTAATTTGGTATCATTGATGTACAATTACATGAGCAACATTATGGTTACTAGACTCCCCACATTATAAATTCCCACCACCTACACCATTACAGTCACTATCCATCAGTGTAGTAAGATGGTATAGAAAACCTACTTGTCTTCTCTGTGTTATACTGCCTTCCATGACCCTCCCCCCTACATTATGTGTCTAATTGTAATGCCTCCTTCCCCCCCCTTATCCTTCCCTTCCCACCCACCTTCCCCAGTCCCTTTCCCTTTGGTAACTGTCAGTCCATTCTTGGGTTCTGTGAGTCTGCTGCTTTTTGTTCCTTCAGTTTTTCCTTTGTTCTTATACTCCACAGATGAGTGAAATCATTTGATACTTGTCTTTCTTCACCTGGCTTATTTCACTGACCATAATACCCTGTAGCTCCATCCATGTTGTTGAAAATGGTAGGATTTGTTTTCTTCTCATGGCTGAATAATATTCCATTGTGTATATGTACCACTTCTTTATCCATTCATCTGCTGATGGACACTTAGGTTGCTTCCATTTCTTGGCTGTCGTAAATAGTGTGTGATATACATAGGGGTGCATCTGTCTTTTTCAAACTAGAGTGCTGCATTCTTAGGGTAAATTCCTAGGAGTGGAATTCCTGGGTCAAATGGTATTTCTATTTTGAGTTTTTTGAGGAGCCTCCATACTGCTTACCACAATAGTTGAACTAATTTACATTCCCACCAGCAGTCTAGGAGGGTTCCACTTTCTCCACATTCTCGCCAATATTTGTTGTTGCTTGTCTTTTGGATGGTGGCCATCCTTACTGGTGTGAGGTGATATCTCATAGTGGTTTTATTTTGCATTTCTCTGATGATTAGCGATATGGAGCATCTTTTCATGTACCTGTTGGTCATCTGAATTTTTTCTTTGGAGAAGTGTCTATTCATATCCTCTGCCCATTTTTTAATTGGATTATATGCTTTTTGGGTGTTGAGGTGCATGAGCTCTTTATATATTTTGGATGTCAACCCTTTATTGGGTATCTCATTTATGAATATATTCTCTCATACTGTAGGGTATCTTTTTGTTCTACTGATGGTGTCCTTTGCTGTACAGAAGCTTTTTAGTTTGATATAGTCCCATTTGTTCATTTTTACTTTTGTTTCCCTTGCCCAGGGAAATATGTTCATGAAGAAGTTGCTCATGTTTATGTCCAAGAGATTTTTACCTATGTTTTTTTCTAAGAGTTTTATGGTTTCATAACTTATATTTGGGTCTTTGATCCATTTTTTTTGTTGTTGTTATCATTAATCTACAATTACATGAAGAACACCATGTTCACTAGGCTCCCCCCCTCACCAAGTCCCCTGTCTTTGATCCATTTTGAGTTTACTTTTGTGTATGGAGTTAGACAGTAATCCAGGTTTTTTCTCTTAAATGTAGCTGTCCAGTTTTGCCAATACCAGCTGTTGAAGAGACTGTCATTGTCCCATTGTATATCCATGGCTCCTTTATCGTATATTAATTGACCATATATGCTTGGGTTTATATCTGGGCTCTCTATTCTGTTCTGTTGGTCTATGGGCCTGCTCTTGCGCCACTACTAAATTATCTTGATTACTGTGGCTTTGTAGTAGAGCTTGAAGTTGGGAATCGAGATCCCCCGCTCCAGCTTTATTCTTCCTTCTCCTGATTGCTTTGGCTATTCGGGGTGTTTTGTGGTTCCATATGAATTGTAGAACTATTTGCCCTAGTTCTCTGAAGAATGCTGTTGGTATTTTGATAAGGATTGCTTGACTCTGTAGATTGTTTTAGGCAGAATGGCCATTTTGACAATATTAATTCTTCCTACCCAACTAAGAGCATGGGATGAATTTCCATTTATTAGTGTCCTCTTTAATTTCTCTTAAGAGTGTCTTGTAGTTTTCAGGGTATAGGTGTTTCACTTCTTCGGTTACATTTATTCCTAGGTATTCTATTGTTTTTAATGCAATTGTGAATGGAATTGTTTTCCTGATTTCTCTTTCTGCTAGTTCATTAGTGTATAGGAATGCAACAGATTTCTGTTTATTAATTTTGTATCCTGCAACTTTGCTGAATTCAGATATCAGGTGTAGTAGTTTTGGAGTGGATTCTTTAGGGTTTTTTTATGTACAATATTATGTCATCTGCAAACAGGGACAGTTTGACTTCTTCCTTACCAATCTGGATGCCTTTTATTTCTTTGTGTTGTCTGATTGCTGTGGCTAGGACCTTCAGACCTATGTTGAATACAAGTGGTGAGCATAGACATTCTTGTCTTGTTCCTGATCTTAGAGGAAAAGCTTTCAGTTTTTCACTGTTAAGTATGATGTTGGCTGTGGGTTTGTCATATATGGCCTTTATTATGTTGAGGTACTTGCCCTCTATACCCACTTTGTTGAGAATTTTTATCATGAATGGATGTTGAATTTTGTCGAATGCTTTTTCACCATCTCTGGAGATGATTATGTGTTTTTTGTCCTTTTGGTTGATGTGGTGGATGATGTTGATGGAATTTTTAATATTGTACCTTTCTTGCAACCCTTGAATAAATCCTACTTGATCATGATGGATGATCTTTTTGATGTATTTTTGAATTTGGTTTACTAATATTTTGTTGAGTATTTTTGCATCTATGTTCATCAGGGATATTGGTCTGTAATTTTCTTCTTTGTGGTTTCTTTTCCTGGTTTTGGTATCAGAGTGATGCTGGCCTCATAGAATGAGTTTGGAAGTATTCCCTCCTCTTCTACTTTTTGTAAAACTTTAAGGAGGATGGGTGTTAGGTCTTCACTAAATGTTTGATAAAATTCACTGGTGAAGCCCTCTGTTCCAGCAGTTTTGTTCTTGGGTAGTTTTTTGATTACCAATTCAATTTTGTTGCTGGTAATTGGTCTGTTCAGGTTTTCTGTTTCTTCCTGTATCGGCCTTGGAAGGTTGTATTTTCCTAGCAAGTTGTCCATTTCTTCTAGGTTATCCAGTTTGTTAGCATACATTTTTTCATAGTATTCTCTTAATACTTCTTTGTATTTCTGTGGTGTCTGTAATGATTTTTCCTTTCTCATTTCTGATTCTGTTTCTGTGTGTAGACTCTCTTTTTTTCTTGATAAGTCTGACTAGGGGTTTATCTCTTTTGTTACTTTTCTTAAAGAACTAGCTCCCTCTTTCATTGATTCTTTCTGTTGTTTTATTCTTCTTGATTTTATTATGTCTCTCCTTCTACTGACTTTAGGCCTCATTTGTCCCTCTTTTTCTGGTTTCATTAATTGTGTTTATACTGTTCATATGGGATTGTTCTTTCCTGAGGTAGTCCTGTATTACAATATACTTCCCTCTTAACATGGCCTTTGCTGCGTCCCACAGATTTTGCAGTGTTGAATTATTGTTGTCATTTGTCTCCATGTATTGCTTGATCTCTTTTTTTTTTTTTTTTTTTTTTTGGTCATTGATCCATTGATTATTTAGGAGCATGTTGTTGGGCCTCCATGTGTTTTTGGGCTTTTTTGTTTTCTTTGCCTTATTTATTTCTCATTTCATACCTTTCTGGTCTAAGAAGCTGGTTGGTACAATTTCAATCTTATTGAAATTACTGAGACTCTTTTTGTTGCCTAGTATATGATCTGTTCTGGAAAATGCTCCATGTGCTCTTGAGAGGAGTGTGTATTCTGCTGTTTTTGGGTGTAGTGTTCTGTAGATGTTTATTAGATCTATCTGTTCTAATGTGTTGCTCAGTGCCTCTGTCTCCTTATTTTCTGTCTGGTTGATCTGTCCTTTGGAGTGAGAGGTGTGTTAAAGTTTCCTAAAGTGAATGCACTGCGTTCTTTTTCCCCTTTTAATTCTGTTAGTATTTGTTTCACATATGTAGGTCCTCCTGTGTTGAGTGCATAGATATTTATAATGGTTATATCCTCTTGTTGGACTGACCCTATATTTGTTTTTAGAGTCCTAAAATGGTGTAGTAGCTTAATTGTCATTTGGAATTTTAGCTCAATTTGAGGATACTAGCAGTTGAATATTACATTGTTGAAGGTTTATGATGTTCTTTATGCTCAGTAGGAAATCTTATTTCTGGTTGTCTCTTAAAAGTAATACTTCGTTCTCTTGGAATTCACTGTTTCTCAGACATAGAATCTATTAAAGTTTAGAAAACTGAGTAAACTTACACTGAGTAAGACTTCTGTTGTCTTTTGAAGAATGTAGCATCTCCTTAGAATGTCATATCATCTTAAAAACCAGCAGTTTTTGTTGTTGCCTTAGATACAGGATGTTGGCATAAAACAAGGGAAAGAGTCCAGAAAGTGTAACAGTGGCAATTTCTTAAACATTCTGCTCCCTCTGTTTTCACTTGCAGTCGCATTTAATATAAGCATAGGTTAAAAAAAAAGAGATTTGTGACAGATGGAACTGGTGACAAATCTAGAAAAGAGTGAGTTACACAATATTTTTGAATTGCCATTACTCAGAGGGATTTGTTTTTCACTGTATGTCATGTGTGCCAGCCTACCGTGTGAGTTTCGAAGGCTTGATGTGTTGTATGGATTGCACAAGAGGGCTTCTGCTGAGACAGACAGATACACCTTGCTGTGGAGTAGTCTCAAGAGCCAGATCTTCCCAGTCTGTTTACAACCATTCCCATCCTCTGTCATTTGGATACACAAACTCACACTTCATTTCCTAACTTTCAAAAAATTAAATTTCAAACTTAGCATGCTATTTAGGGACTTGTTATATTTCCTGAACTACCTATTAGTTCATCTGTCATCACTACTTCTGTCCATATGTCAGTCCCAAACTGTTGCCTTAGCATCTTTTTCTTTTGTTTTCTTTTGATCATGAAATTTCCTTCTTCCTAATGTCCTTCTTCCTGAAATACCCCTTTCCCTCTCTGGTCCTTAAAATCTTACTCATTCTTCTCAGCTCAGCTCCATCCCTACAGTCAAGTCTTCCTTGATCTCTTCTCCAACATGGGATTTATTATTGCTTTCTCTGTACACTTACTGTTTTGTCATTGCCTCTTATGTAGGCTTCTGTAGATGTGTTTCATGCAGATCTCTTTTCTCTAATAGATAACCTTGGATTGTGGCTAATAAACATTTTACTCACCTTGAAAACTGCAAATTACAGTAAATACTCTGTGAATGTGGAGTAAACTATTAGATCAGACCTGGAGTTTGGTGTGGAGAGAGGCACAGGACAGGAGAGACCTTGTTACTTATAATCTAATCAGAACCTTCAGCTGGTGAGTTGTATTTCTCCTGTTGGGAAATTCTTTGTAGGTGGTGCCCAGTGCCAGTCGTAGCCCCTATCTTTCTACTTAGTGTGTATACTCTGTCTCATTATCTCTGAACTTTGTACTTGGCTCTGTTCTCAATTACCACTCCAGATATTACAGGCAACACCAGCGGTTCCCAAAGTATGTGTCTCAGACTGCTGCTTCAGCATTACCTAAGAACTTTTTAGAAATGCAGATTTCAGGCCCTGCTCCAGACCTACTGAATGAGAAACTTGAGTTCGCACCCTGTTTTTTTAAAATTTGGTATCATTAATATACAATTACATGAGCAGCATGTGGTTACTAGATTCCCCCCATTATCAAGTCCCCACCACATACCCCATTACAGTCATTGTCCAACACTGTAGTAAGATGCTGTAGAGTCACTACTTGTCTTCTCTGTGCTGTACTGCCTTCCCTGTGCCCCCCCATTACATTATGTGTGCTAATCGTAATGCCCCTTATTCCCCTTCTCCCTCCCTTCCCACCCCTCCCACCCCCTCCAGTCCCTTTCCCTTTGGTAACTGTCAGTCCATTCTTGGGTTCTGTGAGTCTGCTGCTGTTTTGTTCCTTCAGTTTTATCTTTGTTCTTATGCTCCACAGATGAGTGAAATCATTTGGTACTTGTCTTTTCTCCACCTGACTTATCTTACTGAGCATAATACCCTCTAGCTCCATCCATATTGTTGCAAATGGTAGGATTTGTTTTCTTATGGCTGAATAATATTTCACTGTGTATATGTACCACATCTTCTTTGCTCATTCATCTACTGATGGACACTTAGGTTGCTTCCATTTCTTGGCTAATGTACATAGTGCTGCGATAAACATAGGGGTGCATATGTCTTTTTCAAACTGGGCTCCTGAATTCTTAGGGTAAATTCTAGGAGTGGAATTCCTGGGTCAAATGGTATTTCTATTTTTAGTTTTTTGAGGAACCTCCATATTGCTTTCCACAATGGCTGAACTAATTTATATTCCCACCAGCAGTGTAGGAGGGTTCCCCTTTCTCTGCATCTTTGCCAGCATTTGTTGTTCCTGTTCTTTTCTATATTGGCCATCCTAACTGGTGTGAGGTGATATCTCATTGTGGTTTTAATTTCCATTTCCCTGATAATTAGCAATGTGGAGCATCTTTTCATGTACCTGTTGGCCATCTGAATTTCTTCTTTGGAGAATTGTCTTTTCATATCCTCCGCCCATTTTTTAATAAGGTTATTTGCTTTTTGGGTGTTGAGGTGTATGAGTTCTTATATATTTTGGATGTTAACCTCTTATCAGATATATCATTTACAAATATATTCTTCCATACTATAGGATGCCTTTTTGTTCTGCTGATAGTGTCCTTTGCTGTACAGAAGCTTCTTAGTTTGATACAGTCCCATTTGTTCACTTTTTATTTTGTTTCCCTTGCCCGAGGAGATGTGTTCAAAAAAAAAGTTGCTCATGCTTATATTCCAGAGATTTCTGCCTGTGTTTTCTTCTAAGAGTTTTATCGTTTCATGACTTACATTCAGGTCTTTGATCCATTTTGAGTTGACTTTTGTGAATGGGGTTAAACAATAATCCAGTTTCATTCTCTTGCATATAGCTGTTGAGTTTTGCCAACACCAGCTGTTGAAGAGGCTGTCATTTCCCCATTGTATGTCCATGGCTCCTTTATCGTATACTAATTGACCATATATGCTTGGGTTTATATCTGGGCTCTCTTGTCTTTTCCATTGGTCTATGGGTCTGTTCTTGTGCCAGTACCAAATTGTCTTGATTACTGTGGCTTTGTAATAGAGCCTGAAGTCAGGGAGTGTAATCCCTCTCCCCCACCCCCCGCTTTATTCTTCTTTCTCAGGATTGCTTTGGCTATCCTACAGTCTGTTTTAACAGTCTCCAAATGATTCTGATCCGTGCTCAAGTATGAGAACCACTGTTTAAGATAAGAGTCCCCGGTTTGCTATTATGTCTTTTATTCTCCAGCCAGGTTCTGTCTGTTAGTAAACTTCTGTGGCCTTTGGAATTCTTGATAGGCTGCAACCTTGAGCTTTTCTACAGATTATCATTTGGTTTTGCTGTGGGCATATACCACTTCTTTGTGAAGGTTACTGGCTTTTTACTTCTTTTTCTGAATGCTTTTTATCATATCGTCTCCAGGACATTCTTTTGTTTTCCTCAGTACCTTGATCCTTCCTTTCGGACATGCTGCTTTGAGATGCATGTGAAATATCCTAGTGGAGATGTTTAATAAGCAGTTGGACCATGTGATTTAGAGTTCAGAAAGTCAGGAGAATTGAGGGAAGGTGTTTGGAAACCAGTTAATTATGCTTCTCTCTGGAAGCCAGAGAAGGCAGTTCTTTGTACTTTATATTAAAATGGTGTTTTAATTTCTTTCCTTTCCCTTCTATGGAAATCTGTAATTACAGGAAGAAAATTATGATTCTTTTAGAACCCCTCCTTCAGCTTGTATTCAGTTGACTGATTTTGTTAAATCAATCATCTTTTTGTATTTTTTTTTTGTTATAAATAACCAAGAGGATATGAAGAGAAAATTCTCTTATTGAATTGTTTGGGCTAGAAAACTAATTTTTAACAGGGTCAACCTCAAACTGGGACATGACAAGTAGTTGTTACACATTTTCAGTTTTAATGTATCCAGATTTTTTTCTTATGCATCTTCTTGTTTGTCTCTCTTTATCTGTGTAGTTTATTTAAATATTCACTGTAAATCATAATACTAAAATGCTGAAATGTAGTTACATTCATTAGGGTATGTGTTAAGTTGCTCCCAACAGAGACTTCAGAACACAGTAATGTGAACAATAATGAAATTTTTCTCTTTCCTGTAGTAGGTGGGCCATTTATAGTGGGTGAATGAGTGCTCTTTTTCTTGTTTTTTTAGTTCATGGTGCCAGGTTCCTTCTGTTTGCTTACCCACCCCCTAGGGTATTGTCCTTCCTTAGGCTTGAAGCCAAGTTACCTCACAGCTGTATTCCAGAAAAAAAAGTAAACAACTTCCTTTAAGAATGATAAAGATTTTTGTACACATCACTCTGCTCTTATCTCATTGGCCAGAACTTAGTCACATGGCCACTCCTGATTTTAAAGGAGCCTAGGAAATGTAGTCTGAAGTTGGTAACCCTGTACCCCACTAAGAGGAGGTGAGAGAGGTGTTCTGTTACTGAAAGAAAGGGAGAATGAATATGGGAGGACTTGTCATTCTGCCACTTGAGAGTTTGGGTGTTTGAAGACCACCCTCACTTCTGACACCAGATAAAGTTTGGGGATCTCTAACAACACCCTCAGGTTCAGTAATTCACTAAAAAGACTCTGAACTCTTGAAAGCCTTTGTGCTCATAGTTAAGATTTATTATGGTGAAGGATAAAACGAGCCAAGGGAACAGGTGCATGGGGCACACAGGGGAGTGCCACATGTGGGACTTGAAATTGTCTTGTCCCAGTGGAATCTGGGATAGTGCTAACTTGTGGCAGTGACGAGTGACAGTACACACAGAGTATTGTCAGCTCTGGGAGCTCACCCAATCCTTACTGTTCAGAGTTTTTTTGGAGTTTGGTCATATAGATGTGGTTGACCTTTTGTCCCCAGCCCCTTGGGAGATTGGTAGTGCATGGCCTGAAGCTTCCACCATAAATCACATTGTTAGAGACTCTCTGGAGTGGCTTATTGCCCCTACATAAACAAAGACATCAGGCAGGACATTCCCAGGGCTTAGAGATAACTCCCAGGAACCAAGTGCAGAGGCTAAGACCTCTCTTTGATCAAGGTTAATTCTTTACTAGAGAGCCACATCTGTGGATAGGCACATTTTTTCCCCCAAAGTATAGAAACAATTGCATAATAGGTATGCTTTCATCTTAAAAGCCTTTTTTTTTTTTTAATGGATAGATACATAGAATCATACACATTTTAAAAAACACAAGAGACTAGGATTTGTCAGATCCAGCTCTATCCACAAATGGAAGAACTGAGACCTGACTGTGTGGGACTTGGTTAAGGTTAGAGAACCAGTTAAAGTTGTACTGCCTCTGGGTCTCTAGTATTGACTGTGGAGTTTACACTTGGGGTCTAGATGGAACCTATTTGTAGGTCCTGTTTTCCTCCTTAGTCCTTCTGTTACATGTATGGCAGCTACTGTGCCTCACCCAGACAGGTGCAAGATTCTCAGCATCTATTTTATTGAATTGTATTAGGCTAGTTCAGTTCAATAGAAGTGTTCTTACTCACTTTTCAGAGGTTTACTATATTCGTGGCATTGTTTATTTCTCCAGTGAAGATTTGGAGCCATAATGTTAGACAAGATAACTGTGATTTTGTACCACAAACAACAGTCCAACATTATCAGACGTTTTAGCCATTCTACCCAAGAAGGCAGCTATGTGCAAAATGACTAGTACTTGGCCTTCCTGTTCCATAGATGTGTTATAAAGATAAATAGAAGATGTAAAGACCCCCTTTGAAAAATGAAAGCACTATGGAAATACAAGATGTTACTAGTATTGTGTTTAAATTTTAAAAATTTAAGTTCAAATGTTAAAAGTGTAAGGAGTACTGAAAGGAATATAAAATCTCAGTCAACAGGTGAATATTTTAAAGGATGGTGAGAATATAGGTGAGAATTTCCCCCCCTTCCCTTTTCTGTTTCCTGTATTTTCTCAGTTTTCTGCAGTAAACATGTAGTACTTTTATAAATAGAGCAGGAAAAACTATTTTTGAGAAGAATCACCTAGCAAGACTGAATAGTGGCAGCATGACAAAGCAGTGTATAAAACACACATCACAGATTGGGAGGATAATGGAGAATGCCTCAAGAAAAGATGGCAAGATCAGACTCACTTCTAGCAGAGGTGTACATACCCAAGCCTATAATTTGTTGTTTGGAAAATGCTGTATATATTGCTGCCACTTTTATTTGGTGGATTAAAGTTCTTTGAATTCTGTGTTTATTTGGTGTTGATCAAGGTGGTATCTCATACAATGCAGGAATTGTTCCATGGCAGCAGAAAAAAATTGGTAATAGGAAAATGTTTCAAAATATTGAAGGTGAAAAAACCAGGTAAAAATGTTTTAAATAAGAATTCTTTTAGGTTAGGAGTATTAGCTGGTGCAAATATCTTGACATTTATTTTTATATATTTTTCAGTTATTTTAAATACATGAAATACACACTGTAATGTTCTTAGGATGTGAACTGTCAGCTTGGCATAGCGACCCTAAAAGCAAGTAAAAACATACCTTGTTTTGTTGTGCTTGGCTTTATTTCATTTTTCACAAATTGAAGTTTGTGGCAACCTGGCATCAAGCAAGTCTGTCCATTTTTCCAATAGCATTTGCTCACTTCATGTCTTTGTGTTACAATTTCATAATTCTTGCAATATTTCAAACATTTCATTGTATTTGCTTTGGTGATCTGTGATCCACGACCTCTGGTGTTACTATTGTAATTATTCTGGTTTGCCACAAACTGCACCCAGGTAAGATGGTGAACTTGATAAATAATGGTGATATGTTCTGACTGCTCTACCAGCCTGCTTTTCCTGTCTCTCTTCCTCTTCTTGAGTCTCCCTGTTCCCTGAGACACAGCGACATTGAAATTGGGCCAGTTAATAATGGCATAATGGCCTCTAATATTGAAGCCCACGACTGAGACCTACTGCTCAGGAAGGAAGAGTCTCGTGTCTCTCACTTTAAATCATAAGCTTAGTGAGAAGGCATGTCGAAAGCCAGCATAGGCTGCCCAGTTAGCCAAGTTGTGAATGTAAGGGAAATTACTTGAAGGAAATTAAAAGTGGTACTCCAGTGAACACATGAATGATAAAAAAGTGAAGTGATGTTACTGCTGATATGGAAGAAGTTTTAGTGGCCTGCGTAGAAGATTGTATTTCCTTAAGCTTCCTATCCAGAGCAAAGCCCTATCTAATTCCTTTTCAGTTCTGGGAAGGCTGGGAGAGCCTTGCACAGGGATGATCTCTATGGCTGAATCAAAACAAAATAAACAGCTGTATTTTTCTAAGTGTTGCATAAGAAGCTGTTTATCTGTCAAAGTGTTTTCCATTTAAGGACAAATAAGAGCTCCTTGGAGCAGGCATTGTCAAACCTCATTAGTGACTGTGCTAGCACTTCACTTACTCAGTCACTTATAAGGGCAATACTTGGTCTTAATAAATTAGTTCTGCAAATGCCTTCTGCTGTCCTCTCCAAGAAAAAAAGTCCCAGATACTGTTATCGAGACTACTTGGAGAAATAGACCTTTTCCTGGCTTTGTACTTCAGTTGAACGCCCAATTGTCCCATTCCCTGTAGCTTGCTAGTCTCCCTGGTCCCAGATATCTGTGGAGTGTTTCCAGTGTCAGAAGTCCTTATTTTTTGTTTTTAAACTTTCTTTACTTATTTTTAAAATTTTATTTTATTAAAAAATCTTTAATTGTGGTAAAGTATATGTAACATAAAATTTACCGACCTAATCATTTTTAAGTGTACAGTTCAGTGGCATTAAGTACATGCACATGGTTGTGTAACCATCACTACCATCCAGCTCCGGAATGCTTTTCAAACCTTGGGTAACTAAACCATGTACCCATTAATAACTGACACCCCAACCCTCTCTCTTCAGCCCCAGGCAACTGCCATTCTACTTTCTAAGAAATTGACTGCTCTGGATATCTCATGTAAGTGGAATCATGCAGTGTTTATGTTTTTGTCACTGACTTTATTTCACTTAGCATAATGTCCTCAAGGTTCAGCCCATGTTGAAGTATTTGTCAGAATTTCCTTTTTAAGGCTGAATAGTATTCCACTGTATTTATATAGTGTACTTTGTTTATCCATTCATCCATTAATAGATACTTGGATCATCCAACCTTTGGGTTGTTGTGCATAATGGCTGCATCATTTTACATTCCTATCAGCAGTGGGTAGGTTTTCCAACTTCCTCACATCCTTGCCAACACTTATTTTCCAGTTTTTTTTTTTGGGTAGACATCCTAATGGGTTATGAGGTAAGTATCTCATTGTAGATTTAATTTGCATTTCTCTAATGAGTAGTGATATTGAGCATCTTTTCATGTGCTTATTGGCTATTTGTATATTTTCTTTAGAGAAATGTATAATTAAATCTTCGGTCCATTTTTTCATCAGTTTATTTTTATTGTTTAGTTTTTGGAGTTCTTTATGTATTCTGGATATTAATCCCTTATCAGATAGATGATTTTTAAAGATTATTCTCCCATTCGGTGGGTTGCCTTTTTACTCAGTTCACTATGTCCTTTTGTTGAATAGCTTTAGATTTTTATATAGTTCAATTTCTTTGTTCTTTTTTTGCCTGTGCTTTTCATGTCATATCCAGGAAATTATTGCCAGATACAATGTCATGAAGCTTTTCTCCTATGTTTTCTTATAAGAATTTTCTTATTTTTAGGTTTTTGATCCATTTTGAGTTAATTTTTTTGTAACATAAGGGTCCAACTTAATTCTTTTGCATGAAGATATCTAGTTTTCCCATCTTCATTTGTCACAAAGACTGCTTTACCTCATTTAAATGGTCATGGAGAAGGCCTTTTAAATACATGTGTTCCTGGGATGGATCATACCTTAAGCTGGTTCTTAACCAGTTCCTTAAATGTTAGAAGAGAATTGACAGCTAAGGTAAAGAAAGAGGCCCTGAAGAGAGAAAGAGGTGTTCAGTAGTGATACGGTAGGGAGGCACTGGTAAACTTGTTTTATTCTAATCTTGTCTCCTGATGGCCCAGGTAGCCACAAGCTGCCTTCTTTGTATTGTGTCATATTCACGAATTGTTGCACAACTGCAATCTGCACATTCATTTATATATTCAAGTTCATTCAGCAACTATTTAAGTAACTTGTAATTGAAGATAGACCAACAGTCATGAGACTGAATAAAAGCCACTCATTACTTGATAGTCAATATCCTTTAGAGTTACAAATATGTAATATTAAGATGAATGATGATGAATAATGTATTTGGACATTGTCTGGATATGCAGTAGGAATTTTCCTGATGTATGAACTGTTTAGAAACTTAAAGCAGTAATTCTTCAGGGAATTTCCTATTTATATGAAAATGAATGCTTCTGGGCCTTAACATATTCCATACGTAGATGTTAAAATCCACCAATAATCATAGTGGACAGAATGAAGTGAGATTTGACTAGCCTCTGAAGACACTCATTAGAAGTCCAGAGTGAGCTGAATACTGTGCTCTAGCCAGAGATGAAATAAAGTTAAAGGGAAAGTATGTAGAGGTAATTTTGATATATTTCTAATAAGCAGGTTCTTCATGAGACACTTCATAGAGTTTTTTTTTTTTTTGAGAGGGCATCTCTCATATTTATTGATCAAATGGTTGTTAACAACCATAAAATTCTATATAGGGGTCTCAATGCACAATCATTAATCAACCCCAAGCCTAATTCTCAACAGTCTCCAATCTTCTGAAGCATAACGAACAAGTTCTTACATGGTGAACAAGTTCTTACATAGTGAGTAAGTTCTTACATGGTGAACAGTACAAGGGCAGTCATATCACAGAAACATTTGGTTTTGATCACACATTATGAACTATAAACAATCAGGTCAAATATGATTATTTGTTTGATTTTTATACTTGATTTATGTGTGAATCCCACATTTCTCATTATTATTATTATTATTATATATTTTTAAATAAAAAGCTGAACTGGTAGGTAGATGCAAGATAAAGGTAGAAAACATAGTTTAGTGCTGTAAGAGGGCAAATGTAGATGATCAGGTGTGTGCCTATAGACTAAGTATTAATCCAAGCTAGACAAGGGCAACAAAACATCCACGGATGCAGAAGATTTCTCTCAAAACAGGGGGTTGAGGTTCTAAGCCTCACCTCTGTTGATCCCCAGTTTCTCACCTGATGGCCCCCCTGCGACTGTGCCTGTCTTAGGTTGTTCCTCCCTTGAGGAATCTTACCCGTCTCTGGCTAACCAGTCATCTTCCGGGGCCATACAGGGAAATGTAAAGTTGGTAAGTGAGAGAGAAGCCATATTGTTTGAAAAGGTTAGCTTTTTACTTCTTTGCAGATTTATGCCCTGTGGCTTCTATGCCCAGCATTTGTCTTGAGGTATCTTTACCACTTGGAAGAATTATGATACTCGGTAATTTCGGTATGAGGCACGAATTCTACTTAAGGGTTGTACTTAGGAAGGAAGAAGAAAACTATAGAAGTAGCAGACGGAAAAAAACATGGGAAGATTGATTATTTCTTTGACATACCTTCTTGTAGAGTAACATAAGCGTGTATAGGTTTTAAACTACTAATTAAATTGTGTACACACCTTAACATAATAGGAATACAGCTACATAACCAAAGCAGACCTACAATTACCAGCCATATCCAGTGAAACCAAGAAAACCAGTTAGGCACCCTAGGCATTTGTGAAAACTTATCAGTGATATGATGGATATTGTCTAACTGAATTCGAATATTTTGAGAAAAATCAGACAAATTAAAATAACATTCCTGGGAACTGTTCACATCCCATATGTTCTTTTAACAGTAGATAGTCTATAGTTGCATGATTTTGGAGCACTGCAACTTGCACTTCTAATTCTTGGTTGAGTTCCGACAGTATAGATCCAGTCAAATTTGTTCTTTTACTGTATGCACAGTCCAGCTTAGATATCTCCTTCTTCATTCCAATGACAAGTCCAGGAACCGGTGGGATGAATGCAGCTACAACTGCAACAGCACCAGGATCTTTGTTGAAGTTTTTGATGATCATCTTCTGGAATGACTTCCAGAGAATGTTGATGTTGGAAGTTCTTCTTCATATTGTATCTTAATTCATTTTCTGGGTAGCCAAATTAGGCTGTGATCCTCTGTATAAACACAAACAAACCCTTTGCCCATACTTTGATATGCCCTTTATACCATTGTGAAAAACTTATTGGAGATCACCACACAGAAACTGCTTTTTTCTTTTTTTTTTTTTAAGAGAAAAGAATATTATCAGAAAAATGTACTTCCATAGCTGATCATCTGACACCCTTTAAATGATCAAAATTAAGTATATTTAAAGCATGCATTAATCGTTGATTTGCAGTTAGTTTTATCCTATCAAGGAGTAATACCCTTTTCTTTCTTTTTTTTTTGTTATCATTAATCTACAATTACATGAAGAATATTATGTTTACTAGGTTCTCCCCTATACCAGGTCCCCCCCACAAACCCCTTTACAGTCACTGTTCATCAGCATAGCAAAATGTTGTAGAATCACTACTTGTCTTCTCTGTGTTGTACAGCCCTCCCCTTTCTCCCCCCCACCCACTATGCATACTAATTATAATACCCCCTTTCTTCTCCCCCCCCTCCTTATCCCTCCCTACCCACCCATCCTCCCCAGTCCCTTTCCCTTTGGTACCTGTTAGTCCATTCTTGGGTTTTGTGATTCTGCTGCTGTTTTGTTCCTTCAGTTTTCCTTTGTTCTTATACTCCACATATGAGTGAAATCATTTGGTACTTGTCTTTCTCCGCCTGGCTTATTTCACTGAGCATAATACCCTCTAGGTCCATTCATGTTGTTGCAAATGGTAGGATCTGTTTATTTCTTATGGCTGAGTAATATTCCATTGTGTATATGTACCACATCTTCTTTATCCATTCATCTACTGATGGACATTTAGGTTGCTTCCATATCTTGGCTATTGTAAATAGTGCAGCGATAAACATAGGGGTGCATCTGTCTTTTTCAAACTGGAGTGCTGCATTCTTACAGTAAATTCCCAGAAGTAGAATTCCTGGGTCAAATGGTATTTCTATTATGAGCATTTTGAGGAACCTCCATACTGCTTTCCACAATGGTTGAACTAATTTACATTCCCACCAGCAGTGTAGGAGGGTTCCTCTTTCTCCACAACCTCGCCAACATTTGTTGTTGTTTGTCTTTTCGATGATGGCAATCCTTACTGGTGTGAGGTGATATATCATTGTGGTTTTAATTTGCATTTCTCTGATGACAAGCGATGTGGAGCATCTTTTCATGTGTCTGTTGGCCATCTGTATTTCTTTTTTGGAGAACTGTCTGTTCAGTTCCTCTGCCCATTTTTTAATTGGATTATTTGTTTTTTGTTTGTTGAGGTGTGTGAGCTCTTTATATATCTTGGACGTCAAGCCTTTATCGGATCTGTCATTTATGAATATATTCTCCCATACTGTAGGGTTCCTTTTTGTTCTATTGATGGTGTCTTTTGCTGTACAGAAGCTTTTCAGCTTAATATAGTCCCACTTGTTCATTTTTGCTGTTGTTTTCCTTGCTGGGGAGATATGTTCAAGAAGAGGTCACTCATGTTTATGTCTAAAAGGTTTTTGCCTATGTTTTTTTCTAACAGTTTTATGGTTTCATGACTTACATTCAGGTATTTGATCCATTTTGAATTTACTTCTGTGTATGGGGTTAGACAATGGTCCAGTTTCATTCTCCTACATGTAACTGTGCAGTTTTGCCAGCACTGTCTGTTGAAGAGACAGTCATTTCGCCATTGTATGTCCATGGCTCCTTTATCAAATATTAATTGACCATATATGTTTGGTTTATGTCTGCAGTCTCTAATCTCTTGCACTGGTCTGTGGCTCTGTTCTTGTGCCAGTACCAAATTGTCTTGATTACTATGGCTTTGTAGTAGAGCTTGAAGTTGGGGAGTGAGATCCCCCCTACTTTATTCTTCTTTCTCAGGATTGCTTTGGCTATTCGGGGTCTTTGGTGTTTCTGTATGAATTTTTGAACTATTTGTTCCAGTTCGTTGTAGAATGTTGTTGGTAATTTGATAGGGATTGCATCAAATCTGTATATTTCTTTGAGCAGGATGGCCATTTTGATGATATTAATTCTTCCTAGCCACGAGCATGGGATGAGTTTCCATTTGTTATTGTCCCCTTTAATTTCTCTTAAGAGTGACTTGTAGTTTTCAGGGTATAGGTCTTTCACTTCTTTGGTTAGGTTTATTCCTAGATATTTTATTCTTTTTGATACTATTGTGATTGGAGTTGTTTTCCTGATTTCTCTTTCTATTGGTTCATTGTTAGTGTATAGGAAAGCCACAGATTTCTGTGTGTTAATTTTGTATCCTGCAACTTTGCTGTATTCCGATATCAGTTCTAGTAGTTTTGGAGTGGAGTCTTTAGGTTTTTTATGTACAATATCATGTCATCTACAAATAGTGACAGTTTGACTTCTTTACCAATCTGGATTCCTTGTATTTCTTTGTTTTGTCTGATTGCCATAGCTAGGACCTCCAGTACTATGTTAAATAACAGTGGGGAGAGTGGGCATCCCTGTCTTGTTCACGATCTTAGAGGAAAAGCTTTCAGCTTCTCGCTGTTCAGTATAATGCTAGCTGTGGGTTTATCATATATGGCCTTTATTATGTTGAGGCATATATGCCCTCTATACCCATTTTGCTAAGAGTTTTTATCATGAATGGATGTTGAATTTTGTCAAATGCTTTTTCAGCATCTATGGAGATGATCATGAGGTTTTTGTCTTTCTTTTTGTTGATGTGGTGGATGATGTTGATGGATTTTCGAATGTTGTACCATCCTTGCATCCCTGGGATGAATCCCACTTGGTCATGGTGTATGATCCTTTTGATATACTGTTGAATTCTGTTTGCTAATATTTTATTGAGTATTTTTGCATCTACATTCATCAGGGATATTGTTCTGTAATTTTCTTTTTTGGTGGGGTCTTTGCCTGGTTTTGGTATTAGGGTGATGTTGGCTTCATAGAATGAGTTTGGGAGTATTCCCTCCTCTTCTATTTTTTGGAAAACTTTAAAGAGAATGGGTATTATGTCTTCTCTGTGTGTCTGATAAAATTCTGAGGTAAATCCGTCCAGCCCCGGGGTTTTGTTCTTGGGTAGTTTTTTGATTACCATTTCAATTTCTTTGCTCGTAGTTGGTTTGTTTAACTTTTGTGTTTCTTCCTTGGTCAGTCTTGGAAGGTTGTATTTTTCTAGGAAGTTGTCCATTTCTTCTAGGTTTTCCAGCTTGTTGGCATATAGGGTTTCATAGTAGTCTTTAATAATTCTTTGTATTTCTGTGGAGTCTGTTGTGATTTTTCCATTCTCCTTTCTGATTCTGTTGATTTGTGTTGATTCTCTTTTTCTCTTAATAAGTTTGGCTAGAGGCTTATCTATTTTGTTTATTTTCTCAAAGAACCAGCTCTTGGTTTTGTTGATTTTTGCTATTGTTTTATTCTTCTCAATTTTGTTTATTTCTTCTCTGATCTTTATTATGTCCCTCCCTCTGCTGACTTTAGGCCTCAGTTGTTCTTTTTCCAGTTTTGATAATTGTGATGTTAGACTATTCGTTTGGGATTGTTCTTCCTTCTTCATGTGTGCCTGGATCGCTATATACTTTATTCTTAAGACTGCTTTCGCTGCATCCCACAGAAGTTGGGGCTTTGTGTTGTTGTCATTTGTTTCCATATATTCCTTGATCTCTATTTTAGTTTGTTCGTTGATCCATTGATTATTTAGGAGCATGTTGTTAAGCCTCCATGTGTTTGTGAGCCTTTTTGTTTTCTTTGTAGAATTTATTTCTAGTTTGATACCTTTGTGGTCTGAAAAGTTGGTTGGTAGAATTTCAATATTTTGGAATTTACTGAGGCCCTTTTTGTGAGCTAGTATGTGGTCTATTCTGGAGAATGGTAAATGTGCACTTGAGAAGGATGTATATCCTGTTGCTTTTGGATGTAGAGTTCTATAGATGTCTATTAGGTCCATCTGTTCTAGTGTGTTGTTCAGTGCCTCTGTGTCCTTAGTTATTTTCTGCCCAGTGGATCTATCCTTTGGGGTGAGTGGCATGTTGAAGTCTCCTAAAATGAATGCATTGCATTCTATTTCCCCCTTTAGTTCTGTTATTGTTTATTCCACATATGCTGGTGCTCCTGTGTTGGGTGCATATATATTTAGAATGGTTATATCCTCTTGTTGGACAGAGCCCTTTATCATTATGTAGTGTCCTTCTTTATCTCTTGTTACTTTCTTTGTTTTGAAGTCTATTTTGTCTGATATTAGTACTACAACCCCTGCTTTCTTCTCTCTGTTGTTTGCCTGAAGTATATTTTTCCATCCCTTGACTTTTAATCTGTGCATGTCTTTGGGTTCGAAGTGAGTTTCTTGTAAGCAGCATATAGATGGGTCTTGCTTTTTTATCCATTCTATTACTCTGTGTCTTTTGATTGGTGCATCAAGTCCATTTACATTTAGGGTGACTATTGAGAGATATGTACTTATTGCCATTGCAGGCTTTAGATTCGTGGTTACCAAAGGTTCAAGGTCAGCTTCTTTAGTATCTTACTGCCTAACTTAGCTCGCTTATTGAGCTGTTATATACACTGTCTGGAGATTCCTTTCTTCTCTCCCTTCTTATTCTTCCTCCTCCATTCTTTATATGTTGGTTGTTTTATTCTGTGCTCTTTCGTGTTTCCTTTAACTGCTTTTAGTGGGTAGTTAATTTTATTTTATTGCCTTTAGTTAGTATTGGTTGGTCTGCTTTCTTTGCTGTGATTTTATTTTCTCTGGTGACATCTGTTTAGTTTTAGGAGTGCTCCTGTCTAGAACAGTCCCTCTAAAATACCCTGTAGAGGTGGTTTATGGGAGGCAAATTCCCTCAACTTTTGCTTGTCTGGGAATTGTTTAATCCCTCCATGATATTTAAATGATAATCGTCCTGGATACAGTATCCTTGGTTCAAGGCCCTTCTGTTTCATTGCATTAAATATATCATGTCATTCTCTTCTGGCCTGTAAGGTTTCTGTTGAGAAGTCTGATGATAGCCTGATGGGTTTTCCTTTATAGGTGACCTTTTCCTCTCTAGCTGCCTTTTCCTTGTCCTTGATCTTTGCCGTTTTAATTATTATGTGTCTTGGTGTTGTCTTCCTTGGGTCCTTTCTGTTGGGAGTTCTGTGTATTTCCGTGGTCTGTTCAATTATTTCGTCCCCCAGTTTGGGGAAGTTTTCAGCAATTATTTCTTCAAAGACACTTTCTATCCCTTTTTCTCTTTCTTATTCTTCTGGTACTCCTATAATACGGATATTGTTCCTTTTCAATTGGTCACACAGTTCTCTTAATATTGTTTCATTCCTGGAGATCCTTTTATCTCTCTCTATGTCAGCTTCTATGCGTTCCTGTTCTCTGGTTTCTATTCCATCAATGGCCTCTTACATCTTATCCATTCTGCTCAGAAATCCTTCCAGAGTGTGTTTTACTTCTGTAATCTCCTTCTAGACGTCTGTAATCACCCTCCGGGCGTCTGTAATCTCCCTCCGGAGTTCATCCCTCACCTCTTGTATATTTCTCTGCATCTCCGTCAGCATGTTTATGATTTTTATTTTGGATTATTTTTCAGGAAGACTGGTTAGGTCTGTCTCCTTCTCAGGTGTTGACTCTGTCATCTTAGTCTGGCTGAAATTTTGCCTTTTCATGGCCATAGAGATAGTTTGCAGAGCTAGCACGAGTGATGGTTGGAAGAACTTTCCTTCTTATTGGTTTGTGGCCTTCCTCTCCTGGGAGAACAGCGACCTCTAGTGGCTTGTGCTGGGCAACTGCACACAGACAGGGCTTCTGTTTCCTGCCTGGCTGCTATGGAGTTTATCTCCGCTGTTGCTCTGGGGGTGGCTTGCCTCAGGCCACTGCTCTGATATGGTGGAGACGCGTTGGAGTGGTAGCGGCCGGGAGGCTATTTATCTCTGTGAGGGGCCTCCATGCTCCCCTCTGCCCAGGGGGTTAGAGTGCCCAGAGTTCCCCCGATTCCCTGCTGCTAGTCTAAGTGTCCCAGGACACTTCCGTCCAGCTTTGTGGTCCCCGTCCCTTTAAGACTTCCAAAAAGCACTCACCAAAAAAAAAATAAAAAGCCACTCGCTTTTCTTTGTCCCCAGAGCGCCAGCCTCAGGGACTTGCTCACATGTCTTACTGTCCTGTTTCCCTAGTATCCAGGACCCCAGGCATGCACTCTGTCTGTGCTCTTGTCCGGACGGCTATCGCTGGGTTTTAGCAGTCCTGGGCTCCCTCTCCCTCCCTGCTCTGACACCTCTCCTCCCGCCCAGAGCTGGGGTGTGGGGTGCTCGGGTCCCACCGGGCTGGGGCTTGTATCTTACTCCCTTCAGGAGGCGCTGGGTTCTCGCAGGTGTGGATGTGGTCTGGATGTTGTCCTGTGTCCTCTGGTGTCTCTTCTAGGAAGAGTTGTCTCTGTTATATTTTCTTAAATATATGTGGTTTTGGGGGGCGATTTCCACTGCTCTACTCATGCCACTATCTTGGCTCCACCTCCCTCTTCATAGAGTTTTGAACATCTCTGTTAAGAGAATGGAAGAGGCAGGAAATCTTTTGCATTGTAGGCATTCTGGTTCCCTTGGCTCATAATAGGTACAGCTGCTCTTCCATTTGCCTTACACTGCCTCACCTACTGCTGCAGTCATGTGCTGACACGGGGGCTGGCCATGACTGCACAGCCAGCCTCTAATTTGGTTGGTTTACATAATCTGATTACTTGCAGTTGAATAGGTGAGTTTTACTTTATGAATCTCTCAAGGTTGGGGCATTTCCAGCCCCTTTTGAAGCATTACATGTGGGAACACAGAACTGAGCCAAAAGTCTTTAGACTTCTTTTTAGTTTGTCTTCTCAGTTTGAGCTTTTTTTTTTTTTCAAAAACAATCTTACTCAGACCCCAAATAATCTATAACTTATAAAAGCTGGGCTGCCAACATTTACGTGTCTTTAGAGAGTAGAAATTCTTTTGCTGTTTTTACCCCCAAACCTTTCCTCCCTACCACACCCACCCTACGTCCAGTTCATTGCCCCATGGGGATTCTGCTGGGCACTAATCAGTCAAACTTTGTTTTATAGATGAAGATATGGTGAGGCTTAGTGCTGTTGGACTCACCCCAAATCACATAGTGAGCAGTGCTAGGACTGGGATTAGAGTCCAGGTCTTGTACCACTAAATCTCTCTTTCCATTATGTTGTATACCATGGATAGCTTGTTTAAAACAATGTTGCATGCTTTATAATCTTCAGAGGTTCCACATATGTGGTCTCATTTGATTTTTCACTCAGTGGTCTGACAGGGTAGATTAGTATAACAGCTAATGTTTATTGAGGGCATACCCTAAATGCTAGAGAGAAAGGGTAGTTTTGTATACATGAATTCCGTCTTTATGCATTTTTTAACCAATATTTAGAAACCCAGCTATTGGCTTCTACATTAATGTTGCTGGATAGAGAATTTGGTAGGTTTTTCCAGATTGTGCATTACACTTTCAGAAACAATTACCACTGTACTCTAACTTACTACCTACTATGGAAGTAGATTGGGAATCTGATCTGCAAGAGTTTATCTAAAAACTAGAAGATGATTTTTATTTACAAGGCTGGCTTGATAATTGGATGACTTGTAGATAAAAGGGCATTCTCTTCTTAATGGGTAGGGTTAGTCACTAAGACATGTTGTAGTTCAGAAGGTTGTTTGGAACAGAGAAAATGAGCACAGAGAATGGGGTGTTACTTCCGAGGAGTATTTATGCCGAGCTCTGATATCTTGACTTACGCTTTCCTTCATTCTAGGGAAAGTCCTGTTTAAGAAGCAAATCAGTCCTTTAGAATGGAGAACTTATCCCCTGGGTATGGCTTCAGAGGCATAAGCAGAGCCTCTTTTTCGAAGATCTGAGGTGGTTAGCAGAAACATAAGCCTTGACTTGACGGCCTACGGGTTTCTCAGGATAAGGTATTATGTTAGCTACTTCCTGATTTCACACTGCCAAGGAAGTGTTATAGTCTTTAGAACCCTCTAAATGACTTAAACTTAGTCTACCTGTTGTGTAGTTCTTGGCATCAAAAGTGCTTATTATTTGCCACTCTTGCCTGTGTAACACTTCTTGGGGAGGGAGTGTATCATATTACTGTCTACTGAACAGAACACAATTTGAATCTTTGGAAAGATGTTAAATAAGAAAAATAAAAAGTAGGTAAGATTAAATTAAATATACAAGGTACAGTCTCAAATACTAATATACTGGGGTACACTATACTTGGGACATACTACTATTGCTCCATGCTTAATTTCTTCTCTTTTTTTTTTTATTAAGGTATCATTAATACACACTCTTAAAGGTTTCATGTGAAAAATATTATGTATATTACAGTCACCCATATTATCAAGTCTCCCACCCACACTCCATTGGAGTCACTGTCCATCAGCATAGTAAGATGTCACAGTCACTACTTGTTTTTTCTGTGCTACACTGTCTTCCCTATAACCCCCCACATACCATGTGTGCCAATCATAATGGCCTTGAATTCCATTCTCCCTCCCCCACCCACCCTCCCCTGCCCTGCCCCACCCACCCTCCCCTTCCCCTCCCACTCCCCCTCTCCCTCCCCACTAATCCCTTTTGGAGTCTGAGTGCTGCTGTTTTGTTTCTTCACTTTTACATCATTGTTATACTCCACAAATGAGGGAAATCATTTGGTACTTGTCTTTCTCTGCCTGGCTTATTTCACTGAGCATAACATCCTCTAGCTCCATCTATGTTGTTGCAAATGGTAGGATTTGTTTCTTTCTTATGGCTGAATAATATTCCATTGTGTATATGTACCACATCTTCTTCATCCATTCATCCACTGATGGACATTTAGGCTGCTTTCATATCTTGGCTATTGTAAATAGTGCTGCAATAAACAGGGGTGCATATGTCTTTTTTTTTTAGCATTATTTCTTTATTTTACTTTATTTTTTTGGTATCATTAATCTACAATTACTTGAAGAACATTATGTTTACTAGGCTCCCCCCTTCACCAAGTCCCCCCCCACATACCCCTTCACAGTCACTGTCCATCAGCATAGTAAGATGCTATAAAATCACTACTTGTCTTCTCTGTGTTGCACAGCTCTCCCCATGCCCGACCCACCCCCCCACTATCCATGCTAATTGTAATGCCCCCTTTCTTTTCCCCACCCTTGTCCCTCCCTTCCCACCCATCCTCTCCAGTCCCTTTCCCTTTGGTAACTATTAGTTCATTCTTGGGTTCTGTGATTCTGCTGCTGTTTTGTTCCTTCAGTTTTCCTTTGTTCTTATACTCCACATATGAGTGAAATCATTTGGTACTTGTCTTTCTCTGCCTGGCTTATTTCACTGAGCATAATACCCTCTAGGTCCATTCATGTTGTTGCAAATAGTAGGATCTGTTTTTTTCTTATGGCTAAGTAATATTCCATTGTGTATATGTACCACATCTTCTTTATCCATTCATCTACTGATGGACATTTAGGTTGCTTCCATATCTTGGCTATTGTAAATAGTGCAGCGATAAACATAGGGGTGCATCTGTCTTTTTCAAACTGGAGTGCTGCATTCTTACAGTAAATTCCTAGAAGTGGAATTCCTGGGTCAAATGGTATTTCTATTATGAGCATTTTGAGGAACCTCCATACTGCTTTCCACAATGGTTGAACTAATTTACATTCCCACCAGCAGTGTAGGAGGGTTCCCCTTTCTCCACAACCTCACCAACATTTGTTGTTGTTTGTCTTTTCGATGATGGCAATCCTTACTGGTGTGAGGTGATATCTCATTGTGGTTTTAATTTGTATTTCTCTGATGACAAGCAATGTGGAGCATCTTTTCATGTGTCTGTTGGCCATCTGAATTTCTTCTTTAGAGAACTGTCTATTCAACTCCTCTGCCCATTTTTTAATTGAATTATTTGCTTTTTGTTTGTTGAGGTGTGTGAGCTCTTTATATCTTGGACGTCAAGCCTTTATCGGATCTGTCATTTATGAATATATTCTCCCATACTGTAGGGTTCCTTTTTGTTCTATTGATGGTGTCCTTTGCTGTACAGAAGCTTTTTAGCTTGATATAGTCCCACTTGTTCATTTTTGCTTTTGTTTCCCTTGCCCGGGGAGATATGTTCATGAAGAAGTCACTCATGTTTATGTCCATGAGATTTTTGCCTATGTTTTTTTCTAAGAGTTTTATGGTTTCATGACTTACATTCAGATCTTTGATCCTTTTTGAATTTACTTTTGTGTATGGGGTTAGACAGTGATCCAGTTTCATTCTCTTACATGTAGCTGTCCAGTTTTCCCAGCACCTTCTGTTGAAGAGACTGTAATTTCCCCATTGTATGTCCATGGCTCCTTTATCATAAATTAATTGGCCATATATGTTTGGGTTAATGTTTGGAGTCTCTATTCTGTTCCACTGGTCTGTGGCTCTGTTCTTGTGCCAGTACCAAATTGTCTTGATTACTTTGGCTTTGTATTAGAGCTTGAAGTTGGGGGGAGCAAGATCCCCCCCCCACTTTATTCTTCTTTCTCAGGATTGCTTTGACTATTCGAGGTCTTTGGTGGTTCTATATGAATTTTTGAACTATTAGTTCCAGTTCATTGAAGAATGCTGTTGGTAATTTGATAGGGATTGCATCTAATGTGTATATTGCTTTGGGCAGGATGGCCATTTTGACGATATTAATTCTTCCTAACCAGGAGCATGGGATGAGTTTCCATTTGTTAGTGACCTCTTTAATTTCTCTTAAGAGTTTCTTGTAGTTTTCAGGGTATAGGTCTTTCAGTTCCTTGGTTAGGTTTATTCCTAGGTATTTTATTCTTTTTGATACTATTGTGAATGGAGTTGTTTTCCTGATTTCTCTTTCTATTGGTTCATTGTTAGTGTATAGGAAAGCCACAGATTTCTGTGTGTTAATTCTGTATCCTGCAACTTTGCTGATTTCTGATATTAATTCTAGTAGTTTTGGAGTGGAGTCTTTAGCGTTTTTTATGTACAATATCATGTCATCTGCAAATAGTGACTGTTTGACTTCTTCTTTACCAATCTGGATTCCTTGTATTTCTTTGTTTTGTCTAATTGCTGTGGCTAGAACCTCCAGTACTATGTTGAATAACAGTGGGGAGAGTGGGCATCCTTGTCTTGTTCATGATCTCAGAGGAAAAGCTTTCAGCCTCTCGCTGTTCAGTATGATGTTAGCTGTGGGTTTATCATATATGGTCTTTATTATATTGAGGTATTTGCCCTCTATGCCCATTGTTTGAGATTTTTTAATCATGAATGGATGTTGAATTTTGTCGAACGCTTTTTCAGCATCTATGGGGATGATCATGTGGTTTTTGTCCTTTTTGTTGATGTGGTGGATGAGGTTGATGGCTTTTCTAATAAATCCTACTTGATCATTATGGATGATCTTTTTGATGTATTTTTGAATTTGGTTTGCCAATATTTTGTTGAGTATTTTTACATCTGTGTTCATCAGGGATATTGGTCTGTAATTTTCTCTTTTTGTGGTGTCTTTACCTGGTATTGGTATTAGAGTGATGCTGTTCTAATAAAATGAGTTTGGTATTCCCTCCCCTTCTACTTTTTGGAAAACTTTAGGGAAGATGGGTATTAGGTCTTCACTAAATGTTTGATATAGTTCTGCGGTGAAGCTATCTGGACCAGGTGCTTTGTCCTTAGGTAGATTTTTTTATTACCAATTCAATTTCATTGCTGGTAATTGGTCTGTTCAGATTTTCTGTTTCTTCCTGGGTCAGCCTTGGAAGCTTGTATGTTTCTAGAAATTTGTCCATTTCTTCTAGGTTATCCAGTTTGTTAGCATATAATTTTTCATAGTATTCTCTTATGAATTCTTTGTATTTCTTGTGGTTTCTGTAGTGATTTTTCCTCTCTCATTTCTGATTTTGTTCATGTGTGTATACTGTCTTATTTTGTTAATAAGTCTCGCTAAGGTTTATCCATTTTGCTTATTTTCTCAAAGAACCAGCTCCTGCTTTCATTGATGCTATTGTTTTATTCTTCTCAATTTTATTTATTTATGCTTTGATCTTTATTATGTCCCTCCTTTTACTGACTTTGGTCCTCATTTGTTCTTCTTTTTCTAGTTCATTAACTGTGAGTTTAGACTGTTCATATGGGATTGTTCTTTCCTGAGGTAAGCCTGTGTTGCAGTAAACTTCCCTCTTAGCGCAGCCTTCACTTCATCCCATAGATTGTGTGGTGTTGAATTATTGTTTTTCATTTGTGTCCATATGTTGCTTGATCACTGTTTTTATTTGGTTATTGATTCATTGATTATTTAGGAGCATGTTGTTAAGCCTCCATGTGTTTGTGGGCTTTTTTGTTTTCTTTGCATAATTTATTTCTCGTTTCATACCTTTGTGGTCTGAGAAGCTGGTTATTACAATTTCAGTCTTTCTGTATTTACTAAGGCTCTGTTTGCCTAGTATTTGATGTATTCTTGAGAATGTTCCATGTGCACTTGAGAAGAATGTGTATCCTGCTGCTTTTGGGTGGAGTGTTCTGTAGATGTCTGTTAGATACATCTGTTCCAGTGTGTTGTTCAGTGCCTCTGTCTCCTTACTTATTTTCTGTCTGGTTGATCTGTCCTTTGGAGTGAGTGGTGTGTTGAAGTCTCCTGAAGTGAATCCGTTGCATTCTTTTTTACCCCTCTAATTTTGTTGTAGGTGCTACTGTGTTGGGTGCATAAATATTTATAATCGTTATATCCTCTTGTTGGACTGACCCCTTTATCATTATGTAATGTCTATTGTTTCTTTGTTTTGAAGTCTATTTTGTCTGATACAAGACTGCAACTCCTGCTCTTTTCTGTTTTAGTGGCATGAATGATCTTTTTCCATTCCTTCACTTTTAGTCTCTGTATGTCTTTGGGTTTAAAGTGAATCTCTTGTAGGCAGCACATAGATGGGTCATGTTTTTTTTATCCATTCAGTGACTCTACGTCTTTTGAATGGTGCATTCAGACCATTTACAATTAGGGTGATTATTGATAGATAGGTACTTATTTCCATTGCAGGGTTTTGTTTGTGGTTACCAAAGGCTCAAGCATAGCTTCTTTACTATCTAACGGTCTAACTTAACTCACTTAGTAAGCTATTTAAACACAGCTAAAGGTTTTTGTTTTTTTTTCACTCTCTTCTTTTTCTTCCTCCTCTATTCCTTACATTTTCAGTATCAACTTCTGTACTCGTTGTGTTTCCCTTGAGTGACTTTTGGGGTAGTTGATATAATTTTGCATTTGCTTAGTAATTAATTCATTTACTTCCTTTGCTGTGGTTTTATTTTTCTCTGGTGACAGCTATTTAGCCTTAGGAGCATTTCCATCTATAGCATTCCCTTCAAAATACACTGTAGAGGCGGTTTGTGGGAGGTAAATTCTCTTAATTTTTGCATGTCTGGAAATTGTTTAATCCCTCCTTTAAATTTAAATGATAATCTTGCTGTGTAGAGTATTCTTGTTTCAAGGCCCTTCTGTTTCATTGCATTAAATATATCATCCCAGTCTTTTCTTGCCTGTAATGTTTCTGTTGAGAAATCTGATGATAGCCTGATGGGTTTTCCTTTGTAGATGATCTTTTTCTTTTCTCTGGCTGCTTTTAATACTCTGTCCTTTTCCTTGATCTTTGCCATTTTAATTATTATATGTCTTGGTGTTGTCTTCCTTGGGTCCGTTGTATTGGAAGATCTGTGTACTTCAATGGCGTGAGAGAGTATTTCCTTCCCCACATTTGGGAAGTTTTTGGCAGTTATTTCGTCAAAGAGAGACTTCTATCCCTTTTTCTCTCTCTCCTTCTTCTAGTACCCCTATAATGCTAATATTGTTCTATTTGGATCGGTCCCACAGTTCTCTTAATATTTTTTCATTGCTGGAGGTCCTTTTTTCTCTCTGTACCTCAGCTTCTTTATGTTTCTGTTCTCCAATTTCCATTTTCTTTACTGTATCCTCTACCTCAGCTAATCTGCTTTTAAGTCCCTCCATTATATGTTTCATTTCAGATACTGTATTTTTCAAAGTTTCTGTCTCAGTCTTGAATTCCTCCCTGATGTCTTGAATATTTTTCTGTAGCTCCATGAGCATGTATGATTTTTATTTTGAAATCATTTTCAGGAATATTGGTGAGTTCAGTTTCACTTCACCCTCTTTCTGGTGTTTGGGCATTTTGGTTTGTACCAGGTTCTTTTGACATTTCATATTTATAGTAATAACTTTGCATAGGTGGTACCCTCTAGTACCCAGAGGCTCTACTCTCTGGAGCTGTTCAGCCGTTGGAGCGATGGTGGAGGTCAAAGGCGAGGGGTATGGTGCCTGCCCAGAGGAGAGGGGCTCTTTCCTGTTCCCCATAGTGCCTGGATCCACTGCCAGGGTCAGTGGTCTGAGCATGCAGGGAGGAGCCCCTATGTTAGGTGAAGCTCCCTGTAGCTGCTGTAATCGGGACCACTCTCTGGCTAACCTGGCAGAATGTTGGTGGCAGCATGTTTGCAAGCCAGGGCTGGCTGGAATGAAGGAGCAGCAGGCTGTGTATTGAAATGGAGGGCCTCAGAGCTGCGTTGCCAGCCAGGGGTATGGAGCGCCTGAAGCTCCTGAAGGTTCCCAACCTGCTGGACTGAGTGTGCCAGGTCAATTTTGTCCACGTGTCCTTTTTCCTGAGCAGCAAGCTGTGTGCAATCCTTGCCCGTTTAGCCACCCTCTCTTGCTGTTGGGAAGTCTCTCAGAGTGCCCACCTTTCTTTTGTCCCAGAGTGGCCGGTTGTGGGTACAAATTCTCCACAAGCAGTTGAAATCTCAGTCTCTCTGAGTATTCTGCCTGTCTTAGCTGTTGAACCCCACTAATGTCCAGAGCAGCATATAATGTAGGTTTGCACTCACAAAGTAGATCTCCAGGGCTGGGTGTTCGGCAGTCCGAGGCCTCCACTCCCTCCCCAGTCCATTTCTCTTCCTCCTGCCAGTGAACTGGGGTTGGGGAAGGGCTTGGGTCCCCCCAGATCACAGCTTTGGTACTTTAGTCTTTTCCATGAGGTCTGCTTGGTTTACCCAGATGTAGGCAGTCTTACACAGCCTTCTTTTCCATTGCCCTTTGAGAATTAGTTGTATTTGCTATATTTTCATATTATATGTGGTTTTGGGAAGAGGTTTCTGTCTCACCTCTCATATCACCATATTTAACCCAATCCCATGTTTCATTTCTTACATGTAAGTTCATTTTGTTCATTCAATAGAATTTTTTTACAACCTATCGTATACAAAACTAATTGCAATTTTATGTTTGTAGTATATTCATCTTTTCATTCTGTAATGTTTGGTGTATCAAAGATGAACATGGGTCTAACTGAAATGAGGGAAGTGTGAACATTCTTGTATGTACATATCAACAGAAGTGCAATAACCCTAACTCCTGTTTGCTTTCTGTCACCTGAGTCTCTGTGTTGTTTGGCTTTACAGTTTAGCTTTGCTGTATGCCTGGTTGGTTTGTTACTGTTCTCTGCCAGGATTATAGATGTGGGTTGTGTAGTTTGCTTTGTGTTCCAAGGTTTGTTCCCCACACACAGACACCTAAAATTTTCCTGCCTAAATTTTTCCTTTAAGTTCATTTTAGGGCTAGTATTTCCTTAATTGGTGCTTGTTTCTTTTTTGATTGTAAAATTTTAGAACTCATAAAAAAATGCCTGTTTCATTTGTCTCCATAATGGCTGGTAGACTATGGTGTTTCACACATGGTAGTGTTTCTAATACTGCTCTATAGATAGTTTAGTGTAGTGTCCTCCATGCCTGAGCTCTGTTTCTTAAATGCTATAATTATCTGTGCTAAATTCATCTAGAGTCTCTGTAGATCTGTTTGTTTTGTTTCTGTTTGTTCTCACTCATGTTATCTTACTTCTTTGTGTGCTTGGTTATTTTTATTTGTGTGTCTGACATTGTATTTGCAAAATTGTTTGTTGAAATACATGAAGTTTAGGATGTTCTCATCACCATGGAGGATTACATTTGCTTCTGCCAGATGCTTTGGGGCACTATTAGTCCAGGATCACCAAAATTTATTTTCAGAGGTTTAAATAATCTAAGACAGGATACATTTTCTGCAAAGTTAGGTCTTCCTACCTCCAGTTTACTCTTCCTCTCAAGGTCCTTATCCCAAGTGTGGTGATTTATACCTTGGGAGACCCTTGAACTTCAGCTTTTGTTCCCTTAGCACTTTGTCAAAAACATTGCCCAGCCTCTCAGCCACTCTTCTAGAATTGCCAAATGATCTAGGAGGGGAAAGCTATCCCAGTTTGAGGAGAGATGAGGTGGTGAATCTCCTTTCTAATCATGTAAATCTTGGCCCAGCAATTTTTAGTTATTTGCTAGACCTTCTTTGAAGGAATTTTTTAAAAAACATTTTTGTCTAGCTTTTTTCCTCAGCAGGAAGGTTGGTCCAAGTTCCCTAGTTTACTATTTATTAATGGGATTTTCTCAAAAGTAGATTTGACTATATAAAATGAAAAATGTTTTTTGTCTCTTTTTCCCTTCTTTTTGGTCTCATTATTTGACTCCTGGACAATAGGAGATTTCTATACATAGGTCAAATTAGTAGAATTGATGAAATTATAAATTCCAATTCTTCATTTCTTTTACTTTGCCATGCTTTGTTTTGCCATTGTTCTGGGATAGCTTTATTACTTTGAAATTGGGGAAGAACCTTTAAAATTTTTTTTTGGAATTACTACAATTTCATATTTGTCTACCCTCATTTCATTGATAAGGATTTTCATGGTGGCCTTTTGCAGTAGATACCCAATAGTTGGTTGAGCAAAGGAATTAAATAAATGAGCAAAGGAATTAAACTTTTTAACTATACTTGATTCTTTAATTAACCTTCATTTAGCAGATTAACTGTTGCTTTTGAGATTTGAGAGTATGCATCCTTAATGTACAATGGCCAAAATTCCCAAACTCTTTACTTGTAAGAGCAGATGTATACATTCAGAGTTTATCTGAAAGTCAAAACTGTGTTAACACATTTCCTGGGCTCCTTTAAGATAAGGGGAGAAGTTGTGAGGTACTGGACAAAGTGATCCTCTTAAAAATGGACGTACTTAGCAGAGCAAATACGGCAGTCTGGGACTCATGATTAACACATTGGGTAGCCATGCCCCTACCTTTGTCCAGCTTAAAAACAAAAAGCTTCTTTTCCTCCAGCATCCCCAGTACTTAAACAGGGTTAATCACAGTGCCTCACAGTTCTTTGCGCGTGCCTCTTTTCTCTCTGTTGGATTTACTCTCTTTGAGAATATTTCTGATGTCTTTAGGTACCTTTTAAAAGTAGACTGTACAATTTATATACAGTTGACCCTTGAACTTCTCTTGGGTTAGGGGTGCTGATGAAAATCTGCATATATCCCACCCTCAAAAATCTCAAGAGCCTACTGTTGACTGGAAGCCTTACCAATAAGCAATTAGCACATGTTTTGTATGTTATATGTATTAGATACTGTTCTTAAAATAAGAGGGAAAAAAATGTTTTTTCAAATTGTCTCAAATCTCAAGTTTTCCAATGTATTGAGAAAAATCTGTGTGTAAGTAGACCCATGTAGTTCAAACCTGCTGTTTGAAGGTCAGTTGTAAATGTCAGCAAGGAGACACTATAAATCCCACAATATACCAAAAATAGAAATATTTGAAAGAAAATCAAATGATGTGTGTTAAGTACCATGTTTTAAGGTGTTAATAAGAAATTCTTACAAACATTAAAGCTGATTCAACTCAGATAATGTATAGGGCTTCTCTAGTGACATATGGTAACCATTTGATAATTAACCTATATAGTTAGTAGAAGAAAAATGCCTAAATGTAGATCATGTTTATTTTGTGAAGGATAATGCAATCATGTCCCAAAATGTAGCCATTTGGGTTAGAATTCGAATTGGACTTTACAGGAAGTTTCATTTGGTGCCTGCTTTGGCCTAGTAATCTTTTTATACCTTGCTAGCCACTAATTTAGCTGACACTTGAGATGAGCCATCATTTGATCATTTTGGTGGTTTTACAGTGTAGTCAGTCAGTCAAGTGTAGCCTTAAGGCGAATGCCAGATTTCCTAGTTTGTTACAGTGAAACTTTCTGTATCATATCCCGTAGATGTATTATATTAATTGACCTCCTTTAGGGCTTTTGCATAATAGATGAATTGTACTTGAGTACACTCTTAGGTGTCCAGTATATAATAGCAAAGAGAGTTTAAAAGCCATATTATCAGGCAATTCGTGAAGGAAAATGTTTTTCTTAGGTTCTGTTAAATGTAGATAGGTGTGGCCTTGTTAGTTGGATTTGAGTGTTAGGATTGGTGCTCAGGAATGCATAAAAGTTTTTCCTGTTAAAATTTAAATTGTTATAATTTAAACCTGATAGTTAACCTGTAGGAGGATGTTTTTAGGAGCAAATTTCACTTGTGAAGCCAGGAGAGTGATATGCCCCGTATTACACTTTTTTTAACTTTCATGAATTAAACATTTGCATTTATTTTAATTATGCATTTTTCTTGATAATGAAATAAAGTATCACTTAGTACTATATTGTTATAAAGTTGACTTTTTTTCCCCCCTAATACAGAAGCTCCACCATGAGACGAGGTGCATGGAGGAGGAGGCGAGCTGAAAATGATGGCTGGGAAAAATGGGTGTGTTTTAAAAGAATAAAAATAATTATAATGAACTTTCTAGGTATTTTTCATTCTTCTTTTAATTTATAATGTGGGTTTAAGGCATTTTCCAATTGTTAATCACTTCAGATACCAACTGTTTGAGTTTTCGCTATGTGTCAAGAGCTTTAACTTTAACCCCTAAACTTTACTCCCAGAAATTTTATCCTGAAGAAGTAAATGTTCTAGTGTACAAAATTTATTGTATGATCATTTTATTGCATGATTATTATTCAGTATTTTCCAATAATACTGAAAAGCAGGAAAATAGGTGTCCAATGAGAGAGGATCAGTCAAATGAGTTATCCCTGTGCAGTGGTGCACTGTGCAGCTGTTATTTAGCTGCGTATGTCTCAACCTGGCAAGATGGCCTTGACTAAAAGAGTGTTTGACAAAGGGATATTATATGTGATCCTGTTTTGTAAAACCTTTATGCTCTGAGGCATAGAAATAAACTGAAAATCAGATATCAATATGTTAACAATGAATGGGCTCATAGCTAATTGAAATTTTCTGCTTTATATTTTCCAAAAACAATTTTTCTCGACAGCACATAGTATTTGAGTAATCAAAAACAGTGAATTCATCTCCATTTTGGAAAGGATATGTACCACTTCTAGATACCAACAGCTTAATTTTAAAGACCTTCTTGATAATTCTTTATTGACAAAGTAATAGCGATAGAAAAATCAATAAAGACAGTAGTTCAAATTGATCAATCTTAATTGTTTCAGTGTTCAGGAAAAGTGTATCTGAATTCATAGATCTGTGAAAGGTCTTTAACAAAAATAATAAGTGTTCTTATATTCTTTTTGAGGTTAATGTTCTAATAGGATGTTTCAATGAAAATTAGTATTACTATTCAATAGATGGATTAGATAGAGAATTTAGCTACTGAATTGCTTATTGTATTCTTATCTACAGCTGTGGAGGACTGTATTGGCTTGCTGAGCTGCTTCATTTTCCTTGAAGTTAATAATTTTAAGCTTCCTACATACAGAAGGTAGTGGAAGCCAGTCTAAAATACTCTTAATGCCCACTTGTCAAGTTTTTAATTTAAACTTTGGTGTAACTTTTGCTTGATTTTGTAGATAATAGTATTTTGTGGCATTAAACTTATTCTTGACTTATCTTTTTCTTCTTTTAAAGTAATTATTTTTCCTATAAGACTGTGATAAAATTGTTAAAAATTGAGTTGACAAAAGGAAAAGTCACCCTTGACCTGCCTATCCCATTGCCTTGTCTTATGGTCCATGTTTATAACTATACCATAGGTCATCATCATACCTTGGTCACTAGCACAGAATAAGGGCTTTATTTATTTAATTTAAAAATGTTTCTTTTTTGAAAAGAGAGGAAGAAAATACAACTTTTGTGATTAGTTTACCTTTTCTTTAATTCTAGGGTGAGTATATGGCTTCCAAGGTCCAGAAATTGGAGGAACAGTTTCGATCAGATACTGCTTTACAGAAGGATGGAACTTCATCTGCGATTTTTAGTGGAGTTGCCATCTATGTTAATGGATATACAGGTTGAGTACTATTTACTTTTTAGGTACCCTATTTTGGCATGTATTTTTATTAGGATTGAGAGCGATTTAACTTGTTTTTAATGATCTTGCATATAAAAATGATGAAAATAAAATCTTCTGTTTAGATGCTCTTCCTTCACTTTTCATTTTCTTTCTCACCTGTACCTGCCATTATATTTTCTATTTTAATTTTTTTTTTTTTAGGGGAGCAAGGTACAGGCTTTTATTTAGAGATAAAGTGAAAGTACAGCGCTCCCGGCTCACTCCAGGAGGGGACAAGAGAGTCCGTAATGGTGCGTTGTCTAGGGGATTTTATAGGCAGCTGAGGATTTTTCGAGAACATGAAAAAAACTTAGGGGTGTGGACTTGTTAAGTGGTCTCTGAATATTTAGAATTAACTTAACACAAGCAGCTTCCTCTGATGATTTCTCCCTGAGATACCAGCATCTTGGTCTGGGGGCATATGAAACAAGGCCACCTGCTCAGCCCCCAAGGTGGGCTGAGGTATTGTTTGCTAAAGAGTAAGTTAAGAATTTCTAGCGTCTTAACTTCTTGGGTATTAAAATGCAGTCTTATCTTTAAGGTGCAATCCTTCCTACCTTTTACTCTGTTGTTTATGCCTGGGCTTACTTGCTAAATTAGTTGCCCAGTTTGCAAAATCACTTCATCAGATCTGAAGGAGGAAAGACAGCACATAGGCCTGGGCCTTTTAGTATGCTAAAGTGATCCTTACACATGATTATAAATGGTTAGCATAATAAAACATGTGCTGCTCTTCTTTATCTGGGGAACATTATCTGATCTCACTGAAGAATGATTCTAGAGCTTAATGTTTAACATAGAGTTTTAGCAGGGGGGTTGGTTTCCTTGCATGTAGTTACATTGCTCTGACTGCAAATATCCCACCCTGCCCCCTCCAGCAGCCCTCACCCTACTCTGACTATATCCATGGTCCCTGTCTCATTACCCCCTCTACAGATAGAGACCCTAGCTGCTGCTAGGGAAAGGGGGCAATGACCGCTCTGGCTGCTTCATGCTGAGAGGGGACGCAGTAAGGGGTGCAGCTAGGTCTCCATCAGTGGTCATTCGAGAGGCCCTCAGAAGATGGGCACTTCTATTCCAGGTTCTATCTCCATTTGCAGTTTTGTGGCTTCTAGGCAAGATAGAATAAATTGTGTTATTAGGTTAAGTGGCAATATCTGGAGTTGGATTTTCCATTCTGGAAAGACAAACTTGATGAGATTAAGAATGCATGGTTGAATATGAGAACTAGAAATAGTAAAACTTTAATTGCAATGATAGGAGAAAATTAAAACATTTACAGAATCATAGCCAGATATTTTGAGGAAGCTAGAATTCTGTTTATGTCTAGATTTATGTTTAAATCTAGTTTATGTCTCAATGACTGGTATTAGGATTTAGTATGGATAAGGCTGCATTATTGAAACAATACTTTTCTCTAAAATCACCCTCATTTTTATTAGAAGTAACCAGGTTAAGAAAATAATTAACACTTGGCTCTATTATTTGCATAAGTGCAGCAAGAAGAGCAATTGATTACATAGGCTCCTTTAAATATGCTTTGCTGGAACTTTTTGTAAGGAATTTCAGATTGAACTTTTAAAGGCCTCTTGAGACCGGACAGCCAAGCCAGACTTGACATCAGGTTTTGCCTGCAGTACCTGTAGATTTGGGTGAATTCCTCTTTTCTCCAGGTCTCCAAGACATCCTGAGGTTCCTGCACCTGCCAGGAAGTGACCTTCCTTACTCATCTGTAAGACTGCTGGGAACCCTGTAAGCAAGGTACCAGGCCAGTTCTTCCAAGGGGCTTTGTTGGCTTTATAAAGTCAACCTTAGTTCCTTAAAGCTGTTCATATCTGAGTTAAAGCATGTGTCTGTCAGGTATGACATTCCAGTCAAAGCCTTGGTAGTATAACCTGTGTTTTTAATTGGTTCTCTTACACGGAAAGCAGATTCTTATTGAACTTATGCAAATAAACTTACTGCCATGAAATATAAAAATACTGAAAGCTTTTAAATTCTTGAGGGGTCAGGTAAAAAGATAAATGTTTCAGTTCTGCTTATAAAGGTATTGTCATTCATGAAACTGTTGTCAACTTAAGAGAAAAAGCTTAAAACACTTTATCAGCAACATTTGAAACAGAAAACCACAAAATCATCTTCTTTAGTTTACTTAATCCTATGTAACCAATACCTGTTCTGCTGAAATCTAGTTCTTTACTAATTTAGGGGTAATAAAACAGTGACTATAAATGACAAAAGAGTTACAAATGACAATGGTTAAAGATCTGATGAGAACTTACTGTAAGACAGTTGACTAAGGAAATGCGCATATTTCTGTAACACAAAACATTCAGTAACAAAGTTTAGCATCATTCCCTTTGACAGTGCTTTCCAGGTAATTAAGAAGGTAAATAAGCCAAATTAGCCAAATACTTTCTCCAATGAGAAAAAATTCCTAACATATTCCAGGGGCCGGCCCTCTGGAAAATATCAGAGTTAACTACTAGAACTTAAAACTATTAGGTATCTTAATGTTTAGTAAACACTGAGAAGCAGGTTATTGTAAACTTTTACACTAGCATTCTTTAGATTGACAAATTTATGAACATTTTATATGAGCTTTACAGCACAATTTCTCACTAAGCACAAAGTACATTTTCTTAACAGCAAAACTTTAAGGTTTTAGGTTACCACAGAGTTTCTCAGGCTGTAGGTAGGTATACACACTGTATCACACAATTATTATTAAGAAGTTCACTTGCTACATTTAGTTTACTCATTCTTAACAACTCTGCTAGACTACTTACAAAACCTTTACTGAATATTAGACAAAGTCAAGCCTCTAAGCATTTTATTCTTGAAAGATTTAGCAGATAACGTAAACTTAAATGACTTTAGGTAAACTTAGGCAGCTGATAACCATAAGGACATGTCGGTTCAGTTCAACTTAAATTAGCATTAATGCTTAATATTTTCTATTAGAAATCTCTGGAAGTTTTAGAATCCCCAATTTTCACATGTGCTTGTCTTTAAATCAATTTCATTAATACCATCCGGAGGTAGAAATATCTTTTATCTAAATGCTTAGACACACAAAGATACAGACTGAGACATAATGACTACAGTTAGCAACACTCTTCATAGAAAGAACATATACACAGACAGATAAACTGACACAGAGACTTGAGTTACTGATATCCAATTGCCTTTCCTTTTAGTTTATTTGACTAAAAGTATCTCAGTTTTCAAGAATACACTCTATAGGCGAGCAGTTTACATAACTGGGTTAAGGTTTAGATGGCCCCAGATTAGCAGGGCTGATGAAGCCTCTGAACTGATAGGGACTGTGTGTCTCCAGGTGGCTGGAAATGAAATGCAAGTACAATTCTAGCTCCAGTCATTTAAAGCCAGGCTGTATTGCAGAAGATAAATTTCTTCTGTTTCAGGGAATCTAGTTTAAAAACCTCTCAATTTTTGAAGGTAATGAACCCAATAAGTAGAATAGATTTCCACCAAAATAATTTAGAAAACTAGTTCCACATTATAGTCTATGGGACTATTGACTATTTTCCTTCCTTGCATTAAAATAAATTTAGCTGCATAACTTTATTATGTATTTCTCTCAGGGGCCAAGCCTCTCCAATCAGAGACTTTGTATGGAGGCCAGGCTTGGGTGCACTTTTTTCAGGGTCTGGGGATCAAAATTGCTCCCAGTTCTTTAGAATGCATGCCAGAGGCATGTCCGGCTTTAAACTTGAAGAGGAAGCTCCCACTTGGAAGAGAGAAAGATAGGTGTGTGACACTGTGACACCTGGTCAGCCTTTCTCTGTGAGGGCGTCCCCTCTCCTTGGAGCCTGGGTGACAGTGGTCAATCACCTCCTCTGCCAGGCCTACTGGATTTAACCATTCCTTACCAGTGTGGCCTGCACCTTGCCTTGATTCCCCTCTTGCCTTCCCACTAAGCAAGAGTTGCCTCGGAGCTCTGGATTTAGTGCGACTTTACCAATGTGCTCCTACTTACGCCTTTTGGGAATTTCCCTAGTTTTCTCTGCATGAGCTTTCCTTGAGCGCTCCCTGCCTGTCTGATAAGTGCAGGGACTGTGTGACTTCTTGCTGCCAGAGCCCTGATCTAAGTCACAAGCCTGTCTTGCTTTTCTGGGGCTGCAGAAAAGGAAATGCCTAGCCCCAGGATGACTGCCTCTAAGGAAAGGAGATGAACAGAATAGAGCCATTTACATGTTGGTCTCAGGTTTCAGCTTGATTACTTTACAGACTTCATTTACCTTACACAGGAGAAAGTGGCACAGGCCTAAGAGGACTGCTTTGAATGGAGAGCAAGGGAACTTTTTGCTAAGGCTAGAAATAAAATTCAGGAGCTGCCATGGACATTTATGGGGGGTGGGGCCTATACTCTCAAACACCAGTTTCTGCTACTGCCTGGAAATTATCTCGCCAGTCACCCACTATGACAAATCTGATCACTGAGACAAGAGGTCGGTGGTCATCTGCGACTCTCGCATAGGCAGCAGCCTAGCTGGAGGTTCACTCAGTGCCATCGGATCAATCAGCCAGAGCCAAGATCCAAGGACCACTGTCTACTAGTCTGGTCTGCCCTTGGAGTACGCAGATTAGGATAGAAAAGTAGGAAATCGGCTCAGCCATTCCCCGACATTCCCGTCCATCTGGAGGTGGGGGATCAAGGAGTGGCAGACACCGGGAAACCTTTCACCTGAGACTTAAGACTGGTAGCCGACGCTAATCATCTTTTAAGTGACTAACGGGTGCCCAGACACATTTTTATGAGATAAAAAGTACAGCATTTAGTTAGGAATAAGAGCGGAGCGTGGATCTCCTATCTTGTGGTGGTGAGCATCGGGCTCTGTGAAATTGATGAAGTTAGAAGGGAGTTAGGAATGCCCCCTGCCTCACTGAGGCCAGGGCGGCCTGAAGAAGCAGGTTGGAAGTCAGAGGCAGAGACAGAGAGGTGCTCCTCAAGGATACCCAATTGGGCTGTCGGGGTCTGATTCCAGACACATGGGCCTTTGAGAAGCCGCTGAAGTGTAGCCTCAGCCTAGACTCTCGCAGTTGCCCACAACTTTCCTCAGTCCCTCGCATCCAGGGAGATGCCTCTGAAGGGGAATCCTGGCCTCCACTCAGCTGACATTCCCGGCTCCCAAGGGAGACTGGGGATCCACTGAGGGAGACGCAGGGGAACCTGTTGCTTGAGACTTTGAGATCGGCAGCCAGGCTAGTCCCATTTAAGTGGCTGACAAGCGCCCGATTTTGTGTGCCACAGACAGCTTCCTTCTATAAGGACAGTGAAAGAAAAGGCAGGCTCGGATGCCGATACTCACCTCCGAAGTTATCCCAGAGAAGCCCCCAAAGGTGATGCTGGGGTTCTTGTTCGCGGAGCCGAAGAATGAGCTTCACGAACAGTCAAGGTAGGAGAGCAAGGTACAGGCTTTTATTTAGAGATTCAGTGAAAAGACAGAGCTCCTGGCTCATGCCAGGAGGGGACAGGAGAGTCCCTTTCTATTTTAATTTTTATCGAAGGTACATAGTTTTAAAAAGTCAAATAAGGTTTTAAATGAAAAACACTAATCCTCTTGCTTAAACAGATGATTGGAAGCTTGTCACACATGTGTAGGGCTTGTAAACTGTGAGCTTCAAAATAGGGGGGATCTGGTAGGGCCACTTCAATGGTGAATCTCCAGTTATAATTATCCACAGGTTCTTTTGGGCTGGTAGAGGAGGTCGGTGGTATGTGTGTCAGATTTCCTAGAATCTTGCTTAGAGAAAGGTATCAACCTAGATGCCAGCATTTTGGTTGCCAACAGGGGAAGAAAGGGCTAGAATTCTCCCAGTTTAGAGAGCAGAATTTTGTTTACTCTTCCTGCTTTTCTTCATCCCCTACATCCCTTTCTCCCGTCCTATATGCATGTTGTCATTTAGTCCACTGTCTGGAAGGGACAGAGCAATATGTCTCCTTTGTGAGTGGTAGAAGGTATCTGGAATGCTCACTTTTCTCTTACACAGAATTTCAACCTTGAACTTCTTGTTTTATGACCTGTCCACATACCCACTTTTGGAGGTTCCTGGTGCCTCTGTTCCATGAGTTTCTCTTGGTTTTACTGGCACCTGGCAGCCTCTTCTGTGCTTCTACAAGCCAGCTTAGATTTTATCTTTCCCTGATCAGCAAAGTCAGTTACTTACCACGTGTCTGTTGGCTCTCAGATTTTACTCCTGAAATTTTATCTTCATTCTCTTGAGAATTCTTCTCAGGATCATTTTAGTGTATTTTTTGGAGTGAATGGCTGTAAATATTTGTGTCAGTCTTATAATTTTCCCTCTCCACTTCTTTAACTAGCTGAAAATTGCTTATCTTTAAGGTCTCTTTATATTTATGCATCATTTCCCCTTGACTGACTATCTTTCTACTGGTCAAGGTGACTTTTCATGCTCTTACGGGGCTGTGGCTCCTTCTTTTTGTCCACACCTTAGCATTTTTTAGATCTTATGGTGGTTACTTATTTACTAGACAAGAGCAAGAGTTACATTTTCACATTTTCGTTGCTATTGTATCCTCAGTGCCTCTACAGTCACTGGGCACAGTCACTCAGGAAATACTTGTTGAATTGAATTTAAGTTTGAGTTTACTGATACATTTGCCTAGTTGAGTTTTATCAAGCATCACTAACAAATTAGTCTAAGAATTTTACCTCAAACTGAATGCTTGAGCAGCTTTGGGAAAGTTCATATGCAGCTTCTCTACTTAAGTGCCCTGAAATATTCAGGCTTCTACAGACTTTCCTGAGATGCAGTATAAAAAATTTAAAATGTTAATAAAAGGAAATAAACATTGCTTATTACATTAGCCAGTTATGGAAGTCCCCAGTACACAAGGGCACCCTTAGTCGCATAAGAGGAAGAAAAAGATGGTTGTGTGAAGGAGAAAAATATGAATATTATAGTAATCACTACCATGGTTGATAATCTGGAAGTCAAATTCTACTTTTGTCACCAATTGTTGTGTAACTATAAGATACTTTCCCTTTCGACCTATTATTATTCCTATTTGTTTTCTTTTGGATAGGTATAATAATATTAACTTTTACTCTTGTTACTGTTGGTACTGCATTATAATTCTATAAGTAAAGTTCCATTATGTTGAGTTTCATATTGATATGAAAATTGTGATATGATTTTTTTTTAAGAGAAGTTTTCAGTTTTAGAAAATACTTTGCAATTGTAGATCAAACAATCAACAACCTCTGTTTAATGAATTAGTAATAAAGACTGGTGTTCTAGCTATCATCTGTATACATATGTATGTATTAACTATGAATTAAATGAGCCAATATTTATAAAACAGCCTAGTGATTAAGCACTACATTAATTATTCTAAATTCTAAAGGGATTTTCCACAGATTAGTGGAAGAAAGGGTAGGATTATTCAGTATAATTTGTTCCAACAGTTGGGGGACTGGAAAAAAGCTTATACATCAACATAATAGGAAATAAAACACTAGGATTCCAATAGATTAAAAGATAGATTTAAGAAACAGTTTATAGGTTCAACTTCATTAATAGACAAATGCATAATTAAGCAAGATAGGTTTTTTTTTGCAAAGTTTATTTATTAAAAAATTATTATATGATTATACCTAACACAAGCATGGATAGATGAATTAGACACTATTCATTGCTAGAGCAAGAGTATAAGTTGGAATACTTTGGAAAGTGGCAGTATATGAAATACATGAAGAGGTTATAAATATGCTTATAAACTTTGACTCAATAATTCTTCTAAGAGTCTGTTCTAAGCCTAATTGGCCCCCCCATATAAAGTTTATATGAAAGATAATCTAATCCCATTGTTTTGATTAAAAGCAAAGCATTGTATGAGTAGAAAATTAGTTATCAGTTATACCATCCACAAGGTGACTTAGAACAATTAAAAAGATAACTATGGATAATTAGTAATAATATATGCTTTCTTTGGTAAATCGGTATAGGTAGGGTGGTAAAATGAAAATAGGAGATGAACAGGGAAAATGCTAGAAGCAAATTTATCACAGTGTTAACTTTCTTTGGGCATAGAACTATGAGTGATGTTTTTTCTTCTATTTTCCAAAATTTTTATTCTAGGTATGTTTTTAGTAGAATAGAAAATGACCTTTAAATAATTCTGAGCTTTAATATTATTTGTCTTGGAAAATATGAAATGACATTAGAGCCTTTGGATTTTTAGGCTTAAGGCATTGGTGTAGAAATATGCTGCTAATAAAATAGGTGGCAGAAATAAGAAAAACAAAATACTTGCATAAATTTGTCCAAATATACTGTGTAGTGGATTGTATTTTTGTTCACCAAAATCTGCTTCTCCTCCCTGGAGAGAATTCTACTACACTACTTATTGGAGTCAGGTTTAGCCATGTTCACAAAATGTGAGCAGAAATGGTATATATATCATTTTGGGGAAAAAGCTTTAGAAGCCTATTTGTGCATCATTATACCCTCTTTTTCTTTTGCCACAATGAGTGGCAAAGTGAGGTTGTTCCATCAGCCTGGACCCCAGAGGAAAGGTGACTCGGAGTCACAGTTCCATGGACATGTTGAGAGTGTAAAATGGACATGTTGCATGAGTAAAAAATAAACCTTTGAAGTCACTGAGATTTTGAGGTCATATGTTAACTGAAGCATAACACCCTATCCTGTCTGAGCAATATCTGAAATGGTGGGATAGGAGAAATATTTAAAACAAATACTGTAGTTTGTTATAGGTTTCCTAAAGTAGTAATCTTTGGCTATATTTTAGATTAAGGATTAGCAGACTTTCTGTAAAGGGTGTAGCTTTGTAGATTATGTACTGTGGTACAGCTACTCACCTGTGCTGTTTCAGCCCCAGAGCATCCATAGGCAATACATAATGAATGAGAATGGCTCTGTTCTAAAAAAGTTAGGCCAAAAACAAGTGGGCCAGATTTGGTCCAAGGGCCTCAGTTTGCAGACCCTTATTCTGGATCACAGACTCATAGAATCTTGGGGCTGGAAGGAACTTTTAAGTCTTCAAAATAATCATTGTCTGTGTGAGAATTCTTTCTTCAGTGTCCTTGATAAGTAGGCAGGCTAGCACTTAGCCTCTTGAAGTGATACCAGTGGTGGCCTACTATCCTGGAAGGCAAGCCAGCTCATATTCAAACAGGTCTGATTGTTCCAGTGAGCTAAAATTCACATCTCTTTAAATACCATCCACTGGTCCCAGGGCTTTCTCTTAGACACTAAAGCATAAATTCAAGCACTGTTGTGTCCTTTCATGTGATATTCATGCTAATTCAACCCACAGCTCTCCAAAGCAAGGATATGCCCAGTTCTTTGAAAATGTGCTTTCAGCACTACAGCCACACCTTTTCACTGCCCTTAACATATCTGAATGTAAAAATCCTACTTAGTTTTTAGATTCAGCTCAGTCAAGTGTTTGTCAGCTCCCTGTTGCCACAGAACTTTTTTTCTGACACATTATTCATTTCAAGTTGAAAACGCATTTGTGGAATCTCTACTAAACTCTAAGCAGGATGATTGAAAATATGGGCACTGAGATACGCTTACGATGAAATAAGAATCCTAGCTCCAAATAGCATAAGTAGTAAGTGCTGTGGGATGCCTGATTAAAACTGCTGGTTGTTTTGAATTGGTTATCAACTTGAGTTCCAAAATACCTTAAAGGTTTCACAGTCTTAACATTATATATACAGCTGACCCTTACATAACATGGGTTTGAACTGCACAGGTCCACTTACATGTGGATTTTTTTTTGAATAAATATATTGGAATATTTTTTGGAGATTTGTGACAATTTGAAAAACATTTTCTGTAGCCTACTTTATTGTAAAAATATAGCATATAGTAATACATTTAACATACAAAATATGTGTTAATCTACTGTAAACCTTTCAGTCAATAGTAGGTAGGCTAGCAGTAGTTGAGATTTTGGGACGTCAAAAATTCAGCTGTGTGTGGTGGCAGGGAGTTCGGCATGCCAACCCCTGTGTTGTTCACATGTCAATTGTAGTAATAATTATGTTTTATCAAGTTCCATGATTATGGGTTTTGCATAGTGAAACAATGTGGATAAAATTACAAACAATTCAGGTTAATGTTAACATGTGAGTACGTGAGTGATACTCTTGCTGAAATAAATTGTTGCTCATAATATGTATGTGGTATGAACTGGTACATTGCGTTTATTTTGTGTTTGTCATGGCTGTCCAAATGTGGTGGTGGTGATGGCTTTTTTAATTATGGCAAATTGCACATAATAAAATGTACCACTTTAACTGTTTTTAAGTATACAGATCAGTAATGTTAAGTGTAGTCACACATTGTTGTGCAACCAGGCCCCAGAGCCTTTTCATCTTGCAAAACTTAAATTCTCCCCATTAAATAGCTTCCCATGTCCCCAGCCCCTGGCAACCACCATTCTACTTTGTTTCTATGAATTTGATCACGCTGGGTACCTCAAAGAAGTAGAATCACAGTATGTGTCTTTTTGTGACTGACTTATTTTACTCAGCATAATGTGTTCAGGGTTCATCCAGGTTGTAGCCTGTGTTATAATTTGCTTCTTTTTAACAACTGAGTTAAAGACCACATTCTTCCAGGACATTTAAAGCAATCCAAGACTTTGTAGCAAACCTGGGCACTGAAGTCAAATGGCAGGGCTTGATTAAGAATTGGCTACCTAGGTATCTCCAAAAGGCTTGTTTTTGTTCAGTAAGAATAGTTTTGAAATGAAATTAACAATCTCACAGAGAACTTGTGATGCCAAGACTATATATATATATATACAGTTGAATTCCAATAGGAATCACTGGTGGGGAAGATTAAGTATGTAAAGTGCCTGACTGGGAGAGGCACTAAGTTAATGCTAATTTTCTTTTCTTAGTTCTTATCCGCTTGTGGTTATGAAGCAGTTTATGACAGCTTTATTTTGCTCTACAAAGAGGTGAATGTTTTTTAATAACATTAACATATATTGGGGTTACTAAAATTAACATACAAATGTCTACTAATACAGAAAAGAAAAAAATATTTTTGAGTTTTATTATCATGATGTATAAAAATTTGCCCTTGTTATTATTTTGTTGAGTAAATATGTTAAGAACACTTACTCTATAATAGGATATTTTGAGTATTGTGTATCTCTTTAAAAATTTATTTTGTTAAATATAATGGCTAAGGGAAAAGTGACAATCTTATATTTCTGTGTCAAATATTTAGGGTTATTGCTAGTAAAAATGACTCCCAAATTGCTCTGACATAGATTTTCCAAGCATATTGCTTGGAATATTTTTCAGATCATCATAAGCCTCATCAGTGAAGCAGCAAGTGAAAAGAATGTATTTACTGTTTTTCTGCGAATGTCTTAGATCTTCTGTGCTGGTATTTTAATGGGCAGTTTGGGAGTTAATGTAGGCAATTTGGGATGTGTGATGATACACACACAGATACACATTAATAGTGCATACATATATGTAAATGATAATGATCAATATTGCTTGTAGTGGAAGTAATAGAAGTGAAGACCTCTTAAATCTTTGTCTTCTATTCACAAATATTGTTAGCATATAATAGTATCAGTTATAGAACTTCCGTTATAGAAGAGAAACTCAGTGAGCAGAAAGTCTGGTAAAACACATCTCATGAAAAAGCTGAACAAGGTCATCAGAGCACTATTACTGACTCCTTGATGGATTGTAGAGTTGGGTTTGTAATACTGATTTTGTTTTCTGTGATGGTATTTCATATGATGGAACCTATTTGTAATGGAATGTGAGGCAGTGATAAAAAGGGAATTTGGAAGCTAAATAGATTTGTAATAGTTTAGGTCTGAAAGGCACCTTAGCAGTCATTCTCTCCAGTAATCCCAGTTGACCTCTGTCACACTAAAGCGCAAACATAGAAAACTTGTTAATGTCACCCAGTCAATTACAGTTGGAGCTACACTGAACTCAGGACTTTTGATCTCCTATTCACTGTATTTCCCTTATACCACGTTTTATATTGGCCTGAATACAGACAGTGTTTCCTTTAAGTACTTTTCCATTAATTGACTTAAACTTCTTGACTTTTGTACCTGTTATGTGTGTAAGACATTGTAGTTTATTAGATAGGATATGTGAATTGTTGACTTATCTTTACCAATGTCTTGCTAATTCATATATTTGTTATTTTCTTTGTTTATACTTTTTCTGCTTTCGTTTTTTAATCTGTAAAATTTTATGCAGTATTGACCTGCTTTGCATTCTCTCACCAGTTTGTGAAAGTCTTCAAATTTTGTTTGCTAAAGATAATGCATGGAATTGTATAATAACTTTGTGAAGGATCATATATATCATCCAGTCTGGGGTCTCGTTTTGTAAATGAGGAAACTGAGGCTAACTGAGCCCAAGACATCATCTCTTTTCAGTGTTAACCTGCAACTGGAGACCAGGCCTCTCTGTCGGGCTAGAGGATGTTCAGGTTGACCAACAAGTATCAGTCTTTGGTGACACAGACCTGGACCTGAATTGTGGTTGTTCCACTAGCTTTGTGTGACTGGAAAGTTACCTTGCTGTCACCAACCTTTGATATGTTTTTATTTAAATTACTGCCTAAAAGTGAAGCTGTTCATAAGGAACTACAAGTGCATAATGAATGTAATTTGTTTGTTAAAAAAATTTAGAACTTGAAGGAAATAATTTGGTTGGTGCATGTCCCTTTAAAACGATCTTTTGTTAGAACCAATGCTTTTTTTTTTCCTTATGTAAAGTCATCTTTGGGGGCTGTGAGCCTCAGAGACACCCTTTTTTATTTAAATGATCTTCACCAAAATGTCCGTGGTAATCTGTGGTGATGATTTTTGTTGTGATTAAGTTGCCTTTTTTATATTCTAATGTATTAAAAAATGATATGTACAATGAGGATGTGTAATGAGTATTGGGGGATGTTAATTTTATTTAGTATTTGAATTGGTCCAGTTGGTTTAACTTGATTAAGCTTGTTTATACCAGTGTGGGAAATGAAATGGTTATTAGATCTCTAAAAGCTCATTTAGTTTTAACATTCTCTAGAGTGTAACATTGGTTGTTAATTTTTGGAGGATAAAATTTCCCTGAATGTATACTTTTGTTTGATTCTTCATTTTCTTTTCTTGTCCAGTATGTCAAGGACATTCTTGAAGAAAGGGTACTGAAGGGTGGTAACAAGAGAAGGACTTGTAGGTGGTATTACGGATTGAAAGTATGTGATGATTTATATAGAGAGAGCAGCCTGAGGCGGAGTTCTTTCCTCTTGCCTGCTTTGGAATGAGATAGAAATAATGATACTAATAGTAGCTGACATAAATTCTTACTACGTGCATGGCACTTTTCTTAGCCATTTATAATTTTTAGCTCTTCTAATCCCACAACAGCCCTCTGAGGCACTGTTATCCCCAGTTTTATATGAGTAAACTAGGGCCCTGGAAAGTTAAGTAACTTGACTACAGTCCACACAACTAGCAAGTGATAGAGCTAGGATTTGATCCCGTTCAGTCCCACTTTGCAGTCTGTACTGTTTGGCCTAGTTTGTGGGTGATTGAACACATTTTTTAGAATTGAAGTATTAATACTACTTGCACTTCACTTTTGCTAGAGGGGTGAACTCTAGTCAAGTCTGTGATGCTTTGGGGATATGAGTTAATTCAATAAATACTGAGCACCTGCTTTGTGCCAGACATGGAAGTGAGTAAGACAGACAAGGTTCCTGCCTTCAGGGATTACATGTTTCAAGGAAAAATTGGACACAAACAAGTAAATAAGGTCATTTCAGATTGTTACCAGTACTGTGAAGAAAATTAACTGGTGTGGTAGATTGCAGGGATGGAGTCCATTGTGTGTGTTTCACAAAGCTTGGTTCATAGACTTAATTGGAGTTGGATACTCTCCCAAACACTTTTCTCTAATTAGCCCATATTGCTGAATTAAAGAATAGTGTTAAATACAAAATGAATTTATTATGCAGCTCTTTAGAGCTATTGTTTATAATCTTTTGAACTCATAATGTGAGAGTTTGTTCTGCTAAAGAAATAGAACCCAGAGAGAGATACCATTTTTAAAATTTCAAAAAACAGTCAAAATGAGGGCAGCCACTGGCCACTGTACATGCCTGGCTGTTTGGGGTAATGGAGGACTCCTGGCTGCTGTCCACTGTGCAGTATTGGCAGTTCTGCTTTTGTTTGAAAGTTTGGGCCACCATGTATGAGCACATGTATTCTTCCACCATTTTTTGTAGGCAGGATCCTCAAGTCATACATTACATGAAAGGAATTTTGATTTCATAGTACTTAATAGCAGCTTTTATATTGAGCACCTTCTATGTTCCAGTCTTATTTATTTGTAAAGAAAGGAGAAAGCTTAAAGGAGTTAAGGACTTGTCCAAGGCTCACAGCTAAAGAATGTTAAAGCAGTGCCACTATATGCAATCATGTCTCAAATGAATTCTACTTTAGAAGAATTTACCAAGAATTAATCAATATGGCATATCTGTATGTGCTATGTTATATTTTTCTCTTCCTCTAAAGACTAAAACCTAATTAGATAATTACCATAATAAAAGTTTTTATTTTGTTCCTTGAACCTGTGTAACTTGGGCTGAAGGAAAATCTATTGCTTGAATAACAGTAGATATATAAGCTTCCTGTGACTCCATTCCCCACCCCCACCCAGGGTCCAGCTCTTGCTAGGGGCGGTGTGATTCAGAGCTCTCATTAAGATAATAGGTGAAAGAGAAAAGCTATTGAAAATAATTAGTGTAATGTGATACTAGTACTGCTGGTCATAACTTCAGTGGGTCAGACATTTGTTTTTACGGGAAAGCATAAGTTACATTGGTATTTGTTTAAGATACTTTCCAATAGTTTTATTAAGAAAAAATAATGTGAAACAAAATTGAAAAAAAAAATTTCTTGGCCTGCAGATTTTTTTTTTTTTGTATTGGTGAACTTTATTGTTTGCCTTTGATGCAAGTTCATAATGGGAAACTGAGTAAGATTATTTTAACTTTTCTTATATTTTCTTAAATAAAATTAAAATTATTAAGCTTCATAGGAGTAAAACTATTAATAAGCCCTATAGTAAGTTTGCTCATAGTACATATGAGCAATTTATCTGACTACCATTGTATATTACTCTGTAGGATTAATTGTAGTCTCTTAGACTGATCCATAAATTAGTTTATAGTTAATTTTTTAAAACATAGGATACCAATATCAAGGTTATATAGCCAGCCAGATGTGGTCAAAAGTTTTAAAATATGTGCTTTATTATTAGTTTTTGGTTCATGACTTGAGTTCTGTTTGCTCTTCTCAGCATCTCTTAGCAGTAGATGCTTTTGTGTTGTTGGTTCTCTAGCAGCCAAGGAAGAGGATGTGCTAAGGCAAAATGACTTTATCACTTAGCGATTTAGCTCCCAGCTTTGTTTATTAGCAGCACAGCGAAGGAGAAAGTGAACAGTGCTTTGTTCTTTAAATTGGCCTGTGTAAGGCATTATTCACATAGGGCTCTGCTTTCTTTATATATAAAACTTTTAATATATTTTCGTATTAACTTAACAGATCCTTCTGCTGAGGAGTTGAGAAAGCTAATGATGTTGCATGGAGGTCAATACCATTTGTATTATTCCAGATCCAAAACAACACACATTATTGCCACAAATCTTCCTAATGCCAAAATTAAAGAATTAAAAGGAGAAAAAGTAATTCGGCCAGAATGGATTGTGGAAAGGTAAGGTTGATTTTTAATTAAATCATTAAGTTTTAAAAATTGGGAATACTTTTTATTTCTATATAAACATTTAACTAACTTACATTGCCTTTTATAGATGAAAAGTAATTAATGTCTTAACACTACTATACTCTTTAACCTCACACTAAGAGAAGTATGTTAGTGTTCTGACAGCCTCAGCTGCCAGGAATTAGGAGAGAGGACTCCTAACGGGAAGCAGTGATGGGAGGGGCTTGACTTAGCATGTTATTCATTCAATAAACACTTGTGCACCTAATATGGGCTAGGCCATGCTGTATGTAATTGGGAAATACCATGAACAAAGATCCCCTCACCTACATCTTTGAGTTTATGTTCTGTTGGGGAAACAGAATAATATGCTTCATATATGAGTAAATTATATGTTAAAAGTTAATACATACTAAGGAGTTAACAGATTGGGTATTCTAGATCCTGAACAACTGAGAGTGGGGACAAGGCAGAAGAACAGTCTGAGGTGTTATCAATGTCTGTTTTTTAGTTCTTATATTATGGTTCCTCTGCTGTTGGTTTGGAAGTGGTATGTTGTAAATCAGTAGTAACCATTCATGTTCATTTCCTAAGTTTAAGTATGTCATCTGGAACCTTGGTAATGAGCCATAACTTAACGTGATTTATAGTTGGCAGTGGTATATAATATATATGAGTGATAGCTAAATTTATGAAAGTTAAAAGTGAAATTATTAAAATAATTTCATGTGTGAATAGATTATAATCAGTATATGAGGGAATGGTCAGATTGTGTAATGGAGTACTAATGAAACTTAGAAATTAATTTTTTTGTCAACTGCCAAGCTTTGTTTTAACCCTAACTGCCTCTAGTTCTGACATCTTCCTTTAGTTTATTCAGCAGATTTAGTACTGCTCAGGATGCCTTTGTACTGCAGATTCAGTAGCATAGGTCTGGGAGAGGCAGGCAGTACGTGGCAGTGAAAGAGGCTGTAGTTGGGCTCTGGGGGCATGTCCAGGTCACATCCAAACTCAGGGATTCTGTTTCCCTGTAATCTTGTGTAACTTTGAGAACAGTAATACAGTTATTTGAACCTTGTTTTGTCATTTATAAGTGAAGGTGAATATCTACCTCCTATGATTATGTAAGAACCAGAATAATTTGTGCAAACTACGTAGCACAATGCCTGGCACATTGTAGAGGTGTAATATATGAGAAGTTAATGTTTTATTTTTATTCTGTAAACATTAGCCAGTATTAGAAAATAAATTCCAAAAGGTCAAAAGTGCATTTTTAAAAACAGTGCTTTTGGTTCCAGAAAGCCAAATGTATTTTATAGTTGAAGGATTTCTTAAACCTTGGAGGATTACTTGGAATGCCTGCCCCTAGAACACCTCCCTGATTGCTTGCACTGAGTTCTCATGACCTAGCCACTGTCCGTTCATTATATAGGATCCGTGAATATGGCTTTTAGCTGTGTGTCTCCTTAGAAAGTTGTGATATCTTTAGTACCAGAAGTTAATACCATTCCAGAGTTCAGCCAGACACTGTTACTTACAGGCAGTCCTCTTGTTGCATTAGGGTTAGAATCTCGGTTTGAGGATCAAAGAGCTAAAACAGGAGGATTCAGAATCCAGATTCTTTAAAGTCCTTTTTGGGCCTGCTATTTGCCATTTGATTAACCTTGTTATAGATGAATTGACCCATGTGGAAATGGCTCCATCTGGGCATATATCTTAATACATAAATGCCCAGTGTCTACTGTGTCGTAGCATAGAATCCTTTTAGTTGAATCACAGTACTGTTCTCTTTCATGCTGTAATCCTAATCTTGTTCATCTCTTCTTCTCTTCTACTGTTTTAATGAATTTTATTCTATTTAAAATTTTGAGCAGTAAATTAGCTATTTAATGGATGATACATGAAATTCTTTTCTATAAATAGTTTTTCTGTTTTTAGTTTGAGGAGTTTAAAAAGCAGCCACCACTTGAGTCTCTGGGGTAGTTATTCTGCTTTGATGAGAATTATCCAGTGTCTGTGTATGTGCCATTAAACCTGAGTTAACTGTTGCATGATAACAGACCATGACTTCTAAAGAGGCAGGGGAGCCTCTTAATGAGAAGCTTCTGTGCATTAGTTTAAAGCATGCGATTATTTTACGGAAACCCTTGCCTTGTAAATCTTACACTTGCATGTTAGTGACGTTCAGATTTTTGTCATAACCCGTTTCTTCAGACAGTCTTACACTGAGATTTTTTTTTTAGCTTTTATATAGCTAGATTTAAAAAAAAATTTTTAAGATATCATTGATATATACTGCTTATGAAGGTTTCACAAGGAAAAAACAATGTGGTTATTACATTCACTCTTATTATTGAGTCTCCCCCATACGTCATTACAGTCACTGTCCAGCAATGTAGTAAGATGTCACAGAGTCCCTTTTTGTCTTCTCTGAGCCACACTGCCTTCCCGGTGACCCCACACACACTATGTGCACCAATCATGATACCCTACAATCCCCTTCTACCTTCCTCCCCATCCGCCCTCCCCCACCTCTCCCCTTTGGTAACTACTAGTCCCTTCTTGGAGTCTGTGAGTCTGCTGCTATTTTGTTCCTTCAGTTTTACTTTGTTATATTACACTCCACAAATAAGTGAAATCATTTGGTATTTGTCTTTCTCTGCCTAATTTATTTCACTGAGCATAATACCCTCCATCTCCATCCATGTTGTTGCAAATGGTAGGATTTGTTTCTTATGGCTAAATAGTATTTCATTGTGTATATGTACCACCTCTTCTTTATCCATTCATCTACTGATGGACTCTTAGGTTGCTTCCATACCTTGGCTATTGTAAATAGTGCTGTAATAAACATAGGAGGGCATATGTCTTTTTGAATCTGAGAAATTATATTCTTTGGGTAAATTCCTAAGAGTGGAATTCCTGGGTGAAATGGTATTCCTATTTTTAATTTTTTGAGGAACCGCTATATTGCTTTCCACAATGGTTGAACTAGTTTACATTCCTACCCTTTCTCTGCATCCTCGCCAGCATTTGTTGTTCTAGTCTTTTCTTTGTGGGCCATCCTAAGTGGTGTGAGGTGATCCATTATTCTGGTTTTAATTTGCATTTCCCTGATAATTAGCGATGTGGAGCATCTTTTCATGTGCCTGTAGGCCATCTGAATTTCTTCTTTGGAGAAGTGTCTGTTCATATCCTCAGTGAATTTTCTAATAGGATTATTTGCTTTTTGGGTGTTGAGGTGTGTGAGTTCTTTATATATTTTGGATGTTAACCCCTTGTCAGATACGTCATTTACAAATATATTCTCCCGTACTGTAGGATGCCTTTTTGTTCTGCTAATGGGGTCCTTTGCTGTACAGAAGCTTTTTGGCGTGATGTAGTCCCATTTGCTCATTTTTACTTTTGTTTCCCTTGCCCAAGAAGATGCGTTCAGGAAAAGGTTGCTCATGTTTATACTTAAGAGATTTTTGCCTATGTTTTCTTCTAAGAGTTTTATGGTTTAATGACTTACATTCAGGTCTTTGATGCATTTTTAGTTTACTTTTGTGCATGGGGTTAGACAGTAATCCAGTTTCATTCTCTTGCATGTAACTGTCCAGTTTTGCCAACACCAGGTGTTGAAGAGGCTGTCATTTCCCCACTGTATAGCCATAGCTCCTTTATCATATATTAACTGACCATATATGCTTGGGTTTATATCTCGGCTCTCTATTCTGTTCCATTGGTCTATGGGTCTGTTGTTGTGCCAGTACCAAATTGTCTTGATTATTGTGGCTTTGTAGTAGAGCTTGAAGTTGGGGAGCATAATTCCTCCGGCTTTATTCTTCCTTCTCTGGATTGCTTTGGCTATTTGGGGTGTTTTGTGGTTCCATATGAATTTTAGAACTATTTGCTCTAGTTCATTGAAGAATGCTGTTGGCATTTTGATAGGGACTACATTGAATCTGTAGATTGCTTTAGGCAGGATGGCTATTTTGAGAATATTAATTCTTCCTATCCATGAGCACCTGATGTGTTTTCATTTATTGGTATCTTCTTTAATTTCTCTCATGAGTGTCTTGTAGTTTTCAGGGTATAAGTGTTTTCACTTCCTTGGTTAGGTTTATTCCTAGGTGTTTTATTCTTTTTGATGCAGTTGTGAATGGAATTGTTTTCCTGATTTCTCTTTCTGATAGTTCATCGTTTGTGTACAGGAATGCAACAGATTTCTGTGTATTAATTTTGTTTCCTGCAACTTGGCTGAATTCAGATATTAGATCTAGTAGTTTTGGAGTGGATTCTTTAGGGTTTTTTTAGGTACAACATCATATCATCTGCAAACAGGGACAGCTTAGTTTCTTCCTTGCCAATCTGGATGCCTTTTATTTCTTTGTGTTCTCTGATTGCCGAGGCTAGGACCTCCAGACATATGTTGAATAAAAGTGGGGAGAATGGACATCCTTGTCTTGTTCCCGATCTTAAAGGAAAAGCTTTCAGCTTCTTGCTGTTAAGTATGATGTTGGCTGTGGGTTTGTCATATATGGCCTATATTATGTTGAAGTACTTGCTCTCTATACCCATTTTGTTGAGAGTTTTTATCATAAATGGATGTTGAATTTTGTTGAATGCTGTTTTGGCATCTATGGAGATGATCATGTGGTTTTTGTCCTTGTTGCTGTGGTGGATGATGTTGATGGATTTTCGAATGTTGTACCATCCTTGCATCACTGGAATAAATCCTACTTGATCATGATGGATGATCTTTTTGATGTATTTTTAAATTTGGTTTGCTACTATTTTGTTGAGTATTTTTGCATCTATGTTCATCAGGGATATTGGTCTGTAATTTTCTTTTTTTGTTGTGTCTTTGCCTGGTTTTGGTATTAGAGTGATGCGGCCTCGTATAATGAGTTTGGGAGTATTCCTATCTCTTCCAATTTTTGGAAAACTTTAAGGAGGATGGGTATTAGGTCTTCAATAAATGTTTGATAAAATTCAGTAGTGAAACCATCTGTTCCAGCAGTTTTGTTCTTAGGTAGTTTTTTAATTACCAATTCAATGTTGTTGCTGATAATTGGTCTGTTCAGATTTTCTGTTTCTTCCTGTATCGGCCTTGGAAGGTTTTATTTTCCTAGCAAGTTGTCCATTTCTTCTAGGTTATCCAGTTTGTTAGCATATAATTTTTCATAGTGTTCTCTCACAATTTTTTAAAATTTATTTGGTGTCTGTAGTGATTTTTCCTTTCTCATTTCTGATTCTGTTTCTGTGTGTAGACTCTCTTTTTTTCTTGGTAAGTCTGGGTAGGGGTTTATCTTATTTTGTTACTTTTCTTAAAGTACCAGCTCCTGCATTCATTGATTCTTTCTATTGTTATATTCTTCTTAATTTTATTTATTTCTACTCTAATCTTTATTATGTCCCTTCTTCTGCTGACTTTGGGCCTCATTTGTTCTTCTTTTTCTAGTTTTGTTAATGGTGAGTTTGGAGTGTTCATATGGGATTGTTCTTCTTTCCTGTGGTAGGCCTGTATTGCAATATACTTCCCTCTTAGCATGGCCTTCGCTGCATCCCACTTTTGCAGTGTTTAATCATTGCTGTCATTTGTCTCCATATATTGCTTGATCTCTTTTTATTTGGTCATTGATGCATTGATTATTTAGGATCATGTTATTAATCCTGCATGTGTTTGTGGGCTTTTTTGTTTTCTTTGTGTAATTTATCTCTAGTTTCATACCTTTGTGGTCTGAGTAGCTGGTTGGTATAATTTCAGTCTTTTTGAATTTACTGAGTCTCTTTTTGTGGCCTAGTGTATGATCTATTCTTGAAAATGTTCCATGTGCACTTGAAAAGAATGTGTATCCTGTTACTTTTGGATGGAGTGTTCTTTAGATGTCCATTAGGTCCATCTGTTCTAATACATTGTTTAGTGCCTCTGCCTCCTTAGTTATTTTCTGTCTGGTTGATCTGTCATTTGGAGTGAGTGGTGTGTTGAAGTCTTCTAGAATTAATGTATTACATTCTATTTCCCCCTTTAATTCTGGTAGTATTTGTTTCACATATGTAGGTGATCCTGTGTTGGGTGCATAGATATTTATAACAGTTATGTCCTCTTGTTGGACTGACCCCTTTATCATTATGTCATGTCCTTTGTCTCTTACTACTTTCTTTGTTTTGAAGTCTATTTTGTCTGATACAAGTACTGCAGCTCCTGCTTTTTTCTCCCTATTAGTTGCATGAAATATCTTTTTCCATTCCATTACTTTCAGTCTGTGTATGTCTTTGGGTTTGAAGTGAGTCTCTTGTTGGCAGCATATATGACAGGTCTTGTTTTTTTATCCATTCAGTGACTCTGTGTCTTTCAATTGCTGCATTCAGACTATTTACATTTAGGGTGATTATCGATAAGTATGTACTTATTGCCATTGGCAATTGTAGGCTTTGGATTACTTTGAGATTTACAGTGTAGAATAGTTGATGAGAATCCTCACTGAGTCTGAGGAGATGCAGAGAGTAGTTTAAAATCTTGTCTTGAGTTACTACAGCCAGATTTGTTTTGTTGTTTTCATTTTGTCAAGCCTTTGTGGCATGGGAACCTGCCTCCCCTTGTTAAGTGATCACCTGGGTCTGCTGCAGGTTGAGAGGTGGTGGTGATTTACCATTCCTGTTTCTCTCAGCTCAATGGGGTCTTCTCCTGGGAGCACCTGATTCCCAGTCAGGGTCTGTCCTTTCTCTCAGCTCCCAGAGCGTATGTTACTTGTTTGTCAGACACTCATGATGCTCTAAAGATCTCATAGTTTCTGATGTAGATTTGGCTTTTTTAAAAATTAGTCTTGATGTTATTTATGTTTTTCTCTCACAGCATTACAGAGTTCTTCTAAAACTATTGGCTAACTAACCAACACACACATTTCAGACTACCTCCCAGTGATTTATATGCAGTGTTTTATTAGAAAATATATTTCTTGGTCTTCAGGAGCTAAAGAATGAATAGCTTAAACTTGTGGTATCTAGTGAATAACAGTCTGGATCCTGTACAGGAAAAGCAAGGAGTCCTGTACATATTTCTATGCTTGTTAATTTCCTTTTCTGGGCTCCTAGTGTCTTGATGGGTGGTTGGAAAGTTTAGATAATGGAGGTAAGACAAATGAAATTTTAGTTTTGAATGCATCAGGATGATTTTTGCTTAATAATTGAATAAAAGGCAAAAAAACAGCTCATTTCTTTCTTAGCACATAATTATATCCTTTCTTACCTTAAGTCAACTTTTAAATAGGGAAGAAAATAGGTGCCTCAATGGATGGCCAGATATGTATGCAAGTGTTAGATGTTGTTTTTCTAAGTATGATCAGGACATTGACTAGAACCATAAAAACATTTGGTGTGCAGAATTGTTTCATACAAAGACAGTGATGTTGCTGCAAGCTGTAATAAAAAGTTTGAAATAGAAATTAATGGAGCAATTTAGTTGTATCTTAATTTTTGTAAAATTTCCCAGAGTCTGGTTATAGCTGTCGCTATAAATTCATTGTCTGCTGATAGAAATAGGAAATGATTTAGAGACTTGTTAGATACAAAATTTTATGAAGTTTTATCTAAGAGAAAACTTGGGGCTATAGGACAAAGCAAGAATTAAGACTCCCCAAAAGAGATGAATATTTAATTTGCAGTGAATATGTGTTTGACCCATTGTATAGAATGCAAACTCTTCCATATATGTATCAGAATATGTTTTCAGTATATATGGAAAAGCTCACGATATTTAAATAAACTATCTTCTGGTAAAGTGAAACTTCTTTTGGTTTTGAAATAATGGATTTTGTTACTTGGCTCTTTTTTTTTGTAAGAAGAATGGTAGAAAAATGTAGATATAGTCTTTGCCCTTAGCATAAGCTATAAAATTAGAAATGAAAATTAATCCCTGAGAGAATTTTTGAAAGAAGATCTTTTTTAAAATACACTTCAGATAATGTTTCTGTCCATATATAAATAGGTAAATGAATAACCAGGGACAATTAGGAATGTACAAGTGATATATAATGGTTTGGGCTTCAAATTTAAAAAATTCCTTGTCTAACATTACTGTGGTGCATTGGGCTTTAATTCCCTTTAGTTGGTATCACTGAGGATATTTGATTTTGAGACCTGCAGTATTTTAAATTGGGTCTCTCATATCATTCCCCATGGACTTAGTTATTTATATTAGCATAAAAATTCTGCTGGGTGACATGGTTCTTGTTAGGAGTTGTGACAAGATCTGCTACCCTTGTGTGTGATCATTGTTGACCCTAAAGCCTCCTCACCCTGGAATTCTGTTGGGCAGTGAGCATGATCATAGGGCATTTTCTTTGTTGGTTGCACTGGTCTTAGTTTCAGTTGTGCAGCGGGCACACTGGGCATAATTTCAATCTCTGCTTATCCCATAGTTATTGTTACATAAAATGAAAGGGGTAGAAGGCTAACGTTAGGCTTCTCCTTTAGGTATTAAGTACCTCTGTGGGTGGAGGAGCAGCTAAGATGGTAGCACTCTAGGAAGAACATAGTCCACAGGCAGTTGAGACCAGCTGGGAAAGGAAGAAAAGTTAGTGTGATAAAGAGTAAGTTGGGATTTTGATTCTGATAGGTGAATAATGTTTTCTGTAATGTTGATAAAATTTTCAACCTGATGCTAACTGTTTATGTAAGGTTAAATGTCACTAGTGTGTTGTTCCTTTCTCATCATACTTTAGTGGTTTTAGCATTTGGATATAGTTTAACGTACTCTGGGCAGAGTTACTAAATATATATTGACATAATTACACAAAGGACATAGTCTGTCCTTTTTTATTATATAGTTACATTTTTAGGATATATCATCAGTATGTTTTCCTGTATTCACAATTGTTGATAGCATTTTAAATCATTTTGTAAGCCAGCCAGTCATTTCTCACATGGTTATTTTTTTAAGTTTTGTGGAGTGCCCTTTGAGAAAATAAAGCTGTCAAAACTCTTGGGTTTATGAGACAATAAGAAAAGTATTTTTAGTCTGTATTTACTAATTTTATTAAATTTATCATTTTATTAATTAATTTATAAATCCTAAATAGTTAAAGGATGACTGACTTAGTGTGTATTTTAGGTTTAAAGCCAAAATGTGGATATTAGCATATTGGTTGGCTATTTTTAAATTTGAATTGAAAACAGTATTTTTAAAGATAAAATAACCATGTATAAATTAGAAAGCAAAAGTCAGCTTAAGACAGCTTAGTCTATTTGTTTTAGTTCTGAAGTACAGAAGGAAATAAATGCTTGAGAGTGTCAGTGTGCCAGAACCACCTAGTAAAGTGCTGGTGTTCCCCCCTGGGTTTTGCGGGTGATGTTTGACATGTAGTGAACTTCTGGAAGAGGAGTTCAGATAGTTTCTGCCCTCTTGGAATTCGTACCCTCAGGTAGCCTGTCTCCGTCACTCTTACACACATAAAAATTGTATAAATTATTTGTTACTATTAAAGTTAAAGTTTTAATGTTGTCCTATTTTTTCATTTTACAGTTTTTCACATTTAATAGACCTGACATTAATTGTGGAAATTGGGAATCCTCATCCACTGTATTTAATTTAAAAAAACTTAATATGTGAGGTGGGATTTGAGAGAGTCTTGATGAGTTTATGTGAACTGTATATTGGGAAGAGTTCTAAATGCTAACATCATGATGATTAAAACACTGACTACTATAACTCTGTGCTTGCAGTTTTTCTTATCCTACTCTGTTATTTTTTCTCATGTAAGAGTGTTGACTGTTAATTTTTAATTTCAGATAACCGTCTTTTCATGGGCAAGATGTCTTATTCTTAAGAGTTTAAGTACAATTATATTGTATTAGGGCCACTAAAACAGGGAGAAAGAATGAAGTAGGAAAACAGACAGCTTCTCGTTGGGGAAATACTCCCATCATTATAAGAACATTGGTTTTTCATGAAGCTTTGTGCCCCCAAGTATTGAACTCTTAAAACTGGTGTTTCTGTTTTTGTTTCAGCATCAAAGCTGGACGTCTCCTTTCCTACATTCCATATCAGCTGTACACCAAGCAGTCCAGTGTGCAGAAAGGTCTCAATTTTAATCCTGTATGCAAACCTGAGGATCCCATGCCTGGTCCAAGCAATATAGCCAAACAGCTCAACAACAGGGTGTAAGTTTGTCTGGATTGGGAATAGTACAAAGCTATTTTTAGCAGAGGTTTTTGTAGTTTTTATAGTTTTTACAGCATCTGCTGTGTTGAAGTTAGAAACGAATCTAAAACCTGGCCATTCATATGTATTAAACATGTTGAAATATCTGTGTGGGTGTCTTACCTAAAAAATTATTTTTATCATGACTGTTTCATAAGCAAGCTTGTCCAGTCCTTTTAGAATCCCATGTTTAATTTATGGATCTTAAATTCTTAGCAATAAAATTTCCCATGGATTTTTCGAAAATTAGTTCCACTCAAGTAATTTGCTATAGAATGTTGCTTTCTCAAAAACTGAACTGAAACTCCAGATATACTTTTGTTGTGTATACCTATATATAGAAAGAATAAAAAGGTTGACATTTTTAGGTTATTTTGGAAAAATTCCATAATAATTCTGAATAAGTTATAAATACTTTGTATCAATGAAAATTTAGTTGATGACCCTCAGTGTTAACAGAGTTAGAGGTAACTCAACTTGATTTCTTGTGGCTGATGTTAAAAATTACATATTGACTTAAGCTTTAATTGCAATAATCCTGGAAAAATTGGTTTCACAATTAATGGTGTGTTGTCTTAACTTGTATATCAGGTAGCTCATTATCATTAGCCTTCGCCTTATTTATTAAATTGCTTGCTTTGGGAGTTGGATATATTTTTTCCAAAAGACCAGGAGTCTAATTAACCTGGGAAGATCTGATATCACTACCTTCTGTAGTTTTTGTTGTTGTCATTCGTACTTTAACTTGTATTCACTTACAAGCATATTCAAATGTTTTTTACTTTACCTAAAAAATTTTTTAAATTAAGGTATCATTGATATATAATCTTATGAAGGTTTCACATGAACAACATTATGGTTATTAACATTGATCGATATTATCAAGTCCCCCACCCCAGCGCATTGCAGTCACTGTCCATCAGCATAGTAAGATGCTATAGAGTCAATACTTGTCTTCTCCATGCTATACTGCCTCCTCTGAGATCCCCCTACATTATGTGTGCTAATCATAATGTCCTTAGTCGACTTCTCCCACCCTCACCCCTTTCCTTTTGGGAACTGCTAATCCACTCTTAGAATTTGTGAGTCTGCTGCTGTTTTGTTCCTTCAGTTTTGTTTCGTTGTTACATTCCACAGATGACTGAAATCATGTGGCACTTGTCTTCCTCCACCTGGCTTATTTGACTGAGCATAATACCCTAGAGCTCCATCCATATTGTTGCAAATGGTAGGATTTGCTTTCTTCTACTGGGTGAATAATGTTCCATTGTGTATATATACCACCTCCTCTTTATTCATCTACTGATGGATACTTTGGTTGTTTCCATATGTTGGCTATTGCAAATAGTGCTGTGATAAGCATAGGGGTACATATGTCTTTTTGAATCAGGGATCTTGTTTTTGGGCAAATTCCTAGGAGTGGAATTCCCGGGTCAAATGGTACTTCTATTTCTAGTTTTTTGAGGAACCTCCATACTGCTTTCCACAATGATTGAACTAATTCACATTCCCACCAGCAGTGTAGGAGGGTTCCTCTTTCTCTGCATCCTCGCCAGTATTTGTTGCTCCTAGTCTTTTCTGTGTTGGCCATCCTAACTGGTGTGTAGTGATATCTTATTGTGGTTTTAATTTGCATTTCCCTGATAGTTAACGATGTGTAGCATCTTTTCATGTGTTAACAATGTGTAGCATCTTTTCATGTGCCTGTTGGCTATCTGTATTTTCTCTTTGGAGAAGTGTCTGTTCATATCGTCAACCCATTTTTTAATCGAGTTATTTGCTTTTTGGGTGTTGAGGCATGTGAGTTCTTTTTATATTTTGGATGTTAACCCCTTGTCGAATATGTCATCTACAAATATATTCTCCCATACTGTAGGATGCCTTTTTGTTCTACTGATGGTGTCCTTTGCTGTACAGAAGCTTTTTAGTTTGATGTAGTTCCATTTGTTCATTTTTGCTTTTGTTTCCCTTGCCTGAGGAGATGTGTTCAGGAAAAAAGTGCTTATGTTTATATTCAAGAGATTTTTGCCTATGTTTTCTTCTAAGAGTTTTATGGTTTCATGTCTTACATTTAGGTCTTTGATCCATTTCAAGTCTACTTTTGTGTATAGAGTTAGACAATAATCCAGTTTTGCCAACACCAGTTGTTGAATAGGCTGTCATTTCCCCATTGTATATCCATGACTCCCTTATCATGTATTAAATGGCCATGTATGTTTGGGTTTATATATGGGCTCTCTGTTCTCTTCCATTGACCTATGGGTCTGTTCTTTTGCCAGTACCAAATTGTTTTGATTACTGTGGTTTTGTAATAGAGCTTGAAGTCAGGGAGGGTAATCCCCCAGCTTTATTCTTTTTTCTCAGGAAGAAATCCCTTCTCAGTTGTCTTCATATATTGCTTCATCTCCGTTTTTATTTGATCATTGACCCATTGATTATTTAGGGACATGTTGTTAAGCCTCCATGTGTTTGTGGGCTTTTTTGTTTTCTTTGCACAATTTCTAGTTCTTTTGTGGTATGAGAAGCTGGTTGTTACAATTTCAATTCTTCTGAATTTTCTGAGGCTCTTTTTGTGGCCTAGTATGTGATCTATTCTTGTAATCGTTCCATGTACGCTTGAAAAGAATGTGTATCCTGCTGCTTTTGGGTGGAGTGTTCTGTAGATGTCTTTTAGGTACATCTGTTCCAGTGTGTTGTTCAGTGCCTTTGTCTCCTTACTTATTTTTCTGTCTAGTTCAGAGTGAGTGGTGTCCTTCAGAGTGAGTGGTGTGTTGAAGTCTCCTAAAGTGAATCCATTGAATTCTGTTTCCCCCTTTAGTTCTGTTAGTATTTGTTTCACACATTTAGGTGTTCTTATGTTTGGATGCATAGATATTTATAATGGTTATATCCTCTTGTTAGACTGACCCCTTTATCATTATGTAATGTCCTTTGTCTGCATTACTTTCTTTGTTTTGAAGTCTGTTTTGTCTGATACAAGTACTGCAGCCCTTGCTTTTTTTTCCTTATTAGTTGTAGGAAATATCTTTTTCCACCCCTGCACTTTTAGTCTGTGTATGTCTTTGGGTTTGAAGTGAGTCTCTTGGAGGCAGCATATAGATGGGTCTTGTTTTTTATTCATTCAGTGACTCTGTGTCTTTTGATTGGTGGATTCAGTCTGTTTACGTTTAGGGCAATTATCGATAGATATGTACTTATTGCCATTCCAGACTTTCGATTTATGATTACCAGAGGTTCAAGGGCAGCTTCTTTTGTATCTAACCATCTAACTTAACTTGTTTAGTACACTATTTCAAACACAATCTAAAGATTTGTTTTTTCCTCCCTTCTTTTTCTTTCTCCTCCACTCTTTATACATTAGGTGTCATATGCTGTACTTTCTGTATATCCCTTGACTGACTTTGTGGGTAGTTGATTTAATTTTGCATTTGCTTAGTAATTAATTGGTTTACTTCCTTTCTTGTGGTTTTATTTTCTCTGGTGACTGCTATTTAGCCTTAGGAGCACTTCCATCTGGAATAGTCCCTCCAGAATACACTGAAGAGACGGTTTGTGGGAGGTGAATTCCCTCAACTTTTGCTTATCTGGAAATTGTTTAATTCCTGCTTCAAATTTAAAATGATAATCTTCCTGGGTAGAGTATTCTTGGTTCGAGTCCCTTCTGTTTCATTGCGTTGAATATATCATGCCACTCCCTTCTGGCCTGTAAGATTTCTGCTGAGAAATCTGATGATAGCCTGATGGGTTTTCCTTTGTAGGTGACCTTTTTTCTCTCTCTGGCTGCTTTTAATATTCTGTCTTTGTCCTTGATCTTTGCCATTTTAATTATTATATGTCTTGGTGTTGTCATCCTTGGGTCTTTTGTATTGGGAGATCTGTGGACTTCCATGGCCTGAGAGACTATTTCCTTCCCCAGATTGGGGAAGTTTCAGCAATTATTTCCTCAAAGATACTTTCTATCCCTTTTTCTCTCTTCTTCTTCTTCTGGTACCCCTGTAATGCGAATATTGTTCTGTTTGGATTGGTTGCACAGTTCCCTTATTATTCTTTCATTCTTAGAGATGCTTTTTTCTCTCTGTGCCTTTGCTGCTTTGTATTCCTGTTTTCTAATTCATGTTTCATTTCCTGTCTCTTCTACCTTGTCCCTCATCTAATCTGCTTTTAAACCCCTTCATTGTATGTTTCATTTCAGATACTGTATTTTTCAAAGTTTCTATCTGTTTCTTGAATTCCTTCCTGAGGTCTTGACTATCTTTCTGTAGCTCCATGAGCATGTTTCTGATTTTTATTTTGAAGTCTTTATCAAGAGGATTGATGATTTCAGTCTCACTTAGCCCTCATTCTGGTGTTTGAGGGAATTTGGTTTGTACAAGAATCTTCTGCCATTTCATATTTCTAATGATTTTCTTGAAATAACAACTTTGTGTAGGCGGCACCCTCAGTGCCCAGAAACTCTACTCTCTGGAGGTGCCCAGCACATGGAGCAGTGATAGGGTCACAGGTGAGAGGCACCGGTGCCTGCTGGGAGGAAAGAGCTCTTTCTTGCTTTCTGGCTTCAGTGCCTGCCTCTACTGCCAAGGCCATTGCGCCAAGCAGGCAGGGAAGATCCTCTACGTTATGCCTTTGTAGCTGGTGTAGGTGGGGCCTTCCTCTGGCTGGCCTATCATGATGGCTGGGGCAGCAGGTTTGTGGATTGATGCTGGCTAAGAGGAAGGAGCGGCAGTCTGCCTATCACAGTAGTGGGCCTCAGCACTGTGTTGCCAGCCATGGGGTGAGTTGTGTGAAGTTCTGAAAATTCCCAACCTGCTGGACTCTGCACTGAGACAATTTTGTTCACCTGTCCTTTCTCTTGAGCAGCAAGCTTTGTGCAATCCTTGCCCCTTTAGCTCCCCCTCTTACTTTTGGGAATTCTTTCAAAGTGCCTACCTTTCTTTTGTCCCAGAGCAGCTGGTTGTGGGTACCTGTTTCCAAAAGCGGCTGCAATCTCTATCTCTGAGTATTCTGCCTGTCTTTGCTTTCCAACCTCTCTAATCTCCAGAGCACCAGGCCATGTGGGTTCGTGCTCCCGGATTAGATCTCCTGGGGTGGTATTTAGCAGTCCTGGGCTTCTACTCCCTCCCTGCTCCATTTCTCTTCTTCCCGCCTGTGAGCTGGGGTAGGGGGAGGGCTCGGGTCCTGCTGGATCACAGCTCTGATACTTTACCCTTTTTCATGAGGTCTTCTCTTATCCCCAGATATAGGTAGTTTGTTGTAGTCTTCTTTCCTGTTGCTCTTTCAGGATTAGTTGTATTTGGTATATTTTCATGTTATGTGTGGTTTTGGGAGGATGTTTCTGCCTCACACCATTCCGCCATCTTGTTTAATACTTTTTACCTCAAACTTTAAATTTTTTTAGTACAGCCAAGGGGTACAAGTAATATCAGAAAACCTTTCCAAACACATAACTTCGTATTTTTTTATCCACCCTAATAAAAGTAGAAAGTATGTGTTTTTTGAAATTCTTCTGTGAGTCAATTTTAAGATGAATTTACCTAGTAGATTTTACTTACTACATTTACTATTTTGTGTAATAAATGTATATCTACCAGTGTGTATTTCCAGGATAGCTACTTTGTAAATACCTGTTTTGTATTCTAAAAATATATAGTATAGAAAGAATGTATATTAGCAATGTGTTGCCTTGACAATATATGCATTTGTTACATATGTTGCTAGTATACATGTAAAAATCTTAATATTTGTAACACAGAAAACTAGATGTAAGACTTTTCTGACTTTTGTTGCTTCCTATGATCTTTATATTTTGGTTATCTTCAATAAATTTTATATATTTCTTGGAAAATCTTTTTGTGACTTTTTGCTCTCTTGCTTTGTCTTTATCTCTAGGGCCAGGTTTTCTCTTACATGTAACAAATTAGGTTTTCTTTCTTTCCTTTTAATCATTTCCAGTTTGTCTTCTTTTTCCTTTTCACTGGTGTCATCTGAGGATTGGACCTACTCAGAGTAGGCTGTCATCCCATGAGATTGTCAGCCAGAGTGAACCCAGAAATGGGTGGTGATGTTTTGCATCTGACTCAAGTGTACCTTTACTATATATTCAGATTGTTATTACTAATAAGATACCGTTGCTGGCATTGTGATGAGGGATTTTAAATTAAATCTGGTGACACTGGTCATCTCACCAATGCCTTGGTACTATGTGTGGCACCCTCATCTGAAGCTTGAACTATAATCGAATTAATGCCATGGATGTTTCTAAGTATAATGAATTACTGCTCTCTAATTCTGGTTTTTGTTACTTAGATGATTCTTGTGAATGGAAATAGATTTTGTCTTTATTAACAGAGCATTACCAAGCAAATGTCTAAAGGAGCCAGGATGTGAATTTAGCATAACATTTGTCATAGGTCCTGCATTTATAAACCTGTCATCAGAAAACTTGGTCCAGTTTGCCTTGGGCTACCCTGACATCTAAATATGCTTTTCTTAGAAAAGAAATGCCATTTCCCTTGATACTAGGGCAAGCATCCTCATTTTTCCAGGTATAAATTTTACTGAATTATGCATACAAATTGACCTGGTTCTTTTTATCTACTTGTGTACAACAGTTGGTCCCACTGATGGTTTAATAAATATAGGCTGTCAGTGTTCCCTTAGTGAAACTAACTGACCTCAGGATTGTAGCAGTGTTGGATTAAATGTGTTGAATAGTGCCTTACATAAAACTAAAATTAAAGCTAGGAATAAGAATTCAAGTAAGGTTTCTTAGCCATTTTTATGGGAATTACTCATATTAACTCCTCATTTATTGACTACATAGTAAATGCCAGGCACTGTGTTACAAACTGGGTAGTTAGAGCTCACAGATTGCAGTCAATTTTTAGTGGGAAAAGTAATTGGAAATAGTTTTTCTGAGTTTTCTTCAACGTGAAGGTGATTCTGTTGTATTTCTTCATTGGGAGTGTCTGAAGTTTTAAAAAAGAAACTAAAAGGCTGTTAATGTTCTAGAATTTTCCCAGTTACCATACTACCCTGATTTAGGAAAGAACTGTCTTTTATTGGAAGACAAAATATAAAATTTATGGCTTACTTTTTCAGTTTTGATCAGAGGGATATTGAAGTGTCACTAAGACAAAGTTTAAATGAAAAATTATTTTAGTCCTGAAGTCACAGACATTATCAACTTAAATCCTTTTTTTCCCTGCTTTAGAAATCACATAATTAAGAAGATTGAGGCAGAAAATGAAGTCAGAGTCAATGGAACAAATAGTTGGAATGAAGAAGATGCAAATAATGGTTTTAGTTTTGTGGAGCTTGAACAGCTCTTTCCAGGAAGGAAACAAAATGGAATTCCCCATCACAGAGACAGCTCTGCCATTTTTAATGGACACACTCATAGCTCTAATGGTGCCTTAAAGACCCAGGATTGCTTGGTGCCCATGGGCAACAGTGTTGCCAGCAGGCTTTCTCCAGACTCTATCCAAGAGGAGAAGGCTGAGAACAGCACGGACTTCAGAGACTGCCTCATGCAGCAGCTGCAGCAGAGCCCTAGAAGCACAGATGCTTTGCGGAGTCCACACAGAACTAATTCCTTCCCCTTATCATCTTTGCACAGTCACACTAGAATAAATGGCGCTCACCACTCCACTGTTCAGGGGCCTTCAAGCACAAAAAGCACTTCTTCAGGACCTACTCTTAGCAAGGCAGCACCTTCAATGCCCTCCAGACCCTCAGACTGCAATTTTATCTCAGACTTCTTTTCCCGTTCAAGACTGCATCACATATCAACGTGGAAGTGTGAATTGACAGAGTTTGTCAATACCCTACAAAGACAAAGTAGTGGTATCTTTCCAGGAAGAGAAAAGTTAAAAAAAATGAAAACAGGCAGGTCCTCACTTGTTGTAACTGACACAGGTAGATACTTACTAAAATTGTTTATTTAAAAAACAAACATGCTTGATCATTTTGTTCTTAAACTCTCATTGCTTTTCTGATCTATGCTAACCTCTTGTAAAAGTCTTCAGGAATATCAAGTTATGTAAGTTACAGAAATATAACATAGAAAACTTTCATATTTATTAGAGTATTTTTTACAAAACTAGGTTTAAATGTGGCTAAGAAGTTCTTTAGGTAATTTTAAACAGTAACAACTATGGTATTCTGATCATCCTTCATGTAGATCTTACCAGTTGGTGAAGTTTTGAACTGTGTAAAATATAACATACTGTATTCAGTGCTTAAGCTCCTGTAAGAATGAATTGGTTTTGTAAAAGTAACTCAATTCCTACAAGCTTGCATCATAATGATTTTCAAAATAATGAAATAACTTTGATATAATAGCTGTTGTAATTATGGTGGTAAACTTAGATTAAGTATTTTTACATAAAAATGAAATTGTATTTTGTTTTTTGATACTTAGCATCAAAAACAAACAAAACCAACAACAGGCTGTATTTCTCTGCCTATCATAGATTAGTATTTGGTTGAAGTTTTAGTTGCTTTTTATAGATTATATATAATTTTCTTTTTTTAAGGGAGCATGATCTCAGAGATTATCTAATATTGCCCTTTAATTTATAGCTGCAGAAACTGAGGTACAGAGAGAAACTCATGGTTCTGTTCTAGAAAATGACAGTCCCTCCGTGTGGGTTTTTCTGTAATATTTTGCTGTGCTTGATGTATTTCTAAATGCTTTTTGTTATTTATGAAATATTTCAGAATAATGTTGTAGGTATTAGATTATCCTTACATCATGCCTTGGCCTTGTAACCTAAAGGTCATATAATTTTGAAAGCTTTTAAAGAACTATTATAAATTAGTTCCACAAATGGGAATAAAATGATAAATTTTTATATTGTATGAAAGCATTCAGTAGGTATTTTATATATGCTTTCTGAACTACTTGATGGTTTAAAGCTGTTATTTTAGGTTGTTTATGTTACATGTATAGAATACTTTTATACAGCAGCATTATAACTGTACAGACTTACAAATAATTTCTTGAGGTTATATGGAGAATAGGGTAGCAAGGAAGTACATGGCTTTGGAGTTAAGTGACATGGTCTGAGTCCAAATCCTGGCTCTGCCACTCTTAGGGTCCAGGACCATGGGCAAATTAGTTCCACTCTCAGATCTCAGTTTCCTCTCAGCAGCTAAGTGGCAGACAGTTCATGATGCTCACTTCATGGGGCTGTGAGCTGAAGGAAGATGGTGTGAGCAAAGACTAGTGCCTTGGATGTAGTGAGAACGAGGTAAATGCTCTCACCATCCCAGGTCAGTGAGTAGAGTAGTATGAACCTTTTGGGGAGTAAATGTTGGTTTTTGGAAGCCTGTTGTGAAAACCAACCCTTAGTAGAGTTGACCCTTGAACAACATGGGAGTTAGGGGTGTTGAGCCCCTAACAGAGTTGGCTCCCCCGCACAGTTGAAAATCTGTATGTAACTTTGACTCCCCATAGCCTACTGTTGACTAACACATTTTTTTATGTATTTTAGACTGTATTCTTGCAGTAAAGTAAGCTAAAGAAGAGAAAATGATTTGCAGATTGTCACAAATTTTCAAGAACTTTTACAATATATTTACTGAAGAAAAATCCATGTATAAGGATCTGCACAGTTAAAACCCAAGTTGTTCAAGGGTCAATGTACTAGTATTCTTAAATAGGAAAACTCCTTTACAAGAACAGAACTTTTTACAAGCTCAAGAGTTTTTATTACCCAGACTTGGGTGACTTGGAAGACCAGGGAAAAAGGCTTAGGATGAGACTTCCATAGAAGAGAGCTCTGGTTGTAGCTGGATTTGAGTTAAAATAGCCCTAAGGAATTAATCTGCAGCTTAGAGTGATTAGAGTCCTTAGGAGGGAACACTCACCTTAAACCTCCAAAGTGTGGTATATATGCTGCAGAGCTAATTTTAATAGTATTTAATGGTTTAAGAAGAAAAATGTCATTATATATGTATATATGTGTGTGTCTGTGTACACACATACATAAATACATATACACAGTTTTTTTTATTATAGACTTTTTAAAGTATCTATTTAAAGCAACAGTGTGATGGCTTGAGGGCTCTGAAGTCAGACTGCGTGGGATTGAATACTAGGTCAGCCTTTTACTGGCTCTATGACTTAGGCAAAATATGAATCTGTATAATGGGGAAAATAAGATTACCTATCTCATAGTGTGGTAACAATTTAAATAAATTAATACAGGTAAGCAGCTCATTTATTACAAACTGCTTAATACCTACCAAACATTCAATAATTAGCATTTTTTATTGTTACTTTGTCAAGGAATGTTAGTAGACTGCGTGCAATGGTGATCATATAAAGTTATTGGTAGCTCCATGTAACTAAATAAATGAAAACACCTTTATACAGTTCTATAAAATATTCACACAGATAATTTTAAGAGAAGAATTTAGACAAACTTAATTAGAGGCAATTATTAGAATATAGTCTAGGAAAACATGGCCTCTTAATAATTGACTTTACATTATGTTTGGAAACTAAATTTATCTCTGAACTACTTTTAATGCCAAAGAAACTGAAATTTGACTTCCTTTGAGGTGATAGAAATAATAAATTCTATATATTTTAAGACTTCATTCTACTTGTAAGCATTTGAAAATGTTATTTTTAAATGAACAGAACCTGATTTTTTTAATTTTAAAAATTAATTTTGGGTTTGAACATTCTCTTTTTCCTTCTAGGAAATATGTCAGTATTGAGTTCACCCAGACATCAGAGCTGTATAATGCATGTTGATATGGATTGCTTCTTTGTATCAGTGGGTATACGAAATAGACCAGATCTCAAAGGTCTGTATTCTTGTTTAAGTTTTAAGAAAGTTGATATATTGTTATATAGTCTAAGAGATACTTCTTTAAGGAATATTTATTCTAATTTTCCTTGGTAGAATCAGGTCCTGCTTCCAGATTTTCTTGATTGCATTTATCAAGAAAGATGTAGCAAGATGAGAAAAGTTTTCTCTCCCTGTAGAGAACATGTCATTGGGGAGGAGTCATCCTGTGCCACTGAAGGATCTGTGGTCCAAGATGAATGTAGGCAGGGACCTGCACTGGGTATTTTCTGTATTTTTATCTAGATTTACTATTTGTGAATAAGTGGAAATTTTATGATACTATATGTGACTTGGGTCACTGTGCTTTCTCTTGAATAAATAATTGATTAAATTGCCCTGATGGTTGTGAACATTCCAACTTTTTGGTTTTAGCATAATTTTGTATTACTGAATATTGCCAAGAGATGTTGTCATCTGTGCAGTCTTTGTTTCATTGGAATTTCAGATACGTGAGCTATTGTAGATACTCGTGAGCTACTCAGTGTCTTTTAAAACGTATATTCTGGAATTTTCAGTATTTCTGTGTGTCTGGAAAATTTAACTATTAGCATTTTCTTCTTAGAGTCAGCTGTTTCCTTAGGAAGGCACAGAACTGCTGGGTTAATCCCAGGGCTTTAATTTTGTCATGAGTAGTTGCTGCTTCAGCTCTGAAAGGAGTGTTTAGAATGTTAAAGAATTAATCTTAGCCTGTGAGTTACTTCTTGGTATATTGGAGTTTTACTGTTTTGTGTTTATTGTCCTCACAATAAATGCATTCAGTTAAAATGTATATGAATTATCGATGCCATTTCTTTAAGTTGTAGTTATCTTGTAACTTAACACACACACAAGGAGAGGATACATGAAAGGTTTTATAACTAAACCAAAAACTGAGTAGTAGATCAGATTGTGATTCTTCTGCATGTATATTTAATTTGTTACTCTGGTTGTAAAATTAAAATATTAGTTGAGATGTTAATCCTATTTTATTGATATGAGAAATACAAAAAAAATCTAGATATAGTTCATTTTTCTGTCTCTTCCTCACCCCACCAATCTGAATCTAGGATCTGACTTGCCTATTTTCTACTGTAGGAAACCAAACAAAAACCATGGAAAGCTAAGTCATAATATTGCATTTCATTTGACTTAAATATATCAAAATTGTCTTAAATAGTTTGCTTTTTTGGGGGTGCTGGGAAATTTACATGACTTAGACTTTGTCATTAATAATCCTTAAAGGTATTAGTTGCTTTATACATTAATGACTGAAAAAAGCTAGAGAAAAAAATATCATTCAAAAATTGAAAATTTTTCTTCTATGTATCAGTGTTGTTAACATTCCTGTACCAAGATTTAAACATAATTTTATTCATTTCTTCATAGGAAAACCAGTGGCTGTCACAAGTAACAGAGGAACAGGAAGGGCACCTTTACGTCCTGGTGCCAACCCTCAGCTGGAGTGGCAGTATTACCAGAATAAAATCCTGAAAGGCAAAGCAGGTACAAATAATGAGCTCTCTTTGAAGTCATTGAGCTCCTATTGAAGACTTCTGGATTTTGCTCTTGGTGGTGTTCTAGAAATGAAAGAGTTGAAATAATTAGCTTTTTCATTCAAGGGATTTAAGGAAGTCAGTGACATCTTAAAGTAAAATCTGAATAATGCAAATGACTGGTTTATAGTTATGCTCTGTTGAATTGGATGGTATTTTCCTGGGTCAAAGTGAAGAATGTTTTTTATAAGGTGTGATTAATTCACTTTGTGTAAATATAGATTGGGAATGACAATCATGAACGTCATTTGTGGAAACCTCTAGACTCAGGAGGTAACTACTAGTTGTTTGGCCCCTGGGCTCATGCTGATGATTTGTATGAGGCAGCGGAATAAGAAACAGTAAGGCTTAAGAAGATAAATACCAGCAGTCTCTTCCCTTATTTTGTTGAATCTGTTTCATATGAGAAAAACATTTTCTTGCCTCTTTAGCTTTTAAATATTTTGGCTATTGATTTAAAAAATCATAAATTATAGTGATCACAGTACAAATACTAAGATTTTCGTGTATCTCATCCCCCGCCCCGAGTAAATTCCCTGAGAAATATTTCCTTAGAGATTAAAATTCTTTGTCATTTATCACTTCCCCGATGGATGACTATACAAAGACAAAAATTTTTTTAATTTTTCAGAGAAGTAGTCAGAAATTAGAGAGCTAGTGGAGTGGAAGGCATGCCAGTGATTTCAGGTATCTAGTTTTTAGTCATGCAACCTTGGGCTTATTTTAGAAATGATCTCAGTAAATTTAAGGCAAAAGGAAAGCCAGTGGACGTATCTGAGGACCTTTTTGTCTACAGTCTTTTTGTTGGTTGTGATCATCTGTTTTATAGGGTATGAGTACAAAAGAAAATAATTGCAGATATGTCTTTATGCTTCACTTGTACCTGTATTTTCCAGGTTTCCCAAAGCTTTTCTTGGTCTTTAAATCTTGTAAGAGAGTTTGAGGTTTTAGTGTTGTGTGTGTCGTGAGTAAACCGTGGCAGCTTATGATGAGTCTGTTGAGTCTGAGGAGCTGCGGTGTCTGACAGCATGGGCAGTCCCCTAAGTACTGGTAGTGTGGCCTTATGGTAGGTTGGTTTTTCTTTCTGTGTTTTCTGTGTGTGGTGTTACTAAAAAGATGGAAATCTTAAGTTCTAGCAAATAAGTAACTGAAGGAAATGCACAATACTTGACACATACTAGACACTCCGTAAAAACTAACCAAACATGGAGAGAAGGAATTGGTATTTTTACCAAGTGCACACCGTTCAATGACATCTCCCAGTTGCTCAGGGCTCCAAGTTTCTCCAGTGGGTGGGATCTTGTGTTTGCCACGCATCTCATGTCAGCAGGCAATATCTAGAGCTTTGTTCTTGGTAGGTACACGTTCCTTGGGAGTAGCAGAGAGCTAGCTAGTCTTACTCTTTCCTTCCATCACAAAAGCTCTAACCATGATGAGTTTTATTTTAACAGAATACTGTCATTGGTTACCTAATTGTCTTCATCAGTTTAACCACTGGATTTTCTAACATTGCAATGACCTTTTATAAGTCACATCTCCTTTGTTCTACATGTGTGTGTTAAACCTGAAAGTAAATGAAATACTGAAATTTCACTTGCCATTGAAAGCTTCCAAAAATAGATTTTCCTGTCACTAGAAAAGCTGAATACAACACTGCATCTTTTACATCCTTTCTTTAACTTGTCTTTCACTTTTATGTCTTAAGCCTTTGACTCATTGGGAACTTACCAAATATTTGCTGTGTATAAAGTGAATAAATTGTCCTTTATTACGAAGTTTTGGTTGTAACTAAACTTGTACTTAAAACTTGTTTTTTTCAGGGCCTTTGTTCTTCTCTTGTTACTGTCCCTGATCTTTCTTTCTCTGAGTCCTTATTAGATATGACACTAAATTATAAAATATTGAGGGTCAATTTCGGAATTAGAACCTTTGGCTGATGTTTTGGCTTGTCTGTCTAGGCAAAGTGTCAGAACAAACAGCATCTTTACCCCTTATGGAGACTTTGGGCTCTTACTTGTCATACTTGGAGACTCTCTGTCTAATCAGACCAGCATAAGCAGGGGCTCTCTATCCACAACTTCCTCTGGAAGCTGCTTCCTGAGCAGGGCTAAGCAGTGACGTTTGTCACTGATGGTCTCATTATTGGCAATCCATCAAATATTCAAGATTTTATTGTTGGGGCCTTTTATCACTTCCTGGATTCCAGGATGTGGATGTTCCCTATCCCTTCAACAACCTCAGTGTTCATTCTAAAGAACAACAGTTTTTAGAATCATATTAGCCATAGATTTATTCTCAGCGATTTCTTTTTCACAGACTTGGGTCCTGGCCTCTGATTTCTCCAACCGTTCCTCCACATTCTCCATGTGCCCGTCTAGTTTGTCAAGTTTCGCTGAGCAGTTCTCTACTTTGCCCTCCAGTGAGGACAGTGTGTCCCTGCATTTCCCTGGCTCTCCCTCGAAGCAACTCACTCGCTCGTGGAGGGACCCACGCACTCTGCTGCACTATGGAAAAGGTCAGCTGGCCCAGGGAAGAGCCACCTCTCAGGCAGGGCATTGGGAGCGCAGGGACCCAGACACCGTTCCCACCTCAAGCATGGTTTCCTGTAATTTTTAAGACAAGTGACTTAGATTATTTAACTAGCCCTTCAAATATAACTCACATAATTCCCCAACTTTAAACACATAACTCATGGTTACACCTTTGAAAGGCAGCTGGTTATGGCTTTTCAAGCTTCTACTCTTTATTTTTTCTTTTCTTTTTTTTTTTTTTGAGGGGTGGTGGTTTAGAAGTAGCCTCTGTTGATCTGTGATACTGTCAATCTTGAAACTTATAGATTTTCAGCTTAGAATAATGGACTACTAAACTAAGATGTGGCCTCTGTGACCCTTCAGAAACACTGGGTAGTCTGCTCTGCATTCTGTCTTCAACTTTTCAGAGTATAACTTGTTTGTTAGATCAGAAGTCAATAGCTCAAAGTATATATACTCTGCTGTTCTTAGTTTTGATATGAGTGGGATTTGACCCCATGAAGAGGCCAATCCTCAGAGTTTGATTTGCATTTATGCTTTGCATGTATGGGTGCTGGAACCCTGAGATGTTTGTGTGGGTTGCATTGTTGGGTAAAGATGCTGATAGTTACTGCAGTGAAATCAGGAGTTGTTTTAGCCCTAAAGTGTAAAACCAGACATTTGGCCACATGCATTTTTGTTCATAAAGAACAGTGGCTGAGATTGTGTTTTTGGACTATATGTTTTTAAGGCATATTCTCCCTGGAACTTAATAGTAGCTATCCCAAGAGGCCTATGAAGTTGTACTTTAATCTATTTCTCAATTACTAGTGATGCTAATGGTGGTAAAGAGGTAAAGTAGCAAGCAGTCACTAGGCTCTTTTGACTCTGCACTCTGTATTTTGTGTGAAGCTGTAAATTAGATTTGGCTACTGAGAGATGGGCGAGCTGTTCTGTTTAGGCTAGAGCAATTGGTATTTGGATCACACCTGAATGTTTTTAATTGAATGTGCATCATTAAACCAAAAGTAGAATTTTCTTAAGAAGGGAGGTAATGTTGTGAAGCTCTTTTTCCTGATAGATGTTTGAAAGAAAGAACTTATATTTGTAATGAAACTTCTTTATGTATGTGACTTACTAAATTATTGTTTGATCGAATGTCTTGGGGGAAGTTATGTTTGTTGAACATGTTACTTAATTAGCTTTACATTTTACAGATAGATCTTTTAGGAAACAGCGAAGAACATTCAGAGAAATTTATATTTTTTATTAAGAGCTATGTAATCCTTGTAGGGCTACAGAAGGGGGTCATCTACCTGATCATTTTCATCCTTTTTCATCTCAAGAGACTGTTAAAGGGAGGGACATTTTATATTTATCTTTTTATATATTAAAAAAAAATCTTATTAGAAAAGAACACTTTGTCAATTTATTGGGTTTTTTTCCTGATGGTGAAGAATGTAATGGAAGTAAACAATTTTAGAGTCATAGATTTTCTTTTATTAAATTAGGAGGTAAATTTCAAAGGAGAAAACTATTTGGAATTTGTGAAGCATTTGTATATAAAAGGAACGGAAAATATGTTTCTTGAGTGAAAATTAAGAAAAATCAGTTTATAACATATAATCATTAAATTTTATTATTTTTAAAGCAGATATACCGGATTCATCAATGTGGGAGAATCCAGATTCTGTACAAACAAATGGAATTGATTCTGTTTTGTCAAAGGCTGAGATTGCATCTTGTAGTTATGAAGCCAGGTATGTAGAAATTAAGTGTAATACTTAAGAATAGTTAATTTACTTGATTATTTTCATACAGTCTTTTGAAGTGGATTCAGACATACTACTTAGGCCAATGGTTTCAATATGTTGCAGACACGTATGTTGTGAAATAAATGTTTCTAGCCTTAATCCCTTCAGTCCCTTTTTGTTTTCCTTTAAAAATGGTAAATAAATTTACATAAGTACCTTAGTTTTTTGATAAAAACAGTAGGTCCTACAGTGGAAATCAAAAGAAGCCAGGTGTTGTCATTTTTAAACCATGTCTTTTGAAGTATGGAATTAAAGACTTAGATTATTTTTGAGTGGAGAAGGTCTTAATGTTTGCTCTAAGTAATTCCTTTTTACAACTAAGAAAAATTCCTTATAAACTTCCTAACACTCAATGTTTTTTTAAAATTCTTTTAAAACTTGGTTGCCTAGTAAATTACAAGTAAATAATTCCATACTGGCATACCTAATAATCTCACTTAAAATTGAGGAATAGTGTCAACTTGTTAGCACCAACTTTGTATGTAGACCATTATCTTGCAGTAACCTTAAACCCTAATTACAGCCTGCTGTTTCAGTACAAGAACAGATATATGTATTGTTACTTACACTTAAAAAAAGATCAGTCATTTAAAAGTAATCGATTATGATAGTTGTAAAAGTAGAGGGAGTAAAAATGAATTGATAAATTAAAAAAAGCAGTCTGTACTTTGTTAGCACAGCAAGTATTTATACATTGTTGGCAGGTATTGAAGTTTTTAATAATTATAAAAACAGGCTTGTATCATAACATTTTTCAATCTTTTTTTGAGAGAGAGGTTAGATAGTATATTTATGGCTTTGTCATTCATCCTTTTTTATTGTGTATAAGAAACATTAATTTCAGCTATACAACGTACTGATTTAAATATATGTAACATTTTTCAGTTTTGATTAAATGTTTGGATTATTCAAGCAAGTCTAATCTGACAACTCAATATGTAGCCAGAAAGATTGAAATCTTACCAATATTTTTATAAAAAGGATATTTAAGAAAAACACATTATATTTAAACATGCATGATTATAAAATATTTCAAATCATTATCTCTTTATGACATGTCAGATTTTTACTCCCAGCCTAATTTTGCCTTCTCATTAACAGAATTATGTTTTACTCTTCTTCAGTGTTAGTTGGTAATGTAGCCAAGGAGTTGAAACTTACTTTAATGAAAAATAAAAAAGAATTAAGTCAAATATAAGTGTATTCTGGAATACTACATTTTTATTAGCACAGGCAGTTTAGAGCTGGTTGTATGTTGTTTTAGCCTGTCACTGGGATAGGCTAGTCTTTTTCTCCCCTCTAAGTTACTGCATGGTAACTTGTGCTTCTGATGGCTGGACCATTGTGTTCCAACGGGAGGGTGTGATGAAGCCCAGAAATACTTAGTCTTTGAATTTTGCTACTTGGTGAAATGAAAGCTCCACCCTTTCCATGCTGCCTCTGCAGGGTCTCTTCTCATTAGTGTCCCTAAGCTGAATGCTGGATGGGGAGTGCCAAGGCTGAATCAGAGGCAGAAGCCTCAGCAGCTCACAGTCGGTTTGGACTCTGGTAGCCACAGCTGTGTCTAGGCTCTAGGTGTCTTTGGATTGTGCATTTACATTGTATCACAAATGGCAGTTGTCAAGCTAAGTGTATTACAGGATAATCAGGGTGCCAATATGTGAAGACCAAATACTATGTAGCAAGCCACTGAAATGACACTTAAGTGGTAAATGTTTATTTGAAGGAGATTCTTAAAATGGTGAAAATGAATTTGAGTATAAGTTGGAAAAAAGCCCCACAAAACCCACAGCAGTGGGGGTTTGGTCTTTTAATTGGTTGTAACTTCCTTACAGTGTCTGGTGGCTCCTAAACATTTCTCTCTGGGATGTATATGTGCATGCATACATAAATAGATGTATATTTTTATAATTAGTATGCCCTTGAAAATTTCAGTATGACTGAATAATTTGAAAACAAAATTATTATAAATATAAGAGTATGATAGTTGCAGGAATTAGTTAACTAACACATTCCTTTAAAAATTAATAATTACCTTTAATTTCCAAGTTCAGCTTTTATATGCTGAACCTATATATCTAGCATTACTGAATATGCTTTAAACTATTTATGTATTTCTAACTAGATGTTTAAGCTATTATATATGTATACTTCCCTGCCTTACTAAACAAAGCCCATTGTCTATAATCCATCTTTCTTTTTGCTGACCAAGTACAGGGTCATCCTCATGAACATCCTGAGGACTGTTTTATTCACGATTTTATTCTCCATCTTGCAAAATGCCTGAGACACAAATTTCAGTTGAATGAATGAAGAATTTTTTCATTCATTTTTTTTCATGCTTTATTATGCTATTCATCAGTCATTACTTTCTTTTCTATCATTTCTCCTTCCTATTAGATATTTCTCATCTACTAGGGCTTTGCAGTTAGATAATTTATTATTGTTTTGTGTATGTAAGAAATGCATATGATTTTGCATTTACCTCTGAATAACTTGGGAGGATTCTTTTCCTGTTTGGTTCTCACTGGTTGGTCTTAGATGAGGAGGGTGCCAGAGATCATGAGTAATTGAAGACTTTTGTGTCGATGTTTCTTAAAATGGCACACCTCCATACAAAGTGAGCACTTAGTAATACTTATTGAATGACTGTAGAATGATCTCCTGATGTATTTGCACAGGGGTATGTAATCTGGTAAAGCATTGCTATTATTTTGCTCTGTTTTTACTTTAATATTTTTTGTTGATTCATTGCAGAATGTTAAAATGGGATATTAATTATTAATTATGTGTAATTCCATATTTATAGTTTTGTGCTAAATGCTCCAAATATCAAAGGTAATGTGGGGCATTGAGGCTCACAAAAGATTTAAAATTCACCATTTTCAATTAGGTCCCTCAAAGTTCTGGAACCTTGGTCCCTGCCCAGAGTGATGTCCTACCATTTACAATGCTGTTGGCATCTCAGCCACTGCGGAGCCACCTCAGGAGCATGCAATTGGTCATTTGGGAATTGGGTGGTAATAGGATGAGTATATTTTGTCTGTCACATAGCACTATTTTGTGTAGTTATTTTTATTTCTCTTCTTTGTCTTTGGGGGTGAACCCTGGCCAAAGTGTGCCATGTATTAGGGGAAGAAAACCTCTTATTGACAGCACATTCCTGCTCTGTGGTGGTTGTGATATCACTAGCATATGGCATGCTGGCATTGTGGCAGAGGGGCCAGAGGTCTGAGTATTTTAAAGGAAATCATCAGATACAGATGAGAATCAAACCTGGTCTTTTACAAACATATTTTGGCACATCTACACATGTCCTTTACACTAATCAGAGAATTGTATAATTTGTTTTTGGGGAAAGCAAGCCTGTCAGTTTTCTTAATGCCTATTTTTTACCCCTAATGAGAATGGAGTTAGATGAAAACTGTGTATTTAATGGCATGGGAAGATACTATCAACATATTTGATACTTGATTTGGCACTTAAAAATTCCCAGCATGACCTCTGTTGTGTTTTACTCTTTCTCTAGACAACTTGGCATTAAGAATGGAATGTTTTTTGGGCACGCTAAACAACTTTGTCCTAATCTTCAAGCTGTCCCATATGATTTTCATGCATATAAGGAAGTTGCACGCACAATGTATGAGACATTGGCAAGGTAACGTATATGATATAGTCACTGTCATATCCGTGTTACTCTGCTTTTCTTCTCTAACATTAAAGACAGCCCAGTTTTCCTTAGAGCTGTCAGTGTCACTTTTGCTAGACTTTTCTCTCTCAGGAGCCCTTTCCTCAGCGTCCCAGTGTGACTGTCTTCTCTCCTTCATCTAGGTGACTCCAGTCATCAGTAGCTCATGCGAAGGGACATTTTTGCACTGCTCAGGTTATAGAGGTGCCTCCTGATGGTGATGGCGATCTGATTCTGCCTATATGACTGCAAGTCAGTTGTTCTAGTTTTCTTCCCATGGAACCAGACAGATGAAGGATGCAATTTTTAACCTGGTTATTCTTTTATTACATTTAAATTAGAGTTTTGTTTATAACAGTAGAGACTCTTTAAGATCCTTTATCTTCTAATATCCTTAGGCATGCCAAAAGTTTTTATAAGTTAGTTTTAGTAATAGTTTCAATGTGATTGATTAGTTGCCTTAAGGAAAGGAGATCATTTAAAAAATATAATGTAAGTATATTTTATGTTCACACCTCAAAATTTAAAGTAAGTTTTGCTGGCCATGTATGCTCTAATGAAGGAGTCAGTGTATTTTCTCTACCAAGGGCCAGATAAGGTTTCTTTCCAGCTACTCAGCTCTGCTGTGTAAAGTGAAAGCAGGCACAGACAATATATTAGTGAACGGGTGGGGCTGTGTTTTACGTCTTTGTTTTGTTTTTGTTTTTGTTTTTTTTACCAAGACAGGCATCAGGACAGCAGGCCAAGGGTTGTCAGCCCTTGGGCTTAATTGAGGTTCTTAGAGAGACACTGTGCCTCTGTCTTTACCTCTTCTTCTACTTTCTTATGCATATTCTGAATACCTACTTACTGAGTATCAAGTACAAGCAGCTGTTGATGCTTCCAGTCCTACAGAGAGAAGTAAGATCCAGCTGTTAACTTCAGCAGAAGAGATTAAAAAGGGGCTGAGGAAGTTACCTGGCATCAGTGTGTAGGATGGAGTGCTGAGTGATAAGCCAGTTAATCACAACTGTCCTTAGGACCCCAGATACGGGGATGTTGTGCTTACGAAGTGGCAAGTATGCTTTTAGATCCTGTTCAAAATTGAGATCAGTTAGCATCCAGGTAGGGCCAGAAACAGGTGATTGAGTTCAATTAGCAGTATTGGGTATTCTGGGCAACAAGACCCTTGAATTGGGAGGATTTCAGGGAGAGCATGACACATACTCATCCTGAGGGAGTTTTCTCCTTGGAGACATTTCCAGCGACATTTGGCTATTTTGGGGTGGGGAGCGGAAACGCAGTGTTAATCTCCTGCCACCCTTTGGGAATTCTCCCTGCCTCAGGGTGCCTTCAGTCTGAAGCAGAGTCCCTCCTATCAGGTGTACCTTCCTGCTCTTACACATCTCACCCTTTAAAGTGTAAACAAAGCACTCATTTCTTAAGTGAATAGAGATACTAGTTAATCTGATTTACAGCAAGGTGTAGGTAAGAGATGAGGCCTGGCCATCCCAGTACACTCCCCCAGGTGGATTAGGGAGCATCCATTTGTTGTTCCTGAGGCTGTTCTGGTTGCCTCCCATACGTGAGCCTCATATTTAATTAGCATTGGAGCCACATGGCAACTCTTCCCTTCCCTTTCCTCTTCTCTGGCCAACTAAAGTCCTTCATGCAGGCAGATCATGACTAAAAAAACCGAGTATTTCTGCCTGCAGGGATGTCGTTGGTGTCCCTCTAGTCAGCATCAGATGCCTCAGGCCCGCCACGTGAATGCTGTTTATTTGTGGGGTTTTTGTTTAGGTGATCTTATTTGACTTATTTTTGTGATTTTCTATTCCTTAAGAATTCCAGTAAACCATGTTTGAAAATTTTTAATTTTGACAGTTCTAATTCTGTTAACTACTTCTCAGCTAGTGAGAGGTTTACGCGAAGGTATTCTCTCAGTATAGAAAAACTAGAATAATTTCTGCTGTGTTTTTTGTAGCTAATATGGAAAAAGAGAAAGCACTAGTTGCCTTTGGTTCAGTGTTAGGTGACTACTAATAATGGCACTTGGGTCAGTTTAATTAAAATGCTGATATTTCTTAGCATGTTAAGTCTTGTAAGAAATTGGGAAATAAATATGCCATAGGAAGACTGGATTCAGCAGCACTTGGTCTGCTAGATGGCAGGTTGTGGCTGTGGCTCATTGCCTCTGCTTTGTGTTGACAGCTATACACATAACATTGAAGCTGTCAGTTGTGATGAAGCACTTGTGGACATTACTGAAATCCTTGCAGAGACAAGACTTACTCCTGATGAATTTGCAAATGCTGTCCGTATGGAAATCAAAGATCAGACTAAGTGTGCTGCCTCTGTTGGAATTGGTTAGTACCTAGCTTGCCTCATACTGTTCATTTTACACAAAGCATTGTTTTGCAATCAGTGAGTATCACTTAATTTTTAGTAGTGATTTTCAGATTTTGTTTTTATTATATTACCTTACTGCATAGTCCTCTCACTTCTAAAACAATTCTTAGTATTGCTCACAATTGTACAATACATGAGATAAAAAGTGTTGGAAATCCAAGAATATTATTGGTAATATCTTTGGAATAAGCAACTTGAAATATTTCTTAACCTGTTCTTCAAAATGGGGAGAATGGAGAGTCAGTACTTGTAAGCTTTTTTTTTTCTTTTAAAATGAACAGAAACCATTTAAAGCAATGTGGTGGGGGGCATTGGGAGTCAAGTGTGCTGAAGTAGAAGTCTTGTAATTCAGTTACTCTGAGTTTTGGCTTCTGGGAATGCTCAGCAGTCCAGCCTTCACACTCTCAACTACAGAAGGCATCCTCTCTTGCACATGCCCTCCACCTGTCCTTCCCAACTGTCTGTTCTGCCTGTGAGCCCTGCACTTTGTCTGTGCAGGTCCTCCCATCCTCTCTCTGCCTTTGACTCTTCCAGCTGTGCCTGATGGAACCGTTTCTGTTGCACCTAAGCTTCCCTGGGTCCCCTCCTTCCTTTCAGGACCTCTTGCCAGGACACCTCCTATCTTGCCATTCTCACAGGGGGACCCAACTTGTCCCTGCCACACACTATTCCACAGGCTTGGGAGGCAGAGAAAACTTTTCTTTTAGCTTACCATCGCTGTCACGCAGGACTCCTCTCTTCTCATTCAAAGCCTTTCTTCCTATGAAATAGCTTGTCTGATCTCTACCCTTGGGATTTCCACTTATGGAGATACCTGTGTGACAACACAGGCCAGTACTTTTGAAACAAGATTTTTATTTATATTAACCCAGAGAAGTAGGGGATATACCACACCACACAGGGCCACATGGGGAGGCACCAGGTTTTGGCTGGGAGGCAGAAGCAGGAGTAAAGGGAAATCCTAGGCCAGAGCTTCATTGGAGTTTCTGCAGGAAGGGCTGGGCCAAGTAGACAGTGTAGGATTGACTAGTTTGGATAATTCCCATGGCCTGAGGGCTGTAAGGGTAACCTCTAGTCTCCTGGTATCTAGCCCTGGCATGATTCAGAGCAGGAGAAATCCTGGCTTTGCGTGTGAGTCTGATAGGGAGATAGATGGCCGGGGGTGGCTGGCTTGCTCCCAGGAAGGTTGTTTTCTGCCTTCAGCAAATAGCTGGGAGTGCAGTCTCTCTCCAGCCAGGAAGATTTTTAAGATGTCAAAACATCACAAGATACAGAAAATAAAATACATGACTAATACATTCATAGAATCCCTCCAGTTACTAGCTAGCCTGCCTTTTACTCCCTGGTATTTGGCTTGCAGATCCTTCTCCACATCCATTTAGGACTTGTCTTCTGGGTTCCAGTATCAGGCACAGGTTTAGTTTTTTCTTAATTGTACTTGTTTGTAATTTGCAACTGTACAATAGGACTGCATTCTTCTAAGTTCAGGCACATAATTGAAACAACAACCCCATGTGGTATTTCCACTCCTTAGCGCCTTGGTCTTCTCCAAAATTTACTACTTGTATTATTTTGGTGTGACTTTCCAGAATTTTTTTCTCTCCCTAAATATCTATATATTTACCCTAGGAAAATGCATAGTTTCTATATGTCTTAAATAAAAAGGACATGTGTCCTTTATACAACTCCTTACAATTTCTGGAGTTCCTAGTTTACATAAAGGTCTCCTGACATTCCAGTCCCACAGATCCTAGTGAACTTTTCCCCTGCTCTGCAGAGGCATGTCCGTGCTCACCCCAAGGTCTCACGCCAGCATCTGTCTTTGTTCTCAGGCTCCCATATGCTCAGTGTTCTGCACCTGTGCTGATAGCCTAGCAAGGCTTCTGGTCCTTTGGGCTTTCTTTTTACCCCAGCCCAGTAGCATCCTTTGCCTTTTTCCCACTTAGCCTAGATCCAGTGAATTGTAAAAGGAGCTGATTTCTGATCATTGCTCTCAAGTCCTGTAAGCCTCCAATTTTATGATTAGAGCTGTTAGGCAAGAGAAATCGAAAGGTCACTTATTTTGGGACAAAGAAACCTCTGTACAATAACCATGTTCATTATAATCTGTAATACTTAACATTCTGCCAGTTTTGTACTGTATTTGAAATGATCCAAATTGAAAGTTATTTATTTTCATTGTTTTTAGAAAGAAAGAAATTTGATAGGTAACCTATTTGTAGATGGCTTTGTTACAAAATTTAGAAAATAATTGTACATATTTCTTCAACATTTTTTTTTAACTTTATAGGTTCTAATATTCTTCTGGCTAGAATGGCAACTAGAAAAGCAAAACCAGATGGCCAGTACCACTTAAAACCAGAAGAAGTAGATGATTTTATTAGAGGTCAGCTAGTTACTAATCTACCAGGTAAGTACAAATCCTTTCTTTATAGCTTTCACTTATTGTAAACATTTATTAGTGCTTTTCTGAGTTCTATAACGTATATCTGTTATTCCCAAAACATGAATTAAAATTTTTATCTGTTATTGAATGTGATGAGAAACAAAATTTGGAATTCTACAACGAATATCTCTTTAGTTGATTTATTAAGATCTTGATGTTACATTTTACTTTTGCTTTTCATGTATTTTACTTTAGGTATTTCCTAAGTAGCAGGATCAAAGAATTCTAAGAAATTATTTTAAAGAGAATATGATGAAATTGATTTTTGGTCATATTTCATTCATAATTAAATTAGTGTGCTTTTAGGCCAAAGATAAAGTTTTGAGAATTAATTTTATTTCCAAAATTATCCTGTTAGATTAAAGACAGTTTTCTGAGTATAGTAAACAAATAGTTTCAAAAGTGGAAAAAGTAGGAAGGATAAATCTAAAAAATGAAATATTTTGTTAAATCCAACATTGAAGTAAAGCATTCATCTATACCTTTCTCCTCCAGAGGGGCAGGATGTTTAGTTGTATTTTTGTGTGTGTGGCTAACTAAACATGTAAAAATCTTCCCATGGAGAAGTCATCAAGTTAACTATAACTGAAAAATGGTTGCCCTCTTGGGGCCTTGAATAGATGTAATTTTTTTGTGTAGGACAGTTCCTTTCATAATTATTAAATATTTAAACTGCTTTCTGTGGTAGATTCCTCTTTCTAAGAAACTTCTCTAAACCATATGGTAGTCTTTGATGCTATTTCAGAAAACTGTCTCCTTTTATAAAGCAGTCTGTATTAGCTTCAGTAAAGCTCTAGTGTATTTATGTTGGAGAAAGTTCAAGACAGTACATGTTTGATGAAAATTTTTAAGATTCATTTGTTGAAAGTGGACTTAGTGGTTTTTTTAGATGTATATTCTTAGACCTCATTAAAGTTTATCAGAACCAACTTAGAATTTTCTATTATAGGCTAATATATTAAGTGACGCAAATGCCATTTCATGATAGGTTAGTTATAAAGCTTCCTGACTCCTATAGTAAATAACTTAAAAGAATATATTTAATAATGTAGATAACTGTAAAAAAAGAAAGATAATGCTTTTAGAAACAAAAGGAAAAGATCAGTTTATCTTAAAATAACAAAAAAAATCTCTGTAGGGTATCAGTGTTTGAAAGTATATTAGCAAAACTTCAAAATTTTAAATCACTTTCATATTCCTTTCTGAATAGTGTTAATTTTCTAAATTAATGGAGTATATTTGTTTTAATTAAATTAAAATGTTATTTATATTAAAAATCTGATAAATTCTGTCAGAATTGAGATACAATATAGAACACTTCTTGAAACTATTTGTGCTCAACAAATGGTATTCAGTTGTTAAAAAAAGAAAAAAAATGTATTAGTGTTAGAAATGTGACATTCTGATGGTCAGTTTGAGAAAGATAATTAACCTTATAAAGTCAAGCTAGCAAATTACCTTATTAGACAATCCAATTTAAACAGTTCTAATAACACAGTGCAGTCTTATGTAAGAAGCAGCAGTGTATTTAAAGCTGCATGTGAAATTTTGAGTTCAGGTTTCTCATACTAGCCATTACTCTTAGTTTGTTAAGGCTGCCATAACAAAAATACCACAGACTAAGGGGCTTAGGCAACAGAAGTGTATGTTTGCAAGATCCTGGGGGCTAGAAGTCCATGACTGAGTTGTCAGCAGGGTCCATGTCTCCTGACCCTCTCCTGGATCTTGGCGTGTAGGCGGCCATCTTTGCTGGGTCCTCACAGAGGCTTTGCTGTTCATGTGTCCATGTCCTAATCTCTTCCTAAAGGGACACCAGTTGTATTGGATAACGGCTCATTCATGTGACCTGATTTTACCTCTTTCAAGGCCCTGCCTCCAATTATTGTCACACTCTGAGGCCCTGGGAATTAGGATTGAGGAGACACAGTTCAGTCCATAGCACCATCTTGAAATGGAATCATTTTTGTAGGTTTTGTTTGTTTTTTTATACAGAAAAAATACTTTTTAATTCCTTAACCTAATAATGTTACTGTTCACCTCCATTTGTTTCCTGGTTGAAGGAACTTTATTTCTTGAAGGGGCAAGTGTGAGATTATCTGTCCTGATTGAGCTCTTAGGCACAGCCTAGACTTTCCTAAGGGATGTCTGAAATACAGGGGGCGACAAGAGTGGTTTCCTCTGGCAAGCCACCTTCTCATGCAGCTCCCTCTGCCCTTCCAAACCAGGTGGTACGCACCCAAAATTGTTGCAGTTTCATGCCTTTAAACTACTCTCTTGAATAAACTCCCCAAATTCTTAATCAGACAGATTTAGAAAATCTCAGATACACAAGATGTCAACCTTCTGTTGCTACCCCTGTCCTGGAGATGGCATGGAAGTCTGCCTTTTCCCGCTGTGTTCTACAGAATATAAGCCATTCCTGTAAATCAGGGCCCACACAGTAAAAGTTCTGAGAATTCTCATGATAAAGAAACAGACTGATCGTTGTTAAAAACCAGTAATTTCCCAAAGAGATTTGAAGAATATATAGTACCTAGGAACATCTTGTGGAGCAAGATGCTTTGAGGAAGTTTTGCTCTGTAACCTATAACCAGTGCTAACACGCCTCAGCCCTCGTCCTCCACAAGCTCTCTTTGCCTGCTGTGCCTTTAAGTGTTTACTGAGTGTATAGTGTGCCTTGCGTGCCATAGCCAGTTACTGTAGCTCCGTAAGAAAAACACACACAGGTAAGTTTATGCTGTAGGAGACCCCACAGAATGATTCTGTGCTGCGCTAACAAAAATTACATGAGATCTGTTTATCCAGTGAAAGAAAAGATTGTCCCCAACAACTATTTAAATACAATAGCCATTTCTAGCTGCTCTTTGCATCTTGGCAAGGCTTGGCACCCTGCATGCATGCCCTTGATTGAAGGCCCTTCTGCACCTTGTCCAGCCCTTGCGGGATTAGTGCAGCCAGTGTATGGTTTCCACCTCTGTTCCATTCTCAGAGAAACATGAGTAGGTGTACAAGATCTATACTGTCCTGATGTGGCAGCCACTAGCCTGGTGATGCTAGTAAAATTCGAAGTTAAGTGAAAGATAAATTTAAAATTCAGTTTGTTGGTGGCACTAGCCGCATTTCAGGGCTCCATAGCCACGTGGGGCAAGTGCCCGTGGGATTGGGGAGCACAGGTACAGAACATGTCCACCACCACAGAAAGTTCTATTGGACAGTGCCAATGCAGACAGTGCAAACTTCATTCTTTGGAGCTTTTCTGTCAAACTGTTAAATTCTGGAGCTGGGGAGATGACATTATGGGCCATTTTTAACCTAGAGTAATAGTTTCCCCTCAAGGACAAATCTCTAGTCTTTGTCCCAGTGGCTTGACCAGGAGCTTCCACACTTTTTCTTCTCTCTTTCTCAGATACTTGGTTCTAAGCTAGCATATTTCTTTCACTTTTTCCTTTTCTAGGTGGATAAAATCAGTTTTATCCTTAAGACCCCGTTTCGTTCTCCCTAACATGCCTCCTTTCCTATAAATACTTACCTGATGCTGATACTGTCAGCTGAACCAGCAGCCCTCTCAGGCCTTAGGTGCCGAGTCCAAGGTTGATCTTTCCACTCCACTCAGCGTCATGGGGCCAGACTCAGACCACCATCGTGCCACCCTCCCCAACTCGGCTTCAGGCCATTCCTTTTCATGAGGTGGGCTTGCAGTACAGAGGATCTTTTCTTCTTCTCTAGAGGGACATTTTGCTCAAATTCAGTTAGTTTTGGTAATCTGGTGAGATTTAATACAGTAGCCTTTCTTTTGTGCCTATTAGTAATAATTCTGTTCCAGTATACTAAAGATACTCTCAAAACCTGCGGGCTTCCCCCTACTCCAGCCCTGCACACGCACATACATTCAATCCAGGAATATCATTATCCCTTGCTGATTTTGCAAGTCAGTAAGACCCAGTCAGCTCCCCAGATCTGTAAGGGAAAGATCATGCTCACAATTCAAGGGTGGGGAGTGGGGCAATGGTGGGAGGGAAAAAACAAAGACAAGCCTCCCTTGAACAGGAATAGTGGTGAAGTGACTTTGGGTAACTCATCACACGATTTGTTCCTTCCCTTGGATTTCTCCTTCCATTTTGATAAATACCCAGATGGGTTGCTTACAAGCCCCCCTTTTTGTGTGTAGTGCCTTCTCTGGAGGCTCTTGTTCTTAGCTCAGACTCATATTACCTGCTCACTCTTCTGCCTTGAACTTTAAAATGGCACAGATGAGAGGCAGGATCCCTAACATCTTCCATCTAACTTCCATTCAGGGATAAATTATCCTGGTTTAAGCTGGTGTCTCCTGCCTCCACAGCCATAGATCTTGGCTGGAAGGTTGCCAGCCTCTTAATTAACTTTTTCATGACTGCTGCAAGAGGTTCTCCTGGCAGACCCTGGGCGAGCACGGGTGCTCCTTCTGCAGGAGACCACTCAGGATCGGAGCTAGAGTAACAACTGTGATGAGCAGAAGGTAGCAGACTTCCCCCAGAGCTCTCTGACAAGATCCTACAGAAGACCAGAGACAGTCTTTTCCTCATTGAAAGAAAATATTCATTTGATGGTGTGGAGACAATTTTAATAAGAATATTAGTTTCCTTAGGTTAGTCTTAAGTATCTTTCCCAGATAGGCATACCTTTGATCAGCTTTTGGGCAAATTGAGAGCAACAGAACTCGGCATCTTTCGGATGATGCTCAAACCTTGCATCTTTAAGAGTATGGATAGAGACCCCTGCATGCTGGCCTGGCTGTAGGAGGGTTAATAATGCCTTTGCAGGATATGGTCTTTGTTGGTAAAAGATACCTGTCTTCTCCCCACTGCCACTGCACTTGCTTAGGACCCTATCTCCCTGGGTTAGTGAGACTGCTTTGTCCAGGATAATTGCAAATAGTATTTTTGGGTTTGTGCCTGTATCGTAAGTTCTTTTTCTAACTCCCTTTCAAAGAAAAGATGGCTAAAACTGTTGTAGTGTTTGGTCATCACTGAAATCCCTAATATTCATGTGTTTCCTAGAATGTCTGTAAGTCATATGATAGACTTGTGTAAACAAGTCTGTAAATAAACTAGTTTATTTTGTGAATAAGATAAAAATCTTGATATTACTCAATAATAAATAAAAGTCACATTCTTTTGAGAACTTTAGTTTTACTTATTTGAGAAGTTCTGGTTCACCTACATGTAGAGCCCAAGTTGAGAAGTAGATCCTAAAAGTAACTTTACTACTACAGCTGTAGCTGCATTCATCCCACCAGTTCCTGTACTTGCCATGGGAATGAAGAAGGATATATCTAAGTTGGCCTGTGCATACAGTAAAACTACAAATTTGACTGGATCTATACTGTTGGAACTCAACCAAGAATTAGGAGAAGTGCAAGTTGTACTGCTCCAAAATCTTAGAACTACAGACTATCTACTGTTAAAAGAACATATGGGATGTGAACAGTTCCCAGGAATGGGTTGTTTTAATTTGTCTGATTTCTCTCAGACTGTTCAAGTACAGTTGGACAATATCCATCATATCATAGATAAATTTTCACAAATGCCTAGGATGCCTAACTGGTTTTCTTGGTCTCACTGGAGATGGCTGGTAATTATAGTAACTGTTTTCCTATTATGTTAATGTCTGTGCGCAATTTAATTAGTAGTTTAAAACCTATACATGCTTAAGTTACTCTACAAGAAGATATGTCAAAGAAATAATCAATCTTCCCATGTTTTCTTCCGCCTGCTACTTCTATAGCTTTTATTCTTCCTTCCTAATTATAACCCTTAAATAGAATTTGTGCCTCATATCGAATTTACCGAGTATCATAATTCCTCCAAGTGGTAAAGATACCTCAAGACAAATGCTGGGCATAGAAGCCACAGGGCATAAATCTGCAAAGAAGTAAAAAGCTAACCTCTTCAAACAATATGGCTTCTCTCTCACTTACCAACTTTACATTTCCCTGTATGGCCCCGGAAGATGACTGGTTAGCCAGAGACGGGTAAGATTCCTCAAGGGAGGAACAACCTAAGACAGGCACAGTCGCAGGGGGGCCATCAGGTGAGAAATTGGGGATCAACAGAAGTGAGGCTTAGAACCTCACCCCCCGTTTTGAGAGAAATCTTATGCATCCGTGGATGTTTTATTGCCCTTGTCTAGCTTGGATTAACACATAGTCTACAGGCACACACCTGATCATCTACATTTGCTCTCTTACAACACTAAACTATGTTTTCTACCTTTATCTTGCATCTACCTACCACTTCAGCATTTTATTTAAGATAATAATAATAATAATAATAATAATAATAATAATAATAAAGGGAGAAATGTGGGATTCACATATAAATCAAGTATAAAAATCAAATGAACATTCATATTTGACCTGATTGTTTATAGTTCATAATGAGTGATCAAAACCGGAAGTTTCTGTGATGACTGCCCTTGTACTGTTCACCATGTAAGAACTTATTCACTATGTAAGAATTTGTTCACCATGTAAGAACTTGTTCGTTATGCTTCAGAAGATTGGAGACTGACGAAAATTAGGCTTGGGGTGAATTAATGATTGTGCATTGAGCATTGACTCCCCTATACAGAATTTTATTGTTGTTAACAACCATTTGATCAATAAATATGAGAGATGCCCTCTCAAAAAAAAAAAATCTATCGATAGAAAATAAAAATAAAAATAAAAAAATAAAAGTAACTTTACTAGTGTGATTTGTACCCAAGAACCCTTTAATCTGAGATGCTTCAGTTTGGTCACTTACAAATTTTAAGTGAGATTTTTTTTTTTGTTAGCATTAATGTACTATTACATGAACAACATTAGGGTTACTAGACTCCCACTTACCCCATTACAGTCACTGTCCATCAGATGCTATAGAATCACTACTTGTCTTCTCTGTGTTATACTGCCTTCCCCATGTCCCTGCCCCCTATGTTAAACGTGCTAATCATAATTACCCTTTTTCCCCCTTCTCCCTCCCTTCCCACCCATCCTTCCCAGTCCCTTTCCCTTTGGTAACTGTTAGTCCATTCTTGGGTTCTGTGAGTCTGCTGCTGTTTTGTTCCTTCAGTTTTTCCTTTGTTCTTATACTCCACAGATGAGTCAAACAATTTGATACTTGTCTTTCTCCACCTGGCTTATTTCACTGACCGTAACACCCTCTAGCTCCATCCATGTTGTTGCAAATGGTAGGATTTGTTTTCTTCTTATGGCCGAATAATATTCCGTTGTGTATATGTACCACATCTTCTTTATCCATTCATCTACTGATGAACACTTAGGTTGCTTCCATTTCTTGGCTATTGTAAATAGTGCTGTGATGAACTTAGGGGTGCATATGTCTTTTTGAAACTGGGTTCCTGCATTCTTAGGGTAAATTCCTAGGAGTGGAATTCCTGAGTCAAATGGTATTTCTATTTTTAGTTTTTTGAGGAACCTCCATACTGCTTTCCACAATGGTTGAACTAATTTACATTTCCACCAGTAGTGTAGGAGGGTTCCCCTTTCTCCACATCCTCACCAACATTTGTTGTTGTTTGTCTTTTGGATGGTGGCAATCCTGACTGGTGTGAGGTAATACCTCATTGTGGTTTAATTTGCCTTTCTCTGATGATTAGGGATGTGGAACATCTTTTCATGTGTCTGTTGGCCATCTGAATTTCTTCTTTGGAGAAGTGTCTGTTCAGCTCCTCTGCCCATTTTTTAATTGGCTTATTTGCTTTTTGTTTGTTAAGATGCATGAGCTCTTTTTATATAATTTGAATGTCAGATATGACATTTATGAATATATTCTTCCATACTGTAGGATGCCTTTTTGTTCTATTGATGGTGTCGTTTGCTGTACAGAAGCTTTTCAGCTTGATATAGTCCCACTTGTTCATTTTTGCTTTTGTTTCCCTTGCCCAGGGAGATAAGTTCATGAAGAAGTTGCTCATGTTTATTTCCAAGAGATTTTTGCCTATGTTTTTTTCTAAGAGTTTTATGGTTTCATGACTTACATTCAAGTCTTTGATCCATTTTGAATTTACTTTTGTGTATGGGGTTAGACAGTGATCCAATTTCATTCTCTTACATGTAGCTGTCCAGTTTTGCCAACACCAGCTATTGAAGAGGCTGTCACTTCCCCATTGTATATCCCCTTTATCTTATATTAATTGACTATATATGCTTGGGTTTATATCTGGGCTCAGAATATTTGGGTTTATATTCTGTTCCATTGGTCTGTGGGTCTATTCGTGTGCCAGTACCAAATTGCCTTGATTACTGTGGCTTTGTAGTAGAGCTTGAAGTCAGGGAGTGTAATTCCCCCTGGTTTATTCTTCCTTCTCAGGATTGCTTTGGCTATTCGGGGTCTTTCGTGGTTCCATATGAATTTTAGAACTATTTGCCCTAGTTCATTGAGAATGCTGTTGGTATTTTGATAGGGTTACATTGAATCTGTAGATTGCTTTAGGCAGGATGGCCATTTTGACAATATTAATTCTTCCAATCCATGAGCACGGGATGTGATTCCATTTATTGGTTTCTTCTTTAATTTCTCTCATGAGTGTTTCGTAGCTTTCAGAGTATAAGTTTTTCCCTTCCTTGGTTAGATGTAGTCCTAGGTATTTTATTCTTTTTGATGCAGTTGTGAATGGAATTGTTTCCCTGATTTCTCTTTCTGCTAGTTCATTGTTTGTGTATAGGAATGCAACAGATTTTGGTGTATTAATTTTGTATCCTGGAACTTTGCTGAATTCAGATATTAGATCTAGTAGTTTTGGAGTGGATTCTTCAGGGTTTTTTATGTTCAATATCATGTCATCTGCAAACAGGGATAGTTTGACTTCTTCCTTACCAATCTGGATGCCTTTTATTTCTTTGTGTTGTCTGATTGCCATGGCTAGGACCTCCAGCACTATGTTGAATAATAGTGGGGAGAGTGGGCATCCTTGTCTTTTTCCTGATCTTAAAGGAAAAGCTTTCAGCTTCTTGCTGTTCAGTATGATGTTCGCTGTGGGTTTGTCACATATGGCCTTTATTATGTTGAGGTACTTGCCCTCTGTACCCATTTTTTTGAGAGTTTTTATCATGAATGGATATTGAATTTTGTGGAAATTCTTTTCCAGCATCTATGGAGATGATCATGTGGTTTTTGTCCTCCTTTTTGTTGATGTGGTGGATGATGTTGATGGATTTTCGAATGTTGTACCATCCTTGCATCCCTTGGATGAATCCCAGTTGATCATAATGGATGATCTTTTTGATGTATTTTTGAATTCGGTTTGCTACTGTTTTGTTGTTTATTTTTGTATCTATGTTCATCAGGGATATTGGTCTGTAATTTTCTTTTTCTTGTGGTGTCTTTGCCTGGTTTTGGTATTAGAGTGATGCTAGCCTTATAGAATGAGTTTGGGAGTATTCCTCCCTCTTCTACTTTTTGGAAAACTTTGAGGAGGTTAGTTATTAGGTCTTCACTAAATGTTTGATAAAATTCAGCAGTGAAACCATCTGGTCCAGGCATTTTGTTCTTAGGTAGTCTTTTGATTACCAATTTAATTTCATTGCTGGTAATTGGTCTGTTCAGATTTTCTGCTTCTACCTGGGTCAGTCTTGGAAGGTTGTTATTTTTCTAGAAAGTTGTGCATTTCTCCTAGATTATCAGTTTGTTAGCATATAATTTTTCATAGTATTCTCTCATAATTCTTTGTATTTCTGTGGTGTCCGTAGTGATTTTTCCATTCTCATTTCTGATTCTGTTTATGTGTGTAGACTCTCTTTTTTTCTTGGTAAGTCTGGCTAGGGGGTTATCTATTTTGTTTATTTTCTCAAAGAACCAGCTCCTGTTTTCATTGATTTTTTTCTGTTGTTTTATTCTTCTCAATTTTATGCTTTAATCTTTATTATGTCCCTCCTTCTACTGACTTTGGGCCTCATTTGTTCTTCCTTTTCTAGTTACATTAATTGTGAGTTTAGACTGTTCATTTGGGATTTTTCTTCTTTCTTGAGGTAGGCCTGTATTGCAATATATTTCCCTCTTAGCACGGCCTTTGCTGCATCCCACAGACTTTGTGATGTTGAATTATTGTTATCATTTGTGTCCATATATTGCTTGATCTGTTTTTATTTGGTCATTTATCCATTGATTATTTAGGAGCATGTTATTAAGCCTCCATGTGTTTGTGGGCTTTTTATTTTCTTTGTGTAATTTCTAGTTTCATACCTTTGTGATCTGAGAAGCTGGTTGGTACAATTTCAGTCTTTCTGAATTTACTGAGGTTCTTTTTGTGGCCTGGTTTATGATCTATTAAAAATGTTCCATGTGTACTTGAAAAGAATGTGTATCCTGTTGCTTTTGGATGGAGTGTTCTGTAGATGTTCGTTAGGTCCGTCTGTTCTAATACGTTGTTCAGTGCCTCTGTCTCTTTTAAGGGAGATTATTTTAGGCTAGTTGCTCTGTGCATGAATGATAGTTGACACTGTTAAACTGTTTTTATAGTTCATGGGCAGAATTAAGGTATATATCCTTTTCCTCTCCTAGGAGTTGGACGGTCGATGGAATCTAAGTTGACATCTCTGGGAATTGGAACTTGTGGGGACCTGCAGTCTCTTACCATGGCACAGCTCCAAAAAGAATTTGGTCCCAAAACAGGTCAGATGCTTTATAGGTTCTGCCGCGGTTTGGATGACAGACCAGTTCGAACTGAAAAGGAAAGAAAATCTGTTTCAGCTGAGATCAACTATGGAATAAGGTTTACCCAGGTAAGATCTCTTAACAGGTTTTATCTTACATTGTTCTTTATATTCTCTTAGAGTCCTGTCTCTCCAACTAACTATAGACTCTTAAAAAAACTTTAAACTCTTGGCAGTTCACAGAGCTTGCAGAATGTTTGTTTTTAATAGATACTTAGCAGGATAGAAAATAATATATGTGGTTAATATTCAAAGTTAAAATACTTGGAAAGTTAAGTTGTTAGGCATATAGGAAATAACATGAGAATTTTTCTGTGTTTGTCTTTCAATAGCCAAAAGAAGCCGAAGCTTTTCTTCTGAATCTTTCAGAAGAAATTCAACGACGACTTGAAGCTGCTGGGATGAAGGGCAAACGCCTGACTCTCAAAATCATGGTACGAAAGCCAGGAGCCCCTGTTGAAACAGCAAAATTTGGAGGCCATGGAATTTGTGATAACATTGCCAGGTAAGCTTATCTTCAAAAGAAGATTAGATGTTGATATTTCAGTACAGATTGTTATAATTACTGGAAAATGAAGAAAACCAAGGAAGAGTATGAATAAAGATCTGTAAACTCTGGTGTTACTTGACATTCCATAGAGCCAGGCCTGAGCCAAAGCACATGTGAATTATGTTAATGTGCTCAGGTTCAGCCCGTCAGGTGATCTTGTAGCAGTAGGTCAGCCCAGCTGTGTGTTCCTGACCTTCAGCACCTGCCCTTGGGGTCTTCAGGCTGTTAACTATAGTGCCCGACAGAAAGAAAAGGGAAAGGGTCAGACTTGCAGCCATGGAGATAGTTGTGGGCTTGCTGAAGGGGTTCTGTGGTGAAATTTCAATACAATAATTCAAAAAACTGATTTGAATGAGACAGACCATTTATGGAGGTGAAATTTTGTTTGTGCAAAGAGTAGTTATTGTAGTTTCTGAGGACTGGTAGAAAGCATTAAAAACTTTTTTTTTCTGAGGGCCATTAATACAAAACTTCATGGAAGATTTTTGTGACCAATATGAAACCTAATTTTGCCATTTTATACTACACAGTCCACTGTATTCTGTCAGTCCAAGTTTTGAGACTTTTGACCTTGAAAGCCACATATAGGGAATGCTAAAATACAGTTTAAGGGTTAGCTCATGCCAAACCACTTACCTTAAGTTCACATTACAATTACAATGCTGAGAGAAATGAGAGGGCTGTTCCCACACACAGGAAACTGCCAGCTCTATTACTGATGCATTCATTTACCAGGAAAAGAGGAATAATAAATTACACATTAAACAGAATTTATAGAGTATATTTGTATGCAGTTAGTAATCATGAGCTGTTAGATTTACCGTTTGTAATAAACATTTTGATATATCTGTGTTTCAAATGGTAGCTAAATGTAAACATTAGAGGTCATTTCTATAATAAGTTATTAGGCCCTTACTCAGCAATATAATCTTATGAAACCTGGTTTTTATGTGAAAATCAGATTCAGTTTATAGTACCTTTTCTGGTCTGTAACCTAGAACTCTTACTTGTTCAAGATACATGGGAAGGATCATCCAAAAACTGATTTTCCTCTGGGAGGAGAGCGGGTGCTAGTTCCTCTTGCCATGCATGCATTTAAAATGCCTTCCAGCGCTTGGCATTGTGTGCTTCCGTGCGTTCAGCAGTACCCAAGGGCTTGTTCTATCGAATCTTAAAAAAAATCAGCTTTCATTGAATCCTTTTTTGGAAAATCCAGATACTCCACGTATCTACGTAAAACACTAAAGAAAAAAAAAAGGGAGTCATTGTACTTTATCCCTTCAATTCAAGGATAATATTCATTCAGCTTTTTTATAAGCCCATACCTGATTGCCCTTCTTGGTATTTGTTCTATTTTTGCCCTAAACTTAAAGTTTTATTATGAAATTTAAACAAATATACCCCCATGTTTCCATCACCCGATTTTTTTTTTGAGGAGCAAAAAAATGCAAATTTTTATTAAATTTGTCATTTTAGTGCAGTCCCAATGAAACTTAAAAGATATTTTCTTTTTTAATTAAAGTATTGTTGATATACAATCTTATGTTGGTTTCAAATGTACAGCACAGTGGTTCAGTATTTACCCATATGATTAAATCCTCACCCCCTCTAGTGCATTACTATCTGTCAATATGACAGAATCATTAACTGTATTCTCTGTGCTGTAATACTGTCCCTGTGACCAACTTATATTGTGATTGTGAATTATTGTGCTTCTTAATCCCCTTCCCCCTCTGCCACCCTCAGTAATCCCTCCCCCTTGGTAACCGCTAGTCCCTTTTTGGTGTCCGTGAGTCTACTGCTATTTTGTTCCTTCTGTTTTGCTTTGTTTTTATATTCCACAAATAAGTGAAATCATTTGGTGTCTGTCTTTCTCTGCTTGGCTTATTTCACTGAGCATAATACCCTCTAGACACACCCATGTGGTTGCAAATGGCAGGGTTTCTTTTTTTTTATGGCTATATAATATTTCTTTGCATATATGTCTCCTACATCTTCTTTATCCATTCATCTACTGATGGATGCTTAGGTTGCTTCCATATCATGGCTATTGCAAAATAGTGCAGTGATAAACATAGGGGTACATATATCTTTTCAAATCAGGGATCTTTTTTTTTATTTTGGTATCATTAATATGAGCAACATTGTGGTTACAAGATTCCCCCCATTATTAAGTCCCCCCCACATACCCCATTACAGTCACTGTCCATCAGTGTAGTAAGATGCTATAGAGTCACTTGTTGTCTTCTCGGTGCTATACTGCCTTCCCTGTGCCCCTTCCCCGCATTATGTGTGCTAATCGTAATGCCCTGTTTTCTCCCTTATCCCTCCCTTTCCCTCCCGTCCTCCCCAGTCCCTTTCCCTTTGGTAACTGTTAGTCCATTCTTGGATTCTGTGATTCTGCTGCTGTTTTGTTCCTTCAGTTTTTGCTTTGGTCTTATACTCCACAGATGAGTGAAATCATTTGGTACTTGTCTTTCTCCACCTGGTTTATTTCACTGAGCATAATACCCTCTCGCTCCATCCATGTTGTTGCAAATGGTAGGATTTGTCTTCTTCTTATGGCCAAATAATATTCCATTGTGTATATGTACCACCTCTTCTTTATCCATTCATCTACTGATGAACACTTAGGTTGCTTCCATGTCTTGGCTATCGTAAATAGTGTTGTGATAAATATAGGAGTGCATATGTCTTTTTGAAATGGGGCTCCTGCATTCTTAGGGTAAATTCCTAGGAGTGGAATTCCTGGGTCAAAACATATTTCTATTTTTAGTTTTTTGAGGAACCTCCATGTTGCTTTCCACAATGGTTGAACTAATTTACGTTCCCACCAGCAGTGTAGGAGGGTTCCCCTTTCTCCACATCCTCACCAACATTTGTTGTTGTTTGTCTTTTGGAAGGTGGCCATCCTAACTAGTGTGAGGTGATATTCATTGTGGTTTTAATTTGCATTTCTCTGATGATTAGTGATATGGAGCATCTTTTCATGTGCCTGTTGGTCATCTGAATTTCATCTTTGGAGAAGTGTCTGTTCAGATCCTCTGCCCATTTTTTAATTGGCTTATTTGCTTTTTGTTTGTTGAGGTACATGAGCTCTTTGTATATTTTGGATGTCAACCCGTTATCGGATATGTCATTTATGAATATATTCTCCCATACTGTAGGATGTCTTTTTGTTTTACTGATGGTGTCCTTTGCTGTACAGAAGCTGTTCAGCTTGATATAGTCCCACTTGTTCATTTTTGCTTTTGTTTCCCTTGCCCGGGGAGATATGTTCATGAAGAAGTTGTTCATTTTTATATTCAAGAGAGTTTTGCCTATGTTTTCTTCTAAGAGTTTTATGGTTTCATGACTTACATTCAGGTCTTTGATCCATTTTGAGTTAACTTTTGTGTAGAGTTACCAGTTTCATTCTCTTACATGTAGTTGTTCAGTTTTCCCAACATCAGTTATTGAAGAGGCTGTCTTCTCCCCATTGTATATCCATGGCTCCTTTATCGTATATTACTTGACCATATATGTGTGGGTTTATATCTGGGTCCTCTATTCTGTCCATTGATCTGTGGGTCTGTTCTTATGCCAGTATGATACTGTTTTCATTACTGTGGCTTTGTAGTAGAGTTTGAAGTCAGGGAGCATAATCCCCCCACCCCCCACTGCTTTGTTCTTCTTTCTCAGGATTGATTTGGCTGTTTAGGGCCTTTAGTGGTTCCATATGCATTTTTAAAATTATTCTAGCTCATTGAAGAATGCTGTTAGTATTTTGATAAGGATTGCATTGAATCTGTAAATTGCTTTGTGCAGGATGGCCATTTTGACAATGTTAATTCTTCCTATCCATGATGATGGGATAGACTTCCATTTATTGGTGTCTTTAATTTCTCTCATGAGTCTCAGAGTTTTCGGGGTATAGGTCTTTCACCCCCTTGGATAGGTTTATTCCTAAGTATTTTATTCTTTTGATGCAATTGTAAATGGAATTATTTTCCTGATTACTTTTTCTCCTAGTCGTTGCTGGTATGCAGGAATGCAACAGATTTCCATGTATTAATTTTGTGTCCTGCAACTTTGCTGAATTCAGTTATTCTAGTAGTTTTTTGGTGAAGTCTTTAGGGTTTTCTGTGTGTAAATACCATGTCATCTGCAAATAGTTGAGTTTAACTTCTTCCTTCCCTTTTGGATGCCTTTTATCCCTTGGTGTTGTCTGATTGTCATGGCTAGGACCTCCAGTACTATGTTGAATAAAAGTGGTGAGAGTGGGCATCTGGATCCATGTCTTGTTCCCAGTCTTATGGAAAAGCTTTCAGTTTTAAGCTGTTAAGTATGATGTTGGCTGTGGGTTTGTCATATATGGCCAATTATGTTGAGGTATATACCCTCTATACCTATTTTGTTAAAGAGTTTTTATCATGAATGGATGTTAAATTTTGTCAGATGCTTTTTCAGCATCTATTGAGATGATCATGTGGTTTTTATCCTTTTTGTTAATGTGGTATATGATATTGATTGATTTACAAATATTGTACCATCTTTGCATCCCTGGAATAAATCCTATATGGCAATCATGCAGCTCACAGACTCCAATACATTATATTTTGTAATAGAAATGAGAAATTTTAAGTTGAATTTCTAAGGGCCACGTGTAGATTAAGATCTGTGTCTTGATTATCACTTAGGAAAATTTTTCTTAAAATAGGTTTCCTTTTGGGAAAAGAATATTCCCCCCACTCCCCCCTTGGAGTTCTTATGTGTGTGATAATGGGTAAGGGATTATGATGGATGATATTTTTGATGTACTTTGAATTTGGTTTCCTAATATTTTGTTGAGGATTTTTGCATCTATGTTCATCAGGGATATTGGTCTGTAATCTTTTTTTGTGGTGTCTTTGTCTGGTTTTGGTCTTAGAGCAGTGTTGGCCTCATAGAATGAGTTTGGAAGTTTTCCCTCCTCTTCTACTTCTTGGAATACTTTAAGAAGGATGGGTATTCACTCTTCTTTAAGTGTTTGATAAAATTCAGCTGTGAACTTCTTGATCTGGGCCCATCATGTGATTTCAGCAACAGTTGCTGTTAGCACTCTAGCAGTTTTCTTCCTATTCTTCCCCCCAGTGATTCTGAAGCAGAACTCAGGTGTCATACATACCATTTCATCCACAAATATTTCATTGTTTATCTCTAACAAGAGAAAGATTCTGTTTAGTAAACCCAGGACATTTCAAAGTCTGCTGTGCATTGCTGGTAATGTATACATTTTGCTGTACCCTTAAAACATTAACTAAATGAGACATGATAATACAAAAAGAACACAGGGTAATTGAAGCAAGTGTAATTTTATAAACATCAAGATATAGATTGTAAACCATAAGCCAAACCTAGTGTTTTGGAGGTAGTATAACTGCACAAGAAATGCTTTAGGTGAGGGATTATGAGATATAATACTGATCCTATGTTTCCTCTAATTCAGGGGTTGACAAACTACATTCTGTGGGCAATACCCAGCCTGTGTCCTGTTTTATGTGATTTGTGTGCTTCGAATAGTTTCTATATATGAGCTTGTACAATATGGAGAATATGTGAAGGAGACCCCAATGCACAAGCTATTTACTGTCTAGCCTTTTGAGAAAAAAATGTGTGGGCCCCTGCTGTAATCTAACTGAAGTAATGTTTGGTTGCGTAAACTAAGAAGTGGTACTCCACGTTCCATGACTCAGGTGTAATTGGTCTTAGTCAAAAACTACAGACAGTCATGCAGCTCACATAACTCTTATACATTATATTCTGTATAGAAATGACAAATTTTAAGTTGAATTTCTAAGAGCCGCGTGTAGATTAAGATCTGTGTCTTGATTATCACTTAAGAAAATTTTTCTTTAAATAGTTTTCCTTTTGGGAAAAGCATATCCCCCCCCACCTCACCCTTGACTTTCTTATGTGTGTGCTTTAAATTTGGATTATGTATATATGTATTTTATCAAAGTAATATATGTAATTGAAAAGGTGAGCTACAATGCTTTCAATCTCTTTGAATACTTCTCCCAGCTCTGAGCACCATTCAACTTTGAGTGGTTTCTTCTGGTGTTTCTATCCATATTTCTAGATAGATACTTAAACTGCTATTTCTGGCTTATTTCAGTCTTGCAAATGTTTACAGACTTCTACTGTAGAAGAGGATTTGTTCTTTCTCTTCCATTGCCTCTTGTTATTTCCTTATTTGCATATTTCCTTTGCCCCAGTAAAGTCATGAGTTTTGGTTCGGTCACACCTGTTGTCATGTTACTGTGACCACACACAGGCTGTGTGCAGCTGACCCACATGGTCCACTATGATCACGTTCCCTTTCCTGATTAGTTACCTGGGATTACGTACGTGAACATCTTGTTTCGTTTGCTTTTTTTGTGAATTTGCCACTGAGTTGGGATCCAGACTCCCTTCCAGTATGTTTCAATACGTCAGCAGTCGACTGAGTTGATCTTTCTGGGAGATCTGTCTCCTGGGGCCAGCCAGCTTGCTGCTCCAGCCTGGGTCAGTGTATTTGAGGACCTGCCTGGTAGTCATGAGATGCTCCTTCTCTGATCTATGGTGGATCCTCCTCTGCTTGGATCCCTGGTCTTCTTGTATCTTATTGAGAAGTTTTTTGAACCTGCCTGTCACACTTAGTAATTTTGCTGACTTAAAGGTTACAGCTAAGAAATCATGTTTCCTGAGAAATGTGCAGGCTCCATAGTCTTCCTTTTTTCAGGATTGCCCTTGGGAAGGACACTGTTCCTCTGATTGCCTGTCCCTTATAGGAGTTCTGTTCTGTGTCCGGAACTTTCAGGATCTCCTAATCTCAGGTGTTCTGGAATTTTATTGTTTGTTTTTCTTGCCAGGTACTTGTATTAAAATTTTTGTAGTATATTTTAAATTTCTGAGATTTTTTTGTTCTCAGACATTTGAGTATAATATCTCTTGTGTCACTGATACAGTATTCTCTCTGACCTCTTAAGTATTCTTTAGTCCCTATGTCAGTCTGTTTCTCCAAGTTCCTTTTTTTCCATTTTGGTTGCTTTTATATTAGCGGTTTTCTTCAGGTATCTGTCTGAGCCCTCTGTTCACATGTGAACTGCTAAAATGTTGTTGGAAACCTCTGGATTCTTAGTGGAAAATGTCTGGCTGGAGGGGGTTGGCCTTCAGGTAGCAGAACCAGTTGGCAGTACCTGCAGTTGTCTCTGTTGAGTCTGTCAGCTTCCCCACAGGGAAGCCGACCCTTCTCCCCCCGAGGGATGGGTGAGATTTCAGGTGCAGCTGGTGTTCCGGTCACTCAGGAGGGAGAGGGGTCTGGGTGGAGAGTGGAGGCTCCTTTGGGGTGATGTGCATCTCTCCCCCTCAGCTGTGGTTGGTATCCATAGCTCCTCTGTGTGGGCGAGTCTCCGCAAAGGGGGGCGGTGATCTGTGCATCACTCCAAGTGCCAGTTCTCGGCCCCGTTCTCTCCCCACCTTTTCTAGATCGCCAACACCTCCAGTTGCTGGGCTTTTCAAGAGGTTCTGTAGCATAAATTGGCATTAGGTTGGTGCCTTGTTTTACGCATTTATTTAGCTGGCATTTGGTAATTTACTGTTTACCAATTTGCTTTCAAATAGTTAACATTTTTCCTCTACTCTGTCTCTCCCATTTCTGTCTTTTAAGAGTTTATACCTTTCAAAAACCATTTCAATACAGGCACACACCTGATCATCTACAACTGCTCTCTTACAACACTAAACTATGTTTTCTACCTTTATCTTGCATCTATCTACCACTTCAGCAGTTTATTAAAAATAAAAATAATAATAAAGGGAGAAATGTGGGATCCACATATAAATCAAGTATAAAAATCAAACGAATATTCATATTTGACCTGATTGTTTATAGTTCACAATGTGTGATCAGAACCGAAAGTTTCTGTGATGAAAGCCCTTGTACTGTTCATTATGTAAGAATTCGTTCACTATGTAAGAACTTGTTCGTTATGCTTCAGAAGATTGGAGACTGACAAGAACTAGGCTTGAGATGGATTAATGATTGTGCATTGAGCATTGACCCCCCCATACAGAATTTTATTGTTGTTAACAACCATTTGATCAATAAATATGAGAGATGCCCTCTCAAAAAAAAAACAATTTCAAGTCAAGTTTAGTCATGTTTTAGAAATGAATAAACATGTGTTTAAACCACCATGATGCAGTAAAAATCTTGCCTTTAAGTTACTCTGCATTTGTGTAAAATAAATGTAACTTAATTATCAGGTAACACATCGCTGAAAATACTTTGTAATTGACTTCCTTAAAGAAACAGGCATATTTATAGATGAATACATAGTATTCTTAATAGTATTGAAATTTAGTTTTTGGCACCTAATAATGATGGTAGATTCTCTAGTCCTCCATCAAGAGTTCTTTTTTTTTTTTAAGTTGTAACACTGATTTTTTATTTTGGTATCATTAATCTATAATTACATGAGGAACATTATGTTTACTAGACTCCCCCCATCACCAAGTCCCCCCACATACCCCATTACAGTCATTGTCCATCAGCATAGTAAGATGCTATAGAGTCACTACTCGTCTTCTCTGCTGTACAGCCCTCCCCATGCCCCGCCTCCTACATTATGTGTGCTCATCGTAATGCCCCTTTCCCCCCCCTTATCCCTTCCTTCCCACCCATCCTCCCCAGTCCCTTTCCCTTTGGTAACTGTTAGTCCATTCTTGGGTTCTGTGAGCCTGCTGCTGTTTTGTTACTTCAGTTTTTTTCTTTGTTCTTATACTCCACAGATGAGTGAAATCATTTGATACTTGTCTTTTTCCGCCTGGCTTATTTCACTGAGCATAATATCCTCTAGCTCCATCCATGTTGTTGCAAATGGTAGGACTTGTTTTCTTCTTATGGCTGAATAGTATTCCATTGTGTATATATACCACTTCTTCTTTATCCATTCATTCATCTACTGACGGACACTTAGGTTGCTTCCATTTCTTGGCTATTGTAAATAGTGCTGTGATAAACATAGGGGTGCATATGTCCTTTTGAGACTGGGCTCCTGCATTCTTAGGGTAAATTCCTAGGAGTGGAATTCCTGGGTCAAAATGTATTTCTATTCTTAGTTTTTTGAGGAACCTCCACACTGCTTTCCACAATGGTTGAACTAATTTACATTCCCACCAGCAGTGTAGGAGGGTTCCTCGTTCTCCACAACCTCGCCAACATTTGTTGTTTGTTTTTTGGATGGTGGCAATCCTTACTGGTGTGAGGTGATATCTCATTGTCATTTTAATTTGTATTTTTCTGATGATTAGCGATGTGGCAAGAGATCTTAAAAGATCTAAGAATTGTATATTTTAGTCTCCCTGGATGTTAGCGCACCATTGTGTTTACTTTGTCATAGCTGTCCATACACTCCTATATCCATTTAGAGAGCCTCTGAGACAAAGTAGAATTGTGATGAACATATTCACATGTTGAAATCATTCCATGGCTTTCCTTCAAACATAATGAATGGAAATAGAGTTAAGAACCAGAATACAGGGGATCTATCTTCCACACATCAGCATACTCTTGGAGCTACAGCTTCTCTTGGGATCTAGAACACTGCACTTCTTGTTCAAGTTGCAACATAAGTGTCCCTCTTTTTGTCTGCTTTAACTAAAATATATCTTAAAAAAAATTTATTTTTAACGGACCTGGTCTCCATTAGATCTTAAAATCTCAGTGTTGTACATGATTTTCTTACATTGCTGCCAGTATAATTAATTTGTTCTTACTGGCTTCTTTGAAGGAAACCTTCTTGTTCATTTTTAAAGATTATATTTAATAATTAAGTATATAAACTATTTGTAATTTTGACTTTTCCATAACTCTTTAACAGTTCCATGCTGCCGAGGTACTAGTAAATACATATGGAATGTAACTTTTGTTCCTTTAAAAAGTTGATTCTATCACCTACAGGAGCGTAACTCTTGACCAGGCAACAGATAGTGCAAAAATAATTGGAAAGGCCACACTAAACATGTTTCATATGATGAAACTAAACATATCGGACATGAGAGGGGTAAGTATATAATGTTTTAAAATTCTGACTTTCTGAAATGTTCTCATTTGAGGCTTGACAGAATGGTCAGTGGGGAGAGGCATGTGGCTTATATGCGGGGTTTTGGCTCCTTTGATGTAATACAGAAATAGAAACTGAAAATTCTTGACTTTGTCACCCACCTGCTCTCCCTCCTTTTCAAGCAAATTTGTTCTGAGAGTTTTGTTTTCTGCCTGGAGTAATATTGTATCTTGAACTTTTCTAGCACCTTCTCTTAATTAGCCAAGGACTGATCTTTCACACCCACTATCTTGCTTCCTGCTCTCATTCCCCTAGTAGATAGGACTGTGAGGACCATGAATCTGCAAATAATTCTTGTACCTTTAAGGTCCTATATAATCAGAAATTTATTCTGATGGATGATGATCTAGAAGAGAGAGTTTATCACAGGCGCATAAAGATGCCTCTGGAACAGATAGGTTGAGGGCATCAAAATCAAAAACCTTCACTTTCTTAAAGGTGAACTTTTATAGGTTGGCTTGTGTGCACACACATGGAGGAGAAAGGGTAGTTGTTGGCTTGGTGTGGGTCTTGTGGAAGGATTAAAAAGTTACTAAGCCAAGCACAGTTAAAGCGTCTCCCTGAAATACTGTTGTTATAAGGCTGTGTGGTGTTGGGGGTGCGGGGGTCATCAGAACATCACTGCCCCCCACACCACTGTTTATTTGAAAAGTACTTCCTCCCATCCAAGTACTAACCAGGCCCGACCCTGCTTAGCTTCCGAGATCAGATGAGATCAGGCACATTCAGGGTGGTATGGCCATAGACTGAAAAGTACTTCCTTATTTATAAAAAGAAAAATGATGAAATATGGTTCCAAGTAAACTGCCCTCTATTTAATAAATATTTTTAAAGTCTTATTTTAAAAACTTAGCTGGCTAGAACTTCAGTGGCATACAGAATTGCACTTCTTTAGATTTTCTGATTTTAAAGAGATTGCGGTAAAATACTGCAAAGACTGAGGTGAACAGAACTGCTCATGAGTGTAGTCGTTTCTGAAATCAATATAGAAGACTGTTTTAATACTTTCATTTAATCTTTTATACTAAAAGATATAGAAAATAGTTCAATTAGCCAAAAATTTTGCTTAGCTGAATTTATATTCCACTTTAGTTTTCATAGAAACATATTTTTTATTCTGGTTCTAGGTTGGGATTCATGTAAATCAGTTGGTCCCTACTAATCCAAACCCTCAGTCGAGCCACTTTCCTGGTGGGTCACACTCTGTCCTTGACCTCTTCCAAGTTCAAAAAGCTAAGAAATCTACAGAAGAGGAGCACAAGGAAGGTCAGTGGTTATCAGCGTGGCTCTTGTGTCAGCATGTTCACATCCTTAGGAAGGCTAAGTTAATTTAAAGGTTGTCTGGTATGGACGGTTGTGTGTGTCTCTTTTTAAGAAAAAAATGTCATTCTGAATTACAATAACTCAGTAATAAAACTTGCTGTATTTTCAAAAGTTCAAAGTATCTCCTTCCCACATAATCTAAAGAAGCTATTTAATGTATTTTCTATACTTCCAGTATTTCTAGCTGCTATGGATCTGGAAATATCTTCTGCCTCTAGAACTTGCACTTTCTTGCCATCTTTTTCTACACACCTGACATCAAGTATCAACCCTGTTACTAGCAAAGCCGAGTCTTCAGGGAAATGGAATGGTCTGCATTCTCCCATAAGTTTAAAATCAAGACTTAACCTGAGTATAGAGGTCCCATCACCTTCCCAGGTATATTCTTATAGTAAGTGCAAAAGTAGTTTGCAGTAAGAGTGTTTTAATGACCAGTGTAGCCAAGAAAGGGAGAAAGGGCTACTTGTTAGGATTGTGCTGTTCCTGAATTCCAAATGAGAAATGATCAGGTTAGCTGAAAGATCGTACTTTGGCAAAGATTTGCAACTCTTGCAAGTTGTAAAACATGAAGGCCAGTTTAATGAGCTGCCTCTTGTCAGCAGCCACCTCACCTTTTGGAGCAGGGGCAGTCACAAGGCCCTGTGCCATTTGACAGCTCAGTCTTTGCTGGGCATCAGGTCAGAAGTGGTTCTTGCAGCATTTCAGTCTTCTCTGTAGACTGCATAGACTTTCTAACATAAGCTATTGACCCCACTGGTGTGGCTGCAGTGTGGTGTGCTGCACCTAAGCCATATTGGGAAGGAGCTGAAGATGTACATGCCAGCTGAGATGAGAGACCAGGGAAAAAGGGGTATTTGTGATATGCTGGCTTTGGCTCCTGGTTGCCTGTGTATTACCCAAGAACAGTTGCCTCGGATTGGTGGCAAGATTGGCTACCCAGCTCATGGGACTCCATGTTTCCAAAGCGATGTATGTGGATGGGCAGAGCATTCTGGTTAGGTAGGCTGGAGGAAAGTTAGCTTCTAGAATGCCTTTTTTGCAGCTTGTCTACTCTCAGACTAGAATTGTGTTTATTTTTGGACAGTCTCCTGTCTGAACGGTAAACTCCTGACCCAGGACTGGTAGCCCATCACAGAAATGTGGCACCTGCCTTGGGAACTGGCTGCCCCCAGATGGGGTCTGAGAGTCAGGCTTGCAAAGGCTCTCCCTATCTGTCCATCTGTCTGCTCCTATTGCAGGAGATTCAGTGAGTGGATGTGGACTCCCTGCTCCTGTGGTACTGGCCAGTCGTGGACAGATCACCAGACATCAATCACATCACTGCTCAGGCAGCAATGGCAAAAGGCCAAGACATTCCAGAAATGTGCTGGTTTGGGGGGTGGCTTTCCTAGTCTGGTTATCTGCACCTGTGTTCATTGTCCAGGATACCCAAATAGGAATTAGAGTGTTCCATTAGCTCTCCAAGCTCATCACCACTGAGGACACTAACTTCAAACTCATATGTATGGTACTTTATAGCTCGATCAGTCTGTTCTGGAAGCACTTCCACCTGATCTCCGGGAACAAGTAGAGCAAGTCTGTGCTTTTCAGCAAGAGGAGCCACATGGCAGCAGAAAGAACGAACCAGCAAATGGCTGTAATACAGGAATTTTGCCACAACCAGTTGGGACAGTTTTGTTACAAATACCAGAACCTCAAGAATCTAATAGTGACACAGGAATTAATGTAATAGCCCTTCCAGCATTTTCACAGGTGAGTTAAATATAGGGACCTACTCCGTTTCACTGTTCTCACCCCTCCTACCCCAGCTCAGGGCACAGCTCAGTGCCGTTTCCCTCTGCACCCTAAGCTCTCAGTGGCTGACACCGTGACCCCTGCAGGAGGGACTGGTTCCTCTCACACCATCTGCCGGCCATAGACTGTAGGAATTGGCCCCTGCCCCTAGGTGGGGTCTGAGAGGACGTGGGTGTTAAAAGCTTCCACCCAGAAGAAAGTAGGAAACATACTTATCTATTTCACAGGCCAGAGAGGCCACACTCAGGTCACAGGGTGGGCATCCCTAACAACAGACCAGGAACATTGAGACATTATATATGAGCCTATTTTTTTGTCCTTTGCTTCTCCTTTCTACTAGTTCTCCTTGCCTGGTAGTTTTGTAGTTTGGTGTTTTTAAATTCAATTTACTCCCCAAATTTTATTCCTTGTTCTCACCCTAAAACCTTGTGAGGCTTTTAATGAGCTTTGATACTGAGGATCTATTAAGAATTCATACTCCTCTGATATTATTTGAAAACCCGCTCTGGTTTGGACCTTCTCTTTGCCACTAGGTGGACCCTGAGGTGTTTGCTGCCCTTCCGTCTGAGCTTCAGAAGGAGCTGAAAGCAGCATATGATCAACGACAGAGGCAGGGAGAGAACCCCAGTCTGCAGCAGCAGCCAGCCAGTACGTTGGGTAAGTCCGGGAGAGGAGAAGGATGAGACTGTCACGTGTGGTAAACTGTCATGTAGACTGGCTGGGCTCTGAGCTGCTGGGCATGGGAAGAACTCCTTACGTTCAGATTTCAGTTTAACCTTCTTGACTTAAAAACACCATTCTTCACTTAAAGAAGTCTGAATTCTTGTCAAGCCACTTGTCCTTTAAAATTGACACATCACAGGAGTAAGTTTAAAACAAAAGGTTTCTGAACATGCAACACAAATACCACATTTACTCTAAAAACAGAATAGTGCCCACTCAGCTGTTATCTTAGGTACTTACCCATTGAATTTAATCCTTACAAGCACCACACTAGAGATAAGCAGTGTTTTTAGAAAGGTCACAGTCACTTGAGTGGCAGAGCAGGTACTAAGAACCGCAGAGCCTGCTCCTCCAGTGTCGTCACTGCTGCCTTGCATGGTGGGGTTGTGTGTGTGCACAGGGATTGTTTGGGAGGAGAGAGAACCCGTGTTGTTGTACAGACATGTTTTGTTGAGGATTATGTCCCTCCTCTTCTAGTGCCAAAGAACCCATTACTTCAGCTAAAACCAACAACAGTGAAAGAAAAGAAGAGAAGAAACAAGAAAAGACATCCCATCAGTTCCCCAAAAAAGATTCAGAGTCCTTTGAAAAACAAGCAGCTTAATAGTCCTGCAAAAAGTTTGCCAGGGGCCTCTGGGAGTCCCCAGAAATTAATTGATGGGTTTCTCAAACATGAAGGTCCTGCTTCTGAGAAACCTCTGGTAATACTTTTTAATTTTTAAACTTTGACCTTAAATCTTAATATACTCAGTAGTTATGTAAATACAGCACTTTTTATGATACGTTTTAACAGGGAGAATGCTCTGCTTCAACTTCAGGAGTGCTAGGCCTTTCTGGTCTGCAGCCCGACCCATCTGGCAGTGTTAGACCCCCAGCTCCAAACCTGGCAGGAGCTGTGGAATTCAGTGACGTGAAGACCTTGCTCAAAGAATGGATCACTACCATTTCAGGTTGGCTTGGCTGGCTCTGTTCAGACTGACATGTAATTTCAGAACATAAACAGACTCAACTATATAGATGGAACTCATTTTTTAAAAATCTAATTAAGCTTGTAAACCAGCCACCTCCTAACCTTCTCAACTCCAGGGCTGGCTTTGAATGGTTCCCCACTGTACCCCCCTATTTATAGCTCCGAGTCAGTGTGGTATGGTTGCAGAAATACAGCTTTCCTTCACCCCTACAGCTCACCTTGACCTTTCAAAAGACAGGTTGGTCCTCATTTAAGGTTGTTCCCCTCTAGATCCAATGGAAGAAGACATTCTGCAGGTCGTGAAATACTGTACTGATCTAATTGAAGAAAAAGATTTGGAGAAACTGGACCTAGTTATAAAATACATGAAAAGGTAAATATCCAGTATTTTTATCAAAATGGAAAAATGGCATGTCACTGGCTGAGGGAGATGAGGTGCTAAGTTTTACACTTTGTCAGTGGTGTTAACTGCATTTACTGTCTAGGGTTAATGAAAAAGGGATGCCTTTTAATTTGAATCCCTGAGGTAGAAACTCCGTTAACACTGACTGGGTACTAGTAAATAGGGTCAAAACAAGATCATTCTCCTTGAAGTTTATATAGTTTAAAACCTTAGTAAGTACTCGAATGTTCTGTTTTGGGTTTTTTTTTGATAAAATTACTTTAAATTTTCATGAAATGTTAAAACTCTTAAGCCCTGAATATGTGCTAAACTGATCCTTGAAGAAGGAATCGGTCTTTCCTGATGATGTTTCTTCTCTCCCCACCTTCAGGTTGATGCAGCAGTCGGTAGAATCAGTTTGGAATATGGCATTTGACTTTATTCTCGACAATGTTCAGGTGGTTTTACAACAAACTTATGGAAGCACGTTAAAAGTCACATAAATATCACCAGGGAGCCTGGCTCTCCCCTAGCTGTGCCATAAGTGCTTGTGAGGTATTTGCAAAGTGCATGATCGTACTGCTCTGAGTTTTTTTATAAGTTTGAATTTCTTTTTAAGCAAGCGTTTTGTACATTTCTTTTCAATAAGTGCCAAATTTGTCAGTATTGCATGTAAATAACTGTGTTAATTCTTTTACTGTAGTATAGATTCTATTTACAAAATGTTTGTTTATAAAGTTTTATGGATTTTTACAGTGAAGTGTTTACAGTTGTTTAATAAAGAACTGTATGTATATTTTGTACAGGCTCCTTTTTGTGAATCCTTTAGGAAGCAAAGCCTGACCTGTTCATTATACTTAAAGGCTGAAAAATCTCCAGGCCAGACTGTTAAAGCCCATGCTAGCTTTGCACTTCCTGAGCGGTCCCAGACTGGGGTCCTGCTTGTTCCAAGCAAGGGTAAGCCTTCTGTGCCATCTTATCCTGTCCCCCAAGCACGAACACAGGAGTATGTTAAGAATATCTTCTTTACTTCTTCCAAGTGGAGGAGTTTACAGTTTGAATTAGCACATGCACACTGAAGATTGTTTTTCCTGGGAAAATGATGTCCCACAGAAGGGTTACAGGTGGTGTCCTTGCCTCTCCTGGCCCTTGAGCGACTGCAAGAATGACGAATGGTACAGATTTTCAAATTATTTTTCTATGCTCTGTTATGCTGTAACACTTGAAAAATAGAGTTTGTAATTCTATGCCAGTGGCTACTTGGGAACATTTTCTTCAAACATCCCACATTGACTTCAACACTGCTTATACAGATGCAGTCAGATCTCACACCAGTGGAGTTCTTACACTGGGGAAAGTTCCTCATGTGGACCCACTTCCACATTTTTCAAGAAAATCCAAACTAGTACAGTAAGATTACTAATAATATGAATAAAATCCTTAGGCTGCCTCTGTAATGAGTTAGAAAAAAGCACTACACTCCAGATAATTCCCTACTGATTGTCTCATCAGATGAGATGTATGCATGACAATTTTCTAGGCAAAAACAGATCAAGATTATAGGCGTATGAAAAGTCCCAATGTTAAAATGTGTTAGTAGTACACCAGGTGTGAGAGTCACTAAAATAGTCCTTAAAAGAACAAGCTACACCCAGGATGATGGCTTGGGGGAGAAGCTGCACTACCCGTGGGAGCCTAGCAGGCTTACTGGTGAAGGTCTATTTCTTTATTGGTAGTTCAGAATTGTGCTGATCACAGTGGGCGCTACACAAGCAGTAAATAGCAGCCAGCTGTGCTTTACACCATGGTTCACAAGCAGATGAAAGAAACAGAATGCTTAACTTTCTATTTTAAAAAATTCCTAAGGGCAGATGGCAGAAGAATGCTGGAAAAATCAATGTGGGAAGGATATGCATAAAGTATTTCTTACATCAAAAAAGTCCCAAGAATCACAAAATCTGCAGAAGCTTTTGGTTAGTCAAATACTGCAGTACTGATTTAATCAGTATAAAATTCAAAGAGCTTTAGATCAGTAATAAAAATCTGAGTTTTGGGGAAGGGCAAACTTTAAAACAGCAGCCAGTAGAGAAGGGTTAGGAAAGAGTGAGCAGGCACGTTGGAACTGTGGGGACATGTAATCGACCACTGTCAAACCAGTGTAAGTTTCTTGGTTTCTCATGGAAAACATTTTATACACCTATTTTTTTCCTTCCATACTCAAGTTCATCAGTGTCCAGATATAGCCATTCCATTTTTTTGTCTTGTTTTCTTGGTGATATTACAATGTAACAATGCACTTATTCCAATTCCTGCTCCGTGTGGAAAAATTAGATGATTTCAAATACTTTCTTCAGCTCCACAATAAGCTGCCAGTCACTCTTCTGCATGTCATCTCGGAACCAGTCTTTGAGGGCGTCGATGGACTGCCGGCTGATCTGCAACGGCCAAGGCACAAACAGGGTAAACAAACGTAACAAGTGCCAAAGGAAAGCGCTGGCCCCAGACTGCCACCCCATGCTGCTCATCACCGGGAAGGCTGAGGCCCTGCCTGCCTGCCTGCCAGTGAGAGGAGAGCCCTGGCACTGTGTTCGGTGAGTTAGGCAGAAGGCCTAAGGAGGCACTTTCCTCAATTAGGGAAAAGTCCAATCCTGTCAGATTCTTAAAAGTTCAGCCCCCAGAGCTAGTGAGAAAAGGTAACCAGAAAGCTGACCCCGCTTTCTTGGACAGGCCACTCTCACAGGGACACTTACCTTACTGACAAGAATGTCTGTCGCTTCAAAATGTCTTCCATACATTTTGGGAGATTCACCGGGGATAGGTTCTATTTTAACACAGACTTCTTGTCCTTTTTTTGCAACATCCACTTGTTTATGGTTTATTTCAATACTTGTTACTATTCCAATGTCTACAAACTGAAACAAAAACAGAAACCACAGTGTAAGTAGAGCAGTGCCAGCCACAGGTGCCACACTGGACGGCTGGAGAACTACTGGAGAGGGGGCCAAAGCTAGACCATCTTATGGCACTTAGGGTCCCCAAGGGAGGACACCATCACACTCCCTCTGTCCTTCACAAGACGGTGGAAAGGACAAAAGATCATCCATGTGCTGTGGGCAACTTTAGTGCTTGGTCAGTCCACTCTAGTTTTCTGTATAACAGGCCCCATAAAGAGGGAATAGCGGGCACAAAAGTTCGGAATCAGGAATGAGCATGGAGTAGCTAGTGGGGTGAGGAAGAAATGTAGTCAGACAGTGGCAACCCGACTCAGGAGCACATCAGTGGGGGCCCTGTGGGCCATGCTTAGAATTTCCCATTTCATTCTGAGGGTGTTAGTTGTGAGTGACTTCATCTCCTGATCTCGAGTTTAGGGGGAAACATTTTTAAACCCCATTCTGCTGTCTGCCTTGAGAAGAGATGCAGGTGAGTAAGTGAAAAATGAGGAGTTTGATTTGGCCAAGGCCATGCAGGAAATGACTGCAAATCAATGCCCCAGCTCCATCCACTGAAATGGGTATAGAAGCAACAAGTCACGGTGCTCAGGTAACTTCTAAGCACCATTTTCCACAGAAGGAACCAGGTGGGGAGCAGGAATGTACTAGATGAGGCTGGAGCATCTTGCTGCACCAGAAAGGGGAAAAACTCCAAGGACTACTACCCCAGCTTCGGTAGGACCACACTGATCAGACTACGTAATGTGGGTGCCGGAAATATTAGTAATGAATCATACCAAAGGTTTTCAAAAAGCTAACCAAATGCATGAAATACTAAAAGGTTAGAGGAGGGAAGCATGGGGGGAAGAAAATGACAATTCTGCAAGCATTTATGTAATTGACTTGGGCAAGGATTGCTGATGGTTACTAAAACCACTGGGGAGAAAGGTGCTGGAGAAACGACATTCCCAGAGCCTCCAAGTCCACAGGGAGTATTTCCAAATTACAGGCGGGAACAGGCATCTCCCCTGTAACCCCATCAGCACCCCTGACAATCTGAGCAGTGCTGCTACGTGGGGGCAGTGAGCATGCAGCTTCCCTTCCAGTAGTTGTAACATGTGTCTGCTTGTGGGGAAACAAGTAGGCAGATACAAGTTGAGAAACAATTTGTGAAGCAACTGGTCTGGACTCTTGAAAAAGAACGGGGACTGCCCCTGACTGAGACTAAAGCACGTGATAACCAAATGCAGTGCACCTTTTGAAGAGGTCCTGGGCCAGGTCAGCAGGTGGAATTATTACACGTTTGGGACAACTGGTGAAATGTGAGTGGGACTAAGTTACAGGACATTACTAAATTACAGTGACTTTTCTCAGGTATGACGCTCACCTGGAGGAAAGGAATATGGGTGTTTGTTATTCTAACCTTTAAACTTTTCCCTAAGCCTGAAACTTCACAATTTCTTTTAAAACAACAACAATTTGAAGTACCCTACAACTTTACGTGAAGCGCCACGCCACTATCAGGTGCTGCAGAGTCACTCTGGACTAAGGACACTGAAGTATCAATTACAGAAGGTGATGAGCTCTACTTGAGTGGTGTTTCTGTCATCACTCTGACACATGTCTTTAAAATACAACCAGAACTTACATTTTTGCTAGGGACACACATGGGTGTCCCTTGTTTCACCTGACCTGCTTCCACAGTCACTCCCATCACTATTGGGTCCCGAGAATTGAAAATATATTGAGGGAGGATTTTCATCTTGCAGGGAAATACTGCTATATGCCTAAAAGGGAAAAAAAAATTTCTAAGCTTACAAAATCAAAGAAAAACCCAAATACAGGTTATTAACCTTATTACACAGGTTAACCTTACTAACCCAGTAAGGCTTCTTAATGTTCTGCTGCAGCCCTGGAGAGCAGCAGGAAGAGGTGGATGCTGCCCCAGAAAGCATGGGCCCAGGGCTCCTGTCTGCTGCTCCATTCTCTCTGCACCCCCTTCCCTCCCCCCATACCATTCTGTAGCTTCCCAATCTTGCTAAAACAGCTGCATTTTGTGCCCAGACTACAAGGCTGAGTGCCAGCCACCCTTACAAATGGAGCTTAGAACCTTGAAGGGTCCTTCCGTCAGGCATGTCATAGGGCATGTGCGTAGTCTATTTTGGGAGCCACATAAGCATCAAACAATATCCTTTCTCTATGCTGTTTCCAAACCAGTGGATCCAGAAAGCTACTATCTAAAGCAAGCCATGTCCCAGTTGAAATCCTTATACCTAGCAGTCAATCCTACTTTTTAAATGTACCCCAGATTATACCATCACTCTCCATAGTCACTCTGCTCTGGGCCACCATTGTCTGGCTTGAGCCTCCTGCAAGACCTCACTGGCTCCTGAAGTCTTTCCCATGGCCTCCCAAGATGAGCAATGCCAGCTGCTCTGACCTCTTCTATCACTGCCTTAGGTGCTGGCCTTCTGCCTGGACACTGCACATGTTGACTCACCTCGCCCCCTTCAGAGCTCTACCTGGATGAGACCCACAGGGATGAGCTGATCACAGCTCTGCTCCTCAGCCAGGCCCTTCCCTGTTCGCTTTTGCTACTCAGCACTTCTCCCCACTTTGCATGCATCCACTGCTCGTCTCTGTGAGCTTGGGAGGAGGGGACCGAGTTGGGACTGTGGCCTTCCATGCTCTTGTGGCTATGCTGCCCACACTGGGTCCTCTGATGTCTGCAGGAGGGATGAGCTTTTCTCCCATGGAATGTCTCCCCTCATTTCATTTCCTAATTTTCCAGACCCTCATTTTGTTACTTCCATTCCATACAGTATATCCCAAATAAGAACTCCGGCAAGATAAAGTCCCCAAATATAACTCTTCACCCTATACTGAGGCCTAGGTCTGCCAAGATGAAAATTTAAAAAGAAACAGGCTTTGTTCACACACTGATGGAATGTCTCAGGTGTGCAGCATTTGTGGTTTATAACATACCACTTCAGATACAGCCTCTGGTAGATGAGTAAATGTCATGTTTCTGCTGTCTACACACCTTTCTGGCACAGTTAGCCCCCACTTTTTGGAAATTTGCATTAGGCCAATTCACTTTTAAAAAGTTAGCACCTGCTTTTACTAACAAAGGAATTAGAAGAAGATTTTTGCTTTTAAGAAAATAGAGTGAAAACAATGTCCTGTGTTTGTTCTGCAGTGATCCCATAGAGGCAGCATCCACCCCAAGTAGCCAGAGGGGCCCCGCTGAGCTCCTTCCCCAGGAACTATACCAGCACTTCAGCATTGTGTCATAAAAGCTTTGAGCATGTGTGGGAGCACCTGTGCCTCATCTCTATTTTGTGCATCTGTTAGCAAGATGTGTCCTAAGGTGTCAGAAAAAGCCTGAAAGAGGTTATTTTTTGTGTTGGAATACTAAAAAAAATTCCCACATAAATTAATGGTAACTGCTTCTTTGCTTTATACCATTTCAGCTTACTGGATGTTTTCATGGGAATGCTCTACTAGCAGAGAGCAGGGAAACCCATACTTGCTAATCCTCAATTAACTGACTTCATTACCAAGATCCAAAGTGTAAAACCAACTTACTTAAATTCTTCTTGTTTCTGTTTCTTGTAGTCTTGTCTATATTTTGTAAAGGCATCAAATAGATGATAAATAATTTCTGCACTAAAAATCCTAACTCCTAAACTATCAGCCATTTCTTGTGCATCCCGTTCGATTCTCACATCAAAGGCCAAAATTACTGCATACCTGAAAGGTTAAAACACATTACAGATCATTCAGTGAACAACAGGACAAGCTGAAGAAAGCAAGTAGGTACTACAAAAGCCTTCACAGCAGAAGAGAAACTACTCACTGAGGATCATGTTCCAGCATCACCGAAGCCTTCATAACATCTTTTTTATGGACTGGCCCAATGTTGATTCCTGCATACTGTAAAAAGGGAGTTTCCAAGTTTAACTGCCTATGTCAGGAACCAGAAACAGCACCACAAACCGTGGCTGCCACTGACTTGGGAAGTTGGGCACCACTACTTACGGGCACTTCTGACGTTTTCAGGAATTCAAGCAGTGCTTCCAAAGACCCCAGTGTAGATGCCTGCACATAGACTCCCTTTTCTTCTAGTTTGATAGCATTTAGTGTCTGCTTTAATTCATGGATCAATTCATCCTTAAATAGAAATTAGATTTGGCAAGGTTGTAAATACATCTATCACCAGCTGCCTAAAATTATACCATTTCTCTTTCTGAGTAACTATTCATCTGAAACTAGGACACTGAGGCATAGAAGAGCAAGACGCTGCAGGCCCTGTGCTGGGATGGAGCAGGAGACGGGGGCCCATATCCAAACTGCACCCATTTAGTCTCTGTCTGAGACTGACGAATGGTGAAATATATTTAAGCTCAAGGCCAACTGGCACATAAAGTAGGGGACTGAGTAGAATGAAATTTTAAGTCAGAATCTTTTTAAAGTTAAAAGTACTACATAAACGTATTACGTTATCAAATACTCAAAAGCCCAAACAGTCTACTTTATCTTAACTCTGAAATGCCTTCATCTCAGCAGCCCCTTCCACTGCCATTGTGCCTCTGGAAATGAAGAGATTTGACCAGAAATAAATAAAACAGCCATGTTCACCATCAAAGATGCACACGTCCAAGCCATACTTGGGGTTGGCCTGCTTTGCTCTCACTGGCCTTCTGGTGGCCGATTCCCTGATGCTGGTGGCCTGAGGCTGCCTAAATAATAATTGTGATCCCCACACACCAGCCAGCTGTGTACTGTAAACAGCATCTCCTCTCTTTGAAAGGAGTAAATAAGCTGTGCCTCAAAGTTTGCTTTTGTCAAACTATTCTGGCCTCATGCAGGCCATCTGCTCTTACAAGTAGGCAGACAGGTTTCAAAATGACTGGGGATATCAAACGACTTCTGGCTTCTGATTAATTCTGTATTTTAGAATTCTAGTGTATATAAATATTATTTATGCCAATCCATATGGTTGTACAAACAGTATTTTAAAAGCACAAATACTTGTTACAAGGACAACCAGATATGGCTTCACAAAAACAACGATACCCATTTTTATTCACCATTCCTAGCATGTGTCCTATTGACACAGCAGAAGTCAAATTGCTCTGGAGGAAAAAATAATTAAAATAACTTACTTTAAGAACTGGGATCTCATCTTCTTTATAAGCCACCAGGAGGGGTAAACCAGCCAATGTTTTCTCGAGGTCTTTTCCAAGGATTTTTACCCCCTGAGCTGCTTCTACTTCTTTATGTTTTTCATACTGGTTCTATGTAGATCAAAACATTTATTACCACATTTATTTGAAATGTGGTTAGCAGAAGGACTTGATGTAAGAGAGAGTATTTTTCTGACTCTGGGGTAGAGAAGTTTTCTTAAACTAGACACAAAAAGCAATGGACACAAAAGACTGATAAATTCACATTAAAATTAAGTATTTCTGTTCCTCATGATACCACAGAAAAAGTAAAAGACAAGTCATAGAGCAGGAGAAGCTGCTCTAGCAAATACAAGCCATGAGACGAGTATCCTGACCACACACAACACCTACATATCCGCCCAAAGACAGACCATGCCAGGGACAGTGGGCATTTCACAGGGAGGGAATTTAAATGGCTAACACACAGAAAATGATGACCACACACATTTCAATCAGGCACTCGCAAGCTGAGACAATAAAGAGCTTTGTACCTACCACATGGGAAAAATCTAAATCTGACTGCATCAAAGAGCTGATGAAGAAGTGAAATAATGAAAACTCTAAAATTAAAATACTGCAATTAAAAGTATAACTTGTTACATTCCCTGTGGACAGCAGTGTGGCCTCATCTCATAAAGCTGAAGCTAAACTTCAGTAATGACTCCTCAATTCACTCTGACGTGAATACCCTGGAGAAACGTGCACAACTACACCAGGAGGTAATACGAGTGTTCACAGGCACAGGGTTTGAACGCAAACCTTTTGTCAGTGGGAACAAAAGGAGACGGCCTACATTTCCCATTAGCCAGAGGGCACAGACCCTGGTGTACTTGTGCAATGGCACACTCCACAACAGAAATGAGCACAGCCATAGGCAGCAACGGGTGATTAAAATTCTCTGTTACTGAAAGAAGCCAGATACCAAGGAACACACAGAGCATGGCTCCGTTCATATAAAATCCACGTATATTTTGTAGTGGTGCTCTCCCAGGTACTACACCAAAGAAAAAGTAAGGATATTAGCTACTACCACAAAATGGAAGCACAGTTAACTTTCAGGGAGCAGAGGGAGCAAAGATCAGGAAGAGGCTTATAAAAGGCTTCTGGGGTATCAGCAATGTTCTGATTCTTGACCTGGTAGTTTGCTTCCTAAAAATTTGTTAAAATTCTGTGTACTTTTCTGTATGAATGTTGAATGTTTTATTTCACAATAAAAATGTTAGTAAAAAACTAGTTAGCAGTGCAGAACCAAAACAACGTACTTTACTTTTTATGAAAAGCTTAGCTGGTAAAGAACTTTCAAACACCTTCACTCTGATGGATGGTCCCCTCCTATATGAAGACATCCCAAATAAAACGAGAAGTGAGGGTGTCTGTAGTATATTAAGCCAAGCAGCTCTCCAAGTACACAAATGACCTCAGCAGAACTTCTAAACATTGTCCAAGTCCCCATGTGCCAACACGCCCCACCTTGGCTTACCTTCACTCGTAATTCCTTCATAGGAGGAGGTAACAGGAGGCCTCGAATCTGAGTTACAATGGGCCCTTCCACTCCAGGAACAATAATTGTATCTCCTTCCTTCAAACGCCCATTGATCAATATCACATCGATAGTGGTGCCCATTCCTGGAAGAGCCTTAACCTAAAAGACATCATTGCAATGGGGGGTGAAATATACAAAACACACCACACTGATTAAACTAAGGTAGTTAACATCCAGGAACTCACTGTTCGCCATTACCTCCATCACCTGTGCTCTCAGCTCTTCACAGTGTGCAAGTCTCTTGCTCAACATGGTCTGAGTTAACTCAACAAGAAGGTAGATCAGACTTCCCATGCCATCACCAGTATGTGCAGAGGTAGGTACCAAGGACACAAAAGTGCGGGGATCTTTGTTCTCATAGAACAAGGCTGCATTCAAACCCTAGGACATTAACCAGGACAATCATTGCCAAGGCCAACCTTGGAAGGAGGTACTGAGAACAGAAATGACTGACTAGAAGCTGGATGAGCCAATGGCTAATCATTCTGAAACTCCTCAAAAACACTCAGGAAAAGATCATGTACATCCTGCAGGTGCTAATAACTATATTACAGAAAAGTTGTTTCTTTCCAAGTCAAATAGGTCTTTAAAATTGAAACATTCAGACTACAAATAAAGATCTTTGAAATATCAGCTTTCTGGTTTAAAAGGAGAAGAGAAAAAAGAATGAAAATACTGTCATTAATAAGGGAACAGAATCAGTGTTAAGGGAAATGCTGGCTTTGTTATAAAAATAATAAAGAAAAATCTATTCTATGATGTAGGCTTTTCGTAAAGAAGGAGAAGCTTCTTACCTGCTGTGCAAATTCCACAATAATAGCCTTTGCTCGCTCCTCAAATTCATCTTTTGTATTCTTCTTCTGCTTCTTTAAAGTAGCAGCCACATCAGAGTCGGGGCTCTTTTTCCAATCATACAACCTATCAATCTGGAAACAGTTTTTAAACGTCTCTACAACATTCAGAACACTCAAGAATTTAATACAGAAGATTCCTGTAGTGTGTTATATATATCCAGGAGAGTAAATTGCTCAGATATTTTATTGTATTAAAAGTCCCATATAGTCTGCTTTAACCCCATCCACTCTTAAATTAGACACTGCTGAGATAACATGTTGCCTATCAGCCTCCAACCAGTTCATGAGTGGCTGCCATGTGTTTACAAAAGATCCTCAAATTTTCCTAGGACCATTAACATACGTTGCTGGAATTCCAAAATGGTTTTGTTGCATAATAGAAAGGAACAAGGATTAATTACAGCAAGTACCTTCACCAGGAAATGTATACATCAGAAAAATGGAAAAATAAAAGTATCTCCTGTCTCAGAGAATAACCCAATTTTAGTTGTTTTATTGCTCAAATTAGGATTTAATATTTAGTTAATCAAATAATCTATGTTCCCTTATTTTTCAGAAGAGTGTTAGATGGGTACACAGAAGAAAGTTACTGAATAGGAAAAACAGTAACAGAAAGCATAATCTGTTGGCTCAGCCTAGGGTGGTGATATAAAGGAGCAGACCAGCCTGAATTCTCTACCAAGGAGAGAACTCAGAAGGTAGAGACAGACCCAGAAATGACAAAGGTGAAGTCCTTAAATTTAAAATGGTTATTATAAATATAAGCAATGACTTTAAAAGAAAAACAAGACATTTGTAGAGCTAAAATATATATATATATATATATATATATATATATATATATATATATATAATCTGAAATTAAAAATTAACTAGGCAAGTTTAACATATTGCAAAAGAAGACTGAAGACACTGAAGACACAGCAATAAAGACTATTTTGTTAAAAAGTATATGGGGAAGAAAGAAACCTTCAGTCACTTATGGGAGAATATTAATAGAAGTAACTCAAGTTCTAGAAAAGTCCTAGAATTCTGTCAAATAGTTAAAGAACAGAGAAAAGAGCAGAAAAATATCTGAATAACCAAGAATTTTTAAAAACTCATGGAAGACTACAAATCCATAAATCTAATATCAAACCCAAGTAGGATAAACATAAAGAAAACTATTACATAATCTCATTGATAAAAGCAGCCACAGAAAAAAAAAAAAGACCATTAGATACAGGGGAACAAAAAATGACAAAAGATAAAAGCCAGAAAGCAATGATGATGAAGGAAAAATACTGTTTTAAACCCAGAATTCTATGTCAAGTGAAAATATTCAGAAAATAACTTGATCTAAATAATAAAACACAGGAAGTCTTAGCAGCGCTTTTTAACAGTGCTAAGCATACCTCTAAATGCTCATTATCAGGAAGAAAAAATTATCTGAAAAATAAACAATCTAAGCTTACACTTTAAGAAATTAGAAAAATTAGACCACTTGGAAATTAAAGTAGGAAGAAGGAAATGATAAAATTAACACTGGAAAGCAATAAAATATATAACAGACAGTAGAGAATATCAATGAACCCAAAAGTTGGTTCTCTGAAAGACAAATTTCTACACTGACAAAAGAAAAGAAGAAAACCTAAATAACCTATACTTAAGAAATTCCATGCTAATGTGGTTTTACTATAATTCCCCCAAACACTTAAAGATGAAATAATACCAATTTCTACACAAATTCCCACAGAAAAGAGGAAATAATTCTCAACTCATCTTACAAAGCCAACTTTACTCTGATACCAAAACCAGACATATGTCAACTATATTTCAATGAAAAAGTGCCCCCCCTCGAAAAAAACAAAATTACACAAAAGCTACACACCAAAATCACTCATGAATACACACAAAAATTTCAACAATTAACAAATCAAATCTGGCAATATGTGAAAAATAAAATAAGTAGATCATTACCAAGTGGGGTTTATTCATAATGCAAGGTTGATTTAACAAATAAATCAATAGGAATCAACAAATGGTGCTCCAACAACCGGACATCCACATGGGAAAAATTGTATCTGGACACAGACCTTACATCCTTCACAAAAATTAACTCAGGGTGGGTCACAGACTCTCAAACTCCTAGAAGGTAATAGGAGAAAACCTAGATGACCTTGGCTGTGGTAATGATTTTTAGACACACCACCAAAGGCACCATCCATGAAAGAACTGATAAGCAGACTTCCAAAAAAAAAACTTCAGTTCTGTGAAAGGGAGAGTCAAGAGAGTAAATCAACAAGCCACAAACTGGGAGACAATATCTGCAAAAAACATCTTATAAAGGACTGGTATCAATACAAATAACTGTTAAAAACTCAACAGTATGAAAACAACGAGTCCAATTTAAACAAGTGCCAAAGAGCTTAAAAGACACCTCACCTTAATAGGATTAAAGATGGCGGCATGAGAAGAGAGACAGAGGCTTCCTCCTAAAACTGGATACAATTAGAAAATTTGATTGGTGCAACTAATCCTGAGAGAGCAACAGGAAAGAGTACCACGTCAGACTGCACACACCTGGAGAAAAGAGCAGACCCCACCCAACTGGGTAACGTACAGGAGCTGTGGCTCCGCAGAACCCCAGCCCCTCCCCCACCCCAGCTCACCAGCAGAAAGAAGACAAACGGAGCAGGTAGGGACTGGAAGGCTTGGGACTGCTGAATTCCTAGCTCCGGAGATCTGTGCTGGGAGCACAAACCTACATTTCATGGTGCTTTCATGAGACTCGCATGACTACCAGGTTGGAAAGTTAATACAGGCAGAGTTCCTGGGGAGACTGGAATTCTGGCCGCTTGTGGAAAACAGGGATCCATATCCGGCTGCTCTGGGACAAAAACATACCTGTGTGACCAGCCCACTGGATCAGGCAGTGGAGACAGGCACAGCAGCCGGGAGGCGGGGAACAGCTCTTTCCTCCCCCCAGGCACCAGTACCGCTCCCCTGCAACCCGGACATGGCTTCAAGGGCTGAGCAGCTCCAGAGACTACAGCCTCTGGACCCTAGAGGGCGCCATATACAAACATGAAACGCCAAAGGAACCTTGTCCAGAGTAAAATTATTAATACAACTCCCGAGAAAGATTTAAATGATATGGACCTCGTGACTCTTTCAAAATAAAAATCATCAACATTCTAATGGAGGTATGGAAAGACATCCAAGAACTCAGGAATGAATTCAGGTCAGAGATCCAATCATTGAATAGCACGATGGAGGGTATTAAAAGTAGATTGGATATGGTGGAGGAGACAATAAATGAAATAGAAACTAGAGAAGAGGAATACAAAGAAGCTGAGGCACAGAGAGAAAAAAGGATCTCTAAGAATGAAAGAATATTGAGAGAACTGTGTGACCAATCCAAGCGGAACAATATTCACATTATAGGGATACCAGAAGAAGAAGAGAGAAAGGGATAGAAAGTGTCTTTGAGGAGATAGTTGCTGAAAACTTCCCCAATCTGGGGAAGGAGATAGTCTCTCAGGCCACGGAGATCCACAGATCTCCCAACACAAGGGACCCAAGGAAGACAACACCAAGACACATAGTAATTAAAATGGGAAAGATCAAGGGTAAGGACAGACTGTTAAAAGCAGCCAGAGACAGAAATAAGACCACATACAAAGGAGAGCCCATCAGGCTAACATCAGACTTCTCAGCAGAAACCTTACAGGCCAGAAGGGAGTGGCATGATGTATTTAATGCCATGAAGCAGAAGGGCCTGGAACCAAGATTACTTTATCTGGCAAGATTATCATTTAAATTTGAAGGAGGGATTAAACAATTCCCAGATAAGCAAAAGCTGAGAGAGTTTACCTCCCACAAACCATCTCTGCAGTCTATTTTGGAGGGACTGCTATAGATGGAAGTGTTCTAGGGTTGGATAGCTGTCTGTGACCAGAGGTAGTAAAACCACAGTAGGGAGGGGGGAGCAGCTGATTGTGAGGCAAATGCAAAATTAAATTGACTATCCCTAAAGTCAATCAAGGGATAGACAAAAACTATAGAATTTGATATCTAATTTATAAAGAATGAAGGAGGAAGAAAAAGGTAGAGAAATAGAAAAGAACCTTTAGATTGTGTTTGTAACAACATACTAAGTGAGTTAAGTCAGACTCTTAGAAAGTAAGGAAAGTAACCTGGAACCTTTGGTAACCACGAATCTAAAGCCTGAAATGGCAATAAGTACATACCTATCAATAATCACCCTAAATGTAAATGAACTGGATGCACCATTCAAAAGACACAAACTCACTGAATGGATAAAAAAACAAGACCCATCTATATGCTGCTTACAAGAGACTCACCTCAAACCCAAAGACATGCACAGACTAAAAGTCAAGGGATGGAAAAACATATTTCATGCAAACAATAAGGAGAAAAAAGCAGGTGTTGTAGTACTAGTATCAGAGAAAATAGACTTCAAAACAGAAAGTAACAAGAGATAAATAAGGACATTAACTAATGATAAAGGGCTCAGTCCAAAAAGAGGATATAAGCATTATAAATATATATGCACCCAACACAGGAGCACCAGCATATGTGAAACAAATACTAACAGAACTAAAGGAGGAAATAGAATGCAATGCATTCATTTTAGGAGACTTCAACACACCATTCACTCCAAAGGACAGATCCACCAGACAGAAAATAAGTAAGGAAAACAGAGGCACTGAACAACACACTAGAACAGATGGACCTAATAGACATCTAAACTCTACACCCAAAAGTAACAGGATACACATTCTTCTCAAATGCACATGGAACATTTTACAGAATAGACCACATACTAGGCCACAAAAAGAGCCTCAGTAAATTCCAAAAGATTGAAATTCTACCAACCAACTTTTCAGACCACAAAGGTATAAAACTAGAAATAAATTGTACAAAGAAACCAAAAAGGCTCACAAACACATGGAGGCTTAACAACACGCTTCTAAATAGTCAATGGATCAATGACCAAATTAAAATGGAGATCCAGCAATATATGGAAATAAATGACAACAACACAAAGCCCCAACTTCTGTGGGACGCAGCAAAAGCAGTCTTAAGAGGAAAGTATACAGCAATCCAGGAATATTTAAAGAAGGAAGAACAAACCCAAATGAATAGTCTAATGTCACAATTATCTAAATTGGAAAAAGAAGAACCAATGAGACCTAAAGTCAGCAGAAGGAGGGACATAATAAAGATCAGAGAAGAAATAAAATTGAGAAGAATAAAACAATAGAAAAAAATCAATTTTCTTTGAGAAAATAAACAAAATAGATAAGCCACTAGCCAGACTTATTAAGAGAAAAAGAGAATCAACACACATCAACAGAATCAGAAATGAGAAAGGAAACATCACGACAGACCCAACAGAAATACAAAGAATTATTAGAGACTACTATGAAAACCTATATGCTAAGAAGCTGGAAAACCTAGAAGAAATGGACAACTTCCTAGAGAAATACAACCTTCCAAGACTGACCATGGAAGAAACACAAAATCTAAACAAACCAATTACCAGCAAAGAAATAGAAGCAGTAATCAAAAAACTATCCAAGAAAAAAACCCCCGGGCCAGATGGATTTACCTCGAAATTTTATCAGACACACAGAGAAGATATAATACCCATTCTCCTTAAAGTTTTCCAAAAAATAGAAGAGGAGGGAATACTCCCAAACTCCTTCTATGAAGCCAACATCACTCTAATACCAAAACCAGACAAAGCCCCCACCAAAAAAGAAAAGTATGGACCAATATCCCTGATGAACGTAGATGCAAAAATACTCAACAAAATATTAGCAAACTGAATTCAAAAATACATCAAAAGGATCATACACCACGACCAAGTGGGATTCATCCCTGGGATGCAAGGATGGTACAACATTCGAAAATCCATCAACATCATCCACCACAAAAAGAAAGACAAAAACCACATGATCATCTCCATAGATGCTGAAAAAGCATTTGACAAAATTCAACATCCATTCATGATAAAAACTCTCAGCAAAATGGGTATAGAGGGCAAGTACCTCAACACAATAAAGGCCATATATGATAAACCCACAGCCAACATCATACTGAATAGAAAAATCTCTTGAATATAATAAACATGAGCAACTTTTTCATGAACATATCTCCCTGGGCCAGGGAAACAAAAGCAAGAATGACCAAGTGGGACTATATCAAACTAAAAACTTCTGTACAGCAAAGGACACCATCAATAGAACAAAAAGACATCCTACAGTACGGGAGAATATGTTCATAAATGACAGATCTGATAAGGGGTTGACATCCAAAATATATAAAGAGCTCACATGCCTCAGCAAACAAAAAGCAAAAAAATGGGCAGAGGAGCTGAACAGACACTTCTCCAAAAAAGAAATTCAGATGGCCAACAGGCACATGAAAAGATGCTCCACATCGCTACTCATCAGAAAAATGTAAATTAAACCCACAATGAGATATCACCTCACTCCAGTAAGGATGGTTATCATCCAAAAGACAAACAACAACAAATGTTGGCGAGGATGTCGAGAAAGGGGAACCCTCCTACACTGATGGCAGGAATGTAAATTAATTCAACCATTGTGGAAAGCAGTATGGAGATTCCTCAAAAACAGAAATTCCCTTTGACCCAGGAATTCCACTTCTAGGAATTCCACCCCCAGTTTGAAAAAGACATATGCACCCCTATGTTTATCGCAGCACTATTTACAATAGCCAAGAAATGGAAGCAACCTAAGTGTCCATCAGTGGATGAATGGATGAAAGGATGTGGTATATATACACAATAGGATATTATTCAGCCATAAGAAGAAAACAAATCCTACCATTTGCAACAACATGGATGGAGCTAGAGAGTATTATGCTCAGTGAAATAAGCCAAGCAGAGAAAGACAAATACCAAATGATTTCACTCATATGTGGAGTATAAGAACAAAGCAAAAACTGAAGGAACAAAACAGCAGCAGACTCACAGAACCCAAGAATGGACTAACAGTTACCAAAGGGAAAGGGACTGGGGAGGGTGATTGGGAAGGGAGTGATAAGGGGAATAAGGGGCATTAAGATTAGCACACATAACGTAGTGGGGGACATAGGGAAGGCAGTATAGCACAGAGAAGACAAGCAGTGACTCTATAGCATCTTACTACGCTGATGGTCAGTGACTGTAATGCGGTATGTGGTGGGGACTTGAGAATGGGGTGAATCTAGTAACCACAATGTTGCTCATGTGATTGTACATTAATAATACCAAAATTTAAAAAAAAAGACACCTCACCTATATAGATGGCAAATAAACACATGAAAAGATGTTTCACATCTCGTGTCACCAAGGAAATACAAATTAAAACAACAGTGAGACACCACCACACACACACCTATTAGAATGGCCAAAACCCCAAACACTTACACCACCAAATGCTGGTGAGGATGTGGAACAACAAGAACCCTCATTCATTGCTGGTGGGAATGCAAAAATAGTACAGCCACTTTGGCAGTTTCTTATAAAACTAAACACTGTTACCTAAATAAGATGTACCATCATGCTCCTTGGTGTTTACTCTGAAGAGGTGAAGCTTACATCCAAACAAAAACCTGCACATGGATGTTTCTATCAGCTTTATTCACCACTGTCAAAACTTGGAAGCAGCCAAGATGTCCTTCAGCAGATGAATGGACAAATAAACTGTGGTACACCAAGGCAATGGAATACTATTCAGTGGTAAAAAGAAATGATCTGTCAGCCATGAAAATACATGAAGGAAGCTTTATGCATTTACTAAGTCAAAGAAGCCAATCTGAAAAGGCTACATACTGTAGGACTCCAAATATATGACATTCTGGAAAAGGCACAACTGTGGACAAAGTAAAAAGATCAGTGGTTGCCTAGGGATTGAGGAAGAGGAGGATGAGGTGGAGCACGGAGGATTTTCTGGGCAGTGAAATGATTCTGTGCGATACTATAATGGTAGATACATGTCACACATTTATCCAAATGCACAGAATGTACAACACAGAGAGTGAATCCTAATGTAAACTTTGGGTGATGATGTGTCCATGAAGGTTCTGGTGGGGGATGTTGATAAAGGCAAAGCTGTGCATGAGCTGGGGCAAGAGTAAAGGGGAAATGTCTGTACCTTCCCATCAATTTTGCTGAAAATCTTAAACTGCTCTAAAAAATATGTCTTCATTAAAAGTTAGTAAAGCACCCCCCAAATATCAACAGTAATTCATACTGTTACAAAATTAAGGAGAACAGCCACACAAGCATTTCAATACAAACAGAATAAGCATCTGACAAAACCAAAACCAATACCAATACATGACTTTAAAAAAAAGATCATTCTAAGCAAACTGGAAATAGAAGGAGCCTTTTTCAATTTAATAAAATACATTTACAAAAAAAAACTACAGCTAGCATCATACTTAATGGTTAAAGACCAAGCACTTTCCCCCTAAGAATGGAAAGAAAGCAAGAATCTCTCTCTCACCACTTCTATTTAACATTGTCCTAGAAGGTCCAGTGCAGTAAGGAAGAAAAAAATTTACAAGGTATACAGATAAGGGAAAAAGTGTAACAGCTTTTATTTGCAGATAACATCATGTATATAAAAAAATTCCACATGATCTACAAAAGAAGGTATTAGGCCTGAATTTAACAAGGTTACAAGATAAAAAGTGAATTTCTAAAATCAACTATATTTCTATGTAAAAGCAACAAACATTAAAAAAATGCTATTTTGTAAATTCTAAATTTTTTAAATGTTATTTACAACAGCATCAAAACCATGAAATACTATGGATAAATTTAGAAAAATATGTCTAACACATGGAAGATGAAACTGTAACATACTGCCAAAAGAAAGTAAAGAACACCTAAAGGTATATAGAGAGCTATCATGTTCACTGGTCAGAAGCTCAACTTTGTTAAAATGCCAATTCTTCCAGAATTTATTTACAGATTAAATACATCCCAGTCAAAATTCCAGAGGCTTTTTGTAGAAAAGAAGAAGTTGATTCTAAATTTAATAATGGAAATTCAAGGGCCCTAAAATAATCAAAATAACTTTGAGAAAAAAAGTTGAAGAAATTACCACTATCTGTCTTCAAAACACTACTATGAAACTACAATAATCAAGACAGGGCAGTAGTGGTAACAAGGACAGACGTAAGGTCAGTGGAAGACAAGATAAACATGGAGAACAGACATATAAATATACCTGGTCAATTAAATTTCCACAAAGATGCAAAAGTAATTCAATGGGAAAATAAAATATTTCCAATAAAGGATTCTGAACTGGATATTCATACAGAAAAAAGGGAACCTTAATCCTTCCCTTACACCATGCACAAAACTTAACTGAAAACATCACAGATCTACATTTTAAAATTTCTAGAAACACTGGAGAGAGTTTTCATAAACTCGCGGTGGGAAAAGATTACTTACATGGAACACAAGAAACACAAATTATAAAAAATTTCTTATAAATTGGATTTTGCCAAAATTAGAAGTTTTTGCTCCTCAAAGTGCATCATTAAAATTTTTGGAAAACCAAGTCCTCGACTACAAGAATATATCCGCAGTATACAAAACTGACAAAGAACTCATATATAACCATATAAGAACTGATTAATAGTAAGGCAATCTAATAAGAACTGAGGAAAAGATTTTAAATAGATACTTCAGAGAGAGATGGCAAGTATATGACAAGATGCTTGATGCCATTAGTCATCATGGAAATGCAAATTAAACTACAAAAATTAAGCACTACACACTTATCAGAACAGCTTGTAGGTATGGCACATGTTGGCAAGAATGTGCAGAACTGGAATCTTACACACTGCTGGTCAAAAAGTAAAATGGTACAATCTCTTTGGGAAAATGTGTGATTTTTCTCATAAAGTTGAACATACACAGATCATATGCCCCAGCAATTCTATTCAAAGTAAATGAAAATAAATGTCTACACAAAGAATGGGTACAAAGTTCACACTGCTTCAGTAATTAATTTAAAATTGGAATCAATCCAAATGTCCTTCAATAGGTAAATGAAATAAAGTGTGGACGAATTCAGATAATGAAATGTTACTCAACAATAAAAACATGACATATACAACAAATGGACACTGTAATCACATTAGTGAAAATGCCACACTCAAAAAGATTACACACTGTATAATTCCATTAATATGAAATTATAAAACAGCCAAAACAAGTCAACAATGACAGAAACATCAGTGTTTGGACTGGAGAAGGGGCAGACTAACTGTAAGAGAACATGAGGGAATATTCCAAGAATATGGAGATGATGGCCTATACTCTGAATGGTGGCAGTTATACCTGTGTACAAATGTGTTAAAATACTCTGAACTTAGCATGAGTACATTTTCTTAAGTGAAAGTTATACTATAATACATTTTTTTTAGTTATAAAAAATCAAGTATGCTTTCACAGTTTAGTTTTTCAGGAGAGCTTACCTTATTGAGTGCAACAATGAAGGGACATTTTTTAGATTTCAAAAGGTTGATAGATTCAATTGTCTGAGGCTCCAAACCATGCATAATATCAACAACTAAAATGGCAATATCACAAAGAGAGCTTCCTCTGTTTCTCAGATTACTGTTTAAAAGAGGAAAAAGATGCACAAATAGAAATCTTAAAATTAATAATTTTACTTAAAGAAACTTAAAATATTACCTTGTTTGTAAAACCTGAACAAAAAGAACAAAATTAAGTACATGCATTAAATTCAAGTGCCATTAGCCCTTAACTTGCCAAATGCTTATCTGACAGTGAGTTGACATCAGTTGGGAATGAGTTAGTTCCAGAAGTTACTACAACATTCCTACCAATTTTAGTGACTAAGTTTTCTGCGCTAAGGAATATGGCCAAGAGGCAACAGATAAAATCCACTTCTACTGGGTTTCGCAGGAGATGGACCAGTTATGTTAGGATTTGCTCTAAGTAGAAAAGACTTCCCCATAAAAAACAAGTATACATATAAACTACTACTGAATCAATAAGGCACACTTGAGGATTGGTAATTACAAGGGACCACGATCGCAAAATACTACCCACAGATTACAGTTGACCTTTTAACAACATGAGTTTGAACTGAACAGATCCACTTTACACGTGGATGTTTTTCAATAGATATACTGGAAAATTTTTTGGAGATTTGTGGCAATTTGGAAAAACTCACAAACTGCATAGCCTAGAAATAGTAAAACAATTAAGAAAAAAGTGTATGGCATGAATGCATAAATTATATGTAGATTCTAGTCTTTAATCTTTTACTACCAGGAAATATAAACAAATTATAAAAAGTTAATATTTATCAGTATTTAATCACACAAAAAAATATACATGGCACCAACTGCAATAAAGAGAAATGTTAAGAAAAAGTACAGATGCAGTATTAAATCACAACTGCCTAAATTAACTAGAGTACAAGCTGTACTACTATAATGATTTCACAGCCACTTCCTGCTGCTACTGCAGTGAGTTCAAACGTTGAGAGCATCCATTAGAAACAGAAACACCGTGTTATACTAATCACCTTTGCATGAGCAGTTTGCCTCTCCAGTAGATTACACATTGCAATAAAAAATGAACTCGCACAATTACTGTGTACTTTTCATCTTGTTTACCATGATACTGTAAACCTTGACTAACACCACAGGACTCATACAAAGTGCCACTGGCTGCTGGAAATGCTCCCAAGGAGAGATAAGCCATGACATTACAAGAAGCTAAATTGCTTGATATGCAGTCTAGGTTGCATAGACTTGATCTGCAGCTGTGGCTGCCTGCCACTTGAAGATAAATGAGTCCAGCGTGAGAACCAATGCAAGGCAAGAAAAGGAAATTGGTGAAGCCATCACCGAAGCTACACCAGTAGGCGTGAAAACCATGCAGTTTTTTGGAATGTTTTTTCATCTTGTGTTGAAAATGCAGCTTTTATGTGGGTGCAGCATTGCTATAAGAAAGACACACCAATAGACTCACAGGATTTGAGAAAAGGTGGTCATTATATGACAACTTAAAGCAAAATGAAGGTGAAGGATCTAAAAGCTGGTGAATTTAATGCCTGCAAAGGATGGCTGGTAATTTCACAAAGAGGTTTGGCTTAAAAAATGTCAAGATAACTGGACAAGCAGTTCTGCCCACCAAGAAGCAACAGATGAGTTCCCAGATGGCATTAAGAAGATCACTGAGGAGAAAGTACCTGCCTGAACAGTTTTTCAGTGCACACGGAAGTGCCCTAATCTGGAAAAAATGCCACAAAGGACACTTACTAATAAGGAAGAGAAGTGAGCACTAGGATTTATGGCAGAAAGGGACAGGCTAACTTTACTATTTAGTGCAAATATGGGTTTAATGATCAAACCTACCCTTATCTACAAATCGCTAATCACTGAGCCTTGAAGGGAAAAGATACACCAGATGCCAGCCAAAAACCCTTTTTCTGGATGACACACTGATGCTCTGTTTCTGAAGGCAGGAAATACTTGCCAGTAAGGGACTTCCTTTTAACATTCTTTGAATAGTGGACGATATCCCTGGCCACTGAGAACCCTGGGAGTTCAACACCAATGAAATCAAAAAGGCTCATTATCCACAGTGCTCTATGGAAACGGTTGTCAATGCTAGGGAAGAGAACCCCGATAGAACATCATGAGGATCTGGAAGGATTACACTAGTGAAGATGCCTCAGCTGTTGCAGAAACAGCCATGAAAAGTCATCAACCCTGAACAATAAATTCCCACTGGAGAAAACTGTCCAGATGGTGCATGACTTCACAGGATTTTTGAGGAGCAAATCAAGGAAAACATGAAAAAGATAGTGGATGTGGCAAAAAAGGTCAGGGATGAAGGGTTAAGTTGTGGATCTTAGAGAATTTCAAAAGCAAGCAGACACCACAGCAGAGGAATGATGCAGGAGATGACCTGGGGGAGATAAATGCATCCACAACAGTGCCAGAGGATGGGCACAAAGAGGCAGAAGCAGCAACAGAAAACAAAGGGACATTAGACAATCTGGCAATGGAGTTCCAATTATGCAAGACTGCTCTGACTTCCTTACGATTGATATGGATCCTTCTGTGATACAGCACTGAAACTATAGCAAACACTGGAAATATGACTGGGACTATAAATATTTATAGAGAAATGAAAAAAGGAAAAAAATCAGATGGGGAATTTACAATGTATTTCGATAAAGCATACCTGCCTCCCTTCCTCCCCTTCTACCTCCTCCATGACCCAAGACAGTAAGATCAACAGACTACTAAGATGAAGTCCTGTATGATGACCAACTGCACTTAATGGTCAATAATCACTATGTTGTACAGTTAATGGACCTACCTGTTGTGTGTATACTTGTGAGTGTCTTGGTGTTAAATTAACCACACGACAAAAATTGTACAAGGCATTTTTGGTCATCAGAATCACCATCACCTAAGTATTCATCACATAGAACACTGGGTGCAAGACCTGTATAGAACTGAACAGCCTATTCTATCCTTACAGGCATAAGGCGAGTAACATTTAATGTAACATGAATCATGTTAGTGTTCTTTCTTTTTTTATATTAAAGTATAATTGATATACAATCTTGCCAAGGTTTCACATGAGCAACACTGTGCTTGCTATATCCACCCATATTATCAAGTCCCCCCAAAACACCCCACAGCAGTCACTGTCCATCAGTGTAATAAGATGCTGGAGTCACTACTTGTCTTCTCTGTACTATATGCCTTCCCCGTAAAAACCCTACATTACATGTGCTCATCAGGATACCCCTCAATCCCCTTCTCCCTCCCTCCACACCCATGCTCCACCACCCCTCCCCTTTGGTAACCGATAGTCCCTTCTTGGAGTCTGATGCTGCTTTGTTCTTTTAAATGAGTGAAATCATTTGGTACTTGTCTTTCTCTGCCTGGCTTATTTCACTGAGCATGATACCCTCGAGCTCCATCCATATTGTTGCAAATGGTAGGATTTGTTTACTTCTTATGGCTGAATAATATTCCATTGGGCATATACCACCTCTTCTTTATCCATTCATCTACTGATGGACACTTAGGGTACTTCCACATCTTAGTTATTGTAAATAGTGCTGCAATAAAAATAGGCATGCATGTGTCTTTCTGAATCTTGGACCTAGTTTTCTTTGGGTAAATTCTTAGGAGTGGTAGTCCTAGGTCAAATGCTATTTCTTTTAGTTTTTTTGAGGAAGCTCCATATTGCTTTCCACAATGGCTGAACTAATTTATATTCCCACCAACAGTGTAGGACGGTTCCCCTTTCTCCACTTCCTTGCCAGCATTTGTAGTTTCTTAATCTTTCAGATATTGGCCATCCTAACCAGTGTGAGGTGGTTTTGATTTGCATTTCCCTGATAATTAGCAATGTGGAACATCTTTTCATGGATCTGTTAACCATGTGAATTTCTTCTTTGGAGAAGTGTCTGTTCAGATCCTTCACCCATTTTTTAAAGGGATTATTTTATTTTTGGGTTTTGAGGCATGGAGCTTATTTGGATGATAACCCCTTATCGGATATCTCGTTTAAAAACATATTATCCCATATTGTAGGATGCCATTTTGTTCTTGGCTTTGCTTTACAGAAGCTTTTTACTTTGATGTACTCCCATATGTTCATTTTTTTTTGGTATCATTAATGTACAATTACATGAGCAACACTATGGTTATTAGACTTCCCCCATTCCAAGTCTCCACCACATACCCCAATACAGTCACTGTCCATCACCATAGTAAGATGCTATAGAATCACTACTTGTCTTTTGTGTTGTACAGCCTTCATCGTACCTCTCCCCACATTATGCGTGCTAATCTTACTGCCCCTTATTCCCCTTATCCCTCCCTTCCTACCCACCCTCCCCAGTCCCTTTCCCTTTGGTAACTGTTAGTCCATTCTCGGGTTCTGTGAGTCTGCTGCTGTTTTGTTCCTTCAGTGTTTTCTTTGTTCTTGTACTCCACAGATGAAATCATTTGATACTTGTCTTCTTCCGCCTGGCTTACTTCACTGAGCATAATACCCTCTAGCTCCATCCATGTTGTTGCAAATGGTAGGATTTGTTTTCTTATGGCTGAATAATATTCTGTTGTGTATATGTACCATATCTTCTTTATCCATTCATCTACTGATGGAGACTTAGGTTGCTTCCATTTCTTGGCTAATATACATAGTGCTGTGATAAACATAGGGGTGCATACGTTTTTTTCAAACTGGGCTCCTGCATTCTTAAGGTAAATTCCTAGGAGTGGAATTCTTGGGTCAAATGGTATTTCTATTCTGAGTTTTCTGAGGAACCTCCATACTGCTTACCACAATAGTTGAACTAATTTACATTCCCACCAGCAGTCTAGGAGGGTTCCACTTTCTCCACATTCTCGCCAATATTTGTTGTTGCTTGTCTTTTGGATGGTGGCCATCCTGACTGGTGTGAGGTGATATCTCATTGTGGTTTTAATTTGCATTTCTCTGATGATTAGAGATGTGGAACATTGTTTCATGTACCTGTTGGCCATCTGAATTTCTTCTCTGGAGAACTCTCTTCAGCTCCTCTGACCACTTTATTGAATCATTTGCTTTTTGTTTGTTGAGGTGCGTGAGCTCTTTATTTATTTTGGATATCAACCCTTTGTCAGATCTGTCATTTATGAATATATTCTCCCACACTGTAGGATACCTTTTTATTCTATTGGTGGTGTCCTTTGCTGTACAGAAGCTTTTCGGTTTGATGTAGTCCCACTTGCTCACTTTTGCTTTTGTTTCCCTTGCCCGGGGAGATATGTTCATGAAGAAGTCACTCATGTTTATGTCCAAGAGATTTTTGCCTGTTTTTCCTAAGAGTTTTATGGTTTCATGACTTACATTCAGGTCTTTGATCCATTTTGAATTTACTTTTGTGTATGGTGTTAGACAATGATCCAATTTCATTCTCTTACATGTAGCTGTCCAGTTTTGCCAACACCAGCTGTTGAAGAGGCTGTCATTTCCCCACTGTATGTCCATGGCTCCTTTAACATATTTTAATTGACCATATATGTTTGGGTTAATATCTGGACTCTCTATTCTGTTCCACTGGTCAATGGGTCTATTCTTGTGCCAGTACCAAACTGTCTTGACTATTGTGGCTTTGTAGTAGAGCTTAAAGTTGGGCAGTGAGATCCCCCCTGCTTTATTCTTCCTGCTCAGGATTGCTTTGGCTATTCGGGGTCTTTTGTGGTTCCATATGAATTTTAGAACTATTTGTTCCAGTTTGTTGAACAATGCTGTTGGTATTTTGATAGGGATTGCATTGATTCTGTAGATTGCTTTAGGCAGTATGGCCATTTTGACAATATTAATTCTTGCTACCAAGAGCATGGGATGAATTTCCATTTGTTAGTGTTCTCTTTAATTTCCCTTAAGAGTGTCCTGTAGTTTTAGGGTATAGGTCTTTCACATCCTTGGTTAGGTTTATTCCTAGGTATTTTATTCTTTTTGATGCAATTGTGAATGGGATTGTTTTCCTGATTTCTCTTTCTGCTAGTTCATCATTAGTGTATAGGAAAGCAACAGATTTTCTGTGTATTAATTTTGTATCCTGCAACGTCGCTGAATTCTGATATTAGTTCTAATTGTTTTAGAGTGGAGTCTTTGTGGTTTTTTATGTACAATATCATGTCATCTGCAAACAGTGACAATTTGACTTCTTTCTTACCAATCTGGATGCCTTTTATTTCTTTGTTTTGTCTGATTGCTGTGGCTAGGATCTCCAGTGCAATGTTGAATAAAAGTGGGAAGAGTGGGCATCCCTGTTTTGTTCCTGATGTTAGGTGAAAAGCTTTCAGCTTCTCAGTGTTAAGTATGATGTTGGCTGTGGGTCTGTCATATATGGTCTTTATTATGTTGAGGTACTTGCCCTCTATGCCCAGTTTGTTGAGAGTTTTTATCATGAATGGATGTTGAATTTTGTTGAATGCATTTTCAGCATCTATGGAGATGATCATGTGATTTTTTTCCTTCTTTTTGGTGATGTGGTGGATAATGTTGATGGATTTCGAATGCTGCAGCATGATCCCACTTGATCATGGTGTATGATCCTCTTGATGTATTTTTAAATTCAGTTTGCTAATTATTTTGTTGAATATTTTTGCATCTATGTTTTCATGAGGTATATTGATCTGTAATTTTCTTTTCTTGTAGGGTCTTTGCCTGGTTTTGGTATTAGAGTGATGCTGCCTTCATAGAATGAGTGTGGAAGTATTCCCTCCTCTTCTATTTATTGGAAAATTTTAAGGAGAATGGATATTATGTCTTCTATATATGTCTGATAAAATTCAGTGGTGAATCCATCTGGCCTGTGGGTTTTGTTTCTTGGGTAGTTTTTTGATTAGATTCGATTTCATTGCTGGTAATTGGTCTGTTTAGATTTTGTTTTTCTTCCTTGGTCAGTCTTGGAAGACTGTATTTTTCTAGAAAACTGTTCATATTTTCTATGTTATCCAGCTTTTTAGCATATAGAGTTCCACAGTATTCTCTAATAATTCTTTGTATTTCTAATAATTCATAGTATCCTCTAATATTCTTTGTATTTGTCCATTGTGACTTTTTCCTTTCTCACTTCTCATTCTGTTTATGTATGTACATTCTCTTTTTCTCTTAATAAGTCTGGCTAGGGGTTAATCTATTTTGTTTATTTTCTCAAAGAACCAGCTCTTGGTTTCATTGATTTCTTCTATTGTTTTATTCTTCTCAATTTTATTTATTTCTTCTCTGATCTTTATTATTTCCCTCCTTCTGCTGACTTTGGGCCTCATTTGTTCTTCTTGTTGAGTTTCAATAACTGTGACTTTAGACTATTCATTTGGGATTGTCCTTCCTTCTTTAAATAGGCCTGGATTGCTATATACTTCCTCTTAGAACTGCCTTTGCTGCAACCCACAGAAGTTGGGGCATTGTACTGCTGTTTTCATTTGTCCCATATATTGCTTGATCTCTGTTTTAATTTGGTCATTGATCCATTGATTATTTAGGAGCATGTTGTTAAGCCTCCATGTGTTTGTGAGCCTTTTTGTTTTCTTTGTACAATTTATTTCTAGTTTTACACACCTTTGTGATCTGAGAAGTTGGCCAGTAAAATTTCAATCTTTCTTAATTTACTGAGGTTCTTTTTGTGGCCTAGTATTTCGTCTATTCTGGAAAATGTTCCATGTTCACTTGAGAAGAATGTGTATCCTGCTGCTTTTGGGTGGAGAGTTCTGTAGAAGTCTGTTAGATCCATCTGTTCTAGTGTGTTGTTCAGTGCCTCTGTGTCCTTACTTATTTTCTCTCTGGTTGACCTGCCCTTTAGAGTGAGTGGTGTGTTAAAGTCTCCTAAAATGAATGCATTGCATTCTATTTCCTCCTTTAATTCTGTTAGTATTTGTTGCACATATGCTGGTGCTCCTGTGTTGGGTGCATATATATTTATAATGGTTATGTCCTCTTGTTGGTCTGACCCCTTTATCATTATGTAATGTCCTTTTTTATCTCTTATTACTTTGTTTTGAAGTCTATTTTCTCTGATACAAGTACTGCAACACCTGCTTTTTTCTCCCTATTGTTTGCATGAAGTATCTTTTTCCATCCCTTCTCTTTTAGTCTGTGCATGTCTTTGGGTTTGAAGAGAGTCTCCTGTAAGCAACATATAGATGGGTCTTGCTTTATTATCCATTCTGTTACTCTGTGTCTTTTGATTGGTGCATTCAGTCCATTTATATTTAAGGTGATTATCAATAGATATGTACTTATTGCCATTGCCGGTTTTGGATTCGTGGTTACCAAAGGTTCAAGGGTATTCTTTACTATCTAATCATCTAAGTTTATCTCACTTATTAAGCTATTATAAACAGTCTGATGATTCTTTATTTCTCTCCCTTTTTATTCTTCCTCCTCCATTCTTTATATGTTAAGTGTTTTGTTCTGTACTCTTTTGTGTTTCCCTTGACTGCTTTTGTGAATAGCTGATTTTACTTTTTGCCTTTAGTTAGTATTTGGTTTGTCTGCTTTCTTTGGTGTGAATTTATTTTCTCTGGTGACATCTATTTAGCGTTAGGAGTACTTCCATCCAGAGCAGTCCCTTTAAAATACCTTGTAGAGGTGGTTTGTGAGGGCAAATTCCCTCCAGTTTTGCTTATCTGGAAATTGTTTAATCCCTCCTTCAAATTTAAATGATAATCTTGCTGGATACAGTATTCTTGGTTCAAGGCCCTTCTGTTTCATTGCATTAAACATATCATGGCATTCTTTTCTGTCCTGTAAGGTTTCTGTTGAGAAGTCTGATGGGTTTTCCTTTGTAGGTGATCTTTTTTCTCTCTCTGGCTGCTTTTAATACTCTTTCCTTGTCTTTCCTCTTTGCCATTTTAATTATTATATGTCTTGGTGTTTTCTTCCTAAGGTCCCTTGTGTTAGGAGATCTGTGCACTTCTTTGGCCTGAAAGACTATTTCCTTCCCCATATTGGGGAAGTTTTCAGCAATTATTTCCTCAAAGAGACTTTCTATTCCTCTTTCTCTCCCCTTCTTCTTCTGGTACCCCTAAGATGTGAATATTGTTCCATTTGGATGGGTCACACAGTTCTCTTAATATTGTTTCATTCCTAGAGATCCCTTTTTCTCTCTGTGCCTCAGCTTCTTTGTATTCCTGTTCTCTAATTTCCATTTCATTTACCATCTGTTCTAACTCTTCTAATCTGCTTTTAAATCCCATCATTGTATGTTTCATTTCAGATACTGTATTTTTCATAGTTTTTCTTGAAGTCCTCCCTGAGATCTTGTATATTTTTCTATAGCTCTGTATGTTTCTGATATTTATTTTGACATCTTTGTCAATGAGATTGGTGATTTTAGTTTCACTTAGCCCTCTTTCTGGTGTTTGAGGGATGTGGGTTTATACAAGATTCTTTTGCCATCTCTTAATTTTAATGATTACCATTGAATAATTAATTTGTGTAGGCTGCACACTCTAGTGCAGAGAAGCTCTACTCTCTGGAATTGCCCAGCACCTGGAGCGATGGCGGGGGTCACAGGCAGGGGTCACAGGTGAGAGATGCCTGCCTAGAAGAACTCTTTCCTGCTTCCGGGCTGCAGTGCCTGCCTCCAGTGCCCGGGCCAGTGGGTTGAGTGTCCATAGAGGAGCCTCTATGCTATGCCCCTGTAGCTGATGTAGCAGGGGTCACACTCCAGCTGGCCTGGTGTGACGCCAGGGGCAAGTTTTGTGAACCAATGCTGACTGGAAGGAATGAGTGTCAGGCTGAGTATTGATTGCAGTGTCAGGCCCTGGCGCTGCATCGCCAGCCAGGGGGAAGGAGTGCCTGAAGCTCCTGAATGTTCACAATCTGCTTGGCTGAGTGTGCCAGGATGATTTTGTCTGCCTGTCCTTTCTCTGAGCAGCAAGCTTCATGTAATCCTTACCCTGTTAGAAGCCCTCTCGCTGTTGGGAAGTCTCTCAAAGTGCCTTTCTTTCATCCTGGATTGGCCAGTTGTGGGTACCTGTTCTCCACAAGCAGCTGGAATCTCAGTCTGTCCAAGTATTCTGCCTGTCTTTGCTTTCCAACCCCTATAATCTCCAGAGCACCATGTAATGTGGGTTCGTGCTCCTGCAGTAGATCTCTAGGGGTCGGTGTTTATCAGTGCTGGACTTCTACTCCCTCCCCGTTCCATTTATCTTCCTCCCACCAGCTAGCTGGGGTCAGGGGAAGGTCTTGGGTCTAGCCAGATCACAGCTTTGCTACTTTATCCTTTTCCATGAGTTCTGTTTTCCCCAGATGTAGGCCATCTGTTGAAGTATTCTTTCCAGTTGCTCTTTCAGGATTAGTTGTATTTGCTGCATTTTCATTTATATGTGGTTTTGGAAGGTTTCTGCCTCACTTGTTATGTCACCATCTTTTACTGCCTCCCCATTAGTTTTCTTATTGTTTCATAACTGTTTTCAAAGAATTGTATTACCATACAGTGTGCCATTCACTCTCACTGATGAAACTGCTTTTCAGCCTATCAATGCAGGTGTTTTATTTTTTTAAGTAACACTGTTTCCAGTACTGTCTTATGACTGTAACACTATATGCTGAAATATTTTTCTAGCCATTCATTCATCAGTGTGTAGGCTAGGCTACAGCAAACCAATCATACTGATTACACTGGACTACCAGAAGGCAATCATACTTCCGCCTCTCCATTAGCAGGGCATGAATCGTCATGCCTGTAAATAAATATGTATTTTGACATTATCTTTTAATCTTTGATGTGTAACGCTAGTAATACATATAACATCTACAGTGCTTTGTATCATATGAGACAATATTGATGTAGCAAACAGATGATGTAAACAATATAAATAAATGCAGTTCTGCAAATGTATTTTCTCTTCCTCATGATTTTCTTAGTATTTTCTATCATCTAGCTTATTTTATTGGAAAAATACAGTATAGAATACATACAACATACAAAATATGTTAATCAACTGCTTATATTATCAGGCTTCAGGTCAACAGTAGGCTACTGGTTAAGTTTCTGGAGAGTCAAAAACCAAATTCTGACTATATAGGAGGTATTCACACCTAACATTATTCACAGGGCAACTGTAATGATTGACCAAACATTCTCAGTTTTAGACTTAATGGTTTCAAGCAGATTGTGGAATAACAAGAGACTCAAAATGCACTTACCTGAAAGACTCATGCCCTGGAGTATCAATAATCAACATGCCAGGAATCCTCACATTCTCTCTATCAAACTAGAAAAGGTAGGAAAAGTGGGAAGCTTAAGAAAGCCAAAATCATTCAAGTTCCTTTACAAAACAATTACTCTGCCAATGGTAACTTAAAAATACCATTTCCTTTTCTAAAACAGACTGTTTTAAAATAGTCTATGAAGTAAGTTAATGAGGAAGTATAAGCATTAACATTTTCATTATCAACAGTTTTACAAAAAAAATCTGAAATGAGAAAATATTCCCTTTGGTAATGTTTTATAAAACTATGATATAGTCTAAACTGAGCATAGTAGTAGTAGTAAGTAACCAATGACATCAGTCATCTGAGAGTGATTATCTATAAAAAGCTAACATACAAGAAGAGTTTCTCTGTATTTGGAAAATTTATCTGGTCCAATTTTAGAGCGATTCTAAACTCTGAAAAATATCCCAAGGATATTTTAAAGAAAACTTACCATATCAGCCTAAAGCTTAACTCAAATAACACCACAACATTTGATTTTCTGAACAAAAGCACATTAATGAATGGAAACAACATTACAACAGCCCTGATAAGAACATTCTCTTTTAACCTCAAGGGTAACTAATTTTTACTAACCAACAAATCTCATAAACACACACAAAATTTTGTTTACTTCGCTTATCTGTATTTTTTGTCAATCTTAGATGATTTTTCAAACTCTTATCTCCTGCTTTGACATAGATCAATCCAAATGTAAAACATTTCAAATTTGCATTCTGGTGGTCTTGACAACATTCCCTAAGCACTGTAATTATTTCCATTTAAGTGTTAGCAATACAAACAATGTAATTACAACTGTCATATAAAGGTTACCCTGAGAACTTTAAAACAGGCCTAATAAAAATCATGTTCTGCAATAACACCAGATTTCAGGTCTGGCAACTGATGGAATAAGCTGTTATAAACTCCCCAGTGGCTAACACATAGAAATAGCAAATAAAATAAAACCAAAGTAAATTTTAAGTCACAAATTTAAAATTTCAAGAGAACTATCCTAAAATGAAGATTTTAAACTACATATTGAACTGCAACACCACATAACTAGAAAATTAACCCACAAGAAGCAATCCCAAGTTGAAAAAAGACCACATTAAAAGGTTGAAAAGCAGCTTGTGATCAAATTTGAAAGGCAATACTTTATGTGAGAAGAAACTGAAGTACCAATTTGGATACTTAAGGAAAGAAACTGTGAACCAAGGATTTTATACGTAGCCACCTGACTTTCCAGGATGAAGGCCACAAAGAACTCTTCAATAGTAAAAAATCTCAACGAATGTTATTCCCATTATTCTTAGGAGTCCACCAGAAAACAAGGCTTATTAAACACAATTGAAAACAAAACAAAACAAAAACTGGAGAGAGAAAGATCACAGATCCTTTCTATATAAAGTACTAGGTTTAAGCAAGGAATAAAAGGGAACACTAGAATGTAATAATATATGCTCTGTATTTCAGCAATCATCTTATTTCTCAATTCACCTGTTACATGACAATGGCACTCCAGAATTACTTACAAGGCTCAGTTCCAGGCTTTGTCATGGCATGTTTAAGATAAGCCTGGAACATCCTGCTATACATGCAACCAAAGACTAGTGAGACTACCAGAACTGTATCAAAGGAGCCAACCAACAGGCAAAGATGGGACTGTGTCAGCACAGCAATGAAATGGGTTAAAACACTGTAAATATGCTTAAATCCATGAGTTTATACTAATACAGAATCAAATTGGTCACTCTTTATTTTAAAAGCTGGTTAGAAACAAAAGGTTCAAGTGTCTACTGTGCCTTTCCTGAGTAACCAGACAAAAAATTAGACAGCTGCTCTATAGAGTAACCCAATAAATAAAGATGGATGGGCTTGGAATATCAACATTTTACAACCTCTCACACACTGAAAGGTAGAGAGTACTTCAAAGTTACTCCTGGGTGGAAGAAGAGGGGTTTTAACTGGAAAGGGACATACAGGGCTTCTGAGGTAACTGGCCATCTCTTAACATGGGTGACAAAAAGGGTGTCTACATTATAATGATTAAGCTTTACATTAACCTTATGTGATTTTCTTTATTGTGTTATATTTAACATAAACTATCTCCAAAGTAGAGAAAATAAAGGAGATAAAATATAATCAATCTGATAGAAGGAAAAAGGAAGTGGGGAAGGAAACAGAATTTTTTGAACACTGAGATCTACATTGGAGGGGCATGATACTATTCTAACTTCAGAATAGTGATTGGCTCTTGGAGCAAGAGGGGCCGACATGAAATATGAGGGTTCCTACAACATCTAATGTTTTATTTCTTAAAAAGGATCTGAAACAAAATAAGGCAGAGTGGCACATATGTTAATTACAAATAGTGAGAATATAGGTCTGTTATACTCAGCCCTTTTTTCCCCTAAGTCGGAAAAAATTTATGCCTTAGTTTTGTTAGAGATTAAAACACACAAAATACAGTATACTTACATTTTTAATCATCTTAGTCTGTTCATTAATAGCTTCAAGGGGAACATTGGTGGCCCCAATTTGCTGTGTGATACCACCTGCTTCACCATCTTGCACATGTGTGTGACGGAGCTGAGATAAGACAGCAGGTTCAGATATGTGTTTCAAAATATAAAAAGAAGCAAAAGTACTGAGAAAGTAGTAACTTATTTACTGTAAACAGAACTGCCTATATGTGCTACGGTGTCTATTTAGGATTTTTTAAAATAAACTTTAGTTTACTTAAAAGGTTGTATCAACATGTAAGAGTTATTTTTTCTTACTTTATCTAGAATTTTTGTCTTCCCTGTATCCACATGTCCAAGTACACAAATAACAGGGGCCCGTAGCTTTTCCATATTTACATTTTTACTATGTTCAAGTCGTCGTTTCTAGGAGTGAAAAATAATAATCACAAAATTAAGTATTATTTCAAACCATCACTATCATTATTTTACTTTATATTATTTTGCCTTGGCAAGAGAATGCCACAGTCTTCATCCACATTCTTTGTTGATTTAATGACATGTAACTGCATTTTACAATGTGAACTTTACAATCTAATTCCCATCACAGTACCTGTGTACAAGTGTACAAAGACAAATACATTTAGAATAGATTTCAAAGTAGCATTGTTAAATATGAATAAAATGGTGTAAAGGTTTGGCTCCAACTTTCTGAGTACTTTTGTACATGGCAAATTTAGTGGAATATGATGAATAGAAGGAACTGACCTATTTGTCATACTTATGTACAAGTACAACCTCTAACATATGTGGAGGGTTATATAAAATCAGGTGTACTCTTGCATTCAAACTATTTCATCAGAACGTAAGAACTATAAAGAAAAAAAGATTTAAAGCAACTTATTTCAAAGCTTTACCCAGTGTACAAATGCTATAAAACCTTCCAACAGAGGGTTTATTTAAAGCCTCAGCACAAAAGATCCAACAACATTTTCTACCTTCTCAAGGTATCACTAACCATGAGATAGCTTGTCCTTGAACCACAGTGTTTTTCTATCTCATTTACCTAAACACTTCAGCTTTCTGAGAACCAAACCACATGCCAGCAATTCTCTGAAATGACATTTCAAGTAGAGATGTCATTCAAATGAGATAAAACTTTCATCAAAACTCTGAAGTAATGTCATCTACCACTTTTGTAAGAACTCTTTACTTTTATTTCTACCACTAGACAATGGATCTTTCTGTAGAAATTGGAATGAAAAAATTACTTTAGAATGTCAAAAGTGAAATGCAAGTATCTACTAACAAAAAATAAGTACACCATGGCTTCACAGTATGTACAACTCAAACAAGAACATCATGACCTTAGTGAGGATTTGATATGGTTGAAAACTGCCTTTCTCTCCCACACTTGGTGAACTGTTCAAGTTTTCCTGAGGGCAATGTAGGCCATACAGACTTTAACTCAAAAATTCTACCCCTAAGTATCTGTCTAAAAAGAATTCATATCTAAGAAGCAATAACAGGACAAGTATATAAAGATGGACATGTACAACAATGTTTGTTTACTGCCATATTGTTTATAATAGAAGAATTACTAACCAGTTAATCTTCTTTAGTGGGGGATTTCTTAATGACTGTTTTCTAAAACCCAGGTATAATACCCTACTGGTTCTTTAATCTTGAACTTCCAGCCTTAAGACTGGTCAGAAAATAAATTTCTGTTGTTTCAGCCACTTAGCCTGTGATATTTTGTTATTGGCAGCTGAGGTCAACTAATACCAAGTTAAATTAGGATCCTTCTGTAAAACAGAACACAACATACAGCTGTTGAAGGTACTGAGGCAGGACTTCTTGAATGATGGAATGAGGGGCTCAGCAAATCCTCTCCCCAAAAACAAAAGGTAAAACTGGACAGAATAGTCAAAACAACCACTTAAAAAACTGACCAAAGGCATATAACAAATTGAGAAACATTTAATTCAGATTTACACTATATTCTTTGAAATGCTCACTTGTCAACAAAAAATTAAAAGACATACAAAGAATCAGGAAAATATGACCTATAACATAGTAAGAAAAACACAGTCAACAGAAACTGTATGAGAGTCTCATATACTCAACTTAGCAGACAAAGACTTGAAAGCAGACATAACAAACGTTCAAAAAACAAAAGGGAACTATGTTTAAAGAAATGAAGTGTGACGACTGATCAAAAGAGGATATCAAAACACATCATAATAAAAAACACATGGAAATTCTGAAGCTTAAAAAGTTCAATTACAAATTTAAAAATTCACTAGAGGGGCTCAACAGTAGATACAAACTGGTAGGAGAATCACAAGGAGAACTTAAAGACAGATTAATAGATTATACAATCTGAAAGAAAATGGAAAGAATGAAGAAAAATGCACAGTCCATCCAGGAAGTCTATGGGACACCTTCAAGTGCACCAATGTTCATACACTAGGGGTCCCAGAAGGACAGGGGACACAGAAATAGGCAGAAAGAGCATTTGAAGAAATAATGCAGAAAACTTCAACATTTAACAAAAAAATATTAATCTACACATCTAAACAGCTCAATGAACTTCAAGTGGGATGAATACAAAGGTATCCACACCAAGACACATCATAGTTAAATTTTTAAAAGCCAAGATCAAAAAGAAAATCTTGACAGTAAGAGAAAAATCGCTCATTATGTATAAAGGAACCCAAATACAATTAACAGCTTAATTTTCATCAGAAACAATGGAGGCCAGAGGGCAATGGGATAACATATTTAAAGGGCTAACAAGGAAAAAAAAAACCTGCCAACAAGAATTATGAATGCAGGAATACTATCCTTGAACATGAAAGTGAAATACAACAATTCCCAGATTTACAAAGACTGAAAATTCACTGCTAAGATGATCAGCATGATGAGAAATAAAGTTCACCAGGCTGAAGTGAAGATGGGCAGAAAACCACTCAAAGCCACATCAAGAAAAAAGAAGCAAAGTCATAAAGCACATACAGAAATAGAAATGTTTTTTCTATTTTTCCTAATTTAGAAAATAATATCACAAACCAATAATTCCAAAATTGCATGGTTGAGCTTGTAATATATAAAGATGTAAGAAATATTACAAAGTACACAAAGGCAAGGTGAGGGAGAGACTTATACTGTAGCAAAGAAATGACACCAGAGAGAAACTCAAATCCAGAAGAAATGAGTAATACCAAAAATGTTAATATTAAGGACTCTATAGATGAATTTTTCTTTCTTCTCTTAATTCCTTTAAAAGATTCAGGATCAAATTAAGACATTAAACACCACTGATCTATTAGGATTACAACATTCATAAACATATGTCACAGTAATAGCATAAAGGAAGGGGGAAAGAAAGGATCTATATTGAAACAAAGTCTGTATTTTACTATAATTAAGCTACAAATAATCTAAAGTAGATAATGATAAATGAAGATGCATGTTGTAATGCAACCATGAAGAAAATAACTTAAAGTCATGCAATATGTAGAAAGCAAACAGCAAAAAAACAAAGAAGAAAATCCAACCATATCTATAGTAAACTTAAATGTAAATCAATTTAAATACTCAAACACAGACTGGGTGACTGGATAAAAGAGCAAGATTCAACTGCATGCTCTCAACAAGAGACACCTTAGATTTGAAGACACAAATAGATTAAAAGTAGTAAGACTGAAAAAGACATACCATACAAATAGTAATTATAAGAGAGCTAGAGTAGGTATATTATCAGACAGAAAAACATTATTAGTGACAGAGATGTATCTATCATCTCAGGAAGAATTATAAAAAGCATAAACATATACATTAAGAGCCCCAAAATACATGAAGAAAAACTGACAGCATTGAGGGAGTAAATATACAATTCAACAATAAATTTGAGAACTTCAATAACCCACTCTCAATAATGGAGAGAAAAACTCCACATAAAATAAGCAAGTATACAGAAAATCTGAACAACAACCTATCAACTAAATATACTTAAACTGATCACCAGACCCACTAACAGCAGAATCCACCTTCTTCCTAAGTGTACAAGAAACATTCTCCAGAAGAGATCATATGCTAGAAGACAAAACAAGTTTTATTTATAATTTTTCAATATTTAAAATGGTAAAATTATTATTTACATGAACTAAAATTAAATTTTTTTAACTGATAAAAACTACGCAAAGTATATTCTCTGACCAAAGTGGTCAGAATTCAGAACAGTAGAAGGAAAAGGAGGAAATCCACAAATATTTGTAAATAATGACAATATACTTTAAGTAACAGATGGGTCAAAGAATAGTAAGGTATGTTAGAAAATACTCTGAGCATAATGAAAACAAATACACAACATAGCAAAATTTCTGGGATGTAGCTAAAGCAGTACTTAGCAGTACTAAACCAGTACTTGTAAATGTCTGTATGATTTTAGAAAAGATCCCAAATCAATAATTTAAGGTGTTGCTTTAAGAAATTAGCAATAGAAGAGGAAAACTAAACCAAAACTAAAGTAAGAAAATAATAAAGAGCAGAATAAAAATCAGTTAAAGAGAAAACAAAAATAAAGAAAAACCAATGAAACCAAAAGTTAGGTCTGTGAGAGATCAAAAAGATAGAAAACCTTTAGCTATACAGACTGAGAAAAACAAAGAGGAGACACATCACCAATATTAGAGCCAAAAGAGAAGATGCCACTACTGACTTATTAGAAACTCAAAGGACTGTAAAGGGATAGATACTATAAACAATTTTAGACTCAGAAGTTAGATGAAATGTAATCATTATTAGAAAGACAAAAATTATTGAAAATGACTCAAGACAAAAAAGAAAATATGACCAAATAATCTTATATATAATTTATAATTATGATAAATATATATCATTTTATTTATGTAATAATATAACAAGAAACTGAATTAGTAATTTTGAAATCTTCCCATAGGAAAAAGCTTCATTAAAATTCTGCCAAAATTTTAAAATAGGAAATAGAATCCTTCACAAACTTCTGCAGAAAAATGACCTAAAGATATAAAAAACAAAAGGTGTTAAGTTTTTTGGATGAAAACACAGGACAAAATATTCATAACCTTGGGTTAGGCAAAGATTTCTTCAGTGCAACACCAGAAGCATGCTCTATAAAAGAAAAATGTGATAAACTGGATGTTATCAAAATTAAAAATTTGCTCACTTTGAAATAAACTACTAAAAAATGAAAAGAACTCTTACAACTCATTAAAAGACAAATGACAAAATTTTTAAATGGACAAAATTTGAATAGATGTTTCACAAATGAAGATACAAGGGCCAATAAGCTCATGAAGAAATGCTACAGCAAAGAATGGGAACTGAAATAACTTGATATATATTAATAGCATACTACTTCACATATACTAGAATGACTATAACTGAAGAGACAGTACAAGTATTAGTGAGGATGTAGAGAAAGAAAAATCTTTAACTGGTGGGAATCTATAATTGTGCAGCCACTTCAGGAAATAGTTTAGCAGTTTATGAAAAAGTTAAACACAAATTACCATGATTCAGCAATTTCACTCCTACGAATATATCCAAAAGAAATTAAAACACATTTCCATTCAAAGACTCATATGTTTATAACAATAGTACTTGTAATAGCCAAAAAGTGGAAACAATTTAATGTCCCCCAATTGATGAATGGATAATAAAATATGGCATATTTATACAAAAAAAACATTTGGCAACACAAAGGAACAAAGCACTGACAAGCTACCACATACATGAATAGAGTAAACAAAATGAGCCAGACACAGAAGACCACATGCTACGTGGCTGAATTTCGAGAGAAGGCAGTGCTACAGAGACAGAAAGTAGATTAGTGGTTGCCTGGAGCTACGTACAAATGGGGAATGACTGCAAATTGGTACAAGGAATCTTCTGGGGCAATAGGAGTATTAAAAAGCTGAGTTGTGATGATGGCTGCACAATTCTGTGAATTTATACCATGTCACTGAATTGTACACTTAAAATGTATCAATTTTATTTATGTAAATCATATTTCAACAAAGCTGCTTAAAAAGCTGTTGAGCTAAGAGGTCCATAGCATACTGTTAATGTGGAAAGAATATGTATCTACAAAATTTGTTATATTCCCTATTTTCAATTAACCATTTTTAAAAACTTGAATCTCATACAGAGAACTATGAACAAGTCTGGGAAGTGAGATAATGCGGAACTTTTACTTTCATCTTGATACCCACTTTGTTTTTTTTAAACCATCAAATCAAGCACAATACAAACTCTCTCACACATGCCTATATAAGGGAGCTGGTGTGCCTAAGTACTGTGGGAAGAAGCAGAGTCACACCTGGGGACGGGAGAGGACTACTGTTGGCACCTAGTGGGTGGAGGGCATGGATGCTGTTCAACACCCTAAAATGAAAAGGACAGTCTCCCCCAACAAAGAATTATCTGGCCCCAGATAGTGCAGGGATGGGGAGGCCCATTTTATAACAGACCTTCTTAATCCCTTCAGAAAATGTATCCCTACTTAAAGTTTAAAGAAAAAGGCAAACACTGATACATAATGATTAAAACAAAAGTTTAAAAATGAGAATTACACCTGAAAAGATGAATAGTTTTCATCCTTACAACTAAAGTACCTTTTAGTGTATTTTTATGCCAAACTAAGCTATGCTAAGACATAATTAAAGAAAATCCTCTCTTGAAGTCTACTGCAGTAAATAGGAAAAATATAGTAAGCCTACTATCTATGTAGACTTTACTAAATAGAAGTTTAATTACCCCATCAGATTTATACAACTAAAATGATCAGATGCCTCATGGTAACTAACCTAACTAGGCAAGGAAAATTCTTAACCTATGTTTGTAACTAGAGGGTAAATGCTCAGAATACCTCTGCACACCTAAAAACCATCACTCAAAGAGCACATTATAATTTGGAGAGAGCAAGAAAAAAAATTATGAAGCCATTGCCATTCTATCTTAAGGGAGTAAGGCCCTTTGGTTAGATCCGAGTCAAAGATCCATTATGTTTCAACATATAAAACCTGGGCAAGATGCCAAGTTGAGACTATACTCTTACAGTGCTGCTCAATAAAAGCCTTTAGCTGTAAAGTACAGTTCTAATGACAAGAGAGGAGGAGTAGGGAGAAAGGGAAAAATAAATACCTCAATCCTCCGTTTTGCTTTATCATAAGCTCTTTCTTCTTTAGTTCGATCATCATCAGAGTCATATTCAGATTCTGAACTCATTTCTTTACTTGGCTTTTTATCTAACATTTTCCCAGCATCTTTCTCATCTGACACCTTTTCATCTTCATCACCTCCACTTCCTTCACTTTCTCCTTCTTCTTCTTCCTCTTCACTCTCTTCTTCCTCTTCTTCTTCTTCTTCCTCCTCCTCCTCCTCCTCCTCCTCCTCCTCTTCAGGGTTTTCTTTTACTTCTATATGTACCGTGTTCCCTTCTAACAAGAAAACAAAGAAATTTTACAAGTTGAAAATGAGAGATTTCTATCAAGATAAGAGACTTTAAAGAGAAAACAGTACTGAAAGTGTATTAAGTAAGGCAGAAGCATTGCAACACATTATTAAATGCAAACTGCGCATGTCATAAATGCAAAGTGTGTGTCTGCATGCTACAATGAACACTGCCATTTAACAGTAAAAACTTAATGCATCAATCCATACTTAAAGTAAAAGCATTACTAAGCCAGCATATGAGAGGGAACAGAGATCCTAGGAGGTGAACACAACGCTTAGTACTTCTTTCCCCTTGGGGTCATTTGCTAATCAGAGAGGAAGCCACTCAAAAGCTAAGCAGTGCTTTTAATAGCCCCTCACTGCTGAGGGGCCCAGGCACTAGGCCTACCCAGTATTCAGCAGGGAAGGAGAGGGACGGACACAGGGTAAGGTCCTTAATGTGGGGTGAAATCCTGAAGAACTGCACCCAGGCTGTAGGACGAACAAGAAGTAAACAGGGCCTCCCCATTATTGGTAAATCACCTCCAGATTCTCCCATTTCTAAATCCGGAATAAGATGACTCCATATTGCTAGTTCATTCAGACTCTAGTGAATGTATACATAACTTCTCTCTGGAGAAAGAAAACACCATGCTTGACCTCAAATTATTTCTATAGTTTTACAATATAATATCCATCATAATATATAAAAACAAGCCACATGAGAAAAAAATTACATGAGGAAAGCTGGCTTCTATATACTGAAGTAATAAAAGCAAGATTTAAAAATGACTATGCTTCCAACATCAAGGAAGCAATAAAATAAATTTTAGAAAGTGAAAACCTAAAATAGAAAAATGGAAATTCTAAAACTGGAAAATACTAAAGACAAAATTAAAAACTCAAGAGATGGGTTTAACAAGAGAGTAAAAACAGCTGAGGAGAAAATTAATGAACGAGAAGTTTAGATCATTAGAAATAATCTAGAATGAACCACAAAGACTCAACTGGAAAATACACAAAACAGGAAGATGTAAGGATATAGTAAGAAGGTCTACCATAGCTTTAACTAGAACCCCTGAGGGGAAATAAATAACAGTTCCTAACACTGCAAAACTGATAAAAACACAAAACCATACATTCATAAAGCTCTACAAGCAGAACAAATTAAACACATGAAACATTTAGGTTGACACCTGACTTCAAAACAGAAATAACAAAAGCCAAGAGAATAATACATTCAAAGTACTAAATAAGCAGAATTTCAACAAAGAATTCCTCACTCAGTAAATATACCCTTCCAGGTGAAGATGAGATAAAGGTATTTTTAGAAAAGCAAAAATGGAATGTCTTACTAAATTTAGATCCATGCTATTTATATTCATACTGTGAATTTATTAGATTCATATTAAAGGAAAGTCTAAAACATGTTCTACAGGCAAGAAGAAATGATCCCAAATGGAAGATCAGAAACACAGGAAGAATGAAGCACCACAAAATGCTAAGCATAGGGGTAAACTTAAATACTGACTGTAAAAATAATAAGTTATTATGGAGTTTAAAATAGGAAATTAAAATAAATGAGAACAATGATAAATTGAGAACTGGGTAAATGTTGTTCATGTATTCTATAGTCTCTGCTACCATCTGGAAAGAGGGTAACTTAGACATTGATAGTTCAAAGATCCATGTTGAAAGCCTCTACAGTAAACACTAAAATTAAGTAGGAAAAAAGTACACAATTTCCAAGTTACTGGGTGAAGAAAAAAAATGGAATTAAAAAAAAATCCAATGATCCAAATATGGTTAAAAGGAGAGAAAAAGAAACAGAATAAGAAATGTTTAAGATGACAAATATAAAACCTACATACTTCATTATTTACATCAAATGTCAGATGTAATGGGTTAACTGGATAAAACACAGATTGACAAACTGGATTTAAAAATCTCATGCATATGCTGTTTTAAGGACACAGGAAGAGTAATAAAGATAGAAAAAGATCATGTAACTCAAAGCTGGTATAGCTATATTAGTATCACATAAAGCAGACTTTAAGGCAAAAAGCACTGTTAGAAATTAATAAAACATAGATATATAAATAAAATAAATCAATGATTAAAGTCAATTCATCAGAAAGACGTGATTGTATCCACCTAACTATATTATATAAATAAATAAAACAAAACAACAGTATTCAGGGAGAAATAGACAATGTAGAAACATAATGGGAGATTTTAACATCCTACTCTTAGTAACAGAAAAAGCACACCAAAAAAAACCTCCGAACATAAAAGATTTAAACAAAATGATTGCAAACTTGACTAAATATAGAGAACAAAGTACCACCCAACCACTGGAGAATATAAACTCTTTTCAATTACATATTGAACATTTATAATAATCAGCCATTTGCTGGGTTGTAAATTAAGTCTCAACATATTTCAAAGGATAGAACTATGTATGTTCTGTGGAGAAGTAACCAGCAGATAATTAGAAAACCCCACCATCTGTAAATTATGAAATATACTTCTAGATATATCATAGGAAAAGTTAATATATCAAAATGGAAATTTCTAAATAAATCATAGGTAAAAGTTAATATATCAAGATGGAAATTTTAAGATATCAACATATCAGAAGTTGTAGAATTTGGCTACAGCCATAAAGAAAGACTTATAGTTGTAGAAAGCCAAATACCCATCTCAGCAAGCTATGAAATAAGCCAGCAAATTAAACCCAAAGGAAGATCTCAGGAATAAAGAACAGAAAGTAATGAAAAAGCAAAGGCCTGTTATTCATAGTGATTAGGAACTATACTATTTATCTGTATTATCTTTGTATTATATTTTAAGTTAAAGGGTCTTCTGTAGGCTAGCTTTAATAACCTAACCCCATTACTAACATCACTCTAAAAAATGTATTCTATTTCCTAGGCATCTGACAACCTCACAAAAACAATTTATTCATAAAATGAGGAACCACATTCCTCATTTAATTTAGGAACCCAGCAATGTAGAGAGCAAAAAACTGTCCCTATCCTCAAGAATGTTCTGGCTTTTACAATTGGGAGGCTGACTATTCCTTTAAATACACACACCTCTGCAAACCACCAGATTTATCCACACATGCCTACAAGCTATTTACCTTTTTCTCTCTCCTCATCACTGGCCATAGCTTCCCAATCATCCAATCCAGCATCTTCAGTTTCTTCTTCCTCTTCTGTAAATGAAGTTTTCATTAAAGGCACAGAAATTATCTAGCAATATGAGACTGCTCTTAGAAAACAGTGGAAAATTAGTTAACATAAAAAGAAATGTTTTAATTATGCAAAAAAGTATACAATTTCATTATCTTTAGAACTATTTTTCAATACAGCTAGTATGTTGTAATTTACTATTACCAAATGCCTCCCCATTTCCTAGTATTTTGAATATACCATATTAAATTTAAATCAGATTTCATATTTGAGGTAATTAGAAATTCACACATTAAAAATTCTTTTACACCTTGAAAAGGGTACATATGATTACACTCCTGAGGATGAATGAAAATCACATATATGTATCTTCTTTTTGGTCTTTCAAGTTATACTTTATACATAAGAATTACTTATTTTACTGTTAACTTCTACAGACATACACAAATACTTAAATTACAGAGCTGAAGATACAAAGCTACAACTCTACTCCAGCTAAAACAAGAGAATGCTGTGCTTAAAACCCCAAAATAGGAAGAAGGTGTAATTCTGAATATTAAAGACTCACTGTAACAATAATGACTCTTTTTACTGAAATCCAGTCAAATAAAACTATTATCAAGTTAAAGGAAGATGAGGTTGGAACATGTGGTATTTGCTTCCTTGTAATAATTACTTTTGCCAACATGTTTGGATGAGTCATCCTGAGAAGGAAGAAATGACTCACGTACATGTATCCCAAACATCCTTCTAAATTAAGCTATTCTTACTACTGCTGTAACACCTAAAGTAGTGGACTGCTAATTAGTATATCAACCTGGATTTCTCTAATTACAAATTTCATGCTAAGCTGAGGGGTTCCCAGGTATATGACCCTTTTTATACTGAGAACAGGAGGGGAAAAAGACAGAGAGGAATTATCAATAATATCTTTCACCAGTGTGGATCAGTCTTGATATTCTCTAGAGCTGCGCTCACTCTCACTGGTATCTTTAAACACCAAAGATTCTCTTGATTTTTTTTAACAAACACATGTGTAGCTAGCCTCTGGTTCTCCTATCAAGAGCTAGTCTCATGAATAAGAAAATGTTTATCTTAAAAAAAAAAGAATGCCAGAGATATTCTCCAACCTCAAAACACACAATGAATAAAGTGAATCTGCTTATTGATTTAGCAAATAGCAGATCTCTAAAAAGGCTTAACAATGCTTCAAATTAGCTTCTGAAGGATTAAATAAAGAACTTCAGCTCTTCTTTGGTACCACCTAAGATTTTTGACCTGTAAATTATAATGTCCAAGAAATTCCAAAAACCTGTGTCCCATGAAACACTTTACTCACACAACTGAAAAGAACAAAACTGATTTGTGTTTCACTTCATGCTTTCAAAGTGGAAATGAAAATAAATGGTCTAGAGAAGAAAAAGAACCATGAAGAAAGAAGAGTACCCCACCAGATATTGGGTTTCCTCCAACTAATGATAACTAAGACAACTTATGACACATCAACACTATTTACTGGCCTGGTTCAACAGGAGGTGGTGTCACTTCTTTTTCTGGTACTTGTTCCACAACTTCTACAGTAGCACTTAATTCTATTTGTTCAGATACTGAAAACAGGGCAGAAACAAAGTTAGCAATACCTTTTCTGTGCATAATTTCCATTAGGATACTATGTTAAGGACTGAATAAAAACCAGCAGTGCAAACCTTAATTCTTTAGCAAGTTTAGAAACTGGCTAAATATCAGTTACATATTTTACAGTAAAGTTTTTCTTTTCTTCTCAAGAAATGGAATATAAAATTACATAAGGTTGAAAAGAAAACAAAAATAATAATGACAGTTGAGCTTTTAAGTTAAGGGTAACTCTTAGGGGAAGATCCAGATTTTTCAAACAAAAGTAGTTCCATTAACATGTCATTTAAATTAGTTAAGAATGATAATGATAAAAAACAAGGCATAGGAAATAAGTTTCAATCTGCATTTGTGATTTGTTGATGTCTCTTTAAAAGGCACTCTTGTTTTGCAAACTGTAGGAAAAAAGGCAAAGAAAACTGTTTCTAAATCACAGGTATTTGGATATACAGACCTTCTTTATTTTCTAGCTGCTGTAGTGTTTTTTTCTTTTTTTTATCTTCATAAACTGGCCTTTTCTTTGGCAAAGAATCTTTCGATGGCACTTCAACACCTGTGGATAGAAGTGGAAAACTCAGATTCATATTACTTACATGTCAGCTAAGAAATACTACTTAGGTAACATTTTACTCACCTCAAAATGCATACCCTAAATTATAAAACATCCATGGAAAAACCTTTTTCAAACAAGGTATTTTTTTAATTTCTATACATTAATATTCTTTTTTAGAGTCCAGTTCTATATGATTTTTGACAAATGCCTGGTTTATGCAACCACCAATACAACGATGATGCAGAATAATTCTATCACTGTGTTGTTCTGTAGTCAAAACCAAGTCGCATCCTCAGTCCCTCAGTCCAGAACTGATCGGTTCTTATCCCAAAAGATTTGTTTTCCAAAACATCACAGAATGAAACCTTGTAGCCTGGTTGCTGCCATCATAATGTATCTGAGAGTCATCTTCACTGCTCTATGTACCAATATGCATTTGTTTTTATTGCTGAGTAACATTCCATTATGCAGATGTACCAGAGTTCCTTTATGCATTATAGTGGATGGGATATGTTTCTAGTTTTTCAACAATTATGAATAAAGCTCCTATAAACATTGGTATGCAAGTTTTTGTGTGAACATTTTTCTGGGGTATATATTTTGGAATAGGAATGATGGAACATTAGGTAAACATGCATTTAATTTTGTAAGAAACTGACAACTGTTTCCAAAGTGGCTTTACAATTTTGCATTCCCACCAGTAACTCTGAGACTTTCAACCATTCTGCATCCTCCCCAGCATTTGGTAGAGACTCGATGTTTGGGTTTTTTTCTTTAACTTACATATTCCAATAATTATGTAGTGATAGCTCATAGTGGTCTTAACTTGAATTTCCCTAACAACTAACGATGTTGGGCATTCTCTTCATGTGCTTAGTTTCTTGGTGAACTGTTCAAATCTTGTCCATTTTTTAATAGGTTATTGTTTTTCTTATTGACTTTTTGAGTTATCCTTGTATCTTCTGGACATTAATCCTTTGTCCATTATGTGATTTTTAGGTAGTGGCTTTGAATTCTCTCAATGGTGTCTTTTGCAAAGCAAGAGTTTTAGTTACTATCATTTTCAATTATGCTATCATTTTTTCCTTTTATGGATTATACTTTTGAAGATTATAACTAAGCGTTCCTTGCCTAACACAAGAGAACAAAGATTTTCTGTTTTCCTCTAAAAGTTTCATAGATATACACTTTATATGTAGATTGGCGATCCATTTTGAGTTAATTTTTATATAATGAGATTCAGGATTAAGTTTTTTTGTTTTGTTGGCATAGAGAGATGTAAACACTATTTTTATTTACTGAACTGTCTTTTACCTATGACAGGGGAAAAAAAAAATCTAACCATATATGTAACACAGACACTATCCTATTCCACTGATCTATCCTTTTGCCAATATCAGACTGTACTGATTACTATAGCCTTATAGCAAGTCTTGATATCAGATGTTGTGAGTCTTTCAAGTTAATTCTTTTTCAAAAAGGTTTTAGCCATCCTAACTCCTTTATCTTTTCATATGCATTTTAGAAATAATTTACAGAAACCCACAAAATATCCTGCTGCAATTCTGATTGGGACTGCATTGACTCTACAGATCAGTTCGGGAAAACTGGTATCTGAATAATGTTATGTCTTCCAGTTTATGAATGCAACATCTCTCCATTTACAAATCTTTTATTATCTTCATCAGTGTTTTATCAGTGTTTTACACTTCCAACATACAGATCCCTCAAATATTAGAATTATAACTAAGTACTTCATTTTCTTTTTCAGGGATCTACTGTAATGTAAATAGCACTGTTTAAAAATTTTTTATTTTCAGTTGTTAAGTTAGCACTTACACAGTATACAAAATACTAGCATACAAAAATACAATTGGTATTTCCATACTGGCCTTATCCACAACCTTTACATTTATTAGCTGTAGGATTCTGCATTTTTTGGGGGGATAGACTAAATGGGATTTTTCTATATAGGCAATTGTCAGCTGTAAATAGCGTTTTACTTCCTTCCAATTTGCATGCTTTCTTTTGCCTAATTGGCAAAGATAGTACATTCCAGTGTGATGTCCAATGACTGTGGTAAGAGGAGGTATTCTTGCCATAAACACAGCATTAGAGTTTAGCATTCATCATTCACCATAAGTGTTAACAGTTGTGTTTTTATAGATGTCCTGTATCAGGATAAGAAAGTTCCCTTCTATTCCTAGTTTGTGAATTTTTGTCATATACGGATGTTGAATTTTGTCCAATGAATTTTCAGCATTTTTCTGCATGTAGTTTCTCTTTTTTAAGCCTGTTAAGATGGTAAAATACATTTACTGATTTTCAAATATTAAACCAGCCATGCATTCCCAGGATAAAATTCACTTGGTCATGATAATTTATAAATACACACACACACACACACACACACACACCATACACACACACACATACCGTAAATCAAATTGCACACACACACACACAGTAAATCAAATTACACACACATACACACAGTAAATCAAATTGCACGCACACACACACGTAAATCAAATTGCTCATCTTTTGTTGAGAATTTTTGTGTCTTTGTTGATGAGGGATATTACTCTGTAGTTTTCCTTTCTTGTTATGTCTTTGTCTATGGTATAAGGATAATGCTATCCTCATAAAATAAGTTGGGTAGTTCTGGAAGATGTTCATTAACAGCAGTATTTCTTCCTTAAATATGTGTTAGAATTCCCCAGTGAAATCATAGGGGCCTGAAGTTTAATTTCTTGGAAATTTTTAAGCTTAAAATCTAGATAGATAGAGATGTGTATTTTTAAATTAGATATAGAACTATGCAGGGTATGTATTTCTTTGTGTCCTTTGGTAGTTTATGTCTTTTAAAGAATGGTCCTATTTTACTTAAGTTCCTGAATTTATCAGTATAGACCATTTTAGTTCTGCCTTATCTTAATTTTAATAGTTGTAGGATCTGTAATAATGACATACCTCCCCACCCTTCACTCCTGATATCAGTAATTTGTGTCTTGTATCTTTTTTTCTTAGTACAGAACTTTATCAATTTTATTCATCTTTTTTAAGAACTGCCTTTGGCTTCTTTGATTCTCTTATTTTTCTGTTTCCTATTGCTTTTTTGTTTCTGAACTTTACTTCCTTCTAAGCACTGCTTTAGCTGCATCCCATAAATTTTGATATGCTATTATTTTCCTGTTTTTAGATTTAAGATATCTAATTTCCAACAAGCCTTCCTCTCAGATGTACAGGTTATGTGTTAATTTTAAATATTTATGGCTTTTTCTACATGTTTTTCTATTACTCATTTCTAGTTTCTTTTAGTCCAAAAAATACACAGTATGACTTTAGTTCTTTCAAACATTTTAAAGTTTGTTTTATGGCCAAAAATATGTTCTATCTTGGTGAATGTTTGATGTGAACTTGTGGTTAAGTACATACATATACAAAATTTGTTCTATCTTCTTGGTGAATTCTTTTTATCATTATGTAACACATCTCTTGGTAACTGAACTTGTTCTGAAGTGAACTTCAGATTAACATAACAATTCCAGCTTTCCTTTGATAGCTATTTTTATACTTCCATATCAGTAAATTAAGTGGATTTCTTGCAGATAGCCCATGGCTGGCTCTTGTTTTTCTGACAATTTCTTTCTTTTGATATGTTTAGACTATTCATATTTAACCTCATTACTAGTATGGTTGGTTTCAGGCCTATCATTTTACTATTTGATTTGTTCATTCCCTCTGTTTTCCGGTCCCCATTTAACTGCTTTCTCTTTTGGATTATTTGAAATTTTTTTTAGGTTTCCTCTTTATCTACTGACTTTTGGGTTCCATCTTACTCAGTGACTGATATAAGGATTAGAATATTCATAACTGACTTTCCACACAGTATACTTAGAATGACTATTTTACCTGGCACACAAGCCATTCAGAGGTTAATCTTGGCTTGGGAAGTGTTTTATATCACACTTCAGTTCTTTAAGTATTGGCCATGCTTCTTTGGGCCTGTTCTAACATAGTAAGCTCAGGATTTGTATCAGTACATAAACTGGATCTTCTTTCTCCAGTTCTCTCCTCTCCACAATTTCCCTTACATGCTCTGGCTCCTAGGAGCCCCTTGTTCTGGTTCCTCTGGCCAAAAAAACAAGGTCCTCTCAGAGTCTTACCCTTTATGTTGTGAGGTTCCACATAAGTGGAGCTGCCATTTGGCCACAAGAAAAAAGAAAGGGAGAGAAAATAATGTGGAGTCTTCTCAAACTCTCCAGCCATTACTGACCCCTTTCCTTGGCTCTTCTGGCCTAAGAGAAGTAACCAAGTACCCCTCTAACCAAGTAACATTACCCCTCTAATGTTATAAAAATGATTACTCAGCAATGCAGCCAACCCAAAGGTAACAAAATAATTTTTAAAGTGTACAGCTGAAAGGATGGAAATACCGGAACTCTTTATCTCACATCCCCCAGAAGGTCCAGAAAAATCTCCAATATCATTACTTCTTACATAAATTTTGGACCAGAAGCAGCTGAAACAGAAAGCAGAAAATGCAGAAAAGCCAAAATGAGGTCACAGTTGAAAGAAGGCAAATTCCACCTTTTTAACCATCCTTTTCCATCCAAAACAAAGGCCTCTAGCAATCTGACAGGAATAGCAGAAAGATAAAAGTAGGTCCTAATTTAACACCTACCCTTCGAAACACTTATTAATAATGCAAAATTTGCCACCATTTATATATCTTCTGATTATCATTATGATTGGTCATCTATGTCTGGCCTGACATAGTGTTTTACTATCTATTTAAGGACTAAGTGACAAGACAAAGCAAATAAACAGTACCAGGTAAATTGCTGCACATTTCAGAGTTATGTGCTCACTGCTCACTGACAAGAGATTCTGGTTTATGAAAATACAGTGACACATAATTTTAATAAAATTTTTTACTTGTATTGAACTCATAAATAAAATGAAAATAAAGTTTCAAGTGTGTGGTAAGTAGAATAATCTACACCTGCCAGCCATCATCGAAGATATCCATGCTCTAATCCCCAGAACATGTGATGTTACCTAATGTGGCAAAAAGGACATTGCAAATGTGAATAAAGTTAAGGACATTGCAAATGTTAATAAAGATGGCAGAGATTATCCTGGATTATCCAGGTGAGTCCAACCTAATCACGTGAGTCCCTAAAAGTGAAGAACCTTTCACAGAGGTACAAGCTAAGGTCAGAGACAGATGTGACTGTAAAAGAAGGTTTAGAACTATGCCAACACCGGTGGCTTTGAAGATGCAGGAAGGGAGCCATGAGCCAAGAAACACAGGTAGCCTCAAGAAGACAGGGAATGGATTCTCCCTTAGAAACTCCAGAAAGGAACACAACCCTGCCAACATCTTAGTCCAGTAGGAGCTGTATCAAGACTTATGATCTACAGAACTGTTAATGAAGTTGTCTTGTTTTAAACCACTAAATTTGTTGCAACAAAAACAGAAAACTAATACTAAGTATGACAGAAGTTTTTTACAAAGCAAAGTTAATGTCTACCTTTTTCAACTATACCCAGCTTGACAGCTGGTTAAAAGCAAATACAAGTAAGATTCAATTAAAAACACTTATCCAAAACAAAATAGTATTAGGTCAGTAATTTATTTCTGTTTGAACTCTTGGTTATTATCCAGCTTTGAACATTTGTTTTAATATTCTCTACTAAATATTTGAGCAAATAAGTGAATTTTTTAAATTAAGACATCAGCAAATCAATGTCAAAGAGAATATATCTGCATTAGGCAATGTAACAGTTAAATCCCAGAAGCAGTTTATAGCTACACATGGAATGGTTCTCTGCTGCAACCCTTCCTACCTATTCCTATAGCAAATGCTTAAGGTAAGTTCCTAATCACCTCTGTTAGGTTACTGACAGTCCCTCACTAAGGGCAAAGATTTTGTAAGACAACAGTAAAAACTGTTCACTGTAGGGTTCACTGTAGGGTTTTGAATGATGTTGTTAAAAAAAGGAAAATCACTCAAAAATGTTAACTTTAAAGTATGAATGTATGCATGTATGTGCAGAGTTTGGTTAGAACTGTAAAACCAGAGGTATCACTGACAAATATATTAGACAAGCAAACCAAAATAAAAGGTTGAGCCAGCCAAATATGTGGAGATAATCAGGTTGACCAGTGTTTTCTCTGTCCAGCAGCACATACCTAACCTAGTTAGTGAGCACATGGACCTCAGAGAAAACCATGAGTTGGATGACCTGAAGGCTGGCCCCAACAACACTCCAGACTTAATAAGCTTAGTCTCTAGTTAGAGATTGCTTAATAAGCTGCAGTATTTGTAACCAACACCAAGACTTATATGTGTTCAGACATTCCATTCACTTTTCAAATTGAGACATTACACTCAAAGTCTTGCAGAAGCTCCGTGAGACATTACACTCAAAGTCTTGCAGAAGCTCCTTGCTGGAAGTGAGTAATTCCAAATTACTATTTACTATATGCTTAGTTAAAGGCTACAGAATGGATGGAAAAGGTAACCTGCAACATACTTCAGAGTAATTATTTGAAAACATCCGCAGATATCCACACTCTCTAAGGGCGCATTTGGGCTCAATGAATAATTTTTATATTACTCTAGGTAATGAATGTGGTAACTGATCTTTACCTAAACAGGAAGATTTGAAAGATACGGTGAAACATAATATTAAAGTATCTTTTCATGACATGACTCAAAGAGCACACTGTGGAGGGCTTTTAGTCAAGGTAAAGAAGTTTGGGCTTTTTTATTAACAGACAGTAGGGAACCAGTAAGAGCACAAATACTGGGCAACACTATGAAGAATAAGGACCAGAGACTAGGGCCAGAGATGCCACTTTAAGAGACCATTTCTTCCAAGCCTGCCCTAAAATTTATTCTAAATTTATCATTTTAAATTGTAAATCTTATCTAATCTCAAAATACAAGTTGAATTACTCCATAAAACAGCATTTCTGAAACTGGCAAATTACTTTCTGCTTGGTCCCATTCAAATTTCCTCATGAATGCTTTCAACCTTTTAGATAGTCACCACTCAAATCTGACATTTGGGTGCTAAGCTGTACTTAAATTTGTTCTCTAATTTTTTTTAAAAAGCTCTATTACCAATTAAGAATAATACTTTCTGAAATCTAAGTAGCATGTTTCTCTACTATTTACTGCTCCCATCTGAACATATAATGCATAAAAGAGCATAAATCTCAGTTCTAGGACCTTGGGCAAGCTGTTTAACCTGACTCACCATTTCTTCATCTATACGATGGGAATTAAAATACCTATAAGATTTTATGAGGAAATAAACAGTGTCAAAGGTTTATTATGACATCAGTTGAATACTAAACATATAATAAATGGTAGTAGGTATTACTATAATTATATCTTAAGAACCAAAATTATTGTAATATAAAAATCTATGGAGTATAGGAACAGGAAATTAAGAAAAATCCAACTACATTCTTTTCAATGGAACAAAGCCACTATTTTCAATCATCTCACCTGTCAAACACATAATTTTATGTCCAAATTGTGGTCTCTAACCAAAAGGAAACAAGGCTCCTTGGGTAAACAGTTGATTCCAGGTCTAGAGCAGAAAATATGTAACACGAACCTAAGATAACTTGTGTTAGAAAGTAAGGAAGAGGTCAAAGAATACTATGGCCAAGTGAAAATGTCACAGGAACCAACCTGAATGGGCACCTGCTGGCCAAAGGTGGGACAGTTTGGGTATCAAAAACATACATTACTCCATCAGATGAAAACACATCAAATACATACAAATCCATTCAAATAAAATGATATACATCCAAAAAACAAAATTCAACCCACTGATCACCTCTCAAGATTGCTAAGACACCAACTTGTTATTTCTGCAAATTAATAAATAAAAGAGGAAGCATTAAGCATTTATCCTGGCTTTCTGGCATGAACGGTTATTTCAGGGAAAGCTTTTCTTTAGAGAGAGACTAATAACTAATAAATGCAAAAGGAATGACAGAATATTACAATTCTTCAATTCCTACTGAAATACTGGATATGGACAATGATCACCAATTGAGCATTAAAATTATTAGGTGAAAAGTCTATGGAGAACTTTTATACTGGAGAAGGCTGCCAACATGTACATAAAGATCAGTCCTGACAAAGTTAGAAGCAAGACAGCCAGATCACGAGCCTCCTGACATGAAGCAACAGGAAGTACACTGCACCACTAGGAAGACAAGCTGCTAGGTCTAAAGAGATTACAAGGGATAGAGAGGTATACTGCCAACTCTAAGAGAGCAATCAGACAAATCCAGAATGAGAAATCCTACAGACTAATGCCGTATTTTTAAAAAATTACAAGTAAATGGCAAGCCAAAGCAGGGGTGGTATTTGTATGAGTGAGAGATGAGCTTATCAACCAAATGCAATGTATCTCATCTGGATCTTGATTTGAACAAATAAAAGAAATTTTGCAAACAAGTGGAAAAAATTAAACATGGACAGAAAATCAGATATTATCAAGGAATTAATTTGGTTAGATGTAATATGTACTCTATGTATGTCAAAAATCAAAATATCCTTATCCGTTAGGGACATATACTAAAGTAAAATTAATATGTTGTCTGGAATTCACTTTAATACTCTAGGGAAAAAACAAATGCAGGAAGACAAAACAAGAATGGCAAATGTTGGTAATTTTTTAAACTGAGTGACAAGTACATGAGGCCTCATTTTACTACACAAGCACACCTCATTTTACTGTGCTCCCACTTTACTGTGCTTCACAGATGAGTTTTTACAAATGGAGGTTTATGGCAACCCCCTGTGTTCAGCAAGTTTATGAGGGCCATTTTTTCCCAACAGCATTTGCTTGCTTTGTGCGTCTATGTCACTTTAGGGAATTCTTGCAATATTATAAACTTTTTCATTACCATTACAATTGTTATGATGATCAGTGATTATGACTCATTGAAAGCTCAGGTGATGGCTAGCATTTTTTAGCAATGAAGTATTTTTTAATTAGGGTATGTAAATTTTCAGACATAATGCTATTGCACACTTAAGACACTGCAGTATAGTATAAACATAACTTCTTCTGTACTGGGAAACCAAAACATTCATTCGATTTGCTTTGTTTCAATATTCACTTTATTGCAGTGCTCTGGAACCAAACCCAATAGTATCTATGAAGTATGCCTGTATTCTCTACTCTTGTTTATTCTGGGGGACAAAAAACCTTATTTACAGACATATGATCATTTACACATAAATTCTTATCATAGTATAAAAGTCATCTTGCCAAATCATGAAATTTTCTCACCTATTCTTTACATTTGTATTGGGCTTTTTTACACAGCATTTTCACAGGGATTCTCCTTCTGATTCAATTCAGTTCTCCTTTTGATCATTATAAAGAAACAACTGCATGAGAGGAGCTTCTACAATGTTCAGTTATAATTAAGAATACTACTTACCCTGAGCTTGTAGAAGTTTAAGCGTAGCTTCAGCTCTGGCTCTGGCTTCCCTCTGGGATTTAGTTAAAAGTTTCCCTTCTTTTTTTAAGCGTTCTTTTCTCTCTTTTTCTTTTTGCTTTTTCCTTTCTCTTTTTTCTTGTTCCAGTCTTTCCTATGAAAGAGTACATAGCAGACAAAAATGGTATTCACGTAATGAATTCTAAAATTTAAATGTAAACAACCCAAACTTCAAACAAGGTCTTGAAATACATGCAAAGCAGTATGTTGGAAGATTTCAAATGAAAATATGTTTAATGTTGTACACTATGATTAATAATAAATATCACACAAGAGTAGGCTATATATTGGCAATGACACATAAGCCATTTGTCTGTACCTGAGGAAATAAAGGTAGGATTTTCTGTATCTCTTCATCTTTTTATATCAGAATAAACTGACTGAATCACCATACAATCATAACATTTTTAGAGTTAGAAGATTAGAGATATTTTATAGAGAGAAGACTTAAACACAATGTCAATGTCAGCAACTTCACAAAAACATACCTCTTCTTTACGCTTGGCTTCTAATTCTTCCAGCCGTTTTATACGTTCTTCCTCTTCTCTCTTCTGTCTTTCTTCTTCTTCTTTAAGCTTAGCCAGAGCTTCCTGCATAGCTTTAACTGTGGCTTTGCTAGGTCCTTTTTTCTTCTCCTTCTCTTTTTCTTCCTTTTCTCCTTTCTTTTTCTTTTTGTCTTTTTTCTTTCTGTCTCCTTCATTTTCATCTACCAAAAAAGAAAAGAGGCAAATATTTAAAAAATGTTATTTCCTAATGCGATGATGAGCAAACCCTAGAATTCAAGGACCACAATGGGCCAAGGCAGATGCCAGCAGCAGGCTAAGGATTCTAGACATGAAAGCATCCCAAATCTTGAGTACCTGAGCACCCAGAACAACTCAGAACCCAGGTGGCCTCCTTGGAAGCCTACAATGCTGGTGTTGCTACAAGCTGTCCTAAAGGATACAAGAAGACAGGAGGATCCCATCAGCAAGGAGAAGGTATACCATACCTAATTCTCTCTTAATCCATGGTGTCTAAACTCCTAAATTCTGTAACTTGTTTTCCTTCTAAAAGATAGGGATGATATGGATGATAGGGAGAGTAGGAGGATAAAATACAAAAAAGTAATTATACCCCAAGAACTCTACAGCATTATACTAAAGGATTAAAGATTATGAAACTACTTTCATGGCGTTTCTCTTCAAAGATGTCCAGATAATAAAAATACAGTTGGTTAAAAAGCTACATCAATTTTCCCATTAAAAGTTTTCTAGTCTATAAAGAAAAACATGTAAATCATTCTGAGTAATGGGGAAATTTAACTAGAAGCGTTTTTCACTAATTGGTTCTGGTACAAAATTGTGACTCACTATTGCTTAAAAGATATTAACTAATTTTAGCATGTTTTTATTTTTCTATTTCATAGACTGAATTGGGGTCTTAAAAAAACAGGAAAAAATTTGATTATATAACACTAAGTCATCAAAAGGAAGAGTAAGTTTTTCATTAAACAACTTCCAGTCCTTATCAATAGCAAAAAATTGTTTTTTACTGCAAAGTCCTATTAAACTCCTAGTCTGTGCACAAACCATTTGAAAGGCATTTTATGCTATCTATATGTGTGTGTGTGTGTGTGTGTATGGATATATATATATATATATGAATGTATATATATATATATGAATGTTTAACAGTGCAAATAAAAAGTACTTAGATATAATTTTTAGAAGGTTTCTTACAATTATAATCTTTATAATCAAGGACAAAGAACAAAATGACTTTAGGACACAATCATCAAAACTTAGATTAAACACAGATCCAAGCCTCTCCCCTTTCTTCAGTAATATTACCAACCTTCGGCAACTGTGGAAGCCTCTCCTTTCTCTTCAGTTGCTCCAGTATCAAGAGTCACTTTGGATTTCACAGGTTCCTCTTCAGATTTCTTTTGAGGTTCTTTTGGTTTACTCTGATCCTTTTTACCAGTTTCTAACTCTTCTTTTTCTTTCAGCTTCCGTAGTTTTGCCTTTTCTTCATCTCGCTTTTTTCTCTCACGCTCTTTCTTTTCTGCCTTCTTTTGGGCAACGGTCTTAATTTTGAAGGAGGAGCCATCATCTTCATTCCCACTTTCCACATCAGGACCTGGCTTATTTTTTTGATTTTTTTTCTGTCCTTTTCTGGATTGCAAAAATTCATCCGATTCATCACCACTTTCACCTGAAGAATTTACTCTGGAACGCTCTTTAATTCTTTTACTGCTATCCTCATCCTCTTCTGACCCATCCCACTTCTTATTTAATTTTTGAGCTTTCCCCTTAGCTTTTTTAGAAAGTTTATTAAAATCATCATCATCACTCCCAGAGCTCACTTCCACTTTTGGTTTTGCAGTCTTTTTTGATTTTGAGTCTTTATCTTCCAATTCTTCACTATCATTATCATCAAAACTTTGTTTTTTGCCTTTGTGCCCTTTCTTTTTTTTATCTTGTTTTGAGGCAGATTCTTCTTCATTATTTTCTGTTGGCTAAAAAATTCCCATTGTTAAAAATATTAATAGAGTTCTATCTTTTAAAATAATTGAGACTCCCCAGAGTCATATATTTCAAGTACACACAGAAACAATTCTCAAAATATTTTTAAAATAAGGGCATTTTTACTAGAGTATAAAACTCAATCAAGTACTAGAAGCCAGACTAGGAGGCCTCAGGCACATCTCTCATTCACTGTAAATTTCACAATCCAGGTACTCTGAGGCAAGCACTAACCACCAGCCTACACTTTTAGCACCTTCTTCAAATGGCATACAAAGCCTAAGGGGAAAACTGAAATGAAGAAAAAATATCTATCACTTTCCCATTACTCTGAGGCTTATCCAAATTCAAAGAATGAAAAACAACAATAATAATAATAATAAATTGGAGGGAGAGGTAGGAAATGTTATATCTTCAAATGTACAAATTTCACAAACAGGTAGTATGTCACAAAGTATCTTTAGATTCCCCAAAATTGTTTCCCCCCTTTGGCATCAGAATTTATACAAACTTAACAAACATATATACATTGCTCAAAAGTCTCCAGAAGCAATTTCCTAAAACTGGCACTTGGATGCATGAAAGTAACAACAATCTGGCTTTCACCTTTACTGCAGCGGTTTCTCTGTCAGCTTTGATGCCTTGAGCTTCCCAAGACAATTCTTCCAGTTCTTTCAGGATATCATCTTCACTACAAAAGGATTACAATATATTTTGAGGTACTGGATTAGTTTAATAAGTGAACCCATTATCAAAGCTAATAAAAATCAAACACATGTAAACTATACTTACTCAAAGTCTTGTCTTTTTTTCTCCTTTTTCTTCTTCCCCTTTGGCTTTTGAGATTCTTGCTCCTTGGCAGCACCAGCTCCTTCTATTTCTGCAGCCAAGGCATCAAGATCAATGTCATCCTTGGCACTTAAATGAAAACAAAGACCTAAATGTTACTCAAAAACAAAATAATCCATCACATTCACTTACAAAGAACTTTTTTATTGTTTTAGCCTTCTTCATGCACTAGCAGCCCACTGAGAAAAATCATTTTTGTCAAGTTCTTTCATGACAACATGAATTATATCTACTTATCAGCCTTCCTGCATCTGCTTTTGTAAGTTTGAATTACATTCAAATCAAAGCTATAGAGATCTTCCAGGAAAAAAGTCTAGGTAATCAAGAAAAGGTAACACCTTTTGTGTATAGCAAAGTTTTTTTGGGGGGTGTCTGAATGGAGTTATTTATAAAATGGAAAGAACTTAAAACACAAAATGAGTCTATTTTATTATCAGTAACACCTATATATTTGGACACCTATGTACATACTTTTACTAGGAATAGCAGGAATTTTAGAGCTAGGAGGAACTTCAGAGCTCATCCACGTCTATTAACTCATTTTACCAATGGGAAAACTACAATGTGCAGTTTGAATGCCTTGAGCTTGAAACATAACCACACATTCAAATCTAAATGATTTAGGAATGATTCACTAAATAAAAAACATAAAACACTACAAAATCCAGAGACAAACTTGCTCACAATTCTTTACATTCCTGGTTTTGTTTCTGGTTTCATCCACAATGTCCTCACCTACCAAGTCCCAGTTCAAACCTACAGAAAACCAAGGTCAGTCAGTCTGAGACGTACAAGTAGAAAAAGTGAATGAATCCAAGTAAGTAATACAATAAGCTAACAGACCTCATGCAACATGTGTCCGTGGATACCGACCCTTTGCTTTACACGTGTGCTTCACTTAAGTAAAGATGCAACTCTTAGCTATATGAGAAATGTAATTTTGATATTATATAACAAGAAGTTGAGGATATGGGATTTACTATCCTCAAGTTGCTTAGAAGAAACAGACAGCAAACCAGGAAGTGAAAAATGCTAACTGCCACGAAGTAAAGGAATTTATGTTTTGATAAACAGTTGGCCAGAATTGAAATACATTTTTATTGTCCTTTATTTTAGACAGTGTATTTGAGGAAGATAATAGAACATTGAGTTGCTACACTGGTGACTTCCTAAATCACCAAATCCAGAATAAGAAAGCCAGATGCTTGCTAACAGAGGAGCCTAAAACCAAGTACTAGAGGAGGCACTGGAGTTAGCCAAAGGGGGTACAAATATCAGACAGAATGGGTACAAAAACCTAAATGCAATGTGTGTGATGCCTCAGGACTCATAAGAGGGTATCTGAACCACTGAAAAACTTTTTGTAAGTTATGATTTCTTGACCCAAGATGTAGGAAACCAGAAACTGAGGGTGGGAGCTAGGCAGTGTATTTTTAGCAATCTTTCCAGTGAGTGTGGGTCAGATCTGAAGTTATTCTTCTTTTAAATAAATTAAGAAATTGAAGCACAGGATATGTGCCAAAGACCACATAAGGCAGAGATGGGTTTTGAACCCAGGAATCAATGATTCCATAGTCAGGGTTCTTAACTCTGTTGACGTAACTTACATTTTAGAAGGCTACCTCTGGGATGAGTGGCAGGGCAAAATCCCAACTAGTGAGGAAGCAGGAAGATCAGTTAAGGAGCTTTTATAGGAAATTGTGGTGAGAAATAATGAACAACTGATTTGCAAGCAGTGACAGGCAAGATGAAGATGTGAGTCAGATAAATATTAAGGGGATAATTAGCAAGTGACCAACTGGATGTACATAGAAAGGACAAGGGAAGAATCAAGGACAATCCTCAGGTTTCATGAGATAACAGAAACCTCCACCTGGCCCAGCATCAACCAGCAGTATCTCCAAAGGCATCTCTGCCAATATTCCACACTAAGCAGCTTCTGCGAGCAGAGTAAAATGGGAAGGGGGTTAATGACTGAAGCTTGGCACCATACCTCAACTATATTGCATCTTATCAAAATAGCTTGTGATTGTTTATATTCCCAAAGTATTCATTAATAACCATCTTTAGAAAACCAGTATAGAGGACTACATTTGTATGTTGTTGAATCTGAAAGGTTTCTTCCAGCTGGTAAAGAAAGATTAACAGTTTATGAGTACTTATCATATATCAGGCATTGTGCTGATCAACTGCTAAGCATACTAAATGTCATTTAATCCTCATAACTCTATGAAATTAAGTTTAAAGATGATAAAACAATCTACAAAAGGTCACTCAGCTAGAAAGTAGCTATCAGGGAACTCAAACCCAAACCTGATATAAGAATTGTACTGCCTTCCTAGAAAATGGGAAATAAGTCTCTGAAAATAATTTGCTTGAAAAATTCAAACACAGCTACAAAATATATCAGATATACAACATGACTTAACAGTTTTAACTACATTGGTTTCTGATGTGTCCCTTCCACATGTACTAAACTTCCTGTCCCAGACTCAGTAGAATATCCTAAAAAGTCAACCATATTATAATAATAAGACATTTAAGTGACATATATATATATATATAAAACATCAGTGACTTAATTTGAAACTTTAAACCATATTCTACATAATTTTCAGCCCTACTCTTACCTACCCACTACAAACTAGTTTAACAATTTCAGTAAACTAAGAGTCAAATCTAAAACCCATCCATGCTGACAATGAAAGCCTTAATAAACCTTTAAGGAATCTGGAAAAGTATTTTTCAGCAGGTACCTTTCCCTAAACCACTTACCTTTTCCTTTATCAGAGCTATAATATTCCTATTAATATTTCCCATTACAGTCCCTAATCCTTTATTTAAACTTAGTACAAACATAGAAATAAAGAGCAATTTTCTATTGTATTCAAGTCATTGTTTTCATAGGCCATATTCCTCTGTCATAAAAACAGAAAAAAGTTATAATGGTCTTAAAAAATGAAGCTATTAAAAAGGTTGTATATGTAGTTTTCTAACAGCCAATCTGTTTTTCAAAGGGTTTTCACCATTTAGTATTCACACCAGCAATGTATGGAGATACCCATTTTCTGACATTTGTATTATGCTAGTATTTGCTTTATGGCTACTTTAAGCTCTCCAATAGATGTGTGGTATATCTAATCAGTCTTCATCTACATTTCCTTAGAGGCTACTGTACTTAAAATATTTTTTATGTGCTTACCATTCATATATAACAGTGAAATGTTTATTCATATCTTTTGCCCATTTTCTGACTAGACTGATTTCCTGTCAATGTTGAGTTTTGATAACTCTTTAAATGTTCTCTACACAAGTTATTGGCCAGATATGTGGTTTACATATATTTCTTCCAGCCTGTAGCTTATCTTTCCATTCACGTTATTAACAGGGTATTTATCAAAGCAAACATTTTTAATTTTCATGAGGTACCATTTCTCAAGTTTTTTAGGAACCACACGTTGGTTTCATAACTAAGAACTCTTTCACCAAGCCCTAGGTCCTGAAGACCTTATCTCTAAATGCTGTGTACTTTAATGTTTTCCATTTAATCTATGTATGATTAAAGATCATTTGATCTTATTTTGCCTAGGGGTACACAACTGTTCCAGCAACATTTTAGACTATCCACCCTACATGAACTGCTTTTGTACCTTTGTCAAAAATCATTCAGCTATACTTGTATAGGGCTATTTCTCAGTCTTCTATTCTGTCTCTTTCCCTGACACCAACACACTGTCATTATTATTGCAGCTATGTAATAAGACTTGAAATCAGGTGGAATGATACTTCCCCCTTTAATTCTTCATCATTAGAACTATTTTATCTATTCTTAATTTCTGACTTTTCAAGTAAATTTTAGGATAACCTTGTATACATCTACAAAAAAAGAATCTTGCTGGAATTTTACTTGAAATTCTGTTAACTGTATGTGAATCTGAAGAGAGCAGATATCTTTATTATGTTGAGTCCTCTAATCCACGAACACAGTATGTTTCTCCGTTTATTTAGAACGTTTCTCACTTCTTTCATCAGTTTTTTAATTTTCACAAAACTAGTATTTAGTTTTTTTAATTAGAGGTACTATTTTTAATTTCAGCTTCTACATGATCATCACATTCCAAAGTGTGACTGAATGTTTTTATGCTCATCTGATGTACCACAACCTTGTTGAAAACAGTGAGTTTTACAATGCATCTGAAATTTCCAGATTGATGTCATTTGCAAGTAAGAACTCTCTTATTTGTTCCTTTCTGATCTGTATGCCTTTTATTTCTTACTGCATTGGCCTTAATTAGTGGTACGCTGAACAGCAGTGGTAAAAGTGGACATCCTTGGCTTGTTGACAGTATCAGGGAATGCATTCAGTTATTCACTTCTAAATATGTTAGCTGTAGATTTTTTATATTCTTTGTTAAACTGAAGAAGTTTCACTCTATTCCTAGTTTGCTGCATTTTTATCATGAACAGGTGATGGATTTTGTCAAAAGATTTCTCCATCAACTGGTGTGACTTTGTAACCTTTTTTTTTTAACCTATTAATATGATGGATTACATTGACTGATTTCTGAATACTGAACCAATCCTGCATCCCCATAATTCACTACACTTGGTTGCAGTATATATTTATTTTTATATAGTGCTAAGATTTACTGGTGCTTGACTCTATTTGCTAACATTTCATCAGAGCTTTTGCTATCTATGTCTTTGAGGATATCGATTTGTAGTTTTCTTTTGTGCACTGTCTTTGACCTGCTTTGGTATCAGGGTAATGCCACTTTTGTAAAAAGATTAGGAAGGGTGTTCTATTTTCTGTAAATGATAATATAGAACTCATGTTAAATCTTTGAACATTTGGTAGAAATATCAGTAAAACTATTAGAGATGGAAGATTTATTTTTCAGGACATTTTAAATTATGGTTCAATTTCTTTAATAGGTATAAAGCTATTCCAACTGTTTTCATTCTGGTGAGTTTTGATAGTTTGTACTTCAAGAAATTAGTTCATTCCATCTAAGCTATCTATTTATGTATGTAAGAGCTGTTCATTAGTATCTCTTTTTTATCCTTTTAATGTACATCTATAGAGAGGAGATGGATCCAAGATGGTGGCATGAGTAGGGCAGCGGAAATCTCCTCCCAAAACCATATATATTTTTTAAAATACAACAAATACAACTATTCTTAAAAGAGAGACCAGGCTACATCTACATCTGCGCAGATCTACATCTGCGAGAACCCAGCGCCTCAAGACGGGGTTAAGACCCAGTGGGACCCGAGCACCACCCCTACCCAAGCTCCCTGGCAAGAGAAGAGGAGTCAGAGTGGGGATGGAGAGGGAGCTCAGGACTGCTAAATACCCAGCCCTAGTCACCCACTCCGGGAGCGCAGTCACACAGTGCGTGGTGTGCTGAATACTAGGGAAACAGGACAGTAAAACCTGGGAGTGGGTCCCCACAGCCGGCGCCCCTGGGACAAAGAAAAGAGAGTGCTTTTTGAAAGTCTTAAAGGGACAGGAGCCTCACAGCTGGACGGAAGCATCCTGGCACACTCAGCCTAGCAGCTGGGAACCCCGGGGAACTCCGGGCGCCCTAACCCCCTGGGCAGAGGCTCCTCACGGCAATAAACAGCCACCCGCCTGTTCCCCCTCCGGCGCGGCCCCACCAGCAGCCTGAGACCAGCCACACCCACAGCAGCCATGCAGAGCTTCCTCCACAGTGGCCCGGGCAAGAATCAGAGACCCCGTCTGCGCACAGTTGCCCAGCACAAGTCACTAGGGGGTCGCCATTCTCCTAGGAGAGGAAGGTGAGGAGCAAGTGGGAAGGGTCTTTGTTCTCCCAGCTGACACACACGCCAACTGCCCTTGACTACCTCTATTGCCATGAAAAGACAGAAGAATTTGATCCAGACCAGAATCACGCAGACATCCTCCCCTGAGAGGGAACCTGAGGAGATAGACTTAACCAATCTTCCTGAAAAAGAATTCAAAATAAAGATCATAACCATGCTGATGGACTTGCAGAGATATATGCAAGAGCCAAAGGATGAAGTTAGGAGGGAGAATACAGAAATAAAACAATCTCTGGAAGGACTTAAAAGCAGAATGGACAAGGTGCAAGAGGCCATTAATTGAATAGAAATCAGAGAACAAGAACATAGAGAAACTGACACAGAGAGAGATAAAAGGATCTCCAGGAATGAAAGAATATTAAGAGAACTGTGTGATCAATCCAAACAGATCAATATTCACATTATAGGGGACCAGAAGAAGAAGAGAGAGAAAAAGGGATAGAAAGTGTCTTTGAAGAAATAATTGCTGAAAACTTCCCCAAACCAGGGGAGGAAATAGTCGCTCAGACCACGGAAGCACACAGAACTCCCAACACCAAGACACATAATAATTAAAATGGCAAAGATCAAGGACAAGGACAGAGTATTAAAGGCAGCCAGAGAGAGTAAAAAGGTCACCCACAAAGGAAAACCCATCAGGCTATCATCAGACTTCTCAACAGAAACCTTACAGGCCAGAAGAGAATAGCATGATACATTTAATGCAATGAAACAGAAGGGCCTTGAACCAAGGATACTGTATCCAGCACGACTATCATTTAAATATGATGGCGGGATTAAACAATTCCCAGACAAGCAAAAGTTGAGGGAATTTGCCTCCCACAAACCACCTCTACAGGGTATTTTAGAGGGACTGCTCTAGATGGGAGCACTTCTAAAACTAAATAGATGCCACCAGAGAAAATAAAATCACAGCAAAGAAAGCAGACCAACCAGATACTAACTAAAGGCAAAAAATAAAATCAACTACCCACAAAAGCAGTCAAAGGAAACACAAAAGAGCACAAAATAAAACACCTAACATATAAAGAATGGAGGAGGAGGAATAAGAAGAGAAAGAAATAAAGAATCATCAGACTGTGTTTATAATAGCTCAATAAGCAAATTAAGTTAGACAGTAAGACAGTAAAGAAGCCATTTTGATATGGCTTGAACCTTTGGTAACCACAAACCTAAAGCCTGCAATGGCAATAATGTACATCTATAACAATATCCCCTATTTCATACCTGGAAAAGTCACTATTTAGTAAATAAATTGACTATTAGTAACTTCCCAAATAAAGAAAGCACTGGACCTGCATAATTTCATTGGTGAATTACAGCAAAAATTTAAGGAAGAAATGATACCAATTCTCCACTATCTCTAGAAAATAGAATTGAGTCTTCCTGAATCATTCCATGAGGCCAGCATTACCCCAATACCAAAACCAAAACAGTGCAAGAAAGGAAAATTACAAATACCTCTTATTAGCATAGATATAAAAATCCTCAAAACAAAACATATAATTTAATCCAACAACATATAAAATGAATTATCCATCATAACCAAATGATTTATTTCAGATATGCAAGGTTTGAATACAGGAAATACTGTAAATAACTATATGCCAACAAATTAGATAACTTAGATGAAATGGACAAATTCCTAGAAAGACAAACTACTAAAACAGATTTGAGAAGCAGAAAATTCTGAATACACCTATAACAAGTTGAGTACTAGTTTTAAAACTTCCCTCTAAGAAAATCCCAGGTCCAGATACCCTCACTGAATTCTACAAAACACTTTGAGAATTAGCATCAACCTTCCACAAACTCTTCCAAAAAAGGAGAGAGAGCACAAGAGAACAGAACACTGAGAGAGCCATTATCCAGATAAGAAAACCAAAGACATTACAAGAAAAGTACAGATGAGTATTTGTATGTACTCAAATATTCTTAAATTAATACTATCAAACCATATCAGCCACATATAAAAAAGATTATACACCATGAACAAGTGAAATTTATTTCAGGAATGCAAGGTTGGGTTCAACATAAGAAAAAGCAAAATTTCAACCACATCAACAAGCTAATGAAAAAAATCATATGATTGTATCAATTGACACAAAAAGTGGATTTTACAAAACTCCAAATGCCTGTTCATATAAAAACACTCAGCAAACAAGAAATAGAAATCAAGATCTAAACAAACCGCAAGATGTTCCATGTTCATGACTTGGAAGACTTAATACTGTTAAGGTGTCAATTCTTTCTATCTTGATCTACAGATTCAATGCATTCCCAATCAAAACCATTTCATAGATATCAACAAACTGACTCTACAGTTTAAAGGGAAAAGCAAAAGACAAAAACAGTCAACACAATACTGAAGAACAAAGCTGGAGAACTCATTACCCAATTTCAAGACAGTAATTACCATAAAGCTACTATCAAGACAGTGGCGTATTGGCCAAATAATAGACATACAGATCGATGTAACAGAACAGACAGCTCAGAAATAGACCCACACAAACACCTCTACCTGATCCATAATAAAGGAGGAAAAGCAATTCAATGGAGAAAAGATAGTCCTTTCAACATCTGGTACATGAAGAACTGGTTGTCCATGTGCAAAAAAAAAAAAGAACCAAGATGCAAAATTTGTTGACCTTGAGTGTGGCAGTAAGGTTTAAGATTAAGAAAAAAAAAGACAGAAATAAATGGCAATTTAGGCTTTATTAAAATTAAAAACTTCATCTCTGACAAGACTACTTATAAGAAAATAAAACACAAACCACATACTAGGAGAAAATATCTGCAAAACACTACTGACTAAAGGACTTGAATTCAAAATACAGAAAAAACTCTGAAAACTCAACTATAAGAAAAAACCAGAGTATGGATAAAGATCTTAAAAGTCACATGACAAAAAAGATACACAAATGGCCAAAAAAGGTGGGGGGGGGGGAATACATAATGTCATTTGTCATTAGGGAAATGCATATTAAAACAATGAGATGGCACCTATTAGAATGACTAACATCCAAGAAACTGACAATATGTATCAAGTGCTACTGAGAATGCAAAACAGCTGATTCTACCTGAAGCAAGACATATACAAGATAAATGTTTTGCATATCATATATGCCAGAACATAAGGGAGTGATTAACCTTTCCTCCTACTCTTCCCACACAATGATCAGTGTGAAAGCCAACTGAGAGTTCTCAGTAGCCAATGAGAGCAACAGATTTGTTAATTAATTGGAGCAACGACTTAGCATAGTATTAGACTCTACCAAAATCTAAAACATTATCAGCAAGTCCATACTGATAGAGGTAAGTGACTGAATAAATAAACGGGAAGAAGACAAATCTCCCATGCAGAATAATTTTAAATAAATTATACAGACAATCCTCCTCAAGGAAATGGATCACAATTTACCCTTTCTTAAGTGTAGGCAGCACACACAGTGATTTCCTTCCAAAGACTACAGTATGGAAAAAGGAAGAAAGGAGTAACTTTACAATGTAAAAACCTGACAAATATTACCTTAGCCAGGTGATCAAGGTCAACATCAGTGATATGCTGAACTCTGAGAAACTATCACAGAAAAGAAGAGTCCAAGGAGAAATGACTACTAAATGTACTGTGGTATGTTATATGGGCATTAAGTAAAAACTAAGGATGTCTATACAATGTATGCACTGTAGTTAATACATCAATACTGCTTCCTAATTCTAACATATATTGTGCTAATATATGATTTCAATAAGGGAAACTTGCGTGTGAGATATACAGGTACTCTACTTTTTTCACAACTTTTCTGCAAATCTAAAACTTCTAAAAGAAAATGTTTAAAACCTGAGAGGAAATAACCTATCATTTACAAACACTCAAAAAAATAAAATACTTTGGTTTAAATCTAAACAAACACATACAGCACATGCATGCTAAAAATTATAATTCTGATGGAAGGAATTCAAGAAAACCTATATACAATGAATGTAAACAACATTCTGGTTTAAGGCAATTCCAATCAAAATCCTAGCAAGAGTTGTGAGACGTAGCCAACAGATAACCAAGCCTACCCTAAGAGAAGAAATAAACAAAATTGAGAAGAATAAAACAATAGAAAAAATCAGTGAAACCAAGAGCTGGTTCTTTGAGAAAATAAACAAAATAGACAAGCCTCTAGCCAGACTTATTAAGAGAAAAAGAGAATCAACATACATCAACAGAATCAGAAATGAGAAAGGAAACATCACGACGGACCCAAAAGAAATACAAAGAATTATTAGAGACTACTATGAAAACCTATATGCCAACAAGCTGGAAAACCTAGAAGAAATGGACAACTTCCTAGAAAAATACAACCTTCCAAGACTGACCAAGGAAGAAACACAAAATCTAAACAAACCAATTACCAGCAAAGAAATTGAAGCAGTTATCAAAAAAACTACCCAAGAAAAAAACCCCTGGGCCAGATGGATTTACCTCGGAATTTTATCAGACACACAGAAAAGACATAATACCCATTGTCCTTAAAGTTTTCCAAAAAATAGAAGAGGAGGGAATACTCCCAAACTCATTCTATGAAGCCAACATCACCCTAATACCAAAACCAGGCAAAGACCCCAACAAAAAAGAAAATTACAGACCAATATCCCTGATAAACGTAGATGCAAAAATACTCGATAAAATATTAGGAAACCAAATACAAAAATATATCAAAAGGATCATACACCACAACCAAGCGGGATTCATCCCAGGGATGCAAGGATGGCACAACATTCGAAAATCCATCAACATCGTCCACCACATCAACAAAAAGAAAGACAAAAACCACATGATCATCTCCATAGATGCTGAAAAAGCATTTGACAAAATTCAACATCCATTCATGATAAAAACTCTCAGAAAATTAGTATAGACGGCAAGTACTTCAACATAATAAAGGCCATATACAATAAACCCACAGCCAACATCACACTGAACAGCGAGAAGCTGAAAGCTTTTCCTCTGAGATCGGGAACAAGACAGGGATGCCCACTCTCCCCAGTGTTATTTAACATAGTACTGGAGGTCCTAGCCATAGCAATCAGACAAAACAGAAATGCAAGGAATCCAGATCAGTAACGAAGAAGTTCAACTGTCACTATTTGTAGATGACATGATACTGTACATAAAAAAACCTTAAAGACTCCACTCCAAAACTACTAGAACTGATATCGGAATACAGCAAAGTTGCAGGATACACAGAAATCTGTGGCTTTCCTATACACTAACAATGAGCCAATAGAAAGAGAAATCAGGAAAACAATTCCATTCACCATTGCATCAAAAAGAATAAAATACCTAGGAATAAACCTAACCAAAGAAGTGAAAGACCTATACCCTGAAAACTACAAGATACTCTTAAGAGAAATTAAAGGGGACACTAACAAATGGAAACTCATCCCATGCTCTCGGCTAGGAAGAATTAATATCGTCAAAATGGCCATCCTGCCCAAAGCAATATACAGATTTGATGCAATCCCTATCAAATTACCAACAACATTCTTCAACGAACAACAAATAGTTCAAAAATTCATATGGAAACACCAAAGACCGCAAACAGCCAAAGCAATCCCAAGAAAGAAGAATAAAGTGGTAGGGATCTCACTCCCCAACTTCAAGCTCTACTACAAAGCCATAGTAATCATGACAATTTGGTACTGGCACAAGAACAGAGCCACAGACCAGTGGAACAGATTAGAGACTCCAGACATAAACCCAAACATATATGGTCAATTAATATTCAATAAAGGAGCCATGGACATACAATGGGGAAATGACAGTCTCTTCAACAGATGGTGCTGGCAGAACTAGACAGCTACATGTAAGAGAATGAAATTGGATCACTGTCTAACCCCATACACAAAAGTAAATTCAAAATGGATCAAAGACCTGAATGTAAGTCATGAAACCATAAAACTCTTAGAAAAAAACATAGGCAAAAATCTCTTGGACATAAACATGAGTGACTTCTTCATGAACTTATCTCCCCGGGCAAGGAAAACAAAAGCAAAAATGAACAAGTGGGACTATATCAAGCTGAAAAGCTTCTGTACAGCAAAGGACACCATCAATAGAACAAAAAGGTACCCTACAGTATGGGAAAATATTTTCGTAAATGACAGATGCGATAAAGGCTTGACATCCAAAATACATAAAGAGCTCATGCTCCTCAACAAACAAAAAGCAAATAATCCAATTAAAAAATGGGCAGAGGATCTGAACAGATCTCCAAAAAAGAAATACAGATGGCCAACAGACACATGAAAAGATGCTCCACATCGCTAATTATCAGAGAAATGCAAATTAAAACTACAATGAGATATCACCTCACACCAGTAAGGACGGCCACCATCCAAAAGACAAACAACAACAAATGTTGGCGAGGCTGTGGAGAAAGGGGAACCCTCCTACACTGCTGGTGGGAATGTAAATTAGTTCAACCATTGTGGAAAGCAGTATGGAGGTTCATCAAAATGCTCAAAACAGACCTACCATTTGACCCAGAAATTCCACTCCTAGGAATTTATCCTAAGAACGCAGCAATCAAGTTTGAGAAAGACAGATGCACCCCTATGTTTATCGCAGCACTATTTACAATAGCCAAGAATTGGAAGCAACCTCAATGTCCATCGGTAGATGAATGGATAAAGAAGATGTGGTACATATACACAATGGAATACTACTCAGCCATAAGAAGTGGAAAAATCTAACCATTTGCAGCAACATGGATGGAGCTGGAGAGTATTATGCTCAGTGAAATAAGCCAAGCAGAGAAAGAGAAATACCAAATGATTTCACTCATCTGAGGAGTATAAGAACAAAGGAAAAACTGAAGGAACAAAACAGCAGCAGAATTACAGAACCCAAAAATGGACTAACAGGTACCAAAGGGAAAGGGACTGGGGAGGATGGGTGGGCAGGGAGGGATAAGGGGGGGGAAGAAGAAAGGGGGTATTAAGATTAGCATGCATGGGGGGGAGGGAGAAAGGGGAGGGCTGTGCAACACAGAGAAGACAAGTAGTGATTCTACAACATTTTGCTATGCTGATGGACAGTGACTGTAATGTGGTTTATAGGGGGTACCTGGTATAGGGGAGAGCCTAGTAAACATAATATACTTCATGTAAGTGTAGATTAAAGATTAAAAAAAAAGAGAGAGAAAGAAAGAAAAAGGGGGATTACTCCTTGATAGGATAAAACTAATGGTAAATCAAAGATTAACACATGCTTTAAATATCCTTAATTTTGATCACTTAAAGGGTGTCAGATGATCGGCTAACGAGGTACACTTTTCTGATAATATTCCTTTCTCTTAATAAAAAAAAAAAAAAAGCAGTTCCTGTGTGGTGACCTCCAATGAGTTCTACACAATGGTATAAAGGGCATATCAAAGTGTGAGCAAAGGGTCTGTTTGTTTTTATACAGAAGATCAAAGCCTAATTTGGCTACCCAGAAAATGAACTAAGATACGATATGAAGAAGAACTTCCAACATCAGCACTCTCTGGAAGAGTCATACCACAAGATGATCATCAAAAAACCTCCACAAAGATCCAGGCAATGCTGCAGTTGTAGCTGCATCCATCCCATCGGTTCCTGGACTTGCCATTGGAATGAAGAAGGAGATATCTAAGCTGGCCTGTGCTTTCAGTTAAACAACAAATTTGACTGGATCTATACTGTTGGAACTCAACCAAGAATTTGGAGAAGTGCAAGTTGTAGCGCTCCAAAATCTTACGACTACGGACTATCTACGGTTAAAAGAACATATGGGATGTGAACAGTTCCCAGAAATGGGTTGCTTTGTCTGATTTCTCTCAGACTGTTCAAGTACAGTTGAACAATATCCATCCTATCATAGACAAATTTTCACAAATGTCTAGGGTGCCTAACTGGTTTTCTTGGTCTCACTGGAGATGGCTGGTAATTATAGATCTGCTTGGGTTATGTAACTGTATTCCTATTATGTTAATGTCTGTGCGCAATTTAATTAGTCGTTTAAAACCTATACATGCTTACGTTACTCTACAAGAAGATATGTCAAAGAAATAATCAATCCTCCCATGTTTTCTTCCATATGCTACCTCTATAGCTTTTCTTCTTCCTTCCTAATTACAACCCTTAAATAGAATTCGTGCCTCATATCGAATTTACCAAGTATCATAATTCCTCCAAGTGGTAAAGATACCTCAAGACAAATGCTGGGCATAGAAACCACAGGGCATAAATCTGCAAAGAAGTAAAAAGCTAACCTTTTCAAACAATATGGCTTCTCTCTCACTTACCAACTTTACATCTCCCTATATGGCCCCGGAAGATGACTGGTAGCCAGAGACGGGTAAGATTCCTCAAGGGAGGAACAACCTAAGACAGGCACAGTCGCAGGGGGGCCATCAGGTGAGAAATTGAGAAATTGGGGATCAACAGAGGTGAAGCTCAGAACCTCATCCCCCCTGCTTTGAGAGAAATCTTCTGCATCCATGGATGGTTTATTGCCCTTGTCTAGCTTGGATTAACACATAGTCTACAGGCACACACCCGATCATCTACAATTGCTCTCTTACAACACTAAACTATGTTTTCTATCTTTATCTTGCATCTACCTACCACTTCAGCATTTTATTAAAAATAAAAATAATAATAATAAAGGGAGAAATGTGGGATCCACATATAAATCAAGTATAAAAATCAAACAAATATTCATATTTGACCTGATTGTTTATAGTTCATAATGCGTGATCAAAACTGAAAGTTTCTGTGATGACTGCCCTTGTACTGTTCACCATGTAAGAACTTATTCACTATGTAAGAATTCGTTCACGATGTAAGAACTTGTTCGTTATGCTTCAGAAGATTGGAGACTGACGAGAATTAGGCTTGAGATGGATTAATGATTGTGCATTGAGCATTGACTCCCCTATACAGAATTTTATTGTTATTAACAACCATTTGATCAATAAATATGAGAGATGCCCTCTCAAAAAAAAAAAAAACATCAGGAAATATAGCAGGGCTAACGAAAGATTAGATGATGTTTGGTGTTTAAGGTTGAGAGCAAGTACAAATAAATGTAATGCAAATTTAAAAAAAAAATGGGCAGAGGAGCGGAACAGTTGTCCAAAGAAGAAATTCAGATGGCCAACAGACACATGAAAAGATGCTCCACATCACTAGTTATCAGAGAAATGCAAATTAAAACCACAATGAGATATCACCTCACACCAGTAAGGACGGCCACCATCCAAAAGACAAACAACAACAAATGTTGGCGAGGTTGTGGAGAAAGGGGAACCCTCCTACACTGTTGGTGGGAATGTAAATTTGTTCAACCATTGTGGAAAGCAGTATGGAGGTTCCTCAAAATGCTCAAAATAGACTTATCATTTGACCCATGAATTCCACTTCTAGGAATTTACCCTAAGGATGCAGCACTCCAGTTTGAAAAAGACAGATGCACCCCTAAGTTTATCACACACTATTTACAATAGCCAAGAAATGGAAGCAAACTAAGTGTCCATCAGTAGATGAATGGAAAAAGAAGATGTGGTACATATACACAATGGAATATTATTCAGCCATAAGAAGAAAACAAATCCTACTATTTGCAACAACATGGATGGAGCTAGAGGGTATTATGCTCAGTGAAATAAGCCAAGCAGAAAAAAACAAATACCAAATGATTTCACTCATCTGTGGAGTGTAAGAACAAAAGAAAAACTGAAGGAACAAAACAGCAGCAGAATCACAGAACCCAAGAATGGACTAACAGTAACCAAAGGGAAAGAGACTGGGGAGAATGGGAGGGTAGGGAGGGATAGGGGGAGGGAGAAGAAAGGGGATATTATGATTAGCATGTGTAATGTGGGGGTGGGGGAAATGGGAGGGCTTTGCAACACAGAGAAGACAAGTAGTGATTCTACAACATCTTACTATGCTGATGGACAGTGACTGTAATGGGGTTTGTCGGGGGGAGTTGGGGTAGGGGAAAGCCTAGTAAACATAATGTTCTTCAAAAAAATAAAAATTAATTAATCATTAAAAAAAAAGAAAGAAAACAAGCCTACTCTAAAATTTATATAGAAAACCAAAAGAACTAGAATAGCTAAAACAGTATATTGAAAAAGAATATGGTAGAAGTCACTTTTTCAGATTTCAAGACTAAATATTTAGCTACAATAGCCAAAACTGTGTGATACAGGTGGAGGCACAGACACAACGATTAACAGAAGAGAGAACCTCAAAACAGCCCGACATCAATATGGCCAACTGATTTTTGCAAAGGCAATTCAATGGAGAGCTAGCCTTTGCAACCAATAATGCCAGAGCAAATGGACATCCACACATACAAAAAAAAAAAAAAAGAAAGAAAGAAAAAGCCATAACCTTAATGTTTATACAAAAATGAACTCAAGATCCATGACAGACCTAATGAAAAACATGAGTCCTAATTTTTTAGGGAAAAAACAGAAAATCCAACACTAAGCAAGGAGTTGTAAAGACTTGAAATTAAAAGTATGATCAAAAAACCCTGGACTTCACCAAAATTAAAAACTTTTGTTGGGCAAAAGGCCATGGAAGGGAATGAAACAACAAGCTACAGAGTGGGAGAAAATATTTGCAAACCACATATCTGAAAAAGGACTGATATCTAGAATATATCAAGAACTCTTAAAATGCAACTGTAAAAACACAACTAATGAAATTAGTAAATGGACAAAAGGCATGAAAAGACAAAGAACATTCAAGAATGGCCAATATAGGATGTTCCACATCATTAGACATTTATCAAATGCAAATTAAAACCATACAGGCTACCACTACACACCAATCAGAATGCCCTCTCCCTCCCCTTCAGAAATAGTGATAATAACCAATGATGGTTAAGAATGTACAGGATCTGGGTCACTCATACATTGCTGGTGGAAATGCAAACTGGTATAGCCATTCTGGAAAGCAGTCTGTCATTTTCTTTTAAAACTAAAAATATACTTACCATATGACCCAGAAATTGTTTCTTGCACATTAATCTCCGAGTAATGAAAATTTATCTCATGCAGTTAACTTGTAGACAAATATCTGTAGCAGCTTCACTTGCAACAGCCAAAAATTACAATCACCCCACATGTTCTTTAATGGGAGAACAGCTAAATACACTGTGGTTCATCTTCATTTCACAGAATACTATTTGTCAATAAAATCAAATGAATTATCAATACATAAAATGACTTGGATGGATCAAAAAAAAAGTAGGCTGAGTGGAAAGAAGCCAGTCCCAAAAGGTTACACATACATGATTCCACTTATAGAACATTTCTGAAGAAGGAAAAAATTTAGAGAATGTAGAAGAGATTCATAGTTACCAAGGATTAGGGATGGGCAGAGGAAGGGAGGTGAGCAATAGGTATGGTTACAAATGGACAAGAGGGATCCTTGCAGTGATGTTCTGTATTTTGTCTATGGTAGTGAATATAAATATCTATATTTGTAATAATACTGCATAGCACTGCACACACATGCACACCACCGTACTTCAGTACAATTCAAACTGGGCAAATATGGGTATGACCGGTGAATTCTATCAATGTCAACTGCCAGGCTGTGATAATGTATAGTTAGTACTGTAAGATGGTGACCTGGGGTAAACTGGGTAAGAGATACAGGGATTTCTCTGTATTATTTCGTATAACTGTATGTGAGTCTACAATTATCCTAAAAGTTCCACTTAAAGAACAAAACACTGTTAAATGAAAGAGCAAGCCACATACTGAGAAAAAAATTTACAATATGTACCTCTGATGAAGGATTTATCTACAATAGATAATTCCTACAATCCAATATTAAACAACACAATTTTCAAAATGAACAAATGATTTGAATACTTAACCCAAAGAGATACGAGAATGGCAAATAAACACATGACAAGATGGTCAATATAACTCACTAATAAGGAAAATGTAAATTAAAACCACAATGAGATGCCACTATACAATCACCAGGATGACTTAAGGACTGATAAAATACTAAGTGTTGAGAAAGGATGTGGAGCAACTGGAACACATCCCCAGAGGAAATGTAAAAATGGCACAGCCACTTTGGAAGAGACAGTTTGGCAGTTTCTTAATGTTAAACATACACACTTACCATATGACCCAGCAATCCCACTCCTAGGTATTTACCTAAGAGAAATGAAAACATATGTCCACACAAAGACTTGTACTCAAATGTTCATAGCAGCTTTATTCACAAGAGGCTGGAAATAACCCAAATACCCAACTACCAGATAATTTATAAACACAATGAGATATTGTTCAATGGTAAAAGAAAAGAATTAATGTTACACACACCAACATGGATGAATCTCAAAAGTATTTTATTGAGTGAAACCCAGCCAGCCAAATATGGCTATCTACTCTATGATTCTACTTACATTCTGCAAAAGGGAAAAGTACTGTGACCAAAAAAAAGAAACAACTATAGTGATTTCTGGCCAAAAACCAGTTGTAAGCAGAGAGGATTGCCTACAAAGTCATGAGGGAACTTTTGAGTTAATGAAAATATTCTATATCATGATTGTGGTAAAGGGTGCATGATTATACATTTATCAGAACTCACTGACTGCACACTTGAAATTTGTGATTTCTGCATCAATTACACCTCAAAAATGTGTTGATTTTAATTTTTAGGAGTACTATAAAAACAGCTGAAAGTTACAAAATACATTTATCAATTTACTGAAAACAGTTAAAGCTAAAATTATGTAAACCTAAGAAGATCATTTACTCTTTTTTATGTTATGAAAACAAAAATAAATGTTTCTCTAATATCTTCATTTCTATTAACAGTGTAATGTGTAACTAAAATGGTAATTCTATAAAGTCACCTTTAAAATATGGTATTTCTTCATTAACAGGTATGTGCAGGCATAAACTCAACTTTGGCATTTGACTTTGGTGGAATTAAATAAAAATCACACATAAAAACAAAAATAAGATGCAATTCATATGGAGATCAATAAAGTAAAACTTTTTAAAGACTTATGACATTAACCCCCTTACCCCCCCCCCAAAAAAAGTTCATTTGCAAAAAAGTAAAATTGACCATATATGCAAATCTCTGAATTCCAAAATTGGGAAATTTCATTTCATCCAAACTTGGCACATTCCACTGGGAAGGTATTACTGTAAAGTTAGACAATAATACAGGAAACTCAATTCCTTCCCAAATTATTCCACAATTTGAAGTCATCAAGCTTCCTTAAGACTGTCTCATACCAACTGTCTTCCTTACCAATGCCTCTTTACCCACTGTGGAGGTTTTAAAACCTGGCCCAAAATTTCTCTGTCATTCTGAGAGGGAGTTTATTGCCCCTCTCCTTTAATGTGGGGCTGTGTAACTACTACTTCATCAGTAGAATATGGCAGAAAAGATGCTATAGTTTCTGGCAGTTTTTACTTCCTGGCTTTGGAGATATTCACTGCCAAGCTAATGAGGATGTCCAGGCCACAGAGAGGTCAAATGTAAGTGTTGCAACTGAAGGCCCAACCCAAAGCTACCATCAACCAACCACCAGAAGTGAGGTACAAGTGAGATAGCCTTTAAGATGACTTCATCACAATCACCATTTATCTGTAACCATATGAAAGACCCCACATGAGACCCACCTAACTGAGCCCAATCAACCCTCAGAAGCAAGAAAGCATTTTTATTGTGTTAAGCCACTACGTTTGGGATTACTTGCTCTAATGCAATAATAAACTAAAGCACCCATATATTTCCTCCTATTCCTAATCAATATCAGAAATCAATACCTATAGAAATGAAAAGCATGTCAATGGAAGTAGATAAAAATCCAAACCACACCACTCTTTACTCTCTCTCCACAAACATAAATTGTCCATAATCTCCAAGCACTGAGAAGTGCTAAGGGAAGGAATGGTCATGCTTAGCCCTATTGCTCCCCCTTTCCATTTTACTTTGGTTTCTATTCCTCCCCTAAAAACTCTTATCAGCAATAGCTAACAAGCAGAGGCATCCCATTCCTTACTCTTAACTCTAGTCCGAAAGTGGCAGTGACAATAAGGGAAACATATTAGTACATTCCTTCTTTCTCTATAGGATGCCTTTTGACATCTCATTTCTTCCATCTTCATCTCTTCTAACCCAGCACTTCAGGAAAAACAACACAAAAGAAGGGAAAGCCCACACTAATCACGGTTCCTCACTAGTTTCCATGAACTCCAGCAATTCTCATTCCCACTCCCTCAGTGGAGTTCTAAAGTACTACTGTCCATTAATAAATTCAGAGCTACCTATTTATGTCTCAAAAAAAAAAGCCCTCCCACTTTCCAATTTCCTTATGAACTAAGTCTTGACACCTTTAAGAGATATGAAAACATGCTTACAGTGTACAATGCAATGTGAACAGAATGTATCTTACCTACTTTCCACAAAAGTCAAATTTTCCACTTTCTAAACGCCTCATGTTAAAGTGACAAGAGTGCAAGAGCAAGTACAAGCATCATTTTGTAGACCGCCAAACACATACAATCTAAGTTCATAATTTTATAGATTCCAATGCATCTAACTATAAAACAGCTCTAGGGAAGCTTTTTCAAACTGGAGTACCCTCCACAGGGGGGCAGAGCAGTGGTGGATGGGGGGTGGGGGAAGAGTGTTGTGGGTATTTCAGAAGCCTGAAATTTCTCCCCAATACCTTGTTTTATGTGTTTGTTTTTAATTTTAATTTGATAATAAAGATTTAATATGAACGTGCCATAAACCATATGTATGGCACCTTATCTCAGTGTACTATCACTGAACATTAGCCCAAGCTTTACTTACAAAATTCCACTAAGGTTTTTCACATTGATGAAAAAGATCAGCAGCAAACTTAGTATGTAAATAAAATGATTTTGCCTAGAGAAGGTGCTATATAATACAAAGCTTAAAATCATTAATTCAAATTGAAAAAGGTATTAGAAACACTGAGCCTTTGGCAGTATAAGCATGAAGTCAAAAGAAGCCCAATATAGGAGGCATTATGGTCATAATAAAATGATCATTTAGAACCTATTACTTAAAGAATAATTCCAGTATAAGGAACACCAGTAGCACCTTGTTAGAAATGCAAAACCTCAGGTTCCACCCCAGGCTTACTAAAATTAAAACCTCCATTTTAACAAGATCCACAAGAGAATCACATGCACATTAAACTTTGAGGAGCACAGATTTAGAACTGACAATACAATATTACCATACTTTACATCACTGCTGCAAATATGAAGTTTAAAAAATTCTGTATTTACTATTTGATGTAAGAGTATTTTTTATTTCATAATTGTGTAAGAGATACACATTTATACCTAGTACACTTAACAGCAGAGTATACAGAGACAGTATCAATCTGTGGGCCAACATTCTCAGTTAACACCTTAAGAAAGGACACAATTTATAATGCTATAAAATAACTGATCAAATGAGCACTTCCAGCCCTCACTGAAAGTGAATTCAAAGTCTTTGTATTCTATAGAAGTAATTCTGGTCCATAATCACTGTTAAAGATATTCCCACCTAATGTACTATGCACAATGCCCAGCATAATCAAATAAATATTAATAAAATTTTGATGCAGGTATCTAGTCTTAGGAGAAGGTACTTCTCAATAACCAATTTGCTGAACACCACCACTAGAATGGTCTGGCTGCACCTATGTACAGAATTACTAGACAACAGGGAAGCAACTGTTGATAAAGATATTGGATACTCTTTATCATCAACCTTGGTACTCAAGAAACAGAAATATACAGCACACACCTGGTCCTTCCAATCTGGACTGCTGTAGGGCAGATTTAATTTCAAAGGGATTTGAAAGATTTAAAATAAATTTAGACAGAATATTTGAAATCCCAGGGCGGTACTCCCATATTTTAAACACATTTCTCCCTTCATCTCCTTACTATATTATTTGTACATAAGTCTATTTGCTATATTAAAATGTAATAAGCTCCTCTGAAAACAGGAAACTCTTCTCTGTATGCCCAATTCACCTCGCTACCTTCTACACCTCGCAACCAGCAGGCAATGTAACACATTCTAATAGGCACTGTTAAATAAAGAAAAAACCCCTATTCAGGAATGGCAAACCACAACTTTCATACAACAGGCAAGGCTCACTAATTTCATCACAGCAGCTTAATAAAAATGGCATCTACTGCTGTAACAATTACTGTACTTTTGATCACAGTAAAACTTCCCTTCCCCAAGAGTAAAGTACATGACATTCCATTTATTTAACACTAGACAAGGACTCTATGTGAATTTTCCAAGTGAATGGAAATATGACACCCTTTAAAACATATTTAATTGGTAAATCTTGCTTATAATTGATTCTGCAACCTACTGAAATATTTACAAACACCTGGGGTTGCTTCAAAATAACAGGGAGAGGGAGGAATAAAGTGAGAAGGATATACAGACAACAAGTTAATCCACAAATCAGTATTTCAAGCTGGGTGATGGACATGTGTGTTCATTAAACTTTTCTATTTTTGTGTGCTTGAAAATTCTCATTACAGAAAGTTTACACTACAATAATCAAAATAAGTTGGTACTAGTATAAGGATAAACATAAAAACCAAAGGAGTAAAATTTAAAGCCCATAAATAAATCTATTCAATCACTGATAACTGATTTGACAGAGGTGTAACACCAATCAATAGGGAAATTAATCTCTTCAACAAATGATGTTAGGGATGTCCACATATAAAGGAATGAAATTCTTACCTCACACCCTACACAAAAACTCAAATTGGTTAAAGACCTAAATTTAAGAGCTAAAACAAGAAAACTCTTTAAGAAGAAAATATAGGTGAATCTTCATGACCTTGGACTTGGCAACAGATTCCCAGATACACCACCAAAAGTACAAGCAACAACAAAATACAGATAGACTGGATTTCATCAAAATTAAAATTTTTTGTAAAATGGACACCACAGTAAATGGTAACCCAAATAATGGGAGAAAATACTTACAAATCATATGTATGGGTTAAGTATTCAGAATATATAAATAACCCTTACAACAAAAAGAGAAACCAATTTAAAAATGACTAAAGGAATTGCACAGACATCTGTCCAAAGAAGATATAAATATGGCCAGTAAGCATATAAAAAGATATTCAACATCATTAATAATCACAGAATTGCCAGTCAAAACCACAAGACCCTACTTCACAACCACTAAGATGGCCATTAAAAAAAAAAATCTGTATGAAAATGCAAAGGCCTCAGAGTAGCCAAAACAATCTCAAAAAAAAAAAGAACAAAACATAGTTAGAGAAGTCAGTTCTCAATTTCAACACCTATTAAAAGTGTGGTACTGCCATCAGGGTAGACATATATAATGGAACAGAATTGAGAGCCCAGAAATAAACCCCAACACATACAACAAGGAATTAAAAAGAGAACCAGTCCTTTTAATAAATGATGATGGGACAACTGGATATCCACTTGCAAATAATGAAGTTGGACCCTTACCTCATACAATATATAAAAATTAACTCAAAATGGCTCAAAGGTCTAAATTTAAGAACTAAAACTGTAAAACTACAAGAAGAAAACATGGTAAATCATTGTGACTTTGGATTTGGCAATGGTTTCTTAATATGACACCCAAAAGCATAACAAACCAAAGTGAAAACAGATCAATCAGACTTCATCAAAATTAGAAACTTGTGTGCTACAAAGGACACCATCAAGAAAGGTAACAACTTCCTATGGAAGAAAATAAAGACAACCCACAGAACAAGAGAAAACCTGGAATAAAGAACTATTATTCCTCACTAACAAAGAACCCAATTTAAAAATGCACAAAGGATCTGAATAGACAGTTCTCCAAACAAGATACACAAATATCAAACAAGCACATGAAAAGATCTTAACATTTTAAAGCCATCATGGAATGCAAACCAGAACCAAAATAAGATACCAATTCAAATCCACTAGACTATAATCAAAAAGTTAAATAATAACAAGTGTTGATGAAGATGTAGAGAAATTGGAACTCTAATGCACTGTCGTTTGGAATGCAAAATGCAGTAGCAACTTTGACAGTTCCTGGAAAAAAGTTAACTGCCTGGCAGTTTCTGAAAAACTTCAGAGTTACCCTATGACCCAGCAATTTCACTCCTAGGTATACATACTCCAAAGAACTGAATACATACACTCACACAAAAACTTGTACAAGGTGTTTTCTAGCAGTATTATTAAAAACAGCCAAAAAGTACAACAACCTGAATGTCCATCAACTGGTAAGTGGGCAAATAAAGTGGGTATACTCGTATCATAGAATTTTAGGACATCTGATTCTAGACTTAGAAGAAATTCAAACTACGGTATCATTACTCACATCTATTAGCTTCACCAAAGCTTAGTACCTGAAACTTAATGACATAAATTTAATTAAACTGAGTTAAAATAAAACTCAATTGTATTTTCAGGGATCACTATACAAAGTTTACAGTTTGAATGAAGTTTCAGAGAGAGAAAAACCAAACAACCATTTTATATCTTAGTGGAAAGTACATTCCTATCACCAAAGGAGATTTTGAAAACCAATGATTGTAAAAAAATAACTGCTACCTAGATGAAAAGTAGGGGTTTCTCTGAAAAAACTTGCATGAAATGGGAAGGAATGAAACGGTAAGTTATCACGGCTTTCACTTTAAACAGGCTCTGAAAAAGGCAGTTACTCAATTAAGGTTAAGGAGGAAAAATTCTCTAAAGAAATTTTGGCACTGATTGACCTATAGATAATGGCTGTCATTTTTCTCTTCTCCCTCCTTTTTAAAGTCCTTAACAATCTTCAACAGTTGCTTCATCAGATGAAGACCTTATGCAGGAATTAATTTTTCTTTAAAAAGTTTCTATTTTGGAATATCAGGATTTCTTAAATCAGGTAGTAGAGCACAGTGAAAACCACAGGCTCTGGAGGCAGAATTGGCTTAATAGCTGAGAGGCTCTAAACCTCTACCACATTATTACGGTAAATCCCAGTTTCTTCTTCTGTATGTTATTCTACAGTTCTTGCATATCTTTCCTTTACTCCTGGATTCTCACACTAATTAGTTTGGGTATTGGTTCTACATTGTTTTCATTATTAAAATCACATAAATATTGTATGTTGTTACTGTTGGGCAGGTAGTGATACAGTAATTACTTAATACTGTTTAATATGGGTTCAAAATACCTGTGTATTTTACATTATAATTTCTCAATAGTACATACTTGTCACAAGTCATATAGGGACGGAAAAGGTGTCATCTGTGCCACTAACTAAAACATTTGAATGCTGCTGTGAGGTCTTTAATTTTCTTCCTACTCTCCCTCTTTACTATTTGGGTATTACAAAACTAATAACCTAATGAGAATTTAGTCCTCACCCTTTACACAGATACTTCTAATAACAAGATTCAGTAAGTTGGTCAGACACAAGATAACTATTTTGAAGAAGCTCCCCTATTCACCAAAAAACAGGAAAACAAAAATTTTTGTACAACAGTAACAAAAATTGCAACATACCTAGGAATAAACAAGAAACATTCTAAAAACTTGAAGAATAAAACGTTATGATATACAATCAATCAAATAAAGCAGCATGTCATATTAATTTGTTCACTGCTGTATGTCCTGCACCTAGAACAGTATCTGGCACTTAGGTGCTTAAGCAGACAATGCATTTCTTGAATGGGATGACTCAATACCATAAAGATGTCAAGTGTACCAACTAATCTAAAAACTGAAAGGGACTCCCAATTAAAATCAATGCTAACAGATTTTTAATAGACCTTGATAAATGTGCCTATTATCTATATATTAAAAAAGTAAATCATAAGTGGGTAAAATATCAAGAGCATTAACATGCCCACATGTCTTAAGCTGTCCTCAAGTCATTCTCAAGCATTCTCAGCCCTTGTTAGACAGACACTAATGATGGTCAAACAACCTGGAAAATGTCTCCCAAATGCCTTTATCTAGTTCAGGAACCCCTAAATCAGCAGTTCTCAAAGTAGTCCCCAAGATTTACTCAAGGTGGTCTAATCTAATTGAGAGGCTTCAGCTAACTGAAGGGGATCAAACTCTTCAAACAATCCTGAGGTTATTATTAGCCTTTTTCATTCTCATTTTCTCAGTGTGTTCCAGAGGCTACAGGATGTGACACTGCTACAGGCTAAGGCAGATGAGAATTAAGTTATCTTCCACTAAGCCAAAAAGTATAGAGGTTTGCAATGTTTAACCATCTCACTCTTCTCATTACTTTTTGAAATGATTATTTAATGTTATTTGTTAATATGTAATGTGTCCATTATTTTTATCTTCAAATTAAGAAATATTTTAAGAACTTTTTAGTTTTAATTTGTTATATCATTAAGTAACAACAGAATTGTTATATCATTAAGTAACAATAGAACTCACATAAGCAAAAACCTTTTTGGTTCCTTAGTAATTTAAGAGTGTAAAGGGGATTATGCTCCCCGACTTCTATAAAGCCATAGTAATCAAGACAATTTGTTACTGGCCCAAGATGATACCCACAGACCAATGGAACAGAATAGAGAGCCCAGATATAAACCCAAGCATATATGATCAATTAATATACGATAAAGGAGTCATGGACATACAATGGGGAAATGACAGCCTCTCAACAACTGGTGTTGGCAAAACTGGACAGCTACACATAAAAGAATGAAACTGGATTACTGTCTAACCCCATATACAAAAGTAAACTCAAAATGGATCAAAGACCTGAATTTAAGTCACTAAACCATAAAACTCTTTAGAAGAAAACATAGGCAAAAATCTCTTGAATATAAACATTAGCAACTTTTTCCTGAACACATCTACTTGGGCAAGGGAAATAAAATCAAAAATGAACAAATGGGGCTACAGGATGCTAAAAAGCTTCTGTACACCATCAGCAGAACAAAAAGGCATCCTAGAGTATGGGAGAATATATTCATAAATAACATATCTGACAAGGGGCTAACATCTAAAATATATAAAGAACTCACACGCCACAACACCCAAAAAACAAATAACCCTATTAAAAAATGGGCAGAGGATCTGAACAGACACTTTTCCAAAGAAGAAATTCAGATGGCCAACAGGCACATGAAAAGATGATTCACATCTCTAATCATCAGAGAAATGCAAATTAAAACCACAATGAGTATCTCCTCACACCAGTTAGGATGGCCACCAACCAAAAGACAAACAACAACAAATGTTGGCAAAGATGTGGAGAAAGGGGAACCCTCCTACACTGCTGGTGGGAATGTAAATTAGTTCAACCATTGTGGAAAGCAGTATGGAGGTTCCTCAAAAAACTGAAAATAGAAATACCATTTGACCCAGGAATTTCACTCCTAGAATTTACCCTAAGAATTCAGGAGCCCAGTTTCAAAAAGATATATGCACCCCTATGTTTTTATCGCAACACTATTTACAATAGCCAAGAAATGAAAACAACATAAGTGTCCATCAGTAGATGAATGGATAAAGAAGGTGTGGTACATATACACCATGGAATATTATTCAGCCATAAGAACACAAATCCTACCGTTTGCAACAAGGATGGAGCTAGAGGGCATTATGCTCAGTGAAATAAGCCAGGTGAAGAAAGACAAGTACCAAATGATTTCACTCACCTGTGGAGTATAAGAACAAAGAAAAAACTGAAGTAACAAAACAGCAGCAGACTCACAGACCCCAAGAATGGACTAACAGTTACCAAAGGGAAAGAGACTGGGGAAGGTGAGTGGGAAGGGAGGGAGAAGGAGAATAAGGGGCATTACGATTAGAACACATAACGTGGGGAGGGGGCACAGGGAAGGCAGTATAGCACAGAGAAGACAAGTAGTGACTCTATAGCATCTTACTACACTGATGGACAGTGACTGTAATGGGGTATGTGGTGGGGGCTTGATACTGGGGGGAATCTAGTAACCACAATTTTGCTCATGTGATTGTATATTAATGATACCAAAATAACAACAACAAAAAAAAAGGAGAGAGTGTAAAGTGGTCCTAGGATCAAAAAGTTTGAGAACTGCTGTTCTAATTACTGACATTTAGTTCCTCAGTTGAACAAGGCTTTGCCCATCTTGTAGATCATTAAAAGACTGGAATAAACAGGATAAATACAATCACTAGGCAAGTAACATCAAAAGGAGCTGCATGGGGTTGGGGGAATCATGGGGAAGACGGTGTAGCACAAAGAAGTCAAATAGTGACTCTGTGGCATCTTACTATACTGATGGGCAGTGACTGCAATGGAGTATGGGGGGAGGCACAATAACATGGGTGAATGTAGTATGCACATTGTTTTTTCATGTGAAACCTTCATAAGAGTGTGTATCAATAACTTAACAAAAATAAATAAAATAAAATTTAAAAAAAGGAGCTGCATGGGCTCTCCAGAGATCACCAGTACAGAAGGCTGAAGAGCTTACTACAAGCTAACAACATAAGTTTATCATCTACTTTCTTATTAATTTATGGCAAACTAAGACTTCTTTCCTTCCTTCCACATAACAATTTCCTCAAGTATCTGCATAGGAACAAGCCAAGAGAACACTGAGAGAATACATTTCTTCTTACTTGACCTAATGTATGCAGGCAGGTTTTTTATTACTTCAAACATATGCAAATAAGAAATACCTTTGTTGAACTAGATTATTGGACTATCTGACACTTGGACCACTCCCTCTCTGGGAAGCTTTGGACTACCTACTACAGTCACAGCTCCCTCTGGAAAGGTTCCTTAAGCAAATCACCACGTTTTCTAGCACATGGGAGGAACCCACTACCCTGACACCAGACTGACTAGTATGAATGTCTGACACTAGGGCAATCATCTTCATCTAAAGGTTAAGCAGCTGTCTCAGAGACACACTGTCACAGTAATAACAGACCCATTATCTGTAGTTAAAAGCAAAGAACAGTGGGGTCCTTACACCAGCTCTGATGTATAGAGCCACAGCAACAAGTAATTTAATGCTGAAAATACACACCAGAATTCTACTGAATCCTGAAAGACCTCCTGGTTGCTGAATTACATCCCACCTCCATATCCAACTGTGGGATAGATAAAATAATTATCTGTCCTCCCTCAGTATATTTTTTGGGGGGAAGGGGGTGGGAGAGAAATCTGTTTTATTAGTCCCATTACTTAATTAACACACCAGATTCCTTATAACCTGAAAAATACAACTACCATACTTGGGGATCAAACAAAAGGGACCTATATGAATAATTGGAGGCTGTGAAAAAAGCTAGATATCTAGATCCTTTTTTCTCTGCACATATCAGTAATAAAATATCCTTCTTACTGTGTAAATTAAAACAAGTCATCACTAGACCACACAAGATCCCATAAGATTCCATTATGTAAAATGATGACGAGGGAAGGTTACAGGAAGAAATTTAAATACTGGCTTTCTATTCTGTATCATATGTAGATATTGAATCCTATCCTTTGTCTCATTAAGTTTCCTCAGTCAACTAAAAACTGTAAGGAAAACTTGTTGAACACCCTATACTAAAGTCTCCTTAAAATTACACAAGCTGCAACAAAATTTTAGAACTCAGTCTTTATACAAAGGTCAGTTACTGATGTAACAGAACATATGCTAAGTAAAATTAGATATTCAGATTAAACAAAATCTAATTTTAAGTGAACATTCAATGGCTAAAAAGTTAAAATAAGGATAATTAAATACTAAGGACATTAAGGATTAAAACAGACAAGTATTTGATGCTTTCTCCAGGAACTGAGAAGTGGCTCAATGTCTTATCTTGATAATAGCAGCAGCCCATTTCTCACCCAATTCAACCTCACCAGAAACATGTTTGGTTTAGGATGGCTGGGAAGGGAAGGGTGGGTCGGATGAGTGTAAATTCTTTAAAAAGTGGGTACCTTTATATAAGAGAGTAAAACTAGGTAAGCATCTCATTTTATACAAAAAACATTAATCCTAAAACAGGACTTTCTCCTCAGTCTATGTTTTGTTCCTTTTACAAATATTCAAAATATCCTTGAAGGAAGACTATTTAAATACACAAAAAGTCAAAGCAAACTAACACAAAGCACTGGAACTTCCCTGCTCCTCCTCCCGCCAAAATCTCTTATATAAAATACCAAACTATAAAAGCCAAGAAGATGGGTCAGAGAGGCCCTCTGCAAAACCCTAGGATTTCTTAGATAAAATGTGAAAGGCACCCAAGCAAAGGAGTTCATGAAGCATTAAAAAACAAACAAAACTTGATATTGGCATATGAGAAAATAAATTTGATTCTCAATTATGTTGTGACCACTTTCCCTTCAACATGAGCCAAAAATAAAGATTACAGATTAATGTGAGAGGAAAAAACTCAGCAGCTTTCCTTCTACACTCCTGAACCAATCATTTAACAACAGGTTCCAGTGTCTACAACTTAAACTTCATATCATCATGAAAGTCCTTACGAATCATAATAGACACTTTTCTCTAATACACAGACAAGAATAATTATCTCCCCTCTGTGTAGTTTTTTCCCCACTGTCAAAGAGCCTGGTAAGTAAAAACTGTAAATAAAATAACACAGACGTGTGGCTTTTTAGATCTAAAGAACAGTTTTCTGTATTCCTGAACTAAACAAACCAACTGTTTAAAAAAATGTTCTTTAATAAGATAATCAATGAAATCAGAAAATGAGATACTTGGTAATATTTAAGAGATCACTGTTATTATTCCTTAGGCTTGATGATGACATTGTGGTTGTGTTTTGTTGTTTCTGTGGCTGCTTTTTCCCCTTAAGGATTTATCTTTCAGATACACCTGAAGGATTTACACATGAAATGATCCTGAAATTTGCTTTAAAATATCCAGCAAGTGGAGGAAACAGGATTGATTATGTGATAACGGCTGAAACAGATTAATTAGGACATAAAGCATTACTACATACTCATCTATTTTTTGTATATGGTTGAAGAAAAAAAGTATCCTGTGCATCAAAACATCCTGTCAAAAGTAGAAAAATTTCTGTCCCACTAAATCCCTCAGAATTCTGCTTATTCTTCTTATTTATCTGGTTTAACAAGTTCTATTCTTCAAACCAATTAACTTCCTCCGAAACACCTGCAACTGAAATACAAGACTCAGGTTGGTGTCCTTTAATTCTACTCGTCAGTTAGGTGAGTGCTCTGTGAGGAAACAATCCACGATTCCAATTTATAATTAGCAATCTTATTTTACTACCCGTTTTGAGTCAAAATGATTAACCATCCAGGTTGTTGGGATTTGTTTTTTTCTTACTCTCCCCTTAGTGTTTGAACTAAATTTGGTGAGTAATATAACAAAGGTGAAAAGTAACAGATGTTCACGCTCAGGAAGGAAACTTTCAATGTGAAGGGTAACAACTTAATTGAAAGTGGCACACAAAAATATTCCAAAAATCTAGGGGTATGTAATTCTACGTACACCGTTACACTTTCTCCCCACCAAGAGCCTTTGAAATGGTTAAAAGGCAGCGACCCTGGTTGGTTTCACCTCCTTTCTCTGGGGAGGGGCTAGAGGGCAAGAATGACCAAAAGACAAGCCGGAAGAAAAGAGAAAAGCATGGAGTCTGGACACTCAACCCTTAAATAACTGGGATACCTAAATTAAATGAAGTTCAAAGAGAGTTAGTTGTTAAACATTTCCCTTTAACCCCAATGTACTTCAGCAGCTCGGAAAGTGGAAACATTGGCTGTAGCTACGTACATTAGATTCGAACTCCCTCCTTTCTGCAAGTATTCACAGATACAAAGATATAAAAAGAACTCTTCTTGACCCTCACCAATAGCAGCGCCGCAAAAAAAAACTCTCTCGCGGACCACGCCGGCAGGGCTACCAGGCCCACAGAAGACACCGAAGAGGGGCCCGAACCCCCAAAACCCACTACCCCGCTCCTCCGGCCGAAGACCCTTCTCTTTCTAGGCCAGGCGAGGGGTGGCACGGGGACCAAGTCTTGGCTGGGAGAACCCGCCAGCGGCCGAGGGCCTCCACGCCCGCCCGGAACTGGGGTTGTGGCCTCGCGTCGCCCACTCTGGGCCCAGGCCCGATGCCCGCGGTACCGGCTTCGAGCCTCGACCCCGGTCCACCCCGCGCCGGCGGGACCGCGAGACCCACTGAGCCGCGCCGGCCGCAGCTGTACGGACCCAGCCACTGGCTACCTGTCTTCGCTCTTGTTTTTCTGCTTCTTCCCCATCGTGTGTCAGCGGCGCTAGTGGCCCCGGTTCGGTCTCTCACAAACCCACAGTCCCCCGGCCGACTTTGGTTTCCGTTCGGCTCGGTTCCCCCCAACACTGCAGCCTCTCGCACCCAGTTCTTCACAGACCGCGCACCGGACAGGGCACATATGGTGTGAGCTCTCAGTACGCAAGCGCACGGCACCGCCGCCTCGGCGTGGGGACGCAGGGCGCGGCTCATCGAGAGCTGCGCTTCGGGTAGAGCGTTCCTAGTTTATTCGCCCGCCAAGGCGGGAGCCCTAGCGCCCCCTGCCCTCAGGCATTCGCCGCGCACCGACGCCTGCAGGGGTCTCCGGATTCTAGAACCCTTAGGGGAGGGACAATGAGATGGAAAAATTTTCACGTCAGCCAGCTCCTAGTCGCGATCGCAGATTTAGGGGATTAGAGCTCCGTTCAGAAGTAAACCTTGGGCTTCCCTTCTACCTCTATACCTTTTTATTCTCAGACGCCCTTAAGTTCAGTAAACAGCCACAATGAACCAATCACAAGCACTCTGGATGTTCCCAAGGGAGATAAATCGAGGACAAAGTTAGGCCTTTCAGTAACATCCATGAATTGTGATGCATAATCACTAGAAAAATAAAACAAAGACACGCCCATTAACCTCCAATGTTAACCTTTACATTCAAAGTAAGAGCAAGTTTGAAAAATTTGTGAAAAGTCATGAGGGAACCTACTAGGGTGGTAAAAATGTTCTATATCTGAATCTGAACGGTGATATTAGGTGTTAACTGTGTCAGAAGTCATCATGCTGTACGTTATATTCAACTTTTTAAACAAGGAGAAAGTCCATGCAAGAGAATGGAAGCTAAGCTGGAGTGACACTTCTGAGCAAGACCATTGCTGTCTAATTTCTGATGTAACATTGAGCTAGCTAAGGCTCAGAGCCTAAGAAAGTCGGGAAAACCACGTCGAACACTAAGAAACTACAACTCCCAGCCTACTTTGCTCCCTCGCTCCGTAGACAGTTTACCGGGAGGGAGGCAAAAAATCGGAAACCTTGGGTTCCGGGCCGCTGGACCAGGGGCGCGAGAGCGGGCGCACGCGCAGAAGCGTTCGCCTCGTGCAAGCCCCTCTACCCCGCCGAACTTCCTTCGGGTGTAGCGGGTTGTATCGCGTGAGGGCCGCAGCCAATGAGGAGGCGGAAGTGACGGCCTGCTCGCCGCTACCGGCATCCTCTGTAAGGGTGAGGCCGGAGTGGACTTCTCTTCTGGAGCGGCTGGTCCCTCGCTTCTCAGGTACCGCCGAGAACTCAGGTGGGACAGAGGTTAGTGAGAAAAAGACCGGCCACCGCGTCGGGGTGCTAATATACACACCGCCACTCAACATCCGGCCCGGGCGGGGGAGGGGCACGGCCCAGACTCCGGTGTCAGTGCGGCGGAGGCGGCTGTGGCGCATGCGCCGCGGCAGGCGTCGAAGTCGGGGCCACCTGAACTTTGTCCTTATCTGTCCCTGGGGTTCAGGGCGTGGCGAGGATATTTTGGGGGAGGTACTCGGGGTGCAGTTATGGATGCGACACCTTAGTTGTTTTGGCCGATGCACGTGGGGGGGGGGAATCAAGGAAATGGTTAGGTAAATTGAGGACATGTCCCCACCACTTAAAGTTGAACTGAAACAAGGAAAGACTCCGAGATTTGTGGTTTGAAGAGTGAAAAAAGTTACCGAATCGCTACATCGTCTCCTTTGCCCTCTGAACGCGGTAACCTCCACCTGCCCCCAAAACAACTCTTGTTAATCGCTTCTGTTTCCCAGTTATCCCAGAATGAAATTCTGAGCTCAGCCTCTAGTAGGAACGGTCTGACACACGTCAGTGCCTTAGTAACCAGTATTCTGTCTCAACCGGCTCCATTCCTGAGGGGCACCCTCTTACACCTTTTTTAGGAGGTAGGGAATGTGAATTCTCTCACTGTATTTGAAGTACAGCTCCTTTAAAATTGTGTAGTAGCATTTTTGAGGTTGCAACTTGTTTTTAGCTCGAATACTTTAGGAAATTTGAACAGAAGCTAGGCGCACGTTTAGTCAATGTTAGTCGGTATTTCTGAGCACCTGCCGTGTTCCAAACACTGCTAGCTCTGCGAATACACAGATGTGGTCAGGTATGCTTTTCAAATACTTTTCCTGTGAAGAAAAATGAATCAGAAGTGAAGTTTGCGGAAGACCTTTTCTCTTCAGTTGAATGTTTAGAGAGGGCCGTTGTGAGCCAGGCTATGTGTCAGAAGCTGGTGCGAATGCGTTCACAGTTTATTCACATTTTTTTAAGGTGCTTCAGTAGGACTTGCAATTATGTATTATAATTGAGATGCAACAGACTCCCGCTTTGATAAGAAAATTATATTAGATTACCATATTTTTGTGACATATAACCACAGGGATACACATAAAACTGCCATCCGTTTGTTGCTGGTAGAAAATAATACATTTCTTTTAAAATATGTAATTGAGATATCCCTTTTAATCTGGATTAGATCTTGTTTTTAAACTACCTTACATAGAGAAGTGATGGAAAAATCAATGTTCTTTTAAATACTTGGAGTGTTACATTGTTTTACAATAAAGTTAAGAGCCGTGAGTGTCAGTAAATCAATACCAATATCAACCCTTGTGGCCTCGTGACTTTTGTTAGGTGACTGGAGAACAGGAATGGAAACTAAAGTTTAGAGAACACCAGACACTGTTCCTTACATAAATTGTATTAAGCTCTCTCAGGAGTTAAATGAAAATTATTTAGGCAGAGACAATGAAAACTTCATCTTCTGCTCCACTCTGCTCTGTATTGAAGCCAAGGTTGATTTAGATATGTATTGTGTAAAACCTCACTACAGTTGAACTTTACCATCGTTCACAGTCATTTCTACTTTGCCTCCCTTTTTCTTTGGTAAAGACCTCTATTGTCACTATGTGTCACTAGATACAATTCCAACTACTCAATTTCTCTCTGGTCTTAAACATTTGTCTTTGCTTTAGTGTAGTAAATACACTAAAAACTAAATTATAAGCACCTGATCTTTGCTCTAAGTAGTTTTTGAGTGGTGTGACTATAACCTAATTGAAAATTAAATTTTAAAAAATTTAAGTAGAAATTCTTAAGCCTAACATAACATGCTCGGTTGTCAGCAGAATACTTTGTGAGGTACAAATTATTATACAGTTGCTAGAATTTTTGAAAATAAGAGAAGACTTTATTGTTTGCACTCTTTTTTTTTCCCTGACTTCATAGATTTTCTCCCCAGCACTAAGGCTGAACTGCACCATTTAGAATGGAAGCTAATGCATCTGTTGACATGTTTTCAAAAGTCCTGGAGAATCAATTGCTTCAGACTACCAAACTAGTGGAAGAACATTTGGATACTGAAATTCAGAAACTGGATCAGATGGACGAGGATGAATTGGAACACCTCAAAGAAAGGAGACTTGAGGCACTCAGGAAAGCTCAACAACAGAAACAAGTAACATCTCTGCCCTGCTTTCTGAAATTGCTCTAACAGTATGCTCCTAACAACTTATATATACATATGCTGTGGTAGTTATATTTCAGTCCTCATTTTTATGGTTTTTAGACTTAAAAGTACATTATCACTGTTAAAAATTTGCCAGGGGAAAAAAAAATGTTTTAAGGACACATCCAAAATTAGCCTGATCTGTAAATTAATCCACAGTCAAGTCAAAAAGAAACAAGTGCCCAAGATCACTTTCTGAGCTCAGGTTTATGTGGCTAAGGAGAAAGTGGATAGGAAGAGCACCAGGAGCATTAGGAGTCAGCGGTTTCCCCCTTCAAGAAGTAGTAAAAGTCTTTGTAATTTAGCTCTGAGCTAAGCAAATGAGGTAAGAGCTTTAAGGTAATTTACATTGAAGAAATTGTTCCAGGCATTTCCAGTATAATATTTAATCATGTGGCTTATTTATTCAACACACTGCATGCTGGGTCACAAAGAAAGGTGGCCACAGCTCTAACTGTGCTGCCTCAGAGTGTGAATGTAGAACAGACTTCTAAATTCTGATCAAAACCAATTGGGTTAAATTATATAAATTGAATTTTGATTTAAAAATGTTTCCATTGGTTCAAGTTACATTGAAATGCATTATCACTGACTCCGTTTCCTCTTTAGTTGGCCTTGACTAAAACATGAGCTTTAGCTTTCCTAAAGAAACACAGAGTTTTGTTTGTGCTGCTATAGTATCTGTGCAATAATTGTTATACCCTCACTGTTTAGAAGAATTGATACAAAAAGGAAAGAATCTTACAATGTCACTCAGTTTCAATTTTTGTATCCTCAGTTTTCTAAAATAGGGTGTGAATTGGGGGGGTGGGACATGGGTGGTGGGTTTTGGAACCAGGCTACTTTTCTTAATACAATGCTAATAATTATTTAAGGTAACATATAACAAGATTCCACCACAAACTCACATTTCATGATCACAATTCATGATCATTTGCTAATGCTTTAAAAAAATTGCCGTTAACTAGGATATTTTTGTAGAAAGACTTAATCAACTGATAATACAGTGAGGAGCATGTATTAATACCTTAAATGAATGTCTAATACCAAAATGAAGTTGTCAGCAGTTAAACAACAGTCTGAATATTTAAGTTGAAAACCTACTGAGGCAGGCACCTTTAATGCTATTTCTATTAATATACAAATCAATTTAAAATGAATTTGTATGAAGTAATTCATGGGGTCTCATTTTAGAGCTTTCATTGCATTTTAGTAGATCTTTTTTATTAAAATGTGTTTTTAGTATCTATAAAGAGGAGTTCAGATTGTATGGTAGTTTTGATTTTCTGATCCATGAGGGTGTTGAAGTCAGTGTATGCAGTGACATAAGCACTTAATAGGCCTGTGCTACTCAGTACTCCTCGGTCAGCCAAGCACCTTCCTACTATATGGCAGCAAGAGACAGGGGACTGAGGTAGGATACAGGAGACAAGGTGAGAAATAAGGAAGAGCCCACCAGATGCTTGGAGGTAGCCACTGAGAACCAGGTGTTGCCCAGCTGCCAGGTAACTTAGGCTGCACTGTGAGCTCTGCCCACCCTGCTTGATGCCATTCAGCAAATCTCTGAAGCACATGCTCTGGGAAAGGAACTATACCAGGAGCAGTGGGGTGTGGTGAGTATCTTGGGAGAGATGCTATATATTGATAAGGTTCGGGGTGGGGGCCTGCTTCCCTCTAAGGAACTTGTACAGGTTCAGGTCTTGGTTAAACACATGAGCATAAACAATGAAAAGAAACAGCTTTTTAAAGAACAAAAAATACTCTTTTTTAAGTGCAGATGTTATGGGTGGGTCAAGAAAGAAGTCATGAAATGTCACATGTCATGAAGGAATTGTATTCAAGAGTTTCAACTGCTTAAAGAAGTTTTACTAAAGAAATGTTCCATAAGGAGAAAATGACAGGGCCTCCTGTGATTGTCATCTCAGTGAAAGCCAATGTGAAATGGATACCAGAACTATTAATGTGGCCTGGGCTTCAATACCTTAAGTCCAGAGGAGGGAAATAGATGGCACTCCTGTGCCTTTCTAGTTGGGCCACTGCTGGAGGGCTGCATTCAGACCTCTGCCACTTTTTAAAAGGACATGGAGGCATTGGACCTTCAGAGAAGAACCAGAAGAGTAAGAAGTGTAGAAATCATTTCATAGGAGAAACAAAGGGAAACGGAGATGTTCAATATGGAGAAGGCAGGACATAGGTAAAGTGTGGTATCTGAAGAGCAGACATGTGAAAGAGAACTCTTCTAATCTTAGCTCCAAGCTGGGATCCGCTGACCAGTGTTACAAAGATACTGCAGTTCACTGTGAAAAGACCTAAAAATTAGCATATCTTCAAATGCCTTTGAATAAGCACATGTTGCAGACATGGTTATTTTCACATTGTCTTATTTTCACAACAGCTCAGTGAAACGGTTTATGATCTCCACTTAACAAATGGGAAAATTGAGACTCAGGATATTAGAATTCATAGCCTAATAAATCTTAAAAACAGTTATCCAAGCCCATGTCCAGTGCTCCTTTTTAATCATGCCAGCTGCCTGAAAAAAGAAACAAGCTTCCAGTTGAGGTGCTAGGATTCCTGCCACAGGAAAGGTTCAAGAAGCTGAAAAGCCGACTGGTGTAGTTAATAAGAGCTGATATGTGATGACTTTGAGATCTATGTTTTCGGGACACCATGTGCATAGACAACTTTTTCTTCCTAGGATACTGCTATTGGTGGCCAGTATATAAAAGGCTCCTGCCTCTCTGAGGTAGTCATCAAAAGCAGACAGGGCTCCAAGCTGCTCCCCTACCCCCCAGAATGACTCACTTTATCTCATGCACATTGTTTTTCAAAGCTTTGTAGTACTTTGGATCAAATGCTTCTGATTTTAGTAGTCTGAGTGTAAAGAGGTGGATGTTTACAGTCTGAGTCTCTTGAGTCAAATTTTTTTTTGAAGTTCTAAGAAAGCATTTATGTTTTAAATTACGAAGACAAATAATTGTCTTAAGTACAAGCCATGCTCTGGAGATAGACACTGCACACAGACTACTTTTGTATTGATACCAGAAACATAAGAAAGTAGTCCAGTAATATATTAACTATACTTCAGCTAAAAAAAAAGTAAAGCAGTAAAAGGAATACATTTCTCTACAAGATGAAACTGACTTCATTATGAAATACTATGGTGATTTAGACACAAAATGTAAAGTGGTACTGAAAGAGATACTTCAATGTGTAATATTTCTGTTTTCTCCAAATTAGGAATGGCTTTCAAAAGGGCATGGGGAATACAGAGAAATTCCTAGTGAGAGAGACTTTTTTCAAGAAGTGAAGGAGAGTAAAAAAGTGGTTTGCCATTTCTACAGAGACTCCACATTCAGGTAACTTTATTTCCATCAGTGACTTTTATACATGAAATCTTTGAATGGATATACACTGACTTAACAGAAAAATTAAAATAAAAGGAACTACTTCCTAAGTCATTTCTTCATACTACTAGAAGTCTGATGTTATAGCTGAACAGTTGTTATTTTGAAGATTAACATATAAACCAGTGATAAAAGTTTAAATGAACATTATTGAAAACCAAGAATATTTCCATAAAAATGGCTATTTTATGAATTTTATTTTCACTAGCTAACTTTGAAAAAATCTTATAAATGTAGTCTGAGTCTTTTTTTTTAAATCAATGCAACAAGAATTACTTTTAGTTTTTTCCCTTTGTCTATGATATAGCCATGATGTTGGGAATGGGGGCCAACTAACTTGAACATGAGCTTTGAATTCAGTCACTCCTCAGATAGCAACTCCTGGGGAGACTGGCTCGACTAAGCCTTTCACCAGAAGCAGGCTTGGCTGGCAGGAGAAGAAAGTGATTTCTCTTAGCCCAAGTCTGCAAACCTCTGTGTGGAGGCATATTCCTTGTAAAATTAAAATAACCCCAAAGAGGTTCTATCTTAAACCAGAGCACTCAAGCTTGTCTTTTTAAGCCCTAAAGTTTGATTAGTTGCCAACATTTAGAAACAGAGAGAGAGCCTTTTTTTTTTTTAACTCTGTATTTCAGAATTAAAATCAGAAAACTTGGTAATAGTAGGCCTAGAATTTAATAAGAAAGCAGTACTCTAATGCTGATTAGCAGCTTCTTAGATGGACATACCTTCCAGTATAGAGTCTCCTTCATTCACTATTGGCTCAGCCCTGCCCTCCTCTCATTTCCATAGCCTGCCTGGACCTTGTCTTAGTCTTACCACCCAACAACTTAGTTATCAGTTAACACTTTTCAGGGATTGATTACCTAGAATTTATTGACCAAGAATATAAAAATGAAAGAAAATACTGAGATAGAAATCTCTTGTAAGGGAAGGTGAGGGAAGGGATTAATTAAAAAGGTAAAAGGGTATCAGACACTCTGCCTTTCTGGTACACTGTCATCTCCCAGTGGCACACATTCCTTAAGTTGCCAACCTTTGACATATGTGATGAGGTAATATATTGATATCATTATCAGTCTATAAGATTGACATTATTTGTTTACTTGTTTATTAGATGTCTTCACCCCTTAGAGTATTAGTTTTGTGAAGACAGAGAGTTTACCTGCATTATGACCCACAGAGCTCAAGGTTCCTTACCCTAGAGCAGCAATGGCTGACACTTCATAGGTGCTCAGTGAATATACCTGATGGATGTAGAAACAGTGCAACACCTGAACTACTTACCTTCAAGCAAAACTGAAAAATCCAAATTTAAATCAATTAAAAAATTTGATTTTACACACACACACAGAGATATATCAAAATTCTTAACACACAGTACACTGAATACTCATATATAAAATCCTGGAACATTCACAATGACCCTTTCAGGTAAATAGGTATAATTTCTTATGTTTCATGTGTGGAGACCAAGACTGAGAGATTTAAGTGACTCACCTATTGTCATCCAGCTACTAAATGATAGGATTTGAACCCAGGTTTTATGCCTAAAGCTATTTTAACTACACCACGACTGTTGCTTCTATATTATATTAAGTGAATTGATAAATGGTATAATCACAGACTTATTTTAAGATAGGTTCTGTATTATTCCAGTAAAATCATAAAATTGATTTATGTACAAATTTTTAAGAACATATTTCTCATATAATGCTTACTTTATCATTTGTTTTTCAAAAACCATTTCTAAATTTGTTCTCTCCAGTCATTTTTCACTAAAACCTCATTGCTCTACTACATGGGTGATACATGAAAAGATAAATTCAGAGGGATAGTAATAAGGCATCAAGGTTACAAGAAACTTGCTGGAATCAAATCTAATTTGGGAAAACCATACGAAGAAGTGCCCAAAAAGCTTGCTAGTAAAAATCACTATGAAGCATTTGGTGTCTTAGTCTTCTAAAGCAGTAGTTCTCAAACTGTGTTAGGCATGAGAATCACCTGCTCGTTTTTCAACGCAAAGGGAATTTTGGTTCATCTGTACATTTTAAAAGTTGATTGTAATGTACAGGTACAGTTAAGAATTGCTGAAAAAAATTATTACAATAGTCTCAGAAACACTAGAGGAGTGACTAGTTTAGAATACATTTTAAAGGAAATGTCACCTCTGCTTTATTTCTCAGTAGAAGATGACTTAATAAAAGTTAGGACTAGTATTCTTCATTTCATTAGAGTCATAATGACCATTTTATAGCCCTGAACATTAATATGTTTCTTTGTCGCTGACAGTTACACATCAGAAGAGTTTCTTCTCAGTAACACCTTCCAGGTTTCATAATGACTTCCAAGTATGGCATCATATATACATTTCTAATTCTGAAAAGTCTGAGTTCTGTTAAGTTGATACTTGTCACCATTTAGGTTCCCTGTGTGATATATCAGGAAATGTGCATAAGAAGAAATGACAATTTTTGTTCTTACCATGGATATGACAGTTTCGTGAACCATTTATGACTTAAGGCATATATTTAATGTTTTGCTTTTTATAAATAGCATTAGGGCAAATCTGACTTTCTAGAATATTAGGTTTTTCTGCATCTCATACTCAGGCAGCTAACCTATGAAATAAATGGAAATGAGATCATCTGACACAAACATAAGTGGGCTGCCAAATTTTGAGACAAGGAAATACTATAAAAATTAGGTGCACTGTAATGATACCTATTTTTAAAAAGAATTCTGAAATCTGTTTTAGCTTTCGATTTTCTATGTGTTGTCATTTGCAGGTGTAAAATTCTAGACAGACACTTGGTGATACTGTCCAAGAAACATCTTGAGACCAAATTTTTGAAGCTGAATGTGGAAAAAGCACCTTTCCTTTGTGAGAGACTGCGTATCAAAGTCATTCCCACACTAGCACTGGTAAAAGATGGAAAAACACAAGATTATGTTGTTGGATTTAGTGACCTAGGAAATACAGATGACTTCACCACAGAAACTTTAGAATGGAGGCTTGGTTGTTCTGATATTCTTAATTACAGGTAACTCAGCAAAATAATAGATTTATTTTAATTCACATATTCAGTTGATTTTTTTTTTAGAAAGGATCTTTTTATTTTATCATTTATTTTATGAAACCTAAGATGATCTGGCTGAGATGTAGAAAAACTTCTTTAAAGGGAAAATATATTTCTTAAAGTGTACAATATTAGCATTATCTTAACAGCAAAATTAGATAAAATTGAGTTTTGACATACACTCAGGTATAAAAGTTTTCAATCTAACAGATCCTATTGAATCTAATTCTGTATTAATCTGCAAATCCAAAATGATTCTCCAGATTGATTGATACTTGATTTAAACTAGATTACTCAGATTGACAATGACTTACTTTTAAATGTATTTTTAACATAGCTATTCCTATCTCAATTGTAGAATCTGATAAAATATATAAAATCTCATTTCTAAGCATAGTTTAAATTACTATGGGGACCAGTCTCAGTTTGAAAACAATCTAAAATCCAACTTATATTTTCATTCATCCCTTTGTCTACTTCTCCAGAAAAATAATTATAAACTCCACAAATCAGAGTATATTTTGCAAAAGTAACAGGCAGAATTGTGTAGTTATCATTCCACAGCCATAGTGCCTTTGTCTCATCTTTTCACACCCTCTCCTCGCTTTTCTGTGACTTGTCTCCTACACATGCCTAAATCATCCCTACATTATAGAATTGATCTGGGAGTTTAGGTTTTATTTTCTTAATATTAAATAAAATTATTTTGAAGTGATTTCAAGCTTTAGACAAGTTGAAAACTAGTACAAAGAGTTCTCATATGCTCTCTAACCATATTCCCCGATGTTAAACATTTTAAATTTGCGTTATTATTCTCTTCCTAGATTAAGTACATTGTTTTTCAGAGCAATTTTGGTGGAAGTTGTAGATCTATTATCCTTTTACTCCTAAATATTTCTGTGTGTATTTCCTAAAAACAAGGACATTTTCTTATATAACTATAGTACAATTATTAAAACAGTACGTTGTAATTTACAGACTTTATTCAAGTTCTAGTGTCCCAAAAAGCCCTCCATACCAAAAAAAAAAAAAATGTATTGCATGTAGTCACTATGTTTTTAGTTTCCATTAACCTAGAATTACTTGTTACCCTTCCTTTGTATTTCAGTATTTTGACTTTTTTTTTTAAAGAGTACAAGCTAGTTATTTTATAAAGCATCCCCCAATGTGGGTTTGTCTAATGTTTCAAGGTTAGATTCAGATTATGCATTTTTTCACAGGAATATAATAGAAGTGATAGTGTATTCTTCTCAGTGCACTACATCAGGGGGCAATGTGATGATTTATCACCTTTCTGATGGTGAAAACTGACCACTGGCTAACCAGTTGGCAAACAGGCCAAATGGTGATTTGAGGAATAACTTTTCCATATACCACACTAATTTACTTTTTACATTTATTTATATTAGAAAGGGCTATGTATTATTTTATTAAGCAGGTTATAGTTTGTTAATCTTATTTAATGCCCAAATTGCTCTAGATTTGGCCAGTGAGAGCCTCTTTCATGCTGGCTTCTGTGTGTCTCCATAATTCTTTGAGCACTCTCTTTCCGGGGTGAATGGATGTTTTAGGTGGGGCTCATGTTGTACCATCCCTAGAATTGGCTATTTCTCCAAGGAGCCGTGGTTCCTCTCAGTGTTAAATGACATTTTAAAACCAAGAAATAGGTGCTAGAAATATCCCCAGATGTTTCTGAAAGAAGAAATTGTCTCATTTATTTCTCAAGCATCAGTGAAAAGAGTTTCATACCAATTCCAGGTTAATGATAATGAATTCCATGTGTTTTGTTGATGTCTGTGCAAAGAAAGAAACATTATCAAACAAGTCATAACAGGCTAACAAATAGAGCACCATTTTCCTGTGACATTTTCACAGTGAAAACAATCTAATACAGTTTCAGCATACCCAAAACAGATGAAAAATCTTTTATTTCCTTCTATGCTTTTCAGTCAGAAATTCTGTTGATACATCCTGTGAAATGTTAATCAGTAATTAATGATAAAAGAGAAAACAATGATATGAAATGTTTAGTAGTATACAATAAGGTTTAAAACTATTAACCATCAGTATGGATAATTTACCTCTTCCTTTACACCAGCATTTTAAGAAAGTTTTATTCTGTTCCCTATGTTACAGTGAGGAAGAAAAGATAGATTTTTGTGGCAGTTTAAACCAACTGTACTGAGTCATAAAGTATACCAATTGTACTAAATCATAAAGAATAAATGTTTTTCAAATTTGCTTTATTTTTAGTGGAAATTTAATGGAGCCACCATTTCAGAGCCAGAAGAAATTTGGAACAAACTTCACAAAGCTGGAAAAGAAAACTATCCGAGGAAAGAAATACGATTCAGATTCTGATGATGATTAGAGATCAGTTATTATTCTCTGTAAATTGTCTTTTTATTTCTGGCTACTTCAGAATTAAATGTGTTGTCTGAATTCTGTTGATTTTGATACATTAGTCATTTAATGGTCATATTCTAGAGTTTTGTACAGTTGCCTCACATTGGAAAACATCTTTAATTTTTTCTGTGTGGAGCTAATGTTTAAGTTGAGGAAAACTTGTAAGTTGTTAAATTATATGGAAAGGGTGTGTATTCTTCATTTTTGAGACTGATTTTATCACAGTATGAGCCTTACATATTTATACCATTCACAGTTGTGTTTTTTTTAATCTACTGGATTGGAAATAGAAACTCAGTGAACTATTCCAGGACTAATTCTTATGCAGCATTACTTACTTTATACAACAGGTCAAGTAACATTTACTGGTGTAAAAGACTGCACTTGTAATGAATTACACTCTTTACTTCTGGAATATATTTAAGTAACTATTAAAGGATTGCTTGTTTATTCTGTATGCTGCATGTTGGTATTGAATCATGTGGTGGCAGCAGGAAGCTTTTTCAGGTTGTGAACATATTGCCTCATTAATAGGGTCCTGATTGCTTGTATTTTAAGACATGCATCAAAAAATAATCAGGAAGCACTTTTTGAATGGTACCATGAGGAGATCTACAGACTCCTTAGTAAAACAAACGACCTTAACTGATAAATATTATATTTTAAAAATATTCAAGTCTCTAAAAATTGTCATAAGAGCATACAGCAAACAAAAACATTTATTCAAGAAAATACTACCCATGGTATAGTTGAGTCTGTGGTATTTGATCCATGACCCCAACCCTTCCCTGCAGCTCCCAGTCTCTGCCTACAGTTTCTCCCTGTGAGAAGCAGACTGCCACCATTTCTCATCCTTCCAAACTCTGTGGCAGTAGGTCTATTCAAAGCAACAGGAGCAAAGAGGTCTGGAGCTTCCTTCCTCTACCCAGTTCCCACTTATAGGACAGATAGTCTACCCCAGGAATGACAGGTCAAGAATACTCTTCCCTAATCACAATTACCCCAGCTTATGAGTAGGTCGGAGGCAAGCAGAGAATAACAGAATGTCAGAATAAAAATTGAAAAAAAATATATTGAAAATGGAAAAACCACTCATGGTGCAAGAAAACCCCATTAACTGACAACTGACTTACTAGAAATAATAAGAGGCCTGAAAGCAGTTTTTGAAATGCAATGTGCTAGAAAAAAAACTTTTCAATGAAGAATCTTTTATCTAGCAAAACTTTCCGAAGTGGAGGCAAAATGACATTGAGATTTTAAGAAGGCATTTGTAGGAAATCAACCTTATAAGAAATTCTGAAGAAGTTTTTTTTTTAATTAAGGTATTGTTTATACACAGTCTTGTAAAGGTTCCACATGAGCAACATTGTGGTTTCAACATTCACCCATATTATCAAGTCCCCCTCACCAACCCCATTGTAATCACTGTCCATTAGCATAGTAAGATGCTATAGAGTCATTGTTTCTGAAGGAAGTTTTTCGAGCCAAAAGGAAGTGACACCACAAAGTAATTCAAATCCTCATAAAAAAACAATGCCAATAAAGGTAATTATGTAGGAAATTATTAAAAACATTGTAATGAACTATACTTTTTCAGCTGATTTAAAAAGCAATCTATAGAACTGTGTTGCACCTACATTTGTGACAACACTAAAAAGCAGGTGAGAACAAAACTTTCAATAATGAATATATACAGGAAAAAACAAGAAATGGTAAATAGATTAATATAAAAACTATGTACTTGCTCTTTCAGCTATTCTAAAAGTATTACAGTAATATACTGATATTTTTAACATAATATGCAGTATATCTAATACCAAAAGGAAGGAACAGCTTTGAAGGAGTAACATTTCTCTTATTTCATCAGAATCAAAATAGTATAAAGCTGAAGTATATTCTGACAAGATGTATACTGTAAGGCCTTGAGTAACCACTAAGGAAATCAGAAAAAATGATTTAAATCAAAATATTACTCTACAAAAAAAGAACAAACAAAAAATATATGAGGAAATAAAATGGTATGCATAAATCAAACCATATATATAAATAGCAAATTATATGTGAGTGGACTAAATAATCATTAGGCAAGTGTCAGGTTGGATTACAAAAATAACATCCAACAGTATGCTGTCCTCAGGAGACACACTTCAGAATCAAAGGTACAGTGTAAAAGTATCATGCAAATAGCATTCAACTAGAGAACTGGAATAGCTAGACAAACTTGAAAATAACTTATTAGACAAAGAGCATCATTTTATGATAAAAGAATCCACCAAGCTGTAACAGTTGTAACAGCTGCATCTCAAAATAGAGTCCATAAATTTTTCACAGTTCTGTATTTTGCTGTCAGAATTCTGAAGCAAAATTTGAAAGAGTTTGAGGGGAGAACACACAACTCAGTAATAATTGCCAGACATGACCCTACTTCCAATAAAAAGAAAAACTAGGCAGAAGATCAAAAGAAGCATTGAACAGCACTATAAGCCAATTACACCTAACGTATCTGTCTAAAGAACATTCACACAGCACAGTTCTCAAGATCATATGGTACACTCTCCAAGATAGAACATACACCAGATCACTAAACAAGTCTCAATAAATTCAGAAGTATTGAAATCATAAAATGTATCTTCTCTGATCACAATGGGATAAAGTTAAAAGTAACAAATCTGGGAAATTCAAAAATATATAGAACTTAATGCACTCCAAAATAACCAAAGGGTCAAAGAGAAAATTACAAGATAAACTAGGAAATCCTCTGCAATATATGAAAATAAAAATGTAACATACCAAAGCTTACAGAATGCCCCGAAAGCAGTATTTGCAGGACAATTTATAGCAGCCAATACCTATTAAAAGATACAAAGATTTCAAATAAATAAATCAGCTTAAAACTTTGGGAAAGAACAAACTAAACCTAAAACAAACGGGGAAGGGGGGAAACTTAGAACAAAGAAAAGCTGTAATAATCAAGACTTAGTGCAGGCATGAAGACAAACATACAGATCAATGGAATAGAATTGAAAGTCCAGAAAAGGAACTCATATTTGTCATCAATTAATATTTGACAAAGGTGTCAAAACAATTCAAGTGGGAAAGAAGAACCTCTTCAACAAATGATGTTGGGACAACTAGATAATCACCAGTAAAAGAATTAAGTTCATACCCTACCTCACACAATATATACAATTTAACTCAAAATTGATCAGAGTTAAAACTATAGAAAATCTAAGAGGAAATCTTCATGGACTTGGTTTAGGCAAAGCATTCTTAGATGCAACACCAAAAGCACAAGGGACAGAGATAAAATAGATGAATTGGACTCATCAACATTAAAAACTTCTTGCTGTAAGTGATACCATCAGAATGAAACAATTCACAAAATGGGAGAAAATAATTGCAAATCATATCTCTCATAAAGGACATGTATCGAAAATACATAAAGAATTTTATGTAAATAGCTGGAGAAAAATACAAATACCCCCCAACTAAAAAACAAGCAAAAGATCTGAATAGACTTTTCTCAAAGGAAATGTTCCAGTGGCTGATAAGCAAATGAGAGGGTACATAAATTATTAGCCATCATGAAAATGCAAATGAAAACCACAATGGCATCCCACTTCACATCCAATAGGATAATTGTAATTAGGATTATTAGTAATCCGGATAATTTTAACTTAAAACGACAATAACGAGTATTGGCAAGGGTGCATAAAAATTAAAACATTCATTCATGCATTGCTGTTGGGATTCTAAAATGGTGCAGACACTTTAAAAAAACAGTTTTTCAGTCTTTTAAAAAGTTATAGTTACCATCTGACAATTCCACTCAAGTGTAACTAAAAATATATATTCACACAAGAACTTGTATGCAAATGTTTATAACAGCATTATTCATAAGAACTAAGTAGCAGAATCAGCCCCAATGCCAATGCATAAAATGTGGTATATCCAAACAAGGGAATATTATGTGGCCATGATTAGGAACACAGTACTGATATGCACTGTAATATGGGTGAAACTTGAAAACATGCTACATTTAAGAATCCCATCACAAATGACCGTACATTGTATGATTCCATTTATATGAAATATCCAGAAAACTAAGATCTGTAGAAACAAAGTAAATTTAGTGGCTGAATGAGTGGATGAGGGTTGTCAGGGGATGGGGAGTGGTGAATATTAAGTATGGGATTAGGGGGAGGGATGATGACAGTGTTCTAAAATTGACATGGTAGGGTTTACAGAACTCTGAATATATTAATTTATGCCATTTAAAAGAGTGAATTGTAGAGAGGTGGGTCCAAGATAATGATGTCGAAAGAGCCTAACTCCATCTCCTCCCATATATACACAAAACCTATACCTACATTTAGAGCAAATACTCCTGAGGAAGACCTGAGGGCTTAGTGAACAGATTCTGCACAAGGAGGAAGAGAGAACCCATATAAAAAACAGCAGGAGAGACCATGATACGGTAATGTGGAAACCACACCCCCACCCAAATGCAGTGACTTCAAAACAGAGGGATACCACTGAAGGGTTTGCACACTAATATTCATCTGTTCTGACGCACAAGAAAAAAAATATGGTTAAAAGAGTAAATATACTGTAAGTAAAGGAAGCCAACCTACTAACTCTGGAATCTCCAAAACAGTGGTATAAAACTATCAGAACTCTCTCTAAGATTAGAGGTGCTGGCAAGCAACATTGTTTGTATTCTCAACACACATTGATTGTATTAACAGGGGTAGGGTCCAAATTCCCATGCCAGCTCCAGATGTCCCCTGAGGCAGCCCCCAACCTGAGCCCAAAGTTGTCTACCAGTGATCTGGCAGTCCCAAGTGGCACAAACACAGTACACACTGGGACTCCTCCAGCCTTTGCCCCTCTGGACCCCACCCTCACTATCAGGACACCTCAGCCAAGCATACAAGCAGACTCTCTGGCCTGAGCCCCCCCTGCCCCCAACCAGCTAGACAAAGCCACCAGGCACATGCAGTCTACCTGAAGGATGTTTGAACACAAGGTAACTCCAGGACAGGGAGAGGTAGCACTTCTACTAATGCATAGAAATAAACAGAAAGTCAAAACAAATGAGAGGACAAAGAAATGTGCTCCAAAAGAAAGAACAAGATAAAATTTCCAAAAAAGAACTAAATGAAATAGAGTTGAGCAATCTACCTGATAAAGACTTCAAAGTAGTAAGTAATGATTATAAAGATATGCACCAGACTTAAGAGTAGATGAACTTGACAAGAACTTCAACAAAGAGATAAAAATAATTAAAAGGAATTAGAGTTGAACACAATAAATGAAATGAAAACTACACCAGAGGGAATCAAAGCAGATGAGAAGATGCAAAAAAATGGATCAGTGATTTTGGAAGACAAATAATGGAAAGCAATCAAGCTGAACAGCAAAAAATTTCAAAAAATGAGGCTAGATTTTCCCACCTCTGAGACAACATCAAACATACTAACATTTACATTATAGGACTCCCAGAGGGAGAAGAGAGAGAAAAGGGGTGCAAAAAAGAAATAATAGCTGAAAACATTTCTAACCTGAAGAAGGAAATAGACATCCACTTCCAGGAAGCAGAGACAGCCCTAAACAAGATGAACCCAAGGATGTCTACAACAAGACATATAATAAAGAAAATGTCAGAGATTAAAGATAGACAATCTTAAAAGCAGAAAGAGACAAGGAAGAGTTTATATACAAGGGAAACCCCATAAGGCTATTGGCTGATTTTTCAGCAAAACTTTACAGACCAGAAGGGTGTGGCATGACATATTCAAAGTGTTGAAAGGAAAAAACCTACAACCAAGAATACCTCACCAGCAAGCTTATAATGCATATCTGAAGGATCAAGAGTTTTCCAGATAAACATGTTAAAGGACTTCACCATCACTAAACTGGCCTTGCAAGAAATATAAAAGGGACTTTTGTGAGAGGAAAAGGCCATAACTAGAAACAAGAAAATTACAAAAGGAAAAAACTTCAACAGTGAAAGCAAACTTATAGTAAAGATAGTAGATCAATTCTTAATAGCCAGTGTGAAGGTTAAAAGACAAAAGTAAAATCAATTATACCAAAAAATTATTTAGGGAATCACTAAATAAACAGGTTTAAAATAAAGACATCAGTAAGAGAATGAAACTGGATCACTGTCTAACCTCATACACAAAAGTAAATTCGAAATGGATCAAAGACCTGAATGTAAGCCATGAAACCATAAAACTCTTAGAAAAAAACATAGGCAGAAGTCTCTTGGGCATAAACATGAGCGACTTCTTCATGAACATATCTCCCCGGGCAAGGGAAACAAAAGCAAAAATGAACAAGTGGGACTATATCAAGCTGAAAAGCTTCTGTACAGCAAAGGACACCACCAATAGAACAAAAAGGCATCCTACAGTGTGGGAGAATATATTCATAAATAACAGATCTGATAAAGGGTTGACATCCAAAATATATAAAGAGCTCATGCACCTCAACAAACAAAAAGTGAACAATCCAATTAAAAAATGGGCAGAGGAGTGGAACAGACAGTTCTCTAAAGAAGAAATTCAGATGGCCAACAGACACATGAAAAGATGCACCACATCACTAGTCATCTGAGAAATGCAAATTAAAACCACAATGAGATATCACCTCACACCAGTAAGGATCACTACCACCCAAAAGACAAACAACAACAAATGTTGGTGAGGTTGTGGAGAAAGGGGAACCCTCCTACACTGCTGGTGGGAATGTAAATTAGTTCAACCATTGTGGAAAGCAGTAGTATGGAGGTTCCTCAAAAAGCTCAAAATAGAAATACCATTTCACCCAGGAATTCCACTCCTAGGAATTTACCCTAAGAATGCAGCAGCCCAATTCGAAAAAGACAGATACACCCCTAAGTTTATCGCAGCACTATTTACAATAGCCAAGAAATGGAAGCAAACTAAGTGTCCATCAGTAGATGAATGGATAAAGAAGATGTGGTACATATACACAATGGAATATTATTCAGCCATAAGAAGAAAACAAATCCTACCATTTGCAACAACATGGATGGAGCTAGAGGGTATTATGCTCAGTGAAATAAGCCAGGCGGAGAAAGACAAGTACCAAATGATTTCACTCATATGTAGAATATAAGAACAAAGGAAAAAGTGAAGGTACAGAACAGCAGCAGACTCACAGAACCCAAGAATGGAGTAACAGTTACCAAAGGGAAAGGGACTGGGGAGGATAGGTGGAAAGGGAGGGATAGGGGGGGAAAAAGAAAGGGGGCCTTACGTTTAGCATATATAATGTGAGGGGGGCACAGGGAGGGCTATGCAACACAGAAAAGGCAAGTAGTGATTTTACAGCATTTTGCTATGCTGATGGACAGTGACTAATGGGGTATGTGGGGGGGACTTGGTGAAGTAGGGAATCTGTAAACTTAATGTTCCTCATGTTATTGTAGATTAATGATACCAAAATAAAATTTTTAAAAAGATTGTAAAAAATAAATAAATAAATAATAAAGACAGACATCATATGCATAAAACTTGGAGGAGGGGGAGTAAAAACAGAGTGCTATTAGAATGCACTCAAACATAAGCAGCTATCAACACAAACTACTATGTATGTAGGACATCATATATGAGCCTCATGGTAACCACAAACCAAAAAGTTACAATAGATACACAAAAATAAAGAGAAAGGAATCTAAGCCTAACACTAATGAAAGTCATCATGCACAAGGGAAGAGGGCAAGAAAAGAAGAAAGCATCAGAAAAGAACTACAAAAACAAGCAGAACACATTCAAGCAAATGGCAATAAGTACATACCTATCAATAATTACTCTAAATGTAAAAGGACTAAATGCTCCAATCAAAAGATATATGGTAAATGAATGGATAATAAAAACCCAAGACTCATCTGTGTGCTGCCTATAAGAGACTCACTTCAGACATAAAGACACACATAGATTGACAGTGAAGGGATGGGAAAAGATATCATATCCAAATAGAAATTTTTTAAAAACTGGAATAGCAGTACATATATCAGACAGAATGGACTTTAAGCCAAAGATTGTAACAAGAGACAAAGAAGGACATTATAGTAATAAAGAGTTCCAGCAAGAAGATACAACAATTATAAATATCTATATACCAACAAAGGAGCACCTAAATACATAAAGCAAACATTAACAGGCACAAAGAGTAAAATTAACAGTACTACCATAATAGGGGACATTAATGCCACACATACATCAATCAATAGGACATCCAGATGGAAAAATCAACAAGGAAAACAGTAACTTTGAATGACTCATTCAACCAGACTTAACAAGGTATGTATGGAAACATTCCACCCCAAAACAACAGAATGCACATTTTAAAAATATGTACATGGAGCATTCTATTGGATAGTTCACACGCTAGGCCACAAAAAAAGTCTAAACAAATATAAGACTGAAATCACATCAAGAATCTTTCCAAACACAATTGTATGAAACTAGAAATCAATCACGAGGAAAAAAAATGGGAAAAAAACAACAAAAATATATGGAGGATAAACAAACAAATGGGTTAACAAAGAAATCAAAGCAGAACTATTTAATACCTGAAAAAATAGAAATGAAAATAGAAACACAATGGTTCAAAATCATTTCTAAGAAGGAAGTTTACATCATTCCTAAGAAGGAAGTTTACAGCAAAATATATCAGACAAACAACCTAACCCTTCACCAAGAGGAATTAGGGAAAAAAAGAACAGTTAAAGCCCAAAGTTAATAGAAGGAAGGATATAATCAAGATCAGAGTGGAAATAAATAAGATACAGAAAAAAAATAGAAAAGATGGGTGAAACTTGTCTTTGAAATCCTTTTAGCTAAAGTCACAAAGAAGAGAGGAGAGGACTCAGATAAATAACATCAGAAATTAAATAGGATAAATTACAACTGACATCACAGAAATGCAAAGAATTATAAGAGATTACTATGAAAATGTACATGCCAACAATTGGGCAACCTAGAAAAAATCAAGAAATTCCTATAAACATATAATCTTCTAAAAATGAACCAGGAAGAAATAGAAAAATCTGAACCAATTGCCATTAATGGAACTGAGTCAGTAATCAAAAATTCCCCAAAAATGAAATTCTAGTACCAGATGGCTTCACAGGTGAATTCTACCCATACTAAAGAAGAGATAATAGCGATCCTTCTCATGCTATTCCAAAAAACTGTAGAGAAATTAATGCTTCCAAACTGATTCTACATGGCAGCATTACCCTCATACCAAAACCCAATACACTACCAAAAACAAAAATTTACAGGCCAATATCCTTGAACAGAGATGTAAAATCCTCAACAAAATATTGGCAAACTGAGTTCAATGATACCTTAAAAGGATCATTCACCACAAGTAAGGATTTAACCCAGAGAGGTAAGGATGGTTCAATACATGCAAATCAATCAATGTCATACACCATATTAACAATAAGGAGGATAAAAACCATATCTCAGTAGATGATCATCTGAATAGATGCAGAAAAAGCACTTGACAAAATCCAGCACCTATTTATGATAAAAACTCTCAACAAAATGGGTATAGAGGGAACATACCTCAACATAACAAAGGCCATATACAACATATCCAAGTTAACATCATACTGGTGAAAATCTAACAGCTTTTCCTCCAAGATCAGGAGCAAGACAAGATACTCACCACTTTTATTCAACATACTACTGGAAGTTCTAGCCATAGCAATCAGACAAGAAAAATAAAAGGCATCCAAATTGGTAAGGAAGAAGTGAAACTGTCACTATTTGCAGATGGCATAATACTATATATAGAAGACTTTAAAGACATCACCAAAATACTATAAGAATAAATTAATTCAGTAAATTTGGAGGATACAAAATTCATGTGTGTAGATACCCCAGCAGTTAACCTCGCTGTAATTTAGTTCCTGCTTAAACTTAATCTATAGCCAAAACCAATCTAAGAGAAAAAGAACAATAGGTGCTGCATCTTGGAATCTGGTGTGAGTCATGAAAGGTCAACCAATTAACATACCTTCAAGCCGGGCTGCTGCAGGGCTCTGAAACTGGCTCTTGGGAATTTGTTTTTTATATTCCTTACTGCCCAGACCAGTTCTGCCAGTTGACCCAACTCTTGAATCTTTATATGACTATTGAGATTGGAAAACTCACTTGTCTACTTGATTAATGTTTTTCCACTTGCTCTTTTCAGCTTCTAGATTAGAGGTACCTCTTTCTCAGAGTGTGGTTAAAGAACTGCTCTGCCTTACTGAATGAAAACTCTTCTAGGCAAGACCATTTTGGGGCTGTGATCAAAGAGAGACTGGGGGCATAGCAGCAAGGAATGTGGATCTAAGCGAGGGCGGTACCAGAGGAGATGCTGGCAAAGAGTTGTGAGAGATATTTGGAAACAGGGCACAATACAGGGATTGCTTGGATGTAGTGCTCAGGTGAAGGAGGTGGGGAGGAGCGGTGGGGCGGAGTAGTTGAAAACAACTCACATGAGTAGCTCTTTTTAACCCTAGATTGGTGGTAGTAAGGTGGGAAGGGAAGAGAATGCAGTCTGATGGAGATGGACGAAGAGGAATTACGAAGAAGGAAAAAGAAAGCATTTAAAGAGAGAGGAGAATGAAAAACATTTACAGAGGAAGAAGAATGAAAACTAAGGGAAGAATTTGAGAAAGGAAGACTTGATTGGCAGTTTGAATGCATTGTGAAGGGCATCAGCCATCAAGAGAGCTAATTCCAAGATGCAGTCAGGACAAAAAACATATTTCATTACCCCAAATTGAAAAACATGGTCTGATGCCAGGTTTTGATTGATTTACACACTTATTTATATGCAGTCTTTCAATGGTCCAAAGGTAATCACATTTATTTAATGAATCATGTATTGTTAAAAATATACACTTTGGAAAACCCATAATGTACTGTTACCATTTGATTGCGACAGAAGCCAGTTATTCAGGGATTTTAGAAGTGAAATGAGACAAAAGGAGAGAAAGGTTAAGGGATATGAATAGAGAAATTTAGAAGGATGAGACAAGTCACTCCTCACATTCTTAGTGGCAGGCTGCAACTCTTAGGAGGATCTGAGGTACCCAGCAGAGGTCAGGATGGCCTCCAACTTTACATGGACTTTTTCATGGAATAATCTGGTAGGAAGTGACCTGCACAAATTTCAATCAGGCTAATAATGACTTTGATAGCTGATCTGCTGAGAGAAGGTACTTTTGAACACAGACATTTGGGAGTAACGTTAAAAACGAGTGAATTTGCACAACCCAATTACTATATTCTAAATGTCTAGCAGAAAAGTGGGAGAGACTTGATTTGGCAGTTTTTTACCATCAATTATACTGTTAATTGTTTTTTTGGTTACAAAAATAACAAGGTAAGCAAAAGTCAATCAATATAGAAAATATGAAACATGACTAGTAGAAATGTCATGTATCCCATTTTTCATTAATAACCTCCTTCAAAATTTACATCCCTCCCCCAATTTTTGTTTCATAAACATATACTAACATTTGTTCTCATAAAAATGGGGGTAATTCAGTACATTCTATTCTGCAACTTGCTTCCCGCCTGCCCGCCGCCACCCTTAATTATATAGCTTGAAACTTTTACCATGTAGGTTCACGGAAGTACTTTTCTCTTTAATGAATACAGAGTATTTGTTATATAGATGGTGCACATGAAAATAGTTCCTCCTCAGGCAAATGTGAAGGGGAAAAGCTTTTAAAGTATGTTAAAAAGAAAAGGAAGTCCTTCCCACTGGGAAGTCTGAGGCCAGGAATGAAAATTCTTCAGTACTTCCAGGTTTAAAGTGTCATATGCCAAGTAAAATGTTTAACAGGGAAAACATTCCACAGAATGAGGGAAGTTTTTGGTGGGAAGGGGGTGGTGAGGTGGGAGAGCACCCGAGGCTCTCTCTGCTACTTCTTTGATGGTGCAGGTCTCTATATGTGGCCCCCACTTCCTTCAGAGGTCACTACCAGGGTCTTTCCTCCCTACTTTCCACCCCTTCTCTCCAAGGCCCCAGATTCCTTAGTCTCCTTCTCTTCCCAGGTCCATCCAACAAACAGTTGTTTAATGCATACCCCCTTCATGAAACTATCTTATCTTCTTCTAGTCTTTTTTTCCACTAAATGTATAGGGCTTTAGTGGGGTTTTTTGCTCTTTTTTTCTTATACCTGATAAATTCTTAACTTGTTTCATGCATTTTTAAACCAACTGACTTAATTTTGAGCTAGTCTTTAGCACCTTTGTGAAGAAACCTAGTATTTAAGACTTTTTCTATGTTTTGAATTGTACAGGAAAAAGAATAATTTTATCCTTTATAAAGACAAAAATAAAACTAAAGCAAACTGAATCTCAGAAGCGAAGGGAAAAATTCTAATCAAGAAAATTGAAAGTGGAGAGAGACAGCAGCATCATGGTGGTACAGGATGTCTCTCCTCTTTGTTCCGGCCTTTTAAACAACTAATTAGGCATCTATCCATGAATAAAAGTGCCTTGGTGGTATGGACCTCATGGAGTTGTGGGTCCAGCACTATATGCCAAGGAACCCAGAGAAACCTTGCCCACCTGTGCCTATGGTAACAGGCAGACAGGCCTCAGTACAGGTGGGGCCAGCAAGAGCTGGCAAGCCTTCCCCAACCCCTCCCAGACAGTCAAGTGAAACCTGGGAGTGGTGAATTAGGCAGACGTGAATAAGAGATACTTTGCAGAAGGCCAGCCTTGTGGAGGGGGAATCCCAACACACTACTAGACAAAAAAATATGGATTTGGACACATTGGAGTGGGTAAAAGGGTTGCCAGCACTGCCCCTCTGGAAGTGACACACTGCAGGGACGAACCAACCAGAGGGGACCTCTCCTGCAGGGGAAAAGGAGAGTGGTGAGCGAGTGCCCAACTCCCCCAGCTATGCAGGACACTGCTGGAGAAACCCACTTCCTTCCAACAGCACCCAGAGTACTGAGGTGGGACCTCCATAAGAGAAGATCAGGAAAGACAGATGAGAATATTGAAGGGTGTTAAAGGGACACGGTTCTCATGGACTGCACTCAGCAATGCAGCAGGAAGTCTGCCCATGAGCCTCTGGGATCCTCACCTGAGGATCTCCCCACTGTGCCTGCAGATGACCCCCAGTGCTCCAAGTGTTAAACCCCTGCTTCTCCCCACTCTGCATTCAGCTCCTTGTGTTTGTTCCTGAGTGCAGTGGCCAGAGTGAGGTCCAGTAAATGGAGTGCTTTCAGAAGATCTGAGCAGAGTCGGGGGACAAGGGAGAAACCACAAGCTTGAGCAGTAATGCCACCTTCTGGTGAATAAAAGAGGATTCCAACAGGCAACTTGAGTTTTAAGAACCAGAGAAGACAAGAAAGCTTAGAATTCTGTCACAATAGGGAGTAAGATGTGTGGACAGGTGTATCCATACAAGGTCAGAGAAAACCCCAGCCAGAACAGGACAAATGAAGAGTATATCCAAGCTGAAGACAACTAGTTAAGATGTGAGGAGTTCTGCTGTGTAAGATGCAAAAACAGCATTGCAAAACTCCAAGGAACATTAACAATGAAGGAAAACATGTCCTCACCAAAGAATAACAATAATCCTCCAGTACTTGAACTCAGTGACATGGAATTTTACAATCTAGCTGATACAACATTCAAAATAGCTGTTTTCAGGAAACTCAGTGAGCTACAAGAAACAGACAGAAAATGAAGAAACTCAGTGAAGTCAGGAAAACAATATCTGAGCAAAACAAGAAATTTAACAAAAAGAACAACAACAACAACAACAAAAAGATCACACAGAAATCCTGAAACTGAAGAATTCAATGAATGAAATGAAAAAAATGCAACAGAGAGCATCTATAGCAAAGTAGACCATAAGGAAGATAGAATAAGTGAGCTAAAGAATAGGAACTTTGAAACAACCCAGAGAACAAATACAAAAGAATGAAAAAGAGCAAAAAAAGCCTACAAGATCTATGGGAATCCACAAAATGTACAAATATTAGGATAACTGGTATCTCCAGAAGGAGAAGAGAGGGAGAAGGGAGGGAAAGTTTATTTAAACAAATAACAGCTGAAAAATTTCCAAGCCTGAGAGAGACTTGGACATCCAATTTTGTGAAACTAATAGATCACCCTATTACTTAAATGCAAAAGAGACCTTCCCTAAGACATGCTACAATAAAACTGTCCAAAATCAAAGATAAAGAGAGAATGCTGAAAGCAGCTAGAGGAAAAAAGATTATAACTAATGAAGAAACCCCACTGGGCTATCAGATTTCTTAGCAGAAATCCTGCAGGCCAGTAAATTGTGGAATGACATATTCAAAATGTTAAAAAGAAAAAGAAGCCAACCAAGAATAATCTATCCAGAAAAAGTATCCATCAGATATGAAAGGAAAATAAAGTCTTTCCTAGACAAACAAAAAGTGAGGGAGTTCATCACCACTATACCTGCCTTGCAAGAAATGCTAAAGGAATTCTTGAAGCTGAAATGAAAAGATACTAATTAGTAACGTGAGAACATATGAAAATATACAATACAATGGCAAAGGTAAATATATAGTCAGATTTAGAGAACTCTAATTCTGTAATAGGGCAGTGTGTTAAACAGTTATCTATAGTATAAAGGTTAAAGTGAAAGAATATTAAGAAATAACCATACTAACATAATTTGTTAACAAATACACAATATAAAAGAGGTAAATTGCGTTATCAAAAATGTAAAGGGGAGAAAACAATTTCATTCACAATTGCATCAAAAAAAATACCTAGGAATAAACCTAACAAAGGAAGGGAAAGACCTATACCCTGTAAACTACAAGACACTCTTAAGAGAAATTAAAGAGGACACTAACAAATGGAAACTCATCCCATGCTCTTGGCTAGGTAGAAGTAATATTGTCAAAATGGCCATCCTGCCTAAAGCAATCTACAGATACAATGCAATCCCTGTCAAAATGCCAACAGCATTCTTCAAAGAACTGGAACAAATAGCTTTAAAATTCATATGAAACTACAAAAGACCCCGAATAGCCAAAGCAATCCTGAGAAGGAAGAATAAAGCAAGGGGGATCTCACTTCCCAACTTCAATCTCTACTACAAAGCCACAGTAATCAAGACAATTTGGTACTGGCACAAGAACATACCCACAGACCAGTGGAACAGAATAGAGAGTCCACATATTAACCCAAACATATATGGTCAATTAATATACGATAAAGCAGCCATGGACATACAGTGAGGGAAATGACAGCCTCTTCAACAGCTGGTGTTGGCAAAACAGGACAGCTACATGTAGGAGAATGAAACTGGATCATTGTCTAACCCCATACACAAAAGTAAATTCAAAATGGATCACAGATCTGAATGTAAGCGATTAAACCATAAAACTCTTAGAAAAAAACATAGGCGGAAGTCTCTTGGGCATAAACATGAGCGACTTCTTCATGAACATATCTCCCCAGGCAAGGGAAACGAAAGCAAAAATGAACAAGTGGGACTACATCAAGCTGAAAAGCTTCTGTACAGCAAAGGACACCACCAATAGAACAAAAAGGTATCCTACAGTATGGGAGAATATATTCATAAATAACAGATCTGATAAAGGGTTGACATCCAAAATATATAAAGAGCTCATGCACCCAAACAAACAAAAAGTGAACAATCCAATTAAAAAATGGGCAGAGGAGTGGAACAGACAGTTCTCTAAAGAAGAAATTCAGATGGCCAACAGACACATGAAAAGATGCTCCACATCGCTTGTCATCAGAGAAATGCAAATTAAAACCACAATGAGATATCACCTCACACCAGTAAGGATCACCACCACCCAAAAGAAAAACAACAACAAATGTTGGCAAGGTTGTGGAGAAAGAGGAACCCTCCTACACTGCTGGTGGGAATGTAAATTAGTTCAATCATTGTGGAAAGCAGTATGGAGGTTCCTAAAAAAGCTCAAAATAGAAATACCATTTCACCCAGGAATTCCACTCCTAGAAATTTACCCTAAGAATGCAGAAGCCCAGTTTGAAGAAGACAGATGCACCCCTATGTTTATCACAGCACTATTTATAATAGCCAAGAAATGGGAGCAACCTAAGTCTCCATCAGTAGATGAATGGATAAAGAAGATGTGGTACATATACACAATGGAATATTATTCATCCATAAGAAGAAAACAAATCCTACCATTTGCAACAACATGGATGGAGCTAGAGAGTATTATGCTCAGTGAAATAAGCCAGGTGGAAAAAGACAAGTATCAAATGATTTCACTCATCTGTGGAGTATAAGAACAAAGAAAAAAACTGAATGAATTAAACAGCAGACTCACAGAACCCAAGAATGGACTAACAGTTACCAAAGGGAAAGGGACTGGGGTAACTGAGGATGGGTTGGAAGGGAGGGATAAGGGGGGAAAAAAGGGGGCATTATGATTACCACACATAATGTTGGGGGGTACATGGGGATGACTGTACAACACAGAGAAGACAAATAGTGATTCTATAGCATCTTACTACACTGATGGACAGTGACTGTAATGGGGTGTGGGGGTGGGACTTGGTGATGGGGGGAGTCTAGTAAACATAATGTTGCTCATATAATTGTAGATTAATGATACCAAAAACAAAAAATGTAAAGGGGAGAGTAATAGTGTAGAGCTTTTATATGTGATCGAGTTAATGCTGCTATTAGCTTTAAATGGACTGTTTTATGTATCTCATGGTAAACACAAAACAAAAACCTAGAGTAGATTTACAAAAGATAAGGAAGGGGGAAAATGCATATCACCATGGAATCACTAGGTTACAAAGGTAGGCAGAAACAAGGAAAAAAGACATAATGGAACTGCGAGGCAGCCAGAATTCAATTAATAATATTGCACTAGTAAGTCCTTACATATCAATGAGTACTCTAAATATAAATGAATTGAATTTACCCATCAAAGACACAAAGTCTATGGATTAAAAACTCCCAGCTATGTGCTTCCTACAAGAGTTTCACTTCAGATTAAGGACATACATAGGCTCAAAATGAAGAGATGGAAAAAGATTTTCCATGAAAGTACAAATCAGAAGAAAGCAGGTGTAGCTATACTTAACACACATTATAGACCTTAAGCCAAAAGAGGTAACAAAAGATAAAGAAGGTGATTACTTAATGATAAAGGGGTCAATTCATCAAGAATATCAAAAATATATATGTACTGAGTATTGGAACACCTAAATATATTAAGCAAGCACTAACAAATCTGAAGAGAGAAATCAACAATACAGCAATAGTAATGGACTTTGAGATCCCACTTTCAGCAATGCATAGGTCACCCAGAGAAAATCAACAAGAAAACATTGAACTAGAACCATTCATTAGACCAAATGGACCTACTGGACACTTGTAGAACATTCCATCCAACAGCAGCAAAATACACATTCTTCTCTAGGGCACAGGGAATATACTTTTCAGGATAGATCATATGATAGGCCAAAAAATGAGTCAGCAAATTTAAGAAGATTGAAATCATACCAAGGATCTTTTCCAACCACAATAGTATAAAACTAGAAATCAAGGATAAGAGGAAAGCTGAAATATTTACTAGAATGTAGAAACTAAATAACACACTCCTGAATAACCAATGCATCAAAGAAGAAATCAAAAGAGAAAACAAATCCAAGCAAATGAAATGAAGACAACACACCAAAATCTATGGGATGCTGCAAAAGCAGTTCTGAGAGGGAAGTTTATAGCAATAAATGAATAGATTAAGAAAATAAAAAGATCTCAAATGAGCAACTCAACATCTCAAGGAACTAGAAGAACAAGCCAAGCCCAAAGTGAACAGGAGGAAATAAATAAAGATCAGAACAGAAATGAATGAAATAGAGACCAGGAAAATAGAAAAAGTCAATGAAACCAAGAGCTGGTTTTTTGAAAAGATGAGCAAAATTAACAAACTTTTAGCTAGACTAAGGAAAAAAGGAGAGAAGACTCAAAATCAGAAGTGAAAGAGGAGACATTATAAATAATACTACAGAAACACATAGGATCATAAGAGACTATTATGAACACTCATATGCCAACAAAATGGGTAACCCAGAAGAAATGGATAAATTCTTAGAAACATACAACCTACCAAGACAATCAGGAGAAATAGAATCTGAACAGACCAATAACAAGTAAGGAGATTGAGTCAATAATGAAAAACCTTCCAACACAGGAAAATCTAGAACCAGATGGCTTCACTGGTGAATTCTACCAATCATTTAAAGAAAAATTAATGCCAATCCTTCTCAAACTCTTCCAAAAAATTGAAGAAGAGAGAATACTTCCAAACTCATTTTATAAGTTCAGCATTACTCTGATACCAGATAAGGCCAGTACAAGAAAAGAAAACTGCAGACCAAATGTCCCTGATAAATATAGATACAAGGGTTCTCAGCAAAATATTAATAAATCTCATTCAACAACACATTAAAAGGATCTTACACCATGACCAAAGGGGATCTATCCTTGGGATGCAATGATGGCTAAGCATATACATACCAAGAGTGTCATACACTGCATTAATAGAATGTGATTTTTTATGTGGATTTTATCATTTGATAAAAATCATGTGATTATCTCAATAGATGCAGAAAAGCATTTGACAAAATACAATATAATTACAAGATAATAATTCTCAACAAATTATGTATGGAAGGGACATACCTCAACATAACAAATGTCATATATGACAAACCCACAGCTAACATCCTACTCAAAAGTGACAAATGTGGAAAACCTTCTGTAATATAAGAAACAAAACAAGGTATTATTGAAAGAAAACAAGGAGATACCCATTCTCACCTCTTTTATTCAAGATAATTCTGGATGTCCTGGCTACAGCAATTAGGCAAGACAAAGAAATAAAAGGCATACATTCAGAGAGGAAGAAGTAAAATTGTCATTATTTATACATGATATGATTTCTTATTAAAAAATCCTAAGAAGTCAACTAAAAAACTGTAGAACTATACAATTGTCTTGCCAATGGGCTCCAGCCCTGGGCAAGTTCGCTCTGTCTTCAGGGAGACTAAGGAATGATAATGGAACGTTCTTGGGGTTAAAGGGTTTATTACCCTGCTTGTTCTCCCAGCGTTAGGTCAAGCACTAGAATTACATCTGCATCCACCAGTCTGCAGGTCTGTAATCCTCCTACATCTCTGCCTACTGGGCAGAGCTCTTTATTTAGTGACTCAGTCAATAATAGTTTATTGCCTATGGGTATGGGAGCAGTAGCCTAGCAACAGGCCAGTTACATCATCAAGTAAATTAGGGTTAGGTGAGGATCCTGGCCATACAGACCTTCACTTTATCCAGACAATTAATTCAGTAAAGTTGCAGGATACAGAAATCAACATACAGAAATCAGTTATCTTTCTATACACTAACAATGATATAACAGAAAAAGAAATAAAAATGTCTTATTCACAATAGCATCAAAAACAATAAAATATTAAGAATAAATTTAAACAAGGAAGTGAAAGATCTATATGTTGAAAAACACAAGACTTTGATGAAAGAAACTGAAGAAGACACAAATGGAAAGACAGGCCATGTTCATGGATTGGAAGAATGAATATTGTTAAAATATCCAAGCCACTCAAAGTGATCTATAGACAATGAAATTTCTATCAAAATTCCAATAGTATATTTCACAGAAATAGAATAACAATTCTAAAATTTGTTAGGAACCACAAAGGGCCCTAAAAAGCCAAAGGAATCCTGAGAAAGAAGAACAATGCCAGAGGCATCTGTGGATAAAATGAAAGTTCCTGTGGCTAGGATTCTCACCAGGCCCTGGTTGGCTAGCTCACTACACAGGTGTGGGTAATGCATTGTTATTGACTCTTTATAAAGAGCTCTGCCTAGTGCTCTGGGCAGCATGGTGGTATGGCTGCAGGAGAGCAGAGCAGATGCTGGAGTAGTGGCAGTGCCAAGGACAGAGACTAAGACAACTGCTTGGGTAGAGGGGCCCAGAAGTGGAGACTGGTTGCATGCAGACTTGCTCTAAGTGGACAGGATTCTAGTGATTGACCTACCACTGTGGAAATAAAGTTGGGAATAACCCTATGACCCCAAGAACATTCTACTCTCATTTCTTTGGTCACATTGAATCTATCGTGAACCTGCCCAGGGCTGAAACCCACTGGTAAGACCGTGGCCTAAAAAACACAAATTTATTAACCTTTCAATTATGGAAGTCAGAAGTGGACCATGGGGCATAGTGGGCAAAAACTGAAGTGTAGGTGTGCTATAGCCAGGATCCTCACTGAACTTAAACCACCTGATGATGTAACTGGCCTGTTGCTAGGCTACCGCTTCCACACGTTTCAGCAATAAGCTATTATTGCACTATATAGAGAGTTTGGCCCAGTGCTCTGCACAGAGGCAGAGATGCTAGTGCTCGGCCTACTGCCAGGAGAACAAGCTGGGTAATAAACCCTTCCACCCTAAAGAACGTTTTGCTGTCAATTTCTTTGGTCACATTGAATCCATAGCAAACTTGCCCGGGGCTGATACCCATTGGCAAGACAATTGGCGAAAGTCGGCAGGATTCATTGTTGACCAAGGAAAAAGACAGGCTGCCCTTATGGGAAGGGTGCTTCAGCAGGCTGCCCCTGTGAATGGGGAGACAGTGGATTGTTCCCCAATGGGTATGTGGTCTGAGGTGGCTTGCCTCCTAGAGGACTGGGCCCCAACCCAGGACTGGAGGCAAGTGGAGGTGACACCTGAGGCTGTAGGGGTGGCTCTTGGTATAGTAAGTACATCTTTTGAGAAACAGTGCTCGTGAGGTAGCGGAGACTGTGGGTTGGCTGCTTCTCACAATATTAAAAGGGTCTACAGAAGAGACCCAAGAAATGGCAGCACAAGAATGCGAGCTGCAAACTTCTGTGAATTCCCTGAAGAAGGAAATGGAATTGATGTGAGAGGATGCAGCATGAGTACACTGGCAGCAAGGTGCCATTGAAGAGGTAAAAAATTTCTTACAGAACAAGATGGCAGCACTGCCAGGTGTTCTGAAGGAGGTGGCATGAGAATGTCAGCTGCAAAGCATTGAGGTGAAGGTAAGAGAGCGTCTGAAGACTGACCTGGCATTGCTGTGACGCAGAGTAGAAAAGGTAAAGGTTGTAACAGAGGAGGCACTCTGGGGAGGGGAGAGAAAGGTGCCATCAGCCCCAGAAATGGAGGAGCCAGGGAAGGATGAAGGGGTGGTGCTGGAGGCACTGGCCCCTCCTGTATTGAAAACACAACCAGTGGTTGCAAAGAAAATAAAGACCCAGCAGCTGAAAGTTCCCCAAGGAGAGGAGCAGCCCCCTCCCCAGGTCGTGGAGCACTATGGTCCACCCCTATACTCAGGCTGAGCTGGTGGATTTAGGCTCCCAGTTTAGGTAGAAGCCCTTGGAGTAAATATCAGCTTAGCTCCTGCATCTGTGGGACTTAGGGGTGGATGAAATTGTTCTGTCAGGATCAGAGATGGGAAAGCTGTCTTCCCTGACAGTGCAGCCTGCCTTGAGGCAGCAATTACAAAATACACATCAGATCCCAGGGAGTCATTCCCTCCTTGAATGGCTTATGGCTGTAATTTGTGCTCTGTGGCCCAATCAGGGTGATCTACCATTCTCTCTTGTTAGATGACAGACATATGCTGAGCTCCAACAGGTGCTATGAGAGCTAGGCAAAAGAAATCCCATCTATACTCCAGAGAATTATGGCCCAGATGAAGATATTTTCACTACTGGGATGAGAAATATATAGTCCAGAGAGCTATGGCCCAGATGAAGAGATTTTCACTACTGTGCTTCAAACAGCTCCCACATCCCTCTTTGGGTCTCTGGTGGCCATTCTTTCCCCTCACTTAGGGCATCCCATAGCGAGGTGACACAAACAGTAGCAGACCTAAGAGGCTGAAGCAATGAGAACCCAGAAAGAAATAAGATCTGCTACTCACAAGAAGAATTTACAAGGCCCTATGAAGGTTACGAGGACCCAGATGTGGGTTGATTTAATATGGGCAGGATCAGATGGAAGGAAATTAGATGGGAAGTCAAATAGGATCTTAGTAGAGCTATGGCAACAGCTGAAACCAGAGCAGCAGTTCCAGCTATTAAGAACAAAGAGGCAGAGGTCACAGACATAGCCATGAGTCTGGCCTGTGTGTTTGCAAGACTTCCTGCTGGAGAACAAGTCAACCTCACTTGAACCCCCACAGGAAGGTGATTGGGGAACATGGTCTGATTGAGGAAAAGGTCAAGGTATCTGCCTGAGGGATCAGGGGGGGACCAGAGGCCACATGTTGAAATAGCTATCCATTGGTCCCCAGTGAACATACAATGTGTCCTGGCTATGGTGGACACAGGGGCTGAGTGTTCACTGATTCATGGTAACCCTGAGCAGTTCCCCGGAACCCCCACTATTGTAGATGGATATGGGTGTAAGGCTATCAGAGTGAAAAAAGTCCAAATCCCTTTGGGAATAAGGTGTCTACCCCCGAAAGAGTACTCCATGTATATATCTCCTATCCCTGAGTATATTTTGGGGATTGATATCCTGCAGGGTCTATGGCTGCAGACCACTGCACGTGAGTTCAGACTGAGAGTACGTGTGGTGAAGGCAGTTCTGAGAGGACATGCTAGGCACCCATAGCTTTGCCTGTGCCTCACGGGGTGACTAATACCAAACAATACAAACTGCCTGGAGGTCATAAAGAGATTGGAGAAACTCTCCAGGAGCTGGAAAAGGTGGGTATTATAAAGCCCGCCCATGGTCCTTTCAGTTCCCCAGTGTGGCCAATAAAAAAGCCAGATGGCTCCTGGCATATGACTATGGATTACAGAGAACTGAATAAAGTCATATCCCCTATGCATGCTGCTGTCCCCTCTATTGAAGGAATGATGGATACCCTCAGCCATGAACTAGGAACATACCACTATGTGGTAGATCTTGCTAATGCCTTCTTTTCCATTGACATTGAGCAGGAAAGTCAGGAACAGTTTGCCCACACCTGGGAAGGATGGCAATGGACTTTCACCATCCTTCCACAGGGATACCTCCACTGCCCCACCAGCTGTCATGGACTTGTAGCTCAGGACTTGGCTACATGGGAGAAATCACCAACGGTGTGGCTGTACCAATTGCACTGATGATGTCATGTTCATGTCTGATTCTCTTTCAGATATAGGAGGTGCAACACCTAGAATGCTGCAACATTTACAGGAGAAAGGATGGGCTGTGAACAGCACCAAGGTTCAGGGACCTGGTTTGTCCATTAAATTCCTGAGGGTCATCTGGTCTGGTAAGACCAAAGTTATCCCAGAAGCAGTTATAAAGTCCAGGCCTTTCCTACCCCTACAACTGTAGCATTGCTACAGGAGTTTCTGGGTCTTCTAGGCTACTGGAGAATGTTTATTCTGCACCTGGCACAAATTCTGAAGCCCTTATACCGGTGGGTGCGAAAGGGCATCAGGTGGAACTGGGATGAGACATGTACATCTGCCTTTACTACAGCAAAATGGGCAGTCAAGGCCATTCAGGCCTTGAGTGTGATAGACCCATCAAGGTCCTGTGAGCTTGTTCACATGTTCATGTGACTGAAGACGGTTATGGCTGGGGTCTCTGGCATCAGCTTGAATGAACTCGCCAACCTGGTGGATTCTGGTCACAACTCTGGAAAGGGGCAGAGGTATGATAGAAGGCACTTTGATAGAAAAACAACTGGCTGCTGTGTATCACACCTTGCTGGCTACAGAACCCATCACTGGAATGGCCCCAATAAAGGTAATAACCCCCTATCCCCTCTTGGGGTGCATACAAGGCTGGACTCAAAAAACAAGGAATAGTGTGGCACAAATGCCCACACTAGCCAAGTGAGGACCTTACCTACAGCAGCATAGTGCCCCCTCTAGTATCCCCTTGAGTGAGGAACTCCAATGCCTATTGGGGCCAGTGTCATATACTAGTGAAAAGCAGGAAGAACCTGCTTTTGAACCATTAGTAGCAGAGAGTCCCTGTTGGGAGGGAAGAGCCTCTATACCCGAAGATGCATGGTACACAGATGGCTCCAGCCATGGACGGCCCCCAAAATGGAGGGCCATAGCTTTCCATCCTAAGACTAAGACAATATGGATGGAACATGGTGAGGGGAAGAGCAGCCAATGGGCAGAGTTGTGGGCTGTGTGGCTTGTGATCAGCCAGGAGCCCTCCCCTATAGTTGTCTGCACTGACAGCTGTGCTGTCTGTCAGGGCTTGACCCTGTGGTGGCTACCAACCTGGTACCATGCCAATTGGCTGGTTGGTCACCGACCCCTTTGGTGGCAAGAATTATGGCAAGACTTATGGGCCTGTGGTCAGACTAAAATAATTACAGTATACCATGTGATAGGTCATTTGCCACTGGCATCCCCAGAAAATTATGAAACAGATAAATTTGCCCAGCTACGTTGGTTAGAAGGAAAGCCTGCCTCTGATGTAGCCCAGTGGTTATATCAGTGTTTATTGCATGCAGGGCAAAAGACAATGTAGGCTGTAGCCTGTCGGTGGGGCTTGCCTTTGACCTTTGAAGAAGTTAGCAGAGCCCAGCAGGAGTGTGTCATGTGCTCCAAAAGGGACTTACACTGAGTTCCACAGCAACATGGGACAATAGCTAAGGGGCCTATACCCCTCATCAGGTGGCAGATAGTGTATATTGGGCCTCTACCTGTGTCAGAACGATATCGGTATGCTATGACTTGTGTGGACACAACTACTGTACTTCTGGTTACTTTTCCTACCCGTTGTGCAGACCAGCAGATGACCAAAAGAGGCCTGGAGCGTCTCTTTGCTGCCTATGGCCAACCACAGGTAACTGAGAGTGATCAAGGCCCCCATTTTACTGGACATACACTGCAAGAATGGGTGTGACAGCTGGGAATCAAATGGAAGTTTCATTTGCCATACAATCCTACTGCATCAGGCATGATAGAGAGGCACAATGGCTTGTTAAAATCCAAAATAAAGTCAGATACCAATTGTCTGCAGGGATGGTCATCCACTTACGGACCGTGCTACAGCGTTTGAATGAGAGACCCTGAAAGGGAGCCCTGAGCCCTGTAGACATGTTAACACACATAGCTGCCTCCTGTATACAACTGCAAGTACAAACCAAGGAAGAATCCCTGAAGCCAAGGTTCGGCCATCAGAATAACATCTTGCTGCCAGCACCAACTGTGCTGAACCCCAGAGACTACATTGAGTGAACATGGCCTTGGACCTTTCAACACATGGACCAATGATGGATGGCTCTCCTGGCACCTTGGGGACAAGGCCTGGAAGCTGGCCTCCTGTGTATTCCTGGAATAACAGCAGAGTGGCCAAGAAAGGTCACAGTAGTATATCCTGAATGGCCAGAAGGTAGGAGCATCTTACCAGGGAGTTTTGTTTTATCATTATGGCCAGTGCATGCATCTCCAGTAGCACTATATATAGACCCTTCAGTAACCCCCACAGGGAAAGGAGTAAAAGTATGGTATACTAGACCTGGAAAGGACCTCCTTTCTGCTACAGGACCACTCTCTTGCATGCATTCTACCTGATGGACAAAATTTGCCTATGTTGGTGTCATTAAAACACGTGTCTGATCGCCCCTAAAGTCTTTGTGGATTGGGAACTTCCTCTGTCTTGAGGATTATTGTAATTTTTTGTTATTAGGAACCTGCTCTAGCTTGAGGATTATTATAATTTTTGTTACCTGTATCAAAATCTTGTTGTATCTTAATTTTTGTTATTATCTCTAAGTTGTTGTTATCCTCTGTTGCTGTTGTGGAATCTGGTTACAGTGCTCCAGCTTTCTCACACAGGGCTCATTGCAGAAGATTGAAAGCGTGTAGGTTGTAAGGTGAGAATCCTGGAGGGGCGGAGTGTGGGGAAGTTGGGGTTCCTATGGCCAGGATCCTCACTGAACTTAAACCACCTGATGATGTAACTGGCCTGTTGCTAGACTGCCTCTTCCACACCTTTAGGCAATGAGCTATTACTGCGCTATATAGAGAGCTCGGCCCAGTGCTCTAAGCAGAGGCAGAGATGCTAGTGCTTGACCTACTGCCAGGAGAACAACCCTTTCACCCCAAAGAACGTTTTGCTGTCAATTTCTTTGGTCACATTGAATCCATAGTGAACTTGCCTGGGGCTGAAACCCATTGGCAAGACCCCTTCCCATGCCTGTCGACAACAAAGAATTTTACTTAGCATTACCTGATCGGTTTGTCACTGGCTGGCTGATGGATTCTGTGGGGCTTTAAGAGCTACACATGAAAGGTTTGAAGTTGGCTCTAGAAGGAACCAGCAATATAGCCCCTTGGCCAAAAAGAAATCAGAAAAATGTCAGTAAATTCCCATTCGCTACCCAGCAATGAGCTTCTTGAGGTCATAGGTTGTGTCTTATTAAACTTTTTATTCCTGACATATACAACAGTGGTTGGCACATTGTGGATACTCAACAAACATTTATTTAATAGATGGATAGAAATATTTTGGAAGGAATAAGGTTGTTACTTGCCTCCTAGAATTGTCTATCTCCATAGCCAGCCTACATGTTTATTATTTGTTCTGGTTTTTGTATTGTGTTTTTTTGGTACATGAAGTCAATATTGTATTTCACACTTATTGGAGAGAAGGCACCATATGAATATAAATTGAACATACATAAAAGTGCCTATATAAGGTTCATAATTCAAATGCCCAATCATTCTTTTTCCTCATGTAAACTAGAAGAAATCTAACACACATTAATGAGCCAACCTTCATTTATAGACGATATTCCCAATACTTTTAGGTTCAGGTTCATGTATTTTTTTTTGACAATTGAAAACTATTGGTCTTGCAGATTTTATTAGGTGTAAGAGGAATGCAAATAAAAGGTCTGTGTTTACATGTCTAAATTTATATAAGTACTCACAGGTTTTATAAATTGGTATCAAATCATTGCTCTTAAAATGCAAGAGTATTTCACAATTTAGAGATGTGCCAAGCCAAAGATAAAAAGTAAGAATGCCTCATAAAATGCCACCAGGAGCCTTCCTGGACTCCAGAAGTCAAAGGCCAGGGGCAGCTGAAGCTCCACCTGAGCAAAGTCAACAGCATTTCTCAAGGAGGCCCTGACTGCCAGTAGCATCCCCCAGACCTGGGACAACTAAAAAATTATCTCCTCATATTTCTAAACACCCCTCATTGAAAACAATTTAGTCCACCCTAGTGAGCTAAGTAGGAAGGTTTTGTTTTTGTTTCATGTTCTTTTTTCTTGTTTCACTGAAAGAAACTTAAGCATGCAAGATGTTCTGTGATTTCCATTAAAAAAAAAACAACAAGTCAGTGGTGGCCAAAACCCCACTCATGACTCTCATTCGCTTTTTTGATGTCTTTCCTTCTGCCTACATCTGGCATCTGTGGCCAAAATTGCCTGTGACCTCCTAAAGCTGTCAAAATGGTTGAGAAATAATAACACCTTTGTCCTTCCTTTATCTGGGAACAGGACGCTGCTGACAGCATTCCTGCCTGAGTAGCCAGTGTCCTTGTCAGCAGGACTGGTTTAATTGCTGCTTTGAAACATTCCACAAGGACTTTGTTAAAGATTCTTTGGTAAGAAATTTGGAGGCTATTACATAAAAAAGCTTTACAAATAGAAGTATATATATATCTTTTCTCTCTCTCCCCTCTCCCCACTCCCTTTTCTTTATAGAGTGTTACTAGGTTCAGATACGTTTGTCATTGGCTTAAAATGAGTTGGCAGTGTAAGCAGGGGGAAGATCTAAAGAATGCTAACCATACTATTGAGCATTTTTATAAGCATTATCTCATTTAATCCTTAAAACCTCCCTGTGAGGTAGGTACATTATCCCCATTTTAACAGGCGAGGAAACAGGCTCAAAGAAATCAACTTGCTCAAGGTCACCCAGAGCCCAGAGATTTCCAAGTCTGAGCTTTCAGTCACTCTGCCTCCCAAGCCCAGCAAAAGCCAGCCAACCCCTCACATGACCTCGGGACCCTACTCTCAATCATTTTGGGGGAGATTTTGCTCCATTTCTCATTCCCTTGGTGCATTTTCAAGCTCTTCCTCTGCTGGAACCCCCATTAGTGTCCAGAGAAGTTCTAGTAGTTCCTCTTATAAGACTACATAAAAACACCCCCCACCCCACCTCTACATCTCTGTCCACTTAACAACTTATCTTTTGACCTCTCTTCACAGTCAAATTCCTTGAAAGAATTGTCTCCATGTGCTGTCTCCTCCCCTTCGGTATTGAAAATCTTCTCCCATCTGGTCCCTGCCTCCTTGTTGCGTTCACTGTGGTTGCCTCCCCAATATCCATTCCTCTTCTCTTTGCAACTAATGTGACTTTCTGAATCAGTTGAAGTGCATTGGAGGGCTGTAAACACAGAACCTAGCCACGCATAGTACTGCATTCCCTAGTTATGCTGGTCCAGGGATGGACTCATGACTCAACAGGAGCCAATAAGACATGATGAAAGGTTTCCCAGTTTTGAGGGGGAAATAAGATTTCTCCCTTTTCTGAGAGGGTTACTAAAGTGATTCTCTTCTCTAGAGATGAATGAGAAAGTATGAACCCTGGGAGTTGTCAGAAGCCATCGTGGGTGGGGGCTCAAGGGAGGGAGCTTTCAGAGGAAGCTGACACCCAAGAAAACAGAGTGGAGGGACCAAGGATTCCAGGTGCCTGATGACATTGTGGAACCACTGAATCAAGCCGTCCCTGAAAGTCATCTGAGTTTCCTGTTATGCGAGTTAATAAATCTTTATTATTTAAGTCAGTTTGAGTCAAGTTCTTAGTTACTTACAACAAAATGAATTCGGGTACATTTTTATCAAAATTGTTCTTGCCTGGTACCGAGTGACCTCTGGTTAAATGGAATGATCTCTTTCCAGTCTCATCTTTTCTTCTCAACAGCATTTGACAAAGATACCACTTATATCTTGAGACAATCTCTTTGTTTGGCTTCCATGGTATCATACTACTGAAGAACAAAAATTCAACTGAGTAAATTTAAACATCTAATTGGCTTTAATCAATGGTTTATGGAATCAGTATTCCATGTAAAAAATAGAAAGGTGCTCCCAGCAGCTGTACAAAATGGAAGGCAGAAAGGGACTGGACAAGGAAGTTATTAGTAAAAGGAAAGATTAGTTTCAGGAAAGGTCACCTTCCCTTAGGGGGAAGGGCAGGGGCAGGTCTTAGCACACAGACGATCTCTCTGGTACTACCAGGAAATTTCAGACTGGTTGTTTTAAAATTTTACTAGGGAGAAGCTGAAATTGCAATTAGTTTAGGTATTAAGTCTTGGCAGGGCTTAACATAAATGACTCCATTTTGAGCTTGTTGTTTCTTTATAAAAATACTAATTTTCCCCTCCTCTATGGGCTCTCCTATTCAGTCTCCCTTACCAGCTTCTTTTCCCCTACTCAACCCATAAATATGGGAGTTCTTCAGGGACTGGTTACAAGTATTTGTCAATTCTCACTTGACAACTTCTTCCTAGGCAATGCCTTCTATTTCCCTGTCTTTAAATCCCTCTATATCGCAATGACTCCCGTTGTTTATAGCCTTCTATCCAGACCTCACTTCTGAGTTCCAACTGCCATTATGACACTTTACTTGGATGGATGACTCACAGGCACCTGAAACCTAACTCATTATGTCAAAATATAAGCTTTACAAGGGCACAGTGGCTTTCTTGTTCACCACTGCATCACCCATCCTCAGCAATGTGTCTGGCATGAAATAAGCTCTCTGAAATTTTTGAGTGAATGAATGAGAGATGCATAAGTGAACAAATTGAATAATAGTACCGTTTACTTGCAGGAATCATTGTCAAAACACTTCAAATAAGAGGAGGAATTTAGTGTAAGACAACTGGAGTGTCTCAACTGAACCTGACAACAGAAATGTGGTTGGACCTCAAGGCCATCTGGACTTTTGGCTTAGGATGCTCTCAGGACCTCTTCAGTCCTCAGTCCTTCATCTTCATTCTTCCTTCACATCTACTTCATTTTTCTCTCTACTTTTTTAGTTTCTCAGACTAATGGAGATTCTAATTCTAGACCAGGACCTGGCAAACTTTTTCTCAAAGGTCAGGTAGACTTGTGGTCTCTGTCACAAATACTCACTTCTGTCTTTGTAGCACAAAAACAGTCAGTATGAAAATGAGTGATCATGGCTGTGTTCCAATAAATCTTTATTTATAAAACAGGTGGTGGTCCTTGGGCTATAGTTTGCCAACCCCTGTTCTAGACTACCAACAGATATCAAGTCCACATGTCCTTGGTCTCAGCACTTCAGAGAGGGACAGTCACATCTGTCTCTTGGTTCCATGCTGTCTCTTGGCCCAGCTCAGGTCATTCTTCTGTCCCTGGCCCATGAGACTGTGGCCAAGAGACAGGGTCAAGTTCCAACATGGCTACTCTCATGGTGCTCACCTGTATTTCAAGAGGACTGAGGAAGGCAGGCAAGTCTTGGGGAAAAAACATGTTGCAAAATTCTAGTGTCTAAAACTTAATTCTTATTCTTTTTATTTTTCTTGGTAAAGTTGCTCCATCTCCAGCACTGCAGACCCAGCACCATTCTTCTAGTTGCTCAGGCCCTCTCTCTTTCCTTCATCCTTTGAATACCGTCCCACGCTAAGTCCTGGCAATTCCACTTCTACAATACACCTCAAATGTGTCTGCTCTCTTTTAACTATCATCCTAGTCTAGCCGTCATTTCTCACTTGGTCTTCTGCAATATTTCTCAACTAGTCCCTTCACTCTTGGTCACCTCCAATCTATTTGGCAGCCTGAGGACACTTTTGAAATACAAATCTACTGTCATTTTCCTTCAGAGTCAAGGGGGCTTTGTGGAGAATGCCCCCACTAGGCTCCTTAGGGTATGGGATCCAGGTATGGTAGGAGAAGAGTTGGGAGTCATCACAGAATTGTCAGGGCCTGCAGGAAGCCATTTCTCAGAGACATGGACAGCAATCAAAGACAGTAGCTCCACTCAGGACTGAAGGTGGTTGAAAGGTCAAACATCAAGTAGGGCTGGAGACTGAGGAAGCAAAGATTCCAGGAAGCACCTGCCTAAACGAGATTGTCCAGAATTTAAGAGCTGAGAGCCATCTGGGGCAGAATCCAGGGGGAGAGAGAGAGTCTTGGCTATCAATCTAGACTTGGGTTCCTAGCCCAGTGCCTCCATTCCCAAGCAAGGCACTTTCCTCAACAGTTAGCTCAGATATTTAAGTGAGGAGTAAAGTAGATGGCATTTGCAAAATATCCTGATATACTCCATAAATGCTTTCAACATGTATGCAGCAGAATCTTGTGATACTTATTATATTACTGGGTTATAAGAGGTGTCAGGCGGAGAGAAGAAAGGGGAATAGAATATTGTTCAAAAGACATTTTAGAGAAGAAATAACTCAGTCAGGGGCAGACACTTTCTGAAACTTTAACAGGTGAACAAAGAGGATATTTATGAAGTTTGGTGATGTGTGGAATGATTCTCTACTTGGTAACTGCCTGTAAAGCTATCTCTTTGTTTGGGGGCCTTTTGGTGATTAATTTGTATTTCTTTAGATGGATACCATGCAGAACCTTGCCTTAAGAAAAGAGTAAGAAGGTGTTCAACAACAAAAACCCAATGGAGTAATTTAAAATATCAAATTGGCTTTATTGAATGATTCATGAATCAGGCAGCATCCCATCTAACAAAAAAGAAAACAAAAAAAAGGAGTTCCACTGAGCTGCAAAAAGGGAAAGGTTTTTAAAAGCAGAGACTTGTTGGGAAAAATGAGATTTATTAGCAAGGAATGCACAGTTTTAGGCAAGGTGACTCTCCCTAAGGGGGACTAAGGGAATCATCTTCTAATGTTGACCAAAAAATGCCAGCTTGGCTTGTTAAAAGTTACATTCTTGGGGCAGTTAGAAACTGATGTTAGGTGAGGTATTAAGCCTTGGTTTGCTGACATGGGGCCTTAACATAAGTGACTCCATTTTGGACCTGTGGTTCTCTTTTTACCAAAGGCTAAATTCATTTGAGACAAAATTCAGACTGGGTAGAGGACCTTCCACCTGTGAAGACTGGGGTGGGAGTGAGGTGAAGGAGTATGATACTATGATTTATAATAGGAAATATATATATGGTTTTTGTCTGTTCCTGGCACAGATCTCCCAAAACCCTTGGAATTTCTTAAATGATGACAGCAATAAAGATATCTGCTATTATGTTAATGAGGTAGCTTTGGGAAAGTACCTAGGGATGGACCACCCAGGGAATCCACTATGTGATTAAAGGTTAGAAATTTCAGTCTCACCCCACCCCTACCTCTAGGGAGGGGAGAGGGCCTAGAGATTGGGTTCAATCCACCAGTGGCTAATGACTTAATTATTCATGCCTAAGTAATGAGACATCCATAAAAACCCAAAAGGAGGGGGTGGGGAGAGCTTTCATTTGCTGAGCATGTGGAGATCTGGGGAGAGTGGTACACCTGGAGAAGGCACGGAGGCTCTGCACCCTGTCCCCATCCCTTGCCCTACACATCTCTTCATCTGGCTGTTCCCTCTATATCCTTTTATAACAAAACTGGTAATCTAGTAAGTGAAATGTTTCTGAGTTCTGTGATCTACTCTAGCAAATTAATTGAACCCAAGGAGGTCATCTTTGGAACCTCAGATTTATAACCAGTAGGCCAAAAGCAGAGGTGACAAACTGAACTTGCCATTGGTGTCTGAAGGTGGGGTGTCTTGTAGGACTGAGCCCTATACCAGTGGGCTCTGATGCTATCTCCAGGTAGATAGTGTCAGGAGTGAGTTAAACTGTGGGACACGCAGCTGGTGTCACAGGTTTGCCTGGTGTGAAATAAAAAGCCACCTGAGAATTGGTGTCAGAATTGTAGAGAGCATTCAGTGTTTGCCTGGCTCTGGGGGCATGGCAGGGAATGTTTCTATTTAGAAGACCTGTTTCTGTTTAATCTCTATTTAGTTTCTATTCAGTCCAGGTGCAACAAGCATCCTTTTCAAAACCTCTGGCACGGTCCCAGCTGGACGTACATCAGGTCTTTGAAAGGGAGGCTGTCCGTATGGGGACTGGCTGAGGCCTGAACAAGGCTTAGGACCTGTGTGAGCATCGTTTTTGTGAGGCTGTTGCTGGGCGACATGCCAACCGCCGGCTGGGCAGAACCTTCCAGGACACCAGCATGGGCCCTTACTGAAGGATTTGGTCAGCCCTGACGACCTGGGGCTTTTCGGATGGGGCCAGGACATACCCAGATCTCCTCACACTGGAACGTATTTTAGTTGCCAGTGTGGGCAAGCTGGTCCTTGGTAGACAAAGAGCAGGGCTTCCAATTTTTGGTAGGGGTCTGGTTTTTAATAGGGCACATTACTCCTCTGCTTTTTATTCGAACTCTGAAGAGACCAGCATTCTCACACCCTTCTCTGAAATTTAAAGCTTGGGAACCTCCTGGGTCTCTAGGTCTTGCTCACAGTGCCCCTGCCTGCTTGCAACCTCACCATCTCGGTCACTGGTAGAGAACAGCAGCCTCCTAATTCCCAAAGTCTTAGTTGCAGGTGCCAAGTCACTGACTCCCAAGTTGTAATCTTTTAATTCAAGCATTTATTCATTCCATAAATGTTTCTTGAATCCCTCTTTGTGCCATCTCAGGGATGCAGGAAGAAAGACCTCATTTTTACCCCAAGTTGTTTTCAGACTGACAAAAGAAAACAAAAAAAGTGACCCAGGTGCTGTGATGGAAATATACACAGGGCAGCACGGAACATGAGGACACGTGAGCCCACCCTGGGACCTGCCTTGGGGAGCCAGCCTTAATCTTGCCGGTGAGGTTGTAGGAATTCTTCATGCATTTGACTGATTCAACATATACTTACCAAACACCTACAATGTGCCTGACTCTGATCTGGCTCAGAGGAATCATCATAAATGAAGCAGCCAAGTTCCCTGCTCAGAGCTACATTCTAGCTGTGGTTGAGCAGGGTCAGGGAAGAAGGCAGGGGATGCAGGGGAGATGGGTCATTAACAAGTCAGCCATTGAGCAAGACATTTATTCCATGGGTTTTCTTTAGTATCTCATGTGTCAGGCAGGTGTTAGGTGTTGGGGTTATGAAGCAAATGACACACTCCCTATCCCTCAGGACATTTCAGCCAGAGGGAAGAGCCTGTACAAAGGTACAGAGCAAATAATGGGGCTGTGTTGGGGGAAACCAAGTGCTTTAGAAAAGCTGGAATGTAGGGTGTGGTGATAGAGGGGCACCCTCTTTTAGTTAGAAACTCATGCTTCGGCAATGTGGGGCAAAGAGTCCTTCCTGGAAACTTCATATAAACTCTCTCAAAGTATTTATGGAGGTAGACATTTAGGAACCAGACAGGTAACAAATGTATATATATACAAGAGCATCATCCAGCCTAAGGTGTGGCTCTGTTGCCAGCAATACAGACCTAGAACACATTCTCGACACTCCAAATTAAATTTCCTCCCTCCCATCCTCCCTTCCTCCCTCCCTTTTCCTCCTTCCTCCCTCCCTCCTCTCCTTCCTCCTGTCCTTCCTTCCTTCCCTGACTCCATTCCCAGAAACTGGTGCAAATAAAAACAAGCGTTGGACCCGGAAGTGTCCAAGCAAACCTCCTATTATGCTTTGCCCTCTAATGTGAGGTAAGGAACTAATTGGTTAATGTTCGTCAAGTCCCAGGACATGCTTGAATAAAAGGGCCCATATAAGTTCAAAGTATTTGTAATTATTATGATTATTACCATAATTTGTAAGACTTAGCCATAAACCTTTTTATAATAGGATGAAGTCAATACTTTTTAAAAGAGGAAGAAGGACAGGGACTCTATATAAAGCATTGTGGGCAGACTGCCTCTAAGGACAAGAGCTAACTGAAGACAGGTGAGTGTAAGACAGAGGGGTACAGTTTCTGTCTAGGCTTATTTAGAATGAAAAATCCAGTCTATGGTGGTGGATTGATAATGAGTATCTTTGGGGCTCAGTAAACAAGAGAGGTTGGAGTCAGAAAAAACTTAAGGGCCTTGTAAGGAAACCCCAAGTTACAAAAGATTATGCAGATGATAGAATGAATTTTTTCCTATTCATTATGATACTTATAAAAATTCAGGTCTCTTTTAATGCAAGTATGTAGTTCTTTTGGGATTTATGGGCATGGGCAAAACAAAGCATAGGAGAAGAGAAATATATGTGCTTTTAGCAGAAGCTGTAATAGGCCAAAAGGGATTTTTTTTTTATGAATCCAAAGCAGAAGAATGGAATGAGGTGTTTGTATTTTGCCAGATGGTGATCTCTCCACCCACACTCCCGCCAAGATTCCATTAACCTCATAAACTTTAAGTGATGGTCCTATAACAGTCATATTTGTTCTAGAAGCTGAGACTAAGGCCAACCTGCCTATCAATTTAAGCTTGACAGAGAAAAGGAAAGACAAGCTCCAAGAGGCTTGGATGGGACAGAGAGGCCACGGTGGCTTTGATTTGCTCTGCATTCAGAATAGGATGTTCCTGGGACAGTCGCCAGCATCAGGAAAGGCACTTTCCTGGAGTTCTCAGCTCTGGGAATCCCAGATGGGCAGAGGGAGGAGAGAGGGAACTCTCTTCTATGTCTCTCTTGGTAAGGAAAGCGTTTGCAGAGTGAAGGCTCACAATCAAACCTCTGAGCTCTTCATTGCTTGCTATCCAAATTTGGCGTGTGTGTATTTTCACAGGCCATGTGAAAATGCAGCTCTGCACAGAGTGAATTTAAAAGGAGCCTTAGATTTCACTCTAAAAAGTTAGATATTTTCAAGAAAACATGATCCCAGTGGCAGAAACATTTTATATTTCTGTGACTGTCATTGCTATTGTTTTAGTTTAAGGGCTGTTGCCGCATAGCAGTCTGCGAGGCAATGGGCTGGGGTGTGGCTGTGTGTGAGGATGGACGGAAGGCTAGGACAGCAGGAAGGCATGAGACAATGATAAGATGCTCCTGGAAAGGCCATCAGCCCACAGGGAGCAAGCAGGAGGGAGAGAGGAGTTAGCAAAGATACAAAGTGAAGCGGGAGGCCCACCTGATGCAAACGTGCAGAGCAGTTCTCTCGCTCCAGGATCACGCAGCAGCCACGATGGGGCAGGCCCCCTCTGCCTCCCAGCACTGCAGGGGATTAACACAGCACGTTTCAGGCTGGCTGGAGGGCCCTAAGGACCTGGGATGGCTGTAGTTGATGGCAAAATCTGGGGCAGCTTTCATGGAAAAGGCACTGGAGGTCTACAGGAGAGAACTACAAAGACCCAAGACCTTTGTTTCTACCTTTTCTATAAAAATTGTGTAAGGGAGGAAGAAACGGTCCACTATGCTTTATAAATCTAAACAATGCTTTGGGAATTTCAAAGGCTTCAGTGGACAGAGGGTGGGTAGAGCTGCCAGGGACTTGACCTTGCCGTGACGGGGTGCCCGGCAGGCCGGCTGTCCAGCGTGCTGACACCCCTGTACTGCTCATCACGGCGTTTCTCTCCAGGAAGGGAGAAGAGGGATACACCACAGATACTGGGCTCGTCTTCAAGAGCGCGGGACTGCGTTGGCTTGACATTCTAATAATAGTTTGGAGTTTAGAGAGCCACACGGGCATTAACAGTTGCGTCACAGGTAACTGACAGACACTCCCTGAGCATACCCCAGTTGCTTCAATAAGCCCTTCTCTAGAGTACTTTTGGGTCACAGAGTTTGGGTTGCTTCAATTTGCTGTATTTATTTCCATTGTCACTTCTTGCTCTTTCCTGACCTAATTGAAAAAAATGACAGAAAGTAACTGTGCTTCTAAGTAATTGCCTTGTGTATTTACATGGGCTGTTTTCATTCAAGTGCTTGCTCAACAGATACTTAGTTCCATGCCTGGAGAATGAGGCAGCTTTCATGTGGCAATAAAAACTAAGTCCTTCCATTTGGGTTTCCAAGAAGGAAGTATTTTTGTTCCTTGGAAAAGGAGCAAAAACAGTAAAATGCCCTGGGTTTAGCCTCTGCATGCAAGCAGTGTTTTTCAGCAGAGTTCTTTCCATAAAGGCAGTGGGAAGCCTCTGGTAAGATCAGCTTTCACGAGACTGAGTTTTCCTGTACCTAAGTGACTCGTATGTCATTCTTTTTCCTGGGACTGCGGGTCCTCTCCCATCCAGTGCTGGGGTCTCAGTGGGTGAATAAATGATTCCTTTACATGACTGAACCTGAGTTTCTGCAGACACAGCGAGAATCCAAGTTCCTGTCTCTTTCCAGTGTTAGGACTGAGCATAACATTCGCTGCTCAACTAAGGGGAGTCAGGGAGACCATTCCGATGTTGTAGGGAAGAGAAACAAAGAGTGTGGCTGTGTCTGAGGGGCATGCAAACCCCTTGGTATGAGAAAACTCAATTTAAATGACTTCCTTAATACTTCCCTTGCATCTGGAGACATTATCTGTCCCGGGGTGTCTGGAAGCAAGCAGCCCTCAGAACAACCTTAAAACCAAAGAGATGAGAAGAGTTCTGGAGAGTGTCCAGTGCCATTTTTATATGCACGTTCCTGCTAGGAACATGAGTAAATGATAGGTAGCCAGGCTCAGCGGCCCAAGGGGAAGGGGCTGGGCCATGCCATGGTGTAAGGGGCTGCAGGGAGGTGGGGCTCCCTGGGGTCAACTGACCACTACTCCAGGAGGCACTAGTGTGTTGGTTTGGTAGCTAGCTGGGGAACCAGGGCCCTTTGTACACATGGAAGGTGATTAGAGGAATGCTTGGGGTGAGAAAGAAAGTACATGAGAGCCACTAGAATAGCAGGTGCTTGGTGGTGACAAGTCGTGAGTTCCTGGTCTAGCGGGCCCCTTATGAGCTCGATCCTGGACCTGCCCATGCCCTGATGTCCTGGGGATCTGACTGCTGATGGGAATGGCCTCTCTCTCCTTCCCCCATGGGCTCTGCTCAGGTTTTTCTTGCACAGGAGTTTTACAGAGGGAGAATGGGAACATGACTCAAGATGGCCATGGGGGTCAGACTCCCAGGCTTGGAGGTCACAGCAGTGGGAACCATCCACCAGCTGCTTCTCCATCCAAAGCAAAGAATTTGCTCCAAGGCACAGAGGAAAGTATAACCACTCCTCTAATCTGAAGAAAAAAAGAACTCAAACTAAGAGAAACACTAATACAAAATTCTCCTTCGAGGACTAGCAGTTACCAAAGGGGAGGGGTTGGGATGGCACGTGGGGAGGGGGAGGGAGAGGGGATTAAAGGCCATTATGATTAACACACATAATGTAGGTGGGGTGCACGGGGAAGGCAGTGTAGCACAGAGAAGACAAGTAATGACTCTATAGCATCTTACTATGCTGATGGACAATGACTGCAATGGGATGTGTGGGGGTAGTTGATAATATGGGTGAATGTAGTATCCATATGTTGCTCATGGAAAATCTACATAAAATTGTATATCAATGGTACCTTAATAAAAATATTTTTTTTAAAGAAAAAATATTCTCCTTCGAGAACTATCTTTTGATTAAAAAAAACCTTTTGGATAAAGTGTTTGCATCAGAAATGTGCTTTTCAGGATCTGGAGTCAGGGTACTAAGCTCCTCAGAGTCGAGATTCAAAATATCTTGGTTTCTTAAATAATTACCCTATGGTAACTGGACAGTGTGGTGAGTCCCTGTGGGTGAGCAGGAATCTTGTCACTTTTATGCTAATGGAAAGGATGGATGGAGCACATACTTTTTACTTTTTTCATTGATTCCATTAATTACCTTTCTTAGTCCAAACATGGGGAAGCTTGTTCCTTTCTTTTTTTTACACATTTTTATAGAACATTACATGTTGTTATGATGATGACTGATATTTTCACGTCTTCGAACTAATTTCTGTTTTAATCATTTTAGGACCCATAGCGCCAGACCATCAGTATGTCTATTCTGTGGCTGCTTCTGGGCCTCCTTGCCTTTATTGGTGGGTATATTTCATTTTTCTCAAGTCATCTTGGAGGTAGGAAGGATAAGCATAGGAACAGAAGGATAATCCTGTTATGATAAAATGTTCTATTTCTCCTAAGCTGTCCCACAAAAACTGGAGTTAGTAGTAGTACCTGACAAGTAGTCTCTTTCTGGACACCCCACAAAAGTTGGGGTGGTTCTCCAGACTGTAAGGTAAGCTTCAAACAATGTTGCTTGAGGCAGACTTTAAATATTGATAACGTTGATAACTGTGCATTGTTCCTCTATAAAAACTCTTTTATCAAAAGGACTCACTGAATTTATTAATAGACTAGATACTCCCATAGAAGGATTGTGATGGCTTGCTGTAACAATAAGACTAATGTAATTCAGATAGGAAACCAGCATCAAGGGGATCAAGGAGATGTGACTAGTTGACCACTGATATAGTTAACCATGGACATAACCACAAACAAGACACAGTTGCCATGCTTGAATTTCAGATTCCATCCTAAGGATTCTTGTAGTTGGGGCAAAAAGGGAAAGGATATGGTTTTTGATAAATAAAAGGAAGAAGCTAGTTTCTCAAGAGACGCAAATATTTTCCTGGATCTATGGTCTAAAAATTTGTCAGATGAGGTTGGTTTTAAACTCATCCATTCGTTGACCGACTCTTTCAAGAAATATTTAAAAACTCCTAAAAGGAACTTTGGGAATATAGGGGAATCTGAGGAGCATAAAATATGGTCAGAGAAAGGCTAGAGGACAGGGACTGAGAGTGACCAATTACTATTTGATTACAAAGATAAAAGTACTGATCAAAAAATAAAAAAGGACACCCTGGCTCATTTAATTTTTAGCATACCCATACACAACTAGGTCCTTTCATTTCATTTCTCTCAGGTTATTTATCAAAAGTTAATAAAATAGAAGTATTTACTCCAAAACACTAGTATTTTCAGATGTTAACCTGAGGTTCTCAGAAAGTAGAATCTTAAAATGCATTTACAAAAGCATACAGTACACATATGATGATATGCAATAGACATGTTTACAAAGACCAGAAAATCATTAAGATTTGATTATATAACCTACTTCAGTCAAATAATAAAATAAATAGAAAAGAATAATCTAATGAGAAGTCCTTCGGGCTTGTGATGTTTCTCTTGAGCAGCAATTTTCTGCCACCATAGGTATTTGTTACTGGCTCAACCACCCTCCTGGTGTGAATTATAATGACTTGAGAATGACGGCCTCCTCCGTGGCCTTTGTGGAATCCCACAGTAGTGAAACAGTGAGACCACTTCTCCCCTTCAGTGACTGGAATGGCCCAGTAGGCAAGCAGAGAGATGGAGGGCACAGAGAGAAAGGGGTGAGTGCAGAAAAGGAGCTCCCGCCCCCCCTGCCCGGGCAGCCTTGGTCCCGGGCCTCACCACGTGTTCTACCCGGCTTTGCTGTCTCAGACACGCATGTAGGAAGAGCACCCGAGGACAGGAGAAGCCACCTCCAAGCCCCAGTTTATGAGCACCGCCTTCACTTGGCGTCTGCGGTAAGATCCCAGGGAGCTTTCATACGTGTTCCTCCAGAGCAAACATAAATGTCTCACCAGACCAGTGAGTCAGGAGTCTCTGCTGAAGTGTGGAGAGGTCACAGACAATATGAGAGGAAGACTTGTTTTCAGGGAACGGGTAACCTCACTGACCCAAGAGCACTGGACAGCCCCAGAGCTTTGCACGCTGTAGCAGTTGCAGCAGTTCTTCCTGTCTGCAGGGTAGGAGGTGAGAATGTAGTATCAGAGAGGTTTGCACGGTAATTTCTTTGTGACAATACTGTGAATTTCAAAAGTGTTTCAATTTCAGAGTGATATTGTTGTTTTTTTATTTTAGCCAAGTTATTTTTCCTAATGCTTCTGCCTTCATGGACAGAAGGATGATCAGAACTATTCTAGTTCAATGCCTTAGGTTGAAATTTTCTCAATTTGTAGACTCATCTGAAAGCAGCAACTGGGGATGCTATGGAAATATCCGAACCTTTGACACCCCCGGGGCGTCTTGTGGGACTGGAAGACTTCAGGGCCTGAACTTCTGTGGTAATTATAAAATTGTCGTCCACCTTGCCCTCCCCTTCTTTCTCTTTCTCTCGAATAGTGACTTCCTGTGGCAAAGGTGGCTTTGGCAGGATTTTGACCCTTTCCTTGATACCCCGCACCCATGTCTCCCACCGCTCCCCACCAGTCTGATCCTCTTGACATAACCTTTTGGAGCCTGCTGTTTCCCACAGCTTCCCCAAGGGTGGGAAGAGCACCAGGCGCACAGCCCAAAGGTCTTGTCTGAGGTCTGGCTCTGGTTCTTCAACACGTCGAGCTCCTCTGAGCTGCTGTGGAAAGACAAATAACAGGACTTACTTTACCGTGTCATAAACGCTGGTTGATATGATGTAGATAAAAGTGCTTTTAAAACCATAAAAATTCTTGGTTTTTAGAATTTACCATGAGAAGGTAAGTGGACCAGCCAGATGAATCAGTATTGATTTTCATTCGGCCTGACAGTCTTATTATTTCATAAAAGTTAGAGCTCACATGATTCCTGGGAGACACTTAAATGTGGAAAGGTAGGTAAAAGAGTGAGCAAACCTGTCAGGGAAGCTTTCTGAGGACTGATAGCTAAGGGGCAGGCACATTTTACTGGCTAACTCTGGAGTGCTTAGGATGGGGCCTCTGGTGTCTGTGCCCATGGAATTTTCCAGGGTGGTCAGAGCAGCCCCTGCAAGCCCAGCCCAGGGGCACTGGCAGCCCCAAAGGACACTGTCTCAGAGGATGCCAGCTCAGACTTAGAGGAGAATCATAATCTGAGGTCTAGGAATGGCCACTAGGGATTTCTAAAATACATTTCTGAAATACAGCCATTCTAGTCCTAGACTGCTGCCCAGATCTTTGGAGTCTGTTTTCCCTATCCTTGTGGTCTCCCATTTCAGTGTAAGTCCCACCAAGCCTCCTCTTTCCTTCTGTGTTTGCTTTAGGAGTTCGTGCTTCTGAAAGACTGGCTGAAATAGACATGCCAGTCCTACTGACATATCAACCCATGATACAGACCGTTGGCCAAAAGTACTGCATAGATCCTGCAGTGATCGCTGGTGTCCTATCCAGGGAGTCTCATGGTGGCAATGTTCTGCTCAATGTGGGCAACGTGGACAGTGGAATCGGTGTGGTGCAGGTAACCATCCATAAGTTATGGCATGAGGCCATTGTGCTGCATGGCACAACTCTAAGGGGACACCTTGACATTTATTGTTGTTGATGGTACCCCTGGAACACAGATGCATAGAGCACAGAGTGAAAGGTGCTCCCCAGAGTTGTGAGAGCCATGACTCTGCCTGAGGGATATGGGCAGCAACATTTCTGCTCTGTTTTGAGCCACTATAAGCAAATGATGCTGCATTTCCAGGATATCATCCATGGTACCCTAGTCTGGATTTCCAATAAGGCAGTTGTGCTCCTAGGAGAAGGATCATAGACTGAATCCTTGCTCTGTTGTTTTGTAACTGTGTGACCTTGGATAAATCATTTAACCTCTCTGGGTCTCAGTTTTCTCACCTATAAAGTGCCCTCCTCATTGTTATGAAGATTCATTGAAATAATGTGAAAAAGTACTTGGTATCTGGTAGATTCTCAACAAATACTGAGTTCCTTTTCCCTTGTCTTCTTCCTACATGAACCTTAGTTCTGAAGATCAAGTTTTATTTTTGCACTAATTGCACTTGGTTTCACTTGTCTGATAAAGACATCCAGGGAATTGGGCACTGACCCTACTGTTGAATTAACTCTGCTCTGGGGGAATCAGTGATGGCAAAGGAGACAACGAGGCTGTGAGTTTTTTCTGTTGCATTTCACACTGCTTTTTGGAGTTGTTGAGAAAACTGTAAGTACTGTGGTCATCTTTAAACTTTAAGGAAAATTTATTCCTCCATGATCTTTAAATTGGCTTCCCATTAATACTTAGTATGCATTACCTAAATTGTAATTAAAAATTGCATTAAATTAATAATTTGTAAAGTGTAAATTACATAGTATTACAAAAAATTTAAAAGCACTTTCAAATACTTTATGTTATTTTGATTTGGGAACCCAGACAACAACCTGATAAGATGGGGTGTGGGAGAAGGATGTAATCCATCCTTTACAAGAGAGGAAGTGCATTTAGGAGGAGACTGCAGCCAGGAATCGCAGGATGGGGAACAAGCACAACACTGGCCATGTGAGCACCAGCATCATTTTTTGCTGCCCTGTTTGGCCTCTTTTGTGAAATCTCATTCTTGGGAAAAGGATGAGTCTATCTCCTTTGAAGATGAAGAAAAAACTCCCCAGAGTCAGACATTTCTCCCAAATATGGCGAAACCTATCTGGGATGAGAATCTACAAGATACCAAAGGTATATAGGAAAAGTTAGAAGTGTCTTTAGGCATTCAGATTATTTGGAAGGAGAACTACAAGTACAGACGGAAAACTCCTTTGTGACCTGTTTGAAGAGTTTGCATGTGCAGTGCCAAGCGGGGGCATCAGGCTTGTACCTAACGCTGCCTCTGTCCCCTTTGACTTCTGACGCCACCTCTCTCCATTACACGGAAGCAGCCGTGAAATGTCTGCCTGTCCCTTCCTTTGCCCAAAGCTCGTAGCCTTACTTTTTATCCCCAGGGAGATTAGAGGTGACACTGGTTCCAGCAAAGGTGGAGAGAAAAAGGAGAGAAATGAAAAGGCAAAGCTCACCCTGTGAAGCCACATCACCCCTCACCTGCCTCACCTGCCATGTCCTCTGTGTCCCTCTCCCTAGGAGCCTGCCCTTTATGCTCCTACAACCTGGATCAGCGAGTCCCAGATTTTCCAGATAACTGAGGTTCTGACTGTAAAAATCAAAGAAATCCAGAGGAAGTTCCCAGCCTGGTCCCCTGACCAGTGCCTGAGAGGTAGGTGTAACCCAAGCGGCAGTGGTTTCACAACATGGAAATAACAGGGACAGAAGAAATACATTGTACCAGATTCCCCCAAACCTCAGCTGCCTCTTGATAGGTAATGAAGAAGGAGAATCTAAGTTAACTGCTGAGCATGCAGAAGCAGTGATGGGCTGTGGGGTCAGTACTAACCAATCTCACAAATTCCAGGTGGACTCTGTGCCTACGTGGGAGGTGCTGGTTACATCAGAAGCAGCCAGGACCTGAGCTGCGACTTCTGCAATGATGTCCTTGCACGAGCCAAGTACTTCAAGAGACACGGCTTCTAATGCTTCGATCAAACCCAAATCATCACACAGGAGGCCCCTATGAGTACACAGATAAAACTAGCTAATGGGGCTTGTAGCTGTGAATCTGAGTTTGACCTGAAAGCCATTAATATAACATGAATCATATTAAAAGAAGAATTATTTTCTGCATTTTGTAGTCAGCTGTGTGTGTGGATAAATTAAAGGCTGTGTCTTTTTAAGGGTATTTCCATTGAAGTTAGCTGTAATGTAGATTTCCATTAAATGAATCCTATACCTCACTAACACTGCCAGATTTAGCAAATAAAAATACAGGAAGTCCAGTTAAATTTGAATTCCAGATAAATGACAAATAAATTTCTTAGTATAAATCCCATGCCCTATTTGGAACATATCTATATTTAAAAATTATTTGTTGCTTATCCAGATTTAACTGGGCACATGGTATTTTATCGGGCCATTCTATCATTGATTTCTTTGGTAAAAATCATATGTAGAGAAAAAAGAAGTTTCATGCCCAGGATTTTCAACTCCCCCGATTCTAATATTGCCCATTGTATACCTAAAAGAGCCTGCTTCATACCCGTGTGCGGCAGGATGCCTACCAGTGATAGAGCCGCCAGGAGCGAACTGTCAGCCCGCGAAGTACCAGCCTAGGGGAGGGGTGGAGAGGAAACGCACAAGCGCCTGGACGCAGATGGCTGGGTGTCCGCAGTCACCATAGAGACCTGCGGCAGAATTCCTCCTGGTGGTAGGGGCGGGAAGGGAGGAGCGGCGGGAGTGGAGGAGAGAGGAAGCAGGAGGGGGAGCCACAGAGCCCCGGTGCTAGGAAGGGGGAAGAGCAGAGGCTGTAGTTGGGCCAGAGATGGAAACAGGCTTGCCGCTTGTACATAGCCAGGTGATCGCTGGGAGAATAAACCTTGGTATGAGCCCCTTTTAACCCTAACACTCCATTGTCATTATTCTGTTTCATAGAATTCATAGTGAACTTGCCCGGAGAAGGGAACCCCCTCCTCCCGGAGCAACATCATAATTTAAATTTTTAATTGAGAACTTTTGATGAGAAAAAGACTAAGAGAGTGGCGGGCCCTACCTGCAGGGTGGCATTATCTTAACCCAAGGACAGTCTCCCTGCCATCTAAGTTTACCTCCTCCTTTCCTGGACCACAGAATCTCTTCCTACACCCAGCCTCCCCCAGCTCAGCTAAACTATCCCCTTGTTTGGGTCCCTCAAGAGCGAAACCATGAGATGGTGACTCATCAGTTGGAGCTGCCCTCAAAGACCCTGACCATGCACTATCCTGGTAAACTAGTTAATTAAGGTTGTATTCCATAAAAGTAATTAATATCCCATCCTATCAAAGGTATGATATCAGCACTTTACAGAATGTCATTCTGGAACAGTTATGTCAAGCAGAGCTTTTTTGAACAACTGCTATGTGCTCAGCCCTATAAGAGGCACCATATCAGAGTCTGCCCTCAGGAACTGTGAGATCATAAAATTTAGTTGGGGATGGCAGGCAATTACACTTGTGCTCAAGGTACAGACACTGTGGGGGCTCACTCTTTGGGTCAGGGGCCCATGGAAACTGCTCATGACCACTGGTGTCTGGGAGCCAGTGTCCCGATTAAGTCTTAATCACATCAAAGGTTGTTTTTTCTCTTTGAAGTACAAGATTTTCAGGACACCACAGATTTCTTCCTAGAGATTGTGAATTGTGAGCATTATGCAAAACGGTTCTGTCCCAGAGCAGACACTATACAAACACAGTTTACAATGTGGTGTGTGGTGACCTAATATCACTTTACTTTCTTGAATAACTTTTGTTTTCCATGGAATTAATAATTAATAATCACCCTTTGTTTGCTTGATGCCTTAGTTTTTTCTATGCTTACCACTAACTCAACTCTAAATCTCCTTTCAGGGAGTCTTTCTGAAGCCTCTGACCTGCTCCTATCTGAGGTAAATCAAAGGCATCCTGCAATCCCCTTTACCCTCAGTCCTTTGCAGCTGGCCTATGTTGCTCCTTATATCTTGCACATCCTTCTTTCTAGCTACTCCTTTGTTTTGATGGAGCACATCCTCCATCAGCTTCCTAAAAACAATTAGTAGGAGGTAAATTTTTTTTAGACCTTTCATATCTGGGTATCATTTTTTCTTCTCACATGAATTGTTGATTTGGCTTGGTACAAAATTCTAGTTTTGAAATAATTTTCCTTTAAACTTTCGAAGGCATTGCTCCTTGGTCTTCTGGCCTCTAGGCTTACTCTTGAAAAGCCTAAGGTCATTTAGATTTTAATCCTTTGTATATGATATATCCCTTCCTCCCTTCTAGAAACTCTTTGCTTCCCCACTGCCAAGACAGGATTTTAATGTCTTACATTTGTTTTATCGGTGACTGCTTATCTCTCTGTTTTCCAGCTTTCACAATTTTGTTACTTTTATCTATCAGAGTCTAGGAATTTCTCCAAGGACTAGGAATGTTCAACCAGAATTTCTGCTCTGTCTCTACATCATACATACTTACAGCAAAGTTGGTAGATTCCTCATCCTGTTGATTTATGCCTTTCTAATAAAAAATCCTTAATGGTGGCTTTAATGGAATTTTGGAAGGAGCAAAATTACATGCATGTGTTCAAACATCATCTTTACCTGGACCTAGCTTTTGACCCACTACATAATGACATTTTGACTAAAAGTTGAACAGTACATAATAGGAACAAGCATATTAGGCTTTAGGGAAAATATAACCAAAGGCATGGTAGCCTGAAAAGCTTTGTGCTTCTTGGAAAAATGTAGGTGACTGCATATTGCTAGAGCCTGAATTGCAAAAACAGGGAATTCTGGGAGATGGGAATGGACAGTTGGGTAGGAGCCAGATTATGAACAAGAACCTTAGAACTTGTTCCAAAGGTAAAAGGAATCACTGACGGATTTCAAGCCTAGGATATGATCAGAAATGCATGTTGGAAAAATCACTCCTATAACTGGGGGAGGGCAGATAGCAGAGACACAAGCCTGGAGGCATGAAGATGAGTGAGGAGGCTGTTCTTTACAGGGCTTGAACCAGGAAATAGCAGAGGAAATAGAGAGGAGGATGCGAGTTTGAAAGAGACTTAGGAGATAGCATTGACATATTAGTGATTGATTGTGTGACAGCTCCTAAAAGTGCACCATCTGATTGCCTACAGAATTATTTTTTTCTACTTCAAGGAACTTTTCTTTCTGTTGGTGTGAAATCTGAAAAAAGTTAAGCATTCTGTTGAGAGTCTAGGGTTTTCTCTGTGGATCAAGAATTTTCAACCAGAATTCCTGGTTTCTGCTGTTCATATGATACCTAGAATGTGGTTGGTAGACTCAAGTAGACAGACAGTGTGGCAAACAGACTCTAAGATGCCCTCTATGATCCCCTCTGATTAGTGTTCATGCTCCCATGTAATTTCCTCCCCTTGACTGTGGGTGGGAATTATGATGTTTTTCTAACCAATTGAATATGGCAAAGATAATGAATGTCACTTCTGTGATTGCATTACATCAGATTGTAACTTCTGTCTTGCTAGCAAACTCTGTCCCTGATGGCTTTGATGAAACAATTTGCCGTCTTAGGAAAGCTTGTGTGGCAAAGAACTGAGGGAATCCTCTGGCCAACAGCCAGCTAGGAACTGAGTCCCTCATTGCAACAACTCAAAAGGAACTGAATCCTACCAGCTACCACATGAGTGAACTGTGAAGCTTCCACAGTTGAGCTTTCAGATGAAACTCCAGCCCCAGCTGACACCTTGCTTGCAGCCTTATGAGAGACACTGAAGCAGAGGATCCAGCTGATGCCTCATTCCTGACACAGAAACCGCGAGATAGTAAATCCATTTGTTTTAAGCCACTAAGTTTGTGGTACTTTGTTACCCAGCAATAGATAACTAATACCATCACTATCAAAATAGTGTCCAGTCTTCCCTAACTCTAAACAAACCTGGTTATATTTTGGAATAGTAATCAGTTTGCAGAATCAAGTAGATTACCTGATTAGATAAACATTAGGTAAATATAACTGCTTCCCAAACAAAAAAAATCAATTGTCTTTTATTTTGAAAATTTTCTGTAATTCTCCCTCTATATTTTTATCCAAGTAATATAAACACTTAGAAAGAAAATAGAATTTTCAATAATTCTATTAACTCTATATCATTTCTATATATTTTTACTAATTCTATATAATTCTATGTAAATTATAAAAAGCAGAAGCCCAACAAGAGGATATAACCATTATAAATATCTATGCACCCAATATAGAAGCACCTAAATATGTAAAATAAATCCTAATAGAATTAAAGGGGAAAATAGACTGCAGTACATTCATATTAGGAGACTTTAACACACCACTCACATCAGTAGACAGATCGACCAGACAGAAAATAAGTAAGGAAACAGAGGCACTGAACAATACATTAGAAAAGATGGACTTAAAGATATCTACAGAACATTCCACCCAAAAGTAGCAGGATACACATTCTTCTCAAGTGTACATAAAATGTTTTCCAGAATAGATCACATACTAGGCCACAAAAAAGAGCCTCAAATTCAAAAAGATTGAAATTGTATCAAGCAGCTTCTCAGACCAGAGTGGTATGAAACTAGAAATAAATTACACACACACACATACACACACAAAGCAGAAGCATCTCTACTTTATCCTTCTCACACATCCTTGAAGCAACAAAATTTGTTTTTTATTGTTGCACTGTATTTAATTATGTTATATGAATGTATTGTTATTTAATAAATTTCCTAATACAAGTTTATATCATTGACATTCTTCTCCATTCCTACATTTCATAATGGAAATTTTCAAACATACCAGAAAGTTAAAAGCTTTTATAGTGAGTACTCATATACCCACCACCTAGATTCTACCCCTTAACATTTTGCTATGTATACTTTATCACATATCTATTCACCTCTTTATCCTCCATCCACTGATCAATACATCTATTTTTTTTTTTTAGTCATTTCAGACTAATTTGCAGACATCATTGGTGGGAGTCATGCTACTCAAGCTGTGTAGCAAAGCTCAGGCCAGAAGAAGGCCCCCGCAAAGCAGGGGCCTTCACAGCTGGCTCCCCCTATTACCCACCTTGATTTTGTTATTCTCCATTTTACTACTGGCTTTGCTTTTGCTTGTATTTTTGCCAAGAGCTAAGTTAACCTTTGATAAGCAGCACAGAAAGGAGGAGAACATAAATTTCCCAGAAGCTTTTCAGGACAGTGCTCCTGAAGAATGGAACACGCAGGGACCAGATGGCAATCTTGGCATGGAATACCGAAACCTGTAGGTAGCTAGTCAGACATTGACTACCCCATCTCCACCTAAATGGGAATGCCCCCTTTTTTCTTACAATGCTAGTGAAATTAGTGATGGTGAGTTATAAAGGAAAATTAAGGAAATAGAGTTATGAGAGATTACTGAATGGAATAACCCTGTCTGACAATCAATCTTCTCCTGTTTTCTTCCATCTGCTACTTCTATAGCTTTTCTTCTTCCTTCCTAATTGCAGCCCTTTACTAGAATTCGTGCCTCATATGTGAAATTACCAAGTACCATAACTCTTTCAAGTGGTAAAGATACCTCAAGACAAGTGCTGGGCATAGAAGCCACGGGGTATAAATCTGCAAAGAAGTGAAAAACTAACCTTTTCAAAGAACATTACTTCTCTCTCACTTACCAGCTTTACATTTCCCTGTGTGGCCCCGGAAGATGGCTGGTTAGCCAGAGACGGGTAAGATTCCTCAAGGGAGGAACAACCTAAGACAGACCAGTTGCAGGGGGACCATCAGGTGAGACACTGGGGGCCAACAGAGGTGAGGCTTAGAACCTCACCCCCCGTGTTGTGAGAGAAATCTTCTGCACCCGTGGATGTTTTGTTGCCCTTGTCTAACTTGGATTAATACCTAGTCTATAGGCACAGACCTGATCATCTACACTTGCCTTCTTACAGCACTAAATCATGCTTTCTATCTTTACCTTGCATCTTATCTACTACTTCAGCATTTTATTAAAAAAAAGAAACATAAGGAGGAAATGTGGGATTCACATATAAAGGTATCCACCCAAAGGAAAGAGAAATATGGATAAGATAGAGAAAGTTATTTTGCTGCCTACTGTGCCCTATGAAGGGGTGTATGATGAAGATATGAATTTATGGTTTTTGATAGATTATAAATTTATTAAAGCTTCTAGAAATATAGATGATAATACCTGCCTAGCTAACTGTAGCAGTGGGTGACCTATATTTCACCCTGAGCTGATAGACTCCATAGCCACTGCTACATGCTGCATACTTCTGCGGTCACATGCATTACTTAGAAACCACTTTGCATAGAAATGAGAAACACAATAGAGTACATGTTGCTAAGAAAAGTTTAGGTCAAGGAACAGAGAAAAGTCACCTGTTTGACATTTGGCTAACCATGTATAGATTAGAAAGAAACAGAAAGAAAAAAAGCTTGCCTATACTTATTAATCAAAAGAACAAATAAAAAATAATCATATCCTTGTGCAAAATGATATAAAGAAAGATGTCATCAGCACTTTGTCGAGAGACCTCCTCCAACTGACTCCGCATCCTGTCTCTCCGTGCGCCAACTCCATCCTGCACCTTCGGGCATCCCACCCCTCGGCTGGAGCTGGACTCCGGCACATCATTACACTACCTCCCAAATATGTCAGTAATATGATTAACAGTAACAGGAATTCAACATTTATTCATGGCTCTTTATTGTTGTTATTCCTTTGAAGTCAGATTTACACACAATGAAATGCACAAATCTTAAGTGTACCATTTGATGAGTTCCAAAAAATGGATACTCCTATACAACTTAAATCCTGGCCCAGGTACAGAGCACTGCTATCACTCCAGAGAGTTCTCTCATACCCTTTCCCAATTAATATCCTGCCAAGGGAACTAATGCTCAGATTCTTCATAACACAGATGAATTTTCCTCCTGTTCTAGAATTTCATTTAAATGGAATACATAGTACCCATTCTTTTTATATAATGCTGCTTTCATTCAGCAAAATCTTTTCAAAATTCCTCTATAGTCTTGTATTTGACAGTAATCTGTAGCTTTTTCTTATTAATTAATATTCTAACCACAAATGGTTTATGCATTCTACTGATGGTCACCTTGGTTGTTCCTAGTTTGGGGCTACTATGGAATAAAGTTGCTATGAACATTCTTGTACAATTCTTTTTGTGGTTCTGTCTTTTTCACATCTCTTGGGTAAATACCTAGGAGTGGAATTTGGGGTTCAAGAGATTATTTTTAATTATTTCCTTTGTAGTCCTTCTGATGGTGAATTCCTTTATGCTAAATAGTATGCTTTTCCCACTTTCAGTTTTAGATTTAAAAATTTTCCCAGGACTCAGGAATCAGAATTATATTAATTCATAAATATTGGTTCATGACATTCACTCATCAAATAGTCCAAATATGGCCTGATTTTATTGTTATAGTTATATATTATTATATGTAGTTAAATATACAGTTAGGTATTTTTAGCAATTTAATAATAACATAGACTCCCCTCTGGCTCCCAAATAAAAACTAGGATTTTGACAATAAATATGCTACATATATTTTTCCCTCTCCTCCACCATTGCAGCTTCTCATCCCAGGATAACTATCAGCATGAATCTTGTCTTCATCATTTCCTTGCTTTCTTTTATATATAACTTCTCATTCTCATTTCAGTTTTTAGCTTTGTAAAAAGAATATAATGGGGAGAAAACCACATGATCGTCTCGGTTGATGCATTTCAGAAAATTCAACAGCCTTTTATGATTAAAAACACTCAACAAACTAAGAACAGAAGAAAATTGCCTCAATATAATAAGGGCCACATATGAAAAATTCATAGCTATCAATATACTCAATGTTGAAAAACTGAAAGTTTTCCCTCTAAGGTCAGAAATAAGACAAAGATGCCTGCTTTTGCCGCTTTTATTCAACATAGTATTATAAGTTCTAGCCAGAGCAATTAGGCAAGGAAAAGAAATAAAAGGCATCTAAATTGTGAGGGAAGAAGTAACATTATTTCTGTTTGCAGATGATATGATGTTATACACAGAAAGCTCTAAAGATTCCTCCCACTCAAACACACCAAAAAACCTGTTAGGACTAATAAATGAATTCAGTAAAGTTTTGCGTTTCAAAATCAACATGTAAAAATCAGTTGCATTTCTATGCATCACCAACAAAAATGAATTATCTAGAAAGGAAATGAAGGAAACACTTCCATTTATCATACCATCAAAAAGAATAAAATACTAAGGAATAAACTTAATCAAGGAGGCAAGTTCACTAAAACTATAAAACATTGTATGCAAAGTCTTGTTGAAAGAAATTAATGAAGCCACAAGTAAATGGAAAGACATCCTATAGTCACAGATTAGAAAATTTAATATTGTTATGATGTCAATAGTACCCAAAGTGATCTACAGATTCATTGCAACCCCTATCAAAAACCCAGTAACATTTTTTGTAGAAATAAAAAACCAATTTAAAAAATCAAATGGAATCTCAAGGGACCCTGAATAGCCAAAACAATACTGAAAAAGAGGAACAAAATTGAAGGTCTCCCATTTCCTTTTTTCAAAACTTACTGCAAAGCTACAGGGATCAGATCAGTGTGGTACAGGCATAAAGATAGATATACAGACAAATGGAATATAATAGAGAGTTCAAAAATAAAACCTTTGCACTTCTGGTCAAATGATTTTTAACAAGGGTGCCAAGACTATTCCGTAGTCTTTTCAACAAATGGTGCTGGGAGAACTGAATATCCACATGCAAAAAAATGAAGCTGGACTCCTACCTTACACCATATATGAAAATTAACTAGAAATGGGCCAAAATTTAAACCTAAGAGCTAAAACTATAAAACTCTTAGAGAAAAAGATAAGGAGAAATCTTCACATTATTGGATATGATGATGAATTCTTGGATCTGACACCAAAAGTACAAGTAAACAAAAAAAAAATAAGTTGCACTTCAAAGTTAGATATGTTATACATCAAAAGATAGTATCAATAGACTAAAAAGCCCACAGAATGGGAAAAATATTAACAAATCACATATCTGATAAGGAATTAATATCCAGAATATATAGAAAACTCCTAAAACTCAAAAACAAAAAACTAAACGATCTGATTCAAAAATGGGCAAAGGACTTGAATAGACAGTTTTCTGAGGAAGATATACAAATGGTTACTAAACACATGAAAAATGTTCAACATCACTTTCATTAGGGGAATGCAAATCAAAATCACAATAAGATACTACCTCATACCCATTAGGATGACTCCTAAAACTCAACAAAATAACAAACATCAACCCAATTGAAAAATGGACCAAGGTCTTATTTAGACATTTCTGCAAAGAATATATACAGATGGCTAATAAGCCATCTATCAATAAGCAAGAGAAGAAAGTTGAAATTTGTTTATACTAAGACGGTAGACCTATTAATCTCTCTCTGTAGTTCTATCAAATTTCACAATATAATTTGAGGCTATTTTATTAGGTGCTTAAATGTTTAACATGGTTACATCTTATTAATGAACTGAATCTTTGTCATTCATGTAGTGTTTACATCTCTACTAATGTGTTTTATCTTCAGGCCATTTATCTGATATAATACAGTCATACCAGTTTTATTTTAGTTAATATTTGCAATAAATGTAGTTTTCATCCCTTTACCTTCAATATTTGTATATCCTTAGACTTTCAGTATATCACTTGTAAATAGGATTCATCTACATTTTTTTAATGTCTAACTTGTCAATAAACTCAATGAATGAATGGTGAGCTTATTTTATTTTTATTATAATTAATCATGAATTTGGGTCTACTTTTACCATCTTAGTTCATTATTTTGGTTTGCCTACTCATTTTATGCTTCTTTTTAACTCTTTCTTGCAATTTAAAAATTGATATCTCTATTTCTCCCTAAATAAGAAAGAAATTAACATAGTCTCACATTCTTTGGTCTCTCCCTATTGCAACCCTATTAAGTTGGTATTTTCTAGATTTTTGGTTCTGGGTTATTATGGATTTATTATTACTCTTTTTAAAGGCAAAAATTGTCAACCTAAATAAGTAGATAAAGCTCAAATTACCAGAAATTCAGCTTGTTTGGGGAATAGCAGAGGAATTACAATTCAGAAACACAAGCTGTAGCAAGCTACAGGTGAGTCTGTTGAGGGTTTGGGGCAGGCTGTATTCATGAGCAAGGAGTGCAAAGAGGGGGGAGTACAGCCAGAGTCCCACCAGTAAGTTCATTGGCTTAGGATGGGGAGAAATCTTAGCAGATGTTCGTTGGTTAGGAGGATAGCTCAGTCTCCTGTAAATCAAGCATTTATGGAAAAATAAGTCTCTCAGTTCTTAAGTTCCATTCTTCTGAGGGCATGTCTTATCTGAGAGTTTCAGCCCTGGGCAAGTTCACCATGGATTTGGTGAGACTGAGAAATAACAACAGAAGTTCTTGGGATAAAAGACTGTATACCTGAATCCAAGCATATATGGTCAATTAATACACAATAAAGGAGCCATACAATGGACATACAATGGAGAAATGACAGCCTCTTCAACAACTGGTGTTGGCAAAACTGGACAGCTACATGCAATGAGAATGAAACTGGATCACTGTCTAACCCCATACACAAAAGTAAACTCAAAACGGATCAAGACCTGAATGTAAGTCATGAAACCATAAAACTCTTAGAAGAAAACATAAGCAAAAATCTCTTGAATATAAACATGAGCAACGTTTTCCTGAACGCATCTCCTCGGGCAAGGGAAACAAAAGCAAAAATAAACAAATGGGACTACATCAAATTAAAAAGCTTCTGTACAGAGAAGAATACCACCAAGAGAATAAAAAGGCCTCCTATGGTTTGAGAGAATATATTCATAAATGACATATCCGACAAGAGGTTAACATCCAAAATATATAAAGAACTCACACACCTCAACACCCAAAAAGAAAATAATGTGGGCAGAGGATATGAACAATTTTCCAAAGAAGAAATTCAGATGGCCAACAGCACATGAAAAGATGCTCCACATCGCTAATCATGTGGAAATGCAAATTAAAACCACAATGAGATATCACCTCACACCAGTTAGGATGGCCAACATAGAAAAGACTAGGAACAACAAATGCTGGAGAGAATGCGGAGAAAGGGGAACCCTCCTACACTGCTGGTGGAAATGTAAACTCGTTCAACCATTGTGGAAAGCAGTATGGAGGTTCCTCCAAACACTAAAAATAGAACTGCCATTTGACTCAGGAATTCCACTCCTAAGAATTTACCCAAAGAAAGCAAAATCTCAGATTCAAAGAGACATATGCACCCCTATGTTTATCGCAGCACTATTTACAATAGCCAAGATATGGAAGCAACCTAAAGTGTCCATCAGTAGATGAACGGATAAAGAAGAGGTGCTACATATACACAATGGAATACTATTTAGCCATAAGAAAGAAACAAGTCCTACTGTTTGCAGCAACATAGATGGAGCTAGAGGGTATTATGGCTCAGTGAAATAAGTCAGGTAGAGAAAGACAAATACCAAATGATTTCCCTCATTTGTGGAGTATAACAGCGAAGCAAAACTAAAGGAACAAAATAGCAGCAGACTCACAGACTCCAAGAAGGGACTAGTGGTTACCAAGGGGAAGGGGCTGGGAAAGGAGGGTGGAGAGGGAGGGAGAAGGGGATTGAGAGGTATTATAATTGGTGCACATGATGTGTGTGGGGGTTAGGGGAAAGACAGTGTTGCACAGAGAAGACAAGTAGTGACTCTGTGGCATCTTACTACACTGATGGAAAATGACTGCAATGGGGTATGGGGGGGAATCAATTATATGGGTGAATGTAGTAGCCACATTGTTTTTCTTGTGAACTCTTCATAAGAATGTATATCCATGATACCTTAATAAAAAAAGACTTTATCCTCACAGTGGTAGTCAAACACTATAATCACCTCTGCATCCAAATGTCTGCAGGTTGGTAATCCACCTCTGTCTCTGCCTCCTTGCAAAGCTCGTTATATAGTGACTCAGTCAATAATAGCATATTGCCTACAGGTGTGGAAGCATTAGCCTAGCAGTAGGCCAATTACATCATCAAGTAGTTTAGGATCAGGTGAGTATCCCGGCCATAGAAATTTCTATTTTCCCCACAGTCCATATTACTATATAAAGAGCTCCACCCTGTACTCTGCCTGGAGGCAGAGATGGAGACAAGACTGTGAACACCCCAGAGGCAAATGTGATTCTAGCACTCGACCTGCCACCATGAGACTAAAGCTTGGTATAAATCCTTTTACCCCCTAACATTCACTTCTTGTTATTTGGTCTCACCTAATCCAGAGTGAACTTGTCCAGGGGCAGTCCACCTCAGGTGAGACACCATCCCACCTCCTCCCCTGCAGCCTCCCCACCACTTTTTCTAGTCCCTTCCGAGGGTTGCCTTAGAGCAGCCTTGTGGGTTTCTTAACAGAAGAGATACTGAGTACGGATAAAGTGAAGGTTCCTGTGGCCAAGATTCTCATCTGGCCCTGGTCGGCTAGCCCACTGTAAACGTGTGGGCAATACATTGCTATTGACTCTATATAAAGAGCTCCGCCCAGTGCTCTGGGCGACATGGTGGCACGGCTGCACGCCTGCACGGCTGCAAGAGAGCAGAGACTGGAGTTGTGGCAGCTGCGGGAGTAGAGGATGTTGGGGGAGGGGGTGGCATTGTGAATTTTCCTTGGTTATTGTCCCCACCGCAACAAAGAATTAAAGGGCAGAGACACAGTAGTGAAGCAAAGTAAAAGGTTTGTTTAAAGTTACATACTTAGAAAATGCAGGCAACCTCAGGGAGAAGATTTTAGAGGGGAGTTGGTTCGGAGATGCAGGGAAGTCAGAGTACAAGGTGAGGAAGAAATTTATTAAAGTTATGCACTTAGAAAGTGCAGGGGTCCACAGACAGAGGTGTGTCCCCTGAAATGTTGAAGAGAGAAAGTTGAAGGCTACGCCCTTAGAAAGTGCAGGCAACCTCAGAGAGAGGAGAGCACTGAAAGGCTGGGAAAGAGTTTTATTTAAGTTACACACTTAGAAAGTGCAGATGACCTCAGAGAGAGGTGCACCCTTTAAGGTTTTCGGGTATGGGTTTTATAGGCTGTTAAAGATTTTCAGGAAAGTGACAAAGGTCCAGGTGCAGACCTGCCAAATGGTCCCAGAATGTTCATCTTTGATTAGACATTTAATTTTTTCTTCTAACTTAACACAAGAAATTTACTGCTTTGACTCCTTTCCAGGATAGCAGTTTTTATGTCTGGAAGTGTATCAATCAAGACTGTCTGCCCTGCAGCCAAGGTGGGCTGAGCCACTGTCCGTTTGATTAAAATTATATTTTAGCTTTTAGATAGAATTCTTCCTGAATAAGCTGGGCCTGTGAGCTGGCTAAAGTAAATCTTACAGTGGTAAGCGCTGATTGAAACAATGAAAGCATAGGCTGTGCTGAGATACTTTTCTTTATCTAGGGAGTATTCAAACTTCTAGGCCAAGTTGCTCCTGGCCTTCTGAGCTTTCTATTTTTAACTGGTTAACTCTTTGAGTCACTTTTAGTGGGCTTTACTGGCTTTATTCTCTTTCCACCGCGCTCATATCTATTTTCCTGCCTAACAGAGAGGCCCAGAGGCAGAGACTGGCCTGCTGCATGCAGACTTGCCTTAAGTGGACTGGATTCTAGTGATTGATCTGCCACTGTGAGAATAAAGTTGGGAATAGACCTTTCACCCCAAGAATGTTCCATTGTCATTTTTCAGTCTCACTGAATCCATAGTGAACTTGTCCAGGCCTGAAACCCATTGGCAAGACACCGAGGCAATTCCAGATCAAAGCAACTCAATTTTTCTTATGTACAACTTCCCTGTATGACCTGAACCTGTTTTTCTCACACAGACATGATAGATATTTCATACTTCCAGTAATATATTTATATTTCCTGTAGTGGGAAATTAATAAGGGGGATTCTTAAAACCCTGGGTTAAAGCTCTTTCAGAAGGCAATAAGAACCAGGCCCTAAATATTTTCCTCCAGAGTATGAGACCATAAACAAGCAAAACTCCAAGCACCACTGTGTGTTCAGGGCACGGGGAGCAGACGGGGCCTGGCCAGAACACAGCACTGACAAGCCGCTCATCGTGCTGGCTCTGGAAGAACCATGCCTGTCCCTCTGTTAATTCCTATTCTCCCAGAAAGCAGCTGAGACTTCTGTAATAAGTGAAGGAACTTGGTTAATGGCTTCACCTCATGCCTTTGGGAACATACTCACATACTGTCCTGTGCTGTTTCTCCCCAAAGCCTGAAAGCTCTGAATAATTCGAAAGAAGGATTTGTTATTCTGTAAAAAACCCAGAACATATTTATAGGCACATAAAGGAATTGCATTTGTTTTGGAAACACAAAATAATAAAAAAAACACAAAATAGGATGGCAATGGGTTGTAACTCTCTGAGAGCTGGAAAGCAGAAGATGGCATTTCATTCTCCCCTCCTGTTCCAAGAGGAGCTGAGACACAGGTCACAAGAGCAAAGTCATTGATAACAGTTGACCATCTGGGGATAGGAAATCAGGCAGGACATGCCAGGGAGATGCCAAGCCTCCTGGGCTTTACCCCTCACCCAGCATATATTTGTCTGTCAACACTGCCATCTCCTTCCGCTGTATTGTTATGCGGACTTTCTCAGCACGTCTCTACAACACCTCTGTAGCACCAGGATTCAGCTCTGGACAAGTTCTCTCTGGAACCCGCCAGACGGAAAAGCAACAACAGAGAGATAGGAAAAGTGTTCTCACCCAGCTTTATTCTCCAGGCAGCCGGTCCAGCTCTTAGATTACATCTGGGTCATCTGCACGCAGCAAGCCTGCCATGCACAATCCGCCTAGAGCACTAGGCCAACGGCTTTCTGTAGCACCACAGACAATAACAATCCTTTGCCGGCATGCAGGTGAACATGAGCCTGCACAGTAGGACAGTTACCGCTTAAACCTGAGATAGCATTGCACGTGGGCAGTGGGTCAGGCGGTCATCCCGGCAATAGTAGCTCCATTTTCCCTACAACCTCATTGGTGGGTATCTCAAAATACATTTTCATTTGCTTGTATAGAGGTAGAATGCTATAGAAGTTAAAGACTAGTGTATCCTACATCACACTTGTTATTTGTTCTGTGCCTGGGTCTTTGACATCAAGGGGACTGGGTAAGGACAGGGAGAGGTCAGTGCCATTGTAAATAAAGTTCAATGGTACTCACAGTTCCTCAGAAACAGGAAGCATGCCAGGCCACTCAGGGCCACAGGAGGAACACCAGGTTTCGGCCAGAAGGCAGAAGACAGTGACTAGGTGAAAGCCGGAGCCACAGCTTTTATTCGGGTTTCCATGGGAACAGCAAGGCAGAAGAGTAAACAGTTTACAATGGTGTAGTTTGACTAAATCTGGGGTCTTTGGGCTATAGTTGTGGGCTCCAGTTACCTAGTTATGGAGAAAGTGAAGGTTCCTGTGGTGAAGATTCTCACCTGTCCCTGGTCCACTGTCTCACTACACATGTGTGGGCAATAGACATTGTTAATCGACTCTATATGAAGAGCTCCCCCAGTGCTCTGCACTGCATGGCCTCACGGCTGCAGGAGAGCAGAACAGAGGCTGGAGTGGTGGCAGCGCCGAGGACAGAGACTGAGACAGCTGTGCAGGTAGAGAGGCCCAGAGGCAGAGACACACTTGCTGCATGCAGACTGGCTCTAAGTAGACGGGATTCTAGTGATTGACCTGCCACCATGGGAATAAAGTTGGATATAAACCCTTTCACTCTAAGAACATTCCGTTGTCATTCTTCGGTCTCACTGAATCCATAGCGAACTTGCCCGGGGCTGAAACCCATTGGCAAGACACTGGTACTGGCCCTCAGATGATTCAAGTGTTGGCTTGATGTGTGAGGCTTAAATAAAGGAGCTGGTTGAGGAATACAATCTGGATGGGTTGGTGTGTGTGTTAAGGCATCCTGCCCGCCCAGCCCTTTGCTCTCCCTGCAAACTGGCTAGCCGTGGGCAGGGCAGTCTTTTCCTGACCAGTAAGCTTCTTCAGATGTTAAAACATCATAAACTATAGAAAATTAAAAACATGATTAATACACTATTCAAAATGTGGTCTACTACTGACCAGTAGCATCTGCATTGCCCACAGAGGAGCTTCTTAGAAATACATAATTTGGGGCTCCACCCGAGTCCTGCTGAATCAGAGCTGCGTGTTAACACAACCCCCAGGTGACTCATATCACATTAAAGTTTGCACCAGACTCTTTGGTGTTTGAAAAAGAGGTAAACAAAGAACTTTTTTATGCCTAGAGAGGATAATAGTTTGTTCCAAGTCACAGAGCTGGAAAGTGGTAGACCTGGGATTCAAACTATGGTCTATTTTTTTTAAAAATTGCCCAGTGACTTTTTTAAAAAATCATGGTAAAACACACATAACATAAAATTTACATTTCTAAGTCTACAGTTCAGTAGTGGTAATTGGCATTCTTGTGTAACCACTCCCCAAAACTCTTCATCTGAACTGTGGCCACATTGTCAATACTATTCTCTCTCAGATCCCAAGTTCTTCTTGACTGCCATTCATGTTTTTTATTGACACCATGAATCCTCATGCAGCTCACAAAATATACTCCTATTAGCTTAGCTTTCCCACAGGGAAAGCTTTTTTTTTTTCTAATTGAAATATAGTTGGTATATAATACTATATTGGTTTTGGGTGTACAATACAGTGATCCAACAATTATACATTATTAAATGCTCACCACAGTAAGTGTAGTTACCATCTGTCACCATACAAAAATACTACTGTAAGGTAAAACTGAGCCGAAATGATCAGGCAAGGAGGCTACAAAGGAGCCAAAAGTTTAATAGGGTGCAATCCTGGGCAATGTTCCTTGTTCTGGCTAGTCACAGGCTGGAGAAGTCGCGCCCAGTAGGACAGGCAGTGAGTTTTTAAAGAAGGTAGGGGGAGGCAGAGCATAGATTTACAGTGGCATGAGGATTGGCTAGCCTAAGGCACCTTTTTCTGGTTGGGAGGGGGCAGCAACTGGGGACTTTGGCACATCATTAGTGTCCGATGTGCTCACCCCTCCCTCTGGTGCGTCCAGCCTTACGTTCCAGACTTTTGGTTATAATGAGCGCTGACTTGATCTGGCTATTTCCGGCTGAGGAGGGGCAGTGCGGGTAGGGTTGAGGCTGGTGGGAGGCCAGAGGAGGCTTGGATGGAAGGGGCGAGTACTGATGTACCCACATGGTCTTGTGCACTTCTTTCTGACCTCTCTATCAGTGGCTGGAGGTTCTAGCAGATATGTTGTCTTTGTCTCTCTGGACAGATATATCTAGCATGATCACCTAGGCTATGACCCGTCTAGTACTGTTGTTTGGACGATGAGAGACAGACTGAGGCTTGTTCGTACCAGGCAGCCTGGATGAAAGAATGGAAAGATGAGCATTGGCAGGACAAGGGGGTATCTCTCTTAGGAGTGAGAAGGTAGGTAGGTAAGAGAGGTGTTCAGGGGAACTTGAGATAAGAGAGTATAAGGGTTAGGGATGACCAGGTGAAGAGGGACTACAGCTTTGTTGATTATCCGCAGGTCTTGAACAAGCTGGTAGGCCCCTGATGGCTTCTTGACTGGAAGAATTGGAGTGTTACAGGGAGAATTAGTTGGTACCAGAAGCCTTTGGGAAAGAAGATGGTTAATGATAGGTTGGATGCTCTTGCGATGGGTGTAGGAAATAGGAAATTGGAGTCTAGAAGGAGAGTAGACTCCATGGGTCCTTGAGGTGGATGAGGACCGGAGTATGATGGCTCGACACTACAGGAGTAGAGGTGTCTCATACTATTGGGTTAACACCGGTCAATGGTACAGAAGGGTATGCGGAGGCCTCAGGGCTACAACTTATATTGGCTAAGACGATGAGTGAGCTCGGTTGGGGATGACTAAGAGGCAGGGAGATAGAGGCACCAAGCTTGGAGAGGAGATCTCTCCCTAACAGAGGGATGGGACAGGATGGGATGACTAGAAATTAGTGGGTAAGAGGATGGCTCTCAAAAGTGTAGGCTACCAGACCTGTCACTAGAGGCTTAGAGGGGGTTCCCGTGACACCCATGACCGAGACCTGGGAAGGATGTAAATGCCCATGAAAGGAAGGTAAAACAGAGTAGGCAGCCTCTGTGTCTACCAAAAAGGAGATGGACATACCCGCTATCCACAGCTTGGCCCTGGGCTTGGCAAGGGTGATAGGGGTGTTCGAGTCTAGGCATCTTCAGTCTTCAAGTAAGCCCAGCAGGTCCGGAGGGAAGTCCCTCAGGGGGGCCTGCCTCTCATGAGACTCTGTCGTGGGGGGATGACCTTCCCCAACTGGGCACTCTACTTTCCAATGACCTCTCTTACCACAAACTGGGCATGGTTTAGTCGACTTGTTGGTTGGGTTGGGGCATCTCTTTGCCCAGTGGTCTTCTTGGCCACACTGGAAGCAGGGTTCTGGAGGCTTACAAGTTCCAGACTGGTCTTTGGTGTGATAAGGCCCCTGTCCTGCCGGCTGCAGGGCCGCCGCGAAGGTTCAGTTTCTGGACACTGTCCTCCTCTCATGTTCTTCATCACGGGTATTAAAGACTTTAAAAGCCATGGTTACCAGGTCATGGAGGGGAGTCTGGGGTCCCTCTTCTGCCTTTTTAACTTACATCTTATGTAACTAATACTTGTTCTGGTGAAATCTAGTTCTTTACTAGTTTAAGAGTAATAAAACAGTGACTATAAATGACAAAAGACTTAGAAATGACAACGGTTAAAGATCTGATGCTAGCTTACTGTAAGACAGTTGACATAAGGAAATTCGGATATTTCTGTAACACAAAACATTCAGTAACAAAGTTTAGCATCATTCTCTTTGACAGTGCTTTCTAGGTTATTAAGCAGGTAATTTTATATTAGATAAATAAGCCAAATCAGCTAAATACTTTCTCTAATGAGAAAAAAAAGCCAAATTGGCCAAATATTTTCTCTAATGAGAAAAAATTCTTCTGACATGTTCCAGGGGCTCTCTGGAAAATATCAGTTAACTAGAGGTAAAAGCACCTTTTTGAATTTGATTTTGGGACGCTGTTAAAGTTTTTTGAGGCATTTGTCTAAATAGAATCATAAGTCACTATGAAACAATACTCACCTATTTAACTAGAATAACAATAAAGGATTTTAAAGACAAATACAGAACGTTACACAGTTATTAGCAAAGCTTAGCTTTTAGTTTTTTCATATTAAGCTCTCACTATCTTAAATATTCAGACAACTCATTGAGACTTTAAGCATGAGAAACTGTTTTGATAAAACAATTAAAGAACTCTTTGCAATCTTTCAACATTAAGAGCAGACTAACAGTTAAGAAAACTTTGTCTTTTTTAAATGAAAACAAAATTCTAATTTTGCTATGAATTTGATACTGAAACTTAATGCTTTAATTTTGTACAGCATGACCACATTAAATTCTTCCACAACCTTTCTACAACTTTCTTTTTACATTCAGTGTTCTCCCTCTTAAATAAATAGCTGTACTTTAGAACAATTACCTTCTTTTACTCTCAACAAAATGAATTTCCATTCTTTATACTTTCTTTTATTAAAACACGCATCTTTTTAGCAAGTAGAGATGTTCTCTTCTTTAAGTAGCTTTAATTAGACCTCAAAACCATTAGGAACTTTAATTTTCAGTGAACACTGAGAAGTGGGCTATTGTAAACTATTGCACTAACATTCTGTAGATTAACAAATACCTGAACACACTTTGTAATTCCAGACACCATGTGCTTTATTTACAGCATAATCTCTAAGCACAAAATATGTCTACTTAACTTAGCAAAACTTCAAGATTCTAGGTCACCACAAAAATTTTCAGGTTGCAGACAGGCACACACACTGCAATACACAATCACTAAGATGTTCACCTGCTATGCCCAGCTCACCCACTCCCAACAACCACGCCAAATCACTTACAAAATGGCAGGTGTGGGGAGGGGTGTAGGGTCGGGAGAGAAAGGAGGCAGGTCTGTGCTGGGAGGAGTCTTGTCTGTGGCTTCCAGAACCAGAGGGCAGGAGGAGCATGTTCCGGTGGGGGAAGAGGGCAGTGAGGGCGGAAGGAGAGGGGGAGGGGGAGGCGCAGACACTGGAAGAGGAGAGGAGCAGGAAGGCGGTGTGGCTGGGGATGAAGGACCTGAAGATGGCAGCGATGAGGGAGAGGACAAAGAACTTAAAGATGGTGGCAGAGGTGGGGGTAGCAAGCTGAGAGAGGCGGGAGACCAAGGTCTTCCAGTGGATCTGAAAAGGAAAAAGGATTGGACAGAGTAAGAGGCTGACAATTTTTACTGGAGATGGGCCAGGAGAACTTGGGTTGTTGAACACTTAACGTAAAAATCTAGGCAGGAGTGCAATGTCCAAAAGGCCTGGATGTAAGAGATTTCAGACTGCTTCCCAGTTTGGTGACAGAAATTAGTTAGGTCAGTGAGGAGGCTAAAATCAAATGTTCCCTCTGAGGGTCAGAGAGATTGATTGTCTAGAGGATACTGGGGCCAAGTCTGAGAACAGAGTTGGACCAGTTTCCATTTACGGATCTCCTCTACTATATCTAGGGTCGCCAGTTGGATATGAGACACCGCAAAGAGATCTGAGCCTCCAATTTAGAGGACTGGTTCCCCATGTCTGTTACCCGTTTCCCGGAGCCCCTAAACTGGTGAACCCAGCATCCCAAACTCGCTCAGGTTAGGAGGAGACAGGGAAGTGCCCAGCACTTCCCTGGAAATCTGGGAGCCCAGATGAGGACGTCTCCTCTATCTCAGGACCAGGACAGGCTTAATGCCCAGAGAACCTGGATGTAGCTATGATTTCAAATCAGGTGGAGACAGGACTGGGAAAACAGACCAGGGGAAAGGAGGGACTCACTGAATTGCCATCCAAGCTGGCAGAGGTCCTGGGAGGGGTGAGAGCTGCCAGTGGCCAGCCGGAGCTCCACACCTTACCTCCTCCTGGGTTTTGGCACCAGCTGTAAGGTAAAATTGAGCTGAAATGACCAGGTGAGGAGGCTACAAAGGAGCCAAAAGTTTAATAGGGCGCAATCCCGGGCGATGTTCGCTGGTCTGGTTAGTCACAGGCCGGAGAAGTCGCACCCAGCAGGGCAGGCAGCAAGTTTTTAAAGAACGTAGGGGAAGGCAGAGCATAGATTTAGAGCAGCTCGAGGATTGACTAGCCTAAGGCACATTTTTCAGGGTGGGAGGGGACAGCAGCTGGGGACTTTGGCATGTCATCAGTGTCCGATGTGCTCACTCCTCCCTCTGGTGCCTCCAGCCTTACAACTATAATATTATTAACTATATTCCCTATGCTGTACTTTCATCCCTGTGACTGAATTATTTTATAATTGGAGGTTTGCACCTCTTTATCCCTTTTGCATATGTCACTCATCCCCCACCCCTTTCCCCTATGGCAACCACCAGTCTATTCTCTGTGTTTATGAGTCTATTTGTTTTGTTTACTTGTTTGTCCATTTGTTTTGTTTTTTAGATTCCACATATAAGTGAAATCTATTGTCTATGACCACAATCCACACCAACTATGGTCTATTTTACTTCAAATCTCTTTTTTTTTAAATGATTGCATCAAACTTTCTCCTCTATGTGTACATATGTGAATGTTATATACTAGTGTCAATTTTTAGCATGTCTGTTTATATGTGCATTGTCTTTTTTTAGTATATATCATAGTAAGTATGGAAATGTTACCATATTAATATCAAGGTAAAATGGCTGAAAGTTTTCAGGATGTTTTAAAAATAACATTGTGGTGGGAACTGATTTTACTTCTCTTTAATAAGAGCCTTTCCTGAATTCTATAGACTGGGGATGTGTTACATTTCTTCAAGTTTTTTTTTTCATCTAGTTACTGAATCTGATACTAAGGCTCGATGCTGGAATTCAAAGATAAGTCCATCATAATTCTTGCCATTAACTTGAAGTTTAGTAAGGGAGATGTATTAGTTGTCTATAGCTGTATGACAAATTCAACAAATTATTTTATCTCCCAGTGTCTATAGGTTGGAAATTCTGACAGGGCACAGTGGAAATGTCCTGTCTCTGTTTCATGGCCTGGGGCCTCCACTGGATGTTCTAAAGGCTGGCTGCAGAAACCGTCTGAAGTCTTGTCCACTCACGTGTTTGGTGGGTGATGTGGCTCTTGGCTCTAGGCTGAGAGCCTAGCTGGGGCTGTCCACTTAAACGCCCACAGATGGCCTCGCTGTGTGGCCTGAGCTTCTTCACAACATGGTGGCTGGATTACAAGCATCCCAAGAGGGGAGCTGGGAGGAAGCTCTGTTGCATTCATGGCCTCATTTTGGAAGCCACACTGCGTCCCTTCCGCTGCATTCTATTGGGTGAGGCTGTTACAGATCCATCCAGCTTTGAGGGTAGAAAACATGGTCTTTACCTCTTAATGCAAGAGTGTCAGTGTCACAGAATAAGAAGAGTACGTGGGATGAGAGATACAGTGGGGTGCAGTCATTCTTGGAAAATACAGTCCACTATAGAAGGTGGACTTGAAAATTAATTACTGCACAACGTGGTAATAGTGATATCGTAGAGACTCCATGGCTGCTACTACCAAAAACAGTAACACTAGGCTCCAGCTTGTACCAGCTATTTTATGTTATTTTTTAAAAAACAGCTTTATTGAGATATATTTCCAATACCATAAAATTTGCCCATTTAAAGCATACAATTTAGCGGTTTTTAGTATTCTCCCAGATTTGTGTTTAGTATACTCACTACCACCACATAATTTCAGAATATTTCCAACACCCCAAAAAGAAGCTGGGTAAACATTAGCAGTAACTCCCCATTACCTCACTCCCTGGGCTCCTGGCATCCACTGCTCTCTACTCTCCATCTCTACATGCCTATTCTAGACATTCCATATAAGTGCACTCATACAATATGTGGTCTTCTGTGACTGGCTTTCACTTAAGTGTTTTTCAAGGTTCATCCATGTTCTATGTTACTCCTTAGTCCTCAAAACATCTGAGTTGATCACTGCTTTTATTTCTATGAAAAAATAGAAGCAATCAAGAGAATTATTTCCGAAAGCTCTTACCTGTACCTATGCCCCTATTTATTTTGCCTTTTATGTTGGATGAATAGTGACCAGCACATAATAAGCACACAATGAGTACTTATGAATGAGTAAGCCTGTAGTGGTGGTTCTCAAAATGTAGTCCTTCGAAGCATCACAATCCCTTGACCCCTTAGTTAAATGCACGTTCTGGGCCCTCACCTTGGCACATTAAATCAGAATTTCTAGGGATGGAGGTCCAAGCAATTGAGTTATAAAAATTGATTGATTGACTGATTAGGTGATATATTCATGAGCTTCACAATTCCAAAGATGCAAAAGGGTATACCATGACAATTTTTTTTCCCATTCCTATCCTCTAGTCACCCAGCTCCTCTCTCCACAGACAACTAATCTCAGGGATTCCTTTCTATCTTTTCAAAGACATGTCCTACATATGAATAAATATGCACATCTTGTTCTTGTGCTTTACCTAAATTACCCCACAACCACAGGCATGCTATACACATTTCTATGCATGGTTTGTATTTAAGTATGTTGACATAAAATGTTTATTTGCAGTTTAAAGAATAATAAAATGGATACCCATACACCTGTCTCTCAGCTTAAGAACTAGAACATTTACTACCAGAGGAATCCCCAAGGTGCTTCCCCCTCCCCCATCCCGCCAGGAGAAAGCTGGTGGAAGTTGTATATTAGCCATACTTCACTTTACGTTTTACTTTTGCCAACAATGTATGTATGCCTAGATGATATATCCTTTAGATATATCATTTAGCCTTTGAACTTTATATCAATGAAGCCATTTTGTATACATTATTCAGTGAGTTGTTCCCTTTATTTGGTATTATTTTTGAGAAACATACAGGTTGATATGAATGTATTTATTTTCACTGCTGTCTGGAATTCCATTGTGTATGTATGTGACACAGCTTCCCTATTAATTCCATGGATGATGGACATTTGGATTGTCACATATAGTGCTATTGTGGACAATACTGTTAATGGAGATTGTTGTACAAGCCTCTTGTTCCATGTGTCACATTTCTGGAGTGATGTTGTACAGTATGGTGGCCAGCAGCCAGATGGGACTCTTGAACACCTATAATATAGCCAGTCCAAGTGCTATGAGTCTAGAATACCCACTGAATTTTGAAGGCTTCATATGAAAAAAATGTAAAATATCTCACTGATGTTCTTATATTTATCACATGTTGAAATGACAACATTTTGGATATTCCGGGTTAAATTAAACTATCAAAATTTCAACTGATTCTTTTTACTCATTTAAATGGGCTATTAGAAAATTTCAAATTAACATATATGGCTTGCATGCTGTTTCTATAGGACAGTGCTGTTCAATTGGGTATTTATCTTATTGTGGAATTGCTGGGTTTAATATCTGGTGATGCTACAGGTATTTTGCAATAACCATAACACTTTCACCAGCAATGTAGGAATGCTCCTCTGACCACATCCACCAGCATTACCAGGATTTAAGATGCTTGCCAGTCTGGTGGGTATGATATGTTACTGTATTGTGGTTTAAATATGCATTCTTCTGATTACCAAAGATGAGCATTTTGTCCTCTGTTCATTTATGGTTTGTATTCTTCTTTGTTCTGTGTTTTCTTCAGTACTCTTTCTCATTTTCTATTTCAGTGTATCTCTTTTTCTTTCTGATTGATGGGAATTATTTATCTATTCTGAGTACTAACCCTTTATCACTTCTGTGTCATGCAAAAGTCTTTTTAGTTTAAGAGTTACGTTTTCACTCTTTGATGTAAACTTTTGATTTTGAAGCAATCTCAACTTTACAGAAAATTTGCAAGAATACTATAACTTATTTTCCCTAAAGCATTTCAGAGGATGTTGTCAACATGATGTCCCATTATCTTTGAATACTTTAGTGTACAGTTTTTGCAAACAAGGACATTCTACAGAGCCACAATACAACGATTGAAATGGTTATTAAGGAAATGCTGTCTGACAGCATTTTGTCTAGTTCTTCATTGTGGTCTGACGGTGATATATGATGTAGTGGGCTCCTGCCACCTGAGTAAGAACCAAAAGCCTTGTAGCTTTTAAAAATTACATTTTGTTTTTGCTACCATTTACAAAAGGAGTTAATATGTTGGGGATTGAATGTATTAGCCTCAGTTCTTGTCCCCACTGCAGTGAAGCATTGAAGGGCAGAGACACAGTAGTGAAGCAGAGTTAAGGTTTTATTTGAATACACTCCAAGGGAGGAGCGGGACAGAGTCAAGGTAGACAAAGGCAGGTTTACTTTAATAAAGCAGAGAGGAAGGAAAAAAATAAAGGAAAAGAAGTCTCAATGAACTCCGGCTTGGCATTGGGAATAATCCCTTGCCAACTCCTAAAGCCAGGGTCACCTGGTGTCCAGTGCCCGCTTGGATCTGCACGGTCTGGGAACTAAGCCCCCACCACCCCAGGATTTGGGGGAGCCGCAGAGCACTGGATGGAGTGAGATTATGTTCTGAGAACTTCCCAAAGGCAAAGAAAGGAGACTTTTCAGGCAGGCTACTAAAGAGGATGACTGTACAGCTGCAGTCCTGTCCGGGTCACCCAGGCAATGGGAACTTGCAGGCCCAAATCAGAGCTCTCAGCAGCCCCCTCCCTGCTTATCTGAAGTAGGACAGAGAGGGTGACACACCTGAAGAAAGGCCAGTGTGGGCATCTCAGAGAGGAGGCATGCTTATGGGTTTAGGGTCTGAAGTTTTATAGTGCTTTTTAGGTAGGAGTTAGAATAAGGCATGGTGAATACAGGTGATTCATAATTCCTTTGAAGTTTTGTTTTATAAATAGAGTTATTTAGGTGACTATATTGGTTTGGGACCTCAGCATTCTTTGTCCACATAGGTTTATTCACATTTCGGAGGTCTGTTTCCTGCCCTGGTTACAAAGTTACTTGATTAAGGGGCTAGAAAAAGAGGAAAAAACAGCATATCGGTTAAGTTAAGTTGGGCCTTTAAGTAGCAGGCTAAGTAGATTTTACAATGGCATGATCTAGTTGGTACAATGAAGACTTTTCTTTATCTGGGGAATATCTAGACATTCTAAACTGCCCCTGGCCTTTGGAACTTCAACTAATTAACTCACTAACTCTGTGAGTCCTTTCTTGCTCTCTGGTTTTACCTGGTTAACTCATAAGTCCCATTTAGTGGGCTTTACTGGACTTACTCTCCTTCCACACTCTCTTACCTATTTTTCTGCCTAATAAATAAATAAATATATATTTTTCCATCAATATCAGATGCATGAAACCAGATGAATCATACATTTCAGTCTGAGACATGCTGATTATTAGTCAGCTTGTCATGTTGTTCTGTTATTTGTTTATTTAAAAATTAAAATGGACACTTGTGAACTCACACCAAACTGAAAAACTTGAATATTACCAATAACTGATAGCCACCTATGGGTTCTCCTCCTGTTTCATCCTCTGCTTTCCCCCCAACATTATCCTGTATTTTGTATTTATCTTTCCTTTTTATCAATGTAATGCATATTGTATAGCCTTACATATGACGTGTTGTAATATACATGTTGCTTAGTCTTGTTTTTTTAAAGCAGCTTTGTTGAGATACAATTCACACATCATAACATTTACCCTTTTAAAGTACATAGTTAGTGTTTTTTAGTATATTTATGCTGTTGTGTAACCACTGCCACTTATTCCAGAACATTTTCATCATCCCCCAAATAAAGCCTGTATCTATGAGGCAGCCACTCCCCATTTCCTCACCGGCCAGACTGCTAATCTACTTTCTTTTTATGGATTTGCCTCCTGGACATTTCACATAAATGGAGTCATATAATACGTGGTTTTTGTGTTTGACTCCTTTCACTAAGCATGTTTTCAAGGCACAACATCCCTGTTGTAGCATGTATTACCATTTCATTTCTCCGTACAGCTGAATAATATTCCATTGTATGGATATAGGCATTTTGCTTATCCATCAGTTAATGTACATTTAGATTGTTTCCTATTTTTGGTTTTTGTGAATAACAGTGCTATGAAAATTTATTCACAAGTTTTTGTGTGGACATGTATGTTTTCTATTCTCCTTGATGTGCACCAGGGAAAGGAATTGGTGGGTTATGTGTTAACTCCATGGATAACTTTTTGAGGAACTGCCAGACTGTTTTCTAAAAGGGCTGCACCGTTTTACATTTCTACTAGCAGTGAATGGGAGTTCCTATTTCTTCACGTCCTGCCAGGTCTTGTTCTTGTGCATCCTTTTGGTTCTAGCTATTCTAATGTGTGCAAAGTGGAAATTCATTGTGGTTTTAATTTGCATTTCCTAATGCTAATGATGTTGAGCATCTTTTCATGTGCTTATTGGCCATTTGCATATCTTCCCTGTAGAAATGTCTATTCAAATACATTTTTAATTGAGCTATTTGTCTTATTTTTGAGTTGTAAGAATTCTTCATATATTCTAGATACACATCACTGATCAGGTATATGGTTTGCAAATATTTTCTCCCATTCTGCAGGCTGTCTTTTCATTTTTTTGATGGTGTTCTTTGAATCACAAATTTTTTTGTTTCTAATTTTGTCCCAAATTTTGTTCGTGAAGAGGTGCTGTGTTTGGCCAAAAGTTTTTTCTGCATCTATTGAGGTGACCATGTCATTTTTGTCCTTTGTTCTATTAGTATGGTGCACATATTGGTTGAGCTTCACATGTTGAACCAACCTTGCATTGGATAAAGCCTACTTGGTCATAAGATATGATCCTTTTTTATGTTGTTGCTTTAGTTTGTTAGTATTTTATCAACTATTCATGTGTACAGATATATAATATGCATATTTATAAGGATATTGGTCTGTACTTTGCTTTTCTTGTGATATCTTTGAGTTTGGATTTCAGGTTAATACTGACATAGAAGTAGTTGAAGTGCTTCCTCCTTTAATTTTTGGCAGAATTCACCAATTAGTATTAATTCTTCTTTAAATGTTTGGTAGAATTTACGAGTGATGACATATTAGTCTGGAATTTTCTCTGTGGTAAGTATTTTTTATTACTAATTAATCTCTTTATTTGATATATGTCTATTCAGATTTTCTGTTTCTTCTAGAGTCAGGTAATTTGTGTCCTTCTAGGAATTTTTCCATTTTATCTAAGTTGTCTAATTTGTTTCTATACAGTTGTTCACATGATTACTTTACCACCCTCTTTATTTCTGTAAATTCTGATGTGAGATTTCTTTTTCCATTCCTGATTTAAGTAATTCAATTCTTTTTCTTTGTCAGTTATCTAAAGGCTTGTCAACTTTGATCTTTTTGTCAATGATGATCTTTTAACAACCAGTGTTTGATTTCCTTGTTTTTTCTTGGTTGTTTTTCTGTTCTCTATTTCATAATTTCTGCTGTAGTCTTATCATTTCTCTCATTTTTCTTGATTAAAGTTAGTTTGCTCTTCTTTTTATAATTTCCTAAGGTGAAAGTTTATGTTATTGAGTTCTTTTCTCTTTTTTAATATAGACACTTACAGCTAAGTTTCTCTCTAAGCAACTGCATCCAGTTTCTTATTTTGTATATTGAATTTCATTTATCTTACATTATTTTCTTATTTCTGTTGTGATTTCTTCTTTAATCCATTGGTCATTTAGGTATATTGTTAAAATCCACATATTTGTGAATTTCCTTCTATTGTTGATTTCTAACTAATTTCCATGTTACTCAGGTAACATGCTTTATATTTATTTCACTTCCTTTATATTTGTTGAGGCTTGTTTTATGGCCTAAAATATAGTCTGTCCTGATATGTTCCATGTGTATTTGAGAATTTGTATTCTGCTGTTGATGGGTTGCATGTTCTTTAGATGTCTTTTAGGTCAAATTGTTAAGGTCTCTGTTTCCTTGTTTATCTTCTATCTAGTTCTTCTATCCATTATTGAAACTGAGTTATTGAAGTCCCAATTAGTATTGTTGAATTATCTATTTCTCCCTTTAAATCTCTCAGTTTTGCTTCATGCGTTTGGGAGTCCTGTTGTTGGGTGCATCTATGTCTTCTTCTGGGACTCCCATTATATATATGTTGTACACTTGATGGTATCCCATGGGTCTTTGAGGCTCTGTTCATTTTCTTATGTTCCTCAGATTGAATCATCTCAATTGATCTAAAGTTCACTAATTTTTTTCTTCTTCTAGTTGAAATCAGCTATTGAGCCTCACTAGTGAATTTTTCATTTTAGTTGTATGTTTCGATTCCAGAATTTCTATTCGGTTCTTTAAAAATTTTTTTTCTATGTACTTCCTGATATTCTCATACATTTCTTTAGGTCTTTATATATGTTTTCACATAGTTCTTTGGACATACTGATAATAGCTTATTTTAAATCTTTCTCTAGTAATTCCAATGTCCAGGTTTCCTCAGGGGCCGCTCCTATTGGCTGCTTTTTGTCCTGTGTATGGCCATATTTCCTACTTTTGCTCTCAGGTCAAATGATTTGACAATGGGGTTTTGGGGATATCCAAACTTGTCCTTTCCTTTCCAGTAGCTCTTAGATTTTCACAGCAAAACAGGTTGCTGATTTTTAAGGTTACTGTGGAGCTGGGGTGAGAAGATGGGATTAGGGCAAGTTAAAACATCACAAAGTTCGCTGTCCTCATTGTGATTCAGTCATTTTTCTTGAATAAACACACCACAAACTATTGAAAGCATTTAGTTAATTTCCAGGGTTTTCTAAGAATTATTTTGACAATTTTTGCCAGTGTTTTCATTGTTTTTGCTCTGACATTTCAGAAGCACCTCAGTCTTACTTGTTAAACCTTACAATAAGTGTTTTTCTTAAGCATGCTTTTTAACTACACCTTATGTTCTTAATATTCATACATGTTGATGAGAGAAGCTGTGAAAAATTTATTTTACTGTTGTATAGTATTCATTCATATAAATATATCATCATTTATTTACTGTTTTTCTGTTGATGAATATTTGGCTTATTTCCACTTTGTGTGTGTCTGCATTGTTTATTCCATTGTTTTGTCATTATAAACAGTGGTGTTAGAAGCTGGTCTGTGCAGGAGTCCTGGTAGATACATGCTAATGTTTCTGTTGAATATACCTAGAAGCAGAATTGCTAGATCATAGGGTATGAAAATGCTTAATTTTATAAGACAGTGACAAATTATTTTCCAAATAATTATACACAAAGTTTGTGAATATCCACTAATCCACATCCTATCTGAGAGTGGGTATTGTCAGACTTCTTAATTTTTGCAAATGAATTGGATAGATGCCATTGTGGTCTTGATTACTAATGAGGTTGAGTGTCTCTTTATCTGCTTATCAGTTATTGTGTTTACTCCTCAATGAACTGTTTGTGCATGCCTTTTCACATTTTTTAATGTTCTCTTAATTAATTTATTTATTAATTTTTAATTTTTTGTTGTTGTACACCCGAAACCAATATAATATTGTATATCAAATATATTTCAATAAGAAAAGATGATGGAGTGGGGAAGACCTTCCTAGCCAAAATAAACAACCCCAAACAGTAAGAAACTTAATTACATAAAAATTATTTCTGCATGATGAAAGCAGGTGAAACGCTGGGAAAGAACAATTGCATTACACATAACATGTGTAACACATAATTCAGGGGATATGAATGGAGGGGAAAAACACACATAATTCCAGCTATACAAACCAAGGGGAAATACTGTATTTTCAGTGCCTCTGTGTCCTTACTTATTTTCTGTCTGGTGGATCTGTCCTTTGGAGTGAATGGTGTGTTGAAGTCTCCTAAAATGAATGCATTGCATTCTATTTCCTCCTTTAGTTCTGTTAGTATTTGTTTCACATATGCTGGTGCTCCTGTGTTGGGTGCATATATATTTATAATGGTTATATCCTCTTGTTGGACTGAGCCCTTTATCTTTAGTAATGTCCTTCTTTATCTCTTGTTACTTTCTTTGTTTTGAAGTCTATTTTGTCTGATACTAGTACTGAAATACCTGCTTTTTTCTCCCTATTGTTTGCATGAAATATCTTTTTCTATCCCTTGACTTTTAGTCTGTGCATGTCTTTGGATTTGAGGTGAGTCTCTTGTCAGCAGCATATAGATGGGTCTTGTTTATTTATCCATTCAGTGACTCTATGTCTTTTGATTGGCCCATTCAGTCCATTTACATTTAGGGTGATTAGCAATAGGTATGTACTTATTGCCATTTCAGGCTTTAGATTCGTGGTTACCAAAGGTTCCGGGTTACTTTCCTTACTATCTAAGAGTCTAACTTAACTCACTTAGTATGCTGTTATAAACACAATCTAAAGGTTCTTTTCCATTTCTCCTCCTTTTTCTTCCTCCTTCATTCTTTATATATTAGGTATCAAATTCTGTACTTTTTGTCTATCCCTTGATTGACTTTGGGGATAGTCAATTTAATTTTGCATTTGCCTCGCAAGCTGCTCCACCCTCCCTACCATGGTCTTACTACCTCTGGTGACAGCTATCCAACCCTAGGAACACTTCCATCTATAGCAGTCCCTCCAAAATAGACTGCAGAGATGGTTTGTGGGAGGTAAACTCTCTCAGCTTTTGCTTATCTGGGAATTGTTTAGTCCCTCCTTCAAATTTAAATGATAATCTTGCTGGATAAAGTAATCTTGGTTCCAGGCCCTTCTGCTTCATGGCATTAAATACATCATGCCACTCCCTTCTGGCCTGTAAGGTTTCTGCTGAGAAGTCTGATGTTAGCCTGATGGGCTCTCCTTTGTGTGTGATCTTATTTCTGTCTCTGGCTGCTTTTAACAGTCTGTCTTTATCCTTGATCTTTCCCATTTTAATTACTATGTGTCTTGATGTTGTCTTCCTTGGGTCCCTTGTGTTGGGAGATCTGTGGATCTCTATGACCTGAGAGACTATCTCCTTCCCCAGATTGGGGAAGTTTTCAGCAACTACCTCCTCAAAGACACTTTCTATCCCTTTCTCTCTCTCTTCTTCTTCTGGTATCCCTATAATGTGAATATTGTTCCGCTTGGATTGGTCACACAGTTCTCTCAATATTCTTTCATTCTTAGAGATCCTTTTTTCTCTCTGTGCCTCAGCTTCTTTGTATTCCTCTTCTCTAGTTTCTATTTCATTTATTGTCTCCTCCACCGTATCCAACCTGCTTTTAATACCCTCCATCGTGGTCTTCAACGATTGGATCTCCAACCTGAATTCATTCCTGAGTTCTTGGATGTCTTTCCGTACCTCCATTAGAATGTTGATGATTTTTATTTTGAACTCCCTTTCAGGAAGAGTCATGAGGTGCATATCATTTAAATCTTTCTTGGAAGTTGTATTAATAATTTTACTCTAGACAAGGTTCCTTTGGTGTTTCATGTTTGTATATGGTGTCCTCTAGTGTCCAGAGGCTCTATTCTGGAGCTGCTCAGCTCCTGAAGCACTGTTGGGGGTCACAGGGGAGCAGTACTGTTACCTGGGGGGAGGAAAGAGCTGTTCCCTGCCTCCCGCTGCTGTGCCTGTCTCCACTGCCTGAGCAGTGGGCCGGTCACACAGGTATAAGTTTTTGTCCCAGAGCAGCCGGATATGGATCCCTGCTTTCCACAAGTGGCCGGAATTCCAGTCTCCCCAGGAACTCTGCCTGTATGAACTCTCCAACCCGGTAGTCATGTGAGTCTCATGAAAACACCATGATATGTAGGTTTGTGCTCCCCAAGCAGATCTCCGGAGCTAGGTATTCAGCAGTCCCAAGCCTTCTACTCCCTCCCTGCTCTGTTTCTCTTCCTCCAACCGGTGAGCTGGGGTGGGGGAAGGGCTCGGGTCCCGTGGAGCCACAGCTCTGGTACGTTACCCCATTTAGTGAGGTCTGCTCTTTTCTCCAGGTGTGTGCAGTCTGACGCTGTCCTCTTTCCTGTTGCTCTCTCAGGATTAGTTGCGCCAATTAAATTTTCTAATTGTATCCAGTTTTAGGAGGAAGCCTCTGTCTCTCCTCTCATGGGGCCATCTTTAATCCCATCATCCTGTTCTCTTTATTTTTAAAAAGATTCAGTGATCCAGCCACAGGGCATAAATCTGCAAAGAAGTAAAAAGCTAACCTTTTCAAACAATATGGCTTCTCTCTCACTTACCAACTTTACATTTCCCTGTATGACCCCGGAAGATGACTGGTTAGCCAGAGACGGGTAAGATTCCTCAAGGGAGGAACAACCTAAGACAGGCACAGTCGCAGGGGGGCCATCAGGTGAGAATTTGGGGATCAACAGAGGTGAGGCTCAGAACCTTACCCCCCCTGCTTTGAGAGAAATCTTCTGCATCCGTGGATGTTTTGCTGCCCTTGTCTAGCCTGGATTAATACTTAGTCCATAGGCACACACCTGATCATCTGATCATCTACATTTGCCCTCTTACAGCACTAAACTATGTTTTCTACCTTTATCTTGCATCTACCTACCACTTCAGCATTTTATTAAAAATAAAAATAGTAATAATAATAAAGGGAGAAATGTGGGATCAACATAGAAATCAAGTGCAAAAATCAAACGAATATTCATATTTGACCTGATTGTTTATAGGTCATAATGCGTGATCAAAACCGAAAGTTTCTGTGATGAATGCCCTTGTACTGTTCACCATGTAAGAATTTATTCACCATGTAAGAATTCATTCATCATGTAAGAACTTGTTCATTATGCTTCAGAAGATTGGAGACTGACGAGAATTAGGCTTGAGATGGATTAATGATTGTACATTGAGCATTGACCCCCCTATACTGAATTTTATTGTTGTTAACAACCATTTGATCAATAAATATGAGAGATGCCCTCTCAAAAAAAAAAAAAAGATTCAGTGATCCAACTGTAGGTTCTTAAAGGGGATATATTTATCCATAAACCATAGAAGGCTTGCAAGAATAAAATGATGATTCAGAATTCACAAATAAAACTAGAGGGAAAGACATCTAAAGAGGACAGAAGGGTTCAAAGGAAGGTCTTTAAACTCAGTTTTGAGAAATAATGTCACCTTTTCACATTTTTAATTTGGCTTCTTTTGGTCCTTTTTTTATTTAGGAGTTAATTATATAATCTTAAGAATAATTTATCAGTTACATGTGTTACAAATATCTTCTTACTTCCTCTCTCCATTTTAGTTTTTCTTTCTTTTTAATTTCTGCTGACTTTTACTCATGGTGGCTTGCTTTATGCATGTTTGGTGATCTATGATTATGAAATTATATTTACCTTATTTGAACCTACAGAAATTCAAAGGAATGAAATTGTGGATGCTTTTCTTCAGAGAGAATTTGCCTTTATTTTTTCCACAAGCCAGAGGATAAAAAAGATAGATGTACATTCTTGTACATATAACAAGAAGTCAAGATTGCATGTGATGAAGTTCACATGTACTCACAAAGAAACCCTGACTGAGGAAGCCAGATCTGGGCTCTTCAGAGAAATAGAATATTCTTAGGCTCTCATTTTAATGACATTAATATGAATTCATAAAGCTGCACTGATTGGTTGTGACACTGGACCCCAGAGAAAACTTTCTTATCCTGGGTTGATGCTTTCACATACACATCATTTCCCAACCAGAAAATAAAATAAGGGTGTGGGGGTCACTGTTTTCTGATATAAGAGCTTAGAGGAAAAAAAGAAATCAACATAGAAAAATAAACACAATTGTCCTTTTTACACTGGTATGATTCTATTTCCATGTTCTTAGAGGAAATAAAAGCCCTAAGACCAAAAAGCTTGACCTGCCCTTAGGAAGCCCATTTTTCAGGGAGATCTCCCAGCTCTCAGTCCAACATTAGAAGTCAGACCATCAGCAGAGTTTTCATTTTCCTAGGATAAGGGGGAACAATCTTTCAGTCCTACAGGGAAACTCCTTCATTGCATCCAGATGAAAGACTGCCTCTTCCATTTCCCCCCCTCTATGGTCATTGGCACAACTTCATCTCTTGTTAATTCATCTGCCTCAAGCCACAGACATCCAGGACTCTGGAATTAGGCGATCAAATAAAAAACAGTATTTATATGGTCTCAGAGGCTACCTTATTTGATGAAACTGCATTGGAACACCTTATTTGAAACATCCCTGGAGAAAACTGGTTATAACTCCTTAGAGCTGGATGCACTGACACGGATCACAGCCTGCCATCTGCTCAGAGTAGCTTCTATAATAAAACTTTATAAGCTCAGCAGAATAAAAACACAATACTGACAACACTTACATATTTATATTACAACATTTTTAAAAGGCTTCTGTTACTCTGATTTTCTCCTTGACTTCTGTGAGAAATAGTTTACAGTCTGTGATTTTTAAAAAATTTATTCCTAAAAAAAAAAACCTGGTAAGTCCTCCTCAACCATTTTTTTCCCTGTGGATGACCTATTATCCTGATATCTCCATGCAAGGACCAACTAGTCTCCTGATGATTTCTCACACCAGTGAGACTGCTTTGCTCCATCAAAATGTACCTCTTCTGCTGCCTGTCTTTTCAGTGTCCTGCTCTCTGCTTTATAACTAACTTAAGAGAGCTGGAAAGATAGCAAGAGAGAGGGAGAGATGGGGAGAGTGGAAAATATGAAGCTTTACACACACCAACGTACTAACATGAGTTGCAGTTTCCTCTTTAAAATAATAAGACCACCTAGAAGCAATAAAATTGAATTAAAACACATTTAGGCCTGCAGTTGAGGAAAATGCCTGGGTTAGCTCAGATGATGGTGACCTGTTGGAAAGGTTCATAAGTAAGTGAGAAAGCACAGAAGAACTAGAATGTTCTTCAGGAGACCACAGCCATCTAGTGGCTCAGGAATAGTGCTCAGTGGTCTTTTCTTGAGACTTAGGAACTCCCTATCTCTGGGTCAACAACTACCACCTCTAATAGCCAAATAATTTTTCTGGTTAATCTCTGGTCTCCTGTCTGCTCACTCAGGTCTTCTCTGCCTCATGGTTTCTGCTTACTGCCTTCCTTCTGTGCATTTTTCTGCTTCTGGCTACTCTACAGTCTGTGCTCTGAGTCCCCCATCAAAACTTTCTAGAATTTCATGGATTGCTCTCCAGAACAATCACCTACAGAATTTTTCAGACTTACCTTTTCCCCTGGCTCATGTAAATAGTTTCTAGAGATTTATCAGGATAGAATGACACCCTTACAAGTTTGTCAGGCTTGTTTTTCCCTATGTGCTTTGTCATGTCATTTCTAGTCCTCAAACATTTATAGAGCACCTGGGGTATGCCAAGTACTATGCCAGGTATTGGGGATAGAAAGATGAATATGACAGAGCTCTGGGAGAGACCACACCTAAAAGAGATTATTGAAATTCAGTGGCACATTAGTTTCCTAGGATTTCCATAACAAATTATTACAAACCAGGTGGCTTAAAACATAATTAATCTCTCACAGTTCTGGAGACAAAAAGTTTGAAATTGAGGTGTCAGCTTCTGGTGGTTGCATGCAATTTTTGCATTCCTTGCCTTGTGGACACATCACTCCAGTTTCTGCCTCCATCATCCTATGGTGGACTCCCTGGGTGTCCCCCTGTGTCTCCACATGGCCTTCCTTTAAGGACACCAGTCAGTGGATTTAGGACCCACCCTAATCTGGTATGATCTCATCTTCCAAATAGATCACATTCTCACTGGTTCCTGGTTGTAGGTAAAATTGTAATATTTCCAGAATATTTGCCTGGCTTTAGATATTTTGAGAGTTCTGAAACCCGGCAAAAATCAAGTAATCAGGCTGAGATTAATGCAAGCAAACAAAAGTGGCTGTAGAACGATGTTGTAGGCTGAGCTATTCATTCTGTCAGGGCAGCACCTTCCTTAGTTGGCTCTTTTCAGAGGCAAAAGCAGTACAAGGCTGCCTTCTGTTGTTGACAGGGTAGCATGGTCTGCTGGAGCCACTTCCCCATTTTTCTTGAACAGTCAGTTCTCCGGCCCTGGGATCATCAGGTGTTCCCACAAAAAAGCCAGGAGAGGCCGTGAATGCCTGAGAACTTCTCCCCGCTGCCAGTCTCAGGAAACCTCGCTGAGGTTGGTCCACATGGAGATGATGGCTGGAAGCTATTACTTCTGAGACATCTTCTCTCCATTGTCTGTTGCTGGACTCAGGGCTCAGGGAGGCCAATGTTTTCCTGGACCTCTCCACTGCTGTACATGTCTGGAAGTGAAACTCCAGAGTTCTCCAGAGTCTATTTCCTCAGCCCTCAATTTGACCTCAAGAAGAGTGGACAATTGTAAATGGCACCTGACCATCCCACCTTCCCAGTGACCTTTCAAGGTGAGGACCAAGGGGCTGGAATTCTGGAAAATGCTCTTGCAGTTTTCACAAAGCAGTGGGGGCCCAGAACCATCTACAGGGAAGCCCTACACCACAGTCATCTGTGGGACCAGACTTGGCTAAACTTTAGAGAATACAAAGGGGTATTTAAAATCCAAAAGAGTTTAAAAATAATATTTCTTTCTAATAACTAAATTAATAGATATGCCTTGTAGAATACTTGAAGATCACTGAAAGTTAATGTGATCACACTCCCATTTTTTATATTTTGTTTCATATTGCGCAATTCCTTTATTTTTTCATAGAATTACAAAAGACTAAGACCCAGACAACAGTGTATTAAAGATTCCTATTTTTTTAAATGGAGGAAAGGTAAATGATCGAGCCAGTGAAACATTATCAAAGGATATAAGGAGGGAATTCAGGGACATTAAAAGTGGATGGTCATGCATCAAAAAGAATAAAATACCTAGGAATAAACCTAACCAAAGAAGTGAAAGACCTATACTCTGAAAACTACAAGACACTCTTAAGAGAAATTAAAGGGGACACTAACAAATGGAAACTCATCCCATGCTCTTGGCTAGGAAGAATTAATATCATCAAAATGGCCACCCTGCCCAAAGCAATATACAGATTTGATGCAATCCTATCAAATTACCAGCAATATTCTTCAATGAACTGGAACAAATAGTTCAAAAATTCATATGGAAATACCAAAGACCCCAAATAGCCAAAGCAATCCTGAGAAAGAAGAATAAAGTAGGGGGGATCTCACTCCCCAACTTCAAGCTCTACTACAAAGCCATAGTAATCAAGACAATCTGGTACTGGCACAAGAACAGAGCCACACACCAGTGGAACAGACTAGAGACTCCAGACATTAACCCAAACATATATGGTCAATTAATATTTGATAAAGGAGCCATGGACATACAATGAGGAAATGACAGTCTCTTCAACAGATGGTGTTGGCAAAACTGGACAGCTACATGTAAAAGAATAAAACTGGACCATTGTCTAATCCCATACACAAAAGTAAATTTGAAATGGATCAAAGACCTGAATGTAAGTCATGAAACCATAAAACTCTTAGAAAAAAACATAGGCAAAATCTCTTAGACATAAACATGAGTGACCTCTTCTTGAACGTATCTCCCCGGGCAAGGAAAACAGGTTTTACCCCGTTGCTGGTAATTTGATAGGATTGCATTAAACAACAAGTGGGACTATATTAAGCTGAAAAGCTTCTGGACAACAAAATACACCATCAATAGAGCAATAGAGTACCCTACAGTATGGGAGAATATATTTGTAAATGACAGATCCAATAAAGGCTTGACATCCAAAATATATAAAGACCTCACACACCTCAACAAACAAAAAACAAAAAACAATTAAAAAATAGGCAGAGGAACTGAACAGACAGTTCTCCAAAAAAGAAATTCAGATGGCCAACAGACACATGAAAAGATGCACCACATTGCTAGTTATCAGAGAAATGCAAATTAAAACCACAATGAGATATCACCTCACACTGATAAAGATCGCTACCATCCAAAAGACAAACAACAACAAATGTTGGCAAGGTTGTGGAGAAAGGGGAACCCTCCTACACTGCTGGTGGGAATGTAAATTAGTTCAACCATTGTGGAAAGCAGTATGGAGGTTCCTCAAAATGCTCAAAATAGACTTACCATTTGACCCAGGAATTCCACTCCTAGGAATTTACCCTAAGAATGCAGCACTCCAGTTTGAAAAAGACAGATGCACCCCTATGTTTATTGCAGCACTATTTACAATAGCCAAGACTTGGAAGCAACCTAAGTATCCATCAGTAGATGACTGGATAAAGAAGATGTGGTACATATACACAATGGAATATTATTCAGCCATAAGAAGAAAACAAATCCTACCATTTACAACAACATGGATGGAGCTAGAGGGTATTATGCTCAGTGAAATAAGCCAAGCAGAGAAAGACAAATACCAAATGATTTCACTCATCTGTGGAGTATAAGAACAAAGGAAAAACTGAAGGAACAAAACAGCATCAGAATCACAGAACCCAAGAATGGACTAACAGTTCCTGTGTGGTGATCTCCAATAGGTTCTTCACAATGGTATGAAGGTCATATCAAAGTGTGGGCAAAGGGTTTGTTTGTGTTTATACAGAGGATCAAAGCCTAATTTGGCTACCCAGAAAATGAATTAAGATATGATATGAAGAAGAACTTCCAACATCAACATCCTCTGAAGAGTCATTCCAGAAGATGATCATCAAAAAACTTCAACAAAGATCCTGGCGCTGTTGCAGTTGTAGCTGCATTCATCCCACCGGTTCCTGGACTTGCCATTGGAATGAAGAAGGAGATATCTAAGCTGGCCTGTGCATACAGTAAAACAACAAATTTGACTGGATCTATACTGTCGGAACTCAACCAAGAATTAGAAGTGCAAGTTGCAGTGCTCCAAAATCATGCAACTATAGACTATCTACTGTTAAAAGAACATATGGGATGTGAACAGTTCCCAGGAATGTTATTTTAATTTGTCTGATTTTTCTCAAACTATTCAAATTCAGTTAGACAATATCCATCATATCATTGATAAGTTTTCACAAATGCCTAGGGTACCTAACTGGTTTTCTTGGTTTCACTGGATATGACTGGTAATTGTTGGTCTGCTTTGGTTATGTAGCTGTATTCCTATTATGTTAATGTGTGTATGCAATTTAATTAGTAGTTTTTTAAAACCTATACATGCTTATGTTACTCTACAAGAAGATATGTCAAAGAAAAAAAAAGTGGAATGGTCAATAAGCACAGATGAAAAGACACTCAACGTCAATCAGGGAAATGAAACTTTTCCCACCCAATTTAAAAGTCTGATAATAGCAAACGTTGGTGGCTATGGGGCACATGGAACCCTCATCCCCTGCTTTAGAGGGCAAATGTGGAGTAGCCACTTAGAAGAACAATTTTCCAACATCTGGTACAATTTAAGATGCAATTTAGCTTATTTTCCGGGACTGATATATACACACATTTAAAACAAAATTGGAACCATCCGTTAATACCAGTTAATAGTCTCTTAAGTAAGGAGCTTAACAATATATCATGAACATTTTCTCTGCTGTTAAACAAGAAAACTTGTTATTAAAAAGCCTTTTGCTGAGGCTTTAAGCCATGTCTCCTCCCTGCACCCCCAGGGCCTGACCTTCCTGTGCCGCCCCACATCCACGTGGTCCACTTTGTCACCAGTGGCCTTAGCTCCAGCCAGTTCTCTTAGTTCCCCAGAGCTGCTTTCCTGCAATTTCTCCATTTCTTTAAGCCTCCAATCTCACATAATTTTTACTCTCAGCACGTGACTGATTTGACCGATATTAAGAGTCATTAGAAAACTCTGTTTTCTTCCATTAACTCTATAAATTGAACTACATTGCTAACTAATTATTTCCTCTTTTCTTTCTGTTACAATGTAAGAGGTATTCCTGTTCCTGCCTCAGACCACTCTCTACTCCTATGACTTAAAAAAATTTTTTTTCTAATTAAAATATAGATGATACACAATATTATGTTGGTTTCAGGTGTACAACATAGTGATTTGACAATTATATACATTCCTAAATGCTCACCACGATGTGTACTTACCATCTGTCACCATACCAAGACATTGCAATATCACTGGCTGTATTCCCTATGCAGTTCTCCCATCCCTGTGACTAATTTACCTTATAATTTGAAGTTTGTGCCTCTTAATCCCCTTCACCTACTTCACTCATCCTCTCCCCGACTTCCCCTTGGCAACCAGAAGTCCATCTCCTCCTACACTTTTGAACTCATGCTCTTAAACTTACCTGATCACTTATCACTTCCATTTCAGATATCTTCAATATCTCCTACAGCATTTAAATATTTCAAGTCACTTCCAGCATAAACCACAACAAAAGGCCTCCACTCAAGTCTTTCTTCAGATCCTGATACCCATCTCTCCATCACAGGTATAGTGAACAATTATGGCACGTTTTAAAAATTCAGATTTCTCCTTTCTCTTTTTCAAACATAAGGAATCTCCTTTTCAAACAAAGCTATTCCTAGACACAGCTGAATAGTCTGGAGCTGGGCACATGATCCAGCCTAGATTAACTGGAGTTCCTCCCTGATTTGTTAGTGTCAGTATTATTCCATCCCGCGGCTATATGACGATTGTTAACTCACTCCTCTGCTGGAACATTTTGGAGTGTTTCCAGTATTGGACTATTATGAATGAATAAAGCTACTATGAAAATTCTTGTGCAATCTTGAGGGAGACATTTGTTTTCTTTTCTCTTGGATAAACTCCCAGGAACAGAACCACTTGGTCACAGGGTAGATGTATGTTTCATTCTATAAGAAACTAAAAAACAGTTCTCCAAAGCAATTATACCAATTTATTTCCCAAGCAGGAATGTATGAAAGTTCTATTTACTTCACATTCTCTCCACCATTTGATATAACCAGTCTGATTTTAACCTTTTTAGAGTGTGAAATGCTATCTCATTGTGATTTTACTTCATATTTCCCTGATGTCTAACAGTGTTTAGTAATTTTTCATGAGCTTTTTGACCATTTATGTATCATCTTTTCTGAAGTGTTGTTTAAGTATTTGACACCAGAAGGCCATGCACGTGAGGTCTTTGGCAGGGCATGGCACTTTGCCTACCATACAGTAGATTCAGCCCAAGACACGTGAAGCACTCAGCAGTTCAAGCCAGGCATTGAAATATCTTGAGCTTAGATTGAATGTTTTAGTGAGATTTTTGTGGAAGGGCTCCCCTCTGCCTGCCCGCCAGCTCTCATCACTGAAGGGCCTTTGCCATGTATTCTCAGGCAGCCCCTTCTCTGCAAGCTTGTAGGCTCTGCGGTAGAGGCCTGGGCTGTGTGTGGCTGTTTCTGACATTGTCCTTCCCCCAGTCCCACCAGGCAGGCTGCAGAGGCCCCACCAAAGCCCTTGCTCAGCCTGCCTGATGTCCTTCCTGGCTGGAGTGAAGACTCACTTGGTACTTCCTGTCCCCTAGGTTAATTCTGTACTATTTTTCTTGGCTGTCTCATGAGAAATAAACAAACAAATGAATAGATCAACAAGAAGTTAACCCACCAGGATCTGCGTGCAGCTCCATCATGATAATAATTGGCATCTGCATGAAGCATTGAAGTTTATAACATGCTTTTATACATATAATTTATTTTTATCTTCAAAACAAAGCCATGGGCATCATTACCATCTCCATTTTATAGATGAGGCAATCTAAGCTCAGAGAGGTTAAGTGAGTTATGTCCATGGTAATCATCCTTGGACATTCTTCATGAGAAAGGAGAGCTGCAGCTGGGATCCATAAATGGCAACATGGCAGGCGCCATCCAGTCTCTAAAACCTCAGACTGGTACTAGAGGGAAGAGGGTGGGGAGGGAGAGGGCCAGGGGACCAGGAGAACTTGAGGTACTCGTCTCTAACTCCCAAGGGTGCTGGCCTAGGCCAGCTCAGGGCTAAGTGGAGCTCTTCCTGTGGTGTGATTTGAGAAGCCCCTCAAGAAAGGCCCACCAAAATCTACTTCCTTGGGCATGTACACCATCATCGCCATCATCTCCTTCACCTAATTAGAATAGTACTTGATAAACCTTCCCGTTGAAGCTCTCTCAATGGCAAAGGCACCTAAAGGCCACTCTGGGTGGGGTGGGGAGGATGGTCAGGAGCAGAGTCCCAAGAGGGAGCTGAAAGAGAAACCGTTTTGAATTTGGTGTTTTATCTTCAACAATCGTGCAGATTTCACATCCTGCTCCACAATAAAACTGTGAATTTTAAAAATGCATGCATTTTCTTACAAAAACAATAACCTCTTTGCAAGGATACTGTGCGTGTCATCTTCATCCTCTGGTTCCTGCATCACCTGGCAGACTGACTCATTTCTCACTTTGAGACAACATTTAAGAAATCAAAAACTCCAGTTACAATTAAATTTTACTTGCAAATGATACTAGTCCAAGTCTCTGTCACCAATTAATACAACTCTGTTATCAGATTAACCGGAGGGGCTCAGGGAATTGGGATTAGGGCTCTGGGATTAGGAAGTAGAGAGGCAGCAGAAAGGAAAGCTGGAACATTTGGTGGAATTGTCACAGACATCCAGCCCTTGTCATGGGCCTGAACATCACATTGACACATTGTGGCACAAAAATGGCAACCCCAAGCGGTGGCCCTCACATAGCCCCAAACTATGAGGAAAAGCAACAGAATGTGGATCTGAGAGTCTCCTGACAATTGATTTAAAAATCTTGAATTTTCAATTTGCTCTATTTGTCAGCCATTTACATTATCTGGGGACACTTGATGGTTACTCTTGACACATGCAAAATAAAAAATTTCCATTGGCAGTGCTCATATCTGCCACGACTCCCCCCTGCCAGACAGCGAAACCTGTAAATATGGCTGCAACTAACAAGCAGGCAAACCAACAACACCTCTTTCTTACTGTTCTTGTCAATAAGAAAATGGTTGTTAACTAGGATCCTGAACTAAATTCTGGGCCTCTGATTGTATGACATGTGATTAAGGTCTTCTACTATTTGCCAATTGCAAGCTAGAGAGGAAAATTCACTTTGAAACCACCCTAAAACATAGTATGACTTGCATGGCATTTGGGATTTTGATGAGAACCAAAATGCAGTCCAGGTTTCCATGAAAAACAGTAGAAACTATAATATAGACTCAATCTGCATTCAAGCCTCTCTGCTCAACCTCCCATATTTATTCCTTCTTCTGGATGGATCCAGGGCACTCCGGGCTTAAGAGCCGACTAGATCCCTGGAACCAGAGGAAACCCTAGAGATCACGTGCTCTCATCCGGCTGCTTTAAATGAGGAAATGATGTCTACACTGATGACCTACTCACGGCCCCTCAGCCGGCAAGTGGCAGACTTAAAGCTGCAGGCTGGATGTCTAGGCTTGCAGGCCAGGTTCCCCCCAGCCACACCCAGCTTTGGCAAGACTGACCAAACAAGCTGTTTTTGCGGTACCTGCATATATCTTGGCTTAAGGTCTACTGCAGACATCATCTAGATGTTAAGGGTGCCTGGAGTCCTCACCAGTAATGTCAGGAGCCACACAGGGATTATGACTCGCCAGAGACTGCCAGAGAATTGCTATATTCAAAAGTCTTAGAGGCAGGCAACTGATTGGAAAGGGCAGGAGGTCACGGGATGGGTCACGGAGTTTCATTTGTTTAATGAGGACACTTTTTTGCATATAGATTGTATTTTTATTTTGAGCAAACCTGGAGAGCTGATGGAAATTACAGTGGGTGGCAAGCTCGCCTCAAGCCCTCTTGGCAACATCAGCATAACTCACATGCATATTTGCTCTTGGCATTTCTGGGAAGAGATGGGGAATCATTCAGTAAATCACTTTTTAATGTCAAAAAACTTCTCATATGATAATACACTTAACCATCCAGTGGGTCAGTAGATTGTAGTAGTTAAGAGTTAGGCTTTCGAGTGCAACAAAGCTGGGTCCAGACCCAGGCCATGCCCCTTCCTACTACTCTACCAGATCTACTGTGCAAGCTCAGGGCATGTGAGCTGCTATTATTACTCGTGGAGGAGTAAAATGACAAAGAGCCACTGTGGATTCAGTTGACTCATACTAATTCGCATTTAAAAATTACAACAGTACCTATTACAAACATTTGAATGACAGGTAAATATCTGTGACTGGAATGATCTATTCAGACCACAAACAATGTTTTATGTGCAAATTGGTTGATTTGAACCTTTTGTAATATTAGTCTGCAGGGCCACTGGGCCATGGTGCCAGTACCCCAGACAGAGCAGAAGAGCATAGTTTGGAATCTTATCATCCTGGATTCAAATCCCAGCTTTGCCATCTTCTAACTGTCTATCTCTGACAAGTTGTTTAACTTTTCAGAGCCTTGCTTTCCTCATCTCTAAAAGAAGGGAAAACACCTACCTCTCAGCATTGTTGAAGGATTGAATGATATAATCTCCACAGGAACCTGTTATATGATGGGTGTCAAATACTTACCTGTATTCTCACAATCTGAGCACAGTTTAATAATTCACATCACTTTGAGAACAATTCTTTAAACTGCAGAGGGCCTGGACATTAAGGTCTTCATGCCAATGAGGACTTGTAACCCCGCTCTCTGAAAACAGAGAGGAATAAAGTGCGCTTCGCATTCAGTAGTACTTTCAATGTTTTATTGTTGTTTTTGTTCTCTGGGAGCACCCAGCGGCAGCTTCGGCCTCTACCAAGTATCTTCCACTTAACTCTTCATTCTTCCTTGCTCTTCTCCCTTTCTTCTTTCTCCCAGCTCACTGGGAACAATGTTGTGATGTGCCACTGTCACTGCTGACAGCCCCCGGGCTCCTGAGGGCTACCTTGGGGCAGCAGGACCTACACAAGAGCCCTCAGAAAGAGTGGCCCTGACTGGGGCACTGATGGTGGCAGCGAAGCAGGCCTTCCTGAGCCATTTCCCTCAGTATAGTTAAGGCAGGAATCACCACTGGTTCAGAACATCCCCACCCTCCTTCCCTGGAATAGAAGGCTGGAAGCCACGTAAAGGGCAGTGCGGCCTGCAGACAGGAAGGCCGTCAGGGCAGAGATCAGCTGTGTGAGGCCATGTTCTCCTGGGAGTTGTGGTTCATTCTCTGCCAGGAGCCTGGGAAATGACTTGGTTCAGGGCCTTTGCCTTCCCAGCCTCCTGCGCAGTCTTCCTCAGACCTCTCTTCATGTGGTGGACGCGTGGAAGGATCATGCACCGTCTCAGAAAACTCTCACACTTGTGGAAGGCCCCATGCCAGACTCCGCTCTCCCCTTTGGGAAATGTGCTCTGCCTATTTCAAGAACGTCCCTTCCATTTCCTGGTCCTGGGGCTTCACGATATGTTTCTCCTCCTTGGGACTTTAAGTGGGAAGATGAATATTCCATCCTTGAAGAAATTTTCATCCCTGGGCAAATCCTTTTCTTCATGTCCTCAGGTAGTTTGGGAAACTCACACCCACATTGCTATTCCCTGACTTTGTACTGGTCTCCCGGAGCTGGCAGTCACTCTCGGATCTGTTTGTCAGAGGTAAAACTGGAGCAAGGAGCCATGTGACATGTTAGTATAGGGACCATGTGATGATGGAATGAGGAACAAAGAGCAGGGGGCCCACCAAATCCGGATTGAGAGCTGCTAGCATTTCCTGTTTGTTTATCTTTTTTAGGCTAATTATTTGTTTCTTGTTCTCAAATCTAGAAGCTGTCTGCCCAGCACAGTTTTAGATACTCAGAAACAATCTACCAAATATATGCCTCCAGTACAACCTGGGGGTTCATTAGATTAATTAATTAATATTGGTTAATAAACACCTTGAAATCCTTTTATTAAAAGGGCAACCTAAGTCCAAAGTGCTATTATAATCAGACCTCATGAGGTCAGTGGTTTAAAGAGAGGGCTTTAAAGCATATATAAAGCTCCTCTAGTGATCAGTGGTACAGGATGAAGGTAAGAAGAGGCAGGTGAGTCTACATGCTCTTGCAAACTCCTCCACAGTGGTAGAGCCACACTGAAGTCGGCTCGGACTCAAGCCAGGTGGTGTTCAGAGATCTACTGAGTAGTGTATTCTCAAATTGTTAAACCTATGTTATAGGACAAAGGCCACCACTTTGTAAAGGCCTGACGTATGGGTTGCTGCTGAATGAGGAAGAACTTAGATAGAGGGGGGATTTTCTCTGCAAGGTCACAAACCAGGTAGGTGCTAGCCTTCTTGTAGTCTGATTGCTAAATGCACGAGCTGCCTTTTCAATGAAACCAAGAATAGAGTCAGCAGAGAAAGACACGGAGCACAGCAAACCTCTTCTGAGTCGTGATCTGTAATACTCCTCTCCGTGGTTTCTTTTGATTGTCTGAGGAGACTGTAGTACAAGAATGGCAACCAAATAACGATATGATCAAGCTTGGAGACGGGATAGGAGTATGTGTGTGGGGGTGGGTAACAAATGTAACATGTTCATAGGCTTATGGCAGTAAGAAACTGGAGTAAATGCATTGGGAGCTTATGCTTAGAAAAGACGTGATTCAATGAACCGTGATGCTGAATCTGTGAGAATATCTTGGAACTGGAAATAGGGTATTGAATTGGAAATTACCCAAACTTTTTTTTAAATCAAAGTGACTTTACTTTAAGAAACTTTCAAGTTTTAATTAAAGTTTCTCTTTCAAATCATAGGTGCTCTAGGATAAGATTCACTGCCATGCTATCCTCTATCCTGTTTTGGGGTCTTATTGCCCTCATTGGTAAGTCATTGACTGACATTTAGCATTGTTCAAAGGGTGTCCACAAAAACATCCAGCACAGCCATGAATCAGAAAGAGCAATGATCACACGTAATGGGGGAGAGAGCTCTCCTTCTAATCTAATTACACTCCATTTATTAGGGCTTTAGTAAAAGTACAGAGGCAGAAATGCAAGACACGTGTTTGAAGTGCAGCGAGCAGGTAGTGTGAGCAGAACGGAAGAGGGGATTTCTGAGGGGTAGGCTGGAAAGGGAGGCTGGCAAGGTGGCAAGGGACCATGAATAAGGAAACCTGGAAACTTTGACCTGAGAAAAATGAAAAGCCACTGTAAACAATGTTCAAGTTGTCTTTACTAATAGAATGAAGATTGAGAAGAAAGTGTTTCTAAAATGTTTAATTCTAAATTTGGAAAAGTGAGACTACTGAAAAGCAGTAATTTCCAGGTACTTATGGCCAAAGGGCCAGGGAACATGGTTTAAAATTTTTACTTCTTTCATTTCCAGGTGGGAGCAGAGTTATATAGCCAGTAGACTAATTATGAGCTACTGCGTCTGACTGAAAGATAACTATAATTAAGAAGGGCCTGTGTGTTTATGATGCCAACACAAGTAGTGCAAAGTCCATGGTCATATTTCAATCCCCTCAAAGCATTGGTTCCCAAACTTCAGTATGCGTAAGAGTCTACAGGGAATCCTGATTTAAGTGAAGATTCTTTGATCTTATACCTACAAATTCTGGTTCAATAGACCTAGTATGAGGATCCCAGAAATGTGCATTTTTTTTAACAGGCATCCCAGATCACATTCATGCCCCCGGCCTGTGGGCCACACATTGAGCACAGCAAAGGCTGAATCCTCAGTAAAAAGAAATTGAACCTGTTGATATATGGACACTTGATCCAGATAATTTAGATAATTTTTTCTTCCCATCCTCCGTTTATCCATTCAACAAATATTTATTGAATATCCACTCTATGCCAGTCATTGTTCTAGATACTGGGTAAGATAAGACTGAAGAAAATGTTCTAGTGAGAGGAACAGGCAAAGAGAGAGACAGCAAGACAGAGAGAGAAAGGAAGAAAAAAAAGAAGGAAGATATGTCAGCTGGTAGTGACATAAATACACTAATGTATGGTTATGAGCATGGAATGAGGCATAAGCATATTGCCTTTTTAATGTAATTAGGCAAGAAAGGCTCTTTAATAAGGTAACTTAAAAAAAAGCTTTGTTGTAGAAAATTTCAAGCATATAAAATGGGAAAAAATAGTATAAAAACCTCCCATATACCCATCACCCAGCTTCTATGGTTTTCAATATTTTGCCATTCATATTTTATCTATCCCTCATCTCTGCATTTTTGAGGGGAGGTTGGAGTATTTTAAAGAAATCCACATCATCAAATCATTTCACGGGTAAATTTTTTAGTATGTGTCTGTATGTAACATATAAAGACCAGCTCTGGCACAAGGGGCACATGTTCCTGGCTCATCTTGAACGTTTCCTGCCCAGACCAGGAGCACTGGCGACTCTTAGCAGGAAATGATATTTAGAGACCACAGTTTAGGTGCTAGGGGTGCTTCACTGCTATGGAGTTGTCATTTCTTCCTGAGCTCTTCAGGGGAGAGAACTAGAAAATATATATGTTTAAAGAGAAAAATAACAATGCATGTATACTATTTCACATTAATGTTTACAAATACCAGGGTTTTGCATTGGTTTTATATTTGTACCTCTGCTGTCTTATGCTAAAAATCCTTGTTCCTAATGACATTAACATGATTATTTATTTGTATATGATAGTTTCAAATATATAACAATATTACCAAACTACAATGAGACTGTGAGTATAGTTTAAGATTTTCCTACGATTCTTTATGTTCATAGGATGGACTCCACCAGTGGTATGTACTTACACTGACATATGAAAAATCACTTGAAATAATTCTTCTCAATGTGATAATTAAGTTTCCAATTTGATATAGAATTAGGTTTGCTTATTTTTTACTTTTCAGGATGTCTTTTTTTTAATTTAATTTTATTTCTTTAAATTATGGGAACATTTACATGGCTTCAAAATAAAAACTATAAGAAAGGTACATTTAGAGAAGCCTAGCCTCTATTCCTGACCCCTCTGCCCTCTTCCTACCCTCCCCCATAACTAACAATTTGTATTAGTTTTTGGTTCATCTTTGTATTGTTTCTTTTGAAAATATAAATTACACAATACACTCACACACATACACACAATCACATTTTCTCCCCTTTATTAAACAAAAAACAAAATTCTGTAAATACTGTTCTGTACCTGGAGATAATTTTACATGTACGTTTTTATAGCTGCATTACTCTGCTGTGTGGATGCAGCTTAGCTTATTCAGTTGGTCCCTATATTAATGACACTTGCATTGTTTCTCCTCTTTTACTGTTATAAAGTGTTGAAACAATAGCCTATTGCAAACTTCCCCTCCACAGAGCCTGTGCCCCCACAATCTCACCCACAGAGTACATTGTTCAACTTTTGGATTCTTGCCAACTGAATAGGTAAAATAGTGTCTCAGTGATATTTTAATATGTCATTCTCTTCTTTTGAGAGTGGTTGGCACCTTTTTATATGTTTAGGGATCATTTTCTTTCTTCCTCTCTTCCCTTTCCTTCTTTTCTTCCTTTCCTTTCCTTCTTTTCCTTCCTATCTCTCTCTCTCTCTCTCCCTCTCTCTCTCTCTCTGTCTCCCTCCTTTTTTAATAAACTATTTATTCCTATCTTCTGCTGACAAGGTGGTATTTGAACAGAGACCTGAAGGCAGTGAGGCAGCAAATCATGTAGATATCTGGGAGGGTAGCATTCTAGGTGCCAGGAACTGCAGATACAAAGGCCTTGGAGGAGGAAACAGCCTGGCAATGTTGAAGACAAGTGAGAAGAATGTGGCTGCAGAAGAGTGAGGGAAGGGAAGGAGAAGCAGGAAAGTGAGCAGAGGGCCGGATCTAGGTAGGGCTGGGTGGACACAAGATGGGCTTGACCATTCCTCTGAAAGATGGGAAGACCACTAGAAGGTTAAGGTAGAACACTGCTATGATCCTATTCGTGTTTCCACAGGACCACTCTGGCATCTGGGGGAGAACAGACACAAGGGTGGAGGAGGGAGGCCAGTTAGAAAGCTGCTACAGTGATCCAGAAGCACAATGATGGTGATTGGATCATGGTGGTAGCAGAGGTGCTGAGAAGTGGTCAGATTCTGGGTGTTTTCAGTCTGCACCCTTACTCCCAACCCCCTCACTCCAATTACATGTGATCTGGTTTCTGCTGCTTTTATCATCTAGACAGACTTTCGTTATATCCTGAGTTAGTTGATAGCTACACTCTCTGACTTTCTGGCCTATTTATAATCTTTTTTTCTTTTTGCCTGTTTGTAGATGGGAAAGAACAGATTTTGTATTTGTATTTGTTTTGGTGGGTTTTGCTTTTTAAAAAATTACATAGCTTTTAAAAGTTAGTCTTTAGAGCTGCTTTGTTTCTCTTTTAAAATAAATACTTATAAGTAAGAGTTCTACTGGTTTTGTGCATAATTCTAAGAAAGTCTCTTTATACTGCCAAGTTAGTCAGAAGTAGATCTATAGTGAATGGGTAAAATCCACCTCTCCATTTAATAAAAACCATTTACAGCACTAAGTGAAATGACATAGTTTTTAACATCAAACATTTTAACAATATAACTTCTTCTAACAAAAATTTGTAATCTTAAGGTACAAGTCAAGAATCCTAGTAACTACTAGAACAAAATTTTCAACCTACAGAAAAGCTCTGTATTACCTTTAGTAAATAGAATTGGACAGAAAATTCACTTGATAAAGATAAAATAAAAAACAAGAATAGATTTAATTTACATTTTTATGGCATGTTGAATTTTATTTCTAATTTCATTAATTAGACTTAGAAACTCAACTTCACAGCAACATGATGTAAAACAAATATTTTAAGTTGATGGTACTCTTCTTTCTTATCTTCCTAAACAAAGGGAAAGTCAACATTCTCTCAAAGTTCCTGTTTAGAACTCTAGATTGAGTGCTGTATGAAAGCTTTTTTAAGGTAGGAGTAGAGTGGGAAGGGGGAATGTTTTGTGTTGTCTCATGAACCATTCTGGGGGCATGGCAGGGACTGGAGGAGGACTAAGTCTATGGCTTCACCTTTGGTTTAGTCATGCTCATTATAGCGACTCAAGCAAAATTTTCTCACAGACTTCATGTGAATTATCATTCTGTCCCCCAGGCACTTCCAAGGGCTCCTACCCTTTCACTCACTCAATGAACCCTCACCTGCAACCCCGCCTGTACCATGGCTGTTATGGTGACATCATGGACATGGAGGCCTCTGGCGTGGCCTGTGATATAACCAGGTTAATGAACTGTGGTAAGTGGAAAGCAAAGCAAACATTTGGCTTTCCCCCTTTAGTCATTTTTGGATTTTTTCTTAAGAAGTAGCTTAGTTTTGAAAAAGTATCATTATTACAGCAACAATATCAAAGTTAAAAATTAGAAGAAAACAGAATCCTGACCAACCCAACAAACTGCTTCATTTTCTCCCCCATTCTTTGCAAATTCTGTCCAAATGTGTTTATTTCTATGGATTGAAACAATTGCTTAAATCAAATATTAAGTTATCTTTGTTTTTGTTTGTTCTGTTTACTTCATGTTGCAGCATGAGCATTTTGAGCAAGCCTCTTGCTTTGTACATCCTCTTTTCTAGTCCTGTTCCAAAGACTTCATGTTATCCCAGTATTAAAGTGTCAGAGCTGGAAGCAAGCACAAGGTGAATCTAATGCTACCTCCCCAGTTCACAGATCAGCAAGGAGAAGAGACTTCCTGAGGGCCCAGAGCTAGGTATTTAGTGGGAGAACCAGACTCAAAGTTAGATTGGTTGACTTCTAGCCCAAGAGTTTTCCAATGCACCAATGTAGCAGAAAACAGAAGAATGAGAAAAGGAGTAAAAGTGGAATCTATCTGGGGTTGTGGACATTTCCAGGTATATGCAATCAGGCATCAAAATTTGCCCCAGAATGGTTGTCCCAAACTGTGGGCAGCAGTCAGGGGCTCTAGCTAACTTATTAAGATTTAGAAAAATATTCTTTTCTGGCATAGAGGAAATAGTTTATTTTCTATTGACTTAGGAATCCGTGGTTCTGAAATATTTGCTGAGATGGATTTGAGAGCTTTAAAGACTTACCAGACTTTGATCAAAGAAGTTGGGCTGAGGCATTGTGTGGACCCTGCTCTCATTGCTGCCATCATCTCCAGAGAGAGCCACGGTGGAGCCGTCCTGCAAGATGGCTGGGACCACAGGGGACTGAAATTTGGCTTGATGCAGGTACAAGCTAGAAACTTCAATCAGCCCAGTTCATCCTTCCTTACAAAAGCTCAACTCAAACTAGAAATCCATTTGCAGTACTTCCAGGCTCCAAAACACCCTGGTAGTTCTGCATAATTTGTGCTGGGATTTCCGTAACATGTCTCTAGTATTTCAGTCAAGATTTATCAGTTACTGGATATCTTCAGAAAAAGCATTTTATGAGTTTCATAACTACAATTTACAATTAATAATATGCAAGTTACTAAAATTGAGAAAATTTTATAAAGGTTATTATTACAGGTGTCTTCTAGGGGTTCATGAAGTAGTAAATTCATCCATACAGATCAAAACACTATAATTAAACCCTACTTGAACCAATTTGTTCCTTAGGCAAATTGGAGGAAGGGGATCCAAATTATCTGGTATTTGCTTCCAGGCTTTATTTTAAATTGTCTATAGAAACCCAGACTTCTATCATTCTCAATCGAAAAAAAGTTTTATTTTTGACTGCCAATGTCCAATGTCTAGACATTGGGTGCTAATTATTTGTTTCAAAAGAACTTTTTCATTTACATTTATATTTGCATGCTTAACCAAAAAACTAAGCCATATCCACCTGTCCCAAACTCTACTTTTTTCTGACTTCTTTTCTGAAAAAGATAAAAGAGTGCAGAATTGATTCTATGGGCATAAAAGAAGGGGGCTTAAGGTCAGTGGCTATGAACTTAAACACAAGGAGGAGAAATCAGGAACAACAGAAAAATGTGTTGCTTCATCCAAATTCTGACATTTTGATTTGAATTTTCTAGCTCAATAAAAAAATTCATCCCCTTTTTGGTGATTGGGACAGCAAAGAACACCTTTTGCAAGCTGTTGGGATTCTAACAGACAAAATTAAGGCAATCCAGAAAAAATTCCCCACATGGAGTGTGGCTCAGCACCTCAAGGGTAGGCTGTCTTTGTGGTTCCTTGTTTAGAAAAGCTGTGAGTGAGACTGCTGAAGGCCACAGATGTCCTGGCCTCCTTGAGAATATTCCCGTTAGGTCAGCAGTGGGCCTGGGAGGAGCTGTCAAAAGGCTGTACCCTCTGAATTACTCTGAACTCCTGAGTTATTTTGAGAAGTCTTTCCTCCAAAATTCCATTTCCCCTTCTGCCAGATGTTGGGTTTCTTATTGTACCTCTTTTTGGTTACCCAGCCATTGACTGATGCCTTGAGAGTTAATGCAATAGTTTAAAAGAATATGCTTTCCTTCCTCTGAGATATTTTTTTGTGATGCAAGAAACTGTTAACCACTTTCTGAACTGTTTGAACAAATTTTCTTCTGTGACCATTCTACATGATATCAGGCCTTTAGGACCATGATATATGCAAGGGGAGACCTGTCTGGCTGATCACAGACCTTCTCAAGTTCAGCATCTCCCAGACTGAATTATGTCACTAGCTTCTCACTGTAAATTTGCTCTTTTTTCTGCACTTTCTGTCTCTGTGAAAGGTGCTATAATAAATCCATCATCCCAGGCAGAAAACCACTGTTTTCTTAAAAAGACTGTCTGGTTCCTTCTCTCCTCACATCCAGCAACACCAAGTCTACCTCCAGCAGACCTATGGTATGTCTATGCCTCCTTCCTTCCACATCTTAATGGCCTTAATTTGGAATAGTTTCCATTTTCTATTTCAAAGTCCTTGAAGGCTGGGATCAGGACCAATGGTCGTCTTCTCTAGACATCAGAGCAGAGCAGTTACATTAAACACAAATAACTATTGCAGATTAAAATTCTAGGATAAAATACATACGTGGATTTGTGTGTGCACGTGCGCACACACACACACACACACACACACACACACATGTATATCCCTACAAAGGAATTTTTATTTCCTGAGTACCACTGTGTACCCTGCACTCAGCTGTAGCACCCATCTTGACACATAGTAGGTGTTAAAAAATATTTATTGAATGAATGAATGAGTGCATGAATAAATGAATGAATTATTCAATGACCCAGAGAATGTTATAAGCATTTTTAGACTGAAGATTTGCTGGGGATCTAGTTTTGCCAGGCGCGAGCTACATACAAAGCATGACCTTTACAGGAACAAAAGCAAAAGTCTTTTAAAAAGAGAGAAAAGGAAAGCAATCTGGAATTTTCCCAGTGATTCTTGAAGTAGTAGATCCTTCTAGGAGGGGAGGAAGGTAGAAAGAGGATCAAGGGCTGCCTGCTTTGCAAGATTTTCTGGAGGACTCACATCCTGGGAATGCTAGTATATTATTTCTGTTGAAAGTTAACATTTCAACCTGAACCTCTGTGTTTCATTTTAGGTGGTCTCTCAGCCTATAAGTCAGAAATTGATGCCATTGCTACCCCTGAGGACATAGACAATGACTTGGTCAATGATCTTCTTGCCCGAGCTAAATTCTATAGAAGACACAGCTTCTAGGCAAAGATCTGTAGGTGTACCAGGTTGGCAGGTGCTCAGATGGCCCCTCCTTGATATGGATGTGCTGTACCCAACACTGGCCAAGGTTACAATTATGACAGAAAATTTTCCAATTTTCTTAATGCAACTAAGCATTAAAACTAAAGAAAAGAAAATCCATGCAGTTCACAATATGGTTCCTGTAGAAATACACATAATTATTTGTAGTAAATGTGAATATTATGGTAAGTGACATCTACATACTCCAGTGAGGCCTTATTTTGGCTCATGATTTCAGTGCCCACCTACTCCCTGTCTTACCAGAAGTGCTAACAGGAGGAGAGCCTGACCTGAGCCTTTGTCCTCTTCCGAGTATTTGCCCAAGTCACTAAGGCTTAGCATGTGAGAATGTGACTTAGAAGCCAATCAACTTGTGGGGTGATGGAGAAGCTCAGGATGGAATTCTAGCTCTATGAGTAACTGAGTGCTGACCGTGGTGAAGCTCATCTTCTCAAGTGATGTGCACCACATCCCCCAGGTCCACACCAACCTCTTCCATCTTCTTCCTCTTGTTTGCTGAAGATCCAGGGACTGGCTTCTTTTCTTCCATTTTCAGAAGTTGCTGCCACATGCTCTTTCAAGGGGTCTACTCCCCACAAATCAGGCTGAAGATAAGCATATAGGACCCAAATTAGTTATGATTCATTAGTTACAAACAATGGTAACTAACCAATTCTGAAAAATGTAAGCAATAAAAGGAAATCACTGGAAAGCTACCAAAAAGCTAACAGAATCAACAAGAAGGTCAAGGACATGGAGAGAAATTAGGCAACCTACTTTATAGCACCCCCACTGCCTGAATAAGCAAGCACTTTCACTGTGTAAATTCACTCCAAACACTCTCTCTCCCGTCCTTTCATCATTCTGCTCCACTTTCACAGTCCCAGCAGGGAGTCTCTGGTGGACTCACCTTGGGTCACAGACACACCTACACCTTGCCTGCTCTGCTCTTTGGTTTTGTCCACACTGCCCACAATGGAGAAGAGCCAATTCTCTAGAAGGAAACCTGGCACAGTTGCTGCTTTACTTCCATACTCAAACGAGGACACAAATAATAAAATGTTGGAGGGTAAAGCTCTCAAAGCCCCTGCTGATGTGGCCCCTGCTGGGGCCTTAGTTCACTTTGGAGATGTCTGATAAGTGTTCCTACCCATCATTTCTCTTTCTGAGGAGGAATCAAAATCATACCCACCTACCTCTTAAAGAAAGCCAAGTAAACTCTTTTCTGCCCAGACTCTCAGCAAAGTCTGAAGATTTAACCTACACAGAACTGAGATCCCTGTGTTTCACTGGGAGAAGCCAGTAGTCTACTGGTGTCACAGCCCTGCAGCAATACAGGCAGTTAATAATTGGTCAAGGACGATGCTGTACCTGTTGTTAAATACTTTTATTATTAACTCTGCATGTGGGCAATCCAAGACATTCTTTAGATGTTCACTTTGCTTAAGAATGATTTCTTCTGGGCTTCCCCCCACAGGCAAGCACTGCATCTAGTCGCCCCTTCAATGTCACTACTGAAGCAACAAAGTGCATCCAGGTGAAATAATTTCCAAATAATTTAAACAACAAGAAATAGCATGCTGACTTATACTCTGAATCTGTTCCCCCAGTATTCTCTTTATACCAAGAGATGCTCTACAGGAGAGGCCATATTTAAGGCCATGTCTTAATCTGGTTCCCACAGAAGCAGACCCTGAGGCAAGGATTCAAGTGCAAGTAGTTCATCTGAGGGGTGCAGGGAATGCTGGTGTCTCTCAGTGACAGAGAGAAGGGAAGTTAGTCAATAAGCATGTGTCCTCAAGCCACCTACCATGATGGCCACTGGAGCTCAACCCTCCAAGGAAACATGGAGGAATGATACAAAACACACACTTCAGAACTAGTCCACCCAAGGGACAAGGAGCTGAGGTATTTATACATCAACTTCTAAGAGCCGTTGATCAAGGGATCTGCCTGTTGGGATATTAATCCTTGGCTCCTCTGGTCTGCCATGCAAATAGGCAGCACACTTTTCTGCAGTTCCAAGGACAAGAGGCTGTAGGCACAGAGAGGCAGATATGGCATTGGAAATCAGCTGAGAATCCTTAAATCTCTAGGGACATGGGAAGGGCACTTACAGCATCTGCTTCACAGGGTTAGATATACCTGGAGGCTGGGAATATCCTTCCAAGATTGCTTTCCTCTATGACCTAACAACACAGTAAGAACAATCTGGAAATAACACACAAGCCTCATCATGCCTCATGATTTCCATTATATAGTAGAATTACTAGTTAGATATAATAGAATGATCCCAATCTACTGTCCTGGTTGATTCCCAGAGATTTACTGAGAACAATAATTAATTGTAGACTCAGATGTGCCTCCATCACATATGTTTTTTACATATTACATATTACATTACATTTCAGTCATCTTCAATTTTCTTTATGTTTTTTTTTTGCCTGTGTCCTCTTCAAGGATAATGAATTGCTCAATGTTTTCATCCTATGTATAAAATATCCCTTGTTTTACTTTTCTAAAAGCTAAGCTCTCACTGGAAGATGAAGAATGATTGTCTTATAAATACATTTTCAAGCCAAAATTTAAAAAAAAATTTCCCTGGCTGGACTAACTCACAATTACATTCTTATCCTTTATCTTTCTTGGCCATCAATTTTAAGCATTTAAGATTAAGATTTTAAGCATCAGTGCTGAGAAGATCATTAGGAGTCACAGATATGGAAGCAGACACTTCTTTCCCCTACTTTCTCTGCCTTATGCTAAGAGAACATATCTAGGAAAATGGGCTTAAGAGTCAGACCTACCTCAGTGGAGTTGTGAAGACTAAAGGAGATCATATGTGAGAAATCACTAAGTGATCATTAGTGGCAGGGTCCCCAGAATAAGAGGCCTTGCAAGCCAGGGGTGGTCACAAGGACACAGGACTCCTGAGAGAAAGGGACCTTCGAAAGTTAAAAAACTCTACAGAGTTAAGAAACTTGAAAGTAACTGATGTGATATTCCCCCTTGCCAGTCCAACTGGGTTTTAGCTTGGGAGGCAGCCCTTAGTTTCCCTGCTTGCTGAGTGCAAAAGGGAGTGGAATGGTCAGTTACTTCTTTTTAGTTGCATTTCATGTTTATAATTATATTGGATTTAAAATCCTGTTTTTAAAAAGTTTTTATTGTAAAATAATACACATACAGAAGAGTACAGGTAATAAAACTATTTAGCAAAATAACTATTAACAGTATCAAAAAAGACCAGCCACAGACCCAGAGAAGATATTTGCAACAAATAAGTAAATATCTTATTGTGGTCTAATGCATGCATCCATATATTCCCTTATTCTTTTTTTTTTTTGGTTCCAAAGTGAAATTTTGTTTTTTATGAAGTTTTGTTAATATTTTACTCCAAGTGTCAAGAAGAATAAACTCCACCAAACATGCATGGAATACTAAAGGATATTGTTAAAGTATGCATTCACTGTATGGCTTAATTTTTTTCAATTTTTTAAAACACATAACACATTGTGGTAAATACACATAACATAGAAGTTACTATCTATCGAAACCATTTTTAAGTGTACAGTTCAATGGTATTAAATACATTCACAATGTTGTGTAATCACTACTACCACCCGTCTTTATAACTCTTTCATCTTGTAAATTATACACCAATTAAACACTAATTCCCAATTTCCCCTTCCATTCTAGAACAGAATCGCCATTCTACTTTGTCTCCATGATTTTGACTCCACTAAATACCTTACATAAATACTACCTTATTTGTAATGTTTCTCATGTCCCCTTTAATAAATATTTTCTATCCTCAGATTTTGTAGATATTGGGCATTACTTCTAAATGCTTGATTGTTTTGTATTTCACATGCAGCTTTATGGAGCACTGGATTTTCAGTATTGTGTGATTTAGAGATCCGATTTAGATGTTTTTCCTTATGGGTATCCAAAATTCTCTCAAAAACATTTGTTGAAAAGATCATCTTTCCCTGCAGTACCACCTCTAAATATCTATTCTGCCCATCGGTTTACTTATCTACTGCTACTGAGACCAAACTATCCGAATTAGTATAGCTTTGTTGTAAGTCTTGATTTCTGGTAAAGCAAGGCCCCCACCTTATCCCTCTTCTTGCATTTTCACATAGATTTTATATTAGCTTGTCAAGTTCCATAAAAATAACTGTTAGGATTTTTAAAATTAATCAGCTACACTTTAGAGAGGTTTTAGATTCACAACAAAATTGAGCAGAAAGGACAGAGAGAGTTACCATACATTCTCTTGTCCACCCCCTACACACAACTTTCCCCAACATCCACAGCACTGTATTTGTTATTATCAATGAATCTGCATGGACACATCATGGCCATCCAAAGTCTACAGTTTATTTTGGGCTTCAGTCTTGGTGAAGAGTATGTCTAGGACTCAGAGGATCCAGTAGGTTGTCTCTTGGTGCTCATGTGCCGTATATGAACTGTGAATTGGCAGCTACAACTCAGCAGGACAGAAGCACAATAACAAGGGCCCAGACCTCTCAGAGACGCGGGTCTGGGTCATCCTATGAGGGAAGCAACTCAGGCCAGCGGAGGCACTAAGGAAAGGGTAAGGCAGATGTTGGGTAGGTGGTAGTGGGGGAGAAGGTGAATGGCCTAGGGGTCAATTGAGGCAGCGGGAGCTTTAATTTATACCAATCATCTTCTTTGTCTAGGTTTTACTCTAAAAACTGAAGAAAGCATGCTAGATATAAGGAAAGTGAGTTTAATGGGTAACAGATATAGACCTCAGTGGTGCAAGGAATGGACATAACAGATGTTGTCAGCATTCTGCCCCTTGGATGCCTTTATCATTTGTCACGCTCATCAGCCATTTGCTTACTATTACTCCTAAGAGTCAGCACCAGGGTGTTTTTGTCAGAGGGCTGCCCTCTATAGCAGAAATATCTGGAGGCTCTAGAAATTTATCACCCTCCCCAACCCACTCCACAGACCATAAACAATAACTGATGGGGTGGGAGTAATATATCAATACGTCAGTGCCTTTGCTCCTAATTATTTCAGTGACCTACACCACCTCCAGGGCTACTAGCTGTGGAATTGAGCCAAAATGACTCACAAAATCTACTTGATTCCCTTGCCCACTCTCCTATACCTTTTTCCCATGGGAGCATTTGTTAAATAAATTCCTTTCACAAATTTCCCATCTCATAATCTACTACTGGGGAGCCCAGTCTAGAACAGCTGGGAACCGCTGAAAGTGTATGTTACCCTTGCAGACCATGAAATGCTATCATGATTTTGAACGATATTCCCCAAAGGAAATTATAGTCACAAAGCTCTCCACGCCCTCCCTGACTCTGGCTGGGGGATACCGGGGGTAAGGACTGCTGAACAGGAAGAGAATCAGGGAGGATCCTGTCCTGGGGAATATACCTGTCATCACTTGAGAACCTTTCCTTCTCTGACCCTCAGCCAAAGTCCTGCCAATTGCCCGGAGGCTCCAGCACCAAGAGGACAGAGAACCAAGTGAAAATTTTGTGATAATGGAAGCAAAACCAGGCTTCTGTCTTCCTTTGTTTCCCTAGAGACTTAGGGAAGCTCAACGACAAAGGTACCTGGGGAGGAGGATAACTCTTCAGCACCCTTTACCTCTATGATGTACCTAGACTCCCTCCTGCCTACAAATCTCTCTCTCATGCAATAATGGCACTGCTCCCTGCCCCTCCTCTTCATTCTGAAATGAAAGTTACTTTATTAAGGGAAGCACTTTCACTTGGCTACCAAAGGCAGATCAAAACCCAGAACTTTATATACACAAGAACTTGTCATTGGTAATTAGGGCTATTGTCTCCCTATATACTCATTATCTGTTATGATCCATCACGTACCACCTTGGGCACCCCAAGATGAACCTGAGAGATGGGACCCGGGCAGGCTCTTGGCTGACCTTGTCTCTGATCGGTTTGTGTCTTGGGACCAGTTTTGCATTGCTCAGGGCCTCATCTGCCCCATCTGTAAAATGAGTAGCTGAACTGGATGGCCTCTAAAGGTCACTACAGCTCCAGTATCTTTGATTCTAGGAGTGTTGGGGTATTCTCATAAATGAACAGGCCCACGTAGGAGTTATTCAAGGCAGGAGACTTGTGGGAGAGCAACTTGAGAACAGTGAGTACCTCCACTGTGCATATCTGGGGTAAGAAGAGTGAGGAACACTAGAAAAAAGGAAGTCCACAGCCCAAGCCATCTGATTCTGATGTTTGCCTATCCTAGTGTCCTCAGGGGTTCCACCAACACAGCTCTGGCTGAAGTATAGGAATCCCGCTTCCTGTTTAATTGGTCCTGGCTTTAGCACACTAAGAAGGGTTGAATGCCTCAATTTTCTGTTGTGAAAGCTGCTTTCTCTCCAGGGCTCTTAAATCATGCCAAGCCCACATCTTATCTACATTTCAATGCTCAACTGACTAGGGCAATTTCTGTTTTTAAAATACGTCCTGGGTCATTTGTACCTAAAAGGTACACAGTAGCCTTTGGCAGACCAAAGGCAAGAAAGATGATGAAAAAAGGGATCAGAAGAAAAGGAAGATGGAACAGCATAAACTGTAAAAATCCTCTTTTTTCCTATCTCTACTCATACTTCAAGACTCAGATCAAGGGTTGCCCTACCTTTGAAATCTGTGTGGACCTCTCGTGCAGAATTAGTCACTTTTAAGAGCGAAGGAATGTGGGGTCAGACTGACTTATGTTAAAATCTGACTTCTATCACCAGATCTTCGATCTTGGGCAAGTTTCTTCACTCTGAGCACCAGATTGCTCTTCTATAAAAATGGATAAAATAGTTTATACTATATTGGAATGTCACAAGAATTGTGAGATTTTGAATGCAGTGTAAGTAGCATGATGAGATGATGAATGTAATGTACTAAGCAAAGTTAATGAAAGATGTCTACTCACAGGTTTTGGAACCTCAACAGAGCCCGAATAGCATAAATGTAAAGAAAACCAGAATAGGCACATAACTCTCAATGTGCTGAAACCCAGAGATAAAGCAAGGATAATGAAGCAACCAGAGAAAAATGACATATTTGATATAGAACTACTTAAACATTGTGAACCTTACTTAGAAACACAGGAGGCCAGAAGACAATTAAATGACAGCTTTAAAGTATTGAAAAAAAAAATCAGTGCAGAATGCTATATACGGCAAAACTAACTTCCCCCAAAATAAGATCAAAATAAAAAACATTTTCGGATAAACAAAACTTGCGAAAATTCATCACCAGCTGACTTGTATTCAAGAAATCCTAAAGGAACTTCTTTAGGTTAAAGGGAAATGACACCAGGTGATGACTCAAATATACAGGAAAAAAAAATGAAGGTGGCCAGAAAAGGCAAATACTATTTTTTTTCTTCTTTGAATTCTTTGGGAAGTATGAATGCTCAAAGCAAGATTTATAACACTGTATTACAGAATTTATAATGTAGCAGTTATATGTGAAATGATATCAGCATGAATGGGGAGGCAAATGGAATCATACTGTTGCAATGTTTCTGTACTTATTATGCAGTATCATCATATCAACTCTGCATAGTTTGCAATAAGTTAAAGTGCATTGCAGTCCTTAGGCAACCATTTAAAAATAATGTAAGGTGTACAGTCAGTAGAAGAAAAACCAAAATGCTAAAAAATATTTGATTGACCAAAATGAAGTCCTGGCTAATGAAGGAGGGAAAACACAAAGAACAGAACACAAATTAAAGCCTCAAATCACACCATATGAACATTCCTGCTGTTTGGATTCACTCAATATATTTCTCAAAAAAGTTACATTGTTTACTTTTAAGAAGGTGAAATGTTAAAATGTGCCTGATACTGAATGCTTTATATAGACCTGCAGGCTCTGGTAGCCTGAGAAAAGCTGCACACACAGTGTTGAAGTCTGGGTATGGATGCATTTGCTTCTCATTTCTGTTCCATTTCCACATGCTTTTCTTTCTTTAATGGTTGTCGTTGAAGTCTGGGTATGGATGCATTTGCTTCTCATTTCTGTTCCATTTCCACATGCTTTTCTTTCTTTAATGGTTGTCGTTGAAGTCTGGGTATGGATGCATTTGCTTCTCATTTCTGTTTCATTTCCACTTACTTTTCTTTCTTTAATGGTTGTCTAGGGCTCAATTCCTACTTACACGACAAGCTCTAATTTAATAGCAGCAAAGAACAGCAACCCTACCCTAAAGCTTGCCTTTGCCAAATCCAATCTGAATGTAATGATCACCAGGGAACAACAGCTTTTCTAATTTTTAAAGAATGAAATAAGTGGCTATAGGCTGTTCACAGTAATTGAAACTGGCAAAAACATGGAGCTGATGAAGGTGAGCATCACATCTCACCTGTTTGATCATCCCAAATCCATGCCATGAGAAGCTGTGGGTTCCCCAGTTCTCTACATGGCTCCATTTCTAGGCACATTCTCTCTAATCCTGCCTAATCCTCTTTCCGCCATGTCTTTCACTCCATCTTTCATATCCATAGCCCTTCCCTTTCCAGGATCTATGCTCCTCTACCTATTCCCTAGGCCAGCTGCCCCTTCTGAGTCCTTGGGTCTGCACCCCTTTGATTAAAGCTCTGCCATGGGTTTGACATCCTCCTTCCCCTTCCTTCATTCCCCAGCTCTTCTGTCTCTACTTCTTGCCCCTTTCCTGCACTGGATGCTAAAATTAAAACAAAGATGTTTTTATAAAGGGAACTCTCCATCAAGGTATTTTATTCTGTATTATTCTGAATTTAAGGGATTGGAGCTAGAGAGTCTGGACTACCATTTTCACAGATAAAGGACAAGTTAATTCTATACCACTTACATCTTTGAGGATTTTTTGGAGTTCTCTCAAAAGAAAAAGAGTTCTCTGCTCAGATGTCCTTTGGGCTTTGTGTCCATGCTGCCCAAAATAAGAACGGTCAGATAAGAAATTTGTTTAAATATGTGACCTTATACTTTGAAAAACTGAGGTAAATTTGATTTTGTAAACACATTTTTACTTTGATTTTCTTGTAAGAATATAGTTGGGATTGTTCTGGGTTCTAGAATGTTGTCAAAATATCTTAAGGGAAGATACAACTTAAACTCAATACAGTTCTAAGTGTATTGCTGTGAACTTTCTAAGGTGAAGAAAATACGGCTTTCCTCACAGCTGCTCAACACCATGGTGCTTACAAAGATTTGCCCATATGTGCAGTGCATGGGTTGTTTTAGGCTATTTATCATCTATCTATCTATCATCTATCTATCTATCTCTATCATCTATCTATCTATATCTATCTATCTATCTATCTATCTATCTATCTATCTATCTATCTATCTATCTATCATCTAACCTATTTATCATCTATTGCTGTTGCTGCTGTTCTTATTTACAGATAAATGCTAAGTGATAGGGTCTCTATTTGTTTTGTCTCATTCTCAGATAATTTGAAGACAAGTGAGAACCAGGAGGCTAAGGATTCTACTGGTGGTTCTGGGCCTTGGTTCCTCCTCAGGTGAGTCTGGGGAGGGTGTCCACCTTGTGGAGAAGTCCTAGGAGGTCTTCACTGCCATCACCAGCAAAACCCTCCACGAGGCCCTGAGGCCAAGTCCGGCACCCACAGTGACCGCAGGGTCAGTGGGGTCGGTTGAGGGAGCCACAGGTACCTTCAGAGTGCAGAGGATGCAGTCTGCGAGGAGAGAAGACTCCTGCTCAGAGAAGAGAAAAGTGATGACGGTCAGCTTGAGAGTGAGCACTCTGTGGGAGGTGCTTCCCCGGGGAGGGCAGACAGAAGGACACAGACTAAACCAGAGTATGGAGTCGATTGACTAGAGGATTAGATTAACTTGCCGACATTCAACGACATTCAATGAATGGATCTGTCTGAATACCTTTACTGGTAAGATCCTTCTGCACAAAAAGCTGTTCATTGAAACAATGGTGGGTGAGAACAATGGAAGATCTTCTCAATAGCAAAGTATATTCAATTATTAACACTCACGATGATGAAGAAAACTGAACCATAGTCACTCTAGGTTCAGTATGGACTATTCTGCTTAGAAGCTCTTTGTTTGGTATGTGGCTTCTTTCCTTTTCCAGGCTGGGCCTTGAAGTCGGATTTAGCTTGTTTCTATCCAGTGCAATGTAGGGACTGGGAGCAGGATCCACAGGACCACTGTGCCAGAATTCCCAGTAGGCAAGTTCAGCCCTTGAGAACAGCAACTCTGCCCCGTCATCACGCCCCTCATTTTTCTGATTTCAGGCTGGTGTTTTCAGGAGTCTGTCTGAGTGTTTTGGTGATCTAAACAAGTTCGAGACTAATGGAGCTTCAGTGATGACTTCCCAAAGAGAGGGGCTGACGATCTCAGGTGAGCACAGTAACCATGTCTGCACAGGAACACAAACATTTCAGGCACCAGACACCCCAAATCGGCACATAGCTCTGAGTCCATCTCTCCAAATTTTCAAACCCCCATCTGCCCCATGAGATCAAATTCCTATGGACATGGCAAGGTTATGGACAAGGTTCAATCACAAACACTTGGGCAATGACCCTTACACTGGGACAAGTTCATTGCTAGCAGTTGTAGTCTGTCTTCAGCTTCTAATAATCTGGAGAATAAAGAGACCTACTTCCCAAACTAGAAATTCAAAGAACCTTAAAATGTACCTCCTTCCTTCAAAACTTGGGCCAAAGTAGGGGCCAGTCCAAGGTCCTCCCCAGCAGGCTGGAGTCTCTAATAGCCTAGGCCTTAGTATGCTGGAGGCAGAGGCCAAATGGTATAAAAGGCTAAGTGACCACGCTCACTTCTCATTACTACTAATAAAAACGATAGCCAGTATGTTGGGGGCACTACAGCATTGCTTTATATATTCTTTCCTCATTCAATTCCCATGATAAAAGTGCTATTATCATCCTCATTTTATGGATGAGAAGGCTTAAGCCAGAGAGGTTAAATTACTTGCCAAGCTCCCACAACCAGTAACAGGGATGGGATTTGAACCAAGGGATGTCAGGCTCCAGAACACATGCCCTTAATCCCATGACATCCTGTGCATGTAGTAATAATAATGTCCTGTCTATATCTTGGATTTGCTGCTTCCCACCTCTCCCCTCACCATTTCTGGTTGACCTCATTAAGGTAGCTCATATGCCTCCTTCATTTTGTATGTAAAAAAAAAAAAACAATCCACTCAGTTTCAGACATATACAATATTGTGGCTAATTTGGAAATGTAAAACACAAGAATTTACATACCCAAAGAAACCTTGTCCCCCTTCAGTTTGTTACTCTGGAAATTCCTAGCATAATCTAAAATATTCTTCTTTGGAATTGCTTAGGTGGCAATTTTTAAATATCATCCATGGAGGCAAATTACCTTCGAAGGTAAATGAGATATTTGGAAACACTTCAAAAGTTGTTTGGAGTCAGATGTTCCAAAAAGCAAACCCATAACGAACCATGTGATTAACCTGGCCAAGGTTGTTTTCATTCAAATGCAGAGATTTAATGAGACTGAGGTAACTCTTATAGACACCACACTGGAAGAATTTCCAACCTGGTGGACAAAGAGATGCCGTTCCCAGGCTGATACTTCTGAAGAGTAGCTCAGGTAGATGTTCTCTTTAAATCAGCTTACACAGAACACATAATCAAAACTTTTTACATCATAGTGAAGAATTTTTAAAGGATACCCCAACATTTGTTCACTTTACACATGCACTCTGTTCTGATATTTTATGACATGAAATAAATACAAAAATAAGAATTTGAAGGATTAGATGAAAAAACAAATGGAAATGGAACTTCCTGTCCTTATTTTTCTTACCTCAATGGATCATACTCTCTCCCTTGGGTATGCGTGCTCCATTTTGGAGACAGCATCTTCTCCTCACCTCTTGTCTTCAGGGGTCAGTGCTTCCAAAGAGATTGCAGTGATGGAATCTTCAAACCATGTTACAAAGCCAGCATCCAGGTTATTGGGGAATGGTTTTGTTTGGATCCAGCTATCATTGCCGCCATCGTCTTGCAGGAGAGCCATGCTGGGAAAGATCTCATAAATGGCTGGGGAGATATAGGAAATACATTTGGGCTAATGCAGGTATGACAGCAAAGCAGTGAAGCTGACTCGTTGGATTTTGGCTAGAAAACATAAGAGGAGATTAAGGAACTGTTTTATTTTATAGCATCAAAATGATCCCAACTCATACTTTGCTGCAGGAAGTAAGTGGGCAAATGTACCCTTCCAATTGTCCCTCTTTCAGGGCCTCTGCCCAGCACATCCACATCTCTTCTACCCAATCCTGGCTTTCTCCCTGGGCACCACCTCCCTCTGGGCTCCATCCAGGCTGCTGCTCCCTGGGGACCCGTACTTTCCTACTGCCTTGCCCCATCAGATGAAATGACTTGAGGAGATCAGATAGTGGCTCAGAGGAAACTTTCTGAACAGCTGCCCCTTCACTGGGTATTTCTTAAAACTAAAGATCTTAATTATACAACTGCATTCCTTTCTTTTTTTTTTTTAAGCTCAATCCCCCACCAACAACTTTTACTGAGAAACAATTGACATGGAGCACTGTATAAATTTAAGGTACACAGCATGACTTGACTTACACATATTGTGAAACAATTACCACAATAAGTTTAGTTAACATCCATGATCTCATATAGATACACAAAAAAAGAAACAAAAAGTTCTTTCTTTAACTTCTGGTGAGGCTCTCAGGATCTACTCTCTTAGCAACTTTCAAATATGCCATCAGCAGGGTTACCTTATAGTTACCATGTGGTACATTACATCCCTAGTACTTATTCATCTTATAACAAGAAGTTTGTAACTTTTGACCACCATTACCCAATCCCCATTCCTCCCACCCACTTCCTGTGGTAATCACAAGTCTGATTATCTTTTTCTAAGAGTTTGGTTTCTGCTTTTAGAGTCCATGTATAAGTGAAATCATATAGTATTTGTCTCTGACTTCTTTCACTGAGCATAATGCCTTCAAGGTCCATCCATGTTATCACAAATCATAGGGTTTCTTCATTTTTTATGGCTGAATAATATTTCACCGTGTGTGTGTGTGTGTGTGTGTGTGTGTGTGTGTGTATCATGACTTATTTATCTATTCATCCATTGATGGACACTTAGGTTGTTTCTTTGCCTTGGCTGTTGAAAATAATCCTGCTGTGAACATGGAAATGCAGAATACCTCTTTCACATAGTGTTTTGTTTCCCCCAGATAAACTCCCAGAAATGCAATTGCTGGATGATACGGTAGCTCTATTTTTAATTTCTTGAGGAACCGCCATACCATTTTCCATACTGCCTGTACCAATTCACATTCCCACCAGAAGTGCATGAGGGCTCCCTTTTCTCATCCTTGCCAGCACTTGTTACCTCTTTTGTCTTTTGATGATGGCCTTTCTAACAGGCATGAAGGGATATCTCATTGAGGTTTTGATTTGTATTTTCCTGATGACTAATGGTGTTGAGTTCCTTTCCATGTACATATTGGCCATTTGTATATCTTCTTTAAAAAAATATCTATTCAGTTCTTTTGCCCATTCTTAAATTGGATTTTTTTTTTTGCTATTGAGTTGTATGAGTTCTTTATACATTTTGGATATTAACCCCTTATCAGATATATGGTTTGCAAGTAATTTCTTCCCATTCCATAGGTTGTCTTTTCATTTTGTTGATGGTTTCCTTGGCTGTGCAGAAGCCTTTCAGTCTGATACAATCCTACTTGTCCCTGGCTCTGTTCTCCAGGTGTTAAATCCCAGAAGACTGCTCACCAGGCAGGAAGACCTTGGGCTTCATCATACAGGAGGGGGCGGGAAGACTTATGAAATCACTGAAGTCAGCAAATTCTGAGTCAGGAATCCCAGTGACAGGATTCTGATATATGTTGCTGGAGTATTAATTAATTAATTCCCAATTAATTTTTTAAAAAGAAGTACCTTAAATATACCCCTAAGTCAGTGCTGGTCCTTGATACCTTGGTAGTGTTCTTGTTTTCTATACTTCACAGGAGGGACTGTGGCCTGTGATGCAGGTGTAGAAAACATCATGGACCTTGATGTGGACAGATTCACTACACACCAAGATTTCTCCAGCAATATATTAGCCAGTTTTTTTATTTTACGGAAAATGGTTTCTGACACTCAAGGGGACATGATCAGAAAAATGTGTCTTTCTTCTTATTCTGAGACACAGCAATCCTGATTGTAATTAAACTGTAATTCTGCTTACTTGAGTGCAGCTATGAGATCCTCTCGTAAATGACTGAATTGCTTAGTTATTAAGAGGAATTCTGCAACAGAAAAAAATAAGTGTTTAAAACATATTTTCCTTTAGCGCTTCCATTTTCTTCAGCTGGCTAGTTCTCAGTGATAAGAGAACTGACACCTAGTATGTGCTTCCCTGGACCCTGATATTGCTCTGGGGCTGTAGCATCACACAAAGAGAAAGAGTGGGGAACCCACACTGACCCTCACTATTTCAGACAAGTTCCTACCTTGTGAAGACCCAGGCAGCTTATCAGAATGGAGAAAACAATCAAAGAGACTACTGACTGCCCTAGATCCCCCTATGTGTTGAGAGATTATTCTCCCTCTGTTTCTCACATTTCTGTGATTCTGGCTCTGAGCAAAGGACATGTGTAAATAGGAACAGCATAGAGATAGTTTCTCTCCAGAGAGACTTGGAGACATACCTCTCCAGAGACATCTCAGAGTGATAAAAATAAAGCCCTCCCTTTCCCTTCCGGGAGACATTGTTCTCTCTCCCCCTCCTTCTCCTTCATCTCGTTCTCTCTGAAGAGGAGGACAGGTGTGCCAACAGCTCTATATATAAGTTCAATGTTTGCCAATTTGGGTATTTCTCTCCTGTGGGGTACCCCATTGTGCAGCTAACATCTGGTTCACTGACCAACTCTGCAGAGACTCAGGCATGGGAACTGATACGAGAGGCTGCTCTCTGGGGGTTGTTTCTTGCAATGAAGAAACCAGAAAGGCAGACGTAACACCTAGGCCTCTGCTCCAGGCAGCGCCTTCTAGACCTCAAGTTTTGCAGAAGCAAAGTATGAATGCTCTGGTGTTCAGGAGGGGTGGACTCATGCTCATAGGAACGGGTTAGGGATAGTCACCACCCCCCACCTTCCCTGGAGCCTCTAATTCCAGGTGGGACCTGACTGCCCTCCTAATCAGTACTCTTCTCACTGCAGACATGCGACAGCCCTGTCAGCCTCCCTCTGTGACTCTTGTCACCATTCAGAAGACAAAGCACTTCCTAAAAAGTGACACTGAACTCTTCCTTTCTCTCAACCCAAGTTCTTGGGATACCATATGCCCAGAAACCAAACATAACAAAGATAGTACTGTCAGTGGAAGAATCAAATATACTTGGAAAGAATACCCTTGATCGTGAAAAAGACTGTCCTTTTCAGAGGATGCTAGCACCAAAATGAATATGTATTCTCTGCTCAGGATTTTTTATTCTTTGGTATTTTCCTTCTAGGAAGGGATGGAGAAGAATTTTTTGGTTAAGGGACACATTCCAGAAGACAATGCCTTGGGCGGTGGTGGCCTGAAGTCCCTGGAATCCTCGCCCATGCTGGCAGGGTTCAGCCCTGCAGCTCTGGCTCCAATTTGAGCTTTAACTTACCAGCCAGCTTCTCTTTAACACATGGCTATCCTGGGTCTTGATTAACCAACATCCTTGTGGTGGGAAGCATACCTAGGCCACTGGAGTCCCGAAACTGTTCAGAGTCCTGTGTAGCTTCTGGGAGATTTCCAGCTCCTTGGCTCTCCGAGCATCTTCTCCTTGGGGTGAGGAGCAGAGGACTCCTTGGTCTTGACTATTTCCTTGCACTCTTCAGCCCTTGAAGGAATTCCCATATCCATCTCCACAACCCTTTTCCTAGAGTGTAAATTCAGCTTTGAGAAGCTGCTCCTCCCTTCCCTGCCCCCTCTCTCCTCTGTTCTCTGCTTCTGTGGCATTGCCATTCCAGGGCTGGAGTCTCTTGGGGTACAGCCACTCTCATTCCTCAGTTCATTTCCTGCCATTGCTTGACATGCAGCCATCTATGGATGGCCTCTAAGACTCCCAGTACAATCTCAGTGAGGTTTTTGTCTGTTGTCGCTGGAAAATCAGTCTTTTCTCTTCCCCAGTTGGAGGGACCTCTACAAACTCTTGACAAATATCACAGAGGCACATCCCAAAGCCCTCTTCCCTTCCTTGCCCACAGGTGAGTGGCCGGTGAGGACTACCCTGCATGAGATCGGCAGGTTTCTGTCACCAGGTCATCTCCCTAACCTGCCTGAGAGCTCTCTCCAAGGAGCGTGCCAACCCAGCTGCATGTACATGGAGGACCGGGGGGGAAAGGCAGACTGGCAAAGGGGCCAGGATGGCACCTCTGGCAACTTAAAACTTCATGGAAAAAAAACATTGTATGGCAATCATGTTTAATTAAGCAGAAAAAAAAATTTTATGGAGATCTTGAGGGATAGGGCCCATTTCAGTCTCACTCCACACTGTCCAATGTGGGGTTCCAGCATCTGTTGAATGCCTTTACCAAGAAAGGAACTCTGCCGGGACCTATCTGGTAGTGTCACCAACCCACTCACGGTGGCAGATCTCTGGTTTCCCTGCGGGTGTGGGAATTCCCGGGTAGGCGGTGTATAGCTGGCAGCTACCCACCACGGAATATACCAGAGGGGTCATCCTCTGATCTGCCCCCATTTCTTGCTCATGTGCAGCTTTGAGCATTTTTCAGTTGCTTCTGGTTTAGGTTCTCCCTTGAGCCCCTTGATAAGTCATTCCCTGTGTCATGTCCCAAGTGACTCACCAATTCACTGCCTCCTTTTCAGAGGCAGTCTCCAGACTCTTTCTTGGGTAGCTTTATAGGCCCTTTGAGAAGTCCTTTCTGGGGCCTCTCCCTAGACTACACTCAAGGACCTTCCCCAGGCTAACCAAAGCAGGCCAGGAGGGGCCATGTTTGCTCTCAGGCTGAGATGTCCCTGGTCATTTGCCCTGAGGCTGTGGCATGCTGGCTGGGAGGCCAGGCTGTACTGCGGAAGGTTGGAAGCTGGAGGACTAAAGGCTTCCTGAGATCCTCTGATCACAGTGGGTGAGCCCCACTTACTCCCTTCAGCAAGTACCAGTACCATTTAGGGTGTTGAATTTCAATCAGGATGAGAGGCTGTATCTCACTACGATCCAGGGAAAGATGCTCCACAGGTCCTAATGGAGTGGAAGAGAAGGTAGTTTAAGTGGGAGAGAAAACTGAAGGGACATGGGCTGGATCTCAGCCCGAGGTTGCACTGGGAGTGAAGCAGGGCTTGGGAAAAGGGCTGGGGTTAGGCCTCAGGGTGGGTCAGGGGCTGGGACTGGAGAAACAGTGGGGACACTGTAGCCCGCCTTTGGACTGGAGGGAAGCATCTAAGCAAAGGAAGAGTAATGAGGAACAGCTACAAGAGACCAGGCAACAGCTACTAGACACTCTGTGTGCAGAGATGAGACCCCGGGATATTTGGTACTATTTGTGCTGAAATGGTCCACAAGGTCCCAAGGAGTAGGGGCTGCTGAGGACTGCAAAGCTGCTCTGGGGTGCTTTCAGTGTTCAGGAAGGTTGGGGGACTGTGCTGTCCTACTTGTCAGCAACAGCCTCCAAGGTCTTCCTGTCAGATCTCAGTTGGTAGTCTGGCCCCTGGTGATTTAGAAATGACCCCTCCTTTTCTGTCTCCTCTCAAATCTTAACTCCTCTCTCTTTGGGACTTGTGGCTCTAGAAGCTCCTGGATTTCATGGATGATAATGAAGAACATACTGATATCCATACCCCCATTTCAGGGGCTCCTCAGAAACTTCCAGTAGATGGAGGAGATACAGCTCTGGCTCGAAGTTTCATTGTGAAGAGGTTGGGAGGGGTGAGCCCTTGTCAGAAGCCTGCCACTAGGAGAAGGCTGAAATGGGCAGATTTGAGAGGCCCATGCATAAGATCATGGGGAGAGTAGTCCAACCAACTGGGGCCACCTACCTGGACGTGAGTTCTCTGGGACAGTGTTTAGTAGGATTGGAATTGAGCCAAACTGAGTCAGAGTTATAGTGGTGTCTGACGGTCATGGTGAGGGTGATGGAGGCGAATGATTCCATAGAATTTAAGGAGTGGGTCAAGCTGGGTGAAGGGTTAACTTGAGAGACAGTGTGATCTGGTGAGACAAAGTGGGGGCCTAGCTAGGGACCAAGACCCAGCACCCGAGTGTGCCAGGGTGAAGGCTGGAGGGCCAGTCCACTGGGACTGAAGGGCATGAAGGGCACTGGTGACAGAAGCATTGATGGTGAACAAGACAAACATGGGGAGGAGGTGGGGCATAGCGACAGAGAAGATCCTGTTGGCCAAAATGAAGAAGTGGAGTGGGGGGACTGGTGGGAATGAGAAAAGGATAAGTGAAGATGAGGACATGGTGGCCAGGGGATCTGGGAGAGAAGGTGGTACAGCCATCCACGGAGTGCGAAATGTCAGCAAGAAGTGAGGGGCCCTGGAACACACGCCCTGGGGACAGAGCAAAAACCAGTGCTGAGTGTGTGGGTGCAGGGCTGCTGATATGATGAGGCGAAGCGGATGGGAGCCTAGCCAGGTGCAGTGAGGGAGCTAGCCCTGTAGAGGGCCCTCCTGCAGAGAGGCTGATGCATGGCCTTTGCAGGTCCACTGAGGTCAAGGCCAGTGTTATAGAGGCTCCGAAAGAGTGCTGTAGATGCTGAGAGGGCACAGAAGAAATAGCATCTCCTAAAAGCTCCCCACAACAGAACAACAGAATATCAGCTTTGGAAGACATCATGTGTGTGTGCCTAAGTGTATGCATGTGTGCATGTATGTATACATATATATGGCACCTCACAGTTGCTGACAGCTGCCCTTATCAGGGAGGTTGCCCAGAGGCTGCATGGAACAGGAAACAACTGCAGTCAGGGGCAGAATGGGGACAGGGAGACCCAGCAGAGCTAGAGGCAACTGAAGGTTGCTCCAATTCTGTTCCCCACTCCCCAGTTCTCACCCCAAGGCTTTATTTCACATTCCCTTCCCTAGAGATTCCCCTCCTATGTCAATGCAAGCTAGGCTGGGGTCCTGGCCCTGCATCAGCCATGTTAGGGAGAGGGGAAGTGAATCATCTCACATGCAGCAGTGAAAGCAGATCCCATGCCATCTCACTCTTTCTGGTAAGCTCTCCAAGCTGGGAAACCAGTACGCTGGGTTACCTGTAGTGAAGGCATGAGCACACTGGAAGTAGGTTGAGGCTGAGCAGCATGATCTTTTGAGGGGAGTCTTAGGAGCCTAAACTTGAGACCACAGGAATTAGCATCATGAATGTTCCAGCATAGACCACCAAGACCACCAAACACACACTGGAGCTGCACACCCACTGGGGTGAGGCGAGAACCACAGCACAGGGGACTGTGGAACATCTCAGGAGGGGCGGTTAGAAAGGGCCACACAGGATTTGGGGTTTTATTAGATGATTCTAATGAGTGTTCAAGGAGGCAGGGTTTGCTCTGGATTGGATGCTGTCGGGAAATAGTTTCATGGTTGGTGTCTTAATGCATCTCATCTAGAAGGTGAAAGGAACCAGGCTAAAGCTGGGTGACACAGCAGCTGCATCACCCACATTACCCAGAAGAAGAGGGTGTTCAGTTAGTTTTCTAGCTGGAATGGTGTTCCTGTCTGTGCTCAGACGTGATCATGAGTGGTCTTGTTTTTGTGTTGATCTTTCATAGACAAAGTGGCTTTATTTGATGTTGCAGTTCTGTGAAATGACTTATGTTCAACAGAATGCCTGTAAGTGCCAGGCCAGCCCCTAGAAACACCAAAGCTCGGTAGAGCCATGCCAGTTCCTGGCTGTCACACTCCCTTTCTTGCTCTAGTTCCCTTTTTTGGCCAAGGGCAGGCAAAGTTAGGCCACAAAACATTAACCCAGGACATCCGGAGCACACAGTCCATAGCGGGAGTAGGGATAACTCCCACTTCTCTTGTAGAGTGACTTGTTGATTCAGGTGACCTGACAATGGTTACACAGTAGCATTTAAGTTTCTGGAAAGGGTACATCAGCCAACTGTAACATAAGCAATTACGGGAAACAAAAGGATTATGAGTCTTGCAATAAGTCTTAAAGCCAGCACCTTAGATTATGAAACCCAGGCAATGAAAACATGTCCCAGAATTTGCTCTTCTAGAGAATCAATGGCTTTTTAAATTTATCCTACTACTCACAGGTCAACTTGCCCTACAGTGTGTAAATGCAGTAAGAAGCACCAATTCCCCCTTGGCCAGCTTAGAGGAAATTGAGGTGTTCAAAGGGGCAATTAGGTTCCTGTCCAATCTTGTCAAAATTTCACTGATGGCAGGTAACATGGCACTGGAAACATCCAAAGCAATATGCTTAAAATTACCCAACCAGTGTTGGTTCAGTCTGCATTGTGGGTAATGTCACCAAACATTTTTGCTAAACTCTGCTTTTATTATGACCATCTCTGTGCATAACAGCAAAGCCATGTCAAAGTTAATCAATTCATTTTAATTTTACAGGGGTTCCTTAATGGCCAGGACATGTTTCTAAAGTACTTCAAAGTCATGGAATAACCCCAAATCATATACCTATCCTATCAGTATAAATATTTTTGTTAGTTGGCAGATCTGAGGACAATTAACTTAGCAAACTGAATGGATACAATTTCTGAGAAAGCTTATACTTCGAGGTAAACTTAAGTTTGATGACATAGCCTGTTTGGCAATTTTTAGTGTTATTCTCTATGAATAATCTACACAAATAAGTAAGTCAAAGTTATGGAAAGGGATCTTTAGAAGGGCTGTGGCAGGGTATGGACAGTTCCCTGAGGTAAGCAATTTATGGGCTGTTCCCTTTTTGGGTGAGGGAAGGGAGCGGCTGGGTTTAGAGTGTTGTGATATTAGGCAGTGATGTGTGAAGGGAAAGCAACAGTGATTCATAGGTTAGGTGACTGGCTGAAAGATGCTCAGGGTTTATCAACAGGAGTCTATACAGTACAGCACGGGAAACCATGAAGTTTAGTGGTGACCCTAGAACTAAATCAACTGATGTTTTCACACTTTGGTTGCTGCTATAGTTTTTAATAAAGTCGATATGGATGTCTTGGCTACTGCATCTAATAAAAGACTGAAACAAGCAATGGGTCTCCAGAGATTTCCTTTAACTGAATCAGTTCCCGAGTGCCTGTTCAGATCTACAGTAAAAAGGGGGAATGGGTGAGAGGAGGAGGATTTGTGAATCTGGAACAATGGAAACAATCTTTGAGAAGAGTGATTATACTAGTCTTTGTATCTAAACATGACTATGTTTCTTTTAACTTGAAAAATACATATTCATTGAAAGATATTTAAATTAATAGACTTTACTTACACATAATTAACCTAGGCAAATCAACTCTCTTTTTAATTTGTCAGGTTTGTTTCAATATGAAGTGTGGTAGACAAGAATGCTCAAAATCATTTTGAATTAAAGTTTGGAAAATTTTTAGACAAACTTAATCATTCCTGTTGCCCTTACCTTTATGTAGTGAACAGCAAATCTTTATGCTAGCTGATGGCTACTTTAGAAAACCTACATATAGTTTAGGCATAAAATACATCTTAATGATTTTATTAGTTTGAATTTGGGATGATTTGGGGAAAGACAAAATCAAGAATAGATTTTTAGAGAAGATAAGATAGTGATAAGTATCTGAAAATAAGAAATAATGAGTCTCTGGGTAAAAATACCTTGGCTTACCCAAATTCTATTTTTACTTTTATTTTACATTATTCATGCACAGATTGCATTAATATACCATTGTATGTATGTATTTAGGCATGTGCATCTATAGCTAATAGATTTAAAGTTTATATCTGTAGCTTTAAAATAGAATCAGTATATTAAATAAAAAATGTATCATACTAAATTTGCCATCTTAATAAGCAGAAAAATAATATCCATTATGCTATATATATATTTGTATTTCTGTAACTGCTGTACCTGGTTTATATTATTTATAATATAAATAATATGAGTTGTTTATATTATTTTTAAAGTGATCCACAAATTTTCATTTCTCTAGACAATAAAGGAAATTAGAGAAAAAAATGAATTGTTTAGCTACTTTGTTCTGCATGAGTACTTATTTCACATCATTTTAGTAATTTGGGAAGGCAAAAATAAAGAATATTGTCCAATGGTATTTCCATCTTTTGCTAATTGATTGCCATTCTAAGAAAAAAGGGTGAAAATGTTATTTAGTGACTAACATTTTGCATCTGTTTCTTATTTAGAAACTGTCCAGACTTCCCAAAGATTATTAATGATTTACCTAAGGTCTTACAGTTAGTTAAGAGTGAAAAGTTCAGATGCAGAAAACAAATTTTGACATATATACTCAAATACAGAAGAACAGATGGGTTAGACAGTAACTTAGACCCTTGAAAATTTTCACAGTCAAGCTGTGTGATCAAAAAGCCAGTACTACTCCTTTAAATATGAAAAGTAAGGAGAGGATACCACCTATGTTAAACAAAATGATCTTTTTTTAGGAAAACAAGACAAACAATCTCTGTATGGGGGTTTCTTTGCTTTTTGTTCTAAGGTATCTCCTAAATACACAATCTTGTTTATGTCAAAACCCCCAAAATGGGCACTGTAATTCCAATTTGTTGGTGAAAAATCGTGTCAGTTAGAATGATAAGTATACTGGTTAGTTCTGTAATGAGCAAAGATGTTGGAAACAGGTTATCTGGCCTGAAAGAGGGACAATTTGAGACTGAGAAGACCGTAAGAAAATTGGAAAGAGCTTTAATGACAGTGCTTGGGTAACTTCATCTCCCTAAGCTTGACCAAATGCCAATCGTCACCAATGAGAGGCCAAACACAAGGTCCTGAAACAAGGCAGATGAAATGGAACAAAGCAATTCTCAGCTACATGGAGACAAGACTGAGGGAGAAATCCTTAGAAGGTTTTGAAATGATACAAGACAAAGGAATGCCACTCCAGGGAGGCTCCAGAGGCAGGCAGTCTTTAAGGAGGCCCCCAAGATCCCTGTCCCCAGTAGTCACACCTGTAACTTGCTTCTAACCAATGGAATGCAACAAAGGTGATGGAATGTACCTGACTGCACTCACACGGTCATCAGAGTGTAGCACCCATCTTGCTAGAGACTCTTTCTTCCGGTTTTGAAGAAGCAACTTGCTATGAATCCTACAGCCACATGGAAATGACTTCTGCCAACAACCCAAGAGTTTAGAAGCAGATCCTTTACCAGGCAAGACCCTGATAAGAACCCAGTATTATAGCTGGTAGTTAAGCAGACTACCCCACAAAGCCCAGACTTATGACCCACAGAAATGGTGAGGTAATAAGCATGTATTATTTTAAGCAGCTAAGTTTTGGTAATTTGTTACACAGCAATAGGAAACTAAGGAGCTAGCCCATACCCATTTTCTCCCTTTGCTCTTCTACACAATTTATTTTCTAAATATGCAACCTAACCTTTAGATCCTTTCCTCTAGTTGTGGGTTGTTGAGATTTAAATTACTTAACCAAACTTTATTAGACCCTTTGGGTAAAAGTTGACCAATGTCCAATTCCCCCATTTTAAACATTATTAGCACAGGAAAAGAGATGGCAATAAATTAGCAGAGGCCAGCTTTTTTATACACAGCTGTCCTCATCCCAAATGTAGCGCCTTTCCTTGTGGCATACAAGTCTCTCTCCAATTAGACTGAACTCTCTAAGTTAGTGTCCTTTGGCTTTATACCCCTCCAGGCCTTACACACCCTTGATTTCAATCACTATTGCACTGAAACTATAGTTGCCTTTAGGCTTTTTAATTCATGGATCTGGCTCCACTTGAGGTGCCACTTCTGCCTGCAGTCCCAAAGCATCAAGGCCTATGACAGGATGGACGCCACAAACAAGGACTGCTGCTCAGGCCAAATTTTACAAGTGACAAAGAGAAATAAAGGGCAACTAGAATTCAGAGATTTTTCACCATCACCTTTAATTAACTGCCACAGAATTTCCCAGTATTGAACGCCCCCTAAAATTCTTACTTTCCTCTACCCCTTCAATTATCTGAAATAGAAAAAAAAGGATATAAAACTTTCTCTAAAAGAATTTATCCTTCTTTTTCTTCTTTTAAACAGCAACCTCAACTGTTGACAGAAGTTTCTTAGGAGTTCAAAGAACACCAATAAAAGTTAGGGCAAATTAGATTTGTAATTAGAAAATAGATACTATTTCTGGTATTAAATTTAAGGATCAAATGCAGCCAAGACCACATATTTATAGGCACAAAAGCACAAAGCAGCTGATCTAGCAGCACCAAATGCTTAATGAATTTGGCTGAATCTCTGTTCTCTAGTGGGACAGAATAAGCACCCATTATTCTGGTCAGCTCTGGGTTTTCTCCAACACACAACACACTCTTCACTCAAAGAGCACTCAGAGAATTCACTGAATTCAGTTAAATGAGAAAACAGTACTTTAAGAAAGCTAATGACCATTACAATGGTGAAATCTGATTCAGTTGTTTAAACAATGCCATTCTTAACCCATTTTGCAGTGAAACTATTAGAGGGAAAGGAGAGAGTTAAACCAATTAGCACAAAAACCCCGACGCCTATATAAGGAAGAAACACACCAGGTGTAGTCAGTGAAAATAATTAATGTTTGAAGTACATTTAATGAGAACTTTCTCACCATCTTTAAATAAAAATGATTTGCCTTTTTTAACGTGGACTGCCCTGGCATTAGGACTTAACTGCTTCCTGTTCTACAGGGCTTAGATGCCACTTCACTACTAATTCCCCAGTGCTCTTGAGGCACGTGTTAGACATGTCCTCCTCTGCTGGAAGTCCTTGTGGCAATTTCAGAGGCTGGATTCTGTGACATAAGAAAATGCTTTTAGAATTAAACTAGGTAACAAGTTTGTTTAAACTACTGAAGTAATAAACAACATACCTTATCAAATGTTTAACCACTTTCAATTTTGCATTCACTGAAGGGATATTCTTGTGAACTTGAGGAGTGTGTGCCTGTAAGTAAGGAAACAACATTATGGATCGATTTCAAAAGCATGTGGTCCCAGGTTTCAGTAAAACATTAAGTTAAATGGACATTTGTTCTAAATCAACTTTCAAATAAATTACACTAAATAATACATCTCGACCAAAGAAATAATAAAAGTATATCTTAAAGTTTAAAAAGTATAAAATTTAAAGCAAATTTAAACAACACTAAAGATGACTAGGATAGTTGCATACTTTTTCTAATCCAAGCATCTTTATTATGTCCTTTTCCCAATATGGACGTCTTTTTGTACTCTTTATTCTGGTAACAATATGCAGTTTATGAGGGTGCTGTGGATCCCCACCGTATTTCTCATGATCTGCAGGTGAAGGCTGAAATACCTGGGAAGGTAGAATTATAAATGGTAAATTTTCAGCTGTGCATTTTTTTTCTTAAAAAACTCCCAAGTAACTACATAATGATCTCATTCCTAATGTTTCTATAATCCTCATCATCAATTTCTACCGGTATGATATTACTCAGATGGAGTCTTTTAAGAATTTCATACTCCTAAGAAAAATATCACATAGGTAAGGATTTTGTTGTTTAGTTTAAGAGCAAAGCAGGAGCAAGCAGATGATGTAAAGAGTTCAAGGGCCAGGAGACAACGTGAGCGCTATAAAAGTTGCCCACTGGGTTGCAACCCTCCTTCAAGTGAGGGAACAAACATAAATTTACAATGACAATAGCATGCCCATTATAAATAATACATATAAAGTATTGTGAGAATACAGACAAACAGCTCCAGCTGACATGTGAACTGAATTTCTAAGAATCAAAAGGTTCTGGGGAGCTGTCCCACAGAAAAACTTCCCTAAGTACATAAAATGTAGTGAATAAGGATGTACATTGCAACAATATTTGTAAAACTGAAAATTAAGGTCACATCTGGGTTCTTAGTAGAACTAAATAAATTGTGATAAATACATTCTAAATAAAACTAACAATACTAATACCAAATAAAATATGATGTAAGTAAATAAATGATGATGTAGCCTACTGGATACAATGTTGCCACTATAAAGGTTTACTATCTTTGCAGCTACTAACATTAAAGGATGGCCATAATACATTCTTGAGCAAAATCCAAACCAAACCAAACAAAAAAACACATTTCCATACCACTATGTGCAGTAGGATAGTGTATTTGTTTCATCTATACCAAATATATGAGTGTGAATATATGACATATTCTACAAATACTGAATCTAAGAATCACATATATGTATATATGTGTGTGTGTGTATTTATATATGTACGTATATATTCCTATATATGTAAAAGGTCTCAAAGACGTTAGCTCAAGAGTTGTTATACCTCTGGGGAATTAGTCCAAGAAAGGAAACACACATAAAAAAGATGGTACTTAAATCAAAAAGGATACTATTCAATCATTAAAAACAGTATTGTAGAAACTTACTAAGAGGTCATACTATATTGCTAAAGAAGAAAGCAACTAGAGAAGCGTTACATATGAGATTATTCACATCTTTGAAAACACGTAACAGAAAAGGATGTAGAAGGTGTTGACAGTAGCTGTCTCCAGGTGGGTGGCATTAAGGGTGTTTTCCAGTTGGTTTTGCTTGTTTGCATTTTCTAGGGATTTCAAAGATATACAGGAGGGGAAGAATGGTGGCAGGCAGAGGATGGGATAGGTGCGCTAAAGAACATTTAAGGGAACAGTGTGAAGAGCATGAAATCGTGGAAAAATCGAGTGTTCCATGGGGCTGGAGTAGGAAAAAAGCATGAAAAGCAATGCGGGGGATGAACTTAAACAAGGCTCAACTATGCTGAGCCTTTAGAAATTTCCAGAAGGGATACAAAGCTACTGAAAATCTGGAGCAGCATGATCATATTTCAAAAATAGATAGAAAGAAAACTCTTACAAGAGAATAAAATGAACTGGAGGTCGAAGACTGGTATAAGGAAACAAGGGTAGGAAGGTATGGCCATGGTTAAAAGCTTGAATTATAGTAGTTGCAACCGAAAAGGGACTCATTTCAAGCCTGGGGCAGTAAAATAGATGGGTCTGTGGTGGTGAAGGAGGGGTGGAGATTTACTCAGGTCTCCAGCCTGGGATATCAGCTTGAGGATGTAGCATTAACTGACACCATTCATACTGGATGAGCACCCTCTTTTTGTTTGATTGTTCGGAGGGAAAATAAGATAGTGAGTTTAATTTTGGATGTTTAACTCAAATGCTTATGAGTTATCCAAGCAGCATGATCTAGAAACTATATGAGAATACAGGCATAAGTTTAGAAGACTACAAGGGCTGGATATACACACTATAAAGGTTAAAACTTTTCACCTTTATTATAGCTGGTGATAAAAATAACTGTCTTGCACATTTTAAACAAATACTCACATTTGTATCTATCATTCTCTTCCAGAAGTTTACAGATTAAGAAACACAGAAGATATAAGATAATGCACTTGTGGAAAGGACAGTGGCAGAAAGACTATGACTTAAGAAAAGGTTTCTGGTAAAAGAATGTCAAGTACACTAAAGGTGTAAAACAGTCAATGGCAATACTATTTTTTTTTGGTATCATTAATATAAAATCACTTGAGCAACATTGTGGTTACTAGATTCCCCCCATTATCAAGTCCCCACCACATACCCCATTACAGTCACTGTCCATCAGCGTGGTAAGATGCTATAGATTCACTACCTGTCTTCTCTGTGCTACACTGCCTTCCCTGTGCCCCTCCACTAATGTTATGTGTGCTAATCATAATGGCCCCTTTTCACTTTATCCCTCCCTTCCCACCCACCCTCCCCAGTCCCTTTCCCTTTGGTAACTGTTAGTCCATTCTTGGATTCTGTGAGTCTGCTGCTGTTTTGTTCCTTCAGTTTTTGCTTTGTTCTTCTGCTCCACAGATGAGTGAAATCATTTGATACTTGTCTTTCTGTGCCTGGCTTATTTCACTGAGCATAATACCATCTAGCTCCATCCATGTTGTTGCAAATGGTAGGATCTGTCTTCTTATGGCTGAAAAATATTCCATTTTGTGTATGTACCACATCTTCTTTATCCATTCATCTACTGATGGACACTTAGGTTGCTTCCATTTCTTAGCTACTGTAAATAGTGCTGCGATAAACACAGGGGTGCATGTCTTTTTGAATATGGGCTCCTGCATTCTTAGGGTAAATCCTAGGAGTGGAATTCCTGGGTCATACGGTATTTCTATTTTTAGTTTTTTGAGGAACCTCCATACTGCTTTCCACAATGGTTAACTAGTTTACATTCCCACCAGCAGTGTAGGAGGGTTCCCCTTTCTTCACATCCTCACCAGCATTTGTTACTCCTAGTCTTTTCTATGTTGGCCATCCTGACTGGTGTGAGGTGGTATCTCATTGTAGTTTTAATTTGCATTTCCCTGATAATTAGCTACATGGAGCATCTTTTCATGTGCCTGTTGAATAGCAACACTATTTTAAATTTAAAAAAAAAAAAAAGGAAAATGGTGGTGGCCAGAGGCTGGGGGTGAGGGAATGGGGAGGCATTGTTTAATGGGCACAGTTTCAATTCTGTACGATGAAGAGTTCTGGAGATGGATGGTGGTGATGGTTGCACAACAACATGAATATACTTAATACCACTGCTCTATACACTTAAAAACAGCTGATATATTGTTTTATGTTACATACAGTTGCCACAATACAAAAAATTGGAGGAGTAATGAAAAAAAAAGACAAAACAAAACCCAGCTTTACTAAACCAAATGCAGTTGTTTTACCAAACATTCCAACAATTACGTTTCTAGATATATACCTCACGTAAGTCAAAAACTTATGTCCACACAAAAGCCACACGTGAATATTTATATCAGCTTTATTCATGATTGCCAAAACTTGAAGTAACCAAGATGTCCTTCAGGAGGTGAATGTGATAGACTGTTGTACATCCATCCATACAATGGAATATCATGTGGCAGTAAATAGAAATGAGCTGCACAGTCAGAAAACTTGGGTTATAAAAATGTGCTTTATTTCCAGTACCTTCTTAATTGCAGAGTCTCTAGCCACTTTACTGGAAAACAACTTGATCTTTTCAAATTCATGTTAGTTCTAGCCAGAGATTTTCTAGTTAACTCATGATTTATTATTACTTTGATTAAATATACAGTTGATTAGAAAAAAAAAAGAGCTATCAAGTCATGGCAGGACATCAAGGAACCTTAACTATATGCTGCTTAAGGGAATGAAGCCAGTCTGAAAGGGCTACAATGCTGTATGATTCCAACTCCATGACATTCTGGTAATGGCAAAACTATAGACAAGTGGTTGCCAGGGATTGGGAGATGAGAAGGAGGGATGAAGAGGCAAAGTTCAGGGGATGTTTAGGGCCGTGAAACCATTTTGTATACTATTCTGATGGTAAATACAGGACATTATGCATTTGTCAAAACCCACAGAATGTGTAATGCAAGCAGTGAACCCTGATGGAAAGTATGGACTTTGGTTAATAATAATGTGTTGCTACTGGTTCATCAATATATACAACAAATACGTACCAAAGCAAGATGTTGGTAATAAAGAAACTGTGTAGCAGAGGAGGGAGTATTTGGAAACTCTGCACTTTCTGTTCAGTTTTCCTATAAACCTCAAAGTACTTTAAGAAATAAAGCCTACTCAGTTAAAAAAAACAAAACAAAAAAATCAGTGGAGGGCTTAGCCAGTGTTTTCTTTAACAATGATATGTATGCATAAATCTAGCAGAGAAACCACAAGATCAAAAATAGCAATAGCTGGTACAGAAAATGAACACAAAGAGCATATAAACAGAGCCCTGAGTTGGGGGAAGACCACATTTTTCTCAGGACAATGTTGATATGGTAACATAAAATATTAAAGAAAAAAAACAGGAATACACAGATTCTGAGTGACAAAAACCCACTACTTTGAAGGCCAGTGGCATGTTATTTTTAGTAATCATCCTGTACATAAATCCTACTATGTTTTATGTGAAATTATGTGTGGATGTAGGTAATAGTGCAGATCCACACATAATTTAACATAAAGGCTTTCAATATTACAAAAACAGGTACCTTTTGAAAGAAAGTATGTTTAAAAAAATAGAAAAAAAAATGCACAAAATCTCTTGTTCTTACTTTATCTGGAATTCTTGACCTGGTAAATTTGTGACGAATCCAATCCATACGTATGACAGGCTCCATACCTTTTGTAATAAGAGTCTAAAATATGACATAAAATAAAACATTTATTGTTTAGAACTCTAGTGCGGAAATCCATACCTACCAACTTTGGTTCTTTTTTTTTTTAAAAAAAAGTCTGTTTTTATCTAAAAAGCAATTATTAGTTTATCTCAGTCCCTAAGCGAATGAATACATCTCATCTCACCACTAACAGATTATAAAGCAAAAAACACATAAATACTAATTTCTAGACCAGGAGTGGTGATATTTTTCTATAAAGGACCAGACAGTAAGTTGCCATTGCCAAGTCCCAACTCTGCCACTGTAGGGCGAATGCGCCATAGACAATATATAAGCAAATGGGTATGGTTATGTTCCATTAAAACTTTATTTACAAAAATAGGTGGGTGGGCTGAAGCTGGCCTGCTGGCTGCAGTTTGCCAACCCCTGGGCTAGACAATGTGTAGTACTTCACCTTCAATAACTCAATGTCAAAGAAAGCCAGTGAGCTTCCAGTTTCCTCTCTAGTCCCAACAGTGCCATCACTCCAGGCTCCTATCTCTTGTTCCCTTTCTGCAATCCTCTAGTCCTCTTTCTCTGTCTGCTGAAGAAAAAGGATTCACAGCAATCCTTCACACCAGGAAGCTCCTCTCTGGATGGGAAATACTCACTCCTTTTCATGACCTACCTGTACTGCAGAGCTGGTATAAAACAAGTAGAGAACAATCAGGAGTGAGTGGCAGAGGGGAAGGACAAACACGGGCAAGACAATGGGCACTGCACCCTAGCTCTGTGAGAGATGAGATGCTGACCCTCTCAGAGGGTCAGTTTCCTCAGCTATAGAAAGGAAGTAATACTGAGGATTAATCTGAGGGTAAGGTAATGTAAGTAAAGCACCTGACATTATCATTTATGGCCAGCAGCCCTCCTGAATAAATTAGGCTGCACCGTTGCAGTTTATAAAAGACCAAAAAGAACTACATGTTTGAACTCATGTTTGAAAATACAAATGGTCTCTGGCAGATTGTTTTGTTTTACTTATTTTTTATGACTGAAAATGTACTTTTTCATAAGTGAAGCAAAAACACTTAAAACTTTAAAAAGATTAAGGCTGACTGGCCATTTTTCACCAGCATGTTCTCCAGGGAAAGAGATTTTGATGCCAAATCTTTAGGGATAAAACAGCAGATAAACCATATATAACCCTTGACATTAAAAAATAATTTGTAAAAAGAGGAACTCATAAAGTTTAACCTGCTTGTATGTTTTGTTAATTAGAAAAGAGAAAGAAAAATATCTTGAGGAATAGAAAAAACAAGATAATTCTTGAAAAGAAATACTTACTTTCAGTCTGCCTGGAGGCCTCTGAACTATTAATGGCAAAATCCCTGCCATGAATATGGCGACTATTCTCCTTAGAGACTGTGAGAAGTAAAAAAATAGGTCTCAGAAATAGATAGGTCCCTCCTTCTGTAGTATTAAAAACTAAATAAGAAGTTAATTGTATACTTGACTGAAGTTTAACAGTAAAATCTTGGTTATTATAAATAGAATAAGGGCAAGAATTAGTTATAATAAATGTTTTATTCAGCGTTCAGCAAAACCACAGGTGATTTACGCATTAACTCTATCCCATTTTTACCAGGTAAGTTAGAGCCTACATTGATTCAACAGGAACAGGCGATGGAGGTTACTATCATTTTTTAAATGTTCAATAATGAGGGCAAAAATATAATGTTTTGTTACACAACCATAAAAAAATTAAAGAGCTAAAAAATTAAATGAAGATACCCCAACTCCTACAATTAGAACTGACAACCCTGTTGCGCTATGTGTGAGGAAAATGAATCCCCAAAAGTTCAATCTTTTACCCCAGGGCATCCAGCTTTCCAGAGTATATGGTCTGGAATCCAGTTCTCCTAATTGCTAGTCCAGTGCTTTTTCACTACACTGTAACGCCCTTCTCTTAAAAAATAAAGTAGAACTCTCTTTTTTGCTTGTATTTGTATTTTTAAATGATTCTTCACAAATACACATTGTTTTCATGACCTAAAAAAGTTATGTTTACCTAGACACAAAACAATTATAGCTTACTATGATAATGTATACTAAAAGTAGAAAGATTAGGTTCATGCGGTAAATGTGTATTTGCATAATTTGTTTCAAATTTTTACCCAAAGAACAGACAGAAATACCCAACTTGCAAAGGAGTTACTCTAAAAACACCTAAAACTCAGCACATAGGGAGCCCTCAATAAGTTTTACTATTATAAAATTATTAAATAATTACAAAGCTATAATAAGAATACTCTAACACACCAAAACAGGGTGTTATGTGTTAGTGTCCACCAGATTCTGGCTCACTCAAGCTCTACAAGTCTTTCCTGAGATGCAGATAAAACAGTAAAGTTGTGAGAATCAATGCAAGATGTCCCACTCAAAGAGCCAGACTTCAGAAAAATTCTCAGCAAATGAACCAGTCTCTCAAAATTAATTATGTATCAGATTTAGAAGCATTAACTACCAAACCCATAGTGCCCTGAATGCAAGCATCTAGCACACTATGTGATGAACAGTAGGCACCCTATGTTTGTTATGAGTATATGAATCACTCAATGGGTTAGATCTACAGCCTGCCTAACTCAGAATACAGAAGTACATCCAAATTTCAAAAATGTCACTAAGACTTCAGATCTCAAACTTTATGTAATGATTTCTAGTTCAGATCATTTTTGCTTTGCTGGTGCTTTATATACTTAGTACTGGGGCTTTCTTAGAAGAGACGCTTAATCCTCCAGCCCTCCAAATCAAAGAGGTAATGCTAAATTATTTTCTCTACCATACTTCTTCCTCACAAGTATTACATACTAACCCTACTCATTTAGCTTCACGCTTTGTTGTATCTTTCTCTTATTAGCTATATTTCAACAAACACCTCCTAACTGGCCTTCCTACTTCCCCTCCAACTTCCTAAGGTCTTTTCTCCATAGCAGCAGTCATCTCACTAAATTTTAAATCAGATCATGTCAACTCCTCTGCTCAAAATATTTCAATAAGCCAAGTTTCTCATTGTTGGAGTGAGAGGTTACAAATAAGCACGAGGGAAGGCTAAAATGATCCATGTGCTCCAATGATACAGGATTAGAGTTGGAACTCATGTTTGGCTTCATACAATGATGGATACAGACAAATTACAGATATGTACATATATATGGATTAGCTGTTAGCTGAGCGGGCCTAAAAGCAATGGTACCCCAGCAGCCATGAGCCCACCCAGTGCCCCATTTCTAACAGCATTCTCTAATAAAAAGAGCCAGGTCTCCTCCTTTGAGAAATGGCTGATTGCAGGGCTGTAGCAGGGAATATCTAAAGATGAGTATGAAGTACTAGAATCCTGTAGTACTAGAAAAGAACTACTCATAAAATCAAAATGATGGGGTATGTCAAAGGGACACAGGGGCCAACTGAAAGATCTCCTAGTGGCTGAAACGGGAATAATATGAGCAACAAAATAAGTAACAAAATAATAGCTTACAATACAAACCCTAAAATAACTATAAGCCCATACCGATATAAATAAATTAATAAACTAATGGGAGAGAAGAAACAAATTTCCTTTACAGAAGAATTATAAATAATTTATAATTATTTGAGATGCTCCCCACCTCAAAAAGATGGAGCAAAATACTCACCCCTGAAACATGGGCCATGCTTACTGACTCCTAGAGTACAGTATAAAAAGCAGGGAGTGGTGGTGGGGGGATAACATTACACTAGAGAAACCTGTTCAACACTGCATCAGCCAGGTGATCAAGGTTAATGTCAACTGATTCACCGTGACAACAATCAAGTTGATAGCATGTACCCTTGATATGATGGAATGAGAATGGCATTTCACCTCTGTGGTCTTCTTCCCCAATACCCCTAAACCCACTCTAAAAGAATAACATCAAACTCCAGTTAAAAGATATTACATAAAATACTTGACCAGTACCTCTTCAAATACCTGATTGCTTCACAACTCTCAAGGTCATCAAAAACAAGGAAAGCCTGAGAAACTGCCATAGTCAAAAGGAATCTAAGGAGACATGATGATCAAAGATAAGGTGGTGTCCTGGATGGGATTTTGGAACAATAAAAGGACATCAGGTAAACACTAGCAAAATCTGCATGAAGTACTAACTTCAGTTAGTAATTAATACTGTTTCATAAATTATAACAAGTGCACCAAACTAATACAAGATGTTAATAAAAGGGGAAATTGGGTGTGGGGTATATAAGAGCTCTGTGCTACTAATTTTTTGTAAACCCCAAATCATTCTAAAATAAAAAAGCTTATTTATTTAAGACCTAAAGCTTTCAGTGCCCAATGCCTCTTCATTTCAGTCAGGGTAACAGCCAGTCCTTAAACCCAGCTCCCCACCCCAACTCAGGACTTCATCCCCAATTACTCTCTTACTTAGTGGCCACACACAGGCCCCCTTGCAGGTCCTGGGACTTGCTAGGCAGGTATGCTCCCTGGGCCTGGCTGTTCCCTCTCCTGGAATGCTCCTGACAGTCACATAGTAAATTCCCTTACTGCCTTCAAATTTTGGCTCAAATCCCATCTTCTCTAAGGGGTCAACCCTGATTTATTTAACATTTCAACCTACACCACAACAGTCAGCCCTCCTAATCTCTTACTCTACTTGATTTTCTTCCCATAGCACTTATCATCTTCAAACATAATCTAATTATTTGTTAGGTTTGTTGTTTATTGTCTGTCTCCACCCAATAACACATCAGTTCCACAGGACAAAGACTTCTAAATTTTATTTTGTTTTTGTTCTGTTCTATCTATTCACACATGTATCCCAAGCATTTACCTAAGGTAGAACTTGCCATGTAGGAGGCAGAATTTCCCTTTCAATAAACTGAGATATCCGAAGGAAAGAAATGTCTCTTCTTTCAATACCTAATGCCTAACAAATGGTAGTCAACCCTCATAAGTGCCTGTGGGGAAGTTGGGGTTCCTATGGCCAGGATCCTCACTGAACTTAACCACATGATGATGTAACTGGCCTGTTGCTAGGCTACCACTTCCACACGTTCTGGCAATAAGCTATTATTGTACTATATAGAGAGCTTGGCCCAGTGCTCTGGGCAGAGGCAGAGACGCTAATGCTCGACCTACTGCCGGGAGAACAAGCCGGGTAATAAACCCTTTCACCCAAAAGAACGTTTTGCTGTCAATTTCTTTGGTCACATTGAATCCATAGCAAACTTGCCCAGGGCTGAAACCCACTGGCAAGACAACTGGCGAAAGTCGGCAGGATTCATTGTTGACCAAGGAAAAAGAAAAGCTGCCTTTATGGGAGGGGTGCTTCAGCAGGCTGCCCCTGTGAATGGGGAGACAGTGTATTGTCCCCCAGTGGGTATGTGGTCTGAGGTGGCTTGCCTCCTAGAGGACTGGGCCCCAACCCAGGACTGGAGGCAAGTGGTGGTGACACCTGAGGCTGTAGGGGTGGGCCTTGGTATAGTAAGTAAGTCTTTTGAGAAACAGAGTGCTCGTGAGGTAGTGGAGACTGTGGGTTGGCTGCTTCTCACAGTATTAAAAAGGTCTACAGAAGAGACCCAAGAAATGGCAGCATGAGAATGCAAGCTGCAACCTTCTGTGGATTCCCTGAAGAAGGAAATGGCACTGATGCATGAGGAGGTGGCATGAGAACATGAGCTGCAAACTTCTGTGGATTCCCTGAAGAAGGAAATGGCATTGATGTGAGAGGAGGCAGCACGAGAACACTGGCAGCAAGGTGCCATTGGAGAGGTAAACAATTCTTTAAAGAATGAGATGGTAGCGCTGCCAGGTGTTCTGAAGGAGGAAGAGGCCATCAAGAGAAAAGATGAACTCCTGAGAACAGCACAGGCAGAGGTGGCACAAGAACTTCAGCTGCGAAGCATTGAGGTGGCAGTAAGAGAGCTTCTGAAGACTTGAGCTAGCATTGCTGCAAGGCACAGTAGAAAAGGTAAAGGTTGTAGCAGAGGAGGCACTCCAGGGAGGGGAGAGAAAGGTGCCATCAGCCCCAGAAATGGAGGAGCTGGGGAAGGATGAAGGGGTGATGCTGGAGGCACTGGCCCCTCCTGTATTGAAAGCATGTCCAGTGGTTGTAAAGAATATAAAGACACAGCAGCTGAAAGTTCCCCAAGGAGAGGAGCAGCCCCCTCCCTAGGTCGTGGAGCACTCTATGCTCCACCCTTATACTCAGGCTGAGCTGGTGGATTTGGGCTCCCAGTTGAGGCAGAAGCCCTTGGAGTAAATATCAGCTTGGTCCCTGCATCTGTGGGACTTAGGGGTGGATGGAATTGTTCTGTCGGGATAAGAGATGGGAAAGCTGTCTTCCCTGACAGTGCAGCCTGCCCTGAGGCAGCGATTACAAAATGCACATCAGACCTCAGGGAGTCACTCCCTCCTTGATTGGATTATGGCTGCACTTTGTGCTGTGTGGCCCAATCTGGGTGATCTACCATTCTCTCCTGTTAGATGGCAGACATATGCTGAGCTCCAACACATGTTATGAGAGCTAGGCATAAGAAACGCCATCTATAGTCCAGAGAATTATGGCCCAGATGAAGAGATTTTCACTACTGGGATGAGAAATATTGTACTTCAAACAGCTCCTACATGCCTCTTTGGGTCTCTAGTGGCCATACTTTCCCCTCATTTAGGGCATTCCATAAGTGAGGGGACACGAACAGTAGCAGACTTAGGAGAGGTTGAAGCAATGAGGACCCAGAAAGAAATAAGATCTGTTATTCACAAGAAGAATTTAAAGGGCCCCATGAAGGTTATGAGGACCCAGATGTGGGCTGATTTAATAAGGGCAGGAGCAGATGGAAGGAAATTAGATGGTAAGTCAAATAGGATCTTACTAGAGCTATGACAACAGCTGAAACCAGAGCAGCAGTTCCAGCCATTAAGACCAAAGAGGCAGAGGTCACAGACATAGCCATGAGTCTGGCCTGTGTGTTTGCAAGACTTCCTGCTGGAGAGCAAGCCAACCTCACTTAAGCCCACACAGGAAGGTGATTGGGGAACATGCTTTGACTGAGGGAAAGGTCAAGGTAACTGCCCTGAGGGACCCAGGGGGGATCAGAGGCCCATGTTGAAATAGCTATCCATTGGTCCCCAGAGAACATACAACATGTCCTGGCTCTGGTGGACACTGGGCTGAATGTTCACTGATTCATGGTAACTCTGAGCAGTTCCCCAAGAATCCCACTGTCATAGATGGATTTGGGTGATAAGGCTATCAGAGTGAAAAAAGCCTAAATCCCTTTGGGAATAGGGCATCTACCCCCAAAAGAGTATTCTGTGTATATATCTCCTATCCCTGAGTATATTTTGGGGATTGATATCCTGCAGGGTCTATGGCTGCAGACCACTGCACATGAGTTCAGACTGAGAGTACGTGTGGTGAAGGCAGTTCTGAGGGGACATGCTAGGCACCCATAGCTTTGCCTGTGCCTCACTGGGTGACTAATACCAAACAATACAAACTGCCTGGATGGCATAAAGAGATTGGAGAAACTCTCCAGGAGCTGGAAAAGGTAGGTATTGTAAAGCCCACCCATAGTCTTTTCAATTCCCCAGTGTGGCCTGTAAAAAAGCCAGATGGCTCCTGGCATATGACCGTGGATTAGAGAGAACTGAATAAAGTCATACCCCCTATGCATGCTGCTGTCCCCTCTATTGCAGGCTTGGTGGATACCCTCAGCCATGAACTAGGAACATATCATTATGTGGTAGATCTTGCTAATGCCTTCTTTTCCATTGACATTGAACAGGAAAGTCAGGAACAGTTTGCCTTCACGTGGGAAGGATAGCAATGGACTTTCACACCCTTCCACAGGGATATCTCCACAGCCCCACCATCTATCATGGACTTGTATCCCAGGACTTGGCTACATGGGAGAAACCGAGAGAAACCTCCAACAGTGCAGCTGTACCATTATATTGATGATGTCATGCTCATGTCTGATTGTCTTTCAGATCTAGAAGGTACAGCACCTAGACTGCTGCAACATTTACAGGAGAAAGGATGGGCTGTGAACAGTACCAATGTTCAGGGACCTGGTTTGTCTGTTAAATCCTTGGGGGTCATCTGGTTGGGTAAGACCAAAGTTATACTAGAAGCAGTTATAGATAAAGTCCAAGCCTTTCCTACCCCTACAGCTGTAGCATTGCTACAGGAGTTTCTGGGTCTTCTAGGCTAGTGGAGAGTGTTTATCCCACACTTGACACAAATTCTGAAGCCCTTATGCCGGTTGGTATGAAAGGGCGTCAGGTGGGACTGGGATGAGACATATACATCTGCCTTTACTACAGCAAAATGGGCAGTCAAGGCCCTGCAAGCCTTGAGTGTGATAAACCCAACAAGGCCCTGTGAGCTAGATGTTCATGTGACTGAAGACGGTTATGGCTGGGATCTCTGGCAGCAGCTTGAATGAACTCACCAACCTGTTGGATTCTGGTCACAACTCTGGAAAGGGGCAGAGGTACAATACACTTTGATACAAAAATAACTGGCTGCCGTGTATCACGTCTTGCTGGCTACAGGACCCATCACTGGAATGGCCCCAATAAAGGTAATAACCACCTATCCCACCTTGGGTGGGTACGAGACTGGACTCCAAAGCCAAGGAGTAGTGTGGCACAAATGCCCACACTAGCCAAGTGGGGTCCTTACCTGCAGCAGCAATAATGCCCTCTCTAGTAGGCCCTTGAGTGAGGAACTCCAATGCTTATTGGGGCTAGTGACATATACTATGGAAAGGCAGGAAGAACTTGCTTTTGAACCATTAGTAGTAGAGAGTCCCTATTGGGAGGCAAGAGCCCCTATACCCGAAGATCCATGGTACACAGATGGCTTCAGCTGTGGGCAGCCCCCAAAATGGAGGGCCATATAGTTTTCTAGCCTAAGACTGAGACAATATGGATGGAAGATGGTGAGGGGAAGAGCAGCCAATGGGCAGAGTTGCAGCCCATGATCAGCCAGGAGCCCTCCCCTGTCTGCACTGACAGCTGGGCTGTGTATTGGGGCCTGACCCTGTCGCTACCAACCTGGTACTATGCCAATTGGCTGGTTGGTCACTGACCCCTTTGAGGGCAAGAATTGTGGCAAGACTATGGGCCTGTGGTCAGACTAAAATAATTACAGTATACCATGTGACAGATCATTTACCACTGGTATACCCAGGAAATGATGAAGCAGATGAATTTTCCCAGATACATTGATTAGTAGGAAAGCCAATGGTTACATCAGTGTTTGTTGCATGCAGGGCAAAAGACAATGTGGGCTGTAGCCCATCGGTGAGGCTTACTTTTAACCTTTGAAGAAGTTAGTAGAACCTGGCAGGAGTGTGTCATGTGCTCCAAAAGGGACTTACACCCAGATCCACAGCAACATGGGACAATAGCTACAGGGCCTATACCCCTCATCAGGTGGCAGATAGAGTATATTGGGCCTCGACCTGTGTCAGAAAGATATCGGTATGCTATGACTTGTGTGGACACAACTACTGGACTTCTGGTCACTTTTCCTACACATTGTGCAGACCAGCAGATGACCAAAAGAGGCCTGCAGTGTCTCGTTGCTACCTATGGCCAACCACAGGTAATTGAAAGCGATCAGGGGACACATTTTACTGGACATACACTGCAAGAATGGGTGTGACAGCTGGAAATCAAATGAAAGTTTTATTTGCCATACAATCCTACTGCAGCAGGCATGTTAGAGAGGCACAATGGCTTGTTAAAATCCAGACTGCAGTCAGATACCAATTGTCTGCAGGGGTGGTCATACGCTTATGGACTGTGCTATGGCATTTGAATGAGAGACCCCAAAAGGGAGCCCTGAGCCCTGTAGACATGTTAACATACATGGCTGCCTCCCGTATACAACTGCAAGTACAAACCAAGGAAGAATCCCTGAACCAAGGTTCGGCCACCAGAATAACATCTTGCTGCCAGCACCAACTGTGCTGAACCCCAGAGACTCCATTGAGTGGATGTGGCCTTGGATCTTTTGACACATGAACCAACGATGGTTGGCTCTCCTGGCATCTTGGGGACAAGGCCTGGAAGCTGGCCTCCTGTGTATTCCTGGAATAAGAGCAGAGTGGCCACCAAAGGTCACAGTAGTATATCCTGAACGGCCAGAAGGTAGGAGCATCTTACTGGGGAGTTTTGTTTTATCATTATGGCCAGTGCATGCACCTCCAGTAGCACTATATATAGACCCTTCAGTAACCCCCATGGGAAAAGGAGTAAAAGTATGGTATACTAGAACTGGAAGGGATACCCTGCCTGCTACAGTCCTATCACAGGACCACTCTCTTGCATGCATCCTACCTGATGGACAAGATTTGCCTATGTTGGTGTAATTAAAACATGTGTCTAATCACCCCTAAAGTCTTTGTGGATTGGGAACTTCCTCTGGCTTGAGGATTATTATAATTTTTGTTAACTGTATCAAAATATTGGCAGAGCCAAGATGTCGGCATGAGTAGAGCAGTGGAAATCTCCTCCCAAAACCACATATATCTATGAAAATATAACAAAGAAAAGTCTTCCTAAAATAGAGACCAGAGGACACAGGACAACATCCAGACCACATCACACCTGCAAGAACCCAGCGCCTTGTGAAGGGGGTAAGATACAAGACCCAGCCCCGCGGGACCCAAGCGCCACTCCCCCCAACTCCCAGTGGGAGGAGAGGAGTCGGAACAGGGAAGGAGAGGGAGTCCAGGACTGCTGAACACCCAGCCCTGGCCATCCACACAAAAGCACAGGCACAGTGCATGCGTGGGCACCTGGATACTAGGGAAACACGGCAGCAGGACCAGTGAGTGGGTGCCCTAGGCCGGCGCATGAGGACAAAGAAAATCGTGCGTTTTTTTTTTGTTGTTGTTGTTCTTGTTGTTTTGGTTTGGTGAGTGCATTTTGGAAGTCTTAAAGGGGCAGGGCAGGACACTTAGTCCAGAGGTAGGGAATCTGGGGATCTCTGGGCACTCTTAACACCCTGGCAGCAGGGAGCACGGAGGCCCCTTATGGAGATAAATAGCCTCCCGGCCACTCCCCCTACAATGGGGCTCCACCATTTTGGAGCAGCAGCGTGAGCCAGGTCACGCCTACAGCAGAAGTGGAGATAAACTCCATAGCAGCTGGGCAGGAAGCAGAAGCCCTGTCTGTGCACCCCTCTAAGCGCGCAGCTGCCCAGCACAAGCCACTAGAGGTTGCTGTTCTCCCAGGAGAGGAAGGCCACAAACCAACAAGAAAGAAAGCTCTTCCAGCCGTCACTTGTACCAGCTCTGCAAACTATCTCTATCACCATGAAAAGGTAAAACTACAGGCAGACAAAGACCACAGAGACAACACCTGAGAAGGAGACAGACCTGACCAGTCCTCGTGAAAAAGAAATCAAAATAAAAATCATGAACATGCTGACAGAGATGCAGAGAAAAATGCAAGAGCAATGAGATGAAGTACAGAGGAAGATCACAGATGCCAGGAAGGAGATCACAGAAGTGAAACAAACCCTGGAAGGATTTATAAGCAGAATGGATAAGATGCAAGAGGCCATTGAAGGAATAGAAACCAGAGAACAGGAACGTATAGAAGCTGACATAGAGAGAGATAAAAGGATCTCCAGGAATGAAACAACACTAAGAGAACTGTATGACCAATCCAAAAGGAACAATATCCATATTATAGGGGTACCAGAAGAAGAGGAAAGAGGAAAAGGGATAGAAAGTGTCTTTGAAGAAATAATTGCTGAAAACTTCCCCAAACTGGGGGAGGAAATAATCGAACAGACCGCGGAAATACACAAAACCCCCAACAGAAAGGATCCAAGGAGGACAACACCAAGACATATAATAATTAAAATGGCAAGGTTCAAAGACAAGGAAAGAGTTTTAAAGGCAGCTAGAGAGAAAAAGGTCACCTATAAAGGAAAACCCATCAGGCTATCATCAACTTCTTGACAGACACCCTACAGGCCAGAAGAGAATGGCATGATATATTTACTGCAATGAAACAGAAGAGCCTTGAACCAAGGATACTGTATCCAGCACGACTATCATTTAAATATGATGGCGGGATTAAACAATTCCCAGACAAGCAAAAGCTGAGGGAATTTGCTTCCCACAAACCACCTCTACAGGGCATCTTACAGGGACTGCTCTAGATGGGAGCACTCCTAAACAGAGCACAGAACAAAACACACAACGTATGAAGAAAGGAGGAGGAGGAATAAGAAGGGAGAGAAGAAAAGAATCTCCAGATAGTGTATATAACAGCTCAATAAGCGAGCTAAGTTAGGCAGTAAGATACTAAAGAGGCTAACCTTGAACCTTTGGTAACCATGAATTTAAAGCCTGCAATGGCAATAAGTACATATCTCTCAATAGTCACCCTAAATGTAAATGGACTGAATACACCAATCAAAAGACACAGAGTAACAGAATGGATAAAAAAGCAAGACCCATCTATATGCTGCTTACAAGAAACTCACCTCAATCCCAAAGACATGCACAGACTAAAAGTCAAGGGATGGAAAAACATATTTCCGGCAAACAACAGCGAGAGGAAAGCAGGGATGGCAGTACTAATATCAGACAAAATAGACTTCAAAACAAAGAAAGTAACAAGAGATAAAGAAGGACACTACATAACGATAAAGGGCTCAGTCCAACAAGAGGATATAACCATTCTAAATATATATGCACCCAACACAGGAGCACCAGCATATGTGAAAAAAATACTAACAGAACTAAAGGGGGAAACAGACTGCAATGCATTCATTTTAGGACACTTCAACACACCACTCACCCCAAAGGATAGATCCACAGGGCAGAAAATAAGTAAGGACACAGAGGCACTGAACAACACACTAGAACAGATGGACCTAACAGACATCTATAGAACTCTACATCCAAAAGCAACAGGATATACATTCTTCTCAAGTGCACATAGAACATTCTCCGAGAAGAGACCACATAGTAGCCCACAAAAAGAGCCTCAGTAAATTCCAAAATATTGAAATTCTACCAAACAATTTTTCAGACCACAAAGGTATAAAACTAGAAATAAATTCTACAAAGAAAACAAAAAGGCTCACAAACACATGGAGGCTTAACAACATGCTTCTAAATAATCAATGGATCAATGAACAAATCAAAATAGAGATCAAGGAATATATAGAAACAAATGACAACAACACAAAGCCCCAACTTCTGTGGGATGTGGCGAAAGCAGTCCTAATAGGAAAGTGTATAGCGATCCAGACACACTTGAAGAAGGAAGAACAATCCCAAATAAATAGTCTAACATCACAATTATTGAAACTGGAAAAAGAAGAACAAATGAGGCCTAAAGTCAGCAGAAGGAGGGACATAATAAAGATCGGAGGAGAAATAAACAAAATTGAGAAGAATAAAACAATAGCAAAAATCAATGAAACCAAGAGCTGGTTCTTTGAGAAAATAAACAAAATAGATAAGCCTCTGGCCAAACTTATTAAGAGAAAAAGAGAATCAACACAAATCAACAGCATCAGAAATGAGAATGGAATACTCACGACAGACTCCACAGAAATACAAAGAATTATTAAAGACTACTATGAAAAAATATATGCCAACAAGCTGGAAAACCGAGAAGAAATGGACAACTTCCTAGAAAAATACAACCTCCCAAGACTGACCAAGGAAGAAACACAAAAGTTAAACAAACCAATTATGAGCAAAGAAATTGAAACGGTAATCAAAAAACTACCCAAGAAAAAAACCCCGGGGCCGGACGAATTTACCTCGGAATTTTATCAGACACACAGAGGACACATAATACCCATTCTCCTTAAAGTGTTCCAAAAAATAGAAGAGGAGGGAATACTCCCAAACTCATCCTATGAAGCCAACATCACCCTAATACCAAAACAAGGCAAAGAACCCACCAAAAAAGAAAATTACAGACCAATATCCCTGATGAATGTAGATACAAAAATACTCAATAAAATATTAGCAAACAGAATTCAACAGCATATCAACAGGATCATACACCATGACCAAGTGGGATTCATCCCAGGGATGCAAGGATGGTACAACATTCGAAAATCCATCAACATCATCCACCACATCAACAAAAAGAAAGACAAAAACCGCATGATCATCTCCATAGATGCTGAAAAAGCATTTGACAAAATTCAACATCCATTCATGATAAAAACTCTCAGCAAAATGGGAATAGAGGGCAAGTACCTCAACATAATAAAGGCCATATATCATAAACCCACAGCCAACATTATACTGAACAGCGAGAAGGTGAAAGCTTCTCCTCTGACATCGGGAACCAGACAGGGATGCCCACTCTCCCCACTGTTATATAACATACTACTAGAGGTCCTAGCTACGGCAATCAGACAAAACAAAGAAATACAAGGAATCCAGATTGGTAAAGAAGAAGTTAAACTGTCACTATTTACAGATGATATGATATTGTACATAAAAAACCCTAAAGACTCCACTTCAAAACTACTAGAACTGATATTGGAATACAGCAAAGTTGCAGGATACAAAATTAACACACAGAAATCTGTAACTTTCCTATACACTAACAATGAAGCAATAGAAAGAGAAATCAGGAAAACTATTCCATTCACAATTGCATCAAAAAGAATAAAATACCTAGGAATAAACCTAACCAAAGAAGTGAAAGATCTATGCCCTGAAAACTACAAGTCACTCTTAAGAGAAATTAAAGGGGACACTAACAAATGGAACCTCATCCCATGCTCATGGCTACAAAGAATTAATATCATCAAAATGGCCAACCTTTCAAATTACCAGCAACATTCTTCAATGAACTGGAACAAATAATTCAAAACTTCATATGGAAACACCAAACACCCCGAATAGCCAAAGCAATCCTGAGAAAGAAGAATAATGTAGGGGGGAGCTCACTCCCCAACTTCAAGCTCTACTACAAAGCCATAGTAATCAAGACAATTTGGTACTGGCACAAGAACAGAGCCACAGACCAGTGGAACAGATTAGAGACTCTAGACATTAACCCAAACATATATGGTCAATTAATATTTGATGAAGGAGCCATGGACACACAATGGTGAAATGACAGTCTCTTCAACAGATGGTGCTGGCAAAACTGGACAGCTACATATAGGAGAATGAAACTGGACTGCTGTCTAACCCCATACACAAAAGTAAATTCAAAATGGATCAAAGACCTGAATGTAAGTCATGAAACCATAAAACTCTTAGAAAAAAGCATAGGCAAAAAACTTTTAGACATAATGGCAAAATGGGAATAGAGGGCAAGTACCTCAACATAATAAAGACCATATATCATAAACCCACAGCCAACATTATACTGAACAGCGAGAAGGTGAAAGCTTTTCCTCTGACATCGGGAACCAGACAGAGATGCCCACTCTCCCCACTGTCATATAACATACTACTAGAGGTCCTAGCTATGGCAATCAGACAAAACAAAGAAATACAAGGAATCCAGATTGGTAAAGAAGAAGTTAAACTGTCACTATTTACAGATGATATGATATTGTACATAAAAAACCCTAAAGACTCCACTCCAAAACTACTAGAACTGATATTGGAATACAGCAAAGTTGCAGGATACAAAATTAACACACAGAAATCTGTAACTTTCCTATACACTAACAATGAAGCAATAGAAAGAGAAATCAGGAAAACTATTCCATTCACAATTGCATCAAAAAGAATAAAATACCTAGGAATAAACCTAACCAAAGAAGTGAAAGACCTATGCCCTGAAAACTACAAGTCACTCTTAAGAGAAATTAAAGGGGACACTAACAAATGGAACCTCATCCCATGCTCATGGCTACAAAGAATTAATATCATCAAAATGGCCAACCTTTCAAATTACCAGCAACATTCTTCAATGAACTGGAACAAATAATTCAAAACTTCATATGGAAACACCAAACACCCCGAATAGCCAGAGCAATCCTGAGAAAGAAGAATAAAGTAGGGGGGAGCTCACTCCCCAACTTCAAGCTCTACTACAAAGCCATAGTAATCAAGACAATTTGGTACTGGCACAAGAACAGAGCCACAGACCAGTGGAACAGATTAGAGACTCTAGACATTAACCCAAACATATATGGTCAATTAATATTTGATGAAGGAGCCATGGACACACAATGGTGAAATGACAGTCTCTTCAACAGATGGTGCTGGCAAAACTGGACAGCTACATATAGGAGAATGAAACTGGACTGCTGTCTAACCCCATACACAAAAGTAAATTCAAAATGGATCAAAGACCTGAATGTAAGTCATGAAACCATAAAACTCTTAGAAAAAAGCATAGGCAAAAAACTTTTAGACATAATGGCAAAATGGGAATAGAGGGCAAGTACCTCAACATAATAAAGACCATATATCATAAACCCACAGCCAACATTTTACTGAACAGCAAGAAGGTGAAAGCTTTTCCTCTGACATCGGGAACCAGACAGGGATGCCCACTCTCCCCACTGTCATATAACATACTACTAGAGGTCCTAGCTACGGCAATCAGACAAAACAAAGAAATACAAGGAATCCAGATTGGTAAAGAAGAAGTTAAAGAGTGATCTCTTCTTGAACATATCTCCCCGGGGAAGGAAAACAACAGCAAAAATGAACAAGTGGGACTATATTAAGCTGAAAAGCTTCTGTACAGCAAAAGACACCATCAATAGAACAAAAAGGAACCCTACAGTATAGGAGAATATATTTGAAAATGACAGATCCGATAAGGGCTTGACGTCCAGAATATATAAAGAGCTCACACACCTCAACAAACAAAAAACAAATAACCCAATTAAAAAATGGGCAGAGGAACTGAACAGACAGTTCTCTAAAAAAGAAATACAGATGGCCAACAGACACATGAAAAGATGCTCCACATCGCTAATTATCAGAGAAATGCAAATTAAAACTACAATGAGATATCACCTCACACCAGTAAGGATGGCTGCCATCCAAAAGACAAACAACAACAAATGTTGGCGAGGCTGTGGAGAAAGGGGAACCCTCCTACACTGCTGGTGGGAATGTAAATTAGTTCAACCATTGTGGGAAGCAGTATGGAGGTTCATCAAAATGCTCAAAACAGACCTACCATTTGACCCAGGAATTCCACTCATAGGAATTTACCCTAAGAACGCAGCAATCAAGTTTGAGAAAGACAGATGCACCCCCATGTTTATCGCAGCACTATTTACAATAGCCAAGAACTGGAAGCAACCTAAATGTCCATTGGTAGATGAATGGATAAAGAAGATGTGGTACATACACACAATGGAATACTACTCAGCCATAAGAAGAGGGCAAATCCTACCGTTTGCAGCAACATGGATGGAGCTGGAGGGTATTATGCTCAGGGAAATAAGCCAAGCGGAGAAAGAGAAATACCAAATGATTTCACTCATCTGTGGAGTATAAGAACAAAGGAAAAACCGAAGAAACAAAACAGCAGTGGAATCACAGAACCCAAGAATGGACTAACAGGTACCAAAGGGAAAGGGACTGGGGAGGATGGGTGGGTAGGGAGGGATAATGGGGGGAAGAAAGGGGGTATTAAGATTAGCATGCATGGTGGGGGAGGGAGAAAGGGGAGGGCTGTACAACACAGAGAAGACAAGTAGTGATTCTACAACATTTTGCTATGCTGATGGACAGTGACTGTAAAGTGGTTTATAGGGGGTACCTGGTATAGGGGAGAGCCTAGTACACATAATATTCTTCATGTAAGTGTAGATTAAAGATTTAAAAAAAAAGAAAGAAAGAAAAGGAGGATTATTCCTTGATAGGATAAAACTAATGGTAAATCAACGATTAACGCATGCTTTAAATATCCTTAATTTTGATGACTTAAAGGGTGTCAGATGATCGGCTACGGAGGTACACTTTTCTGATAATATTCCTGTCTCTTAAAAAAAAAAAAAGCAGTTCCTGTGTGGTGACCTCCAGTGAGTTCTACACAATGGCATAAAGGGCATATCAAAGTGTGGGCAAAGGATCTGTTTGTTTTTATACAGAAGATCAAAGCCTAATTTGGCTACCCAGAAAATGAACTAAGATACGATATGAAGAAGAACTTCCAACATCAGCACTCTCTGGAAGAGTCATACCAGAAGATGATCATCAAAAATCCTCCACAAAGATCCAGGCGATGCTGCAGTTGTAGCTGCATCCATCCCACCGTTTCCTGGACTTGCCATTGGAATGAAGAAGGAGATATCTAAGCTGGCCTGTGCATACAGTAAAACAACAAATTTGACTGGATCTATACTGTTGGAACTCAACCAAGAATTAGAAGTGCAAGTTGTAGTGCTCCAAAATCTTACGACTACAGACTATCTACGGTTAAAAGAACATATGGGATGTGAACAGTTCCCAGGAATGGGTTGTTTTAATTTGTCTGATTTCTCTCAGACTGTTCAAGTACAGTTGGACAATATCCATCATATCATAGACAAATTTTCACAATTGCCTAGGGTGCCTAACTGGTTTTCTTGGCTTCACTGGAGATGGCTGGTAATTATAGATCTGCTTTGGTTATGTAACTGCATTCATATTATGTTAATGTCTGTGCGTAATTTAATTAGTAGTTTAAAACCTATACATGCTTAAGTTACTCTACAAGATTTGTCAAAGAAATAATCAATCCTCCCATGTTTTCTTCCATCTGCTACGTCTATAGCTTTTCTTTTTCCTTCCTAATTACAACCCTTAAATAGAATTCGTGCCGCATATAGAATTTACCGAGTATCAAAATTCCTCCAAGTGGTAAAGGTACCCCAAGACAAATGCTGGGCATAGAAGCCACAGGGCATAAATCTGCAAAGAAGTAAAAAGCTAACCTTTTCAAACAATATGGCTTCTCTCTCACTTACCAACTTTACATCTCCCTGTATGGCCCCGGAAGATGACTGGTTAGCCGGATACGGGTAAGATTCCTCAAGGGAGGAACAACCTAAGACAGGCACAGTCGCAGGGGGGCCATCAGGTGAGCAATTGGGGATCAACAGTGGTGAAGCTTAGAACCTCACCCCCCCTGTTTTGAGAGAAATCTTCTGCATCCGTGGATGTTTGAATGCCCTTGTCTAGCTTGGATTAATATATAGTCTACAGGCACACACCTGATCATCTACAATTGCTCTCTTACAACACTAAACTATGTTTTCTACCTTTATGTTGCATCTACCTACCACTTCAGCATTTTATTAAAAATAAAAATAATAATAATAAAGGGAGAAATGTGGGATCCACATATAAATCAAGTATAAAAATCCAACGAATATTCATATTTGACCTGATTGTTTATAGTTCATAATGCGTGATCAAAACCAAAAGTTTCTGTGATGACTGCCCTTGTACTGTTCACCATGTAAGAACTTATTCACTATGTAAGAATTTGTTCACCGTGTAAGAACTTGTTTGTTATGCTTCAGAAGATTGGAGACTGACGAGAATTAGGCTTGGGGTGGAGTAATGATTGTACATTGAGCATTGAGTCCCCTATACAGAATTTTATTGTTGTTAACAACCATTTGATCAATAAATAAGAGATGCCCTCTCAAAAAAAAAATCTTGTTGTATCTTAATTTTGTTATTATCTCTACATTGTTGTTATCCTCTGTTGCTATTGTGGATCCTGGTTACAGTGCTCTAGCTTTCTTGCACAGGGACCACTGCAGAAGATTGAAACTGTAGATTGTAAGGTGAGAATCCTGGAGGGGTGGAGTGTGGGGAAGTTGGGGTTCCTATAGCCAGGATCCTTACTGAACTTAAACCACGTGATGATGTAACTGGCCTGTTGCTATGCTATCACTTCCACACCTTTTGGCAATAAGCTATTATTGCAGTATATAGAGAGCTTGGCCCAGTGCTCTGGGCGGAAGCGGAGACGCTAGTGCTTGACCTACCACGGGGGAATAAGAGGGGTAATAAACCCTTTCACCCTAAAGAATGTTTTACTGTCAATTTCTTTGGTCACATTGAATCCATAGCGAACTTCCCTGGGGATGAAACCCATTGGCAAGACAGTACCTCTTGGCAAAAATACACAAAACAGCTTTGGGTAGGTGGTGATCATAACGTGGTTGGAAAAGCACAGCTTTCAGTAAACTACCAACTCCAGACAGTCTGCCTTTTAAAATGCAGTAATTTTAAAATTAGGCAAATTTGTATATTCTTTAACAAAAATTGTCAAGTTAGGCTTATGTGGAAAGCCGAAGTTATGTAAGAAAGCACTAAGACAAACCTGAATTCCCTATCCTCCCAGCCTGTCAGGGCTCAACAGACCGCGCGTCCCGGAAGCCCTGGACCTGGCTTTTCTGGAGCCACTGGGACGGTATTGGAACGCAGGCCCAGTTAGGTTGCTGTGACCCGTATACTCAGTCAAACAGGAAAAATCAAGCTGCATCTGCACAGGATTCCCAGACATGTTCTCTTGGCAAAAATGCAATACTTTCGGTCACTCATTTCCCTACTTCCCAACGATGACTAAATATTCACCCTGAACTTACCCACCGAAGGGAAGCGGAGAACAGGCGAGACCACCACGCACTCTAGGCTGAAACCCTGCGGTCAGAGGGCCGACAGTACGCGACACTTAGTTCCGGCGGAACGCCGCTCAGGGGCCGTATAAAGAGCGCGCGCAGGCGCATTGGAGTCACGTGAGTTCGCGCCCCAGCTACAGAGAAAGCGGAAGGGATTTCCGGAATTATGGCGAGGTCTGATTGCGTGCCTGGTCTCGGGAGCCCTGCTGCAGTCGTTGTGTTAAAGAGGGCGGTGGAACTAGATTCGGAGTCCCGGTACCAGCAGGCTCTGGTGTGTTACCAGGAGGGTATTGACCTGCTCTTGCAGGTTCTGAAAGGTGAGCAGTAAACCGTGGAGGGAGGCTGGAGGAAAAGGAGCTGTATTCCGCTGTGTCTGGGGCGGAGTGAGAGTTATAAATGAATCTGTGCACCAGGTGGAAGCAGTGAGATACAGAAGGTGGGATATTCTACTGAACAAGCGGACTGTTTTCTTTTATATCTTTAACAGATTGATGTCATCAAGAAAAAGGGGATACTACAGATTTGTAAGAGACATAATATACAGTTAACCTTTAAACAAGGAGAAAGGGTATGGGTGGGGCGTGTAGGTGGCCTTAGGGGCACATACCATGCAATCAGAATCAGAAAACTTGATTCCCCAAAAACTTACCTATTGCTAGCCTACTGTTGAGTGGAAGCCTTAGGGATAACATAAACAGTCGATTAACAAATATTTTGTAATATATATACCATACTCTTACAAAGCTACAAAAAAGAAAATGTTTTTTTGCACATTATCGCAAATCTCCAAAACAATTTTCCAACATGTTCATTGAAAAAACCCCTGCGTATGACTAGCCCTGTACCAGTGTTGTTCAAGGGTCAGCTTTACAAGCCTTGACAGGACTTGGATTTGAATGAACTGTAGACGTTTTTTGGATCAATTTGGAAAGTTTGAATATGGAATGGGTAGTATTTAAATTAATTTGTTAGGCAGTGTGATTTTTTCCGAAAACTGCCCTTATTTTGTAGAGATGCAGACTGAATTTACTTAAGAAAAAGCGAAGCAGATGTGGTAAAATGCTAACAATTTTTAAAATCTATAGGTGATGGGCAATTAGGGTGTTTATTACACTATTAAACTTTTGTTTTTAAACATTTTCATTAAAAGTAAACAAATAAAATCATGTAGTGGTAAAACAAAAGTTTTTTTGTAGGAAATGGGTGTAAGGAAATAGGGTGTGATAAATGCTCAGGACTGTGGTAGGGACTAAGACTTTTTCTGTTACATAGTTACTCAATGCTGACAAGTACTCAAATAACCCTTAGCACCCAGCACAATCCGTGGCACAAAGTAGACACCCGGTAATCAGGCATGAAATAGATAAAAATCAGGTCTTGCTCCCCATCCCCTGCAGCTCCTAGTCTGGTCTGAGATCACCCCTCTGTGCTTTTAGGCTTGAGTTTATAATTTAAGTGTTACAGAAGCTTTGAGACAGCAGAGGGCGCTCTTCAAGGTTCGGTGCTTTTCTTGGAACTATAAAACTACCGTGGGCAGGGCCAATTTGATGATGATGATGATAACAGTAAAAATGTGCGTAGTACATTGAAAGTATCTCGTTTCCTCCTTAAAATTCTCTTGTGAAGTAGGAGATGTTTCCTCATTTTACAGCATAAAAAAGTAGTTTGCTTTCCAGTTATGTCACGATTGGAACCCAAGGCATTACAAACTCTGGTATATTGACTCCCCAAATGACGGATGGTGAACAGTGTTGGCCAGGAAGCACTGCTCAGATCCTGCTGCACTAGAAATCTGAAGCACAGAATCACAGGAGTTCTGCTTCAGTATGCTTCACTGATCCAGTAGAGGTTATAGAGTCAGTGACATGATCTTACAGGTTAAGATAGAAGTGCAGATAACTAATACAGGGAATAAGTGCCGGGAGAGAGAAAGACAAGTACAATGAGGGTTTCAACAATTAAAAGTCATTTGGGGGTGGGAAGGTATAAATGGCTTTTGATAGTTGCTTCGGAGGAATAAGCAGAATTTCAAAAGTTCAGAAATTTAGCTAAGAGTATTCAAGTTCTGTCTGTGTGGCTTTACCAGATAAGTGGTTCTGTTTGGTTCATCATGTATCTAGAGAGGAAGAGTGAGAGGTACAGTTTAAAGGTAAATTGAGGCTTAGAGTGCACTGTGGATGGCCTTGATTGCTAGAGATTTTAACTCTTGCCATAGACAAGGAGAAACTCTAAAGTTTTTACAAAGGTGTGATGCAATTAAAGTTACATTTCAGGGCTTGTCCCTTTTAGGAATATGCTTTTCTCCCAAATATTTACAAAGCATACCCCTCTTCTCTTTCAGGTCTTTACACAAATATCACCTTCTTTGTGAGGATTTCCCTGACCTTTGGTGTAAAATTACAGCCCCATCCAAGACACCCTTATCCTGCTTCCTTGCTTTATTAAACAGTACTTGTCATAATCTAACATGTTTATTTTTATTTATTTATTTTTATTGTTGACTTTCCTCCCACTTGAATGACAGGGGAGAACTGTATGTGTTTTATTAACTGCTGTAAACCCAGTGTTTAGAACAATGGCTGGCATGTAGTATGTTCTCAGTAAGTATTTCTTGAGTAAGTGAGTGAATATGGCAGGAGTGAAGGAGAGACATTAACTTGAAGAGACTGAGGTCAAGCAGACCAATTAAGGTGCTCCTGCAGGAATCAAGATAAAATGTGATAAGGGCCTGAATGAACTGGTGGGGGGTAGGGTGACACCAGTATGTGGAAAAGGAGTGGCCAGTGTGGCTGTTGAATTATGGTATTGCCACATGACTGGATGTTGGAGTGAGGTTCCAATGGGAATCAAAGATGGCTGTGAGATTTCAAACCTGGAAAACTGAGACACAGTGTTTGAACAATGGGTCTACAGTGCCAAACTCTGCCAGAGATCTAAATGATAGTGAATTTTGACAGTAGAACAGCTTAAAAGGGAAAGATTCCAGTAATCATACTGGTGTCAATAAAATGTTGGAAACAACCTAAATGCCCCTGGGTAAGAAAGTGGTTGCTTAAACTGCAGTATGTCTACCCAATGGAGTATATACAGCTGTAAAAAAGAAACAGCTCTTTATGAAGTGATGTGGAGGGATTTCCAGCGTATATTCTTACATGAAAACTACAAAGAATATATATATAGTAGGCTATCCTTCCTGTAAAAAAGAAGATGTAGAAATATATTCATATGTCTACTCATTTGTTGAGAAGAAACACACGGATGAAACCAGAAATGAATGAGGTTTGTGAGGTGGGTGGGAAAGGTGGTAGAAAGATGGGGGAAGTGGGACCTGGGTAACAAGATGAGGAAAGACATAAGAGTGGAAATAGGTGACTGAAGTATCTTTGAAAAATAGTATTTTGACTGTATTCTGTAAGGTTAAAGATGAAATGAATAGTATACAAATGCTGTATTTTAGTTGGTAAGTTTTTCTCTTACAGGGGCATGGGTTAGGAATTCTGGAACTTTGTCTATACTAGGCTTGACCAAGACAGTAAATCTATTGTGGGTAATGAAAATTACAAATAGGAAAGGAAGGCTACAGTGAACCCTGTGTGGGATCAAAGTTACCAGTGTGAACTCCATGGTTTTTAATATACATACAGATGGATAGACACAGAAATAAATACAGATGTATGTGTTAATAAACCTACATATACCTTGTTGACAGAAAGGGTCTAGAAGTAGTGACAGGACACCCCTGGTAATATTGAGCACACTTAGAACCCAAATTTTATTTCTTGATACCATTCACCAGTAAAAGAAACAAGGGCTCCTTGGAAAAATGATTGGTTCCAGAGCTGGGGCAGGGAAAATACGAGCTGAAAACATTTTGCACCAAAAATAATAAGTGCTCAAAAATTGATGGGGCATTTTGAAAAAGGAGTCAACATGAAGGAGCTCTCAAGCCAAGGCTGATAAATTTGAACAAGAAAATAATAACAGTATTAGATTACAACTCATGGAATGTAATAAGTATCCACAAGTCCATATTGATGCACATTAATAATACATAGGTGGGGAGAAGGGGTAGCTCTCCATACAGTAGAATTCTAGTTAATAAATTGAACAGGAAAGATGGAAGTAGGAAATCGCCATTGACAAACACCACAGGCAGGGAAGGACCAGCACTAGATGCTAAAACTAGGGGGGAAAAGAGTGCTAAAACTAAGGGAAAAATATGAAACAGGACATCTTCCCACAAGATAAGGAGAAAGAAGTGATTGTGCAGTGAAGAAATCTGTGAAGTCTACCTGAACCAAATGATCAAAGAGAACATCACCAGTGACCAGATAAAGCATCATTTACCCACAGAGGAAGGCTGAGCATTTGTGTGATTTTCTTGTCAAAAATGCATAACCCCAGTCTAATTGTGAGGAAACATCAGCCCAAGATGAGAGGCATCCCACAAAATAACAGGCCACTCTTCCTACATGTCAAGGTCATGAAAAGCAGAGACTGATATTATAGATTAGAGGAGGCTTAGGAGACATAACAACTAAAGCTATGCAGAATTGAACAAACTCTCTTTAGTGAGGAAATTGATAAGCACAAATAAGGTTTATAGATGAGTTAATAGTGTATTAATGCTCTTTTCCTAATAACTCTGATAATTGTACTATGGTTTTGTGATGTATTAATATTAGGGGAACGTGGGTGAAGAGATTCTGTACAACTTGTGCAACTTTACCATAATTATAAAATTAATTCAAAATGAAATGTTTTAAAAAACAGTTTAAAAATGAAACTTTATGGAAAATATAAATATCAAAAGGAAGGAAGGAACCATAGGTAATTTGGTGACTGGGTTTGGGGACTTGGGATAAGATTTTATTGATAATGTGTTGTCAAAAATACCTTACATTTTTTGGGTGGTGGGAAAATGAATATAAACTGTAATGGGGAGGTCTGGAGGAGAAGCTGGTTTTGTGGAAGTAAGATAGGTATTGTTTGCTATCTCGATTATGCTTTCAAAATTGTAGGTGGTGAGGACAAAATAGTGCTCAGACTCAGGGTTGCCATGTAATAAGCCATTGTGTCTCCCCACCAGATTTGCTGTCCTCAGCAGTGAGACATGGTGTCAGAGTCCCCACTCCTAAATAAAGATGCTTGAGATGCTTAGTGTGAAAATGAAGGTCTTGTATGATCAAGCCAAATTTGAGCCTATTGTTTGTGTACTTTAGGACTGGGGCAAACCGTACTGAAGGATAGGATATTTATGGAGAACAGGAAGCTGAAAATAATGCCTCTATTTAATAGAAAACTGTTTTGAAATTTAGGATATATTCTTTAATTTGTAGGTACCAACGATGATACAATGAAATGTAATCTCAGAAAAAAAATTTCTGGCTACATGGATAGAGCAGAAAACATAAAGAAATACTTGGATCAAGAAAAAGAAGGTAAAGAGACTATTGTAGAGAATGTGTCCATAAGCTGTTGTGACAAAGCCCATTATACCAGTGTTTCTGGCTCTGCCCTTTGGAGCACTGTGAGGTCTGGACCATTTATCCCTAGGGGCTTAGAGATTTATTTTTTACTCTGCATTTCTGCTGCTCTACACATAAGCTGTTCTTAACCTTTTTTTGGATGGGGGAAGGTAGGGGTCAGATACCCTCTTAGGAATCTGATTGGAGCTGTACATACTGCAGGACTTTGCATGCCATTTTTAAGGAATTCACAGGTGCTCATAAAGCTTATGTGTGGACTTCAGTTTAAGTAATACTACAGAGAAATACTGAAGGTAAATCCTGTATTTTTTTTATTTCCCCTTATAAAATTACCAAAACATTAAAATAGCTAAAGAAACCCTTGGAATTCTTTGGGGTTTTGTTGTGAATTAAAACATTTCAGGAAGTATTTCTAATGATTAGGGATGCCATAGGTATAGTTCCCTATTTATTAGTTCTCTACTTTGGAGCATCCAGTTTATACACATATATATGTGTATTTATAGCCATTGCCCCCTTTGCCTAAAGTGCACACTCCTGTTGCTTTCCAGAGCCAACGGAACTGCTGCCCTTAAAAAACCAGCACCTCCAGCCCTCAACTGCCCTCCCCTCTCCCCATCACTTTCTGGTATTCTGTACTAGCCCATATTCTGGATACTCCCACTGAGTTCTGTTTAATGGGAATTAAATAGTGTGTCCTTCATCCCAAGAAATCTACAATGTAATTTCCTTCTAAAACACTGATGAAGTATAGTACCATCCGCACTGCAGTTTGAAAACAGTTAACTTTGGTGGTTAGCTTGGCTTGACAACTGAAGCATAGCTGTTAAACATACTTCTGGAAATACTAGGAACAAACTACTGGTTCTTAAAGTAAAGAAGTGCAGCTGCCATATCAAGGAACTACCATTAAGGGTCACATTTAAAAAAAAAAACCTTAAAGGTCTTTGCTAACTTAATTCAATACATTTTCATTTTGAATAAACACAAAAGCAGTGAAACTATCCTACTGATCGTGTGGCATCCTAGTGTTTGGCTTGGGTTATTACTATAAGTTTCTGCTTAAAACACTCTACAAGTTCTAAGAAAAACTTCTAAACTCCATATTATACTGCATTTGTGTGTTTAATACTCACCTTAGCTATTAAATTGCAGGACATAAAAAGACTTAACTGATGGGGGGGATGTGGTGGGGACTTGATAATGGCGGGAGTCTAGTAACCATAATGTTGCTCATGTAATTGTATATTAATGATACCAAAAAAAAAAAGACTTAACTGAAGAGAAGGACAAAACAGCCACTGAATTTTGTAGCTTGTATTTCTATTCATGGTGACAGGAGTATCAGATATCTTTATACATAAAGTCCTGTCTTAAATAAACTGCCTAGTTAACAGGATTCACTCAAGAATCTGTCTCAAGAAATCTCTGGACTTCCCCATTTGCCTCCACAAAGGCAGAAATCCCTTGTGGGATGGCTTGCCTTGTTTACTCTATATGTGTAGCATCTTGCAGTGTGCCTTCTATATTGTAGGCATTCAGAAAAGTATGCTGAGTTGTGAGTTAAAAAAAAGTAATTTTATCTGATCCTGATTAAACATATATAAAGTTTATAGAAAGAAAGTGGTCATTGGTTTATTGGTTTAGTATTGAAGCTTGTGTTTTGTAGATGGAAGATATCACAAGCAGATTAAAATAGAAGAGAATGCAACAGGTTTTGGTTATGAGTCACTTTTTCAAGAATACCTTAATGAATGGGTTACAGAAGTTTGGATAGAAGATCCTTATATTAGACATACTCATCAGGTAGGTGAAGTGCACTAAAGTATGATGAAATGTTACTTGAAATGTATGAGTTGGTAATAACTCATCCTAATGTCTTTCAGCTGTATAACTTTCTTCGATTTTGTGAGATGCTTGTTAAGAAATCATGTAAAGTAAAAACGATTCATCTTCTCACCTCTCTGGATGTAGGTATCTGAAAGCATTTATTCTTTTCAGTTACAAGATGTAGTTGAAACAAGAAAAACCTATACATAGTGCTTTACCTAAAGCTATTGTCTTGGAAATGAGAATGTTATTATCTAATGATAGGCATAAAACTCCTTGAGAAAAGTACAGTTGATGTAAGTATGTGGTACCTTGAAATTGGCCACTTTGCTAAACTCTCTTACTCAAATAGATTGTTAGTTAAGTCTCTCCAGTGTTCTAGGAGGCAATCACACTGTCTGAACTATTGAAAGTTTTTCTCTTCTTTACCAATTATTACACATTATCACTTTTTCTTGATTTATTGCATTGGCTTTCTGGGGGGTGGGTCATAGCATGATGGTGGGCATCTCTGTCTTGATTTTGACTTAAGTACGAATGCTTCTAAATAATAGAAAGCAGCCCCATCTGAATAAGTAAACAGCATCACTAAATACCTTTTAGGAGATAGAACAGCATTGCGTTATGTTCATGTTAGAAGAGAACAATTATTTTTATTAAAAATTCCACTCTTAAGGTACTTAATATTCCTTGGTTGCTTCTTTGAGGTAACAGATATTGAAACTAGTATATAGTCTTTGCATTTTAATTCATCTGTGATACTATATAGGTTAGGAATAATTTAAAATATTAGTAAGTGAGGCAGAAAAATGTATTTTTCCTATTAACAGGGCATTGGGAAAAAGCAGCAATGTAGTGGCCTGGAAGAAATAAAAGAGTCACTCAGAAAGCATGGAGTGCTATTGGAATTAGAATATTCTTCTTCAATACATGACCGAGAAATTCGGTTAGTATACAGTAATATTTTAATTTTTATGCACTTGAAAAATATTTTTTTCTCTTAATGGGTTAACTTTTATATAATTGCATATAAATATTCAGCTTAAAAATTAACATCTTAAATCTCAGTTTTAGTATATCTTTTCACTTTTGAGAAAAAAAATCTGGCTTATTTGTCCTGTATGTGTGTTTCATATTTCCTAATGGAATAAAATTTATGCTTTATATGTCATGTGAAAAGAGGAAGTATTTTTCTATTCAGCTACATATAGTGTTATGGTATTGGGATAATTTCCTTTTCTGGTGATATTAATACTTATTTAATATAGTTTTACTTCTTATAGAGTATTAAGTATTCTAGTCAGCATGACAGTGTGCTGTGTCTGTAAGGAAACAGTATAGGCAGTTATATTAATGATGCATTCCCATGTTGAACAGAGTGGCTTTCACCTGTTTATAGTGACAAGACCCTTAGTTTTAATGAAAACGTAAGCACAACCTAAATGCAAAACAGATGAAAATGCAGCTGCTGTGGTTGAAGCAGAGGTTAAGACCCAGAGCTCTTCCTGCTTACATCCCTTATCTCTAGGTTGCAGGACCCCTAAAACACCGCACACTCTGCCTGAGAACACATTGATGCCAGAACAGGAAAGTTTTATGAGCAAGCCAAAATTCAGGAGTGAGGTTTGATTTAGTTGCTAAGCACTTTATCAACTAATCAACTGGTGGTTTCTGTGGACCTTTTGTTTCATTGTAGGTATAGTTCATGAGTATCCCAGGTTTGGGTCAGTTCATGTCCCTAGAGGAAATGATTTTCTTTGTTGGTGTAAATTTTGCTGTTACACCACACCTGTGATAACTGTCTGACTTAAATGTCTGGAATATAATACTTATACTCATTTCAATAGGTTCAACAATGGATGGATGATTAAGATTGGAAGGGGACTTGATTATTTTAAGAAACCACAGGTAGGATATAGTCTTATGAGTAAGTATGTAGCACTCTTTGTATTTTAACAAAATGGCTTTCGTTCTTTGTTTAAAAAGCTTATTTTCTTCTTTTAGAGTCGTTTTTCCCTTGGATATTGTGATTTTGATTTAAGACCATGTCATGAAACAACAGTGGACATCTTTCATAATAAGCACACAAAAAAAATATGATGGGTAGTAGCTTACATTATATATTTCTATTTTTAGTAAATACTGTATTTTTTTTACTTTGAATAGCTCATTCCTGTAATGTATAAATTTAACAATAAACTTTAACATTTCTACTAATTTATGGATCTGTTGTTCAGTTGTGTGACCCATCCTAAAGACATATGTAAATACACTACTCAGATTTACAGTGTTTCAAGTCATACAATTAATTTAAACATGTTTCCAGCTTTTCTTTTATTTGGCTATTGGAGAGTAGATCAACAAGTAATGAACACATATGATGAAGATGAATTGGATGTTAATCTTGCCCCTGGGAATTTAGAGTCCAGAAGGAAAAAAATCATAGATTAGAGCACTCCTTAAGAGATAGATGGGCTTGTGGGTTTAATAACCAAAAAAAAAAAAAAGTACAATGTTAATTTTGTTACAACTGAGTGTCTTTGACAGACATTGACCAACCTTTAGTTATCTAATTACCTAACTCCATAAAGGCAAATCAGCCCATTTAGTTACCCAGATGAATTCTGTGGCATAGTCAACCTTGGCTGGCATGTTTATAAAGCTTTGTACCTTAGAATCAACTGTTCTAGGGAAGCTCATCCAGCCTGATGCCAGCTGACCAGTCCCACATGTGCTCACTCTTTGCCAGGAGGTATAAGGGATAGAGGCACTGTGCCAGGTGTGGGATAAAAGTCCTCCCAAACTCCTGCAAAAAAAACTGGCTCCTCTTTCACGTTCTTAGGGATTGGATAGGCCTGCACCTTGTCAATAATAACTTTTGGGATAACATGCTTCTAACTCCACCACGTGACTCCCAGAAACGTCTTGGCACTGCCTGGGCCTTGCGTGTCCTGCAGGCACACTGCCTGACCTGCCCCTCACAGGTGTGTCAGCAGTTTGCAGCATCCTGCAGCAGAGGCAAGTCCTCATGTGTTAACATGACACCATCAGTGCAATGGGCCCCTTTTCTTGATGCAGAGGAGAACAGGGACAGGTCTCAGCCTCCATCCCCATGTGGTGGGCTATGCAGGCGGCCTTGGGGAAGCACTGGATCCACTGTTGCCTCTCCTGTGGGAAGGCAAGTTGACCTTGTGACTCGGGCCAGGGTTCTATGGAAAAAGGCATTTGCTAAGTCTAGCACAGCATGATACACTCCTAGGACGATGGCCGTGGTGTCTACAATGGGGGCAACATTGGGCATTGCCACCTGGATAAGGAACATCCACCTTAATTCTTGCTAATCCATCATGAACCATCAGTGTTTTTTTACCAGCCATACTGGGCTGTTGAAAGCACGATGGGCAGGCTGTACAGTCCCACTTGGAGCTGCTGATCAGGTGGCTTCTCCTGTCTCCTTCCACTCCCCAAGGAACTTATACTGTTTGACAGCTACCCCTCTGTGGGGTTGGTAGACTTGCCAGTGCCCAGTTGGTGTTTCCCCTCAGCACTGGTTTGATTACTCTTAGCCCAGAGGTGGAATTCACTGATGCCAATTCGCAGAGTTTGACCTTGTAGGAGGTTAATGCCCAGTATGTTCTCTGGTGTTAGAGAAAATCTCATATTCTTGGGGGTAGAATGCTCAATTTGTAGGGTCAAAGGGACCTTGCTGACTATAACTGCCCTCTGCAACCATAATTGGTGCTGAGGGAGCCAGAAAACTTTTGAGCGTCACCATGTGTTAGAGTACATTCATCTCCAGTATCAAGCACAGCCATCACCTTTTGTTTATTTCTAGGGGACTCAGTGAGCTGAGGGGAATAGTGAGCTCAACCTGGGGCCTCCAGTTACCACCAGTGGCCCTTGCCTGGAGGTGATCTTGGCCCACATCCTATACCTGGGGCATGGGAGGCACCCACATCCAAGAGGGCTATCCCTGAGTCCTCCACTGAAGCAGGTGGGGCCTCAGGTGGTAGGGGCAGGTCTGAACTGCAGTTCAGGGTTATGGCTTTCCACAGGCTGACCAACACAGGGTGAGGTTACTGGTCTGTCTTTTCAGGTGGGGTCCTGGAAGCAATGAGGTCAAACCACGTTTGCTTCCAGGTTACTTTTACTGGACCCATAACAGTTGATGGGGATAGACATGGCTTTTAGAGTCTTCTGTCTTAGGTCTTTCCCATAGTCCATTCCTGTTCTGGGATTTGTCAGTTTCCCACACATCAGCAATGGACTGCCCAACATAAATATTCTTTTCACAACTGGGCTCATCATGGATATTAGTGTCCCATACAGGTACTAGAGGCAGACTTCACTTTCATTCCTTCAGTGAATATGGTTTGATCAGGGCCTTCAAAGGGCCTGGTCCATTGTCAACTCCATGAGAATTTGTTGTACCTCCTTGTATGGTAGCACTGGATGACAGATGCAGGCACACCCTGAGTACCCCAGTTCTTCATTACCTTGAAAATACATAGTTTCTATCCTCCTGTATTCCCACCAGGCCAAAAATGTAACAGAACATGTTGTTTGGCAGGCCAAGATCAGAGATTCTGAAAATGGCCAACCTGGGCCATGTTCTTGGTAATAAAGAACATGCAGGTGGCAGGCCTTTATCTCCTTGAGGCACTGCTCATGCCAGGAGGAGAGGGGCCCTGATAGTTGCTAGGTTAGTTGCTACACAGTAAAAGCTTGCTGCACGTAGACCCCAGTAGTGGAGGCTTCATCCAGTTGGCTGCTGCTGGACTCCCTATATCTAAGTTCACCCAATAAACCTATTTCAGTTTGTTTGTTTCATGGGTGTGTGGCCCATCCTTTGTCCCGAAGTTAAAGTCAGCTGGGGTGCAGTGACACAGTCCTCTATAGATATATAGGGTTTTACATGTCCAGGTAGATACGCCTCACCTCCCTGCAGGATAGAATATAAAGGAGTACTTTGAAGCCCCCAAGGGCCATGCTGGTGGGCAGGGTGTGTGGGTATGTGATGATATCGCTCACTTTCGCCGCCTCCTTCCTGGCCAGGGAAATGTCATTGCTCCTGGATTCCCATAGCTGCACTAACAATGCCTGCAAACTTTCCCTGGCCTCGTGGCACTGGGCAGCTGTATCAATAAGCTTGGTGAGAGTATATTCCCTCATCATGTTTCCTCAGTTGGGGCAGCCCCACTGGCTGGGGTTGCTGCTGTGCTGTGTTTTCCATTGTATTAGGGGCTGGATAGCCTGGGGCATTTTGTCCTTTATTTCACTGCCAATCACCACAACTCCTCTCTCCTCACTTTCCCAGGGATTCCACCTCTTAGTGTCCCAATCATCAGGTTGTCACAGCACTTGGACCTTAATTTGAGGCAGGTTTCACCCTCCTAGTTTTGCAAAACAGCATGCTTATCCTGCCCTCCCACTTCTCTGCCACCCCTAAGCTAGTAGAGCAGTGGACATGCATGTCCTCTAACCTCAGATCTTCCAACTCTCTTAACTTGAGCTTCAGCCTATAGTTGAACATTGCTGGCCAGCCAAACTGCCCACAGTAGAAGCCAGCCCACACATGTCCCTTCTCTGCTGCAGTGCGCTCTGCACAGTTCCTCAGACAAATGCATTTTCCAGGTGTCCCCATACTCATGAAGTGGTCTACAAGCATCTAACTTACCAGCCATCTCTTCCCACAGAGACTGATGGCCACCCTGGGATTTCCCCTGGGGATGCCTCTTTCCCAAGGCCCATTCCTTTGGTCTCTGGCTAATTGTTGGTTTGAAACTTCAGGAGTTCCCTGGGTGAAATTCAAATTGCCTCCATATAGGGAGGGCAAGGAGATAACTCAAGAAAAAGGCAGGCCACTCTAGATTGGTAGTGGGAGTTTTAATAAGCAAGGTAACTTAAGAGGCTTGTCTTGAGCTAGATGAGTAGATCTCCACAGCTGCACACCAGAGTAACAGTTTATAAAGAGGACTCAGAGATGAACGATTAAACATGGTGGAATAGGAAGGCAAGACAGAAACCTCCTCCCAAAACACATAAAAGAGGAAAATACAGCAAATGCAACTAGACCGGAAAATGACCTGAAGATTGCAGAATAGACCCTCTACACCTGAGGAAGAAGAGAGGACCACAAAGAAAAGGGTGAAGTGGCAAAGCCAAGATGGAGGGGAACCCAAACCCTTCCCCCACCCCAGCCCACAGGCAGGAGAGAGATGAACAGAGCTGGATGGGGGTAGGAGCCTGAGAACTCTGTACACCTGGTCCTGTAGATCTGCTCCGAGAGCACAAGCCCACATTACATTGGATTCTAGTGATTTTGGGGGCTGGACACCAGGGGTAGGTGGCTGAGACTCCAGTAAATATGGAAGACAGGCACTCTCCACCAGTCCTGAGACCTGAAGCAGAGGCAGCAGTTTGAAAGACTTGCCAGCAGTGTGAGGAGTACTGGAGGTGACAAGGGTTGGACAGAACTCTCCTCAGGAGAAAGGGCAGGTGGAGGATACCTCCTCAGTACTTCCTCGGCCCAGCAGATTGGGAACTCTTGGGAGCTCCAGATGCTCCATCCCCCTTGCTGGCAATGCAGCCCTGAGGCTCCTCCCTGTGCCTGCTGCCAACAGACCACCCACTTGGCCCAGCAGCAGCATCAGACTTTGCTGCCTGGCAGGCAAAAGACTTTCCCAGCTTGCTTAGCTCCATTTCAGTCCAACTGGGGAGGGGCCTGGAAGAGCCAGCCCCAAGAGCTCCTTCCTCCCTGCAGGTGTCCAAAGCTGGTGCTGCCTGTTTGGCTGTGGTACATCAGTCCACCCACCCCATTAACCCTGCAGCCTTGTCATTGCTGCAGGCCAGGCAGAGGGCAGCCCCATGCACAGTGAGCTCAACAGAGATTCCTGAGTTAATCCCAAAGGCAGCAACTCAAACTACCAATCCAGACTTAGACCACTACAGAAGCCAGACAGAAAGGTGGCCCTGCCCATGGCACATCAACAGCTGGGGGCCACTGCAAAATAGAACCAGGCACTAGAGAGTAAAAGTCTTGAGCTTCTGGGCACCATAGCACACCTTCTTTAGACTAGAAAGTATAGCAGAGACATCTAACACAAAGGAAGAAACACAGAATCCCTGATAAAATGAGCAGGCAGAGGAATCTGATCCAAACAAAACTTTAAGACAGAACCCCAGAAAGAAGGCTAAATGAAACAGATGACTAATCTTCTTGATAAAGATTTCAAAATAAAAGTGCTCATGGATTTACAGAAAATACTCAAGAGCTCAGTGAGGACTTTAATAAAGAGATAGAAAACCTGAAAAAGAGCTACTCAGAGCTGAAGAATACTCAGTATCTGAAATGAAACAAACATATAAGGGAGGGGTTTAAAAGTAGATTAGATCATATAGAGACAGTAAATGAAATAGAAATTAGAGAACAGGAAAACAAAGCTGAGGAACAGACAAAAAATGATCTCTAGGAATGAAAGAATAAGAGAGCTATGTGACCAATCCAAGCAAAACAATGTTTGCACAATAAGGGTACCAGAAGGAGAAAAGAATGACAAAGGGATAGAATCTCTTTAAGGAAATAATTGTTGGAAACTTCCCCAACTTGGGGAATGAAAATAGACACTCAGATCATGGAAGTACAGAGATCTGCTAACAATAGGAACCCCGGAAAGACAACACCAAGACATATAATAATTAAAATGGCAAAAATGAAGGATAAGGAGAGAGTGTTGAAAGCAGCCAGAGAAGAAAAAAGGTTAGAAATCCCATCAAGCTATCAGCAGAATTCTCAACAAAACTGTACAGGCCAGAGGGAATGGCATGATATACTTAATGTACTGAAACAGAAGAACCTCCAACCAAGAATCCTCTGCCCAGCATGATTACCATTTAAATTTGAAGCAGGTATTAAACAATTTCCAGATAAATGAAAGTTGAATGAATTTGCCACCACTAAGCCAATCTTACACCATATGTTAAAGGGATTCCTGTAGATGGAAATGACCCTAAGAATAAATAGCTTTCACCAGTGAAAATAAACCCATAGTAAGGGTAGTAGACAACCTAATTACCAAGAAAGTATGAAATTAAAACAAAATGAAGCAAAACCAACTTTATTAAAAAAATCAGTCACATGATATACTAAAAGTGCAGAGTATGACATCTAATAGGAAAAATGAGGAGGAAGAAGAAGGAAAGCAAAGTACCTTTAGATTGTATTTGAAATAGAGTAATCAGTAATTCAAGATATACTATTATACAGTAAAGAAGCTATTCTTGAACCTTTGGTAACCACAAAACTAAAGCTACAGTAAACACACACAAAAATAAAAAGAGAGAGAAATCCGATTACAACACTAAAGAAAACCATCATAATAACAGAATAGTATAAGAGAGGAAGAAAGGAACAGAGAGGAGATATAAAACATAGCCAGAAAACAATAAAATGGCAATATGTACATATCTTTCAATAATCATCTTAAATGTAAACAGACTGCACCAATTGAAAAACAAAGAGTGGCAGAATGGATAAGGAAACAAGACTCATCTATATCTATATGCTGCCTATAAGACTCACTTCAGACTCAAAGACATACACAGACTAAAAGTGAAGAGATGGAAGAAGATACATCATGCAAATAATAGGGAGAAAAAAAAAAGAAGTAGCAGTACTTAGACAAAATTGATTACAAAACAAACAAGAGAGGCGGAGCCAAGATGGCGGCATGAGTAGAGCAGTGGAAATCTCCTCCCAAAACCACATAGATCTATGAAAATATAACAAAGAAAACTCTTCCTAAAATAGAGACCAGAGGACACAGGACAACATCCAGACCACATCCACACCTGCAAGAACCCAGCGCCTCGCGAAGGGGGTAAGATACAAGCCCCGGCCCGGCAGGACCCGAGCACCCCTCCCCCCAGCTCCCGGTGGCTGGAAAGAAACCGGAGCGGTTATTTTTTTTGGCGAGTGCTTTTTGGAAGTCTTAAAGGGACAGGGACCCCAATATCAGTGAAACAGGGCAGCAAGACCGGTGAGTGGGTGCCTGAGACCGGCGCCTGAGGACAAAGAAAATCGCGCGTTTTTCCCAGTACTGGGGAGGCAGGGCGGGAGGACCAGTGAGCAGGTGCCTGAGACCGGCGCCTGGGGACAAAGAAAATCGCGCGTTTTTCCCAGTACTGGGGAGGCAGGGCGGGAGGACCAGGGAGCGGGTGCCTGAGACCAGCGCCTGAGAACGGAGAAAATCGCGTGTTTTTCCCTTCTTTTTCCTTTTTGGGGGGTCCTTTTTGGAAGCCTTAAAGGGACAGGGACCCCAATACCAGGGAAACAGGGCAGCAAGACTGGTGAGCGGGTGCCTGAGACCGGCGCCTGGGGACAAAGAAAATCGCGCGTTTTTCCCAATACTAGGGAGGCAGGGCGGTGGGACCGGTGGGCGGGTGCCTGGGATCGGCGCCTGAGGACAAAGAATATCGCGCCTTTTTCCCTTTTTTTTTCTTTTTTTTGGCGAGTGCTTTTTGGAAGCCTTAAAGGGACAGGGACCCCAAAGCCAGGGACGCAGGGTGGCAGGACCAGTTAGCGGGTGCCTGGGAACGGTGCCTGAGGACAAAGAAAATTGCGCATTTTTCCCTTTTTTCTGGTGAGTGCTTTTTGGAAGCCTTGGAGGAACGGGGACCCCAATACCAGGGAGGCAGGGCAGCAAGAACGGTGGGCAGGTGCCTGGTGGACAAAGAAAATCACATGTTTCTCCCTTTTTTTTTTCTTTTTGGCGAGTGCTTTTTGGAGGCCTTAGGGGGACAGGGACCCCAGTGCTAGGGACGCAGGGCGGCAGGGCCAGTGGGCGGGTGCCTGGGACCGGTGCCTGAGACCGGTGCCTGAGGACAAACAATATCGCGCATTTTCCCCCTTTTCTTTTTTGGCGGGTGCTTATTGGAAGCTGAGAAGGGACAGGGCCCCCGGTGCTAGGGAGGCAGGGCAACAGGACTGGTGAGCGGGTGCCTGGGACCGGCAACTGAGGACAAACAAAATCGCATGTTTTTTCCTTTTTTTTTTCCTCTTTCATTGTTGCTGTTGTTGTTTTGGTTTGGACAGTGCTTTCTGGAAGTCTTAAAGGGGCAGGACAGGACACTTAGACCAGAGGCCCAGAATCTGGGGATCTCTGGGCACTCTAACACCCTGGGCAACAGGGAGCACAGAGGCCCCTTACCGAGATAAATAGCCTCCCGGCCACTCCTCCTCCAATGGGGCTCCACCATTTTGGAGGAGCAGCCCCAGCCAGGCCATGCCCACAGCTACAGTGGAGATAAACTCCATAGCAAACAGGCAGGTAGCAGAAGCCCTGTCTGCGCACAGCTGACAAGCCTAAGCAACTAGAGGTCGCTATTCTCCCAGGAGAGGAAGGCCACAAACCAACAAGAAGGGAAGCTCTTCCAGCAGTCACTCGTACCAGCTCTACAAACTATCTCTATCACCATGAAAAGGTAAAACTACAGGCAGACAAAGATCACAGAGACAACACCTGAGAAGGAGACAGACCTAACCAGTCCTCCCTGGAAAAGAATTCAAAATAAAAATCATAAACATGCTGACAGAGATGCAGAGAAAAATGCAAGAGCAATGGGATGAAGTCTGGAGGGAGATCACAGATGTCAGGAAGGAGATGACAGAAGTGAAACAATCCCTGGAAGGATTTATAAGCAGAATGGATAAGATGCAAGAGGCCATTGAAGGAATAGAAGCCAGAGAACAGGAACGTATAGAAGCTGACATAGAGAGAGATAAAAGGATCTCCAGGAATGAAACAACACTAAGAGAATTATGTGACCAATCCAAAAGGAACAATATCTGTATTATAGGGGTACCAGAAGAAGGAGAGGAAAACGGATAGAAAGTGTTTTTGAAGAAATAATTGCTGAAAACTTCCACAAACTGGGGGAGGAAATAATCGAACAGACCACGGAAATACACAGAACCCACAATAGAAAGGATCCAAGGAAGACAACACCAAGACACATAATAATTAAAATGGCAAGGATCAAGGACAAGCAAAGAGTTTTAAAGGCAGCTAGAGAGAAAAAGGTCACCTATAAAGGAAAACCCATCAGGCTAACATCAGACTTCTCGACAGAAACCCTACAGGCCAGAAGAGAATGGCATTATATATTTAATACAATGAAACAGAAGGGCCTTGAACCAAGGATACTGTATCCAGCACGACTATCATTTAAATATGATGGCGGGATTAAACAATTTCCACACACGCAAAAGCTGAGGGAATTTGCTTCCCACAAACCACCTCTACAGAGCATCCTACAGGGACTGTTCTAGATGAGAGCACTCCTAAAAAGAGCACAGAACAAAACACACAACATATGAAGAACAGACAAGGAGGGATAAGAAGGGAGAGAAGAAAAGAATCTCCAGATAGTGTATATAACAGCTCAATAAGCGAGCTAAGTTAGGCAGTAAGATACTAAAGAAGCTAACCTTGAACCTTTGGTAACCAGGAATCTAAAGCCTGCAATGTCAATAAGTACATATCCCTCGATAGTCACCCTAAATGTAAATGGACTTAATGCACCAATCAAATGACACAGAGTAATAGAATGGATAAAAAAGCAAGACCCATCTATATGCTGCTTACAAGAAACTCACCTCAAACCCAAAGAAAAGCACAGACTAAAAGTAAAGGGATGGAAAAACATATTTCAGGCAAACAACAGTGAGAATAAAGCAGGGGTTGCAGTACTAATATCAGACAAAATAGACTTCAAAACAAAGAAAGTAACAAGAGATAAAGAAGGACACTACATAATGATAAAGGGCTCAGTCCAACAAGAGGATATTACCATTCTAAATATATATGCACCCAACACAGGAGCACCAGCATTTGTGAAACAAATACTAACAGAACTAAAGAGGGAAATAGACTGCAATGCATTCATTTTAGGAGACTTCAACACACCACTCACCCCAAAGGATAGACCCACCAGGCAGAAAATAAGTAAGAACACACAGGCATTGAACAACACACCAGAACAGATGGACCTAACAGACATCTATAGAACTCTACATCCAAAAGCAACAGGATATACATTCTTCTCAAGTGCACATGGAACATTCTCCAGAATAGACCACATACTAGCTCACAAAAAGAGCCTCAGTAAATTCCAAAAGATTGAAATTCTACCAACCAATTTTTCAGACCACAAAGGTATAAAAGTAGAAATAAATTCTACAAAGAAAACAAAAAGGCTCACAAACACATGGAGGCTTAACAACATGCTTCTAAATAATCAATGGATCAATGAACAAATCGAAATAGAGATCAAGGAATATATAGAAACAAATGACAACAACAACACAAAGCCCAAACTTCTGTGGGACACAGAGAAAGCAGTCTTAAGAGGAAAGTATATCCAGGAAAAGTCTTAAGAGAAAAGTATTCCAGGCACACCTGAAGAAGGAAGAACAATCCCAAATAAATAGTCTAACATCACAATTATCGAAACTGGAAAAAAAGAACAAATGAGGCCTAAAGTCAGCAGAAGGAGGGACATAATAAAGATCAGAGAAGAAATAAACAAAATTTAGAAGAATGAAACAATACCAAAATTAATGAAACCAAGAGCTGGTTCTTTGAGAAAATAAACAAAATAGATGAGCCTCTGGCCAAACTTATTAAGAGAAAAAGAGAATCAACACAAATGAACATAATCAGAAATGAGAATGGAATAAGCACGACAGACTCCACAGAAATACAAAGAATTATTAAAGACTACTATGAAAACCTATATGCCAACAAGCTGGAAAACCTAGAAGAAATGGACAACTTCCTAGAAAAATACAACCTCCCAAGACTGACCAAGGAAGAAACACAAAAGTTAAACAAACCAATTAAGAGCAAAGAAATTGAAACGGTAATCAAAAAACTACCCAAGAACAAAACCCCGGGGCCAGATGGATTTACCTCGGAATTTTATCAGACACACAGAGAAGACATAATACCCATTCTCCTTAAAGTGTTCCAAAAAATAGAAGAAGAGGGAATACTCCCAAACTCATTCTATGAAGCCAACATCACCCTAATACCAAAACCAGGCAAAGACCCCACCAAAAAAGAAAATTACAGACCAATATATCTGATGAATGTAGATGCAAAAATACTCAATAAAATATTAGCAAACAGAATTCAACAGTATATCAAAAGGATCATACACCATGACCAAGTGGGATTCACCCCAGGGATGCAAGGATGGTACAACATTCGAAAATCCATCAACATCATCCACCACATCAACAAAAAGAAAGACAAAAACCACATGATCATCTCCATAGATGCTGAAAAAGCATTTGACAAAATTCAACATCCATTCATGATAAAAACTCTCATCAAAATGGGAATAGAGGGCAAGTACCTCAACATAATAAAGGCCATATATGATAAACCCACAGCAAGCATTATACTGAACAGCGAGAAGCTGAAAGCATTTCCTCTGAGATCGGGAACTAGACAGGGATGCCCACTCTCCCCACTGTTATTTAACATAGTACCGGAGGTCCTAGCCATGGCAATCAGACAAAACAAAGAAATACAAGGAATAGTGAAGAAGTTAAACTGTCACTATTTGCAGATGATATGATACTGTACATAAAAAGCCCTAAAGACTCCACTCCAAAACTACTAGAACTGATATCGGAATACAGCAAAGTTGCCGGATACAAAATTAACACACAGAAATCTGTAGCTTTCGTATACACTAACAATGAACCAATAGAAAGAGAAATCAGGAAAACAATTCCATTCACCATTGCATCAAAAAGAATAAAATACCTAGGAATAAACCTTACCAAAGAAGTGAAAGACTTATACTCTAAAAACTACAAGTCACTCTTAAGAGAAATTAAAGGGGACACTAATAAATGGTAACTCATCCCACGCTCATGGCTAGAAAGAATTAATATCGTCAAAATGGCCATCGTGCCCAAAGCAATATACAGATTTGATGCAATCCCTATCAAATTACCAGGAACATTCATCAATGAACTGGAACAAATAGTTAAAAAATTCGTATGGAAACACCAAAGACACCGAATAGCCAAAGCAATCCTGAGAATGAAGAATAAAGTAGGGGGGATCTCACTCCCCAACTTCAAGCTCTACTACAAAGCCATAGTAATCAAGACAATTTGGTACTGGCACAAGAACAGAGCCACAGACCAGTGGAACAGATTAGAGACTCCAGACATTCACCCAAACATATATGGTCAATTAATATTTGATAAAGGAGCCATGGACATACAGTGGCGAGACGACAGTCTCTTCAATAGATGGTGCTGGCAAAACTGGACAGCTACATGTAGGAGAATGAAACTGGACCACTGTCTAACCCCATACACAAAAGTAAATTCAAACTGGATCAAAGACCTGAATGTAAGCCACAAAACCATAAAACTCTTAGAAATAAACATAGGCAAAAACCTCTTAGACATAAACATGAGTGACCTCTTCTTGAACATATCTCCCCGAGCAAGGAAAACAACAGCAAAAATGAGCAAGTGGGACTACATTAAGCTGAAAAGCTTCTGTACAGTGAAGGACACCATCAATAGAACAAAAAGGAACCCTACAGTATGGGAGAATATATTTGAAAATGACAGATCCGATAAAGGCTTGACGTCCAGAATATATAAAGAGCTCACACGCCTCAACAAACATAAAACAAATAACCCAATTAAAAAATGGGCAGAGGAACTGAACAGACAGTTCTCTAAAAAAGAAATACAGATGGCCAAGAGACACATGAAAAGATGCTCCACATCGCTAATTATCAGAGAAATGCAAATTAAAACTACAATGAGGTATAACCTCACACCAGTAAGGATAGCTGCCATCCAAAAGACAAACAACAACAAATGTTGGCGAGGCTGTGGAGAAAGGGGAACCCTCCTGCACTGCTGGTGGAAATGTAAATTAGTTCAACCATTGTGGAAAGCAGTATGGAGGTTCATCAAAATGCTCAAAACAGACCTACCATTTGACCCAGGAATTCCACTCCTAGGAATTTACCCTAAGAATGCAGCAATCAAGTTTGAGAAAGACAGATGCACCCCTATGTTTATCGCAGCACTATTTACAATAGCCAAGAATTGGAAGCAACCTAAATGTCTGTCAGTAGATAAATGGATAAAGAAGATGTGGTACATATACACAATGGAATACTACTCAGCCATAAGAAGCGGAAAAATCCTACCATTTGCAGCAACATGGATGGAGCTGGAGAGTATTATGCTCAGTGAAATAAGCCAAGCAGTGAAAGAGAAATACCAAATGATTTCACTCATCTGAGGAGTAGAACAAAGGAAAAACTGAAGGAACAAAACAGCAGCGGAATTACAGAACCCAAAAATGGACTAACAGGTACCAAAGGGAAAGGAACTGGGGAGCATGGGTGGGCAGGGAGGGATAAGGGGGGGAAGTAGAAAGGGGGTATTAAGATTAGTATGCATGGGGGGGAGGGAGAAAGGGGAGGGAGGGCTATACAACACAGAAAGGACAAGTAGTGATTCTACAACATTTTGCTATGCTGATGGACAGTAACCATAATGTGGTTTTTAGAGGGGACCTGATATAGGGGAGAGCATAGTAAACATAGTATTCTTCATGTATGTGTAGATTAAAGATTTAAAAAAATAGAAAGAAAGAAAGAAAAGGGGGATTACTCCTTGATAGGATAAAACTATTGGTAAATCAAAGATTAACACATGCTTTAAATATCCTGAATGTTGATCACTTAAAGGGTGTCAGATAATCAGTTATGGAGGTACTCTTTTCTGATAATATGCCTTTCTCTTAATAAAAAAAAAAAAAAAAGCAGTTCCTGTGTGCTGACCTCCAATGAGTTCTACACAGTGGTATAGAGGGCATGTCAAAATGTGGGCAAAGGGTCTGTTTGTTTCTATGCAGATCAAGGCCTAGTTTGGCTACCCAGAAAATGAACTAAGATACAATATGAGGAGGAGCTTCCGGCATCAGCACTCTCTGGAGGACTCCTGCCGGGGGATGATCATCAAAAAGCCTCCACAGGGATCCGGGCGATGCTGCAGTTGTGGCTGCGTCCACCCCACCGTTTCCTGGACTTGCCATAGGAATGAGGAGGGAGATGTCTAGGCTGGCATGTGCATACAGTGAGACAACGAATTTGACTGGATCTGTACTGTTGGAACTCAACCAGGAGTTGGGAGGGGTGCAAGTTGTAGCACTCCAAAATCTTACGACTATAGACTATCTACGGTTAAAAGAACATATGGGATGTGAACAGATCCCAGAAATGGGTTGCTTTAATTTGTCTGATTTCTCTCAGACTGTTCAAGTACAATTGGACAATATCTATCATATCATAGACAAATTTTCACAAATGCCTAGGGTACCTAAATGGTTTTCTTGGCTTCACTGGAGATGGCTGGTAATTATACATTTGCTTTGTTTATGTTACCATATTCCTAGTATGTTAATATGTGTGCACAAGATAGTAGTTTAAAACCTATACATGCTTAAGGTACTCTACAAGAAGATATGTCAAAGAAATAATCAATCCTCCCATGTTTTCTCCCATATGCTACCTCTATAGCTTTTCTTCTTCCTTCCTAAATAGAATTCGTGCCTCATATCGAATTTACCAAGTATCATAATTCCTCCAGGTGGTAAAGATACCTCGAGACAAGTGCTGGGCATAGAAGCCACAGGGCATAAATCTGCAAAGAAGTAAAAAGCTAACCTTTTCAAACAATATGGCTTCTCTCTCACTTACCAACTTTACATTTCCCTGTATGGCCCCGGAAGATGACTGGTTAGCCAGAGACGGGTAAGATTCCTCAAGGGAGGAACAACCTAAGACAGGCACAGTCGCAGGGGGGCCATCAGGTGAGAAATTGGGGATCAACAGAGGTGAGGCTCAGAACCTCACCCCTCCTGTTTTGAGAGAAATCTTCTGCATCCGTGGATGTTTTGCTGCCCTTGTCTAGCTTGGATTAATACTTAGTCCATAGGCACACACCTGATCATCTACATTTGCCCTCTTACAGCACTAAACTATGTTTTCTACCTTTATCTTGCATCTACCTACCACTTCAGCATTTTATTAAAAATAAAAATAATAATAATAATAAAGGGAGAAATGTGGGATCCACATATAAATCAAGTATAAAAATCAAATGAATATTCATATTTGACCTGATTGTTTATAGTTCATAATACGTGATCAAAACCGAAAGTTTCTGCGGTGAAAGCCCTTGTACTGTTCACCATGTAAGAATTTATTCACTATGTAAGAATTCGTTCACCATGTAAGAATTTGTTCGTTATGCTTCAGAAGATTGGAGACTGATGAGAATTAGGCTTGAGATGGATTAATGATTGTGCATTGAGCATTGACCCCCCTATACAGAATTTTATTGTTGTTAACAACCATTTGATCAATAAATATGAGAGATGCCCTCTCAAAAAAAAAAAATTTAAGCAATTTGTTAGAAGGCAAAATATAGCATGATAATCATTGTATAAATTAATGATCGATTGTTTTTATGCATATATGTTCTAAAGCCTTGTTAAAATTGAGCCATGATAGACACCAAATTTAGGACAGTGAGTACCTCTGAGGGGGAGGAAGGGTCGGTAGCATTAGGGCAAGCAAAGAGCACATGGGTAAGTCATTGGTAATATTTTATTATTCTGTGTTGTGAATTGGATGGTGGATTCAGGGGTTAAAATGAATAAATCATTTAAATAAAAACAAAAATTAAAATTAAAATTAAAAAAAAATTTAAAAAAACACAAACAAGAGACAAAGAAGGACATCACATAATGATAAAGGGATCAGTCTAAAAAGAGGATATAGCCATTATAAATATCTATGCACCCAACATAGGAGCACCTAAATATGTAAAACAAATACAGAATTAAAGGAGTAAACAGATTGCAATGCATTCATTTCAGGAGAATTTAACACACCACTCACATCAATAGATAAACCAGACAAAATAAATAAGGAAACAGAGGCACTGAACAATATATTAGATTAAATGGACTTAACAGATATCTACAGAACACTCCATCCAAAAGCAGCCGTATGTACCTTTCTCTCAAGTGTACATGGAATGTTCTCCAGAACAAATCACATATTAGGCCATAAGAAGAGCCTCAATAAATTAAAAAAGATTGAAATTGTATCAAGCAGCTTCTCAGACCACAATGGTATGAAACTAGAAATAAATTACACAAAACCAAAAGACTTACAAACACATGGAGGCTAAATGACATGCTTCTAAATAATCAATGGATCAGTGAACAGATTAAAACAGAAATCAAGCAATACATGGAGATAAATGAAACACACAACAGCACAAAATCTGTGGGACATGACAGAGGCAGTTCTAAGAGGAAAGTACATAGCAATACAGGCTTACCTCAAGAAATAAGAACTATCTCAACTAAACAGTCTAAAATCACAACTAAAGAAACTTGAAAAAGAACAAATGAAATGCAAAGTCAGTAGAAGGAGGGACATAATAAAGATCAGAGCAGAAATAAATAAAATTGAGAAGAATAAAACAATAGAAAAATCAGTAAAATCAGGAGCTAATTCTTTGAAAACATAAACAAAATAGATAAACCCCTAGCCAGGCTTATCAGGAAAAAAAAATATACACACATAAACAGAATGATAACTGAAGAAGGAATAATCACAGTGGATATCACAGAAATACAAAGAATTATTAGAGAATAGTATGAAAAGTTTTATGCCAATAAACTGGACAATTTAGAAGAAATGGACAACTTCCTAAAAATATACAACCTTCCAAGACTGACACAGAAAGAAACAGAAAATCTGAACAGACCAGTTACCAGCAATGAAATTGAACTGGTAATCAAAAAACTACCTAAGAACAAAATGCCTGTTCCAGATGGCTTCATCACTGAATTTTATCAAACATTTAGTGAACACCTAATACTCATCCTCCTTAAAGTTTTCCAAAAAGTAGAAGAGGAGGGAATACTTTCAAACTCATTCTATGAGGCCAGAATCACTCAAATACCAAAACCAGACAAAGACACCACAAAAAAGAAAATTACAGACCAATATCCCTGATGAACATAGATGCAAAAGTCCTCAATAAAATATTAGCAAAGAATAAAAAAATACATAAAAAAGATCACTTTCAATACCCAGTATGATTTATTCAGGGAAGCAATAATGGTACAATATTTGTAAATCAATATCATACACCACATTAACAAAAAGGATAAAAACCACATGATCATCTAAACAGACTCTGAAAAAGCATTTGACAAAATTCAACATCCATTCATGACAAAAGCTCTCAACAAAATGGGTATAGAGGGTACATACCTCAACATAATAAAGGCCATATATGACAAAACCACAGCCAACATCATACTTAATAGCGAAAAGCTGAAAACTCTTCCTCTAAGATTGGGAACAAGACAAGGATGCCCACTCTCACCACTTTTTTTTTTAACATAGTGAAGATTTTTTTTATTAAGGTATTATTGATATACACTCCTATGAAGGTTTCACATGAAAAAACAATGTGGATACTACATTTTCCAATATTATCAAGTCCCCAACCATACCCCAATGCAGTCACTGTCCATCAGTGTAGTAAGATGCCACAGATTCACTATTTGCCTTCTCTGTGCTACACTGTTTTCCCTGTGATCCCTCACACCATGTGTACTAAACATAATACCCCTCAATCCCCTTCTCTCTCCCTCCACTCTCACCACTTTTATTAAATATAGTACTGGAGATTCTAGCCATGGCAATCAGACAAAACAAAGAGATAAAAAGCATCCAGATTGGTAAGGAAGAAGTTACACTGTGACTATTTGCAGACGATATGATACTATACATAGGAAACCCTAAAGAATCCACCAAAAAACTACCAGAACTAATAACTGAATTCAGCAAAGTAGCAGGATACAAAACTAATACACAGAAATATGTTGCATTCCTATATACTAACAACAAATAAGCAGAAAGAGAAATCAGGAAAACAACTCCATTTACAACTGCATCAAAAAGAATAAAATACCTAGGAATAAGCCTAACCAAGGAAGTGAAATGCCTATACTCTGAAAACTACAAGATACTCATGAGAGACATTAAAGACGAAACCAAAATATGGAAATCTATCTCATGCTCATGGGTAGGAAGAATTAATATTGCCACAATGGCCATCCTGTCCAAAGCAATTTATAGATTTAATGCAATCCTTATCAAAATACCAACAGCATTCTTCAAGGAACTAGAAAAGTAGTTCTAAAATTCATATGGAACCAAAAAAGACCCCTAATACCAAAACCATCCTGGAAAAGAAGAACAAAGCTGAGAGGATTATGCTCCCTGACTTTAAGCTCTACTGCAAAGCTACAGTAATCAAAACAATTTGGCACTGGCACAAAGACAGACCCTGAGATCAATGGAACAGAACAGACAGCCCAGAAATAAACCCACACATATATGGTCAATTAATAAATGATAAAGGAGCCATGAATATACAATAGGAATATGACAGCCTCTTCAACAACTGGTGTTGGAAAAATTGGACAGGTACATGCAAGAGAATGAAACTGGATTATTGTCTAACTCCATACATAAAAGTAAACTCAAAATGGATCAAAGACCTGAGTGTAAGTCGTGAAATCATAAAACTCTTAGACGAAAACACAACCAAAATCTCTTGAATATAAGCATGAGCAACTTTTCCCTGGACACATCTCCTTGGGCAAGGGAAACAAACTAAAAAATGAACAAGTGGAACTACATCCAACTAAAAAGCTTCTGTACAGCAAAGGACACCATCAGCAGAACAAAAATGCATCCTACAGTATGGGAGAATATATTCATAAATGACTCATCTGATAAGGGGTTAACATACAAAATATACAAAAAAACTCATATGCCTCGACATCCAAAAAACAAATAACCTGATAAAAAAATGGGTGGAGGACCTGAACAGACACTCCTCCAAAGAAGAAACGCAAATGGCCAACAGGTACATGAAAAGATGTTTCACATCACTAATCATCAGGGAAATGCAAATTAAAACCACAATGAGATATCACCTCACACCAGTTAGAATGGTGACCATCCAAAAGACAAGAAACAACAAATACTGGCCAGGATGTGGAGAAATAGGAACCCTCCTACACTGTTGGTGATACTGCAAATTGGTACAACTGCTGTGGAAGGCAATCTGGAGGTTCCCAAAAAAACTTAACATAGAAATACCATTTGAGCCAGTAATTCCACTCCTAGGAATTTACCTGAAGAAAACAAAATCCCTGATTCAAAAAGATATATACCCCTATGTTTATTGCCACACTGTTTGCAATAGCCAAGATACAGAAGCAACCTAAGTGTCCATCAATAGATGAATGGATAAAGAAGATGTAGTACATATACACAGTGGAATATTATTCAGCCATAAAAAGAAAAGAAATCCTGCCATTTGTAACAACATGGATGGGCTAAAGGGTATTATGCTTAATGAAGTAAGCTAGGTGGAGAAAGACAAGTACCATATGATTTCACTTATTTGTGGAATATAAAAACAAAGCAAAACAGATGAACAAACAGCATTAGATTCATAGACACTGTGAAGTGACTAGTGTTTACTAAGAGGGAGGGGAGTGGGGTGGCAGGGGAGGAGGAGGGGGACTGTTGAGCCATCGTGATGTACATTTGATAATAAAAATAATTGTGATAAGTTATAAGAAATACATATTTGGTCATTCTTATGACCAAATATATATTTCCCAGGTATATTGGTCTTCATCCACAGTTCCTGAAAACACTGCAGTCTTAAAGGTGAAATAGTTGTTTTGTCATGTTAATGAGAGACTTTTGGACCCCCACCCAAGGGCAGGGGGTGCTAGAGGTTGGATCAGCCAATGGCCAATAGTTTAGTCAATCGTGACTATGCAATGAAGCCTTCACAAAACCTGTACAAGAACTTGTATCACTCTCTCGCTCTGCTTTGCCTGTTCTGCTGGGTTGGATGCTGCTTTTTGATCAGAGAGAGCTTCTATGCTTGGGGAACCAGGCCCCAAGCTCCTTGAGGATAGAAGCTCCTTTATTTGGGAACCTTGCCCTATGTCTCTCTTCATCTGGCTGTTAACTTGTACCATTTATAGGTACCCTTTATTAAACTGGTAAATGTAATTTAAGTTTTTTCCTGAGTCTGTGAGCTGCTCTAGCAAATTAATCCAACCAAAGGGGTGGTCATGTGAGCCTCCAATCTGTAGCCAGTAAGTAAAAGCACAGGTAACTGCCTGAGGTTTGTGACTGGCGTCTGGAATCAGAAATGGAGGGTAGTCTTGTAAGATGGAGCCCTTAACTTGGCAGTCTAGTGCTGTCTCCAGGCAGAGAGCACCAGAATTGTGTTCTCCAACACCCTGCTGGTGTTCGAGAATTGCTTGGTGTAAGTATGTGTGGGAAGATCCCCTCCCACATACTTAACACACAATGGAATCACGTCCAGGAAACTGAATGAAGTTATACTGTTACTGCTGTGTATAATATTGTTACTGTTATACATATATGTAGGGAAGAAATATACCATGGCAATTGGTGTCACACATATTGCAATTAATTTTTAAAAAATAAATAAAGAGGACTTAACTGGGGTCAGTCATGTGTATCATCCAGATGGTCTCAATAATCTTTCCAGGCTGCTTGCTTGAGGTGGCTCCAAGTATGGGAACAAGTGGGCAGAACACACATTCCAAGTACGGGGGTGGGGGGTGGGGGTTGGTAAGGAGCTTGTGATTGCCTGAGTTCAAGGGTCAACTGGCAGTCAAATCCTCTCAGTCACCTCTCCAACAGGTGGACTCTATATACCACCAAGATTTGCAAGGTAGAGAATCTCCCAAACACAGTAAAGGGACTCAGATGCTAAACACTTAAAATTAAAATTCAGATGAATTATAAAACTCCACAGTTATCCATTTTCATGCCTTAAAATATTACTTAAATTCTGTCACTCCTAAATAATATATTAAGCCAAGACTTCATTGAGTTCTAATTTCATATATTTAGCTGCTTATTTGGCATGTCAGCTGGCATCACAGAGGCACACATGTAATTTCAAATATAATATGCCCCAACTGAACTATTGATAAACACTCCCCCACTCCGTGTTTATTCCCATCCCTCTGGTTGTTCAAATAAATCTAGGTGCTATTCCTCAGTCTTCTTCATCCCCATATTCAAACAATCAGAAAGTTGTGTGGAATCTACCTTCAAAACATCCCTTGAACATCTCATCTATTCCAGGCAATGCTTGTCAAATCTCCCTTTTGGAACTGGAAGCTCTTAACACCATTTACCTGATGATATCCTCTCTTGAGAAACAAATGGTATTAGGAAATCATGTCTGCTTTTGTGGGGAAAATGTTAGTTCCTATGGCCAGGATTCTCACCTGACTTTAATCTACTTGATGATATAATTGGCCTACTGGTAGGCTAATGCTTCCACACCCTAGGCAATGAGCTATTTTATTACCCACCTAGTTACTATATAAAGAGCTCTGCCCAATGGTCTGGGAGGAGGCAGAGACAGAGGTGGGTTACAGACCTGCAGAATGCTGGATGTAGATGTGATTCTAGTGCTCCACCTACCACTGTGAGAATGCCAGGTATAAATTATTTTACCCCCAAAACTCCGTTGACATTTCTGTCTCACCGAAACCCAGGCTGAAATGCTCAGGTGAGACAGCTTTGTTGCATCAAAGGACAACAGGACTCTTATACCTTTCTTAGAAAATAAGTTTCACCTATTGCAACAAAGGTAATGTTTAAAAATATGCCTGAGAAACCTCTTAAAAATTGTGTACTTGCTATTTAACACTGCTGCTTGTCTTGCCTGAGGGTTTCATCCCAGGGCAAGTTCACTATGGATTCATAGTGAGACTGAGGAATGACATTGGGATGTTCTTGGGCAAAAGGTTTTATACCAAGTTTTATTCTTGTGGCAAGAGGTCAGGCACTACAGTCACATATGCATCCAGCAGTCTGCAGATCCCTAATCCACCTATCTCTGCTTCCATCCAGAAGAGCTCTTTATATAGTGACTCAGCAATAACAGTTCATTGCCTACAGGTGTGAAAGCATTAGCCTAGCAGTAGGCAAATTACATCATTAAGAAGTTTAGTTAGGTGAGGATCCTGGCCACAGGAACTTCCATTTTCTCCACACTGCTAAAGAACAAAAGGGCCTGCCCATTAGACCCACCTCAAATGGAGAAAAACTGAACCACCAATCATGTTTGTCCCAAGAGCAATGAGGAAAGTAAAATCTTCTCCATTTACTCCACTCCCACTCTGAGATAACCAGTTGCAATTGTCAGCACCAATTTCTCAACCATGTGAATAAGCCTTCTTGGAAGCAGGTATTTCCAGCCTGTTAGATTCTCCTAGCTAATGCCACTGGATCATAGGCTATCCCCACCAAAGCCCTACTCAAATGTAGATTTGTTAACAAAATAAATGACTGTTGGTGAGAGGAGCTCAAGATAGCGACATGAGTAGGGCAGCCAAAATCTCCTGCCAAAACCATGTATGTTTTTGAAAATACAACAAATACAACTATTCCTAAAAGAGATCAGAAGATACAGTACAACAGCCAGGCTACATCTACATCTGTAAGAACTCAGCATCTCATGAAAAGGGTAAGATACAAAGTTGTGAACCGGTAGGGCCTAAGCACTCACCCCACCCCAGCTCACCGGCGGGAGGAAAAGAATCAGAGTGGGGAGGGAGTGGAAGCACAGGACTGCTGAATACCCAGCCCTAGTGATCTGCACTGGGACCACAGACACACACAGCATGGTGTACTGGTTATTAGAGAAACAAAAGTAAAATCTGAGAAGAAGACTGCGAGCAGGTCCCCATAGCTGGCTCCCCTGGGACAAAAGAAAAGTGAGCACTTTTTAAAAGTCTTAAAGGGACAAGGGCTTAACAGCTGGACAAAATTGTCTGGCACACTCAGCCCAGCAGCTGGGAATCTTAAGGAACTTCAGGCGCCCTAACCCCCTTGGGGGGTAACGCTGCCCCAAAGCCCCTCACAGCGATAAGCAGCCTGCCATTCATTCCCCCCAGCTGGCACTGCAAGCAAACAGGCTCACCCGCCACAGTTGTCGAACAGCCAGAGAAAAGCCTCACCCACAGCAACAATACAGTCTTCTCCCAGTTCGCAGCTAACCAGGACAGACCCAGAGGCTGCCACCAGCACACAGCTACCCAGCACAGAGGAAGCTTGGAGCAATGTCCAGAAGGCACGAAGCGGCGCTCTTCTTGCAGGGGAACACACCTAGCATGTCTGCAATCCTCCGCAGTGCCCTAGGCTACCCGAGGATCACCCTGCCCATGGAAGCTCAGGGAATTAAATGAGAGGCTACCCCCCACAATAGGTAGACTGGCACAGGCAGAGGAAGCCAGAGGAAGCCAGAGCAAGGTTGGAAGGCATGAAGGGGTGCCATTCTTGCAGGAGAACACACCCAGTGCGTCTGCAAACCCCCGCAGTGCCCTAGGCTATCCCAAGGGCCCCCCTGCCCACAGAAGCTTAGGAGATTATCCCAGAGACTGCTCCCTATGTGCAGGTAACTGACACAGGCAGCAGAGAAGAGCAAGGCAACCAGCAACCAGGAAGGGACTTTGTTCTCCCAGCTGACACAACCGCCACCTGCCTGTAACCATTTTTATTGCCATGAAAAGGCAGAAGAATCTGCTCTGGCTAAAAATCACTCAGACAACCCCAGAGAGAGGGCCTCGTGAGATAGATATAACCAATCTACCTGAAAAAGATTCAAACTAATAGTCATAACCATGCTGATGGAACTGCAGAATAATATGCAAGAGCTAAGGGATGAAGTCTAAAGAGAGATAACAGAAATGAAACAATCAACAGAAGTTCTTAAGAGCAGACTGGACGAGATGGAAGAGAGTGCTAATGGAATAGAAATCAGAGAACAGGAATACAGAGAAGCTGAGGCAGAAAGAGGTACAAGGACCTCTAGGAATGAAAGAATATTAAGAGAACTGTGTGACCAATCCAAATGTAACAATATTTGCCTTATGGGGGTACCAGAAGAACAGAGAGAAAGGGGACAGGAAGTGTCTTTGAAGAAATAATTGCTGAAAACTTCCCCAAAGTGGGGGATGAAATAGTCTCTCAGACCATGGAAGCCCACAGATATCCCAAAACAAGGGACCCAAGGAGGACAATACCAAGACACATAATAATTAAAATGGCAAAGATGAAAGACAAGGACAGAGTATTAAAGGCAGCCAGAGAGAGAAAAAAGATCACCTACAAAGGAAAACCAATCAGGCTATCATCAGACTTCTCAACAGAAACCTTACAGGCCAGAAGGGAGGGGCATGATATATTTAATGCAATGAAACAGAAGGGCCTTGAACCAAGAATACTATATACAGCACAATTATCATTTAAATTTGAAGGAGGGATTAAACAATTTCCAGAGACGCAAAAGTTGAGGGAATTTGCCTCCCACAAACCACCTTTACAGGATATTTTAAAGGGACTGCTCTACATGGAAGCACTCCTAAGGCTAATTAGATGTCACCAGAGAAAATAAAATCAAAGCAAAGAAGGCAGACCAACCAAATATTAACTAAAGGCAAAAAATAAAATCAACTATCCACAAAAGCAGTCAGGGGAAACAAAAAAGAGTACAGAATAAAACACCTAACATATATAGAGTGCAGGAGGAAGAATAAGAAGGGAGAGAAAAAAAGAATCATCAGACTGGGTTTATAATAGCATAATAAGAGAGTTAAGTTAGACAGTTAGATAATAAAGAAGCTACCCTTGAACCTTTGGTAACCATAAACCCAAAGTCTGCAATGGCAATAAGTACATATCTATCAATAATCACCCTAAATGTAAATGGACTGAATGCACCACTCAAAAGACACAGAGTAATAGAATGGATAAAAAAGCAAGACTGTCTATACGCTGCATACAAGAGACTCACCTCAAACCCAAAGACATACACAGACTAAAAGTGAAGGGATGGAAAAAGATATTTCATGCAAACAATAGGGAAAAAAAAGCAGATGTTCAGTACTTGTATCAGACAAAACAGACTTTAAAACAAAGAAAGTAACAAGAGATAAAGAAGGACATTACATGATGATAAAGGAGTCAGTCCAACAAGGGGCTATAACCATTATAAATATATATGCACCCAACACAGGAGCACCGACATATGTGAAACAAATATTAACAAAATTCAAGGAGGAAATAGAATGCAATATATTCATTTTAGACTTCAACACACCACTCACTCCAAAGGACAGATCCACCAGACAGAAAACAAGTTAGGACACAGAGGCACTGAACAACACACTAAAACAGATGGACATAACAGACATCTACAGAACTCTACACCCAAAAGCAGCAGGATACACATTCTTCTCAAGTGCACATGGAATATTTTCCAGAATAGACCACATACTCAGTACATACTTGGATGTACTGAGGCCATAAAAAGAACCTCAGTACATCCAAAAAGAATGAAATTCTACCAACTAACTACTCAGATCACAAAGGTATAAAACTAGAAATAAATTGTACACAGAAAATAAAAGGCTCACAAACATATGGAGACTTAACAACATGCTCCTAAATAATTAATGGATCAATGACCAAATTAAAACAGAGATCAGACAATATATGGAGACAAATGACAATAACAGCAAAATGCCCCAACTTCTGTGGGATGCAGCAAAGGCAGTTGTAAGAGGAAAGTATATAGCAATCCAGGCCTATTTAAAGAAGAAAGAACAATCCCAAATGAATAGTCTAAAGTCATAATTATTGAAACTGGAAAAAGAAGAACAAATGAGGTCCAAAGTCAGCAGAAGGAGGGACACAAGACAGATCAGAGAAGAAATAAATAAAATTGAGAAGAATAAAACAATAGAAAAAAATTAATGAACCAAGAACTGGTTCATTGAGAAAATAAACAAAATAGATAAACCCCTAGTCAGACTAATTAAGAGAAAAAGAGAATCTACACACAAAAACAGAATCAGAAATGAGAAAGGAAAAATCATGATGGACCCCACAGAAATACAAAGAATTATTACACAATACCATGAAAATGCTAACAAGATGGAAAACCTAGAAGAAATGGACAACTTCCCAGAAAAGTACAACCTTCCAAGACTGATCAAGGAAGAAAGAAAATCTAAACAGACCAATTACCAGCAACAAAATTGAATTGGTAATCAAAAAACTACACAAGAACAATACTGCCGGTCCAGATGGATTCACTGCTGAATTTTATCAGACATTTAGAGAAGACATAATACCCATTCTCCTTCAAGTTTTCCAAGAAATACAGAAGAGGAGGGAATACCTCCAAACTCATTCTATGAAGCCAGCATCACCCTAATACCAAAACCAGGCAAAGACCCCACAAAAAAAGAGAATTACAGACCAATATCCCTGATGAACATAGATGAAAAATACTCAACAAAATATTAGCAAACCAAATTCAAAAATATATCAAGAGGATCATACATCATGATCAAGTGGGATTCATCCCAGGGATGCAAGGATGGTACAATATTCAAAAATCCATCAAACATCATCCACCACATCAACAAACAGAAGGACAAAAACCACATGATCATCTCCATAGATGAAAAAGCAATCAACAAAATTCAACATCCATTCATGATAAAAATTCTCAACAAAATGGGTATAGAGGGCAAGTACCTCAACATAATAAAGGCCATGTATGACAAACCCACATCCAACATTATACTTAACAGCGAGAAGCTGAAAGCTTTTCCTTTAAGATCGGGAACAAGACAAGGATGACCACCCTCCCCGCTTTTATTCAACACAGTACTGGAGGACCTAGCCTCAGCAATCAGACAAAACAAAGAAATAAAAGGCCTCCAAATTGTCACTGTTTGCAGATGACATGATATTGTACATAAAAACACCCTAAAGAATCCACTCCAAAACTACTAGAACTAATATTTGAATTCAGTAAAGCTGCAGGGCACAAAATTAATACACAGAAATTGGTTGCATTCCTATACACTAATGGTGAACTAGCAGAAAGAGAAATCAGGAAAACAATCCCATTCACAATTGCATCAAAAAGAATAAAATACCTAGGAATAAACCTAACCAAGGAAGTGAAAGACCTATACCCTGAAAACTACAAGACACTCTTAAGAGAAATAAAGAGGACACTAACAAATGGAAATTCACCCCATGCTCTTGGCTAGGAAGAATTAATATTGTCAAAATAGCCACCCTGCCTAAAGCAATCTACAGATTCAATGCGATTCCTATCAAAATACCAACAGCATTGTTCAACAAACTGGAACAAATAATTCTAAAATTCATATTGAACCACAAAATACCCCGAATAACCAAAGCAATCCTGAGAAGGAAGAATATAGCAGGGGGGATCTCGCTTCCCAACTTCAAGCCACAGTAATGAAGACAATTTGGTACTGGCACAAGAACAGACCCACAGACCAGTGGAACAGAATAGACAGTCCAGATATTAACCCATGCATATATGGTCAATTAATATTCAATAAAGGAGCCATGGATATACAATGGGGAAATGACAGCCTGTTCAACAACTGGTGTTGGCAAAACTGGACAGCTACATGTAAGAGAATGAAACTGGATCATTGTAGAACCCCATTCATAAAAGTAAATTCAAAACGGATCAAAGACCTGAATGTAAGTCATGAAACTATAAGCCTCTTATTAAAAAACAGGCAGAAATCTCTTGGACATAAACATGAGCAACTTCTTCATGAACATATCTCCCTGGGCAAGGGAAACAAAAGCAAAAATAAACAAGTGGGACTATATCAAGCTGAAAAGCTTCTGTACAGCCAAGGACACCATCGATAGATGATGTATGAGAGAATATATTCATAAATGAAATTCGATAAAGGGTTGACCACAATGAGACATCACTGCACACCAGTTAGGATGGCCAACATCCAAAAGACAAACAACAACAAATGTTGGAGAGGTTGTGGAGAAAGGGAATGTACACTGCTGATGGGAATGTACATTAGTTCAACCATTGTGGAAAGCAGTATGGAGGTTCCTCAAAAAACTCAAAATAGAAATACCATTTGACCCAGGAATTCCACTCTTAGGGAATTTACCCTAAGAATGCAGGAGCCCAGTTTAAAAAAGACATATGCACCCCTATGTTTATCACAACACTTTTTACAATAGCCAAGACATGGAAGCAACCTAAATGTCCATCAGTGGATGAATGGATAAAGATGATGTGGTACATATACACAATGGAATATTATTCAGCCATAAGAAGAAAACAAATTTGCAACAACATGGATGGAGCTAGAGGGTATTATTTTCAGTGAAATAAGCCAGGCAGAGAAAGACAAGTATCAAATGATTTCACTCATCTGTGGAGTATAAGAACAAAGAAAAAACTGAAGGAACAAAACAGCAGCAGACTCACAGAACCCAAGAATGGACTAACAGTTACCAAAGGGAAAGGGACTGGGGAGGATGGGAGGGGTGGTATAAGGGTAATAAGGGGCATTACAATTAGCTCACATAATGTAGGAGGGGGCATGGGGAAGCCAGTACAACACAGAGAAGACAAGTAGTGATTCTATAGCATCTTACGACAGTGATGGACAGTGACTGTAATGGGGTATGTGGTAGGGATTTGATGATGGGGGGAGTGTAGTAACTATAATATTGCTCATGTAATGGCAGATCAATGATACCAAAATAAAAAAAAGAAAATAAATAAATAAATAAATAAAATGACTGTTGTTTTAAGCCACCAAATTTTGTAGTAGTTATGTAGCAAACTGATAAAACCAGGAACACTCCTCCCCACTCCACTTTGCATGGCTTTTTTCTCCTTCAGGTCTCAATTTCAATGTCATCTTCCTGAGTGCTAGCTAGGTAGCCCCTATTAATGTCCATTACAGCTAACTGGACTTTTTTTCATACTTTCGTTTCATAATTATTTACTGATTTGTTTACTATTCCTACTATATGCTTGTGCGGAAGTTGAGGTTCTACGGCCAGGATCCTCACTGAACTTAAACCTCCTGATGATGTAAGTAGCCTGTTGCTAGGCTACCACTTCCACACCTTTATGCAACAAGCTATTATTGCACTATACAGAGAGCTCAGCCCAGTGCTCTGGGCGGAGGCAGAGACACCAGTGCTTGACGTACTGCCGGGAGAACAAGCCAGGTAATAAATCCTTTCACCCCAAAGAACGTTTTGCTGTCAATTTCTTTGGTCACATTGAATCCATAGCGAACTTGCCTGAAGCTGAAACCCATTGGCAAGACAAGGCTTGAGTATTTTAAACTTAGATCTTGACCTATTAATGGGTCATGAGATCAATTTTTAAAAGGTGAAATAAAATTGAATATAAAGTATCAGATAAATAGTGAGGGATAGCATTGTATTGTGAAACTTGTTAGGTATAGGTAACACGTCTGTGCTGTACACAAGATAAAACGTAGTTTTTACTCTAGTTTTTAGAGTTTGAAAACCACTACACTAACCGTCTATTCCTGAGGTCAGTGAGCTTGTCTCTTTCACTCACCATGAACGTCCAACAACTAGCAAATACCTGAGAAATGGTAGGTACTCAATAAACATAGAGTAAATACAGTAGAAATAAAAGAAATGAACCATAGAGAGAGGAAATGGTTGGCAATGATGACTCTTCAAAAAAGTCTGGCAATGAAGAAATGGAGAGAAATAGAACAAAACTGAGCAGGAGAGTTTTGGGGGTAGGGAAACATAAGCATGTTCGTTCACTATGGGTAAGGATCCAGTGAAAGTCGAGACAGAAAAAAATATGTAAGATAAGGAAGATAATATTTGATAATACAAGGCCACAACAGTCTGAACAGGACAAAAATCCAGAGTAAATTAAAGGGCTAAAACCTGGGGGCTAAAGGAGCTCACTGCTGAAGGCCTCTGCTCTCAATTATGAATCAAGTTTGTGACAAGATTACAAGTAGTGGAATTCTGAGATTAAGAAGAGTAGAAATATTTAGGAATACGGCCTCTCTAAAGAAAGAGGGAATCAACAGAGTTGAATCTGACACCAATAGAAAGTTACTCTAAGTTGAAAATTGTAAATAAGAAATTGGGTTACTCTGCATGTTTATGTGATTTTCTTCCAGCACTGCCTACCATCTGGGTATGGGAGTGAAAAATTAATTGCTGGGGAAAAAAAAAAGATGGCTATGATAATGTTAAGAGAGAGAGAAGCAAATAAAAATGCTGGCATGAAAGGACAGTAAACTTGAAGCAATTCAGGCTACGGTAGGGAGATGAAGCAATCCCCCTAGGCAGGAAAGAGGTTTTAGAAAAGTACAATTGGCTTGATTTAGTAAAAGAGGATGGAAGTATAAAAAAATATGTGAGATTTTTAGATTTTAAGGTATCAGCAGGCAAGAAGCCTGGGTTATATTCCCTAGAACTTAGAAAAAGAACTCACTCTGAAACCAGAATGTCCAATGTGGTATACATCCCCAAGATGGTAACAGAGGAGGGAGCTGAGATACAAATGTAAGCCAGGTATTAAAATCAATGATGAAAGATAGAGTTTCCTGAAGGTCAGTAGGAAATATGGACAAGGATAGGTGATAGACAATTTCTAATGCGGAGGAAGTTACTGAAAGAGACTAAGCCTCTTTATTTTAAGAGACATACAATGCACATTAAAATTTTTATTTTTCTCATTGAAGCTGTCAATATTAAGAAATTTACTTGGAATCACATTATTCCCTTAATCTTTTCACAAAGAATATTCCATTTACTGTGTAGTTCATTGTCTTCTGGACATGTTCTATGTAATATACTTGTTAGCATAGTCGTTTCAACTGGGCAAAACTTACTGCCAATAAAACTTGAATTTAATTTGTCACATATTTCCAGTGGCAACCAATGATCAGGTGCTTCAATATTACAGATTTCAATTCTTCCATTCTTTATGTCTACACATACTTTAATTTCTAAGTGTGACTGTTCATATAACACATTAAAGGAAGTATTTATACTAAACTTTGGAGTTTTGCCATATATCCACTCCCAGGTTTGCAGCTCTTTGGCTTTGCTATTTATTCCAGGAAACAGTGTCTCATCTGTTGGGTTTATTAGGTTAATGTGATTACCAATTTGATGATGAGCAGCATACTCTCCAGCAATAGCATTCATCAGTACTTCACAGGTCAGACTGGGATCTTTTTCCAGGAGATTTTTTACTAAGGAAGGTATGCTGGCAGTGGCATTGCTACTGATCCCTTGGTAAGGGCTCTTCAGCAAAGATGACAAGAAGGTCCCATCAGTACTACACAATAAAGTGCAATGGTGATAAGCAGTAGTCCGGCCAATCTTAGAAGCTGTTCCTGAGATCTTAAACTGTCCATCAAGTACGAGGTCAAATCTTTTGGTAGCCTGCACATCCAGCCGGGGTTGGACAGCACGCAGAGCTCTCACAACTAATTTTAGATTTTCCATCCTGTCATACTTTTTTTTGGTTGTAAAAAAAGTCAAATTGATATTTCCCATATCATGGTAGACTGTTCCTCCTCCACTTCTTCTTCGAGCCAGTTTTATACCTTCTTCTCTCATCAGAGTCAGATTACATTCCTGCCAAGGATTCTGATGCCTACCAATGACAACAGAGGGAGAATTTCTCCAAATGAAAAGAACTGGCTTGCCTTCTAGATTCATATGGTCATGGATCCAGTCTTCTACAGCCAAATTATGGTAAACATCATTGGAAACTGACTGTAAAATGAGCCCACTTTTTACTGTGTTTTTAAAACCAGCTGCTGGGACTTTGAGGTTACAAAGTAACTGGAAGCAATTCTTCATTGAAACTGGTATCAGCATGCTTTTAAAAGTGGAAGACAAACAAGTTAATTGATTAAGAAAGGGAAAACTATGTTTTCTAGCTATAAATGTTTAGTTATCTTAATTCTTTAGTATCCAGTCCAGTTGCTTTTCTGGCCTTTTGGCTTTATAATTAGTCTTAAGAATTCTACAGTAAGAGTACTCAGAGAAAACAAACTAAGACAAACCTTAAATAATTTCAGTTGAAACGGAAAAAGGGCAAAGATTTTTCAAACAATAAATCTACAAGTACATTATGTAATATAGCTCAAAGCCAAAACAGTGATTTAAAATTCACAGGTAGTACAACCTCATTGAGAAAAATGAGCAAATACAGATAAGCAAAAAGAGCAAAATAAAAGGATCCATAATACCACAACCTAGAGGAAATCACAGTTAACGTTTTGGTATATGGCCATTTTTTTCTGTGCATGTGTAAACATCCCCCAACCAAAATGGAACTGTTCTGTTATTTTATTCAATGTTAAATCTATTTTTTTATCATCTTTAATGTTGTGTAAGAGGCCATTATCAGATATACCACATTTTACTCAGTCTCTTAGCTTGCAATTTTAGGTTGTTCCTAGTTTTTCTGTGTTATCAACAACATATTCATAAATACCTCAGTAGAAAGCTTTAGTAATTAGGTCCTTATAATACTTTTGAAATAATTCTTATCTGACTTTGAGATATATGATATACTGGCAAAATAATGGTATTAAGATATTAAATTAGGATGAACCTCCTGAGGTCAGGGGTAGAGGCTGTCAGAGTAGCAGGGTTATACAGAAAGGCCATGAACAATTTTACATCTGCACACTTTACATACCATTTTTGTCAGCAGTGCTGAGGAAGAATTAGGTGGCAGAAGCCTGACAATACTAGGTATAATGATGAAGTAGTATGACTAGTTATGGTTGTAAAGAAATTATTTCTGAAGATAGCCATAATTTTCCTTCAGGTTAAAGAGTTGCGGTAGAATGGGTTATTAAAATCTATCATGAGACTAGATTCTTTTATAGTTGAGTAATGTTCTAGAAACAAAATTCCTAGGTTAAAGAGTCTTCATATTTTCATCATGCTTGATACATTTTGATAAACTGTGCTACAGAAAAGTTGAACCAATTTATCTAGAAAAGTCAGGAGAGACTTAAAAGAAAGCCCAGGAGAGGTAGGATACTTGAACTGAGTCTCAAAATTGATGTTGTATAGCAGCATATTCCAGGCATATACAAAGATAAAGAGTCACCTAATAGTGTGGCATATTTTGGGGAATCCCTCCTCAGGGGCAGAATTAACCTCTATCCAGTCTTTCAGCTCCCCTGAAATCTATGGCTACACTGGGGAGTTACAATAAGGAGGCAGAAGAAGAGGTCAGATTATGAAGAGATTTAAAATCTGTGTTGAATGCTTGAACTTTGTCCTGAAGAACATGGAGGAGATGCTGAAGAGTTTTAAGGAAAGGGGAAGATCAGATTTATATATTAGAGACATCACCTAGAGATTAAAGCGCTGAGAATCTACAGTACCTGGTAATTGGTTGAATGAAGGTGAGAGAGAGAAGTCAACGGTCATATCCTTTATGGCATATTGATTATAAGCTCAAGCCAAAGTGCCAGCATTCAAATTCCAGCTCCTTAGAAGCTGAGTTGACATTTCTGTGTCTCAGATACCTTTTCAGTAGTATCTGGGTAGTAACAGAACTTGTATCAGGATTAAATAAGCTAGTACATGTAAAGTGCTTTTAAGAGTTCCTGGCACACAGAAAGCACAGAATGTTAGCTCTTTTATTAATATTACACCCTGATTTCTGACCTGGAAAATGGAAAGAGGTGACATTTCCTAGGACAGATTTCACAGGAAGACAAGGCATGTGGTCAAGATATGGGTTCATTTTGACCATGTTGAACTTTAACAGAGTCTATGGTTATCCAGCAGCTAATGGCACAGAGCTAAACAGATTAATGGTGGCCATGCAAGGGCACTAGATTATCCAGAAGGGATTCAGTAAGGAGACATAAGAGCCTTCGAACCCTGAAAAGCAACATTTACGGGATATGCAGAGGAAGGTAGGAGATCTCCCAAAAGCTTAGCACAGAAGGAAGAAGATTTTAAATATGGTATTACAGAAGCTTCAAGGAGACAAGATGATTAATGCCAAATGTTGAAGATAAATAAGATAAGGATGAAAGGGATTTATTAGAATTAACAGGATCAAGATTATTAGTACTAGTGATGCTGGCAAGAATGAAATGTGCTGAGTGGAGACAGTGAGTATATTCCAGCTGCAAAGTGGAAAAGCTAAGGGCAGTAATTAGAAGGAGATGTGGAATTAAGAGAGCATTTAAAATGGAAGCAAACTGAGCATGCTTAGATCCTGGTAGGAGTCAGGAAAGAGCAGGCAACACTGGTGAAGGGAGATCCCTGACCTAGTGATGGTGTTGGGATCCAGAGCTCAGACAGGGAAGGAGGCAGCCTGGACAGCAGACAGGATCCTCTTACATTGTGATCCAAGGGGAGACTCAGTAAGGGTAGGTGCAGTGGATGCTAATATGCTGAATGGTGTCTGTGGATCTGGAGATTTTCAAAGACCTTGTGACACATTCTTCTCTAAAGTTAAGGCTTTGACTCTTGTCTGCATATGCAGGACAACAAAGTGGTTAAAAGCTTAATGTTGTTCCTCCTACCCCCCACCAGTTTTATTGAGATATAATTGACATATATTGTATTAGTTTAAGATGTACATCATAATGAGTTGATACACATATTGCAAAATGATTATCACAATAAGCTTGGCTAACATCCATTACCTCACATAGTTACAATCTTTTTCCCCTTGTGATAAGAACTTTCAAGATCTACTTTCTCAGCAACTTTCAAATATACAATACAATATTATTAACTATAGTCACTTACAGAGCTTAAGTTTTAATCCTGGCTCTACCACTTACTAACTGAATAACCTTGGGCAAGTAGTTTAACCTCTAGCTGCTTCAATTGCCTTATTTATAAAATGTTCCCACCTCACAGAATGGTCAATAGGATTAAATGGGTTAAGGAGCATAAAGCACTGGTGCATGGCAAGTATGAAATGCTCTATAATGTTAACTGTTACAGTGTTTCTACCTTCCCATCTCTATGCTTCTCATACTGTTCCTGTCATGTGACATGTATTCCCTCCAGGAGCTTAACAGGAAAGTGTACAAAGATTCCTAACCAAGACTTAACAAAGTGGCATTTACTTTGATAAATTAACAACAGTGCAAGATACTGAATTGGTAAAAAACACAATCTTGTTAGGATTCCAGAACTGACCCAATTTACATATTAACACTGTTCAAAATGTATCCATCCAGCATTTTATATATAGTGTGAATGAAACACAGCAAAGGTATTAAATCAACAAATCCTGCATCTATTTGAGAGGCATTATTCTTGGCACTTGGGATTCATCAGTGAACCAAATAAGTAACGGTAACAAGGATCACAGGAAAAAGAAAAAGTAGAGCTGGGAAAGGGAGGATTGAAATTGTGTATGTGAGAAAACCAGACTGCAAATTTAAATAGGGTTGCCAGGCTAGGCTTCATTAAAGAAGTGACGTTTGAGCAAATATTGAGAGGGCTGAGGGAATTAGGCTGTCTTTGCTATGTGCCAGAAACTGTACTAGGCACCTGAACACATAAACAAGTAAGCCTCTGTGAGGATGTAATTTTAATTGAGCCCCCAAGGATGAGAAAGATTCACACACTGAGTAGAATATTATAAGGATACCTGAAAAAACAGTCTTTCTTAGGTGTCAGGATATAGTCAAGTCTTGAAGGCCTGGTAAAATTTTGTTTCTTTAACGTTGTATATCTCTACTCTCATACTTCAAATTAGTACCTTATAGTTTTTCATTATTGGACAATCTTACTTCCATAGTCTAGGGGTACACTTCGACACCTACAGTTTGTAATGCCAAACATACTTCTTCATCACCGAACATAACGCAAAGCGTAATGGTCCCATCTATCCTCGGCAGGCCCAGCTCCTTCAAACAAAACCTTCCCACGTGATTTTATCCCCCCTCTGACAGCACGTAAGGGACCCAGAGGCTCAGAAAGGCCCCATGCACGTCTCACTCGCCTTTAGCTTTCTGTGAGCGCGCACGCAGCCGGCATCCAAAGCGTGTCAGCGCTTTACTCCCCCGTGTCGGGGACAAACCGTTCCGGACTGTGGAGGTAGGTTCCCTCCTCACCGCCGAACGCCCGAGCGCTGAGGGCGAACTGCAACGCCTTCAATACCAGCCGCGGCGGCGCGCACGCCAGGCCCGCCAAGGGACCCCGGGTCCCCGCCCGTCGTCCGCGATGGGGGCACGGGGCGCACCGCGCAGCGCCCATAGCCACCCCTGCTCCAGCCCGCGAAACCCGAGCTCTGCTTCCGGCATTACCCACCTGCTGCTTCTGGCCGCGCGCGGGCTCGTGCGGGAGAAGGACGTGTGCAACGCCGAGCCTGGGAGGTTGCGGCAGCGGCGGGGGTGGGGAGGACGCGCCGGGAGAAGGGGGCGGGCCTGCGCCGGGAGCTCCGGGGCCGCGCCGGGCAGAGGGGGGCGGAGCCGCGCCGGGCAGGGGAGGGGCGGGGCCGCGCCGGGGCCGCCGGGCCTCGCTCTCTGCGGGTGCTGGCATCCCGCGGGTTCCTGAGGGTCTTTTCCAGCGGCCCAGCCAGCGCCCAACCAGACCAGGACTGGGACCCCGCCCACCTTCTAATAATAGTAACTAATGCAGAAAGCCCTGTAAGGGAAGCTACACGCGGGAGAGCGCATGCCTAACGGCTACCGGGGAGGAGGCCGTTAGCGGCGTTGTCAGGCAGGAGGGGCGCTGCGTGCCGCTAGCCTAGGCGGAGTCCGCCGCACTCCCAGAGCTGAGGAGCACACCGGGCCAAACTTCCAAAAGATAGTCTCTATGGCACTTGCGGGCATTGCACAGGCTCTTGACACATCTCGTAGGCCAAAGGGCACATAGTTGCACTTGGAAGGTGTGGAAACGAAGATCAGTTTTAAGAAACAAATTGCATTTAAAGGAATAAACGCTGCTATTCTCAATGCAGAGATGATAGCAGGTAGGAAGGAGTATGGGTCAGAAAACAAACACACTGAGGGTAATGAACGTTAGCACCTGCGTGCCCCTTAGTGCTGATGGTATGAAAATCCTTGTAGCTCAGCCAGATGGGAATTACCCCAGCAGGACAAAGTTTCGGTTAACTATTGCTGCGTAACAAACTGCCTCAAATCATTAGTAGCCTAAAACGATTTATTATTTTTAACATTTATATAGGCAAGTTGGGTGATTCCTCTGCTAACTTCAGAGGGCTTACTCCCGTGGCATCATTCAGCAAGGGCTGGCTGAGCTGGGAGGTCCAGGATGGTGGAATCCACACTCCTGGCAGCTGGTGTTGGCTGACTGCTGAGGCCCCTTTAGGCCCAGCCTGAGAAGTAGCAATCAGTCATATTCTATTGGCCAAAGCATCACAAAGACAGCCCAGAGTTAAGGGGTAATGGACCCCACCTCTTGATGAGAGGAGCCCAAAGAACTTTTGTTCTTATTCAGTCTTCCACAGATAAGAATCTCTCCTGCAGGTAGAAATTACCAAGACTTGCATTTTGCAGTGAGATGCATCCAGTGTTCACAGTTTGGTGGTGCTGATACCATAAATGACCAGGGCTCTGTATGAGTCTACAGTAAAGACCCAGTGACTCATTTATTTCTACCTTTTGATTGAAGTCTCTCTGAATTAGTCTTGTCTTATGCAGTGGATTCTGTGCAGAGTTAGTCCCAGCAAGGTTTTTCCTAGTTATCATTAAAAAGAGTCATATACTACTGTTGCCCTCTGCTTATATAACATCTTTCTAAGTTCCATTTCTCTGAAATGACAGTTTTTTAATCCCCTCCCCAACTTCCTACTGAGTTGATTTTCAAGCATCCCATTCCTTCCCCCCTGCTCTGAGACTTATGGTTATTCTTATCCCCTCTCCTACTTCAGCTTCTCCACTGGAACCTTCATCCACTGACACTCAAAACATGAACTCTGTCTTATGTTAATAATCCTATGATTTCACTCCTCTTCCCACCTTTCATCCTATCCATTTCTGTTTTCAGATTGGAGTTCTTCAAGGAGTTGCTACACTTCCACACTTCCCATTCAGTTTTAGGCCTACTCCAACATGGCTTGTGTCTGCATTATTCCATCAAAAGTGCTTTTTGTGGGAGTAGGCAAAATGGGTGAAGATGGTCAAAAGGCACAAACTTACAGTTATAAATAAGTAATTATGGGAATATAATGCACAGTACAGTGACTACAGTTAACAATACCTTACTGTATATTTGAAAGTTGCTCGAAGAGTAGATATTAAAAGTTCTCAACACGGGAAGAATCTGTATGGTAATGGATGTTAACTAAACTTACTGTGGTAATCATTTTGCAATACATACATACATAAAATAGTTATGTTGTACAACAAAGCTTGTTAATTATATCTCACTTAAAAAAGAAAATTCTTTAAATCATTTCTAAAATTAGAATTAGATCAGTTACTTATTTATCAAATGGTTGGAGAATTAGATCAGTTACTTATTTATCAAATGGTTGGGGGGGAGAGGGAAAGTCCTTTGTACTATATTTGCAAGTTTTCTGTAAATATGAGATTGTTTCAAAATAAAAGGAAAATAATATGGTATGTGTCTGGCATTGTAACAAAGACTGTTAGTACCCTATCCAGATTCCCTTTATCCTTAATTCATGCATCCATTCTCCAGCTGCTATAAGTGTAGGAGTTGCTGTGCCCAGAGACACTGAGCAATTCATGCTACCTCCCTGTCCCCCAAAGACCTCTCACATTGGCTTGGTGGTAACAACTAATACCTAACTGGTATATAGGGTTACAGTAGTCCCACCTCATGCCTCAAAGTGGGACAGTGGGGAACTCTACAATGTGATCCTTCCAGAGCACCCTGTGGATAAGGCCAAGAATTTATCTGAGCTCTCATTCTTAGTTGACTATTGCTTTCCTATCTTGCTTCCTTTCACCTCCTTACAGGTTTACCCTAAAGAGCACACTTTCAAATTCCTGTGCACTTGAATCTCAGCCTCAGGCAGCTTCTAAGGAATCTCAACTAAGACAGACACACACCAGCTCAATAAATGAGAGCTATTATCATTAGCATCAATGTCAACACCACTAGATGCAGTATTATTGTATGAATTACAGGTTTAGATACCCTTATTTTATGGATATGTTGAATTTAAAGTACCCCAGCATTCTTATTTTTGAACTATGTTAATTTTTATTTAGGAAATTTACTTTCTTATCAGAAACAGTGGAACTCTGAAAAGTGCTCACTTTAGGATTTCACTTGTAGAATACTCCCCCAAAATTCTAATAAACATGTAAGTGAGGCTGTTGTCTTGATTAAACTTGTTACCCCTTCCAGGAAGTCTTTATAGCTTTCCTTTCCCAGGTGTTCTGCTAAAACTGTGGCTTGGCTTGGATTTGGGGGTTCCAGTTATCTGATGTCTTAGCAGCAATGGTTTTCAATGAGTGTAATTAATGTTTGCATTTTTCTTGTTTCAGTGACTGGTTTGTACTACTGTATTTGACATCCTGCAATGCATGGGGCATCACACACAATGAAGTATCATCCCAAATCCTGCATCTAACAGAACTATCAAATGTTCTGTTGGACATTCCTGGAGGCTATAAAAAAAACAAGGCCACAATTATCTAAGCCAAGTCCCTTAAAAAAAAAAGTGGTTTTGCTAAGGCCACTGGGTGACATTCATGTTGCTAGATCCAGTGAAACTTTCAGTCCTCATCTAACCTTTCAGTTGACTGCCTCCACCTCAAAGACTACCGTGGGCAATCTTGACATTACCCCGTCTTGGTTGCCAGCAGTCTCACTGCCAGCTCCTCAGTCCCCTTTGCCCCCCTGTGCTGACCAACTCCTAAATGTTGGAGTCCCTCAGGACTTTATCTCATACTATATATTCTCCTCAAGTAATCTCATTTGTCCTCAAGACTTAAAATACCATTTTTGTAAACAACTCTAAAATTTTTATTTTTAGTTTCATACATACAACTGTCTACTTGCATTGGAAACCTGGTATGTCCCCAAACCTTGCTCCTGGGCTCACTCTTTCCCCCAGCGAAGCTCCATGCATCTAGCCTTTCTGTTAGAAACCCTTTCTTTTTCCTCACTTCTCACTTTTAAACCATCACTGTGTCCTGCCAAACTTCACCTGGACTTCATATGCTTTTCAATACCTTGATCATTACCATCATCCACTGGATCACCATGTTACTGCAAAAGCTGTAATGTCATGTCCTCAGAGAAGACTTCCTAGTTCCCCAAATTAAAAATCAATTTTATGTATTATGTCTCCTCTCTCTCTGAACATTTCACTTTTTCTTGATGGCACATCACAATTTATATCTTATGTAATTACTGTCTGATATTCTGTCTTTCCTGGTGGACAGACAGTAAGCACTACAAAGGCAGTGGCTATTTTATTCAGTAGCGTATCCCTAGCACCTCGCAAAGAATTACATTCTGTAAATGATACAAAGTACCATTTTCTTGAATTGTGTCCTGCTTAACAATTTTTTTAAAACTCTAGGCACAATATTCCCTACAAATGAATTATGTTTTTTTATTATTTTTCTAATTTATAAAATATAGCTTCTCCTAAAAGAAGATTCCCTTTCCTCTTTGTTTTTATGACTACTAAGAAGATTACTCAGTGGGCATAAGAAATGGTCATTAAATGTTAAAGTACAGGAAAATGTTCAAAACATACATAATATAGTTATGGGTTGGTTTTAATTTCATCTAACATTACTTGGGACAATACTGCTATTTCAGACTATTAGACGTTTCAGTAAGAATGGCAAACTGACACTAGGCTGTTCCTATATTAAATATTGGTGGCATAAATGGTAGCATATGCAAGATAGATGATTACACTTAGAACTAACTATTTTGTAACTCTGAATTAATTTCACATTGGGATAAAAACAGTTCTAGAAGGATGACATGTTACAATGTGAGATGCTTCCCAAGGTATGCAATATACCTGTCCTTTGCAGAGTTCACCTGCAGTGATCTTTTACGGAACAGAAATGCAAAAATTTAGGAAGATAAAGAACCCTAAACCCAAATCCCAAACTGGAAATCTAACATACAAAATTGGTACACAAAATTTCACACAAAGTGTGAAATACTGATGTCAAATTGTTTGGGCACTCTTTTATGATTACTTGTTAGAGATAAATTATACTTAAATGTTTTGGTGCCATTTAAAACCTGTTACTCTAAACTCTGATTTTTGGTAAGAATAGAATGTAATACCAGGAGAATGTAATACCAGGGAAATCTGCTTTGAAGTTTGGAAAGCTTTTTCTCCCTAATACAACTTTTTTGAGTATGTACCGTCAAAAAATGCAGTCTAAGGTGATTCATAAATAGTGAAAAATGAACAATCATCTTCCCTCATTTTGTTAAGTCTTCCTAATAAGGTTAATTTCTCATCACACCCTTCTGGTCAAAAGCAATTCTGGCTTCTTTGGTAATATGTACAAATAACTTCATTCCATATCTGTCATTTCTATCCCATCACTTTCTTTAACATAGACCACTGAACCCAAGGCTTTCTCTGAAACAGATCCTGTGCCAGTCTCTTTACTTTTTGTAGAGTTTTCCTGGTTTGTGTCTTCTAATCTTATTTGCTTGGTGTTCTGAAATAACTGAGTCACTGGTTCCAACTTGCTTTTCTCAGTCCCTCCCATTAAGTGATCACCCACTTTTGAATCCATATGCATAGCAGATACCTGAGTGGCAGACTTACTAAGAGGATATCCCATTAGGACAGCTGAATAAATATAGTTTGCAGGTACCTCTTTAAGCAATAGAAACGTTTCTCCAACTTGATTGCTTGGGAGGAAAAATGGTAACAAGTGATTACAGCAGGAATTTCAACTAACTACATGACAATGTTTGTTTTAATGAAACATCATGGCGATGCCAAAAATACAAAGTGAAATCACCTGCCACCTTTTAGTGTTTACATCTTTCTGGGAAGGTTTGCAGGTTCTATAGATTCTTTGAAATCTTCTTTAAAAGGAATTTCCAGATTTTATGTTTCATCACTTTTGGAAAATAACTGAACTTCTCTTCTTAGACCTTTATATCATTCTTGCTATCAAAAACTTTTAATTCATTAGATTGATAATTAAGTGAAGAGAACACTCTGCTAGGTGTTCTACAAAAAAATAAACAAATCCAAACAATTGTAAACACTCACCTAATTACATACCATAAAAATATATGAAACAAAAATTGACAGCATTGAAGGGAGAATACACCGTTCTACAATAATAGTAGTAGACTTCAAAACTTAACTCACAATAATGGACAGAACCACCAAACAAGATGAGTAAGAAAATAGATTTAAACAACACATTAAACCAACTAGATCTAACACACATTTACAGAATATTCTACCCTGCAACCACACCATACACATTCTTCTCCAGTGTTCGTGGGACATTTTCCAGAATAGGCCATATATTAAGCCACAGATTAAGCCTCAATTAATTAAAAAAGATAGATATTATACAAAGTATATTCTCTGACCACAAGATAAAGTTAGAAATCAATAGCAGAAGTAAAATGAAAATTCATGAATATGTGGAAATTAGCACACTCTTAAATAGTCAATGGCTCAAAGATATCACAAGGAAAATTAGAAAAGAGATAAATGTAAATAAAAAAACAGCATATCAAAATTTATAAGAGGCTGTAAAATCAATGCTAATGGGGAAATTTATAGCTATAAACACATTTTAAAAAACAGGACAGATTTAAAATCAATAGCCCAACTTTGTAACTTGAGGAACTAGAAAAAGAACAAATTAAATCCACTGTGAGAAGGAGGGAAATAAAGAGTACAGCAGAAATAAGTGAAATAGAGAAAAATTAATGAAACCAAAAGTGGTTCTTTGAAGAAATCAATGAAATTGACAAACTTTAGATAGATTGACTAAGAAAAAAGAGAGAAGACTCAAATTACTAAAATCAGAAACAAAAGTGGGGACATTACTACCAATTATACAGAAATAACGAGGATTATAAGAGAATGCTATGAACAATTGTATGCCAACAAATTAGACATCTCAGCTGAAATGAATTAATTCCTATAAAATGAAACCTATCAAGACTAAGTCACAAAAATATATAAAATCTAAATAGAGCCATGACTAGTAAGGAGACGGAATCAGTAATCAAAATGCTGTTGACAAGAAAATCCCTGGACTAAATGGCTTCATGGATGAAATCTATTAAACATTTAAAGAGCCAGTACCAATTGTGTTCAAACTTTTCCAAAAATTGAAGAGGATGGAGCACTTCCTAACTCATTCTATGAGGCCAGCATTACGATAATGCCAAAGCCAAGCAAAGACACTACAAGGAAAGAAAACTAAGACCAATATCCCTTATGAACATTGATACAAAAATCTTTAACAAAATACTAGCAAACAGAATTCAACAGCATAATAAAAGGATTATACACAATGACCAAGTGGGATTTTTTTCAAGGAATGCAAGGATAGCTCAACAGATGAAAATTGATTAATGTAGTACACCATATTAAAGATTGAAGGAAAAGAACAACTTAATTGATACAGGAAAAGAATTTGACAAAATTCAACACACTTTCATGATAAAAGCACTCAACAAACTAGGAAAAGAAGGAAACTACCTCAACATAACAAAAGCCATATATGAAAACCAACAGTGAATAACATCTCAATGGAGAATCTTTCCCTTTAAGACCAGGAATAAGGCAAGGATGCCTACTTTCACCACTTCTTTTTAACATAGTACTGGAAGTTTTAGCCAAGCAAAAAGAAATGAAAGTCATACAAATAAGGAAGGAAGAAGTAAAATTATTCCTATGTATACATGATATGATCTTATAGGTACAAAACCTGAGTTCACAAGAAAAACTGTTAGAATAAATGAATTTAGCAAAGTAGCAGGAGACAGAGTCAACATACAAAAATCAGTTGCATTTCTGTACACTAACAATCTGAAAGTTAATAAATTAAGAAAAATCTGAAATTAAACAATTCCATTTACAATAGCATACATATAACAGTAAGATACTTGGGAATTAACTAAGAAGTTGAAAGACCTATACAATGAAAATTATAAAACATTGCTGAAATTAAAGACATAAATAAATGGAAGCACATTCCATGTTCATGGATTAGAAGACAATATTATTAAGATGCAGTACTACTCAAAGTGATCTACAGATTCACTACAATCCCTATCAGCCTGCCAAAGATTTTTTTGGAAGAAATAGAAAAAGCCAACCTAAAATTCACTTGCAATCTCAAGAGACCCTGAATGGCCAGAACAATCTTGAAAAAGAACAAAGCTGGAGGAATCACACTTCCTGATTTGAAAACTTACTACAAGACTATAGTAATCAAAATAGTGTGGTACAGAAATAAAGATAGACATATAGACTGATGTAATAGAATAGAGAGCCGAGAAGTAAACCATTGCATATATGGTTAAATTATTTTTGACAAGGATGCTTAGACCACTATACAGGAAGGGCAGTCTTTTCAACAAAAGGTGCTGGGAAAACTGGATATCCACACGCAAAAGAATGATGTTGGGCATTTACCTCACATCATATTAACTAAAAATTAACTCTAAAATATTAACTAAAAATTAACTCAAAATGGGTCAAAGTCCTAAGTGTTAGACCTAAGACTATAAAACTCTTAGAAGAAAACATAGGACAAAAGCTTCGTGACAGATTCGGCAATGACTTCTTGAATATGACGCCAAAGGCACAGGCAACAAAAGCAGAGAAGTTGGACTACATGAGAATTTAAAAATTTTGTATATCAACAGGCACTGTCAAGAGAGTAAAAAGGCAAGTCACAGAATGAAAGAACAAATTTGCAAATCATATATCCAGAATATATAGAGAACTAAAATTTTCAACAACAACAAAAAATTCAAAAATGGGCAAAGGACTCAAATAGATATTTCTCCTAAGAAGTTATACAAATGGCCAATAAGCCCATGAAAAGATGCTCACTGTAACTAATAAGGGAAATGCCAATCACAACTACTATGAAATACTGCCTCACATCCATTAGGATGGCTACTATAAAAAAAATAGACTATAACAAGTATTGATCAAGGTGGAGAACCTGGAACCCTTATGCACTGTTGGTGGCAATATGCAATGGTACAGCTGATGTGGAAAACAGAAGGAAGGTTGCTCAAAAAATTAAAAATGGAATTACCATATGATCCAGCAAACCAATTTCTGGGTACCCAAAAGAACAAAAGCAGTCTCAAATTCCCCTCAGGTCTGAGCTGCCTGGACTCCAGTAGGTTCCTCATTGGCTCCTAGACATCAGCCTCCCCAACTGCCGCAACGTCAAGACCTCCCTCCTGCAGAGTTCACAGGGACCACCTTGCTGCAGAGAGGAGTGCCCTGGCCACAGTGCCAGGCTGTCCATCCTCACAAGGCCTGAGCCATAGGCAGCCCAGGCTCAGCTTACCAAGGTCTGCACCTCCCCTGCACCTCCACCTCAGTCTCTGTAGCTGAGCACAGTCACTGCCTGGGAGGGCTGGCCTGGAACTGCCATCCTCCTCCCACCCTGCCCCACGGCATCCAATTCACTGCTGTTTCTCAGCACTGCCTCTTGGAACAGCCACCTCCCTCCATGTCCACGACATCCTCCAGGCTCCTAGAGGCACCTCTTCCCACCTGTCTCCTGCTCTGCTTGGCTCGATCCATCCAGCCTGCACCGAGAGCCACCAGACGGACCCCCTCCCTAGTCCTGCATGGTCTCCGAGGCCCAATCACATGCCCCACCTGGGTCTGCTTGGCTCTCACCTGCTGCCTTGTTGCACACCTCCTCACCCAGACACAGGGCGTGGGCCACACCTCAGGCCCCTCGCCACCCTGGCTGCCCCACACATATGCTCATCAAAGGCTCGTGTCACACGGGACCCTGCAGCCAAGACCTGCTGTCGTGGCTAGAGTTTGGAACCATGACATCAAGGTCCAAATCCAAGTTTTGCCACAAACTGGCTGTTGGTGGTCTATGCAGAACGCCTGTGTGTAGAAGAGCCAGAAGTGTTCTGTCAGGATCATCTGTGTTTGGTGGGCCAGAAGTGGTCTCTGGAGGGACCCCTGTGTGACCAGAAAGGGTCTATGCAGGAAAGCCTCTATGCAGACAGTGTAGAAGTAGCCCATGCAAGATGGACTGTCAAGCAGTTCAGGCAGGAACACCTGTGTGCAGACAGGCCAGAAGTGGTCTCTGCAGGAACTCCTGTGTGTGGATACTGCTTCTCTTTCCTTCCTGTCAGAGTGGCAGCCACCTCATGGCCCTGCTCTGAAGGTCACTTAGACACTTGCCTGGGTGAGACCTGCTGTCAGGAGAAGTGGAGGCTGTGCTGCGCAGGGGAAACCCCATCATGGGCGACCCAACTAACCAGGGACATACTTTTGCATTCCAACACATTTATTTGCAGCACACTTCAAGCAGGAGCTCCCACGCCCCGACCCTAGGTGACCCACCTTCCGCCCAGTTCCCCTCCTCTGCCCTGCAGGGGGCAGCATGTGCAAGAAACATCACCCCTTCAAGGAAAAAAGACATTTCTCAGGTGGAAAAGCTCCCAGGAATCCCCTCCACTTGGCCATAAAAGGTCTCCAGCATTTGGAACTGGGCCTGCTGCTGAACCAACTGCCTGTCTTCTTCCCACAATGCCTCCACCTCCCGCTCCAGGAGGAAGTACCAGTCCTGAAACAGGCAGAGCTCGGCCAGGGACCCCTGTGTGCTCAGGGCTGGGGTCTCCTCTGGAGCCAGCTGGCAGCCACCCTCCTCCTGAGCAGCATGTGGTGAGGCCTGGGCCTCGGGTGAATTCTTCCTTTTCAGGACACCAACATTAGAAACAGATTTTTCACATTTCGGTGTTGTCCTTTGAAGAGAAGCCCCCAGATTATATGCCCCCAGGACATGAGGCTGAAGCTGATCCCAGACCAGAGGTCTTCAGGCCATAGGCCCAGCAGCATCTTGGCACAGTGATCAACCAGGGGGACAGCCCTCTGAACAGCTCCCAGCACTGGCCAGGCCTCAGCATGCAGCCACGACACGGTGACATTCTGGAGCACGCTTGGGACAGAGGCGGCAAAGTCTGCCTTTACAGACACTTCCAAGCTTGGCCCCTCCTCGGGAAGATGGAGGTCCTCCTGGACTGGCACCCTCAGACATGCTGTGTCTGGGACAAGATAGCCCATGATGTCGGGTTCAGGCTGGACTTCCTGCTTCGGCTCCTGGCTTTTTGAGTTTCTTACACAGTCACTGGATCCTGGCAGGGAAGGAGGGGTCCCTGGGGCCCAGGCATCACTTTCTGGCCTCAGGGGCACCACTTGCAACCGAGAGATGTGACTGGGCCCTAGGCTGCCAGATGGTGATGGCAGATCTCTGAGACCACTGTCCTCATTCTCTGTACCAGCAGGGCTCACCGACTTGGGAGACATCTCGGTGACAGGGTGCATGACGACAGGTGTGAGGAACTTCTCCTCTACTAGGTAGCAGCCTCTTCCAGCCAACTCAGCGAGGCCCAGGAGATGACCTGATGGCTACTGGCACACAAGAACTTTGGGGGCATCAGTGGAAAATGAGGCAAAGGGCTCCTGGTGTGAAAGAACGATGGGTCCAGAAGGATGGGGAGATGGAGCTGGAGGGCTTTTGGTTACCTTGATGAACTGGGGACTGGCTGACCCTATGGTGCCCTGGGCTGGGTGGCTTCTGGTCACTGTGATGTGCTGGGCACTAGCTGGTCCTGTGGTGAACTGGGCCAGGGGGCTTTCCGTCACCGTGGTGTCCTGCAGACTGGCTGTTCCTCTGGTGCCCTGGGGCGGGGGATTCCAATCACTGTGGTATCCTGGGGCCTGGCTGAACTTGCGGTGTCCCAGGCCGGGGACTTCCAGTCAGTGTGGTGTCCTGGGGCCTGGCAGGTCCAGTGGTGCCTTGGGCCGGGGGGCTTCTGGTCACCATGGTGGCCTGGGGCCTGGATGACTCTGTGGTGTCCTGTGCCAGGGGGCTCCCAGTCACCATGATGTCCTGGGGTCTGGCAGGTCCAGTGGTGCCCTGGGCTGGGGGCTTCTGTTCACTGTGGTGTCCTGGGCCATGGGGCTTCTCATCACTTTGATGTCCTGATGCCTGGCTGGCCCTGTGGTTCTCTGGGCCGGGGGGCTTCTTTTCACCGTGGTGTTCTGGGGCCTGTCTGGTCCTGTGATGCCTTGGGCTGGTGGGCTTCTGGTCACCGTGGTGTCCTGGGGTCTGGCTGGTCGTGTGGTGCCCCTGGCCGGGGGTTTCTGGTCACTGTGATGTCCTGGGGACTGGTTGGCCCTCTGGTGCCGTGGGCCAGGGGGCTTCCGGTCATCCAGTTGTTTCAGGCCCTTGTTTGGCCCACAGTGACCTGGGTTGTGGGGACCCCGGTCAGCATCGTGTTCCCGGGGTTTGTTTCCCCTTTGTTACCCCTAGGGGTTGGTGGAGGGTCTGGGGGACTGGCTGGCATTGTGGGGAGGTGGGTGGGTGGACTTTGGTCTGGTCCTGGGTTGGGCATCCTCAGCAGATCGGGTGGGCTACGGGAGAGCCCAGGATGTGCGCCTCCGTCATGCGCATCCCACTGGGCGTGGTGTTGGGCTGTAGCGCGGTGCTGCGGGTCTTGGGGTGGATCTCCCCAGTGGGGAGGGTGTTCGGCGTGCTATGCTTCCCGGCCACCTGTCCCCAACCGCCGATCTGGAATGTGGGGCTGAGTGGCTTGCCTGGAGGGCCTACCCAGGAGTTTCCAGGTGCGGGTGCACAGGCTGATGGGGCCGGAGAGGGGTGCGAAGGTGGGTGCCAACATGAAGGTGGAGGGCAGGGTGCTGGCCAGGGGTCCCGTGCAGGCCGAATGGGCCGCCACGAGGGTGTGGGGGACATGGACGTGAGCCTGGATGTGGGAGGTGCCGCAGAATGCGGAGAGCAGCAAGAGCAGCAGTGGGTGCTCTGCTTTGTAGTACCGACCTGGCGCATCACAAACCGTCTTCATGACGTCAGCCACGCTTCTGGCCAATAGCCAGGCGGCTCTCACCTGAACAGAGAGCCCTCCAGCGCGCAGGTGGCCCTCCAGCGCGCGCACCACCTGGGCTGTTTCCCTGGCAGCGCCACTCGCACCACCGAGCCCTAGTTTCGCAGGGGGGAGGCGCTGGGGAGGGTCACAGTTGATTCCCCCACCTGTGGGGATCTGAGAGTCTGCCAGTGGCCGTTGGGCGAGCTGCAGGTGGCCCGGGTGAGCACAGACGTGGTGACGCTCCAGAAAGAAGGGTCTTCACACTGCGGGTCCCAGACAACAGAGAGAGTGGGCTGCTCATCTGAGAGACTAGAAGTACTGCGCCTAGACAGCACCCCTCACCCCTCCTGTACAGTTGGCTGCCCCTTCCCCATTGCTGCCCCCTCAGCAAAGCCTTTAGCCCTGCTTGCCGCTGACTAGTACGCCCTGATGAGCATTTTCAGTGACTTATACATTCACAGTGATAGTCCATCCCACACATGGCCTTTGGTCCCTGTCCTCCTTGTCTCCTGTTACAAACACTATTGCTTTTTTCCCCAGAGGTCATGTTTGTCTTCCACACTGAATAATGGTCATACTACTAAAGGTGTGTTGTTTGGTCTCCTGTTGAAGGCAGGCACATTCCCAGGGAATGCGTCCTGGCAAGAGGACATTAGTCCTGGTCCTCCTCTTTCTCTTTGCTGCGAATGGTTGGTCGTGAAGAGGGCTTTCCCCTGTTCTGGCCAATAGGGCCCCAGAGCAAGCCCACTGAGCACCCACTGTAGGCGGCAGGTAGTTTATCCCATTAACTGAAGAAGGGCAGGTGGTAGGAATCCTTCCCCAGTCTTGCCTTGACCTCGTAGTGTAAATAGGCAATGCTTGGTCTAGCAGCCAAAGACTATGAGGAGAGGGGTGGGTGGAGCACAGAGCAGCAGGTGCCAGGGCTCTACTGGCCAGGAACACTGCCCACCGCGAGTCCACCTACCTTGGCCAGCTTGTTGTGAGATCGTCACCACCTGTGTTGACGCCTCTTTGTGCCCAAGGAAATCGCATGAAACTGAAACTACCCAGTGGATACATTGCATCCCCAGAATTATCCATGTATGTTATATAAATATTTCTTGTGCTGACAGTACTTAAATTTGTATTTACCTGGATGAGACATCGGCCACTGTAAGTCAGAGCCGTAGCTGGTTCCCTTTGTATCCCCGATGCCCTAGCATCTTGGTTCCCTCAGTCTGTGCTCAATGTATGAATAAAAGTGTCATCAATGGCTTACAGTCTCAGCCTTCAGCAGAGCACAGCCCTGCACCCAGACAAATTCTTCACTAGTGTAAAACAAACAAAATTAGCACACACAAAACCAGAGAGCTTGACATCAAGAACCTGACCACTGAGTGTTCTACCTGTGGTCGCTGCTGTGACAGCCAGTCAGGGATGTGTGTGGGCCTGGCCCAGCTGACACAGAGCCCTCGGGTAAAGGCCTTTGTCCCCACAACCCCTGCAGGGAGGGGAGCTGCTTACAGACCAGAATTAATCTACAAACCTACCAGCTGGGATGTAAGGCATTAGCAGTTTTTCAGGCAGCTCCTGGAGTCTCAGTGCACACCCTCTTCCCCCTCTTCCTTGCAGAGTCATGTACCCATGCTAACAGTCTAGCCTCTCGGCTCCCTTGAGCCCTGGAGTGGCCACGTGACTGAGTGTTGAGTAGAAGGGTGGTTTGGGATTTCTGAGGTGGTACTGGAAGTGAGGCACATGTGGGGGCTGGACCCCCTCTGCTGGTCCCTCAAGGATAGAAGCCAGGGAAGGGCAGTGGAGCAGAAGGATGGAGGCAGATCCTGGCACAGAGAATCCAGATGTCTGTGCGCAAGAAAGGACTTGGCTTTCTTTTTCCCTTATGTTGGCATTTTGTTGTATGCAGGTGCACTGATCCCCAGCTGACCAGGGGCCCTCACCCCGCCTACAGCTTCCCAGGGAAAGGGTCCACGAGGCCTGTGCAGACAAGGAATGGGCCCTCACCTGGCCCCACGCATGATTCTAAAGCCCCCTCGTCTTTGCCTATAGTGACTCTCCCAGTTCCAAGCTGGCCCAGCTCCTTCATGCCAGAGGGCCTCTGCATGTGTGCCCCTCACCCTGGAGGGTCAGCTGCCCAGCCCTCATGGGCCCAGACCCCCTGGCCTCATCACTCCTGTATCCCACATGTTTGTGGGTCTACCCATACGTGCCTTCCATCCCTATGACATGTACCCTGAAAACAGGTAGCCCCTGTCTGTGCTCCTGTGTCCCCAGCCTGAGCACAGTTCTGGCATACAGAAGGCACCACATATGCTGGGTTGGGGCCTCGTGGGCCTCCATGCTTCTGCTCCTGGGAGGACAAGGTGCTACTCCTTGTCAGGACCACCAAGCACAGTGACAGCCTCAGCCAGGCAGCCCTCACACGGATTTTCTGCCCAACCCCTTCCTCACTGTACAGTTTCAGGCAGGTGACCGCTTCAACCCTGAAAGTGTGATGAGAGACACAGCTGCCAGCTGTGGGGAAACTGTGAAGAGCACATATACATGCCTGGCGCCTTGCCAGGCACGGGCCACCTTCTCACCCATGTCAGCCCCCAGGCTGGTGCACAAGTGACTCCAGAACGCATTTGCCCATGCCCTGGCTTGAGGACATTCTCGCACTTTCCATTCTCAAGTGGAGCTAGTGACAAGTCATGGTGCAGCCCACCAGCCTCTCCGATATCCAGCAGGGGCTCAGGATGTGCATAGAAGCTGCACCCTACCTTCCTATGTACTGGAAGGAGATTCCCTCTCCTTCTGGGAAGACATAGGCTGGAGATAGTGTGGGGCTGGGGCCTGGATGGGTGAGGTCATCAGGGGAGGCCATGTGGGGGATTATGACAGGTGCTGAGAGCTTGAGGTGGGCAGAGATGACTGAGGCCAAAGGGGAGGTTGGTGGAGCAGAGAAGGAGATCCCCATGAGACAGACTGTGGGCACAGCCCATGGAAGTGCAGACTCGGGGCACCATGAGGGCCTGGGCTCCACCCCAGTGGGCTCAGCCACACACCGAGCAGGAGACACATCAGGAATAGGTGGTCTCTGGATGCTTCTGGTGTGGGTGAACCCCAGGAGAGGCAGCACTAGAGGAGTTGAGGGGGAGCCCTGGGGTTCAGCTGGGACTGGCCAAAAGACAGACATGGGGCAGCTGCGAGAGCAGCCACACGGGGTGTGGGTGGGCTCTTCCAGCGTCATCACAGGCCCCCTGCATCTGGCCCAGTGGGAGCCCACTGGTCTTTCAAGCCTTGGTGCAGACGGCTTCCTCCCTGCTCCCCCAAGCTTGTCAGTCTGGGCCTGTTCAGACCCCACTCAGGGCTTTATGGGGTCAAGTCACATTCTTCCCACTGCTGGCACTCCTGGCAGTGGGGGACAGGCAGGGCCATAGCCTTCATTTCCCTGTCGCACTCCCATCCACCCACCCAAGAGGAAAGTGCTGAACCCCCTCTGTCCTCAAACCCCCTGTGGTGGCATCGTCATCAGCTACATTTTCCATCAACCATTACATCCTCCCAAACTTCCATGGGAGAGTCTGTCAGTCTCTCCGCTTGCCACGAGCCCCTCCGTCCTCCCACAGCCCTCTGAGGGGTATGCTGGGATCTGCACTCTCTATCGAGGTACTTCATCCTGCCGTCCTTCTAAGAGGGCAGCATTATTCCATCAGCTCGATTCAACCTGCTGACCACACGCAGGGCAGGGAGGCCATAATCTCAGTGAAGCACTGGCCCACTTCGTCCAGCCGCACACTCAGAGAAGGCATATCATGATCTCAATTTAAATCAATACTCTCCCTCCTCTCAAAAACCATGGGGAAGGCTGAGCATAATCCCCTTTACACCAGTCACCTTATTTCCAGCTCCCACGGAGGAAGCTGCCTCCATTTCCTCACCGAGGAAAGGCAGGCACAGAGACAGTGAGCCCCTTCTCACCATGTGGCCCTCATGGCATGGTTGCCCGAGGCATCCAGCTGGTGAGTGAGGCTTTAGATCCAACCCAGGCCTTGGCCCTGGAGTCCGTGCTGCATGGCCTCCTGGTGGCGGGAGTGTGCAGAGAGCTTCTTAGGAGATGGGTACAAACACGCTACCAAAACACGCCTAAAAATCATCTGGGAAGGAAAGTGGGACATTGACAGTGAAACCTAGGGGCTGGCAGCAGAGATGGAAGTGACAGCTGTAAAGACTTCCTGGTGTAGCGGCGGGCGTGTGGATGAGAGAGCATGCCAGGGGTCTCACTTGGATGTGGGCTGCAGTGGGAGAGGTTCACGACACTGGCTTCTCTGTGGAAGGTGTCCCCCAGAGCTGGTCACATCCCCAGCCGCCCCTGAAGTCCGTCCAGGGATGACGCCGTCCGTGGGAGCCGCGCTTCTCTCCTTGGCCACACCCCGCCGGGACCTAGTTAAGATTGCTTCCCGACTGAAGGCTTCTAATTGAGAGAACACACATTTAAACGGTATTATACAGAAAATAATCGATACAATATTAAATATCAAGGGAGGTGTATACAGCCTTTCCTTTTTTGGTTAACCATCACCAGTTTTTCTGGAAAGGGGACTTGGAGAGGGATTGGCATTTGGAGAAGGAATACAGGTCAGCAATCTGCGTTTTCATGACTAGTTCTGCCACTTCCCGATTCGGCACCGCCTGGACCGTGTAGGGCTGACGGGGTGTGTGGGTCTGCAGGCTGCCTACGCTCACCTCAACAGGCCGGCTCTCTCCCCGTAGGTTGCAGCAAGACCCGACCCGGGAGGCTCCCCCAAACTGGCCCCTGGCTGCGGCAGGAAAGCACACCAACCTCCCAGAGAACAAGCGCAGCTCAGGAAATAACGGGCTCACTGAACATGAGTCCAGTACGACACCAGATCCGTGGGGATATCGGCACAAAGCAGCGGCAAAGCAGCAGGGGTTCTAACTCCAACGAAAAGCGACGGGCAGGAGATACGGCGCTGCGCATGCGTGTTCTATCCAGGTGCCGCTGCTGTCAGCAGGGAGTCAGAGGTTGTGGAAGCCGGGCAGTGGCTCGTTACTAGGAAACGGGACGCTCGAGTGGGCGTCTAGGCGCTGCGTGGGCGAGCGCCTGCGCTGCATGGATGGACCAGGAAGAGGCCTCACTTAGGTGGGCAGGTGGATTTACGCTCGTTACGTGTTTCGGTGCGCGCGCAAGGCTTGTCCCCAGGAGAGGACGGGCCGAACCAGGTACGCGTGCGTACGGGAATTGGAGGCACGTGGGACGGAAGCGGAGGAAGGCTCCAGGGAGGTGGAGAACGAGCCCCGCTCAGGTACAGAGCGTGAAGGCGGAGCCGAGGACGGTGCCGGAAGGCGCTAACCGCCCCCGCCTCCTTCCCTCCGGGTCCAGCCTTCCTCCGGCCCACCGGGGCGGGGCCAGGTCGATTTAGGGGTGGGGAAGGAGGAGAAAGGGGCGGAGGATGGAGACCGGGAGGGACCTGGATCCCTGGCTGAGGTCGAGATCGAGGTCCAGGTCGTGCCCACTCTGTACCCTCTGGGATGATCTCCGGGGAGGACGACGGGCAGAAAAGCCCGGGGAGGGACCCGGAGCACCAGGTAGAGCAGCGGGGATACGCCGCGTTGGGGTAAAGCAGCTCCTGGGCCCGAGGGCTTCTGAGAGGGCAGCTGCAAGAGGGCGGGTGTGGCGGGAATTGGGGATGGTGGGCCATCCCAGAGGTGGTATCACTCCTTGCGCCCCTTTGCGGGGCAGTAGCGGCAGAGTTGTCCAGGGCAGCCCTCCGTGAGCAAACTTTGCCTCTGTTGTAGTTTCTGGGAGTTTAGGGTTGAGTCCAAGTTCCTATGGTGACCGCTTTGCTTCCTGCCTCCGCTCTCCGCATTGTTGTTGGGAGAAGGGTTCTGTTCAGAAACGTTTGGAGTGAAGCTGAGGAATTTGGAAGTCAGAGATTTGGTGGTTCAACCTGGCTCTTGACTCCCAGCCTCTCACTTTCTAATCTTCTCTGTGGACTTTGGGAGGTGAAGGGCCGAGATTATGTAGGCATTTGCATGAAAATCTCATATAATTTTAGTAGAAATTATACACAGGAAAGGCAGGGTAAGATGGCTTTTGTTTGAAAAAATATTTGCGGCTTGAATAACTGCGACGGTCATGGACCTGATACGAATAAACGTATAGGAATATATGTTTCTTACTTTAAATAAAGAATCGTGGCTTCAGGAAAAGTTTGCATACATGACAGTGTCTCAGTGTTTTCTCTCTTCCACTCCAGGCCCTTGTATCTCAGAGTATTTGTTGTTTTGGATTTCTTCTACTGATTTTCAGCATCTCTCCTACACCCTTCTTTTTTTAAAATCTTTAATGAATTCAACAGAATAACAATTGGTTTGTTATTCTATATAACTAGGAGAAAATAGGCTATAAAAGGAAGGTGTCACATCATTCAAATCTGCTAGGATAAAACTGATTCTTGTTTGTATTTTAATTGATGAACTAAACCATTTAGTCTTAATTAGTTGAAATAACTAGGAAGGTACCTTAATATTTATTTTAAACAATAAACTTTGGTATTATTTAATGGCAGCTTCCAAAACATATCTTATTGTATTTACTTTCTGAAAAAAAATTACTGCTTATAGCCTAGAATATAATCAAATGTAGAGATTCTTGGGGTTATCTTTCCATCTTCTTTTTCAATTGCTTTCATCAGTTTCTTTTAGGATTATTTGCTTTGAAGTACTCCATATACTGAAGCAGTTAGAGCAGGTGTTATTATTTATTCTCTTTCCCCACCATACACACCTCCTTCTCCCTGATGTAGGCACTAACCTGACTTCTATAATAGGTACTTCCATGCTTTTCCTTCCAGGTTTACCGTCTTTGTATGTGAACATGGACATTCTAATCTGGCTTGTTTTTGAAATTTATGTAAATGGAATTGTACTAAGTATTTCTCTGCATTTTGCTTCCTTATTCAACATTGTTTTTAAGATTTATCCTTGTTTGTCGTTTGTTTGTTGTTCTGAGTACACCACAGTTTATCAGCTCTAATGTTTATGGATATGTATATGTCTTGTCATGTCTTATACATGTACCCCATGATAATCTTTTGAATTGAACTAGTTAGTAAGACAGTTCTTTTGTCTTAGTTTTGCTGTTAATATTAGTCTATGTATTATTGAAATCTTTTAGTACAGAAAAGCCTCTTGAAAACTTTTTAATCCTTTATGTTTCCAAGAGGTATTGATAAATGATACCACTGTTTTATGCTTCTTGAAAAAGACAAGTTATTGCTTTACAGTGTAATATATTGAAGAGAAATGAGGAGCTTGGGTTTGGATGGAATGACTAGAGATATTACTTCTTTTTCATAAGAGAGGCTAAACATTGTGACTTTACTATTTTGTTTGAAGTGAATAACAAAAACATTATTTTTACTAAAAATACAAAAGCCTATATCAAAATAATTCCTAAAATTCTGTGTGGTTTACATATCCTTCTCTTAATGAGCCTATTGAAAGTGTCCATAAGCTTCTGAGACAATTTTATAAAAAGAAAACAAGTAGAGCTGTTTTGGAACCAGATTTCAAAATCTCATATAAAGTACTCAAATATATCAGAATATTCAGTAGATATTTGTTGACAACTATTATATGCCTGATACTTTGCTGGACACTATGATACTTTTTAGCAGTGATCTTCTGATTTGCTGAAAAATTAAAGTTCTACCAGGCAGGGACTTAATATCTTTTTAAAAATATTGATATCATTAATATACAATTACATGAGCAACATTATGGTTACTAGATTCCGCCCATTATCAAGTCCCCACCACATACCCCATTACAGTCACTACCCATCAGCGTAGTAGGATGCTGTAGAATCACTACTTGTCTTCTCTGTGCTATACTGCCTTCACCGTGCCCCACCCCTACATTATGTGTGCTAATTGCAATGCCCCTTTTCCCCCTTATCCCTCCCTTCCCACCCATCCTCCCCAGTCCCTTTTCCTTTTGTAACTGTTAGTCCATTCTTGGGTTCTGTGAGTCTGCTGCTGTTTTGTTCCTTCAGTTTTTTCTTTGTTCTTATACTCCACAGATGAGTGAAATCATTTGATACTTATCTTTCTCTGCCTGGCTTATTTCACTGAAAATAATACCCTCTAGCTCCATCCATGTTGTTGCAAATGGTAGGATTTGTTTTCTTCTTATGACTGAATAATATTCCATTGTGTATATGTACCGGATCTTCTTTATCCATTCTTCTACTGGTGGACACTTAGGTTGCTTCCATTTCTTGGCTTTGTAAATAGTGCTGCAATAAACATAGGGGTGCATATGTCTTTTTGAAACTGAGATCCTGCATTCTTAGGGTAAATTCCTAGGAGTGGAATTTCTGGGTCAAATGGTATTTCTATTTTGAGTTTTTTGAGGAACCTCCATAATTCTTTCCACAGTGGTTGAACTAAATTACATTCCCACCAGCAGTGTAGGAGGGTTCCCCTTTCTCCACATCCTCGCTAACATTTGTTGTTGTTTGTGTTTTGGATGTTGGCCATCCTGACTGGTGTGAAGTGATGTCTCATGGTGGTTTTAATTTGCGTTTCTCTGGTGATTAGTGATGTGGAGCATCTTTTCATGTGCCTGTTGGCCATCTAAATTTCTTCTTTGGAGAAGTGTCTGTTCAGCTCCTCTGCTCATTTTTTAATTGGATTATTTGCTTTTTGTTTGTTGAGGTGCGTGAGCTCTTTATTTATTTTTGATGTCAACCCCTTATTGGATCTGTCATTTATGAATATATTCTCCCATACTGTAGGGTGCCTTTTTGTTCTACTGATGTTGTCCTTTGCTATACAGAAGCTTTTTAGTTTGATATAGTCCTACTTGTTCATTTTTGCTTGTTTCCCTTGCCGTGGAGATATGTTCATGAAGAAGTTCATGTTTACATTCAAGAGAGTTTTGCCTGTGTTTTCTTCTAGTTTTATGGTTTCATGACTTACATTCAAGTCTTTGATCCATTTTGAGTGTACTTTTGTGTATGGAGTTAGACAGTGATCAGTTTCATTCTCTTACATGTAGCTGTCCAGTCCTGCTAACACCAGCTGTTGAAGAGGCTGCCATTTCCCCATGTATATCCATGGCTCCTTTATCATATATTAATTGACCATATATGCTTGGGTTAATATCTGGACTCTCTATTCTGTTTCACTGGTCTATGGGTCTGTTCTTGTGCCAGTACCAAACTGTCTTGATTACTACAGCTTTGTAGTAGAGCTTGAAGTTGGAAAGCGAGATCCCCCTGCTTTATTGTTCCTTCTCAGGATTGCTTTGGCTATTTGGGGTCTTTTGTGGTTCCATGTGAATTTTAGAACTATTTGTTCCAGTTTGTTGAAGAATTCTGTTGGTATTTTGATAGGGACTGCATTGAATCTTTAGATTGCTTTAGGCAGGATTGCCATTTTGACAATATTAATCCTTCCTACCCAAGACCATATGGGATGAATTTCCATTTGTTAGTGTCCTCTTTAATTTCTCTTAGGAGTGTCTTGTAGTTTCAGGGTATAAGTCTTTCACTTCCTTGATTAGGTTTATTCCTAGGAATTTTGTTCTTTTTGATGCAATTGTGAATGAAATTGTTTTCCTGATTTGTCTTTCTGCTAGTTCATAATTAGTGTATAGGAATGAAACAGATTTCTGTGTATTAATTTTATGTCCTGCAACTTTCCTGAATTCAGATATTAGTTCTAGTAGTTTTGGAGTGGATTCTTTAGGGTTTGTTATGTAGAATATCATGTCATCTGCAAACAGGGACAGTTTGACTTCTTCCTTACAGTCTGGATGCCTTTTATTTCTCTGTGTTGTCTGATTGCTGTGGCTAGGACCTCCAGTACTATGTTGAATAAAAGTGGGGTGAGTGGGCATCCTTGTCTTGTTCCTGATCTTAGGGGAAAAGCTTTCAGCTTCTTGCTGTTAAGTATGATGTTGGCTGTGGGTTTGTCATACATGGCCTTTATTATGTTGAGGTACTTGCCCTCTATACTCATTTTGTTGAGAGTTTTTATCATGAATGGATGTTGAATTTTGTCGATTGCTTTTTCAGAGTCTATGGAGATGATCATGTGGTTTTTGTCCTTCTTTTTGTTGCTGTGGTGGATGATGTTGATGGATTTTCAAATGTTGTACCATCCTTGCATCCCTGAGATGAATCCCACTTGATCATGATGTATGATCCTCTTGATGTATTTTTGAATTTGGTTTGCTAATATTTTGTTGGGTATTTTTGCATCTATGTTCAGGGATATTGGTCTGTAATTTTCTTTTTTTGTGGTGTCTTTGCCTGGTTTTGGTATTAGAGTGATGCTGGCTTCATAGAATGAGTTTGGAAGTATTCCCTTCTCTTCTATTTTTTAGAAAACTTTAAGGAGAATGGGAATTATTTTTTCTGTAAATGTCTGATAAAATTCAGTGGTGAATCCATGTGGTCTGTGGTTTTGTTCTTGGGTAGTTTTTTGATTACTGATTCAATTTCATTGCTGGTAATTGGCCTGTTTAGATTTTCTGTTTCTTGGGTTAGTCTTGGAAGGTTGTATTTTTCTAGAAAGTTCTTCATTTCTTCTAGGTTATCCAGTTTGTTACCATATAGATTTCCATAGTATTCTCTAATAATCAGGGACTTAATATTATTTAACCCTTCTCATCTAAATCTTCACCTGACCTTGTTTTTCTTTCTTATCTCAGAGCACTGGTGCATCCTTTACATGTGTTTCCTCTTAGCTCAGGGGTCTTTGTCCATTAGTTAATCCATGTCCTGGGAATCTCCATTGTGCTTATACTGTAGGACTTCTTAACCTGGAGTACAAGAACTTTAGGGAGTTCTTGAACCCCCTGAAATTATAAAGTTTTGTATGTGTTTGCACTTCCTGAAGAGAGTACCTAGAGCTTTTGTTAATTTTGAAAGGGGTCCTTGGTATACAGAGAATTAGGACAAGTTTTCCTACTCTTGTAATGACCCTTCAACACACCGGTCTTCTTCTAACTTTCCTCTACTACTCCTCTTCTCACAATCGTGTTTCCTAAAGTAAAAATTATCTATAGTTTTTACTACACATTCACTTATTAGTCCTCTTCAGATTTACTTCCATACCTCCCATTTTAAAATTACTTTGAGTCATCAAAATACATTATTTTGAAAATGTTTCATTGAGTACCAACTTTGTACTGGACACTTTTCTAGACATTGGGGGTGTAACAGTGGTCAAACAAGAACCTAGATCTCTTAGAACTTACATTCTAGTAAGTGTAGACAGACAGTAAACAACTGAAGAAATAAATGATGCAGCTTTGAATAGTGTTAAATGCAAATAACCTAATGAGAGAGTGACTAAGACAGAGGCTACTTTAGGTAGGAGTAAGGGAGGGCCCTCTTGACATTTGAGCCAAAGAGCTGAGGGTAAGAAGGAGCCAGCCATGCAAAGTGCTTGGGGAGGAAGGTTCCTGACAGAAGAAAAGCAAGGGTAGAGGCCTCGAAGTGGAAGGAGATTGGTATGATAGAGGACTAGAACACCTTTAAAGCTGGTGGGTGAAAAAGGAGAATACTAGGTCTATTTAGGGAAATGAAAGCAGGAGTCAAATCATGTAGGGCCTTGAAAAGTTTGGATTTTGTTCTGATTGTAGTAGAAAGCCTTTGGAGTGTTTTTGAGCAGGACTTCATTATTTTAAAGTGTTTTGATTACAGTTTGGAAAACAGGTTGTAGGGAGCAACAGTAGAAGCAGAAAAGACCAGTAGGAAACTATGGTTTCCTATGCAGTGATCCGTGTGGGAGATGATAGTGACTTGAACTATCAATGGAGGTGGTAATAAAAATGTAGAGAAGTGGACGGATTTGGAATATATCTTGGAGGTAGAACCAACAGGGCTGTTGGTGGATTTGAAGGGGAGTCAGGGAAAGCAAATAATGATTACCCTTCAATTTTTGACTCTGGGTATGAACTGAAATAGTAATAATAAGGATGGAAGAAATGTATGGGATTTAGGGAAAAGATTGGTAGAAATTGGTTGCCAGTAATATATATAAGCATGTCTTATTGCCAGATGCTGTTAAAAGTACTTTGCGTATATTAACTTGTTTAATCTTCACAACAACTCTATGAAGCAAGTATTATTATCATCCCTATTTTATGGGTGAGGAAGAAGTGGCCAGAGAAGTAACTTGCCCATGGTCATGCAGCTGAGAAGCGGCAGAACTACTAGCATCATGAGCATAAGCAGTCTGATGCTAAAAAACATGCTTTTAACCACTGTGCTATCTTGCACAGAATGGTTGTTACTCTGGCTTGGGTGTTCATGATAACAGTTTGCTGCTTACAAAGTACTTTTACTTGTATTCTCTGAGATCTGTACAGGAACACAGGTTCCATTCAAAGTTCCATTTCGAAATCATGGGAATGTGGAAGATACTCAGGTGGTCTGGGGTGGGGTAACCGGCAGGCCAGGGCACAGGCATTTCAGGTACACTGATTTCTGACCCTTTCTATTGCCTCCAAAGCTAGGGCAAGGAAAGTAGTAACCGTAATATAATTGTTCATAGTTGTTAGGTAGATTCTTGTCTTCTTCCTACTTTTAATTTCTAGACTAGCCTGATAGGTAATATTATGGAATCCCCACTTGACTGTTCAGTTTACCAAGGAGAAGAAGGTAAGTTCAATTTTATCTGCTTTAGTACACTGCTTCATTATCAACCTCTACAAATAGTTATTGATACCTTTCGATTATTCAAAGAACTCTGTGCAGATTAGTGGGAATACAGAGAACTCAAGGGCATTGCTTATTCTTAAGATTCTGATAACTGTGAGGAGGAGATACCAGAAAAAATAAATAGCTACATAAATTGTAAGTGATAAGTGATCACTATTTGATGGAGAAGCTAGAGAAAGTCTCCTAGAGAATATGAAATTCAACTGAGCCTTAGATATGTCTTTAGTTAAATGAAGGAAAGCGTGAGGGCAAAACTCATGAACAAAACATAATGTGTTTCTGAGTGTATGTGTAAAGAATGTGTAGAGTTTGTCTTTACTAGAGAGGTTCTTGGTGTCAAATAGGAGATAGGTTTGGGGAAGTGGGAAGGAGCATATTATGAAACACTCTGAATGTTAAACAGGTTTATACTTTAGTTAAATCCTTGCTATTCATGGTGTAGTCTCCGAACTTGCCAAATCAGGATCATTGACCAGCTTTTTAGAAAAGTAATATTTCAGGCATACTGTGAATAGAGTAAGTCAAATGTTTATAACTAGGAATACATTTTTCAATAGAAACTATGTAAGAAACAGTAGTTGGGATTTGGACCTAACCCATAAAGGCCTAAATGATTCATAAATAGAAATACGTGGTGAGATCTAATGCTGAACTTCCAGTTTAGGCCGTAATTGCTGAAATGAAGAACAGTAAAGCAGATTTGTGTCTTATTTAAGGGAAAGGAAAAGGAAAATCTGTCAAACTGCTGAGTGCTGGATTGCACAAGGTTAAATCCAAGATCAGTGACTGGGGGATCCTAATCCTCTAATTTCCCAAGCACTAGATTTTGTAGAAAACCATCTGCATTACCAGAATAGCATCTAGGATAGCTGTAGCAAATTCTCTGTTCCTTAACATTATGGCAGCCTTAACTCAAGGAAAGAACAAATTATTTCCCTTACTTATACAATTTCTAAGGTACATCATCAAGTAAAAAAGCACAATGCAAAGTAGTATGTCTATTATGCTAAAGTGAAAAACCCTTAACACTTGTTATTTTACACACATGCAAATATATATGTAGGAAAAATTCCTAGAGTTTTTTTATTAAAGCTATGTACATTTGTGATGTTGCTAGATTTTACATAATTGTTCTCTGTAAATATTGTATTAATTTAGGGTGCCACCAGTAATGTATAAGAATGCTGTTATATATCCAATTTTTGATCTTTGCCAATGTGATAGTTAAAAAACAGTATCTCAGTGTTAAATTTCTATCTGTCTAAATAGTGAGATTGAATATCTCTTTATCTGTTGAAATGCCATTCCATATCCTTTTCCAGGTTTTCTGTTAGGGTGTTGTAGGAATTATTTATAGATTAGGGACATTAGCCCTTTGTGATGATATGGGTAGCAAACTTTTTTTAATATACAGAAGCAACAATAAGCAGGTAACTAGTGACCAGTATATTGGACAACACAGGCTTGGAAGCAGACTGCTCAGTTTGCTGCTGACCCATATTTCTTCTGAATGGTGATTACCAAAGGGGTAGGATGGAGTATGTCTTTTGGAAATGATGTTCATTATTGTAGTTTATATCTGGAAAACACACAGAAAAACTTTATAACATAGCATTTTGAGAAAGTGAAACTTAATGAAATCTTAGCTGGTGTATAAGATTAAAAACAATCGAAAGTGTATTTTAAGAATGTGTTAATTTTCAAAATATATTGATTGTTGTGAGAAATCACAAAGCTGTTTTAAAATGAATGCCTCTCTAGTATTCTCATTCTTTCCACTAGGTTACCACCAAAGAACATGATATTCTAGGGGCTCCAGTTTCCGAAGCTGAAAAATACCAGAATACTCACCAGCTAGAACAAGAAGTGAGAAATCAAGATAAACTAATCTCTACACTGAAATTACAGGTTACATTTATTTTATATACTTATTTCCCTGAATTAGTTTGGGGTGGGGCCTATTTTAAAATAAGAAGATGGAGAATCAGTACTAATTCACTGCTCATTTAAGTCTTATGGATCTAAAACCACTCCATTTTATCTTAACCATTTTAGTATACATAGATTTAGAGTCACTGAATGCACACTATGTGCCAAGGGTTGTATCTGGTGCTTTCAAGTCCATAATCTTTCTTAATCCTGCCAATCCTGTGAAATAGTGATGTTATTTCCATTTTATAGACATTGAAGCTGACATTCCAAGGGTTGAAGAATTATGATGTTTGAGTAACGAGTGACAGAGCTAGGATTTCTCTGAACTCCTAAGTTAGGCTTTGAATCCAGGTCTCTGAATTCCACAATGAGTATTGTTTCTTTTCTCTTGGTGCTTGATGTGGTATAGCTATTAAAGGCTACTAAAAGAAACGTCCACTCTAGGAACATGGAGTAGACTTACTTTTTCCTATTCCTCACACTAAGTACAGCTAAAAACACTGAACATAATGTGTAAAACAAACATAACATTCTGAAAGGAGGGGTAAGAAAGGAAGACTGTCTAGGGATCTCAACAAACAGTGAACAACACATTAGTAAATTCTTGGATCTTTGTTTTACTCTATATATCCCAGACAGAGTGCTGGAAAAACTGACACCTGAAAATAACCATAGGTGTGCAGACAAAAGTCTCAGAAGAGCCACCCCTCTGTAGTCAAAGGATTAGGAAAGGGGCAACCTAGCAAGGCAGATTGATTTTAGACAGTAATTGTCTGCTCTGAGTAAACACCATGGAAAAAACTGTAGCCCCATTCTTGTCAGCCAAAGCTGAACAAAGAGCCTGGACTTCAACTCTTGCTGGTGTGTAACAAGGAGCCTTAGCTGCACTTAATGCCCCCAATCCTAGGCCTCCCTAAGCCAAGCCCTGGTGGTATGAAAGACATACGAGTGGGGAGCCAAGACTCTTGTGCCCACCAGGCAGTAGGGAAGTCTCCAACCCTATAGTGTCAGTGGAGATTACATGGGTAACCTAGGCATGTACCACTGCCTGGTAGTGAGAGGTGCCTGCTTTCATCCTTGCTGGGATGTTATCAGAGGAGACCTAATGCAGAGTCAGGATATTTACCACCCCAGCAGTAACAAGTCCACCCACTCACACTGGCAGCTGGGGACATGTGGAAGCAGCAGCAAGGTGCCTCTGTTCTTCATGTCTGTGGTGGTATCAGCAGAGGCCTAGTGAGAAGCTGAACTTCCATCTCTGCCTAGCAGTAATAAGGAGCTCTCTCCTCCCAGGTGTCAGTAGAAGCCTATTGGAGAAATTGGACTTCCACCCCCACTTAGCAGTAACAAAGCAGTGCCCAGGTTTTCTACCTGGAGCACTGTCACAGGAGCATACTAAAACATGAGCCAGAGTCTTCAAATATTTGCAGTTCTCAATAAAAAAAAATCTCTCCTCATTCCAATAATCAAGAAAATGTCAACTTCAATGAAAAAAAACATTCAAGAGATGCCAGCACAGAGGTGAATCAGATATAATTATCTGGTAAGGATTTTATATCAGCTATCATATAAATGCTTCAATAAGCAATTCTGAGCATGTTTGAAACAAAAAAACAGAAAAACTTAGAGAAATAAGATGTAAAGGAGAACCAAATGGAAGTTTGGAAGCAACCAAGATGTTCTTTATTAAGTAAATGGATAAGCGAATGGTGGTACATCCACACATTGGAATATTATTCATTGAAAAAAAGAAATGAGTTATAAAGCCACAAAAAGACATGAAAGAACTTTGAAAGCATGGTGCTAAATGAAAAAGTCAGTCTGAAAATGTGATTCCAACTATATGACCTTCTGGAAATGACAAAACATAGAAACAGAAACATCACTGATTGCCAGGGATTTGGAGAGAGGGAAGGGTAATGAAGCATAGGGAATTTTTTGGATAGTGAAATTATTCTGTATAACAGTAATAATGGATAACTGTCATTTAACATTTGTCAAAATCCATAAACTCTACAACCCAAAGAGTGAACCTTAATATAAACTGTAGGCTTTGGTTAATAATAATTTATCAATGTTGGTTCATCAGTTGTGACAAATGTACCACACTAATACAAGATGTACATAAGCTGTGGAAGAGAATGGGTATGTGGGAACTTTCTGTATTCTACTGATCAACTTTTCTGTAAATCTAAAACTCCTCTAAAAAAATTAAGTGTATTAAAAAAATTCATGGGAGAAAATATTACAAATCAAATATCTGGGAAGGGATTAATATCCAGAATGTATAAAGAACTGTTACAGCTCAACAACAAACAAACAAAAACAACCCAATTCAAAAATGGATGAAGGACTGAATAGACTCCAGAGAAGATGTACAAATTGCCAACAAGCATATGAAAAGACGTTCAACATCACCAACCATTAAGGAAATGCAAATCAAAGCCACATGATATATATGCTATATCACTTCACACCCATTAGGATGGCTATTATCAAAAAAACAGAAAATAACAAGTGTTAGAATATGGAGAAACTGGAGCTCTTGTGCATTGCTGGTGGGAATGTAAGATGTTGCAGCCATGGTGGAAAAAACTTTTGGAGATTCTGAAAAAGTCAAATATAGAATTATCATATGATCCAGATATTCCACTCCTAGGTATATCCCCAAAGGTTGAAAAGCAGAAATTCAAACAAATAATTGTATAACAGTGTTTATAACAGTATTATTCATAATAGCCAAAAGATTGAAACAACTCATCCATCAATGTCCATTAACAGATGAATGGATAAACAAAAAGTGGTATGTACATGCAATAGCATATTATTCAACCTTAAAAGGAGTGAAATTCTGATTTGAGTCTACAACAAGGATGAGCTTGAAAACATGCTAAATGAAATAAGCCAGGCACAGAAGGACAAATAATGTATCTTCCACTTATATGAAGTGCCTAGAAAAGGCAAGTTCATAGGGAGAAAGTTATTACTTAATGGGTACAGAATTTTTGTTTGAGATGAACAAGTTCTGGAAATGGATATAGGATGGTTGCCCAACATTGTCAATGTACTTAATATCATCAAATTGTATACTTTAAAAAATGGTTAGAATGGTAAATTTTATGATACATGTATTTAACACAATCAAAAAAGTTAAAAAAATACAGTAACAAATTAAAACTCATTGTAACCAAAACAGAATTGAGAGAGGAATGAGTAAGTGAACATGAGAATAGAAAAATAGAAATAACCTAATCATACAACAGAAAATAGATTTAAAAAGGTGAACAGAGGCTCAGGTATAGGTTGGACTATAACAGAAAATGCTAATATTTGGAGTCCCAGTAAGAGAGAGTGGGGCTGAAAAAGTATTAAAATAAATAATAGCTAATTAGCCTGCAAATTTGGCAAAAGACATAAAATAGATTTTAAAAAGTGAGTATTTACCTTCTAGGAATCTCTCAAAGAAATCCATGTCAAGACAGTTCAGTCAAATTTCTGAAAACAAAAGACAAAAAAAAGTCCTGATAGTAACTAGAGAAACCATTTTTTACCTATAGGGGAGCACCAGTTCAAATGATATCAAATCGGAAACCATGGAAGTAGATGGAAGAAAGTGGTACATTTTTCAAGTGCTGGAGGAAAAGAGCTGTTGATTCAGTATTCTCTATCTGGTGTAAGTATCCTTTGGAAATGAAGGGAAAATCAAGACATTCTTAGATGAAGAAAACTAAGAAAATTGGTTGCCAGCAGAGGTACCTAAAAGGATAGCTAATGGAATTTTTAGGAAGACATGTTTATCCTGACACCAAAAAGATGATTCAGAAAAGAAAAAATTGTTGATTTCGGCTTCATTAAAAATTTAAGTTTTTTTTGCTCTGTGAACACCCCATTATTAGGATGAAAGGGCAAACTACAAACAATGTTGCTGCCAGAGGAATCGTATCTAGAACCATGAAGAATTATCAAAATTCGGCAGTGAAAAGCATACAGTCCAACTAAAAAATGAACAAAAGACATGAAGAGATATTTCACAGAAACATATGTGGTTGATGAATGGCACATAAAAAGATGTTCATCCTGAGTGCTGAGATTCAAGATGGTGGCATGAGAGGTGAGACAGAGAACTCCTCCCACAACCACATATAATACAAAAATATAGTTAATATAACTAATCCTAAAAATGAAACAGGAAAGAAGGCTGTGCCAGACTGTATACATGTGGAGAACAGAGCAGACCTCACAAAGCAGGTAACATACCAAAGCCTTGATCCAGTGGGACCCAAGCCCTTTCCCCAACCCAGCTCACTGACAGGAGAAAGAGAAACATAGTGGGGAGTGGGTGGAAGCCTAGGACTGCTGAACACCTAGCCCTGGAGATCTGCTTTGGGAGTACAAACCTACATTAAATGGTGCTCTGAAGATTAGTGAGGTTGGAAACCTAAGACAGGTGAAATACTTGGAGAGACTGAGATTCCAGCCATTTGTGGAGGACGGGATCCACATCCAGCCGCTCTGGAACAAAGGAAAGGCAGCAGTCTGAGAGGCTTCCTAGCAGCTAGAGGGGCGGGGTATGCACGGAGCTTGCCCTGCACGGAGCTTGTTGCATGGGAAAAGGGATAGGTGGACAAGGTTGTTTGGGCAGACTCCGCCCAGCAGGTTGGGAACTTTCAGGGGCTTCAGGTACTCCACCCCCCTGGCTGGCTACTCATATCTGAGACCCTCCACTGTGATACGCAGCCTGCTGCACCTCCCTCCTGGCCTGCTGGCACTGGCTCACAAATCGGCAGTCTCTGCTCTGGCGTCAGGCCAGCCAGAGGGAGGCCCCACCTACAGCAGCTACAAAGCAAAGCACAAAGGCTTACACCTGTTTGCTGGGCCCACTGGTTCTGACAGTGGAGACAGGCACTGCAGCCAGGAAGCAGGAAACAGCTCTTCCCACCCCCAGGCACCAGTGCTGATTCCCTGTGACCCCCGACATCACTCCAGGGGCTGAGCAGCACCAGAGACTAGAGCTTCTGGACAATAGAGGGTGCCACTTACAAATATGAAATATCAAAGGAACCTGGTTAAAACCAAAATCTGACAAACACCAGAAAAAGGGCCAAATGAAACTGAACTCACCAATCTTTCTGAAACAGAGTTCAAAATAAAAATTAAAAACATGCTCATGGAGGTACAGAAAAATATTCAAGAACTCAGGGGTGAATTTAGGATGCAGATTCAATCATTAGGAAATTCCATATCTGAAATGAAACATACAATGAAGGGATTTAAAAGTAGATTAGATATAGTAGAAGAGACGGTAAATGGAATAGAAATTAGAGAAGAGGAATACAAAGAAGCTGAGACACAGAGAGAAAAAAGGATCTCTAAGAATGAAATATTGAGAGAACTGTGGGACCAATCCAAATGGAAAAACATTTGCATTATAGAAGAACCAGAAGAAGAAGAAGAGAGAGAAAAAGGGATAGAAAGTGTCATTGAGTAGGTAATTTTCTGAAAACTTCCCCAATCTGGGGAAGGATATAGTCTCTCAGGCCATGGAGGTGCACAGATCTCCCAACAAAAGGGATCCAGGGAAGACAACACTAAGATATATAATAATTAAAATGGCAAAGATCAAGGATAAGGACAGACTTTTAAAAGCAGGTAGAGAGAGAGAGAAAAGATCACATACAAAGGAAAACCCATCAGGCTATCATCAGACTTCTCAACAGAAACCTTACAGGGCATAAGGGAGTGGCATGATATATTTAATGCAGTGAAGCACTAGGGCCTTGAAACAAGACTACTCTACCTGGAAATATTGTCAATTAATTTGAAGGAGGAATTAAACAATTTTCAGATAAGCGAAAGCTGGGAGAGAACCTCCCACAAACCTTCTCGACAGTGCATTTTGGAGGGACTGCTATAGATGGAAGTGTTCCTAAAGCTAAATAGCTGTCATCAGGGGGAATAAAACTACAGTAAAGAAAGTAGAACAATTACTTACTAAGAAGCTGGAAATCAAATCAACTACCCCCGAAGTCAATCAAGGGATAGACAAAGAGTACAGAATATGATACCAAATAGAAAAAGAATGGTGGAGGAAAAAAAAAGAATGTTTAGGTTATGTTTGTAATACCATACTAAGTGAGTTAAATTAGACTGTTAGATAGTAAGGGAATTACCCTTGAACCTTTGGTAACCACACATCTAAAGCCTGCAGTGGCAATACATACATACCTATCGATGACCACTGTAACTGAAAATTGTCTGACTACACCAATCAAAAGACGTAGAGTCACTGAATGGATAAAAAAGCAAGACCTGTCTATATGCTGCCTACAAGAGATTCACTTCAAAACCCAAAGACATATACAGATTGAAAGTAAAGGATGGAAAAAGATATTTCATGCAGCTAATAGGGAGAAAAAAGCAGGAGTTGCAGTACTTGTATCAGACAAAATAGACTTCAAAACAAAGAAAGTAACAAGACATGAAGGATATTACATAATGATAAAGGTGTCAGTCCAACAAGAGGATATAACTATTATAAATATCTATGCACCAAACACAGGATCACCTACGTACGTGAAACAAATACTAACAGAATTAAAGGGGAAAATAGAATGCGATGCATTCATTTTAGGAGACTTCAACACACCACTCCAAAGGACAGATCAACCAGAGAGAAAATGAGTAAAGAGACAGTCACTGAACAATGTATTAGAACAGATGGACCTATCAGACATCTACAGAACACTCCATCCAAAAGCAATAGGATACACCTTTTCAAGTGCACATGGAACATTTTCAAGAATAGATCATATATTGGGCCACAAAAAGAGCCTCAGTAAATTCAAAAAGTTTGAAATTGTATCAATCAGCTTATCCAACCACAAAGGTATGAAACTAGAAATAAATTACACAAAGAAAATGAAAAAACCCACAAACACATGGAGGTTTAATAACATGCTCCTAAATAATCAATGGATCAATGACCAAATAAAAACAGATCAAGCAATATATGGAGAAAAATGACAACAGTAATTCAACACCGCAAAATCTGTGGGAAGCAGCAAAGGCTGTGCTAAGAGGAAAGTATATTGCAATACAGGCCTACCTCAGGAAAGAAGAACAATCCCAAATGAAGTGTAAACTCACAATTAAGAAAACTAGAAAAGGAAGAACAAATGAGGCCCAAAGTCAGTAGAAGGAGGGACATAATAAAGATTGGAGAAGAAATAAACAAAATTGAGAAGAATAAAATAAAAGAAAGAATCAATGAAAGCAGGAGCTGGTTCTTTGAGAAAATAAACAAAAAAGATTAACCCCTAGCCAGACTTATCACGAAAAAAAGAGAGTCTACACACATGAACAGAATCAGGAATGAGAAAGAAAAATCACAGACACCACTGAAATATAAAGCATTATGAAAGAATACTATGAAAAATTCTATGCTAAAAAACTGGATAACCTAGAAAAAATGGACAACTTTCTAGAAAAATACAACCTTCCAAGACTGACCCTGGAAGAAATAGAAAATCTGAATGGATCAATTACAGCAATGAAATTGAATTGGTAATCAAAAAACACATAAGAACAAAACCGCTGGACCAGATGGTTTCACTGCTAAATTTTATCAAACATTTAGTGAAGACCTAATATCCATAGTCCTTAAAGTTTTCCAAAAAATAGAAGAGGGGGGAATACTCCCAAACTCATTCTACGAGGCCAACATCACTCTACTACCAAAACTAGGCAAAGACACCACAAAAAAAGAAACTTAAGACCAATATCCCTGATGAACATAGATGCAAAAATACTCAACAAAATATTAGCAAACCGAATTCAAAAATACATTAGAAAGATCATCCATCATGATCAACTGGGATTCATCCCAGGGATGCAAAGATGGTACAACATTTGAAAATCCATCAGCATCATCCACCACATCTACAAAAAGAAGGACAAAAACCACATGATCATCTCCATAGATGCTGAAAAAGCATTTGACAAAATTCAAAATCCATTCATTATAAAAACTCCCAACAAAATGGGTATAGAGGGCAAGTACCTCAACATAATAAAGGCCATATATGACAAACCCACAGCCAACATCATACTTAACAGCAAGAAGCTGAAAGCTTTTCCTTTAAGATCTGGAACAAGACAAGGATGCCCACTCTCCTCAGTTTTATTCAACATAGTTCTGGAGGTCCTAGCCATGGCATTCACACAACACAAAGAAATAAAAGGCATCCAGATTGGCTAGGAAGAAGTCAAACTGTCTCTGTTTGCAGATGACATGATATTTTACACAACAAACCTTAAAGATTCCACTCCAGAACTATTAGATCTAATATCTGAATTCAGCAAAGTTGTGGGTCCAAAATTAATAAACAGAAATCTGTTTCATTCATATATACTAACGATGAACTAGCAGAAAGAGAAATCAGGAAAACAGTTCCATTCACAATCTCATCAAAAAGAATAAAATACCTGGAATAAACCTAATCAAGGAAGTGTAAGTCCTATACCTGGAAAACAACAAGACAGTGATGAGAAAAATTAAAGAAGATACTAATAAATGGAAACACATTCCATGCTAATGGTTAGGAAGAATTAATATTGTCAAAATGGCCATCCTGCCTAAAGCAGTCTACAGATTCAGTGCAATCCCTATTAAAATACTAACAGCATTCTTCAATGAACTGGAAGAAATAGTTCTAAAATTCATATGGAGCCACAGAAGACCCCGAATAGCCAAAGCAATCCTGAGAGGGAGGAATAAAATGGGGGGAATTATGCTTCCTGTCTTCAAGCAGTACTACAAAGCCACAGTATTCAAGACAATTTGATGCTGTCATAAGAACAGATCCATAGACCAATGGAACAGACTAGAAGCCCAGATAGAAACCCAATCATGTAAGGTCAATTAATATACGATGAAGGAGCCAAGGATATACAGTGGGGAAATGACAGCCTCTTCAATAGCTGGTGTTGGCAAAACTGGACAGCTACATGCAAGAGAATGAAACTGGATTATTGTCTAACCCCATACACAAAATAAACTCGAAATGGATCAAAGATGTGAATGTAAGTCATGAAATGATAAAACTCTTACAACAAAACAAAGCAAAAATCTCTTGAATGTAAACATGAGCAACTTCCTGAATGCATCTCCTTGTGCAAGGGAATCAATATAAAAAATGAACAAATTGGACTACATCATGCTGAAAAGCTTCTGTCCAGCAAAGGACACTATCAGCAGAACAAGAAGGCATCCTATAGTATGGGAGAATATATTTGTAAGTGACATATCTGACAAGGGGTTAACATCCAAAATGTATGAAGAACTCATATGCCTCAAGACCCAAAAAGTAAATAACCCTTTTAAAAAATGGGCAGAGAATATGAACAGACAGTTTTCCAAAGAAGTAATTCAGATACATGGCCAACAGATACATGTGAAGATGCTCCACATCACTAATTATGAGATCAGGGAAATGCAAATTAAAACCACAGTGAGATATCCCCTCACACCAGTTAGAATGGCCAACATTGAAAGGAATAGGAAAAACCAATGCTGGTGAAGATGTGGAGAAAGGGGAACCCTCCTACACTGCTGGTGGGAATGTAAACTAGTTCATCCATTGTGGAAAGCAAAAGGGAGGTTCCTCAAAAAAACCAAAAGTAGAAATACCATTTGACCTGGGAACTCCACTCTGAGGAATTTACCCAAGGAAAACAACTTCTCAGATTCAAAAAGGCATATGCACTCCTGTGTTTATCGCAGCACTGTTTACAATAGCCAAGATATGGAAGTAATCTAAGTGTCCATCAGTAGATGAATGGATAAAGAAGAGGTGGTACATACACATAATAGAATAGTATTCAACCATAAGAAAGAAACAGATCCTAGCATTTGCAACTACATGGATGGAGCTAAAGGGTATTATGCTCAGTGAAATAAGTCAGGCCGAGAAAGACTACTACCAAATGATTTCCCTCATTTGTGGAGAATAACAACGAAACATTAACTGAAGGAACAAAATAGCAGCAGACTCACAGACTCCAAGAAGGAACTAGTGGTTACCAAAGGAGTGGGTGGGTGAGGATGGGTGGGTAGGGAGGGAGAGGGGAATTGTGGGGTATCATGATTGGTGGACATGGTGTATGTGGAGTCACGGGAAAGATAGTATTGCTAAGACAAATAGGGACTCTGTGGCATCTTACTACACTGATGTACAGTGACTGCAATGGGGTATGGGGGGACTCGATAATAAGGGTGATTGTAACAACCACATTGGTTTTCTTGTGAAACCTTCTTAAGAGTGTGTATCAATGATACCTTAATAAAAAAAATACCTTCTGGGAAAAAAAAGATGTTCATCCTTTGTAAACATGGGAAATTCAAATTAGGACCATTATGAAATACTAATGCGTATCTATAAGAGCACTAAAATAAATAATAATACCAAATTCTGACAAAGATAAGGAGAACTTGGGTCACTCATACATTGTGTGGGAATGAAAAACAGTACAACCACTCTGGAAAATTGTTTATTTCTTATGAAAGTAAGTATGCACTTACCAAGCAATCCAGCAGTTGTATTCCTGGACATTTATTTTGGAGAAAAGATAACTTATGCCCACTCAAAAACATGTATAAAATCGTTTTTAGCAGCTTTATTTGTTATAGCCAAAAACTTGAAACAACTAAATTTTCCCTTCATCAGTGAGTGATTAAACTAACTGTGGTAATCCATACCATGGAATATTGCTCATCAATAAGAAGGAATGAACTGTTCATTCATATAACTTGGCAGACTTCAAGGCATTGTGCCAAGTGAAAAAGCCGTTGTCAAAAAACTACATACTGTGATCTTTATCACATGACTTAATTTTTATTACATTTTTGAAATGAAAAAATTGTTGACATTAGTAGTTGCTAAGAGTTAAAGGTGGGGAGGGATAGCACGTAAATATAAAGGGGTAACAGGAGCTCCATCTTTGTGGTCATGGAATAGTCTTTACCTCACCGAGGTGATAGTTACAGCAGTCTGCACATATGATAAAATGGTATAGAAAAACATGCACACATTGTTAATGTGAAATCTCTGGCTTTGATAATGCACAGTGATGATTTAAGATGTATTTAATGTCTTCTTTGGGGAAGCTGGGTTAAGGCCACAAGAGATCTCTGTACTATATTTACAACTTCCTGTGAGTTCATAGTTACTTCAAAATAAACTTTTTTTTTTTCACCCTACTTTTTGAGTACCTAGTACCGGTGAGAAATTTTACTGGAACTTTTATTTCTAACTACACCCTGAAAATTACAACTTTTTTCTCCACTGAACATTGAGACTCAGGAAGCTTCCATTTATTTTTTCTGAAATCAGATAAATCCCTTAGGATCAAGAAAATATGGTGCATTGCCCAAGGTTAACTAACTGGTAAAAAACTGTACCAGGATTAAGTCAGCCTGCCTAAGCACCAAGCCCACATCCTTTCTGCTTCTCTAAGTGAACTGCCTCTTCTAAGTATTTGTGTCTTGAAATTGAGTAAGGCTTGATGGCAGGTGGGGGAGTGTTCATTTTTTTATATAATGTATTTTATTCATTTAAAAATAATTTGAAATATGGGTGAATCTAGTAACCATATTGTTTTTCATGTGAAGCCTTCATAGGAGTGTTTATCAATGATACCTTAATAAAAAAATAATTTGAGCAGTATGTGCTACATATATAATGAACCATACAGAAAGGAGAGTTGTGTTGATACAGAAATTAGAGATCTATCTCTAAAGTTGTTTAGAATTTAATGCAAGGGGCAGGGAAATAAATGATTGTAATGCATCTTATAAAATATTAAGAAAACTAAATAAGAGACTTTATTGGAGCACCAAAAGGAGAAGCATTTAACCTGTCCCAGTATAGTCGGAGGTTAGTGAACATTTTTAGTGCGCTCTTGTTGCTCATAAATATGGCCATGAACAAAGAAAGACATACAGATAGATAAATTGAAGTTTATGTTTGCTTATCCCCTATTCTATAGTTTAAAACAATACTAGTAATGAAAATAGCTTAGATAATAAGAGTAGGGGAAAAAGAAACTTAGGGAAAGCATAGGATAAGAATAGACAGACAGGAAATCATTACACACTATTTCCATACTGGTTGAGGGAGGCTGCAGGCTGGCTTTAAAATTATTGGAGGCAAAGGCAAAAAGGAAATTTTAGTTAAATAATTCCTGGTCCATAGTGTAAGAACAAACCAGGTCTCCAAAAAATAATATGTTTTCCTGAAATTGAGACTTGAGCAAAGTTTCCATTGGGAATTCTTACAAAGAGGGCTCTGGGACATAGTATATAATATTTGCAACAACTTCCCTAGTATAGCTTTTAAAATGAGTTTAGTGAGATTGTTTCCTACAGCATGTCTGGAGCTTAAGTATATTTTGGGGATGGTGAAAAGTTAGGCTGAACAGGTCAGTACAGCTGGGATCACAAATGGCATTTTTTCATCCTATTCTCAGTGTGATGAAGCACCATATGGTTTCAAGAGTCATTTCAAATTTGCATTTTCAAAAAATTTGTATTTGTGTTTGGGAAGAAGGCCAAAAGAGAAGAGAGTAGGAGATACTGCTGAAATTCAGGCCAGTTGTAATGAAAGACTTAACTAAGGAAATAAGTGCACTTACAGTTCCCCTTTTTGATTTTTTAAAAATTCTTGAAATTTTTTCTTTTCCTGGGTTTGACTATTTCAACTCTTTACCTCTAAATCCTGCAAGGTAGTGTCCCTTACAAAATGCCAAAGGGAGTGTTGGATTAAAATAATGGCTTTTACCATGCTTATTGGTATGTATTTACTGAATGTAGTATATTAAATATAATTCGTGACCTTTATGATATTTACTTATATAGTGGTAAATTATAGATAACATTTATATCTTTAAAGAAAACTTTGTTCATTTTGATGATTCTGAAAAAGCTATCTGTATAGTTATTTCCAAAGGGCAAGGTCAGGGCAAGAATAATGTTAGAACTAAGAATAACATTAGATAAGGGATATAGCAATTCTAGAAGCTCCTTAAAGACCGAGACTGTTTTTTCTTCTTTTTTACATCTTCTGCAGGATGCCAACACAGTGCCTTGAATATAGTAGGTGCTCAATAAATGTTTATTAAATATACAATGAGAGACAGATACTATGGAAAAGACCTTTGTGCCACCACCTTATATCATAGATGTTTCTGTTCTGGCACTTAACATACTGTATTTGTATTTCCTCAAGTAACAGTATATTCTCTAAGGATAGGTCCCTAACCTATCTTGTATCTTTGTGATTTAACGTAGTTCCTGATATATAATCATTGTCTAATGCATGAAATATATTTTTTTTCCTTTAAAGGCATTTGGATACCTTTGTGATAGAAAAGGCCCTTTTCTTCATCCTTTGATGATTTGATAGTGGGCTGGGAAGGAAAGCTGTGGTCCTCCATTTTAGTCAGCAAATACCTGATTGATTTGATATTTAGCTTAGTCATGTAAGTTACTGATACATTTATTCAAAAGGACTTTCTTCTGAAGAGTTAACATTTTGATAATAATTAGAAATTTAATTCTAAAGACTTCCTAATTGATGGTATTGCTAAAATTAAATAATTTCAAGACCATGGTTTCTTTTTTGCAAATATTTGGCCAATTTTCTGTCTGGTTAAAAATCAATAGAAATTTTTTATTAACTGTAAATTGTCTTTCAAGATATAGCTGTAAATCTTCAAATTTTCATTTAATGTATTTCAGATAGGAAATACATTCACATGGTACCAAATTCAGAAAACAAAAATATATAGTTAAGTCTCTTTGCCAGGGAAGCAACCTCCCTTCCTAATTCCAGTCACCTAGTTGTTTTCCTCAGAGGGAAGCTAAGTAAATATTTTAATGTGATTATTTTCCTTCTAATTATAACAGATTGAAGATCTCAAACAGACAAATCATGGCTTGGAAGAATATGTTAGGAAACTCTTGGATAGTAAAGAGGTGGTAAGCAGTAAAGTAGATGATTTAACCAGCCACAATGAGCATCTTTGTAAAGAATTGATTAAAATTGACCAACTAGCAGAGCAACTAGAAAAAGAGAAAAATTTTGTGGTGGATACCGCCGACAAGGAACTTGAAGAAGCAAAGGTATTATGTTTACCACTGACCAGGACTTTTTTTTTTAAATTATTGAAGTATAATTGACATGCAATGTCTATTCTGAGGATTAATTTATACAATTGACCCTTGAACAACATGGATTTGAACTATGTAGGTCTACTTACATGTGAATTTGTTTCAGTAAGTGCAGTACCTATCATTGGATGCAAGGCAGCAGATTCCCCAAGCAATGAGGTTGATAGAAATGGAAAAGGAAAACCAGCCATGTAAGGACTGAACTCACAACCTTGGGGTTCTTAGCCCTAGCCTAGGGTGTTAACTGAGCTAACCAGCCTTCATCAGGACCAGAGAGAAATGCTGGAATCTGAGAGGAGCGTGGAGCAGAGAAGCTGAGGCTGGGATCAGGCAATTCAGAAGGAGGAGGCAGGAAACTTTGCCCCTTCAATATTTCTTAGTTTTCTTTTAATGCTTTAAATAATTTTTTTAAAGTTTTTAATCTTGCTGAAAATTCTTTGTTCTATTTTGAGGTAGGGTTGACTTGTCCTTTGTTACCCATTTGAAATACAATTTTAACAGCTACTAAATTCTCATACATGCATGGATTTGTTCCTGGACTGTTTGGTTTCACTGATTAATTTGCCATTTTCTATGTCACTACCACATTATTTTAATTGCTTTTGGCTTTATGATATTTTGATAAACATTTTATTTGATTGGGTTTTATAGTTTGCCACGAAATTTAGAAACTAGGAATTTAAGTGCAATTTTAAAATGAAGACAGTTCATTTCTCATTGCTGCCTAATGGCTTATAAGCAAGATACAGAATATATTTGAAAGCCAAAAAGCAAACGAATGAATTCCTAAATGATAATGTGTGGCTGTGCTTATTCATCTTGATTTTATTAGTCACCAAATTAGTAAATTATATCTGTAGTAAGATAGTTTCCCAAAGCTAATTGTTGTTACGTGTTATTTCTTAAACACCCTTTCAATGTACTCTTGATAGCATAAAATAAAGCATATTATATGCTATTCTTGGTAGCATATGATAAAGCACTTAAATGATCAGGCTGAGAACATAGTGTTACTGAAGATATTATTTGTTACAGTAATTTGAAATTTAGGAGCCTACCTAATGAACTCTAGGATAGTATTTGCTTATATGCAGTGATCTCACATATTTACACTATGTAAAGACTAAGTATGTCTAAATTAGTGAAAAGTCTGAATAAAGGCATATTTAAATACAAGAAGTTTATTACTTTAACATAAACACACAGTCCTCTTCAGCACTGTTGCTTGGAGGAGGTCCTAGGAGAATTACTTGAAAGAGAAGATAAGAATGGTTTGTTTTTTTTTTTTTTTTTTTTTTTTTTTTTTTTTGAGAGGGCATCTCTCATATTTATTGATCAAATGGTTGTTAACAACAATAAAATTCAGTATAGGGGGGTCAATGCTCAATGTACAATCATTAATCCATCTCAAGCCTAATTCTCGTCAGTCTCCAATCTTCTGAAGCATAACGAACAAGTTCTTACATGGTGAACGAATTCTTACAGAGTGAATAAATTCTTACATGGTGAACAGTACAAGGGCATTCATCACAGAAACTTTCGGTTTTGATCATGCAATATGACCTATAAACCATCAGGTCAAATATGAATATTCATTTGATTTTTGTACTTGATTTATATGTTGATCCCACATTTCTCCTATTATTATTATTATTTTTATTTTTAATAAAATGCTGAAGTGGTAGGTAGATGCAAGATAAAGGTAGAAAACATAGTTTAGTGCTGTAAGAAGGCAAATGTAGATGATCAGATGATCAGGTGTGTGCCTATGGACTAAGTATTAATCCAGGCTAGACAAGGGCAGCAAGACATCCACGGATGCAGAAGATTTCTCTCAAAGCAGGGGGGGTGAGGTTCTGAGCCTCACCTCTGTTGATCCCCAAATTCTCACCTGATGGCCCCCCTGCGACTGTGCCTGTCTTAGGTTGTTCCTCCCTTGAGGAATCTTACCCGTCTCTGGCTAACCAGTCATCTTCCGGGGCCATACAGGGAAATGTAAAGTTGGTAAGTGAGAGAGAAGCCATATTGTTTGCAAAGGTTAGCTTTTTACTTCTTTGCAGATTTATGCCCTGTGGCTTCTATGCCCAGCATTTGTCTCGAGGTATCTTTACCACCTGGAGGAATTATGATACTCGGTAAATTCGATATGAGGCACGAATTCTATTTAAGGTTTGTAATTAGGAAGGAAGAAGAAAAGCTATAGATGTAGCATATGAAGGAAACTTGGGAGGATTGATTATTTCTTTGACATATCTTCTTGTATAGTACCTTAAGTATGTATACGTTTTAAACTACTAACTAATTTGCACACACATATTAACATAATAGGAATACGGTGACATAAACAAAGCAAATCTATAATTACCAGCCATCTCCAGTGAAGCCAAGAAAACCATTTAGGCACCCTAGGCATTTGTGAAAATTTATCTATAATATGATGGATATTTTCCAACTGTACTTGAACCATCAGACAAATTAAAGCAGCCCATTTCTGGGATCTGTTCACATCCCATATGTTCTTTTAACCATAGATAGTCTATAGTCATGAGATTTTGGGGTGCTACAACTTGCACCCCTCCCAACTCCTGGTTGAGTTCCAACAGTACAGATCCAGTCAAATTCGTTGTCTCACTGTATGCACATGCCAGCCTAGACATCTCCCTCCTCCTTCTTATGGCAAGTCCAGGAGACGGTGGGCTGGATGCAGCCACAACCGCAGCATCGTCCGGATCCCTGGGGAGGCTTTTTGATGATCATCCCCCGGCACGAGTCCTCCAGAGAGTGCTGATGCCGGAAGCTCCTCCTCATATCGTATCTTATTTCATTTTCTGGGTATCCAAGCTAGGCCTTGATCTTCTGCGTAGAAACAAACAGACCCTTTGCCCACACTTTGACATGCCCTCTATACCACTGTGCAGAACTCATTGGAGGTCAGCACACAGTAACTGCTTTTTTTTTTTTTTTTTTTTAATTAAGAGAAAGGAATATTATCAGAAAAGAGTACCTCCATAGCTGATCATCTGACACCCTTTAAGTGATCAACATTAAGGATATTTAAAGCATGCGTTGATCTTTGATTTACCAATAGTTTTATCCTGTTAACGAGTAATCCCCTTTTCTTTCTTTCTTTTTTTTTTTTTTTTTTAAATTTTTAATCTACCCTTACATGAAGAATACTATGTTTACTATGCTCTCCCCTATATCAGGTCCCCCCTAACAACCCCATTACGGTTACTGTCCATCAGCTTAGCAAAATGTGGTAGAGTCACTACTTGTCCTCTCTGTGTTGTGCAGCCCACCCTCCCCTTTCTCCCTCCCCCCCATGCATGCTAATCTTAATACCCCCCTTCTTCCCCCCCCTTATCCCTCCCTGCCCACCCATCCTCCCCAGTTCCTTTCCCTTTGGTACCTGTTAGTCCATTTTTGGGTTCTGTAATTCTGCTGCTGTTTTGTTCCTTCAGTTTTTCCTTTGTTCCTATACTCCTCAGATGAGTGAAATCATTTGGTATTTCTCTTTCTCCACTTGGCTTATTTCACTGAGCATAATACTCTCCAGCTCCATCCATGTTGCTGCAAATGGTTGGATTTTTCCACTTCTTATGGCTGAGTAGTATTCCATTGTGTATATGTACCACATCTTCTTTATCCATTCATCTACAGATGGACATTTAGGTTGCTTCCAATTCTTGGCTATTGTAAATAGTGCTGCGATAAACATAGGAGTGCATCTGTCTTTCTCAAACTTGATTGCTGCGTTCTTAGGGTAAATTCCTAGGAGTGGAATTCCTGGGTCAAATGGTAGGTCTGTTTTGAGCATTTTGATGCACCTCCATACTGCTTTCCACAATGGTTGAACTAATTTACATTCCCACCAGCAGTGTAGGAGGGTTCCCCTTTCTCCACAGCCTCGCCAACATTTGTTGTTGTTTGTCTTTTGGATGGCAGCTATCCTTACTGGTGTGAGGTGATACCTCATTGTAGTTTTAATTTGCATTTCTCTGATAATTAGCGATGTGGAGCATCTTTTCATGTGTCTCTTGGCCATCTGTATTTCTTTTTTGGAGAACTGTCTGTTCAGTTCCTCTGCCCATTTTTTAATTGGGTTATTTGTTTTTTGTTTGTTGAGGCGTGTGAGCTCTTTATATATTCTGGACGTCAAGCCTTTATCAGATCTGTCATTTTCAAATATATTCTCCCATACTGTAGGGTTCCTTTTTGTTCTATTGATGGTGTCTTTCGCTGTACAGAAGCTTTTCAGCTTAATGTAGTCCCACTTGCTCATTTTTGCTGTTGTTTTCCTTGCCCGGGGAGATATGTTCAAGAAGAGATCACTCATGTTTATGTCTAAGAGGTTTTTGCCTATGTTTTTTTCCAAGAGTTTAATGGTTTCGTGACTTACATTCAGGTCTTTGATCCATTTTGAGTTTACCTTTGTATATGGGGTTAGACAATGGTCCAGTTTCATTCTCCTACATGTAGCTGTCCAGTTTTGCCAGCACCATCTGTTGAAGAGACTGTCATTTTGCCATTGTATGTCCATGGCTCCTTTATCAAATATTAATTGACCATATATGTTTGGGTTAATTTCTGGGGTCTCTAATCTGTTCCACTGGTCTGTGGCTCTGTTCTTGTGCCAGTACCAAATTGTCTTGATTACTATGGCTTTGTAGTAGAGCTTGAAGTTGGGGAGTGAGATCCCCCCTACTTTATTCTTCTTTTTCAGGATTGCTTTGGCTATTCGGGGTCTTTGGTGTTTCCATATGAATTTTTGAATTATTTGTTCCAATTCATTGAAGAATGTTGCTGGTAATTTGAGAGGGATTGCATCAAATTTGTATATTGCTTTCGGCAGGATGGCCATTTTGACGATATTAATTCTTCCTAGCCATGAGCATGGGATGAGTTTCCATTTATTAGTGTCCCCTTTAATTTCTCTTAAGAGTGACTTGTAGTTTTCAGAGTATAAGTCTTTCACTTCCTTGGTTAGGTTTATTCCTAGGTATTTTATTCTTTTTGATGCAATGGTGAATGGAATTGTTTTCCTGATTTCTCTTTCTATTGATTCGTTGTTAGTGTATAGGAAAGCTACAGATTTCTGTGTGTTGATTTTGTATCCTGCAACTTTGCTGTATTCCGATATCAGTTCTAGTAGTTTTGGAGTGGAGTCTTTAGGGTTTTTTATGTACAGTATCATATCATCTGCAAATAGTGACAGTTTAACTTCTTCTTTACCAATCTGGATTCCTTGTATTTCTTTGTTTTGTCTGATTGCCGTGGCTAGGACCTCCAGTACTATGTTAAATAACAGTGGGGAGAGTGGGCATCCCTGTCTGGTTCCCGATCTCAGTGGAAATGCTTTCAGCTTCTCGCTGTTCAGTATAATGCTGGCTGTGGGTTTATCATATATGGCCTTTATTATGTTGAGGTACTTGCCCTCTATTCCCATTTTGCTGAGAGTTTTTATCATGAATGGATGTTGAATTTTGTCAAATGCTTTTTCAGCATCTATGGAGATGATCATGTGGTTTTTGTCTTTCTTTTTGTTGATGTGGTGGATGATGTTGATGGATTTTCGAATGTTGTACCATCCTTGCATCCCTGGGATGAACCCCACTTGGTCATGGTGTATGATCCTTTTGATATACTGTTGAATTCTGTTTGCTAATATTTTATTGAGTATTTTTGCATCTACATTCATCAGGGATATTGGTCTGTAATTTTCTTTTTTGGTGGGGTCTTTTCCTGGTTTTGGTATTAGGGTGATGTTGGCTTCATAGAATGAGTTTGGGAGTATTCCCTCTTCTTCTATTTTGTGGAACACTTTAAGGAGAATGGGTATTATGTCTTCTCTGTGTGTCTGATAAAATTCCGAGGTAAATCCGTCCGGCCCCGGGGTTTTGTTCTTGGGTAGTTTTTTGATTACTGTTTCAATTTCTTTGCTTGTAATTGGTTTGTTTAACTTTTGTGTTTCTTCCTTGGTCAGTCTTGGGAGGTTGTATTTTTCTAGGAAGTTGTCCATTTCTTCTAGGTTTTCCAGCTTGTTGGCATATAGGTTTTCATAGTAGTCTTTAATAATTCTTTGTATTTCTGTGGAGTCTGTTGTGATTTTTCCATTCTCATTTCTGATTATGTTGATTTGTGTTGACTCTCTTTTTCTCTTAATAAGTTGGGCTAGAGGCTTATCTATTTTGTTTATTTTCTCAAAGAACCAGCTCTTGGTTTCGTTGATTTTTGCTATTGTTTTATTCTTCTCAATTTTGTTTATTTCTTCTCTGATCTTTATTATGTCCCTCCTTCTGCTGACTTTAGGCCTCATTTGTTCTTCTTTTTCCAGTTTTAATAATTGTGATGTTAGACTATTCATTTGGGATTGTTCTTCCTTCTTCAAGTGTGCCTGGATTGCTATATACTTTCCTCTTAAGACTGCTTTCGCTGCATCCCACAGAAGTTGGCGCTTAGTGTTGTTGTTGTCATTTGTTTCTATATATTCCTTGATCTCTATTTTGATTTGTTCATTGATCCATTGATTATTTAGTAGCATGTTGTTAAGCCTCCATGTGTTTGTGAGCCTTTTTGTTTTCTTTGTAGAATTTATTTCTACTTTCATACCTTTGTGGTCTGAAAAATTGGTTGGTAGAATTTCAATATTGTGGAATTTACTGAGGCTCTTTTTGTGAGCTAGTATGTGGTCTATTCTGGAGAATGTTCCATGTGCACTTGAGAAGAATGTATATCCTGTTGCTTTTGGATGTAAAGTTCTATAGATGTCTATTAGGTCCATCTGTTCTAGTGTGTTGTTCAGTGCCTGTGTGTCTTTACTTATTTTCTGCCCGGTGGATCTATCCTTTGGGGTGAGTGGTGTGTTGAAGTCTCCTACAATGAATGCATTGCAGTCTATTTCCCTCTTTAGTTCTGTTAGTATTTGCTTCACATATGCTGGTGCTCCTGTATTGGGTGCATATATATTTAGAATGGTTATATCCTCTTGTTGGACTAAGCCCTTTATCATTATGTAGTGGCCTTCTTTATCTCTTGTTACTTTCTTTGTTTTGAAGTCTATTTTGTCTGATATTAGTACTGCAACCCCTGCTTTCTTCTCACTGTTGTTTGCCTGAAATATGTTTTTCCATCCCTTGACTTTTAGTCTATGCTTATCTTTGGGTTTAAGGTGAGTTTCTTGTAAGCAGCATATAGATGGGTCTTGCTTTTTCATCCATTCTATTACTCTATGTCTTTTGATTGGTGCATTAAGTCCATTTACATTTAGGGTGACTATTGAAAGATATGTACTTATTGCCATTGCAGGCTTTAGATTCGTGGTTACCAAAGGTTCAAGGTTAGCTTCTTTAGTATCTTACTGCCTAACTTAGCTCGCTTATTGAGCTGTTATATACACTGTCTGGAGAGTCTTTTCTTCTCTCCCTTCTTATTCCTCCTCCTCCATTCTTCATATGTTGTGTGTTTTGTTCTGTGCTCTTTTTAGGGGTGCTCCCATCTAGAGCAGTCCCTGTAGGATGCCCTGTAGAGGTGGTTTGTGGGAAGCAAATTCCCTCAGCTTTTGCTTGTCTGGGAATTGTTTGATCCCACCATCATATTTAAATGATAGTCGTGCTGGATACAGTATCCTTGGTTCAAGGCCCTTCTGTTTCATTGCATTAAGTATATAATGCCATTCTCTTCTGGCCTGTAGGGTTTCTGTTGAGAAGTCTGATGTTAGCCTGATTGGTTTTCCTTTATAGGTGACCTTTTTCTCTCTAGCTGCCTTTAAAACTCTTTCCTTGTCCTTGATCCTTGCCATTTTAATTATTATGTGTCTTGGTGTTGTCCTCCTTGGATCCTTTCTGTTGGGGGTTCTGTATAATTCCATGGTCTGTTCGATTATTTCCTCCCCCAGTTTGGGGAAGTTTTCAGCAATTATTTCTTCAAAGACACTTTCTATCCCTTTTCCTCTTTCTTCCTCTTCTGGTATCCCTATAATACGAATGTTTTTCCTTTTGTATTGGTCACATATTTCTCTTAGTGTTGTTTCATTCCTGGAGATCCTTTTATCTCTCTCTCTGTCAGCTTCTATACGTTCCTGTTCTCTGGCTTCTATTCCTTCAATGGCCTCTTGCATCTTATCCATTCTGCTTATAAATCCTTCCAGGGATTGTTTCACTTCTGTGATCTCTTTCCTGACATCTGTGATCTCCTTCCGGACTTCATCCCACTGCTCTTGCATTTTTCTCTGCATCTCATCCCACTGCTCTTGCATTTTTCTCTGCATCTCATCCCATTGCTCTTGCATTTTTTTCTGCATCTCTGTCAGCATGTTCATGATTTTTATTTTGAATTCTTTTTCAGGAGGACTAGTTAGGTCTGTCTCCTTCTCAGGTGTTGTCTCTGTGATCTTTGTCTGCCTGTAGTTTTGCCTTTTCATGGTGATAGAGATAGTTTGCAGAGCTGGTACAAGTGACCGCTGGAAGAGCTTCCCTTCTTGTTGGTTTGTAGCCTTTTCCTGGGAGAATAGCGACCTCTAGTGGCTTGTGCTGGGCAGCTGTGCGCAGACAGGGCTTCTGCTTCCTGCCCAGTTGCTTTGGGGTTTATCTCCGCTGTTGCTGTGGGCTTGGCCTGGCTGGGGCTGTTCCTCCAAAATGGTGGAGCCCCGTTGGAGGGGGAGCAGCCAGGAGACTATTTATCTCCGTAAGGGGCCTCTGTGCTCCCTGCTGCCCAGGGGGTTAGAGTGCCCAGAGATCCCCAGATTCCCTGCTTCTGGTCTAAGTGACCTGTCCTGCCCCTTTAAGATTTCCAAAAAGCACTCTCCAAACCAAAACAACAACAGCAACAATGAGAGAGGGAACAGAAAGAAAGAGAAAAAAAAAAAAGGAAAAAAAAAGGAAAAAACAAGCGATTTTTTTTTTTTTTTTTTTTTTTGTCCTCAGGTGCCGGTCCCAGGCACCCGCTCACTGGTCCTGCTGCCCTGTCTCCCTAGCACCAGGGTCCCTGTCCTTTCAAGGCTTCCAAAAAGCACCCACCCACCGGTCCCGCAGGGAAGGAACGCTCAATATTCTTTGTCCTCTGGCACTGGTCCCACGCACCCGCTCACCAGTCCCGCCGCCCTGCCTCCCTAGCACCGGGGTCCCTGTCCCTTCAAGGCTTCCAAAAAGCACTATGCAAAAAGAGAGAAAAAAAAGGGGAAAAACGCGCGATTTCTTCCGTCCTCAGGTGCTGGTCTCAGGCACCCACCCACCGGTCCCACAGGGAAAAATGGGGGATATTCTTTGTCCTCAGGTGCCGGTCCCAGGCACCCGCTCACCAGTCCCGTTGCCCTGCCTCCCTAGCACCGGGGTCCCTGTCCCTTTTAGGCTTCCAAAAAGCACTCGCAGAAAAGAGAAAAAAAAAAGGGGAAAAACGCGCGATTTCCTCTGTCCTCAAGTGCCGGTCTCAGGCACCCGCCCACCGGTCCCGCAGGGAAAAACGGGGGATATTCTTTGTCCTCAGGCGCCAGTCCCAGCCACCCGCTCACCAGTCCCGCCACCGTGCCTCCCTAGCACTGGGGTCCCCGTCCCTTCAAGGCTTCCAAAAAGCGCTCGCCCAAAAGAGAAAAAAAAAAAGGGGAAAAACGCGCGACCTCCTCCGTCCTCAGGCACCGGTCTCAGGCACCCGCCCCCAGGTCTCGCAGGGAGAAACGCGGGATATTCTTTGTCCTCCGGCGCCGTTCCCAGGCACCTCCTCACCGGTCCCGCCACCCTGCCTCCCCAGCAACGGGGGCCCGTCCCTCTAAGGCTTCCAAAAAGCGCTCGCCAAAAAAAAAACCGCTCCGGTTTCTCTCCACCCGCCGGGAGCCGGGGGGAGGGGCGCTCGGGTCCCGCCGGGCTGGGGCTTGTATCTTACCCCCTTCACAAGGCGCTGGGTTCTTGCAGGTGTGGATGTGGTCTGGATGTTGTCCTGTGTCCTGTGGTCTCTATTTTAGGAAGATTTTTCTTTATTATATTTTCATAGCTCTATGTGTTTTTGGGAGGAGATTTCCACTGCTCTACTCACGCCGCCATCTTGGCTCCGCCCGGTTTGTTTTTAACTAGTGAATTATTTATCTTGCAAGGGTTGCTACTAAAGTATTTGAAGGGTATTTAAAAGTACGTTGAATATTTTAAGCATTTCTTAGTGAAGTCTTTTGTTTATTTTCTTTCTTTAAGAATAGTTATCCTTCATTAATACTTTCCACATTAATGGTAAATTGAGTTTAGTCTTAATGATAAAAATGATCAAATTAAAGAACAGTGGATTGGTGTTTTATTATGTCTTCCTTGTTTTCTTCTTTAAATTAAAAATTCACTGCACTACTTCCCAGATTGTAGGAAGTCTAGTTGGCCAAATTCTTATGAAGAGAAGTCATTAATTTTAAAGGCTTGTTAGGGTCTGTGTTCTAGAGAATGAATACTGTCTAAGGGTAAATCCTCTGTTATCAAAAGGGAGAATTTCAGGAATGGAAAACATCAAAAGAGCTAGGATTTACCTAAAACTGAAAATATTAAATTCACAGATGGAAATTCTGCTGGCTCAGAAAAGAGCTTTTCTAGGAGATAGGTAATCCATATATGATGTGGAAAGTGTAGTGTATCTGAGAATTGGAAAGCTATTTGGGGAAGAGATCAGCAGCAGTCTTAGAGATAGCATTGCTGATGCAGGGAAAACACTGGAAAGTTAATAAAGAGATGACAGAAAGGAAATAGGTGCTTTCAGTTGGTAGGATGCCCTGAAATGATATCACCAACCTCAGTAAGTGGATGTTACAGGTAGAATGGGTATTAGAAAGATGTACAACCAGTGTTAGGGATATGAATACCATTACGTCTTGTCATTATCCTTAAGTCATTGGATGTGCAGTTTAGATATCCAGTCCCTGGTGAGAGATTCCTTGTTTGAGCTGTGGGATGAGTCTTGAAAACAAGAGAATTTCTCATTTGAAAGCTCATAAGAATTTTTAGGACCCTACACTGTTTGAGATTATGCTGTAAATACATGTAGGTAGTCTGACATATATTTTACCTGTTATCTTTGTTTTTTCTCTTTGCAACTTGAAAGTAAGCTCCATTAGGGCAGAAGTTCTGTCTGTTTTATTCACTGCTATACCCAACATTTAACACTATGTGAAGCACATAGTAGATCCTCATTAAACAGTTATCAAGTAAACGAAAATATTGTGTTAGCATCTTCATTTGGGCCAGTTATAATTTTGTTTTTCAGAGAGGGATCAAATTCTGTTTTTTATCTTTATAAAAGTAATACATGTATATTAAAATTTCAGTCCACATAGAAACCATACCTTGCTCTACCTAGACATAATCTATCTTCCCCAGTTTACATAGTATTGGTTATGTTCTGTCTGTATGTGGATATATGTGTATAAATTTTTTACAAGAATGTGTCATGCTAGATAAAATGTTTGGCAGTATGAACTTTTATACTTAATTTAGTGTGGACATCTTTATACATAATTCAGTATAGATCGATTTCTTTTTAGTGTCTACATGGTAGTATAAATTAAAGCTTTGAAAATTATCTATCCAAAACTATATATAAGCTTATCCACACTGTGTAAGTTATGTCGCATACCATAGCACCCCTTAATATTTCATAAACTAAAATATGACTGCCAGAGAAATCTTAGAAAAGAATTTTGGTCTAAAGAAATGAGCAATGAATTCCAGAAAATCCAATATAAAATATAGCAGGAGACATTTTAGTTTAGAATAACAAGGAGGAGGTTCTTGAATTGAGAAATAACTTCATTAAACTAATATGCCAACTTTTAGCAAAGGGCATTACAGCCTTACCTAAAAGCATAGTTAACTGTCCTTTAGGAACATACTCCATTTGTATACTAAACACATGATTATAGGTAGTTACACTTACACAACTGGGTATGTCAAATGTCTTAAAACTGATAGAAAAAGTATTTTGGGGGTTGGCTTGAACCTAATTATTAAAGAATTCAGAGGAGAAAGTAATGACTTCTGACTGATGATTTGGGAAAACTTTTATCCTAGTAATTCTTTTCTCTTTCCTGTTATCTTCAGAATTATAATTAGTATTAACATTTTGTTCCAGTTTCTTGGGAGTAATTTGGTAAAATATTGTCAATATTTTATACACAACACTGGATAATTTAAAGGCACTGCTATGTATTTCTTCCAAGGTTTTTTTCCCATCAAAGGTACATAAACATAAAGGGGTAAGATCTTTTTTTTCTTCAAATATTCACTGTCTTCATGTTTTTAAGTGCTTCCTTTTTTTTTGATGCTCTCTTTCAAGTTCAATCAGTTTAAACATTTTTCATCTAAATAACAACCCTTTTCTATCTTGATTTTTAGATTGAACTCATTTGCCAGCAAAGTAATATAATAGTACTGGAAGATACAATAAAAAGGCTTAGATCTGTGAGTATATTTTTCATAAATATATGTTAAGGAATCAGTTTATTCTGTTAGTAAGACTACAAAAAACTGTACGTGTTTTGGCTCTCATGCATTGTGAATAATAAAAAATGTTTCTTTTCTTAAACAATAAAAAATGTTTCTTTTCCCTGCTTGGTGCATGGGGCACTCCCTTCTGTAACAGCAATGCTGTTCTTGCCCCATTTCGTCATTACTCCTTTCTTTCCTAGAGGTGGAGAGAACTTTTGGTTGGTTTTATTAATGTTCTTAGCTGTTACTTGATTTAAATTGCTGACTGAATAACTTAATTCTCAAAATATAGGATCGATTTGTTTACACACTAACTTTTATTTCTGTTAGTAATAAATATATTTAAGTCAAATTTTGTTACTTAATTCCAATTAATATGTTTTTCTGTAACACTGTGTGATGAAAACTGCTCTATTTAGACGTTTTAATGTTATCATTTAAAATATTTGAAACAATCTTTCTGAAAGAATTTGCACTTTTCTCCCAATAAAGTATTGGTAAATGAAATGTTGTAAAGGAACTGTTTCTAAATAAATTAAAGGGAATGGGAATACACTAGAAATGCATACAAGTATGGAATACTCAGCATTCATTTAATTTATACTCATTCACAGAAATTACTGAACAAAATTTAGGCACTGGAAAAGATGCTTTAATAGTAGCATGCTATTATCTGTGAGTTAAAAAAATTTTTTTTTATCATTAATGTGCAATTAAACAACATTATGGTTACTGGACTCCCCCTATTAAAATTTTAAATTAATTTTCTAAGCAAAGTAATTACATTGCTAGGACTTGTAACTAGGTCTGTGGACATTTCTGATCTCTGAAATTTCTTTTATCATTTTTTCTTCAAAATTATTGAGGAAATTTAGGGGTGCCTTCAGTTAAATACAAATATAGTACTGCAGAAATACTGGAAAAGAAAGGTATCTAACTGCTTTTTAAAAAAATAATTGAATTATTTAAAAAATACTAAATTTGTGATTTTTAAAGATCCTGTTTGTTTTCAACTTTCATTAGAAAATGATGCTATAGTTTAGCTTGAAATAATGGCCTGATTTTTTCCTCTTTGGCAAGATAATTTTAGAGACTGAAAAAGCACAAAATAAATCTCCTTCTAGACTTGACTCCTTTGTCAAGACGTTAGAAGCAGACAGAGATTACTATAAGAGTGAAGCTCAAAATTTGAGAAAGATGATCAGAAGTAGATCTAAAAGTCCAAGACGCCCGTCTCCATCATTCCGGGTAGGTTTTGAAAAGTCGTAAGTATTTTGGAGTTTGCTGCTCAAACACTAACTGTATATTTGGATTTACCTACTCTGGAAATAATTCATTTGGGTTTGGCATAAATTGATATATCATAGGTTGGGAAAGAAAGGTTTCTTTGATGGCACAGTGAACCATCGAAACTGGTTCTTTTATCCCCAATATTAGTAGTGGGAGGTTGGCAGGTAATTAGAAGAATATGGAACAATTTGGGTTGAAACTATTTAAAAGACAGGTGATTTTACTCTTTCTTTTTAAATCATTTCCTTTCATTATATAGTCATGTTTGCTGAAGTAGAGATTGTATACTGCTATCAGTAATATCTTCCTGTTAATACCATATGTCAAAGAAGAATTTCGAGTTTCTTATGTAATAATTATAGGGTACGAACTGTGATGTAGAGCTTTTGAAGACAACAAGAGACCGTAAAGAACTTAAATGCATGCTGGAAAAATATGAGCGTCATTTGGCAGAAATTCAGGGTAATGTCAAGGTTCTTACCTCTGAAAGAGACAAGACCTTTCTTCTTTATGAGCAGGTAAACTCATTTGTAAATAACAAATTATATAAGGAATAACTTTCAATTCTAGAGAAATGTAATTCTTTTAAGTTCTATTAGAATGCTTAAATTTGCCAATCAAATTAATTAACATTTGGGAATTACTTTTATACTTAAGATTTAATGAAATATATGCTATTTCCAGTATAGTAAGTGTATGTGTACACACACATGTATGCTATCCCCATATCCAAAAAATCATATCATGCATAGAAATAGTTCAATTTTTGATTAAGAAATGGAAAAGTGTTAAATGATAGGATGGGTGAGTTCAGGGTAAAAAGATTTGATTTGGGAGTTAAGAAATACTAACACATCATTTTGATATAGTGTCAATCACTTTAGGAACTGCCATGTAATTTGCTTAAAGTCAGTTTGTAGTTTATCTCTATTTTGGATTAAAATTATGTAACATTTAGTCAGATTGCTTCTTTATTCAAATATTAAACCTCATAAATCACCAACATAATTTCTTCTAAAAATACCAACTTTATTAAGAATTAAGCTACTATGTATGGGTTCTGGACTTGGAACTCTAAGAAATAGAAAATATGATAAGATAGAGACACTGTTTTCTAATTTTGCAATCTAGTTGGAGAGATAAAGTATGTGGTCCTGTCCTTTTTGTTGCTTTAGCATAAATAGTCTAGAAGATATTGAAAGAAATAAAAGCAGTGGGTATTTTTAGTTAATTGTGATCAAGGAAATCTTTGCTAGATGATGTGGGGTTTGAGTCCTGAAGGACTCAGGTTTCTGTCGTCTTGAAATGAGTAAGAAGGAACTTTTCAGACTAAAGGAATGGTGTGAGGCAAAGGATAAAGGTGGGAAAATGAGTAGATAAATGAATCAGTTTAAATGAGATTAGAATAAATAACCTGTGTCAGTGGACTAAGGGGAGTTAAGGCTTGAGTAGATGAGACTAGAAAAAGAGTCTGCCAACTTCTTTGTAAAGGCCCAGATGAATGTCTTGGCTTTGCAGGCTGTACTGTCTCTGTCACAGGTGTTCAGCTGTGTTGTAGTATGAAAGTAGGTATAGACAGTATACAAATGAATGAGTTTGGCTGTTAAAACTTTATTTATGGACACTGAAATTAACTTCATCCTATTTTTATCTGTTATAAAATATTCTTTTGATTTTTTTTTCAACCATTTAAAAATATAAAAGATATTCTCAGTTTACAGATCTGCAAAAACAGGAGGCAGTCAGGATTTGATTTGTGAGCTCCATGTAGTTGCCAACTACATGGTAGAGGCTGTTCAACGGCCCTTATAAGGGGTTTATACTTGGCTTTATTAGCACTGGGCAACCTATGTTTTTAAGACAGAAGAAATGACCAAAGCCACATTGTAAGTCCAGGGAAAGGAAATTCTGGGGCAAAATACCTCTAAAAACCAAAATCAGCCAAAGAGAGGAATAAAATTTAAAACCCATTTATTGCTTACAAACTGCAGTCCAGGGCCATCTCTCTCCTCTGCTCCTGAAGAACAAGCCAGTAAGCCAGTCAGCCTCCTCTCCTTAACCTCTCAGGTTCAGACATGCCCTCGGTTGCCCAGGTAATTACCCATTGATACGGAGATGAACTTCTCTCCACCCCTGAGAAATTATGCAAATGACCTAAAGCCATACTTCTCTGCACCCTTGAGCACCTGTTGATATGCAGATGTACTAAAGCCAGGGGAGATATTCTGGAAATACTACAATTTTACCCACATACATTTTTATAGTTTTAACCTAACAATTTTATGTTATCTCTTACATAATCTTTCTATCTTACTATCTTATATAACAATTTCTTCTTCAAGGGAAACCATGAACTCTAGAAGGCTGTTATAGGCAATACATGAAGCATTAAAGGACTAAGCAAGGGTGCTGTCAGTGGAAATAAAGATAGGGACGAATGCAGGAGTAACTGTAATGGAAGACTTGGCAAGATTTGATTTTAGCATGAAGGAAGGATGATTGGAAATGAATGAAATTCTGTTTTGAATGACTGAAGAATTGTGGTAATAGAAAAAGAAATAGGAAACCATTGGTAATTTTGATTTGAGAGAAAAAATGTGTTTAGTTTCAGATAGATGGAGTAAGATGATGGTAGTACATTCATTCAGGTAGTAATTGTCATCAGGTAGCAAGAAATGTGGGATTGGGGAGGCAAGAACTGAATATCTAGATTTAGAAGTCACCTGCTTAGAAGTGAGTTTTGAGTCTTCACAGTGGTTGGGGTCTCTGAGAAAGCAATAATAGAGGAACAGAGAAGCCAACATGTCACATTGGGAAGTTTCATTCAATTGGTAGAGGCATCTTTGAAAAAGATGAAGATAGGAAACTAAAGCAGAACAATGTTATAAGCCCAAGGGAGGAAGGAATTTCAAGGAGGGTGTTGTAAACAATGTCAGATGTTGCCAAAATATCAAGAATAAGAACTAAGAAAAGGCCATTAGGTTTGGTGAGGTCATTAGTTGAAATTCTTCAGAGTGGTCAGTTTGGGAGCCAGGTTTACACTGGGATGAGAGAGTGGGTGGTAAGGAACAGGCAATGGGTACAGACCATGGCACTTTAAAAAAGTCTGTCAAAGGAAAGAGAGACATAAGATGGCAAATGGGGCAGCAGGATTAAGTTCCTACAGTGCATGGTTAAAGGCAGGAGAGAAAGAACCAGAGGAGAGGGCGCTCTTCAAAGTGAGAGGCAATAATGATAATTGAGTCAGGGATATATTAGAAGGCACTTCAGGAGATGATGTCCAGGATTCTGGCGAAAGCTTAGCAATGGAAATTGGGAAGTAATATATCTTCCTCTGAGACTTGGAGATGAGCTGGACAGAGCTCAAAATTAAGAAGGAAGGTAACAGACTTAAGCAGCAAAGTAGCAGATGAAAACATCTGCTGGGGTGGAATAGGTTTGGGACCTGAGGGTGGATGAACAAGTGTGTAGAGAGTATATTGGATTGTCAGTAAGGATTGGTGGGCCCCTCTGTCAGGGTCAGAGTAGTCAGGACATGGAAATGGCATATATGTTCATGTAGAGAAAGGCTGGAATACTGTGATACTGTTTATTGAAGCAGTATTTTATCTGAATTGTGCTGAATTCAAATTTGTATCACAAAATGGATGAAGTATACTATATATATTTCTTAGTAAAACAATCTCTCTTGCGTTGACTGCCTTCAAATTAGTTTTTTTAAAAACTTTCACAAAGATACTGTAAACCAAACTTTATTTGTATACATTCATCTGCATTTTGGGGGCATCATTTGTATTTATTTGTATAAACTCATTCAGTTATGCCATTATCCTGATGCCTGCATATTAATATAGGCTTGCATTTTTACTAGTTGGGTATAAGATAGCTATGTGTATGCCTGTCCTAAAGTTTGTTAAATAGGAGTCTTTGTATTTAATAGGCACAGGAGGAAATTGCCCGACTTCGACGAGAAATGATGAAAACCTGTAAGTCTTCTAAATCAACAACAGCACACGCCATCCTCCGGAGGGTAGAGACTGAAAGAGATGTGGCCTTCACTGATTTACGAAGAATGACCTCAGAACGAGATAGTCTGCGGGAAAGGCTGAAGGTTTGAAAGAATTTTATCTGTATGAACTTTTGTGAAACACAGTGCAGTGACATTGCAAATACTTTGTTTTGTTTTTGTTTTTTAAACAGATTGCCCAAGAGACAGCATTCAATGAGAAGGCTCATTTGGAACAAAGGATAGAGGAGCTGGAGTGTACAGTTCATAATGTAAAGAAAAATCACCTGTGCTTTTGGCTCTAAAATGTCAATGGCTTCCCCCTTCCCCCTTTTTCTGTGTTCAGAGAAGTTCTTTTATTTTTCTGAGATAGTGTTTATAATCCTAAAATATTTAGGATGGTATGTGTGGTGTAAATTGTCACTTTTTCATTGTTTATTTCCCTCTGAAAAATGTGAGTAAAGGTTTTGTGTTAGGCTGCAAAGTGTGTTCTTTAAAAAAAAAAAACCTTTAGGGATGCATTCCCAGAGATTTTAGCAACTGACTCATCCCTGTGTTTCATTAAGGATAACATTGCAAGATACAGAGAAACTGGTTTATTCTACCTAAAGAATAGCTTGGGTAGAGAAAATGATGATGAAATGAGAATTAGTAAGAAAAAAATTTAAACTAAATTTAAATGTAAAGTGTCATCTTTTTACTAATCAAGGATTTAAGATGTTATAGCTATATATTTGAAATATTCTGATTGTATAAGCGGAATTAAGGGAATTTGATTTCTGTTACCAAATTTAATTGAATATATTTGTAATTCATCTGTGTTAGGTTGTTATTAGTGAAAAAAATTAGAAAAACAGTTTTTTTCATAATCCCACTTTAATGTATAATTTGTTAATGTAAGCAACAAATAAGAACTCCTTTTGCAAAGAGGATATAAAAGCCATAGTCAAAATGAACCAGATCGTAGATGTATATACTGTGATAGACTTTATAGAAAAGCTGTGCAGTGGTTTGTTCTCTGCAGTACCTTGTCCATCCAACCTCCTCAGTGGTCAAGTCTAATCCGATCATCTCCTTATGTAAATTATGTCATATACCACAGTTGGTACAAAGGGAGGATCTCTCTTTAGGAAGATTACTAAGACATTTTCAGTGATGGTACTAACCTTGTCATTCTACTTGTACAGCTTGATGATGAACGTATGGAGCAAATGTCAAATATGACTTTGATGAAGGAAACCTTAACCACGGTGGAAAAGGAAATGAAATCACTAGCAAGAAAGGCAATGGATACCGAAGGTGAACTTGGCAGACAAAAAGCAGAGAATAATTCTTTGAGGTAAATTGAATGACCTTTAAACAACTAATAGTTTACTACAACTAATAGCTCTGCTTTTTGTAGTATATTTTATAATAATAGTTTATTGACTTTAATTTGAGAGGATTATTACAAAGCAGATGTAGAAACCTCAGCAGACATTAAATGATTTCTGCAAGACTAATCATCTACTAGTAGTGCCATACTTAACTAGGAATCAAACTTCTGGTCATCTTAATTTTATATTTTCAGAAAGGCTCATTGTTTACTGAAAGAGCTTTTATAAAGACCTTCTGGATACAGAGCATTTTGACTTTGGTATTGATTTTTAATTTACCTGTATAACTTAAATTATGTTCTGGGATCTGAACAATATAAGAAAGCACAGAGCATAGATTTGATATTAGCTTAGAAAAAGGGGAATTTGGAATATAATAAAATGTTACAGCAGAGAGATAGAAACATGTAATAGAACTTTTATTACACAGAATGCCAAGTACTGTGTTTAGCCCCTTCCCACATACTGGTATGGTTGCAGAAGAAATTCTAATTAAAGCAGTAATAAGTATAGGAAGAACAGGTTTTGCATGTTAGTGGTTTTACTTTTAGTTTCTGTCAATGGGAGAAATAAAGGTTCTACAGATTTGTAAAGTTGAATTTCAGTGTATCTATGAACATCTGAAAAATAGTAGTTCATATGAGTGTGAAATATATTATGAAGTTTATAGATAATACTTGGTTCACATGTATTTCCAGAGTCCCCTCTTTGATTTTTTAGGAGTCTGTGGTGCATATGTTTGACTCCCTTATCAGGACAGATAATTACTCAAATTCTTTACCTTCATTTATTTTTTAATTTCCTGCTGAAAAAGATGCTGCTGGCTCAGGTAAAATAAAAATAATAATAAGGTAAGATAGCAGCAACAAAAAAAGCCTTGGAAAATAGAGAAAAGTCTAAAGAAAATTTAAATCACCCATGATTCCATAACCAGGAAAAATATTACTAATATGGATTTGTTTCCAACCATAAATATTTCTGTGTATATAAACTTACTATGTAATTAACAGTATTCTATATTAGGTTATATATTTGGCCATTTTCACTTAATTGTACACCATAAGCATTCTCCCATGTCATTACATGTTCTCTGAAGGCATTTTTAATGGTTTATTAAAGTGTTCTAACATAGATATGTAATAATTTGGAGGGCTTTGTGTTCATTTATTTTAACAGTATTACTAAAGTCTAATTGAAATATATATAGTAAACTGCATGTATATAAAGTGTTACATTTGGTAAGTTTTGACATATGTATATATACCTGTAAAACTGTCACCACAATCAATATAGTGACTCTATCCATCACTCTGAAAGGTTTCCTCATACCCCTCTGTAACCTCTCTACTCTGCCAATCCTTAGGAAACAACTGATTTTCTTTCTGTCATAGAGATTTGTTCGGATTTTTCAAAATTTTATATAAATGAAATCATACAGTATATATTCTTTCACTGGGCTACTTTCATTCAGCATAATTATTTTGAGATTTATTCACACTGTCACATACAATCAGTAGTTTATTCCTTTTTATTGCTGAGTAGTATTCCATTGCATGGATATGTCAGTAGACACTTTTGTTGTTTCTGCTTTGGGCCATAACAAATAAAATTTCAGGTACTCAAAATTCAAATAAGAATGTCATGAACATTCTTATATGAGTCTTTGTGTGACTTATGGTTTTATTTCTCTTGGATAAGTACCTCACAATAGAGTGACTGAGTCATGTGATGGATATATGTTTACCTTTTGAAGAAACCATTAAATTATTTTCCAAAGTGGTTGTACTATTTTATTTTACATTTGCGCTAGCAATGTATAAGTGTTCCAGCTGTTGCATATCCTCATCAACACTTGATATGTACAATCTTTTTAATTTTAGACATTCTAATAGATAGTAATTTATAGTTTTAATTTGCCTTTCCTAATGACTAATGATTTCAACCATCTGTTTGTGTGCTTAATGTTCCATGCATATATCTTCAGTGTCTTTTCAAATCTTTTGCACAACTTTATTGAGTTATTTTTATTAAGTTGTAAAAGTTCTTTTTATATTCTAGGTCCTTTGTCAGGTATATGTTTTGCAAATATCTTCTCCCAGTTTGTGGCTTGCCTTTTCATTTCTTTACAGTATTTCTTAAAGAGCAAATGTGTGGCTTGCCTTTTCATTTCTTTACAGTATTTCTTAAAGAGCAAATGTTTTTGATTTTGATTTAGTGAAATTTATTGATTAAAAAAAATCTTTATGCAGATTTTTGTGTTCTTTTTAAGAAATCCTTGTCAAGTCTAAGGTCATTGAGATTTTTCTCCTGTGTTTCTTCTAGCAGTTTTATAGTTTCAGTTCTTACATCTAAATCTATGACCCATTTCAAGTTAATATTTGTATACAGTACAAGGTATAGATCAAAGTTCACATTTTTGCATCTGAATATCCAATAGTGACAATACTATCCATAGAAAAAGTACCTTTCTACACTTCATTGTTTTGAACCTCTGTAGAAAGTCAGTTGTCCATATATATGTGTAGGTCTATTTCTTGGTTATGTATTTCGTTTAATGGATTAATTTATGTATCTTGATGTCAATACAACACTCCTGATTCTTTTTTTTAAGTCTTCAAATTAGGTAGTATTAGTCCTCCAACTCTGTTCTTTATCAAAGTTATTTAGGCTATTCTAGTTCTTTGGTGTTTTATTTTAATTTTAGGATCAGCTTCAGAATTATACAAAAAAGCCTTGCTTGGGATTGGGGAAAAATGACATTTATAGAAGATATCAAGTGCTCCTGCTCATGAACACAGTATATCTCTCCTTTAGGTCTTCAATTTCCCTCAGCAATATTTTGTAGTTTTTAAAAAGTGAACAGATTTTATGCTTCATCAAATTTATCCCTAAGTATTTCCTATTTTTTGATGCAGTTGTAAATGGAATTTTTAGATTTCACTTTCTGATTATTGCTTGTATATGAAAATACAATTTTTTTTCTAAAAAACTTTGTATTTTAGAATAGTTTCAGATTCATAGAACAATTGGAAAAATAGTATTAATACTTCCTACATACCTCACACCTGATTTTCTCTATTATTAACATCTTACATTAGTATGGTACATTTGTTACAATTAATGAATCAGTGTTGATATATTATTATTAACTGAAGTCCATACTTTATTCATATTTCCTTAGTTTTTCCTTAATGTCCTTTTTCTATTCCAGAATCCCATCCAAGACACATTACATTTAGTTGTCATGGCTCCTTAGGCTTCTCTTCACTACTAAGTCTCAGACTTGTTTTTGATAACCTTGACAGTTCTGAGGATTACTCTGATCAGGTATTTTGTAGAATGTCTCTCAATTGGGGTTTGTATGCTGTTTTTCTCATGATTAGATTGGTAATATGTGTTTGAGAGAAAGGTCACCAAGGTAAAATGCCACTTCAGGGTGCATATCTGTCCAGGGTATCATGGGTACATACTGTCTGTTTGACTTTCCACTGCTTATTTTGACCTTGATCATGTGCCTGAGGTCATATTTGCCTTTCCCAGAATATATAATTGAAATCATACAGCATATAGCCTTTCCAGATAGGCTTGTTTCACTTAGCAATGTATATTTAATGTTCATCCATGTCTTTTCGTACCTTGATAGCTCATTTCTTCTTAGCATTGAATAATGTTCTATCATATGTATGTATGTGTGTGTTTATCTATGCACATATTGAAGGACATCTTGGTTACTTCTAGCTTTCGGCAATTATGAATTAAGCTGCTCTAAGTTTTCATGTGCAGGTTTTTGTGTGGACATTTGTTTTCAAATCAATAAATACCTAGGAACACAACTGCTGATTCGTATCATAAAACCATATTTAGATTTTTAAGAAACTGTCCAACTCTCTTCCAAAGTAACTGGTTTGTTTTGCATTCCCACCAGCAGTGAATGAGAGTTTTTGTTGCTCCATGTCCTTGACAACTATTTGGTATTGTGAAGTTTTTGTATTTTAGCCATTATCATAGGGGTGTAGTAGTATCTCATTGTTTTAATTTGTAGTTCTCCATTGGCAAATGATGTGGAACATCTTTTCATGTTGTTATTTGCCATCTGTTTATCTCATCATGGTGAGGTGTCTGTTTAAATCTTTTGCCCATTTTTCAATTGTTTATTTACTTTTGAGTTTTAAGAATTCTTTATATATTTTGGCTATGTGTTCTTGTCAGATATGTCTTTTGCAAATATATACTCTCAGTCTGTGCATTGCGTCTTCATTCTTCTAACTGTGTTTTGTACAGCAGAAAATTTAAAATTTTATGAACTTTATTTTACCTTTTCCATCATAGATTGTGCTATGATATTTTTCAACTGTTTTCTTATAGAACTTGCATAGTTTTGCATTTTATACTTAAAGTCAGTGATCTATTTTTTGTGAAAGGTGTGAAGTCTGTGTCTAGATTCACTTTTAATTATTTACCATTTGTTTAAAGACTGCCCTTTTCTGTTATCTTTGTTCCTTTATTAAAGCTCAGTTGCCTTTATTTGTATGGGCCTGTTTCTGGGCTCTCCATTCTGCTCCATTGATCTGTTTGTTTTATTCTTTTGCCATGTTATGCTGTCCTGATTACTAGAACTTCATAGTAAGTCTTGAAACTGGGTAGTGTGAGCACTCATACTTTGTCTCCTTTGGTATTGTATTGGCTATTCTGGGTCTTTTGCCTTTCCATGTAAAATTTAGAATTAGTTTATCTGGTTCTAAAATAGATATTTGTAAAATAGCTTTCTGGGACTTTAATTGTATTTACACTGAATCTATAGATCAAGTTGGGAAGCATTGACATCTTAACAGCATGGAGCATTTCAATCCATGAACATGGAATTTTTCTCTATTTATTTAGATCTTTGATTTATTTCATCAGTGTTTTCCAGTTCTCTGCATATAGCTACTATACATTAATTTGGGAAAGTTCTAGGTCATTTAAATATTTCTTATGTTCTTGTTCTCTCCTATTTTTTTTTCCTCTGGTACTTCAGTTATACCCATAGTTCTTGGTATTCTGTTCTGGTCTTTTTTTTTTTTTTTTTCATTCTTTTTTTCTCTTTGCATTTTAGTTAGGGGAATTTTTATTGATTGAGTCTGTTGATGAGCCCATCAAGGACATTCTTCATTTTTGTCACAGTGTTTTGCTTTCTAGCATTTCCTTTTGATTCTTTCAGGTTTCTATCTCTGTGCTTGTATTACCCACCCGTTACTGCATGTTGTCTACTTTTTCCATTAGTGCCCTTAACCAATTAATCATAATTAATTTAAAATTTTCTGTCTGATAATTTCCATGTCTGTGCTCTATCTGAGTCTAGTTCTGATCCTTCAGACTGTTTTTGCTTGATGTGTTTTGTCATGCTTTGTAATTTTTTGTTGAAAGCCAGATGTATTGGGTATTTACTAACTGAGGTAAATAGGCCTGTAGTATGAATGTTTATATTTATCTGGCTAGGAGTTGAAATGTGTTTAATGTTTGTTGTAGCTGTAGGTTCTAGAGGCTTCAAATTCCTCTATTGCCCTGATTTTTGTTTCTTTTGTTGACTTTAGGCTTTTCTACACACTCCTCCTTAGTGAAAGTCTGTCTCTTCAGGCTCTTTTACTTGTAATTCACTGTGATTGTCCTGCATCCCTGTTAGTCTGCTGGTTAGGGGAGAGGGCAGAAACATGTTCAGTAGTCTTGTACTTATTAAATCTCAGTCTTTTTATGGGCCTGAGTATCTGGGCTATGATGTTTACAAGTGTTATTCCAGTGGTATAACTTATTTTTTTATCCACTTATATGAAACAGGAAGGTTAGAGGGCATAAAGTGGAAAGAATGCCCTATTCCCGTTGGAATAAAGCTCTGGTAAGTCTTTTTACTTGAAGAGTAAGGCTTTATTATGCAGAATGCTCTGGGTGTATTTCATAATATTTAATTTTCCCTTGTCAGAGCCACAAAGGGATCCTTCTCAGATCTTCTCTGTGAGAACCTAGGGGAGTTCCTAGAGGTAAACATGCTGATGTGTTGCGGCCCCTCTAAGACTGCTGTCCTGGGAGCTTCACGCTCTCATGTTAGTACACATTCAGCATCCAGCAATGCATCATTACCATTTAAATGTTTCAACTCTTCATGATTCTAGTGACTTCTTCTCCACATGAGCAGATCTCAGTTGTAACTCTCTGGATTTGCTTTCTTTTTAGATTTTGGGGTGGTGATATGCCCTGTAACTCATCCTGATGTGTTCATGAAAACTCTCTGGTATTCTGCAGTGTTGCTGAATTTACCTTTTAGTTCTAATAGCCTCTTTGTAGGTTTCACTTCATTTTCTACATAGACAATTAAGTCATCTGCAAATAAAGTTTTACTTGTCTAGTGTACATGCTTTTTTCTTTTCGTACTGCCTTGGCTAGAATATCCAGTACAATGTTGAATAGAAATAGTGAAGTGGACATCCTTGTCTTGTTCTACATCTTAGGGAGGCTTCAGACTCTCAACAGCTGGTAAGATATTGCTTGTATGTTTTCCATAGATGTCTTCTTTCAGGTTGAAGAAGTTTCCTTTTATTCCTACAGTACTGAGAGTTTCTTTTCAGCGATGTATGTTCTTTTTCGAATTGGTCAGGGTGTATTATACCTTTTTATAGATTTCTGGTCTCAGTTAACAAATGCTTTGTTTTAAGGTATGGACATCTATTTTTATAATTAGATTGGCCAATAATTTGCCTTTCTTGAGCTTTTTAAAAATCAGACTTTGGGATCAAGGTAATGCAAATATTATAATAATCTTTCCAATTCATTTTGTCTCCTTTCGTTACCTAAAAGAATTTGTAATATTGGAGTTTTTGTATTTATCCATGAAGCCATTTGGATCTCAAAAGAGATAGGTTTTTTTTTTTTTTTTACTTATTAAACTGATGAGGGAACAATGAAACATTTCTTCTTATATCATTTAATATATATTTTTTGAGGCATTTGTCCATTTTCTCTAAACTTAAAAAATTTTTGGAATGTTGGTTATAAGATACCATCAACATTTTAATGTCCATAGGATCTGAGTGATTTCTTCTTCTAGTCTGTTGTTATTAGTCTTTACAAAGGATCAAATTTTTTGCTTTGGTGATCCTTCCTATTGTTTATTATTTCAATACATTTTTCTCTTTATTATTTCCTTGCTTTTACTTTTTTTAGATTTATTTTCTCTTTTTCCTCTAACTTCTTCAGATGAATGCTTACTTAACACTTCTCAGGCTTTTTTTTTCTCATATGAACATTTAAGCCACAAGATTTCCTCAAAATACTTCTTTGAATTTATTTTACAATTTTTGTTATGTATTTCTTTCTTTATGTTTTCTAACTCATTACTACTTCTTATTTGGTCCATTGGTTATTTATAAGTATGATCTTAAATATCCAAAAGGACAATGATTTTTCCCTTATCTGTGATTGATTTCTTTCTTAATTACATGTTTTGCAGAATATACTATTAAATTTCAAATTTCAGAAATTTGTTGCCCTCTTATGGTCAATTTTTGGTAATGATCTGTGTATACTTGAAAAATTATAAATTCTGAAATACATGGGTGCAGTATTTTATATTTGTCCCTTAGTTCAGATTTATAATCGTGTTACTCAAATTTATTTTATATTTGTACTGAATTTTGTGTCTCATTTACTGGAATTTCATTGAAAAGGTTATCTAGATTCCTGGCTCCAAAAAATGTCTCATTTTTTGTTCTCTCTTGAACCTACTATAATCTCCCTTTCTCCCCCACCATTGTAACAAAACTTTTTCAAGGTAATACTTTCATGTTGCTCAGTTTAGTAGTCAGTCTTCAATTTTCATTTTACTTGACCTATCACAACATTTGACAGAGTTGGTCAGTTGCATGTTGTCTCTCTACTCCTTTAAACACTCTTCATTTGGCTATTGGGCTATCATGATTGTCTGATTTTCTTTTTATCTCTTTGGTGATCCTATCTCAGTACCTTATCCTACTTCCTCCTCATCTCCATTACTTCCAGATGTTGGAGTATCCCTGAGGTCAGTCCTTAGACCTCTTCTGTTTGGTATTTATACTCATCCTCAGTGATCTCATTCAATCTTATGTATTTCTTCTTGACTCTCAAATGTGCATCTGTAGACTGGACTTCTCTCTTGAACCCCAGACTTAATGTCCAAACACTTCCTTTCCATCTTCACTAGGTTGTCTACTAGACACCTCATTTCTAAACTGAATTTCTGTGCTCCACTGCCCTTCCCTGTCTGACACACACAAATCTGCTCTTTCAGTCTTCCCATTTCAGTAAATGGAAACTTCATTCATAAAATTATTGTCCTGAATCCTTGAAGTGATCCATGATTACTCTTTTCATACACTTATATCCAGTCCAGTTGATTTTATCTTCAAAACATGTCCAGAAGCTGAACATTTCTCACCATCTGTCTTGCAGCCTTGCTGGTTTTGAAGCATATTACAAAGGTTGGACATTATTTTAATACATTGATGATGTATTCCACTCTCTTATGACTTGCATTATTTCTGCTGAGAAGTCAGCTATAATTTATTTTTTATAGATCCATATCTTATAATGCACTCATATTTACCAAAGCCTTCATTTTTACATGTACAGAAGGCAAAGACTTACAAAGAATCTACTCAGGAGCTACATAATCCAACTATATTCAATATAATTAAAAAACTATTGTCTCTGTTCCCTGTTTTGTCAATTGGTAAGAAAATATAAGTGTTGTCCCATATATAAACTCTACGTATTAGAAGAAGCAGATTTTAAAAAGGTCTGTGTGTCTGCATGTGGATCACACATCTCAAGGTCCAAGAAGTTAGAATTTTCCATATAGTTGAATGATAGAACTGTCTGTTAATAAAATATTAGTGGGTTTTTGTGTCCAGTGAGTCCAAGACTGGTTTGGTTTGAGTTCTGGTATTTGAAGCTAAAAAGACTTCAATAATTAAAATCTATTTTAGATGACATAATATTCTATATAAAAATCCCAAAAGAATCAATAAAAAATCTGAAACTGATCAGTTATAACAAGATTGCAGGATATACAATTAATATACAAATCAGTTGTTTGTCTATATACTAGTAATGAATAAGTGGAATTTGAAATTAAAAACAATACCATTTATATAAGCCCCCAAAGAAATGGAATATTTAGGTATAAATCTAGCAAACTGTATAAGATCTAGATGATGAAAGCTACAAAATTCTGGTGAATGAAGTCAATGGAAAACTGAAGAGAGGATTTTCTCAAGATGGCAGCCTAAGTAGGGTGGCAGAAATCTCCTCCCAAAACCATATATATTTTGAAAATACAGCAAATACAACTATTCGTAAAAGAGAGACCAGAACATACAGTACAGGCTACTTCTACATCTGTGAGAACTCAGCATCTCACAAAAAGAGTAAGATACAAAGCCATAACCCGGTGGGACCCGAGCATTCCCCCCACCCCAGCTCACTGGTGGGAGGAGAAGAATCAGAGTGGGGAGGGAGTGGAAGCACAGGACTGCTAAGTAATCAGCCCTAGTAATCTGCACGGGAGCACAGACACACATTGCATGGGGTACTGGATTTTAGAGAAATGGATAAATAAAATCCAAGATGGAGACTGTGAGTGGGTCCCCACAGCCGGCTACCCTGGGACAAAAGAAAGCGGGTGCTTTAAAAGTCTTAAAGGGACAAGGGTTTAACAGGTGGACAAAATCGTCCCACACACTCAGCCCAGCAGGCTGGGAATCTTAAGGATCTTCAGGCACCCTAACACCCTGGGTGGCAACACAGCTCCAAAGCCCCTCATGGTGATAAGCGGCATGCTGTTCATTCCCCTCAGCCAGCACTCTAAGCAAACTGGCTGACCCGCCATTGCTGCAGACCAGCTGGGGAGCAGCACTGCCCACAGCAACCACACAGACTCTTCTAGTGCACAGCTAACCGGGCCAGATACAGAGGCTTCCCCCTGCGCACAGCTGCCCAGCACAGGCAGAGGAAGCTGGCTCAAAGTATGGAAGGAACGAAGGGGCGCCGTTCTTACAGGAAAACACATGCCGCTTACCTGCGACCCCTGGCAGTACCCTAGACTATCCCAGGAGCCGCCCTGCCCGTTATAGGTCAGGGGATTAACCCAGAGACTGCTCCGTGTGTGCAGTTACCTGGCACAGGCAGTGGAGAAGGGCAAGGTCACCAGTAAGCAGGAAAGAAATTTGTTCTCCCAGCTGACACATGCGCCACTTGCCAGCGATCACTTCTATCACCGTGATAAGGCAGAAGAACCTGGTCCAGTCCAAAATCACTCAAACGCCAGAGAAAGGGCCTGGTGAGACAGATATAACCAATCTTCCTGAAAAGGAATTCAAAATAAAAGTCATAACCATGCTGATGGAGCTGCAGAGAAATATGCAAGAGCTAAAGGATGAATTCCGGAGGGAGACACCAGAAAATGAAACAAAAAATGGGAGGATTTAAGAGCAGACAGATGAGGTGCAAGAGATTGTTAATGGAATAGAAATCAGAGAACAGTAATTACAGAGAAGCTGAGGCAGAGAGAGAGAGAAAAGGATCTCTAGGAATGAAAGAATATTACGAGAAATGTGTGACCAATACAAACAGAACAATATTCACATTATAGGAGTACCAGAAGAAGAAGAGAAAAAAAGGGATAGAAAGTGTCTTTCAAGAAATAATTGCTGAAAACTTCCCCAAGCTGGGGAAGGAAATAGTCTCTCAGACCATGGAAGCCCACAGATCTCTCAGCACAAGGGACCCACGGAGGACAACACGAAGACACCTAATAATTAAAATGGCAAAGACCAAGGACAAGGACAGAGTATTAAAGGTAGCCAGAGAGAGAAAAAAGGTCACCTTCAAAGGAAAACCCATCAGGCTATCATCAGACTTCTCAACAGAAACCTTATAGGCCAGAAAAGAATGGCATGATATATTTAATGCAATGAAACAAAAGGGCCTTGAACCAAGAATACTGTATCCAGCAAGATTATCATATAAATTTGAAGTAGGGATTAAACAATTCCCAGACATGCAAAAGTTCAGGGAATTTCACTCCCACAAACCACCTCTACAGTGTATTTGAAAGGAACTGCTCTAGATAGAAATGCTCCTAAGGCTAAACAGATGTCACCAGAGAAAATAAAATCACGCCAAAGAAAGCAGACTGACCAAATACTAACTGAAGGCAAAAAATAAAATCAGCTATCCACAAAAGCAGTCAAGGGAAAAACAAAAGAGTACAGAATAAAACACCTAACATATAAAGAGTGGAGGAGGAAGAAAAAGAATGGAGAGAAACAGAATCATAAGACTGTGTTTATAATAGCGTAATAACTGAGTTAAAAAATAAAATCAGCTATCCACAAAAGCAGTCAAGGGAAAAACAAAAGAGTACAGAATAAAACACCTAACATATAAAGAGTGGAGGAGGAAGAAAAAGAATGGAGAGAAACAGAATCATAAGACTGTGTTTATAATAGCGTAATAACTGAGTTAAAAAATAAAATCAGCTATCCACAAAAGCAGTCAAGGGAAAAACAAAAGAGTACAGAATAAAACACCTAACATATAAAGAGTGGAGGAGGAAGAAAAAGAATGGAGAGAAACAGAATCATAAGACTGTGTTTATAATAGCGTAATAACTGAGTTAAAGTTAGATGGTTACATAGTAAAGAGGGTACCCTTGCACCTTTGGTAACCGCGAATCCAAAGCCTGCAATGGCAATAAGTACGTATCTATCAATAATCACCCTAAATGTAAATGGACTGAATGCACCAGTCAAAACACACAGAGTAATAGAATGGATAAAAAAGCAAGACCCATCTATATGCTGCTTACAAGAGACTCATCTCAAACCCAAAGACAAACACAGATTAAAAGTGAAGGGATGGAAAAAGATATTTCATGCAAACAGTAGGGAGAGAAAAAGCAGGTGTTGTAGTACTTGTATCAGACAAAATAGACTTCAAAACAAAGAAAGTAACAAGAGATAAAGAAGGGCATTACATAATGATAAAGGAGTCAGTCCAACAAGAGTATATAACCATTATAAATATCTATGCATCCAACACAGGGGCACCGACATATGTGAAACAAATACTAAAAGAATTAAAGGAGGAAATGAAATGTAATGCATTCATTTTAGGAGACTTCAACCCACCACTCACTCCAAAGGACAGATCCACCAGACAGAAAATAAGTTAGGACACAGAGGCACTGAACAACACACTAGAACAGATGGACCTAACAGACATCTACAGAACTCTACACCCAAAAGGAGCAGGATACACATTCTTCTCAAGTGCATATGAAACATTTTCCAGAATAGACCACATAGTAGGCCATAAAAAAGAGCCTCAGTAAATTAAAAAAGATTGAAATTGTACCAACCACCTACTCAGATCAGAAAGGTATAAAACTAGAAATAAATTGTACAAAGAAAACAAAAAGGCTCACAAACACATGGAGACTTCACAACATGCTCCTAAATAATCAATGGATCAATGACCAAATTAAAACAAATCAAACAATATATGGAGACATGAAAACAACAGCACAACACCCCAACTTCTGTGGGAAACAGCAAAGGCAGTTCTAAGAGAAAAGTATATAGCAATCCAGGCCTATTTAAAGAAGGAAGACCAATCCCAAATGAATAGTCTAAAGTCACAATTATTGAAATTGGAAAAAGAAGAACAAATGAGGCCCAAAGTCAGCAGAAGGAGGGACATAATAAAGATCAGAGAAGAAATAAATAAAATTGAGAGGAATAAAGCTAGAAAATAATCAGTGAAACCAAGAGCTGGTTCTTTAAGAGAATAAACAAAATAGATAAACCCCTAGCCAGACTTATTAAAAGAAAAAGAGAATCTACACACATAAACAATCAGAAATGAGAAAGGAAAAATCATGACAGACACTACAAAAATGCAAAGAGTTATTAGAGAATACTATGAAAAGTTGCATGCCAACAAGCTGGGTAACTTAGAAGAAATGGACAAGTTTCTAGAAAAATACAGCCGTCCAAGACTGACGAAGGAAGAAAAAGAAAATCTAAACAGACCAATTACCAGCAACAAAATTGAATCTGTAATAAAGAAACTATCCAAGAACAAAACTCTTGGGCCAGATGGATTCACCACTGAATTTTATCAGACATTTAGAGAAGGCATAATACCCATTCTCCTTAAAGTTTTCCAAAAAATAGAAGAGGAGGGAATACCTCCAAACTCATTCTATGAAGACAGCATTGCTCTAATACCAAAACCAGGCAAAGACCCCCCAAAAAAGAAAATTACAGACCAATATCCCTGATGAACATAGATGCAAAAATACTCAACAAAATATTAGCAAACCAAATTAAAAAATACATCAAGAGGATCACATAACATGATCAAGTGGGATTCATCCCAGGGATACAAGGATGGTACAACATTCGAAAATCCATAAACATCATCCACTACATCAACAAAAAGGACAAAAACCACATGATCATCTCCATAGACTCTGAAAAAGCATTTGACAAAATTTAACATCCATTCATGATAAAAACTCTCAACAAAATGGGTACAGAGGGCAAGTACCTCAGCATAATAAAGGCCATTTATGACAAACCCACAGCCAGCATCATACTTAACAGCAAGAAGCTGAAAGCTTTTCCTTTAAGATCTGGAACAAGACAAGGATGCCCACTCTCCCCACTTTTATTCAACATAGTACTGGAGGTCCGAGCCATGGCAATCAGACGAAACAAAAAAATAAAGGCATCCAAATTGTCACTGTTTGCAGATGACATGATATTGTATGTAAAAAAAACCCTAAAGAATCCACTCAAAAACGACTAGAACTAATATCTGAATTCAGCAAAGTTGCAGGATACAAAATTAATACACAGAAATTGGTTACATTTCTATACACTAACGATGAACTAGCAGAAAGAGAAATCAGGAAAACAATTCCATTCAAAATTGCATCAAAAAGAATAAAATACCTAGGAATAAACTTAATCAAGGAAGTAAAAAACTTATACCCTGAAAACTACGAGACACTCTTAAGAGAAATTAAAGAGGACACTAATAAATGAAAATTCATCCCATATGGTCTTGGGTAGGAAGGTTTAATATTGTCAAAATGGCAATCCTGCCTAAAGCAATCTAAAGATTCAATGCAGTCCCTATCAAAATACCAACAGAATTCTTCAATGAACTGGAACAAATAGTTTTAAAATTCTTATGGAACCACAAAAGACCCTGAATAGCCAAAGCAATCCTGAGAAGGAAGAATAAAGCAGGGGGGATCTCACTTCCCAACTTCAAGCTCTACTACAAAGCCACAGTAACCAAGACAATTTGGTACTGGCACAAGAACAGACCAATGGAACAGAATAGAGAGTCCAGATATTAACCCAAGCATGTATGGTCAATTAATATATGATAAAGGAGCCATGGATATACAATGGGGAAATGACAGCCTGTTCAACAGCTGGTGTTGGCAAAACTGGACAGCTACATGTAAGAGAATGAAACTGGATCATTGTCTAATCTGATATACAGAAGTAAATTCAAAATGGATCAAAGACCTGAATGTAAGTCATGAAACCATAAAGCTCTTAGAAAAAAAACATAGGCAAAAATCTCTTGGATTCTTGGACATAAACATGAGCAACTTCTTCATGAATATATCTTCCCGGGCAAAGGAAACTAAAGCAAAAATGAACAAGTGGGACTATATCAAGCTGAAAAGCTTCTGTACAGCAAAGGACAGCATCAATAGAATGAAAAGGCATCCTACAGTATGGGAGAATATATTCATAAAAGACATACCCTATAAAGGGTTGACATTCAAAATATATAAAGAGCTCACACACCTCAAGAAACAAAAAGCAAATAATCCAATAAAAAAATGGGCAGAGGATCTGTACTGACACTTCTCCAAAGAGGAAATTCAGATGGCCAGCAGGCTCATGAAAAGATACTCCACATCCCTAATCATCAGAGAAATGCAAATTAAAACCACAATGAGATATCTCACACCAGTTAGGATGGCCAACATCCAAAAGACAAACAACAAATGTTGGCGAGGATGTGGAGAAAGGGGAACCCTCCTACATTGCTGGTGGAAATGTAAATTAGTTCAACCATTGTGGAAAGCAGTATGGAGGTTCCTCAAACAACTCAAAATAGGAATACTATTTGACCCAGGTATTCTACTCCTAGGAATTTACCCTTATAATGCAGGAGCCCAGTTTGAAAAAGATATATGCACCCCTACGTTTATCGCGGCTCTATTTACAATAGCCAAGAAATGGAACAACCTAAGTGTCCATCGGTAATTGAATGGATAAAGAAGATGTGGTACATATACACAATGGTATATTATTCAGCCATAAGAAGAAAACAAATCCTACCATTTGCAACAACATGGATGGAGCTAGAGAGTATTATGCTCAGTGAAATAAGCCAGGTGGAGAAAGACAAGTATCAGATGATTTCACTCATCTGTGTAGTGTAAGAAGAAAGCAAAAACTGAAGGAACAGAACAGCAGCAGAATCACAGAACCCAAGAATGGACTAACGGTTACCAAAGGGAAAGGGACGGGGGAGGATGGGTGGGAAGGGAAATATAAAGGGGAAAAGGGTCATTACTATTAGCACACAATGTAGCAGGGGCACACAGGGAAGGTACTACAACACAGAGAAGACAAGTAGTGATTCTATAGCATCTTACTATGCTGATGGACATTGACTGTAATGGAGTATGTTGGGGGGGACTTGATAATCGCAGGAGTCTAGTAACCATAATGTTGCTCATGTAATAGTACATTAATGATAGCAAAAGAAAAAGAAAAACTGAAGAGCTCTTCTATATTTATAGATAGGAAATCTCAGTATTGTCAAGATGTCAGTTCTTCCCAACTTGATCTATAAATTCCATGCAATTCTAATTAAAATCAGGTTATTTTATGGGTATAGACAGATAGAGTCTAAAGTTTAAATGGAGAGGTAAAAAGAACACCCAACACTTTGAAAGAGAAGATAGTTGGAGGACTAACAGTCCCTGATTTCAAGTCTTACTATGAAGTTGCGGAAATCAAGACAAGGTGGTATCAGCATAAGAACAGACAAATTGATCAATGATAAAGAACAGAGAGCCCAGAAGTTAGATCCACATGAAGATAGTCAACTGATCTTTGACAAAGGAGCAAAGGAAATACAATAGGACAGAGATAGTCTTTTCAACAAATGGTGCTGGAACATCTGGACAATCATGTGGGAAAAAAAAAATCTAGACAAACCATGCCATTCAAATTAATCCAAAGTGGATCATAGACCTAAATGTAAAATGCAAAACTGTAAGACCTCTATAAGATAACATAGGAGAAATCCTAGATGACTTTGGGTATGGTGGTATCTTTTTAAAAACAAGATAAACCACAGACTGGGAGAAAACATTTGCAAAAGACACATCCCATAAAGACCTGTTACTCAAAATATCATCTCAAAATATGCAAAGAACTCTAAAAACTGAATGGTATAAAAGGTGGGCCAAAGATCTGAACAGATACATCACCAAAGAAAAGATACAGGTGGAAAATAAACATATGAAATGATATGTCACATCTTACATCATCTGGAAAATGCAAATTAAAACAAATACCATTGTGTATCTTATCATAATGGCCAAAATCCAGAACACTGAGAAATGCTGGGAGGATGTGGGTGAAAGGAACTCCTATTTATTGGTGGGCATTCAAAATGGTATAGCCACTTTGTAAGATAAACTGGCTGTTTCTTACAAAACAATTTACCATATGATGTACCAACCATGCTCCTTGGTATTTACACAAAGGAATTAAAACTTAACATCTACACAAAAACCTACACACAATGTTTATAGCAGCTTTAATCATAACTGCCCAAACTTGGGAGCAAACAAAATTCTAGGATTCTGGGCTGGATCAGATGGTAACTGTGTCAGATCTTGTATTAGTGTCAGACTGAGGACCTTCATTGTCTGACTTCTGGCCAGGCAAATTACCTGATAGCATTTTCCAAAATTGCTTTAAAAAATCTATTATTTGGTTCTGATTATGTCATGCTTTGTGAATGAAGCATTCTGTTGTGTGCACTGAAGTTTATGATAGGTACAGATTTCTCATCTTGAATTTAAGTCTTAGAGTGAGAAATTCTGAGTTAACAAAGCATGAACTTCAGTCTCTGCTAATAAACTGTACTTGGTGAAGGGAAACTGTAAAAACCAGTCACTATACATGTCAGCTTGGTTGATCAGTGCTGGTAAATGTAGAATTTTCTATTTCACCAGCTTGAGTTTCTCTAGAGAGTCCACCTCACTGTAACCTATCTGTAAAAGCATCAATCTGAGGGTCTCTGAATGAAGCTCCCTTTAACTCAGCAAAAAAATATGTATCTGAACACTAATGGAAAGAGACTTGAGAACCAAATGGCAGTTTTGTTTGAGAATAAGACCATACAGAGGAATCAGGAGAATCCCATGATGCAAGTGGTTTTAAAGTTTCATGATGTATGAGCTCTATCTGTATGAGGAACAAAGAAACATTCTTTGACTGTTTTCCATAATTCTTGTAAAATATTAGATGGACTTTGTACACATTGTATGCCCACTTGTACACTTGTACTCATTGGATCATTAGGATTTTCAATTTTTGAAAGAGGTTGGCTCTCCTTAAGAGAAAGCCTCTTAAATTAGCCAGCGATCACAGTTGCAACTGACAAAGGAATTAAATGAACAGTACCCATGGCAGAACCCTGGCTTATTTAATACCCCCTACTAAGGCTGCAAAGAGGTTGATTGTAAGCACCCAAAATGGGCATTTGTAAAAAACAGGTAGTTTAACCAAAATCCCTTTGGGCTTTGGTAAAAGCAACTTCTAAATATATCTTGGAAAATTATAAAAGTCTGTTTTTTGACATTGGAATTAACAAGATCTACAAAAGAAACTACCAGCTTTATTTCTAAAGTTACTATTTCTTGAATGTGTGCCTTAGTGTGGGTTTATTGGTCAGTGGTTTAAAGATCTGATTTGTGAACTTGTTACTATGCATGTAGTTTTCATTTTCCTTTTTCTGATTAGATGACACCCCCATGTTGTGAAAGAGTCTTACAGCTGCTTTGGAAAAACTGGCTGCAGTGCAATATAATCACATAAGGAAGGATAGCCGCAATGCACGCTGCAAGGTTTTGCCACAGTCCTGTTTTTTCAGAACTCATTCATCATCATAGAAATTGATAAACTTACTACATTTATGCTTATTTTAGCATAAGTTCTTTTAAAGTCTGTTAAGATTATCCATTCACCCATTGAATTGCGTTGGCATCTTAGTGAAAGATCAGTTGACCATATATGCATATTTCTCATTGCCTCGGTATTTGTTGAAGTTAATTGACTGTATAACTGTAAGCCTTTTGCTGGGCTCTCCCTTCTGCTTTGTTAATATATTTGTTAATCTCTATACTAATGCCATAATGTTTTGGTTACTGTAGTGATTACTATAGTAAGTCTTCAAGTCAGGTTTGGTAAATTCTCTTAATCTTTTTATTTCATGTTTTCTATTTATTAGTCCTTTTCAACATTTTTCTGAGAAATGTCCTCAGTTTAGTCTTTCAGTTTAATGACTTATTCAGCTGTAGTCATTCTATTTGTACCATCTACTTTAAAAAAAAATTTTAATGACTATATTTCTCATACTTGATACATCTGTTTCTTTTCTTGTTTCTTTTCATATTGCTTATATCTTCCCATTTAAAAAATATGTTTATTAGTCTAATTAAAAAATTTTTATTCTAATGTATCTATTACTGATGGATTCTGTAATCAGTATGCTTTGTCTCATTTGAAATGGCTGGGCTTTTCAAATGTCTTGTAAATTTTGGCCTGTGAACACATTTTTTTCATGGAGATATGTCAGAAAATGCTTTTGGAGGAATGTCAGTGTCAGTCTCATTAAGTTCAGAGTATGGAGGAAGGAAGTCCTAAGAGAGAAGCGATACCATAAAATTGCAATTCAACGATTACTCTGTCGGGTTTTAGCCTTTGACCCCCCCTACAGGAAGTAGCATTAGGAGGCAGTCCATTACAGCCTGGGATGCATATTGGAATCAAATGAGGAACATTACAAAATAGTGATTCCTAATTCCTGGTTTAGTTGTGCAGCCTGGATTTAGGAATTTGTTTTACTTCTTAAATTTAAAGTAATTATAGATTTACAGAAAGTTGCAAGAACACACAGAGTCCATGTACCCTTCATTCAGTTTCCTCCAGTATTACATTTTGCTAACTATAGTACAATATAAAAAGCAGGAAATTGACATTAGTACAATGTGTGTAGTTTATGTTATTTAACACATGTAACCACTGCCACATTCAAGATACAGAACTATTCCATCATCTCAAAGATATCTCTAATTACCTCTTTAATGTCACACTTCCCCTTCTTTCCCCCACCACCATCCCTAACTTCTGGTACTTACTAATCTGTTTCTCTAAAATTTTGTCATTTTGAGAATGTAGTATGAATGGAATCACACAGATGTGACTCTTGAGATTGGCATTTCATTTAGAATAATGTTATTGAAATTAATCCAGGTATCCTTGTATCAATAATTTGGTACTTTTTTTTAGTGCTGAGAGTATTCCATGGTATGAATGTACCACAGTTTGTTTAACCTTCAATTCATCTATTGAAGGAAATTTTGTTTCTAGTTGTGGCAATTATGATACAATAAACTATATGCATTTAATGTAATTATTGGTATGTTAGGGCTCAAATATCCTACATTGTATTTTTGTTTTATATTTTTTCCCTTTATCTTGTCTGTTTCCTTTTTCCCCCGCTTTTCTGGGGTTACTTAGACATTTTTTAGAATTCCATTTCAGTTTATGTTTGATACTTTTGAGTATCTCTGTATAGATATTTTTAATGATTGCTGTAGGTAAACGTACGAACATAACTCATCACAGTCTATTGCTGTCACATTTTACCAGTTTAAGTATAGAAATCTTACCTCCCTTTAAGTCCTTTTACCCTCCCTCATTTATAATCATCTTAAAGATAGAGGTTTGTTTTTCATTCTGATCAGGACTTAAATTCCCCTAATGTTGATGTTCATGTTTTTCATTAATGTTTCTTTAGTCTAAGATTTCATATATTAGCATTATTTCTTTCAATGTTTATCCTCTCCTGGAATTTTGATGAGGTAAATATTGGACCTTTTCATTCTGTTCTTTTTTTCTAATTGAAGTATCATTGATATACAATCTTTATTGGTTTCAAATATACAATACTGTGTTCAGTCTATTTTTTATGTCTCTTAACCTCTCATGTATTTTTCTGTCTTTTATTTCTGCTCTATTATAAGTAATTTCCTCTAATCTTTTTTTTTCCAGCTTGCTTACTGTCTCTTCAGCTGTATTAATTTTGTTCTTAAATTGTCAGTTGATATTGTTTCTCTCTTTAAATTATCTCAGTGATTTTAGTTTAATTTCCTGAAGTTCTCCTTGGTTCTTTTTAAAAATCTGCTGGTTGTTTTTCTTATTATCATGTATTCTATTATTTTATGTCTTAGTATTTAAACACACTTAAGTTTCTATTTGATAATTCTATAATCTGAAGTTCTTGTGTTCTAATTTAGTTTGTGTGTCTTCTGACTCCAAGTTTGTGTTGTTTCTTAACGTATTTTTAAAATTTGAATTGTGAGCTCATTTTCAACAGACCTTTATCTCAGGTTTAGTTCAGTGCCTGAGTTGAGGGCATGTCCTTCCAAAAGTTTTATGTTTATTTTTGCCAAGTGTTCTAGATTATATGACCATCCTAAAACCAGACTTATTTTGATATTTTTATCTTGAGATTAAGAATTCCCAAGGAAAACTCTTAATGAATATTACCTTAAGTCTAGCAATGGTTGACAAGCTGATTTTCTATAATCTGACATTTCCACTAAATGATATAGTCTTCAGTGGCTTTCTCTGGGGGATCTTAGTACTAATTCTTGCATTGCAGATATCTCTATAGTCTCATATGTTTCTGAGTTAAGAGACCCTACTACTGAGATAGGAAACCCCAACCATATCTAACAAAATATCAGTTCATAGTCTTATTGCTCTAATTCCAGGGAACTTCCCTTACAAATTTTTATAAGTTTTGCTATACAATTAAGAGTGTATCTCTTACATTTTATGCAGTATGTCTAAGTATTTTATGGTGAGAGAACTTTCAAATTATCTAGTTTCTGTATTGCCAGAAATTATAGTCTGTGTACTTGTTTATTGGCTATGCACTCCATAAGGGCAGGGGAGGGCCAGTGCCCACCTCATTCACCATAGCTTCCTCAACACCTAGTGCCTGGTACATATTAGACATTTAATAAATGTCTGTTGAATGAATGAAATGCTGTTGATTACAGATGTATTTATAATAGTTAAGAACTGAAATGAACCTGTCTAATAATAGAGTAATTAAGTAAATGGTTATATTTACTTGAAAGTAAATGGCTGTTGCTCATACATTTTTTCAGCCAGAAAATGATGATTTGAAGGGCTGTAGTATAAGATTGAAAAATATAAAAAATTCAGTATAGGTGAAAAATCAGGATTCAGTTTTGAAATTGTAGTATGCTAACTTTAAATTATGCATAACAAGAAAGTAATAGTGAACATCAAAATGCTAATAGTTGTTTATGTTGGAGTGATAGATGAAGGATCCCTTTTTAACCTTTATTCTCCCAACTTCCTATACTGTGGTTTTGTAAAGAAAATACTAAAAAGAAAAAATGTTTATCAGTGTCCTTAAAAGTTTTTAGATTTAGATATACTAAGAAGTTGATGAAACATAAAAATTTCAGAATTAGTTTTATTATTAAAATGTTTACAGACTTTTATATGAAAACACAGAAAAAGATCTTTCTGATACTCAGCGACACCTTGCTAAGAAAAAATATGAACTACAGCTTACTCAGGAGAAAATTATGTGCTTGGATGAAAAAATTGGTGAGTTTTTTTTCCTGATATTACCCTTTTTTCAAAAAACTGGTAGAAAAATACATTTTCTTTTCAGTAATAACATAAGTAAACTTGGAAGTAGTTCAAATTAAATTAAAAGTTTAGTAATCAGAAATCATGGGAAGATTTGTTTTTCCTTGATAGTAAAAGTTTTTACTTAGATTTAGGAACATAAATACTTAGACATGGCTTCATATTTTTCAATAGCTAAACAAAGCAGCAACACTTTGTAAATTTATGATGATGGCTTTTAAATTTACAAGTTTTTGTATTGTATTCTGGCTTGTCCATATACTATAATGAAACATAGTCCATATGTGTTACTTCTAGTGGAAATTGTAGATATATTTGTCTATGTCTATGATATTGGGTTTATAGAGAAAATTATTTTTATAAGTCTCCTATTTATTTTTCTTATCAGTGGTCTCTATAAAAATACAGTCATAACTAATCTTACAACTGTAAAGTAAAATTTTGGGCAGGACCATAAAAGAGCCCATTTTAAAACTGAGAGAATAGTTTTAACATTTGCTATTATTATGTAGTTTAAAAATGTCTAGCATAAACAATTAGATGCATAGAGGTGTTTTCTATTGAGGTAGGGAAATATTAAATGAGAAATACAAAAGGGGAATATTGAAGAACTCATTTTTAGGTATATTTTCAGTCCAAGTAGAAGTGTAAGGTAAGCGATTAAACAGAAAAGTTTGTATCTCAGGAGAGAAATCTAAGCTAAAGATATATCGGGACACATCAGCATATAAATGATATTTTAAAACCATGAAATCACCTAGGAAAATATAAAAATGAGAAGAGGAGGATCCAGAACTGAGTGAAAAGAAACCAAAGAAGTAGGAAGAAAACCCAGAAGGGAGTGTTATTTTGGGAGGCAAGACAGCAAAATGTTTTAAAAAGGAGGGTATGATCAATTGTCAGATACTTTTGAGAAACAAAAATAAGAAGAGGATGAAAAAATATTGATTAGATTTGGCACATTGGAGGTTTTAGCAACGCAAAAAAAGTTTGAATGGACTGTTAGGTAAGAAGATGGAGCAGGTTGAGGAATGAGGGAAGTGAGGAAGTAGAGACGTGAGGGAATAGGGCTCTAAAAAAGTTTGCCTGTTAAGAGTAGCAGAAAAATGGGTGGTAGCTGAGGTGGGTTGGGAGGTTGAGGATGTTTTTTTTAAGCTAGGAGATACTAGAACTGTTTTAGAGATTATTTTCTTATTCATTTTATGCTAATTAATGAACTCAGTATCAGGACATCCAAAACATGTGGAGTGCCTTAAAGACAGTACTGCCTGGAAAAGGGACTTGTTGTATTCTCAAGTACTATGTAGATCATCCCTTGGTAAATGTGTTACTTCTCTTATTGCTGCATTGGATGGCCATTGGCGGGGATTTCCTGGAGTTGTAGTCTAACAGAGCTTCCCTGGTCTAGTTTTAGACCAGTCAGTGGTTCTCAGACTTTGGTTCATGTCAGAATCCCCTGGAGAGCTAATAAAGATCATTGGAGCCAGGCTCCTTGAAGTAGGATATGGCCCGGGCTTTTGTTTCTTTACCAGTTTCCTCAAGTGGGTCTCAAGCTTTAATTCTGCATTAGGATCACTTAGGAGGATGTTTGTTGAAACATAAGTTGCTCTGCCCACTCAGAATTTCTTAGTCAGTCAGTCTGGGGTGAGACCCAGAAATTTGTATTTCTACCAAGTTCCCAGTTGATGCTGATGATGTTGGATGAGAAATCACAATTTGAAAACCCCTATTCTATACTAACCATTCAGGCCTTCAACAATGACTTTGGCTTTCCAGTGTTCTCACAGATTGAGTCAGACTTCCTGGAGTGATTTTTTTTTCTAGGAATTTCTATAACACTACTTTAGAAAAATCAGAACATTAGAAGATGTTTGACTCTGAAGATGACTTAATTGAATATTTTATTAAGATGTATTAGTTACCAGGTTATATTCAATAGTAATTCTGGTGTAGAGGGAGGGAAAATTAGAGGGGAAAAAGCTCACAGTTTGTTTTAATATTCCATCCACTTCGTCCACCCACTCTCTCTTCCCCTACTACACCTATAAATATACTTTGAGAACTTGTGATACAGAGTTTTCCTTTTCTGCTTTAATTCAAATGTGTTAATTGTGCTTTTACATTTATGAGTCCTTTAGAATTTCATGATTCATCCTAGTTTTTAATCCCTACAACAAAAGTCATTTTTTATTTGGGATACAGTACTTATTTTTAGTCATCAACATAATATAGATGAACTTAACTTTGAAAAGTGTTTTTCAATCTGCTTGAAATGAAAAAAAATTATCTTGATTAAACAATGAATTTATGATTACATTTTTAGATAATTTTACAAGGCAGAGTATTGCCCAACGAGAAGAAATCAGTATTCTGGGTGCAACCCTCAATGATCTGGCTAAAGAAAAGGAATGCCTGCAAGCATGTTTGGATAAAAAATCTGAGAATATTGCATCTCTTGGAGAGAGTTTGTCAATGAAAGTATGTTCTGAGAATTGTAGCTTAAAAGAAATATTTGAACATGGATCTGAATAAAATGATAGGATTTTCTTAGCTATTTTCCTAGAGAGCTGATACTTTAAAATCTGATTTTGAAATATTTCAAGATAGTCTTAGGAAATAATGTGTTCAAATCCACTAGCTAATATTTTTTAATTGATTTTTCTGTCATCAATTTGTGATTAGCATTCACTAACAATAACTGATTCAAATGTCAAGATCTGAAGCATGATAGTAGCAGTGAGACTGATTTCCCCTTAAAAGCACACCAGAACTTATATTTTTAGGTGGCCACCTTGGGAGGCATATGTTTACTCCATTAAAACTGCTTTTGTAATTCTGTGCAGAACTAGGAGCACATTTACATCATCCTCAGCTTTGAGAGTAGATCATATGGAGCTGGTGAATAGAGCTGGATGATAATCTCAACCCCACATTTTTTGTTGTTCAAACAACAAAAAAGGTTGCCAAAAAGGCAGGGAATTGTTGATGCCTTTTTCTAGCTCATCAGCTGATTCTGAAGGCAATTCCTAAACTGTTTTCCAAAAATGCCGGAAGCAAAGGCAGCATCACAGAAGAGGGTCTTTCCCGTCTCTTAGGGAACTAGTCCGTCCATCCAGCCACCCAACAGACATTATTGATGTGTGCCAGCTGTTTTGTTAGAGGCTTAGAATGAGTGGGCATGCTGTCTAAAAGCCTTTAGTATAATTGGGAGAAAGGTAAATAAAGATGCTATTATGATAGAATGTGCTAAGTACTGTAATGATGTATTCACAATGTGCAACTAGAGTTTGGCAGAAACACACCTGATCAGGGTGGGGGTTGGAATAACGAGGGAGGAAAATCTAGAAAGCCTTCCAGGAAGTGATGGTACGTGGACCGCCCCAAAAGATGGCTAGAAATAACCAGGAAAAGATTTAGAGAAAGGGTGATTCAGACAGGTAGAACACCTTATATGAAAGCCCAGTGGCTTTCATAAGAGAATTTAATGAGATTTCCTGATGGTTTAGTATGTGCGGACAATAGATTGCAAAGAGGTGAGTATGGAGATGGGGTTGGGGGTCAAAGATGAGTAAGCAACCAATCATAAAAATATATGTGATACTGAGTTTAGACTCTTACCATGGATATAAGATATCTTTGAAGTAACATAAATGAAATATTACAATTAGATCTTTACTTTAAAACAAATATTCTGGAACTGTTAATCCATGTAAATGATACATTATAGGGAAATGAGAATAGTGACAAGAACACTAGTTAGGAATGCAATGATAACTGTGTTAGGGTAGTGGCAGGATTTCTTGAGAGAAACAGACAGTTCTATTAAGGAAGTAAGAGTAGCAAGATGTGCTTTCTGATTTAGGAAACACATGAAGATTCCTAAACATTAAGTAGGATACACAGGAAATAGAACAGGCTTAGAGAGGAATATTATTGACATGTCTTTCAGACATGTAGTTAAAATATTCACAGTTCTTAGATTTTTAGGTATAGAGAGAAAATTGAATCAAAGTTAATAATTTGGGAATGGTGAGCGTAACTGACGTCATCAAAATGCATGAAATAGCATCAGGTGAGAAATTGGGGATCAACAGTGGTGAGGCTTAGAACCTCACCCCCCCTGTTTTGAGAGAAATCTTCTGCATCCGTGGATGTTTTAATGCCCTTGTCTAGCTTGGATTAACACATAGTCTACAGGCACACACCTGATCATCTACATTTGCTCTCTTACAACACTAAACTATGTTTTCTACCTTTATCTTGAATCTACCTACCACTTCAGCATTTTATTAAAAATAAAAATAATAATAATAATAAAGGGAGAAATGTGGGATCCACATATAAATCAAGTATAAAAATCAAACAAATATTCATATTTGACCTGATTGTTTATAGTTCATAATGCGTGATCAAAACCGAAAGTTTCTGTGATGACTGCCCTTGTACTGTTCACCATGTGAGAACTTATTCACTATGTAAGAATTTGTTCACCATCTAAGAACTTGTTCATTATGCTTCAGAAGATTGGAGACTGACGAGAATTAGGCTTGGGGTGGATTAATGATTGTGCATTGAGCATTGACTCCCCTATACAGAATTTTATTGTTGTTAACAACCATTTGATCAATAAATATGAGAGATGCCCTCTCAAAAAAAAATGCATGAAATAGTAAATTTTGGTTTACTTGCTGAAAAGACTGACTCATGACTTTATAACTCAATAATTTTGAAATTTCATGGGACTTTTTGGGGTTGAATTTTGCTTCTCATATTCAGACCACTTTTTAAATACTGAAGTGTGATTTTCTTTAGAAACAAATTATTCAGATTTTTAAAATCTCATTTTCCTCTACTATATCTAATATTTCACATTTCTTCGGTTCTGTTAACTGAACCAACATTATCTTTTCCTGCACAAGGAATATTGACTTGCAAGGCCATTTCAAAATCAGGAACTTCTTATAAGATTATGAATATATATACATCCATTTTCTGAGGGGAAGTAGCTTCTTAAAACAGTGTTAGACATTCTAAAGAGGAAGTATTCTCTATGATATTTCAGAGCTGAATTTACAAATACCCTTCAGTGAAAAGCAGTTTTGTAGTCTAATCTGGAGATTAGAGAAATAAATTACTATGGAAAAATCTACATTATAGCCAGTGCAGTGGAACTTTTTCTGGTAATCATGATTTAAAAAGATGTTCTTCTACTACTTGCTACCAATTGAAGTTAGAAAACTAAACAGCAAGTTCAGAGATTTTTGAGTAATAAAAGATAGCATTATTTGTGCAATGTTTTAGTCTCTTTCTAAGTAGATTTATGACCATCTTGTCCAGATTGAACTTTTATCAGTTAACTTGAATTTGTCTCTGGTTGGCCAAACATACGGAGGTTGTACAAGGAATATTAAGCTGGAAATGATGGCATAGAGTTCAACAATTTGAGAAATGGTGGTCTTAGTGTCAAATTAAGAAAAATATAGTCTAATAGGATATATTTTTGGATTCTATCCAGTAATTTTCTTGTCCTGGACACTTTACAATGTTCTTTGAGAATCTTACTTTGCAAGGATTTCCATAGATAAAGGAAAGTCCTTTCTAGGCTTATAAGCCATATTTAAAGCTTAACCAAGTACTGGCTTTCAGAAACACTAGAAGTTCAATTAATTTTTCAGAATTTACTTAGAAGTATATTATATTTCAAAAGCATGTGTAAATATCTCAAATTAGGTAGTATTTTCTCTTTGAGTTTTTTCTTCCATTGGCTTGTGCAGCTTAAAGAGGTTTAATTGTTTTGCTAATGGGTATTTTAACCATACTGCAATGTACATATGTGGAATCCACACCATTCTGCCAGAAAGCAGAATGGGAAATGAGGCAGAAATACCCTGGAGAGGAGCACATGAGTAAAGGAAGGTGTCTAACATACACACATCCAACTACCCTTTAAAGAACAAGAACAAGACTAGTTGGGAAATGAAAGTTTAGTTTTTCATCTTGTAACTTGGTTACTAAGGATTTGAAGTGTCAATGGGCAAAGTGAAATCTAGGTATTTATTGAAAGAATAATTTTCCTACTGTTTTAGGGCTAATGTCAGCTCTAAGTGTCTGTGTAATATCTAACTTCTTCAGGATCAATGGGAGTTTTAAACAGAGGAGGTGTAGGAATGGTATAGATGGCATTAAGATGTTCGCATGCATTTCAGCTTTAACTGACTCCATTAATTCTACTCCCTGATCACACCCTTGGAAATGGAGAATATCAAGAGTTTTTTTGTTTATACCTTTGTTCTAGGCCAAATGCCTACATGCTTATTATCCCAGACCTAAAATTAATAGTGTACTTTCATAAATAATTCCATTGGAGCAGCTTTTTGGAGATGCTGTTGATGACTAACATAAAAAACTCGATCAAAAGTGTTATTATTAGGAATTAAATTTAGTTTTACGTGATTCACTTCTTTGAGTTTTAAACATGAATGAAGTCAGTTAGTACTCAGTATAGAACACCACCAAAACCATTGCTTTGCCTCCAAAAATAGGATGCTTATGGGGTTCTTTGTGTTGCTGGGTGATTGCAGAGCACACCTTTTAACAAAGTAGTTGATATGTTGATCTCATGTCAACACACCGAAGTGTATTGTTGACTTTCATGAGCATAAAGCTTTGTTTTTATCCAGTACAGATATTCACATTGATATATTATGCTTTAGTTTTAAAGTATAATGAAGAATAGAACATAAATATTTAAAACCAAATGGAAATCAAAAAGGGAGGAGAAGTTTTAACAGAAATAATAGTTCAAGATAATTTATTAATTTAATACTTATATTACTTTTCAAGGAAAAGACCATTTCAGGCATGAAGAATATCATTGCTGAGATGGAACAGGCATCAAGGTAAATTGTTCATTCAATAAGAAAAGAACTTGAGCACTTTCTGCGAGCAAAGTACTATGTTAGGTCAAAGATAGTGAGAAAGAAGGGGCTTAACGTTACGTATCCAGTGATAACTCTCCAATGTTGAAAGAAGGCCTAAGTCTCTCTGAGGAAATAAGAGAGGATATGGTGTTTGCCAGGTGAAGGAAAAGGAAGGGCATTCATGGTAGAAGGAATAGCAAAGAACCACAGAGAACCACAGATTCTGTTCACGAGCCTCTTGAATGACACATAGTGCATTGGAACCCAAAGTGTAAGAGGGGAAGTGAAGGGAGGGGAGGCTCAAGAGGCAGGCCCAGACTGGTTATAGACAAATGAGTCTTGGTTTTATCCTTTGGGCAATAAAATCACTGAAGAATTTTGAGGAGATTTTTGTGTTAGATCACCCAAGGCAAAGAGGTGGTGATTGATTGTGGTTAGCAGTTTGGGCACAGAGGTGCTTGTGAGGGAGAGACTCTAGGAAAATGCCAGGTGCTGGCTGGGGATGAATACTGGACATGATGAAAGTATGTGGAAAAAGATGACTTTTCTCTGAATTTGAAGAGTCTTTGAGACCTTTTTGTACATATGTCTAGCAAATGTTAGTATAAGAATCTGGAATGTAAGGAAACGCCTGAGGCTGGAGATAATGATTTCAGAGTTATCTGGGTATGGATGTCATATAAATGGGATTTGTCTGAAAGAAAGGGTAAAGAGAAGAATCAGAAGGCTAAGGGTTAATCCCTGAAAAACATCAATTTTTAAAAGGGCAGAAGAAGAGGAACCTGCAGAGGACACTAAGCCATAGCAGCTAGAGGTAGGGTGAAGGCTTTCTTATACCCAAGTGTCAGAAGTTTTGAAACACTTAACAAATCCGTGCCTGTTATGTATATCTAGCATCCTTTTTTGTAATGAAATGTTGGCAACATAGAGAAACTCCAATGCACTGTCACTGGAGTATTTATTCCTACAGATTTAAATGTGTTTAAAACTTCTTCAAATGTTTTCATGCTGTCTATATTCTGTCTTATGTGCATTTGTTATTCTGTTTTGAGTCTCTTTTTATGTACTATTTCATTTGTGGAATAGACAGTCTACTGAAGCCCTAATTATGTGTGAACAAGACGTTTCCAGAATGCGTCGGCAATTGGATGAAACAAATGACGAGCTGGCTCAAATTGCCAGGGACAGAGATATCTTGGCTCATGAGAATGACAATCTCCAAGAACAGTTTTCTAAAGCTAAACAGGAAAACCAGGTATACTTGTTCCTACAATTTTTTCTCCAAGAAAGTGATATATAAGTATTTCTTCTGAGGCATGACCCTCGTTTCATTTTGTAGAAAACTTAGGCTTTGTAATGAGCCATTTTTTACCTTTATTACCCAGAATATGCCACATGATTTCTAAATGAAATTCTCAGAAAATGTTAAATATTAAAAGAAAAGAAGGAATAGGAGGTATAATAGATTTGTATTGAACTTTAAGAAGTACTTCCTTACTGAAGGATAAATTTGAATAATCAACAAATGAAGATTAAAAACCTTCAGAAACTAATAGGAAAAGTATAGAGTTATTTGATGGACCACTGTTCTGTTTAAGTGTGAGTGTATGAACAATGCCACATTTTTTGGCCCTCTTTAGCCCTGTGATTCTTTTTAGGAAAATTGCTTTTGTAATTGCCGCTTCTCTAAGCCATCTATTTCAACTGTATCCACAGTTCTCACTTCTAGTATCATTATTTTAATTTGAACATTAAACAATTCTATTTGGATGCTTTCTTCCCTTAAAATTCTTCAGTCCAAATGATTTTCCCCACTTGTCTATCACTCTCAATGTGTTTAGTTTGCACCGTAAAATTCTGTGTTTTCTGTTAAATATTTTTAATTTGTATGAACAGATAACAAAGATGCAACGCTTTGTTAATCATAAAAAATTGCCTGAGATAGTGAAGTACTTTGTTGAAAAGTCAGCAATACTGAGATGCTGAAACACAAAAGGAACATTACATAAAAATGAAAGAAATCTGAATAAAATGTGACTTTAATAATATACCAATATTGGGTCATGGTGACAAATGTACCATACAATGTAAGATGTTAGTAATAGAGGAAACTGAGTATGGGTATATGGGGATTCTCTGTACTCTTCACAATTTTTATTAAATTTAAAACTATTCTAAAATAGTTTATTTTTAAAGAGTTAATGATGGCAATAAAATAAAAGATGAATTTATATATTTTGTGTGCTCTACTTTTAGCTAGAGCAAATAGACTAAAGATGAGTATAACTTATATTTATGAAGAACTAGATTAAAAGCTCTCATTTTTACCACCCAGTTAGTCACTGTTAACATATCTGTTATGTTAACAAATCTGATTTTCAATGTACTTTAAAAAATTTTTATACTCTCTTTTACATTAACTTTTTAATGTAACTAAAATAAAACTACATACCACTCTATATCATGCTTTTTTCTGCATGAGAAATCAATAGAGTGGAGTATTTAAGGCTCACAGGAATTTGAATCCCCCTGCCTGGCTGTGTGATTATATCACTTAACTTCTTGAATCTCAGTTCATCATCTGTAAAATGGAGAGTAAATGTGAATATGCCTAGAAAGCACCTATCATACTGTCCACCATAAAAACTCAATAAATCTTTTGTAGTGAAGGTATTAGCTTACTCAAACATCATAAACACTTCCCTGCTTTATTAAAATTTCATAAATATGCTTTATAATCAGAAGAAAATTGGTGTCATAACAATTTACCCATGTTGAAGAGTAGTTTTTTCTTTTGTTTGGGTCACAGGCCCAAGGGTGGAAGATGATCTGTCTAGTGGACCACAAGTTGTTTAAGAATCCATATTACAGATGATTTGGAAAATAGAAATCTAAAAAAAAATTTCAGCCTCAATACCTCAATTTTAAACAAATTGGGATGAGGTATTTTTAGTGTTTTATCCTGATTTTTTCATGAATGTTTTCCTCTTATTAAAAATTATTCCAAGTGTTTCTCATAGATGCATAATGTTCTATGTGGTTATACCACAATATAGATTATTATTAATTACTGCATGATTCACTTAATGTGAATAAATACTACCACTGTAACAAATAATGCCTTAATGAACATTCTTTCTCACTAAATTTTGTTAGATTTAATTCCAAATTCCATAAAAAACTATGAGATTTCTTTTTTAAATTTTTTAAAAATTTTCTCACTGGACATTCTCAAATACAGTCTGCACTCATGTATCCATCTCCCACCTTCAACAAAAGCAACATATTTGCCTTTCTTGTTTTTATAAGTGTTTAAAAATGTCTCTTGATCCAGCATCAGCTCGTAGATCACAGATTTGTTCTTTGCAAATTTACATTTACTCCTGATACATAGGAATGCCCATTCTTTGCCATGACAGAGTAGCTTTAAATCTTTGCTAATTTGGTAGGCAAAATAGTATTTAATTGTTTTCATTACCATTTCTTCGATTACTAGTAAATTTTAACTTTTTTCAAGTATTATCCACTTGTGCTTCCTTTTTATGAAGTGCCTATTCAGTTTCTTTGCCCATTTACTGTTTGGACCCTTATGTTTTTATGAGAGCTTTATGTATTGGTATATTAACTTTTATTTATCATATTTATTTTAAGTATTTAAACATTTATTTATGGTGTTTTTTACATAGATTATTTTTTTATTTTTTGTAGTCAAATCTAGCCATCTTTTTCTCATAGGCCCTGTCTAAAAAGTTGAATGATACTCATAATGAACTTAATGACATAAAACAGAAGGTACAAGATACTAATTTGGAGGTTAACAAACTGAAGAATATATTAAAGTCAGAAGTACGTATATATTTTCCTCTTCTTTGCTTATAATCCCTAAGACTTCACTACAGTTTTGATCAGTTATACTCATTGGGAAAGCCAAATCAAGTCTTTCTTTAATACATAGCATATTTTAGTGTTAGCAATGATGGGTTAACTATATATTTTGAATGTTACCAATGTCCAGAAAGTAACGCAAGAATGTGCCCTTTCAGTTTGCCACTCAGCCATTCTATATAAGTAGCATCCTAAGTCAATGAAGGACAAGGGGTCAGAATCAACTTGGGCTCATCTATATTTGAAAATGGTAGAATTTTAAATTACAAACCTTTAACAAAAGAGCCTCCACCTAATTGTATAGCAAATCAGAACTAATCACCCTGTTGTGGAACTATTTCTTAGGATCAGAGGTAAGATGGCTGTCCTCTGTGCTTTATCTGAAATAGTGTAGTTGGATTTATTACTGTAATAGCATATAGTGTTACCTAGAGACCACTCAAACCATTAATAGGAATTTCCCCTATAACTGTTTTCCTTACTTTATTAACATGTCATATAATATAAGTCCACAGATATATCGACATAAAAATAAATTTTTATTTATTTATTTACATATAAATATTTATAGTATGCACAAAATTATTTAGGACTTGGAGAAAAAAGAGATTTTAAGGGTACCCAAATTTCAGCCCTTGCTTTCAGGCAGTAAGACAGGAGCCCAACATTGGCACAGTAGGTGGTTTCCTACACTGCTTGATTTTAAGGCGCCAGCAATATAATACTATAAGTGGATAGAAGCTTTGGAGTCAGATAGGTCTGACTCTTCTCACTGATGATGTGGACTTCTGTAGACTACTCAGCCTCTGAGTTTCAGTGTTCCATCTGTATTTAGGAAGAACATCCAAGTACGACAGACCTAACACAGTGAGCTATATAGATCTATTTGGAAATAGGGCAATAAATAAATAAATGAATATCTGAGCATTTAGCTTTCAATGTTAGATACTTCCCTTTTTCTCCCTTTCCTGTCACATTACCTGAAATTCCACCTTTAGGCACTCGGGGCTTTTAGATTCTGGAATTTTATTTTCAGACATCACACATGAAGCTTCTCTCCGCTTTTAGCATCTTAATTTGAGTTCTTAATGAGATTTCATTTCACAACATAGCTGGATAGATCCAGGGACCTGTCTGAGAGGATGAACCACAGGTCCATTGGTAGGGAGGCCTAATAAGAATTGCCAAGTACTTTATTCATTACTCATTCATTCAGCATGCAGTATGCTAGGTGCCGAGATGCTAGAGATGAAAAACTGAGAGGAAACAGATGGTACCCCAGGCAGTGGGCCAATGTGAGCAAAGGTGTAAGGGGTAAAGGTAGGTCTTATAGCTAGAGTGAAGTGTAAAGATGGGTTATAATAGACAAGAAGGACTTGTTTGAACTCTTACTTTCAGGAAGCTTTAGTTACAGCATAAGCACAGAAGTTATTTGAAGAATTGCCTTTTAGAAAGATCACTCCGGAGATGTTGAGAAGAATAAATCATAGGGTGACAAATCAGAAGGAGGGAGAGCAATTAGGAGAGGCTGTATCCGTAATTCAGTCAAAAGATGCAGAGGAGTCCAGCTGAGGCGGTGAGCTGAACCTAGGTGGGCCACCAGAGGGAGCTGTGGGGAACAGGGGTGGGGCAGCACCAGACAGCGATAAAGAGATCTTGAAAGAGGGAATTGGAGAATACCAAAGAACAGTTTCACTTTGTAATCTTACCCCATACTGCTCTGGCTGCTTTGGACAGGTACAAAAAAAGAGTAAAATATAGCTAGGTGGTTGGTGGGCAGGAGAGACGTTTTATGGCAATCATTTTTTAATGCTGAATCGTGTTTTACCTACTCACAAAACTAAATTTAATATAAAAATGGTTCCTGTCTTAATGAGGAAACTAATTTTTAAATATAAAAAATGGTAGCTGTCTTAGAAAACTAAATTTAGAATAAAAAATGTTTCCTATCTTAAGGAACCCAAGGTGTTATTGGGAGACTCCACATCCACATCTAACTATGTAAAGCTGTAAGGCATTTAAAGGTAATGACATAGACAGTAAGTGTTACAGAAAGTTAAAGGGGGTGAAGATTGATGTGGGTAAAATTCAGTTTATATATATCTACCTCCCCAAGTATGTCCTCTACACAATTGGTATTTTTAGTACAATGATGTAAAACACACACCAGATTCCTATTAGCACATGGGGAATATCTGAATCTTTAAAGGTAATACAGTAGTTTAATATGTCCATAAAGTGGTGACATTAACTGAATTTCAAGTAGTCTAATGATTAATCATATTTGTGAGAACTTAAATCTGATTTGAAAGCTTCACAGGGTGAGAGATTGTTTATTGCAGTTTGGTCATTTTATTTAACCTAATGTTTCTGGTAGAGAAATGCACTGTTTTTTAACAGGTAGGAAAGAATGAGATCTAGTGCCTTTTAAATTAATTACCAAAATTATAAATGATTTTTCAGAATAAGTTTCCAAACCGTACTACTAAAATGTTTTAAGAAACAGCCTCATAATGATTACTCAAGGTAGCCTACTGTTTGTGGAGCCGATTGCTTTTCTCTAGAAATAAGATCCTACTTCAATTTGTCATGAATATATGAGTAGTGTTTATTGTCATAGGTTTAACATTTTACTTCTGAACAATTTCAAGTGAGTTAGAATAGTGAGCAAAAGTGAATTTTGTAACAGTCCATGATCAAACCTTAAGGGTAGGGTTATGAATGAAAGGCAGGAAACAGGAAATGCTCCAAACCAAGAGAATTATCAGAAGTTGATGCTTAAGACACTCCAGCAGCCAGAAGCTCTGTAGTCACTACAACCTAGAAAAGTAGTTAAGAATGAGGGAATACACACATATAAAAACTCAGAAACCAGACCAGCTAGTAGTAAGCAGATGCATGGGAAAAGGAGGCAATGAAGGGTTTTGAAAAGCAGATATAAGAACATACTATTCATCCAGGTCCCGTAGATCAGAGTAAGCAGTTAACTTTCCTAGACAGGTGAGGGTGACAGAGAAGCCAAGGCAGATCCTGGTCACATTCTCTTTTTGTTAATTATAGGATAACCAGTTTTCTAAACTGATAGTGTAGATGGGGTTCCTTGAGGTTATGTTACAAATAATACTTGTGGCGAGTAAATTCCCAGTGAACTGGCAAATAATGTTTAATTTGCATCATATGTTGAACATTTTACATCTTTTAAAGTAAGTAATATCTAAGTTTGCTTTTCAGGAATCTGAGAGCCACCAAATGATGGACCAACTCCGAAAAGCCAGTGAAGATGCTGAAAACTGGGAAAATAAGGCCCGTCAAGCAGAGGCAGATAACAATACCCTCAAATTAGAATTTATCACTGCTGAGGCAGAGGGTAACAGATTAAAAGAAAAAGTAGATTCCCTCAATAGAGAGGTTGAGCAGGTATGTTTTGGGGAAATATACTTGTAGTACATCCTGTGTCATATTTAAAAGAACTTTGCTTGGCTTTCCATACATTAAATATTATAAACTCTTAAATTATTTAGATATACTGTAAATTGTAACCTGCTAACTGTTCTCCTTATACCCACTCTGATTCTCCTCTAATCTGTTACCTATCCTACAACTAGAAGAATGCTTAGCATTTTTAAGAATTAGTAACTATTTCAAACATAATAAAAAAATACAAAAAAAGTAATATAAAACACACACACACCTCCCAGGTTTAAGGATGCTAACATTTTGCCGTATTTGCTTCTTTAAGTCTCTCTTTATTTAAAGAAACAAAACATTACAGATACAACTCACCCTTTCTCCTCCTCCCTCCATAGTGACTGGTGTGTATAACTCTCAGATCATAAAACTCCTTTGCACATGTTTATACTTTTTCTGCATATCTGTTACCCACTAATATAAAATATCTTGTGTACTTTAAGTTTTTAAGTGATAATATATGGTAGATACCTATTTGCAACTTGTCTTTTTTGTTCAGTATTATAATTTTGAAATTAATTTATTTTGATACAGATAGTGTACATCTAAATAGTCGCATCTATATTCATTATATAACTATTTTCTTTTAAAGTTCATTCCCATATTGAAGGAAATTTAATTGTCTTCACTTTTTCTGTAATAAAAAACTGCACAGGCATCCTTTTAGAGTTTTCCTTGGGTATGTATTTCTCTAGTTTACACCTGGAAGTGGAGTAACTGGATCTGAGATATGTTCAATTTTAACTCTTCTAAGTTTTGTCAAATTACTGTCTAAAGTTTTATTCTTTCACCAGAAATCATGGAGTTATCATCTTCTCAAGTACTAATCAATACTTGGTATTATCAGACTTCAAAAAATTTTTTCCATACTTTTTGTTTTGTGTTTGCTTGATTACAAGTGAAATTAAGGGTCTTTTCATGGTTTTTGGCCATTCAAGATTCCTCTTCTGTTAATTTCCTCTTGATTTTCTCCTAAATGAATTTTAATAAACTTTGCCCATTTTTCTATTGGGTTGCTATCTTTTTCATACTGATTTATGGGAAGTATCTATATATTCATTATAATAATCCTTTCAAAGATATTAATTATTCTCCTTGTCTGCGAGTTGTCTTTTCACTGTGCTTGGCAATATAAACACAATGTTTTAAAATCTTATGCTGTCAGAATTTTGTTGGTCTTTTCCCATATGGTTTATGCTTTTATGTCTTCTTCAAGAAATTCTTTACTATCCCAAGACCAGAAAGGTATTTTCTTATATTTTCATTTAGAAGTTATTCTAAAATGTTAAAGGTATGTGACATCTTACCCTTCACATTTACATCTTTAATCTGCTTGAGATTGATTTCATATATAGCTTGAAATAGAGATGTTATTTTATATTTTTACGGATGGATAGCCATCATCCTTCTTTATTGAATTGTAAGTCTACTTTGTCATAAAAGTAAGTTCCCATATATTCTGCTCCATTGATCTGTTTATCAGCTTGCCAACAATATACTCCTGGAGCTTCTATAGTTTTAAGTCAGATATCTGGGAGGATTAATATTCTCCCCAATTATTTATTTATTTGTTTGTTTTTTAAAACACATATGGCATTATTAATTTTTCCAGGAAGTTAATATATTATTAACAGGAGTGTGACATGGGTTCAGCTGCCTAGTCATGGCACTAAGGAGCCAAGCTTTTCTTTTTCTTCCTTAACTTGCTGAGTCTTCATCCTCATGCTCACGCCCTCACGGGCACATTGCTATCAACAGCTCCAGGCAGTATAACAAAAATTGAGGAAGAGGGAACACTTCCAAACTCTAAGAGCCCAGTATTACCCTGGTAAAATCAGACAAAGACACTCTTCCCAATTATTTTGACTATACTTTGCCATTATTAAACTCTCTTAAATGTATTTTGAATAACTTTATCACATTCCATGATTTAACATCTTCTTTTTATATGCATTTAAGACTGGAAATTTCTTTCTAAATATTTCTTTGGCTGCATCCTGCAAGTTTTGAGATAATGCTTTTATTGACATGCAGTTTTAAATATCACCTAATCCAGTTATTATTTTAGATCACTGAAGTTATTTTTAGAATTTCCAATGTACAGGTGACTTGTTATTGTATTTTTTGTTTCTAATTTTGTTGTCTATTATGATCAGATTAAATGGCTTATGTTATTAATTCTTTGGTATCTGTTAAGGCTTGCTTTGTGGCAGGATACACAATTAATATTTGATAATACTCCAAATGACCTTGAAAAGCATGTGTATTCACTTACTGGGTGTATATATAATGTACATTTACTTTAATATATTTATATGTACACACGTGGTTAGCTTGTTTATAGTATCATCCAATTCTTACAGAGCCTTACAAAATTTATGTTCAGTTACTGCAAGAAATGTGTTACATACTCTTCTATAATTGTGCATTTGTTTTTCTCGGAATGATTTTCTTAGTTTTTGTTTTATACATGAGACTACTTTTAGTTCAGTATTTTGTATTTGTGATGAAAATATGAATGTGTCATGACTCATTTGAACACTTTGTGCTTAGAAGTGTGTTTTATATATTGTAACTTTCTAGTCAATTGTTTATGAACTACTGGTATATATTTTAATCAACTGTATTGAAGTATAATTTACATGCCATTAAAAGCACTCATTTTAAGTGTATGATTCAGTGAGTTTTGACAAATGAACACTTGCACAATCATCACTATAATCAGGTTAGAGAACATTCCATCACCTCCTCCACATTCCCTCAAGCCATTTTGCAGCCAATCCATCCCAATCCCTAGGCAACTGCTGATTTGCTTTCTGTCACTGTAGATTAGATTTGCTTTCTCTCAGAATTACCTATAAACGGAATTCTAAAATAAGTACTCATTTGTGTCTAGGCTTCTTTCACTCAGAATAATGATTTTGACATTCACCCATGCTGTTGTGTGTTCGTTCATTCATTAGTTCATACTGTTTAGTGGTATTCCATTGTATAACTATATCACAATGTGTGTATTTTCCTGCTGATGGACTTTAGTTTGTGTATTAGTCTGTTAGAGATGCCATAACGAAATACCACAGATTGAGTGGCTTAAAAAATAGAAATTAATTTTCTCACAGTTCTGGAGGCTGGAAATCCGAGGTCAAGGTGCCATCAGCTTTGGTTTCTTCTGAGGCCTCTCAACTTGGTCCACAGATGGCCACCTTTTTACTGTGCCCTCACAAGGCCTTTCCTCTGGGCATGTGCCCCTCTCTTATAAGGACATCATTCTTGGATTTTAATGATACCATTGTACTGGATTCGGGTCCCAGTCTTATGATCTCATTTAACTTTAATTACCTCATTTAACCTTATTACCCTGTCTCCAAATACAGTCACACTGGGGAGTAGGGCTGCAACATAAGAATTTTAAGGGGGCACAATTTAGCTTCTAAGAGTTTGTAGTTTTTAGCCGTTATGAATAAAGTTACTGTGAACATTGTATGCAAAGTTTTGTGTAAACAGAAGTTTATATTTTTCTTGGATAAATAACTAGGTGTGGAATTACCAAATCATATGGTAAATATGCTTAACTTTTTCCAATATGATTGTACCACTTTACACTCCATTTGCATTTTATGTGAATTTCAGTTGTTCTACATCTTCCATGGTATTGTTAGTAGATATGTATGGTTATCATGTTGCAGTTTGCATTTTTCCTCATGACTAATGATATTGAGCAGCTTTCCACATTCTTAGCAATCTCTAATACATCTTTTTTTTGTGAATTATCTATTCAAATCTGTTGTCCATCTTTTTATTGGGGTTCTTATTTTTAAGTTGCAAGAATTTTTTTTAAATACTCTAAATGTCCCTTAGATACATATATTTTAAAATATTTTCTCCCAGTTATTGGCTTACCTTTTTTTCTTAATGAAGTCTTTTTAAGAGCAGAAGTTTTAAATTTGTGATGAAGTCCAGCTTAGTTTTCTTTTATACCTTCTACTTCTGTGTCCTAGCTAATAAATCTTGGCATACACCAAGGTGCTTAGACTTTCTTCTCTGTTTCCTCTAGAAATCTTATACTTTTATTTTCTAGGTTTTGGTCTCTGATATGTTCTGAATTAATATTCTTTTTTTATTTTGGTATCATTAATATACAATTACATGAGCAACATTGTGGTTACTAGATTTCCCCCATTATCAAGTCCCCACCACATACCCCATTACAGTCACTGTCTGTCAGTGTAGTAAGATGCTATAGAATCACTACTTGTCTTCTTTGTGTTATACTGCCTTCCCCATGCGCACCCCCCCTACATTATGTGTCTAATCGTACTGTCCCTTATTCCCCTTATCCCTCCCTTCCCACCCATCCTCCCCAGTCCCTTTCCCTTTGGTAACTGCTAGTCCATTCTTGGGTTCTGTGAGCCTGCTGCTGTTTTGTTCCTTCAGTTTTTTCTTTGTTCTTATACTACACAGATGAGGGAAATCATTTGATACTTGTCTTTCTCTGCCTGGCTTATTTCAGTGAGCATAATACCCTCTAGCTCCATCCATGTTGTTGCAAATGGTAGGATTTGTTTTCTTCTTATAGCTGAATAATATTCCATGGTGTATATGTACCACATCTTCTTTATCCATTCATCTACTGATGGACACTTAGGTTACTTCCATTTCTTGGCTATTGTAAATACTGCTGCAATAAATATAGGGGTGCATATGTGTTTTTGAAACTGGCTCCTGCATTCTTAGGGTAAATTCCTAGGAGTGGAATTTCAGTGTATTTGGTATTTCTATTTTTAGTTTTTTGAGGAGCCTCCATACTGCTTTCCACAATGGTTGAACTAGTTTACATTCCCACCAGCAGTGTAGGAGGATTGAATTAATATTCTGTATGATGTAAGATAATGGTGCAGGTTCATTTTTTCCCCATATTTATATGAAATTGCCCAACACCATTTGTTGAGAAAAGACTATCCTTTCACCTTTGAATTATCTAATAACCTTTGATAAAAATCAAATGATTCTGTATGTATGGGTCTCTAGTCTCTTCTGTGCCATGGATTATATCTATCCTTAGCCAGTCATATAGTCTTAATTAATACAGCTTTATAGTAAGTCTTGAAATGACCAGTGTAGGTCCTCCATATTCTAAAAATGTTTGACTCTTATGGGCCCTCTTCATTTCCATGTAAGTGTAGGATGAGCTTGTCATATTTTGAAGAAAAAACATACGTGGAGTTTGATTAGCACTGTAGTAAATATACAGATCAATATGGGGAGAGTTGGACTTAACAATATCAAGTCATCCAGTTCATAAACACAGTATCCACATGTTTTGTACTTTTTAGTATATAGGTATTGTATATGTATTTTAAAGCTTATTCCTTATTACCTCATGAGTTTTTAAAATACCATTGTAAATGATATTTTATTCTTTAATTTTACATTCCAGTTTTTGGTAGCCTGCACGCAAATAGAATTTTATGATCTTTTATTCTGTAATATTGCTTAAATTCAAGTTTTTAGTTCTAATAGGAGTTTGGTAGATTTTTAAAGGGTTTTCTACATATGCAGTCACTTCTTTTGCATATAAAAATAGTTTTTACTTCTTCTTTCCCAACATGAATGCCTTTTATTTCTGCCTGGTGTTGAATAAAAGTGGTGAGAGTGATTATCTTGCCTCATATGCTATCGTAAGGGAAATTGATTCAGTGATTAATTTTTGAGTATGATATTAGCTACAACGTTTTTGCAGAAGCATTTTATCAGGTGGCAGACATTCCCTTCTAAGTTTATTTGGAGTTCTTATCATGAGTGAATATAGAATTTCATTAAGTACATCTGCAGCTATTGAGATGGTTATATAATTTTTACTTTGTTAGTCTGTTAAAATGGCTAATACATTGATTAATTTTCAAAAGTGTATTCTTGGGATAAATCTCAGTTGATCATGATATATTATCTTTTTAAATAAATTGTTAAATCGCTAATATTTTAAAATAAATTGTTAGATTATTAATATTTTGTTGAGGATTTTTATACCTATATTCATGAGGGATATTGGTCTGTAATAGTCTTGTGATATCATTGTCAGATTTTGTTGATCTGTCTCATATATTAATGAGATATATTAATCAGGTTAATGCTGCCTCACAGAATGAATTTGGAAATGTTCCCTTCTTTTCTATTCTAGTTTATGTATTGATGTTATTTCTTCTTTAGATATTGGCAGAATTCACAAGTAAAACTATATGGACCTGGAACATTTTACTGGGAAGATTTTAAATTGTGACTTTAATTTTTTAATATATTGGGAGCTGTTCATATTTTCTATTTCTTATTAAGTCAGTTTTAGCAATTTGTGTTTTCCTATAGTTTGTGCATTTCATCAGAATTGTTGAGTTTGTTGGCAAAAAGCTGTCCATAATTTTTAGTGTCATCCCTTTTCCTTTTTGCTATTGGTAATTTATAACTTTTCTCTATTCTTTTCATCATTGTAGCTGGAAATTTATTATTTAGTTGGTCTTTTCAAAATAGAACTATTAATTTCATTGATTTTTCTCTTGTTGGTTTTATATTTCATTGAGCTCTTTGTTATTTCATTCTACATAATTTGGGCTTAATTAACTCTTATTTTCCTGTTATAAGATGGACACTTAGATCATTGGTTTTAGACCATTTTTTCTTTTCTGATGCAGTCATTTAAAGTTATGCATTGTCTTCTGCACACTGCTTTAGCAGCATCCTACATGTTTTTGTGTTATTTTTTCTAACAGCTTTGTTGAGATATAATTCACATGCTATATAATAGTTCACTCATTTAAAGTATACAATTCAAATGTGTTTGGTATATTCACAGAGTTAATGCAGCCTTCATCATAATCAGTTTTAGAAAATTTCCATCACTTCAAAAAGAAACATCATACCTTTTAGCTATAACCCTCAAGTCTCCCATTTAGATCTTTGATTCATTTTATGTTAATTTTTTGCACATGGGTAAATGGTCCAACTTCATTCTTTTGCATCTTGTTACCCAGTTGTCTCATTAACATTTGGTCTTAACACCCTTATTGAAAATCAATAGACCATAGTAAGATGGGTTTATTTCTAGACCCTCAGTTCTGTTTCACTGATCTACATGTCTGTCCTTATGCCCATACCACACTGTCTTAATTACTATTGCTTTGTAGTAAGTTTTCTTGAAATCAGGAAGTGTGAATCTTCCAGCTTTTTTTCTTCAACATTATTTTGGCTATTCTAGGTCCTATGAGTTTCCATATGAATTGTAGGATCAACTTGGTAATTTCTACAAAGAAGCCACCTGGGATTCTAATAGGAATTGTATTGAATCTGTATATTAATTTGGGAAATGTGGTTATCCTAACAATATTAAGTCTCTTCATCAGTGAATGCTGGCTGTAGTTTTATTAATTAAATCTCCTTTAATTTCTTAAAACAATAGTTTGTTGTTCTCAGAGTATGAGTTATGCCTTCTTTTGTTAAATTTATTCCTAAGTATTTTATTCTTTTGGATGCTATTGTAAATGGAGTTATTATTTTCAGTTTTGGAATATTCATTTCAAATGCCATGAAAATACAATTGGTCTTTGTCAATTGATCTTATATCCCACAATCTTGCTGAATTTGTTTATTAATCCTCATCATTTTTTAGTGAATTCCTTAGGATTGTCTGTCTATATCCAAGACCATGTCATTTGCAAACAGAAATAGTTTTTACTTTCTTTCTAATATCAATGTCCTTTATTTCATTTTCTTGCCTAATTGCCCTAGCTAGACCTTCTAGTGTAATGTTGAATAGATGTAACAAGAGGGTATATCCTTTTTCCTGTACTTGGAAGGAAAAGATGTAGTCATTCATTCACCGTTAAGTATGATGTGAGCTGTGGGTATTTTGTCAAATGCTTTTTTGGTATTGATTGAGATTATCTTGTAGTTTTTGTTTTTTATTTAACAGACAGTATATTAGTTGATTTTCAGATGTATTCCTGAGATAAATCTCACTTTGTAATGGTATATAATTACTTTTTAAGTTACCAGATTTTGTTTTCTAGTGTTTTGTTGCATATTTTTTGTTTATATTCCTATTAACTCCTTGTCTGATAGATGGTTTGTAAATCTTTTCTCCCATTCCATGGATTGTCTTTTCATTTTGTTGTATGTTTCTTTTGCTGTGTTGAAGTGTTTTAGTTGAGATAGTCCCATTTAATTTATTTATGCTTTTGTTTGTGCTTTTGATGTCATATCCAAAAAATTATTACTGAGAACAATGTCAAGGAACTTTTTCTGCTTTCTTCTAGGATTTTTATGGCTTCAAGTTTATGTTTAAGCCTTTAATCCATTCATGGTTAATTTTTTTTGAGTGGTGTAAGAGGTCCAGTTTCATTCTTCTATATGTGATTATTCAGTTTTGTCAGCATCATTTATTAAAGAGACTTTCCTTTCCCCATTGAGTGTTCTTGGCTCTCTTGTCAAATACTAGTTGACCATAGATGTGAGGGTTTATTTTTGGGCTCTTGATCCTGTGCCATTCGTCTGGGTGTCTATTTTTATGCTTGTGCCATATTGGCATGTTTTGATTATTATAGCTTTCTAATATAGTTGGAACTCAAGAAGTGTGGTACCTCCAGCTTCATTCATCTTTCTCAGGATTGTTTTGAAGTCCCCTAGTATTATTTTATTGTCTATTTTCCTTTCAGATCTGTTAGTATTTGCTTGGTATATTTGGATGCTCTGATGTTGTGTGCATATATATTTACAATTATCCTGTCCTTTTGACATGTCCCCTTCATCACTATATAATGGCCTTCTTCATCTCTTGTTGCAGCTTTTAAGTTAAAGTCTACTTGTCTGATAAAAGTATAGCTACCCCTGCTCTCTTTTAGTTTCCACTTGCATTGAATATCTTTTTCCACCCCTTCACTTTGAGCCTGCATGTATCCTTGAAGATGAAATGAGTCTCTTGTAGGCAGTATATTGTTGGGTTTTGTTTCATAATCCATTCAGCCACTCTATGCCATTTGATTGGAGAATTTAATCCATTTACATTCAAACTAATTATTGATAGGTAAGGATTACTGATTCCATCTTATTATTTTCTGGCTATTTTATAGTTCTTATGTTCCTTTCTTCCTGTTTCACTATCTTCCTTTAATTGGTGATTTTTGGTAGTAGTATGTTTTGATTCCCTTCTCTGTATTTTTGTATATCTACTGTAGGTTTTGTTTTGTGGTTACCATGAGGCTTACATAAAACATCTTACAGATATAACTGTCTATTTAATGTGACAACTTAACTTGAAATTACATATCTCCTTTACTAGCATATCAATATACCTCTTTTTAAAAAACTTTTTAGTGACTGCCCTAAAGTTTTCAATGTGCACTTACACTAAGTCTACTTTTTTTTTATTAAGGTATCATTGATATACACTCTTATGAAGGTTTCACAAGAAAAACAATGTGCTTATTACATTCACCCTTATTATCGAGTGCCCCCTCATACCCATTGCAGTCACAGTCCATCAGTGTCGTAAGGTGCCACAGAGTCCCTATTTGTCTTCTCTGAGCTACACTGTCTTCCCCGTGACCCACACACACTATGTGCACCAATCATGATACCCGACAATCCCCTTCTCTCTCCTTCCCCACCTGCCCTCCCCACCCCTCCCCTTTGGTAACCACTAGTCCCTTCTTGGAGTTTGTGAGTCTGCTGCAATTTTGTTCCTTCAGTTTTGCTTCGTTGTTATACTCCACAATGAGAGAAATCATTTGGTAGTTGTCTTTCTCTGCCTGACCTATTTCTCTGAGCATAATACCCTCTAGCTCCATCCATGTTGTTGCAAATGGTAGGATTTGTTTCTTATGGCTGAAGAGTATTCCATTGTGTATATGCAGCACATCTTCTTTATCCATTCATCTACTGATGGACACTTAGGTTGCTTCCATATCTTGTCTATTGTAAATAGAGCTGCAATAAACATGGGACACCAAGTCTACTTTTAAATAACACTATGCAGTGCAGGAATAGTGCAGGTATCTTAAAGCAGAGTATTCAGAAATTCTTCCCTGTTGTCCTTTATAACTTCACTGTCATTCATTTTACTTATCCATAAGCTATTATCATCCAATGTATTGCTATTATGTTGAATAAACTATTATCTATTAAGTCATTGAAGAATGTGTATTAGGTCAATTAAGAATAAGAAAAATAAAATACTTTTTTTAACTTTCACTTATTCCTTCTCTGATGCCCTTTCTTTAACATAGACCTGAGTTTCTGACCTTTATAATTTTCCTTTTCTCTGAAAAACTTTTAACATTTCTTCCAAGACAGATCTACTAGCAACAAGTTTGTTAGTTTTGTTTGTATGAAAAGGTCTATTTTTCCTTCACTTTAGAACAGTAGTTTTTCTGGATACAGAATTCTAGGTTGCAGTGAGAGGGGGGGTTCCTTTAATACTTTGAATGTTTCACCCAATTATCTTTTGTATATGGTTTCTGAAGAGAAGTCTGATCGTTGTTATCCTTGTTCCTCTATAGGTAAGATGCTTTTTTCCCTCTGCCTTTTTTCAGGATTCTATCTTTGTATTTGATTTTCTGATGTCTGAATACAGAATGCCTCAGTGTAGATTGTTTGCCTCTTGGTGTTTTCTCTCTTTCCTGGATTGTTGGTTTGGCCTCTGTCATTAGAAATTTTTTAGAAATTTCTTAGTCATTATTACTTGAAATATTTCTTCTGTTTCTCTCTTTCTTGTCTTTTGATGTTATCTCATTATGTGTATGTTACACTTTCTAAAATTGTCTCAAATTTTTTGGATATTCTGTTCCTTTTTCTCCATTATGCTTTCTTTTTGCATATCAGTGGGGAAGTTACCATTGATTTTTCAAGCTAATTGATTCTTTCATAGGCTGATTCAAGGATGATAATCAGCCCTTCAAAGACCTTATTTATTTCTGTTAGTGTTTTTTATTAGTAGCATTTCCTTTTAAACTCTTAGAGGTTCAGTCTCTCTGTTTACATTATCCATCTGTTCTTGTACATTCAGTTTTGTTTGTTACTGCCCGTAGAATATTAATCATAGTTATTTTATGTTCCTTGTGTGATAATTCCAAAATCTCTGCATAACCGTCTGGTTCAGTTGCTTTGTCTCTTCCGACTGTGTTTTTCTGTCTTTTAAAATATCCTGTAATGTTTTTTTGAAGTCTGGCCATGATGTATTAGGTAATAATTACTGAGGTAAACAGGACTGTTGTGTGAGTGAAGTTTTATGTTTATCTGTCTAAGTCAGGTTGTGATTATTTGCTGTACATGTCAGACACTAAAATTTCCCTCTTGTGTTCTTTTTGTCTCCTCCGTTGCCTGTGTTCACTTAGACTCCTTAAGTAGTCTGAACCTTGTAGTTCTTCCACTGTAATCCCCAGTTATTACACAGGAGCTCTGTTGTTGTGGTAGTAAAGTGTAGGTGGAAGAGAACGATTCTATAATCCTATGATTACTTCTTAAATTTTAGTGGGCATCTGCCTCTGGGATGTGACCTTCACAAATATTTCTCAGTATTTTTTCTCCCTTAGGTGAGACAAAAATGCTAGAAAAATATCTGAGTTAGGTATTACCATTATCCCATATTGATTAGGCTATTAAAACTATGTTGGTTACAAAATCGTCTGCCTTAAAGGCAGATCTTTGTCCAGGAGAACAGAATGCTCTGGGGATATTTCAAAGTGGTTCCTTTTCCCCTCATCCTGCCAAAAGCATGAGAAGATTTTCTCTGATATTTTCGCTGAAAACATGGTGGCCTCCTGGAGGTAAAACTAATGAAAGTCCTCCCTAAAGATCCTCCGTAGGCTGGGATTTCAGGAGGTTTATCTCTCCAGCTAGTCCATGTTCAGTCTCCAGCAAGCAGTCAATATCCTTTAAGTGTTGTGACCAGTTGCTAACTCCAGCAGCAGCTTCTGCTCCTGGGAAACTGTGATTCTCTGCATTTACCTTTTTCTACATTTTGGCAGCAGCAGTTTGTTCTATGTCCTCATTTCCCTAATGGGCCAAAGAAGAGCTGTTTATTATCAGATAATAAAACATAAAAGAATCATGACAAGTTGAAAATAGAAAATGAATTGGTAATTGTAAACCTAAAAGTGCCAGTTTATGAATTCATCTCTATCCATTGTAATATTTCTTATCCTGTAGTATACTTTGTGAGATATTAGTATAGCCACTTCAGCTTTCTTATGATTATTTGTATGGCATATCTTTTCCCATGCTTTTCTTTTTAATTTTTCTATGTTTTTATGTTTAAAATGGCATTCCTTTAGACTTCATATGTTTGGATCTTGTTTTTTTATCCAATCTTAAAATATGTGTATTTTGTTGTAGTCTTTAGACCATTTACATTTAATGTAATTAATATAGTTGTGTGGAAATCTACCACATTGTTGCTTTCTATTTGTCCCATTTATCTTTCTTTTTTACTCTTTTCTTGCCTTCTTTTTTCCTCAGATTTGTTGACCATACATCACTTATAATTGACATACATCACTGTATAAGTTTAAGGTACTGTAAAAGTTTACATTTCACAATGTAAAATTGCCACAATTGGTTCAGCTAACATCTATCTTCTCATACAGATAACAATAAAAATAAAAGAAAAAAGGAAAAAAGTTTTCTCCTTGTGATAAGAACTTGTAGGATTTACTCTCTTAACAAATTTCCTATATATCATACAGCAGTATTAGCTACAGTCACCATGTTGTACATTACATCCCTAGTACTTATTTATCTTATAACTGGAAGTTTGTATCTTTTGACCACCTTCCTCCAATCCCCACCCACCTTACTCACCTCTTCCTCTGATAATCACAAGTCTGACCTCTTTCTGTGAATTTGGTTTTTGTATTTTTTTTTTATTCCACATGTAAGGGAGACCATACAATATTTGTTTTTCTCTGACTTAGTTCACTTAACATAATGCCTTCAAAGTCCATTCATGTTGTCACAAGTGGTCGGATTTCATCTTTTTATGGCTGAACAATATTCCATTGTATACATATCATAACTTATTTATCATTCATCCATTGGTGGACACTTAGGTTGTTCCCGTATCTTGGCTATTGTAAGTAATGCTGCTGTGAGCATGGGGGTGCTTATATCTTTTCAAGTTAGTATTTTGTTTCTTTTGGATATATTTCTAGCAGTGGAATTGGTGGATCATTTGGTAGTTCTGTTTTATTTTTTTCTTGCCTTTTATATTGAGCATTTGAAAGCATTCCATTCTATCTCTAGTATGGCTGTGTAAGGTATATATCATTTTTAAAAATTGTTTGCTCTGAGGTATAAACCATGAATCTCTTGTCACAGTCTAACTTCAAGTAATATATTACTTCATAGTATCCTCTTATTTCCTCCCCCCATCTTTCATCCTACTGTTCTTATATTTTACTTCTACATTTATTATAAACTCTATAATGCATTATTATTTTCATTTTAAATAGCTATCTTTAAAGAAATTAAAATATGAAGTGAATGTAAGTTTTTTATTCACACACATATTCACTATTTCTGAAGCCTTCATTCCTTTGGGTGGATCCAAGTTTTCATCTACTATCAACTTCTCTTTGCCAGAAGAATTCCCTTTAAACATTTCTCCTAGTGAAGTTCTGTTGGTATCAGATTCTCTCACGTCTTGTTTGTTTAAAAGTGTTTATTTCACTTTCATTTCTGAAGAACATTTTTACTGGATAGAGAATTCTAAGTTGGTAGATATTTTTTCTTTGACCATTTTAGTGATGTTATTTCATTGTATTCTGGCTTTTGTAGTTTTTGGAGAGAAATCTGAAGTTATTTTTATTTCTCTAATCATTCTCTTTATCACTGGTTTTCAGCAACTGGGCTTTCTGCAATTAAAGTTGGTGTTATTTTCCTTGTGTTTGTAACACTCAAAAAAGTTTCTTGTGACTGTAGGTTTCATCAAATTCAGAAAATATTTGGCCATTTTCCTTCAAATATTTTTGTCCTCCTACCCCCTTCTTCTGGAACTACAATTCCACATGTCAGACCACTTGATATTATTCCACAGATCATTAAGGCTCTATACATTTTTTCTCAGTCTTTTTCTCTTTTTGCTTCATTCTATGTAGTTGCCAATTTTGTGTCATCATGTTTACTGATCTGATGTGTTTAATTTGCTGCTAATTCCATTGGGTGAAATTTTCATTTCACAGATTTTATTTTCATTTCCAAAAATTCCACTGGGTTCTTTTGAATGTCTTTCACTTCTCGTTTTTATTTTTCTCTTTAAATCCTTGAGCATATTGAGTGTATTTATAGTAGCTGTTATAATGTCCTTGTTTGCTAATTCCATCTCTGCCACATTTGATTCTGCATCTACTGACTGATTTTTTCTTGACTGAAGGTCTCATATCTCTACTTCTGGGCCCATTTAGTAAATTCCAATTGTATTCTAGATATTGTTAATTTTACACTGTTGAGAGCTGAATTTTAAAACTTGTTAGGTTTATCTTGCCCACACTATTACTTGATATTCACTTTATCTTTTTAAGGATTGTTTAAAATCCCTTTAGTATAGGTCTAGAATAGTCTTTATTCTAGGGCTAATTTATCCCCACTAGGAAGAGTATAACCCTTCTTGGGCCTCTATTGAATGCCTGATAGAGTAGTGAAGTGTAAAACTGTCTCTACTCTGGCTGATGAGATCATGAATGATTCCTGGCCCTATATAAGATATGGGCATTGTTTGGCTCACGGTTCTCCTGGAATTGTTCTTTCCTAGGAAGTTGTTCTTTGCCTGGTCTCATGGAGTTTCACCTGTGCGTAGACAGATTTCTGGAACTCCTTCTCTGCATAGCTGCCTTCCCTCTGGTGTTCAATCCCACAATTCTAGCCCCCTCAGTCTCCTTGAACTGATCTTTCTCTTATGAATTCAGTGAGGTCTCTGGACTGTGTTTTGGTTCCTTTTCCCTGAATCATCATCCAGGATTTGCTTCTTAAGCAAGAAACTGAGGCAACCATAGGGTTCACCTTGTTAGTTTTTCTTCCATCAGAGATCATTGTCCTAAGCTACCTGCTACCAGTTGTCTGAAAACAGGTTTTCCCTCCTATATTTTTCTCCATTTTTCTAGTTGTTTGTGGCAACAGGGTAATTCAGAACCTGTTACTTTCTCTTGTCTGGATAATATCTGTCTTAAAGCCCTTGTCTGTTCATATTATCTTTGTCATTTTTGTATCTGCTTAGTCAACTGATTTTTATCCTACTGTGAGTCAAATTTTCCTGCACCTTTGTATGTCTGGTATTATTTTTAATTGGAGGCTGGACATTGTGAAATTTACTTTGTTGAATGTTAGATATTGTTGTCTTCCTTTAAAGTGTCGGATTTGTTCTGGCAGGCTGTTAAATTACTTGTAGGTCAACTGATCCTTTCAAGATTATTTTTCAGTTTTGATAGGGCATATAAAGTGGCTGTCCTTCAGTGTAGTAAGATACTATAGAATCACTACTTGTCTTCTCTGTGCTATACTGCCTTCCCTGTGCCCCCCACCCCACTACATTATGTGTGCTAATCGTAATGCCCCTTTTTCCCCTTCTCCATCTCTTCCTACCCATCCTGTCCATTCCCTTTCCCGTTGGTAACTGTTGGTCCATTCTTGGGTTCTGTGAGTCTGCTCTGCTTTGTTCCTTCAGTTTTTGCTTTCTTCTTATACTACACAGATGAGTGAAATCATTTGATACTTGTCTTTCTGTGCCTGGCTTATTTCAGTGAGCACAATACCCCTCTAGCTCCATCCATGTTGTTGCAAATGGTAGGATTTGTTTTCTTCTTATGGCTGAATAATATCCCATTGTGTATATGTACCACATCTTCTTTATGCCCTCATCTACTGATGGACACTTAGGTTGCTTTCATTTCTTGGCTATTGTAAATGGTGCAGCGATAAACATAGGGGTACATATATGTCTTTTTGAAACTGGGCTTCTGCATTCTTAGGGTGAATTCCTAGGAGTAGAATTCCTGGGTCAAATGGTATTTCTATTTTTAGTTTTTTGAGGAACGTTCATACTGCTTTCCACAGTGGTTGAACTAATTTACATTCCCACCAGCAGTGTAGGAGGGTTCCCCTTTCTCCATTTCCTCGCCAACATTTGTTGTTGTTTGTCTTTTGGATGTTGACCATCCTGATTGGTGTGAGGTGATATCTCATTGTGGTTTTAATTTGCATTTCTCTGATAATCAGCGATGTGGAGCAACTTTTCATGTGTATGTTGGCCATCTGAATTTCTTCTTTGGAGAAGTGTCTGTTTAGATCCTCTGCCCATTTTTTTATTGGATTATTTGCTTTTTGTTTGTTCAGGTACATGAACTCTTTGTATATTTTAGATGTCAACCCCTTATCAGATATGTCATTTATGAATATATTCTCCCATACTTTACGATGCCTTTTTGTTCTACTGATGGTGTCCTTATGTACTAATTTAGTTCCATCTTGTATTTTTATATTCTAAAAAATTATTACTAGTGGTATTTTTTTTCAGTTAATCCTTATTTGTACCCACCCATATGTTTATGAAATCTTCATTCATCATTCCTCCATGCATTCTATTTCTTCCAAGTTCAAATTCTTTTTTTCATACTATTTCCTTTCTTTGATTTTTGAGTTAGTTTCCTCAGTCATCTGAAAACAGCTTTATTTTCCTTCAGTCTTGAGTGTTAGTTTAGATGAGTATAGAATTCAAAGTTGAGTTATTTTCTCTTGATAATTTTCAAAATATTTGCCTTTTCTGTTGAAACGTCTGTTGTAATTTTGATTTCATTGTAAGTCTGTCTTTGTTGTTGGTTCTTCTTCAGGTCTTTTCTTTCTCTTTGTAGTTTCACTATTATATGTCCAGGTATGCTTTTTTTTTTTTTTTTGGAATTGGTTTTGTTTAAATTTTCTAGTCAGAGTATTCATGTATTTTATTATTTTTGGAAAATTTTCCAGTGTTATTTATTTGGATATTACTGCCTCCAAATTCTACCATCTCCTTCAACTTTTATAATATACTTTTGGATCTTCTAATCTAAATCTTTATTGGTATTTTTATTGTAGTTTCTATATATTTATCTCTTTGTGCTGTGATCTGTCTTCTAGTTCATTCTTTCTTCTTCAGCAGTACTGGTTAGTTCTTGGATGCATTCAGCAAGTTTTTTCATTTTCTTGACTACTTTTCCTTTCTTTTCAGAAGTTCTATCTAATTCTTCTTTAAATCTGTTTCTTTTTCTAAGTGTCATTCTTTTCAATTTTTTCCTTAAACTTTTTAAAATAACTTTTTTTTTTTGGTATTACATTGTGGGTCTTTTTTTCACTATCATTAATATACACTCACATGAACAACATTGTAGTTACTATATCCCCCCATTATCAAGTCCCCACCACTTACAGTCACTGCCCATCAATGTAGTAAGATGCTGTAGAGTCACTACCTGTCTTCTCTATGCTATACTGTCTTTCCTTGCCCTGGTTCTGCATTGTGTGATTAGGTTTATTCCAGGTATTTTATTCTTTTTGGTGAAATTGTGAATGGAATTGTTTTCCTGATTTCTCTTTCTGCTAGTTCATCCTTAGTATATAGGAATGCAACAGATTTCTGTGTATTAATTTTGAATCCTGCAACTTTGTTGAATTCAGTTATTAGTTCTAGTAGTTTTGGAGTGGATTCTTTAGGGTTTTTTATGTACAATATCTTGTCATCTGCAAACAGGGACAGTTTGACTTCTTCCCTACCAGTCTGGATGCCTTTTATTTCTTTGTGTTGTCTGATTGCCATGGCTAGGACCTCCAGTACTATGTTGAATAAAAGCAGGGTGAGTGGGCATCTTTGTCTTGCTCCTGATATTGGAGGAAAGGCTTTCAGCTTCTCACTGTTACATATGATGTTGGCTGTGGGTTTGTCATGTATGGCCTTTATTATGTTGAGGTACTTGCCCTCTATACCCATTTTGTTGAGAGTTTTTATCATGAATGGATGTTGAATTTTGTTGAATGCTTTTTCAGCATCTATGGAAATGATCATGTGGTTTTTGTCCTTCTTTTTGTTGATGTGGTGGATGATGTTGATGGATTTTTGATGTTGTACCATCCTTGCATCCCTGGGATGAATCCCACTTGATCATGGTGTATGCTCCTCTTGATGTATTTTTGAATTTGGTTTGCTATTATTTTGTTGAGTATTTTTGCATCTATATTCATAAGGGATATTGGTCTGTAATTTTCTTTTTTTGTGGTGTCTGCATGTTTTTGGTATTAGAGTGATGCTGGCTTCATACAATGAGTTTGGAATTATTCCCTCTTCTCCAATATTTTTGGAAAACTTTAAGGAGATGGGTATTATGTCTTCTCTAAATGTCTGATAAAACTCAGCAGTGAATCCATCTGGACCGGGGGTTTTGTTCTTGGGTAGTTTTTTGATTATGGATTCAATTTCATTGCTGGGAATTGGTCTGCTTAAATTTTCTGTTTCTTCCTGGGTCAGTCTTGGAAGGTTGTATTTTTCTAGAAAGTTGTCCATTTCTTCTAAGTTATCCAGTTTCTTAGCATATAGGGTTTCATAGTATTCTCTAATAATTCTTTGTATTTCTGTAGTGTCCATCGTGATTTTCCTTTTTCATTTCTGATTTTGTTTATGTGTATAGATTCTCTTTTTCTCTTCATAAGCCTAGCTAGGGGTTTACCTATTTTGTTTGTTTTCTCAAAGCACCAGCTCTTGCTTTCATTAATTTTTTCTATTGTTTTATTCTTCTCAATTTTATTTATTTCTTCTCTGATCTTTATTATGTCCCTCCTTCTGTTGACTTTGGGCCTCATTTGTTTTTCTTTCCCAATTGCAATAATTGTGAATTTAGACTATTCATTTGGGATTGGGTATTTAGACTGTTCATTTAGGATTGTTCTTCCTTCTTTAAATAGGCCTGAATTGGTATATATTTCCCTCTTAGAACTGCCTTGCTGCATCCCACAGAAGTTGGGGCATTGTGTTGTTGTTTTCATTTTTCTCCATGTATTGCTCGATTTCTGTTTTAATTTGGTCATTGATCCATTGATTATTTAAGAGCATGTTGTTAAGCCTCCAAGTGTTTGTGAGCCTTTTCATTTTCTTTGTACAATTTACTTCTAGTTTTATATACCTGTGATCTGAGAAGTTTATTGGTACAATTTCAATCTTTTTTAATTTACTGAGGCTCTTTTTGTGGCCCAGTATGTGGTCTATTCTGGAAAATGTTCCATGTGCATTTGAAAAGAATGTGTATCCTGCTCTTTTGGGGTATATAGTTCTGTATATGTCTGTTAGGTCCTTCTGTTCTAATGTGTTGTTCAATGCCTCTGTGTCCTTACTTATTTTCTGTCTGGTTGATCTGTCCTTTGGAGTGAGTGGTGTGTTGAAGTCTCCTAGAATGAATGCATTAGATTCTATTTCCCCTTTTAATTCTGTTAGTATTTGTTTCACATATGTAGGTGCTCCTGGGTTGGGTGCATAGATATAGCCCATGTTGTTATAGTTATATCCTCTTGTTGGATTGACCCCTTTATAATTATATAATGTCCTTTTTTGTCTCTTGTGACTTTCTTTGTTTTGAAGTCTCTTTTATCTGACAGAAGTACTACAACACCTGCTTTTTTCTCCCTATTAGTTGCATGAAATATCTTTTTCCATTTCTTTCACTTTTAGTCTGTGTATGTCATTGGGTTTGAAGTGAGTCTCTTGTAAGCAGCATGCAGTTGGGTCTTGTTTTTTTATCCATTCAGTGACTCTGTATCTTTTGATTGGTCCATTCAGACCATTTACATTTAGGGTGATTATCTATAGGTATGTACTTATTGCCATTGCAGGCTTTAGTTTCGTGGTTACCAAAGGTCCAAGGGTAACTTCCTTACTATCTAAGAGTCTATCTTAACTTACTTAGTATGGTATTACAAACACAATCTAAAGGTTCTTTTTTTTCCCCCTCCTTTTCTTCCTCCTCCATTCTTTATATATTATGTATCATATTCTGTACTCTCTGTCTATCCCTTTTTATTACTTGTGGTGACAGCTATTTAACCTTGGAAACACTTATATCTGTATCAGTTCCTCCAAAATACACTGTAGAAATGATTTGTGGGAACTAAATTCTCACAGCTTTTGCTTATCTGGAAATTGTTTAATCCCTCCTTCAAATTTAAATGATAATCTTGCCAGATAAAGTATTCTTGGTTCGAGGCCCTTCTGCTTCATTGCATTAAATATATCATGCCACTCCCTTGTAGCCTGTAAGGTTTATGCTGAGAAGTCTGATGATAGTCAGTGGGTTTTTCTTTGTATGTGATCTAATTTCTCTCTCTCGCTGCTTTTAATAGTTTGTCCTTATCCTTGATCTTTGCCGTATTAGTTACTGTATGTCTTGGTATTGTCCTCCTTGGGTCCCTTGTGTTGGGAGATCTGTGCACCTCCATGGCTTGAGAGACTATTTCTTCCCCAGATTGGGGAAGTTTTCAGCTATAACTTCCTCAAAGACACTTTCTATCTCTTTTTCTCTCTCTTCTTCTTCTGGTACCCCTATTCATACAATACAAATATTGTTCCATGTGGATTGGTCACACTGTTCTCTCAGTATTCTTTCACTCTTAGAGATCCTTTTTTCTCTCTGTGTTTCAGCTTCTTTGTATTCCTCTTTCTTAATTTCTATTTCATTTATCATCTCCTCCACCATATCTAATCTGCTTTTAATACCCTCCATTGTATTCTTCAATGATCGGTCTCCATCCTAAATTCATTCCTGAGTTCTTGAATATTTTTCTGTAACTCCATGAGCATGTTAATGATTTTTATTTTGAAATCTCTTTCAGGAAGATTCATGAGGTTGATTTCATTTGAATCTTTCTCAGGTGTATTCATAATTTTGCTTTGAACAGATTCTTTTGACATTTCATAATTTGTCTGTGGTGCCCTCTAGTGCCCAGAAGCTCTACTCTCTGGAGCAATGTCAGGGGTTGCAGGGGAGCAGTGTTGGTGCTTGGGGAGAGGAAAGAACTGTTTGTTGCTTCTCGGCTCCTATGCCTGTCTCCACTGCCAGAACCAGTGGGCCGAACACACAGGTGTAAGCCTCTATGCTTTGTGTTTGTAGCTGCCATAGGTGGGGCTTCCCTCTGGCTGGCCTGAAGCCAGGGCAGAGATTCCCGGTTTGTGAGCCTGAGCCAGGTGCAGGCTAGCTGGGGGGAAGATACAACAGGCTGTGTATCATGGTAGGGGGCCTTGGAGCTGTGTAGCCCGCCATGGGGTTGGAGGGCCTGAAGATCATTTAAGCTCCCAACCTGCTGGGCAGAGTGCACCCAGACAATTTTTTCTACCTGTCTTTTCTCCTGAGCAAGCTCTGTGTAATCCTTGCCCCTTTAGCGGCCCTCTCACTTTTAAGAAGTCTCTCAGACTGCTCCCCCAGATCACCCAGATATGAATCCCTGTTTTCCACAAGCAGCTGGAATCTCTTTCTCTCCAGGTATTCCTCCTGTCTTAGCTTTACCACCACACTAAATCACTGGAGCACCATGCAATGTAGGTTCATGCTCCCAGAGCAGATCTCCAGGGCTAGGTGTTCAGCAGTCCCAGGCCTCCACTCCCTCCCCATCCTGTTTCTCTTCCTCCATCTGGTGAACTTGGGTGGGGAAAGGGCTGGGGCGCCACCCGGCCACAGCTTTAGTATGGTACCCTGCCCATGAAGTCTTTTCTCCAGGTGTATGCAGTCTGGTACAGCCTTCTTTGCTGTTGTTCTTTCAGGATTAGTTGTATTAAATTATATTTTCGTATTATATGTGGTTTTAGGAGGACGTCTCTGTCTCACCTCTCATGCCACCATCTTTAATCCAATCTTTAAAACAATTTTCAAGCATATTTTTCCTTGTGTTCTAAGATATTTTGTTCAATAATTGGAAGTGTAGAAGTCTGATCCTATGTGTTGTTTTTTTGACTCTCTTTGAATGAATTGTGTCCTATGTTTGATTGTAAGCTCCTCTTAAACAGGACTTTCTTCCTCGTATACAATCTTATATGACCATGGCGATGAGTTTGCTTCTACAATGGGACTCTGAGTTATTGGCATGGGACAAATTTTATATTAAAACTTAGAATTGGATATAGGTAAAGTCAGACTCCAAAATTGAGTGAGGTCAGACCTATGGTTTCAATTTCTATGTAAGACATTTTTTCCCTACCCAGAAACCAGGGCAAGATAAACTTTTGGTTTTATCTCTGAGGTTGAATTCATTTTTTTCTCCCCTAGTCTCCTTTCAGGGCCCCAGATTGTGTAGGTGTCTCAGTTCCACTCTCCATTAGTCCTAAGTTCTTGTTTCCTATCCTTGCTTGAGCATTGAAACATAAGCCACTCACTGTTACATGTCTTCCTACCCCCAACCCTTATCTTCAAGCCTGCTAATTTTCTTCCTGCTCTGGCTCTGTTTTCTCTGTTTTTGGCACGTGAGAATTTCTCTCTCTTTCCTGCAAGCTCAGTTGTGAATTACAAAATTTTTTTTGGTCTAGTTTATCCAGAATGTTTTTCTTTTAGCTTAACAACCATTTTGCTAGAACCTGAAGCATTCAAAGTGATCTTTCCAAAACACAAAACTGACTGCATCACCTCTTTCTTTAGGATCTTTCAGTGGATAAAGACTTAAGTATTAACCTGGCTTGCTAGGCTCTGCCTTGTAAGTCATGTGTGCTTCACAACTACATCTCCTATCATGCTCCTCTGTAGTCTCTGGGCTCCAGCCATACTAGCCTTCTCTGTTTTTAAATCATGTCATTTCCCACCCTACACACACCCCTTCCAGGGCCTATGCGCTTTGCATTCATTCAATTTGGAAACTGCCCTCCCCTCCCTACACACACTGTATAATTACTCACCTTTCAGACCTCTTTCAAGTGTCATTTACTGAGGGAAGCCTTTCCTGAATTCCCTGATCCTCTCAGTCTAGGTCACTTTCCTTTGTTAAGCACTTTTTTTTCTCTAGCAGTATTTGCTTAATATGCATTTATATATGTTCTTCTGTATGATTATTTGATTGATGCATGACTCCCTGATGTCTGAAAGTTTCATGAGAGCAGAAATCATTTTGTTTACCATTATATATCCATCTGAGCACATTGGAACATGGAATATACTCAATAAATATGGAATGCATAGATAGTTAAGTGAGTGGGTGGATGAAGACTGGATGGCTAGAAGGTTGTTTGAAGAATGAGTGAGGAAGGAAGCTAGGGAGAGAAAGGTACAAATGAACTGTGGCCAAATAAGTTATTCCAGTAGCAATTTTTTGTGTGTTTTGTTCTTGTAAAAGCACCTACAAAAACAGAAATGTTTCTTTCTTTGCCTCTCAGTTATTAGCTTCACTAACAACTTGTTCACACTAACAGCTGTAGCAAATATTTCTCTGTAGGTGGTAGTGCACTTACATAAGAGATTTTTCTGAAAGAAAAAAAGGGGGTAGAATTATCTTGAGCATTTGAAAGCATTTACATAACTGGAATCTCATATTATAGTTTCGAAAACATGCTTTTATATCCCATAATGCAGATGTATTCTTTATTTATACTTGCTTTGAGTCTTTCTTCCCTCACAGGTATTATTAGTAAGTGCTAGAGAGGTTCCAGGCCTCACTTTCTGTAATTTTTATCGATATCAGCATGCTATTCAAGAATTGGAAATGGGTATTGTGAATGAAACAGTGGTAGTGGCGAATGTTTTGACTTTAACAACAACAATATTTATATTATAGAATAACTGAAACTGTGGCAAATATAGGCCAACTATAGACCACATCTAGCTTTGGGACTGAAACTTTTAGGTGGGAAAAGTTTTCTAAATATATTAAGAAGAACAACCAGTTGACCACCTTACTTAGGATTTTATGTGCAGAAATTTGAAACCTGAATTTGTCTTTCCTATAGTGTTTTGTACATTACTATTACCATGTGTATCATTAAAGTGTCTTATAATCAAAGTGCACTATTGTTAAAAGATTTGCCTCACTTTGTTTTCCAAGTTGTAGTTTTTTTTACAGTAAAAATTATATAATAATTTTGTCCTTGCAGCACTTAAATGCAGAAAGGTCTTATAAATCCCAGATAGCTACATTACACAAATCTCTTGTAAAGATGGAAGAGGAGCTTCAGAAGGTTCAGTTTGAAAAAGTGTCTGCCCTTGCAGATTTATCTTCCACAAGGGAACTTTGTATCAAACTTGACTCAAGCAAAGAACTTCTCAATAGACAGTTGGTTGCTAAAGATCAAGAAATAGAAATGGTATGTAACATATTTTTAAATTGTTCTTTTAATATTACTATTACTATAAAATTGCTGCAATTTTAGAAAAATAAATTCTTAAAAAAATATTACATCAAGCCATGTCTTTCAACTTTAGATTTTATTTTTAAAGTCCAAGAGATTAATTTATTACAGCCATGTTCCAACAACTCAAGAATATAACAAAAACTCTTCCTTTTAGTACGTAACTTACGTTTTCTTTTAGCCAGAAGAATTCTAAAACACATTGACATGGCATTCAGCAAAGAACCATGAGGTTGAGGTTTATTTCACTCAATTAGAACTTTAACAGTATTATTTTAAGTTAAATTTATTTACTAATTGGCTGGGTTCTTTTAAATTATAGTTCAGTTTAAACTTACTGTGGTTATATCTACTGTATGCCTAACATTATACTTGCCACTATGATTATAATGTTCAAAAGATATAGCCCCCTGCCCTCAAGGACCTCCTAATATTGATATACAAATCATTTGGTATGAATCTTATACTACCAAGAAATACTTATAGTTTTAGAGTGGAAATCCCTACTCAGCCTGTGGGTGTCATGGAGGAGTTCACAAGGGCATACTGCTGAAGTCAGAAGGGATGATAGGTATACTACATACTATTACATACATAGGCAATAGTATGGAGGAATAAATGAATTCTTGAGCGAATAGTAATTTGCACTGGTCAGTGTCGTATACATGGGTGAAAGTGGTTGGAGATGCATGTGAAGGGGTAGATGGAGCCCGGATCCTAAAGGGATATGTATAAAGTTGCATAGTGTAATTAAAATATCAACACATTTTGATCATGTTTATATTTCTGTTAGTATGCAACCTTATTGAACTTTTAATTTTGCTAGTCTGCTGGTTTTTAGGAGGATATGATGCATTTGAGAATCATGTGTCTATTTGGTTTCTATAAGAATCCACTGTTAATGTTTTATTAATGAAGTGGTATATGCCAGAATTCTCAGACTTTTCTTTAAATTATCTTTCATTTCAACAAGAACTTTTTAATGATGAATGTAACTCATGAATATATTCAGTAATGTAATATTTTTGTATGGTGACAGATGGTTACTACATTTATCATAGTGAGCATTTAGTAATATATATAATTGTTGAATCACTGTGTTGAACACCTGAAACCAACTTAATATTGTATGTCAACTATATTTCAAAAAAAAGGAAAGTAACTCATGAATAGATAACCACTGTAAAAATTCAAATAATATGTCCTTAATTTTTTCTTTAAAAACATTTTTTTGCTTGTTGTTTTCAAATTAGAAAAGTAATGTATGTTGTTGTAACAACTGGAACAATATAAAGATGAAATACCAGAAAAAATTATTCCAAAGGTTATTAAAATAATAGTAGACCCTAACCAAGTAAGGTATATTGCAGAAAGTTTCTTTAAGCTTTAAAATCATCACCTGTAGCAATAGAATTATGTTTAAGTTGATAATGATTTATATTAGTTTTTAAAAATATTTTAAAGATTGTTTACTCCAAGTTTTGTGGTTTATTTACTGTTATCATACTACTTTTTCTTTTTTTGGTTGTGTTAAAATACACACATAACCTTTACTATCTTAATTATTTTTTAATATATGATTGAGTGCTACTAAATACATTCATATTGTTGTGCAACCATCACCACCATCCATGCCCATAACTTTTTCATCTTGTAAATCTGACACTTTATACCTGTTATGCAAAACTGTCCACTCTCCCTTCTCTCCAACTCCTGGAAACCACTATTACACATATCTGTCTTTATGATTTTGACTACTCTAAGTATCTCACATAAGTTGAATCATGTAATATTTGTCTTTTTGTCACTGGCTTATTTCACTTAGCATAATGTCCTCAAGGTTCATCAATGTTGTATCATATTGCAGAATTTCTTTCCCTTTAAAAGCTGAAAAATACTCCATTTTTGTTTATCCAACTTGATGGACACTTGGGTTGCTTCCATGTTGTAGCCATTTTGAATTATGCTGCTATGAATATGGGTGTACAAATATATTTTTGAAACCCTGCTTTTAATTTTTTGCATCTATACCCAGAAGGTCGATTTTTAGATCATATGGTAATTCTATTTTTAGTTTTTTGAGAAGCATCCATACTGTTTTCCACAATGGCTATACCATTTTATATTCCCACCAACAGTGCATAAGGGTTCCAGTTTCTCTACTTCCTTGCCAACACTTTATTAGTTATGTTTTTTTTTCTTTTTTTGATGATAGCTATTCTGATGGGTGTGAAGTTGTCAGGCTAATTCTCATTGTATCTTAAAATACTCCTGAAATAAAAGTTTTTCCCTTGAAATTTAGTTATTTATGTGTGTATGCTTATCCCTATAATAAGCTGTACTTTCTTTAGCTGTAATATGCATATAGGGGACACTCAAATAATTTTTCTAAATTAAACTTTTGATTCTGAGATAATTGTAGATTCACATGCTATTATAAGAAGTAATACAAACAAATCCTGTGTATCTTTTGCCTGATGTCCCCCAATGATAACATCATGTAAAACTATAGTATAATATCACAGCTAGTATGTAAACATTGATTTGGGCAAGGTATGGAGCATTTCCGTCATGTTGCCTTTTTGTACCCCATCTACTTCTCTCTTATCCTCAACCCTTCTTTAGCCTCTGAAATCACTAATCTGTTCTCCATTTCTATAATTCTGTCACTTCAAGAATCATTCAGTATGTAACCTTTGGAATTGGGTTTTTTTTTCACTCAGCATAATTACCTAGTGGTTCATCCGAGTTGTTTTGTGTGTTAGTAGTTCATTCCTTTTTGTTGCAGTATAATATTCCATGCTATTGGTGTAACACAGTTTAACCATTCACGCATTGAAGAACATCTGGGTTTTTTCCAGTTTTTGCATCTTACAAATAAAGCTATTGCAAACATTTGTGTACAGGTTTTTGTGTAAACATAAATATTCATTCTTGTGTAAATGCCTAGGAATACAATTTTTGGATAATACAGCAGGTGCATGATTAGTTTTTTAAGGAACTGCCAAACTGTTTTCCCAAGGGTTTGTATCATTTTGCATTCCCAGCAACAATGTATGAGTGTCCCAATTTTTCTGAATCCTTGTCAGCATTTGGTGGTGTCACTATCTTTAGTTTTAGCCATTGTGATATGTATATAGTGCTATATCACAGTCTACTTGCATTTCTAATGACTAATAAAGTTGAAAATGTTTTTGGTGTGCTTTTTGCTTTACATAGATGTCACTGTATCTTTATGTCTTTTGTCCATGTTCTCATTGGATTGTTTGCATTTTTAATATTATTAAGAGTTCTTTATATATACCAGATACTAGTCATTTATCTGATATGTGGTTTGCAAATATTTTCTCCCACTATGTGGCTTGTATTTTCATCCTCTGATCAGGGTCATTCTCAGAGCAGAAGTTTTAAATTTTGATGAAATGCAATTTATCAGTTTTCCTTTTATGGACTGTGCTTTTGGTTTTAAGTCTAAATTGTATAACCCTAAATCCCAAAGATTTTCCCCAGGTTTTATTCTAAAAAATGTGTAGTTTAATGTTTCATATTTAATTCCATGATCCATAATGAATTAATTTATGCATAAGGTGTCAGGTTTACATTGAGATTTATTTTTTTGCCTATGGGTATCCAATTGCTTCAGTACCATTTGTTGAAAAAGTTGTCTTCTCCATTTAATTGATTTTGTACCTTTGTATAAAATCAGTTGGACATATTTAAGTGGATCTATTTCTTGGTTTCTATTCTTTTACATTGATCTGTGTGTCTGTCTCGCCACCAAGACCACACAGTAATTACCAAATTACTGTAGCTAAATAATAAGCTTTTAAATCAGATAGACTGATTCCATTCATTTTATTCTGCTTTTTCAAAATTGTGTTATCTATTCTAGTCTCTCCATCTTTCCATATACATTTTAGAATAATCTATTTCTGTAAAATATCTTGCTGGGATGTTTATAGGAGGTGTATTAACCCATGTATCAAATTGGGAAGAACTGACATATTTACCAGGTTGAGGCTCCCAGTCCATGAACATAGTATGTCTTATTTAGATCTTTGTTTTCTTTTGTTGAATTTGTGTAGTTTTCAGCATGGAAGTTCTGTACTTGTTTTGTTAGATTTATACCTACAAAAATAACAAGATATTTCTCTTTTTTGAGCTACTATAAATGGCATTTGAGGTATAAGTTTGCTATCAATGTGTTCAGTGCCTGTGCTTAGAAGTACAATTGATTTTTGAGTGCTTATAACCTTTGACTTTGCTAAACTTATTTATTAGTTCTAGGAGTTTTTCTGCAGATTTCTTAGAATTTTCTATGCGGACAACCATGTTATCTGTAAACAGGTAGTTTATTTCTTCCTTTTCAACCTTTATGCCTTTTCTGGCATTTTTATGCTGGTTAGTACTTTAATGCTGCATTGGAAAAGAGTGGTACAAGTAGTCATCCTTGCCTTCTTTCAGTCTTAGGGAAGAGCATTCAGTCTTTCACTATTAGGTATACTGTAGGATTTTGTAGATGCTTTTTATCAAGTTGGAGAAGTTCCCCTGTATTTCTGGAAGTTTTTTAAATAAAAAATGGTGTTGAATTTTTATCAAGTGCTCTTTCTGCATCTAATTAATTAATATCCTAATTAATAGGCTCATGTGACTTTTTCTTCTTTAGCCTGTTGATATGATAAGTTACACTGGTTGATTTTTTAATGTTAAACCAGCTTTGCATCCCTTGAATCACTGTGGGTACTGACGAGGAATGACAACATAGGTTGACACAAAAACTTGTACACGAATGTTCTTAGCAGCATTATTTATAATAGCCAGAAAGTGTTAATAGCTAAAATATTCCTATATCTATACAAGGGGATATTACTTGGCAATAAAAGTAACAAAGTACTAATACCTACTGTAACATTGATGACACTTGAAAACACTATGCTAAATAAGGAAATCAGTCACAAAAGACCACACACATTGTACTATTCCATTTACATGAAATATCCAGAATAAGACACATTGTAGCAACAAAAAGTAGGTTAGGGATTGCCTAGGGCTGGCGCTGGTGTAGACGGTGTGGTGCAGAGTGACTGCTAATACTACTAGGTTACATTTTGGGATAATGAAAAAGTTATAACACTAGATTGTGAAATTGTATGATCACACAATTCTGTTAATATACTAAAAACAATTGAATTATACCATTTCAATGGCCGAGTTGTATGGTATGTGAATTATATTCCACTAAAGCTGTTACCAAAAAAAGTGATGCTTCATTTTGTATTACTGCCAGCAGAGTATATGTAACTGCCATTACCCATTTAATCAACACACACTAAGAAATTTGCCAATTTGATAAACTAGAACAGTGGTTCACTGAAAGAGTTTTTTGTTCCCCAGTGGACATCAATATCTGGAGACATTTTTGATTGTCACAACTGAGGTAGTAGAGGCCATGGATGCTGCTAAACATCTTATAATACCCCTATAAGGCAGTTCCCTACCCCAAATAATTATACAACCCAAAAGGTTAGTAGTGTCAATAATAAGAAACCCTGGACTAGAAATTGCATCACTTTAATTAATATTTCTCTGATTATTAGTAAGGGTACATTTTTTCCATATGTTTACTAATGAGTTGTATTTTGTAAATGTTCTGTTCATGTCATTAGTTCATATTTCTCACTAGTTTGTATGAGTTCCTTATGCTAGTAAGATAAACTTTATTTTATTGAATTTATTTTCTTCTAGTTTTTTCCTTCTAAATTTTGGTTAAGTTTACTTATGGTTAAGTTTATATCATTTATACTCTTGTATTGTTTATCAATATGTTAATTTTTCATATAGACTTTTAAAAATGGTATGTAGTCTAGAAATTTCTTCCCCTGTCTACCCAGCCACCAATAATTTCAGTGTTATTAAATTCTTTCTTAGAGTTTTATCCTTTCATATTTAACTTTTTAAATGCATATATTATTTATTATAATATATAAATGTTTTATATATATATATACACACATATATATATATAATATAAATATTCTTTTTCTGGTTTTGATTTTCTTCCTTTTCAAGAAACATTTAGCTTAGAGAGTATATTCCAGGCTCAAGATAACCTTCAAAAAAGCTTTGCACAGGTTTATGCAAGACAGAGAATGAGCAGTTACTCCTTATCTCCCTTAACAATGGAGTACAGTGACATTCCCAAAGGTGGCTAGGTGTTTGCAACTCACCTAACTCAGGACAAAGCAGTAGTCACATATATCACCATTTAAGTCTGGCAGAAAAATATAAAGAAATAACAAAGCTGGAAATGGAAATTGTTTGCAGTTTGGTTAATAAGTCTTCATTTAAGTCAATGAATTTTTTAATATGATCAGAGAGTTGGGGAAATAATAATGTGTATGTGTGTGTGTGTCTTTGGTAAGAAGGGAGGCACAATTTCTAGTCAAGAAATTAGTTTTATGAGCCTCTGATAATCAGTTAAGTGAATGAATTGGAGTTAAGTATAGATATCTTCCTATTGTTGTACAGATGGAGAATGAATTAGAATCTGCTCGTTCTGAAATAGAACTACTAAAGAGTCAGATGACAAATGAGAGAATCTCCATGCAGAATCTAGAAGCTTTGCTGGTGGCTAATAGAGACAAAGAATATCAGTCTCAGATAGCACTTCAAGAAAAAGAATCTGAAATTCAGCTTCTTAAAGAACACCTTTGTTTGGCAGAAAATAAAATGTGAGTTGGTTGGCAATATAATAACAGAAAGTTGTATTTCTTAAATTTTGGGTACTTCATAGGTTAGTAGAATTTTGAAGCTGGAATTTAGAAAATATAGTGCCCATAATTTGCCATTAATTAAACTGAGGACCAGAAATACTGTGATTTGCTTAATATTTAGTATTTATTATATGTTTTTAAGTTTAACCATCTCTATTGTTTCCAGTGGAGCTTTGGGTATAAGAGAATATTTAATCTAGGAAATACTATAACCAAATTAGAAAAAAAATGAAGCACTTCTGAAACTAGAGGAGTTTTTCTATTTATGGACTTGCCTGGTATTGCTACCTAGTCTTTCCAATTGTCGCATAGTATTTTCTTACATACCTTTAAGTGTATATTGGGTACGAGGAAGATCTGCATTCACAAAATACTAAAGACTTCCCTTATAGCACTGAATTTGGCTTTTTAAAAAAATCTTTAGCACCTTATTACAAGACCACTGGTTGGAAGATTGGGTAGAAATGCCTGCCTGGATAATGAATGTTTTATTATGAAACTTGTTCATCTCTCACAAAAATCACTGCTTACCCTTAGCCTTTGTTTGTATCTGTCACACTTTTTCATCCAACCTCAACTTTGCCCTCTCAGCTGAGCATGGCTCCTGGAAAAGAATAGGAATCTGCCATGCATAGGAACCGCTGTCTAAGCAAGGGCTGCCAAGCCAGGGCCAGTGTCCTTTAGAAACTGCTTTCAGGTTAAGGCAGCTGTGACTGAGTCATTCTTTTCAGTCACTGCAGCTAGGCTTTTGTGATACCTTCAACCGGTTATGCAGGGTAACTTTCTCAAGCTGATAGGTGGAAATCTGCCTTAATGAAGTAGGCCAAAACTCTCACCTTAAGGGTGCAGTCTTAGACTGATTGGTAAGTACTGTCATTTAGAACTGGTAAGCATGATAAACTTTTGTGTTCTTAGTTTCTGAAGTTTAAATTTCAGCCATCTATAATGCAACCCTGAAAGCAAGCAAAGAGGATAGAATGTTCTGTGCAAGCATTATTCATCTCTATCATTATCTTCTTTAAGATAGTACGCCTTATCACAGACATATTGTTTAAGGCATTATTTAGCCCTAAAGAAGATCCTGTTAAATTGAAGAGATTTATATTTTTTTAACAGTATGTATATATCAAATTTCACTGTGTATATGTAAAGTAGTGGGTGCTAACGAATTCCAGTGTTGATTATTTGGTCATACTACTATTTTGCATATAATAAATATCTCAGGATACTTTTATAAAAATTATTCACAGTAAATAGATAAAATAGAGAACAGATAATAGATAACATTATCCCATCTAAACAGAGAAGCAGAGAAGGCTTAACTAATTGAATGGGACTGAGACAGCTTAGGCTTTTCAAGTAGGCTACTTTGCACATTAACTACATCAAAAATTGACATAATTTAGATGTACTAACACATTCAGAAAAATCACAATTTGGCTTGGATGCAGCTGAGAAACTAGTAGGACTTAATATACTCCAGGGGTCCATATTTTAAGTTTAATAAACTGTCACTCCTATTCTTCTACGCAGGGCCATCCAGTGTAGAGATGTGGCCCAGTTCAGAAATGTTGTTACACAATTGGAAGCTGATTTAGACATTACCAAAAGACAACTAGGGACAGAACGCTTTGAAAGGTAAGTTTGTCTCTATGCAGTGTTCACCCTGGAAAACATTACATCTTAGATAACAACAGATTTTAGTTATTTTCATGATGGTTAGATTTTAAAGTTGAACTGAATTATGGTTTTATGACAGTACTAATAATGTCATTGGATATAAAGTTTAAAAGCCTTACTGTTTTGCTTTAGGGAGAGGGCTGTGCAAGAACTTCGCCGCCAAAATTACTCAAGTAATGCTTATCACTTAAGTTCTACAATAAAGCCAAATACAAAATGTCATTCACCAGAACGTGCTCACCATCGATCTCCTGACCGAGGCCTAGATCAATCATTAGAAGGGTAAGTAGTTTAAGGATCCACTCTTTGGGGACCATATAGCAATCAATATATACAGTAAATATTTGAGAGAGTTAGGAAACTCAATGACAATCTCACTAATAGTGCTATTTAAACATGATTATGATTGGATATGTTGACCTAAAAATATTTTGATAATTAATCTGTAAAAATACTAAAGTGAAAGATTTCTATTTTAATGTATACATAAATTACATTTTAAAAATATGATTTTTATTTTTGTTTCTACAACAAATTTTTTCATATACTTTCATTAACAAAATATTAGTTAATATAACACCTTAAAATACATATGGTCTAGGAAAATAATAGGCTAATTTTTCAGAGGAAAATATTTTAGATATATTCCTATATGCACCAATTTTGTGAAAACATTTTTATTTGGAAATTAAAACTTATACAAGAAATTACAAAAAATAAAATAATACAAAGATTATCTGTATACCTTTTACCTGTACTTACTATTGTTAAAGTCTTACCCTGTTTGTTTCTTGTGTGTTTATAAGACAATGCATGTGCTATCTCACACATGCACCCTCTCTCCACACATACACAATTATTTGGCTTTTTTAAAATTGAAGTATTTTATATTGATTTCAACTATACAACACAGTGGTACAACAGTTATTCATATTATTAAATCTTCGCCCCCTCTAGTGCAGTTACTATCTGTCAACGTAGAAAGGTGTTACAGAATCATTGGCTATGTTCTCCAAGGTGTACTACCATCCTCATGACCAACTTGTATTATAATTGAAAATTTTTGTGCCCCTTTATCCCCCTCACCCTCCCTATCCACCATTGCAGCCTCTTCCCCATGGTAACATTAGTCACTTCTCAGTGTCTGTGAGTCTACTGCTATTTTGTTCATTCTATTTTGCTTTGTTTCTATATTCTACAAATAAGTGAAATCATAATGGCATTTGTCTTTCTCTGCCTGGCTTATTTCACTGAGCATAATACCCTCTTGATCCATCCATGTTGTAAATGGCAAGGCTCCTTTTTATGGCTGAATAATATTCCATTGTGTATATGTACCACTCATTTATGGACATTTAGGTTGCTTCCACAACTTGGCTATTGTAAATAATGTGGCAATAAACATAGGAGTACATATATCTTTTCAAATCAGGGATTTTGCTTTCTTTCAGTAAATTCCTAGAAGTCAAATTACTGGGTCTAATGGTATTTCTATTTTTAGTGGTTGCACCAATTGACATTCCCACCAACAGTGTAGAATGGTTTCCCTTTCTCCACACCCTCACCAACACTTCTTATTTCTTGTCTTTTGGACAGTGGCCATTCTGACTGGTGTGAGATAATACCCCATTGTGGTTTTGATTTGCATTTCCTTGATGATTAGCAATTCTACATACACATGTTTTAAAAAATAACCAATATCTCCAGTTCCAATCCATCCTCACAGGTTTAGTTCTTTTTCCATTCTTTATGTGGTATGTCTGTCCTTTTACACTGAGAACCTTGGCTAAACAGCAAAAGGTTGACTCAACAACATTAGCATGGCCACTCATTTGTTCAATTCCAGAATGCATCTAAAATAGTTGCAAAATTTCATTTCTTCCTCTGTGTCACTACAATAAACAAACCAACTATAAAAAAAGTTCAGGATCTATTTGCAGTTCTTCCTTCCTATTCCCATACACTACCTTGCCCAAGTCTTGAGGGCATATAGTCAAATACTGTGTTCCTAAATTAGTTTGGATCAATTCATTTTTTCCCTGTTAGTGTGGTTATGATACACATTTGAAATTACTTAAATTCATTTGTTTCTGTTTGCTTTCATTTTTCATTTTTCCCCTTCCTACTTTTTCCCTTGCTTTAGCTTTATTTTTGAATATGTAGATTAATATGCTTTCAAAAGTTGAAGCTCTACAAAAAGTAATAGTCAGAGAAGTGTCATTCTCTCCTATACATCTTCTACATTATATCCCAGACCTTTCCACCCCTTCCTTTATGGTTTTATGGTAATGATATTCAGATTTTTATTTTTCCTTTCTTAAGCAAAACGTAGCTTACAGTATGTGTATCTTTGTGCTTTGCTTTTCTCACTTCCTTCTGGAAGTCACTCCATACTGATTCACTGTGATCCTCATTCCTTTTTATAGCTGCATAGTATTCCATTGTATGGGTGAACTTGAATTATTCAACCTGCCTCCTGTATGTGGACATTTAGGTAGTTTCCAACAATTTTCAGTTATAGATATAGCTGTAATTAATAATCTAATCTAAGTGTATTTTTGTATTGTCAGAGGTGTATCTTAAGAATAAATTGCTAGAAGTGGGATTTCTGGGTCAAGGATTAAATGTATATGTAGTTTTGTTAGTGTCAAATTCTCCTCCCTTGAGGTTATACCATTTTGCATGCTCACTAGCTATGTGTAAGAGTGCCTATTTCCCCACAGCCTCACCAGCACAGTGAACTGTCAAGCTTTTGAATTTTTGCCAATGTAGTGATTGAGAAATGGTGTTTCAGTGTAGTTTTAACTGCATTTCTTTTTATCAGTGATCTGAATATCTTCTCATATATTTAAGGGCTATTTTGTATTTTTCTGAATTATCCATTCCATTTGCCCATTTTTCTAATGGATATTTTGTCCTTTCTTTAATTTTTTAAATAAATTTGGGAAATTAGCCCTCTCTCAGTAATTTATGTTGCAACTATTTTCTCCCACCTTGCCATATTTCTTTTGATTTTACTCACAGTATTTTTTTTGTATAAAAGTTTTTACTTTTATGCTGTCAAATTTAAAATTTTTTTTCTGTAATGTGTCATCCAGATTTCTACTTAGAGTTAGAAAAATCATTCCCTGTATCCAAATAGTAGTAACTCATCAATTTTAGTACTTTTAGTACTTATTAGTACCTATATAGTTTTACTTTTTACATTTAAATTTCTTATCCATTTGGTGTCTATTTCTTAAATGGTATGAAGAATGGATCTAATTTTATTTTTTCCAAGTGAGTATCCAATTGTCTAAAGATCATTTATTTAAAAAAATAATAAATGAGACAAGTCTCAGTGAACCAGGTCTCTTTCTGGACTTTCTCTTTAAAATTATTTAAATTAATTACCCACACTTTTTAAATTATAGAGGCTTTATAATGTTTTTAATTTTGTAGAGTCAGTCCCATGGTTTGCTGATTTGCTGGTAAACTGTTTCTCCAAAGAAGGGGAGGGAGAAGCCCTGATTGTAGGACTTGCCAATTTCTATGGTATAAATATTCCTGCTGTGGCAAGTTTTGTGCCTAGTTTCAAGCTATCAAGCTTTTTACCACCAGCTCACAAAATTCCTGAATATGTACAGTCAGCTGCAGCATACCAATAGTGTAGTGCCGCCAAAAGCTCTTCTTTTTAAGTGTTCCACATATACTTTCTTGTGAGTTTAATTTTCCATATGAAATCTAGGGTTGACTTGTCTAGCTCCATTAAAAAAAAGCCCATTGAAATTTTTATTAAGATCACATTAAATTTATAAATTAACTTGGGGAGAACTGATTCTTGATAATGTAGAGATATCCTAAGAAATAAGAAGAGATGTCTTTCCATTTGTTCAGATTCACTTTCTGTCTTTCAGAAATAACGTGTAGTTTTCTTTATTTAGGTTTATATAGGAACATCCCTTGTTAAGTTTACTCCTATTTTATCATTTTTTGTTGCTATTATAAATGGGCTCTTCCCCCATCAATGTGTCTTCAAAAAATGCTACTTTTGTATGTTGATTTTCTGTGATGCTACCTCACTAAATTCTTTTATTGTTTCATTAAGCTTTGTCATTTATTAGAGGTTTCCAAGTATACTATAATGTCATCTACAAAAAGAGGCCATTTTATTTCTTCTTTTCCTCTTTTTATCTCTTGAATTGTATTCTATAGTTAATTGTATTAGCTTGTATCTTCAGAATAATTGATACACAGGGAATTCAAGATGGTGGCGTGAGAGGTGAGGCAGAGGACTCCTCCCAAAACCACAAATAGTATGAAAATACAGTTAATTAATACAACTAACCCTAAAACAGCAACAGGAAAGAAGGCTGAACCAGACAGCCTACAGACCTCACAAACAGAGCAGACCTCACGAAACAGAGTAATGTACCAAAGCCTTGATCCAGTGGGACCCAAGCCCTTCTCCCACCCCAGCTCACTGGTGGAAGGAAGAGAAATGGAGCAGGGAGAGAGTAGAAGCCTGGGACTGCTGAACACCCAGCCCTGCTTTGTGAGCAGAAACCTACATTGTGTGGTGCTCTGGAGGTTGGGGAGCTCGGACAGGCAGAGTACCTGAGAGACTGACATTCCGACTGTTTGTGGAGGATGGGATGCACATCCGGCCACTCTGTGAGAGAGGAAAGGCAGGTGGTCTGAGAGGCTTCCTAGCAGTGATAGGGCTGCTGGAGGGGCAGGGGAAGCTTGCTGCATGGGGAAGGGGAGAGCTGGACAAGGTTGTCTGGGTGCACTCTGCCCAGCTGGTTAGGAACTTTGAGGAGCTCCAGGTGCTCCATCCCTGTGGCTGCCTGCTCAGCTCCAAGGCTGCCACTGTGACACGCAGCCTGCTGCACCTCCCTCCTAGCCTGCCGGCACCAGCTCGCAAACCAGCAGTCACTGTGCCAGCATCAGGCCAGCCAGAGGGAGCCCCCCCACCCCTCAACAGCTAGAGACGCCCAGCACAGAGGCTTACACCTGTGTGCTTGGCCCACTGGCTCTGACACTAGAGACAGGCAACGCAGACAGGAATGAGGAAACAGATCTCTCCTCCCCCCAGGCACCAGCTCCGCTCCCTTACAGCCCCCAACCTCACTCTAGGGGCTGAGCAGCTCCAGAGACTGGAGTTTCTGGGCACTAGTGGGCACCTCACAGAAATATGACATGTCAAAAGAACATGGTTCAGACCAAAATCTCACAAACCCCAGAAAAAGGGACAAAAGAAACTGAACTCACCAATCTGCCTGAGAGTTCAAAATAAAAATCATAAACATACTATGGAGGTACACAAAAATATTCAAGAACTCAGGAATGAATTGAAGTCGGAGATTCAATCATTAAGAAATTCCATATCTGAAATGAAACATACGATGGAGGGATTTAAAAGCAGATTAGATGTAGTAGAAGAGATGGTAAATGGAATAGAAATTAGAGAAGAAGAATACAAAGAAGCTGAGACACAGAGAGAAAAAAGAATCTCTAAGAATGAAGGAATATTGAGAGAACTGTGTGAGCAATCCAAATGGAACAATATTCACATTATAGGTGTACCTGAAGAAGAAGAGAGAGAAAAGGGGATAGAAAGTGTCACTGAGGAGGTAATTGCTGACAACTTCCCCAGTCTGGAGAAGGAGATACTCTGAAGCCATAGAGGTGCACAGATCTCCCAACACAAGGGACCCAAGGAAGACAATATCAAGACATATAATAATTAAAATGGAAAATATCAAGGATAAAGACAGACTTTTTTTTTTTTGAGAGGGCATCTCTCATATTTATTGATCAAATGGTTGTTAACAACAATAAAATTCTGTATAGGGAACTCAATGCTCAATGCACAATCATTAATCCACCCCAAGCCTAATTCTCATCAGTCTCCAATCTTCTGAAGCATAACGAATAAGTTCTTACATGGTGAACAAATTCTTACATAGTGAATAAGTTCTCACATGGTAAACAGTACAAGGGCAGTCATCACAGAAACTTTTGGTTTTGATCACGCTTTATGAACTATAAACAATCAGGTCAAATAAGAATATTTGTTTGATTTTTATACTTGATTTATATGTGGATCCCACATTTCTCCCTTTATTATTATTATTATTATTTTTAATAAAATGCTGAAGTGGTAGATAGATGCAAGATAAAGGTAGAAAACATAGTTTAGTGTTGTAAGAGGGCAAATGTAGATGATCAGGTGTGTGCCTGTAGACTATGGCTGGACAAGGGCATTAAAACATCCACGGATGCAGAAGATTTCTCTCAAAACAGGGGGCGTGAGGTTTTAAGCCTCACCACTGTTGATCCCCAATTTCTCACTTGATGGCCCCCCTGCGACTGTGCCTGTCTTAGGTGGTTCCTCCATTGAGGAATCTTACCTGTCTCTGGCTAACCAGTCATCTTCCAGGGCCATACAGGGAGATGTAAAGTTGGTAAGTGAGAGAGAAGCCATATTGTTTGAAAAGGTTACCTTTTTACTTCTTTCCAGATTTATGCCCTGAGGCTTCTATGCCCAGCATTTGTCTTGAGGTATCTTTACCACTTGGAGGAATTATGATACTCGGTAAATTCGATATGAAGCACAAATTCTATTTAAGGGTTGTAATTAGGAAGGAAGAAGAAAAGCTATAGAGGTAGCAGACGGAAGAAAACATGGGAGGATTGATTATTTCTTTGACATATCTTCTTGTAAAGTAACTTAAGCATGTATAGGTTTTAAACTACTAATTAAATTGTGCACACACATTAACATAACAGGAATACAGTTATATAACCAAAGCAGATCTACAATTACCAGCCATCTCCAGTGAAGCCAAGAAAACCAGTTAGGCACCCTAGGCATTTGTGAAAATTTGTCAATGATATGATGGATATTGTCCAACTGTACTTGAGCAGTCTGAGAGAAATCAGACAAATTAAAACAACCCATTCCTGGGAACTGTTCACATCCCATATGTTCTTTTAACAGTAGATAGTCTGTAGTTGTAAGATTTTGGAGCGCTACAACTTGCACTTCTCCTAATTCTTGGTTGAGTTCCAACAGTATAGATCCAGTCAAATTTGTTGTTTAACTGAAATCACAGGCCAGCTTAGATATCTCCTCCATTCCAATGGCAAGTCCAGGAACCGGCGGGATGGATGCAGCTACAACTGCAACATCACCTGGATCTTTGTTGAGGTTTTTTGATGATCATCTTCTGGTATGACTCTTCAGAGAGTGCTGATGTTGGAAGTTCTTCTTCATATCATATCTTAGTTCATTTTCTGGGTAGCCAAATTAGGCTTTGATCCTCTGTATAAACACAAACAGACCCTTTGCCCACACTTTGATATGCCCTTTATACCATTGTGTAGAACTCATTGGAGGTCACCACACAGGAACTGCTTTTTTTTTTTTTTAAGAGAAAGGAATATTATCAGAAAAGTGTACCTCCATAGCCGATCATCTGACACCCTTTAAGTGGTCAAAATTAAGGATATTTAAAGCATGCATTAATCATTGATTAACAGTTAGTTTTATCCTGTCAAGGAGTAATCCCCCTTTTCTTTCTTTTTTTTTTATCTTTAATCTACACTTACATGAAGAATATTATGTTTACTAGACTCTCCCCTATACCAGGTCCCCCATATAAACCACTTTACAGTCACTGTCCATCAGCATAGCAAAATGTTGTAGAATCACTACTTGTCTTCTCTGTGTTGTATAGTCCTCCCCTTTCTCCCTCCCCCCCATGCATGCTAATCTTAATATCCCCTTTCTTCTCCCCACCCCCGCTTATCCCTCCCTACCCACCCATCCTCCCCAGTCCCTTTCCCTTTGGTACCTGTTAGTCCATTTTTGGGTTCTGTAATTCTACTGCTGTTTTGTTCCTTCAGTTTTTCCTTTGTTTTTATACTGCACAGATGAGTGAAATCATTTAGTATTTCTCTTTCTCCACTTGGCTTATTTCACTGAGCATAATAGTCTCCAGCTCCATCCATGTTGCTGCAAATGGTAGGATTTGCCCTCTTCTTATGGCTGAGTAGTATTCCATTGTGTATATGTACCACATCTTCTTTATCCATTCATCTACCGATGGACATTTAGGTTGCTTCCAATTCTTGGCTATTGTAAACAGTGCTGCAATAAACATAGGGGTGCATCTGTCTTTCTCAAACTTGATTGCTGCGTTCTTAGGGTAAATTCCTAAGAGTGGAATTCCTGGGTCAAATGGTAAGTCTGTTTTGAGCATTTTGATGAACCTCCATACTGCTTTCCACAATGGTTGAACTAATTTACATTCCCACCAGCAGTGTAGGAGGGTTCCCCTTTTTCCACAGCCTCGCCAACATTTGTTGTTGTTTGTCTTTTGGATGGCAGCCATCCTTACTGGTGTGAGGTGATAGCTCATTGTAGTTTTAATTTGCATTTCTCTGATAATTAGCAATGTGGTGCATCTTTTCATGTGTCTGTTGGCCATCTGTATTTATTTTTTGGAGAACTGTTCAGTTCCTCTGCACATTTTTAAATTGGATTATTTGTTTTTTGTTTGTTGAGGCATGTGAGCTCTTTATATATTTTGGACGTCAAGCCTTTATTGGATCTGTCATTTACAAATATATTCTCCCATACTGTAGGGTTCCTTTTTTGTTCTATTGATGCTGTCTTTTGCTGTACAGAAGCTTTTCACCTTAATATAGTCCCACTTGTTCATTTTTGCTATTGTTTTCCTTCCCCAGGGAGATATGTTCAAGAAGAGGTCACTCATGTTTATGTCTAAAAGTTTTTTGCCTATGCTTTTTTCTAAGAGTTTTATGGTTTCATGACTTACATTCAGGTCTTTGATCCATTTTGAATTTACTTTTGTGTATGGGGTTAGTCAATGGTCCAGTTTCATTCTCCTACATGTAACTGTCCAGTTTTGCTAGCACCATCTGTTGAAGAGACTGTCATTTCGCCATTGTATGTCCATGGCTCCTTTATCAAATATTAATTGACCATGTATGTTTGGGTTAATGTCTGGAGTCTCTAATCTGTCCCACTGGTCTGTGGCTCTGTTCTTGTGCCAGTACCAAATTGTCTTGATTACTATGGCTTTGTAGTAGAGCCTGAAGTTGGGGAGTGAGATCTCCCCCACTTTATTCTTCTTTCTCAGGATTGCTTTGGCTATTGAGGATCTTTGGTGTTTCCATGTAAATTTTTGAAGTATTTGTTCCAGTTCGTTGAAGAATGTTGCTGGTAATTTCATAGGGATTGCATCAAATCTGTATATTGCTTTTGGCAGGATGGCCATTTTGATTATATTAATTCTTCCTAGCCATGAGCATGGGATGAGTTTCCATTTGTTAGTGTCCCCTTTAATTTCTCTTAAGAGTGACTTGTAGTTTTCAGGGTATAGGTCTTTTACTTCTTTGGTTAGGTTTATTCCTTGGTATTTTATTCTTTTTGATGCAATTGTGAATGGAATTGTTTTCCTGATTTCTCTTTCTATTGGTTCATTGTTAGTGTATAAGAAAGCTACAGATTTCTGTGTGTTAATTTTGTATCCTGCAACTTTGCTGTATTCCGATATCAGTTCTAGTAGTTTTAGAGTGAAGTCTTTAGGGTTTTTTATGTACAATATCATATCATCTGCACATAGTGAGAGTTTAACTTCTTCTTTACCAATGTGGATTCCTTGTATTTCTTTGTTTTGTCTGATTGCCGTGGCTAGGACCTCTAGTACTATGTTAAATAACAGTGGGGAGAGTGGGCATCCCTGTCTAGTTCCTGATCTCAGAGGAAAAGCTTTCAGCTTCTCGCTGTTCAGTATAATGTTGGGTGTGGGTTTATGATATATGGCCTTTATTATGTTACGGTACATGCCCTCTATTCCCATTTTGTTGAGAGTTTTTATCATGAATGGATGTTGAATTTTATCAAATACTTTTTCAGCATCTATGGAGATGATCATGCGGTTTTTGTCTTTCTTTTTGTTGATGTGGTGGATGATGTTGATGGATTTTCGAATGTTGTACCATCCTTGCATCCCTGGGATGAATCCCACTTGGTCATGGTGTATGATCCTTTTGATATACTGTTTAATTCTGTTTGCTAATATTTTATTGAGTATTTTTGCATCTACATTTATCAGAGATATTGGTCTGTAATTTTCTTTTTTGGTGGGGTCTTTGCCTGGTTTTGGTATTAGGGTGATGTTAGCTTCATAGAATGAGTTTGGGAGTATTCCCTCCTCTTCTATTTTGTGGAACACTTTAAGGAGAATGGGTATTATGTCTTCTCTGTGTGTCTGATAAAATTCCGAGGTAAATCCGTCCAGCCCTGGGATTTTGTTCTTGGGTAGTTTTTGATTACCCTTTCAGTTTCTTTGCTCGTAATTGGTTTGTTTAACTTTTGTGTTTCTTCCTTGGTCAGTCTTGGGAGGTTGTATTTTTCTAGGAAGTTGTCCATTTCTTCTAGGTTTTCCAGCTTGTTGGCATATAGGTTTTCATAGTAGTCTTTAATAATTCTTTGTATTTCTGTGGAGTCTGTCGTGATTTTTCCATTCTCATTTCTGATTCTGTTGATTTGTGTTGATTCTCTTTTTCTCTTAATCAGTTTAGGTAGAGGCTTATCTATTTTGTTTATTTTCTCAAAGAACCGGCTCTTGGTTTTGTTGATTTTTGCTATTGTTTTATTCTTCTCAATTTTGTTTATTTCTTCTCTGATCTTTATTATGTTCCTCCTTCTGCTGACCTTAGGCCTCATTTGTTCTTCTTTTTCCAGTTTTGATAATTGTGATGTTAGACTATTCATTTGGGATTGTTCTTCCTTCTTCAAGTGTACCTGGATTGCTATATATTTTCCTCTTAAGACTGCTTTCACCACGTCCCACAGAAGTTGGGGCTTTGTGTTGTTGTTGTCATTTGTTTCTATATATTCCTTGATCTCTATTTTGATTTGTTCATTGATCCATTGATTATTTAGAAGCATGTTGTTAAACCTCCATGTGTTTGTGAGCCTTTTTGTTTTCTTTGTAGAATTTATTTCTAGTTTTATACCTTTGTGGTCTGAAAAATTGTTTGGTAGAATTTCAATATTTTTGAATTTACTGAGGCTCTTTTTGTTGGCTACTATGTGGTCTCTTCTGGAGAATGTTCCATGTGTACTTGAGAAGAATGTATATCCTGTTGCTTTCGGATGTAGAGTTCTATAGATGTCTATTAGGTCCATCTGTTCTAGTGTGTTGTTCAGTGCCTCTGTGTCCTTACTTATTTTCTGCCCAGTGGATCTATCCTTTGGGGTGAGTGGTGTGTTGAAGTCTCCTAAAATGAATGCATTGCAGTCTATTTCCCCCTTTAGTTCTGTTAGTATTTGTTTCACATATGCTGGTGCTCCTGTGTTGGGTGCATATATATTTAGAATGATTATATCCTCTTGTTGGACTGAGCCCTTTATCATTATGTAGTGTCCTTCTTTATCTCATGTTACTTTCTTTGTTTTGAAGTCTATTTTGTCTAATATTAGTACTGCAACCCCTGCTTTCTTCTCACTGTTGTTTGCTGAAATATGTTTTTCCATCCCTTGACTTTTAGTCTGTGCATGTCTTTGGGTTTTAGGTGAGTTTCTTGTAAGCAGCATATAGATGGGTCTTGCTTTTTTATCCATTCTATTACTCTATGTCTTTTGATTGGTGCATTAAGTCCATTTACATTTAGGGTGACTATTGAGAGATATGTACTTATTGACATTGCAGGCTTTAAATTCATGGTTACCAAAGGTTCAAGCTTAGCCTCTTTAGTATCTTACTACCTAACTTAGCTCGCTTATTGAGCTGTTATATACACTGTCTGGAGATTCTTTTCTTCTCTCCCTTCTTATTCCTCCTCCTCCATTCTTCGTGTGTTGTGTGTTTTGTTCTGTGCTCTTTTTAGGAGTGCTCCCATCTATAGCAGTCCCTGTAAGATGCCCTGTAGAGGTGGTTTGTGGGAAGCAAATTCCCTCAGCTTTTGCTTGTCTGGGAATTGTTTAATCCCGCCATCATATTTAAATGATAGTCATGCTGGATACACTATCCTTGGTTCAAGGCCCTTCTGTTTCATTGTATTAAATACATCATGCCATTCTCTTCTGGCCTGTAGGGTTTCTGTCAAGAAGTCTGATGATAGCCTAATGGGTTTTCCTTTATAGGTGACCTTTTTCTCTCTAGCTGCCTTTAAAACTCTTTCCTTGTCCTTGATCCTTGCCATTTTAGTTATTATGTGTCTTGGTGTTGTCCTCCTTGGATCCTTTCTGTTTGGAGTTCTGTGTATTTCCGTGGTCCGATTATTTCCTCCCCCAGTTTGGGGAAGTTTTCAGCAATTATTTCTTCAAAAACACTTTCTATCCCTTTTCCTCTCTCGTCTTCTTCTTCTGGTACCCCTATAATACGGATATTGTTCCTTTTGGATTGGTCATACAGTTCTCTTAGTATTGTTTCGTTCCTGGAGATCCTTTTATCTCTGTCTATGTCAGCTTCTATACGTTCCTGTTGTCTGGTTTCTATTCCTTCAATGGCCTCTTGCATCTTATCCATTCTGCTTATAAATCCTTCCAGGGTTTGTTTCACTTCTCTGATCTCCTTCCTGACATCTGTGATCTCCCTCTGGACTTCATCCCATTGCTCTTGCATTTTTCTCTGCATCTCCATCAGCATGTTCATGATTTTTATTTTGAATTGTTTTTCAGGAAGACTTGTTAGGTGTGTCTCCTTCTCAGGTGTTGACCCTGTGATCTTTGTCTGCCTGTAGTTTTGCCTTTTCATGGTGATAGAGATAGTTTGCAGAGCTGGTATGAGTGATGGCTGGTAGAGCTTTCGTTCTTGTTGGTTTGTGGCCTTCCTCTCCTGGGAGAATAGCGACCTCTAGTGGCTTGTGCTGGGCAGCTGTGTGCAGATAGGGCTTCTGCTTCCTGCCTGGCTGCTATGGAGTTTATCTCCACTGTTGCGGTGGGCGTGGCCTGGCTTGGGCAGCTGCTCCAAAATGGTGGAGCCCCATTGGAGGGGGAGTGGCAGGGATGCTATTTATCTCCATAAGGGGCCTTTGTGCTCCCTGCGGCCCAGGGGGTTAGAGTGCCCAGAGATCCCCAGATTCCCTGCTCTCTGAACTAAGTGTCCTGCCCTACCCCTTTAAGACTTCCAAGAAGCACTCTCCAAATGGAAACAACAACAGCAAAAAAAAAAAAAAAAAAAAAAAAAAAATTAAATTAAATGAATAATTTTTTTAAAAAAGAAAAGAAAAATGTACGATTTTCTTTGTCCTCAGGTGCCGGTCTCAGGCACCCGCTCACTGGTCTTGCTGCCCTGTTTCCCTCGTATTGGTGTCCCTGTCCCTTTAAGACTTCCAAAAAGCACTCACCAAAAAAAAAAAAAAATGGCTGCTCCCGTTTCTTTGTTCTCCGGCGTTGGCCTCAGTCACCCGCTCACCGGTCCTGCTGCCCTGTTTCCCTAGTATCCAGGCCCCCCGCATGCACTGTGTCTTCACTCTGGTCCGGATCACTGGATGTTCAGCAGTCCTGGGCTCCTTCTCCCTCCTGCTCAGATCTCTCTCTTCCCGCTGGGACCTGGGGGGAGAGGTGCTCGGGACCCGCCTGGCCGGGGTTTGTATCTTACCCCCTTTGCGAAATGCTGGGTTCTCACAGGTGTGGATGTGATCTGGTTGTTGTCCTGTGTCCTCTGTTCTCTATTTTAGGAAGAGTTGTCTTTGTTATATTTTCATAGATATATGTGGTTTTGGGAGGAGATTTCTGCTGCTCTACTCACACCGCCATCTTGGCTCTGAACCTAAAGACAGACTTTTAAAAGTAGCTAGAAAGAGAAAAGATCACATACAAAGGAAAATCTATCAGGTGATCATCAGATTTCTCAACAGAAACCTTACAGGCTATAAGGGAGTGGCAAGATATATTTAATGCAATGAAGCAGAAGGGCCTTGAACAAAGAATACTTGACCTGGCAAGGTTATCATTTAAATTTGAAGGAGGGATTAAACAATTTTCAGATAAGCAAAAGTTGAGAGAATTTATCTCCTACAAACCACCTCTACAGTGAATTTTGGAGGGACTGCTATAGATGGAAGTATTCCTACAGAATATAATTCATAACATACAAAGAATGGAGAAGGAAAAAAAAGAAAAAGGAGAAAAAAAGAAGAACCTTTAGGTTCTTAGCATACAAAGTCAGTTACATTAGACTGTTAGATAGTAAGTGAATTGCCCTAGAACCTTTGGTAACCACAAATCTAAAGCCTGCTATCGATAATCACCCTAAATGTAAATGACCTGAATGCACCAATCAAGACATAGTCACTGAATGGAAAAAAAAAAGACCCATCTGTATGCTGCCTATAAGAGACTCACTTCAAACCCAGAGACATACACAGAGTGAAAGTAAAGAGATGAAAAAAGATATTTCATGCAACTAACAGAAAAAAGCAGGAGTCACAGTACTTGTTTCACACAAAATAGACTTCAAAACAAAGAATGTCACAAGAGACAAAGAAGGACATTACATAATGATAAAGGGGTCAGTCCAACAGGAGGATATAACTATTATAAATATCTATGCACTCAATACAGGATCACCTACATATGTGAAACAAATACTAACAAAATTAAAGGGGAAAGTAGAATGCAATGCATTCACTTTAGGGGACTTAAACACACCATTCACTCCAAATGACAGATCAACCAGAAAGAAAATAAGTAAAGAGACAGAAGCATTGAACAACGTATTAGAACAGATGGACCTAACGGACACTCCATCCAAAAGCAACATGATACACATTCTTCTCAAATGCACATGAACATTTTTAAGAATAGGTCATATACTAGGCCACAAAAAGAGCCTCAGTAAATTCAAAAAGATTTAAATTGTACCAACCAGCTTCTCAGACCACAGAGATATGAAATGAGAAATAAATAAGGCAAAGAAAATGAAAAAGCCCACAAACACATGGAGGCTTAATAACATGCTCCTAAATAATCAATGGATCAATGACCAAATAAACAGAGATCAAGCAATATATGGAGACAAATGACAACAGTAATTCAACAACACAAAATCTGTGGGATGCAGCGAAGGCCTTGCGAAGAGGGAAGTATATTGCAATACAGGCCTACCTCAGTAAAGAAGAACAATCCCAAATGAACAGTCTAAACTCACAATTAATGAAACTAGAAAAGGAAGAACAAATAAGGCCCAAAGTCAGTAAAAGGAGGGACATAATAAAGATTAAAGCAGTAGTAAATAAAACTGAGAAGAGTAAAACAATAGAAAGAATCAATGAAAGCAGGAGCTGGTTCTTCAAGAAAATAAACAAAATAGATAAATCCCTAGCCAGAGTTACCAAGAAAAAAAGAGAGTCTACACACATAAACAAAATCAGAAATGAGAAAGGAAAAATCACTACGGACACCACAGAAATACAAAGAATTATGAGAGAATACTGTGAAAAATTATATGGTAACAAACTGGATAACCTAGAAGAAACAGATAACTTTCCAGAAAAATACAACCTTCCAAGACTGACCCAGAAAAACAGAAAACCTGAATAGACAAATTACCAGCAAAGAAATTGGTAACCAAAATACTACCTAAGAACAAAACATCTGGACCAGATGGTTTCACTGCTGAATTTTACCAAACATTTAAGGAAGACCTAATACCCATCCTCCTTAAAGTTTTCCAAAAAGTATAAGAGGATGGAATATTCCCAAACTCATTCTATGAGGCCAACATAACTTTAATAATACCAAAACCAGGCAAAGACACCACAAAAAAAGAAAATTACAGACCAATATCCCTGATGAACATAAATGCAAAAATACTCAACAAAATATTAGCAAACCAAATTAAAAATACATCAAAAAGATCATCCATCATGATCAAGTGGGATTCATCCCAGGGATGCAAGGATAGTACAACATTCAAAACATCAACAAAAACAAGGACAAAACCCTCATGATCATCTCCTTAGATGCTGAAAAAGCATTCAACAAAATTCAACATCCTTTCATTATAAAAACTCTCAATAAAATGGGTATAGAGGGCAAGTGCCTCAGCTTAATAAAGGCCATATATGACAAATCCACAGCCAACATTATACTTTACAGCAAGAAGCTGAAAGCTTTTCCTTTAAGATCAGGAACAAGACAAGATGCCTACTCTCCCCACTTTTATTCAACATAGTTCTGGAGATCCTAGCCACGGCAATCAGACAACACAAAGAAATAAAAAGGCAAGGAAGAAGTTAAACTGTCCCTGTTTGCAGATGACATGATATTGTACATAAAAACCCCTAAAGAATCCACTCCAAAACTACTAGATCTAATACCTGAATTCAGCAAAGTTGTGGGATACAAAATTAATACACAGAAATCTGTTACATTCCTATATACTAACGATGAAATAGCACAAAGAGAAATCAGGAAAACAATTACATTCACAATTTCATCAAAGGAATAAAATACCTAGGAATAAACCTAAACAAGGAGATGAAAGACTTATACTCTGAAAACTACAGGACACTCATGAGAGAAATTAAAGAAGAAACCAAAAATGGAAACACATCCCATGCTCATGGATAGGAAGAATTAATACTGTTTAAATGGCCATCCTTCTTAAAGCAATCTACAGGTTCAATGCAATCCCTATCAAAATACCAAAAGCATTCTTCAATGAACTAGAGAAAATAGTTCTGAAATTCATATGGAACCACAAAAGAATAGCCAAAGCAATCCTGAGAAGGAAGAATAAAGTGTGGGGAATTGCGCTCCCTGACATCAAGCTCTACTACAAAGCCACAGTAATCAAGACAATTTGGTACTGGCACAAGAACAGACCCATAGACCAATGGAACAGACTAGAGAGCCCAGATATAGACCCAAGCATACATGGTCAATTAATATACAATAAAGGAGCCTGGTTATACAATGGGGAAATGACAGCCTCTTCGACAGCTGGTGTTGGCAAAACTGGACAGCTACATGTAAGAGAATAAAACTGGATTATTGTCTAAGCCCATACACAAAAGTAAACTCAAAATGAATCAGAGACCTGAATGTAAGTCATGAAACTATAAAACTCTTAGGAAAAAACATAGCAAGACTCTCTTGGACATAAACATGAGCAACTTCTTCAAGAACATATCTCCCCAGGCAAGGGAAACAAAAGCAAATCTGAACAAGTGGGACTATATCAAACCTAAAAAGCTTCTGTACAGCAAAGGACACCATCAATTGAACTAAAGGACATCCTACAGTATGGGAGAATATATTCATAAATGACATATCTGATAAGGGGTTGACATCCAAATTATATAAAGAGCTCATGCATCTCAACAAACAAAACACAAATAATCCAATTGAAAAATGGGCAGATGATCTGAACAGACACTTCTCCAAAGAAGAAATTCAGATGGCCAACAGGCACATGAAAAGATACTCCACATCCCTAGTCATCAGAGAAATGCAAATTAAAACCACAATGAGATATCATCTCACACCAGTAAGGATGGCCATCATCCAAAAGACAAGCAACAAATGTTGGCAAGGATGTGTAGAAAGGGGGACCCTCCTACACTGCTGGTGGGAATGTAAATTAGTTCAACCATTGTGGAAAGCAGTATGGAGGTTCCTCAAAAAGCTCAAAATAGAAATACCATTTGACCCAGGAATTCCACTCTTAGGAATTTACCTTAAGAATGCATCAGCCCAGTTTGAAAAAGACTTAATGCACCCCTGTGTTTATCGCAGCACTATTCACAATAGCCAAGAAATGGAAGCAACCTAAGTGTCCATCAGAAGATGAATGGATAAAGAAGATGTGGTACATATACATCATGAAATATTATTCAGCCATAAGAAGAAAACAAATCCTACCATTTGCAACAACATGGATGGAGCTAGAGGGTGTTATGCTCAGTGAAATAAGCCAGCCAGAGAAAGACAAGTATCAAATGATTTCACTCATCTGTGGAGTACAAGATCAAAGAAAAAATTGAAGGAGCAAAACAGAAGCAGACTCACAGAACCCAAGAATGGACTAACAGTTACCAAAGGGAAAGGGACTGGGGAGGATGGGTGGGAAGGGAGGGATAAGGGGTAAAAAGGGGCATTATGATTAGCATGTATAATGTGGTGAAGGCAGTATAACACAGAGAAGACAAGTAGTGATTCTATAGCATCTTACTGAGCTGATGGACAGTGACGGTAATGGGGTATGTGGTGGGTACTTGATAATAGGGGGAGTCTAGTAACCATAATGTTGTTCATGTAATTGTACATAGCAAACTAAAAAATTGAATAGTAATAAATAGTAGTGGAGAAAGTGGGCATCCTTGTTTTGATGCTTACTTTTAGTGGGATTGCCTTTCCCACTAAAGTTAGATGCTGGCTTTAGGACTGAGGTGTATATGTTTTATATTAAGGAAATATTTACGCATTCCTATTTTGTCAAGATTTTTTCTTAGGAATGGATGTTTAATTTTGTCAAGGATTTTTCAGCATGTTATTAGGTTAAAATATTAATAGATTTCAAATATTGAACTATATTTGAATTTCTGGTATAAACCCTGCTTGGTCATAGTGTATTATTTTCTGAATGCTCACTAATATTTTATTTATTTTATATTTGTGTGTCAATATTTATGTGATATTGGTCTGTAATTTATTTCTTTGTGGCATCTTTATCAAGGTTTATATATCAGTATTATATTTGCTTCAGAAAATGTATTTGACAAGTTTTCATTGACTATGCTTTGAAACAATTCATGTAGTTTGGGATTATCTGACCTCTAAAGATTTGACTAAATTCACTTATGAAACCATACAGGCTCTTTATTGTGTGGGGTATACTTCCTTGATAATTTTTTCAATTTTTTTCTTTGGAAATTGGTCTTTTAAAGCTTTCTATTTCTATTTGTCTGAAAATTATCCCTTTCCTCTAGGTTTTCAGATTTCTTTGCTCAAGGGTAAACAGTGCAGAATCTTACGAATCTGTATCAGTAGTTATATCCAGTTATCATTTCTTATTTGCATAGTGTGCTTCCCCCCTTTTGTTTCTTGATCACCTTAACCAGTAGTTTATTCTGTTCATTGCTTCAAAAAAACCAGCAGTTTGACTTACTGATTCGATCTATTTATCTTACTAATTTTTAAAAATGTGTATCATTTTCTTCCTTGAGCTATCTTTCTATTTACTCTTGGGTTTTTTCCCTAGCTTTTTGAGTTAGGAATTTATTTATTGCCTTTTTAAAATGTGTATTGATGTACATTTTTAGGGCTATGCATTCTACTATGATCATTCCTTTAAATTTATTCCATAGATTATGATATGTATATTTTCATTATCATTGTTTTGCAGAAATTCTGTAATTTCTATTTTTATTTTTACTTTTCCCCAAGAATAATTTGATAGAAAATCTTTTAATTTGCAGTGAGAAAGGCTTTTTTTGTGTTTTTGGTTTCATTTTTAATTTCTAGTGTTGCTACATTGTTATCATAGACTGTTGTTTATAACATTTCTGTTCTATGGAAGCTACTAATGTTTTCTTTGTACTTTACTACATGATGAATTTTTGTGACCAATTCATATATACTTGAGACAATATGGGTATAGTATGGGTAAAGTATATATATATTTAAACGTTTACCATTTTGATTTCATTTAATTCTTTTATATTTGTCCATTTGATCTGCTTTGCTAAGAACAGTGTTTTAAGATCTCCAATTATTAGTATGCTTTTGTTTCTTGTAGCTCCTATAAATTTTTTTATATAAGTAGTTTACTGTTTTATTTGTTTCATAGGTATTCTGAAGTCATATCTTCATTGTGGAATGTGGCTTTATGAAGTGTCCTTTTCTGATGCATTTAATTTTTTGGAGAGGAAAGGGGCTTGGCATCTACTTTGTCTGATATTAGAGTTAGAACTGTTTCCTTACTGTCTCTGTTTGCCTGGTAAATCATTGTCCGTCTCTTTATTTTTTCTCCTTCATACACAGTATGGATTTGAGTTTTGTTTTCTGGATCATTTTTAAATACTATTTAAAAAATAGGTGAGTCAAGCTCCTTCACTTTATCGATATGACTGTTAAATTTGGTCTCAATTCTGTCACATTATATTATAATTATGTTTATTATATGGCATTTTTGTATTTCCTTCTCTGTGGTAACTTTGCTTCTGAGCATTTCTTTTGGTTATAGTGGTTACCTTTCTATCAGTACTTTCAGTAGTGCTTTAATACTTTTCAAAAATATTAAAAATACTTTTACTTTCTGCTTTTTAAAAATGATATCCTTTGTCTGACACCTATTATTTATCTAGACAACAGTCAATGTACTTAATTCACCCCCCCCATCCACTGATGTGTTCCCTATTGCTGTAGTTGTGCCTTTTCAAGGTTTTCATATAAATGGAATCATGTAGTAGGCAGCCTCTGGTGGCTGACTTTCACTCAGCATCATGTATCTGAGATTTGTGTAGGTTGCTATATGTATCAGATGTTGTTGCCAGTTCCTCTTAACTACTGAGTAGTATTCCCTTGTGTGGTTGTACCACAGTCTTGTTTTGTTTTACTTTTTATTTTGAAATAATTACAGCCTCACAGGTAGTTACGAAAATAGTAGACAGCCCCACATATCCTTCCCTAGCTTCCCTAATGGCAATATCTTACAAACTGAGAAATTGACATGTACAATACAATTAGCTAGTCCATAGGCTATGTTCAGTTTTCACTAGTTTTCACACACATTTGTGTGTATGTGCACAGGTTTTTTTATACACCACACATACACCATCACCACAGCCAAGATAACTGAATTGTTCCTTCAGCCCCAAGGAACTGCTCCCTCATTATCCATACCCCTTAGAGTCACTTCTCCCTGTCCTCTGGCAAACACTAACTTCTCCAGCTCCATAATTCTGACATTTTGAGAATGTTGTTTAAATGGAATCACACACAGTATGTGACTTTTTTGAGAGTGGCTTTTTTGTTTAGCACAATGCCCATGAGATCCACCCAAATTGCTGTATGGATCAATAGCTCATTCCTTTATATTGTTGAATATTATTCCATGATGTAGATGTGTCAGTTTGTGAAAACTGAGTGAAAAAATACATTGTATCCGTTTCCCTTCACAGAAACTGGGGGAAAAAATCTTAAGTATTATCAAAATCATGTTAAAATACATTTTTAATATACAGTGAAATTGTTGAGTTAAAAATACTAATCAGCATAATTTTTCTCTCTCATAGGAATCTTTGTTATAGAGATTTCTGAGATCTGAGAAGATTCTTCACATCCTTGGGAAAGGTCAAAGTTACAAACTGATTTTTTTTTTGCTATATGATTGCATTTATCTTTTGAATGCCTGACAATGTTAAATGTTTTTATTAACTTTGTGCCTCTGAATCTCTCTTCTCATGTGCCGTATCACAGTGATGTGACTTCTAAAAACAGAAATGCATATATATGGCTCTTTCTGTCCACACAGTAATAGTGAGTGTAAAACTGCTTACTTCACTAATGAACACTGTTATGTTAACTATCCAGAATAAATAAAGAAGCTTATAAAAAGAGGGAGAAGTGTTCTTACAAAACTGATTTCCTTTCCTTTCTTGGTATCTCAAATAATTGGTTGGTTAAATTTTTTCTTTGTAGTTTATGTCTTCATGGCTGGAGAAGTTTTGTCAAAACAGGCACAGTTCACCCCTACTGGTCTGGGACCCAGTGTTCCATTTTGGAACCAACCTGACATAAATTCCAAGCTATAATCAGATTTTAAAACAGCAGACAGAGTGTGTCAGGGTTTTTAAATCCATAATTGTACCACTAATTAACATACATTTTCTACAATCGTGTTTACCCCTATTTTTAGAAAGGTAGGTGATGCTATCTGTCAAGAATATAAGATTTTTAAAAATCAGTATTTTTAATAAGTTTTCTTTAAAACATTAAAGTACTACAATCAATATAATTGCCATTTATTTATTTATTTATTTGCTTGTGACAGCTGTCTGTAATGTAGAATAACACAATCAATGATGTTTCCTTACTTCCCCTAAAATCTCCTAAATCTCATCTTTTCTGTCCTTAGGCTTTGATTTAATGTTCATATTACAGCCTGAACACTACTGTATTTGACTGATACAAGCTTTTTGTATTCTTGCCATTTTAATTTAAAAAGTCCTGTCATTAATAGTATTCATATGAAGTAGATAGTTTCTCATTTTATAGAGTTACTATTCAGTATGACTACAGGGATGTGGGGAGGCACCCTGATTAGGTCCTCTTTAATCATTAGGCTCGTGATACCCCTGTACAGTCACAGCAGCCCCTCCTCTGTTCTTATTGCACTATTGCATGTGATACATCCATATTATGGAATAATATTTAAATCAGTCATTACTGATTTACTTTAAATTCTTGATATGTATTCACTTTATTTGATTTTTAACAACCTTGAGGTTTACTCATCTAGTTTAAGACAGTCATTATAGATTGATTTAAAAATGGAATAATTTAAAATAAGATGTCCTTTTATAAATATTTTAGATAAATGCAAAAGAGTTGCTAATATTAAATAATATACTGATAAATGTACAAAATTAACTTTTGCTAGGTGATGTAATGACCTAAGCACTAGGTCATCACAACATTAATTTGAGTTTATCTACATCCTACAAGAGCTGAAAAGGAACAGTGTCACCTGTCATATGCATTTAACATACGTTGTATATAGAGGTCCATATATAAGGAGAGGGCATGAGAGAAATAGGAATGAAGTTTGTAAGAAAATATTTCCATACTTGATTAAAAGTATACTAAGCTTGTGCTATAAATTGCAGAATATTTAAAAGGAAAATTATATGGGAAGTATCATGAGGTCAGTATTAATCAAAAGTAGAAGACACTTCAACTGTATCCTATGTTAAAATTCAAAAAAATTCTTTCTTATAATATTTAAGAATATTTATTATTTGATAAAACTAATTCAAAAAGATATGTATACTCCTGTGTTTATTGCAGCATTGTGTACAATAACCAAGATATAGAAGCAACCCAAGTTTGCATTGATAGATGAATGGATAAAGAAGATGTGGTACATAGATACAATGGACTATTACTCAGCTATAAAAAAGAACAAAATCTTGCTGTTAGCAATGATATGGATGGACCTGGAGGGTAATATGCTAAGTGAAACAGTCACAGAGAAAGGCAAATATTGTATGCTTTCACTTACATGTGGAATCTAAAAAAAATTAATGAACACAAACAAATCAGAAATAGACTCAATAAATACAGAGAACAAACTGATGGTTGCCATAAAGGAGGAGGTGAGGGAATGGGTAAAATAGGTACAGAGGATAAAATACAAACTTCCAATTATAGAATAAATAAGTCACAGGGATGAAAAAGACACAGCATAGGGAATATAGTCAATAATATTGTAGTAGCTTTCTATGATGACAAATGGTAACTAGACATTGTGGTGAGCGAGTATTTCAGAATGTATAAAATTACACAATTTTCTATGCTGTCCACCTGGAACTAATATTATATATCAACTATACTTCAACCAAAACCAAAAACAGAATCCCATTATTGTTTTAAATGAGATCCTCATAGCTTGATATAAACATAATAGCCTATTGATATGGTAGAGACTGCCTAATGCAAAAAAACACAAATACAAATGCTATACCAAACACTCTTTCTTTGATGACAATCTGAAAAAGAGCTCTCAGCTTGGAAATGTCATGTTCAATGCATTCATCCACTCTTGCTGAAGTAAGGTAGACTTGAAAAAAGTCTGTTGGCCCTCTAAATATATCATAGACACTGAGTCTCATTACATCTAAACTAAATTCAACAATGTCTCTCCTTATATTCTCTGCCCTTTTTTCTTATCATAGTGTGTCACCAGCCACTATGTCAGATGCCATCCTGGGTCACTCCTCTTTTTGCTCCACACATTTAACCAACCTAAATGTCACTTCCTAATACACAATACTATTAACAGAAATTAAAGATCACCTAAATAAATGGAAGACATCCCCTGTTCATGATTAAAAGGCATAATATTGTTAAGATGGCAGTATTCCTCCAAACCATCTTCAGATTAAATACAATCCTTATTAAAATCCCAGTGGAGTTTGTTTGTTTATTTATTTTCAGAAATGAAAAGTCAATCCTAAAATTCATATGAAATTGCAAGGGAAACAGAAGAACAAAGTTGTAGGATCCACATTTCCCAATTTAAAATTTTAAATTTAAACTTACTACAAATCTGAAGTAATCAAGGTAGTGTGGTATTTGCATAAGCATAGACATATGGATCAGTGGAATAGAACTGGGAGTCCAGAAATAAACCCATACATCTACAATCAATTGATTTTTGACAAGGATGCCAAGATCATTCATTGAGGAAAGAACAGATCTCCAAGAAGTGGTGATGGGACAACTGGATAATCACATGCTAATGGATGAAATTGAATCCTTACCACATACAAAAATCAACTCAAAATGGATCTAAATTTAAAGGCTAATGCTATAAAACTCTTCAAAGAAAACAGAGAAGCAAATCTTTATGACCTTGATTTTCATAATGGTTTTTTAAATATGAGTGAAATGACAAGTGACAACAAAAATAGGTAAGTTGGACTTCATCAGAATTAAAAACCTTACACATAAACACTATCAGAAAAAGTGAAAGATAAATAATGGGAGAAAATATTTGCAAATCACATATCTGATAACGGGGTAGAATCTAGAATATATTTAAAAATTTTATAACAAGACAACTAAAAAAATGGGCAAAACACTTAAATAGGCATTTTTCCAAAGAAGATATACAAATGGCTAATAAACACATGAAAAGATAATGTCATTAGTCATTAGAGAAAGGAAATAAAAGACTACAGCAACATACCACTTTACATGCACTAGGATGGCTATAATTTTGAAAAGATGGCAATAACAGCTATCAATGGGGATATGGAGAAATTAGAATCCTCATACATAGCAGGTACGAATGTAAAATGGTACAACCATTGTGGAAAACAGTATTGCAGTTCTTCAATAAGTTAAACATAGAAGTACAATATGACCCAGTAATTCCACTCCTAGGTATGTGCCCAAAAGAACTGAAAATGTGTTCAGACAAAAAGTTGTACATGAATGTCCATAGCAGCTCTGATTCACAGAAGGTAAAAGGTAAAAACAATCCATATGTCCACCAACTGATGAATGGGTAAACAAAATGTGGTATATTGCTATAATGGCTATAAATAGATTTGTGAAAAGAGGTGTACTAAAAACTACAAAACATGGTAAAAAAATTAAGACCTAAATAAATGGAAAGGTATCCCTTATCACATATTAATGGGTCACAAGACAATATTGTTAGGTTGGCAATAGCCCCCAAATTGATCTATAGATTCAATGCATTTCCTATCAAATAATTACACAAATTTTGTGATAATATGTAATTATTCAGTCAAAAATATGAAGTACTGATACTTTGTACATATGGATAGCCCTTGAACAAACACATTGTGCTAAATGAAAGAATCCATACACAAACCCACATACTTCATGATTCCATTCATATGAAATATACATGCAGAATAGGCAAATCCATAGACACAGTAAGCAGATTAGTGGATACCAAGGGGCAGTAGGGAGGGCCTCTTGGTACAGGGTTTCCATTTAGGGTGTTCTGGAACAAAATACTGATAATGGCTGTACACCATTGTAAATGTACTTAATGCCAGAATTCTACAATTTTAAATGGTTAACATGGCAAATTTTGTTATGTGTATTTTGCCACAATAACAAAAGTCACTTCTTCAGGGTTTCTCTAACTCCTAGTATTGGTCTGACTGGGTCAGATTCTTCTGTAAAAGCACCCAACATTTCTCCTTTGAAGGAGAATGTCTTTATTTTCATTTTTTGAGAGAGTTTTCCTGGGTATGTAAATATTGGTTGACAAGTTATTTTTCCCAGCATTTTGAATTTGTCATCCCACTGCCTTCTGGGCCTCTATTTCTGATGATAAATCAGCTGTTAGTCTTTTGGAATTCCCTTACCAGCTGAGAAGTCATCTGCTAATTTTATTCGGGGTATATACTGAGTGGTTTTTCTCTTGCTGCTTTCAAAATTTCCATTTTGTCTGGTTTTAATATATTGAATATCATGTGCCTGGTATTTATTCTACTTGCAGTATGTTGTGCCCATTGAGTGTGTAGGTTAATGTTTTAAATAAAATTCATCATTTGTCAGCCAATATTTCTTAAAATACATTTTCTGCTTCTCTCCTATTCTCTGGTACTCCCAGTACATATGTGTTGCTGAATGTAATAATGTTCCACATTTCTCTGAGGCTCTGTCCATTTTTCTTCATTCTTTTTTGTCTCTTTTATTCATATGCATATTCTTTATTGATCTGTCTTTATGATTGTTATCCTTCTGCTAGTTCAATCTACTGTTGAGCTCCTCTAGTGGTTTTTCATTTGGGCTACCATACTTTTCAACAAAAAAATTTTCAGTTTGTTCTTTTTTTTTGGTATCATTAATCTACAATTACATCATGAACATTATGTTTACTAGACTCCCCCCTTCACCAACATCACCAAGACACCCCCACACACATACCCATTAGAGTCTCTGTCCATCAGCATAGTAAGATGCTAGAGTCAGTACTTGTCTTCTCTGTGTTGTACAGCCCTCCCTGTGGCCCCCCTCATTATACATGCTAATCATAATGCCCCCTTTCTTCCCCCCCAACCCCGTTATCCCTCTCTTCCCACTCATCCTCCCCAGTCCCTTTCCCTTTGGTAACTGTTAGTCCATTCTTGGGTTCTGTGAGTCTGCTTCTGTTTTGCTCCTTCAATTTTTTCTTTGATCTTGTACTCCACAGATGAGTGAAATCATTTGATACTTGTCTTTCTCTGCCTGGCTTATTTCACTGAGCATAACACCCTCTAGCTCCATCCATGTTGTTGCAAATGGTAGGATTTGTTTTCTTCTTATGGCTGAATAATATTCCATTGTGAATATGTACCACATCTTCTTTATCCATTCATCTACTGATGAACATTTAGGTTGCTTCCATGTCTTGGCTATTGTAAATAGTGCTGCAATAAACATAGGGGTGCATATATTTTTGGCAAACTGGGCAGTTGTATTCTTAGGGCAAATTCCTAGGAGTGGAATTCCTGGGTCAAATGGTATTTCTATTTTGAGCTTTTTGAGGAACCTCCATACTGCTTTCCACAATGGTTGAACTAATTTACATTCCCACCAGCAGTGTAGGAGGGTTCCCCTTTCTCCACAACCTCGCCAACATTTGTTGTTTGTCTTTTGGATGGTGGCTATCCTTACTGGTGTGCGGTGATATTTCATTGTGGTTTTAATTTGCATTTCTCTGATGACTAGTGATGTGGAGCATCTTTTCATGTGTATGTTGGCCATCTGGATTTCGTCTTTGGAGAACTGTCTGTTCAGATCCTCTGTCCATTTTTTAATTGGATTATTTGTGTTTTGTTTATTGAGGTGCATGAGCTCTTTATATATTTTGGATGTCAACCCCTTGTCAGATATGTCATTTGTGAATATATTCTCCCATACTGTAGGATACCTTTTTGTCCTCTTGGTGGTGTCCTTTGCTGTACAGAAGCTTTTTAGCTTGATATAGTCCCACTTGTTCATTTTTGCTTTTGTTTCCCTTGCTCGGGGAGATATGTTCATGAAGAAGTCACTCATGTTTATGTCCAAGAGATTTTTGCCTATGTTTTTTTCTATGAGTTTTATGGTTTCATGACTTATATTCAGGTCTTTGATCAATTTCAAATTTACTTTTGTGTATGGGGTTAAACAATGATCCAGTTTCATTCGCTTACATGTAGCTGTCCAGTTTTGCCAACACCAGCTGTTGAAGAGGCTGTCATTTCCCCATTGTATGTCCATAGCTCCTTTATCATATATTAATTGATCATATATGTTTGGGTTAATAACTGGACTCTCTATTCTGTTCCACTGCTCTGTGGGTCTGTTCTTGTGCCAGTACCAAATTGTCTTGATTACTGTGGCTTTGTAGTACAGCTTGAATTTGGGAAGCGAGATGCCCCCTGCTTTATTCTTCCTTCTCAGGATTGCTTTGGCTATTTGGGGTCTTTTGTGGTTCCATATGAATTTTAAAATTATTTGTTCCAGTTCGTTGAAGAATGTTGTTGCTATTTTGATAGGCATTGCATTGAATCTGTAGATTGCTTTAGGCAGGATGGCCGTTTTGACAATATTAATTCTTCCTACCCAAGAGCATGGAATTAGTTTCCATTTGTTAGTGTCCTCTTTAATTTCTCTAAAGAGTGTCTTGTATTTTTCAGGGTATAGGTCTTTCACTTCCTTGGTTAGGTTTATTCCTAGGTATTTTATTTTTTGTGTGTTATTGTGAACAGAATTGTTTTCCTGATTTCTCTTTCTGCTAGTTCATCGTTAGCGTATAGGAAAGCAACAGATTTCTGTGTATTAATTTTGTATCCTGCAACTTTGCTGAATTCAGATATTTGTTCTAGTAGTTTTGAGTGGATTCTTTAGGGGTTTTTTTTGTACAATATCATGTCATCTGCAAATAGTGACAGTTTGACTTTTACTTTACCAATCTGGATGCCTTGTATTTCTTTGTTTTGTCTGATTGCTGTGGCTAGGACCTCCAGTACTATGTTAAATAATATTGGGGAGGGAATTTTGTTGTTTTTGAATAATTTCTATTGATAGTCTTTATTTGATGAGACAGTGTCATCAGACCTCTTAATTCTTTAAACATGATTTTCTTTAGTTCTTTGAACATATTTATAATAGCTACTTTGAAGTCTTTGCTAAATCCAACATCCAAGGACAATCAAAAACAGTTTGCTTTTATTCCTATGTATAGGTCAATCCCTGTCAATTTTGGAAGTCCTGCTCAGTTGTTTACTTTTTAGGATTTAAGTTGGGTAAACTTTCAGAGTATTTCAAGGTAGAATTTTCTTTCCTCTTCTCAAAAAGTGATTTTTTGCTACATCTGTTGATGAAAATAGAGGAATGAGATGATGGTGAGTGTAGGCTGTTGAGGAGTGAAAAGGATCAGGCCTTATAAAAGTACGTGGCAATTGATGACGACAAAAAAGAGCCCGAATCCATGGATAATAGGGATGCATTTTTTTGGCCTCTGGTTGGAGAGTTCATCTTTATTACTTTCAGTTAAGGTGGATGGAGAGATATGGCATGAGACATCAAACAAGGGGCCAGGATAAAGCTGAGTGGAACAATTCTAGTAGGACAAAGGCCCATGATTCATGAGGAAGCTCTTCTTATAAGAAAGGCCAGCTTTTCAGCTGGAAAAGAATGCTTCTGGTGTCCTTCCTGAGCTTCTTCCCTTTCTGTGACTCCATGATTTAGTATTAGAGGAAAACCTACTTCCCTTTTTCAAAAATTGAGGTACAATTGACATATAACATTATATTAGTTTTAGGTGTACTACCTGATGATTCAATATTTGTGTATATTGTGAAATGATCACTGCAATGTCTAGTTAACATCCATCACCATACATAGTTACAACATTTCTTTCTTGTGATGAGAACTTTTAAGATCTACTCTCTTAGCAACTTTAAAATATGACAAATATTATAGCTATAGTCACAACACATTACATCATCATGACTTGTTTACTTTATATCTGTAATGTTGTACCCTTTGACCCTCTTCACCCATTTCACCCCCACTTGCCACCAGTTTTATGTCAGTAAAAAATAGACATTATAGGAATTATTAATGCATTTGCATCATCTCTTAGGCTATAGCATCTAATATAAGAGAGGTGCTATTTTGCAATATTCTGAAGTAGAAGATTTCAGAGTCAGTGATAGAAATCTCTTATGCTTCCTCAGTTTTTCTTAATAGGCTATGGAATCTCAAGAATTGGTATTAAAGAGCCAGTTTCTTTAATGATGTTTCCATCAAAGTCAGGGCAAGCAGATGTAAGCCTAGCGTAAGGGCAGCTAATTAATGCCATCTGTGCATGTCTGTACTTCAGAATAACAGCTAAACAAACAGGCCTATAGTTTCACTCACTTCTGATGAGCATGATGGAGAGAATCAGGAATATATTTCATGGTCATCTTATATCTGACTTTATTTTCAAAGGAAAATACTGTTTTGCTTTGCTTTTAGGTATATTTGGCTTAACAGTTTCAGGTGTACAACATAATAATTTGATATTTGTATATATTGCAAAGGAAAATATTACTGTAGTAAGTATAAGCTTGTGAGGGTATTTACTTTCCTCTAGTTCTTCCTATTTTTTTTCACTGGACTGTTGCAACATTTTTCACCAATTCATCCTCAGGCACGAGTGACTCTTATACAATAGATGTTCAATAAATATTTGTTGAATGAACTTGTGAGTGAAACCTATTTTTTACATTCATCAGGGGAAAAGATTTGCTTCAGTACTTTTTTGTAACTCCAAGAACTCACTGAAATTGTATCCCAGTGCAGCCAATCCCACACTTAACATGTTTCCCATACATCTGCCAAATGGCTGGTAACATGCATGCCTATCCATTGACAATGTAGACTGCTCTACTGGGGCATTCTCTTCAATTGCAATTACATTTTTGAAACATGGCCCACTTCTCTACACCTTCTAAAAATTTCTAAGCAAAACATAGCTTTAATAAGTCTTTGTAATGATTTATATAAACATTTCTTCAGAAAAAAGCCCACAGCAGGTCTTTGCAGAAGTGAGTTAAAGGTAGATCTGAAGATAGTCACAGGAAAAAACAATTTAACAACTCTTCCTTAGCAGATGGGGTTTGTAAAATTCAATAATCGCTTAACCCAGGGTGAAACAAATCCCTTTGACCATTGTGAAAACAAGTTCCCTGATTTCTATTTGGATGAGGACAGTCAATCCTGGTTTTGTAGGCAGTAATACAGGGACTTGATTACTTCTAGTAGAGGAAGGCCATGTTGAATGCCTTAAAAAAAAAACTCTTAGTAACAACTACTGTCTTGCCAATGGGTTTCAGCCCTGGGCAAATTCTCTATGAATTCAGTGTGACCAAAGAAAATGACAGCAAAACGTTCTCAGGGTGAAAGGGTTATACCCAACTTTATTTCCAGGTGGCAGGTCAGTCACTAAAATCCCATTCACTCAGAGCGAGTCTGTATGCAGCAAACCAGTCTCTGCCTCTGGGCCCCTCTGTCCGCACAGCTGTCCTCTGGGCCTCTCTGCACAGTTGTCCCGCACAGCCATCCTCTGGGCCTCTGTCCTCAGTGCTGCCACCACTCCAGCCTCTGCTCTGCTCTCCTGCAGCCTTGCAGCCCTGCCACCATGTCGTGCCCAGAGCACTGGTAGAGCTCTTTACATAGAGTCAACAGCCATGTATTGCCCACAGGTGTGCAGTGAGCTAGTCAACCAGGGCCAGGTGAGAATCCTGGCCACAGGAGCTCTCATTTTATCCACAATTACACAGACTGTTGAAAACTTTTTACAGTAGGAAATTGAAAGTTCTGGGTTAATGTATAAACTCATGTAAATGTATATTTATATTTTATTTGCCCACATAACTCCACAACTTTTAATTTCCTATTGCAAGAATTTTCCATGCATTATAAATTCTAAACTGTATTTGTGTTCGGAACATTATACTTGCTCTGGAGGAAAGTAAAAACATTTTCTTCTAATTCTGCACCTTGACTGAATAAGGGCTATGGTATAACTTATCTACATTTGACTATTACAGCCCCCACTGTAACATCTTTCAAATCTTCCTGCTTTTCTACAAACCCAAGTCATTTGTGAAGTCTGGTTATTTGAGAATTGTTCAGAGGCAAGGATTTTCAGCAAGCAGATCAAAAGAGAAATGACTTCAGGTTTCCACCAAGCCTTCATCCAGTGGTTAAGTTAGTTTTCAGACCTTTTGAGATAAACACCTTCACTGGGATAAGTGGGTAATTCCACATGAAACAATAGAATAATATCTCCCTTTATAGCAGTGAGTGGCAGATTTATACAGGTTAATTCTTCATGGAAAAGAATGAATAGGAATCAACTATTTGAGGACTTTCCACAGATCATCAAAGCAGACAGGGCAGAGTGTGCTGGGTGCTTCTCTGTGCCATTCTCTTTTGGCCCTGTTGCTCATTGTTGTGGAGCTCTCTGAGGCAAAATAAAGCAGCCATCTCTGGAATCTATAATGGGAAGCAGGAGTTTTTCTTTTTCTGGCCAACAGTGTCTTTGTGACCATGATGTCACAAGGTCATAGACCTGGCACCTGGTAGGCCAGACACACTGAGAAAGACTAGAAAAAGTCACTTACAGGGATGACAGAAGTATATGAGCCCAATTTTCTAAACGTTATTATCAGAAAACTCTAATAATAAATAATAAAACCATAGCAATACTGCATAGAATGCAATTTTTACAAAGCATTATAACCATACGGAAGAGTATACAATACAAACATTGAGTGAATGCAATGAATTATCACAGATACCCACAAAACCACTCCCTGGGCAGGTACGGAGCCCAAGAATCCCAGCAAGGTCCTTGGTGCTGTATCTCACTGTTCCAGTCTCTCCCAAATAACAGTGTCATTTCTAAGACTAAAAATTAGTTTTGCCCCTTTGGAGACTTTTATAAGCATAACCAGTGTGCATTCTTTTTTTCTGTTTTTTTCCACTCAATATTTTGTTTTAGAAATGTACCCATGTTACTAAATGTACCTACAGTTTCAGTGTGTTCATTTTCATCTGTGTGTGTTATTCCATTGTACAAACATGACAATTCATTCATTCTTCTAGTAATGGACATTTGGGTTGTTCTTGACTTGGGCTTTTAAAAATGATGCCACTCTGAACACTGATGTGGCTGTCTCTTAGTGCACATGATACATCTGGAAGTGGGATTACTAGGTTAAAATGTATGCATATGTTCACCTTAGTAGACATTGCCAAATTATTTTCCGAAGTAATTGTACTAATTCACACCCACCAGGCAGTCTATGGGAGTTCACAGTGCTGCACAAGTTTGATATTGTCAATCTTTATTTTTTGCCGTGGTGGCAGGTGTAAAATGGAGTCTCACTGTGGCTAGCATTTGCATTTCCCTAATGACTTAATGTGGTTGAACACCTTTTCACATGTTTATTCCCCATTTGATGTGAGTTCCTATTCCAGTCTTTGAGCTAGTTTTTCTGTCTTATTAATTTATAGTTCCTTACATATTCTATGTCCAAGCCCAATAACCTTCCTCAGAGGCTTGCTTTTTCACTCATTTCATAGTGTCTTTTATAAACAAGTTCTTAATTTGGGCAATGTCCAATTTACCAATGATTTTCTTTATGAATACGCCTTTTTTTTTCTGTCCAGTTTAAGACATTTTCACTACTTTAGGGTCCAAGTGATCTTCAATTAACTTTTTTGTTTTTCTTGTTAATGTTTGAACTAAAGTCCATCTGGAATTGATTTTTGTGTATGGTTGAAGTAGGAGTTTTTATTTAATTCCATAATAATTTCCAATTAGCCAAGCATCCATTACTGAAAAGACTACCTGTTCCCCATTGGTATGTATTACTGTCTTGTCCTATCAATTGTCCAAGTATGTGTGGCTTTGCTTTCAGGCTCTCTATACTACTACACTGGTTTATTTTTCTAAAATCTGGCAAATACATCATTGTTTTAATTACAGGCACATCTCAGAAATACTCACGTTCGGTGCCAGACCATTGCAATAGAGTCAAATGAATTTTATTGTTTCCCAGTGCATATAAAAGTGATGTTTGTCATATAGACCATAGTCTATTAACTTTGCAATAGCACTGTGTCTAAAAAAACAATGTCTATATCTTGATTAAAAATACTTTATTGATAAAAATTCTAACCATCAACTGCACTTTCAGTGAGTCATTATCTTTTGGCTGGAGGAGAGTCTTGCCTCCATGTTAATGGCTGCTGACTGACCAGGGTGGGGTGGCTGTGGCAACTTCCTAAAATAAGGTGATGACGTTCACTGCATTGACTGAGTCTTCCCCTCACGAACGATTTCTCTGTAGTACGTGATGCTGTCTGATAGCATTTTACCCACAGTAGAACCTCTTTCAAAATTGGAGTCAATCCTCTCAAACCCTGATGCTGCCTTACCAATGAAATGTATATAATATTCTAAATCCCCTGTTATTTCTGCAGTCTTCACAGCATTTTTATTAGGAGTTTCCATCTCAGGAAACCACTGTCTTTGCTCATTCATGAGAAGCAGCTTCTCATCTGTTCAAGTTTCATGTAGCAGTTTGGTCACGGCTTCAGGCTCCACTTCTAATTCTAGTTCTCTTGTTATTTCTGTCACACCTGCAGTTATTCTTCTGCTGAGATCTTGAGCCCCTCAAAGTCACTGAGAGGATTAGAACCAACTTCTTCCAAACTTCTTTTACTGTTGCTATCTTGCCCTCTTCCCATGAATCATGAGTGCTTGTAATGGCATCTAGAATGGTGAATCCTTTAGAAGGTTTCAATTGACTCTGCCCAGATACATGGGGGGAGTCACTCAAAGGTCTTCTTAACATGGAGCAGTTTCAGAGCATTTGCAAAGGCTCACTAATGACATTGATCGAAGGCCTTCTCCCAGCTACAGCCCATTTGTATCTGACTGAGCAGGAATGTGTTAATTTAGCTAAACCTGTTCTCAGGCCACAGGGGGAAGAAATGTCATGGGAGACAAAGAGATGGCATCTCTAAGCTTTTAGGCAACCCCAGGCTTTGACATATGAAGCCCACTCAGCTGACTGGTTTTTTTTATTCATTTTATTATCATTAATCTACAGTTACATGAAGAACATTATGGTTACTAGACTCCCCCCTTCACCAAGTACCCCCCTCTCAAACTCCATTACAGTCACTGTCCGTCAGCATAGTAAGATGCTGTAGACTCACTACTTGTCTTCTGTGTACACATCCCTCCCTACGCGCACCTCCCCCGCCACATTATACATGCTAATCGTAATGTCCTGTTTCTTTTCCCTGCCCTTATCCCTCCCTTCCTACCCCTCCTGCCCAGTCCCTTTCCCTTTGGTAACCGTTAGTCCATTCTTGGGTTCTGTGATTCTTCTGCTGTTTTGTTCCTTCAGTTTTTCTTTGTTCTTATACTCCACATATGAGTGAAATCATTTAGCTGACTGTTTTTAATGTTATATCCCAGAGGCTGAAAAGAAAGACATTTAATTTCTACCAAACATTTGAGTTCAGTACCACCAAATTATTTTAATCCAACTATCAGAATTTCTCCAAATTCTTCATAATGGAGGGGAGGAGAGGTAACCTCTCTTTGAATGTATGCATATTAAGGCCCCACACTAAATGCTTTGGGATCACCCCAATTTGGGCTTGTATTCTGGCTTCCCTACTCACTAGCTATATGAACTTTGGCAAGCTCCCTCTGAGTTTCCTAATTCCTGAAATGGAGATATTTATAAGTGCATTGTGAGTATCAAGTAGGAACTTGTGTCTGTCACCAAAGCCTGCTGTGTGACTGGCCCACGGAAGAGCAGATTGGACTTGGGGTGGCCGTGGGGAGTTTCCCAAAAACCCACACCCCAGCATCCATGCCATGTAAATGAGGAACTGCTACATGAAACTTGAACAGATGAGAAGCTGCTTCTCATGGATGAGCAAAGAGAGGTTTCCTGAGATGAAACTCCTGGTGAAGATGCTGTGAAGACTGCAGAAATAACAAGGGATTTAGAAGAGCAAGATGTCTAAGATCCATGCCCCATACTGTTCTCTTTACCAATGGACATGCATTTTCTAGGGCTTTTTCTTTGGGATTTAAAAAGAAACTATACATGTTTTTATTAGATTAAATGGGGATAGAGGCAGGAAAATAATAAATCAATACTTATTTCATCTTTGAAGGTTTTGGTTTACTAGCATGTTGGCTTATTAGCTGAGGTTCATTTAAGGAGTGCCTATGAATGAGGGCGGGGATGGGGAGATAAAATTGGCTTTTGCCTGGAGAAGGTGGGTCTAGGGCATCTGCATAATAGGTCTCTGAGGTGCAGGAAGATGCTAAGTGCACTAAAGACAAGCTTCACTTACATCACAGCTTCATGGAGGGTCAGCATCCCCTATCCAATTTTGCATAGAATCAACACAGATCAGGCAATAGGCAACTAAATATAAAAGGCCAGTCAATAGAAACTTCCATATATATATGAAATGAATCAGACTCACAGACATTTAGAATGGAAGAGGTCATGGAGATGGCAGTGAAGCAATTAACAGTTGTTTAGAGTTATGTCAGCAGATGCCTCCCCATTTCCTTTAAGGAAGTCTCCAGGTCTACCTAAGGCCTCATAGGGACACTCAGTGGCTACCTCATTCCCATGTCCCTCTTTATCCATGGAAACAAGAAATTATTCTCATCTGTTTCTGACTGCAAACACTATTTTTAGTGTTAGCATTTGCTATAGAAACAGTCACTTAGTTCTTTCACCTCAATGTCAGGCCCTTCACTGGCAGACAAGGATGAGCTGCTCCAGCTGTTTCAGAAGGAAGTGTATGTTCCGGGTACCAAACAACAGCCCTATCAATATAATTTTGTTCATAACTCGGTCACAAAAAAGGAACTGCCCAAAGAGTGACAACTGCAAATCCTTTCTGTGATTTCAAAACCCCTGCATTTCCTTTTTTATATTTGCTTATTTATACTTTAATTTGTTTATATTTATTTGTGCCTTATTTATATTTGTTCCTCATTTACACTTTATTTTTTTACTTATAATCTATCAAATAAGTAAGATGTTGCATTCCTATCAAATGAATAGAACCGTGGCTAATTTGTTCTACTAAGAAGATAAATTTTCTGTTAAAATTGTGCTGGTGGTTGCCAGAGACTCAGGAAGCTACAGAATGAGGGGGAGGAGGGCAGGTCCTGGGACACAGCCACCTTTGGGGCAGGTGTGAGGCAGAACTCAGCCGTCAGAGTGTACCCCCGGGCCTGTCACCCAGGCTGGCCCCTGTAATATGAGGCTGAAGAGCGAGATGTCTAAGATCCTGGACAGATCTAAGCTTCCAAATTTGGATTCCAGTCACGTAGTACATCGTGCTGGGGAGGCAAGACAAGCTTTTTCTTCAGGCAGCTTCATGTAAATGAAAACCGAGAACTGCCCTGGGTGCTCAGAGACACAGCAGCATGTTCACTGGCAGAGATCGTCACTGTGCTTCAGTGCCTTACATTTACACTCCCACATTTGTTCTCCTTGCTTCTAAATCAGTCCGTATAAAGACTTTTAAAAGATGAGCTGGTTTAAAGCCACATTTGCAAAAGGAGCTATGTGGGCCAGCACCTATATCAGATACATGCTTGCTTTTGAAGTGGTAGTTCAGACTTTTTCTTTATAAACATAATTCAAGTTCTCATTTCTCTTAATCAAAATATTATTCTGTATAAACACTAAATGTAGATTGTTACGGACCTTGTTCCAAAATAATCTGTCAGATCCCAGACCTGAAATACCTTCCTTCCTACAGATCAATAAACCGGCCAAAGAGGATAAAAACGGACACAGTGCATGAGAGCAGTTAGGGCGAGCTGCTGGGCAGTGGGAGACAAGCTGCCCGGGGGCGATCGGAAGTACTGTCCGGTCATGCCGGCAGGCCTTAGCGCTTTAGAATCTTCATCCCCACACATTGACTCAGGAATCCTTCTTCTGGGTCTCTCCTAAGGATGTGATTGTACCTGCAGACAAATGATGTACACAGATATTTGCCAAGGAATTTTATATAATACCTTCAAACTGTAAACAATGCAGTAGAGAAATGATAAAATGAATTATGGTAGATCTACATATTAGCCAGTTATGAAAATTGATATGGAGACTTGGTTATCACATGGGAAGATTATAATGTTCTAATGTAGTTGAAAAAAAATCAGGACACAAAACGGTGTACTTGGCTTCATCTCAACTATGGAGAAGACATTTGAGTTTGCAGGCTAACTCTGATTCCATATTTATAAAAGAAAAACTGGAAGGAAAAACAATAAAATGGCAACAGTAATTTCTCTAGGGCTGGAATTATTGGTGATCATTCTTTCATTTTTCTTTTGTGTATTGTCCCAATTACTTTTCAGAGACTGTCTAAAGGTACGAAGGCTCAATGAAGTTGAAGACTGTAAATTTTTGTGGTTTTAGTCTGCAAGGTTCTGTGATTTTTTTGGACAGCATGCTAAGGCTTGAATGTAGGAACAGAGGAGGTTGATGCTGAAAAGGTTAGAAGATATTTGTGTGATCTTTCTCTCTCTATATATATGTACACACATGCACACATATATACACATACATGTACACATATATGTATACCTATACACACACACATATATATACATAAATATACATATATTTCCAATACAGTAATTATATCTAGGATATATAAAGAGTTCCTACCAATATATAAGTAAAACCCCAATAGTGGATCAAAGGACTTGAAAAACACTTTATAAAAGAGGACATCAAAATAACCAATGAAAAGATTCTTATCATTAGGTATCAGAGAAATGAAAATTAAACCACAGTGAGATACCACTACAATACCCATCAGAATGAGTAAAATTAAAAAGACTGTCAATACCACACATACAAGAATATGAAGCTCCTGAAATGTTTACATTAATGTAAATGTGAACTGGTCCAGCCACTATCAGAAATGTACATAAGCATACATATGCCCTGTGACCCAGGATTCCACGCCTGGGTAAAACCCCGCAAAACTGAGTGCTTATGCCCACTGAAAAACATTTGTAAGAATGTTCATAGCTGATTTATTGTAATAGCCGAAGCTTGGAAACAATCCAAATGTCCAAGAAGAGAATAATGGGTAAACCACCCCATGGAATACTACACAGCAATAAAAGGAATGAAATGGTAAACATGGCACATATAACTCTCACAGATACAATGTTGAATAGCAATTCAGATGCAAAAGAAGAGATACTGTATCATCTATATATCATCTTTATACGTGCCTATTTATGACACTTAACTATACAGACCACTAACCCATGATGATAGAATATGGAATGGCAGCTGGCTTGGGCATGCACACTGACGGCCAAAGGGCATGAGGAGGCTTCCTGAGGTGCTAGGAATGTCCTATATCTTAATGCAGATGGTGGTTGCATGGGACTAATGACATGCAACTAAAATTTCAAGCTAAACACTTCAGATGTGTGTTCTTCAGGTCAGCCATACCTCAGAAAAGAAAAGCCAAACCAATCCCCACAAACAACAAAACCACTATCAAGATTTAGCCCATACTGAAACAGTAAGATTTTATGAAGCTTATCATCCATGATAAATTTTTCTAACAGAACTGTAACTTCACAGCCCCAGTCAACACTAAGCCAGAATAATCAGATATTTCTACCTCACTAAAACTGAAATACCTCCCTGCAGATCAACAAACTGGCCCCAAAGTATCTAAGGATAAACATTCCACAAGGAAAAATAAAGAATCACCTGAACTTGTTCTGAACATAAACTCATTTGTTTTTTCCATCTATTGCACAAAAAAATGTTGTGAAGATTTATGAGAAAACATTCAGAACCACCAAATAGAGGTGTGGCCTCAATGGGGGGAGTCTCAAGGCTGTTGTGATTGTGCTGAAAATAGTTGATCACCAGTTGGAACTAAAAGGCACGCACTGCTTGATTGCATGGATGAAGATGTGGCTGCCTGGATGTGTGGTGGCAGATGATGCCATGTAAATACAAGGCAAGGAAGTAGGAATAGGAAGTAAGAGAAAGCAAACGTACTCAACACCTGCCTAAATGTTAATAGGATTTTTTAGAACTAGAACAAAGCATTGGTATCAAATGATGTAGACAAGAATCCATAATCCCCAGACCATATTTCCAAACTCATGTGAAAAATGGAGTTATCATGTACTTCCTTTCAAATCTGGAAAGATTCACTCCTGTAGGTAGAAAATGCTTAGAAAGACCATGTAGATGTCAAGAGCTTTGAAGTCATATATGGGGCCTGACAGTCTCAGTGTGATCTTGGGCCCATTGCACAACATTTCTGGACTTTACATAAAGCTCCTTTACAGAAGTTCAAAAGGGACTCTATGAAAACGACTAGTATAGTATTATGTATAATAGGTACTCAATAAATGATAGGTATCATGATCATATTTACATCATCATAGGTGATAATCTTGGAGGAAGATGATACAAGCCAATATTATCTAAACTTTGAGAGGCAGGGAGGTACCATCTTATGTCTAGGAGATCAGTGCAGGGCACTGAGAGTGTTCATTCCTGATATCTTTAATTTTCTCTGAAGAAGAAAGCAAAAGCATTTGTTCATTCATTCAAAGGAGACTGGAAACAGGGTGGATGTGAGCCATTAGAGCTAGTTGCTGGTGGGGTGGAAGATGAAGCTGCCAGGGACAAATGGAGGTATTGCCCAATTGTGTAGTTCAGGCCTTATAGCCTTGAAGGCCTTCAGATACCCTTTGCTTCAGTCAGGCCCTAGACCCACATCCACTGACTCAGGAATCTTCTTCTGGATCTCTCCTAAGGATATAATGACAAATGCAGACAAATGATGTACACAGATTTTGTCAAAGAAGTTTGTACAATACCTTTAAATTGGAAACAATGCAATAGAGAAATGGTCAAATGAATTACGGCATATCTACATATTAGCCAGTTATTAGAATTGGTATTTGTGGAGACATGGTTATCACATGGGAAGGTACTTTTGTGTTTTGATGGAGTTGAAAAAAATCAGGATGCAAAATGGTAAATTTGGCTTCATCTCAACTATGTAGAAGACATTTGAGTTTACAGGCTACCTCTGATGCCTTTTTTATGAACAAAAAAGTGGAAGGAAAAACAGTAAAATGGTAACAGCAGGGCTGCAGTTGTTGGTGCTCTGTCTGTCTTTTTTCTTTTCTGTATGTGTTTTTCAGAGACCGTCTAAAACTATGAAGGCCCAAGTGAGGTCGGAGACTATAAATGTTTGTGGCTTTAGTCTGCACATTCCATGGCAGCACAGAAAGGCCTGGCTGAAGGCACAGAGGAGCCTGGTGTGGGGTTAGGTTTTGAACTCAGAAGGCACAGCAGTTGGACCAGACATGAGGGCACTGGGCAGGTGAGGAGGGATGACTCCGGAGACAAGAGAGCAGTCAAAGAGCAGAGGGTCCCTGGGAGGAGAAAAGGCAGAAGTCTGGGAAACACGGAACAATCCCAGGCTGGAAAAGAGTTGGGAACAAAGAGAGGGTACTGCATTTAATACATTTGAGGTAGAACAATTCAGGGTCATGATAGGGTATGGTGGGAATTCATGGATTAATATGTACCGAGCAACCACGATGGACCAGCACTTTGCTAGGTGCTGGATACACAACGATAATGCTATAAACAGATACAGACTCTGCTCTCTTGGAGTCGTGCTCCAGTGGGGAAGACAGTGAGAAACCAAAAATAAACACTACAAAGTGTTGACATGTACTCTAAAGAAAAGAGTAGGTGCAAGTAGGAAATATGGGTCAGGAGAAAAGATCACAGGAAGGGACATTTAAACTAAAACCTGAAGGATAAGAGGGAGTTAGTTGGGTGAAGCTGCCAGTAAGAAGAACAGAAGTAAAGCATCCCAGGTGGGGGGCTGCTCCAGCAAGGACCCCGAGGCAGGAAAGAACCAGAAGAAGGCCAGTTTGGCTGGAATGAACTGAGCAGATGGTGGCATTGAAAGGGTGCTCAAGAGATAGGCAAGGAGTAGATCAGGCCCAATGAAGGGGTTTGGATTTTCTCCTAACTGCACAGTGTCCAAGCAGGGGATTTGACAGAGGGAAATGACATGGTCCATTATTGGAGGGGGGTGGGAGGGACAGTGGCTGGGATCTGGTACTGCTGGACAGCTGCCAGCAGAGAGAGTCCCTCAGAAGTAGGGTTCGTGGGGCCCTGACCATGAGGGAGCTCAGTTTGACCTCTGTCACCAAGGCTTACCTGGGCAACGGGCCTGTTGCCATGGGAAGAATGGCATGCTTTTTTCTTACTTGGTTCCTTGCTGGTCCTTGGCTCCAATTCTCAACCCAGATAGGGATGCCTGGGCTAATGGGGTCTGTATTTTTGGAACCCAAGGGAAGACAGGTAGATTGAGTGTCTTATGAAGACCCAGGAGCAGAATCCTGGGGTGAAGCACCATCCTGAGGAATACGGTCTCCCAGGTACTAGCCTGGGTTGGCAAGCCTGTTGCCTTTGGAGGCCTCTTCACCCAGATAGTGACAGCCCTCTAGTTTGACAAAATGGAGATTCAGGAGGGTGGAGACGCGACTTAAATACTCTTGCTTTCTGATATCCCAAAGGATACCTTTTCCTGAGTGTGGGAGGGACTAATTCTCTCCCCCCCACTTTTTTTTTAAACTGAAAGGCAGTTTCCAGTTTGCAGAATTCGATGCTATTTTTAGAAAGGCAGCCTGTTTGATGCTGAGAGTACACATTGTGGGTTCAAATCCTTGATCTGCCACTTAATTCCTGCATGACCTTTCCTTGCATGAGTATCCTCATCTGCAACATGGAGATGATAGCAGTACCTCGCCTGTAAAATGGGGGTGATGGCAGGACTTAGCTCAGGGTTCTACTAGGGACTGAATGATTTAAATAAGAGACTAATTGTAAATAACGTAGAACAGTGCCTAGCATCTGACAGAAATGTGTTCCCAGAAGGTGTGATATACTTAGAATCAACACAGGCTTCTTTCTTTTGCCTTATCAGTGAGGTTCTCCTTCCCTGGAACAGGGTGTTCAGGGACAGCTGAGAGGGATTGTCTGGAGCCCCAGGGAAAAAACAACCACATGCTCTTAGTTTTACGGTTGTCTGTGCCTGCTTCCAGAAACTCTGTCTGGGATCTGTGTTTCTTTTGAACCTTTAGGAAAGCCTTACTAACATGACAGCTTTTTCTCAACCTGGCTTCAAGGTTTGGTCCAAGAGGCTGCCAGTAAGAAGAACAGAGGGAAAGAGCTGCCTTGAAGGCCACACAGCAGGGCCTTGGGGACCAGAGTTCTCAGCAGGAAAGTGGAACAGATTGGGGGTGGGGGAAGAGGCATTCTTCATTTCAACGTTTTTTCCCATTTTCCTGGTATTCACAAAGTTCCCCACCACTTTCTATTTTGGTTGTTGACACCATGTTCTTTCTCAGCCTCAGCTAATCACCAAGAGCTTGTCCTCTCAAAACCTCCAGGAACTTCAAAAAGCCACCCACAGCACACACAAATAAAGCCAGAGGCTTAAGATATTCTGTAAACAAATGAAATTCTGAGGCAGAAAGGTGATTTTTGTAGTCAATAAATATTTAGTAGTTACAACGAAAAGTAAATGTGATTTTGCCTAACTACAAGCAGAGGGTCAAGGTGGGAGAGAGGGGTGTAGATCTGTTTGCAGTTGTTCAGTTTAAAGATGTTGAGAAAGAAAACCAAACACACATATCCAACAAAGCTATTGTCCCTGATTGTCATGAGTCACCTGTCCATGTGAATATGTGAATGTAGACTGGGGGGAGGGGAGCTGTAGACTGATTCATGCTGTATTTTTATTCTTTTCACATAGGGAATTTAAAGCACTTAACCATCAAAAGGGGCTTTTAAGGAATAGTTTGGGCCAAAGAGATTACATAAAACATTTAAAAAAGGGAACTTCTCTTTACATGATCAAGTAAATGGGATCTGTCTTTAGCCTCTTTTCCTTGATTCCGATTCTTTTATTTGGGATTTCGATCCCGTTTAAAGCGTGAAGTGGAGACAGCCCCCTCCGGGCTTCTTCCTTGGCTCCACTGCGGATAGCGGTGCAAACGTGGGCTTCTCCGGTCCTCAGCGTCTCGGTGGGAAAGTCACCGGTCCAGCTGTGGCACAGGTCCGGCTGTTCCCCGCATAAGGGAGGTGACAGGGCTGAGAATGCAGACTTCAGGTGACGCTCGAGTGTCCCCACGGCGTTAGCACCAGTTCTCTGGCTGGGCATGGAAGCTTCTGGCGCATAAGCCGTCGTGGCCGCGCTTCTCTGCGGGGACACAGTTCGCGTTCGCCGTCCCTGCCCGCGCGGAAGGCTCCCGCTCGTGGAGCACGGGTGGGCCGAGGAGTCCGGCCTGCGCCAGACCGAGGCTTCCAGCTGAGCCGCCCCCCGGGCCAGCACGTTTCCTAAGGCGGCCTCCGTAAGCAGGCCGGCACGTCTGTAAAAGAAAAGGGGAGCCAGCGAGGCTGAGAAGCCATCAGCAGCCCTTCTTCTCACACTGTGTCACAACAATGATTCACCTCAAGACAGGGCGGCAGCTTCCCTAATTAGCCTGGTGCCGCTCCGGAGCCACACGGTTATAAAAATCAACTTTTATCCAAATACACTCTCTCACCCATCGCGCCCACTCCCTCCAGCACGGGCCCGCGGGCCGCCGAATCCCTCACCGCGAGGCCGCGCAGGTGCGCGGGACGGCGGGCGCCTCGGCCTCCGGCCTCCGGGGTCTCAGCTGGACACCGCCCCGCCGGGAGCTCCGACGGCACCGCCGCAGGGCGGCGGGAGCAACCCGGGTGGAAAGGGTCCCCCGGGCACGCGGGGACCGCGGGCCGCACCGCCTCCCCCGCCCGCCGGCGCCCTCCCCCGCGAGCTCTGCGCCCCGACTCTGCCGGGCGGCGGCGGCAGCAGGAGCGCCGCGCCGCGGGGGAGGTGCGCGCGGCGGCCTCGGGCGAGCGGAGCGGAGCGCAGCGCAGCGTGTCCGCCCCCGCCGAGCGAGGAGCCCAGGCGAGCCGGCGCGCCCGGGCTGGGAGCGCGCGCCGAGGCAGGGCAGGCGCCGGCCGCCGGAGGTCGTACCCGCGTCCCGGTGCCCGGCCGCCGCCCCGGCCGTGGTGAGGCAGGCGGCCACCTGCTGCGCCGCCCCGCGGGCCGCAGCGTTCCCACGCCGGCGCACGAGCCTTTCCGGCGGGGACCGCCGGGCGCGCAGCCAGGGCGGGAGCCGTCCCCGCCGCCGCACCGAGGCCGGTGCCCTTCCCGCGCTTCGCCAGCCGGACCGCGCTCCGGGGCCAGGTACCGGGGGCGGTGGAGGTGGGCTGGCCGCAGGGCGTGCGCGGGCCGCAGACCGGGGGCGCGGGGGGGGTGGGGGGCCGGGCAGGGCGCCGACCGCGAGTCGCGCCGGGACGTCGGGCCAGGTGTGGGTGGCGAGGACCCACGCAGCCAGGTGCCCCTCGACCCAAGGAGGGGTGCTGTCCCCGCGGCCGCCCTGGGGGGCAGCGCGGGCCCCGGGGTCGACAGGAGCCAATGAGCTCAAGCTGGAGCCCAAAGTTTCCCTTTGCTCACTTTGCTGGACTTAACTTTGAATTGTGAGGCACAGCCTAGCAGGTTAACGCTTGAAGGAAATACGAGGGCAGAGGGTCTTGCCGGGTTTAAACTATTGGTACACAAAATAATTGTGCCTGTCTCTAATGGCAGTTGCAGGAGAAAATAGTGGGCAAATTCATCATCTGTCTTCCTTATGCTTCAGGTAAGGGTTTGTTACACAGGTTTTATTTAGGCTTTGAGTACAAGCCACGGGAAAGGGATTCTGGGCTGGATCTAAGAAATGTTCAAAATTTTAAAAAAACAAATATTTGTTGAACAAACGCTTGGTATCAGGCAGGACTTTGATATGAGGTTAACAAGTGATCAGAGCATAAGTAGTTACTCAAATGAGCTAACAATTGGCTTTTGAAATGCAAGTAAAAGGGAATGCCACCGTTTGAATTGGACTTGTGTAGGTACAGGCAGACAGCTGGCATCGTGTCACTGCTGAACACTTAATTTTGAGCCAGGAAATCCATCAAATGGGAGAAAAGCAGCTGAGTGATCCTTTTAGAGCCCACCCCACACCTTCCCAAGCTGATGTCTTAAAATATCCTACTCCCTTATTCAAGCCTGCAAGTTTCCTTCATTTACATAACGCCTGCACAGGACCGTGGAATAGAATGTCTGTAGACCCCTGGTATTCTCCCTGGAGCTCAGTCACCCTGGCTCACACCTGAGATGATGGACCATAGAGGTCACTCCTAAGAGCCCTTTGAGGTTATAAAATTATGAGCAGAAACATACCTAAGACAGTAGTGCCTGGGGCCCCTGGAGAAAGGCTGGTTTCCTGGCACTGCCCCAGGGCTGTGCTGAGCCATATTGGAGCCTGAGGCAAAAGGAAAAATTGGTAATACCCTTCCTGTCTTTATTTAAAATTGTGATATTTTGTACAAAGTGGGTTTTCTGTTAATTTTGATGTTTTTAAAATACTGCACTGAAACATTTATCTTACAGAGATTTTTGGTCCCCCCTTAAAATTTGTGCTTGAGCAAGGGCCTCTCCTGCCTAAGTTCTAGCTTGCCTGCAAGTCAAGTTCCTTGAGCTCTGTTGGCATCAGCTTCCTCACTTATAGAATTAGAAAAGTGGTCCCTCCAAGGATGTTGCACAGCTAAAGCACAGCATCTGGCTAATCCTAAAGGATGGCTGTCCTGTGTGTGTTGACACTCAGCTTAGTCATCCTGAGCTAGTCATGGAATCGTGCTGAGTCGTAGTTTGCCGCTCAGCAAGATGGGAGTAATGATAGCCGGCTTACAGCGACGCTGATGGGGCTAAATGGGGAATGTGTGTGAAGGTGCCTGGCTCTCCTGGAGGGTACGTTTTCCATGATGACTTGGTGGGCCTGGATTTGCCTTGGCACACGTGCAGCCACCTGCTTTTCCTCTAGAGGTTAGCCCTGTGGCTTGTCATGCACAGACACTCATCAGTTCCGCTTGCGTTGCGTGGAGACCAAACCCTACAAAAACGTTTCCATCAGAGTAGAGCTGCTTCCTGCCCAGCGTGAATTGTACAGGGGTGAAGGTTACCAGCCACAAGTTGTGATGTGCACAGTTTTTTTATAAGTGAACTTAATTTTGCTATCCAAGAAAATGACTTTGCTTCTCTTTTGGTATATTTGATCCCAGTTCATGGCTGTGATTTTTCTGAGCTTAAGTCAGGTGATATTATCTCAGTGACTAGTATAAAGCAGTTCAGTTCCTTGACAGTCAGTCTCTCGGTCTCTTGGCTCCTTTCTCTCCCAGGTGGTCTCTGGGCACCTGGGGAAGACTGTAGTCATGTCCGGGTATGGACAAAAGTGGCCTTTTGCTGGCCATCTGGTCTTCTTGCTGTCCTCTGATGAGTTTCCCCACCATGACCCATGACCACTGAGACCTTTCCCTGTTGCCAGTGAGTGTTGTCCGGCCAGTGTCACTGGGGTGAGCCACAGCTGGGGACCTGGCTTCTGCATCTGGCCCTGCATTTCCCCCACTCTGGGTCCTCTGTAGGTCTCTATTGAGCCATCAGGACCTGCCCAGGTTGTGCAGGGCAATGTGAGGACACCATTGTTGCTGTATGTGGCAGTCTCCCAGTGTCCCCAACAGGAAGCAGGACAAAAACTCCCCATGCTTTCCCCCTCAAGATCTCAGGGGTTTGCCAGCACTTCTCCTCCAGACAGGGTGCAAAGGGGCAGGGGTGGTCCCTCCAGGTTCCCCTCGTCCCAGTACCAGAAGAGCTTTTTTACTTTGAGTTGTGGGGCAAGAATCTTTCTTAGGTCTTCTTTCCTGTACATTGTGGCTTGGAATAAAGCTCTGGGCTCAAACTTCCAAGCTCTGCTCTTGATGTGTAAAGGGAATTTGAACATCTTCTATTAACTGCTCCCCATCCCTGGAGAAACCAGATGCACCTGGGGGAGGGAGGGTGGAGGCGGAGGGAGGGGGGAGCAAGCTAGGAAAACAGACAAGAAGCCCCCTTCCTCTCTTCCCCATCTTTCTGGTCCGGCTGACCTGGGTCATGTGTGCCAAACTTCTTATTACCTGAAAAGGACAGGAAAAGCTGTAGGACCTGCTGGTGATACTAGTCAGGGGCTGGGAGGAAATGAGGAGAGAGCAGCCTTGAAACTTTGGTGGTGGACGGGGAGAACAAAATAGCTTTCTGCTCACATGTTACTGAGCTCAGCCCAGTAAACCAATATCATGTGGATTAATGTCTGCTGAACAATCACCCCTGTTTATGCTGCTGCTTCTTTGTCATCCGAATTATCTACTGTGTGTTGGGCATTTACTAAAAGCAGTAGGAGAAATACAGAAAAGACCAAGTTATGATCGCTTTTCAGAGGCTTAGGAATTATTTGCAGATGAAGATTAGCCTTTATGAACCCAAGGCTGTACAACTAAGCCCTGAGTTTTGTTCCCATTCAGTGGGTGGAAGGTGAAGTGGTCAAGGAAGTCTTCTTGGAGGTCATGGACGTTAGGTAACATTAAGAGTTATCCCCATGGACGTGAGATGAAAGAGAGCTTCCTTGAACGCCTAGAGACAGACATATCTGGCCAGGAATGGCCTTTCAGGACCTACCCATGGCTTGGCTCTTCCCAGTGCATGGTTGTGTAGGTGCCTGCAAACTCTGGCTTGGTTGGTGTCATCTATAGGGAGGACGACAGGCATGGTCAGTGTTCTAAATTCTTTGTGTTTTCTCCAAACTGACTGGAAATCAGAGGAATTTTCATCTAATTCTGTTATTCTTAGGCACCTGCATCTGGAAAATCATTTCAAAATTTTAGATCAGGTAAATGATCCTTAAGACCCATTTGCAATTCTGAGGAATTTTCTTAGAATTCTGTGCATTAGTGTATCGTGAGCTCACTGGGTCACAGACCAGAAGATGCCATGTGAGTGCTTAGCAAACTTAACAGTGAACTGACGAGAAGTGATGGGGCAGGCGTGGCCTTGCAGTCAGCAAGGGGCACCTCCTCACCGGGGTTGGCCGCACAGACACTCACGCTGTTCCTGCACAGATTCCTAGTACGAAGGGCTCTGAAATATTTTTCTTACCAGTAAGGTATCTGTGGAAAGAAATTACAAAATGTACTTTTGAAAGGTGAAGAGTAGAAAGTTATTTATTTGCTCGTCTCCTCCTAGCCCTGTGTGTGGGACTAGTAGTTAAAGGCATGAAGTTTGAGAACTTCCAGAATACTTGCCTTCACCTCTGAGGCCCATACACCAATTTCTCCATGGTTTCTGCTCCCGAATTCTCATGTCTGTGGGAGACAACAGGGCATTGTCTGTGGAGTGCTAGTTTCCCAAGAAACTGCACTCGGAATGTGGGACGTGAAAATGTCACAGGTGCTTTACTTTCTTAAGCAGATGGCCCAGTTAATGCAGGCAGGCAGGGCTCTGGTTTAGTTCTGCCACCTCCAGGCCCTGCAACTTTGGGCACATAGGGGGTGGGGATTCACACACACACACACACACACACACACACACACACACACACACACACACACAAGCATCACTGGGGTACTGTATCAACAGAGAAAATGCTTCATGAATTATTTGTAGCTATTACTCTTCTATTGTCTTTCTTAGAAGGCAGAGGGACATTTATATAATTCCCAATTAGGACCCCCTCATAAACTACCCTACCACTCTAGGGTTCTTCTGCCTCTGAGCGCTGATGGCATTTTAGGAAAATGAGCAAATCTGCTGTACAGAAGCCACTGAGCAGAGCTGCTAGGACATATCAAGTGGGAAATCACCCTGAGGCAATTTAAAACAGACAGTGGGAAGCCAGGGGTCAGAGAGGGGAAGGTGACCAGGCGGGATTGGGTGCCGGCAGGTGGCAGGCCCTCAGCACCGCAGTCCTGGCCCCTGTGTCCCATGTTTCTCTGCAGGGCCAGTGTTCCCCACCAGTGTGTGGTTACAGGACTGGAGTCACTAGCAGCAGGGTCACCGGGGCTGGATGACACACACACGTTTGTTCTGTTGGCCAGATGCAGGGACAGTTCTGCCCTGACACATCTGTGGCCCTTGTGAGCCTGGGTTAGGGGACCGGAATGGGTGTCACCAGTGGGTGACTGGATCACCACCGGTATTAGGTTCTGCTTATATATTTAGTCTCATGCATATGAATAGAGCATAAATATTTAGTACCTTTCCAGAGTTTAGTGTATCATGAATATTTACTGCCCAGCTGCCATGGGTATATTTAGAGCCTCTCTTGGTCCTTCCACGCCTTTCTATCTCTGTTTATTGAACACATGCTCTACTATTTAACTATGGTTAACATATCTTACAAGAGGCATCCAGGCCCTTTGCTGTCTTTTCTTTAGAATTGAATCTTACCAGATAATATAACAAAGATACATTATAGAAGAGTACTAAATTAGTCTTTTAAAATCAGGATCCAAGCTGGGTGTATTTTTGTGAAGCCACTGTCCCATGAGGGTGGGTGAGCCTGAGGGGCTGGGACGTCAGGGACCAGGTGTAGGTCTGCATGGCTGACACAGCCATTCACACCCATTGTGGCTTCGCAGACAGCTACTGTCCTGTGTGCTCAGGGATGGCTTCTGCTCCGGGCGCCTCAGGAAGGAAGTGACCCGGGAGGACGCGCCTCAGGCGTGCCGGATGAGCCACTCTGAGCCTTATGACCTCTGCTCCCAACTCCCGGCTCCTTCTAGTTGCCGCTCCGGGGGCCGGGTGCAGCATCTGTGCCTGCAGGGCAGGGACTGGGGCGGTGGGCGTGGGGCCACACTTTGTTCCCAGCATAGGCTCAGACCTGGGTCTCGTGGGTTCTGACCACTGACCTGAGCTGGTCTGAAGCCCTGGCTCCCTGTCCACCTGCTACGCTGGGTTTAATAATTAACTTCTAGTCCTGAGATTCCTTCATCTTGCTTTAATACCTTAATTATTCATCTTTTCTTTCTCCTACTTTCCCCAAGGAGTGGCAGCAAGAACTTTTTTATGGGACCTTTCTGGATGGAGCCTCTGTGACTTAGAAGCTTCCTGCCGACACTGCTTATCAAAGGAGTAGGAGGAGGAGGGGCTTCGGGGCGGGTCAGACCCACCCTCCATATCTGAGCCGCATGGCCATACCACATCACCTCGTGATTCATTCTCTGTGTATTGGAATGATCTCTATACATGTATGTTTGGACGGTTGCTGGGTGTCAGCTGTGTGCACCATTGGAAATCAGATCTTTAAATCATCATGAGTTAGCATTTCCAGGACACTCTTGGGGTGAAAACAGGCTCTTAATATATGAACACAAAACATTTTGCAGATTTGAGTCACCCACGTTTGGAGGCTTGGCCATTGTCACCCTGTTACCTTCTGTGCCTGTGTAAGCAAAGACAGGTGCTCAAGTTGAGGTGTTCTGGTAAGCAAGGCACATCCTAGAACTGAAGTTACTGGGTACTTTTCATGGGCCCTTGAGCATCCCAGGGGCCTCCACAGCTGGTGGAGGAACCACAGTAGACCAGCTCCTGCCAGGCCAGCAAGCAGGGAAGGCCTGCAAGGTAGGGAACTTGGCACGGAGCAGGCCTGCAGCCATCTGGGGCTCTGAGTGGACTTGTGACTTGGCACATCGCAGTTGGGCTGCTCCTTGGCTGCTCCCTCATGTGGCACAAGGCCAGGCGCTGCCTGACAGTCTCTGCCACCCAGCACCCCAGGGCAGAACAGGAGCAAGCTCTTGATAACATTTGGGGACACAGCCTTCCAAACTTTTGTCTGTGCTGTGCCAAGTATACACCTCCACATGCACGCACAGCAGCATGTATTTATAGAAAGAGGCGATGTCTATATTGTTCTGCAGGCTGCCTTTTCAGAATTAGTCGTGCATTGAGCCTCTTTTCTGTGTCATTAGACATTCTCCCTCAGCATCAGTTCCTGCGGTGTGAGGGACTGCATTGTCGGCGGGGGGGTGCTCAGCTTACTTGCCCCACTGATAAACGTTGGATGGACGTTTACTTAAGTCATTTTCAGTGTTTTGCCACTCAGCTGACAGCACTATGACAAACATCCCTGTCTGTGCTCCTTTGCACATTTGTCTGGTTGGTCCCTTCAAAGTACCATCTTGGAAGTGGGTTTCCTGTATCTGTACAAGCCTCCTCCTTTGCTATGTCCTGCCTGAAATAATTTTTTTTTCACACCAACAATTTTTTTTTGAGATTTCCTGCATCTTGGCCGACAGTGTCTTCAGCATCTGTGTTACTCAGAATTCATCCTAGTTAGTTCAGGCAGAAGAGGATTTAGTGCAGGACGTTCAGGCCCAACAGAATTGTTGGTAGCCTGGCCCTTGGCCAGACCTGCAAGAGTGACCCTCAGAGCAACACTGCAGAGCTGGCTGGCCAAGGGCTGTTGTCTCCTACCCCAGACCTGCCCCCTGTGGGGTCCCACCTGCTGCTCAGCATCCCCACTGTGAGGCTGTGGATGTGGCCCTTGGGCTTGCAGCACCCCCCATGGGGCATCTGATGCCTTTGTGGTGGTGCGTGTGAGCAAAGATGTGCAGGAAGCCCTTCCACTTGGGGACCCTGGCCAGGAGGGAGGCTAGGAGTGGTCCTCGGCTGTCTAGCTCCCAGCAGGCAATGAACAAGCCAGGTAGAGTGAGTGGAATTTCAGCCTTTATTTATCTTTTTAGAATGTTGCACTTTTAATGTTATAGTTGCAGTGGGTGGAGGCGAGAGGCACAGAATTCAGCCTCGGGTATGGTGGGCCTGGTTCCTGTCTCCCAGGGTCAGTCACTGTCTATCTAGGGAAGGCCAAGCTTTGGTGTACTGATAAAGTTTTTATTTGAGTCTCTTCTCCTCAGAGCTTTCTGACGTGAGCTGAGCCCCTTCCTGTTCGCTCTTAGAAAAACCAGATTGGAAGCTTCCCCAGCCTGAGCTTTAACTAAGTAGCAAAGCAGGCGAAACCTCATGCACTTAGCTTCTGAAGCCCAGCCTGGTACACAGACCATATATATGAAAAGCCAGAAAGGCGTGGGGACTCCTTTGCTCTCTTTGCCCCTTGCCCTGTGGAGTTGCGTTAATGTTGAGCAGTACACAGTTACCAGGCGTGGGTAGGAAGCAGGACATGTTACTAACTTAATAGCCAGTTTTTTTTTCATAAGCCATAATTGATCAGCAGTCAATTTATGAACCGTATATTTCTCGTTGCCTCTTCAAACAGGCTTTTGTGCATAATTACTGTGAAATCAGGTGTTTGTATAGTTCCAGGCCCCCCTCTGAGTGGATTACTGTATTTTCAGCTGTTCAAGGAAAGCAATGCTGAGGAGGGATTCCATGAAAGACTGTCTTTAGCAGCCATCTCGGTCCACCACCAACCTGATGGTGCATGTTCTTCAGACCTTCAGATTGTCCTCTGCCTCTCCCAGTAAATGTTACTCCTTCAGAGATGGACTATTTAATACAACCTGAAGCTCTTTAGACTCAAAGTTCTGAAGGTGGTGGTGGAAGTGAGGAAGGTAGTGGGAGCCAGGTTCTGTCAGCCCAAGGTGGGACAGGGAAGCCTCTGGGACCAGTCCTTGGAGGGCCCAGCAGATGATGTATCTAGCAAGGCCCATCAAAGAAACTCATATCTTTTTTAAAAAGAGAAATTAATAGTGATTTGATATTTCCCAAATGATTCACCTTGCATTTCTACAGCCCCGTCTTTCTGTGAATTAAAAATAGGACTTAATTTATACATAACAGCTTTTTTTCCTTTCTTTAATGTTGAAGGTGTGTACATTGGTCATTTTTATGAAGTGAACTGTAGTAATTACTTTACCAGCCACAGGTATTTTTCTTTCTTCTAACCATATGAAATGAGATTCTGTATTTTATGTGTGTGTGTGTAGCGTATACACACTGGACGATCCAGCCTCACTATTGCATAATCTGCCCCCCACCCCGTCCGTCCCCAGTCCTGTGCTTTAAAACAATGAAGCTGTGAGTATGTGTGCAAGCGGAAGTGTCTCTTTCCAGCCCAGGAAGCCGATAATGTCAGAGCCCATCACTGTATTTACTACCTGTTGAACATTATTTTGAGTATCTTACCTTCGTCATCTCATTTAATCCTTACAATCACCCTCTGTACTTTATAAATAAGGAAACTGAGGCCCAGAGAAGGAAAGTAACTTGGCCAGGGTCCTTCAGCAGGTGAGTGGCAGTGCTGTGAACCTGAGGTCACTCCCTGTTTCTCTCAGGAGAGGATTTCCTCTGGAAAACAGACTCTGTTTCTCTGAGTGTGCAACTCAGGCCCCTACCCTTCTGCTCACACCAGTTCCAGTGGTTGTGGGTTTTATTGTTGGCCCTAGTTAGCTGACACCCCCAGGTGCTGCCATGATCGCTCTACCTCTCACTGTTTTTATCTCCTTTTTACAGAGGAGCAAACAGGCCCAGAGAGGTTCTGGGACTTACCTAATCACCAGTACACAGTGGAGCAGGGATTTGAACCCAGTGACCTTTCCTTGTCACCTGTTTTCAGCCTGTCTTGAACTATTAACTTGGACATGGCTGTGAAGTATCTTTATAGTCCACCTGGGGTTTGCCTTAATGGGGGTGAACACTCTTGGAAAATTATTTCCCAGGTGTACATGGGGCCTGGGGCATAGGACAGGCTTCTTATCCTGGGATCAGGTCCCTGCAGAGCCCACCTCCTTCCCTCCTGCCCTTCTGCCCATCTGCAGCAGCTCTTGCAGGAAAGGTGAGGAGGGGGCTGTCCCAGGTGGCTGTGGCAGGTGGACAGACACAGGCTGGGGGCTGGGCTGACCTGGATGCACACCCCGGCGGGCCCCTGACTGGGTGACTGTGGCACAGCCTTGGGCTCACTCTCCTCCTTTGTACACTGGGAGACGGAGATACCTGCCTCCTGGGGTTGCTGGGAGAAGCAGAGACAGCAGTTTATGTGGAAATGGCAGGTATGTTGTAACCGGTATACAAAAGTTAGTTAGAAATGACATTTTATTATAACTAAGCCTCATTTACCCCTCCTTTGTTTGGTTAAAACATTCTTGGTTAAAGTAGAATAAGGACATGTGACTAGGAGCTCTGGGTGCAAAGCCTGAGCCTCCCTTCCTCCCAATGTGTGGCCATGCAGGGTCCCCGTCCTCATCTGAACATGGGGTGCAACTAGTACCCACCTTGGGCGGTGGTTGTGTGGATGAACTGGGGCACTGGTGCCTGTAAAGTGCATGGCCCAGAGGAAGTGGGAAGTCACCCTGGCTGCCGAGGACTTCCTCACCTCCTGGAGGAGTCCAGGGCAGCTGGCTGCTGCCGTGGGACTCAGCCCTGCGGTGTGGGTGAGGGAGGTCGGGGTGGCTGTGTTCCAGGCACCCTTAGGTGCTTGAGGAGTGGGTCACCCACTAGTCCTTGGAAGAGACTTCAGAGTGGAAGTGCACTCCTGCTTGGAGGTGAGGGAAGGGAAGCTCGGGGAGGCGAGAGTGATGAGCCTGTCCCATCTGAGAGGCCTATGTGGCTAGAGAGGGAGGGGGTGGATGGCTCCCACCAGGGATGGCTGCTGATATGCACTGGGTTACTGTTCGGTGGCACCAGGGTGGCTGTGTCCTGAGCCTTTCTGGCTGCACGGGGCTGTCCTTAGTGAACTGAGTGCCATGTGCCGACACAACTAGCTGAAGGAGCAGATCCTTCCCAGACAACATCTGTTCCTCTTTCTCCCCAGTTCCCAGTAAACACCTCTGTTGGAATAACCTGTTGATAGTACAGCAGTTCTTTGCTGTGATGATGGACATAACAGCCTTTTGTACAAAGTTGTGGGGTAAGCTTCTCACTGTCAACCAAACTGGAATTCCCCCCTAAAGTCCCCCTAAGCAGGGGACTTGGTGTTTAGTTTCTTAAAGTCTGTCTTTTTCTCCTGAAGCCAGAGTTCCTGCTCTTTCCAAATACAAGGGTTCTTTTATAACACTGATAATTTGGGAAACCTGTCATATGACTTAACTATATTTTTCATGACCCACCACCAAGGAAAAAAAAAATATATATATATATACACAAAAAGACACTATGAGTTTTGACGCTCATATAGATGACATTGTATTTTATTATCATATCTACACATGAAGAAAACAGTCTATATATTCTTTGCAATATTAATAGGTTCTAGCAGGGGGTGCCCGGATCATGATGCTTCTGTAGTGGGATGAGGCTTCACCCCAGCTGTGAGACACAGTGTACTCTTCTACTCCCAAGTGTTTTCTTTTCAAGACAGAATAATTTTAAAAGAACCATATGAATTAAGAGAATAGGGTCTAAAATAGGTAACCAAACACGAAGACAGATTTAAAAGTTGTAGCAGACTAAATAACATCATAATTTCAATTAGTAATTACGGCTTAGTTTTTTCTGATTCTGGATTTAATTTTTTCTTAGTGTCCAGACATTAAAAGTGATCCCAAGACACTTCACTACTTCCAAAGGCTTTGAAGCGTCAGAGCCCAGTCAAGCTTTCGTATTGGAAATACACAGGTTGTCTTAGTCATGTAGGGACCGTGAGGCACCCCTGACCTCTCTTGTCCACCTGGACCTAACAGAAGGCCCTGGGACTCTTCCAGGCATGTCTCTCCCTCAAAGGCCCAATCTTGTGGAGGCCCTTGGCCTCTTATTCCCTGTGAAAGATAACTGGGTGTTGAGCTGAGTGTGGAATATATAGCTATAAGAAAACTGGGCAAAAGTCTCTCAAACAAACCTCTATCAGTTCATCCTAGCCTCACTGGTAAAAGTTCACTTCTGTTTATTCTGCTCAGTGTTCCTTCAAGACACATTTGCGGAGTCCCTGGTCTAAGCAGCAGGGGTGGTTACATTAGCATCAGGATAGTGTAGGTGACGGACAAGGGCAGGGTGTGGGGTCTGGGGCCTGGAGGCACTGGGTCCTCACGGGGAGTGTCCAGGAAGCTCTCGGGGCTCAGGGCAGGGCCGACTGGCCCAGTACACATGGGAGGCACAGTGCTGAGGGTCCGTAATGGTTTTAGGGGCTCACAACAATGTTTTGGTTTCTTTTAAAATCAGAAGAAAAACACAAACTTTAAGTTAAAGAAAATGTTTTAATGTATAATAATTATTCATCTTTATACTGATGCAATGGTAAAATACTTAATTTTTTTTTTTAGTGGGGAAGGGGCCCATGACGCAGAAGTGACTAGAGCCCAAGAAGGTCATAATGTGGCCCAGGTTGGGCATGCAACAAGGGCCCTCTTGACTTGGGGATGCCTGAGCAGAATCACAGGGTGGGGATGAGCCAGGGCTGGAAGCGCAGGTCAGTGGCTTGGCGCAGCAATGCGTGGGTGCAGAAGAGGGCTGGAAGAAAGGCAGGGACCCTAGAAAGCCTATGCCTTGGCCAGAGCCTGCTTGGTGGAGGCAGACATCCCTGTTTCTGCTGGTGCAGGACCAGGTGCCTGGACGCCCCAGACTTGGGCATCATGAAAGATAGATGCTTGGGAATTTCAGGACCTTCAGTGTCTCAGCTAAGTTGGACCGGTTGGATTTCTCAAATACAGGGTACTGTGTTGATTCCTAGGCTCTGCCTGGTCACTTGGGGCTGAGTGTGTTTCCTCAGTTGTAAGTAGGGGCAGTAATTCGTACAGGTGGGCTGGGAAATGAGATACTATGTGTCAAGTGCCTTCCTTGCCCTGGGCCTTGCCTTTTAGGCTTCGTCCGATGTTGGTTTACTTCTCCTTTGCCTGTCTATACTGCCTCATCCAAGGAAGCCCAAGGAGAGGGAGGCATGTTTACCTGGGCTCTACTTTGGCCAAGTATTAGCTAGCACCCCTGGGGCCTCCCTAGCCTCACCTAACAGGCTGACTTGGGAGGTCTGGGTGGGACCGTAGTTTGTGTTTGATAAGCCTTGCAGGTAAGTCTGCTTGTGGCCAGGGTTGAGAACCTGGGCCTCCACCTGAGTGTGTCTAGGCCGCGGTTTCCAGGGCCCGGCTCCCACCTTCCTGCGGGAGGGAGGAGCCCGTGACCTTATCTGGGGGAGATTCCAAGACTACAGCGCTGTGCTGGCCTGCATCCCATCCGCTCTGAAAAAGCACAGACACTCCTTTGTCCTTGGCTCTGTGGGCCTCCCTATCTTCCTGGAGTACTCCTTCCTTTTGGCTTGAGGAGTGAGCAGAGACAAACAGCTTCTCCACCCCCAATGTGCATGTTTCCAGTTTCCTCCACCTAGTTTGTCAGCACACATTTGTTGCAGCCAGGTGGGCAGCCCTGTGCTCTGAGGCAGGTAGCTTAGATGTGGGCTGGGCCTGCACCTGGTAAGGCACAGACATGGCAATAACTCGTACTGTAAAGTGGACTAAAATAAGGGCTATTCCAAAAGATGCAAACCCAGTAGGGGCTAGTGAGTTCAGATAATGCAGGTAGCATCGAATGGATGAAGAAGAGGGAATGTCATTTCTACACTAGGGAAGCACAGGGAGAAGCCACTCCAGGACAAGCTGCGTCTGATGGAAAGGGCGTGGAATGCTTGGAGGGCTGCAGAGGACAGAGCCTAGAAGTGGTAGGTTGCAGCTAAACTGGGGAGGCCCTGCATCCTGGAGGAAAGGGCTGGCGCCCCTTAGTGATGATGGCCCTGGGGGCCTACAGGGGTGACCACTCAGCAAAGACTTTGCGACCAGCTGTGCTGGGCATAGGGGAAGTTGCAGTGACAGTGCCTACGTGCAGAAGGTGCACAGTGCAACCTCTCTGCCCATAAGAAAGTCAGTAAATGTGATGGAGAATTCTATTCAGTATAGAATCAAAGATGGCATACATGGGGAGAGTATTAATAGAAAATGTATAGAAGAACCCATGTGAAGCATATGATAAAGTTGCAATGGAGACACAAGAAAGCAGTTGTACAAATGGAGATGTTTAACATGTTTCTGGAAGATAGGGATAAATATTTTAAATATTTGTTCACAAATTAATTTATGTATTTCCCAGCCAGAATCTGGATGGATAACCTACCAGATATTAAAACATGTTATAAATTATTAACAATCTAAACTTTTGATATTGGGATGGGAATAGGAAGCATATCCATGAAACAGACTAGAAACTCTGGAAACTAGAAGTTAATAGATTTAGTTAATATTCAGCCACCTGAGTAACCATCAGGTCCCTCACTCATATCAAACCCCAAAATATATTCCATTGGATTAAAAATTTGAATATAAAAATGATATCATTAAATTCACTTAAGGTATTCAAGGAATTATGGGATGGGATGATTTCTACACATGCTACCTGAGGCAGAAAACCCAAAATTATTTTGTTTGTTCATTAGAGGGAATAAAAACTTTAGTATGCCAAAAGAAAAAAACCCTGAAACAAGATCGGAAGTCAGTTGATAAACAGAGAAAAAATTCATGTAACATATAAGACATGAACAACTCTTATAATAGATAATCCTTGTTTTGAATGAACTTGCCAATAGGATAGTGGGTGAAGAATATGAATCAGTTCATGTAAGGAGAAATAAATGGCAGTGAATGTGAGAAAGAAAGGCAATCAAATAGGTGCATATTAAAATTAGATACTTTTTGCTACCCAGTTAGCAAATTTTTTGGTGTGTATGGCTTTTGTGGAGCTCTGTGGCAAGGACTTTCATATAGGAGGGGAGGAGACAAGCTTTCTACCAAGCAGTTTAGCAGTATGTCCCAAAACCCTTAAAAGAATTCATCCCTTCATCCTGGTGATTCCACTTCTAGGAATTTTTCCCAAGGAGACAGTTAAAGCTGCAGTCAAAAGATTTCTACACTAGGATGTTCATCACAGTGTTATTTATGAAGGTGAAAATTTGGAAGCAATTTAAACCCCCAGTGATGGGGAATGAGTCATTTGTATGAGGGTGCACAGCTGACCCTTAGGAACTTTTTGAAGGATGCTTAGTCACAGGGAGACGTCAGGATCCAAGGCTTGAATGAAGAAGGCAGGAAAGATGGAGGGGGAGCAGACCCCTGGGAAAGAGCCAGGGGCCAAAGCGAAGATGGGGATGCACTGGCAGGGCAGACCGGACTTAATTTTGTTCAGATTCCCTTCAGCAAATTTTGGTTGAGTGGGTACTGGGCCTAAGGAACTGACATTTAGGCTTGATTTGGAGAATGAGGTTCGGGTGGGCTGAGCCAAAGGCAGGCTCCGACCCAGGGCGACAGAGCTCACACTGCCATGGGTGCTGGGGCCGCCCAGGCCCCTCCAGATAGGCCTCCGCTCAGGGACTCCACCTCTCTGCTGGCCACTCAGCCCTTCCCTGGGAGCTGCTTATCCCCACCTTCTCCTCTCAGTGTGCTTGAGGAATTGGGGTTCAAAACCGAACAAAAAACTCAGGTTATACAATTTTAAAATGATTAAAAAAAAAGAGAGAAATTCTGAATATAAAACTTTTTAAAGGAGGGAGGGGTAGAATTCTACATAAAAGCAAACACATTATGTATGTGTATATATAGGGAAAAAACTGGAAGAAAACATTGCAATGTTGTTTCCAGTGGTCAATAAAAGTATGGGAGATTTAATATTTTTCTGTATTTTTTCTTTAATCAGCATGGGCGACTTTTTAAAGAGCTTTATTAAGGTAGACATATGTATTATAATTGATATATAATGCACACACATTCAAAGTACACAATTCGGTAGGCTTTGACGTATGTATAAACCCGATAAGCACCACCCATGACACCCCACAATCAAGATGATGACATATCCACCACCCCCAGGAGTGCCTCATGCTCTTTGTAACCTCCTCCTCCATCCCTCCCCACCCCATGTTCCCTGCAAGGCAACCACTGGTGAACTCACCATCACTATTATTCAATTTACATTCCCTAGGATTTTATATAAATGGAATCATATAGTATGTACTCCCTTTGCTGGCTTCTTTCAACCTGTAAATGTTCTGTGGTTCATCCACGGAGTCGTGCATATCAGTTCATGCCTTTATATTGCCTAGTATTCTATTTTGTAGGTAGAGCAGGGTTTTTTTAATAATCCAATGAACTACTTAAAAAAAAAAAGAAGTATAATTGACACACGATATCCTATTAGTTTTCAAGTGTACAGCATGGTGATTGGATGTTTTTATACATTACAAAATGAATTAGTTTTCTAATGAGGAGAATCCCCATTTTCCTAAGTGTGCCCTGAGACTGGGTCGTGATGTGGAAGTGGGATTCCTGTTGCCTGTCCCTCTCTTGGGGCCCTTTTCTGGGCCTGACCCAGTGACTTCAAGCGCAGCAGTCTGGTGATCCCAGAGAGGCTGTGTGCTATCGTTTGCCAAACAAAAGGCTTGGCCAACCCTTTGAACGCTTGTGCTGTGTATGGTCAGAGTCTTGATTTTGGTTGCAAGGAGACTGAGTGCTGGTCAACAGACATTGTGAGGAATCGCCCTCGTGGTTCACCTCAGTCCGAGAGCTCGAGAGAGCTGTGCTGAAAGAGCTTGCAGTCATGTCACAAATGGGTGCTGAGTGTGTGACTGCACGTGCCACACACACCCCGGCTCTGCTGCTGCCTATTGGTGGCTGGCCTGTGGGCGTGTCACCCATGCATGGCTGACTGCTCTTTCCCCTGCTCCTGTCCTCTGTGCTGGGCCCTGTGCAGGCCCAGCTCTGGCACCCTGCAGCTCTTGTCCTTTACTTGCACAAAGCTGATGGCCTCCTCCCTCTGCTCCCAGTGATTGTCATGAGGTCTCCCCTACCCCCTGGACTAACACAAACTAGGCAGCTCCTCCAGGACTCCAGACTCCTCATATCTCAGGACAGCCCTGCTGTCAGGCATTGCTGGTCCCTGTCAGCCTGGTGTCAGGCACTGGTGTGCTCCTGTCCCATTCATTGCCACACTCATCTCCAGGGGTCCCAGGAGGTGCCTCTGATGTGCTCAGGAGCAGGTCCACCGCAATGTTCTGTGCTGGGCCCAGAGGAATGACCTAGCCACTCCTGGTTCCATGCAAAAGGGGGGCAGCCCCTCCCCCACACTCTACCCCCTTGTCCCTGGGCCCGAGTCTCCTGGGGTCTTTCATGTCATGTCCTATTCTGTCTTTCCAAGTAGGGCACAGACCCAGTCCCTGGCCAAGCCTGGAAATGGACACCCCCATCTTGCTGTCTCCTCTTCCCCCTGTTATTTCTCTTCCCTGAGTGCCCCTAGGCCAATTCTTTTACCATCAGCCCCCAAGCTGTTTGATACCCTGGACCAATAAGGGAGCTGATGCCTGGAGGTCAGGCTCTCCTACTCTGGCTGCACCCCTTTGCCCACCAAGCACCTGCTGATGGCCAGACACTGCCCCAAGGGGCTGAAGCCATCTTTCCTACCTTGCTCTCTCAGGGGTCTTAAATTCCAGGGATGAGGTTGTCAAAAAGGAACTAGGAGGATGGGTGGCTGGCTGTGCAGAGCTCCTCTGGAGGGTGCTGACTGATGGGCACATGCATCAGGCATCACCCCGCTCTCCCTGTGGGGCCATCCTGTTTGAGTGGAGACAGTAAGAGGGCTGTTGGTGGTGGGGGCCTGTGTCTCCTGCCCTCTAGAAGGCAGAGGAAGGGACAGACTCCTCTCTCCCAGCAGGGACTCATATCTTTTAAATAGTCTCCTTCAAAGAGGATGAGAACAAACAGTAGATCTGCCTGGCCCGCATCCTGCCTGGGTAATCTCAGAGCCACCACAGGCCGCAGTGACAGGACCCAGCTGCTGTGATCTGGGGTGCGTGGGGGTAAGCCTGGAGCCACAATGTGCTGTTCTGGGGGGAAGCTCTCGGGGACTCAGCCTGTGGACATCTTGGTCACTGTCGCCCCATACCACGTGACAGTGCCTACTGCTTACCCCGTGCAGGAACATGGTGGGGTCAAGAGACTGTGGAAGTAGCTGTGGGTGAGGTGGCCTTGGGGAGCAAGTCCTGGCATCATGGTGGCCACCTTTACCATCGGGGGTGGGCAGCAGCCTGCTAAGTTTCTCAGTGGGCCCTTCCTTGTGCATGAAGATGCCCAGATGTGCTTTTATGCATGTTTAGGTCAAGGTGTCTGCATGCACGTGGGTGCCACCCTGCATAGAAAGGGGAGACGTCCCATTGGAAACCTGGCTCTGTGATGCCTCCTGCATGGGGTGGAGGTTCAGAGGGCACCTGGAGTAAATGTCCATGCTGCTACTGTTTGAACTGGCTGGCTTGCTGTGTGGTGCCGGAACAGGAGGAGAAGAATTCCAGAACCACAGTCACCTGGGCTGTTCAGCTTGTGCCTCTTCCCCCTGGCACATTTCCTGACTTTGATTCCTGGTTCCTGACCTCGAGTCAGGCACACAGCATAGCCCATCAGTCCCACATTGGTCAGTGGGTCACAGGGAGTGACAAGAAGATAATAAAAGTGTGCAGTACAGAGCCGACTCTCCAGCCTGTTAACAGGGTACAGTTATTCCCATTCTTGTTGAGAAGGCTGGGACTCAGAGGTGTTGAGTGACTTTCCCCAGGTCATGCTGCTTCCGGTGGGGCTAGGTCTGCCCCCGTCTGTCTGTCACTAAACCATGTGCTCCCCACCACACCCTCTGGGTCACTGCAGGATCACCGGCTACAGGCCAGGTGCTTTGCTGAGGGTTTCCACGTAGCTTAGTTTATTTAATCCTCAAAATATCCTGCAAGCCAGGCTTTGTTCTGATTGTTTATTCTGATTATTCTGAGGCTCAGAGCATGTAAATGGCTTGTCCAACCACATCCACTAGTAAGGTCTGCTTCTTCAGTTCTCAGTGCCCAGGCCTGCCTTTGATGGGGGGTGTGGTCCTTCCTAAGGGGCTTGGTGTCAGGCCCTTCGAGTCTGGCCAGTGTTTCTGTGTCGAACCACTTCTGATGCTTGCCCCTCCCCTCCCTGCCCTTGGGTTCCAGCCTTAATACACCCTGTTCTCCAAGCATCCCTGTGTGCCGCAGGCCGCAGACCTGAGTCCTCACTGCCCACAGGCCACTCTTTCCCTTCCTCACCCCCGGCAAAACGATCTGTTCCTTGTTGTTTCCCCTCTAGCCCTAGCGCACCTCTACTACAAGCTGACCACAGAAATGGGGTCTGCCTCTCCCTTGCACTGAGATTTCTGGAGGGTGGAGACTGTGTCTTGGTCACATGGAGAAGAATAACACATAAGAGGTGTTCAGTGAATGGGTTCTGCATTGGATGGAACTGAGCTGTTAGATGTAAATATTCTCCCTTCTTTTCTGAGCTAATGATCTTTTTGTTTAAGAAGGGGGTGAGAATTTTCCACATACTGAAATGGGTCTTGATGGTGAAGAGTAATACAGGTCTCATTTGTAACTCCAGATTTTAACTCCTTGATTGTGTACTCAGTATATGGTTGGATGTCTCTAGAAATTCATAGAGTTCACACTTGGGCTCATCTCTCAGCGGTGTGATGGCTGAGGGGGCCAGAGGCAGCACATCCACGTCCAGGTTCCACTGACAGGCCTGAGGACCACTGGCCCTGGGCTGATGGGTGGCTAGTGGGTGCCTTGCGGCCTTTCTCCTGGCCCCTGCTCCTGGGCACCTCAGGAATGAGTCAGAACATGTGCAGCGTGGGCTTGCGCGGGTGGCAGGGAGCCCAGAATTAGCTCAGCTGCATTTCAGCAGGGCTGCAGCCGGGAGGGGGCGGCTGTGCCAGGATGGGGGCCCGAGAGGCAGGCAGCCCTCTGTGCATGGGAGGCTGGCCTTCAGGAGCCATCACAGTCCTCAGGGCATGGGGGAAAGCCTGCTTCATGCCTGGCCCATGCCCAGTTGTAGATGAGCAGATGGTCCAAGGTCGTGCTGCCTCTCAGTGGGGCTAGGTCTGCCCCCAGTCTGTCTGTCAGCCCCAGCTGGCACACCTGAGACAGGCGTGGAGGCCAGGTGACCCCCGAGGAGTCATAGCCATCACCAGGCTCACTGTCCACATTCTGGCCACACACTCAGGCAGGCAGAGCCAAAACGAGCCTGCACTGGTCCTCTGCCAGCCAGCGTGGCCTCCTCCTCTGTCTGCAGCTCTTTCACTCTGTGAAAAGTGTCTTTTTGTTCAAAGGGAGGGAGTGGTTAGCATGGGTGTTTTAACAAATGGCCAAATGCTTTGTTCTCCCTTGCCCCTTTCCCCGCTCTCTCCCATCTCTGGCATAGGTATGTCACCTGGACACCTGTGGTTGTCACCAGAGAAAACAGGGCAGCAACACTTACCACTCCCATTGCTTGTTAGGGCATAGCACACAACCAGGTTTCCTGCCTCCCAGGGCTGGGGAGGGGCCTGGCACTTGTGTCGCTACCAAGTGAGTCATCTAGGTGGACCAGTAAAATATTTAATCACATGTGTGTCATCATTGTTCTAGAAAAAACATTTTTAAAGGTTCTGGTATGCAGTATGGGCACACGATGTTAGTGCCGTGGTCTTCCATTGCCACACGAAGCACCACGAGCTGAGTGATCAGTGTGCTTGGGGTTTCCGTAACACAGCTTTGAGGCTGAGCAGGGAGTTCTGCCTGAGAGCATGAGCCTGGCCTCCATTGCCAGCGTTCGTGTTGGGAGGCCACCGCGGGCCTGCTCTGGGGTGCGGCCAAGAATGCAGTAGGGGATCAGCAGGTGCTCTTCCTTCTCGTCCTGGCACTGAACTGCCAACCCCATCAATGGTGGACCTGGGATCTCAGGAGAGGTGTGTTGGGACCAGCACACGAAGAGGGAATCCTCACCTATGAGAGTCTGTGAGCAGGGACCATGCTCTGTCGGCTTTGGCCCTTCCGTTGTCTGGCCTAGCGTCCTATAGGTGGACATCCAGGACTCTCAGGAAGTGCTTGTGGGCTCCCCACCTTTCCACATCCCTCTGTGGTACCTGGGCCAGGCCCTGGGAGCATTTGTGCAAAAGGCCCCATGAATCTGGAGGAACCCTCCCTATCGCTAGAGCCATCTGTTTTTCCCCAGGCACAGCATGCACTGAGCAGTCATGTCTGGGCCCCACATTAACTGCTAGGTTGGCAGGGCCAGAATGAATGTGCCCTTTTGAAGGACAAGGTACCAGAGGCCTGCAGAGCGGAAGAGATGTACCTGTGTTGGGAGCAAAGTCACAAGCATAGTGGGCTACCGGCCTCGCAGTTCAGCACCTTGCCCAGGTGCCAGCTGTTCACCTACTACCTGGCATTGTCCCACTAGGACATCCTGCCAGGCCACACCCAGAACTCTGGGTGTATTGACCCCGTTGATGAGCCTCCAGCTGGGGAATCTTAGGGCAAGAATAGATCCAGACCTTGGACAGTTTACAATTTTCAATTTTCCAAATGTGAACACTGAAACAGAGATGAGTGAAATAATTTGCAGTAGGTTGAATGTTGGAAAGAATCCTTTGGGGAAGAATTTTTAAAAAATCCCAATCAAGGTTTATAAATCTCTGCCAGCAACACTAGTGTGGTATTTGTATAACAGCTGCTCTTCACATCGAGTTGCCTCAGGCCTGGGAAGTTAGATATATACTGCTGTATACTCCACTTTCTGACAGCCACATGCACTTTGAGGACAACTTCTCAGCCTGTCCTGAAAAATAAAAGGTTTGTTAGATTTTTCTGATCCTCTGTGCCCAGCAAGTTCTTTGGACCTGAGTCCTGAACTGTCCCTTTTACTCAGAGGTCATTGAGTGCAACCTTAGGCTAAATGGTTGATTTGCATCCCCTTGTTTAACCCTCCTATCAACCCCAGAGAGTAGGAGCAGCTATGAGCTCCACTTTGCAAAAAAGAAAACATACCCACTGGGGACAGACCCTTACCAGGGCCACCCAAGCAAACGGACCCAGGCCTGGCCACTCTAAAGCCCACACTCGGCAGGGAGGAAGGGACACTTTAACTCTGACCTGCTTGGCTTCGGGGCTGTTTCTTGTTTGGAGGGGGGTTGTTCATTGTGAGCCAGAGCTGACTTTGGTTCAGGGGGGTGGTCCTCAGAGCGGTGGTCTGGGAAGCAGGGAACTTCCCAGAATACATTTTCAAAGACAGTGCTGCTTCTGCTGTTCTCAAAAGACGTGTGGGGTACCCTGCCTGAGGGCTGGTTCTGGCCCACAGTCCCCTTGGTGAGAGGTCTATGAAAATCTGCTTCCTGCAGGTAAGAGCAGCTGCAGAGGGTCATGGAGCAGAGGGTTGTGGTGCCAGGCTGGCAGGGAGGGACTAGAAATCCCCCAAGCGTGAGGTGGGGGAGAAGAACACAATGAAGACGACAGCATTACTGATTGCTTGGTGTTGTATGAAGCTGGAGGGTTGCAAATGCACACAAAATGCAGCAGTTTCTGCCTTCAGTATTAAATTACCTCTTTTTGAAAGCGGCCAGAACCCTGCTACCCATTCCTTTTGTTTTTGTTTTCCCTCTATCGCTGGCCCTTTGCCATGCCCACTGATGGGCTTTGGACCTGGGGACAGGCTCTGTGAGATTACAGGTGGCTCAGGAATAGGGTTCTTCTGGCTGAAAAGGAGCCAGGGAAAAAGAGCAGCTGGCCAGGTGGCCTGGGTGTGCTACCAGATGGAGTGTTCAGGGCTAGGCCCCTGTTCCCCTGGGAGGCCAGGTCAGCCTTAGCATCAGGTTTCAATGGGCCGGTGGAAGGAATGTGCAGGCGGGAGGGAGCTCCATTTAGCATGGCTGGTGTTTGCTCGTGTCATGCAGGCTGGCCGCACATTTAGTTCACATTTGCACATTTCGTGAACAGTGGTTGGATGACAGTTGCTTGGGTCCAAATTACATGGAAACATTCTGAATCTCCTCTGGGATCCTTTATCTAATAATCATGACTGCTTTCTCAGTCATGTAGTAAAGATTTTTCATACCTGCCCACCTCTGTTAATTTATAGCAATCACATTGCACAGCTGTTACATGTAAATCAGACGAAAACTGAACCAAATAAAGAAAGTAATTTTATGGACAAATAAAGACCCTTTGGGAAGCACAGGGAATCTAATGTACATATAATAATGGAAATGTAAGGATTTGCTATTGCTCTCTAGAGCTCGAGAATACGAACTTCATGGTGTGCTCAGAACCCTTACACAGAAATTGCCTGACAGCCCTCTGCCAATCTCTGCTGAATCTTTACCGGAGAGTTCTCACAGGAGTCTCTGAGGGAGCAGTGTTTCTGAAATGCTGATTCACTGTGTGAGGCTTAAAATCAGGACACATTTACACAGCCTCCACCCTTAGTGTTTGCATTATGCTTTTAAACTGTTGGGAAAGACAAATTTTGAGCAGTAGGCCTTTTCTGTGTGGACCTCTGAACCTTTAGGGTTATTCTGGCAAGTTATACAAATGAATATAGAGACTCAGTCCAGGCTGAGTGAAAATAGGTGAGGTGTAGATGAAATTAATTTCTGTACACATGGACTTTTAGTGGGAGTTGGGAGGCTCAGCTTACTTCTTAAGTGCAGACCTCAGCCTTTTGTAGAATCTGCATGTTGTTGCTCCACTGATGGAGGCCGTGCCAGAATGGGAAGGTCACTGGATCTGTGAGCCGCCTTGGCAACCTGAGCCTTGGTCTGTTGTCCAGGGCGAGTGGCAGCTTGTACCAGGGAAGGGAGGGACAGATCTTCCAGGCGTTTTTCCTGATAGCCATTCACACTGATAAGGTGAGTTTGAGTTTGGGTTTTTATTTGGTCTGATAATCTTTCTGCCTACTTATGAGTTGCTAGGTTGATAAGCCATCCGCAGGCTGTGGATGGGAGAAACTGTGGAGGCATCCAGCTGGGTGGTCAGGAAGGACGGCTGGCCTCTCCCCAACCCAGACCCCTGTTTGCTGTGCCAGGAGCAGGCATTTGCTAGAAAAATAACATTTGTTGAAGGGTTGACTTAGTCTGTACCTGCAGGAATGGCATCATGTGACCCATTCCTGCCCCACAGCTGAGAATTTGGAATTGTCCAGAAGAGACTCAGTACTGGAAGATGACCTTAGGGCTTGGCCAGAAAAATGAGGGGAGGAGGTCCTCTTACTCTGGCCTTCAAAACTGCATGTTATCTACCTGGCATCAGGGATGAGGACTGGCCTCATGTTCCCATGGGTTTATCTGAACGTACACATTTTACTCCTGATGCCTTGCCAGATTTACACAGGTGTTTAGTGTCAAAGCAGTAACATTTTTTGCTTCAAGAAAAATTCCATCATCAGTCTTTTTTTTTTGGTCTTAGGGTAGGTAGTTCATCTTGCAGTCTCTTCCACACAGCCGCCAGCCACCTTTTAGAATATAATCACACTTCTGATGCCAGCCACAATACAGTAATACATATTGGATTTATTCTTCTTTCCTAAACAATTTTGATGTTGGACAAATTATATGAGGCAACTGTTTTCAAGAATGGAGCAATACTCGGTGCAGGGCTGTGATCCAAGTGGAAGCATGTGAGGCAAGCTCCATGTTCATCTTGGCTTTCTCTCGAGGAGGGAGTGTCTTTGAACAACGTACAGGGAAGTGGACACGAACAGAGAGCTGAGGAGAGGAAACAAATCAGGACTTGGGGGTGCTGGGGCAGCTGGAATTTGTGGGGCAGGATATTGGAGAGGAGGCTTCTGAGCAGAGAAGGGACTTCAGAAATCTTCAAGGTGGTCCCTTAGATTCTTGCTGTGTTTACTAAGTGGTGCTTACACAGGACAAAACTCTGAGGCTGTGCAGAGAACAGCCACTGGGAAGCAAGTAGTGAACTGAACAGAGATTATGGAGGTCACCCGGTGCTGGAACATGTAGAGTTCTAACCTGCCGGAATGAGGAGACCTTACCAACACCTTAAGCATTTGCCTGAGGCCACAGAAAGGCCACACTTTAGGAGTGGGGTTACTGTAGCTTAGATTAAGAACCACACTAAACCCACTGTAACAAAACCTGAAAATAAGCCTCATTTTGATCAAGATGATATGCCAGGTAACTGCAGAATAAAACTCAACACTATTTAAACAAAGTATTATCTGCACTATTCAGAATACAATAAAAAAATCATTAGACATGCAGGACAGTGTGACCAAAAAGGAAGAGAAAAGGTCAGCAGATACCAGCCCATACCAACATAATGTAAAAACAGATAGGAATTTCAAAAGAGAAATGGAAATTTAAGAAACAACCAAATAGAATTTCTAGAACTGAAAAATACAGTATATGAAGTGAGAAATTCATTGGATGGATCTAACAGCTGTTTGGGCACTAGAAGAAAATATCAGTAAACTTGAAGCTAGATCAATAGAAACCATTCAAATTGAAGCACAGAGAGGAAAAAATATTGAATTAAAATGAAGCCTCAGAGACATGTGAGAGATAATATCAAGTAGTCTAACATATATGTAGTTGGAGTTCTAGAAGAGAAGTTGGGGCAGAAAAATATTTGAGGAAACCTCCTCAAATTTGATGAGTAAAATCTCAACTTACAGATTCTAGAATTTTCAGGAATCCCAAGCAGAGTAAACTCAGAGAAAGCCACACCTAGACACACCAGAATTAAATTGCTGGAAACAAACGATAAAAATAAAATATTGGAGCAATCAGAAGTAAGAAGATATATTACATAGGGGAACAGAAATAAGGATACAGCTAACTTCTTATCAAAACAATGCAAACCAGAAGACAATGAGACATCATCTTTCAAGTTCTAAAAAAAATCCTTCAAAAATAAATGTGAAATAGAGATATTTTTGGGTTTACAAAGTTTAAAGAACTTACTCCCTGCAGACTTGCAGAACAAGAGTCATTAAAGGGAAGTCCTTAGCCTGCAAGGAAATGCCACCAGAGAGGATATGGATCCATATTAAGAAATGAAAAGTGCCAGAAATGGGAAATATGTAGTAAATATAAAATAATTCATTTCTCTTTTTAAAATTTCTTTAAAATAGTGTTTTAAAGCAAAATAATAGCAATTTATTGAGGAATTTCTAACATTTGTATCAGTAAAATGTATGACAAAGACACGAGAAGGGTAAATGAAAGAATACATACAAGCAATAGAGAAAAATCAATAAAAACAAAAGTTGGTTCCTAGAAAGATGAATAAAATTGATAACTCCCTAAGAAGACTAATCAAGAAAAAAAGAGGAAACCAAATTGCCAATATCAGAAATGAACAAAGGCCTATTACTATGTACATTACAGACATTAAATAGGTAGTAGTGGAGAATTAAGAAGTTATGTCAGTAAATTTAGCAAATTAGCTGAAATGGATAAATTCCTTGAAAGACATAAATTACTGAAATTGACACTAGAAGAAAGTGAAAACCTGAATAGCCCTAAATTTGATTTTTTAAAAAATTGTAATGAAAAGTTTTCTCACAAAGAAAACTCTAGGCCCAAAATGGCTATACCAGTGAATTTCAGAAAACATTTAAGGAAGAGATAGCATTAATCTGACACAAACTCTTTCATAGAGGAATATGAAAAAAGAAATACTTCTCAAATAATTTTATGGGGCCAGCATAACCATGATTTTAAAAAAAGGGAAAGTTATGAACCAGTATTTCTCACGAATATAGGTAAACACAAAATAGCAAAATGCAGCACACTGAATACAGCAATATATAAAAAGAACAATACTTCATTACCTAGAGGGGTTTATCCCAGGAATGCAAGGTTGGTTTAACATGCAAAATTCACCACATTAATGAACAAAAAAAGAAAAATTATATGATCTATTCTGCAGAAAAAAACATTTCACAAAACTCACTGTGTATTTATGATTAAAAACTCTCAGTGAACTCAGAATAAACGGAAAATTCCACAATCTGTTGAAGGACATTTTCCAGAAACACACAGCTAAAATCATTCTAAACTGTGAAACAGTTGATTAGGAATAAGGCAAGGAAGTCTGCTTATACCACGCTGTGTAGCACATACTGGAAGTCCCAGTCAGTTCAATAAGGCAACAAAAAGAAAAGGTAGAAAGTTGGAAAGGAAGAGATGAAATTATCTTTGTTTGCAGAAGACATAATTCTAAGTAATCTATGCAAATGCAACTAGAACTCTTAAGTAAATTTAGCAAAGCCATAGGATATGTGGTGAACATGCAAAAATTAATTGTATTGTTATATGCTAGCAAGAGTAATTGGAAAGTAAAATTAAAATATCAGTCACATTGTGCCAGCACTCTGCTTGGAACCTTGTGAAGGCGTCTTTACTCAGAATACAGTTCAAAGCCTTGCCCATGTGCTACAAGGTCCACTTGCTGTGTCCCTTGCTCCCTGTAGCACTCAGCCTGTCTCAGGTCCCTCTGTGTTCTCCACTGGCTCTTTCTGTGCACTCAGGGCCCTTGAGTTTGCTCTGTCCAGTGCCAGCACACTACCAGCCCATACCCCATGGCTCAGCCCCTCACTCCATTCAGGTCTGCTCAGCTGTCATGACCTTCTCAGAGCAGGCTGTTCCGGACCTCCTCATATAAGAGCACGTCCCTTCCCTCACTTTGGTTTGGAAAGCCCTCCCTACCACCCAGCGTATTGGATATGTTTGTTTATCGCCTCTTTTCCTCCTTAGGATGTGAGGACAAAGATTTTGGCTATCATGGTTGTTGTTCACTGCTGAATCTGCAGTGCCAAGCTTGGTGCCTGAAACTCAGCAGTAGTCCATAATATTTGTTTCATGAGTGAGAACAAAATGTAGTGCTGATGGGGATGAGGCCTGGGAGTTAACATACTGAAATCAAAGTCCAAGGGTAGGCTCTTGAGTTTGCATTTATCTTTTAAAAGTTCTTGCTTATCTTTTGGAAATCTATGTAATTTTACTGTGAAAGAAAAATGTTACTAGAAATTGTGATGTCTTGCCAAGGCTTGAGGCAGGCCATGGCACATCTGTAGGGCACTCCATCATTGGGAAAGTGCTTTGCTGGGCACTGGTACACGGGAGCCACACAGGGACCAGTGCTATGGTGGATAGGATGACAAGTTTGAGAGATTCGGTTACCTGCCAAGGGCGGTACCAGCAGCTGAAGGCAGGAGTCCTGGATTTCAGCCCCTGTGCCTTTCCACTGCACCCCATGGTGGGAAGCAGGCCTGTAACAGAGTGTTTGTGTGGTCACTATGGGGAAGGCAGCCCCTCAGGTTTGATCTTTAGGAGGTCAGATGTTCTGGCATCTCTGTTTTGTGTGCATGTGCAGGTGAGTCAGCAGGTGGAGCAAAGTATTTCCCAGATATTCAAGGCCTGTTTTAAAAGCAGGATCTGTGGGGACGGAGGCCAGGGCCAGCTAGCATCAGTCAGGCCTCAGCTGTTTTCACTGTGTAAAGGGACACACGAGGGCACATTTGGGACAGGGGCACAGGTCTCGGAACTCTAAGTCAAGCACCCTCCAGGAGGGTTCCAACCCAGAGGCCTCTTGCACAAAAACAATTGCCGCGGGAGTGACTGGGCAGAGCCGTGGGTGCACGGGGAGGCTTCCTGTAGATAGTTCTCAGGGAAAGAGTGAGTGAGGGTGGACCCAGGGTAAGGGAAAGGACTGCAGTGAGCTCATGTGAGGGTGTGTAAAGAAGCAGGTCCCATGGTGCCCACTTGAATGCACTTGGCGTCTGCTTTCTCTGTGCCCCACACTTTATGACTCACTCTCTGTGGTGATCATTTTACCTGGTCCTCCCCGTGTGAGGCTCGCACTCCACTCGAGCTGACGGGAGCTCAGATTATCGCTGACAGTTGGGACTAGAGCGGCTCGGGCTCCCTTACATCAAGCTGTTGAGCTCTGTTTTGCAGGTGGCATCCTGAGCGCCAGAGATCAGACAAGGGAGTGCCACCTGGACTGGGGACGGGGGCCAGGAAAGCAGGACTTCTGACTGCAGCCGGCAGTGTTTCCAGTCCCAATACCACATGCCTGTGTGGGTGCATCGGGATAGTGCTGGAAAGAATGTTTATTTCCTCATAATGTAGTGATGCATCAGAAATAAAAATTACAATCAACTTGGAGAACAATTATAGGGTGAGGCATGTTAAGAATGCTTAGCTCATTCTCAGAGTTTGGGGCTAATAGGAATACAAATACTTTTCATTGTTGGTGTATTGCTTTAGGAAAAAAAATCTTCCCTTGGTTTAAGCATTTGTTGTCATTTAAAACCCCTCTGGCCCACATGCCAGCTGAGGCCTGGCTTCTTCCTACAGATGGAATTATTTCACAGAGCGAAGCATGATGTCCTTTCTTATACTTCAGCATGAAATTATAAGAAGACCCCTTTAGTTTTTCCCTAGATGAGTTTTTTTTTTAAGTAGGAGGAAACAAAATGGATTTTAAAATCAAGTAGTTCTGAAAAGTGATGCATCCCACAGGTGGGCATTTGGTAGGTTTAGCAAAACTGGTCCCTCAGCCCACCTGATCGTCATCACCAGGCACTGCCGTGCTCGCACGGAGTTTGCACAGCACCCGGAAGGTGAGGCTGCTTCTGCCTCAGGCCGTTTGGATTCAGGGTGCTGGCTCTGCCAGTTTGCACAGAGCCCCAGGGCCCAGAGGGAAGGGACTGCTCCCTACCTCCATGCTGTCCTGGAGATTAGATTTCCTAAGGGAGAGAGGCAGAGCCCCTCCACACGGCAGATGGGAGTGAGTGACTGGTGAGTATGGCTCCGTCTTTGCCAATGGGTTAAAGCCCCAGACAAGTTCACTCTGGACTCAATGAGACCGAGAAAATGACAGTGGAACGTTCTTGGGGTGAAAGGGTTATACCCAACTTTATTCCCACAGTGGCAGGCCAGTCACTAGAATCCCGAGCACTTGCATGCAGCAAGCCCGTCTCTGCCTCTGGGCCTCTCTGCCCCTGCAGCCATCTCAACCTCTGCTCTCCTGCAGCCGTGCCACCGTGTTGCCCAGAGCACTGGGCAGAGCTCTTTATAAAGAGTCAATATCAATGTATTGCCCACACAAGTGCAGTGGGCTAGCCGACCAGGACCAGGTGAGAATCCTGACCACAGGAGCTTTCATTTTATCCACACTGGTAAACTTGGGGCTTCTTTGATTGCCTTGGAGAGATTACCTGCAGACCAGGATAGGTCCTCTGGGAGCCAGGAATACTGACCCCATAGATCGGGGGTGATTTCGGGACCCAGAGTTCAGGGAGCAGGCCATGGTGAGTCCCTACAGCTGGTCTTCTCAGGGTATTTCTGCCCAGCGAGTACACCCCTACCTCATGTAGGACCATTGGCCCTACAGAACTTTCCCTCCAACTTGAGGGATGATTAGGCCCTGGCAGTAACTAGGGACCTCTCCCTCACAAGCTCATGCAAAACTGCTTTGAAAACCAAAGCCTGGCTTACAAATTCAGGATTGTGGACAAGGCTGCTCTGAAGATCAGAACACTCATGCCTGTTGCTCCAGAGATGTCTTCCTGGCAACCACACACTTGGGGAGCTCACTTGATATTCTTAAGATAATCTGGGCATGGAGTCCTCCAGTGAAAGGTTTCCACAGTCTTAGGGAAGGGATTTTGTTCTGCTGTGTCAGGGGGCATCACTTGCCTTGTGGGCCAGAGCAGGTGTGAAGGCTTCTGGGGACCCTTCATCGTAGGACTGGCGACACTCGGAGAGGTGAGCCCACTCCCTTGACTACCCATGTCCCGAGTCCTTTACTGATGTTCCATAGGGGTCAGCATCATCTAAATCCCATCTGCATACATTTCAAAGTCACGTTGTAGGGTTGGTGAGCCTCCAGATAGCTAACTCCATCATCCTGTTTGTGGGTCTTTATGATTTTTACATTAAAGAATGGCCTTTGTGACCACCCAGTATGGGGGTCGCTTCCCCCTCCAAAGTTCCCCTTTCTTAGCTGATGTCCACTCATGGAATAGTTTGCCTCGATTGTTCCTTGGTCTGTCTGTGATCACATCTTACTGCCTCAGCTAGCTCGTGAGGCCTATTGAGCAGGGGCTCATTTTGATCCTGATGTGTGCTCTCAGCAAACGTTCATGCCCACTGGTTACCCTCAAGGGTGATGCCCACCTGGACAGGCTTCACCTGGTCTTGCCCATCTGGCCCCTGATTCTGGGCTTTAATAGGGAGGATTTATCCCTCTAAATCAGAACCTCTGGACTATGTCTCTTGTGATTCAGGATGTTAAGGCGTGGAAGGACTCCCTGTGAGCATGCCTGAGTTTGGAGAGAGGGGGCCGGGACTGCCCATGCCCTCTGTGCTGTATAAATAGGATGAGGGTTCCTGAGCTCTGGGGATGGGCAAGCCACTGGTGGGCAGATTGCTTCCTCCCCCATGTGGGACCAGGGCCAGGCATTCCTTTGAGCAGAGCTGGCAACCCTCCCACTGCAGAGGCTCCAGGGCCTCGTAGAGTCAACATGGTCACCGTTTATTGGGCCCTTGCTGTGACCAGGCCCTGTGCCAACATATCTCCATCTAATTCTCAGCAACCCTGGTCCCATTTCATTGGTGAGAGAGTGAAGAGAGGCCATGAGGGGTTACGGAACTCACCCACGGTCATCCCAGAAGGTGGAGCCAGATAACTGGCCCCTTCTCAGTCAAGGCCCCATCCGCTGTGGCAGGTGACCCCAGGCGATCTCTGATTGCTCCCTGTGGCTGGTTTGCTCTCTCCAACACGGCTCTGAGAGGAGGCTCAGATCCCTCCTTGGCTAGGCTTGGGCCCTGCCATCACTTTGGGGTACCAGTCAGGGTGGGACGAGGGTGCATGCATCTCTTGGGATGCCTGCCCTCCCCTGTATTTCATTCAAAGCCTACCTTCAGGCTCTGAGTCCCACCACTGCTCTTTCTCTCCTGGCTCCCCCAGATCCCTTTGGAAAGCCAGGGGGAAGTGGGCACTGGGTGAGTTTGTGGCCTGGCTTTGGCTGCAGGGGACACCAGGGCACCCTGCACACCGAGCCTAGTCTGTCCCTTGCATTCCTGTTGGGTCAACATTTCCCCCACACACACATCCAGGGGCCTTGCCCCAGCCCTCCATCATCAGGTCTGCACAGATTTTTTACTCTCATTTCCTCTTTAGCCATGTTTTTTCCTCCAGGCTGTCTGCTGCAATCCTCTGCTGACCACATCTGGCCCTTTGCCATCCATGCCTCCCTGCCACTGGCGGTGCCACCACTGCCCCTGTTCCTTCACCTGGACATACCCTACCTGTCCTTCGGAGCTTGGTGGCAGGACCAGCTGCAAAACTGCCTCCCCAGTGTCCCAAACCCGGGGTGATCTTAGCTACTGGACCATCCATTAGCACCTGCTCATGTTCTGCCCTAAGGACATTTTTTCTTTCTCATGCAGGCCTGTTTAACTTATTATGTTAGTCTCTTCCCTGAAACTGCAAGGTTGCACATTTTCTCATGTTGCATATTTTTGTCATACTTGGGTGAGTATTAAATATCTTTAACTGTTAAAGAAAGAATTAATGCCTTGAAGTTAAGAGATCCTGTCTCAGCCCTTTGTGCTACCCAGTAGCCAGCATTGTGCTGGGCCCTCGGCCACCTCTTGTCGCTGGACAGTCAGGCTGTGTGAGGAAGACTGGCCACATGGAATTTTGCCAGGGTTGGAACCAGCTGAACCACCTGGCTCCCAGCAGCAGCAGGTGATTAGTGCCCTCTGCCCCCGCTGAGCCTGGAGGACTCGGCCTGCTTGTACACTCAGGTCCCTCGTGGGTTCCACGAGACAGGGTGTGTTTCTGCTGTCCTGGCTTTAGGGGGCATGGTAGCCATGAACTGACACAGGGTTTGTCTGTTTATCACAAGGACTAGATTGTGACTCTACATTTCAGCTTTTGTCTTCCTCCATTTGGAAAAAAGTACCCTTTCCAGCTGAAATTAGTGTATCCTTCTATTTAGGAAAAAAAGGTATTGTCTTGTGTGAAATAGACTTTTGCCATCCCAGGCAGGGTAACAGCTTGTCCTGATGCACTCTGAGCACAGTGGTGGCATTTGTGCAGCTTTTGGCCCTCCTGGTTCATGGTGACAGGACGCAAGACCTCCCTTCCGTGCGCCCATGAAGGCCCCACTCTGTGGGTGCTGCGGAGGAGGCAGCAGGAGAGCGTCTGGTCCTGCTGAGCTCTGGGCAGTGTGGTAGCCACAGGCAGGTGCTGTGGGCCTGGGCAGACCAGGCCTGGCCCCAGAGGTTAGGCCCTCCCCTCCTGCAGGCCCATGTGACCCTAGGCCCAGAGCATGCTGCTTGTGGCCAGCTAAGAGGACTTCAGGTGTCCCCTGCCTGACTGAGGTCCTGAGAGAGCTGGCTGGTCATTCTGGCCCTTGCCTAAACATTGATCGTCTGACTCCACACTGGCACTCATCCTGTGACACCATGCTGTGTCTTGTGGGCATGTCTTGTCTCCCCTGTGATCTTAGGCAAGTGAGGACTCTATTCTCAGATCTCTTCAACACATCCACATTCCTACCAAGTTGACTTGCAGGTGGTCCTTTAAATGGGTGTTGACTGTTTTCTTTTTTATGTGGCAAAAAAAGCAGTCAAATTCCACATTCTAGCCAAGGGACAGAGATAATTGTCCTTCAGCTGACCCCATTGTCTTTGTGTCTTATAGTAGCTAAACCCTAATACAATCAACACTTGATTAGTTATGTTATTCACCTTTTGGGGATTGAATGTAACAAACTGAATCCCGTATTAGGTTCCCTAGCTTCTCTGAGGCTTTGGGGCTCCCCGGCCTACCCCACCGAAGGGGAACGTGTGGGGGCATCATGGTTGCCATGCAACCTGAGTAAGCTGCAGTGAGGGCAGCAAGCTGGCTGTAGCCTCAGAGGGGGCTCCGCAGTTTGGGGCTCATCTGGGACCCTCTCCCTTGTGGGCAGGGGGTTCACCATCTCTCTCTGTTCCCAGTACAGAGCTGTGCACAGGCAGGCACTCGGTAATGTTTGCTGAACAAATTGTCAAGTGGGCGAACCATCCAGAGTTGCCTTGCAGCTCAGAATTCTGTGAACAGCTAAATACATAATTGCTCTACACTCCTTCTCACTTGTTATTTTGTGAGAATGGTAAGGGAAAACAGTAACTAAGCTTAACTCTATCTCCCAAGATAGGTTGAGAAAGTATTTTTCTTTTTCCATTGGGTTACACGGAACATCCCTCCTTGAGAAGTTAAAAATAACCCAAAAAGTTACACCAAACAGAACCTTCAGGGTTTTAATGTTTTGCTAACCTATTTCAGCACAAGTCATGGATTTTTCTGTGTACTCCATGTTATGACTTTGGCTTGCTGCTGTATCAGGGCACCTGGGACAGAGAGATGATTTCTTCAGCATCCATGGAAGAGAAAATGTAGGTGACATAAGGCGCAGATGTACATTTCAGGGCTGTCAGCGCCTTTGCATTTAGCAGCAGAAGGGTAGAAGGAACAGCTCCTGAATTACGCAACAGCTTGGAGGAATCTCAAAAGCATTATGCTTAGTGAGAGAAGCCCATCTCAAATGTTACATACTGTACAATTCCATTTTGGTGACATTCTCAGAAAGACAGGCCTGCCGTGGTGGAGGCCAGATCAGTGGTTGCCTGGGGCTGGGGGAGGCGTGTGTGTGACTGTAAAGGAGCAGCATGGGGGAGGGCCTGGGGGAGCGATGGGACTGTGCATCCTGGCTGTGCTGGTGATGACGGGAATCTCCACCTGTGTCAGAACTGATGGAACTGTGCATCAAAAACAAGTCAGACTTACCATAGGATCATTTGAAAATAAAGTCATACCAGAAGTGGGAGAAGCGTCTGAATTGTAGTCACTGACAACAGGTTTGGGCGCCCTGCTTACTGGAAGAAGGTACCTCTGTGCTGAGAGGCTTAGAAGGCTCCGAAACCCGGGGCTTACTTCCCTGTCATGGTGTCATTGGACTGACAGTCATCAGGACACAGCCCAGGTTGCAGTCTGGTTCTCTCTGTTACATAAAAGATTGTGGCGTTTGCATCTCTGCTTCAGACTTGCCCCGCAGGATGTATGTAGGATGCAGGTTTAGGTGAACATTTTTGGCTACTTGCAGGTTTTCCTTTTCTAAGTGTTTATATGAAATTGATAAATTTAGAATGGTGATTCCTTTTCAGCTGTTAATCTATGCCTTTGAAATATTTTCTTCTCTGAACACATACACGTGCCTAGATCTAGGAATCCATCTTCATTTTCCTCTGCCCAGCAAAGCTGAGTGTCCTGTCTCAGGTAGGGATTCCACCATCCACCCACTTACCTAAATTTGAAACCCAGGGTTGATCTTTGTCATCTCTTCAGGCACCATGTCTTATAGACTCTGTCTCCTACTAGCCATCAAATCAGCCCATTCCTCTCCCCCACCCACCCCCAGCTCTACCCCTCAGCCAGGAATCTTTCTGATACTCGAGTTTCGTCACATCATTCTCTTGCTGAAAATCTTATCATGCTCTCATTATCTTTAGAATAGAGATAGGGCTTAATATGGCTTAAATTAACATGACTTAGTATTCTTGAATCATCTGGCTTTCCTCTGCCTATTTCTTTAGCTTAGTCTCCTTCCCTACCCCCAATCCAATACTCAAACTTATCACAGCGCCTTGAACACATTGTTCATTCCTGTCTGGGCAGAGTGGAATTCCCTGTGCTTGGAATTGTGCCCCCCACTCCCTTCCACACACAGTATTTGGCAAGTTTTCTATTCATCTGTCCATCCTCAGCTTGGGTCTGACTGTCTTTGGGGCTGAACATCTCTCCTTCCTGGCCTCAGCATGCCCCGTCCTACCCTGGCACCTGCCACACTGTAGCAGAGTTTCCCCCAGACCTTTGAGGGCAGGGTGCTCCCTGTGTGATCACCATTGTGTCCTGGGCACACAGCACAGCGCCTAGAGCTAGAAGGTGCTGAGGAAAAATTTTGTGATGAGTGGACAGACTCATCTTAAAACCGCAGACCCAGAGACCAACACGGATTTAATGACCTCGAGGTGCCGATCCCTGGCTTCTGAGTTGATCACAGTGCGGTCAGGGAAATAACTTTTGAAACCCTTGACCCATAATTGTGTTAAACCACACGAGGGGTGCAGATGCCCCTGCGGGAGAGCTCGGGAGCTCCTGCAGGAGTCAGGCCGTCGGGCGCCATCTCACAGAGCTCCTTTCCCTGCCTCATCCTGCCTGGCTCCCATTCTGTAGACTGAGCTCCCCTCTCACACTGGCAGACTGCTGTCCCTGCACTGCAACCGAGTCAGGAGGGCCATCCCACCTGCTTCCAGTGGCTTAGGTAGCCCCAAGGTTTTCCTGCCGCCTGCCGGAACTCACGTCCCCTTGCTGCTGTACGTGGCCACCCTGCCCAGCATCCCAGCATCCCGTGCACTTGTGCTGTTGATTCTCTGCCCTAATTAATGTTAAGCACGGCCCACTTTGGCCCCTGGTGCACTGTTCCTGGCCTGCAGAGTGGTGGGGAGGGGGTATTCCCTCCCTTCTTCCCCTTCCCCCTTCTCTGTCCTCCCTCTACACCTAAACTTGGTTTTGAATCAAAGTTTGGGCACATGTATTGCCGACTGGAATCTACGATGGGTTCTGAAACCTACGATGGTTGTCTTGTGGTGGCCCCAGAGCTCCTGCTTGTGTCCAGCTCCATTTGTCAGGGATTTCTGCTCTGGGGTTGGGGTGCTCAGGTAATTGAGGAGCTAGGCTGGAGGAGCACCTACTCAAACAGGGCCCTGCAGGAGCCTGGGTGGTGGAGGACTGTCTCATGCACGGGGCTGCTCACCACCCCTGAAGTTGTGTCCAGAGCTAAGCTGAGCCTGCCTGCCTGGTCTTGGGGTTCCTTTGGGGAAGTTTTCCTTGAATCTCACAGCCATCAAAATTAGATTGCCACCATACACAAGGGGAAGTGCTGCAGAGAGCCGATAAGCTCTGCTGGCTTCACAGTTGTGCCAAGGGCACCTACCTGTTCTTGTTTGAAGCTTTGTTTGATTTTCTGATTTAAAAACAAACCTCTAGGAGCTGGGGAGTCTCATGGTCTTGCCTTACAGGTACTGCCAGTATGGTAGGGCCCTTGATTTGTCCTGGTCTCGCACTGACCGCTGATGGACAAGTCAGTGACTTTTCTGGGTCTCCATTTTCCTCACTCAGAGAGGTTTAGGTGAGGCAATCCCTCCAAAAGTTGCATTTAATAAAGTTTGTTTTTGGGATGGAAGAGGAGGCACACACGTCCACTTTCCTCCCTCCCGGGGTCCCACCAGATACTCAGGTAAAAATCATAACACTCTCAGTTAACCGGAGCTATAGAGGAACCTCTAGTGGGTGAGAAGAGTTTGGATTGATGAGGAAACCAGAGCAGATGATGCTGCAGCCCAAGACTCTAGAGAGACACCTGAGCCTTTCATGGGGGCCCTGCAGAAGCTCCAAGCTCCACGGGGTCAAACCAGAGAATTAGAAGAGCCCTCCACTGACACATAAGGTAGCCCAGAGTGAACCATGCCTCCCAGATAAAACCCTGAGCACATTCTCTGAAGAGAGTGGGCAGTCTGCCTGGGTAGGCCCCTGGCGTGAGAATCACTGCCCAGTTTGAGATAATCTCAGGCCTCTGAACAGCCAGGAGGGGGAGGAAACAAAGAGAGATGATGCTGCCCAGGAGTGAAAGGCATGCTCTGCGCCCAGAATAAGCTGCCTTGTTTTGGGCAGTTGTGCGACTCGTGGGCTGTCAGCCCGTCAGCATGTCCTACCCGCCCAGCCAGAGCCTTGGCTGGCCCCCCATTCAGAGGAGAGGCCTGAGGGAAATGCATTCTGGCAAAACTTCAGCATTGTAAGGGGAAGGAAAATATTGTTAAAACTTCTGGAGAGAAAAAGCAGGTTGCCAAGAGCAGAGTCAAACTGGCAGCAGAGTTCTCATCAGCACCACTTGAAGCCACGCTGGTGTGACATCTGCCCAGTTCTGGGGGAGACCATCTCCCATCTAGAATGCTATGCCTTGCTAAATTAGTAATTAAGCATAAGGACAAATAAAGATACTTCTGTGCCTGGAGGAGCTCAGAAATTTGCCTTTACCTCCCATATGGTGAAAAAAATCAGTCAAAGAGCACCTCCAGATAAAGCACAAAACAAACACAATCCCCCAAACAAGAAAAGGATAACACGGTGTGCAAGAAACAGTAGCAGCAAACGATCCAGAAGCAAAGAAAGCTGGAGAGAAACGAAAATGTTTTAACAGACCCTGACTCTTGAGGGCTCTGAGGTCCGGTGGGAAGGTATCCTTTCCAGCGGGCTGCCCACCCCATGCCGTGTGCCATGGACCATACTGGGGCCTAGGACCAGCCCTCCCGCAAGTTGTCTCCTCACCAAATACTGCTATGTCTACTTCTGCAGTGTCTCCCCAGATGCTCCAGGTGAGGAAGTGGTGATGACATGGTGGGAGAGTGGAGGGTGGGCCTGGGGGAAAGCTGGGGGCGGCTTGGGCCCTGATGGAAGGAGCAAGCCCGTTGCTTCTCAGAAGTGGCTGGAGTGCCCTGGAGAACTTTAACACACCCTGTGCCCAACCCATTCCCTGCGCATTACATCAGAATGTCCGGGGATGGTGTCCTGGGGATGCCACTGTGCAGTCTGTTGGGGTTCAGGTGCATTCGGGTGGACATGAGGATCAGAGCCCTAGCTGGGCTCCTGCTGATGGCGTGGGCTTCCTCAGTAAAACAGTCTGATGGCGTGGGCTTCCTCTGTAGAAGTCTGTTCGGACTGAGAAGGTCAGAAATAGACTTGGGAGACTTTTTTCTTTTTGATATTCTTTTAATTACATGAGTAATTAAAAAAAAAATCAAATAGTACAGAAACATATGAAGTGAAAAGCTGTAATCCTTTAGAGATAATCCATTATGTATCCTTCCAAATCTTCTCTATACTGTTATGCACAAGGATGTGAAAACCTAGCTCCTTTTGCACTCTTGCCTGAAGACAGTTTTGTGGTATTTCACACACCCTGTCTCTACAGTGTCGTAAAGGCAGGGGGCACATGGTCCCCAGCCCCTCAGCCTGCAGGGAGCTGAAATCTCAGATGGAGAGAATTTCTTTGAAGACATTATCAGTGCACCCTGCACCCCCTCACCATAAGGGGGAAGGTGCCCCCCCTCCCATGTGCCTGGAGGCTGTGGGAAGCACCTGGAAGGCCTCTCTGAACCTATGGCCCTCCTGCCAGGGATATGGTCAGGGTGAGGGCTCCACAGAGGGACCTGGTAAGCAGGTTTCCTGGAGAGTTTCAAGCCAGCAGTGGGGAGGTGGGCCCAGGTCGAAGGCAATGCCCTTGGAGGGAGGTGGGAGTAGACGTGGAGAAGGGGAGCTCAGACCACCTGAGCCCCAGTTGGACAGGGCCTGTCTTTGGGGACCCCTATCTGGACAACAGGTGCAGGTTAGATGGTGACCCAGGCAGGGAGGTGTCCACACAGTGTCCCCTGGGGGCCTCTGGGCCTCTTTTAGCCAGGGAGTGGGGATACTTTCTTGTGGAAAGGACTCTAACTTCCAGTGCACTGGACTGGACTGGAGTGTTTAATGCCAAAATAGATGGTATTCATCTACTATATCAGAGAGCCTGGAAGAGCTGTGGAGTGTGGAGGTGGCAGGAACAGGTCCAAAGAGTGAGTTCAGTAAGTGTGTGAGGAAGGATGCAGTAGGTTTCTGCTTTCACTCAAAGGAGTCCAGCTTGGTCCATAACGGGTTGCATTTGCACACATACACATATACACATATTGGGGATTATATTTTCTTGCAAAAAATGGAATTTTGCTATGTTTGCATATTTTTTTGCAGGTCTCTTTCTAAACTTACTAATGTATTTTATAGATGCTTCCATTTAAGTAAAAAGATCTTATTTCTTTTAACCACTCTTTAGTATTATAAATAATTTAGTCATTTCCATGCCAGGGAGTGTTTATTATATGTCTAAATTTTTCATACAAATCTGGCTGCAGAGAACATATTTGCTCATTTATCTATATGTGCCTCTGGATATATCTATAGAATAAATTCCCAGAAGTGGAATTGCTGTGTCATAGGATGAGTACATTTAATATTTTGATAGAAATTGCCAAATGACTGTCCCAAAAAGGTGTAATCATTTTTAAACTCCTACCACTAGCCTATGAGAGTGCCCATTTCTCAGTCTGCCAAGGATGAATAGTATCTACTTTTTAAAAATTTCAGTAGTCTGATTGTTACATTTGGTTGTTAGTAGAGTTGATAATTTTTTATACACTTACTGGCTCTTCCCTATTATGTGAATTGTTTTTACATATCCTTTACCCACTTTTCAATTGAATTGCTTGCATTTTTCATATTGCCTTGTAAGAGCTCTTTATGGGTATATCCTCTTTCTCATATATATATTGTATATATTTCCTCCTTGCCTGACTTAATATCTTTCAATTTTATTGAAAGTTTTCACAGTGCAAGAAAGATTTGGAGATGAACTATAAAGTCACCTCCTTAGAAGGTAAAAAAAAAGCGGGGGGCTTATAATTCACAGTCAACCTTTCAAATAATGTTCAACATTACCAAATAATTAAAAAAAGGTTGAGAAATTACATTGTTATAACTTTATTTTCTGTAACTAAGATTGCTTTTGTATTGTTTTCTCCTCTACTTTCTAAATAATTGAGATACAATTCATATCTCCCAAACCAAGGTTGTGAACCATTGTTTCACAATCTGATTCCAGAACATTTTCATCATCTCAGAAAGAAACTACATGTCCATTAGTAGTCTTCTTTAAACATTTTGTAGAATTTACCAGTGAAGCCACCTGGATCTAGCATTTTCTTTACGGGAGATTTCAAAATTCTTAATTAAATCTCATGAGTTGTATACGTCAATTCAAAATTTCCTCAAGTCAGTTTTGGTACTTTGTGTCTTTCTATAAATATGTCCATTCTTCTAGGTTATCTACTTTGTTGGCATAGAGTTCATTTATTCCTTTATAATCATTTTAATTTCCTTAATGTCAGTGGTGATGATTCCTCTCTCATTCTTGATTTTAGTAATTTGAGTCTTTTCTCTTTTTTTCCATGTCAGCCTAGCTAAAAGTTTGTCAGTTTTGTTGCTCTTTTCAGAGAACAAACTTTTGGTTTTGTTGATTTTATCGGTTGTTTTTCTATTCTTGACTTCATTGATTTCTTCTCTAATCTTTATTATTTTTTTTCTTTCTGCTTGCTTTCAGTTTGGCTTGCTCTTTTTCTAGTATCTTAAGGTGGAATGTTAAGCTATTGGCTTGAGATCTTCTTTTTTAAGTATAGCCATTTACAGCTATAAATTTCTTTGTAAGCACTGCTTTAGCCACATCCAATAAGTTTTTGCTTTTATTAATTTCAAAGTATTTCCTGATGTCTCTTGTGTTTTTTTTAACCTATTGGTCACTTGGGAGTATGTTATTTAATTTCCACATTTGTGGATTTACCAAATTTCCTTCTGTTATTGTTTGCTAATTTAATTCTGTTGTGGTTGGAGGACATACTTTGTGTGATTTTAATTGTTTTAAATGTATTGAGACTTGTTTTTTGGCCTAACAAATTATCTGTCCTGGAGAGTGTTCCCTGTGCCCTAGAGAGGAATGTATATGCTACTGTTATTGGGTGAGTGTTCAAGTCTTTTAGGTCTTGTTGGTTTATCATGTTGTTCAAGTCTTCTAGTTTTTGTTGTTGTTGATCCTATTTCTAGTTGTTCCATAATTATTGAAAGGGGCATTAAAGACTCCAGTTATTACCACTTGTATATTTCTTCAGTTCTGTCAGTTTTGCTTCATCTATTTTAAAACTCTGTTATTAGGTACATATATGTGTCTGATTGTTAAATCTTGATTCATTGATCCTATTATCATTATATAATCTCCCACTTTGTCCCTAGTAATTTTCATCTTGAAGTCTGTTTTGTCTTTTTTTAGTGTAGCCACTTCAATTCTGTTTTGGGTACTATTTGCATGGTTATCTTCTTTCATCTTTTCACTTTCAACCTATTTGTATCTTTGAATTTCAAGTGTGTCTCTTATAGACAGCATATAGTAGGATAATTTTTTAATCCAGTCTGTCAGTCCTTGTCTTTTATTTGGAATATTTAATCCATTTTCATTTGATATAATTTTCATTTAATATAATAAATTTTCATTTAATATAATTACTAATAAAGTAGGCTTTACATCTGCCATTTTGCTCTTTGGTTCCTTTTTTGTTCCTCTGTTCCTCCATTGCTGTCTTCTTTTGTATTAAGTAGACATTTTCTAGCATACTATTTTAATTCCCTTGTCATTTCTGTACACTATTTTTCTGAGTTATTTTAGTAGTAGTTACCCTTGGGGATTACAATTTACATCTTCATTTACAACAATCTAGTTTGGATTAATACCAAATAAATTTCAATAGTATATAAAAATTTTGCTTTTCTATAACTCCTTTCCCTCTCCTATTTTAATGCTGTTATTGTCATATAAATTACATCTTTATATAATGTTCTCATTAACACAGATTTGTAGTTACTCCTTTATGTAACTGTCTTTTAAATTGCATAGAAGGGAAAAAGAGTTACAAACAATAATACATTTACTTTGTCTTTTATATTTACCTATATAATTACCTTTATTGGTACTCTATTTTTATCTTGTGGATTTGCATTACTGTCTAGTGCTTCTTAGTATTTCTTGTAAGGCATGTTTGTTAGTGACAAGTCCTCTCTTTTTGTTTTTCTGGGAATGTCTCAATTTGTCTTTTTTCTTTCATTTAAAAAAAATAAGATGAAATTCATATAATATAAAATTAGCCATTTTAAAGTGAACACTTCAGTGACATTTAGTACATTCACAGTGTTGGGCAACCAGTGCCTCTGTCTAGTTCCAACACATTATTTTCACCCTGAAAGGAAACGGTACTTGTTAAGCAGTGGCTCCCCATTCTTTCATTCTTGAAAGACAGTTTTGCTGGATCCAGTGTCCTTAGTTAACATTCTTTCTTTGAGCACTTTGAAGGGTCCATCTCACTGCCTCTTGGCCTCCTTTGCTTCAGAAGGGGAGAAATCAGCTGTTAATAATATTGAGGCTCCTTGTAGGTGATGAGTCATTTCCCTCCTGCTGCTTTCAAGATGCTCTCTTTGCCTTGGCTTTGACAGTTTGATTATGGTGTGTCTTGGTGTGGGTCTCTGAGTTTAACCTACTTGGAGTTTGTTGAGCACCTTGCATGTGTAGATTAATTAATATTTTCCTCAAATTTTGGAAATATTTGGCTGTTTGTCCTTCAAATATGCCCATGTACCCTGAGTGGTGCTCTACAGGCTGTTCATTTTTCTTCATTGTGTTTCTTTTTGTTTCTCAAATTGGTTATTCTCAGTTGATTTGTCTTCAGGTTCATTGAATATTTCTCTGTCAGTTCAGATCTGTCTAGTGTTTTTTTTTTAAATTTCAGTTACATTTCAACTTCAGAATTTCTAATTGGTTCTCTTTTATTATTTCTATTTCTTTGTTCATATCTGATATTTGGTGAGACATCATTCTCATACTTTCTCGTATACATGGTTTCTTGGTTCTTTGACCATATTTAAAATAGCTGATTTAAATTCTTTGTCTAGCCACTCCTCTTTTTCTCTTTGTCTAGTAACTTCAACATCTGACCTTCCTATGTATGGATCCGACTTTTTGTTTCTTTGTATGTCTTGTAATTTTTTGTTGAACATTTAAAGAACTTAATGTGGCAACTTGGGATATCAGATCCAACCCCTTCAGTATTTGTTGTTATTGTTTATTGGCTTTTCTAAACTAATTCTATAAACTATTTTTTTTGTCATGTGTGGCCACTGCCGTCTCTGCTTATTAGTTTAATAATCAGCTAATGATTTGACAGAAATTTCCTTAAACATTCAGAACCAATAATCCTCTCAGTTTTTGCTGAGGAACTCTGTGTGCATGTTGGGGGCACTTCCTACTTCAGCCAGTTGACTACTCGGTCTAAACCCTTACTTTCTACTTGCACCAAGCCTCAAGGTCAGCCAGAGGTAAAGTTCAGGGCCTTTTCAGGTCTTTCCTGAGTGTGCACACAGCCCTGCATGTGGTTTTTAGAATCTCAGGAACATCCGGACTTTTCCTTTTAGCCATTTTAATCAGTCTTCTTTTTGCTCCAACTATTACATAGTTAAATATATGCCTTTAATTGTTTTCAACAAATACCTCAGTGGAGGGAAAGGGCTTTTCACACTGGGTGAGCTCTCAGGTCAGAGTAGCCTTTTCCAGTGATACACCAGACAGGTCAAAGGACAGTTGTCTGGGACTGGAGCTTTGAAGAAGTTTGAGCTTGGTTCTTCCCCTGCCAGAGGCTGTTATGATGCTAATTTACACAGGAAGAGAGCCAAGGATTGGAATAAGGCATGTTGAAATGCCCCAAAGCTCACTGTTTTTACCAAGATTCAGCCATTTCTCTTGCATAAATGCTCTATGGAGTGCTATAGCCTTTGGTTAATTTTCAGACTTTTGAAAAAGTTGACTTTTTTTTTTTTTTTGGTGACAGTTTTCTCATTGCTTTTATGGAGGAGAGATTTTTTGGAGGAGGTCCTTCATCCATTTTTGCTGATGTCACTTACTTTTGGTTTTATTATGAAAAGTGTTTTGAATGTTTGACCTCATGTTTGGTTAACTAAGAAGACTCGGTTTTGCCATGAATTCAGTATGTCTCAGAGCAAGTTACAGAACCTGTCAGCCTCTGTTTCCATTGCTTGAAAAAAGGTTGGTTGTCAAGTGCAGGCTCTAATTTTTACCACTTCTGAATTTCTGAACTTCTAGAGGCTGTATTTTCACCTGCATTTTCAATTCTTCCTTATGTATCTCTACTAAGTTAAAATTCTTACCACACTCTGTCCATCATATTTTTGTGATAATTATTTCATTCTGAATTACAAACATTCTTCCATTTGCATTACTATGGCTTTCAGCTGTTAATTTATTCCTGCTGAGAAACTTTAAAAATGTACTTGCTAGGTATTTTCCCATAATAAAAATTCAGCTGTTCTTCCCACCAATGTCATCCCTGTTGGTCCAGCAGCCTCTTAGCAGGAAGTTGAAGGAGAGGACTTTACATGGGCCTTAGGACAGGGTAATGATATACTAGTGTGGAGGTAAGATGCTGTATCACCTGAGCCGTGTTTTATGCCCCCTCTCACAGTTGCTGAAGAGTTGACCCTGGCTGCAGATTTCAGTCACTGTCTTGATGGTATCTTCTCCACAGAGTGTAGCCCCTTTGCAGACACCTAATTGCCAGGGACACATACCCTTCCCACAGTCCCATGCCTTTCTGTGTCAGGCACCTTCTCAGTACTCTCCTTGTGGGGTGAAGCCAGCGCAATGGTGTCTTCTTTCTGGGGTTTGGGGAAGAGGCACAGTCTGGCACTGCTCTCCAGAAGGCTCAGGTTCACCTTGCCATTTGTCAGGCACCTGCAGGTGGGGATCAGATCACCACCCTAGCTTTCCTTTGCAGTGGTGAGGCAGGGATGTCTTGGTCATGTGGCCGGGCAGGCTGCCTTTCAGTCACTGCAGGAGAGGGTGGGTTCAGGTCCAGCCGCACCATCATAACTCCTTTTTCACCTTCTCCCAGCCATGCATGCTTCTTCACTGTAGGCCTGTGTGTGAGGTTGGGACAGGTCCCTGGCTCCCTCTGGCACTGCTGTACCCTGTACCCCTGTGCTGAGCCCTACTCCTTGCTCTGTGAGCTGTGGAGACCTCTGAGTCATTTGGCCAGGGCAGGGAATTTACTGTGACCCCAGGCTTCCTCTCAGACTCCCTGCTTGTCTCTGGCAGGAGGGGGCAGGTGTTTGTGGGTGCTTCCAGGGTACTCTTAGCACCAAGCTGTCACCCACAGTTCTCCTCATGCCCTCTGCTGGCCTGTGTCTCCAGGTGGATGGGGCATCTGTGGGTCTGGCGCCCCTGCCTCCCAGTACAGGCTGCTCCCCAGCCACAGATCCTCTCCCGTGGGTGGCACTATCCACATTACCGCAAGTTGGGGATGGGACGGCCAGAGCAGGCCTTGTGTGGAGGTGGTGTGGGTGGGCACCCATGTGCTGCCTTCTGAGAGATGCCAGAAATAATGGTGAGCCATGATCCCTCCCATCAGCTCCACATTTCCTTTCTGCATTACATCATCACATTTGGTCCTGCACAGTGGCCTGGGCTTGTCATAGATGAGAAACGGAGGCCTGCTGGTGAGTGACAGCCAGGAGGACTCCAGGGCAGACAGCAACTTGGTGTGCTCTCTGATCAGCTCAGGCCCAGGCTTATCCTCGTGCTTTGTCACACAAGCTGCACTTTGTGTTATGGTTGTACAAACGCGCTCCACCTGAGGTGACTGGGAGCAGTGGGAGCGAAATGCTGCTGCCCCTCGGTGCCCACCTGCTGTGCGCAGACCCCCCCCCCCCGCCCCCAGGCCAGGCCACCCAGGTGCAGGGCGCAGGCCACCAGCGCAGTGCCTCAGAAACAACCTGGCTTGCCTACAGCTCAGCTTCATTTCTGCTTTGAGCCCTGATCTTAATCTCCACCAGTGTGATGTTTCTTCCAGGCCTCGGCACCAATGTTCTGGGAGGTGGACTGAGTGCTTGACTATCCAGGTGGGAGAAATGCTGCTGGTCTTTGGGGCCATCTGTCTGCTCTGTCAAGACCTCTGTCCTCCCTTCTCTGTGCCAGTCACTCTGGGCTGGTTTTTATCTTCCCTTGTTGTGGGCCCTTTGAGTTGGGTGACCTGCCCGCGCCCCCCTCCCCACAGGCCACCTCCGAAACACAGAAGCCATTCTGCTGCTCTGCTCCTCCTGGAGCTTGGGACACCATGTGAGACATTGAAGCCTTGCTTTCCTAAGCACCCCTTGTGGCAATTTCCACCCAGGGATTTTGCTGCCGCTACTTGGGTCCCCCTGAGAGTGTCTCACTCTAATGCCTTGCCCTTCATCCTGTGCCAGACTGTTTTTTACCTACTGGAAGAGAGGTGAGGCTGCCATGACACACTGGGCATGTGCAGGGAATGGGGACAGCTTGGAGGTTGCTTATTCTGCTAGTTACTGCACTGTTCAGCGGTGACTCTGATACATGGGAGTCGTTCATGCCTCTGTACTGGGTCAGTCTATGGTAAACACACTTGTCCCTTACTGATACCTGCCTTACCGTTTGCCCCAGCCTGGCCTGGGTGCAGCTGTCCTGAGAGTGTGCCAGACCCCTTTGTCCTATAGATCTAAAAATAGAACCAAACAAAGCATGTTTGGGCAGCTCCAGAGGGTTCAGATAGTTTGCCATCACTAATCTAGCCCTATTTGCTCAGAGAATTAGCTGGGGCTCTTTCTTTTGCACATCAGGCTTGCAAAGGCTTGTCTAGCTTTTTAAAAACCAGAGAGACAGACTTTGTGGCTCCTGTAACTAGAATGTCATGGATATCTGACTTCAGGCACAGCTGGATCCAGGATGCTAAACAGAGTCCCCAGGTGCACTTGCTTTTGTCTCTTCATGTCTTGGTGCTTATTTCCTCATGTTCTAGACTCATGTCCTCCAAGACTCAACAGAAGACAAATATTCTTTTTCAACAATCCATAAACTCTCAGAACCTTCCTTTCCTCAGCCTGAAATGAGTCACATGCCCCTGAAATAACCAGTCTTGCCAGGAGGTGGAACTGCATTGACCAGCTTAGGCCTGGGCCACGTCTGCAGCTCCTGTCTTGGGCTGTGCCCTGGATCAACAGTCAGGCCTTGGCAGGTTCTTACTGAGTCCCTGGATGTCTGGGCCTGTCTGGGCCTGGGTGAACATGTCCTGTGCTCAGTAGTGCGTGGGAGTGGAGTTGCTCTTTCAAGTGGCATGCAGCCTAGGTGGTTTTTGACCACCCCCTGCTGGATGGGTTCCTCTTACCAGGAGGCTGCAGCCCCCTATGGATACTGGAGCTCCTCAGTTCCCCTTGTTTGAGCTGACCTTTGGCGACTCAAAAGTAAATGTTTTATTATGGAGAGTATAGCATTAGATGTGGAACTGTGTGCTTCCACGTGAAGCCCGCTCCTCCCCATTTGTGCTTTAGATCATTCACCCGTACTGTTCCAGGACCCCCCCTGGGAGCTGGAAAGCATCTTGCCCCTTCTACAGCAATTCCCATTGTCCAGGCCTTCTGAGTACAACCTAGCCCTGATTAGCAGGTGGGACTTTCTGGGCCACCCTGAACCTGTATTGTAAGAGGCACCTTTCAGAAGGGGATTGGATCAACGTGAAGAGCTCTTCCCCAACAAATGATTCTGTGTGCTGAGCTCCTACCACCAGGTCATGGACCAGGACATGTTGGAGGCTACAGACATGTTCACTGCTTGGGTGGTGTAGGCACCAAGCTTATGGCAGCTCCTGGTCCTGTGGGTGAGCACTGCACCCTTATGTGTGGGAGTGTTCCCACAGTGCCCCAGCTGAAGCCTCACCTAATGACATGAGGGCCATACATGTGGGTCTTGACTCGCCTTCAGAACAGTGGCTTTCTACCCTGGCTGCATTCGAAATCACCTGGGGGCTTTACAGAAATATTACCACCTGGGTCCCACTGTTGGCAGTTGGACTGGGGCATGGCTTGTGTATCAGGAGTTCTGAAAGTCCCCAGATGATTCTGATGAGCTACCAGGGTTGAAAACCACTGACCTAAAGCAGTGATTCTCAAATTTAACATGCAAAGGAATCACCAGGCATCTTGTTCCAGTGCAGATCTGAGTCTGTACGTCTGGGTTGAGCCTGGGCATCTGCACCACTAACAGCTCCCAGGTGCTGCTGAGGCTGCTGATCCCCAGGCTGCACTTGGAGCGGCGGGGGAACTGGGTCTCACCCATGAGACCTCTGAACATTCTCTGACAGGTGGGATGCCATCCCATGGGCTGTCTCCAGTAAAAATCAGGGCCACAGCCTCCTCAGACACTGCCTTGAAGCCATTAGGACCCCAGAAGTAGCACTTGAGCCATGCTGAGGGTGGGCTTCCCGGAAGGTGAGGCACAGTCCTCCAGGTGGTCTGCCTGTCAGCACCCCAAGCTCTTAAGCAGAACGCTCAGCAGGTGTTCCTTTCCAAGGGGACTCAGGAGGGACAGGTGGCCTCCCTCCCAGGTGGTGGCTGTGTCAGACTTGGCCCTGTGCTTACTCCTCTCGGGCTGGGGCTTTCTGGCACCTCTGAGTCCAGCACACCTGAGTGTCTCACAGACACTGTGGCTGTCACACTGGGTCATGTCCTTGCCCGTGGAGAGAAACTAGCTGTCTAGGTGGGGAGAGAAGAGCCTCCTAGCTGAGCCATGACCTGACCTTGCTGCAAGAGCACTGTAAACCCTGGAAGGGCCTTGGAGCAGGCTCCCAGCAAATGCACTTAGGGGCAGGGTCCCTGTGGCCACTGGCTCATGGATGCAGGGACAGCTCGGGCTCCAGCCTTCTCCCTATGCCCATGCTAGGGCCAACTGCCACCTGCTTTGAAGACTCAGAGGTGTCTGGCTGGGATGTGATGCCCTTAATATTCAATTCAGGTAACATTTAACGAATAAATGCCTATGAAATATTTACAGCAGTTTCTTGAACATGGGAAGCTGCCATCCTCATCAAGCTCCAGCTACTAGAAGGTGGAGTTTGAGGAACCTCCAGTCCTCAGCTGTTCATGGAATCTTGGCTGGTCAACATGCCTGCCTGCCTTTGGTCACTTTCCTGTGCATCAGTCAACTAAGGAATTCACGCCGTACTCTCTCAATAACTACAGCACCATGCCCAGCGCTGTGTCTGCAAATGACCCTGGACAGCTGGAGGGGTACATGGTTTATATGTTGCACTGTATTAACACTGTACATTTATTAAGCACCTACTGCACACTTGGCACCTTGGGATATACAGAAATAATTAAATGTATTGGTATTGTTCTCAAAGACTTTGCAATCTAGTTGAGGAGGCCAGCTTTGATCCATGAGAAACTTGATGCCAAAGTCATTAAGTGCTCTGTGGTGGGGGGCATCTCTGTACTACGCCCACCCACCCCCATGGAAATATTTACGAGAATGGAGACTTTGTTGCTTTCTTAAAGGTCTTTAGAGTACAGAGTGTCTGGAATAATTTGGAATATTAGATGTCTTCACACAACCCATCCAATGTATTTTCATACTGCTCCATGTCCTCACTCTCTGAGTGTGATGTCTCAGAATCACAAAATAGGAAGATATTTATGTCAGATCTAATCAGCCCCCACATCTGAATCACACAGGAACACTTTGTCAGAGAATCTTACCAAATGGCTCCAATAAAACCAACTATTTGAGGATTATTTTTTTTAGACATTCCAAAGAACTTTAATAAAGTGAAAGATCTTATTAAAAGTGATCATGGATTAGTTAGCTAATGAGTGCTGCCCTCAGGTTTTGTAAATGTAGGTGAGAAGGCTCGCTTACTCATTAAATATTTACTGAGCACCTACTGTGTCTAGATGTATGGGCTACAAAAATGAAAAAACTTGTCTCTGCCCTCAAGAAGCTCAAAGTCCGGAAGAGAGATGTGTAAGAAATGATGCGGTGAGGGGATAGGGGTGAAGAAGGAGGATATGGGAGCCCAGCAAGTGCAAAGATTTCTCAGCGCCAGGCTGGTGGTAAACGTTGCTCACCTGTGGGTGAGGCAAAGAGCTGGAATTCCCTGCGGGAGAACAGAGTAGCTCAGGTGCAGCCGTGTGCTCGTGGGGGGGATGGCAGCAGGTAAGGTGGGTGGGCCCAGACCAGAGGGGCTTCCTGTGTATCTCCATTGCCTTTCCATTGTTCTGTATCACAAACAAGCAGTACATTGAGAACTAGATTTTGAAAATGTGTTTTCAATATGTCTTATTCTCAGCTCAGCCATGTTTCATATGTTGGCTAACTAAAACATCTTCACAGCAAATGAATTTTGTGCCAATTTTACAGACCTTTATTTTTCAGAAGTAATCAAATAGACTGTTAGATGCCCAATATCAGTCCAAACCATTCCTATCATAAGTGAGACTGACCAGAGAGGGAAATAGTTTGTCCCATGTCACTCAGCCGATTAGTAGCTAGTTAGTGGTAGAGCCATGGCTAGAACCCAACTCTGAAGATTTATTGCTGTTTCTGCCAACGGGTCGGCAGGCTTCTAGCCAAGTGCTGCTCCAAGTGCTGGCAGCAGTAGCTTTCTGGAGTACCATGTGGTGAGCAGCTCTGAGGATGATGCTGTGGATGATTAGTGATGTCTGCCAAGGGTGAGTGATAGGAAGGGGGCATCATGTGTGCTCATTCTTGCAGTTCTGCCTTACCTTTCCCATGATAATAACAATGAAGCAGCAGAAAAAGTAGAAACTGGTTAGCGAAAACTTAAAAATTAGACTTCAGTATCTTCATTTAAGTCAGTAACTATTTATTGGACCTAACACATGCCCTCAGCTTTGTGGACACAAAGCTGCATTCCATATCATCTGGCCCTTAATAAGCTCACAGTCTCAGGGCAAAAAGCTGTGTTCAGTAAGGAATGGTAACAGCTTGTAACAGAATAGGGAAAAGTGAAAAGTAATTTAACAGTAGATGTATGCTCTGCAATGCATTTGTCCTGATTGTCTAAATAACCTATATTTAAGTTAGCTTAAAATAAAAAAACTAAGTTGCTCTCATTTTGTTACTAAACTTGCAAGGTGATTTTAGACCTGAAAAGGCATTAAAATAATATTACCAGTATTTTTACTCAATTAAAAAAAAATAGAGGCAAACAAGGCTAGACACAGAATTTGTTTTTAGTATTTTACTATTTCCTCCAGTCTTCACATCTAACTCTAAATCTGAATATTCTCCATGGTCAGTGAGATCACTGGAGCACCCTGGCTTTTGCTCCCAAGTCCAGGGAGCCAGTTGTGGGGCTTGTAGCTTAACCCAGGGTCCTGCAGCTGATGAAAAATCTGAGAGTAGACAGAGGCATGCAAACAGGCAGGCAGGCCACCTTTATGTTGTGACACCTGGTGTCCTGCAGGCCCACGAGGGCAGATCCTTGGCAGCAGCAGCCTTCATGTAATCACATCTCCAGAGGAGAATGTGTGGTTTCATTAGCTCCCTGGCTCCTGGCACGTTTATTATTTTTCATAAATGCAGATTCTTGCTCTGTGTGGCACCTCTTTATTTCTGTCTGCAGCACTGAAGTCCATTTCTTTAGTCTGTTGCAGCTGGTTATTTCCTGGGGATTCTTCATGCCCCATGTTGGGCCTTATGTCTGTGTGTTACCCCTTGGGGCACAGGGTCCGGAGTCCCTGCGGCTGGTAGAACGCATGTCGGTAACAGCTCAGCCTCCTGGGCTTCCTTCCTCCCCTGCTCTCTCCCTGCCAGTTGGCACCTCCCCTCTTCCCCCTGGCAGAGATAGCAGGGACCTGCTCTTCACACTGGAGTGATTTTTTTTTGCCTTCCTGGGAGTTGGGAGGGCGGGCCAGGATAATCTGGGGGAACCGCCCCACGTGGCCGGAGGTGGCCTGACTCCCGCCCAGCAGCGGGGTGTGCAGAATACCTCCTGACTCCCAGCTCAGGTGCTGCCCTTGGTATCATTTTTGTGTTTCCACAGAGTTAGGTTCAACCAGAAGGAACTGAAAACAGTGTGGTGATATGATCTAAGGCTGCTCTTTCCGGGGTTTTTTTTGTTTTTTTTTTTTGGTTTTGGTTAAGTTTCAATGTAACTCATGCTGGCCATTGTGCTCTTTATAATGTCACTTTGGGATATTAAGTGAGTAGAGGACAGATACTTGCCACCTACCACTTGTAAAGTTTAACTCTGAACAACCACAGCAAAGGAAGTTATCCAACTCATTCCTAACCACCCTATGTGATCATTGAGCTTTGGAGCCATAATTGTTTGATATGACTGCCTTTGTGGCTGTAAGGAATTTGATAGTGAATCCATCTTTTGTATTGGTATTTGAACAGCCTGCATGTTCATTGTTGAAGAGCATATTGTGATGTCTTTAAAGTCCCAGGAGTGAGTGAGGGTTGCTCTGTGAGGCACAGTAGGCTGAGGGGCAGGGAGTGTGGGGTCCTCCCCAGCCTGAGTCTGGGTAGGCCCACAGAGACCCAGCTCCACACCCCTGCCCTGGCCCAGGGCAGCAGGGGGGCTTCCCGCCTTCAGGCCAGAGCACAGTGTGGTGGTCCCTGTGTGGGGCATGTGAGAGGGATGTTAGAGGTAGTGGAGCCCAGAGGGGCCGCTGTGTCCTGGGAACAAACACTCCCATAGGGCTGCTCCGTGCTGGAGTGCCTTGCAGCCTTGAACAAGTTGCTCACACTCTCTGCAACTCAGGGCTCTTCAAACCCTGCACTTATGGTTTCTTCTCCAGCTCCATCACATAAATGACGTGGAGGTATAGGAAGCAAATGCGAATGTGCCTTAGAAAAATGACAGAAACTGCTTCTCATAGACACAAGCTCTTGGTGCCAGCACTGGAGGGACAGGGCTGACCCTGACAAGGTCCTGCCATCTGTAGGCCCTGGGCAGACACATAGGATCTGCCGTGGGTCTCCATCCACAACTCAGGCATACCATGTTAGGAAACTGGGACTCAAAGAGGGAAAGAAGCTCAACGCCAGCCCAGGTCCAAAGTCCCTTTCTATTTATAGCACACTATGAAGACTTTGATTTGCTTGTTTGAAGGGTTTTCTGTGGCAGGTTATAAATTGCAATATAATAGGAATGCAGCAGAGGTATTATTGGCCCTTAGTTTGGTTCTTACATGTGCTGAGGGATGTGTGGCTTGGGCACTGCAAAGAAAGTGTCAAAGAAGGGAAATTCCTAAACATACTTCTTAGACTGAGCAGAAATCTTAAGATGTACAAAGTGTGCCATGGAGACCACCCCAGGAGGAGGCAGAGGGGACAGAGAGGAGGCGTGTGTATTCATGTGTATGAGCCGCTGCGTCAAGGCCTGGAGTGCATCTTCCTCTCCCTGTTATTCAGCATACCTCTAGGTCCTTGGGCATTCAGCGCGACCCCAAGATGCAATGCTAAAGCCCCCTGTGGTGTTTGTGTCAATCTAAAGAATGTTGTCCTACTGGGGCTCTGGGCCCCAGTGCTGGGCCCGACCTGGGTGCTGGGATGCTGGCCACCAGCCAGGCCTGAGGGGGCATGTCACAGGCCCAGAGCAGACAGAGTAGGCTGAGCAAGGGGCAGAGCGGGCTCCAAGCTCAGGGTGGCTGACTGAGGCTGGCCCCCACTGTGGGTCTTGTTGGATTTGGCCTGCTTGTGCCTCTAGGAAGAGAGTGCTGCTAGCAGGCACACTCCTTAGAGACATCAGCCTTGAGGCTGTCCTAGTCTCTTCTGGCCCCTGGACCCCTGACGCATGTCACAGGAGGCCGGGACCCCGTGAGCCTGTTGAGCCATCTCCTCCTGCCAGCATCGAGGCAGCGGGGCTTCAGACTCGAGTGTGCAAGACCGAGTATATATAAACTGCCTTTAAAGCACTCACTCAGGGACCACTTTCCAGGCTTTCTAAACTCAATTGCTTTCTTTTTCACCATCAAATACGTTGGTTATGCTTTCCTATTTAAATTATAAGCCATTTGACTAGAACTTTATAGAGATGCATTTTGGAAAACAGAAAAGGGAGCTAGCATTTTTTAGGACCATCTTCAGAAGTCATTCTTGCTGCCTGCCTGCTTGGTTTTAGTAATTCACCTGTCATCGAGAGCCTTCTGTCAGCTCTCCAGATGTTGCCTGGAAACCACTGCCTGCCCCTGTCAGCAGCCTTTAGACTTTGGACAGACTGAGTCAGGTGGCAGTGCCATGCTGCACTGCAGGAGTCTGTTAACTTTGAACTGGCAGCTGCAGGTAATCAGAGAGGACGTCACCTAGGAGGGCAGCTTGTGCTGTGGAGAGGCCAGGAGCCTCACCAAGCAGGCTGCAGTGGGTAATTTCTCTCTGGTAGGCATGGCCTATGCACCTGCCAGGTGAGGTCTCCAGCAGGGAGTGGGGTAAGCAGGCACTTGTCTTAAAGGCTCATTTGGAAGGTCTCGGAAGCCATTCACAAAACTTAAGTAGTCCCGAAGATAACATAACGGGCCTTTAAGAACAAATAACAACAAAGCTGGAGCTAAGGAGTAGGTGTGCAGGGCAGAGACTGACTGTCTCCTACAGTGACCCTGCTCTGCAGGTAGCCAGTTCTCATCCAGGAGGGCAGGCCGTGCCCTGCCGTGTGTTCTTGGTGCTGGACTCAGAGAGGGGAGCATGGGGGCTTGGGTGCATTTGGCTCTGTTTGGGATATCTCAGCATTAGATCTCATTTCTTCCTGGGACCAGTCCTTTCAGATGGGAACCACAGACCTGGCCGATCACTGCCCTTTTCCTGCTTCTGTAGTGGATGTAATAAAACAAAGCCCAGGTTTGTTATTTTTCATCCTCAGCAACTGGGCAGCTACTCCATTCGGAGAGACACAGGTGATGGCTCCAGACCCTCCAGTGCGGGGCCACACCCGCCCTGGCCTTCAAGACTGGGAGTGCAAGGAGGAAGTGCGTGCACCCCTCAGACGGCTCGTGCTGCATGCCTGCCAGGAGCTGTGGAGTCCCGGCGTGGCTGCCATTGCCAGACCCCCGCTTCCTCCTGGCATGTGGGTATTGCCAGGCCCAGTGGGCCTGCTGAGGAGACAGGGATGAAGGCTCTTGAATAGCACCCAGTGGTGTTCCAGGGGTCCTAAGCCACATTGGGGTGGACAGGGGACTACCCTGTCCTGCTTTCACCCTGCTGCCAGTTCCTGGGAGGACGCAAGTATTGGAGGCCTTTTACCTGCATTAGGCCTGACTCCAGGTGGGCCTCGTTAGCGCAGGGAGGCGCTGGGGGAAGCTGGGGAGGCTGTGAGGGGGCGGCCACGTCACAGCCTCCACCCTGGCTCTCAGCATCTGGGTGGTGTGTTCTAGTGTGTTTATGACCTCCTTCCATACAGACATTATCTCCTTGAATTGTGTGAATTCTGAACAAAATAGTGGTTTTTCTTTGTTTTCATTGTGACACGTGGTTGGCATGGCATAGTCTATGCGATTTGGGTAGAGGGAAGGCAGCAGAGGTCAAAGGCCATTAAAATTATTCATATACCTTAAGGCTGGCACCTAAGAGCTTGTTCTCGACCCACAGGCTGTGGGAGACTTGCCCAAGTTCCTACAGAGCAGAGTCCGGCAGTCCGCACAGATATAACCTCATCCTTTGATTTGGCTCTTGGTGCATTTATTCTGTCACAATAGTACAGAGGGAGGTAGAGCTATGGCATGATTTAAACTTGTTCACTCGGTATCAACAAACTATATGTCTGGTATAACAAATGGAAAATTCCCAGTATGGTGGCCTCTGTCAATCCAGGTGACCATCACATATGCATGTCACTTGGGCTGGTTGGACAGTCTTGGGAAATTGATGTTGTATCTTCATCAGCAAACAACCTGGCAGTTTGGGGGATACTCAGGGACCTGGGACAGACAGTCCACACCTCAAGCCTCACTCTCTTCTTCTGTTAACATAGGGACAGTAACACAACAACTTAAGGATGCTTTGTGAGCACAGGCTTTTGTACTGTGTAAAACCCTGTGTGTGGAAGTCATTGTTATTGTTTCTTAAAAATCTTCACACCGATAATTATTCAACCTCACTGTTTGGTTCTGCCTCGTTTGAATGGACCAGAATAGAATGTTGGTGTATGTCTCCTTATTAATAGGCTTTGGAGCATGACTTCCTACTGAAAAAAAACTCAGCTCTGCATCTGCTGTGCTGCAGAAATGCCAATCACACATGTAACATCTAGATAAATTAAGCCTTAAGAACTTTATTCATGCCATTACTTTTGGCATACATGCATGAAAAAAGGAAGTGTATGACCTCAGTAAACCCATGAAGTTAAAAATAGACCAGCCCTAGCAAAGCTTCCCTGTGCCCTGGGCTCCAATGTCCCATTCATTGCATGTGTGTGCAGCCATCAACATAAGGTACAGCTCTCACTCTGAGATGGGAAGTTTCCAAGTGAGATAACATCTCAGCAGAATAACCCCAACATTAGAATGAATTTATATATTATTCCTAGAATTATGCAAATAAAATTTCTAAATTAAGGTTGCAAAGTTTGAGGCTCTCATGCTTACCTATTTTTGACATAATGGTTTTGTAAAAGTCTCTAATAGGCTTTTTTAAAACTCTGACAACCTGAAGATATCTAAACGAATGTTTTTCAAATCATGTATAAAAATACTCTAGATGAGTGAGAACAGGTTACCCCTGAAAACTGTTTTACATCGCAGTCTGAGACATGGGTTTTGTTGAGGAGAATTCACATAGACTTTGTGTATGTGAACTCAGGTTCTTGTGTGTGTGTATATGTGTATATTCTGCATTGGGCAGTTGTGTATACATTCCCAGCTAAGTAACTTACCAATTTGCTCATTCACAAGGAATCCAAATACCACAAAATAAACTGTTATGTAAGCTTCAGTAGAGGGTATGGTTTATCTTACATAAGATTCTATTCGTATGCTTATAAATCGTGCTGTTTATCTTGTGGATGATTAAGTTTATTTGAATGAAGCTGTATTGTTTCTGTGCAGAGAAACAGCCCAGCAAGTTGTGGCCCACTACCTTGTTCTCTCTGGGTGCCCTTACTGTCCCTGCCTGGCCCATCGCCAAAGGGAAGTCTGAGGATGGGGACCAGGCATCTGGAGCATGGACCACCTCTGCATCCATATTCCTCCACTGCCAAAGGCCTTTGAGCTTCTGCTCTGCATGGTTATAGGGTAGGTGATGTTTAAAAAGGAACAATGGATAAGAAGAACTCAGGCTTAAGAAATGTGATGTAGTTTAGCTAAGTCATGTATTTTGAAGGAAGTCTGTTTCTGTTCTTAAGACATACTGGCAGGCTGGTTGACCCTGGAGGCTGTGATTTGAGAGTTGACACTGTGTCGTTTTTATCAGGAGGCAATTCTTTTGTCTAGCAAGTGCTACAAGTGCCCCTGGTTTGTTCATTCATTTAACAGTTTGTATTGAGTGCCTACAGTATAGCAATGCCATATAGGGGCACATGTTCCCTATCCTCAAGGAGTCAGTGGTCAAGTTTTACACACTTTTAGCAAGATAGGGGATGACTCACTTCTCTAAGCCAAGCCTAATTTTAGTTTCTTTATAGGAAAAAATAATGACAGGATACTAGGAAACTTCAAAACTGACCACCCAGTATGTTCCTTTACTTTCCCCTCTTGCTCTATTCAGAGCACTGTGACTCAACATCTGAATTCTCTGGGTTCAGCCCTTTGTTTATGAGATTTCTTTGCCTGCTTTTCTCCTGTATGTCAAAGTAGATCTGTGCCTTTCTCCTCCTTATCCTTTCTGATAAGTAGACAGAAAAGGTTTTATGCACACACATCTAGGTGTCTGCTTCAAAGGGCAAGAGTTCCTCTGGCACCTTCCAGGTTGGCTGTGGTGAGGGCTAGTGTCGGTGCCCCTGCCACTTTGGGGTGGGTGTGGTGGTCCTCTGCTCTTGAAGATATTATCTATCATGAAGCAGCAAGTTGGCACATTTTTTTTTGAACAGAGATTTCTCACAGGAACTTTGCAATCATTACACATTCCATTTGCCTCAGTAATGTGAAACTTATTTTTCTAAAAATGGTACAGACAGATCTTGGTGTGACTCACTAGAGAACAATAGTTATGTCAGTTTATTTTTGTCTTTTCCCCCAAGGAAAGGAGAAATTGGTTGAATGTATAGGGAATGTAAGCAGGCTTAAGTCTGTAAAGGGGAACTGGGCCAAAGGCTCAGGCAAACATAGATATGATTAAAACTGGTAAGTGCTGTGAACAAAAGGTCCAGGGTGCCTCACAGTGCATTGTGGGAGGTCTGGCTTATCCTGAAGAGGCATATCAGTCTTCTTGGGAAGTGGAATTGAAGCTGGTGTCTGAGAGATGAGTAGGAGTTAGCAAGAAGAAAGCAGAGCATGAGGGTGGGGAAGAGCATGTTCAGGCAGAGGGAAAAACATCTGCAAAGGCCCTGGGCTGGAAGGCAATGGAACTTTGTGGGGAAGGGAGAGCAGGGCCATGGCACAGAGACAGTTGTGCACAGAGCCTCTGGCTGAAATCCAGATTTGCTACTCATCCATATTTAGACTTACCCACATGTGTACTACTCTCCATTCCTACCCACATCTCCAGGCTTCCATCTGAGATCATATCCTTCTTCATTTAATATTTGTTTGAGTGTGGGATTGCTGAAGACAAATTGTATCATGTCTTCTTTTCTGAAAATGTCTTTATTTGACCTTTTTTTTCCCAGTAACACTTTCTTTTTAAACAACCTTATTGATATATAATTTACACACCATAAAGTTCCCCCGTTTGAAGTGTACAGTCGTAAGTTTTTTGTATATTTACAAGTTGGGCAACCATGGACATAATCTAATTTGAGACCATGTTCATCTCACCCAGAAGAAACCTTGTGCCTATAAGCAGTCACCTCCCATTCCTTCTACCTCCCCCAGCAACTGAATCCCCAACCCTAGGCAAACACTAATCTACTTTGTGTCTTAGTGGACTTGTCTCTTCTGGACATTTCATATAAATGGAATCACACAATATGTGGTCTTTTGTGTCTGGCTTCTTTCACCCAACATAATGTGTTTAAGGTTGATCCATATTGTAGCATGTATCAATCCTTCATTCCTTTTTATGGCCGATGATACTCCATTATATGGATACACCACATTTTTTAATTGTTCATCAGTTGATGAACAATTTGGGTTATGTCCACCTTTTGGTTATTATAAATAATGCTGCTGTGAACACTGGTGTACAAGTTTTTGTGTTGCACTTTTTTTGCTTTTTAATTGTGGTGAAATACACGTAACAAAAAATTTTCCATCATAACCATTTTTAAGCATACAATTCAGTGGTATTAAGTACATTCACATTATTGTGCAACCATCATCACCATCCGTCTCCAGAACTATTTTCATCTTGCAAAACAGAAACTCCATACCCAATACACAATCATTTCCCATTCCATCTTCCCCCAATCTCTGGCAGCCACCATTTTGCTTTCTGTCTCTGTTTTTTGACTCCTCTAAGTAGTGGAATCATACAGCATTTGTTTATTTTTGGGGACTGGCTTATTTCACTTAGCATAATGTCCTCAAAGTTCATTTATGTTGCAGCATATGACAGAATTTCCTTCATTTTTAGGGCTGACTGTTAAGGAGAGACTTGCTTCTGTCATTTTGCTATTTGTCTTCTCTATGCCTTAGAGATTTTTTTGTCCCTCATTGCCTGCATTACTGTCTCCTCTTGTGTTCAGTTGGGTTTTTTTTTTGTAGGGAAACACTTAAGTTCCTTTCTCATTTCCTTTTGTGTACATACTATAGCTCTTTTCTTGTGGTTGCCATGGGGATCACATTTAACATCCTGAAGTCATAACACACTAATGTGGATTATACCAGCTTATTTCAGTAACACACAAAACGTGTCTGTTCCCATTCCTTTCAGTTGTTGATGTCACAAAATAACATCTTTGTGCATTTTGTGTCCAAAAACATCAACTAATAATTTAAAAAGTATATTAGTCTCTTAAATCATGTGGAAAACAAAATGTGGAGTTGAAAACGAAAGTTAGAATAATACTATCTGCTCTTAGGCAACTAATTGCTGTTTAAAAATTGTATTAGTCTCTTAAATCATATAGAAAACAAAAAGTGGTGTTACAACCCATTGTTATTATAATACTAGCTTTTGTAATTGCCCATGCCTTTTCTGAGATCTTTATTTCTTCTTTTGGCTTCAAGTTCCTGTCTATTCCAACCTGCAGGATTCCCTGAAACATTTCTTGCAGGGCAGGTCTAGAGGGAGCGAATTCCCTTAGCTTTTGTTTCTCTGGAGATGTCTTAATTTCTCCCTTGCTTTTGAAGGACAGTTTTGCAACATACAGGGTTCCTCATTTACTTTTGTTCCTTTTAGCATTTTGAGTACACTTGATTTACTTTTGTTCCTTTTAGCACTTTTATTTTTCAATTATTGTAGGTTATATATGTGCTGAGGATCAGCCAGAGGTATAATCTTAAGGTCTTCTTAGTTCTTCTCTGAGCCTTCTTCACCTTTCTCTGTGCATGCCTGGCTCCCCTAAGGGGTAAGTAGAAGAAGGAAGGGGAGGAAATAGGGCACCAGCTCTTTAAATCTCCTGGTAGTCACTTCAGCTAGAAGGGAAGGGACTTGCAGCAGTGGGGGGGAGGTGTGACAATAATAGCCTGGCATCTCTGTCAGCAACTCTCATCTTAAACAGTAGTCACTATTTTGCCAACCTGGCTTCTTCAAGCTGTGTGTAAGATGCTCCTGGAACAGATGTGTGCCTGCCTGTCAAGGGACTGGGGGTGGGACTGAGTAGATGCTATTGGGTTAAAAGCTGTTGATGTTGAGCATCTTTTCACATGCTTATTGGCCATTTGTTTACCTTCTTGTACAAGTATCTGTTCAAATCTTTAATCTTTAAATGAATGTCTTTTTATTATAGAGTTAAAAGAATTCTTTATACATTCTGGATACAAATCCCTTATCAGATATATGGCTTGCAAATATTTCTTCCAGCCTATGAGTTGTCTTTAAACTTTCTTGATAGAGTTACTTGAATAAAAAAGTGTATAATTTTGATGAAGTCCAACTTATCTATCTTCTCTTCTGGTGTTGCATCTATCTGTGTCTATCACAACCATTGTCTAACCCAAGATCACAGACATTCCTCTATTTTTTCCTAAGAGTTTTATAGTTTCAGCATTTACCTTTTAAATCTATGATCCATTTTAGGTAATTTTTATGTATAGTGTGATGTTGGAGTACAAATTATGTTTTGCATGTGAATATCCAGTTGTTCTAGCACCATTTATTGAAAAGGTTAATTTTTCCCCTCCTTGAATTGTCTTGGCACCCTTGCTGAAAATCATTTGGCCACAAATGGATGGGTTTATTTCTGGACTCTGAATTCTATATTCTGTTGATCTCTATGTCTGTCTTTGTAAGTACTATGCTGTCCCTCTGCTGTAGTTTTGTAGTAAGTTTGAAACTGAGAAGTGTGAGTCCTCCATCTTTGTTCTTTTTTTCCCCCCAAGATATTTTGGGTCCTTTGTATTTCTATGTGAGTAGATGTGTAAGAGGATATCCTTGTCTTTTTCCTCATCTAAAGGGAAAGTATTCAGTCTTTAACCAATAAGTATGATGTTAGCTCTAGATTTTTTGTAGATGCCCCTTAGTAGGTTGAGGATGTTTCTTTCTATTCCTAATTTGTTGAGTGTTTGTCTCATGAAATGGTGTTGGATTTTGTCAAATGCTATTCTGTATCATCTCTACTAAGATGATTATGTGGTATTTTCCCATATTCTATTAATATGGTTTATTGCACTATTGATTTTCATATGTAAATCCCACTTGGTCATGATGTACAATTCTTTTTTATGTTGCCAGATTAGTTTTGTTAGTATTCTGTTGAGGATTTTTGCATCTTTATTTTACATATCTCCACAGAAGTGATGTGGTTTTTGTCCTTTATTTTATTAATATGGTTTTCACATTAATTGATCTTCATATATTAAACCAACCTGCATTCCTGAGACAAATCCCACTTTTATATGCTCCTTGGTTTAATTTGCTAGTATTGTGTTCAGAATGTTTGTGTTAATATTCATAAGATACTGGTCTGTAGTTTTCTCTTATTATGATATCCTTGGCTGATTTGGGTATCAGAGTACTACTGTATTTTTTCTCGTATTTTGGGGGAGAGTTGGGTAAAGGAAAGTTTTCTATTTATTCTTCTTTTGAGTGTTTGATAGTGTTCAACAGTGAGGACATCTGGACCTGGTATTTTCTTTGTGCACAGTTTTAAGTGACAAACTCAATGCTTTTTCTTGTTTAAGCCTCTTCAAATTTTCTTTCCTTTTGATTCAGATTCAGTCTTTTGTGTCTTTCTAGGAATTTGCCCTTTTCATCTAAGTTATCTAGTTTTTTGGCATACTCTACTAAAATATTATTAATATTATTAGTTAATATAATATAATTAACATTATTAATAATATTCCCTGATAATCCTTTTTATTTCTGTAAGGTCAGTAACGATGCACTTTCATTCCCAGTTTTAGTAATTTGGGTCTTCTTTTTTTTTCTCTTATTTGGTTAAGGGTCAGTCAACTTTGTTGATCTTTTTAAAGAACCAACTTTCTGTTTCTTGATTTTGAAAATGTTTTCCTATTCCCTGTTTCATTAATTTTTGCTGTGACATTTATTGTGTCTTTTCTTCTGCTTGCTTTCAGATTGCTTTTCTTTTTCTAGTTTCATATGGTGGAAAGTTGTAATATTGGTTTAAGAGCTCTCTTCTTTTTCACATAGGTGTTTTATAGGTATAAATTTTCCTCTAAACAACATTTTAGTTGTATTTCATATGTTTTGGCATGTTGTGTTTTGTTTTTATTCATTTCAAAGTATGTTATCATTTCTTTCATGGTTTCTTCTTTGACTCACTTGGGTTATCTAGCAGCACATTGCACAGTTTCTGTATATTTGTAAATTTCCCAAAATTCTTTCTGTTGTTGATTTCTAATTCTCTTGTGGTTGGAGAATATACTTTGCATGAATTAAATCCTTTCATATATATATATACATTCATAAATATAAATATCACTCTTAACATGCATGTGGACCATTACCCATTATACCATATGTTAGGACATAAAACAAGCCTCAATAAATTTAAAAGATTTAGTTCACTGAACTGTGATCACTTCAGCACATATTTACCTGTTTTAATCTTTTTAAAGTCATGTTGCTCTGTAAAGAAAATATAGTTTCTTTCAATTCCCACATAGATTGGGAAGGGTCATGATAAGGATTATTTATTTTTTACAAAGTCAGGTATCAATAATGACCTGGAGTCTTAAACTCAGTCTTAAACTGGAGTCCTCAGTCTTAAACTGGATGGTAAAACTAGATACATTTCTGGAACCTGATGACTGTCCTGTTTTCATCCTATTTGTACTTGTCTTTGTCATCTTCACAAGCCTTGCTACTTTTGTCAGCTGTCTTGTTTGTGTGTTGTGTTCAGTTCCTTGCTCCAGGCATGGTCGTAGGTGCTGGTAAGAGAGTGATGGATATAACAGGCATAGCATTCACCCCACCAAGCTCACAGTCTTGGGAGGAAGGGGAACATTGGATGTCTTACAAACAAGTTGTTGACAGCCTTGGCGTGCATTGTGAAGAAAGGTACAGGGACTGAGAAAGAAAACCACAGGGACGTGAACATGGCCTGGAGGGTGGTGTGAAATCAGTGGATATGCAGGGGTGAACACTCAGGCTTTCATACATAATAACATGCTCAGAGGTATGTAATCAGGTTGCATTTTTCTTTGCATTGTGTAGATAAATATAGTGGGTTGGAACCTTTAAAATACCACATTAAAATCTATTCTCATTCTTCAGGTGAATAAACTTTTGTAGAACTTCTCAGTAAAAACTGCAACTAGTGATGGAATTCTGCCATCAGCTGGGAAGAAGCCTGTGGTTACAGTAAGAGTTCAGAGAAAGGGAGTGAGGCGACCCCGTCAGGGAGCCTTTTTTGGATACAGGACTCCCCTGGGTTCTGTGGGCGCCCAGATGCACACTGATGAGTGCTGTGAACTGCAGCGAGGGCTGCAGGCTCAGCACCCATTTCAGTTAATTAGAATCCCTGAAGAGGCCCCCTCAGGTCCAGATTTAAAGAATAAGTTTTCCTATTCTTGGGCCTGAGCTGTCAGAACAACAGCATCTAGCGGGTAGAGGGCAGAAGCTTGTTGAGGGGCAGCAGGGAGGCCTGACTTGGACTCTGAGTTCCAGTGAAAAGCAAAAAGGGTGCTGGGAGATGTTGGGGTGTTTGCCACATTGCCTTTCTAATTACGGTTTTCCTTCTGGCTTTTCCTTGAATTGTACTGGGGGTGGGGGAACCTGTGTTCAGAAGGGCAAGTTGTCAGGCTCACTAGAGAAGACAGCCCATGGTAACGGCAGTGGAGTGTTTCCACCGGGAGTGTCCGAGTGAAGGGGAAGGTCTTCCATCTGTACACTGCAGTCTCAGAGAGCAGATGTCCCTCTGTGTCCTGGAATGTGTTTTTATCAGTTAACTGGCAGCACTTTGATTCACCTCACTGCACAAGATCATCAGACTACAGAGGCCTGGGAAGCTCAGGGGTCATCTGGTCATCATGAGTTTGACTATATGGCTCTAAAGCGAGCCATTTGCACAAGGAGACTGAGTCTTCATGAGAATCAACACTTACCTGCTGCGTGCCGGGTGTATGTTCTTGTCTGTGTTTGTGAGCATGCAGTGAAGAACAAGCTGTGGAAACTGACAGTTATCCTCAGCAAGTGCTTGTGCACACTGTGTTCTCAGTCTCGTTTAGAGTATTATTATCTCCATTTTGTATGTAAGGAAACAGGCTCAGCGCTGTTAAGTGGTGGGGTGAGGATTCAACCTCAGGACTGCCTGACTTCCAAGCCTTTGCCCTTTTCCTGTGCATCATATTGCACTCTTATTGTATGAAGATGTTTGAAACATAGAGCATGAGCAGGTTTTAAAACTTCCCACAGGAGATGAGACCGATTTGTGTCCCCTGGCAGCCTTGGCATCTACTGGTGCTCTCTGCATCTGGGCCCCACTGGGATGTGCCTCACAACACGATGAGGACTGGGCTGTCCTCTGGGGACTCCGACCCTCCCATCTGCTCCAGAATCTTCTGTCCTGTGCGGCCTTAGCACAGCCACATTATTCAACCCCAGGAGAAGCAGATCTGAGCTTCCAGATCTACTCTGCTCATTGGGCTGTGGTGTGCCCTTGGGCACACCCACCCACGGGGATGTGCACACACCCTGTCACGTATACTTGCATGTTCTCAGCACTTCCCAGCAAGAAATGTTTTATTAAGATGTGCAGAAGTGGCAGGATATGCTGAAGGAAATATCACGGTTTCTCAAAAGTGTTAGTTGACATGATGGCACCTTGACCTGTTCTCCCAGAATGATACCCTGTCAGACCCAGTGAGTGGTATCCTGGGCTCCTTCAGCCTCTGGGCCCTGGCCTGATCCTGAACAGGGGCTGCCTGACAGGCAGAGCCATTTCAGTGGGAGATTGGGGTCCTCTGGATTTCTCAGCTTCCCAAGCCCGACCGCAGATAGCTCAGGACCCTCCCCTTCCCTGGGCCAGCGCCTGCGTGAGGCAGGGCCCACATTGGTCTTGTCAGCTGGTGTCTCTGCTTCAGTACTTTGGGTCAGTTTATAAACTTATGTAATATATGTTCCCAATTCCAAAATGGGAATACTGGAAGTTCTTGAGGATTAACTGAGATAATTAAGCTGATATGCTGCATACTTGGTAAGTAATTGTAGTTGTGGTTAACTCCAAATTCAAGCAATAGTAAGCTCTTACTGTACTCTCTAGCTCAGTGACAACCTTAGAGAATGGTTCCCAAGGGAATAGCTGGTGATTCTTAACCAGCTCTTGCCATTTTCACCTTCTTGCCCCTTATATTTTCCTTCTTTTCCTTCTCTATCACTTCTTCCTTCAGATGTCCTGGTAGCTACCCTCTCTCCCCATAGGATCATTGAATAGCAGGATATTGTGGGATCAGGATTTTGATAGGGATTACAATGAATCTGTGGATTGTTTGGGTAGTATGGACATCATTATCAATAACAAGACTTTCAGTCCATGTACATGAGTTGTCTATTTGTATTTATTTTTTTCAGTAACATTTTATAGTTTTCAGTGTATACGTCTTTTGTCTCCTTGGCTAAGTTTATTCCCAAGTATTTAATTCTTTTGATGCCATTGTAAATGTAATTTTTAAAAAATTTCCTTTTCATATTGTTCATAGGTAGATTGTTCATTGTAAGAAACACAACTGAGTTTTGTGTGTTCATTGTCCTATAGCTTTGCTGAATTCATTTATTTGTGCTAACAGTTTTGGTGGGGGGTGGGACAGACTCTTTAGAGTTTTGTACATATAATGTCATCTGCAAACAAGTAATTTTACTACTTCCTTTTCAATGTGGATGCTTTTTACTTCTTTTTTCTTGCCTAATTGCTCTGGCTAGGACTTCCAGTGGTAGGTTGAATAGAAGTGGAGTGAGTGGGCACTTTTATTTTTTTTTGCTCTTACAAGAAAAGCTTTCCATTTTTTACTGTTGAGTATGATGTTAGCTATGGACTTTTCATATGTGGCCCTTATCATGTTGAGGTAGTTTCCCTTCTATTCCTAGTCTTTTTTAGTGTTTTTCTCATGAAAGGGTGTTGAATTTTTGTCAAGTGGTTTTTCTGCATCAATTGAGATTGGGATTTTTTTTGTTCATTTTGTTGACCAGGCATTTTTATGAAACCAAATTATATAGAAATTGAGAGGTGAAGCTGATGAAGCTTTGTTAACCTTTTAGGGAACTGGCTTATTGGAAGATGGACATTTTGACATTAATATTAGAGGAGACCTAAATAGTAGGTCCAACTCTGGCAAAGACCCACGACTCCTTTCCCCTGTTAAATATTTTCTTTGTATTTCTCCCATAATTTCCCATTATGTGTTGTGCACAAGTGGTAAATATTAATTGGTTAATGAACTATTTGAACCTCCTTTTAAGTGTGAGGATTCATACTGCTAGTAAGAAATACCCTTTCAAATAAGTGGCGAGTCAGTCGGAGTGGGGTAGAGAGCACTGTTACAGTCAGCTATGGAAATCAGGGTTACAGCTCAGTATTCTGCAGCAGGAACATTGACAAGTAGTCATTTATTTTATTTCCATGAGGAGTCTGAGATTTTTTAGTTAGGAAGAATGAAATGTTAATAATCCAAGTCTGGATGAAATGTTAATAATACCTGGGATGATTTGCTTTGAAATAACCTTGTGGGAATGAGAGAGGGGAAGGGGGAAAATGAAACATGAGTGATTAAGTTATTATATATCCTTTGTACTTTTGTATCTGTTTGGATATTTTCATAATAAAAAGTTCAGAAAAGAAAATGTAAATAAATGATGGTGCAGTTATATACTGAAATATTATGAAGCCATTATAATAACACTTATGAAGAATTTTAATGATGTGGTATAAGCAAGAAAACAAGAAGTCAACTTTCTAATATGATGTATGTATACTTGCACACTCAAATATTTGTACAGAAAAAATATTTGAAGGAAATAATTACCCATGGTTATCCTCAGTTGGTGGGATTATGGGCAATTTTCTTTCTCTGTATCTTCCAAACTTTCTACAGTGAGCAAGAGGAAAACATAATCTCTGAAAAACTTTTTGAAAGAAAGGAACCAAATCTTTTTTAGTGTAAATTGATGAAGCATTTGCTCCAATTATCTACTTTCCATTAAATTGCTCTGGTCAGTGATTAGATAAATGCCTGTGTGGTTACTAATCTTGAGCTGTGGACATGTTTTCAGCCGGTATGTCCCTGTTCTCTGCCCTGGAATCTTGTCTTTGCTTGGGTGTGTGCAGGTGAGGTCATGGGCAAAAAGCAGTCGCCACCACCAGTTCCCTCATTAACTTCTGTTAGACATGTTCCTTTTAACATGAATTTCCATCTGATTTTAGTGAGCTGGACATGATTTCCACGAGGGTGATGGACATTAAGCTTCGAGAAGCTGCAGAAGGCCTTGGGGAGGACAGCACAGGTAAGGCCCTCACTCCCCGGCTCTGGAAGAGCCTTCGTTGGGTTGCAGAGCATGGAGAGGGGCTGATGGAGCCAGGCCTTTGTGTGGAGAGTGGAAGTTCAGTCCACAGTGTGTTTAGACACCCCAAGTTCTCTCACACTGACTGGAGAGCACATCCAGATTATTGAAGGCCAGATTATCAGGGCAGTGCCCAGAGCATCTTTGCTTCTCTGTCCATCACAGGGGATTTTAAAGTCATTTTCCTCATTCCGTGAGGTAACATGGTCCCGTGTTTAGCTGACTTGAAAGCAAAGCAAGAATGATGCAATGCAATCATTTATCTTCTAAGAACATCCAAAGGATCAGTAAGAGGTTGGGCAAAGAATAAGATGGCTTGCTCTTTCAAAAGAAATAATTTTATCAAAAGAGAGCCTTTGATCCCTCCCTTTTATGGCTTTTATTCAACTTCAGGAGACCTTTATTACACCTTTTACAGAGCTAAATTCTAGGCCCATGATTGATCATCTCATTATATATTTTAAGAGTTACCCAATTATGTGACTGATTCACTGTTATCAATAGATTGCTCTTTATGTCTTCATAGAGATGTAAAATAACATTAAGAAAACACTGATTTTCCCACAATGCACCTTTCCCATAGGTTAGGTATTTATACTCACCTTATTTCAGTAATAAAGGTCTCCATCTCTCTTGTTTAAAATCAAAATGCCAGGAATGATTTTCTTTGATATAATTCAGGGGGAACAGCTTCTAATAATATTAAATCCTAGCTGCTTACCCTTATCTTCAGATAACTTATTTCATTGAAGACTATTTCATGTATTATAGATAGATTTTTCTTATTATTCCATATCAGAACTACTGTTCCTCTATCACATTTCAATAGATAACAGATAAACTCAAATATAAGATGAGATTTAAAAAATTCACCCCTGAGAGAAGACAGTGCAGCATGGAGAAGACAGTGACTCTATAACATCTTACTACGCTGACAGACAGTGACTGCAACAGAGGGGGTGAGGGCTTGATAATATGAGTAAATGTTGAAACCACTGTGTTGTTTATGTGAAACCATCATAAGATTGTATATCAATGATACTTTAATAATAAAAAAGACAATATAGGTAATATAATGTGTTTATGTAAAAAAAAATTTTAACTATATAAATGCTTGGAAAATATTTGGAAAGATACAGACCAAAGGGTTATTAACCTGGTCAGCCACAGGGAAAGGAATGGGATGGGATGGGGGAACAGATAAAAGAAACTTCTTTCTTCCAGAAATTTATTTGAATTGTTACAGTTAGCATGTATATATGTAAAATTTTATAATTTTTAAAATTACTTTAAAACTTTTAAAAATTGCTCAATAAATAATTTCTAAATTAAAAAGAAAAATTAACCCTGAGAGAACAAATGGAATTTCAAAATTTCACATATTATGGGACACTAAATTATTACTGATTTGAAGCAAGAAGATACCATCTGAAGAATTGTTTCATTAGTCTGAGGCAGTATATGTTTCATCAGTGCTAGTTTTGGGTATTTCCAGAGTCACTATGAAGAATCAATCTTTAAAAAGAAAAAGAGAAACTAAGTATCTTTTTTCCAAGCAATAGTGAGCTAAGTTATTGAGAGCAGTCCATTCCCATTTAAAATTGAAAATTCTAGATGAGAACATTCTTAAAAAATATTTTAAAAAGTAAGAAATAAGGCCAGAATTGAAAGAAAAATGGTAACCCAGAGAGGAAGTGAGTATAGAAGTCACTTTTAGCCTTCAGATCATTTGCCAATCTTGGAACTTTTTAATTTCATTTTTACATCTTCATGGGGTAGGAGGTGGGGAGAGGGTCAGATATCAATACAGGCCTATACAAAGTGGACTGTCTAATGGAAGACCCTCCTTACAATAAGCTGGCAGACCAAGGACCAGCAAAATCTGAGTTACGTGTGAACCAGACATAAATCAACCCTTTGTAGATCTGTAGTTTAAGTTTGCATTGCTTGGATCATTCAGAGAATCTCAACCCTTGAACATGCCTCGTAGTATTCCTAGAAGGGATGTGACCCAGGCACCTTGTAGAAGCAAACAGTGTTCTCTAAAGCAAGGTACCTTCTATCTCAACTTCAAATTATACAGAAAATGATATTTTCAGGTATGTAATAAATATACAGCCAGTGATAACCAGACAGATAAGGTAACAGGGCACATGAATGAAACCCAATGTTATGGGCTGCCCTGTGTTGCCCAAAATTCACATGTTGAAGTCCTAACACATAGTACCTGAGAATATGACCTTATTTGGAAATTGGGTCCTGTAGATGTAATTAATTAAGAGGAGCTCATGATGGAGTTTCACAGGCCCCTAATCTAATGTGAGTAATGTCCTTATGAAAGGGGGAAATGTGAATGCAGACACGCACTGAGGGAGAACACCCATAATGAAGACCAAGTCAGAGATCAGGATGATGCATCTCTAAGCCAAGGGATGCCAAAGGTTGCCAGAAAATCACCAGAAGTTAGGGAAAAGGCATGGAATAGATGTGTCCATCACAGCTCTTTGAAAATTTTGGATTTTTAGCCTCTAGAACTGTGAGACAATATAATTCTATTTAACCCACTTAGTTTGTGGTACTTTGTTATGCAGCCAAGCAAACTAATACACAGCAGAAACAAGAGAAATGGACATGTCCAAATAGGCATCAAATGTCAGAATTATCAAATATATACTTTGAAACAACCATGCATATACTATGGTGGAAGATTTAATAAAAGTTTGAAAATGTCTGGAAGGAGCAGGGTACTATAAAAAGTGGCATAACACCCAGCCAGTGCTATAAGCTAGAGAAAGAAATAAAAGGGATACAGAAATAAAACTGTCTCTGTTTTTATATGACATGATTATACAAAATATGAAAAAAGTACCTAGAACTCTTTAAGTTTAGCAAGATTGTGAAAGACAACATCAATATACAAGTATTTGTATATAATGCAATGAACAATTGAAAAATGGAATTTAAAAAGGTACCATTTGTAATAGCACTAAGAAAAGAAATACTTAGGTATATATCTAACCAAATATATGCAGGATCTTTATACTGAAAATAAAAAATATTGTTTAAAGAAATCAACAAAGACTTAAATACATGTAGTGATGGTATTTAGGGTCATAAATTAGGTCATGTGGGTAAGAACTCTCATGAATGAAATTAGTGCCCTTATGAGAAGAAGCCAGGGAACTACTTGCTCTCTTTCTGCACATGAGGACACAATGACCAGTTAACAGTGAGTATCCTGTGAGAGAGTCCTCAATAGTACCCCACCATGCTAGTACCCTGATCTCAACCCTCCAGTCTCCAGAACAGTGAGAAATAAATTTCTGTTATGTGTAAGCCACCCAGTGTACAGTACTTTATTATAGCAGCCTGAATGGACTAAGATTATGTTTACAGACTGGAAGAGTCAGTGTTGCTTAAAAGTCATTTCTCCCCAAATTGAGCCACAGAATAGCTAGCAGGAGTACACTACACAGTTTACAAGTCAGCTGTGAAAAGCAGGGACACAGTTAGTTCAATATTCTGTAGCAAGAACATTGATCAGTAATCAGTTATTTGATTTCCATGAAGGGTCAGAGGTTTTGTTTAGGAAGAAGCCAAATCCATATAGATGAAATGATAACTATATCTGGAATGATTTGCTTTGAAAGGGAGGAGGAGTGTAGGGGTGAAGATGAAACAATCAATCTCACAGGATATTTTTCCAATATTGACATGCTGATTCTAAAATTTACATGAAAAAGCAAAAGAACTTAGCATAGTGAAAACAGCTGAAAAAGAACAGTTGGAAGACTCGTACTACCTGATTTCAAGACTTACTGTAAAGCTATAATAATTAAGCCAGTGTGGTTATCACCAAAAGGATAGATGCATAGAGATAGAACAGAATAGAGTCCAAAAACAAACCCATATGGTCAATTGATTTTTGACAAAGATGCAATTGTAATTCAATTAAGAAAAGATTGTCTTTCCAAAAAATGGTGGTGCTAGAAAAAATTGGACATTCATATGTTAAAAAAGTGAACTTTGACATACACCTCACAGATTATACAAAAATTAAAATATATGACAGGCATAAATGTAACACTATAAAACCTTTAAAAGAAAGTATAGGTGAAATTATTTATGACCTTGGATTAGATAAGAGTTCTTAGATACAACACCTCAATCCCTAAAAGAAAAATTTGCTAAATTAAACTTCATCAAAGTTTAAAATTTTTGCTTTGTGAAAAGACACTATTAAGAAAATGAAAAGACAAGATATAGACTGGGAGAAAATATTTATAAGTCATACTTGACAAGGGACTTGCACTTAGAATTCTCAAAATTAAACAGTAAGAAAACAAACCACCCAAATAAAATATAGGCAAAAGACTTTTAAAGAAGCTTTACCTAAGAAGATGTGCAGAAATAAGCACATGAAAAGGTGCTCAATATCTGTAGACATCATTACAAATTAACACAACAATGAGATATAAACACTTCTTATAAAAAGTTATAGACACTTGTTAGAATGGCAAAACAAAAACACACTTGAAAATTACAAGGGCTGGTGAGGCTACAGGGCCACTGGAACTCTCATATTGCTGATGAGAATGCAAAATGGTACAGCTACCTCGAAAAATATTTTAGCGGTTTCTTATTAAACATACACTCCTGCAATTCCATGCCTAAGCATTTACCTCAGGGAACTGGGAACTTATGTTTACACAGAAGCCTGTAGCAACTTTTTTCATGATTGCCAAAAACTGAAAAGGACACAGATGTCTTTGAACAGGTCCATGGTTAAATAATGTCTGTCCAGTCAGCAGCAATAAGGAGCAAACTATTGATCAAAACAGTAACACGGATGAATCTCTAATGCACTGTGCTGAGTGAAAGAAGCCAGAATCAAGAGGATACATGCTGTATGAATATATCTGCATGACATTTTAGAGAAGAAAAAACTATAGAAACAGAGAACATATTGGTGGTTTCCAGGGGCTACCTAGGGGAGGGGCTTGGCTACAAGAGGGAAGCGTTGGTACAGTCCCGTACCTTGGTTTTGGTGGTGTTTATACAACTCTATGAAAATCAAAAAGAATAAACTTTACTGTTTGTAATTTTAAGAATGTTTTTAAAATGATATGCCATATTTGAAAAATGATCAAATGGATTTTCTAGAAATAAGCATAACTACTACACTTGAAAATTCAGTGGATGAGTTTAACAGCAGATTATATCTGCTCAAGATAGATCACAAGAAAGTATACAGAATGTAATATAGAATGGTAAAAGGATGGAAAATACAAAAGAGAGAGGACAAGAAGCATAGAGATCAGGGGAAGGGCATAGCATACATGTGAGCACAGCCTGAGGAGAGGAGAGCTGACATTTGCTGGAATTGATTAAAAAAAAGAAAAGATTACCCATTCATGGGTTTAAGAAACCCAGTGAATCCCAAGAAGGATAAATAAAAGGAAATCCTTAGAGACTGTAAATGTAGAAAACCTGAGACAAAATGAAAAATCTTAAAATAATGCTGAGAAAAAGACAGATTACCTTCAAAGGAGCAAAAAACTGATGGCTGAACTTCTCAGCCACACCATAGAAGCCACAAAACCGTGAAATAATGTCTTCGATATTGAAACAGTAACTTAGAAAAACTGACTGCCAACCTAGAATGTTATACCTAAGAAAAATACATGTCAGAAATGAAGGAGAAATAAATGCATTTTCAGATAAACAGAAACTGAGTTTGTCACCAGTAGACTCACACTAAAGCAGATTCTAGGGGAAATCTGCCTTCCGGCAGAAGGAAGACCCTCCTAGCTGGAAGGTCCAGAACACAAGAAGGAATGAAGAGCAAAGAGAATGAGAAACAAGTGGATACATCTAAATGAATGTGGAATTGTATCTTCTGGGCTTTTTAAAGATCAGAATGAAAACACTAGTGCATAAAAATAGTATTGAAGTGTTCTAAATTCCTTGTTCTGTCCCATAATAGAATAGGTAGTATACTTTCTAGGGTAGTCACTGGAAGAACAGAGATTCAAGACCATGCTCATAAACTAGTAGTGAGAAAATAAGGCATAATTTTAAAAAGTCAGTTAATCCAAGACATGGCAAGAAAGGAGATTAAGAAAAAGCATATAAAATAGCAGACTTGTCCTTATTAACATACCGTTAGTACAGTAAATGCAAGTAGGCTAATTACATTAATTGTTCAGTGAGAAGTTAAAGACCATCAGACTGAATTTCTAAAACTAAATCTTAAGTGTAAGGATTCAGAAAAGTTTAAAAGAATAGAGGAGAGACAGAAAGACAGGACACGTCTATGAGAGAAAGGCACTGGTAAAAAAGAAAGAGAGAGAGAAAGCAAGCAAGCAGGAAGAATGGAAAGAGAGGCTAGGAAAACATGGACCTTGCCAACACTGAGCAAAAGGGAGCTGGTATAGCTGTGTTAATAGCTGTCAAGATAAAATTTAAGGCAAAAAGCGTTACTAAAAATAAAGAGGGCCATTGCACAAAAGGTTCAATTCCACAGCAAGATAACAATTGTACCTTACTATGCACCATCATAATGTCAAAAGTTATAGAGTAGAAATTGACAGGTAAATAGAATCTGCAGTCAGTGAGTTCTTTTTAATACATCTCTATCAGTGATTGATTGAACACATGTCTTTAAACATTAGTAAAGATACAAAGTGTTTGGATGACACAATTAAAAAGAAAAAGGCCTTGCTTGTCCTATTTGATGTCCTAATTATAGGACGTTAAAGAAAATACATTATTTTCAAGCACACTAGGAACAGTCACAGATTTTTGGTAAGCCATAAAGCAGGTCTCAACAAACCTGAATAGATACAAATCATACAGAGTATATTCTCTGACCACAGTGCCCTTCAGCTGGAAATCAATTACAGAAAGATAAGAAAATCCCCAAGTGCTTGGGAACTAAGACATACTTTTCTAAATAACCAATAGGTCTAAGAAGATACTATAATGGAAATTAGAAAATATTTTTGACCAAACAGTAATGAAAATACTATGTGTCAAAACATGTAATGCAGCTAAAATAGGGAAATTTATTGTCTTAAACGTGTATATTATAAAAACAAAAATCCTGAAAGTTAATAAGCTAAACAAGTATGCATCTCAAGAAGTTTAACAAGATAACAAAGTAAACCTGAAGAAAATGAAAGGAAGGAAAGAATAAAGATAAGAACAGAAATAAATACCTTGAAAAATAAACATTACGGTAGAGAGAATAAGGCAAAACTGGCCTCAGATGCAATAGATCAGGGAAAAAAGAGGAGGCACAAAGAATTCACATCAGGGCTGAGAAAGGGGGCTTTTATTACAGATAGTGTGGGTGCTGAAATCAGAGGATATTAGTATATGCCAGTAAACTTGAAAATTTGGAAAAAAGAGACAAAGTCCCAGAAAAACATAACAGGTTTAAGAGGTATAAAACCTAAGTAGTTCCTGTAAATAGTTCCTGTAACTATTAAATAAATTGAATTTTAAAGTCTAGCAGGTGAAAAAACATAACCCTAACAGGCCCCCAGGGGAGGCTGGCTCACCACTGAAGCCAATCAGAAGTGCTGGGAGGCTCAATTCCGGGTGTTTGTAGCCGCGCCCTTCAACCTGAAGCAGTGACTTGGTTAGTGAGGCTGCGTGTTTGTGCAGACCTTCAGGCTTGTGTACATGTTTGTCAACTAGGCAAAGGCCAGATGGTGTCCTGGCAAATGCAGAAAACTCCTAAGGCTCTCTCAAAATAATAAACACTCCTTGAGAATGATCAGTTAACGACATAAACATTTTGTGATTATAAAGGTGAGGAGCCTTCCACTCAAAGTTAAGAAAACTTGACTGTAAAACTGATTTCCCTTTGGGCAGGGATTGGCCCCACCTAAGGTAATGTAGGAACTCCAACTAGAGTAATCCTAAATAGTTCTCCACATTAAGGCAAGATCATATAAACTTCCCAAGGGGTTATTAATATAATCAAAATGTAAGGATCCTGTTGTTTTTTTAAAAAAGGAATTTGGCTTACAAAATTATTTGTAAAACTAACAAATCATTTTAGCAAATTTTCAGGATATATTAGCATCCTAACAATTTATGATGTTGCATCCTTCTATTATTAGTTTTCATGAAAATTTGGAAGAAAGGAATGAACAAACTTTGCTGGGCTGTTTGTGTGAAATCACGAGATCCTGCATATGACAGAATTTGTAGGTGAAGATGAAGGAGGCAGAGAAGAGATCACAAAATGTTTAAAGGAAGCATGGCAGAATCAAGCTCAGTGCTGTCCCCACCATTTGGTGGGTTTTCTCACTGAAAGTCCATCAAGGCGCTGGGCAGTCCAGCCAGTGCCTTTTGCCCATGAGGCTGGGACTCCCCTGATTGTCTTTGGTGCTCATGTCCATACTAAATGAAGCACTTGAGGATTATTTTGAAAAATAATTTGAGTTATCACATGGCCTTTACTGCATTAGGACTGTTGACTTTTTTGCTTTTGACTACATATATCTTAAGGATTAGAACTTGATCTCATTTATACAACGGAATGTTACTCATCAGTTTAAGAAAAGAAAAGCAACACATACTTATGCATGCATCATCATGCAAAATCACACAAAATCTCAAAGGCAGTATATGGAATGAAAGAAGCCAGAAGCAAGAATATATACTGTATGAATCCACTCATACAGTATGTGCTGTTTGAATTCAAGGCTTGGCAAAACAAATGTGTGGTAATAAAAATAAGAGTGGTTACATCAAAAACAATAAACTATTTTACCCAGGAAGTAAAAGATCTGTTTAAAAAACAAACAAAAATACTTGATTTCAACTGAGAGGAAAGTTGGTGTGTTTTGATCCTGTGATTGTGCTCCAAGGCTTTCCTAGCTCTTTTATTAACGGTCCAAAAATAAGCAGGAATCAAGATGTTTTAGGGTGTACAAAAACAGTACACTGTGTTTCATGCATAGAAATCTTGCTTTCACTTCTTGTGCACAAATCACACATGCTTGGTAAGTACTCATATACGTTCTTTATGCACAGGAAAGAAAAAATCCAAATTCAAAACATTTAAGAAGTTCTTCGGGAAAAAGAAGAGAAAGGAATCCTCTCCTTCCACAGGAAGTAGCACCTGGAAACAAAGTCAAGCAAAGAGTGAGGTCATTGCCATCGAGTCAGGGCCAATGGGCTATGACTCAGAGGATGAGCTCGAGTAAGTTACCTTCTACAGCCTTTGGGCTTATGTGCCCAGTAAGCAGGAAGGGGCATGGTCCCTTCGTTTTGGTAATTTGCTGGATGTCTGAACCTACTCTTCTAGGTAATTCCATTGGAGGTTCTTCCATTGAAACTGTGTGTTCTGTCTTTCCATATAGGGATGGAGAAAGTTGGGGGAAGAAACATTATCAGGTACCTGCTATGTGCCAGGTGCTGTATAAATGAAAATTTACACTAACTCTGGGAGGGTGGGTAAGGTACACCATTTTATAAATGAGCAAACCAAGCTTTAGAGAAGTTGTGGAGAACTTGCCTGATGTCCCACAGCTGGAAGTGGCAAGATTAGCATATAAACCCTGGTTTAATGTGACTCAAAACTCTTTCAAGGACCTGGATATTACAGTGGAGAAATACACCTCACTAACCCTTAACTTTGAGTTGTCTAATGAGAAAATTTTCTATTACAGAAGGGGTTAAAGGGTGGGCTTCTTGCTGGCAGTATTAGAAAAATCATCCAAAAATATTGTTAGGAAGGACAGAGCCAATCAGGATGAAAATTTGGGGAAGTCTAGTGAAGAAATCCTTGTTCTTGTAATTTGTACTTTATCAAAATATGATTATAATACATATGATTATTCCAGTTTACTCATTTCTGTGAGTAAAAAGAAAAACAAAACAGACTTACTGTCATGCCAGTTTTTATATTTTCTTTTAAACAACGTTGGACCCTTAATTTGAGGATGAAACCAGCCCACGCTGCATGGGGTCACAGGCTTCAGCATCCCAATGATTTTACCTGTTGCCCCCCTCCACCCCCATTACGTCTCCTGGCCTGTTTTGAAAGGCGTAGAACTGACATTGACCACTTGGTGGCACCAAACGACTGCAGAGCAAAGATTCGAGTTTTTTCTTCGGTGCTAGCGGGGAGCCAGGGATGGAACCACAGGGCACCTTGTGAAGAGCAGAGGGTACAGGCTGCACATGTATTTTTCACGCCTCATGCTCCACTTGGGGAGCAAGGGATCATTTTGATGCTATTGCTAATTATTGCATGTCTTTACTGGGCCACCCACTCACCCCACCCATCTCCTGTCTCTAAACTGGAGCACCCAGGGATCCCTCCCACCACGGGACTGCAGCCTGGCAGGAGGGGTGAGCCAGGGTGCAAGGACCTGTCCATGTGTCCATCTCCTATCACCGGAGCCCATGGAAAGTGGAGTCAGTGTCCCTTTTATCTTTCTATTCCCAGCACCTAGCTGGAGCTTGGTCCTCAGTTACTGGGAAAAGTCTCCTGGAATAATGCTAGGAAAGGAAGCTCAGGGTGGGGTATGATGAGGTCCAGGAAGAGCAAATAATGTGTGTAGAGAGCCCACAGAGGATGAAATAGACCTTCTTTTCTCTCTTCAACTCTATTGAAAGACAGTTGACATATAACATTGTGGAAGTTTAAGGTGTACAACATGTTGATGTGATACACTTATGTATTCCAAAACGATTATCACCATAATGTCAGCTGACACATGCTTTATGTCACTTAATTACTGATTCTTGTGGTGAGAACATTGATGATCTACTCTCTTAGCAATTTTCAAATACATAATGCAGTATTATTAACTGTAATAACTGGGCTATACAAACGGTAGGTCCCCAGAATTTATTGATCTTGTAACTGCAAGTTTGTACACTTTGACCATTTTCCCCCATTTCCCCCACCCCCAGCCCCTGGTAACCACTAGTCTACTCTGTGTCTATGAGTTATTCTGCATGTAAGTGAGATCTTACAGTATTTGTCTTTCTGCCTACCTGATCTCACTTAGCATAATGCTCTCAAGGTTCATCCATGTTGTCACATATGGCAGGGGATCCTTTCCCATGACTAAATAATATACCACTGTATTTTTCTATCTATCTATCTATCTATCTATCTATCTATCTATCTATCTATCTATCTATCTCACATCTTATTTACCCATTCAGCCACTGATACCCTTAGGTTGTTTACATATTTTGACTATTGTGAATAATGCTGCAGTAAACATGAGGGTGCAGATAGCTCTTTGAAATCCTGTTTTCATTTCCTTTGGATATTATACACAGAGGTGGGATTGCTGGATCACATGGTAGTTCTATCTTTAATTCTCTGAGGAACTTTCATATTTTTCTCCATAGTCACTGCACCAATTTACATTCCCAATAACAGTGCAGAAAATTTCCCTTTTTTCCACATCCTTGCCAACACTTAGCTCTAATTGTTTTGATGATAGCCCAGAGGTGAGTTGGAGTCTCATTGTGGTTTTTATTTGCATTTCCTTGATGGTGAATGATGTTGAGCATATTTTCATGTACCTGTTGGCATTTGGATGGTCTTCTTTGGAAAAATGTCTGTTCAGTTCCTCTGCCTATTTTTTAATCAGGTTGTTTGAGTTATATGAGTCCTTTACAGATTTTGGATATTAACCCCTTATCAAACATTTGATTTGCAAATATTTTCTCCCATTCAGGAAGTTGCCTTTCATGTTGTTGACGGTTTCCTTTGCTGTGCAGAAGCTTTTTAATTTGATGTGGTTCCACTTGTTAATTTTTGCTTTTGTTGCCTTTGCTTTTTTTTGTCAAGTCCAAAATTTCATTTCCAATACTTATGTCCCATACCACCTATGTTTTCTTCTAGGAGCATTACAGTTTAAGGTCTTATGTTTAAGTCTTTAATCCATTTTGATTTTTGTGTATGGTATAATAAAATGGTCCAGTCCCATTCTTTTGCATGTGGCTTTCCAGCCTTCCCAATACCATTTATTGAACCCTTTCCCATTCCCTGTTGTGTATTCACACTGAAAGGAAGCAGGACCCTGTGAAGAAATGGCTGATCACAGGTTTCCCTGTGGTATATTTTTTGTGTATTTCCCTTCCCTGTTGTATTTTATTGGCTCCCTTGTGATAAATTAATTGACCATAAGACAGACTGTATCCTAAAGGCACTCTTCAACGTCTTTGAGAGTCTGTGCCTTCTAGATTCTGCAGTGACTTCTCATCCATCCATCTGTCACCACGGGCAGAAGAGCTCCACTTGCCAAGGCACATTATTGCCGGCAAGCCATTAAAAAGTTGATGCCCATTTATTGTGTCTCTGTGGTTTTGCTTCTTAAGTCTTTTTAATCTATAACAATTTTCCCTCCCCTTCCCCCTTTGTTTCATGTCATTGATCTGATGGAGGAAGAGGGTCATTTCCTCTACAGAATAGCCACATTCTGGATTAGCTTTCTCTTGGTATGATTAAACTCATTCATCTATTCTCTGAATTTTTTGCAAAATGTTAGATGGATCTACACATTAAATTTAGGTTCAAGATGGTATTGAGTACTTAGCGTCATATCGCATCACAAGGCACGTATTTTCTGGCTGTTCCACTTCTGGTGGTGTTAAAACTGACGAGTGGGTTCATGGGGTCTCTCTAGGGTGACCTCTCCACTAACGTTCACCTAATGGTTTTAGCACCCACTGATGACCATTGTCTAGGTCATGATTTCAATGAAAAATTGTGCTTTTCCAATTCTTTTGTTTATTCTGCATGTACTAGCTGGAATTCTTTTTTGAAGACCTTTCCTTCATCAACTCCTTGGTTGCTCTGATGTACAGTTTATTTAGGAAAGGCAGGATAATACTTAGTTCTCCTTTTATTGACCTACCTTCAGAGAAATGACCTGGTACCCTAGCAGTTTCCAATACTGACCAATGAGTGAGTTTTTCCATTTTTTCTTGGATATCATTGTGAATGTATGGACTTTTGTATATTTGATTTGCTTTAACCCATGATACTCTTTTCATTTTGGGGCTCACACACTCCCATCTTATGCTATTGGGAGTCACTTCAAATGAGCTCCTGTATTCTTTTGACATGGCCCAATTTATCTTTGAATAAATTCTTGCTTTCTTGCACAATGAGAAGTCCCAGGTTTATTTTGCACACTTCCTGCCCTAAACTTGTGATTGGCCACTTCTTCACAGGGTCCTGGTTCCTTTCAGTGTGAAATGGTTTTTAGGAACCACAGCCTGGCTGTCAATGGTTAGGATTGCTAGTTGGCTGTCACTGCACTTCCCAGTAACAACAGCTAGGAAATATTTTATTTTTTTGAGAAAAATTAAATCATTAATTCATTTGAATTTTCAGTTCAAGTTTAGTAAGGCAGAATTTTTACTTCTTTGATTCTTTATTGAATTCATTTTTCTCTGATGCAGGAAATTTTTGTCCCTACTGGTATTAGCAAAATTATTTTCATCATCATATAATATATGTTTAATAATTTCATGATCCTTACTTTCCCACAGAGGTTACATATTATAAAGATTGTTCTGAACTGTTTTATTAAATCAATATAATTACCAATAAGACTGTAAGTACAATTTGATATCTTTGGGTTTTTTTGTTCTTAGAAATATCCTGCTGTAGTTACAGAGCCAAAAGTCATGTGGACGTTGAGTTAAAATCATTTACAACCATTCTTTTCTCTGTGTGGTTGTGCCAACAACCTGATATATAATTAGGCTTATTTGTTTCTGTTGTTTTCTAGTCTTAGAGACTGTTTTATTTCCCTTTTTGATTTTTGTCTTTGGAACTATGTAAAAACCTTTGTGTAGTTTCAAAGACAAAATTGTAATACAAGTAAGCACCTTGGCACCCTGTCTCCCATCTGGTTCTATCCTTCTGCCTAAGGGCAGCCATATTTATTCATCTTGTTGTTTATCCTTCTATTTTTATTTTTTTTAATAAGCAAATATACACATTCCCATATGTCCATATGTACCCTCCTTTCCCACAGAGCTAACACACCACAAACATTGTTTTGTTCTGCACTCTCCTTTATTTTTCACATAGTGTAGTTGGTGATGCCTGTATCTTGAGATCCTCCTCACCCGTTTGGTCAGCTACAGAGTCACCAGTCTATCGCACTCCACAGTTCATCCTGATGTCTATCCACTGAGGGGCATTTGGGCTGTTCCCAGTCTTCTAGAAATGTTGCTGTAGTGAACAGCTTTGAGCATATAGCATTTTCTGTTTTTGCCAATGTATCTTTGCCAGAGGCCTTTAAACGCGGTCTCAACTTCCAGTCGCAGCCAGAGTGGTGTTTGGGCAGCACTTGTGGCCTCCAAAGTGTATGGCTGTGGCTGCACACTGTAGGAGGGAACCCAGCATCGGTGTGATCTCTGGGACAAGAGCCACCATTGGCAGGAAAGGCCTGCCTGGTTCTTTTATTAGGCTTGATTCCTTCCCAGAAATGTGAGGACACACCCTTCGAGGAGCCAGAGGTCCCCACTTGCAAACTGACTATTACAGGTAGAAAGAAGTTAGAAAGCACCCACAACCAACACAGCTTGATCTACAGTGAGAAGGGCCACATCCAGGAGGCCCTCACACCGCACAGAAGACAGGAGGCCCGGGGCGGGGTTGCGGGGGGGGGGGTCATGGTACACAGGATGTCCAGCGTCTGTGTGGACAGGCTTTCTGTCCTTTGTTATAGGGTCTCAGCCGTCTCCTTCCACCTATTGTTCAGGCAGTCACCACTGCCAGGAAAATCTAACAGCAGCTCCCACATCCTCTTAGGACATTTGTGAGTGTCCTGTGTAGTCATTTCCAGATTGGAGCCTTGAGCTCAGGGCTGGGTAAGGGGCTGGGATGGTGGTGAGGGGAGGGCCTGCCATCTATGCTCCAGGTGCTGGGCGCACAGGTTGGATCGCATGGGTCGGCTCAGGTAAAGAAAAAACGGTTGGCGTGCAGGTTTCCAGCTCTCATTTCAAGCCCAGTAGTGGACGTGTGTTTCGGCCTCCTTGTGAGGCTGCCCCATCAGGCAGGCCCTCAGCCTGCTGTGCAGACTCAGCCTCCTGCTCACCAACGGGCTGTATGTTTGCCCACAAAGAATGACCTCACCTTCCTTGGGCATCCACAACGATATCCTACAGCCCTGCCAGCCAGCCCAGGCCTTCTGCCAGCCCTTCTTTTCTGCGAGCCTGCTGTTTTAGACCTCACACCTCATCAGACCTTGGTTTTTCCATTAATAAAAAGAATTCACACAGACTTCAGGTCTGCAAGGGAAATTCCTATCTCTACAGTGCTCTTAATAGCTGACTGCGTATTTGATGGGGGGAGATAAACTGAAATCAGAGGCAGTTAAAAAATAAATGCTGCCGAAGGCTTGTTGTATGATATGTCATCAGCCCACAGCCCCATTCACCTGAGCACCCCGGGTGACAGATGGCAGGAGCAGAGTTTCACAGTACCTCTTTTGTCCTAGGGAGTCGAGGGGTGCACTGGGCAGCCGGGCCCTCTCACATGACAGCATTTTCATTCCGGAGTCAGGACAGGACCCTGCTCGGCCTGTGCGGGTGTTTTCCCAAGAAAATGTGTGTGACCGGATTAAAGCTCTGCAGGTAAGCTTTCCCTTGGCAGTGGTACTCGGTATGTGTGTCAAAGATGAATTGAGGTTTTTAAGTTATTTTTGCTTGGTTTATTCAACACATGTTAAAGGATAATTGTATGTGCATCACAATTCTCCTGAGGCACACTACGTTAGTTACAACTGCATCTGGACTCATTCTACGTTATAACCACTCATTTTCAACATGAAAGCAAGAGAGCTGGTGGTGGACATTCTTTCAGTTCTGACTGCACTAGGCAGGGCATTGAAAGTTGCTCCTGAATGAATGACTGAATTGAAACAGGAAGATTTGTTGATACAGGTCAGAAAACAAGAGCAAATGTTCTTTATTCCAATCTAGTTAAAAATACAGTGTAATGTGAAAATGGGGCCACCACCTCCTCCAGGGAGCCTTCCTGTCAAACGAGGAGATGACGCTGGTATGAGTTCTGAGGACGATGGGCTGCCCAGGAGCCCCCCAGAGATGTCCTTGCTGCATGACATTGGTTCCAGCACAACCATAAAGGCAAGTGCAGCCTGTACCCCCAGCCCCCCAGCCCCCATCGCCCTCTGTGCGCCCACCACCATGGGCAGTCGGGGCTAGTGGCCCCTGCACGTTCCCCTAACGCCCCTGTGGGTGGGTGTGGCCATGCTCACTGCAGACAGGAGGCGCTCCAGAGCAGTTCGGGTCAGAGCGTCTCGTGTTTGGGCTTGGGCTGTGTTTACGCTCATTCTTTGAGCAGAAATTCAGGTTTGTCGGGAGATGTGGTTTTGGTGGCATTTTTCATGATGGTTATAGGTCTGATATGATCAACCCTATACCTTGTTTTTCCTGTCTGAGCAGATGACCAGCTGTTGTCTGTTTCCTGTTGTCATGACTCTTGGCTGGAGGAAGAAGGGAGCAGTAAACATGCATGAACCCACCTAGGCTCCCGCATCTGGGTTCAGGACCGTGAGAACCTGGTGGTGGAGGGGGAGAAATGTGAGGCTTGGTGCTCCTAAGCAGGGCCCCAGGGGAGGTGTCACAGGTGTGGCAGGCAGAAGAGGTGCTTGTGACCTGAGCATGGCAGGGGGTCTCATCCTAGATACCACCCTCCCCCATTAGAATCTGTGGAGCAGAACTGAGCTCTTCCTCACAGATAAACAGAGTAGCTCATGGTGCCACCAATTTAAGCCCCTACAGTGTACTTTGTACAAACGATCACTTTTCTCTGCAGATGAGCCTGTCTGAGGGGTGGATAGAGGTGGAGTTTTCCATGTTATGCTGACACTTGAAACCAGACAAAGGCTAGAGTCCATTTCCCATAGCCACACCCTGCGCCTTGGAGCAACACTTGTGCCCTGGCCTGGGGCCAGTCCTAGCGAGAGTTGGGGGTGTCACTGTGAATCACTGTCTCTCAGCAGATTCTGTACTGCTCTGAAATATGTCCTGTTGTCACTTCAGTTTAGACACCCAGAAGCCCCCCTGCAAAGGCAGGGAGAGGGAGGGCTACCAGTTTGTGTGCAGCTTGGGTGCCCAGAGCCCATGAATGCATGGCAGAGGAAGGGCTGGGGACACTGGGGGCAAATAAGCCCCAGGACTGGGGCTGCCCACAGGGTGGCTAGAGCATTACTCTCTTCAGGTGCACCTGTCCCTGTTTGCTCCACAAGCAAGTGGGCTACACACACCTGCTCTCCCACCTCAGGGAGGAGGAAGAGAAGGCAAAGGGGATGGCCTGGCCCATTTCCTAGACTCCAAGCCAACCCTGTACTCCTCCACACCTTAAACACCAGGGGGAGAGGTGACAGGATCATGGCTGCCAACAGTGTAATTAACCAAGTGACAGAAACATCTTTGCACCTCAGATGGGCAGCTTCAGGGTCTCCAGGCTCAGGATGTGATTTTGTATGTTTCCGGACCACGAGATGGGGAGATGCCTCCAGTGAGCCATCCTGCAGTTCTCTGGGACAGTACAGAACAGATGGTTTATAACCCTGCTCATCAGGGAGTGAACCCAGCTCCAAACCTGCAAAGCACCACAACGCACACCCCTCCCGTGGGAGCCCTAGTGGGACTATCACAGGCACAGGGCTGATCTCATCCTTCTCAACATCCCTACTATGGTGCTTATGTTATTTTTTTTTAATGTTCTGAGATTTTATCAATTACTGGGTAATATGAACACACCACTAGCTTCATAGGAAGCCAAAATTTGAGCTGCTAAGGCTTAAAAAAATAGATAACTTTATCATCATGGTTTTGAACACAATGATGAAATTTGTGCCCTGAAAGTTTTTTTGTGTACAGTGGGCCTATTCAGGGGGGAAACAATGCACCTTTTAAAATGTGTTTATGTAACACATGGCATTTGATACAGTGGAGCTTTAAATCCCACAAGGATGGGGCTGTGAACAGCTTAATTTTTTTTCTATTGTGATGCCTTACACAGGCCCATGTGCTTGGTAGAGAAACTTAATGAAGATTTGTGAAAACAAGGTCTTCAGTAATGTATATTTGATGCCATTGCCAAGGTGATATTTCCTGACATAGAATGAGTTTTTCAGGAAATACATGGAATTATTATTATTGTTAAAAAATTTCATTAACATGTCAGGTAACAACTGATGAAACATTATGTTTTGATTTTTAAGTTAAAATGACATGTAACTAAGTCATGTTCTACGTTTCCTGCCATTAAGAAGGAAAACCTGGGGAGAGAGCGACTCACTGGCAGCTTTCTCTGGGCGATGAGGGAAGGTGCCCAGTGGAGGCCATGCGGCTCTGGCAGCAAATGAGGAAATGCACCCACCACCATGGGGTGGGGCCCTGGCAGGTTTGGTACCTCTAGGGGTCCGGGTCCTCAGAGGAGATTAAATGAAGTCAGGTAGGTCAGTGCCTCCCCTTCCCTCAAAAGGAAGGATCAGCCAAGGGCAGGTAGCATCTTCACCCCAGAGTGGGCCCACCACACCTGCTTCCGGTGTGTAGGCTGCTCCTGCGGGCACCACCCTCCACCCACTCCTCAGTGACTGAGCCCCTCTTTGAGGAAAAACACTGTAAAGCAGCTGGCACCCAGGGTCACCCCCCCAAAAAGACTCTGAACCCCAGGCCCGTTGAGCCACATTCCCAACAATTTCAATTTTTAAATCATTTACTTCAAAACTCACCCAAAAGCAGAGATTTCTGGAAAACTTGGGTGGCCAGGAGCAAGCAATACAAATGCAAGTGCCCCAGATGCTGCCAGCTGCATATAAAAGCTCAGGGACCCCACCCCACCTGATATGGCTGCTTCACTGACCAGGGCTGGAACTCCTGGTGCTCCTCGCTCATGAAGGTGTTGATCTTTCCAGGGCCCAGGATCTCTGAGGATGACAGTGAAGACTGAGCGGTGAGGGTTCAGGTCCCTAGCAGGCTGATCAGAGGGGACATCCGGCTGGGGTTGTATGGGGACAGCGCTCATTGTTCAGAGCATCAGGGAAGTCAGGACCCTTGCCAGGGTCCCCTAGCCTAGGGGCCAGAATGAGCCTGAGCCTAGGACCATCTGCTCAGCAAGGTGACCCAAGTGAAAAGGAGGTGGGGAATGTTTGTCCTTTGGGTTTGCAGAGCAGGAACCCAGGCTCATGTTGTCACAGAAGTGATGGTTCTCATTTGTGGAGTCACTGCGTTTGCAAAGCGGGGTGTCTTATCTGTTCTCTCGAGTCCCAGACACTAAGAAAAGCAAAAAACAAAATTGTACCAAGTGTTTATATACATTGTTCCTCTAGACAAGGATGAAAATGAAGGAGTCTGTATTACTTTGAAATGTACCCATCTGGCCGGTGACCCTTAAGGAGGACTACCTGGGAAAGGTGTCACCTGTCCAGTCAGAGGTGACTTCCTGAGTCATCAGCTACAAAGTGGAAGGCAAAGCCACAGGCACAGAGGAAGTCAGGAGTCCTGTGGTTTGTCTTAAAAATGATTCTTATGCTTTATTCCCATAAGAACCTGAGTAGCTAAAACAAGGGAACTAAATAGATCATGTCCACTTATAACCTTTTACTCCTTGTTTTAGTGACTGTCTTGTCCCAGTTGGCAGGAATAAGCCTTATACTGCATTAGAAAATGTAAGGGACCTGTAGGTTACCGGGAAAATACCTTCCTCTCTGAGGCAGTTTCCTTGCAGGGAGCAGTGGTGTGTCAGAGCTGTGTCGCTCTCAGGGTCATCTTCTGGCTCCCATCTAGTTCAGGAGGCTGCTGACACCTGTGCTGTGTGGGCTGTAGGGTTGTGGGAAAGAAACTTAACAAGACCACCCCCCCATGCCCCAGGAGCCCCCTCACTGCCTGTGTCTTGTTCACTGCCTCCTTGCTAAGGACACCGTTGTCATGAGAACTTATTAAATCATTGTGAGGCACAAAAAATTGCTTTCTTAAATTAAAATATAAACTTGACACCACCTCACACCCATTAGGATGGCTACAAAAAAAACCCAGAAAATAACAATTGTTGATGAAGATGTGAAGAAATTGGAACCCCTGCACACTATTGGTGGGAATGTAAAATAGTGCAGCTGGTATGGAAAACAGGATGGACGTTCCTCAAAAAGTTAAAAATAGAACTACCATATGATCCAGCAATGCCACGTCTGGGTATGTACCCAAAAGAATTGAAAGCACGTTCGTGAAAAGACAGTTGTACCCCATGTTAGTAGCAGCATTATTCACAGTCATTAAAACATGGAAGCAGCCCATATGTCCACCAGCCAAATGAATGGATAAACAAAAGGTAGTCCATACATACAATGGAATATTATTCAGCCTTACAAAGGAAGGAAAGTCTGACACATGCTACAACGTGGATTAACGCTGAGGACATGACACTGAGTTAAATGAACCAGATATAAAAAGGCAAATATTGTATGATTCCACTTAATGTGAGACACCTAGAGTGGCCAAATTCAGAAAATAGAGGGGTGGTTGCTAGCAAGTTGGGAGGCAGGAATAATGGGGAGTTAGTGTTTAATGGGGATGGAGTTTCAGTTTTATAAGACGAGAAGCTCAGGAGATGGATGGTGGTGATGGTTGCACAACAACATGAATGAACTTAATGCCACTGAACTGCAGACTTAAAAGTGATTAAAGTGGTACATTTTGTTATATGTATTTTCCTACAATAAAAAATTTGGAAAATAAAAAGTATTGGGGAAAAAATGTAAACTTGACACTAATATTGAGCACGATGCTGGTGTAGAAAGTTCTGTTTGTTTGTAGGTGGCAGGTTGTAACTAAAACCCAGTGTGTCCCAGATTCTCTGCACCTTGCTCCTCATTTGGGCTGCATGTGCTCATGGGTGCACAGTGGGCGTCCCTTCCCTTACTTTATCCTCATAAATGTCGTTGCAGGGGAACCCACTTAGACCTCACTCAGTGAAGGAGCTTGGCCAGCAGTGGGCAGGTATCAGGATGTTGCCGTTATTTTTCCATGTGTCTACCAAAAATCCCCTTCTTCCCTGGCAACACTTGGCTGACTGTCAATCTATTTTACTAGTGTAACCTAGTAAAATATTTGTAACTTAACAAATGTTAACTGAAAGCCAGGTTTCTCCAAGAGGACACAGGAATATACAGAAACCTAGAATGAACAAATGCATTGATGCAGTGGAAGGTTGGGTAGCAGGCTCAGGACATCCTGTGCCCCAACTGGTAAAATCACACCTCTGAGCCACCGTCTTGGCTTCCAGAAACAGGGCCACGCCTGGAGGAATCAGGCTGTTCTGTCTCATCAGAGAAAGTAGCTCCTGTGTGAAGCGCCTGTGCGAGCTACTATAGGGGGGTGAAGGCAGGGTTATCCTGCCAAGAGGTTTCCAGAGGCTGGCGCCACATGGAAAGCTCCCAACCATTTACCTTTCTAAGGGAGTAACCTAGAACCACCCCCTGTGGAGAGGCAGATTTGAAATATGTCATCCTGTGTAAAACCCAGAGACAGCTTGGGAAGACAGAGTTTGACAAAAGGAGAGAGTTATGTTGGCTGTGCCCATTTCCTGTTGCGAAGTTAATTATTGGCATGTCTGCTCCTTGCCCCATGAAGGTCTCTCTAGTTTCCTCACTCCGGCCGCTGTCTCCAGACCATTTGAGCGATGCCACTGTCTCCCCCCGGACCTCGGACAGCAGCCTGGCGCCTGTGGCTGACTTCGACTATCCCCCAGAATTTTCCTCCTGCCTGGACAACTCTGCGGCTAAGCACAAGCTACTGGTTAAGCCCCGCAACCAGCGGTCAAGCAAAATGAGGCGGCTGTCTTCGGTAATTTGGCTTCTTCCTACACACAGAGGCAGGGTTGGCCGGCTTGGTAGCCCCCATCCCATCCACTCCACCTCTTTCCCCTTCAGGGTCACCTGCCCCCTCCAAGAATCCCCCATGGTCAGTGGGACCGTGCTGCAGGAACTGGAGTTGCTCATCTTTTTCAACATAAATTAGATCTGTCTTCCCTCTGCATAAACACCGCATTCATTCATTCATTCATTTGCTCTGCAACACCTACCAAGCCCTGCTATGTGCAGTGGGTCCACTGCCTTCCAGGTGCACTCAGTGTGACGTCCACACTCCAGGCCTGGCATGACCTGGCCCTACCTACCTACCTCTCAGACTTCCCCTTAGGCCCCCTTTCTCACTCAGCACATTTTGGCTTTCCTTCTGCTTCTGGAGTTCCCCAAGCTGCCTCTGGCCTCAGGGCTTGGTACATGCCGTATCTCCTGCCCCAGACACTCTTAGCCTTAGGGCCTCAGCTCAGAGGCTCACCGGACCGTCCTGTGGAAGGCAGCTGCAACTTCCTGTCACCACATTCACTGCCTTCATAGCACTGGCCGCACACAGAAGTGACCTTGGTAAATGCATGTGCTCACTTGTTTATTGCGTCTTCTTTGAGACCTTGTCCAGCTCTACTTCCAGCCCTAGAGCGATGCTAGTCACAGAGCCGCCATTCAGTAAACATTTGTGGGATAGATGAATGAATGAACAAAGAATGAATGAGTGGATGACAGAAGAAGCTGAAACACTAGTGCAGACACCTGCCTTGGGTGCACAGGATTGTGCTGTGTAAGGACAGACCGCCCTTGGCATGTGCGATCTGCGGTGATCATCAGCTCTTAGTTCTGGGAGCCCAGGCCTCATGTAGAGAGTGCTTTGGCTTCATAGTGCTGGTGCATCAGGGGGCTGTGCAGTGTTGTTTCCCCTCCGCTGCCTGGTGGTGCCTGCAGTGCCTCACCCCTGGAGGAGCTGAGAGCCAGGGTATGGGGCCAGCCTGGCCACAGAGAGTGACCGTGCTGAGGAGGAGGTGCTCACAGACCAACATTCTCTCCCTCCTTCCCTCCAGATAAGATTGTGGGGTGTTGATGAGGTACGCAGGAAGCTAGGTGCTTCAGCTGGAGACAGTGGGTGGGGGCCTCTCAGGATTTCAAGGGCTCCCTGGAGAGAGAGTGGGCTTTCCCCTGGGCATGTGGAAGGTACTTTTTAAACTCATGCCAGCAAGGTTGACTTTTGAGGGGACCAGTGCTGGAGGAAGAAGTGAGCTGTGGTGACCTTCAGGCTAACGTACAGGCTGGGACCTGGGCACTTGTATAAATGTTAGCACATGCGGTGCATTTACTGTTAAAGGCTTATGTGATGGGGACAGACATGGCAAAATCCAGTAACTCTGACCTCATGCTGAGTAGGGCCACAGGCCAGGAACAGAGCCAGCTCCCTTTGGATCTCAAGTCTGGGCTTGATTCCCATGGGGATGTCTTCTTCCTGGGCAGGGGGACGTGTGGCCAGCCACAGCCTGGCTGGGACTTGGTGGCAGAGAGAAGTGGGCTCATCCTCCTGGTGGAAATGCAGCTTCTCCTCTCATATCCCCTGCACAGAACTGTACCACGCTTGCTTTCTTTACTTTTGAACTTAACTCTTAACCCCATTTTTTTAGAATAACAGAAAATCTAATTTAGTCAGTCTGGCACAGTCATTTCTTAATTTAAACTGTCATTTCCATATTGTCCCTTCCTTTTTCCCTTCCCTTCTTGGGAGGGAGCAGTCATGGATACCTTAGGTTTTTGGAGCCATCCTGTATTTTCCTGACTGGGCAGAGGTGTCTGGCCAGTGGTCATCAATGTCACTGTTGGGTCCTGAGTTAGAGGCCTCTAGCCTCCAGTGTCCACAGCCCCCTTTGGTCATCAGGTCCCTCTTCCCAACCATGAGGACCTCCTGGGGCCCCGGCCCCTCTCAGGGACCAAGGTGCTTCAGATGTGCTCATTCTACTCCAAGGGTGAGGACTGCCGCCACACTGCCTGCTCTGCCTAATCCTGGGGACTGCTGTGAGGGGACAGCGAGGTCTAAGTTTGCTGTGCTTTTCTGATCCTCCATAACATGCAGTTTCTTTCTCCATCACCTGCCAGGCCTAGGCATCTTCAGAGTCTCCACTGAATCTCTTCCTACTGCTGCCCACGTTTGGTTCTCCGTCTGGGCAGGGCAGTGGTCATGGCCTGGCCAGGCATTCTCTGACTCTGTCATTAGTGCAGTGAACTCTTTACTCCACATCTTGTAGACTCTGAATTTTTTGGAGCTCCAGGGGAAAAAAGGGGATTTCTTACCTTAAAAAACCCCATCTTGCAAAGTAAAACAAAAAAATCTTGGCTATCAAGACTGTGACATTTATTACAAGTTTGAAAAACACATCCAAGAGTGCATTTGGCTGAGTCTGTCTGTCTCCACCAAAGCAGAGTTCAGGAAAGAGAAGCACACAGAAGACAGACGATGGTTGTTATCTGAGCATATTACCCCACTGTCAGAACTGTGCCCTGTGTGTGGCTCTGACGGAACACCCGGAAACATTCATGCTGACCTCTCACCACCCAGGCGGGGCCTCATCCCAACCCAGGCAGAGCCAGGAGCAGGGAATAATAACTCTGAACAGAAGCAGCATGATTCAATGACTAGCCCAAGGTCACAGAGCTGGCAGAGCTGGCAGCTGCAATTCCCAGAGCCCAGACAGAGATTGACCCCACTTCTCCACCCTGGCACTGCTCCCTGGAGGTGTCCTCTGCCCAGAGATGACAGGGACACTAACCCAAGACTCCATTTCTGGCAAGAGGAGACAGTCTCCAGCTTGGGGCAGGCTGAGCAATGGGTCCTCAACTTCCACTTCCTCAGGGGGCGCTAGGGTGTGGAGCTGCTATGAGGGGGCCAGAGAAGGGGTGAGAGGGAGACGTCAGACACAGAGTGGGCGTCCGTATGTATCCTTGCTGTACCTGGCCAGAGAGGCCGACCTAATCAGAGGCCACTTTGTTCTCTGCTCAGCGTTGGAGTCCACCCTCCACACCAGCTTTCATCCTGCCTGGCCATTCCACTCCTTGTAGCTGCCAGTGTTTCAGGCTGGGATACACCCAAGCCAAACCTGCTCCCCAGCTTTATGCTGACTTACCGTGGGTTCCAATAGTTTTAAAACATGACCCACAACCTAAAGAAGTGTCAACATCAATGATTTCCTGCAGTAGCAAAAGGCCCATTAAAGCCTTTTGAACCTATAGGTTTTGAAAATTCTGGAGATTTCTTTGCACATCTGCCTCTTTTTTAAATCCTGAGGAATAGGATTATGCATCTTGGCAAGAGCTGGCTCAGGTATTGTCACTAACATCTCAGTTGTCTCGTGTTCTGTCAGCAAGCAGATGCCAGCTGGAAAATGTTAAAATAACAACAGGAAACAACAACAAAAACCTATTGCAAACACTCCCTGAGCATATTTCCTAACAAAAGGGGAAGGAGAGAAGTGTGCTTGGGTGACAGCTATGGGACTCTTAAGTCCAATGTCATGAACTTTTTTAAAAAAACGATCAATCTCAACACCCTCAACCTTAAGGTTGTTTTCACATACTGCTTTTGAATGATTCATGATCACCTCGATTTCCTTTCCTTCCTAAGAGAGCAGGAACTGATTGTATGGTAAGGAGGAAGTTGGACTAAATCTAAATTCCAGAGACCTTTCAGAAGAAAAATGCCACAAGACAGTGTATTATTGTCAGGCCAGTAAGGCTTCAGGAGAGCAGGGAGAGCCATCAGCTTCAGGGAATAGGCAAGGCTTCTTGTCGGAGTAGAAGGTGAGACAGTTCCTAGGGGTGCTGGTAGACCACCCTGGCAGTGTGGAGGAGAGGAGCCAGCCAGTCACTCCAGCCCGGAGTCTGGCACACACAGTAGTGGGGGCTTGCCTTGATCTGAGTAGGGAGTGGGAGAATCAATTGAAGACCGGAGAATTTAGGACTTTAAATTGAGCTGAAAAGTTTGGACTTTATCCTGTAAGTTGTGGTTTGCCATTGACTGTGTATGACATGATATGAACCATCTTTTAGGCAGATCAGTCTGCCTTCACTATGAGGGTGCATCCCTTGAGAGAGGGGGGGAGCATGGAGGTGGCAGACTGGCTCTGAGGCAACACAGGGTCATAGAGAAAGCACCAGCTTTTCAGCTGAGCTAAGTTCAGCCTCTACCAAGGTACGGACCTCTCTGAGCTCTCACTTCTCCAAGAACAAAGTGGGAATAATAATCCTTTCCTCACTGGGACGAAATCAAAGAGTAAATGAAATAGCAGGTGTAGGTTAAAGGCAAGGCAGACACCTGGCTGATTTTGGTCCCCTTCCCTTTGCTTTGCTCTGGAGAGTAGTGTCCTGGGCTTCTGTAGCTCAGCCACAAAAGCCTTAGGCAATATTTAATTTGAGGGCATAGCTGCCACTGTTCTGCTGAAAGCTGAGCTTGTGAGGCAAGATTCCAAGTAGGCCAGGAAGGAAGGGAATAACAAAAGACACCTGCATGTGAATGTCTACTTAAGTGCCAGCTCTAGAGACAGACCACTACGTTTAAACCATATCAAGCCCATAAAATGGGAAAGTTGTAGGCTTACTAATATCTGACATAACCATGCTGTCTTTTGTCTTTTATTTGTCCTAGCGGGCACAGTCCGAATCCCTGAGTGATCTGACCTGCACTCCAGAGGAGGAGGAATGTGATGGGAGGCACTTACCCAAGGTCGGCGCAGAAGAGAACCCGAGTTCTGGACAGCAGGATATGGTACCTGACAGGGGCCCCATGCCAGAAGGACCAGCCACCACTCTGCAATCTGGGGGGCCCCGTGCCAGACGGGCACGCTTGCAGCACTGCCCGGCACTCAGTGCCAGCACTGAAGAGGAGAGTCCCCCTGGGGACAACCCCCCCAGCCTCCCAGCCACCCCAGAGGTCACTGAGCCTATGTTCATCCCAGCCCCCTGTGCAGAGGGCCCCTGTCTGCCAGAGGACTCCCCACAGCCTAATCCTGACAGCGAGAACCAGAGTGAGGCCCTGCCTCTTGCAAGCACATGTCCGCCAGTCGAGGACACAGCTGATGAGGTGTTTTGTGCTTCTGGAGACGCTGACAGTGGATTATCTCCCCACGTCCCTGAGATGGACATGACACCTCCTGAGACCAACCCTGCCACCACCTTGGAGACTCCCTCAGGTCTAGACCCGCCACAGCAAAGTGTGCAGGAGGAGGGAGAGCCGACGCTGGAGGCGCCCGGGACAGAGGGAGCAGGGACAGAGCCTTCCGAGGCCCCCGCGGCAAGCCCCCCAGTCCCCAAGAGCTGCCTGAAGTCTAAGGCCCCGGTGGCCGGCACGCGCCTCCCCGCGCCCCCGACGCCGCCCACGGAGGAGCCCGCGCCCTGTGTCCCGGACGAAGGGGCTGCGTCCCGGGGGCGCCCCGAGGCCGAGCCCCAGCACGCGGGCCCGGCGAGCGGCGCAGTGGAGCGAGGCGGCGGCGGTGGCGAGCAGCGGGGCGCGCGGTTCTCTGTGTCGTCGGGCCGGGCGTGGCCGCGCGCGGGCGGCCCCCTCCAGCTGCAGCGCCCCCGGGCTGGCGGCTCCGGCCCTGCGCGGCTGCCCCTCGGGAGGAGCGGCCCGACCTGGCGCAGCGAGGCGGCGCTCGACGACCTGCAGGCTCCGGCCGAGCCCGACGACGGGAAGCCGGGCCCGCAGAAGCCGCCCTCCCCCTCCGAGCGCGGCCCCCAGGACTCGGGGCCCAGGGCGGCGGCGCCGGCCAGGGGCCCCCGCGTTGCGGCCGCCGGAGACCCCTGCCCGGCCGCGCGCGGGCCGCCCGCGGGTGAGGCCCGAAGCCCCTTCCCCGTCAAGCTGCGGGCCACGTCGCTGTCCTTCAAACACAGGGACGCGCCCAGCGCGGACGTCAGAGGAGTGAAGCGCCTCAGTGCGGAGGTCAGGTTAGAAAAAGGAGGGCTGACTTTGCTCCCGAGGGACGACAAGTGTCAGGCGGGGAAGGCCCCCGGCCCGCGAGGCGCCCGGGCGCCGAGCGACCACGGCAAGGCGAAGGCCCGGCCGTCGGAGCAGCCCGGCGCCAAGCCGCCCCTGCCCAGAAAGCCGCTCCTGCAGCCCCTCACCCTGCCGCCCGCCCCCGCCGCCCCCGAGGCCGGCCCGCGGGAGCCCGGGAAGGCCAGCAGGACGGCGGAGAGGAGGTCGCCGCACAGGGGAGCTGGTAAGAGCTCCGAGCTGGGGAGCGGCCGGGCGTGAGGGGGCATGGGAAGGGGCAGGGCAGAGGGGACCGTGGCAGCTGGGTTACCTTGCTGGGCTGCACAAAACATGTAGCCGCTCGGGGCAAAGAACTGTGCAGGGGAATTGGAAGAAAAAGCTGAAATTCCTCATGGTAACCACTAACGTGTGTGATCAAGAGTTAGGAAGGGAGGAGGGGAAACAAATCCTAGGATGTGGTTGGTGTAAGTTCAGAGAAGTCAGGAAAACGCAGAGATTCATTTTGCCGCATATTCCCTGAGAGGAGATGGGCCACTCAGTGGATCACTCAAATGCTGCTTGCATTTTTTTTTTTTTTTTTTTTTTTTTTTTGCCTCTGAAGCTCAGTGAGGCCCAGATCCTGGGAGATGTGTGACCTCATAGGTGGAGGCACTCCCTGGGCCTCAGGCACTTCTTGCTTGTAGATGAAGCATCTGCCCCTCTACCAGCTAACATCCTTCTTACCTTTACCCCCAAGGAAGACCTTCTTCCTGTTTAAATGTCAGGCCCAGACTCCTATGGGAAGCATCCCGTATATGGGATCACAAGCCTTTGTAAAATTGTGAGCTCCCCAAAGGGTGAGCATTACCTCCTGTTTCTGAAAAGGAGACAGTGTTAAGATTGGGGCAGAACATAAGAATCTTCTAAAGCAACTGTCTTTTAAAATAAGCAGAGACAAAAATAGATGACCTCCTATATCTTTGACATTTGTCACTTTTTATAGTGTTTCAGATGAAACAGGAATCGGTTGGAAATGCGCATCATCAGCTGGAAATGGGCATTTGTGGTGGAGCTAAAGAAACTGAGTTCTTTTATTGGTGGAAATCGGGGGGCCAGAAATGAAATGACACAAACAAAGCATGTGTGCATGTGATGAGGGCCCTCAAGAGAAATTTTCCATGGAAAATTTTATTTAACAAACAAAATTTTCAGGATACTTTAAGTGGCTACTGGAAGTCCAGGATGCCACCTCAGCACTGCATCTGTGAGGAACTAGAACCCAGGCGTTTTCCTAGGGACCCTGCACCCTAAAAGGAAGATGAAGGGCACATGGACAGAGAAAATTAGTTTATACAAATCAGCGTAAAGACAGGTTCAGAGAAATTCTAATCCTGCTTCCCTCCTAGGAAGTTAGTAATAAGGGCAGTGTGTAAAGTGCTTTAGGGTCCTAAGATGAACTCCAGGGATGCAGGCAGCTCCAGGAAAAACCGTCAGGAACATGCCTTCCAAGAGCCTGGTTTCCGGGCCTCCCTGCCTGGAGCTGCTTGGCTCAGCTGTAACTTTTAGCTGCTGCTGTGCTGTTAGGATAATCAGTAAGGAGCTCTGGGGTAGGTTCCAGCTGTAGCTGATGATCTGCTCTGCTAGTTTCCAGCGAGGTTATTGAAGCAATTGCAGAGTGCTTCAAAAAGCTGTTGAAATAGCAAGGAAGAGGGGGTTTGCTTTGCACAGATAAAAGCCTGATATCAGCACCATCAACCTTCATGGCCTGGAACTGCAAATGTCTCTCAAGGGCTTGCTGGATGAATGGAATGTAAACACAGGACACTCAAGTTCATAGGCAAAACTGGAAAAGAAACTTCAGAGGGCAACACCTGACACATTAATAATTTATAAACTTCCTCAGCCTGCACTGTGTAGGCTTTGTTCGCTGTCAAGGGCCTGGCATGGTCTGTAGTTAATTAAACACCTTAGGCTTTTTTTCCTTTCACTTATACAGTACAACACAGTGTTTATTAACAGCTTTGCTTAAACAGTAGAAGAGAATTGTCCATTTATTAACAGTCTCTAAGCCACAGAAAATAACCAAATCAGATGCACTGCATAGTGAAAGAATCTAGGTTACTTTAGGGGACATGGGTAGTGATTTCAATTTCAGTGCAAAGAGAGGAGGGGAAGAATTGCCCACATTCTGCTGAGAACCAACCCTCCCAAGGGGGCTTGATATTTGAGGGGCAAATGTGAAGACAGGCTGTGGCTGCTATCTGGTTCCACTTAGGACCTTGGGGTCTGGGGGCTGCCTCATGCAGAACAGAGCAAAATCTCAGATTCCATGTCGTCAGACCCCATTACTTTCCCAGACACTGGATCTGCTTAATTAATTATTATTACTTCTGTTATCCTCATTGCTCCCAAAATATAGCAGCTGAAGGCAATGAAATTCATACAAAACATACAGATAACAAAAGTTTTAATAATAGTATCACTTAGTTTTCCAGAAATAACTAATTATTGCTGGTTATTATCTCATGGTGGCAGGCACTTTACCCCAAGTTCCCAAATGAACAGCCATCTCCCCTGTCCCCCTTCCAGAGGCATGAGCCATAAAGTTAGGTTATTGAGGTGTCCTGGATGGGCACACAGTTCTGCCTTGGGGACTCAAGCAGCTTTATCCCAGCATCCCTGCTCATTCCCCCTCCTCTCTTGCATGCCCTGTCTTCCTCTCTGAAGGCATGGAGAAAACCTTCAGTGAATGAGGTAGGGAGGACTGGATGATCATTGGAATAAACAGAGGAGCCCAGCTTGCCAAGTGGGGTGGCCTCACAGGGCCACATCAGGGTGGTTACTGCAAGCCCAGTACAGCAATTGTGGTCATCCATGCAAAGCAGAGCTCTTCATCTGCTCATTTGCCATAGGAGGTGAATGGCCTGGGGTTCTCAGCCTTTTCATTTGTGCAGGAAATGAACCCATCCTGTTGGGCCGGTCCATCCCAGAGTCTAAGTTACAAGTTGGGAAGCAGCTTCCTGTACACAGGATTAGAATTAGAACAAAGAAGTTAGAGATTCTCATGTGGAAAAAAGGTAAAATACAAAATGCATATAGAAAAAAAACAGTCACTTATGTTGGCCTTCCTTCGAGTCTTTGTTCTGGGGGTGTGTGTGTGATTTATTTTTTACGGAGTGTGGTCCTATGTTGGGTATTCTGGAGAACAGCTGAACAGATGGCCATTCTCACCTGGGAGCCTCATTGGATAACCAGCCTCAGCCTCCTACCCAAGCTCACTCCCTGCAGACTGGGCAGGCGACCCAGTCACACACCCAGGCCTCTGACCCTCTTTCTCTCTACTCTAGGACTCACTTGTCCATGCACTCATTCTTTCAACAAATATTTCATGTATTTCTGCTATACACACAGCACTGTGCCAGCCCTCAGAAGGCAGTCAGGAAGCAAACGAGGAAACACACAGGGGCCAAGGAGCTTACCGGCCTGAGAGGGCAGAGCAGCTAGATGCCACATCAGAGAGTGGATAGATGCCCGTTTTGTCTGTGGTTATCAGAGGCACTTTCTGAAGGCAGTGGACTCAAGGACTGCCACCTGCTCTGATGACAGTTCAGATGTGTATTCAGGTTCACTTGTGTTGAATACAAGGGGTTTTTGGAATCACGCTAAAAAAATATATTCGTGTATCTTGAATTCTTAAAGAAAACCAACTCTGTTCAGAATATTTCTTTTCAGCCTTATCCTTCCCTTTGTAGACACCTCTGAGCGAGTGCGGTCAGCACCTGGGCCTCCATTCCTCCGCCTGCCTGTGCTCCTCCAACCACTGTGGGTGTTGTCCCACCCTTGCTTGTCCCCCAGTGCAGTGACCTCTCTTCAGAGCCCCTGCACAGGAAGCATCCCAGATTCACGCCTGTTTCCTGAAGTTCTCTTCCTTTGATGCCCTTGGCCACAGCAGTCAGCCCATCACCTTCGTGGGCATCTCTCCCCAATATCTCAACATCTATGATTCAGTTTATTGACACCTGCCACACCCCAGATCATTTCCCTCATGTATCCAAATCCTCAACCTAGAGTCCTCGGGGTCATTAAAAGTATTTTAAGATGGGAGATACCGAAAAGCCTAAAAATCATACGCACAATCACCTTGTCATCCTACTGCTTTAAAATTACACAAAAAGGAGCTTGCAGTTCTGACCAAGATAAATACACGCCACCCCATCTCTCCCACTGATAAAATTAGGAACTCTGTGTGAAGGAACATCAGAGGTCTCTGAAAGGTAGATGAGAGTCACTCAACCAGGTAGAGAGCTTGGGACCTTGTGATGACCTGGCAGTCAGTGCTGGCGATGAAGCACCACATCCCTCCGCCACTGCCCCTGTGGTATCAGCAACCCCTCAGGCCCGGCTCTTGTGGCTGCCTAGGTCCCTCTGCTGCTTCCTGCCACAACCAGCAGCAGTACCCATACCATGGGACAGCTAGCTAGGCAGTCCTGGCCCTGCTCCAGGGGACTGCCACCAGCTCAGCAGGGCTTCCCCTATGTGCCAGTACTCCCTGCAGGATGGAGCTCTTGATTGCTGCATCCTTGTGCCAGGCAAGTGCCAACAACAAGTTGGAACCTCTTGTCCTGGTGGTAGTGCAGTGGTGTCACTTGTGGGCAGAGCTCTTTCAACCCTTCCAGCCACACTCATGAGCACCAGCAAAGAGGCACCGATATCCACCCACAGCAACACGTGTGGGTCAGAGCCCCGTGACTCTCCCATCACCACTGCAGCAGAGATCCAATAGCAGCAATGGTGTGGTGGGGGTGGCCCTATGGGCTCCTTTGTCTCGCCGCTCTACCGTGAGGTGGTCCCAGCCACGGGATGGCACAGCTGCAGAGGCTAAGCCCTGGCTTTCTAGCTGGAGAGCCCTGGGGAGTGGAAATCACAGCAAGGAGACACCTGAGGAGGGGTTCTTTACATATGTATACAAAGTCCTGGGCTCTTCCCCGAGTTGCATCTGCAGGAACTGAATAGAATTAGCACAGCAGAGCCTTTGAGAAGTAACAGGACTGAGTCTCAACATACTACTCAAAATGTCTAAGATACAAAACAATATTATTCAACATACAGAGAATCAGGGAAACCTGAAAAATTCTCTAAGAAAAAGGCAATCAACAAACACCAACACTGAGATGATCCAAATGTTAGAATTACTAGACAAAGATTTTAAAGCAACGGTTATGCCATTTTCCAAAAGGTAAGAGTGAGCACTCTTCAAATGAATGGAAAGATAGAAATTCTCTGCAAAGAAATAGAAGTTATAAAAAAATTAACATTTTAGAACAGGAAAATACAGTAACAGAAACAAAACATTTTTTGGGAGAGCTCATTAGTAGAATGGAGACAACAGAGGAAAGATGCTGGAACTTCAAGATAGATCAATAGTAAATCTCTAGCCTGAGCACAAAAAGAAAAGAAAGAAGAGTAAAACAAAACAGAGCAAAGACTCAGGGACCAGTGGACCAATATAAAAAAAAAACCCAACATTCATGTCATAGGAGTTTCTGAGGAAGAAAAAGAGATTTGAGTAGAAGAAAACACCTCAGAAAATAATGACTGAAAACTTTCTAAATTTTTGTGAAACAAATTTAAAAGCCCTGCTTACTCAGGTAAATTACTTTTGTGCCTTTGTAAAAAGAAAATTGTCTGTATTTGTGTACGTTTATTTCATCTTTTCAACAAATGGTTCTGGAACATGTGATCATCAACCCATAGGCAAAAATACAAACCTTGGCCTGTCTGATATCATATGCCAAAATTAATTACAAAGGAGTCACTGAATTAAATGCAAAATAAAACTATAAAACTTTTAGGAACTTAGGAGAAAAATCTTTGGAACCTAGGACTAAGGCAAAGAGGTATTAGACTTGACATCAAAGCATGATCTATAAAAGGAAAATTTGAGAAATTGAACTTCATCAGAATTAAAAACTTGCCTGCCAGAAACCCCTTTCAGAGGATGGAAAGACTGAGAAAATATCTTCAAACCACATATCCAATAAAGGACTAGTCTCTAAGATACATAAAGTGTTCTCAGAACTCAACAGTACAAATCCAAAAACTGTAATTAGAAAATGGGCAAAAGGCATGAATAGATATTTCACCAGAGAGAATATACAGACAGCAAATAAGCACATGAAAAGATGTTCAACATCATTAGCCATTAGAGAAACACCAATTGAAACCATAGTGACATACTATTACATACTTGTTAGAATAGCTAAAATAAAAAATACTAGTAATATAGCACACGCTGGAGAGAATTCAGAGTGACTGGAACCCTCATACATTGCTAGCAGAACTGCAGAATGGTACAGTCATTTTGGAAAACGATTTGGCAGCTTTTTACAAAATTTAAAATACATTTACCTTAAAACCCAGCAATCCTGCTTCTAAGTATTTATCCTAGATAGATGAAAACGGGTTTACACAAAAGCCTGTACATGAATGTTTATAGCAGCAATATTCATAATCACCAGAAACTGGAGATACCTCAAATATCTTTCAATTGGTCAGTGGGTAAACTGTGGTACATCTAAACAATGGCATATTTATTACTTAGCAATAAAAAGGAATCAACTATCGATAATCACAGTAACATAGATGAATTGTAAATGCATGTGCTAAATGAAACAAGCCAGTCTCAGAAAGTCACAACTGTATCATTCCACTTATATGGCATCTGAAAGAAGCAAAAATAGAACAGATCAGTAGTTGTCAGGGGTTGGAAGTAGAGGCAGAGCCAGTCTGCTAGCACAAGGATGACATTGTTCTGCCTCCTATTCGTGATGGCTGTTACAAGTATGTGTTAAAAGTCATGGAACTACATACAACAAAAAAGATTGATTTTACTGCATGTCGGTTTTGAAATCTTTTAAGTGACACAAAAAGGTGATAGTGGCCTCCTCTCCATCCCTCTCCGCACCTCCCTAATCCCACTGCACAGAAGGAACCGCTGTGAACAGGGTCATCCACCCCTTTCCCATGCCTGTGGCAGTCACAGCTACGTCAATGTGCACATGCAGGTAGAGGGCCGAGTCCTTTTTTTTTTAACCACAAAGACGCTATTCGTGTTGGCTGCGGTTTATTTTCATTCCACAAGCAGTGTGGGCATCTCTTCTGATCAGAAGGAGTTACTCAAACTCATTCTTTTTAAGGGCTACATAGTAATGTGTTAACCATTCCCCTACTGACAGGCCTTCTGATGGATTTGAGATGTTTTCCATTTGCTAACAGTATTTCAGTAACCATTGTTGTCTGTTTTTATCTCTTTGTATTCACACTATTTCTTTAGGATTGATTCTTTAAAGTGGGTTTTCTGGCTCACAGGGCATGTAGTTTTTGTTCAACAGACAACTTCAGTTGCCCTCTATAGAGGTTGTACAGGTTTATACCTGTTGCAGCAGAATAGCCACTGTTTTTCCACCCTCTCATCGGCACTAGGTGTTGGCAATCTTTTTTTGTTTCCCACTCTGATGGATGAAAACATAAGTCGTATTTTACACCTGGCTCAGCAGTTCCCAGTCATCCTAATGTGACTATCTCTACCCCCACCCCCAGCTAGCCCCCTTCAGCCCTCATCTTGTTTAACCTGACTCCTGTGGTACCTCCCCCCACTCCCGCTTCTCAAGGCACGTGTCTAAGCATGGAGCTTTCCTTCTCAAAAATTCTTGAAGCTTTCCCATGGTATGTAGAATAAAATTCAAACTCCTGGGTAAGGTATTTAAGGCTTTTTAGATTCTGGCCAAAGTCAACCCTTCTGCTTTCCTAATGGCCACACCTTGGCTTCCTTTGGTGTCTCTCTCCTCCAGCCCCACCCCTGCACCAGCTCCCCTGGTGCTCAGCACATGCCCTGCTCACTGGGGGCTACAGGCCTGCAGTGTGTGGTCCTCTGTTGTGTTTGCACGACCAGGTGCAGGAACCAGGGAGAGAAGCAAGCAAGGTGGGGCTAGGGGGTGTGAAGGGCTGAAGGGCACTGAAGGTTTTGGAAGTTTTACACCAAGGTCAAGCCCCAGGATCTGTGGAACTCTGAGCAAGTAGGTTTCCTAACCTCTGAGTTCTCATTTCCTCCTTTGTAAAATGAGGTTGATAGAAATGCATCAGGCAGCAAAAACATTTTAGCTTCAAAACATCATGCAGTTTCATACAGTACAGTCATACTTTCCTAAGGAGGTACCAAAATACCCTCATCTGGGCTGCACTGAACAGTATATGGGAATGGGACTCTCCCTGTCCTGGTTTTCATGAAGGCCCCAATGCATAAATACAAGACCCCGAGAGAACACATGTGCACAATATCGTGGGGAGTCACCACCTGAGGCTATACAGGGGTCCTTGGAGGAAAGAGGAAGAAAGGGGATTTGCAAAATACTTTCTTCAGGGAACATAGCTACTGTTCTGTGAGCCCCAGCTCAAGTGTAGGCCCTGGGAATCCACCCCCATCCAGTCTACAAGGAGGCCTTCTATGAGACTTCTTGGAGAACTAGATAGCTGTGCACTACAGCCAGGCAACGGTGCTGGACTCAGGCCACCAGGGGCCATGGAGCAGACACGGCTATCACATCACCCACCTGCGCTCTCAGAGCCCTGCCTGATGGAGAGGGCAAAGGGACACTGGGGGCAGGAGATGGGGGGAAACTGAGTCACAGCCAGAGAGGTGCAGTGGAAGATGGAGTCATTTCCAGACCCCAGCCAGGCCCAGAAAGGAAAAGCACACTGGCAGGGGCCAGACAATCCCTGCCTGTCCTCCTCTTCCTACCCGGACCCTTAGCCCTTGGGGAAGGAGTCCCTGCCCCAGCTCAGACACCCTGCATTCGGGGGCACAGGAGACTTAGTGCTCACTCAAAGTAGTCATGTTCCCCAACAGCTCTCACCTCTTAGAAAATGAACAAGCTACGAGCACCGCTTAAAGCCACAGTGGCACTTTTTCCTCCTGCCATGTGGATTTGAAGATTGTGAGAGAGGAGGTATGTAGGTCAGGGGAAGGTGGGCTTCCAAGGAACTGGAGTGAGACAGAGACCCCAGCAGTGGCTCCTGACCTTGGACTAGGGAAAAGGGGTGAGGACAGTTTAGCCCTGGTGGCCTCGTGCTGGTGGCCAGAAAGAGGCACTCAGACATAGTTTTCCCCCTCAAGAGCTCCATTTTGCCAGGAGACTGCAAATGAATCTATGTGTGAAGAAGCAAGTTCTCTGCCCTTTCTCATGTGTGGAGTCTCATTTAGAAGAAAAAATGGAAGCAGGAAGGGGAATTCGGGGCAAACCTTTGGAGGATGGAGGGAAGAAGGAGATTGGTTGGGCAAGGGGGCAGCAGTACAACAAGCAAATGGGCCCAGGACCCCAGATGCATTTGGGGCCCCAGGGGAAGTGAGGAGGATGGGCTGGGTCTGCTGATGAGGCAGAGGATGTCCTTGGGAGAGCCCTGGTCCCCTTGAGTGGCAGCCTTGCCTAATGCAGTATACAGCCACCTCCGCAGCACACACTTGTCCCATTTACCCTGTGTGGACAGGGAGCGGCCTCTTCTTTCTGGTCTCTAAGCACCAAGGGAGTCCTGAGTATCTTCGAGTAGTTTTTGTCTTTTGTTTTGTGACTTTTTACTGAAGAATGATACACATGCAGAGAAATGCACAGATCATATGTGTGCCACTGAATGAATTTACACACTGAACGCAACAGACAATAAACAGAATGAGACCAGTACCCCACAAGCCCTCCCAGGCTCCCTTCCAGCAGGCTCTGGAACTCATTCCTGGGCTTTGACCAACCTTTGGCCATGGAAGGCCAACTCCTCATGGCTCTTGCAGGAGAGCTTGCATGTGCACCGGAGAGATGTGTTAGCTTAGGAACATCTTTCCTGTCTGTGACTTAGCACCAACCACGGGGCCTGGTGCCTAGTGGGCACTCATCAGATATAGTCCCTTCTCACATTTGCAGGAGTTAACGCTCTGTAAAGGCAAACATTGAATTAGTGAATGCCGAATCACTGACCCTAGGGGAAATCCGAGTTAGGTTCCTGTGAGTCTCCAATTGCTTTTTTGTCAACTAATCAACACATAACCTTGTTTTATGTGTTTCTGTGTAAAGACACCTTATTTATTATGTACTGTAGATTCATTAACATCTGATTTGCAGCCGACAGCTCTATAACTTGGCCTGAACGAAGCTCAGGTAACGTGTATATTTTTTCTGTAAGGCACAACACAGCCTTCTGCTTAAGAACACTAGACAGCACTTCAGCACTAGACGTGGGTCTATTTTAAATGGTAAAATCACCAAAAAAAAAACCCCACAGGAATGCAAAAAATGTAGCACTAAGTATCCCATAAACAGGACACTTGTTTACAGTATGGGAGCAGAAACAAGAAGGAAACAGCACCCCCATGTTCAGCTGGTGACATGCACATTGGAAATCTTTCACTGCTCTGTGCATGTCTACAGATGAGCATGGTCGTGAGTATGGGTTTGGGGGTTACACATACATCTCAGAGAGCAGATGAATTCTCAAATATGGAATTCTCGGACAGTGAGGACTGGCCCATTTTGCTGAATGAGAAAAGTGATGGTGATTAGTTTAATTTGGAGGCAAAACTAGGACACGGCCCCATTACACATCATTAAAAATGGGAGCTTTGCTCACCCTCAAAATGCTCAGCAGTTATGAGATGAATGCCCAAGTGAGCATTAAAAACCCAAGTTCTGCGGTAAGATCACACAGCCTGGCTCATGGACAGAACCGATGAAGAGCACTGGTATGTATTGATCAGGAGCTTCTAAGTAAGCCCAGGACTGACAACAGATAAATAAACGCTTAGAAAAAGAAAACCCTCTACCCTCAACTTTCATACAGGAAGCCTGACAGAAAGCCTCAGCGTGGGTGAGGCCTGTGTGTCAGAGGCCAGGACCCGCCCACTCCAGTGGTTCCCTATGGTTCTGGTTACGCACCTGGTTCCCTCCCTGGGGGCCAGGGTCCTGGCAGTGGATCTGGAGGGGACCAATGGGGAGACAGAAACTAAGGACGTCTGCTCCTTTACTGAAGCGTCCAGGCACCGTTCTGGCTTCCACTACTTCTGACAAATGGTGATGATGCATCCACTTTACATCAGAAATCTTAGAGAGTAAACCCAGGCCTCTCTGTGGATGGAGAGCTGGGAATGAGCTGTTGCTATGTGTTTTTAAGATGACAGCATAATGGAAAAAGATTTAGAGGAGTCTGCCAAAGCGTTTATCAGCTCTCTTGGGTTATTGATTTATAGGAAACTTTTTCTACCTCTTTATGCTTTTATCTGATTTCTGAATTTGTACAATGTGCCTGTGTACTTTTATAAACAAGTGTGGATAATGTGAAGGTTCCTGTGGCCAGGATTTTCACCTGGCCCTGATCCGCTAGCTCAGTACACACGTGTGGGCCATACGTTGTTATTGGCTCTATATAAAGAGCTCTGCCCAGTGCTCTGGGCTGCACAGCTGCAGGAGAGCAGAGGCTGGAGTGGTGGCAGCGCCAAGGACCGAGACTGAGACAGTTGTGCGGGCAGAGAGGCCCAGAGGCAGAGACCAGTTTGACGTGTGCAGATGCGCTCTGAGAGGACAGGATCCTAGTGATTGACCTGCCACCGTGGAAATAAAGTTGGATATAAACGCTTTCACCCCAAGAATGTTCTATTGTCATTCTTGGTCTCATTGAATCCATAGTGAACTTGTCCCAGCTGAAACCCATTGGCAAGGCAACAAGAAACATTTTATGGAAGGAAAAAGATTCTTAAAAATTGCTGCTTCAGAAATAACATCATATACCAAACTTTTAAGAGGTGTAAGATTCCTGCCGTCCTGCTGTGTGTGACCTTCGGGCAAGGTATCTGCTTAATTTTCTCAGCCAAACAGCAAGAAACCATGGTAATTTACATGATACAGCCCATTGCCTCTCACTCAGAAGATGGTTTTTTTCATAGCACCTAATTTCCAGGCAGTTGGGTCCTGCAAGTCACATGGGTGTAGACCACTGTAGTCCCACCTTACCCCACAGAGGGTCATTACAGAAGTCGTTTGAATGAAAGGAACACTACCTTAAGGCTGAATTTTAATAGGCACCCAAAAAAAGAAGAAGGAAAAAAAAATCACCAATTAGTAAGCCAAAAGGAAGTGATAAGAGGAATCAGCCTCCCAGAGGGGTGGTTGCTTGTCTGTAGAAATGGTTTAACAGTGAGGATTTTCTGAATGGTTAACTTGAGGTCTTCCCGAATACAAATAGCTTGGTTAAAACATCAAAAGCAAGTTCAGAAACCACCGGTTCTCCTCCACATTTCATTTAGATTTCTGTGTAAGGGTCTGTTTTAAGAATAATCTCCGTGGTAGGCTCGCAGGAAGATGGATGAAAACTGTGCTGCCATCTTGCGCCGTGTGAAGCCGCATCAGGGGCTGCCTGCCAGCTGGGCTTTCCGTAACAGTGTCACACGGAGCAGCAGAGAGCGGGATGTCAGTGTGCACAGGGTGACTTGAGCCCACGGGCTGGACAGCCTTGTTCAGATCTTGCTGGCCCTCACACTGTACCCAGCCCTTGCAGAGATGAGCCGGATGGAGCACCTGCCCTTAGGGTGTGACTCACAGGGCAACCAGGCGCACATGGCATTGAGATGCAGTCCGCTGGAATGATTATGGGCCATGCCCTCGGGATCCGAGAGTCAGCCCAGAGGCCTGGCCCAGCAGCCGCCTGGGGGGCACCCCAGGGCCAGCTGTGGTTACTGCAGGAGGGACAAGTGCTCTTTCCATGGCGAGTGGCCTACTGGTCTCCATCATGCCATGGGGAGGATTTGATCAAAGTCTACATCTCCTCAAGTGGGAACAACAATAACCACAGGAGCCAGAAACCAGCAGCAGCTGTGGGGGAGCAGCTCACACTCCAGCACACACAGGTGTGCTCAGCGCTTCCCATGGACCATCACAGTAAACAAATCACCCAGGAGGCATAGGCCACGGATTACCTCATTCAGTCAAGACCGCATTAGGGGATACAGGTGCTGCTCTTTCCCTCACATTACATTGCGATTGAGTCACAGAGAGGATCTGGAATTTTCCCTAAATGCCCCTTGCTAGCCCAAGGCCCTAATCCTCATCCCAGAGGCCCCAGGGAGGAAGCAGTCCTTGTTACCATAGCCGGTTGTACAACTTCCAGAACATGATCTCTTGGAAATTAATGCTTGAACAGTAGAAACACTTTCCAAACTAAATTCTTGAGGTATGGGAGCATGCTAAGAAGGAAGGAATCTAGAGAAAAGCACATTTATAAACTGCTCCTCATAGCCTTAAAATAACAACAAATGAATTACTATTTTCTCTGATCAAAGGTTGCCTCCATAGGAAATTTTAGTTAGGGCAAGCTTTGTGGCAGTTGCAGCTTCCTGTGTCTAAAGTGTTCAGTACAAACTTCCGGAAGTTGCACTCCACATAGGCTGCACAGTATGTCAACTTGCTGCCTTGCTTTCCCAAGCAATTGCATTTGGGGGAGCCTGTCTCTTTCAGACCTCCTCTGTAGAGGAGATCACACAGATACAGACTTGAATTGCTGGTTTCCTGTGTGTGAGAAATGCCCCTGGCCCACTGGCTGCAAACCCAGACACATGTGACAGTTTATACCTGCTGTCATTTGAGAGGAGAAATTGAGATGTTGGATCCCATTAGCCAATCCGCAGAACTTTACAGTTGTCTGGGTATTGAGGCATAACAAGGTAAACAAATGAGAGTTTTCAACCCCTTTTATGTAATCTGACACCACATCTATATTATCCTGGGATTAATGACATTTTGAACACGTGTAATCTCAGAGGCTCTTTTATGGTCAAACCTTGACCATGAGTGTCCCTGAGGTAGAGCTGTGACATTGTAAGGCCTTTAGCCCTGAAGCCTGCCTTTAGCATACTGGTTAGCATACAGTGCCAGGTACTGTGTTAAATGCTTTCCATGGATTATTACATTGACTCTACAATCACAAGGGAGATTATCCATGTCTTTATTCCCTTCTCCTTCCCTCCCCTGGTGTAATATGGCACACACACCCCAACTCTGGTGTGGGTGCCAAGTACCAGGGTGGGTGCAGATAGAATGGCTGCCTAGGCCTCTGCTACAGCGAGGAATGGTTTGTCACCCTGCTGCTCTGCCTGTGCTCATGTGGGGCCAGGACTTATTGTGAGTTACACAAAGCCCCAGGTGGAATTTCCGGCTTTCTCTCTGGAATTTCTCTCTGAACCGTGATAGGAGCTGGTGTGGCTTTATCAGGGTCCCTCTGGCCCGCTTACATTCCCACAGAGTGGGAAAGGAGAGAGTAGAGAATACAAGGGAAGACCGCCACTCAGGGAACAGAAGGGGGAACCAAGAGAGACATGGTTGGTGAAAGGTCTTGGCTGCATGCTGGCCCAGGGCTCCCTGATGCTGCTTTCACGGCTTGCCTCTTCCTACACTGGCACAGCCTGGCAGGGGGATGGCGCTCACTCACTCCTGGGGGTCTGCCTGCGAACTGCTGACTCACATGCATGCATTACACATGCACAAAGTATAGCCAGAAATGTTACTACCCCGCAGGCAGGCGGTGCAGCAAGCGACCCTTCTCAGCTTGGGGTGAGATCTGCCAACAGGTCAGGAAAGAAGAGAAAACCACTTCTTGCCAAGCTGAGCCTAGTTGCATTGTTTATAAAATTGCAGTTCCCATGAACAAACTGAACGGGAGCATAGGATTTGCCTCAGGTGCCCTGAGATGTCAGCCTGGAGCCCATCCACAAGGGTCCCAGTCTTAGCACCTCCCCTCTCCCCGGGAGTCCCCAGACTTGCTCTGGGACCTTGTATCACCATGGTCCCCAGGAGTTAACTGCATGGGCTTTGTTCTGTATAACCTTCTCCAGTGATTTTTTAAATACTCTTTTTGGCTCAAAGAGGGTAATCCAAGCACATGGTGTAGGAATTCACCTGAGCTATGTCTTCTGCTCTTGAGCTGAGAGTGACACTGAGCTGGGAGGGGCTGGAGAGCCGGCCTGGCACCTGGGGATGCCGGGCTCCTAGGCACTTCTCAGCCACTGTTCGGCCTCTAGCTTCTAACCTGTAATGGAAATTCTCTCTTCACATACACTTAGTCTTGACAAAACTATGTGGAATAGTTTGTTGACGAGGTAGTGAGTTTAAACCCACAATGAGATCTTTCTCCAGTCTGCCTGCGGTGTGGCAAAGGTGCCTGGCCAGCATGCGCCGGGTGGAGCCTGAAGGATAGCACAGCCAGGTGGCTGGGACAGGAGAGAGCAGAGGGTCACTGAAGGTGAAGAAAAGATCAAAGGAGGCCTTTTAAGAAAAAAAAAAGTTAAGAAGACAAGAGACTCTAAGGACTCTCTGGAACAAGGGATTGAAAGTAAGGGACGAGAAATGTGCAGATTTTCTATGAAATACGCAACCACCTTCTGGTGCCAGGCAGTTACTGGTTCTCTGGACAAGAAATGAAACAAAACTGCGTCATTAATGAGCTAATGTGAAAATGGTACCTGGTATGTAGTCCAACCCCTCATCACCTCCTGGACTGTGGTCACAGCCTCCCTGCCTCCCATCCCTTCCCAACCAGACCTGCTCTCTACCTGGCCCCAGACTGTGCCCTTGGTTCAGACCCCTGTGGCTCCCCTTTATGGAGAGGAAAAGGCCAGAAACACTCGTCTCGGCTGGTCCCTGCCCAGAAGGCTCCTTCTCCAGGTCCCAACCCCAGAGGGCACCCTCACCTCCTACCCACCAGCCACAGACCCAGTGTCCACACAGCACTCCGTAAATTGTAGCATTGTCCAATTTCCACCACAGTTGCTTGTTGGTGGTCTCCCCCACTAGACTTTGGACTTTTTGAAGGAATAATTTTTTGTCTATTTTTCCACCTTATCATTTAACACAGCCCTTGGCATAGCAAACAGTGGGGAGGGGGATGAGCAGGCGCCAGGGAGCAGAAATGTCCAGCTCTGACTGGGAAGAGAAAGCAGGGCTGGACTGTACGTTTGGAAGTAATCTGGGCAAATGTGAGCATTGAAATCCAGAGTGGAACCAAGAGAGCATTTGGGGAAGAAGAGAAGAAAGTTGTTTGGGCCCCAGGAGGGATTTCCAGGTCTAGGAACAGGAGTCAGCAAGGACTGGGCAGGGAACGCCTGAGGACAGGCCTCGAGAGAGAAGTTGTGTGGCTGTGTCAGAGCTGTGGGGGGGGCAGAGCAGCGTGAGCCTGGGGAAGGCCTGATGGTCCATGGTTCAGAGGCAGCACAGATGGATGGTGCAGTGTTCCCATGCTGGCTGGGCAGGAATGAGCTGAGCAGACGTGGGCAGAGGCCATGTGAGTCGGGGGCAGAGGAGAATACGGAGACATTTCTCTCTGAGCTGTGGAAGATGCGAGCCAGCCAGGAAGGAGTGAGCAGCCAGGGAGGACCTGAGAGGCTAGAAGGGATAAAGGGATAGCAGGGAGAGGGGGCCGGCAGGGTGAGGACTAAGGGTGCAGTAGGGGAAGAGTGAGAGCTGTTCCCAGCTGCGCAGGCCAAGGAGGGGTCAGCGTGTGAAGCCAGAGGCCCTCCTCACCTCTGACAGGGGAGTGAGGCTGGCAGGGCCATGATGGGGTCTGAGAGACCAGGTTGTATGGGCACCGGAGGCAGAACCAGATAGAGTGATGTCCTATACACACCAGAGCAAGTGGTGGCAACTTTCGGTTTTGATCACGCATTATGAACTATAAACAATCAGGTCAGGCCACACAGAAGGGTGGCACCAACTCACCCCGGCCCCCCGCCTGGGCTGCCGAGGCGGGGACACTACCCTCCCCTGGCAGGGAAAGAAGGAAGGGGCCAGTGTTGGGGCAGAAAAGTCTGTCTGGCGTAGCGTCACGGGAACCTTTGAACTCAGCGCACTTCTGCTAGACCTGTGAGAAACCACTTATTTCCATAGGTTTCCTTGAAAAAACAAGCTTGCTGCTCTTTTCTGTTGATGAAGGCAATAAAACTTCTTCATGGAAAATACAGAAATAAAGAAGAGTTGAAAACTAAGGAAGGGAGGTGGCCCCCAGTTTTACCTGCCCCCAAAATAAACCCTGTGAATGTGGCAGGGAGCTCAACTGAACCTCATGGGTTTAAAGGCACTATTTTGTTTCTCCAGAACAGTAAAGAAAACAACCGGGGCTAGTTTTTTGGTTTTTTTTTTTTAAATATGAGAGATGCATGTGCTCATCAACATCTATTATTTATTTATTTATTTATTTATTTATTTATTTATTTATTTATTTATTTATTTATTTATTTTTGAGAGGGCATCTCTCATATTTATTGATCAAATGGTTGTTAACAACAATAAAATTCTGTATAGGGGACTCAATGCACAATCATTAATCAACCCCAAGCCTAGTTCTCAACAGTCTCCAATCTTCTGTAGCATAACGAACAAGTTCTTACATGGTGAACAGTACAAGGGCAGTCAGCACAGAAACTTTCGGTTTTGATCACTCATTATGAACTATAAACAATCAGGTCAAATATGAATATTCGTTTGATTTTTATACTTGATTTATATGTGAATCCCACATTTCTCCCTTATTATTATTGTTATTATTATTATTATTTTTAATAAAATGCTGAAGTGGTAGGTAGATGCAAGATAAAGGTAGAAAACATAGTTTAATGCTGTAAGAGGACAAATGTAGATGATCAGGTGTGTACCTATATACTAAGCATTAATCCAAGCTAGACAAGGGCAAAACATCCACAGATACAGATTTCTCTCAAAACAGGGTTCTAAGCCTCACTTCTGTTGATCCCCAATTTCTCACCTGATGGCCCCCCTGCGACTGTGCCTGTCTTAGGTTGTTCCTCCCTTGAGGAATCTTACCCGTCTCTGGCTAACCCAACTGGGGCTAGTTTTGGTTTCACTCTCCACAATGGGAAAGTTATGCTCACCATTTTTAAAAGGAAAAAGAATAATGGTGTGTCTGCACCTTACAAGCAAATCAGAAATCGGATAGTATGTGGTCCAACACAGCAGGCTTACATTAAAGAAATGTTATCTATTCATGGACTTGCTTTTATCTCATTCCAGAAAGTATCCTACAGGAGGAAGTAGGCTTTAAAATGTGCATATAGGAGCAGGTGCATCTAATTTTTGTGGCTCAGACTAGAGGACTACAATCCCTCTGAAGCATCTTTAAATGGGAAAGCAAAAGCCCCCTAAAGAAAGTCATAGTGTCACTAGAGAGGCTCCCAGACTCACTTTCCTCCGCACTCCCCCACCCCGTGCCGTGGGCCCCTGTAGAGTGTTCTCTGTGTGGGAGAAGCCAAAGCAGAAGAGTGAAGCTGGAACAAGACCTCTTGCATAAATAACCTCGTGTCTTTACCCGCAGAGAAGGGTCTGCCCCCAGCTGCAACAGGGCCAGGAGCCGACGGCCAGCCAGAGCTGCCCTGGATCACCATCGCACGGCAGAAGCGGCAAGGGGCCCCAGACCAACCACCCAACCAGGAGGATAATCCTGGGGCCCAGACACTGAAGTCTGAAACAGGAAAGCAAGTCAAGGCTCCCGAGAGAGTGCAGGTGCTTAGAGCACACACTGTCTGTCTATGTAGGTGCAGGAGGGAGCAGCTGGCTGGGGGTGGGGGTTGGGACCCCAAGATGACCATGCATCCTGCATGATCATTACAGGGCCCCTCATCTGTGATGACCGCTTATGCCTGCCCTTTGTTGGTGCTGGGCTGATAGGGAGGCAGAGAATTGGTGTGGAGACAGCTCTCTGTTCTCTGCTTCCTAGGCATGCAGTTCAGCATCTGGAGACATGAAATGGGGTTAAAATACCTTCCCAGTTAGATGCATGGTCAACAGCTCCATCTCAGCTCAGTGTGAGATGATGGACAGGCCCTGCTTTTGTTGCTACATTGGTTGCCTGCTGAGGCTCCATATCCCTCACCTAGAGCTGTAGGGCTGGAACCCAGGGTTCCATTCTGCACCTTGGGCTGAAACAGCTTTCTCAACCCAAACAGCTATGCTTAGACGCTGGCCAAGGCTCACAGCATGTGTATGCCCCATAGCAGCCACCATGATGAACCTGTGAGTGTGCTCCAGCCGCGTGGAGAAATGAGCCTGAGCCTCTGCAGGAGGACCTGCTTCCCTTCATTTCAGCCAGAACCTCAGCAGGTCCCACCCCTGAAAACCCTGATGCAGGCTTAGGGCATTTATAAAGCAAGTATCAATTCTGGGCTGAGGCATCCATGGTCATCACAACCCTCACAAAAATCTCAAAACTATTTCCAAACACAATTCATCTGGACTTTTAAGTGGAGTGAATCCCTGCTGTCCAACATGCGGAGCTGAGGCCAGGTGTAGGGACAGGGTGTGGGCCCAGGAGAAGACACTGCACTAGCCCGAGTCCAACAAGGACACGGGACGACTCGGTGAGTGCCCAAAGCAGAGGTCTGCCAAGGAAGTGCCCTCTTGGCAGAGGAACCGTGTGGCCCATCGCCTTCGGTTACATTTGCCCCCTACCTGAATGTCAGGTGACCCAAGAGCATGTGTCTTTCTTGTGTCCCAACAGGAGACCGTGAGGCAAGCTGACTTTGTCCGCAGCAAGTCATTCCTGATAGCCCCTGCTAAGCCCTCGGTGGACCGGAGGCAAGGGACGAAGCTCCGCCTCCAGGAAGGGCTGCAAAGAGGGATCTCGTTGTCCCATCAGAACCTGGGTATGAAATCCCCAAACAGCACCAAACACCTTAAAAGTTGTTTCTGGGATTGGCCCTGCTTTTTGTTGTTCTGTGTTTTTTTCTGAATTACTTGCCACATTGATCTTTTTAAACAGCTTTTATTGAGGTACCATTTATGTGCCATAAAACTCACCTATTGTACAAGTATGATTCATTAAGTATATATTGACAGTGAGTATATATTTACTGAGTTGTACAACCACAACCCAATTTCAGAACATTTCCCTCACCTTTAAAAGAAACCTCATGCCCATTTCCAGTCATTCACCATTCCCAGCCTCAGCTGCAGTGAACCACTAATCTACTTGCTCTCTTTATATAGTTGCCTTTTTTGGACATTTCTTACAAATGGAATGATAAAATATGTGCTCTTTTGTATCTGGCTTCTTTCACTGGGCATAATGTTTTTGAGATCCATCTCTGTTCTTGCATGTGTTCACATCTTTTAATTTATTTTTAATTGTGGTAACATACACATAGCAAAACTTAACCATCTTAGCCATTTTTAAGTTTACAGTTCAGCAGTGGTAAGGATATTCACACTGTTGTGCAGCTAGTCTCCAGAGTTCCTGAAGTCTTATTCTAAAAGTTTCTCTTACCTCACTGCATTGCAGGAACTGTCTGAGCCTGCTTTGTAGGTGTTTTTATCACATTAAATTATTCTGTGCCTACATCTTCTTTACATTAGCAGATTTTATGTTTGAGACCACAGTGAAGATCTTGATGTGTATTTTAAAGAAATGCAAGAGGCTTAAGTGAAAATCCACACTCATTGCTCATGTTTCTGTTTATTTTGTCTTCTTTCCAGCAGCTCAGTCTGCAGTAATGACAGAGAAAGAATTGCATCAGCTCAAGAGAGCCAGTTATGCCAGTGCTGATCAGCCATCCTGGATGGAACTTGCCAGAAAGAAATCTCAAGCTTGGAGTGACATGCCCCAAATTATAAAATAGGTTGACCATGTGCTGACAAAGAATGTCTACTACCTTGAAGGGGCACTTAGTTAAAACCTGTCACTAAATCCAGGCAAACAAACTATGAAACTTAGGAGTGATTTTATCCTCAAGTTATGGGAGAGTGAGCTTGGGGAAGAGGAAGGAACCTGCAAGACAGACACACAGCCATAATCCTGCACCAGAGGTGCCCGAAAACATGGGTGCCATTGAAAGGGGCTGGGAGCAAGGCCCTGTGCCCACAGGTGTGGATGTGAGTCTCTCAGAATTCCCTTGATAAAGAGGGCTCGGACAAGGAAAATGGAAGTGAAAAATGGATGCCTAACCAAGACGCACCTGCAAAGCCGGAGGAGAAGGCACCCCAGGAGAACGCGGGTCTGTGTTTCCACTTGGCATCGCCTTTGTCTCTGGTCGTTGTCTTGCCCGTGGACCCCGTCTTCTTTCATGTTTACTATTAGGCATGACATTTATGGTAAAACAGAGATGCCGTTTCCAAGAGCAGTTGTAAACCAATCAGTTTTCCAGAATATAGCCACTCTAAGAAGGGGCCAAAGGAACATAGCAGAGTTCATCAATTCATAGACTGTTTCCAAAAATAATTTTTAAGCTTTTCCACTGGGCATCTGTGTTCTTAGCCATTGCACAATGCATTGCCTGTTCAATAAAGGGTTTCCAACATGCTCCTGTCATATGTGTCAGTGTTATTTCTACTCACACTTAGAGAATGTCCTCCAGTGCTGAGTTAAATGCTATGTGTGGAGTTTTTGCTTAACAGATATATCATTTAGTTGGGTTGATTGTGGTTGTTTGGGTTTTTAGATTTTTTTGGCAATAAAATTTTAGTGTTTATTTTTGGAAATCAAAAGATAACATAGGCTTTTTTTTTCTCTTTTCATCTATGTGGTGCAACATCTTAAAAATACAAAATTTCCTAAAAAGTTGCAATTATTTACCAACTTACACATTTCTCTTGAAAACTAGATCATCAACACATTAGCCAGGATGACTTGTGAATGTAGAATGTGGAGAAGCCAGCAGAGGAAGAGCATGTATTTGAGATCTCAGAATTTTGTCTCTGTTATACAGTACCTCTATTTTTAAAAACATTTCCAATTTGTTCCTTTGAACAAGCTAATTTTAATGGGACTATATATAGCTGGAGACATTTAGCCATCAGAATCAGTAAGACCTCATATATATTGTAATTTGATTTTATGTACCCTAACTTCTGCTGCTTTATGGTATTTTTTAACTTCATGATAATTATTTTCTAACTCTTAGAACTACACAACCTGATCAGGTCTGCTTTTATTGGAAAAAGACCTGGGATAGTTTTTTTCCCCTAGCCAAACTGATTTATTAATTGCATTATCTTAAGGAACATCAGTACTGAATTCTACGGTGAATGTGTTCTAAACAAGAGCCCCATCCATCTAGCATTGTTCCAAAAGCTTAGGTATGAATAGTTTTAAGTAGAAAAAAATATGTTCATCATTTCTCTTACTAACAGAACATTCAGATAAATAATTTTGACTGAGTAGACTTCACTGTATGAGCAAAATATTTGGTTCAGTTTTGTTCAAACAGAGGTTGATATTGTCTATGTGTTTCAGGCCATGGTTTAATTATCTCTGGTACCACTTGTTAAATTAGGAGGGTGCAGACTTTTAGGACACTGGGAGAATTCCCTGGAGCATGGTCCTGTAACTCCCACCCCTGGCATTGAGGTCGGGACCTTCTGAAATAACAAGAGAAGCTGAGGCTGTGACCAAAGTTTGGAGATGGTGTGGGAAGTCTAGAATGGCAGTAGAGATGGTAAAAGTCTGTAAGTCTTGGTTTTCCTGAGAAGAAAGTAATTATGGAGTGCTTCCTATGTGCCAGTCACTGTTCTGAGTGTTTCATATGTATTACTTGTAATTGTCTTCACAGTCCTTTAGGGGTAAGGACTTAGCTGCACTTTGCAGATGAGGAACCCGAGGCACACTGAGGTCAAGGACTTGGGCATTGTGTTCAAGATCTTGCAGCAGGTAGACACCTGCTAAATGACTCCAGGCCCCAGACTTTAAAACACTACCCTTGAGCAATGTCCCTATTTTTAAAAAGCATTTGTGTGAAGATGAATCTGTGTCCTCAAAGACATAAAGCAGATGAGGAAGCACTGAACTTGATCTTACGGGCTCCTCATCCTACTCTGTCTAAACCCACAGTCCCTGTGTCACTATGTGACTAAGACTAAATGCTTCCCAAAATTCACATGTTAAATCATAATGCCTAATGCAATGCAATAGCATTAGGAGGTGGGACCTTTTGGGAGGTGATTAGCAGAGCCCTTATGAAAGGAATTTCACTAGCCTTTATGGAAGCAACCCCAGAGATCTCCCTTGCCTCTTCCACTATGTGAGGACACAGCAAGAAGCCCTCTATGAGTCAGGAAGAGGGTGCTCACTAGATCTGCCAGCACCCTGATCTTGGACTTGGCAGCCTCCTGAGCCATGAGAAGTAAATTTCTGCCTTTAGAAGCCACCCAGTCTATGGTGTTCTGTGACAACTGCCCTTACAGACTAAGATATAAGTCCTGGAGACAAGCATGGACCTCATGATGCTTCCTCAGGTGACCCCCTTCACCCTCATCCTTTCGTTCCTAAGGACTGGAGAAAGTGAGAGTGCTCTTCTGTTTTGTAATTTTTAGTCAAAGTACCTACACAAACTATGAGGTATTTCCATTCATTCCTTCACTTATTCAGTCTCTACTTTGTGCAAACACTCCACCAGGGGTAAGGGCATCTGCTAGAGCAAGTGGGTAACAGGCATTTTAATTGGGAGGGGACACACTAAATAAGCATGAACCATGACAAACATGGGGGAAGACAGCCGTGACTGCGATGGTGAACCTAAAACAGAGGGACTTGGTTGTGGCAGAAAGGCTACTTGAGATTGGGTGGCTAGGAAAAGGTTTGCTGAAGAGGTGATCTAATTATAAAAATGCACCAGCTGTGCTGAGATCTGGGGACAGCACTACAGGGGGAGGTAACAGCTCTGCAAAGTCCCAGGCCCTTGGACATGCATGCCCAAGATGCAGTGTGGCCGGGATGTGTGGACAAGGGCAGAAGAGCTCTTCAGGGGCTGTTGCTGTCTTTCCCCAGAACCTGGCAGTCTGCAGAAGGAATCCATGCACACCTGGCATTCCTGATCAACCTATTGAATATTTGGGGATGGAGTTACACAGAGGGGTCCCATCCCAGAGGACATAGCCCTCTCTAGCTCCATAGTTCCATAGCCCAACCCCACCAGCAGGACAAATCTATCTTGATTGTCTCATGTACATCAGATCTGCGTTGGTCTCCCACAAAAGTACACCACTCCAAGCGGCCTAAAGGAATTTTCTTCCAAAGAAATGGAATCATCTTGCTGGAGGGAATTTGGATGAATATAAATTTCTCCACTTTATTCAAGCCTGTCCATCGATTAAGGCCTAAAACCATGAGCAGCAGAATCTGTGGGGCTGGGGAAGTTCTTGTGATTCCACCCATCCTGAGTTGTCCTGCTTTTGTAGGACTAAGCATAAAGCTGTGAAGATGCTCTGCCTGCCTACTTCCTACAGGTTTGCATAAATCTCTCCCTAAGACTACCATTTACTAGCTCTAGCTCGAGTAAGCCTGCCACTTTGAAGACAACCGAGGGCTTCCTAATGCACACTGGGGAGTGGGCACTCATCTATTTCACACGGCAAAATCATCAAGAAGAAGAAAGAACACAGCAAATGTAGGTGCCTCTGAAATGTTAAGAGAAATGCAATCAGTGAGGTGGGCTCTAGATTTGTAACAGTTTTAAGTGCAAGACTGAGGAAGATAACAATGGGAAGGCAGAAATCTTCATACTGGATCCTAAGAGAAAGCACCAGGGAAATACATCTGTGGCAGCTGCAGTGGTTTTAAAATATGCCCACAAATTCTTTGACAATTATGTTTTCCAAAAGCAGAGCCTAATTCCCCTCCCCTTGAATGTGAGACAGACTCAGTGCTCACTTGTACCTCTCGAATACAGCAGAAGCGACCACACAGGACTTCTGAAGCAAGGCAATAAAAGACGTTGCTGGCGTTGCATTGCACCCTTCTGGCCTGTTCCCTCTGAGAAAAGTCAGCCTCGTGTCTTGAGGACACTCAGGCAGCCTGTTGAGAGGCCCATGTGGGAAGAACTGAGACCGCCTATTATGGGCTGAATTGTGCCCCCAATGTTCAATATGTTGAAGTCTTAACCCCAGAATCTCAGAATGTGACTGTATTTGGAGATGGAACCTTTAAAGAAGTAATTAAGTTAAGTGAGGTAATTAGGATGGGCCTTATTCCAATACAACTGGTGTTCTTACAAGAGAAAATTTGGACACAGACACAGAAAGGGAAGCCACGTGGTGACACAGGGAGAAGATGGCATCTACAAGCCAAGGGAAGAGGCCTCAGAAGAAATCATCCCTGCAGACACCTTGATCTCAGACTTCTAGCCTCCAGAACTGTGAGAAAGTATGTTTCTGTTGTGTAAGCCCCGAGTGTGTGGTGTACCGCTACAGCAGCCCAAACAAACAACTGCACCGCCTGCCAATCCCCAGCACCAACCTGCCAGCCATGTGAATGGGCCACCTTAGAAATGGCTCCCCCAGCCCCAGTCAGGCCTTCAGATAACTGCGGCCCAGCTGACATATTGACTGCAACCTCATGAGAGACCCCAGGTCAGCCTGCCCAACTGGGCTGCCCCCAAATCCCAACTCACTGAGATGGAAGGTAATAAATGTTTGTTATTGTTTTAAGCTACAGTTTGAGAGTAATTTGTTACATAGCAACAGATACCTAATAGAGCAGCTTCATATTCTTTTTCTGGGCCCTAAAGGGAAAAGCCCCTACTTGTTTTACAGTTGATTTTACTCGGGGTTAAGAATATAACCATAAGCACAGTATGAGAGAATTTTATTTAACACCTCCTGAACTGCAGTCTGCCTTAGGCTGTGTGGCAGAGAAAGCTGGGGGTTACACCGAAGACCTGTGATCCCCCTGCATAGTGTGAAGTAGTTTCTGGAAGCAGATGTCTAGCCAAAACTACATCTCCAGCTGAACCCCAGACACACACACACCCAACACAGACACCTACCTATGCGTGGGACTCTGTCATTGAGGTCTGGCTAATGGGTTGTGAGCAGGGGTGACGTGCATCCCCCCTACAAAGCCCTGACGTTCTAGAGAGGGACCAGGGCGTGACAAGGAAGTGTCCTTTGGAAGAGACATCCGAGAAGAGAGATGCCGAGTTCAGAGAAACCAAGGGGAGGCAGATGAGGGGGTCGCCTGAGGTTTGAAGAAAGAAGAGAGAATGGACTTACTCTGTGTGGCTCCAAGGGGAACGAACTGGGACGGGAAATGAAAGTTGGAGGGAAGGACCAAGGGAGAGATGTAGTAACCGTTACAGCTGTCCAGCGTAGGGCAGGAAGCCTGGTTGGGAGCCCCCTGACACCCAGAAGGAGCAAGCTGAGGGAAGATTACCATCCCTGTAGGATGCTGAACGGATCTTCCCCCTTGAAAGGCGTTTGGTCCGGGCGGCCTCCCCAGGCGGAGCGCCTGTGTATTTACAACAGGCGGGAGACTGAGGCGGGGGTGGGGGAGCTTTCACATTAGTTTTGTAATGTAATTACATTACATTGCTCTTAATACTAATTATTACCAAGAAGTAATCATCCAGAAAATAATCCAAGTGGGCTTTTATGTAGAATGTAGTTATCCAGAGTGCTTTGAAAGCTTTTTATTGCCAGGAGAAGGAAGCAGGGTGGAACCAGCCAGTCAGAGCAGGGGGTGTGCAGTCCAGGTCTGCAAGATGCAGGGGCAGCACGCAGATCTCAATCTACCTGTCAGTTCTATTTAACTCCCATATTGGGAAATATTTATTTATTCCTTGGTAGATGAAAATAATTCCTAGTGAACAGTCTTTTTAGACCAAATAGCAGAAATATTGCAGGCTGAGTGCGTGTTTTGGAAAATAGCAAGTTCAGGCAGTGGTTGACAAGTGCTACCTATGCATGTCTGACTTCCTTCCTGCCCTCTCCATAGGGAAATTATCATCATTAGCATGGAAATAAAGGAGATACTGTGTTTGTACTGCCCAGAAGATTATTAAAAGCAACAGTCAAGCTGCTCCAGGAGTTTGCTTATTAACCTCTCCTAGGGGCACCCTGAAGGATTTGCAGAGGGTCCCGAGGCCCCCAGACTTGCATGCCTCTCAGCTCGAGCAGCTCTCCCTGCCAAGCACCTGGTTCAAGAGTTGCTATTACATTTGCAGGAAGACAGAAATTCAACATTTAGCCACTAACCTATAAAGAACAACTTGCCCCTGAAAGATTCCCCACAAGGAAAATAATTCTGGTATCAAACTTAGGAAAAATGCAAAATTGTACAGAGACAGGAAACTAGGGGCAAATCCCCAGGGAGTCCTTTACACAAAATAAACCGAGTCTTTCGGAAGAGAAGCCTTTATGTTTAGATGCTCCATCTTTCTTCCCAAAGGAGGAGGAGGAGGGAAATGATCGGATTGCTTTCATTATTGCCTGCCACCTACCCACCCACCCACCCACACCATTACCTTCTCTACCGTCTTGTCCAACAGGAGTGGGCACTTCCCCCAGAGGGGCTGTCCAGGCTCCCAGAAGGGCCGAGCAGGAGGCAGTGGTTGGATGCCTGCAGCCATGCTGAGCACGGTGGCCCTCAGGAGCCCTGTCTCCCCCACAAACAGTCCTGTCCTTCCAGGGCTCCGAGCAGAAGAGTTCACAAAGGATGCAGGCTAGGCCCTAGATTCAAAGAGGCCAAACTGGTAGCCAGACTTGAGCTGAGTCACATGTGGACCCTGGAGGTCCCAGCAGCTCCTGCCCTTATAGGCTGAGCTCTGTGCAGCCACCAGACACCCCTGCACTGGCCGAGCAGGTTCCCAGAGCTCTCTCCTATTTTTGGGGGCACTGAGCTCCCAAGCTGATGTGGGCTTACTTCTGTCTCCCTTAAGACAAGCTCTCGAGGTCCATTGGTAGGAGAATGGAGGGTAGTCAAGCTTCCAAGACTCCAGACACACCCAAATAAGGTGCTACGTGTAGCAGTCTGCCTTTCAAAAGAAGAAAAAAAGGATAAGAAGAAGTTATATTGAGATTTTTATAAACTAGAGTTCAGGTTTATAGTGGTTTGGAAATAGATATTGAAAAGCAGAAAGTTACTTTCCCCCACTTTAGTTTTCTTTTTAAAAAATCAAGATGATGCATGCACAGTTTAAAATACTCATAATCTATGGCACAGGTCAGCAAACTTCTTTTGTAAAAAGCGAGAGAGTAAATATTTTAGGCTTGCAGGCCATGTAATCTTTCACAATTAATCAACTTTGTTGCTGCTAACAACACAGGTAATATAGATGAGTGTGACTGTGTGCAATAAAACTTTATTTACCAAAACAGACAACTAGCCCTTGGCCATATTTTGCTGACTCCTGAGCTATAGAATAATATGAAATGAAAAATCAAAGGCTTGTACTCCCAGATGCAGAATGATGCTCCAGAGTAGCCATATTGAACTGTTTTCTATATTCTTTGGGTGGGTACACCCATGATTCTAGATAATATGCTTATAACTCTATTTCTTGATTCATTAACATCACATGGCATCTACAAAGTCCCCCCTATGAAATATGAGAAAACTTCCTGACTCTCTTCCCTCCCCTTCTCTCCAAGATCTTTTATAAACATATCTGTTTATAATTTTTCTTTTGTTTACCTTTATAACTTTACTGTTTCTTTTTCCACTAACAGGACACCATCCTTTCTGATCCTCCCCTCTGTGATGTAAGGATCTTGTTATTCCTTCATCCACACCCCATGCCTCCCCATGTTGTCCAACTATTGGTTTCACTGTTACTCTTACAATACTTTATAATGTTCGCTTCTATTTCACAAATTAACTAGGTCTTTGGTTCTCTGCCAGAAGTTGATTCTAAAAATCACAAACTAAGAAATGGCATTTACAATAGTTTAATTATATAAACATTAGTCACTACAGAAACAAGTAGTGTGATTAGAGAAGGAAATATAATCCTGTAGTACTAACTCCATCTCTCTACAGAGAATGTTCCAAGCATCAAAGCCATGTGGATTGTTTTTACTGAAACTCCTGCAAACACTCAAAATAATATCATGTCTTAGTTTGCAGTCATACCCTGGAAATCCTATCATTAACCTGTTAGAACACTTGTTCTCTGATCTCTTTTCAGGGCAATGTGTTCTTGTTTCATAGAAACAGGGCTCTGGGACTTGCGTCTCCTTCCTCCAAGAACCATCCTTAGGTTTCTGGTCTTTGTTCTTCTTGTTGAAGCTCTTGGTTTTCACCAAGGCTGTCTTGGTGGCTCATTTGTGCTTATGGATGACAGCCAGACTGGTTGATCTGGGGAGTGGGTTCCTCTGCGCTTTTCTCCCAGAGCTCCCCTTCTGGAAGAGGAAAACCAAGTCCATGGACAGTGAAGGTCAACTGGCTAGCTCAATTGTGACCAGGCAAAAAACTGCAGATTCTGAGCTGAGAGGTTTAGGGGAAGCAAGACAAAGGCTCTATTTCCAGACACTTTTCTCTTTTGCATATTCTGAGCTATGGCTCACTCTGCCATAGGTTTTTTGGCAATGTCATCACACGCACTTTCCACCTTCCACAGTTGCATCAAAATCTGATCTGCTGCTGGTACCCCTTCTGTTCTCAGCTCTCTGGTGGAATTTTTCTATTTTATACTCCATTTTATGGTATTCTCAGTGGAATTATGGGAAGGAGGCAAGGCAGATGTGTGTGTCTGTCTTCTATCTTACCCTCCTTTTGTGTTTTAAACCATCAGCTAGAAAACTAGAAACTGTGAAGCTGTTGGGTGTGTGGAAATATACAAGGTAGATTGATTCACCTTTGGCAAAAATGTAAACCAAATAATCCATACAAATATACAATATGGATAATCTTAGTTTTATATAAAACAACAATTGTTTATATCTTTTTCATTGTTTCAGTATAAGAACTAGTACTTCTAAGAGAGATCTGCTAATGTGTAAAGGTCTCCAAGACAGAATTTTAACCGGCATTGCCCCTTCTCCAGAGAATAAGTTATGGGTTACAGCTTTTCATATTCCATGGGTATTTGAAAGAATATTATCAGTCCGTTAGGCAGAACTGTTTTCTCTTTCCTCCCTGTGTATTGATATGATTGATCATACTATCAGCCTGGAAAGCTAAGAGACAGATCAACAGCTGAAGCCACCCTAAGTAGAGTGAGTTGAATCACTCTAGGAGATTTGAGCTCACACGATCCTGGGCTTGGTGTTTGAAGCAAAAGCTCTGGAAATACTCTTTAGTTAACATTTGGTGACTGGGTGGGTATTTTCTGATGCAGGTCTGTCAGTTTGAAGGATTCTCCCTTGGGAGAAAAGTTCTTTTAGCATGTCAATCCAGGTGATGAGCCCCCCATTAAGGTGTTGAAGCGCTTAAATCCTTGACCTGAGATGGAAAAAGCTGGGCTCAAGGGGCTGGGCACAATGCACAGAAATACGAGATGTGAGTCACTGGTTCCAGGAACTTAACATTCTTGATGGAGAACGATCCAGAGCAGCCAGTTCTAATGAAAGCATCTTTAAATTAACCAGATTCCTTCACAACTCCAAAAGATAAATTAAATAAATGAATTGTCTGAGGCCAATTGATTTGTAGATCACATTTCTCCTGGAAACACTCTACTACAGATTTATTATTGCATTTCCAAAGCCACATGATTTAGTGCTGACACCTTTTGGGGCCTCTGGTGACGTCATGATTAAGGCCTTGGAAGGCACACAGACATGTTTGCCGCAGTATTTACCTATGTCCTCTGCACAAAAAGCATAAACATGTTGCCCAGAATGTTGCTTGAAATAGGAAAGAAACAAAGGGCATTTTATTCTTTTTTTTATTCCATAATGCACCACTTAAATATTACCTGCAAACTGTAATGGCTCAGCTGCACTTTTCTGACATCGTTGGGCCTGTAGAATGAAAAGCAGCTGTAGTACTGACCCAGGGACACACCAGACAGGGAACTTTGTTTTGGAAAATCAAAGTGTGTAGATGTTCACTAGTTTGCATTTTGTTAATATGGTAAAATGGATGCCGCCTAACCTGAGATGCTTGATTTCATATGTCACTGACTGGGTCACGGGAGGCCTACATATCTGGTTAACCATCATTTCCGGGAGAATCTGCCCGGGTGTTTCCAGAAGAGATCAGCATTAGAATTGGTAGACTGAGTAAAGCAGGTGGCCCTCGCACCGCGGGTACCGTTCAGTCTGTTAAGGACCCAGATAGAACAAATAGGCAGAGGAAGGGTTGGATCTGACCTCTCTCTACCTGATTGCAGAGGTGGAATGTTGCTCTTCTCCGGACCTCGGCACTGGTTCTCAGCTTCAGACTTGGACTGGAATCTACACCATTGTTCTCCACCATCCAGGCCATCTCACTCCACCACCAGCCTTTCTGGGTCTCCAGTTTACAGACAACAGATTGTGGGACAGCTCCGCCTCTGTAATCAGTGAGCCAATCCCTTGTAAGGAAAGAAAGAGAGGGTGAGAGAGACAGAGAAAGGAAGGAAGGAAAGATGGGAAGGAAGAAGGAAATCCTATTGGTTCTGTTTCTCTGGAGCAGCCCCGATGAACACACCACTCTGCAGTGATTTCGAGGGCTGTCTTTCAAGGACACTAACTGCTGTGCATCCTCACACATTTTATTCTGAATGACGCTGGGAAGTCGTTGTCCATACTGATATTTTGCCAGCTACAATTTCCCCTACACTTCAGAACAGGTTGGTGAAACACAGTGGACAAGAATGTGTGTTCAGTGAGGAGTGAAATCACCCACCGTTCAGACATGGGGAGCAGCTGTGGGGACAGGAGGGGTCTAGGAAGCACATGACAGTGACTTCTACTTTAAAACCAGGGTAAGAGTGAAGCTGTGTGTTTCCTTTGCCCTGGGAATGGCCTCTGGGTCACACCAGCTCTGGGAATGGTGAGCGCCCACCCAGGCTATCCAAGGTTTGCCTCCAGATCAGGAGGGCTTGGGAGGGGGAGGGGGTCAGGGCTGTCCTCCCCAGCTGCCACACGCAGCTGACTTATTCTCCAAGAGACTGTACCTCAAGGCCTCTGAAGTGACTCAAGTCTGTAAAACACAGGTGTCACGGGCCCTCGCATGACCAGCTTTTGGAGTCTTATACCCTCATAACAACTAACCTACACACCTGCAGGCTGCTCTGCCAGCCAGCTCCTGGGGGAGGTAGTCCATGATTGCTTCCTGTGTTGCCCAGAGCCACCTGCAAGGAGCGGCCCAGTGTGGGCCCAGGTGGGGCAGGAGGGCAGGCCAGGCACCCAAAGCTCTCAAGGCTGCTCTCGTCCTAGGGTGCCAGGCAGGCACCTCAGTGATGCACGAGGAATATAGCTTAATGAAGATTGGGTGTAAACATCTCCTACCTGATTTGAGTAATGGATACCTGGTTCTAGGAATTGGACAGATTCTGCTTTGCTTGGTACCTAGCATAGCCCCAGTAAATCTGGAACGGCGGGATGTTCTTTGCCATCAGAACAGTTGTAACTACCCCTTGAGTTACTCCAGGAGGCCACGTGCTCAACGACTAGATGCCAAAGTCACTGTCTCACTGCCTTGCCCAGGCCATTCGCTGTTTATGAGGAGGCACACCAGCACTTTGCTGCATGTCACCAAGCCATAACTGATGAACAGTCTAAAAGTACTGATAAGTAGAGCTCGCACGCCAGAGAAAACACGTGTGAGAGCAGCCAGCAAGCATGGTGAGTTGCAGCTGTGTGTTTACCCAGGCTGGGCTGGAGAAAGCTTCATGGACTCATCAGCCTTCTCAGACTGGTTTGAAATGGGTCTGGAAAATGGGAGGCTCCTTGAGGGAATAAATAGCTACGTGTTCCTGGATTCTCTGGCTGCCTGGCATCTCTGCAAGTCCTCAGGCCTCCCTGAGTACACAGGTCACAGCACCCGGAAGAGACCAGCTAGCTTGCAGCCTCCTGCTGCCCCATGGCCGACAGCACCACACTCTGCACTCTTTGGGGATGATTCACAAGCCTCAGACAGCTCATTTCATAACCTCTTTTTCTGACTCATATTTCCTGACTGTCAACTGTGACCAGGTACCAGATATGTACTGGGGGTCACAGAGGAAAGAGTCAGGTCCCATGGCAGAGACAGTGTGGCCCTCCTGTGCAATGATACAGTGTGACAGCTACTGTGAGAGGCACAGGCAGGGGCATCACCACCAGGACTTGCAAGGACCGAGGAAGCTGTCAAGCCCATGATACCCGCATTGAGACCCTAGCCATGGGTAGAGGTGAGCTGAGGCAGGGGGCACCGTAGAAGAGAATGTTCAGGAGTTTAGTTTATTCTAAGATCCATGAAAAATCACTGCAAAGTGTTTGTTCTCATCTATGTGACAGGACTCTCTCTCATAGGCTAATGGTCCCTGGCTTTGTATCTCCATTTTAGACCTCTGCCCTGAACTCCGTGTTCTCCAGAAGACCAGAAGGCATGTGTGGATCTAGATGCCCTCCCTCCTCCACACAGGTCTTCTCTTCCTTCACCATCCCTGTGACATGTGATATAATAAGAAATACATATTTGGTCTTTGTCCTGGTTCCCAGGTTTAGGAGCACAAGAGCTCCTAAAACCCTGTAATTTCCTGAGAGGGGTGAGAGGAGCACCTTATGTTATTCATCTTAAGCCCCTTTCAATGGCACCTGAGTTCGTGCTGCTGCAGTCACTCCTGGAGAACAGGGCTGCTTGCAGGAGGAATAAACCCTGCAATTAAGGACTGGAATTTTCATCCCCATGCCCCAGCCTCCAGGGATAGGTGAGGGGTCAGAGACAGTTCAATCACCAACGGCTGATGATTTAATCAGTTGTGCCTACATAATAGAACTTTCGTAAAAATCCTAAACAATGGGGTTCTGGGAGCTTCTGGGTTGGTGAATCAAGGTGCTGGAAGGGTGGTGTGCCTGGAAAAGGCATAGGGACTCTGTTCTCCTTTCCCAAACCTTGTCCTGTGCATCTCTTCCACTTAGCTGTTCCTGAGTTGTGTCATTGATAATAAGTGGGTAAGTAGAAGTAAACTATTTTCCTGAGTTCTGCAAGTCAGTCTAACAAATTATTCCACCTGAGGAGAAAGCCATGGGGACCCCCAATTTATAGCCAGTCAGTTGGAAGTATGGGAGGCCTGAGACTTGCAAATGGTGTCTGAAGTGGGGGCAGTCTTGGGAACTGAGCCCTTAACTTGGGGGAATTTGATGTTAACTGCAGATAGTGTCAGAATTGAATTGTAGGACACCCAGCTGGTGCCCAGAAAGTTGGAGAACTGGTTGGTATGAAGAAAACTCCCACATTTGGTGTCAGAAGTGTTGTGCACACAAACCACTCAGAGTCCCTGCTTGAATTAATAGCACCTTCTCCACCTGAGTGCTTCTGCCCGATGCCCATGAATCATCCCTGAACCTCTCTGTTTCTCCCATCATCCACCTCTGGTAAATGCCCGAGGCTGTGGGTGCCATTTCTACCTTCCATTCTGTAAATCAGCACCCACACTAAGCTGGTCCCAGCTTGGTCTTATGGAACACTGCAGATGCCTCCCCAAAGAGCGCTAAGCAATGTTTAAAACTTGCATTTCAGGAAGATGGGTATCTAGAGAAATATAGTGGATGGACTGGAAGCCAGAGAGAATGTGAGAATGGAGACAAGGGACTGCTCCAGTTACCCATTCCTTTGTGTGTTCCTTAGAGCCATGACCACACAGTGAACTCCTGTGGAGGCCCAGGAGAGAACGGGGCTACAGCTGGGGGACACAGGGTCATCCACACATGGATGGCCCTAGTGGAGACCATGAGAGTGCTGGCCCAGACAGGGCATAAGAGAGCGGAGGCTGAGGCAGGAGCTGCTGCGGGGCACAGGAAGGAGAGGGCTGTGAAAGCCGAAGGAGTTGGGGGTCACAGTCATAGGGCTACACGCCCGTGAGGCTCCAGGAAGAACAGGGGGAAGCCAGCCACCGGCAGGTGAGAAGCATCTCTTTGGTTTGGCTCTTCCCGAGTTGTAGCCTTTATAATAAAACGGGAACTATAAGTAGCAGAGCCAGACTGGAATGGTTTGGGAGTTGAATGGGATGTGAGTGAGTGGGCAGTGAGGGTGGCTGGCCACAGGATAACTGAGTGCTAGACTTTCAGGAATTTTGTGAGCTACTTGTCAATTGCAGTCAGTACTGAAAATTATGTAAACTTAGAGTTAAATAGCTTATATTAAAAACAAAGGTAAAAAAATACTCAAAACTTATCCCTTCCAAACTGTTTTATTAATCTCTACTCTCTTGAGGATGTTTGCATCTATTGTAACTACACAGGAGGAACACTCCAGACCGTGATGTGCCTCTGTGCATGTCTCCCAAGTCTTCCTGTAGTGATACCACACTGGTCACTTGAAATTGGGAGACATCCGGAACTCTACAGAGCAGAGCTGTGTATGTTCCCAGAGAGCCAGTTATTAGCATTTACCAGCAGGGCACTGGAGGAGTGGGGTCCCAGCACTTGTGGAGCATGATGCTGTCATTTAGCAGGTAGGAAGGAGGAAAAGCAGCAAACAGAAGTTTGTGGGGTTCATGAGAGGGGAGGGAGGACTTTTCTTCCTGATGATTTCCTTTTCCTGTGTTAACTGTAGGTGAAGTCAACTGCTGAGTGTGGGGAACCAGAGAAGAAAGCAGCTTGGAATCGTAGATCCAAACCAGAGAGGCTGGAAGATGAAAAGCTCGTAGACAGACAGCAGGACAGGCAGGGGACCCAAGCCATCAGGAGGTACAAATGGGAGGAGCGGTGGGGGAAAACAAATAAGCAGACTGCATGGGAGAGATGTAAGGGGCAGGGAGAAGTATTCAAATGTAAGATGTCAGGGCAGGCCAGCTTGAAAGTACTTGAGAGCTGACAGCGTGCCAGCATGAAGACTGGACACAGTGGCCGCTGACACAGAGTCCTCATCATCCTGTTCTCTGGTGAGGAAGACAAGCAGTAAGTGGAGACACGTAACAGTGACAGAATTGTGGCAAACACCATGAAGTAAATAAAAGGATTCTGTGACCCGGGTAATGGGGGTTTACTCTTTATACGGTGATGATCATAAACAGGATTGAAGATTGGAAAGGAAAAACCTGTTTAAGTGGCCTTTTTGTTTGTATGAGTGTGAATAAGAATATATAATAAAAAGTAAATTTCCCTCCCATCCCTGATGCCAGGCTCCAAATTCCTCTCTCCAGAAGCAGCTATGCTTTATCCAGAGATATTCCAGGAATGAGCCATTTGAAAGCCAGGGTAAATATTAGTACGTGCAAAGGCCCTGAGGTGAAGTTTGTCATGTTGACTCTGTAGCAGTGCCACTCAGACTTTAATTTTCATACAAATCTCCTACAGATCTTGTAGCAATCCTGAATCTGTTTCGGTATGTCTAGAGTAGGGCTTGCAATTTCTAACAAGCTCTAGGTGATGCTAAGGTTGCTGATCTACTGTTAGTAGTAAAGTCCCAGGGGACCATTAGATATCAGTCTGGCAAGAATATCATCATGAAAGAGGGCAGAGTGGTTCAAGATGGGGCTAGAGAGGTGGGCAGGGCATGCTTAGGCAAGGCCTTGGGGTGCCATAAAAAGTATGGATATTATTCTAAGAGCAACAGGAGCTCACCAGACTAGGGGGGGAATGTGACTGGACCAGGGTGGTGACTGAGAAGAGGGTAGAGGTAGGCAGACTCCAGATGATTTTGAAGGCAGACCAGCAGGAACAGCATAGTGGAGGGGCTTCGGGAAGGGACAGAGGAGGGACGGGGAGGACAAGTGATTTTGTCTTGAGCAAGTGAGGGACTGTGGGGAAGTTGGGGTTCCTATGGCCAGGATCCTCACTGAACTTAAACCACCTGATGATGTAACTGGCCTGTCGCTAGGCTATCGCTTTTAGGCAATAAGCTATTATTGCGCTATATAGAGAGCTCGGCCCAGTGCTCTGGGCAGAAGCAGAGACACTGGTGCTCGACCTATCGCTAGGAGAACAAGCCTGGTAATAAACCCTTTCACCCCAAAGAACGTTTTGCTGTCAATTTCTTTGGTCAAATTGAATCCATAGCAAACTTGCCCGGGGCTGAAACCCATTGGCAAGACAGGACTGTCACTGCTCACTGAGATGGAGGGGCAGTGACAATGAGCAGGGGAAGCCTGACCATCACCAAGGAGCTAGATTCACACACTGAGGGCTTAGAGGGATGGCTTGGCATGACACACAAACCAGAAGTTGTCAGCATTGACATTTTTGAAGGCCATGAGATTGGGAGAAATCACCTGGGAAAGGGGTGTGGAGAAGAGCAGAAACTCTGGATGAACCCCAAGAGACACCAATATGCAGACACTGGTGTATACTGAATCCAAAACCAGGGGCAAGAGGCAGAGGCGGCAGGTGTCCTATGTCACCAGAGGTTTGAAAGAGGAAAGGCTTGGCAGGCCGAAGGACTGAAAGCATTGGCATTGCACCTTTTTGCCTTGGCATTCATGGAATTGCTTCTAAAGAGAAAAGAAGGGAAGGAAGGCGAGCGAGGACCACGGTGGACACATCTTCCCAGCATCGGTGAGCTTAGCCCAGCATCTGTCCATCCTCGCCATCCAACGGTGACTGTGGAGAGGATACAGACTCCACCTGTGACTCACACATCCATGCAGACGGTGAGCGGGGGCTACATCACAGCCTCCTTCCCTTCCTGTCCTGTTTGTATTCTTTGCATTGACCTATTACTGTAATAATTTATTCATAGTGCACCAAATGATTATTCTTGTATAATTTGTCTATTGCAGTTGGTTGATTTACATTATCATCGTTGGATTTTTACACATGGGGGCCTGTGTGGGACATCTTTGCTTATTAGTTTATAACTCAAAATGAATATTTAACATTTTGAAACATTTAAACTATAAGCAGAAAAACTCTTAACCCAGTTTTATCTTAATGCTGAAATTTTGTTATCGCTAACTCTCAATGCTCCAAGCACTGTGCAAACAACCTTTAAGGAATGGTTGTGATCAATTATTAATGACTATTAAATTAGCATGCAGTTTGATCCTCCCGTAAGTACGTCTCATAACTGTGGAGCAGGAGAAAGGCCTCTGCTCCCTCCTGATCTCTTGTTCAGACAAAGCCAAGCCCTCTGGAGTTATACCAGCTGCTGAGCTTGTGGCCACTGCCCGGCCCTGTAGGGCACCCCAGGGTGGGGCACCCCAGGCCTAGGACATCCTTTTGGATGGAGAAGAGTTCATCTCCCAGGGAATTCCTCAGGGACATGTGACCCCCATATTCTTCAAAAGCTGGAGAAGGAGGCTGTGTTTGGAGTTTGTCCCCCTCACCATTGGTTATGGGCTGAAGTGTATCTCCCAAAATTCATATGTTGAAGCTCTAAGCTCAGTACCTCAGAATGTGACTATTTGGAACCCAGGCCTTTAAGGAGGTAATTAAGTTAAAACAGGGTCTTTAGGGTCCTAATCCAATATGACTGATGTCCTTATAAGAAGAGATTAAGACACAGACCTGCACAGACAGAGGGATGACCATTGGCGAGCCAAGGAGAAAGAAAGGCCTTGGAAGAAAACAAACCTCCCAGCACCTTGGTCTTGGACTTCCAGCGTCCAGAACTGTAAGAAAATTCATATCTGTTGTTTAAGCCTCCAGTTTGTGGCACAGGTTATGACAGCCTGCAGAGACTAATGCCCAACCTGTGCCCCATTCCTGCTACCAGGCTTGCCATTGTGTAGATCTCTCCTTTCTCCCTTTAAACACACGATCTAGACAGCTGTGCTTTACAGACTCTTAAAGTACACAGAAACGTGAATAGCTGAAAAAATTACTCTGATCGTGGCAGTGACCCTGGCCAGGGAATGGAAACTAGGTCGCCAGCCACTGTGTGAGCCTCCTCAGCTGCCTCTGAGCAGAGAGTAGACTGGGGGACAGAGGAGCCCGTCCTGCCTGTCCCCACCCAAGGCCATGCCTTGCACCCTGCCCTTTTCCCAGGCTGTGTTTACGACAGCTGCCCCAGTCCCAGGTGGACTTCGAATTCTGTCCCTGTGAATAAAGAGTCAGGGTCCCCTCGGACACTCCCTGCTGTGTCCTGCGCCTGGACCACCCCATCATAATTCAAGGGGGTGGGGTCTCTTCTTGCAGTGGGGTACCTGGCAACACCTCTGGTGGAGTGTGGGTGAGAGGCTTAGGATGACACTCCCTGCGCATGGGCAGGAACTAGCTGGGCTACTCTCCGCCCATGAGTAAGTCAGTGGTTTTTTTTTTTTTAATATTATACATTTATGGCTGGAAAGATCTGGAAAAAAAGCTCAGAAAGTTATTTGCCTTGTGGGAATTTTTCCCTCTAGCTAGGGCCACTGAACCCAATAAAATGATCACCAGTCTGGGGAAAATGCATTTCAGGAGGGGGTCTGAATATTATAATTGTATTCATCCAATTATATCAGCCAGAAGAAAGTCTTCTTAAACATATTCCATGGAACCCATGCTTCTGCCCAATAGTAATACCAATTAAATGCAATTACCATAGACTCCGGCCAGCTTTGTCAAGTGGATCTGTCCCAGAAGCAGGGCAGGAGGAGGAAGATGAGCCTGGCTGGTTTAAGAAGCAGGAGGAAGGTACTGATTTATTGCCCAGACTGTTGGCTCCGCAGAGATGGGAACAGCTGGCCACTATCCTCCTTGCCATGAGATGTCTATAGGGCTGAAAACTTCCTGATCCAGATGTTAGAGGTCAACAGCACTGAATCAGCCAGACAGAGTAGAGGCAGCTGACAAAAGACTGCTGCCTTCCCCCTTCAGAAGAGCCTTGGAGAATCAGGGATAAATGTATCTGAGCAAAGCAAGCCCCGGCTCTGCACACCACACACTCTGCATGTAAACCTTTAGGCTAACCTCGGCTCTCAAGTACAGAAGGGGAGGTGGGTGAGGCCTGTGGTTCTGAGAGTTCTCCTGTCCTCTCTCAAATCCCCCAGGCCTTCGCGATCTACTGCTCTTCTCTGCTATCAAAACTGTGTGAAACAAAAAAAGCAAACAAATAAAAACATGCCAGGTAAAGATTAGAAATTGAGCCACCCAGCAGCCTTGCAATGGCTGACAGCTATTAAGAGCCATATTGACAAACCCCAAATCACAAAGAGTCTTCAGCTAAAAGATATTCTCTGCATATTCTCAGTTAGGGAGGTTTTAGAAGAGCATGATGGAACCTTCTCAGTGCCCCTCAAGTCACCCCCAAAAGAGCCAACTCCAAAAGAGACTGAAGCTAGGGACTATCCTCCTTTAAATTTATACAGCATCCCATACACAGTGCCTTTTACTGCATGTCTTCCTGTTAGATCTGGGGACCACAGGACCCTATGCTCTGTTCTTAGTGGACCTCATAGGCATGGAGGAGACATGGGCTTTGGAATTAAATTTGCTTCTGTTTGTATTCCATATCTGCAATTTAATATATGTGACCCTGACATCCTGCTGTGCCTCAGTTTCCTCAAATATAAAATAGGATAATAATGAAAACAACCTCTTTTGGTGTTCTGAGACCAATTTCAATGTGTTGGGGGTGTTTGGAGGGTTTCTCCCACATGTCAATAACAAGCAATGTTTCTACACCAGCTGGGTGTCCTACTATTCAATTCAGTCTGACACTGTCTCTCTGGAGATGGCATCAGGTTCCACAAGTAAGGGCTTGGTCCTATAAGACTGCCCCCACCCTCACTTTAATGCCAGTTTCAAGTTCAGGTTGTTACCTGTTCTTCTGACCTCCTGGCTATAAATCAGAGGTTCTCTTGAGTTCCTCCTTGAGTTAAATTAATTTGCTAAAGCTGTTCACAGAGCTCAAAGAAACATTTTACTCACTGGAATACCAGTGTGTTATAAAAGGATATAACTCAGGAACAGCCAGATGGAAGAGATGGATAACATAAAGTATGGGGAAGGGTGTGGAGCTTCCATGCCCTCTCCAATCATGCCCCTTTCCCCACAGCCCCATGTGCTCATCAACATGGAAGTTCTTGGAACCCATCCTTTTGGGTTTTCACGGAGGCTTCATTACAAAGTCATAATTAGTTAATCATTGGCTATTGCGACTGAACCAACCTCCTGACCCTTCACCCCTCCCCAGAGGTCAGGGGGGTGGGACTGAAAGTTCCAACCCTCTAATCACATGATTGGGTCTCCTGGCAACCCCCATCCTTGGGAGTGTCCTAAACTCATCACATAACAAAAGACACACTGATCACTCTCAACACTTGGGAAATCCCAAGGGTTTGGGAAGCTCTGTGCCAGAAACATGGGGACAAACACCAAATACATATTACTTAAAAATCATACTACCTCCTAGGGTTAGTGAGGATTCAGTGGGTTAGTATGTGACCTCAGCACACTGCAAGAACATTTAGGAGCATTGCATCATGATTAGCTGTGTAAGCCTCACTTTTCTCATCTACAGTATGGAGCTATTATTATAAAGGTTAAATGACACACTGAATGCCAAGTGCCTGGCACATAGTAGATGCTCAACTGATGTTTATTCCTCTTCCCTTTCTACTACTCTAGGGAAACTGGTTAATTCAGTAACTCCTCACCCAGCAGGAACATCCCTAACACCAGTGTCCTTACCGATCTCAACACAGTCGAGCAGCCAAAATGAGCATAACCAAGGTCATGCTCTGAGAACTCCAGCTTTATTCATAGGAACACTTTCACTTACAGCCCGCTGCCCTCCCTTTCCCAGACAAAATGTTCTTTTGAACACTTGCTGTGGGCCAGACGCAAATGGGCCACATTCCAAGTTTCATCTCCTTTAACCCTCACAACAGCACCATGAAGCAGACGTCACCACTGTTTTGAAAGTGAGAAAATTAGGGCCTACAGAAGGATTCAGAACCTGCCCAAGATCACACTGATGGTGCCGTAACTGGGTCATTCAACCCAGGTCCTTTTGACTGCTGAGCCTGGCCTTGAAGCCCTGTGGTTCCTGGTATCAGGGCCAAGGGGATACACCTGAGGCCATAGACCTTGTCACAGGCCAGCACAAGGATAGGAGAGGAGATGGAAGAGTAGCCCTGGACAGGTTCATGAAGGGCAAATCTTTCAGAGACTAGTAGGAGCTCAGCATCACCAGTTCCTGGCCAGCCCCACTGCCTGTCTACCCTCATCTTGTCTGGATGCTGTCTCTTCCTGTTCTCTGAGCAATGCCAACCTGTTGTTTTTTAAAAAAAAAGGCTTTGCTGAGATGTACTTCACAAGCCACACATTGCCCATTTAAATTGTGCGATGCAATGACTTTTCACATATTCACAGAGTTGTGAACCCATCATCACAATTGGTAGGACATCGTCATTCCTCAGAGACTCACACCCCTTAGCCATCCCACCCCAATTCTCCCACTCACCCCCCACCCCCAGGCCCAGGCGCCACCAATCTACCTTCTCTCTTTCCAGACTTGTGTTTTCTGGGCATTCCATGGGAGTGGAATCATGCAACATTTGACTTTGTGACTGGCTTCTCTCATTATGTTTTTAAGACCTGGTTTTAGAGTAAATAGAAAATGCTTAAGTCCTTGGCATTGAGCATAGCAATGCTCAGTAAATACATATTGAATTGAAATAGATCATAAATATTTCCCTGAATCATCAGGAAAAAAGGGCAGTATTATACTCTATACTTGCTGCATTCTTTAAGAGCCCAGAATGTGAATGAGACCATTTTGAGTTTTTTTCTATTATAAACAGATGAAAACTAAAATGTGTACTTAAAGGTGTCCCAACTGCTGGAAACTTGGCTTTCTAGAGTGACTCATTCCTGGGGACTCCAGATAGTGGACATTTTACTATACTATGTGGTCACTCCATTCTGTATTTGTTTAATGTGCTCATTATCAAGAAAGGTACCCAATGCTATCAAACTTCATCCCATATATCTGTGACTCCTGATTCCTATCTCCTATCTCTGATGGTTAGTTAGTATGTCAGTAGGGTCTAACCCCTCCTAGGCCATCTCTTTTACTCCTTTATTTATGTACTTCTCCATCAGTGTTGAAAATTTAACATATTAGTGTAAGACCAGTGTTTGAACACAGTCTCTGTCTTCTAATACAGACAGACATTTGACCCTAATTTCCTACCTCGATGAGTAGTTTCTGTGGGACGAGTTTAAATCCCTTGCTGCATTTAAGATAGATCATGTAAATGACAGCTTTTGATTTACCAAACTTAGGGCAAGTAGGTAAAAACTTTATCAGTCTGAGAGGATTTGCCATTCCCAAAGCCATATTGAGTAGTTATTCCATGTTTATTCCTCAGGAAGGTTAAGTAGTGAGGGATCCATAATTACTAGAATTAGATATTTTCCTTTGTGGCAATTCTGAGCATTATTTTCATCAGTTTCTTAATGTTAGTCACATTGCACTCTCTCCTGAAATCACTCGAGTCGGCAGCTATTGTTCAGGTATTCCAAATCCCCAGGGCTCATGGTTTAGGCATGTCTCCAGCTTCAATGAATATAAATTAATTCTTTGCTTCCATGTTATCTTCTCCAAATTCCTAATTCTAATGTTGAATCTTCCCATCACCCAGAGCTCTCTGTTGGCAGTAGCAGCTGCTGGTCCCGGCCAAACTTAGGGTCTGTTGCCCTCCTAGGCCCCCACACCATCTGGGACATCCACGGTTTCAGGAACCCTCAGAAACTGTTCTCATAGATTGCACTGAGACCCCTCGACTCTCTGGAAGGCTTGTTATAAGTCTCCAGAGGGCTGCAGCTGCAGCTGCAGGAGGATGTCTGGCTTGTCCCACATTGCAGAGCCACCCCATTTCTCCCCTTTCCTGATTCCTCCAACCCCTTGCCTTTGTCTCCCACCCCCCACCTTGGTTGACAATTTTTCTGGTGCTGTTCTGTTTCCAGCTGATTAGAACTGGCAGACAGCCAGAAGCCTCAACCACCAAGAGCGGAAATTAAGTCTGGGGCAGGTTCCTCTTCAAGACTACGGGCTGACCCAGCACCTCACCATTTGCATGGATCTTCCTCATTCTTAGTATTTCATTGTGTTTGATTTCCGGGGCTGATGAGGGCTTGCGGTCCTGGGTGCAGTTCTCTACTCTGGCCACTATCTGGGCCGCTTCCAATTTTCTGTAGCCCTGCATCCTAATTAGAAAAAGCGGGAAAATCATATGTTGAGCTCCAAGGAAAGAAAATAGGACTCCAGTATATACCCACAATGCATCCATTCTTAATCTATTACTTTCAAGATGTAGTTGGTCACTTGGTTTGAGACCAGATGGTGCAAAAATTAGCATTCATCAGTTGCTACAATCTTTCAGAACAGTGATTTAGTAATATGTGTCAGGACTACTTAAAAACCCTTGGAATTGCTCATTCTTCTAGGAACTTATCCTAAAGACATCAACAGATGTGCACCAAAATTTGTGTGCAAGAATATCATACAGGATTTCTATATTGAGAAAGGTTGGAAACAGTCTAACTGTCCAAAATATTGCTAAATAAAATATGGTACATCAATCAAATGAAATAGTATATAACAAGTTGCATTTTTAAGCAATATTTTTAAAATTGAAATAGTATATAACAAGTTGCATTTTTAAGCAATATTTTTAAAATAAGAGCAATTTTAAAACTTTTGAAGAATCTTTTAAAAATAAGGATATATAAGTGAAAAATGGGACAGAACATTTTATGGAATAAAACAATCCTAATTTTGTAAAAAGAAAAAAATATTTGCATGTAGGCATGTTTAGGATGAACACAAAAACATTAAAAAGTTTTATCTTTGGGTGATAGAAATTACTGGTGATTCTAAAAAACTTTTTTGTATTTTTCAAATCTACAATGAATGTGCTCTTTTCCTAATCAGAGAAACAATTACTGTTATAAGAAATTAGGTCACAAAAAAGGCAAAAACAAACAAAACTACAGATTTAGGATATACGTTGCCTGTGCTTTTCCTTATGTGCTTCATCCCATCCTTTCTCATTGAGGTAGAATAAAGGGGAACTAACATTCATCATGCTAAGAATCTAATTCCTTCTGGTAACTCTGGAAGGTACATGTTTTTCCTACCTTAAACGTAAGGAAATAAAGTCACAGAACATGTGGGAAAACCAAGATGTGGGCAGAGGTCCACTGGTTCCAAAGGTGTGTTCTCATCTCTCTGCTGTCTCTGCTTACACTATTTTAAAGATGCATCTTATTCTGTATGTGAGCTTTTTATTTTATCAGAATAAACTCCTTTTTGGTAACAAAGATATTCTGCTTTTTACAAAATTCTCATTCTAGCTAACTTTCTCTAGCTAAGATTTTGCCTAAAGCATGTCAAACTTTTTGAGTAATTACATTAAAAAGATAGCCTACTTGGTTTGAATAAAATTGAGCAACTAAATGTTCAAACCAACTGGATACAGCATTTTTGCATGTGTCTTATTATTAGGTACAGTAATCATTAGAAACAAATGTCCACCACACATCTTAGAAAAGTTATAGTTCATAGTGATAAGGTTATAGAAGGTTGTCATCTCCCCGGGGCCTCGTTGATGATGCTTGTGACTGGTGGTGTTGGAATTTTACCTGTCGAGGTGAAGGCCTGACAGGTTGCAGGGGGCCCCAGGAGGGGCTGACCAGGCCTCTAATACTCCTACATATCATTCCCAAGACCAACGGATTGCAAAAACCACCTTTAACAAGCCATGTCACCTGGATTTGAGATATAACTTGTAATTATGTCATTCATGGATGCCACATTGCCATTTGTCTGCACCTTCAGTTAGTGAGCCTGTCACCATGGGACAATGACCTCTGTGTCCTACTAATCTGTTATGATAAGACCAAGGAGGAACTGAGCGTTCATGTCTGAGTTGGAAAAATCCAGCTTTGACCATTCACATTTTATGATAAGGAAGTGGGAGATCACAGACATTAAGTAGTTTGCCCAGGTCCTGCACGTTGAGCACACCAATCTCTCAGAGCTGTGCTGTTCAATACAACAGTATCAGGTTACTGCCACCTGTAGCTAATGAGCACTTGAGATGTGGCTAGTCCAGACTGGCTGTGCTGGAAGTGTAAACTCTTAAATTGGACTTTGAAGATGTAGTCTGTAAAAGGAATACAAAATAGCTTATTTACAATTTTTTATATTGATCACATATTAAATGATTATTTTGGGTGTACTGAGTGAAATAAAATACATTATTAAAACTCTTTTTACCCTTTTATTTTTAGCATTTTTTAATGTGGTTAGTAGAAAAGCTTAAATTTAAAATGTGATAGAAACCTTCTGTTTCTACTGGAGTGGTCACAGAACCTGTTTCTTCATCTGTAAAATGAAATTAACATTGAAAACACACGTAATGTGCCCAGGTCAGGGAGTATTCTAGAAACATTTGTGTTCCTTCCCCATCACATTTTCCCACCAGAACACACAAGTCTCCTGACTTGCACATACATGTCCAGAGACTCTGAAAGACCCATTGTTTCTCTAATTCCATCCAGATTCCTCTTCAGTAGAAGCATTATTTTAGTCATGTGTTATTTGAAATCTTATGGTGTACAGTTTGTAAATAGCAAGTCAGAAATTGGAAACTCGGGCCAAGATGCTGAAACTGCCTCGCCTAAAGCAGAGGCATTAGAGAATGCACCCATTCATAAACTTGCCACAGACGCTGCCACAGACTCCGGGAAAAAGACTGACATGTAGACAAGAAGTGCACACAGGTTATTCATTGCCGTTGAAGCTCACTGAGCATCAGTCTGGCTATGATATGAATTATTCATGGATTCCCCCATGGCACTCTTATGTTGAAGGTTGATGTCAGGGTAGGACCCGGACTCCCCTCTCTGATGCCTGTGCTGAGCAGCTGTGTACAAAGTCAACACTTATCCTAGAATCAGCTCTCCTCCAAGAGGTGGACCAGAGACTAGGAGGTGGACCACTACGATTAGGCTTCCTTGTCCAACTGCCAGAGATGGATGAATTCATCCAGCAGCCAGCCCAGTACTCCTGAGTGAAGTACTCAAGATAATTTATGAAATTGTTTTACGCTGCTCCTCTTTTCAAAAGAACTCATGGTGCTGTATAAGTGGCCTATTGATCAATTTACAAAACTGTCCTCTAATTTCACATTTTCAATGTCCCAGTTACGAATGACAAATTCATATGCTACAGGGCCCAGGCAGTTACAATGATGGAGAGTAAGGCAACAGGGAGTGGTGGGGACTGTTGCAAAGCAGGGAATGCCTACTCCATCTGCAGGGCAGCCTTTAGCAGACCCAAGCAGATGGTCGCCTTGTGAGAATGAGGCTATGGGGTTTTTACATCCTCTGATTTTTTGCAAGAAAGCAGATACCCAGATTTCAATGTGGAAATCCAACTTTAAAATTTGGGGACTAAATGAACCCTTTCTGGGTCCAATTCAACCTGGCTTTTTTATAATCTCTGATGTTGTTTGCTTTCCTATATAAATGGTAGACTTTCGTGGGAAGGGACTTCTATTTCTCCCCATTTTCTGTTTCATTCTCTTTCCCCCTCACTGCTCCTTGCATAGTGTACAGCACCAATATCAATAATGATTTCTAGCATTAGACATCAGTTTACTACCTTGATAGCCACTCCAGATTCTTCTTCTTCTCTTTAGTTTTTCCTACCTGGTCCTTTTTGTTTCTCAAAGTTCTCCTGACACCAAGAAAGAAGCATAAACAGGAGTCAGTAATGGCTCTTTTCTGACCACATACCCTTAGCCATGAGACAATATGGGTAAAGCCCCCTTTCCATGCTTTATCTTTTACATGCCAGGGCATGTAAAAAGCATTTTATACCATTCTCCAGCTAGGGCATTGCCCAGGTGGCAGGGCTTAGGAGAGAAGGGGTGAGGAATTCCAGGTTAGCTTCCAGAAGTCCTCTCTTTTGATTTAAGATAGTGCTAGAGCACTTAAAGGCACATGTGACCCATCTCCATTCATCCTTCACCGCACTCTCTCCCAGCCCTCCATGTGCCCACCATTTTTGAGAACCTTTCCCTTTCTGGCTTGTTCTGTGAGGGCCCCCTATAATGGCCTCCCCCAACCAGATACTTTGTCTTTGACAGCATGTTCAAAGGGCGCCAAGAAACCTAGGTATTTCTGCATAAGTCACAAACCTGGATGAAAGATTCAGTTAGGTAACTGGCTATTTTGAGGCTAATAGGCAGTTCATTTGTTTGGTGTTTATTTCTATAGTATTGAGAAAGGCACAAACCGATGTCTGTCCGTTCGAAGCAGATTCAGGCCCCTTCTTTATCGATGCTCTGCAGTCAAAATTTTGAGAACTACAATAGAGCTATAAAAGACGTTGAAGTGCTTTTTAAGGAATTGAAAGAAGACAGCTGTATTTTCAGGAAATGAACTGAGAAACACTCAGTGAAGCAACATTTGCTTCCACCTGTGCAAAACCCCAGACATACAGCCAGAAGTGTGTCATGTGGGTGCACACAGAGGCCACGCCGTGAGGGGACAGAGCACTGGTGGTGGCTGGGATCACTCTGGGTTCTGCCACAGTGCATCTACTTTACTGGTAAAAATACAGGAAGAAGAACTTCCTGTAAAATATTCTCACGTGGTAGATGAAACAAGTGATATAAAGTAAGAAGTTTTACTGGTGCTCGGAGAGATCCAGTACATGCATACATCCTTAAATTTTGTCCACCTAGTCTGGAAGTCTGTGGGACTCCCCTAGATTTCTGCAGCTAATGACACCAAGCCAGACATTTCAAAATCCTCTGTAGAGAATAGGGAAACAGTCTGATCCCCACTTTTGAGGATATGAGATGTTCAGAGACTGTGTTTTATATTTGAGGGCACACATCCTAGCCTCCATATTTTGTTTTGGGCAACACACACTGACTGACCTACGGTGTTGGGGATCTTGCAAACTGACTGTCTTCGGAGAGCGGACCCAAGGCTTGGAGCATGCTGCACTCTCCCAGTGATTGGGGTATACTTTTGTTGCCCCACATTTGTAACTGGGCTTCATCTAGCACCCTTGAGTTCTGTTTTAGGGCACACTACGTTTCCTGACACAGGTCCTCATGTCTTGATATTTGATATTTTGTATTCTGGGTGCATGTTGCTTTCCAATTCTGTAATTGGAGGTACAGTTTATAGCTTATGGAGTGTGGCAGATTGTTTTAGGCATCCCACACTCTCTGTAGGCACATCTCCAGGTGTATAGTGATTAGGGGCTGTAGCTCATTTTCTTTCAACTCCAGTTCCCAGGGAAGCTGCACTGGAGAAAGTGCCATATAGAAAACCCTAATCACATAACTTGGTGCTCAATGATAAAATCTAAATTCCCCCAAAGTGGGTATACTTCCCCCTGGCATCTGGTGCTCCATGTTTCTTGGCCTTGCTTCCTCTCCTGCCCACCCCATCTTCATGACAACTCAGGGGTAGGCGTTTGGAAAATCAGCCTCCCAGCCCCAGTCAGCTGGAGCAGACCAGGGCAGCTGGCTGGAGTTGGACCTTCATGGTACCTTCATCAGGCCCCACTGCTGATCACAGCTGAGTGACCCATGGGTGGGGTCTTGACCTGTGTTGAGCTAATCACCCTCCTTTCCTGGAATTTTAAAACTAGAAATGAGAGAAAGTAAGTGTTTTCCTAGTGGATGGCATTGTAACACAGGACTATGTAGACAGAGGCAGGTTTGCAGTCAGCTAGCAGAGTGAAGCCACACCGCAGGAGGTGCAGACTGACGGGGTGAGGGCAGCACCGGGCTTGGGTCTGGCTGTTCCCGAGGCTTATCTTCACCCCTGGTACCTTACAGCTTCTGACCTAGCAACCCTCCATACAATCCCTTTGCTGCTAAAGTTTGTTCTATTTGGGTCCTGCCACTTGCAGCCAAAGTTGTCCTGATTACAGCAATGCTGCTAACATAAACAAGTACACAGCAATTGCTTTTTATGTCGGGAGCATGTTCCTGAAGACTTTTTATAATTTATTCTGGATGGTAGTTCAGTTTTCCAGCCAAGATGGCACTGCCATAGACCATGTCTATAAACATGATATGTGACGTCCTTGGTCCTACTGCAGGACTGCCTTCCTTCCTTCCCTCCCTCCCTTCCCTCCCTCCCTTCCTCCTTTTCAAATTTGGATGTGGGGAAGGGGATTTTGGTGGTCATAAAAGATGTCCAAAAATTCTTCCAATTTCTTCCCCTCAAAAGACTTAAGATTTAGCTTTTACAAATACTGCCAACCAGTTTCTAAAGTAGTGCTATTCATTATCCTCTCAGCGGCAGTGTGGGAGATTTCTGGTATCATCAGTCTTCTTTGTTTTGGTCATTTTATACCATTCTCCAGTGGGTATGTACAGGCAGACCTCATTTTATTATGTTTTGCTTTATTGTGCTTCACAGGTATTGCATTTTCTACAAACTGAAGGTCTGTGGCAACCCTGCATTGAGCAAGTCTATTGGCACCATTTTTCCAGCAGCATTTGTTCACTTTGTGTCTCTGCTCACGTTTTGGGAATTCTCTCAATATTTCAAACTTTTCATTATTATTATATTTGCTGTGGTGACCCGTGATCAGTGGTCTTTGATGTTACTGTTGTTATTGTTTGGGGGTACTTGAAATTGTGCCTACATAAATCAGTGGACTTGATTGACAAAATTGTGTGTGCTCATTGCCCCCCTGACTGGCCATTTCCCCATCTCTCTCCTTCCCCTCTTTGGGCCTCCCTTTTTCCTGAGATACAACAGTATTGGCATTGTTAAGCCCTGCAACAGCCTGTGAGCACTCAAGTGGAAGAAGAAGCGTGTCTCTCACTTTAAATCAAAAGCTGGACATGATTGAGCTCCGTGAGGGAGGTTGTCAGAAGCCAAGATAGGTCCAAAGCTGGGCTTCTTGCAATAAACAGCCAAGCTGTGCATGCAAGGGAAAAGTTCTTGAGGGAAAGTGCATCTCCTGTGACCACATGAATGATAAGAAAGTGAAACAGCCTTTTTGTTAATATGGAGAAAGTTTTAGTTGTCTGGGTAGAAGATCAAACCAGCCACAATATTCTCTTAAGCGAAAACTTAATCTAGAGTAAGGCCCTAATTCTGTTCAATTCTCTGAAGGCTGACAGAGGTAAGGAAGCGGCAGGAGAAAAACGTGAAGTCAGCAGAGGTTGTTTCATGAGGTTTAAGGAAAGAAGCCGTCTCCATAACATCAAAGTGGAAGGTGAACCAGCAACTGCTGCATGTAGAAGCTGTAGCAAGTTATCCAGAAGATTGGGATAACTCATGAAGGTCTGCAGCCATCCTCAATGTTGATGGCTCCACTCGCCAAAAGATCATGACTCACTGAAATTCCAAATGGTGGTCAGCAGTCTTTAGCATAAAGTATTTTTTAATTAAGGCATGTACCTTGCTTTTTAGACATAATGCAGTTATGTATTTCCTAGAGTACAGTACACTATAAACATAACTTCTATAGGCACTTGGAAACCAAAACTTTGACTCACTTTATTGCAATATTCATTTGACTGCGGTGGTCTGGAACCAAACCCTCACTATCTTATAGGCATATCTGGAGTGGTGTCACATTATAATTGTACTTTGTATTTTCCTAATGATAAAGAGATTGAACACCTTTTCATATACTTATGGCCATTTGGATATAGTATTTCACGAACTGCCTGTTTAGTCTTTAGCCCATTTTCCTAGTGGGTTGACTGTCTCTTATTTATGGACTGATTGAGGTTCATTATATATTCTGGACATAAGTCCTTCATTGGATATGCACGGCACAAATGTCTTTTACCATATATAGCTTTCCTTTTCACACTTTTATCAGTAACTTTGGTGACAGTTTTTTTTAATCAAAAATAAAATGAAAAGAGGAACCTTTTGTTTTTTTCTTTTATAGCTGGTGCGTGCTTTATTTACTTTAAACAATCTGTGCCCCAAGGCCGTGAATTTGTTCTTTTAGGTTTGCTTCTAAAAGTTGCATTGTTTTATTGGCCTTAGTTAGGTCATATCTACCCTTTGATCCAATTCTATGTACTATCTTGTATGCCCCATATCTACTGCTCCTGATTACCATTCTAACTAGAAATACATTAGGTGGTTGAAGAGAGGAGATTGCCCAGGGAAAGAAGGTCCTATCTGTAAGCCACTGCATTTGGCTGAGAGTAACAAAAACTGGAAAAGCAGTGGTTTAAACAAAATAGGGCAGTGGTTCTCAACTTTTGCTGTACACTAGAATCATTTGAAAGCTTGAAAAAAACTGCATGCCCTGGCTGCACCCTGTATCAATTATATCAGAATCTTTTGAGGTGAGATCCAGGCAAAAATAATTTTTAAAGCTCCTCTTTAAAAAGGATTGAGTAAAACAGGTAGCTTAAGCTGAAACACTGACTAGGGGTTTTATTTTTCTTTAACACAACAAGAAATCTGGTGTTAAGCAATTCAAGGCTGGTGTTCACAAAGCATTAGGAACCCAGGTTTATCTCTATTAAACTCTGGGCGTTAATTTCTTTGTCCCTAAAATAACTGCCAAAGCCCCAGCCATCAGGTCCACATTCTACACAACAGGAAAAAGGAATAGCCAAGAGTAAATGCCGCACTTAGCAATTTCTAGTTAACTGTCAATGGCAAGAACTTCATCATATTGTCAACCCATATCTCCAAGGGAGACTGGGAAACGTATTTCTTAGTTGGGTACACTGCCATTCCAACAAAATTAGGGTTATGTTAGTAAAGAAGAGTGTATAATTGATGCTGGATAGGCAATTATCTGTTTCTGCCACAAGGGTGCTTGTTAAACAATAACCAACAGATGTCTGTTAGCAAGGGTTCCCTTCATAATCCTGGGACACCTTCAGTGTGTAGTGAAAGGAACATCTGTGCCATAAATCTAATTATAAATAAAACAAAAGTGTGTTTCCTACAAAGATCAAGATGTATTAAGTCTCCTTTTTTTTACATATGTCTTATTGAAAAAAAGATCTTCCACTTAGACATATTTCTCTTCTCAGACATTTTTATTGCATAAGGTCCCTTATGATTTAAAATCATATTTTCCTGAGTAGTGTGAGGAAAGAGAAGCAGGAATGTTCATGGTGTTTTTGAGGAAAAATATGCATGAGGTAATGTTGGTGAGGCAGGAAACTGGACTGCAGTGGCAGGCTTTGAGTGCCCAGCTGAGGGGCTTGGGTCCTCCCAAAGGAATGGCCCCTGGCCCCACCACTCCCCCGTCCTTCTCTCCAAAAAAGATGAACTTCTTGCTGCTGGATGTACCCCCGTTTGGGGTTCTAGTTGGTTTCAGTCCCTCATGAAGCCCAGATGGATCCCCTTTCCATGTTTAAGCCAGATTGCAGGGGATTCTGTAACACTTAGCCCGAAGTCCGAGGTCACCAGGGCTTGTCCTTAGGAGGAGGCAGGAGAAATGAGACAAATGCCCGTACACTTTACAAAAGGCAGACAGGAGTTGGCAGCTGACCCCAAGTAAGGCAGAGAAACGGAGAGGAGCGGGGGCTAAACCTGAGATTTCAGCGTCAGGCGCTGTGAGCAATACTATCCCTCAGCTGGGACGTGGGCAGATGTTTTTTGGAGAAAGATGATGAGTTAGGCTTGAGAAGGGGACAGGCAAGGGCACTGGTCCCTGACGATTCCGGAGGGGGTCCCCGCTGGGCCGGTTCTGCGTTGGCCGGGCCAGGGCGGTGGGACACTCGGTCTGGGCGTCCCCGGGGCCTCCCGCCCACCGGGTGCGTGGGGCTGAGGGGTGAGGCGGGGGGTGCAGCAGCCGGGGCGCCGCAGGGCAGGGGAGGGGCGGAGCCCAGACGCGCTGCCCCGTAGCGCCGGGGAGCCCAGTGTAGGACGGCCGGGCCCGGCCGACGGGACCCAGAGGGCGCTGCCCGAGCGCAGAACTGTCACATGTGGGGCCTGGTGGGTGCCGGAGAAGCCAGCTCACAGAGAACACCTGGATTCCCCTATCAACAGGGCCCCGGCAGGATTTGATGCTCTCGCAGTGGATGGAGTCCCTGCTGCTTACGTACCCAATTTGCCAGACGCGCCGCGGGACCGGAGGGCTGCCGGGAAGAGGAGGCTGCAGAAAGTGCAGCCCTCGGGGCTACTTTCTGCCCCGGGTGTGGCCGCCACAGCTCATCCCTACCACCGGCACTCTTTCCCTTAACCCTTTGTGTCTTAAATCGTGAGTGCTACTGAAGAGGGTATTGCACTAAAGTTCACAAAGACCCAGCCAGTCAGGAAAAGATGAGAGCTGAGAATGAGAAAGTGTGTCCCCAGTCTTCAGCATTCCCTTCCTAAAGGCTTCAAACTTTCCCCAAGTCCACCAGGGCCTTGATCCCATTCGCATCTGTCTTCCTCCAGCTCTAAGGACCAGCTTTTCCACAAAATGTCAAATGTAGGGGCCCCAGGTTTTAGGTAGCTCCCCCAGGGCGTTTAATAAGAATGGAAACGAATGCACGCAATAAACCTCATAACATCCTGCAAGGTGGCCAATGTAATATTTTACAGATGTGAAAACTGGGCTTCTACGAGTTAAGTATAACTAGGCCTAATAATATATTAATATAACACGCATAATATAACATACATGCTAATGTGCAACACATATATTATTAAAATATATGCTGCATATTCATATATAACATTCATTGAATGGAAAGTCTGGGATTCACAGCATGGGGAATATAGTCAGTAATATTGTAATATCTTTGTTGGTGACTGAAGGTAATTACACTTATCATGGTGGGTATTTTGTAATGCATGTAACTGTTGAATCACTCTGCTGTACAACTGAAACTAATGTAGTGTTGTATATCAACTATACTTCAACAAAAATAAAAACTTAAATTGTTTAAAACAAGGAAGTCTGGGATTCAAACTAAGTCTAAGGATCAGATCCATTGGTTCATATCAAGACAATGATAACTAAGAGGATTTAAAGAGGTTGGAGCCAAGGTCCACAAACCAGGTATGGCTAGAAAATGTGTTCTGTTTGGTCCTCCTGCTATTTTAAAACAGGGAAAATTAACATTAGAATCAGAATTTCAGTTTCTTCTGAGAAAACTGATCTGGCTACTCTGGGCCTCCATTCTTAGAAGGCAACAACTGTCCACAGCTCTGTAGCCACTGCTTCTTCAGACAAGCTGGGTGCTCTCCTTTTTGCCCAGCACCCACCACTCCCTACTGCCTCTCTGACTCGAGCACACAGCTCAGCTGTCATTTAAAATTGTGACTGAGCTGGAAATGTTCTTACCTCACCCCCCACCCCTTGTCACTCATTTTGATGACCTGTCTAGGCCTACTGGCCTGTGTCAGCCTTGATATAATGCCATGTCCTTTCCAGCGACATTCCCTCTTTTTATTTATTTTTCTACCTTTACTGAGGAATAATGGACAAATATGATTGCATATATTTAAAGTGTACAACATGATGACTTGATACACATATACACTGTAGAATGATTACCAACATCAAGATAATTATCAAAGGGAAAATCCTCAGACTGAAGTATAAGCCCTAACGAAGTGCTAACATCAGGCAACAAGGAATCACGAAGAAAAGTGTTTTTCATTAGGGGTCACCCCAGAGTCCCTAAAATCAAACCTATATACATACCTGCCTATTCTACATGCCCTCAATTTCAAGCTGGAAACTACTCATATTTTTTATGTGAAAAGTAAGTGTGTTTTTGTGTTTGTTTTGACCTTTTATGCCTGGCTTTTTTTTTTTTCCTTGCCATGTAATTTCATTGTACACATAGAATGGCCTGAAAATGTAAAACATCTCTGAGACAAAAAGGTGATGAAATGATGACCACTGGAGAGGAATAACTTCTCTATCTCTGCTTATGCAATTTAACACTGCCGAAAGAGCTGGAACAGTTTTGGGAGAGGCCGTTATTTTGCAAAATGTGCTTTCTGTTTCTTGGCCATGTGGAAGCCATGTTTGTACAGTAAGTTTTTTTTTGTAGAGAGCTGTTTTTGCAAGAGACACTCATTTACTGTTTTCACATTACTTATCCCATTGACAGCAAGATGAAATGCCATTAAAAGGTGAAAGTTACCAACTACAGCTCAGACACTGAGAGCTTCAATGTTAAAAAAAAGCAGACAAATCCTAAAAGGGACCAGTACCAACCCTGCACAATTCAAGCACCTGAGATAGACCACATGTTTTTGCTCTGTAGGATCCAAAGGTATTCTCCTGAGGTTATTTTCTTGCTTCCCTAGTGGATTAGGGGTGATCCATGGAGCTGCTTTTCCTTTGCTATTCATCTTTTTGACCATTCATTTATCTGTGGGTCAGTTAATCAATTTAAACACACTTATTAAACACTGGTCTGCCAGGCCTCATCCACACTTTCTTCTGGGCATGGATAATGTAAGAGCCCAGGGAGAGGGTATGGGGTGGGGTGGAGATTGGGGGAAAGAAAGGAAATAAGAGTTGTACTGATTGGTGAAAGGAATGTGCCAGCTCAGGAGACCTCAGGAAAAGGCTTGAGCTGGGCTGCAGCCTGACAACAGGTCAGGACATCCCACTCTCACCTGGTCCTGGGTCCTGGGGTGCAGCCTCACCTCACCCCTGCTGCTTCCTTCCTCTCTCATCACACCCCTTCTGCCCTGACTCCTCCACCCCCAGGTCAAGTGGAAAGACTCAGGATATTGAGTTCCAGTTTTAGTTGTCCCTTAGTCCATGATGTGACCTTGGCCAAGCCACTCTGCTGCTTTGGATGGTGGTTTCTTTTTACGTAAAACAAGACACTGGACCAGAGGTGCTTTAGGGTTCCTCCTAAACTCCTTGAATCCTCAATTCTAGGCTTATGATGTTAGCAGATTTTTCAACATTCCTATATAGCTATTTGCCCTGGAACAAGTGATGATAACTTGGCCTGTGTCACTTTCTAAGAAGAGCCAGTCTACTAAGAAAATGAATATTTGAAAACTTCCTATCACTGTGTTAAGTTTCTGCAAAATACCCTGGACTCCTTTTAGCCTTTGCAGTGGCTGGGAGGGGGAGGCCAGCATCAAGATTAAGGGCACAGACTCTGGCAGGTTACCTGGGCTGAATCCCAGCTCAGCTACTGCTTAGTTGCATGAATGTGGGCAAGATATTTAATGTTTCTTGTCTGAGTTTCCTCATGTGTAAAACAGGCAATCATGAGACTCTCAACCTTTTAGAGCTGTAGTGAAGTTGAAGTTCATCAGTATGTTCAGAGTTCTTGGTGTGATGCCTGGTAGCATGTAAATGCCTGGGAATGGTAGCTATATTTGCCATTATTTCATCATTATTTGCAATTACAGAAAAATAGCAGAGGCCTAGGGAGTTGTTAGAAACACCAAGCTGGCAAATCCAAAAGAGAATGCTCATAGGATGCAGCCCGTTATGGGGGAGACTGTGATTCATGAGCTAGCTCTCCGTTTTCTTTATCCTCAAATGTTTCTGATCTTAAAAAGAAAACCAGAAAGCCTTCATGGCACCATGCAAAGCGTAGCCCGAGCTCACTGTCTTTACTTACTCATCTTTGGCAAATGGCCTTGTAGCCTTTCGCTGACACTGCTCCGCTGAGATGGCCTTTGTGAGCATGTCCAGTGATCCAAGTAGTAAACCCCAGGGCGTCTACTTGCCCCTCATCCCTCCCCATCTGGCTGGCACCACCCAATCTTTCTCTTAAGTTTGAATGTTCATTTCTCAATCCTGCCAAAGAGCAACATCTCCGGATCTCTCAACAACTCCGATTCAGTAGAGTCCAAGCCAAAGTCATCTACTTGCACTGTAATCTCGGTTTGGAAGCTACCATCAGCCCCATTGTTGGGCTCAAAACCCCAATGACACTTTTGCCACCTCTTCTCAACCATCCCCTAAGTGGTAACCGATGAGCTCTTGCTCAGACCATCCCCCTCCCTCCCCTACCAACTGCTATGTCGGGGCTACCAGGAGGATTTCCTGACCTTCAGGTCTGACCAGTCCTTCTCAAGAACATCCAATGGTTCACATTATCTAATAAATAAAGTCCAAACTCCTTATGCTAGCCCCAAAGCATGCCCCCAGAACCCCCTCAAACTGACCCCAAACCCCAATCTTTCTGTGTACCCTCCTGTCTTGCTCTATTCCTGCCCTTCCCACACTCAAGATAATGAGAAGAGCTTTGTTCCAATTAGGTGTGCTGCCCAGTGCTTAGTGCCCAAAACACAGTAAGCCCTCAGTAAATATTTGTTGAATGGAAAGAAATATGATATACTGCCGAACAGCAACTATGGCACATTCACAAGAAGCTTCCTAAATATTTGTTCTTCTTGGCAAAGGCTAAGATGATGACTTCTCCTTTAATGCTTGGAACACAAAGAAATTGGCACAGGTACTTTCATCACAGGGGTGAAGCTTTCACTTGAAAGGAGAAATTACTGCAGGTTGCTGGGCAGAGGGCATTTTCTTAATTACAAAAACATTTGACAGTGTAATGTCCCTGTATAGGACAGCAATGAAACGATAAATTATAAGGACCATTGTATGATTAGAGGGAGCATTCTTTTCTGTTTTTACTCTTAGCAGTTTCTAATAAGAACTCAATTCTCATTTAAGGCAAGTCCTTTTGGACACTTTCCCAATACAATTCCAATTTATTTTTCCATTAGCTGAGAGCAGTCTTATATTTTTTTGTTATAAGCTCACCCACCCTGCTAAGAAGTTTCAGAGTCCAGCTCCTCAATACTGCTGAATATCACCCTCTCTGTTACTGCTGAGTGGAGACACAAATGTGGCCAGTGAAATTGGATTCAGGTAGGAAAATTAGAGAACTGACTTGAAAATAATATCACACAGGCAAGTGCTGAGATGCAAGAGGATTTATCTGTGTGATCTCATGTTCCAGGTGTTGGGGAAAATGAATGGAAAGGGGAAATTATGATCATCATTATTAGAAATAGATCATCTTTGCCCTTTATATGACGTTTTGGAATCTGTATATCGGTAAGTCACCCATTCATCACACCTTGGTCCTGTTGGCTCTCTGGCTGCCTTGATGATGGTTCAGCAGCTTGACATTTCTTTTCTTTCAATCCAAGCCCATTTGTCTTAAATTCAAGTTTCAAAATGAAAATACATATAATCACCTACTTCTTTTTTCAACGAATGGGGGTAGGAGTGTGGGATAATAGAGCACATAATATAAACCATGGATAATCTAAAAAGCATGTGTGTCTTTGATTTCTGAATGAGCTAGGTTTTGAATTTTAATCTGCATATGTGATCTTAAAAGAGCTCACTGCCCTTCACAAAAACAATCAAGTGTCTCTGTCCTGCCAGCAGCAGACACTCCTGTCATTCCCTAAGGGCAATGCAGCAACAGCCAGCCAGTGCCTCCACTGCTCTGGCTCTGCTTTTCCCTCCACCTGCTACTTCTCACCCTTCATGGACTCATTGCTGCTCTGCTTTCCTCTCTACCTTTTGGCTTCCTCGTTGCTCTATGACATCTGCCTACTTCATGCTTTCTTTCTGCTTCTGCCCTGACACAGCATGAGACTGCATGTCTTCATTTCAAGCACCTTTACAGAAGAGATTTGAGGAATTCTGTTGGTTCCAGTCCAGGTTAAATCAGCCTTCCAGGGCAAGGTACAAGTATCAGGGCCCTGTATTCTGGAACACTGTAAATGGCTAGCCATCTTGGAGTCAGCCATCTCATTGTTGTGAATCAGAACTTTTGGTATCTACCTATCTGGATATCTGTGTATCACTTGATTAGTAAGAGGAAAAGGACAACTCAATACATTTACCTTGCTTGGTGTGCAAATGCTTTAGATAACTTGGAGTCCTTAGGAGGAAAACCAACAGGAGCAAAAGGTTCTCAGTGAAGAAAGGATGGAGCCACTATTTCGTTGGTGAAAGAGGTCAATATCAGGAAAGGTAGGCTGGCCAGCTGGAAAAAGGCTCAAGGCTATGAACCAGGCCTTGGGGCCAGAGGAAACGAAACAGGAACCCAACTGACATAAGACTTGAGTTCCTCCAGAATGAGGCCTTTGTGTTTGTAACTCAGCTGTGTTCAGGATTTTTGCAACTCTCTTCAAATTGTTCTCTTGCCCCCTAACCTGGGAAGGACTGCTGATGTCTCCCTTGCCCTCAGGATAAGATCTGTATGTTCCTCCTTCATTCCCTTCCCATGCAGAACCAGAGGCAGGTCACCCTCACAATGTATATCCTCAATAAGCACCGTTAAGGGTACAAAGCAAACTCCTGTCCAAAGACTTTTTAGAGAATTAAAAAATAAATAAATTTTGCAAAGCAGATTGTCTTGGAATGTTCTATTGATACTTCCATACACCAAGATTTTATATTCAGAGGAAGTCTTGATTTCTTGTGCTGTTTCTACCTTCCTAAACTCCTTAGATAGAGGCTGACTTGAATCCTGGAAGATTCTTTTCTCTAAAGAGACACCTTAGTTCTCACAGTAGTTCATTTCTGATGTCATCTGGCATTTTCAGTTGCATCTGGGATGCTAATATTAGAGCATTCATTAACTGACAAGAACTCTCTTTTCTCTATTCTCCTTTATTTTAAGACTTCTGATTTTTATCCTAGACCAGTGTAAAACTTATAGTAGGAAGCAAAACCATAGTAATGAGCAAATATTTATGAAGTACCTCTAGTAGGGGTATGTAACTGGGGCATATTGTAGCAGTAAATGTTTGTTTCATGATCAGAAGACCCCCTTTATTTTCATTCAGGTAAAAATATTACAACACCTCTCTAGCTGGTATCAGGATTTAAGGACTCCTCTGCCCTTGAATATTTGTGTTATAACATTGCTTTTCTATTCAGAAATCTCCAGTGCTTTCCTCTTTCCAGAGTCTGAGGTCCAAACTCTCCTGTACAGTTGCCACAACCTGTCAGATTTCTCTTGATGCCTCTGTTCACTCCTTCCTGCCATGTGTCTCGGACACTGAGGGTACACTGCTCTCTCTGAGGGTGTGCTCCTTCTCTTGTCATGGTGATTTCCTTTTCCCCCCTGTACCTGTCCAAATCTCACACTTGTTCCTCAAGGCTCAGAGCAAGTACGTCCTCTTCCCCAAGTCCTCCTTCATTCTGTCAATAAACACTTGCAGAGTGGCTCCTGAGGGCCTGCCATACATTGATGAATAAGATGGTCTCTGCACTCAAGCTGTGTAACAGCTGACTGAATGAGGCAGTTAAGTCAGCAGATGATTACACCAGTGCTGACCAGCTTTTTCACTTAAGAAAACATAAAGAAAATGATAATATCCATTATGGACTCCAAGTGATTTGTAAGGTTCCAGCTGCCCCAGATCTGAACCAGCCACTCCAAAGGACTAGAGGTAGAATCTTGCCCTTCTAACACCAGCTTGGAAATGCAGAGTGATGCTTCCATGTGATAAATTCACTGGTAGGAGTAGGGACGAAGTGCCATGGGTCCCTCTCCTAGGCTTAGGGAAAGGGAAGGCTTCCTGGGGAAGTGGCATCAAGCTGAATCTTGAAGGGTTTTATCTAACCAAAGAGGGCAATGGGGTGGGAATTGGGAGTTGCCAGAGGCAACTGCATGGGCCACTTTGGGAAGGAAGGGGGTGGCTCAGGATGGCATGGCTCAGCTGAAGGGACAGAGGCTAGAATGTGGCTCTCATGGCAAGCAGGGTCTTGGGGGTTCCTTCAATCAGACTGTGAACTCCTTGAGGGGCTGAGACCACATTTTGCAATTCCACATCTTTTAAACTGCTGATCACATAAGGACCCAGTCCAGCATCATTGTTTGATGGGAATGTCTTTCTCTACTAGGGACAGTGTCATGATGGCTTCCATGAGACTTGTGAACAGTCATTTATGAGAGCAGTGGGAATATGAAAGGTGTTTTCTAGAGTGTGTATGAGTCCCACTGGAGCAGAAAGACATGGCAGGCTTGGCATGCTCCATTCCCTTATGTTTCCAGGACAAACTTCTGCTTCTGTGTTAAAGAATGCTTACCATAGTTTTTATGTGGACACAGGGTTGGCTATTTCCTCATCGCCCCTAGCCTCACACTCTGCTGCTGCCTTTCTAGCCTCTGCTTTGTGATGCCAGAGCTGGGAGTGAGCCCGGTGCAGTTGCTGGGCTTCCTGGGGCTGACTTTCTGTTAGTGTCTGCCAATGGGAGGCACTGGCTGGAGATTAGAAGACAGAGGAAGGAGAGAAGCTTCCTGTTTCTGCCTCCAAGTGTGGCAGTTGTTGGAGGCCGCAGAAACAGCTGCAGGAGCAGTGGGGGTAGGGTAATTCCTGTCTCACCACCCAGGCAGAGGCAGCATCTTTTCGGTATCCAGAGCTAATAGCAACAGCTCTCCAATAGTGCATCAGCATTTGCAATCTCCAGGTATCCACCCCAGCAGCATTAGCATCCTCTGATCCTTGGGTATCCATCCAGCTTCCCTTTGTTCTTCACTTTCTTTCTTTCTTCAGTCAATCCTTCCAGCAGCATTGCAAAAAATCTCCTGTATAATATTCCCTCTGTCCAAAATACCTAGAATAGTTCTCCTCTAACCCCCTTCTCTCTTTTTGACTGGTCCCTGGCTGGTAGACACCTAACTTGTAGGGGTGTGTTTATAACTCCAAATGGCTTAATGTCTGGCCACCGTGATCCGGGTGTATTAGTCGAGTGAAGATTTTTATCCTGTTTGAAACGTACTCATGGAGTAGTAGCATAGCTGAACTGCTCGAACTGGTTTTATTCATGGATGGATTTCAGTTGCAGGGCTGTTGATCCAGCATCTTTGACAAGTACCAAATTCACAGGGGAAAAAAATGAAAAGAAAAGAATCCCCAAAGCTGTGCCATTCTCCGGCACACAGTTCTCTTCCACCATGCTTTTGGAATAAAGCCAGTGTAACGGTGGGGCTGTCACTCAGAAGGGAAGACTGATTCCCCCAAACCTCCTAAACAATCTTGGCAGAGACTTTTCCTGCCATGAGGAATTGCTGATTGTTCTAACAACAATGCCTGGAAGGGAACCTGTTCTCTGCAAGATGGGTGGATATTCTCTCTCTCTCTCTCTCTTTCTCTCTCTCTCTCTCTCTCTCTCTCTCTCTCTTTACTTTGTCTTCTGGAGTTTTCCTGGAAAATTTTAGCAATGTCTTATACACATATGAAAACACCACTGGATACAACACTTAAGTATGGTAAGGTCTTATAATTCCATACTTTTCTAGCCACACAACTGACTTTTGTCTGAATAGCCCGACAGGCATATCTATCCCAACGGTGTGGACGTGAATGAATAGGAAAGGAATCTTTCAAGAGTTTTCTCACATAGAGATGAGCAAAGGCATGGGGTGGAAGTATAATAATAAAAATTAAAAATTATTTAGCCATCTGCTGTCCTTCATCTGGATGACTTTAATGTCTACCTAGGGTTGAATATTAAATGAGGTGATTGGTTCTATTTGAATTCTCTCATTAATTTCTTGGACCTCATGTGCCCTGATTATACAACAGAAATAGTCTGTGCACTGTCTGAAATACTCTGCAGCTAAAACAGTGTTAATAAGCTTTAATGCCCATCATGTTCCTAGTGCTGCTATAGCTTTTAGACTAAAGTGATAGAGTGCAGTTTAGCAAGTAAAATGAGAGGGTTCCTACCATCTCCACATGAGCCATTAAAAAAAAATCCAGGAAGAACATCCTGATGTGATTGCTCTTGAAGTTTTTACAATTGAAAATAGATCCCATTTGAGTTAGTAGCCAATAAACCTGAATTTTAACCTTAATAAACCCTCAGGAATGATGCAAGCTTGATTGGTAATGCAAGGAGGGGACTGGAGGAGAAGAGAAGTAAAGCTCTTGTAGTTGATTCTTGGAGGTTGATTGCTGCAGGCATGGCTCCACTAACTCACCTTCAGACTTGTGTGTACTCTGCATTTTAGCTCAGGTGTCACCTCTAGAAATCTTCCCTGCCTCAAGAATCTAACTGATGATCCCATCCTATCTTCTGTCCCACACCTTGAACTTGTGCTGTCTTGTGATTTAATTCCTTTCCCATGTTGCCTGCTAGTCTGTGAGCACCCCAAGGTTAGGCACCAGCTGACTGCACATCATGGGCACTCAGAAAATGTTTGTGGAAAGAACAGCCACCACCGAGCAGTTTGAGCAGAATTTAGAATGAAGTTACAGGCAGAACTACCTGCCAAAGCCCTTCCCCGATTTCCACGGACTGTGAACTAAAGGCCTGGAAAGGGCAAAAGAGAAACTGCAGAGAAGAGATGAAACAAAAAGGGAATAACAGAAAGGGAGAGCCATTGTGGAAAAGAGAAAAAAGAGAAAAAGAAATAGGACTGAGTGGGGTTTGGCATGACTGCCTTTGATTGTTTATTAAACAGATACCATAGATAGAGTTGGAAATTCCAGGATAATACACTTTGCAAAGTTAGGATGAATGATCAACCAATTCTAACCCATACTTTGGAGGTATATATTCCATGCCATTATGATGTCTTAGGACCATGAACTGAAGTGCAGAATTTCCTGAGCTAAAATGTGAATGGCTTGGGACAAGTTTAACTGTATCACCAGATTTCTTCCCAAACCTGACCTTCAGCTGCCAGATAAAGGAGCAACAAACTATTAGAAAGGCCCCTAAAGGAAGGCAGTTGTGTTTTTTTCTGCTTGCTTTCTGTCTGCAGTGGGTTTCACTGCCAAGCAGCATCCAGGGGAGAATTCCTGCTGTCTTTCTGAATAAACCCATTCAGTTTGTATTGAAACTTGTCTTTTTCTGCTTTCCTTTCTCCTCTGACATATCATAGGAGAATGTTTGTGAATGCTTTCATTTCCTTCCTTCACAGAAAGGGAAAAAAAATGGAGAAAGTGGAGAGAAATATAACTTCTTAATATTCATCCACTCAATAAAATTTTGTCAATTGTTGAAGGTGTGAGCAGGGAGGTAGTGTGGTTAAATGGTACAGGGGCTCTGGCATCAAATAACTGGATTTGAATTCTGGTTTGATTATTTATTACCTGCCTAAGTTACAAAATACAGAATCTGCCAAATTAATCTCTCAGGGCTTCCTCTGTAAAATAGGGAGAGTAGCTAACTGGGTTATTTGGTCTTTTGGCCAATCCCATGGATATGACTTACGGCTTTCTGCCACATCATTTGTGGAGATGCTTCCTTCATCTGCAAGAAGGAGTTTGCTTGTCTGTCATTAAAAGCATTGTACAAGGCCTAGGATTTTCCATTCCCAAGAGATATTTAAGGCAGGATATATCAAACAATGTATCAAAGACTGTATCCCAGAATGGGCTCAGTCTTCTTTATTGCTTACATCTGGTCATGAATGAAATCTGTTGCCAGTTTTACTACAAGGAAATGTCTTTGTCAAAGAATACAGGAAATCTGGTTCTCAAGCCTCCAAAGCAGAGAAAAGTTGACATTCAATGTCATGGCTGTCATGCCTAACTCATGTTCATGTTGCTGCGTAGTGGACCTCTTGCTGTCTCCTCCTCCTAAATCAGTGGAGCCCCATGGGAGGAGGGGAATCATGTATCTGTCTCTTCCTGGACCTTTAAAACAGCTTAACAGTCGTGGAGAGAATTCTTACCCTGGGAGAGCTAAGAAACCCATGCATAGCTGATTATTAAATACCATTATCTTAAGACAAAAATAAAGGCATTTTTGCTAGGGGAAAAAACCTTTCTGATTGATGTGTGTCTCTTACGAGTTTTGAATCTTTGGATTACTGTTTTCCAGAAAGATCCTATTTGCAGACTACTTTGGAAGCTTGGCAGGAAAAAGGGTGTCTCCTTGATCTTCGGCCCCCAATTCCATGTGAATATTAACTTGCAAAGTTGTTGTAAGGATTACTGTAGCGGTTAAAATAACACATCTCTGGTGTTTGAAGCCAGCTGTGTGTGTGACCTTGGGCAAACTCTTTAATCTCTTTGAATTCCAGTTTCCTCAGGAAAAATGGGGATTAAGTGAGATCATGTAATTTAAATCTTAACAACTTGCCTGGAATATGGTAGGTAATGTTAACCTTAAAAATAAAATTGTCAGTATTTACCTGCAAACGTAATAGCAGAGTATTATAATTTGGGACAGAGGAGGTTCAGCAAAAACAAAGGCAAATTGGGGTAACAAATGACAAGATCTCTCTTTTGTAGAAGAACGGGGGGACTAGGAAGGGGCTCTTATAAACAAAAAGTCCACTAGAGTAAACTGGTAGTTACAAGTATTGTGGCTTCTCATTGGCTGGGTTGTTGCTGGGGAAGGAGAAAAAACTTCCTTCCTCTTAAAGGATAGTGAAGTAGTAGCTAGGGAAGAATCAATTTGCAAGATCCATCTCCTCTTGTTGGGGTCTGCAAGTAACCCCCAGGAATAGGGTCCAAGTACTCCTCTTCCAGCCTCCAGACTCCATTTAATGACTATCCATATTCTGTGAAAATTGATAAAAGGAAACAGCATTGACATAGTGTCAAGAGGCCACCACATTTCCTCAATTGCAGACCCCATAGGAGGGAAGAGAAAGAAAGAGGGACACCTTCACGTCTTACCAGGTTGAGCTACTCTACTACCCAGCAGGGAGAGGGAAGGTTTCTGCCTCCCTCAGGATCAGCCCTGACAATGGGAGGCTGTCACCACTCAGCCAATGAGAAGCCACAATATGCCGGACTCCCAGTTTCCTCCAGTGGGATTTTTGTTTAGATCAGCCTTCCTGACTCCACCCTTCTCCTCTTTGAAAAAGGATTCCTCCGATTTGTTATCAGGACTTGCCTGTGTTTTAGCTGTAGTTTGCATGTCCTGAATTGTAATTCTTGTTTCTTCCTGAATAAACCAATTCTTGCTGCTGAAATAACTGATTTTTGTTTTTAAGGTTAACAATACTAAGAAAAATCGGTCAGACCACTTGCCTCTCTGCAGAGGATTATCTATTTGGTTCTGAAGTTTACTTCAAACCTTCCCAAATGGTAGATGAGGATGAAGCGCTCAGAAGACAGCAGCAGGTCAGCGGCGTAGTGGATAAATCAGAGGCTTTGGCACCCAAACGACAAGCATTAAAATCCTTGTTATATTTCCTCTTTCTAGTTGATTAAGCTAGTCCCGAGTCCAGTCTCCTCATAGGTAAAGTGGAGGTAACCACGCCAATAGCCGGTGCTGTGGCGATAGTCAGACAGTCGGTGAGGTGCTTGGAACCGTGGGGTCTCGGATGCTGTTGTTGGATAGGGTGCGAGACGCCCCGGGACCTGTCACTGGAACGCTGCCCAGGCAGGACGGCAGGGAAGGCCGCAGCTGGGGGAACGGGCTGGGGCTGAGCAGCCCCGGGAGGTCTCGGGGCGCGCGCAGGCGGAGGCCGAGGTCTCCCGGGGCCTTTGTCGGCGGTCTGCGCTGCCCCTGCACATGCCGGAGAACTAAAGCCAGATGTGGCGGAAAGGAGACGCTAAGCTCCGGCGTCCAAGACACTGCCCCAGACTTCGCAGTGACATTAAATGAAGGGGGGAGAGCTCCATTGCCACCCACAGGCACCCCTAAATGACAGCCCGGCGGACCACTGACGCGAGCGACTCGGCCGCGTGGGGGCGCCCCGGGCCGACGCGCGGCCCCGGCGGCCAATAGCAAGCGGGGTTGCGGGCGGGGCCGTGGTGGGCGGGGCGGCCGCGGCGCTCCGCGGCGGGGGCGGAGTCGCGGCGGGGAGGCGGGACGCCCGCACCAGCGGCAAAGGGCAGCGGCGGCGGCGGCAGCGGCAGGACAGGCAACGCTGGTGGCGGGTGAGGGGCTTGCGGCTGCGGCGGCGCGCGGGCGGCCGCGAGGTGGGGGCGCAGGGCAGCTGCGCGGAATGGTTCGGGATGGAGGGGCGGCGCCGGCTGCCGGGCTCTGAGGCGCGGGGAGCGCGGACCATCCACCTGCTGTAAGGGAGATGCCCGCGCCGCGGCCCGGCCACAGGGAGCTTGCGCTTCTCCGGCTGCTGCGGGGCCGGCTCCGGGCGTGGGCTGGGCCTCGGGGCGGGGCGCGGGCCGGGGCGCCCTGGCCGCGCCGTCAGCCCCGCTCGGCCTCCGTCGCCGCAGCCCCTCGGTACCGCACGCTCTCCCCATGGCCGGCCGGGCGCCCGGTGTGTTCCCGACGCGGCGTGGCTCGTCGACTTTGGGGCAAAGTGGAGGAAAGTGAGGGTTTGGGGGTGCAGCGGGGGAGAGAGGTTTGCCCGTGCGACTGGGCCGCCCCAGGGCCCACGTCCGCCGGGGAGAGGGCGCCTTCCCCGTGGAGCGGGAGTGAGGCGGTCCTGGGCACGGAGGCAGGGCTGCTCCCGCCGGGGCGGAGAAGGCGTGCAACAACTGTTGTAGCGAATTTTCCTACCAAGTGAAGACCTGGTGGTCCGGTGTGAATGAAGGCACCCCAATGCCCTCAGGCCTCAAGTCCCCTCTTACTGAGGAAGCCGCAAGTGGGACCCTTAGGTTGGGTCCAGGTGATTCCACGGTGTCCCAGTTGACATCCCGAAGGCGTGTTTCACGAGCTGGCAGTCACATCGCTCGCGCGCCCGCTTTTATTTCTCTCAGCGCCCGTTTCTCCGGAGCCCGTTCATTGCTTACAATCGAGTTACGAAATAAAAGCAGGCACAATGTGTGTTTTTAATGCTTTCCATGTATTTTGCTGTTGTGCTTTTGCTGTTGGACGGATTCGGATGAAGGATAATGACAACGTTCGTTTGAATTTAGAACCTAATTTTAGAATCAAATATGCGTTTTGTGGCTTTTTTCTTTTTTGGGTATTAAAAAATTAGTTTTATTAGCAGATTATTGTGGTATATATTTCTTTAGCCCACACATGTAAATCTGAAAACGCCTTGGACGATGAAATTATGTAAGCTGTATTAAATAAAAATATTAATCCTTTTATAAATGTAAAGCGAATGAACTTTAACATAATTGAGGTTTATAAAGTTATATAGCTTACGACGTCATGGATTTCATTATTGTGCCTTTCATTTCTCAGGCACCTCCGTCCGCCTGTGAGATGGTAATTAGGGAATATACTAAGTGTTAAGCAATGTGTTCTCAGCTCTGGAACACAGTGAATATTTCAGAGGACACTTTAAAATTAATAAAGGTTTTGTATCTAATAATAAAATATAGCAGCGCAGCCCTTAAAGGACTATTAATAAACAGACTTTTCAGTCTGAGACCTAGAATTGAAGTTCCATTCATCTTTGTGAGGTTGGAGATGACTAGTAATTTTAGCCACTGCCTTTTTTGTTGTTGAAGATTCAAATATGTTAAGTGATAGTCTCAGAGAATATTAAGATTAGATTAAACAATTTTGTTACATTAAAATTTTTGCAAATGTGGACACTGATAAAAACATGGGCCACTTTGTCTCTAACTTTGGGTAGTTAAGTCAGTCCATATGGCTTTTTGCTGTCCAGTTTATCAACTGCCTCTTTTGGGTTTAAAAGGATTGTGGTCATTAATTTTGCTCTTCTCTGGAGTCTTCACTTGTCCTATGCGGTTAAACTTCATTAGTTTGGAAAACCTAATTAAAAATGCATGACTACATTCTTGCTAAGTAAATAACTCATATTTCTATTTGCAGAATTTCAGGTTGTATTTGTTAGAATTGATTATAAGTATCATCTTCAAACCAGAGCTTAATAGCTTCTTGAATCCAGTATTTAATAGTCTTTGTTTTTCACATATTATCCAGTAGTAGTACATCTATAGTCTACTTTGATTTTGGAGTTCATTCATTTTACTTGTCTCTATGCATTTATACTGAATCTTAGCATATGGGCTTTATTTGCACTTAATAAAACCACTTTAGCCTTTATTTTATGATTCTCTGTTTCTCGACTTCCCCATGATTATTAATTGAATGCTTTCTGTAATGACATGTATACTTTTACATATCTTACTAGGACAAAATATTTTCCTGAAGTAAGGTAGGGCTAAGTATATAGCAATGGCAAATTATATGCATTTTTATGTCCTGCCACAAGAGGATTAAAATTACAAGTTATATAACTCAGTAAGCTGTTACTTCACTTTTTATCATCAGAATTCATTATTGAGTGCCTGGTATAAGACCATATATTAAGCACTTGATGGGATTAAGTTGAAATTACAGGATTTCACCATGAAGATTTTAAATTCTAATCTGTAGACACGGGTATGTTTGATGTTAACTATAGAAAGTGAATAATTTTGGTTTTAGAAGGCAATGGTAAAAACTTGTAAGTGAGAATATCTTTGGATTTCCTTGTTTTCAGGTAGTAAGAAGGAAGCAAGGAAGTACAGGGGGTTCAATGCTTCTAGAATATTACACCACAGTTGGAACCACTGGCCAAGGAGAGTTAACAGGCATGCATGGCTGTAAAGGGTGTGGGCTTGCCGAACACTGCAGGAAGTGAGAAATTTATTCAGTTTTTACTTTAAACTTTGAAATTTCCTATGAATTTTGCAGCTTATTCCATAGTAGACCCATGTTTGTTACATATTTTTAAAAATTTGCACTGTTGGGTAAAGTTAACACCATATGATTCTCCAACGTGACCTGAGACTTGGAGTTCCCTGGCACTTCTCTTCATACTTCCATCATGCAGGTAGCCTCGTTTGAGAAGCAAAGGGTGGTAGATAAGAACTTGAACTTTGGAGTCATACAAATTAGAGTTCTCTCTGTGGCTTCATTTCCTTCTGTGTAGGATAGGGTTAATGATGCCTGCCTCGTAGAATTTTGTGATGATTTAAAACATAATGGGTGAATAGGAAACAATGAGTTGTAGTGTCTATCATTATTAGTATTAATACTATGCCATAGTGATCTTTCCTCCCTACTGGAGATTCCTAGTTATGTTCAGTCTTACAAAGTAGCTGAGATGGTAGTTCTGAATTCTGTACAAATGGCTGCTTTAATCAGCCATACTCTTCTACAGAGGGAATTGTCCCTTAGGTTAGTTAGGCATTTTTGAAGGTGCATTAACTCATCCCACCAGAGTGTCACTGGTATATTGTCAAGTGCATCTTGCAGTCCCCTTAAGGCCTCCAGGAATCAATGCACATCTCAAAGTGCCTGACATGTCCCCAGGGAATGAGACTTGCTTTGTGTAGAGTGGACTGAATCTGTGGCCGGCTGTGATTTTATTTATTTTTTTAATACAGTTAACATTTATTGAGAATCTAGTATGTGCTAGATGAATATGCTAAAGTACTTATAAGGACGTCATTTCATTCCTTTTTCTTAAAAGATTTATTAGATGGGTGGCGGTCTTCAGATTTCCTGAATTAAAGCAGTGCTAAATGATGGGCCCTAGATCAGATAGTATCCTGTGGTTGGACTGCTGCATTTTCTAAATGCCTAAAAGTTTGCAATTTACACTCTGGGAATAAGTTAATCACTGGAAAAACTGCATTTATTTTATGATGATGATAAATAGCAATAATAACTCTACCCTTTTTTATTGTTTATTATAACATGTGAAAGAGGAACCCTGGACAGGTTGTTCTTTAATTTTTTTGGATGAAACTGCAAGTACTAGATAAGTGACATGCCCAAAGTCACGTAAGTAGTGATGGAGCTGAATCTAGGGCCAGGTCTTTGGACCCTTGTATTTGTGACAGTCTGTCAGTTTTCTGAAAGATTTTAATACATTAACTATTACTGTGCAATAGGAATTCAGAGGAGTGTGAAGATTATGTTATTTAAGAACTATTGTGGAATCTTTAGAGTTCTCCACTGGGAATCTTTTTGTTTAATGAGCACCTCAGCTTGCCCCTTTAAATAAGTAACCGTAACTTTCTTTTCACTGACAAAACAAAACCAATAAGGAGGGAACATAGTTTGAAGCCTTTTTCTCTGGAGGAGAAGAACCATATAATTCTAGTATATTAAATGAGTTGTTTAGATGTGGGGATGATTTTTATAGACATAGTTTAGCCCAGCCAAAAGTCTGTTTATAATGGTGACTAATAGAATGGTGAAGAAACTAATATTTTACATTATTGAACAAGTTTTTCTTTCTCTTTTCTCCCTGAATAGGAAGAAGCCTGAGACATCAACCTATGAAGACTGTGAAGACAATCCTGAGTAGTATTTGTGAATTGTGTTGCTGATAGACTTGTTTGTTCTGCAGAGCATCTGTAGTGAATCTCATTGATTGTTTTTATTGGCCCAGAGCCAAAACTACTGGATTCGGTTGACTTCAGGATTAAAAGAAAACAGTCTTGGTTATTACTATAAACATATGAACCACTGTGATGGTGAAATGAGATGAGGCTCCGAAATGGAACTGTAGCCACTGCTTTAGCATTTATCACTTCGTTCCTTACTTTATCTTGGTATACTACATGGCAAAATGGGAAAGGTAAGGAAAATATCTCCAATAATAGGCATGAAAGGTAGCAGGCTTTTTGCATTGTAAATGGTGCGTAAGTGCTTAGGTTAAACACTCTAACAATCTGCTTGTTGCATGCTATCTGCTGGTGGCCTGGCAGTTTCTTTCTGACACGAAAATGGAACAGCATTCTTGGACAGAGGAGTCAGAATTTCTACTTTGAAAGGGGTTTGTTTTGTATTCTGTTTCTTATAATTGCACCTGGAGAAACAGATACTGATCAGTGGTTTATATTGTATGTGACAGCCAAGTTGAATGATAAAGATTTTTGTTTTGGTTTTATTTTTATTATTAAACATCATGAATGTTTAATAAGCTTCCTTATATAGGATGTTAGACAAAACACTTGAAAGGACATAATCAGTACCTTCGTAAAATTTACATGCTGGTTATACTAATGATTTGGTGCTGTGTAGTTAATGATTTAAACTGCATGTGATGACAGATTGCTCTTAGGCAAAAATATTTTATAAAGTGGGTGAGGAGAAATTCTAATTTGAAAATTAAAAAAAAATTTACTTGTGTTTAGATTGTTGAACTGTTTTTAAAGGAAGGTTATCTGTTTAGTGATTTAAACTATATTCAGGGATAAAGCATTTCTTTGCTTTTTTTGAAGACAAAATATTTGTAGTCAGTTCCTACCTATGCTTTTTACCTGTCTCCTTTCCTTATATTAATCTAAGGAATGTTGAGAACAAGAAATATAGAGGTGTATGTTTGGTTTGTTAGAGTCAAGTTAGAATAGTCATCATCACCTGGTTATTTGAAGGTACAATTGCTGGCATTATTATATTGACTTGTATGAAGATAATTGAAAAGATGGATTTATGACAATATTTTTCTGGTACATGTGTAGATATATGTATATGTGAGTGTATGTGTAAAATAAGCTGATAAAAGTGAAAAACATGCTCTGTGCTTTGAGCAAGTATAGTATTTTTCTCTTTTCTCTGAGTTGAGCTCTAATTTTGGGAGGAACTCTGGGAAAAATGAAAAACTTGTTGAAGATCTTTCTTTGTGAATAAATATATGTTTCTTTTCTTTACATTATTTTATTTTAATCAATTATTTTACAGGGCAGCATAAGATGATATTTTATTAATATTTCTTATATGCTTTTTCAGAATTGAGTAATGTGTATAGGCAATATCAACCCACTGTATTTTTTATCTTCAATTGATTTTTATTTATTGAAGTATAGTTGACATTATATCAGTTTCAGGTATGTAAGTAGTTGACATTTATGTACATTATGAAATGCTCACCATAATGTGCATAGTTAGCATCTGTCATCTATAATGTTATTACAGTATTATTGATTGTATTCCCCATGCTGTAGTTTTCATCTCTCTGACTTATTTATTTTATAACTGGAAGTTTGTACCTCATTATCCCCTTTACCTATTTCACGTATACTCCTCCCCACAACCCCCTGCCCCAACTCCTCCCAGCAGCAGCCACCACTTTATTCTGTGTAATTATGAATCTCTTTTCAAGGTTTTTGTTTGTTTGTTCATTTGTCTTTCCAATTCCACATATAAATGAAGTCAGATGGTACTTGGCTTTCTCTGTATGACTTATTTCACTTAGCATAATACCCTCTTCATCCATGTTGTCACAAATGACAAGAGTTCATTCTTTTTTATGGCTGAGTAATATTCCATTGTGTATATGTACTACATCTTCTTTATGCATTTACCTATTGATGGATACTTAGATTGCTTCCATACCATGGCTATTGTAAGTAATGCTGCAATAAACGTAGAGGTGTATATGTCTTTTCAAATTAAGGATTTTATTTTCTTTGGATAAATGTCCAGAAGTGGAATTAATAGATCATATAGTATTTCTATTTTTAATTTTTTGAAGAACCCCAATACAGTTTTCCATAGTGACCTTACCAATTTATATTCCCACCAACAGTGCATGAGGGTTCCCTTTTCTCCATATCCTCATGAACACTTGTTATTTCTTGTCTTTTTTGGTACTAGCCATTCTGACTAGTGTAGGTGGTATCTCATTGTGGTTTTGATTTGCATTTCCCTGATGATTAATGACACTGAACATTTTTTCATGTGTTTGTTGGCCATCTGGAAAAATGGCTTTTCAGTTCCTATGCCCATATTTAAAATCAGATTATTTGATTTTTTTGGTGTTGTATGAGTTCTTTATATATTTGGACATCAACCCTTTATCAGCTATATCATTTGTGAATATTTTTTCCCATTCAGTAGGTTGACTTTGTTTTGTTTATGGTTTCCTGTGCTGTGCAGAAGCTTTTTAGTTTGGTAGAATCCCACTTGTTTATTTTTTGCTTTTTTCCTTTTGCCTGGGGAGACATCCAGAAAAGAATTGCTCTTGCCAAGCTGGTGACCAAGAGTTTACTGCCTGTGTCTTCCTTTTGGAATTTTATGGTTTCAGGTCCTACAGTTAGATCATTAAGCTATTTTGAGTTTATTTTTGTGTATGGTGTAATAAAGTAGTCTAGTTTCATCTTTTTGCATGCAGCTATCCAGTATTCCCAATGCCATTTCTTGACAGGACTGTCTTTTCCCTGTTGTATATTCTTGTCTCCTTTTTCATAGATTAATTGGCCATATAAACATGGCTTTACTTTGAGGCTCTGGATTCTTTTCCATTGATCCATGTGTCTATTTTTTGTACCAGAAACATGCCATTTTGATTACTATAGTTTCGTAGTATATTTTGAAATCAGGGAGCATGATATCCCCAGTTTTGTTGTTCTTTCTCAAGACTGCTCGACCTATCTTAGGGTTCTTGTAGTTCTGTACAAATTTTAGGATTATTTACTCTAGTTCAGTGAAAACAGGCATTGGTATTTTGATAGAGATTGCACTGAATCTGTAGATTGCTTTAAGTAGTATGGCCATTTTAACAAATTAATTCTTTCTATTCATGAGCATGGAATATTTTTCCATTTCTTTGTCTTCCTCAGTTTCTTTTATCAATGTCTTAATAGTTTTCAGGGTATAGCTCTTTCATCTCCTTGGTTAAATTTATTGCTAGGTATTTTATTCTTTTTGATGAAATTGTAAATGGGATTAATTTTCTTAATCACTCTTTCTGTTCATTGTATATACATGCAACAGATTTATGTACATTGATTTTGTGTTGTACAACTTCACTGAATTCATTTATTAATCCTAATAGTTTTTTTGTGTGGTATCTTTATGGTTTTACACACACACACACACACACACAATATCATGTCATCTGCAAATAGACAGTTTTCTTATTCCTTACTGATGTGAATGCATTTCAATTTATTTTTCTTGACTGATTGCTCTTATTAGGACTTCTAGTACTATGTTGAATAAAAGGGGTGAGAATGGGCATCCTTGTCTTATTCCTGATCATAGAGGAAAAGCTTTCAGTAATTTACCATTGAGTGTGATGTTATCTTTCGATTTGTCTTATATGGCCTTATTATGTTGAGATATATTCTTTCTATGCACACTTTGTTGAGAAATTTTATCATGAATGAATGCTGACTTCTATCAAATGTGTTTTTCACATCTATTGAGATGACCTTATGTTTTTTATTTGTCCTTTTGTTATGTGGTATCATATTGATTGATTTACAGACTATCCTTGCATCCCTGAAACATGTCCGACTTGGTCATGGTGACTGATCCCTTTTGTGAATTTTTAAATTTGGTTTGCTAAAATTTGTTGAGGATTTTTACATCTATTTCATCAGGGATACTCATCTGTAGTTTTCTTTTTTTGTAGTGTCTTTGTCTGGTTTTGGTATCAAGATGATGCTGGCTTTGTAGAATGAATTTGGAAGCATTCCTTCCTCTTCAGTTTTTCGGGGTAGCTTGAGAATGATAGGTGTTAACCCTTCTTTAAATGATGGAATTCTCCTGTGAAGCCATCTGGTCCTGGACTTTGGTTAGTTGTGAGTTTTTGATTACTGCTTCCATTTCATTACTAGTAATTATTTTGTTTACCTTTTCTATTTCTTCCTGGTTCACTCTTGGGTGAGTGCATATTTCTAGGAATTTATCCATTTATCCTAGGTTGTCCAGTTTGTTGGAATATAAATTTTCACAATAATCTCTTTCAATTGTTTATATGTTTATGGTGTCAGTTGTAATGTCTCCTCTTTCATTTATGATTTTATTTGAGTCCTGTCTCTTTCTAGATTAGTTTAGCTAAAGGTTTATCAATTTTGTCTATCCTTTCAAAGAACAAGCTCTTAGTTTTTTGTATCCTTTATATAATTTTCTAGTTTCACTTTTACTTACTTCTGCTCTGCTCTTGATTATTTCCTTCGTTCTACTAACTTTGGGTTTTGTTTGTTCTTTTTCTAGTTTCTTTAGGCATAGGGTTAGATAATTTATTTGAGATTTTTCTTGTTTCTCAAGATAGGCCTGTAATGCTATAAACTTCCCTTTTAGAACTGCTTTTGCTGCATTTCATTGATTTGACATTGTTGTGTTTCTGTTTTCATTGTTCTCCAAGTATTTTTTGATTTCTTATTTAATTACTTTGTGGACCCATTGCTTGTTTCATAACATGCTGTTTGTGCCTCTGTCAGTTTCATACTCTTGTCAGAAAAGATGGTTGGTATGATTTAAATCTTCCTAATTTTATTAAGCCGTGTTGTGTGCTCTATCATGTGATCTATCCTGGAGCATGTTCCACGTACACTAGAAAAGAATGAGTATTCTGCTGTTTTTGGATGTAATGTTCTGTATATATCTGTTAGGTCCATTTGGTCTAATATATCATTCAACGTCACTCTTTCCTTATTGATTTTCTGTCTGGATGATCTATCCATTCATGTAAATAGGGTGTTAAAATCCATACTATAATTACTGTCCATTTCTCCCCTCATTTCTGGTAATATTTGCCCTCTTTATTTAGGTGCTCCTCTGTTGGGTACATAGATGCATACAATTGTTATATCTTCTTGCTGATTTGAGCCCTTAATCATTATATAGTGTCCTTGTCTCTTTACAGTCTTTGAAAAGTCTTTTTTGTCTTATGTAAGTACAGCTACTCCAGCTTTTTCTTTGTTTCTATTTGCATGGAATGTCTTTTTTTCCATCTCTTCAGTTTCAGAGTGTGTCCTTAGGTCTGAAGTGAGTCTCTAATAGGCAGCAGATAGATGGGTCTTTTTTTTTTTTTTTTTTAACCATTCAGTGATCTTTTGACTGGAGCATTTAGTCCATTTACATTTGAAGTCATTATTGATAGGTATGTACTTACTGTCATTTCGTTATTTTTGTCATTCTCTGGTCATTTCTTCTTCTGTTGCTCTTTCCCCTTGTGATTTGATTTACTTTTCTGTTATGCTTGGATTCTGTTTTCTTTATTTTTTGTGTATCTATTATAGGTTTTTGGTTTTTGGTTACTGTGTGTTTTATATATGATGTCTTTCACATATAGCAGTCTATGTTAACTTGATAGTCACTTAAGTTTGAACACATTCTAACATTATTATGTTTTTAACTCACTTTCTTCCATGTTTTATGTATATGATGTCATCCTTAACAATTTTTTTAAGTGACTCCCTCAATTCATTTTTAGTAGTTTGATTTTACTACTTTTGTCTTTTAACCTTCTTAGTAGCTTTTAAGTGATTATTCTTCTATCTTTGCTTTCTGTTTGCTTTTACCATGAATTTTTTCATTTCAATTATTTTCTTGCTTTGAGTTATAGACTTCTTTTCCTCTTAAAGATGTCCCTTTCACACTTCTTGAAAGGCTGGTTTAGTGACAGTGAACTCCTTTAACCTGTGTGTATCTGAGAAGCTTCTGATCTCTCCTTCAGTTCTGAATGATAACCTTGCTGGGTAGAGTGGTCTTGGTTGTAGGTCTTTTTCTTCCAACACTTTGAACATGTCATGCTGCTCCCTTCTGGCCTGTAGAGTTTCAGCTCACAAATCAGCTGATTGCATTGTGGGTTTCTCTGTGGTGACACACTGCTTTTTTATTGCTGTTTTTAAGGTTTTCTCTTTGTCTTTGATCTTTGACATTTTAATTATGTGTCTTGGTGTAGTCTTCCTTAGCTTCTGGGGTGCTCTGTCCTTTCTGGACCTGGATGTTTGTTTCCTTTCCTAAGTTAGGGATGCTTTCAGCTATTATTTCTTTAAATACATTTTTCCAACCCTTTCTTTCTCTCTTTTTCTTCTGGGACTCTTATAATGCAAATATTAGAACATTTGATGTTGTTCTAGAGGTTCCTTAACATATCCTCATTTATTTTTATTCTTTTTTACTTCTGCTGTTCAGTTTGAGTGCTTTCTATTATTACTTTGTCTTCCAAATTGATGATCTGTTATCCTGTAGCCTCTAATCTGCTGTTGATTTCCTCTAGTATAATTTCTCATTTCAGTTATTGTATTATTCATCTCTGGTTGGTTCCTTTTTTATATTTTCTGTCTCTGTAGAGGTTCTCAGTGAGTTCATCCACTGTTTTCTGGTTAGCAGCTTTATAACTGTTACTTTAAAGTCTTGTCAGGTAAGTTGCTTAACAATTTCATTTAGTTCTTTTTCTGAAGTTCTGTTACATTCTTTTGTTTCATGCATATTCCTGTGTCTCCTCACTTTGTTTGACTTTCTGTGTTTGCTTCTATGGGTCAGGCAAAAGGGCTTCCTCTCACAGTCTTGAAGGTGTGGCCTTGTGTAGGGACATCTTCTTGGTAGACTGCATGGGCATTATTGGCTGGCTGGAGACTGGGTCGGTGTGGACTGGGGTGTCCTGATGCTGGAGCTTCCAGGGCCTGGGCCTGGGCCAGGAGTCTCCTGTGGGGTTGCCAGGTGGGACCATACTGGTAGTGTTGGTATTGAAGGGGTGCAGTCTTGGGAGCTCCCAGGTGGACAGCAAACTGGAGCCTCTCTGGCAGTGCAACTGGGGGTAGAAGGGCATGGTCAGGGATCTCCTGAGTCAGTGCCAGCAGGAATCATGCTAATGGGGTTCCTGGAGAGGAGACTGGGTGCAGTCCAGGGATCTCCCAGGTTAACTCTGGACTGGAGCATTGCAAACAGAAGGGCTGGAGATGGAAGGTGCACTGACATGATGAATCCACATGAGTTTCACGCTAATGCCGCTTTGGTGAGACTGCTGGATCTCTGACAGATATGTTTGGGTGTGGGCCTCTGGAGCTGGTATATTCACCTTGACTCTGCTCTTGCCCTTACTGTCAGTGTGCATAGGAGACATAAACAGTGTTGTTCATCCTGCTCCCATCGAAGCTAGCAGTTTTGGTGAGGAACACAAACCATGGAGCACACCCTGTTTCCATTTGTGACAGCAGTGTCAGGGATGTACAGACAGTGGCACTTCTCAGCATCTCTGGTCCTGAAAGAGTTCCAGCAGTTTCCCTGCTGGTTGGTGGTTGTGTCTAAACTGTCCAACTTGTGGTGGATTTTTCCTGTGCTCCAGGGCAGAAGAGTCTGCACTTAGGTAGGTAGCTCAGCAATATCCCTCCCTACCACAGGGCTGCACTGGGAGCAGGGCTTCTTCTGTTACCATGACTCCATCTCTCCTGCTGTTTTTTATGTGATCTTTTAATCTCTCATTTTGAAGAGGATGTTCACTCAGCCTTCGTTCTTCCTCAGAATGAAATGCTGTATGTGTAGGTGTAGATTCAGTGTGCACATGTGCTCAGGCCTTTTCCATTTCACCATCTTGGACCTTCTACAGTATTTGTTTTAAAGTCTAGTTTTTCTGATATAAGTATTGCAGCTCTGGCTTTTTTTGCTTCCATTTTCATGAAATACCTTTTTCCATCTCTTTACTTTCAGTCTGTATGAGCCTTTAGGTCTGAAGTGGATCTCTTATAGGCAGCATATGGATGGGTCTTATTATTTTTATTGATTCAATGGCCCTGTGTCTTTTGATTGGAGCATTTAGCCATTTACATTTAAAGTAATTATTGGTAGCTATGTACTTATTCCCATTTTGTTAATTATTTTCTGTTTGTTTTTGCATTTCTTTGTTCCTTTCCTCTTGCTATCTTTCCTGTGATTTAATGATTTACTTTAGTGTTAGTGTTATGTTTGGATTCCTTTCTCTTTTTGTATGTGTGTCTATTTTAGGGTTTTCATTTGTAGTTACCATGAGTTTCATATCTAGCATCTTATATATAGCAGTTGAGATTAGGTTGACAGTTGCTTAGGTTCAAACACATTCCAAAAGCCCTACTTTTTTATTATTATCCCCTGCATGTTTTATGTATATGGTGTCATAATTGACATCATTTTATTTTTGTGTATCCCTTGGACTAATTTTTGTATATATATAATTGGTTTTACTACTGTTGTCTTTTAAAGCTCATACTAGCTTGTTAGTAATTTACCTACTATCTCTACTATATGTTTGCTTTTACCAGTGAATTTTTTTTCCTTCATAATTTTTTTTAATTGTGGGGTTTTCCTCTTTAAGAAGTCCCTTTAACCTTCCTTGTAAGGCCCATTTAGTTGTGAAAACTTTAACTTTTGTCTGGGAAACTTTTTGTCTCCACTTTAATTTGGATTGATAACCTTGCTGGGTAGAGCATTCTTGGTTGTAGGTTTGTTTTTTCCTTTCATTACTTTGAACATATCATGCCACTCCCTCTGGCCTGTAAAGTTTCTGCTGAAAAATCAGCTGTTAGTCTTGTGGGCAGTCTCTTGTAGGTAACCAGTTGCTTTTCTCTTGCTGTTTTTAAGATTGTCTCTTTATCTTTAATCTTTGCTGTTTTAATTATTTTGTGTTTTGGTATTGAACTCCTTGGGTTCATTTTGTTTGGGTCTCTCTGTGATTCCTGGATCTAGATATCTGTTTCCTTCCCCAGGTTAGGGATGTTTTTAGCTATTATTTCTTCAAATAAGTTATTGCCCCTTTCTCTTTCTTTCTCCTTCTGGGACTCCTATGATGCAAATATACTTGATGTTGTCCCAAACATAGCTTAGCCTATCTTCCTTTATAAAATTGTTTTCCTTTTGCTGCTCAGCTGGATGATTTCTACTACCCTCTCTTCCAGATTGCTGATCCATTCTTCTGCATCTTGTAATCTGCTGCTGATTCCATGTAGTGTATTTTTCATTTCAGTTTTTATGTTCTTCAACACTGAATGGTTCTTTTTTATATTTTCTTTATCTTTGTTGAGTTCTTACTGAGGTCATCTACTCTTCACTCCAGCCTGGTGATTATCATTATGATCATTACTTTGAACTTTGTCAGGTAGATAGTTCATTTCTGCTTTGTTTAGTTTTTTTTTTAGGTTTCTCCTTGTTCTTTTGTTTGAAACATATTTCTTTACCTCCTCATTTTGTCTGGCTTGCTTTGTTTGTTTGTGTATTAGCGGTGTGTGTATCAGCTGTATCTCCTGATCTTGAAAGCAGTGATTTAATGTAGCAGATATCCTGTGGTGTCCAGTAGTGTAATTTTACCCTGGTCACCAGAACCAGGCATGCCTGGAGTGTCCCCTCTGTGGTCTGCATGTCATAGCTGGGCCATGACTGCTGTGAGCAGACTGGTGGGTGAGGCCACCCTTCTGCCAGACTGTCAGCAATGACCAGCATTATTACTATGAGTGCATGCACTGGTTTGCAAGGCTTGTTCCCGGTGCAGCTGGCTGAAAGACTTGGCTGCAGCCCTCAGGTGTGTTGGTGGGCAGGGCTAACCCTCAGACTGGCTGTCAGCAATGGCCAGTCAGACTACTTTGGGCGCACTGGTGGGGAGGGCTTATTCCTACCATGGTTGCCAAAGTCCAGGCTGTATCTGCTGCAGGTGTGCTGGTTGGTGGGGGCTGGCTCCTCCCCTCCATGGGCTAGGAGATGCTCTTGAAGGTGTGCTGGTTCTGACTGAGGCTGTCCTTGTGTGTGGTGGTGGTCATTTAGGAATGACCCCTGCCAGAGTATGCATGTTGGGTGGGGTGAGTCCACGGGACCAGTGGGGCAGGGCACATGGTGCTGGCAGGGTATATGGATAATGTTAGACTAGTTCCCATGAAGCATCCTGCCAGCTTGGCTGAAGGAGGGGCAAGAAAAATGACTGCGAGTCCTTTCTCTTCTGGAAAAAGTTCCTTCAGATCCTCGCCCCTTCAGTCCATGTCCCAAAGTTAGTCAGTAAATCTCCTTTGTATATAACCTGGTGCTTTTCAAACTGCTGCTTCTTTGCTGGGTCTCAGACCATTCAGCATAGCATATCAGCCTTCCAAGAGCAGCGACAGCCTCCCACATCCTTCCATCTCTCCTGCAGTTAAGCCTACTCATTTTCAAAGCCAGATGTTATAGGGGTTGATCATCCCAGGGCAGGTCCCATGCACTGGAACCTGTGTGCAGGGCTGGGTATACTGGGTGTGGGGCTTTTTATAAACTCTTGCCCCACTGTGCCTTGCTCTCCCTTGCTTGTGGGCTGGGTTGGTGGAATGGTTTGAATCCTGACCTAAGCTCTCCCCTCTTTTAGTGTGGCCTTCTCTTGTCATTGGCCTACTCTGCCAATCTTCCAGTCATTTTTAGAGTGGATTGTGTCATGTGTAGTTGCTGTCTCAGAGTGTATGTAGGAGGAGGTGATTACAGAAACTGTCTAGTCTGCCATCTTCTGGAAATCTCAAATATACACTTTAGATTTCATTTTTTAATTATGCCAAAAGGAGAATACTTCCTTAGGAAGAACTTTCAATTTTTAATTTAAACTATTTATTGTCCCTGATATGAACAAAACTGATGACTGGTCATAAAATCTACTTATAAAATAAGAGAATTGATCATAAGAAGAGTATATGGATTTTTGTTGTTGGAAACTTACCTATTCAGAGAATTATAGTATTGGAGAGACTTCGCCCTCCTCATTGTGTCTTATTTAAGGGCTTAAAAATCTGGAGTCTCTATTCCACTTATCTTTTTGTTATGTAAAGGCAATATAAGAAAATTTTTTGCATTAGGCTGTATTTAGAATAAAAATCAATTTCAAAAATACGAAGATTCTTTCAGTATGTAGTACTAGATACACACACAAAAAGTGTGTTTGTTCCCTCTGTTTACCACTCTGTGAGCAGCTCTATAATCCCCCATACATGCTCCTCTTCTCTGTTTTTCTGCTTAGAGTTTTGTCCAGATTCTTCTAGGTATCAACAGAGGCTCCCTGTCATGATAATGTAGAATTCCTTGCTTTTTTAATGCTATTGTTTATGTAACCTTCTAACTGCTGAGTATTTGGATTCTTTCTAGATCGTACTGGTAGTCAGACAGACTGGATTTTCCAGATCAGGCCTGATTTCAGATATTCAGTTCAGGTACAGATGGTCCTTGAACAATGTTGGGGTTAGGGACACTGACCCCTTGTGCAGTTGAAAATCTTCATACAACTTTCTTGTTTCTGGATTTTACAAAGTAGGGAGTACAATCCAAAACTTAACTACTCCTCTGAAACTTAACTATTTAAGTTAGTAAGTAACTTAACTTACTCCCCCAGAACTTAACTACTAATAGCATACTGTTGACTAGAAGCTTTACTGATAGCATAGTCAATTAACACATTTTGAATGACATATGTATCATATACTGTATTCTTAAAGTCAGCTAGAGAAAAGAGAATGTTCTTTCAAATTGTCACAAATCTCCAAAACAATTTTCAGTGTATCGATTTAAAAAATCCATGTGTAAGTGGATCCATGCAGTTCATTCAAATCCATGTTGTTCAAGGGTTGATTCTATACTCATAAATCAAGTGCTCTAATTTTTATATAGAAAGCATGGCTTCCTAAAAATAAACAAATGGAAGGAAAAAAATAAAAATAATGCTGTCTGGGGGAAAGAAGCATGGCTTCCATAATCATCACTGTTTCTGGACTAATAGTTTTATTTTTCATTCATTTTTTGGTCCCTCTAATGTACTTATCCTGTGCCTACTAGCACTGTATTGTAGCCATGAATATGAACAAGAATAGGAAACTTTACACCTTTGAGGTGCTCAGGACTGACATGGGGAAGATGCATGTAAGCAAACACACCATTAGGTACACTGAGATGGTAGCAATAACAGTGCTGGGCTTGCTTTATGTTATCTCATTTAATCTTCACAACAACCCTGGGAGGTACTACCCCTTTCTATAGGTGAGGAAACCAAGGCAGAATGGTTGAGAAACTTGCCAAGGTCATACATTAAGTGGTAGAGTGAAGTTTAGACTCAGGCTGATGCCAGAGATAGTGCTCTGGAAGGCAACCATTTCCCTCCAGGGCAAGAGGGTTCCAATTTCTTCACATTCTTGAGAGCTTGTATCTGGCCTTTTGATACCACTCTTCCTAGTGATAGAGAAATAGTATTTCATTGTGTTTTTGATTTGTATTTCCCTCATAGCTAATGATATCTAGTCTCTTTTTATGTATTCTTAGCCATTTGTGTGACTTCTTTGGAAAAATGTCTTCAAATCCTTCACCTGTTTTTTAAAATGGGTTGTCTTTTTATTAAGGTGTAAGAGTTCTTTATGTTATACATTTAGATACAAGTTGCTTATCGGATGTATGATTTGCAAGTTTTGTTACCATTCTGTAGGTTATCTTTCGCATTCTTGATAGTGTCCTGGGAACCACAACAATTTTTAATTTTGATGAAGTCCAGTCTTTGTTGCTGTTGCTTGTGCATTTGGTGTCATATCTTAGAATCCATTGCAAAATCCAAGATAACGAAGATTTTCCTCTTTTTCTTCTAAGAGTTTCATAGTTTTTTCACTTACATTTAGGTCTTTGATCCATTTTAAGTTAATTTTTCTAGTGTTGTAAAGTAAAGGTCCACCTTCCTTCTTTTGCGTGTGGTTACACAGTTGTCCTACACCATTTGTTGAAAAGACCATTATTTTCCCGCCAAATGGCCTTGGCATTCTCGTTGAAAAGTCAGTTGAACAAAGATATATGGATTTATTTTTGGACTCCCAGTTCTATTCCATTGATCATCCTTGTGCTAGTACTGCACTGTCTTGATTATTGTTGCTTTGTAATGAGTTTTAAAATTGGGAAGTGTAAGTCCTACTACTTAATTCTTCTTTTTCAGGATTATTTTGGCTATTTTGGGTACCTTTCAGTATGAGCTTTAGAATCAGTTTATCCATTTTCATGAAGAAATCAACTGGGATTATGACGGGGATTGTGCTGAATCTGTGGATCAGATCAGGTAGTATTGCCATTTTAACAATGTTAGGTCTTCCAATGTGAATATGGGATTTTTTTCCCATTTATTTAGATATTTAATTTCTTTCAACAATTTTTATATGTTTGCATAATGTAAGTTGTATGATTCTTTTGTTATATTTATACCTAAGTATTTCATATTTTCTGATGGTATTTTGAATGAGGTTTTCTTAATTTCACTTGTCAATATTTCATTGAAAGTGTATAGAAATACAATTGATTGATCTTGTATCCTGCAACCTTGCCGAACTTATTAGTTTTAGTGGATGCCTTAGGATTTTCTATATACAAGATCATGAAAATATGAATAGAAATAATTTGTTTCTTCCTTTCTAATCTGTATTCCTTTTATTTCTTTTGCTTGTTAATTTCCCTGGCAAGCACCTCCACTTTATTGTTGAATAGAAGTGGTGAGAGTTGACATCATTGTCTTGGTCCTGATCTTAGGGGAAAGCAGCCAGTCTCTCACCTTTAGTAGATAGTAGCTGTGGTTTTTAAGTAGATGCTATTTAGGTTATGGAAGTTGTCTCTATTTCTAGTTTGCTGAGAGTTTTTATCATGAAAGAGTATTGAATTTTGTTAAATGCTTTTCCTGTGTCTATTGAGTGATTTTTGTTTTGTATTCTATTGATAAGACTCTAATTGATTTTTAGATGTTCAACCAACCTTGCATTCCTAGGATAAATAACACTTGGTCATGGTGTATAATTCTTTTTTTAGATTGTTGTATTTGTTGGGGATTTTGCATCCATATTCTTAAGTGATATTGGTCTGTAGTTTTCTTGTAAGGTATTTGTCAGATTTTGATATCAGGGTAATACTAGCTTCATAGAATGATTTGGGAAGTGTTTCATCCTCTTCTGTTTTTTGGAAGAGTTTGTGGAAAATTGGTATTCTTTGAATGGGTGATAGAATCAGCAGTGAAATCATTGGGGCCTGCCTGAGCTTTTTTTTGTGGGTAGTTTTTGATGACTGATTCAATTTCTTGTTATAGGTCTTTTCAGAAGATTGTATATTTCTTTTCAAGTAAATTTATGTAGTGTGTATTGTTCTAAGAATTTGCCGATTTCATCTAAGTTATCTAATTTGTTGGGGTACAGTTGTTTACAACCTTCATTTATAAACCTCTTTGTAAGATCAGTAGTAATGTCCCCCCTTTCACTTCTGATTCTAGTAGTTTGAGTCTTTTTTCTTGGTCAAATTAGCAAAAGTTTGTTAGTTTTATTGATTTTGGTTTCTTGATTTTCTCTATTTTTCTATTCCTTATTTATAACTTTCTGCCTTAATCTTGATCATTTCTTCCCTTCTGCTTGTTTTAGGCTTAATTTGCTCTTCTCTTTCTAGTGTCTTAACATGGAAGGTAAGATTATTGATTTGAGGTCTTCCTTCTTTTATAATGTATGCGTTTATAGCTATAAATTTCTTTCTAAGCACTGCTTTACTTGCATCCTATAAGTTTTGGTTATGTTCTATCTTGATTTTCATTCATTTCAAAGTGTTTTCTGATTTCTTTTTAATTTTTTTAACCAATTGGTTATTTGAACAATGTTGTTTAATTTCCACATATTTGTGAGTTTCCCAGATTTTCCCCAGTTACTGATTTCTAATGCCATTCCATTGTGGTCAGGAGACATACTTTGTATCATTTCTATCCTTTATATAGATTTGTCTTTTGGCCTATCATATGTCTGTCCTGTAGAATGTTCCATGTGCTCTTGAGAAGAATGTATATTATGTTGTTGGGTGGAGTGTTTTATAGGTACCTCTCAGGTCCAGTGGTTTATAGTGCTATTTAAGGGTACTATTTTCTTGGTGATCTTCTATCTAGTTCTATTTATTATTGAACGTATATTGAAGTGTTCCACATGGGAGAGGTATAAACAAACTGACCCGTGAAGGCTGAAGGGGCTGTGAGACCAAATAGAGAAGTTGATGAATCCAGTTTGAATTCTATAGAGGTTTATTGAGGTGATCTTACCTAGAGAAGCTTGTCCTGGGTGACTGCAGGATGTGTGGATTTCCTACAACACTTTGGATATAGGGAAGCTAATTTTAGAGAGGTAAGGAGAAATGGTCTGCATGCAGGGGAAGGCAAGGAGGAAGAGTCTGTGTGCAGGGTGACCACCCGCATGTGCAGGGGAACAGGGGCTGGGTGTCTGAGTATTATTTCTGGAATTCAGAGCAAGGAGTCCTGCCCCAGGGAACAATGTTAATTGTTCCAAGCTGGATATTATCTAAGGAATATTGTGTACCAAAGGAAAGGGAGAGTAAAGGTGATCCATCATTTAGCAGATTTGGCAAGATGATTGTTGCTCTTGCTCACAGGCGTGGAATCTCCAACTGTTGTAGAATAGTCTAATTTCCTCTTCATTTCTGTTAGTTTTTGCTTTATGTGCTTTGATGTTCTGTTAAAGTCTATTTTATTTGATGTTAGTACAACCAGTCTAGTTTTCCTGTGGTTTCTGCTTGAAGCTTGAACAGTATGTGTTACTCTATTCTTTCTTTTTCTTCAATCTATTTGTATCTTTAAATTTACATATTGTTGGATCATACTTTTTTTTTAATCCAGTGTGACAGTGTCTGCCTTTTGACTGGACTATTTATCAGTCCATGTTTAATCTTACTGATAGTTTGGTTTACAGTTGCCAGTTTTCTGTTTTTCATATATCTCATGTCTTTTTTGTTCTTCTCCTACTTCACCTTTGTTTTTAAACATTGAATATTTTCTAATATAGCATTTTAATTTCATTAATGACTTTTTAAACTATCTTTAAAGCCTATTTTAGAGGTTGTTCTAGGGTTTGCCATATACATCTCAATGTACCAGAATCAGCCTCAGATTTACACTAGCTTAGTTCCAGTAATATATAGACATGCTATGTCTATGTAGCTCTGTTCCCTTTCTCCTGTTTTTGTGAGTGGTATTGTTACACACATTACATATGTTAATGTTAAAAACCCAACAATACTTTATTATAATTATAATTTTATCATCTGTTATTTCCTTAGCATATTACAGCTTTATTCCCATCTACCTCCTTTGTGCTGTTATTGGCAAATATATGTGCTATAGACTCAACAGTACATTATATACATATCACTTTATACATTTTCTTTTCAAATGAGTTGAAGGAAAGCAGAAAAATATGCAATAATAGCATCAGTTATTATTACATAGCTGCAGGTATTCTTTGTGCATATTTGAATTGCTGTCTGGAATCCCTTTCAGCCTGATGAACTTCCTTTAGTATTTCTTTTAAGGCAAGCTGCTAACAATGAATTGTCCCAATTTTTGTCTTGGAATTTCAGAATTTTGCCTTAAATAGCTCTGCTGGTTGTAGAACTTCTGGTTGACAGGGTTTTTGGTGTTTTGATTTTTTTGTTTTGAGCACTTTGTGTTATCCCACTGCCTTCTGGCCTACATTATCTCTGCTGAGGAGTCAGCTGTTACTCTGTTGGGCTTCCCTTGTGAAGTGATGCATCATTTTCCTCATGTTGCTTTCAAGATTTTCTTGTGTTTGACTTTTATCATTTTGCCATGATATATCTGTCTGTGGGTCTTGCTTCCCAGATACATAGTTTATTGTTTCTCAGTAACTTTGGGAAGTATTTAGTCATTATTTCTTTGAGTATATTTTTTTCACCTTTCTCTTCACTCCTTCTGTTACTCCCATTATATATATGACATTATGCTTAATGGTATCCCAAATTTCTCTGTGATTCTCTTCATTTTTCTTCAAGTTCTTTTTTTTCTTTTTTCAGCTTACATAATCTCTCTTGAATGGTCTTCAGGTTTGCTGATTGTTTCTTTGGGCAGTTCAAATCTAGTGTCAAATGCCTGAAGTGAAATTCTTAAACTTCTCTTAGTGTACTTTTCAACTCCAGAATTTCCATTTGGTTCTTTCTTAAAATTTCTCTCTTTATTGCTATTCTTTATTTGATGCCACATTGTCATACCTTCCTTTACTTTTTTAGTGAAGTTTTTCTTTAGCTCTCTGAGCATATTTAAAATGATTGCTTTGAAATATTTACCTGTCAAATTCTACATCTACTTGCAGTCATGGGCAGTTTCTTAAGTGATGTCTTACTTTTTTCTTGTGCATGGGTCATACTTTCCTATGATTTGTCATATCTCAATTTTTTTTGGGAACTAGACATTTTATTTTATTTTAATTTTTTTAAATTCTGATATTGTTAATGTACAATTACTTGAACAACATTATGGTTACTAGACTCCCCCTATTATCAAGTCCCCCCCACATACCCCATTACAGTCGCTGTCCATCAGTGTAGTAAGATGCTATAGAATAATTACTTGTCTTCTCTGTATATACTGCCTTTCTCGTGTCTTCCCCAGCCCGCTACATTATATGTGCTAATTGTAATGCGCCTTTTTCCCCCTTATCACTCCTTTCCCACCCATCCTCCCCAGTCCCTTTCCCTTTGGTAACTGTTAGTCCATTTTTGGGTCTGTGAGTCTGCTGCTGGGAACCTAGGCATTTTAGATGATATATTTTAGCAACATTAGCAACACTGGGTACTTCCACACACATGCCCTCTTCCACAAGAGAGATGGGGGTCTTGTTATTATGTGCTTGTTTAGTGACTGGGTGGATTATTTTAGTGACCTCTTCCTTCTTCCTCACTTCATCAAGTCTAAGTCTCTCTTGTTGCTCCTTAGGAAGGCACAGTTTTGGGGGTGCCCACAATCATCCTGGGATGACCTTTGTTACTGGTAAGGTTCCGTTCCACTCTTTGATTCATTGAGCACTATACTAATTGCTGGCTGATCTGTTGTTTATGCAGTGGAACATAAATTCTGCTACAAACTTATCTAATCAAATTGGGTACCTTTAAAGAAATTTTTTCTTTCCCCAGTTCTTTCTTGCAGGTTAGCTGCTGATGTGTACATTACAGGGTTATATCTTCATTAGATCCACAATTCTCCCACCACTTTTTGTCCCTCTCAGTGGACAATACAAGGAAGTATGTGTGAGTTTTTCTATATCCATGTATATATTAAAAAAAAAACACCAGCAGTTCATACTGATCCCTCTAATTTTCATCCAATACTATAGTCTCCCCTTTTCTTTGTTTATAACACCCTGTCCCTGACAGTAGAAAACATGGCTGTTAGTATCCCAGAATAGTTGCTTACTTGCTCAGTATATACATACAGTAGTTTCAGAATTGCTCACCTGTTCTTAAGTGAAAAGTAAATTAATTATTAGGCTACAGTATTTGTGCAGTTCTTTCTGTATTTAGTCTTACATAGTCGAATGCCATTTTCCAAAATTACTTAGCTTATTTCTTGTCTTAGTCACTTCCTCTTCAGTGTGGTTATGATGTTCATTTATAATACACATAGGTCCATTTATTACTGCTTATATTCTCTTTTGGGCTTCCCCCATGTCCTGTTGAGTTGTAATCATTTACATTTTGGATATGTGAACATTATCTTGGTTCTGAGACTCAGCTGTATAAAAAGGTATCCTGAAAGAAAGGTTCTTCCTTCCTTCTACCACATTTCCATTCCATCTTTCTACCCAGTTCCCATCTTTCCCTTGTAGGTATTCTCCTTATTTTCTGTTTTATCCTTCCTATATTTCTTGTTGCACAAATTGAGCACACACATGAACATTTCCTTATATCCTTTTCTTTTTTAAGTGAGGGGTAGCATACTATACATACTTTTTTATGCATTGCTTTTCCACTTAGCAGTGTATCCTGTGAATCCTTCCATTATCAGTTCATAGAGATTTTCCTCATTCTTTTCTTTACAACTTCATAATATTCCACTTTGTGGATGGACTATAATTTAACTACTCTCCTCTTTGGGGGCATTTAGGTTTTTAGGCATATACCCATTCTTTCAGTATTCTTTCTTTTGGTGCATATTTTCTTCTAGACATTGTTCTGGGTCTTGATTATTGGAAATCTAGTTTACAGGGTTGGTCTTTTTTTTTTTTCAGTATAATTTTAGCTTTATTTTCTTATCCAAACCATAGGAAATCAACAACTTAATTTTTTGGGAGAAAATTATAGCTGCCACCTCTGTTGTAAACATGAAAGTCTAGGAATAGAGTTCATTAACTAACATTTGAACTTAATAACTTATTCAGGAGAAGTAGAGGCTATTTCTTTTTTGCTAAAATGTAGTTTGTTTACCTATTAATATTTAGTTTTCAAAACCTAACAGTAAAAAGTAGGACAGTTTTTTAGAATCTCTATTCTATACCTTTCAACAGGAAGCTAGATAGTAACTTAAAACAAATTGCAATCAGTATCATTTTTTAAAGTTTATTTTTCCAGTTTGAAAAGTAGTAAGTAGTCACATGCCAGGATTTTTATTTTCTCTACAGCTGAGATGATGTATGATTTTCTGGCCCAGGGGACAGGGTGTTGGCGTGTGTGTTCATCTTCATTTCAAAAGATTTTAATATTCATTGACTTCAGAATAATTTCTTTTCTTCAAGTAAATGTTTTAATCAAAGTATAGCATGCGTATAAAAAGTGTACAGTTTGTAAGTGTACAGCTCTGTGAATTGTCACAAGGTGGGCACCTGTGGAACAGACTTCGGAGGGAGAACAATTAGCATGTTGTTGGTGTGTGTTGGTACATAATTCTTCGGTCATTTTATCCAGAATTTGCTGGATCAGCAACATCTTTTTAAAAAGAATTTAAAAATTCTTACTTTTGTGATTCTTCTCTGGAGGGATTAGTTCTTGGACTTCATTCCTGTATTGCAGTTTGCATTTAGCTTTCCTACTTGCTTTTTCACAGCATTTACTGAATGCTGTGTTTCCCATCTTATACTAAGTGATGGGAAGGCAAGGATGATTAAGACTCAAAACCTGCCCTTTGCAGGGGGTAACTTTCAGGGGCAAGACCAGTAATGAGAATACGTATACCTATGCTTTCATAGTGTTGTGGGCACAGGGCTGTGATAGCATTGAGGTAAAAATAGTTGACTCTAATAAGGGGTTCTGGAAAAGCTTCTTACAAGAAGTGACATTTGAGTTGGTCTGAAAGATAAATAGGAATTTGATAGGAGGATAAAAGGATTCCTTGCAGTAATGGAGAAGGTGATGCTGAATTGAAACACGGTGTGTGCAGGTGGCAGAAGACTTGAATGGTGGTAGCATTTGACCTGATGGGCGAGAGTGTTTGAACTGGTGGACCAGTGGTCCAGATGCATATAGGATGGGAGGAAAGAAGGAATAGACTGAGGAATAAGAGGGGTCTGGGGACTGGAAGCTCCTGTGAGGTCAGAAGCAGTTATGATAGGGCAGATGTGATGGCACTAAAGGTGGTGAGAGATCCTGAAGGGCTAGGGAGGAGTTTATGATGAAGAGTGTCATTGTCTTAATACTTTATCCTAAATTTTACTTCTAATAAAATAGCCCATTTTGTTAGACTTGGGTACATTTTTTTTGGTAGGAGATGACATGGTGCTTATATATGTGAACATACACATCTTTTTTCTCATAATTTTACTTAAAAGTACAACTGACTCTTGAATTTCAAACAGCTCAGTTAGTAGACAAGTACAAATATTGCAAAACTTAACTACCATGTTTATATTTAAACTTTAGTTTCTGAATTATCAATACCATGGGCTTCATTCATGTCTTATTTCTGAACTTGCCTAAGGTTATGTTAATTCTTATTTTTATTCCTTTCTGAGGTTTTTAAAATCTCACCAGGCCAGAAAAGAAAAGTGAATGTCTACTGACACCACTCATGCAGAACATGATAAGGGCTGTTGACTAAGAGATTCTTGAATGGGGCAGGGGACTGATTGCCTCTCACAAGATGATTTAAATTTCGGCTGCTTGTTATCTAGTTGGGTCCTTTGTTTGCAGTTAAACTTGTTAGTCTCATAAGGGCCTTTAAACTCATGCTGTTTATATAGATTTTAGTTTTTTCCATGCTGGTATTTTCCCTTGGAATAGGATTCTTAACTGTTCTCTCATCACTATATTGACCCTGGTAAAGACAGTTGCAAACTTAAGCCTGCTTTATTAGACTCTCTTGATTAGAAGGCTACCTAGAGTTTTCTTCTGTTAAGAGACGGGATCTTGTCTAGGAGCTTGATCATTTTATTTTTTTTCTTTCTTTAAAAAGTTTATTTTTACAGTTTGGGGAAAATAGTTTGTTCCATATACAATGATATATTTAATTTAAAAATTTGTTTCTTGATCCTGTTACTTATAAAATTACAGAGAACAAAGAATACCAATTTTTCTATGTCTGTAGTACTTCTTTAAAGTACACACACTGCATTTCTTTTATTTTTAATTATGCAAGGAATGCTGATTCCAAACATTTCTTACAATCTGTAAGTAAAACACACAGGTAGAATCTTGCACCCCTAATCACTGTCCATTCTAAAGGTAGCTACTCTAACATTGAGGTAAGTGTTTTCCTAAAAAGTTATATGCATTTTGGAGTAAAGATCTGTGATAAGATTTGTGAGCAATTTTTTTTTGAAATCACCCATTATAGTTTCACACCATAACATAATTTTCAGTTGCCCCAAAGCTCAAAAAACATGTGGTTATTACTTGCTTTTAATTATGTCCTGTTTACTTTTCTGTAAATAGATACAACTTTTCAACAATGGAGTCAATTCCCCAACTTTTATGTCGCTCTTCAGAAGCATCAACCTCTTGAGACAATGAATATTGCAGGTCTACCCAAACAAGCTTTTAATTTCAGCATCTGGGACATAGAATGGTGGGCCTGCATATTTAGTTGGATCATAAGAAAGGACACACAAGAGGTAGTGACACCCTTTTCCCATTAGGGACAGCATTACATCTGCATAGCATTTATGGTCACTTGGGTTAACAGTAACTAATACTAGGAGCTTGATCATTTTAGGACAGATCATTGAATATTCTTTTTTTATCCAGTTTCTTTGTGTGACCATTGTTCTGATTATTTTTTCCTCCTGTTCTTATTACACTTCTTTGTTGTGAAACTCTTGAACTTGCACAGAATCTCTCCTTTCTCCCCACTTCTTGGTATACACAGATAGATACAAGTTTATATCTATACTTTATAAGCAGGAATGCTTATTAGAGAAAACAAATACTCAAGTATATTGACAGTCTTCTACTTATTTAAATTAACAGAAATCGAACATACTCTTATTTTTTACCTTTTCCTGCATTTCAAACTTTTAAAAAATATTTTATTTTTCTCTTTTTCAGTATACTTATATTTATATCCACTAAATATAATTGTTTTCCTTCAAATGTTCACATTGTCACAATTTGTCTACTGGAGGCCCTTCTAGTCTTTTTTTCTATCCCTTTAGGGCTCCTCCTGACATCTTTGAAATCCTTGCTTTTTTATCCTATTCCCATGCTTCCAGACACATCCTGGGCTTTTTTTTTTTTTTCCTTATCAGAAGCTGTGGAATTAACTATGCCTTAGGAATCCTACTTCCTTTTGGTAGGAGTTAGAGAATAAAATTTGAGTGCCCATGAGGCTTAGTGATGGACAGAAGGGTTGCTGCTGTTCTTAGGAAAGGTCATTGGTCGTTTTTTTCCTGTTTAACTGATCATGTTGCCATACCCTACTTTTCTTTCTGTATGATATTTCACTGATCACTAAGACATTTTTCAATGTTGATGAACTCCCACTCTTTAAAGAGGAGTTCCAATGGATTTGGAGTTTTATAGAGAAACTGGGCAGCCTGAGATTTATTACTTAAAGGAAAATGTGAAAAGTAGTGTGAGAGAAGAAAAGAGTTTGCCTACTAGCTTATCTCTTTCTTCACACAGTGGCAAATAGCCAGTTGTTACTTGAATTTACCTCTTGTTAGTCCTGGTAAGCTTCTTTGTAGAGAAACTTCTGTAGGTACCTTGATTGTTATTTCAAAGTACCAAAAAAAATTGTTTTTTAATTTCTTCACAAATCCTGTGTATGAGTTATGGAACAAGGAGGTAAATGTTCCAGGAAATATAATATCCCTAAACTGGATATGTCTAGTAGCTTGCTGTTGTGATAGATTTTTTCCTGGTACCGTATTGTTATTTCATTAAGTCAGTGGAGATTGATCTTAAAATCCAGGCCTTCAAGACTTGTGGTATAAAGTTTCTTTCTTTTTTTTCCCTCCTCTCATACTTTGCATTTATCTCAGGTTGTCTCTTGTGTAACTCTGCAACATTCCCTCTAAATCTTATATCCATTCCTATTTAACTTCTTTTTACTTTCATTCAGTGGTATAGTCATATTTTGTTTAAAAGCAGTTTTGCAGAGAAATACTAAGACTGATTAGACCTCTGCTAATGCTATGCACTCCTGCTATTTCAGGAGAAATAAGCCTGTATTATCAAAACTGAAAATAAGCAGAGGATGGTACTTGGGAATGATTAAGAATACCTTTTGTTGACTGTCTCTGCATTTGTGGTCTCCTTTCATCTTCACAACAACCCTAGGGAAATAGGTGAGTGTTAAATCCCGGTGTGGCATGAAGATGCTCAGGCAATTAATAAATTACTTAATCCTACTCTGTTCAGTGACTGGAGAATAATAGAATACAGGATCTGAGCCCAGGTGTGTCTGATGCTGTGACTTACACTAACAGAAGCAGCTCATACAGACTGCCCACTGCCTCTTACACAGGAGTGATGTGACCTAAGTGACATCTTGTGTCCATAGAGCCTCTGGAAGCCTCATTTTGGTTGTCATCTAGTGTGACTTTTTCATATGCTTTTCCTAAAACTGTATTTTCTTTGGTAATATTTAATCATATTCGAGCCCTATTTGTTTATGTTGCAAATTTTTGTAAATGTATGAAGTTTCAATTAGTAAGAAATTTAGCAAAAATCTAGTTTAACCTGATTGTTTTTAGAGAAAAGGTCAGTTCACCCTGCTGTTAGTTAAAGGATACTTAAGTCATGCAAATAGTCTGTTGTGCATTTTAGCAAAGTTCCCTTTAATCGAAGAGTCTTTATCAATGGTTGCTGGTATCACTGGAAGAAGTGTTCATTAAATTGAGCAATGATGGATTTCTGTTTTGTTACTGAGTACAGCCATTATACTGTCTTCCCAGCAAAATATATGCCATAGTTTAGGACAGATATAACCATTTTTTCCCTAGAAATAATTACAAAAAATATTAGACTTCAGGAGTTTAGATTTATTGCTTTGATGCAGAGGAGGCCACTTATAAATTTAGTGGCTTTTAGTTAAAACACATTATCAATGACTGTGTCAGGTTTAGTATGTTTCCCTTTTATTATGGACCTAAAAAGCAGACTGTTGTCAATTGTTATAATGGAAATAACCTTCACATTGCATAAATTACTGTCAGAGGAGGATGTCATAGGCTTGATACATATTTTGGTCTGTAACAGGATTGATTAAAATAAACCTAAGGCAGCTGGTAAAAAACTGCCAGGTAGTTAGAAAAGGTAGGTTTGCAGTTGGGACTTTGGTCACTCTGAAACCATTTTTTTAAGTGAGTCATTTTGAAGGCCAGGCATATCTCATGATATGTATGGAATGTTTTACTTGTAACAGGTGTTTAAATATTTAGATTAAGTCATAGAGCAGATCCAGAAAGAACTCCAGAGATTACAAATGACCAGCCTTACTCTGGAGTAGTAGGTAATGATCCCTTTTCAGAAGTGAAAGGGTGAGTTATTAAAACTCTGAAAAGGCTGGTGATGGTTTTCTTGCCTTGAGGATGGCAGTATTATCACTGGGGAGAAATAAAAGTCTTAGAGACCTTGGTTTTCTTGTAGCTTGCTCTTTGAATTTGGAAAGTCACTGTAGCTTTCTTGGGACATTTTTTTTTTTTTAGTTTATGTTTTTGTTTTTGCCTCTTATTCTACTGTTACATGGAGGACTTTAAACACTAGGAGAAGTGCTAGAAGGCAAATGTAGGCAAACGGGGTTTTTTTTTTTGTTTTTTTAAGGACCAAAAGATGGATACTGCACATTACAGAGTTTGACATTTGGGAACAGATACTTTGTGAGCATGCTTATAAAAAAAATGGTTGCTGGCAGGCAGCAAAAATGAATTAAATCCAGATTGAGTCTAGACAGTGAGCTTCTTAAGGACAGATACTATGTCCCCACCCCCACCCTACCCCATTTTTAAAAATATAAAAGCATACAGAAAAATACAGAGAAAGTATACAGAATAATAAAGAAGTAGCCCTCCTACATTTTACTTATCTTTTCATTTTTAATAAAGCATGGCAATCTACCTATAATCTCCTGCCCAGTTTTCACCTCTGCCCCCTCCATTCACTGAGTCACCCCATATCATGTTTGTGTACTTTTTGAGTTTATTTTTATACACTGATTATGTGTATAAATATCAATAAATTAATATGTGTACATATATATGTAAAATTTTGTGTGTTAAACACACAAATATCATTATGCTATATGCAATACTACTATGCAAGTATTGTTCTGTATAGAACATCCTGCTTTTTTTACTTAAATCATTTCAGTGTTTTCTGGGGAGGTACACACCCTGGGGTCCCCACTCCTCCAATACTGACATTCATCACTCTAGAGCCACTTTTTACACCATTCTCTTCTCTGGTTCCTAGCAAGATTCTGGTCTAAGTTCTTCTGCATTTTCATTCAAAAGCTTGTCTTTAAGGGCTTAGGTTATAGCATGGTAGACATGACTTTTTGTCCTTACATACATGATAGATAATGTTTAGGACATGGTATCAAAATCTTTCTATTATTTTTATCAGTCTTCAGTATTCACATTATATTCTTATATTTAGTGTTTGGGTACTTTTAGTTCTTGATATCTAGTAGGAATTTTATTGTCAGTTGATTTTCATTTCAGACTATTTCATGATCAGTATTCAGTTGTGTGACTACAGACAATATTTTTAATGGACACTATTTTTCTTACTTACGGTGATCATATACCCTAACTGGTATAGTGATCCAAACTGGGGCACTTGAGTAGAGGGAGCACTGTTACCAATTATGCTGGGGTAACAGTTGTAAACTGGAACCGTCCTAAGCAAAGATGTAGTTCCCCCAGTAGTGAAGTGAAAGACAAATGGTAAAAAATGACTGGCCATGTTCGGGGAAGAACAGGGACACTGTGATTCAGTTGTGCTGGGAAATGAAACTCACAGTGATCTAGAACAATCATTCAGAATTGCTGTGAACCCGTATACTTGAGAGACCACCTTATCCAGTGCATTAATTAATCAGACACAGGAAACTGGCACAATATTGCAATTAAGAAGGAAATAGAAACAGCAAGGCGAGGGGAAATATTTCCTGAGTGGTGGCAAGCATTTGCTAAAGCAGTAGTGACAGGAAGTTACCTTTTAGTGTGCCAATTAACAGCTAGGAAGGTAATAAAACCTTCTTTCAGAAAATGAGCTTTGCCCTTTTGAACCTTATTGGGTGCAAGAATCAAGATGACTTGGGTTTCCATCAGAAAACTAAGATTGAAGATAAAGGAGAAATAGGATACTCCATGTGTCCTTTATGACCTTCGATAAGGGAAGTTTCTTCCTGCATGTGAATTGTGCCTCTTGTGTTCGTTTGATGTAAGAAGTTAACATGCTAAGCTATAGTGGAGTCACTGAACAATGTGTTTTAGTTAGTGCATAACCTAATTCAGTAATGAATTAGATCTTGAGGGAAATTTAGTAATCCTAGTCACAGGCTACTCTTGGTTTATTGGCACAGTGCTCTTTAATTTGTAAGTGGATTTCTTCATATTGCTCCTCTTCCTCTTTTCAGCTAACTTTTTCATTCATCTAGTGTTTGTTGAGCATGTACAGGGCACTAGTAATATAGTGGTGAACAAGATAGGTGACATCCTTGCTGTCACAGACCTTATTTATAGAGATGCTAAGTGGGGTAGTGGGAGTTACACAATAATAATTGAGCAACTAATCAGACTAGATTATTTCAAATAGCAGTGAATACCGACAATAAGACAAGGTAATGTGTTGGAGAATGATTGAAGAGGGAATAAAGCCTATTTAGATACAGGTACTCAGAGAAGGCCTCTCTGAAGAGGTGACAGTCGAATTGAGGCCTAAATGAGAAGAATTCAGAGTAGAGTGAAGAGGAGTCCCTGCAGTAAGAAAAGCAAGTATCAAAGTCCTGAGATAAGAATTAGCTTGATGTGTTGAAAAAGCATGAGGTCTGTGTGGGTCAGGTGGGTAAGGTGGAGTGTAGGGAGCATGGAGGAGATGGACATCAGGAGGTGTGGGAAATTGGAGATGCTTAGGCTGAAGCGACAAATGTTGGTATTATTGGCATATAGATGCAATTCAAAGTCATGGAAATGAATGAGATAAGAGGATTGAGCCTGTCACACTCCATCACTGAGGTCAAATAGAGGAGGAGAGGCAATTAGTGAAGGAGGAAAAATATGAGGAAATTGTAATGCCAAAGAAAAGAAATGAGGAAAGTGTTTCCAGGAGAAAAGTAGTCAATCACAGAATGCTGCTGAGAGGCTGTGAGGGATGAGGACAGACCAGTTTTATGTATGACTTTGTTTCTCATCCTGCCACCTCAGTGGTCTCCAGGATCTGGCTCATCTTCATCTTCTAAAGTTATCACCATTCTGAGTACTTAATATTAACCCTAAATTGTTGGTCATCTTTATTCTTGAAAATGTTCCTTCCCTAACTCTGCCACAGCTTTCCCTGTCCTGTAGGTTCCAGCGTAAATGCCTCAGCTCTCCAATATCTCTTGCTGTCCTTTTCACCCTTCATGACACTTCCCTGCCAGCAGGTCACATGTGCACCATGATGGCCTAGAACTGGTCTTGGAACTCTGTACAGAAATACTTTTGGCCTCTCTCAGTATCTCCCAGGGTGTGGCAGCTTGGTACCTCTCACTCTCCTCTTCATAAAGCTCTCAGCTCCCCTGAGTTGATAATCGTGACTTTTTTGTGTTTGTTTCTTCTGGTACCCCTATCAAGCAGAGTGGATCTTCTGGTTCTGTTTTCTAGGTGCTTCAATTAAAGCCGTATTATTGCTAATCTGTTTTTGTGTTGTGTGCTTTTAAATTAAGTACAATTTTTATTAAAGTAAAATATGTTCACATTTGAAAACAAATCTGATAACACTGAAAGTGTATCTTGAAAGAACAGTATCCAGCTTCATTTCTCTATTTTCCCAGTCTCATTTCCCAGAAGGAGCTATTTTCAAGTCTTTTGGCTGTTCTTTTTGATGTTGCCATATTTGTAAATTGTATATAATTTGTATGGACATGTATATGTACATATATGTGCATACTACTATTTTAAAAAAATTTTAGACATCATGTATGGACCTCATATTTTAGATGAAAGTTTAGCTCTTATTCCCTGTTCTCATTCTTCCAATATGGTTATATAACAGTTTCTAGCTAAATTATTACTCCATATTACCGTATTGTAACTGAGTAAATAAATCTTACTTTTGAACCAAGTATTGCACTTGTACCTTTCCTTAATTGTATAACTTTTTGTTTTTCTTGGTATTAATAGTTGTCTATTTTCTCATATAATTTGCTGCATGTCTATTTTTTTCCCACTTGATTCTCTATGCCATATGTCCATTAGTAGTTTTCTACAAATGTTTTACTATGCCAGATAACCTATCAATTTTATTTTCTTTCCAGTTAGTTCCCTCCTGAAAGGCACTGTCTTTCTCCAGTCTGGACTGGTTGTACTCTAGGCCTCCTTCAGAATGGTCTTCTGGGACTGTCCTTTACTATTATCCTGGGAGTCCCCTTTGTCTCCCTCTTGGCGGTGCGGTGGGGGGTGGGGTACCCTTTTTTCAGATTCTGAGTTTTTCTTTTTCTTGTTTTACTCTGCTTTGCTGGAGCACATTCTCCAGTAGCTTCCTGAATAGGTATGTATTTGAATATTTTAAAATCCTAGTTTCACACTTAATTTATGGTTGGGTAAAGAATTTTAAGTTGAGAAGTTGTTCCCTCTGAATTTTTAAGACATGTCTTCAACTGTCTTCCAGCAGCCTCTGTGGCTATTGAGATGAGTCCTATATTCTTGGTATATTACCCATTTCCCCCACCCCTTTGGAGACTTCAAAACTTTTATATTCTTCTTTCTCTCACCCTCTTTTCCTGTCTTCTCTTCCTCCCTGCCCCCTTTTCTTTATAGTACTGGCTAGAACCCCAGTGCATTGTTGAATATAAATGACATGACTGGACATGCTTGCTTTATTCCTGTTACGTATGATATGAATTTACAGAATTCTAAAAATCATATATGAATGTTGAATTTTGTCAAATGCTCTTAATGTATGTATTGAAATACATGTTTTCTGTCCTTAGTTCTATTAATATGATGTATTATATTAATTGATTGATGTTGAACTAACTGCATTTTTTTTCTTTGGGAAGATTTTTACAGATAACTAACTTTTGATTTTATTCATTTTTCTCTGTAGATTAAGTTGGGAAGAGCTAATATCTTAACCTACAGATTAAATTGGGTATAAATGAAATTTTGAAATAACTGTTTATTTAGATCTTTGATTTCTTTCAGAGAGTTTTGTAGCTTTTTGCCTGTAGATCTTGTACATGTCTTTTAGATTTATACCTAAAAATTTAATTTTGGGGGGTGCTAATGTAAATGGTATTTTTAAAATTAATCTATTTTTGGTATATACTCTTACAGTAAAAGGTTTCACATGAAAAAACAATGTGGTTACTACATTTACCCATATTATCAAGTCCCTACCCATACCCCATTGCAGTTGCTGTTCATCAGTGTGGTAAGATGCCACAGAGTTTCTATTTGCCTTCTCTGTGTTACACTGTCTTCCCTGTGACCCGCTACACCATGTGTACTAAACGTAATACCCCTCAATCCCTTTCTCTCTCCCTCCCCACCTGCCCTCCCATACCCCTCCCCTCTGGTAACCACTAGTCCCTTCTTGGAGTCTGTGAGTCTGCTGCTGTTCTGTTCCTTCAAGTTTTGCTTTGTCGTTACTCCACAAATGAGGGAAATCATTTGGTACTTGTCTTTCTCTGCCTGGCTTATTTCACTGAGCATAATATCCTCCAGCTCCATCCATGTTGTTGCAAACAGTAGGATTTGTTTCTTATGGCTGAATGGTATTCCATTCTGTATATGTACCACATCTTCTTTATCCATTCATCTACTGATGGACACTTAGCTTGCTTCCATATCATGGCTATTGTAAATAGTGCTGTAATAAACATAGGGGTGCATAAGTCTTTTTGAATCAGAGAAATTGTATTCTTTGGGTAAATTCCAAGGAGTGGGATTCATGGGTCAAATGGTATTTCTATTTTTAGGTTTTTGAGGCACCTGCATATTGCTTTCCACAATGGTTGAACTAGTTTACATTCCCACCAGCAGTGTAGGAGTGTACTGCTTTCTCCGCATCCTTGCCAGCATTTGTTGTTCCTATTCTTTTCTATGTTGGCCATCCTAACTGGCATTAGGTGATATCTCATTGTGGTTTTAATTTGCATTTCCCTGATACTTAATGATATGGAGCATCTTTTCATCTGCCTGTTGGCCATCTTAATTTCTTCTTTGGAGAAATGTCTGTTCATATTCTCTGCCCATTTTTTAATAGGGTTATTTGCTTTTTGGGTGTTGAGGTGTATGAGTTCTTTATTTTGAATGTTAACTCCTTGTCAGATATGTCATTTATGAATATATTCTCCCATACTGTAGGATGCCTTTTTGTTCTGCCGATAGTGTCCTTTGCTGGACAGAAGATTTTTAGCATGATATAGTCCCATTTGTTCATTTTTTATTTTGTTTCCATTGCCCGAGGAGAAGCGTTCAGGAAAAAGTTGCTCATGTTTATATTCAAGAGATTTTTGCCTATGTTTTCTTCTAAGAGTTTTATCATTTCGTGAGTTACATTCAGGTCTTTGATCGATTTCGAGTTTACTTTTGTGTATAGGGCTAGACAATAATCCAATTTCATTCTCTTGCATGTAGCTGTCCAGTTTTGCCAACACCAGCTGTTGAAGAGGCTGTCATTTCCCCATTATATATCCATGGCTCCTTTATCATATATTAATTGACCATAGATGCTTGTGTTTATATCAGGGCACTCTAGTCTATTCCGTTGCTCTATTCTGCTCTTGTGCCAGTACCAAATTGTCTTGGTTACTGTGGCTTTTTAGTAGAGCTTGAAGTCTGGAGCATAATTCCCCTGATTTATTCTTCCTTCTCAGGATTGCTTTGTCTATTTGGGGTCTTTTGTTGTTCCATATGAATTTTAGAACAATTTGCTCTAGTTTGTTGAAGAATGCTGTTGGTATTTTGATAGAGATTGCATTGAATCTGTAGATTGCTTTAGGCAGGATGGCCATTTTGACAATATTAATTCTTCCTATCCATGAACATGGGATGTGTTTCCATTTATTGGTGTCTTCTTTAATTTCTCTCATGAGTGTCTTGTAGTTTTCGAAGTACAGGTCTTTCACTTCCTTGGGTAGGCTTATTCCTAGGTATTTTATTCTTTTTGATGCAATTGTGAATGGAATTGTTTTCCTGATTTCTCTTTCTGTTAGTTCATTGGTAGTGTATAGGAATGCAACAGATGTCTGTGTAGTAATTTTGTGTCCTGCAACGTTGCTGAATTCAGATATTAGATCTAGTAGTTTTGGAGTGGATTCTTTAAGGTTTTTTATGTACAACATCATGTCTTCTGCAAACAGGGGTCTTGTCCCCAATCTTAAGGGAAAGGCTTTCAGCTTCTCGCTGTTAAGTAATATGCTGACTGTGGATTTGTCATAATATTGCCTTTATTATGTTGAGGTACTTTCCCTCTATACCCGTTTTGATGAGTGTTTTTGTCAAGAATGGATGTTGAATTTTGCCGAATGCTTTTTTAGCATCTATGGAGATGATCATGTGGTTTTTGTCCTTCTTTTTATTGATGTGGTCGATGATGTTGATGGATTTTCTAATATTGTACCATCTTGCATCCCTGGAATAAATCCTACTTGGTCTTGGTGGATGATCTTTTTGATATATATGTATATATATTTTTGAATTTGGTTTGCTAATGCTTTGTTGAGTATTTTTTGCATCTATTTTCATAAGGTATATTGGTCTGTAATTATCTTTTTTTGTGGTGTCTTTGCCTGGTTTTGGTATTAGAATGATGCTGGCCTCATAGAATGAGTTTGGGAGTATTCCCTCCTCTTCTACTTTCTAGAAAACTTTAAGGAGGATGGGTATTAGGTCCTCACTAAATGTGTGATAAAATTCAGCCGTAAAGTCATCTGGACCAAGGTTTTGTTCTTAGGGAAAGAATGCATTACATTCTGTTTCCCCTTTTGATTCTGTTAGTATTTGTTTCACATATGTAGGTGGTTTTTTGACTACCAATTCAGTTTCGTTGCTTGTAATTGGTCTGTTCAGATTTTCTGTTTCTTTCTAGGTCAGCCTTGGAAGGTTGTATTTTTCTAGAAAGTTGTCCATTTCTTCTAGGTTATCCAGTTTGTTAGTATATAGATTTTCATAGTACTCTCTAACAATTCTTTGTATGTCTGTGGTGTCTATAGTGATTTTTCCTTTCCTGTATCTGATTCTGTTTATGTATGTAGACTCTTTTTTTTTTCTTGATAGGTTTGGCTAGGGGTTTATCTATTTTGTTTATTTTCTCATAGAACCAGCTCCTGCTTTCATTGATTCTTTCTGTTGTTTTATTCTTCTCAATTTTGTCTACCTGTCTTTTCTCCTGAGAAATAAGCTCTAAAATCCTTGCCTCTTTAGCAGCCCTCTCACTGTTAAGAAGTCTCTCAGAGTGCCTGCCTTTCTTTTGTCCCAGAGCAGCCAAATAGGGATCCCTGTTTTCCCCAAGTGGCTGGAAATCTCCTTCTCTCCAGACATTCTGCCTGGCTTAGCTTTCCAACCCCCTAATCACCAGAGCACTATACAATGTAGATTTGTGCTCCCAGAGCAGATCTCCAGAGTTAGGTGTTCAGCAGTCCAAGGTCTCCACTCCTTCCCCACTCCGTTTCTCTTTCTCCTGCTGGTGAGCTGGGGTGGGGGAAGCCCTTGGGTCCTGCTGAGTCATGGCTTTGGTATGTTACCCTGTTCCGTGAGGACTGTTCTTTTCTCCAGGTGTATGCAGTCTGGTGTAGCCTTCTTTCCTGTTGCTGTTTCCGGATTAGTTGAATTAATTATATTTTTGTGTTATATGCAGTTTTAGGAGGAAGCCTCTTTCTCACCTCTCACCCTGTCATCTTTAATCCTCTCTCAATGGTATTGTGTTTTTAATTTCAAATCCTGACTGTTTATTGCTGGTATATAAGAAAGCAATTGTTTTTTGTATATTAACCTTGTATTTTGAAACCTTGCTGTAATTGCCTGTTGTTTCCAGGAGTTTTTTGTTGACCTTTGGGATTTTCTACATGGACAATTGTATCATCTGCAAACAAAGAGACACTTTTATTTCTTTCTTCCCTATCTGTACACTTTTAATTTCCTTTTCCTGTTTTATTGCATTATCTAAGACTATCAGTGTGATGTTGAATAGGAATGGTTGGAGCAGACATTCTTACCTTGCTCCTGATCTTAGAGGGAAAGCATCTGGTTTCTCACCTTTAAGTGTGATGTTAGCCATAGATTTTTTGTGGATGTTCTTTCTCAAGTTGGGGAAGTACCCCTCTATTCCTAGCTTGTGCAAAGCCTTTACTTTTTCTGTTTATTTTTTCCTACCACTATCTCTGTCCTTTCCTTCTGGTTGTTCCTGAGGTTCTCTTCAGTTTTTTTCAATCTTTTTCTCTCTGTTTTTCCAACTGAATAATTTCTGTTGATCTAGCTTTAAGTTCACTGATTTTCTTTTGCCATTGGAAATCTGCTGTTGTGTCTCTCTAGTGATTTTTCATTTTAGTTTCTATAACTTTCAGTTCCAGAATTTTCATTTTGTTTTATAATTTCTCTTTATTTTCTCTATTCATTACATCGGTTTCCTTTAATTCTTTAAATTTGTTTTTATCCAGTTCTTGTATGGTAGCTGTTTTGAAGTCTTCATCTGCTAAGTCCAACATCTGGGAACACTCAGAGCCCATTTCTGTTGACTGGTTTTTATTTTTTTGCCCCTGAGTATGGGTCATACTTTCTTTTTTCTTTGTATATCTTGTCAATTTTTGTTGACTACTCTATATATTAGATATTGATGTAACTGTAGATTTTTACTTTTTACTCCTGAAGGTAGTATCTGTTGTTTCATTTGCTCATTTGTTTAGTATCTTGACTAAATCTTCCAATTCTGTCTCTCCCACATTATATGACTACTGATGTCTCTACACTTTTGTTTTGATTTGTTTTTGTTTTCAAGCCTGGTTTCTTAGAGGGTTTGCACCTGTGCATTGCATAGTGTTTAGCTGAACATTGTTCAGAGGTTGTAGTCAAATAAGGCTCCATTCTCTGCTTGTGGATGGGTACATGTGGACTCTGGATCCCAGTCACACTTAGGCTCTTTTCTAGTCTGCCCAGCTTTGCTTTCCTCTGGCCTCTTTTTCAGTTCCTCTTTGTGCATGCATGGGTTCTGGCAGCCAGACGCGTGTGGGTGGCTCATGCCTGCTCTGGTTTCTGGTTTGCATCTCCATAGCCTCCAGTCCACCAGGGATGTGTGAAGAACTTTTTAACCCCCGATAGCTGTCTCATTCCCTGGAACTCCCTGTTAAGTCTCTGGCTTGGTTTCCAGTTCATTGCTTGATCCAAATATAACAGCACCCTCACTAGCAGAGCTGCTAGCCCTCTCTATTATTTTGCCTCTGAGATTGCCACTGACCAGCAACACTCCACATTAAATAAGTCCCCTCTGGCAGTGGCAGTGAATCTTCTGGTTTGCAGGCCTGCCCCTGCCTTGTTGAACTTCTGAAGTGGTAGAGCTGAGAAAGGATGAGAGAAGCTCTTGGAAAGTTACATATTTATGCTGTTCTGACCTAAAGTGCAGTAGTTTTCATAAATAGACACTCTTCAGTTTGCTGTATATTTTTGGTTGTTTTTGACTCTTAGCTTTACAGTTGCTTTTTGGGGACAGAACTTGTGGGCTTCTTCAGTCTAATATGCCAGAAGCTAGAAGTCCCCAGGCATTTTAAAAATGTTTCCTTGGGTGATACTGATATGCAGACAAGTTTGAGAACCAAATACACCAAGGGTCCTTTCAGCTATAAATACATAAGACATAAAATCATGGCATAAAGTTTTTGTCATATTGAATTTCTTTAAAAAAAAGTCTTTACTATCTGAGGTATTACAAGTAAAGGCATAATATTAACATAGAACCAAAAGAGGGGCTAGAAAATAGACCTAGATTCTGCCAAGTGGGCAGGCAGCTTTTTTTGTTTATAAAAGTTGGCATGTTTAGCCCTTGGACTTGGCATGGTATTACTGTATGTTCAGCTTAGTTGGCTAGCATCCATTTCCTTACCTAATTTTTCCAGGTCAGAAAGCTTCTTAAGCTTGTGCTGTGCCCATAGTTTGTCTGGAATCTGTGTTTGATGTATTCTTAACTCTGAAAGGATATTATTCATGGCTAACAGAGGAAACTAAATTGAGAACACTGGGCTATTACTGAATGAACATTAGATAACTGAATTTTTTTCTGCTGCTTTAGAAAGACTGACAGGTTTTGGGGATATGAGTAATTGTCCAGTTCTAGACTCCATTGTTTGATGAAGTACATGGATAAAGGTGCTCTGGAGCTTTGAACCAGTAGTAGACAAGAATAGCAGAATAAAAGAGATGAACAGATCAGTCTTACTTAGAATGTGAGTGCACAGAAATCTTAAAGTGCTAATCAGTGGAGTATAGCAGTTAGAGCAGTGTTAATGTTTTTGGTATACTTTCTTTCATTTTTCAGTACTGATTGTTTTCATAGTGTGGTCCAAGGACATGAGGATTTCTGTGACCCTTCAGGAGGTTCATGAAATTAAGACTGCTTTTGTAATAACAACTGATAAGTTACTTGGTTATTTGCCTTTTTTACTTTCATAAGAATAGCCAAAGCAGATATGAGAATTCAGCTATATTTTTATTAAGCCAGATTTTAATTAAAGTGATTTGATCAAATATCACACTACTAAATTTTTTTTAGAAAATATAGTAATTTTTTATAAAATGTTACTAATGTTAACATGTAATGGACTTTGTTTTTTGGTGAATTTTAAATAAACATCTTACATGTTTCTTGGTTTTAATTATATGGTAAATAAGCATACATATAATTCACATTAAAAAAAGATATTTGGGGTACTTTGATTTTGAAGAGTGTAAAGGGGTCCTGAGACAAAAAGTTTGAGAACTACTCTACTAAATATAAATAAAATGTATTTGACATCATATTTTGTGTGCTATATAACTAACCTACATTTTTGTTGGTATAATCACAGATGTTTCCCATATCGTGATTTGTAGTGTCTACAATATTCCATCATATAATTACCATCATTAGCTTAATCTTATAAATAATTTTATGACAAACTTAGCACATATTATTGATCAATTTCTTATGATAGTTTTTTACTTTAAGAAGATTTGCCTCAGTTCAATGGCATTGCTACTAATTTACCTGGTGTTCTACAAGGCTTTGACATATTTAGGGGAAAAAAACCTAAAATATGATTCCTATTGTGAGGAAAAGAGTTAACAACACATCTGAGACTGCTTATCATTAGAAAGGTCGCTAGCAAGGTTGGCCCTTGGCTGGCATCTGGGAACTTGTCTCATAAACACAGCTGTAAAACTTTCCTTGCATGATAAGAGTGGCTTGTTGTGCCTAAACTGTTTGTACAAGCAGTTTGGTTTATGCCGAACACCTGCCTTCCTTATAAGAGTCTAGAATTTTGGTATGTGTTAGGCAGAGGTTGCCTACACAACTAGCCTGCAGTAATGGCCTTGGGCACTGAGTCTCTAATGAGCCTCCCTGGTAGATAAAATAATACTTTGCTTTTGTTGTCAGAACTTATTACTGGAGTAATTGTGTTCTGCACCACTCCAATAGGAGATCTGATAAGCTTGTACTTGGTTTATTCCAGACTTCTACACAGGTGCCTTTTCCCTTTGTTGATAAAATTGTCTACTGAATCTGTGAATCCTTCTAGCAAATTGCTGAACCTGGGTGTGGTCTTGGGAATTCCTGACATACTTGGCATACTGGAATTCACAGTTTAGTAGAGAAAAAGAAATAGGAATGTAATTGCAGTATGATGTAGTAGATACAAAATAGGGGTATAATAAGATAAAGAGAATCTAAAGAGAATAGAGGTCAGAGAGAGCTTCATAGGGGAGACAACCAAAGAATATTTTGAAGAATGAATGGAATTTCATCTAATGAAGAAAGAAGGGTCTGGTAAGCAGACAGCATGAGCTACGATAAATAGAACTCATAGTGGGTTTGGACAGCTTGGTAATGTTGAAGCAAGAAATGATCCTGAGTAATAGTAAAAGATAACATGGGAGGGTTAAGCAGGGAGTCACTTAAGGGTTTCCAGTTTATGTGATAGTCCAGAGAGTTAGTTGGAGGGGGATATAAGAAGGCATGGAGAACAATTATATTCTAATACAGGTGAGGGATAAAATGAAATGTGTACAGTGGCATCTGTGTGATTCAGAAGAGAGGATAGATGAGCACCAAGGTGAGCAAATGTGATGACATTTCAGTGTATGAAAAGCTTCGATTTCTAAGAAGGAGCCCAAGTAATTTTTGAGAGGTATAATTAGCATATAGATGAGAACTTCAGAGTGTGTATTTTTTGTAGGAGCTTAGCCTCTGATACCTATATGAGCAGGGCCATCCTCTCTGTCCCCCTTACCTCATTGGATGAAGGAGAGGTAGAGTTGAATTAACAATGTGAGAGTATTAATAATTGAGCCTTTAGGAGCTATTAGGGTAGATTAAATCAGGAGAGGTTTGTTGGATTCATTCATCCTTGCTACCTTCATGTAGCATGGTTCTGAAGACTAGAAACCCTAAACATTGAGGTTTGCTCTACATAGAGTGAGAGAGGGTGAATTGTGGATGGAAGGAAGTGGTAGTTTCCCTAAACTTAGTTTAAAACCTCTCATTATAATAGGAAAAATACACATCAGTGTTTACCATCTGGGTCCAATGGATCCTTTTATGTGTTTTTATTTTAAGTAATTTCACAAATAATACAGAAATAATGATACAGTGTAAAACAACTTTATTGTAAATTTTAATAAGAACTAAATGACAAATTTAGTTTGTCATTGCAATGACAAATTTTTAGTCCACATGTTTCTGGTTTCATAGGTAAAAAAATGGGCAGTGTCTTTTGGCTACAACTAACTGCTCAACTCATGCATGAACCTGAGACACATCCTGCTTGTAAATTCTAATTCCATAGTTCAAATACATCTCAACAGATTCTAGTTTATCATTACTTCTGTTTTTTCTGAATGTACATCATTGAAACACAAGACTTTTGGGACTTCTGGCTCAAGATGGCGGCATGAGTAGAGCAGCAGAAATCTCCTCCCAAAACCATATATATTTTTAAAAATACAACAAATACAACTATTCCTAAAAGAGAGACCAGAGGATACAGTACAACAGCCAGGCTACATCTACATCTGTGAGAACTCAGCATCTCATGAAGGGAATAAGATACAAAGCCATGACCCAGTGGGACCCCAACTCACTGGTGGGAGGAAAAGAGTGGGGGTGGAGAGGGAGTGGAAGCACAGGACTGCTAAATAACCAACCCTAGTAATCTGCACTGGGAGCACAGATGCATAGTGCATGGTGTGCTGGATATTAGAGAAACGGAAGGGTAGGGTCTGGGATGGAGACTGCAAGCGGGTCACAACAGCCAGCTCCCCTGCAACAAAAGACAAGTGGGTGCTTTTTAAAAGTCTTAAAGGGACAGGGGCTCAACAGCTGAACAAAATCGTCCCAGCATGCTCAGCCAGGCAGGCTGGGAATCTTGAGGAAATTTGAGCCCCTTAACCCCCTGGAGGGTAAAGCAACCCAGAAGCCCCTCATGTAGATAAGCAGCCTGCCACTAGATCCCCCTGACTGGCGCTACAGCAAACCGGCTGACCCACCACAGCTGCAGAGAAGTTGAAAAGCAGCCCTGCACACAGAAACCACACAGAGTCTCCTCCCAGTGCACAGCTAACTGGGACAGGCAGCGGGAGCTGGAGCAAGGTCCGGAAGGCATGAAGGGGCACTGTTCTCACAGGAGAACACATCCAGCGTGGCTGCAATTCCCCACAGTGCTCTAAGGCTAGTACGAGGGTGGCCCTGCCCATGGCAGCTCAGGAGATTGTCCCAGAGTCTGCTTCTGGTGTGCAGGTAACTGACACAGGAAGCAGAAGCTGGAGCAAGGTCCAGAAGGCATGAAGGGGCACTCTTCTCGCAGGAGACAATGCCCAGTGTGGCTGCGACTCCCCGCCCCCCTGCCCCCTGCAGTGCTCTAGGCTAGCCTGAGGGAGGCCCCACCCACGGCAGCTCAGGAGATTGTCCCAGAGTTGGTTCCTGGTGTGTGGGTAACTGGCACAGGCAGCAGAGAAGGGCAAGGCAACCAACCACCTCTATAGGGTATTTTAAAGGGAGTGCTCTAGATGGAAGCACTCCTAAGACTAAATAGATGTCACCAGAGAAAATAAAATCACAGCAAAGAAAACAGACCAACCAAATACTAACTAAAGGCAAAAAATAAAATCAACTATTCACAAAAGCAGTCAAAGGAAACACAAAAGAGTACAGAATGAAACACCTAACATATAAAGAATGGAGGAGGAAGAATAAGAAGGAAGAGAAATAAAGAATCATCAGACTGTGTTTATAATAGCTTAATGAGAGAGTTAAGGTAGATGATTAGATTGTAAAGAAGCTACCCTTGAACCTTTGGTAACCACAAATCCAAAGCTTCCAATGGCAACAAGTACATATCTATCGATAATCACCCTAAATGTAAATGGCCTGAAACCACCAATCAAAAGACACAAAGTAATAGAATGGATAAAAAAGCAAGATCCTTCTATATGCTGCTTACAAGGGACTCACTTCAAACCCAAAGTTATACACAGACTAAAAGTGAAGGGATGGAAAAAGATATTTCATGCAAACAATGGGGAGAAAAAAGCAGGTGTTATAGTACTTATATCAGACAAAATAGACTTCAAAACAAAGAAAGTAACAAGAGATAAAGAAAGAAATTACATAATGATAAAGGGGGCAGTCCAACAAGAGGATATAACCATTATAAACATATATGCACCCAATACAGGAGCACCAATATATGTGAAACAAATACTAACTGAATTAAAGGAGGAAATAGAATGCAATGCATTCATTTTAGGGGACTTCAACCCACCACTCACTCCAAAGGACAGATCAACCAGACAGAAAATAAGTAAGGACACAGAGGCACTGAACAACACACTAGAACAGATGGACCTAACAGACATGTACAGAACTCTACACCCAAAAGCAGCAGGATACACATTCTTCTCGTGCACATGGAACATTCTCCAGAATAGACCACATACTAGGCCACAAAAAGAGCCTCAGTAAATTAAAAAAGATTGAAATTCTACCAACGAACTTCTCAGATCACAAAGGTATAAAACTAGAAATAAATTGTACAAAGAAAACAAAAAGGCTCACAAACACATGGAGGCTTAACAACATGCTCCTAAATAATCAATGGATCAATGACCAAATTAAAACAGAGATCAAGCAATATGTGGAGACAAAACAACAGCACAAATCCCCAACTTCTGTGGGATACAGTGAAGGCAGTTCTAAGAGGAAAGCATATTGTAATCCAGGCCTATTTAAGGAAAGAAGAACAATCCCAAATGAATAGTCTAAAGTCACAATTACTGAAATTGGAAAAAGAATAACGAATGAGGCCCGAAGTCAGCAGAAGGAGGGACATAAGACAGATCAGAGAAGAAATAAATAAAATTGAGAAGAATTAAACAATAGAAAAAATCAATGAAACCAAGAGCTGGTTCTTTGAGAAAATAAACAAAAAAGATAAACCCCTAGTCAGACTTATTAAGAGAAAAAGAGAATGTATACACATAAACAGAATCAGAAATGAGAAAGGAAAAATCATAACGGACCTCACAGAAATACAAAGAATTATTAGAGACTACTATGAAAATCTATATGCTAACAAGCTGGAAAACCTAGAAGATATGGACAACTTCCTAGAAAAATATAACCTTCCAAGACTGACCAAGGAAGAAAACAGAAAATCTAAACAGACCAATTACCAGCAACAAAATTGAATTGGTAATCAAAAAACTATCGAAGAACAAAATGCCCAGGGCAGATGGATTCACCACTGAATTTTACTGGACATATAGAGAAGACATAATACCCATTCTCCTTGAAGTTTTCCATAAAATAGAAGAGGAGGGGATACTTCCAAACTCATTCTAGGAAGCCAGCACCACTCTAATACAAAAACCAGGCAAAGACCCCACCAAAAAAGAAAACTACATACCAATATCCCTGATGAACATAGATGCAAAAATAACAAATTATTAGCAAACCAAATTCAAAAATACATCAAGAGGATCATACACCATGATCAAGTGGGATTCATCTCAGGGGTGCAAGGATGGTACAACATTCGAAAATCCATCAACATCATCCACCACATCAACAAAAAGAAGGACAAAAACCACATGATCATCTCCATAGATGCCAAAAAAGCATTCGACAAAATTCAACATCCATTCATGATAAAAACTCATAATTAAGTGGGTATACAGGGCAGGTACCTCAATATAATAAAGGCCATATATGACAAACCCACAGCCAACATTATACTTAACAGCAAGAAGCTGAAAATTTTTCACCTAAGATCGGGAACAAGACAAGGATGCCCACTCTCCCTATTTCTATTCAATGTAGTACTGGAGGTCCTAGCCACGGCAATCAGACAAAACAAAGAAATACAAGGCATCCAGATTGGTAAAGAAGACATCAAACTCTCACTATTTGCAGATGACATGATTTTGTGCATAAAAAAAACCCTAAAGAATCCACTCCAAAAGTACTAGATCTAATATCTGAATTCAGCAAAGTTGCAGGATTCAAAATTAATACACAGAAATCTGTTGCTTTCCTATACACTAACAATGAATTAGCAGAAAGAAATCAGGAGAACAATTCCATTCACAATTGCATCAAAAAGAATAAAATAGCTAGGAATAAACCTAACCAAGGAAGTGAAAGACCTATACCCTGAAAACTACAAGACACAAGAGAAATTAAAGAGGACACTAACAAATGGAAATTCATCCTATGCTCTTGGCTAGGAAGAATTAATATTGTCAAAATGGCCATCCTGCCTAAAGCAATCTACAGATTCAATGCAATTCCTATCAAAATACCAACAGCATTCTTCAACGAACTGGAACAAATAGTTTTAAAATTCATATGGAAACACAAAAGACGCTGAATAGCCAAAGCAATCCTGAGAAGGAGGAATAAAGCAGTGGGGATCTCGCTTCCCAACTTTGAGCTCTACTACAAAGCCACAGCAATCAAGACGATTTGGTACTGGCACAAGAACAGACCCACAGACCAGTGGAAGAAAATAGAGAGTCCAGATATTAACCCAAACATAAGCAGTCAATTAAAATATGATAAAGGAGCCATGGATATATAGTGGGGAAATGACAGCCTCTTCACCAACTGGTGTTAGCAAAACTGGACAGCTACATGTAAGAGAATGAAATTGGGTCATTGTCTAACCCCATACACCATAGTAAATTCAAAATGGATCAAAGACCTGAATGTAAGTCATGAAACCATAAAACTCTTAGAAAAAAACATAGGCAAAAATCTCTTGGACATACACATGAGCACTTCTTCATGAACATATCTCCCTGGGCAAGGGAAACAAAAGCAAAAATGAACAAGAGGGATTATATCAAACTAAAAAGCTTCTGTACAGCAAAGGACACCATCATAAAACCAAAAGACACCCTACAGTATGGGAGAATATATTCATAAATGACATATCCAGTAAGGGGTTAACATCCAAATTATATAAAGAGCTCATGCACCTCAACAAACAAAAAGCAAATAATCCAATTAAAAAAAGGGCAGAGGAGCTGAACAGACATTTCTCCAAAGAAGAAATTTAGATGGCCAACAGACAAATGAAAAAATGCTCCACATCGCTAATCATCAGAGAAATGCAAATTAAAACCACAATGAGATATCATCTCACACCAGTTAGGATGGCCACATCCAAAAGCAAACAACAACAAATGTTGGTGAGGATGTGAAGAAAGGGGAATCCTCCTACACTGCTGGTGGGAATGTAAATTCATTCAGCCATTGTGGAAAGCAGTATGAAGGTTCCTCAGAAAGCTCAAAATAGAAATACCATGACCCAGGAATCCCACTTCTAGGAATTTACCGTAAGAATGCAGGAGCCCAGTTTGAAAAAGACAGATACACCCCTATGTTTATCACAGCACTATTTACAATATCAAAGAAATGGAAGCAACCTAAGTGTTCATCAGTAGATGAATGGATAAAGAAGATGTGGTGCATATACCCAATGGAAGAAAACAAATCCTACCGTTTGCAACAACATGGATGGAGCTAGAGAGTATTATGCTCAGTGAAATAAGCCAGGCAGAGAAAGATAAGTATCAAATGATTTCACTCATCTGTGGGGTATAAGAACAAAGAAAAAAACTGAAGGAACAAAACAGCAGCAGACTCACAGAACCCAAGAATGGACTAACAGTTACCAAAGGGAAAGGGTCTGGGAAGGATGGGTGAGAAGGTAGGGATAAGGGGGGAAAAGGGGCATTATGATTAGCAGACATAATGTAGGGCGTGGGAGGCACAGGGAGGGCCATACAACAAAGAGAAGACAAGTAGTGATTCTATAGCATCTTACTATGCTGATGGACAGTGACTGTAATGGGGTATGTGGTGGGGACTTGATGATGGGGGGAGTCTAGTAACCATAATGTTGCTCATGTAATTGTAGATTAATGATACCAAATAAACAAAAATCCCAATAGAAAAAAACAAAAAACAAAAAACGAAGACTTTTGGAAACTTGTAGCTCCTAATTTTGTTGAAGAGAGGAAGGCCATCTTTTCTACTAAGTTGCAAAACATTTTCATTATTAAATTTATAAACACCATTTAGAGTGATCAATGAGGATTTTTCATTTGTACTTCATTTCTTTCTAATCATTTTTGTGAACACACCAGCCTTTATGTGTCTACTTATGAGCCTCTCCAGTAAATCCTGTTGCACAAATGCATAATAAACAAAAGAATACTTTTACCCATCCTTTTAGCAAAACGGTATGTTTTGGGTTCTTATGGCAAACTTTGTGATGAAGTCCTTCCAGCTGTATAGCTAACCGCAGGGAAACGCTGTATGTCCTTTTTGTTCTTAGAAATTGTTCATTCATTGAATCTTTTTTGTTTTGCTTTTTAAAAAATATTTATTTGAAATAATTATAAAATTATAGGAAGCTACAAAAACAGTACAGAGAGATGCAGTGTAACTGTCATCCATTTTCCCCCAGTGATTACTTCTTATGATGTTATGTATGTATAATGTACAGTGTCCAAATCAGGAAATTGACTTTGGTACTTTAGATGTGTATAGTTCTGTGCCATGTTCTCACATGTGCAGATGTTGTAACCACTACCACTAACAAGATATAAAACAGTTTTATCAGCACAAAGATCTGTCTCCCTTGCACTACTCCTTTGGAGTCATACCTGCTCCTCCATCCCCATCATCCCTTACTTCTCACAACCGCTAATCTGTTATTCATCACTATAACTTTGCCATTTTGGAATTATACAGTATGTGACCTGTTGAAATCAACATTTTTCACTCAGCTTGAGGTCCATCCCAATTGTTTGGTGTTTTAGTACATCATTCCTTTTTATTGCTGAGTAAGATTCGCTGGTGTGTTTGAAAACATTGTAGCCAGCATATAATTGGATCATGTATTTTAATTCACTCTACCAATCTCTCTTTTCATTAGCGTTTGTCCACTATTTACACTTAATGTGGTTAGTGATATTAGGCTTAATGAAGTCTTGTCATTTTATTTTTGTTCACTTTGTTCCTTTTGTTCTTTGTTTTTCTGTTTTCTTTTACTTCTTGTAGGTCACTTGGACATGTAAAAAATGACATATTATTTATCCATAGTGCTTGTGAGTATATCCCTTTCTTTGTACAGGTATTGTAGTGATTGTTTACATTTATATTTTATCATTTTTAATTTATAATTTATTACTGTCTATGGCTGTTGCACTTCATCAGTTTGAGGGAAATGCAGGAATCTTACCCCTTTCAAGTCCCTTTACCCTCCTGAGTTTATAATTGTTCTAAAAATTATTTCCTCTGCATCAAGAACCACATCAGGCAATGTTACACTTTTTGCTTCGGTCATCAAACATAATTTGAAAACTCTTCAAGGGTAATTTAGCCAGATAGGGAATGCCACTTCCTTCTGGCTACCTTTGTTTTGGATGAGTTACCTATGGTAGTTCAAATAGTTTTTTATTTTTCTTAGAAGGTAGTGTGTCCTTTCTGTCTGCGTGCTTTCAAGGCTTTTTCTTTGTCTCTAATTTTCTGAAGTTCATTTACGGTGTTACTCAGCATGGATGATGGATGTCTTTGGGCTTATCCTGTGTGGGGTTTTCTCAGCTTCTTGAATCTTTATGTAGGTTTGTCCTTTGCCAAATTTGGGAAATTTTAGCCATGATTTCTTCAAACACTCCACCCTATCCTCTTTCATTTTTACTTCTGGGACTCTGATGACAGGAATGTTAGATCTCAGATCTTTTGTCAAAATTCCAAAGATCCCTGAGCTTCAGTAAATTTTTTTTCCAGTCTTTTTTCTCTCTGTTGTTCAGATTGGGTAATTTTGCTTGTCTTTCTCAAGATTCTTTGATGGTTTTCTTCTGTTCTCTTTATTCTGCTGTTGAGCCCATCCATTAAGTTTCTTGTTTCACTATTTTCTGTTCCAAAATTTTCATTTGTTTCTATAATTTGTATCTTCTTTGCATAGGGTTTCTATTTCTTTTTATCTGTTTAGTTTGCCCACTGAAACATTTTTATGATGACTGCTTTAAAATCCTTATCAGATAATTCCAACATCTGTGTCATCTTGGTGTTAGCATGAATTGATTGTCTTTCTCATTCAAGTTGAGATTTTCGTGCTTCTTAGTTGATGACTTGTGGGTGTACGCAGGTCCATTTGGAGTATTATATTAATGAGATTCTGGGTGTTATTTAAATTGTTAATCTTAGCTAGTCTTTTCTGACAATATTCTGGGAGGGGAAGGTGGGGGGTGCCACCTCATTACTGCCAGGTGAGCATAGATGTCCAGGCTTCTTAGTTGGCCTCTGTTGATACCCAGCAGGGAGGGGCTCCTCTTTATTCCTGTGCAGGGGTGGGAAATTGGTTCCCTGTTAGGCCTCTGCTGACATCATTTTGTCTGTTAGGGGTAACAGCCTGTTACTGCTCTCCATGTGGCCTCCACTGACACCTCATCAGGGGCACACATTACTGCTGGAAGGTAGTGAAGTCCTGGTTCTTCACTCAGTCCTCTGTCATAACACCCGTGTGTGTGTGTGTGTGTGTGTGTGTGTGTGTGTGTGTGTGTGTTTTTACAGCTGAGCAGAGGTAGAAGTCTAGACTCCCTACTTCCTCTGTCGTAACACCCGTGTGTGTGTGTGTGTGTGGTTTTTTACAGCTGAGCAGAGGTAGAAGTCTAGACTCCCTACTTGGCTTTTGTCAGTGGAGTGGGGATGGGACCATGTTTTTTTTTTTAAGGTGTTTGGCTGGAATAGAGCTGTTAATTATCTCAAAGTCCTCTGTGTTGCCAGGTCGCCCTATCCTTAGTCCTTTGGCTGGAGACAGCAGGATGTTCTTGGGATGTTCTGTGTTCTCCTGCTGGTGTTCCCAGGGTGCTGGCTTCTCCAGTACACAGGCTAAAATACACGGGGCAAAAAAATGCCCTCAGGGAGCTTGCCGTTGTGTCCTTCCTTGGACCTCTTTCCATCTGCTGCCTTTGTTCCACCTTTCAGAGTCTTCTTTATGTTTGTTTAATCTGTCTTGTCCAGGGTTTTTATTGTTCTCTGTGGGAAGATTAGGGAGAAGTGTGTCTGTTCCATCTTGGTCTGTAACTGGAAGTCCTGATCTTGAACTCAAGAATATTCATTTAGGATATTGTTGCCTGAAGACTTGTAGTCTGAGATTGCAATTTTATAATCAATTTCACCAACATTGTTAGAGTTTGCCGTGGTATTATCTGCCTCTCTACTTTCATTTTCTGATTTACCTAATAATTGTGAAATATTTTCCTCTGTCAGTTTCCTTTTCTTTGCTGTTATGGGTACAAGAAGGAAAAATCCTAAATTCTCAGTTGTTGTTAGTAAAGGTTACAAAAGACTACGAAGTTGAGTGTCTACAGGCAAGTGGACTGTTTATGTCAATTGGAAAAAAATTGAAACAAAGACAGCAGGGAAGATGAGGATATTGGGGGGGCAGTGGATGTGGGGAGCATGAATGATAGGAAAGAAGAAAGATGAGAGATGGGAACTTTGTTATTGAAAGTGGGAAGTCCACAAGGAAACGCGGAAGAGTTTGAAAAGGGTTTTACAGAAGAGTATCAGGAGAGAAAGGTAGAAGAGAAGGACCAAGAGGAAAGGGAGGAGAGGGAAGAAGCAAGCATGCAATGGGTCCCAAAAGGAACGATCAGATCCCACCGGGAGACAGGGTCAGAGGACACCCTGTTTGTTGGCAGAGCTGGTCAGTAGTGTAGGGTGGCTTAAGTATCGGTAGTCTGCTATTTAAATAAAGATGATTCTAATGTAGAATAAAATGCTCTGCCTTGAGGGATTCTTCATAGGAAATACATATTATATCTCTTAGAATACAAAATGTTTTTTCTTTTATGAATGAAACACTTATGAAAAATGTCTGCCAAAATTTAAGTACTTAAGGAAGATAGTTTATAACCATCTGATAATGTTTACTCTGTGTTCCTTATGGCTTGTTAAACTTCAAAAAGTGAAGTTGAATAAAATCATTGTCAGTATTTTTTAAAAGCAGAGAACTGTTTAAACATATGGCTTAGTCTACTGTAATGAATATTACGCTAAGCCATGCAATCTATTTTTTCTGATCATTTTACTTTGGTAGTGGAATTTGGGACTTTTTGTTAAAATTACTAAAAAGATACTGCCCTATCCTCAAGGGAAATCAAGGAAAATGATTGCAGCTGTTTAGATTAAGAAACTATTTCTAAGAAAGTGTTTGTTATAGGTATATACTCATCATTTGGTTGTCTTAAGTCATTGTGCTTTATAAGTTCAGTAGATAGATTTTAACTTATTAAACCTTTGCCTGGAAATTTGTTTTGAATGACATTGTTAATAATTATATTACTTAGGGGACTGTTTACAAATAGTGATCGTGTTCCGGAAAAATTTTCAACCTTAGCATATCTGGTATTCACTAGTTAGGGTCCGGTTTTGTAAGCATAGTGAAAACATGTAAGGTAACAAATGGAATTATATCATTTGCTTTAATTTAAATAGAGCATATGATTCTGTATGCCTGTGAACTCCATTTTCCTTTTGAGTTTGGAACTACGCAGATTTTTTCATAATCCATGCTTATGTGGTATATGCTGACTAGAATACTCTAAAAACAGGGAATGATCTCATTAATTCAACATAACTCTTTAAAAAAGATATTGGAAATAGGTGCCCACAGGATATTTTGAAATCCCTCTCCACCCCAAGTGTAATCTTGAGGTTTATGGCCTCAATTATCAGATGGTTATAAACAATTTTCCTTAAGTACTTAAGTTTATTGGCAGTACTTAAACTTATGATTTATCTTAGGGTAGAATTTATCTTTTTTACAAGAGTTTTCTCACTTAGGATTAAGAGATGACTTCATTTATTCTTCCATTATAGGCCTTGTAGTTTTCATCTAATAAATCTTGCATCTCTTGTTACAGTTTTGTTATAGTAAAATTTATAGTTATGTGTTTGTGAGTAGTATCTTTTTTTTTTGAGAGGGCATCTCTCATATTTATTGATCAAATGGTTGTTAACAACAATAAAATTCTGTATAGGGGGGTCAATGCTCAATGCACAATCATTAATCCATCTCAAGCCTAATTCTCGTCAGTCTCCAATCTTCTGAAGCATAACGAACAAGTTCTTAGATGGTGAACGAATTCTTACATAGTGAATAAATTCTTACATGGTGAACAGTACAAGGGCATTCATCACAGAAACTTTCGGTTTTGATCACGCATTATGAACTATAAACAATCAGGTCAAATATGAATATTCGTTTGATTTTTATACTTGATTTATATGTTGATCCCACATTTCTCCCTTTATTATTATTATTTTTATTTTTAATAAAATGCTGAAGTGGTAGGTAGATGCAAGATAAAGGTAGAAAACATAGTTTAGTGCTGTGAGGGCAAATGTAGATGATCAGGTGTGTGCCTATGGACTAAGTATTAATCCAAGCTAGACAAGGGCAGCAAAACATCCACGGATGCAGAAGATTTCTCTCAAAGCAGCGGGGGTGAGGTTCTGAGCCTCACCTCTGTTGATCCCCAATTTCTCACCTGATGGCCCCCCTGCAACTGTGCCTGTCTTAGGTTGTTCCTCCCTTGAGGAATCTTACCCGTCTCTGGCTAACCAGTCATCTTCCCGGGCCATACAGGGAAATGTAAAGTTGGTAAGTGAGAGAGAAGCCATATTGTTTGAAAAGGTTAGCATTTTACTTCTTTGCAGATTTATGCCCTGTGGCTTCTATGCCCAGCACTTGTCTCTAGGTATCTTTACCACCTGGAGGAATTATGATACTCAGTAAATTTGATATGAGGCACGAATTCTATTTAAGGGTTGTAATTAGGAAGGAAGAAGAAAAGCTATAGAGGTAGCATATGGAAGAAAACATGGGAGGATTGATTATTTCTTTGACATATCTTCTTGTAGAGTACCTTAAGTATGTATAGGTTTTAAACTACTAACTAATTTGCACACACATATTAACATAATAGGAATACGGTGACATAAACAAAGCAAATCTATAATTACCATCCATCCCCAGTGAAGCCAAGAAAACCATTTAGGCACCCTAGGCATTTGTGGAAATTTGTCTATGATATGATGGATATTGTCCAACTGTACTTGAACAGTCTGAGAGAAATAAGACAAATTAAAGCAGCCCATTTCTGGGATCTGTTCACATCCCATATGTTCTTTTAACCGTAGATAGTCTATAGTCATAAGATTTTGGAGTGCTACAACTTGCACCCCTCCCAACTCCTGGTTGAGTTCCAACAGTACAGATCCGGTCAAATTCATTGTCTCACTGTATGCACATGCCAGCCTAGACATCTCCCTCCTCATTCCAGTGGCAAGTCCAGGAAACGGTGGGGTGGATGCAGCCACAACCGCAGCATCGCCCAGATCCCTGTGGAGGCTTTTTGTTGATCATCCCCCTGGCACAAGTCCTCCAGAGAGTGCTGATGCCGGAAGCTCCTCCTCATATCGTATCTTAGTTCATTTTCTGGGTATCCAAGCTAGGCCTTGATCTTCTGCATAGAAACAAACAGACCCTTTGCCCACACTTTGACATGCCCTCTATACCACTGTGCAGAACTCATTGGAGGTCAGCACACAGGAACTGCTTTTTTTTTTTTTATTAAGAGAAAGGAATATTATCAGAAAAGAGTACCTCCATAGCTGATCATCTGACACCCTTTAAGTGATCAACATTAAGGATATTTAAAGCATGCGTTGATCTTTGATTTACTAATAGTTTTATCCTATCAAGGAGTAATCCCCCTTTTCTTTCTTTCTTTCTTTCTTTCTTTTTTTTTTTTTAATCTTTAATCTACACTTACATGAAGAGTACTATGTTTACTATGCTCTCCCCTATATCAGGTCCCCCCTAACAACCACATTACGGTTACTGTCCATCAGCTTAGCAAAATGTTGTAGAATCCCTACTTGTCCTCTCTGTGTTGTGCAGCCCACCCTCCCTTTTCTCCCTCCCCCCATGCATGCTAATCTTAATTCCCCCCTTCTTCTTCCCCCCCTTATCCCTCCCTGCCCACCCATCCTCCCCAGTTCCTTTCCCTTTGGTACCTGTTAGTCCATTTTTGGGTTCTGTAATTCTGCTGCTGTTTTGTTCCTTCAGTTTTTCCTTTGTTCTTATACTCCTCAGATGAGTGAAATCATTTGGTATTTCTCTTTCGCTGCTTGGCTTATTTCACTGAGCATAATACTCTCCAGCTCCATCCATGTTGCTGCAAATGGTTGGATTTTTCCACTTCTTATGGCTGAGTAGTATTCCATTGTGTATATGTACCACATCTTCTTTATTCATTCATCTACCGATGGACATTTAGGTTGCTTCCAATTCTTGGCTATTGTAAATAGTGCTGCGATAAACATAGGGGTGCATCTGTCTTTCTCAAACTTGATTGCTGCGTTCTTAGGGTAAATTCCTAGGAGTGGAATTCCTGGGTCAAATGGTAGGTCTGTTTTGAGCATTTTGATGAACCTCCAAACTGCTTTCCACAATGGTTGAACTACTTTACATTCCCACCAGCAGTGTAGGAGGGTTCCCCTTTCTCCACAGCCTCACCAACATTTGTTGTTGTTCGTCTTTTGGATGGCAGCTCTCCTTAGTGGTGTGAGGTGATACCTCATTGTAGTTTTAATTTGCATTTCTCTGATAATTAGCGATGTGGAGCATCTTTTCATGTGTCTGTTGGCCATCTGTATTTCTTTTTTAGAGAACTGTCTGTTCAGTTCCTCTGCCCATTTTTTAATTGGGTTATTTGTTTTTTGTTTGTTGAGGTGTGTGAGCTCTTTATATATTCTGGACGTCAAGCCCTTATCGGATCTGTCATTTTCAAATATATTCTCCCATACTGTAGGGTTCCTTTTTGTTCTATTGATGGTGTCTTTCGCTGTACAGAAGCTTTTCAGCTTAATGTAGTCCCACTTGCTCATTTTTGCTGTTGTTTTCCTTGCCTGGGGAGATATGTTCAAGAAGAGGTCACTCATGTTTATGTCTAAGAAGTTTTTGCCTATGTTTTTTTCCAAGAGTTTAATGGTTTCGTGACTTACATTCAGGTCTTTGATCCATTTTGAGTTTACCTTTGTATATGGGGTTAGACAATGGTCGAGTTTCATTCTCCTACATGTAGCTGTCCAGTTTTGCCAGCACCATCTGTTGAAGAGACTGTCATTTTGCCATTGTATGTCCATGGCTCCTTTATCAAATATTAATTGACCTTATATGTTTGGGTGAATTTCTGGAGTCTCTAATCTGTTCCACTGGTCTATGGCTCTGTTCTTGTGCCAGTACCAGATTGTCTTGATTACTATGGCTTTGTATAGAGCTTGAAGTTGGGGAGTGAGATCCCCCCTACTTTATTCTTCTTTTTCAGGATTGCTTTGGCTATTCGGGGTCTTTGGTGTTTCCATATGAATTTTTGAATTATTTGTTCCAATTCATTGAAGAATGTTGCTGGTAATTTGATAGGGATTGCGTCAAATCTGTATATTGCTTTGGGCAGGATGGCCATTTTGACGATATTAATTCTTCCTAGCCATGAGCATGGGATGAGTTTTCATTTATTAGTGTCCTCTTTAATTTCTCTTAAGAGTGACTTGTAGTTTTCAGAGTATAAGTCTTTCACTTCTTTGGTTAGGTTTATTCCTAGGTATTTTATTCTTTTTGATGCAATGGTGAATGGAATTGTTTTCCTGATTTCTCTTTCTATTGATTCATTGTTAGTGTATAGGAAAGCTACAGATTACTGTGTGTTAATTTTGTATCCTGCAACTTTGCTGTATTCCGATATCAGTTCTAGTAGTTTTGGAGTGGAGTCTTTAGGGTTTTTTATGTACAGTATCATATCATCTGCAAAGAGTGACAGTTTAACTTCTTCTTTACCAATCTGGATTCCTTGTATTTCTTTGTTTTGTCTGATTGCCGTGGCTAGGACCTCCAGTACTATGTTAAATGACAGTGGGGAGAGTGGGCATCCCTGTCTTGTTCCCGATCTCAGAGGAAATGCTTTCAGCTTCTCGCTGTTTAGTATAATGCTGGCTGTGGGTTTATCATATATGGCCTTTATTATGTTGACGTACTTGCCCTCTATTCCCATTTTGCTGAGAGTTTTTATCATGAATGGATGTTGAATTTTGTCAAATGCTTTTTCAGCATCTATGGAGATGATCATGTGGTTTTTGTCTTTCTTTTTGTTGATGTGGTGGATGATGTTGATGGATTTTCGAATGTTGTACCATCCTTGCATCCCTGGGATGAATCCCACTTGGTCATGGTGTATGATCCTTTTGATATACTGTTGAATTCTGTTTGCTAATATTTTATTGAGTATTTTTGCATCTACATTCATCAGGGATATTGGTCTGTAATTTTCTTTTTTGGTGGGGTCTTTGCCTGGTTTTGGTATTAGGGTGATGTTGGCTTCATAGAATGAGTTTGGGAGTATTCCCTCTTCTATTTTTTGGAACATTTTAAGGAGAATGGGTATTATGTCTTCTCTGTGTGTCTGATAAAATTCCAAGGTAAATCCAACCGGCCCCGGGGTTTTGTTCTTGGGTAGTTTTTTGATTACCGTTTAAATTTCTTTGCTCGTAATTGGTTTGTTTAACTTTTGTGTTTCTTCCTTGGTCAGTCTTGGGAGGTTGTATTTTTCTAGGAAGTTGTCCATTTCTTCTAGGTTTTCTAGCTTGTTGGCATATAGGTTTTCAAAGTAGTCTTTAATAATTCTTTGTATTTCTGTGGAGTCTGTCGTGATTTTTCCATTCTCATTTCTGATTATGTTGGTTTGTGTTGATTCTCTTTTTCTCTTAATAAGTTTGGCTAGAGGCTTATCTATTTTGTTTATTTTCTCAAAGAACCAGCTCTTTGTTTTGTTGATTTTTGCTATTGTTTTATTCTTCTCCATTTTGTTTATTTCTTCTCTGATCTTTATTATGTCCCTCCTTCTGCTGACTTTAGGCTTCATTTGTTCTTCTTTTTCCAGTTTCGATAATTGTGATGTTAGACTATTCATTTGGGATTGTTCTTCCTTCTTCAGGTGTGCCTGGATTGCTATATACTTTCCTCTTAAGACTACTTTCGCTGCGTCCCACAGAAATTGGGGCTTTGTGTTGTTGTTGTCATTTGTTTCTATATATTCCTTGATCTCTATTTTGATTTGTTCATTGATCCATTGAGTATTTAGTAGCATGTTGTTAAGCCTCCATGTGTTTGTGAGCCTTTTTGTTTTCTTTGTAGAATTTATTTCTACTTTTATACCTTTGTGGTCTGAAAAATTGGTTGGTAGAATTTCAATATTTTGGAATTTACTGAGGCTCTTTTTGTGAGCTAGTATGTGGTCTATTGTGGAGAATGTTCCATGTGCACTTGAGAAGAATGTATATCCTGTTGCTTTTGGATGTAGAGTTCTATAGATGTCTATTAGGTCCATCTGTTCTAGTGTGTTGTTCAGTGCCTGTGTGTCCTTACTTATTTTCTGCCTGGTGGATCTATCCTTTGGGGTGAGTGGTGTGTTGAAACCTCGTAAAATGTGTGCATTGCAGTCTATTTCCCTCTTTAGTTCTGTTAGTATTTGTTTCACATATGCTGGTGCTCCTGTATTGGGTGCATATATATTTAGAATGGTTATATCCTCTTGTTGGACTGAGCCCTTTATCATTATGTAGTATCCTTCTTTATCTCTTGTTACTTTCTTTGTTTTGAAGTCTATTTTGTCTGATATTAGTACTGCAACCCCTGCTTTCTTCTCACTGTTGTTTGCCTGAAATATGTTTTTCCATCCCTTGACTTTTAGTCTATGCTTGTCTTTGGGTTTAAGGTGAGTTTCTTGTAAGCAGCATATAGATGGGTCTTGCTTTTTTATCCATTGTATTACTCTGTGTCATTTGATTGGTGCATTAAGTCCATTTACATTTAGGGTGGCTATTGAGAGATATGTACTTATTGCCATTGCAGGCTTTAGATTTGTGGTTACCAAAGGTTCAAGGTTAGCTTCTTTAGTATCTTACTGCCTAACTTAGCTCGCTTATTGAGCTGTTATATACACTGTCTGGAGATTCTTTTCTTCTCTCCCTTCTTATTCCTCCTCCTCCATTCTTCATATGTTGTGTGTTTTGTTCTGTGCTCTTTTTAGGAGTGCTCCCATCTAGAGCAGTCCATGTAGGATGCCCTGTAGAAGTGGTTTGTGGGAAGCAAATTCCCTCAGCTTTTGCTTATCTGGGAATTGTTTAATCCCACCATCATATTTAAATGATAGTCGTGCTGGATACAGTGTCCTTGGTTCAAGGCCCTTTTGTTTCATTGCATTACGTATATAATGCCATTCTCTTCTGGCCTGTAGGGTTTCTGTTGAGAAGTCTGATGTTAGCCTGTTGGGTTTTCCTTTATAGGTGACCTTTTTCTCTCTAGCTGCCTTTAAAACTCTTTCCTTGTCCTTGATCCTTGCCATTTTAATTACTATGTGTCTTGGTGTTGTCCTCCTTGGATCCTTTCGGTTGGGGGTTCTGTGTAATTCCATGGTCTGTTCGATTATTTCCTCCCCCAGTTTGGGGAAGTTTTCAGCAATTATTTCTTCAAAGAGACTTTCTATCCCTTTTCCTCTTTCTTCTTCTTCTGGTACCCCTATAATACGAATATTATTCCTTTTGGATTGGTCACATAGGTCTCTTAGTGTTGTTTCATTCCTGGAGATCCTTTTATCTCTCTCTATGTCTGCTTCTATACGTTCCTGTTCTCTGGCTTCTATTCCTTCAATGGCCTCTTGCATCTTATCCATTCTGCTTATAAATCCTTCCAGGGATTGTTTCAGTTCGGTGATCTCCTTCCTGACATCTGTGATCTCCCTCCGGACTTCATCCCATAGCTCTTGCATTTTTCTCTGCATCTCATCCCATTGCTCTGGCATTTTTCTCTGCATCTCTGTCAGCATGTTCATGATTTTTATTTTGAATTATTTTTCAGGAGGACTGGTTAGGTCTGTCTCCTTCTCAGGTGTTGTCTCTGTGATCTTTGTCTGCCTGTAGTTTTGCCTTTTCATGGTGATAGAGATAGTTTGCAGAGCTGGTACGAGTGACCACTGGAAGAGCTTCCCTTCTTGTTGGTTTGTGGCCTTCCTCTCCCCCTTCGCAAGGTGCTGGGTTCTTGCAGGTGTGGATGTGGTCTGGATGTTGTCCTGTGTCCTCTGGTCTCTATTTTAGGAAGAGTTTTCTTTGTATATTTTCATAGCTCTATGTGTTTTTGGGAGGAGATTTCCAGTGCTCTACTCATGCCGCCATCCTGGCTTCGCCCCCTTGAGTAGTATCTTTTTAACATCTCATTTATTATGAATTTACACATATGAATAAGTGCCTAACCCATGAATGTGTAGGAATTATTTTATCTAACCCTATGCAGATCAGTAAATTCTAGAAACTTGCTAATACCTTAAAGCCCCCTTTTTTGGCCATTCCTAATCACAATCCCCTTTCTCTCTTCTTCCCTCCTAAAGCTAGATTTAAGGTGGATACAGCTATTCACATGCATTCATCATTCAATATAGGGAAGCAGAAGAGTTAAGCAGGAGAGATTTTTTTTCGTCTGCCACAGAATTCTTAAGAGATACTATGTGGGCCTTTCTGTAAGAGACAAGGAACAATATAATTGACTTTTAAGGTTAACTTTATGAAACATGTAGATTTATTTCGTATAATTCTGTTTCTTATTGAGTCTGTCCTTGAATAAAGTAGAGATTATAAAATTAAATAAAAATAGCCTTTCCAAGGTTTGTTTAGTTTAGATGTCAAAATAATTACCCTTGGTTTATCTAGGTTAATAGAGAAGTTGAAAAACATTGTTGTGGTTTCTCCTCTCTGGCTTAGTGAGGTGAAAATTGCTCATACCATTCCCATAGCCTCAGCTACCTTTCAGCACTGCTGATCAAGATAAATGAATGGTTTTTCTTTACTGTCTCTTAGATTTTTGTGTCTGGTTCTCTCTCTCTTCACTGCACTTTGTCTCTGAGCTGTCTCAGGTTGTTGTTTCAATGCCTACATTTATCCTCATAAAATTCCTGACCTGTGATTCTCTCAAGTTAAAATGAATGTCTTTTTAATTTTGAGGTATCATTGATAACACTCTTATGAAGGTTTCACATGAAAAGCATTGTATTTACTACATTCACCTGTATTATCAAGTCTCCCCTACAACCCATTGCAGTCGCTGTCCATCATCATAGTAAGATGCCACAGAGTCACTACTTGTCTTCTCTGGGTGCCACACTGTCTTCCCCAAGGCCCCCCCCCCCACAGCATGTGTGCCGATCATAATGCCCCTCAATCCCCTTCTCCCTCCCTTCCCTCCCCCACCTCTCCCCTTTGGTAACTGCTAGTCCCTTCTTTGAGTCTGTGAGTCTGCTAATATTTTTGTTCCTTTAGTTTTGCTTTGTTGTTATACTCCACAAGTGAGGGAAATCATTTGGTACTTTTCTTTCTCCACCTGGTTTATTTCACTGAGCATGATACCCTCTGGCTCCATCCATGCTGTTGCAAATGGTAGGATTTGTTTTAAAATGAATGACTTTTAACTCAGGCCATTTTACATCTACCTGACTGAGTTGTTAGGGATTAGGAATTTGACCAACGTCTGGCCTAGGGGAAATCTTTGCAGAATAGGAAGTACAGAGGAAACATATGTACTATGAAATTAATGATTATGCTATAAAAGAGGTTATATTCATTATATTATTAGATATATTATCATCAGTTTCAGTGCCTCATGTGTCTTCATACACATATGGACTTTATAGTTATTTGTACCTTTTGAGAAATGGTGTTATTATTATGCTTGAAGTGTTAATATTTAAAATGTATCTTTAAATCTCTACAGTGCTAAATAGAAAGTGCTCAAATTCTTACAGATATTAAGAGAATGAGTTGGACGTGGCTATGTTACATAACTAGTCTGAGCTCTTTTTTATTTTCAATTCTATATCAATGAATATATAAATGAATATCTGTTTCTGGAAAATGTGACTTAAAATTTTTTAATATTACAGTTCTGTTTTGATTATGTTGTTTGGGGTTTTTGTTTAGAAATATACTAATAACTTTTGGTTTTACTTTTAGAAAAATTGATTGCTTATCAACGAGAATTTCTTGCTTTGAAAGAACGTCTTCGAATAGCTGAACATAGAATCTCACAGCGCTCTTCTGAATTAAATGCCATTGTACAGCAGTTTAGGCGTGTTGGAGCAGAAACAAATGGAAGTAAGGATGCTTTGAATAAATTTTCAGGTACAAATGATATTTTTGGTTTTTAAGAAGATTATATTTTTGTTTTTAAGAAGATTATATTTTCAAAGGGGTATATGAAATACTTTATTTGAAAATTGTGCAGAGTAGCTTATCAGTCAGCATTTATTACCCTTTTCAGAGAGAAAAATCACACAAAACTATTATGGTCAATTATAAAACAATTTTTATTAATAGATAAATTTCATTTTTGAGAGAGTGATATTGAGTTAAATTTCAGTGATAATGCTGAAGAACCAACATCTTTTTAAAAAATATATTCACAATTAGATTAATATTTAACTTTGTGTTTATACATAGGTATTTTGTGGCTCTGTGGACTTCAGATGAACTCTGGAGAAGTCTGAGCTATTGGAAGCAGTTAGTACTCTTGTATCTCACTTATAAGAAAACAAAACAAAACATAGCTTTAGATTAGATACTTTGAGGGTTATCTGACCTGTTCCTTCTCTAAGATCTTCTGGTCAGAGTAAGATGAATGCCATAGTCTTCTGTGCTATCCTTATTCTAGTAATTAAATTGATACATATAAAATTGTTACCTCCAAAGTTACATAATCTCTAAAGACTAAGACACTTTTTCATTTAGCATCCTCTGTCCTAATCCTCTACCATTAATTCCTCTTAAGATTTACTACCTTACCTTATTTTTGAAGATTCATGCTCCTTACCTTCCTTACTTACTGATTATGAAATTTGTATTATGGCACAGTAACATTTAAAATCATGGAGTGGTATAGATAATAAAAAACAAGTCCCCCATGGTCTGCCTTCAAGTTACTGACAAGGGTTAACATTTTTATTTCCTCCAGTCTTTTTTCCATTCATAATTTTCTTCAAAATTGTGATTGTGTATTATAGCCTGATCTTTACTCTTGAAATCATGCTGTTAACATTTTACTGTGTCATTTTATATTCTTCAAAAATACTATTTTTATTATCTGTATAATATGTCAGCTAACCCACATACTGGATATATTAAACATCCTTTCTACAATTGAGTAAGTAGGATTTTTCTGGGTTGTTTTTCCCCCAGTTTATAACTCTGTGTTAAACATCTTTGTATATAAATCGATTAGATTTCTAGTAGCCCTTAAATTAATTTGATTAGATTATGACTTTCTTAAGAACAGTATCTACATGACTTCATTTCCAAACACAAAGCACAGTGGGTGGAACAAAATAATCACTGAATATTTGTTTATTGAATGCATAAAAAGTTCAATTCCTAAAAGGGAAATTATTGACTTAATAGGACAGAAATGTGGGGTTTTTGATGTTGTTCTGAATAGCTGAAACATTTATCACTTTGTTACCAAAATTTAATATTGTTATTTAATCTTCTTTTGATAGGTGGAAATTGGTGTCTTGTAGTTTGTAATTGCTTCTTTACTCATGAAATAAAACCTTAATTTCATGTATCACAGTCATTTGCATTTCTTTTCTGAATTTTTGGTACTTGTCACATTTTTAATGGAGTTTTCATATTGTTTTGTATGAAATCTCTATTGAGGCTACAAGTTCTTATTGCTAACTTCTTTATTTAAAAGCTTAAATTCTAGTTGAATGGAATTTTAAAACAATATTGCTTATCCAACTGGGTTTTTATTTCATATATTAAAGGATTCATTGGTTCATCTAATAAATACTGAAAACCTATTTGGAAGTTATTATCTGTCCTGAACATCTTCAACTTGTGATGTTTAGATTATTATACTTGAATTTTTCTGAAAAAGAATCTTTCATGTGGAAATTTAATAAAATGTAATAAATAACATAAAAAAGTGAAAGTTACTGGTGGCCAATGTACTTATTATTATATTTTCATAAATTAATAGCTTGTTTAGGGTCTGTTCCATAGGGCTTGAGTCCTGACACACTGTAAGGATGAGTGGTTTACATCCCATCTTCTCATGGTATTTTGGCTTACCTTTTTAGAGTCTTTCAGACTGTTACCATAGCATGACTCTGAGACTCTGGTTGCAAAAGTGCCTTTTTCACTTTGAGTGGGGATCTTATTCACCAAAATAGAAAATGAGGAAAGAAAATTCTTTAGTTCTCATTCTCATAAATTTTTACTGCTATATACATAAAATGAGCAACTTCTATAAGTAAGGTGTTCCGTGGATTAATTACATTTCTGTGTTTCAGATAATACCCTAAAGCTATTAAAGGAGTTTACAAGCAAAAAATCTCTTCAAGTGCCAAGTATTTATTATCATTTGCCTCATTTATTACAAAATGAAGGAAGCCTTCAACCTGCTGTGCAGATTGGTAATGAAAGAACAGGAGGTATGTTCATTTTGTTTCCTATTATAGTTGTATTGCTGGTATTAATTATGTGTTGGGATATTACATTTACCATTAGATGTTTGGTAGGTCAAAGAATAAAAACTCTTTACTTGTGCTTAGTGACTTAGAACTCTTTCTAAAGTCCATGTTGAAAGGAACTGGACATTTTTCTCCATAGATGAGAGTAATAGAGCTGAAATATTAGTTCAAGCCCCATCTGCAGGCAGAAAAACATTTAAACGTTTGTAATTTTCCATTTAATAAATGTGAGAGGTGGAAAGATGCTTTTTTCCTTGTATCTTATTTCAACAATAATAGCTCTTACAGTCATGTCAAGAGCTTTTCTTTTGTCTGACTCTACTTTTCCTTACAGAGATGGTCACTTTCATTTAACCTTTCATGCAATGAGAAGAATTTGGTTTGCTTCTTTTTTTAATATATACCCAAAAGATAATTTATAGCATTTTTTTCTTTTCTTGTTAAAGCCACCAGAGCTTTTGAATTTTCCTTGTGAGACTTATTTCCCATTCTTTTACATTTTTTATTCCTCCATTTATACTTTGTTAATGTCTTCTCTGTAGAGTTTAAAATGTAAAGATCAAAAAATCACTTTGCTCCCCTAATAAGCTTTTAACAAATGATAAAACCATTACTTCATAGATACTGAAACTCATCTTTGTGATAAATGTTTTTAAGAAACTGATTTATGCTTTTGATTCAATAGTATTCGGTATTTCACTGTCTTTTTGGGTCATGATTTCTCATTATATTATTTGATCCAAAAGTATAAGCTTTTATGTCGGGAACGGTCCGAACCACCAGCCTGATGACACAGTCCAGGCAGTCGGACGGAAGGGACCGCACAGTGGCCTTCCGCAACCCCGATACCCCTCGTGCTCAAAATGTCCCTCCTAATAAATTTGCTTATTTTGGTTTCAATTCAAGCTGCCCTTTCAGGGAAAAGGCCATATCCAATTCTACCTGAAGATTTTGGTTACTGGCCCTAAAGGAAATTGGAAAAAACTACTTCTGTCCTTGTGACTACCCCCGATGATGGGAAAGTGAGACCCCATGAGTATTGGACCCAAGTTTATGGGAAAAAAGATATGGAAAATTTACCTGGGTCGAGGTTCCTTCCCCCGCCCCTATGTGACTTCCAAATGACATATTCAATGATTAATGGTGACAGGTGGGTACAGAGAACAAATGGTATTCTTTGGCTTGCCTTACAAAGAACAGCCTGGCAAACTATAAAACAAATGAGACCAGTGCATTACCTAACTCCATATAAGAAAAATCTCCATTTTAAGTCTTACTGAAAATGGGTCCGAGGCACAGTCCATAAAATTTGTCCCTGCCTGCCAAAAGGTCATCATGTTCTTTTAGAGAGAGCCTCTTTCTTTCCTACCGGAGATGAAGAATGGGAGTATAACTATGAAAGAATGAGGGCCCTACATAAAAATAATAGAATAGTGAACTTTAGATAGTCATCTGTAAAGAAACCAAAAGTTGGGCACCTACCTAACCTTTGCAAGATCTTCTGACCACAAAAACTAGGAACAGGGCCAAGTGATTTAATCTCATTTTCCAAACTCATGTAACCATGCTATGTGTCAAATAAATGATCAATGCCTGTACTTTACTTTATATAATCAAAGAGTATATAATCAAGCTGCTACTTTTCATTAAAGGCCAGGCTCAGCTTTTGCTAGTGTCTGTGCCTTCATTCATTCATTCAGTCGCCGACACTGTTCATCGCTTCAGGGACTCCTGGACTCACTGGAGCTGGACTCCGGCACTTTTATATTAACCTTTTTTTAGTTCTTTCTATTTTATGAATCACTTAAAATCATACATCTTTTTCTAAGTAGGTAAAAACTCTTAAAATGTCATGTTCCAACTAACTCATTTTTCCATTTCTTTTTTGATTCTAGAAATATTTATCCAGCAGGTGCTAGATATCCTAAGACTAATAAGCTGTGAACTCTAAATTATTTCCTTTAAAACATTGATCATTAATTATTTTTGAAGTTGATACTGTTTTTCTCCCTTTAATAATCACTGTTTGGGTAAGTTGCCTTCGCCATTTAGTACACTTACTGGTTTAGACTGTATTTTAATAAGAATATCAAATGAAAAGAAAGTACAAGTATTTTTAAGGTCATTTAAAACTTTAGAACTTCGAATAGATTCTTTTATAGTAGCCTGTTCTTATTTATGAATGTGACATTCTTGCTCTTCTTTTTGAAGATACTTATCCAATCCATGTGTTTATCACTTTATCCATGACAAATATAATAAAATCTTGGTCAACCAACTTTCCAGTAGTTACCATTCTTATTAAACTGATGCTGTTTTTGAGAGGAAAAATCAGACAACTTGGGGAAAAAAACAAGAAAAGACTCAGATTTACATTAAAAATGTTCATTCCTAAATCTTTAGGCAGTGGTTCTTAAAATTTTTAGAAGTCACAAAAACCATCTGGATATCCTACAAAAGCTATTAACCTTCTACTTAGAAAAATGTACATAGAAAAAGTGACTTTGTATATAATTTCTGGGATCTTGCGGAAACCCAAAAGCTATTTAGGGAATTTATATTAAGAACTTCTGGTTTTAGATCAGAGAAAAATTGCTTCTTGCTAGAAATTCTGTTCAGTGGTCAGGCTATTTAATTAAGGAACAGCACTCAGACCAGCTAAGCCTTCCTAAAGCTACAGAGGGAGAACTGTGTTCTCACACAGCTACTGACCCTTTCTTTAGGGAGGGGCTGGAATTCTCACAGTCAGAACAAAAACTGCCAGCTCACCCCATCCACACCACATCCCAGATCCTCCCACAAAATTTGTAGAGGCAGGCTGCAATTGACAAAGCAACTACAGATGGGTAAAGGGCATCGCATACAACTAGGGTTACCAAACACTTAAGAAAACCAACATGAATAACTTAGCACTGAAGAAAATTTCAGAGCAAGGAGAATATCATTTAAAAATGAATCATAATCAGTATATTTTTAGAGGGATGAGAGAGAACAACTCATAACTGACTTATAAAAGGATCAATTAGATATTTTGTGTTTCTACTTCAACGATTATATTTAAAATTTCTGTATAGATGGACTGAGAAGCAGAGTAGACACAGTAGAAGTTTGGATCAGTGATCATAAAGACCGAAGTGTGTAGGTCTTCCAGAAGGCAGCCTAAAGGGCACAGAGAACTATGATAGATAGATAAAAGTTCTAAGATCCAGCTAATAGGAATTTCAAGAGAGAACAAAAAGAGGGAAGAGAGGAAATAATCAAACATATAATAGAAGAAAGTTTCTATGACTTGAAGAAACAGGTTTTCAGACTTGGGGTCCATTCAGTGCTGAGCAAGATGGCTGAGAAAAGCCCCTCTACACAATACCTATTAAAACAGCAGGTAATTACTGATTGGGAAAGGACATCAGGTCATTTTTTAAGTATTTGCTGAAGTGAAAACTCCATGAGACTTGCTATGAGCCAGGCACTTTGCCAGGTACTTTGGCACAATAAAAATTTTAGACATGGTTCCTTGTTATGTGGCACTTCACTCCAGTAAAGAAGAGTGCATTAATCAAATAATTATATAAATAATTGTACTATTACAACTTTAATTTTTCTTTAATTGTTGATATAAAGGATGCCTTGAGAATTTATGAAAGAGGCATTTGAGTCCTTAAGGAGTTTAGGGAAGTCTTAAAAAATATGTTGGAACCTGAGATCAGTAGAATATGTAGGTCACCATAAAGATGGGTATGTTAGTTTCCTATTTCTGAGGTGACAGTTACCACAAACCCAATGACTTAAAACAACACAAATGTATTATCTTATAGTTTTTGGTGGCAGAAATCTATAATCAGTGGGTTGACAGATGTGTGTTCCTTTTGGAAGCTTTAGGGGAGCATCCATTTCCTTGCCTTTTCCAGCTTCTAGAGGCCACCTCCTTGCAGTAGTTTGTGGCCCCTTCCCGCATCTTCAGATTTCTCTCTGACTCTGACCCTCTTCTTCCATTGTCATATCTCCTTCTCTCACTTTGACTCTCCTGCCTTCCTCTCATAAGGGCCCTTGTGGTATATTAGGTTCACCTGAGTAATCCAGGGTACTCTTCCCATCCCAAGATCCTTAATCACATCTGAAAAGTCCCTTTTGCCACGTAAGGTGATATATTCACAAATTTCAGGAATTAGGACATGGACATTTTTGTTGGGGGGGGGGTTGGGGCATTATTCTTTCATGTGGAAGAAAAGATTATTCCAGAAAATAAAAGCACTGCAAAGTCCTGTGATGGAAGGGAGCATGGAATATTCTAGAAAATGAAAGAAGGCCACTGTAGATGAAGTACAGAGTGAGGGGATGCATGGAACAAGATGAGACTAGAGATATATTAAGGCCAGACAGTGCAGGGCCTTGCAGACCATTTATAGGATTTGGGCTTTTATCCTAAGAGCAGAGAGAAGCCACTGAAGGGTTTTAAGCAGGATTTATTTAGGGTGACTTTTTAAGATTTAAATTTGCTGCAATGGGAAGAATAATCAAGTATATGGGAGGAACAATATGTGTGAAAGGACGCAGTAGGAGGTTCTCATAGTGACCCACTTGAGAGAGGTGAGATTGGGCTAGGTAGTGGTAATAGACATGGAAAGAAGATGGATTTACAGGTTGCTTGCAGTGTATGGGGACATCCAAGAGGACATGATGATGGACTGGCTTTGTGGACTGAGATAGAGGGAGTAGTGAAGTATGGGTCCTAGGGTTCTGGATCATGTAACTGGATGGATGGTGGGTACTTTTCACTGAAATAGGGGACAATAGAAAATGTTTATCAGTATTGGTTTGCAAGAGAAGATAAAAAACTGAGTTTGTATATGTTAAGTTAGTCGATTTTAAGTTACAGTGGCAGGTAGACAGTTGGATCTGGAACTCAAAGGGAAAATCCAAGTTAGACTTAATTTTATGAGTCATAATTTGCAAGTAATTGGTTGTTGAAGATACAGGGATGGATTAGATTACCTAGGGCCTAGAACTGAGCCTTGAGGCTTCTCCAGCAATTGATTCTAAGGAAAGAGAAAGAGGAAGCCAAGGAAGACAGAGAAGGTGCAAATAGACAGAAGGTGCATGATAGGCTAAAAATATTTGACTAGCAATGAATAGTTAAAAAGGAAAGTAATTTATTTACAGCTGAAAGTAGACTAGTAATTGAAGGTTGAAAATAAAAATTAAGGTTGTTCCTAAATTTTTCTTGATTGAAAGGAAATAAGTACTAGAACTGGAAAACTTCACAGGCAAGTCGAAGAAAACTGTTATTAGCTCAGTCAAATTATAAACATTATGAGGAAGTGGTCTTACTTATTTTATGGCTGTATTTTAGATTGTCTAGTACATAACAGATGTACTATTGAACGTAAGGTTAATATTTGAATAGAAAATATTGGACAATTAATCAGTGGAACAAGTTACTTTGGCTTCATTTCTGTTTGGTTCTTTGATCCACCTTGCTCCTCCCTAAAAGGATGATATGGCTATATTTTTCATGGTGAAATATTTATTCTGAATTCTAATCCCTTAGAATACATATATTTTCTAGATTGTAAACTATGGGAGAATATAATCTCAAACAGGACAAGGTAGGTTATGCTGTGGTAATGAACAGCCCCCAAATCTCAATAGTTTAAGTAGTAAAGGTTCTTAGGTTTATTTTGCTCAAAGTGCATGTCCATCAGGATTGGCAGAGGGTTTTGTGCATCACTGATTACTCAGAGATCCAGGTTGATAGAGCAGTCAACCATTTTGAAGGTTACTGGCTGCTCTGCTGAGGAGAAAAGACAACTCTGAAGGATTCACACTTGTGGTTACACAAGCTGAGCCTGTGAGTTGCACAAGGGGATGAGTCATTGTCTGTTAGTAGTCACATCCCCTCCCCCTGCTCTCTCCAACCCAAGGGGGACCAGGAAGTGCAATCTTACCTTGTGCCCAGAGGCAGGATAAACTTTATTTTTTTTGTGGTACTTTTGTGAAATAACACATGCATAGGCACTTAATTCTATAGGTTTAGCTGAAATTAGTACTTTAATTTTTAGTGCTTTTGGAGTTCTTAAGTACCATGGTTTAAAATAAAGAATTAAAATTTCAGCTCCAAAATAATATATTTGAGGAAAATGGCTTCTTTTCTAAACATGCTGTCTAAACTTAAAAGAGCAACAAAACAATCCAAAACCGTGGTAGGGAGGCAAGTGTTTGCATAATTACTTTGTACCGATTTGTTTGCATACTATGGGTCTGCATGAATTTTGCTTTTTCTGTAAATAAAGTTGATTCCTGATCTTTAAGGTTCCTTCCAACTTTAGAATTCTGTGGATTCTAAATATTTTGTAGCATTTCCCCAAAATTGTTACATAATTAAGTTAATTATTTTTAGCATTTGCAAAATATTTCTTTACTGATATTTAACACTTAGAGTACTAAGACTTTTTAAAAGATGTTATTTTTAAAATCTTCCTGTGAAACATGGTTCTACTGTAACACAATATATGCATTCCTAAGAATTATTGCTCTGTGCAGAATTGTGCAATAAAATGTGAAAAATGGGGGTAGGCTCACAACACTCAAAAACTTTGTTAGTTACACTTAAAAAAAGATAAAAACCTACCCAAAAAACAGTAGCTCAATTTTATACATGTTTAATGATTAAGAAATATAAAATTGCTACAATAAATATGGGTATTCTACCTTGAAAAAGACTTAAAGTTTGCTTGTTAAAATGGACTTTCAGAAAGACTGCAGCTTAGAAGCTTTTGTGAAGTGGTGGTGCAAAGCAGGTTATCTGAAATCTGGTGGAAAGTTTTACCACCAGATGTGATGGGTGTGGGTCATAGCATGCAGTGAACTGAGGCAGCTGGTAGATGTTGGAGGTGTATGCATTTTGTGTATTTCTGTATTGCTGGGTTCAGTTTTCTGAACTCAGTTCAAATGGGTTTTCTGCCCTCACCTTGAGAGTGTCCCAGAGCAGAAATTGTATATAAGCAAATATGAAATCCATGCTATGCCAAATTGTTCCTTAATATATTAATCCTGTAGGAACAAATTTGCATTTCAAAACAAGCATAGTAGAAGTGACTGTAATATCAGACTTAAAAAGGTTGCATGAGTAGTACACAGCAGTCACTTATACCTCAACCATTCCCCTAGATATTAGCATCTTACATAACCATAGTATAATGATCAAACCAGGAAATTAACGTTGATACTATTCTATTAACTAATCTTAGATCTCAGTCAGATTTTGTCTTTTTATTATTATTATTATTATTTTGTTTCAAGATCCAGCTCAGGATCCCACATTTCATTTAATCGCCATGGCTCCTTAGTCTTCTCCAGACAGGGATAGTTGCCCACTTTTTGTCTTTCCTGATTTTGAGAGAGCACTTAAGAGAACACTGGCCACTTATTTTGTGGAGTAGCCACCATTTTCGATTTATCTGGTATTTCTTTGTGGGTAGATTGATGTTACGCATTTCTGGCAAGAAAACCACAGAAGAGATGCACCTTCTCAGTGCATCATATCCATGGTATATGAGACATTAATTTTTAAGGTGTGTTTAGTGTTTTCTAAATTTCAGTTGTGTGGTTAAATCTGTTGTTTGTACTTTACAGTTACTCAGTTTTAATGTGAGGTTTAATGTCTTTCAATTTTATCAGTTCTTTGATATTATTTTTCTTATGGATAAGCCATGTAGAAAAGAATCAAAACATTATGAGCATGCCTTTATATCCTTTGATTATTTTTCTTTCTGAAATGTAGAATATTTTTATCTCTCAATTATTTCTATCAATTTGAGAGGGCATAATACTTTTGAAGTAGTAATGTTTTTCTGTATTGTCTTTGTAAAATATTTTATAAATTACTGTCATTATTTTATTTCAGTTTCAATAGTAATGGGAATTCCTACAGTGAAGAGAGAAGTTAAATCTTATCTCATAGAAACTCTCCATTCCCTTATTGATAACCTGTATCCTGAGGAGAAGTTGGACTGTGTTATAGTAGTCTTCATAGGAGAGGTAATTATTTAATTGTTACTTTTTACCACATATAATGTATAAGAGTTGAAACCATAATTGAATATTTAATATGCTTTCATAAGCATTTACAAAAATTGTGATTATTAAAAAACGTAGATTATTTATTCTAATAGTTAAATGTAAATCTGACTTGTTATTTTTGTGTTCTCTTCTGCAGTTACAATCCAGGAATAGTAATCCGTTATCAGTAGGATAATATATACATAAATCCTTAAGAATAGTGAGTTCCCATTTCTAGCTGTAGGACCTGAATTTGCAAATTCACAGTGATGTTCTTTGGGAGTTTTGAAACCTGAGAAAGACTTAGCTGGGGTTTTATCATCTCTCTATTTTCTCCACCCCTTCTCTGTATTCCCAAGATACAGCCATTATTATTTAAAAAGTCAAAATATCATGAATGAAGAATATTGTATTTCTTGTAATATAAAGATCTAGGGAAAGAAATAAAGCTTTTCATAAATTATGAAGGAAAAATTTCCTGAGGTAAATATTCCTTAATTATCATTTCAGAATATGAAAGGATTTAGGACATTATCTGGTTCTAGCCTACTGATTTTCATCTTTTCAATGTTTCCTGCCTCTTTTTAAACAAAAGTATTCCTAATCTTTTTCATAATATAAAAGTAAACACAGGCATATTGGTCAAAACAATTGTAAAAATGTATAAAGAAAAATAACCTGTTTTTCCTCCATATAGATATAACTACTATTGATATTCTGAAATGTATCTTAAATTTTTTCTGTAGCATGTATACATACACATAAATGGGGTTGTTCTCTATACTTTTTAATACCATGAACATTTTTTCCATGTTAATAAAATGAATAACTATCACAGCATCATTTTGTATGGCTGCAAGATATTCCATTGTATGGTTTTAACCTAATTTCTTTCTGATTGATAGGTATTTAAACTGCTTTCTAGTTTTGGCTATTATTTTCAACACTGCATTGAACATTACTGTCAGTAAATTGTTGTGCACTCATATGGTTACTGACATGGGATCCATTCCTAAATGAGGAACCTCTGGGTCAGAGTCCACATACATTAAAATGTTCGTTCAAGGCCAAAATGCCCTGCAGAGGTTGAGCCAGTTTATGCCTTTTCCAGCAGTCTGTAACAGAGCTTGTTGCCCTGTCCCCATGCTCTTCAAGTAATACTAGTTTTTAACTTTTTTTGCCAGTTTGATGGGTTAGACATAATACATTGCTTTTATTTAATTTAAATTTCTTCACTGAGTGGAATTAAATATTAGTTTATATATTTTTTACAGTTTATTGTTTTAATTATTTTTATAACCTTTGTTCATTTTTTATTTTAATTTTTGATTTGTAAGAAATTTTCATATGATGGGAATTACCTCTTTGACATATCTTGTCCAGTTAGTCTTTTGTGTGAACTTTATGGGATTTTTTTGTCTTTCTTAGAAATTTTACATTTTAAGTAATCAAATATGTTAATCACATATTGTATACCAGTAGAAATTTGTACAACCCCCTTGGAAAGTAATTTGACAACAGCTATTAAAATTTATTTATTTACTTATTTATATTTTTTTATTATGGTATCATTAATATACAATCAATGAGCAACATTGTGGTTACTAAATTCTCCCCTTAACAAGTCCCCACCGCATAGTCCATTATAGTCCCTGTCCATCAGCATGGTAAGATGCTATAGAGTCACTACTTGTCTTCTCTGTGCTGTACTGCCTTCCCCGTGCCCCCCCACATTATGTGTGCTAATCATAATGCCCCTTAATCCCCTTATCCCTCTCTAGTAGCTATTAAAATTTAAAGTGTACTCTTTGACCCAATATTCTGCTTCTAAAAATTGATCCAGTAGAACCATTTGCAAGTGTATAAATATATTCAAGCACATGCATACAGCTCCTACATGTGTTAATCAGATGAATAGAGAAAATGGTCTTGAGGAATACACTCCCAACTATTAGTAGCAGATATCTTCAGAGTTGGGATTATGAGGAGATGCCATTTTCTATTGTATATAGTTTTGTATAATTAGAATTTTTTTTACAATGAGCATGTATGGATTTTTAACCCGGAACAAATCCTAAATACTATAAAAGAGAAAATTTTCCTTATACACTTGTGTAAAGTTTTTCTTTTCCTTCCTATGTAGGGAAATATCCAGTTCTTCCCTACTGTGTGTTTTTTTTCCCCTTTGTGTCCCTTTTACATTTACTTAGATATTTCACTTCTGACATTTCTGGTCACCAAATGTGTGTGGGGTTTTTCCCACACCAGGCAATCCTCTGTGACACCAGCTGGGTGTCCTACAGTTTAACTTAATTCTGCCCTCTCTACTTAGAGATAGTGTCAGATCCCATGGGTTCAGGTCTCAGTCCCACAAGACTAGCACTCATGCAAATACACACATCAGACCCTAGTCCAAGCTCAGGTATCACCTGTGCTTCCAACCAACCAAGTATAGATCGGAAGTTCCAAAGACCTCCTCCTGTGTGTTCATTAAAAGTTCTTTACGTCACAATGTTAATAGGTCTGTGCTCTCTTCATTTTATTCTCAATTCATGATGTAGACCTTGTGTGTTCTCAGTTCTGTTTGTGTTATTCCTTAGCCCGTAACATTGCCTCTTCCTTTCTCTTATTCATTCTTCAGGTCCCAGCTCATTCCTTTTATGAAACTGTCCCCAGGCTATAATTTGAAAATAGTCTAGAGTTAATATGCAAAAGTAAACTTGTCTTTTATGAACATTTTCAATTTTTGTAAAGGCATGAATTATCTCTGGTTCACTCTAACATATATAAAGAAAATTCAGAATGTAAAAGAACTGGAGAAGAATACACATAGGCAATAAAGGCTATTGTAATCTTTTCATCCCTGTTTGACTTTCTGTTCTTCGTATTCTTTTCCTTGAAGGATAGGACCATAAAATGTCCCTTTAGGGGGAGATGAGAGACAGAAAAGTAGTTAGTAGCTATATTTTTTCCTGTTCCTCCTTGGTGATTTCCCTCTAGGGGCCTATTGAGTGTATATGATGGGACCTTTATAGAACATACAAGGTTTTGAACAGTTGACCACTGATGCATATTTGAAAGTTTGCTGACTCCATTGTGGCACTGCAGGAGTTAAGAGGAATAAGTTCCAGTTTCTATGAAGGATCCATGATATGATCCAAGTGTGATGTTCAGATTTTAATATTGTATCATTCTTTTATTTTTTTATTATTCATTATTTTTTAAATTTTGCTATCATTAATGTACAATTACATGAACAACATTATGGTTACTAGACTCCCCCTATTATCAAGTCCCCACCACATACCCCTTTACAGTCACTGTCCATCAGTGTAGTAAGATGCTAAAGAATCACTACTTGTCTTCTCTGTGTTATACTGCCTTCCCCGAGTCCCCCCTCTACATTATACATGCTAATCATAATGACCCTTTTTCCCCCTTATCCCTCCCTTCCCACCCATTCTCCCCAATCCCTTTCCCTTTGGTAACTGTTGGTCCATTCTTGGGTTCTGTGAGTCTGCTGCTATTTTGTTCCTTCAGTTTATTCTCTGTTCTTATACTCCACATATCAGTGAAATCATTTGGTACTTGTCTTTCTCCACCTGTCTTATTTTACTGAGCATAATACCCTCTAGCACCATCCATGTTGTTGCAAATGGTAGGATTTGTTTTCTTCTTATGGCTGAATAATATTCCATTGTGTATATGTACCACATCTTCTTTATCCGTTCATATCTGATGGACACATAGGTTGTTTCCATTTCTTAGCTATTGTAAATAATGCTGTGATAAACATAGGGGAGCATATGTCTTTTTGAAACTGGGCTCCTGCATTCTTAGGGTAAATTCCTTGGAGTGGAATTCCTGGGTCAAATGGTATTTCTATTTTGAGTTTTTTGAGGAACCTCCATAGTGCTTTCCACAATGGTTGAACTATTTTACATTCCCACCAGCAGTGTAGGAGGGTTCCCCTTTCTCCACATCCTTGCAAACATTTGTTGTTTGTCTTTTTGATGTTGGCCATCCTAACTGGTGTGAGGTGATACCTCACTGTGCTTTCATTTTGCATTTCTCTGATGATTAGGGATGTTGAGCATCTTTTCATGTATCCGTTGGCCATCTGAATTTCTTCTTTGGAGAAGTGTCTGTTCAGATCCTCTGCCCATTTTTTAATCGGCTCATTTGCTTTTTGTTTGTTGAGGTGCGTGAGCTCTTTATATAATTTAGATGTCAACCCCTTATCATATATGTCATTTATGAATATATTCTCCCATACTGTAGGATGTCTTTTTGTTCTATTGATGGTGTCCTTTACTGTACAGAGGCTTTTTAGTTTTATATAGTCCCACTTGTTCATTTTTGCTTTTGTTTCCCTTGCCCGGGGAGATATGTTCATGAAGACATTGCTCATGTTTATGTCCAAGAGATTTTTGCCTATGTTTTTTTCTAAGAGTTTTATGGTTTCATGGCTTACATTCAGGTCTTTGATCCATTTTGAGTTTACTTTTGTGTATGGGGTTAGACAGTGATCCAGTTTCATTCTCTTACATGTAGCTGTCCAGTTTTGCCAACACCAGCTGTTGAAGAGGCTGTCATTTCCCCATTGTATGTCCATGGCTCCTTTATTGTATATTAATTGACCATATAGGCTTGGGTTTATATCTGGCCTCTCTAGTCTGTTCCATTGGTGTATGGGTCTGTTCTTGTGCCAATACTAAATTTTCTTGATTACTGTGGCTTTATAGTAGAGCTTGAGGTTGGGGAGCGTAATTCCCCCCACTTTATTTTTCCTTCTCAGGATTGCTTTGGCTATTCAGGGTCTTTTGTGGTTCCATATGAATTTTAGAACTATTTACTCTAGTTCATTGAAGAATGCTGTTCGTATTTTGATAGGGATTACATTGAATCTGTAGACTGCTTTAGGCCATTTTGGCAATATTAATTCTTCCTATCCATGAGCACAGGATGTGTTTCCATTTATTGGTGTCTTCTTTAATTTCTCTCATGAGTGTCTTGTAGTTTTCAGAGTATTCCTAGGCATTTTATTCTTTTTGATGTAATTATGAATGGAATTGTGATATCTCTTTCTGCTAGTTCATTGTTAGTGTATAGGAATGCCACAGATTTCTGTGTATTAATTTTGTATCCTGCAACTTTGCTGAATTCAGATATTAGATGTAGTAGTTTTGGAGTGGATTCTGTAGGGTTTTTATGTACAATAAGTCATCTGCAAACAGTGACAGTTTTGCTTCCTCCTTACCAATCTGGATGCCTTTTATTTCTTTGTGTTGTCTGATTGCCATGGCTAGGACCTCCATCACTATTTTGAATAGAAGTGGGGAGAGTGGGCATCCTTGTCTTGTTCCCAATCTTAAAGGAAAAGCTTTCAGCTTCTCGCTGTTAAGTATGATGTTGGCTGTGGGTTTGTTATATATGGCCTTTATTATGTTGAGGTACTTGCCCTCTATTCCCATTTTGTTGAGAATTTTTAGTATGAATGGATATTGAATTTTGTCAAATGCTTTTTCGGCATCTATGGAGATGATCATGTTGTTTTTGTCCTTTTTGTTGATGTGGTGGATGATGTTGATGGATTTTCTAATGTTATACCATCCTTGCATACCTGGAAGAAATCCTACTTGATCATGATGGATGATCTTTACAGATTTTTGAACTTGGTTTGCTAATATTTTGTTGAGTATTTTTTGCATCTATGTTCATCAGGGACATTGGTCTGTAATTTTCTTTTTTAGTGGTGTCTTTGCCTGTTTTTGGCATTAGACTGATGCTGGCCTCAAATAATGAGTTTTGAAGTATTCCCTCCTCTTCTACTTTTTGGAAAACTTTAAGGAGGATAGGTATTAGGTCTTCACTAAATGTATGATGAAATTCAGTGGTGAAGCCATCTGGTCCAAGGATTTTGTGATCAACTATATTTCAATTAAAAGAACAATTCAGTGATGTTTTTTTGTTTTTGCTTTTGAGTCATCCGAGTTCTTTTTATATGTACTGGGTACCATTCTTTCGTGAAATTTGTGTTCTGTAAATATTTTCTCCCAAGCTGTGGACATCTGTTCATTTTTTTCACATTGTTTTGGTAAGTAGAACTTTCAAATGTTGATGAAGTCTAATTAGTGTTTTTTTAAATTATAATTGTTCTCCATGGCCTAAGAAACTCTTGCCTACCCCAAATCATAAAGATTTTCTCCTTTGAAATGTTTAACTTTTATAGTAGATCTATGATCCTTCTTGAGTTAATATTTGTTATAGCATAAGATAATGTTAAAGTTTATATTGTTTTTCATATAGATGTCCATTTACTCCAGTACCACTTGTTGGAAACACTTTTCCCTATTGGATTGCTTTGGTGTCTTTGTTGAAAATCAAGTGACCATATTAGTGTGGGTCTTTGGTCTGTTCCATTTATCGGTGGGTTAATTTTTATGCAAATACCTCATTGTCTTGATTACAGTAGTGTAGCTCTGGGAGGAAGGGGTTCCCCACCCATGGCAAGTTCGCTATGAAATTGGTAAGACCAAAGAAAGGCAAGGGCCAAATGTTGAGGGTGAAAGGGGTTACATGTTTACAGTCACAGGCAGCTTGGTACATGTGGCTGGCTCAAATGCATTTGCCAGGCCTGCTACAGGTTCTGCTCCCTGACACAAGCTTATTCCTTTAGGCAGTAGGTCTCATATCTCCTTGCTCCCTGCCCTCCAGATTCCCTGTTCCCAGGAACACTGGAGCCCCACAGCTCTCTATCCACTCTCCTGGCAGCGCAGTTACATACCAGGAATGCAGGGAGAGGTGAGAATGGGTGTTTCCTCTCTACCCTCCCCTGGACTGGCACTCCCCATGACTGACCAGTGGCTCTGTTGCCAGTACACATCCCATAAATGTGCAAACATGCTCTTATTATATACACAATGGACACTATTAAGGCAGGTGAAAATCCTAGTTAGAAAGTTCCATTTTTCCCACAAATAGCATTGAATTAAGTGTTGAAGTCAGGTAGGATTAAGCCCTCCAATTTTGTTCAAGATTGCTTTAGATATTTTAGGTCCTTTGCATTTCTATATACAATTAAAAATAATTACAATCATTTTTAATATCAATATTACTTCATAGTGGTAACTTTTCAATTGGGTGTTTTTTCCTTTAAAATAATGGAGAAGCATTTGGTCACAATTTTTTATCTGTTCTTTGGCTGTCATACTTCTGTTTGTTTTTGTTAATAGGTGTTACTGAATGTCTCCCCTTTTCCGTACATTTTTTGTGTAGTTGCTGTGCTGGTTCCTTTTTTATGAGTCACCATTGAAGGAAATGGCTTTTTTCCCCCTATGCCACTGGTATACAGGAAGGGACAGAGTAGTATTCCAGATGAGTTGGTTATTTTAATTAAAGATTATGTCTTTGTAATCACCACAAAGTCAGGTTGCTTCCTGCAAATACAGTTTGTCTGCGCAGTTCTTTGTTATCTCTTGTTATTGGAACCAAACTAGATTCCTTTTGAGCTTGAGAACTTTGGTTATTAATGTTGGTCTTACTGAAATGGGGTTTGCAGTTTTTGTATCTGTTTCTCATTGATAATTATGTATAGTATCTATGCTGTGTTTCTAGGCAAAACTGTGTAAGTGGTTTAGTCTTTTCTAGTTAGAAAGTTTAGCATGCTTTCAGCCAGAGGTTACTTACCTGAATGCTTTGAAACTTTTTTCCCCTGCAAAGCACCTGAGGAATACAGTAGCCTCAGGAACAGTAGCCCTTTCTATAGTTATGTTTTCTCAAATTCTCATAATGACCTGTTAGTTGAGTTTTTTAATAAAGGCAAAAGTACAGATTTCATTCTACATATTCTTTCTGTCAGTGAACAAGTATTTATTGAAGTTCTAAAATGAGGAAGGTACTGTAGTAGATTAAAAATCTTTAAAAAATCCATTAGGCAGGAGATTGTGCCCTTAATTTATAATCTAGCATTACACAAAAAATACTTTTTTCTGTACCTTCATCTGTTTTTTCTGCATTTTGAGAAACAAATTGTTATATACACATATGGCTAAATAGTCCAGCAGTTCCAAGTTTGTTATACTAAACAGCAGTTTCCTATCTTCATTCTTCCTAACCACCCCCCATTTCCTTTTTTTGTCCTTTCCTCATTTACTTACTCCTCCTCTGAGACCTTTTAAGTCTTTTAGCTCTAGCTGACTGACCATCAGGTAAAGTAGAAAACTCCCTGTGATGGTATTAAATTGATATTATTCTTTGATCTCAAAGAACCAACCATTAGTTTTATTGACTTTTAATGAAGTCAATAGAAATTCATGAATTTCCATTATTTCCTTCTGCTTTTAGTTTGGTTTACTCTCTTTTTTGATAGATTATTTTAGGTGAATGTTTAAGTTAGTGGTTGAAAATCTTCTTTTCTAATATAAGCAGTTTAAAAACTATAAATTTCCCTCTAAGCACCACTTGAACTACATCCCATAAATTTTGATATGTCAACTTTTTCTCATTCAGATCAAAATACTTTCTAAATCTCCTTGTAATTACTGTTTTGACCCGTGGATTATTTAGAAATTCATTGTTTAATTTTTACCTATTTATGGATTTCCCCAATTTTTTTTATGTTGTTTGATTTCTGATTTGACTCGTGGTAGTCAGAGAACAGATTTTGTATGATTTCAGACCTTTTAAACTTACCAGTGCTTGTCTGTGGAATAGCGTATGGTCTATCCTGGATGAGGTGCTATGTGTGCTTAAAAAGAATGGATTCTGCTGTTGAGAAGAATATTTTATTGATGTCTGTTAGGTCAGGTTGATTCATACTGTTGTTCAAGTCCTCTACAGACTTGCCGATTATCTGTCTAGTTGTTTATATTCTTGATTTTAAATTACAAATAACTGTGTGGTGCATCAGTAGTATTTTTGGCCTATAACTTTTTAACAAGTAGATTTTAAAATGTTTACTTATGCATTGGTACTGAGTCATACAAATGCCAATAGGGAAGAAATTGTGTATGTATAATATCCCATAAAATTTGCTTGCAATTCAACAAATATTTACTGAAACAGTGGCAAATGCTAGACCCATCATTAAATAAAACAAAGCCTCTGTCCAGTGAAACTTATAGAGGACAGATAAAAAAACAAATATATGTTAGATGGTGGTGAAAAATAATCAGGAGTACATAGGAAAGGGAGTACAGTGTTGCCAAGGGATGGTTTATTATAGTGGTCAGGACATTTGGGCAAGGACCAGAAGGACACAAGAGTTGCACAATCCAAGCATATTAATGTGTGCAAAGGCCCTGGCCAAACTCATTACATGGCATATTTTGTGAAACAGCAAGGAGAGACCCATGTGGCTGGAGCAGAAAAGGTAAGGGGTTTGTTCAGTAGTAGCAGGTAGTCAGAGGAATGGGGTGGGCCAGATCACGTAGGATGCTAGGTATTGTAAGAACTTTGCTTTTACTCTAAGTCAGGACTGGCAAAGTTTTTGGTAAAGGGCCACTTGGGAAATATTTCAGGCTTTGCAGCTATATATAGTCTCTTTTGCAGGCATTCAGCTCTGCTGTTGTAGCCTGAAAACAGCCAGAAACAATATGTAATGGTGGGTGAGGTTGTGTTTCAATAAAGTACTTTATGAAAATAGGTTGTGGGTCTGTTTTGCCAATTACTGATCTAGATGGAAAGCCATTTGAGGGTTTGAAGTAGACAATACTTGCCTTCCTTTTTTTCTTCCTGTAAGGTACTTTAAAACACTTTATTTTGAAATAATTTTAGATTTACAGAAAAGTTACAAAAATAATAGAGAATATTCCCTTCACTCAGCTTTCTCTAATGTTAACAATTTGTGTAGCCATAATGAAATTATCAAAACAGCCATTGGTATAATGCTGTTAGCTAAACTGTAGACTTTATTAAAATTCCATGTATTTCTACCTGAGATCACTTTTCTGTTCTAGCAGCCAATCCAAAATACCACATTGCATTTAATTGTTCAAACTGCTTTGTTTCCTCCTATCTATGACTGTTCTTCAGACTTTTCCTGTCCTTCATGAACTTGGAGACCCTGAATTAGTACTAGTCAGTTACTTTGTAGAATGTCTCAATTTGGACTTGTCTGATATTTTCTCATGATTAGATTGCAGTTACGCATTTTTGGCAAGAATAACATAACTGGTTCTTTAAAAAGATGACACTGGCTACTTTGGAAAAGGCAGAAGCAAGGAGAGTATTTAGGAAACTGCTGCAATAATCCAGGAGAGACTTGAACTAGGATAATTATGGAGGTGGTGAGAAGGATGAACTTACTTTGGACTGAACAGGTTCTGAAAAAAGAAGTTTAAGAATTATTGCTGTGCATCAACAAACTATTTAGGAGAAGGAAACAAAGATATGACAGATATATTGGAAATGAAGATGTAGTCTTTTCCTCTTATCTATCCTTTTAACTTCCTCTTTCTTACTCTTATCTTTCAGCAGTTTGACGATTTTGGAAACTAATTAAGCTAACTGTGGTATTTGTTGGCCTGTGTTGGTAGACCTGCATTGAATTTAAAGTAGCATAAAACCAAGCATTAGGTGGGTAGGAATACCTTTTTCTTGGATCTTAGGGAAATAAAATTTATTAAGAGCTGCCAGCGTCTTTATGGCATAAGCTGTCCTTTTAATCCTTTTTATTTGTCACTGGTAAGACACATTATTATCCCTCTGGAATTCTCATTGCTTCGTGATTATGTTAAATAGTGTCTGCTTCCAGCCATGCATGATAGAGTTAATAAGGACTGGACCTACCTTCCTGTTATAAGCAGTTAGAAAGCTAGACAATATATATGATTCATTTGTTCTCAGACATTAGCAGACTCTTCAGGACATGATTCATCAAAGGAAATAAATGCAGATGGACACAGCAATTGTCCCAACTTTCTTTCTGGAGACACATTCTAGAGCACATTATAAGAAGGGGAATCCCAAAGAGAGCAGCTAGAAATTGCACAGCAGAGCTCCAAAAAAGGAGACTACTACATAGCAAATGGTGCCTTTGAGTCATTGTTGTATTGGACCACATATGCACAGGAATCCACAAGTCTGGGGAAAAAATGATCAAGGATCTTAACTTGAACAATTTCATTGCTCACATAGGATGACCAGCCCAAATGGCAAGTCCTTGGTAAATCACCCAGAGCATTCAGTGGAGACTCCAGAGGAGCTGAACTGCCCTTGAAGTGGTTATTCTAGACCCACCCAGCAAAGCTTAAAAAGAGGCCTGTAAGGGTTCAAATGATCCATAATAACTGCCTGCTAGAATAAACCTCAAAGTTTGCTAAAAGAGAACAAAATTAACACATTCAACAATGTAGCATTTATAATGCACAGTATCAAATTTAAAACACGTTAGTAGGTCAAGGAGCAAAAAAAAAAAGTGACCCATAATTATAAGAAAATTAAGCCCGTAGAAACAAATCTAGGGATGGCAGAGGTGAAGTAACTGGCAGGTAAGGACAATAAAACTATTATAACATTTTCAAACACTTAAAATAACGTGAAGAATGGAGTGGAAGATATGTGAAATAATCAAATGGAACATATAGCAATGAAAAGCACAATATCTGAAATTAAAAATTCACTCTAAGATTTAACAGATAAGACATTGAAGAAGAAAAGGTCAGTGAACTAAAATAACATGGAATTGATCCAAAATTAAATATATATGGAGAAAAAGACTGAAAAAAATATGGAACAGTTCCTCAGTAACCTACCAGATGATATTAACTGGTCTCTCATATGCAAAATTGGGATTCCAGAAGAAGAGGAAAAAAGGAATAATGCTAAAATTTCTCTGTATTTGAAGAAAAGAATAAATCCTTAGACTCAAGAAGCCCAAAAATAAACAAAATAAATACAGAGCCACTCTATGGTATGTCATAATCAAATTACTAAAAACCAGAGAGAAGCTGGTGTTGGCAAAACTGGGCAGCTACATATAATAGAATGAAACTGGATCATTGTCTAATGCCATATACAAAAGTAAACTCAAAATGGATCAAAGACCTGAATGTAAGTCATGAAACCATAAAACTCTTAGAAAAATACATAGGCAAAAATCTCGTCAACATAAACATGAGCACTTCCTCATGAACATATCTCCCCGGGCAAGGGAAACAAAAGCAAAAATGAACAAGTGGGACTATATCAAGCTGAAAAACTTCTGTACAGCAAAGGATACCATTAATAGAACAAAAAGACATCTTACAGTATGGGAGAATATATTCATAAATGACATATCCAATAGGGGGTTGACATCCAAATTATATAAAGAGCTCACATACCTCAACAAACAAAAAACAAATAAGCCAATTAAAAAGTGGGTAGAGGAGCTGAACAAACACTTCCCCAAAGTAGAAATTCAGATGGCCAGCAGACACATGAAAAGATGCTCCACATCGCTAATCATCAGAGAAATGCAAATTAAAAGCACAGTGAGATATCACCTCACACCAGTTAGGATGGCCACCATCCAAAAGACAAACAACAACAAATGTTGGCGAGGATGTGGAGTAAGGGGAACCCCTCCTACACTGCTGATGGGAATGTAAATTAGTTCAATCATTGTGGAAAGCACTATGGAGGTTCCTCAAAAAAACTCAAAACAGAAATACCATTGGACCCAGGAATTCTACTTCTAGGAATTTACCCTAAGAATGCAGCAGCCCAGTTTGAAAAAGACATATGCACCCCTATGTTTATCACAGCACTGTTTACAATAGCTAAGAAATGGAAACAACCTAAGTGTCCATCAGTAGATGAATGGATAAGAAGATGTGATACATATACACCATGGAATATTATTCAGCCATAAGAAGAAAACAATTCTACCATTTGCAACAACATGGATGGAGCTAGAGGGTATTATGCTCAGTGAAATAAGCCAGGCGGAAAAAGACAAGTATCAAATGATTTCACTCATTTGTGGAATATAAGAACAAAGCAAAAACTGAAGGAAGAAAACAGCAGCAGACTTACAGAACCCAAGAATGGACCAACAGTTACCAAAGGGAAAGAGACTGGGGAGGATGCGTGGGAAGATAGGGATAAGGGGGAAAAGGGGGCATTACAATGAGTAGACATAATGTAGAGGGGCAGCACGGGGAAGGCAATACAACACAGCGAAGACAAGTAGTGATTCTATAGCATCTTACTATGCTGATGGACAGTGACTGTAATGGGGTATGTGGTGGGGACTTGATGATGGGGGGAGTCTAGTAACCATAATGTCACTCATGTAATTGTAGATTAATGATACAAAAATAATAAAAAACAGATAAAGAGAAGATCTCAAAAGAACTCAGTGAAAAGATGTAGACAAAAAGAAAGGTAAGAATACTATAGATACTTGTTAGAAATTCTGCAAGCCAGAGGTAATGGAACATCTTTAAAATGGTGAGGGGAAACCATTTTTTTAGATGAATTGTCTTACATTTAATCAGTCAACATTACAAGTGTTCATATTACATATAATCTCATAACACCCAGGTGTGTGGGCACCTTAAAAGTAAGGAAGTCCAACCTCTGTCACTTCTACCTGACTGCCCTGTCCACAGTGTTTGCTTTTCTGGTCTCCTGGTATTTCAAGGACTGTGGATCATTGACCAGTGCTCTTCTGAGTCCTTCTTCTGAGCAAGTCTTTTTACAGTTTTTGTTTGAGATTTCAGTTCTAGACTCTTAGACAGATAAAACTTGAACAAAGCTGTCAAGTTAGTGATGTGAAGTAATTTCTATCAATTATTTAGAAGGTAATCATCAAATGTGGTGGCTATCATTTTTATTTTTATGGCCTCTTTCCAGAGACTACCTTTTGGCCTGTTTGGCCAATTCAGCCTTTCTTCATCTTTTCTTAATTGAATTATAATTGACATGCAATATTACATGCATTTAGGTGTACAATAAGGTGATTCAATGTCATGCATTATGAAATGATCACCTCAATAGGTCTAATTTTTCACCATACAAAGTTATTACAATAGTACAATATTCCCCATGCTGTACATTACACCCCCATGACTTATTTATTTTATAATTGGAAGTTTGTACCTCTTAATCCCATTCATTCATCTCTTTTCATCTGCCCCCTTACTCCATCCCCCCAGGCAACCACCAGTTTGTTTTCTGTATCTATGAGTCTGTTTCTGCTTTGTTTTTTAGATTCCATGCACATGTGAATCATATGGTATTTATATTTTTCTGAGTGACTTATTTCACTTAGAATAACACCCTCTAGGTCTGTCCATGTTTGTCACAAATGTCAAGACTTCATTCTTTTCTGTGGCTGAGTAGTATACCATTGTGTATCTGTAGCACATCTTCTTTATTCATTGATCTATCAATGGACACTTAGATTGCTCTCATATCTTGGCCATTGTAAATATGCTGCTGGGTGCATAGGGGTGCATATATCTTTGAATTAATGCTTCTGTTTTCTTCAGATGAACATACAGAAATAGAATTAGTGGATCATACACTATTTCCATTTTAAGTTTTTTGAAGAACCTCCATTCTGTTTCCATAGTGGCTACATCAATTTATATTCTAAGCAGCAAACAAGGATTATCTTTTCTCCACATTCTCACTAGCACTTGTTATTTCTTGTCTTTTTGATAATGTCCATTCTAACAAGTGTGAAGTGGTGTCTCATTGTGGTTTCGATTTGCCTTTCCCTAGTGATTATGATATTGAGCATCTTTTTCATGCATTTGTTGTCCATCTGTATGTTTTCTTTGGAAAAATGCCTGTTTAGGTCTTCTGCCCATTTTGGGATTGGGTTGTGTGCTTTTTGTTATTGAGTTGTACCAGTGCTTTGTATATTTTGGATATCAACTCCTTATCAGATATATTACTTGCAGGTATCTTCTCCCATTCAGTAAATTTTTGTTTTGCTGATGGCTTCCTTCACTGTGAAAAAGCTTTTTAGTTTGATGTAGTCATGTGTTTTATTTTTGCTTTTGTTGCTCTTGCATGAGGAAACATATCCAATAAAGTGTTGCCAAGCCCAATGGATGTCAGAGAGCTTACCGCCTGCATTTCTTGTAGGAGTTTTATGGCTTCAAGTCTTACATTTAAGTCTTTATTCCATTTATTGAAGAGACTGTCTTTATCCCCATTGTGTGTTCTTGCTGCCTTTGTTGTAGATCGATTGACCATATGAGCATAGGTTTATTTCAGGTATCTCTGTATCCCATTAATCTATGTATCTGTTTTATGCTACACCATATTGTTTTGATTACTATAGCTTTGTAGTACAGTTTGAAAGCAGGGAGTGGGACACCTTTAGCTTTGTTGTTCTTTCTCACACTTGCTCTATCTTGGATCTTTTGTGGTTCCACACAAGTTTTAGGACTCTTTCTTCTAGTTCTGTGAAGAATGCTGTTGGTATTTTGATAGAGATAGCATTGAATCTTCAGATTGTTTGGGTAGTATGGCCATTTTAACAATATTAGTTCTTCCTATCCATGAGCATGAATATCTTCCCATTTATTCTTGTCACCTTCAATTTCTTTAATCAGTGTAATAGTTTTTAGATTACAAGTCTTTCACATCTTTAATTACATTTATTCCATGGTATCTTATACTTTTGGATGCAATTATAAATGGTATTGATTTCTTAATTTCTCTTTCTGATAGTTTATTAGTGTATAGAAATAACTTTATATTAAGTTCTTTCCTTCAACTTAGTCCATTTATTCTAATAGCTTTTGTTGAAATCTTTAGGATTTTTCTGTAGATAGTATCATGTCATGTGCAAGTAGTGACACTTTTACTTCTTCCTTACCAGTTTGGATGATTTTTTTTTCTTGCCTAATTGCTGTGGCTAAGACTTCTAACACTATGTTGACAAAAAGTGTTGAGAATGGGCATACTTGTTTTCCTCCTCATACTAGAGGAAAAGCTTTCAGCTTTTCAACACTGAGTATGATGTTAGCTGTGGGTTTGTCTTACATGGCCTTTATTATGTTAAGGTGTGCTCCATCTCTACCCACTTTGTTGAGAGTTTTTAATCATGAAAAGATGTTGAACTTTGTCAGATGCTTTTTATCTTTTATTGGGATGATTATATGATCTTTATCCTTCATTTTCTTAGTTTTTTATTAAGGTATCATTGATATACAATCTGATGAAGGTTTCACAAGAAAAACAATATGGTTACTACATTCACCTTTCTTATCGAGTCCCCTGCATACCCCATTGCAGTCACTGCCCATCAGTGTAGTAAGATGCCACAGAGTCCCTGCTTGTCTTCTCTGTGCTACACTGTCTTCCCCATGACCCCACACACACCATGTGAACGAATCATGATACCCCTCAATCACCCTCTTCCTCTCGACCCATCCACCCTCCCCCACTTCTCCTCTTTGGTACCCGCTAGTCCCTTCCTAGGGTCTGTGAATCTGCCTCTATTTTCTTCCTTCAGTTTTACTTCATTGTTACACTCCACAAATGAGGGAAACCATTTGGTATTTGTCTTTCTCTGCCTGACTTATTTCACTGAGCATAATATCCTTTAGCTCCATCCATGTTGTTGCAAATGGTAGAATTTGTTTTTTTCTTATGGCTGAATAGTATTTCATTGTGTATATATACCACCTCTTCTTTATCCACTCATCTACTGATGGGCACTTAGGTTGCATACATATCTTGGCTATTGTAAATAGTGATGCAGTAAACATAGGGGTGCACATATCTTTTTGAATCTGAGAAATTATATTCTTTGGGTAAATTCCTAGGGATGGACTTCCCAGGTCAAATGGTATTTCTCATTTTGGTTTTTCGAGGAACCTCCATACTGCTTTCCACAATGGTTGAACTAGCTTACGTTCCCACAAGCAGTGTAGGAGTGTTCAGTTTTCTCTGCATCTTCACCACCATTTGTTGTTCTTAGTCTTTTGGATGTTGGACATCCTAACAGAAGTGAGGGGATCTCATTGTGGTTTCAATTTGCATTTTCCTGATAATGATATGGAGCATCTTTCCATGTGCCTGTTGGCCATCTGAATTTCTTCTTAGGAGAATTGTCTGTTCATATCCTCCACCCATTTTTTAATTGGTTTATTTGCTTTTTGGGTGTTGAGGCATGTGAGTTCTTTATATATTTTGGATGTTAAGCCCATGTTGTTTACAAATATATTCTCCCATACTGCAGAATGCCTTTCTGTTCTACTGATGGTGTCCTTTGCTGTACAGAAGCTTTTTAGCTTGATCTAGTCCCATTTGTTCATTTTTGCTTTTGTTCCCTTGCCTGAGGAGTTCAGGAAAAAGTTGCTCATGTTTATATTCAGGAGATTTTTGCCTATGTTGTCTTCTAAGAGTTTTATGGTTTCAGGTCTTTGATCCATTTCAAATTTACTTTTGTGTATGGGGCTGGCTCTCTAGTCTGTTACAGTGGTTTACGGGGTCTGTTTTGTGCCAATACCAAATTGTCTTGATTAGTGTGGCTTTGTAGTAGAACTTGAAGTTGGGGAGCATAATCCCCCCAAATTTATTCTTCCTTCTCAGGATTGCTTTGGCTATTTGGGGGTCTTTTGTGATTCTATATGAATTTTAGAACTATTTGTTCTAGTTCATTGAAGATTGCTGTTGGTATTTTGGTAGGATTGCATTGAATCTGTAGATTGCTTTAGGCAGGATGGCCATTTTGACAATCTTAATTCTTCCTATCCATGAGCACGGGATGTGATTCCATTTATTGGTGTCTTCTTTAATTTCTCTCATGAGAGTCTTTTAGTTTTCAGGGTATACATCTTTTTCTTCCTTGGTTAGGTTTATTCCTAGGTATTCTATTTTCTTTGATGCAATTGTGAATGGAATTGTTTTCCTGATTTCTCTTTCTACTACTTCATTGTTGGTATATAAGAATGCAACAGATTTCTGTGTATTAATTTTGTATCCTGCAACTGTGCTGAATTCAGGTATTAGATCTAGTAGTTTTGGAGTAGATTCTTTAGGGTTTTTTATGTACAATATGTCATCTGCAAACAGAGACAGTTTACCTTTCTCCTTACCAATCTGGATGCCTTTTATTTCTTTGTGTTGTCTGATTGCCATGGCTAGGACCTCCAGTAACATGTTGAAAAAAAGTGGTGAGAGTGGGCATCCTTGTCTTGTTTCCAATCTTAAAGGAAAAACTTTCAGCATTTTGCTGTTAAGTATGATGTTGTCTGTGAGTTTGTCGTATATGGCATTTATTTGAGATACTTTCCCTCTATACCCATTTTGTTGAGAGTTTTTATCATGAATGGATGTTGAATTTTGTTGAATGCTTTTTTGGCATCTATGGAGATGATCATGTGGTTTTTGTCCTTCTTTTAGTTGATGTTGATGGATTTTCTAATATTGTACCTTCCTTGCATCCCTGGAAGAAATCCTACTTGATCATGATAGATGATCTTTTTAATGTATTTTTGAATTTGGTTTGCTAATATTTTGTTGAGTATTTTTGCATCTATGTTCATCAGGGATATTGGTCTGTAATTTTCATTTTTTGTGGTGTCTTTGCCTGGTTTTGGTATTAGCATGATGCTGGCCTGATAGAATGGGTTTAGGAGTATTCTGTCCTCTTCTACTTTTGGAAAACTAAGGATGATGGGTATTAGGTCTTCACTAAATGTTTGATAAAATTCAGCAGTGATGTCATCTGGTCCAGGGTTTTTGTTCTTAGGTAGTTTTTTGATTACCCATTCAATTTTGTTGCTGCTGATTGGTCTCTTCAGATTTTCTGTTCCTTCCTGGGTCAGCCTTGGAAAGTTGTATTTTTCTAAAACGTCCATTTCTTCAAGGTTATCCAGCTTGTTAGCATATAATTTTTCATGGTATTCTCTAAAACCTTTTTGTATTTCTGTGGTGTCCGTGGTGATTTTTCCTGTCTCATTTCTGATACTGTTTATGTGAGTAGACTCTCTTTTTCTTGGTAAGTCTGGCTAGCGGCTTTTCTATTTCATTTATTTTCTCGAAGAATCAGCTCCTGCTTTCATTGATTCTTTCTATTGTTTTATTCTTCTCGATTTTATTTATTTCTGCTCTAATCTTTATTATGTCCCTCCTTCTACTGACTTTGGGCCTTATTTGTTCTTCTTTTTCTAGTTTCGTTAATTGTGACTTTAGACTGTACATATGGGTTTGTTCTTGCGTGAGGTAGGCCTGTATTGCAATATACTTCCCTCTTAGCATGGCATTTGCTGCTTCCCATAGATTTTGTGGTATTGAATTATTGTTGTCATTTGTCTCCATATATTGCTTGATCTCTGTTTTTATTTGGTCATTGATCCATTGATTTTTTACGAGCATGTTGTTAAGCCTCCATGCGTTTGTGGGATTTTTTATTTTCTTTGTGTAATTTATTTCTAGTTTCATACCTTAGTGGTCTGAGCAGCTGGCTGCTACAATTTCAGTCTTTTTGTATTTATTGAGGCTCTTTCTGTGGCCTAGTATATGATCTATTCTTGAAAATGTTCCATGTGCACTTGAGAAGACTGTGTATGCTGCTGCGTTTGGATGGAGTGTTCTGTAGATGTCTGTTAGTTCCATCTGTTCTAGTGTGTTTTCAGTGCCTCTGTGTCCTTACTTATTTTCTGTCTGGTTGATTTGTCCTTTGGAGTGAGTGGTGTGTTGAAGTCTCCTAAAATGAATACATTGCATTCTATTTCCTCCTTTAATTCTGTTAGTATTTTTTCACATATGTGGGTGCTCTTGTGTTGGGTACATAGATATTTATAATGGTTATATCCTCTTGTTGGACTGACCCCTTTTTCATTATGTAATGTCCTTTGTCTCTTGCTGCTTTCTTTGTTTTGACATCTGTTTTGTCTAATACTAGTACTGCAAGTCTTGCTTTTTTCTCCCTTTTAGTTGCATGAAATATCTTTTTCCATTCCTTCACTTTTAGTCTCTGCATGTCTTTGGGTTTGAAGTGAGTCTTTTGTAGGCAGCATATAGATGGGTCTTGTTTTTTTATCCATTCAGTGACTCTGTGTTTTTTAATCGGTGCATTCAGACCATTTACATTTAGGGTGATCATCGATAGGTGTTTTCTTATTGCTGTTGCAGGCTTTAGAGTTGTAGTTACCAAAGGTTCAAGGGTAATTCCCTTACTTTCTAACAGTCTAACTTAACTCACTTAGTATGCTATTACAAACACAATATAGATGTTCTTTTTTTTCCCTCCTTTTTCTTCCTCATCCATTCTTTACATATTAGGTATCATATTCTTTACTCTTTGTCTATCCTTTGACTGACTTTGGGGGTGCTTGCTTTGATTTTTCATCTTCTTAGTAATTAATAGTTCTGTTTACTTTCCTTTGGGTTTATTTCCTGTAGTAACAGCTATTTAGCCTTAGTAACACTTGCATCTATAGCAGTCCCTCTAAAATTCAATGTAGAAATGGTTTGTGGGAGGTAAATTCTCTCAGCTTTTACTTACCTCATAATTGTTTAATCCCTCCTTCAAATTTAAATGATAATCTTGCTGGGTAGAGTATTCTTGGTTTTTGGCCCTCCTGTTTCATTTCATTAAATATATCATGCCACTCCCTTCTGACCTGTAAGGTTTCTGTTGAGAAGTCTGATAATAGCCTGATGGGTTTTCCTTTATATGCGATCTTTTTCTCTCCCTAACTGCTTTTAAAAGTCTGTCCTTATTCTTGATCTTTGTCATTTTAATTATTATATGTCTTGGTGTTGTCTTCCTTGGGTTTCTTGTGTTGGGAGATCTGTGCACCTCCATGGCCTGAGAGACTATCTCCTTCCCCAGACTGAGGAAGTTTTCAGCATTACCTCCTCAAATATATTTTCTATCCCCTTTTTCTCTCTCTTCTTCTTCTGGTACTCCTATTATGTGAATATTGTTCCGTTTGTATTGGCCACATAGTTTTCTCAATATTCTTTCCTTTCTAGAGATCCTTTTTTTCTCTCTGTGCCTCAGCTTCTATGTATTCCTCTTCTGTAATTTCTACTCCATTTACTGTCTCTTCTACTACATCTAATCTGCTTTTAAATCCTTCCATTGTATGTTTCATTTCAGATATGAAATTTCTCAATGATTGAATCTCTGTCCTAAATTTGTCCCTTAGTTTTTGAATATTTTTATGTACCTCCATGAGCATGTTTATGATTTTTATTTTGAACTCTCAGGAAGATTGGTGAGTTCAGTTTCACTTGGTCCTTATTCTGGTGTTTCTGGTATTCTGCTTTGGACCAGATTCCTTTGATGTTTCATATTTGTATGTGGCGCCCTCTAGTGCCCAGAGCTCTAGTTTCTGGAGCTGCTCTTCCCCTGGAGTGATGTCCGGTGTCGCATGGGAATGGCGCTGGTGCCTGGGGAGAGGAACGAGCTGTTTCCTGCTTGCTGGCTTTAGTACCTGTCTCCACTGTCACAACCAGTGGGGTGAGCATATAGGTGTAAGCCTCTGTGCTTTGGGTTTTAGCTGCTGTAGGCAGGGCCTCCCTCTGGCTGGCCTGACACCAGGGCAGTGTCCGCCAGCTTGGGAGCAGGTGCCAGCAGGCCAGGAAGGCATAGGCATAGGCAGCTAGGGGGTTAGAATGTCTGAAGCTCCTGAATGTGCCCACCAGTGTGGGCAGAGTGCACCTGGACAATTTCATCCAACTATCCGTTCTCCTGAGCAGCACACTATGTACAATCCTTGCTCCTTTAGCAATCCTCTCACTGTTAGGAAGTCTCTCAGACTGCCCACCTTTCTTTTGTCTCAGAGCAGTTGGATGTGGATCCCTTTTTTCCACAAGCAGCTGTGATCTTAGTCTCTTCAAGTATTCTCCCTGTCTGAGCTTTCCAACCCCACAAAAGTCCAGAGCATCATTGAATGTAGGTTTGTGCTCCCAGAGCAGATCTCCAGGGCTGGGTGTTCAGTAGTCCTAGATTTCCACCCCCTCCCCACTCTGATTCTCTTCCTCCCTCCCATGAGCTGGGGTGGGGGACAGCCTTGGGTCCTGCTGGATCATGGCTTTGGTCTGTTACCCTGTTCTGTGAGGTCTGCTCTTTCTTTCTCCAGGTGTATGGAGTCTGGCTCAGCCTTCTTTTCTGTTGCCCTTTCAGGATTAGTTGTATTTACTATATTTTCATATTATATGTGGTTTTGGGAGGAGGTCTCTGTCTTAGTCTCTCACCCTGCCATCTTTAATCCAGTCTCTATAGTTCATTTTCTTAAAGTAGTATAAATTGATTTGTGGATGTTAAACATTTGTGCTTCCCTGTAATGAATCTCACTTGGTCATGGCATATTATCCTTTTAATACACTGTTGAGTTTGTTTTGCTAATATTTGTTAAAGATTTTTGTATTTATGTTTATCAGGGAAATTGGCCTGTAATTTTCTTTTTTTTTATAGTGTCTTTGTATGGTTTTGGTACCACGTAATGCTGGCCTTATAAAGTGAACTAATAAGTATTCCTTCCTCTTCAATTTTTTGGAATAATACAGGTATTGACTCTTTGAATTTTTGGTGGAATTCACCTGTGAAGCTATCTGCACCTGGATTTTTCTATGTTGGGAGTTTTTGATTACTGATTCAACTTCCTTGCTAGTAATTGGTCTATTCAGATTTTCTTTTTTCTTTCTGACTGAATCTTGGAAGATTGTATGTTTCTCCGGATTATCCATTTCTTCTACTTGTCTACTTTGTTGGCAGATAATTGTTCATAGTATTCTCTTAGGATGCTTTATATTTCTGTGGTATGGGGTGTAATTTCTCCTCTTTCATTTCTGATTTTATTTGGGCTCTCTTTTTTCTTGATGAGTCTGGCAAAAGATTTGTTGATTTTGTTTATCTTTTCAAAGAACCAGCTCTCAATTTCACTGATCTATCTATTTTTTGTCTCTATCATTTATTTCCACTCTGATTTTTATTGCTTTTTCCTTCTACTAAATTTGGGCTTTGTTTCTTCTTTTTCTAGTTCTTTTAAATGTAAAGTTAGATTTTTTCATTTGAGATAATTGTTTCTTTAGGTAGGCCTGTAATTGCTATGAACTGCCCTCTTAGGACTGCTTTTATTGCATCCTAAATATTTAGGAATGTTGTGTTTCCATTTTCATTTGTCTTGATATATTTTTGGATTTCCTTTTTGATTTCTTTGTTGAGTCCTTGTTTGTTTTGTAGCATGTTGCTTAATCTCCATGTGTTTGTGTTTTTTCCAGTTCTCTTCTTGTAATTGATTTCTAGTTTCATACTGTTATGATCAGAAAAGATACTTGACATGATTTCAGTCTTCTTAAATTTATTGAGACTTATTTTGTGACCTAGCATGTGAATCTATCTTGGAGAATGTTCTATGTGAACTTGAAAATAATTTGTATTCTGTTTTTGGATGGCATGTTCTGTATTCTGTCTCACCAGGTCTTGTCCAGTGCACTAGTGTGATCTAAGGCAGAGACAAAGCCCTGATTAACATAACAATCGACCTAAAATATTCTTTTTAGTGTTTTGTAGTTTTGAATAGAGATATGTATCAGATTTAGGCTTAAATGTCAAATCTTCAGAGAGACTTCCTTTGACTATCCTGTTTAAATAAGTCACTTCTCTTTTTCTCTATTATTACATACTATTTTTATAGCACTTAATAAATATTCAGTTCTTTATGCTGTATTATTTAGTTTTTGTTTTATGGACTGCGTCTTACACTAGTTTTAGATTCCACAAGGAGAGATCCTTTCAGTTTTATTCACTAATCTATACTCAGCAGTTGAGATATGTGGATACGATATGGATATATATGTATATATATTCCAGCTTATGATTTGGGCACTGAGTAAATATTTGTGGAGTGAAATGATTAGAAAGAAGATAGTAAATTTACATACAAAGGACATTTTTAAAACCAACTTTTGCCATCCTTCAAGTTATTTAAAATACACTCCTTTTAATTTCAAGTTCTCTTTTGCTATGGTACTTAAAATTTCTTCCTTGTTTTCATCTGGATAACTTTTATAGCAGCCTTGTGTCTCTGACATTTGCAACATTTATTTATCTTTCATTGGATCTTGTCTCTAACTTTCTGTTTTTATTTTAGACCATAGAAACTTGTGTAGTTTATTTTAAGACAAAAATCCTTTTTCCTCAGATTTCTGTTTCACATATTTTCTCTTTGCATTAGTACAGAACACACCAGCTGTAGCATATTAAAAAGTGATGTTATTTCACATATTGATTGACTTTAATTAAAAGTTTCCCTGAAATCAGTTGACTTTGTTGCAGTTCTCTGACTGCCATGGCATTTCACCACTATGTATTTCTTTTTAAATTGGACTTCATAAATTTATGATTTAAAATAACAAAGATTATTATTTTACTATTTCCAATTCAATTTATACACTTCTGGTAAAACTGATACTTAAGTCATATTTGTATGTCAGTGCATTGTTAGGTGTATATGAGTATCTGTTGGTGTATTGCGTCAATGTCAGTGGCGTATTTGAACCTGCTTTTGTGCTTCTTAAACTTTATATCCCTAAGAGAAGCTGTATGACATTGTACTCCCATAGTACTGTGCACAATCTGAAATACTTGTTTTTTTTAATTAAACTTTTTACTATCTCCTAGGCTTTTAAAATGTAATTCATACAGTATACAGTTCATCTATTTAAAGTCAGAGTGTGCAGCCATCAATTCAGTCAATTTTAGAATGTATCTTCATCCCCAAAAGGAAGTCTGTATCCCTTAGCCATCATCCATTAATACCCCTATCCCACAAGCTGTAGGCATTCAGTGATCTACTTTCTCGCTCTATAGATTTTTCTATTCTGGACATTGTATATAAATATAATCTTAAAATATGTGTTCTTGTGACTGGCTTCTTTCACTTAGCACATTTTCAAGGTTCATCCATGCTGCAATATGTGTCAATAGTATCTCTTGGTCTTAATATTATAAAAATATTTAATTTTACTTGACTGTTTCTCTCCAGGAAAAAGTGCTCTTCTTTTGCTCTGTATGCTCACTTTCTCTCCCACTTAATCCAACTATAATGTTCACATACCCCTAGAATACATATATCTTGGTTTTAGATTCAGATACATTCTCAGAATTGGATGATAAAATTACCTTTTAGAAGTCTCCACATGCCTTAGAAAGGATTTTGGGAAAGTGCTTCCTTAACTTAAAACAAGCAAGCCCCAAGATGTCAGAGACTGCCTGCTTGCAAACACTTAAGAGGTAGGGAAACAAAGGTAAAGGCCCTGCTGGGAACAAAGACTGGCTTAGCTGTGTATTTATAGGCCAGTTATATGTTTAGCTTTCTTAAGATGAATACCAGAACAGTTCCCTTAGGTGATATCAGAAAAGGTTGACTGTGTTATTTAAAAAGTGACACCAGTTATAGTCATTTAAGCCAATTATGTCAGTCAGCATGCAACATAAGGATTATATGTAGTGTGAGATTGCTTGCATTTTTTTAATTTTGGTATCATTAATATACAATCATGTGCGCAACATTGTGGTTACTAGATTCCCCCCATTATTAAGTCCCCACCACATACCCCATTACAGTCACTGTCCATCAGCATAGTAAAATGTTATTGAGTCACTACTTGTCTTCTCTGTGCTATACTGCCTTCCCTGTGAGCCCCCACTATGTTAGGTGTGCTTATCGTAATGCCTCTTATTCCCCTTCTCCCTCCCTTCCCACCCATCCTTCCCAGTCCCTCTCCCTGTGGTAACTGTTGGTCAATTCTTGGGTTCTGTGAGTCTGCTGCTGTTTTGTTCCTTCAGTTTTTGCTTTGTTCTTATACTCCACATCATTTGGTACTTGTCTTTCTCCGCCTGGCTTATTTCACTGAGCATAATACCCTCTAGCTCCATCCATGTTGTTGCAAATGTAGGATTTGTTTTCTTCTTATGGCTGAATAATATTCCATTGTGTATATGTACCACATCTTCTTTATCCATTCATCTACTGATGGACACTTAGGTTGCTTCCATTTCTTGGCTATTATAAATACTGCCGCGATAAACATAGGGGTGCTTTTTCAAACTGGGCTGCTGCATTCTTAGGGTAAATTCCTAGGAGTGGACTTCCCAGGTCAAATGGTTTTTCTATTTTGAGTTTTTTGAGGAACCTCCATACTGCTTTCCACAATGGTTGAACTAGTTTACATTCCCTCCAGCAGTGTAGGAGGGTTCCCCTTTCTCTGCATCCATGCCAGCGTTTGTTGTTATTATTCTTTTCTATGTTGGCCATCCTAACTGGTGTGAGGTGATATCTCATTGTGATTTTAATTTGCATTTCCCTGATAATTAGTGATGTGGAGCAGTTTTTCATGTGCCTATTGGCCATCTGAATTTCTTGTTTGGAGAATTGTCTGTTCATATCCTCCGTCCATTTTTTAATCAGCTTATTTGCTTTTTGGGTATTGAGGCGTGTGAGTTCTTTATATATTTTGGATGTGAACCCCTTGTTGGATATGTCATTTACAAATATATTCCCCCATACTGTAGGATGCCTTTTTGTTCTGTTGATGGTGTTCTTTGAGATTGCTTGAATTTTATAAATTCTATTACACATCACATAATCTGTACTCACATAAGCTTATTCTTCTTGCCCCCCACTCTTAGACAGTATACTGGAGACAGGGAACTGGTCTTGTATTCATCTTTGTATTCCTGGTCCCTTGGACAGGCCAGTCTCTGGCCCACAATAAGTGCTTATCAAATTGAATTTCAGGTTGTTAAACTCCTTTAAGTTTATATAAATCAGGCATGTTTCATATTCTCCAGAGTTATAGCCTAATGAGTGGTAAAGTAGTCATTGGTTAAACATTTGGGTGATAATTTATTTTAAAAGAAATCTAATGTTTGGATTCATGTAGGTGAAGTACAGAGGGCTTTAAGCTGTGTGCCAGTTAAAGCTCCATAGTACTTTTTTAAAAGAGTTCGGAGGATTTGGTCTTAACAAGATGTCTCACTTCTAAGTCTTTAACAATAAAAACAGGAATTACTTTCAGTTAATAGAAATTAAAGTTAAAATATTTTTCAGAAAACCTCTTAGAAAACAACTTCTTATAATTCAGTAGTTTTGTAATTTCCAGGGTTAAGCTTTATCTTTTATTGGTTTGGTTTGTTTTCCTCAAGTATTAGCATTTTGGCATTCTAAATAACATATATATTTTTTGTATCACTGATTCCTTTTAACAACTGGGCATTTTTAATATAAGCTGTCACTGTATTTAAAATTGATAGGGAGTATTGGATTGGATCTTTATTTGTATATAATTTAGAAGCACACAGGTCTGATAACCATTTATTTCTAACAGTGGTTAAAATGCTCTTCACTTGGATTCCCATTATCATCCCAGTAGTAATAATAAAGGGTAACAACATGGCTTTTTACTACATAGTTTTATCATTTAATGTTATAGTCTCTGAGGTATTACTTCCTCTCATCTTTTATTTATTTATTTTTAATAGGATAGGAAACTGAGAATCAGAGAAATGACTTTAGATTTTTTGACCAGTGGCTACTTGAAGCTAAGTTTTATGATTCCAAGAGGAAAAATCTTTCCTGTAGCATGCTGCATTTGCTGTATATTCACTACTTATAATTTGGATCTTTCAGGAGAAGTAGGAATAGTTTTTGTTTATTGAATTGAACATAGACAATTGAAAATAATTTAAGCTTACAAATCTGCTTATTGTGTTAAGTTCTCAGTGATACACAGTAGTACAATAAAGTAGAATACAGAAATTCACAAGGTGTCTGAAAGTTTAATGTGATGTTTTCAGTTAACTTTTAATCATTTACTTAATTCAAGTTTAATATTGAAAGTTAAATAAAAGTATAAAAACATGAATGTAGATACAGTTTTTTTTCTTTCCCAGACAGATATTGATTATGTACATGGTGTTGTAGCCAACCTGGAGAAAGAGTAAGTTGTTTTTAACTATGGAAATGAAAATATTTTAGCTCCTATTATCTCTTGGCTTCTTGCTAAAAAAAAGAAAAACCTTCTTTTTATAGTCCATTTCTCTGTGGAGTTCAGTGTTCATTGGTCCACCTATCTTTGGTCTTTTACATTGTCATAAAGTAGGTGCATGTGTATCCAGTTACCTGATGGGACGGATTGGTGTATTTCTTTATAGTAAAGACTAGAATGTCAGAAGTAACACTACCACATAACTGTCATTAATCTTGAAGAGAGAGAATATAGAGTCATATGAGATTACTTAAATCGTTCACTCTGTTTACCAAGAAAAAAAGTTTTTTCCTCACAGGTAGTCATGTAGCACTTTGAAATCTCAGTGCTAAACTATATCTAAATCTGTTCTTCTATTCTGAAAAGATTAACAACTTATTGTGAGCAAAGCACACAGCAGGTAACAGATGAAAAGCTTAGTAAGTTTCAGGTATCATTAGTTTTTATAACATTGCCTTCATAGCTCTAATAGTGATATGCTGAAAAGTAGTCTTGATGTGGTTTCCTCATTGAATTGTATCTGTTTTTGCCCCCCAAAACATATCTTCAACTTACAAAGACATGTAGAAATCTTTAAATTCTAGATTTAAAATCAAGTGGCTCTAACTTTGGTTATAAAAATGCTAAAACCAGAGATTTAAAAAAAATAAGCACAGTTAAGAATTAAATTGCAATTGTTAGATTTTCCTGATGTGCTCAATTTCTTGGCAACCTTTATATAAGAACAATTTAGTATAGACTCCTTAAATATAGGAACAGAGCAGTAATTATTGGTCGCCCTTCTCATAGACTACATGGGCAGGTCCGTGGGCCTTAGGCAGTGATTCTGTTGATTCCCTTCTTCCTCAATGTATAGGAAAACCAAGCCCAAAAAAAAAATGCAGTTAAGCACTAAGAATATTTGTGTGAAAGGAGGTAATTGTACAGGTGTTTTGTGGAGATCTGCAAAAATGAAGTCAGGGAGAATGCAAATGTGTACATTCATCAGTAAAGACTGATTTAAAAAACTTTAGAACAGAGTTTCTCAGCCTTGCCACTATTGACAATGGGGGCTTCTTTGCTATGAAGACTGTCTTATGCATTGTTTAGCACATCCCTGGTGTCTGCCCACTAGATGTCAGTAGTACTGCCCACAGTTGCAACAGCCAGATGTCTCCAGACATTGCTCAGTGTACCATCAGGGGGGCAAGATCACTCCCTGTTGAAAAACACAAATTTAGAATAACGTGTAGTATATAACCCACAACTAAATCTTCCTGAAAATTGAAGAACTTTGATTTTTATGTGTATATAGATATGCATACTCATTAGTTTGTCTTCAATTCCCTGTTTTCTGTGATACCTTGATTTTTTCTTTCAATTCTGATAATTTTTAGGAATGTAATACCTGCACTTGGCCTAGGATTTCTATGCTACTCTAAGGATAGTGGCATTTTACACTGTTCTTAAAGCGTAATTTTGAAAACCCCTGTGCTCTTGGAAAAACATGTATTTTCTGGCAGATAAAATCAGTGATGAGATACTTCATTGAATACACTGTGACCTAATAGTATACCTTTCTGGTGTGTGTCATATTAAATACACTAAGTTGAGCATTAAGATAAATAAAATCCCACAGAATTTAATCAGTTACCTTTCTCATGCTAGATTTTCTAAAGAAATCAATTCTGGCTTGTTGGAAATAATATCACCTCCTGAAAGCTATTATCCTGACCTGAGAAGCTTAAAGGAGACATTTGGAGACTCTAAAGAAAGAGTAAGGTGAGCCTGTGTTGTTTGAAAATCCCCCATCCCTTGAGTATACTACATAATAAATATAGTTCTAATTTACTGGAGCTGATCACATTTTAGAGCTAATGAATTCTGGGGTTTTCATTTTTTTTTAATTCTGTGGAGTTTCTGATGAGAGGTTGAGTTTGGTAAATTTAATAATTTTTTTAACTGACTTGCTCTATGATGTTACAACTTTTCTTAAGAGTATATTCAGTATAATTCAATAGTTAGTTCAGGTAGAAATTTCTTATCTGTATGCAACATAAATGACAACTGATTTGATAAAAGTGATGAAGATGATAATACTGTTAGTGCAAAATTACATTGCAGTAATATTAGACAATTGGATTTGTTTCTGAATATCTAAAATTAAAGGACTTAAAAACTTTTATTGTATTGTAATTAAAAACAAAGTAATCTAAGAGATATTGGTGTTAGTTTTGGATTTTCTATAACCAGATAAAAGGAAAAAAATACTGTTTAGAGAAGAAATTTATTATATTTCATGAGTTGTCACAAGACAGATAGGTCCACAGAAGTAAATAATTGTCTCTTGATACATATAATTTCATTTTTAAAAATGTAGGGCTGAATATGATTAAAAAATTCCAGATAGTCTCATTAAATTTGGCTTGTGAGGTATATTCTGGAGAAGTTTAGTATGATTCAAAGCTTTTATATTACTGCGTTTTTTAAAAAACTGGCTTTTGGAACCAATTCCCTTATCCAACATTATTAGTGTGTTTCTGTAAGCCATTAAGAATGCATAAAAGGACTTAATACTGTAAATTTTAATATGATGTTTTGGTTTTTTTAAACATACCATACATATTTATTAATTTCTATCTTTATGGAAAACACAGTCATGGGCACCAGAGCAGTGATCCCCAAAATATAATTTATAAAGCACCAATTCCCAGAGATAGTAAGATGTTACTGAAAAAAGGGGTAAAGAAGTTTAGAAAATATTGGGTTAAAAGTTGTTTTCAACAAATGTATTTACTTCTGGATGTTTTAGTGCCTCTAATATACTAATGTATCTCCAGATGGGGAATATATGTGCCTTCCAAACTTACTTGACACTAGACTCCTTTTTTCCTCAGCATGTCTTGAGGATTAGTGTTTTGGGAATACATTTTGATAAAGGCCTCATTAGAGAAAAGTGAATTCTCTTTCACTCTTTAAATGGATATATTGTGTATATATATATGTATATCTATATGCCTATGTAGATAGATACATATAGTTGTGTGTGTATGTGTATGCATATATAATTTATATAGTCCATATATATAGTATATGTTATAAAATATAGTACATGTAGTATATATAATATAAAACATTATACAGCTAATCTTATTTTTGTAAAAATTGAGTCTGATAATTAACTTATTTTTGGAAATTTGTATTTCAGATGGAGAACAAAGCAAAACCTAGATTATTGTTTTCTAATGATGTATGCTCAGGAAAAGGGCACATATTACATTCAGGTAAGTGTGGTTTTCCTTTAAAGCTTTTAACACTTACAAAGGAAAAATAATACCAAGGGTATATTTTCATTAAAATCGGGAGTTTTGAAAGTATAAGTCAAGCCTTCCAAGACCTATGAGATCCTAACACTAAATTAGGGCAGAAAGGTGTGTCATAGTCACTGAGGGCATGACCTCTGTAGTTCCATTCTCTGGTTTAGCACAACACTAGCTGTCACTTAATGGGATGACAATGGATGGATCACTCCTCACCTCCTTTCTTTTCTCCCATCCCTCCATCTTCTTTCTCATATTCTCACTCTGTTGAAATAAGTAAGAACGTTTAAAAGAACTAAGATTTAATTATTTGGCAAATTTTAAGGATTTCCTTATTTTTTTAGTTGTCTTATGATAAAATAGTTTTTGGTATGCTACAATACATTACATTTATATTGACGATAATAAAACTGACATTTAATTCTAATGGTCCAACTTTTAGCAGCAGTATGACTAAAAAAATAAATATAATGTTATGAGTTTTAAGTTAGCTAAGTAGGCAACAACTTAAATAATTCTAAGAGCTTATTTCTTCCAAATCTCATTCTCCTTGATGACTTAAGCTTAAATTTTGTAATTGGAATTTAATTTCTTTAACCAAAGGTCTTTATTCCTTGTTCAAAATGAAATACCTGGAGAATTATAGCACACCAAGCCTGTCAGGTATTTTTTAGTATAAAAAGTTTATTAGAATCATTTTGATTGGGGGGAAAAAGATGGAGAGTAGGGAGGGCAATGTGGAAACCTCTCACATACATACCAAGGAAGGAAATACCATTAAACCTGAAAATGACCTGAAGACTGCAAAACAGACCACCTACACCTGACGAAGAAGAGAAAACCACACAGAGAAGGATAAAATGGCAGAGCCACAATTGAATGGGACCCAAGCCCTTCCTCCATCCCAGCCCACAGGCGGGAGGAAGAGGAACAGAGCAGGGAGGGGATTGTCACTCAGGAGCTCTGCGCACCTGACCCTGGAGATCTGCTCTGGGAACATGAGTCCACATTGCATTGGTTTCTGGTGGTTAACAGGGCTGGACACCAGGGACAGTTGGAACACTCTGGGAGGCTGAGACTCCAGCCACTTTTGGAGGACAGGCATGCTCTGCCAGTCCCACTGAGACCCAAAACAGAGGTGGCAGATTGAAATATTGGCCAGCAGCAGGAGGAGTGCCAGAGGGGTGAGGCTGGATGGAGCTCTTTCTGCAGGGGAAAGGGTAGGTACACATTAAGTTTCCAATCTTCCCTTGGCCCAACAGGTTGTACACTCATGGGAGCCCTGAATGCCCCATCTGCCTTGCTGGTGGCTCAGCCCTGAGGTGCTTCCCTGCACACTGCCCTCATGCCAGCCCACTCAGCCCATTAGTGTCAGACTTTGCTGCTTGGCAGGCAGTGGGAGGCTTTCTGGGCTTTCTTGGCTCTGTCTCATCCCAATTAGTGAGGTGCCTGCAGAAGCCAGCTCCAAGCATGCTTTCCTCCCCAGGAGGCAGCCAAACCTGGTGCTATATGCCTCACTGCCACCAGGGGGCGCCCACATGGCCTGCCTCCTGACTCACCCCATCCACCCCATTAACCCAGAAGCCCCACCATTGCTGCAGGGCAGGCAGAGGGTAGCCCCATGCACAACGATCCTAGGAGAAGCCACTGCTCTGATCACAAAGGCAAACTGAGGCAAACTACTGAACTGGACTGAGGTAGACCACTGTTGGCAGACAAAAAGGTGGCCCTGCCCATTGCCCATCAACAGCAACTGGGGCTCCACTCCAAAGGAGAATCAGGCACTGGAGAGGAAAGAGTTTTGAGCTTCTGGGCACCATAGGATGCCTTGTTCATAAAGCCATTCCTCTCCGGACCAGTAAGCATAGTAGATCCATTTAATACAAAGGAAGAAACACAGAAACCCTGACAAAATGAGAAGTCAGAGGAATATGTTCTAAACAGAATTACAGAACAAGATACCTGAAAGAAGGCTAAATGAAATGGAGACCACCAATCTTCTTGATAAAGATTTCAAAGTAACAGTCATAAATATGCTCATTGATCTGTAGAAAAGTATTGAAGATCTCAGGGAGGACTTCAACAAAGAGATAGAAGAGCTGAAAAAGCCAATCAGAGCTGAAGAGTACAGTAACTGAAATGAAAAATAAAATGGAGGGAATGAATAATAGATTGCTGCAAGTAGAGGAGACAATCAATGAAATGGAAATTAGAGAACAGGAACACAATGAAGCTAAGTAACAAAGAGAAAAAAAGAAACTCTAGGAATGAAAGAATGGTACAAGAGGTGTGTGACCACTCCAAATGAAACTGTATTTGCATAATAGGGGTACCAGAAGGAGAAGAGAGAGACAAAGGTACAGAGAGTCTGTTTGAAGAAATAATTGTTGAAAACCCAATCTGCTGAAGGAAATAGACACTTAGGTCATGGAAATCAGAGAGCCCATAACAAAAGCACCCCCAGGAAGACAACACCAAGACAAAATAATTAAAATGATGAAGACTAAGGATAAGGAGAGAGTATTGAAAGCAGCCAGAGAGATAAAAAAAAATAATACTTATAAGGGAAACCCCATCAGGCTGTCAGCAGATTTCTCAGCAGAAACTTTAGAGGCCAGAAGGGAGAGGCATGAAATATTTAGTGTATTAAAACAGAAGGACCTTCAATCAAGAATCCTCTGTCTAGCAAGATTATCATTTAAATTTGAAGGAGATATTAAACATTTCCAGATAAATGAAGGCTGAAGGAATTTATAATGACTAAACCAGCATTACAGGATGTGTTACAGGGACATCTGTAGATGGAAATGTTCTTAAGCCTAAGTAGTTTTCACCAGTGAAAATAAGCCCACAGTAAAGGTAGTAGACCAATTATTTACCAAACCAGTACAGAATTAAAAACAAAAGTATTAATAGCAACTATCTACAAAATCAGTCAAGGGGCACACAGAAAGTACAGATTATGATATCTAATACAGAAAATGTGGAGAAGGTAGAAGAAGAAAAAAGTACTTTTAGATTGTGGTTGAAATAGAGCAATCATCAACTCAGTATAGACTGTTGTAGAGTTAGAAAGCTACAGTAACCAAGCAGTACAGTACATGGAAACAAATGAAAATAAAAACTGAACAGTCCAAAATTTGTGGGACACCACAAAAGGTGGTTCTGAGGGAAGTATGTAGCAATACAGGCCTACCTCAAGAAACAAGAACAATCCCAAATAAATAGTCTAGACTCACAATTAAAGAAACTAGAAAAAGAAGAACAAATGAAACCCAAAGTTAGTAGAAGGAGGGACTTAATAAAGATCAAAGCAGAAATAAATAAAAATAAAATAATAGAAAGAAATCAATGAAACCAAGAACTGCTTCTCTGAGAAAATAAACAAAATGGACAAACCCCTAACCAGACTCCGTGAACCTACAGTAACCATAAACCTGAAGCCTATAATAGGTACGCAAAAAATAAAAATGAGAAAGCCAATCACAACACTAAAGAAAACCATCAGATAACAAGAGAAGAGTAGAAGAGAGGAAGAAAGGAACAGGGAGGAACTATAAAAACAACCAGAAAACAAAATGGCAATAAGTACAAACCTATCAATAATTACCTTAAATGTAAATGGACTGAATGTAACAATCAAAAGACATAGAGTGGCAGAATGGATAAAGAAACCAGACTGCCTACAGGAGACTCATTTCAGGCCTAAAGCCACACAGTCTGAAAGTGAAGGGATTGAAAAGGATATTTCATGCAAATAATAGGGAGAAAAAAGCAGGAGTAGCAGTACTTATATCAGACAAAATAGACTTAAAACAAAATAACAGAGACAAAGAAGGGTATTACATAATGATAAAGGGATCAGTCCAACAAGAGGATATAGCCATTATAAATCTATGCACCCAGCAAGGAGTGCCTAAATATGTAAAACAAATACTAAAAATTAAAAGGGAAAATAGATTGCAGCACATTCATTTTAGGAGACTTTTAACACACCACTCACATCAATAGGTCAACCAGACAGAAAATAAATAAGGAAACAGAGACACTGAACAATACACTAGATCAGATGGACTTAACAGATATCTACAGAACATCCTACCCCAAAGCAGCAGGATACACATTTTTCTCAAGAGTACATGAAATGTTCTCCAGAATAGATCATATACTAGGCCTCGAAAAGAGCCTCAGTGAATTAAAAAAGATTGAAAATGTATCAAGCAACTTTTCAGACCACAGTGGTATGAAACTAGAAATAAATTACACACACAAAAAAAGCCTACAAACACATGGAGGCTAAACAACATGCTTCTAAATAATCAATAGCTCAGTGAACAAATTAAAACAGAAATCAAGCAGTACAGTACATGGAAACAAATGAAAATAAAAACTGAACAGTCCAAAATTTGTGGGACACCACAAAAGGTGGTTCTGAAGGAAGTATGTAGCAATACAGGCCTACCTCAAGAAACAAGAACAATCCCAAATAAATAGTCTAGACTCACAAGTAAAGAAACTAGAAAAAGAAGAACAAATGAAACCCAAAGTTAGTAGAAGGAGGGACTTAATAAAGATCAAAGCAGAAATAAATAAAAATAAAATAATAGAAAGAAATCAATGAAACCAAGAACTGCTTCTCTGAGAAAATAAACAAAATGGACAAACCCCTAACCAGACTTCTCAAGAAAAAAAGAGAGTGCACAAATAAAATCAGAAATGAAAAAGGATTCACAATGGATACCACAGAAATACAAAGAATTATTAAAGAATTCTGTGAAAAACTATATGCCAATAAGTTGGACAACCTAGAAGAAATGGACAAATTCCTAGCAAAGCACAACTTTCCAAGACTGACCCAGGAAGAAGCAGAAAATCTGACAGACCAATGACAAATTAACAAAATTGAAAGGGTAATCAAAACACTCCCAACAACAAAATTCCAGGACCAGATGGCTTCACAGCTGAATTCTACCAAACATTTCAAGAAGATCTAATACTCATCCTTTAAAAAATATTCCAAAAAGTAAAAGAGGAGGAAACACTGCCAAACTCATTCATGAGGTGACCATCACTCTAATACCAAAACCAGACAAAATCACCACAAAAAAAAAATAAAATTAGAAACCAATATCCCTGATGAACATAGATGCAGAAATCCTCAACAAAATATTAGCAAACTGAATTCAAAAATAGATCAAAAAGACCATCCATCATGACCAAATGGAATTTATTCCAGGAATGCAAGGATGGTATAATAGTCATAAATCAATCAGTGTGATATAGCACATTAGCAAAAGGAAGGATAAAAACCACATAATCTCAATAGATACTAAAAATAATTTGACAAAATTCAACATCCATTCATGATGAAAACTCTCAACAAAGTGGGTATAGAGTGAACATACCTCAACATAATAAAGGCTGTATTTGACAAACCAACAGCTTACATCATACTTAATTGGTTAAAATCAGGAACAAGACAAGGATGCCCACTCTCACCATATCTATTCAACATAGTACTGGAAGTCCTAGCCACAGCACTCAGACAACACAAAGAGAAAAAAGCATCCACATTGGTAAAGAAGAAGTTAAACTGTTACTGTTTGCAGATGACATGCTATTATACATAGAAAACCCTAAAGACTCCACCAGAGAACTATTAGAACTAATAACTGGATTCAGCAAAGTTGCAGGATACAAAATTAATACATAGAAGTCTGTTGCATTCCTCAATACTAACAATGAACTACCAGTAAGAGAAATCAGGAAAACAGTTCCATTTACAATTGCATCAGAAAGAATAAAATACCTAAGAATAAACTTAAGCAAGGAGGTGATAGACCTGTACTCTGAAAAGTATAAGGCAATCATGAGAGAAATTAAAGCAACTACAAATAAATAGAAATCTGTTCCATGTTCATGGATAGGAAGATATTGTCAAAATGGCCATCCTGCCCAAAGCAATTTACAGATTCAATGCAACCCCTATCAAAATGCCAATGGCATTTTTCAATGAACTAGAATAAATAATTCTAAAATTAATATGGAACCACAAAAGACCCCAAACAGCCAAAGCAATCCTGAGAAAGAAGAACAAAATGGGGGTATTAGACTTCCTGACCTCAAGCTATAATATAAAGCTACAGTAATCAAAACAGTGTGGTACTGGACAAGAACAGACCTATAGATCAATGGAACAGAATATAGAATCCAGATATAAACCTACATATAGTCAATTAATATAAAGGATCCATGAATATACAGTGGAGAAAAGGCTCTTCAATAGCTAGTGTTGGGGAAACTGGACACCTACATTCAAGAGAATGAAACTGGATTACTGTCTAACTCTATACACAAAAGTAGACTCAAAATAGATCAAAGACCTGAATGTAAGACTGAAACCATAAAACTCTTAGAACAAAAGAGGCAAGAATCTCTTGAATATAAGCATGAGTAAATTTTTCCTGGACATATCTCCTCAGGTTAGGGAAAGAAAAAGTGAACAAGTCAGACTATATCAAACTAAAATCTTCTGTACAGCAAAAGACACAATCCGCAGAACAAAAAGGCAACCTGCAGTATGGGAGAAGATATTCATAAATGATTCATCTGATAAGGTGTTGACATCCAAAATATATGAAGAACTCAACACCAAAAAACAAATAACCCCCCCCAAAAAATGGGCAGTGGACCTGGACAGACATTTCTCCAAAGAAGAAATTCAGATAGCCAACCGGCACATGAAAAGATGCTCCACATTGCTAATCATCAGGGGAATACAAATTGAAACCACAATGAGATATCATCTCTCACCGGTTAGAATGGCCACTATCCAAAAGACAAGAAATAACAAGTGTTGGTGAGAATGTGGAGAAAAGGGAACCTTTTTACACTGTTGGTGGGAATGTAAATTAGTGCACCCGCTGTGGAAAGCCGTATGGAGGCTCCTCAAAAAACTAAAAACAGAAATACCATTCAACCCAGTAATTCATTCCACTTCTAGGAATTTTCCTGAAGAAAACAAAATCCCTGATTCGAAAAGATGTATTCACCCCTATTGTTACTGACAAATTATTTAAAATAGCCAAGATATGGAAGCAACGTTAATAGATGAATGAATGAAGAAGAGGTTGTATATTTACACAATAGAATATTATTCATTATAAAAAGGAAAGAAATCCTGCCATTTGCAACAACATGGATGGATCTAGAGGGTATTTTCCTCAGTGAAATAAGCCAGGCAGGGAAAGACAAATGCCATATGATTTCCTTTATTTGTGGAATATAAAAACAAAGCAAAACAAAATGAACAAAATAGCAGTAGACTCACAGACACTGAGAAGTGACTGGTGGTTACCATGGGGAAGGGGTTAGGGGAGGGGGAGGGGAATAAAGGGGCACAAAAATTCTCAGTCATAATAAAGTTGGTCACAGGAATAGTAGTGCAGCATGGAGAATATAGCCATGATTTTGTAACATCTTCCTATGTAGACGGATAGTAACTGCACTAGTGGGAGTAAAGATTTAATAATATGGGTAATTGTTGAATCACTGTCTTGTATATTTAAAACCAACATAAGATTGCATATCAATGATACTTAAATTTTTAAAAAAATGTTTATTAGATCCTTTCCTGGGAGGACGTTTTGGCAAGACTGGCAAGAAGAAGTTCTGGGTCCCTGAATCAGAAAGGAAATGTTGGGCAGCTGCTGACAGAGGTTGGGGAGGGGTGGGAAGAAGGACAAAACCCTGGCATCACTTGGGAAGACGGGCTTGTGGAGGACGGACAGTTTCCTTTGATCTTCCTACTTTGAGCCAACTGCCTTCAAATGAAACCTTTCCTTGGTTCACAGGATGGAAAATGTAAATAATGATAGATAAAGAGGTACAAACTTCCGTTATAAAATTAATAAGTCATGGGGATGAAAAGTACAGCATAGGGAATACCGTCAGTAGTATTGCAATATTCTTGTATGGTGACAAATGGTAACTAGACTTACCATGGTGGGCATTTAGTAATGTTTATAATGTCAAATCACTATGTTGTACACCTGAAATGAATATATTTTGTTGACTATATACTTTAATAAAAATTTTTTAAAAAATGATAGTGTCAGATTATAACATATATAACAGTATGCAACCTTTGTGCATATAAAAAGACTGTATCCTAAATTTAGATAGTACATTTCCTTTACCTAATGGAAGTCTTACTTTAATTTCATTAAAATAATAATTTCAAAACACTTGATTTTAACATATCCTAAATATTATTGTAGTTGAACCTTGCTGTTGTTCTCTGGCCAATATATAAATGTTTGCATTATGGTCAATAACTTTATAGAGAGAATTTAAAAGTGTAGTTACATTGTTTTTAAAGTTTGTTTTAAATTTCTTTTCAAGGAAAGAATGCAACCTTAAGGCTTTTCTTGTGGAATATGGGAAAAATTAAATATTTAGGATATTAAGGAAAAAATGGAGTAAGAAAGAGGATGGTAAGGAAAACTTCCCTAAGCAGGGTCAGTATATAAGTATATTATAATAATAGCAGCAGGTGTGAGCGAACATTTATTCCATGCTTACCATGTGTCAGGCATTGTTCTTTACGATGTATGCTTTACATATATTAGCTCTTTTAAAACACCCCTTTATTTTTTTTACAAAAACAGGATCATACTGTGCATCCTGTCTTATAGTCTGTTTTGCTGTCACTTAAAATATTACAGAGACTTTTATATGCCATTAATTACAGATTGCTATAATTTTAATCACTTAGAGTACCATTACTCTGATATAATAATGACCTTATTCTTGGTCATTTAGATTGTTTCCAACTTTTCAGCTACTTCAAAGATGAATCCAATGAACATTCTTCAAATTACTCTATCTGCCCAAAAATTATGCATCAGAAAGGAGGGAATTACTTTTCATTTAAGTCTTTACATAATCTAATCTGTAATTCTCTTAGAGTTTATTTAGATCTGCAAAGTATTGGTGGGAAAAATACATTAGCCTGAAAAGTCCTCAGTTTAATTCTAGTTTTGCATGTTTGTGAAGGATAGAAATTGCCTGGCAAAATTTGGGGAAAATTAGGGTGAGGGGCAAAGGAGCAAAGTCATTTAACCCAGACTTCATGATTTTCCTAGGGATGTGACTTCACAGCTGCATATGTTGGGAGTGTATCCTGCCCAAGATTTTTAAACAGCACTTTTAAAAAGGCAGAACAGTCAGAGGTTAGTCTGGTCATCACAGATACACTCCTAAAGGGAAGAAAAAATGCCAGCTATCCTGGTGTTAGGTTTATGGCTTCGACTGACAGTCCCAGTGACAGCATTGTAGTTTCATAAAGTGCTATGTCACAAGTGACTTGAAATTGAAGACAGTGTCTTCTGAAAAGCTGCTCAATGATTGAGGAGCTTCACAGGTGGTCCTGTGTAGTTCTTACTGTGCCATATATCAAGGCCTACACGATGTCTGGCTGTCGTACTGTTAGTGAGGCTGATGTTAATCATTGGGTTTAATGGTGTCAGTCTCATCTCTCCTTTATAAAGCTCCCCAGCAGCCACTCCTCCCATGGTTTCAGCATCCATTGATTATTTTCCCCCAAATGAATTCATTCCCTAGAGGTTGCCAAGGGGTAATTTTTCAATTTGGTAATTTCTAATGTTCTTATAAGCTGAGTTCTTCTATAAAGAAACCTTAACTATTTGGTAGGTCACAAAAGAAAGGCAAAATAAATGCTTGATTGCTTTCTTTTTTTTAATTTTTAAAGTTCACACCTTAGCAATCTCCAGCTGTCCTGGTATTAGGTTTTTTTAAAGTATTGTCATGCCTTTTTTTTATTTTTTATTTTTTTTAGTGCTTGCTTTAAATCAATTTTTATTAATACGATCTGGAGGTAGAAAAATATTTTTCATTTACACACTTGGACACACAAACATACAGATTGAGACTAATGATACAGTGAGAGGACAGACAGAGCTCCTGGTGTGAGCCAGGAGGGGCCAAGAGAGCCCCTGTCATGCCATTTTTAAAGTATTGTCATGAACTCTTGGATTCTTAAAAAATATTGATTTGTCGCAGTCCTTGCAATCATTAGTCATACTGATGTTCACCTTGGTACATCACAAACCAGTGGAATCTCTTCAGATTGGCTCTTGTATTCTTTCCATGGAAGTCCAGTTTCTTTGATCACTTCTTTGCCAACTGGCACATCTTGTTCATTTCTTATCTGAGACCTGGAATCAGCCATTTCTCTAAGGAGCTCTGTTTCTTTTAGTGCACATGGTATTTAGGACCATCTGGGTGCTTACATGTTCTTTGCTATTGTGGTGTCATTGCTTCTAGAACTTATAGCAAGGAAAAGAGCATTTTATTTTTTGGAGAGAAAGTATTGCAAGTTTATATAGATATTTTCAGTTCAACTTACAATTACAGAACTTTTTCTTTTTTGAATTTATACATGTGTTTCTTTTCTCTTAAAAGTCTTGGGTTTTAATAACAATCCTTTTATTCTGTAGTATATCTAAAATGGTGAAAATAAGAATACCAATATCACTACTAGCAATTAGACAGCTGAATGCAAATTAAATTTTCTTTGTCCTTTACCGCCTGCACCCAGACTATATTGTGATATAAATATATAGTCAAATTCTGTGTTTGAAAGGCATTTGAAGTAATTCTTTATACTGTGTGACCTTGCTGCCAACTTGATATGAAACTAGGTTCAATTGTTTCAGTTTATAGGATATTTTTCCTTTTTAGTTGTAAAAAAAAAAAATTACAATCCAAAATCAAAACTTAAATAAAATAAGATACATTCACAGAAGTCTAACTTTTATCTGTGTCCCTTTCACCCTGTATCCTCTCTTCCCCATGGTAACCACCATTTCATTTTGGTCTCTTCTTGTACTTTTTAAACATTAAGCAAAATATATAATATATAATAATTATATAAAGATAGTATTAATGGCTAAAATTTGGGAACAACCCAAATGTTCTTTAGCAGGTGAATGAACAAATGGTGGTATATCCATACCATGGAATAATACTAAGTAATGAAAATAAACAAACTATTGATAAACACAACATCTTGTATCTCACGGGAATTATGCTGAGTTTAAAAAGCCAATCATGAAAGGTTGCATACTGTATGATTCCATTTATATAACATTCTTCAAATGACAAAATTACCGAGATGGAGAACAGACTACTGGTTACCAAAGGCTAGAAAGGGCGGTTGGGCAGGAAGATGGCTGTGGATGAGGAGGGTAGCATGAAGCATCCTCACGCTGGGACTGGTCTGTCTCCTACCTGTGGTGGTAGCTATACAGTGAGATAAAGTTGCATGAAATTAAATACACACATCCCACACACACAACCCCATGCATGTAAAGCTGATGACATTTGAATAAGGTCGATGAATGGTATCAAAGTCAGTTTGCAGGTTGTACTGTGCTGTTATAGTACATGTTGTATTGGGGGAAACTGGATGAAGGGTGTTTGGGATCTCTCTGTATTTCTTACCACTACATATGAATCAGCAATTATCTTAATATTTTTTAAAAGTGAAGTTTTTTGATGAGATGTGAGAGTGGAACAAAGCAATTTTTCTAATTTAATATTAAAAATGTTAATTTATGTATGGTAACCAAAATTTTACCAAATTTTAATAGGCATTTGACTATTTCATCTCTATCTCTATATATTTAAATTAGCCCCTAACTTTTTTTTAAATTTACTTTTTGGAAAAATTTGGAATTGCCTGATAATAGGGATCTCCTTTCCTGTGGGCTATACAGTAAATGTTTAGGTTTGAAGGTGTAGGCATCTCTTCTTCCAGAAAGGAAGGTTAGGTGCCAGCATAGCTGTATGTTTTGTCTAGTTTCCTTCCAGCTCCCCTAAAGCTCTGAGAGCATAAAATACATCTTGTTTATCCACTGATCTATTCCTGGGGTTTAATACTATGTCTCGAACACAATAGAAGCTCAACAAATATTTGGTGAGTCAATAACATATCTTTCCACATACTACTACTATTTCTTCACAGATAGGAAGAAGATAGCTTGTAGGATTCAAATCCATGAAAAATCTAAATACTAACAAAAGGAAAATTACTTAACAGGTAACTAGAAATGATTACATAAGATTAGGAAAAGGGAAACTTTTCTTAAGATACTAAAATCATTTTGTGACTTCAAAATGTTAAGAAGGGAGATTGTGCAGAAAAGTCTGCATATACTCATGGTCCCTGGTCTCTGTCAGTTCCCTGTTGAACTGGTAAAAATCCCAAGTGTAGATAACACATGGTGCTGGCAGAGCATGAGGCTAATTGGCACTCTGAATTGCTACAGCTTCTTGAGTACTGTGGAGATATCTCTTAAAATACAAAAACAGAACTCATGGAAGTCTATCCTACAGAAATGAACAACACTAATATGTAAGTATATTTATTGCAGCACTGTTTGCATTGAGTAAAAACAAGAAACAACCTGGATGTCTGTCTGTGAGCAGGGAAGAATTGAATGAATTATTCATTGATACTATGGAATGTTATGCATCTATTTAAAGGATGTTTTAAATAAATATTCATATGGAAAGATATTCATAATATATTAAGAGAAGAAAGTCAGTTTTATAATATCCCTTTTTTATAAAAATATAAATATGGATGGAAAGTTTAAGTAGATGTGGGTATATATGTGTTCTAGGTTTATACACAAGATGTTGAGTGGATGCACACCCAACTTTTAACATTGGTCACCTCACCTAGCAGGGTGGAAGGCGGAAAAGGAAAGCTGCTAGCTTTTTGTTTGACTTTCTCTTTGACTTGTATTATGTGAAAAGCAAAATAAATTTAAAGGTCTACAAGAATTCTTTCCTTTTGAAAAGAAAAAACCATATTGTACAATCATGTTGGTCACTATGAAAGGGCCAACAAGGATTGACTCACTGAGTGATGCTGCGGGAAGGGAGCAGGTTAGTTGGCTTGCTGTGTGCATCTTCCATTTGACTTTCCTCATTTTCTTTTAATAAGATTTATTTTTATATTTTTATCATTTTTGACATTTGACGTTATCTTGATTTTCATTATAAAGGTGTGCTTGAGTTTTTGCATAATTATGTCCTTCTGCCTAAATCTTTCCTTTCCCTTCTGACAATATTAATATGATTGTTCAACTTTCTTTAGCTTGAAGATGATATTATTGTCAAACAGAATTACTTTAACACTATAAAAAATTTTGCACTTCAACTTTCTTCTGAGGAATGGATGATACTAGAGTTTTCCCAGCTGGGCTTCATTGGTAAGAAAGTGTCAGCTTTGTCTGCTTTTTGGAAAGAACTGTGACTCTTAGAACTTTTTTACTTTAAAGTTGTCCTTTTTCTCTGGAAATGGAGTGCTTTTGAGGAAATTTAACTTAGGTGAACTGCCATGTATGAAATGATGAAAGTCAGTCCATAGGAGTTGAAGACTTAAGACTAATATTTACTCTGGAATTCTACATGGCAGCCCTACTGGCTTCTTGTATATACACACAGCCAACTGTCGTCCCTCGTGAGCATGCCCGGGGTCTTCTCTGATGGTCTCCAGTTCCTCATTAATGGCTCAGTGCTTTTGCGGGATTGGGGTTCTTTGCAAAAGAATGCCACACTGTTTTCTAATATGAATTTCTGATATTTGATATAGTATATGAAATTTTTGTTCAATGATTAATTTGTGTTGATTTGTTGCTTCCATTGACTAGTCAGGGTGCTCATTTAAAAAGTTGTTTCATTGAAATACCTAAATTTTGCAACATATTTGTTTTAAAACTGAAGAATTGAAGGACATTTGTATGTTTTAAAAAACACCCAGAGGATAACATTTCACTTCCTCCAGTACTTTAAAACTAATACTAAGAGCATGGGACTTTGGCCTTGTTGTCATTTATCTCAAAACTTAAGAGTCAGAAAACATCTTTACTTGTGAAAATTCCAGTACGACAGAATTAGGAGTTCTTGTTTTTTGTATTTATCAATTTAATTAAAAAATATTTTACCTAAACCTCTGAAGTTCCTTTTTTTATGGGAAGAATCTTAGTAAGATATAAAGGAACAATCTCTGACTTGCTTCTTGAATCCTTGGAGGCAGTAGTTGCATGATAGATTTTGTAATAGAGAAAGTCAGGAAATCAGTACTTCTTTTTATACCCAGGTGACATCCACAATGTTTAGCTAAAGCAAATTTGTTTGTTTTTGACAAGACAAGTGGGGAAATTACTTATAATGATTTATAGTTGAAAGCACATGCTTTAGTGTATTTCTTGTCCATTTTGATCCTTGGTTTCTTTACTGCACCTATTGACTGATAATATCTTTTCAGGTAAAATGTTCCAAGCACCAGACCTCACTCTGATTGTAGAGTTCATATTTATGTTCTATAAAGAGAAACCTATTGACTGGCTCTTAGACCATATTCTCTGGGTGAAAGTCTGCAACCCTGAAAAAGATGCAGTAAGTGAATTTCTTATGAGGATGGAAGAGGCTTCTTTTCTACACTTCATGAAAGTGACTTTTGGGGAGCCAGATTTTGTAAATGAAGAGTTAAACAGATGGCTAAAAGAAAACAGTGTTTCCACTTAACATTTCACTTTCTTTCTTGAACTGAGGAAAGTTCCTGCATTATATGAGGGACTTTTAAATAAGAGTGGAAAGTCCTGTAAATCAGTGAAGCCCACCTTTTTTTAAATTGCTGATAGATGTTTATAGCATTTTTAGGCTCTGCTATAGATGTTGAACATATCTGTCCTATGTGGGGTATTGTTTCAGTTTTCTTCATATTCTCCTGTCAGCTTTCTTTTTTTAAATACTTTGGCAACAATAGGAGACCTCAGCACATCTGGGAATAAGGAATAATATAGAAGTAATGTTTTATACCACAGCAATGGCAAGTCAAAAAAGTGCCTTTCAGTGTATCACTTGTAAGAAACCTATCTTCCTATTAATGTGCTGCCCTCTGGGTGGCGGATGGCAGTGACAGGTAACTAAGTGAACAACGATTTTTGCTTTGATTGTTACATCCATAGAAATCTTATTGTAAAAGTTATTAGATACGTTTTCCTTGTCCAGTTTGAGTCGTACCTCTGGGAAAAAAAACCCAAATATTTATTTATCTGGTGTAAACATAAATAAAATATGAATGTATACATTCTTAAAAATGAAAAGTCAGTTTTGATGTATAATAACAAGGAAATATTTATTATAAGCACATGTCATTATAGGGTTGATCGAACATTCTAACAAGCACTTAATGTGACTTCATGACCTTGTATTCCCTAGAATAGTTTGATCCTGCCCATTAGTTTTTAGGATGCTAAAAATACTTTAAATCATCTATAAATTTTAGTGCACAACCCTTTGGACAGCTTGATCTATTCTTTCACTCTTCCTTAGGCCATGTTTTTCTGAGGCCTAGGGGTCTTCAGTTGCTTCCACTAGGATGGCCTCTGGAACAGTATCTCTTTGACAGTGGTCTGAGAAACCCTTCAGCGCAGTCACACTTTCTTCCAAAGGTTTTTTAGACTGGCTTTGACTCTTTAGACCCGACTGTGTCCTGTTGAGTGATGGGCTCTGTCTCAGGCGGGGGCTGTCTGCACTGCCCTCGCTCTGTCTGCTCCACCTTCCCTTCTCTCCCTCCCTTTGTTCTTCCCCTTTACTCTCCCAACCCTTCCTTCTCCCTTTCTCACACTCTTCAACTTCTCACTTACTGAGTACTTGAATTTGTGTAAATAAACCATTTCACCTCTCTTCTAGTGTTAGTAATAATGCTAATGAAGTAATGCCTCAAAGAGGCATAAATACATATGACTAGGAATTATTATGAGGTGAAGTTGGATTTTTTAAAATATTCTTCTAATGGACTTCTAATTTTTCAGATGAGAACAAGGTTTCACTTTATATTGTTACATTAACCTGATTTTTTTTTTATATTTAGAAACATTGTGATAGACAGAAAGCAAATCTGCGCATTCGCTTCAGACCTTCCCTTTTCCAACATGTTGGTCTGCATTCTTCACTCACAGGAAAAATTCAGAAACTCACGGTTGGTGACTTGATCTGATTTTGTCATGCACATACAATTTGTTTTTTATTGTATACTCATTGCTCTTCTTACATATGAACAAGTTATATATTGTTTAATAGCATATATGTCTTTCCTTCTAGGATAAAGATTACATGAAACCATTACTTCTTAAAATACATGTAAACCCACCAGCAGAGGTATCTACTTCTTTGAAGGTCTACCAAGGACATACACTGGAGAAAACTTACATGGGGGAGGATTTCTTCTGGGCTATAACCCCGATAGCTGGAGACTACATCTTGTTTAAATTTGATAAGCCAGTCAATGTAGAAAGGTTGGTGATGATTGAAATTTATTCTGTCTCATACTTCAGACTGCTTATTCATACTGTGATTTATGGTGGAACTTTTTCATGTATAACAGATATGAACAGACAGAAGGTCCCAAATGTTGGGTTATAAAGCCCATTTGCTCCAGCTCAGTAATAAAATGTGTTCTGTTCAGATACACTGTCAGCATGTAGCATGTTTGAAAAAAATTCTATTGGTATTTCTGAATGTATATTTAGTATAGTTTTTAAATACTTTTATGTAGCATTCTCCCCCAAAATCTCAAATTAGTTTTCATATCCTAGCATATCTGTTAAGATTAGGGAAAGTAGTTGATTACCCATGGTTTTGGTTGAAATGATAAATTTGACAGATCACCACTATTTCTAGTCAGTGGTTTTGCAAATGTTCATTGTTTTTTAGTACACTGTAGAGGAATTCATGACCTTTTTATATGTTTTCAGCATTTATGCTCATTTTATAAATCTTAGGACTTTTTCTCTCTGTTTTTACTTAGCAGTCATGATTCCTTAAACCTGTCCTCACTGTTGGGTATGTTCCTCAGACTGTCTGTGGTATAGGTAAATGTAATCCACAGAATAGAATATATTTTTCCACCTTGTAGCATTATTATATTATATCTTCTTGTATGAAGGCTATTTGGTTTTTAGAATCTGCCAAAAGTCATTTGGAATAATAATTCTATTTAAGGTGGTCAAAACAATCCATAGCTACAGTAACATAACTTGCTTTTGTTATTCTAAACTGATTCTAAAGAGCAATTTTAACTGTAAAAGTTTAAGCAATGGGAATATCACTGGAAAAACACATAAAAATAATTTAGAGTAATATTTTACACTTATATGAGTATATAATTTTGGTTATTTAATGTTCTTTTTCTTTTTGCTATTATTAATGTACAATTAGATGAGCAATATTATGGTTACTAGACTCCCCCTATTATCAAGTCCCCACCACATATCCCATTACAGTCACTGTCTATCAGCATAGTAAGATGCTAAAGAACCACTTCTTGTCTTCTCTGTGTTATACTGCCTTCCCCGTATTACACCCCCCTGCTACATTATGTATTCTAATCATAATACCCCTTTCCCCCCCTTATCCCTCCCTTCCCACCCATCCTCCCCAGTTCCTTTCCCTTTGGTAACTGTCAGTCCATTCTTGGGTTCTGTGAGTCTGTTGCTGTTTTCCTCCTTCAGTTTTTTCTTTGTGCTTATACTCCACAGATGAGTGAAATCACTTGATACTTGTCTTTCTCTGCCTGGCTTATTTCACTGAGCATAATACCCTCTAGCACCATCCATGTTGTTACAAGTGGTAGGATTTGTTTTCTTCTTATGGCTGAATAATATTCCATGGTGTATATGTACCACATCTTCTTTATCCATTCATCTACTGATGGACACTTAGGTTGATTCCATTTCTTGGCTATTATAAATAGTGCTGTGATAAATATAGAGGTGCATCTGTCTTTTTCAAACTGGGCTGCTGCATTCTTAGGGTAAATTCCTAGGAGTGGAATTCCTGGGTCCAATGGTATTTGTATTTTTAGTTTTTTGAGGAACCTCCATACTGCTTTCCACAATGGTTGAACTAGTTTACATTCCCACCAGCAGTGTAGGAGGTTCCCCTTACTCCACATCCTCGCCAACATTTGTTGTTGTTTGTCTTTTGGATGTTGGTGATCCTAACTGGTGTGATGTGATACCTCATTGTGGTTTTAATTTGCATTTCTCTGATGATCAGTGATATGGAGCATCTTTTCATGTGCCTGTTGGCCATCTGAATTTCTTTGGAGAAGTGTCTGTTCAGATCCTCTGCCCATTTTTTAATTGGCTTATTTGCTTTTTGTTTGTTGAGGTGTGTGAGCTCTTTATATAATTTGGATGTCAACCCCTTATCCTATATGTCATTTGTGAATATATTCTCCCATACTAGGATGTCTTTTTGTTCTATTGATGGTGTCCTTTGCTATACAGAAGCTTTTCAACTTGATATAGTCCCACTTGTTCATTTTTTCTTTTGTTTCCCTTGCCCAGGGAGATATGTTCATGAAGATGTTGCTCATGTTTATGTCCAAGAGATTTTTGCCTATGTTTTTTTCTAAGAGTTTTATGGTTTCATGGCTTACATTTAGGTCTTTGATCCACTTTGAGTTTACTTTTGTGTATGGGGTTAGACAGTGATCCAGTTTCATTCTCTTACATGTAGCTGTCCAGTTTTGCCAACACCAGCTGTTGAAGAGGCTGTCATTTCCCCATTGTATGTCCATGGCTCCTTTATTGTATATTAATTGACCATATAGGCTTGGGTTTATATCTGGCCTCTCTAGTCTGTTCCATTGGTGTATGGGTCTATTCTTGTGCCAGTACCAAATTTTCTTGATTACTGTGGCTTTATAGTAGAGCTTGAGGTCAGGGAGCGTTATTCCCCCCACTTTATTTTTCCTTCTCAGGATTGCTTTGGCTATTCAGGGTCTTTTGTGGTTCCATATGAATTTTAGAACTATTTACTCTAGTTCATTGAAGAATGCTGTTAGTATTTTGATAGGGATTGCATTGAATCTGTAGATTGCTTTAGGTAGGATGTTCATTTTGACAATATTAATTCTTCCTATCCATGAGCATGGGGTGTGTTTCCATTTATTGGTTTCTCTTTGATTTCTCTCATGAGTGTCTTGTAGTTTTCAGAGTATATAAGTCTTTCACTTTCTTGGTTAGGTTTATTCCTAGGTATTTTATTCTCTTTGATGCAATTGTGAATGGATTTGTTTTCCTGATTTCTCTTTCTGCTAATTCACCTTTAGTGTATAGAAATGCCACAGATTTCTATATATTAATTTTGTATCCCGCAACTTTACTGAATTCAGATATTCTAGTACTTTTGGAGTGGATTCTGTAGGGTTTTTTATGTACAATATCATATCATCTGCAAACAGGGACAGTTTGACCTCTTCCTTACCAATCTGTATGCCTTTTATTTCTTTGTTTTGTCTAATTGCCATGGCTAGGACCTCCAGTACTATGTTGAATAACAGTGGGGAGAGTGGGCATCCTTGTCTTGTTCCCAATCTTAAAGGAAAAGCTTTCAGTCTCTTGCTGTTAAGTATGATGTTGGCTGTGGGTTTGTCGTATATGGCTTATTATGTTGAGGTACTTGCCCTCTATATGTGTTTTGTTGAGAGTTTTTATCATGAATGGATGTTGAATTTTGTCTAATGCTTTTTCATCATCTATGGAGATGATCATGTTGTTTTTGTCCTTCTTTTTGTTGATGTGGTTGATGATGTTGATGAGTTTTTGAATGTTGTGCCATCCTTGCATCCCTGGGATGAATCCCACTTGGTCATGGTGTATGATCCTCTTGATGTATTTTTGAGTTCAGTTTGCTAATATTTTGTTGAGTATTTTTGCATCTATGTTCATCAGAGATATTGGTCTGTAATTTACTTTTTTGTGGTGTCTTTGCCTGGTTTTGGTATTAGAGTGATGCTGGCCTTGTGGAATGAGTTTGGGAGTACTCTCTCCTCTTCTACTTTTTGGAAAACTTTAAGGAGGAAGGGCATTAGGTCTTCACTAAATGTTTGATAAATTTTAGCAGTGAAACCATCTGGTCCGGGGGTTTTGTTCTTAGGTAGTTTTTTTATTACCAGTGCAATTTCTTTGCAGGTAATTGGCCTATTCAGATTATTTGTTTCTTCCTGGGTCAGCCTTGGAAGGTTGTATTTTTCTAGAAAGTTGTCCATTTCTTTTAGGTTATCCAGTTTGTCAGCCTATAGTTTTTCATAGTATTCTCTCATAATTCTTTGTATTTCTGTGGTGTCTGTAGTGATTTTTCCTTTCTCATCTCTGATTCTGTTTATGAGTGTAGACCCTCTTTTTTTCTTGCTAAATCTTGCTAGGGGTTTATCTATTTTGTTTATTTTCTTGAAGAACCAGCTCCTGCTTTCATTGATTCTTTCTGTTGTTTTATTCTTTTCAATTTTAATTATTTCTGCTTTAATCTCTATTATGTCCCTCCTTCTACTGACTTTGAGCTATGTTGAATAAAAGTGGGGAGAGTGGGCATCCTTATCTTCTTCCCAATCTTAAAGGAAATGTCATTTATGAATATATTTTCCCATACTGTAGGATGTCTTTTTTGTCGTTTGTTCTTCATTTTCTAGTTTCGTTAATTGTGAGTTTAGACTGTTCCCTTGGGATTGTTCTTGTTTCCTGAGGTAGGCCTGTATTGCAATATATTTCCCTCTTAGCACAGCCTTTGCGTCCCACAGATTTTGCAGTGTTGAATTATTGTTGTCATTTGTCTCCATATATTGCTTGATTTCTCTTTTTATTTGGTCATTGATCCATTGGTTATTTAGGAGCATGTTATTAAGCCTCCATGTGTTTGTGGGCTTTTTCACTTCCTTTGAGTAATTTATTTCTAGTTTCATACTTTGTGATATGAGAAGCTGGTTGGTACAATTTCAATCTTTTTGAATTTATTGAGGCTCTTTTTGTGGCCGAGTATATGATGTATTCTTGAAAATGTTCCATGTGCACTTGAGAAGAATGTGTATCCTGTTGTTTTGGATGGAGTGTTCTGTAGATATCTGTTAGGTCCATCTGTTCTACTATGTTGTTCAGTGCCTCTGTCTCTTTATTTATTTTCTGTCTGGTTGATCTGTCCTTTGGAGTGAGTGGTGTGTTGAAGTCTCCCAAAATAAATGCATTGCATTCTGTTTCCCCCTTTAATTCTGTTAATATTGGTTTCACATTTGTAGGAGATCCTGTGTTGGGTGCATAGATATTAATAACATTTATGTCCTCTTGTTGGTCTGAATCCTTTATCATTATGTAATGTCCTTCTTTGTCTCCTGTGACTTTCTTTGTTTTGAAGTCTATTTTATCTTATACAAGTACTGAAACCTCTGCTTTTTTCTCCATATTATTTGCATGAAATATCTTTCTCCATCCCTTTACTTTCAGTCTGTATATGTCTTTGGGTTTGAAGTGAGTCTCTTGTAGGCAGTATATAGATGGGTCTTGTTTTTTTATCCATTCAAGTGACTCTACGTCTTTTGATTGGTGCATTCAGACCATTTACATTTAGGGTGATTATTGGTAGGTTATGCACTTATTGCCATTGCAGGCTTTAGATTTGTGGCTACCAAAGGTTCAAGGATAATTTCCTTACTATCTAACAGTCTAATTTAACTCACTTCATATGCTATTAGAAATACAACTTAATGATTCTTTTTTTTTCCTTTTTTTCTTCCTCCTCCATTCTTTATATGTTATGAATCATATTCTGTACTCTTTGTCTATCCCTTGGGTGACATCTATTTAGTTTTAGGAATACTTCCATCTATAGCAGTCCCTCCAAAATGCACTGTAGCGGTGGTTTGTGGGAGGTAAATTCTCTCAGATTTTGCTTATCTTGAAATTTTTAAATCCCTCCTTCAAATTTAAATGATAACCTTGCCTAGTAGAGTATTCTTGGTTTGAGTCCCTTCTGCTTCATTGCATTAAATGTATCATGCCACTCTCTGGCCTGTAAAGTTTCTGTTGAGAAGTCTGATGATAGCCTGATGGGTTTTCCTTTGTATGTGATCCTTTTTTTCTCTCTAGCTGCTTTTATAAGTCTGTCTTTATCCTTGATCTTTGCCATTTTAATTATATGTCTTGATGTTGTCTTCCTTGGGTCCCTTGTGTTGGGAGATCTGTCCATCTTGATGGCTTGAGAGACTATCACCTTCCCCAGATTGGGGAAGTTTTCAGCAGTTACTTGCTCAATGACACTTTCTATCCCTTTTTCTCTCTTTTCTTCTTCTGGTACCCGTATAATGCGAATATTTTTCCATTTGGATTGGTCACACAGTTCTCTCAATATTCTTTCATACTTAGAGATCCTTTTTTCTTTCTGTGCCTCAGCTTCTTTGTATTCCTTTTCTCTAATTTCTATTCCATTTACCTTCTCTTCTACTACCTCTAATCTGCTTTTAAATCCCTCCATTGTATGTTCCATTTCAGATATGGAATTTCTTAATGATTGAATCTGTGTCTTAAATTTGTTCCTGAGTTCTTGAATATTTTTCTGTACCTCCATAAGCATGTTTATGATTTTTATTTTGAACTCTCTTTCAGGAAGATTGGTGAGTTCCGTTTCATTTGGCCCATTTTGTGGGGTTTGTGAGATTTTGGTGTGAACCATGTTCTTTTGACATTTCATATCTCTGTGTGTGCCCACTAGTGCCCAGAAGCTCCAGTCTCTGGAGCTGCTTAGCCCCTAGAGTGAGGTTGGGGGCCGTAGGGGAGTGGCACTGGTGCCTGGGGGAGGAAATATCTGTTTCCTGATTCCCATCTGTGCTGCCTGTCTTCTGTATCAGCCATTGGGCTGAGTACACAGGTATAAGCCTCTGTGCTTGGCATCTCTAGCTGTTGTAGGTGGGGTCTCCCTCTGGCTGGCCTGATGCCAGAGCAGTAACTTCCAGTTTGTCAGCTGGTGCTGGCAGGCCAGGAGGAAGGTGCGGCAGGCCGCATGTCCCAGTGAGGGCGGCCTCAGAGCTGAGTAGGCAGCCAGGGGGATGGGGCACCTGAAGCTTCCCAAAGTTCTCAACTTGCTGGGCAAAGCACGTCCAGACAACCTTGTCCCCCTGTCCCTTCTCCCATGCAGGAAGCTCCGTGGAAACCCTGCCCCTTCAGCAGCCCTCTTGCTGCTAGGGAGCTTGTCATACTGCCTGCCTTTCCCTTGTCCCAGAGCGGCCGGGTGTGGATCCCATCCTCCAGAAACGGCTAGAATCTGTCTCTCAAGCACTCCTCCTGTCCCATCTCCTCATCCTCCAGAGCACCACACAATGTAGGTTTCTGCTTGCAAAGCAGAGCCCTGGGGCCTGGTGTTCAGCAGTCCCAGGCCTCCACCCTCTCCCTGCTCCATTTCTCTTCCTCCTGCTGGTGAGCTGGGGTGGGGGAAGGGCTCAGGTCCCGCCGGATCAAGGCCCTGTTTTGTGAGGTCTGCTCTGTTCATGAGGCAGTCTGGTGCAGCCTTCTTTCCTGTTGCTGTCTTAGGGCTAGTTGTATTAACTATATTTTCATACTATCTGTGGTTTTGGGAGGAGTTCTCTGTCTCAGCTCTCATGTCTCCATCTTGAATCTTAATGTTCATTTTTATAGTGTATAATGGCACTCTGCACTTTGTTTACTACATTTAAGAGTCATCATAGAATTAGAAACAACAGTTTTCTTCCTCCTCATGAACAAGAGCCCCAAACAACATCTAGTGGTTTGTTTTCAGCAAATGAAAATAATTTCATGAGAGAAGCTTCTAAAGAGCACTCGCCTTTTAAAGATCAAATTTTTAAACAATTACATTTACAACAAACCTCTGTAAAATAATATTTACATGCCCCTACTGAATGTACATTTCTAGTAAAACACAGTTCTTCTAAAATCATAGTGCATGTGAATTTGCTTAGACTTCATAGATTGCCCCACCCTTCTTAAGACAGAGAAAAGGCATCACTTTTTTGTCTCCACAGTAACTTATTTACTGAAAGGGGAAAAAGCAGAAGTTGTGATTATCTATACAGAAATGAAGTGTTAGGAAGAATATTCTCTGACTTAGGAATATATGTTAGAAAGATATATATATTCATTATACAAAAATTTTAAAGTATGAAGAATAAGGAAAAAAATCATAACCCCAAGGACAACCTTGTGTCCTTGACACACTTTTTTCTTAGTAGTTCTGTTCATTTTCTACTTTGAGGTCTGTGTGTAATTGATCTTACGTTTTCAGTTATACTTTGTCTTCAGTGACTGATAAACATTTTAACTACTACACAGTATTCCATTGCAAAGTTCTTAGGTTAAACTTTTCTGGTGTTCCTGAGTTTTTCACTATAAATAATCACATAGTGAACATCTCTGAATCAGTCTGTTTAAACTCCAAATTATATCCATGGGCTCTTTTTCACTCTGTTCTGTATTTCTGCATCTGTAGCTGAGATACTGAATGGCCCATGGTTAGAGGAAATAGCATATCAAGTCAAAGATGCCTTCAAAAAAATATCTCTCATTTGAAAATCCTGGAAGTGATTTTTGGTGTAGTCTAGAAGGAGTTTCTTACTTGGGTACCCTAACTTGTGAAAATCAAGTCCTTGTCACTGGTGATTTTTGCTGACAAATGCCATACCATATCATTACCATTCTGTAACTACTACTTGCTGAGTATTTTTAACATGAAAGGAACTTTCTGTTAGTTCTCATAAGCAATTTGGTACAGTCATGTGAGGTTGGAGAAATATGTGCATTGTATAGAGAAAACCCAGCCTCAGAAAGCTAATATAACTTGCCTAAGGTAAAAATTCTAAGAAATGAGAAATCCAAAATTTGGATCCAGGTCTTTCTGACTCCTATGGATAAACTTTGAGCCATTTAACTTAACTCCAGTTTTAGGTTTAGATTTAGATAGGTTTTATATGCCCTCTCTAGGTTCTTCCTCCCACAACAACTTACACATAGGCACCAGTAGACTATCAAAACAACATTATCCTCACACCTAGTATTTTAGATTTATCACAGTGTATCATGTAATCAGTCACTATTCAAATATTTGTTAGTATTGACAAGTTCAGTTATTCAGATATTTAGAATTGGTTAATTCATCTTCAGTCTACTAATACTGAAATTATTTGTATTGGATAAAACACTGGTCTTTGAACTTGCCATGACTGGTGTTGTCCTAGTGAAAATTTTCTCTGATACAAGATGCAGTGTTATATAGCCACTACAGTTTTGATTATCCCTGTCAAGAGGTTTATATACTTAAAGCAGAGTAAACAGCAACACAAAACTCATCATCTTTCTTTATCTGTCAAGTACGTTATTGTTTTAAGCAGCCAACAAGCCCTTTCTGACAGGGGTAGTTGATACATCACCTAAGGGTTGTAGCCTGTAGTTCAGTTCCCTATGACTACTCAGAATACAACCATGCAAGTTCTAGTGTTGTTGACTTAGAATCTTGTTTTAAAAGCTTCCTCGGAGGTAAGGCCATCTTCTAGGATCTTTGTAAATTCTAGTCTGACTCACATTTTTGTTTTTGTTTGTATTTCCAGTTATTTGTTCCATAGTGGCAACCAAGAACATCCAGGAGACATTCTGCTAAACACAACTGTGGAAGTTTTGCCTTTTAAGGTATGACTTTTTCCCCCCCTTATTTTTCCATAAGAACTGATAGCAGTAAGTAGACTTGGTTTGAAGGTGTTCTTGCTTATGAGGTGAAAGAAAATTCTCATGATTTCAGGGTCTCCGTAGTGAGTAATATCAGTTTCTTGCCTTATGCATAGCAAGAGTCTTCATTTTGTTTCCTAGTGGAAAATAACTTGGAAGTTTATACTAGAAAAATGAATGAATCATTATTTTACTTGAGTGTTTACCTGCTATTTATCTTTGGCGTCCCAAAGTACCATGTGATTTTAATGCCTATTGACTAATACACAAAACTAATTCATTTGTTTCTAAGGAATGCTTAGATTCCTTTCAAGTTAACACATAGTTCTTCTGTATAGTTTTAATAGAAAATAGTGTTCTAGTAAATTGATTTAAATTTGAAATTAATTAAAATTTTAAATTCTCTAATCACCAATATATTATATACAGATTCAGATTATGATTTAAAAAGAGAATAATGATATTGATAAGACCCTTCAGGTCAAGACTGAGATGACATTTTCTCTTCTTAGAGATAACTACCACAAATGTCACTTTTATATTTATTTAAATTCATTACTAACTTAGCTTTGTTTTAAATAGAAATAATTATTTGTAAAATTAATACTTTTGTTCTATTTTAGAGTGAAGGTTTGGAAATAAGCAGAGAAACCAAAGACAAACGATTAGAAGATGGTTATTTCAGAATAGGTAATACCTACTTTAGTTACTAGTAAAATGACTGTTACTCTTCTGGACTTACTCCTAAAGTAATTTTAAATTCTTTTCGGATGTTAAGTAGCTTTAGGATTATAATCACCAGTGTGTTCCAAGTTTTATTTGTTGTGTTTTAGTATATATTTGTTATCTTGACCGAGCTAGGACTTCAGACCAAAAGTTCATTTACTGGTTCCTCTCTCCATCTGTCATTTCATTGTTAATATTTACTGTAGATAACCTGCCTTCAGCTGCCTTCTGTAGGCTCTTACTGGGTGACCTTAGCTATTCTAATGGTCCTTACCAACATCGATATGCCAGAATCTGTGCCTTTAGCTCCTACCTCCGTCCTGAGCTTAGATCTGTATTGAGTTGCCCAGTGACATAGCCTCCTGGAGGCCACATGACCATCAAGTCTGAGCATCTGTAATATGGACAATGTGTCTTCATTGATCACCACAGTTTTGCTGTCACTATTTGAATAATCTAGTTGCCTAAGCCTAACCTTGGGAGACACCCTGAACAGCCACCTCCTTTACTGTCTGTTAGCATAAAATAGGTCTGTTATCTGAATGTAGAGTCAGCCCATCTGCAGTGGTGCTGTAGGCCCATGGCCTGTTTCTCAGCCAGAGAGGGGCTGCATTTGCTGTTCATTGACTTTTCACAGAGCCGCTCCAGTGAGCTCTCTAAAATGTAAACGTAACAACTTTATTAACCTGGGTAAGACTTTAATGACTTCCCAGTAATTGATTGCTTAGCTCCCTCCCACTATCACATCTTATTGTTTCCCCTTATTCTTTACTTCCCCAGTCCTAAGATTTGTTCCTCTAATATCCCATGCTCTCCTGTACAGCCGTATCTCTGGCCATTTTCTCCTCCTGAAATGATGGATTGATGTTGCTCCTCCTAGTTAATGCTTTCACATCCTTTATCAACCAGCTCATTTCCCCATGCCCTGCCCTCATACAGCAGGGTGTAAGTGCATTGTTGCATAGGATCAGTGTGCTCCGGAACTGAAGGAGGGGGCATGTCTCTCATGAGTCTCCTGCAGTTACCAGGGCCTGTCCCTTGATAGATTTCAACTCAGTGAGTGGTTTTATATATATATATATATATATATGTGTGTGTGTGTGTGTGTGTGTGTATACTTAAAACAAATTAGTGCTTTTTTAGCAGTACACAAAAGAGAATATTGGTAAATATTGTAGGTGTACAGGACAGATGCATTCTTATGGCTTTATCTAGAGCAGTTTTATGCTTAGTGAGTATCATACAATTTCTGCTACAAGGCTTCCACAATAACCCTGACTTATTTCTATGCAATTTTGGTAGATAGATGAGTTTAATTATTTTCATATTTGGGGTATCTCTTAGCCCACCTCTACAAAGGTACACAAAATTATCTGAGTATGCAAGACATTTGTTAACCATGGTATTCTAGATTATGAAAGTAGCATAGGAAATAGAGACATATGTATTAAGTATCTCTGAGTAATTTAAAGACAATGACCATTGAAAATATCAATTCACATGTTTAAAGCCAGAAGAGAACTTAACAGATCATCACACTTAGGATCTGTGTAACAGAAATGTACATCAGAAACAAAGAGCAGCTAATTTTTTTTCGAGTGAATATAAAAAAATCCTGCTCTCTTAAGATGTAAGCTTTAGTGTGCAATGGCTTGTGAGAAGCTTTGTGGATCTTCCCCCTAGTGAAATAACCATAACTGTTGAAAATTATTTTTTAAAAAGTACAGCAAATGGAGTAACGTATAATCATGAAAATCTAAATCTCCGTAAGAACATGAAGAGTCTGTGGCACTAAACCCTGACTGCTCCATTATCCACATTGCCCAGGCCCAGGGATGTAGGAGCTTTGCCCTATGGGTACAACCAGGACCACCAGACTCCCTCCTGTGCCAGCTCCTGCTCTAGGGCTGTGTATCTCACCAGCACCTGGCATCCCACCCCCCCAGCTCCAGGTTGCAGTAGGCAGTAGCTCGATTTCAGCAGAGAGCAGTTGCTTTCCTTTCCCACCTAACCTCCAACCATGGGGTGGAATCTCCACTCCAGGCACCGCAGGCCAAGGATTCTAGGCCCTGGTCACCATCACCCCAACTACTGGGAGTTGTGAGTCAAGTTAACGAAGGGCAACCACCACACCCAGGGCTCTGCTTAGAAAGCAGGACTGTCACCCCAAGGGAAGTGGGCTGTTGTCCCTCCAAAGCAGTGGTGTGGAGATTTTCTCCCAGGTGGAGGCAAGAAAGTTCCAGACTAAGGATGCTGTGAAATACAGTGGAGATTATTGGTTATAAGTGATTAAGAGGAGGTGAGTAGCTATATTCAGACTAAACTGTAGCCCATCCAGAAATCTGACAAAGATAACCAAAGAAAGAAAGAGCCATCCTGTGTGGGAACGACCCGGAGGGTCCTGGATCTAATTGGATCAGCGTGTACAGTAGTTTATGCCCAAGGACTTGTTGAGAACAGTAGACAATCAGCTGGCAGTTATTGGAGGCCTGATGGTGAAGGTGGTGTCAGCTAGACGGGTGCAGTATGGTAGCTAAGGACACTCTCTGTGAAAGGAATACTAGATTTATTAAGTAGATTATAGTTAAGAGAAGGCAGAAGAGCCTTTCACAGAGAAACACTTCAGAAGAAATGGCCTAATCAGGGTATGGCAGAAGGAGGTCCACAGAGGGCATGACTTCAGAAGTCCCTTCCAGTGACAAGACTGAGGAGTCTAGTCACTAGTAATTTGCTCCTCCATTTTCCCCTTCTTCCCTGTCTTTTAATGCTTTCCTACCAGACCATGAAGTTAAAGACAAAGTTCAATTTGTTGCTTTAAAAAGGTAACTTAAGTCTCCATCCTTTTCTTCCCTCCTCCCAGTGCTTCCCAGAGGCAATTCCCATAATGACTGTGTCCTTCCAGAAGTATTCTATTCATAAATGAAAACATCTGAATATATTCTTTAAAAACACAGTCAACACAAATAACATACTCTACAACTTTGCTCTATGTCTTGTTTTTTCACTGAATAAAATACATTTGTACATGTGGAAGATGAACATTTTTTTAATTGTAAATATTTCAGATGCACAAAAAGATACAAATAATAATATAAAGAGTATCTGTGTGTTCAGCTTATGATTTGCCAATTTAGTTGTTCTTCCCTAATATCTTTTCCCCTTCCACTCATGGGTAACTACTATGCTAAGTTTTGTGATTACCATTTCCATGTATGGTTTTACTCTGTATATATAGCATATCTCTTGAATGATGCACAGTGTTATTTGGCTTATTTTTAAATTTGATATAAATGATATCATTCTGTAGTCTACAGTTTGTATTTTTTTCACTCACCACTGTGAGATTCATCCACATGGATGTGTGTGTCTGTGGCTCATTCATTTCCATAGCTGTGTAGATTTCCATGGATGAATATACTACTGTCTGTTCTTTAGTTTGATCATAAAGTTTGTTTCCATTTTTTTTTGCTATTCTAACCACTGCTGATTTGAATACTTAAACACATGTATGATACTTTCTCTGCAATATATACTTAAGAATGGAAGTCTTCAGTTGCATTACGTTCAACTTCATTCTTTTTATTCTTTCTTCATTCTTTTAATTTGCTGCCTAGTGTTCCCTTGCATTGGCACATTATCATCTATTTAGCCAGCCTCTTAGTGATGGACACACCTAGGTTGTTTGCAGTTTTTGCTGCAGTATGTAAACTCTCCTTGCACATGGGAAAGTACACCTGTATAGGGTAAACCAGCTGGGTGAAAGTGTCTCAGTGAAGCCAGTTATATCATTTGGTAATTATTTTTCTAATTAAATGAACTTGTCAGGTGACAGTATCTCATTAATTAGGATATTTCAAGTTTAACAGTATTTTTCAGCCCTGAATCCCCTGCCTAATTCAATATAACACTTTTTGTAGCATATACTCCCTACCCCAGTCCAGCCCCAAGTAAGGACATGCATTTATGAAATGAGCTTATTGATAATTTTTAAATAAAAACATTACTCTGGAAGTTTAAAAGTTTAATATTTTCTATGAAAATTAATATCAGTCTTCTCTCATATGGTTTTCAGTTTGAATGTATCTTATCTCACTGTAAGCTTTGTCACTATATTGTAAGACTTTAGGATGGACTATACATAATGTAACAGCACAGGGTCAGCAAACTACATACAGCCCATGGGTCAAATCTGGCCTACTACATGTTTCTGAATGGACTATGAACTAAGAATGTTTTAATTTTTTTTTCATTGTTTACTTTTCATTCTTAAATGGTTTTAAAAACTGAAGAGTATATTGTGACATGTAAAAATTATATAAAATTCAAGTTTCAGTGTCCATAAATAAAGTTTTATTGGAACACAGCAGTGCTCATTTGTTTATGTATTGTCTGTGTGCATTTATGTTACAACAGCAGATGAGTGAAGAGCTGAAATAGAGACCGAGATGGTGCTCTCATTGCGTTGAATTGCTGCTCAGTGCACTGCAAACAGCAGTGGTGCATTTATAATTTGAGAGCATTTCAAATGCCACACATATCACCATACTGCGGCATTAAAAAAATTTGCCAGTGTTTATCATGTCAACATGAGAAAATAAAAGTGAATTTTGAACATCCTGCTTTTTAATACAGTGGCATGTGGGTGATTCTGTAGGAAGAGCTGGCCGATTGGCAAGACAGTGATTATGCAGTGACACTGTATAGCTGTGCTGCAGAATTCTTTAACATACCAAAGTGCGCACAGCAATACCCAACCTACAGGAAAGCAGTGGCCAGAAAAATTTGAAAATGCTGAATAGAATATTCCACCATAGCAGAATGACTTCACAAAAACAAAAAGTCCAAATGAGGCTGTACCCAAAGTGAGTTTCAAGGTGGCTTGTATGTTAGCCAAGCAAGTAAAACCATTTATGGATGGTACTTAATTCAACATGTTTGATTGCCACAGCCAGAAATGTTATGTACAGGGAAAATAAGCTTAAGACTACAAGGCTTTTGGCAATATGGTCTGGAAGAGTTGAGGACATTGGGAACAAATCTATAGTTGAAAAGCAAAGATAATTGAAAAGAAAAGAAAAAATAATAATTCCTGCAGACAGGAATATTCTCAAACAAGTTGAGAAAACACAGATTTTTGCTACAATCTGAAGTGGAATCTGCTAAGATGTGTTACAGTGAATGGGGGAAAATATGTGTGGAGAGAAGGTTGCTTAGTTGGATAAATTTACAAAGCTTGTGAAAATGTGAGATGTTTAAAGCCTATGGCTGTTTATTTCCTTATTTATCAGCACCTGCTGAAAATATTTAAATCTGTCATGTATCTGTTAATTGAACAGATGGTGTCAACTGAACTTTATTCACTCTCATAGACTTTGCCATCATCAGTTCTGTGAACTTTCATCATGACTAGAAACTGAATATCCTGACTTGCCCTACTGCACAGCATTTCGGGCTTACAGGTGGTAAAACTTCATTGTGAAACTTTTTTGAGTTCAGGAGCAAGACTGAAATTTTTCCAAGTGAGAAGAAATTCCCTTAACCGCTATTATCTTTTTGGAAATTAGCTTTCAATGCAGGCTTTGTAATATTTCTTAATTTAACCCCAAATTTTAAGACAAAATAGTACTTATATGCAAAACCTGTATTGAGTGAAGTCATTTTGATGACAATTAACATTATTTGAGCTACAAGTACTAACTAGTTAATGGAGGAGCTTCCACCCAACCTTTGAAAATTATTTATCTGCAGTGTAATGATACAGCAGAAGGCAGATATCAAAGAGAAGAATCAAAACAGAATTTCATAAATACCTTCCAAGTAATGAGTATGTTCCGTCAAAGTCATGTGCTTATAGATTGATACCAGTATTTAGCAGTATTTAGGCTATGTGAAAGGAAATATTCAAGATAAAATGTATAAAATCTAATAGATCCACATTAACAGATAAACGTTTGCAATCAATTCTGATGATAAGGAACACTAATTTTGAATCCCACTAAATTAAAATGTCATCCCCCAAAGGGAGTAACGTTCTCCTTCATACACCTGTAATAGCAAAAACAAAAAACAAAAACAAAAAGCTCGCACTCACTTGTTCATATATTTTGAATTTCATTAATAAGAATTTTGTGGAAATTTGTTTTCTCTCTTACTATATGTAAGTATCTACCTGGTATCCCCAGTTTTCCTTGTGGGTCCAGAAAGCCCAAAATATTTACCTGCCTGTTACAGAAAAACTGCCAGTCTCTGGCCTAGAAAGATGTGGCTCAGAACAAACCATTTCCTGTCACATTTCAACAGTACTTAATTTTTTTGTCTAAAAAAGATTATTCCTCACAGCAAGGAGACTTGGGTATAGAGCACATTACCATTTCTAGAAGTTCTTGGTCCTTATCCCTACAGGAGAGGTTTTTTTAGTTTGTCAATTTATAATGGAGTTTTATATTGGAATTGCCTTGAGGTATCACCACTTAATTCCTAGATGTGACCTTGGGAAGAATACACATAGATTGAGCCCCTGCTCAAGGCCAACCATTGTATGTCTAATGAGAGCATTGAAATTTGTGTAATTGACTTAACCCTCAAAGTGGATAGACCTAGTGATAGTACAGAGTATATTTTGGTAAGGTTTGGGTAAGTCACATTTTGCCCAATTATCCCAAGAGGACTGATGCAAGAACAAATATTTTTTTAAATTTGCAATAAGAAAAAGTATAGCTCTGCCTCTTAAATAGGTTGCTTCTAATGTTTTTAAAGCATACACTACTTTATGAAAATGTAAAAGTTGAATAAAAGTAGAAGGAAAAAATTTCACCCATAATAAAAATATTTTGATGTTTTCCTTTCCTGCTTTAAGTCAGTGATATATGTGCTTGTTTCAGTCTACCCAACAAGTGTTGGTTTTTATTTTGAAGGAAAATTTGAGAATGGTGTTGCAGAAGGAATGGTGGATCCCAATCTAAACCCCATTTCAGCCTTTCGACTTTCAGTTATTCAGAATTCTGCTGTTTGGGCCATTCTTAATGAGGTAAGACAGTATATTAAATCAGTGAATCCACTTAGATTTTACACTTTTTTACCACATTTTGATTTTATATTTCAGGCCATTTTGGAATTGAAAATTAATTGCCTATCATACTCTTCCCTGTTTTATATTTCAGATTCATATTAAAAAAGTCACCAACTGATCATCTCTTAAGAAACCAACACATTTTTTCCTGTGAATTTGTTAACGATAGTTAAGCATGTTCTTGTTTTTTACCTGAACACTACCTCTTGTGAAATCTACTGTAGATAAGATGATTGTCATTTCCACTCGGAAAGGGAATCACCCATGGATAATTGTATTCATTTGAACCTAAGCTGTCCTCCAATTTTAACTTAACTCAAACGTTTTATAGTTATGACAGCCTGTAATATGACTTGTACTATTTTGGTATTATACTAATACCTAAGAGTTGTACATATTGTTACATTCCTTAAATTTGAGAAAAATTAATGTTAAAGAAGTTTTATGAAGGGGGTACTTTTGAAGTTCATTTATTTTACTATTACCCTCTTTTATAGATTATCAGGGATTATATATATATATAAATGTATAAATATACATAAAAATGTTACGGAGTTAATTTATTAGAAACACTTAAGTACATATTTTTGTGCAGTAAATTTTGAATCAGAACTTTTTTTGAAAGCCAGTTACCTTGCTTTTTTAAGTTCTTTCTATATTTTTCTTTAGAAATGCAAACATTACAAATTAATGCCATTTTTCAGATCCACTGCCATTTAAGAATGATTCTAGATTGATTTCCTAACTGAAGTACTTTTATAATCACAGTTATGCTGAACAAAATATTTTCAAAGGCATTTGTCATTCCTTAAAGCCAAGATTTTAAAGAACCATGTCTTTCCTGACGGTTATTTTACTATTCTGTATATGGTGTATAGCCGCAAAAAATCAGTCTGATAATTTTAATGTGCAGGGTGATGCCTTCAGTCCAAATTATTAGAGACTTTAACTCATTATGTTTCCTCTGATAGGTATAATGGCAAACTCTTCTTTGTTTTTTTGAATCTGTGTCTTTAATCCATGAATTAGATGCATTACCTCTTGCTGATCCTTTTATATCTGCACTCATTGTATGAGTTCTGACAAAATGTTTTCTAGGTAATACCATTGTATGAATCATAATTGGTTTAATTTTAAAGAAAAATAAAATTGTAATATTGTTTTTTGGTGAAAGGTATTGTAGCAGTTGTATGTTTTTCCAAAATGATTTATTCTGTTGCATTACAGACTTACAAGTAAACTCATATCCTAAGAGAGTATTTCCTACTCTTAAACATGCAATTCCAAATGATATTACAACTATGAAAAAAATATCATCTGCCTTAGCAATTGCTGATCTTTACCAAAAGTATTTTACTTTTAAAAAGTTCTGAATTGTCATCATCAGCTTGCAACCAGTCTGGTGTGTCTCAGGTGGGCCATGGAAGTACAGAGACTGATCTGGCCTTCAGAGAAGCTGGTGGTTGAGGCCTTGGTGCTGCTGAAGGCCCCAGCTGGTTGCCTTTGGCTTGGAGGAGCTTCACTGGGTTACCAGTATGTCAGACAAACACCTTCCCAACAGCATCGTTTCTGTGCAGTGTTAGGAAGTGAAGAAGTTGGGAACAATGAAAGAGAACAGTTACTTCCATTACTCCATGTTGAAAAAATTTTTAATTACTTTTCTTGATTAAAACATCACATGGTGCCAGAAATGATTTTTATGTCAAAGTCCAGTTAAAATTCTTACTGGGTTTTTGAAATTCACTTTTTATTTTCTTCTCAAATTTCCTTGGCCCAGTGCCTTCTGACAAATTTCATTTGAAAAGAATAGCCTTTCATTATAAAATTGTGGCACCAGTGTAACATGTGAAATTACTGCTCTAACAACTAAGTATCAGGACATAAAAATCTAGAGGTGGGTTTAGAAGTCCCAAGTTTACCTGCATCCTAAGTAGCCAACCCCGATTTCAGGAAGAAAGGCCATGCTCCGAAATCTAGGTAGGGACACTTGCTGCAGCTCATCGCCCTTTGCAAGGGCTTCTCAGTCTTCAGGCTGAGCCTCACCAGCCAGTCTTTTCCTGTTGTCTAGCTCCCTCCCCTCCTGGCCATGGCTCACCCCTTGTTCCTGAAAATACCTTCAGCCAGACCTTACCCAGCTTTCAAGGACTATCGTGTGCACACCTCTCCATGAATCTACTCCCTGTGCCCGGCAGTGCCTGGCACATGGCAAGTGCCAGTCAGGGTCTGGATGCAGGAACCAACTGTCTGCCCACACTCTCCTTTCTTTTCCTTACCTCGCCTTACCTACTGTCCTTGCCACACACACACTCAGCTCTCCAGTGTTTGATGGATTATGGGGAATGTGTGCATGCCTGCAGCCTCTTCTCTCTCACCAACTGAAAGCTCCTGGGGGCGAGCCTAGAGCTCATCTGTCCTGCCGCGCAGGTGCTTATGTGATCTCCTTGCTAGTCGCTATCTCCTCTTCCCTCCCTTCTGTACTGCACAGTTAAAAACAGCCATGCTTTCCTCAGCAACAAGTATAGCAGGGGCCTTTCACAGTGTTAGGGTGAAGTGCAGGGACATACCATCAGAGGTGAAAAGGACCTGGAACTGGGCAAAAGTTAATACTTGACCTTGAGAGGGCACTGAACCACTTATACCAAAATAGTGAATGGGAAAAAGTGTCAGATTTGGGACTAATTATTTTTATCCATCCATCATATGTATATGACACTTTGGTATCTGGTGTGTGCTTCACATAAACTGTCAGACTCCAGAGCTATGCTGTCCTGCATACATACAGTAGCCACTAGACACATGGTGGCTAAATTGACCAGACATTCAGCTTCTCAGTCACACTAGTTGCAGTTCATGTGCTCAATAGGCACTCATGGCCAGTGGCTGCTGGATTGGACAGCAAAGGTCTAGAGCATTTCCCTCATTGCAGAAAGCTCTGTTGGACAGTCCTGTGTCAAGAGTGCTAATATGAGCATTTTAGGAAGCAGAATAATGAATTCTGATTATGAGGTTAAAAGCAGACATGCAGATGTATCATAATGCAGAATGATGATGAGTATTTTGGGGGAGATGAGAAGGTTGAGCATTCTGAGTTTGTAGGATTCTAAGGTCTAAGATTTCTAAGTTCTTTGAGTCTCATGTGTTCTTTACAGCATGCACTGTACCATACCATGTAGTCAAGAAGGAGCAAGTTTCAGGTAGAAAAGCCTTGGAAAAAGTGAATGCAGATGGATTCTTAGCATGTAGGCTATATAGACATGCATGCATGTATTAATTCAACCATTGGAGATGTCTTTGAACAAAGATAAGGCTTTTCAAGTCAGTAGTTGCATTAGTAACAGTAAATTAGAAGGTGTTATTTAAAAACTTTCATTAATATTCTGAGGGCTGCTTCTGAATCTGTCACAATCATGAGAAAACATCATCTGCCGACAGTGCCGCCCTTCAAGACAAAGTTGGTTTGTGAAAACAGCATGTGCAGTGAGATTGCTTTAAGTAGTAGCCATGTATGTTTGCAGGAGCCAGAATTCTATAAATGACCCCCAGTGACCTTTCAATGTGGATGGTCCTGTGACTGGTGCTGCATTACACAGCAGAAGGGAGGTTATCCAGGGGCCGCTCGCCTAATCACAGGAGCCCTTGAAAAGCAGAGTTCTCTCAGGCTGGAGTTAAGCCAAGAGATTCAAAGCAGGACTCACGGCACCTGTTGCTGGTTTATGATGGAGGTAGCCACCTGTGTGAAGAATTGCAGATGGCCTTACGTTGCTGAGACGTATGGGAGCGAATGGGAGCTGCTGTCCCACAGCCATAGGCACTGGATTCAGCCGACAACCTGGAGGAGCATGCAGGTAGACACTCCGCCAGCAGCTGAGGGCCTAGCCCTGCCGACACCATGGCTGCAACCCTGAGACCCTAAACAGAGAGCTCAGTCAAGCCTGTGTGGACTTCCAGCCTGCAGAGCTAATAAATGGGTGTTGTTTTAAGCTTCTAAATTTATGATGTTATGCAGCAATAGAAAATGAATACAATGTTTAAAAGTAGAGGAAAAGTCTTCATACTTGATTTCCTCTAGTATATTGGCTATTTCATGATAAACACGTGAATTGAATTTTATGCTAGCACATCATATACCTGGGCCTCATCTGGGATTTCTCTGCTGGAGAACTCACACAATCTGGGAGGCTGTTGGCAAAACCTTGCAGCTCCTCAGTAGTGTTGCATAAAGAACTGCTAGAAACAGTGCAGGAGGAGCAGCCAGTGTGCAAGGGATCTTTCTCCTCTAAGAGGTATTACTAAGTCTGCTCTGAGCCTGGCAGTCTATTATGTAAGAATCATGAACAGTGGCATTTTAAATAAGATACCAAATTAAGAGGAAAAAAAACTGCCTCTATGTAGATAATCCACTCTGTATTGGACTTTTTTTTTTTTAATCAAACCTTACTGTTTACTACCTTGATGAAAGTAGAGCTAAAGGAAAATGAGAGGCTAAGACTGTCAAAAGGTCAGAAATTTTAATCATACTATTTTAGCATTCTAAGGGTACTTAGATGTCCCAACTCTTTCATGAAACAGGAAACCTTCCCAAGCTATGTAAGTGTTTACAGTGTGAAATTAATTTTGATAGTTTTAATATTTTAATTATTAATCTTGATAACTGCCACAACTAGCATGCATACTTTAATGCATGTGAATGTGATGCTGAAAATACCACTATAGTGTTACCACCATAGTAAAAAGAAAAAAGGATGTTATATTATTATATATATCCGTATTATCAATATCATGTATAAACTTTTATTAGCTGAAAACACTCATTTCACCAGTTTGGGCACTAACTAGATCATTTCCAAAGGAACAAACAAGAGATGACACTCCCGTGTTTGAGTTGAGAATTTAGAAGACATTTTCTCAAGAAAGTAAACTGTGTGTCGAATGGAAAGTGCTTTGTGCAAACTATCATTCCCTGTGTTAACACTGCAGGAAAAATGTCAAGAATAGTGGTGCTAAAATTGTTCTAGTTTGTTGTGGGGATACTTCCCTTGGACATTAGGGAGGCTATTTTATGTATGACTTGCTCTTCATTGTTTCCTGGTATTAGTAATTAGCAAATTGCCCAGAGGTTTGGTACTTTAGTTTCATTAGCATTCCATTATTTATTTGAAATGCAGTGTTTGCTGAAAGTAGGTGAAAATACTTTTAGAAACATATTCTGAGCCTTAAAAATGGCTGGTCTCAACAGTACTGTAAGATGCACTGCCAGCAGATTTGGTATTTTTCAGTATAGACAGCAATGTTTTCTAAGATTCAGCAATCAGCTGATCACACCTAACAATTACATTTCATTCATTCTTATTGAGACTGTTCTGCAAAGGTCTTCACATTGGGGATGTTCCTGGGAGCATGCCTTGGAGAAGCAGCCTGAGCAGCTGTTTTCCCAGGTTATACCAGATTTTCTTCCTCCTTAAATGTACTGTACATATTCTCCTTACAATGTCTTCACTAGTTGAATGGGTAATATCTGTACGAATATTTTAGGTACCTGCTGGATTTTTAAAGGACGATTACTTCCAAATTTGCTGCTATAATTAAAGCAAACTTAACTGGTTTCGTTGACTGTGCCTTTTTCACTGGTTCTGTGCCACAACTGTCCACCTGTATTTGAAATGAAGTTTAAAAAGTCCTTCTAATAAAAATAGGTAAAACTTAATGAGTAGCAAGGTTTTTTTTTTATTAGTTTTAATGCTGATATAATAGTTTATTTGAACTACTTTCAGTCAGAAAACAGGAGTGCATCTTCTGTGTGGTTTTTGGCAAGTCTCTAAAGAAGGCATTAGTCTTAACACTGATTGGCAATGTTATGCAGGTGTTTATTCAGGCACATAAGCCTCTTCAATCTAATGTATTTTGTTTTGGAGTTTCTTTCATAGCAAATCGGGTTAAGGAGGCTTTTCAAAGTTAGACTAGGATTATGTGGCCTATCTAAATACAGCCCATTAGAAATGTGGGCAGACGATAAATCTTGTCAGCAACACCAGGAGGGAATGTGATTATCATCATGTTCTCCAGATGGCTACTGCCAAAAAAATAATTCATATTAAAAAGTCTTACCTTTCTAGTCTCCTCATGCCCTTAGTACATCATTCTTATATGTGCAATTAGAATAAGACACATGCTTTAGCTTAAAAAAATTTATTATAGAAATGTACATTTAATTAATTTTAAGGAATGTACTTGACAATAGTGTTACCATTTCCTCAAATTTGCAAACTTTACACCATTAATATCTACAATGATAGTTTATTTACAAGTTTCATAGGAAATCACTTCACCAATACTGCTGACACAGTTAAAATGTAACAGTCTCACTTCCTTTTCACTTCACTCTGTACTTGTAGAAGGTACACAGTGTGCGGGTAAAGTTCCATCCTAGTGCCAGTGACAGTCCGTACAGTAGGATGAGAGGTGCAAATGGATAGAGAAGAATGACTGTATTTTTCAAAAATGGCAATGCTGGAAAAGAAATCCAAATTAATTTAAAAAGAAATATGACCAATAAGTAAACATTCTGAAAAACAGCTCTTAGAAGGAGTGTATATTTTGAACTAGTCAGATGCTGTCTATAGCCACTCTCCACTGTGCTTCCTGCTTATTCCTGGTATGAAGAAACCCAGGAGAGGGATTATTTCAGCACAATGGCTAAGTGAGAAGCAAATCTAGAGCTAAGAGAAGGTAGGAGCTAGACACAAACATCACAACTACTGAAAATGGTCAATTTCAACCTATGACTGCTTCAGAGGCCTCTAAGAGTCCATCTTAAAGACGTAACAGAAGCCAACGGTATCCTAGGACGGTATTATATCCCTGGCAAAGCAGCAAAGGGAGCGTGGGCGAGAACAGCAGCTCTGACCAGAGGAGCCAGTCATATGTGCATGCAAGTGGTAAGTATTCACAGAAAGGTCCTAATCTTCCACTGACGACAACAGACAGGCTAAAAATGTAACACTAATAAATTGTGAGATCTCTAGATTTAAACTCAGCTCTATTTAATGGAGATAATTTCTTAGCACAAATGAAGAATTTAAATATATTTCTCTCTCACTTAAACCAAGAAAAATGAACTGACAGCAGGATTTAACAATAAATTTGCAAAGATATGCTGAGGTTAGTGTATCTTCTGTGATCTGATCTTCTGATCATCTACAGAACCATACAGTGATGATAAAAATGGCAAGTGAGGTGAAGGTTTTACATCCACTGAAGTTCACCTGTATAGCTATGTCCCCATGCATAAGGCCCACCCTTTCCTTCCCTCTAACCTACTTACTGTTGGGAACCTGAAAGCCTGGGGGAAGAGCAAGAGGAAACAGGTTACAGGTTTGTGCAAGTAACTTGGAGATGGTCAGTATGGTCTGACAAGTCCCTTGAAAGTGGCAGCCACACCACTTTCTAGCTGTGGGACCAAGGGCAAGTGTAATTCCTCTGGTCCTGTTTCCTTACTTGAAAAATGGGGAAAAGTAAACCTGTATCATATAATCGTGAAGATTACATGAGATAATTCATCTAAAACACTTGGGACTGTGCCTGTAAGTGCTCCATACAAGCTAACTGTATTATTGTTAAACCACGCATTATGTATTCAGTCAAGGAACACAGTAATCACTCACCACTGTACCCCAGGAAGGTTACATAGATGTAATAGCCAACTGCAACCAACCATAAGGTATTTCCAACTAAATAGCCAATAAATGTGTCTGTCAGGATAACATCTGTGGGAGAGAGGCATACAATGAATCTCTTTACAAAAAGTGCATACAGTGAAGACTCTTCAATGATATTTTTAGTAGTAACTGCTACTTACGGTTGATGAACAAAAGCTGGATGAAGTGCAAAATGACGAGGAGAGGATAAAAAGCATTCAAATGCACATCGAAGGCGTAACCCCACTCCACATCATAGTCTCTGCTCTGGCGCTTCACTAAATACTTGTTAGAGATGAACCTGAAGAACAAAGTTAAAATTATCTTTAATAACAGTAAAATTCTATAAATATTTACTACTTTCTACATACCAAGCATTATTCCAGGTATTAGAGATACTGCGATAAAACACAAAAATCTCTGCCTTCAATCTAGGGGGAGTAGTAGATGGACAACAATATCAGTACATGTCAGGCGGCAGAGTAGGAAGGCAAGGCAGAAACCTCGCATGTACACACCAAGGAAGCAAATACAACTAACCCTGAAAACAACTGCAGACCAGGCCACCTAGACCTGGTGGAGAAGAGAAGACCACACAGAGAAAGGTAAAGTGGCAGAGCCATAATCAAGAGAGACCCAAGACGTTTCCCAATCTCAGCCCACAAGCAGAAGAGGAACAGAGCACTAACAACAAACTAGCAGAAAGAGAAATCAGGAAAACAATTCCATTTACAATTGCATCAAAAAGAATAAAATGCCTAGGAATAAACCTAACCAAGGAAGTGAAAGAGCTGTACTCTGAAAACTGTTAAGACACTGATGAAAGAAGTTAAAGACGACACAAATAAATGGAAACCTATCCCATGCTCAGGGATAGGAAGAATTAGTATTGTCAAAATGGACATCCTTCCCAAAGCAATTTACAGATTCAATGCAATCCCTATCAAAATACTAACAGTTTTTTAATGAATGAGAACAAACAATCCTCAAATTCATATGGAACCACAAAAGACCCTGAATAACCAAAGCCATCCTGAGAAAGAAGAACAAAGCTGGGAATACTACGTTCTTTAAGCTATAGTACAAAGCTACAATGATCAAAATAGTATGGTACTGGCACCAGAACAGATGCATAGGTCAATGGAACAGAGTCCAGATATAAACCCATGCTTATATCGTCAATTGAGATATGATAAAGGAGCCATGAATATACAATGGAAAAAAGACATCTTCAATAATGTGCTGGGAAAACTGGATAGCATTACATACAAGAGAATGAAACTGAATTGCTGTTTAACTCCATACACAATAGTAAACTTGAAATGGATTAATGACCTAAATGTAAGACATGAAACCAAAACACTCTTCGAAGAAAACAAAGGCAAAAATCTCTTGAACATAAGCAATCTTTTCCTGGACATATCTCCTTTGGCAAGGGAAACAAAGGCAAAAATGAACAAATGGGACTACATCAAACTAAAAGGCTTCTGTACAGCAGCAAAGGACACCATCAACAGAACAATGGCATGGGGCAATATATTCCTAAATGATTCATCCAGTAAGGGGCTAACATCCAAAATTAATATAAAGACTTCATATACTTCAACACCAAAAAACCCCCAAATAACTTGATAAAAATAAGCAGAGGACCTGAACAGACATTTCTCTAAAGAAGAAATACAAATGGCCAAAAGGCACTGAAAAGATGCTCCACATCACTAATCATCAGGGAAATGCAAATCAAAACCACAATGAGATATCACCTCACACCAGTCAGAATGGCCACTATCCAAAAAACAAGAAATAACAAGTGTTGGTGAGGATGTGGAGAAATGGGAACCTTCCTACACTGTTGGTGGGAATGTAAATTGGTGTAGCCACTGTGGAAAGCAATATGGAGGTTCCTCAAATAAAACTAAAAACAAATACTGTATGACCCAGTAATTCCACTTCTAGGAATTTACTCAAAAAAATCACAAAATGCCTGATTCAAAAAGATGTGCTATGTTTATTGCCACATTATTTAAAATAACCAAATATGGAAACAACCAAAGTGTCCATCAATAAATGAATGAAGAAGAGATGGTACACATATAATACACAATGGAGTATCATTCAGCCATAAAAATGAAAGAAATTCTGCCATTTGTGACAACATGGATGGACCTAGAGGGTAGTATGCTAAGTGAAATAAGCCAGATGGAGAAAGACAAATACCATATGATTTCATGTATTTGTGAAATCTAAAAACAAAACAAGATGAACAAAATAGCAGCAGACTCACAGACACTGAGAAGTGACTAGTGGTTGGCATAGGTGGATGGGGGGAACTGAGGGCAATAAAAGGGCACAAAAATTCTCAATCATAATATAAACTGGTCACAGGGATGGTAGTACAGCATGGAGAATATAGCCAAATATTCTGTAACATCTTCCTGTGTTGACAGATGGTAACTGCACTTGTGGGGATGAGGATTTAATAAAGGGGGTAACTGTAGAACTACTGTGTTGTATATTTGCAACTGACACAAGATTGTGTATCAATTATACTGCAATAAACATAAATAAATAAATAGGCATGTCAGATGGTGCTATGGAGGAAAATAAAGCAGTGGAAGAGGACAGAGAAGACGAAGTTGAAATGCAGTGCTGAAGATGGTACTCAAAAGAAAGAGACATCTGGGTAGAGACCCCAGGGCAGTGACAGGAATCAGCTGAGGCAGAGCCTTCCAGCAGAGGGGAGTCCAAGCACTGAGGTGGCAGGGTGCCTGGCGCATATGAGGAATGAATGGCGGAGACAAGGGACTGGGAACAAGTGAGAAGAGCAGCAGAAAATGAAATCAGAAAAGAAACACGGAGCCAGATCTTATCAAGCACATGGCCACCTAAGACCTCTGGCTTTGACTCTTAGTGAAACTAAGAAGTCACCATGAAATTCCCAGAAGAGTGTCTGACTTGCTGCTGAGAACAGACTGTAGGGTCAAGAGCAGGAGGAGAGAGACCAGCTGGGATACAGTTGCATGTGGAGATGAGCATGGTGAAGCCATGGAGGCACTGACATGGGATATGCCAGAGTGGGAGGGCACAGCCAGCAGGATTTGTTCAGGTACTGGATGTGGAGAAGAAAAGGGTCAAGGATGACTGAGAGACTGCCTTAAACAGAAGACTGAGCTGCCATTACCTGAGGGGGGCTGGCTGCAGAAAGGGGGGACGGGCCAGGAGGGTAAATGCGGGGGTTTGGATTTGGCCTGTTATGTTGAAGATGCCTATTAGCATGAAGTAAGTAGTATAGAAAGTCTAGTTAGACTGGAGGTCAGAGGAGAGATCCACCCTGGAGATAGAAAGTCATCATGTGTGATGGTATTGAAAGCCATGGGCCTGAATGAGATCACTCAGAGATGAACACAGAGAACAGGTCCCAGCCTAGGGCCTGGGCAAACTCCCTATGAAAAGGTCAGAGAATCAGGAGGAAAGGGTAAGGTAGAGTGGCCAGTGACATATATGGCTATGAGGACAATTATTCAAGTTCATGTTTCTGTTCCACAGCATGGCCTACTAGTTCAGTTAAATGAAGGAAAAGTAAAATATTCAGGCAATAGAAAAACAGATCTTCAAAGGAAAAGAACAAAAAGGACACTGTATTATATATACAGCTGAGGAAGTTCAATGGACTTTTTTAAAGTGTGATTTCATTTCAGGAATACAGTTAAAATACTATGCCTGTAGTGGAAATAAGACCAGAGAAGATAGGGAGAACATGGCACAGCACTCATAAAACAGTCCTGTGCTCAGTTACCTGACGATGTCAAATGATACTGCTTTGCTGGACCACAGGGAGCTTACCTAAACATCTTACATTTTAGCCAAAGACACGTGCCATGGAATGACTGGAGTAAGCGCCTCGCTCACTGAACAGCTCCCGTCTGTAGTCCTCCTCCCACTGCCCTATGTCAGCAGGCGCTTTCCACGCTTCTGTCCTCAGTCCGAGTCCTAGAACCCAGCCCTGAGATTTCGGCCCTCTCCTGAGAGCCCAGAGACAGCGGCAGTGTTCACCTCCCGCCTCGTGTTAATGGTGCTCGTCACGCCCTCGCCTTGCCCCAGATGCTGTCAGTGCAGGGTCGTTTCCCTCTTGTCTACTGAACCTTTATTTCCACCAAACGTTCAACAAGCCACCTAACTCAACACATCCAACATGCGTCCTCAGCACTCGCCACTTACTTCTGGGCCAAAACCTTGCAGAACATCCCAAAGGACGCCTCGGCCTTCCACTCTTCCCCACCTCACACCGTTTCCCCAGGAAGTGCTCCAGTCCACCTCTCTCTCCTGTAACCACCCACTTTCTGGGCCTCCTCTACTCTCACGCAGAACGTGGTCACTGTATCCAGCCTTGCCCTTTTCCCAGATCCTCTCCCTCCACTGCAGCAGAAAAGATTTTTTTCTAAGAAGTAAATTTGATTTTATTACCTTACTTTAAAGCCTGCAAACACCCTAGCTCTTCCCCATCCCCAACCCACACATGCAGCCTATCAGGTAAGTTCAATTCTTTTTGCACTTAAGGCCAATTTCTGGTTGCACTTAATGCCAATTTCTCTAGTTACCTCTCTTCCCCAGCCATTCAGTGTCACCCTGTGCCCCGGGACCTAGCATGCTGTTCTGCACCTCATGCCTTTGCACCTGGTACCAGGAATCAAGTATTCTATCTCCCCCAAACACCTCCTCATGCTGGTTCCTGGGTGTCTCTGGGATGACTTCCATTACATGTCTTCATTTCTAGTTCCTCGCACGATTCACAATACGGACTCTTAAAAATATACTGAACCCTAGGGGAGGTCCAATATGGTGCACAGAAAGAGCTTGAACTCACCTCCCACATTCTCATCAAATCTGTATCCACATACAGAGCAATTCCTCCTGAGGAAGATCTGAGGGCTGCAGGAACAGTTCCTGCACAATGAGGGATACAGAGATCCCATTAAAAAATGGCAGGAGAGATGGTGACAGGGAAACAGTGGGAACCCTGCCCCGGTACAGCTACTGCAGCAGGGAGGGATCACTGAGGGACCCCAGCACAGGAGCGCCTGCCCTAGGACACAGGAAAAAAGCCCACACTTTAAATGGCAGATTTTCAAAACTAGAACACGCGTCAAACAGCGAGGGAACCAGCAGGAAACTCTCCCTGGGATTAGAGGCACAGGGGATCACACTGAAAGTGCTGAGGAAAGCAGGGCCCAGAGGCCCACCCCAGACCCAGACATACCAAGGCAGCTCTGACCCGACCCCGCCATACTCAAATATGCCCACCCGAGACCCAGCACCCCCATCAAGGAGGCACCCATGTGGCACCCACCTGGGCTCGCCCAACCCACATTCCTTCATCCCCATCAGCCCTGTCAGTGTACCCCAGCTGCAGAGAGTAGAGACACCTTGGCCCATACCCACCCGGCCTCCAACCAGGCAAAATCACCAGGCACGTGAAGCCTATCCAGGGGACATTACTACACAAGGCCACACTTTCAAGACTGGGAGAGAAAGCCACCTTGCCTAATTTATAGGTACACTGAAAATCACACAAAACGAGGAGACAGGACTAGGCTCCAATCAAAGGAACAAGGCAAAACTTCAGAAAAAGGACTAAAGGAAACAGAGTTAAGCAATCTATCTGATAAAGATGCAAAGTAATAATTATAAAGACACTTACTGAACTTGGGAAAAGAGTGGTTTAACTCAGGGAGAACCTAAAGACACACTCAGACTAAAATTGAAGGGATGAAGAAAGACACTCCATGCTAAGAGGGAAAAAAAAAAAACCAGAGTAACAGTACTTATACCAAACAAAAGACTTTAAAAAAGACTTTAATAAAGACAAAGAAGGACACTATATAATGATTAAGGGCTCAATAAAGCAAAAAGATACAACAATTGTAAATTTCTATGCAACCAAGAGAGGAGCACCTGAATATATAAAGCAAACTAACAGAAATAAGAGAGAAACTGACAATAACACAATATAAATAGTAGGGAACTTTACCACACTTACATCAACGAATACATCATCCAGACAGAAAATCAATGTGGAAATAGCAGTTCTCAATGACATATTAGATCAGTGGACTTAACAGATATGTAGAGAACATTACATACAGAAACAGCAGAATACACATTTTCAAATGCACATGGAACATTCTCCAGGACTGATCAAACACCAGGACACAAAAATCCTCAGTATTTTTAAGAAGATTGAAATCATATCAAGCATCCTTTCAACCACAACAGTATGCACCTGGGACTTAATGACAAGAAAAGAAACAACAAAAAACCCCCACAAACGTGGAGGAAGAGCATGCCATTAAACAACAAACGGTCAACAAAGAAAAGAGAAAATCAAAATCTACTTAAGAGAATAATGAAAATAGACCCCAATAGTCAAAAATCTTTAGGACACAGCAAGAACAGTTCTAAGAGGGAAGTTATAGTGATACAGGACTATGTCAAGAAACAAGAAAAATCTCAAAACAGTCTAACTCTACACCTAGGAGAAAAAGAACAAAGCCCAAAGTTATCAAAAGGAAGGAAATAATAAAGATCAAGGTAGAAATAAAGGGAAGAGAGACAAAAAAAATCAATGAAACTAAGAGCTGGTTCTTGAGGAGTCAAAGTCATAAATGAAAGAGAAGTTACAACTGACAGCACAGAAATACAAATGATTGTTAAATTTACAACAAAAAATTATATGCCAACAAATTGGAGAACCTAAAATGGGTGAGTTCCTAGGAACATGAGGTCTTCCAAGAAATAGAAAAACTGAGCAAACCGATTATTAGTAATGAAATTGTATCGGTAATCAAAAAACTCCCGACAAACAGAAGTCTAGGAACAGTTGCTTCACAGGTCAATTCTACCAAACAGAAGAGTCAATACTGATCCTTTTCAAACTACCCCAAAAAACTGAAGAGAAAGGAAAGCTTCCAAATTCTACAAGGCCAGCATCACCATGACACTGAAACCAGAGACACGGCAAAAAAAGAAAATTACAGACCAATATCACTGATGAATATACAGACGCAAAAATCCTCATAAAAATATTAGCAAACTGAATTCAAAAGAATTAATACATTAAAAGGATCACTAGCCACAACCAAGTGGGATTTATTCCAGGGATATAAGGATAGTTTGATATCCACCCATCAATGTGATATGCCACATAAACAAAAGGAAGGAGAAAAACTGTATGATAATCTCAACAGATGCTGAAAAAGCATTTGGCAAAATTCAGTATCCATTCATGATAAAAAAATCAACAAAGTGGACAGAGAAAATATACCTCAACATAATAAAGGCCAGATATGACAAACCTACAGAGAACATGTTACTCAATGGTAAAGAGCTGAAAGCTTTTCTTGTAACATCAGGGATGCCCACTCTCATCATTTTTATTTAAGATAGTACTGGGAGTCATAGCCACAGCAATCAGGCAAGAAAAAGAAATAAAATGCATCCAAATTGGTAAGAAAGAAATAAAATTGTCATTATCTGCAGATGACATATGATACTATATATAGGGAACTCTACAAAGCCCCTACCAAAAAACTGTTAGAACTAATAAATGAATTCAGTGAAGTTGCAGCCTACAAAATCAATATACAGAAATTTGTTGTGTTCCTATATACTAACAATAAACTAGCAGAAAGAGAAATCAAGAAAACAATCCCATTTACAATTGCATCAAAAAGAATAAAATACCTGGCAATAAATTTAACTAAGGAGGTTAAGACCTGTACTCTGAAAACTTTAAGACATTGATGAAAGCAACTGAAGATGACCCACAGAAGTGGAAAGCTATTCCATGTTCATGGATATTAATAATTAATATTGTTAATATGGCTGTACTATCCAAATCAATCTACAGATTCAATGCAATCCCTATCAAAATAGCAATGGCTATTTACACTGAACTAGAGCAACTGATCTTAAAATTTGTATGGAACCACAAAAAACCCAAATAGCTAAAGCAATCTTAAGAACAACAAAGGTGGAAGTATCTCAATCTGGTTTCAAACTATACTACAAAGCTACAGTAATCAAAACAGTATGGTACCAGAAGAAAAACAGTTACAGAATAGAGAAACCAGAAATAAACCCATGCCTGTATAGCCAATTAATATATGACCAAGGAGGTAAGAATATACATTGAAGAAAAGACACTCTTCAATAAATGGTGTTGAGAAACTGGACAGTTACATGCAAAAGAATGGAACTGGATCACTGTCTCATACCATATATAAAAACAAACTCAAAATGGATTAAAGACCTAAATATAAGACCTGAAACCATAAAACTCAAAGAAAACATAGGCAGTAAACTCTCAGGCATTGGGATTAGCAATGTTTTTTTGATCTGTCTCCTCAGGCAAGGACAACAAAAGCAAAAGTAAACAACTGACACTACATCAAACTAAGAACACTCCTACACAACAAAGGAAAACCATCAACCAAATGAAAAGGCAGCCAGCTAAATAGGAGAATATATAGTTGCAAATAATTCATCAGATAAGGGGCTAATATCCAAAATATATAAAGAACTCATATAAAGCAAAACAAAAAAATAAATAATCCAATAAAAAATGGGCAGAGGACCTGAATAGACATTTTTCCAAAGAAGACATACAGACAGCCAACAGACTTGAAGAGAATGCTCACCATCACTAACCATCAGGGAAATGCAAATCAAAACCACAATATCACCTGACACCAGTCAGAATGGCTAGTACCAAAAAAGACAAGAAATAACAAGTGTTGGCAAGGATGTGGAGAATAGGGAGAACCTTTGTGCACTGTTGGTAGGAATGTAAACTGGTATAGCCAATATGGAGGTTCCTCAAAAAACTAAAAATAGAATTACCATTAGACCCAGTAATCTCACTTTTGGGAATTTACCTGAAGTAAACAGTATCACTAATTTGAAAAGATATATGCATGCCTGTGTTTATGGCAGCATTATTTACAATAGTCAAGATACAGATGCAAACCTAAGTGTCTAATGATAGATGTATAAAAAAATTATATATATATAATTGGGAGTTTGTAATTGTAATTGGCCAATGATAGATGAATGTATACAAAAATTGTGATACATATACATTAATAGAGTATTTACTCAGCCATTAAAAAAAAAAAGAAATCTTGCCATATGCAACCATGGACCTTGAGGGTATTATGCTAAGTAAGTCAGACAGAGAAAGATAGGTATCATATGATTCCCTTTTAAGTGGAATCTAAAAAGTAAAACAAAACAGACTCATAAACATGGAGAACAAACTGTGGTTGCCATGGGAGGGTGGGGTAGATGGGCAAAATAGGTGAAGGAGCTAAAGAGGTACAAACTGCCTATTATAAAATAAGTCATGGAAAGTACAGCATAGGTAATACAGTCAATCATACTGTAATATCCTTATCTGGTGACAGATGGTAACTAGACTTATCATGGTGAAGATTTCAAAATGCATGCAAGTACTGAATCACATGATGGTTGTACACCTGAAACCATTATAATATCGTATATCAAGTATACTTCAAAAAAATGTACATATACCTACTCAGTCCTTTTCTACTTAACTCAGGCTGTAACACAGACTCATACTAACGGTACTATACTCTAGGATTAATGGGTTTCTGTGGCCTCCCAGAGTTGATGCGTGCACAGCACAATGACTGCTACAAACTAAACTACTGCTTTGAAAGGCTTACTCATTGAAATTTTTCCATATGCCATGTTTTTCATGGATATTTTGATAATGAATATGTGACTTACATTAGTTAGCAGCATTATTTTTAGGCCAGATTTTAGAATTAGATTAATGATGCATAGCACTTACTACCTAGTACATAAAAAGCCTGTACTGTACAAAGGAAAATAAAAGGTTGGTACCATCAGAGATTAGAGTCTCAGAATTTTGTTTAAACTATTAATAGCTACCAGTTATTAAGTACTCACTATATGGCAGGTGCTTTTCCTACCACAATCTTCTCAAATACCTGACAAAATAGATATTTGATGCCATTTCCCAGAAGAGGTGGCTGGGACTAAGAGTTACACAGTAAATGACTGAGCTGGCATTTGAACCAGGTCTCTCTGACTGCAATGTCCCATAGTGTCTTCTCTGATATACAATAACCACCCACCCTACTCAACCACTGAGCTCACCTGCCTCATTTCCTTCACCCAGCATGCTACCCACCACCCAGGAGCACTGTATCTGTGAGAACACTGAAAAACCAAACACTGCATTTATGTTCAGGACACTTCCATTGTTAAGGCAAACCCAGACAAAGTTGCAGTCAGACTGAGACCCCTTTCAACAAAACCTGTGTGTGTGTGGATGTGTGTGAGAGCAGGAAGGCACCAGGTTTAACCAAAAAAGTCCCTTCCCAAGTGGACTTCATTTAATGGCAAAGACTTAAAGTAACATTCCATGAAATCACCCTCTAGATCTTAGACATCTGGAAGTGATCCACTGACAAATGCAGCAAAAATGATGCCATCATCCAGACAATTTAAGCAGAATTGGCTAAATGCAGAGTATTTTTGCAAAATCAGATTTTGTTAGTCTGATATAATCATTATTTCAGTTCTTATTTGCTGCACTTTGATAACACAGACCATGCCTCAGAGTACTTTCTGATACAGGTACCAACACAGAAGGACAAGTTATAATAATCTTGGCAGACAAAATTTATGCTTTCAGTTTATTTATCTTGTCTCAGTTTCTATCAGCTACTCTATCTCTAAAGCAAGCAAATGGTGGCTGCACAGCAGTGTCTGAAAAACCAAACTTATGGTACTTACCACATTAAAGTTGATATGAGAAGACCAACACCTATGCAATCTATGAATACAACCCAAAGAAGAAGCTTCATCGTCTCAAAAAATCCCATGTCCAGCACAAAGCCAAATCCTATAGTGGACACTGAAAGGAAGATTCATTCAAGATCATTCAGACATTTTGCTAGGTTCTGGGGATATGGGGCACAGTTCAGATGCCCACAGTTGAGTGGGTGATTCCATCATGTAAACAAAACCCCAAAGATGTGTTGTATGTAATTAAGAGATGTAAACCATCTCAGAACACAGAATGACCACTGAGACATTTTAAGTTTATTGAGGAGGCCCCTGTCTCGTCTGTGGTTCTCCAGGTAGGCCCAGCACTTAGAATACCACCATTACTGAAAAGGCACTCACATATTTAAGTCCAACAAAGGTGAAAAAAATCTTAAGACATTTCAACACCCTAAAGGTAGTTTAGTACCCTTTCACTACACTTGGAGAATTTAAAAGTGGTTTCTGAAGTTCACATTAGTGCTTTCAGAGCTCTCACTCTGGATTTGTCTGACTGTGAAATGCAATTTCCAATCCTGATATTCCTTTTCACAGTAAGTTTGCATTTGGGTAGCAGTTTACTTATCATTGTAGTTAAAAGACATGGAATGACTCTGTCCTCTCCTTTTCAAAGTTCCCTGGTAGCACCTTACTCTGCCTGGGACCTTTAGAACCAGGAATACAGTCTTCTTTTCTATGAAATTTTTGAGACTTCAGAAAGGAAGAAACAGTTTCAAATATCCCCAAATTCTGACGCACAACACGTTTCTAACAAAAGATTCTCCAAATGACAAGTCCAATCTGAAACAATTTGCGCTTTCAACTCTACTGCAGGTAAACTGTTACTTACCACAGAGCCAGATACTTAATAAGACCAAGAAAGCAGGGTCATCTCTGGCCCACTGATCCTTCGTTTGCTTTCGATAATGAAAGTTTCTATAAACCCTCTGAGGGGAAGTGAACAGGTAGAGCATCTGCCAGGCAGCAAACTCAAAGTCCATCTGCCGAAAACGAAAAAGCCTTCGCAGGTACTTGTAGCGTTTTGCCCCAGCAGTGTGTCTTGCTGCATCCCTGGAATTCAACACTCCGTTCCCCTGCATTGGGGAATTCATTGAAATACTAGGTAACATCCTCCTAGATGGAAGGAAAAACATTCTTTTATAAGTAATATGAACAAACTGTTGGCTACTAGCACCCCTCCTCTGAGCTTTTTAGAGGGGAGGGCACTTTACATTTCTACCCCAATCCTTGAGAAGAGCCAGGGGTCAAAAATGAATGGAGTTGGTTCTGAGGCTTGTTTTGGAGCTGGAGAACTGGCGGTTGCCCTTTTGAACCATCGTTAACACACAGGGTTCATACCTTTCCCACACTTCACCCCCCTCAATCTTCAGACAGCCCTCCCAGGTAGCTACTGCTGAGAGACAGACAGACAGAGTAGGGGAAGTGGGCACTGGGAAGGTAATTAACCCCCTCATGAGTAGACAGAGAGTGGTGGAGCCAATATTCGAACTCAGGCACTGGCTCAAAATTCTGTACTCTTAAGCCATCAAGCCTTTAGGGGAAAGCTCTTGTTTAAGCCAATCACAATGTCTCCGATGGGGTAAAATAAAGGGCCTCTTCACAGAGGTCCATCAGCACCTGACCCACAAGCAACTCGTCCACTACAGTGTGATCTAAAGACAAAACTCAGATTTATACTGTTTTGCTCCCTAATAGGTCAGCAAGGAAAATGACACGTGGGAGTCCGGTCCCACCAGTGTGAAGCCAGGTGAGCGCAGGTCACCGTCCGGCCCCGGCGCCCGGAGCCCAATCTCGGGCTCTACTTCCCAGGCCTCCGCGACGCCCGCTGCGCCCGACCGGCCCAGCTGCTCCCCGCCAGCCCGGAGCCGCGGGCAGGGCTGCCAGACTTCGCAGATAAACACACAGGAGGACGCCCCGTTACACTTGAATCTCGGATGCAGGAATAACTTTTAGTATACGCACGTCCGAAACACTGCGCGGGACATACTACAACACTTGTTTATCTGAAATTCAGCCGGAACTGGGCGTCTTAACTGGCAACCCTGCCGCAGGCCGGACAGCCGGACCCAGGTGTGGCCCCTCGGGGTCCGAGTGACGCTGAGCCGAGAGTTGCCGGAGGAAATAGCACGCGGGCAAGCCGGAGCGGAGGCCTCACCTTGAGCCCCGCTGTGCCTCCACCCGGGTCCTGTCTAGCTCGCCGCCTCCTCCCGGCAGCTGAGCCGGGCCCAGCAGCCGCCAGGCCAACTTGCCCTCCCGCTACGTACCCGGCGCTCCGGGCGCGACGTCACGTGCGCCCACTTCCGCCGCGCGCACGGCCTCTCGGTTAGTGTAGTCCGCTGTGGCCCGCCGGAAGTTGGGGCTGCCGGTTTCCGGTCTCTTCTGTGTCGGACGTCCCTCGCTCCCGCCGGGCGGGCAGCCGTTGTGAGCGGAAGCGGGTTGGGCTGACGGCGAGCTGGCGGCGTCCCCATGCCCCGGTATTACGAGGACAAGCCGGAGGGCGGCGCGTGCGCGGGCGTGAAGGAGGACCTGGGCGCCTGTCTGCTGCAGTCGGACTGTGTGCTCCAGGTAGTGCGACCAGGAGCTCGGGTGATGCCGACGCCTGAGACCGGGAGGCAGGGCCCGGCGAAGGGCTCCCGGTGGCGGTCAGAGAGCTGGCTTCGATAGCCGTCCTGGGTGTAGATCACACCTCCGACTTAATGAGGCTGGGCGCAAATCCAGTATCAGAGCCTCGGTTCCCTCCTGTGCTCAAGTGGAGATACCGAAGTCACCCGTTGGGTTTTTGTAGAGATTAAACGAGTTATTGAATCCTGCCGCTCTGCTAGATTTTGGAGAGACAAAGGAGAATGAGAGGTGCACGCTAGAAAATGAGAATCTGTAAATTATCAGAGAATTACATAAGCCTGGTGCACTGTCTTGGCTAATGATTTCTCCTTTCTCCATTCAGTTGTGGCTGCTTGTACACTGTATTCACGTGTGTTGGTTTGAATTTGTTCTGAGTTGCAGTTCTGTACGTTCTTGGATAAGCTGTGTATGAGGCAGCTTCGTGTTTTCACCATTTTCTATCCTGCTTCCCCTACTTTTCCCTCACTGAAGCCACAGGTCTCAGGAGCCAATCTGAATGGTGTGAGCCATACAGTGAGGTTCAGAGTTAACTGGGGACCTGGGTTCTGGAGCACAACTGAAGTGCTGCTTCCATCTGCAGAGGCCTGATGAGAGGGCAATCAGTTGTGTGCAATTAGTTTAGCATGTGGGGTGTAATTTCAGAAAGTTGGCTCTTATTTCAGAGAAAAGACAACTACCCCAAAATGGGCATCCCCCATAAAGCTGTCTTCTGTTTCTGCTGATTGAGGATTCACATTTGGCTCACTGACTTGGCAGTCAGCCAGACCCACCTCCCATTGTCTAGTAAAACTTAAGGGTTGTTATGAATTTAAGAGGTTATCTAGTTCAACTTTGTTATACAGATGAGGATAGTGGTGAGGTGGCCCATCTTCAGGCTCCCCTTACAAGGGGAGCTGTTTCCAATCTGCTGCTTCATTGGTGTAGATATTCAGCTAGCTGCTAGGTAAATACCTAGTAAGTGATAGGTATGATGCCAGGCACTGGTGATGGAAAGATGAATCAGTTACAGTCACTACCTACATAGTGTGGTCTCATGGGAAGTCTAGACACTAAGGGGCTAAATTCCTGTGGTAAGGGCTGTGTAAGCATTTAGCAAATATTTGTTTAATGTGTTAGATTTAGGAGCAAAATGCCTTGGAAGCCCAGTGGAGAGCAACTTAGTTTGCTTGAGAATTTTAAACTTCACACAGAGGACATGACATTTGATCTGAGTCTTAAAGGGTGAGTAGTAGTTATCAAGGAAAAGAGTGGGCTGTTATGGTTGTGCGGAGAATCTTAAAGAACAGCATGGGCAGAGTCAAGGAGATGTAGGAGGGCCAGGAGGAGCCAGCACCATTTGGCCTGGAGGACAGGGCTTGTAACAGAAGGCCTGAAAGACAGGCTACCATGTGTGAAGGCTCTTGTATATATCAGAGTGAGGAGTTTGACTTTTTCCTGACATTCAACATCAGGAAGATCATGGAGATGGGCAATCAAGGGAAGGAAGTACACTAGGGAGGCTGAGGAAAGAAACTCCAGAAATGCAGGAAGATAATGGTGGCAAGAAGAATACTAAGTTGGCTTTTTGCAATGACTAGTTCACTTATTTAGCAAACATTTGAGTGCCAAGCTCTAATTGAGGGGACATACAGATAAATGGGACACATTCACTTCTGTGTAGAAATTACACCTCTGGAAAGCTAGAAAGCTGTAGGCAGAGAGCATGACCAGGACTCATGGTAGACTTTCCCCCATTGGGAATTTGACCTTATTAATGCGAATTTGGTCAACTAGGAGAAATGGATGTTTATAACGAGTCCCTTAAATGGAAGTGCATTTACAGTTGTGTTAAATTCATCCTGAACGGTGACTTCAACTGGAGTTGTGTACAAGGGAATACTGAGGCAAAACATTGAGTTTTGCAGATGAAGACAATATCCTACCTTCTCAGATGGTGTCACGCAGCTGCAGCCCAGTACTACTCACCGGAAACTTGGGAGATCACGGAAAATTCTCCTGAGGTCCCAGCTGGCTCTGTATAGGCATCTCATTTATAAGATGTTTAATTCCTAAGTTAATATGATCTTTTGGCAGATGGATACTGTAGCCTTTTCTTGCCAGTCTTTAACCCACCTGAAAAGCTGCTGGACATCACTCTAGGGAGGAAATTGACAAAGAAGTATTTAGTTCCAAGTGCTGCGAAGGGAGATGGTCAAGGAACTGTACGGGCTCAGAGAAAGTCAGGGTAATGGTGATGATATAAGTTCCTGTGGGGCTGGAGAGAAGCAGCAAGGATTCTTCAAGGCATCTCTTGTATAGACTTGTTAGGATATTAAGACTCCTGAGAGATGTGCAAGGTAGAAACTATGCACAAGTAATCTCAAGTTATCTCCTTTGTGTCTCCATTAACCTCCCAGACCAGCTGACTCTTCATCAGAATAGCCTGAATATGGGGGTGAAGGGCTTAAAACTACAGATTCCACAGCTCCCCACCCCTCCCCTATAAGTTAAATGTATCAATAAGTTAAAAGTACAAGGTGGATTGATGGGCACAGCCATGTTTGGGAATCATCAGTCTTGACCTCTGAAGGCAAACACACTTGAAGTGTACTAGTTAGGATATAGGTTCGGTACACATTACAGAAACTCAGAATACAAATGGCTTAAGCCGGCTAAAAAATTCCCTCTTTTGTTCTTGTGCCTATAAGTAGGGCCTGGGTGGCTCCCATTGGTCCAGACCCGCTTGACCTCATGGTTTTAGGGACTGTGATGGGAGACAGGATGTCACTTAACATTTGTGGTCCAAGATTGCCTTGCATTTACGTCATCAGGCCAAGTAAAATAAAGGAGTAAAGTGAGGTAGGAGGGCAAATCACTTTCCTCTAAGGACCATCCGAATTTTACATTTCAGTTCCCCACATTTCCACTGGCTAGCACCTAGTCACATGACCACATCCAGCTGCAAGGGTGGCTGGGAAATCTAGCCCAACTGTATGCCCCACTGAAAAGGAAGAGTGGAGATCAAGGGACAGCTAGCAGTGCCATTTGGGGAGGAGGTGTAGGAAGGTGAATTAATACTTCTCTCTTAGCTTTAGTGCTTCTAGATGGATATTCCCACTAGGCAGCTGGGGATATGGGTTGAAAGCTCATGAAAAAAAAAAAAAGACCTTAAGTATGGTTTGAGGGAGCATCTACTTACAGTCTACTGTCTTCGCATTGTTCATGTGAGCAACACACATCCTATCAGCCACACTGGATTAGAATTGGAAGGAGGAACATAATAGTGCAGGGAAGCTTGCTGCTACATCCTGATTCACTTCTCACATTCACTGATGGAGATGACACTTGAGATCAAGAACGCAAGCAGACAGGCTGGAAGGTGGCCTGGGTTCAGGAATGCCATATAAGGTCTCCTGTAATTTTTTTTCAGAGTAAAAACTAGGAGTGTAACTGGCACTTGCAAAATAAAGGAATGGGAGAGTGGCTGCAGTGGTGAGGTGGAGGTGTCAAATTCTGCTGGAGGGTTAGTCCCTGATGAAGAGCAGGTAGCCCTACTTAGCCTACATCATTCCTGGCTGCCTACAGTGTTTAGTGCCAATGGGAAAGATGTTCTGATATTTAGGGCTCCTAATTGTGGCTGTTTGAGCTTTTAAAGTTAACACTGAACAGGGTCATTTTTATTCTAAGACAAAACTGATTTATTTTCATTGGAACTCACCTTGGAGTTCACGATCTTCCTTTATAATGAGTATTGCGTAAGGCTGTTTCTACGCAGTATATATATATATTTTTTCTTAATAGTAATAAAAGTTTTGATTTTTTTCCCTCATGAATTGCAAGTCATAGTTTAAGGTCATTCAACCTTAGGTGATTCAAAAAATTTTGAATTTACTCTACTTTTTCTAGATGTTGTTATCTGTATTTACATTCTTGGGAAGCTAAACCTCTTTAGCATCTTTCCCTCTTAGCCCTTGGGAACTCTCTCGTGGCTTTCTGATGTGTTCACACTGCCGGTCAGCATGTGCACGTGTGCACCTTTCTACCTGCTATTACCAGCCCTGTGTAGGCACCAGTATCCACTATCTATTTTTTAACCTTCTGCTAAACTTATTTGGGACCTTCTGAATATTTTTTAAAATAAATACTCCTTGTCAGAATTTAGTTACTAGACAATAAGTAGGGTAGGGTGTTAAAAAAGAGAAATTTCACTACAATTAAGTATTAATCTTACCTCTTTTGAATTGTGCAATATGCTTTCTGCAGATGCTTCCAAGTGTCCAATATATTAAAGTGTGAAGTTAAATTGAGAGCAGTATATTTGTCCAAATATTTTAAGATAGTGAAAAAGTAATAGGATTTTTATAACATGTTTACCTTCAAGGAAAAATATGAGTCAATTCTAGCTCTAAACCTACTTTTGCAGTTGTTAGTTTGTCAAGTCTGATTTTATTTTTTGGCATCAATATACAATCACATGAGCAACCTTGTAGTTACTAGATTCTCCCCATTATCAAGTCATCCCACAAACCCCATTACAGTCACTGTCCATCAGTGTAGTAAGATGCTGTAGAGTCACTACTTGTCTTCCCTGTGCTATACTGCCTTCCCTGTGCCCCCCTAAATGTTACATTTGCCAATTGTAATGCCCCTTATTCCCCTTCTCCCTCCCTTCCTACCCACCCTCCTCAGTCCCTTTCTCTTTGGTAACTCTTAGTCCATTCTTGGGTTCTCGGAATCTGCTGCTGTTTTGTTCCTTCAGTTTTTGCTTTGTTCTTATGTTCCACAGATGAGTGAAATCATTTGGTACTTGTCTTTCTCCACCTGGCTTATTTCACTGAGCATAATACCCTCTAGCTCCATCCATGTTGTTGCAAATGGTAGGATTTATTTTCTTCTTATGGCTGAATAATATTCCATTGTATATATGTACTACATCTTCTTTATCCAGTCATCTACTGATGAACACTTAGGTTGCTTCCATTTCTTGGCTATTGTAAATAATGCTGTGAAAAACATAGGGGCACGTATGTCTTTTTGAAACTGGGCTCCTGCATTATTAGGGTAAATCCCTAGGAGTGGAATTCCTGGGTCAAATGCTATATTCCTCTTTTTAGTTTTTTGAGGAATCTCCATACTGCTTTCCACAATGGTTGAACTAGTTTACATTCCCACCAGCAGTGTTGGAGGGTTCCCCTTTCTCTGCATCCTCACCAGCATTTGTTGTTCCTAGTCTTTTCTATGTTGGCCAACCTAACTGGTGTGAGGTGATATCTCATTGTGGTTTTAATTTGCATTTCCCTGATAATTAGTGATGTGGAGCATTTTTTCATGTGCCTGTTGGCCATCTGAATTTCTTTGGAGAATTGTCTGTTCATATCCTCCGCCCATTTATTGATAGGATTATTTGCTTTTTGGGTGTTGAGGCCTGTGAGTTCTTGATATATTTTGGATGTTAACCCCTTGTTGGATATGTCCTTTACAAATATATTCTCCCATACTGTAGGATGCATTTTTGTTCTATTGATGGTGTCCTTTGATGTACAGAAGCTTTTTAGCATGATGTAGTCCCATTTGTTCATTTTTTATTTTTTTTCCCTTGCCCCAGGAAATGCATTCAGGAAAAAGTTGCTCATGTTTATATTCAAAATATTTTTGCCTATGTTTTCATCTAAGAATTTTATGGTATCATGACTTACATTCAGGTCTTTGATCCATTTTGAGTTTACTTTTGTGTATGGGGTTAGACAATAATGCAGTTACATTCTCTTGCATGTAGCTGTCTGCTTTTGCCAACACCAGCTGTTGAAGAGTTTGTCATTTCCCCATTGTATATCCATGGCTCCTTTATCGTGTATCAATTGACCATATATGCTTGGGTTTATATCTGGGCTCTCTGGTCTGTTCCATTGGTCTATGTTTCTGTTCTTGTGCCAGTACCAAATTGTCTTGATTACTGTGGCTTTGGAGTAGAGCTTTAAGTCGGGGTGCATGATCCTCCCCGCTTTATTCTTCCTTCTCAGGATTGCTTTGGCTATTCAGGATCTTTTGTGGTTCCATATGAATTTTAGAACTATTTACTCTAGTTCATTGAAGAATGCTGTTGGTGTTTTGATAGGGATTTCACTGAATCTGTATATTGCTTTAGGCAGGATGGCCATTTTGCCAATATTAATTCTTCCTATCCATGAGCACAGGATATGTTTCCTTTCATGAGCGTCTTATAGTTTTCACAGTATAGGTCTTTCACTTCCTTCGTTAGGTTTATTCCTAGGTATTTTATTCTTTTTTATGCAATTGTGAATGGAATTGTTTTCCTGATTCCTCTTTCTGCTAGTTCATCGTTAGTGTGTAGAAATGCAACAGATTTCTGTGTATTAATATTGTATACTGCAACTTTGCTGAATTCAGATATTGTAGTAGTTTTGGAATGGATTCTTTAGGGTTTTTAATGTACAGTATCATGTCATTTACAAACAGGGACAGTTTAATTTTTCCTTGCCAATCTGGATGCCTTTTATTTCTTTGTGTTATCTGATTGTTGTGGCTAGGACCTCCAGAACTATGTTGAATAAAAGTGGGGAGAGTGGGTATCCTTGTCTTGTTCCCTATCTTAAAGGAAAAGCTTTCAGCTTCTTGCTGTTAAGATATAATGTTGGCTGTAAGTTTGTCATATATGGCCTTTATTATGTTAAGGTAGTTGCCCTCTTATCCACGTTGAGAGTTTTTATCATGAATGGATGTTGGATTTTTTTAAATTCTTTTTCAGCATCTCTGAAAATGATCATGTGGTTTTTGTCCTTTTTGTTGATGTGGTCCTTCTTTTTGATGATGTGGTGGATTTTCGAGTGTTGTACCATCCTTGCATCCCTGGAATAAATCCTACTTGATCGTGATGGATGATCTTTTTGATGTATTTTTGAATTCGGTTTGCTAATATTTTGTTGAGTATTTTTGCATCTATGTTCATGAGGGATATTGGTCTCTAATTTTCTTTTTCAGTGGGGTCTTTGCCTTTGTTTAGTATTACAGCGATGCTGCCTTCATAGAATGAGTTTCGGAGTATTGCTTCCTCTTCTACTTTTTGGAAAACTTTTAAGGAGGATGGGTATTAGGTCTTCACTAAATGTTTGATTAAATTCTGGAGTGAAACCATCTGGTACAGGAGTTTTGTTCGTAGGTAGTTTTTCATTACCAATTCAATTTCCTTGCTGGTAATTTGTCTATTCAGATTTTGTTTCATCCTGGGTCAGCCTTGAAAGGTTGTATTTTTTTATTTTTTTTATTTTTCTTTATTTTTTAAGAGGGCATCTCTCATATTTATTGATCAAATGGTTGTTAACAACAATAAAATTCAGTATAGGGGGGTCAATGCTCAATGTACAATCATTAATCCATCTCAAGCCTAACTCGTCAGTCTCCAATCTTCTGAAGCATAACGAACAAGTTCTTACATGGTGAACGAATTCTTACATAGTGAATAAATTCTTACATGGTGAACAGTACAAGGGCAGTCATCACAGAAACTTTCAGTTTTGATCACGCATTATAAACTATAAACAATCAGGTCAAATATGAATATTCGTTTGATTTTTATACTTGATTTATATGTTGATCCCACATTTCTCCCTTTATTATTATTATTTTTATTTTTAATAAAATGCTGAAGTGGTAGGTAGATGCAACATAAAGGTAGGAAACATAGTTTAGTGCTGTAAGAGGGCAAATGTAGATGATCAGGTGTGTGCCTATGGACTAAGTATTAATCCAAGCTAGACAAGGGCAGCAAAACATCCACGGATGCAGAAGATTTCTATCAAAACAGGGGGGGGTGAGGTTCTGAGCCTCACCTCTGTTGATCCCCAATTTCTCACCTGATGGCCCCCCTGCGACTGTGCCTGTCCTGGGTTGTTCCTCCCTTGAGGAATCTTACCCGTCTCTGGCTAACCAGTCATCTTCCAGGGCCATACAGGGAAATGTAAAGTTGGTAAGTGAGAGAAAAGCCATATTGTTTGAAAAGGTTAGCTTTTTACTTCTTTGCAGATTTATGCCCTGTGGCTTCTATGCCCAGCACTTGTCTCGAGGTATCTTTACCACCTGGAGGAATTATGATGCTCGGTAAATTCAATATGAGGCACGAATTCTATTTAAGGGTTGTAATTAGGAAGGAAGAAGAAAAGCTATAGAGATAGCATATGGAAGAAAACATGGGAGGATTGATTATTTCTTTGACATATCTTATTCTAGAGTACCTTAAGCATGTATAGGTTTTAAACTACCAACTAACTTGCGCTCACATATTAACATAATGGGAATACAGTGACATAAAGCAAATCTATAATTACCACCCATCTCCAGTGAAGCCAAGAAAACCATTTAGACACCCTAGACATTTGTGAAAATTTGTCTATGATATGATGGATATTGTCCAACTGTACTTGAACAGTCTGACAGAAATAAGACAAATTAAAGCAACCCATTTCTGGGATCTGTTCACATCCCATATGTTCTTTTAACCATAGATAGTCTATAGTCATAAGATTTTGGAACCCAACTCCTGGTTGAGTTCCAATAGTACAGATCCGGTCAAATTCGTTGTCTCACTGTATGCACATGCCAGCCTAGACATCTCCCTCCTCATTCCAATGGCAAGTCCAGGAAACAGTGGGGTGGATGCAGTCACAACCACAGCATCGCCCAGATCCCTGTGGAGGCTTTTTGTTGATCATCCCCCTGGCACAAGTCCTCCAGAGAGTGCTGATGCCGGAAGCTCCTCCTCATATCGTATCTTAGTTCATTTTCTGGGTATCCAAGCTAGGCCTTGATCTTCTGCGTAGAAACAAACAGACCCTTTGCCCACACTTTGACATGCCCTCTATACCACTGTGCAGAACTCATTGGAGGTCAGCACACAGGAACTGCTTTTTTTTTTTTTATTAAGAGAAAGGAATATTATCAGAAAAGAGTACCTCCATAGCTGATCATCTGACACCCTTTAAGTGATCAACATTAAGGATATTTAAAGCATGCGTTGATCTTTGAGTTACCAATAGTTTTATCCTATCAAGGAGTAATCCCCCTTTTCTTTCTTTCTTTTTTTTTTTTCTTAATCTTTAATCTACACTTACATGAAGAATACTATGTTTACTATGCTCTCCCCTATATCAGGTCCCCCCTAACAACCACATTACGGTTACTGTCCATCAGCTTAGCAAAATGTTGTAGAGTCAATACTTGTCCTCTCTGTGTTGTGCAGCCCACCCTCCCCTTGCTCCCTCCCCCCCATGCATGCTAATCTTAATACCCCCCTTCTTCCCCCCCTTATCCCTCCCTGCCCACCCATCCTCCCCAGTTCCTTTCCCTTTGGTACCTGTTAGTCCATTTTTGGGTTCTGTAATTCCGCTGCTGTTTTGTTCCTTCAGTTTTTCCTTTGTTCTTATACTCCTCAGATGAGTGAAATCATTTGGTATTTCTCTTTCTCCACTTGGCTTATTTCACTGAGCATAATACTCTCCAGCTCCATCCATGTTGCTGCAAATGGTTGGATTTTTCCACTTCTTATGGCTGAATAGTATTCCATTGTGTATATGTACCACATCTTCTTTATCCATTCATCTACCGATGGACATTTAGGTTGCTTCCAATTCTTGGCTATTGTAAATACTGCTGCGATAAACATAGGGGTGTATCTGTCTTTCTCAAACTTGATTGCTGCATTCTTAGGGTAAATTCCTAGGAGTGGAATTCCTCGGTCAAATGGTAGGTCTCTTTTGAGCATTTTGATGAACCTCCAAACTGCTTTCCACAATGGTTGAACTACTTTACATTCCCACCAGCAGTGTAGGAGGTTTACCCTTTCTCCACATCCTCGCCAACATTTGTTGTTGTTTGTCTTTTGGATGGCAGCTATCCTTACTGGTGTGAGGTGATACCTCATTGTAGTTTTAATTTGCATTTCTCTGATAATGAGCGATGTGGAGCATCTTTTCATGTGTCTCTTGGCCAGCTGTATTTCTTTTTTAGAGAGCTGTCTGTTCAGTTCCTCTGCCCAATTTTTAATTGGGTTATTTGTTTTTTGTTTGTTGAGGTGTGTGGACGTCAAGCCTTTATCAGATATGTCATTTTCAAATATATTCTCCCATACTGTAGGGCTCCTTTTTGTTCTATTGATGGTGTCTTTCGCTGTACAGAAGCTTTTCAGCTTAATGTAGTCCCACTTGCTCATTTTTGCTGTTGTTTTCCTTGCCCGGGGAGATATGTTCAAGAAGAGGTCACTCATGTTTATGTCTAAGAAGTCTTTGCCTATGTTTTTTTCCAAAAGTTTAATGGTTTCATGACTTACATTCAGGTCTTTGATCCATTTTGAGTTTACCTTTGTATATGGGGTGAGACAATGGTCCAGTTTCATTCTCCTACATGTAGCTGTCCACTTTTGCCAGCACCATCTGTTGAAGAGACTGTCATTTTGCCATTGTATGTCCATGGCTCCTTTATAAAATATTAATTGACCATATATGTTTGAATTAATTTCTGGAGTCTCTAATCTGTTCCACTGGTCTGTGGCTCTGTTCTTGTGCCAGTACCAAATTGTCTTGATTACTATGGCTTTGTAGTAGAGCTTGAAGTTGGGGAGTGAGATCCCCCCTACTTTATTCTCCTTTTTCAGGATTGCGTTGGCTATTCGGGGTCTTTGGTGTTTCCATATGAATTTTTGAATTATTTGTTCCAATTCATTGAAGAATGTTGCTGGTAATTTGAGAGGGATTGAATCAAATCTGTATATTGCTTTGGGCAGGATGGCCATTTTGACGATATTGATTCTTCCTAGCCATGAGCATGGGATGAGTTTCCATTTATTAGTGTCCCCTTTAACTTCTCTTAAGAGTGACTTGTAGTTTTCAGAGTATAAGTCTTTCACTTCTTGGTTAGGTTTATTCCTAGGTATTTTATTCTTTTTGATGCAATGGTGAATGGAATTGTTTTCCTGATTTCTCTTTCTATTGGTTCATTGTTAGTGTATAGGAAAGCTACAGATTTCTGTGTGTTAATTTTGTATCCTGCAACTTTGCTGTATTCCGATATCAGTTCTAGTAGTTTTGGAGTGGAGTCTTTAGGGTTTTTTATGTACAGTATCATATCATCTGCAAATAGTGACAGTTTAACTTCTTCTTTACCAATCTGGATTCCTTGTATTTCTTTGTATTGTCTGATTGCCGTGGCTAGGACCTCCAGTACTATGTTAAATAACAGTGGGGAGAGTGGGCATCCCTGTCTTGTTCCCGATCTCAGAGGAAATGCTTTCAGCTACTCGCTGTTCAGTATAATGCTGGCTGTGGGTTTATCATATATGGCCTTAATTATGTTGAGGTACTTGCCCTCTATTCCTATTTTGCTGAGAGTTTTTATCATGAATGAATGTTGAATTTTGTCAAATGCTTTTTCAGCATCTATGAAGATGATCATGTGGTTTTTGTCTTTCTTTTTGTTGATGTGGTGGATGATGTTGATGGATTTTCGAATGTTGCACCATCCTTGCATCCCTGGGATGCATCCCACGTGGGCATGGTGTATGATCCTTTTGATATACTGTTGAATTCTGTTTGCTAATATTTTATTGAGTATTTTTGCATCTACATTCATCAGGGATATTGGTCTGTAATTTTCTTTTTTGGTGGGGTCTTTGCCTGGTTTTTGTATTAGGGTGATATTGGCTTCATTGAATGAGTTTGGGAGTATTCCCTCTTCTTCTATTTTTTGGAACACTTTAAGGAGAATGGGTATTATGTCTTCTCTGTGTGTCTGATAAAATTCCGAGGTAAATCCGTGCGGCCCCGGGGTTTTGTTCTTGGGTACTTTTTTGATTACCGTTTCGATTTCTTTGCTCCTAATTGGTTTGTTTAACTTTTGTGTTTCTTCCTTGGTCAGTCTTGGGAGGTTGTATTTTTCTAGGAAGTTGTCCATTTCTTCTCAGTTTTCCAGCTTGTTGGCATATAGGTTTTCATAGTAGTCTTTAATAACTCTTTGTATTTCTGTGGAGTCTGTCGTGATTTTTCCATTCTCATTTCTGATTATGTTGATTTGTGTTGATTCTCTTTTTCTCTTAATAAGTTTGGCTAGAGGCTTATCTATTTTGTTTATTTTCTCAAAGAACCAGCTCTTGGTTTCATTGATTTTTGCTATTGTTTTATTCTTCTCAATTTTGTTTATTTCTTCTCTGATCTTTATTATGTCCCTCCTTCTGCTGACTTTAGGCCTCATTTGTTCTTCTTTTTCCAGTTTCGATAATTGTGATGTTAGACTATTCATTTGGGATTGTTCTTCCTTCTTCAGGTGTGCCTGGATTGCTATATACTTTCCCCTTAAGACTACTTTCGCTGCGTCCCACAGAAGTTGGGGCTTTGTATTGTTGTTGTCATTTGTTTCTATATATTCCTTGATCTCTATTTTGATTTGTTCATTGATCCATTGAGTATTTAGTAGCATGTTGTTAAGCCTCCATGTGTTTGTGAGCCTTTTTGTTTTCTTTGTAGAATTTATTTCTACTTTTATACCTTTGTGGTCTGAAAAATTGGGTGGTAGAATTTCAATATTTTGGAATTTACTGAGGCTCTTTTTGTGAGCTAGTATGTGGTCTATTCTGGAGAATGTTCCATGTGCACTTGAGAAGAATGTATATCCTGTTGCTTTTGGATGTAGAGTTCTATAGATGTCTATTAGGTCCATCTGTTCTAGTGTGTTGTTCAGTTCCTGGGTGTCCTTACTTATTTTCTGCCCGGTGGATCTATCCTTTGGGGTGAGTGGTGTGTTGAAGCCTCCTAAAATGAATGCATTGCAGTCTATTTCCCTCTTTAGTTCTGTTAGTATTTGCTTCACATATGCTGGTGCTCCTGTATTGGGTGCATATATATTTAGAATGGTTATATCCTCTTGTTGGACTGAGCCCTTTATCATTATGTAGTATCCTTCTTTATCTCTTGTTACTTTCTTTGTTTTGAAGTCTATTTTGTCTGATATTAGTACTGCAACCCCTGCTTTCTTCTCACTGTTGTTTGCCTGAAATATGTTTTTCCATCCCTTGACTTTTAGTCTATGCTTATCTTTGGGTTTAAGGTGAGTTTCTTGTAAGCAGCATATAGATGGGTCTTGCTTTTTTATCCATTCTATTACTCTATGTCTTTTGATTGGTGCATTAAGTCCATTTACATTTAGGGTGACTATTGAGAGATATGTACTTATTGCCATTGCAGGCTTTAGATTCGTGGTTACCAAAGGTTCAAGGTTAGCTTCTTTAGTATCTTACTGCCTAACTTAGCTCGCTTATTGAGCTGTTATATACACTGTCTGGAGAGTCTTTTCTTCTCTCCCTTCTTATTCCTCCTCCTCCATTCTTCATATGTTGTGTGTTTTGTTCTGTGCTCTTTTTAGGAGTGCTCCCATCTAGAGCAGTCCATGTAGGATGCCCTGTAGAAGTGGTTTGTGGGAAGCAAATTCCCTCAGCTTTTGCTTATCTGGGAATTGTTTAATCCCACCATCATATTTAAATGATAGTCGTGCTGGATACAGTATCCTTGGCTCAAGGCCCTTTTGTTTCATTGCATTACGTATATCATGCCATTCTCTTCTGGCCTGTAGGGTTTCTGTCGAGAAGTCTGATGTTAGCCTGTTTGGTTTTCCTTTATAGGTGACCTTTTTCTCTCTAGCTGCCTTTAAAACTCTTTCCTTGTCCTTGATCCTTGCCATTTTAATTATTATGTGTCTTGGTGTTGTCCTCCTTGGATCCTTTCTGTTGGGGGTTCTGTGTAATTCCATAGTCTGTTCGATTATTTCCTCCCCCAATTTGGGGAAGTTTTCAGCAATTATTTCTTCAAAGAGACTTTCTATCCCTTTTCCTCTTTCTTCTTCTTCTGGTACCCCTATAATACGAATATTATTCCTTTTGGATTGGTCACATAGGTCTCTTAGTGTTGTTTCATTCCTGGAGATCCTTTATCTCTCTCTATGTCTGCTTCTATACGTTCCTGTTCTCTGGCTTCTATTCCTTCAATGGCCTCTTGCATCTTATCCATTCTGCTTATAAATCCTTCCAGGGATTGTTTCAGTTCGGTGATCTCCTTCCTGACATTTGTGATCTCCCTCCGGACTTCATCCCATAGCTCTTGCATTTTTCTCTGCATCTCATCCCATTGCTCTTGCATTTTTCTCTGCATCTCTGTCAGCATGTTCATGATTTTTATTTTGAATTCTTTTTCAGGGGGACTGGTGAGGTCTGTCTCCTCAGGTGTTGTCTCTGTGATCTTTGTCTGCCTGTAGTTTTGCCTTTTCATGGTGATAGAGATAGTTTGCAGAACTGGTACGAGTGACTGCTGGAAGAGCTTCCCTTCTTGTTGGTTTGTGGCCTTCCTCTCCTGGGAGAATAGCGACCTCTAGTGGCTTATGCTTGTCAGCTGTGCGCAGACAGGGCGTCTGCTACCTGCCTGTTTGCTATGGAGTTTATCTCCGCTGTAGCTGTGGGCGTGGCCTGGCTGGGGCTGCTCCTCCAAAATGGTGGAGCTCCGTTGGAGGGGGAGCGGCCGGGAGGCTATTTATCTCCGTAAGGTGCCTCTGTGTTCCCTGTTGCCCAGGGAGTTAGAGTGCCCAGAGATCCCCAGATTCCCTGCCTCTGGTCTAAGTGTCCTGGCCTGCCCCTTTAAGACTTCCAAAAAGCACTCTCCAAACCAAAACAACAACAGCAAGAATGAAAGAGGAAAAAGAAAAAAAAGAAAAATTGCGCGATATTGTTTGTCCTCAGGCGCCAGTCCCAGGCACCTGCCCACTGGTCCTGCCGCCCTGCCTCCCTAGCCCCGTCCCTCCAAGGCCTCCAAAAAACACTCGCCAAAAGGGAAAAACTCACAACCCTCTCCGTCCCCAGGCTCTGGTCCCAGGCACCCACTCACCGGCCCTCCCACCCTGCCTCCCTGGCACTGGAGTCCCTGTCCCCCTAAGGTCTCCAAAAAATGCTTGCCAAGAAGAAAAAAAAGGAGAAACGCGCAATTTTCTGTCCTCAGGCGCCAGTCCCAGGCACCCACCCACTGGTCTTGCTGCCCTGCCTTCCTGGTATTTGGGTCCCCGTCCCTCCAAGGCTTCGAAAAGCAATCGCCAAAAAAAAAAAAAGGGAAAAATGCGCTATTTTCTTTGTCCTCAGGTGCCGGCCCCAAGCCCCCACCCACCGGTCCCGCCGCCCTGCCTCCCCAGTATTGGGAAAAACGCACGATTTTCTTTGTCCCCAGGCACTGGTCTCAGGCACCCGCTCACCAGTCTTGCTGCCCTGTTTCGCTGGTATTGGGGTCCCCGTCCCTCCAAGGCTTCCAAAAGCACTCGCCAAAAAGAAAAAAAAAGGGGAAAAATGCGCGATTTTCTCTGTCCTCAGGCGCCGGTGTCAGACACCCACCCACTGGTCCCGCCGCCCTGCCTCCCTAGCACCGCGGTCCCTGTCCCTTTAAGGCTTCCAAAAAGCACTAGCCAAAAAAAAAACCGCTCCAGTTTCTTTCCACCCGGAGCCGGGGGCGAGGGGCGCTCGGGTCCCTCCGGGCTGGGGCTTGTATCTTACCCCCCTTCGCAAGGCGCTGGGTTCTTGCATGTGTGGATGTGGTCTGGATGTTGTCCTGTGTCCTCTGGTCTCTATTTTAGGAAGAGTTTTCTTTGTCATATTTTCATAAATCTATGTGTTTTTGGGAGGAGATTTCCACTGCTCTACTCACGCCGCCATCTTGGCTCCGCCCTGAAAGGTTGTATTTTTCTAGAAAATTGTCCATTTGTCCTAGGTTATCCAGTTTTTAGGATATAATTTTTCATAGTATTCTGTCATAATTCTGTATTTCTGTGGTGTCCATAATGATTTTTCCTTTCTCATTTCTGATTCTGTTTATGTGTGTAGATTCTCTTTTTTCTTAATAAGTCTGGCTAGAGGTTTATCTATTTTATTTATTTTCTCAAATAGTCACCTTCTGCTTTTATCGAGTCTATTGTTTTCTTCTTCTCGATTTTATTTATTTCTGTTCTAATCTTTATTATGTCCCTCCTTCTACTGACTTTGGGCCTCATTTTTCTTCTTTTTCTAGTTTTGTTAATTGTGAATTTAGACTGTTCAATTGTTCTTCTTTCCTGACGTAGACCTGTTTTGCAATATATTTCCCTCTTAGCATGGTTTTTGCTTCATCCCACAGATTTTGTGGTGTTGAATTATTGTCATTTGCCTTCATATATTGCTTGATCTGTGTTTTAATTTGGTCATTGATCCATTGATTATTTAGGAGCATGTTATTAAGCCTCCATTGTTTGTGGGCTTTTTCATTTTCTTTGTGTAATTTATTTCTAGTTTCATACCTTTGTGATCGAAGAATCTGGTTGGTACAGTTTCAATCTTTTTGCATTTATTGAGGCTCTTTTTGTGTCCTAGTGTATGATATATTCTTGAAAATGTTCCATGTGCATTTGAGAAAAATGTGTATCCTGTTTTTTTGGATGGAGTGTCCTGTAGATGTCTGTTAGGTCCATCTGTTCTAATACAGTGTTCAGTGCCTCTGTCTCCTTACTTATTTTCTGTCTTGTTGATCTGTCCTTTGGAGTGAGTGGTGTGTTGAAGTCTCCTAAAATGAATGCATTGCATTCTATTTCCCCCTTTAATTCTGTTAGTATTTGTTTCACATATATAGGTGCTCCTGTGTTGGGTGCATAGATGTTTATAATAGTTATATCCTCTTGTTGGACTGCCCCCTTTATCATTATGTAATGTCCTTCTTTATCTCATTACTTTCTTTACTTTGAAGTCTATTTAATCTGATACAAGTACTGCAACTCCTGCTTTTTTCTCCCTATTAGTTACATGCAATATCTTTTTCCATCCCTTTTCTTTCAGTCTGTGTATGTCTTTAGGTTTGAAGTTGAGTCTCTTGTAGGCAGCATATAGATGGGTCTTGTTTTTTAATCCATTCAGTGACTTTGTGTCTTTTGATTGGTGCATTCAGACCATTTATATTTAGGGTGATTATTGAGAGGTATATTCTTATTGTCATTGCAGGCTTTAGATTCGTGGTTACCAAACGTTCAATGGTAATTCCCTATCTAACAGTCTAATTTAACTCACTCAGTATGCTATTAGAAATATAACCTAAAGGTTCTTTTTTATTTCTCCTTTTTCTTCCTCCTCCATTCTTTATATATTAGGTATTATATTCTGTACTCTTTGTGTATCCCTTGATTGACTTTGGGGGGGGTAGTTGATTGGATTTTTCATCTCATTAGTAATTAATTGTTCTCCTTTTTTTGCTGTGGTTTTATTTTCTCTGGTGGCAGCTATTTAGCCTTAGGAATACTTCCATCTATAGCAGTCCCTCTGGAGTGCACTGTAAAGGTGGTTTGTGGGAGGTGAATTCTCTCAGCTTTTGCTTATCTGAAAATTGTTTAATCCCTCCTTCAAATTTAAATGATAATCTTACCTAGTAGAGTATTCTTGGTTTGAGGCCCTTCTGCTTCATTGCATTAAATACATCATGCCACTCCCTTCTGGCCTGTAAGGTTTCTGTTGAGAAGTCTGATGGTAGCCTGATGGGTTTTCCTTTGTATGTGATCTTATTTCTCTCTCTGGGTGCTTTTAAAAGACTGTCCTTTTTCTTGATCTTTGCCCTTTTAATTATTATATGTCTTGGTGTTGTCTTCCTTGGGTCCCTTGTGTTGGAAAATCTGTGCGCCTCCGTGGCCTGAGAGACCATCTCCTTCCCCAGACTGGGGAAGTTTTCAGCAATTACCTCCTCAGTAACACTTTCTATCCCTTTTTCTTTCTCTTCTTCTTCTGGTTCCCATATAATGCGAATATTTTTTCATTTGGATTGGTCACAGTTCTCTCAATATTCTTTCATACTTAGACATTCTTTTTTCTCTCTGTGCCTCAGCTTCTTTGTATTCCTCTTGTCTAATTTCTGTTCCATTTACTGTCTCCTCCACCACTTCTAATCTGCTTTTCAATCCTTCCATTATGTTTCATTTCTGATATGGAATTTCTTAATGATTGAATCTCTGTCCTAAATTCATCCCTGAGTTCTTGAATATTTTTATGTACCTCCATAAGCATGTTTATGATTTTTATTTTGAACTGTCTTTCAGGAAGATTGGTGAATTCATTTTCATTTGAGCCTTTTTCTGGTGTTTGTGAGGTTTTGGTCTGAATGAGGTTCCTTTGACATTTCGTATTTGTATGTGGTGTCCTATAGTACCCAGAAACACTAATCCCTAGAGCTTCTTAGCCCTTGGAGTGATGTCATAGGTCACAGGCGAGCGGTGCTGGTACCTGGCAGGGAGGAAAAAGTTGTTTCCTTCCTCTTGACTGCAGCACCTGTCTCCACTCTCAGAATCAGTGGCCCCAGCACAAAGGTATAATAAGCCTCTCTGCTTTGCATCTGTAGTTGCCATAGGCAGGGCCTCCCTGTGGCTGGCCTGATGCCAGGGCAGGGACTGCTGGTTTGTGAGCCGGTGCCAGCAGGCTAGGAGGGAGGCACAGCAGGCTGTGTATCACAGTGGGGGGCTTCAGAGCTGAGTAGCCAGCCAGAGGAATGGAGTGCCTGAAGCTCCTGAGTGTTCACAACTTGCTGGGCAGAGTGCGCCCAAAGAACCTTGCCCACCTATCCCTTCTCCCACGCAGCAAGCTCTGTGCAAACCCCACCCTTTCAGTAGCCCTCTCGCTGCTAGGAAGCCTCTCAGACTGTCCGCCTTTTCTTTGTCCCAGAGCAGCTGTATGTGGATGGATCCCTGTCCTCCACAAATGGTTGGAATCTCAGTCTCTCCAATTATTCTGCCTATTTTAGCTTTCCAACCCCATTAATCTCCAGAGCACCATGCAATGTAGGTTTGTGCTCACAAAGCATATCTCCAGGGCTGGGTGTTCAGCAGTCCTAGGCTTCCACCCCCTCCCTGCTCCATTTCTCTTCCTCCTGCTGTTAATCTGGGGTGGGGGAAGGGCTTGAGTCCTGCCAGATCAAGGGTTTGGTACATTACCCTGTTTCGTGAGGTCTGTTCTTTTCTTCTGGTGTATGCAGTCTGGTGCAGCCTTCTTTCCTGTTGCTCTTTTAGGATTAGTTGTATTAACTATATTTGTGTATTATATGTGATTTTGGGAGGAGTTCTCTGTCTCACCTCTCACACAGCCATCTTAAATCCTGATCCTCAAATCTGAGTTTTAATCATTTTTAAAAGTCTAATTATTTAAGAGTTAGAAATAATTGTTTCTCTGATGAACATTCTCGTAGCAGCATCCTGCTTCCAGGATGTTTAACCCACCATGTTAACGAGCCAGAATTAGGAGCCCTAATGACAGAAAGCGCAGGTTTCTTCTGAACCTCCCTTTGAACTGAACTGTTCTCAGATGAGTTAATCTCACATCTGACCCAGGCAGCTTTCTCACAAATATGTGTAAATTCTGTTACTGTCTCCTTTTCCTCTTCCAGTTCTTACCCAGTTGACCTTCTCAAAATAGAGAACTTGGCCATGGAAGCTAGGGGGTGGGAAAACACAGAGATGTGCTGGAGGTAGAGTTGCCTGCATTAAGAAGCTACAGCTGGAGACTTACATTCACCACTGCAACTTGCTGCCTTGTGTCTCATAGGCTCGTGCACACGTGCACACTGCCTCCCTCCCTCTTTCTGACACACGCTACTTTCTTTTCTGTCCTTAGTTCTTGAGCATAAAAGTTTTAAAAACACTGAAGAAACCTGATTACTACTTTCATCTTTTCTCTTTCCCTTACCATTAAGGAGCTGAAACTAAGAGTTTTTAAATTTTTATATACACATCTTTAATCTCACAGAAACCAGTGTTTTTAAGAATTCAAGAGTGAGCTTAAAGTGCACAAAAGTTTTTTTACACATTTTTCTTCCTTAATTTAAGTACTATAGTCAAGATGAATTGTGAACTATTTCTTATATAATTTACTATTTTCTTCTTTTGGTTAACTTGTTGAAATGTTGAAAGAACTGTTTTTGGAAGGACAATTATTCTGTACTTTGTGAGAAAATTTCCTGGGTATTTATACAGTTTTGTCTGTCATAGGAAGGAAAATCCCCTCGGCAGTGTCTGAAGGAAGGAAACTGCAAAGCTTTGAAATACTCATTTTTTGAATGTAAAAGATCAATGGTAAGTGGTTAAAGTTTTTAAAAGCTTATGCTATACATTAGCTATATGGAGTTAAGTAAATGTGACTTAGTAATTATAAATAGGAAGCAGTGCTGTCATTCAGAAAGAAGGGTGCAGATAATGTGTCTTACTCCAGTGAGTTAAGGTTAGGTAGCAGTCTCGGAAACCAGGAGCTGATTGTTGTTATTTTGCCACTATGCTAACTGCAGCCGCCAATCTTTGTGAATTTTTGAAAGTGTGAGAATGCAGTCTTGGCAAGGAGAAAGTTGATGGTCACTATGACTTCAGGTTTTTTGACAGTTTTACACAAACGCATAATGTGGGGGTCCAAGGTGTCTGTCCGTGTGCCTTAGTGTAGATATGCCTAGGAGAAAATGTGAGCATCTCTTAACTTTTAGAGTGATTGATGATGGAAAGATAGTCTAAGAGGACATTATGAACTCAAGGCTTCTGCTCTAACATTCTTTGATCTCAAAAATGCACAAAGATACTAGGAATGGAAACAGAGCCTTCTCTCTGTGAAACAAAAGTATGAAATCAGAAAAGTGAACATCCTTTATAGAAAGCAGTTACTTGAACTTTGAACCTGTTTTTGGTTGGTGAGTAATTACATTGCAAACCCCTTCCCTTCTGTTGACAGAAGTGGAGGGTACAGTATTCTTATGATCCAGGAAGCCAGAGAACTTGAGCACATTTTCCAACTAACTGGATCCAGGGAGATGGACAGTTAGATTTGGCCATGCCCTCTTACCTCTCTCAAGTGACACAGTTCTGTGCCATATTTGCCTGTTTTTAATGTAAAAAAGGATTTTCTTGGTTTCTCTTACATAGTTTTGTTATCCATGTAAATTGCAAACTTTGAGATCTTCCCAGAATTTTGAATCATGTTTAGATAATTGACAAGTCATAAAGACTAGTTAGTGTAGGAGACAATGATGAGCTATACTATATAATCATATCCAAGACTGAATTTGTCATAAACTCCCTGGAATTCCCTGCCTAATCCTCAGTCTTTAATCTCCAAAAACTTCAAGAAATCAAAACACTTAAAAATTGTTCACGATTGATCTGCCTTCTGCAGAAATTTGTAGCAATCTTCAATAAAAATTCAAAGTGCTTCTGACCATTTCTAAACATCAGTACAATGCAGTTTCACTTACACTTTGACACTGTAAAGAGCAGTCTAGAGAATCTATTTTTAGCAGACTAATAGATTTGTACAGCCTTTCTCTAAGACTGTGATTCACTATTAGTCCTCCAAGTTAGTGGAATTATGTCACACTTAACCAATGCAACTTTATTTATATAAGCTTGGCAAAAACCTAAAACATAACAATTGAAATTTTATGCTGGTAATTTTACTTAATATTTCAAAAACATTAGTGCATATTCCAGAACAAAGATGAGATGGGAAGTTTGAATTGGCTGTTCCCTCATAGTGGAAACATCTCATCATCCTGATTATGTTCCTATGTTTAAAGATTACTTACTGATTTTTTAAAAATACGGCTTAGCTACTTCACATAGTGATCAGATGAAGGAAGGGCTATCTGTCCCACACCTGGCTGTGGTGGAATCATTAACAGAGTCTAACTCATTTTAAAATAATTCTTTCCTATAGAATTCCTAGGGAGTGATACTGACTAACTATGCAACTTTGCAATATATACGACTTTAGGACCCTCCACCCTACCCAACCCTTAAGAGACTGCACTGTGAGGCTCAAGTCAGAGAACATACTGTCACCCTATGAGCAGGCAGTTTACGAACTGTGAATCCCAGAATGGCTGTGTGTGTGTTATGTAACATTTTTCAGGTCCCCTTCTTTTCTTGGTTGTTGTTTAAAGATTTCAAATACATTTGAATATTAACCCAAATAAAAGAGAGTTAAGTTGGCTAGGACATATAAATGTAGTTCAGAAAATAAATGTAATTTGAATTCTACCTGAGAGAAAAATCCCTATTGTGATCTTAAGTGGAACTTGTGTTTTAATGCCATCTTTGTTATTATTCTATCTTGGTAGCTCTGACAATTGCCTTTTTGATTGTGCTAGGAAATAGTTTACTTCTCTTATGCAGTGACACCCCATAACCAAAGTTGCGTTTAGTTATGTTGAACAAAATTTGAGTTAATTGTATGTTTATTTTCAGCTGGATACTAGGTCAAGATTCAGAGGAAGAAAAGGATATTGACACTATATTATGTTGAAACCAAGATGAAAACAACAAAGGATTTCCTATGGCCATTAAAACAGAGACACCAAAATGGGAAACACACATTTTGCTACACTTGTTTAGTTGTACCATTTTCTTCACTCCTTGGAACACTGGAAAACATGGATGAGTTCTGCTTTTGAATATATTATAAAATGAATGATTCTCTTACTCTTATTTTTAGAAGAAAAATGTACCTGAATTATGAGCTAAGTGTAATAAATGTTTTGAGATGTGTTTTAAAGCAAAAAGAATGGAAAGATTGTTATTTTCAAACTTCACTCCTCAACCAAATGACACAGTTTGTATTCATCCTTTGTAACTATTATCAAGGCCACTGATGGAACTGTTCAAATTGGTGGCATGGAGCCTGGGGAGAAAATGTCTATCAGGAAAGTTCAAGATAAAACTTTCTTTTATTCAGTCGTCTGTCTTGTTCAGTTCTAAAATAAGCTGCATTCGAATCTTTGGAAAAGAAATGCTTCATGTGCGCTGATTCACTGACGTAACCACCTCAAAACCTTCATGTCCTGTATTAGGCTTAGCTGGATGCAGAGTCACAGATGATGTTGCCAGGGCTCTTTGCCTCCATCTCTTGACTGTGTTTCTGTTTCCTGGCTTCATTTTCAGGCCGGCCCTCACTATGTAATGGGAAAGAGGCCAGTATCAGCCAGAGGTGCACACCTTGAGATCTATGATCCAAAAGAAGAGAGCCAGCCTCCTTTGCTAGGGTCCACTGGTCAGATCCTACAAAAGGACTGTTGTCTCCCCTGGATCCCCTGCCCTTGAAGTAGACCAGTCCCTGTGGAAAAAGAGATGGCGCAGGGGTGGCACATGGTCTCAGCAAGGCCTGAGTCTCACAAACCACAGTCGCTAACTCCCACCAGTCATGTTGGATGGGTGATGGGCCTTATTTCCAAAGAACAGGATTTGAAGCAAATTGAAATAGATGTTCACTATAGGAAGTAAGTGAAAACATGAAATGCTTGAAAAAGTTTATGATCACTGTAATTTTATTCTGATCACTTAGTAAAGGAGCAAACTAGGAATCCAACTTTCCAACTTTGTTTTCAGTATTGAACAATAATGAAGAACCATAGCTTCTTCATACATCTGCAGTTTCTTGGGGATAAAAAGGAATCAAGGTATTCTATAGCTTATTTGCTTCTCCTTTTTTTATAATTTTTTTAAGTTTTGGTATCATTAATATATGATTACATAAGCAACACTGTGGTTCCTACATTCCCTCCATTATCTAGTCCCCCCCACATACCCCATTATGGTCACTGTCCATCAGCGTACTAAGATGCTATAGAGTCACTAGTCTTCTCTGTGCTATACTGCCTTCCCCATGCACCCCCCTCTATATTATGTGTGCTAATCGTAATGCCCCCTTTACCCCTTATTCCTCCCTCCCTTGCCACCCATCCTCCCTAGTCCCTTTCCCCTTGTTAACTGTTAATTCATTCTTGGGTTCTCTGAGTCTGCTCTTCCTTCAGTTTTTGCGTTGTTCTTATGCTCCACAGATAAGTGAAATTATTTGGTACTTGTCATTTTCTGCCTGGCTTATTTGACTGAGCATAATACCTTCTAGCTCCATCCATGTTGTTGCAAATGGTATATTTGTTTTCTTCTTATAGCTGAATAATATTCCATTGTGTGTGTGTGTATATATATATATATACCACATCTTTTTTTTTTTTTTGAGAGGGCATCTCTCATATTTATTGATCAAATGGTTGTTAACAACAATAAAATTCTGTATAGGGGTGTCAATGCTCAATGCACAATCATTAATTCATCTCAAGCCTAGTTCTCATCAGTCTCCAATCTTCTGAAGCATAACGAACAAGTTCTTACATAGTGAACGAATTCTTACATAGTGAATAAGTTCTTACATGGTGAACAGTACAAGGGCATTCATCACAGAAACTTTCAGTTTTGATCACGCATTATGAACTATAAACAATCAGGTCAAATATGAATATTCATTTGATTTTTATACTTGATTTATATGTGGATCCCACATTTCTCCCTTTATTATTATTATTATTTTTATTTTTAATAAACTGCTGAAGTATACCACATCTTCTTTATCCATTCATCTACTGATGGACACTTAGGTTGCTTCCATTTCTTGGCTACTGTAAATAATGCTGCGATAAACATAGGGGTGCGTATGTCTTTTTGAAACTGGGCTCCTGCATTCTTAGGGTAAATTCCTAGGAGTGGAATTCCTGGATCAAATGGTATTTCTATTTTTACTTTTTTGAGGACCCTCCATACTGCTTCCCACAATGGTTGAATTAATTTACATTCCCACCAGCAGTGTAGGAGGGTTTCCCTTTCTCCACATCCTCCCCAACATTTGTTGTTTGTCTTTTGGATGGTGGCCATCCTAACTGCGGTGAGGTAATATCTCATTGTGGTTTTAATTTGCATTTCTCTGATGATTAGTGATGTGGAGCATCTTTTCATGTGCCTGTTGGCCATCTGAATTTCTTTGGAGAAGTGTCTTAGATCCTCTGCCCATTTTTTAATTGGATTATTTGTGTTTTGTTTGTTGAGGTGTGTGAGCTCTTTATATATTTTGGATGTCAACCCCTTATCAGATATGCCATTTATGAATATATTCTCCCATACTGTAGGATGCCTTTTTCTTTTATTGATGGTGTCCTTTGCTGTACAGAAGCTTTCAGCTTGATACAGTACCACTTGTTCATTTTTGCTTTTGTTTCCCTTGCCCAGGAAGATATGTTCATGAAGAAGTGGCTCATGTTTATATTCAAGAGAGTTTTGCCTATGTTTTCTTCTAAGAGTTTTGTGGTTTCATGACTTACATTCAGGTCTTTGATCCATTTTGAGTTTACTTTGTGTATGGGGTTAGACAGTGATCCAGTTTCATTCTCTTACATGTAGCTGTCCAGTTTTGCCAACACCAGCTGTTGAAAAGGCTGTCGTTTCCCCATTGTATATCCATGGCTCCTTTATCATATATTAACTGACCATATATGCTTGGGTTAATATCTGGACTCTCTATTCTGTTCCACTGGTCTACGGGTCTGCTCTTGTGCCAGTACCAAATTGTCTTGATTACTGTGGCTTTGTAGTAGAGCCTGAAGTTGGGGAGCGAGATCCCTCCTGCTTTATTCTTCCTTCTCAGGACTGCTTTGACTATTTGGGGTCTTTTGTGGTTCCATATGAATTTTAGATCTGTTTCTTCCAGTTCATTAAGGAATGCTCTCAGTATTTTCATAGGGATTGCACTGAATCTGTAGATTGCTTTAGGCAGGATGACCATTTTGACAATATTAATTCTTCCTACCCAAGAGCATGGGATGAATTTCCATTTACTAGTGTCCTCTTTTAATTTCTCTTAAGAGGATCTTGTAGTTTTCAGAGTATAGGTCTTTCACTTCCTTGGTTAGGTTTATTCCTAGGTATTTTATTCTTTTTGATGCAATTGTGAATGGAATTGTTTTCCTGATTTCTCTCTCTGCTAGTTCATCGTTAGTGTATAGGAAAGCCACAGATTTCTGTGTATTAATTTTATATACTGCAACTTTGCTGAATTCAGATATTAGATCTAGTAGTTCTGGAGTGGATTCTGGAGGGTTTTTAATGTACAATATCATGTCATTTGCAAACAGTGACAGTTTGACTTCTTCTTTACCAATCTGGATGCCTTTTTTTCTTTGTGTTGTCTAATTGCCGTGTCTAGGACCTCCAGTACTATGTTGAATAACAGTGGGGAGAGTGGGCATCCTTGTCTTGTTCCCGATCTTAGAGGAAAAGCTTTCAGCTTCTTGCTGTCAAATACTATGTTGGCTGTGGATTTGTCATATATGGGATTTATTATTTGAGGTACTTGCCCTCTATACCCATTTTTTTGAGAGTTTTTATCATGAATGGATGTTGAATTTTGTTGAATTCTTTTTCAGCATCTGTGGAAATGATCATGTGGTTTTTGTCATTTTTGTTGATGTGGTGGATGATATTGATGGATTTTCAAATGTTGTACCATCTTTGCATCCCTGAGATGAATCCCACTTGATCATGATCCTCTTGATGTATTTTTGAATTTGGTTTGCTAGTATTCTGTTGAATATTTTTGCATCTATGTTCATCTGGGATATTGGTCTGTAGTTTTCTTTTTTTGTGGTGTCTTTGCCTGGTTTTGGTATTAGAGTGATGCTGGCTTCATAGAATGAGTTTGGAAGTATTCCCTCCTCTTCTATTTTTTGGAAAACTTTAAGTAGAATGGGTATTAAGTCTTCTAAATGTCTGATAAAATTCAGCAGTCAATCACTCTGGTCTGGGTATTTTGTTCTGGGTAGTTTTTTGATTACTGATTCAATTTTATTGCTGGTAATTGGTCTGTTTAGATTTTGTTTCTTCCTGGGTCAGTCTTGGAAGGTTGTATTTTTCTAGAAAGTTTTCCATTTCTTCTAGGTTATCCGGTTTGTTAGCATATAAATTTTCCTAGTATTCCCTAATAATTCTTTGTATTTCTATGGGGTCTGTCGTGACTTTTCCTTTCTCACTTCTGATTCTGTTTATGTGTGTAGGTTCTCTTTTTTTCTTAAGAAGTCTGGCTAGGGTTTATCTATTTTGTTTATTTTCTCAAAGAACAAGCTCTTGGTTTCATTAATATTTTCTATTGTTCTATTCTTCTCAGTGTTATTTATTTCTTCTCTGATCTTTATTATGTTCCTCCTCCTGCTGACTTTGGGCGTCATTTGTTATTCTTTTTCCAGTTTCAATAACTGTGAATTTAGACTATTCATTTCGGATTGTTCTTCTTTCTTTAAATAGGCCCCAATTGCTATATACTTTCCTCTTAGAAGTACCTTCAATTCATCCCACAGAAGTTGGGGCTTTGTGCTGTTGTTGTCATTTGTCTCCATATATTGCTTAATCCCTGTTTTAATTTGGTCACTGATCCATTGATTATTTAGGAGTGTGTTTTTAAGCCTCCATGTGTTTGTGAGCCTTTTTGTTTTCTTTGTACAACTTATTTCTAGTTTTATACCTTTGTGATCTGAGAAGTTGGTTGGTATAATTTCAGTGTTTTTGAATTTACTGAGGCTCTTTTTGTGGCCTAGTATGTGGTCTATTCTGGAAAATGTTCCATGTGCACTTGAGAAGAATTTGTGTTTTGCTGCTTTAGGGTGTAGAGTTCTGTAGATGTCCGTTAGGTCCATCTGTTCTAGTGTGTTGTTCAGTGCTTCTGTGTCCTTACTTATTTTCTGTCCGGTTGATCTATACTTTGGAGTGAGTGTTGTGTTGAAGTCTCCAAAAATCAATGCATTGCATTCTACTTCCTCCTTTAATTCTGTTAGTATTTGTTTCACATATGTAGATGCTCCAGTGTTCAGTGCACAGATATTTATAATGGTTATATCCTTTTGTTGGACTGACCCCTTTATCATTACCCAAAGAAGGTAATGTCCTCCTTTGTCTCATTACTTTCTTTGTTTTGAAGTTTATTTTGTCTGATAGAAGTACTGCAACTCCTGCTTTTTTTCTCCGTATTGTTTGCATGAAATATCTTTTTCCATCCCTTCACTTTTAGTCTGTGCATGTCTTTGGTTTTGAGGTGAGTCTCTTATAAGCAGCCTATAGATGGTTCTTGCTTTTTTATTCATTCTATTATTCTGTCTTTTGATTGGTGCATTCAGTCCATTTACATTTAAGGTGATTATTGATAAATATGTATTTATTGCCATTGCAGGCTTTGGAGTCGTTGTTACCAAAGGTTCAAGGGCAGGTTCTTTACTATCTAACCATCGAACTTAACTCACTTATTACTCTATTATAAAAACAGTCTGATGATTCTTTCTCTCCTTTTTCTTCCTCCTCCTCTCTTTATATGTTAGGTGTTTTATTCTGTACTCTTTGTATTTCCCTTGACTGATTTTGTGGAGAGCTGATTTTAGTTTTCCTTTAGTTAGTATGTGATTGGTCTACTTTCTTTGCTGTGGTTTTATTTTCTCTGGTAACAGCTATTTAGCATTAGGCATACTTCCATGTAGAGCAGTCCCTTTAAAATACACTGTAGAGATAGATGGTTTATGGAAGGCAAATTCCCTCAACTGTTGCTTATGTGGGAATTGTTTAATCCTGCCTTCAAATTTAAATGATAATCCTCCTGGATACAGTATTCTTGGTTTGAGGCCCTTCTGTTTCATTGCATTAAGTATATCATGCCATTCTCTTCTGGCCTGTAAGGTTTCTGCTGAGAAGTCTGATGGTAACCTTATGGGTTTTCCTTTGTAGGTGATCTTTTTCCTCTCTCTGGCTGTTTTTAATACTCTGTCCTGGTCTTTGATCATTGCCATTTTAATTATTACATGTATTGTGTTGTCATCCTTGGGTCCCTTGTGTTGGGAGATCTGTGGACTTCCATGGCCTGAGAGACTATTTCCTTCTCCAGATTGGGGAAGTTTTCAGCAATTATTTCTTCAAAGACACTTTCTATCCCCTTTTTTCCTCTCTTCCTCTTCTGGTACCCCAGTAATGTAAATATTTTTCCATTTGGATTGGTCACACAGTTCTCTTAATATTCTTTCATTCCTAGAGATCCTTTTATCTCTCTCTGCCTCAGCTTCTCTGTATTCTTGTTCTCTGATTTCTATTCTGTTAACAGTCTCTTCCACCTCATCCAGTCTGCTCTTAAATCCTTCCATTGTTTGTTTCATTTCTGTTATTTCCCTCCTAAATTCATTCCTTAGCTCTTGAATATTTCTCTGTAGCTCCATCAGCATGCTTATGACTTTTATTTTGAATTCTTTTTCAGGAAGACTGGTGATTTCAGTCTCACCAGCCCTATCTCTATTGTTTGAGGTATTTTGGACTGAACAAGTTCTTCCATCTTTTCATGGCAATGGAAGTGTTCGCCACCAAGTGGCACATGTCAGCTGGGAGAACAACGTTCCTTCCTGCTTGCTGTTCGCCTTGCCTGTCTCCACTGTCTGTGCCAGTTACCTGCACACACGGAGCAGCCTCTGGGTTAATCCCCTGAGCTGCCATGGGCAGGGCTGCCTTCGAGATGGCCTAGGGCAATAGCAGGGGTCACAGGCCAGCAGCATGTGTTCTGCCGCAAGAGCAGAGCCCCTTTGTGCCTCCCAATCTCCACTGTCTGTGTTGGTGAACCATGCACAGGAAGGAGCCTCTGGGTTCATCCCAAGCTGCCATGGGCGGGGCGGCCCTCGGGATGGCCTAGGGCACTGGCGGGTCTTGCAGGTGAGTGGCGTGTGTTCTGCTGCAAGAACAAAGCCTCTTTGTGCCTGCCGGACTCTGCGCCAGTCTCCATTGTCTGTGCTGGTCAGCTGCACACAGGGAGCAACCTCTATGCTAAGCTGTGTGGTTACTGTAGGCGGGGCTGCTCCCCAGCTGTTCCGCAGCAATGGCGGGTCAGCTGGTTTGCTTGCAGTGCTGGTGTTGGGGGAAGGAACGGCCGGCTGCTTATTACCGCCAGGGCATTTGGAACTGTATTGTCACCCAGGGGGTTAGGGCACCTGAAGTTCCTTAAAGTTCCCAGCCTGCTGGGCTGAGTGTGCCAGGATGATTTTTTGTCCACCTGTTAAACCCTTGTCCCTTTTAAGACTTTTAAAATGCCTTTCTTTTGTCCCGGGGCAGCCAGCCGTGGGAACCTGTTTGCAGTCTCAACCTCGGGCCTTGCTTTTCCGCTCTTCCAATATCCAGTGCACCAGGCAATGTGTGTCTGTGCTCCCTGGTTATTCAGCAGTCCTTTGCTTCCACTCCCTTCCCACTCTGATTCCCTTCCTCCCGCCGGTGAGCTGGGGTAGGAGGAGTGCTCAGGTGCTGCCAGGTCACGGCTTTGTATCTTACCCTTTCCATAAGATGTTGGGTTCTTGCAGGTGTAGCCTGGCTCATATACTCTATCTTCCAGTCACTCTTTTAGGAAAAGCTGTATTTGCTGTATTTTCAAAATATATATGGTTTTGGGAGGAGATTCACCACCCTACTCATGCTGCCATTTTGAGAATGTTTTTCTTATTTGCTTTTCTAAAGGTTCACCTAACTTGTGGGAATTGTGCACCAGTACGGTCACTATAGCAGAACATCACTGAGGCCTGCTGTGTGTCACTGGGAAAAGGAAAATGATTCATTTTTTTTTTCAATAACTCTTGTATATCTATTTAAGTGTTAGAATTTTTATTAAACATAACTTCAGTAAGAAACTCAAATTATTTTATAGAACCGTATCTTTTACTTTAGTAACAGCTTTATCAAAATCTTCATTTGGAGAAACTTACCATAAAATTCACCCTTAAATAGTTCAGTTGTTTTTTTCTTCGTCACAAAGTTGTGCAAACCACCACCACTCTCTGATTCCAGAACATTTGAATCACCCCAAAGAGAAACCCTATCCCCGTGAATAGTTACTCCCCACCCCAGCAACCATAGATGTTCTTGCTGTGTCTTTGATTTGCCTGTGCCAGACATGTCATACAAATGAGATTATGGGTGGCCTTTTGTGACACTTTCACTGCCCACATTTTCAAGCTTCATCCATATGTAGCATCTATTTGTATTTTATTCCTTTTTATTGTTGAATAATACTCCATAATATAGATATACCATGTTATTTATCTACTTGTCAGTCGATGGATTTTGGTTTGTTTGTACTTTGGGGCTATTATGACTAATGCTATGAACATTCGTGAATAAGTTTTGCATGGACATATGCTTAGCTTCTCTAGGGTATATACCTAAAAGTGGTATTACTGGGTCATGTGATAACTCCAACTTTAATATTTTGCTGAACTGCCAAGCTTTTCCACAGCAGCCACCCCATTTTACGTGCCCACCAGCAACTTAATGAGGATTTCCATTTTTCCACATAACAGTTGATATCTTTGATCTGTTTGATTATAGCCATTCTACTAGGTATGAAGTACTATCTATTTGGGATCTTGATTGGCATTTACCTAATGGCTAATGATGCTGAACACATTTTTACCAGTTTATTGGCTAGTCATTTATCTTTGGTGAAATGTGTACATTCTTTGTCCATTTTTCAGCTGAGTTGTAAGAGTTCTTTATATATTATGTATACAAGGTACTTAAAGATAAAATGATTGGCAAATGTTTTCTCCCAATTTGATTTGTCTTCACTTCTTGATGCTGTCTTTTGAAGCACCGGTTTTAATTTTCGTGAATTCCAAGTTACCTGTTTTTCCTTTTGGTGTACTAAGAAAACTGTTGCCTAACCCAAGCTTATGGAAATTTAGTGTTATGTTTTCACCTAAGAGTTTTACAGTTTAGCTTACATGTAAGTCTATGACCCACTTAAAAAATAATTCATAGTATCTTTATTTGTAACTATATGTTTTTAATTCTTAGTTGTGGTAAAATACACATAACTATATATTCTTAATTCTTAGTTGTGGTGAAATACACATAAGCATGTAGTTCATCAGTGTTAAGTATCCCCTTTTTATTCAGTCAGTCTCCAGAACTCTTCATCTTGCAAAACTGAAACTCTATACCCATTAAACAGCTCCCTATTACTCTGTTCCCCTGATGTCTGGCAAACGCCATTCCAATACTGAGCATCATTTCATCATTTATGTGTTTATAGGCCATTTGTAAATATTTGGAGAAATGTTTATTCAAGTTCTTTGCCCCTTTTTAGAAACAGTTGTTTGCTTTTTTGTTGTTTAGTTCTAGGAGTTCTTTGCATATTCTAGATATTAACCCCTTGTCAGATTTATGATTTGAAGGCATTTTCTCCCATTTCTCCTCACTCTGCTGATTGTGTTCTTTTGTTCTTTGAGTTTTAAATGTTTATGTAGTACAGTGTTTTTACTTTTGTTGCCTGTGCTTTTGGTGTCACATCCAAGAAATCATTGCTCAATCCAACGCCACTCTTCCCCTAACTTTTCTTCTAGGAGTTGTCTAGTTTAGTTCTTATGTTTAAGTCTTTGATCTAGTTCGAGTTGATTTGTGTATGGTGTAGGTAAGGGTCCAATTTCATTCATTTGCATGTGGACATCCAGTTTCTCAGTATCATTTTTTGAAAAGACTGTCCTTTCCTCATTGAATGGTCTTGGCGCTCTCATCAAAGACCATTTTGACTATATTTGTCAAGGCTTATTTTTGGGTTTGGTTCTATCCCATTGGTCTGCCTGTCTGTGTGCCAGTTCCACAGTTTTAATTACTGTAGCTTTATAATAACTTGTGAAATCATGAAGTGTGCGATCTCCAGATTTGTTCAGGATTGTTTTGGCTCTTTGGAGTCCCTTGAGAGTCCTTACAAATTTTAGGATGGAGTTTTCTATTTCTACAAACATCACCATTGGGATTTTGACAGGGAGTACACGGAGGCTGTAGATCACTTTAGATAGTATTGGCATCTTAACAGCATGAAGTCTTCCAGTCCATTTATACAGGATGTCTTTCCATTTATTGGTGCCTTCTTTAATTTCTCAGTAGCATTTTATAGTTTTCAGTGTACAAGACTTTTGTGTCTTTGGTTAGGTCTGAATTTTCAAATTGTTCACTGAATGATGGGCTAATGTGATTTTCATTATCCAATATAATGGACATACAGAAACGTGCGTAGGTTATTTGTTTATTGTTAATAACTATAACGTGAATCATCATGTACCTACCATACAGATCAACAGACCATTGTGCAGACCTCCCGTAACACCTGACTCTCCTCAGAGATGCTCCTGATCACCCCTAAGAGAAAGCCACTGCCTAGTGTCTCCCACACTCTGCTCTTAATTCTGCCTTCACCCTTGATTCTGTTGAATTTAGCTCCTTGTGATGTGTTTGGAATATAGATTACTTATAAGAAAAGCAACGTGGTCTAGTGCCGAAATAGGAAAATTTCATTTGAATAACCCCTCAAGAATTTATTCATCTTTTCATTCAGTAAATTTTTTTGAGTAGCACTGTTGTTTCAGGTATTGCATTTGCAGTTGTGAACAGAAAGTAACATTTGAACAAAGTAAAAGTAACGTGGACAGTATATGTATCTGTCATATATTCAAAAGTTAATGAGGGGAAAAATTTTTAAGGAGCCAGCTTATTCTGTGGAGAGAGATTGCCATAGAGGGGGGCAATCTCTGCCTGAAATGCAGCCTTGAAGGAGGCATGTGAAGGCTGAGGGGTGGTAGTCCAGATAGAGGGACAGGACATAGATCAGGGCTGTGTGGACAGGATTATGAGGTTGAAGAATGACAGATCTTAGTGGCTGATGGGATGAGAAGAAAGAAGACGCCACAGGGTGGAAGGTGGGGGTCCTTTGTCAGAGGAGGGCTCGGCCAGCTTGCAGGAGGGAATGCAGAAGTTTGGCGTTGACATGCCTGAGGCACCAAGAGACCCTCCATTAGAATGACTGGGGTGGCTGGATGTTTAGATGAATCTGGACCTAGAGAGTCTGGGATGGACCTAGAAAGTTGGTGAGTAAGGAATGGTGCAGACCTTTCAGGAAGAGCAATCGAAGTGAGATAGAAGAAAGGCATGGAGAGAAACCTAGGGGACACCGTGATGTTGGTGGGTGGAGGACAAGCAGCTGGAGGAGGGATGGTCTGAGGACCACCAGTGGGGAGACTGCAGAAGCCCCGGGAGGGGCGAGTGGGAGGAGGAGGAGCAGCTAAGAGCTGCACCTTTCTGCGTCTGAACACATTCCTCCTTCCTATCCCCTCCGTCTCAGTTAGTTTTGTCTCAAATGGTACAATACAATGACAGCACCATAAACGTCTATTATATTTGAATACAGACCAGCCTGGATGCACTGGAAAGGCCCTCTGGGAGCCGGTGATGGAAGGGATCATTGGAAAGGTGGTGCTGAGGCACAGCAGGGGTCCAAAGGGGAATCTGAACAGTGGATATTCTTACCCTACACTCTTGGGAAGCTGCCTTAGCTGGCGTCGTGATAGCTATAATAAAAATAAGAGTTATATCCCATTTGCTAAGTCTTGGCACAGAATGGCGAAGGGGCATGGACTAGTGCGGTCAGCCCCTTGTGAGTGCTTGGCACCATGCCCACTCCAGGGGCAAGGACAGGGGTGCCTGTCTGCCACATTCAGTGGTGAAGCCAGGGCTTGATTTCAGAACAAGCATCAAAAATAAAAGGTATCTTTGACTACATAAAAATGCGTAACTTCTCTATACCGCCCCCCCCACACACACACCCGCCATCAACAAAGCCGAAAGACAACCGACAGGCTTCAAAACAATACACGGGACAGGTTAATATACTGTATATTAAATACACTTAATCAATATGAGGAAGACCAACATGCCAGTGAAGTCACATAAGTAGAAATATCAGTAAAAGTATAAAAGATAAAAGATGCTCAGTTTTTGCAGCAAACAAAGAAATGGAAACTGAAACAAGGCGCCCTTTCCAGCATCAGTGAGAATAAAGGGAAACAGCATGTGCTGCAGTTGGAAGCAAACTTTCTGGGGGTACTTTGGTAATACTAATTCAAAAATTTTACATTTAAATGATCCTTTCATTGTTCATTTCCACTGCCAGGAATTGATCCAAGGGAAATCAGGGAGCACGTGTACCAAGAAAAAGGTACAGAGGAGCAAGACACTGTCTCAGTTTTAACCAGAAGTCAACCATTAACAGAGCTGCCTTTTAGCAAGTCATCCAAAGGATGACCAGGCGACCCACAGGGAAGACACAGACCACGTTTATGGACATAGGACGGTAACAACAGCTGTCTTTTAAGAACACTTAATGCCAAGGCAGCTCACAACTGCTGTAAGTGCCCCACTGTGTCCACACTTGACACATACAGAAAAGCACCCAAGGCTCAGAGAGGGCAAGCAACTTGCTCAGTCACCAGCGAGTGAGTGGCAAAACAGGGCTGGACTTGGGTCTGTCTTAAGTTGTATCAATTAAAGTGAAAACAGGCTATAAAACAAGTTTTTCATGGCCCCATGTTTAGAAACATTGAGTTTAGAAGTGCTGAGAAAAATCAACACAGTGCTCACCAATGACGGTCTAGTCAGATGCTGGCCACAGAACTAGTTCTCCTAACATAACAATGAATCAGGCAAGAGCAGGTTTAATGTTCTTGTCAGTTATTTATTACTTGTCATTCTAAAGACTAGCACATTTACAGCATACATGGCTTTGAATGAGCTAAGAATATATAAAACAGTAACTGTATGTTATATATATTAATACTGCCCAAAACAAATAAATAAAAGTACTTTAATGCACTAAGTGTGGCAAATACAATTGTGGAGGGACAAAACTATTATACAACATTTGTACATTTTAAAAGGAAACCAAAGGCAAATGCCACCAGACACTGACAGAATCCACATCACATCCCAGGTCTTCAGTGGGACTCAACATTTCTTTTGAAGTGGGGGCCTTATAAGGGACACTGGACAGAACCTCTGCTTTTCAGTAACCTGTAAACTATGCTGGACAGCTGTGAAGTCTCTCGCTCGCAGGTGCTGCGGGGCCGCTGGCCACAGGGCAGACGGCTTGGTGCTGGGCGAGTGCTGATGCCCCTTGGAGTGGCCCAGACACAGCACCAAAACCGAACAGTTCCTACGTGACTAGCCAAGACTCAGGGTTTTACAGGGACCCATGGATGAAGCCAAAACTGGGAAAGAGCTCATGTAAAGGTGCTACATGCAAAGCTGCTAGCAGATGACAGCATTTGCGATATTCCCTTTTGGTAAATGCAGGTATTTAATGCTCTTCAGATGAAAAAAACAACTGAAAACAATATGGGTAACATTTAATTTAAAAAGACAAAGGGAATTTTTAAGGAGGTAGTGATTAAAATGAGGAAAGATGGAAGTATACAGATGTTAAAAAAATTACACGAAATGGTGGAGAGGTGAAAGGCAGAACTGGCCATACTAGAACTGCCTTCAAACAGGGGCTGACAGCCAGAGAATCTGACACCAGCTGCTGCCACCACCTCAGCAATTTCCTGGACAAGTGTTTCTTGCTTTGCCCTCCACGGTGGAGCCAGTAGCCAGGGAGGGACAGGAGCTGCACCATCCCACAGGGACAAGTCCCCCACACCAGTCACACTCTACAGTGGGACTTCTCCGCACAGCAGGCACCAGTGGCAGTGGAAGCACGGAGGCTCTGTCTGCACACTGACAGAATTCTGAGTAGGAAGGGGTCCGGAGGGCCATCCAGCTCACCCCTCACCTGATGCCCACCCACTCTCTATCCCTGCCAAGGGGTGGGCTTGTCCCTGCCTCAGGCCCACATTTGTTACATCTCCAAGTGGCATTTCTCATGGAGCCCAAGAAATAATATCTAGAATTTTAGATGTAGGGATTTCCTAAAGGTTCACAAATCATTAGGATCAGCATCATGAATGTGTGCCACATGTATTTCTTATACAGCTTTTTAAATAATATGTAAACATAATAATCATGATAAACAGAATTGATAAAACATATAAACTAAGAAAAAAAACCTCTGCTCTGTGCAGATAAGACTCATCATCATCTAATAACAGATGACCAGACATAATTTTCTATGAAATTCCTAAGTTTTATGGCCCATTAATCCCTTTCAAAATCTCATTTTAGGAGATAGTTTCAACATTCTCAGTAGTTATCTTACATAACAGAATGAGAAGAGGACAGTAACAGTTACTGCAAACCTAAGACAAGAGACGTTCATCAGACTCAAACATGACTGCATTGTCTTTTAGAAGACAAGAAGCCGGGAAACCCACAAAAGGACATCTGTCCTGAAAGTATCCAGGCTTCCACTAGCAGCCGCATAAATCCCTTCTGCTGTCTGCAAGGCATCAGACATCCCACACACAAGGCCCTGGGGTGGGGACAACCCCACATCCGGAGGAGGGGAGGCGTGCAGGGGGCACTGGACGGGAGCTTCAGAGAAGAGCAGGCAGCCGGCTTCACCTTCTCCAGCAGACACCCTGCCCGCCATCTCCCATGTGGGGGTGTCTTTGCTGATGTGATCAGCTAAGAGTTTTAGCTCAGGCTGATTTAGCAACCTTTACTTCAATTTCAGGTTTCACCCATGGTATCAGGATACTTCCTTAGAACCACTGGCTGTCACTGCAGGAGCCAGAGCTAGCTTCTTTCCCAGAACTGAAGTAAACATTTAACGTTGATTGCTCTGCTCAAGATCCATTTATTTAACATATGATTTACTGTTTCACATACATTCAGATTTTTAAAAAGTAGATTGAAATTCAATGCTTAATTCTGAGTTACTCAGTAGAAAAATATGCTAAGTGAGCAGCTGCCTAAGTGGGCATTTAAAAAAGTCCTTTAGCGTTTCAGACATACCTAGCTTGGTTCACGTAGGTAACTGTGGGTGGTACCTGTGTGGTTACGCTGAAGGCTATTTAAAGGGGCAGTGGTTACTAGCCACGCTACCGAGCCACACATTACCTCCTACTGATTTCGACCGAAAAAAACATGTTCCATAGACTCTTAAGTGAATTATTTTTTAAAACACAAAAATAAAAACCAATCCTTCAGGTCTTCTTGAAGAATTCATATATGCCACTAGAGGGTACCCACATTAATTATGTAACAGCTAATTAGAGGAAACCGTGTGTTCATGTTTCAACTTTGCCGTAAGTCCCTTCGGGAGGCCTGTAATGCTTGGGGAAAGCCTTCAGCTGCAGGGAATTAAACGCATATTTGCGACTTCCAACATTCTTCATTGTATTTTCTCTTCGACAACCCTCACTGGGGAAAAAACAAGCACAAGAAATGACAGCAGTAAAAAAGGAAAAAAGAAAAGACTTAAACTAAGATGAAATGAACTGATTATATTCATAGCGTTAAAAAAAAAGGTTGATTAATTTACATGGGTGCTGGACTCATTTACAACAATACACACATAAGATGGCGGGGTTCTGAACAAGGCAGTTAAGAAGCACAGAGACGGACACAAGCTTATGGGACTGCGGGATTCGCATTTCCAAAAGCAGCGCTGTATCTATGCGCAAGCAAACTTTTTTTTAAGCTAATGGTTTTATGTATTTCATGTCTAGTTATTTGAGGGTTCTGTCCTAACCAGGGGTTCAAAGGTTCTGTTAAATAGCAAATTAAATGGAAAAAGAAATAACGTGCTTACCAAAGACATTTAAGAGCTGCCTTTAAGCCATTAATGAACCTCAAATTCAAAAATGCTGATTTTCCTTGGAGAATTCAACATGTAGCAAAGCCAGCCATCTGGCTGAGAAGTCTACTCTAACACACCACCTCCGCATAGGTGACAGCTGTCCTGGGTGCAGAGCAATCGAGGAGGCCTAATGGACAGCTGCACAATGAGTGCATGGCCAGCAGGGCTGGAGTACTGTAAAGGGCTGGCCCCACCCAGGTCTGGCGGCAGCCAGCCACTTCTCCAAGGTGGGCTGTCCTCGTTTGTAGTTACCTCTCTCTAGAGAGCCACTGAGCCAGGGACAGCCCACAGGTGCCCTTCCCCCGAGAACCTGAGTCCCCTGCTGCATTTGCTGGAGGGTTGTCATGGCAACCCCGTGGGCACAAGCCAATGCTGAACAGGAGGAGGAGGAGGAGCCATCAGGCAGGCCTCGCATCCCCCAAGGAGTGCATCAGGAGGGTTCTCTGGGCAATGTTCTGGTGCAGACATCAAATTAACAAAAGTGATCCTAAATATAATGACTTCCGGCAGCACAGTATAACTTTGTATTTTTATATTATTCTAAGACTATATTATTCTAAGATCAATTAGTATCAAATTTAGTACAAAATCCCCTTATGAGATGTAAAATTTGCAGTTACCAAGAAACAGTGATTTAAAAAAAAACATTTCAAATTGTATGAAGACCATTATGTCATGCATTTTAAAAAAATATCAGTGGCATTTGCTCAAGCCTCTAAAGTGAAAATGATTTTATCTCATTATCAAGAACATGTAAAATATTTTGAGTAAGACAGTGATTTTATTCAAAAGATAAGCTCAGGAATTTTAGAAAAGCATCCACCTGCTTGTTATTAAGCAGTTTAGCGACTCATGTTTTCTTGTCACCAGAGCCTGAAGCCCTCAGCTAGATGCATGTCATCTGAGCTCAACGCCTCGACCGTTCGGCAAGGAGCCTCTAGGATAAACAATGATCACGTTTGTTTGACATCCAATGCTCAGATTAAAAATATAATTCCATTTTAAGCAGAAGCTAGGTTCCCATGCACAGTTTGTCCTGTTGACTCTAGAAGTTACTGGACTCTTCAGATGTGGCTTCTCCATATATAGAGAGATATACCCACTTCTCAAAAACTGTCTGTCACTACTAATGTCAAACTGCTTTGAGCAGCAAAGAAGAAGAGTTTGTGAACATTGACATTATCTTTTATTTACACCTTAAATTAGGTAATTACTGGTTTAGTTGGCTGAATGCAGTATACATGAAATTAGAATCAAGATTACACTTTCAACTTAATTTTTAAGGAAAATTTGAATTTGAATTTACAAAATGTGTCCACTGAGGCTACTCTGGTGCCAACACTGTCACTGCATGTGCAGACAGGCTCGGCCCCCGGGCCGGGGTGGGCAAGCCGTGGAAACCGGCCTCCCGCTGCGGGGCCAGCCTGCGTCCTAAGCAGGGCACTTGTGGCGGTCGCACTGGCTGGGCCGTTTTTAGGGGTCAGTAACATACACTGAGAAGGTCTTGGACAGACTTCGAAAGAGGGATTTAATTGTTTCAAAACTATGTGATTATTTTTTATTATATCCATAAATTATTTCTTTTCAAGGACACCCATTATTTAAATGAAAACTGAGAATGGAGGCCCACCTGACACCTAATTGTAGGGATGCCTGGCTTTCCCCCTCGGCGGGCATCATCCACGCTTCGGTGCCTGAGTGACCCTGCACGTCTACTCAGTCTCAGCACCAGCATCACCTTACAGGACCTGAACACCATCGCCAGACAGCAATGACTCCCTTCTTGAATCATCTTCCCATCTTTGTTTCATGCTGCCTATTTCTTACTAAAGCAGAAAAGACTGTGGATATATATTTAGCCTGATTTCACAAGGAAAAAGCATTAGGGATATTAAAACAGCACAAAGGGCAAGTGGACCAGGTCTCCTCTCTTAGATATCCTAAAGAAAAACAACTACAACCAACAGCCTATGCTGATCTCATGGTGCACTCTTTCAAGCCAGGCCTAAGGACTGTAGTGCCAAAATGGAGTGCCTTTTGACCCAGCTCCGAGAGAGAAAAATAAAGAACTTTATCCTCTCCCCCTGCCACCCATTTCTCCCTCAACCTAGCAGCCAAACCCACATGGAGCAGAAAGGCCTGGCCGGCACCAGGGCAGCCGAGGGGCAGGCCGGGGTGCCCATGGGGCCCCCGGAGGGCCTCCCCTAGCTGGCTGCAAGGCGGCCCTGGGAGGAGCCTCTGGAGAGTGTCACAGAAGCACCCCCGGGCCCAGAGAGGAGGGGGCAGCGCTGTCTAGTCAGAGGGCCTCCCTCCTCCGAGCACAGTCTCCACCCTGACAGCAGGAGGATGCCAGCAGGTGCCACCCCCCGGGGGCATGAGAAGCACGTTGAACAGAGCAGGGCCTGTGGACTCTACTACTTTTAAATCAAATAAACATAATGATCTTAGTGGACACATAGCTCAACGTGAAGGCAGGCGAATGGGGAGTGCATCTCCCTAAGAACCACAGACTTGGACAGGCCTCATCTAGTGACTGACGTCATGCTGCTGCGACTCAACATCGCCAGCCCCTTGGCATTCAGTGAGAGGCTCCCCACGGAGGCACCCCAGGAGCTGTGCCCCAGGGCAGCCACCGCCCTTGTCCGAGAAAAGACAGAGTGAACCGGATCCACCTGCAGGCGTGCCACCTGCCCTGGGCCCTGCCGTGTTCAGGAGGGCTAGGCAACAAGGACATCTTGGGGTGTGAGGAGGACAGCCTTCCGTTTATTAGTTTGGTCTGAGTCTGACATTTGTCCTTTACTGCCAAGTGCTTCTACAGTTCCCAGAACCCGGACTCAGATCTGACACCAAACCAGAGAAATCCCAGAATAAATTCTGACATCTTGGGGAAGAGCCACAGAGGCCAGATCTTGTAGTGGACTGGGTTTCTGTGCATGCATGGGTGTGATGCTTCCTAAAAAGACAGCTTCTCTAAATCCACTCCAGTTTTCTAGACTGGTAAAAAGAAATCCACTTTCATAACATTCAGTGCACAGGGAACCAGCTAGAGGTAAAAGGAAGCACAATACAATTTGAACTAGAAAACAGAGAAGCCCCTGAATATTTCTCATACAGGGTCTGTGGAACTTTACCCTAATTTATTGTTACCTTTACAGGTGCACAGTTACCCTTCTGACAAATGTGAGTGTTACAAGTCATGCCATTTTATGGACATGTACTTAAAATTAAGAGTGATAATAGCAGGAACCAAAGCAACTCTTCCTCTCAGCTCCATGTGGCTCAACTGCCCAAAAGTTAGATCTCATTTTTTTTATCATATTTCTTTGCCTTCTTTTTTCATTATTAACCACATTTGATTTGTAAAAGAGAAAAGATGTCTGGACTTTAAAATCTGAAATTAAAGATGCAAGTTCTGAGATGAAAAACGCTATTTCAAGAAGAATAAATGTATCTAACTTTAACAGCCTTTTGTTACTATATGCATTTCCTGAATCAGTTTTAATGATCCTTAAAGATTTAATAGAGTAAACCTAAAGTCACATGCGATATGTTATTTTTTTTTTGTGCCTGACTTGGTACAATGTGCAATTGTACCACAGCTTTGTGTCATCTCAAGTCGGAAAGAATAAACATAAGGAAATGTTATGATTCTGCAAACTGTTTGCTACTATAATTTGAGGGACTACGCTTTGAAATGAAAGCAGAAAGTACATGTCCTATTAAATAGGTTTTTCTAGGTGAGCCAGTTACAAAACATCTATCCTTTTCTTTTCATTTCTCTTCAAAAGGAAAGAAAGGTTAGCAGTACAGTTAAATAGTAGTATCAAATATACAAATTCTTTTCAGACAGATTTCCTTTCTCTTGGAAACAGGGCAAAGGAGATATACAGGTAATAAATAGTTTTACATCAGAAAGTAAGAGATTTGGTACAAGTAATTCCAGGCCGGCTAAACAATGCAGTAACCGGGTGCTGTAAGAACATCTTACAAGCACTGAAAACTCTGCAGAATTTAAATGATCAATACCTCTCAGTGAAATAATTGGCAGATATTTACAGTTCAGAACAAAATACATCAAACTGTAAGGCATGAGATAGTTCTTGGTGGAACACGCTCTGACACACTCCTTCTGTCCAGTTAGGTACACGGTGGCTGGACGGATTCTGGCACTTTTGTTTTTCTTGTGACTTATTATGAATATTTCGTAATGATAATCATTTGCAACGCAATTTGGTCACCAGGTATGCTATGCTCAGGAAGAGCCACACAATCAGTAAATTGGGGCTCAGAGCTAATAAGGGGATGGAACAGAGGAGGCTGGGATCTAGTCTTAAGTCTCGGATGGGCGCCAGGCCACTCAAGTTCTTCTGGGTGACTACCTCCCGTGTTCCAATGCTGTGAAAAGGAAAAGGTTTGGGAGAAAGGAAAAGAAAAGAGGAAAGGAAATAAAGAAAAAAGAGGGACACATGCAATGGATTTTATCAAAAGTGTGGAAAAAAGAGGAGAACCAAAAGATAAGATTAAAAAAAAAATGGAATGAAGCCTCAACAAAAGAAAAGATGATATGCAGGAAAGGGTGTAAAAGGAATAACAAAACAAAACCAGCACAGTTACAAGAAGAAAGGAGAGAAAGAGAAGTGAAAATAAGAAAAAATACTGTAGTCTACTGAAAACGAACACATGTAGGTTGACTAAATGGTTTTCCATGTTCTCTCTCGGCTGGCCAAGCTGAGGTGCATGCTGCCCCACCACGCTCTCACATGCTGCGACAACATGGTTCAGAAAGCAAGCTGAACATGAAGAACCATTGGGGGCTTTGGCCGTCTCACACATGCCTGAACAGGGGAGGTGCAGCGGGTTTGAACAAGCTGCCTCTTGATGAACCATTCCAGCCACACCACTGTTCTAAGGAGCGCCCACGCGCAGCCTCACCACACCCGCCCTGGTCCCAGGTTAAGCAGCGGCAGGGCAGAAGTGCCTACTGTCTCCACCTGCTCCAGGTATTGTCTACATGATGATCCCCAAGAATGAAATCCAACCAAACTCACACCAGAAATTTAGGATCGTTTCCCCTTTTGGTAGGACAGAAGAAATGCACGGAGGTGAGACGGCTCTTGCGCCATGTCCTCTCTGCATGTCCACCAAAGTGACAATGGTGACACAAAGCAGAGCTGCCTGGATACAGGAGATGGCCTGTGAGGACACGGTGGAGATGGGTAGGCAGGAGGGCCAGGGCTCCTGGTTCAAGCCAAGTCCTCCTGGGTTTTCCTAGTGGAACCTGGAAGCCTGGGAATGGCCCTGCTGGGAATGTCCCATCGTGATGGGAGTACTTTCCATGCTGCAAGCACTGGACTGTCACGTCCCCAGCCAGGGCAGTCTGGAGAGGGGGTCACTGTGGCTCTTAGGAAGGCCCACTCCTGTCATTTCAGGGCCTGGATCAGGGATGAGGAGCTGGAACTGGCGTGGACAGCGCAAGAGCCAAGTCCACATGACTCTTCCTACTCCGTGTCCCATGGTGTCCCACTGGTAGGTTCAAATAGGCTCCAGTGGGAGTATTTATGCCACAGAAACTGGCAAATGCTATAGATCAGGGCTTTTTTGCTTGTGCAGACAGAGAGCTGATGGTTGAACATTTGCTAGCACAGCACTGCCACTACTCAGCCTGGGCTCCAGAAAGTAGACAGCCAGAGTGTCAGCACTGCCCCTCCCCACACCCAGCTCTTCTCACCCCACACCCGGCCTGCATGCTCTACTCCTCTGTCTGGTAAGATGCAAGCAGAAAGCAAGAGGACCAAAATGCATTCCTGCACTCCAGGGTGTGGCCAGTATCTCCTGCTGCATCCTCAGGGCTCTCGGCTAAAACACAGGTCCTGGCCCCACTGCAGCCAGAACACTGGCTAGTGATGCTGCCATCCAGGCTTCTGCTCTATGAACAGATACAAGTCTTCCCCTTGTGGGGGAAGTCAGGTGTGAGCAGCACGATATGAGAGCCTGCGAGGCTGCACGGTCAGGTGGACAAGGCAGCAGAGGGCACAGTGCCCGGGGCTGGTGCCACGAGGGTTCTGGGACCACAGAGGAGAAGTGGGATCAAGTGGTGTTTTTTAAAAACTTCTTAAATGATTATAAAGGTAATACATATTCACTGCAGAGATTTTAGAAAATTCAGAAAACCATAAATTAAGAAACTTGAAAAAAACATCCATGATTGGAGGTGGGTGGGGGGTTCAGAGAGGCAGAGGGAGGCCGGAGATGCGCCTGTTCCCACAGAGGACAGTCCCTTTCTGAGATACAGGAAAACAACCCAACTTCACAGCCCGGCAGGCGCTCACGGGAGCGACAGGGAGGTGAGCAGGCACTGAGCGGGGTGGAGCGTGCCCGGTATGGGAGCCATCTGCCGGTATCTCTTAAAGCCCTTACGCAGGTGTGTGCTTTCTAACCTGAGGAACCAAGGGGCAAATGCGAACAGGAGGTACATAGGGACACTCACTGCTGAAAAGGCACACACGGCGTGAATCTGCAGTGACGGCAAAGTGGTATACTGAAAATGAGATGGTCTGTATTTATAGGCCTGAAAAAATGCCCACAGGACAGTAAAATGAAAAAAACAGGCTACAGTGGTAGGCAGGACTGTACATGTAACTGCATTTGTTTGTGCATGCATGTATTCTGTATTGTGTATTATTCAGGGACTGGTCAACCAAGGTGTGGATTAACCGTGCTTATGCCCGCACATACATGTTCTGAAAGAGTAGGTATCTGGAGGTTGGCACTGTTACTTGCTCACAACAGGAACACAAGAGTTTTTTGTGGTGTGTGTGGGGAGTGTATGTGTTAAGAACAACTGGTGTAAGGGCTTATCCACATTTTCTGATTTTCCTACATGTAATATCAGTTACGTATATGGCAGAGGGTGGAAGAAGTCCTCTGTGGGCTGTCTGCACAGCAGCTGCTCTGCGCACGTGTGGGTACTGCACACACAACCTGCTGGCGGGCCACCAGCCAGAGATGCGGGGCTCTCTAAGGAGCACTTTCTCCCTGATCTCCTGAGACCTGGTGCTCACGCGCACTCACACGAATTGTTGTTCTCAATCAACTTGTTCAAGAAGCTAAGACTGGCCAGAGGTCTGCACATCCACCATACACCTAACTGAGGGCCTGGTCTTCTGAATGGACCTGACCCTGACATTTGGTCTGACAACCACAGGTCTTCCTCCTCCATTTTTCTTGTTTCTTTGCTGGCAAGGGCCTGCATTCCACCTGGGCAGCTAACGGCACAGAAGTGGCTGGAAGCCCAGGTCCCATCACCCCCACAGCACCAGCGCCCCTGAGCCTGGAGGGCTGGAGGACTCTGTGAGGACAGGTCCTTAGACAGCAGAGCAAAGGCAGCGCCCCTGAGCCTCCACTGCTTCCCTGAGGCGAAGGGCAGGGAGGTGGTGAACTTCCTAAGAGAGCATAAGCAGGCGGCCCTGAAATAACAGATTCTGATGAACTTGGAAAGACAAAACAAGGACAAAATAGTTCCGGTTTAACAAAATGCTATCATCAAGAGGCAGGAGCCAGGCATCGCTTTTGTGCATTATTGTGAGACGGTCAAAAGGCAGAAACATACAGAAAGGATAAGAGAATTGAACGCTTTAAAGAATTTGGTGAGAGGACAAATGATGCAGAACATTCAGTAGGAGTGACTGTTGGAGATGAGACTGTAACAGCATTGGTGACTACATTGAGGAAGACGGGAAAAGCAGGTTTCTTATCCTTTCTTTCAGTATGTGAGGTAAGGTGCTCCCCAGCAGTGCTTGGAACAAGGCATCGATCAACAGCAGACAGTTTAGTCCCGGATTTCATCTGCAAACACGCCTGCTGCCTCAGAATCAGAACGTCATCAGGGTGAGGTGGCCATGGCACACGGACAGGTGGGAGGGGTGCTACCGTTACCAGAAAACACTCATCTGACACTTGCTCATAAAGCGAACTGTGTCCACCGCTAGAGAAGAAGCGGAGCAACCAGTGCAACCTGCAGACGCGCCCGCTTCCCTCAGGTTTTCAGAGATGAGCAAGAGGCAAATGGCAGGTGCCTGCTGGGGGCACTCGGCCCTGAGGCGGGCCCAACAGGCCGGGGGCACGGGAAGGCTGGCGTCGCCACCTCCGCTCAGCTGCGTGAGCTCCCACGTGACTCTGACCCCTAAGCAGCAGAGTCTCTCACCTTCCGGCCATCCTGCCAAGGGGACTGCTAGCTCTTTTGTGTCCCCCTTGACTGAGAACACTGTCTCAATTTGATAGTGCCAATAGTTTGACTTTGTAGACATCCATCTAGAACTTTCCAGAGCCAAGCCAGAGCCTGGCTGCCGCGTCCGGGGCTGGCAGGGAGCCCGGGGCAGTGCGGGCCGGCTAGTCTGCAGTTTGCACGGCGCCGGGCGGCGGGGGCGACGGACTCACCTGCGCATGCACTCCAGGGCCTGCGTGAAGACCTGCGGGGCCATGCCATGCTCATGCTGCAGAATCAAGCACTGCTCCAGCGTCACCGACATGGCTGTGCGGTCCTTGGCGCTCTTGCAGCTGGTGAACCGGACCCCGTTAAGGCGGCGGCAGATCTACCAAGAGGAACACAAGACTGCTTAAGAGAGCACCTGCAGACTGGAGATACCCCAGCCACAGGACAGAGGCCCCGGAGGGCAGGAGGGCATGTGGGGACACCCAGCTCCCCAGACCCAGTGACAGACTGCCTGTGGGACCGCCGCTCCTGCTGGCCTCCTCCCACAGGCAGCCCTCCGTCCAGGCTCCCTTCCTGTCTGAGGCATGTCCCTCTGCTCGCTGACCTCACCAGCTACCCTCCTCCAAACTCCGCCTGGACCGTCTGGTCATGGTCAACCCTTTGCTGCCAGGCCCTTGAGGGGGACAGGCAGTGAGGGATGGGGGCAGGTCAGAGCAGCTCACAGGACACCCAACCCCTGTGAGCCCAGCCACAGGTCTCTAGCCTTTCTGGGAGGCTGGGCACAGACCCACTGGTCTCCACTGGTCTCCACTCCCCTCCTCCCCTGCACAGAGGGGAACAGCTCAGAAGACTCACTTCCCTCCCGACCACCAGGCCCTGCAGGCTCGTCTACCATCCTCCACCTTACTCAGGGCTCCCGCGTGAGATTAGGTGCCAACGTGCCTCCCCCAATAGCTCGTGGGGCAGGGCAGCCTCCCAGCTGAGAAAAGGCCACCTCAGGGCACCTCCTCACCCCACAGGAAGGGCATCTGGGGGGATTTCCTCTGTACCTCTGGGTACAATCCTAGCTACACACACAATCTCCAAGTCCAGAAAGCCCTAAAACAAAAGTTCTTTTTTTTCCTCTAAGTTTGGGGCAAACTCATTTGGCAGCCCAACCAGATTTGAGCTGATGTGAGGCTATTAATAATCTTTATTTATCCCATTTTGTATAAATATTCATACATTTCAGTGAAGCAATGAGTTTGATTCCAGACTCCCCTGGGGATGTTTAATCACATGTGTGCCACGTGACACCCAGGTGATGTACACCAAACTAGACACATGTGCACCACCTGTACACCTTATCACCTTCCTAAAACAGGGAAGCTTGTGAATTCCTAATTGGCCACAGGAACTTCAGGCAAGAGCCTGGAGACCTGCACCAGATACCACACGAGACCACCACTAGTATTTAACAAAAAATCACCCAAGCTAGAGACGGCGGGCTCCAGCAATGTGCTGCACTCCAGAAAACTCGGAGAGCCACTGCAGACTGCCCCAAGCACAGCACCATAACCACTTCTCAGGCCAGCAAACCCAGAATGCACGGCCACAACTGGGGATGCTGCTAGAGAGCTAGCACATGTAGTGCTGAGCACTGGCTCCAGGGGAGGCCAAGACATGTTCAGCTGAGACCATCATGAGGAGGATGGGCTTCTCTTGAGAACACACAAAAATATTTTTAAAAGAAACAAACAAAGAAGACCCTAAGCAGCCCCTAAGCTTGGTGAAGAGTGATTACATCCAAGTTTCTCAGATTATCACCGACAGAGCAAGGATGAATGTCCACTAAATTCCACAGGCTGTGGCGTTCATGACCCAGACACATGGCATGAGTTGGAACTACAAACAGGTTCAGAGAAAGTTTACATTCACAGATGGCGCATCCAGGGCTAACACGAGGTCCCAGAAGGAAGGCCGGGGTGGCCAGAGGTGCATCCTTGCCCAGGAAGGCGGTTTGCAGTGCCAGGCTCCCTTCTCCAGGGGGCCATCTAACAGCTTTGGGGCTCAGGCTGGTCTCCCCATCCCTGAAATGAGGGGTTAGACCTGACTAATGATATTCCAACTGTGGCCAGGGACCCCTTGTTCATGCACAAACATGAAAATAAGTAGGATCCAGAAAAAGAGGGCAGCTCTGGTCAAACTGAGGACGAGAGGGTTTGGTGCCTGAGCAGTTTGTCTCTGCCACCCCGACACCCACCTGCCCCCAGCACATCCCCAATGGACAATATGGGAACTGACATGCCCAAGGGTCCCTTTCACCTCTGAATCTGTGCTTTTAAACCATGGGGCTCTGCTAGTAATAAAAAAATATGAGGCTGGATGCACTGATTTTTTGACCTGGTTACAGAGGATAGTCAACCCTCCTAGAGTTGATGATTTTTCCTATCATATAGCAAGAGAAAAACAGAACCACAGTTGCTAAACAAGCTATACACAGGTCTCTGCTTCTGGCCTTGTCCGAAAAGCCATTTGTGTGTTTGTCTAAGTTGAGTAAACTAGTGGCTGCCTGCCTTGTGCCACTGTAGAGGGATTGGCTGTGTCAGAAAGTCTTGCTCTTTGAAGTTTTGCAAAGGTACCTGTGTAAGAGGCTTGTCTCAGTCAGCCCAACGGTGTTTTGCAGCCTCCAAAAAAAAGCATGAAAAGGAAGTAGGGGAGCTTCTCCATCTGCAGAGTATGGGCCTGAGGGCCCTGCTGCAGAGGCACCCCGGCTTGCAGGAGCCCCACCCCGTGCCTGATTTGCTGGTGCAGCCTGAGCAAGAATGGGCAGATGAGAACCAGGAGGATACTTGAAAAATGAGGCCTGTGAACCCCACTGAGTTTCCCGTCACTTGGAGCTTCTGTTGTAAAAAGATCCCAGGGGCAGCCTGGCCCAGAAAGGGGAGATCCTCAGGCTGACCCACCCCACAATTTCAGGAGGGTACAGTCTTGCCAGCCGAGGCACCTGAAAGCTAAGTGAAGAGATGAACAAAGGGGAATGCTCATCTTTAAAGCTTCTTTCCACAGAAAGCCATTAAACTGCAGAGTGGCATGTTCCCAGGGCCCTCACACACAGGCTTCAACAGACCACCCAATGGCTGGCCAGAACATGACCAGCGGAGGCCGGTTGCTGCAGTGGAAGAGGCTCGGGGTTGGGAGAAATTCTTTCCTGACAAGAACGCTAAAGCTCCAGAATGAGCAGCTCTGGGAAGCCACGGGCTCTGTGCACCAGGGCAGTGGTCCAGCTGCAAGCGGCAGGGGAGTGCAGCCCCAGGGCAGAGGGGTGCCTCCATCCTCCCCTGCACTCAGGCCAGGCAAGCACAGAATGCTGCCGGGGTCCCTGAGCCCGAGTCTGTGTGCCAGTCCCAGTGCTGCCTGAACAGGGTGTGTGGACAAGCTGTGAACTACTGGGACCCCCAGGCTCAGAGCTGTGACTTGAGCTCCAGCAGCAAATCTGTGAGAAAATACTTGAAGTGTGAGTACTTGGGAAAAGAGGAGCTGCAAACTGTGATGCACGGTAAACACTGCTCAGGGACTGTAAAGGCTACCATGGCCTCCTTTGAACCTGTTAAGCAATGCAGTAGGCAGTGGGTTTTAGCTGGTATCCACTGTGCAAACTTCTGAAGTTAACAACTGTCATGAGTCTGGTTCTTAAATGCCCCAGGGGCTGGACTCAGTGTCAAGCTTACAAGAATTCAGGCTGCCCTGAAGTAATGGACTCACAGGCACCTGTCAGTATCTTCCAGAGTTTGGGACATACTCAGTGACTTTTTCTGCGCACCTGGAGGAATTTGTCCTGTCCACCCCCAGCTGAGATTGTGATTTGTAATTATTATTATTATGGGCAGCAGGCACACGACCACCCTCTTCCTCACTGTGATGAGCACCTCGGCAGCTTGCCAGAGAATGTCAACGTTCTTATTCTTCCGAGCATGCACGTTCTGACCCAGAAAGCGCAGCAACTCCGGCAGGCACGTCTGGCTCCGAGACCGAGGCAGGCCTGGAAGAGAGGGGGAGCCATAAGCGCTGGGACAGTACCCAGGACCTCGGGCCAGAGACACTGCTGCAGCTCGGAAATGACAAGATGACGAGTCCCGGTGGGAGCTGGAAGGTCAATGGGATTAAGCAAGAAAGGAAGGTGTGTTTAGGGATGGGACCTGGTGACCAGTATGGCCATTGTCCTGCACACAGTGTTGTCCACCACGGAAGGCCTCCATGTCATCCCATGCAGCTGGCCACATGGTGACAGGCCTGCCCCTCATCACAAAGGCCATGGGGACCTGGGCTGTACCTGTGCCCCAGCCCCGCTCCTCTGCCTGTCAGTGCCCACAGGTGTTGCACCAGCTCTCTAGCGACCTCATCCCGCGCAGGCCCTCCCCTCTGCCTGCCACACCCTCCCCTTGCTCACTCCCAGCTCCATCTTCAGGGGGCCACCAAGGAGCTGACAGTCAGTCCGAATGCTCCTCACCCCGCTGACATGGCTGGGTCAAAGTCAGAGAAAACAGCACCATCGGGCATCTCACAGCCTCACCCTCATCCACCAGCAGCTCGCACAGCTCTCCCCCACCCCCACCCAATCAGCACACTTGTCGATTCTAGACAAATTCTTGAAGGGCAACTTTTCCACACTCCTTCTCCACTGAAACCACTAAGCTTCTACCCCTCAGCCTGGCCCCCAAGGTCTCTTCAAACCTGTCTCTCCTAACAGGATGGCCTCACCAGCTGTCTGAGCACACAGGTCTCCAGCCAGGCCAACCCCTTTCTCCATGTGGACAATGGGTAATGACCACCTTGGAGGGCTGTTGTGGGGGTTCACTGTGGAAATGGGTGTGCTGTGTGGCTCAGCGCTAGACACATCAGTGACCCACAAGTGTGATGGAAGTCCTTCTACACCTTCCCTCTTTGTGACCCCATTAGAGGATGGGTGGGGTTCTGGCCCCTTGCCCTTGCGGGCTCCTGGCAGCTGGAGCAGGGCCAGCATTTGGAGGCCCAGCGCTCCTCTATCTGGCCTTCACTCCCAGGCAGGGTCTCCCCCTTATACATCACAGGGTCCTGAGGTGCTTTGTACTTGTGCTGAGTAAAAATATGTGCTGGGTTGAGTTCAGGAGAGATTCCCCACATACAGACAGTACAGGGGGCCCTGGGTTCTGCCTGAGTTCAGGGCGGTGGCATCTCCACTGTGTAGGCAGAGTGACAGCTGCTGTCACCTCTCCACTGCTTCCAGGGACAACCAACATCTGCCCAGCATCTTACTCTAGGCACCATGGAGGGGGTGCATGGGGTGCTCACACCAGGAGGGGGCAAGCCCACCCCCAGGCCAAGCAGGAGTCCTGCCTCTGGGAAAACCCCCAAATGCAAATGCATCAACAGACACCAGTGACAGGCAGTGTGGCAGAGAAGGCCCACAGTGTGTACAGGAGAAGAGAACCTACTGGAAAGAGGTCAGCGAGGACTGCAGCAGAAGGAAGCTCCTCTGGGTGAGGACGCAGGCCTGGCTGTGCCCAAGCAGGTGGACAGGCTGCCTTGGGGGCAGGGAAGCTAGAGGGAAGAGTGAGCCGGGGGCAGCCTCCAGAAGGCTATAAGCAGACAGCTGGAGCAGCAGGAAGGGTTCAGACACCCAAAGTGACAAAAGACAAAGGTGAGAAAGAAACCTGCCACACTGAAGAAATACTTACAGTCCTCAGGCAGAACTTCCTTAAACTGCTCGAAGTAGGAATTTAACCGCACCAAACTTTCCATGTTGATAACTTCTTGTAAAGATGTGTCACCAAACCTTTGGAGATCATGAGATATCATTAGTTGGCTGATGTCACTTTCTTCTAGCATGAATATCACTGCATTAAACTGCATTAAATCACTAACAACGTAACTCTCTCACACGCCACGTCCATCTAATTCCCCTCAAGCACCAGGTCATCTCTACCCCACTGGTGACAAGTTCAAGCACACCTCACCAGCAGGAAGCAGGCACACTTGTTACAGACGTGCCTAGGACATCATCAGAACTACGCATCCCAACCCTCACGCAGCACAGAACAGAAGAACAGAACCCCCTCCCAGCTCCAGATGGGAGCCCCTATGTCCTCTCACCCCAAAGGTGCTGAGAAGAGGGGATAGCGGTGGGGCTAAGGCTGAGGAGGGAGGACGCGGTCCAATGTGTGAATCTGAAGCTGCTCTCTGCCCGCGGGACCACTGGGCCTGAGCAGCCACTCCTCCTGGACTGTGAGGCGCCAGCCTTTGCTCACCATGCGGGGCCTCCCAGACAGCCAGGGTGTGCCAGAAGCGTAAGGGGGAGACAGAGGAGAGCCTCCCCAGAGGAAGGCACAGGCGTCATTAACACATGCCGGCTCTATAGTCCAAGGCCTGGACGCCCAGTCTAGCTCCGCCACTTCCCTGGTGAGTACCCTCCCTGCACAGCAGCCTCGTCATGGTCCCATGTCACTCTGAGGGGGCAGGACCTCCAGTGGGCCCACCATAGCCCTCTGCCTTGATGTCCACGTCTTCTCCTCTAGGTACCTGCTCCATCGGGGTGGCCCAGGGACATGAGCGAGCCAGCCCTGTCTATGAGGTGAGGAGAGACTGTCCCAGGAGCAAAGTAAAGACACTGCACCCTACCAGCCTCCCCACTGTTCCACACCCTCCTCCACCTGCCCCTGTGCTCCCTGCCATCTGGCCTCACTCAGCCTTTTCCAGAAACTGCTCCTGCCGAGTCGTCAAGAACAGCAGCTGTCAGGTGCTGGGAATGTTTCAATGCCCAGGGACTCCTTCCTGCTGGGCCCTCAATGCCATCCACTGTCCCTAAAGAGGGTGCCTCCAGCTGTGCTTGCACCCAGGGGTCTCAGCTTGCTGGGCTGGTGCCCCCAGCCTAGGAAAGCTCTCCTTCTGCCCCTGAGCATGCCCCTCTGTCTGGCTACTGAGCTCAGCAGGTGGAGGCACCTCTCCATAACTACGGATCCAGAAGCCTGGGCCTATTACTCTCCTGTGCAGCCTGCCCAGCTGAAGACCAGATCTACTTCTCCACTAAAGTAGTTCTCCAGTCTGTCCCCCACCTCATCTCCTGATCAGGTCCTTTGGCCTGGACTCTTCCTAACAATGGCCTTCATCATCAAACTTGTTCCCCTCATGTCTGCCCATGTGATCACATGGCCAGCAAGTGATCTATTTAAGATGTCAATCTGATCATATCCTGCCCTGCCAGAAGTTCTGTGATGTCACCCAGCAGCCGCACCACATTTGCCAAGTGGGGGTGACCCTTTATCTAGGGGTCAATGGATTTGACTATTGGGTTCTAAAAACCCAAGAGGAATAAGGCATATCATCCTAGAGACAAAATTGCCTTAACAGCAAGTACTTTAAGATACCTTGTTGTTCTAAAATACGCGTATCACATGAATAATAAAATAGGAAAGCAATTTACCTACTAGTGGCAGGTCATTATAGGCTACACACACCTGCCACCTCCCCTGCAGCGCACACACACGCACAAAGGTTTGGACATATGGCACATGTGACTCCTCCCTGCTGCTTGGCAGAGGATCCTGGAGGGAGTTATAAGGTGCAGGCCTTTAGAGTCAAGGCACACCTCTTAGGCTGGCACGCAGGCCTCTCTAACCTCACCACTGCCCCCCCCTCAACTGCCCGGGACCTGGGCCTAAGGATCACCCCAACTCCAAGCTTGGTTTTTCCTCAGGCTTCTTGGCCTGGGTCACCAGGTCTTACTTCCCCTCATCTGACCTCCTCCTACTTATTCTTCAAAACCCACTTCAACCATCACCCCAACTAGGAAGTCCTCACAGACCCTCCCAGACCTCATTAGGGCCTCTAACCTCTGCATTTAGCTTCATCTTTGCACCCATATCTCTTTCTCAACAGCCCAAGTCTCTTGAGGACACAGCCCATGCCTGATTCATCCTTGTAATCTCAGCACCAAAGATAGGTTCGGGCCTACAGCTGCACCTAAACAATGTTAGCCAAATGAAGGCAGGAATGACAGAGTCCACACAGTCCTCAGCCTGAAGGGGGCTAAGTAAATCTTCTATATCATCTCCACAACCACCCCAGCCACTGCAGGCCCCAAGGCCAGGCAGGCACCTCTCTGCCAGCGTCTGCTGCTCGTTGATGCCCACATTGAAGAGGACGGGCTGCACGCGCAGCAGCATGCCGCTCTGGATCTCCCGGGGCAGGGCGTCGAACAGGGGGCCCGGCAGAGGGATCCGCACATTAAACCCGTCCCTGGAAAACAGAGAAGAGACAGCATGTGGGGAGAGGAAAACCAGTATGAGAGTGTGCACTGGCTCAGTGATTTCTAAAACACTGGTCGTGTACCTTTAAAGGAGTTTGAAATTAGCATAGAGCACTGTGATCAGCATTTTTAACTGAATGAAATGGAATAAAATAAAATTCACATGTGCACCACATGTAATGAACATAAATTAGAACACTGTGCTAGTTCTGAGAATTAAAAAATATGTCTACCGATTTCCCGTGATGACCGGCAACATGTCAGTCGATGCACTGGAAGTGGCCTGAGTGACTTTGAAGGTCACGTTCCTCAAGTCCATGATTCCGAGGCTCATGTCCTCCAGCATGGCCAGCTCCTCACCTAAATACACAGCAGGGAAGGAGGGCTGTCAGGTGGAGGGGACATGCCCCTCTGCGAGTGGACGCTGCACGGGCACAGGGCTGGGGCATAGATGGAAGGTGACGAGATGAGGTGTGGCTGTGGTATGAGGGGCCAAGAGGCTAGGCAGGAGCCTCTCCAAGCTTCTGCACTGGGCGACTCCCGTCTTTGAGAGTAAACACTGCTACTGAGTCCCATGGCCACATTAAAAAGGCAGCTGGTGCAAATATGCACCATACTTCCTAGCCATTTCCTGGTGAAGGAAGTGTGGGCTGGAAACCAACATGCACGGGTCTTCAGAAGGTAAAGCTGGCTCTTCAGTAAAATGGCATGTTGTGGCCACACACTTCTATTCACAAGGCCTGATATTTATTTGATATCTTACAATCCCAAGAATTAACAAATACTTTTTCAAAACTATCCATTTTTACTTTCTCAGAAGAAATAAAAATAAAGTTAGGGTAAGGAGAAGAAGTCTTTATAGAGGGCAATTTGGATATGTCTATGAAAATATTCCTACCACTTGACCCAGCAACTTCCCTTCTGAGAAGGCGGGGTGGCCGAAACAGGCCCCTAGGCCCACACAGACTTGTGTGCCGAGATGAACTGCGACTGTGTTAACAGGAGCCACTGAGAAACAGTAAATGTCCCACAGGAAGTTATTGCTTAAATAATTATCATCCCTTCTCAACAAGAAAAACCATTAAGATGGAACAACAAGAAAAGTAAGCAGGGCATGAGTTGTAACTGTCTGGGACTTTTTATTTGCATCTTTGTTACACATTTTGGTGATGTTTGGATTACTAGAATGTATTGCTGGTGTAGCCAGAACAATACTCCGGGAAGAGGGGGTCACAGCTGTCACTGGCGCTGCCCACGAGCCCCAGGACCCCGGGCCGAGGGAGCAGGGGGCCCTGCATCTCACCGTAGGTGCTCAGCAGGCTCTCAAACTGGGCGAGCAGCCCGATGGTGTAGAGCTGCCGCAGGAAGCCGTCGTCATGCAGGCAGTTCCTCAGCTTGATGATGAAGCCACAGATGAGGGCGGTCAGCTGTGGGAAACATGCTGGGTAGGGGCTGGCCGGGGACAGACGCCGCCTCACCCATGGGCAGTCGGGCTTCGGCGGCACCACCTCTCCCTCACAGGGCCGGGGGGCATCTGGCTCCAGGGCCACAAAGAACACGCAGCATTCCAGGTTTCCTGCTTCCGTTGCTCCCGAGGCCAGTTTGATTTTGGCTCCACCTCTGACCTGACCTGCCTGGGGTTACTCCTGGCCTGGAACCTTCTGGAAGCCCAGAATTAATTGCCCACAGTGAAAGGGTCTTCATGCTCACTGATCCATCCCAGCTCTGAATGGAAACTCAGGTGACCATGACAAAGACCAGAAAGGAGAGACCATGGTCACTCTGCAAGTTTCCCCCATGGGACACCCTCTGTGGGACGGAGCAGGCCTCACAGGGACAGGAGGGAGAAAGACAAAGGACCAGCCTGACCCTCTGGCACTGTCCACTCAGCTTATCTGGTTAAAGCATCTGTCAAGCCTGTGGCATTCATTTCTAGCCTTCCCTTCTCAGGAGGATAATGATCATCAGAACACGGTTGTGCACAAGTGGCAGAACTAGGTACCTGCTGTTTCACCAACAAGAACGGACTGCCTTGAGAGCACAGTCCTGCACCTCCTGAACTCCTTTGTAGGAAGTAAAGTGGCAAAGAGGCCTGTGCCACCTGCAGCCCCACACTGCTGTGCAGGAGCAACAGGCACACACATGCATTACTGCCAGCTCTTCAGGGAGAAACAAGTGTGGAATAAGACCCTCTCCTAAAGGTCCTCCAAGTTGCAATCTAGACCTCCCTGCTGTATAAATTTAAATGCAGCAGGCAGGAGAAAATATTGCCATGTGTGGTTTGTTTGATGTGAAGTGAGAGGGCACAAGGCTTCCTAAGCCCGTCTCCCCGAGTGGGAGGTGCCACGGGCTCCAGCCTTACCGTCTGGCAGAAGACCACGTCGCGGCGGTACTGCAGGCTCAGGTATGTGGCTATGGTGGGAGCGCTGTCCTGCATGAGCAGGAAGACCATCGCCTTCTTGGCCTTGTCACTCATCATGGCCACGCAGTCCGTGAGGGTCGTCAGCAGCGGGTAAAGAGCCTCACTCCATTCTCCTGGGCATGAGGGAAGGAGTCACTTCAGAAGGAAGGTTTTAGGTAGGTTCTGGAAGGGTAACAAGTTTCACACTCCCTAGACCCCAAACTGCCCTCTCACTCCCCCTCTGTCCACCCTTCTGCACCTTATAACTCTGCCTGGCTCACACTCAGGCCCAGAACTGGCACCAAGTTCTACCTGGAACCAACCCAGTCTCTAGCCTTCTAGCCTGAAGCTCCTCCAATAAACTCAAACATCAGTTCTACTGTGGGACCGCTGACACACGCCTGGTCTCCCGATCCTACTGGGGATTCTGCACAAAATATGCCAGACTTTCCTTTTAGGGGAAACAACAGAAAAGCATCTGCAAGTCCTGACTAAGCACAAAAATTATCCTGCATGCAGAGGCCAATCCCCTCCCACAGCCCCCATTCCACACGGGGAGACAGGGCACCCAGGACAGTGACCTGCCATCTTGCTTCTCTTGACCAGGTGTAAAGGCAGAGACCCCTGTCCTTCTAGAGCAAAGAACAAGTCTACCCCCGGGTAGCCTCTGTGCAGCTACGTTACACCCCGACGCTCCATGTCTGGAGCAGGGCCCCTCCACAGGGCTCCCGCACTCTCAGCTCTCTGCATGTCCCGCCCTTTGGCATTCACTTTCTTCCCACCCGGCCTCACTGCTTGGTGGCCTCTATTTCTAGTTTAGTTTTCTTTTAGGGATAAAAGGAAAGTTTGATCCTGTACCAAAACAACTAAAAACAGAACCTCAGGGGAAACAAAGTGAAAGATATTTTTGGTTTTGGCTCTTTGTCCCTCCCTGTTTAGAAGACCTTTAAAAGGGAAAAGACATGCCCTCATCAGTTATATTTTTAACAGGTCACTGAGCCCAGACACAGGCATTTGACCATCACCACTGAGCCACACGTGGCAGGGGCAGCAGAGAGAAGGACAAGGTGCAAGTCCCAGTGTCCCGGACATCAAGCCACCACCCTTGGGGAAGGCCGCAGGGCCCTGTGAGGCTCTTATGTAAACAGAACCTAATACAGAGAGAAGGGAGACATGGCTCTGCTTTCTCAAACTGTATGCCTAGCATTTGTTGAGAAACAAATTTAGAAAAATGTGCAAAAGGACTTCCCTATACTCAGCATTTGGTTAACACAGATTTCTAAGTATATGTAATAATTCAAAATTTGGAAATGATCTAACTGTACATGCAAGCACACTGTATGTGGAGAAGGATTTATATCTGTAATGAGAAAAGCAGGCTTAAATTTAGAAAGTCTATAGCAGAAAGGTCTTAGCAAATAAATCACGGGGACAAAGAACGCTGGACTGGGGTATGGAAAATACGAGTCCGAGGCCCTGGCTGCTGCTGAGCAGCAGTGGGCCTGGGGCAGGTCTTCCAATCCCACAGCCACACGGGTCCTTTTCTGTAAGATGGGACAGCTATACTAGACAACACCAAGTCTCTTTCTTCCTCTAAAAACTTCACAGACCATGGTTTAGTTTCTTTGAAAAACTGCTGAATGCATGCCGATTATATTCATCAACTATCCAGAAAGGCCAATGGCAACTAAGTTTTAATAGCCAAAGAGGTTGGGGAAAGGTGGGCAGGCATTAAGACTGTTTTTCACTGAGAAGCAAATGCTCTTAGAGCAAATGTTACTCATTTTACTTCACTCTACCACTTAACATGCATAGACATATGTAATTAACATGCAAATTATGATCATGTTAACCTGAAAATGATCTCATTTGAGATAGCGGTACTGACTAAGTAAGCCCTCTCTGTACAATAGTTTTTTACTTTGCCCACTTTCAAAAAAACCCGTAAACTCAGAATTAGGGCAGTCTGCATTTAGGAGGAAAAAACAACATTGAACAGGCTGGAGTATAGGGGAATGGCTAGAAAGCAGTTGGAGCTTTTCCAGGGGAAGGGATGTGGACCTGGGTGGGAGGTGGGTCTGCCATCTGCCCAGAGAAGGCCTCAGCAGGTCTGGATGAGTCAATCAGAGCGCCAGCCACCATTTACACAACACCTATCAGTGCTTTACTTCATAACTGTTCTCTCATTTAGTTTAGTCCACAGAGATAGGATTATCATGACAGTTTCAGAAAGGTTAAGAGTCTTCCCAGACACTCAAAAAGCAGCAGCATCTGTATGTATGTCTAACTGGTTCCAAACTCCACTTTGATCATGTCAGGCTGCTTCTGCTGAGCAGAGGGGGAATGGGGGTGGAGGGGATAATACATTTGGGTCAATATGAAGAGAAACTAAAGTTAAAAGTTTACAAACAAAATGAATTTGAGGACAGTAATGGGATTTCTACCAGAACCCAGCTAAGTAAAAGATGATAGCTGCGTTAGGGTTGGCGAAGGGTTATACACTGCTTCTTCAGTGAGAAAAGTCTTGCTATGAAAAACCCAGCTTGACTAGACAGCATCCTTAGGGATGTAGTGGACTCCCCTTTTGGGGGCAGGCTCCTATCTAGTTGCTAACCTGTTGGCACCTGCTGACTGGACCAGCCCCTGAGCACTCCACACTATGGGGAACTGGGAAGGGCTTTCAAACCATATTGTGCTTTTGCATTTTTTTTTCCTCCTGAACAGGGAAAGGAGGAAAGGGGGGAGGGAGGGAGAATGAGCAAGAAAATGTGTATTTTAATCCACAGTTACGGTTCTGTGGGAAAAGCCAAAGGAACTCCTGGCAGGGGACAATACCGTTATAGTGCATTAGACATCAACTGTGGCGAACCACCAGTGCTTCTGTAAATGATGCAGCTGACAGAAACAAGGAGGGTCCTACAAGCCAGGCGTGGTCTGTGTGCTGCTGGAAACCCACCAGACTTCCCATTAGCTCTACAAACTGCAGGAACCCCTGGGCATCTCTGGGGTGGGCTCATGAAGCTGCCCCCCCACCCCGACTTCCTCGTCCTGACTGCTGGGTGTGGTCCTGGTGTCTCCACCACTGGGGTTCTGGGGACATCAGCTCAGCAGGAAGGCACTGGGAGTCAAGCTGGGAGGTCTGGAAGCCCAGGGACAGACATGAAGGAGAAAGAGAAGGCACAGGCCAGGAAAGGCAGTGGAGAGGAAGGGACAAAATTATCTCTCTCAGTAACTACCAAGGCCTCAGTGACCCCGAGGATCCACGGAGGCTGAGTTTGGAGACCTCGCACTGACTTTTTGGGAGAGACAAACTGTGAAGGGCCGAAAGCAAATTGAGGGGCTTATGTACCCAATCAGATTAGACTGCTGACAAGCTAACTTTGAATGGGGCACTGGGGGGTTACTGCCAGGAGTCACCACCAAAAGCTAAGCTGAAGTCACGGTGCTGTGTGAGCTAAGGGGAGCTGCCAGCTGACGGGACAGTTTGGTAAACCCCACAATCCCCAGTTTGCTACACTCCAGGTATAAAGCAGGTGTCCTGCTATCTCATATTTACATCCAGTTGAAACTATGTAATCATCAGACTGATTATGGAGCTGGTTTTGGGAGTATAAGAAAAAAAAGTCCTATCTTTGGGGGTCTCCTGTTCACTCTGAGAAAACCACAAGTCCTATCTGGGAAACTCAATACGAACTAGAGCAGGGTCAGCACACTTTTTCTGTAAAGACTAGGTAATAAATATCCTAGGCTTTGAAGGCCCTGGGGTCTGTGTCACAACTACTCGCCTCTAGCACTGCTCCACAAAAGCAGCCACAGACATCAGGGGAATGAATGGGTGTGACAAGTTTCCAACAGACCATTGCTTAGAAGAGCAGGCAGTGGATAGGATTTGGCTCAGAGCCACAGTCTGCCAACCCCTGAACTAGAACCATAAACACTGATTTCTACATGCAAATACAGGATAAAAAAATTTATTTCTAGTGCTAACTCCAACTGAGGCCCATAGCAATGCCTGAAAAGAATTCTAAAGTTATATCCAGATTCAGAAGACAGGATGTTGTATGATGGCAAATGTTGCAGCATTTGGGCGGTTACAGACCTTTCAAGTAAAGCTCCCAAGTTCAGGTGAAATCACAGAAAGTGACATTTGCAAATATGTGCCTCTGTAAATCAGGTTACCCACTTTTGAAAGCCCAGTGCACTCATGGACATTAATCATCTGAAAAAGTTTTAGGATGGGAAAAATTGCATGTGGTAAGTCTGCTTTAGGCCACAGTCCCCAGACCAACTGCTCCCTCACCAAACCTAAGAAAAGTTGCTACATGCCTCAAATGAAGAAATTCCTAAACTAGGTTCCTAACTCTGGGAGCACAAAGTAATCTTTGATAATTTAGCCACAAACGCTACCTGAGTGTTACAAAGACAGCTGCAGAAGCCTTCAACGGAAACCACGTACCTGGGCTGGACTCGTCTGGAGGGGGGCTGCAATCTGCACAGAAATGGAGGGCGACATGGATGATTAAGGAGCGCACACAGTTCAGACACAAACAACTCAATACTCCAAGCAACTGCATCAGCAGCTTGCAGCCAGATGGCTAACTGCACGGAGAAGAGGTCGGAGGCCTGCCTGCTTCCTCCCCAAGAAGGCACACGAAGGGCAGCCAAGCCCCTGGTGGTGCACACTGCCTCTTTCACCGGCACAGACATTCATGCTACTAGACTTCCACAAAAAAATGCTCTTCACATATGACAATGTGATAATGTGCCCACATGGATCACATTGTATGTGGAAGAGCCCTGTGTGTCAGCTCACAACATCTGGAAGCAAACGGGTAACGAGAGAGACTGACCAGTAACGTGAGCATCCGCAGTTCTGAGCCCGTGGCCCCAACTCACGACTGGGTCCTGGGCTGAATGCTGACTGCTCAGATCCAAAAGCTTAGGATCCAGGGGTGAAACCAATATACCAAACAACATCTATGCCAACTGTTAAAATTTAAACTAAATATAAACGTTTATGATTTGGGCAAAGTCTAGAATTAGAATTGCCCCTCCAGGTCCACAAACAACACCAATTTAATTCACTGAGTCACATTTCCGTGACTGAAGTACTCATTTCAATTTCACACTTCCCTTAAAACCCTGATTTTTCAATTTCACATTTCCCTTAAAAACCTGGTTAACTGGGTGTGCCAACTGAAAGAAAACAAGTTTGAAAAGGGATCATTTGGAATAAAAGTTTATTTACTTTTATGTCTAAATTTTGTGGTTCAAAGACTGTCTTCAGGATACTGAAATGAGTGGTTTCAGATCCCCATGAATAGCTGGAACCAGATTTATGGAGACGTTTACAAACTGGGTTGTCCAGAAGAGGGTGGCAAGGGATCCTTTCTCTCTAATCATGTTTGGCAATGACTTCTTAAACTGGCAAAGGGGACAGAAATAGAGCAGAATTAAAGGCCTCTAGTAGTTGAAGACTTCAACCTCTCATTAGAGCCCAAATACCTGAGACTATCTACCTACCAAAGAAGAAACCACAGTGTGGAGTGAGGCAGTGTCCTAAACACCTGTCCAGCTAATGAGAACTACTGCAGACCCTGAAAAAACACAGATTTCTGCCTCTCAGTAACCCTTCCTCCAAGATTCCAAGTCTGAATGAGGAGGCAGGTCTAGAAGTCTGCTTTAATGACCTTCTATGGGGATCCCCAACAGCTGAGTTGGGCATTCCTGAGAAGGCAACAGGGTTAAACCCCACTGGGTGAATTCAATATTTCAATCAAAATGGAGAGAAGGGAATCCCTTTTGGTGCTCCTGGACCAGCGCTGGGCTTATAATTTGTCTTAGGTCATGGAGGGCCTTGAGATTTGATGATCAGTATGGACTCTCTCTCATTTAAGCACATAATTTCAGGGGCACACAAACCTGGGGTACAACCCATAGACCCCAGGTTAAGAACACCCTGGTCTGGGGTCTGAACGACTCTTCACGGATGACGAGAGGAGAACAGCGTATTCACGAAAGGTAAGGGGAGCCACCAAATCCTGGCAGGTTGGGGGAGGGGTGCAGGAGGCCTGTAAGGCACTTGTGGGGAAAACTAGGAGGAGAGAGAGGCTCACGGAGACTCTGCGGGTCCAGAGGGCAGCGACTTGTCAGTAGGTCCTGCGAAGTCCTGGCCTTGGGTCACCCCACCGGCCAGGCAAGGCTCTGAGCAGCTCTTCAGGAGGGTGAGCTGAGAGGCAGGCCCACTCCCTGGGTGAAAGGTGAGAACCAAGGACCCAGGACAGGGTAGACAACTGAAATGAAAACTGATGATGCCTTCCCAAGAGGCACGGAGTTGTTCATGTATGATAAATAAGCTGGTGTGAACACAACCTGCCCATAAAGCCAAAATAAGTGCCCAAGGGAACTGGAATGGCATCAGCAGTCATGACAGAGCCAAGCACTGGCCCTGGAGGGTGAGAAACTGAGTAAAATAAATGGTTCACAGTCTGATGCTTTCTCATGCCAAAGTCTGAATAGCTCCCTGGCTATGCTCAAGATTTTTAAATTAAGGATCCCCTGTAGTTAATTTAGTGGCATATGGTTTCATACGTTTCTCTGAGTACTGATCAGCAGAGTTAGACTCTCTCAGACGTAAGCTTCATATTCCCATGAGTGCAACAGACATGATGTGTATGACACACACAATTACAAGTCATGCCCTAGATACCATAAATAAATGCTCATTTAAATAACTTTAAAACTATATTTAAATTTGTCTATATTTGAACAATACAGGATGTATCTAGAAAAAAATGACATCTATGTTATGGATATAACAGAATATCTGATTAAATAATCTATCTCCTGCATTTAAAAAAAATTCAACAAATTACTTTTTAAATATGCAGAAAAATGTTACGATCACAAGCAAGACAATATTAAACAGAAACAAGCAATGAACTTTCAGAAAATTTTGCTTTTAAAGCACAATTTACATTAAAAAATTAGAACACAGAGACAAAATAGCTCCATGAACCAATCACAGGTTTGGGTAACTGAAACTATACCCCTACACAGATGGAAGAGTGGAAGACATAAACACTGTTGAATCAAAGACTCAAGTGAAACAGTGCCCTGGAAACAGACTGCAGGCAGATCGGAAAGGTGAAGGGCAGCATACACATGAAGAAGGATCTGATCAAGAGGCTCTAATAAAAGAGCACAGTTCTGCCTTGGATGAAAGCAGCCCAATTCAGAAATTAGAAGTCCGCACAGTATGAAGCCTGACCCTGGCCCATCTGGGCCTTACTTACTGCCACTTGACACTGCCCAAAGGGGAGCAAAGAGGAGGCAGAGGCTAGGTCTGCAGCCAGAACCCCCTGAGTGGCAGGACCAAGGATTCACTCGTTTAGAAAGCACGTGTTCCCCAGCTTCAAGGCTTAGAAACAGGGCAGTGTCTGGTTATGTTCTGTGCCCTCACAGACAGAAGACTCTTTCTGAGGTGTGTTGCTTTACGCCAATGTCCTACCATCTACTGAGAGCCCCACATTGGAGGTGGTGCTGAACAGAGGAAGCTAACTTAGTCCCCAGAGGCACAGACTGGGGTCTACCATCTGGCTGAGTTAACAGTCCCAAGACAATGTGCCTCTGCCAGAAAAGACTGCCCAGCCACTGACAACCAGCCTTTAAAGAAGTCTACTGGGCCTGTTAACAGCTCTCACCCAGCTGCATCCCTGCATGACTCACCTTTTTCTTGACTGAACCAATTCCTAATGGAATGAACAATCTCATTAGAAAAGTATCTGCATTTTGGCTTCCTTCAGGTTCTCAGAATGATTTACAAGCCAGAGGAGCCCAGGAGCCCTACCTTCACTGATAGGGCCATGTGACCCTGGGGGGTCCCCAAGAATCTGCCTTTGCCAGACACACAGATTCACTCACAGACTCCACGGGCAGGAAGACTATGGAGCCTCACCCTCACTGCCTGCTGCTCCACACACTGCAACCCCCCACTCTACCTGACAGCCCTCCCTGCAGTCTGCGTGGGGGAGGAGGCCATGGTGTCAGAAACACAGACGGACAGACAGATGCAGCATGAGGTGGAGGCAGCATGAGTGGGAAGCATGGATGCATACGCACGTGTGCTCGGGTGAGGATGGCATGCAGCAGAGGGCACGGTGGAGGGGCATGGCGAGGAGGGCATGTCGCAGAAGGGGTCCTCTGGCCTGATCCAGTAGGCGTGGCTGTCCCGGTTACCTTTCCTGCTGGTGCAGCTGCCCGCACAGGGGAAGACGTCCTCACAGGCCTCACCATGCAGGCGCTCCCTCTGCAGCAGCTTGTCTACCCGCTGAATGATGCACTCCAAGCTCTTGTCAACATTCAGCCACACTTTCTCCTTCCAAACCAGAAAGGCCCGTTTGAGTCACCTCTCCCGAGGGTGAAAACAGAACAGAACACAAACCAAACCACCCCTGGCTGACCCCCAGCCCCAGGCTACCAGGCTTATTAAAATGTCACAAGATGTAGAAATATCAAATAATTCAGAATTCCCCATTAAAGCTGTATTTGTTTTTCATTAAGATAAATCAATGTCCTATAGTCACTGTTCTTAAAGTTTGGGAGATGTTCACTAGTAACTACCCTGGAGGTCACAGAGGACTTTCCCATGCCGTCCAGTGCTGGCAGAAGGGCTACATGGCCCAATGAGGCAGTCTTGTCCCCTCCTGCCTCTCTGCAGACCTCCCACAACCATCACACACAGAGGGGACCAAGGTTTCTTTTTGGATGGAGGAAAACAGAAGCAGCAGACCATTTAAGATGGGGGAGGTGGGGAGGAGGTAAAGGAGAGCTAGGAGCTATCTGCCGAAACCCACACACGGAGCGTACTATGCCAGAGCAGGGCTGGAGGGATGCCCTGCTGCTGCCTAACAATTCAGGACCTCACAGAACAATGCCTCTCAACACTACTCCCAACAAATGATAAAAACGAGTTGCATGGTAGGTTCCTCCCTCAGGAGGCACAGCCGAGCTCTCAGGGTCAGCTCCGTGGGACAGCAATGGATGCAGGGTCAGGGGCAGCATCTCCAAAACCCTCCCTGGTGGCCCCCACATCTGAGCCCCCATATCTCCACACAGATAAAGAGCCTTGGAAGAGCCAGCAGCCAGCAAAGCATTGGCCCAAGTAAGAGAGGCTTGGCTGCTCATTAGCACCAGAGGCAGAGTGGGCCCCAGGGCCAGCGAGAGAAGAGAGGCCTCTGGGAGGAGTAGGGTTCCATGGAGAAAATCGCCCCTTTATTACCTGGTCTGAGACTGGCTTATCTCACGGCAGCCCTGCTCCCCAGGTGGACATACAGTATGAAAATATTATCTCCCTTCCTACACCACGTGGTCCCAGAGCCATCCAGGAAGGGGACTTGGAACTTGTCTACAAACCAGCCAACCCTTGGGCATCTCCGTGGGGAAGTGGCTGGCAAGTGACTGGACTTCAACCCAAGCTCAGCAGCAGGCCAACAGCCATGAGCAGCAGACTCACCCACTCCTCCTCGTGCCAGTCCACCTGCAGAGAAGACCGGCTGTTCCTCCCCGTCCACCTGGCCATGAGGGTGTCCTGGTCGTTTCTAAGCATTACCTGCTCCTCCTCACTTGAGGTCGGGGAGGCCTTGGAGGCAATGTAGTCCGGCCGGGCTGCATTCAGCCCATGGATGGAGCTGGCCAGCAGCTTGCAGTCGCAGACGGTGACCAGCTGCCGCGTCTGCAGGCACACACAAACCCAGGCCACTGAGCCCCCAGCCAGGGCTGCATGGCCTGGCCTCTCAGAGAGCATGGGAGCAGGGCCGAGGCCCAGTTATGTGTCCTCCAGTGCAGACAACTCAAGAGCTGCAGCCCTCAGGATGTCTCAGTTTATAGGCTGCCACAAAATGGGCTGGGCTGAATCTTGAGAAATTCCCACAAGACTGATGAACTCAAGGAGAATGAGGGGAGGCAGAGAATCTCTGACATTCTTTGATCCCTTGCCTGCCTCTGGGCCTGGTCCTGCTGGAGGAGGGGCCTGAAGAGAGCGCAGGGCCCCAAACTTTGCTGACTCGCTGAGCTGTCCCCTCTAATTCCAGGGGGCAGGCCTTGTGCTGGTTCCATCACCAAAGCCTTTTTGCATCTTTTTACATCAAAGCCCTGGGCTCTGAACAGTGGGATTCCTGGCACAGCACTTCTGGTTCTGAGGAATTCTGGATGCAACAGGAGTTCTAGGGTTCTTAATTTTCCCACTGACAATATCAGGTTTTTTTCCCAAGTGGTTCTAATTCCCCAGCTCTCAGTCCTTCTGCTAGGTGAACACATGTGAAGGATATAACACATTCTAATCAGGAACAGCACCTCAGCCTAGCAGGGTGGGTGTGAATGAGGAAGTGTGATAATCTCTGTATGTGTGTGTATGCGGGCACGTGTGTGTGTCTGTTGAGAGTGATTTGAAAAAGCATCATCCATCAAAAGGAAGTGATGTATCCACTTCCCCAGGATGGACCAATATAAACAGATTTTTAATCAGGACCATATGACAGTTAATTAGTAGCTGGCTTACTGATTATATATAAGCCAATACAATTATATTTTTCTTATTGTACATCACCACATAATAACTTTTTCTTTTTTCAATTTCCAAGTCAACTGAAATGTGGTCAAAAAAGTACCGAGTAGGTGGATAGTTAAGAAAGCTGTAGATCCATCCCAGCCTTGACAATGACCCCCGGACTTGCTGGAACACATACCTGCATGAAGCAGCAGCTGAGAGTCAAAGCCCTAGGCTCTGCCCTTGGCCTGCCCCCACCCAGCTCCATGACCACAGGCAAATCACCATCCCTCCCTGGGCCTTTGTGGGAACTGGACCTGAAGCTAGGTCTTTAAGGTCATTACAAAGTCACCCTTTGTGTGGATGGCTCTACGAACACACGGGCTGCCCAGGGATTTCAGGGAACCCAAGGGAGCCCCCCCATCCCTCGTCTAACAGGATACTCTCTCCTACCTTGTCTGCCAAGATAGCAAGTGTTCTTTCGAGGCCAGTGGCAGACCTATCCTTGGCCGCCCTCGAGAGCCGCTCTGCGTAGTAACTCACTTGGGTTTTCAGGGTATTGATCTGAGCAATTATCTCCTTGGCTCTGACAATGTCCTGTGGTATATAGATTATGGACTGGCAGCTGGATGAGGTACTAAAAAGGATAAGAACAGATTCTAAGGGTTCTCTCAAATTGATGAAGTTGGAAGCATCCTCCCAACCCCAGCCCCCAACCAGCACAAAATGAAGCTTTCTGGTACTAAGGATTTTTTCCTAGGCTGCTCTAGCTGGTGATGGACAGAAGTAAATCTCAGATCCTTTCTGTCTATATGGCAGAAGGCTTGAAATACTAAAATACAATTAAGTCTCTTATTTATATGTATTAATATTTTACCATGTGTATATACATGCGTGTACAGACACTGAACCCAGTATTTACCCAAAGGCTCATAACCTTTCACCTAAGAACCTCAATTTCTCAGCAGTATTTAAGGGGAGACATGGGACCTGCTTATACCAAAAAGGGCCCCTTTTTCAGTGAAAGGAAATGGCAGTGGTGCTGGAATTTGCCCAAAGAAACCTGTTTCTACACTTGGCTTGTCAGGACTCAAAGTCTCCACACACACCCACAGGTCTCCTCCCTCGCACATCTCCCAGCAAGTCCCCAAGAAACTGGGCTTCCTCCCCAGCGCCCCTGCTCCAGGACTTTCCCATTGTGAAATACAGTGTTCCATCGGATGAAAGGGAGGTAGAGAATATGCCAAGCCAGAGGCCAGGCCTGGGCATCTCACGGGTCTGAAAACCTGTTCTCCCTCCTTTCCTACCTTCCTACCACGAAGCAGCATGCATATCCCAGGCTCTGATGTTGAAGCTCCAGCCCAGCCCAGCCACTAACACCAGCCTCTGGATAGACAAGTCCACATCCCTGGCTATGTGGGGCCTGGCCGGCATGTTTGAGCCCTCCTGATGGAGATGATAAAGTGCATGGCTCTCAGCTAAGGTCTCAAATCAATCCAACATTATAGATTTCCTTCCAGGCTGTCTGAGGAAGCCAAGGGAAGCAGGGAGAAGCATCAGACACAGTGGAGATGTTTCCTCCCACAATGTGAAGTTGTAAGCTTGGCTATAATGAGTGCCCATCCTTCCTGTCATGATGGGCCCTGACTGGTCCTCTCAAAGAGCCTGTTCTTGGGGCTGGGGGAAAGAGGGAGAAGGTGGAAGACCACACACTCCATCAATCCCCCAGGACATGAGGGTCACACAGTCAGGGCCTGGGACTCTTCTCACTGGGCCCTTTCTCTGGTGACCCCAAGGTGAGTCACCAAGAAATTGCTCTGCCCTATCCCTGGACTATTAGGTAAACATGCAGAACCCAGACACCAAAGCTCCCCAGAAAGAAACACCCCAAGGCACACACCACAACCAAATGACAGATGTGCCAGAAGCCCATGCAACAGACCGCCACCCAGCCCGCGTGGAAGGACGTCATTTCACAGTACGGCGTGCACACAGCTACTTTCCAATCTGCAATCACTCTTCCAAATGAATAGCTGCCACTTAAGGTAATTCAGTGTTAAAAATACAATCTCTAAACGGAATTTGTAAAAATCTATTCTCCCCAGGCCCCAATATTTAAAGTACACATGTAAGGTGTGCTGCACGCAGATTCACGCATGTTTATAGGAGGCTGTGTACACTTTACAAACATATGCCATCCCCCAAGCCAGAGAGAAAGCATCTCCCCTGCTCACCGTGTGTGAACACAGCTCGTGTTCTAATGATAGTAACGTGGGACTTATGCACAGAAGGTATATGGAGTAAGAAAGAGGAACTTCCAAGAGCTGCCATTCAGGGATGATCAAGGATATGCAAGTTCATGTGCCCAACTACCTAAAAATGGGGAACACTGAAGATGCCTCAGCCTACTGGGGGGGTTCCACAGGACTGTGTGCTGTCAGATGTCCTCAGCAGAGCCCTGACATCACAGGCCCTGAGCCTCACCAGCTCCTAGATGGCAGCAATTCCAAAGGGCTGCAGGTGCCTCCAGGGCCTATTGCCAAAGAAAGCACCACTGTGGAGCCCTGTTCTGGCCTGGGCAAGCACTCCGGGCAGACTGGGGAGGGCCTGGGCAGCGCTGCAGCACTCCAGCAGCAGAGGTGCTAGTTTCTAGCTGCCATCCAATCTCTGGGGAAAAAATTCACTTGATTAGATTCATCCTTGGTTTGCCCTCCAGGGATAAAATTAACCCAAGTAACACTGTTCTACAAATCTGCATAAACTATTAAGTATCATGAAAATGTAGTCTGGCTTCATTCCTACAAAACACAATGTTGAAATAAAATCTGAAGCCCAAGAGTATTGTAAAAGAAGCCAGAAAGGGACTCCCAGGTTGCACCAAAGGGTGGATGTGAAATCCCAGCACTGAGCATCGCCCAGCCTGGCTGTCTGCTCACCCTGGGAGAAGCGGAACTGGGGCAGCCCAGCAATGAACTGCTACCGGGTTCTAAAGGTGAAACAGGACACTGGAAACGGGCTATTCATTATCAAAGAACATTGCAGTTGGAAGGGAGGATCCTGTCTATGAGGCTCCACTTAGGAGCGGTGGCACCCAGGGGTGAAGCCCTCCCAGAGAGGGGACAGCACAGCTCTCTCTACGGTAGGGCCCAAGCAGACACTCTCTCCACAGACAGAAAACTCACCAACACTCCTCAAAACTGCTAAAGAAAAGAACCAGAACGAAATATTAGCAGTTAGCAAACACCAAATGCAAAACAAAAAATTAAAAAGCCAAGTTATCTTTTGTCAAAATACCTGAAGTTATTTGTTGGGGCCCCAACCACAGGGCTAATAGAACTTAGGGACCAATGTGCTTTTCAGAAGAGTGCCGCCAGCACCTGCTGCAGCTGGGACGGCGTCCTGCCCGTGAGCAAGTCACATGGGATCCAAAGCAAAGTTCAAATGGAGAGCACCATTTCTATAAGTTGTTTCATCATATCAGTAGGAAATTAAGTAAAAAACTGTATGATATGTCTGAAAAGTGCTACAGATATGCTGGGGAATAAGCTCTAAAGTTAACATGCAGAGTAGTCAGGCATGAACACCCCAACTTCTTGGGATGGTCATCCAGTGGTGGCCCCTCTTTCTGGTGTCTCCTGTGGGGCCCCCACACCATCCTCAAAGCTCAGGCTCACACCTCCCCACAGCCCCATGCTATGGACTGACGGACACATGCTCCCTGCTGGCTGTGCAGAGCTGTGGCAGGAGCGGGAAAGCTTCCTCTTCATAGTGATTCTCAGAGGACCTGGAGTCAGACTACATGGCTACCTGGTTTGTCTGCGCAGGGAAGAGCCCTTGGCAGAATGAATCAAGGTCAAGGAGGCTGCCTGGGAGCCTCCCAGATAATGCTCTCCAGCCTGAAGGCTAAAATCCCCCTTCCCAACCACATCCCTTCTTCTTTCCCTCCTCCTACCTCCAGGACTCATTGTGCCCATGTCCAAATGGGGACAGCTCACAGAGCACTTCTCTACCTGCCTGCTCACCCCTCCAGACCACCCCACAGTTGGGGGCACTCCTAACTGCATCCCTGATCCCCTCAGCCCTCTGATCAGCCAATGTACCTGACCTTTCATCCCATCCCTGATCCAGACTGCAGTCAATTTTCTCAAGTCTGGCTTCTGGCCTCAGCACACAAGCCAGGCAACAGCCCATTGGCTCCCCGGCACACACCACGGCTTCCTCCTAACCACCGTGTCCAAGGCTCTGGGAGCTCCCTGGACCTTTGCGCCATGTCCCCCAACACTGCCCCATTCTCAGTAGTTAAGTCTGACTCTTTCTACCCCACATGATGTACAGGCTGTTCCATCACACCTTTGGCTTTTTCCTGCCTGCCTTAAAAATCTCTCTGCAGCCCCATCTTCTTCTCATGTCCCCTGTAGGATTAGCGGCCTGGTCCTATTTCTTTCCATCCTCTCTAGAACCTGGTCCATCAATGTTCTCTTCTGTCTTTGCTTTCATCTTTCCTATCAGCCTCAACACATGCTCAAGTCAGAATCATTCTCCCAAACTGAGGCCTTCATGCTCCTTCCTGTTTCACGTTCCAAGGATCCGACAGGATCATCTACACTCGTAACCTCCAATTCTTCACTCGCATCTCTCGATCTCTCTAAATCCTGACAGGTACATTCTGGAAGATTACCAGTGCCTCCCGTGAGTCCAGTACAACGGCCTGGATTTGTGGCTCTCTCGCCATCACCCCTGCCAGGCCCTCCATAGCACCCTCTGCATGCTCGGGTACAAGCACAGCCCTGCTCAGGTGGGACTTGGAGCCCCTCACAGCCAGGCCTAGATCTGTCAGCCCTGCATCCCTGGGCACCAGCACATGGCCCTGCCAGCAAGGCCAGCTCTTACTCTCAGCTCCTCTCCTGGAGGCACGGTGCCTCCCATCACACCTCACAGCTCACTCTGCACCGCTTTCCCCACCCTGTCTACCTGGCAATTTCCTGAGCCCCTGAACCTTTGTAAAGCTGTTGTTTACCACTGCAGTCCTTTTGGAAAGGAAACAATCTCTCTCAGGCCACATTTTGTCATGACCCAGTGACTGGCCAGGGACACTAAATCCAGAGAAGAGTCCAGAGGGCAGCTGCCCACAGCACTACTTTCAAGGTGGATTTCAATTTGCTGCTCATTTTGCAGGGTCTGGACCACTAACAAGATGCCCCCATCAGCACCCAGCTCATTTGCGCACACAGGGAAGCATGGGGTCCATTAGGCAGCTCCTCCCGCCACGCAAAAGCAGATCAGAAGGCTGCATGTTTTTGCAGTAATATTTTGATTAACTTAACAGCACCAGACAGCTGCATAAGGACCACAAACACCCTCCAAGTACTTACTGCTTCTTGGTCTCTTCAAATTTGTGCAGCTTTTTGCGGAGACCTCCTGACTTAAAACCTTGGCAGTGTGCTGCTGGCGCTCCGATGGTGACGATGTCATAGTTCTGATCTGAATGACAGAAAGCTCTCCTCCATTACTCTGTGCTCAGGCCTGTGGACAAGCCAGCTACACGGGTATGTGCACAACTTTGGGACCCTGCTCCTCTGGCCTGTTTCCAAGCAGCCTGTGGTTCCCTTAGTCCCACAGCCTGGGCTGTCCGAGGGCCTCTGAAGCCCAGCATGAGCTAAGAGGAGGTTCTATGTATCTCAAGGTAGAGCCACGCAAGGCTGGAGGAAACTATCCAACACTCAGCTTGCATCCCTCCTTCAGCAACTGTCTGCCACAGAGACACAAAGGGAGCTGGAAAGAGGAGAAGCAGAGGGGTCTGAGCTCTTTAACAAAGCTCTTGCAGAGATCCTTGTAACATGTCTCTCTTGCCCAGTAGGAGAAAATACAGGAAGGCTGGTGCAGCTGTGGGGCAGCTCAGGGACCAAGTACATGGGGAAAGAAGTGAAAGGCAATTTGGGGAGAGAGGAAGAGAAATGGTTACCTGATCCTCCATCATCTTGAACTCTCATCCTTTGTATATGCAAGTTTGTGGGAACAAATTCTAACTTTTTCTCTGCTTTCAAACTGCTTGCTTTAAATGAGGGACCTACAAAATGGGATATGAGAAAACAAAGATCATCAATATGTCCCCTGCATTCATGAATGGCAAGGAGAGAAATGGTATTCTGAGGGCACCACTGCAGATAAGCAGTGATGTGCTGTCAATGACCTAGGAAATCCTGAGCACATTTCACTTCCAGGGAGCAGCTGGGCCAAACATGGGAGGGAGGGCAGCTGGCTGGCCAGAAGCCTGGTTCTGGGTGCTCAGCAGTGACTGGAGGCAAGCAGAACCAGCTTTAGAAGGCTATGGTAGTGATGCCATGCCTTCCCATGACTCAGCTCTCAACCGAGAGGTCTGACACGAAGACGCGACTTTGTGCAACAAGATGTCAGCACCACCATAAAAAGCAACGGGCCCACGCTGGGAACTGCCTGTTCCAAGTCTGGAGGCTGCCATCACCCAAGAGCGAAGAAACTGGCTTGTCTAGAACAACACATCCCAATTCTGAAAACTGAGGAAAAGGTTGGCTCATCACACTGGTCCACCGAGTCAAACAGATGCTCCAACACATACCTGAACTTGTTCCCTTGTTTACACTCAGTGGTTAAGGAGGTTGAGTGATGTTTTGTAACTAACATCCACAACCTTATTTCTATACTCAGAATCTTTAATTAAGAACCACATGCCTAGAAAAGAAAGGGGTTGCAATTAAACTGGCAATCAGAAGAGTAGAAGAAATAGACATACCATCTAGCGAAAAAGGTAAATCTAATTTGCTAGTATCCAAAACGCAGAGCAGCCACTGTCTGGCTTGCTTTTGTCACAGGAGATTGTTCTCTAGAACCAACTGATCCTTGGGTGGCTCTCGGGACAGCAGCTCCAGCATTCTGGGAGCCAAATCTGTATTTCTGTAAGACCCTCAGGGCACATGCATTCAGCATGGGCATGTCCCTAAGTTCCTTCAGCCAAATGCTGCCATTTCTCTGAGAAGTGCATTTAGACCTGCTTTTCAGATTTAACCCAAGCCCAGGGGCCATCATCTTGTATTGTGTCACTCCTGTACCTGGCAGCTTCTCAGCCAAGTTCATGGACAGGTTCATATGTTCAATGTCAAAACCACATGAAGGACTTATGATTTTCCTTAAAGCCTGAAATTCCATTATGTAGAGGGGAAGGAGGAAAGAATCTAAAAATAGAGACTAAAGTAATGAAAAACCAAAAACATCATTCCATTTGGAGTGAAAAGGCTTGAGTTAAGAACAGTCTTCTAAATCTGCCCTGAGTGTTTTGAAAATCAAATGGCATCTTTCAAGAACAGAAGGCAAGGTACCTGTACTTCTCTCTCTCTTGGGCCTTAAAAATGGAGAGTTCCACTCAGAGAATATGATCAATACAAGTACCACTGACTATGTAAGCTGGGAAATCTAGAAAACCACTTTGTCTCAAGGCAAACAATCTGCATTCTTTTGGGCATTTCACTGCAATTAGACCAAGGTCAAGGGATGCCACTAGCCCAATAGCCTGTGACTTTGTCTCTCCCAAATCTCAGACCCCAGGAGTTACTTTGACAGATGACACCAGAGAAGAAATGTTCAATGCAATTCACAGGTTTGTCTTCTTAATTAAGACCTGAAAAGCCTGTATTTGAAAGAATTCACACCTACACAAGAATCTATTTTTAAAAATTCATTAGAGTGTCTGCCAGTGAGGATGCATGAGTGACCTTAGGTTCCATATTCCTAGCCAGAGAAATGGGGGGTACACAGGCCATGAGGAGGGTGCGACCCACACCCACCTTTGTACTGATGGAGGTTGGTCAGGTTCTCCTGGTATGTGAGGATGATGGTCTGGTACTGAGTGACAATCTGGCGCCGGAGGCTCTCCCAGCAAGGGGACAGATCCCCCAATTCTTCCAGTTCACACACTCTACAAGCAAGACACACACACGTCAGGCCATGGATCCGGCTCACTCGCCTAGAGAGGCATGGGGTCCTAACAATCAGGAGAACAACATACAGGGGAAAACCACTGATGCCCAGGGAAGGCCTGGCACAACGGCCACACTGCAGGTCTAGAGGGCAAGCGGCAGGGCAGCAAGACAGACCTCTCCAGGAAGAACGGCTGTACAAAAGGTGAGCCACTGTCCACGTAGGAAAGGGCACAGAGAGGCTTCTTACAGAAGCTTAGTCAAATGAGGAAAACTAAGCGGAGGAGGGGAGGAGAGAGAGGCCACCAGGGAGCAGTGCCCCACCTTGCCCGTGGCTGCAGGGGTGAAGGTCTGGACTGCAGTCCTTCAGAGTCTGAATGAGAATGATGTGTGGGGCTCAGGGAGCCCGAGAGGCCCGGAGGCCTGTAAGCAACTGCTAGGAGGCTGTGTCCCACTCACTTCCCACCTCCCCTGGGGCTGCCACAGGCAGCTTCTAACTGCCTCCAGGTTCTGAGCAGGTGAGGGAGCTTCCACCTTCCCCCTGAGAACAGAACTGCAGCTCACAAAGCTGCTCAGCCACAGTCCACAGCTGGCTGCTCAGCAGAGGGGTGGCCCCTTTAGTGCCCATGTCACCCTTCTGGGTATGGGACAAGGGCTCGGAGGCTGGCAACTGTGGCCATGCTTCCTTTCGTTGACCATGTAAGTGATGAACTGCCTAAATCTACAGGGGGCACAGGGGCAGGGTAAGGGAGAAGGGAGAAGCGAAAGAGGAGGAGAAAAAGGAGGATTTGCTACTCTCAGAAAAACAGAAGTGTGTCAGAATTGAGTATGAACATCTTAGCTCAGTAGCAAATAGCATAGTTCATAATCAGATAATGAAAACACAGGACAGATTAATAGGATAGCCGTATTAGGAGCCATATTAGGAAACTGGGGAAAGAGAACATACAAAAGACTAAAATCTTCATCATAGGAAGTCAGTAGCTAATCCCTGAAACTGGTTAATTATAAGAATTTAGAAATACAGCAGTAAACACTAAAGCAGCGAAAAGTGGTTATTACTGGGAAGTAGATCAGAAAGCCAGGGTCCAAGATTTATGCTTTTGTTAAAAGCTTTTTGGCACTATTTGGTTTCTTATAGGATGTATGGTTTACTTTCCAAAATAAAAAGCTAATTTTAAAGCTAACTTTAAAAAAAAATCTAAATTGTCTGAAGTTTTAAAAAAAAGAACAACTACCATTTTATTACTATTAAATTAGCAAAATGCAAACAAAAGAACACCCAGTGCAAGCAAGGCTATGGTGGCACCATGTCCTGGTTCCCTGCTAGCCAGAGGGCCCCCGTCTGCCCTGGCTGCTCCTGGCCCCTCTCTCTGGGGTCTTTGCCTGTCTCATGTGACACCTTTGGGGGTCAGCTTCTCACCGAGGCCTGCCGGACCACCCTCCTTCTCCCAGCCCCCTCCGCACACCTGGGGCTGTCAGGCACAGCCTCCCATCCCATGATTCGCCCTACTTGTCAAGATGTGTCCCACACTGAGCACAGTGCCAGCCGCACGGTTGGTGCAGAAACCACCTCCACCACCCTGGATACCAAGATGTTAAGTGAATGAACTCTTCAAAGTTACTGTACACCAAGTAATGGGAAATGTTATGCCATAGTTGAAAATTATAACATGAAAACTGCAGATCCATGGAAAAGTAGATGGTAGCTATGAAAATATATATAAACATGGAAGACTGAAAGGAGAACTTTAAAAATTAAAATAACTGTAAAATACGTACATGTAGAGATAAAGCAGCTCATTGCATCATTCTTGCCATGTTTTCTCTAAGTCTGAACTTTTTTCAAGATGAAAAATTAAAGCAAAATAGCTGTATTAAAACAGTAGGATTCTGACTGCACTGTTTCCCTTCATGTTTGTTTATAATTAACATCATTTTATGACAAGTGGAAACGGCCTCAGGAGGCCAGCAGACAGTCTGCGGTGTCAGAACTACCTCGCAGGCTCCTCCCCATCTTAGGACCAATTAACACTGCCTGGCTGAGGCTCCAGGGACCAGTGGGCCCCACACTTGGCCTCTGGAGCCCATATCACTGTGGCCCTACCCTAGAAAACTACTGGCTCACGCAGCCATAGCTGAAGTATGACCGCTATTTCTAACTTTCTGAGAGCCAAATGAGAGGGGAAGGAGAAGGGAGGGAAGGACACGCGCACTGAGTGCTGGGCACATGTCTGGTGCCTCCGGCATGTTGTCTCATGTAGGGCTTGCCCAGGAATTGGGGGATCTGGAAGAGCAAATGGAGGCCATGGCAAAACCACGAAGCAGAGCAGGCCACACCAGTGGGCAGGTTTGGAGTCTGGGTTATCTTGTGCTGGTGCTCTACCCACCCCACCCAAGAGCTTTCCAGAAAGGACAGGACAAGTGATGTGGGCCTGCTGGGTGGCTGGCCTCACCTGGCCGCATCTTCCTCTAGCAGGAGCTTCACGAACTGCCGGGGCACGTGCAGGGAGAGCACGCTCTCGGCCATCTGCTCCAGAATCCGCAGGTGGTTGCCGTCGGTGGTCGGGAACCGGTACATGCGGCAGATGGCACCACCAAACACTGAGATGGGTTGGAGGGACAGAGGCTGTGTGTGAGCTGGCTGCAGCTGCCATGTGGATCCTCCTCTGCAGGCCCTCAGCAGTGCTGACACCCCCAAGTTGTCTTACTGTCCATCTCAACGGAATTAGAACATTTAAACAAAGAACCCACCAAGTAACGAGACTGAATGCTCCTCCCCTGGGACATGCAGCCACCTTGTCCCAGGCCATGTGACTGACCCTGAGTGCCAGAAACGGCATGGGGAGGCTGTCAGCCACCCAGCCCAATGGCATGAGACACAGTGAGACAGGGAGAAGCCTCCTTCCTAGGAACAGTACTCTTTCTATGCTGGCAAAAGATGGGCACGTTGATATGCAGTAGAGAGGTGACAATCAGATCGGGAGGGGAGGAAGGGTGACCCTGGGCTTGAGTGGACACTCACAGGAAGGACACGAGTACCAATAGAGGAAGCTATTTACCCGATTTCAGTAAAGTGTCTTTTCTCAATGAAGCATATTTGGATCGGATTCCCAATGCCTCCGTCAAGCTCTCATCCACGGGCAGAACCATCTAATAACATGCACAGCAAAGCACAAGAAAACTGTGAGACACAGACAACCCCAGGGCACTTGGCAGAAACAGGAGCCGTGGTAAAGAAGAACTCAATACACTAGTAATTCTACCATAAACACACTGCCCAAGCCACAGACAAATCAATTCCCTCCCAGGATACTGAACTCGTTCCAGGCACACAATCTCTGGAGATGCATGTCCTCTGGCCAGGTCTCTGCACCTTGTACTCCAGTGTCTGATGTGTACAATGAATGGGAGGCAAGGGTGATGTCCAGGAATATTTCTAGAGCTAACATTCTGGGCTATTTTGGGTAAAAGGAGGTATGTCTGTATTTTACAACAATGACTACTTACCAGAGTGTGGGCTCTTAAATTAGGATTCTAGTGTGAGAGCACAAGAGTGGGGGTGGGCATGCGGGTGTGAGGTGGGCACGGGTATGTCTGGGAGAGGAAGACATTGACAAAATATCAAAGAGAATCGGGGTCTATTCCATACTGCACAAGCCACCTCTCCCCTCCTGCAACTCCTCCAGCCAGGCTGCCCCACACACTCTGCCCACTCTCTGGAGGTGGCCGGTGTGGCCCAAGCAGAGATGAGCTTCATGGTGGCAGAGCCTCACAGGCCATGCTGAGGCCCCCTTGTCTCTGCTTTAAGAAGTGCCTTTAAGAAGCGACTGGCACAGCCTGTGGGGCAGCAGCAGGCAGCAGGCCTGCCTGGGCATCTGGGCAGGTCCTCTCACTCCAAACTGAGAGGAGGAAAGTAGTGCATTCACCCTCCCATTGACGGTGTCCAGAGACCGGGTCACGGGGGGCCGCTGGTCTGACTTCTCCTCCATCTGCCAGCCGATTACTGTGATGTTACCCACACGGTCACTCTCTGCAGACCTGCAATGAGCAACATGCTCTGGTGAGCAGTGTTTTGACTGTGGTGCATTTTCTGCTTAAATGCAAAGCCCAGCCATCCTGGGCCATGGAGGGATCCTCGTCAATCAGCCAGCATTCGCTGCATGCACAGGCTCTGGGCGACAAGGAAGCCATGGGGCAGGGAGGAAGGCTGCACCTTAGAGGGAACAAAGCACCACAGAGCAGTGTGGATGTGCCTGATGAAGTCAGAGGGGATGGCTCAATGCTGGCATGGGAGGTGCCCATCAGCCCCTGGGCCCACCCCTGCCCCAGAGAGACATGGGGACACTTGGAAGAACCAGGACTGGAGAGCACTTTCTTCTGCCACTTGACTCCTTTTCTCCTTCCCACCCCACTCTCAAGCTTTGATTAGCCCCAAGGCCTAGGCCTGGACCCAAGTAAACGGAGGCCACCCAGGGGTTCCCAAAGCCTCTGTATCCTGATCTGACACAGCTGATGCCACTTAAACATGGAAGTTCCACCTGAGGCCCCTCAGGGTGGCTGCCAGCTGCCCAGGCCACTATGACCCAACCGTGGAGCCCCAGGGATACCCCAAAATCTCAGGCTTATTATTTGTCTGCCTCAGTCAGGTTCTAAATTTTTATGTGCTCACATTCACTGCCCATTTCCTTGGTGACTTTCTCTCTCTGTTCTCATACTGGAAAGCCCTGCCCAGTGCTATCTGTTCAACAGTCCTCTTTAGCTCCTTTTCAAAAGGATGACATCCATTTCTCACATGTCACTCTAATTCTGGCCCATGACACTCCTGAACACTCCTCTCCCACATGGCCCTACGACTCTCCCCTCGTCCGGAGTCAGGCTCTACTACATGCCAAGGACTGTCGCCAGGCTCACCCTGTCCAGTGCCTGCCACACGGTCATCACCACAGCTGTGGAATGCTGTACACCTGGCAGGGAATAACTCACTAAAAGTTTCTTTTCCATTTTCGACTACTTCCCCAATTTTAACATTACTTTGAAAAGAAGAACACCATGCCAGGGTTTGGGTAGGAATCGCCACTAAAATGAATTTGGGAAGGGTTGACACTTGACATCTTTATCTTCCTTCCCAGGACACAGTGGGGAGGTCCCCTTTCCTTCCTCCCTCTCTCCCTTTCACAGATATTTATTGAGAACCAGGCATTGTTATAGGAGCTTGGGATACAGCAATGAAGATAAAATGGAGAGAATGTCTGCTCCGTGGGAGACTGCTTTCTGCTGGGGAGGGGACAAATAAGAGGCAATACAGTCCGTGTCACCACACGTGGCTCTAGGTTTCCCCTTAAGTCTGAGTACAGCTGTGTCCGAATTTCTATGGGCGTCGCACATCTCCATTCCTGATAGTGGAGTGATAGGATGAGTTGTTTACCTTGCCTCAGGGGGCAGCCACCCCCTACCTTAGACCAGCCTCTGGGAGGGGGCAGGGTGTTCTTTCTGTACAGAACATGGGGCCTTTCCCCATCTGTCCCTGGACCTCATAATTCTAGATCTCTTCAAAGGAACAAAATTAAGTACCAACCTTAGTGTTAAATGCAACCTGTGATGCCTGTCCTGGAGCAGATCTTTGACAATGAATGTTCCAGAGCCCAGTAAGTACATCTGAGGAAAGAGCAGGAAGAACACTTTAGTGTGTGTGCTTTGCCTCCAGTCCAATTACCAGGGGAGTCCAGCTGGCTGGTTCCCACGACACATCAGGCCCTCATCTCAGGAGGCCAATAGGAATGCTCAGAAAGAAATTCCCCAGCACAAATACACCTGGGCATCAATTCATTTGTGAGCCAGTAGTGAAGTTAATCTGTGTTCACCTCTCTCTCAAATGATTACAGAACTTTTAAAAAACTAAAAAAAATCCCATGAACCACAACATGTTACTTAACTGTTCCCTGAGATCTATCTTTAACATCATATACGGAGAGTTTGATCTGTGTCATCTGATTAATAAGGGAGTCTTGAAAGAAGGCAATACTGCTTAGAAATATAGGATTGTTGGTTCCCTAGAATAGAAAAGAAAACAATCAGAATACGGAGTTGGAATTTTTTAAGTAACACCAACATTTTTGGAATAAGAAATTAACATTCTTACCAACTTGGACCAACATCAACAGCTAATGGATATATACAACCACAAAACTTTCCAGAAAGGACAAAGTAGTCTGACAGACTTTACAGATCCAGACACAACAAATGTGCCCATCACACAAGCTGTGCCCAAGGGCTCAGGAGGAATTTTCTAGAATTGGGGCGAGTTGAATGTCCACGTGTATTCTTAGTCTCAAGACTTTAGATGAGTTAGGTTTGGATCTACTGCTTTGGGTTGTTCCTGTAAGATGTACAAAGGTACATGAAGGAGGAAATAAATGGCTTACGTTGTTTCTTATTTCTAGAATCCTATAGTTTGGAATAATTAAGGCCTGACTGTTTTAAGACTATCCTTCTCAAAGGACTAGCTGCTGGCTGGTAGATCATAAGTGGCTATTTCCTGGCAGCTTAGCCCTGCCCCGCAAAGCCCCATCATATCATAGTCTCTTTCTCAAGCAGTGTTAACTACTTCTGCCACACGGTTAGCAGTCCCTGCTGTGGGGTCTATGCCTCTGGCTATGTTCTCCTGCAGCCCCCAATTCAACGTCTTGGCATCTGCTGGGCAACCAGCTGCTCCTGGGTGGCCTGGTAGGGCCACAGCGCACCCAACCTCTCCCTGCATCTGCCTTGGTTATTAAAGCCATCTCTGACCCTCTTTCCAAAGAAGCTAAAACCTGGGTGCCTTCTCTGGTGCCTCTTTCTCCATCATTCTTAACCTCGCCGTGATGATGAGCTCCTTCCATGAATCCCACCACCAGGCCCCCCCGCATATACCCCATTTTTCCACTTCTTCCCACCACCAGTCAGGTCTTACATCATTGCCCCAAACAACTGCCTGAGTTCGGATCTCCATGAACCCATCTGGTCAGTTGACCCCCTGCTTAGAAGCCTCAATGGGCCTGCTATAAACTCCATCCAAGGCCTCCTTCCCTCACTCTCCTGTATGTGCCCTTTGCACACACCGAACAGGATAAAGCTATTCTCCAAACCCAATGGCACTTTCCTGTTGCTGTCCTCTGCATACTACCACAGAACCCTGGCATGCTCTTCAACATGTGGGCCGCAGACTGGGCATCACCTGGGAGCTTGTGAGCAAAGCAGTCTTGGGCTCTACCCCAGACCTATTAAGTCAGAATTTCACTAAGCACCACTCTAGGAAGCCTCCTCCAATCCTCAGAGCTGGATCGGACCCATCCTCCTGGTGCTGCCCTCCTCTCTCTAACACCTCCTACGTTGCACCCTGCATAGATGTGGCCACATTCATTTCTGCCTCCACAGCCACAGACAGTGACTCCTTAGGGCAGGGGCTGGGCCTCCATGGTGTATCATCACAGCGCCCAGCACTGTGCTCTGGGTAGGCAGTGCTTAGCAAATACCTAGGCAATAGAATTGTTGACTCGAACTTGGAAATCAGTTCCCAAGAGAATGAAAAAGGATGGTCCACTTTCCAAAATGTAAAATGGGGTGAGAGGAGGAAATAGTTTAAGTTGGTTTGAGACTGGTCAGGAGGGGAGAACTCACAAAGAGCTTACACCACAAACAAAATCCTGCAATCTCATACCAGCAATGCCTAACTTACACAATGTGCTCAATTACCTAAAAGGATTTTGTAAAAGTCATTTGATTTACTGTAAAAAGGAAACATGTAACATACAACCTGAAAGGAGATAGAAATAAAAACCAATAAAAATAGGGATATATTCAGCAAGAGGGCTGATTAATAGTTACCTCTCTCCAAACCTTGGTTAATGAGCACAGTTCTCCAAAAGTAGCAGCCAGTTAGAAGCAACAAGGAAGAATTAGATCTTCCCTCTTAAAAGGCAATCAAACTTATATAGCGTCATTGTTCAAAAATAACCAACCAATAGTTAACCAATCATTGTAAAGGATATGGCAAACATAAATGTCACCCAGATGAGTGTGATGAAAAATCTCAATGTGCTTAAAACCCATGGAAAATAGCAACAAATCACATGAAGTATAACTGCAGCTGCAGGTGCACAGGTGACGGAACAGCCGCCCTCCTCAGGGGGTGAGCCTATCACGGAGCTCCGGAAGGGCCAGCACCCACCTCGATGATCTCCGTCTGTGCATGCTTCGTCCAGAATGCCTGAGGAGGGGTGGTGACACTCACTGCTACAAAACTATTTGGTTTTCGATCTAGCGATGGAGTATGCAGCTCACTGCAAGCTGTAGAATCAAGATGGGTGAGAAATGAATCCTTTAAAATCAAGGCTCCAGGTAAGTCTCCATTTCAAACACACCCAAAGCAAGCAAAAAATGTAAATGACGCCTTGGTTACACTGTCAGCTGTCACAGGGAGGTGATTTTTTTAAATGGAAACGGTCTCATTTCACTCCTCCCCCTCCCCCCACCCACAAGACAGCAAGGCCACAACTGCCAGGGGAAGGCTGAGCCGAAGGGGCTTTCGTGTCCAGGGAATGGAGCTCAAAGGCAACAGTCCCATAAGGGATCTGACCCATAAAGTTTAACCTTAGTAATTAACTGAACTTGTAAACAATTGAGCTAAGCAGTCACAGAGTCTATAAAACCAAGACACAGCTACACATGCCTATATCCCATGACTAGAAAGCTTATGGTACCCCGCAGATCTCTGCAGATGTATGCTGGAAGCAAACTGAAATTCTAAGGCAAAATAAAGCTTTTGTAAAAAAGGAAGTCATCGCTTATCCCCTTATAAGACTCCTATCAAATGTAAGATTACTAAAAAGGCTCCTTTTCAGAACTCTAGGTACCTGCTAAACTGTTTCAGTTAGGAAAATTTTTGTACTAAAGCATTTTGAAACAGATTATAGAACTCCGATTCCAATTCTTACATACAAGTGACCCAGAGGAAAAATGATATTTTATTGAATCTAACATGCTAACTGTTGCAAAAGGTATTATAAAAGCAAAAAAGACGGACTGTCATTAGACTATGATATGCTATTGATCAGAAGACACTTTCTGACCAAAGAGATATTAAAACATGAAAAAAATATGCACCTTGGAAGCATGAAATATATGGTAACATCAAAGTTCAACACTGGCTGAAACAGCTAGCTTTTTTGGAGGAGCAGTAACACTCCCCAGACTGCTGCAAGCCTGGGGTGAACTTCCAGAGTCCTGAAACTATTGATCTGGACCATTTTTGCCAGGGTTGTCATCACCTTTGCGGAGGAAAGGATTCTGGAGGTCCTCACTCTGTCCTTCCTGCCTCATCATTCACATTTGATTTTTAAAATGCTCACTGGGGACTTAAATTTTAGAAATTGATTTTTACTTCTGAAAATAAAATTTGGTTATCTGATTATAATTTTCATTATTTATTGGATATCATAAGATACAGAGAGCTAAGGTTTTCAATTCAATGAGTTTTGACAGTAACTATCATCAAACATGATAGAGAACTTTTTCTATCAGACAAGAAATTTCCCACTATTTTCAAGTTAATCCCTCCACATCTGCCACCACTTTGATTTCCACCACTTCTGTCTGTTCTTGAAATTCACATAAATGATGTTTTTGAGATTCATCTATATTGTTACATGTATTGATAATTTATTCTTTTTTTTAATTGATGTGTTATAGTCCACTATATGAAGGAACCAAAACTTACTTAACCATTCTATTAATGGACATTTGGGCTGTTTCCAGTTTTGAATTATCATAAATAAATGTGCTACAGACATTCTTTTTCATGTCTTTTTGTGAACATATGTTTTCATTTCTTTTGCATAAGCATCTAAGAGTGAAATTTCTAGGCAATAGTGGAGAACATAGTTTTCTAAAGTGGTTTTAACATTTTACAGTCCCATCAGCAATGTACATGAGTTCCAGTTGCTCTGCATCCCCACCAACATTTGGTGGGGTTAGTCTTTACTTCAGTTGTTCTAACAGATGTGTTTTAACTTATACTTCTGTGTGACTGATCTAAGCATCTTTTTACCATGGGCTTATTGCTTATTTTTATAACTTCTTTTGCCAAGAGTCTGCTTGAGTTTTTTGCTTATTTTTTAACTGAACTGTCGACTTTTCATTGTTGATTTGTAAGCATTTTATTCTGGATCTGTCCTTTGTCAGGTATGTGTGTTGTGAATATTTTTTTCCCAGTCTATGGTTAATCTATTCATTTTCTTAAAGAGATTTTTGTTTCAGATTTTTAATTTTAGAGAGTGGTAGGCAGAAAAAAATGTCTCTCCCCCCAAAAAATTATCCACATCCTAATTACTGGTACTGTGGGTGTACTGCATTACAGGCAAAAAGATTTTATAGATGTGATTAAGGTCATGGAATCCTGACAGGGGAAATGATTCTGGGTGGGCTGGCCTAATTACATGAGCCCTTAAAAAGTAGCAAATGAGGATAAAGTGTGAGTCCCAAAGATGTGACAATGTAAAAAGAGGCAGGGAGGTTTCAAAGCATCAAGGGCACTCAACCTGCCATTGCTGGCTTTGAAGATGCCAGAAGGGGGCCACAAACCAAAGAATATGAGGGGTTTTTCTAAGCTGAGAACCAGCCTCAACTGGTAGCTAGCAAAGAAATGGAGCCTTCAGTCCTACAACTACAAGGAACTTAATTCTGCCAATAATCTGAATGAGCAAGGAAACAGTTTCTCCTCTAGAGTCCCCAGAAAGGAATGCAGCCCTGCTGCTACTTTGATTTTAGTGTGTAGGACTCTAAACAGAGATCCACCTGAGTCCACTGGATTTGTGACCAAGGAAACTTTAAGATAATACATTTGTGTTGTTTTAAGGTACTAACGTGTGGTAATTTGTTATGACAGCAGGTAGCAAACTAATGCATAGAGTTAGTGGGGTTTTTGTTCTTTCCAAGAAATCTTTGCTTACCCTGAGGTTCTGAGTTATCCTTTGATTTTTTCCAGAAGCTTTAAAGTTGTATTATTTTTTAAAGTTCTCTTCTATTATTTCTACTGGGTTTGCCTCAACAGGAATCATGAATTCAACTGTTCAGCTGATCCACTTGCTCTCCCTCCTTTAAGTTATGCCCGCAAGTGAGCCATAGTCTAGTCTTTCCCAACCTGACCTTTCATCAGATGTGGGTTATTAACATCCATGCAAGGTTGGACCTTTGGGTCTTTCAAGCACCAGTGATGGCAGACAGATAGATAACCAGTGGCCAAAGGTTGGGAAGACTGATACCAGTTTCAGGGCTGATGGGTCAAATGCTGCCTTCAGAACACACCTTCCTTCCTATACATGACATTCTCTCCTGGCCTCACCCACCAAGCAGCCTATCTAATCTGGCCTAGTGGTTATTTCCTAGCTTAAGTACCACAGCTTTCATGAAGCTTTCTCTCAGTAGCCCACAGGAAGAAGTTCACATCTCCTATTGATTATTGCTTATATCACTCCTTTGGCATATTTCCATAGAAACCATTAATCACTAAATGTATGCCTTGTCTCTGCAACAGACCATCTGCAATCCCAGGTGAATAAATGTTGTGAGGTAACCTGGTAAAATTTATTTCAACTGCATATCATTCGACTCAGCAATTCTATATTAAAAAGTTTATCCCAAGAAAGTAATGTGCAAAATGTATGAAAGATCTATGCATGAGTATGCTCACTACAGTGGTGTTTATAATGGCAAATTGGAACAAAGATAAATGTCTAACAATAGGAGACTGGTTAAAATAAACTGGCACAGCCACACAGTAGACTCTATATAGGTGCTCAAAACAAGGAGACGGACCACATGTTTATTAAAATGAAAAGACTCCAGTGATACTTTGCTCAGGAAAAAACCATATTAAGAATACTATGGTAGGAGAAGGATTAAAGAGAGTGGAATGAGAGGTGAGACAGAGGCTTCCTCCTAAAACCGCATGTAATATGAAAATATAATTAATACAACTAATCCTGAAAGAGCAACAGGAAAGAGGACTGCACCAAACTGCATACACCTTGAGAAAAGAATAAACCTCATGGAACAGGGTAACATACCAAGATCATGGCCCGACCCCAGCTCACCAGTGGGAGGTAGAGTAACAGAGCAGAGAGGGAGTGGAGGCCTGGGACTGCTGAACACCTAACTCTGGAGATCTGCTCTGGGAGCACAAACCTACATTTCATGGTGCTTGCATGGTACCCTCGTGATTAGGGGGTCGGAAAGCTAAGACAGGCAGAATACCTGGAGAGACGGAGGTTCCAGCTGCTTGTGGAAAGCAGAGATCCATATACGGTTGCTCTGGGACAAAAGAAAGGCGGGCAGTCTGAGAGACTTCCTAACAGTGAGAGGGCTGCTAGAGGGGCAAGGATGGCACAGAGCTTACTGCTCAGGAGAAAGGACGGGTAGACAAAATTTTCCAGGTGCACTCTACCCAGCAGGTTGGGAGCTTTCACGATCTCCAGATGCTCCAGCTCCCTGGCTGGCTAAACAGCTCCAAGGACCCCCTCCGTGATAGGCAGCCTAATGCGACTTTCTCCTGACCAGTCCCAACTGGCTCGCAAACAAGCAAACCCTACCCTGGCTTTAGACCAGCCAAAAGGAAGACCTGTCTACAGCAAATACAAACACAAACCATAGAGGCTTATACCTCTGTGCTCAGCCCACTGGTTAAGGCAGCGGAGTCAGGCACAGCAGCCGGGAAGCAGGAAACAGCTCTTCCCTCCCCCCAGGCACCAATAACACTCCCCTGTGACCCCCGACATTGCTTCAGGGACTGAGCAGCACCAGAGAGTAGAGCCTCTGGGCACTAGAAGGTGCCATGTACAAATACAAAATTCCAAAGGAACATGGTTCAAAGTAAAATTATGAATACAACTCCTGACAAAGATTTAAATGACATCAACCTCATGAATCTTCCTGACAAGGAGTTCAAAATAAAAATCATTAACATGCTAATGGAGATACGGAAAGATATTCAAGAACTCAGGAATGAATTCCGGTTGGAGATCCAATCATTCAAGAGCACAATGGAGGGTATTAAAAGCAGATTAGATACAGTGGAGGAGACGATAAATGAAATAGAAACTAGAGAAGAGGAATACAAAGAAGCTGATGCACAGAGAGAAAAAAAGGATCTCTAAGAATAAAAGAATATTGAGAGAACTGTGGGACCAATCCAAACAGAACAATATTCACATTACAGGGGTACCAGAAGAAGAAGAGAGAGAAAAAGGGATAGAAAGTGTCTTTGAGGAGATAACTGCTGAAAACTTCCCCAATCTGAGGAAGGAGATAAGTCTCTCAGGCCATGGAGGTGCACAGATCTCCCAACACAAGGGACCCAAGGAAGACAGCACCAAGACATATAGTAATTACAATGGGAAAGATCAAGGATAAGGACAGGCTATTAAAAGCAGCCAGAGAGAGAAATAAGATCACATACAAAGGAAAGCCCATCAGGCTATCATCAGACTTCTAGGCCAAAAACCTTACAGGCCAGAAAGGAGAGGCATGATATAATTAATTCAATGAAGAAGACGGACCTGGAACCAAGAATACTTTATCCAGCAAGATTATCATTTAAATTTCAAGGAGGGATTAAACAATTTCCAGATAAACAAAAGCTGAGAGAATTTACCTCCCACAAACCGTCTCTACAGTGTATTCTGGAGGGACTGCTATAGATGGAAGTGTTCCTAAGGTTTAATAGCTGTCACTAGAGGTAATTAAATGACAGTAAAAAAAGTAGAACAGCTAAATACTAAGCATATGCTAAATTAAATCAACTATCCCCAAAGTCAATCAAGGGATAGACAAGGAGTACAGAATATGATACCTAATATAAAAGAAATGGAGAAGGAAGAAAAAGGAAGAGAAAAAAATAACCTTTGGATTGTGTTTGTAATAGCATATTAAGTGAGTTAAGTTAGACTCTTAGATACTAAGGAAGTTAACCTTGAACCCTTGGTAACCACTAACCTAAAGCCTGCAATAGCAATAAGTAAACACCTATCGATAATCACCCTAAATGTAAATGGTCTGAATGCACCAATCAAAAGACACAGAGTCACTGAATGGATAAAAAACAAGACCCATCTATATGCTGCCTACAAGAGACTCACTTTAAACCCAAAGACATACACAGACTAAAAGCGAAGGGATGGAAAAAGATATTTCATGCAACTAATACGGAGAAAAAAACAGGAGTTACAGTACCTATATCAGACAAAACAATTCAAAACAAAGAAAGTAACAAGAGACAAAGAAGGACATTACATAATGATGAAGGGGGTCCATCCAAGAAGAAGATATAACCATTATAAATATCTATGCACTCCTCACAGGAGCACCAATGTATGTGAAACAAATACTAACAGAATTAAAAGGGGAAATAGAATGCAACGCATTCATTCTAGGAGACTTCAACACTCCACTCACTCTGAAGGACAGATCAATGAGACAGAAAATAAGGACACAGAGGCACTGAACAATACATTAGAACAAATGGACCTAACAGACATCTACAGAACTCTACACCCAAAAGCAGCAGAATACACATTCTTCTCAAGTGCACATGAAACATTTTCAAGGTCATATACTAGGCCACAAAAAGAGCTCGGTAAATTTAAAAAGATTGAAATAGTACCAACCAGTTTCTCAGACCACAAAGGTATGAAAGTACTAATAAATTACATGAAGAAAATGAAAAAAACACATGGAGGCTTCACAACATGCTCCTAAATAACTAATGGATCAATGACCAATTAAAACAGAAATCAAGCAATATATGGAGACAAATGACAACAATAATTCAACACCACAAAATCTGTGGGATGCAGAGCAGGCTGTGCTAAGAGGAAAGCATATTACAGAACAGGCCAACCTCAGGAAAGAAGAACAATCCCATATAAGCAGTCTAAATTCACAATTAAAGAAACTAGAAAATGAAGAACAAATGAGGCCCGAAGTCAGTAGAAGGAGGGACATAATAAAGATTAGAGCAGAAATAAATAAAATCAAGAAGAATAAAACAATAGAAAGAATCAATGAAAGCAGGAGCTGGTTCTTCGAGAAAATAAACAAAATAGAAAAGCCGCTAGCCAGACTTATCAAGAAAAAAAGAGAGTCTACTCACATAAACCGTATCAGAAATGAGATAGGAAAAATCACCATGGACACCACAGAAATACAAAAAGGTTTTAGAGAATACTATGAAAAATTATATGCTAACAAACTGGATAACCTTGAAGAAATGGACAACTTTCCAGAAAAATACAACCTTCCAAGGCTGACCCAGACAGAAAAAGAAAATCTGAACAGATGAATTACCAGCAGTGAAATTGAATTGGTAATCAAAAAACTACCTAAGAACAAAACCCGTGGACCAGATGGCTTCACCGCTGAATTTTATCAAACATTTAGTGAAGACCCAATACCTAAACTCCTTAAAGTTTTCCAAAAAGCAGAAGAGGGAATGCTTTCAAACTCATTCTATGAGGCCAGCATCACTCTAATACCAAAACCAGGGAAAGACACCACAAAAAAAGGAAATTACAGACCATGATGAACATAGATACAAAAGTAATCAACAAAATATTAACAAACCAAAATCAGAAATACATCAAAAAGATCATCCATCATGAACAAGTAAGATTTATTCCAGGGATGCAAGGATGGTATAAGATTTGAAAATCCATCAACATCATCCACCACATCAACAATAAGAGGGACAAAAAACACATGATCATTTCCATAGATGCTGAAAAAGCATTCGACAAAATTCAACATCCACTCATAATAAAAACTCTCAACAAAATGGGTATAGAGGGCAAGTACCTCAACATAATAAAGACCATATATGACAAACCCACAGCCAACATTATACTTAAGAGCAAGAAGCTGAAAGGTTTTCCTCCGACATTGGGAACAAGACAAGGATGCCCACTCTCCCCACTTTTATTGAACATAATACTGGAGGTCCTAGCCATGGCAATCAGACAACACAAAGAAATAAAAGGCATTCAGATTGGTAAGGAAGAAGTAAAACTGTCCCTGTTTGCAGATGACATATTGTACATAAAAAACCCTAAAGAATTCACTCCAAAACTACTAGATCTAATATCTGAATTCAGCAAAATTGCAGGATACAAAATTAATACACAGACATCTGTGGCATTCCCATACACTAACAATGAACTAGCAAGAGAGAAATCAGGAAAACAATTCTATTCACAGTTGCATCAAAAAGAATAAAATACCTAGGAATAAACCTACCAAGGAAGTGAAAGACCTATACTCTGAAAACTATAAGACGCTCATGAAAGGAAACATATCCAGTGCTCATGGATAGGAAGAATTAATATTGTCAAAATGGCCATCCTGCCTAAAGCAATATACAGATTCTATGTAATTCCTATCAAAATACCAATAGCATTCTTCAAAGAACTAGAGAAAATCATTCTAAAATTCATATGGAACCACAAAAGACCCCGAATAGCCAAAGCAATCCTGAGAAAGAAGAATAAAGCTGGGGGGATTATGCTCCCCAACTTCAAGCTCTACTACAAAGCCACAGTAATCAAGACAATTTGGTACTGGCACAAGAACAGACCCATAAACCCATGGAACAGACTAGAGAGCCCTGATATAAACCCAACCATATATGGTCAATTAATATATGATAAAGGAGCCATGGACATACAATGGGGAAATGACAGCCTCTTCAACAGCTGGTGTTGGCAAAACTGAACAACTACATGCAAGAGAATGTAACTGGATTATTGTTTAACCCCATACACAAAAGTAAACTCAAAATGGATCAAAGACCTGAATGTAAGTCATGAAACCATAAAACTCTTAGAAGACAATATAGGCAAAAATCTCCTGAATATAAGCAGGAACAACTTCTTCCTGAATGCATCTCCTTTAGCAAGGGAAACAAAAGCAAAAATGAACACATGGGACTACATCAAACCAAAAAGTTTCTGTATGGCAAAGGACACCATCAACAGAACAAAAAGGCATCCTACGGTATGGGAGAATATATTTGTAAATGACATATCCGGCAAGGGGTTAACATCCAAAATATATAAAGAACTCACACACTTCAACACCCAAAAAGCAATAACCCGATTAACAAATGGGCAGAGGATATGAAGAGACAGTTCTCCAAGAAGAAATTCAGATGGCCAACAGACACATGAAAAGATGCTCCACATCACTAATCATCAGGGAGATGCAAATTAAAACCACAATGAGATATCACCTCACACCAGTTAGGATGGCCAACATCCAATAGACAAACAACAACAAATGCTAGAAAGGATGCAGAGAAAGGTGAACCCTCCTACACTGCTGGTGGGAATGTAAGGTAGTTCAACCATTGTGGAAAGCACCATTGAGGAAAGAGGTTCCTCAAAAAACTAAAAATAGACATACCATTTGACCCAGGAATTGACCATGCCTTGGAATTTATCTAAAGAATACAACTTCTCAGATTCAAAAAGACATATGCACCCCTATGTTTATTGCAGCACTATTTACAATAGCCAAGATATGGAAGCAACCTAAGGAAGTGTCCATCAGTAGATGAATGGATAAATAAGAGGTGGTATATATACACAATGAAATACTATTCAGCCATAAGAAAGAAACAAATCCTACCATTTGCAACAACATGGATGGAGCTGGAGGATATTGTGCTCAGTGAAATAAGCCAGGCAGAGAAAGACGAGTGCCAAATGATTTCCCTCATTTGTGGAGTATAACAAAGAAGCAAAACTGAAGGAACAAAATAGCAGCAGACTCACAGACTCCAAAAAGGGACTAGTGGTTACCAAAGGAGAGGTGTGTGGGAGTGCAGGTGTGTGGGAGGGTGGGTGAGGAGGGAGGGAGAAGCGGATTGAGGGGTATTATGTTTAGTACACATGGTGTGGGGGGTCACAGGGAAAACTGTAGCACAGAGAAGGCAAATAGTGAATCTGTGATATCTTACTACACTGATGGACAGTGAGTGCCTTGGGGTATGAGTGGGGACTTGATAACATGGGTAAATGTAGTAACCACATTCTTTTTCATGTGAAACCTTCATAAGAGTGTATATCAATAAAACCTTAATAAAAAATTTATAAATAAATAAATAAAAATAGCACAGTAACATTTCTATAAATTAGTCTATCACCTCCACAACCAAAAGCATCACAGATACCTGCACAACACTGTGTGGATGTAGAAAATATTTGGAAGGATATCTACCAAAATGCCAACTGTGACTCTCTCTGATTGGGTTTTCTCTTCCTCTAACATTTTCTGTATTAAAGGTTTTTAAATGGGCACTTTTTAAGTTTAAGCTTTTATTTTTAAGACAAAGTATTTGATCATTCAACTATCTGGCTCGTGCTCAGCACCTTTTTTGTTTTTTAATTGTTGTAAAATTCATTTAACATAAAATTCACCCTCACATCTTGTTAAGCTGTTTCTTTCTCTGTGTCTAATTAATATGACTATATTACTCTTCTTGATTTGCCAGATTCAGAAATGTCCTGATTTCTATTACAGAGGCAAGAGGTTTTAATTCAATTATACCAACTCTCACCCTCTCTCTATACTCAATCAGCTTAGCTCAATTTTGTGTTAAATCCATTTCTGCATTAGTGAAGCTAAGTTCATTGTTACTCATTATGAGCCAAGTGGGGTTTCTTTCACTTCTCTCCTGTGCTGGACCGTTTTCTGGATCCCAAGCCTTCCTTTCTCTCAATTTACTCCATCTTTTGAGTGGAGAGCATCCTCCACTAACTTCCAGAGAAAGGACTGTGGGGGAAAGTAAATGCTTTTGAGACTCTGTATAGCTGAAACGAATTTCTTTCATCCTTCACATCTGATTGATAGCACGGTTGATTAGAGAATTCTAGGTTGGAAACACTTTCCCACTCCCACTGTCTGTAAGTTCCCAAAGTCACTGTGAGTCTCCAGGCTACTTTTATCCTTGATCATTGGATATGTTGTAGTTGTTTGTCTCTGGAACTCTTCATATTTTTATTTTTCTTATATTCATTACATCCCGGTGTCCTGAATTTTCCACCATGATGTTCTTTAACATGGGTATTTTTCAGTCAGTATGCTAGGCCTTGGCAGGTATTTTAACCACAGTATTCAGTTTTGAGAGACTTCTTGTATTATTTCTTGGTAATTTCCTCCCTTACATTCTTTTACATTTTCTCTTGTTATTTCCTCCTGAATTTGCTAATTTTCCATTTCCATTTCTCTACCATTTTCTATTTTGCTTTAAAATTTTTACTGTCTGATATAATTCCTTGAATATCTTCCAACCTTTATAGAACTTTAAAATTTTGTCTGTCATATTTTAAATTTCTAACATTGTTTTTCATTCATTCTTTTTTCTCTATTGTGCTCTGTTCTTGTTTTATGGACACTCTATCTTCTCGAGACTGTGAAGCATAATTTTTTTGATGTTTTCTTCTACTTTCTTCAATGTCTGTTTCTTCCAGGTTCTATTTTTTTCTGTTTTTTTCTTTCATGTTGTGGGTCTTCCACAAAGATCTGGTGATCTTTGACTATTCTTTCATTTTGTTTTAAATCAACTTTGAGGCATGGTTTATATATAAAATATGCGCACTTTAAGTGGAGAGTCCAATAAGTTTTGATAAGTTATCACCATGTTATCACCACCACAGTCAAGATATGGAAGGCTAACACCAACCCAAGGGGTTCCCTGCAATGCACCCCTTTGCACTCAATCCCCATGCTCACTTGCAGGTAACCACGGACCTGTTTTCTATCACTATAGATTAGTCCTCCTGAGTCCCACACAAATGGAATCAAGTAACATACAAATTCTGTGTATGGCTTCTTTCTTTCACTCTGCAGAATGCTTCTGAGTTTCTTCCATGTGGTTGTGTGTATTAGCAGTTCATTTCTTTCTTGCTGAATGGCATGCCACTGTATATACGTTCCATAGTTACTTTACCACCCTGCTGGTGAATGTGAGGGTTGTTTCTAGTGTTGGTTATTACAAATAAAGCTGCAATCAACATGCATGTACCAATCTTTGTGTGCACAAAAAAATGTCCGTTTGATTTCAAGAATGACAGATCAAATGGATGAGTGTGCACTGGTGGGCTAGGTGCACAAGAGTGCCCAGAGGGCCTGGCTGGTCTGCTTCTGGTTGGGTTTCAGAAGGCAAGTGTCTCTTGGTCTCTTTCAGGGGAGTGGGAGCAGGTGGTTAACTTCCTCTAGGAAAGCACCTCCTGCCTGCAAGAACAAGCCTGGCAGAATTAGGATGACAAGGAGAAGGTTGGCGGGTGGAGGGATAAAGGTGGGAGCTTGTTATTCAATAGGCTTCCACTTAAGCCCATTTTTGTCTGGCCCTTCACCCCACTCTCCTCTGTGCTGAAGTACCACAACCCAGAGCCTCTCTGCCTCTGAAGTTTCTGGTAGAATAAATTTCCAGTCCCCTTAGGGCTGAGGGAATTGGTAGAAACCTGAACCCTAAACTCTTGCTTACACAAATATAAGCCTCCGGGTGCCTCAGGGACAAATCACCTGCTCTGGCTCCCCAGCGCCCTCACGTCATGGAGGCCGGACCATGCTCCTCTCCCTCTACTCCTTCCAGGTCACATTTTGGAGGTTCCAAAAATGGCTCACTGGACAGTATGTGTTTCTGTTTCTTATTCTTCCTGATGTCTGAGATGACTTGAGATAAGGGGTGTAAATATGTTCACTCTCCTGTCCTGAAACTTTAAGTCCTTGGTTAATATTACCCCTCGTGAAGAGCAATAAAGCTCCAGGCCTGAGTAAGCAGGGCTAGAGCCAGCTTCTCCCCCAAATGTCTGTTCCCAGTTCATGGCCAGTACTCACTCCCTACTGCAGAACCAGCCATCAAGTCAGGCCTGGGGAAACCCTCTGAATGCTTAGTAGCACTTCATCTGGAATGGGGATGTTTTCAGAGTTTAGTATTAATTAGATAATAGTGGACTTGCATTTTTATAGGTTTTACAAAGTTGTTTCATTTTGCTTTAAGCACCTTTGCCTTCCAATCAGTAACACTCCACACAGCATATGTGCAAACTTGTCCAGCAAGGTCAAGAGGCTGGCTCAAGACCGTGTAGCTAGCTTGTAGCACAATCTGGACTAGAATCCAGATCCTCTGATTCCCTAAGAGGTGCTTCTTTTATGTCACCCCACTCCTGGCCACTGCTGCCAGGCCCCTGGCCAATGCTGAGTGCCTCCCAGTTGACGAGTGAAGAGGAGAGGATCAGGGGATAGCATCGAGCTCTGGAGGAGGAGCATCTGCAGCTGACCCCACCTGGCCCTCCGACCTCCTGCACAGGCCACAGTGAGGCCACACCTCTTTGATCTCAGAGCCAGTACATCCTACTACATTTGTTAGCACATTACTCTCTTCTGATGCTCCCAGGGAGGGAGGGCCCGCAGGTGTCATCACCTCTGTTCACAGTGTAGGGAAGCCAGGGCAACTCAGCCACACAGGGCCTGCTGGTCAGGGTCTGACAACGCTGCCCTGAGCCCAGCTTTCTCACCCCTCCCCGAGCAGCAGGAGAAGGGAGGGGGAGGCTGTCTCTGCAGCTCAGGGGGGACTCACTTCCTATTCCCCATCACTGCCAATTGTGGGGAGCTGCTGCTGAGGAGATGTGAGTCCTGTGGGCATGTAAGTCCCCCACAGGAAGTTGGCACCTGCCTTGGATTTCACCTTCTCAGAAACACTCTAGCAGTGGTGGAAGTGACAGCAGCAAGTTCTCTGATACAAAGTTGTGCCAGTCTACACGCTTTTGTTTTTAAGCAAAATACATTTTTTTAAAAAACGTAAAGACACCTACCTAAACTGAATTCTAAAATGGGCTCATCTGGATCCTGTATATTTCCTGAAAAAAAAAAGATAGGACAGAAAAAAATCACCCTTAATAAATTTCCTTGCTTTTAGATCTTATTTAAAAACACCCAACACTCTGTGTTTTTCCCCTTTACAATTAAGAGATAATTTCTTCGTTTTCTAAACCTTGTACTTTGAGATTCCTAAGAAGTCTCAGACTCCAAGGCCAAATCCGTCCTCCTCAGGCCTGCACACCCAAAGCAGGCAGGGCTTTCATGACGGTCTTGGCACCTGCCAGACCGGCGCTGCAGACATTCCCATGTATTCTGCTGGCAAAAGAGCCCTGGAGGTGCCTGGCCACACTGGAAAACTGACAGCGGTCAGTTTTCAGAGGAAGCGTTCCCAGGAGGAGAGCTGCCCTCCGCCTCCCTGCCCTGCAACCTAGGGCAGTCACAGGGGCCCTGGGAAGTGGGCACAGCACCATAGCACTGCACACCGGTACCAGGGGCCCAGCACAAGCCCTGTGAGGCTCACCTGCCAGAGAGAGGCCCAGCATGTCGGCCGCCACATCAATGGTGGAAGCCCGCTGCATGGAACGGGCCCTGGCGCCATGGCGAGGGCTGTGCTCTCTTGCTGTCATGATGTCATTGGTGATGATGTACTTCCTGTTCTTGGGTCAGACCACACCTGAGTCCCGGGGAAGTGCTAGCACCACTCCCCAGTCCCCTAAGGTGGCAGCAGTTCTGAGAAAAAGGAACAAACGTGGGTAAGAAACACGGAGCTGGTGACTGAGATGCAGTTTCTCATGGAGAGTATGCGACCTAACGTGGGCAGGATGCACCGAAGCTGGGGTCCTCTGGCAGGCGGAGCATCTGATGATCTAGGTCCCTTCTAACGACCTCTTCTGGCAAACCCCCAATAGTCTCCCCCACATCCCAACACAGTATGCCCATGGGCTCCACAAAGAAATCAGGTTCTCTTCAACAAAGATACGTCACTTTAAATGATGCTTTAAATATAATTATAAAATATGGCTTTTGAAACTTTCTTGTTTGTCTTACGCTTTTCCACTGGCAAGTCTCACAGAATCTTTAAAATGACGTCAATTCTCCTCTGTCAGAAGAAGAGATGCATGAAGAAGTCTGCCACCCACTGGCTACAACAGCATGGAGGATCATTGGAAAAACACAGGTACATGTCTCCAATCTGCTCTCCTTTCCAGAGCTATAGAAACCTCACATATCTAGGTCTCAGGTTTTCTTTCCCACAAAACCTGAATGTGATAATCTATGCCTACAAGCAGGTCATGCTGGGCTGCGGATATGGAAGTCTCTGGGCAAAGTGCCACCGCAAGCTGGACCAGACAGTTGCTCTGGCATAGCGAAGAACTCACACTCTGCTCCAGGAAGTGTGTTAAGCAGCAAGAAGTAAGTTTCACATTTTCCAACTCTACACACTATAATTACTGCTGTCTCCAGAAGGAACCAACCTTTAGAAACTAAGAAATTAGACTGAGTAATAAGGCTGGTTTAAAACACTCCTCTCCAAGGTCTGCATATAAACAGACACCCTACCTTCTCAAAGTGTGCTTTGCAACCAAAGTGCCTGCTCTTGAGTTAATTCACCCAGCAACTTACTGGACATGTTTGTTCTTGGACCAGTACAGACATGTGGCATTTCTTCATAGAAGCACGTCCAAATCCATCATCTAAAAATAGAAAATTAAAAACTTACCAAGCTGGTCAAACATGAAGCTCTCATATTATAATGCATATGTTCTAATCTCAATGCTTGAAAATATGAGGAAACCAAGAGCTACTCCATGTCCCTTTGCATTCCACACACCAATGTCACCTTTTAGCTCAAAAACAAAGGTTCTGCTCAAAGCCCAAAAGAATAAGAAATAGAAAGTGGATGTTAGTATCTGTTCCCCGGGAGTGATCCAGGGGGATATAGGCCGGTGCTAAGGAGCAGCTGGGGCATGGCTTAGGGAAAATGAGGAGCTGAGAATCTGAGTCCCAGTCTCCAAATGTCAGGCCCTGGGAGCAGCTGCTGGGCCCCCATGAGGATCTGGTTTTTTTTTTGGTGTCTGAGTGTAGAGGAATGCAGGGAACAGGGCTGAGCCACCCAGTTTTCGTAGAAATTATGTGAGGCTAACATTCCTGGACCCTACCCTAAGTTAGATAACTAGAAGTAAACGACCCCCCTGGGGTCGAAACTCGTGATAAGTCACATAGGAATGCTTGTGCAAAGGTCAGGCACCTGGTGTATCCCTGTTCCAATTTTATTGGCCAAAGTATAGAACGTGTTTCAAATTCATTGGTTGGGGTAATGTGCAGGCTCCGGTGCAATGATTGTAGAAATCCCATATAAACCATACCTAAAGTTGCTTGGGGGTCAGCAGCTCGGACTCGGCCTGCGTGTCAGGGGAGGTGCTGTCGACCCCAGCTTGCTGGCTGAATAAAGACTTTGCTTGGATTTTCATCTCCGTGTCCGTGTGTCTTGTTTTCTGGGAAACCCCGGAGTCCTGGACCCTAACATGAGGTGAGGCTAGTTGCTCCTATCTCACAGGGCTGCACAGTGAGAACCAAACGTGCAGGAAGAGGAGAAGGTTCTGCAAACTCCACCAGCGCTGCTGCTCCTGGCCCCAGGTGCCTGCCTGGATGGAATACCCAGGCTCCCATTCAGTCCCAGCACTACTGGGGGCTCTCAGGGCAGATGTCAGGGCCCACCCAGCACAGGAGCCTCTGAAGCTGCCAGAGCCAAGAGTGTAGACAATAGGAGTCACACTGAGGTCACCAAGGGGAAGACACACCAGTTTCCTGACATTAAAAGACATACAAGTCAAAAATATGCAATGCAAATAGTAAAGACTGCCCGCAGTACTCTTATCTGTACAATACAGACATGTTTGTATGAATTAACAAGAAAAGGCTCCCCAAAAATGCAAGCAGAGAAAGACAAGAATTCATAAAAAAGGAATGAATACATAAGCCCTCCTAGCCCAGGTAATTACCCACTGATATGGAGATGAACTTGTCTCCTCCCCTGAGGAATGATGCAAATGCACTAATGCCATACTTCTTTCCACCTCTGAATGTCTATTGATATGCAGATGTACTAAAGCCAGGTGAGATATTCTGGAAATGTTACAATTTTACCCACACTAATCATTTGTAATCATGTGTAAGATTCACTTCAGCATGCTAAAAGGCCCAGGCCTATGTGCTGTCTTTCCTCCTTCAGAACTGATGAGGTGATTTGCAATCTGGGCAGTTAATAATGGCAAGTAAGCCCAGGCATAAACAACACAGTAAAAGGCAGGAAGGAATCCACCTTAAAGATAAGATTGCATTTTAACACCCAGGAAGTTAAGAAGTAAGATTCTTAACTTACTCTTTAACAAACAGACAATACCTCAGCCCACCTTGAGGGCTGGGCAGGTGGCCTTGTTTGATATGCTCCTAGACCAAGACACCCTTATCTGAGGAAGAAATCAGAGCAGGAAGTTCCTTGTGTTAAGTTAATTCTAAATATTCAGGAACCACTTAACAAGTCCACACCCCTAAAGCCTTTTTTCACATTCCCAAAAATCCTCAACTGCCTATAAAACCCCTAGATAACACATCACTACTAGCTCTCTTGTCCCCTCCTGGCTGGAGCCAGGAATTCTGTCCTCTCACTGTATCTGTTAAGTACAAGCCTCTCCCTGGCTCTCCTACCAAAAAAAAAGGAAAAGGAATGAATACTCGTGGTAAACATTTTGCAAAAGTGACCAAACTCATTCATAATAATTAAAACAATGCCAACTACCCTATATTCATCTAAGGTAATCTTCCAAGAGGTTTGTTCTTTTAATGAGAATATGCTTTGCTGGCAGACCTAGAGGAAACACTATAGGGCTCACTTCCATTATTGACAACATTGTTAAGTGGTACAAGCATTTCAGAAAGCAATTTAACATTACTTATCAAAATTTGTGGATAATAACAAAATTCTTGCCCATGGCCCAAAGATGCTTACTGAAGCATTACCTATAATGACAAACACTGGAACCAATCTAATGCCCAGCTACAGGTAAGCACAGTGTGGAACATCTGTAAGACAACTGTTAGAAAGCTGTTAAAATTATCATAAGGAAGCCAATAAATACATGAAAAGTTCTTCAACCTCATTAGTCATCAGGAAAGTGCTAATTATGACCATGAGATACTCTGCACACCCACTAGAAGAGCTAAAATGAGAAAGAAAAAAAATAGCACAAGAGTTGGCAAGGATGTGGAATAAATGGAACTGGTACGCTACTAGTGGGGTGTAAAACGGTACAGCCACACTGGAAAACTGGCGTGTCTCCCCAAGCTAGACATGACCTACCCCGTAACCTGGCATACAACTCAGAGTAGAACTGCTAACAGAAATGCATACTTAGGCTCACCAAAAAGGGTGTAGAGAGCATTCAGAGCAGCCACATTCACAACAGACAAAAACTAGAAACAATCCAAATGTCCATCCACAGGAGGATAGATAAAACAACACAGATGACTCTCAGAAACAATGTCAATGGGGAAAGCCAGACACACAAGAGCATATTCTAGGCAATTCCACCTCTGTGAAGTCCAGACACAGGCCAAATGAGCCTGTGGTGTCAGAAGTCAAGACGCTGGCATCTCTTAGGGGCGAGGACTGACCAGGAAGGGAACAAGGAGACTTGTGGAGATCCAGTAATGTCTGTCTCCTGACCTGGGCTGGTTCCAGGGGCAAATTTACTCTGTGAAAATTCACTGAGCTGTACATGGTTTTTATACCTCAATAAAAAGTTTAATTCTCTTAATGACTATAATAAAGACAACATAGCATGAAAAAATGTTTATGTCAGTTCTGCATCATGTAGAATGAAATATTCTACCTGTGCTCTAGTTACAGCTATTTAAAAAGATAGGACACCCAGGGAAAGAGCCAGCAGGAGACAACAGCAAGATGATGGCCATGTCAGTCATGACTGCCTGGGGGGATCTGTTTTCTTACTTAACTTACTGCCATCCTCTTGCAGATGGAAGTTGCATCCCACACTGGCCAGAGGCAGAAGTGGCGGCCTGGGCACAAATTAACTGGAGGAAGTTTTCTCTCCTGAACCTTCTCCCAGTGTCCAGCATTCCTTTGTTTGCCTGGCTGCTCTACTCAGCCTCTTAGTGAGGCTACAGTTACCTCCCTTCACTTGGGGCAGTGGAGACATGCCACCTAACAGGGCAAATCTGTACCCTGATACCTTGCCAGCCCAAGGGAGGCTCCCAAACCTCTTCTCTCCCCACTTGCTGGGATCTGCCCACTCCACCCATATGCCCCTTCCCATTCCCCTAAGCGGGCACTTGAGATTCTGGGGATAGAAATGCTTAAAGGGGAACATCTATATATATAAGAAGACTGATTATACACTTGACAGAGTTCACAGATCAGAGAAACTTTTAGGTCAAATGGACCTGAGAAGCCACTTCATGGTTATTTGAGGGTATTTAATTAGGATATGCAATTTAAGTCACCAAATCCAGAACATGAAGTTAATTTGCAAAGCTAAACTCAATTTCCTTTATTAGTCTCATTAATTTAAGGTAATTTGCCAAGGATTCTTACGTTCCCAAGGTCCCTCTTTTTCCTCCTAGCCCCATTTAAGGCCAGAGCGCATTAGGAAGAAAAACCACACTCAGATCAGAGAGGACAGAGTGTGTGCAGGAGTTTCGGGGGCTGGACTTTTTTCCTGAGGATAAGAAGAAAGCAAGCTAACTGCCTCCCTCCTCCCTCTGTGAAAGATGCATGACCCCTTGTGACAAGAGGACACAAGTCACTGGGCCAAGAGCAAACCGCCAGAGGCCCCACCACCTGTGCGAGGGCGATGGGGCAGGAAGAGCCAAGTAGGCAGGGAAGGCTGCTGCTTTCACATGGGCCAGAGAGTGAGGGTTGGCAAGGGCTGTCAGAAGCTGCTTGAGGAACCAGTCCTGGAAGGGTCCCCCTGCCCTCCTCCTCCACAGAACACGGAACCTCAGGCCTGGAAAGGAGCTGGAGGCCCCTCTGGCTCCATTACCTCTCAGGCACTGCTGAGCTGGAGCTGAGTGGGCTGGAATAACCACGGAGCTCCACTTTTATTTGCCTCATACACTGAGGTTCTTCCAGAAATAATCTTTAAAAGGGGTTGCACAGATGAGGTCATGACAGTGCAGAATACTTTCTCAAGGTCAATGGAGGTAAAGGCTGAACCATCAGAATTAACCAAAGCAAAAGCCCACCCACAACCTTTCCCAGCCCCTACCTGCCCTACCATGTCACCACAGGCACAGCAGGCTAACAGAAACCTTCCTTGCGCCTCTGCTCTGTAAACACAGGCAGAACAAGGAAGAGGGTCAGGTGAAGGGCCTGAGGGAGTCAGAGCAGGCATCAGCAGCCCCTGAGCAGGAGGCCACTGAGGAGTCAGAAAGGGGAGGAGCTTTTCCTCAACAACCCCAAATCCAGGACAGCCACATCACTGACTTTGAGGCATCACACTGCTCAATGGCATCGAAAATCACTACTTATACTGATAGGGAAAATATACAAGGACAGCAACCTAGTGGGTGGCTCCACTCTGTCTCGCACCCCTCCCTCCTCAACATAAACAACACTACAAGGACAGTAATTTACAAGGTGGCTCCCCTCTGCCTCGCCCCCCTCCCCAACCCAAACAAAAAAAAACCACTCCCTTGGTTTCCCTGCTCTGCCGAGCACCTGCACCAGGTCCCAAGGTTGGCTCCCTAAACTCCCTCCCCCTTGCCTGCTTGCTTGCTGTGCACATAGGAATGTTACACATAAGGAAGCAGAAAGGTATAAATTGCTCCCTTTTCCTTTTTTTCGGGGCTCAGACTTTTTGGGAGATTACTCCCCTCTGAGCCCACCGGTGCGAAATAAAGCCTCAACACTCCAAGACCTCCGAGTGCCGCTTGGTTTTTTCCATGGGTGATCCAGTCCAGGCTTTTTTTCAGTATTTTCCGTAACAATACTAGCCTGAGACTGCTGCCACCTGCCTGCACGAAGCCTTTCCTGCAGAGAGACCCCAGCAGCCAGCAGCGTCTCCTCACAGAGGCTCCCCACACCAGCTAGCCAGTCTGTACCTCACAGTAATGCACTTACTGTGTGACAGTGGGATGATCAGCTGGGAACCGTGTGATTAATGAATGCCAGACAAACTCCTTGCTTCTTCCATGTCCTCCTGGGTACCTCATTTGAGCCTAAACATAGACCCAGGGGTTTGACAAATCTATGGAAACACACACCATCAATGGCCAGGGCAGAGTGCACGTGCTCACAGGGTCTGGCTCTGTGCTGCCTGGGCACACTGACAGATCACCCTAGCCAGCCCCTTCCAGGCTTGGGGAAGCTGTGTGACAGAGTGGGGAAGCTCAGAAGGAGGGGGTCAAACTGCTCATGGGGTCCTCCACCTCACTCTCCTTCCCTGGACTCCTGGCTGTGTGCAGGGGACTGAGTAGCTAATTCCAAGGCCCCAGGGTAAGGCAGTCACTTGATGAAAAGAAACAAGGAGATTGTGTGGCAGAGCTCCCACCCCTTGCCTGCATATAACCTTTTACACTGAACTTAACCTGAGTAAGAAATACACCTGGGTGGTGTGAAGCCACTGAGATTTGGGAGGAGGTGTTACAGCAGCTAATGTTTTAGTCACCTTGACCAAAGCCTGGCACATACTGGGCACTTAGTCTAATGGTCACGATGAAAATAACAATGACAGCCACCAGTAAAACGTACTGCACAAGGCATGGAAAAGAATGCTGCTTTGTTCCCGGGATGAGGTGTGCCCAGTTTACGAGAAGGTCCCCCCAGTGGCAGGCAGATGAGCACCAGGCTCCAGGAAATGGGAAGAGCACAGGAAGTAAAAACTCCACTGTGGCAAGCAGTCACTCAGACAAACCTTTTGCTCCCTCTCTAATTCTAGACCCCTGATGACTCTCCTGCCCCTCCCAACCACCAAGATCCCCTGACTAGGCCTGGACCTCACCACCCCAGGCGCACTCTATGGTGAAGCTGGCTTTAATGTCAAGAAAGCAGCCTCTCTGTGGTGTCCCTAGAGCTGCTAATGCAACCGAGAGAGAAAAAGAGACCCATCTCTACCACTGGGTGCCCAAGACAGCCTCTATTCCCATGGGCCCCCAGGAGCCAGCTGGGAATTGAGGCCATCAAGGGCTCCATCCACTCCTGGTCTACACCCAACAGGGGCCTTGGACCCTTAGGACTTCAGGGCCACCAATTCCTTGAAGCCCAGCAAATAAGAGAATGACAACATCATGGGCGCAAATTCTATGACATAGGCACAAAGCTGGATGGGCACAAGGTGGGCAAGGTGCAGTTTCCGGTGATAAAAAGCCATGGTGGCCGTGGTAGGTGGGATGGGCAAGGCCAACATAAAGGAACAGGAGCAGCATCTCCAGAAGAGCCAACGGCAAGGGTGCCCAGCAAACTGGAGGCCCCACTGCAGGGAAAGGGTGACAGTGGCTCAATGCACCCAATGTAAAAACAGACCGTGTTCTGCTCCCAGCACCTGCCCAGGTCAGTCACCACAAAAGAAGATTCAGCATACAGGCAAGGATCAGGAAGGCCTAGCTTCTGAATATTCCAGAACACCAGCTAATGGCAGCGAGAAAGTTCCTCCGGCTTATATTTGGAATGAATGAATGCATGCATGACTCTAAAGGACAACTCAGAAATGTCAATGCTATAGATCAAGTGTCAATGCAAAGAAAATGATAGCACAATTGTGGACAGGGGAGCATGCTCCAGGGGTGAGAACATGCTAAAACTCCTTCTTCCTCAAATAAGACAAACTTGAGGAGGCTGCTGAGAAAGGTTAAACAAAGGTGAGCACCCCATCTGAGGCAAAGCAGAGAGGGCTTCTGGGGCGCAGATGAGGCCTGTAGAGCAAAGCACAGGTTCTGAATGGCAGGGGCAGGAGGCAGCAGGCCCAGCTGAAGATGGCAGGAAGGGTTCCTTTATTTCAATTTGCCCACTTTGGGGACTCCTTCACCCACTGAATGCTCCACCCCTCTGTTCCCTCCCCACACTAAAAGGCATGAGAATAGTGGAAGCAAAAGGTCTTTTTCTGTCTTCTGTTTCAAAGAAACCAACTGCATAGGAAAGATCTTAATCTTTAAAACCAAGTCAAACATGCCTTCTTACCATAAAAAAACAAGGAATGCTGCCTGCCTCAAAGGCTCAGGTATTAACCAGATAGGAAAGTCGAGAAGGTCCAGGAACAGACAAGGGTGGAGGGCATGTGGGGGCCTCAAAGGAGGGACACAAGAAGGCTCTGTCTTCACCCTTCTGGGCCCCAAGGCCATTAGGCCTCCCAACACTGGCCCACAGGGGGCTCTCCACATCTGCTTGCCTGCAGCCTGGACCCTTGGATCAACCTGCAGAGGCCCAGGGATGGGCTGGTGAGCCCAAGCACTCGATCGGCTAATGTCCTCAGCTCCCTCCTCCTCTGTGGGTGGCTGTGCAAGACCTGCAGAGTTCCTCTCAGCCTCAGTTTCACAGTCTGTAAAACAGGAATAACAGCACCTACCCCACCAGGATGCACTAAGGAGTCAGCACATATGTAAAGAAATATGTAAAACACCCGTCTTGTGAGCCTGGAAGGCCTTTCCCTCCAGCAAAGTCTATTCACGTTTTTACCTAACCCCCCAGACTTCCTGAATGCCTCTAATCAGGAATCTTCACCCAGGCCTATGGCACTTTGCTTGTGCTCCAGTTTATAGTGACCATGTTTTCTGAACCAAACACTAAGCCTAAAGCGTGCTGTTGAGATGGAGCAGGTGAATAGAAGTTACATCCTGGAGGCACTGTGGCCTAATGTGGGAGCCCAGGCACTGGTCTGAGACCTCATCAGCTACTGAGAGCCATGTCACACTCATAAGGCACCTCAGTGACTCAGTTTTCTCACCTGCAAAATGAGGGCAGGAGTGCTGGTGGAAGGAATGTGTGGCCATCCAATCAGAGACAGGAATGTGGAAGGAGACCCTACCCCAGCCCCTATGGAAGAAGGATGGGCTGCTCTGAGCCCCCAGCTGATGTCCAGTAGGATACTGTTCTGAGAGGTGGCATCACATTCCCCCTGTGGTGGGCAAAGCATGTAGGGGGTCCACTTCTTCCTTCCCTTTCTCAACCAGAGACCCTGCTCTCTGCTACTTCCTGCTCCCTGCATGGGCACAGGGCCTCGGGCAAGGGGAGGTTCACTGGGAGCAAAGCTCCAATTCTAAGAGCACAGCCTAACACGTGCTAACACGTTGTGAGCCTAACACTGTACAACACCAGTGCTGCTAGCATTTAAATGCAGGGCACTAACATGCTTTAGACAATCAAGCACAGGAAAATGAGAAATGTGCTGCAGTTCATGTGTATTCTCACCTGTAGATGCAAAGAAGCCAACCCAGGGCCCCCCCGGCTTACACCAGGCAAGAGACATTCAATCTTTTACCTCCTGCCGGTGACCCTGAACAGGTAGGAGCAGCAATGAGTAAACCCATTAATTTAATTAACTAGCCTGCCTCATTCACTCAATGAATATGGTGGCTGATGTAATACAATGCCTTAACCCAGATTCAAATGCACATCTCCGTCCAGTGGGAGGAGTCAGTCACCCAGTGGCTGTGTGGATGGATATTCCTCTCAACAACACGCAGGTGTGAGCACTCCTGAGCAGGACAAGCCCAGACTATTTCAGCTTCCCTCAGCCCTGCAGTCTTCCCACTTGCTCCAGCCAAGAAACAAAATAAGTACAGGCTCCTGGACTCCTCTTCTCATACCCTACACCAATCTGTCTCATAGACCAGACCTCAATGCACCTGTACACCCCTCCACTGCCCCAGCATCTGGCCAGTCCCTGTACAGCCCTGGCAAGGTCACCAATGCCTCCACTGGTATATTCATCTGGCTCCTGCCCTAGCCTTCCAGATGTTTAGACCTCCCCAGCCAACTACTCCTGGTTGCTACTCCTGGGAGGACATGGGAAGGCAGCTCCCTCATCTGTCCATCCTTCCTAAAAACCAGATTTTCCAGGAGGTCTTCGGGACATCCCAGTTTAAAACTGAAGCTCAGCCACTGTGATTCACCTACAATCAATGAACTAAACAAGGAACTAGTTGAAAATAAGTTGCCCTGAGAAAAGAGCTTGCAAGTGTTTGCGCTGAGCAACACATGTGCAAACCCCGGGTCTGCGGGCTCACACCTGGGAGAAGAGAGACTGTTAATAAGCCCATGTGATGTGGGGGATGAGCAAGCAGCAGCTGCGGGCTGGAGGGAACCTCTGGCTGCCTCTCTCAGAAGAATGCCTCCTGCACGCCATATGCAGCGCCTACACTTTCTCACTTCTACACCTCATGCTGCTGCTTTCCTGTGAATCAACAGTCTCTTCAACAATGGTGAGGGTCTGTCCCTGTCCCCGGGGATAGAAAGATGAACTGGAAGCACATCACAAATGAAACAAAAACATTACCACCAAAACCAAAAACATGGACCATCTAAGGAGCACGCTGGTGCTGAGAAAGCCTCTTCTGAAACCATCCTGTGTGTAAAGGGCTGGCCTGCAGCTCCCTTCCTTCCTGGCAGGGGCACCCCAGGTGCTAGAACCAGGGATTCTGGAGGCTCTTTCTTGGGGTCAATCTACCGAGTGTTCATACATAATATGCTGTCATAGGAGCACTGTATATAAATCTCCCAGATTACCACAAACAAAGAAACTGAACACTGCACTGAGCACTGTAGTCTACGTGACAGCTGCCTCTGGACCACTGGAGACAGGGCACACCAGTACCAATGCCATTATTCTCTCTCCTAGAAATGTCCATGACTGTGACAATTCTTGGGTCTTACTTCATTGTCAGCTCGGCCACTCGAAGCCCTCACATAATTAACTACAAGTTCGCCTGCATGCAAGCCAGAAAGGTCTCTCAGTAGGGCCATAGAATCGCCAGGTTAAGTGTGTAAAAAGACTGAGGAAACCTCCAGAATTCATAGACCCACTGTCAATGAAGACACACAGCTCCTGGAGGACCAAGAGATGAGGACAGTGGCTCCCCTGTGATCTGTGGGTCAGCTTCTCCCCGAGTGGGGCTCCATAAAGGCCTACCAGCCACGCAGGAGGGGGGTCATTGCAGACCCAGATGCCCCCGCTCAAGGCACTTACTCAAAGCTTGGTCCCAGGAGATGCTGCTGGCTCCTTTGGGCTTGGTGGGGCTCTGGGCCCCAACTCTGTGTTGGGTGTGCCCTATCACGGCCGGAGATGGTTCCTTCTCTCCCCTTTTCATTGCCCACCCAAACCCAAGGCTCTAAGGCCTGGCCCCATGCCTGTTCCTCCCATAGCTGCCACCTGGAAGATGGGCCCCGCCACCTCCCCGCCAGGGAGAATGCCACCCCCGACTCTGCTGCTCTCCTCCCTCCCTCCACTTTGGGAAGAGTCTGTCCTCTGAGCCAAGGGAATGGCAAGTGTGGGTGTGGCTGCGGCTGGATCCCAGTGCAGAGAAGAGGGGCCCTCTGCCCCCCACACCCCAGCTACAGCAGCACCCTCTGCCTTGCTTTGACATTGTCTCCATTCGCCCCTCATGTCCAGTCCTTGGGGGCTCAGTGGCAAGAATGTCACGCTGAGGGCACATTCTGGGTACTCCTGCTGTCCTGGCCCAAACACCGTACTTGACAGTCAGGACACTTGTGCTGAAGGTTGGAGAACCCAATTCAAGTGAGTTTAAGCAGAAAGGCACATCTATCATAAAGGTCTGGTCCAACTTACAGAACTTGATTAGGAATGTGGCTGAGCTGGCTCATGGACCCAATGTCAGCAGCACAGACAACTTCTCTCAGCTCCTCTCTGCTTACTCACATCACTCTCCCTCCTCCCTGCAAATGACCTGTGCACAGGAAGGTGTCAAGGCAACCAACAGCCCCCAACTTTGAACTCTCCAGCCTGAGCCACTAACGAGGCTCAACACTGGGATTCTGTGTCTCCAGCCCAGCTCTCTCTGAGGAAGTCAATCCAAGGGCCTAGCTTGGGCCAGGTGCCCTCTGGCTGTTGGGATAAGGTCACACTGTAGCATGGATGTTCCCAAGAGACCCATGGGGCTAGGTGGGGAAGAATTCCCACAAAGGGGGCAGGGGGGGACCAGACAATCATCTCAATTCACAACTTTAACTTCATGTAGCCAAATGGAGAGACCATATAGCAAGTACTTCTCAAACTTTAAAATGTCAAAGAACTCCCAGTGTTTTTAATATTGTTTAAAATAGATAATGTAAACATATAACTAGGTGTAAACTCTTTTCTTGGAGCTTCTAAACTACTATAAAACAAAAAAGGTCTATAAACTAATGAAAAACAAAACCCCAGCACAAATGAGTTCACATTTACATTAACTTAACATGACAGACAGGACAATTTATACAGAAACCATCACGCAAAAACACAACCTTGATGACTCCAGGAGGCCTTGCCTGGCCTGGGGCCAAAAATGCTCACAGAGGCTACAGCAGTCCACCCAGCAGCTTTTCAGTCAGTGCAACAATGGCCAGCAGCCATGGCCCCAAAAAGTGAGTCACTGAGCAGGGCAGAGGGACAGGGACGCAGTGAAAAAGGTAGTCTAAGGATTCTGGACAGCAGGCACTCCAGCATGCTGTTTTGCTCTTTAGCATGAAATCAAGAGTTAGATGAAAAAATTGAAAAACATGGCTTTATGCCCAGCTGTGTAAAAAAACACAAGACTGAAAATGCTGGGCCCCTTCTGAGTCTGCGGTGGAGCACTAGTATGCTGCCTGAGAGGTGGCAAGCTCCACAGGGAGCCTGCGCCACTCCCTTCTGCAAAGACAACCACCTGCCTCTCCCACCTGCCCCTGCACCCCTCATCCTGCTTACAGCACTGTGCTCCTCCCAGACTTAATCTGTATCTGCTGCCGATTCACGTAAAGTATCTGAAGGGTCCCCACCAGTAAAACGGCAAACTTCCGGCTTCTCCTGGGGGAGGGGGGGGCGGTCCTCGGTTCCCGCCGGCGCCACCTGAAGCCCAATCACCTCTCGCCCCCCTCCCAATCCCAGCACCTAGCCAACAGCCACCAGCCCCGTAGAAGTAACACCACAATCATCACCCCATGCCCCTTCCTATATAACCCAGCACCTTTCCCTAATAAAGCGGAATTCTCCGGTGATTTGCTGCTGTGTGTCGCTCCTTTCCTTTCAGGATCAGGTTTCTCATCTCCCACTTGCGGGAGAAGGTCAGAGAGGAGGCCAAGCACCGCCCAGTCTGAGACAGGAGGCTGTTCGCTTGCCTCATCTGGTCTCCAAGGGAAGCAACACCTTGTCTGGAGATCTCAGGTAGAAAACCTCCCTGGGAAAGGAGCAGGCAGGAACAGTGACAATACACCTTACAAATGCCTCCGTGTCCCCTGGCTTACTTGGTTCCCCCTGCACCTCACTGGGCGCAGTTTGAGAGACAGAGCAGGCTAACAATGTCACAGGAGCTGCTTCAAGGTCATCAGCTGCTGAGGGAAGTCAGGGCCTCCTGCACTCAGGCCTCACTAGTCCAGGATTCTTTCCAATATGTAAAACAGCACAGGGCACATTAATTCAAGCTTACAACCACATGCTAATAAAAGGCACAATGTTTTCACTACAAGTTCTTCAATATTTAAGCACTTTTACATATATTATTTTAGTCTTACACTGTTTATTAGAATAGTTCTTTCTTCCCTCTGTCCCTTTTCCGGACCCCTGAAAGAAGACATTTCAGATCCAAAACACACTAAGCAATATTGCCCTCTCTATCCCCACCCACATCTTTATAAGTGCCACCCCACCTGCCCCGTCCACCCCCGCCTTACTCAGTCTCTGACCAGCTTTCACATTAAGCAACACTACAAACCAGAGAGGAAATGGATCTTCCTAGAGAAGGCAAAAAAGAGAACTTTAAGATGGGAGCAGCTATTTTCTTCCATTACTCATGTTTGATTTCCTAAGCTGAAATTAGGCTCCTTGAAAAAAATATTGTTAATATTCTTGTCAAAATATTTCAAAACAAATTTTTTAAAAACACAAACATTTGTGAACAGGGTAAACAAAATCTAGCCAACAATACCAACTAACACTAAAGTAAAAAAGTACATTTTTCAATGTCCTGTATTTCTGAGAGTAGAGACAGGGCTTATATAAATATCATACAGAAGTGGTGTCATCCAAAAGGAAAGTGGAGTGCGAAATGCACCAGCCCCTAACCAGCAAGTCCCAGTTCTTGTGGTGACATATTAACCTGATTAGCAGAGGTTCCTCTGCTCTTGTGTGACTACTGTGGGGTTTTGTTTTGTTTTTCTGTTTCCTTCTCTTTATTGTTCCCAACATGCTTTTTTCATTCAGTGTAGAATATCTTGGTTTAGTAAGTGAAGTGTCAAAGTGCTTTGGGAAACAGTCACACTGGGGACACACATTCCAAAATATAAGAATAAAATACGCATGCTCTCTCTCCTTACAAAAACTCCCAAGTCTTTTTTCAGTTTGTCAAGGGTGCCCTACAGGGAAAGAGAAACAAGTCACCACTCAGGCAGTGGCTGGACGTGTAACAGTGGCAGGCCCAATGTGGGGAAACACAGGCCTTGACCAAGGTCAGCCTACGTGGAAGGCATGGGAAGTCCCAAAGACCTGCCTGGGGCTTTCTGCAAACCTCACAGCAAAGTGCACTCTTGGAAGGGAAGCTGGGCATCCACCCCAGCTTCCAGGGGGTTGGCCAGACCCAGGCCCAATGCTGTACAAGGCTTTTCAAAATGGGAAGCTCCATGTTCAGCTTTATAATAGGTCAGTGAGCAGTGATGGAGCCAGGCTTTTATTCTGTACACTAGGAAATAAATTATTAGTGTAGTACTTCGATATCCAGACAACTTAAAAAAAACCCATATTCATGAAGTTTGGGAAAACAAACGATGATCCAGTCCCTAAGGCTACCTGATAAGATGGCCTCCTGCTTATTTCAAGTTCTGGTACCTGTGCACAGGCAACCAAGCCACGAGCAGTTTCCAAGCTATGGCAGCCCAGTGCCTCCAACCTCCTGCCGCCCCCTTGCCATCCTCAATCCAGTACCTTCAGCAGGATGGTGCCTGGCCTGGAGAGGCCCCTGCAGGTTCACTCCAAACACATTATTTCTTTCTAGACTGCCACTGACCTGGCCTGACTAAAAAAAATTTTTTTGAAAATTCCATGTGCTTCAGAGAGGTGAGGGGAATATGGCAGAGTGGGAAGCTCTGAGCTCGACTCCTCCCACGGACACCCTAAGACTGCAACTACAGTGAGAGCAACTCTCTTAGAGAGACCTGAAGGCCAACAGAACAACTTTCACAGCTAAAGAAAAAGAAAAGGCCACATGAGAAGGGTAGGAGGGGCAGAGACACGAGCTGGGCAGGAATCAAACCCACAGCATGGCAACCTACAAGTAGGAGGGATCATTGCCAGTATGGAGGTCCTCCCCAAGAAGAAAGGAGTTCCAGGCCCACATCAGGCATCACCCACCCCAGGATTTGCACTGGGAAGATGAGCCCCATGATGTCTGGCTTTGAAAATCAGCATGGCTTAACTTGGAGAGCTTTGAAAATACTGGGCTTAACTCCAGGAGAGTCAGAAGGCTACAGAAAACCAAGACTATGCTCTTAAAGGGTCTGCATACAATCTCTCTTGCTCTGAGACCCAGAATAGGGGCAGCAGTTTGAAAAGTACTGAAGGAGATAATTTACTAATTTTAGGGCATATGCTGAAGGGGCAGGAACTTTCTCCAGGAACAGAAGCACTGGGGGGGGGGGGGGGGGGGGGATTTTTCTTGCCCTCCTTCAGTCCAGCTGGCCCAGTGCTTATAGGTGCCAGTTCTGATGCTTTCCATCTGCCATGCTAGCTCCACTTGTACTGCTCTGACATTCCCCTGCAGACCCACCCCGCTCGATCTGCCCACCTTGCAGGTGCCCTCCAAAGTGGCTCCTGCCCTGTCACACCTGGAAGGCAACCTCAGTCAGGATCTATGCCCCACCCAAAGCACCTACCCTCCCACTGTAATCAGCAGAGAGCCTTAGCCAGGAAAAGCCCCCTTCCAGGGGGACCCCTGCCCAGGGGAGGGGGTAGGATCAGCCCTTCACACCACCATGCCCACAACAGTCACTGCCAGGTCTCACAGTCAGACACACAAGAACTAACTCCACCAACCAGCATGCCCACAGCAGCCACAGCCAGTCTCTCCAGGGAACAGCTCTGCCCCCCAGTGTGCCACAGTGATCCCAGATGGTCACTGCCAACAGCCAGGCCAGGGGCCAACTCCATCCACCAGCATACCCACAGCAGTTGCAGCCCAGCCACAACAGGAGGGTGAATGCAACCCACATGGGGGACACCCCTGGAACACCTGGTTTTGGTGATGAGGGGGATTGTGCTGAAGGCCCCATACAAAGCCTTCCACATAAGGCCACTATCTGCAAGACCAGGAGATGGTACATAGAGTCAGACACAGGGGGAGTCAGACAAAATGAGAAGACAGAGGAATAAATCCCAAATGAAAGATAGTGTCACTTAGCATTTTTTCAGAACATTTTGTTTGACTCTCTGTACCAGGTAGGTCAGCTACATATTCTGGTCTTCAGATAGCTCTGAAAAAGAGCTAAGTGAAATAGAGATAAACAATCTACCTGATAAAGAGCTCAAAGTAATAGTCATAAATATGCTCACTGAATTTGGGAGAGAAGTGGATGAACTCAGTGAGAACTTCAACAGATAAAAAATATAAAAAAGATTCAATGAGAGCTGAAGAATACAGTAACTAAAATGACAAATACACTAAAGGGAATCAATAGCAGATTACAGTATGTAGAAGAAAGGATCTGTGATCCAGAAGACAGGTAGTGGAAATCATTTAAGCTGAAGAGCAAAAAGAAAAATGAATTTTTTAAAATGATGGTATGTTGAAGGACCCCTAGAATATATCAATTGTACATTTGCATTAAATCCCAGAAGTAGAAGAGAGAGAAAAGAGAAAGGTGCAAAATTTATTTGAAGAAATAACAGCCAAAAACATCCCTATCCTGGGGAAGGAAACAGACACCAGGTCCAGGAATCAGTCAGAGGTCCAAACAGGATGAAACCAAAGAGGTCAATACCAAGACACAAAATAATTAAAATGGCAAAGACTGAACATAAAGAATCTTAAAGGCAGCAAGAGAAAAGCAACAACTAGTTAGCTACAAGAGACCACCCATAAGACTAATAGCTGATTTTTCATCAGAAACTTTACAGTTCAGAAGGAAGTGGTATGATATATTCAAAGTGCTGAAAGGGAAAAAAAACCTACAACCAAGAATATTCTACCCAGCAAGGTTATCATGCAAAATTTTAAAGGTTAAAGGCAAGAAAAAGAATTTCCCAGACAGACAAAAGTTAAAAAAGTTGATCACCACTAAACCTGCATTATGAGGAATGTTAAGTGAACTTCTTTAAGCAGAAAAGAAAAGGCCATGAAAGAAGTAAGAAAATTATGAAAGAAAAACAATTTCACTGGTAAAAGTAAATATATAGTAAAGGCAGTGGTATGTCAATCATTCATAAAGGTAGCATTTAGTATAAATGGCAAAAGGAGTAAAATCAACTATATCTATAAAAATTAGTCATGGGATATGCAAAATTAAAAGATGTAAAGTATGATATCAATTATATAAAATAGAGGGGGGAATAAAAATGTAGTACTTTCAGAATTTGTTTGAACTTAAGTGACCATCAACACAAAACAGACTACCCTATACTAAGGTGTTACGTATGACCTCATGGTAACCACTAACCAAAAACCTTTAACAGATACACAAAAAATAAAAAAATCAAAGCACAACACTAAAAAATGTCATCAAACCTCAAAGGAAAAGAGCAAGAGAAGAATGCAACAGGGAACAACAACAAAACAACCAGAAAACATTTAACAAAATGGTAATAATTACTTTAAATGTAAATGGTCTAAATGCTACAATCATAAGACACTGGGTGACTGAATGCATAAACAAAACAAGACCCACCTATACACTCCCTATAAGAGACTCACTTCAGCCTTAAGACACATACAGACTGAAAGTGAAAGGATGGAAAAAGACAGACCATGAAAGAGAAAACAAAAAAGCTGGAGTAGCAGTATTTGTATGAGACAAAACAGACTTTAAAACAAATACTGTAACAAGAGACAAAGAAGGACATTACATAATGATAGATCAATCCAGCAACACAATATAACAATTATAAATAATCTATGCATCCAACATAGGAGCACTTAAATATACTAAGCATATATTAACATCCATAAAGGGAAACACTGATAGTAATGCAGTAACAGTAGGGGACTATAACTAACACTCCATTTACATGGATGGATAGATCATCCAGACAGAAAGTCAGTAAGGAAACAGTGGCTTCAAATGACACATTAGACAGATGGATTTAAACAGTTATATACAGAACATTTCATTCAAAACCAGAATTCTCTCTTTTTTTCAAATGCACTTGGAATATTCTCCAAGATGGATCACATAAGTATGTTTTCCTCAATGCCAGCCACCAAGTTCTGAGGGAGAAGGGGTCAGGCTGGCAGGTGTCTGGCAGGCAATGAAGACTACTGCCTCAGACCTCCTGCCTGTCTCATTCCTAGCTTTCCATTTCCCCTCTCTGAACCTGAACTGCCTCAGATCTCTACCTATACTGGCTGCACTGAGGCATGTCTCTGCCCTGTGCCTGTGCTGTTCACTCTGCCTGGAACACCCTTCCCAGATTCTTTGCCAGGCTCTCTTACAAACTGTTCCAAGTTCTTCCCAAGCATTTGCTGCTTCCACAAATCTGTCTTTGATCCTAAGTGTCTGCCAAGCACTCTCAAGCACCCTGTACTTCCCCTGACACTGCACTTACCCCTAGTGTTTCTGTCTTTCCCCACCTAGGAGCTCAGCCCCCAGCCCAGGACAAACCCAGGGGTGTGCTTAATAAATGTTTGAAGATGCTAAGCCTCTGTCTTACATCCTGAGGAAGAATCTCCAATGTCCAGTGTGACTAAGGGAGGCCATTGGAGATTCTTCCTCAGGATGTAAGCCAGATCCCACCAGGCTAAGGAGCTCGAGTTAGCTTCCCCTCCTTGCCCCTCTCTCCTCTCTCTTGCCAGTCTCCCCTGCAGCACAGCTGTGGTGATGGGGGAGGCAGCCAAGTGGACAGGCTTGCAGACTCCACCCTGCTCCAGCTTCCCTCCCACCTAGTTTTTATACAAAGGGGTTTTGGAGAAATTTTCATTTGAATAAAAAAGTTTCTGCAGCCAAAAAGTAAAAACTTTTAAATTAGAATCACAGATCTTGAAATAAAATCCAAATTGCTTAATAAAAAAACATATACAACAAGCCACAGAAGTCTCAATCAATTTAAGAACATTGAAATCATATCAAGTATCTTTTCTGATCAAAACAGTATGAAACAACAAATCAATTACAAGGAAAAACTGGGGAAAAAAACATGTGGAAGCTAAACAACATGCTATTAAACAACCACTGGGTAAGTGAAGAAATCAAAGAGGAAATCAAAAATTACCTAGAAACAAATGAAAATGGAAACACAACATTCTAAAATCTCTGGGATCTGGAAAAGCAGTTCTAAGAGGGAAGTTATTGGGAAGCAGGTCTACCACAAGAAATTAGAAAAATATCAGATAAACAAACTAACTTTACACCTAAATGAACCATAATAAGAAAAACAAAGCCAAAAATACAAGGAAGGAAATAAGATCAGAGTGGAAATAAATGAAATAGGGACTGAAAAAAATACAAAAAAGACATTGAAACTAAGAGCTGGTTCTTTGAAAATATAAACAAAATTGATAAACCCTTATGTAGATTCATGAAAAAAGAAGACTCAAATATATAAATCAGAAATAAAAGAAGTTATAAGTGGCACCACAGAACACAGAGGATTGTAAGAGATTACAACAAAAAAATTATATGCCAATAAACTGGACAACCTAGAAGAAATGGATAAATTCCTAGAAACATGCAGTCTTCCAAGAATGAATCAGAAAGAAATATGAAATCTGAACAGAGTGATAACTAGTAATGAAATTAAACAGTAATGAAATAGCTCCCAACAAACAAAAGTCCAAGTTCAGAATTTCACAGGTAAATTCTACCAAACATTTAAAGGAGAGTTAATATCTATCCTCTTCAAACAATTCCAAAAAAGTTTAAGAGGAAGGAACACTTCCAAATTCATTCCATTAGGCCAGCATTACTTTGATATCAAAACCAAACAAAAACACTACAAAAAAAGAAAATTACATGCCAAAATCCCTGATGAACATAGACACAAAAATCCTCAACAAAATATTAGTAAACCTAATTCAACAATACATTAAAAGGATCATACACCACAATCAAGTGGGACTTATTCCATGGATGCAAGAATGATTCAAAGCCACAAAGCAATCAGCATGATATACCACATGAACAAAATGAAGAATAAATATCATATGATCATCTCAACAGATGCAAAAAGCATTTGACAAAGTTCAACATCCATTCAGAATAAAAACTCTTAACAACGTGAGTACAGAGGGAAAATATCTCAACATAGTAAGGGCCATATACAACAAACCCACAGCTAACATCATACTCAATGGTGCAAAGCTGAAAGCTTTTCCTCTAATATCGGGAACAAGACAAGGGTGCCCACTCTTGCCACTTTTATTCAACACAGTAATCGAAATCCTAGCCACAGCAGTCAGAAAAGAAAAAGAAATAAGAGGCATCCTAATTTGTAAGGAAAAAGTAAAATAGTCACTACCTGCAGATGACATTACATTATATATAGAAAACCCTAAAGATTCTGCCAAAAAACTATTTTAAATAATACATGAATTCAGTAAAGTCTCAGGATACAAAATCAATATACAAAAATCTTTTGCATTTCTATACACCAATAGAAGAAAGAGAAATTAAGAAAACAGTCTTATTTACAAGTGCATCAAAAAGAATAAAATACCTAGGAATAAAGTTAACCAAAGATGTGAAAGGCCTATAGCCTATACTCTGAAAACTGTAAGATACTGATTTAAAAAATTGAAGATTACACAAATAAATGGAAAAATTATACATGCTCATGGATAGGAAGAATTAATATTGTTTAAATGTCCATACTACCCAAAACAATCTACAAATTAAATGCAGTCTCTGTCACAGTATCAATGGCATCTTTCGCAGAACTAGAACAAATAATCGTAGAATTTGTACAGAACTCAAAAGACACTGAATAGCCAAAGCAATCTTGAGAAAGAACAAAGCTGGAAAGAACAGATTTTGAACTATCCTACAAAGATATGGTAATCAAAACAGTATGGTACTGGCACAAAAACAGACATGGTTCAAAAGAACAGCATAAGAGCCAAGAATTAAACCCACGTTCATGTGGTCCATTAATCTACAACAAAAAAGGCAAGAATATAAAATGGGGGAGAGATAGTCTTTTTAATAAATAGTGCTGGGAAAACCAGGCAGCTACATGCAAAAAAATGAAACTCAGTCATTTACTTAACACCATGTACAAAAATAAACACAGGGAGCATGGGAAAGGCAGTATAATACAGAGAAGATAAGTAGTGATTCTGCAGCATCTTACTACACTGATGGACAGTGACTGTAATGGGGTATGTGGTGGAGACTTGATAATGGGAGGAGTCTAGTAACCATAATGTTGCTCATGTAATTGTACATTAATGATACCAAATAAAAAAATAAAAATAAAAAAAATTAACACAAAATGGATTAAAGACCTAAATGTAAGACCTGAAGCCATAAGACACCTAAAAAAAAAAAATAGGAAGTAAACTCCTGGGCATCAGTGTCAGCAATTTTTTTTGGTCTTGTCTTCCTGGGCAAGGACATCAAAAGAAAAAAATAACAAAATAACAAGTGGGGCTACATCAAACTGAAAAGCTTTTGCACAGTGAAGGAAACCATCAACAAAACAAAAAGGCAACTTACTGAATAGAAGATATTTGCAAATGACATATCCAGTAAGAGGCTGATATCCAAAATACATAAAGAACTCACACAACTCAACACCAAAAAAACAAACTCAATTAAAAAATGGACAGAGGATCTGAATAGACATTCTTCCAAAGAAGACATAAAGATGGCCAACAGACACATGAAAAGATGCTCAATATTACTAATCATCAGGAAAATGCAAATGAAAACCAAAATGAGGTATCATCTGACACCAATTAGAATGGCCATCGCCAAAAGGACAATAACTAACAAGCATGGGTGAAGATGTGGAGAAAAGGGAACCCTTGCATACTGTTGGTAGAAATGTAAACTGGTGCAGCCACTAAGGAAAACAGAATGGAGGTGCCTCAGAAAATTAAAAATAGAACTACTATATGACCTAGTCATTCCACTTCTGGGTAATTACCCAGAGAAAACTAACACACTAATTTGAAAAGATATATGCATCTCTATGTTCACTGCAGCATTATTTATAATAGCCAAGATATGCAAGCAACCTAAGGGTCCATCAATAGATGAACAGATAAAGAAAATGTGGTACATATACACAATGGAATATTACTTAGCCATAAAAAAGAATGGAACCTAGCCATTTGTGACAACATTTATGTTAAGTGAAATAAGTCCGACAGAAAAGGCAAATACCATATGGTTTTACTTACATGTAGAATCTAAAAAACAATACAAACAAACAAATAAAACAGCAACAGAACAAACCGGTGGTTGCCAGAGAGGAAGAAGTGAGGAGATGGGTGAAATAGGTGAAGGCGATAGAGGTACAAATTTCCAATTATAAAATAAATAAGTCACAGGGATGAAAAGTACAGCATAGGGAGCACAGTCAACAATATTATAATAGCTTTGTATGGTGATAGATGGTAACCAGACTTATTGTGGTGATCATTTCATAATGCATATAAATGCTGAATCACTATGTTGCACACCTGAAGCTAGTACAATACTATATATCAGCTATACTTCAATTAAAGAAAAAAAAGAAAGTTTCATGTGCTCCAGATGACTGGAGATGGGCAGACTGAGTTTATTTTTATAATCACTAGGAAAGCTTGTTTTCTAATTCAAAGGTGTCAAAGTTGGCTTCATGAACAGATATAAAAGTTTTCTTAGTAGCAGCAAAATTCCATAAAGGGCTATAAATGTCAAGGAACAGCCACAGATCAATGAAATGCCAGGAAGACAAAGTTATTTCTGGAGTAAGGCGGCAGCAAGCCAGGGGACTGGGGTTAGCTGCCCACGGCCTCCGAGTGGGCAGCACCCAAACCAGTCCCCAGTTAGCTTCTGCACCAACCAACCGGATACGGCCGAGAAGTCTCAAGCTTCTACAAATCTTGGAAACATAAAGAGGGCCACACATTTTGCAAGCTTTTCTATATGTTAAGTCTCTGGCAAAGTAGTATATTATCTGCTTACTTTAGCTACAAAAACGGTTAACAAGTTAACTGTTTTAAGCAGTCACTGTCAGGTGGAACACCTCGAAAAGACTGAAAGGACAGTGCCCCACATTCTCCCATAAAAATGAAAAGCAGGATGCCCTGAATTTTCTGAGACCTCCCTGGAGAGGATTCCACAGGTTTGGCTACTCAATTGTATTGCTTGTTGTGTTGTTTTATTTTTGTTTTTTCTCTTAGATGATGTGATGTGACAGGATTGACAGGCAAACCAACTCTATGGCTGACCAGTTGGGAGGTTAATTTGGCACAAAATAGTCCTTTGTTCTCCATATTTCACCTGTGCATCTACGCAAGGAGGAAAGGACATGCCAAGGCTGGAAAAGCTGGGACTCTCCCCAGGGTCCCCTCCCCAGTCTGTCCCAATCTTCCCTTCCAGCGGGGCCTGGTCAGAGCTGGTCACACCATCAGTGTGTCCCCTTCACAGGCAGCCCTTAAAAGGTAGCCTGCAGCATGCTGCTGACCCTGGCAATGCGGAGCCTCCCAGGGGCCTCTCCCACAGCAGCCTGGCCACAGCTCTTATCGCAGAGCTGAAGGTGGCAGGCATTATGAAAACACAAGAAAAGCCATTTTAAAAAGAGAGCCACAGGCAGTGACTCTTGAGGCCCCTGCATTTCTCTGGACAGTGCCAAGGCTGCCCACCAGTGCTGCAGGTGATAGCTCAACTAGGTGAGGAGAGACTCAGGTTCCTCCTGCTCGGCAGCAACACGTGGTGAGGCACCTCTCCCCAGTCACCAGTGAAGATCAGGCCAGTGGAGAGGGATCAGGAGGCAGAGGACAGAGAGCAGCTCTGGGGATATTCCTGTCCCCAGCTGGCAAGCCTGGCCTGAAGGCCTGCAACACCCTCTGATGGGAGCATTCATGAGTGCCCGCAATCAGGAGCCATAGTTGTTCACTCACTTGTTCAACAGGTGCCAGGCCAGGCACTTAAGAGACCCACAGGGGAGTCAGAAGAGGTACTTGCCTGCAAGGACCCAACAGTGTAACAAGGAGTAAGACATTCACAAAGCACCAAGACAAAACAAAACGCATGCCCCAGGCTAAGAGGGAGGTGAGGAAGAAACCTTCAATTGGCCAGTGATGATCCAGACGCAACGTGGACAGACCTAACTTCAGAAGGGACAGGCAAGCTCAGGAATAATTAATGCAGGAGACAGGGAAGCCCAGCATTCTAAGGGACAGGGAGAATGGGCTGGAGAGCTAGGACAGGGTCAATTCTGGGGAGCTACTACTAGCAGACCACAGAGCTGGGCTTCAGCTAGTAGACAATGAAGAGCTCTCTAGAACCTGATTGTGCAAATATACCTGAAAACGCTAGGTACTCTCTTGAACTCTCCTCTGGGCTTTTGAAAACAAACCTCTTGCTTACTTGGTACAAAACAGCTCAGGCCTGGCAAGACTGGGCCAAAATGGCACCTGCCACAAAGTAGATCTCCACGATCAACACATAAAGGACAACTCCCTTCTCCCAGCAAGTCCTCAGGGACTTCCAAAGGTCATTCCATCATCAGAACAACTAAACTTAAAAGTCAGCACCACTCTCTAGCGCCAAAGGAAACACTACTCAATTTTGCAAGTGAAAAATAAGGCCTAACGACATCAACAACCACAAAGGGAACTAAAACTGCTTAGTAATGGAAGAGGCCAAGTGATGTCAGGTCTATCAGCAAATATCATATATGCCAGAGCCATCTTTCACCTGGAAGTAGGCCCTCCCAGGAGGCCTCACCCTCAGCTGTGTACTAGTAAGGCTGCTCAAGAAAGCTGCCAGAACCATCTCCCATTTCTTTCACTATGGCCTTGCTCCAGGAAGATTGGAATAATAAGAAAAACCTCAAGAGATACTTTTGTCATTATTTCTTTTTCTCAAAAATTTTCAGCTGAGCTCTGAAATGTTCAGGATACACTGAGAACAAAGGCTCCCATAAAGCATCTACCTGTCATATACCATACGTAAAATCACCATCACACCAAGAGTTGTGACAGATAAAACCAATTAAAATCTATACTTGTGCTTTCACATTTTTCTTAACATTCTTAGAAGTGGAATAATAAAGAGATCAAGAAAATGTGCCTCCAAAATTCATTTTTTTAGAACTGCTCCCACCTCCCACTAGAAGAAATTTGTAGAAAAACAAAAAACTGGAATGTAGCATTGAGCAGGTACCTCCTCCAAGGCACCTCAATACCCATTACCAGACAACTTGAGGCCCTGCCTCCTTCAAAGCAGGCCAGGACACTGACGGGAAAGCCAGGGTGACAGGCCTGCACCAGATGGAATATTCTCGTCTAGAGAACTCAGCCAGCCCCACACAGCTATCACCTAACACCTATAGGACTATAATCCAGCACCATCCCCAGGGTTTAGCGAAGAATAAGATCTAGAAAGGACCAGATGCACAGCCACTGGGCAGGTGTGAACCCACTCACATGGTTCTGGAATATTGTGTGGGAAGGAGCAGGCACTGCTGTATGAGACCACTCAAGTCTTGGATCAGTCAAAGACAGTGCACTGGGCCAGAGCTCCTAACAGCAATGCAGCTGTAGCCCTCCCACACTGCTCAGCTAAGCAGGGCACAGCAATCAGTGTGCTCATCAACACATAAGGGGCAGAGGCGTGTCATGGAAATGCAAGTGACACAGAGCTGGAGCCAATGGACTGCTGGTTCACTACAGGTTTTAATTCAGCTATGAGATCTCAGGCAAATCACAAACTCTGGGCATTTTGGTATCCCCGCTGTTGGATGTGGCCCACTCCCCCCGACTCATTTCCCCCAATCTACTATCCTACACTGGTAGAGTCCAAAATGGTATGAATGTGCTTATTCTGCTCTGTCACTTGGTCCTTACAACAAAGCCTGCCCCAGTCACAGGGAAATCATCACTCTCTGTCTCACTGATGACATCCAGGTTCAGAGAAGAGGGGTGTGTGTGCCTCAAATCATTCCATGGACAACGAGCAAGGCTGGACAGACAGCAAACTCTGACTCCCACTCTGGTCATCTTGCACAGTTAGCTCAGATATGCAGTACTTTCTAAATGGCAGGTACTCAAGGGTCATGACTTGTAATGTGAGCCAGCACTAGTGTTCAAAGATTTTTCTTTACATAAATTTTTTAACTTAAATTCCTAACATAGTATTTTGAACTAGTTAAATATTTAAGAATGTGCATTAAAAAATGTTGCATCCATCCTTCCAGTGGCAGGTGTATCCCCTTCAGGACACTGGGCCTGGAGCAGAGTGAATGGAGCACCCAGCATCCCATCTCTATCCCCAAACACCAACCAACCGTTTGTGGGAAGGCTTGACTCTAAGCCCATGTCTTCTGTTATGACAGTGGGGAGACATTCCCATCTTAAAGTTTGGCTGCAAATCTCTGTTAAGAAAGTGAATATGTGAAGGCTTTGTAGGCCACAAGCTACTAAGTTAAATTTAAGTGACAACAGGCCTTGCTAAGCATCAAGTGAGATACAAAGGCAAAAATGCTTTGAAGAGGTAGGATTTAGGATTTACATCTTCAAATGACATGTTCTTTCTGGAGAATAATAGTCTGAGGTTGTGAGCAGTAGGAAGGCTTCCTTAGGAATTAGATATGGGCCTGCCAATGACACCTCTTGTGGCTCCATCAGGTCCACACTATACCCAGTGACGCACTGCTGGGAGCCAGGCCATTCAAGATGCAGACTGGGGTGGGCAGCCTGACACCCTGCCTTCACTGAAGGTGTCAATGTAGCCAAAAAATGTATTACCTCTCTAAACAGGACAATCTTCCCCTTCTGTCCTTGAACGATTACAATGGCACAGTCAAAAGACTTTCTGTGTTGGGACAAAGGGCATATGGGAACTCTACTTTCTGCTCAATGATGCCATGAATCTAAAACTGCTCTAAAAATAAAGTTTGTTAAAAAAATTTTTTTTAAGACTTTCTGACACTAATTCCAAGGGGGCTTTTAGTTGTCCTGCTCTAGATGGTCTAGAGAAAGTGGGGAGCAGTTAAGTCATAAGAAAGCCCACAAATGTATCAGTAGTTCAGTCCTTAAGGCCTAAGTTCCAGAGTTCTGTATTCATCGGATTTCTTGGAACAGCATTCTGAAAAGCCTTGAAATTTCAAATAAAGTCAAATAAATATAGCACTCTGTAGATCTTAAACAAGGCTGGATGAGAGGATTAAACCATGTAACCAAGGAAAGGTTCGCACAGAGGAACTGTAAATCCATGTGATTATTTGCCACCATTTCAAGGGGGAAAGTAGGGAGGCAGGCTTGCAATCCAACACAAACCTGGCATTTCTGGGGTTGGTCTGCCATGCAACCCTGCTTGGGTGTATCATCACACACACCAACCAAGCCTGCAGCCCCTGCAACAGGCTGACTCTGCCACTCAGAGAGCTTCTGTTACCAGGCTGGTCATTAAATACACCAGGAGGAGTTCAGAGAGGACACTCTCCAAAATAGCCATTTTATTTCTAATGATCTTTCGGGCTTGTACTTTTATAATTCTGAGTGCGGCTGCTTCCCTGCTCCTCAGTGGGTCTGAGCTCGACAGTAATGCTGCTGGGCACCAAGAAGGAACACTAGACTCCACGTGAGACATGTGTCTTATTAGTCTGCTCAGGCTGCCATACCAAAATGCCTCAGACTGAGGGCTTGAATAACAGAAATCTATCTACCTTCTCACAGTTCAGGAGACAGAAGTCAAGATCCAGGTGCCAGCAGGCCTCAGGCTGGGTCTCCTGCGGCCCCCCTCCGTGGCAGGCAGCCACCGCCTTCTTGCTGTGCCCTCACAGGGACTCTTCCATGTATGCCCTGCCTGGCGTCTCTTCCTCTGCTTATAAGGACACCAATCCTACTGGATTAGGGCCCTGCCCATATGACCTCATTTAACCTTAATTACCTCTTTAGAGACACAATCTCCAAATACAGTCACATTGGGCATTAGGGCTTCAACATATGAACTTAGGAGGGGGGTAACAACACACCTAAAAGACTGTGCCTGACATCCTCTCATCTAATGCCCTGCACAAGGACCAGAGGTGGTGAAGCAGCCCTGCATTCTGCTTACAAAGGGCACAGAGCCCTCACTGTGAGGCAGAGAATCTGAACCCCCTTTCTCTCCTCCCCTATCTCCCCATCTGGGATGGGAGGGGGTGGGGAGAGCTGGTTAACACTTCCCAGACAGCTCTCTCACCACGGAGAACACAGCAAGGAGGGAGCTATCTGCAAGCCAGGAAGAAGGCTCTCACCAGGAACCAAATCTGCCATCACCTTGATCTCGGACTTCCAGCCTCCAGAACAGGCCCATAACCAGCACAATGTTTATCATAATGGAGGAAAAGTAAGGAGCTTATCCTAACTCAAAAATAAATTCAAATCCCTTTAAGAGCTTTCAACAAGAATAAGTTAGAAGAGCATGTTGAACAGCAATTACCTGTCACATCAAGCCAGATCTCAGTTCAAAGCCAGTGGGACCAATATATGTGTTCATTAAAGACAGAATGTTACAAAACCGAAGGAACAAAATAGCAGCAGACTCACAGACTACAAGAAAGGACTAGTGGTCACCAAAGGGGAAGAGTGGGGGAAGGCAGGTGGGGAGGGAGGGAGACGGGGATTGTGGGGTATCATGATAGGTGCACATGTTGTGTGGGGTCACAGGGAAGACACTGTAGCTCAGAGAAGACAAACAGGGACACTGTAGCATCTTACTACATTGATAGACAGCAACTGCAATGGGGTATGGGGGGGACTCGATAAGGGTGAATGTAATAACCACATTGTTTTTTCTGTGAAACTTTCATACGAGTGTATATCAATGATACCTTAATAATAATAATAATAATAAGACAGAATGCTACAGGTATCAAAGCAGAAGTTTATGCTCCCAATTGGGCAATATGTTTTTCTGGGGAAGGCAATCTCCCCTGCAAATAACTGTAAAAGCACTATAATCCCAGACTTTAACCAACTGATCCTTAATGAATCCACAGTCTCAACTTCTTACATGATGCATTTGTGACTCAGAATTAAAAAATTGTGACACATTTTCATTAGGTGCCCTATGATGCCAGCACCTGGTTGAATGTTTGATGGCTCAGTGTGAACATGGATGGGAAGGGAACTTGTGTGTCTCCTGCCACCCTCAATCCCACTTCAGTCTCCCTGAGATGTCTGCTGGATTCATTAGCAAAATCTAAAACAAATGGATTTAGAAGTGCAATTAGTCTCTCCTGGCTACTTTTAGTGGTCACCCAACCAAGAAAATGTTTTCTTTAATGTCCTGTTATTTCACAAAAATTACTACTTACTTAGAGTAAGGAGCAAAACCTCTGACTTCTAACACTGCCAAGGACTCTCTGGAAGTCAGTCTGAGCATTTTTAATTCTTCAGGCCCAGCAGTGTCTTTTCTCCTTCAACCTGCTTTTTATACCCCAATCTCACATTTTCTCTTCCTTAAAGCATCCTGACGCACATTGCTTTCTTTACTGCCACCCAAGGAAATTTTTTGATATGCTCAAGGAGTTACAGGGCAAGGACAGGTGAACTTGGATGCTGTCCTTGGCTACTTGATATTGCCCACCTCACTGGGTTATTAGTTCCTGCCTGGGTGTTATTTTCACCAAGCCCCATACTAAGAGGACTCTGATTTTACTTATTAGCTCATACAATGCATCCCAAGGGCATTACAACACTGAGTCTAGAAGGCCTACTCGAGGCAAAGGAACAATGTCAGTAGAACTTCAGAGGCTGTGGTTGAGGGTGAGGAAGACTTCAGCTCTAAACTTCACACACCATCCCCCACAATGAGGAAGGGGGCACCCCTATTTGGGAGCTGTGTAGCAGGATGGCTGCCAACAGACTTAACCTCCCATTGGCTTCAAAATATCCTTGAAAAATAGTTCTCTTTCCCAATAGTTCCAACAGAAGTCTCAGAACTGAATCCGATTGGCTGGGTTCGAGTCACGTGCTCATCCCTGAACCAATCACTGTGGCCAGGCAGGAGGATTTTGATTGTCCATGCCTAGGTCACGAGCCCACCCTGCCTGGAATATATGGACAGGAATACAATAGCATTGAGGAAGAGGAACTGGGGTTGCAGTTATGAACGAAAGGGGATGAATGTCAGAGAGACAAGAACAATGGCTTTCTCTAGTTAGAAACAAAAAGAAACAAGAATTAAAGATGAGGACAAATACTGAGAACATAAAAGTCACTCATAATCCCTAGACAGCTATATCTTTTTTTTTTTTTTTTTTTTTTGAGAGGGCATCTCTCATATTTATTGATCAAATGGTTGTTAACAACAATAAAAATCAGTATAGGGGGGTCAACGCTCAATGTACAATCATTAATCCATCTCAAGCCAAATCTCGTCAGTCTCCAATCTTCTGAAGCATAACGAACAAGTTCTTACATGGGGAACGAATTCTTACATAGTGAATAAATTCTTACATGGTGAACAGTACAAGGGCAGTCATCACAGAAACTTTCGGTTTTGATCATGCAATATGACCTATAAACAATCAGGTCAAATATGAATATTCGTTTGATTTTTGTACTTGATTTATATGTTAGACAGCTATATCTTTGGGACCAATTTCTACATACAGCGTGTAGCATACTCTTTTTTTTACTTATTTACTGAACATTTGTATGTATTCAGTGCTCTAAGCTCAGTATGGAGGTTTTGTACAGAAGACTGGGTCAAAAACTAAGCATTTTTGCAAAGCTCTTGATATAAATGACCAAACCACCCGCAGGAAGATTTCATCTATGTAGCCAAACTCATGGTGCTTAACTCCCTTCCCAGAAAACTGTACTCCCACAGAAGAGGGGTGCTGCAGAGCTCTTTCCCAGAAGGGATTTTTAGTAGGCTCAACGTCCATCTCTGAGGCTGACAGATTGGGAAAGCTGGAAATGTATCCCTCATGTCCTTTCACCCTTTCACCTCTTTGCAGGAGGCTCCAAACCTCCTTCTGCTGTCCTTCCCTCCTGCTTGCCCTTAGGTGTTGGCTGAGGATGGCTTAAGATAGGAACATTACAGGACCACTTACATTCTAATGACAGGGCGTGGGAAAAATGCCTGGTGGAATTTCAGGCATGGACGTGAAGTGGAAGAAATCCTATTACTTGATGTCAGATAGATCTGAGTTTGATTCTCAACTTTGCTACTAAAGAAGTATGTAGCTTTGGGCAAAATACTTAACCTCACCAAGCCTCCAGTTATTTTGGTCATTAATTTAAAAGAATGACTGAATTTCAAATACCCATTGGGGGAACCTGGTTTAAATTAGGCATTCAGCCCACCTGCATCCTGCGGACCTCGAGGTCGGGGGCGGCCTCCTCAGAAGGGATGCATGGCAACCTTGTGCGGCAACTTGGCAGACACAGAAGCCACATAGTAGCCACTGAATGCTGTGCACTGAGCCCCTGCAGGACCTGCCCTTGGGGCTCAGCGAGCGGCGGCCTAACTCCGTGAGGCCACACGCACCTCTGGAGTTGTGAGGCCCGCAGTGGAAGGCCCGCTACGGCCTCGGCCAACAGTCCCCTCCAGCCTGGATAGGACGCCCCAGGCGGCCCGCAAGCCGGGGCAGAGCACTGGGTGTGCGCATTCCACTAGGACTTGCTTCCAGGAAACCAGCTCGTGCGCCAGGCCAGCAGGAAATGGAAAGCCAAAAGTTCAATGTAACCTTCAGAATTAGGGTATTTAAGAAGCATCCCCTCCTTTGGATGCCAGAGAAAAACTAACAGGCTGGACAGTCTGCTTTGAGATTACTCTGGGATCTTTTATCTTGGCACCCCCACCCCGATCTTAAGGAGAACAATGTCTATTTTTAAGTCTGCCATCTGGAACCAATTGTATTGTATTCTCCACTCTGCTATGATCCCAGGACCACCTGGAATCTGTTGTTTGGGGTTGCCATAGACACAGAGTTCTTATTCCAGTACTGGCTCTGTAGGAGCATCAGGTAAGCAGATCCTGGCCTTGCAGAGCACAAGGGATCCCAGAAATCTGTCTCTACCTTGGCCTGTCCTGGTTCTTGGAACTGCCTCCCTGGAACAAGAAAAGACAGAAACCTCAGAGCTTGGAATTCCTACTCCCACCAAACATGAGCTGGTGTTCTTGTTCACCTGTAAAGACTATTTACAGATTGATTCTAGATTAAATTCAGCCACAGGACACCATGCAGAGATTAAAGGAGGACCCTTTATATCTCTGGTTCATGCATCCAAAAATACAGTTATGGGTGACTCTTTAGGTCCTCTGACAACAATGAGAACAAGGGGAATGATGTAGATGAACTGACATCAGTAATCTCTGATGGAGCCACCAATGAAGTAAAATAGAACAACTTTCCAAGCCTGATGATGGTGATGAAGACATTGATTTTCCTAATTCATGTGAAGATAAGAAGGCTCTAACAGGCTTTGCTGTGTCTTCTAGCCAGAATGTCTTCAGTAGCTCTGACTGGATTGAGTTCACATCAGCGACCAGTAAAGACATCATCAATGAAAACTCTGAGCTGAGTGAATTGACAGCAGTATCCTCTGAGAGAATCTCCAGGACAAACTCTGACTCAAGTGAGTTGGAAAAAGTAATCTGTGTTAGAGCCGTGAATGACAGTAAAATAGAACAACTTGATGATGGTGACGAAGACATCGATTTTCCTAATTCATATGACAGTGTGATTAAGAGGACTGTGCACTTAATTGTATCATCTTTCACACTCAGAATATTTGGAGTTTTGCTGACTTCTGTGGATTTGTCCCTCATCATTACAGACCTAATTGTCACTGATAACACAATGTATATTCCTTTGGAATTTCATTCAATTTCTTTAGCTATTGCTTTGTTTTGGGGGGGGGGGGTTTGTTTTTTGTTTTTTATTTTGGTATCATTAATATACAATTACATGAGCAACATTATGATTACTAGACTCCCCCCATCATCAAGTCCCTACCACATACCCCATTACAGTCAGTCCATCAGCATAGTAAGATGCTATAGAATCACTACTTGTCTTCTCTGTGTTGTACAGCCTTCCCCATGCCCCCCCCATACTATGTCTGCTAATCGTAATGCCCCTTTCTCCCTCTTATCCCTCCCTTCCCACCCATTCTCCCCAGTCCCTTTCCCTTTGGTAACTGTTAGTCCATTCTTGGGTTCTGTGAGTCTGCTGCTGTTTTGTTCCTTCAGTTTTTTTCTTTGTTCTTATACTCCACATATGAGTGAAATCACTTGATACTTGTCTTTTTCTGCCTGGCTTATTTCACTGAGCATAATAATTGCTTTGTTTTTTTAATGGAGGTTCTTCGAGTATTTGTAGAAGGGATACAATCTTATTTTTCTGATATACTTAACTCATTAGATGCTGTCATTATTGTGGTAACTCTACTGGTTGATACTGTTCACATTTTTTAGGACTTTAAGGTTCTTAAAGATACTCCCAGATTGGCAATTTTATTTCAATTCTACAACTTATCATTCTGATAAGAGTTTTTCATCTGGCTTATCAAAAAAGACATCTTGAAACACTGTCCCGAAGGATGGTTTCAGGAAATAAGGATGGATTTGACTTAGATCGCACTTAAATTACTGAATGTATTATTGCCATGTCATTCCCATCTTCTAGAAAGGTGTCTTTTTATAGGAATCCCATCAAGCAAGTTGAATGATTCCTGGATACCAAGCATCTCAATTACTACCAAGTCTACAATCTATACAGTGAAGAAGATTATGACCCTAAGTATTCCATTATAGGGTCCATAGAATAATGATTGGTGATCACAATGTTCCCTCTCTGAGTGAGGTACTGGCATTCACCAAGGAAGTAGATGAGTGGATGGCTCAAGATAAAGGAAATATCATTGTGACTCACTGTAAGGGAGGCAAAGGCAGAACTGGAATAATGGTGTGTGCCTGCCTTATTGCCAGTGAAATATTTAAAACTGCAGAGGACAGACTTTATCACTTTGGAGAATGATGAACAGATAGAAGCACCAGCACTAAATTTTAGGGGGCAGAAACTCCTTCTCAGAGCAGATATGTTGGATATTTTGCGGGTGTGAAAAATATCTACAACTGGACTCTCCCTCCAATAAAAGTACTCACAATAAAAAAGCTCATTATTTATTTGATTCATGGTGTTGGAAAAGGTAATGGAACTGATCTAAAAGTACACATAACAATGCAGCAAAAGACCTTCTTTTTCTGTTCTGCTTCTAAAAAATGTATGATAACTCACAATGTTGAAGCAGACAGAGTAATAATTAACCTGGTCAGCTGTCCACCTCTGTATGATAATGTGAAAGTGCAATTTCTCTCTTCGCATCTTCCTAAATACTGCGACAACTGCCCATTTTTCTTCTGGTTCCATACATCTTTTATACAAAGTAACAGACTTTATCTTTCAAGAAATGAATTGGATAATCTCCATAAACCCAAAATATGGAAAATCTACCATCCAGAGTCTGCAGTTGAGAATTTTGATGAAGTCTTAGCTGGGACCTAATTAAGTGCTGTCCCCCTTCTAGGATAGAGTCATGTTCCTCACAATCCCTGCTACTTCCTTGTATCTTCTGAACCTACTTCCGTGCTAGCATCCTTATTTACACACACGTACATGTGTTTTTGGAAACCTATTAATTGCATACAAGATAATAAATAAATAAATTAGGAAAAAAATAAGATTTACCAGACATTATCTCACTGAGTGCCCAGGGTGACCTTTTAACATTTGAAACCTGGTGTCAGAGATGCAAAAGTGACCAGTTCAAGGTCACAAGGCAGACTGACTGTAGCACAGCAAGGACACCCAACCCCAGACCGTCACCTCCCAGCCCCAAGCTTCTCCCTCACACCGCAGCTGCTCCCTTCGTCCCTGAAACCTCCAGGTCAGGTATGTATGTGCTCTGAGTACAAATCCTAAAACACATCTTAAACAAAAAGACCCAGAATGAACAGGAGACATATGAGGGCTCTATCCAGAGAAGGCTGATAAAATTTCTTTTCACATAAAATTAGAGAAACACTACAAACTCTAACATCTAGTTTATACCCTTATAATAAAAGCCCTTTGAAGGTGGCAACAGCACAGATGTCCCTGTCTTTTTTGTTCCCCTATTCCTCCTTTATTGCTTGACTTTTCATTAGGTGAATATTTTCTATTGACCTTTAATTTTTTTACACACTATTCAGTGACATATAGAAACATTACTCCTATATAGTTCTATTCCCCTTTCCTCCTTTTTGTTTTATTATTATACATGTCAATCTATATATATTACAAACCCGAAAATATATTATTTCTTTATATAACTTTATGTATTTACAGAAACTGAGAGAAGGAAAGTGAATATATATTTGCAGAGTTTGTTATGCTCACCTTCTTACTTACCACTCTGATTCTCTGGCTTGGGGTGTATCTATAATATATTATCTAATCTCTGAGCCCCACACCCTTGAGCTAGGCTCAAGAACAGTGGCTCACTCCTCTCAGATGACAACCTCACCTGACGAAGAGCATGCAGGGTGGAGGCAGCACCTTTGATCTTCTTGGCTTGACTCTTCTAGAAGTGAACCTCCCCTACAAGCAAAATGGGGTGATTGAGGGCAATTAGGGGCCTAGTATCCTCAGCTTGTCACAGAGCCTCCACCATATGAGTGGGCCTGCCTACCCTCTCCTGTAATTTAGCTCTGCAACATAGAGCTTGCAGGAAATGAAACGTGCTGGCAATCTGCCCCTCCTAGGGAGCAACATTAGCCCAGGATGGAAACTTGGGGGACAGGGAGCCCCATCTTCTTGGCCATACCCAGCCAGAGCACAGCTTCTGTCATGCTGAGCTCGATTTTCTTGAATAAATGTATCTTCATTTTCTGTATGTCCTAAGGACAATTTCCAGATATTTTAATTGATTGCTTTCTTAAGACAAATTTCACCAGTTATTGCTGTGTTGCTGAGAAGGTCTGCAGAGCATCTAGTACTACCATTCCAGAAGTGGATCCCAATAAATTTATACTTAATTCCTAACAATCAATGGAATATTATGCCCAAGTTCCTTTTAGTCTAATACTCCATGTTAGGGAAGCTGGCATTAACCAATAGACTATGAATTCTACACACTATAAGGAAACTTCCTCTGAGCAGGAACTAAGGCATGTCTTTAAAAACACATTCTTTTTTGTTAAAAATGTCACCCAGATGTATATTCTGATTAGCAAGTCATTTGTAAAATGTGAGGAAACATTACCATGCATGAGAGGCATGTGACCAGAGATCAGATCATGAGGAGGTCAGAGTAAGCAGACAAGCCACACAAAATCCTCATAGATAAATCCCCCTCAAGTAGCCCCCTCTACACATAAGGGTCTCATGTCATTGTGGGCCACTCAGCTGAGAAGTTCAAAACAGTTCCAATCAATATCCAGATGAAATGTGGTGTTCATCCCTCCCCTCCCAAAAACCCAAAGGGCTTCAGGTATCCAGGCATGGGAAAGAAGGGAGCTGCCAGCACATTCTTGAAAATCACCAAGTGTTATCCACTCCCCACAGGCAGCAGACAGCATTCTCAGAATCCAAATTGAAGAGGGAACTGGGGATGTGAAGACACCACCCAACCACCTTGCCCCTGATGGGCAGTGGGAGGGTAAGAGGTGGGACGGATGGCTCCAGGGCTGGCTCTGCCATGCAGGAACTAAGAACTAAACTGGAGCCTGGACCCCCTCCGGCCCCAGACTCCTTGTCTATAAAATGGGGCTCCCCAATAACCTACAAAACCCAAATGGTATTTAGCAAACTGCTATTATTCTGGACAGGGGTCCTCACTAGGCTCCATTTCCTCTATGGGTTCCTCCAGATATCAAACTAATGCCAGAAGGTCCAAGGGCTATGCTTCCTGTGCAGGCCCTGTGGACACGCCTTCCAGAGTCAGCCCCTGCCTGGACCTCCCCAGGACATGACTGTGCTCCCCTTCATGAACGCACCAAACAAGTTATCCCTGAAGGGCCCCTGCCATCTAAGACCCAGATCCCTGCCCTCACACCCCTCTGAGATCTCCTCCCAGCCAGTGAGGGTGGGACAGATTCCAGGAGTAAGATGGGAATGAGGGATAAAGAATATAATGTACTGCCCCCCCCAGGGACAGCATATCAACAGGGACTACCCCTTCAGACAAAGATGTTCAAGGATGGAAATCTCTGGCAGCTGATTTTGGTCAGTGAAATATCACTTGGATGGCAATTTTTTATAAGCAAGCCACACCAGGAGAAAATTGCTCTCAAGTATTCTCTGTCCTGAATTTAAGGACTACTCTGAACAAGAGACCCATAACAGAGACCCAGGCTTGTGCCTCACTGGCATGCCCCTGACAGTCATTCACTTCCCTGGGGCTCCCCTGCAAGTCTAAGGTATGAACAGGAAGATGAACACAGCTACAGGTATGCCTGTAGACAAAGACGCCATGTCCAGTGTGCACAGGGCTGCCATCTCTATGTTAAGTGCCCTTGGCTTGCTGCTCCTTCTCTGTTGTTACATCTGCTCACTCATATGACAGCTTCACTCTCTTCACCTGCACTCAGATTATCAGCTTTCAGTGTTCCTGTCAATTGACACTATGCTGTGTCTCCCACAGAGATGACAGCGAGTGTGTGTGAACACTTTAAAGAGAACATCCCCTGGGTGAGGGCCCTAGGGGCTCAAAGGCACTCGGTTTACCCTCCCCTCCCAGATCCCAACCTGCATGGGGCCCATGGATGGCAGCTCTCAAGACCCTCCTGCCTTAGGTGTTCCTGGGCTACCAGGTCGGGGGCAGCATGCATTCAGGGATGCAGCTGCTGAATACATAAACTGATCCCCAAACTGTCTGACTGTGTTACCACTCATAATGTGACCATTCTCTGCAAGTGCACAAAGCCCAGTCCCACTCCCAATTTGTTTTTGATTAACTGGGACTCAGCTGTAATTAGATACAGACTGAACTTCTTGTTCCTACTATTGTCTATCTGACCCAATTTGGGTTCTTATTTTTTTCTCCATTACCATAAAGAAATAAAACTTCATTTTGTTTTTACCCTCTGCAATTTTTTTAAATTAAAAAGTTAGCTTTAAAATGCTTCTTTTCTTTGTTAAGTTTTTTATTCTGTTCTAAACAGTAAAAGCCCATGTGTTGTAAAATAATAATTTTGGAAAACAAACAAAACCTTCATGATATACTACAACACTCAAAGGACCAAGTATTTCATCTCCAGATGTTATTTGGCCAGATGCAGGCACAGCCTCCCCCTCACCGAGCTGTCAACACCAACAGGGGCAGAAGGGAAATGCTCTAGATTCCCACTCACCTACTGAGGCCCGTGCATCACAGGTCAACGGTGACCCTAGCTGCAGTTGAAATACAATGAGAGGAAGAGGAAACCCCAAAAGGACAATAAAGGGTCAGGGCCGAACCACACCACAAACACCTCCAGAAGTACCTGAGGTGTCAAACCCCTCCGCATGACACCCCTAAGCTCTTCCTCCACATGTACCCTAACACCACTGAAGCAGGGACTTGGGGGTACCTCCTGTGAGGCCCAACTCAGAGCACCACCACGGGATGGACACTGCCCCCCGACGTGGGCATCTTCATCTTCACATGGGGCCCCACTCCCCAGAGCCAGGTCCTTCTGAAACCGCCTTCTCCCTCCTTTTAGATTCCTGTATAAGCAGCATGGTCAGAAAAAGGAAACCGCAGAAAAACCCAGCCCTTCAACAGTACATTCTCAGCTTCCTGGACTGTCAGCTGCGTGTTTCCCTCCTGCTCCGCCGCTAGTCTTCATCTCAGCTGACAGTACCAGCCTTCTCCAGGCGGCTCGTGCCCAAAACATGGAGTCGTCTTTGCTTCTTCTCTCAGTCCCTCCCTCCCCTACATCCAACGCATCAACAAGTCCTGGTGACACACCCAGGGGCAGGGCACTTATCACTGTCACCACAGCTCCCACCTCGGTCCCAGCCACCACACCCTAGGAGGGCATAAGGAGTTCTGCATAAACTCCATCATGCTGGGTCTTTCTAGACTGTCCACATCACCTCACATGCATGTGGACCCTTCAACAATGCTAATTCCATACAGAAGGAGCAGAAAAGGCAGGCAAAATTTGACAGCTGCCTAGGGGGAGGATGTGAACACCCTATGTGCAATGACCCATGTCATCCAGGAACAAAAACATAGACTAAATAGTTACAGACTTCCTCACACCATCTCTGTCCCAGAAACAATTACCATTCATAGTTCCAGGGGGGCACACACATCCCTGTGCATCCACTTAGCCTCAGGAAGGTGCGGGAGCAGAGTTTGCTCTGCCAAGAAAATTCTAGGTCCAAATTTCCCTTGGAATCAGACGGTCAAGAGTCAAGCACCTTGGGGCTCCAGCACAGTGGCCCAAATCCCCAAGATAAAAGACCCTAAACCACTTGGTACTGATGGTGTCAACAGATGGTGTGTAAATGACAGCTCCCATCTAGTGCTTCTGTGAACCAGTGCCCGTCAGTCAGCATGACAGGAGCATCGCTCTTTGCGACCATCCAGGGCGAACACAGGGACAGGGACGGGTTGCAGGGCAAGTATGTGTGTATGTCTCCACTCTCCTGCACCTTGCCAATTTTATCCACTAAGTCATCTGGCAATGATGCCTAAACCCCCCTCCCTCCACCCGAACGACTCCCTTGAGGCCCAGTCCAGCATTTCCAAGTCAACTGGCCACCAGCCCTGGAATCCTGACATCCACTGGAACCTGAATCCATGTTCCCTGCAGAACTGGCTTCTGCTGGATTCTCTCTCTGGCATGTCACTCTCAGGAGCTCAGACACACATGATACCACTTTCCAACCATCAACCAAACTGGGTGGCTACTGACTCCTGACCCCCTTCCTGGGAGACTTCTCTGCTTTCAACACCTTCTTTTCTTTAGTCTCACTCCACCCCACATGGGCCAAAGCAACAGGCTCTGAACAGGCTTCCCAGTGAGGCTGAGGGCCAAAGACTACATCATTTATACACTCACACATGCACACACTCACCAAAGGCAAGGGTCCAATGTCTTTAGGTGGGAGTGTGAGGCTTCATTCGGTCCCCTGCACCTGTAGCTTCCACACTGCAATTCCCACCCCACCCCACATACAGGAGCCAGTTCCTACCCATCTTCCAGTTCTCCCCCTGAACCCCAGCCTCCAGCAACCTCCCTAAGGAGCTCTCTCTATGCTTCCTGTCTTCACAGTTCATTGTATGTCCAAACCTTCTCTTCCATCAGTTTCTTTTCTTGGGTTAAACTTCACTGCTTTTGACCAAGAGTCACACAGGACTCAGAGAGCAGGAATCATTCATTCAAGACCTGGTTATGACATCTCCATCCCAAGCCAGTAAGAGTATGTGTGACCTCAGGGTCAGAGTGAAAGCTGTGCAGAAAGATATCACCCTATAGGGACAACCTCAGAAACAGAACTCAGAATGAAGTGCATGTCAGGTTTGCAGCTCACAGATGGTATCTGTGGAGCCCAAGAAGGAGGCAGAGCTGGCCAATGGAGAGAGATTCAATAATGTCTTCCTGGCACTGCTGCTTACGTGTTTTACTTTTGTTCTCTGTTGAGTACACAGAAACCTAAATTACAGTAACTTTAGCCACTCAGCATCCAGATTTTGGTTTCTTGTACTATTGTCTAGTAAAAGGGATGATGGCTCATTGAAGAAATGGAGAAATGGTGATTCTTGGACTGGGCAAGAAATGTACATGATGAGTCTGGAGCATCTTGCAGTGCCAAAAAGGAAAGATGTGCTCAAAAATAAATAAAATGAAAAATAAAATCCCATAACAACAGGACCATAGGAGCCAACTGAAAGAGCCCCCAGTGGCTGAAGCTGGAACAATCCAAGCAACAAAATAACCTGGTCCTGAACTATAACTCAAAGTACAAAATAAATACCATGAGTCCATACTGATATAAAATTGAATAAATAAGTTAGGAAGAGACAAATACCCTGTGTCAAAAAATTCCAAATAATTTAGGTAAACACCCCTGTCCTAGCAAAGAGGTGAGCCTAACTCCCTTGCTCTACTTGCCGGCTATATGCGGTGGCTGCCTTTCACCAGCGCAGAAGATGGGAGGTGGGGATGTAACCTCACAGAGAAGAAACCCATCAACCATGACCTTGGCCAGGGGTGAAGGCCAACACCCAGTATAAGTCGCACTGGCAATATACCCTTGATATGATGTGATGAGGATGGCACTCTACCTCTGTGTTCTTCCTAAAAACTAATAACCCTTGTCTAATCTTAAGCATCAGAAAAATCCCAATAGAGGGTCATCCTACAAAATACCAAAGTACTCCTCAGAACTGTCAAAATCATCAAAAACAAGGGAAGTCTGAGAAATTCACAACCAAGACCCTAAGGAAATAAGATGAGTACATATAATGTGGTGTCCTGGATAGGATCCTGGGAGAGAAAGGGGACATTAGGTAAAAAACTAAAGAAATCTAAATAAAGCATGGAGTTTAGTTAATAACAATGTATCAGTATTGGTTCATTAGTTGTGACTAATGCATCACAGATACCGTGATAATGTAAGACGCTAACAACATGGGAAAATGGGTGATGAGATTGAGGGAGATGTACAGGAAATCCGTACTATCTTTGCAACTTCTCTGTAAAGCAAAAACTATTCTAAAATCTAAAAGTTTACTAAGAAAAATAATCTCAGCCCTGAGTCAACTAGCCTTTCCCCCTTTTTTTTAGAGCAGGGCTGGTATGATAAAGTATGCTTTATCTCCCCACAGCACTTAGCTACCTCCAGCCTCCTTAGAAGCCAATCGGTGCACATTTGTGGGATAACCTGGTGTTTGCTTCCAGCCTGCCCTCACTCTCTTCCTGCTGTTGGCTGAGGTCACTGGTACAAGGGCTCCAGGTCAAGGAACACAGGCTCCTCACAGGGCAGTTCCTGCTGGTGGAGGCCATCAGAAGCAGAGCGATCAGACATCTGAGAAGCAGCTGACTTGCCCTTCATGCAACCCAGACTTCTAAGAATTGACTTCTATTTCTAGACTCCTCTGACATAACTTGTCTGCAGGAATCCAGCCCCACGATCTGAAAGCTCTGTGATGGGGGCCTGCTTTGCCCACCCCAAACTGGGGGGTCTCTGTGCACCTCTGGGGAGCTCCTGGACAGCCTAATCCGTGTCCCCCTTCTTATGGCTCCCCTGAGAACCCAGTGGTTTCCACACCTCTTCAGGCCATCAAGATGCACACTGCTTGTGGGGAAAGAGGCACCCTGGCTGATGGGAAAGGCAGGAAACATGGAAGTGTTTCCTCTTTAAGAAGACAACCACCAAGAGCAAGGGAGAAAGCGGCCAGAAAAAAGCCAAAGGAGGAGAGAAGACAGAACAGGAAGCATAGACCTGGGCAAGAGGAAGATTTTTCAAACTCCCCAGATTTTCAGGACACCAAAGAGTTCACAGCACCTCTGATGCCGTCAAAACGTCACTGAGACACCTGATTTCTTAGACCACCTTGTAAGTGCAATGTACATACATTTCCATAAAACTTGGTCCAATTTATTGTTATTAATAATACTCCCTCCTGCCAGGGACCCGGGGAAGCATCACTGGGCCATCATGTGGGCCTGTGGCAAGTTGCAATCCAAAACTTTTACACAGTACTGTTGGTAATTTAACTTTCTTGTCAGGAGGCTGCCCTCCCCTTATTTTAAAAAGCAGTAACTCTTTCAATAAGACAAATAATTTTTATGACAAGAGAAGTATTTGGGTAGCAAACAGCACGATTTAGTACTTCAGACAAGGTGTTTCCAATAGATATCTATTTCTCAGTTACACATTTACCTCAAGAAAAGAGTATTCTGTCATAACAACAAAGACCCTGGGTTAATCAAAGAATGATGAATGAAAGAAGCTCCCCAAAAACTCATTTAAAAATCAAAACACTTTCAAGTTAAGATGCTTCTACTCTGAAATCAATGAAACAAAGGGCTCAGCAGGGGGGCTCCCATACTGGAATTACTGCTGCACTGGTACCTGAAGAGACAGCTGGTACTGTGTGCAGGAGCCAGCCAGAGGGCACACAGCAAGGCATTCCTGGGTCTCTAGGAACCTGACCCTATAGTCGGCCAAGGACAGTGAGCACAGAAACTTTAGAAAGAAAATTATTAGTATAGTCCCCTTCCTGTAAGCTTGGACAATAAAGGGGGGGGAGCCACTCATAATCACACCTTAACTAAAGTCAGTTCTTTTTATTTGCATATTTTACACAAATAAGATCAGTGGGCACAAAAGATGAGGTACCCTGCTTTTTCACTTGAATGATACATTGTAAACATATTTTAGGCTGCTGCCAGGCTACATTATTATCATATTTTAAAGAGTGCATCAACATTTCATGTACATGTATATTTTAGTTTTAATCTAAAATATGTCTTTCAAAGAGGGTAACACGTGGCTGTTTCTTCAGATCTAGCTACAGGCTGGCAAAGCAACAAGGACTCTGAGTGGCTGTGGTCGTGGTCAGGATGGTGCTCATTAGCACAAAGGCTAATCCACCCACAGGGCAGGTGCAAGAGGCCAGTCACAGTGAGATGAGAAGCCTGAGGTCACGCTCTCTGGCAGGAGGCTGGACAAAGATGCTCCCTGCAGCACTGTATACGCCATAAACTGAAAGACATAACAGCAACCTAAATGCATTATGGTTCAGTCATATGGGGAAATACTACATAGATATTTGAAATGGAATCACTGAGTTTAGATTAAGTGACAAGTGAAAAAGTAAAATTCTAAGATCTACCAATACAAATACACAGATGCCTACAAACACAAGGGGAAGAGATTAGAAAAAAATATTAAATATATTAAAAATATACTAAAATGTTAACTTTGGTAGTGGGTATACCAAAATTTTCTTTTCCATCTACTGGACCATGTTTTCCAAAACCCTTTATGCAAAATTTTAGTAACTGGATAAATGTGCCCACATTAGGTTGCCTGGTCCCCCTACACTGCATTCCAGGCCCCCTGCAATGCCTTTCCCACCTGGCTCCTGGGGCTAATTCTTCTCTTTCACACACACCCCCACCAACTCTGCTGGAAGAGCTCTCCTCCCAGAGGTGGCCTCAAACCTCCACACCCCAATGCCTCACAGTGCTCTGTACACATCGTCATCACCCCAGTCCCATGAAAAGTGTCACAGCCCAGACTCTCAGCCCGGTCATCCCTGCACAGAAGGGTACGGGGTGGGGGTGGAGGGGGTCTGAAAGCTGGGATCAGGGACAGGCTGTGTGGGAGTCTCAGGAATGATCAGGGGAGAGAAAGCTCAAGGCCACGGGCTTGGCAATGCCAGATGGCCTTGCACACACAAGTCAGAAGAGATGACAGGACTCCAGAGGCAGGTGCCCTGTCCTCTCTGGAGACCAAGGGCACCTGGAGTGACACAAGGAAGTGACAGGAGGTAGAGAAGGCACAGGAATGGGTCAAGGAGGGAGGGACTCCTAAGCCCACCTCTGAAATGAGAAGTAGGATGTGCAGAGAAAAGACCCCACTCCATTTCTGGGCCCTGCCTCTCCAGGGAGAACCAGCCATGTTTCAGGTAATGTGAGGAGACAAAGGGGCCTCTGCACCAGAGGGGGTATTGCAGGCAAGAGCTTCTCTATGCAAAGAGAAAGGCTGCAGGCAGAGTGGAAAGGAAGGGGGGGCTTCCCAGGACTGAATATAAACGCATCCCTCTGTTGAGGCCAGCCCATGTGCTGACCATGGACAGCCACACAGCATAGTGTGTCCCTGTCCCACCATCCCCAGAAGCAGAGTGACCCACAGGAAGGGGGAAAAGGTCCAGGAAAAAGAGGGACAGAGAGATGGTCTGGACAGCTATCTTTAGGGCAGGGCTCATGAGCAACACTAATGACCAGGTGTCTGAAGCAAAGACCACAGTGGCCTCTGCTCAGTGGCAGAGGAACCCTGCAGGAATGAAGCCAACGCTGCAGACCAGCCTGCGGGCTGCACTGGGAGCCAGGAAGGGCCCATGCCAGCAGGGCAGGACAGCACTGCAGGCACGAGGAAAAAGGGGAGGGAGCATGACCATCAGGACTGGCCCTACTCTGCATGTGCCCATTCCCTCAGAAGCTGGGGCAGCAAGCCAGCCACAAGCCCAATTTCAAGAAACAGCTATTTCTAACTGTAAGTATCACAAGTCTTATAAATTCAGAATTTATATGCAATGCTTGCTTCCTATCTCCCAGCACAAAAACCTGTGCAGACTGAGTCACAAAATGCAAAGATTTAAGTGGGTAAAAATAATAAAACATAAACTGAGTATGACAGAAACCTCAGGGAGTGGTGCGAGATTAGGTACTTTCGATCGTATGGGGAATGAAAATGTCTTGAAGCTGAGTGGGCATTCACTGTATTGTTCTTCCTATGGCTTTTCATATAAAGTCACCTAATTAATGCTTCTGTTAAAATAAAGGACATTCAAAAATCACTATTTGTTATTATATTTTCACTTATCTTTTTTATTTTTTCAAAAAGCAATATAATTAAAAATTGCTTAAAGCTTGGATAAGAAGCCCTGTGTTTCCTTTAAATGGGAGGATATGTACCTGTCATCTTGGATTACACACCTGGATGTCAAGCACACTTGCCCACTGTCGGCGCTGACTTGCTGGTTGCTGGCATCTATCCCGTGACAGGTCCACTGAGGGGACAACTCCATTCAGACAGAAGTGACAGGTGGTGGGGCCACCTCTCAGCTGCCCATTTACTATCTTCCAGGAGAGCCAGTTACACCCATCTAGTGGTGCCCACCTTTCATTCTTAACCCCCCACCAGCCTTCCAGGATTTCAGGGCCCCCACCTCCTGGACCAGGCATGACTGACCCTTGACATCCATCAAGGCCCTCATGTGACACACACTAATACATTAAACTACATCTGGCCAAGATGGTCATAAGCAGCTATTTTACCTGCTGTCCCTCTGGGAACTGATTTTACCTAGACCTCCAAAGTCTTAGCCCAAAAATGTGATAATGTTGGAGGTACAGGCATAAAGGCAGGGAGCAAAAGGACCAGAATACAGGGCCCTGTACCACCTGCCCTGCCACCTTCTTTTACATGGAGCTCACCTCTGTTATTCAAACTTCTCAAGTTCTTGAAGTGCACAGTGTTGAGCTATTAAGACAGGAAAGGATATCACACAAACCAATGTGGCCATGGCAGACTGGCAATAATGGGAGAGGAAAGGCAAAGTTCTGCTGATGAGCCATCCACCTGGGAACAGAAAGCCCAGTGGGACTCTGGGGGGCGGGGGCTAAGGACGCTATGGTCACTCAGGTCCAGCCAAGCATCGCTCACAGGCCACAGCTGCTTCCCTCAGCTTCCAGAGATTCTGCGAGGCCCAGTCTACCAGGCAGCACACCCAAATGATCTCCTTACAAGCCTGTTCACTTACAATGGATCACCTGAAGACACAAGAAAGCCTGCCCATAAATCTGCTGAGCCTCAATGCAGGAAGACCATTTCACATGGAGAACTGGCATAAAATTGCACAGGGAATTGTATCACTAAGTCTTATAACTTAAGTCACTTTCAGCAGGTAAAACAAATGCCAATCTTAAGCCAAGTGCAGCTCTGTAAAGACACCAGCACCCTTGCCAGGCCACAGGATTATCCAGCAGCCACTGGTGATCAGAGTAAGTGTTGTGAACAGGTGAGGGTTCCAGCTGCCAAGAACAGCACACTCAAACAAGCCAAGTGACCGAGCTGGTACGGGCACATAAAAATGCTTCGAGGCGTGGGAAAGACACACAGCTGCTTTCTCGCCAGAGCATCGGCAGAGGAAGATGTCTTTGGCCCACTCAGAGTCACACCATGTCCACAAATGCTCTTCCCCCGGCTCCAGTCCAGCACCCCCAGCCTCTCTGTGGGGCAAGGGTTAACACTGGGGGACACTCAGCAGCACCCAGGACTCAGAACTAAAGCATCAGATGCAGGAAAATTTTATGGGTGCTCTGGTTAAATTTTGTTTGTTGGAACCCACACCTCCAAAGAGTTTTAGAATTGAAATGTAACCAATTAACCCAAGGTTAACTCCCAGGCCCTCCTTTCATCTCTTTGGGCCTAGTCTCTTCAGCTCATTGATGGGGTGCCGCCTGCTACAGAGGTGGCTGTCAGGGCTCCCCTCACAGCTGCGGCTGGACCAGCACGGGAGGATGGGGCACATGTCCCACCACTTCTCACTCTGTGGCTGGAAGAGTTGAAGGCTCGTGAAGGCCCCACCTGCCTGCTCACCCTCCATAAGCCTGAGCAAAGGAATCTGGCTTGGGAGCAGCACACGGGCTCCAAGGGCCACAGATGGCAACAAGGCAGGCTGGCTGAAGACTCGGTGCCCTGGAGAGCCTGAGGCTGCCAGCCACCTGGGGGGCCGCAGACGGGGCGACCTGCCTGGAGGGGCGACTGGCCAGGAGGGAGGAACCATGTGTGCCAACACACAGGACCTGGCTGGCCACCTTGGCCACTTACTATCCATGAGGAGAGCCCACCAAGGCCTGGGACCCCATGAGAGGGCAGAGAGCCAAAGGCCAGGGAGCCCAGACTCAGTCCCCGCTCTCTGGAATGGAAAGTGCAGAGAGTGCATCAGCAATGAGGTTCCTCAAGTAAAATTATGACAGTCCTTTCCACAGCAAAAACTACACTGAGCAGAGAGAACACATGCGGGACACTAGATAAAACCTGGGCAAGTTGACCTCTCTTGACCTCTCTCTGAGCTTCCCTTCCATCCTCTGCAACTGGAAATGAATAACAACTACCTCATCAGGTAGCTGGGGAGTCATCTACTAGCCCCTGAGAAACACCAGGCATGATGCCCAGCATGTGAGCCAGCCTGGGGGAGGTTCTCCACCTGCCCAAGACAGTGAGAGAACCAGACCCCACCAGGGGCTCCAGCAGGGACCCTGCAGAAAAGAAAGGAAAGCTTTCTGCTTCAGCAGAGGCGAAAGGATGAGCCCAGAGGGAGGGTGCCAGCACGGCCGGGAGGCAGGGGGCAGGGAGGTCGGAAGGTCAGCTCCAGCTGAAGACCAACCTCAGGCAAGGGTCCCTGGAGGTAGCTCCCTGCCCAACCCAGACAGCCAGCCAGGAACCAAGAAGACTGGGTGGGGTTCAGCTTTCCTTGTAAGTGACCTCCTTTGGGGAAGAGCCGAGGGGAACAAGTCTGTTGTTATCCTTTGTACCCCGAATTTCATTTGCAACTGTCATTTCAGAAAAGCTGGCACATGACAGATGTTTTATGTATCAGACCAGGTAAAGCAACTAGGACTTCATCCTCACACACCGTGCATGTGACTTGCTGCCAGTCAGCCACACAAGCAGTGTGGATTACACACTACAAGTGGGTTCTGTGCCTCCTGGCACACTTGAGAAGATCCTGACATAGCACATACTGTCAATTCATAAACAGCAGGGTCACAGCTCTGGTCCCCAGTGCTGACACAAACTGGCTCAGACATGTGATCCCCACGCAGAGATGCCACCAACCAGACTACTCACTCAGCTCTGAGGCCTCTGTAAACCAGAACCGGCACATACCTGTTCTGGTGAAAACAGCTGGTCTCCTGGCTTTGGAGGCACCTTGTTAACCTCATCACATACACGGGAGTCCTGCCCAGGGCACAGCAGATTGCGGCCCCTATCAGAACTGCTGCCAGTTAGAGCGGGCACAGGAACCCCTCCCCACACTCCTAGAATTAGAGGTGCTATCAATTAGCACTAAGAGAAGCAGCCCAGTTTGGGGAAGGTGGTATCTTGAGTGGAGGCGGATCAGCAGCCCTCCCCACCAGCCCTCCCCTACTGGGGCAGGGACTCTCTTCAAGCCACAGCCACAAAGGCAGAAAGAAAGCCCACCCCGGCAGGGCTGTGGCTGGCCCTCTGCACTGGGTTCTAACTGCAGCACAGCTGGACTGAAGGGAGGCTCTCAAAGGCCTAGTCCCTGAGGCCCTCAGGCTCTAGGGCAAGTGACCTGGTCCTGGGATCAGCAGATGTGGTAAGAGCTCTCCCAGGATGTGCGGGAGTCCCAGGACAGGGAGCAGGAGAAGGAGCCTCACCAAGCCCAGGGTGTGTGCTCAGGCCACCTGAGGCTGTCTTCTCAGGCAGCTGAGGACACTGACTTAACCACAGTGTGCCCAAGGCGAGAAAGGGAAACACCCTCAAATTAAAAGGTACACCCTACTTTAGCTTTAAACACACATCTCTCTCACAGAGAGTACCGTCCAAAATAGCATACCTATTTTAGGGAGATCACAGATCCCAAACAGGCCACAAAATAGACCCCAAGTTTGGAAAATCAGGACTGCATAAAACAGCTGGTCAGAGGCCACATGGTGTGTAGACGACGTTCACCAAACTCCCCACTCCAGCCCCATTTTAAGGAGAAGGGCACTGAGGCCCCAAGAGCTCACATGGCTGTTTGAGCCCTCCACACTAGAATTCTGTCCTCCACCTCTGATCTCTCCTACGAGGCTCTCCTCCCACAGCAGGGCTCAGGTCCTCAGCCTCTCTTCCTCATCCTCCGTGGGCTCCGTGGCAGGGTGAGTGGGCATAAGCAGGGAGAGGTGCGGGTTGTGGGGCGAAAGCTCCCAATCCTCAGACCCCTAACCTCTGGGCTGAGGAAGGGCAGTCACTAACAGGGTCTCATGACAGAAGGGCAGTTCCCACAACACCAACAATGTGTCTGGGGGACACAGGGCAGGGAGACATGATCGCCAAGATAGAGTCCTTGGTTAATCCTGTCATTATGCTATGGTTTGGGGCCACCACCTTTCAGTACCTCAGAGAAAAGCTGCCGAAAAGATGCCCCTAGAATTTGGAGCAGTCACTTGGTGAGAACTGGGCTGCTGCTGAGGTCACAACTTCCCCAACCCAGGCAGGATGACCAGCCACTCTATCTGCTCAGGACTGAAGGCCAGGGGTGAATGGAACACTGCAGGGAGGGGGCAGCAGGGGTGCAGTCCAGCACCCCCGTCCTCTCAGCTAGGTGCACAGCCTACAGATCATCTGTGTTCTAGGTCACTAACAGCCAGGGGAAGCTCGCCTTACCATCTGCTCCTCAGTTTCCCATTCTGAAATGGGCGTAACAAGCATCTACATGGATGGGCTGTCACCAGGACTGGATGTCATCCTGTCAACTGTACCCGCTACTCAGAACTGCCAGTGTTTGCTGCCATTACTATCAGTACTACAAGGCCACCTGGCTCTCCCGAGCCCCAGGGACTCTCCTTTCCATTCAGAAACCAGGGTTCTGGGGTGCTCAGGCCATGCTACTGGATCAAGGGGCAGTGGGGAAGGGGCTGTGAGGACCCAGAGAACACAGGAAACTTACAACAGGAAGTTAAGGCCTTGATAAAGGCCAATAAACCTATTAAAAGTACCCATTAAATACCTCGCTGGGAAAAGAATAGGCCAGAGGGCCCTATGAGAATTTCTGGAAGACAGGAAGGGAGGTAAGGCAACAGTGACCGTTCTGGTGATGGTGCCTGAGGGAAACCACCCAGGTGAGCAGGAATTCGGAGGAAGGTGGGCCCCTCCCCTCTGGAGCAGGGAGAGGTCTGCGCGAAGCCCACCATGGAACCCACGCTCAGCAGCGCTCCTCCTGCAGCAGTGCCCCCACACTCAGGGCTAGGGGCCAGAGGAGGCTCATCCCCCAGACCCAGGGTACAGCCTGGCTGCACAGAGTCCCTGTTCTGAGGTGCTCCTGGGCCCAAAGCCCCCTGAGGGCAGGCAAGGAGGGCAATCTCCACTCGGGTGGAGCTGGGTTCAGCCTGACTGAGAATCCAGTCACACCCTGCTTTACACAGAGAACCTTAGAGTCAGTGCACTTGGCACTGGTGTGTGTGTTCCACCAATCCCTGGCCAGAAACCTGGGCTACCTACACTGAATAAGCAAAATTCAAATTCTAGGAACAAGCCAAACTCAAAATTTTTTAAGTTTCTACAATCTCAATAGAAAACAAAAGTTTCTTACAATATGAATCTTCATTATCGTATGTACCCATTCTAATTAAATTCTTTAAAAAGTTTTGAGATTAAAGAAAAAAATTTCAGGAGGCAAGTCTGATTCATTTTATTAAGGAGAGAAATCTGGGCAAAATCTCATCGCAAAGAAGGATCATTACCACAAAGCTATTTGGAGTTGATTTTAGTAAGATTCTGCCATCAAGTCCTGACTACCTGTGGGTAGACTAAACATTCATGGATTAGCCTTGGTAAACAATGAGAAGGTAATGCATTTGAGGGAAAACAAACAAACATTTTAACTGCACTCCACACTGTTATTTGGGATGACTGGTAACCAAGGAGGGCACACAGGACCCCCCCATTAGGCAGCCCTTCCCCACCATGGGGGGCACTACTCCCCAAACCCCTACCCAGGTAAGAAAAACGGAGAAAGAAGTGCTGCTGAACTCCACCCCACCTCACACAGCCCTGTCCACAGCCAAGGACAAGCCACCTCCACCACCTGAGGTCAGGCGATGTAATACTGATAAAGTATAAAAACAGCATTTCTAAGTTCAATGTTCTTCTAGATTTTACATGTAATTTTAACCAGATTAAACTCATTTTGTACTACATTTTGACTCCTTTGTGTTGTCCATGGTTTTACTTTTTTATCCAAGACCTAGCCTCCCTCTGACCTCAACTGTCTTCCTGGTTGATCAAGAGTTGAGTTTAAATAGCTGGGAGAGAGAGGATTTCAGGACTTGAACCACAGCCCATGGGGCTTGAGAAGGTTCTCTGTAACCCGGAAATCTGACAGGCTACCTCCTTTGTTTAAATTCTTCCCCGACTTTCTCAGCACAAACAGGATGCAGACCGAAGTCCGTCACCCAGCATGGACCTGCTGGCCCACCTCCCTTGCCCAAGCTTACCACGGCCACAGGCTATTTCTTCAAGGCTCTCATGTGTTCCCCCTGCATACTCTGCTCAAGCTACCCCTTCCGCCTGGAATGCCCTTCCTCTTCTTATCCTCGTGTGCTTCAGTGACAATTTCTACTCATGCTTCATGACCAATTTAAACAGCAAGTCCTCTGTGAAGCTCCTTTCACATCCAGGCAGAAATAAATGCTCTCAGCTCTACATGACACAACCCTCTATAGCCACAGAGAAAAAAACCTTCACTACACTGTAAATCCTCATTTCCCCTGAGCTCCTTAAGGGAAGGGACAGAGTTATCTTCATCTTTAACCCTTTAGTCCTGAGCACAAAGCTGACCCAATTTTGGAGCCCCAAACAAGCTTTTATTAAGTGATTAAATGACAGGAAGACATAAATTTTGTATCCTCAATGCCCCAGATGCGTTCAGCGCATAAGAAAAATTATGTGGAAATACTTATCAATGAAATAGATGTTTTATGAAAATGCCATGACTATAAAATAATGAAACTGATTTCCCTGCCCCTCACTGAGGCTGATGCGTGTGACAATGTGCACAGAAAGGGTGAACTCTAAGGGTGATGATGGCAGCCTGGCTGAAGTGGGTCTGCAGCCTCCCAGGACCTCATGGAATATAAGAAGGGCAAGACCTGGGGTCTGGATTCTGGTCTGAATCTTGTCTGTCCCTCAGCCGCCAGGAGATGCTGTGCAGGCCAGATATCCACTCTGGCCCTCATCATGATGTCTGTTGGGTGAGGAGTCATCTAGCACCAGTCAGGGCTCATTTCACCCAAGGGCTCTTGAGAGCACAGAGCAGAGAGATCTCTAAGGCATTTCCATGTTACAAAGAACACACCAAAAACCTCCAACTCCAACTACTTTGGAGGGCATCCCTTGTATAGGAGTCCTACTTAAAAATACAAAGCCTTCTCTCTCACTTACCAACTTTACATTTCCCTGTATGGCCCCGGAGGATGACTGGTTAGCCAGAGACGGGTAAGATTCCTCAAGGGAGGAACAACCTTAGTCGCAGGGGGGCCATCAGGTGAGAATTTGGGGATCAACAGAGGTGAGGCTTAGAACCTCACCCCCCGTTTTGAGAGAAATCTTCTGCATCCATGGATGTTTTATTGCCCTTGTCTAGCTTGGATTAACACATAGTCTACAGGCACACACCTGATCATCTACATTTGCTCTCTTACAACACTAAACTATGTTTTCTACCTTTATCTTGCATCTACCTACCACTTCAGCATTTTATTTAAAAAAATAATAATAATAATAAAGGGAGAAATGTGGGATTCACATATAAATCAAGCATAAAAATCAAATGAATATTCATATTTGACCTGACTGTTTATAGTTCATAATGAGTGATCAAAACCGAAAGTTTTTGTGATGACTGCCCTTGTACTGTTCACCATGTAAGAACTTATTCACTATGTAAGAATTTGTTCACCATGTAAGAACTTGTTTGTTATGCTTCAGAAGATTGGAGACTGATGAGAATTAGGCTGGGGGTGGATTAATGATTGTGCATTGAGCATTGAGTCCCCTATACAGAATTTTATTGTTGTTAACAACCATTTGATCAATAAATATGAGATGCCCTCTCAAAAAAAAAAAAAATACAAAGCCTTCCCCACACCCCGCCAAGCCCCCAGAAAGATGGGAGGCAGCCCTCCCTTCACCTGTTGCACCCCAGCAGGCTGATCCTAAGGCTCTCAAGGTGATATGAGATCCTATTAATACCCAAAGGGAAATAAAGGGAGACTGAAACATAACTGGGGGTGATTTCATAACCCTGTATGTAAGGCTTTCCAAACAAGCTTAGTTCAACAACTGCACACTTTAGAAGGAAGAGGATAGAGAAACACACGTGGCTGCACACGCCAGACTGCCTCCAGGATGTGGCTCCTGGCCCCCTGATTGCCTCTGGAGTGGGGAGCTGGAAGAAAAGATATGAGCCATGCTTTTTCTCTCTAAACTGTTTTTTCAATTTTTGAATGACATCACAGGTAAGTAATCCTCCTAATATGTAACTATGTAAGGCATATAATAGCTTCAAACTAGTTTTGAAAGTGTCCCACAGTTAATGAACTGTATTTTTCCCAATCACATGTATAAGTCTCAGACATGTTTTCATTCAACTCCCTGAGGAAGTGGCAATTCAGGATAACTTAAGGCCCAAATCAGCTTTTAAATGCTGAATGACTGTGGGCAGGCATTTAAAGTGCAGCTCCAAGCTCTGAGAAGTAAACTCCATGCCCCTGTCCCCAGGGGCCGCTGGACTGGACAGAGGATGGGCAAAAAGCACCCTGACATTGTGCAAACAGGAGCTAGCACACCTCCAGCTCCCAGATGGACATATAAAGCAAGAATGAGTGGACACTCACAGGGAAGGTGGGACAGTCAGTAGGCCAGCAGTAGAGGCATTCCAGCCTACAAGGTAGCACAGGCACCCACCGACTCACCAAGGCTCCAGACACAGAAGTCAGCCCTGTGGCCACTGGCCAGCCAAGATGAGATCACTGCAGGGTCCCTAATGTGGCCCATCATGGCCAGTGCCAGGGTGCACGGAGTCGGGGTAGGGGGCTGACAGGCAGCCTCTCTGCACCACACCTACAATGCCCCCCTTCATCTCGCTCCATGGCCGGCAGAGTAGCTCAGCTTAGCAGAAAGGAGCGCCTCATGGGGAGAGGGAGGCCAGGAACCTGGGCTTGAGAACCAGCTGCAGCCCTGGCTAGGCTGCCAGCCTCTGGGCAAGCAGTTGCCCTGCAGTTGCCCTTTCTAGCCCTCAGGTTTCCTCTCCTGTAACAGGAGTACCTCAAAGCACTAATCACTTGCCTCACCCTGCAGATGCCTTACGCAGAGGACTCATGGATTCCAAGGCCCACCACAACCATCAGTGAAGCATGAGCCAGAGCTGGGGGAGGTAACACAGAAGTCTGGCCTCTCCCTCAGGAAGTCACCATTCACAGGGCACGCTTACATGTAAGAAATGGATACATGAGGGAGAAGGCACTTCAGCAAAGCAGCTGGAGAAAGGACAGACGTCTGCATCTGGCCACTGTGCAAGATGGGCCTGGTTCTTTGGACACTTGCCACAGTGCTTGTCTCTCTGATTTAGTGTCAGCTTCTCCATTGGGCTGAGCTTTCCAAAGGAGCTTTACTCCATTCTCATCCTCCAATAGTACCCAGAGGTGCTGGGGCAGGGCCTGGCACCCGGGACAGTAGTGAGGACCAGTGGGAGGAATCACCTGTATATGTTCACACCACTGACCTTCCCACTCTGGACATGCTTTGAGGGAACTGTCAAGGGTGCTGGAGTCCAGTCCAGCCGTGTATCTGGCACCCTTGTCCCCTCACCAAGGACCCCACCTACAGCCCATGTTCACCACCTGCTCTCTGCAGGGTCCAGGAGAAACAGAAAGGGCCCTGGCATGGGAGAGGAAGAGGAAATGGAACCACACAGGAGATCAACAGAGGGGCCCTGCTGGCGCGGACCACAGCCCCATCGGTACCCCTGGTTCCCAGATACTCCTGGTGAGGCCCAGAAAGAGGGACAAGCATAGGTGGTCCTCAGATACAAGCCTAGCCCCCACGCCACAGCCAGCGCTCCCCACCCTCCATCCAGTGCCTTTCAAGTCACCAAGATGGTTCCTGCTTAAATCAGCCCATACCTGGTCTGGACCCTCTGGCACAATGTGCCTGGTCCTGGGTGGAATCCCAGCTCTCTAACCTGACTTTAGCCATGCTGTGGGTTCCTGGACACTTTTGGGAATGAGGGGGCTGCAGCAAATCTACTAAAAGGGCCAACAACATCTTGAGGAGCTCCAACATTTATGGGAATTTTTTTCAAACTTGGGGACCTCTGGACCTCTTGGGGGACCTCTCAGATCTGTTCTCCACTTGTCAAACAAACACTGAGGTTCTGTCCCTGGTTCCCAAAATCTCAAACTGAGGCTTTTAGCCTCTGAGAAGCAGATTCACAGACCTTATGTTCAAAATCACTTCATCTTCACCCACAAGAGTTTAAACTTCTCAGATGACCTAACAGAGATAAGATACCATAGAAATCTTAAGCGTAAGTTTAAAAAAAAAAATAGACCCACCTGTTATATATTTTGGTTCTACATTTCCCCCTGATAGCTTAGCCAAATATAAAGGGAAAAAATTTTTTCAAAATTCAAATATATTTTTATATTTTAATATATATTGAATACATATATTGAATATATCCCTTACGTGGAATGACTATAAAATAATGAAACAGTGTTTCTCACAGGACATGGTTCATGCTGGCTGCCCACAGTGGAGCCAGAGGCACACAACATCTTATGCCCACAGCTAAAACGGTTTTAATGTGATCTCAAATCAAAGATATGCTCAAATCATTCTGGCTTCTGAGACTGCAGATCGAGTGGGTTGCAGCATAAATGAAACCCATGTTCAAAGGTGGCCAGTGAAGGCTTCTCAGGAAATACCTTTCAACTCCTCCTGCAGCACAGCCCCAAATCACACTTGATGAGAGGCAGCCCGGGGAAGTGACTACCCAACTCACCATTCCATCCTTAGTCCTGGAATCATATTTCTTCCCCTTCCTGCTCTCTAAGTGCCTGGTCATGAAGGGAGAAACACCCCACCAACCATCCCTGCATGGGGCTCCAATTCCAGCCATGACTCCTGATGTTGGGGGCGGGCAGGGCTGTCCACTAAGGGACACACACTCGCCCAGGCATGCCCTCGGCTCCCTTAGAGCTCCAGCCAGCAGCAGGCGGGCCTCACCCCACCCCTCCCCTCCATGCAGTAGGGGCTAGCAGGCACACAAGGCTCCAGTCAGGGGCTGCTGCCAGGAAGTACTGGAGATGGGGGGTCATGAGGTCAGGAGGCACACCTGCTTCTTCAGCCTCGACAAGGCAGCTCTCCCCACCCACACCGCCCAGTCCAGAGGATGTGACAAAGAATAAAGTAGGACTGTGAACACTGAAGAAGTGAAAAGGAGAAGACAAAGTAAAAAGAAAAGGCTGGAGAAAGCCTCTGGGGAAGCCACATACCCTGTGTGTGGTAGCTGGTATGATACAGACCCTGCCAGCTGGGTTAACACCTCACAGCCTCAGCCCACATCTTCCCTCTTTATATGTCTATGAGGTACATGATTGTGATAAATGTCATTAATAAGGCTTTGTGACTATAAATCCTAAGCTCTTAATGAAAAATAAAGTGGCCTTTGTCATCAAGAAGAAAGCAGGGCTTCCCTGCAGCTGCCCCTCCCCATCACCATGCAAGACACTCGGCTGTGGGATGCACCCAGCCACCCACAGGATGCCTGCTACAAATGCAGCCCCACCCTGTTGCAGGGGATCTGGAAACAGCTGCCTGGGTGTTGGCCTCCTGTGGGTCCCATCCTGTGCCAATGTCACAGCTCTAAAGCACCCAGGGAGAGTGCTCAAGCCATGGTGGCTGAGACTCTGGGGAAAGCTAGGGAGGTGCAGGGGACTCACAGTTTTAAATACATTGTCAGGCTGGGCCTTACTAAGAAGGCAACATTCAAGGAAGGATCCAAAGAAGCTATGGGAGCAAGAAAGCATGTGGGTATCTGAGGGAAAGATGCCAGGCAGAAGGGCAAGCCAGGCAAACAGCCAGAAGCCAGAGGAGAGCTGAGACAGTTGCAATCCGGGGCCTGAGGATGTCGGCTTTACATGCATGAGAAGCCTCTGGAAGGTTTTGGGCAGAGTGAGCTGGTCTGACTCTGCTCTGAGAAGCAACTCTGGCTACTTGGCTAGAAACAGTGACAGGGAAAGGGCCGCAACAGGGAGGGCAGGCACTCGGCAAGCAGTGTACCCACAAGGGTAAAGGGCAAACGCAGAGAGGAGCCGTGCATGCTCTGAAGGCAGAGTCCACAAGTCTTCTGGCAGGGACCACTTGGAAGGGAGAGTTGTCAAGGTTGAACCCGAGGTTCCACTGGCCATCTGAGCAACAGGAGTATGTGATCAGCTGAAGCAAGGGAGGAGAAGAGGGTGACGGATGCAAGCTGTGTTCTGGGTTTGGGCATGTGCACTTGGGATGCTTACTGCCAGGAGGGCAGCGGACAGGAGGCAGAGGCCAGGGGAGAGGTGTGGCCTGCAGCAGTGTACTCAGGAGCAGGCAGTCTATAAGCGGTGAGGAAAGCAGCAGATGACACCACCAAAGAAGGGGGCACGAAGAGACAAGGTCCAGGACTGGGCCCCGGCAATACTGGGGAGTGGAGGCGAAACCCAAGGAGACGAAGTGACAGAGGAGGGCTATCCAAGCGAGGGTCCTGGGAGCTGAGGGGAGAGGGTTTCAAGGGTGCGGGCTTGATGAAATAATGCTGACAGCCACCTCCAGTGGCACGGGGTGGGTGTAGTGCAGAGAGGCTGGCCTAGAAGGCCGAGCAAATGTTGCTCATGCTGGTCAGTGGTCTACAGACGTGTTCTCCATGTTGCTTGTTTTCTCAGTAAATTGGAAGCAAGGCCAACAATGGAGAGGGGGGGAGGGGTGTGGGGGAACAAGGGGTGCTGGAGGTTTGAGAAGAGAGTTTGAAACAACAGTCTAGGGGAGGATCAGCCAAATTCTGCCTACCATTTGTTTTTGTAAAATAAAGTTTTAACGGAACACAGCCATCTCCGTTGTTTACCTATTGCCTACGAAGGCTTCGTTCTAGGATAGCAGAGTTGAATAGTGCTGCGACAGCCTGCATGGCCCACAAAACCTAAAATATTAACTATCTGGCCCTTTACTGAAAAAGCCGGCTGGCCCCTGGTTCCTAGTAGGGAACTATGTTCTGAGGGCCAAGGGTCCCAACCTTGCTCTGCAGTCGTGATTTAGAAAGACCCATCCACGTGACTGTGTGCTCCTCTAGCTACACAGCACTGCATCAAGACACAGCTATAACCAGGGCCGTGGTTTTACCAAGTAAGATTTGGCCTCCTCACCCCTCTGCCACCTGCTCTTTACTAACAGTGATAACCAGCCATGACTGCCACAGAGCATCCCCAGTGGCCAGCAGAATACACTGCACCTCTGCCATCACCTCATTTCATCTTCCCAGCCTCTGAGGCATGGAGGGGTCAGAGGCCCAGCATTCAAAAGACCAGCTCAATTAGCTATGTGGGGATTCAAAACAGGTGGGTCTAGTTCAGAAGTACTATCCTGAACCTGCAGGGCCCAGCACTCTCTACCCCAAGCACACCTCAGAACCACCTAATGGAAAAGGTGGCAAATGGCAATGCTGGCCCCACCCCCACATTATTTTATTGGCCTCAAGTGCAGAGTATAAGGGTGGAAAGCAGACTTCCATGTTTTCCAAAAGCTCCCCAATGGTTCTACTGTGCCTCCAGGGTGGAGAAAGCTACCACCCCACTCTCCTTTCCTACTCCACCCACAAGAGTGCCTTTCCCAACTGTCCACATTCATTCTGCTGTGGCTGTCTCCTTCTCTGCTGTCCAAGCCTCCCAAGCTGGGGATTCCAAATAACCAGGGTCCTTATGAGCACAGGAAGGGTTCTATACTTCAATCCTTCAGTATCCAAAGCATGTATGGTTTCTCCCTCATAAACGGAGGTCTCACTGGGTTCAGGATCAAGACCATCAAAAAAGAAATGCTACAGGTCTTAGGATCAGAAATGTCACCCTCCAGCTTCACTACACAGTACTGACTCTGGTTAGGCTGTATTCCCCTTCCTTTGGACACAGGCAGTGCAGTTCTGGGAAAGAGCCAGGCCCTGGGCAAGTCAAGAAACCAGAGATATCAGTAGCCTGAGGCCAGTTCATGCGGCCAGCTAGTAAAAGAGCACACCAGCTAGATTCTAGGGAAATCAGCTGATGGCAAAATACGTTAAGCAAAAGCAAACCAGCTAGATCCTAGATGGGAAGTAAAGGTAACCCACAGTTACCCAATTGTTCATTTTATACTCATTAACATATTAAACATCACACCCCTTGGGACCATGACAGTTCCAGGCTGACCATATCAGGGCAAAAAGAGGGCATAGCCCCTAACCCTCCCTGTTTGGAGAAAACCCCACCTATCCTGATGAATATGCCATCCCCTGCTTAAACTCAAGCTGTAAAACCACCCACCCTGCCCTTCACCATGCTGCTCACCTCTCAAGCAGGCCTGCACTGCCTCTCTGAGTGTGAACTTTCACTATAATAAACTTCCCTTTGCCTACACCTGCTCCACTTGCCCCATCTACTTGTGAATTCTTTCTCCACAACAGTGAAGAACCCTCTCCTGGGTTGAGGTCTCACCTAGTGCACAGGGAGACCTCCCAGGACGGGACTGCCCAACAACACTTCTTTTATTACTCCTCCCTGATGCCACCTTTAAATTTTCTGTCTTCTTTCCTGAGACATCTTTTTACCAAGACATCAAAATTGAGATGTCTAAGGCTCTCACCTTCTTACTGTAAAACCTCAAACTTTTACCCTGACTCTACTTTCTTAGGAGTTACTACATGTTAAATTCATTCGCAGTTTCATTGCTTTGGGAAGTAAACCTGTCACTGTCACTGAGAAACTCCACAAAGGTGAGGCCGAACTGAAGTGCAGCTCGACCAATAAGCTGCATGCCAAAAGACCATTTATCATGGAACCTGGAGAGTATTTCTTTTCATATAAAATTACCATTAAGATGGCATTTAAGTTTCCAAGCTAATAGGCAAATGCCTATTTAACTCATTTGTTCTTTTGTTGATTTAAAATAAGGAAAATGTTATAATACAAGAAAAATCAGGTGTGGGTTTGTAGTCTGTATATATATAAGAAAGTCAGTATGTGTGTAGAGGTACATGCAAAAATTATGTTACTTAAAGGAAAGGAGCTTTACATCAGGGACACAGACAGCCAGTCATGGGGCTGAGAAGAGGGGTGGGCAACACTGATGGCGCTGGGCCTCCCGGGACAATGACACTGCTGCCAGGTTCTCGGTCTTAACTGGTAACACAGGAGAAGGGAAGGAGAAAGGAGGTAAAGGTGTTGAGATCGGGTAACAGAGTGGTGACAGTATACAGACAAGGGGAGGGGATGCTCAGATCTCAGGAGAAAATGAAGCAACTCCTCTCCCTTGCTCTCCTCTAGGAACATCAGGGTTCAGAAGCCTGTCACTCAGTGACTGCCAGAACACACACAAGCATAAGACAAATATTTAAAAGAGAGACAGACATGGAAATAAAACTGTGGGTCCCCAACAAAAAGCACACAGGTATTATCACATGTTGGCAACCCCATCGTCACTCTGGTGCATTTGGTGGCTGGTGTCTCACTGGCAAGGCCGACCTGGCGTAACTGTGAGTGAGTGGCTTTACGGACAGAAAGGCCTGTGAATCCCACTCTGCTACTGACCCCTGGTAAAATGGGAGGACAGACACGGATCATTCAGCTGTTCAGAGAATTAAGGAAGCGGTGAGCACTGAGGAAGAGGCCAGCAACTCCCAAGAACTCAGCAAGGCTCCCCATGTGCTGGTGGCTCATTTCAACCGAGGACAGGCAGTGTGTGTCATTCCTCCTGAGACAACAGGCCCTGGTGCTTAGTGAGTGATCAATAGGCTTAGCTTAAGGATCTAACCAAGGAAAGGTCCCTTCCTAAGCAGCTGGGGGACAGATGGAAGCAAGACTTAAGGCAGACAGAGAGGAGACCGAGCAAGGTGGGCAGGGACAGGCCTCAGCATGGAGCCAGAAAATCAGAGCCCGCAGGTAAAGCTGCTCTTGCTGAGTACTGGGCAGAAGTCAGGTCCACAACAGGAGGGGAAACCACAGACCTCGACCCACGTGGGGCTCAGCAGAGAGAGGAGGTAGGAAGCAGGCTCCACTTTCTGGGGAAGAAGATAATGGCCTAGCTGGTTACCAAGGACCTACGACCACAACTGAGGAGAGTGAGAGAAGAATGAGCTGAAGATATGAACAGATTGGGAACATGGACTACCATGAATTTTCATCATGTTACTTATAACAACACATAAACATAAATTAGTATGTGTATATGCCTACATATTCATATTCACATTCATATCAAAGAGAACTTCTCTCAGTCCACCACTGTGGACTGACATTTCACATGTCTGTCCTCTGCTCCCATCTCAGGGCAGAAAAGGTATGTTGCTTGATGCCCTTTTCCCTTCTGGCTGCCAAGTGCTGTCGAATCAATGAGCCAACTATCCACACACACACATCCCAGGACACTGCTTCCTTCAGCTATTGGCACAAGACATCCTAGTCATCACCTGGCCTGGCTCATATGACTTCTCCTTGGCTGGGACCAGGTACTCACCATGAACACAGACCACACACAAAGACCCTTGCTGGGCCCTTTCACCTCCGTGAAACCATCTAATTTTCAGCAGGGTGCACAGATGAGGAGCAGGAGGCTACCCAATGCTACTACCTGGCCACAGTGAAGTGAATTCACTCATTCAACAAACTTGTTTTTACCAAGGTGCCATGAGGCCTGTCCTCAAAGCTCTTTTTTTTTTTAAACCAATATAGTGACACAGGAAAATGACAAGGGCTTATCTGTTCATCAAGTGCATGTCCAGCAACATCATAAAAGGCTCCTATTGCACAGTCCAGGAGGATGGAGAATTGCTAGCCTTCTGAAGCTTTGGCCTCCTTGTTAGGCCCATTGTCTGTCCTCATAAGGCTGCTAGGACATGTGACAGGCCACAACAACAGCCCCACAAAACATGTGCACATTCTAATCCCTGGAACCTGTGAATGGTACTTACAAGGCACAGGCTTGGCAGATGGGATTTAGGTGAGGATCTTGAGGTAGGGAGATTTTCCTGGATTTTATGTGCGGCCCTAAAGCCACTCCTAAGTGTACTTACAAGGAGGAGACTAAGGGAGATTTCAGACAGAAGAGAAGACCATGGGACAAAGCAGAGGGAAGCAGACTCACAGCAAAGATGCTACACAGCCAGCAGGGAAGGTGGCTAAGGGGGCCACGAGCCAAGGAATGCCAGTAGTTGCCAAAAGCTGGACAAAGCTAGGCCTGAATTCTCCCCTATGGCTACTGGAGGGGGCATGGCCCAGCTGATGTCTTGATTTAGGCCAATGATACTTATCTTCAACTTCTAGCCTCTAGAACTGTGAGAAAATAACTTTCTGTTGTTTTAAGCCACTGAGACCGTAAGCATTTGTTACGGCAGTCCTGGGAAACTAATATAGGGGATGAAATGGGAAGTGCATGGGAAACAATCAGCATGGGGCCTGGCCCACAGTAGGAATTCAAGAAATTTCAATCAGTGAAGGGTAGTTCCTGACACTCTCCCTGGACTATAAGCCAGTCCTTGCAAGCTATGAGAAGAGCTATATAGCCTTATGCTGTAATTATCCTGCTTACATTCAAAAAGCTCCTTCACATACATCATGTCTTGAGTCTGCCCCGAAAGGGAGAGTCCAAGGCTGCCCAAAGACTCTTAGCTTATTTTACAGGAACAGAATTTTGCCACAGGCATTAGTCTTAAATTCCCAGTGCAATTAACTTAGATATTTCATATTGCAACTTTGTTCACATCTCACAAAGTAGACTCCCCTGACCTCAGGCATAATGAGCTGTGATAAGGGCCCCCTTACCTTGAATAAACACAGCAAGAGAACTTCTCACAGCCCCAGGCCCTGCGGCTGATGTGGGGCCTTAGGACTCTGCCCTGCCAGGGCCAACTCAGGAGAAGGGCCAGCTGGGCAAGCAAAAGACAGACAGGCTGGCTGACATTTGGCTTCTGCCCTTCACATTTCTTCAGCCCTGGCTCCATGCACCCCCTTTCAGCTTTCCTTCTCCGGTGTTGAGTCCCAATGTTGAAACACATGATGTGCAGCAATTCCACTTCCCCACTGCTGGCAGCCTACCACAAGGTCCCACAAGGGCAAGGCCCTGCAATCCTGAGGCTCTGCTGCCTTCCCCACTGCCCCGTTCAGTGTCAGTCAGGGCTGTGCTGCCCCAAGGGCCCCGCCACCCTGACTCCAGCTGCACAAGACTTGAAGACCATCCTTTTCACCAGGCCAAGCAGCCCTCAGCCACAAAGGGCTCAGGAGGAGCCTCAAAACCTCGAGAGTACTAGAGAAAAAATAACAAAAGGAAGAAGCCTGCTCACTTCCTGAAAGCAGCCATCTGCAGGGCCTCTGTGCTGGCTCTTTGTACCCTGTCTTCTCTGACCTTCTGCAAGGGCCAGGTTCACTCTGGAGATGTGTGCCCTGAGCTTGCTGACAGCCACCACCAGGGCAGGAAGGGCATGGCGGTGTGTACAGACTGGGCCATCGAGTTCTGCTCCCAGGAGTGTCCCCAGGGCCAACGCAACAACAGTCACTTCCCTTGTGCCTGAAATGCCAATAGGAGGGAATGCCCACAGGCCTGTGTGCTGGGAGCAGCCCACCACACCACACCCAAGCCCAGCCTGGAGGTGGGACCTTACAGCCATCCTCCTCCACCTGCACCCACTCCACTGTGAAAAACTACCAGGCCCTCAGAGAATGAGAAGCTGACAATGACCATCCAACGTGACTCTGAAATATATTTACAAGGCCCCTTGTCAGCGTTGTTCCCTTCCCTCTCAGATGCACAGCATGATGATGGGAGCAGCTGGGAGGACGCAATTAGAGCCAGCCTCAGCCAGATCCATTGCAGCTAGAAGTCTGTTCCATTCCGCCAGCACTGTGCATCCTTGTCCTGACTGTCAGGGACACCTTTCCAGGACCATCTGCAGCACCTGTAGCTCGGCCCTGTGGTGAGCCAGGCAGAGGAAAGCCCCTCAGAGTCAGTGTTCTTGAAGCTGGGCCAAAGGTGGCCTGACAGCCTTATTCAGGATGCTACCTATGGGTTAGTTTAAAGGGTCTGGGTGTAACCAGAAAGTAGTATTTTAAAGAAGCATACCATACAAATGGTAATATCTAACCATTAACTGCCCTCACCAAAGAAAAAGTTACAGGCCAGAGGAGAATTGCAGTGAATAGGCCAGAACCTCCAAATGCTATCTAACCCCACAATCTCCATCCAGCCAGGACATATGCAATCCAGACCTCAGTGCAAGGGAGGTGTAGCCTCCAAATGCTATCTAACCCCACAATCTCCATCCAGCCAGGACATATGCAATCCAGACCTCAGTGCAAGGGAGGTGTAGCCTCTTCCAAAGAGTAAACACACTAATGCCAAGTACAGGCTGGAAAGGGCCTACTATGCATACTATGCATCAAGAGCGTGCTGGTTAAAGAATCTACAGTACAGCCTGGCAGGGGTATGCTGTGTAGCTGGGCAAAACACAGAGAAACTGCATGTTCCAATGTGCAACATCCCCAAGACACAGCAATAGGAGAAGGTGAGGGGTGTAGTGAACATGGAGCATGAGGCCTCAATGTGAAAAACTTTTGGAATGTGTACATACATGCATGTGCTGACACATACACACAGTATCTTGGGAAGAATACAGGAGAAACCATGATACTGATGTTTCCAGGGAGGGGACCTGAGAAGCTGGAGGAAGGGGTAGGAGGCCGAGTTCACCATGTATCCTGCTGTACCTCATATATTTGAACCATAAAAATGTATGCCTATTGCAAAACACAACATTATCAGATTTGCCAAATCAAACTAAGTACAGGCAGGTTTGGAGGACTCCCACCAAGTGTGTTTGGTACTTAGGCACTTACAAGAGGGTGGAGAATTTAAAGAGGCCTCTCTGAGGCAGTGTCATCCACACAGATGAGGGGATAGAGGTCATGCCTGTTCCTGGCAATAACCTCCATCAGCTCATCACCACCCAGATCCCTTGCTCCCTGCCATCACTTCCTTCTGCCATGTTGTTCTCCCTGACTACAGCATACATTACAGAAGAGTGAAGTTTATGCTCCAAACCCGAGAGTCACAGAATCTTACAGATGGAGCGTGCTTTAGCAGAATCACAAGCCAAGCCCTGTGCCCAAAATCTCTCACTACCAAATCCCAACCGCCAGTCAACAAACAGACTTGACTATGTTTTATGTCTGTCCTGCACCCACCACATGGGACCTCATGAGTGTGACTGTGGAGAAGGGGGGGCCCACTGAAGCTGCCCACTCAGCTATTCCTCTGCAGGGAGAGGCCCCTTGGACAGTTAGAATCCATTTCTAGGAACCTGTATTTCTGGGGTTTTTCCCACCCCAGTGCTTCCTCTTCCTCAGAGTCAGCCCAGTTCTCAGAGGTGGCTGAGAATATTCTCCCCCAGTGCTGGTTTCATTTCTATTATTTCACAGACATGGCTTCACAGCCACCACTGTGGGCTCTGGGGACACCTGGCCAGTGGTGGGCATGGCAGCCACCGGGCATCAGGGCCCACTGACAAGCAGGGCTCAGTGAGTTGCAGTGCCCATGCCTGGTAGCCTGACCTTGAGTGGAGATGAGGCCACATACCTGGTTAGAGCACAGGTATGGAAATAAGGACCATTACAAACCAAGAAAGGGTCTCCTCATACCATTCAGAAGGCTGTGGAGTTGCTTGTCACTTAAAACAATAACAAAAAGGATTCAAGCAAAACAGAATAAAAAGTTTTTTTAAAGTCTGAAGAAGTTCCCTTGTGGAAAGAATGAAGTCCCAAACCTTGGGACTTGACAGGCCTTGGGCCCCTCTGAGATCTGGCCCTGCCTCTCCTGAGCCTCCTCCTAATGCATTACTCCCAGCCACCTCCCACCCCTGCCACTTCTCTCTCAAAACCCCCAGCTCGAGCCATCACCGCCACCCTTGACACATAACTCCTCTCCCCATGAAGCCCTGTGATGCCCCCCAAGACCCAGGTGCACCCTAGCCCACCCGGCAGCTTTATCTGTTAGTACCATACTTACGCCCTGTGCATGGGGGAAAAAGAATTACTTCTAAGTTCATGAAATTTAGAGAGAAAAAATCCAAGATGACCAAGCCCTAAGGTGGCATTTACTCCCAGAAGAGCAGAAGCAGCCCCCTGGGTTCCAGCCAGCTGGATGAGCCAAGGGCACAAAATGCCCCTGCACAGGACAAGCTGATGGGTTTGGTTTTACCCTGAGAACTTATTGGGGCAACAGCTGTGCCACACCCAGGCTCTGGTCCCTCCCCCTTCTCCTAAGTTAGACTGAACACCAGCTTGACTTCTGGGAAATGGGCTATCTTCCCAGGAGAGGCTGAGGCTTTTCCTGCACTTTTGACAACGATGTAGTAGCTGTGTTCATTCATTCACTCAACAAACATTGATTATACACCTATTTTGTGCAAAGCTGTGGGAAGCTCTGGAGATACAAAGAAAACTAAGTTATTCTCCCTGCCCTGGAGGACACTTACATCTTATGATACCCCAGATCCATTATGTTCACTGGGCATGCCCCCAGAGAATAATCTTCACATTTATAAGTGCCACTGTGGGAAACTACCCCACACACACACCCTGATGCAGTAAAGCAGAATTTAACATTCTAAGTGATTCCTCTAGATCCTTAAGAAGTTACAGTTAAGGAGGTACATTCCAAGGAGGACAAACATGGGTTGCCAGTGAGCCAGCCACCCAGCACTCCACACCCCTGCCCTGCAGGGAACCCACCAGTGATTATGCTACTTTGATGCTGTTTTGTCTCTTGGCAGCTCAGAGCTCAGCCCTTCCTCCTAATAAGAGTTGCCTGCACTCTTTTAACTGCACGGGGCACCCACCCTCTCCGCCGGTCACTCAACTTGGGGGCAGAGGTGGTCGAGACCCAGGCCAGGCAACTGGAGGCCGAGTCCCCAGCATTAGGGTGAGCGCCTGAGCCAGGTCCACAGTCAGTGGAACTTCCTCCTGGAGCAGCCCACACCCGTGCCATCCACCTTGTTCCCCCACAAGCAACACCCCCAAAGGATAGCACTCTGCCCAGCGCCCGTGATCCTGACCTCGGACCACGTTCTGTGCCCATGGAGGTCCCACTGGCACTTCGGTGTCTCTGGAGGCCGTCCTCAACTCCAATGTTTCCCAAGTGCCTACTATGTCTCTGGCAGGGGTACCACGCCAGGGGTCGCACACAGTGCACTGACAGCCACCTTCCACAGCAACAGTGCTGTCAAGAACTTCTGCCTTCCCTGCCACGCTGCACTGACAGTGCCTTCCCCTTTAAGTGTGTGAGATGGAACACGGAAATCAGAACCACTTCCCTCCCAGTCAGGGACTCACTTTGTGCAATCACACTGCATACGTAGAGTGTCCCCACAGTCTTTGTTTCCCCTGAAAAACTATGCAGGATCCGGTTCCCTGGGGCCAGATAGCTCACTACCCATAGCCCCTGGGGAAAGGGCAGGCAGGGCCCAAATAAGACACGGACCAGCACACCCATCATGGGGGAGGAAAGGTGGGTCTATGAAGTTTGATGGTCATCTCCCTTAAGTAAAATATTTCACTCTCAAAGATCAAAAAAAACTTTTACTGGGAAAGACCTGGACAGCAAAACAATCTGGAAGACAATCACCAGCTCAGGCAGGAATGATTCACACTGGGATACAAGGAAGGATGCCCTGTTCATTCATTGCCTGCAGTAGCTACCCCAGGGTACAGGGAGTGAGAAAGGGCCATTTGATAATCCTTGCTTTTTTAAAATGTGAAGTTAAACATTTTTTAAAGGCTAGGAAAAATTATTACAGATTGGCAAGTTTTCATCATTAGTTTTGGAAACACAAAAAGTAATTTCATTATTTTAGAAGCATGGACTCAGGAAGCATTTCTCTATAAGGATTCTTGAACACATACATGTCTATACCGGTAACTCCCAGGGTTTCCTGTCAGCCAGAAAGTAAAGCAGGACTCCTCTAGAGACCTCAACTACCTGGAGTTAATGCATGTGAGTGGTGTGTGTGCGCACTCACAGGTGCCCAGGATTGGGGTGGAGGGAAGTTGACAGGAGAGATGGCTTGGCAGCTTTACTCAGATGTACAGCAGACAGTGCTAGTGGTTGGCAGGCACAAGGCGGGCCCAAACTTCTCCTCTCCATGCCTATTACTGTTCTGACATCTGAACATTGATGAGGCTTTCTTTTGAGTGTAGGAATTGCTAACACAAATATCCTTCTTAAAATACAGATGCCTCAAAGAGAACACATTCAATTTCGCTGACACATTGAGCAAACTGGTTATTAGATCCCTTCCTTCTGAGTAAACTGGTTTTATAATGATCCCTTCCTTCTGACAGAGAGCAAACACTCAGATCACCCTTCTGAAAAGAAGAGCAGGGTGAGGAGCTAAAGAGGCAGGACAGATTATCAGACTCTCGTGCAGCTCCCACACTTCAGGGAGGGGCCCTGTCTGCAGCACATTCAGCTCAGGGTGAGGAAGGACAAGCCGCCCTGCAGGACACAGTGGGGAGAAGTTCCTCCTCCTGGGCACCTCCACTCCAGCCCACTCCAGCCCACCACCGTCGGGCATCTCAGTCAGAGCTATGCCTGGGTATCATACTCTGCTTGAAATCCCCCACCCCAGAAGCCCTTCCCTCTGGACACACCAGGGGGACTACTGATGGAAATAGCTTCAGCACCAGCCCTAAGAAGGTGGATTAGAATTCTACCATTTTTATTCTTTAAAAGAGGAAACGAAGGCGCAAAGGGATCAAGTATGAAAGCACATGTGGAAGTAAGAAACGTCTCAAACTCTGGAGTGTTGTCAGCTGCCCACACCTACAACTTCCCTGGAGAAATTTCCCCAGCATTCTGCCAATATTTTTCCAAGAAGCACAAAAGCTCATCTTTCAAAAAAGATAACCTGCAGGAAAGATGCAGCTAGGTGCCTCCCATGTCCATCTGCCCTTTCTCCTTCGTCAGGCCCAGAGGTCTCAGGTCTGCCTTCCCCAGCCTGCGGTCTAGAAGGCCCACTAGCTGGCAGCACCCCTACCTGCCATCCTGGACATAAGGCCCTGCCTCCCACTAGGAATCTAGGAATGGCTGGGCACAGGCTCTGACTGCCCACCTCCACTCCAGACCTCAGCACATGAGAGAGAAATAAGTGCCTATCTTGATTAAGCTTCTTTCCCTTCAAATTTTTTCTATAGTACACAATCAAATGTTAATCCTAACAATTTTACCATTCCCCACTGATATCCAGTGGTGGAGAAATCACTATCTTGGAATGCTGAGAGCTTGGAGATGAGGAATACTGTGTTAGACTTAAGTTCATTAACAACCCCACTTTTCCAGAAAGAGATGTTTAAATATGCATTCTCAAATTTACCCAGGGCTCCAGGCTAGGGTGAGTACATTCTCAAGACCCTATAAGCATAGCAAGATTCATCTTACTGCAGAATTATTTTATAAAACAGGTTCTCCCTAATGTAATCAACATTTATAATCCTAAAAAAGTTTACCAATCTTACTTCTAGGCCTGTCTGAGCAGCAAGGTAAAAAAGCCTTAATGCACTGAATTCCTATTTACCACCCCAAACATTTAATAGCTTGGCTTGCATATCAGCACAGGCAAATCTAGGTTGTAAGGTAAAAATAGCCCCTATTTTTATTCATTATAGTTAGTCCATTAAATTAGGTTCACAATCTATGCCCAGGCTGCTAGCTGAATGAAAAACACTGGTCCAATCCTTAACAGTTTACCTAGCAGCCAACCTATAAGTATGAACACTGGTCAGAGTCTGTGATGCCCAATTGCAAGGAATGACACCATGATTACTGCCCTGCCATTTGATCACATCTCATGTATTTTGAAATGAGTCCAATCCACCAGAGTTTAGAACACTTCTTGCTATATACAGAAGGGCTGAGGCTGTGCTGGATGCTATAACAAGTGTGCACCTGCACACCAGACAGGGTGGCCTGAAGCCCTGAGAGCATTAGGGAGATGGCACATACAAGGACACTGCCCAATACAATAGTTCAGTCCCCAGTGCAAAAGGCCAGTGTCACCCCAGGCTAGAACCTGATGATTAGCTTTAAGACTAGATGTTTCTTAACAAACTAGTCGGTACAAGAGTGGTACTGCTGTCACAGAAGCTTCCTTCCTCTTTGAGTCAACCCTGCACATACTGCATCACAATCCATCTGCTGGCTTTTCTTCTCTCTTCAACCAATGAGGTTAACACTGAGCTTGGTATACTTGACTAATTAAAGAATGATTAAGTAATTAAGTTGCCTCAAAATGCAAAGAGGTTCCTCACTCCAGTAAAGTTATTCAAACACCATACAGTTGGAAGACCCCTCTAATGATAATCACAAAACACTGCATCTTGTGCTATTGCTGGTACAATGCCAAGTATTTGCAAGACATGTGCACTGTCAGGTAAGACGGGCTCCTGCTGGCATGGGCTCTACAGTGTTTCAAGAAGAAAAGACCCAAACGGAGAATGTCAAGGCTTTTAGCAATGGCAGCAACCCCGAAACATGCTCAGGACTCTTCTTGAAGGGACAGCACTCAGACAGATGCATTCATTTGAAGCTTAGTCATTTTCTTTTCTTTTTAATCAGTTTCTGCTTGAACTGGTAACTTTAAACTCACGTACCCTTTATGTAAAAGGCCATTAATAACTAATAGTAAATAAAACAGGGCAAAAGTAGAGTAGAAGGAGGTCAGAGAGAGGTAGCAGAGAGTGAGGAAAGGATGTCAAGCTGCCAAAAAGACAGTCCGGACCTGAACCAGCTGAAAACTGTGTGTAAGTTCTCAAGGGAAAATACCAGGGAGCACTGAGGGCTCCATCAGTGCTTGGGAAAAGGCAAGGATTTGGGCTTCAACATAAACCCTGCTGCAAAAGGGCCTTAGAAGAAGGCATGTGGGGATGGGGTACAGGGTGGAGGAGCCTGGGAAAGGCACCGATGCACAGCCTCAGCCCTTCTATAGCAAGGAGTGTTCTAAACTCCGGCGATATGGACTCACTTCAGACAGAATTAGATGAGACGTGACCGAACTGCAGGGCACGGTGTCATTCCTTGCTGTTGGGCACCACAGGATCTGATGCCCAGGAAGAGTTTGGTCTGTATAAGGTACAAGCAGCCTCAATCTCCACGGACATCGGACATATCCACAGTACTCCCGCGTCTCCAACACCAAGTGTCTTTACTCTAGTAAGCTACTGCTGAATCACTGCAGAGAGGACAGAAAGTGAAAGAGCAAAGAGGCAGGAGTGTGATTTCCAAGGCCAGAGAGTAAAAACATACTTCCCTAAAGAGAGACTGTGAGTGTGTCTCATCCAGTGCCAAATGAATCAAGAACACACGACACTTTCCCCACGCAGCCCTCGGGCACTACCACAACCCCATTCCACTGTCAGATGAGAGGCTGAGGAAGGAGGCAACGAAGGGGCTCACCTCCCCTGAATGAATGAGCAAGGAAGGAGGAGGTAAGAGTCAGGTTTGTCTTCACAATGTCACTGACACGTTGGGGGCAAAAGACACATGTGCCCTTCTCTCCCACTGAGGTGGGCATGAGGAGTTTCCCTGAAGCCAGTCCATTTACCCATCTCTCTCTCCTCTTCCAAACCAGAGGAGTAACAATGTTTGGAGGATTCTGGGGTATCCTGACATTTCTTGGCACATAGCCCCATCTCAATTAGGCTCTATCGAGTATTCCATTGTATCAGCCATTTGATTATCACCCCATTGTGTAATGTGACAGTCAAAGCAATGAATAAGAAATGTGAAAATACTCAACATTCTATTGTACAAAATCACAAGTTTTTAAGTGCTTTTAAGAAGAATTGTGTCAGTAAAAGATTTAGCTGGGTAAGTGGCCACCTGACTAAATATTTATGAGTCCAGGCCCCTCCCACTTTCCTTTTCCCCCTCTGCCCCCATCCTTCTCCTATAACCCTTACTGGCAGTCCCCTGCCTAAGAGCCTCCTTCCTCTGAAACATTTCCCCTCAGAGGTGACTTGGGCAGAAGTCAGAGATGGGATGTACTCTAGCCTTTCAAATACATTTTTTAGAATAGGAGTACCCTAGGAAAAACAGAGTTATCAAGACTGTAAAGTTGACAGAGATCCTGAGTCTCCTGCAGGACAGTAACTCCCCATATGCACTAGTCATTACAATGCACAGCTCTCTCCTGCTTATACTACTTAGTCTGCACGAACCCCTCCAAGCCAGCACATTCCCCATCCCATAGATGAGAAGGTAAACTGGGGTTCAAACCCAGGACTTCTTCCCACAGTCTAATTTGTCCCCCTCAAAAAAAAGCAGACACAGACACACCAAAGACATTACTGCAAAGGCTCTGTGACACAAACCAGACTAACACCTGCATTAAATAACGGGTATCGCACCAGTCCCAAAGGCAGCCAAGGTGACTTGTGTGTTGTCCTGCTACTGTTAAGCCCCAGAGGACTGCAGTTAGGAAGCAAAGGCAGGGAGGGCTTCAGTGGGGCCCACCTCATAAGGCATCTCTCTCCTCCTTCTCTATCTTTCTCTTCCCCACCCCGGCCCCCACCCCTCTCTCTGTAGGCAGATATGCTGATCAACCCTGTTAGGAGAAGGATGGGTCAGGAATCCAGAGTTAAATTTAAACCTCTGACCAACTGACACACGCCTTGCCACTGTCCCCCACCCCTCAGACTGGCCATATGAGGGACCCCCAAAACCATCAGGATGATCTGGCCAGGTGGTCAACGCAACAGACAATAAACCAGAGGAAGACCACAAAGTTTAGACCTTTTTTCCTGCTGTCCTCATGGGCTCCAGCTCCACCCCACAGGCCCACACTGTCTTAAAGCAGTGATTCTCCATCTATGGAGTCAAAGGCCCTCAAGGTTCCAATGGAAACCACAGGTCCTTACCCAGGAAAAGACCCCAAGTGTATATACCCGTCCAGCATAGCCCCCTCCCCCTCTGCCCAATCCTTGAGTTTGACACATTTCTACCAAAACCCACAGTAAAAAATATGCTTATTCTTCTTACAGGAAATATACTTAGATACTTTCTATTTTATTTCAAGGTAATTTTTAATGTGGTCTATAACCTCAATTTGATTCCACAAACCACTCCTGTTTGAACAACACTGTTCCAGACCCTTTCTTGCCTCTCTGCTATCAGGGGCTCTTCCTTCTTTAGCCACAGGCCACTGATGCAGTAGAACTCAGTTATGAGACTGTTCCTAAATAACATTTTTATATATTAAGATGAACCTTTAAAGTCTTCCAAAGTAAAAAAAAAAAAAAAAATCTAGAAATACCTCAGCTCACCAGTTCCAGGAACATTTGGAACAGTGTGCTATTTTGATCTCATAAATCACACCTTGGAGGTAGCTATTTTACTGGACCCAAACACCAGATTGGAGCTGTACTTGCGAAAGGGACACCAAAGCAGGTCATATTGGGCAAAGCCAGAGAGAGCTACAAACTACCAGTGCAAGGAGTCCCTTAGGCAGTCTCCAGGCCAATTCCTTACATATTTCCCAAGCCCCTACTAACTGTTCTGCTATTTTTTTCTAATTCAGCAAAGAGTAACAGAGTATGCAAACCCTACACATCTGAACACCCTTCAGAAATGGCTTCAGAAAGTACATCTTCAAGGCCAATCCAGATCCTCAGCAGCAGCCCCACAGACTCCATCTCTGCTGGGCCAGAAGGGAACCCAGGCCCAGGGGGTCATCAATGCTGCTTCCTTTAGTGCTGAGTCCCACAGGGAGGATGTGAGCCAAGCTCAAACAAGCTGGAGCAACTGCAGGCATGGCAGCTGGGAAATTTAGCTGGGATGATAAACTGGGGCACAGGCTGGGGTGCGGGGACTTCCCAGGCTCCTTAAACACCTGCCATGCCTGTCATTCACATTCACTCTCCCTTCTTCTTATTCTGGGCACTGTCCTCTATGGACTCAGGAACAGCCACCTGGTCTCCAACTGAGGAGTAGAAACGATCTGTTCTCACACTTAACCTTGCATCAGTCACCTGGAGGACCTGTGAAAAGTCAGATCGCTAATCCCAGAATTTCAAACCCAGCAGGTCGGGGTGGGGCCTGAGGCTGCATTTCTGACAAGCCTCAGGCAATGCTGACTGCTGATCTGAGGCCCACACCAGGAGGAACACAGCTAATCCAGTCAACACACAAACCCTCACAGCCTCATGTTCGAGTCCCAGGGAAGCCACATGACCCTAACTGCTCACATAGACCAGAGGAAGGGCTGGTAGGCACAGTGAGACTGGCTGGTGTGGCTCCTTCGTTGCTCCTGACAGGGATGGAGCATGGAAATCCACAGTCCCACTGACCCCAAGGACCATCCCAGTCATGAAGAGAATGACTCTCGGATGAAACCAGCAGTGATGGCTGGAGAGAGGAGAACCTAGGTCCTTGCTGAAATTATGAAACTCTTAATAGAGTAGGACTCCAGTTCCGTGAGACAGTAAAAGTCCTTGCTGTTTACTTAGCAGCCAAAAGCATGCCCACTGACACACCCCACAAGCCAAGGAGACTCGAGCTAGGCATCCCTGTTTCCTAATAGGACCCTGTTCCCCAGAACACACACCTACCTAAAGAGTATTTTCTTCACACTTCCAGAATTTGTAAACCTAGGTCATCCTCAAAAATTCTAATTAATGGGGGTAGAGAATGCACCAAATGAAATGCAAGCAACACAGGACAGGGAAAGAAAGGAGCTCCACATCCTAGAGAGAATTAATTTTATCAGGCAGCAGCTGATATCAGCTGTCAGAGAGCTATGTAGAGGCGTGGGGGCTGGGAGAGGAAGAGAGGCAGGGGATTTTCAAGAGACCTGCCCAGTAAGTGCACAGGAGGGGCACCAGAGGAACCCAAGGCGAGGAGAAGTCCCAGATGTGTGAGGGAACGGCGCTGAAAGAGCCCCAGGATGGAGGCTGGGAGTCACTGGATGCTTTCCAACTAGAGGGGCCCCCTCCTCTCCCTCCTGAGGACCAGAGGACACCCCTTGTCTTGCAAATAGGTTTCAGCTCCAGGCAAGTTCACTATGGATTCAATGTGACCAAAGAAATGATAGTACAATGTTCTTGGGGTGAAAGGGTTTATACCCAACTTTATTTCCACAGCAGCAGGTCAATCACTAGAATCCCGCCTGCTCAGAGCAAGTCTGCATGCAGCAAGCCAGTCTCTGCCTCTGGGCCTCTCTGCCGCACAGCCATCCTCTGGGCCTCTGTCCTCAGCATTGCCACCACTCCAGCCTCTGCTCTGCTCTCCTGCAACCTTGCAGCTGTGCCACCATGTCACCCAGAGCACTGGGCAGGGCTCTTTATATACAGTCAATAATGACACACTGACCACACGTGTGTAGTGAGTTAGCCAACCAGGGCCAGCTGAGAATCCTGGCCACAAGAACCTTCACTTTATCCACAGCCCTCTTTTCCTGACACTATTCCAGAAAATGGACACCTCATTTTTAACACCATAGTATGACCCTTCCCCACTGGACACTTCCTGCTTCTGAGGCCTTCACCAAGTCAATCTCACAGAACAGACTCCCTATTGAAAGGTCTGCAGTATCTCACCTGCCCCAGGTTAGTGAATGAGCACACACTAAGGGCCAGCTGGGCTGGCTGGCAGGCGCATACTGGGCATGAGCAAGTGGTGTAGAGACCATACAGACGAGACAAACACACATGGCCCCAAGGCCCTGGCTTCCCATTTCCCAGCCAGGTAGGGAAGGTGAAGAGATTAAACCCAGAGAAAATGCTGCTTGAATTCCACCTGCCTGAACGTGCTCTATAGTCTACTCACTGTAAAGGTCTACATTCCTGAGGGCTTCAGGTGCCATTCCAAGCACTCAGTGGGACTCATCTGACTCCCCAACAAGCCTCCAGGGTTGCAACTACCACTAGCCCAGTTTTGCAGATGAGAAAACCAAGGCACAGAAAGATCAAGCTACTTGCCCAAAGTCACACAGCTACTTGGAAGCTCACAGGGAGTTTGGCTTGAGAGGCCACAACAGTTCCAGGAATAAAATAAATGGTTTTGAAAGATGTGTATGCTCAATAAACAGGATTGAGTTTCGATGTTCCTTAAATACTACAATTAAATTGTTGATAGTGGGGACTCCAGGTAATTAATTTTCATCACTACATTGTTACAGCAAGTAAAGTATTTATTTACAAATCCTGTGACAGAAGCTATGTGATTTAATGGAAAGGGCACTAGATTCAAACAGATATGGGTTTGAATCCCTGTTCAACCTGTTGCAACCACTCTTAAAGGGTGCCTTAACCATGTCCCACCTCATCCCCTCCCAGGACCTTGAAGAGGATGCACATGGACACTTGGCAAAGCGCCTGATATGTAAGGGGTGCTCAGAAAATGTTAGTTTCCTTCTCCCTTAGGATGAAAAACACATCACGCTTAAAGGAAACTTCTAAGTCTGCCAAGAATAAAGTCCAAAGTTACAGTAACTTCCACAATCCAGTAAGATAAAGAAAAACCACCTAATGAGAAAAAAAATGAGCAAAGGATATGAACAGGTAATTCACAGAAGCTAAAATATAAACTAGAAAGAGAGGCTTTCACTATTTTTGGTAATTTTGGGAATGCAGTCAAAATAATTCTTCTTTATCCATTATGTTGGCAAAAATTAATAGATTTATATTCTTCGGTGTTGGGCAAATTAAAGGGAAACAAGCCATTTCACACACTAATGGAAGGAGTACAAAATGACAAAGCTTCTTGAAAGTGAGGGGCAATTTGGTAAAGCTCTCCATTTAAAATTACTTTTTGACACAGAAATTCTACTTCTAGGGATCTAGAAGACTGAATTATTTGAAAGTATTAACAATGACATGGCTCACAGACTCTCCACTATTTTTAGAGCAGAAAACTGAAAACATCCTAAATGTCCATCGACAAATGGTTAAATAAATTATAGTACACCCACACTCTGGAACACAGACCAAAAAAAAGACAAACATTTCATGTCAGTGCAATAGCTCTCCAGAACAGAGCATTAACTTTAAAAATCAAACCAGAGAAAATTTTGTATAATGTGTCTGTCTACATTTACATTTACAGTGACAGCATTTGTCTACAGAAGTCCTTGAAGTAGCAACACCTCAGATGCAATGAACACACCTAGCACCCAGATCTTGTTTTTAAATACTATTCTCTCTGGAGAAATGGCTGATTCCAGGGTTGCCAAGCACAAGTGGAGTCTTGAAGGTTTTCTGCCAAAAAGTTTAAAAGTTCTCAAAGAATGATGAGGACATGTCATAAGGACCTAAGAGCCAGCTTGAAGGGGCTTCTGCAGGCCAAGTCTGGGAGGATTTAAGCAACAAAACGAAAAATGAGAGTAACAGACAATATTGCATCAATTGCATCAAGCAGGAATTCATGAGTGCAGAGATACAAATAAAAGAATAGGGGAGAAAGAAAAGTTCTTCCTTTCTGTACAAACCCACTTTATAAGTGTAGAAAGAAATACAGAATTGCAAAATCACTAACCAACTATCAGAGTAACTGACTCAGATAAGAATCATCAATGGATTTTGAACTAGGGGGTGAAAGTATGAAGAATAATAGTGTATTTACATAATCTCAGGTTAGCTTGCTATTAGATACATATTAATTACAAAGGGAAAAATGATAACCTTTCTGTAGGGAGATTTGGCAGACACCACCTTCATCAAGTGATCAAAGTAAAGGAGACCAGTGAATGGGACTGATCAAAGCACATGCTTCCTCCTGATAGGACACACTAAGCCAGCTGCACCATCGCCTCTGTGCTACACCTGCCCAAAGGCCATAATCTCAGTCTAATCATGAGGAAACCTCAGGTAAACCCATATTAAGGGACATTATCCAAAAAACAGGAAGCTGTCTTCAAAAATGTCAATGTGATTACATACTCAGGAACTATTCCAGATAAAAGGAGACTAAAGAGATAGGACAACTTAGCACAATGCATAATCTCAGATCTTCTTTTGCTCAAAAGAACATTATTGGAAGACCTGTAGGATAAATGATAGTGTTGTACCAGCACTTACTGTCCTGATGTTTAATACTTGTACTGCTGTTCTTATTTAAGAGAATATCCTTGTTTTTAGGAAATATACAATGAAGTATTTAAAGGTAGAAGGGCATCATGTCTGCAACTTTCCATTAAGCAGCTCAGGAAAAAAAGCAATCACACACACAAATCCAGGAGAAGAATAAAACAAATGTGGCAAATGGCAACATTGGGAGAATCTGGGTAAAGGGTATCTGGGAACTCAGGATTATTCTTGCAACTTTACAGCACATCAGAAATAATATTTTTAAAATGTTAGGAAAGCAAGATGTGTATGTGTATACAGATATAGATAATTTCCAGGAGAGAGTAGGTTCATGATGGCATTCTCCTTAAAAGCTCTAAGAAAAATTGCAGCAAGCCTGCCCTGGTGTTAACATTGGTCTCCCCACAATATGCTCTCGTCACAGAGTGGCTGTCTCAGGACACTGGAGAAAGCGGTTATGAAGGATCTCTCAAGTTCCTTAACCAAGTTCCACCAAAGAAGCACCAATACAATCAGCCCTCTTCGTTGCACATTTATGCTGCTTTTCCCTTGGTGAAGCCCAGGCATCCTGATACCATGAGTAGCTGATGATGCTACGGGGACTTTTCTGGAATACGTAAGCTACAAAGGAATTTTTCATATAAATCAGAACCAGTCTTGGTTCAAAGCCTCCCCTTCCACTCTGTCTTACTGGATTACTGGGATGTTAAGCTATGGGGATTGGGAGTCAGTTGGGCCCTGCACCTTTCTGTTCCACTCTCCAGGTGCATTTGCAGATTTGCTGGCTCCGGAGGATGCTCCCAGTAGGCAGCTGGCTAAAGGGCCTTGCAGGGTCAATAGTTTTCTCTGTCATGGACATCCCTTCTCTAAGACATTCTTTTCAGTTTACAACAAGCTCTCACATACATTATTTTATTTCACCCTTTCTTTAGAGTGATTTTTTAATCCCAATATTCAGTTTAACAGCAATATGACAAATATTGTTTCCCTAACAATGGAATAAACTGTTATGTCTACCCTCAACTTAAGTCTAGAGCAGATCAAGTCTAGTGAAAAATAGAGAAAAGCAGCTACTAGAATAAGCACAACCAATTCTGTTGCTAAGCACAGGAGAAATACAGCTCCGTCTCTCCGCATCCATTCAGCATCCATTCATGGAAGCCTCATCTTCAGGGCATGCCCTCCCAAGAACTTTGGCTTATTCCTTCAGAGGCGTGTTTACAAGACACTGCAGGGATGGAGGCCTTGTGGGGCTCAGTTCACACACAAGGCCACCCATGGGACAGCATCCTGGTCTTCTGACACCTCCTCCAGCAGAACAGCCACACAGATCTTGCCACGTGAGCACCACCATTTGTCTTTCTTCAAAGTGACCAATGAACAGAGTCCTCCAGAAGTAAACATTTCAGGAAAGAACCCCCAAAACAAAGGCCCTAGCCTAGATAAAAAAAAAACAAAGTCCCTACTAAAGAAAGCCTGTTTTCAAACCAAAGAAAAATTAGACTTAATTATAGGACAACCTATAGCTATTCTATATGCATTTACTAATGCCAACAGCACCTAGATTCCAAAATAAACTCGGCAAACTGGGTTCTGCTCTTGTCTTTTAATGAGAGAACTGAAAAACAGAGTTAGCAAGTGACAGATTCAAGATTCACACCCCGTTTCAGTTTGTTATGTCCCCAACCCCACTGGTTTGCCCACAGTCCACACACTCACTGTGAACGAGATGAAGCAGGCAGAATTTCATGGCAGCATTCAAACTGCCACCCCATCCCCTATTCCCTGGGTTTAGATGCCCTAAAGACATTCTACTCTTAAGCAGCCTCCCAGTGCAAAACCCATTCAGTGGCAAAGCAAAGGCAACTACACGGGCTTTACCACTGCCTATACTTTCCTCTAACCCAGAAGAATATTTTCATGATGTGTCATTATGGATGAACTCAGGCCAGGAGGAACACATCATTATGTAATGACAGAGGACAGGCAACAAGGAGGAAGGGAAAACCGAGCCCATCACCGCTCCCTTCGCCCACGACGACATAAATTTACCTTTGACATGTTGAGCGTTTCAGTCTCCTATGGCCTACACGTTCATGATTGGCTTTCCAAGAGCCCATCAAAGATCCTTGCAAATTTCTCAGGCCTCAATTAATTCACTAGCAACGCCAAAAAAATAAAAAATATAAAATGCAAAGATGCCTGAAATACTGTCGGGGCTATGGGCCGGCAGAAAAGGGAATAGTTGAGAGGTTGGAGGAGAGATTTCCTGAGATGCATGTTTGTTTTTCCTCGGTTATGCTTACACCAGAAACACAGGCAAGGCCTTCGGCGTCTGGAGTCACTAGACCCAGCCCTGGGGACGCTCCAGGCAGGCGCGAGACCTGGCCTAGGATCGCCGCGTCCCGCATCCCGGCTGCTCGCCCCCAGCCCCCACTCCACAGGCCCCTCAGGCCCAGACAGCCCGGCCCTCATCTTGCCAGAGGTCGGCCAGGGTGGGTAGCCCTCCAGAGCCGCAACCGCAGGTGAACCCCTAGGCGGTACGATTTCCATGACAACCGCGGGCGCCGTCCCCATCCGGCGCACCGATACCGGGATGCTCGCCTCGCCTCGCCTCGCCTCGCCTCGCCCCGCCCCGCCCCGCCCCGCCCCGCCCGAGGGCACCCATGTCCCGGCTTCCCGCAGCCGCCGCGTCCCGCACCCGCCCGGCCAGCCCACCTACCTGGCGCGCTCCGGCCCGAGGCTCCCGCGCCCTGCTGCCCCGCCGTCCTCGGTCACGGCGGGCCGCGCGCCCGAGCCCCGCAGCAGCAGCAACGCAGCTTTGTCGCGAGTTCTGGGCTACGACCCGGCTCCGGGCACTGGTCCTCCTGCCCCGGCCCGCGGCGCCCGCCCCGGCCGCGAACCCTTCGCCGGAGCCGCAGCCCAAACCTCGCCGCTGCCGCCGTCGCCGCTGCCGCCGCCGCTCAGGAGGCCGCGCGCAGCCCCGCCCTGGCCCCGCCCCCCCGGGCGCGCATGCGCGCCCTGCAACCCGACAGCACCGCCCCATCCTTCAGGTGCGCCTGCCCCGCCGCTGATCCCTGGGCGCGAGCTTGTGCTCCAGGGCTCACGGAAGACCCCACTGTCAGCTGTGACAGTCGCCTGGGAGGAAATCATAAACTCCTGGACCTAAGTGAACGACGGCCTTTTCGCCTCACCGACACTGAGGCTTCTGAGGCCCTGACACATCGCCAACAAGGCGGTTCCGGAGGAGCGCAGTGACCGGGTGCAGGTGGACGCGTTCCCTGGGAGACGTTGAGGAGACATGGTGCAACCCAGAAACAAGCACAAATTAAAATCCTCTTTGAAGAGGCAAATAAGCAAAAAGAAGACACGGCTAACATCCTTCCAGATCTGTTCTGACATTGCATACATTTATAGACTCACTTAAAATCAGCTCCTTGCACTTCTCCCCCAAAGTCCTGTTTTTCCATGGGGAGAGAAAAGAGTCAAGTTTTGAAAGAAACTTCACTGCAGTATGACTTTAACCTTAATATTTCTGCTTGAGCAAGGGGAAATACTGGACTGAATATAACCATTTATTTTATACGAATTTTATCAGAAAAAAAAATTTCTCCTAAAAATTTCTTAAGTGATAACTATTTTAATTCAAAAAGCCAGAACACTTCTCAGAGTTCACATCCCCCAGGTATAAAAGCAATAATTTATAATTTGCTTTAAAAAGAAGATATTAATCTTTTAGAAATGAAAATTAAACAAGAATTCTCTGATCTCATTTTGAATTAGATCTGAGCCTCCCCAAGTCACAAAAAACTAAATGCAGACAATAGTCTGGAATAAAAATAAACAAATATAAAACTATTTTTAGAATTTTCTTTTCTGACACTTTATCTCCTCTCTAGTAATTTATTAACAAAACTTCATTATTTCTTCAGATAAGTGGAAAGAAATGACAGAATTTTACTCCTAGTATAAAATTAAAACCAAGAAAATCAAACAAACTTGTAAAAATGCAAAACTGTTTTTATGTTTTCTAAAATTAGGGTGACCAATATACCTGGTTTGCCAGGGAAGATCCCAGTTTATGCCTCTTATCAGCAAACGTATTAACAAAATCTCCTTTCACTCTAAATAGCTGTTCACAAAAGTTTTCAGGCAGTACTTTTTATGGCCGTGCTAGCTTTCATCAAGCCAAGAGAGTTTTTTTATTATTAGCTTTAAAAAAATAAACAAATTTAAATTCACAAACACTTAAACATCCAATTTCAACAGTTCATTCATTTAACATAGTAACAAACACTGAATAAAGTTGGGGCATCCAAAAACATTTGTCACTTGACTGTTGTGTAATTTCGGATAATCTTAAAAAGTAATCACATTTTCAGTGTACAAAGGAATGAGGCCCCAATTCCAATGTAGAGTGAACATTATCAAGAGAAAAGGAAGCCAAGTTTGTCACTAAATATGGTGCTATACGTTCTCTAAGCGTCTATGAGAGAAGAAAGTGTGCTGGTGGGAAAGTATCCCCATACTCTAGAAGCTCTCAACATGGGCTCTCCAACCAGCAGCAATAACATTTTCTCAGAACTTGCTAGAAATGCAAATTCTCAGGCCCCCTGCCAGACCTGCTGTTTCAGAAACTCTGAAAGTGAGGACAAGTCATTTTTATTTTAGCAAACCGTCCAGAGTATTCTGAGAAACATGTGGGCTGATTTAGATAATCTATACATGATAAGAGCTAAGCAATATTATTTGGGGGACTAGAACTAACCTACCTTCTTGGACTATTAAATATGATATATTTATATGTCTCCATTAAGAAATATACTAGCCTTTATTATAACATAAATAATATATGTCTTTATATTATAATATAAAATAAAGGAAACCAATGGCCCTGCCACCATAGTAACTGTGAAAACCTACAGCCTAGCAGCCACTGGAGGGAAAAAATGATTTGGAGCCCCTCAAAAAGCCCTATCTCCAGAGACATGTCACTATTTGACTGGTCTAGCAGCTTACTGGAAAAGCTCCATTCACAGGACTGGTCTTTAATTGACCTGACTCAGAGCTTACTCTGTGCAAATGGTCCTATCCACAGGACATTTGGTGAAAGCAAACAGCAGCAACTATTTAATACAGAAATTGCCCAAGGTGGTGACAGCAATTGGAGCTGAGAAGAGGCTGAGCAAATAACTTAAAAGGAAGTAATGAGAAATAGATGTCCATGGGGAGACTTTAGAAAAATCTGATATATTTCTGGGAATGTAAAAGGGCACACACATGTGTACAACTGTGCACATGCCCAGGAAAGACTTGAGATGGCCATTGTCTCTCACTTCTGGCTGACCTTGATAGGTTGACAGGAGTTGTAAATATGCCTTAATATTCACACAGAGCCCCTCCATAAAGACAGAAAGACATACTGGTTCCAGCATTTATGAATATCTTTTTCTAATTATTAGAAAACCATTAAGCTAATCAAGCAAGAACTTGTGGCTACACATGAAAAAGAATACAGACTTTGCAGAATTATTCCAAGAGAGTCTCTAAACAAACAAAAAGCAACAACAAATGCTGAGGTAGAGGGAAATATGATTTCCAGAATCGCCATTTTATATTAATGAAAATGCCCAATTCAAAAAAGAAAAAGTCATGAGACACATAAAGAAATAGGAAGGGACACAGGCTAAAAGGTAGTCACTAGAATGTCTGTGAGAAATACAAATGTTAGACATACTGAACAAAGACTTTAAATCAGTTATAAATATGTTCAAAGAACCAAAAGAAACCACATCTCAAAAATTAGGAAAGTATGAGAGAAAAAAAAAAGAATATGAATAGATAAGGATTATTAAAAAGAAAAAAACAGAAATCTTATAATTGTATAAAGGTACAATTATTGACCTGAAATGAAAAATCCATTAAGGGTGTACAACAGCAGGATTGAGCTAACAGAGAAAGAATTAGTGTTTGAGGTTAGGTCAGTTGATACTGCCCAGTCTGAAGAACATAAAGGAAAAATAATGAAAATATATAAACTAGGCCTCAGAGATTTGTGGGACACCATCTAATATATCAACATACACATAATAGGAGTCCCAGAAGAAAAGGAGGGAGAAAGGTACAGAAAAAATATTTGAAGAAATAATAGCTAATAACTTCCCAGTTTGATGAAAATTTGATGAAAAACACTAATTTTCACATTCAAGAATTTCAGTAAATTCCAAGTAGGATAATCTCAGAGATTCACACTCAGTCACATCATAAACTATCAAAAGCCAAAGATGGAGAAAATCTTCAAAACACCAAGAGAAAAGAAACTCATCATGTACAAGGGATCCTCCATAAAATTATGGAGGTCAGAGTCAGATGACATATTCAAAGTACTAAAAGGAAAAGGCTGTCAACCTAGGATTCTATATTCAGCAAAACTATCCTTCAAAAATGTGGGAGAAATTAAGATATTCTCAAGTAAACAAAAACTGAGAAAATTCATTGCTAGCAGACCCTCCCATAAGAAATCCAAAGGGAGTCCTTCAGGCTGAATTGAAAGGCCACTAGAGAATAACTCAAATTCACACAAAGAAATAAAGGCTAAAGGAAGATAAAAAGGTAAGTCAGTTGGTAATGCTTTTCTTCTCTCTGATTTAGAAAACAGCTGCATGAAACAATCAGTATAAATCTGTACTGATGGTATCATAATATGAAAAAGATATAATGTGGAGAGAAAATAGTTCAACTGGAGCAAAGTTTTGAATACCACTGACATTAAGTTAACATTAATATAAATCATATTCTTTAAAAATTTGATGATGATGTAATTCCCAGGACAAACATGAAGTATATAGACATGGAGTTAGACATTGAAATTAAAAGAAAGAAAGCAATTAAAATAGTACACTAGAACATATCTATTCACCACAGAAAAAGGCAGTAATAAAGGAAGAGAGGGACAAAAAGGATACAAGATATACAGAAAAAAAGTGCCAAATATCAGGCATCTTATCACAAGGTATTTAAGTGTAAATAAATTAAACACTCCAACTAAAAGGCAGAAATTGGCAGATGGAATAAAAAAAGAGTATGATTTTACTATGTCCTGTTTACAGAAACAATCTTAAAATCCGAAGGCATAAATAGGTTGAAGGTAAAATGATGGACATGAGGATACTATGGAAACAGGAACCAACAGAGTGTCACAGTGGCTATGCTGCTATCAGACAGCACAAACTTCAAAAAGCTGTCACTACAGACATTTTATAAGAGGATGATTCCATCAGGAAAATATAAATAAAGATAACTAACCACAAAAGAGACCCAAAATATGGGAGGCAAAACTGACAGATTTTAAGAAGTGGACAATGTAATAGTAATAGTTGAAGATGTTAATGCTCCACTTTGAATGATGGATAAAACAATGAGGCAGAGATCAACAAGGAAACAGATGATTTAAATAACAGTGTACACCTACTAGACTTAACAGATAGCTCCAGAAGACTCCATCCAGTAATATCAGTACACACATACATACTGCTCAATTATACCTGAAACATTCTCCAGGATAGACTATATGGTGGGCCATAAATTAAAAAGGATTGAAATCATACAACATATATCCTCTGACCATAATGGTATTAAAATAGAAATCAACAACAGAAGAACATTACATGCAGGTGGAAATTAAACAACATAGCCCTCAATAACCAAGGGGCCAAAGGAACTCAACAGGGAAGTCAGAAAATATTTTAAGAAAAATTAAAATGAAAACTGAAGTGCTTAGAGGGAAATTTATGGCTGGAAACACCTATGTTGGAAAAGAACAAAGATCTAAAAGCAGTAACCTAGTCTTCCTCCTTAAGAAACTAGAAAAATAACATGAAAACCAAGAGAAGCAGAAGGAAGGAAATAATAAAGATTAAAATGGAAACAAATAAAATATGGAAAGACAGAAGAGAAAAATCAATAAAACCAAAAATTGGTTCTTCAAAAATATTAACAATTTTGACAAAATTTTAGTTAGACTGACCAAGAAAAAGAGAGAGAGAGGATTCAAATTACTAAAATTAGGCATAAGAGAGGAGGCATCACTACTGACTGACCTTACATAAAAAACAAGTATTATAAAGGAAAACTCTGAACAACTTTATTTCAACAAACTACATAACTTAGATGAAATGGACAATTTCTGGAAAGAAACAATGAAACATTAAAAAGAAACAGAAAATCTACATAGATCTATAACAAGGAAAAAAATAAATTATTAACTTCAAAATATTCCACTAAAAAAAAAAATCCTCAGGCTGAGATGTCTTCATTAATGGATTTGAACAAATAGTTAAATACTCTGCAAAATCTTACAGAAATTAGAAGAGAAGGAAACACTACCAAACTCTTTCTATGAGGCCTATAGTACTCAGATACCAAAATCAGACATAGACGTCTAAATAAAAGAAAACTATAGCCCAATATCCCTTATAAATATAGACTCAAAAAAAAATACTAGCATACTGAATCTAGTAACATAGAGAAAAGGTTATATGCCACAGCTAAGTTTATCCCAGGAATATAAGATTAGTTTAACATCCAAAAACGAATTAAGGTAATGCACCATATTAATAAAAGACAAGACACACGATCATCTTATTACCTGCAGAAAAATCAATTGATGAAACTCAACACCCAAAATTTAAATGAGGAATAGCAGAGAACTTCCTCAAACTGAAAACTCACCACTAACATTATACTTGATGAAAGACTTACCCCTGAGACCAGTAATATGACAAGGGTGTCCCCTCTGGCCACTTCTACTCAACGTTGTACTGGAGACTGTAGCTAGGACAAGTAGGCAAGGAAAAAATAAACAAACGCATCCAGACTGAAAGGTAAGTAAAACTATCTGTGTTTGAAGATAATAAGGGCTTGTACATAGACAAGCCTAAAGAATCCATTTATTAAAGAATTAGAATGAACAAGTTCAGGAAGGATGCAGGACATAAGATCAATATTTTTAATGAGTAAGCAATGAACAATCCAAACATGAAATTAAGAAAACAATTTCATTTATATCTCAAAAGGAATGAAATACTTAAGAATATATTTAACAAAAGAAGTCCAAGGTTCATATGCCAAAAATACAAAGCGTTCAGAATTAAAGAAAACCTAAGTAAATGGAAAGGCATTATGTGTTTGTGGATCAGAAGACTTAATACTTATAAGACAGCAAAATTCCCCCACATTGATCTATTATCCAACACAATCCCTAGCTGTTCTAAAGTTTTTATAGACATGGAAGGGATCAAGAATAGCCAAAATGATCTTGAAAGAGGAACAAAATTGGTGGATTGTCTTGACCAATTTCAAAACTTACTATAAAGCTGTATAGTCAAGATAGCATGATACCAGCATAAGAGCAGACATGAAGATCATAGAGTAGAATTGAGAATACAGAAATAAACCCTATATTTATAATTTATTGCATTTATTGATGTAAAAACAATACAGTTGGGGAAAGAATAGTCTATAAAACAAAGTCCTGGGACAACCTGATATGTACAGGAAAAAGAATGACATTGGACCCTTACCTCATACTATATACAAAAGTAACTCAAAATGGATCACAGACTTACAAGCAAAAGCTAATAATTATCAGAAGAAAACAGGAATACACCTCTTTGAGCATGAATTAGGGACAGTTCCTTAGATGTGATACCAAAAGTATAAGCAATAACAACAAAAAATAAATTGGACTTTACCAAAATCAAAACCTTTTGAGCTTCAAAGGGCATGATAAAGAAATGAAAAGACAACCCACAGAATGGGAGAAAACATTTGAAAATCATATATATTTAAGGGATTTGTATCCACAATATATAAAGGACATTTACAACTCAATAAAAAAACCCAGCTGAAAAGTGAGCAAAGGATCTAAACAGACATTTCTCCAGTGAAGATAACCAAATGGCTAGTAAGCACATGAAAAGATGCTCACATCTCTTTTAGTCATCAAAGAAATGCAAATCAAAACCACAGTAAGGTCATCACTTCACACCCTTTAAGATGACTAAGATTTTAAATGTCAGACAATAACAAGTATGGGCAAAAATGTACTAAATTAGAATACTCATACATTGCTGGTAGTATCCTTAAATGGAGCAGCCACTTTAACAATGTTGAGACTGCTAAACATAGAGTTACCATGTGATACATCAATTCCACTCTAAATATACAACCAAGAGAACTGAAAACATGTCATTATTGTTCATTGCAGTGTTATTCCTAATAGCCGAAAAGTAGAAATAAGTGAAATTCTACCAATTAATGAATGGATAAATAAGCTGTGGAATATTAATTACAACATAAGGAATGAAATACGGATACACACTATACAAAGATAAACCTTGATAAGATACTAAATGGAAGAAGCCAAGTCACAAAAAGCCACACGTGTGACTCCATTTACATAACATGTCCAGACCAGGCAAATCCATAGAGACAAAGGAAGTATGTATGCAGTGTACAGGGGCTGGGAGGAGGGAGGAAGGGGGATGTCTGCTAAGTAAAGGGGTCTTTGGGGGATGATGGAAAGATTCTGGATGCAGATAGTGGTGATGGCTGCACAATTCTGAGCATATACTAAAAACCACTGAATTTGCACTTTAAAGGGGTGAATTTTACAGGATGTAAATCCTCAATAAAGCTGTTAGTTTTAAACATATACAGGGCATTATTATGTTAGCAATTCAGAGTTTTACTTGGTTCTTTTTTAAAATAATTTCTCTCTATTGATATTCTTTATCGCATGAAACATTGTTATATTTTTTTTTTACTTCTTTCAGCATGGTTTCCTTTAGTTATTTGAATATATTTATAGTAATAGCTTTGAAGTTTTGTCTGTTAAATCCAGTCAAGGTCCTTCCCCAGGCAGTTTCCACTGCTTGTTGTTTCCATTTGTACATTTTGTATTTCCTGTGCATGGGTCACTTTCGTGTTTCTTAGCATATAGTAACTGAGAGGAATAGCTGCTTAAGATGTAGAACTTTCTATGGGATCCTTTAACTTCTTTCAAAACCTGAGGCTGGGAGAACTTTTGGTTTCAATATAAGTCTTCCAGCTTCAGAATTCTGTGAAAGGAAAAAGAATTTTGACACACTTCTCCTTTTTGGTCACGTCTCCCTCCTTTGATGGCTTCCCTCCTTGCCAGTACAATTGGATGAGTCTGGGACCACATTACCTTGAAGCCCCTCCAGGTGGGCCAGTGTTCCAGAGGAATCTTCTTTTCCTAGGTTTGCACTTCCTTCAGCACCTTCCTTTCTTTACTTCTTCCTACAGCATTGCTTCCCAAATACTTTTACTCTGTAGCCTACGAACAACATATATTTTTCTAAGATCCTGGTGTAAATGAGAAAAGCCACTTGCAGGTAGAGGTAAAGTGCTCAGGGACACTGGCCTCCCCAGAGCCATTCAGGGACATGTCCAGTACACCAGTTGAGCAGCTCTGCTCTAGGCCAAAATACAGTGTTAGATGTTGGGAAAAGGGACCAGGAGGCTACTCAGCCTGATTTTGGGTATAGTCTTTGGGCTAGAAGTCCAGAGTGTATCAGTTAAATCTCTAAGTATCCAGACCTCTGGAAACTACATCTCTGAGGCTCCTTTGCCAACTGACCTCTGGCTGGATTTCACCAAGAGTGTGCACTATCAGAAGACTGGGAGCAGGAGGCAGGGAGAATCTGGGCACCCCCTAGAATCTCACCATACCCCTCCACTATTGGGCAAGTCATCTTTACATCTCTGGCCTTGGCTGCCTCTCCTTGTTCAGTCCACCTCCCCCTGTGCAGTCCTTGCTGTGTTTCCAGCTCCCATTTGACAGCCCTGGCCCTGGGTTCTGGTAATTCCACCACCTCCTTGCATCCCTTCAGCTTTTCGGCTTCCCGCTGTTGCTAATCTCTGGGTCGCCTCATGGTCCCCGCTTTAGATTTTCAGTAACTCTATCATGTAACTGTCCCTCCATCAAATTCCCTGAGGGTCGGCTGTGGACTGCTTACCTGACTGCACTCTGATGGACAGTGCATGCTGACAGCTTACATATGGCCTTCCACGTGTCCTCAGTGGATGAAGAGGCGGAACATACCATGCACTGACCTTCTCTGTGCATAGATGTGCCTCATAAATCTCTTAAGCAGCAGTGGGCAGCTGGTCCAGAATTTGGGACCCAAGGTCCTGGCCAGACCCATCTAAGAGTAGGAAGAAGAGAGGTTTAGGACAGCTGCTTGCCCTGTCTGCCTGGCAACCCCTACTTACCCTTTAAGATCCAAATATCATTACCTCTTGGTTGCTGTCCTTTCGGCCTCCAACTTCCTCCAGGATGGATCAGTTCCTCCCTCATCTGTATTCCTAAAACAGTTTATCTAAATATACTATAGTCCTTTTTGCATTATAGTCACACAAAGACCCATTCCCCTATTAGTCAAAAAGGTCACTGAAGGCAGGAGTCTCGTTTCACTCTCTATGTCTAGTGCCTCCCTCAGCACAATGCCTGGCACATAGCAAGCACTCAACAAAGTGTTCTCAATTCTTCAATCTGGCTGCGTATTAGGATCACCTGGAGAGCTTTTTAAAATGATGGCTCTCCAGGCCCCTCCCCAGACCGATTAAGTCAGGGGCCTGAGCACTGAGAATTTTAAAATCCTCCCTGGGAGATTTTAATGTGCAAAGGGCTGCTTTGATTGATTGCCTACCTTTTCACACTGGCCCTTGCTGATGGGCCCTGCCAAAAAAGGACTTTTGAAATCTGATTCAATTTGGTGAATATTTTTGAGTGGCCACTTGGTGCTGGCCCTTGTATAGACTGACCTTTATGACACAAAGTGTATTTTGTGGACCAGCAGCATTAATATCATCAGGGAACATGTCAGACATCCAGACTCTCTGGCCCCACCCCAGACCTACTGAGTCAGAACTTGCATTTAACCTGATCCCCAACTCATGTTGTCTGAGGAAAAGTGCTGAAGGTATCACACAAATGTCGAACTGCTTGCTCATTGTGAAGTTTATTTTATTTCTTATTCTCTCTGCTTGCTTTCATTTACCAGGATATCAATTCTCTAGCAAAAATAGAACATCCAGTCCAAAGCAGGTTGAGACCAGGCAGGTGTGAGATGAGACAGTGAATAGTGGGAAGGGAGAGGGAAGGCATAGTTGGAAAGATTTGTGGGTACACTGAGGATCAGTGTATGGGGGGCCTTCGGGATGGGTTGTTTAGAAGCATGATTCTGGTTTCTGATATTGCTGGTTCCTGGGAATGATGCACACATTCTGGAGAGATGCTGAAGGACTGGAGAATATTCTAGTTGCCAGGAGCATGCTGGCATGGATGCCTTTCTTGACAGGATGAATAAAGCAGCCTCATGCTTTGGGGATCAGGGTACGGTGAGGCATTTTTGAGGGCTGGCCCATTGGGAGTCACAGATTACCACCAAATGTAACATTTTTTGTTCCATTAAATTCACAGTTAAGGCCTAATTCTTTGGGTACTTTCAGATTCTGTTCACTACAATTCACTTCTGCAGCCTGGCTGCAGAAGAAGGGACCCCATCCAACCTCTCTGGTTCAGATGTGCCCTCACTCCCTCCTGTAATCACTTAGTGATATGGAGAAAGACTACTTCTCTCCACCCCTTGGAAACACCTATTGATACGGAGATGCACTAAGGCCAGGGGGGAGATTCTGGAAATATTGCAGTTTTACCCACAGGAGATACTGCCAGTCCTCCCCCTCTCCTACTGCTTCCTCCTCCCTAAATCTCTCCCCAAACATAGCTTACCTAGGCTGCCCTGTAGGGATGAGGCAGTACCTTGGGGAGGACCACTGCTCTGGGGGCAGGTTGGAAATGACATATGCAGAAATAGAACCCCTACCCGCTGCCACAGGAACTAAAATGCTTCCTTCCTTCTTTGAAGACAGTATAAAATGTTACAAATAAACATGAAATGCCATTGGCTTAGCACAGTGAATGTTTATTTCTCACTGACATCCCAGTCTGGGGCTGCAACAATGGCCTGGAGATCCAACATAAGACATGAGACCGGTCACCTAGGACAGAGGGCAGTATGGGTCCAACAGGCACAGTACACTTACACCATTTCCAGTTACACATCTGTGGCCAGGCCTGGCCACCCAGTCAACCTAACTGCACTGACGGACAGGGCAGGAGGGCCATGCATTGGTGAGCCCTCACCGCCTCACCTTGCAGGTGAGGGAGAAGAAAAGGTACTCGAGACCATCACCATCATCAGAGCCATCCACCCAGCAAGAGGGATGAACACCTAGTTTGCTTATTATCAGTCATTGGGCCTTAAATCCTACAGATGGTGCCAAACACATTCTTACTTCAGCATCCTGACTTAATTCCAGCAAACAGTGTGCTAAAAGACCAGCCCATACCTCGCTGCCAGCCCTGAAAGCTGATGGCTGCACAGAGGACAGCTCTTCCCCTGACCCTTTAACTGTGCCATGTCTCTGAAGCATGTTCCTGGGGCATCTGTGTGGGTGGGCATATGCCCACTGTTCAGCCTAACCTCTCCCTGGAAAACCACTCCAAGTACTGCCAAGTGCCCTCTGGATCCCTCCCTCCCCTAGTTATTAACCTTAACTTCGTATATAATGTCACACACATAAGGTTTCTCTCCTCTAATGCATTTATGAAAGACAGGGGCTATGCTTAAACCATGAGAGTGTCCACCACCACCACCAAATCTGTGAACACTGATTTCTCCTCACAATATGAATCTCGCATCCCCACCTCAAATGGAGGGGAGAATGGATGTCTGCCAAAGCCAAGTCCTCATCTGGGTCTTGGGTTAACCACGGCTGGCCAGCAGCTGTGAAAAGCCAGGCAAAAATGTCTGCTCGCTGCAGTGGCTATACCGGGCCCCAGGGGAAAACATTGCTCAAGTAACTCATAATATGTCATTCATAACTATCTAATCTTAGCCAATTGCATTGGGCATATAAGATGTCTATTAACATATTAATCAAAAGTTAATTGTAATACAATTATAATTGCATAGTTTAATTGCAATCCTTAAAATAAGTCTGAAGTTTAAAAAATTTCAAAGGCCATCTTAAAATGATTGGCTTGGTGAAACAGAACTCAAGACTATTTCAAAGGAGCTGTGCAAAGAGCTTTGAAATTTTCATATTCAACTCTTTCAAGAACAGATGCTTCTTTTTTAAAAAAAAAGCTTATCCTGGATAACTACAGAATCATTGCCCAACTTGGGGAGCAAGTGAGCTTCATGGTTACATGGTTACATTCAAGGTCACTGACATCAGATTCTTTTTTGACCACCGCTACCACCGTGTAGCAATTACTACAATTATTAAGCAATTACAACGCCTGGTTTCTGGTATAACTGCCTTGTCTTGGGGACCGGCAATGCCATGGGCATCAATTTTTTTTCCCCTCAAAAATCTTGCTTTGTTGTGGTCCTGTGAAATTCATTCATAATTAAATTCCTGTGTTTAAAAAACAATAATAATACTCCATTTTAACTAATAGTTTCAGTTGTGTTTACCTAATTATCTACTCTATGTGTTAGTGATGAAGTTTAGCAAATACTGCCTTAAAGCAAAACATGAAAACCTAAGACTTGGCAAATAAGAAAATTAGATGTGCAGGGTCCCCTCTGGCCCAAACAGGAGTGGCTAGGGCTGCTCCCCAAAGGTTCTGAGGGCCCCAGGCCCAGGGTTGTGCCTCCCTCAGGTCTCTTTTATTTTTTTCCACAAATGATTTAATAACAAAAGTAATACATTCTTGCGGTTATTAAAAAAATGGAAGGTACACATAAGTAAAGAAGGACAAAAATAAAGATCAGTCACAATTCAATCACAAGACAACAGTGTTAAGGATTCAGTACGTCTGTCTTTCCACACCTTTTTCTGTCATCCCTACCTCTTTACAATGAAAGAAAGAATGAGATGCATCACAGGAGAAACTGCCAGGGTCACCAGTGTCCCCCTCATTACCAAATCCAATGCACACTTTTCCACTTTTCCTAGAATATGACATCATCGATAACACTGTCCTACACGAATCTCCATCTCCTTGACTTTGACCACATCCTGATCCACTTGCATGCCTCTTAATTCTCTGAAGGTTTCATGAGCGTGTCTCTTTCTCCTACCCTTTTAACGTGTTGATGCTCCCAGGCTTTAAGAATCATCTGCTGACTGCTTGACCTCTTTAATGTTTCTTGGCCCTATCCCCACCTGTCTGCTGTTCAGCCTGCCATCCATCCTAGATGGACCACTGCTAAGTCCTCCCAAGTGGTCTTCCTGGGTCTTCAAATCCAACTACCACATCGCAGAAGGCAACTCAGAACTCTTCAGCATCTCTTTATTGCCACGGGTAAAGTCCAAACTTCTTAGCACATCAATCTTTGGGAGATGAAGTTGGCAGAGATGACTGCCTATCCCATGTGGACCATCACCAACTTTAAAGGATGGGAGAAGGACAATGAAATAAGGTGGTCGGCCCTTGCCTGTTTCCTACTTCATCACAAGCCACTCTCTACTTTTATGCTCTAGCATTATAAGATGTAGAATGAATGAATGGATGAATGATGCTGGTAGTCTGAAATATTGCTGCTAACTAACTAGATGCTGAGCTTTCTATAAATTATTTCAATAGTCCAACCATCTCTATCCGCAGAGGAGATGAAGGTTCAGAGGCCACAAGTCCAGGGCAATGCAGGCGGCAGCCTTTTCCCCTCCTCAATTGGAGCTTTATTTAGGAGCTTCATTTAGTAGCCACTTCAATTTGCAGCACTGAGCTTCTCCTTAGGACTGAACTACAAACCAGCTCAGAAATGCACTGGAAGGTGGGGTCCTGAGTCCTAGTGTGGAATGATGCTGAGCTCTTATCAGGTGCTGAGGAAACAGTTAAGGTGGCAGAGGGACACAGAGAGGCAGCTTCCCCCTCCTCAATTGTCAGGGATATGCTGGTCCACGTTTCTGAGCCCAAAGAACCAAATGAAAATGCTGTTGACTCACCCAGGGAACTGAACACAAACATGCACATTCCCAGGCTGCAATAAAAGTGAGACCATGCATTCATTTCAAATGATGTAAGCTGCTTCTGGGTACACTGACACTGTGGCTAATGTGGGAGAAAAAGAGAGTCATTCATTATAGCTCCCTCCTTTTTCACTTGCCCCACACAAAAATAAACTCTAAAAAGGAGTTGCCCAAACTAAAAGTTTGCAAAATTTAGAATTAGGATTACGTTTTTCTCTTTTTTTTAAGAATTTATATATAGAACCAATGTTATAAATGTGATTAAAGTTTCCAGAGATCCTGTGGATTTCTATGTAACTGGTATTATAACTACATTTCTATTAGAAAATAAAATCAGAGTTCCATCAGGACAGCAAGAATCTTTCCTCTGCAAGAGTCAGATTCTGTGGGCCCCACACTCCCCTCTCACCTCTGCCCAGCACCCATCTGTGGGGCTTGGGAAGACAGATAACCCACCAGGCGGTGGCAGAGTGCCCTCAGGCTGTGTTAGGAGGACACAGAGCAAAGTGTGGCCCAGGCGGGTTGGAAGGGTGGGGAAGGGAGGCTGACTAGCAAGAGACCTGGGCTCCCTCTGCAACTTCCCCTGCTTTCTTCTCACCCACCTAAATGAGGGGATTGAGTTGGCCTTGACCCTAAGGGGCAGCAACTTTGTTAAACAGTGAGCTTGTAGTTGAAAATGGTCTTACTTGTGGGTTTGACCTGGATTACTGAATGGTTTGTGAGAAAAAAAATGAATTACAAGGACAGAACTCTGTATTACACAATATTTGCATAACTTAAAATATACAGGTAAATAGAACTTTGCTCCCCAAATAATTTTTTAAAAGGCAAATTAATTTCTGAAATTAGAATAAATTTCAGTGGTTTTCAACCAGCCTCCTCTTTGGCAACGGAGTCACTGGGAAGCGTGTGGGCAGGGTGCTGGCATGTCAATGTGACTGTCAGGGCTAATGGCACTTGATGTTGGGGAGGGGCGCGGCAGAGGCCCAGTGTCCCCTGTGTGGCATTCTGAAAATAAGCAGGAGCAGTCTTGCCCCACACGGTGACTGCAGCCCATGACAGTGATAACGTAGCGCCGACCACTAATGGTTTCGTATTCCTTCCATACTGGATGTGTTTTTAATGTTTCGGGGAAACACTGGGTTCATTTTACTTGCCAGGGCAACATTAGTCAGAACACAAGAGCCACAGTCCTTCTCCTTCCTATTGGCAGAATTAGAGCAGGGCAGAGCTGGACAGGCCATGGAAACTGGCTGTCCCCATGCCCCTGGCCCTGCCCCAGGTGCAGAGAGATGCAATGGCCATGATGTCGCCCTGCTGGCAGCCCCAGTCACCCACCACAGGGGCTCCACAGCCTGGAACACAGCACCTTTTGCCAATAAAACATTCAGAAATACAGTGGAGCCGTACTGTTTGCTTACTTAACTTCTGCACATCTAACTGTCTGAGTTTGGGGCTGAGCAGGAGGGAGGGAAAGAAGGAAGCAATCTGAATAGTGTGGGAGACTGTAGCCGTCCTTCTGCTGCTGCTGTGAGCAGGGATCCCTAGAGCATCTCAGAGGGTGAGCAGTTCACCACACGGACATCCAAAATGCCAGAAAATTTTTTTTAGTTAATAAATATTTTATTTCTCAATCTGAACAGTTATTACAAATATAAAGCCATTCTTTAAAAATGCATGAAGCTAATTATTAAACATAAAATAGAAAATTTAAGTTGTTAGTCTCAGTTGGAAACTCAAAATAACTACAATGAACTAGTTGTTATGAAATAGATACACACATTGCTTTTGTGGAAATGAAATTCTGTGACAGTTTTAATTCTCATGTGTCCCATTATCTCTCTGCTATAGAAATGATCATTGCATTTGCCAATTTTTCTTATGACATTGTAAATCTTAACGAGAAGCTACATTCCTTACTGGTAACTGATACTATATATAAGTGTATACAAAAGAACTCAGAAATGAATCCAGTAAATAAATCGTTGCTTCAAGTATGGTACAACACTTCAGTGGGAGTCAGAGAATGACTTTATTTATTAAGGACTCACGTCTCCCGTATGTGAAAGGTACCTTTATGTGACAGCAGCCCTGTCCAGACAAGACTCTCTATTACAGGATTGTCACATTATGCTCACTGTATTAGAACAAGACCCTCTACTGCCATCTGCAGTAGGAAACTGTCATAATACATTAAAAAAAATCTATGTTGGAAACAGCGCAGGACACTTCTTTAGAAGGGATCTTTTTGGGAAGTGCACAACTAGGGCAACCATATGTAGCAGCACTGAACATAGTTACTAGAAGCATGCCAACTCCTTCCCCTGGTTCCCAGCCAGAGAGTGAGCATCTGCTCTACAGAAGGGAATACTGGCTGTGCTGGACCTAACACAATTCTAGATGTACACAGAGGGCCATCCAAGAGATGTCCTAGGGTGGTTTTGGACTACACTCGATTATCTCCTTACTCAGCTTTACATAAAGGGTGACCCTATTTCCCAGGTATGTTTAGTCAGCAGAAAATAAGACTGAATTTATTATATGTATATGAAATAGCATCAAATTCACAAGCAACTAGGAGGACACAAAAGGAAGCTGTTGAAGTATATGATTTCTGAAGGTTTTTCCAGCAAATTGTAGTTTGCATGGACAGCTATACGTCTGTTAAAAGATAGGGCTCCCTTTCAAGAGTGTAGAATTGTCCCAGTGAAGCAACTGCCTAGCCATGGACTATGATTTCCTCTCCCCTTCCTTGCCCCCTCCCCTTGTATCTGAATGTGACAAGTTTATGTCAACAGAAATGCTATGTGCATCCTTTGTAGGCTGAGGTGATTATGAAAGAGGAAACACCTTCTCCAGCTCCCCTGCCCCATCTGCAGGCTTCAGAGCTCTGAGACCCAAGGGGAGGGCAGACTCCCAAAGTGGATGGTGTCTGGATCCCTGCCAGCCAGGGGCATCCACACTGACGGTCACACTGCAAGAAACTTGTATTGCATCAAGTCACCAAACTTTGGGAGTTTATTTATTATAGAGGCTGGCGTTACCTTAGTATGATTCGCTGTTAGCCAATGCATTTTGTCTGCTAGTGGCACATAAATGGTGCCAGGGAGCAAAAGTATCAGCCAACTCTTCAAGGGAAAAGTGAAAAAATAAGGCTATTACTTTTTTCTGTAAATTGACAGAAGAAGACTGTCCTTCCTGAATTTCAGAGCAAAGTATTAGTGTAGCTCGTATGCCTATTCCATGAGAATATGGCTTTGAGAATCTCTGAAGTGGCATTTGGGGAGGCTGTTTTCTGCTCCCTCTTGCAGGAGAACGGCCCTGTGGCGTAAGCACAGGTAAAGGCAGAAAGCCTCCTGTGCCCGGCCAGGCCTCCCTCTGACATCGCTCCTCGTTGCTATAACTGCGTGTTCACACTGCCCTGAACCAGGTGCAGGGCCTGAGGTCCAGAACATCTCCAAGGCTGTCTCTTCTAAGAAGCCTATTGTATTCCAGGGGATGAGGTGATAGGGAGCAAGAGCTTTCCTACCTTCCTTTCATCTCTGGTGAAAAGATTTCAGAGCTGGTGGTGTGGGCTTTTTATTACATATGAGGGGGCACATAATGCCTGACTGACCCCCTATAGTGAGGGTCAGAGGGATCACTGAGTTCAGACTCATCTGTCTGATCCGCCCATGGTAAAGTTCCCCAGCAACTTTCCCACTAGTCGTTTTGACACCCATTTTATATTATTGCCGAGATCCAAATTTTTGTGAGGGCATATATTTTAGTTGGAATTCTTCTATAAAGAAGAACTTTCCTTCCTCAACTGTTTAGGTTACTCTGAAACAGAGTTTGCAGAGGAAAGTCAGGGTAAGTGCTCAATTTTCTCCCTTTGATAGTTTTCAGAATGTTGAGTTGTAATGGTAACCAATGAATTACTTTTTATTGTAATTATCAGATCACAGATTAAAAATATATGTTTATACATTTGATTTGGTTCAAACAACTGTGGTTACTTTTCTTTCTGATGCTCGAAATCTCTGATCTTTGGCCAGTGCAAATGCATTCAGGTCCGCTCTGATGTTCTGCTGAGAGAACTCTGGTGCATAGTCTTTGAGAGCTGCCTTGCTTTTTGGCCAAAAAAAAAAATGTTCCAGGCTCATCTTGATTTCTCTCAATGCAAAGTTGTATTTAGAGACCATGATCTGGGAGCTACGGATACTCACAATACAGAGTTGTCATTGTTGTGGAAATTTTATCTTCAGAGACTATTGGACTGAGGAGGCTTGTGCCTTTGTAGATTACTCAGGAAGGGCTCATGGAAATAATATGCTCTGGGTTCTGGCGTGTTTGTAGCTGTTTATCTGTGGCCTCTATATTTCAAGGTCAGTTTGGCTGAAGTCTGTGGCTCACATTATCTTTCTTTGAATATATTAAATGTTACTCTGTAGTCTTTCGGCATCACGTGCTCTTTTACTAAGGTCCTCCCTGATTTTTTTTTCTTTATAAGTGATTTTGTCTTTTCCACTTGAGTACTTAAAATATTTTTCTTCTCCTTTAAAGAAAGGCCCATAAGATTTGCCAGAATATGTCTCATGCCAACTATTTGGGTTGCTTTTGCCAGGATGCTTTTTCAAAATAGTTCAAGCTTTTATTTTAGGAAAGCTTTCTTAAATTGTAAGTTTTAGTGTTTGCTCTATTTCCAAGTTTTGACTTTCTTCTTTGGGGAGTCTCACTAACATCTTAGATCTTTGTTGTGTGTCCTCTGGATTATCACTTTCTCCCAAATCCTTTTAATTTGTTTCATTTTGAGTTTTAAAATATTCTTTTCTATTTTTGATTTCTCTTAGTAAGATATTAACTATTGTGTTTATTTGTTGTTGTGTTATTTCTAATACAGTTTTTATTTTGAAATGTTTTTTTCTTTTATTTCCAATACTTACAGAATTCTATGACCTCTCTTTTCAAATCTCCCTTTTCCTCAATCACTTCATTTCTGATTCTGACTTATGTTGTTTAGCATATCTACCATTTTCTCAATTTCTTTTGGCTGGTTTTGAAATGATGGGCACAGTTTATATCTATTTTGGGAGCATATCTGCCTGGTGTATTTCATTATCTGTGGAGACATTATACTACCTCTTATTCTCTCTTTTCTCTTAATAATGACTTGCGTGGCATTTGACTGTGGTTCTTTTCTGTTGCTCATACAGTGAACCGGATGTGACCACACTTTAGATAGGAGACAGGGAACGTGATTTATCTTTTTCTAACTTCCCAGTCCTGTCTGTCTTCTGTTGTTTTACAAAGTGATAGAATATATACATATGGCCTTGTGCTGTCAGAGATTTGCCTCCTTTACTTCTGTCTCCTGTTTGATCTAAACTTTCTCTTCACCTTGCTGCCACTGTCTCTGTCCTGTGCTCGGTTTGGATTTTACTTCCAGCATAGTCTTCTTCATGAGCAGCTCTGTCTTGGAAGGAAGCTTCATTCTATTAATTTCTAGAGTTGACAGCACCCAGAGTGTTCCAGAACCATTGCCTTGTGGCACCACGCTGCCTGGCATGCTCTCACAAATTGCATCCTGCAGAACCATCCCCCAGTGCTAGCCAGTGTTCTCAGACTGTGCATACTCTCTAGTGAGTATCAGCTGGGGATTTGGGTGTTTGTTCTCAGGCTGTCAGATGTAGCTATGAAACCTTAATTTTGCTCTCCAATTTGCTGAATTTATTTTTGTGAGAATACTTGGAGACATTCAGAGACTACACTGCCACTACTGACATCTTTCCAGAATCTCAAAAATATTAAGAAGTGGTTTTTTTCATAAAAACAATACATATCTTACAGAAAAATTTAAAGAGACCAAGAAAATAAAACTCTAAAAATATTATTTTTCACTATACTCAGATCCCATCGAACTTTTAAAAAATCTTTTCTCTATGCATATATTTTTTTCAGAATTAGAATCATATTTTATATGTGCTTTTTTCACTGAGAATAAATAGATCATAAGCCTTTCTGAAATCATCAAATATTATTTAAAAACATAGATATGTACTATTCCAACTCTAGCTTATTTCCAATTTTTGCTATTTTAAATAGTGCTATAGTGAATATTATTATATATAACAAATCTTGGCCCACATCTCATTATTTAAGATAAATTCATGTGCAAAATCACTGACACCAAGGCTATAAATGTTACCACAGTTTTAAAATGTACTGCCAAATTTATTTCAAAGGTAGAGCCAATTTTTACAACTACAAAACTATTTCAGAATGTCTATCTCATGTCAACGTCTCCCAAACTGGTGGTATCATTTAAATAATTTTCCCTCATTTAAATAATTTTCTCTACTATAGTAAGTTGAAAAAATAGAGCTGCAATGTTGTTTCATTTGTATTTCATTGTTTCCAAGTAATTTTAATATTTCCTCCATTTGTTTTTTGATGTTTGGATTCTTTTCTTTGAGTTGTCCATTCCCATCTTTTTTTCAACTAGGAATTTTGCTGCAAAGGAATGGAGATCCGCAGGTACACAGTCGATCGGATTGGAACAAAAATGGTAACAGGAATTGCTAGCCGTTCAGGGCCATGGACCCTGGTAGGTGTTCCAGGGGGTGCCTCTGAACCTTGACCCTCACAAGCACCCCTTCTGCCCCCTCCAACCCCACTCAACCCCATTCCTGCCTTCTCCCCATCACCACCTGTTTCTGCTTCCTCTCATCTCCAACTTGCAAAAGCTTCAGGCTCCAATCTCAGCTCATGGCTTCCTTCCACACTGTCTCAGCTTCAGTTCCACTGCTGAATGCCTTGTTATTGCCGCTCTGTTTCAAATTCCTTAGAGTGAACCCGATTGGTTCAGCTGGTCTTATGTACCAAACCATGCCCCAGGTCAGTTTCCTTGGGTAGGGACTCCATCCCTGATACACCCTGCTCAGAAGGGGGCAGGGGACACTGTCCTCAGGTCCCACCATGGCTGCCCATGGCTGCCTCTGCAGTGGGACGAAGGAAGGCCGCTTCCCCTAGGAGAGGCTCTAGGTTGGCAGAACCTGCCTAGTGCGGCTAATCATCCTCTCTTGATGTAGAAGAGCTCCTGATATACATAAAATAGCAGGTTGCTTTCAGGTTATAAATGCTTTGCCACTGTATGTTTGCCATTTATTAGAGTGCTTTGTTACACAGTCAACGTTTTACATTTCGGCAAGCAGACAGTATCTTTTTTGGCAAGCAGGCAGAGGACTAACTATCTGGACCCCTGATGAAGGCTTTGTTTGCTGTCCCCTATCAGTGGCCCTGAAGTAGAATCATGAAGCCTCCAGGAACAGATTCTTTTTTCCCCCCAAACAGAGCACCTGGTACTGTCATGGGCAAACTGAGTGATCCAGGAACTCCACAGGGTGGTGACAAAAGTCCTCCATGATGATATAGCTGAGCTTCTGAAACAAGCTTCTTACCTCTCAAGCCATCAGACTTTTTGTGAGAGGACATAAGATACAAAACATATGGGTCTATATGTAGTGTATATGTCCAATAGAAATGAGTACATGTGTCTGCTACAAGAATGTTCAGAGCAACATAGCTCATTACGGTCCAGAACTGAAACAGTCCCAGTGCCCATCAATACCAGAACAGATAAGTACACTTGCTATGTTCATCCAGTGGAATAGTATACAGCCATGAGAATATGGCCTGCAGTTGCACGTAACATGGCAGAGTCTCAAAAACTTTGTGTTGAGCAAAGAAAGGCAGGTTAAAAAAGCAAACACTTTGTGATTCCATTTATATGAAGTTTGAGAATGGATAAAACCAATCCTCAGGGATGGAAGTCTAAATGGTGATCTTTCAGGGAGTGCTCCTGACTGGAAGGGGCACGGGAGCCTTCTGGGGTGGGCAAGCTGTTCTAGCAGGTGAGAACAGGCCCATATGTAACAAAGTACTGAACTTCTGCACTTAATATTTGCCACTTCACTGCATGTATGTTATATACAGTAAAGGTTTTGTTTTGAAATTTCATGGTCTCAGTCTCATTTAACTCCTTTTGCCAAAATGAATCCTGTCCAAATAGATAAAGACTTAGATGTAAGAAATGAAGCCACAAAAATACTAGAGGTGTACGTGGGTGAATATTTCTAGTTCTTGAATGAAAAGGACTAAATATGACAGAAAAGCCAAAACTGATAAAAGATTGATAACTTCAACCACATAAAAATACAGAAACTTTGGTGGACATAAACAAACTAGGGGGAAAATTGTGTTACATATCAACAAAGGAGGACCAATTCATTTTCCGAATGCCTTCTCACAAGTGAATAAGAAAGAGAGGAAAAATAGAAATATAGGAAGAGTTATGAAAAGGGGTTTAAAAAGAATTTTAAGTAGCCAATTATTACATAAAAGGTCCAGTTATTTTTATAGTGAAATAAATGTACATTAAGCAAGATAATTTTCTAATTTGTTGTGAAAGAATAAAAATAATAACAGATAGCCACTGTCTGTTTTTACATCATATGCTGTAAAATGATGCAAACTTTTGGGGAAGCAACTTAATATGCATCAAAACCTTCTAAGAATTCTTGCATTTTGACTCACTAATTCAGTCACTTCCAACTGACTCTAAGGAAATTAACCCTTTTGACTCTCAGCACATATTTATGAAACGTCATTATGTGCTTTGCCCTTTGCTGGGTGTATTGTGGTAAGAAAACAAAAAAAGACCTGATCTTTATCTGAGTGGAATTTCGTGTAGGAGGTAAATCAGATGAAAGTTCAATAGGAAAATGAACCAAGGGAATAGAAAAAAATCATTCACAAAATAACAAACGAATAGTGGAAACATGGGTGACTAAAAACTCACCATGCTCACCCTTGGCAAGAATGGGGAGAATTTGCTCTTTCAGGCTGCCCATGGGAATGTGCATTGATAAACCCTTTCTGGGGGGAATCAAGAATGTGTATAAAAATGGTAAATGTGTGAATCTCTTGAATAAGAATGGTATGTTTTCTTGGTTTCAATAACAACAAATATGTGACTTTTGCTGTCTGCCTTTCTTCTTTCTTTCTTAGGATGCTCAGAGCTGAATTTGATACTCAACCTTTAACCATGTAAATGCTAGGGCCCAAAATGCACAACCTAAATCTAAATATGTGGGAGGTCTGATGAAACCAAATTGAGGAACATTGAGCAAAATAATTGGCTTCAAAAGTGTCAAAGGAGCAAAAGGCCAAAAGAGATGGAGGAAATGACATTTCTAGATTAAAGGAGGCTTAAAGAGACATGACAATAAATAAATGTCATTTGTGATCCTAGACTATGTCTCGACCAGGAAAAAGGGCAGCTCCTTGGGACTTGAAATGAAACGTGAACATAGATTGCAGATTACATAAAAGTATTCAATGTTAAACTTACTGCTTTTGATAACTGCACTGTGGTTATGAAAGGACATGTTCTTGTTCTTTAAAATGACACACTGAAGTAAGTCTTAAGGGTTGAGAGGGTAAAAACTGCTGAGCACCAACTGACCCAATGGCTAGACCAAAATAAAATTTAAAATTCAGATAAGTTTCTACATTTGATGCTATGATTATCCTAAGGAATCATTAATCAAGAGAGTGTGAGACTCTCATTAGTTCAGGCTTTTGCTGAGCGACATTTAACTTCACTTTGGGCTAGCAGGCATGTAGTCTTGCTAGGAAAAAACTCTTGAATCCAAAATGGGGCACAAAATATATGCTCATAAGTGTTTATCCTCTGATCACAGATAATTGGTGTGAGCCAATCCAGTGCCAATGTTTTGTGCTTTTTTACTCTGTTTAAATTGTTTTGACCCTGGGTGTGACATTTACCATTCCTGAGTTTTCATTTCCAAAGCTATAGGATGAGGATTCTATGACTTGCCTCTAAGGGGGGAATATGAAGGAAATGCAGAGCATCTGATGCTGCCTCAGACGCAGGGCAGGGGCCTTCCATTGTCAGGGGGTGTTACTGCCCATCTCCAAGTCTCTTACAATCAGCTCAACTGATTAGAGCCTGGGTCTAGGAAATCCCAGTTCTCTGCCTGCCCAAGGCAAATCAGGGCTTTACAGATATAAGCTCCCCAGCCCCCCATGCCTTGATTCTGGGTCACCCATCAGCAAGTCACTCCTGATGACCCAACAGTGCCTGTCCTGTTGGTGTCTCACCTTGCACCACCATTCACAAAAAGCCGCTTGATGGCCTGACCACCGACATATAGGCCCACATGTCAGGAGAAGTCAGTACAAAATCTTTGTTAAGATTTAAAAAAAAACCCAATAATCAATGGTGGAAAAGAACCCTAGAACAGTGGTTACCTCTGAGGATGGCATGGAGATTGGAAAGGAGTGTGAGGAACTTTCTGGAATGTTGGTAATGTTCTGCATCTTGATAAGGGTATGTTGCAGGGTATGTATTTACCAAAACTCAGAGGATGTACACTTAATATTTGGACACTGACTAGTTCACATATGCATTTTGCCTTAGTAGAAGAAAACCGTGAACACAGAAACTCTAACGGTGTGCATGTTGAAGTGCGTCTGGGAGACACTCATATATTTGGATGCTCTGTTTACTCTGACAAATGTTGCAGCTTTGGCTGCTTTTCTTACCTGCTTCTGGTCCATTTCCCCTCATGTGGAGTGGGTGTTGCCCCTGTTCACCAGGGCCCAGTCTTCTGGGGAAGCCAGGCTCATTGTCCTGGAAACAAACCCCAAGACTGAATCTTCTCTTATGACACAACATGAAGCAGGAGTCATTCAATATTTCCTTAAATTCAGGTCTTTATTTTTCCTGTGCAAATATGAGTGGAGGCATGATTAATAGTTAAGGCTTTTAAAATATGTGCATTTTGAGAATACATTGCCAGTTACCTTTTGCTGATGACATGAGCTTGGATCACACCTTCCTTTAACAGACCTTTAAAATGCTAAAATGGTCAAGTGATCCATAATGAAAGCCAGAAAAGACTTACGTAAACCCAGAATACATCCTTGAATATGCAGCACCTTTAGTATGAACTACATTAAGGCCTAGTTACATAGCATATGGATTATAATGTCAGGCCATAGAGACATCAAAGTTGCTGAAGCAAAACAGGGCATCTGGTCTGAGAAGAGACAGAAAGGAGGCGGAGGAAGAGAAGGAGGAGAGGTGGGGAAAGGCAGGAAGGAGGAGAAGAAGGAAGGAAAAACAAAGACAGGGAGACTGAGGAGAAGGAAAACCTGTGTGTATACATACATACATATATATATATATGGCTTTCTTATGTCAGGAGGTGACATCTTTGGGTAATTACAATGTGTATGTAAAGTGAAGGGTGGACCATTAAGGTTATATTCACAATCATATAATCATAGAGCCAGAATATGTTCATGGAGTTCTACTTACTAGATTTTAAAAAGCTAGTTTCTGCCCTCTGCAGCTTCCAGCCCGCTAAGAGCTCGGCCTAGGATGCAGTTCTGAGCAAGGGCAAGGCTTCCCCTCTGAGGGTGAAGGGGCAATTTGCACAGATATGGCCTAAGGGTCTCATCTTCTGAAAGTCCTAGTTGTCTGCTTTGTTTGGCTCAGGATCCCATTCCAACCACCAGCCTGAAGGCTCTTCCCTGACAGTGGTCTCCTCTGAGAGCCTGAAGAGGCCCCCTAGAGCCCCCACTCAAGGGCCAGGAGAGAAGCCTGGAATAGCTCGGACAGCTTAGGAGATGTCTCTTTCTCTCACTGAGATGCTCCTTTCTATGACGCAGATTCCAGTTTCACAGGGGCTGGACGGCAGGAGTCTGTACTGGCTTTACAGATTTGGCCTCAGACAGGGAGACCTTGCTTCATCCCTTGTGTTTATCACAGCACAACCCAAGGCCAGGCTTTCTCGGGGCCCAGAGAGCACATGAGGAGGGAGCAGATTTGGAATTGTGCCCCAAAGTGTCTGGCATAAGGTTGAATTTGAGTCACCACACTGTACTTTCAGCTTGTTGCATCTCCATCTCCCTTATCAGAGGGTTGTGCAGTGAGGTGGTGCAGGAGGGGGAGGGAGAAATAATCTTCTGTCTACAAGAAAATGAACATTAGAAGTCTAAAAAGTCCTTTTGGATGAAAAAAAAGAGTTCTGTGCCCACGCATTCATGCGCTTGGACTGGGGACACCTCGCCCTTTCCAAAGGCCTGCCTCATGCAGGGCTTCACGGGGATATCCTAATAACCTGCCACCTAACTGGGGCAGACATAATGGATCCCATTTTCTAGATGAGGAAATGGAGACTCTTTTTTGAGGTCACACAGTTCGCTAAGGGTAAGGAGAGCTGGACTCCATGCCTGACCAAGTCCCATGCCAGGCAGCTGTGGCCATGAGGCATCACACCAACAGTGGGCTCCGGGAGATGGGCACCTGCACTTTCACTGTTGTTTGGCCTCTGTTTCTGGAATGTCCCCGTCAGACAGGAAGCCCCTCCCAGAGATCTTCACCTGGCTCTCCAGCTGGCTGAGGCGCTGCTTCATTTTCATCTGGGTGGTGTTGTACTCGGCCAGCAGCTGGGCGAACCTGGTCTGCAAGGTGTCCAGGGAGGACTCCAGGTGCTCTACCTTCTTCTCAATGTCCTTAGGGTCTGCCCAGGCCTTGGCAAGGTCCTCATCAATCAGGTTGTCCTTCAGCAGGATCTGCCTCCCCTTTTCCTCCAGGGCCTTCTTGGCATCAGGGTATTCCATGAGCGCCTCCATCAGATCGTCCTTGGAAAGGCAGAACAAGTCGGAGTAACCGATGCTCCTGATATTAGCTGTCCTGCGGTTCCCCGACTTGCTCCCTTTGATGTTTAAGATGCTAATCTCCCCAAAGTAACTCCCATCGCCAAGGACCACGAACTGGGTGACCCCATCATCAGCCACCACAGCCAGCTTGCCCTCCTTGATGATGTACATCTCCCGCCCGATGTCACCTTTCTTGCAGATGTAATCCCCGGGGCTGAAGACCGCGGGCCGCAGCTTCAGCACCAGCTCCACCAGCAGCCCCGCCTCGCAGTCCTGGAAGATGCGGACCTTCTTCAGAGTATCCAGGTGCACGTTGATGGCAATCTCTGCCTTCAGCTTGTCTGGGAGATTCTTGAGCACCTCCTTCTCATTCACCGTCTTCTTGTTGGCCCACAGGTAGTCGAACCACCGGATAACCCGCGTCTCCAAGTCCTTGGTTACCTTGCGGAACTGCATGTACTGCTTGATGGAGTCGATCTTGGCCTGGAACTCGGCCCGTGAAGCGTTCATATTCGAAATCATGGAGCCCACGTTGCCCACAATGGTGGCAAAAATCAGGACGCCCACCAGGAAGTCTATGACCACAAAGAGATACTCCTCGTCCTTCACAGGGGGCGGGGTCTCACCAATGGTGGTCAGGGTCAAGGTAGACCAATAGAGGCTGTAAATGTACTTCCTGGAGAGGCGCCCATACTCTGGGTTGGAGATGTTTGGGTAGACCCAGGAATCCGTCCCGAAACCAATGAACTTGGAAATGGCGAAGTAGATGCAGGCATTCCAGTGGATGATAATGACAATATACAAGACCAAGTTCCCGATCCTGAACGCATTGGGGTAGTTGGTCCTCGTCTCCGTGCGGTCAAAGAACTCGAAGAGACGGGCAAACTTCAGTAGGCGGTTGAACCTCAGTTCTGGGTAGTTCATGCCCAGCTTAAAATAAGCCAGGTCTGTGGGGACCAGGGACAGTACATCCAGCTTGAAGTGTAAGGTCTCTCTGTAATGCTTCCAGAGCCTCTGGGCATCCCTGACCATCAAGCCTTGCTCAAGAAAGCCTAGAAAAGAAGACAGAGGCCACTTAGGCATCAAAGAGGCTGCCTTTTCTGATCATGGGCCACAGAAAGACATTTTAGGTGATTACAGCAGATGTAGTTATACATATATAACAGGAAGAATGTCCCAAATCACATTTACCACTACCATGGAAATGCCCCCTGGTGTTTGTTCTCTGAGGTTCTAATTTGTTTTATTCCATTCAAAAATAAAGATCAGTTGGGTACATTTGAATGTGGATTGGGTATACCAAGGAATGATTATTAAGTTTTAAAAGATAAGTGGAAGCTATATTTAAAAAACCCATCCTTTAAAGTTAGAGATAAGGTTAAAGTGGTTATTGCCTGAGATTTGTCTTAAAATACTCGAGCCAAGAAAGGAAGGCAGGGAATAGACGAAATAAGGTTAGAAAAAGGGTGATAACTGTTGAAGCCGGGTGAGGGTGTATGTGGGTTCATGCTACCACTCTCTCTGATTTTGCTTATGTTTGAAAACATTAAGAGTAAAAACTTGATGATAAGTAATTTGTGGCCTATCAAATTGATTTCAGCTGTCACTAATAGAGCATGACCCACCTTTTAAAAACATTGCCTAGGAAGGCAATACTCTCCTTGCTGGCTGCACATCGCTGTCACCCAGGGGCCTTTTAAAACATATGTGACCCACTCCCTAGAGAACCGGACTGGTCTGGACATGGGCTGGACACTGGGAGTTGTGAGGCATTATTGCTGTGGAAATCAGTCAAGTAGCCACGGCTGCATTCTTCTTCTTCTTCCTCCTTCTCTTTCCTTTTCTTTGACATTTTCAAACACGCATTAAAGAAGAGGAATGTAATGAAAGCCTTTCAAATTTTGGTGGGCAGCAGGCCTGAGGGCTCTGTAAACACACAGAGCGCAGGGCCCATCCCCAAAGCTTGGTTCCATAGGTCTGGGTGCCTCTAACAAGGCTGCTGGTCCAGGGTTGCCCTGTGGGGCCAGACGGAGGGAGGACTGCACCCTCTGGGAGAAGCAGACATCAAGTTTGTCATCACACATGAGGACACCCTGCATTCTGGTGCACCTTCCCCTCCTTCACTCTTTGGCTGTGCTCATGTTCACTGAGCATCTAGACCATTGCGTGCGCTCCGTGCTGTCACCTCACTGCTCCCTTCTCTTAAGTGGGATGAGTTCTTCCCATGGCCACGTGGCTTCTGTGCTGACTTGCCATCCCCCAAAAGCTTCCTAGTCTTAGGTTGCCAAGGGCACAGTACGGGACCAATGTCTGAGTGAGGGTGACCTGTCCCACTGAAGAGCTCTCGTGTCTCAGGCTCATGTGACCGTGGCGCGGCAGACCCCCAGCCTGACTACATCACCCACACGAGCCTCAGGCTGTGTACTTGGATCTTCTAAGTTATGATGCTGGGCATCCTGTGCAAGCAGATGGGGGCCAGGCTGGCCTGCCGGGCAGTGACTGTGGACTTTGGGCCAGTCACTCAGCATCTCTGGGTCTCAGTTTCTAAATCAGCGAGATGCAGATAACTAGGCCTGCATTTCTTGCCTCACGCAGCAGTTCTGATGAGGCAACAAGGGGCACTTGAAATGCTTTGCACACAGGGAAGCCACACTGAAGTTTATTGCTGTGACCCCGTGGTGCTTATACTGGCAACAGCAGGGTTTTTATATCAAAGATCTTGGGAGTGACAGGCAGGGCCTCTACCAGCTTACATGATGTCTTTGTGCAAATGAGAGGAAGGTGTCCCATCATGCACAGACTGGGGCCTCGGCATGGGTGGGGTTTCAGCCTCACTCATAACCTGGGGCCACCTATCTGAAGGAAGTCATCATTCATCTAGGCCCTGTTTCAGCATTTGGTTCTCCATCTACTAAAACTCCTCTAAAAGCCACAGAAGAACAGGTCCTGCATCCCCTAACTGCCCAAGAAGAGGAACTTCAAGATTGCTGGGGCTCCCCTCCTGCTTCCTGACTGCTCCTGTTGCACAGCCACAGCTGGAGGGGGCCTTTGCAATGACAGTTTGGCCTTATTTCACAGGTGATACAAATGAGGCCCAGAGAGACAGCTTGACTTGCTCAAGGACACACAGCTTGCTGGGACAGCAGAGACCAGAACCCATGTGTCCTGACCTCTGCACAGGGCTCTGTCCAAGGGGGTCACTGCAGAAGACACTCAAGGCAGCACCACCTCCACACGGCTGGAGCTTCCCCAGACCTGCCTGGCCTCTCATTGTCAGAGGCAGTAATATCCACTCTACTGTCTGGATCTCCCCAAACATGCCCAGTGGCCCCCAAGGTCCCCCACCTGCTGCCTGCTGTGAGGTCTGTGGCCCGGCCCAGAGGAGTCCCCAGGCCCTGGGCACACTCACCTGTCCGGGCTCGCACCAGCACATCCAAGCCATAGAGGACGTCTGCCGAATAGTCCAGGACCAGCCACAGTGTCAGGTGCTCCGACTGCAGCTCGTCAAAGCAGGCCCTGAGCAGCGAGAAGGTGCACAGTGCGTCCAGGGCAGGCACCCTGGGTCACCGCCCTGCCTGCAGCCTTTGGATTCCAGCCTCACTCCCAGCCCTGATGCAGAGACCCTGACTCCAAAAGCCTCCCTGTCCCAAGGTCAAGAAGTTCCTGAGAAGAGTGGGCCCTGCTGCCTCTCAGCAGCAGTGCTGAGACCCCAGGAGGGGCAGGTTTTCTAGGCCTCACTGCTGCAGGCAGGTGAGGGGCTGAGCACTGGCCTTTCTGGGGCCCAATGCAGACAAAAACATGAGAATTTCTAAGCAATTACCAACTGAGCAAGCCAGTAAATATTTTCTACTTTCTGAACCTTTATGTGCACTATTTCTCATATAGACATCGCCCCAAAGAGCAGCAGCTTGTACCTGGGTCCCCACCCTGCAGCTTGCTCAGCACCCCAAGTCCCCTGCTCTCCAATAAGTCCCCACCCCTTATTGGAAGAATTGCAGCTCACCCTGCACCCTGGGTCTGCAGCTTGCTTAGAAGGTTCCAGAGCCTACATTTATCCCCCAAAAGGCAGTGGCCCTGCAGGCTGCTCAGGAGCACCCCAAGGGCCTCACCAGAGCAGCAGCCCACCCTGCCCAGCACCACAGCTTGCCTGGGAAAGCCCAAAGCCCACAGCTCAGGAGAGCTGCCGTCCCACACCCTTGTCCTGCATCAGGAATGCCCAGCCCTCATCTGCTTACCCCCAGAAGAATAGCAACTCACCCCTGTATGTTCCCTCTAAAGCCCAAGTAAGAAGGCTCCAAGGTGCCAGGACTCCCACCACCCACCCCAAGCACAAGCCCTCGCCAGGGCTTCAGAGAGCCGTGATGTCTTCTTTCAAACCCTCCTATAATGGAGAAACGGGACATACAGCAGAATGGTGGCCTCATGGGGACCAGAGGTCCGGCCTCCCTAGTGGGACTCGGAGCTCTGCCTTGAGGCCTGGCTGCCTTGCCCCTCCTGCCCTCCCTGGGTGGGGGCCCCGCCTACCTGCCCACGAGCAGACACCAGTTGTAGAAGATTGGCAGGGAAATGACAATCAGCCAGTGGTAGTACATGTTGCTGGAGGGGTCCACCACGATGGTGTCCTTCCTGGAAACACTGTTACACAGACAATACAGTGTGTTGAGAGACCACAGGTTTGGGGTGTCTTAGAAATCTGGCCTTGCTTCGAGCCCTAGGCAACTGCAAGCCAAACTCGAGAGATGGCTGCCCAAGACAGGGCCCCATCAGCCTCAGGGGGTCGCACGGGGTGTCCCTGTGTGGGAACACAGGCGGGGAGTAGGGCAGACTCAGGACGTCCTTCCCGCCCAGCTTGGCTCCACAGGAAGCCGCTGTTGGCTATAAATGGTGGGGATGACATGCCCACGTGCCCTGTGGTATCATCCATGCCCTTCAGGAGGCTGGGAATAAACATGAAGCATGATCATGGTGGAACCATTGGGGGGAGCTTTGTGAAAATGCTGATTCCCAGACCCCCTCCAGGGTTGGGGCCTGGAAATGTGCATTTAAACATGGCAAGGGTGGTTGCAAGGCAGTTGCTCTGTGGACTGAACTTGGGACACCCGGCACCTTCCCTTGGGAATGCTCTCTACTTCCCCAACCACATTTGTGCAGATGTTCTAAGGACAGTTCTAAGGACTTGTGTCCTGTCTTCTATCTGAAACCACCACCCTGGGAATCATCTAGGTGACATGGACCAACAGTGAATGGAAGAAACAGCTTGGGCAGCTTTCTGCCCTTATTTTCAGGATTTCCTGAGTGTTAGAGTTTATGGGTGGCACTGGAGTATCTTCTTTTGATTTGGGTCCATGTGTCCCCTCCCCCACCCCACATGTCCCGTATGCTGACCCAGGCCTCCCGACCTACTCCCGTGCCCCAGAGGAGACCCTGGGTGCCTTTCTGCCTGGCCTTGACTCAGCAGGTACAAGGTCAACTGCTCACTGATGGGGCTTTGGAATGTTTCCAATGCTCATCACCACCAGGCTGCAATTAAAGTTTGGAGTATACTACTTTCTAATGCCCAGGAGAAGGCCTGAGCTCACCCAGACTGTGTGGACACCACCGGTGCAAGCAGACAGCATGCCCGGGGGTGGAGTGCACAAGGGCAGGCTCACAGAGGCAACCCCTGATTGCTTACAGCCCTTTCTGCCTGCCAGCTCCCATTGGGTTCCCAGAGCTGGGACAGGACTCTCCCTGCAGAATGGGGCCTTCCCAGGATCTCAGGAAGCCTGGTGCCCACCTGGGGCCAACACCTCCGCAGCCTTAAGTGACCCCCTCTCTGGGGCTGACAGTGAGGCACTGCTCCCAGACCCACAGGTCCTGAGCCCCCCGCTGTGACCATTGCACCCCTTCTTCAGAGGCAGATTCTCTCAGTTCTTACTCCTCTTGTTACAGGCAGCTTTCTTCTCTCCTTTCTCTTTCTCCTCCTTTCTCACATTGTCATGGATGATATGGGGGACGTTTGGCAATTTTCATATGCCAAGGACAACTCCCACAGTGGAGAGGGCTGTAGTGACACGGAGGGGAGCGTGTGGCACAGGAAATGGATTTCCAGCACACTGGGATGAATGAGGTCATTGATATCATCAATAATAGCAATAAACTGATTCTTCTTCCTCCTGTAGTTTGAGGTAACCCACTTCACTGAAGCACACACTGCATACCCTGAAGTTTACATAATGGTTTGGGCGAATGTTCTACAATCTCTGGCCTATTATCATGAGCCCTTAGGACGTCCCAAGGAGCTTGAGACTGGAGACATTTTGAGGCAATGGGCAATAAACCCAAATCTCCACACATTTAGGATGGAAAAGTCATGTGGGGTTTTGGCAGTCACATGCAAAGCTCTTTGTTCTGAAGGAAAGGGTGTAGCCTTCTGGTTGTTCTCAAAACCTGGGTCAAATGAAATCTTGGCCCTTATTGAGAAAGCCAGGGTGCGGCAGGGGAGCAAAATCTGGACAGGTAAGAAGAGGTTTGCTGCGTAGGGGACAAGGCACTGTTTGTTCTCAATATTTCACTGAGTTAAAAGGCAGACTGCAAAAGAGTTTATCATAATAGTTGCATTCATTTTCTCTTGCTGCCAGAACAAACTGCCACAAACTTAGGGGCTTTAAGATAACCCAAATTGCAGCTCTGTGGGTTAGAAATCTTAGAGTCATCTGAGGCCAGTGCCACCACGTTCAGACACGTGTCCAGACCTTGCTGGACTGTGAGACTATGGGGGGAGCAGCCCCCTCCATCTATATCTGCAGGAAGGTTGTGTGCGTGCTGGTGCCTTCTCAGCACACAGCTTTGCTCTGCATCCTCTTTTTTTGTTACATGTCATTTATGGGCTAGATACTGTCACAAAGGTTCTCTCTTCAAAGTTACAATGGTTCTGCATGGCATGCATTACCGCCCACTGAACAGTTGAGGAAACCGAGGTGCAAGGTAGAGTCCTGCCTGCCCAAGACACACACGCCAGAGCCATCTGCCGGCCTTTTTGGGTTCCCTATTCCACATCCTAAAGAAAGTCATGGGTTGAGAATTAAGCGTGTTAATGAAACACTCATTCAAAGAGACCAATGCACTTGACATAGCACTTGCTAAGGCAATGATCAAACATGTGTGCAGACATGCATACAGAGGCATGCTCACTGCCACTGTTTCTGAGAGTCAAACAGCACAAGCAAGCCAATCATACAACAGTAGGAGGTTCATCCTCAACAATGGAATTCCACAGGGCCTCTTAAAGTGATGTGGAAGAATGTTCAGTGACACAGGAAATGTTCCTACTATTTTGCTAAGTTAAAAAGCAGACTGAAAAAGAGTTTATAATAATAGTATTAGCTTTCTTGCTGCCACAACAAATTGCCCCAAACTTAGTGGTTTCAAACAACCCAAATTGTAAATCCATAGATCAGAGGTCTGGAGTGGGCCTTGCTGGATTAAAATGAAGGCGTCAGCAGGACTGTGATCCTTTCTGAAGACTCTAGGAGAGAATCCATTTCCTGCTCATTTGGATTGTTGGCAGAATTCAATTCCTTCAATACAGGCCCGAGACCTTCATTTTCCTGCTGGTTATAAACTGAGGGCATTTCCAGCCTTGAGAGGTGGCTGCAACCTTGGTTCATGGCATCCTTCTCCCACTTTCAAAGCCTTCACAAGGCTGAGTCCTTCTCAAGATGCCATCTCTCTGGTTCTTTGCAGCTGGGAAAGGCTCCCCACTTCTAAGGATGCATGTGATTAGACTGGACCCCCCTTTGATAATCCAGGATAATCTCCCCATCTCAAGGTCTTGGTACATAATCACATCTGCAAAGTCCCTTTTTCCATGTAAGGTAACTTAGTTGCGGATGCGGAGATTAGGATATGCACATCCTTGGGAACCATTAGTCTACCTAGCACAGTCTGTCTCTTGGCCCTTAAAGATTTACATCAGTCCCATAGGCACCTCCATTCCAAGATCCCTCAAAGTCTCATCCCATTATAGCCCCAAGTCAGAGTCTTAAAATATCCTCTGAGTCTCATTATCTCAAAAGTCCCAAATCTCATCATCTAAGTCAGGTATGGGTGAGATGCTGAGTGCGAATCATCCTAGGGTCTGGGTCCCCTCTACCTATGGACCTGTGAAACAAAAGACACATATCATCTGCTCCAAAAATACAATGGAGCCACAGGCATAGGATATCAGTTATTAATATTCCAGTTCATAAAGGGAGAAGATGGAGGGACAAAAGCAGTCACTGCTCCCAAGCTATTTTGAAATCCAGTAGGGCAACACCCATATGTCTGCAGGCCTGAGAATGATCCCCGGTGGCTCCAGGCTTGGCCTTCCTTTTCCGTGAAAGGTGGCACCTGTTTTTAGCTGAGTAGTTTCTTCAGCCTGTTTTCTACATCTAGAATATGGGGGTATTGTGAGGGGGTCTTCATGTTATACTGTTTCCATCCCTCCAGGTCCAAGCTGGCATAAAATCTTGTTGGTATAAAATCTTCCAGAACATTGTGGTCAATGTATTGGAGGCATTTGCTGTTAGACAGCAGGCTCATCCACAGACCTGTCTGAGAAATCCATTTGTAGCTTCTGCAGGGGGAGCTAAGGGAGCTGAGCCATACTTAACCTGTCCAGAGAGTCTCCTGTGATACTGAATATTCAGACTTTTGTTCTTTCTGAGGTATCAACAATATAGCCACACCTTGGAATTTTTCTCTAAGGCCTGCTTTCCTGACAGTGCGTTTTTAAAATTTAGTATCTTTTCCATTTGTGCAGGCTGAGATTTCCTTTACATTGTAAGTTCTTCCCTCAGTTTCTCTCTCTCCTCTTGAATTTTTACCATAAGCAGCAAGAAGAATCCAGGCTGTACCTTCAACGCCTTTGGTCAGAAATGTCCTCAGCTAAATATTCAAACTCATTGCATACAAGCTCTGCTTTCCACCTGCCTGCAGGACAGAATTCCGCTGAGCTATCTGCCACTGTGAAACAAGATGCCCTTTCCTCCAGCTTCTAATACAGCTGTTTTTCCTTGCAAGCTCTTGCCAGCAGCATCCTTAAAGTCCAGATTTCTACTGATAGTCGGTTTATGACCATTTAGGTATTAAGTACTTGGGCAATTTGGAAATGCTCCTCATGTCCTTCTGAGCCCCCACTGGCAGGGTCTTTAACATCCACATTTCTATTGACAACCTGTTCAAAGTACTCCAGGCTTTAAAAAGAGTCATGCTCCTCAGAACTCTTCCAGCTCCTGCCTCAGGCTCCAAAGCCCTTTCCACACTTTAGGTGTTTGCTACAGCAGCCACCCACTTTTGGCATTAAAATCTGTGTTATAGGTTTCCACTGCTGCTGTAACAAATTACCACAGACTTAAATCAATCCAAATGCATTAGCTTTCGGTCTGTGGATCAGAAGCCTGGTGTTCAGTCCAACTGGATGAAAATCAAGGTGTCGTTAGTCTGCATTCCTTTCTGGAAGCTCTGGGGAAGAATCTGTTCCCAGCTCATTTCAGTTGTTGGCAGAATTCAGTTCCTTGAAGCTGAAGCACCGAGGTCCCTGCCAGCTGTGAATGGGGGGCTATTCCTAGCCTCTAGGGCCTGCTGCCTCCGGCCTGGTGCCCTTCTCCTTCAAAGCCAGCAATGCCTGGTCGAGTCCTTCTCCCACAGTGTCTCTCTCCTCCTCCTTCCACCTCATCTCTTTGACCCACTCTGCTATCTCCCTCTTCTGCTTTTAAGTGATGACCTTGGGCCCACCTTGATAATCCAGGAAAATCTCTCCATCTCAAGGTTCTTAAATTTAGTCATATTTGCAAAGTCCCCCTTGCCATGTAAGGTAACCTATTCACATATTTCAGGATTTAGGGATGTAGTCATCTTTGGGGCAGGGGCTGGTTGGGGGGGTAGGGCGGGAGGGATCGTTTTGCTTACCACACTAGTCACTATTTATTGAGCACTTTACTAGGTACCAGGCAGGCACTGTTCTAAGTATTTTACACATATTAACACATTTAGTCTTCAGACGCTTCTGTAAGACACTATTACAATCCTTTTTGTGTAAATCAGGAAATTGATGCACAGAGAGGTCAAGTAACTTGCCCAAGGTCACAAAGCTCTTTGTGGCTAATTGGGATATAAATACTCTTAACCTGTATATATATACATATTTCAAGATTTGAATTCAGCAGATTGCCCTGTTGGATTTCAAAATTTCAAAATAAATATTCTTTCTATCTACATATCTATCTATCTATTCAATATTTATACCTAGAAAAAATGTGGAGAGATGTTTGCCAACATGTTAGGGGGCGTTATCTCTGATAATGAGATTCCACTATTAACATGAAGTGTACTTTGGGTGGGTGTCTGCTCATGGGTGCTTTTCTGTGTTTCTGAGCAGCAGAAGGCCTCCTTTTGACAGCGAGTATATGAATAAACTGAATAAGAATAAAAAGTCATTAAATTTCTTAAAGAAAAGCAAGGACAGTCACCCATCCTGTGTTCTAATTGACTGTCCCCTTGAAGTGTGCCTCTAAAGTCTTAACATCAAGGCACCAGCAGAGGGCGCTGCGTGCAAGAGTATCTGGCTTGCTTAACCCTGCTGGGAGTTTGATTACACCAGTCAGTTGCCCCCTGCAGGGCTTCTGACCTCGGGGTTCCAGACCTTGGCCTTTCCTCTGGTTACCATCCTGCTGAGGACCTAGGAAAGACCCAGAACCATCCAGCTACATCCCTGAATCCATCCAGTTCTGCCCCAAAAGACCTACACAGATTTGTGAAACAATGTTGGTTTGGGGTGGGAACAGTTTGGGGAGGGAGAAATTATTCAGAACCTATGGGACTAAGTGAAAATGACAGAAAAGACAGAGGGAGGGTGTCCATAAGAATTCTGTATCTCTTTGCCCAGATAGTCTCGTTTTGAAACAGTCCCCAGTTTTGTTCCTTGGTGCTTGGCTACAGTGTGGACCCTGATAAGAGCCCACCTGAAAAGATAGACGCCTGATAAGAGTCAAAACCATCCTCCCTCCCACCCGCTGCCCACATTCTAGCCCCAGGACAAGGAAGCCTAGAGACCCGCAGGACAGGTTGTGGTGCCCTTGGACTTCCTTTGGCTGTGGGACTCAATACCTGAATGTTAAACATCAGGTTTGGCTTTAAACTGAGCATGCATTGAAAGAACTGTTGTTTTGCAGAATAAATCATTTCATTTTTTTTGATTACTGGAATTTGGACCACTGGATTTGATGTGTAACTTTATGTAAACAAAATGCAAATAAGGTTTATTAAGGGAAATGGAGGAAAATTTTATCCAAGGAACAAAGGGAAATAAGAGAAAGAAGGCACATTTCACTTATAATTGGGAATCAAGAAATTGGCATTTCTTGCTGATATTGATTTTTTTCCCATAAGCTCCACCTGAGATGTCCTCCCTGCCTACCCCCACGGTACTCCATAAAGAAGGCTGGAGAGTGGCGTTCACGTGCCCATGCACCGGCACACACGTACGATCCCACACACGCACACACTTCCTCCCTGGGCTCTTGAGTGGCACTTGCCAGAATCGCATGTCAGAGTGATCTGCCAGCTCAGCATCTGGTGAAGGAAAGTAATTATAGCACAGCCACCATTTCAAGAGGCTATTCTCTTAAATTTCCTCTTCCCACTGTTGTGATTAGACCTCCAAATTGATCAAATTGCCCTTAAGACAAGCGCATTTCACTGGCACAGGGGAGCTTAGGATGTAGCGTGGAAAATGCACTCTCATCATGACAGAAAGGAAGTCGCCCCACACCCTCAAACACACAGCATAGCAACAGAGGGGGCTAAAGCTTAAAACGTTCATCTGACTCAACCCCTTTGCTTTATAGACAAGAAAATCAGAAAGAAAGAGAGAAAACAGCTTGCCCAAAGAAGCCATACAAACCGGGTCCTTCCGCTGTTTGTCCTGGGGGATGCAATTCCCATAAAAGGAACAGGGTTCTAGAAGGGTCTTGTGTGGTTTGGGAGGGTGGGAAGCAGAGGAACTTAGGAAGAGATCAACGCTGGGGCATCTATCCTGAGGAGGGTGGCCACTGGGACCGGGAGCAGGGTACTCACCCCTCCTCTGAGCTGATTGTGGGTGTGGGCAGTGTTTCTTGCCAGGGGCCAGCTGCTGTGTGAGGTCTGCAGGACGCAGCAGGGAATCTGAACTCAGCTCCAGTTGTAGGGGCCACTTGCCCCAGGCGGTTATTCTGGCACCCCCCCACCCATGTCTCCGGGGCTTCCCCACACAGCCTGAGGGACAAGGGCCTTGTCACCGTCAGAGACAAATGTGTTGTGACTGGTTAGCTCTGGTGAAAGCCTTGGGGCAGGAGAGGATAATCACTTGGTTAAACTAAGTTCAGAATAACTGAATCCCATCAGTGTCCTGGCCTCAGATTCCACACCATTTATTCCACTTACCCACATGCCAAGTGCTCTCCAAGGGGCACAGAAATGAGCCTGTCATGCACTCGCCTCTGGGTGCTCTCAGGTGAAGCAGGTTAAGTGCCCTCTGCTCAGACCGGACACAGTCTGCAGCAGCAGATTGCCCTCACCTGCTGGGCCAGGCCCTCACGTGGTGGCCTGCCCCCAAAGCCCAGCTGCAGCAGCTGCTTCCACTTTGCAGGGCTAAACATAGACCATGGGCAGAACTGGCCCCATTTTCAGCCTTTCCTCCCCCAGCCCCTTGTCCACGTTAATCTTAAAACTCCCTGATCTCCCTAATCTGGGAGAGGGTGTAGGCTGGTCTAGAACCCAGGGGGATGTTCATTTAAAGCTGAACTACACAGTATGTGGTATTCAATGGGCAAAGGTTTTATCTGCAAGTGTTTGGCAGCCAGTACACATTTTGAACGCAGCTGGTTTAAGAATGCCAGCTTGGTCTCCCAGGGTCGGAGGGCACTTGCCTGGTCATGGGCACTGCAGACCACTCTTGGATACCCTGAGGATCAAAGCCAGTGGCGGCTGATGCTCCAGCCTGACTCTCAGGGCGCCTCTTCTATGGCGCTGAACAGCCTGCAGAAGGCTTTCTGGTACTTTGCTTGCCCTGCCCAAGTCTTCCTCTCTCCATCCAGGATGTGGCTCTAACTACTTATCTGGGGATGGATTCTGATCGTCAGAAAATTCCCTGATGAATTAAAACCCCTCTAAGTTGTGAAGGAAAGTTCAGGCCCCTGGTGTACAGTGGCCCCTGTTTACCGCACTTCTGCGCCTGGAATCTCCTAAGACTGAACCCACAGGATAACTAATACCTGTCTCTGCTTACACTTGGTTTTGCCAACAAGACTGCCTAGAAAATTCATAATCTTCCTCCCCCAGGAAGTCTCCCTGATTGACCAGCTACCATCTTTGCATGCATCTACCCACTCCGAGCCTCCCAGGGGGTGGCCAGCATCTGCGGTATGGTCAGACCCTGGCCCTGGTTGGGTTCTAACTCAACCCTCCACTCATCTGGTCACATTGGGAAATGGACAAAGAGCCTAATGTTCATCTCCTGTAGTCTAAGGTTGTGGAGAACATAATTTGACCAACTAAGCCAAGGAAGTCTTTGCTTGCCCACAAAGAACTGGACCAGTCTGGCTGGCTTGCTAGCAAACCCCTTCCACCCTCCTCCTTCTCCTCCTCTTCCTCGTGCATCCTCTTTCCTTCTGGATCTGCTACCCCCTTTGTTTTCCTGCCTCAGCAATGTGTAGCCTGCAGGCCTTGTAGTCATGGAGCCCCTCAAGGTCTAGGATGCCTGGGAACCTGGGATGGCCCTGCCCATATCCTGGCCAGCACCCAGGTGCACCACTGCCCCCTTCCCACAGCCCAGGGAGTCCGAGGATTTGCAGCCCAGGCTCACATGGAAACATGAGCCTGACAAAGCCACTCCAGGGGTCCTTCCATCTCAGCCAGAAATTCTCCCACCTACCCCTTCCCCAGCAAAGAAGACTAAACGCAGGTCTCCTAAAGGGGTCATTAGCAAGAGGTTTCCTTAAACTCTCCTATTTTACCTTAAAACTGCTTGTATGTTTTGCAATCTGCTGCATAACCTATAATAAAAATATCCTACCCCTCTCCCCCAAATACAGAAATAAAATGGAAGCTCCTGGAGGACACATCTCATTTCCTCTGAGGCTTCATGACCTTTACTCCCCAGGGAGTGTCCCTGTTTGAGACACATACCTGAGCCTTTCTGCTCACTTGACACAAAGACACACAGCATTTTGCCTAGCAATTAACAGGGGCTGTCCTGCAGTGACCATGCTTATTTTCATCTTGTAAGTCTTGGCATTATGTAGAGAATTCAGCCAGGAGACCTGTTCAAGCCCCCTTTCTCAGAAAGCAAGGTCTGAGCAAGAGTCCTCCTGTTCGTGAGGCTGAGAGGCCAGCAGCTCCCCTCCACGGCTCTCTGCCCCTCCTCTCACCTGTCCCGAGGGTCCTAAAGAGATGCTCTGCTAGTCAGCAACACTCAGATCAACCTGTGGTGGTCCACTGGTCTCCCTGCCCACCACAGGCTGTGGAGACTTCTGGAGAAGCAGAGAGGGGAGAAGCAGGGCTGTGTGTGGGTTATGGGTCAGGGATGTGAGTCTAGCACGTGCAGAGTTCTCTAGTGTATGCCCTGGACAGCACCCACCATGAGCAGCCTATCAGGCAGTGGGCTCTTGTTCTGCAGACCCTTCTCCTACCAGAAAACAAACACTCTCTCCGTCCCCAACCTACCTCCGCCTACAGTCCCCCCATGGTTCTTATTCGACCTGGGGCACGGGCGGCTCCCCTTGAAAATTCTGATCAGCCTACAGACCTTCTTCCCAGAAGAATGCATGGACACCGACACAGAAAACTGTGGGTGTCATTTAGGTGTCCAACGCATGTGGTGGTTAGGTGGCCCTGTTTTTACAAAGGTGGGTCACAGTGCGGGCTAGTCTCCTTCCTTTGACAGAGAGAGATTGGTGAGGCCAGCACCCCCAGATGCATTTCTGAGAGCACCAATTCCAGCAACATTATCAGCAGCTCTTGGTAGGATGGGGGTGGTGGCCCACTGGGGCTGGGGACTCCAGTTAAACAGTTTCCTCTCCTGCAGGGCTTCCTGGACTTGGGGTGGGGGGACTGTTAGAGCAGGTAGTGTTCCCCAAGACAGACATGTCCTAAGGGCTGGCCCACAGGGCTGGTGCTCCAGCACCCCCGAGGGGGACCCACACTGCAGTAGAAAACTAAATGCTTCAGCCCCACCCTGGCTGGTGCAGGCGGCCCATCCTCCTTTCGGTCCTTACCTGCTTCCTCTGTCTGGTGGTTCCTGGCTGCCCACATTTGACTGGGCATTGCTTTCTTGGCTGAACACCTCCTTGAGCTCAGCTCCTTGGAAATGCTCCAGAAAAGAGCCAGGTCTCAGGTCTTCGTGCTGTAAGTGCCTGGCGGCCCAGGCACGCAGCGAAATGATGAGGCGTGACAACCTGGAAGGACACAGACAGGTAGCCAGCGCGGAGAGGCAAAAGGCCGAAAGCCTCTCCCTGGGGGCCAGAGCAGAAGCAGAGATGAGGCGGGACGCGGGTCCCGGGGCAGGCAGTCCGCTGGCACCTCCTCTCCGCCGGGCCTTCTAGCCCCTTCTCCTCCCCCGTCTCAGTCTGGGACAGAGCTTCCTGGGTAAGAAACATTGTCTTCATGATGCCTTGTCTTTTTAATGCCTGGACTCTACCAAAGGCATGTTTCTTCCAGTGGGGAACTAGCAGCATTTCTGCTCATTATTCCTTTTGTAGAGTTCTTTGTTATGACTGGTAAGCATCAGGATAAAAAAATATACAATTTCCAAATGGTGATAAAATCTAGGGCAAGGTTTAAAGGAACAAACGCCCCAATACAACCCAGATTCTCTTCCCAGCTTGTGCCCTATTGTTTCTCACACAAACTCTCATTTGCTCCCCAGGTTTATGCAGAAGCTTTTTTGCAACTTGTCCTGACCCTTCTGCAGCCAGACCCTGTGGGGCCCAAGCACCAGGGACCTGGCAGTCTGCATTCCAGAGCCCACCTCAGCTCCAGCCTCTTGTGAGAAACCTTCCCTCAGGCCTGCCTCAGAGGGGAAGGGGAGAGACTCAGCTCTGCTTCTTGGCATATGGTTTCCCTGACCTGGCATCCACAGTGCATGCCACTGTTCGCCATGATATCAGTTTTCAGCAACCTGGAACAGAGTCATGAATTGTTACATACCTTGACTCTAAGTACACACTTGTGACCTTAGCCTAAGGCAATAAATCAAAACAGGAAAACATCCCGTGTACAGCTGCTGCTGTGGACATACATTGAGGGGCCTGCCCAGCCCACCCCCTCTGCTCCAGACCCTGCCTGCACCCTGCATCCCCCCTTGGCTGAGGGGGTGGCACCAGGGTCATACTCCTCACTCCAGCCTCCAACACAGGCCAAGGAATGGACAACTGACCCACAGCAAGTCACTCAGCCTCTCCAAGATGGAAGTGGATGTTTACAACTCAGGTCATAGGGCAAAGGCCATTTCAGCCCATGCCTGTTGATGTGTAAGTAGAGAAAGCCAGAAACAGAAGAGACATGCAGAAATATAAAACCCAAAGATCAAGACACTCCATGAGGAAATGAAAGGGAGAATGCAGCTGCCTCCCTGCTCCTTTCTCAGGAGCCCATTGGCATCATTTCCACTTGGTGGCCTGTATCTCAGCCCTGCCCAAGCCCCACCACAGCCCTGCCCCAGCCCTGCCCCACCTCAGCCATTTAATTAGAACTGGTTTGAAGGTGTTCTCTTCCTTGCAATCAAGAAGACTTAGGACAGCATTTTATTAGTAAGACAAAAACACTGGAAATCACTTAAATGCCCAGCCCCAAGGGGCTAGTGAAATAAATAATCCTCCACAATGAAAAATACGAAGAATAACTACATAAATTAAGTTTTTGCAATAATCTTAAGCAACACCTGCAGAACAGATGACTACATAAAATTATGGAATTGGTAAAAAAAAAAAAAAATTTGGTGGGAGGAAATCACAAGCCCAACATTTGTTGAGTACCTGTCGTGAGCCAGGGCTTGGCTCTGATGCAGCCCACATGTTGCTAAATGCATCTCTAGAGGACACTTGCAAAGGTAAATGGCTTCCTCAAGGTGGTACAGTTACTGAAGCCGTAGCACAAATGTCATCAGAAGGCAGACAGGGCAACAACCTAGCTAATCGTTCAATGTTTTTGCAAAGGATGCATGCTGCACAGCATAGGTCCCTGTGAGATGTGCCAGGGGCTCCTGTGGAGAGTGTCCCCTGTGGTCTACCCAGTGGTCCCTGCAGCTGGCTGGTCTTTTTTCTGAATTCTTTTCTGAAGTGTCCCTGGTTGGCTTTTTTTTCCTTAAATTCTTCCAGAATTGATATTGAGCAAGTACCTCAATATCACTTTTCACTAAAACAATTTCAGAGAAGGGCAGTTTTCCTAAGACTTTTCTGAGCTCAGAACACCTGGCCCAAGAGGAAAAGTACTCCCTGATGGATTTCTGACTGCTCTTCTGCCCACTTTTTCTCTGAATCTTCAGCCCCATTCCCCACACCCACCATCTCTTCCTGAGACTTATCTACCTCCTTTCTGTCTCCGTCTCCCCCTTCCCAAGGTGAGGGCTAAGACTGGTCACTTACCTGGCAGGCCCCTGGCTGGTGAAGGAGCTTTGCCTGGATTCAGCCTGTCCTCTGGTCTCCATGGTGATCCCAGGCTGAGGTTCTGATAATATGTCCTCACATGGCGAGTGGGTCCTAGGAAATCAAATATTTAGCAGCAGGCTAAATTGATTTTAAGCTCATCCACCTCCTGGACACACACAGAATGAGACAGTCAGATGCCTTGCTTAATGAGGAAAGCTGCCATCACAGAGGCTCCACCCAGGGGCTCCCCCTCTAGTTTGTGCTCTGGGAGGATCCATTAGATCCTGGCTTTTGGCATTAGCATGGCTTTTCCTTTATAGCAAGCCTGACCAAGGAAGGCGGCTCATGTCCAGCTACTGCCCAAGCCAGCAGCAAGTGGCCCTCACCAGAGCATCAGCTGGGGAGGCCCCAGTGCCTACCATCTGGGGCCATAGAAGCTATTTCCACACAATGACCCCAGAACAAGGATTCCAGTTCAAATGCATCTCTGCATACTGAAACTCCATCGTCTAAGCCCAGACCAAGTGCCACCTCCTCCAAGAGGCCCTCCCTAGACATCCCTCCCACCGTGTGTGTGCCACAGACACACTATGGGTCAGTCACTTGTGTGCTTGTGGGGCAGCCTTTCTGGGAACCCATGTGGTTGTCTGGTTAAGAGGAGTGCACTGTATGGAATTGGCCTAGCACCTCCCTGGCCCCTGCCACCAACACATGTTAGTACGATGTTTTCATATGAAAATCCATTTCCACTGTGCCTTTTGCCAAGCCCGAACCCCTATGCCCTGCAGTGCAGAGGTAACTGGGGCAGTGACTTCACCTGGGCAGTTCAGGGTGACACGCTGCACACACATAGGACAGGTGCCCACGGCTCACTATGAGCACCAGTCACAGCAGCAGAGCCTGGTGTTTGTTGAATTGTCTGGAATAAGACCAATGTGTCTGGGCATATTTTTCCCTTCTTTCCCTTTCTTTTAAAACCTTCTAGGGCTGAAGTTGGGTCAGCCTGATTAAAAGCCAGCCAGGCATTGGCCTCTGGAGATTGCCCTTCATTCTATGAGTCTTGAGGAGCCCAGGCAATACACATTAATTCTATCACGTGACCTATTCCAACCTAATCAACCTTCTTAACAAGGTGGCAACACGGCTGGATAAGTTAGTAAGAATTAATGTCCAGGGAAAGGCTCTCCCTCTCCCTGGTGACTGATTAGAGTCAAGAATCCTGCGCCCGGGCAGCCGCGGAGCCACGGAGCCGGGGATCCCCTTTCCTACAATCCCTCCTGTCTCCAGCAGGGGGCGCCCGCCTCCTTCCTATGGCCCGTCTAGCTCTGCACAGCTCCGACTGCCTGCAGGTTCTTCCCACCCTGTTTTCTCAGGTAAAGACTACGTTTTTCCTGCTGGAGTCCAACAGAGCCAGGCAACTTCACCTTCCCTGTGATCGCCCTCAGTGTTGGGCCTGCTCTCACATCTGTGTTGCATCTGTTTTCCAGGCTGGAACCCTGAGCTCCCCAAACACCCCTCATCAGGTTGAGTCTCTTCCCCATCACGGTCATCCTCCCAGGGGCAAGGTCCTGCATTCTTGCCTGGTCACAGAGAGGGAGTGCACCCTGCTATTACTGGAGCCCAAGCTACAGGCCGTTAATAACTTTCTCAAGGTCGCACTGCCAAGTGGCACAGCTGATTTGAACGTACTTCCATCCCATTGCACAACCTGCTGTCATCCACTCCATGAAGCTGCCCTCTATATTTTCAATATATGAAAACTGATTAAAGCAAAAGCTGCACAGGACATGGCTGAGGACTGAGCCCTGCAGCATGCCCCTAGATAACTGGCTCTGATACAATAGCAGGCATGGCTATTTCCAAACCACCTTACTGAATTCTCCCCTATACTCATGAGAGACCACTCACATCTCATCCTTAAACACGTGAGACCTGTCAGAGACCCTGCTGCAGTTAGGAAGCTATGATCCCCTTGCTCTTCTTATATTCTGTATGCTACAAAGGTGGGATGCACGTTTCAAAGCATCTAAGACAGTTACAGGAGGAATAGGAGGGAGACAAGTCCATCTCTCCAGCTCCCGGATCCTAGCGGCTGGCATGCGGTGATAGTGGTGAGCAGGAACTCACAGCTGGGGCGGTGCTCAGTCACGAAACATGTGCCCAGATCTGGAGGCAATCCTAAAGAGGGAGGTGTTGTGGACCCAACAGAAGCTCCTCAGGGAGCCTTAGGCACCAAGTAGTCAGCTCAGCATTTCTGCCTGGTCGGTTTTCTGCTAATGATGCAAGGGCACATCCTGAGACCAGATGTATTTGCATTTGCAGCAAAGGAATCAATGACATCAGAGCTGATGGGCAGGTGAGGAGTGCAGAACCCAGCCCAGATTCCAAAGCAGGCCTGCTCCTGGCCGCGGTGAGAGCTACCGCTGTGGACTGCATCTACCATACTCACTCGAAGGGGTGGTGGCTGAGTGGCGAGCAGTGCTGCCTGGGTTCGAATTCTCACCCCAGCACCTATTAGCTAGGTCCTCTGTGGCTGGTTACTTACCCTCCCTGAATTTAAGTTGCCTGGTATTCAAAAAGAAATAATGGAAAAATTGGTGATTTCATATTGATTTAAGTATTACTCAGAGACCCAAGTCCAGAAAGGCACATTCAGCCATAAAGAGTAGGGGAAGCCTTATATGTCATAAGTTCAAGGCCCCCAATGGGGATTTTCTTCCCAATGCATCTCCCCACTTGTTTCTTGGTGCTTGAAATTCTACCATGTCTTTCCTGGTGCTCCAGGGTCTCTTCGGAGGTAAATGTTAAGCCTAATCAGTTACACCTCAGAGAAACTGATTGTACTAAGCAGGTGGAGGGGAGATGGGAGGAGAGGAGAGGAAGGCAATGTCTGGGGTGATATTTTTGAGTCTCCAAGGACACATGGGTACTGAAAAAGGGGAGAAGCTTCTGGCAGTCAGTGCAAGAAAGAGGATCTAGAACCCCCCAGGGAAATACAGAGCCTGCCTGGAGCTGGCTGAGGGGCCCAGGGAAGGACGGACAGGAGCCTGGTCTCTGTACAGGGAGCAGGGCCAGCCAGGACAACCCTGAAGCTACCTCCCACTTGGAGGGTGTGATCCTAGGAAGTGACAATGTCTGTGCAGGTAGAAGCTCCACAAAGTTAGTAATTAGCAAGAACGAGAGCCACTGGAGCAATATAATGAAGTGACTACTTTGAAAGACAAGGCAATTTTCACTGTGCCATGCCCATCTTGTAAGTTTATTTATCAAGAGGAATTAATATCCATAAGGGAAGCTTTCCTCTGTCATGGGGACAGGACAGAGGTTCTCATGAGAGCTGGAACTGGTAATTAACTGCATTCTCTGGAGCATCTGGTGTCTTCCTACAGGGACTTTGGGGACATAAGAGTAAACACAAATGATCTTTTAGAACAAGGGTGGAGAATCTGACACCGTATTTTTTTCCTCCTCCTAAGCCTGGAGGGACTTGACTGATGAGCGTGCATCGCCATCAGCCACATGTGACCAGGGAACTGAAGTGTCTGCATTTTTTGTCTTTGATCTGGGGAAGCAGGTTGAAAATGGATTTCTTTGGTGATAATTGCTTTGTGCTGTGTTCAGTGAGCAGCACGAAGGCGGCTTCTCCTCCATAGGACACAGGCCCTGTGCCCAAAAGCTACACCAGGAGATTGATATGGGACTTGGGGTGCCCTTGGTCCTGGCTGCAATTCTCTGTAGCAGATTCCGAAGTCTTTATTGCATTAGCTTCAAAAATATGCCAGACAGCCCTGACATTATTGAGTCAACTAAACAGATCTAAAGAGAAAAGGAGAATTCAAGATACCTTTGTTTCTGGTATTTTCAGGGTATAAACAACTTTTTTTGTTCAAATGATACATTTCATCCTTCCTTATGATGATGGGTCACTAGGAAAATGATTCCAATAATTTAACGAAACAACCAGAAACCTGGGTGAAAGACCTGGGGGCAGGGATGTTTCAGAGGACAGGGACATGGCATGTCTTCCCTCCTGGGGGCATTCAACAAAGGGCCACACTGACACATGGGTCCCCAGCACAGCTTCTTAATATCATTGCGGATAAAGAGTGATTAATATCTGAGGACACATATTTGCGATTGTTTCTCCCAAAAGCTTCCTAAAAGGATTTGAATTTCAAGGCAAAGATGTATGGTTTATTCAAACACCATTTCCTCCCCTAAAACAGTGACTTGAAACTTAAAAATTTTTATATCAATGTGCCAGAGTCCTTTGTCCAAACAGATCTCACAGGGAGAACTAGTCTGTGAAAAGACAGATGCTGGGCTGCGCTGGGAAGCAGGGGTGGGACCTGGACCCAGCATCTGGGCCTGAGGCTGCCCCACCCCCAGCCTGGACACCAGTTCCCAATCCTTGGTGATGCCAAGGAACCCACTCTGGAAACTGCCATCTGTTAACCTACTCCTGCCTCCATAAGATAAAGCACATGAGGGAAGCAGTCTTTCTCTCCTTTTGAAACCTCTGTAGTGTTTCCATGAGTATAGCCTGCCAACAAGCTTTTACTAAGTGGTGGACAAAGCCCCAAGTGGGGCTCAGTGAGACCTGGCTAGTGGTCAGGCTGAGAAAGCATGTCTTGGACACAGGCAGGAAATGACTGGTTCCAGGTGTCAGGACAGCTGGGGCTGTCTGAGGTCAGAGGAGGAGGAGAAGGCTTCCGGGCCCACAGAAGAGGAATCATTACCAACAGGGAGCCTTGACTGAGTCTGTGCCACATGGCAGGGACTGCAGAGAGCTATAACCCTGAGGTCAGGGCAAGTCTTTTGCAAATGAGGAAACTGAGGCTGGGGGCAGTTGTATGACTTTTCAGAGATGGTCATTTGAGAGCCAGTGCTGAAATGCAGGCCTGACCTTGCACCTGTGCTGTTCATCATCTTGCTGGCCAGGGGAAGGGACGGGCGGCAGGGGAAGGGTACTGTCTCATCCATGAAGATGGCAAATGGCACGGTTGAAAGGTGTCAGTTCAGAGCCCCTGACCGTGTGGCTGGCCAATCCCGAGTATGTGTGAACCCACTGTGAGCCTGCAGAGTCTCTTAGAAGCCAGAGGCCCATTGCCAGGTGTCAGTGTGGTTTAATGAGCCAGCAATTTATTTTGCAAAGGGTCATCTTCAGGAGACCTGGTAAACCCTCTTCAATAGCCCACAAGTCAGGCTAGGCTTGTTGGCCACTAGCCGAGGCAGACCCAGGACACATCAGGCAGAGCTGGATCATGGCAGTGCCTGGCTAAGCAGACACGCTGGGCAGGCTACTCTTGACTGTCTCACTGGAAGAATCCAGACTGAGACCCTGTTGTCGGCTTTCAGCCCCAGGGAGTCTGGAAGCTCCATGAAATGCTTCAGTCAGAAGAGAGTCATGGGGAAAATCTTCACTTCTTTTCAAATCCTTCCTGATCCTGACAGTCTCTGTCCTTCTCCCACTGAGTCCAAAAGCCCAAGAGCCCAGGGCTGGGCCCATTCTTAAGCCTTTTCTCCCCTCTACCCCAACCCTCTTCGAAGCCCCCCTTCAAGGGGTTTTATTAGCTCAGATATGGGAAAGCAACTGTCAATGCATACCAAAGTTTAACAGCAGATAACTGTCCTAACAGTGCTCTTGTTTCTTTTAAATAAGAGGCAGTGACTTACCAAAAGGAATAAGCCTCCAGAGGTGGGACTCAGGTATTGACAGTAAGTAGGCCAGTTAGAAGGGAGAGATTTGAGTAGGGTGGGAATTTCTAATGGCCCTGAGTCCTGTTGTACTTCCTTGGGGCCAGCACCAAGTGAAAATGATTGGATGGAACAAATATCCATTGGAACGATTTGAGATTTTCTTTCCTTTGCCTGAATCCCAGAAGGTGGGGTCCTAGAGCTGTATAAGTTTGCAATAATAGGGACTCAAATTCTTGGGAAATTGTTACCCGTCACTTACTAGCAGGTTTACTAAGGGGTTGGGACCAAGAACACAGGCAGAGAAAAAACAAAGGGGAATAACAGAGGGGGGCCCAGTGCCAGGGAAGTGAGGACTGAGGGACTGTCATTGCATCTTTTGGCTACCAGATAACATGCACTTATCAGGACAGGGAGAAGTTTTCACTGTTACATGTGAAGGACAGAAATAACATAAATATTGGAAATAAAGTTTCTCATGGTTCAACTCATTGAGAATAATTAAGAAACATAAAAATCTACATCCATTTGCACCAAACAGGCACTGTTCCATTCCCTCCCTATTATGCCACGAGCTTGGAAAAGAATGGTGCTCCATTTTTACAGGTGAAGAAGTGAGTTTTGCATGAAGTGTCTTCCCAAGTCCACTAGTAAGTTAGGAACAGGGCTAGAGTGGAATGCAGTGCCCCAGATTTCTACACAGCTGCCTGTGGTGGGATGGTATCGACAGGGTTAATGGCTCTGCTGGCCCACTTTCAACAGGCCCATCAGCACAAGTGGATCCTGACCTTCACCTGGAAGGTAGGGGCAGGGCATCTGATCTGTACATATCCCCAGTGCTCAGGACAATGGCTGGCACACAGAATCCACTAAATGTTTGATGTATACATGTGGCAGTTTGGTGAAGTTTTTACAATAGAATTTATTCCACATTTGAATCTTCATTTTGTTATTTTATACAAAGTATGTAACTTTTTGAGTCACATTTCCCCACATCTTTAAAATGAGAATAAAAACTACTTTAGTGTGGGTTGTGAGGATTAAGTGAAGTGAAAAATGAAGTCAGAAGGAGCACTGTGACTGGTACCCACCCCTCCAAAGTGTGGTGGCCATAGGCTAAGGCACTCTTTCTCCCATGGTCTAGGTGACCTATGGCAATGACCTGATGCAGGCATACAAAACAAAACCCGCCTTACCTACTGATGCCGTTTTCAACATGCTCGAGATCTCTGTCCGAGGTTCTTACCGTGGGGTGAACCAGGGACGGGTGAGAGAATCGGGTGTTGATCTTGGCCATCGTCTTGCTCTGTCACATTCAGCACCAAGGTGGCTCCTGAAACATGAACCCGAAGTAGACATGTCATCAGGATGCGGAAGCAGCTGCAAACCCAGCTCATCAGTGTGAGGGCTACTTGCCCAGGCAAGTGTGGCACACATGCCCTCCTCCCTTTTCTCTCACGGTTCCTGCCACACCGTGTTTTGGTTGGGTGTCTCTGGGCTCTTCTTGCCAGCCTGAAGCACAAACAAGGTGCTTCAGTATACTTCGTTATATGCTGCCATGCCAAAGAGCTGCTCAAAGTTTTTGTATTTTTTTTTATCTGAATGTTAGATTTTGCAGACCTCTCTCTGCCTCTTGATTTCTTGCCACTTGAGGGGCCCAAATCCACTACTATCTTCTCAGACTATCCACCTCCCTTAGGGGACACAACTGCTTTGCTGCCCCTCCGAGGTCCCAACCCACTTGTCTCTTGACACTGTGAGGTCTGGAATTCATGTCCAAGGGCACACATGCTCTTTGCAGTCCCAGCTCACTCACAAAGCCAACACAAACCACCTGTGTGTGGGCAGGACCTTCTCCTCATCCAGCCCCTTCCCAGGAGCAGGCCCAGTGCCCAGGGATAGGGTCCTTCTGCTGGCAGAGGGCACTTGCATTCCCTGCATGGCCTCCAGAGGCTGCAGAGATGGAAGCTGCTTTGCCAGGACTTGCCTTGTTCATTTCAATCCCAACTTGGATTCTACATGAATCTGGAGAAAATGAGACCAGATACCTCTAGAAGGAAAGGTCAAGATGGCGACACACTGTACTTCTCCCTGGTCTCAGGATGTAAGAGGGACAGATACCTCCAATGGCCCTTAAAGCAACAGATGTTCAGACAGGAACATGACCAAGGGCCAAGGAACACTGCAGCAGGGCCTCCTGTTGTCTGTCTTCTGGGATGGCAGCTGAGCTCCCTTTTGGAGCTGAGTGAGCCTGAGTTCAGGCCATGGAGAGGCAAGTCAGAACCCTGGGGATCCCTGGGCTCTTCCAGCCTGAGGCACAAATGGGTTACTTCAATATACTTTTGTATATGCTGCCATGCTGAAGAGCTGCTCAAAGTTAAGTGCTGATCCCACAAATGAATGAATGAAGGCCAAGTTGGTATCTATTGTGAAAAAGCTAAAATCCTCACAATTCTCTGGGATGATGCAATGTCCCTCTTGACTCTGGTTGTCTCATTTACTTATTTTTATCTTACAATTTTGCATATTATAGTTTTAACAGCTCCTACAAATCCATTTTAAGACAAAGTATTAAAAACTTCTGCCTAACTAAAAAAGAAGTTTAAAAGAAAACAAAAAAGCAGCCTATTGAATCAGAGAAGATATTTGCAAATGATATATTCAAAATATATAAAGAACTCATACAACTCAACACCAAAAAACCCCCAAACAATCCAATTAAAAAATGGGCAGAGGACCTGAACAGACATTTTTCCCAAAAGACACAGTTGGCCAACAGATACATGAAAAGATGCCCCACATCACTCATCATCAGGGAAACGCAAACCAAACCCACAGTGAGATATCACCTCATATCAGTCAGAATAGCTAATATCCACAAGACAAGAAATAAGAGGTGTTGGAGAGGATGTGGAGAAAAGGGAACCCTAGTACACCATTGGGAATGTAAATTGGTTCAGCCATTATAGAAAGTGTTACGGAGGTTTCTCAAACAACTAAAAATAGAAATAGTATATGACTGAGTAATTCTACTTCTGGGAATTTACCCAAAGAAAATAAAATTACTAATTAAAAAAGATATATGCATCCTATGTTTATCACAGCATTATTTGCAATAGCCAAGATACAGAAGCAACCTAAGTGACCAGTGATAGGTGAATGGATAAAGAATATGTGGTACATATACACAATGGAATTTTACTCAGCCATAAAAAAGAATGAAATCTTAACATTTGTGACATATAGATGGATCTAGTGGGTATTAAGTGAACAAGTCAGACAGAGAGACAAAAATCATATGATTTCATTTATATGTGGAATCTAAAAAACAAAACAAATGAACAGACTCATTAACACAGAGAACAGACTGGTGGTTGCCATGGAGGAGGGGGTGGGGATGGGTGATGTAGGTGAAGGGGATGAAGAGGTATAAACTTCTAATCCTAAAATAAATAAGTCACGGGGATGGAAGTACAGCATAGGGAATACAGTCAATAACACTGGAATATCTTTGTACATTGAGATGTAACTACATTTATCATGGTAAGCATTTAGTAATGTATATAATTGTTGAACTACTGTGTTGTACACCTGAAAACAATATATTATTATATATTAACTATATTTCAATTTTTATAAAGCACAAAAAACTAATAATACTTGGCATTCATTTCATAAAAACTTTATAATGTGATGTTAAATCCAGTATGCATTACATCTCATTTAATCATCACAATAACCTCATCAAATATTTGCCATTTTCATACCCATTTGAAGATGACTTAATTGACACTCAGTTAAGCAGCTCGTCCAAGCAAAGACATAGGTAAAACCTGTCAGTGGTATATCTTGAGGCTAGAAATCAAACTACAAATACTTTCCCTTCAGCAAACATTAGAAGGTGCCCCCATGACTGATGAAAAAGAAAGCTGATGTGAGGGTAGGGCTGGTGGAATGTACACAGAGGTTGGCCAGTTCCATAACTACCAAATGGATAGAATAGCCTGGATGTGTTAACTGATCACGTATAAGGGGCAGTGAAGACAGGGATATGTCAAGCATGATGTTCTGGCTGCTGGACTGGGAGGTTGGTGGTACTGTGCCCTGAGGCAGGGGACCAGAGGAAAAGCAGGTTTGAGGAAGAGAATGATTCCAGTTTGAGATGTCTGTGGAAACTTTAGAGCCATCATATGAAATAAAAATCTTCCATTGAAGCAGTAAACCCCATCTGAAATTGTCCAATGCTTTTTCATTGAGCCAGGCAATATGCTAAGAGCTAAGGTTCTATCAGACAATGAAATACAGCTCTATCCTCAAGGAGCTTACAGTCTTGAAGTTTTAGGACTCTGAAAAATCTATCAAATGATTCTTCTTTGTATATTTCCAGAAAAATTGCACCAAAGAGAAAAAGTTCATTGCCTCTGGCCCATATACCCCTTTCCTCAGCCCCCTCAGCTGCACCCTTCACCCTGAGCACACACCTTGGCCACAGATTCCATCATATGGAGGCAGTACTGTCCTGTCCCTGCAGACCTGCCTCCTGCGGAGGGCTACTATATGCCTGGCCCAGGGTACGTGCCTGTGGAATTCTGTCTCCGTTAATCCTGATGGCATCTTCCCACTTATAAATGAGGAAATTAAACTGGTGAGCAGTTTTCTTAATGTTGCTTGCGGCCTGAGCCAAGATGGACAAAAATCTGTCTGACTCCAGATCCTGAAAGTGTGAAGTCAGTGGGTAGCAAAGAACTGGCATTGCCTTTTGGCCTGAAATGGAGGGGGTTCCCTCCTACACTGCTGGTGGGAATGTAAGCTAGTTCAACCATTGTGGAAAGCAATATGGAGGTTCCTCAAAAAACTAAAAATAGAAATACCATTTGACCCAAGAATCCCACTCCTTGGAATTTACCCAAAGAATACAACTTTTCTGATTCAAAAAGGCATAAGCACCCCTACGTTTATTGCAGCACTATTTACAATAGCCAAGATATGGAAGCAACCTAACTGTCCATCAGTAGATGAATGGATAAAGAAGATGTGGTACATATACACAATGGAATACTATTCAGCCATAAGAAACAAATCCTACCATTTGCAACAACATGGATGGAGCTGGAGGATATTATGCTCAGTGAAATAAGCCAGGTGGAGAAAGCTAAGTGCCAAATGATTTCACTCATTTGTGGTGTATAACAATGAAGTAAAACTGAAGGAAGAAAATAGCAGCAGACTCAGAGACTCCAAGAAGGGACTAGTGATTACCAAAGGGGAGGGGTGTGAGAGGGCTGGTGGGGAGGGAGGGAGGGAAGGGGATTGAGGGGTATTATGATTAGTACACATAGTGCGGGGGGTCACGGGGAAAACAGTGTAGCACATAGAAGGCAAACAGTGAATCTGTGGCATCTTACTACACTGACGGGCAGAGACTGCATTGGGGATGAGTGGGGACTTGATAATATGGGTAAATGTAGTAACCACATTGGTTTTTCATGTGAAACCCTCATAACAGTGTATACCAATAATACCTTAATAAAAATGAAAAAAAAAGAAATGGAGGGGGTCCCTTTCTGGGGCCCCATACTTTCAAGGTCCCCAGTCTGGTCCTCCTCCAGTCACAGCCCTTGAGGCCAAGGAGGCATGCCCCCCAGAACCCTGTCCCCTGCTCCAGACTGTGCTCTACGTACCCAGGACCCTGGACTAGCCCTAGAGCCTGCCTGGGCCCTTCTAGGTCTGTCTTCACACGAAGGGCACCAGGGTGTACTCGGCTAGACCTCTGGGTGACCAAAGAGCGGCTGTTTGTGAGGGAGGCTGAGTGGGGCTCGGGGTGTGGGCAGGGTGGGAAAGGCCCTTTCTCATGTGGGGTAGACCCAAGCTGGCCAGAGAAGGGGACTGGACATGGATGGTGGACCAGAGATCAAATCTCCCCATGACACCATGTTCTGAGGCTGGACTCAAAGGGGCCTGAGAACTCTGAATTGGAACCTGCTGTCTTGCCACTGGGTTTCAGCCCCAGGAAAGTTCGGTATGGATTCAGTATGACCAAAGAAATTGACAGCGAAATGTTCTTGGGGGTGAAAGCGTTTATTACCCGGCTTGTTCTTCAGCGGTAAGTCGAGCACTAGCATCTCTGCCTCCGGCCAGAGCACTGGGGCAAGCTCTCTATATAACACAGTAATAGCTTATTGCCTAAAGGTGTGGAACTGGCAGCCCAGCAACAGGCCAGTTACATCATCAGGTGGTTTAAGTTCAGTGAGGATCCTGGCCATAGGAACCCCAATTTTCCCACACTCCACCCCTCCAGGAGTCTTGTCTTACAATCTACACACTTTCAATCTTCCGCAATGGTCCCTGTGTGAGAAAGCTGGAGCACTGTAACCAGATTCCACAATAGCAACAGAGGATAACAACAACTTAGAGATAATAAAAATTAAGATACAGCAAGATTTTGATAGAAAAATTATAATAATCCTCAAGCCACAGGAGGTTCCTAATAACAAAAATTATAATAATCCTCAAGCCAGAGGAAGTTCCCAATCCACAAAGACTTTAGGAGTGGTAAGACACATGTTTTATTACACCAACATAGGCAAATCTTGTCCATCATGCATGCAAGAGAGTGGTCCTGTGATAGGACTGTAGCAGGCAGGGTATCCCTTCGAGGTCTAGTATACCATACTTTTACTCCTTTCCTCGTGGGGGTTACTGAAGGGTCTATATATAGTGCTACTGGAGGTGCATGCATTGGCCACAATGATAAAACAAAACTACCCAGTAAGATGCTCCTACTTTCTAGCCGTTCAGGATATACTACTGTGACCTTAGGTGGCCACTCTGCTGTTATTCCAGGAATACACAGGAGGACAGCTTCCAGGCCTTGTCCCCAAGGTGCCAGGAGAGCCAGCCATCATTGGCCCATGTGTCAAAAGGTCCAAGGCCACATCCATTCAATGGATTCTCTGGGGTTCAGCGCAGTTGGTGCTGGCAGCAAGATGTTATTCTGGTGGCCGAACCTCGGCTTCAGGGATTCTTCCTTGGTTTGTACTTGCAGTTGTATATGGGAGGCAGACATATGTGTTAACATGTCTATGGGGCTCAGGGCTCCCTTTTGGGGTCTCTCATTCAAACGCCATAGCATGGTCCATAAGCGGACTGACCATCCCCGCAGACTATTGGTATCTGACTTTAGTTTGTATTTTAACAAGCCATTGTGCCTCTCTGTCATGCCTGCTGTGGTAGGATTGTATGGCACATGAAACTTCCACTTGATTCCCAGCTGTAGTACCCATTCTTGCAGTGTATGTCCAGTAAAATGGGTGCCCTGATCACTCTCAATCACCTGTGGTCGGCCATAGGCAGCAAAGAGATGCTCCAGGCCTCTGTTGGTCATCTGCTGGTCTGCACAACGGGTAGGAAAAGCAACCAGAAGTCTAGTAGCTGTGTCCACATAAGTCATTGCATTGTGATATCCTTCTGACATAGGTAGAGGCCTAATATAGTCTATCTGTCATCTGATGAGGGGTATAGGCCCCTTAGCTATTGTCCCATGTTGCTGTGGAACTGGGTGTAAGTCCCTTTAGGAGCACACGACACACTCCTGCCAGGCTCTACTAACTTCTTCAAAGGTCAAAGGCAAGCTCCACCGATAGGCTACAGCCCACAATGTCTTTTGCCCTGCATGCAATAAACACTGATGTAGCCACTGGGCTACATCAGAGGCAGGCTTTCCTTCTAACCAAAGTATCTGGGCCAATTTATCTGCCTCATCATTTCCTGGGGATGCCAGGGGCACATGACCTGTCACATGGTATATTGTAGTTATTTTAGTCTGACCACAGGCCCATAAGTCTTGCCATAATTCTTGCCCCCAAAGGGGTCAGTAACCAACCAGCCAGTTGGCATGGTACCAGGTTGGTAGCCACAGGGTCAAGCCCAGATAGACAGCCCAGCTGTCAGTGCAGACAACTATAGGGGAGGGCTCCTGGCTAATCACAAGCCACACAGCCCATAACTCTGCCCATTGGCTGCTCTTCCCCTCACCATCTTCCATCCATATTGTCTCAGTCTTAGGATGGAAAGCTATGGCCCTCCATTTTGGGGGCTGCCCATGGCTGGAACCGTCTGTGTACCATGCATCTTTGGGTATAGGGGCTCTTCCCTCCTGATAAGGACCCTCTGCTACTAATTGTTCAAAAGCAAGTTCTTCCTGCTTTTCACTACTATATGTCACCGGCCCCAACAAGCATTGGAGTTCTTCACTCAAGGGGCTACTAGAGAGGGCACTACACTGCTGTAGGTAAGCACCCCACTTGGCCAGTGTGGGTGTTTGTGCCACACACTCCTTGGCTTTTGGGTCCAGTCTCGTACCCACCCCAAGATGGGATAGGTGGTTAATACCTCTATTGGGGCCATTCCAGTGATGGGTTCTATAGCCAGCAAGGTGTGATACACAGCAGCCAGTTGTTTTCTATCAAAGTGCATGGTACCTCTGCCCCTTTCCACAGTTGTGACCAGAATCCAGCAGGTTGGCGAGTTCATTCAAGCCGCTGCCAGAGACCCCAACCATAACCATCTTTAGTGACATGAACATCCAGCTCACAGGGCCTTGATGGGTTTATCACACTCAAGGCCTGCACGGCCTTGACTGCCCATTTTGCTGTAGTAAAGGCAGATGGACATGTCTCATCCCAGTCCCACCTGATGCCCTATCATACCAACTGTTATAAGGGCTTCAGAATTTGTACCAAGTGCGGTATAAACACTCTCCTGCAGCCTTGAAGACCCAGAAACTCCTGTAGCAATACTACAGTTGTGGGGGTAGGAAAGGCCTGGACTTACATGTCTATAACTGCTTCTTTGTTTGTAACTTTGGTCTTACCAGACCAGACGACCCCCAGGAATTTAACGGACAAACCAGGTCCCTGAACCTTGGTGCTGTTCACAGCTCATCCTTTCTCCTGTAAAGGTTGCAGCAGTCTAGGTGCTGCACCTTCTAGATCTGAAAGAGAATCAGACATGAACATGACATCATCAATATAATGGTACAGCCACACCATTGGCGGTTTCTCCCGGTTTCTCCCATGAAGCCAAGTCCTGGGCTACAAGTCCATGACAGATGGTGGGACTGTGGAGGTATCCCTTTGGGAGGATGGTGAAAGTCCATTGCCATCCTTCTCATGTGAAGGCAAACTGTTCCTGACTTTCCTGCTCAATGTCAATGGAAAAGAAGGCATTAGCAAGATCTACCACATAGTGGTATGTTCCTAGTTCATGGCTGAGGGTATCCATCAAGCCTGCAATAGAGGGGACAGCAACATGCATAGGGGGTATGACTTTATTCAGTTCTCTGTAATCCACAGTCATATGCCAGGAGCCATCTGGCTTTTTTAAAGGCCACACTGGGGAATTGAAAGGACCATGGGTGGGCTTTATAATACCCACCTTTTCCAGCTCCTGGAGAGTTTCTCTAATCTCTTCATGACCTCCAGGCAGTTTGTATTGTTTGGTATTAGTCACCCAGAGAGGCACAGGCAAAGCTATGGGCGGGTGCCTAGCATATCCCCTCAGAACTGCCTTCACCACACCTACTCTCAGTCTGAACTCACCTGCAGTGGTCTGCAACCATAGACTCGGCAGGATATCAATCCCCAAAATATACTCAGGAATAGGAGATATATACACAGTATACTCCTTTGGGGGTAGATGCCCTATTCCCAAAGGGATTTGGGCTTTTTTTACTCTGATAGCCTTCCCCCCATATCCATCTATGATAGTGGGGGTCCTGGGGAACTGCTCAGGGTTACCATGAATCAGTGAACATTCAGCCCCTGTGCCCACCAGAGCCAGGACACATTGTATGTTCACTGGGGACCAATGGATAGCTATTTCAACATGTGGCCTCCAGTCACCCCCTGGTCCCTCAAGACAGATACCTCGACCTTCCCCTCAATCAAACTGTGTTCCCCAATCACCTTCCTGTGTGGGCTCGAGTGAGGTTGGCTCGTTCTCCTGTAGGAAGTCTTGCAAACACACAGGCTGTACTCGTGTCTCTGTCTCTGACCTCTGCCTCTTTGGTCTTAATGGCTGGAACTGCTGCTCTGGTTTCAGCTGTTGCCATAGCTCTAGTAAGATCCTATTTGACCTCCCATCTAATTTCCTTCCATCTGCTCCTGCCCGTATTAATCAACCCACATCTGGGTCCTCGTAACCCTCATAGGGTCCTATAAATTCTTCTTGTGAGTAACAGGTCTTATTTCTTTCTGGGTTCTCATTGCCTCAGCCTCTAAGTCTGCTACTGTTCGTGTCCCCTCACTTATGGGATGCCCTAAGTGAAGGGAAAGAATGGCCACTAGAGACCCAAAGAGGGATGTAGGAGCCACTTGAAGTACAATATTCTCATCCCAGTAGTGAAAATCTCTTCATCTGGGTTATAATTGTCTGGACTATAGATGGCATTTCTTATGCCTAGCTCTTGTAGCACCTGTTGGAGCTCAGCATATGTCTGCCATCTAAAAGGAGAGGATGGCAGATCACCCGGATTGGGCCGCACAGCTCGAAGTGCAGCCATAATCCAATCAGGGAGGGAGTGTCTCTCTGGGGTCTGATGTGCATTTTGTAATCACTGCCTCAAGGCAGGCTGCAATGTCAGGAAAGACAGCTTTCCCATCTCTGATCCCAACACAACAATTCCATCCACCCCTAAGTCCCACAGAAGCAGGGGCCAAGCTGATATTTACTCCAAGGGCTTCTGACTAAACCAGGAGCCCAAATCCACCAGCTCAGCCTGAGTATAGGGGTGGAGCATAGAGTGCTCCACAACCTGGGGAGGGGGACTGCTCCTCTCCTTGGGGAACTTTCAGCTACTGGGTCTTTATTTTCTTTAGAACCACTGGGCGTGCTTTCAATATGGAGGGGCCAGTGCCTCCAGCACCACCCCTTCATCCTTCCCCAGCTCCTTCATTGCTGGGGCTGATGGCACCTTTCTCTCCCCTCCCCCGAGTGCCTCCTCTGCTACAATCTTTACCTTTTCTACTCTGCCTCGCAGCAATGCTACCTCAGTCTTCAGAAGCTCAATGCTTCACAGCTGGCATTCTCATGCCACCTCTGCCTGTGCTTCCCTCAGGAGTTTGTCCTTTTCCTCGATGGCCTCTTTCTCCTTCAGAACACCTGGTAGCACTGCTGTCTCGTCTCCAATGGCTCTTTGCTGCCAGTGCTCTCGTGCTGTCTCCTCTCGCATCCAGGCCATCTCCCTCCTCAGGGCATCCACAGAGGTTTGCAGCTCATGTTCTCATGCCACCTCTTGCATCAATGCCACTTCCCTCCTCAGTGAATCTACTGAAGTTTGCAGCTTGTGTTCTCACCGCCATTTCTTGGGTTTCCTCTGTAGATCTTTTTAAGACTGTGAGAAGCAGCCAACCCACAGTCCCCACTGCCTCAAGGGCACTCTGTCTCTCAAAAGACTTACTTACTATACCAAGGGCCACCCCTACTGCCTCAGGTGTCAACTCCATTTGCCTCCAGTCCTGGGGTGGGGCCCAGTCCTCTAGAAGGCAAGCCACCTCAGACCACATACCCATTGGGGAACAGTTCACTGTCTCCCTATTCACAGGAGCAGCCCGCTAAGGCACCCCTCCCTTAAGGGCAGCCTGTCTTTTTCCTTGGTCAACAGTGAACCCTGCCGACTTTCGCCAATTGTCTTGCCAATGGGTTTCAGCCCTGGGCAAGTTTGCTATGGATTCAGTGTGACCAAAGAAATTGACAGCAAAACGTTCTTGGGGTGAAAGAGTTTATTACCTGGTTTGTTCTCCAGTGGTAGGTCAAGCACTAGCGTCTCTGCCTCCGCCCAGAGCACTGGGCCGAGCTCTCCATATAGCGCAATAATAGCTTATTGCCTACGGGTGTGGAAGTGGCAGCCCAGCAACAGGCCTGTTACATCACCAGGTGGTTTAAGTTCAGTGAGGATCCTGGCCATAGGAACCCCAATTTCCCCACACCTGGCCTCCAGGTCATTGTGAAAGTGGTTTGTTATGATAGGAGGATAGGGCATGTTTGACTTCATAGGGTGCTGGTTCTGTCCCTGTAATGGCCATCTCTAGCCCTCTGCCTCACACTCTTCCTACTCATCCTTCAGTCCAGATGTTGCTATTCCAATGAGGGGCATGCTGGGTCACCCAGTAGCACTTTGCCTCAGCTACACTGTAGCTCACTCATTTTCCCTGGGACTTGCCTGCTTCCCCCAGGGAACACCTGCTAGGACCATGTCAGCCATTATGAAACACATGCAAACCTAGACGTGCTAGAGAGCTAGTCTTCTGGGCAACCACCTAGTAACAGCCTAGAAACTACGGGTAAATAGTCTCCTCTTCTGTTCCTCAGAAAGATGATTCAGAGGTACGATCTCCAAGGTCTTTCGGAGAAGCCCTAGAAGGATTCACCTTTTGAATCACCAACTGCCCAGAGCTGTGGTCAGTTTAAGAATGCACGTTTGGGCTCTTTCCCTTCTTCCTTGTTTACTCTTTACAATGTTTACCTCTCTTCTCTGAAATCAGTACCCAGAGAGACTGCCTGCCCGCACGCCCTTGTCCTAAGTCTGCTGTTTTGGTGGGAGGACGGCACTACCTCAAGCCAAGAAAATGTTCTTCAGCTGCGTAGACATATGGTAAGTGGGCCAGGTGAAGTCTTGACCCAGGCCCCTCAAGGGTTATGGGTGAACCTAATTTCCTTTTTAATTCTGTGTTCTTTATACAGAAGAATGATGTTGAGTAGGACAGGGCAATCTGTACATCATTAAAGGGAAATGTTAATTTAAGATAAATCATAAGATATATTTTTCCCAATTGTTTCATAAATGTTGTAATGGTTGTCTTTTTTAAAAAAGTATTAAAAATCAGGATCCAAATAAGGTCTATATATTCTGATTGATGGATGTAGCGCATTGGTATTTTTTAATACTTTAAGTTTTAAAATCCTAATACTTTAAATTTTTTTTAAACTTTGAGTTTTCTATGCATTAATCCTATTTCCCTTTGTGGAAGAAATGTAATTGTAAAAAAAAAGTCTATAGACTTTCCTAGTATGGATTTTTGCCAATTCCAACTCTTACTGTTTCCTGTAAATTGGCAGTTGTACTCTCAGACTTTGCCAAGTTTGGGTTCAGTTGTTTTTTTTGGGGGGTAATTCCTTAGATGATTTTAGTAGTCATTGAAGACCACTGCCTTTATCTATCAATTCTTTAGAAGTTGAAAACTGGTGATAGCCTATCATTCCTTCATCAATTAGCTGAAATTATCCTTAAAAAACAAAATTTTAATATTATTTGCTCAGGGCTATAGTTCATACAGGAAAAGCAGGATATGCACTTCATTCTTTCCTTTTATTTATATTTTAAGTCATAACATCCTAAATGATTCCCAACCTCCCCAGGTGTTTTCACATCTCTTGGCCCCATAAACTCCGGAACTCACAAATGAGACCGGGAAATTACAATCAATGATCCTGAGGCTCTGTTGAAAATGAAAACTATCCCGCAGCCAGGGACCCCTGAATGTGAGGCACTTGCATATCCACTATGTATTAATCCTCCCTAACCTCAAGAGCTAATAATGATGCTGATTTTGCAGAGGAGGAAATGCAGGCTTGGGTCTATCTGACTCGGAAGTTCCTGTTGCGGTTTGCTTTGATTTATCACACCCACTATAGGAGATATGAAAAGCACAAGTATAATTTTAATTTTTAAGCAGGGGAAGAAGATGCATCTGGCCAACCACCAGCATGACATTGAAGTGAATCCCAGGCATTAATCTAAGAGTGGTTTGTGGGCATCTCCCAAATGAATGTGTGTTTTCTACAGCTTGACTGGGGAACTGAGAACACATCATTTCAGTCAATTCCCATTTTCTTTACAATATTACTAAATCCAACATGTTTTCTTCCCCACAATACACTTATTGATTCCTTCTGCATCCAAGGCATTGTACCTGACCCTAAGGATTATGGCAATGAAGATAGGTCCCTTTCTTTGAAAGCACAATGTTGCATAAGGAAACAGGCCTATAAACAGTGGGCATATAACAGAAAGATGCTGAAATTTCAAGATGATTTTAATGAGCTTTTCCTCGACACACAGCTCACCTGCATTGCAGTTATTCTTGTACTTTTCTCATACCTTTATTAACTCAGAAAGCCTTTGAGATAGAGCAGGGAAATGGGACAAGGATCTTGCCATTGGTAAATCTACTAGGCCTTCAAAAAAGGCTCAGTTTATTCTTTAACTTAATCTATATGCTGTTCTTCCTCTTCTTTTAGCCTCTTAATTAATTAAGTAACTTTGTAACCAGGATGAGAGACACACCTCCAAAGTGTAAATGATCCTTTGTGGATTCAGAACGCCCAGATCAGGATCATCACAGTCACCTAAATAACCCTATTCTTAAGACAGAACTTCAAATGAATTATGAGTTATCTGTATACATCATGCCTTAGGTTGGCTCCTATCCAAAAGACCCTGTAAAACCGCAAACCCTTAAATGCACCTCCTCTCTGAGGTTGCTGGCACTCCTGAGTATGTATTATCTTTTATCAAATAAACTTTTTTGTTGCATAAGCAACAAAAAATTAAAGGTAGACCTGCCATCTTGTCTCTGAACTCTTTTCCATGATAAAGACAAGAAATCTCCAACCTCCACCTCTGGTGGTCAATGTCTTTGTCACTTTCCTATTTCATCCAGTTTTCTAGAACTTACAACAATCCTTCTCTCTCTCTCCCTGTTTTGTTTCAGACTAGTAGGGAAGTGGAAGTCCCCAGAACATGAACTCACTCTATCCAGGGCTCCTTGGCTCCCCTAAATCCTGGGGTGGTAGGGCCTTAGTTCCCATGCCACGCAGATTCAAGGGGACACTGGACACCAGGTGACCCTGGCTGTAGAAGCTGGCAAGGGATTTGCCCTATGCCGAGCAGGACTTCAATAAGCCTCCCTTTCCTCTCTTTGTCCTTTGTTACTCTCTGCTGCCTGCTGATATTCGCTTCTACTCATGTTTAATGAAATCCTCCCTTATCTACACTCATCTGACCTCGTCAAGAATTCTTTCTCGATCAGAGTCAAGAACCCTCCCCTGCCCCATTTGAGGTTTCACTTAACGTGCAGAGAGACACCACCCCAGGTGCAGCTGCCTGACAGCTTGAAGGCAAGAGTCATTTCCTTTTACTTAAAAAAGTTTCATCCTCCAAAGCACCCAGCATATACAGCTGGTAGGTAACAAAAAGTAGATGCATACATGAGGAGGAACAGGTAATTGTAATGCTGACACTGATTACCACAGCAGGCTATTTACTTGAGCCTTTGCTCTTTGCCTGGTACTGTTCTAATACCTTACATAAGCATTCGTTTATTTGATTCTCACAACACTCCTGTGAATGGACTGAACACATCTTTTAAAGATATATTTATTTATTTATTTTTAATATATGATTACATGGGAAACATTACAGTTACTAGACTCCCCCCATTATCAAGTCCCCACCACATACCCCTTTACAGTCACTGTCCATCAGTGTAGTAAGATGCTATAGAATCACTACTTGTCTTCTCTGTGCTGTGCAGCCTTCCCTGTGTCCCCAACCCCCTACATTATGTCTGCTAATCGTAATGCCCCTTTTCCCCCCTTATCCCTCCCTTCCCACCCATCCTCCCCAGTCCCTTTCCCTTTGGTAACTGTTAGTCCATTCTTGGGTTCTGTGATTCTGCTGCTGTTTTGTTTCTTCAGTTTTAGCTTTGTTCTTATACTCCACAGATGAGTGAAATCATTTGATACTTGTCTTTCTCCTACTGGCTTATTTCACTGAGCATAAAATACCCTCTAGCTCCATCCATGTTGTTGTAAATGGTAGGATTTGTTTTCTTTTTATGGCTGAAGAATATTCCATTGTGCCTCTTACCACATGTGCTTCCATGTACCACATCTTCTTCATCCATTCATCTACTGATGGACACTTAGGTTGCTTCCATATCTTGGCTATTGTAAATAGTGCTGTGATAAACACAGCAGTGCATATGTCTTTTTGAAACCAGGCCCCTGCATTCTTAGGGTAAATTCCAAGGAGTGGAATTCCTGGGTCAAATGGTATTTCTATTTTTAGTTTTTTGAGGAACCTCCATACTGCTTTCCACAATGGTTGAAATGTTTACATTCCCACCAGTAGTGTAGGAGGGTTCCCCTTTCTCCACATCCTCACCAACCTTTGTTGTTGTTTGTCTTTTGGATGGTGGCCATCCTAACTGGTGTGAGGTGGTATCTCATTGTGATTTTAATTTGCATTTCTCTGATGACTAGCGATGTGGAGCATTTTTTCATGTGTCTGTTGGCCATCTGAATTTCTTCTTTGGAGAAGTGTCTGTTCAGCTCTGCTCATTTTTTAATTGCATTATTTGCTTTTTGTTTGTTGAAGTGCATGAGCTCTTTATATATTATGGATGTCAACCCCTTATCAGATTTGTCATTTATGAATATATTCTCCCATACTATAAGATGCCTTTTTGTTCTACTGATGCTGTCCTTTGCTGTACAGAAGCTTTTTAGTTTGATATAGTCCCATTTGTACATTTTTGCTTTTGTTTCCCTTACCCAGGAAAATATGTTCATGAAGACGCTGTTCATGTTTATGTCCAAGAGAGTTTTGCCTATGTTATCTTCTAAGAGTTTATGATTTCATGACTTACATTCAGGTCTTTGATCCATTTCAAGTTTATTTTTGTAGCTGTCCAGTTTTGCCAACACCAGCTGTTTAAGAGGCTGTCATTCCCCATTGTATATCCATGGCTCCTTTATCGTATATTAATTGGCCATATATGCTTGGGTTACTATCTGGACTCTCTATTCTGTTCCACTGGTCTATGGGTCTGTTCTTGTGCCAGTACCAAATTGCCTTGATTACTGTGGCTTTGTAGTAGAGCTTGAATTTGGGAAGTAAGATCCACCCTACTTTATTCTTCCTTCTCAGGATGACTTTGGCTATTTGGGATCTTTTGTGGTTCCATATGAATTCTAGAATTATTTGTTCCAGTTCGTTGAAGAATGCTGTCGGTATTTTGATAGTGATTGCATTGAATCTGTAGATTGCTTTAGACAGGATGGCTATTTTGAAAGTATTAATTCTTCCTACCCAAGAGCCTGGGATGAATTTCCATTTATTAGTGTCTTCTTAAATTTCTCTTAGGAGTGTCTTGTAGTTTTCAGGGTGTGGGTCTTTCACTTCCTTGGTTAGGTTTATTCTAGTTTTTTATTCTTTTTGATGCAATTGTGAATGGAATTGTTTTCCTGATTTCTCTTTCTGCAAGCTCACTGTTAGTGTATAGGAAAGCAACAGATTTCTGTGTATTAATTTTGTATCCCACAACTTTGCTGCAGTCAGATATTAGATCTAGTAGTTTTGAGTGGATTCTTTAGGGTTTTAATGTACAATATCATGTCATCTGCAAACAGTGACAGTTTGACCTCTTCCTTACCAGTCTGGATGCCTTTTATTTCTTTGTGTTGTCTGATTGCTGTGGCTAGGACCTCCAGTACTATGTTGAATAACAGTGGGGAGAGTGGGCATTGCTGTCTTGTTTCCAATCTTAGGGGAAAAGCTTTCAGCTTCTTGCTGTTAAGTATGATGTTGGTTGTGGGTTTGTCATATATAGCCTTTATTATGTTGAGGTACTTGCCCTCTATGCCCATTTTGTTGAGAGTTTTTATCATGAATGGATGTTGAATTTTGTCAAATGCTTTTCCAGCATCTATGGAAATGGTCAAGTGGTTTTTGTCCTTCTTTTTGTTGATGTGGTGGATGATGTTGATAGATTTTTGAATGGTGTACCATCCTTGCATCCCTGAGATGAATCCCACTTGCTCATGGTGAATGATCTTGATGTATTTTTGGATTCAGTTTGCTAATATTTCATTGGGTATTTTTGCATCTATGTTCATCAGGGATATTGATCTGTAGTTTTCTTTTTTTGTGGTGTCTTTGCCTGGTTTTCATATTAGGGTGATGCTGGCTTCATAGAATGAGTTTGGAAGTATTCACTCCTCTTCTATTTTTTGGAAAACTTTAAGGAGAATGGGAATTATGTCTTCTCTACATGTCTGATAAAATTCAGTGGTGGATCCATCTGGTCCTGAGGTTTTGTTCTTGGGTAGTTTTTTGATTACCAATTCAATTTCATTGCTGGTAATTGGTCTGTTTAGATTTTTTGTTTCTTCCTTGGTCAGTCTTGGAAGGTTGTATTTTTCTAGAAAGTTGTTTGTTTCTTCTAGGTTATCCAGTTTGTTATCATATAATTTTTCATAGTGTTCTCTAATAACTCTTTATATTTCTGTGGTGTCCATCATGATTTTTCCTTTCTCATTTCTGATTCTGTTTATGTGTGTAGATTCTCTTTTTATTTTAATAAGTCTGCTAGAGGCTTATCTATTGTGTTTATTTTCTCAAAGAACCAGCTCTTGGTTTCATTAATTTTCTCTATTGTTTTATTCTTCTCAATTGTATTTATTTCTTCTGTGATCTTTATTATGTCCCTCCTTCTGCTGACTTTGGGCCTCTTTTGTACTTCTTTTTCCAGGTTCAATAATTGTGACTTAAGACTATTCATTTGGGATTGTTCTTCCTTCTTTAAATAGGCCTGGATTACTGTATACTTTCCTCTTAGAACTGCCTTTACTGTGCCCCACAGAAGTTGGGGCTTTGTGCTGTTATTGTCATTTGTCTCCATATATTGCTTGATCTCTGTTTTAAGTTAGTTATTGATCCATTGATTATTTAGGAGCATGTTGTTAAGCCTCCACGTGTTTGTGAGCTTTTTTGCTTTCTTTGTACAATTTATTTCTAGTTTTATGCCTTTGTGGTCTGAAATATTGGTTGGTAGAATTTCAATCTTATTGAATTTACTGAGGCTCTTTTTGTGGCCTAGTATGTGGTCTATTCTGGAAAATGTTCAATGTGCACTTGAGAAGAATGTGTATTTTGCTGCTTTAGGGTGTAGAGTTCTGTAGATGTCTGTTAGGTCCATCTGTTCTAGTATGTTGTTCAGTGCCTCTGTGTCCTTACTTATTTTCTGTCTGGTGGATGTGTCCTTTGGAGTGAGTGGTGTGTTGAAATCTCCTTAAATGAATGCATTGCATTCTATTTCCTCCTTTAATTCTGTTAGTATTTGTTTCACATATGCAGGTGGTCCTGTGTTGGGTATGTAGATATTTATAATGGTTATATCCTCTTGTTGGACTGACCCCTTTCTCATTATGTAATATCCTTCTTTATCTCTTGTTACTTTCTTTGTTTTGAAGTCTATTTTGTCTGATACAAGTACTGAAACACCTGCTTTTTTCTCCCCACTGTTTGCATGAAATATCTTTTTCCATCCCTTGACTTTCAGTCTGTGTGTCTCTTTGGTTTTGAAGTGAGTCTCTTGTAGGCAGCATATAGATGGGTCTTGCTTTTTTATCCATTCTATTCCTCTGTGTATTTTGATTAGTGCATTCAGTTCATTTACATTTAGAGTGATTATCGATAGATATGTACTTATTGTCATTGCAGGCTTTGGATTCGTGGTTACCAAAGGTTCAAGGGTAGCTTCTTGACTATCTAACCATCTAACTTAACCCACTTATTATACTATTATAAATACAGTCTGATGGTAGTTTATTTCTCTCCTTTCTTATTCTTCCTCCTCCACTCTTTATACATTAGGTGTTTTATTCTGTACCCTTGACTGATTTTGTGGATAGCTGATTTTATTTTGCATTTAGTTAGTATTTGGTTCGTCTGCTTTCTTTGCTGTGATTTTATTTTTTCTGTTGACATCTTTTTAGCCTTAGGAGTACTTCCACCTACAGCAGTTCCTTTAAAATACACTGTAGAGATGGTTTGTGGGAGATAAATTCTCTCAGCTTTTGCTTATCTGGAAATTGTTTAATCCTTCCTTCACATTTAAATGATAATCTTGCTGGATAAAGTATTCTTGGTTCAAGGCCCTCCTGTTTCATTGCATTAAATATACCATGCCATTCCCTTCTGGCCTGTAAGGTTTCTGCTGAGAAGTCTAATGATAGCTTGTTGCATTTTCCTTTGTATGTGATCTGTTTTCTCTCTCTGGCTTCCTTTAATACTCTGTCCTTGTCTTTGATCTTTGCCATTTTGATTATTATATGTCTTGGTGTTGTCCTCCTTGGGTCCCTTGCATTGGGAGATCTGTGGATTTCCATGTTCTGAGAGACTATTTCCTTCCCCAGATTGGGGAAGTTTTCAGCAATTATTTGTTTAAAGACACTTTCTATCCCTTTCTCTCTCTTTATCTTCTGGAACTCATATAATGCGAATATTGCTCCATTTGGATTGGTCACACAGTTCTCTTAATATTTTTTCATTCCTAGAGAGCTTTTTATCTCTCTCTGACTCAGCACCTCTGTCTTTCTGTTCTCTGATTTCTATTCCATTAACAGTCTCTTGCACCTCATCCAGTCTGCTCTTAAATCCTTCCATTGTTTGTTTCATTTCTGTTATCTCCCACCAGAATTCATCCCTTAGCTCTTGCATATTTCTCTGTAGCTCCATCAGCATGCTTATGACTTTTATTTTTAATTCTTTTTCAGGAAGGTTGGTGATTTCAGTCTCACCAGGCCCAGTCTCTGGTGTTTGAGGGATTTTGGACTGAACAGGGTTCTTCTGCCTTTTCATGGCCATGGGAATGGTCGCCAGTGAGTGGCACATTGTGTCAGCAGGGAGAACAAAGTCCCTTCCTGCTTGTTGGTCACCTTGCCTGTCTCCACTGTCTGTGCTGGTCAACCGCACACAGGAGGAAGCCTTTGGTTTTGGGCTGGTTAGCTGTGTGCAGGCAGAAGCCACTGTGTGGTTGCTGTGGGCAGGGCTTGTCCCCAGCTGTTCTGCAGCAATGGAAGGTCAGCCAGTTTTCTTGCAGTGCCGGTGGTGGGGAATGTTCGGCAGGGTGCTTATTGCTGTGAGGGGGTTTGGAGCTGCGTTGTCACCTAGGGGGTTATGGTGCCTGAAGTTCCTTAAAGTTCCCAGCCTGCTTTTCTGAGTGTACCAGGACAATTTTGTCCACTTTTTAAACCTTTGTCCCTTTAAGACTTTTAAAGCACCTGCTTTTCTTTTGTCCCAGGGCAGCTGGGTGTGGGACCTGTTCGCAGTCTTAGTCTCGGATTTTGCTTTTCCATTCCTCTAATATACAGTACCCCATGCAGTGTGTGTCTGTGGTCCCAGTGCAGATCACTAGGGCTGGTTATTCAGCAGTCCTGTGCTTCCACTCCCTTCCCACTCTGATTCTTTTCCTCCTACTGGTGAGCTGGGGTGGGGGGAGTGCTTGGGTCCCACTGGGTCATGGCTTTGTATCTTACCCTTTTTGTGAAATATTGGGTTCTCACAGATGTAGATGTAGCTTGGCTGGTGTACCATATCTTCTGGTCACTCTTTTAGGAATAGTTGTATTTGCTGTATTTTCAAAATGTATATGGTTTTGGGAGGAGATTTCCACCACCCTAGTCAAGCCGCCATCTTGAGAATCTCACTTGGACTGAACATTTTTCTCCTACTTAAAAATGGGTGGGAATTTATGAGGGAGAGAGAAGGTAAGCAACAAAGGAGGTCAACACACATAAAGCCCTTTCTTCTAAAATAAAATGTGCTTCTGGGAAAAATTTCCATCCCCACTTATGATTCTTAACTTTTTATACTAAAAAAATATTGTCTGTCCCCTATCCTCTTTTTTATTATGATTTAAACATGGAAACCAGTCTTGGCTTAGTCTGTGTCTCTTGAAACACTATCATTTTTTAAGCCTGGAATGTAGCTCAGACAACAGAGATAGGTGTCTACACCCCAATATGTGTACTCCTCTGACTCACTGGAGGCCTTTCTGAATTACCATTGTCCTTGATTATGACTCTTATCCAGCCAGGGGATGGCAGGTCTAATTAGTGAGTCACATCTGGATACACTGTCATGCCAAACAGAGCCCCAAATAGAGGACAGCCCAGTGGTATGACGGACAGGTACACTTGGCCTGGACTTCCATTTTCTCCAGCTGAGAAAAATCACTTTACCACTTGGGGTCTTTGATCTTCTCAGAAGTAATGTCTCTCTGAATTTGATCCATTTCCATTCTCTTCAACTCAATTTTCTCAGCATCATGCTAAGCAAAAGCACTCAGCAAATTCTCAGTAAATGTGAGGTTGGACAGGCTGTCAAATTACACTCCAAAGATGTTAGTAACTCCCATGGAGTCTACATGTCTTGGAACTTTTTTCTAAAACACACTTCTAAATGCCTCCCCCTTCCTACCCCATCCCATCTGGAAACTGCAGGGTGGAAGGGAAAATATCCAGTAATAAGTCACCTACCTAATCACTCTGAGATCTGTGAACACACCAAGCAAACACAAGGGACATAACAGACATTACTCCCCCCACCGATGAGGGCTGTCTGCTTTCAGGCATCCTTGGATTATGCAGGGGGAAACCTTGAGCAAAGTATCTTTAGTTTGAGACAGTGACATTGGAAAGATAATACCAAGGTAACTAAAGGTAGTGGTCAAGGGCACTTTACTGAATGGAGAGATGGATTCTCTCCTCAGCTCAGCCTCCAGTTTGAGCAAATGATCCAGCATTTTAGTTTCTTCCTACAATGATGAACATGGACTTAATTCAAATTAAATCTGCCACAGAAACCCAATGCGTTAAACTTCACTTATTGAATTTTATTTAAAAGCATTTGATGATGTTTATAAAGAGAATCAGTGGGACACAAGTTAATTTTGATTATGATATCCAGTATATTAACATTTTGTATGGGACACATGTCAATGTTGTCTTTAAAATTATCTTAAAATATTTATGTTAAAATTATATAAATAAAAATTTTAAAAACTTGAAATGTGCACAGAATAACTTTGGAAACTCTGTGAAAGACTTGGAAACCAAAGCCCACTTGATTATTAAAGGTCCTTCCATTCCAGAAGTTTCATGATGGGACAGAACTCTACAGCGCGAATACTGTGCCTGATGATCCTCTCATATTTGTGTGTGAATGTGATCCTCCATGGAGGAAATAAAAATATTCTAGACCTTCAAAAACAGAAAGGAAGGAAACTATATTATGTTAAAATTTCTGGACATGGCATAAAATAAATAAAAGCAACTTGAATATCAGAACTTATATGAGATAGCACTTTGAAAATTATAATAAAATGCAAAGATCTTTAATAAATTACCAGCGAACAAAATCCAGCAACATATAAACAAGGATTTAGGACATGACCAAGTGATATTTATCCTAAGAATGCAAAGTAGATTTAACATCCAAAATTGATCAATGTAATCATACCATATTAATTAAAGGGTAATAACCACATGATCATCTCAGTGGATATAAGAAAAGTATTTGATGAAATTCAATATGCTTTCATGATAAATACAATAAAAAAGCTAGGAACAGAAGGAAACTTCCTCAACTACATAATGGGCTTCTATGACAAAATCACAGCTAATATCATATTTAATGGTGAAAGACTGAATGCTTCTCCCTAAGATCAAGAATACTTATCACTTCTATGCAACATTCTATTGCTACCCAGGGAAATTAGGCAAGAAAAATAAAGACATCCAGATTAGAAAATAAGTAAAGCTATCTCTATTTGATCTAGTATATAGAAAATCACAAGGAATTCACTAACAAACTTTAAAATTAATAAATGAGTTTAGTAGTGTGGCAGAGTACAAGATCAGCATACAAAAATAAATTGTATTTCTATACACACATAATGAATAAAAAGAAAATTAAATTAAGAAAGCAGTCCCATTTTAATGACAGCAAAAAGAATAAAACACCTAGAAATAAATTTAACCAAGGAAACAAACCACTTGTGTACTAAAACCTGTAAAACATTGTTGAAAGAAATTTGGTATAATTAAATGGAAAGACTTCTCCTCATCATAGATGAGGGGAAGTAACATCGGTAAGATAACAATACTCCCCAAATTAATTGATCTACAGATTCAATATAATTCTTATCAAAATCCCTGCTGGAAATTTTGCAGAAGTTGACAAGTTGATTCTAAATTTACATGGAAATTCAAGGGACCCAGAATAACTGAAACAATCTTGAAACTTGGAAAAGAAGAACAAAGTTGGAGAATTTACACTTTCTGATTTCAAAACCTACCGTAAAGCTACAGTAATTAAGGCAGAGTGGTACTGACATAGGTTGACATACAGATCAATGAAATAAAATTCAGAGACCAGAAATAAACCCTCACATTTATGATCATTTAGTTTTTGACAAAAGGTATGAGATAATGCAGTGGGAGAAAGAATAGTCTTTTCAACAAATATTGCTGTGACAACTGGATATACACATGCAAAAGAATATACACCATACACAAAAATTAATTAAAAATGGATCACAGACTTAAATATAAAGGCTTAAACTATAAAATTCCCAGAAGAAAACATAGAAGTAGATCCTTATGACCTTGGGTTAGGCAATGGTTTCTTACATATGACCCTAAAAGCATAAGTAACAAAAGAAAAAATAGTTTGGACTTCATTAAAATAAAAAAACCTTTGTGCATCAAATAACATATACATAACACATATATAATGTAACAAATAACATGATAAAATCAGGAAAGTAAAAAGGCAACCTACAGAATTGGAGAAAATATTTTAAAATCCTATTTTGGAAGGGACTTACATCAGAACATATAAAGAACACTTAAAGCTCAAAAATAAAAAGACAACCTAATTCAATAATGGGCAAAGGATTTGAATAGACATTTCTCTGAAGAAGATGTATGTGAAAAGGTAGCTTAACATATTTAGACATGGGGAAATGCAAATCAACATCATGATGAGACACCACTCCATAGTGACTACAATGGCTATAATAAAAAAACAGACAATAACAAGTGTTGAAAAGAATATGGAGAAACTGGAATCCTCATTCACTACTGGTGGAATGTAAACAGTCCACTTTGGAAAACAGCTGGACAGTTGCTCAAATGCTTAACATAGTTACTGTATGACTCAGTAATTCCACTGCTAAGTACATACCTAAAAGAAATGAAAATAGATGTCCACACAACAACTTGTACATGGGTGTTTGTACCAGCATTATTCATAATAGCCCAGAAGTGGAAACAACGTAAATGTCCATCAACTGATAATTGGATAAATAAAATGGGGTAAATCTACACAGTGGTATGCTATTTGACAATGAAAATGAATAAAACACTGATACATGCTACAACATGGATGAACCCTGAAAGCACTATGCTCAGTGGAAGGAGGCAGGCACAAAAGGCCACATACTGTATGATCCCATTTATATGAAATGTCCACAATAGGCAAATCCACAGAGACAGAAAGTAGCTTAGGTAGTTGCTGGAGGTGAAGGCTAAGGTTGGGGGGATGAGTCAGAAGAGAGAGTGACTGCTGGTGGCTACAGAGTTTCTTTTTGGGGTGTTGAAATATTGAAAATTATATTGTGGCTACACAACTGAAAATATATTTAAAAAATCATTGAAATGTATTTTCTAATGCATGATTTATGGCATATGAATTATATCTAAAAAAGAAATAATGTTAAATCTGAAGTCACAACTTTTAAAATGCATGACTCAATATCTGCTACAAAGAACTCACAAAATTAAATGTAATAAAGAGGACAGATGTCACAATAGCATATTAATAGTAACAACAATAATAAGATACTGATCACATTTTTGAGGGCTTATACTAGTCCAGGCACTGCTCTATAGCTTTTTAAATGTATCAACTCTTTTCATCCTTATTTTATAGATGACTGAACCAAGGTACACATTTCACACTGCCAGGACATAGACAGTGGTCTAGTTGTAGAGCCTGCAAACCCATCCCTGTCTCTGAAGAAACAAGGCCTATTTCTGGGGCCAGTATCAAAGTTTTCTCCATCTTCCCAAGAAAGGTCCAAAAGGGTAGCTCAAAGTCGTAGACCATAAGAGTGTCCAGTTACGCTCAGATTCAAGGTCATGAGGGGAAATGGAGGTCAGAATCCCATTCTCCCTTTTCTGTGGAGTGTCCCCACACCAAGATGGAGAAAACGCGTCTGAGTTAGGAGCATTGACTCTTGCTTCTAAAGGAAACCTCGGAATTGCTGTGAGGTGGAGCTCTCCCTCTTCTGAGCTCTCTATATTTTTGTAACACAGGCAGAGAAGCTTCCATTTGCCAGCTGCAGATTTTCAAATCTTGCCTGAATTGAAACGAACATTGTTCCAAAAACAGGAAGAGATTTGGGGTGAAAGAGAAAGCACTGAAATTGTAGCAAGCTTATCAGTTACATTACTCAGCCACTACACAGACGCCTGGCTCATGCCTAGAAAGTGTCTTGGTCTGCAGACATGACTCACAGTTAATGTGACATTGGTTTCCTCAGTTTTAAGAGTGCTGTTTCTAAATGACTGCTTTGTAATAAGATTCAGCTGCTCAGGTTGATATTCCAAGAGGAAGAAACTGCTTATCATATGTTGCTAGAAACTGGAGAGCCCAGATTTCTGTAGCCAGCCCTGTGATGCTTTCCCCAGAATTCCATCTGTTCCCTGCCCTCAACACACACACACACACACACACACACACACACACACACACACACACACACACACACACACACACACACACACACACACATGGCCAACAAAGCCGGGCAAGGGAGCTCCCCTCCTTCCCCAAGGACCTGTTTCACCAAGCCTTGCTGCAGGCACATGAAGTAAGGTGTGTCTTTTTCTTAATTAACTTTTGCAATGTGATTATAAATGTAATACATCATCACAGGAAATAACAAGTGGGTCACATCTCACTGAGCACTTGCCATGGCAGGCATCGTGTTCAAGAATTCACCTTACTTCCTTCATTACTCCTCCCAAAACCCCAAGGAGGCAGGTATTACTATAACGTACTTCCAACTTACACATGAAGAAACTGAGATGGTTCAATAAGTTCTTCAGTTACCCAGTGGCAGAACTGGGGAATGAAAGCCTGCTGAATTTAACCCCTATGCTGCACTATCATAATACAAGATGGACAGTGTGAAGTCATGCAAAGGAGGACAAGCCGTGCGCTGGGGGTTAATGAGGACCAGGGTGCTGGCTGTGTGAGGACCCTGCACATCCAAGGAAGAGTTTTCATTGGCACAAAACTGTCTGGAATGGCACCACCCTGACTGCTCTCAAATATGCTTATCCTCCCCAGAGTCCGGTCCCAGCTAAAGCTGTGACTGGCACCAGAGCCAGCTTGTCACCTCGCTAGGACTTGCTGTGAGCTTTCACTGCTCACTCTCCCTCACTTCCTAGATCTAGTGCCACCAAGTCCTCTCAGTTACACCTCCAACTGCGCATCTGCTTTGTCACCTTCTGCGCCTTCACTCACTAGTTCAGAAGAGAGTGAGCAATGCGTGCCAGGGGCCCTGCCAGGCAGGGGGTGTAGCAGTAACCACATCAGTGGCAGTGCCTGGCCTAGAGTTCTGCTCCTGCTTTTGTCCAGACACCTGTCTCCCTCCCTGGAGTTGTTGAAATACTTCCTTTTGCTTATCACCCATATTTGTCTCTCCTCTGTATTCCATCCAAGGCTTAACACTCAGGAGGTACTCAGTGAGTGTGGAATGAATGGATGAATATTTTAAACCAACACCAGGGCCTTTCTAAAAGGTAGCTTAAATCATGCCACTCAGAAATGTTCAGAAGTTGCCTATTTTCTCCAGCATGTGGTCTTAGCCTGACATTCAAGACTTTTCATAACCTAGATCATATCAGCCTAAAAAGGATGCTCCACTTAAAGCAAACTGCTCACCCTGTCCTTAAGTGTGTCATGAAGTTTCTCATTCCACCTATTGGCACAGAGTTCTCACCAAAGTTCACCCTGTGCTTCCTGTATCTCTCAGCCTCCCCTCCAGGCCAGGGGAGGGCTGAGTGACAGGCTCTGGCCAGTGGACTCCTCCCATGACACAGGGTCCTCCTGGGCCTGTTAACCTCACATGTTGCATAATGATGGGCTAAACCACTGAGAGGTTCCAAGGCTATACATTACCAGAGCAGGGCCTCTCCTCTCCTAATCCACACATCTTTGCTTCTGCTATTTCCTCTGCCCGGAAAGATGTTTCCCTTCAGGCTTGTCAGCTGAAATTTCTTTCATTTTTCAAGTTTCAACAGCAATGTGACCTCCCCTGGGAATCAGTTACTTCCCCCTCTCTACTCTCAGGGCGCTGGTATCATCTTTATTTCAGTCCAGAGCAGAGGCCAGCTGGCAGAGGGTGTAAGAGCTTGCCTCCTGCACTGCACTGTGATGTCCAGAGGGCAGGGACTGTGTTTGTTTGATTAATTCTGTCTCCCACCACACATAGCACTGTGCTGCTTTGTACTCAGTAATAGTCAGTGTGAAGCCGATAGGAATTAGGTCAGAAGGAAAACCCTTCACCCCCTGGCCTCAGTGTATGCAATTGGGAATGGGGGGAAAAAGCTTGACCCATCTCAACTGCAGGCCCAAGTATTTAGCAGGGATTAGAGAGGGTTTCAGGTGAGCAGACTGCTAGGGGGTTCACAGAGCCTGGTCAGTGTCATCCCTCCCCACTCCTGCAGGAAACCCGCAGCCCAAGCACGATCTGGGAGCCAGCAAAGGGCCTCTGTAGCTTCCAACTGTTTACCTCCTGGATACCATGGCGACGGGAGATTGGTCGCCGTGGCAACCCCATTATTAACCAGACGCAGCAACCGCTGGCAGGCAGTGAATGAGTACAGAAAAGTCACAAAAAGCGGCGCATTAAAGTTAAGGGGCACACGCAGTTCTGGCCAAAGTCTCAGCTGACGGGACTGAGATCTTGTGCTGACCAGTCAGTCACGCAGAGAGCAGCTCCTCGTCCTGTCACTCTCTCCTCATACTGTCCTGGCATCCTCACAAGGATCCCATGTATGGCTGAACAGAGGCTGAAGAGGACACGTGCGTGCGCGGGCATTCGTGTGAAGTGAGGGGAGTCCGTATCTTCCCCGCCCCCACCCCCGACGAAGGAGCGCCCACCAACTCAGGGCAATCCCAGCTGGGTTCCCTGATCCAGCAGAATTTTCAAGAATCCGGGACTTTGGCGTGCAAGACCCTGTACCGGGAGTGACGTTGACAGCGGTCACCTCTCCTCTGCTGGCCAAACTTTCCACCCCCACCCCCAAATAATTTTTTTACTTAGAGGTATGCGAGTTCATGCCCAGACGACGATACTGTTGCTCGTTTTTATGAATGAAAGTGTGTGTGTGCATGTGTGTGTGTGTGTGTGTGTGTGTGTGTGTGTGTGTGCGCGTGTGTGTGTAGAGTGGGGGTGGAGGGTTGGCGGCAGGTCCATAAAGTTAGGGGGCTGGGCCGTCCACTCCGGGACCAGAGGGCTGGAACGCGGGGGGGTGGGGTGGCCGGGGGGCGTTGCCCAAGGGCTTGGGGAACCAGGGCAGCGCCCACCCCAGCCTCGCCTATAGAAAATTTGGTGAGCAGCGGGCACCGTCTGGCTGCCTGGTTTCCAGGTGAGAAACTGCAGCTGCAGAGCGGCGCGCGGGGAGTACTGAGCAAGCTAATTGCTCGTCGGTGCTACCGGGTAACCAAGGCGGCGCGGCCGCGGACCCCCGACCCTCTCTGCTGTGGCCTCTTCATCCTCGGCCACATGCCACGTCTAGTTGCACATAACTCACTTCAGATCGGCAAAGTTTAAAGTCTTAACAGCAGCATAAAGTGGGGCAGCTGTGAGTCGAGGAATTACGAGGGAGAAACATGAAACACTCCTCCATCCCCCCAGTCACCCGGCCCCAGCCCTGGCCAGGATGGCCCAGCCCCCCGGGTAGTCGGGGGTCGGGGTGGCGGCTGAACTGGGGAGAAAAGCCGGAGGACGAGGGCAGAGAGCCCGTGTGATTATCCGATTAGGGGACTGCAAAGGATCAGAGGGCCTGCTGCTCCTCCTCCATACCTGGGCACTAAGCCGTGAGGCCGGAAAAGCCAAGATCGCAGATGATGATCTTATCATTAAAAAAGCAAAAAGAAAGAGTGACTCCTCACTCCGCGCAAACAATGTTAACTCTCGGCTTGCTCCTCAGCCCACCTGTCTCTTTGGCTCCGCAGGCTGAGTAGGGTCTGGCGGAGGCAGTCCCTCGACTCGGGCCCGCTGGCTCCCGCTCCGTCCAAGAAGCGGGTACCGCTTCCCAGCGCGCCGCGCGGACTCGGAGAGACTCTGCGCCGGCCCCCGACCTGGAGCCGGGGGAGGTAGGCAGCTGGGGAGGTTCTTCCAGAACCCCGGGTACAGAGTGTCTTGGAGAGGTATCCTGGGGTGTGTCGCGGCTTCACCCCCCTACCTGTCCCCAGCGGGAGCCAGCCCACATCTTCCACCTCCTACCCTGACGACTCGGCCCGGCTCGGCCAGCGCGGTTGTGGGACGTTGAGTAAAAGGGCGTGCGATACACTTGGGGGCACAGGGACGGCCTTTTGTCCTTTGATCCCGGCTGGAGGGTTGTGTGTGTGCCGGGGGTGGGAGTATAAGCCGGAGCTGGCCCTGCTTTTACCCCTTTCCCCACAAGACGCGTCTCGTTTCAGCACCGGGGGCTGCGGACAGCGCCTGCCTGCCCCGGGCTCCTCCACCCGACTCGGGGCGTTTATTTCTGAATCCACCTCGGCTGCAGTCTGAGCCCCAGTACACCTCCCAGCCCCCAAAGACTCCCAGCTCAAGAGCCTTTCCGATCCTTACCCCACCAAAGTTTGAGCTCTCCGCGGCGCGCCTGTCTGGCGGAGAGCCTCCTCTCGCTCCCTTCGGGTCTGGGCAGCGATTCCGTCCTCAGCCCCTCCCCAGCTCCGGCCCCTGGCCCTCTGCGGATGGCGGAAGGAGTCTGTTGTCTCCCTCTCTGGGAAAGTCAGGTGAGGCTCTGAAGCTCAAAGGCGGTCCCGGAAGAGGCAGAAGCCTCTCATACCACCATCCCCTCCAAGGGAAGAGGGCGACCCAGGCGCAAGAGAGGCGGAGAGTCTCTGTCAACTCTGGACTCTCTCCTAACCGCAAACGGCCGCCTTGGACTCTTCCCTGGGATGTTTTAGCAGCAGTGTAATCCCCATTGGGAGATTTGGGAGTTTGAAGTTTAAGAATGGGAATATATATCCCCTTAAACTCGTTTATAATCTTAGGGAGGGTTTTAGAAACAAATTTCTCATAAGGATATTGTGTATTCCTTTTCCCCCCCTTTTGTTTCCTTCAGTCCCCAAACTAAAAATTAAAATCTACCAATACAGCTAGTAGTTTTTGCCTTTTATGGAAGCCAAAATAATTTGCATTCTTTTGGGAGAAAATACATTTATTTAACAAAGCCTCCATATTTAACAAAGATACACAGATTTAATTGGACTTCCCTTCCCCACCTGCCTCCCCCCACCCCCCCACTCCCCCAGCTGTGGTTCTGGATCACAGAACCAGGTACCAGGAGGAATCCAGCCTTCTTGTCAGGGACAAGGTCTGGAAGCCTCTTGGGTTCCAGGTTCCCATGACTGACACCCTTATGGGAAGAGACTCTGCAAGAACAGATCTCACTGCAGCCCAGCTAGACAGAGGCTTCTCTGAGGACTTGGAGCTCATGGCATTTCCTGAACATACCTATAAAACTGTCTATTCATGGAGCAGATTGTCTTTAGAAGGTTTGTTTTCAAGTTCATGCAACACTTGACTTAAAGGGAGAGATGACGTGTACGTATATTATTCCCTGGAGAAATAAAGGATTAGATTGGTGCATGCGCGCGTGCGCGCGCGCGCACACACACACACACACACACACACACACACACACACACACACACACACACACACACACACACACACACACACACACACACACACACACACACACACACACACACACACACACACCTTAAAGAAGGGAAGCAAAACCTAGAAAAAATTTCCCCAAAGAAAAGTCAGGCTTAATTGTTCAGATTCAAGAGATTCTGGCAGTGGGAAAACAAATAAACGGAAGAGGTGATATCAACAAAACAAAGTTGAAGGCACAGAAGGTGGCGGTGAGAATTCTCGTTTTATTATATGGGCTTCTGGAAGAAACATGAAGTGAATTTAATTCGAGATAAAATAAATCCTGAGGCTATGCCTCATCTAGACCTTTAATATCCTGATCAGAGACTCTCCAACATACGTAAGTTTCCTTGTGCAATTTTTTACATCCCTCACTGTCAGGAAATGCTGTTTCCTCTAATCCCCATAATTTACGTTATAAGCAAAAGCTGTTTCCTGTTGGCTTCTCCTTGGGGAAGACTAGAAGCAGATGGTTATCCTCTGTTGACCAGAAACATTTCAAAGCTTCAAAAGAACCAAATGCTGATTTGGGAGAAAGTAGTAATGATTAGGAGACAATTTTAAGGCATAATCCTAAAAATGAAAAATCCTCCTGGACTTTTGTCTTTGAAATGCAGACCACTGCTAGATCTGAGGGGGAAAATAAGATCCTGCAAAATGAATCACGTAGTGGAGAAGGGCACTGACTCCAGTGAAGTGATGTAGAGCATCCAGTAGAGAATCAGGAGCATATGACCCTTTGCAAATGATGTGTGTGGCAATAGTTATTACTGAAGAATGTTAAGTACTGAGAGGTGGAAACAGACCAACTGAGACTGAAAATGAGCAAGAAGAGCCCAGATCTGGGAATTTGCCTGCAAAAGGTATCCAGCAGCAAGATTGTGGGCTGCCAGGATGAAGGGTCCAGATTTGTCCAAAGACTCACTGAGTGGGGTGGCCCTTGTTGCTCAAGGTTCACCTGAAGTACAATCAGGCACGTATGGCACAATGTAGAAGGAGCAGCAATCCTTGGTCAAGATACAGGACACAATCAGCACCAGGCAATCCCAGAGAAATTAGTGGGATGTCCTAACAGGTCCATGGCACCGGGAGACACAGAGAGAAGTGTCAGAAAGCCAAAGCCAGTGCCAGGATGGGGAGACCACTGAGAAGGGAGCTGTGGGAAGGTACCAGTTCCTCATTCTGATGCAGGTGGGACTGCCGTAGTGCGGAGTGGGGCAGGGAGACTAGGGAAATCTTAAGTTGCAGCTCAGTCAGTACTCACTAAGGAAATGAGGAGGGATCTGTGGCGAAAGGGCAGCACCCAACTCTCAGCTGGCCCCAGGGAACCCTGTGAGACCAGTTCTACCCACTAGTGATCTGAGTGCCAGAGAGATGAAAGGCTAAGTACCAGCCATGCCCAGGGGTGGAGTCTGAGCATGGATGTGCACAGGTATGGTTTAGGGGACTCCCCAGGGATATGTTATTTTAACTGTTTTTAAAATTTAGAAAAAGTCTGATTATGGTCTGTATAGTCTTGTGGGATTTGCTTTCTTTCAGTCAGTATTAAGATTCAGTGATGCTGCTTGTAGCCACAGTTGTTTCAGTTTTACTGTTATAATATGTAATTTTTTAATTCTGAGCATGCACTGTACATTTTGATTTAAAAAATTGGTAAGAGGAGCTAAATTTTTGCTAATTACATAAAATCTGACCAGCCCAAATTTCAGATTGCTGGGGATCTAATATTTTTTAAGTTAGGGTTGAAAGGCACATAAACTGTGTCCACAGGTGGGCGACAAGGCAGGCAATTCTGCGGGGGCCATATGGTGCTCAGAATGTTCAAGAACACACAATCTGATAAGGAGATAAGCCGACTAGCCCATGATAAGCAGAAACGCAAATTGATGAGCCCAGTCTTCAGTCTGGGGAGCGTGTGGGCCTGATCTGGCAGATGGCCTGATCCTTGGCAAATGATAAGGCGATTTGTAGGAGTAGCTTTCAGGAAATAAAACATTCATTCTGAGGCAGGTAAAGTTCACAGGAGAAGTGATGATGTACCATTTCCCCAGCAGGAATTCTCTCAGGCAGTGCAAAGTTGTCTAGGGTAAAAAGCCCATGAGGTAGGGAGAAGTAGCTGTTTTCAGTATTAAGACCCACTTTGCCTGCTTCCCTCTCAGGCAACTAAGATGATGGTATCTGTCTCCCTCACCTGCCTGGCAGTTGGAAGAAGGAAAATTAAATTAAATTAATGAGATATGAAGAGTTATAAATGCTGTCAAACAGCCTTAAGCGTTTGAGGACTGTGGTGCTGTAGGATCTAATCTATCTCATCCCCTTCAGGCAGGTGGTGGACAGAGGGTCTGCCTGAGAGGCCCCAACATCTGCCTTCCCACTGCACACAAACCTCCTCTATCTGACCACCAGTGTCTGAAATTCCACCATCGGAACTTCATCATTCTAGTTTCAAGTTTTGATCCCTTTTAAAAGGCAAATAACTCCAGGAGATAGAATGTAGATAAAGAAACAAATGAAAAGTTCTGGTAAGAAAGACCAGAGGAAGCATTTGATCCTCCTGGAGACCAGGATTTGATCATCCTGGAGAGCTGTGAGGGAGGGATGGTGTGGATGCCCTGGTGGGGCAGGTGGTAGCAGCAGGGGGCAGGGCCCAGGTAACAGACACTGGAACAGCTAGAGGGAAATCATGGCCCCTCACACTGAGCCTGATCCTGGCCCAGAAAAATCACATGATCTTTCCTCTAGCCAGAAGCCTCCGTTTTCCATCCACAACTGTCAAAGATGACAAATGTGTACTGGATGCAAGGCTACCTCAGTGGATTCCAATGGGAGTGTCATCCAATGGGCTCGTTCATAGATGGGATGTTCCCTGGGACTCAGTACTGCTCAGGGCAACATTTTTATCAGGGCCTTGAGTAAACATATGGAGTCTCCTGTATATTATGGATAGAATGTATAGCTAACATGCATTGAGGCAATATGACAAATAAGGTGCATAAATCAGAATCCAGACAAATCTTGAGGGCTTTTAATGATGGACTGAATATATATGAGACAGGGACCTTGGGTGTAGTCAGATTAGTGTGAGGGCCTCCAGAAAAAGCAAGGCAGGATATTTACAGTCAGAGCAATGTAACAATGTGCAAAGAAGTCCCTATCAAAACTCTGTTAAGTATTATGCAAGGTCAAGGTCACACTAATTCTCTAGGGTAAATATACCAGACTAGGAATATAGACATCTTCAGTGAGATCAGTTAAAGCACAAAAGGCCAGGAGCAACTTGGCTTGGAATGTTTGAGTGTTCTGCAAATAAATAAGGGTATCTCAGCATAACCTGTGACTTCACTGTATCTCTACTATAAACAGCCCTAGCAAGTAGACAACAACCCAGCCCATCTTGGTGGCAGGGCAGGTGGTACAAAGTCTGCACCCCTAGCCCTTTACCCACATTCCTGAAAATCCTCAACCAACTGTAAATCCCCTAGACAATGCACCATCATGGGCTTTCTTGTCCCCTCCTGGCATGAGCAAGGAGCTCTGTCCTCTTACTGTATTTCTCAATAAAAGCCTCTCCCTGGCTCTCCTACCTTGGGTGTTTGCTAAGTTCATTCTTCGACTCTGCAAACAAGAACCCTGGCATCATATGGACTAAGGAAAAATGTACAGGAACAAATGGGAAGTCCAAAAAAGCCAGCCACCCAAATACAGAGGAGGAGGCATTGCTTAGCAGACTTCATTTAACAGGATGTGAAGCCTCAGGATGACATGTTTGCACAAAAATTGGTTAAAAACTAGAAAGAAAAAATGCTGACTTAATAGAAGTATATGCCATGTAGAAAAGAGGTGAGCGTTGCTCAGCTCTCGTCAACATACCTGGATTATTTTCATTTTGGTTGTCCCATTTAAAGAAAGTGGTGTTCAGCAATGTTACATTAATAATAGAGTTTTAAAAAATAAATGTAATGAATTCTACATTTTATATTATAATATAGTTTTTCCTCATATACATATAACATTCTCCTTCACAATGATAATGACATGTAAATACAATTTTGTCATTCTGCTTTTAATTAGGTGTTACATCTTGAGAAATAGCTTATCTTGCCTTATTAGTTTCTGGTGATTTTTAGTCATAGCCAAATTATCTATCACTGGCCATGATCATAGCCAAATGAATTACATAATTAACAGAACAATTTACATGATTACTGACCTTTTTATGTACATTTAAATTATTTCCCATTCTTCAAGCCCTTAAATGACTGCCATAAACACATGCAAAGAACCTTTTCCTATTTTTTGTAATTATTTCCTTAGGTTGCAGTTCCAGAAGTAGGATTACTCTAGGGATATGAGCATCTGAATTCAAGAAAAATGTTGTAGCAGTTTCTATTGCCATCAATCATTTACCAGTTCTACCGTTTTTTCACCAGCATTCTATTGTATTTTTCACATTTCATGCATTAACTCTATCCCATTATAGTTTTAATTTGCATCTCAGTAAGAGGTAATAAAGTTGAACATTTTCCTATGTTTATTATTTGCATTTCTTTGTGAATCATCTATTCATGTCCTTGGCCCATTTACATTAAAGTTGATGTTTTTGCTTTCAATTTTCGTGAGCTTTTTGTGCTATACTGACAGAGGCTTTTCTCTAGCTTGTTTGATGAAAATATTTCGCCCAGCCTATTTGCTTTTTTATTTGAGTTATGATAATATTTATTCAAGAGGCTTGTAAAACATTTCCCACCGAGATTCATTCAATTCACTGAAAGCCTAGAAGGCATAATTCCACCACATATGTGATGACTGCTCTTTTTTTGATGGTTTTATATGTTTTTATTAATATTAACTCTTTAATACTATTGGGCTTATTTTGATACAAGGTCTAGATAATGTTACTTGAACTTTCTGTAACTTTAAGCATTTAATTTAATGTGGGAGTCAGGTTCCTCATCTGTTAAAAAAAATGGTACCCACTTCTTGCTTTCATTCCAGGATCCTCTGATAGAATGTTGGGTGGATAAATACTTGATTGCCCAAATACCCAACTCTTCAGCAATGCTACGTTAGCTATCCGTTCACTGCCTCCTAGCTCCAAATTTGGCCTTCATTTCCTGCTCTGGAGGATTACTTTAAGCATCTCTTCTGGACAGAGAGCATAATGTTAAGCTCTCTCAGGAGTGACAGTGAAACAGGAAGGGATCCTCCTGCTGCTTCTGGTGGCTGCACGACTGGTCAGCAGTGAGAGTGAGAGAGTGTCCTGTGTGCCCTGCTCCAGCCACATGCTTAAAACATGCAGTTCCTTGATGACTACTTAACGAGTCCACACCTCTAGCCCTTCATCATGTTATAAAACCCCTAGACAGTGCACAGCCACAGACTCTCTTGTCCCCTTCTGGCATGATCCAGGAGCTCTTTCCTCTTACTTTATCTCTAAATAAAAGCCTCTCACTTGCTCTCCTACTTTAAGTGTTTGTGAAGTTCATTCTTCAACTCTGTGAACAAGAACCCTGGCATCAGTGTCACCACAGCTTTAGGTCTCCTGATTAGAATGGTACCTCCACTTTCTCCACACCCCTGTGTGGTCAGCCTCCGGCTATCAATATGCCACCTGCATTCTGGGGGCTGCTGTGACCCAGCTCAGACCTGTGCAAACCAGTGATCTTCTCTGCCTTCCATTAGGCTGCAATTATACCAGCTCCAACAGGATAACTACCAGCCTTGAGGAGGAGGTCCCCATCCCAAGTTTAACCTTCCTTGGTTACTGTACTTTAGCCCTGGGGTGCCATGTATGTTCTATTACATCTTAGACTTGCCCTTTTATCATAGTTTAATAATTTTTATACTAGGCTTCTCATGTTTAAATCATTAGTGAGGCTTCTGTCTCCTGACAAGACCCAAACTGATATGCGTGCTGAGCCAGGGTATCTTATATTTATATAGAGAAGGGGTCACAAACTTTTCTTGAAGGACTGGATAGTAAGTTCTATAGGCTCTCAGCCCATTTGGTCTTTGTCACAAGATCCAACACTCATTCATGTTAAAAGAGAGAAAGAAACTCTTGGCAAATTGGGAATAGAAGGAAAATTCCTCAAATGGGTAAAAGTCATTTTAGAAGAGTTTACAGTTAACGTCATCTTTAATCTGAACACTGAGTTCAGGAACAAGGCAAAAATGTTCTTTTTCAGCACTTCAACATTGCACTGAAAATCCTGCTCAGTACAATACAGAAAAGAAAGGAAACAAGTGGCATAAAGTTGAGAAAAAGATGACTGTCATTATTCAAAGATAGCGTGATTGGGTATGTAGAAAATCCTACCTAATGTACAAAAAGTATTAGGACCAATAAGTGAATTTAATAAGATTGCAGGACATAAAGTTAATATACAAAACTCAGTTGTACTTCTATATAGTCCAGCAGCAAACAATAGAAAATGAAATTTAAAAAATATCATTTACAATAGCATCATAGACAAAATTACTTAATAAGATATCTAATACTATGTGCAAGTCTTAAAACACTAAGAAAAATTAAAGACCTAAATACATGGAAAGATATACCATGTTATAGCATACATTTATGAAATCTCAATAATTTTAAGAATTTCCCCCCAAAATGATCTACAGATTCCACGTAATTTCAATCAAAATGCCAACAAGCTTTATTTTGAAGAAATTATAACCTAAAACTTTATGGAAATGCAAAGGATGTAAATTAGACAAAATAATCTTGGAAAATATCAAAGTTGGAGGATTTATACTACCTGACCTCGAGGCTTACAATAAAGCTACAGTAATCAAAACAGTGTGGTGTTGACATAAGGAACTGGTGGGACAAAATGGAAATTTCCAGAAAAAAGTATACATATATATACAGGCAGTTGATTAAGCTACAACATAACAAAAAACAGAGTATTTTCATGATTTGGGGGTAGGAAAATTTTTTTAGGACCAGAAGGCACTAACCTTAAAAAAGAAACCCCAATAAATTGTACTTCATCAGAATAAAAATTTCTCCTCATCAAAAGATACCATTATGAAAATGAAGAAGATCATCTGCAAAATACTACTCTTCAAAACTGTTAAGATCAAGAAAGACATAAAGTAAATAGTAGGCAGACAGCCAGACAGCCAGACAGCCAGACAGCCAGACAAGTAGATGCAGGAAATGCTCCAGAATAAAAAAGAATGACAACTTAATGCAATGTGATCTTAGTTTGGATCCTTGACTCTTGCATGTTTTTTTTTTTCTTTTGCTGTAAAGGAATTTGTGAGACAACTGATGAATTTTGGACAAGGTCTGCAAATTAGAAAATAGTTCTGCATCAGTGTTAATATACTGATTTTGATAATTGTAGGTACTGTGGTTAGAAAGAGGATGTCCTTTTTTAAAGAAAATACTCACTGAAGTGTTGAAGGAACATCATCTCTGCCACTTGGTCTCAAATGGCTCAGAAAAAAATTATTGTGTGTGTGAGAGAGAGAGACTGATAAAGTCAACATGGTAAATGGAAAGCATTAGCATTTATGGGTTTGGGGTGAAGAGTATATGGAAATTCTTTGGACTATTTTTGCAAGGTTTCTGTAAGACAAATTATTTCAAAATGAATATTTAAAAGGAAGTACATAGACAGAAAACATTCACAATACATACATCTAACAAAACCCAATTCCAAAATATATACAATTTTTATATAAATATTTGTAATAAAAAGACAACCGAATTAACATTTCAAATAGGAAACTTATTTGAATAGACAACATTTTACCAAAGGTATAAGGATGGCAAATATATGCATGAAAAGTATTGCATATTGCGTGTCTTTAGTAATCAAATCACAAATTATAAATGCAAATTAAGACCACAATGCAAGGCTACTACACTAGAATGACTAATGTTAAAAATACCGCACTAAATTTAGAGAGGATGAGGTGCAACACATACGTGGATGGTGAGAATGTGGGAAATGACAGAACCACCCTGGAAAACTATTCATCACTTTCTTAGTACACTATTGTACACTTACCTTCTGACCATGCACTTCTACTCTTACATATTTTCTCAAGAGAAATTCAACATATGTCATCAAAATGGTCTATACACAAATGTTCACAGCAGCCTTATTAATAATAGCCCCAAACTAGAAATGACCATCATAGATGAAGGGAAAATCAGATTATGATTTACTCAAATATGGGAAACCACTCAGCAATGGAAGGAATACTGATACACGCAGCAGTGTGGACGATTCTCGAAACCTTGTTGAAGAAAATGATTCAGACATGAGAGGGCACAGGGTATGATTCCATTTACATGAAGTCCTAGGATGGGCTACACTGATCCATGGCACAGAAAAACCAGGAGAGTGGGGTTGACTGTAACATGGTGTGAAGACATTTTCTGGGGTGGCAGCAATAGTCTCCATCTGGTTTGGGTGGTGGTGTCATGGGTGTGCACAACTGAACTCACTGAACTGAGCACTGAAGATTGATCCACTTGTATTATATCTGGACATTGTATTATATATGGACATTATATCTCATTAAAACATTGTATTAATATATATTTTTAAATCAGTGACCCCTAAAATGGCACTAGTGGGACAAAAACAGGACGTGTTTGTGCCTAAGAGTGAAGAGGGGTGGTAATTTGATGAATTGCAGCTTGAAAGCCCCTCCCTCAGATGGATCTGGTCTCAAACCTCACCTCTTTCATGACTCACTACCTGGGAGGGTTATTTTGCTAAAAGATTAATGACCTCCTTCTCCAATCTGAATTGCATTACTGAAGATCTTCTTACTGTGTCTTTGCCAACCTTCCAGTAGCTTAGTCCTAAAACCTTAAAGTCACTCTCCTAACACCCATTTTTGTTTGCATGCCTATAGCAAATCTCACCTGTCTACTTTCAAAATGAATCTAGGAGCCAAGATGGCAGTGTGAGTAGGGCAGTGGAAATCTCCTCCTAAAACCCATATATATATTTGAAATATACAACAAATACAGTCTATTCCTAAAAGAGAGATCAGAAGATACAGCACAACAGTCAGGCTACATCTACATCTGTGAGAACTCAATATCTCACGAAAGGGATAACATACAAAGCTGTGTCCTGGTGGGAGGAAATGAGTCAGAGTGGGGAGGGAGAGGGAGCCCAGGACTGCTAAATACCCAGCCCTAGTCATCTGCACTGGGAGCACAGACACACATTGCATGGTGTGCTGGATATTAGGGAAATGGAAAAGTAAAATCTGTGAGTGGGTCCCTGCAGCCAGCTCCCCTGGGACAAAAGAAAAGTGAGTGCTTTTTGAAAGTCTTAAAGGGACAGGGGCTTCACAGCTGGATGGAATCGTCCCAGCACACTTAGCCCAGCAGGCTGGGAATCCTGAGGAACTTCAGGCGCTCTAACCCCCTGGGTGGCAACGCAGCTTGGAAGCCCCTCACGGCGATAAGCAGCCTGCTATTCATTTCTCTGGCTGGCGCAGCCCTGCCATAGGGGGAGAGCAGCTGGAGAGCAACTGCACCCACAGCCCAGAGTCTCCTCCCAGTGTGTAGCTGCCTAGGCCAGACCCAGGGAATGCCACCAGTGTGCACCTGCCCAGCACAGACAGAGGAGGCTGGGGAAAGGCGCGAAGGGGAGCCACTCTCACAGGAGAGCACACCCGGCACGCCTGCCACTCCCCACAGGACTCTGGGTTACCCTGAGGGCTGCCCCACCCGCAACAACTCAGGGGATTAACCCAGACACTGCTCCCGGTGTGCGGGTAACTGACACAGGCAGCGGAGAAGGGCAAGGTGACCAGCAAGCAGGAAGGGACTTTGTTCTCCCAGCTGACACACATGCCACCTGCCTACAACTACCTCTATCGCCATGAAAAGGCAGAAGAATTTGGTTCAGTAAAGAATTACTTAGACAATGCCTGAGAGAGGGCCTGGGGAGATAGATATACCCAATCTTGCTGAAAAAGAATTCAAAATAAAGGTCATAACCATGTTGATGGACCTGCAGAGAAAAATGCAAGAGCTAAGGGGTGAAGTCAGGAGGGAGATTACAGAAATGAAACAATCTCTGGAAGGACTTAAGAGCAGACTGGATAAGGTGCAAGAGACTGTTAATGGAATAGAAATCAGAGAACAGGAATACAGAGAAGCTGAGGCAGAGAGAGATAAAAGGATCTCCAGGAATGAAAGAATATCAAGAGAACTGTGTGACCAATCCAAAAGCAACAATATTCGCATTATAGGGGAACCAGAAGAAGAGAGAGAAAAAGGGATAGAAAGTATCTTTGAAGAAGTAATTGCTGAAAACTTCCCCAAACTGGGGGAGGAAATAGTCTCTCAGACCATGGAAGCCCACAGATTTCCCAACACAAGGGACCCAAGGAGGACAACACCAAGACATATAATAATTAAAATAGCAAAGATCAAAGACAAGGACAGAGTATTAAAGGCAGCCAGAGAGAGAAAAAAGGTCACCTACAAAGGAAAACCCATCAGGTTATCATCAGACTTTTCAACAGAAACCTTACAGGCCCAAAGAGAATGGCATGATATATTTACTGCAATGAAACAGAAGGGCCTTGAACCAAAAATACTGTATCCAGCATGATTATCATTTAAATATGAAAGAGGGATTAAACAATTCCCAGGCAAGCAAAAGTTGAGGGAATTTGCCTCCAACAAACCACCTCTACAGGGTATCCTAGAGGGACTGCTCTAGATGGGAGCACTCCTAAGGCTCAATAGATGTCACCAGAGAAAATAAAATCAGACCAAAGAAAGCAGACCAACCAAATACTAACTAAAGGCATAAGATAAAATCAACTATTCACAAAAGCAGTCAAAGAAAACACAAAAGAGTACAGAATAAAACACCTAACATATAAAGAATGGAGGAGGAGGAATAAGAAGGGAGAGCAATAAAGAATCATCAGACTGTGTTTATTATAGCTTAATAAGGGAGTTAAGTTAGACGGTTAGATAGTAAAGAAGCTACCCTTGAACCTTTGGTAACCACGAATCTAAAGCCTGCAATGGCAATAAGTACATATCTTTCAATAATCACCCTAAATGTAAATGGACTGAATGCACCAATCAAAAGACACAGAATAATAGAATGGATAAAAAAGCAAGACCCATCTATATTCTGCTTACAAGAGACTCACCTCAAACCCAAAGACATGCACAGACTAGAAGTCAAGGGATGGAAAAAGATATTTCATGCAAACAATAGGGAGAAAAAAGCAGGTGTTGCAGTACTTGTATCAGACAAAATAGACTTTCAAAACAAAGAAAGTAACAAGAGATAAAGAAGGACATTACATAATGATAAAAGGCTCAGTCCAACAAGAGGATATAACCATTATAAATATATATGCACCCAATATAGGAGCACCAACATATGTGAAACAAATACTAACAGAATTAAAGGAAGAAACAGAATGCAATGCATTCGTTCTAGGAGACTTCAACACACCACTCACTCCAAAGGACATATTCACCAGCCAGAAAATAAGTAAGGACACAGAGGCACTGAACAACATACTAGAATAGATGGACCTAACAGACATCTACAGAACTCTACACCCAAAAGCAATAGGATACACATTCTTCCCAAGTGCACATTTTCCAGAATAGACCACATACTAGGCCCCAAAAAGTGCCTTAGTAAATTCAAAAAGACTGAAATTCTACCAACCAACTTCTCAGACCACAAAGGTATAAAACTAGAAGTAAATTGTACAAAGAAAACAAAAAGGCTCACAAACACATGGAGGCTTAACAACATGCTCCTAAATAATCAATGGATCAATGACCAAATTAAAATAGATATCAGGCAATATATGGAGACAAATGACAACAACAGCACAAAATGAATCTAGACTTGGTGGCTTCTCACCACCTCTGCTGTTACCCGTTCTGCAGTCATTGTTACCACTGCTTCCACGCTTGCCACTCAGCAGCTTCCTTGTTAATACTCAGCCAGGCACACTGCTGCCTCAGGGCCTTTGCCCCTGCCCCTCCCTCTGGCAGTCATCCACGTGGCTCCCTCCTTCACTTTCTTAATGTCTGTGAATATATCACTTACTCAAGAAGGCATTTCCTGAACACCTATTCAGAACTTCAAGACCCCAATTCCTTCCCACCCACACCCACAATCTCCCTTTCCTGCTTTACTTTTTTCCATCTGACATGCTACATACATTATTTATTTTCTATATCCCTCAAGTATGTAACAACCAATAGGACAGAGATTTTATCTCCTTTGTTTATTTCTACACCTTTCAGTGCCTAGAGGAAAGTCTGTTACATAGTAGCAACTCAATAAATACTTGCTAAATGTGGAGTCCTGGCTTTAGGTCCTAACCTCCAGCAATGCCCTTTGGGGGAGAAATTCTTCCTCACCACATAGGTGATCGGGACAGAATATGTAATTATATACTGTAATATATTGTTACAGTATGTTTGTAAGATTATTCTAATAAATGCCTTGAAAAGTACATAATGCTGATATGTCAGTAAATGCTACTCTGGAAAAAAGTCATCATTTTCCACTACACATACTTGTTTCTCACCCTACAGATGTTTATTATCTTATCTCTGTCAATGCTGGATAATAAAATTCTCAGGGCACAGGGACTAGGTCTAATTTATTTGGTAAGTTGATGAGGAGGCCCTGTGTGCCAGGGGTGTGTGAAAGCTGCTGATGAAGGGAACGTGGTTTGTTTTCACCCTGATGCCTCTCAGAGGAGTGAGCCAGCACAAGAAGTCACAGGCACCTATCATTTCAAAGCTACCATGCAGGCTTAGCTTATGAAGTAAGGGTTTCCAGGGAAAGTGATTCAGACCCTCTGAAGGACTTCACACAGCTTATTATTCACCAGATCAGAGTGATATTTAAATCATGCAAATGAATCCCGCTTCTCTGTGAGTGTACAAAGCACACATATTTTCAGTGGAACAGAGCAATGAATCACACATTTTAGAGGAGACAAGGGTACTTTGCATTTCCATTTGACACTCTGTGAAGTGTAGCTTTTGAATCTTTCTTCTATATTGAATTCTGAATCCTTACCAAGTGGGTAGGTATATAAAGGAATTAACCTTTTTTTTCCTTCTGCTTTTCCCTCGCTCCTTCTTCAATTAATTTTTTTCATTCAGTCTTTATCCTTTCTTCCTCCTTTCTACTTCCCTGTCCCATACCCTCCCCACCTCGGCTTTCTCCTACCCTTTGGAGCCGAAGGCATCACACCGTGTCTCTTGCCGGCCAGCTCACGTTCCAGTGTGTTGTGGGGTTCCACCATCACTGTTAATGCTTGTTTCGCTTGTAGAAGAAGAATAGGGAAAAGAGTGGTGGGAGGTATACCTGGAAGGCTTGTCAGGGATCACTGGCTGCAGCAGATTCCTTCCCACAGAGCTGACCCCACTGCACAGGTAAGAAAATTAAGGCCCAGAGTGGGGAATAACTGACTCAAGAAAAAATGGCAAGATTGTGTTGCTGTTTGCATTTTATGAACAGGTTGCAACTATCTAGCCAGATTTCCTCCCTGGCATGTGCCCCGAGTTTCCCCAGTGTTATGATAGGCAACAGTGACCTCATAGGTTTGCACTGTCTTAGCCTATTAAAGAAAGCACAGCATTTTACAGAACTTTCAAACAAACTGTAGCTTTGTAATTTGTAGAGCTAAGGCTTGCTGTTGTCAGAGAAGATACTCTGTACCAATCCGTAGGGGTATCAAACTGCTTGCTGTTTAGAGAGGCAGGCCAAGAAAACATGAAGCCTGGTGGTGATACAGTCATCTGGCCCCCTGGCTGGCAGTTGTTACTCTGTGCCTCGCACTGTGCAAAGCACTTGTATGTTAATTCATTCAATTTTCACAGCAAGGGGATAAACTGAGGCAAGGAGGCATGCCCACCACCACAGAGCTGAGCCTACATCAGAGGTGGATTCTTAAGCATGTGTTTAAGCTGTGTCCCTGTGGTTTGTCACACTGGGAAATGGTCCCCAAGCCCTTCTAGGACTCAGAATCCTCCCACCAGCTATCCAGGCAGAGGGGTGTGAACTCTTAAGCCACAGAAATGGTTGTTGATGTGTTCATGAAGTCCTCGGACCATCCAAACCCATCTGCAGAATCACGGGGAAGGCTTGGAGAGTAAGGTGTGGTTCCCTTGGCCTTACCCTGAACAGCCAGCTTTCAGATGGGTAACTACTGAGGAGCCAACAGACAATCATCTCCCCAGTGCGAATGAGGGTCAGAGTCCCTGCCTTCTCTCATGGGTGCCCCCAGACAGCGGTCAGCTGTGGATGGTGGGCAGCTTCCTTTCTGGTTTAGATATCATGCCCAGCGGTGGACACCCTGGCAAACCATGTTACCTGGCCAAATCCTCAAAGAATGGGGTCTTATTTGATTCCTGAGTGTGTGTGACCCAACCATTATTGTGACATAAGGCAGAGGATATTGAGCATACAATGCAAAATGTCATCAACTGGGGACAAGAAGCTGGTGAGTACAGGCCCTGTAAAAGGCCAGGTAACATGCCTCTTTACTGGAGGCCGAGTCAGAAAGGATAACGTGGGGCCTTCCTGCGGGCTCTAGGTCCTCCCCAGCCCGCACCCCAAAGGGCTGCCTGGGGAGGCACAGCCAGTCCATGCTGTCCACTGCTGGAGCCTAACATGAGGGTGGAGGAATTTAGGAGGCACTCTGTCATCTCTCAGTGGGTGTGGTTGTGGTAACAGTAGCAGATAATAATATTTTGTATTCTTTATTGGGTTCTCACTGTGTGCCAGACTGTTCTAAGCCCTCTACCCATTTTATCCCCATGACAGCCTTGTGGGGCCGGTACAGTTTTCACTCTAGTTGACCAGAGGACCCTCTTCAGGGACCACAAGTCAAGAGGCCAACTGGATCCAGGTCCTGGAGGCCCTGGGGCTCCCCTTGGCCCTGGACGGAGGGTGCTGGGGGCTCAGAGCTGGAAGGGATGTAGCTGGTGGGCAGGAGCATCTCCTCTTGGGTCACTTGCTTAGTTGTTGGCTCCCCATGTATGATTTGCAGGGATCCTGCTTGGGAGCTTGTTAAAAAAACAGAATGCCAGGCTCTACCCCAGGCCCAGTGGATCTGAATCTCTGGGATTCTGCATTTTCAACAAGGCTATCTATAGGCATATTAAAGTTGCAAACATCCACTGCAGGATATAATCCCTACCTTGGACAGTTTCTACTTTGTTCCACAGAAAAGGATGGAGTATTGGAAAGACTCCCATATAAGGAATATAATTTTGAATTCCTGGCAGGAGGTGAATCATCTATATTCAAATTTACTCTGGAAGCAAAGAGAGGCAAATGCAGGTTTCTGATAATGTGGACAGGATTGCTGGGTTGTGCCTCCAAAAAGCCCAAGAGAGAGGTTTGAAACTTCATGACACTTTCCAGAAGACCATGGTTAAATCCAAATGATGGCAGGTGAAAGGGGCCATCTCCCCAAGCACAGGACATGCCAGACTTTACATCATAAGCAAAGCCTTTGCAATAACACACTCTTGCAGAGCTCAGAGATGCAGACTTTTTGATTAAATACCACCTTTCCTGGACACCCAAGCTTTGACGGGGAGTGAGCTGAAACCCCAGAGGTCTCCCAAGAGTTATCTAGAATAACTCAAATGTGAATACAGATAATTCACAGGAAGAGTAGACTAGATCATCACCCAGCAAGCAGAGATGTGAGATGTGAATTAGGAACTGAGCTGTTGTGGAAATTGATGTGTTTTTCTGGATCTCAGTCATGGAAAAACAGCAAATGAGGTGCTTCTCTGCTGGGCACGAGGTGTAGGTTATAGACAAAGACAGAAGATGTGGAAAAGTAGGGGGAGGGAGAGCATTATTCAATTAACCTTCCAGGGCGGTCCCAGAACTAAAAATCCACAGTTTTCACAGTCCTCTAGATCCTAGCCCTTAGGAAAGTAAAGGAAAATGACCTCTCAGTTGGATACACATGCTCCTTTGAAGACTGGGAGTTGCAAATATGGTGCAAGCAGGTGTCTGAGGTTGGCCATCTAGCCCCAGAATATTCCTGTACCCTGAATGGCCCGGTGTAGCCCCTCTTTTGAAAGATGGTGAATCTGATGTCCCAGGAAACCCACACGAGAGTAGCAACCTCAAATGCAGCAGGAGATGTGGTGCTTCTGCCGTATAGGTCCACAGATCACAGCACAGCATCCTTCAGATGGAGTCAGTGGTCTCCTGTTGGGTCTCTCAAGGGCTTCCAGGCAATATCCTTTCCACCCCTCACCTTCACACTCCCCAGCTGGCTCAGCTGGCATGGATGGGGCAGGCTGCCAGAAGGGGCAAGCTGGAGCTCTCTGGCACTGGCTGAAGCTGGAAGTCTGCTGGGGATTTCTTTGTCACCGGGAAGCTTTGGCTGTACCCTTAAGGCCTAATCAGACCCAGCCAAATTATCTCAGATAATCTTATACTCAACTTGTTTTTTTACTTTAATCAAATCTAAAAAATAACTTCATAGCAACAGCTACATTAGTGTTTGACTGAACAAATGGGGACTATAGCCTAACCAAGTTGACACATAAAAAGGGACGATCAGAAATTCCCTGAAGACTAATGATTTTGAGTAGTTTCTCATGTACTTATGATCAGACATGTATCTTCTTTTGTGAAGCACACAAAATCTTACCCATAAAAAAAACATCAGACTGTTTCCCTTTTAATCACTGAGTTGTGAGAGTTACTTTGATATCCTAAATACCAGTCCTTGATTAGATAATGTATTTTGCAAATATTTTCTTCTAGTCTGTGGCTTGCTTATGCACTTCCTAATTAGTGTCTTTTCTTGAACAGAAGTTTTATATTTTGATGAAAATTAAGTTATCAACATTTAAAAAAATGTTCATTGTTTTTTGTGATTTGACAAAGAAATAATGGCCTGCTTTCATGGTCACAAAGATTTATCCTATGTTCTAGATGTTTTGTAGTCTTAGCATTTACATTTAGGTCTATGATTCATTTCGAGGTAAATTTTATTTATGTTGTAAGGTAAGGGTTGATGTTCACCTTTTTTCCATGTGCACATCCAGGAATTCCAGAATCATTTGTTGAAAATAATTTTTTTTTCTCATTGAATTGGCTTTTACCTCTCTTGTTGAAAATTAATTGACCATATATGTGTGGGTCCATTGCTGGACTCTCTTTTTCTTTCTATTGCTGTATATGGTTCTTCTTCACAATATAACCAACATAAAACTCTTGTTTACTGTCACTTTAGAGTAAGCCTTAAAATCAGTTCCTTTAAGTCAACCCAACTTGTTCTTTTTCAAGAATGCTTTGGAAATTCTAGTTCCTTTATGTTTTAACGTATGTTTTAGAATCAAGAGTCTCCTTTTCTATCAAAAAGCCTGTTGGAATTATGTATGGAGTTATACTGAATCTAGATGAATTTGAGGAGAACTGACATCCTAATTATTTTGATTTTTCCAATCTATGAACATGGTATATAACTATGTATTTTGGTCTTTTAAAATTTCTCTAAGGAATATTTTGTAGTTTACAATGTAGAGGTTGTTACTTCTTTGGTTAAATTTATTACTTTATGATTTTTGATACTACTTTACATGGAATTTAAAAAATTTCATTTTAAATTGCTTGCTGCTAATATATATATATAAATACAATTGAGTTTTGTATTTTGATCTTGTATTCTATGACTGCTGAATTTACATATAAGTTCTAATAGTAGTGCTGAATATTCTTTGGGGTTTCTGTGCAAATAATTATGACTTCTGCAAGTAGAGATTTTTATTTTACCTATTTTCTGAACTTTATGGCTTTTATTTGTTTTTCTTGCCTACTGCACTGCTGAGGAACTGCAATACAACATTTAGTAGAAGTGGCAGAAGTGGGCATCATTGCCTTGTTCCCAGTCATAGGGGAAAGCATTAGTTCTTTCAAGAATAAGCAGATGTAGTTGTAGATTTTATTTGTTTTTGTAGATGGCTGTAGGGGTTAAAGGGATTTGGAGGCTGATTAAGAAGAAAGACATCATCAGAGGAGGCAGTAACACACAAGCTTATTGATGACATTTAGACAGGGTTGACTGAGAAAGTTCCTCACATCATGAGCCCTTTCAGAGGCCAACAATGAGGGGCTGCTTCCAGAAGGCAGGCAAAGGAATTGCCGGGGTAGAGGAAGATCTGAGAGATGGCTTAGGTGTGTAGGTGATGCCACTCAGAAACAAGATGGGAAGCTATGGGTGGGAGATTTCCAAAGGGCAGCAACAACATGGGCCTAGTAACTACTAGACCCTATCTTTTCAATAGGTAATGGCTTGTTGAATGAGGTTTCAAGGGGTATGCAAAGAAGGCAGGGTCTAAATAGCTAAAAATACATTTGCTTGGATTATTTTAAAAATAATTTTAGGTGCAAAAATTTTAATTTGGAGCCAGCAGGCTCTTGAGCTAACGGGTTTCAGCTTGTAAAGAAATAAACAACCTGGAGTAATTATGCAGATACTATAATTGATTCATTTACATAACATGCCTTTAATCAATTTGAGGAAGTTCTCTTTTCCTATTTTCCCGAAAGTTTGTTATCACCAGTGGACCTTGTCCACGAATTATGTCAAATACATTTTTCTGTAACTAGTGAGATGATCCTTTATGTTGGAATAAATTGAATTACCTTGATAGAGTTTTGATTGTTAAAACAATCTTTCATTCCTGGGATGAACCTGACTTGGTCATGAGGTGGCATCTATTTTATGTATTGTTGGAGTCAATTAGAATAACATAATAATTTTCTTTTACTGCAACCTTTGCTTTGATATTAGATTTATGCTAGGCTCATAAACACTGAGAAGTATTACCTCTTCCTCTACTTTCTGAGAGTTTGTGTAAGATTGGTATTGTTTTTTTATTTAATCTTTGACAAAATTCACCAGTGAAACCATCTGGACCTGGAGCTGCTTTTGTAGAAAAGGTGTATACCACAAATTAAATTTCTTTAATAGATAAGGTGATTCAGATCTTCTTCACTTTATTAGTTTTTGGCTAGTTGTATTTTTCAAGGTCCATTTCTTCTTAGTTTTTGAAATTTTTGGGAAAGATTGTTCATAATATTCTTTTATTTGATTCTAATATCTGTAAGAACTCGTGATAACCCCTGTATTAATTTGTGTTCTTTCTCTTTTTTCTTACTAACTAGAGGTTTATCTATTTTGATCTTTTTTTCAAAGAACTAGCTTTTGAATTTGTCACTTTACCTTGTAATTTCTTTTTCCTGTGGATTATTCAGAAATTTGTTTAATTTTCAAATATTTTGTGATTTTAGTGAATATCTTATGGCCAGGTTTTTTCATTTTATTTCACTGTGATCCGAGAATATACTCTGTGTGATTGCAATTCTTTTTTTTTATTTGGTATCATTAATCTACAATTACATGAGGAACATTATGTTTACTAGACTCCCTCCATCACCAAGTACCCCCCACACACCCCATTACAGTCACTGTCCGTCAGCCTAGTAAGATGATATAGAATCACTACTTGTCTTCTCTGTGTCTTCCCACCCATCCTCTCCAATCCCTTTCCCTTTGGTAACTGTTAGTCCATTCTTGGGTTCTGTGAGTCTGCTGCTGTTTTGTTCCTTCAGTTTTTTTCTTTGTTCTTATACTTCACAGATGAGTAAAATCATTTGATACTTGTCTTTTTCTGCCTGGCTTATTTCACTGAGCATAATATCCTGTAGCTCCATCCATGTTGTTGCAAATGGTAGGATTTGTTTTCCTCTTATGGCTGAATAATATTCCATTGTGTATATGTACCGCATTTGCTTTATCCATTCATCTACTGATGGACACTTAGGTTGCTTCCAGTGATTGCAATTCTTTAAAAAATTTTTGAGAGTTGTTTTATGGCCAAACATGTGGGCTATTTTGGTGAAAATACTAATCATGGAAAAGAATGGCTTTTAGGATTTGTAGCATAAGTATATTCTATGTCTTAATTGTTCATTTGTTCTGGTCTGCTTACGTGCTGAGAGAAAAATGTTGAAGTCCACAACTATGTAAAACTTGGGATCTTGCAACCATATAGACCATTTACCACTCCACCAGTTGCCTTTTGTGCTACAGTTGCCATATGTATTATATATTTATGTATATCAAGAAAATTGAGAGGAAAAGTTTTAAAAATTAAAAACATTTTCCTAAGTACTTAGTATTTCAGATGCTATTTATTCCATCCTTAAGAGATGATTTTCTATATTGTATCATCTCCCTTCAGCCTGAAGAATTTTCTTTAGCATTTCTGTGGAGGAAGTGAAGTTTCCTATGGCCAAGATTCTCACCTGGCCCTGGCTGGCTTGTTCACTACACATGTGTGGGCAATACATTATTATTGACTCTATAGAAAGAGCTCCGCCCAGTGCTCTGGGCTGCTGCAGGGCTGCAGGAGAGCAGAGTCTGGAGTAGTGGCAGTGCCAAGGACAGACACTGAGAGATGGCTGTAGGGGCAGAGAGGCCCAGAGACAGAGACCAGCTTGCTGCATGCAGACTTGCTCTTAGTGGACAGGATTCTAGTGATTGGCCTGCCATCATGGGAGTGAAGTTGGGTATAAACCCTTTCACCCTAAGAACATTCCATTGTCATTTTTCAGTCTCATTGAATCCATAGTGAACTTTCCTGGGGCTGAAACTCATTGGCAAGACAGTTGGTGATGTTGGCAAGATTCATTGTTGACTGAGGAACAGAACAGGCTGCCCTCATGGGAGAAGTGTTTCAGTGGGTTTCACCTATGGATGGGGAGGCCTTGGAGTGGACATGTGGTCTGGTGTGCCTCACCTCCTAGAGGACTGGGCCCCACCCCCAGGACTGGGAAGATGTGGAGGCAACACCTGAGGCAGTAAAGTTGGCCCTCAGCAAAAGAGGGAATTTCTCAAAGAAACAGTACCTGTGAGGTTGAAGGAACTCTGGGGAGTTTTCTTCTCACAAGAATGAGAAAGGCCATAAGGAAGAAAGACATCCTCCTGCAGGAAGCATAAGAAGAGGCAGCATAAGAATGCAAGCTGTGAAGGGCCATTGAGGAGGTAAAAAGTTTGTTGATGACTGAAATGGCATTGTTACAAGGTGTGGAAATGATAAAGGATGTCACAGTAGCCCGAGAGGAAGCAGCACAAGAGTGTGGGCTGCCAGGTGTAATGGGCCAGGTGAAGGATGTAGTGGAGCCATCAGCCCCAGAAATGGAGGAGCAGAGGCTTGATAAACAGGTTGGGGTGGAGGCCCTACCAGTGCTGGAGGCATCAGCCCCTCCTCAGTTGAAACCCCACCTGGTTGAAAGCTGGTGGGAAGCCCAAAAGAAAATAGAGAATTGGCAACCATAGGTTCCTCCAGGAGAGGTGCAGGCCTCTCCCCAGGTTGTGGAGAACTCAATGCTCTGCTCCTATCCTCAGGTTCAAGCAATAAAAGCACAAAAGGAAATACAATCTGCTTCTCAAGGGAGAATTTAAAGGGCCCCATGAAAGTCATGAGGACCCAGATGTGGGTTGATTTGATAAAGGCAGGAGCAGACAGTCAGAGAGAAAATGGATGGAAAGTCAAATAGACTTACTGGAGCTGTGGCAACAACTGAAACTGGAGCAGCAATTCCAGCCATTAAGACCAAAGAGGCAGAGGCCAGAGACAGAGCCACAAGTCCAGCCTGTGTGTTTGCAAGTCTTACTGCTGGAGAAAGAGCCAACCTCACTTGAGCCCACACAGGAAGATGATTGGGGAACATGGTTCGACTGAGGGGAAGGTCAAGGGACCAGGGAAGGAAGCGGAGGCCACATGCTGAAATAGCTATTCATTGGTCCCCAGTGAACATACAATGTGTCTTGGCTCTGCTGGATGCAGGGGCTGAATGTTCACTGATTCATGGTAACCCTGAGCGTTTCCCTGGGACCCCCACTATCATAGATGGATATGGAGGGAGGGCTATCAGGGTGAAACAAGTCCACATCCCTTTGGGACTAGGAAATCTACCCCCAAAGAGTATACCCTCAAAGTGTATATATCTCCTATCCCTGAGTGTATTTTTGGGATTGATATCTTGCAGGGTCTATGGTTGCAGAAAACTGCAGGAGCGTTCAGACTGAGAGTATGTGTGGTGAAGGCAGTTCTGAGGGGACATGCTAGGCACCCATAGCTTTGCCTGTGCCTCACCGGGTGACTAATAGCAAACAATACAAACTGCCTGGAGGGCATAAAGAGATTGGAGAAACTGTCCAGGAGATGGAAAAGGTGGGTATTATAAAGCTAACCCAAAGTCCTTTCAATTCCCCAGTGTGACCAGTTAAAAAGCCAGACGGCTCCTGGCATATGACTGTGGATTACAGAGAACTGAATAAAGTCATGCCCCTTATGCGTGCTGCTGTCCCCTCTATTGCAGGCTTGATGGTTACCCTCAGCCATGAACTAGGAACATACCATTATGTGGTAGATCTTGCTAATGCCTTCTTTCCCATTGACATTGAGCAGGAAAGTCAGCAACAGTTTGCCTTCACATGGGAAGGATGGCAATGGACTTTCACCATCCTTCGACAGGGATACCTCCACAGCCCCACCACCTGTCATGGACTTGTAGCCCAGGACTTGGCTACATGGGAGAAACTGCCAACAGTGCGGCTGTACCATTATATTGATATCATGCTCACATCTGATTCTCTTTCAGATCTGAAAGGTGCAGCACCTAGACTGCTGCAACATCTACAGGAGAAAGGATGGGCTGTGAACAGCACCAAGGTTCAGGGACCTGGTTTGTCAGTCAAATTCTTGGGGTCGTCTGGTTGGGTAAGACCAAAGTTATCCCAGAGGCAGTTATAGATAAAGTCCAGGCCTTTTGTACCCCTACAACTGTGGCATTGTTACAGGAGATTTTGAGTCTTCTAGGCTACTTGAGAGTGTTTATCCTGCACTTGGTACAAATTCTGAAGCCCTTATAACAGTTGGTGTGAAAGGGTATCAGGTGGGACTGGGATGAGACATGTCCATCTGCCTTTACTACAGCAAAACAGGCAGTCAAGGCCGTGCAGGCCTTGAGTGTGATAGACCCACCAAGGCCCTGTGAGCTGGATGTTCATGTGACTAAAGATACTCATGACTGGGGTCTTTGGCAGTGGCTTGAATGAACTTGCCAACTGATGGGGTTCTGGTCACAACTCTGGAAAGGGGCAGAGGTACCATGCACTTTGACAGAAAAACAATTGGCTGCTGTGTATCATGCCTTGCTGGCTACAGAACCCATCACTGGAATGGGTGGGGTGGGTACGAGACTGGACCCAAAAGCCAAGGAGTGGTGTGGCACAAGCATCCACACTAGCCCAGTGGGGTGCTTACCTACAGCAGCGTAGTGCCCTCTCTAGTAGTCCCTTGAGTGAAGAACTCCAATGCTTATTAGGGCCAGTGACATACTAGTGAAAAGCAAGAATAATTTACTTCAGAACCATTAGTAGCAGAGAGTCCTTATTGGGAGGGAAGAGCCCCTATACCCGAAGATACATGGTACACAGATGGTTTTCCAGCCATGGGAAGCCCCCAAAATGGAGGGCCATAGCTTTCCATCCTAAGACTGAGACAATATGGATGGAAGATGGTGAGGGGAAGAGCAGCCAATGGGCAGAGTTGTAGGCAGTGTGGCTCATGATCACCCAGGAGCCCTCCCCTATAGTTGTCTGCACTGACAGCTAGGCTGTCTATCGGGGCTTGACTCTGTTACTACCAAGCTGGTACCATGCCAGCAACTGGCTGGTTGGTCACCGACCCCTTTTGGGGGCAAGAACTGTGGCAAGACTTATGGGCCTGTGGTCAGACTATAACAGTTACACTATATCATTTGCCTTTGGCATCCCCAGGGAATCATGAAGCAGATGCATGGGCCCAGGTGCACTGGCTAGAAGGAAAGCCTGCCTCTGATGTAGCCCAATGGTTACATCAGCATTTGCTGCATGCGGGGCAAAAGACAATGTGGGCTGTATCCCATCGGTGGGGCTTGCCTTTGATCTTTCAAGAGGTTAGTAGAGTCTGGCAAGAGTGTGTCATGTGTGCCAAAAGGGACTTACACCAAGTTCCACAGCAACATGGGACAATAGCTAAGGGGCCTATACCCCTTGTCAGGTGGCAGATAGACTATATTGGGCCTCTACCTGTGTCAGAAGGATATTGGTATGCGATGACTTGTGTGGACACAGCTACCGGACTTCTGGTTGCTTTTCCTAAATGTTGTGCAGACCAGCAGATGACCAAAAGAGGCCTGGAGCATCTCTTTGCAGCCTATGGATGACCACAGGGAACGAAAGTAATCAAGGCACCCATTTTATTGGATATGCACTACAAGAATGGGTGCAACAGCTGGGAATCAAATGGAAGTTTCATGTACCATACAATCCTACCACAACAGGCATGAGAGAGAGGTACAATAGTTTGTTAAAATGTGGACTGAAGTCAGATACCAACAGTCTGCAGGGATGGTCAGTCTACTTATGGACCGTGCTATGGCGTTTGAATTAAAAACCCTGAAAGGGAGCCCTGAGCCCTGTAGACATGCTAACACATATTGCTGCCTTCCTTATACAACTGCAAGTACAAACCAAGGAAGAATTGTTGAAGCCAAGGTTCAGCCACCAGAATAATAATCTTGCTGCCAGCACTAACTGCACTGAACCCTGGAGACTCCATTGAGTGGACGCAGCCTTGGACCTTTTGACACATGGACCAATGATGGTTGGCCCTCCTGTCCTGGAAGCTGGCCTCCTGTGTATTCCTGGAATAACAGCAGAGTGGCCCACAAAGATCATAGTAGTGTATCCTGAACAGCCAGAAAGTAGGAGCATCTTACTGGGGAGTTTTGTTTTATCATTATGGCCTGTGCATGCACCTCCAGTAGCACTATATATAGACCCCTCAGTAACCCCCATAGGGAGAGGGGTAAAGGTGTGGTATACTAGTCCTGGATGGGACCCCCTTCCTGCTACAATCCTATCACAGGACCACTCTCTTACATGCATCCTATGGACAAGATTTGCCTATGTTGGTGTCATTAAAACATGTGTTTTATCACCCCCTAATGTCTTTGTGGATTGGGCACACACTCTACAAAAAAAACTGCTACTCACTGGGGTGCATGGAGCTCCCTATCCATACCACTACTAAGTGAGAGTCATGAACCCATCTGAGTAAACTGAATTTGAATATAGCTGAAATAACCTCCTCTGGTTTGAGGATTATTATAATTTTTGTTACCTGAATCAAAATCTTGTTGTATCTTAGTTTTTGTTGCTATTTTTATGTTGTTGTTATCCACCACTGCTGTTGTGGAATCTGGTTACAATGCTTCAGATTTCTCACACAGGGACCATTGCAGAAGATTGAGAGCATGAAAACTGTGAGGCGAGAATCCTGGAGGAGTGAAGTGTGGATAAAGTGAAGGTTCCTATGGCCAGGAACCTAAACTACTTGATGATGTAATTGGCCTGCTGCTAGGCTACCAATTCCACACCTGTAGGCAATTAGCTATTATTGACTGAGTCATTATATGAAGAGCTCTGCCCAGCGCTCTGGGCAGAGGCAGAGATGAAGGATTACAGACCTGCAAACTATTGGATGCAGAGGTAATTCTAGTGCTCTACCTACCACTGGGAAAACAAGCTGGGTAATAAACCCTTTCACCCCAAGAACATTTCATTGTCATTCCTCAGTCTCCCTGAATCCATAGTGACCTTGCCTGGTGCTGAAACCCATTGGCAAGACGGGGTGTTTTTAAGTTTTTCTCTTACCGGTTTTGTACATTTCTTGTTAAGTTTATTCTAGATACAGTTGATCCTCATTATTTGTGGATTCTGTATGTGTGAATTCATCTACTCACTAAAATTTATTTGTAACTCCAAAATGAAGATCTGAGGTATTTTGCACATGCACATACACTCAGAATGTGACTGTCTTCTAGTTTCAGCTATCCTGTAAAAAAGTGTCCTTTCCATAGCATACTTAGTGCCACATTTTTCACACTTCTTTTCTTACTGTTGGTGATTTCACTGTTTAAAATGTCTGGCTAGTGTAGTGTTAAAATGCTATTTTGTATTCCTAAGCACAAGAAGGCTATGATGTATGTTACAAAGAAAACATGTGTTAGATAATCTCCATTCATGCATGAGCTATGGTGCTGTTGGGTGTGAGTGCTATGCTAATAAATCAATCTATTAATAAGGTGTCTTTAAACAGAAACACACATAAAAGAAGGTTATATACTGATCAGTTGGTGAAAATGATGTGATCAGAGGCTTGCAGGAAGCTTACCTTATATTTCTCCCAGGAGCAATGAACATTTGCTAAATTCAGTGTGAGAGGTGAGTTTTTAGAACAGAAGTACCATGAATGAGAACAAATTGTATTTTATTCTCTCTGTTGCTATTGTAAATGAGGTTTTTTTTCTATCAATATGTCTTCTAATTGATGATTTGTATAAAATGTCTTTGTGGATTGGGCACCAAAAGAGGCCTGGTGGCAATTATTTCTGTATATTAAATTTCTTTTATGCCTTCTCATAAGCTCTGTTTCAATTACTGTTATCATTGATTCTCTCGGTTCTTCAGATATACTTTTTAAATCATGTGCAAATATAGTTTTACTTATTTTTCATTCTATTCCCCTAATTAATTTCTCTTGTCTGATTGTGTTGGCTGCAACTCTCCCCCTCTCATAGTGACAGTCTTTCACATGTTGAATTGCTCTAAATTGCTAATGGACTAGATCAGTGACCATAGACGTTTGGAATTGGAAAGGAGCTTAGAGGTAATGACTGTCATTTGATGCATGGATCTTTTTTATATCATTCAAATGGCCATCCATTCTCTTCTTGAATATATGTTGCCTATGGGAAAAGCATATCTCTCTTTCAGGGAGTTATCTGTACCCATCCCATATAGTTCTTGTATGGCTGTCAATTACTCCATCCTGATACCCTGCCCCTGGCTTTTGATACAGGCCAATTATATAGGGTGGCTATAAAATGTGTATATGTAGCTACTGTGTTTTTTTTTTATTTGAGAGATTGAACCCCGTTAATTACCTTTTCTGGCATAATCTAAAAGTATAAATTTTTTTAGTGAAAATAAAAATTCATCTGGGAAAATGCAGATGTGTGCAAGGGTAGATGGTATGGGTAAAACTGCAGTATTTCCAGAATTATCACCTGGCCTTAGTGCATCACATCAATAGGTGTTTCCAAGAAGTGGAGAGAAGTAGTCTTTCTCCGTATCAATAGGTAATTACAAGAGTAAGCAAGGGCACATCTGGACTGGAGAGGTTGGGTGGGGTCCCTTCTTCTGCAGCTGGGTCATAAGAGACACCAGTGAGCAAAAGTGGATGACTGCTTGTAAGCAATAAACGGGTTTCTCCCACTTTATTTCTCCCTTTGACTGATTTTGGTTTCAAAGGTATTTTGCCCTGGGGTTTCCCCCCCAGAGTTACAGATGGAAATGCATTACTCTGTATAGACAACAATCTTTAAAAGAGATTTAAATAATAAGAAAATAAAGGCTTATATATACCAACATAGTCACCATTTCTGGTATTATTTATCATCTGCCATTTCTGAGCAGATTTTTCTCTTTGTTATGGGTCATATTTTCCTGCTGCTTTATATGCCTGGTAATTCTTTTAATAGGTATCATTGATATACAATTTTATGAAGGTTTCACATGAGCAACATTGTAGTTACAACATTCATCCATATTATCAAGTCCCCCCCCCCCACGCCACTACAGTCTGTCCACCACCAAAGTAAGATGCTATAGAGTCACTACTTGTCTTCTCTGTGCTATACTGCCTTACCTGTGACCTACCTACATCATGTGTGCTAATCATAATGCCTCTTAATCCCCTTCTTCCTCCCTCCCCACCCACCCTTCCCAACCCCTTCCCTTTGGTAACTGCTAGTCCCTTGGAGTCTGTTAGAGTCTACTGCTGTTTTGTTCCTTCAGTTTTGCTTTGTTGTTGAGACTCCACAAATGAGTGAAATCATTTGGTATTTGTCTTTCTCTGCTGGCTTATTTCACTGAGCACAATACCCTCTAGCTCCATCCATGTTGTTGCAAATGGTAGGATTTGTTTTCTTCTTATGGCTGAATAATATTCTGTTGTGTATATGTACCACATCTTCTTTATCCATTCATCTGCTGATGGATACTTAGGTTGCTTCCATATGTTGGCTATTGTAAATAGTGCTGCAATAAACATAGGGGTGCATATGTCTTTTTGAATCTGGGACCTTGTTTTCTTCGGGTAAATTCCTACAAGTGGAATTACTGGGTCAAATGGTTTTTCAACTTTCAGTTTTTTGAGGAACCTCCATATTGCTTTCCACAATGGTTGAACTAATTTACATTTCCACTAACAGTGTAGGAGGGTTCCCCTTTCTCCACATCCTCACCAGCATTTATTGTTCCTTGTCTTTTGAATGTTGGCCATCCATCCTAACTGGTGTGAGGTGATATCTCATTGTGATTTTAATTTGCATTTCCTTGATAATTAGCAATGTGGAGCATCTTTTCATGTGTCTGTTGGCCATCTGAATTTATTCTTTGGAGAAGTATCTGTTCAGATCCTCCACTCATTTTTTAATCAGGTTATTTGCTTTCTGGGTGTTGAGGCCTGTGAGTTCTTTATATATTTTGGATGTTAACCCCTTATCGGATATGTCATTTATGAATATATTCTCCCATACTCTAGGATGTCTTTTTGTTCTACTGATAGTATTCTTTGCTGTACATATTTTTAGTTTTATGTAGTCCCATTTTTTCATTTTTGCTTTTGTTTCCCTTGAACGAGGAGACATGTTCAGGAAAAAGTTGCTCATGTTTATATTCAAGAGATTTTTTCCTGTTTTCTTCTAAGAGTTTTATGGTTTCATGACTTACATTCAGGTCTTTGGTCCATTTCGAGTTTAGTTTTGTGTATGGACTTAGACAGTAATTCAGTTTCATTCTCTTACATTTAGCTGTCCAGTTTTGCCAGTACCAGTTGTTGAATCCATGGCTCCTTTATCATATATTAATTGACTATATATACTTAGGTTTATATCTGGACTCTCTATTCTGTTCCATTGATCTATGGGTCTGTTCTTGTGCCAGTACCAAATTATTTTGATTACTGTGGCTTTGTAGTAGAACTTGAACTTGGGGAATGTAATTTCCCCAGCTTTATTCTTCTTTCTCAGGATTGCTTTGGCTATTTGGGGTCTTTTGTCATTCCATATGAATTTTGAAACTATTTGTTCTAATTTGTTGAAGAATGCTGTTGGTATTTTGAAAGGGATTGCATTGAATCTGTAAATTGCTTTAGGCAGGATGGCCATTTTATTCTTCCTATCCATGAGCACAAGATGTATTTCTGTTTATTAGTGTCTTCTTTAATTTCTCTCATGAGTGTATTATAGTTTTCAGGGTATAGGTCTTTCACCTCCTTGGTTAGGTTTATTCCTAGGTATTTTATTCTTTTTGATGCAGTTGTAAATGGAATTGTTTTCCTGATTTCTATTTCTGTTAGCTCATCATTAGTATATAGGAATGCAACAGATTTCTGTATATTAATTTTGTATCCTGCAACTTTGCTGAATTTAGTTATTAGTTCTAGTAGTTTTGGAGTGGATTCCTTAGGGGTTTTTATGTACAATATCATGTCATCTGCAAACAGTGACAGTTTAACTTCTTCCTTGCCACTCTGGATGCCTTTTATTTCTTTGTATGCCTGGTAATTTTTAATTGGATATCAGACATTGCAAATTTTACTTATTGGGTGGTGGCTATTTTTTTACTCCTACAAATATTCTTGAGCTTTGCTCTGGGGCACAGGTTACTTGGAAACAGTTTGCATCTTCCAGAGCTTACTTTTAAGTTTGTGGGACTGGAGAAATATTTACTCTAAGGCCAATTTTGTTCCCGTACTTGGGCAAACCTCTTCTGAGTAACCTATCTGATGCCCCATGAGTAGTGAGGATTTTTACTCTGAGTTAGAGAAACAGAAGATATTTCTAGCTCTATGTGAGCTGTAGGGATTGTTGCCTCTAACCTTTTGGGGAGCTTCTTTCTCCAGCCTGGAGCAGCTTCCTCACAGCCATGTACTCATAAGAGTTGAAGGCCCAAAGGGGCTTCTCTGTAGATCTCCAGATTTCTTTCTCTGTGTAGCTGTTTCCTCTCTAGCACTCTATCTTGTGGCCTCCAGCTGCCTAGGTCTTCTCAGAACCCTAGTTCTATCTCCTCCACTCCCACAAGCTGCCAGGGTCTGCTTGGGTTCCTGATCTTTCTGCTGCAGCCTGGAAACTGTCTCCAGGCAGTAAGCTGGGCACTGCTAGGACCTGCCTCATTCGCTACTCAAAGACCACTGTCTTTCATTGCCTATGTCCAGTGTTTTGAGAAACTGGTTACACACACTGTATCAGGTATTTTGTCTCAGGCAGGATGGGGTTGGGTGTGAAATCTGATTCCTGTTATTCCATATCTGCTGGAAGTAGAAATACATTGTTGTTGTTTTTGCAGTTTTCCCCAGCACATTGAACTGAGCATTATCAATGAAGGACTACAAGTTGAAAGTAGTACTTAATGTCATTGAACATATCATGTGTTATAATGTAATCAGGTAGTATTAACAAACTATTATTATGTATATTTGTTCTGTAGTTCTCCATCCTTGCACATCCCCTCAAGCCAGATATGTTTTGGTCCAAAAATAAAGTGGAGATGAAGAGAGGTAGAATAGAGAAAGTAACTACCTTCCAAATATCTGACAGTTATCTCTCTAGAGCCTGGCATATTATCAGCAGTCAATTGCTTATTCAATAATTGAATGAATGCATGCATGTATGCATGAAAGACTATGACTGATGAATGGTTGCTTTCTTACCCCACCAGTTCTCCACTGTGCAGACCAAAACCACATGACTGCTCAAGAGTCTTCTTGCCTGGGAGAAACGTCTGGGTTATGGGGGACAGCACACTTCCCCACACACTATCCCCACCTTGTTCTGGATCATTTCCTCACTCCTCAATGTCTTCCTCATGGCAGTACTGCTTTTAGGTTGATGCTGAGCTGATGTCCCTTTTCCTTTCATGTGTTTGGAAGTGGATTTCTCCTTTCTTTGCCATAACTTTGTGACCCCTTAGGTGCAGGAATATGAGCACCAGTTTTAATGAGGTTGCAATTTTTGGAGTATCAGAACACTGCTCTATCTTTTCTATTTGTGAAAACCTTCCAATATTTCTCTTAGTAATAATCTGTACCCTATTATTATGTAGCCATGGGGCTATTACTGTATAGAAAAAGAGAATTTGGGAGAGCTATCTCATTTTTGAAATTAGTGGGGCTAATTCCACTAAAAAATTAATAGGCAAAAGTGAATACCTTTATACATCATTGCTAAAATGTGTTCAAAGAGAACAGTAATAAGCAACCTAATAGTTTTGAAATGTTTCCCACGTAAGAGTTTTTATTCTGGTTCTGCACTCAATGAGAGGTACCTACAACAGACTACAGACAAAAATAATTAGGGAGGGCTCAATAAAAATTTCCAGAAAACAGTAATATAGGGAATGTTCAGTTTTGTAGATATCAGGGAAGTTCCTATATCTGAATTTCAGTGTTAACATTAAGTGATGAAATTCCTAATTCAAATAGGATAATATAAAACAAGACTGCAGACTTGGATTATAACTGCCTCACTTCCAAAAAATCTGAAAATTTTATGACAGTAAAATCTCTCAGATAAAACTTCTTGGTGGGGAGAGTCTACCAAAAAAATGAGTCCAATTTTGTAAGGTCAGGGAAAATAATAGGATAAAGAATGGTTAGGAAGAGCTGGAACCAGTAAGCTGGAACAGGCAGGCAGCCAGGTGGGGGATGACAGAGATGTCTACCTTTTTAATGAACAGGAAGGCGGGGGTAGAATGGGGGCAGCCTTACCTCAGCAGAGGGGATAGTTGCACAGTGGTGAGGGGCTGGAGTCTGAGCGGCCTTGGAGGAACGCTGGCTCTCTTAAGCACAGTTGCCACTAGCCTGCTTCAGGGTTCCTCAGTGATGGTCCTGGGCCCTTTGTTGCTGAGGGTGGCTCTATGAGAGCAAGGCGGGGCTGCTCGAGGGGCAGGTGCGGCAGCGGTGGCTGGCTGACTCCTAGACCCCAAGCCAAGGGCCTTCTCTGGGAAAGTGGATGCCAGCATTACTTAAGGGTGTTAGAGTTCCTATTGTACTGGAACCTAAACTGGCCTGGAAACTGGGGAGTGACCTCACGTGGACTATTATTTACAAAGATTTCAGGGTGTTCTGTAGATAAACGATGTCGTCTCCCTCCTGCCTTGGGCTTAGGGCGGGCGCCTTGGGCCTTGATGTCACGGGAAGACTCATCTGGATCCAAGGGCGCCGCTTCCTGGAGAGGCAACGTCCTGGCAGGTTTCTTTTCCTTCTTCTGAGGGTTCTCCTGTCTTGACTCCCCTGAACCCCCAGTGTCAGTTTCTTTGAGTGGCCATATTAGGAAAGTAGAGTTCTTTGGGTCCACGTTCTCCCTAGAGAGAGAGAGAGAGAGAGAGAGAGAGAGAGAGAGAGAGAGAGAGAAATTAGGGTTACCCTAGTCTTGATGGCTGCTGTCTCTACAGAGGTGTCCAACCCAGCCCTGCAAGTGTTTCTGAGCCCTTTGTCCCTTGTCCTCTTTCCCATGGGATGGAATCTCAGGAGTCCTGTAGGCCCTGTTATTTGGGCTGGGCTGTATTCCACCCAGTTCATATCCACAGGTCCTTTGATGTCTGGGAGCTTCACATGTCATGGAGAACCTAATCATTTGGGCTCTGTCCTGACCAAGACAGTGAGTGAAGGAACTCCTGCCAGGAAGCCCACTGGCACGTCTCCTGTCCATTCTAGGGTGATAAACTTGGCCACATGACAATCCAGTTCATTTCTGACACACTGAACTGGAGCTTGTACAATAGAGACACTCTTCCACACTTTCAGATTTCTCTGATTACTGTAAGGTGTGCCATTAGAAAAATGTCCTCAAACTCCAAAACCAATATGATTCTTAATTAAATTTAATTGACAAAACTTAGGTATGACTATGAAGTCATAGAACTGGACTTAACATTTGGAAAATATAATGCAGGTGATCAGCTAATATTTAACAAGGGAGCCAAGAATAGTCAATGAGGAAAGGATAGTCTTTTCAATAAATGGTGTTGGGAAAACTGGATATCCACATGCCCCTATCATAAACCACTCACAAAAGCTAACTTGAAATGCAACATAAAGAATGGAATGAAAGAACTGAAACATATTACTCTTAGAAGAAAGCATAGGGAAGAAATTCCTTGACATTGGTCTTGACAATGATCTTTTTGGGTATGACACCAAAGTACAAGCAACAAAAGCAAAAACAAACAAATAGGACAACATCAAACTGAACATCTTGCACACCAAAAGAAGCAATCAACAAAATAAAGAGGCAACCCATGGAATATGACAAAATACAAAATATTTGCAAACCATGTATCGGATAATAGATTAAATTTCCAAAATATATAAGGAACTCATACAACTCAGTAACAAAAAGACCAACGACCTGATTAAATAATGGGCAGAGGACCCAAATAGACATTTTTCCAAAGAAGACCTACAAATGGCCAAAATGTACACAAAAAGATGCTTCACATCACTAGTCATCAGGGAAATGTAAATCAAGACCAGAGTGATACCTGACCTCACACCAGTAAGAATGGCTACTATCCAAAAGACAAGAAATAACAAGTGTTGGTGAGGATGTGGAGAAATTGGAACCCTACTGCACTGTTGAAGGGAATGTAAAGTGGTAGAGAAGCTGTGGAAAACAGTATGGTAGTTCCTCAAAATAACTACAAATAGAATACCATATGATCAGCAACTCCACTTATGGGTATATGTCCACAAGAAGGAAAGCAGGGACTCAAACTGGTATTTGTACATTGCAACATTATTCACAGCAGTCAAAGGTAGAAGCAACTCCAGTGTCCACCAATGGATGAGTGGATAAAACAATTGTAGTGTGTTCATACAATGGAATATTATTTGGCCTTAAAAAGAAAGGGAATTCTGACATATGTTCTAACATGGATGCACTTTGAAGACATTATGCTAAGGTAAATAAACCAGTCACAAAACGGCAAATACTGTTTAATAATTCCACTTACACGAGGTATCTAGAGTAGTCAGAATCATTGAGACAGGAAGTAAATCAGTGGTTGCTAAGCGCTGGGGTGGAGAGTGAATGGGGGGTTAACTGTTCAGTGGACACAGAGTTTCAGCTTGGGATGATGCAAAAAGTGCTGGAGTGGCTGATTAGGATGGCTGCACAACAAAGTGAGTGTAGTTAATGCCACTGAACTTAAACTTTTGTGCTTAAACATAGTTAAACGAGAAATTGTATGTGTATCTTACCACCATGAAAAAAAAAATGGTCTGGGCAATAGCAGTAACATTGAAAAAAGGCTTTCCAGGAGGCCGCAATAAGGCCAGCACCTGTGTAGTTGCACAAGCTGTGGGAGGCCAGGTTCTCCGAGACTCATTTTGAAACCACACTACAAAGTTGTAATCACCACCCTGCTCTGTGAAATCTAACGTCTTATCCACTACATTGCCATCGATGATCCCTCAAACTGCTACCTCTCTCTACAGCAGGAAAAGTTGCTAGAGTCTGTTTCCTTTTCAGAGGTTTTTCTCTATTTCCTTTGTATTAGGACTGGTCTCAGTCCAGTCTATGATCTGGAACCTCTTGGAAAGAAGAGCAATGAGGAAGAGTGGGATGGAGCGAGGGTTTCAGGTCCACTGACGGCCCGCAAAGGGAGAGGGAGAGGAGAGGCCCACACATGTATTTGAAGGACACCGGGGAGAGGAGCAGGAGAGATCACAAAGCCACGCATGTCTAGCCTTCAGTAGGGGATTGGCCACATGAGTTATGGACCACCAAATTATTAATGATGGAATGACTAAATTCGGTAGGCAATAATGGAATAAGAGGTGTCCTTGTCATGCAAAGATGCAAATAATACATTGTTAAGTGGGAAAAAGTCACAAACAGAATGTAAGTCATATTTTCATTTTTGTGTTATTAAGATTGTGAATACATAAGGATGACTGGAACCTTTGCATTAGACTGTTCAGAGTTGCCTCAGGGCAATGAGTTCCAGTAGAATTGTCACTTTCTCTACATTTAAAAAATGTTTTGCAACTATCATAAATGATAAGGAGAAACAAAGATTTTTATTTTGAGGAAAAACAATAGACATAGAGAAAACACTCTAGAAGGATAGATATCAAAATATAAATGTCATTACTTAAAAAATGTGATACTATAGATGGTTTTTATATTTTTTTGCTTGTAATTTCTAAATTATACTAATTATGCATTACTGTTGGAATAAGAAAAAAATACAAGTCATGATTAGATTTAAAAGCAGATAGATATCTTGAGCAAGTTAAAGTTGATTTTTTTTACATCAAGTAAACAGATGTTGCTCATCTACCCTATTTTACTCCCCATTCGGAATGATTGACTTTGACCAAGTTCAAGATATTCCACAAGGAAATGTCCCCTTGTGTGTATAGTGGGCAGGCAGGTGTGAATCTGATGTGAAAGCTCTTGTCCAACCCCTTTTCCCCATCCTCCTCACCAACCCTCGGCTTGGCCCAAACCCACTCAGATGCAAGGTGGAGGGTGGCCGAGCTCCTGACTTCCAGCCAGTGGACATTTCAGCACTCCTGAGAAGGCCCTGCTAAGTGGCTTTCTTTGGCCCTATCTCAAGCCAAAACTGAGTTAAGTGCTTATTAATTATTTTAAGTTATAGACTAATGAAATATTATGCAAAACAGGCCAAAACTATGCATGTGTGTGGAGAGGCGGAAGCGGGGACAAGCCAACAGTGGGCTGTCATTGGCTCTGCAGAAGCGGCTGGCTCCATGCTGGGGAAGGAGGTGCCGAGCACCCTTTCCAGGCTCTCCTTGGGTCAAAACCCAACTCACTCGATTAACCAAACATTGTCTGCTTGCCTGTATTCTAGATCTTTCCCTGAGGTCTCATTGCTATTTTTCCCTAAGCCTCTGTCAGCAGTTGTCTAAGAAAGTTCTAAGACTTTCTTAGAACAGAAAGAACAGAAGGGAGGCCCCAAGGAAAAGTCTGATGAGGACAGGAGGCCCCTGAGTTTTAACAATGGAAGGGGCAGAAAATGGAGAGACTGATAGGAAATGGCTGTTGCCATCCAAATTGCTACCACTGGCCCTCAGGGTTAACACATCTGTGTGACTCTGTGACTCCCTGGTACTAGGTTACCAGAGTGTGCTCTTGAAGACAGGCAGTGGCACTTGTCCCTTTGGATTACATAGGACACCCCAAGGCAGGGTATGTTTCAGTACTAGAAGATGGGCTCCAAATCTGAGCAGAAGGGATGAAGATGCTGGTGGCATATGCAGGCTTAATGATTTAATGACACAGTGACCAGGCCAGATTATGGGAAGTGATTCATCTCATGTAATGTCAAAGGCTGTGCTGAATCTTGAAGTTTCAATCAATGACTTAATGTCACTGCTGGAAGAAGAAATGTGACGCCACATAATGCAGAGCAGAGGGAGGCGCTCTAAGCAATCTGTGAATTATAATCTCCTTTGGGATATACTTCTAAGTCCAAATGACTTGATGAAAAATTATTAAACTGCTCAGAGATGATGGGAGACTAAAATCTTTGTAATAGGAATTGGGAGCTGACACACCCAGCCAAACCACATCTGAATCTGGGAGACGGTCTCCCCTACCCTGCCCTCTCTTAGCCTCAAACACAGCCTCCCCTCAAGGCGTCACAACTACAGTCCTACAGCAAGGGAAGAACGCTCCTTGCCTTCAGGGGCTCACTGCCTGACAACCTCCTTCAAATGTCCAGGGGGTTTTCTGGAGCACAGAGAAAATGATTAATTCAGTCTGGCTCTCCCGATCCTACTGAGAATGCTGTGAATTTTTTCAAGAAATCAAGCTCCCTCTAAAGTAAGTCTATGGAGGAGCCTCAGATGTAATTTGCTGAAGCCTTGTTCTCGTTGAGAATGGAAGATGGATTCCAATTCTTCTAGGAGGGATGCCCAGTCAGTTACATGGCACCGGGTATGTGGATTCAGCCCTGGTCTGCCAGAAGGACGCTGCCCGGAGGCGCACACAGTCACAGCCTGTACTCAACCACCTCCCACTGGGTGGGTGACACCTGGTAGGAACACTTCCCCTCCCTGGAGAAATCAAGAAACCAGGGGCCCCTAACCTACCAGACATGCTTCCCCTGGCGCGGGCTTCTGATAGGACCAGACCCCAGGGGAAATCATCACGGAAGAGCTCAGGCTGTGAGTCCCCTGCCTGGCAAAGAGGGAGGATGCCAATGGGGGAAATTTCTCCTGGTCTGCCCACTTCTTGGAATTAGGAGAAATTACATGTGCATTCTCTAAGTGGAGACATTTATAGACAGGTTAGGGAATATTTTTGCTCAGGACAGACATCTCAGATGCCGAGAAATGTAGCAAAAAGCTCAGGCATCCCGCTGAAGGTAAGGCAAGGCAGCCGCTTCCCTCTGTCAGATGTGTGCTCGGGAGACACGCCTCTCCTGCAGCTGTGCTGTCAGGGAATGCAATCACATCGTGTTGCAAAAGAAAGGGAAAATCAGCAACAGCCTTACCCGATTTCATATTGCAAATGCAGGGATATGAAAATTCTCTCCTTTAAGAACTAGTTATTTGGAATCTAGCAATATGGACAACATATTTTTCACGCCAATCTTGCCAAAAGTCTTCAAGAATCATTTATGTATCCAGTTTTGTGTTGAAAATGAAATGTGCATCAGCTTTGGCCATATTTGATCAATTTTGATTGCTTCATCGTCCAAACACCTTCCTACCTATCTTTGTGCACTACACTCCCTTAGGAACAAGAAGAGTGGGCCTGCGGAAAATACTTGTCACCCACAGCTGACAAGAAAGAAGAGAAAGTGGAGGCGCAGAAGACACAGAATTGAATGTCTGGCATCTGGACCTACCAGGCTATCGGGGGCCATGTACCCCTTTATCTGACTAACCCCAAATGGATGATTATAGTGGGTTCACTATTTTAAAATTAGTCAAATGCTGTCATGTTGGAGTTGGAAGCCACAGTACACTTCTTTAATCAGCCTATGAAGAAAGTACCAGGACATTTTTTTTTTTTAGATGGTCTCATTGTGTACAACAGTGTAAAGACTTGCTTAAGAACAACCAAAGGGAGACGGAGCATTTATGAAGTGAGGAAGGGCCTCTGTTGAGAAAGGACCCTCCAGAGGGAAATCCCAGCACAGATACAACAGAGGACCCACACTGCATTTTGTGCGATCACATCCACCAGGGCTGATGATAAAAACAGAGACAGACTCGGCTCTGAATTTAGTGGGTTGGATCTGGTCTCTGCTTCAGACAAATAAATGCAGTCTCTTACTAGCGGGGAGGCAGCTAGAGCAAAACACAGTGGAAATTCCAGTGGGGAGTCTAGGGAGTCAATGAACACTTCTGCTGTGTAAAGCCCTAGAAGCTAGGGGGGATAACGAGCAGCTAAGAGCTTTAAATGAGGCCTGGGGTAGTACTAAGGCAGAAAACAGTTAAAGGCTTTTCTCAACAAAGAATTTAACTTAAATTTGAAATGGTGATTGATAATGTTTAATTTAGTGAAAATGGTCAATACTGAGGCACATCTATTCATAAGCCTTTATAGTGTACTATAATTTGGATATCATATTGCTTGAATAAGATTTTGAATTAACAAAAGAAATATGGTATTATTTTAAATGAACTATATACTTATCCAGAAAAAATGAAGACTTGAAGTAGATATTTTCAATCAGTGCACCTGAGGAAGGTTCTCTTCTCAGGCCATCAGGCTGCATTAGAGCTCAGCAATGAGGAGGGGGAAGGAGGGCTCTAGGTGACCGGGGGAGGGCTATTCACCTGGGATTGTGTGCAGTGTGCACACGTGCCTATATGTGTGTAAACAGGGGAGGCCAACTTGGGTTTTCCCCGAGGTGAGGTAATCAATGGAGAGGAGCTAAGGAGAGGGGAGAGAAGGATGCTGGGGTAACTGGCAGAGTAAGGACCCGGGCAGTGGGGACCCCAGGCTTGGGGAGGCTGGTGGACATATCGGCCTCGGATGAGAGGAGGGACTTCGACATCAGGGGGAACAAGAGAAGTTTCCACAAGCCTGGATAGCAGGGGGTAGTGGGTAAGAGGCGGAGGAGAGAATGCTTGATGGTTTCCCTTCATGAAGTACAAGATGAGGCCATTGGGAGAAAGAAGGGTGGCACCCAAGCCAGCCTGCAAACTCCAAGTGAAGCTTGAGGGTATTTCCTGGATCCCTTTTTCCAACCTTTGCTCAAAATCTACCTTCACATCCAAGGTCATGACACTGACCTTGAGGCACCACACTGGACCTGTGGACTTGGGCTTTTGCCTGCCTTCTAGGCCTCAGCCTTTTTTTATTGACCTGACTTTACTCCACCTTTTGGCTCTTAGGGATCCTACTGCCTCAGATGGGAATGGGTTCACCCCACTGTAGCCCCTGGATACCACCACCCACCACTCACACTCATCAGGGCACAGGCAGGCCAGGTCACACCCCACTCTGACTGGCTGACAAGGGGAGAGGAAGATGGTTGATTGGTCCCAATTGCAACATAGTTTAACTTCGCTTTATAGTCAGACTTTGTTAGAAGGCCTTGAATCCTTACAAATAAAAGGGGAATCATTCCTTTCAGATTCATGGCAGATTTGAATGCTTTTCTGCAGGGTCACTAAAATAATGTAGGATTTGAGATTAGAACCAGACAAATAGCCATTACGTAACAGTTGTGATGTGGAAGGAATAATTGTCATAGTACTACATTTAAGCAGGAAGTCCTCTGCCTCTGCTTTTCTGTCCAAGTTAGAGATCATGGATCTCAACTCAAACAAATTAAAGGTGCAAAGATGTAAATAAAATTCAGAGAGTAGAAAGTTGGGTCCACTTACATTTTTGGATCCTCCTGAATTTGGAGTGATTTTATATGAGAGCAGGAGAGGGCATACTTGTTTTGGCTGATCTTAATAAGTGCACTCCGAGGGCAAAATTCCTGTAGTAATGCCAAAAGAGTTTGCTCAGTTTACATCAGAAATGTCCACAATTCAGATGTAATTTTATTTTAGCTCAATTCATTATAATAGCTACTAACCATCCTATTCAAGGTGATACTTAAGAGAGCAGTTTAAATGCAGAGCTTAGCTTGATGACTCTATGCTGAATAAAAGTCATCATTCAGTCCTCTGACATCTTCCCATATTCTAGGTTATTTGCAAAGTCCACCCACATACGAAGCACATGTACACACACGCCCATGCCCATCCCCTCACCGAACCATGCTCTTTTCTATATTTTAGCCTTTGTCACCTCTTTCTTGGACTTACAAATCAAGACCAGCCTTGCTTGCCGACTGCCCCACCTTCAGCCCCAGGAGTCTCCCAGAATCTTTCAGAATTGTCTTCAGTGTCTATCCCCCAACCATGCCGCTCTAGCCTCCAGGGCACACTGTGGGTAAATTCCAAGGTCCTTCCTGGGCTCCGAGGCTCTTCCCAGGGTTCCCGGCCCGCTGCTTCATCTACCCCCATCCCACGGGCATGCGCAGGGGCATCTCTTCCAGTGTCCCTGGGATTGCTCTCTTTCTCCTCTAATACCGAGTAGATACGCCCAGAGCAGTGCCGCATGCCAGACATGTTTCCCCACCAGCTGTCCTTACACACTGGCTTCTTTACTGTTCGAATAGCTCTAGAAAGTCGGTTTTCCTTTGCAGTTTTTTCCTGGGGTGAGGAGAAGGCTCCCTTTTCTCCTCTTGTTCTATCAGGTTGGACACGGTGGTTCCGGAGCCACTGGCTCTGATGGGCTTCCCTGTTCCCTTAAACTAAGTCCATTTACCATGCTCTCTCCCTGATGGGAACTGACTGGATATTTTGATTCTGTACACTAGGAAGTTGGGCCATGGAGCCAGACTACCTGGGTTCAATTCAAACACGGGTTTCTCTGCCTTCCTTGTGTGTGACCTAACTTTGCTGATTCAGTTTCCTGATCTGAAAATGGGGGTAATAACAGTACCTACCTCACAGTGTTTTGTGCATTCAGTTGTCCACTATGTGTAAAGCACTTGGGTTAGTACCTGTGGCACACAGTAAGTGCTTAATAAAGTTAACCACTAGTATTATGTTTCCTGATTTTTGCTTGCTAGTCAATTTTCCAGGCATAGTATGTGGTTCATCAGGGCAATGTTATTTCCCTTAGAAATGTCACTCATTCAAGAAATTTAAAAAGCAATTGTGAGAACCTTCTCTTCAGGGGCTGTGCCAGGGCACCAAGATGGATAGGACATAGTCCCTGCCTTTAAGGGATCAGAGATGGGTGAGGGGGCCAGTGAGGGAAGAGGGCGGCACAGTGCACAGGGGAACCCTGAGGGCCTCAGTATGAAGTCACAGGTGGGCAGGGTCAGGTGACAGGAGTTTCTGTGGGAAGAGGAGGAAAAGGGCAGTCCAGGAAGAGGCAAAGTCAGGGCTTGGAAAAGCCTGCTGCGTCCTTCCATAGGGCTGGAACCCGAGCTCGTGGGGCTGGCTGGGGTCACGTGGGGCTTTTCCTTGAGGTTAATGAGAAGAGTGTTTACGCAGGGACATCAGGCAGGCAGATTGTATCACCAGATTCGGAAACTCATAAAGATGTCCTCTAAAGCTTTTAGGAAACACATGGGGAGGCCTGGCAGGGGAGCCTAAGGCAGGAGCAGGCTGGGTGGCAGTGGGGAAGTGAGGGAGGGTGGTGGTGTAAGGGCTGCAGGGACAGCCTCCCCTGCGGGCACATCCTGAGTGAGAGCCCCAAAGACCTCCCTGGGGGCAGATCCTGTGCTGCAGAGTGGGCAGAATCCAACCACAGGGAGCGGAAGCCCCGGGAGTGGGCAGAGCCAGGCAGTCAGTCACGCTTCCCAGACATATGGCAGGGCCTGGAAGGAGCCCAAAAGAAAGGCTGGGGGGAAAGAAGCCACTTTCTGCCGTGTGAGAAAGTCCTTTTTTTACTGAAAATCCACTTACTCTCTGGTTGTTACACTTTAAAACTGTGTAGAATTTATTTTGGGCCACATCCTGATTTGGAAGTGCTATGACAATAGCAGGGACATAGAAGTCAAATCCGTTGGGTATCACAATCTTGGCAAACACGTAATCTCCAACCTGTAGGTGAGAATGTATTTCATAGCACATATTTTGCTTATAGATCTCAGAGATAATACTAATATGCTTGTTTTAAAACACCCCATGATAATTAGCAAGGACTAATGTTAAAATTCAAATACATATTTTTTTCTCAGTTCATAATGAGTCAAGAATTCCCAGATCCCCTGCACTCCTTGGGCCACACGTGGATTTTGTAATCAGTTCGGGGAAGCCCAGTTTTAGAAGGACTTCTCCACCTGACATAGGACCCAGAGACAGCCAGCAAGATGCCAAGGGGTCTGGAAACCACCTGTAAACACTGGTTGAAGGAACCGGGAGTGTTTCACAGAATGACCAAGGAGAGACGTGAACAGTGTCCTCATATACCTGGAAGGCTGTCACCCAGACAAAGGGAAGAGGCAGGTTTGCTTAACGGTGCTCCAAAGCACACACTTAGAATCCACAGGCCAAAGTTACAAAGAGGCAGCTTCCAGTGGAAAGTCAGTCTTGTGAAGGGGCATTTGTCAGGTGGAGAGGGGCAGCTGTCAGGGGAAAAGGGCAGGGCATGTGCCCTGGGTCTGTTGGGGTAGCCAACAGGCAACCACCATGGAATCCTAGGTGCTCCTCAGGTGCTTTGCCTCCCGGTTCACCCCAGCTAAGAAGCAGCGGAAGTGGAGTTCTCTGGCATCAGTGCCAGGATGAGAGGAGTGGAGAAGGGTGGGCCAGACACAGCACAGGTTTTATGAATTTATAAGCAGGTGGGAACGCAGCCCAGCTCACCTGTGCAATGCATGTTCAGGGGTAAGTGCTTTATGGCATTGAGGTCTGACATCAACTGACTGTAATGCAAGGAAAGTGCCACCTCTGCCCTTGTTATTAAATCTGTTTTAATATAATCTTTTGCAGTTAAAGTTTCAAGGGCACCAGCAGTTACAGCAGCTGCCTCCACCATCTATTGTCTGTAAAGCAACTATTGGCCTTAGTGTACAATGCAAGCAAGTCTGTGCAGTTGTGAAGTCGCATAACAGATTGGGGGCCTGAGCAAAGGAATGGCCAGGCAAGGGGTCGCAGGAACAGGGCCAGTACTCTTCCTGCCAAACACAAGTCCCCTGCAGGAGCCCACCCAGATGATCAGCAAAGGGCCAAACAGTGGCGTGCCATCCCATTAACCACAACTCTTGATTATGGTGCCCCAGGAAGAGACTGCTGGAGCAGGTATACCTGGAGCAGTGGGCAGGGCATGGCGCCCCCAACAGGAGTGATAAAGGAGATGGGCACAACCTTGGTATCTCCGTATCTGAAGACCACTAGTGCATGGGTGGGGCTCACACACTTCTTCACAATCCCTGGAAGGAATCGAATTTAAAATAAAATATACAGACAAATAATGCCTATTCCCTTAGACTTGCCCCATCCTGTTGGCTGTGCTAAGTTATAACACTTGGTCTCTTTAAATCAGTGTGCCCTTTGATTTCTCCACCAGATAACGTTGGACACTGTATAAGGCACATGGGGGTTGAGCCGGTCAAAGTGGTGAAGGGCGATGCTCTGGTCTGCAGCATCGCTGTGCTGGGAACTCAGAGCGGGCACAAACTTGTTCATCCAGCGCCACCAGAAACCATCCTGACAGGAGCAGCGTTCCCGGAAACAAATATCCTCTTCCTGGACTTCCTACCATCTGATTTCCTTATCTATTTGGTTTAGCCATATTTCCTTCTATAATACTTAGATATAGAAACCAACATTAGATTGTGCAAAAAAAACAGAATTTGATCTCTCATCATCAGCTTTTCATGTAACATTAGATAAATGAGAAGGTAGCTCGGTTGAACGCATCCCATGGCTTCCCTCCCGGGTACAGCATGGAAGGAAAAAGAGAAAAGTAGCAAGATGTTTCTGTGCCTTTTAATTTTACAAGCAAAGAGAGTGCCATAATGGGAAAGGAGCCACTGTAAAGCTCATGCAGTTTGTCATTTATCCCAGTTGAAATTCATTTTCCCATTATAAAGGGATTATAAATATTAAGGGGAAGTTTGGCACAGACACTTCCCAGGCAGTAACAGCTGCAGGCAGACTCCCACTTCAAGACAGAAAAGGTCCATGTCCCCACTGGGCTCCCATGGCCAGAGTGCCTGGCATTCCCGCCCCAGCTCACACGCCTGCCCTGGCAAAGTCCCATATCCTTTTAGGTGGAAAAGAACGGCTGCTGATTTTCATCTTGGGTTCAAGTCTCTTGTTTTAAATGGCCAAAAAAATGAAAACCTTTTTTTTTTTCATTGCACATATATGAAAACCAGCATTCCATTGTGTCTGTTTTCTTCTTGGATTCAAGTGTTAGTTTGGTTTTTGAAATATTCTTTACACATTATTCACACATTTCTACCAAAAACAGATTGGGGGCCTGAGCAAAAGACTTTATGCTTTTAATTAGAAAAACAAACACTACTTTTTAGAAAGAGTTGCCTGTTAGGAAAACAATGTGTAACAAATGTCAAAAACTGGTGAATCTGGGTAAAGAGTATACAGGAATTCTTCGTGTTAGTCTTACAACTTTCCTGCAAATTTGAAATTATTATATTTGTAAGAAATAACAATGCTGGTAGAGTTGAAATTCCCAATACAAGAAAAGAGTAATTGTATTTAGGGGTTAGAGGGAACAAAACCTAAGTACATCTAGTAACCCATGTACCATCATTTAATTTGGCTGAGTTAATATTTACTAACTAGACACTAATCAAAATGACTGATTATATGACTAAATTCAAATGTTTACTTCCTCTAAACTGACTTATTTGAGTTTGATCACAGCCAAAACTTAAAGATCCTATGAAGCTATTAGGACTGTGTTCTCTGCCTAGAAAAGCATACTTTTTAAAAAAAAAACAGGGTGCTCATCATTGCTGCCATGGCCTCGGGTACTACATATGACCACGGTGTTACCCATTTCCCCTACTTCCCCAGATTGGTAGCAGTAGGTCCTGGGCATTTTCTTATTATTCAGGGATGGTGCGAAGGAAAAGTTCAGTCATTCTACATTTCTCTGGGACACTGGACTAGCAAACTGATCTCAAGCCCTAATCCAGGCATTTGGAATCCAGTTCTTTACAGCATTTCCATTCAATTGCCAAATTAACCTTGGACCCCTCTCCAGGGCTCCAGTTCAGAAAAACAAGCAGGGTGAACTCCTATAATCACCTCCTAGCAAATCTGAGCCCCAGAGAAATTAGCACTTTAGCACTTTACTTTTTTCGGCCTTGCTCTTATAAAGAAGAGTTTCATGCGTTAGCCTGTAAGCTCATCTCAAATACTCGAACCCCTACTTACTCTCATCTAGTTAACCCCAAGCACATTTACCAAATTTCAAATGAAATGTACTACTTGTCAGTTTTACACATATGCCTGTTGTATCTGAAACTCCTGCTGAAGAATTTTTCCCACTTACACAGATGTAATTTAATTAATAAAGAATTATTCTTTTAACTGGTGATTGATAATACCTATGCAAAACCAGGTATATTTCTCTGTTAAACCCTTTTTCCTGACAGATCTTCCTCAGGGTTCTCTCTCTAAGCTCTTTTCCCTATAGGCCTTTCCCATGACTTCAATGACTGCTTTTGTGTTGATGTCTGGTAACTTTAGCATTTGGAAGCAACTGGAGATATGGGTCTAGAAGTCTAGGGAGGAAATCTCTCTGGAGATGAGATTTTTGAAACATCAACACAAAAGTAGGACATCTACAATGCATCATATCTCAGACACAAGTCATTGTCATTATCCTCCTGTCCACATCACTGTCTCCAATAGGTACTACTATCTACCTTATAACCCAAGCCAGGGACCTAGGTGGTATCTTAACCCTCTGTATTCACTCTTTGCACAGCAATGGAAGAGATCTTTTGCAAGCATCAAGTGTGATTGTGTTTCTCCCTTCTTTATATGTGGCTCCCCTATAAAGTCCAAAATTCTTGACATGACTCTTTATGAATGGCCCCACACTAACCTCTTTGAAGAGCTTTATTATTTTCTACCCTTTCTTTGCATTTTAGGTTCCAGCCATCATCTTTTATTTCTCCAGATATAAAATGTTTTTCTTCACATCTAGATCTTCACACATATTTTCATTATCTACAAAGTTCTCACTTGAACTTCACCTGGATGATTCCTTCAGGATCACATGTCCCAGAAACTCTTGGGCAGACCTCTATGGCCCAGCCACGCCAGCCTCTTCCTCCTGTAAGGCCATGCACTCCAGCCTCAGCACTTTGTACTGCTGGTTCCTCTGATATGAACTCTCTTCCCCCAGATCACCTCATGGCTTTCCCATCTTCCTTTAAGTCCTTATTCATATGTTACCTTCCCCAGAAGCTCTTCATTGACCACCATATTTAGAATTGCAACCTAAGCCTTCACGTTCTCAACCCCTTTCATGGCTTGGTTCTTCTCTATAGCACTATATCTGACATACTGCATACTTCATTTGGTTGCCTGTCTGTCTCCCTCACTAGGATGTGTGAAGACAAGAATTTTCATCTGTCTGCTCACTATACTAGATTAGCACTTTAGCACTTTACTAATATTACATACCTGGAACATAGTAGATATGCAATAAACTTTGTTTACTAAACAAATGAGAGGTTGAAATAAATACTATTTTTTCTTAGCTATTTTCCCCCACAAACAGGGGAGAAACCCCATCATCATTTCATTTTAGAAGTGGAATACCATAGTAAAGCTCATGAAATGTGAGTGCTCCAAGGAAAGTAGAGTTTGAGAACCCCTGGTCCCTGGAATAATATGATTTAACAAAGAATATTACAAAATAAAATACCTACCTGGAAAGTAAAAGCCATTTTCATCACATCTTGCAATAACCTTCTGGCCTTTGAGGGGATCCCATTTTTTTGATTTGATTTTTTTTGTTGGAGTTTCTTGAAATTTCTGTTGCTAAAAAAGATAAAACATTAATAACTGATACAAAAAGTCAAGGCAGACAGTGAAAATCACAGGTGTGCAGTAGCTTGGGATTCTTTCTGTGAATCACATTACTGAAAAATTACAGATTATACATATACTGTATACTCATTCTGGAGTACTTTCTGTTCTATATTGTTGGGAATAGGATTTTAAAACTGAACTGATGTGGGAACCACTGTCCATATAAAGAGACAGAGTTTGCAGTCTAAACATAACAAAATTTTGTTAGAACAAAAAAAGTCAATTTTTTTCAAAGAATTTGAATAGGATCCAGAGTCTTAAAATATAATATTCAATATATCCATATACAATCCAAAATGAAAGATAAAAAAAGTAAGCAAATATGACCGATTCTTAAGGGAAAAGGCAATCAATTGGTCACAATACTGAGATGACCCATGTGTTGGAATATTTAGGTAAAGACTCTAAATCAGCAATTATAACTATAATACATGAAGTAAAGGTAAATACTCTTGAAAGGAATGGTAAGGTAGTTGTTCTCAGCAGAAAAATAGAAACTATTAAAAAAATAGCCAGATGAAAAACTGACAAGTACAACACACACTATCTGGAAGGGATCAACAGCAGAATTGATATGACAGAGGAAAGAGGCTTGAAGACAAATCAACAGAAATTGTCCAATCTGAAGAACACAGAGAAAAAAGATCTTAGAAATAAGCAAGGTCCTTCTTGTTTCAGATAAACCCTTCAGAACCCAGCTCAGTCATAATCTCTTTGGGAGGACCCTATTCCCAGGCCATTTCAGAAAAAGCAAAGGAAGAGACCACTGTGTTATTTCCAAATGGTTTCCTATGAATTAAGGTTTGGCATAAATGTCATGGCTGTGACCATTACATGGAGAAACAGGCAGCATCATTTTTGATTTGTAAAGTCCAGCTCTGAAGTCCTATTTTCTATGTCTGATGACTGATCATTAATAGAAAGACCAAATCCTCACTACCCTCACCCAAAATATACCCCATTGCATCATCTAGAATAGTCTTTATTTTTAACTCCCAATCAATTTGAGGATCAATGCTCTTGTAAAATAAAGTTTAAATAAATTATTAGAAAACAAAATAAAAAGAAGACATATAGTTTTTGGATTTCTAAATAAAATCTATTAAAGGATTCTAAAAAGCAAATAGTAGCAAATGGGTTAGCAAGAAGACAAGAATTTGAAGTACCACTAAACTAGTGGGGAGTTTACCATTTTTTTCTTCTGGCCTGATCTCAAGGCATCCCAAAACACAGAAGTGGGCACAACAGTGCAGGTAGAGAGAACTCTAGAAGCCTTCTAGTTCTGTCTTGAGGATTGGGAAATGAACTCCTAACACTCAGAGAAAACACAGAAATCCCCTTCCCTCCCCCCTTTTCCCCAATTCTCAGACCTGAGTCCCCAAGAAATCATGTAGCAATGTTTGCAGTGTGGGCTCAAAGGAGCTCAAACCCTAAAGGAGGGAAATCTTTTTGTTTGATTAGTGGCACTATGGTCCCAAGAGGGTGGGACCTGCCAATGTTTTCTGTCTCTCTTTCTCTGGCCTCTGTTTGGCTTCAGATGCAAATACAGTAAGTGGAAGCATGCAAGTGAACTGAGAATGTTAAACCCCAGATTATTGGCTGAGGACTGAAAAGAGGAGCTCTAGGAAACCAGAAATTACCAGGACAATCACTTAGATGAAAAAAGGGAAGACCAAGTATTACCCCAATACCATACCAAGCAGACATCACTAAAAAAGGGAACTACAGACTATATTCCTCATTAATATGGATGCAAAAATCTACAAGGGACCATTAGCAAGTACATCTAGCAACATATAAGGATTTTACACAATGACCAAGTAGGATTTATCCCAAGAATGCAAAGCTGGTTTAATATCTATAAATCAATTAATATGATATACCATATTCAAAGAATAAAGGATAAAGCTATTTTTTTAATGCATAGACAAAGAACATTTGACAAAATCCAACACCTTTTCAAGAAAAAGACTCTCAACAAGCTAGGAATATGAGAACTTCCTAAACTTGGTGAAAAGCATCTATGAAAAGCTTACATGAAACTTCATACTTAATAGTGAAAGACTGATTTTCTTTTAAATTCTGAAGAAAGGCAAGGTACCCTTGACACTTCCATTCAGTATTGTACTTGAGGTACTTACTAGTCAGTGCAGTCAGACAAGAAAAAAAACTGAGGCACCCAGATTGGAAACAAACAAGTAAAACTTTCCTTATTATGAAAGATATGATCCTATATGTGGAAAACCCTAAGAAATATGCCCAGAAGCTACTAAAATTAATTAACAAGTTCAGCAATATGTCATGATACAAGATAAATATCAAAAAAATGGATTGTATTTCTATGTACTATCAATGAATAATCTGAAATAAAACTAGGAAAAGAATTCTACTTATAACAGCAACAAAAGAATAAAATATTTAGGAACAAATTTATCATAATGTGTAAAAAATATATTCACTAAAAATTTCAAAACATGTAGAGAAATTAAAGATCTAACAAGTGGAGTGACATAACATGTTCATGGATTAGAAGACTTGATATTGTTAAGATAGCCATTTTCCCCACACTGATCTATAGATTCAGTATAATTCATATCAAAATCCCAGTAATTTTTATTGTTGTCATTGCAGAAATTGAGATACTGATCATAAATTTACATGTAAATGTAAAGGACTCAGAGAGCCAAAACAATTTTGAAAAAGAACAAATTTGGAAGATTTACACTTCTTTATTACAAAATGTACTATCATGAAAGTGCAGCACTGCTATAAGGAGAGTCATATGGTCAATGGACAGTGTTGAGAGTCCAGAAATAAATCCTTACATTTATGGTCAAATGATTTTGACACTTTGGGAAGAAAGTTTTGCAGTTTCTTTAAAAACTAAACATAAACTTACTGAATGCCTTAGAAATACCACTATCTAGCTAAGACAAACAAAAACTTATATCACACAAAGTCTTTTATATGACTGTTCATATCAGCATTATTCACAATAATGAACAGGTGGCACAATCAAAATGTTCATTAACTAGAGAATGGACAAACAAAATGTGGTATATCTATACAATGGAATATTATTCATCAATTTTTATATGAAATATACAGAAGAGGCAAAGTTATAGAGATAAAAACTGATAGTGGTTACCTGGGGCTGGGGGTGTAATCAGAGACTGACTGCAAATGGGCACAAGAGATCTTTTGCTATGGAAATATTTTGCAACTGGACTGTGGTGGCAGTTGACAGCTCTGTCAGTTTTATTAAAAATCACTGAATTGAAAAAGGTAAATGTTTTGATATAAAAATTGTATTTCTATAAATATGTTTTTAAAAAAGTAAAAATAGACAGCCATTTATTTCTGGTTTGCCCTATGTAACCACTCATGGTGTTTTGCATATAGAGGGCTAAGGAGTGAATGAGCAAAGAAGTTTCTGAATCTACTCTTAAATCAAAAGATAAAATAGGCCTTTTTCTTCAAATTGTTACATTGCAGAAACGGAATTTTTCCTCTAGATTTTTTTTTCATTTTTTCCTTTCTTGGCCATTAACTTAATAATTCTTGGGCTCCTTAAAGAAATTAGTTCTCCATCCCAAATCAGAGTGCCCAGTGACATCATTCTCCAGACATCATCTCTTCACAGACCATCAAATGCCCTTCATCCTCATGATATAAAACCAATATAAAATGTTTTCACATGCATTTTGATGCCACTTTTCTTTGCAGTGCTATAGCTATATCATACATAAAGTATTCAATCCATATTTTATGAGTTCATCTGCAGGTCTACAGTTAAGGAAGGCTGTAATTTATTAAACAATTGGCTATAAAAACTTAAATAACTTCAGGTAGTCTGAACACCATTTGCTCTTGGGTCATTATTCATGTTCAATACAGTTTGAGCTCTGGAAATAAGTGAGCTCATTTCCCTGGTGCCCTGATGTAACTGGGTTCTGTTGCAACCATCTATCATTTGGATTCTTTGAAGATGCTTTTCAGGTTCATTAAAAGAAGTGGGAGTATGGTTTATTCCCTGGGAGATGAAAACTTAGAGTTGGGTCCTCAGAGTGAAGAAATAATGAACTAAAGGGTTAAGGTCCCTTGAAGGAATTAGCCCCGTGTTTCTGGTAGCCTATGCAGTCATGGACAAAAATGTAAGGTGAGCATTACCCTTTTGTCAATGATGCTCCCATTTCATTGGCTTTTACTTGGTCCCTCCATTCTCATGGGATTTCTGTTTTTCCTAGTGAAGTTAATATGTAAGGAGAATAGCTCCATATCATTGGTGAATGGTGAATGTTATGTGTTTGTTCCTGGGCTTTCACTCAGAGGAGAAATCTAAGTTTTCCTCTGAGGGAGATTCAAAACTACCTAGTACAGTCCAAAGTGGCCTCAAAAGGGAGGAGACTGGACCACAAGACAGAAGGAATAGGATCAAGTGCTGCCCATGTGGCTGTGTACCTTGGGCAATCATTTATCCTTCCTGGGCTTCAGTTTCTGCATATGCAAAATGAGGGTACAAACTAAATGGTCTCTAACATTCCTCTAATTTCACATTTGTATACAGGAGCTTCTGGGCCTGACTAGCTTTCTGCACTGCTGGAGAAACTGTCATGCCATGGGTATACATGGATAGGGACACAAGTCTGATATCTTTGTTTGAAGTGTTTACCAAATGACAGAAATGTGCTGGCCAGAACAGTGAACATGAATAGCACAGTATTCTGTCATAATTCTCCAAACAGATGCCTACACCAGTGTCCTACAGCCAGTTCCTCAATGGAAGACTCCATGTATTCTCATTATTGACAGAATTTAGCATCTTGAGAATCTGGAATATGCCAAGTTAAATCGGCTGTTGCTTATAAACTTCACCTTTAAATAAAGTTTAACTTTGAAAGCCACTTCGGTTCATGCCACCAGTGTTCACATCAAAGACCAAGTGGCCACGGAGGTGCTATGCCTGTTGGTCACTGAGGTCACCAGACAACCTCTCCACCTCCAGACAGATAATAACCTGTTATTCTAATAAGATGTTCACATTGATCCCAGAAAGGCATTTCCTCCCCTTAGATTCCATCAATAGAACACAACTATTTACTAGAATTCATGCCTAGAGACATTTAAAGTTTCTTTTTAAAATTCTAAATGAGTATATTCACATCATTTATTTAACTATAGCCCCTTTACTCTAGATTCCAAATAGTCTCTCAATATCCTAGCCAGAAACTAATCAATGAGATTGCTTTCTACCTTTTCTCAAGTATAAATTGGTGAAGTCAGTGGTCTGAAAGCACTGAAGAGCTCTTTTTTTGTATAGTTGTCACTCATTTCCCAATTCATCTGATGCAAAACCACCCTTCACTCTGTGAAGATCTTCCCTGCATGGGCAATGATAATGAATGGTAGAATGCAGAGTGGTATAATGCTCATTTTTAACACACTGAAAATGCCACCTAAGAAAATGCCTTTCTAAATGGCTGGAAAAAATCACCCCTTCAAATCATTCACACACCTGTGATTTCACCTGAAAGGGCCATTAGATACTAAAGGGCTTTTTTTCGTTTAATTCACACTCTGCTTTTGTTTCCTAGTGTTACTATTATTGGCAACAATTCATATCTGGTTGTTTCTACACGTAGCTTTATGGAAGGAACCATTCACTGTACACTCAATGACTCATTCATACCACTACACAGTCCAATCAGCTACCTCACAGATAGAGTAGCCATAGCAGAACAAGCCTATGGGACCAACTTTAACACAATGGTTCATTCCAGAGGAGCAGCACACTGGTTTCCCAGGATGGAAGGACATCAATCAGGGCAGTTAGACATGCTACCCCTTTAGCCACACTGTTGACAGCACCTTTCCAGAAAGATGATACTCTGCAATTTTTGAATCTTACCAAAGCCTTTAGAGATACTGTACAACCCAAATCAAAGAACATTCCAAGCCTTGTTCCTTTCCTGCCATACCTCACCTATGCACGTGCAAAATACAAGTATGTCACTGAATTCTTAGAAGCAATCCATGGAGGACAAGAGTTAGAGAGGACAGATAGTGAAAACAAGAAATATTAGCACTAAATAAATAAGCTGACATGTCCCTAGGCTTAGGTGCATGCAGATAGATGCATGCTGGTTTGAGTGAGTCAGACAGGCAATGGCGCTGTCCACTGGGTAATTTGATTTTGCCTCGTCTCCAAAACTCAGAGACTCCAATTCACTTCTTTGCCAGTTCCAATTACCAGGTGATGTAAAACAGGATCTAAAATGGTGCCACTATCCTTTCACTTGATTACTTACTTTCAAGGTTTGCATTGGTGGGGACAGTGAAGTTACTAAATGTTTGATGCCTTAAGACTGTTCACTTAACAACCACAATGCATCCATGCCAGGTACAGAATGCCTTTCTACAGTTTAACCAGAACTAGTCTTTGATCCAAATAATGTAATAAAACCACTTTTAAATATTTTTCCTGCCCCATATCATTGAGCAGTTGCCACATAGAAGCTCCAACATGCTTCTCTATCCATATTTTGTCCTTAGAGCCAACTAAGTCTCTGACTGCCTTAATCAAGATAATACACATAGTACCAGGAGTATTTTGACCTTTCTTCTCTCTAGGGTACCTAACTACAAGACCAGAACATTTGCAAACTGTCTTTGTGAATAATTCAGCTCTCTTTAAAAGCTTGGTAAGGAGGACAGGGCCAGCCTGGAGCATTTTCTGACCTTCACTATCTCTCCCCTCATTTAGATTTGGAAGGGCTTCCTCCATCCCGAGAATGTCCAGGGTCTACAACCGTTTTAAAACAGGCTCTGGAGAGACAACGAGAAAAAGACTTTACAGGAAAATGTAACGTAGTAGTGGCAAACTGCTGCCCAGCGCCCCCAGGCCATGGAGTGACCAACCCCGAGTAAATGAGTTGTGAGGCTTTGGTATACTTTCCTTCCTAGGGCATTTGTATTTTAATAGAACACAAACCATTATGCCAAAGGAATGAAACTCTAAGTGGAATTTCCTGCCTTAGCCCTGCCCTTCTGAAGAAGGAGCTAAGTCTCCTCGCAAGACCTCTCAGAAGCCCAGTTGGTCACACTGGGACTCACAGGGACACGAAGGGTACTGTGAGTCCAAGGCTTAAGGAGGAAGCTGTGGGCAGGAGGACGTGCAAAGACAATTACTGCCCCTTTATGAAGACCTGAGCACTCAGTCTTGCTTTAAAATCAAAAGGGGTATAGGTGAGGGCTTTTGTGGGGCTGTTCTCCCCTCCTCCTCAGGGAATAGGATAACTCTGGAAAACAAAGCATGAGAAACACACATCACCAAAACTTCTGAGCAGTTTCCACTTCCCTCTCTGGGGGCTCCTTCCTGAGGTCGCTGATGGGGTGGGCGATCTGGTCTTGCTCTCAGCCCAGTCTGTGGTTCCTGGTGCTGTGTGAGCGGCTCTTTAGGGAGCACAGGAAGCAACCCCAGGATGGAGCCCCTGAACTACAAACCTGTCCTCCCATCCCCAACCGTGCACTGTGCTGGGTGTGGAGAGAGCTAACCACTCTGAAAGCAAAATCCCCAGTCAAACATTAATGGATAGCAGCTCAAAGGGCTTTTGTGAAAGAATTTTCTGTGCATATTTTTTTTAGTAGCAGCAAAGGAACCTAATAAATATGCATTAGCTTGAAGAGCAAACTTGTAACATCTTGTCAGGGAATATTCCTTTGTTGCTCTTTTAGAGAAAAATCAGAGAAAATTTGAAATGTTTTACATATTTAAATCTGAAAATTACCGTAGCCTTGAGATTTGTAATTTGGATGTTACTAATACAGTGACCCATATGCTGCCACTCTAGAGATGAACAAAAGCCACTTATTGCAGCCACTTTTGTGTCATTGCCTGGAGTGTGGACCACAAAAGGCTGTCTCCTCTAGGTATTACAAATATCTCACACGAGGCTATGGTATAAATAAATGCTGGGACTTTAAGAAAACTTTTCAAGACTTCTGTGCTGGTTTCTTGGGTCCATTCACCTGCCCCAATCCAGTCGCTGCCCTGCTGTGCCCTGCTCTATGCGGGGGTGGGGTGGGGTGGGGGGGAAGGGGAGTTGCCTACCTCACCCCACCCTCACCTGGCTTGCCAGCAGGGGTCTAGAAAGGGTGAACCAATGGGAGGCAAGAGGTCAGCGGGCAGCAGGAGGAGGAGAGACAGGGTATGGGCACATGCTCCCTCCCTGCCTGTCTCCCTAGGACTACCCTACACACCTCCTCAGGGACTTCACTCTCACAGGGCTCCTCGGCACAATTTCCTTCCACCCCTACACGTCTAGGAGACAGGATAACCGCTTCTTGCTATTGCCAGTCGCTGGGGGCTCAAGCCTCCGGCTGGCTGCCTCAGGCCCACCCCCACCTCTGTGAACAGTCCCTTCATTAACATTTCTTCGCTGGAAAGGAATGAATGGGGTTGCTTCCTTCTGGGACCCTATGATGAGTGCTCCACACTGCAGACAGGGAGGTCAGTGACCATCCTAAGCCTGCTGAGGGAAGAACTTATGCGTATGAAAAAAAAAACAGAGTAGCAGGATAGAGCTCTGGTGTGCCTAGATGAAGTCTCCAGCAAAGAGGGTCGGCTGCCTTTAGCCTTGGATAATCTGGCTGCAATTTGTCCTCTCAGGAATCCCTAGAGCTAACTCCTGCCTTCCTACTCCTGTACATCAGGATACTAAGCAGAACACTTTTTAGATAATACTCAGAGTTGATGGAAGCTTTTCTTCTCCTATTTGAATTTACTTCAGTGACTGGTGTTTCCCCAGCAGGATTTTCTCCTTAGCACCCAGCTGGCTGGCAGAATCATGACGCTGGCGGCACTCTTTCTCTGGCATCCTCATCAGGCGCCTGGCCCCTCGGAGATTTCAGCCCTCCCTGGCCGCATCTCCTACCATCACCCCTCAGGGCCCACTTTCTGGATGTTAACTCATCACTGGGATACTGGCCTGATTGTGTGTCTGTTGTTTTCTGTGATGGCAGTGGCACTGATGACAACGCAGACTTGTTAATTCTCCACCCTCATACCAGGGCATTTTATGTGCTCCTGGAGAGCAGCTCAGTCACTGGGGAGTTAGTTTTTCTACCAGGCTCAGCAGAACAGACTAGAGATTTTACTAGTGAGATGAAAAGCTGACTAACTGTAAAGGGTTAGTGTGGTTCCTTGCTTCTCCCTTTAAAGAGGGAATGTTGAGAACTATCAAAATGCTAGGCAGGAAAACAGATATGAGTGGGGTGGGAAGAGAATAAGGCTAGTAAAGCCCACCAGAAAGGATTCAGAGTTAACCAGTTAAAAATAAAAAGCTCAGAAGACTAAGAGCAACTTGACTTAGAATGTTGAATACTCCTCAGATAAAGAAAAGTATCTCAGCATAGCCTATGTTTTTACTGTGTCAATTAGAACACATCATTGTAAGATTTACTTTAACACCTGCTAAAAGGTGCAGCTTATTCAGGAAGAATTCTATCCTAAAGCTAAGATTTCATTTTAATCAAATGGATGGTGGCTCAGTCCACCTGGAGGCAGGGGAGACAGTCTTCATTGATATGCTTCCAGACAGAAGCTGATATCCTGAAAGGAATCAAAGCAGTAAATTTCTTGTGCTAAGTTTAAAAAAAAAAAAAAGAAACTTAATGTCTTAACAAAATTGAACATTCTGAGACAATTTGGCCAGTCTGCACCTGGCCCTTTGTCGCATTCCTGAAAATTCTCAATGCCTATAAAACCCCAGGCCCTAAAAACCTTAGGGGTGCACCTCTCTTTGAGGTTGCCTGCACTTTCTAAGTGTATAGCATTTTCCAAATCTTTCAGCGCCTCTTATTTGAGGTAGCCTGCACTCCCCTTTCTCCGAGTGTGCACCTTTTTGCTTTAAATAAACTTCTCACTGCTCAACTTATAAAATTTTGTCTCTGCACTTTTCCAGTGGTAAGTGTCTTTGTTACTTTTGCCATTCTAATTCTCCAAATGTAAGCTCAAATGCTCACTCCCTCTGTCCTATTTCAGATAAGTAAAGAGGGGCTGCTGAGAGCCCAGATCTAGGCTTGCAAATTACCATCGCCTGTAGTTTACGGTCATGCTCTTTAGTAGTCTGCCTGAAAATCTCCTTTCTTTGTCTCTAGGAAGTTCGCAGAACATAATCTCACTCCATCCAGTGCTCTGCAGCTCCTGCAAATCCTGGGGTGGTAGGGGCTCAGCTCCCATGCCATGCAGATCCAAGCAGACACTAGATGTGAGGTGACACTGGCTTAAGGAGTTAGCAGGGGACGTGCCCCATGCTGAGTAGCAGTTCAATGAACTTCCTTTACTATTCGAATCTGTCACTCCCTGATACTCTCTCTTTAATAAATTCCTCCCTCACCTGGTACTCTGACTTCCCTGCATTTCTGAACCAACCTCTCCCCTCAACAAAAGGATGGGTTGCAATTCAAGAATGACAGTTGGTCCCATTATTATTTTGGAGTAAAGATAACAACTCTACTTATTCTGACATCATTTTATACTATTCAAAGATGTTTCTCTCTAAGTCTCCCCGGCTAACATCCTCCTGTGCCAAAGTCACAACCCAATTCTCCTCTTCCCTTCATTCTTCCAGTTCCACATCACCCAGCCACACCCATGTCCTCCTACTTCTATGCATTTTCCTAACTCTTTCTTTCTCCTGATTAGTTTTTCATGGAGTAGAATGCTCAGTGCACCATTCCTAAAGGCCACAGACTCCAGATTTCTTGCCAGTCACAATTCTGGTAAGTAAACATGTGCAGCCCGCTGTGCAGGTACATTTTCAAGGCCTCTTGTAGGGTTGCTGACAGCTGCTTACAGCTTCACAAGACTTTCCGCCTCTAGATTTTCCCAGGAAGTCAAGGTTATGGGTATGGAGAGCCTGCTGGATCTTTCTGGGCCTGGATTCTGTGGGATTTACTCCAGAGGACAGTCCTTCCAAGTAAGGAAATGTTGCAGGAGACACTGACTGCCCTAAGCCAGGCTCCTAGGGAGAAGCCCGGAAGGTTAGCTCTAATTCAGATGCCCTGTGGTGATTTCCACCATAGCACAGCCCTGAGGGGCCAGATCGGCCCATAATGGTGAAATCTGCAATCATAGCAACTAGAGGGTTGCTGGGGAAGGGAGTTTTCAAAGGGAATGTAACATTTCAGACTTCAGATTTCTTCTTTCATTGTGTGGTCTGGGAGCCCAGCACCCTGGGGAGGCCACAAAACTTGTGGACTGTGGAAACAGGGGGAAGCAATCAGAGCATGGAAAATGACCAGTGCAGGGCGCTGAGCAGAGCAAGTGGGATAATAGTTCTCCATTAGGCTGATCCCAGGCCAGCAAGAGATGCGAAGGAAAGATTACAAGTGAGGTGCAGGCTAGCTGGACATTGGCTTGTACAGCCATTCCCATCTCTGATCCTCACCCACAGAAAAATCGTGAACCTAGCCCAGATTCAGGAACCGATGGGGTGGCTGCGTACTGCAGAGGTGAGCATCAGAGAACCACAGACATCCAGGCTCCCTAAGGTGCTTTAAGTGGACACAATACGGCAACCACTCCCTTTTGAACATAGTTGGGCATTTCTGATTGAATACCACTTCAAACAAACTTTTGCCACACATTATCAGTAAATCCTAGGAGGTGTTAATAAACAACAGGTTTCTTCCTCTCCAGTTTACAACCAGTGATCGAAATCTTTGGCCTATTCTAGAAGAATGTAAAATAAGACTATGCTTATATACAACTCAGTAAAAATGACTTTCGTCTGTGGTAAACTTTCACCCCAGGATCTCATAAGGCCTCGCAATCTTCACCTTTGGTACCACTGATGTTTTTCACACTGGAAGTTAAGACCTGTTACTGGGTCATGAACTCAGACCAGTGGGACATGATAAAAATGGAATAAAAATATCTCAGAATACATCACATAGGGAAAGGAGCAGTATTGTTTAAAGAAAACAATACACAAAATCTTCCATTGCAGAGGACCAGCCTAGGAGTGGAAAGAACTGCCAAGTATGAACCCCCCTCCACCCATTCATTCCTGTAGACAATTGTCCTGGGCCCATGGATGACCCCTGAACAGACAGTGGGGCTTTGGACACCTGTGCGGGGACAGGGCAGTGAAGGGACAGACTTAGCTCCGGCCAAGAATGGGGGCAGCGTAGCACCATCAACACTACCAGTACATAAACCAAATGCCTCCTCTCGCTCTGGCTCATGCCTCAAGTGCCTGCCTTCTCTTCTTCCTTTCCTTCCCCATGAAGATCTCGAAACAAAAATCTTCACTTCCTGTATTTGCTTTCTTCTATCCACTCCTCCACTCATTGCACACTGGCTTCTGCTCCCACAGTTCCACTGAAATGATTCTGGCTAAGACCACTAATGATTTCTCTTTTGCCGAATCAAATAGCTTCCAGACATTATTCTATATGACTTTTCAAAACCCCTCAGTAAAACTTTAATAATAGAAATGGCAATAACGGACAATACATGTTGAGGACATTTACTATTGAATGCTTGCTCATGTGTGTTGAGGGCTACAGAGTCTTAGGACTGTTGAGCTAGACATGGCCTTAAGCATATTGTGTGTGTTGTCTCACACCCATCTTTCAGGTAGGTACTTTGATTTCTCTGCTTTAAAGATGAGGAAAACAGGCTTAGAGGCCCATGAAAGGTCACAGAAGGTGAAGGTGCTGAGACTTGTGTTCAGGTCTGTCTGCCTCTCCCCATCAGACCTCACATCACAACTCTCTACCCCAGGCCTCCTGCTCCTCTGACTTTCTTGTCTGGTCCCTTCCACCATCTCCTCTTTCTCTCTTAGCACCCATTGACCTCCAAATCTATTTCCCTAACCCAGACTTCTCTCCTAAGCTCCAAACATGTGGCTATTTATTGGCGTTTCTTCCCCGGATGCCCTGTGGACACCTAAGAATCTGAAGGGCCTAATGTGATTGACTCCTTCTCCCCAAGAATCTGCTCCTTTACTCATCATGCCCTTCCTCTCTGCTTGTTCTTTCATTTATTGGATGGGATATTTAAGAGTTCCCATGGGGTATCAAGCACTACTCTACACACTGGGAGAAGCTGAACACACAGCCATGCCCCACCCTCATTCCAGTGCAGAGACAGACCATTATGGGTCCCAAATGATGGATTTTCCCAGGTCGAACTGTGGAGAAATTACTGCCTGGCAGCAGAATTTGCCACCATTATTCCTTTATCTATATATTCAATTTTAAAATGGGAAGTGTTGTTAATGCGGTGAAAAGCAGCCTCCTGTGATTCAGAACAAAGCTAGTGGGTGCTATCTGAATGTGTGTTCCAGTGAGGAACGTCAACAGAGCCACGTGTGTGGAGGCATCAGGTGCCCCCCAAGGAGTGACTCTGTACAAGTCACTTTGTTTGAATAAAATTAATACACATAAGCTGTGATAAAATTTTTGCATTCTGTGCTAAAGACACTGAAGGAAAACGTGATTCCTGGGAGAAAAATAGAATTAAAGAAAAACAAATAAAACAGAACACAAGAATTTAGAGCAGCAAATACAGAATTTAAGGCCAGGCAAAATGAGTATCACTCAGCAAAAAGATGAATCCAGAAGATGAATCTGAAAGATCAGTTTCTGGGTATATTTTTTAGCCTACCATATAGTAAATGTATGAAAATTATATAGAAATCTGTGAGATCTTGGATGATTGATTCTAGTCTACACACATCCAAGCACAGTCAGAAAGGGGTTTTATACTAGCAACATGTATTTATAGCTCCAAAATGTTCAGGCCCTTGATTCAAGGATCCCACACCCAAAAGTTTATCCTAACAAAATAAACTACATGAACTACAGAAGTCATTAAAACATTATGTGAAAGAGAAGAACATTGGGAAATAACCCAAATGTCCAACATTCAATGAAGAACTTAATAAATCAGGGTATTTACACACCATGGAATATTAAGTAACCACAAAAATATCAATCTGAAGAGTCAGGAAAAAACACAGAGGAAGTATATGGGGGTAATTCTGTATCAAAAAGCAGAACAGGAAATGGTTATGGACATTCTGCTTCTATGTCAACAATTTATCTAAGGAGGGAAAAAAGCTAAAAGTAAATGATCCAAAGTGGTAATAATAAGGCAGTCAGGTTGTCAATTTTTTTTCCCAGAAAGTTTGTTTTGTTACTAATAACGCTAACACTTATGGGAGGACTTCAAATACTCAGTACTTTGCAAGTTCACTTTACTCTCATAATGACCCTATGAGGCAGATATTAGTAATCCTCCTATTTTATAGATTAAAAAAACTGAGCTTTAAAGAGATGGAGAACTGGTCCAGATCAAACAGGAATTAGGTGGTAGACCTGAGGGTGGACTCTGCTCTGGCTCATACAAAGTCCAGATCTGTAATCACTATATTATACTTCTGTTTTGTGTTTTTCAATTAAAAGATGTATTATTTAAAAAGTAAGGCACAGTAAAATCAAATGACATTTGCTTTTTGTTGGAAAGAAGTCCCGACACCAGAACTGGCCTTGCTCTAACTTTTCTGGAAGTCAGTGTGGTAGGGGTGGGGGAGGCGGGAAGGCCAAGGCAGTGCTGGCAGTGCCTTAGCACAGGACGGAGGGAGGAGAGTCAGACCCTCACCAGCACCTACCTCTTCCAGGGTCTTGCTCACATGAGTCCCCTTCTTGGCAGCCTCCTGGAGTTCCATGGCCTGCTTGATGTACATTTTCCCAGCTAGGATTTCGTTTTCCAGAATCGACAGCTCTTTCAATGAAATGGGCCAATTCAACCGCTCTAATGCCTTGTTTAAGGCTGCCTTGTTTTCCAAGTACTGCATTGGTTTGTTTGCATCTAACCTAGAAGGAGGAGAAGAGGGAGGGAGGAGAATAAAGAAGAGAAGGAAAGGGGGAGGAAGAGGAGGAAGAGAAAACAGCAAAGAAGGACGTTTTTTCAGTAAACGCTCCCCCGAGAAACATCTAGCAAAGCAGACACCAGGTATCAGTTGACAGACTCACAGCCACGCTTCCTGGTCTCTCAGGACTTTGGTGGCTTAAAAATGACCATGTCTGTGAATCATGATGGGCACTTTTCCCCATTACCTAATCTGATTCTATGATCATTAAAAAAGTCTGACATAGACGACTTCTTTTTCCCAACAATGTTTTTTGCATATCTGGAACCCATTCTTTCTTCCCCAGGCCTGACATTTGGCAGAACCAAACATGAACTTCAAAGAGCTTTCACACAACTGTGCTTAGCAGTGGCCCTGGCACACAAAGCAAGGGAAGCAAACCAAGATCAAACCCAGGTGTTGGCTTCAGGGGAGTAGGTTTTCTACTAGCTCATTCTAGCTCTTTTGATCTCCTCTCCTTCCTATAAGCCTACCTAGGCTTAAACTTTCTGGCTTCTTTGTTTTGGTGCACAAAGAACAGAAGCCAAACTTCCTATGAGCTGATGAACATGCTATGAGACTCCAGGGAAAGCCAGTGTGATGTGATGGCCCAGGTCCTGGATTCTGTTTCTAGACCCAACTACCACTGAGTCAGACACTCCTAGAAGACGAGAGAAAGAGAGACAGGCATTTCATAATTATCACCTTTTGCTGAAGGTGTCACTTTCTTCCTTTAGATGTAGGGTGTTGGACTCAATCCACAAGCAAATTTGTGTCCAGACAACAGCAAAAATTTTTGTTAAAAATCTAAATTGGAATGACATCTGCAAGATGGAAGGATTAGAAACCCTATACCTTCATTCCCCCACAGAGACATTAACTTACCAAAAATTAATGAGCCAGAGTGCCTTTGTGAGAATTCCAGAAACCAGTTAAGAGGTTGCTGCACTCCACACAAGCAAAAAACTGAGAAGAGTAGACACTGAAGTGGGTAGGAAAGTTTGCTGCATTTTGCCTTGCCTACCGCCACCTTTCCTGACAAAGTGCAGTACAATTGGGAGAAAACTCCTAGATCCTGGCTTCTCCTTTAAGAGGAAAAGAGAAGAATGTACATACCTCCAACATTCTGGCTTTTGGGGGGCCTGCCTGAGAAACTGGTTTGTGTCTTGCCTGACTCAGAGCACTGATGGGAATGCCAGTATACTGTGAATGGCAGGTTAGGGGTGGCTGAGAACAAAGGCAAGTTCCATAACTCGTTACAGCACCAGAGATGCTGCAGTACCAAAGGCAGACACTAAGAGGAGCGAGAGATTATTGGATCCTGAGAAGAAACTGGAAAACTTTAACTGGGAAATTACACACAAAAGTCTGGAGAAGACATATCTCCAGAAAAGGTTTAAGAGATCTTAGAATCCCTAGCCCAGATCATTGGTAAATGTCTTCTTTCATAAGATGCCTGTCTGTAAAGACTGGAAGAGTTGTTTTTTTTCAAGTGCTCAAAACTCAACTGAAAATCCTAAGGCATACAAAAAAACAGAAAGATGGCCCAATCAAAGGAATGAAATAAATCTCTAGATTCCTAACCTAAAGAAATAGAGATCTATGAATTACCTGACAAAGAATTCAACATAACTGTCTTAAAGATGTTCAATGACTCAAAGAGAACCCAGATGGACAACTAAATGGTATCAGGTAAACAATGCATGAACAAAATAAGCATATCAACAAAGATATAGAAACTATAAAAAAGAACTAAACAGAAATTCTGGACCTAAAAAATAATATAATTGAAAAATTCACTAGAGAGGTTCAAAAGCAGACTTGATCAAGCCAAAGAAAAAATCAGCATAATATGAACACTTTAAGTCATAAACTGTTACAAGAGACAAAGACAGACACTATATAATGGTAAAAGGGCCAACCCGCCAGGAAGATATAATTATAAATATATATATATATATATATATATATATATATATATATATATATATATGCACTTAATGTCAGAGTTCACAAATATATGAGGCAAATACTGACAGAATTGAAGGGAGAAATAGACAGTAAATAAAACTAGGAGATTCCAATCCCCATTTTAAATAATGGATACAACAACTAGATAGATGATTAATAAGGAAACAGAGGACTTTAACAACACTACAGGCTAATTGTACCCAACAGACATATATAGAACAAATCACCAGCCAAAAGCAGAATACATATTTTTCTTAAATGCACATGGAACATTTTCTAGGAGAGATCACATGTTAGGCCAAAAACAAGTCTTAAATTTTTTTAAGGCTGAAATCATACAAAATATCTTCTCCAGTCACAGTGGAACAAAATTAGAAATCAATGGCATAAGGAAAACTAGAAAATCCACAAATGTGGAAATTAAACAACACACTCTTAAACAACCTATGGGTCAAAGGAGAAATCACAAGGGAGATTAGAAAGTATCTTGAGATAAATGAAAATGAAAACACAAAATATAAAAGTGTATGAGATGCAGTAACAGCAGTACTAAGAAGGAAATCTATAGTGCTAAATCCTTACATTAAAAAAAGAAAGATCTCAAATCAACAACTTACCTTTGTACCTCAAGGAACTATTAAAAATAAGAACTAACCCAAAGTTAGCAGAAGGAAAGAAATAGTAAAGATTGGACCAGAAATAACTGAAATGCAGTATAGAAAAACAATAGAAAAATCAATGAAACTTAAGAGTTGGTTTTTGGAAAGAGCAGTGAAACTGGCAAATGCTTAGTTTGGTTAATTAAGAGAGAAAAAGAGGAGACTCAAATAACTAGAATCAGAAAGGAAAGGGGGACATTATAACTGGTATCAAAAAAATAAAAGGGATTATAAGAGACAACTATGATCAATTAGACACCAATATGTTGGATAACTTAGAAGAAATTGATTCCCAGAAACGTTCAACCAACTAAGACTAAATCATTAAGAGGTAAAAAATTTGAACAGGCCTATACGTAGGAAGGAGATTGAATCAGTAAGCAAATAACCTTCCAATAAACATAATCCCAGGACCAAGTAGCTTCAGTGGAGAATTCTACCAAACACTTAAAGAAGAGTTAAACTAATTCTCAAATACTTCCAAAAACTGAAGAGGAGGGAACATTTCAAAACTCATTCTATGAAACCAGCATTACTCTGACACCAATCCAGATGAAGATACAAGAAGAGAAAAGTGTAGGACAGATATCCCTTATCAACACTGATGCAAAATCCTCAAGAAAATACTAGAAAACCAAATTTAACAGCATATAACAAGGATTATACACTGTGAAAAGTGAGACTGATTCCTGGAATGCAAAGATGGTTCAATTCATAAACATTTATCAATGTAGTATATCACACTAGCAGAATGAAGAAATATAGACTTGATCATCTCAGCTGATGTAGAAAAATCGTTTGACAAAATTCAGTACCCTTTCATTATTGAGAAAAACACTCAACAAACTATAGAAGGAAACTACCTCACATAATGAAGGCCTTATATGAAAAGCCCACAGCTAACATCATACTCAACAGTAAAAAATTGGAAGCTTTTCCTCTCAAATCCAGAACAATGCCAGGATATCCATTCTTACTACTTTTACTAAACAAAGTGCTATCCAGAGAAATTAGGTAAGAAAAAGAAATAAAAGACATCCTGATTGGCAAGGAAGAAGTAAAATTATATCTTTTTGCAGATGGCATGACATGTAGAAAACTAAAGATTCCACAAAGTACTATTAGAACTAATAAATGAATTTGACAATGTTGTGGGATACAAAATCAATATGCAAAACTCAGTTGCATTTCTATACACTAACAACAAATGATCTAAAAAGGGAATTAAGAAAACAATCCCATTTATAATAGGATCAAAACATTATATACCCAGAAATAAATTTAATCAAGGATGTGAAAAGCTTGTATGATGAAAACTAAAAAATATTGCTGACAAAAATTAAAGAAGTGCAAAAATGGGAAGATATCCTATGTTAATGGAGTGGAAGACTTAAGAATGTTAAAATGTTCATACTAGCTAAAGTGATCTAGAGATTCAGTGTAATCCTTACCAAAATCTCAGTGGCATAGTTTGCAGGAATAGAAAAAAAATCATCCTAAAATTCACAGAGTCTCAAGATACTCTGAATAGCCAAAACCATCTTGAAACAGAACAGAGTTAATGACCTCATACTTCCTGATTTCAAAACATTATAAAGCTACAGTAATCAAAACAGCATGGTACTGACATTATGACAGACACAATCAATGGAATAGAATAAAGAGCCCAGAAATATATGCTTATGAATATGGTCAAATGACCTTCATTAAAGGTTCCAAGTCCTCACAGTCAGAAAAAGGAGAATCTTTTGAACAAATGGTTTTGGGAAAACTGGATATTCACATGCAAAAGAATGAAGATGGACCCTTAACTTATACCATATATAAAAATTAACTAAAAAAATGGATTAAAGATCTAAGCATAACATCAAAAGCAATAAAAATCCTAGAAGAAAATAGAAGGGAAAAGCTGCATGACATTGGACTTGGTAATGCTTTCTTGGATATGACACCAAAACTACAGACAACAAATGCAAACATAGGCAAATAGGATGACAGCAAACTTAAAAGCATCTACGCATCAAAGGAGACTATCAACAGAGTGAAAAGGCAACCTATAGAATGGGAGAAAATATTTGCAAATCATATATCTGATAAGTGATTAATACACAGCATATGTAAAGAACTCTTATACCGCAACAAACAATAACAAAATAAACCAATTATGAAATGAGCAAAGGACTTGAATAGACATTTCTTCAAAGAAGATATACAAATGGTCAAACAAGCATGTGAAAAGATGTTTGGTATCACTAACCACGAAAGAAATAAAAATCAGCAGAGATATTACACCACAAAGGTTAGGATGGTTACTGGTGAATTGTAACAAACATATAAAGAACAATTAACATAAATTCACTCAAACTCTTCCAAAGAAACAGAAGAGAGGGATCACTTCTTAACACATTCAATGAGGCTAGAATTACCTTGATGCCAGTGCCAAACTACAAGATTATTTTCTTTTATGAAAACATAGAGGTAAATAGCCTTTTACCTTTTATGAACATAGAGGTAAATAGCCTCAACCTAATAGTAGCAAATAAAATCCAACAGCACAGCAAAAGGATTATACAGCACGACAAAGTGGGTTCTATCCCAGGAATGCAAGGGTGATTCAAACTAAAAAGAAATAAATCAATTTAACACTCATCAATAGAACAAAGAGAAAAAAAACCCATGAAAAGAATGTTCAATGTGACTGATCATTAAGAAAATGCAAATGAAAACCACAATGAGATATCACTTTCTACACACTAGGATGACTTCAGTTAAAAACAACAAAAAAAAGGAGAACAACAGATGTTGGCAAGGATGTGGAGAAACAAGAACCCTCATACATTGCCGGTGGGAATGCAAAACGGTGCAGCTGCTACAGAAAACAGTTTGGAAATTTCTCACAAACACAGAATTACCCTGTGATCCAGCAAATCCACTCCTACCTATGGACTCAAAAGAAAGGAAAATGTGTGTCCACACAGAAATGTCTACATGAATGTGCATTGCAGAAGCATTCAGAACAGCCTTAAAGTGGAAACAATCCAAATATACATCAATGGAAGGATGGACAAACTGTACACACAATGCATTGTTATTGGGCATCAAGAGGAACGTAGTGCTGTATGCTACAAGCTGGGTGGACCTTGAAAATATTACGTTTTCCCATGAACTAAGTAAAAGAAGCCAGACACAAGCCAGCCTCATGTTGTATGATTCCTTTTGTGTGATAAATCCAAATGGGCAAATCCACAGACTGGTGGTTACCAGACCGAGTGCATGAGGGGAGTGGGGAAGGATTACTTAATGGGAACAAGGTGCTTTTCTGAAGTGATAAAGTTTAGAAACTAGAGGGAGGTGGTGGTTTGCACATTTTGAATAACTTAAATGCCATTGAATTGTACACTTAAAAACAGTTAACTGTAGGTTCTGTAAATTTCACCAAATTTTTTTAAGTGAGGAGGAACTGGCTTACCTTTCTTTTTCCTCTTGAGATAATGCTTGCCAAACAATTTTATTCAGGCGCCTATTTTAAAAAAACAACAATCATTTAGTAACAATACTTCATTTCATGGCAAAAGGCCAACCCCAGGCTCTGCAAGGTACTGCGGGGTCAGCCCCGCGCCAGGGCCCATCCCCACCGGACAGCACCACTGCCATCTGCTTGAAGACACTGGGTGTGAGTGTCTTGCTCCCTCTCAGAGCCACTGCAGAAGCCTCATGGCTGTGCGGCAGTCATGGCAAGTATGAAGGGAAGGCACAGCTGCTGGTGCAAGCAGGTCAAACCCAGGCTGAGAAAAGGCAGTGAGCATACTGGCCCTAATTATCTCTGCAGAAAGATGTTCTAAATCCCACTGATTTTTTCCTGTGGAAAAATATCACTGTGCCCTTAGCGTGCCTTCTGTAGACATTCTCCTCCATGGGTTCTCAGAGCCAAAGGAGTTAAGAACGTCCTAAATAATAGGCTCAGGACACACTTCTGAGATTAACCAGCTTGCCTTCCTTGTTTTCCAAGTGAGGCCACTAAAGGGGGCAGGCAGATGACGTGTCTTGCTCATTCCATAGCTGGTTGGTAGTGGAGGTGCTGAGACTGTAGGAAGCTCATCACTGAATATGTTTGCAGAGACGCTACAAACCCCAGAGGAAAGGAAGAGGGTGGCACCAGTGATTTCTATAGGGTAGCCACAGCTGCTTTTCTTGTTATTAACTAGCACAGCTTCTTTCAGAGCTCCAGCCCAGTTCTGTACTGCTACATCATTACCCAAGTGGGCTTCCTGGGGTGCAGGACACTGGCTCCAAGGGTTGTGAGCTGGTGTTCCGAAGTAAAAAAAATTTCAATAAAATGACGTGGGAGAACAGTATCCCTCTCCAGGAGGCATCCTTCTAACTACTGGAACTAGTATCATGGCACAGGGTTCTGAGAACGCACTTTTGGGGGTGCTGTCTTGCCCTGGACTCCCATCATGAGCCTAGTGAGATGGTGGAAAGGGGGTCCGGCATGTGGTGAAGAGCCAGACTTTGGAATCAGTTAGCTTCTCCTACCAGTGAGACTGTGGGCTGGTAGCCAGCTGTTCTGTAGATGGGATAATAACAGCACCTCCCTCCTTGTGTTGTGTGTGAGCACTGCACACAAAACCGGATCTGACACAGGTGCGTGGTCTATAAGCAACAGAGAGCTGGGAAGCAAGACATCAGCCAGCTCAGTGCTACTGTCTCACTTGAAGTTTTAGTTCTTTGGGACCTATTTGGACATTGGGTTTCTTTAATCATATGGCCCATGTAACAACAATCAGAGCCTCTAAAACTTGTTAGAAGGATTCACAGGAGGCACTTGGCATGTGTGCTTTTCTGAACAATAAAAACAACTTTACTTAAAAATCCTCTTAAATCCAAACCTTGAAAAGTGGAGGTAGTGCAGCAGGGAGGCTGGGAGTGTGGACCACAGCTTTGGAGGCACATGGGTCTGGGTGCAAAACTGTGTTTCCACTTTGCTGCTGTGCGATCCTGTGTCACATAACTTTTTAAACTTTGTTTTCCTAGTGATAAAGCAAGGATACTACCACCTGCATCGGTGCTGAGAGGAGTAAGAAAGATGTATATATAGAGAGACCAGGAATAACTTAGTGTTCATTCCTTCCAGGTTCTGAAAACGGGCAGGGCTGGGGAACTCTGAGAAATCACTAGTAAAAGTGGGTCCAATTAGCTAGCACATCTCTAATTGAAATTCACTCTTTTGGATTTTTCCAAGAGCATATTTTCATAAGCTCTCATTATTCCTCTATTTTCCATTTTCACTGAAATATTTCCAAGTGCACAGGGCAGAAAAAGTGGGTGGTTGTGAACTGAGGGCAGTTGAAAATGTGCCGATTCTGGCTCCACTGGCCAGGTACATGAGTGTAGGAAAGCCACCAGGTGTGTGGGGTGAGAGCCATGCCCTGGGAATGCTGGGAAGGCATGGGTCCGGGAGCCTCTCGGAGGCTGGTCCAGCCCCTTGATTCAGGAATTTACTAACCACATTCTCCTCTTTGTTTTAGGACAGTGAATTTGGCTGAGGGATTGTATTCACTAGCTTCCTATATCTCTAGTTCACAAATCTACTTATATCAAGAACTGACTCACTTGCAAAGCAGCTTGAAACTAGTGACATTTCAGAAGTCTAATGAGCAGCCCAAGCATTTCAGAGGTCATAAGAGGAGGTTACTAAGCAAGGTCCCAGATCCAAGTTACAGCTGCTGCTTCTCCTGTGGATCTGAGGGCTGTAATCTTGACCCTAGGCTCATAATCAAAATAAGCTGCAGAAAAATCAACCCAGAACCCAGACGGCCCTGCCAATCCTCACTCAAAGCTTATGCTCAGACACACAAAGCCAAAATTTCTGCCTTGATTCTTAAAGTACTGATGCAAAAAGACCCTTGCACATGGGCACTAAGTGTGACCAAAAGAGTCAGTTTATGTCACTGCTTCAGCCAAAGGGCTATGAGCTGCCCATCTGCCTGGTCATTCCTAACAATATGGATTAGGGTTATATATATATAACATATATATATATATAAACAATAGGGTTATATGTGGCTTACTTGCAGTGGAAAACCCCTTAGAAATGTGGTATTGGGGATAGGGTGGGAATAAACCAAGTTTCATTAATTATTTTTTAATAATTATGCATATCTCTAGAAAGGCAGAACAAGATTGAAAAGGGAATTGACAATTTACCAACAAAATTCTTAAATACTATTGAGTGCAAAAGAAAAGGTATGTTCTGTACAATATTAGGTAATATAAAATAAATCACTTAATATAAGCATCAAATTAATAATATCAAATAATCAATACAATTCAATATTAAATAGTAAATAATATTAATCATATTAAATAATAATAACAACAATATAGTACAAGGATCTTGCCGGAAGGTTTTGGCCCCAGGCAAATTCACTCTGGATTCAGTGAGACCAAAATAACAATGGAATGTTGTGGGTAAAAGGGTTTATACCAAGTTTTATTCTCACGGTGGCAGGTTGAGTGCTGGAACCACGTCTGTCTCTGGCAAGTCAGCAACCTGCCTCTACCAGCCGGAGCTGGGGAGAGCACTGGGGTGAGCTCTTTATATAGCAACACAGACAACATGGCTCATTGCCACCAGGTGTGTAAGTATGTGCCTGAGCAGTAAGCCAATTACATCATTGCATGGGCATAGTGGGCAAGTAGATTAGGGTCAGGTAAGCATCCTGGCCACTGGAACTTCCATTTTCCCTACAATAATACTTCTCGAAGTGCTACATAGCTTTTCCAGATGCACTCATTGAAAGTAAGAAGGGGGACAAATCACTTATAATTTCTGTATTTTGGTTTTAAGGAAGAAGAGCTCTCTTCTGCCTGGGAGGGAGGGGAGTCCTTGTCTTCTAGAAACACTTGGGAAAGGGTTAACACAGTGGGAAGAGCTATGTGACTATTACACATATATTTATGCATATTTTAGGATCAGCAGGTTCAGAGAATGAAATGGGGAAGTAATTAATGTTAATTGTTCTTTATATATAATTTACATCACCCTCACAACTGCCCGGTGAGAGATTTTGCAAATAAGGAATCTGAAGCTCACAGTTGTCACATAGCTTGCCAAATAGATGTCAGAACCAAGAATGAAACCCAGAACTGCCTGACCTCAAAACCCTAGCTTTTAAGCCTGCATAAGGCTTTCATAGACCAGGTAATATTAGAAGTCAAATATTTGACTGATTTAAGAAAATTAAACTATAATATGATATTATTATATTACATTTTGAATAACTAAACTTGACAAATTTTAATAACTTGAATTAGACCAAATTCAAATTAAATTCCAATAGTCAAATATATACATAGTGACACCTGTTAGGAAGAGGGGACAGGGAGAAAGCAGGACGGCCAAGCCCCTGATTCAGGAGCTGACATCCTCCTGGGGAGAGAGGCTGGCCTGCACAGCAGCCATGAGTGCTCTGAACGCTGCGCGCAGTGTGTGGTGGAGAGTCACCGGGAACAGCCTCTCTGAGGAAGGCCATTGGCGCCGAGGCCAGAAGGGATGAAGGGGCCACCTGGGGGACAGCAGGATACTAGGAGGAGGAGCAGAGTTTGGAGTGCAGGAAAGGCCTGCCTGGCGCAGGGGGAGGGCAGAGAAGGTGGGCGGCGTCAGTATGAGCAAAGCCTCACGCCCACGGGGAAGGCTGCAAAGCCGTGGCACAGTCCATTCTGCCTGCGAGAGAAACTAAGGGCAGACAAGGACTCAGAGAAACCCTAGGGAGCCCATGGAGGCAGCTGCAGGAGCTTGTGCCAGACAGCCTCGTCCTCAGGTGAAGCAGCAGGAAAGGCTCAAGAGGAAGGAGACTCCGGGAGGCCTGCGATGGCGTACTAGGCAAAGGCCAGCCTCTGGCCTGCTTATGTTCCAGGTGACAGGAGTCAGCTTTAAGCTTCTTTTGAACACACACTAGCCACACTGCAAAATGACAAAAGACAAGCACATGCTGGCCTGGGACACTTCATTATCTTTGTGTACTTTATTTCCTTTTCCCCACCCACGGGAAAACTCAATGAAAACCCAACTGTGCAGCTTCCAAGAAAGGCTTGCTGGGAAAAGCTGGGCATGCTCAAAGTTTAAGTAAGGTCTGGGCACCAAGGATTAATTAAGTGCTGGGGGAGGGGAGGTGATGACAGATCAAGGGTGAGACTGGGTCATCCGCCCTTGGGAAAAGAGGCCCTCTATCCCGGCACTAACACAGTGACCATGTAGGAATATGACTTTGGAGCCAACTCGATCATGATTTCAGTGTAAAAATGGTTTATGTAATAGCAAACATTTATACTAGCTCCATGTTCTCATTATTGTGGAGTTTTATTAGGCACTTTCCAGAATGTTAGGTGTTGAAATGATCACATTCACTCTGCTGAAAGAAAAGCTTGTAAAGATCTCATGGGAACATGAGATTTCTATAGATTCTGGAAAAGGAAGATGGGGTCTTTAAATGTCCGTCAGACACACCCAGGCACCGTACTTAGTGCCCTGAGGAACCCCTGTGCTAGCTGCCACCCCTGCTGGTATTTCTTACAGAGAGTTTCTGAACAGCTGCTCCAGATGAAGAGAAAACAAGCCCAAACAGACAAATTGCACAGCCATTAAGGAGCAGCCAGGAGTAATACTCACTTTTCATAGGATTTAATTGCCTGTTCCACTTTTTGCTTGTAGATACTGAGCTTGACTCCTTGGGGGTTAATTAGTGCCATCTTATTGGCGTTGTTGCTCACATGTGCCAGAGGGGGCACCTACACATCAATACCAAAGGAAGGTGTCATTTGACAGGTTAACATGTGCCTCCCAAAATGGGTCTGCATGGCTATCCAGTACATTCTTCTGACCAGTCAATATAATTGTAGAAAAATTAGAAAATATAGAAAATCATAAAGAAAAAATGAGTATCAGAGATATCATTGCCAACCTTTTCCTTCCAATTTTTAAAGCTATGTATTTAAAAAATCACCACTACACCACACACACACACACACACACAAAGCTGTTTCAGGAAACTCAAGTCAGAACTGAGTGTTAACTTTGTAAGACAGTCAAGTTGATGAGAGTGGTAATAAAAAATAGAATCTCATAGCTGCTACTCTGTAAATGAGCAGTTGGGTTAAACATTTTTCTCATATGTTTGTTTACCATTTGATTTTCCCTTGAGAATATCTGATTATAGATAACATCTTCTGACCATTTTCCTTACCAATGTATAAGAGATTCTTATACATGTCAGAGAAGTCTTAGTGTTCAAAGAAACTATGTTTTATAAGAACAGGGGAGAATACCAGAAGCAGAGGGCTTCTTTTTGAGTTCTTTCCATCTGCACTTGCTGCCCACTTCTGGGTTTGAGGATGCCTCTGATTCCACCATCTAAGAGTACCTATAATATTACGTGTTCACCTGTTTGCATATTCTCTCTCTCTCTAGTAGAAAATAAGCTCTGTAAGAGCAGGAACTTTATTCACTTCTGTAGTCCTATCACCTAGAGCATTGCCTGGCACACAGTGTACTCTCAACAAATATTTGTTGTTAAATGGATAAATATACATTCACTAAAAAGGTATACTCTATATCTTAATGTTTAATCAAAAAAATAAAGTCTAACAAGAGAACACTATGCTATAATATCATTTAAAAATTGTATCATTCTAACCACAAGGAGCATGTAAGCTTTACAGAAATATGGGACTTGCTTTTAAGAAGCAAATTTTTGTTTTCAATCAAGATTACACAGTTCATGTTTTTAGCTCCCCTTGCCTCCAAAATCACACAAAAATTTCATTATTGCTGCTACTGTTTAAGAAAAATATGCATAAAAGGTAGAGATGAAGGAAAGAAGGAAAAAGAAAGAGGCATGGTTGATAAACAGATTTTCAGAGACAAAAGGTTGAATAGAACTGTGAACAAGTGAGCCAGGTGGAAGCTGTGAGCTTGTTGACTGTGTCCCAGGTGGCAGGGTCTGTGGAAGGTCAACTCCTGGACAGCAAGTGGGACCAGAATGCTCTGGAAGACAAGGGCCCCAGTCAGGCTTGGTGCCTGAAGCCAGCACTGGTGTGTGGGCCTCTTATCCGTGAAAGAAGGCCTGAGGCAGAGAGGACACTGATGTAGCCTCAACTGAAAACTAACACAAGCCACCTTCAGAATCTATAATATTCAAGTATCACCATGGACAAGAGCTCAAATGCCAATGAAGTGGGTTAAAGGGGAAGCATTTAGACAAAGAGAAAAAAACAGATTAAAATAAACTTGTTAAAATGAGCCAGCATTCTAAAATTCTAAAATACACACCAAAAATCTGTCAAAAATGATAGCTGAGCAAATCAACAATCAGAATGTCAATTTACCTGAGAAGAAATTAATTTTATGAGGCATCTGACGATGACTTTTATTAATTAAGACTAAAATTAATTAAGGTTAGATTGCTCAAAGATGCAACAATCATATAAAAATATAAACACATACCTAAGTGCCGTAGGAAAAAATGGATGGGCAAAGAATAATCTAAATAATAAATTTTATCTTGGGAAAAACAGACATTGAAATTGAAAGCTACATATATTTACTTTGTGATGAAGACATCAACAAGAAAACAAAATAGGTAGATTCAGAAAACTGAAGAGAAAGAAATGAAGAGGCTGTAGAGTCAAACCTCGCTACTTGTTTGACATGAATTCAATATGTGGCTTCTAAACAATCTTTGTTGAAAAGAAGCCAGAACAGTAGGTTTAAAGGTGAATCAATTGGACTTTGAATATGGAATGAAGCTTGCAGAAGTGAAGAAACAAATATCTCAAAATAGAGCTCCATATCCCATAAAATTTCAGAGGAAAAAAATAAATAAATCTCAACAAAATCAAAGACCCTTATGTTTTTATGAACCTTAGAAAAAATACCCCTTTAGAAGTCTGCAAATGGATCTCCCAAGTTTGCCAATTTATGGCTCAATTTCCAATCCACACCACAGAATATTTAGCCACATGATAGCACTTCGCAACATTACAGCATTTCACCATGATCAGCCTGACTCCTGGTTGGAGGGACCTAAAGAAAACCACCCTTTGGCTTTCTACTTTCCTCTTTTGTGGATTTGCACCTCATGCCTTGCATGGTCATCATGTGCTTCGGTGTGGCAGTAGTTCAAATTTCGCTCATGTACGCCTGCTCTCATTCTTTGCAGCATACAGATTTAGAGAGACAAAATCATACTCCACACTTCCAGTCTGTGGTCTTAGTTTTTACAGCATGGTGGTCACACAGAGGTCCTATGGTATATTCTCTTTATGATGTCAAATTTAGTGTGACTATGAGGTCACAAGGGGTCTTCTCACAGGAACTTGAGGGATCAGAATCCTGGCCACCCTGCAGCTATAAAGAAGCAAGTAGGGAGGAGCGCATGCTTAATGAAGGAACTGACAGCTCTGTTTCCTAGGGAGTAGTACCACTGATTACGTCTCCTTTGAAAATGGTTTACGTATAACCTCTTATAATACAAACCAAGCATCACCAGCTAATGAGAGACCCTTCTGGACTATATTTGATAAGAAAAGGGAGCCTCAAGGTATTACCAACTTCAAGTCCCTTGAGGTTAACCTAGAAGAAACTTTAGCACGTTGATATTAACTAATCACACCCAGAGTGATTCAACTGTGAAAGAGGGAGAGAAAGAAGGAGAGAGGGAGTCACTGACCGTAAAGGTAGAAGAAATGCTAGAACTCATGGACTATCAGATCAGAGATACCCATAACCAACCACTGTACTTACAAATAATTCCCTCAATAATCATAAGAGTGTTTATCCTTTACTCTCTGCCAAGTATTAGGCACTCTCTGCATATTTTCTCATGCAATCCCTGTCTGGGTATAGACATTGAATTGCAGTTTTTGTTATACGGCTTTCCACTGAGCTCTGTAGTTCTTTATTCCTTTTAAAAAGGATGCATTTATCAAATACAATAAAAGACTAAAACTGTATGTAAATTAGAATAATGGCTGAGGCTTAAAAATTGTTTTATCTGTTTTGTTTGCATAGATCAATCAAGTTTGGATTCCACCAAATCTAAATTTTTAATAACTGATGCATGAGATGCATGTAACTTCGCTATTTTTAAAGAGGTGCTTGCTAAGAATATGAATAATGTGAAGAAAACTTTGAGATACTTAGCTTATATATGAAAACTATATCCAAGCAATAAAAGAATAGAAAATTAAAATGAAATACCATTTTCACATAGCAACTGGCAGTTTTTTTAATGTTGCTGTTCTAAGTAATAGCAAAGATATAGGAAAATTCCAATTAAATTGCCCAATAATGGGGGAATAATTTTTAAAATTATAATAATTCCTATTATTAGATATTAGTACAATCATTACAATTCATCCCCAAAGGGTCATTACCAGGAAATATATCCATAACATATGCTAAATGAAGAAAGCAGAATATGAATTATATGCCCAGCTATTATTTGTTATAGTAGTACAGGTGAATTCTATGTGACAACACTCTGTGCATACAAGCAATCTCACATTTTGAAAATTAGAAAATAGTATGAAACTGGTATTTATATGTTTGTTGTTCAACCCTGACTGAATTCACCAACTTCACTTTTTCTCCAACTAAATCAGTTCTTCCAATAAATATCCCAGAGCCTCCTATCCAAGTGACCAGGGAGAGGTCTGACTGCACCTGCGTAATGCAAATGCAAATGCTGTGCAAATCCTGCCTGGAGAGCTCTGAATATAGATGCAATGGCTTTAGAGATAGTGCAGTTATACAAACTGCTGAGTGCTGAAGCTTAAACGTCTGCTTTCAAACTGAAACATCTCCAGTCTCCAAAGAATGAAATGAAGGCAGGGCTACCAAGTTACCTGGAGAAGCAGTGTGTCAATAAGATCATTCATAACCTATGAAAGTATGTTTGTTACTACTGTGTAGATTACATCTCACATTTTCAATCTCAGCTTTTAGAAAATACAAAGGTATATTTTTCAAGTTAAATTTCAGTTGGTATATTAGATAAATATTTGTTGTCATGGACAATGTTCACAATAGATCGTTGAGTGACAATGAAGGTACAAAATGGTATATTCAGTTTGACTTCACTTTGGTAAAACAAAAATAAAGAACAAAAGACATGTACGTAATGAAGAAGGCCTGGCCAGATAAACCTAATAATTCATCTGTGATAGAATTATCACTTTATTCTCTTTTTTTTTTTACTTATCTATATTGTCTAATTTTTCTACATGATGAATATGTATAGTTTTATAACTGTCTTTTTAAATTTTTAATTAAAATAAGTTCTTTTCTCAATATATATTTTTGCTATGTTCAGTGCTCCAGTATATGAAGGGAACAAAATGCTGTGTATTTAACAACATCCCTAACCTTTTTGCACCTCTCATTTCTTGTCAGCCAAATGATGAAATGAAGAGCCCCCTCACTAGGCTGTTCTAAATTTTTAGATGAGATACTTTATGATATCAAATGCCTTGCTTAGAACCTAGTATGAGGGATCCTCAAGTACTAGATTTGGGACCTTATCCCATTAGGAGTCAATGACAGCTCAGGTCCAAACCCAGGCTCTCTGACCACAAATCCATGTGCTGAACTCAGATTAGGGTAAAGCAGGATGCCTTGAGGGACTGCTGGTAAAGATGATGATAGCGATGAAGTAGACTTTCCAATAATGCAGACTAATGGTCCCAAATTATTTTTTTCAAAGCAATTAGCAGTAAAGATCTTTGCATTCCAGATTCATCAAATAATACAACAGTTTTATTCTGTATATGACTTGGTGATGAATTAATATTTTTGTAAGAGCTCAGGTAAAATTATCTGGTTCATTGGAAAGAAAAAGTGCCACTTAGCATCTTATAATGAAGAGTTGCTAAGGCAACCTTTCTGCTCAATACTCCACTTCCAAGGGACAGATTTGATGCTGGTCCAGGAAACACTGAAAACCAAAACAGCATTGTGTTCTAGAAGAATAAAGAGTCTATACAGAAGTCATGAATCAAAGAGCTGGGGACAAATCCAAATACTCCTTTATAATTCTACCCAGATGTGGCTGTGCACAGAACATAGGATTAAGAGTCAATTAAAATTCTCAATAAAGTGGGTTAGGATTCATGTTTCTTTCCAGATCCCTTCTATTGTTGTGGGTTTTTTTTCATAAAATGTTACATCCAAATCTCAAAAAGCTATACATCCCACTAAGTGGGGTATGTTTTTTAGATTATTGTTTTCTTATTCTTTCCATATACAGCTGAGGGTCTCTTCCAGGCAGAGAAAATATTAAGGAATGAAAGCTGAAAGTGTGCTTTGAGAGTGAAATTGGAATTTATTGCAATGTATTTCCATCATTATCATGATTCTTGCTCTTACTGTCAATAGTGAAGCAGGGTAAGCATGCCGGGAATTGTACTACCTGCCCACAGGTTTGTGATGAGAATTAACAAAGCCACAAAAGGCACCAAGCACAAGAGTCCACAGTGGACTCTTCCACTGGCTTTTACTTTCTAAATCAAAAGACTAGAATATTCTCCTGAAGAACAGGACCTTCAGTACTTATCCTCCCAGTTTTTCCTTCTGGGAATTGCTCAACATGTTTCTCCTTCTCAGCTCCGTACTGTTTAGTCCTGTCTACTTGGATTTATACAAAGCCTTGACTGCATCCCCAGTGTTGCCACCTGGGTCACAGTCCCCTAGGTCTTGCCCCCCAACTGTCCCCAACTTCCCAGCCTCAAACTACTCCAACTACTCTCCACCGTGCAGCCAAAGCCCAAATCTGGGTTTCTCTCTCCTCTGCTACAAACCCTTCAGTCACCCCCAGGATGACATTCAACATCCCTAGTCAGTCAAGGCCCTCTTTTCCTGATGTAACACCTTCCTCCAGTCATGCTAAGCTTTCTTTGGAATTACAAACTTTCCTTGGCCCTTGGGCTTCCCTGCCTGCTTCCCCACTGCCTAGGACACTCCTCACCTCAACACTTTCATAACTCCTCTTCCCCCAGCTCTGAACTTGGACCGAACAGATCCCCAGGTCTGACCTCCTATGGCCAGGTCCGCAGCCTTCCCTGACAACTGAAACTGGGTTACAGGCCTTCCCTGCATCCTTACTCTTTCCTTCCCATTCACCACATTTAACAAGAACCTCTTATTTTAATTGCTATTTGCTCCAAGAAGTGGCAAGTTGTGTCTGGGTAGGAACAATGGCTATATTGTTTGCCTGTAATCTAGAGGCCAGCTCAGGGCCTGCACACAGCAGGCATGTAATATCTGTTGAATGTTTTTTGTGCTAAAAGCCAACATTTACTGAGTGACTGCTAAGTACAGTCCATTATATGTATATTCCTACAACAGTCCCAAAGTAGGTATGTTATTACCTCAGAGAACAGATATATTGTATACATCCTGAAAAGCACATTTCTGGAGGCTGGAATGAGTGATTACATTGACTTCTTCAGAATATGAGTCAGTGAGAAGAGGATAGGTTGAGTAAGATTTTATGTCTGAATACTGTTTTTAGGGTTTTCAAAGCATTTCTACCCTCATCAAACTAACGCTTATCAACAAGTATTACATAGAGTTCCTCTTAGGATAAAACGTTGTCTGTAGGGATATAAACTAGTGGAAATGTCAGATTTATCTGGAGGGTGATTTAGTTTTATCTGTCAAAATCTTAAGACCCATTCACTTTGGGTCCAGCAACCCTACTGCAGGGAATCTATCTGCAAGACAGTCTTTTACATGTGCCCAAAACTCTATGTGCAAGGAAATCTGTTACAGGATTGCATGTAATATAGAAAAGGACAGACTATAAATGGCCGTTAATAATGGGGTAGAACCCTGCAACTAACAGGAACAAGATAGACCCATATCTATGCATGTGGAGGTCTTTAAGACCTTTATTTTTAAAATATTAAAGATCATTAATAAGAGATGAAATAGCAAATCTATAGTATCCCCTATTTATGTTTATTAAAATGTTATGTACATGTGTATAAATATACATTGTATATCCACATATATATGTATATATACGTAGAAAAAGGATTAGAAGGATATTCACCAAACTAATCAATGTTTCTTTCATAGATGAGAGTGGTTGAGAGAGAAGCTTCCTCATTTTCCTATAAAAAAATCCTAATGGTCATTCTGTACTGAGAATTACTCATATATTACTTATCAAATAAAAATAAACCAATAAATTAATTAAAAATTAAGTTCTCTGTGTATTTATATTATTTTATCATTTGCTTCAGGTCTGTTTCTCCTAACTTTTTTTCTTAGCATATCATTAATATATATTTAGAGTTAAAAGTACTATAAGAAAAATTTTAAAGTACATTAACAAAGGACAAAAATCTCCAATAACCTCACCACTCAGATAAGCACTATTAACATTTTGGTAAAGGAAAGAAAGGAAGGCAAAAGAGTGCTGTGCGTACATCATATATAGAACCAAATTAACATGCTATATATTTTTTTTCTTTTTTTTTTCATTTAGCACTCTACTGAGAGCTTTCCCCCATGTCATTACTTATCCTTCAGAAACATGATACTTTGTGAAAGTATGACATTCCAGCAGATGGATGTACCTACTAGATTTTTAGGGTGTTTTCAACTTTCTCATTATTAGATATAAGGCAGCAATAGTTACCCTCTGAATATATTTGTCAGTAATTCTGATTATCTCCTTATGAAGATTATGACATATCTACACATGGATTTGCTGGAGGAAAGGTTGCAAACTCTTAACACCTCTGAATATATCGCCAAGGTTGCACCAATTTATATGCCCACCACCAGGATATAAAAACTAATTGCATCTTACATATGTTATCACTTCTTATTACTATTTCTTAACCTTACAAATCTAATGGCAGGGGGAGTTGTTAAATTATTTTTCAATTTGCATTTTTTCTAAATGCATATGTTTGCTTACCAGCAAGACATATTTTGACATTCTTTTTAGATTTTCCCTAGATTTTCCATTGGGTATTTATCCTTTTTTTATTACTTTATGGCAGGGTATGTGTGCATGTGTGCGTGTACTGAGTAATGATTTATACACACAGATACACTGATTTATATGGATACACACACATATATTTAAGATATTCTATAACTGTTGTGTATGTTACAAATATTTTTCTTGAGATCTACCTCCATTTTATTCATATATCTTTAAGCAAAATAACACATTTCTTTAAATCTTCCCTTTATGGTTTCTTCCTTTGATTTTACGCTCATGCTTCCCTGCCTATCATATTCATTTTTTGAGAAATTCATTTTCCAGTGTATCTTGGGTTATTGGGAGGCTTAGAAGGAGATATGATAAGCGCAAGAAAATTCTATTTTCAGGGAGAGTTCACTAAATATATTTTATTCCAAATAAAACTCATGAATATAAATAAAATAAATGAACAGAATATGAGAAGCTGTCATAAAACTTTCTAGAAGCAATAAATCAATGTTCAGTTTCTCTCTATTGCTTCTGGAAGAAGTCAACAAGTGATAAATTGATATCCTACTAATCAAATTAGAGTTCGCTGGAGGTATAAATAGAATCTGCCAGTCACACGTCACAGCCAGAGGCAGGACCACTCACCTTGAGGCAAAGTCATCAGGAACTCAGACTAAGTGATCACCCATAACCCCTAAAGCAAGAACCACCTACCGATTTTGTCAAACCAGAAGACATACTGTACTACATGGGCATAATTTCTTCAATGTGACTAAGAAAAATATTCACAAAGTTCATCTGCTTCTTCCAAACAAAACCTCAGCCAAGACCAGTTAGATAAACCCTTTCTTATTTTTTTTTAAGTTTTCCTGCCTTTGATTTTTGTCAACTTTTTATGATGAAAAATTTCAAATACATAAAAAAAGCAGACAGAAGGGTAGAATGAGCTTCCTCCAACTCAATATCCTTATTATTCAAATTTAACAATTATCAGCTCATGGCCGATCTTGCTTTATCTACTCTTCCCTTCCCACCACTACTGCCACCATCCAGATTATTCTGAAACAACTCCCAAGCATCCTATATTTCCTCTGTAAAGATTTCAGTATGTGGTAAGGTCTTTTAAAGATATTACTTCCATTTAGTGACTGTAAAACTGCTACGTTCCTATTTAAATCATAAGTTGCTGCCACATTTGCCAAGAAGCCCTGGGGTTCAATCTTCACATTCTTGTTCCTTTTGTGTTGCTTATTCCTGTGCAATCTGGCTGCTCCACTAGATTTGTTCATGCTAAGGATGAGGACCTTCCAGTAGGCCTGGAAATTTCGAGGGCACATGTCAGTACTTACTTGATCTTCCTCCACATTTAACCCTACCATGCCCTCCTACTGGAAGCTTTTTTCTCCTTCCAGGACAAGACTGTCTCTAATGATTCTTTTGCCCTGGTACTCTCTCATTCTCTCTCTCTCTCTCCCCCTCTTTCTCTCTCTCCAGGTCTCTATTTGCCTCTCTCTCCCTCCTTTCTTCCCTGACTTTTTCCTTCAGAGACGTCTGTGATGGAAAAGATGTCACGATATTTAGGAAGCAAAAATAAGCAAAGGAGGCTCCTAAGCTCTCCCTGTCCTTTGATATTGGATCGGTCCCAGCTCATGACTGTGACCTCGAGGCTTTTCAAACATTTCTGCAGCTCCGCACTGCCACCCATCAGCGTCGAGCCATAAACTGCCAATCCAGCAAGGCCAATTTCTTCTCAGCTTAAAAACAAAAATGTTTAAAGCACTTTTTTCTCTCCTTTTTCATGGCCTTCACAAATATTTTTTTCAAAGGCTGAAATATGCATCTGTTACAACTGTATGAGACTGAAGCGGACTACTTTTTATTTGAACAGGAAATGAAATACATCAAGCAGGGACATTTAGAAAATCAGTTTTACCTCATCAAAGACCTTGGAAACAACATGCTTGTCCAGAACGGGAGCACAGGTGAGGCTGTGAGGGACTGATGTCACCGACAAGGCATCCAGGAGGGTGAGTTTCTTGGCAACCAAGCCGTGTGTCCTGAGCCAGTTTGCTGAAGATGTGCTTGAGGAACTAAGAACATGAGACTGTGACATTCTACAGCTTATAAGAAACATAAACATAACAAAACTGTCATAGTACAATTAAAGTACTCACTCTTGCTCAGAAACCTGGCCTCCCTCTTGAGTGAGTCTTTCTGATGATTTGTCACCTGAGTGCTCACTTGTCAGAAGGATGCTCATTCCTGGGAAGGGGAAATGTCAGTTGTATGATTTCCTCAAACATGGGATTGTATCAAAATACAAAGGGGTCACAGTCATCTCTGAGTTCAGTTGTGACTGGGGGCTAGTAAATGGACTGCACTGCAGAGAACACCAATTTGTCACTGTGCATTCTCAGGTAAGGCTCACTTGCAGCTGACACTGAAGAGCAGTGCAAGGTAAATATGGTGCCATCGTTGTTTTGCTACCTATCTCACCCAACAGCCACTGAGATCCCTCTGTGGAAGGAGACATGCTACTTCTCTCATTCTCCAGAAAATACAGTTTTTCCATGTTAAACAAGAATACCACTAACCAGTGATTGTTCAAAGTTGCCCTCATTAGACTCGCCCAATTATAAAGGAGAACCTTGATCAACATTTTAGTTTCAGATAATTGTTTTGTGCTTCCTCCACTCTACATGGAAAACCAAATCCCTATTGTGCCCTGTAGTTCACAATGTCAAATTAATATTTGGGGTTTTTAATATATGCTTATATAAACTTGGATTTATACAGGCAAAGGAATAGGGAGTTGAATAAGCATCATCTAGAAGGAGGGGTGTTGGGAATGAGTTAGTTAAATGTCTAAGAAATCATATCCTAATAATCATATGATAAGCCCTTTAAGGATCTGCACAGATCAAACTTAGAAAATATGATAGTTAATTGAAATTGAGGAAAAGCCACCACCCTGATCGGCACTAAAGAACACAGGGCCTGTTACTATGACTGAGTAACAATAGGTGTAAATTTCTCTCAGGTGCTCTCTACTACCTAGAAGATTGTATATGTGTGTGGGTTTAGCTGGGACTTTTTGTTTATCAGCTACTTGAAATATAAGGAAAAGGGCCATGAGAATTAAGATTTTAGAAATTTGCTATTTTTACAAATAATGATTTTATCAATAGCAGTAACAACTGAGTGGAAAAGTCGTATTTTCCTCACATTTAGCTCTCAAAACCCTGACAATATGGACCAAAAAGGGGCTTATCAAGTGGTGCACCTGTGAATGAAGGGAAGAAAATAAACCATGAAATATTAGATTTTCAAATTCAAACTGCAGTGCGACAGCAGGCATTACCACCAGCACACTAGTTATATGAGCCACTGGTGTGTTAAACACCCTGACACAGTAAGTGCCAGTCCCGCCCTAGGAAAATCCAGCTCTTTAGAGCAGGCATTCCTGATTTACAAGGGAGTCTGCTGAATAGGAAGCAGTCCGCACCCACCTAAAAATGAGAGTTTCCCCCCTCACGTCTCCAAATGGAGCACTTTGAGCAGCAGACACACAAGGCGAAGGGAGCCCAGCCTTCCCTAACATGGGGCCCTTCTCTGGCTTGCCTCTGTCACTTGGAGTGTCCCGGCGGCTGGAAGTGGAAAGGCCGTCCTTCCTCTCACTGCAGTCTGTGCTCTTAAGGGTGGACATCTGGCTTCTGAGCAGGCTGGTTCTGGTGGATTCTGTTGGGATCACCAAGAGAGGGGTTAAAGGAGTTTGGGATGCAAGGAAATACTTTATTAGATAAACTATTAAGTAGCAACTATTCCCCTGGATTTTTAAAATAATACAGCTTCAGTTTCCCAAACATCAGAGGACAGTGCTGCTAGCGACTGAATGCTGTGGCAATGGTTTCTCCCACTTACCTGAGTTCAAGCTCTGCCCTTCTTGGAGAGAGATGTGCTTCTGAGCTCATTCAGGTAGCTGGCAGAAGTCACTTCCCTGCAATTGTAGGACTAGGTCCCCATTTCTTTGCTGGCTATCAGCAAGGGGGCCTCCTTAAGCACACACATTCCTACTCACATGGACCCCTCGTCTTCAAGCCAGCATGGGATACAGAGAGCCCCTTGTGGTTCATCTCTCTGACTTTCTTCACCACCAGTTGGAAAAAGCCCCTGCTTTTAAGGACTTATGTGAATACAGGGGCTCTTATAGATAATCCTGGCTTACAGTCAGTATAACATAAGAATCCTGGGAGTCACGCCTCATCATATGCACAGGTTGCAGAGTTTAGAATGGGCCACCATTGGTAGGCCATTTTAGAAACTATGCATTCCACAGTTGCTGTCCAGACCTTTGTTTGTATTATTTTCTACCCTCTTTTGGGTCTCTTCAACTAGCAAGTAGGCACTTATCAAATATGGACATTTAATCTGTGTGCTTTAGAGGATAATGAGCCTGCACTAAGATATCTTGATTGCTTTTCATATGTGATTATGGAAACCACACTAATTATAAATGTGTCCCATACCTCACAATTTAGAGACACAAGTACCAAAGCCTTACAGAGTGTTCATGAATAAAATGTGTCCTTGTAACAAGAAAAAACTTAACCTCTCCTACAAGAAATTAGGTAATTAGAGGAAAGATCAGCTAATAATCTGAATATTGCAAAACTGGGTCATGTTCACGGGTCATGTCCTATTCATAGGTTAGATGAATAACACCATAGAGATGTCAGTTGTACCCAAATTAATCTACAGGTTTAATGAAATTCCTACCAAAGTCCCAAAAGGCTTTAAAAAAAACCCACAACCACGCTTTAAAATTTAAATGGAAATTTCAGGCCCTAATATAGCTAAAATAATTTTGCAAATGAAAAATGAGGTTAGGGAATCACCATGCCTGATATTGAAGATTAGCATGTAGCTACATTAATGAAGACATTATGCTATTGATAGAAAGATACAAAGACCAATGGAACAGAATATAAAACCTACATTTAACCCACACAGATATGCCCAGCTGATTTTTGACAAAGGCACAAAATTAATTCAATGGAATAAGTATAACTTTTTCAACAAATAGTGCTAGAACAACATCTATAGGTAAAGAAATAAAAAACTTGATTTAAATCTCACACTTTATATAAAAATTAACTCAGATGGATCATGGACTTAAATGTAAAACATAAAAGTATATATCTTTTAAATCTATAAACTATAAAACTTCTAGGAAAAATCATAAAATCTTCAGAAATAAGGGCTAAGGAAAGAGTTCTTAGACACTAAAGGCATAATCCATAAAAGGAAAGACTGATAAACCATATCTCATCAAAATTAAAAGCGTTTGCTTGGTGAGAGACTCTATTAAGAGAATGATAAGACAAGCTGCAGACTGGGAGAAGATATTTGCAAGTTACATACTCAACAAAGGCCTAGTATCTAGAATATATGAAGAACTCTCAAAACTTACCAATAAAAAAAACAGTGATCTGTGTAGAAAATTGGCAAGACACATTCAAAGACATTACAATGAAGAGGATATACAAATTGCAAACATACATAGGAAAAGATGTTCAACAGCATTAATCATTAGGGAAATGCAAGTAAAAACCACCATGAGATATTACACAGTTATGAGAACAACCAAAATAAAAAATAGTGATAACACCAAGTGCTGGTGAGAATGTGGAGAAACCATATCACTCATTCATTGCTCATGGTAATGTGAAATGACACAACCATTCTGGGAAATAGTTTGGCAGTTTCTTATAAAACTAAGCATTCAATTACCATATGACCCAGAATTTATCTTGAAGAAATAAAAACATGTTCCTATAAAATTTGAACATGAATGTTTATAATTATTTTATTTGTAACAGCCAAAAACTGGAAACAACTCAGATGTCCTTCAGCAGATGAAAGGTTAAACCAATGCAGGTACATCCACATAATGGAATAGTATTCAGTAATAAAAAGGAACAAACTAATGATACACATAAAATGTGGATGAATCTCCAGGAAATATACTGAGTGAGAAAAATCAATCCCAAAAGGTTAGACACTGTAGGATTCCAATTTATAAGACACCTGAAATTACAACAATTTAGAAATAGAGTATTTTGTAGTTTCCAAGGGTTAGGGAAGAGTATGGGAGGGAGGTGAGTGTAGTTATAAAAGAACTATATCCAGGAATCTTTGTTGTGATGGAAATGTTCTGCATCTTGACTGTGGTGGTGGAAACATGAAACTACATGTAATAAAATCATGCAGAACACACATGCACACACACACACACACAAACACACATGAACAGAAGTAAAGTGAGGCAACCTGAATGAGATCATGGATCATATCAATGTCAATACCCTGATTGTGATATTTTACTGTTTTCTTTTTTTTGCAAGATGTCACTGTTGGGGGAAAATGGGTAAAAGGTAGGTATACAGGGTCTCTCTATGTTACTTCTTATAATTGCATGTGAATGTACAATTATCTCAATAAAATTTTCAATTGAAAAAACACAGGTTTACAATCTTAAAATTTGTATGGAACCACAAAAGATCCCAAATAGCCAAAGCAATCTTGAGAAAAAGAACAAAGCTGGAGGCATTATGTTCCCCAATTTCAAGCTATATTGCAAAACTACAGTAATCAAAACAGTATGGTATTGTCATAAAAACAGAAACACAGGTCAGTGTAATGGAATAGAATGTCCAAAAATAAATCCACACAATTATAGTTAATTAATTTACAATCAAGGCACCAAGAATATCCAATGGGGAAAAGACAGTCTCTTCAATAAATAATATTAGGAAAACTGGACAGACACATACAAAAGAATGAAACTGTACCACTGTCTTATACCATAAACAAATATTAACTCAAAATGGATTAAAGACTTGAATGTAAGACCTGAAACCATAAAAAGAAGATGCAGTAAGCTTCCTGACATTGGTCTTAGTGATTTTTTAAATCTGACTCCAAAAATAAAGGCAACAAAAGCAAAAATAAACAAGCAATAGTTACATCAGACAAAAAGCTTCTATACAGTAAAGAAAACCCCAACATAATGAAAAGGCAACCTAGGGAATGGGGAAAAATGTTTCAAATAATATCTAATAAGGAGCCATAAACCAAAATATATGAAGAACTCATATAACTCAACAGCCAAAAAAAAAATCCAATTAAAAATGGGAAGATCTGAATAGACATTTTCCAAAGACATACACGTCAACAGGTACATGAAAAGATGCTCAACATCACAAATCATCAGGGCAATGCAAATCAAAACCATAATGAGATATTGCCTTATAGCTGTTAGAATGTCTATTACCAGTAAGATAAAAAATAACAAGTGTTGGAGAGGATGTGGAGAACTCTTGCATTGTTGGTGGAAATGTAAATTTGTGCAGCCATATCAAAAAGAGTACAAAGATTCCTCAAAAAGTTAATAATGGAACTATCATATGATACATCAATTACATTTTTGGGTATTTATCCAAAGAAAATGAAAACACTCATTTGAAAAGATCTATGCACCCCTCCCCATATTCATAGCACATTGTTTACAATAGCCAAGACATGGAAGTAACTTAAGTGTCCATCAGTGTATGAATGGATAAAGAAACTGAATAGATAAACAATGGAATACTATTCAGCCATGAAAAAGAATGAAACCTTGCTATTTGCAACAATGGAGATGTACCTTGAAGGCATTATGCTAAGTGAAATAGGTCAGACAGAGAAAGACAGATACTGTATGATCTTATTTATATGTAGAATCTAAAAAAAACCCAAAAATACCAAGCTCATATATACAGAGAACAGACTGGTTGTTGTCAGAGTTGGAGGGAGGAAGGGTGGGCAAAATGTGTAAAGGAGGTCAAAAGTGACAAACTTCCAGTTATAAAATAAATAAGTCATAGGATATAATATACAGTGTGGTGACATTTCATACTTGAAAGTTGCTCAAAGAGTGGATCTTACAAGTCGTCATCACAAGAAAAAAATGTTTTTGTAACTATGTGAGGTGATTGATGTTAACCGGACTTATGGTGATCATTTCACAATATAAACAAATATCAAATCATTATCTTGCATACCTGAAAATAAAGTAATGTTATAGATAAATTATACCTCAATAAAAAAACCCCACAGGTTTATGCTTCTTTTAGAATATTATGTGGGTTTAGTTTTATCTTACCTTTTTGCACTGAAGAAAAACCAATAATGAGATTCAAACCATTTTGTTTACTGATACCTGCATGGAGGACTTTCTTTCTCTGAATCTTTTGATTTGAAAGATTCCCTGGTATTTTCGACAGATTTAGGGATGACGTTCGTGTAGATTCGATATCAGAGTTAGATTTTGCACATTTTTCTGGGGTTGAAATCATAGAACAGAGTTCTTTTTGATACCTGTTTTAATTTAAATAAAAAGTAGACAAAAAGAACAACAACAAAAAAAAGAGAGAGAGAAACACAAAATTTCCATCAAGAAGGCAGAGCTAGATCAATACAATCATGTTGAATGCTGCAAACTTCAAGAAGTGAGACTCCCCTGTTTTGTTAATGTAAAAATAGTCCTTTATTTCTTCCCCACGCAGAAGAATGGACAAGCACCCAGGCCTGGAGTTATCAGATATGGCTCACATCATATATCTGTTCCTTCCTGGCTGTGTGACTTGGTGAAGTCCCTCAATCTTCTGTAAACCTTGTCACTTTCCTCCTCTATAAACTCTACAAACTTCAGCTGAATACAGACTGGATGGGGTTGAAGACAGAGAAGGAAAACCCTTGCTTGCCTTGGACTCCCTGTGCCAGCCCCAGATTGCAGGAAACCACCCCGGTGACAATCTGGGACCAGGAGGGACTCCAGAAATGCCTGAGTATTTTCCCAGACATATCTTCTCTTACACTCTGAACACAGCAGCCACAGAAAGGCAAGTTTCCAGAACAATCTCCTGCTCCAACACTGGAAAGCATCTCCTCTCTCCTTTACCCCACCTCTCCCCAGGCCTAGCTCCTGGAACACCCATCCAGCATGCCATAATCTTTTCGGTCTGTATTCCCCATCACACCGTACATCCCATGATGGAAGGGAACAGCTTACATTCATCTGTGCATCCCGATTTGCCTGGTGCATGATTTATGCTCAATCAATGTTTGATAAAAGAAGGGAGAGGAGAGTTAGGGACTGTAACACTTTTTCATCCGGCAGAAAACTAGAACAAAAAGTTTGTTTTAAACTGTGGCTTAAGTCAGTGAATTAACTTTTCCTAATATTGCCTTAAGGAAGTATAGAATCATTGCATCTGTGGAATGAGGTATTGCATTTTATTCTTTATATGAACCCAGAGCTCTTCTTACATGTCAGGCATGCTGTCATTTAATCCATCCAACTCTATAGCTAACATGTTATAGATAAGGAAATTTAGGTTCAGCAAGGTTAAGTAACATGGTGGGAAGCCTGGATTAAAACATTTCTTTACATGACTCTAGAGGCTGCCCCATCCAGACCCTAAGAAGAAATATAAAAAAAACAAGAAAGCATCTAATCAACTACTCGGTCAACTGACCAAGCGATAGGGGGTCTTTTTGTCCTGAGATTTAGTTTGATTAAACAAAGGGAAGAAGACAAGTTGAGGTATTGGATGAAAGTACAGAGAAGATAATTTATACTGAAATTCTGCCATTTATTTGATTCTTAGTTGATTTGTGAAAATTCTCTGAATTAGATCTGAGCTTTCCCAAATACTTAAAAAATGTTGTAAAATCTCATTATAAGATTTTTTAAATCTTTTTACTAACTCCATGTGCATGCCCTGCATGCAGCCCATATCAATGTTTAATTTGCTAATAGGAAGACAGTGAAGTTTGAGAAAGAAGAAATTCTGATTAATTAATGTATTTTCAACTTCTTTCCATTTTGCTATCACTCTTAAATAAAAAGGCATCCTCCTGAAAGGGCATTTATATGAAGCTACGATACCTGAATATCTATACAATGTTAAATTATTTTAATAAGATTTAACACACTTTCTGAGTGTTGGGAGTTTAGATTTTTGTTTTAAAATTACTAGAGACATATTAGTCTACAGGTGGGGAAATCAGAATGTAGGTTTCAAAGATGAGGAAACTGAGACCCAGAGGAATGGACAGGTGGGGAAAGAAGTCAAGGATTCATCAAGGTCACGGAGGGTGACGTCTGGACCCTGGTTCTCCTCATCCCTCAGTCAGATCCCCTCCACTGCACAGTGCTCCTGCTCCGCTCTGCCACGGCCCGGACTGGGTGGGGTGGGCAGGGGGTGCCTCTGCACACTGGATGGAGATGAAACGTAACCCTGCTCTGAAGTGCCACACAGGGATTTCAGAACTTTCATAAAAACGTAAATACATGGCCTCTTTAAGCCAATCTGAGAGCAGAGCCTGAGAGGACCCCAGTAATGGGAATACGGGCAATACCGCACACTCACTTATTATCTCCTTGCTTCTCTCCATTGTACCACCAGTCCATGATCAAGGACTCTGAATAAAGGTTTTGCACCTTCTCCAGGTCATTGTGCCCCTGCTCCATTTCCTTAATTAAAAGAGTGAGATCTTCATTCTACCCAAATAAGAAGGGAATACATTAAGATATTTTAAATTTCAAGCATTTCTAACAGAAAACCAACTGTATCAGGAAAAGAAGAATCTAAAGAATTTCATGTAGCTATATTATTCCATTTTAAACAGCTGTATTGAGGTATAATTCACACACAATAAACTGAAGTATGTGAAGTGTAGCATTTGAATAGTTTGATCATCACAACTATGAAATTACCACTGCAATCAAGATAATAAACATATTCATTACCCTGAAAAGTTTCCTTATGCTCCATTATAAATCTACCCTTTCCCCTATTCCAAACCTCCTCTCCCCCATTACCAAGCAACTACTCACTACTTTGTCACTATACATTAGTTTCAATTTTCTAGAATTTTATAAAAATATAATCAACAGTATGTACTTTGTCTAGCTTCCTTCAGTCATATAACTATTTTGAGATTCACCCATATTGTAGCATGAATCAATAGTTCACTTTTTATTGCCCAGTAGTAGTATACTGTATTCTGAATATCAAAATTTAGTCACCTGTTGGACACTTGAGTTGTTCAAAGAGCTGGGCTATTACAAAGTTATGAACAATTATGTACAAGTCTTTGTATGGACATGTGCCTTCATGTCTCTTGGGAAAATTATCTAGGAGTACAATGGCTGGATCATATGGTTGGTGATGTGAAACTTTTAAAGAAACTACCAAACTGTTTTCCATATTGATTGTGCTAATTTACTTCCCACTAATGTAGGAGTTTAAACTGCTAATATAATGTAGTACCAGTTCCTTCACATCCTTGTAAACATTTGGTATTGTCAGTTGTTTTAATTTTAGCCATTCTAACTGCTATAAAGTGGTATCTCATCATTGTTTTAATTTGTATTTCCCTAATGACTAATGATGTTAAGCATATTTTCACATTATTTGCCATGCATATATCTTCTTTGGAGAAGTATCTATTCAAATCTTTGGTTCATTTTTTTAAGTTTCCTCATCATTGAGTCTTAAGAGATCTTTATATATTCTGGATACAAGTCCTTTGTTAAAAATACAATTTGAAAGTATTTTTCCCCCATCTATAACTCATCTTTTCATTATCTTATCATTGTCTTCTAAAGAGAAACTTCCCATTTTTTTTTTACCAATGATTAATGACAAACTGATTTAATAAATTATGGTGCATCCATTCGATGTATGAACTTGGAAAGGTGTAGAAGACATACTGTTAAGTGAAAATAAGCAAGTGGTAGAATAATATAAAGAACATATCACGTTTTTGTAAAAAGCAAAATGAAACTCTAAATAGATAATTCTTTGTTTGCATAAGCATAGGAAAAGTATGGAATGATACACAATATGCTAATAGCAGTTATGTAGAGAGGAGGAAGAAAGGATTTAAAATCTTTCTGTAATTCAAATTGTTTAAATTGTTACAATGAGTGTGTATCATACTTTTTTTTTTTTGAGGGCATCTCTCATATTTATTGATCAAATGGTTGTTAACAACAATAAAATTCTGTATAGAGGGGTCAATGCTCAATGCACAATCATTAATTCATCTGAAGCCTAATTCTCGTCAGTCTCCAATCTTCTGAAGCATAACGAGCAAGTTCCTACATGGTGAACGAATTCTTACATAGTGAATAAATTCTTACATGGTGAACAGTACAAAGGCAGTCATCACAGAAACTTTCGGTTTTGATAATGCATTATGAACTATAAACAATCAGGTCAAATATGAATATTCGTTTGATTTTTATACTTGATTTATATGTGGATCCCACATTTCTCCTTTTATTATTATTATTATTTTTATTTTTAATAAAAAGCTAAAGTGGTAGGTAGATGCAAGATAAAGGTAGAAAACATAGTTTAGTGCTGTAAGAGAGCAAATGTAGATGATCAGGTGTGTGCCTATGGACTAAGTATTAATCCAAGCTAAACAAGGGCAGCAAAACATCCACGGATGCAGAAGATTTCTCTCAAAACAGGGGGGGTGAGGTTCTGAGCCTCACCTCTGTTGATCCCCAATTTCTCACCTGATGGCCCCCCTGCGACTGTGCCTGTCTTAGGTTGTTCCTCCCTTGAGGAATCTTACCCGTCTCTGGCTAACCAGTCATCTTCCGGGGCCATACAGGGAAATGTAAAGTTGGTAAGTGAGAGAGAAGCCATATTGTTTGCAAAGGTTAGCTTTTTACTTCTTTGCAGATTTATGCCCTGTGGCTTCTATGCCCAGCACTTGTCTCGAGGTATCTTTACCACCTGGAGGAATTATGATACTCGGTAAATTCGATATGAGGCACGAATTCTATTTAAGGGTTGTAATTAGGAAGGAAGAAGAAAAGCTATAGAGGTAGCATATGGAAGAAAACATGGGAGGATTGATTATTTCTTTGACATATCTTCTTGTAGAGTACCTTAAGCATGTATAGGTTTTAAACTACTAACGAACTTGCACACACATATTAACATAATAGGAATATGGTGACATAAACAATGAAAATCTATAATTACCAGCCATCTCCAGTGGAGCCAAGAAAACCAGTTAGGCACCCTAGGCATTTGTGAAAATTTGTCTATGATATGATGGATATTGTCCAACTGTACTTGAACAGTCTGAGAGAAATCAGACAAATTAAAGCAGCCCATTTCTGGGATCTGTTCACATCCCATATGTTCTTTTAACCGTAGATAGTCTATAGTCATAAGATTTTGGAGTGCTACAACTTGCACCCCTCCCAACTCCTGGTTGAGTTCCAACAGTACAGATCCGGTCAAATTCGTTGTCTCACTGTATGCACATGCCAGCATAGACATCTCCCTCTTCATTTCAATGGCAAGTCCAGGAAATGGTGGGGTGGATGCAGCCACAACCGCAGCATCATCTGGATCCCTGTGGAGGCTTTTTGATGATCATCCCCCAGCACAAGTCCTCCAGAGAGTGCTGATGCCAGAAGCTCCTCCTCATATCATATCTTAGTTCATTTTCTGGGTATCCAAGCTAGGCCTTGATCTTCTGCATAGAAACAAACAGACCCTTTGCCCACACTTTGACATGCCCTCTATACCACTGTGCAGAACTCAATGGAGGTCAGCACAGAGGAACTGCTTTTTTTTTTTATTATTAAGAGAAAGGAATATGATCAGAAAAGAGTACCTCCATAGCTGATCATCTGACACCCTTTAAGTGATCAACATTAAGGATATTTAAAGCATGTGTTGATCTTTGATTTACCAATAGTTTTATTCCATCAAGGAGTAATCCCCCCTTCTTCCTTCCTTCCTTCCTTCCTTCCCTCCTTCCTTCCTTCCTTCCTCCCTCCCTCCCTCCCTCCCTCCTTCCTTCCTTCCTTCTTTCTTTCTTTCTTTCTTTTTTTAATCTTTAATCTACACTTACATGAAGAATACTATGTTTACTATGCTCTCCCCTATATCAGGTCCCCCCTAAAAACTACATTACGGTTAATGTCTATCAGCTTAGCAAAATGTTGTAGAATCACTACTTGTCCTCTCTGTGTTGTACAGCCCACTCTCCCCTTTCTCCCTCCACCCCCATGCATGCTAATCTTAATACTCCCCTTTCTCTTCCCCCCACCTTATCCCTCCCTGCCCACCCATCCTCCCCAGTTCCTTTCCCATTGGTACCTGTTAGTCCATTTTTGGGTTCTGCAATTCCGCTGCTGTTTTGTTCCTTCAGTTTTTCCTTTGTTCTTATACTCCTCAGATGAGTGAAATCATTTGGTATTTCTTTCTCCGCTTGGCTTATTTCACTGAGCATAATACTCTCCAGCTCCATGCATGTTGCTGCAAATGGTTGGATTTTTCCACTTCTTATGGCTGAGTAGTATTCCATTGTGTATATGTACCACATCTTCTTTATCCATTCATCTACCGATGGACATTTAGGTTGCTTCCAATTCTTGGCTATTGTAAATAGTGCTGCGATAAACATAGGGGTGCATCTGTCTTTCTCAAACTTGATTGCTGCGTTCTTAGGGTAAATTCCTAGGAGTGGAATTCCTGGGTCAAATGGTAGGTCTGTTTTGAGCATTTTGATAAACCTCCAAACTGCTTTACACAATGGATGAACTAATTTACATTCCCACCAGCAGTGTAGGAGGGTTCCCCTTTCTCCACAGCCTCGCCAACATTAGTTGTTGTTTGTCTTTTGGATGGCAGCCATCCTTACTGCTGTGAGGTGATACCTCATTGTAGTTTTAATTTGCATTTCTCTGATAATTAGCGATGTGGAGCATCTTTTCATGTGTCTCTTGGCCATCTGTATTTCTTTTTTAGAGAACTGTCTGTTCAGTTCCTCTGCCCATTTTTTAATTGGGTTATTTGTTTTTTGTTTGTTGAGGTGTGTGAGCTCTTTATATATTCTGGATGTCAAGCCTTTATCGGATGTGTCATTTTCAAATATATTCTCCCATACTGTAGGGTTCCTTTTTGTTCTATTGATGGTGTCTTTCGCTGTACAGAAGCTTTTCAGCTTAATGTAGTCCCACTTGCTCATTTTTGCTGTTGTTTTCCTTGCCCGGGGAGATATGTTCAAGAAGAGGTCACTCATGTTTATGTCTAAGAGGTTTTTGCCTATGTTTTTTTCCAAGAGTTTAATGGTTTCATGACTTACATTCAGGTCTTTGACACATTTTGAGTTTACCTTTGTATATGGGGTTAGACAATGGTCCAGTTTCATTCTCCTACATGTAGCTGTCCAGTTTTGCCAGCACCATCTGTTGAAGAGACTGTCATTTTGCCATTGTATGTCCATGGCTCCTTTATCAAATATTAACTGACCATATATGTTTGGGTTAATTTCTGGAGTCTCTAATCTGTTCCACTTGTCTGTGGCTCTGTTCTTGTGCCAGTACCAAATTGTCTTGATTACTATGGCTTTGTAGTAGAGCTTGAAGTTGGGGAGTGAGATCCCCCCTACTTTATTCTTCTTTTTCAGGATTGCTTTGGCTATTCAGGGTCTTTGGTGTTTCCATATGAATTTTTGAATTATTTGTTCCAATTCATTGAAGAATGTTGCTGGTAATTTGAGAGGGATTGCATCAAATCTGTATATTACTTTGGGCAGGATGGCCATTTTGACGATATTAATTCTTCCTAGCCATGAGCATGGGATGAGTTTCCATTTATTAGTGTCCCCTTTAATTTCTCTTAAGAGTGACTTGTAGTTTTCAGAGTATAAGTCTTTCACTTCTTTGGTTAGGTTTATTCCTAGGTATTTTATTCTTTTTGATGCAATGGTGAATGGAATTGTTTTCCTGATTTCTCTTTCTATTGATTCATTGTTAGTGTATAGGAAAGCTACAGATTTCTGTGTGTTAATTTTGTATCCTGCAACTTCGCTGTATTCTGATATCAGTTCTAGTAGTTTTGGAGTGGAGTCTTTAGGGTTTTTTATGTACAGTATCATATCATCTGCAAATAGTGACAGTTTAACTTCTTCTTTACCAATATGGATTCCTTGTATTTCTTTGTTTTGTCTGATTGCCGTGGCTAGGACCTCCAGTACTATGTTAAATAACAGTGGGGAGAGTGGGCATCCCTGTCTGGTTCCCGATCTCAGAGGAAATGCTTTCAGCTTCTTGCTGTTCAGTATAATGCTGGCTGTGGGTTTATCATATATGGCCTTTATTATGTTGAGGTACTTGCCCTCTATTCCCATTTTGCTGAGAGTTTTTATCATGAATGGATGTTGAATTTTGTCAAATGCTTTTTCAGCATCTATGGAGATGACCATGTGGTTTTTGTTGTTCTTTTTGTTGATGTGGTGGATGATGTTGATGGATTTTCGAATGTTGTACCATCCTTGCATCCCTGGGATGAATCCCACTTGGTCATGGTGTATGATCCTTTTGATATACTGTTGAATTCTGTTTGCTAATATTTTATTGAGTATTTTTGCATCTACATTCATCAGGGATATTGGTCTGTAGTTTTCTTTTTTGGTGGGGTCTTTGCCTGGTTTTGGTATTAGGGTGATGTTGGCTTCATAGAATGAGTTTGGGAGTATTCCCTCTTCTTCTATTTTTTGGAACACTTTAAGGAGAATGGTTATTATGTCTTCTCTGTGTGTCTGATAAAATTCCAAGGTAAATCCGTCCGGCCCCGGGGTATTGTTCTTGGGTAGTTTTTTGATTACTGTTTCCATTTCTTTGCTTGTAATTGGTTTGTTTAACTTTTGTGTTTCTTCCTTGGTCAGTCTTGGGAAGTTGTATTTTTCTAGGAAGTTGTCCATTTCTTCTAGGTTTTCCAGCTTGTTGGCATATAGGTTTTCATAGTAGTCTTTAATAATTCTTTGTATTTCTGTGGAGTCTGTCGTGATTTTTCCATTCTCATTTCTGATTATGTTGATTTGTGTTGATTCTCTTTTTCTCTTAATAAGTTTGGCTAGAGGCTTGTCTATTTTGTTTATTTTCTCAAAGAACCAGCTCTTGGTTTCGTTGATTTTTGCTATTGTTTTATTCTTCTCAATTTTGTTTATTTCTTCTCTGATCTTTATTATGTTCCTCCTTCTGCTGACTTTAGGCCTCATTTGTTCTTCTTTTTCCAGTTTCAATAATTGTGATGTTAGACTATTCATTTGGGATTGTTCTTCCTTCTTCAAGTGTGCCTGGATTGTTATATACTTTCCTCTTAAGACTGCTTTCACTGCGTCCCACAGAAGTTGGGGCTTAGTGTTGTTGTTGTCATTTGTTTCTATATATTCCTTGATCTCTATTTTGATTTTTTCATTGATCCATTGATTATTTAGTAGCATGTTGTTAAGCCTCCATGTGTTTGTGAGCCTTTTTGCTTTCTTTGTAGAATTTATTTCTAGTTTTATACCTTTGTGGTCTGAAAAATTGGTTGGTAGAATTTCAATATTCTGGAATTTACTGAGGCTCTTTTTGTGAGCTAGTATGTGGTCTATTCTGGAGAATGTGTCATGTGCACTTGAGAAGAATGTATGTCCTGTTGCTTTTGGATGTAGAGTTCTATAGATATCTATTAGGTCCATCTGTTCTAGTGTGTTGTTCAGTGCCTGTGTGTCCTTACTTATTTTCTGCCCGGTGTATCTATCCTTTGGGGTGAGTGGTGTGTTGATGTCTCCTAAAATGAATGCATTGCAGTCTATTTCTCTCTTTAGTTCTGTTAGTATTTGCTTCACATATGCTGGTGCTCCTGTATTGGGTGCATATATATTTAGAATGGTTATATCCTCTTGTTGGACTGAGCCCTTTATCATTATGTAGTGTCCTTCTTTATCTCTTGTTACTTTCTTTGTTTTGAAGTCCATTTTGTCTGATATTAGTACTGCAACCCCTGCTTTCTTCTCACTGTTGTTTGCCTGAAATATGTTTTTCCATCCCTTGACTTTTAGTCTGTGCTTGTCTTTGGGTTTAAGGTGAGTTTCTTGTAAGCAGCATATAGATGGGTCTTGCTTTTTTATCCATTCTATTACTCTGTGTCTTTTGATTGGTGCATTAAGTCCATTTACATTTAGGGTGACTATTGAGAGATATGTACTTATTGCCATTGCAGGCTTTAGGTTCGTGGTTACCAAAGGTTCAAGGTTAGCTTCTTTAGTATCTTGCTGCCTAACTTAGCTCGCTATTGAGCTGTTATACACACTGTCTGGAGATTCTCTTCTTCTCTCCCTTCTTATTCCTCCTCCTCCATTCTTCATATGTTGTGTGTTTTGTTCTGTGTTCTTTTTAGGAGTGCTCCCATCTAGAGCAGTCCCTGTAAGATGCCCTGTAGAGGTGGCTTGTGGGAAGCAAATTCCCTCAGCTTTTGCTTGTCTGGGAATTGTTTAATCCCGCCATCATATTTAAATGATAGTTGTGCTGGATACAGTATCCTTGGTTCAAGGCCCTTCTGTTTCATTGCATTAAACATATCATGACATTGTCTTCTGGCCTGTAGGGTTTCTGTTGAGAAGTCTGATGTTAGCCTGATGGGTTTTCCTTTATGGGTGACCTTTTTCTCTCTAGCTGCGTTTAAAACTCTTTCCTTGTCCTTGATCCTTGCCATTTTAATTATTATGTGTCTTGGTGTTGTCCTCCTTGGATCCTTTCTGTTGGGGGTTCTGTGTAATTCCATAGTCTGTTCGATTATTTCCTCCCCCAGTTTGGGGAAGTTTTCAGCAATTATTTCTTCAAAGAGACTTTCTATCCCTTTTCCTCTTTCTTCTTCTTCTGGTACCCCTATAATACGAATATTATTCCTTTTGGATTGGTCACATAGTTCTCTTAGTGTTGTTTCATTCCTGGAGATCCTTTTATCTCTCTCTATGTCAGCTTCTATACATTCCTGTTCTCTGGTTTCTATTCCTTCAGTGGCCTCTTGCATCTTATCCATTCTGCTTATAAATCTTTCCAGGGATTGTTTCACTTCTGTGATCTCCTTCCTGACATCTGTGATCTCCCTCCGAACTTCATCCCATTGATCTTGCATTTTTCTCTGCATCTCATCCCATTGCTCTTGCATTTTTCTCTGCATCTCTGTCAGCATGTTCATGATTTTTATTTTGAATTCTTTTTCAGGAGGACTGGTTAGGTCTGTCTCCTCAGGTGTTGTCTCTGTGAACTTTGTCTGCCTGTAGTTTTGCCTTTCCATGGTGATAGAGATAGTTTGCAGAGCTGGTACGAGTGACCGCTGGAAGAGCTTCCCTTCTTCTTGGTTTGTGGCCTTCCTCTCCTGGGAGAATAGCGACCTCTAGTGGCTAATGCTTGTCAGCTGTGCGCAGACAGGGCTTCTGCTACCTGCCCGTTTGCTATGGAGTTTATCTCTGTTGTTTCTGTGGGCGTGGCTTGGCTGGGGCTGCTCCTCCAAAATGGTGGAGTCCCATTGGAGGGGTAGCGGGCGGGAAGCTATTTATCTCTATAAGGGGCCTCTGTGCTCCCCATTGCCCAGGGGGTTAGAGTGCCCAGAGATCCCCAGATTCCCTGTCTCTGGTCTAAGTGTCCTGTCCTGCCCCTTTAAGACTTCCAAAAAAGCACTCTCCAAACCAAAACAACAAGAGCAACAACAAAAGAGGAAAAAGAAAAAAAAAATGGAAAAAACACGCGATTTTCTTTGTCCTCAGGCAACCGCTCACTGGTCCTGCTGCCCTGCCTCCCTAGCACTGGTGTCCCCGTCCCTCCAAGGCCTCGAAAAAGCACTCACCAAAAAAAAAGGGAAAAACGCGACCCTCTCCATCCCCCGGCGCTGGTCCCAGGCATCCACTCACCGGCCCTGCCACCCTGCCTCCCTGGCACTGTGGTCCCTGTCCCCCTAAGGCCTCCAAAACGCACTTGTCAAAAAGAAAAAAAAAGGAGAAACGCATGATTTTCTTTGTCCTCAGGCGCCGGTCCCAGGCACCCGCCCACTGGTCTTTCTGCCCTGCCTCCCTGGTATTGGGGTCCCCGTCCCTCCAAGGCTTCGAAAAAGCACTCCCCCACAAAAAAGGGGAAAAACGCGTGATTTTCTTTGTCCTCAGGCGCCGGCCCCAGGCTCCTGCCCACCGGTCCCGCTGCCCTGCCTCCCTAGTATTGGGAAAAATGCGCGATTTTCTTTTTCCCCAGGTGCCAGTCTCAGGCACCCGCTCACCAGTCTTGCTGCCCTGTTTCACTGGTATTGGGGTCCCTGTCCCTTTAAGGCTTCCAGAAAGCACTCGCCAAAAAGAAAAAAAAAGAAAGGGGAAAAACGCGCAATTTTCTCCGTCCTCAGGAACCGGTCTCAGGCACCCGCCCACCGGTCCTGCCGCCCTGCCTCCCTGGCATCCGGGTCCCCGTCCCTTTAAGGCTTCCAATAAGCACTCGCCAAAAAAAAAAACCACTCAGGTTTCTTTCCACCCGCCGGGAGCCGGGGGGAGGGGCGCTCGGGTAACGCCAGACCGGGGCTTGTATCTTACCGCCTTCGCAAGGAGCTGGGTTCTTGCAGCTGTGGATGTGGTCTGGATGTTGTCCTGTGTCCTCTGGTCTCTATTTTAGGAAGAGTTTTCTTTGTTATATTTTCATAGATCTATGTGTTTTTGGGAGGAGATTTCCACTGCTCTACTCACGCCGCCATCTTGGCTCTGCTCCGAGAAACTTTCCATTTTGATCAAGTCCATTTTATTAATTTGTTCTGAAATGGATCATGCTTTTAATACCCCATTAAAGTTTTTTTCTTTTTGTCTAATACAATGTCACAAAGTGTTTTTTCTGTGTTCTCCTCTAGAAGGAGAAAAATCTACATTTAATGTTTAGATCCATGAACTATTTCGAATTAATTTTTGAGTAGTGTGAGGTCTGGATCAAAGTTCATTTTTTGCATATGAATATACAATTGTTCCAATACTATTTCTTGGTAAATAAAACTATATCCCTTCTCCATTGAATTATCTTTGAATCTTTGCCTAAAATTAATTGTCCACATGTGTCAGTCTACTTCTGGTTTCTCTATTCTATTCCATTGATCCATTGATCTGTATGTCTATCTTTAACACCACTGTTTTGATTACTATAGCTTTATAAGTCTTGAAGTCAGGTAGTGTTAGTCACCTACTCTATTTTTCTTTTTCAAAGTTGTTTTGGCTATTCTAAATCCTTTGCATTTCCACAGAATCAGTGGGTCAATTTTTACATAAAAGCCTGCTGGGATTTTGATTGAGATTGCAATGAATCTACAGATCAATTGAGAGAGAATGGACATCTTAACCCTGTCATATCTTCTGACTCACAAAAAAATTTTCTGTCAACAATGTTTTGTAGTTTTCAGTGGCAGGCCTTTCACTTATTTTCCGTACGTATTTCATATTTTTTATGTTACTGTAAATGAAAATTTTTATTTCAATTTTTTATTGTTCTTTGCTAATACATAGAAACAAAATTCATTTTTTGTATATTGACCTTGCATTCTACAATCTTGTTAAATTCACTTACTAGATCCACTAGTTTTTTTGTATATTCCATCCAATTTTCTACATAGATAACCATGTTAAGAGAAAATACAGTTTTACTTCATTTTTTCCAATCCGTATGCCTTTCCCAACCATCCCTGTTTTATTGTACTAACTGGAACTTCCATTATACTGTGAAATAGATGTGATGAAAGTAGGCATCTTGTCATTTCCTTGATATTAGAGGGAAAGCATACAATCTTTTACCATTAAAGTATGATGTTAGCTGTAGATTTTTCAGATGCCATTTATTAGATCCAGGAAGTCCATTCTTTTCATATTTCACAGAGAGCTTTTATTAGAAATCATGCTGGATTTTGTCAAAGCCTTTTCTTCATAAATTGAGATGACTGCAAAGTTCTTTTTAGTGTGTTCATATGGTTAATTGCATGTTGGTATTCAAATGTTAAATCAACTTCGCATTTCCAGGATAAACCCAACTTGGTCATTATGCGTTAGACTTTTACATATTATTACTGTCCAGAATTTTTGCATCTATATGCATGAGGGATATTAACCTATCAATTTATAATGTATTTGTGAGGTTTTGGTATCAGGTTAATGGGTTAATGTTAGCCTTATGAAATGAATTGAAAAATATCCTGTCCTTTCAATTTTCTGGGAGAGTTTGAGTAGAATTGATATTATTTTCTCCTTTAAATGTTTGATATAAATCAGCAATGAAGTCATCTAGGTCTGGAATATTCTTCGTGGAAAGGTTTTTAACTATAAATTCAATGCAGGATTGTATTTCTTCTTGAGAGTTTTGGTAATTTGTATCCTTTGACCAATTTACGATTTAATCTGAGATGTCAAATTTATTATATTTTTTGTTTTACCAATAAATTGTCCTCTTAAAAATTAAAACTTTTTGCTCAGTGAAATAAGCCAGGTGGAGAAAGACAAGTACCAAATGATTTCACTCATCTGTGGAGTATAAGAACAAAGCAAAAACTGAAGGAACAAAACAGCAGCAGACTCACAGAATCCAAGAATGGACTAGTGATTATAAAAGGGAAAGGGGCTAGGGAGGGTGGTGGGAAGGGAGGGATGAGGGGATTAAGGGGTATTATGATTAGTGCACATAATATAGGGGGGCCACAGGGAAGGAAGTATAGCACAGAGAAGACAAGTAGTGACTCTATAGCATCTTACTATGCTAATGGTCAGTGACTATAATGGGGTATGTGGTGGGGACTTGATAATGGGGGGAATGTAGTAACCACAGTGTTGCTCATGTGAAACCTGAGCATAAGATTGTATATCAATGATATCTTAATAAATATATATATATACATGCAAAAAAAAATTAAACATTTTCAGATAAATTGTAGATTCACATGCAGTGGTAGTAAATAATACCAAGAGATTTTATGTATTCCTCACTCAGTTTCTCCCACTCAGTTTAACATCTTGCAAATCAGTAATATAATATCATAACAAGGATATTGACATTGATACAATCTGCTGATCTTATTCAGCTCTCCCATGTTACTTGTCTTCATCTGGGTGTTATGTATGTGTGTGTGTGTATATTTGGTTGTACACAATTTTCTTACCTGTGTAGGTCTGTACACCTACTACTGTAGTCTAAATGCAGAACATTTCTATCATCACAAGCTATGCTTCATGTTGCTCTTTCATAACCACTCCCACCTCCCTCCCTCTCATACTCTTCCCTACACTCTTCCCTAACCCTTGACAACCTCTAACCTGTCCTTTATTTCTAAAATTTAGACATTTTAAAATGAATGGAATCATATAGTATATAACCTTTTCCCCTTAGCAAAATTCCCTAGAGATTCATTCAAGTTGTTGCACACATCAAAAATTTATTCTTTTATTGCTCAGTAGTACTCCAGGATATGGTTGTACTATACTTGTTTTGCCCATTCCGTTGTCAAAGCAAATCTGAGTTATTTGCAGTTTTTGTCAATTCAAATAAGATAGCTATGAACGTTCAAGTACAAGTTTTTATGTGAACTTGTTTTCATTGCCCAAAATATATGCCTATGAGAGCAAGAACTGGGTCATTTAGTAATTAAATATTACTTTTTAAGGAAACTGTCAACCTTTTTCCAGAGTGTATGTGTCATTTTACGTTTCCACCAGCAATGTATTAATGATTCAGTTTCTCCTCATTCTTGCCAGCACTCAATTTTGTCATAATTTATTTTAGGCGTTCTGATAGGTGTGTGGTGATATCACATGGCAGTTTGATTTGCATTCCCTTAACAGTAATGACATTAAACACATTTTCATATGCTTATTTGCCATCTGCATATCCTCTTCTATGAAATGTCTGTACATGTGTTTTGCCTATTTTCTGACTGGGTGGTTTTTGTTGTTGTTGTTTTACTGTTTTGAGAGTTCTTCATATACACTAGATAGTAGGCCTTTGTCCAATATGTGATTTGCAGATACTCTGTCTAAGTCTATAGCCTGTCTTATCCTCTTAGTAGGGTCTTTCACAAAGCAAAAGGTTTTAATTTTGATGAGGTTCAGTTTACCAATCTTTTCTTTTATGGCTCATGACTTTGGTGTCAAGACTAAAAATTAATTCCCTGGCCTGAGGTCCTTGAGACTCCCACACCACCATATTTCTCTCTAGAAGTTTTATAGTTCTACATTTTACATTTAAATCCATAATTTATTTTGAGTTAATATTTGCATGGAGTGAGGTTTAGATTATTTTGCCTATTAATGTCCAATTGCTCCAACCATTTGTTGAAAACAGCTCTTCTTCCACTGAATAACTTTTGCACCTTTGTAAAAAATCACTTTGGCATACTATGTGGATATATTTCTAGGTTCTACATTGGCCTATGTGTCTATTCCTCTATCAAAGCCATAGTGTTTAAAGTAACATAGTTGATTAAAGCAACTACACAGTAAGCCTCAATGTCATATCCAATGATTGCTCCCACTCTATTCTTCTTATGCAAAACTGTTTAAACTTTTCTAGGGCCTATGACTTGCTATGCAAATAGAATAAACTTGGCTATGTTTATTAAGAACCTCTCTGGGATTTTTATAGGAATTGTATTAAACCTAGGGATCAAATAGGGAGGAACTGACATCTCCAATATGTTGAGTCATCCAATCCATGAACATAGTATGTCTGTCCATTTATATATATTTTCTTTGATTTTACTTTAGCATTTTATACTTTTCAGTACAAAAATTCTGTACATATTTTAAAGTACAGAACTATTTCATTTTCCTTGGAGCAACTGTAAGTGGTATATAACTGTTAATTTTGACTTCTGTATATTAACACTTCACCAAAATGTGGCTGAATTTTGTGTATTCATCTTACAACCATTGACCTTGCTGAACTTGCTTAATAATTCTAGTTTTTTGACCCCTTGGAGTTTTCTACATAGACAAGATGTTACCTACAAGTAGGGAAAGTTCTATTTCTTCCTTTCCAATTTTTGTATGCCTTCTATTTCTTTTCTCAACTTGTTGCCAAGGATAGAGTTTCCAGTAGTATGTTGAGTAAGAGCAGTGAGAATGGATACACTTGCCTGCATGGCCTTAAGAAGAAATTATTCAATGTTTCACTATTAGGTATGATTTCAGCTATAGGTGTTATGCTGATGCAAATTGAGGAAGTCCCATCTATTTCTATTTTTCTGAGTTTTTTTTATCATTATGGATATTGGATTTGGTCAAGGTTTTTTCAGCACAATTTGATATGATCATATAATTTCTCTTCTTTAGCCTGTTGATATGTTAGATCACACTGATTGATATTCCAGGGCTGAACCAGCCTTTTTTATCTGGAATAAATCCCCCTTGGTCATGATGTATAATTCTTTTAATACATTGCTGGATTCAGATTTCTAATATTTTATTCAGGATTTCTGTGTTCATGATGGATTTTAGTTGGACCTTAGTTCTCAACTATAATTTTATATTTGTCTATTCCTCCTTTTAGCCCTGTCAGGTTTTGCTTCATGCATTTTTTTAACCTGAAGAGAGTTTATGATTTAAACTGGAATAGACAGATAACCTTAAAATGATAAGATCACAATTTTTTTTGCTGACAGTAGTGGAATTGGAGGGCTTATATCCAAGTTATATGAGTTATAGAAAATACAGAAAATTCCAGGCATGCATATGAGAATTGCAATCTATAAATTTCAATGCTACCACATTTTCTTATTCCTACATCTTCTTTCTGCAACCACTTTTTTACTCGTATTTTTCTATCCTCTTCCATCCCAAACCCCTTTAATATTTTCTTATTTTTTTACCATCACTTCTTTCTTTCTTTTTTTTTGGTATCATTAATATATCCTTACATGAACAACACTATGATTACAAGATTCCCCCCATTATCAAGTCCACACCACATACACCATTAGAGTCACTGTCCATCAGTGAAGTAAGATGCTATAGAATCACTACTTGTCATCTCTGTGCTATACTGTCTTCCCCGTGCCCCCCCCACAACATTACGTGTCCTAATCGTAATGCCCCTTTCCCCCCCTTATCCCTCCCTTCCCACCCATCTTCCCCAGTCCCTTTCCCTTTGGTAATGTTAGTCCATTCTTGGTTTCTGTGAGTCTGCTGCTGTTTTGTTCCTTCAGTTATAGCTTTGTTCTTATACTCCACAGATGAGTGAAATCATTTGATACTTGTCTTTATTTGCCTGGCTTATTTCACTGAGCATAATACCCTCTATCTCCATCCATGTTGTTGCAAATGGTAGGATTTGTTTTCTTCTTATGGCTGAATAATATTCCATTGTGCATATGTACCACATCTTCTTTATCCATTCCTCTACTGCTGGTCACTCGGGTTGCCTCCATTTCTTGGCTATTGTAAATAGTGCTGTGATAAACATAGGGGTGCATATGTCTTTTTCAAACTGGGCTCCTGCATTCTTAGGGTAAATTCCTAGGAGTGGAATTCCTAGGTTAAATGGGATTTCTATTTTGAGTTTTTGAGGAACCTCCATACTGCTTTCCACAATGGTTGAACTAATTTACATTCCCACCAGCAGAGTAGGAGGGTTCCCCTTTCTCCACATCCTTGCCAACATTTGTTGTTGTTTGTCTTTTGGATGGTGGCCATCCTTACTGGTGTGAGGTGATATCTCATTGTGGTTTTAATTTCCAATTCTCTATTAGTGATGTGGAGCATCTTTTCATGTGTCTGTTGGCCATCTGAATTTCTTCTTTGGAGAAGTGTCTGTTCAGATCCTTTGACCATTTTTAATTGGATTATTTGCTTTTTGTTAAGGTGCATGAGCCCTTTGTATATTTTGGATGTCAACCTGTTATCAGATATGTCATTTATGAATATATTCTTCCATACTGTAGGATGATGACTTTTTGTTCTACTGATGGTGTCCTTTGCTTTTTAGTTTGATATAGTCCCATTTGCCCATTTTTGCTTTTGTTTCCCTTACCCAGGGAGATATGTTCATGAAGAAGTTGTTCATGTTTATGTCCAAGAGAGTTTTGCCTATATTTTCTACTAAGAGTTTTATGGTTTCATGACTTAAATTCAGGTCTTTGATCTATTTCGAATTTACTTTTGTGTATCGAGTTAGGCAGTAATTCAGTTTCATTCTCTTACATGTAGCTGTCCAGTTTTGCCAACACCAGCTGTTGAAGAGGCTGTCATTTCCCCACTGTATATCCATGGCTCCTTTATCATATATTAATTGACCATATATGCTTGGGTTAATATCTGGACTCCCTATCCTGTTCCACTGGTTTGTGGGTCTGTCCTAGTGCCAGTACCAAATTGTCTTGATTACTGTGGCTTTGTAGTAGAGCTTGACATTGGGAAGTGAGATCCCCCCAGCTTTATTCTTCCTTCTCAGGATTGCTTTGGCTATTTTGGGTCTTCTGTGCTTCCATATGAATTTTAGAACTATTTGTTCCAGTTTGTTGAAGAATGCTGTTGGTATTTTGATAGGGATTGCATTGAATCTGTAGATTGCTTTAGGCAGGATGGCCATTTTGACAATATTAATTCTTCCTACCCAAGAGCATGGCATGAATTTCCATTTATTAGTATCCTATTTAATATCTCTTAAGAGTGTTTTGTAGTTTTCAGGGTATAGGTCTTTCACTTCCTTGGTCAGGTTTATTCCTAGGTATTTTATTATTTTTGATGCAACTGTGAATGGAATTGTTTTCCTGATTTCTCTTTCTGCTAGTTCATTGTTAGTTTATATGAAAGCAACAGATTTCTGTGTATTAATTTTGTATCCTGCAACTTTGCTGAGTTCCGATATTAGTTCTAGTAGTTTTGGAGTGGAGTCTTTAGGGTTTTTTATGTACAATATCATATCATCTACAAACAGTGATGGTTGGGCTTCTTCCTTAACCATCTGGATTCCTCGTATTTCTTTGTGTTGTCTGATTGCCATGGCTAGAACCTCCAGTACTATGTTGAAAAAAAGCAGGGAGAGTGGGCATCCTTGTCTTGTTCCCAATCTTAGAGGAAATGGTTTCAGCTTCTCACTGTTAAGTATGATGTTAGCTGTGGGTTTGTCATATATGGCCTTTATTATGTTGAGGTACTTGCCCTCTATACCCATTTTGTTGAGAGTTTTTATCACGAATGCATGTTGAATTTTGTCAAATGCTTTCTCAGCATTTATGGAGATGATCATGTGGTTTTTGTTCTTTTTGTTGATGTGGTGGATGATGTTGATGTTTCGAATGTTGTACCATCCTTGCATCCCTGGGATGAATCCAACTTAATCATGGTGTATGATCCTCTTGATGTATTTTTGAATTTGGTTTGCTAATATTTTGTTGAGTATTTTTGCATCTATGTTGATCAGGGATATTGGTCTGTAGTTTTCTTTTTTTGTGGTATCTTTGCCTGGTTTTGCTATTAGAGTGATGCTGGCTTCATAGAATGAGTTTGGAAGTATTCCCTCCTCTTCTATTTTTTGGAAAACTTAAGGAGAATGGGTATTATGTCTTCTCTAAAAGTCTGATAAAATTCAGCAGTGAATCCATCTGGTCTGGGAGTTTTGTTCTTGGGCAGTTTTTTTGATTACTGATTCAATTTCATTTCTAGTAATAGGTCTGTTTAGATTTTCTGTTTCTTTCTTGGTCAGTCTTGGAAGGTTGTATTTTTCTACAAAGTTGTCCATTTCTTCTAGGTTACCCAGTTTGTTAGCATGCTTCATGTATTTTTAAGTTGTATTGGTTGTCCACACACACTGAGGTTCTTTATGTATTGCTGGTAGGTTGATCCTCTTATTATTATATACATTTTCTTTGTCTTTGCTCTGAAGTCCTCTTTTTTTAGTTATTAATATATCCAATCCAGGGTTTTATTTATATTTACATAGTATGCCTTTTTCCTTCTGAACCTATTTCATTATACTTGGAGAGTTTCTTGTATGCAGAAAGGTTATTTTATCCCTCTCTGCCAGTATCTGTCTTTTGATTGATGTAAGTAGACCATTAGATTTAAAGTAATTATTGCTATATTAGCATGTACTTAAACTATTTTAGTATTTTCTACTCTTTTTCATTGAATCACTCCTTTGCTTCTCTTTTTCTTGCCTTCCTTCCTTTGTTCCTTCCTTCCTTCCTCCCTCCCTCCCTCCCTGCATTGCTCTGACCCTCTCTCTCTCTCTCTCCCCCTTCCCTTCCTTTCTTTCTTGTTTATTTGTACTGTTTTTTAGTGTTTCTCTTCATATTGTTTCTGTAATGGTTTCTCTGGATATAACAGCATATGTACATGACTTATAACAGTCTACTTAACATTTACTACTTCAAGGGAAATATGGAAAGTTCATTTCCATTTAGGTCCCTTTGCCTTCCTCACTTTTAAATATCATTGTGTTGAGTATCAGAAGTGTTATAATTTTTACTTCAATCATCAAATATGATTTACAAATCTCATGAGGAAAGTGTATTTACTAAATTTTGCTTTCTTCCTGATGATCTAAGATGTCCTGTTTTATCATTTCTTATTTCTTCAAGAATTCCTATAGCCAATATGAAAGCTCTTCTAGAAACAAATTCTTTTAATTTTTATTTGTCTGAGAATATTTTTATTTCCCCTTCATTCCTAAAGGATAGTTTTGTCCGATACATAAAATTTGTGGTTGATGGTTCTTTCCTTCCCACACCTAAAAACACTGTACCACTTCTTTTTTATTCTCTTTGGTTTCAAAGAAATCTTCTGCCAAATCCAATGTCAATTTGGTGTCATTTCTGTTAGTCTGTGCCTTCAAGATCTTTGTCTTTGATTTTCAAATGTGTTATCTTGGCATGGATTTCTTTGGGTTTATCCTGTTTGGAGTTTACTCAGCTTCTTGAATCTATACTGTTATATCTTTCACCAAATTTGTGGAGTTTTCAGCTATTATTTCTTCATGTAGTCTTTCAGTCCCACTTTCTCTTCCCTCTCCTGAGGAACTCTGATGACACTGATGTTGGACCTTTAATTGTCCCACAGATCTCTGTGATTGTGTGTTTCCAGTCTATTTTCTCTTTTGTTCAGATTGGCTTGATTCTATTGTCTGACCTCAAGTTCGCTAATACTACCCTGTCATCTCCTCCACCACTGAGCCCATTCAGGGAGTTTGATATTGTATTTTCAAGTTCTATAATATCCATTTGGAAATTTTTATAACTTGTACTTCTCTGCTGAGATTTTCTATTTGTTCATTTGTCTCCAGACACTTTGTAATTGATTGTTAAAGCATTTTTATGACAGATTCTTTAAAATTATTGTCAGGTTATTTCAATATCTGATTCATCTAAGCATTGCTATCATTTGACTGTCTTTTCTCATTCAAGTTGCAGTTTTCTTACTCCTGGCATGATGGGTGATTTTTCACTGTATCGTGGACATTTTGTCTATTGTGTTACAAAGCATTAGGCCCTATTTTAAATATTTTATTTTAGGTGTCAGTCACCATACTTAAGTATAGGATGTGGGATTTGTCCTACTTTGAGGGGCTTTTGCTCCAATGGCAGTTGAATCTTCAGGGACTTTTGATATTATTATGGTCTTCTTTATTAATCTCATGTTACTGGAGCTCCTACTGATTCCTGCTGGTGTTGCCTGAGAAGACAGCAAGGGTTTCCCTTAATCAAGTTTCCATGTGTTTCTTGGTGCTTCTACTGCTGTCCCCCTGGTGTCCCAAGTCACTGGGTACAGTAGGAAGGTCCTTGGCTCACAGGGATAAAGAGGTTTCCTGATTTTCTCTGGCTGGGTCTCTCCTGCCTACTCTTCCCATTCACTCTGGTATCTCTGTGCAAAGGAGGAAGGTCTTGGATCTGTGAGGACAAAGAGACTTCCTAGACTGGAGTATTTATGACTGTGTCTCTTTGGCTAGTTCTGCCCAACAATTTCAGTAAATATTTTTCTAGTATACTTTTTATATGTTTGGGGACTTTTATAGCTAAATTTCACTATAAATTTTAATGTATAATTTTTATAATTTATAATGAATTTCTCTATAAATTTATAACTTTACAGCTAAAATTCACTATAAATTTCAGGAGGCTTAACTCTCTTTTTGTGGGACAGTTATCTACACTTTGTTCACAGAAGATCTCCTAAGGGTAGAGGGTTAACAGTACTGAGTAGCCCCCACAAAGCACTGCCTCCTTTGGTTCTGTTGATGCTGGATAGGGTTGGAGACTCATCTCCATTGAGGAAGGACCACAGTAGAGTTAGTCCCATTTCACATTATGTAATTTATTCTTATGCTGGTGGGTGTTGTGGAGGCTCAGCTCTCTGTCAACCCTCCCTCCAGGAATAGAGGAAAAATAGACTGTTGCCTATCCCCAATTCACACTTCCTTTCTCATTTTCATTGATGCTGGGTGTTGTGGAAGCTCAGCTCTTGCTGAGTCCCACTGACATGACATTAAGGCTGTGGTGAGGCATAGTAAGGACTAGTCGGTGCTGTTTGGTGGAGTACAGGCCAGCTTGCCATGGGACTCCATGGACATTACCTTGGTGGGGGAATTAGAGCACAGCTTACTTTCACTGGAGGGGGTAGATAAACAGCTTCCTTCTCAATCCTCTGATTCCTCAATCCTACCCTACCACAGGATTGAAAGTACCACCTGCATCTGCCTAGTGGGGTTTGGAGAATCACCTTTCCATTCAGCTCTACATACTACCCCAGCTGAGAAATCAGAGCATTGCCAACCTGCTTCCACCCTGTAGAGATGGAAGAATTAGTTCTCTGGTCAGCTCCATTGTCTTTTTCAGTTGCACTGTTTCTGATTAGAAATCTGTTGTCCTTATCTTCATTCCTCTACATAATTTGCTTTCTTTCAACCTATTCTTTTAAGACTTTCTCTTGTCACTGCCTCTGAGATTCTGATATGATGTTGTGGGGTTTTCTTCATGCTTCTTGTGCTTAGGGTTCATTAAGTTTCTTGGATCTGTGGATTTATAGTTTTAATCCGATTTGGAAATTTTCTTGCCACAATTGCTTCAATTATGTTTATTAGGCTACTTGAAATTTTCCACAGCTCACTATGCCTTATTTTTTGTTTTGTTATTGCTGTTATTATTTTGTTTGACTTTAATTCCTTCTTCTCTGTGTTACATTTTGGATAGTTTCTATTGCTGCTTTGCAGTTTACTAATCTTTTGTTCTGCAGTGTCTGTCTGTTGTTCATCCTGTCCCATTTATTTTTATCTCATACACCGTAGTTTTCATCTCTAAAAGTTTGATGGTGTCTCATTTGTACTGTCCATGTCTCTAACTTTTTGAATATATCAAATAGTTATAATAACTGTTTCAATGCTCTAACATTAACATCCAGGTTGGTTATGTATATGTTTTAATTTTTATGTTTGCTTTTTCTCCACATTATGGGCCTGTATTTTTCTGCTTCTTTGCATACATAGTACTATTTGATTGGATACCAGAAATTGCAATTTTACTTTGCTGGATTGTGCATATTTTTGCTTTCCTATAATTATTCTTTAGGTTTGTTAAGGAATGCAGTTAAGTTGCTTGGAAACAGATTGATCCTTTCAGGTCTTGCATTTAAGATTTTTTAGGCAGAACTAGAGCATTATTTGGTTGTTTTCACCACTGAGACAAGGCCCTTCTTTATATTCTATATCTATGACCGTAGGATTATGTGGGTTTCAAGTCTGGCTGATGGGGAGTAGTCACTATTCTCTGCCCCGTGTGAGCTCAGAGTAATGTTCTCACCAATCTTTTTGGATTATTTATTCCCCAGACTCGGGGGAATTAATTATATTCCCTCCTTACATGTAAGCACTGGTCTGTAATCTGGCTTATTCTGGATTTAGTCACTCCTCAGGACAGACAATAAAACAAAAAACACATTATCTAAAAGAGTATTCTTGAAATGTACATCCTCAGGTCAAGATTGAAGGACTGTAGAATAAAATTTTATTTACTGTCTCCCTTTGGCCCATTAGAATGATTTGCTTTATCTGATGGTCAGGATTATACAATTTGAGAAGTCAGGAGACACTACCTAGCATCTGAATTTTCCCACATGGATCCCCTGAGATACATGTTAAGAACAGATTCCTGAAGTTTGGCAAAATATTGATAATTTTTTAATTTGACTAATAGGTGCGTGGTGCGGGACAGAGGGAAGTTGGTCCATATACTCTTCTGTGTTTGTGTATGTCTTAAACTTCCCATAATAAAAAGTTTAGAAGAAAAATATACTAATGGAGATTCCTGGCCCTCTATGCCTAGAGCCTGATTTAACAGCTCTAAAGTGGGACCTAGGAATCTGCAGTTTTACATGTGCTTTAGCTCTAGTGGTCCTTGGACCATATTTTGCAGTACAAACATTGTTAAGTGAATCATTTGCTTGACATAGTTGTCTTTGTGGTTGCTGTTTTCCCAAATAAGGTATCATCCATGGGCCTCCAGCCTATGATGTTCAAATAAATGAACACTCTCTTCTCAGCTCTCACCTGAATAGCCTCTGAAGAACAGGGATTCTTGCAGTCAAAATTATAAGCATGGAACTCTCCTCCAGTCAAAGCAGCAAGATCTTTCAGAAATCCATTTGCAATCTCATCTTTGTAACTGAAGGAGATGGTGTAAATAGGAATTTTCTGAAAAACCTTGACTTGGTCTATAACCATTTCAGGTGGCTGAAATGATAGATTTTGAAGGTAAAAGAAGGGAGATGGAAAAAAAGAAAGAAAAAATAAGTCATGAAAATCCTTCATATTTGCTACAGATAGTAAAATTCTCAACTAATACTTCTTTATACAGTGGTGAGTAGTTTCCAGGAAAGGCACCAATTCAATTCAATAAACATATCCCCTATTAGTCTTTATCCTAACAAGGGATTTTGTTTAGAATTTGTGCATAAGTCTTTCTCACATCCACTTTCTTGTTTCCTGCTGGGGTGAGTCCCTAACTTCTAAGAAGTCCCCAAATGACCACAAAGATATGCTGGGCTGCTCCTGGCAGAGGCCTTGCAGGGTCAGGGTCCATTCACACATACAGATACTCACCAAAGGATACCTATGGATTCCCTTTTAATGAAGATTAATATTATCATAACCCACCTATGGATTCCATTTTAATGAAGAGTAATATTACTAGAACCCTTTTAACTTGATTAAAGACTTGTCTTGCTATTTGACTCTGGACATTTAATAAACAAGCAGTAAGCTGATGTCCATGGAATTGAATCTTGAACAGCATTTCCATCTGTTCATCCAAGCAGAAAATTCTGGTGAGTACTCAGAATAACAACATTGACCTTACATATTCAGGTCCTACAAAGTCAGTGAAAATTCACAAACAAGTGGAGATTAAAATGTACATCTTAATGTCCTCAACATAGAACATGAGCATCAAATATCTATACTTCTTTGAGAGAATCTGAGGGGTAATGCAAAATAAATAGATTGCATATGGGGAAAAGGCAGATATGAATATGAAATGCCTACATAATTGTTCATAAATTATTTGGGGGTAAGTGCTATATTTCTGATTCCCTAGTCTTCATCTTTAAGGAAATCACAGACTCTCTGAGAATCTGGTGAAAGCTATTGATCTCCCCAGAGAAATGTATGAATGCATTTTGCATATATTATTAGGAGATTCTAGACCCTCAGAAATCTATGATAGACTGCAGATCAAGACTCTTTCTCAATATATTGCTAGCAGGAGTGTTACTTGGTACATCCTCTTTGGGGACTATTTGGCAAGATCTGTCAAAATGTATAACTTTTGACTGAGTCTACTTCTCAGAATTTACACTAGAAATAAACTCATACGTATGCAAAATGTATATGTATGCAGTTAGTTTTGCAACATCATGCATAACAGAAAGATTGAAAATAACTTAAATCTCTGTCTGTAGGGGACATGGCTAAATAGTTGTGTGATGGACAACTTTTATTCAACAAAGTACTAGAGGTCCTAACCACAGCAATTTAGATAAGAGAAAGAGATCAAAGGCATCTAAATTGGTAAGGAAGAAATAAAACTGTCACTATTTTCAGATGACATGATACTATATTTAGAAAATCACAGACTCCATCAAAAAACTATTAGAACTAATAACTGGATTCAGCAAAGTTGCAAGATACAAAATTAATACACAGAAATCTGTTGCATTCCTATATATTAACAACAAACTAGCAGAAAGAGAAATCAGGAAAACAATTCCATTTATAATTGCATCAGATATAATAAAATACCTAGGAATAAACTTACCAAGGAGGTGAAAGACCCAAAGGTGAAAGATTCTGAAAACTATAAGACACTCATGAGAGAAATTAAAGAAGACACAAATGGAAATCTATCCCATGCTCACTGATAGGAAGAATTAATACTGTAAAAATGGCCATCCTGCCCAAAGCAATTTACAGAATCAATGCAATAACTATCAAAATACTAACAGCATTTTCCAATGAACTTGAATAAATAATCTTAAAATTCATATGCAACCAAGAGGACCCTGAATAGCTAAAGCAATACTGAGAAATAAGAACAAAGTTGGGGTTTATGCTCCCTGACTTCAAGCCATACTACAAGCTACAGTAATCAAAACAATTTGGTACTGGCACAAGAACAGACCCACAGGTCAATGGAACAGAATAGAGAGCCCAGATATAAACCCAAATATATATGGTCAATTAATATATGACAAAGGAGATGTGAGTATACAATGGGAAAAAGACAGTTTTTTAAATAACTGGTCTTAGGAAAACTGGACAGCCACATGCCAGAGAATGAAACTGGGTTACTATCTAACTCATACACAAAAGTAAACTAAATGAATCATAGACCTAAACATAAGACATGAAACTATAAAAATCTTAGAAGAAAACATAGGCAAAAATCTCTTGAACATAAGCATGAGCAATTTTTTACTGGACACATCTCCTTGAGCAAGGGAAACAAAATAAAAAATAAACATGTGGGCTACATCCAAGTGAAAACTTCTATACAGCAAGGATACCATCAACAAAACAAAAAGGCAACCTACGGTATGGGAGAATATGTTCATAAATGATTTATCCAATAAGGGGTTAACATACAAAATATATAAAGAACTCATACAACACCAAAAAAGAAATTATGATCTAATTAAAAATAAGCAGAGGACCTGAATAGACATTTTTCCAAAAAAGACACACAGATGGCCAATGGACACATGAAAAAATGTTCAACATCACTAATCAGTGAAATGCAAATCAAAACCACAATGAGATATCACCTCACACCAATTAGAATGGCCACTATCCAAAAGACAAGAAATAACAAGTGTTGGTTTGCAACATCATAGATGGAGCTAGAGGGTATTATGTTCAGTGAAATAAGTCAGGCAGAGAAAGACAAATACCAAATGATTTCCCTCATTATTAAGAATAACAATGAAGCAAAATTGAAGAAACAAAATAGGGGCAGACTCACTGACTCCAAGAAGGGACTAGCGTTTACCAAAGGAGAGGAGGAAGGATGGGTGGGAGGGGAGGAAGAAGGGGATTGAGGGGTATTATGATTAGTTCACATGGTGTGTGTGGGGGGTCATGGGGAAGACAGTGTAGCACAGAGAAGACTAGTGACTCCGTGGCATCTTACTACACTGATGGACAGTGACTGCAATGGGGTATGGGGGGTATTCAATATGGGTGAATGTAGCAACCAAATTGTTTTTCTTGTGAAACCTTCATAGGAGTGTATATCAATGATACCTTAATAAAAAAAAAAGAAATAACAAGTGTTGGAGAGGATATAGAGAAAAGGGAACCCTCTTACACTGTAGGTTGGAATGTAAATTGGTGCAGCCACTGCATACAGATGTTCCTCAAAAACCAGAAATACCGTATGACCCAGTAATTCCACTTCTAGGAATTTACCCAAAGAAAACAACATCCCTGATTTGGAAAGATATATGCACCCTTATGTTTAAGCTGTATTATTTACAATAGCCAAGATAGGGAAGCAACCAAAGTGTCCATCAATAGATGAATGGATAAAGAAGATGTGAAATATATATATCATGGAATATTATTCAACCATAAAAAAGAAAGAAACCCTGCCATTTTGTGACAACATGGATGGACCTAGAGGGCATTATGCTAAGTGAAATGAGCCAGGCAGAGAAAGACAAATACAATATGATTTTGCTTGTTTGTGGAATCTAAAAACAAAAGAAAAAAAAATGAACAAAATAGCAGTAGACTCACAGACACTGAGAAGTGACTATGGTGAGTGGTTACTAGGGGGAGGGGCACAAAAATTCTCCATCATAATATAAGTTGGCCACAGGGACGGCAGAACAGCATGGAGAATATAGCCAATGATTCTGTAACATCTTCCTGTGTTGACAGATAGCAACTACACTACTGGGGTGAGGATTTAATAATATGGATAACTGCTGACCCCACTCTGTTGTGTAATTTCAACCAATATAAGATTGTGTATCAATGATACTTCAATAAAAAAATAAATAGTTCTGTGATGGAATACTAGGCAGCTATTAAAAAAATGAGGAAGCTCTTTATGAAATGATATTAAGCAATTTCCAATGTATCTTGTTTTGTTAATAAAGGTATAGAATCATCTACCTAACACATATCCTTTATATATTTTTAAAAGGGAATGTATATAAATACATTTATATTTCTTCTTGTATAACAATCTCTGAAAAAGGATACCAGAAACTGGTAACATACACTGCCTCTCAGCTGGTGAAAAGGAGGTGGGAGGGAGAATTTTCTCTATATACATATCGTTCTGTACCTTAGCAATTTGTAACACATGAATGTATTACTATTCAAAAATTAAATAAGCCAAATTTATGTCTAAGATAGAAGTTTTATTCAATCTATGGATATTAAATACATGGAATATGATGCAGTCATTGAGAATCATGTTTTGGAGAATTTCTCATGACTTGGAAAAATTGGATAAGTTAGAACACAAATGGAGAACAAAAAATTGAATTATGAATTACATACATTTTCTTTTTTTATGTTAATATGCTTATCTGTATTTTCTAAATTGCCTAGAGTATAAACAATAAAGTAAGTTTATTAAAAAGAAAGACTCATTTGTCCAGATGACAGTCAAATCAGAATCTCCAGCCACATCTTCCCCAAACACCAGCCCCATATTTCTAGGGGCTTCTAACATCCATGGACTTCAGCTGCTCAAACTCAGCTTCTTCCATCAGCAACTCCCAAGCTTGGTCCTTCTTATTTTTAAATTTAAGTCAGTTAATAACATAATCATCATAAACCAGACATCAGTCATCTTGACTCCTTTTTGTCTTGCTCCTACCTTCTCCTCCCTCTGTCCTCCTCTGCTCCCAAACTGGTCTTCTGAGGTTACTTCTATGAACCCTGAAGAGAGTGCCCTCATCCCTATTTCTGATGCTGCTGCCTGAGGTGGATAAAATACAGGTGGATGCGGCCATCTGCTCCTCTGAGAGGCCCCTCGGCAGCAAAGCCCACTCTGTCCACGTGGCAGTCGAGGGCCTTCCCAATCTCCCCAACCTAGCTTCCGTGCCTCAGGCCTGACAGTGGCCACCATGGTCCTCGCTCTCATGTTGTTTCTCTGAGCAGCCCATATGTTTCCACACCACTGTTCCTTCTGTCCGGGATACCAGCAATCTCCTCGTTAGAAAATTCCTTCTCCTCTTTCCAGACACAGCTCAAATGTGCTCTCCTCGGTGGGACCTTCCTTCCTCCCCTCCAACTTGCACAGCAGAATTCAGCACCCTGTTCTCCCAGATATCTCACTGCACAGGTTAACGCCACTCCTTGGACTGTGTCAGTTAACTTCTGTGTCTAGCACATCTTGCATAGCATAAGCTTCCCTAAAGCAGTGCTGCTATCATTTATCTTTGTAACCTCAAACCTGGCACCACATATGGAACATAAACAAGGCACAACAAATTGCTTCTCAATAGAAAGAATAGTGAAGTTGATAGGAAAATCATTCAAAATAAAGCTTCCCTTTATATACAAAATCTAATACTGCAGCAAAAGCCAGTTGCTTTACTAGTGAAGCTGTGGGCCATTTGACACAGGGTGTTTTACAATATTTGCCTAGCAGTGTTCACATGCAAACACTTCACAATGAAGGATGCAAGATGATACTAATTCGCTTTAGCAGTTAATTTACGTTGTACTGGCCTGCAAATCCATATATTTACGTCATGCCTAGAGCATTAGTCTTTCATTCACAAAGCTCAAAAGAAGATGAATGGACTCCACTGAAACTTTTCAAATATTTTCCAGTCAGGTTAAACAACACAAAGAACATTTCACTAGAAAGGCATGCTTTTGTTTAAATGATTACTAAATTAAAATTTGGTGTAAAACCAAGGATGTTGTGCAGTGACATGTTTGGATTTGAGTCCCTAAAGGGAAAAAATCAAAAGGGACCTCTGCCCTCTTCGTTTGTCAGGAAACATAAACCAGTCTTTAGTGGAAGGTGGGTATCCCTTTTCATGGGGTTGGCCTCCAGGCCAACGGGTGTGTCACATTAACCAGACAGAACTTGCTGTCAAATATATTCTCCTCATTGCTTTAGCAGACAAAGGAATTCCTCAGTGTATTTTCTCACCTCAGTCCTGGGTCCCTACGTCAAGGAAATCTCTCTCAACAGCTTTTTGAGGGCAGCTGAAAGGTCCTGCAAACCTATTCTTAGCAGGCATCTTCAGGGTATTGGTGAGTCCCTCTTTCCCTCTTTGTTCCCACTTTGCTAAGTACCTGATCAGGTCTCCCATCTGTCAAAAGGTAGATTGCTTGTGTTTCTTTATCAGCAAAAGCAATTTGCAGGGCATTCAGGGTGTTTGTGGAACTTCCAATCTGTAGAAAAAAAAGAGAGAGATCAACCACATAACTCAGAAAAGATCTCACAAACAAGTCATTTATTTTCTATTTCCAAAAAAAGAAAGAAAGAAAGAAGTACTTGTGAAATAAAAGGTAAACTTAAATTATACTGAGATAATAATTTAAGTCCAGCAATTCCCTGAGTGTGCCATAAAAGCCCCTATACAGACAGACCCAGAACTGCTAGAAGCCAGGACTATGGATTTCCTGTCCTGACAATGTAGCTCTTAATGCAATTTTATCTTTGTTTCTGTGGGACACACAAACTCAGTTACTGTTCATTCAGCTGTCAACAGAGTTTCCACATGTAGCCTGAATCCGCCTTGGCAGGGATCATGTTTGTTTCATGCCAGGATTTATTCACGATGCCCAATATTTGGCCAAACATGAGTGTGGTATCATTAGCAATCTGGGTGTACAGCAAAGAAACTGTAAATCTTTTAAACCCCTGCAGTTTCTGCCCAGGGATGGAGAGCACTGGCAAGGGTGTCACGCCAAAACTTATAACCAAAAAAATACAGACAAACAGCAAGTACATGACTTTGGTTATGCCCTTCAGAGTGCTCAGCTCATAGCGCAGTAACCAGGCCCCACATCTGAGAAGAGACAGACACCCGCAGTCAGCCAAGAGGCAGGCCCTGGCTTTCTGGGATGGTGACGGGTGGCTTGGTAGAGGCTGGCCAGGTGTACATGGTGAGAGGGTAAGGCCCACAGGTCCCATTCACAGGTGGAGTTGGTGCTCTCTTGAGGGTTTTTTCACTACAAATGCCACAGGGTACTCACACTAAAGACTGGGAGAGCCCTAAGAAAGTCTCCTTCATGGTGCAGAATTGGGGAAGAGGAACAGCAATACAGGAATCTCCACAGGGACCCTTCTCCACCTCACACAGGACAAAGGCCTTAATTTATGTGGGGGAGTCTGGGGGAGTACAGGGCGTCGGAGGGGGCAGGGCAACAAACACAATCACTCTTGTGGCATTGGAGAAAATCCAGGATGAGGGTGGGGGACAAACCCTATACACCTGGGGAGGCGCAGAGCTAGGTTCTGGGCCCACAGGTACTGAGCAGGCCACAGCCCTGAGACACCAATGTCTGTAGGACTGAGGTTCATTCAGAGAACACCCATTCCCCTACAAACATTCATGACATGAGTTCTCTCTGAGGCCCCCTATAAAGGAAAAATAAACATCTGAGGGTAGAGGGGACTTTGAGAAACAATTCTCTGGTGTATCATTTCCCAACCTTAACACAAAGTATCACTGTAAGAATTTGGGGTATGGAACTCTGATGGTGACAATAACAAACCAACCTGAAACCCAGCCCAGCTCCTGATTAGCTTTTAACCTACCCCTGCTTGCTCCCCAAAAAGAAAGGTATGTTCATTTCTAGGCAGAAAAAGTAATTATCTCAGTCTCTATATATTATTACACATGATGTTCAACTTTTAACAAAAAAATAAGCATACTTAGAATAAACCATATACTACTAGGATACAAAAGTACAACTCAGAAACAAACTCAGATATGATACAGATGCTGAAACTATTTGACAGAAAATCAAAAATAACTGTGATTAGTACAATAAAACCTCTAAGGTGAACAACACTCAAAGCCAGGTGAATAATTTCAGCAGAGAGATGGCAACCTTCAGAAATAAATTAAAATGCTAAAAATAAAAAACATAGTAATACAAATGAGTACAAAGAGGAAAAAAGAGTAAATCAAAACAGAAAAGAGCATCAAAGGGCTGTGGAACAATATCAAATGGTCTGACAATGCATAATTAGAAATGCAGGAGAAGAGAGAAAACAGGATAGAAGAAATATTTGGAAAACGAATGGCTGAGAATTTTCCAAAAACCTTTTGACAGACACAAACCCATGGATGCAAGAAGGTCAGAGAATACCAAATAAGATAAATAAAATAAAGTAACACTTTTACCAGGGTGGAGTCAGAGAAAACCAAGTAATGAGCCAAGACTTTCATCCCTCACAAACTGTAGCAAGTCCTCCGCGCCCCATGGTGTCCACTCCTACCCAGCAGGAACAAGGTGCTCTTTCCCCTCAGAGTTCGAGCCAGGAACCTGAACTTCAATCTCCACCTGGCAGTAATGAGGCACGGTCTACCCATCCCCTGACAGAGCAGTGTCAGAAAAGCCAACTGAATAGGAGGTTTGAATAATATCCAGAGGCTCACCACATAAAACAGAAATGTCTAGGATCAATTACAAATCACTCCATCACTCCAATACCAGAACTGCCATACCAGAACCAGGAAGATCTCAACCTGAATGAAAGATAGTAGACACCAACACTGAGATGACAGAGATGTTAGAATGATTTAACAAAGATTTTAGAACAGTTGTGAGAAAAATGCTTCAACTATCAATTTATCAACAAGCTTGAAAACTAGAAAGCATCAGAAAATAAACAGAAAGTTTCAGCAAAGAAATAAAAGATATGGAGGAGAACCAAATGGAACTCTTAGAATTTAAAACACAATAACCAAAACCTTAAAACTCAGTAGAGCTGAACAGCAGAACAAAAAGGACAGAGGAAGGAATCAGTGAAATGGAAGATAGAAAAACAGAAATTATATAATTTGAGCAATAAAGAAAAAACAGTTGAAGAAAGCAACAAACAGAGGCTTAGATATTTTGGGGACTGTAACAAAAGATTTAATGTTTGTGTTATAAGGATCCTGAAAAGACAGGATTCTGAAAAGACATGGGGCTGCAAAAGTACCTGAAGACATAATGCCTGACTCTCCCAAAATTTGGCAAGATATATAAATGTATAGATTCAAGATGCTGAGCAAACCCCAAAGGAATCCATGAAAATACATCAAAATTTGTAGGGCACAGGTAAGCCAGTGCTAAAGGGAAATATCAATCAACACAGAAAATGCATTTGACGAAATTCAATGCCCAGTGATAACAGAAACTTACGGAAAAATAGGAACAGAGGGAAACTTCCACAACTGAATGAAAAGCAACCATAAAAACTTACAAAATTATAGCAATCTTTTTTAAAAAAAACTCCTTGAAGAAATATTTGAATCCAAAAAGGGCACAGGATACAAGATACACAAAAATTACTTGTATTTCTATATACTGTGAACACACAGATATCAAAATTAAAAAATACAATACCCATTTACAATCACCCCCACAAAAATAAAATATTTAGATGTTATTAGCAAGACATATGCAGGACTTGTATGCTGAAAACTATACAACACTGATGAAAGAAATAAAAGATTTAAATAAAGGGAGAGATAAACCAGGTTCATGAATTGGGAGATTCAACATAATTAAAATACCAAATTTCCCCAAATTTATACACAGGTTAAACACAATTCCTATTTTAAAAAACCAAGACATTTTATAGATATATACAAGATTATTTTAAAATTTATATGGAAAAGACAATGGAACTAGAATAACTAAGACAATTACACAAAAGAAGAATAAAGTGGAAAAATCAGTCCACTTGAGTTCAAGACTTCTTTGGTTACAGCAATCAAGACTGTGTGGTATTAGTGGAGGGATAGATACATAGACTAATTGAACAGAATAGATAATCCAGAAACAGACCCACACAAATATACCCAATTGATTTTTGACAGAGATGAAAAAACAATTCAATGAAAAAGAGAGTGCCTTTCAACAAGTGCAGCTGCAGCAACTGGATGTCCACAGGCAAAAAAAAAAAAAAAGAACCTCAGCCTATGGTTAATTTAAGTAAAAATTATCTCAAAAAGATCATGAACTTTAGTATAAAATACAAAACTATAAAACTTTTAGAGAAAACATAAGAAAAATCCTTGGGATCTAGGCCATAAAAGGAAAAACTGATAAACTGAAGTTAAAATGAAAAGCTTGTGTGCTCTGTTAAAGAACTGTTAAGAGAGTAAAATGACAAGCTACAGCCTGGGAGAAGTATAACAAGCCACAAAGCTGACAAAGGAGTAATACCTAGAATATGAGAAGAGCACCCAAAACTCAACAGTAAAAAAAAAACCCAACACTCCAATCCTAACACAAACATGGAGATATTTGACTGAAGAAAGTATACAGATAGAAAATAAGCATGTAAGATATCCATTATTGTTCGTCATAATGGAAATGCAAATGAAAACCTCAGGAGATGTCACTACAAACCTACCAGAAAGGCTAAAAATAAAAAGAATGACAACACCAAGGATGGCAGGGATGCAGAGAAACTGGATCACTAATACACTGCTGGTATGGAAATAAAGTGGTAGTCACTCTGGAAAACTGACAATTTTCTTAAACATTAAACATGCAACTACCTTAAAAACTAACAATTGTGTCCCGGGTTGAACCTGGGAAACTACAGATGATCATGGAACGTTCTGTAGTGCCAGAAAGTAAGGAAGTGTTAAAGAAAAAAGGTGAATGTATGTTAAAGAACACACAAGGCAACTTGAAAAAGTTCCCAATGGCCAGAGTAGGAACAATTTTAGTAACAAAATGAACAACAGGATTGGATTATAACTCAAAGAGTAAGATAAATATCCATAAATGAAATAAATATATGATTGAATGAATAAATAAAAGGGGGGAAAGAGGCAACTCTTCTTACAGGAGAATTTCAACAAATATAAAAGGAATGAAGGAAGTAGAAAGTCATCATTAGAACAGCACAGTAATAATTGCAGTAGGAAAGATCCATTGCTGAATGTTAAAATCAGTCCGTGAAAGTTTAAGGAACAAAAGATATTTGCATAGCCACAAGGTATCTCCTCCAAAATATCTCGTATTTATAAACGGAAAAACAGTAACAAGAGGGGGGAAATTTGGCAGATGCCACCTTACTCAAGTGATCAAAGTTAACATCACTGATATTAAAGCAGTTCAACACCATGTACCATTCAATGTGATGCACTGAGAAGCACCTATCACCACTGAGGTATGCTTCCCCCAAATCCGTGACCCCAATGTAATCATGAGAAAACAGTAGACAAAACCAAATTGAAGGACATTCTACAAAACATTGGACCAATACTCTTCAAAAGTGTCAAAGTCATGAAAGATAAGGAATTATTGTCATAGATAGATGGGACTAGAAAGACCCCAATTAAGTTCAGGGTGGGATCTGGATGGAATCTTGGAACATTAACAGGGACATTAATGGAAAAATTAATGAACTCTGAGTGAAGTCTGTAATTTAGTTAATAATATCAATGTGATTTTCTTAGTCTTGATAACTGTGCTATGGTTATGTCAGATGTTAACATTAGGGGAAGCAGGGTGAAGGGTATATAGGAACTCTGTACTATTTCTGCAACTCTCTCATGAGTTTAAAATTATTCTAAATTAAAAAGTTTATTAAGTTATATATATATATTTAAAAAGACACCCAAAACTACTGCATTTGGGCAGCAGGAATGTTACGCAGATGGTAAACAGAACAACTCTTCTCTCTGAGTCCATGGATCTCAACAGCCTTCTGTTGACAAGCCCAGTGCCCAGGGTATATTGAAAAGATGGTGGGAAAGCAGGGAGACAGCCAGCCTGAGAACCATGGGAAAGATGGGTGGGAGTCAGTGCCACCTCCCTCTCTGCTCCCCCAGCAACCTTGGGCCAGACCCTTCCCCCAAAGACTAGGCAGGCACGCGCCAGGTTGTGCTTCTGTGACTCAGGACTGGCTGCACCTGTTGGGGAACCGCTGCTCCTTGACACCGGCACATGGCAGGCTCAGAACATCCGAGCATGTCCTGAATTTACTGGGTTGATTCCTGGACCAAAGCAATTGAAAGAATGATACGGAAATCTGGTGTCCTTGTAAATGAATTTTTCACATTCAGCAAGCAAGCAAGAGAGCTTCAGTGAAGATTTCTGAAGAGAGCAGAATCATATAAAGAATGATTTAAGTTATATTTTTAGTCCTTTAGAGGGCTGACTCTATTCACTGCTTATTTTTATATAAAGCAGCACCTGATGTTTTTTTCTAACAAGATTACATATATAATACCTTTTTACCACAAACCCTAAATTAGTGGGCTTTGAATTAACAAGGTATCTCCCGTTACCTATAGAGTGTAAAAGGAAAGCACATATGTCCCAAGTAACTTCATTGGTTAGTTCTGGAAATCTAACAGGGTGGGGATGAATTTAATACTCTTTCCCAGGATAAGATGGCTAATTAAGTCAAAAATCTTACAGGTATTATTATTTCTTATAGAACAGATTTCTTCCTTCTCCCATTAAAAAAATCAAATCCCAAGGAATCTAGAACATCCCAACGACAGCACAAGCCTTGCATTGTTAATATTCCAGGAGCTCCACTTAATGTCCATTTGTGGTTTCCGTCAAATTTGGGACCCAAAACTCAGGCAATGAACTATTTTAAAGATGTTTGTGTTCAATAGTTGACTTTCTAAGAAGAGCCTTTAATCTCAATTTTCATATATCTCAAATATCTGGAATACTATATGGTTCTGGAAAAATAACTTTTAAAATGAAGTTAAGTTCAAGAAAAGAAAAAATACAAGGAAAGGGAAATTCTTCCCAGTAGTTTGGGTAAATGCCAAAAGCAACGGCTTTATCTCCCAGTGAAAGGCAGACCTGAAGAAATTATCTACCTTCTTTCTGTCTCCTGCTGCCCCTTCTCTCTCCCTACTCTCGCTCTAATTGCTCACACTGTACTCTATGTTTCCACAAGTTCACTACTTTTGAACAAAGCCCATTGTTTGGAATAACTGCAATAGATCACTTGAAATAAAAATGGGGTTTCAGAAGGAATACATTTGGGTGATTGAGTACAAAAAATAGTATTTTTAAGTTTTCATAAGGGGCTGCCACAAGCAGATCTCAAAATGATATGCTGTGAATAGAGGCTTCTCTAAACATTTAAGTGTTGACTAATGAGACTGGATTAATGTGACCATAGCAAATAAAACCAGCGCCTGCGTGAAGCCCCTGCCAGCACGGTCAGAGCACTTTCTCAAGCATTTGCTTCCTAAACAGCAGGTGATCACGCCAGGTTCCTCCTCCCAGACTCAGCCTCCCTCTTACCTTTATGTCTCTAACCCAGGACTGAGCCCCTTTCAAATTATCTTCATTGATTTCTACAAGCTTTTCCTGCCAAGCAACTGCTTGAGCATCAAATTGTACAAAATTGAATTTCCTTTTGTATTTCAGCTGTTCCTGTAAGAAAAAATTACTATTTAACCATAAAACCAATCAAATGTAAGAAAAGATTAGGACAGGTCACAGTTTGATAAACTTTAATCACTATGATATCTATGTTCAGTTCCAGAAGCTAAAAATTACATTCAAAAGGAAAAATCTTTTCTAATAAAAAAGATATTAAATAAAATTATACACAATTTGGATATTCAACCTTTACAAATGTGTGAATATATGTTACATATACATCATATATGTGTGTGTTTATATTTATACTGTGATGTTAAATGTTGTCTTTAATACAGCATTAATGTCATACTGAATAAGCACAGTAAAGGCGATCTGCTTAAAGAAGAAAAATCCAAAATGGTGTCATCAGTTCAATCACCTTTTTAGTAAGACTGTTACTCAATTACATGTCTATTCACTTGCCTTCCATTAGTCCATATTTCTCCAATAGAGTTTATCAAATTAAAAACTGTATTTTGTATTTGCCAACACTCCCCACAATTATTTTCTGTAATTAAAACTCACATCACTACTACTAACACAACAGTACTGTGTTATCCATATATGGGTGTGGAAAGTAGGCATTAGGAAATTGAAGCCATCTGCTTCCACCCCCATAACTCAGTACAGGCAGAACACTGGAAGCTCCTAACCATCAGCTTATGCGCCTCCCACATACCGACTGTGGGGCCAGTGCATACCACAGATAATAAAAACACTGAAAGTTCAAATAAAAATGCTGAACTGAAGAGATTCTGGAAAACAATGGTGGTGGGTGGGTGGGGTATGTGCACACTATGGATTTCAGGATAGAGGAAACCTGAAGTATGGACATAGATACAGAAAGGACCCACCTAAGGAAGGGTTTGCTTGCAAAGGAGAACTGATGATTCTCTAACTGGCAAATGTGGCTTTCCTGTGGATTTTTTAGTGCAAACCTCACCTGAGTAGCTCTCGAAACTTCTGCAGGTGATGATGGGTGGAGATGCATTCATGAAAAGCAGGCTGTCACATCCATGAACCTGACAGTTCTGACTAACCTGCACAAACTGGACGATCTTGTCCTTCACCAAATCCAGCTTGCTCTTCATTGAGTGGGAGGTATCAATGAGAATGTAGACACAATCATTACACACCTGTCCAAAGAGGATTTGACTCCCATTCTGTAGCCATTTAATCCTAGGCAGGAAATAGGTTGAAAGTGAACATTTAGAGCCTAGGGGCAACAAGAGCATCCTCCCAAGAACTTAATGATACAACTGGGCTAATTGTATATGCATAGTCCTCTGTGAATGGATTACTGCTTCAGAGGGTTTTCTATGGAAGTGTCTATGTTTGGGCCGGCTCCCCTCATCACCGCCAACCCTGAATATCCAGCATTAATCTAAGAAAAACAGAACTAGGAAAATCAACAGGACAGAAATACAAATCCAATACTGGGTTCCAAAGCCAAAAGTAAATGACTTCGAGTCATTTGATAGTTTGAAGCCCTCAGCTCTGACTTCAGACCATTTGTTTCTCTAACCCTACTGACTGCAGACAAGCTAGTCAAGTCGGCACATTCCTGAAGCTTCACTGAAACTCTTGAACAGTATCAAGCAGATATTGTTCAACCCCAGATCCCTACAATAACCAAGTGCCAGGTGGTTGTATGAGCAGGACTGCCTCTGCAGTCGAGGCTCAGGAGGCAAATTAAGTTCATGGCTGCAGGCAAAACCTGAGGGAGGAGGCAGGGCAAATGGAAAAATTACTTGAAACTGAATTCATAGTTCAGCAAGACCTAGGCAACTAGAACCTATAGGGCAAAATACTGAAGAGACTGCCGCATAGAAAAAGGGATCAAAGTGAGTCCAAGTCACTTAACTACATCCCAGAACACACATTTAAAAATCACAAAATCCAGCACCCAACAATGTAAAATTCTTCTGGCTAAGCCTTTACTAAGAGGTCAAGCAGATCTGGATTTCAGGAGAGACTAGACCACATGTGCCTCGTGAAAACACACCAACCTCCTCTGGATCTGGGCCAGGACTTCATGAACTCTCTCACTGTACCATGTGTACTTCTCCTTGGTCATGCAGACATGGACCAAGCTCCCATCCTTCCAGGGAGCATGGATAAATCTGCTGCAGTATTTCGCATGGACTTTCTTCTTGTTGGTCTCCTAAGGAAAGGATAAAGCCACTCAGAAGCCATTCAAAGAAAATTCTCCAGGTGGAACCTCCATCTCTGCCTCACTTACACAGCTCTCAGCACTCAATCCCATGGTAAAATCATTCAACTACCTCTGGTTCAACTGAACATGTACTGGGACCTAGGTGTCATGAATGATGGTCAGAAAGACATGCACAATCCCATCTGTGTTCCAGATAATATTTCCAGCAGGAGACACTGTATGCACACACAAACACAGACATAAACACAAACACAAGCACACAGCAAGTGGTAATGCAGAGCACTAGACACCTAGTATCTGGCACTGGACTGAGGCCATATGACCGGGCTAGTTCTGGCAGAGGAAAGAGTTCTCAGTGGACAAGAGGGCTAAGGAGACCATCTAGAGGTGGGAATTGAGATTCACACAAAACATTTTTCTGTTGTTACTCCCATCCCCAAACAAAGAAAAATAACCAAGAGTCCCATTACACATCTAGTGTCCTGTACTGGGACAGACAGAACAGGCCAAGGACAAAGGCTTCCCACCCAAAGGTCTGTCATTCTCCATCACTCACCCAACCTATTTAGGGATTTATGCCTGCTCTGCTCTACTCCTTCAAGCACTGCTTCATGCCAGGCACTCTTCTAGGCACCGGCAATACAAGCCAGAAACAAATTATATAAATAATTATATAGCAAATCAGATGAAGACAAATGGAGAAAAGTGAGGCAAGGAAGGAGAACAGAGAATGCTGGGGGCTGGGGTGAGGGTGGGGACAAGTTAAGACCTAAAAGGGGAAGTCTCAAAGAGAAGGCGAAATAGGAGCAAAGAATACGAGCAAGAACAGAATGCTGACAAACAGAGGTCTGTCTGGGGGAAGTGTGGGGACACAGACACAGCAAGCACAAGAAGTAAGTGTTTACCCAGCATGTTTGTACAATTTTAGGAAGACCAGTGTAGCAGAAATAAATGAGATGAAGCGAGAGAAATATGAGGAGGGCCAGGAAGCAGGATCTGTAGGCTTACTGGCTGATGGAATTGACTGGCTTCTCCTCTGAGTGAAAAAGGAACTGTCTAAGGGCTTAAACATGAGAAGTGACTTGATTTTTTTATAAGATAGAATTGACATATAACACTGTACTAGTTTTTGGTATAGAACATAATGATTTCATATATGTATATGTTGCAAAATTATTATCACAATAAATTTAGTTAACACCCATCACCACACAGTTACAAATATTTTTTTTTGCGATGAGAATTTTTAAAATCTACTCTCTTAGAGAAGTGTAGTTTAAAGTTTCAAAGTTGAATTTCTAAAACTATATTATTTTAAAGGATACCTCTGGTTACCCTGTTGAGAAAAGACTGTAGATGGTCAAGGTCAGAGCAGGGTGTCAGGAGGTCAGTTAGGGGGCATGGACCAGGGGTGGCAGCAGAGGTGGTAAGAAGTGGTCAGATTTGGAATTACAGATAATTATGAAGATAAAACGGACAGGCTTTAATGAGAGGTCAGATGTGGGTAGAAGAGAACAGAAGAGTCAAGGATGACTCTAAGGTTTTTCAGCCCAGAGAACTAAAAAAAGGGAGTTGCAAAAAATTGATAGGAGGAAGATTCTGGGAGAGCGTCCTTGAAGAGAAAAAGATCTGGATCCAGTATCTGATGCGTTGGGCTCAAGACTCCTGTTAGACATCCAGTAATACAGCAAGTCATTGGGTGGCAATCAGGACAGGACTCGGAACTGGAGATTGAAATTTGGAAGTCACCAGCATGCACACAGGACTAGATGAGGTCACCTGGAGAAGGAATGCAGACAGAGCAGATGCCCAAGGACTGCACCTTGAGGCCCTCCAGTGTTTAGAGGCTGGGGACATGGGAAATAAGTAACAAAGACTGAGAAAGAATAGCCAGTGAAGGAGGAGGAAAAACAGGACAGCATATTTACTGCAAGCAAAAGAATTTCAAGGAAGTAACCAACTATGTTAAATGTTGACAACAGGTCAAGAAAGAAAGAGACTGAGAACCGACCCCTGGATTTAGCAATTCAGGTATTGCTAGAAAGAGTGGGTTTTTATGGAGAATGGGCCTTTTTGGAGTGTGTTCTAAAGAGCATGGGAGAAGGTAGAATTGGAGGAAGGAACTTTAAGACTGTTGAGGAGTGGAATTCTAAAGAGGAGCTAGGGAATAAGGCAGAGCCAAAGGCAGACATGAGCGCCAAAAACTGTATTTTTAAGATGGGAAGAATAACACAATGTTTGTGTACTGATGGGAAAGATCTAGAAATGACGATACAGAATAGGAAGGGGGAGAATGAATGACCGAGGGAACAGGGATCAGTGCACACATGGAAGGACCGGCCTGAGACAAGAGCAAGGACATTCAGCCATCCTGGAAGAAATAAGGGGAGGGCACACAGGTGCAGAGGCTGGGGGATCTGTGGATGTGCGGCAGATGTTCACGTCAATGTTCAGTGCTGAGCACTAACACGGAGGAGAAGGTGTGTGAAGTTTGAGCAGGTCGGCATCTTGGAGAATGAGAGTCTGAGTGGATTGGAAAAGCACAGTAGGATAACTGGGCAGCATAAAAGAGCCATCTGAAGTCAGAGGTCATGAATCCCAGTGAAACCAGGCACTGGGGCTGTGTGTCTTTTCCAGTTTCCTCACTGCAGTCAACTGCACAGGTTTAAGGCAGAAAGGGCAGAAAGTTGGATTCACCAGTGTTGGGGTTTGCCAGATGAATGCAATACTGTAAGGCAGGAGAAAAGTAGGTGAGGCTGTATGAGAGGGACAAAGGGTAGAGAGGACAGGGAAAGACTGGAATTAGAGTAGTAGAGGAAATGACCCAAATAGTGGCCAGAGAGGGTGACCCTTGGTACTGATTATGTAGATTATGATTACAGTTATTTGTAATGAAAAGGTCAAGGGTACGTCTATGGCAGGAGTGGTAGTCATGCAGTGGAGGAGAAAGTCATTGGAGAAGAGAGATCAGAACAAAGAAAGCTCAGGGTATGGGAAGGGTCATCCACATGTAACTGACATCACTAAGAATTAATACAGTTGAAGCCAGTGACAACGAGCCAGAAGCTATAATCTTAAAGGATTGCCAGGGGTGACCTAGGGCTCAGTAGGTGTCAGCCACAGGAGGTGCACTGGGTGCTACATTCTGATGACATGGGAAGAGTGAAGGAGAACAATGAAGAAACAGCAAAGAGGAACAAGAAGACCCCCACCCAACTCCAGGCCACAGGTCCATGGAGAACGGGAGTGAAACCAGGGTCCTTGAGAAAGAACCCAGACAAACAGGCGAAGAGGACACTGAAGAGCACATGAAGCTGTAGGGGGTTACTGATGGCTTCTAGTTTCAGGGGACGCAGGGGAGGGATTTGAGGAGTCAGGGAGGAATGGAGCAGGCTCAGACAGGGATGTGAATCTAGGGGTCCAGTGTGACTGATGTAAGTAGGAATTAAGGGTACAATGAGGTCAGTCCAGATGCTCCCAAGGCAGGCAGATGGGGGAGCCACCTCTCCACTGCAGGGCAAGGACAGGAGGAGAAAGATCCTCTCTCATTCTCATCAGCTTCCTGAGGATGTCACAAGGGAGATCTCCCTGCTCTCAGTCCCACCGCACGGTACTTCCCAACTGTGCCTTCTGCACTTCCAAATGGAAACACACCATCTGTAAGTTATGTGAATACAGGTGCCAGCAGCAGAGTGTGAGAGCCCAGCATATCTGAATTCAAACCCTGCCTCCACCTGCCATGAGATGGCAGACAAGTTGCCTAACCTCTCGGAGGCCCTATCACTTTGTTTTCTCATATGTGACATTAGAACACAAATATTCACTTTGTATATAAAGCATACAGGCATTCCTAAATGTTCATTTCTGACTCACAATGCTGATAATAAAGAAAGAAGGAAGGTAACATCTACTGGGCATCTCCTAAGTGCCAGGCACTGTGCTTTAAGACATGCATTTTTAAATTTGGACTTTACACCACACATTTTACAGATGTGGAGAGTGAGGCTGCAAACAAGTTAAATTATTTGCTCAACATCATAATTACTGGTAGAGGCAGCATTTGCACTGAGGTCTCCACACTCCAAATCCAGTGCATTTTCCACCATACCACCCTGTCTGGTACATAGTGAAGGTTCAACAAATATTTGTTAGAGGAATAAAATGGTGAGGCCAGCATGGGCTTTTGAACATCAGGGCTGGCTTTGTGCACAAGCAGCATAAGCAATCATGAAGGCAACGTGATGTTAGAAGTTCCCCAAAATACCAAGTTACTAAACTTTGCCTGAAATTTCCTAATTAGAAATGCATTCTTGGCTCTTCCTCCCACCTGTCCGTCCATCTGGAAAATGCTATGTCAGAAGGCCTTTTTAGACGTGTATTTCTTAGTGTTAACGAGTTTTTATTATTAACCTATAAATCAATTTTTATAGTTAAAAACTTAGGGAGTCTGACCCAAACCTACCTATATCAAAGCCTCAGTTTCTGTCTACCTTATGCCTATCACAATTATAGGTGTAATTCCAGTCCCAAATACTAAAAACAAAAGTGTCCCCTTTTCATCAATATTTGGGAAACAGGATGGCAGTACTGTGCAATTCTCAATTTTTACTATAGTAGTATTCCTTGTTAGCACAAGAAATTTGAGGTAAAGTTTCCCACTTTAAGCCAAATTCTTCAAACTGTCCCTGTAAAATTCCATTCAAAATTATCAAGAAAGAATAAAGAGCAAATCAGTATTAGAGACAGAGCTGAGCAAACCACAGTCATGAGCGCTTATTAAGCTATGTTCAGGTTCAGAGATTAATATTTTTAAATATCCAGGGCTTAATGTACTTTAAAAAATGAAAATTTAGTTATGTATGACTTCCTGAGCTAATAAAGTTACTGAGTAATGTCTACAAAACCAGAAAACTGTGCTGGGGGAGGAACCCCATAAATGAGATTTCCCTGCAATGTAGCAATTATTCTGCTCTTCAGTATATAAGCCAGGAAACAAGTCTTACATCCATTCTGCATTTTTCTAATTCAATTTTTACACTGTCCTTGTATTCCATTGTAAACACTAGGCAGTAAGAGGGCAAAACCACATCGCATGGCATAGCCCCAAAGGGAAGGACGATGTGTGCAGCCAGTGGCCAGCCAGCTTAAGGAGTGTCCAAGAGACTGGGGTTTCACCTCTGTAGGCCTGACAGACATCTCAGTGAAGATCCTGACACTGAATCAGAGCCTAAGAGAATATATCAAGCGACACTGCCTTTGACAAGGACCTCCATTTCCTCTCCAGGGTCGCTGCTGGGCTGCCGTTACCTGCATGTCGTGTTGCTTGCATTTTAGCTTTCGCCTCCAGTAGGTACCTGGCCTTTTACTACCTTCTCATGGAGCTTTCCTTCAGTTTTACAAAATAGAACATTCAGTTTATCCCAATTTTCTGTTCTTATTGTGATAGTCTTTTTCACTCTTTCCATAATGCTAAACTTTTGACAGTCTTCTGGTCTTGCGCTACACATCACTGTTTCTCAAAGTGTGAGCCCTGGGCCAGCAGCTTCAGCATCATTTGGGGATTGTTATAAATGCAAACTATAGGGCTCCACCTCAAACCCACTGACTCATGCATGCTAAAGTTTAGGACCACTACTGTAGATCACTGTCTTTCCACTGTGAGTCAGACTTGGGCACTTTGAGAAACTCCATTCCTTTCAGACCCATTGGCACAATGAAACTACAGCTTTCAAAAGTTTCCAGTATATACCTTCTGATGCTGTAACCCCTTAGAGAATCCGATTTTATTTTTACTGGGAATCTACTAAATGCTGGCTGGTAATCACTAGAATAATGTATCTTTAAGACAGTGTCATCACAAGAGGACCATAGAAATGACTGCTGTGGGCAGTCACCAGTGGATTCTCACTTCTGTTCAATATGGGGGAACAAAGGACTTCTCTGCTGACAAAGTGCTGAGTAATTCTGATTCATAATGCCTGAATTTCTATAAGCCCAGCTTCTGACTTATGTATAATTATTGTTTCATTCACCTATACCTGGAAACCATTCCTGGACTTGATCTCCACTCCCAGAAGCACCGTTCAGAGAAGTGTGAGGTGGAAAACCGAAGGGGCATCCTTCTTCACGGAAACCTGAGCTGCTGCCTTCCAACCTTGGTCCTTTCTAGGTTCTTGTCTGAGGAAGGGCTTATTCTACCCACGTACCAACCCAGAAAAGGCCACAGCCCCTCCCGGAGGTTCACTTCACTTACTGCACTGGTCTGCACAGACTCGTTCTCCGGTTTGGATTTTATATCAACAACTCCGTCAGCATGGCGGAAGGAGCAGTCAGCAAGGACATCATAAAATGACAGCTTCTGAGCTTTTAAGCCATATTTCTGTAGCCACTTCTTAGAGTCCCAGGTGTTTTCTGGATTTGACTCATTCTCAACAGAGGTTGCTCCTGATTCTATTTTGGAATTAAAGTTCATCAGACATTCATATTACACAAGTCATTCATGTATCACCACAACTTAATATCTGCCAAGCTGTAACAAGTTCTATGTTAGATCACATTCATTTCAGGAAGCATGCTTTCCAAAACAGGGCTGGCAAAGAATTAGTTCACAAGACTGGAATACAGGATCTAATTTCATCTCATCTCCTCCTCTACCTAAACTGACAGTCCCATGCATAGGTGGAGAAGGCCTATAATAGACCAAGGCTGGGTGTCAGGAGAGCATTACAGTTGGGGTCTTTAAAGAAGCTCTGGGTTCAGGTCCCAGCTCCACCCCTTACTAGCTTGGGCAAGTTGCTCAAACTTGGGTGCATCACTCCATTCAACCTCTCCAAGTTTCAGCAGAATCCTTCACCTGCGGACGGAAGGTAACACCTGCTTGGCCTTCCTAAGTGTGTTTAAGTTATTCAATAAGAAAAGGCATGTGAAAGTGATTTGTGATGAGGGAAGAGAGAAGGAGAAGCATGTAGCCTGCCTTGAGGTGGGAGTCAGTGGACTGAAAAAGGCTGGCAGGCTGCCTCCCAAGAGCTCCCCTGTCCACATGATGAATTTATCCTGATTGACAGCCTGGCCCCCAACTCTGCAGGCTCAGAAACCTCACACGTCAGGTGCCTGGAGCTGTATCTAAGACCACTCACCTTAGGTTCATAGGTTAGAGTATAACCCAGAAGGTCAACTGCCCGATATCCCAGCCGTAGGCACATTCCCTTGGTATCTTCCAAAGGTTAATTATACTTTTCAAGTTGGAGAAGGTGTTATCTTACCTGAATACCATGTATGTCAGTTTGTCATTCAAGCAGAAAAGTATTTATTTAGGTGGCTCAAAACCCCTACTGCCTCTAAGGTAGGCCAGAGTATTATGCACGGGCACAGAGGAAAGGGTGAGCAAATCTGAAGCTGAGAAGGTGGCACTGGTGTCTGGAGCTGGCTTGCACTGGCTGGTGAGAGTGAACTCCCAGCCCCGGACTCAGCAGTAGCCCACAGGTGGGTGAAACTGACCACCCTGGGAGTATTTACAGAATCTAGAAATCAGCAGATGACACAAATCAAGGCTTTTTTATTCCAGAGACTGAATTGGTAAACATTTATCTGCAGCCACTGGAAAGAAGGCAGAAAGGACATGGAGCTTTAGCCCCACTGGGACCAGCAGAGCACTAGGAGGACCAGAAAGGGGTGCTGGGCAGAGAGGTGGTTCTCTTCATATGAATTTCCATTAGGTTCACTTATCCTACAGAGTTCATTTAGACCACTTAGACCCACGGTTCTCAACCCTGCACACTGGAATTCTCGGAAGAGTTTTTAAAAATACTAATGCCACACATTAGATTCTGTTTTAGTTGGTCTGGACATTAAGATTTTTCAAAGGTCCCTGGGTGACTGTATTGGGCAGCCAAGCTTTGCAACTTGGGAAAGATGTAAAGAACTTTCTGAATTATGATTTGGTGATCCCTTCAGTTATGCTTCCATCAGACACAGGTTCAAGTTAAACTATATTTTTAATTAAAAAGTAGCACTCACTATTGGGGAAACAAAAATATGACCTATTTTTACTCATACTATATTTAAAAGGATATACAATTAGACTAGGATTTGAAGAAATAAACACTTTACAGCCAATTATTTCTTAATAGCGTGTAAAGGATCTATCTATTAATATATGTGAGCCAGCTCCTCAAATTTTAATAGAACATCTTTTAAATAATGCACTCTGAAACCTACTGGAGCTGGAACTTCTCAAAGAAACTTGATTTTGGCTTTTAAACTTTAAACCAGTCTGGCATCAAAAGCCCCTCTGGGCACCATCCCCAATGACAGCAGCTGGTTTCTATGGGAATCACAAAACATCCTCTCACCCTGCACAGGAAGCTCAACCCAGAGGCTTCCCGGGCTTCTGATCCCCAAGGTTCTCCTGCATCACAGGGAAACCGCAAAACCAGAATGGAGCTCTTTTTGTCAGTGGGATCAGCCTCCTTGGAGAAACCCTTTGTGTGACTATTTTTCCTCAGCTATTGTTAATTACATTCTGAGGCTTTGTCTCCTCTTCATTCCTTCTTTATTTTCTCCTCTTCTTTCACCAATAGGTGCAGTAGGAAATAAAATTTTCATTCAATTATTTCCATAGCAATATACACTCTATCATATGCTTCTGCTCTGTTTTGGGTTCCTTCTTTTAAAAAGACAAGAGCCCTTTCAATCACAAATTCAAACTTATCATAAAAGAACTCCCTAAAAACCCATTACACCAATTCTATCAGAGGATTTGAAAGAGCCAGAGACTAACATTTGGCTCCTAGTTTCACCCAGGACCACGCGGTGCAGCCACTTAAGGGCATGATTCAGGCTTCCAGTTACCCTCTGAAAAGGAGGGAGGGTGGAAGACCCAAAGCAACTTGAACTTCGTAAAGGAAAGAAGGGGCAGCAAGTATGCAAACCAAGGAGCCTAGGGGCTCCAAACTGAAGAGAGGACAGAAAGGGGGAATACTTTTCACTTTCAGTGCTAATTACACCAATTAGTGGTTGAGCTGCATTTTCCCTGGGGTGGGGGAGGGTGTCATGCATTCATTAGAGTCACTTCCTAAGGAGTCCTTTCCATTCCCCTGAAGTTACATAAACTCTCACCTGCAGAGCCTGAGATAAGACCTCAATTTTTATAGACGCGTGAGCCCACAACTCATCCTGATTACATTGCTCTATTATACAACATAATATGTGATATATATACTTTATCACTTATTTGTCACATCCTATTCTATGTGTCTGCCTCTTTTTTTTTTGGCCTCTTTGTTTTTTAAATTTTCCTTTCCCTCCTACTTTCATCCCCTGAGAACTGTATGAATTAGAGACAGTCAGGTTTGGAATCATTTTTCCACTGGCTTATAAACAATTTGGGGAAGGCATGGAACCCTTCTTTCGAGGAGATTTAACATTGAATTTTACAAGCATTACAGGGAGGAAATAAAATCACTTCATGACATTTAGGGGAGCTGAGGCCCAAGGAGATGCAGTGACAGGCCTGAGGTCACATCTTCAATATGTGATGGAGTCTAAATGGGCAGTTGTAGAAACTGCCCTGAGTAGACTGTCATATAAGCTTAGGGGAGACAATTAAAGTGTGGGATCATTAAGTTCATGGAAGAATGGGAAAGAATCCTGATAATCTAGGCCCTTTCTCCCCTGGAAGAGGTAAAAATAAAAACCATAAAGCACGGATAATGGACAGGACATGTAAGAGATGCTAACGCTCTCTCAAAGACATGGCTCTCCATTTCTCTTCTCTTCTGCTTCAGAATTCTGAAAGAAGGAAGCTAAAAACAATTACAGGTAGGCTGTGCATGAAGAGGCCACAGGAAGAATGCTTACACCACACTACCTGCAACTGGCTACAAAGAAATAAGGAGCCACAGTCAGCCTGGTGACAGACAACCCTGCATGAAGGCTGCGACGAAACCATGAGCAGACTCCAAGGGAGGAATTTAGAAAGCCATATTTTAATGTGTCTATACATGACATTTACAATAAAATGAAAATAGTTGAGGATCAGTGATGTAGGCAACAAATTATACCTTAGGTGACTATTTCTTTAAAAAGAGCATGATATGCAAAGATAAGCACAGACTAATTCAAGTATCTGGTATAAAGGAGAAAAATCAAGATTAAGAAATGAGAAAAGGATTCAGAGAGTTTGGGAACTTATAACAAGAACCTGAAATTCGTGTGCTAGTGAGAATGGGAACTGTGAAATAGAGTGGGAATACTGGCATTAAACCAAGTCAGAAAGATGAATCTGCTTCCTTTGGGAAATTAAAATGTTTGCCACTTTTTAGGATCTTGCATCACTATTGCCAAGGTAAGTTTTCATTTTTAGTCAGCATTTGCACTTCACGTAGTCTTTTAAAATTTTGTTGACATATAATTCAAATACTATAAAATTCATCCTTTTAAAGTATACAATTCAGTGGGTTTTAGTTTATTCACACAGTTGTGCAACCACTACCTCTATTTAATTCAAGCACACTTTCATCAACCCAAAAAGAAACCCTATATTCATTAGAAGTAACTCTCCATTTCCCAACCCCTCTTCCTCCCACAAATTTACTCTATGCAGAGTTGCCTATTCTGACCATTTCCATAAATGGGATCATATAAATTGTGACCTTTTTTGTCCAATTTCTTTCATTTAGCATAATGTTTCAAAGTAAATCCATGTTGTAGCATGTATCAGTACCAAATAACTTATTATGGCTGCATAATATTCCATTGTAGGGACATACTACCTTTTATTTATCCATTAATCAATTAATTTACATTTAGTTTGTTTCTACTTTGTGACTATTATGATGCTGCTACAAATATTTCTGTACAAGTTTTTGTGCAAACAAATATTTTCAATTTTCTTGAGTATATTCCTTGGAGTGGAATTGCTGGGTCATATGCTACCTCTATGTTGAATTTGAAGAATTGCAAGACTAGTTCCAAAGTAGCTGTGCCATTTTACATTTCCATCAGCAATGTACAAAGGTTCCATTTTCTCCCTATTATCTTGCCAACACTTGATATTGTCTGCCTTTTTTATTATAGCTACCTTAGTGGGTATGAAGGGATATCTCATTGTAGTTTACAACAAAAATGTTGTACTTTTGTGTGCTTTTTGGCCATTTGATTATCTTTAGAGAAATGTCTGTGCAAATCCTTTGCATATTTTTCAATTGGGTTATTAGTCTTTTTCTTGTTGAATCATAAGAACTCTTCATGTCTCCTTCAACTGTAGGATTACAATATGTTTTCACATTTTTCAGGTTGTCTTTTCACTTTCTTCTTTTTCCAGTTTTATGGAGAAATAATTGACATACATCACTGTATAAGTGTGAGGCATACAACGTGATGGTTTGGTTTACATGCATTGAGAAATTGTGAAATGAAAGGAAAGGAAAAATAATTCCTCCTTGTGACAAGAACACATAGGACTTACTCTCTTAACTTTCCTATATATTAGACAGCAGTGTTGGCTATAGTCACCATGTTGTACATTACATCCCTACTATGTATTTATTTCATAAATGGAAGTTTGTTCCTTTTGACCACCTTCCTCCAATTCCCCCTCCTCCCATCCTCAGGCTTTGGTAACCACAAGTCTTATCTCTTTTTCTTTGTTTGGCTTTTTCTTTTTACCTTTTTTTAAGATTCCACACACAAGTAAGATCATACAGTATTTGTCTTCCTTTGTCTAAATTGTTTTACTTAGCATAATGCCTTCAAGGTCCATTCATGTTATCACAAATGGTAAGATTTCCCCATTTTTTAGGGCTGAATAATGTTCCCTTGTGTGCGTGAGAGTGTGTGTGTGTGTGTGTGTGTGTGTGTATAAATACCATATTGTCTTTCCTCATCCATCAGTGAACACCTAGGTTGTTTTCATGTCATGGCTGTTATAGATAATGCTGCTATGAACACGGAAGTGCAGCTCTCTTTTTGAGTTAGTGTTCTCATTTTCTTTGGATATATTCCCAAGTATAGAATTTCTGGAGCAAATAGTAGTTCTACTTTGAATTTTTTGAGGATCCGCCATACCATTTTCCATACTGGCTGTACCAATTTACACCACCACCAACAGTGCACAAGGGTTCCTTTTTCTCCACATCCATGCCAGCTTTCGTTCTCTCTTGTCTTTTTTGATGATGGCCATGCTAACAGGCATGAGGTGATATTACACTGAGGTTTCAATTTGCATCTCCCTAATGACTAATGATGTTGAACACCTTTTCATGTATCTGTTGGCCTTTCATATATCGTCTTCAGAGAAATTCAGGACCTATACTTATTTTTAAATTGGGTTATTTGTTTTTTTGCTATTGAGTTGAATGAGTTTTTCATATGCACAGTTTGCTGTGCAAACCATCTACTCTGCCTGCCCACCTTTCTGCTCTAGTGCCACTGGGCCATATAGCTTCCAGGAGTGTCACCAGCCCTTCCAGTCAGATGGGGCCTGAAGACACTCTCCACAGCCAATATGATTCAGCTTCTTGCCTGGGGTTGGGCAAACCAGACTCTAGGAGCAGCAAAACTCATTCGAGAATCCAAATCACACAGATCTGTACCTGCCAAATCCCCTGTCAGAGTGGACCTTTGATGTCATTCTGGAGATGAGCAAAACCACTGGTTGGGATTACTACTTGGGCACTGCAGGCAACAACTCAGCCTGCCAGGATGCATGTGCTGGTTGTTTCAAGTCCCTCCTTCCTCTTCATCCCAGTCAGATTCCCAGCATTTGAATACTGCAGATTCCCCAGCAATTCCTGTAGTATGAGATCAGAGTAGCGACTCTCACAAAGCAACCCACAATGCTGGGGGTGCTAGTTGTTCACCCTCCCCTGAGTTCTCTTTTCCCACTGTAGTAACTGGAGACTTAGGGGAGACCTCCTTGTGAGGTACTGTGCTGGCCTGGGGGAGGGGCAATGTAGCCAATGTGTAGGTAGCCCCTTCTCTTACCCACCTTATGTAGCCTGTCTCAGTCTCTGTGACTGTGATGTGGTTGGGGTAAGGGGGTACTTCAGTCTCACCCCTGAGTTCTAGGACTCTCTCAGTGGTATCTTGTTCTTGACTAGTTATTAGTTGTCCTTCCTATGAGGGGGAGCAAAGTCAGGAATAACTGTTACCATCTGGGTGACATCTTTACTTTATTAACAGTGTTCACTGAAGCATAAAATTATTACATTTTTATGAAGGCCAATTTATCTTTTTTTGGTTGCCTGTGATTTACCTGTCATAGCTAAGAAACTGTCATTGAATCCAAGGTCACAAACATTTACATTTAGGTTTTCTTCTAGAATGTTTATCATTTTAACTCTCACATTGAGGTCTTTAATCCATTTGGAGTTAAGTTTTTGAAGATGATGTGTTCAATTACATTCTTTCGGATGTGGAATCCAGTTGTCCTGGCACCATTTGTTGAAAAGACTATTCTCCCTACCCCCACATCGCCATTAAATTGTCTTGGCACCCTTGTTGAAAATGAATTGACAATAAATGTATGGGTTTATTTCTGGACCCTCAGTTGTACTCCATTGATCCATATGTCTACCTTTATGTCTACCTTTATGCAGAATGTCTGTTTTGTTATATCTTCATAGTAAATTTTGAAAACATTAAGTGTGAGTCCTTCACCTTTGTCTTTATTTTTTAAGACTGTTTTTGGCTATCCTTTGTCCCTTACATTTTCATATGAATTAAGGATCAGCTTGTTAATTTCTGTTAAAAAAAAAAAACAGCTGGGATTTTGATAAGGATTGTATTGAATCTACAGATCAATTTTGGAGTACAGCTATTTTAACAATATTAAGTCTTCAAATCCATAAACAGATGTTTTTCTGTTTATTTAGGACTTATTTCCCTCGATTATGTTTTATGAGTATTTAACATGTGAAAGTCTTACACTTCTCTTATTAAATTTATCCCTAAATATTTTACTGTCTTTGATCCTATTGTAAATGGGATTTTCATTTCACTTTCAAATCGTTCATTGCTAGTGTATAGAAATACAAATGGTTGTATGTTAATCTTCTACCCTGCAACCATGCTGAACTTGTTTATTAGCTCCAATAGTTTCTTCATGAATTCCTAAGGATTTCTATAAACAAGATCATGTCATCTGCAGATATAGTTCCACTTCTTTCTTTCCAATCTGGATACCTTTATTTATTTTTCTGACTAATTGTGTCCACTAGAACCCTCCAATATGATGTTATTAAATAGAAGTAGTGAACACAGAATCCATCTCTTGTTCCTGATTTTAGGGGAAAGTTTTCAGTCTTTCACACCATAAGTATGAAGTTTGCTATGAGTTTTCACAGGTTCTCTTTATGAGGTGGAGGAAATTCCCCTTATTCTAGTTTATTGAGTGTTTTCACCATACTAGGGTACTGGACTTTGTCAAATGCCTTCTCTTATTTTATAAAAAATAAGTTTTTTACCTCTTAGACATAAACATGAGTGACCTCTTCTTGAACATATCTCCCCGGGCAAGGAAAACAACAGCAAAAATGAGCAAGTGGGACTACATTAAGCTGAAAAGCTTCTGTACAGCGAAAGACACCATCAATAGAACAAAAAGGAACCCTACAGTATGGGAGAATATATTTGAAAATGACAGATCCAATAAAGGCTTGACGTCCAGAATATATAAAGAGCTCACACGCCTCAACAAACAAAAAACAAATAACCCAATTAAAAAATGGGCAGAGGAACTGAACAGACAGTTCTCTAAAAAAGAAACACAAATGGCCAACAGACACATGAAAAGATGCTCCACATCGCTAATTATCAGAGAAATGCAAATTAAAACTACAATGAGGTATCACCTCACACCAGTAAGGATGGCTGCCATCCAAAAGACGAACAACAACAAATGTTGGCGAGGCTGTGGAGAAAGGGGAACCCTCCTACACTGCTGGTGGGAATGTAAATTAGTTCAACCATTGTGGAAAGCAGTTTGGAGGTTCATCAAAATGCTCAAAACAGACCTACCATTTGACCCAGGAATTCCACTCCTAGGAATTTACCCTAAGAACGCAGCAATCAAGTTTGAGAAAGACAGATGCACCCCTATGTTTATCGCAGCACTATTTACAATAGCCAAGAATTGGAAGCAACCTAAATGTCCATCGGTAGATGAATGGATAAAGAAGAGTGGTACATATACACAATGGAATACTACTCAGCCATAAGAAGTGGAAAAATCCAACCATTTGCAGCAACATGGATGGAGCTGGAGAGTATTATGCTCAGTGAAATAAGCCAAGCGGAGAAAGAGAAATACCAAATGATTTCACTCATCTGAGGAGTATAAGAACAAAGGAAAAACTGAAGGAACAAAACAGCAGCAGAATTACAGAACCCAAAAATGGACTAACAGGTACCAAAGGGAAAGGAACTGGGGAGGAAGGGTGGGCAGGGAGGGATAAGGGGGGGAAGAAGAAGGGGGGTATTAAGATTAGCATGCATGGTGGGGGAGGGAGAAAGGGGAGGGTGGGCTGCACAACACAGAGAGGACAAGTAGGGATTCTACAACATTTTGCTAAGCTGATGGACAGTAACCATAATGTGGTTGTTAGGGGTGACCTGATATAGGGGAGAGCATAGTAAACATAGTACTCTTCATGTAAGTGTAGATTAAAAATTAAAAAAAAAAAAAGAAAGAAAGAAAGAAAGAAAAGGGGGATTACTCCTTGATAGGATAAAACTATTGGTAAATCAAAGATCAACGCATGCTTTAAATATCCTCAATGTTGATCACTTAAAGGGTGTCAGATGATCAGCTATGGAGGTACTCTTTTCTGATAATATTCCTTTCTCTTAAAAAAAAAAAAAAAAGGCAGTCCCTGTGTGCTGACCTCCAATGAGTTCTGCACAGTGGTATAGAGGGCATGTCAAAGTGTGGGCAAAGGGTCTGTTTGTTTCTATGCAGAAGATCAAGGCCTAGCTTGGATACCCAGAAAATGAACTAAGATACGATATGAGGAGGAGCTTCTGGCATCAGCACTCTCTGGAGGACTCGTGCCAGGGGATGATCATCAAAAAGCCTCCACAGGGATCCGGGCGATGCTGCGGTTGTGGCTGCGTCCACCCCACCGTTTCCTGGACTTGCCATTGGAATGAGGAGGGAGATGTCTAGGCTGGCATGTGCATACAGTGAGATAACGAATTTGACCGGATCTGTACTGTTGGAACTCAACCAGGAGTTGGGAGGGGTGCAAGTTGTAGCACTCCAAAATCTTATGACTATAGACTATCTACGGTTAAAAGAACATACGGGATGTGAACAGATCCCAGAAATGGGCTGCTTTAATTTGTCTGATTTTTCTCAGACTGTTCATGTACAGTAGGACAATATCCATCATATCATAGACAAATTTTCACAAATGCCTAGGGTGCCTAAATGGTTTTCTTGGCTTCACTGGAGATGGATGGTAACTATAGATTTGCTTTGTTTATGTTACTGTATTCCTATTATGTTAATATGTGTGTGCAAATTAGTTAGTAGTTTAAAACCTATACATACTTAAGGTACTCTACAAGAAGATATGTCAAAGAAATAATCAATCCTCCCATGTTTTCTTCCATATGCTACCTCTATAGCTTTTCTTCTTCCTTCCTGATTACAACCCTTAAATAGAATTCGTGCCTCATATCGAATTTACCGAGTATCATAATTCCTCCAGGTGGTAAAGATACCTCGAGACAAGTGCTGGGCATAGAAGCCACAGCGCATAAATCTGCAAAGAAGTAAAAAGCTAACCTTTTCAAACAATATGGCTTCTCTCTCACTTACCAACTTTACATTTCCCTGTATGGCCCCGGAAGATGACTGGTTAGCCAGAGACGGGTAAGATTGCTCAAGGGAGGAACAACCTAAGACAGGCACAGTTGCAGGGGGGCCATCAGGTGAGAAATTGAGGAGCAACAGAGGTGAGGCTCAGAACCTCAGCCCCCCCTGCTTTGAGAGAAATCTTCTGCATCCGTGGATGTTCTGCTGCCCTTGTCTAGCTTGGAGTAATACTTAGTCTATAGGCACAGACCTGATCATCTACATTTGCCCTCTTACAGCACTAAACTATGTTTTCTACCTTTATCTTGCATCTACCTACCACTTCAGCATTTTATTAAAAATAAAAATAATAATAATAATAAAGGGAGAAATGTGGGATCAACATATAAATCAAGTATAAAAATCAAATGAATATTCATATTTGACCTGATTGTTTATAGTTCATAATGCGTGATCAAAACCGAAAGTTTCTGTGATGAATGCCCTTGTACTATTCACCATGTAAGAATTTATTCACTTTGTAAGAATTCGTTCACCATGTAAGAACTTGTTCGTTATGCTTCAGAAGATTGGAGACTGACGAGAATTAGGCTTGAGATGGATTGATGATTGTACATTGAGCATTGACCCCCCTATACTGAATTTTATTGTTGTTAACAACCATTTGATCAATAAATATGAGAGATGCCCTCTCAAAAAAAAAATAAGTTTTTTATTTTTTCCTTTATTAATATAGTATATTCCATTGGTTTTTGAGTGTTGAAAACTTTCATTCCTGAGGGTAAATTCCACTTGGTCAAACTGTATAATTCCTTTTATATGTTGCTGGATTCCATTTGCTAGTATTTTCCTTAATATTTTGTATCCATATTTATATGAGATATTGGTCTATAGTTTTGGGTTTCTTTGTCTTTCTTTTACTTGTGACATCTTTCTCTGGTTTTGCTATCAGCACAATACTGCCCTCAGAAAGTAAATTTGGAAGTGTTCCCTCCTCTTCTTTGTTTGGGAAGTTTGTAAAGAATTGGAAAATCGAAGAAACTCTTCTTTAAATGATAGGCTTCACTAGTGAAATTACCTAGTCCTGGATTTCTCTTTGGGAGGCCAGGAGTACTGTTTACTAATTCTATTTACTTATGTTGTCTATTCAGATTTTCTATTTCTTTTTGAGTTGATTTTTGTGTTTCTAGAAATGAATCTATTTCATCTAGTTGTTCTAGTTTGTTGGCATATAATTGTTCATAGTATTCCCTTATAATCATTTCTTATTTCTGCAAGGCTAGTAGTGATGCACCCTTTTGCATTCCTGATTTTAATAATATGAATCTTCTCTTTTCTTTTTCTTAGTCCAGGTAAGGACTTTTTAATTTTGATGATCTTTTAAAAGAACCAACACTTGGTTTCTTTGATTTTTCCCTATTATTTTTCTATTCTTTATTTCATTTATTTTTTGCCCCAATGTTTACTATTTCCTGCCTTCTATATGTTTTATTTCCCCCTTCTTCTTCTAATTTCTTAAGGTGGAAGATTAGGTTATTGATTTGAGGTCTTTTTTCTTTTTTAAAAATAGATGTTTATAGCTATAACTTTCCTTGTTGGGAATGCTTTAGCTGCATCCCATGGGTTTTGATAAATAAAGGTTTTTCTTTTAATTCACCTCAAAGTACTTTCTAATTTCCCTTTTGATTTCTTTCACCCAATGTTTAAGTTTTTTATTTTGTCTTTTATTAATACGCTATTAAGGAGTATGTTATTAATATGCTCATGCTTGTCAATTTTCAAAATTTCCTTTTATTATTGATTTTCAATTTCCTCAATTGTGGTCATAGAACATATTTTGCATTATTTCAATCCTTATAAATTTATTAAGACTTGTCTTATGGCCTAACATATGGTTTCTTCTGGAGCATAATCTGTGTGCATTTGAGAAGAATGTGTATTCTACTGCTGTGGCATGGGGTATTCTATAGATATCTGTTAGGTCTAGTTGGCTTATTGTGTTGTTGAAGCTTTCTATTTCCTTCTTGATCTTCTGCTTAGTTATTCCATATCTTTCTAACTCCAATCTTGTGTACTTCACCACCACCCATGTCTACAGAGAACTCTAGCTGGCTATTTAATGCAATGCCAATAATTGAGCACTGTCCCCCTCTCCATTTGTTAAAAAAAATACTAGAAATTCCTGTAGGGGTCTTGGTTGGAGAACTGCCTGCAGCGCTTGAATGAAATGTTAGCCTCCTCCTTGTTTTTTGACATTGAGTTTGGTATTTTGAATCAACCAAGTGCTCAGAGTCCAATCTTGCCATGACTATGCAACATAATTACACTAATTATCTCTAGTGAGTCATAAAATGACTGTGAAGGTTATGCCAAAGGGGGAGTTCCTGGAATGTTTTGAGCTGCAGCAGTATCTAAAGAAGAGTTAAGTCTCCCTAGCTTTGGATAAATTCTTTAAAGTTTTGTAAAAAAAGCCACCTTCTCATTTGAGAGTCATACCTGGTGCACACACATGCAAACACACATACAAAGAATACTCAGATACACCAGTACCAATATCTCTGAACAGGTCAGCACCCCACAAGTCATGTTTTACTATACGTCCTTGGCTTTTACTATTAACAGCTGTGTTAAGGTATGGATGACATACAATGAACCATATACTTTAAAATGTACAAGTGGATAAGTTTTGATGTATGTATGGTTAGATTTATGTCTACCACGTTGCTGTTTGTTTTCTATTGGCCCTATCTGTCCTTTGTTCTCTTGTTTTCTCTGAGAGCTTTTAGAATGACTTTTAAAAATCTATTTTAACTCCTTTGTTAACTTGTTTTTTTATTTAGTGGTTATTTTAGGTTTATTACACTCTAACTTCAACTGATATTCTACCACTTCATGCAAAATGAGAGCACACCCTCATTTTTTTTTTTTTGCACTGCAGTGGTTTGTTGTTATTGTGGTAAAATAGGCAAAACATAAAACTTATCATTTTCACCACTTTTAGGTGTGCAATTAAGTGGCATTAAGTACCTTCACATTGTTGTGCAACCTTCACTATCCAACCCCAGAAATTTTTCAGGATCATAAAAGGAATTTCCTTACCTATTAATAACTCTCCATTCCCCACTCCCCCAGCCCCTGGTAACTACTATTCTACTTTCTGTCTCTGTGAATTTGACTACTATAGGTACCTCATAAAGGTGGAATAACATAACATTTGTCATTTTTTGTCTGGCTTCAAGTTAGCTTAATGCCATCAAGGTTTATCTGTTTTTAGCATTTGTCAGAATTTCCTTCCTTTTTAAGGCTGAATAATAGTCCATTGTACATATATACCACATTTTGTTTATCCAGTCATCTGTTGGTGGACATTTGGGTTGTTCATCTTTGAAACTTGTGAATAATGCTACTATTCCCCTTCTGAATTTTATGGTATTATTGTCATACATTCTACTTATATTTAAGTTATAGACCCTACAGTACACTATTATTTTTGTTTAAATAGTCACTTGTCTTTTGAAAATATCTAAATAGAAAAATATATATTATCCATATAGTATTTCAGTATTAATTCCTTTGCATAGATCAATATTTCCATTTTTCCCATATAAAGACTAATCATTTTTCTGCCTAAAAGATTTCCTCTAACATTTCCCACAGTGCAGATGTGCTGATAATAAATTGTTTCAGCTTTTGTGTATCTGAAAATGTCTTAATTCTGCCTTTGATTTTGAAAGATATTTTCATGAAATACAGAATTCTAGATCGCAAGTTTAAGATCCTGAGTGAAAAAAAACAAAACCCAAAGATGTTGCTCCACTGTGTTTTCACTTGCAGCAAGAAATCTGCTGTCATGTTTATCTTTGTTCCTTTGGACATAGCATGTCTTTTTTTCCTCTGGTTGCTTTTAAGATTTCCTCTGTATTCCTTCAAGTATCTTCAAGTTCACTAATCTTTTTTCCTGAAATGTGTAATCACCCATTGAATCCATTTAGCATGTTTTCATCTAAGATATTTTCTTCTCTAAGAGTTTCCATCTCTAAAAGTTCAACATGTATCTTGTTTTTACTCTATCTTCCCTGTCTCTGTGTAATTTTTTGAACATATGGAATAGGGAATACAGTTATAAAAACTGTTCTAATGTCTATTTCTATCAGTTCTAATGTCTCTGTTCTAAGTTCCCAATTTTGATTGATTAATTATTAAGGGGAACACTTCCTACTTTTTTTCATGCCTAGTAATCTTGGATTTGATGCCAATAGTTGTGAACTTTTCTTTTTTGAATACTGGATGTTTTGTTATTCTTTTAAATCTTATTGATCTCTGTTCTGAGATGCAATTAAGTTACCTATAAAGATTTATTCCCCTTCTGGTATTGCTTTGCTGACTTCTTAGGAGGGCCCAGGCTCATTGTAAGGTCAGGCATTTCCCCATTACTGAGCAAGACCTTCCCAAGAAACCTACCCAGTACCCTGAGTTATCAATTTTTCCAGCTGGGCTGGTGAGAAAAGACACTGCTTCTGGCCCTGTGTGAGCTCTAAGCCCTTTCCTTCTAATTCTTTCCAACAGATCTTTCCCAGCCTCGGGTAATGTCCTCACATGAATCAGCTGGTCAGCACTGAGCTGAAAGTCTCAAAAGTTATCTCTGCAGATTTCAAGAGCTCATTCTCTTTTGTGAACCTCTCTCCTCTCTGGTACTTTGTCCTCTGAAATCTAGATATCTTGCACTTCCTGGACTCTAAGCTCTGCCTCCCAAACTCCTAAGTTTGCTGTGCTCCACTTGGGATCCTTCTCCCTATACTATGGCCTGGGAACTCTCAAAACAATAAGCTGCGACAACATAAAGCTCACCTTGGACTTCCTATGTATCTCAGGGATCATGGGCCTTCATTGCATGGTACCCAGTGTCTTTTTTTTCATATTTATTTATTTTTTTATTAAGGTATCATTGATATACACTCTAATGAAGGTTTCACATGAAAAAACAATGTGGTTACTACATTCACCCATGTTATCGTGCCCCCCGTGCCCATTGCAGTCACTGCCCATTAGTGTAGTAATATGCCACAGAGTCACTATTTGCCTTCTCTGTGCTACACTGTCTTCCCCATGATCACCCCACACCATGTGTGCCAATCAGATTACTCCTGAATCCACTTCTCCCTCCCTCTCCACCCACCCTCCCCCATCCCTCCCTTTGGTAACCGATAGTCCCTTCTTGGAGTCTGTGAGTCTGTTGCTGTTTTGTTCCTTCAGTTTTGCTGCATTGTTATACTCTACAAATGAGGGAAATCATTTGGTACTTGTCTTTCTCTGCCTGACTTATTTCACTGAGCATAATATCCTCCAACTCCATCCATGTTGTTGTTGCAAATTGTAGGATTTGTTTCTTTCTTATGGCTGAATAGTATTCTCTTGATATATGGACCACCTCTTCTTTACCCATTCATCTACTGATGGACACTTAGGTTGCTTCCATATCTTAGCTATTGTAAATAGTACTGCAATAAACATAGGGGTGCGTATGTCTTTTTTGAATTTGAGAAATTATATTCTTTGGGTAAATTCCTAGGAGTGGGATTCTGGGTCAAGTGGTATTTCTACTTTTTGTTTTTTGAGGAACCTCCATATTGCTTTCCACAATGGTTGAACTAGCTTATATTCCCACCAGAAATGTAAGAGGATTCCCCTTTCTTCACATCCTTGCCAACATTTGTTGTTCTTAGTCTTTTCAATACTGGTGTGAGGTGATATCTCATTGTGGTTTTAGTTTGCATTTCCCTGATAATTAATGATATGGAGCATCATTTCATGTGCCTGCTGACCATCTGAATTTCTCCTTTGGAGAACTGTCTGTTCATATCCTCCTAAGGATATGAAAAAAAAATCCCGTTTTTTAATCAGGTTATTTGCTTTTTGGGTGTTGAGGTAAGTTTAACCCCTTGTTGAGTATGTCATTTACAAATATATTCTCCCATACTGTAGGATGCCTTTTTGTTCTACTGATGGTATCTTTTGCTGTACAGAAGCTTTTTAGTTTGATGTAGTCCCATGTGTTCATTCTTGCTTTTGTTTTCCTTGCTTGAGGAGATGCATTCAGAAAAAAGTTGCTCATGTTTATATTCAGGAGATTTTTTGCCTATGTTATCTTCTAAGAGTTTTGTGATTTCATGACTTACATTCAGGTCTTTGATCCATTTCAATTTTACTTTTGTGTATGGGGATAAACAATAATCCAGTTTCATTCTCTTGCATGTAGCTGTCCAGTTTTGCCAACACTAGTTGTTAAGGAGGCTGTTGTTTCCCCACTGTATGTCTATGACTCCTTTATCATATATTAATTGACCATATATTGCTTGGGTTTATATCTGAGCTCTCTGCTCTGTTCCATTGGTCTATGGATCTGTTCTTGTGCCCAAATTGTCTTGATTGCCATGGCTTTGTAGTAGAGCTTGAGGTCAGGGAGCACAATCCCCAAAGTTTTCTTCTTCCTTCTCAGGATTGCTATGGCTATTTGGAGTCTTTTGTGGTTCTGTATAATTTTAGAACTATTTGCTCTAGTTCATTGAAGAATGCTGTTGGTATTTTGATAGGGATTGCATTGAATCTGTAGATTGCTTTGGGCAGGATGGCCAATTTGACAATATTAATTCTTCTTATCCATTAGAACAGGATGTGTTTCCATTTATTGGTATATTCTTTAATTTCTCTCATGAGTGTCTTGTAGTTTTCAGTGTATAGGTCTTTCACTTCCTTGGTTAGGTTTATTCCTAGGTATTTTATTCTTTTTGATGCAATTGTAGTTTTCCTGATTTCTCTTTCTGCTAGTTCATCATTGGTTTATAGGAATGCCATAGATTTCTGTGTATTAATTTTGTAACCTGTAACTTTGCTGAATTCAGATATTAGATCTAGTAGTTTTGGAGTGGATTCTTTAGGGATTTTTATGTACAATATCATGTCATCTGCAAACAGTCATAGTTTAACTTTTTCTTTACCAATCTGGATGTCTTTTATTTCTTTGTGTTGTCTGATTGCCACTCCAGAACTATGCTGAATAAAAGTGGAGAGAGTGGGCATCCTTGTCTTGTTTCCAATCTAAAAGGAAAAGCTTTCAGATTATCGCTGTTAAGTATGATATTGGCTGTGGGTTTGTCATATATGGCCTTTATTATACTGAGGTACTTGCCCTCTATACACATTTTGTTGAGAGTTTTTTATCATGAATGGAGGTTGAATTTTGTTGAATGCTTTTTCAGGATCTATGGAGATGATCATGTGGTTTTTGTCCTTCTTTTTGTTGATATGATGGATGATGTTGATGGATTTTCAAATATTGTACCATCCTTGCATCCCTGGAATAAATCCTACTCTTGATCATGATGGATGATATTTTTGATGTATTTTTGAATTCAGTTCACTAATATTTTGTTGAGTATTTTTGCATCTATGTTCATTAGGGATATTGGTCTGTAATTTTCTTTTTTTGTAGTATTTTTGCCTAGTTTTGGTATTAGAGTGATGCTGGCCTCATAGAATGAGTTTGGAAGTGTTCCCTCCTCTTCTACTTTTTGGAAAATTTTAAGGAGGATGGGTAATAGGTCTTCATTAAATGTTTGATAAAATTCAGCAGTGAATCCATCTGCTCCAGGTGTTTTGTTCTTAGGTAGTTTTTTATTACCAATTCAGTTTCGTTGCTAGTAACTGGTTGGTATGGATTTTCTCTATATTTCTAGGTCAGCCTTGGAAGGTTGTATTTTTCTAGCAAGTTGTCCATTTCTTCTAGGTAATCCAGTTCATTAGCATATAATTTTTCATAGTATTCTCTAATAATTCTTTGTATTTCTGTGGTGTCTGTAGTGATTTCTTTCTCATTTCTGACTCTGTTTATGTGTGTGTACTCTTTTTTTCTTGATAAGTATGTCTAGGGATTTATCTATTTTGTTTATTTTCTCGAAGGACCAGCTCCTGCTTTCACTGATTCTTTCTGTTCTTTTGTTCTTCTCAATTTTATTTATTTCTGCTCCAATATTTACTATGTCCCTCCTTCTACTGACTTTGGGCCTCATTTGTTCTTCTTTTTCTAATTTTGTTAATTGTGAGTTTAGACTGTTTATATGGTATTGTTCTTCTCTCCTGAGATAGGCCTGTATTGCAATATACTTCCCTCTTAGCACAGCCTTTGCTGCATCCCACAGATTTTACAGTGTTGAATTATTGTCATTTGTCTCCATATATTGCTTGATCTCTGTTTTTATTTGGTCATTGATTCACTGGTTATATAGGAGCATGTTGTTTAGCCTCCATGTGTTTGTGGGCTTTTTCATTTTCTTTGTGTAATTTATTTCTAGTTTCATACCTTTCCAGTCTGAGAAGCTGGTTGGTACAATTTCAATATTTCTGAATTTACTGAGGCTCTTTTTATGGCCTAGTATATGATCTATTCTTGAAAATGTTCCATGTGCACTTGAGAAGAATGTGTATCCTGTTGCTTTTGGATGGAGTGTTCTTTAGATGTCCATTAGGTCCATCTGTTCTAATATACTGTTCTGTGCCTCTGTGTCCTTACTTATTTTCTGTCTGGTTGATCTGTCCTTTGGAGTGAGTGGTATGTTGACATCTCCTAAAATGAATGCATTGCATTCTATTTCCCTCTTTAATTCTGTTAGTATTTGTTTCACTATGTAGGTGATCCTGGGTTGAGTGCATAGATATTTATAATAGTTATATCCTCTTGTTGGACCAACCCTTTTATCATTATGCAATGTCCTTCTTTGTCTCTTGTGACTTTCTTTGTTTTGAAGTCTATTTTATCTGATACAAGTACTGCAACTCCTGCTTTTTCCTCCTTATTTGTTGCATGAATATCTTTTTCCATCCCTTTATTTTCAGTCTGTGTATGTCTTTGGGTTTGAAGTGAGTCTCTTGTAGGCAACATATAGATCAGTCTTATTTTTTTTATCCATTCAGTGACCCTATGTCTTTTGATTGGTGCATTCAGACCATTTACATTTAGGGTCATTATTGATAGGGATGTACTTATTGCCATTGGAGGCTTTAGATTCATGGTTACCAAAGGTTCAAGGGTAACTTCCTTACTATCTAAGAGTCTAACTTAACTCACTTAATATGCTCTCACAAACACAATCTAAAGGTTTTTTTCCCCCTCTTTTTCTTCCTCCTCCATTCTTTATATATTAGGTATCATATTCTGTACTCTTTGTACATTCCTTTTTATTACCTCTGGTGACAGCTATTTAACCTTAGGAACACTTCCATCTATAGCAGTCCCTCCAAAATACACTGTAGAGATAGTTTGTGGGAGGTAAATTCTATCAGCTTTTGTTTATATGGAAATTGTTTAATCCTTCCTTCAAATTTAAATGATAACCTTGCCAGACAAAGTATTCTTGATTCAAGGACCTTCTGCTCCCTTGCATTGAATATATCCTGCCACTCCCTTCTGGCCTGTAAAGTTTCTGCTGAGAAGTCTGATGATAGCCTGATGGGTTTTCCTTTGTATGTGATCTTATTTCTCTCTCTTGCTGCTTCTAATAGTCTGTCCTTATCCTTGATGTTTGCCATTTAATTATTATATGTCTTGGTGTTGTCCTCCTTGGGTCCCTTGTGTTGGGAGATCTGTGCACCTCCATGGCCTGAGAGACTATCTTCTTCCCCAAATTGGGGAATTTTTCAGCAATTACTTTCTCAAAGACATTTTTTATCCCTGTTTCTCTCTCTTCTTCTTCTGGTACCCCTATAATACAAATATTGTTCTGTTTAGATTGGTCACACAGTTCTCTCAGTATTGTTTCATTCCTAGAGATACTTTTTTCTCTCTATACTTCAGTTTCTTTGTATTTCTCTTCCCTAATTTCTATTTCATTTATTGTCTCCTCCACCGTGTCTAATCAGCTTTTAATACCCTCCATTGTGTTCTTCAATGATTGGATCTCCATCCTAAATTCATTCCTGAGTTCTTGAATATTTTTCTGTACCTCCAGGAGCACATTTATGATTTTTATTTTGAAATCTCTTTCAGGAAGATTTATTAGTTCAGTCTCACTCGATCCTTTTTCTGGTGTTGAGATTTTCCTTTGAACCAGGTTCCTTTGATGTTTCATATTTGTATGTGGCACCCTCTAGTGCCCAGAAGCTCTACTCTCTGGAGCTGCTCAGCCCCTGGAGTGATGTCAGGGGTCACAGGGGAGTGGTGCTGGTGCCTGGGGGGAGGAAAGAGCTGTTTCCTGCTTCCTGGCTGCTATGCCTGTCTCCACTGCCAGAACCAGTGGGCCAAACACACAGGTGTGAACCTCTATGCTTTGTGTTTGTAGCTGCCATAGGTGGGGCTTCCCTCTCGTTGGCCTGACACAGTTTGGGAGCCAGGTATGGGCTAGCCAGGAGGAAGGCACAGCAGGCTGTGTATCACAGTGGGGGGCCTTGGAGCTGCATAGCCAGCCAGGGGTTGGAGTGCCTGAAGATCGTTTAAATTCCCAACCTGCTGGGCAGAGTGCACCTGGACAATTTTGTCTACCTGTCCTTTCTCCTGAGCAGTAAAAATCTGTGCAACTTTTGCCCCTTTAGCAGCCCTGTCGATTTAAAAAGGTCTCTCAGATTGCCCGCCTTTCTTTTGTCCAAGATCAGCCAGATATGAATCCCTGTTTTCCACAAATCGCTGGAATCTCCATCCCTCCAGGTATTCCACCTGTCTTAGCTTTCCAACCCCATTAGTCACCAGAGCACCATGCAATGTAGGTTCTTGCTCCCAGAGCAGATCTTCAGAACTGGGTGTTCAGCAGTCCCAGGCCTCCACTCCCTCCCGGCTCTGTTTCTCTTCCTCCTGCCAGTGAGCTGGGGTGGGTGAAGGGCTTGGTCCCGCCAGGTCATACCAGGTCATGGCTTTGGTATGTTCCCCTGTTCTGTTTGTTCCTCCAGGTGTATGCAGTCTGGAGCATTCTTCTTTCCTGTTGCTGTTTCAGGATTAGTTGTATTAATTTATATTTTCATATTATGTGTGGTTTTAGGAGAAGGTCTCTTCCTCACCTCTCACGCCGCCATCTTTAATCCCTTCAGTACCCAGTGTCTTTAAAAACAATTGTTTCACATATTTTTTTTTTTTTTTTTTTTTTTGCGATCAAATCAGATTTTTTAATAAATACCAAAAATAAGAATGCAAACTATTTCACAAACTATTTCATTATTAATTTTACATGGTGTCATGACAGTATTTTAGATGTTTTGGATTAAATAAAATATATCATTAAAATTATTTTCAACAATTTCTTTTTCTTTTTTAATGTGGCTACTAGAAACTATAAAATTAATTTGTGGCTTGCATTCTATTTCTATTGGACAGTGTTGCTCAAGGGGAAGCATGATTTAAATGGTGTTACCATATGGAAAGAGTGGACTATACAATGAATGGTTCGGGAAAATTGGCTCCTAACAAAAGAATCAGAGAAGATCACTACCTCAATTTTTTAAAAATTCTAAATGGATCAAAAACCTAAATACAAACTCAAACTTTGAGAAGAATATATAAAAGAATATTGTCTTAGTCCGTGTGGAGTGCTATAACAGAATTCCATAGGCTGGGTGGCTTATAAACAATAGAAATTCGCTTTTCACAGTTCTGGAGGTTGGGAAGTCCAAGATCAAGGTGTTGGCACATTAGGCGTCTGGTGAAAACCCATTTCCTGGTTCATAGCCATCTTCTGGCTGTGTCCTCATGTGGCAGAAGGGACAAGAGAGCTCTCTGGGGCCTCTTTTATAAGGGCACAAATCACATTCATGAAGCCTCTGGCCTCATGATCTAATCACCTCCCAAAGGCCTCACCTCCAAATACCATCACATTAGGGATTGGTTTCAACATGTGAATTTGGGAAAGGGAAGACACAAATGATCAGTCTATTACATATAAATGTTAACATATACGTAAACCCAGGGAAGGACTTCTTAAACACTGCCCCCAAATCACAAACTATAAAAGATAAATTTGATAATGTCATACTTTAAATTTTTTTTTTTTTTTTTTTTTTTTTTGAGAGGGCATCTCTCATATTTATTGATCAAATGGTTGTTAACAACAATAAAATTCAGTATAGGGGGGTCAATGCTCAATGTACAATCATTAATCCATCTCAAGCCTAATTCTCGTCAGTCTCCAATCTTCTGAAGCATAACGAACAAGTTCTTACATGGTGAACGAATTCTTGCAGAGTGAATAAATTCTTACATGGTGAACAGTACAAGGGCATTCATCACAGAAACTTTCGGTTTTGATCATGCAATATGACCTATAAACCATCAGGTCAAATATGAATATTCATTTGATTTTTGTACTTGATTTATATGTTGATCCCACATTTCTCCTATTATTATTATTATTTTTATTTTTAATAAAATGCTGAAGTGGTAGGTAGATGCAAGATAAAGGTAGAAAACATAGTTTAGTGCTGTAAGAAGGCAAATGTAGATGATCACATGATCAGGTGTGTGCCTATGGACTAAGTATTAATCCAGGCTAGACAAGGGCAGCAAGACATCCACGGATGCAGAAGATTTCTCTCAAAGCAGGGGGGGTGAGGTTCTGAGCCTCACCTCTGTTCATCCCCAAATTCTCACCTGATGGCCCCCCTGCGACTGTGCCTGTCTTAGGTTGTTCCTCCCTTGAGGAATCTTACCCGTCTCTGGCTAACCAGTCATCTTCCGGGGCCATACAGGGAAATGTAAAGTTGGTAAGTGAGAGAGAAGCCATATTGTTTGCAAAGGTTAGCTTTTTACTTCTTTGCAGATTTATGCCCTGTGGCTTCTATGCCCAGCACTTGTCTCGAGGTATCTTTACCACCTGGAGGAATTATGATACTCGGTAAATTCGATATGAGGCACGAATTCTATTTAAGGGTTGTAATTAGGAAGGAAGAAGAAAAGCTATAGATGTAGCATATGAAGGAAACTTGGGAGGATTGATTATTTCTTTGACATATCTTCTTGTATAGTACCTTAAGTATGTACAGGTTTTAAACTACTAACTAATTTGCACACACATATTAACATAATAGGAATACGGTGACATAAACAAAGCAAATCTATAATTACCAGCCATCTCCAGTGAAGCCAAGAAAACCATTTAGGCACCCTAGGCATTTGTGAAAATTTATCTATGATATGATGGATATTTTCCAACTGTACTTGAACCATCAGACAAATTAAAGCAGCCCATTTCTGGGATCTGTTCACATCCCATATGTTCTTTTAACCATAGATAGTCTATAGTCATGAGATTTTGGGGTGCTACAACTTGCACCCCTCCCAACTCCTGGTTGAGTTCCAACAGTACAGATCCAGTCAAATTCGTTGTCTCACTGTATGCACATGCCAGCCTAGACATCTCCCTCCTCCTTCTTATGGCAAGTCCAGGAGACGGTGGGCTGGATGCAGCCACAACCGCAGCATCGTCCGGATCCCTGTGGAGGCTTTTTGATGATCATCCCCCGGCACGAGTCCTCCAGAGAGTGCTGATGCCGGAAGCTCCTCCTCATATCGTATCTTAGTTCATTTTCTGGGTATCCAAGCTAGGCCTTGATCTTCTGCCTAGAAACAAACAGACCCTTTGCCCACACTTTGACATGCCCTCTATACCACTGTGCAGAACTCATTGGAGGTCAGCACACAGTAACTGCTTTTTTTTTTTTTTTTTTTAATTAAGAGAAAGGAATATTATCAGAAAAGAGTACCTCCATAGCTGATCATCTGACACCCTTTAAGTGATCAACATTAAGGATATTTAAAGCATGCGTTGATCTTTGATTTACCAATAGTTTTATCCTGTTAAGGAGTAATCCCCCTTTTCTTTCTTTCTTTCTTTTTTTTTTTTTAAAATTTTTAATCTACACTTACCTGAAGAATACTATGTTTACTATGCTCTCCCCTATATCAGGTCCCCCCTAACAACCACATTACGGTTACTGTCCATCAGCTTAGCAAAATGTGGTAGAGTCACTACTTGTCCTCTCTGTGTTGTGCAGCCCACCCTCCCCTTTCTCCCTCCCCGCCATGCATGCTAATCTTAATACCCCCTTCTTCTTCCCCCCCCTTATCCCTCCCTGCCCACCCATCCTCCCCAGTTCCTTTCCCTTTGGTACCTGTTAGTCCATTTTTGGGTTCTGTAATTCTGCTGCTGTTTTGTTCCTTCAGTTTTTCCTTTGTTCCTATACTCCTCAGATGAGTGAAATCATTTGGTATTTCTCTTTCTCCGCTTGGCTTATTTCACTGAGCATAATACTCTCCAGCTCCATCCATGTTGCTGCAAATGGTTGGATTTTTCCACTTCTTATGGCTGAGTAGTATTCCATTGTGTATATGTACCACATCTTCTTTATCCATTCATCTACAGATGGACATTTAGGTTGCTTCCAATTCTTGGCTATTGTAAATAGTGCTGCGATAAACATAGGAGTGCATCTGTCTTTCTCAAACTTGATTGCTGCGTTCTTAGGGTAAATTCCTAGGAGTGGAATTCCTGGGTCAAATGGTAGGTCTGTTTTGAGCATTTTGATGCACCTCCATACTGCTTTCCACAATGGTTGAACTAATTTACATTCCCACCAGCAGTGTAGGAGGGTTCCCCTTTCTCCACAGCCTCGCCAACATTTGTTGTTGTTTGTCTTTTGGATGGCAGCTATCCTTACTGGTGTGAGGTGATACCTCATTGTAGTTTTAATTTGCATTTCTCTGATAATTAGCGATGTGGAGCATCTTTTCATGTGTCTCTTGGCCATCTGTATTTCTTTTTTGGAGAACTGTCTGTTCAGTTCCTCTGCCCATTTTTTAATTGGGTTATTTGTTTTTTGTTTGTTGAGGCGTGTGAGCTCTTTATATATTCTGGACGTCAAGCCTTTATCAGATCTGTCATTTTCAAATATATTCTCCCATACTGTAGGGTTCCTTTTTGTTCTATTGATGGTGTCTTTCGCTGTACAGAAGCTTTTCAGCTTAATGTAGTCCCACTTGCTCATTTTTGCTGTTGTTTTCCTTGCCCGGGGAGATATGTTCAAGAAGAGATCACTCATGTTTATGTCTAAGAGGTTTTTGCCTATGTTTTTTTCCAAGAGTTTAATGGTTTCATGACTTACATTCAGGTCTTTGATCCATTTTGAGTTTACCTTTGTATATGGGGTTAGACAATGGTCCAGTTTCATTCTCCTACATGTAGCTGTCCAGTTTTGCCAGCACCATCTGTTGAAGAGACTGTCATTTTGCCATTGTATGTCCATGGCTCCTTTATCAAATATTAATTGACCATATATGTTTGGGTTAATTTCTGGGGTCTCTAATCTGTTCCACTGGTCTGTGGCTCTGTTCTTGTGCCAGTACCAAATTGTCTTGATTACTATGGCTTTGTAGTAGAGCTTGAAGTTGGGGAGTGAGATCCCCCCTACTTTATTCTTCTTTTTCAGGATTGCTTTGGCTATTCGGGGTCTTTGGTGTTTCCATATGAATTTTTGAATTATTTGTTCCAATTCATTGAAGAATGTTGCTGGTAATTTGAGAGGGATTGCATCAAATTTGTATATTGCTTTCGGCAGGATGGCCATTTTGACGATATTAATTCTTCCTAGCCATGAGCATGGGATGAGTTTCCATTTATTAATGTCCCCTTTAATTTCTCTTAAGAGTGACTTGTAGTTTTCAGAGTATAAGTCTTTCACTTCCTTGGTTAGGTTTATTCCTAGGTATTTTATTCTTTTTGATGCAATGGTGAATGGAATTGTTTTCCTGATTTCTCTTTCTATTGATTCGTTGTTAGTGTATAGGAAAGCTACAGATTTCTGTGTGTTGATTTTGTATCCTGCAACTTTGCTGTATTCCGATATCAGTTCTAGTAGTTTTGGAGTGGAGTCTTTAGGGTTTTTTATGTACAGTATCATATCATCTGCAAATAGTGACAGTTTAACTTCTTCTTTACCAATCTGGATTCCTTGTATTTCTTTGTTTTGTCTGATTGCCGTGGCTAGGACCTCCAGTACTATGTTAAATAACAGTGGGGAGAGTGGGCATCCCTGTCTGGTTCCCGATCTCAGTGGAAATGCTTTCAGCTTCTCGCTGTTCAGTATAATGCTGGCTGTGGGTTTATCATATATGGCCTTTATTATGTTGAGGTACTTGCCCTCTATTCCCATTTTGCTGAGAGTTTTTATCATGAATGGATGTTGAATTTTGTCAAATGCTTTTTCAGCATCTATGGAGATGATCATGTGGTTTTTGTCTTTCTTTTTGTTGATGTGGTGGATGATGTTGATGGATTTTCGAATGTTGTACCATCCTTGCATCCCTGGGATGAACCCCACTTGGTCATGGTGTATGATCCTTTTGATATACTGTTGAATTCTGTTTGCTAATATTTTATTGAGTATTTTTGCATCTACATTCATCAGGGATATTGGTCTGTAATTTTCTTTTTTGGTGGGGTCTTTTCCTGGTTTTGGTATTAGGGTGATGTTGGCTTCATAGAATGAGTTTGGGAGTATTCCCTCTTCTTCTATTTTGTGGAACACTTTAAGGAGAATGGGTATTATGTCTTCTCTGTGTGTCTGATAAAATTCCGAGGTAAATCCGTCCGGCCCCGGGGTTTTGTTCTTGGGTAGTTTTTTGATTACTGTTTCAATTTCTTTGCTTGTAATTGGTTTGTTTAACTTTTGTGTTTCTTCCTTGGTCAGTCTTGGGAGGTTGTATTTTTCTAGGAAGTTGTCCATTTCTTCTAGGTTTTCCAGCTTGTTGGCATATAGGTTTTCATAGTAGTCTTTAATAATTCTTTGTATTTCTGTGGAGTCTGTCGTGATTTTTCCATTCTCATTTCTGATTATGTTGATTTGTGTTGACTCTCTTTTTCTCTTAATAAGTTGGGCTAGAGGCTTATCTATTTTGTTTATTTTCTCAAAGAACCAGCTCTTGGTTTCGTTGATTTTTGCTATTGTTTTATTCTTCTCAATTTTGTTTATTTCTTCTCTGATCTTTATTATGTCCCTCCTTCTGCTGACTTTAGGCCTCATTTGTTCTTCTTTTTCCAGTTTTAATAATTGTGATGTTAGACTATTCATTTGGGATTGTTCTTCCTTCTTCAAGTGTGCCTGGATTGCTATATACTTTCCTCTTAAGACTGCTTTCGCTGCATCCCACAGAAGTTGGGGCTTAGTGTTGTTGTTGTCATTTGTTTCTATATATTCCTTGATCTCTATTTTGATTTGTTCATTGATCCATTGATTATTTAGTAGCATGTTGTTAAGCCTCCATGTGTTTGTGAGCCTTTTTGTTTTCTTTGTAGAATTTATTTCTACTTTCATACCTTTGTGGTCTGAAAAATTGGTTGGTAGAATTTCAATATTGTGGAATTTACTGAGGCTCTTTTTGTGAGCTAGTATGTGGTCTATTCTGGAGAATGTTCCATGTGCACTTGAGAAGAATGTATATCCTGTTGCTTTTGGATGTAAAGTTCTATAGATGTCTATTAGGTCCATCTGTTCTAGTGTGTTGTTCAGTGCCTGTGTGTCTTTACTTATTTTCTGCCCGGTGGATCTATCCTTTGGGGTGAGTGGTGTGTTGAAGTCTCCTACAATGAATGCATTGCAGTCTATTTCCCTCTTTAGTTCTGTTAGTATTTGCTTCACATATGCTGGTGCTCCTGTATTGGGTGCATATATATTTAGAATGGTTATATCCTCTTGTTGGACTAAGCCCTTTATCATTATGTAGTGGCCTTCTTTATCTCTTGTTACTTTCTTTGTTTTGAAGTCTATTTTGTCTGATATTAGTACTGCAACCCCTGCTTTCTTCTCACTGTTGTTTGCCTGAAATATGTTTTTCCATCCCTTGACTTTTAGTCTATGCTTATCTTTGGGTTTAAGGTGAGTTTCTTGTAAGCAGCATATAGATGGGTCTTGCTTTTTTATCCATTCTATTACTCTATGTCTTTTGATTGGTGCATTAAGTCCATTTACATTTAGGGTGACTATTGAAAGATATGTACTTATTGCCATTGCAGGCTTTAGATTCGTGGTTACCAAAGGTTCAAGGTTAGCTTCTTTAGTATCTTACTGCCTAACTTAGCTCGCTTATTGAGCTGTTATATACACTGTCTGGAGAGTCTTTTCTTCTCTCCCTTCTTATTCCTCCTCCTCCATTCTTCATATGTTGTGTGTTTTGTTCTGTGCTCTTTTTAGGGGTGCTCCCATCTAGAGCAGTCCCTGTAGGATGCCCTGTAGAGGTGGTTTGTGGGAAGCAAATTCCCTCAGCTTTTGCTTGTCTGGGAATTGTTTGATCCCACCATCATATTTAAATGATAGTCGTGCTGGATACAGTATCCTTGGTTCAAGGCCCTTCTGTTTCATTGCATTAAGTATATCATGCCATTCTCTTCTGGCCTGTAGGGTTTCTGTTGAGAAGTCTGATGTTAGCCTGATTGGTTTTCCTTTATAGGTGACCTTTTTCTCTCTAGCTGCCTTTAAAACTCTTTCCTTGTCCTTGATCTTTGCCATTTTAATTATTATGTGTCTTGGTGTTGTCCTCCTTGGATCCTTTCTGTTGGGGGTTCTGTATAATTCCATGGTCTGTTCGATTATTTCCTCCCCCAGTTTGGGGAAGTTTTCAGCAATTATTTCTTCAAAGACACTTTCTATCCCTTTTCCTCTTTCTTCCTCTTCTGGTATCCCTATAATACGAATGTTTTTCCTTTTGTATTGGTCACATATTTCTCTTAGTGTTGTTTCATTCCTGGAGATCCTTTTATCTCTCTCTATGTCAGCTTCTATACGTTCCTGTTCTCTGGCTTCTATTCCTTCAATGGCCTCTTGCATCTTATCCATTCTGCTTATAAATCCTTCCAGGGATTGTTTCACTTCTGTGATCTCTTTCCTGACATCTGTGATCTCCTTCCGGACTTCATCCCACTGCTCTTGCATTTTTCTCTGCATCTCATCCCACTGCTCTTGCATTTTTCTCTGCATCTCATCCCATTGCTCTTGCATTTTTCTCTGCATCTCTGTCAGCATGTTCATGATTTTTATTTTGAATTCTTTTTCAGGAAGACTAGTTAGGTCTGTCTCCTTCTCAGGTGTTGTCTCTGTGATCTTTGTCTGCCTGTAGTTTTGCCTTTTCATGGTGATAGAGATAGTCTGCAGAGCTGGTACAAGTGACCGCTGGAAGAGCTTCCCTTCTTGTTGGTTTGTAGCCTTTTCCTGGGAGAATAGCGACCTCTAGTGGCTTGTGCTGGGCAGCTGCGCGCAGACAGGGCTTCTGCTTCCTGCCCAGTTGCTTTGGGGTTTATCTCCGCTGTTGCTGTGGGCTTGGCCTGGCTGGGGCTGTTCCTCCAAAATGGTGGAGCCCCGTTGGAGGGGGAGCAGCCAGGAGACTATTTATCTCCGTAAGGGGCCTCTGTGCTCCCTGCTGCCCAGGGGGTTAGAGTGCCCAGAGATCCCCAGATTCCCTGCTTCTGGTCTAAGTGACCTGTCCTGCCCCTTTAAGATTTCCAAAAAGCACTCTCCAAACCAAAACAACAGCAGCAACAATGAGAGAGGGAACAGAGAGAAAGAGAAAAAAAAAAGGAAAAAAAGGGGAAAAACAAGCGATTTTTTTTTTTTTTTTTCTGTCCTCAGGTGCCGGTCCCAGGCACCCGCTCACTGGTCCTGCTGCCCTGTCTCCCTAGCACCAGGGTCCCTGTCCTTTCAAGGCTTCCAAAAAGCACCCACCCACCGGTCCCTCAGGGAAGGAACGCTCAATATTCTTTGTCCTCAGGCACTGGTCCCACGCACCCGCTCACCAGTCCCGCCGCCCTGCCTCCCTAGCACCGGGGTCCCTGTCCCTTCAAGGCTTCCAAAAAGCACTCGGCAAAAAGAGAGAAAAAAAAAGGGGAAAAACGCGCGATTTCTTCCGTCCTCAGGTGCTGGTCTCAGGCACCCACCCACCGGTCCCACAGGGAAAAATGCGGGATATTCTTTGTCCTCAGGTGCCGGTCCCAGGCACCCGCTCACCAGTCCCGCCGCCCTGCCTCCCTAGCACCGGGGTCCCTGTCCCTTTTAGGCTTCCAAAAAGCACTCACAGAAAAGAGAAAAAAAAAAGGGGAAAAACGCGCGATTTCCTCTGTTCTCAAGTGCCGGTCTCAGGCACCCGCCCACCGGTCCCGCAGGGAAAAACGGGGGATATTCTTTGTCCTCAGGCGCCGGTCCCAGCCACCCGCTCACCAGTCCCGCCACCGTGCCTCCCTAGCACTGGGGTCCCCGTCCCTTCAAGGCTTCCAAAAAGCGCTCGCCAAAAAGAGAAAAAAAAAAAAGGGGAAAAACGCGCGACCTCCTCCGTCCTCAGGCACCGGTCTCAGGCACCCGCCCCCAGGTCTCGCAGGGAGAAACGCAGGATATTCTTTGTCCTCCGGCGCCGTTCCCAGGCACCTCCTCACCGGTCCTGCCACCCTGCCTCCCCAGCAACGGGGGCCCGTCCCTCTAAGGCTTCCAAAAAGCGCTCGCCAAAAAAAAAAAAAAAAAAACCGCTCCGGTTTCTCTCCACCCGCCGGGAGCCGGGGGGAGGGGCGCTCGGGTCCCGCCGGGCTGGGGCTTGTATCTTACCCCCTTCACAAGGCGCTGGGTTCTTGCAGGTGTGGATGTGGTCTGGATGTTGTCCTGTGTCCTGTGGTCTCTATTTTAGGAAGATTTTTCTTTGTTATATTTTCATAGCTCTATGTGTTTTTGGGAGGAGATTTCCACTGCTCTACTCACGCCGCCATCTTGGCTCCTCTTCCCCTGTTTCACATATTTTTGTCAGGTTTTTTCCCCCAGTGAATTCTCATGTCCTACTCTTAGTAATTAAAAGAGATCAAAATTACCAGCAGCCAGAGTGTCTGGCCTCACCACCTTATCCCAGGTGTCAGGCTCATGAGTTATCCCTTTCAGGAACTGCCATCCTAGCCCTATGGTTACAGGTACCACGTGGTCTCGGAACAAGTGCACCCAGCCCGAGGGCACAGGGGCTGCTGTGCCCAGGAAGGAAGATTTTTGTCTAATTCACATGAAGGTTCCACATGTGAGGGCAGCCCACCTGAATTCCTCCATCCTGACCTTCCCGTATCTCCTGCAGTCTGTAGGTCCTGGGTGGCCAAACCTGGGGAGTAGCTGCTGCCTTCACATGCAGCAGAGTAGGGTCTTGGGCTGACACAGTCTGTCCCTCAATAACACTGGGCTGTGGGGGCAGCAGGAACAGGTCACTGTACATGTGGCTCCTGGAGCCAAAGCAAATTTACAAAAGCTTCGATAGATGTCCAGCAGTGGAAAATTCCTGACAAGATTTTCCTCTTTAAGTACAACTGGTAAGTCTGAAGCATCATTTGAAAATTTATGCTTGGAGTTATTTTGGTTTTTAGTTTTTGGTGTGTGTGTGTATATCTCTCCTTCCATCAATTATAGAGACTAATAGCTCTACTGTTTCCCTTAGGAATAATACCTAAAAACCTTCTGCTAACCCTCCAGACTAACCACCCCAAGCTTAAATACTCCCTGTATTACTCTGCTTCAGCCACCATAACAAGATACTACAGACTGGGTGGTCTAGAGATCAGAAATTTTCTTTCTCACATTGCGGAGGCCAACAGTCCAAGATCAAGGTGCCCACCAGGTTGGTTTCTGGTGAGACACCTTTTCCTTTCCACTGTCTTGCTGTATCCTTACATAGACGCAGAAAGAGAGAGGTCTCTGGAGTCTCTTCCTCTCATAAGGGACACCAGTCCTACCAGATTAGGACCCCACCCTTGGGATCTCATTTAACCTTCATTACTTCCTGTCTTATTTAAGGCCCTGTCTCCAAACAGAGTCACAGTGGGGGTTTGGACTTCAACATATGGATTTGGGTGGGTTGGGGGAACACAATCCAGCCCACAGTGCTCCTCCCAACAAACACCTCAGCAGCGGGACTGCCATTCTCTTTGCCTGGCATCGGTGTTTACGTTAGCCTGGATCCCCCTACAGCATTTTCATTCTTAGGATGACAGAAGACTCTTTGGGTCCTTGACGCTAAGCTAAGAGGGGTGTCACTGCAAGTGGGCAGCCCCTCCAGACAGGACTGATTAGGCCCCTCCCTGGACGCAGGGATCTAGTCCTGGCAAAGCAACTGCAGCCACTGCTGCCTGAGGCCCACATCAGGACAGCCAGTCACAGCAGACTCACTGTCACCAGAATTTACCAAGTTGCACAGGGCAAGCTTGCCCAGGCCTTCCTTCCTCCCCATGTGTCCCCTTCCCCCTTCCTCCTCTTCAGTGGCCTCCCTGCTCCTCCCACACTGACACCTCTGTAATACAGGCAGGGAACCAGGACACAGTATAGCCTGGCAGAGGTTCCCAAACTTGGCTGCACATCAGGATCACCTGGGAAGCTTTCACAAACCCCAGCGTCCATATTATATCCCTTATGGATTAAATCAGAACGTTTCAGGTGGAAAGCAGACATCAGTATTTTTACTGAGGAAACTTGGCTTCCTCACTGTGCAGCCTTGGGCAAGTTGCTTGATCCTAAGTAAAGGTAATTGTAGCATCTGTCTTCTAAGATTGTGGTGAGGGTTAAATGAGTTAATATTTGTGAAGAGCCTAGAACAGTGCCTGGCACGCAGGGTATGTGCTCTGTTGAGTACTATTACACCAGCAGTGCCCTAGAGGAAAATCCTTTACTAACTAAAGAATCCAGGAAGAGCATCAGTATACTAAGTCCCCTAACTCTGAGAGGTGGGAAGAGTGAGCTAACATTTATCAAGAACCTGCTTGGTGCAAAGCATGCATTATTTACTTATTTTAACAATAATTCCTCCATATTAAAATTATTTAGCAGAAGACCAAACCAATGCTTAAAGAGACTCATTCAGGTTCATCTAGTGATGGAGTTGGGATTTACAATGAGGTCTTTCTTCCTTCAAGTTCAGGCTCCTCTGAATCCTCTTCTCAACTAGGCCTCAGCCTTTGGACTCTCATGTTCTTTGCATTGCCCAATTTTAGCTCCTGGTAAGTCAGTTTAGCCAGAATCCCCCACCCTCCATATCCAACCAAACTCCTCACTCCCCACAATCCCCACGATGACTGATCAGCAAGGATCCTACCATGTAGCTTTAGCCAGAATCCCCCTTCACCCTTGGTGTTTCCTTTTAGTAATTTTCCATCCATTTTTATATAAATCTCCACTTATCCATGTCATATTCATAACTGAGCCCAATTCTATATGACGTCTCTTTTCCCCCATTGCAACAATTTCTGCATAGAATCTATATTTATCACTTATTGCTTAGCTCTGGTTTTTCTTTGACAATCTACACACACGTGCGTGCACACATGCACAGCTCTGGAGGCTCTCCTCAGGAGCTCCTCTCAGCCAGGCTAAGGAGCTCTCCTTGGTAAGGAACACAGACACAGCCCCTCATCACCAACTAATAAATTAAGACTTTCACAGTGGTGACCATAAACAGCACCCACCGCAGTCTGTTGTGGCCACGCCAGACTTGGGAGGTTCAGCTACGAGTCTCTGGATCTGGGCCAGTGTGCTGTAGGCTTCCTCCATCTCCCTCCAAATGAGAAACACGTCTTCTCTGACCCCGGCTCCTGGGAATGGAAACAGGAAGAGAAAGGCGTGAGCAGGCAGCTGTGGCAGAGCTGAGAACTCTCTGGTAGTCACAGCAAGCCTAGCACACCCCAGCCAAGTTTCTGGAATATTTATGAAAGCCAAATTCCACTTTCCCCACTAATTGCCTTCTGAGATCAGGACTGAAATCTCTAAGGAAGGGCTGTCACCTCAAGAAATAATAAATACAGACTGTAGGATGCAATAAATCCTTGTAAAGTAAATATCTGTACAACCAAAATATTTTAAGATGAATTATTGATAAATAAGATAAAGAATAAAAATATTCAAAGGCACCTAACAAAAGCGAGGGTGAGAAAGGGAAATTCAATAGTATATGAAAGTAACAACCCCTAAATTTTCTTGATTTATCTGAGATTTCCTGCTTTTTTGAAACCATCTTCACAAGTCTTTACTTCCCCCTAATGTAATAATGATTCTTTGGCTTCTTTCTCTGGACCTCTGTTGTCTCCATTAAGGGTTAGGTCTGACCAAATGACATTATTTTATCTCTATTATTTCTTAAAACTGCATGTGAGCCTCCCATTATCTCTCCACACCTCTCAGCCAGAGCTGCTGCACACACGAAGCCAGTGGTGACTCCAAGAAGCAGCTACAGTGGGAAGCTGCCACCTGCTTGCTTTCAGTGGCTTCTATGGGCCCAGCCCCCACAAGGCATCATGGGGGCTACAGAGGAGTCCGTGCTCTGGTGGTGCTTCTATTTAGTTGTCCACACAAGAATGTGGCATATGTATTCTTTAGTTTTAAAAACTCCATTTCAATAAAAAGTGTATTTAAAAACAACACAAAACTCTATTTCACAGCCTAGAGAGCTGGCTCAGAGAACACTGATGATGTTGCCATTAAAGTAAGCAAAGCCCAAATTCTCCAGTGATAAAAACTTTTGGGGGTGCCTGGCATTGTGCTTGGGCCTTTCTAAACATTTTCTCATCTCTCTTCACCACAGTTCTGCAGGCAAATCCTATTCTCATCCCCATTCTACAGCTGTGTAAACTGAGGCACAGCAAGCTGTCCAAGGTCAAACCCTCAGTGAATGGCAGAGCAGGGAGCGAACCCAAGCTGTAACTGCACTCAACCTGGCAACCCTGACTCGCTGCCTGGAAAAGGGATGGATGGTTATAGAAGGGCCCTGCTGCTTCTCTTTCACTGGCTGATGATTCTTCTTAGCAAGCCTGTCCACAGATGCCTGAGATCCCACAAGCACAGAGAAAGAGAGACCACCATCAGGTCAAGGAGCCACCCCAGGAAATCTGTGCACCCAGGGCCAAAGGACTGACCTCCAGCCACCAGAACAGACTGGGACAGACCAGAGTCAGTGTTTGACTTTTAAAATGTAGTTAAGCAGGGCAGGGCAGAAGTGAAGGGCACCAGCATTCTCTCTCACCCAAAGTTGGCCAGATCACCTAAGAGAATATCAATAGCTGCAGTCATAAAGAAGCAAGAGACAAGTCCTGACAGAGATGGATGACCACCAAGGCTTTACAGCCATCAATAGCCCAAGGAGGGACATGTGATGTGCACCTGGCTCCATGGTACAACTCCAAAAATATTGCAAGCTGCTGCCAAATGCAAACCTTGAGTCCAAAGGACTTTCAGACGGCTAGAAAGCGAAGCTGGCTTCCAGCTGCCTGCTTCAGCATGGAGGTGTTAAGTAGCAACATTCTCTCAAAAATTTTCCATTACCCCCAGTCTCCGTAATATCTTAAGAGTCAGTGTAACACATGTCAGCATCAAAGGAAAAAATTTCCAAGGAAAAACTGGGTTTCAATAATCCAAGGACAGGAATGGTGTTTAAGGAGCAGCAGTGACCTGAGGACATGCTCCCCTGTGAAGGTGTTAATTAGATTATCATTACTACTCTGGGTTAGTTAGGCAGCCACAGATTCCTAAACTGGTGATCAGAAAACAAAAACTCAAAAAGAACTATCCATTTAACTAGGTTTGTTTTAAAAACAAAACCAAAGCCATCTAGTGAACACGAAAACCCACAGGCAATGAAGAGCATGGCACAGAATGCAGAGGTTTCACTGCAGGTGACTCCTCAGGCAGTGGGAGAGCTGCCACTCCCACCAGGGTCACTCCTGAGGGACTTGGCTGGGCCATCAGACAGCTGCAGCCAAGGCAGATGGTCCCACTGCAAACAGAAGAGGATGGAGGACAAGGCACCAGAAATTTCGAATTTGAGATTCTCCGGGCTAAACCAGAGTGGAGATGACACCACAGCAAAGCCTTCTGGATCCTGACCACCGAGGTGTAAGCCAGCCAAGGCCTGCTATGCACAAAAGCAGGGTATGGTTCCTCACAGAGACATCCAGGTGACCTAAAAGATCCTCCAGCCCCAAGGATCCTCTCCCTCACCAACCCCTGACATCCCCCATGGGCCACGTGGTAACAACTTGCAGGCTCTCAGAATGCTGACACCAGCTGGGACAGATGTCACGTTAAGCTGTGGGTTTTCACTAGCACCTGGTTCTGATTTCTCAGACTGGTAGTTTGACAAATGAAATGAGACCTGGGTCAGATCCATTTGATGTGTCAGGGGAAGAACCTGGTGAGTACCTGCCACAAGATACCACCTCTCTGTCAAATCTTCGGTGTCTTGCCTGCAGGATAATGTCCAGTTGTCAGAGGCCAATTCATCAATCTATTCATCAGCAAATATTGGTTGGTGGTTGTCCCTGGTGTGGACATGGCCCACACTGAAGACACAGCAGGGAACAGCGGCTCACTCCCTGAACGGGCATTTAAGACCAGGGCACAAGGCCCCATGACACCCTCTGATACCCTGCTGCCATGAACCCTGCCAGAGCACCGTCCTCCCACTGCTCCCCCTCTGGGAACCCACAGTCCTCTGCTGCACTCACCTAGCCCACTCTTCATTCAAGGCACCATCCTGACCTCACCATCAAGCTGTGGCTATCCACCCCAGGACACTGTGATCTGCCTCCTGCACCTTCTCAGTTACTGTGGAATGAACAAGCCACAGCCACTGTTCTCAGCCCTTTTGTTGCCAGGACCCACTTTCATTAGGTAGGCTGGTGGGATATGCAACTCCTGGCTGCCCGTCACTCCAACCTCCAGTTCTGATGGCCACGAAGCATCAACCAGGAATGGTGCTTTAGTATATGCATGACCTTGAGTCCTGCCTAAGTTAATCAAGCCTGCACAAACAGGTTGCTTTATTTTTCATAGGCAGCTGCTTACAGCACAGCTCACCACTCAGCCATGTGTCCACGGCTGTTCTACTGTGGAGGACTCTGGTGGGCAGCTTTCCTATGGCATCAGCATGCGGTCAGGAGGATCATGTTTGCACGGGCTGGCTCTGCTCACGACACTGCAAACATCTTGAGCATAGAGACAAAGCTTTCTCTTTGTATCCTCCACAGCACTAAGCATAGGATCCACTGCTTTCAGTAAGAAGTCCTATCCTTCCTTGTTTTTATTTTTCTTTATTACAAAGAAACAATGGCGAACACCTACTACCTTCTTTCCTCAAAGGACTGGCCTGCCTCATAACTGACAGCCTTCAATACTGCAAGAAACTCTTCCGAACGGCATGTAACAGACTCTTATCTTTTGATCAGGTGGCCATACTCCAGGTATCCCACACACTAATAGCGATGTGCCCTAAAGCACTAACTCATTTCCTTTTAGACCCTCATGCTACCGCTAAGCAAGGCTCCTCTGACACATCTGAAATGCTAGCATTCCAAGCAGGAGGGGACAGGCAGAAAAGCAACTAGGTGTGGCATGGGTCAGGAAGGACAATTAAATGCAGCTCAGGCAGAAGCCAATGCAGAAATCAGAACCACCCTCAGCAAGCCTGAAGCCCAGACCATCCCCGAGGTTCTCCTGTGGCTCTTCTGTTTGTGGCCTTCTCCGCATCACCCAGGACTCCTGGCTCAGCAGGATGGAGCCCCTGCTGCCTGCCTGAGCCTTAAATTCCTATCAGTTGTAAGTACGGAAAGAGGTGGCTGTAACTATCAAAAGGCAGTATTTTCAGAAAAAAAGCAGCCCAATCTTCTATTTTAAGGAAGCAATACAACATTTAAAAAATAATTCACTATGAGGTGGTTAAAATTTCCACAGACCTAAAGTTACAATATGGATCTGGTGAAAGGGGACCTATCATATCCATAAAGAGATCAAAAGTGGTGAAATCAGCAGTTTTTGTTAGTGGAAAAGTCCCCAGTTACTAGTGTTAAATTATATATTAAGATGACTTGTTGAGAGGTCACTGAACACGTGCTGGCTTGAGCCAGCCCCACGGCCCTAACCACCAAGGCACATGTGAAACTGCACTCAGTCTACCCTGTGGAAATTAATTAATTAAAGCAATTAGAGTTTCATTGCTAATTAATTTAAAGCAAATAGAGTCATCTGGCTAAACGTTTATGCTTTCTTGGGGCAATGAATATATATGTTTCACAAGGACCATGTCTTAAAAGCAATTTCAAATACCAAGTATGGGCAACTTTTAATGGGCAGGTATGTACTATCACCTGGGGCCTAAGTGGAAGACTGTAAAGTGTAATGCAGTCTAATTGTCCCATATTCATATAGTAAACCTGAATATAAGCCACCTCTGTTCTCCCCATGGCAAAGAGAAGCAAGGGCTCCACTACACTCAGCAAGAAGCATGGCCCCAGGCACCAGGTGCTACTGGGCGAGCAGCAGAGAGAGACACGGGCACAGGGAGAGAGAAGCAACATACAAAGAAGAAATGCCAAAAATGCCCATGAATAAAGCTTAGTTGAATACGTTTATGTTATTTAGAATAGGTATTACCGTTTAAACGACAGCAACTCAAAGGGTAGGCGTTTTAATGAAATGGTAAGTTCAGGGGGAGCCTCTCTGAGTCTCTTTTAGAGAAAATTTATTAAAATTTTTGTTTTTCAGCTTTTCCATCCCAGAGAGACCTGAGCTTCTTTCAGTTCTAAGGGACCTAGAGTGCACAAAAAAGACCACAAGATGGTCACAGAGTTGCTCTCTGATTTCTATCAGCCAACTCTGACTCAACAGGAAAACAGTACAGCTAGGCCTGTTGTTTTGGAGGAGCGATCCTGCACTAGGATCTGCTCAGCTTCCTCTCCTCAAAGCCTGTTTTCGTGAAAATGGGTCACGTGGAGCCTGGGTCTCACTCCCACAGTGGGGTCTGTTCCCAGCTCTGCCAAGTCATTCAAGAATAAGCAAGTCTTGGGTGTCTAATGATTTTCTTCAGACTCACATGAGACTGACCTAGAAACCAGGAAACCAATTATTAAAAATATCCTCTTCTTCACAGGAAGGACATCTTGTGGAAGAATCATCATTCATTCACGTATTCAACAAAACTCGGTCAATACCTAATGTATCTGAGCACTGGACGTACAGAGTGAACAGGAAACAGTCTCAGCTTTAAGAGATTTCCCCTCCAGTGTGGGCTTTCCAGAGCGCAGGCCTCAGAACCCGAGTCAGAACCCCCTAAGCTGCTAATCAAAATGCAGATTTCTAGGCCACACGCTAGGCTCAGTCAGTTCAGGAAATTACACTCTTTTTTGTTATTGTTATGTCCTTTTTATTGAAGTATAGCTGATATACAATATTATATTGGTTTCAAGTCTACAACATAGTGATTTACCCCCACTAGAACAGTTACTATCTGTCAACATGGGAAGATGTTTCAGGACCAGTGACTATGTTCTCCGTGCTGCACTTCCATCCCCGTGACCAACTTATATAATGATTGAGAATTTCTGTGCCTGTTGATCCACCTCCCCCACCCCATCCACCCACCCCAATCCCTCCCCCATGGCAACCACCAGTCACTTCTCAGTGTCTGTGAGTCTACTGCTGTTTTCCTCATTTTGTTTTGTTTCAAGATTCAACATAAATGAAATTATATGTTAGGAAATTATATTCTTAAAAGCATCCCAGTGATTCTTTTGCAACAAAAGTTTGTGACATTTCAGTCTAACAGGAGAGAGAGGCATATAAACAAATTATTTTTATCTAAAATATTCTAGGAGAAAAAAAGTTAAGTGATTGTCAGGAATATTCTAATACCCTGACATTCCTATTTCTGCCCTAAGGAAATGCTTCCAAAAGAAGTCAGAGCTCTTTTTTTTCCCTTCAAAGTGCTGGAGAGTCTAGCTACTATCCAGATACCCATTCCGGGCCACTCTCATTCATATGGTTCATGACATTCTACTATTTCTAAGAGTGTCTTTTATTTTAGATGAATTTTATAATGGCTGCTTCCTGCCAATGTGTAAAGAAGGAGAAAGAGGGGAAAACTAAAATTTGCTATGTACCTACTACGCACCACCCACTGTGCCTGGCACTTAAACACATGACCCCATTTACTCCCACAAGAACCACGTAAGCAGTAAACACCATCCACATTTCACAAACAAGCAAAGTGTGATTCAGAGAAACTAAGGAACTTGCCCAAGGCCACACAGCTAATAAGTAGTGAAGTCAAGATTCAAGCTAGGGTCTGCCTGCCTCCAAAGCCCCCCATACTCTTTCCACACTGAACATCGTCCTGTGTGTCCTTATAAATTATCATGATGCAAGATCTACATAAACAAACCCTATCTATTATGTATTGGCTGTTTTAGTTCCCCTCACTCAAAGGATTACAGACTCATCTCTTTCTGGGCTGGAAACCACCCAGGCTGTAATTCTGATATGCAGGTGATTATGGTTAGTGAGCTACATCCCCAAGGCCATTCTCATGACTAGCAGCACAGGCTGGCTTGGCTGTAACCTGCCCATACCTGGATTGGCCGTCACCCACTGGACAGGCCCGAAGGGGTTATGAACTCTTACAGCTCACGAGTGTTGGGCTTCCACTATCTGCATTTTGTCTCCCTTATCAAACTGGGGCTGCCTTGAAGACAGAATTATGTTCTTCTGTTTTTGTAACCACTCTCCCTGGTACATCCCTGGCACCAGGTAGATACTTCCAAATAGGCTGTTCTAGAACATAAGCTTCTTGAAAGCAGCCTCCTCTTTTTATCATTGTATCTCTAGGGCTCAGCACTGTGCTTGACTTCAGATAACCAATGTGGAGTGGATCTCACCCTAAAACCTGGGCAAGTTTATTCAAATATAATCAGAAATCTATACTAGCTCATTTTCCTAGTAATTCAATTTAATTTTTACAAGATTTTTGAGGGATTTCTCTATGCCTTATGTTTTGTTAGGTGATGTAGGATGTCTGGACCCCCTGGATTATTTCAGCACCATGCTAAGAGATTGATTCCATTGGTGACCAAAGAGCTGGGCTAAGCCCACCACTGTTCAGCAGCCAAAAGAGGCCTACAGAGGGCAGGGGAGGAGTCTTGCTGATAGGCTGCCCTGCAGCCGGGAGCTGAGATAAAACCAGGACCCCAGGATACAACCCTTGATGGGGGAAGGAATGCAGTGGGTCCCTGTCCTTAAACGGATTTACTGTCTCTGGCTGGGAAAACTAGACCTTCACACACATCAGGTGATAGTGTGAATTAAGGAGAGAAGAGGGTGGAGTGGGGCTGTTCTAAAGTCCTGGGATCCTGGAGTTATGGTGGGAAGGAGCAACTTTTAAATAATCAGCAGAAGCATAACTGATATTCCCAAAGTTTGAGGTTGCCCGAAAAGGGAACCCTTGTCTTTTATTCCTTTTGAACATCCTCCTCACCCCTAGTGAGACTCTAAAGCACACAGAAGGTGTCCAATAAATGCTTTAACTAACCAGAGGATTCTCTCGCAGCAGTAATAAGAAATTTAAGGCAACCCATTATTAGAAGGAGCAGGACTGGGAGATCATTAAAGTCTTTCAGTCTAGTGCACTGTAATGGAGGAAGGATTTTGGAAGTGCAGCTGCTCTGGCTCCATCCATTGAATTAAACTGAATGCTAGGGAGAAGCAAGAAGACCTCTGAGAGAAGCTCCTGCTGTCAGTAAGTGATAAACAGGCATCAATCAGTGCTTCTCAATTAAATTAGACATTAGAAACCCAGAAGCAGTGCCAAACCTCAGTGATGAGCCAGTAAACTTCAAATGTCCAATTAAAGATCACAAGTGTCTTCCAAGAACCACAACTTGGTTATTTTTTCTCTTTAAGCCTAACAACCTGCAAATATCTTAAAGTAAATAAAATCTGGCTTCACAATATTTCACTTTAGTTCATGCATTTTTCTCCACCAACACAAAGAAAGTACAGTTTTCAAAAGTAGCCAAATTTTTACAGCTACACCATTTTGGGATGGAAGAATGGTACTAATGAGCAGGGAAGCTTTTCTAACACCATTTCTTTCCCCAGAAGTACTAGACGCAAACAATAATACTCTCAGAAAAACATTGCCTTTTCCTATTCCCTAATTCTCCTTTTTATTTACTCATCACAAAGTGTCTCTCTTGTCCCACACGTCAAATGTGGTGGTGAGTACCCTTAACCAGCACTGCTCGGTTAGCAGGGCTGTGCTGAGAGGGCTGAGGCAGCAAGGCTCAGGGGGCAGGGGCAATGACAGCCCCGTGGATGACACCTGACATGGGTGGGCTGGGCCTAAGAGCAAAAGGTGCTGCTCTGCCCAGCGCTGATCTCCTGGGAGCAAGAGAAGGCTCTGAGCTGTCAGTTCTTTGGTTGTACATGTGAAATTGCACTAAAGTTAACCCATGCCTGCCTATCTGCAGCTTGCTCCCTCCTCCTCCTCAGGCATAAGGTATGATGCTCTGGCTTGTGGAAGCTCAGAGTGCTGTCCGTGGTGAGACCTCAGCCTGGGTGCCCATCCCACCACTGGAGTGCCTTGAATTTCCAATTCTGAAGAGCTTGACGACATAGGCCACCTAAAATACATCCACTGTCAGCCTCACTGGTTAGTCCAGATTCCAGGCTATGTGCATCAATGCCGAAATTCTTTTTTTTTTTTTTTTTAGTCTGATGTCAGGCAGGCCCTTAGTGAAAAATTTTACTGTAATATGATTTTACTAATACATATTTACTATTTCAGTTGAATTTAATTTTTTAAGAATAAAACAGGAAGAGAGAACCAAAATAAAAGAGGAGGTCTGCTCTGAACATGAGATTAGAAGCCTTCATCCTTCCTAAAAAGGAGTCCCCCAACTACTACATAGACCCCTCACTCTGGGCCCACAGGGCTTTCATAACCTGAAGAGTGACTCCTTATAGAATTAGGACTATACCTCTTATGAGTCCTTGGAAAGCACCACAGGTAAGGTTCCTTCCCAAGACAGCAATAACTAGGCTCTATCCAGAACAATTTCCCTCCGTGAAAGCTTCTGAGAATTGAAAACAACCATATCTAATTTACAAATACTCCTGCACCATTCCAGCCCCTCACTGAGGCTGGTCTGGCAGTAAGGACCTGGGTGAAAATCATGTCCAGAAAGGGCCCCACAGTATACTCCACTCCTACTATGAGAAGAAGAGCTCCCGATTTCCTCTAGAAAAGGAGGCCTACCCCTGGTATTGACCTTGAAAATGGATCTTCCTTCACGACACAGTTTAACAGCACAGTATTTAGTTCCTGGGTCCAAATTCCAATTCTCATCTGTCATTATGCATGCAAATAAACTGGTTAGTATCATGACTATTCTAAAAAATGCTCTTTGTGACAGAGGCTGCCCTATCTTGTTAGATTATTTTACTTTCTGGAACTAATGTCTACAACAAAAGCCCACTTGGAATCCCAAAAGGAAACTAACACTAATGGAATGCCAATTTTGTGTAAAACATTTCCTTGTGTGTTATATGCTTTAATTCTCCCAACAACCATATGAGGTAAATGTTATGATTCCCATTTTTACAGCTTATAGGCTGGCAATTGCCTAAGGTCACATAGTAGTTAGTGGCAAAACGAGGGGTTGAATCTAGGTCTGATTCCAAAGTGATTCAACTTCCAGCAAACACGGTTTCCCAGAATGAAAAAAGGATAACACAAGAGCAAAAGGTTGTGATAGCTTGCATTATTGTTGAGCAAATATTTACTTCCCTCCCCATCTCTGTGAGTGGAGTAGACCTCCCCATCCCATTGATGTTGGACTTGGTCATGTGATTTACTTTGGTCAGCAGAATGTTAGTGGATGTGCTGTGTGTGGAGGCCTGAAACGTGGCTGCTTTCGTCTTCCCTTTCTAGATATAACCTTTTGACAATGGTTTGGCTGGGCTCTTGTGCTCATGCTATTCACAATAACAATCCCCCTGGATAGCATTAGTTGAAGGAGGCCAAGTCCACCCTAGATTAATCAAATTGCAGTTGACCTGTAGACCTGTGGTCAAGAAGTATGGCTGAAATTTTTCCAAATTTGATGAAAACTATAAACAGGTCCAACAGGCTCAACAAACCCCAACTACATGTCATTAGGATCAGAGGGGAGACTTCATGGCATGTTTTGTTCTTTGAAAGAAATAGTGAGAGGCGTCAGAGGTAAAAGGAGAAATTAGAGTAAAAAGCCAGGGAGGATGTCTATCAGTCTTCCCAGACCTCCAGAGGGTCAGTAGAATTATTAAAATCACCCCTAAAGAAGAGCTGGAGAGGACGGTGGTGGGAAGGAATAAACAGAGGAGCCAAATTTTCATCCAGGCTAAAGTGGAGAAACCAGACACAGTGTAGGCAATCAGAGGATCCCAGAGGGTGAGGGGAGCAGTAGAGTATGCCTCCTCTCCTAAAAGTTCTCAGAAATCCACGGGGAATTAGGGGTTAGAGTCAATCCTCTTGCCCCCTTTAAGCGGGCAGTCAACACTGTCTGCACAGGAGCTCAACAGGGCTGGCACAGTAGGTGCCATGAAGCTTCGTCCTCTTCCTGTCTTCTCTCTAAATATTATTGTCAAAGAAGACTGAACATAAAGTCTTGGGAAGTAAAGTAAGAAGAACTTAAAATGTAATGCACTATTTAATGCACCACCCTAAGCAGCACATATTGCCTTTGTCAAAACACTGGAAAAGCTTTTCATCACCTGAAAAGAAAGAGCAGTCCTGGAAAAACAAACAAAGAGGAAAAAGTTCAACCTGGAGGGAAAATATTTCCAAGGAATTAATATTCATATAACAATCCAAAGTAAGCACAGAACAAATAAATGATTGTACATGATGTATCTACTGTTGTCTTTGCAATGAAGCAAGAAACAAGACAAACTTGTTCTCAGCCTGAGAGTATTTTTTGCTTTCTTCAGGGAAGAAGCTAATATAAGGAATTACCCCAAAATACAAGGCCTAACAACTGGTAATAATTCACATAGAATTAACTTATTTGCAGATACTGTTATAATTTAGTAAACCATTATGAGAAATGCAGATTCCTACAAATATCTACATAACAAGTATGAAATGTCAGAATAAAATGAAACTAGTTTGTAGCAATGTGTCCAATTCATCCTGTCTCTATTAATTTAATATGGAGCAGTCCAAAGGACTTCAGAAACTTTGAGCATGCTTATATAGCCTTTTAAGTTTCCAGTTGATAATGGGTACAAGTGCAACATTATTGCTTCACGTTTTCAAAGGATTTAATCACTGACAAGAGAAGCTGTAATAAGCAAACTGCTGATACAGCTCAATCTTTTGTTTTGCTTCCAAACTGTACCACCGGACCTCCCCAGATCTGTGCCAATAAACAGGGTGAGGGGAGGAGCAGAGAAAAGAAAAAAGAAAGAAGGATGTAAAATGTGTTGGAAGCAGAAAAAAAGAGCTTAAAATGTCAATGGCTATTATGAGAAAATGTGTGTGCACTAAATACACAGCTCAGAAACCAAACACACACATGCTCTCCCCTTGGAAGATTCAGTCCAGCAACACACAAAATGGAGGGTTTTTTGGATATCAAACCCATTTGTCACAACTACAGAAAACACACAGAGCAGATATAAAAACAAACTTATGTCAAAAGGTTGTCCCTAGAAAGGGAAGAAGAAAGCAGGAAAGGGCAATGGCCCAGAGCTGATGGCCCAGGAGCAAGCCCATCCCACACAGCACTGAGGAAGTCACATACATCAGCGGAGAAAAGAAAGGTCAGGAAGTGAACGGTGAAAATGAAGCTGTTAGCCATTTAAGGAAAAATCCATTTATATCCTTTTATCATGCCATGCCTCAAAATAAATCTAGAGGGACCAAAAAGATTTTTGTTTTTGTTTTAAACTCAGGCCATACAAAACCAGATGGAAATTTTAAGGTTGTATATAAAATACAGCCAAAAGAAAAGGAAAAACAATAACCAGGATAAATTATCCATAAGCCATAACATCAACTAATAGTCATTAATATACAAAGAGTTCACACAATGTGGTGAGAAACACAAGACCCCAGCAGTCAATGGGCAAAAGACAAGTAGGTCATTCATAAAAAAAGTTAAATACAAGAATGTTCAATTCCACTATTCACTACTAGTGGACATTGATGTCTTCATCAAAGAAATTTAGATGGAAATAATGAAATATACTGTTTTTATGTTAATTCAAGTCCAGTCAAATGCTTATTCTCCATACACTGCTGATTTGAGTTCAGTGTCTTAAAACCTTCTTTTTGTGAAGCAATTCCATGTGAGAAATCACCCCACAATGTTCAAACATACTGATACAGTATTTTCACTACAAGAAGTCAATCCAAAAGAAGTCTAAAATACAGGAGGAAATACACCAAAAAATAAAAAGGTAAGTGCTATATTAGCTCTAATAGCAAAAAATTTAGATATTTCCCTAATGTCCAATAGGATATGATTAAGAAAATGATAATATACTATTTCAATGAATATTATATATTTTTTGATGTTACAAAAGTTTAACAGAACATGGAAAGATACTTGCTACAATATTAAGTAGAAAATACAATATTCAAACTGGAACATAATATGGTGTTTATAGTTTAATTTTTTCTAAGTTACATTGCAAAGACTGGAAGGAAATACACAAATATTTTTGACAGTGAGAATCTTCAGGTGACAAGGTTTCTTTTCCTTCTTTCTCTATATTTTCCAAATTGTCTATAATTTGTCTACAGAGTGCAGGACAGCGAATTGTTCATGACAGCCTGGGCTCAGACCTCCAGCTCTCACCAGTTGTGTAATCTTAGAAAATAACTCCAGGGCTGTTTCTCTTCTGAAACATTGGAATAAAAATATCACTCACCTCACATGGTAGTTGTGAGGATTTATTTTAAAATGACATACTGTAATATATCTAGTAACACACACACACACACACACAGCTTTAACCATCTTGAGGAATAACCTTTGAAGTGACAAGTTAAGCATTTAGAGGGTTAGGACAGTTTATCACTTTCATCCAATAATTAGAAGTGATACCATGGTTGCTAAGAAATAACTGATGTAATAGTGGGATAAAAAAAACAGATGACAATAAAAATTATAAAAATAATTTTTTAATATTTACAAAATACATTCTTTTAAACACCAGAATGTATGACAAGAAAAAGTGAAAGATACTATCCATCCCACACAGAAGATGAAGACATCAGGTTGCACATATGGTCTTATAGCTCACTTTAATACAACTTTGAACGTAAGACAGTCTTTACTTCCAGGATAAACACAATTGCATAACTCAGGATCTTTTCCCCTTTTCCTAGAAATTATGAGGAGAAATAAGAATGAAAAAGAAAACACAAATATTTTCTTCTGCCAAATTAAGAGACAAAAATAGCATCCAGATCCGGGCCATAGAGAATGGCTGAGATGGGCAGCACCTGCATGGAAGAAAGCACAGAGACTGTGCCAGAGTGGTTCGGTGAGCGAGGGCAGGTGTTAGGAAGTGGGGGACCCACCTCAAGTTCAAGGTGAACCTGATCAGCAGCTCTGGATACTCCAGCCTCAATGACAGGGGCTAGTAGCAAAATTCTGTCTATTTTGTTTAGAGAAGCAAAAGACATAGGGCGCCACAAACCATCACCGAGAACAAACTTAGTTGTAGGAATCACTCTCCCTCTGTGGCAGCAGAGAAGAGAGCCTCTAAGTTGTGGAGCATAGCCCCTCTCCTACCTCCCCCACCTTCCGTAGGAACTGCCTGCAGATATCTACCCTACCTCCTTTCAGTGGTGAATGATAAAAAGGAAGCTGGCCCACAGCATCCAACAAGGATATGTATAAGAAGAAAATGAGAGAGCAGCAAAACTGTCAAAAGATGAATAATGCTAAAAATGTCATCAAGGAAGACATGAAAATTATGATTCAATACTTCACCAGAGTTAAAAATTAGGTATGACACCATCAACTCCATGAAGGAAGAAAACAGAACAGAAATCCAAAAAACTCTAGCATGAGATGGCAAGAAACAGGGGGAGAGGAAACATTAAAACTTCAGGAAAGAGGAAAAATGTCACAGAAATTAAGTTGAATTTGGTGGAAATTCAGTTAAGAAAATATATTACGGAACTCACTGTAAGAAACCAGAGAAGGTGAACACAAACAGAAATGAAGTATTTAAAAATGTCAGAGAAAAAATGATAGATATGGGAGGCAAAGGAGAATTATCATACTTTAGACATAAAATGAGTCCCTGAAGAAGAAACCCAGCGTGGTGCAATGGTTAGGAGAATAAACTGAATACTGGCTCTGCTACTCACCAGGTATATGAATTGGGACAGGTCTTTTAAACACTTTGTCTTGGTTCTCCCATTGTTGAAATGACGATGGTAATATTACCTACTCCATAGAGTTGTTAGAAAGATTAAGTGAACTAAAATTTAATAAGAAGCTAGAACAGTGCCTGACACATACTAATTGTTGTACTTTAAAAAGATATTAAGTAACTTAAATTTTAAAATAATAAATAAAACAATGGAATAGAACAAATACCTAAAGACATAATTCTAGGAAACGTGCCTAAGAAGTCCTAGATGTCCACATAGTGAGAGCACACTGCACCCAGGGGATGTCAGCCACGGAGCCAACACAGAGACATATCCTGGGACTTCACAGATTTTAAAGATAAAGATGAAGAATCCTTTGGAGCAAAATGGCTGAAAAAGATGTCCCTTGATCGTGGCCCCATCAAAAAAACAGTAATTCAGCTTCCATCCTCAGAAAGAAGTGTGCTGACATAGGAACTGTGGGACTCAGGGAGGAGATAGTGAGGCCCCTACAGTCCGAGACCAAGGAGAGCTGTTCTGCGAAGTCTGGCCTGCAACCCTGCTGCTGACCTGCCAACCGTGATCCCAGCAACAGAATCAGAAACAGCTCTACATCCCTGAGGATCCAGCTACAGCCCCATTGGCTTGGTCCTGTCACCAGCCCCATATGACAAGGGACCTGGGAGGAATCATGCCCACCTGAGCATAAGGTGACACACAGACCTCAGTCCCAGTTCTGGAACCTGAAGTGGACTGTGAACTGGCTCCAGTCCCTACTGACCATGGCCCAGGAGCCCCTGGAGATAAGCCTGCCCAACTCAGTCAGACTGTAGATTCTGAAACAACCTTTTAACTGGGCTCCAGTTCATCCCAGCCACAGTCCACAAATAGTCTTGCTGGTAAAGAGACTCTGCAGGAGACACTCCTGTCAGCACCCCCAGAGGTCCTGCAAGGGGCCTGTAGGCTGCAGTCCCCTCCAGGGGGCAGTTCACAAGCATGCCTGCTAACACAGAAACCAGGCAGGAGACACTTGTGTCTAGGCCCCTGGAAATACTGAAAAGGTTCTCTAAGGCTCCAGCCCCCTCACGGTCACAGTGTGCCAGCAGCCCCAAGGGCCTAGGGTCCCAGCAGGAGACACTCCGGTCTGCCACCCCAGAGAGTGGGAGAGGGCCCTAGACGCAGCTCCAGCCCTACCACAGCTGCAGGCAACTGTGAGACCGGCCAGCTCAGGGATCCAGTATGAGACACTGCTGTCCGCACTGCCAGATAGCCTGCGAGAGACCTCACCTAGGTTCCAGACCCTTCCAGCCATAGTCCACAAGCAGTCTTGCCAGCTGAGGAAACATGTGGGAAACACTGCCATCTTCACTTCAGGAGACACTGAAAAGGCCCTAAATTTGGCTCGGCTCTGGCCCTTCTCAGCCACAGTCCAGGGCCAGTCCTGCCCATCCAGGGACCCATCCACTGACAAGGCAGCAGCCCTCCCAGGGACCTGGTGGGAGCCATACCTGCCATGCAACTAATACTAGGCCTGCTTTCTGAGGACCCAATTGTGGCCGCTGAAGAGGATCCTTCTGCCCCAGAGCCAAGGTACTGGAGGCAGTCCCATCCCTCCAACCAGACAGGTTCCACGCCCACCCAAGCTCCTGGTAGCAAGCCTGCCAACCATGGACCTCACTGCAGACCGCCATGATTAGGGGAGAACCCAAAATAGGTCCCAGGAGATGACAAGAACCAGCTCCATGTCTGCAGCACCTTGGGAGGAAGGTACATGGTGAATCCAGTGGGGCAGGGCAGAGTCTGCAAGAGACTCCCACATCCAAAGCCCAGCACTGGAGCAGCAGAGAACTGCTCAACCTGGGGTGGTCATTAGACAGGGACAAGGGCTATTTATGGGGCAATTTATGGGAACAGATGTCCAACTACTAGAGCCCCCTCCTGATGCCTCAGCACTGCCTAGCATCTCTGAACTGTGGGAAAAGCTCAGGAGGGGGACCCTGAGAGTGACTGAGGTTCATTTCCCACCAATCTGCTGGGACAGAAGGACACTGGAGTCAAAAATTAAACTGAATTCTAGAAATTGAAGAACGTGACCAGCCTTGTATTTTTGACCAGACATTCATAAATGCCACTAGGGGACGTTCCGTGAGTCTTTCAGGACCTTGGGCAGTGTTCCCTACTCAACCATTACTCCAGAGCCAGGCCACCTCTAGCTGATGGCGGTAGCCATGGGCAACTGTTGCGCAGAGAGGGCCTCTTGTTGGAGTTCACTTAAACAATTAATTTCCTTGACTCAATGAGAATGCCAGAAATAGAAAAGCATGAAAGATGATTTTTCAGGCGTCTGTTTAACATGCTCAAAAAAGAGGGCCTATTTTCAGCAGCACCAGCCAAGGCCCTGCCAGCCAGGGCAGATGAAGGCTGTCACCACAGTCAAGCCCTGGCTGCAAGTTTAAAGGCTTTAGGAAGCTTATGTGCACAGATCTCCAAGAGCCAGGCATCAAGACAATGAGACCTTCCTCCCCACCCACTCCTTAACCTGCCATCAATGAGGTGGCCTGGGACACATGCCAGGAGACTGTGGGGAAAGGGGAAGTCCAGACTCAAGGGGCAGAATGAAAGTGTTGCCCTGTCCTGGAGAGGAATGTTTTCCAAAGAAAATGCCTAGAGTTTAGGAAGTTTATACACCTCTATTTTATTCTGTATGGGTCCCCCATGATACATGGACACTGTGAAGAGAACCCACACTAACAGGGAAAGGATGCCAAGCCATAGGGGGCAGAGTGGCTCAAGGAACACCAGAAGGTAGCATCTCTCTGGTCCCATAATAACCTAGACTCTGGTGGAACCCTTTTCCCCTCTCCAGCAGATGACAAGCCCATAACAAAGTGAGAAAGAGGCAAGATACCTACCTGGAGACAAACTGGGAGTAGAGGGTTCTGGCTACTCAACAGAGCTGCCAATCCCCTCTCTAGGACCCACATGTGTAAACATGAGCTGGGACCCAGCCAGCTCTGGGCAGAAAGCCAAGGGGAAGGACAACTATGAGGAAGAAAAGCACAGAACTATAGCTTCAGGTCGGCGTTGTCTGCCAAATTAAATATCCCACAATTCCTAAATTTACACCAAAGATCCTGTTCTCCCTAGTAAGGGGAGCCCATCTGAGACTGATGGAGCATATGCTGGGAAGAGGCAGAATCTCTAAGGCAGGAAGTCATCTCCGGAAGTGAAAGGCAAGAAGTCCCCCCAGTGCCCATGTTCCTGCACCCAACTTCTAGGAGCCTGGGATTATGGCCCACCCAGACAAGTGCTGCCAATGTTCTAGGAGTCCAGTGCACACCAGTGACCCAGCCCCAACCTCTTCAGGTGAGAAGCCATTTCTTTCTAAAAACATAGAGATGTGCTTCAGCAGATATGGATGGCTGAAATGGTGTCTTGAGATATTATGAGATGTTGTTATTGCACCACACACACACACACACACACACACACACACACACACACACACACACTTTCCCTTTGTTATTACTCTGTGCTTCCTGAGTTCAGGGGATGTCTACTGAGGGGAAAATAGAAGTTGTCTGCATAAGAAAATAAGAGGGAGGTGGTGGAAAAAAATAAGATTATGAAAATTTGACATATCCTTGCCTATCAACGTTTGTGAACAGAGATCCGTGGGTGTTTGGACTCTTTCCAAACTACAAGTAAAAGATGTCCTGTCTGTGGCTCATATGCCACAGATGCCTCACAAGCAGGCTGAGAGAACAGAGGGGAAAGGGGGGTCAGGAAAGACTCCTAAGAAAGTTTGTGTGGATACAGAGCAGACTGAGAACCCAAGCAAAAGGCAGTAGGAGAGGCATCTTGGAGGCTCAAACAAGAGTGAATGCGCTCTGCCTCAAGAGACAGCAAACACTTAGACAGGGCTGGAGAGGAGGGGGCCTATGCAACAGTGATGCGGGGCAGGCGAGAAGGGGGAGGTCCAAGTGAGCACTGGCACATTTGATGGATATAAAACTTTAACAAGTGCTATGAATATACTCCAGAAATATTTAAAGTTAAGATAATATAACTTTCATATACCTGTTTTTCAACTTTTAAATATTTTTCAACTACTCTAATAACCTAGAAACAAATTAATTATTAAAATAAGCAAAGTACAGAGGCATACATTTTTACTTTTACTTCAGGCTCCACTATGGCTTGACACATCCTTGTTGGAAACTATTTCAAATTATGACATTCTGGTCATCACAGATTTTTTTGCTTTAATTATGAACTTTTAAAACATTGCATTATACGGGACCGGTGGCGGGTGCCTGAGACCGGTGCCTGAGGACAGAGGAAATTGCGTGTTTTTCCCCTTTTTTTTTTTCTCTTTTTGGAAGCCTGAAAGGGACAGGGACCCCGGTGCTAGGGAGGCAGAGCAGCAGGACCGGTGAGCAGGTGCCTGGGACCAGCACCTGAGGACAAAGAATATCGCGTGTTTTTTCCTATGGGACCAGTGGGCGGGTGCCTGAGACAGGCAGGACGGAGGAAATCGCGCGTTTTTCCCCTTTTTTTTTCTCTGTTTGGCAAGTGCTTTTTGGAAGCCTTAAAGGGACAGGGACTCCGGTGCTAGGGAGGCAGAGCAGCAGGACCGGTGAGCGGGTGCCTGGGACCGGCGCCTGAGGACAAAGAATATCGCGCGATTATCCCTGCGGGACCGGTGGGCGGTTGCTTTTTGGAAGCCTTGAAGGGACAGGGACCCCGGTGCTAGGGAGGCAGGGCAGCAGGACCAGTGAGTGGGTGCCTGGGACCGGCACCTGAGGACAAAAAAAATCGCGTGTTTTTTCCTTTTTTTTTTTTTTCTTTTTTTTTGCTGTTTCCTCTCTCATTGTTGCTGTTGTTGTTTTGGTTTGGAGAGTGCTTTTTGGAAGTCTTAAAGGGGCAGGACAGGACACTTAGACCAGAGGCAGGGAATCTGGGGATCTCTGGGCACTCTAACCCCCTGGGCAAGAGGGAGCACAGAGGCCCATTACGGAGATAAATAGCCTCCCGGCCGCTCCCTCTACAATGGGGCTCCACCACTTTGGAGGAGCAGCCCCAGCCAGGCCACGCCCACAGCTACAGCAGAGATAAACTCCATAGCAAACCGGCAGGTAGCAGAGCCCTGTCTGCACACAGCTGACAAGCACAAGCCACTAGAGGTCGCTATTCTCCCAGGAGAGGAAGGCCGCAAACCAAGACGAAGGGAAGCTCTTCCAGCGGTCACTCGTACCAGCTCTGCAAACTATATCACCATGAAAAGGCAAAACTACAGGCAGACAAAGATCACAGAGACAACACCTGAGAAGGAGACAGACCTAACCAGTCCTCCTGAAAAAGAATTCAAAATAAAAATCATGAACATGCTGACAGAGATGCAGAGAAAAATGCAAGAGCAATGGGATGAGATGCAGAGAAAAATGCAAGAGCAATGGGATGAAGTCCAGAGGGAGATCACAGATGTCAGGAAGGAGATCACAGAAGTGAAACAATACCTGGAAGGATTTATAAGCAGAATGGATAAGATGCAAGAGGCCATTGAAGGAATAGAAGCCAGAGAACAGGAATGTATACAACCTGACATAGAGAGAGATAAAAGGATCTCCAGGAATGAAACAACACTAAGAGAACTATGTGACCAAGCCAAAAGGAATAATATTCGTATCATAGGGGTACCAGAAGAAGAAGAAAGAGGAAAAGGGATAGAAAGTCTCTTTGAAGAAATAATTGCTGAAAACTTCCCCAAACTGGGGGAGGAAATAATAGAACAGACCATGGAATTACACAGAACCCCCAACAGAAAGGATCCAAGGAGGACAACACCAAGATACATAGTAATTAAAATGGCAAGGATCAAGGACAAGGAAAGAGTTTTAAAGGCAGCTAGAGAGAAAAAGGTCACCTATAAAGGAAAACCCATCAGGCTAACATCAGACTTCTCGACAGAAACCCTACAGGACAGAAGAGAATGGCATGATATACTTAATGCAATGAAACAGAAGGGCCTTGAACCAAGGATACTGTATCCAGCACGACTATCATTTAAATATGATGGTGGGATTAAACAATTCCCAGACAAGCAAAAGCTGAGGGAATTTGCTTCCCACAAACCACCTCTACAGGGCATCCTACAGGGACTGCTCTAGATGGGAGCACTCCTAAAAAGAACACAGAACAAAACACACAACATATGAAGAATGGAGGAGGAGGAATAAGAAGGGAGAGAAGAAAAGAATCTCCAGACAGTGTATATAACAGCTCAATAAGCGAGCTAAGTTAGGCAGTAAGATACTAAAGAAGCTAACCTTGAACCTTTGGTAACCACGAATTTAAAGCCTGCAATGGCAATAAGTACATATCTCTCAATAGTCACCTTAAATGTAAATGGACTTAATGCACCAATCAAAAGACACAGAGTAATACAATGGATAAAAAAGCAAGACCCATCTATATGCTGCTTACAAGAAACTCACCTTAAACCCAAAGACAAGCATAGACTAAAAGTCAAGGGATGGAAAAACATATTTCAGGCAAACAACAGTGAGAAGAAAGCAGGGGTTGCAGTACTAATATCAGACAAAATAGACTTCAAAACAAAGAAAGTAACAAGAGATAAAGAAGGACATTACATAATGATAAAGGGCTCAGTCCAACAAGAGGATATAACCATTCTAAATATATATGCACCCAATACAGGAGCACCAGCATATGTGAAGCAAATACTAACAGAACTAAAGACGGAAATAGACTGCAATGCATTCATTTTAGGAGACTTCAACACACCACTCACCCCAAAGGATAGATCCACCGGGCAGAAAATAAGTAAGGACACACAGGCACTGAACAACACACTAGAACAGATGGACCTAATAGACATCTATAGAACTCTACATCAAAAAGCAACAGGATATACATTCTTCTCAAGTGCACATGGAATATTCTCCAGAATAGACCACATACTAGCTCACAAAAAGAGCCTCAGTAAATTCAAAATATTGAAATTCTACCAACCAATTTTTCAGACCACAAAGGTATAAAACTAGAAATAAATTCTACAAAAAAAGCAAAAAGGCTCACAAACACATGGAGGCTTAACAACATGCTTCTAAATAATCAATGGATCAATGAACAAATCAAAATAGAGATAAAGGAATATATAGAAACAAATGACAACAACAACACTAAGCCCCAACTTCTGTGGGACGCAGTGAAAGCAGTCTTAAGAGGAAAGTATATAGCAATCCAGGCACACTTGAAGAAGGAAGAACAATCCCAAATGAAGAGTTTAACATCACAATTATCGAAACTGGAAAAATAAGAACAAATGAGGCCTAAAGTCAGCAGAAGGAGGGACATAATAAAGATCAGAGAAGAAATAAACAAAATTGAGAAGAATAAAACAATAGTAAAAATCAACGAAACCAAGAGCTGGTTCTTTGAGAAAATAAACAAAATAGACAAGCTTCTAGCCAAACTTATTAAAAGAAAAGGAGAATCAACACAAATCAACATAATCAGAAATGAGAATGAAAAATCACGACAGACTCCACAGAAATACAAAGAATTATTAAAGACTACTATGAAAACCTATATGCCAACAAGCTGGAAAACCTAGAAGAAATGGACAACTTCCTAGAAAAATACAACCTCCCAAGACTGACCAACACAAAAGTTAAACAAACCAATTACGAGCAAAGAAATTGAAAGGGTAATCAAAAAACTACCCAAGAACAAAACCCGGGGCCGGACGGATTTACCTCGGAATTTTATCAGACACACAGAGAAGACATAATACCCATTCTCCTTAAAGTGTTTCAAAAAATAGAAGAAGAGGGAATACTCCCAAACTCATTCTATGAAGCCAACATCACCCTAATACCAAAAACAGGCAAAGACCCCACCAAAAAAGAAAATTACAGACCAATATCCCTGATGAATGTAGATGCAAAAATACTCAATAAAATATTAGCAAACAGAATTCAACAGTATATCACAAGGATCATACACCATGACCAAGTGGGATTCATCCCAGGGATGCAAGGATGGTACAACATTCAAAAATCCATCAACATCATCCACCACATCAACAAAAAGAAAGACAAAAACCACATGATCATCTCCATAGATGCTGAAAAAGCATTTGACAAAATTCAACATCCATTCATGATAAAAACTCTCAGCAAAATGGGAATAGAGGGCAAGTACCTCAACATAATAAAGGCCATATATGATAAACCCACAGCCAGCATTACACTGAACAGCAAGAAGCTGAAAGCATTTCCTCTGAGATCGGGAACCAGACAGGGATGCCCACTCTCCCCACTGTTATTCAACATAGTACTGGAGGTCCTAGCCATGGCAATCAGGCAAAACAAAGAAATACAAGGAATCCAGATTGGTAAAGAAGAAGTTAAACTGTCACTATTTGCAGATGATATGATACTGTACATAAAAAACCCTAAAGACTCCACTCCAAAACTACTAGAACTGATATCGGAATACAGCAAAGTTGCAGGATACAAAATTAACACACAGAAATCTGTAGCTTTCCTATACTCTAACAATGAATCAATAGAAAGAGAAATCAGGAAAACAATTCCATTCACCATTGCATCAAAAAGAATAAAATACCTAGGAATAAACCTAACCAAAGAAGTGAAAGACTTATACTCTGAAAACTACAAGGCACTCTTTAGAGAAATTAAAGGGGACACTAATAAATGGAAACTCATCCCATGCTCATGGCTAGGAAGAATTAATATCATCAAAATGGCCATCCTGCCCAAAGCAGTATACAGATTTGATGCAATCCCTCTCAAATTACCAGCAACATTCTTCAATGAATTGGAACAAATAATTCAAAAATTCATATGGAAACACCAAAGACCCCGAATAGCCAAAGCAATCCTGAAAAAGAAGAATAAAGTAGGGGGGATCTCACTCCCCAACTTCAAGCTCTATACAAAGCCATAGTAATCAAGACAATTTGGTACTGGCACAAGAACAGAGCCACAGACCAGTGGAACAGATTAGAGACTCCAGACATTAACACAAACATATATGGTCAATTAATATTTGATAAAGGAGCCATGGACATACAATGGCGAAATGACAGTCTCTTCAACAGATGGTGCTGGCAAAACTGGACAGCTACATGTAGGAGAATGAAACTGGACCATTGTCTAACCCCATATACAAAGGTAAACTCAAAATGGATCAAAGACCTGAATGTAAGTCATGAAACCATTAAACTCTTGGAAAAAAACATAGGCAAAAACCTCTTAGACATAAACATGAGTGACCTCTTCTTGAACATATCTCCCCGGGCAAGGAAAACAACAGCAAAAATGAGCAAGTGGGACTACATTAAGCTGAAAAGCTTCTGTACAGCGAAAGACACCATCAATAGAACAAAAAGGAACCCTACAGTATGGGAGAATATATTTGAAAATGACAGATCCGATAAAGGCTTGACGTCCAGAATATATAAAGAGCTCACACGCCTCAACAAACAAAAAACAAATAACCCAATTAAAAAATGGGCAGAGGAACTGAACAGACAGTTCTCTAAAAAAGAAATACAGATGGCCAAGAGACACATGAAAAGATGCTCCACATCGCTAATTATCAGAGAAATGCAAATAAAAACTACAATGAGCTATCACCTCACACCAGTAAGGATAGCTGCCATCCAAAAGACAAACAACAACAAATGTTGGCGAGGCTGTGGAGAAAGGGGAACCCTCCTACACTGCTGGTGGGAATGTAAAGTAGTTCAACCATTGTGGAAAGCAGTCTGGAGGTGCATCAAAATGCTCAAAACAGACCTACCATTTGACCCAGGAATTCCACTCCTAGGAATTTACCCTAAAAACGCAGCAATCAAGTTTGAGAAAGACAGATGCACCCCTATGTTTATCGCAGCACTATTTACAATAGCCAAGAATTGGAAGCAACCTAAATGTCCATTGGTAGATGAATGGATAAAGAAGAGTGGTACATATACACAATGGAATACTACTCAGCCATAAGAAGTGGAAAAATCCAACCATTTGCAGCAACATGGATGGAACTGGAGAGTATTATGCTCAGTGAAATAAGCCAAGCGGAGAAAGAGAAATACCAAATGATTTCACTCATCTGAGGAGTATAAGAACAAAGGAAAAACTGAAGGAACAAAACAGCAGCGGAATTACAGAACCCAAAAATGGACTAACAGGTACCAAAGGGAAAGGAACTGGGGAGGATGGGTGGGCAGGGAGGGATAAGGGGGGGGGAGAAGAAGTGGGGTATTAAGATTAGCATGCATGGGGGGGAGGGAGAAAGGGGAGGGTGGGCTGCACAACACAGAGAGGACAAGTAGGGATTCTACAACATTTTGCTAAGCTGATGGACAGTAACCGTAATGTGGTTGTTAGGGGGGACCTGATATAGGGGAGAGCATAGTAAACATAGTATTCTTCATGTAAGTGTAGATTAAAGATTAAAGAAAAAAAGAAAGAAAGAAAAGGGGGATTACTCCTTGATAGGATAAAACTATTGGTAAATCAAAGATCAACGCATGCTTTAAATATCCTTAATGTTGATCACTTAAAGGGTGTCAGATGATCAGTTATGGAGGTACTCTTTTCTGATAATATTCCTTTCTCTTAATAAAAAAAAAAAAAAGGCAGTCCCTGTGTGCTGACCTCCAATGAGTTCTGCACAGTGGTATAGAGGGCATGTCAAAGTGTGGGCAAAGGGTCTGTTTGTTTCTATGCAGAAGATCAAGGCCTAGCTTGGATACCCAGAAAATGAACTAAGATACGATATGAGGAGGAGCTTCCTGCATCAGCACTCTCTGGAGGACTCGTGCCAGGGGATGATCATCAAAAAGCCTCCACAGGGATCCGGGCGATGCTGCGGTTGTGGCTGCGTCCACCCCACCGTTTCCGTTTCCTGGAGTTGCCATTGGAATGAGGAGGGAGATGTCTAGGCTGGCATGTGCATACAGTGAGACAACGAATTTGACCGGATCTGTACTGTTGGAACTCAACCAGGAGTTGGGAGGGGTGCAAGGTGTAGCACTCCAAAATCTTATGACTATAGACTATCTACGGTTAAAAGAACATACGGGATGTGAACAGATCCCAGAAATGGGCTGCTTTAATTTGTCTGATTTTTCTCAGACTGTTCAAGTACAGTAGGACAATATCCATCGTATCATAGACAAATTTTCACAAATGCCTAGGGTGCCTAAATGGTTTTCTTGGCTTCACTGGAGATGGATGGTAACTATAGATTTGCTTTGTTTATGTCACTGTATTCCTATTATGTTAATATGTGTGTGCAAATTAGTTAGTAGTTTAAAACCTATACATACTTAAGGTACTCTACAAGAAGATATGTCAAAGAAATAATCAATCCTCCCATGTTTTCTTCCATATGCTACCTCTATAGCTTTTCTTCTTCCTTCCTAATTACAACCCTTAAATAGAATTCGTGCCTCATATCGAATTTACCGAGTATCATAATTCCTCCAAGTGGTAAAGATACCTTGAGACAAATGCTGGGCATAGAAGCCACAGGGCATAAATCTGCAAAGAAGTAAAAAGCTAACCTTTTGAAACAGTATGGCTTCTCTCTCACTTACCAACTTTACATTTCCCTGTATGGCCCCGGAAGATGACTGGTTAGCCAGAGACGGGTAAGATTCCTCAAGGGAGGAACAACCTAAGACAGGCACAGTCGCAGGGGGGCCATCAGGTGAGAAATTCGGGATCAACAGAGGTGAGGCTCAGAACCTCACCCCCCCTGCTTTGAGAGAAATCTTCTGCATCCGTGGATGTTTTGCTGCCCTTGTCTAGCTTGGATTAATACTTAGTCCATAGGCACACACCTGATCATCTACATTTGCCCTCTTACAGCACTAAACTATGTTTTCTACCTTTATCTTGCATCTACCTACCACTTCAGCATTTTATTAAAAATAAAAATAATAATAATAATAAAGGGAGAAATGTGGGATCCACATATAAATCAAGTATAAAAATCAAACGAATATTCATATTTGACCTGATTGTTTATAGATCATAATGCGTGATCAAAACCGAAAATTTCTGTGATGAATGCCCTTGTACTGTTCACCATGTAAGAATTTATTCACTATGTAAGAATTCGTTCACCATGTAAAAACTTGTTCGTTATGCTTCAGAAGATTGGAGACTGATGAGAATTAGGCTTGAGATGGATTAATGATTGCGCATTGAGCATTGACCCCCCTATACAGAATTTTATTGTTGTTAACAACCATTTGATCAATAAATATGAGAGATGCCCTCTCAAAAAAAAAAACAAAGAACATTGCATTATAATATTACTCATTTCAACAAGCACATGAAAATATGCTCAGTATCACTAATAAATTAGGGAACTGCAAATCAAAACCACAAGAAGATACAGTTCATACCCATTAGGATGGCTGCTAACAAAAACAAAACAAAACAAAAAGAAAATAACAAATGCTGGCAAGGATGTAGAAAACTTGTGCACTGTTAGTGGGAATGTAAAATGGTGCAGCCACCATGGAAAATAATATGGAGGGTCCTCAAAAGTTAAAAATAGAATTGGCATATATAATGCAGAAATTCCATTTCTGAGCATATACCCTAAAGAATTTAAAGCCAGGTCTCAGAGGGATACCTGCACCCCCATGTTCACAGCAGCATTATTCACAGTAGCCAAAAGGTGGTAGCAACCCAAGGGGCCACTGATAGATACATGGATAAATACAATTTTGTATATACATACAAATAGAATACTACTCAGCTTTTAAAAGGAAGGAAATTCTGTCACGTGCAACACAGAGATAGGATACTAAGTCAAATAAGCCAGTCACAAAAGGACACACAGTGTATGACTCCACTTATATGAAGTAGCTAAAGCAGTCACTTTAGGAGACAGAAAGTACAAGAGTGGCTGTCTGGAGCTGGCAGTGGAGAATGGGGATTTGTTGTCTATTGGGAACAGATGAAGAGTTCTAGAGCTTGGTTACACATCAGTGGGAATGTACTTCATGCTATAAAACCATACACTTTAAAATGGCTAAGGTGGTAAATTTTATGTTATGTATATTTTACTACACTTTTTTAAACTGTTATTTACCATGCCTGGCAGAGTGTCTTGCACTGGTGTAGTGCCTGGGGTAAGAGCAAGTCCTACTCTGAAAGCCAATTACCTGGAATCCAGAAAGTCAGTAACAGCAGGCAATTTCTTTCAGTGGCCAGGTTAGTGCTATATGTAATGTTCCTCTGACCTTTTACGTGAGAGTCTCTCTGTTCTGTACAACAGGAGGCAAAATGAACTACTGAGGCGGCGTCCTCCCTCCCCAGACTAGACAGGGGCCTGTGGGACCTGATGCTCTTAAATGCTTGAAACAGCTGGGGTGAGAGGGCAGAGGGAACCCACTGGGGATAGGGCGAGGAACTGCCTCTGAGGCCCGGGATCCGGTTGGAAGCCACGCACTTTCCAAACCAAAACAGTCTGCCAAGAATTTCTGGGCCATTTTTGAGTGGGAGAGATAGACTGTGATTTGGCATTTCTGGGACACTGTGATGGACAGAGGAGACATGATTGCTTATTTAGTATTTGGGACTCTCTCCCCAAATTCAGAACATATGATCACTGAAATGGCATTAGAGTGGCAGGCCATACTCTAAGTACTTCAGTGTAAAAACAGTTTTTATCTATAATTTAATTTGTACGTGTCACAGGATTGGGAAGATGGGAGTTGCTGAAAACGTAAGCTATGCGGCCAAAAATATTCCCCTTTACAACTCAACTGCCAGGGAATTTGTAGGCCAAATTAAACCCCACCTACAGCAATTGGCACACTTTGGGGAGTTGGTGACTTCTTGTCTTCTTTACCCTGACTGAAACATTTGCCCACGAGGCTTAATCTTGAAAATTAGTTCTGATAAGCATGGCATAAGTCCTGAAATAATTATTTTTCTTAGATTAGCATCAGCCCTGCTTATCAGCTGACATTTTCTCAAATTCTCTGGAGATGTGCACCTCAGCATCACAACAAAGTCCTAAGTTACATAAAGCAGTGTCCCCAGGAAGCTCTAGGATGAAACCTCTCCCCTGCTCGGCTTCAGGCACAAAGAATCGGAATCCACAAAGCGTGTGTCAGGGACAGGCTTTGTGATTCATCCACCTGCCTTTGCCTCCATCTGACCACCTTGCCTGGATGCCACAACTGCCTCTGCTTAGGGCCCATGCCCTTCCCCTGGGAGCCCTTGCCATACCATTAAGTAACGGAGGAAGCTCAAGCAGATGTATCCTGCAGCTTCTTCTCTACCCCCAAAGAGGAGTCCTTGCTTTATACTGAAGCTAGGATTCTTCCTGTGTATAACCAGAAATGAGCATGAGGGTGGAGGTGGGATGGGCTTTCTCGGACTGCTAACCGCCTCTGGGCCGCGTCATCTCCCAGTGGAACAGGAGCTTCCCTCCCTGCCTTTCTCTGCACTGTTTGCTAGCCTTGTGCAGTTTCATCAGCGCTGGAGACACCTTCACCTCCCGGCTTTCTGAGAAACTGTCCCATCTAGGAGCCCTTCCCAAATCACAACTTTATTTCTCACTGATTTTCTGAGCTCACTCTCCATGCCTGCTAAATTCTCTGATCACATTCTTTGAATGAGAAGGGAAGTTCGTTCAGCCTCCATAAAGGTTCCTGAGCAGACCCGGCCCTCACAAGGGGCAGGTCAATGGTGCACGTGCGTTTACAAGCACTGCTGTGGCTGATGGGCAGGGCAGCACACCCACAGGGACAACAGACGTTCTGGCCAGTGTCCTGCTCACCTGGGCAGCAGAGCAGCTCCACCTGGCCAAGAACTAAGTCTGGCACTGACACATCCAGGGCCACGTCTCCAGGAGGTGCCCAAGGTAATAAACACACATCACTTAGGCCACTTCGCTGGGATAAAGACTGATGCCTGGCTGCTAGGCTGACAAGTTCACCATTAACACCCATGACCTCTGCCCTTGTGTCACATAAATAATACAGAGGACGTGGTTAGTCTCTCCCTAGTGCTTTATTTCCTAGTGAAACAGATGATCTGAAGTTACAAAGATATAAACCACAGGATTTCTTTCCGATCCCAAGTACCTGGAGGGAGTTTTCCTTTCAGTTTCCTTGTAGCTACATTGTCACCAGCCTTTGTGGAGGATGCAGGCAATTCCACACACTCCGTTCTCACTGCGAAGGCATGGAATCTGAAACAGGAACACATCTGCAGCATCAGGCTAATTAGTGCTCTTTGTGCAAGCGTATTCCTTCTCCCAAAACTATGACTGTATTTGGTGGTGTCCACCATCTTAGCCAGTTCCCCGCTCTTCCCTGTACCTTGTCTAGTCCCACAAAGACAGACAGGGAGGCAGGAGAGAACAGAGAGTTGAGACTGTGTGGGATTTTAACTGATGACCCTTCTCTTCATTAAAGGGTAATTAGGACAACAAATGGTATTTATTGACCCTGAAAAAATGATACCTATACTTATATTTATCTTTGGCTCCCAGGGTTCAATCATATCAACAGTTTTGACAAGCTGACAGTCTGATGAGGCCCCACAGTGCCCTGTGAGTTCAGCGTTGAAAGCCAGGCAACAGAGACCATTGGCTCATCGGCCGATTGCTGACAGGCTTCAGACAACTTTAACTCGGCAAATACGCTCTTCCCCAGGACCTAAGCTAAGCACTAATGAAAAGAATTCTTCTGTGGGCAAGTTTTCAGGGCCTGAATCCTTGAAGTGCAGTCCCAGCAATGGCAGTGGCATCCCCTGGAAGCAGGTTAAGGATGTACATTCCCAGGCCCCACCTGGACCTGCTAAGTCAGAATATGCACTTTAACAAGAACCCCAGTAAACTCATATGCATCTTAAAGCTCAAGAAGTGCTGGTATAGTGCACCTGGAAGCCAACTGTCTGGAATCCAGAAAGCCAGTAACAGCAGGACATTTCTTTCAGAGTGGCAGAGGAGCGCTCTGAATAATGCTCCTCTAGCCTCTCAAGAGTTCCACCTCTGCCACTCACTCACTCAATGAAGAGAGACTCCTGAAGAATGGGTTGGGATGCACAGAGGGATGGACTGGTGGCCAGAGGTCTGGGGACTTCGCCTGGGCCATGGAAAGCCTCAGTCCTATTTCAAAGGGTTTCAGGCAAGATTAGTACAATGACTTGATATCAACGAGCAAGCCAGGCTAACATCCCCTCATCAGGCAGATGGACTCTTAACCTGGCCGTGCCTGCCTCCTACAGCAGCCTCCTTCATACTGTGACCTCCTTGAGGGCAGCGGGGGGACAGCTGAGGTTTGTGCTGGCAGGCCCCACAGTTGCGTGCCAAGGCCCTTGGTGCCTAGGATTTCCCACGCTCTGGTCTGTTCTCCATATTAGAAAAAAGAACAGGGCTGACAAGCAGCCTCACTTGTGCCAAAAGCAGACCATGCTTTGCAGGTTGGTGGCTCTGCCCAGTCACAGTCTTGGGCACAGGAGGACCCAGAGTCCAGCCTTCCTGCAAGCTGAGATGTTCAGGACACACTCCTACAGTTCCATAACAGCTGTACTTCAGCTGGGGCCCAGCAGCCGAAGGAACATGCAGACCAACCAGGAGCCTTGGGATCTGGCAGAGGGCAGAGCAGACAGGAGCACAATTGCTGGTGGGGTGGGCTTGCTTGGGAGAGCCAGAGCAGGGACAGAAGGGAATGCTGCACCTAGTCCTCTTCTGCAAAAGTCACACTCCCTGGAGTGTGGCCTAAAAGTCAGAAGCGGAACTGCAGCTTTTTTTGTGTTAAATTACACCCTACCCTTTCACCTGCCCAGAGACAGAGTTCCATATGAGTTGAGCAGAGGACAAGCAAGACCAGTGGTTCTGTGGGCTGCCCTTTATTCTCTCCACTAGTGAAAGTGGGATGATGAGCCCTTCTGTATTTGATGGATTTAGAAATCTAAAATTGAAACCAAGCAGCTAATGTTAAAAGATTGCAAAATGCTTTAGGAGCAGTGATCCCTTTAGAATCACCAGGGTCCTGTGAAGAATGCATATTCCTGGCCCTCCCTACACCTTGAAAATCAGAATCTCTGGGGCTGTGGCCAGGATATCTGCATTTTAATCAAACTGCATAGGTAGTTCTTAAGCAAAGTGAAGGGTTAAATGCATATTCCCAGGATATCCACTATTATGTGGAATCAGCCTGCAAGGTGAAGTTCAGGCCTCTAAATTATTAAGCATCCCAGGCAAATATGATGAACAATTAAACTTGAGAACAAATGCTTAAGGGCAGGAATTATACCCATTTCAGACAGGCTAACTCAGGAAAGGACTCAGTCATTGTCCTTATAACCACATAGCCAGTCTCACTTCACTAGAGACCTACACTTATACACACATGCATAGGGCAATAGGGTGTGTTTTAAAATGTACAATTATTATTTTAGGTATGATGAGGCCAGCAGATTGGTTCAATTGCCACTGAAAAGAAAGTTTGCTACTCACAAATTCAGTATGGACTGAATTGTGTCTCCCCCCACCCCACCCCGCCAAATCCATATGTTGAAGCCTGAACCCCCAGTGTGACTGGATTTGAAGAGAGGGCCTATCAGGAGGTAATTAAGGTTAAATGAGGTCAGAGGGTGGGGCCCTGATCCCATAAGATCAGTACCCTTTTAATAAGACCAGAGTGCTTTATATACCTGATCTCTTCCCCTCCCCACCCCATGAAAGGACACAACAAGGACAGGTTGCTGTCTACAAGCCAGGACAACGGCTCTCACCAGAAACTTGAATCAATCAGCACCTTGATCTTGGATTTTTCATCCTTGGAAACTGTGACAAATAAATTTCTGTTTAAGGTCACCAGTCTATATATTGTTATAACAGCCTGAACTAATACAGTTCCCAACGAGAGGGGGCACATCACACCACACAGGGCAGCACCAGGGTTGGTCAGGAGTCAGAGGGAACAAAGAAAAAGTAAGTGTAGGAATCTTTACTGCAGAGTCTGCAGGAAGGAATAGGTAAGGCAGGGTAAGCAAGCTTAGGATCGGCTAGTTTGAATGATGTCAGTGGGCTCTGGGGTTAGGGCCTGTAGGGGTGCAGGGCCTATCCTGAGTTGTCTGGTATCTGGCCCTGGGGTGATCAGGGCAGGAAATGTTGGTCCTGAGTGTGAGAGTCTGGACTGAGAGCTGGGCTCTGGACTGGCTGGTTTGCACATGAAAGGTGCACTTCTGGGTGAGTTACTCACTATCTCAGGAATCAGCTATGGGGAAGGGGCAGTCTCTCCAGGTCAGCAAGGTCTCAAAATGTCAAAGTATCAGAATTACAGAAGATAAAAAGGCAAGATTAGTACAGGATAGAGAAGAAAACGAGCATGGAAACTAAAGATACTGGAAGAGAGGAAGAACACACTGACAGATGGGTTAGGACCACAGAGAATCCAAGATCCACTGTTGGTCTGGTGGAAGCAGGCAGCTCACTGGCCGTCACTCGGGAGCATGTGTTCTGCCTACCTGCTGTGCGTCTGGGCACTCAGATCCCTTAAGAAAGCTATAGTGCCTTCTCCTCTGGCATTGAAGGACACTGTGCAGACAGGACATGGGATCTCCAAAACTCTCTGAAGGAGAAGCTCCTTGGATTCCTCAGGAACATCCCCCACCACAAAGTAGTAAATGGATTCAATCTGCAAAACAGTAGTAGGAATAGTTTACCTCCCTGACGAGGTGAAGTGGTTGAAAGCAAGGTCAGGCACGTACTGGACACGGTGGCAGTACACTTCCTACAAAATTGCTGTGGAGAACAGAAAGAATAGCAGCACTGCTCAATGTTTTGTGAGGCCATCTTGGGGTCAAGGTCAGGAAGTGAGATATCCAAGCTCTGGTGCCAAGGTAGGCAGTGGTCTCGGGTACTGCATGGGACGAATATTGTTAGCAGATTGGAAGAATTGCTTCCTCTGATCCCACAAGTACACTATAAAGGTCGGGAGTGGCTGTTCACACAGCCCCCATGGCAGGAAGCTTATTAACCATTTCCAGCGGCCGTGTCCAAATTCTACAGCACAAACTCACCCATCCATAGTCTAAGACCAAATGTGGGAAGGAGGGCATATTCCTGGTTGGTTCATCCTCTGCTCTCATCTCACAGGAAAACGCATGCCTGGGGAGGTGAGGCTGTCCTGACTTCACACAGCAGGTCAGGAGCCAGATCCACCCATGGCCAGGCCAGGCCATAAGAAGAATGGGAGGATGGACAACCCTGTGTCAGAAGCCACACAGGTGTGCATGCACACACCCAGACCTCCAGCCAGGCATCTGGGAGATGCATACCTCACCCAGGCAGGAGACTATCCCGAAGCACTTCCTGCCTCACTGAGAGCCGTAAAACCCACCCCAGGGGGCCCTGTAGCTGCAGCCCCACCCCAGCCTCAGCCACACTGCTGCTCTTCCCTGGGATTTTGTCGGCCACATTGTTGTCTCCCCCGCCACTAGCGAGTTCTATAGCCTTGTGTCTTACCACTGGGTTTCAGCCCCAGGCAAGTTCACTATGGATTCAGTATGACCAAAGAAATTGACAGCAAAACGTTCTTGGGTGAAAGGGTTATACCCAACTTTATGTCCAGGTGGCAGGTCAGTCACTAAACTCCTGTTCACTCAGAGTGAGTCTGCACGCAGCAAGCCAGTCTCTGTTTCTGTCTCTGGGCCTCTCTGCCTGCACAGTCATCCCGCACAGCCATCCTCTGGGCCCCTCTGTCCGCACAGCCGTCCCACACAGCCTTCCTCTGGGCCTCTGTCCTTGGTGCTGACACCACTCCAGTCTCTGCTCTCTTGCAGCCTTGCAACCCCGCCACTGTGTCCCATGCAAGCACTGGCAGAGCTCTTTATATAGAGTCAACAGTGATGTACTGCTCACGGGTGTGCAGTGAGCTAGTCAACCAGGGCCAGGTGAGAATCCTGGCCACAGGAACTCTCATTTTATCCACACCTCATACAAGTGATTCAGCTTCAGTGTCTTCACTTGTGAAAAGGGAGACAATGCAGTTGACCTCATGACTGAGCTTAAACAAGATGGCTTAAAATTATGTGTGTATATAATTCACAGAAAGCAAAAACCAGGAAGAGCAAGAAATATATATCATCTAACTCAGCCCCTAAAAATAAACTGATTGTCTCCACAGATAACTGGGGAGGAAGCCCCAGAAAATGAGTGCAGTAAGGGATAAATAAACGTCCATCGCTTTAGGATTTACAAGCCTTTCTCTGCACTAATCATAAACTCCTGTCAGCTGAAGGTAAACAGTTAGTTGCCTCACCTCAGCTTCAAACCTGGGACTTAAGCCCACCTGACATGGAAAGGTAGCGGTAAGGCTGGCTCCCAACTGGTTAAGACGACCTCTCTCTGGCAGCTGGGGAAGACCTTGCCCAAGGAGGTAGGGGGTGGGGTCAGGGGTCTGGGGTTCCAGGCTGGGGCTTAGGAGGCCAGAGTGGGAGTCGACAGCAGCCTACTTCAGCAACAACCTTCCTCCATCTCAGCACAAAAACAACCCCATCCCTCCCCCGCTCCCCATGACTCTCTATCTCAGACCTTTCAACACCAGCTCCCTGATTTTAAAAAGTACCTAATGGGAGGTAAAGACTAAGGAATACTGTAACTTTCTTGCAGTCAATCACCCGAGAGGCTGTGTGGGCAAGTTGGGGTTCCCATGGCCAGGATCCTCACTGAATTAAACCACCTGATGATGTAACTGGCCTGTTGCTAGGCTACCACTTCCACACCTTTAGGGAATAAGCTATTATTGTGCTATATAGAGAGCTCGACCCAGTGCTCTGGGGGGAGGCAGAGACGCTAGTGCTCAACCTACTAGGAGGACAAGCGGAGTAATAAACCCTTTCACCCCAAAGAACATTTTGCTGTCAATTTCTTTTGGTCACATTGAATCCATAGAGAATTTGCCCAGGGTTGAAACCCATTGGCAAGACAGGCAGGACAAACACTGCAAGAAGGAGCAATGTTCTCCAGGTTCCTTATTAGGCAACTAAGATTATTCTCCCAGCAAATGCATCCTATTTCATTCCCCCGTCTGGTGTCACGCGTTACCTCATGCAGGATGTATAATGAGGCTCTCATGTAGCTGCACTATTGGTAGTGTTAGTGTCGGTGCCCAAGTTCAGCATGGGGACAGGGGGCATCTTCTCATAAGGATCTACAATCACACATGGCCTAAGGTAGGGGAACAGACATGGGCACACAGTGGGGACTTCCTAGGGTTTGTTAGGTGAACAGGGGGGTGAGCAAGGACAAGCATCTCCAGGTAGTCTGTGCTTCTGACACCCTGCACCTCCACTGCACATCATGCAAACTCAGCCTCTTTGTGGCGCCAGCAGCCCAAAAGTCTGAAATACTTGTGCAGAAATGTTTTTCCCTCAAGATTTCATCAAACTAAAAAGTAAGTCAGGATTTCCTTTCCTTTACTAAGACTATAAGGTTATTCATTATTCATTAAGTTCATTACTCAGCTTCTTAATTACCTATGTTTTCAGTTGACTTAGTTACTTGTGCCACAGATTTCCTGGGACATGCTTTACACCGAGACCACTTGTCCCACCCCCATTCTCTTCCTGCACACTGTCTTTCTGCCTCTCCTTTCTGCTCACATAATGACATTGAGAAAACCAGACAGGAAGATAAATAGGCTTCTATCCCTATCCCCCCAAAATTAGCAAAATGCCTTTTAAAAGTGAAGTGACTGTGGGGATACCTGCTATTTAGGATGACAAGCTAACATGAATTATTTTATTCAGTGTTCATAGCAGACTTGTGGACTATGAATGCTCGTCATCACACTCAGTTTACAGATGGAGAAACTGAGGCCGGGACAGGTCACTGACCTGGCCTTGTGGCCTGTAAACCCAGGCTGCCTGACCTTGCTTTCAACCACTTCACCTTGTTGGCTTATCATGGTAGGGCCAGTCACCTGTTAGGGATGAACGTGAATCCCAAAACTGTGACAGCAAGAGCATGGGACAAGAGTGGCCAGAGACAACACTGCTTTTACTTCCTCACCTCCCACTCCCTGATCACTGACCAAAAGTTGGGTCCAGGAGGTTGTATGGCTCATGAGCAACCGTCCTCATAGGAATCCTCTCCCCTTAACCAGAACCTCTGAGCTCCTTGAGGGCAAGGGCAGTGATGAGGGTCAGTAGTAGCCAGTACCAGAAGCATTTTCCTCACTGACAAGCATTTCTGAAATCCTGATTTGCACAGAATATGATAACACAAGACATGGAAAATACTCCATTCAACTGTTTTACTGTGAATCAAAAATGCTTGCCACTTTATACTACATAAAATAGGGGGAAGCCCTTCTGTTTGCATTTGAAATGTTTCTTCTGTCTGGCCCATGTGTTCTGCAGCTTCCCATGGCAACCTTAATTCTGCCCAGCCAAGGAGGTCTGGACACCTTCCATGCTTGGAGGACAAGAAGAGTCAGTCTGGAGGAGGCTGCTTCTGCTCTGATTGCCCCCTGCTCTAGTCTTTCAGAAGGCCTCTGGGTATAAAAATGTCCTCTCTGCAAGGAAGACAAATGGAAGTCAACCAGAACAGCAGTGAGTGGTCTAGTAAAATTCTGCCTTCTTCATGTAACTTCGGCCATTGCAACAGTTTTGACCAACTCCAGAGCTTGGATTTAACTTCCAGATCTTCGCTGTCCCTGTGGCAGCCCTCTCCCGGTACAGCCAGTTTTGATTTTCTGATTCCCCTCATGGTAGTGACTGCTCACTTCTCAGATTCCTCCTGACACCCTTGACCACCAACTTTTTTACTTCCAGGCTTCCCACAAACCTGTCCTCAGCCACTGTGCCCACCTGAGTCACATAAGGCTCAGCAAATTCACCTGCCTGGTCCTACACAAATCACCTCCCTTCAATTAAAAAAACTCCAATCTGTACCGTAGCTTGGTGATGGGAATCTCTTGGACTCCTGTCTAGCCCCCAGTCTCAAGAATATCAACATTATTTCCTTTTCATCCTCCAATGTCAACAAACATTTGTCGAGCCCTTACTAGGCACTGCCATTGCTAGGGACACAAAGGTGAAAAGGTTTGATGCCTGCCTGAACCACTGTCAACAAGTAACTGAAATGCCAGGTTGACTGTGACCGGTCCTTCAGCTCACTGCCCAGTGGTAAAGGCTCCTTATGGAATTGTGTGAGTCTGTCTATTTCACCCACTTAGTCTTCTGGTGAATATGATCTTTTTTAAAAAAAGTAAACAAATTTTTGCCTATCAGGTAGATGGAAGAGAGGCTGATAGAACACAAAGAGAAATGTAGGTGCCTTTTGGGCAGGTGGCCTTCTGCTAAAAGGTGAGGCAATGCCCCTCAGCCTTCCTGGGGGGCTTTAGGTATTCAGCCTTCTCCTTCCTGAAAACCCCTCACATCCTGGACCAGCAGGCCTTCCAGGACCTCCTGGCACAACATCCCTCTTCATAAAGGCCTGGGAAGTCGCCTGTCCGAAAGATGTGCCCTGGGGCCAAAGGACACTGAAGAGAAGAAGCCCTGTCATGGGCTCTGAGGATGATGCCAGCCCCCCTAAACTGCCAAACATTTCCTCAGTACCCCCAAGGCTGCTCTTCCCACAAACCAGGCTCTTTTGCACAGAAGGCACAAGTAATTCATCCACCAATAGTGCTCTCCGCGTGCTACCATTAGAGCCAGGATTTAGATGCTCGTGTGACAGACCTGCACACTCTGCCTGGCTCCTCTGGATTCAAAGCCTCCTCCTCAGCCATCCCTCTCTGTTCGATATTCCGAGCTGACCTGTTCCAGAGGAGGTCAGCAGCCTCTGAGCATCGTCCTCCACAGTAAACCAAGCATACCTGTCAGCCCTTTCTACTCATGCAGCCCTGATACAAAAACCCAACAACCACGTTAATCTTTGGACACAAGAGAATACCAACTTTCTTGGTTCCTCTCAGGATTCACTCATAGGAGATGCTAACCCAAAGCATGCGCGTGCGCGCGCACGCACACACACACACACACACACACACACACACACACACACACACTCCAGAACCTGTGAAATGTTCCATTTCTTGAATGCTTATTATGGTGTCCAGACGCTTGAAATTTTACAGATGTTAAAGCAAACTTGAAAGGCCAAAGAACAAAACAGCCTTTATTTTATTCTTTAATGCAGAACATTTGTTCCTCTGGCTTTGTGAGGACAATGTGTTTCCAACTTCAAAGCACCATCTTCAATATCAATAAAGAGTCTGGTGACCACTGGGGGCTGTCCTTTCCAGGTGCCAGCACATGGTCTCTTTAGTCAAGAAAGGCTGTCTTAATGCAACCAAGTAAAGCTTGAAATCTACAGAATGCATGGAGTCCAAGCAGAGAAGCAATCAGCTATTAAGTAATGTTAATTGATTAGTAAGTATTAAATAGGCACCCATATCCCAAAGGAAAGCAGACCTGCCCCCATCTAGGGAGATGAGGCTGGCCCAAGGATCCCACCTTCCCGAGTACTTCTCTACTGCTTTGCCACTGCCCTTAAAGTTCCATCATTAGTTCACTCACAAAAACACACCCTTCCAGCTAAAAGAACATAAAACACAACCACTTCAACCCCTCTTCCAAAGCCTAATTTCCAAGAAGTCCCTATAGAAAAGCATATGTGAATACATAACACTAGGAAATGGATGACTCATCAGTGTGGATATACTGTATCTTGGAAAGCACATGATAGACCTGTTTTTGAAGAAGAGAAACTGGGAAGGATTCAGAACACGAATGGCGGAGAAATCCTACTTCCTCATCCTCAGGGTTCTATGAAAAGTCTTCTGACCTCTCCTCCCCATCTCAGATGGACTGATTCATCTCATCAGGAGAATGCACAGCCCTGCCTAACTCCCTATCCCTTCTCGAAGCCCAGTGGCCATGAGCAGCATGTGGCTCTCCCAGCACTGGCAAAATGAAGGTCAGTCACCTCACAGGAGGAGCCCAGCCAGGCTCAGGGAGCAGAGGCTTGGGAATCTCCCTGCGGTCCAGCTCAGCCATCACTGAAGCTATTTCGGTCCCCATCTGGAACTGTCACTATTTCTCAATTGTTTCCAAATTCAGAGGTGAATGGGATTAAAACTTCGGCTCTTCAATGCCAACGATGGGGTCTTGGTGGGATGCTGCTGGGAGGGGACCAAGATCAGCTGAAGGACAGTAGGAGGGTACTGAGTAGGAAGAAGCCTGAAGCCACCTCTGTGACCTGGGGCCAGCCATGGATGCACACTCACAGTTTTGTCTTTCCCAGCTTCCAGCAAAGCGTCCAGGCGGCCAGCCTGGCTCATGGCCAACTTGAAAGTCAGTTTCCCAACCCAGCTGATGGCAGCAGCTATGGACTCTTCCGTCACAGGAGCAGCATCCTCCTGCCATTTCACAGGCTCTTGAGAAACCCTGGGAGGAATGACATGGGGCTGTCACTGGGCAGTGGGCTCACAGCCATCAGCCCTCAGACCTACAGCTCTGAGCAGCAAGCCACTTAACATCACCAGATCTAACAGAAAAAGACTCAGCTCTCCACCCTCTGAAAGCTACCAATAAAACAGGCAAGCTGTTGAAGACAGGTTTCCAAATCACCATTACCTTTCTCAAGCCATCTGACTAGGAAAAACAGTTTACAGGAGAATAAAGCGACCTCAGAAATGTAAACACTAATGTGCATTAAAACCATTAGGGAAGTTATTTTCATGAACAGGCAGGTTTATATGTAACTGTCTTCCACTAATGGTAAATGTATAAGGATTCATAGCATAAGATTTGCAAATCAGCAACAATCACGTTACTCTAAAATTTTATTTCTAAATTCTTTTGTGGACATTGTTCGGAAAGATTTCCATCAGTTACCATTTTTGGATGAAAAATAGTATTGTTTTGAGTTCAGCAGAGCATTTGTTTTTAAATCCTGGGAAATTTTGATTAAACAATTTAGTTTGGGCTTAGAAATGACTGATGGAATCCCTCAAGAAAGAAGAGCCATTTGAATTTATTTAGCTGTGTGTTTATAATTGAACAAATTATATAAATCATATCTGAATTCAAAATTTGAAGAATTATGTGAATCATTACTAAATGAATCAGCCTGATTTGTCCCACATAGCCCATCTCCACAGAGAGAGGCTTTCTCACACTGCGTCACCTCTGTGTGGCTCCCCTGGGTAGAGAATCTGGTTGAGTAGCATGTACGCAACAGCATACATTTCTAAGAAAGCTAAAGCATTGAAGATTTAAGGGCTTAATTCCTTCAATAATATATCTATGTCAGCAATAGGAACCTGGGACAGAACAGTCAGGCAGCACCCCCAAAGATGTCATCTGTTTGGATAAAAAAATTTCATTGTTCATGAAACAAGAAAAACTCAGTTAGGTAGATGCCACCCTCATCCAGATGTTTCCTATCAAGGAGCAGCAGCCACTATTCCACATGAGAAATTGGCCCTGGAATCCAAATTCTCTTGAATCCAAGAATCCATAAATAATACATTGTTAAAACTCTAAAATATTGGAAATTCTCTAAAGCCAGCCACCTGTTGTTCTGATTAAGGAGCTCAACTTACAGGGGAGATCAAGTTGAGTTACAAGCACAGTCTGAGAAACAGTGGAATTTGTGGCAAGTTTGAATTCATTATTCAAATTAAAATCTAAAATGACTGCAGGGATTTCTATGACCTTACACATATATTCAAAAAAACACAAACTCATATATTTCAACCATGCCACCATGCATTGAAGAAAAGCATGCTTTTAAATCTCTTCTAATTTGAAAACTAGGATGCCACTTATGTGCAAAGCAGGTAAAAGTTTTCTAAGATTTATTCCTTGTGGGTTTTTTGCTGGAATGACATATTCAAGGAAATTACAAGATAATACCTCCTCCCTCCCCATAGAGCTAACTATGTTAGTCATGCTACTTAATGCCAAATAAATGAAAATTATTTGGGAAGTTTCACTGAAATATCCCCATCCTGTGGGAACTCACCATATGATATTGAACTTGGTTATGTGAGCCACCTGCTCCTGGAGGACCATGGTGAGAGCACTGTGGCACAGATGAAGCTCCTCTGCCAGCATGCCGCCAAAATCCAGCACTATGGTGATGCATTGCTCCAAGACAACACCAAAAATCTGCCGGCTCTTGCTGGTGAGCCAGTCCATCCGCCGCTTGTAGCTCTCCACAGCTTGTGTTAAATGTTCCACAAATTCATGGATCAATTCTGATTTAGCTGTTAACTTAATGGAAATAAGAGTAAAAAACCAAAAAGATAAAATTAAGTAAAAACAAACCAAAAAAAGTCATCTGAACCACAGTGCAGCCAGGAACAATATGGCCCACTGAGTCATGGCCTTGGCCATCAAAAACTATTAATAACAATTTTGTAGAGAATCCAGGAGTTGTTGCAAAAGTGGTGCGAACTTTTGACTGAAAAACCTTTGGATGATTCCCCAGAAAAGAAGATCGTCTGATGCATTTAAAACACAGCACTCTTTTCAAAAAATATGTTTCTAGAATATGTTTGATTTTTACAGTTATAAAATTATCTTTTTCAGAAAATTTCCAGGGGAACTTTGAGGAAATTAGGTAAAAGAAAAGAAATCAGCAAAGACAAATGGAAAAAAAATAAGTCTCACTCAAAAATTTTCCTAAGTACAACATGCCAAAATTATTTCAAAAATGCTTCTAAACATGCCTGACTTTTCTGCTAAGGGATGCTGACCGCTGACCCATCTTCCTGCTCACCACCTTCGTCCTGTGTCCTCTGTCTCTCAGGCCAAGCTGGCCTGTAACCTAGATCACCTGATCACCCACAGCTGCCACCAACACATTTAGGTGCTGTCTTGTGGCAGAGACTTGTGGGCAATTTCTTGTATACATATAAACCATCATTCACATAGATCACGCAGAACTGTGCAAGGCCTTTGGGGATGTAGGAGGGGAGGAGGAGACATAGAAAGGAGTAAGAAAACTTTGTGTCCTATCCTGTGAAGATGCCCAAATACCTGGAATGTTAAGGAAAATGTGTTTTCTGAACACACCATGAAATTCCACATTTCCATGCCTTCGCTAGTACCATCCCTCTGGCTTAAATTCCTTACCCCTGTGTCTCTCCAGTTTATTCCTCAAGCTCCAGCACCACTTCCTGTTGCTTTCTAGGCTCCCTCAGGCAGAATTCCTGTCTATTTGACAGCATTCACAGCACTTCCTACAAGTCTCCACCCCAGCACAGAAACCGGGGTGGGACTGTGCCCCAGGGGCAGTGGAGGTGGAGGTAGATGGCAAAGACAGATGTTTCCAATAGTTCTGTATCAATTTCCATATGGTTCAGATACAAAATATATTTAGCACACCAAACTCTAGATTCTATGGGTATTATTGCTTAAGAGAAGGCTCAGTTTAAAAAATAATGTAAATGTTTTAAAAAATTAAGAAGTAACAGTCTAGGTGCTGCATGGGCATACACTGGCATGAACAAATATCCCTAAAGTGATGTGATGGGACATGTGTCTTGGTGAGCTCCCGTGGTGGGCCAGGGTGTACACAGGTGTGCATGTTTTGGGGCACGCGAGCCATACTGAAGTGCTGGGAATGAAGGGCTCCCGTGAAAGGCACTGCTTGCCCCCTGCCCACTGCTACCTACAAAAGGAGCCCTCTCTTCCTAGGGCTCCTGGCAGGTAACAGCACTGTGCTCTTTTCAGCTAACCTCTGTCATACTGCTTTTTCCCTTTGTTTCAGTGCAAAACGAAGTGTTGCTATGCAAATAATTGCACCTTTGGTCAAGAGCTTCATGCTCTCATCTCTAACAGGTCAAACACATCCTTCCCCAGCTCCTTAGCTGTGGTTTTTATTGCTGTCCACGCAGCCAGAAGAAAATCTCCCACCCTGAAAAGGCTCAGCACCACTGTATTAATGCAAAGCAGAGTGGGCTCTCCACATAGGCCACCCTAAGATCTTAGCAGTGCATCACAAGGCCCCCCAATACAGAGAGCAGAGAACTTGGACTTACATTGTATACTCTGCCATCTTCTGCTCTGTAGAACCGTGGAAATAGGCCATCAGCGTACCGGGAAGCCACAAATCTCCCCAGAGAAGTCACATAATCTGCATTTTTTATAAAGAAAAGCAATCAAAATGATGCCCTACAGCACTTATTTTTGTTTCAAAATGCTGTTGTCTGACATGGTTCAAATCATATTCCCAGTGACCCAACAGTCTGTGATGCTTTGTACTCTGTTCTGAATAATGAAGTATTTCTAGGGGCTACGATAAATGTAACTGTCTATGACATGCATAATCCTTTAAGGCACGAATGAATAGGGGAAAGAACAGGGTCTGTTTCTTGGTTTCCTGGTTCTTCTGTCCAGAATGATTAAAGCAGAAGTCAAGAAGACAACATAGAAATTCTGTTTAATTCCCAAAAACTTTTAATCAGAACTTGGACTTGATTTTCAGAATTTTAAAAATTAAAATTTGATACTATCTATTGCTCTCTCAGTGGGATTCATGAATACATGAATGAAATGAAGCAAGCAGGTCACAGACTCAGATTATTCATACAGTAAGTCAAAGCCACAAGATTTTCTTCTCAGATTGTAAGCTCAGCTGTTCAACATCCATTGAGCATGCGTGTGTTAGGCACAGTTACAGAATGGGAATACACTGCTGCCCAGAACATTTCTACTCTTGGAACCAATGGAAGGCTACAGAAAGGCTTCACGGACTAACCATGACTTGGCAGGACAGAACATGAGGTAAAGCTTCACAGAGATGTCTTCATTGTGATAATTACTTTATTGTCACGAAGACATTATTATTAAGTACTAAAGGCAGGAGTGCAAATAGCAGTACTCCTGGTCCAGTACCTCCTTTCCTATTCCTTTCTAGGGAGGCAGGATAACAGCCTACTCCGAAAAGGCAGAAAGAGCAACGCTGAAATGTATAGACTTCCTAGACAGGCTTGGTCCCAAACCACCAGGAATAATAAAGTTTGCAAGTCTTTAAGTTCAATTTCCATAGCAGTAAGGAGTAAAAAATGGATACTTGAATTCCATCAGCAAAGATCTCACTCAATAAACCTCCCAAACTCCAAAAAAATCTAGTTAAGATTTCAACTTCTTAACTACACAGATAGAGCAACTTCAAATCACCAGCAGCATTCTCTCTTTACCTAAGATCTTTATCTAGAGTGAGGAGAGCTCTGTTTCTTGACGATTGAAAGAGATAAATCTCTGGGAGGCTTTATAAGCTGTACTCCCAATTAAAATGTAAGGCATTGTGAGTTCTGCATCCAATAATGGTGGAGTAGATTTTATTGGCTAACCCTCACACATAAAAAATTATAAACTCTGGACAAAATATAAAGATAGCTACTTGAAGACACTGGAGTGCAATCAAGAGCAGGCAGAAACTGGAGTGGCATTAATCTTTGAAAGAAGAAAATTGAATGGTGAGATTTGCATTTACTTAGCAGGGGAGGCCGAGTTTGGTGTTTGAGTCCAGCCAAGTTAACTGCCTGCCAGAATAAGCAAGCATCAGCTGTTCTAATGGATAAAACAACTGTGGTATATCCATAAAGTTCATCTCCTTATATTCTTTAGACATAAAAAGGGAATAAAATACTGGTACATACTACAACATGGATGAACCTTAAAAACATTAAGTAAAATAAGTCAGTGACAAGAAACCACATATTATATGATTCCATTTATGTGAAATACCCAGAACAGCAAATCTAGAGAAACAGAAAGTAGATTGCTTTGGGCTGAGGGTTGGGGGGCAGGATGGATAGCTAAGGAGTACAGGGTTTCTTTTGAGGTGATGAAAATGTTCTAAACTTAACTGTGGTGATGGCTGCATGTTTCTGTGAATATACTAAAAAGTGTTGAATTGTACACTTTTTATTGAAATATAGTTGATGTACAATATTATATTGGTTGCAGATGCACAACATAGCAATTTGACAATTATACACATTACTTAATGCTTACCACAATAAGTGTAGCTACCATTTGCCTCCATATCAAGATATTACAGTATTATTGACTATGTTCCCTATGCTGTACTTCTATCACTGTCACCAATTTATTTTATAATTGGAAGTTTGTACCACTTTATCCCCTTACCTATTTCATCCAACCCCTCACACCTCCCTCCCTTATGGTAACCAATAGTCCATTGTCTGTTATGGGTCTATTTCTGTTTGTTTTTCAGATTCCACATGTAAGGAAAATCATATGGTATTTATCATTGTGTATGACTTATTTCACTTAGTATAATCCCCTCTAGATCTACCTACATTGTCATAAATGGCAAAATTTCATTCTTTCTTATGGCTGAGTAATAGTCTATTATATATATGTACCACATCTTTATTCATTTATCAATAGATATTTAGGTTGCCTCTATTTCTTGACTATTATAAACAATGTTATGATAAACAGAGGTGCATATATCTTTTCAAATTCGTGATTTTGTGTTTTTTTTCCTGGTGAATTCCCAGAAGCAGAATTACTGAGTCATATGGTTTCTCTATTCAGTTTTTTGAGAAACTTCCATACTGCTTTCTATAGTGGCTGTGTCAATTTACATTCTCACCAACAGTGTTATGAAGGTTCCCTCTTCTCTATATTCACTCCAACATTAGTTATTTCTTGTACTTCTTTTGGTATAAACCGTTCTTACTGATGGGACATGATATCTCACTGAAGTTTTGATTTACATTTTCCCAATGATCTTGATATTGAGTGATATTGAACATCTTTTCATGTATCTGTTGGCCATCTGTATGTTTTCTTTGGAAAATGTCTATTCATGTCCTCTGCCCTTTTTTAAATTGGATTATTAGGGGTTTTTCTGATATTGAGTTTGAATGAGTTCTTTATACACTTTGGGTGTTAGCCCTTTATCCAATATATCATTTGCAAATACATTTTCCCATTGAATTGTATACTTTAAATAAATGAATGGTATAGTATGTGAATTACATGTCAATAAAGCTGTTATTTTTTAAAAAGTAGATATGAGAATCTAGCTGTTTTCTATTGAGACAGACATAAAGGAGATTTACAAAAATGTAAAACTTCCATCGCTAAAACAAATTTCCTTCAAGATGTTGTTACCATATAATAAATTTGTTACTTTTAAATGAATAGTAAATATTTTTTAAAGTTTTTAGTTCTAACTTCCAATATGGTAAATATCAATAGATATAAAATGCATAAATGCTTCTAAGCATAAGAGATTTTATATAAAGAGTGTATGATATGAAAGCACACAAAGGAGATGAACTGAAAGAAAGATCACAGTAAAAACATTTACATACTAGCTGTAGATAATTAATTCTAGTGGCAATGGTTTTCTCATCAGAAATCATGGACACCACAAGGAAGTGGCAAAATATTTTTTTAATGCTGAAAGGAGAGATTTCAACCCCAAATCTTATATCTGGTGAAATTATTCTTCAGGAATTAAGGAGAAATAAAGACATTCTTGGACAAAGAAACTAAAAGCTACTCTTAAAGAACAGCTTTTAAAAAAGCAGGGCTACTCTTAAAGAATGAGTAAAATAAGTTCCACAAACACAAAGAAAATTATAAAATAAGGACCCTTGAAATATCAGGAAGAATGTAGTAAACATAAATATGGGGAAATACAATAGACTTTCTCAAGTTTTTTAAGTTACGCTTGAGGGTGGGTTGAATAAAAAATTATAGCAAAGTCTAATGTGATTTTCGATGTATGAAAAGAAAGTAAATGTTATAAGGCGAGTAAAAGAACATAAAGGGAAATAAAGTTTCTACTCTTCATCAAAGTGGTAAAATGTTGACACATTTACAATGGGATACCTAGTACAACTACTAAAAAAGCTGTATTATAAGGTGTACTAAAAAATACTACAGATAATAAACAATTCTAAAGAATGTTTAAGTAACCCAAAGTAGGCAGAAAAAAGAGAATAAATGAAAAACAGAAAATGAAATATTACAGATAAGCCCTAATATATCAATAATTGTATTAATTGTATTAAATGTAAATGGTCTGAACACAATTAAAAAAATAGATTTGCAAAGAGGATTTAAAAAATGACCCAACAATAGAGTGCCTACAACAAACTTGCTTCAAATATAATGATATATATATATATGTTAAAAATAAAAAGACAAAAGATAAACCATGTAAGTATTAATAAGAAGAAAGCAGGACCAACTATATTAATATCAAAAAAGAAAACCACAGAGTAAAGAATATTACTAGGGACAGAAAAGGATATTATGTAATTATTAAAGTGTCAATTCACCAGGAAGACATATGATCCTACCTAAGTGTATATGCACCAAACAACAGAGCTGCAAATATGTTAAGCAGAAACTGATAGAACTGAATGGAGGAATAGTAAATCCACAGTTACAGGTGGAGATTTCAATACTACTCTCTCAACAATTGATAGCATACCTAGATAGAAAATCAGCAAAGATACTCAACACCATCAACAAAAAGGATCTAAATGACATTTATAGAAAACTCTACACAACAGAATACACATTTTTTCAAGTACCCACAGAATATATGTCAAGACAAACCATATCCATTCCTATAAAATAAATCTTAAAAAATTTAAAAACTAAAACCAAATAGACTATGTTCTCTGCCCATGATGGAAACAAACTAGAAATCAGTAACAAAAAGACAGCAAGAAAATCTCCAAACTCTTGGAAACTACATAACATGATTCAAAAAAAAAAAAACAAAAAACCCATGGATAAAAAGTTTCAACAGAAATTAAAAGTTCTTTAGATTGAATTAAAATAATATAAAAATAGGATGTACACATCAAACAGTGCCAAGAGAAATTTATAGCCCTACATGCTCACAAAAGAAAAGATGAAGTCTCAAATCAGTAAATCTAAGCTCTCACTTAAAGAAACTAGAAAAAGAGCAAAACAAAGCCAAAGCAAGCAAGAGGAAATAAATAATAAAGACCAAAGCAGGAGTCAATGAAACTGCACGTATAAAAATAGAGAAAATTGAATAAAAAGCTAGCATTTTAGTTATATTAAAAAACTGACAAATCCTTAGCAAGACTGGCAAAGCTAAAAGAGAAGACATGAATTACTGATATCAGATGAAATATGGAATATCACTGAAGATTCTGCAGATATCAAAAGAATGAAATACTACCAACAATTTGACACATAAATTAGACAGCTTAGATGAAATGAATCAATTCCTCAAAAAAATACAAACTATCACAACTCAATAAGAAATAGATCACTTGAATAACTCTATACTTAGTTATGAAATTAATCTGTAATTGAAAACATCAAAAAAAGAAATTCCTGGATAGGTTCTCTGGAGAATTCTATGAAACATATAAAGAATAACTAACATTCTACATACTATTTTACAGAAAATAGAAAATGAGGGAATATTTCCCAACTCATTTTATGAAGCCAGTATTACCGTGATACCAAAGCCAGACAAACACAGTATTAAAAAAAAGAGGGAGAGAGAGAGGAAAACCACAGATCAATACCTTTCATGAATACAGATGCAAAAACCCTTAATGTAACATTAGCAAAAAGAACTCAGCAATATACAATACAAAATAATTATACAGTATAACCAAGTGGTATTTATTCCAGGATACAAAGTTGGTTCAATTACTGAAAAACCAATAGACATAATCAACCAAATTAACAGGTTAGGGAAGAAAAATCTTATGACCCTTTCGACTGACACAGAAAAAAAACTGACAAAATTCAACATCCATTCATGATAAAAAGTCAGGGAAAACTAGGAATATAAGGGACCTTTCTCAACTTGATTTTTTTTTTTAATCTTTAAAAATACTTCAGCTAACACAATCTTTAATGGTGAAAGACTGAAAGTTTTCACCTAAGATCTTAAATAAGGTGAGGATGTCCTCTCTCACCACTACTATTCCACATAGTACTGGAAGTTCTAGATAGCATAAGGCAAGACAAGAAAACACAAGGCAGATCAGAAAGGAAGAATGCAAACTTTCCCTATTTGGAGAAGACATACTGGTCTACCTATAAATCCCAAGGAAACAACAAGAAGCTCTTAGAACTAATAAGTGAGTTCAGTATGGTCACAGGATGGAAGATCAACATTTTAAAAAATCGACCATATTTCTATGTATTAGCAATGAACATGTAGAAACCAAAATTTAAACTTCATTCATAATGACTCAGAATAATGAAATACTAGTGTAAACCCAACAAAACATGTGAGACTTGTATACTGAAAACTACAAGACATCTGATGAAGGAAATCAAAGATGCAAATCAATGTAAAGATATTCTACATTCATGGACTAGAAGACTCAATATAGTAGAGATGTCAATTCTCCTTAAACTGATATACATGTTTAATGCAATTCCTGGGATTTTCATGCAATCAAAATCCCAGAAATATTTTGTAGATATATATGTGGTTATTCTAAAGTTCATATGGAAAGGCAAAGAAACTAGAGTGGCTAGAACAATACTGAAAAATAATAAAGTAGGAGAAATCAGTCTACCCAACTTCAAGAGGTTAAAATAGTTATAGTAATCAAGACTGTGTAGTATTGGAGGAAAGACACACAGCTGAATACAACAAAATGGAAAACCCACAATAGTCCCATACAAGTCCAACCAATTTTTAACAAAGATGCAGAAGTAATTCAAAAGTGGAAGAATAGTCTGTTAAATAAAAGGTGCTAGAACGATTGGATATCCATAGTCTAAAAATGAACCTTATACAGAAACTGAGTCAAATTGATCACAGGCTAAATTTACGATGTAAAATTGTAAAACTTTTTAAAAAATAGGAGAAAATCTTTGAGACCTAACAAGATCCATCAAGAAAAAAAGTCAATAAATTGGACCTCATCAAAACTATAAACTTTTGCTCTGAGAAACTGTTAAGATGATGAAAGACAAGATACAGACTAGGAAAAGATATCTGCAAACCATATATGTGACAAAGGGTTCATATATAGTATACAAAATGAACTGTAAACTCAACATTAAAAAACCAACTCTAATAAAAAAATGATCAAGACCTGAAGAAACATTTATTTTGCAAGATATACAGCAAAAAAGCACATGAAAAAATATTCAACAAAACTAGACATTAGGGAAATATAGATTAAAATCACAATGAAATACCACTACATGACTATTATAACAGCTAAAATTTTCATATGGTGACAATACCAAATGCTGGTGATGACATGGAAAAACTCTCTCACACATTACTGATGTGAATAGTACAGACACTCTGGAAGACAGTTTGGCAGTTTATTAACAAAGCAAAACAAAACAAAAAACTAAACATACCCTTAACATAGCACTTAGCATTTGCTTCCAGGGCATTAACAGCAGAGAAGTTAAAACAAAAACCTATACACAATTGCTCATAACAGCTTTATTAGCAATGGCCCAAACTGGAAATTACACAAATGCTTTTCAATGGAAGACTGGTTAAACAAACTGTGGCATATCCATACCCTGGAATACTATTCCACAATAAAAAGAAACAAATGACTGCCACATGCAACAACTTGGATGAACCTCAAATAAATAATATTAAGTGAAAAAATGCCAATCTGCAAAGGTCATATACTTATGATTCCATTGACATAAACATTCTATAAATGAGAAAAGTATGAAGATGTAAAACAGACTTATGGTTTCTACACCTTAAGGAAGTTGGGAGGTGGGGTGTCTCTGACTATAGCAGGGTAGCTCAAGGGAGATTTTTGTAGGGTTGAACAATTCTTTATCCTGACTGTGGTGGTGGTTATACAAATCTACACAAGTGATAAAATAACACAGAATTATTCACACACTGTATCAGTGTCAAATTCTAGAATTTGATATTACTATAATTTTACAAGATACATAACCTTTGGTGGAAATTGTGGGATCTGTCTATATTATCTTTGTTATTTATATAACTTCCTATGAATCTGTCAGCCCAGAATAAAAAGTATAAATCAACCAACCATTCCAAGAAAGAGGTGAAATGAAGACAGTATCAAATTAAGAAAAATTGAGATCTGTCACCAGCAGAGCTGTACTACAAGAAATGCTAAAAGAAATTCTTCAGGGAAAAAAACACCAGATGGAACCTCCTTCTTCGAGGAAGGATTAATATTATAAATAGTAAATATGTGGATTTAAAAATGTTATTTTTTCTACTCAGTTTCTGTAAAAGAAAAATGACTTCTTAAAGCAATATGTATAACAGTGAATTGTGAGATTAATGATGTAAGACTAAAATAGATTAACACAATAACACCAGGGACAGGAGTGGGAAATAAGTAAACCTATACCATTGCAAGATTCTTACATTTTACAGGAATACACAGTTAACATTCAGCAGACTCTGACAAGTTAAGGATATAATCACTACAGAACAACCACTGAAAATATAAAGCAAAAAGATATATCAAAAAACCTATTGAAATTTAAATGGAAAAGTCAAAATGGTATTGCTAAAAAATATTCAACTTACCCAAAAGGAGGCAAAAAAGTAGAAACAGAAGGGAAAGAAAAAGATGGAACAAATAGAAAACAAATAGTAAGATGGTATAACTAAATCTAACTACATTAACCCTTGAACAACAGAGGTTTGAACTGCAGAGGTCCACTTGTACACGCTGTTTTCATGAATATATTGGAAAATTTTTTTGAGAATTATGACAATTTGAAAAAACACTTTCTTTTCTCTAGCTTACTTTATTATGAGAATACAGTCTGTAACACACATTCAAAATATGTGTTAATCAACTGTTGATATTATCAGTAAGGCTTCTGGCTGACAGTAGGCTAGCAGTAGATAAGTTTTTTAGGGAATCAAAAATTTTATGTGGATTTTCAACCGTGGGTAGTCAGCTGTATATCACTTATTACATAAAGTTTAATGATTAAATACACTAAAATTAAAAGGCAGAGATTAAACTGGGTTAAAGAGGCACTCTAAAATAGAGACTGCAGATAGTTTGAAAGTAAAAGACTATAAGCAGAGAGGCTTAAAGATGGCAGTATGAGAAGTAAGACAGAAACTTCCTCCCAAAACCACATATAATATGAAAATACAGCAAATGCAACAAATTCTGACAGTGACCGGAAAGAAAACTGCAACAGACTACCTACATATGGGGAAAAGAGAGGACCTCACGGAAAAGGGCAAAGTAGCAAAGCCACAATCTGGTGGGACCTAAGTGCTCCTCCCACCCCAACTGACCAGCAGGAGGAAGAGAAACTAAGCAGGGAAGGGGTAGAAGCCTAGAACTGCTGAATACCCAGCCCTGAAGATCTGCTACAGGAGCAACAGCTGAAATTACACGGTGCTCTGGAGATTAGTGGGGTTGGAAAACAAAGACAGGCGGAATACTCAGAGAGACTGAAATGTCAGCCACTTGTGGAGAATGGGTACCCACAACCAGCTGCTCCAGGACAAAGAAAGGTGGGCGCTTTGAAAGACTTCCCAACAGTGAGAGGGCTGTTAAAGGGCAAGGATTACACATAGCTTGCTACTCAGGAGAAAGGACAGGTGGACAAAATTGTCCAGGAACATTAGCCCAGCAGGTTGAGAACTTTCAGGAGCTTCAGGCACTCTATCCCCCTGGCTGGTGATGTGCACCAAAGATCCCCACCAGTATAATCAACCTGCCACTCCTTCCGCCCAGCCAGCACCTGTTCACAAACCTGCTGCCCCGGCCATTGTGCCAAACCAGCCAGAGGGTGGCTCCACCTATGGTAGCAGCAGGGGTGTAACACAGAATCCTCACTGCACACTTGACCCAGTGGCCCTGGCAGTGGAAGCAGGCACTGTTGGCAGGAGGCAGGAAAGAGCTCTTTCCTCCCAAAAGGCACCAGAGCCACACACCTGCAACCCCCACCATCACTCCAGGTGCTGGGCAGTTCCAGAGAGTAGAGCTTCTGGGTACTAGAGGGTGCTGCCTACACAAAGTTATTATATCAGAGTTATCAATACAAATATGAAACAACAAAAGAACCTGGTACAAAACAAAATCCCGCAAACACCAGAAAGAGGACTAAGTGAAACTGAAATCACCAATTTACCTGATGAAGATTTCAAAATAAAAATCATAAACATGCCCATGGGGCTACAGAAAAATATTCAAGACCTCAGGGAAGACTTAAAGACAAATTTTGAAAAATACATCTGAAATGAAACATACAATGGAGGGATTAAAGAAGATTAGATGAGATAGAGAAGACAGTTACTGAAACAGAAATTAAAGAAGAGGAATACAAAGAAGCTGAGGCACAAAGAGAAAACAGGATCATTAGGAATGAAAGAATGTTAAGAGAACTGTGTGACCAATCCAAAGAGAACAATATTTGCATTATAGGGGTACCAGAAGAAGAAGAGAGACAAAAGGGATAGAAATTGTCTTTGAGGAGGTAATTGCTGAAACTTTCCCCAATATGGGGAAGGAGATAGTGTCTCAGGCTATGGAGGTGCACAGATCTCCCAACACAAGGGACCCAAGGAAAACAAGACCAAGATGTATAATAATTAAAACAACAAATATCAAGGAAAAGAACAGAGTATTAAAAGCAGCCAGAGAGAAAAAAAATCACATATAAAGGAAAACCCATCAGGCTATCATCAGACTTCTCAGCAGAAACATTACAGGACAGAAGGCAGTGGCATGATATTAATGCAATGAAACAGAAGGGCCTCCAACCAAGAATACTCTACTAGGAAAGATTATAATTTAAATTTGAGGCAGGGATTAAACGATTTCCAGACAATTAAATGTTGAGGGAATTTAACTCCCACAACCATCTCTACAGTGTATTTTGGAGTGACTACTATAGATGGAAGTTCTCTTAAGGTTAAATAGCTGTCACCAGAGAAAATAAAACCACAGGAAAGGAAGTAGACCAATTATTTACTAAGCAAATGCAAAATTAAATCAACTACACACAAAGTCAGTCAAAGGATACACGAAGAGTACAGAATATGATATCTAATATATAAAGAATGGCGGAGGAAGAAAAAGAAGGGAGGAAAGAAAAAGAACCTTTAGATTGTGTTTGAAGTTAGACTGTTAAGATACTAAAGAAGTTACCATTGAACCTTTGGCAACCACGAATCTAAAGCCTCCAATGGCAATAAGTACATATCTATCAATATTCACCCTAAATATAAATGGACTGAATGCACCAATCAAAAGACAGAGTCACTGAATGGATAAAAAAACAAGACCAGTCTATATGCTGCCTACAAGACACTCACTTCAAACCCAAAGACATGCACAGACTGAAAGTAAAGGGATGGAAAAATATATATCATGCAAATAATAGGGAGAAAAAAGCAGGAGTTGCAATACTTGTATCAGACAAAATAGACTTCAAAACAGAGTCACAAGAGACAAAGAAGAACATTATATAATGATAAAGGGGTCAGTCCAACAAGAGTATATAACCATTACAAATATCGATGCAACCAACATATGAACATCTACATATGTGAAACAAATACTAACAGAATAAAAGGGTGAAATAAAATGCAATGCATTCATTTTAGGAGACTTCAACATACCACTCACTCTAAACAACAGATCAACCAGACAGAAAATAAATAAGGACACAGAGCACTGAACACATTAGAACAGAGGGACCTAACAGACATCCAAAGAGCACTCCACCCAAAAGCAGCAGGATACACAATCTTCTCAAGTGCACATGGAACATTTTCAAGAATAGATCATATACTAGGTCACAGAAAAAGCCTTAGTAAATTCAGAAGGATTGAAATTGAATCAACCAGCTTCTCAGACCACAAAGGTATGAAACTAGAAATAAATTATGCAAAGAAAACAAAAAGGCCCACAAACACATGTAGCCTTAACAACATGCTCCTAAATAACCAATGTATCAATGACCAAATAAAAACAGAGATCAAGCAATACACAGAGACAAACAAAAACAATAACACCCCAAAAAACTGTGGGATGCAGTGTAGGCCATGCTTAGAGGGAAGTATACTGCAATACAGGCCTACTTTAGGAAAGAAGAATACCAAATGAACAGTCTAAACTCATACTTAATGAAACTAGAAAAAGAGGAACAAAGGAGGCCCAAAGTCAGTAGAAGGATCGACATAATAAAGATCAGAGCAGAAATAAATAACATCGAGAAGAATAAGACAATAGAATTCATGAAATCAGGAGTTAGTTCTTCAAAAAAACAAACAAAACACAAACGCCTAGCCAGACTTTTCAGGAAAAAAAGAGGATGTACACACATAGACAGAATCAGAAATGAGAAAGGAAAATCACTATGGACACCACAGAAGTACAAAGAATTATTAGAGAATACTATGAAAAACTATATGCCAACAAACTGGATAACCTAGAAGAAATGGACAACTTTCTAGAAAAATACAACCTTCCATGGTGGACCCCAAAGCAAACAGAAAATCTGAACAGACCAATCACCAGCAACAAAGTTGAATTGGTAATCAAAAAACTACCTAAGAACAAAACCCCTGGAGCAGAAGGCTTCACAGCTAATTTTATCAAACATTTAGTGAAGACCTAATTTCCATTCACAATTGCATCAAAAAGAATAAAATACCTAGGAAAAAACCTAAACAAAGAAGTGAAAGACCTATACCCTGAAAACTACAAGACACTCTTAAGGGAAATTAAAGAGGACACTAATAAATGGAAATTAATCCCATGCTCATGGCTGGGAAGAATTAATATTGTTAAAATAGCCATCCTGCCTAAAGCAATCTACAGATTCAATGTAATCCCTACCAAAATACCAACAACATTCTTCAAGAAATTAGAGCAATTAGTTTTAAAATTCATAAGAAATGACAAAAGCCCCCGAATAGCCAAAGCAATCCTGAGATGGAAGAATAAAGCAGGGGGACTTATGCTCCCTGACTTCAAGCTCTACTACAAAGCCACAGTAATCAACACAATTTGGTACTGGCACAAGAACAGACCCATAGAACAGTGGAACAGACTAGAGAGCCCAGATATAAACCCAAGCATACATGGTCAATTAATATATGATAATAAAGGAGCCATGGATATACAGTGGGGAAACAACAGCCTGTTCAACAGCTGGTGCTGGCAAAACTGGACAGCTGCATGTCAGAGAATCGAACTGGATCACTGTCTAACCCCATACACAAAAGTAAACTCCAAATGGATCAAAGACCTGAATGTAAGTCATGAAACCACAAAACTCTTAGAAAAAAAACAGGCAAAAATCTCTTGGACATAAACATGAGCAACCTCTTCATGAACATATCTCCCCAGGCAAGGGAAACAAAAGCAAAAATGAACAAGTGGGTCTATATCAAGCTGAAAAGCTTCTGTACAGGAAAGGGCACCACCAGTAGAACAAAAAGGCATCCTACAGTATGGGAGAATATATTCATAAATGACAGATCTGATAAAGGGTTGACATCCAAAATATATAAAGAGCTCATGCACTTCAAAAAACAAAAAGCAAACAATCCAATCAAAAAATGGTCACAGGAGCTGAAAAGAAAGTTCTCCAAAGAAGAAATTCAGATGGCCAACAGACACATGAAAGGATGCTCCACATCACTAGTCATCAGAGAAATGCAAACTAAAACCACAATGAGACATCACATTACACCAGTAAGGATTGCTACTATCCAAAAGACAAGCAACAACAAATGTTGGCGAGGTTGTGGAGAAAGGGGAACCCTCCTACACTGCTGGTGGGAATGTAAATTAGTTCAACCATTGTGGAAAGCAGTATGGAGGTTCCTCAAAAAGCTCAAAATAGAAATTCCACGTCTAGGAATTTACCCTAAGAATGCAGCAGCCCAGTTTGAAAAAGACAGATGCACCCCTATGTTTATCGCAGCAGTATTTACAATAGCCAAGAAATGAAAGCAACCCAAGTGTCCATCAGTAGATGAATGGATAAAGAAGATGTGATGCATATACACAATGGAATATTATTCAGCCATAAGAAGAAAACAAATCCTACCATTTGCAACAACATGGATGGAGCTAGAGGGTATTAGGCTCAGTGAAATAAGCCAGGCAGAGAAAGACAATTACCAAATGATTGCACTCATATGTGGTGTATAAGAACAATGAAAAAAAAACTGAAGGAACAAAACAGCAGCAGAATCACTAAACCCAAGAATGGACTAACAGTTACCAAAGGGAAAGGGAATGGGGAGGATGGGTGGGAAGGGACAGATAAGGGGGGAGGGAAGAAAGGGAGCATTACAAATGACACATACAACATGGGGGGGGGCCACGGGGAGGGCTGTGCAACACAGAAAAGACAAGCAGTGATTCTACAGCATCTTACTACGCTGATGGACAGAGACTGTAATGGGGTTTGTAGGGGGGACTTGGTGATGGTGGGAGTCTAGTAAACATAATGTTCCTCATGTAATTGTAGATTAATGATAACAACAAAAAAACATATGCACCCCTATGTTTATCACAGCACTATTTACAATAGCCAAGAAATGGAAGCAACCTAAGTGTCCATCAGTAGATGAATAGATAAAGAAGATGTGATACATACACACAATGGAATATTATTCAGCCATAAGAAGAAAATAAATCCTACCATTTGCAACAACATGGATGGAGCTATCTTTGCTAATATTAATGACTGAATTATACTTATTTGAGATACAACATAAAACTGCTTTCAGTTTGTTTCCTTATATAAGAATCACATAGACCCCCAGCTCAAAAGGTATTTAGATGGCTCAGGGCTGCATTAGCCCTATGGAAAGGTAAATAAGCATAGCCTGAGTCCTGACGAGCAAGGCCTTGTCATCTGGATGGGCCTCCGGATCAGTCTGTAACAACACATCCCCTATAACTCTGAATCACCAGTGTGGAACAAAGCTGCCAAGGGAACTGGTGAGAAATCTGAAAAACCCAGTATTAATGACTGCTCAACAAATATTTGATTAATTCAGAATCACTGAGAAAAATCCTAGAAATGGAAATTGCCCTGATGAAAGGTATGCTGCTCAGGTGGGGTGTTACTGACATTCACTCCTGGGTGGGCTTATCAGACAACTCAGTATCCCTAGGCCCCAGGCCCTGTATTTCCATTACAACCCAAGTCAACATGTCATAATACAAACAAAAACACCCTCACACATTTCCACACTCCCTGTCAGAGGGCAGTACTACTGGGAGTTGAGAACCAACACTTCAACTAACACCTTTAGGAAAAACTGGACCATAACATAAGGCAGGGCACAACAGGAAAACAGCACATTCTCTCTGAAACCACACACAACTATTGCCTTAATCAGTAACCTACAAAAGGGGTGTGCACATCAGGGGATAAGCAAGATATCTGCTGGGGTATGCAGAAATACAAATAAATCCATTTTTTAAATCTCATCTTTAAAGGATGAAAAATCAAACTAACATTACTAAAATTTGACATGTGCACTGACAATTGTAGATCTATCAAACATTCATGTATGGGGAGTCCATGCATCAACTTTTTTTGTACCCATAAAGATGTGAGATGGAAACAAACCCACAGACCTGTGGTTTTTAAGGGGCCTTCAGAACTGATGCCTCCCTGTGGGGAAGTTGGGGTTCCTATGGCCAGGATCCTCACTGAACTTAAACCACCTGATGAAGTAACTGGCCTGTTGCTAGGCTACTGCTTCCACACCTATAGGCAATAAGCTATTATTGCGCTATATAGAGAGCTCGTCCCAGTGCTCTGGGGGGAGACAGAGACGTGAGAGCTCGACCTACCGCCAGGAGAACAAGCTGGGTAATAAATCCTTTCTCCCCAAAGAAACTGTCATATCTTTGCTCACACTGAATCCATAGTGAACTTGCCAGGAGCTGAAATCCATTGGCAAGACACTTACTTCAAAGGTGAAAGGGCAGCTTGCTGCTGGGGTTTTTCCAGCCAACATTGCTTTGTGAGTAGTGTACCTTCACAGTGTGGGAATCCAATCTGCGACAAAATCTGTTTCAAAGTCAATTTGTTGCTCTTAAGCCCATGCAGTTGAAGCCATTCCTCAGACGAGATGAGACTCTGGTCAGCTGAGTCTGTTTTGGTGTTGCTCAGGCACTCTTGCCTCTGCAGCTGCTGCTCAGGGATGGTAGAAGATGAGCCTGGTGTCTCCATCTCTGAATTAGAATTTAAGTAACCGGCATCTCCTGTATGCACAATTGTCAAAATAAGACTTCCTGGTAACTTGAAAACAATCTAACATTGAGAGGATTGGTTTAATATAAATTACACTGCAACCATTGAGTGGAATTCTATCAAAGTTATAATATATATGTATATTTTTTCATAAAGTAGATACCTACATATATTGCTAAAAGCCATCCATAAAATTTAATATCCTTATATACACACACAAAAAAAGTATCTAGAAAGATATATGCCAATAGCTTTACAGCAGTTTTCTTTGTGTGCTGGGAGTATGCATGGTTTTTGCCTTTTCTATATTGTTTAAATTTTTGCATTATTTGGACATTCCTAAAACAGGATTTACTTTCATAATCAGAAAAATACAAAGCTCTTCCATTTTGGAAAATAAACATTTACTTCTGAATCTTCATTACACATCAGTATTCCAATTAAAGTCACACCTGAACTTTTGCTTCCAAAACAAAGATAAAACTCTGAGAGGAAACACCTGGTGGAGTGGCTAATTGGGACCTAGAGACAGGGTGGGAACTGGACCACGGATCAGCCCAGCCAGAATATATGGGCTCACCTTCCGAATGTTTTATTTTAAAGTTGGACTTAAACATTCTGACTCATGTAACCAGCTGTTCTGGGACCAGCTGGCCGTAAAGCAATATGCAACATATTAAGCTTATCTAGACCTAATTATAGCTTATATACACAAGAGGAGAGGAGTGCCCCAACTGTGGTGTAATCTTAACCCCCTCACCGCAGCTTCAGGCTCGGCCTGATAATTTGAAGAAAATGAAGTATCAACCAAGAAAAGGCAAAGCTGTGAATCAATGATTTACATTTATTTGGGGTTTTAGGGATTATAATCCAGGAACATAGCCTGGGGAGAAAAACCCAAAAGGACACCAACCCCAAGAGGGGAAAAGGCTTACGGTTTTCAAAGGCAAAAAGGGAAATCCTGAGGGGGCTTATATGAATTGTTGTCTTGCCAGTGGGTTTCAGCCTCAGGCAAGTTCACTATGGATTCAGTGTGACCAAAGAAATGACAGTAGAACATTCTTGGGGTGAAAGGGTTATACCCAACTTTATTCCCACGGTGGCAGGTCGGTCACTCAGAGCGAGTCCGCATGCAGCAAGCTGGTCTCTGTCTCTGGGCCTCTGTTCTCAGTGCTGCCACCACTCCAGTCTCTGCTCTGCTCTCCTGCAGCTTGCAGCTGTGCCACGGTGTTGCCCAGAGCACTGGGCGGAGCTCTTTATATAGAGTCAATAAAACGTATTGCCCACACATGTGTAGTTACCTAGCCGACGAGGGCCAGGTGAGAATCTTGGTCACAGGAACCTTCATTTTATCCACAATTGTTCTCAAAGAATTACAATTGGCTAAAGCTATTATAACCTGTATTTAATTATACATACATAATTGGTTGCTAAGACTCTTCTCCAGGCAAAATGTATACATACTTTTTTGCAGGAAGCAGATTTTTGTCCAGGATCCTTATGTTGTGACAGAATACTAAGTTTAAGTTTCTTCTGAGAATAGTTTCAGAGAAGAATATTTCCTATTCTATAAAGACCCTATTTCCTTAATGGTCCCCCACTCTTATTTTTTTAGTTTACTCTCACTGTCAATGTTAACTCCATTTTGTCTACATCTACCAAAGAAAGGTCTGCCTACCTCTGTACCCAGACTGTGCAACACATATAAATTTGTTATCTGGACTGTAAAACTTTTTAACAATGGAAATACTGCCTTTTCACATTTCTAAAATTCTGCATTTCCTGAAAGTCTCTTGGTATGACATGTCATATACAGTAACCAGTTGGACCGAAGCTAGGGAGGTTTTGTAAAAAGAAGTTAGAAAGTATTATTATTGGCAAACACTTAATTTTATATATATTGTGTGGTATCTATTTAACCCTTATAATAACTTTATGAGGTAAACAGCACTATTATTCTCATTCTACAGATAAGGAAACCAAGACAGAGAATGGCTTACTAACTTGCCCACCAACTCACAGCTGGTAGGGGGGTGTAGCTGAGATTCACAGCCAGGTTGTCTGGCTCTAGAGTCTGTGTTCTATGACCTTTATTATAACAAACAAATGCAGGCTGGGCTGAAGTTTTCATATGCCCTATCTCGCAAATTCTTCATAATTCTATCAGCTACACATTGTGAACACCCCACCTACTTCTGACGAATCAGAAGCTTTGAGACTTCAAAAAACTTGTTCAAGACCCACAACCATTAAGTGGCAAATGCAGGAATCAAAGCCATTTCTTAACCACTCTATCATAACTGACCTCCCCCAGCCAGGTCCTGTGGCACAAGCCTGCAGACGCCATTCCAGCAGGATTGCTTTCCAGTAGGGCTCCTGGGTCTTCATTAAAGGCGGAGCACTAACCTTTATTCTCAGAGCACAGGTTCAGCAGGCTTCTTGGCTTGTCACTTTCAAGGTATCAGAGATAATGATTTGTTTTTAAGGTTTATGTGAACTTGTCCACATATGTTGAATTCCAAAGGTACAGAAACTCCTAGTATTAGTATAAATCTTGTCTTCTTTCTATAGGGCTTAATTTGATGGGGATGTTACAATAGAATCTGGAGAGTATCATGCAGGAGTTGAAAAATTTAGAACTTCTGTGTAGGTCCTTCTGCCACTTTGGGTGAGTGACTCCTTGAAGTGGTGTAAATGTAGATAAAATGGAGTTAACATTGACAGTGAGAGTAAACTAGAGTGGAAGAGGGGAGGATTAAGGAAATTAAGTCCTTCCTCTTCTCAAACTGACCTTTCTCCAGTGAATGCTGAATTTACATTCTGCCAGACCTAAATATCCTGGACAAATATCTGCTACCTCCAAGAAAGTAGCCTCTTTGCCTCCCGAATAGCCTTAGCAACCAATCGGGAACAGCTAAGTGCAGGTTACCATAGCTTTAGCCAATTGTAATCCTTTCAAAACAACGTGTGTAAAGCCCCCTCAGAGTTCCCCTTTTTGACTTTAAAAACCCTAAGCCCTTTTCCCTCTTCAGAGCATACATTTGGGTTTCCTCCTAAATCTATGTTCCCAGATTTTAATCTCTAAAACCCCAGATAAATGCTACTAATTGTTTTACAGTTTTGCCTTTTTTTGGTCCACAGCGGGAACACCAACTCCGTGTCCCAACCCCCAAGGCTACTGCAAAGGACACACATGGCAACGGATGAGTGATGCTTGGGTAAGCACTTGGCATATTGGAAAGGGCTATATACAAATAAATTACTTAAAAATCATTGCACTTTAGTAATTGTGCTTTGTTTCATATACCCACGTTTACTCCAAGCACCTTTTTACCCCCAGGTTCCAGCCATATTGAGCTATGAAGTTTGGGCTCCTCCTCCTTCTATCTTAGAATCACAGAACATGAAAACAAACTAACATGTTTCAACTTTCTTTTTGACATCTGAAACAAAGAGTGCTGGCTGAAGGACTTTTAAATATGGCCAATGGTTCCAATAGAAACAAGAAAAGGAAGCTCATAATAAACATTTCTGACTATTTCATCGTTCCAGCTGCTCTTTCTCTTCCCTGAAACACTCACCCACCTCCTAGATTCTTAGAAGAGGGAGCTATGTGCCATAGGCTAAAAGGGACACAACTACATAAACTACCCTACTATGGCTCCTAAACTGGATTCTGGAACCTTAAAAGAAGGTTTCAGAAGAGTCACAGGTGTTTTTAATCCAAAGAAACCTGTTCTTGATTCCAAATAAAAGGTGACTGAATCCTCCAGCTAAGGTGTATTTTCTAGTCTCTTCTGCATTCACGTGACTTAAAAAAAAATGAAATAAAAAAGTCTGTTTGGCTATTGAATCTGAGAACCTGTATGACTCATGCTGATTCAGATCTTAATCCTTAAGAATTTTTTAGCCTGAGAATAGCAGTATTGTTGGAAATGAAAGCAGCTAGAAAATGGAACTTATCCAGATAAAACAAGGGAGAGAAAGGGCATCTCACAACAGAAGGGATCATTCTACACCAATGGGGTAAGAGCTACTCTGTCAGAGCAAGGAAACCTGCCTGAGCCATGGTGCCAAATGGCTTGACACCACAGCCCCTACACACACAGCCCACCTGCTTTACCACCTCCAAGCTGGTCTTCATTGGTTCTCTAAGATCTTTAGCCTTCAAACAACATTTCAAACCCTGTCTCCTCCATGAAGCCTCTGCAGACCCCTCACCAGCTTTCTGGAGCCTCTCCCTGGGAAAGCCACAAATTCTGCTTTGACACTTCACCAACATGGCCTTGGGCACTTCAGGTTTGTCCTCACTAGATAAAAGAGGGCTCAAGGACTTCAGGGACAAACTATACAATTGCCCTTAGCATAGTGCCATATATACAAAGCAGGCACTTTGTATGGGTATAGGGTTGAGTTAAATTGATCACTCAGAATTACTATGTATCCCAATTTTTCTAACTAGGCTTAGATTGGGAAATATCTGTCTCTTTAACAAAGATACTATTTTCTGGATAATACTATGCTGTTATTATTTTTAGGGTTTCTTCATCTGAAGTCATTATAACTTGAGTAACAGACAAATCCAGAAGTGCCAAACAACAAATCCCAGTTAAGCACTGCCCTAAGTTTTAAAAGCTATCCCAAGCTCCAGAGTTTGGGGAAATAGGGATTTCCTAAAAGAAACAGGAAGTATAAATGCAGAAAGAAAAAAAGGAAGTGAAAGTCTGAGATGAAGACAGGGGCAAGCCAGTAGAGTTTGGGGGAAAAGTAGAAAGCTTAAGCTGGCACAAACCCAAAGGCCTCAAGCAAGGGAATCATGTACAGCCAGCCTGTGAGGCTGGAGTCTACCCATAGCAGAACATCGAGATGCCCCACGGCAGTCCTAAGGTGAGTGCCTGTGGGAGTTCTGGCTTAAGAGAGTAGGGCCCATATGGTCAGAGGCTGAGGCACAATGCATGACTTAGGGGCCATTAATTCAGCTTAGACGTTTGATATACTTCTGCCTGCTTTATTATCAACACCCAACACTTCCTAGGGCTTCATTAGCTGCTGAAAAAGGCGGCTAGGTGGATGCATCTTGTGATTTAGGTGAGTTTTCAATTACGATTGTGCCAGTAAGAAAGGACGCTGTATCCTGCTGCAACTCTCCCCCCGAAACAATTTATCCCCTACCCTACCCACCCCACCATTCTTCTGCTCTTGAGAGGCAAGCAAAAGTTTTTAGCATCTACTCAAATAAGGCAGGTATAAGAAAGGAGACTGAAATGGACTTCCCAAAGCTAAATTAATAAGGGCCAAAAAGAAAAGCTACGAATGACTGAGTTGCTTCAGGCGGACGCTCATTTCTAAAAAGAAAGAGACCAAGAGCTCCCAAGAAAGGAAAACTCTACCGAGTGAAAACTAAACCTAATTTTTATGCCCTTATAAAGAGCAGAAGAGAATGGGGCTCAGAAGAGAATGGGGCTCATCTTAGGTGATTGTGAAAACCACATACGTGTGGAAGAAAGGGAGAGCCAGAAGATATTCCAGAACATAAAATTGTAATAAGTTCTAATCCAAGCAGATCGCTTTTGGGTTTCGACTACCCTATTTGTCAATCAGTATTTCTTTAAAATAAAATTCTCCTGGTTCTTGAATTGCTTCCAGAGCCCTACTGAACTTCACCTTCTTACTGCGGTTGGCCTACGGTAAGACGACCCTAGAGAGCCGGTTCTCCCGCAGAGCAGAGCAGAGCAGAGCAGCAGAGCTCGGGCAGGGGCGTGGTGTGCGCGGGGCTGAGCCGCACGAGGGGGCTGGGGGCGCGTTTCTCCGCCGCGCCCTCGTACCGAATAGTCCAGTGAGTCCGGGCAAGTTCTAGACCCGTTTTCGCATCTTTGTGGGGGTGGAGGGGTTCAACTCGCAAACTGGAAAATTCTAAGGTTTTCCTCCGCAGCCTGCTGGAAACAGCACTTCGGAAGTTGCGGCGTGAGGGATCGCATCCACACTTACTGGGCAATCTGTCAGCAGACAGCCAAGGCCGTTTCCGGTCAGCAGCCACGCTGCCATTCTCGGGGACCGTCTGACCCGAGCGGGCGGGCGAGGTCCGCATCCCGCTGGTTGATAATTCACGCGGACAAAGGGTCCGCGTTCGGTGAGGATTCCAGGCTGTTCTGTGACCCGAGCGCGAGGCACGCGGCCTGTTGACGACCGGTTGCTCGGACACGGCCAATCACAGCGCAGCTCCTTAAGCAGGCTCCGCCCACTGAGCGCGCAAGCTGGGGGCTGGGCCTAGGGGCGGGGCTCTGAGGCTGTGCGGCGAGGCGCAGAACGCAAGACTCCAGGTCCCAAGTGCCCGACGACCTTCGCTGCATCTCACGACTGAAACGAGGTTCCCAGGCCGGTGGACCGCTCCTGGCACTGTCGCCTGCGTCAGCTGTGGCGGCGAAATTAACAACAGTGGTGTCGGATTAAGGGGCTAGGGCGCAAGCCGCTATTGCGGAGGAAGTCGCCCGGGCGGAGGGGAGGCCAGTACACCAGCAAACGCTGCAGTCAGCTTCGGCACATGACACTTACCCCAGCGTAATTTTAATTCTCAACTCAACGCTGTGAATAGATCTTTTCTTCATTTGACAGCTGAGGGAAAGAAGCTTAAAGAGGTGGGGCAGCTAGTGGTAGTAGCGAAAGAGTCGAGGATGCTGCTCAGACAAGAGCGAGCTTGATATACGGCTTTGCAAACTTCCAATTTTAGAGTCGGGGACTGCAGTTACCAAAGTATGCGTAGAGATGAATGTTCCTATAGGCATTATTTTCTCCATTCAGCTTTATTTTTAACCCTTAATGTTTACCTTACTAAGCAGAGTTCAAAATGACTGAATTTTCTGTCACCCAGAAATAAAATTGTGCTTCTGTAAAACATTTTTATATCTTTAACAACAGATCTCTTAGGCAAGTATTGCCTTACTACATCAGGATATTAAAATGTGTTTTAGATTTTAAAACTCAAGAAGTGACCAAATCATCTGTAGGTTTTTGAGTCAAAGATCTAATAAAGCACAGTTAATACTAGGACTGAAAAATTCTGTCCCCAACAGAAAAGTCCACTTCATCCACAAGGATTTATTTTAACTACAGTTTTTAATGCCTTTATAACTTGAAAAGTACTGAAAGGTTTGATCTCAGATCAGATATTATTCCATAAAGTTCTTAGATTTTATACTACCGGCCCTGCAGATGACACCTGCCAACCGTGCCACCAAAAAAAAAAAAAAAAAAAACTGCCACAGAACCAAAGATTCTAAGGATTCTGTTCAGAAGGGAAATAGTATAGCAGCCATGCCCACATTTGCCTACACCGCATTAATCCCTGCTGTCCACACCCTGAGGACTAATATCATTGGGTCACCTGGTTGACTGCCAAGTCCATTGCCTCACAAACTCCCCCAAGCTCTCCCTCCTGTCCTCACTTTCATCCAGTGCATTCTTCCTTCCCAGGGACACTTGGCACTTACAGGCAAGTAACTGCAGAGGACTCTGTGCGCCGTCAGTGATGTTTTTGTGCTCTTAGCATTAGTTCTATGAAAATGACTAAACATTGATTAAATTGTAGAAAGATCAGTGGGTGGAAGTTTAGGTCATTTTGAAGAACTGCATAGTTGATACTGACTTCAGTTCAGTTAACCACAGGATGGTTCACCTCATTTTTGTTTGTTGAGTGGTCTGAACTGAGAGTGCCTATAGCAGCACAGTTGTGACAAACCATTGTACTGAACTTCAACAAATTTGTTTTGAATTTACACATTCTTGTAGCCCACCATCAACCTCAGTAATTGGTATTTATCATTATCATTCTCCCCACTACTATCAGTCTCTTTGCCCACTGCCCACAACACAAACCCTCCAGCAGAGAGACTAACCTGGTCCCTGCCTCTGATCACAGTGCCTTTACTCAGACCACTTCCTTCACCTGGATTATCACACTTTGGGAACCACAGCACCCCCAGTCCTTGGATCAGCTCAAGTCCCTCTTTCTTCACAAAGCCTTCCCTGGACATTCCAGCCCCAATAATTTTTCCCCACCTGTCCAGACTCAGAGCAACAATTGTCTGTACTACACTCTTGGCAACCATGTGTGGCTATGTGACAGCTCTTACATTGTTATTTGCCCTTTGTGCTGTTTACTTTTCAGGTTGAATGGGTTTTCTTTAAACAGATCTATCACTGCTGCTACTTGGGCTTATGATCATGATTAGAATCTTTGTGGGTGGGAGGAGGAGGGTGAAAAATGAAATGAAAGGATGAAAAGCTGTTTTCCTAAGCCCACTGCAAAAACTGGAACCAAAGGAAAAGTAGAATATTAATTCAAGGGAATTGTACATATGATTCTCAGATGGAATTAACACAGAAGCACTCCCTTGGAAGAGGAAGTGGAAAAGTTGGGGAGTGGAGCAACTAAGTCAAGTGTTAAACCTTGGTGAGCACTTTTGGTCAGGGTGTTTTGGTTGTCAGGGGGCTGCCTTGAGAGGTGGGTGCAAGTCAGGGAAGGCAAAGCCCAAGTGGACATTTGTATACAGTGTGATGACCTAGTTCACTCTTCATTATTTAGGGAGTGAATGCAGGCCTGTGGCTCTCAATCTACAATCATTTGTGAGAAACACAGGTTTTAGGCATAACTGTTCTACTCCTATGTTCAGTGTTAATCAACATTTAAAATAATAGCTAGAATTTATCCAGTGTCAGACAATGTTCTAAACACTTGAAATATATCACTTCATTAAATCCTCACAAAAGTTCTGGGAGAGAAATGCCATAATTATCCCATTTTACAGATAAGTAAACTGAGACATAAAAGTAAGCAATTTGTCCAAGGCCACTCACTTAGTAAACAGTGGCTCCAGAATTTGAACCCAGGAAGCCTGCCTCAACACCCTGCCCTCTGAATGAAATGCTGTGTTGATCAATTTTTAGCTTTAGTTTTCTCCAAAAGATTTTCTGTCACCTCAGTTGCAGTGTTCATTCAGAGCTGGATATTAATGCTGCAGTGAAAACCTCACTGGATTTGGATGGGTTTTTAACAGACCACATTTCAATTTTAAGTCGTCAAGTAGGTCTGTTTTCTAATTCCCTCTCTCTCCTACACTTCCTGTTAACTTTACAATGAGGCATTGCTTCTAAATACCCTGGATGCCTTTTAGCCTACTACTATAACCTGATACCACATTAAGAAGAATTAAACTATCTAAACAGAAAAGTCCCAAACACATGAAAATTTAAAACCATTCTTCAAAATAGATTCTTATACTAAAAGCTGACAAAGACAATACTCCTGGGATGAGCTTTTGATGAAATGGAAGTGATGTTCAGGAATGGGCTTGAATCTTTCCCCATCAGCCTCCTCCTGCAGCTCCTGAGAAGAGGACACACACCAGCAGTGGGATGGACAATGAGCACTTCCTTAATTGAGGTCTCTCCAAGCCTAGTGCAGGGTGACTTGCCACCCTGTGTGGGCACAGCACCTGGGCACAAAGCTAGGTCCTCTCTCTTCTAAGTTCAGGCCTGTCTACCAGCTCCTTGCCAAGTCTGAAGGGGCAAAAGGGTGACACTGCTTATGTGGAGGAAGACAGTGAAGAGGGGCTGCCCACCAGAAGAGGTAAGCTCTGGTGTGGCTGCCCACTTTCCCCTTTGAAAAAGAGCAAAATGTCTGAGGAAGAGCCTCATCTGGGGATAACTTCACACTCATAAACTTGGCACTGCCAACATCCTCCTGGAATCAGATCCAATTAGATCAATACTCCCACTTCTTAAGGAATGAAGAGGAGAGAGGAAAAGGAAGAAGAATTAGAATATTCTCACTGGTGAATCTAATTGTAAAAATCTTGGTAAAATGCCAGTAAGTTGAATTTCATAGAATATTTTTTAAATCATTATTTAAAAATGTGTAAAAGTACATACCTTTCTGCCAAGCAACGCCACTGCTAGGTTTCCTTGAGAACTCATGAAAGTATTTTTTTTCCTTATTTTTTATTTTATTAAGGTATCATACAATCTTACAAAGTTTCACATGAGCAACATTGAAAACATGAAATCACCTAGATATCCATCAATAAGGGAGTGGTTGAAATTGATATCTTCTCCTTGTGCTATGATAGCAGTGTAAAAGATTAAGATAAATTTATTTGTTATAGAAAGATCTCCAAGATATACTGTTGAATTTTTAATCAAGTTGTAGAACAAATACATTCAGTAAGGTGCATTTTATGTTAAGACACACACACAATTGTATGGATGCATTCATGTTTGTTTCCATACACAGCCCATTGACCACAGCAAGTCACACGACCCCACCCAGTTACTGAGCAATGGGAAACTCTGAGGTGCACAGAATAGTTTCTGGGCAGGGGGATTCCCCCTCTGCGTTATACACCAAGGTTTAGGTTTTGGAGAACAACAGCCAGAAAGAGTTGCGGGCACTCTGCTTTCCACTGTGCTACCTACATACGTTGCCTGAGGAAATGAAATAGAGAACAGCTACCTGATAGAAAGCGCTGGCAAGGGCATGTGGAATATACAGAGAGCCAGGGAAAATATATGCACACTCATACAAACACAAAATGGTCCAGCTTCATCTAAAACTATATGTTAGGATTTTCTTACTCAAATAGAAATGCTATCACAGAAATAGGGTTTAGAATATTATATGTCAAGGGCTTTGTAAAATGTCAACATAAGAACGACCATCTGAAGAATCTATACATTCAGTTAACAAATTTCTCTGTGAAACAGGAAATGTAATAAAGAACTGTATTACTAAAAAAACAGTTTGCAAATCGGGGAAGCATAGCTGCTGTCTGTGAACCAAAAGTACACTCCAAGGAAACAAAGAAAGGGATTGCTTTTACAGTAAAGGTTTCCGCCCAGGTTCCCCTCAGGTCAGTATGTAAATGAGGGAGGCAAGCCTTAAGTCTGGATTGGTCAATGCAAGTCACAGCTGGTTGGTTGATTTCCCAGCCAAGGTCTCTTTTGGCCGCAGTAGCAGGACCACTTCTTGGGCTGGACCATGTCAGGGACTGATTCCACTTAGGAGAATAGAAGTCAGCTGTGGTGCTTCCAGGCACACGCAATGGTGTGCAGCCTCCAGTCAATACATGGCGTCTGACTCTATCCTGTTTTGGGTTTCTGTTATCCTGGCGGGATCCATCCTGTTCTCAGGCACAGCTGGATCTGGGGGAGGCGAGAGTCACATGGTTTTGCCTTATTTCACGGTCGTAGAATTACTGTTAAAGAAGTAAGTCTGGATTAAAAAGCCCTACAAACTTATCTAGGAGTTCAGTGCTGTGGACATGTGGGGTTGGTGTTTTGTTTTTGTTTTTTGTTTTGCTGTAAGTTCAGGAAGAGTATCCTTCCAATAGTGTTAGCCTTCCTTTCCTTTTTCAGCTCTCAACTAGAATTATTCTACTCTGGTCATAAGGTTTTTGTGTATACAAATGGGTCTTTAACTGTAGCTCACTGCCCTTGAAGAGAACAGGGAATAATAAAACCCCAAACAGAGAAGTGGAGGCATCTTGGTAAATTTCCTCCAATCCTGCATGGTTATTGGGAGGGGCTGAGCAGGAACTGCTGGATAAGGGGAGCACAAAGACCACCCCACCTCTGGGATGGGACAGTGGTCACACATATTTCAGAGCTGAGAAATGCAGGGAGAAAGGCCCCTGACCTCCTCTTCCCTGAAGGCTCCTTCCCCAGCTCCCCACCCCACAGGAGGTGGGGATCCTCTCAGTAGCCAAGGCTTCCAGGAGGCAGGCCTCACCTGACTGCTCTACAAAAGGAAGCTCCTGATTCCACCTCTTCCTTAAGTTGGCAGGTATTTGCCTCTACAGTCCAAGCCCCAGAGCCTTTTAGCTGAGCTTCATACTTGTCCTTCCCCCTGACCAATGAATCAACCAGGTTCTTAAATCATTAACAGACAAGGAAGAATTGTTGATTTTTAATTGCAGTAAAAGTTTAAGCAAAATTTCCAGGAAGTCATTTTTTGTCTTATAAAGTCCTCTTTAACAGAAAGGATGGTTTTAAAAGAATACATATTTAGCAGACTTCTTCCCTCCATGGAGAACTTTTCCAGCTTCATGATGAATGCCAAGTTCTAATCCCTTGCAAAGCTTCAAGCACAAGTCTTTAAGATTCCAACTGAATTTCTGGAAAGAGTGAACAAGGAGTAAATTATGACTAATTTGAAAAAGAAATCCCAAAGAGCCAAACTGGGAAGGAATAAACTCATTTCAATTTTAAAAAGCAAAAAAGAATTGTAACTCCCTTTACTGAAATGTATCCATTAATTGGCTCTATAAAACTAGGTATCCTGTATATGTGGCATATTCATTGTTTATTCCTCATCTATTTAAATACACATGGGTATCTCAGTAGCTACATGATTGATTACCTTAGTAAGATGGCCCTTCGTTTTATATAGAATTTAACAGTTTGGGGGCTTATAAGCCAAACATCATAAAAACAATTAATATAAAATAATTTCTGTCCCTGGGTCTCACTCCTTTACAAAGCATAGAAAAAGGGAGGGTGAAGGTGTAGGAATCAGACTAGTGGGCTGATGGGCCTATGTACTGAAGAAAGACACTAACTGCTGTGTAACCTCAGTTCAAGTAAATTATAATTTCTGATCACTTTTCTCATATGTCATGCCACATTATATAGGGATCATAAAATGTATATGCCTTGCCCACCTCCTAGGGTGTTGGAAGGCACAAATGTGAAAGAGGGAAACTACCATTCTCAAACACCATACTCAAAGTCACATCATATATCTGAGCTTGAATCCAGGACAGGAATTGGATGAAGACTGGGAGGGGATGGAGGCAAGGGACTTCTTTCTGGGCCCCAACCAATGGACATGGCTGTGGAGGAGAGAGCAAGTTGTGAGTAATGTGTAAGTTTGTAGATCCAGAGAATCCTGCATAATGGGCCCAGAGCACAAAGCTCAAGGCAGGACCACCTATAAGGGTGTGGAGGAAAAGGGCTGCCAAGTAAAGAAATTCCAGGAATGAGGCTGATCAATCTGGGTTTCCTGTGTGTGTCTGTCAAGCTGCCAGGATAGACACAGACCAGAAATGGAAGGAGCCTGGCTTTGGACCAGAGTGTGAACTGCAAACCAACTAAAGGTTGATGCCCATAAGAAAACCCACACCTCGGAAGGAAGGGCAAGAGAGCCAGATTTATGGATGCCAGCGGTTTGTGGAGAACACAGGCAACTGTGCTGGGGCTGCCCTGGACAGCACACTCCCAGCAGCTCAGAAGCCCCTGTGCAGCATCCAGGTCTTTTCACTCCCTTGGACTTACCCAAGATGCAGGTCCAGAGAGTAGGAGAAGCAAGCATCGTGGGCAGCAGTGCTCAGAGGCCCAGTTAAAGAAACCCTCCCCCACCCAAAGCCAGACCTGACTTTTAAAACTGGACAATGAAAGAATTTTAACCTGAGTGGACAGAAGCCTTTGTATTCACTGTTTGGTCCACCTGGAATGTCCTTCCCCCAGAAAGTCACATGACTCACTCTCACCACCTTCAAGTCTGCTCAAATGTCACCTGCTCACTGAAGCCTTCCTTGACCAGAGCACTGAAAACCACAGGCAACCTCTTCATCTCCCTGACTCTCTGTTCACCTTCTCTGCTCGATTCTTTTTCATACATAGCACACATGGCCACCTAACTTCTACTATATTATTACTTCTACATGTTATCTGTCTCTCCCCTATAGGTTTGTGTGCTCTTGGACAGCAAAGATCTTTTTTTTTTGTTCACTGCTTATTTGCAGGGGCTAGAATAGTGCCTGTAATGCAATAGGTCCTCCTTGCATCTTTGTGGAATGAATAAAAATGTGCAAAACCTACATCCAGTTGCTTTCCTGGAAAAGAAAAGGTAATTACTTTCATCAGTGAGTAGGGTAACTACTTCATCAGACTAGTTAAAATAATTACCTTATTACTAGGTAATCCACATTAAAAGATTTATCTTCCTCTTGATAAATAGAAATGGAAGGCCAACTGTGGCAATTTGTGGAAGCTCTTTACAATGATGCTAGCTGCTGTAACAAGCAAACCCAGAAATGGTTCAAACACACTAGCAGTTATTGTCCTGCTCACATAAAGTCCCAAAGTGATATTCCTGATCATCAGGCCCTCCAAGCAGTGATCCAGGCATCCAGGCTCCTATGTCTTCTGACCCCACCATCTTTATCACTGACTTACAAGGTACTTGTCTCCTCAAGCCAGCAGAAGGGGAAAGAAAGCTAGAGTGGCACTGTGAAGGTCAACTGCCCAGTTCTCATAATGTACTACAGCTACATAAGATGTTACCGTGGGAAGCTGGAGGAAGAATATAGGGAGCTCTCTATAGTATCTTTACAACTTCCTGTGAGTCAATAATTACTTAAAAATAAAAGTTAGGAAAAAAGAAGGGTGGCATATGTTTCAAAGTTTATATAGTTGACTTTATGAACTTTTGCTCATTTTCCCTTGCTCTTGACAGAGGCAGAACTGTAGTTTCTCTGGGATGTTGGGTGCATTGTGAAGTCAGGTACATTTGGGGGTAAATGTGGGCCAATTCAGTGATAAAAGTATCGTTTTGTAGGTATTGGAACTTCTCCATCAGTGTCTTAATGATCCTAAAAACATTAACAAGAAGTGGAAGTTCTTTTTAAACCTTCAGGAAAAGACAGACCCAAGAAAGAGCTTCCTTCTGCATGTAATAGTCAAAAATCTAGTTTCCAGTGAAGAAAAAGCCTGTGGTTGTTCCTCTCCTCTCTGCAAATGTTTTCAAAGTCAACTATTTGCAAAAAATTTTTCCAATGCATAAGCCTAACCCTGGACCTGGGCCTGACTGTGCAAGCTTCCCCGAAAGGAACAATGGAAGGGGGTGCCCAAGAGTGTGATCGCCCTTGATAGTATTGTTCCAACTGGGCACTCAGTGTTCTTGGTCCCCATGGACATCTTTATGGCCAGGCATGGGGTTTTGTCGACACAAAGGCATCTGGCAATCTCCAGATGCTCTCATTGACTTGCAGTGTTAACCTCCCGCTGAAACACAAGTGGAACTCCCATGAAAACCTGCTCTCTCTGCCCTCCTTCTTTGCTTGTCTGTCCTTTGCCCTGGAGGCCTTCTTCCTTGTTCCCACTGTGGATGCCCAGTTAGGGATGGGGAAAGATGTCTTTGCAGACTCAGCAAGGTTGTGTTGCCTCATTTAAAGTTATAATAAACAGGACCACAATTGTTCAGTGGCCAACATCTTTTAAAACAGAACTTCCCTAAGGAACAGGAGACTGTTTGGAGAAAGTAGCTTTTTGTACTGTGTTAAATGGCATTCTGTCACAGTTACTTATAAAGAGAGTGTTTTATCCTATGTTTTTCAGCCAGTATGGGTACCCTACAGTTTGTTTAGTACAGTGGTATAAACTGTACTTTTCTACCCTACTACAATGAAAATAAGAGAGGGTGCTGCTTACTAAAACTAGAGGCCCTTAATGTGACCTTCTTCTTCTAGTTAAGACCCCCTTGTTACTATTCTTTCTTTTATGAAAGAGAATAAACAAGCCCTTTGTGTATCCTCCACGGGATTTGTAGCTATCTATAGGTGGAAGAATGCTGTCCTGTCTTCCAAAAAGCAACTTACGTGAGCAATCAGAAACCTAATCCTTTCTGATATTTCATTTCCCTTAAATAAATAATTTTTGAGGTTTAGTTTCACTTTAAATTTGCATTTTTATTGCACTTTCCATTTAATTCAAAAAATTAACTTAAAGCGTGAAAGTTAAAAATGTAACCAGTGTTAACTGAAAGTCACCTTTAGCGGCCCTGATGGAGTCCTTGCTCTCATCTTGTTGGCAAGCTTGTGGCCTATCATGTAAGGCATATCATGTAAGGCCCTTTCTCAACTCACTCACAAAGAATGCACAAGGGACCGCACATTCCTAAAGCACACTCACAAAGAATGCACAAGGGACTGCACATTCCTAAAGCACAGGCCTGCCTACTCTTTCCAGGAACCTGATTGCTCTGGGCAGAATACTGAATCTAATGTGGTCTGTGCGCTACAGTCGACCAAGTAACCTGTTAGTTCCTTCTGCTTGCTACACAGTTGTTGATTCACTGGGACTAGAGAAGAAGCAGAGAAGGAACGTCATTGATTTAACTGGGTAAAATAGATTGACCTCAATGGTCAAAATTGAGCATAGCCTTGGTACCCTGACTGCAACAGCCGTAGCAGATCTTTCATGCGTGAGGTTTCTCTATCAGTCCTCGGATGCCCTTGGCCCCCTTTCACTGACCACCCTCTAGGAGGCCTATCACTGCAGGGTTTGCTTCTCTACTCTGTCCTCCCAGGCCCCATTCAGAGGTCCCTCCCATGAAGCTTGCTCCCATCATCCACTCTTAGGTTACTCAGGCTACTTGGTACCCCTGTAGCATCTAGATTCTGAGCCACACTATTTGCAATAACATGGTGCCTCATACATTCACTGTGTAGCTAGTTGCAGTTTTGTCTCTCTATTTGTGTCCTCCACTGAACTAAACACAAAGTAGGTAATCACTATTGCTTATTGGGCTTCCCATAATAGCAGAACTGCAAACACACACACACTCATTCCAGGGATATTGATCCCTCAGGCTGAGTTCTCCTTCCTTATTCTCCCCCTGGACAATTCCTTCCCATTAAGGCCCAGCACTGATATCACCTACTTGATAAAGCTTCCCTCTAGTCTCTACAGTCCCTCAGAGCACCACCACACCTGACTGCTGCAGTCGTACATTGAACTGACTGCTGTGGTCCTCTCCTCAGCACCACTTATCTTTCCCTTTAATGCCCAACACTTAGTGTCTAAACATAAAAGAGACCAACACATTTTTAATGCATCAAACGATAACCAATAACTAGTCTCTCATCACTATATTTCTTAAATTCATTTTTGGATGTCCACAAATGATCTGTGAAAATTTAATTTTGTATTTTCATTTCCATTATTAATCTTCTTTAATAACATGCAACTATATTCTAGACTCATTCATTAATACTTGAATGATGTCCTTCTAACCAATGGGATATGAGTTACCATGTTTGTATGTGTTTATTGATATGTTGATGTCAGAAATTAAATGTCTCAAATAATTAGACAAAAACTGGGAAAATATGAAGAATATAAAATGATGGATTCTTTCAAGTAAAAGCTAAATGACAATCAAATCTACCCCTATTAGAGAAGGTTTCACAGCAGTCTGAGAACAGTGATGGGGAAATGGAGTCATCATATCATACAGTAACTGAAACTACAGCAGGGCCAGTCAGAACATATCCTTGCTGCAAGTTGAAGTGTGAGCCCCACAGGGTAACATCATACCTCAGTAGATATCAACTTGAATTCTATTATATTTCATGGCCTTTTTGCATTATGTTATCCATTTCTTTTGGTTTTAAACCTGTATAAGACTTATAAGCATGAGTAGCTTATTACTAGCTTTACATTGGGACATTTAGGAAATATTATAATAAAAATAAGAGAGTAGTGGTTATCTTCTTTTCCTTCAAGGTAGTCCACCTACTCTTCAAGATGAAGGAATCCTGGCTTCTAAACCTGTCTTTGGGCTTATCTGCCATATGCACTAAGCCTCTACTCAGTGACTTTATCTGGTTCGTTCGATTTCTATACAACCTACTCTAGAACTTAAGAAATGTATGTAATAAGTACTATGACAATTATGATAGAAATTATGATGATGGGTAATAAGTGCTATGTTAATATTGTCCTTTTCCAGCATTTTGGGAACAATGGCAAGTTTCATGCTGATGTTTTTCAGTGAACCTACCCTATGTCCCACCTCCTCAAAACTGCTCCAAAGCCACATTATTCTTTGTAAAATTTATTATATTGGTTTAAAAACCTTAACTGGTGTCTTGGCCCTTGGTGATAATTAGTAAATTCCCTCTGAGAAAACCTTTTATGGTATATGGCCCACTGACAGGTATGTGCACAGGCAGATGGGCCCACTCATTCCCTGTGCTCAGCACATTTATTTCACTAAGGCCTTGAGACATCCACTGTCCAGTGCCAGCCAGCACATGGTACCAAGGCTGGTGGACCCAGAAGACAAAACCAAAGGAAAAAACAAAGAACAATTCAGAGAAAGAGGAAGAATAGTGTAAGAAACTCCAGAAACAGATATGTTAACCACCTGTTCAAGTTCCTTTACTAGATTAATTATATTCCTCATTTTAGCAGCTAAAGAAAAGAATGTTTTTGATTTTGATAAGAATTTGATGAATTTGCTTATATATGATAGTTTGGAATATTCTTCTGAGATGTTCTACTCCTCAAAGAGGTATGATCAAGATGGCATTCTTTTGTACCCAGCAATTTTTAGCTCCTTATTCACCTCGTCATTTTCATTCTTGATGATATTGTCATCTTCATTACATGGGCATGGACAATGTGGCCCACATGTTCTAAGTGCTAGTTAAGTGCAGGAAGAACATAACTCTACACTTTTTCTCAAGAGCAGAAGTTTTCAGTTTCAATCTCCTGAATCGTCAATCCAGTACCATTTGGGATGGACACAAGGAAAGGCAGATTAAACTGAACATCCTTCATGGCCAAGAGGATTTACGTACATCTGTTCTCATCACTAAAGTCCTAGAAAAGATGAGTGAACTTCTAGTTTTCCTGTTCAGGCAATCTGGCCTACTTTCTCTGTGTTTGTGTCTCTCCATCCAAAAGCTGGCACAACTGTCATAATTAAGTAAAGTACTACAAATTAAAATCAGCTTAAAGCCACGTACAGTCAACACAGTTGTGTAAAATGTGTTTTCGTTAGATTAACTGGACTGATTTTCCCAGTCAAACATGTACTTCCGGGTAACATGTGATAATAAGGGGAGCAGTGATAGCTGAACAAGTTTAGGAGAAGGCAACAGTTAACTCTACAGAGGTCATTTACAGCATTTACTTACAACTTACATAAAGGTGCAGTTTTCAAAGTGTGACTCAGGGACCCCTACAGGTCCCTGAGGCCTTTTTAGGTACACCCACAAGTTCAAAACTACTTTTATAATAACACTAAAATATTGTCTGTCTGTTTCACAGTGTTGACATTTGTACTGATGTCATGAAAAACCAATGGTGGGTAAACTGCTGGAATATTAGGATGGAGGCCTGCAGTGGCTCCACATTGGGCTGGTGGCACTGTATTCTTCACTACATACTAGGGGAAGAAAGGAAAGTTCCCTTAAGGGGGCCTTTGATGAAACAGTAAATATATTAATCTTATTAAATCTCAACCCTTTTTCATGTTTGTTGTGATAAAATGTGAAGTACACGGTTGTGAGATTATTCATGTTATGAGCTGAACCAGACACTTTTTTCATAGAATATCATTTTTACTTGAAAGAACAACTAATTGACAAACTACGATTATTGAGCCTTGGGCACTTGGCAGATATTTTCTTGAAAATGAGTAAAGTCAGGCTGTCACTTCAAGAAAACAACTGATAATATTTATTATTCATGGTACAATTTATGCTCTAAGTGAAAAATCATAATTTGGGGTGATTTATACCCACCACCATGAACTTGACAGCTTCCAAAAACCTAAATATTTTTCTGATAAGATTGATTTTAACATTAACAACTCTGAGTATTTTAAATATTGTATCCTAACTGTGTCACTATTTGCAAGATCTGTGTAAGTCAGTGAACCAGTTTTTTCCAAATGAGTAACATGTGATACTACAAAATTAGGCATAGGCAAAAGAGACCATTCAAAGGCACACAATGGATCTGATATAACAGAGAACGGAACGATTTCCACATTACAATAAACTCTTAAGAAACTGCCACCTATAGAGTTTTGGTGTTGTATCAAAGAATAGCCACCATTATCTGAAAAAGCTATTAAAATACTACTCTCTTTTCCAACTCTGTATCCATGGGATGATAGATTTTTTCATATTTCAACTAGATGGGACACCGAAATAAATATGAGAGAGTTCCGCTTCAGGACGTCGGTGTGATGAGCTCCATGGATCTACTTCCAGGCCAAATGAGCATAACAGGTGAAAACTAAAATAAAACAGCAATATAATCTAATATCTCTCAAAGTTGTCCTAAGAGCATATATCAAATCAAGAAATATTTGCTCAATAAAATCTATACCAGAACTTGGTAAGAAGACTGAGAGTCTGAGTGCCTACGCTGTGACCCACTCTCCTGCCCCAGCGCATTGAGAGACGCTTCACTCAGACAGGTGTGGCTAAAAAGATGGGGCTTCCCCGCCCCTCAGTTACCAATCAAGAGATACAGTAACTCAAGGGAGGAGCATGCTACCAGCCTATCTTGTCCCCTCCAACTCCCAGTTGAAGAGGCTAAATTCCTAGAGTGGACAACATGTTGGAAGCTCCCGTCCTCCACTCAGCCCCATTCATAACATGGAGAACTTATCCCAGGTGAGGCAGGGTGAGAATACTGAGACCCTCATCCCAGCTTGCATGTAGGGTGGAGGTTCTGCACGAGGAGAGGCAAGCCAAAAAAGCCAGAGACTACCATCTCCACCCAGAGCCCCGAGAATAGTGGCTTAGAGATTCCCCCAAGGCTAGATGCAGTCCATAAGAACTGAGCATTTCCAAAGCTCTCCCTAAAGGAAATTACTTTATTTGAAACAGACTCTGGAGAATAGACTTTGGGGTCCCCCCCAAAAGTGCAGATTTTGGTGATCAGCAAATAAGAGGAGAACTGGTAGCTCCTTTCAATGACTGCAGCAAGCTAAACCATTGGCCAGCTAGTTCACCAGAGAGAAGTGGGAAAGAAACAAAGAGGTGTTCTTCTGGGGTTAGAGTAAGCCTCAAAGACAGGCCTCAAAAATTACCCCTGCAGTTCTAGGGAACTGCCAAAAATAATAGAGCAATTAAACAGAAATTAGTGGGTTCTAACAGCTCAGTGTGGTACTAAATGAGGCAGAGAATACAACAGAGATAAAAGAAAGAGACAAACTCTCAGAAGAAAACATAGGTTTAAACTTCATGATGTTGGATTAGGCAGCAGTTTCTTAGATATGACACCAAATGCACAAGCAATAAAAGAAAAAAGCACCTGCAATGAAAGAAAAAATACCTAAACAGGCCATCATCACAATTAAAAACTTTTGTGCAGAAAGGACACAATCAAGAAATTGAAATGACAACTCACATAATGAGAAAAAATAGTTGCAAATAATATATCTGAGAAAGAACTTATGTCTAGAAGAAAAAGACTCTTACAACTCAACAATAAAAAGGCAAATAACCCAGTTAAAAATTGGATAAAGGATCGCCTCCAAAGGAAATATATAAATGGCCAATAAGCACATGAAAGAATGCCTACATTATTAGTCATCAGGAAAATACAAAGCAAAGCCACAGTGAGATAGCCTGTCACACTCACTAGGAGGGCTAAAATAAAAAAGACAGGTAATTACAAGTGTTGGAGAGGACATGGATAAATTGGAACCCTCATACATTGCTGGTGGACTATAAAATAGACTGGAAAACACTCTGGCAGTTCCTCAAAATGCTAAACACAGAGTCACCATATGACCCAACAATTCCACTCCTAGGTATACCCAAGAGGAAAGAAAACACACGTCCATACAAAAACTTGTACACACTTCTAAATACAACTTTAACCAGATACAAAACTCATAGTAGCTTTATTCATTATAGTCAAAAGGTGGAAATATAGCCAATGAAATATTATCAAATGATAAACAAAATGCGGTATAGGCATACAATGCAACTTTAGTCAGCAGTGAAAAGAAGTGAATTACTGAAACACTCTATGACATAGATGAACCTTGAAAATATTATGCTAAGTAAGTGAAAAAAAATTGTCACAAAGGACCACATTGTATAATTCCATTTATCTGAAATATCAGAATAGGCAAATCCACAGAGACAGAGTAGATTGGTGATTGCCTCAAACTTATATAAGGAGAAATAAGGAGTGAAAGATGAAGGATAAAAGGTTTCTTTGGGGGGGTAATTAAAATGTCCTAAAATTAATTGTGGTGATGGTTACACAACTCTGTGAAAATACCAAGAACCACTGCATTGTACACTTTAAATGTGTGAATGGTACGATGCATGAATTACATCTCAGTAAAGCTGTTACCTTTTTTAAAAGTAGGTACGAGAATCTAGCTGTTTTCCATTGAGACAGTCATTAAAGAGATTTGCAGAAATGTGAAAACAATGCCATTCTTATTAAAACTTTTATTTCAGAAAGTACACTTTTCTTAAAAATATGTTTATTGTAGCATATAATGGGTTTATTGTTGCTTAAGTGTCTTTAAAGTTTGTTGTTTTAACTTCTAATATGGTAAATATTGAGAAACACCAAATGCATAAATTGTGATAGCTTTAAGAGGTTGTAAGTGAAGACATGGTATGAAAGTGTATGAATAGATAAAATCATTCTAAAATACATATGAAACCACAAAAGACCTCAAATAGCCAAAGCAATCCTGAGAAGGAAGAATAAAGCTGGGGGTATTATGCTCCCCAACTTCAAGCTCTACTACAAAGCCACAGTAATCAAGACAATTTGGTACTGGCACAAGAGCAGACCCACAGACCAATGGAACAGACTAGAGAGGCTTGATATAAACCCAAGTATATATGGTCGGTTAATATATGATAAAGGAGCCATGCCCATACAATGGGGAAATGACAGCCTCTTCAACAGCTCGTGTTGGCAAAACTGGACAGCTACATTCAAGGGAATGAAACTGGATTATTGTTTAACCCCATACACAAAAGTAAACTCAAAATGGATCAAAGACCTGAATGTAAGTTCATGAAACCATAAAACTCTTAGAAGACAACATAGGCAAAAATCTCCTGAATATAAGCATGAGCAACTTCTTCCGGAACGCATCTCCTCGAGAAACAGACACAAAAGCAAAAATGAACTCATGGGACTACATCAAACTAAAAAGTTTCTGTACTGCAAAGGACACCATCAACAGAACAAAAAGGCATCCTACAGTATGGTAGAATATATTTGTAAATGACATATCCGACAAGGGGTTAACATCCAAAATATATAAAGAACTTACAAGCCTCAAAAACCAAAAAGCAGGAGGTGGAGCCAGGATGGTGGTGTGAGTAGAGCACTGGAAATCTCCTCCCAAAAACACATAGAGCTATGAAAATATAACAAAGAAAACTCTTCCGAGAATAGAGACCAGAGGACACAGGACAACATCCAGACCACATCCACACCTGTAAGAACCCAGCGCCTTGAGAAAGGGGTAAGATACAAGCCCCGGCCCGGCGGGACCCGAGCGCCCCTCCCCCCGGCTCCCAGAGGGTGGAAAGAAACCGGAGCGGTTTTTGTTTTTTTTTTCTGGTGAGTGCTTTTTGGAAGCCTTAAAGAGACAGGGATCCTGTTGCTAGGGAGGCAGGGTGGCAGGACCGGTGAGCGGGTGCCTGGGAACGGCACATGAGGACAAAGATTATCGGGCGTTTTTCCCTAAGGGACCTGTGGGCGGGTGCCTGAGACTGGCGCCTGAGGATGGAGGAAATTGCGGGTTTTTCCCCTTTTTTTTTTTTTTTCTCTTTTTGGCAAGTGCTTTGTGGAAGCCTTAAAGGGACAGGGACCCTGGTGCTAGGGAGGCAGAGCAGCAGGACCGGTGAGCAGGTGCCTGGGACCGGCGCCTGAGGACAAAGAATATCACGCATTTTTCCCTGCGGGACCGGTGGGCGGGTGCCTGAGACTGGCGCCTGACGACGGAGGAAATCGCGCGTTTTTCCCCTTTTTTTTCTCTTTTTGGCGAGTGCTTTTTGGAAGCCTTAAAGGGACAGGGAACCCAGTGCTAGGGAGGCAGAGCAGCAGGACCGGTGAGTGGGTGCCTGGGACCGGCGCCTGAAGACAAGGAATATCGCGTGTTTTTCCCTGTGGGACCGGTGGGAGGGTGCTTTTTGGAAGCCTTGAAGGGACAGGGACCCCGGTGCTAGGGAGGCAGGGCAGCAGAACCAGTGAGCGGGTGCCTGGGACCGGTGCCTGAGGAAAAACAAAAAAAAAATCACGTGTTATTTCCTTTTATTTTTCTTTTTTTTTTCTGTTCCCTCTCTCATTGTTGCTGTTGTTGTTTTGGTTTGGAGAGTGCTTTTTGGAAGTCTTAAAGGGGCAGGACAGGACACTTAGACCAGAGGCAGGGAATCTGGGGATCTCTGGGCACTCTAACCCCCTGGGCAAGAGGGAGCACAGAGGCCCCTTACGGAGATAAATAGCCTCCCGGCCGCTCCCCCTCCAACAGGGCTGAACCATGTTGGAGGAGCAGCCCCAGCCAGGCCATGCCCACAGCTACAGCGGAGATAAACTCCATAGCAAACGGGCAGGTAGCAGAAGCCCTGCCTGCACACAGCTGACAAGCATAAGCCACTAAAGGTCGCTATTCTCCCAGGAGAGGAAGGCCACAAACTAACAAGAAGGGAAGCTCTTCCAGTGTTCACTTGTACCAGCTCTGCAAACTATCTCTATCACCATGAAAAGGCAAAACTACAGGCAGACAAACATCACAGAGACAACACCTGAGAAGGAGACAGACCTAACCAGTCCTCCTGAAAAAGAATTCAAAATAAAAATCATGAACATGCTGACAGAGGTGCAGAGAAAAATGCAAGAGCAATGGGATGAAGTCCGGAGGGAGATGACAGATGTCAGGAAGGAGATCACAGAAGTGAAACAATCCCTGGAAGGATTTATAAGCAGAATGGATAAGATGCAATAGGCCATTGAAGGAATAGAAGCCAGAGAAGAGGAACGTATAGAAGCTGACATAGAGAGAGATAAAAGGATCTCCAGGAATGAAACAATACTAAGAGAACTATGTGACCTAGCCAAAAGGAATAATATTCGTATCATAGGGGTACCAGAAAAAGAAGTAAGAGGAAAAGGGATAGAAAGTCTCTTTGAAGAAATAATTGTTGAAAACTTCCCCAAACTGGGGGAGGAAATAATAGAACAGACCATGGAATTACACAGAACACCCAACAGAAAGGACCAAGGAGGACAACACCAAGACACATAGTAATTAAAATGGCAAGGATCAAGGACAAGGTAAGAGTTTTAAAGGCAGCTAGAGAGAAAAAGGTCACCTATAAAGGAAAACCCATCAGGCTAACATCAGACTTCTCGACAGAAACCCTACAGGCCAGAAGAGAATGGCATGATATACTTAATGCAATGAAACAGAAGGGCCTTGAACCACGGATACTGTATCCAGCACCACTACCATTTAAATATGATGGTGGGATTAAACAATTCCCAGACAAGCAAAAGCTGAGGGATTTTGCTTCCCACAAACAACCTCTACAGGGCATCCTACAGGGACTGCTCTAGATGGGAGCACTCCTAAAAAGAGCACAGAAGAAACACACAACATGTGAAGAAGGGAGGAGGAGGAATAAGAAGGGAGAGAAGAAAAGAATCTCCAGACAGTGTATATAACAGCTCAATAAGCGAGCTAAGTTAGGCAGTAAGATACTAAAGAAGCTAACGTGGAACCTTTGGTAACCACGAATCTAAAGCCTGCAATGGCAATAAGTACATATCTCTCAATAGTCACCCTAAATGTAAATGGACTTAATGTACCAATCAAAAGACACAGAGTAATAGAATGGATAAAAAAGCAAGACCCATCTATATGCTGCTTACAAGAAACTCACCTTAAACCCAAAGACAAGCATAGACTAAAAGTCAAGGGATGGAAAAATATATTTCAGGCAAACAACAGTGAGAATAAAGCAGGGGTTGCAGTACTAATATCAGACAAAATAGACTTCAAAACAAAGAAAGTAACAAGAGATAAAGAAGGACACTACATAATGATAAAGGGCTCAGTCCAACAAGAGGATATAACCATTCTAAATATATATGAACCCAATACAGGAGCACCAGCATATGTGAAGCAAATACTAACAGAACTAAAGAGGGAAATAGACTGCAATGCATTCATTTTAGGAGACTTCAACACACCACTCTCCCCAAAGGATAGATCCACCGGGCAGAAAATAAGTAAGGACACACAGGCACTGAACAACACACTGAACAGATGGACCTAATAGACATCTATAGAACTCTACATCCAAAAGCAACAGGATATACTTCTTCTCAAGTACACATGGAACATTCTCCAGAATAGACCACATACTAGCTCACAAAAAGAGCCTCAGTAAATTCCAAAATATTGAAATTCTACCAACCAATTTTTCAGACCACAAAGGTATAAAACTAGAAATAAATTCTACAAAAAAAGCAAAAAGGCTCACAAACACATGGAGGCTTAACAACATGCTACTAAATAATCAATGGATCATTGAACAAATCAAAATAGAGATAAAGGAATATATAGAAACAAATGACAACAACAACACTAAGCCCCAACTTCTGTGGGACGCAGTGAAAGCAGTCTTAAGAGGAAAGTATATAGCAATCCAGGCACACTTGAAGAAGGAAGAACAATCCCAAATGAATAGTTTAACATCACAATTATCGAAACTGGAAAAAGAAGAACAAATGAGGCCTAAAGTCAGGAGAAGGAGGAACATAATAAAGATCAGAGAAGAAATAAACAAAATTGAGAAGAATAAAACAATAGCAAAAATCAACAAAACCAAGAGCTGGTTCTTTGAGAAAATAAACAAAATAGACAAGCCTCTAGCCAAACTTATTAAGAGAAAAAGAGAATCAACACAAATCAACATAATCAGAAATGAGAATGGAAAAATCACGACAGACTCCACAGAAATACAAAGAATTATTAAAGACTACTATGAAAACCTATATGCCAACAAGCTGGAAAACCTAGAAGAAATGGACAACTTCCTAGAAAAATACAACCTCCCAAGACTGACCAAGGAAGAAACACAAAAGTTAAACAAACCAATTACAAGCAAAGAAATGGAAACAGTAATCAAAAAACTACCCAAGAACAATACCCCGGGGCCGGACGGATTTACCTTGGAATTTTATCAGACACACAGAGAAGACATAATATCCATTCTCCTTAAAGTGTTCCAAAAAATAGAAGAAGAGGGAATACTCCCAAACTCATTCTATGAAGCCAACATCACCCTAATACCAAAACCAGGCAAAGACCCCACCAAAAAAGAAAATTACAGACCAATATCCCTGATGAATGTAGATGCAAAAATACTCAATAAAATATTAGCAAACAGAATTCAACAGTATATCAAAAGGATCATACACCATTACCAAGTGGGATTCATCCCAGGGATGCAAGGATGGTACAACATTCGAAAATCCATCAACATCATCCACCACATCAACAAAAAGAAAGACAAAAACCACATGATCATCTCCATAGATGCTGAAAAAGCATTTGACAAAATTCAACATCCATTCATGATAAAAACTCTCAGCAAAATGGGGATAGAGGGCAAGTACCTCAACATAATAAAGGCCATATATGATAAACCCACAGCCAGCATTACACTGAAGAGCGAGAAGCTGAAAGCATTTCCTCTGAGATCGGGAACAAGACAGGGATGCCCACTCTCCCCACTGTTATTCAACATAGTACTGGAGGTCCTAGCCATGGCAATCAGACAAAACAAAGAAATACAAGGAATCCAGATTGGTAAAGAAGAAGTTAAACTGTCACTATTTGCAGATGATATGATACTGTACATAAAAAACCCTAAAGACTCCACTCCAAAACTACTAGAACTGATATCGGAATACAGCAAAGTTGCAGGATACAAAATTAACACACAGAAATCTGTAGCTTTCCTATACTCTAACAATGAATCAATAGAAAGAGAAATCAGGAAAACAATTCCATTCACCATTGCATCAAAAAGAATAAAATACCTAGGAATAAACCTAACCAAAGAAGTGAAAGACTTATACTCTGAAAACTACAAGGCACTCTTTAGAGAAATTAAAGGGGACACTAATAAATGGAAACTCATCCCATGCTCATGGCTAGGAAGAATTAATATCGTCAAAATGGCCATCCTGCCAAAAGCAATATACAGATTTGATGCAATCCCTCTCAAATTACCAGCAACATTCTTCAATGAATTGGAACAAATAATTCAAAAACTCATATGGAAACACCAAAGACCCCGAATAGCCAAAGCAATCCTGAAAAAGAAGAATAAAGTAGGGGGGATCTCACTCCCTAACTTCAAGCTCTATACAAAGCCATAGTAATCAAGACAATTTGGTACTGGCACAAGAACAGAGCCACAGACCAGTGGAACAGATTAGAGACTCCAGACATTAACACAAACATATATGGTCAATTAATATTTGATAAAGGAGCCATGGACATACAATGGCGAAATGACAGTCTCTTCAACAGATGGTGCTGGCAAAACTGGACAGCTACATGTAGGAGAATGAAACTGGACCATTGTCTAACCCCATATACAAAGGTAAACTCAAAATGGATCAAAGACCTGAATGTAAGTCATGAAACCATTAAACTCTTGGAAAAAAACATAGGCAAAAACCTCTTAGACATAAACATGAGTGACCTCTTCTTGAACATATCTCCCCAGGCAAGGAAAACAACAGCAAAAATGAGCAAGTGGGACTACATTAAGCTGAAAAGCTTCTGTACAGCGAAAGACACCATCAATAGAACAAAAAGGAACCCTACAGTATGGGAGAATATATTTGAAAATGACAGATCCGATAAAGGCTTGACGTCCAGAATATATAAAGAGCTCACACGCCTCAACAAACAAAAAACAAATAACCCAATTAAAAAATGGGCAGAGGAACTGAACAGACAGTTCTCTAAAAAAGAAATACAGATGGCCAAGAGACACATGAAAAGATGCTCCACATCGCTAATTATCAGAGAAATGCAAATAAAAACTACAATGAGGTATCACCTCACACCAGTAAGGATAGCTGCCATCCAAAAGACAAACAACAACAAATGTTGGCGAGGCTGTGGAGAAAGGGGAACCCTCCTACACTGCTGGTGGGAATGTAAAGTAGTTCAACCATTGTGGAAAGCAGTATGGAGGTTCATCAAAATGCTCAAAACAGACCTACCATTTGACCCAGGAATTCCACTCCTAGGAATTTACCCTAAGAACGCAGCAATCAAGTTTGAGAAAGACAGAAGATGCACCCTTATGTTTATCACAGCACTATTTACAATAGCCAAGAATTGGAAGCAACCTAAATGTCCATCGGTAGATGAATGGATAAAGAAGATGTGGTACATATACACAATGGAATACTACTCAGCCATAAGAAGTGGAAAAATCCAACCATTTGCAGCAACATGGATGGAGCTGGAGAGTATTATGCTCAGTGAAATAAGCCAAGCAGAGAAAGAGAAATACCAAATGATTTCACTCATCTGAGGAGTATAAGAACAAAGGAAAAACTGAAGGAACAAAACAGCAGCGGAATTACAGAACCCAAAAATGGACTAACAGGTACCAAAGGGAAAGGAACTGGGGAGGATGGGTGGGCAGGGAGGGATAAGGGGGGGGAAGAAGGGGGTATTAAGATTAGCATGCATGGGGGGGAGGGAGAAAGGGGAGGGAGGGATGCACAACACAGAGAGGACAAGTAGTGACTCTACAACATTTTGCTAAGCTGATGGACAGTAACTATAATGTGGTTGTTAGGGGGGAGCTGATATAGGGGAGAGCATAGTAAACATAGTATTCTTCATGTAAGTGTAGATTAAAAATTAAAAAAAAAAAAAAAAAAGAAAGAAAGAAAGAAAGAAAAGGGGGATTACTCCTTGATAGGATAAAACTATTGGTAAATCAAAGATCAACGCATGCTTTAAATATCCTTAATGTTGATCACTTAAAGGGTGTCAGATGATCAGCTATGGAGGTACTCTTTTCTGATAATATTCCTTTCTCTTAATAAAAAAAAAAAAAGGCAGTCCCTGTGTGCTGACCTCCAATGAGTTATGCACAGTGGTATAGAGGGCATGTCAAAGTGTGGGCAAAGGGTCTGTTTGTTTCTATGCAGAAGATCAAGGCGAAGATCAAGGCCTAGCTTGGGTACCCAGAAAATGAACTAAGATACGATATGAGGAGGAGCTTCCGGCATCAGCACTCTCTGGAGGACTTGTGCCGGGGGATGATCATCAAAAAGCCTCCACAGGGATCTGGGTGATGCTGCGGTTGTGGCTGCATCCAGCCCACCGTCTCCTGGACTTGCCATTGGAATGAGGAGGGAGATGTCTAGGCTGGCATGTGCATACAGTGAGACAACGAATTTGACCGGATCTGTACTGTTGGAACTCAACCAGGAGTTGGGAGGGGTGCAAGTTGTAGCACTCCAAAATCTTATGACTACAGACTATCTACTGTTAAAAGAACATATGGGATGTGAACAGATCCCAGAAATGGGCTGCTTTAATTTGTCTGATTTCTCTCAGACTGTTCAGGTACAGTTGGACAATATCCATCATATCATAGACAAATTTTCACAAATGCCTAGGGTGCCTAAATGGTTTTCTTGGCTTCACTGGAGATGGATGGTAACTATAGATTTGCTTTGTTTATGTCACTGTATTCCTATTATGTTAATATGTGTGTACAAATTAGTTAGTAGTTTAAAACCTATACATACTTAAGGTACTCTACAAGAAGATGCCAAAGAAATAATCAATCGTCCCATGTTTTCTTCCATATGCTACCTCTATAGCTTTTCTTCTTCCTTCCTAATTACAACCCTTAAATAGAATTCGTGCCTCATATCGAATTTACCGAGTATCATAATTCCTCCAGGTGGTAAAGATACCTCGAGACAAGTGCTGGGCATAGAAGCCACAGCGCATAAATCTGCAAAGAAGTAAAAAGCTAACCTTTTCAAACAGTATGGCTTCTCTCTCACTTACCAACTTTACATTTCCCTGTATGGCCCCGGAAGATGACTGGTTAGCCAGAGACGGGTAAGATTCCTCAAGGGAGGAACAACCTAAGACAGGCACAGTCGCAGGGGGGCCATCAGGTGAGAAATTCGGGATCAACAGAGGTGAGGCTCAGAACCTCACCCCCCTTGCTTTGAGAGAAATCTTCTGCATCCGTGGATGTTTTGCTGCCCTTGTCTAGCTTGGATTAATACTTAGTCCATAGGCACACACCTGATCATCTACATTTGCCCTCTTACAGCACTAAACTATGTTTTCTACCTTTATCTTGCATCTACCTACCACTTCAGCATTTTATTAAAAATAAAAATAATAATAATAATAAAGGGAGAAATGTGGGATCAACATATAAATCAAGTATAAAAATCAAATGAATATTCATATTTGACCTGATTGTTTATAGTTTATAATGCGTGATCAAAGCCGAATGTTTCTGTGATGAATGCCCTTGTACTGTTCACCATGTAAGAATTTATTCACTATGTAAGAATTCGTTCACCATGTAAGAACTTGTTCGTTATGCTTCAGAAGATTGGAGACTGATGAGAATTAGGCTTGAGATGGATTAATGATTGTACATTGAGCATTGACCCCCCTATACTGAATTTTATTGTTGTTAACAACCATTTGATCAATAAATATGAGAGATGCCCTCTCAAAAAAAAAAAACCAAAAAGCAAATAACCCGATTATAAAATGGGAAGAGGATATGAAGAGAATTCTCCAAAGAAAAAATTCAGATGGCCAACAGTACATGAAAAGATGCTTCACATCACTAATCATCAGGGAAATGCAAAATAAAACCACAATGAGATATCACCTCACACCAGTAAGGATGGCTAGCATCAAAAAGACTAAGAACAACAAATGCTGGTGAGGATACGGAGAAAGGGGAACCTTCCTACACTGCTGGTGGGAATGTAAGCTAGTTCAACCATTGTGGAAAGCAATATGGAGGTTCCCCCAAAAACTAAAAATAGTATACCAGGAATCCCATTCCTTGGAATTTACCCAAATACAACTTCTGAGATTCAAAAAGGTACATGCACCCCTATGTTTATCGCAGCACTTTTTACAATAGCCAAGATATGGAAGTAACCTAAGTGTCCATCAGCAGATGAATGGATAAAGAAGATGTGGTACATATACACAATGGAATACTATTCAGCCATAAGAAAGAAACAAATCCTACCATTTGCAACAACATGGATGGAGCTAGAGGATATTATGCTCAGTGAAATAAGCCAGGCAGAGAAATACAAGTGCCAAATTATTTTCCTCATTTGTGGAGTATAATAATGAAGCAAAACTGAAGGAATAAAATAGCAGCAGACTCAGAGACTGCAAGAAGGAACTAGTGGTTGCCAAAGGGGAGGTGTGTGGGAGGGTGGATGGGAAGGGAGGGAGAAGAGGATTGAGGGGTATTATGTTTAGTACACATGGTAGGGGATCACGGGGAGAACAGTGTAGCACAGAGAAGGGACATAGTGGATCTCTGGCAACTTGCTACACTGATGGACAGTGACTGCTTTGGGGTATGGGTAGGGACGTGATAATATGGGTAAATGTAGTAGTAACCACATTGTTTTTTCATGTGAAACCTTCATAAGAGTGTATATCAATCATACCTTAATAAAAAAAAAAAAAGAAAGTGTATGAAGTGAATGAAATGAATTCAATGAAGAATGCCAAGGGAAAACATTTGTCATTTACGTACTGATTGTAGGTACCACCAAAAGAAGAAAACACTATTGAAAATTGTTTGGAACTTTACTTAAAAACAACAAATGCCCTTTTATACTATTATTTGAAAATAAATGATATTATACTTTCAAAATTAAAAGTATATTTAGGATTACCATAGATTAGTTTATAAAAAATTCCTAGCAAAATGAATATGCCTATTTTTATATATTTTAAGGCTAAGTTGTATTCTCCAAAGGTATCTTTAAAACTGTTTTCATCTTGTAGGACTTTAGTTAGCTGGTGATGTAATAATAATAGCCCTGCCATAGAGGAGGACGTGAATGACATCAACTGGGCAATACCAGAGCCAACAAATGGTTGCTACGAGGACAAATGGGGCCAAGTGGACTGTGCTCAAAAGAATCCAGTTTCCAGTCATTCGGTGGACATTTAAATTTGTTTCTCTTTGCATTGAAAACTAGCAACCACCTAGGCAACTCTCCACCAATTAGAAACAAAGGGTTTCTCCAGTGGTCACACTACAGAACATTCTCGGTGGTTAAGGAAGCCTATTGTTAACCGAGAATGTGTGGCTTAAGTTTACAAAGTCAGAGGGCTGGGTGCTCGTCACAGTCGTTGCTACCACACCTCCTTAACCCCTGACTCCCAGCCCTTCCAGGGGATCTACATGGCCACCTGCCCCTCTTTCCTTACATCATGAGTAAAAATAACTTAATAGGGTTGTCCTTTGAAAGGCAAAGACAGAGCTTCTCACACAGTAGGTCTTCACTAAAGAAGTGTTAATATGGTAGAACTGGATTGGATTCTCAGAATTAGAAAAGGGTTGAAAACATAAAGGAATAAGAAGATCCATACAGACATAAGTTAGTAGTTACCAGGGGCAGGGGTAAGGGAGAATGAGAAGTAATTACTAATGGACACATTGTTTCTTTTTGGGGTGAGTTAAATGTTCTGGTATTAGATGGTGGTGATGGTTGTACAATTCTGTGAACATAGTCCAAATGACTGAATTGTACACTTTAAACAGATGGATTTTAAGGTATGTGAATTATATCTCCATCAATCAATAAATAGTTATTTCACTGGCCAAAAAGAGCAGAGGGAACAGAGTAATTTAGTAACCGGAAAGGCTAGTTCACAGACATTTTGAGCAACAGTTGTTTTATTTTTTTTAACTGAAAACCTGATTTGAGAGGCAGGACTCTGCGTTTTGAGAAGGGTTTTGTGTGAGATCAAAGGAGCTGCATAGTTTATCTTTCTGGCGTAGAGGAGAAGGTTGAAGGCTATTTTTATGACATTTGAAGATTGGATTACGTGAGTGTAAATGCATGCAGGTCAATATTTGACTTCGCATTTGGTGCGGGGGAAACTATTGAAAGATTAAGTGGTTCCTATGAATACTCTGTATTTAAAAAACTCTAGTGTATTTTAAATTTACGTATTCGGACCAGGAGCAATTTAGGACACATTTCTAGGCAAAAGCAGAAGGCAAAGGTCTCGTTAAAGGAAGGACTACCTTAGACATACAGAGATTTGGAGTCCAGCATGAAGGAAATGGAACTTAAAAGGGAAGGAGTTGTAGCTCGTTGCAATAAGATGTCCCCGCCTTTACAGATTTCTGGTCCTCCACCATCCCTTCCTTGAGCGTCCAAACTAGGGAGGTAATAAATTTAAGGCTCCATACTTCTGCCTGAGAGCACAAATGGTCTTTTAAAATGAGTGTCTGAGTTGGTACCCTAATACAGTTTGACTTCTCAGACCAACAAGGCTGTTGCATGAATAGAGGAGGGTCCTGACTCAGACAAAACCTTGCCCACTCCTGGGAAGCAGACAAGGTGAAGATCTAGCAAACCCATTGCATAGGCTTGTATACACAAGTCTAGACTCGCATAGGACTTGTACAGTCTCTGTGTAAGGGCCTGAGCGCTCCCTGGGAGGGAACTCCTCCTAAGGAAGAGAGGGACAGAGTGCTATGGAACAAGCACCTATGCTGCTGGTACGATTGGTCCTCACCCAGCCTTCGTCCGTGCTGGTGCTCGAGCCCCCGGAAAGAATCGGTAATGAGTACAAATGTAAGGAGATGGTACCCCTTAAAATGCTTGTGAGATGGAGGCAGCATTAGCTGAGTGTAACACAAAAAGGGAAAAAGGCTTCTGTTTTCAGCTGAGCTAAGCTAATACCTAGGCCCAACAATTGTACTGCTAAATTGGGCATCTCTAGGCTCTGCCAGTTGGAAGTGGGTGGTTGCTATATATTTCCTCCCCAGATGACCTCACAACTATGTGGTAACAATCACTGTTAGGCTCAGAATAGATTCGGCCACATGTACAAACCTTATTAGCAACTTTGTAAAGGGAAGAGCAAATGGGGTCCTAGATCGCAGTCTTACTGGCAGGTGTTAGACTGCAGGGTCTTCTGGTTCTTGTGCCCCAGTTATGTGAGAGACAGACTCTGAACAGCTTTGCTTCCATGAGAGAAAAGTAATTTCAAATATCCCTTATGTTAATTAACCCTCTAGGGCAGGATTTCTTGAGCATTTTGTACCATAGACCGCTTTGGCTGTCTGGGAAACCTTTGGATCCCTTCTCAGTAAAAAAAGAAGAGAAGCTTCTAAATTGATAAAATATATAGGATTATAAAGGAAACAATGATACTGAAGTACATTTCTCAAAATGTTTTTGTTAATTCGTGTTATAGTAATATATGTGCTTCCTTAGTAACGTTTTAAATAACGAAATCTAGTGGCAAGCCTAGCAATCATTGTGATTTTAAAGTAATGATGAGTAGGAACAGTCTTGGAGATACAGCAACAGCCCTTACACCAGTGAAAACAACTGAGATTTCTTCTGTGGGTGAATCATTGGGACTTTCCTTCTACCATGCTTCGCTGCCTGCTTGCATGATGGAGGAAAAGTTTTCCAGTTTGAGGAGAGTGAAATGAAGATGTGATTTTTTGTCTATCCTAATTGAGAGACTTCCTGAATTCTATCCTTAGCCTCCTGGGAGGTGAATGGGCTCCAGGTGTAAGAGCCCTGCCCCCAATGGATACAGATAACATTTTCCTGATAGGGAGCTTCAAAAGGTAACAAATAGCCCTGGGGGAAGAAAAAGTCCTTGCCATTAATTTACACTGCATTACACTGTCTGCACTGAATCATATTAAAGTAGGTTATAAATCCTTTAATAGCAGACTTTGGGGAGGCAGAGCCATACAAATACCAGGGAGGAGGCGACAGATGCAGAATCCCGGCCAAGATGGGAGGAGTGGGGGCTCTTAGAGAAACAGTAGCATTGTCAACAGGAAGCAGGGCAGGAGTAGTCCTAAGAAACAGTTGGGAAATGGAGATGATGGGCCTGATCAGTAGACAGGGCCAGCATAGGCGAAATGAAACAACAGAAATGGCCAACACTGTTTGGTAATTGACTAGATGTGTTTGTAAGCACTTTGGAAGGTGCCCCTGGGCACCTCTAGAAATTACCTGGGGACATTCCTGTATCACTGGTGGGTAGCTAGAACCAATGAATATTATGTTAGAATATTTCAGGTGGGTTTCCTCTGCAAGTGGCACAAGTTCAAAGCTTGACATTTATAATTTTGCTATTACTCAAGGTTAAAAATCATCAACTTAAATTCAGAATTTATCAGACTTGCTTCAGGACAATGCCCCCAGAAAAGTGGGGTTTTCTTTAAAGCAGAAGAGAGCCTTCCAGCAGAGCACCATTGCATAGCCCATTTGCTAATGCATACGAGATCAGGTGGCACCCATTTAGAAATGTTAAAAATGGCACATTGGCATGTCATTTGTCACCTTCTGCACTTACTCAAATGCAATAGAGGTAGAGTATGAACCTTCTGCACTTATTCAAATGCAATAGAGCTGGCCTTGGTGGGACTGCTGTGGGTGGGAGGACTGATATTCAATCTTGTCTTCAAACTTCCTTTGTTTTTCACTTGTGTCTGACCCACTGTTGATAAATTCTGTGAGTCAGTAACCTGCAAAAGAAAAGTTCTCAGCCTCTGTTTCAGAGAAGACATCTCCATCCAATCATCTGGGGCTGAATAATTCACCTTCCTGGATCACTTTTCTGAATAGCTGTGCTTTGGAAGGGGGCCTGGGCTGGACACCAGGAGACCTGGTGCTATCGCAGCCCTGCTGAGGACTAGTTGTCTGACCTTGGACAAGTCCTTTACTATCTTGGGGCTTCAGTTTCCTCTCTACTAAATCTCTGCAGAATTTTTCCGTTCAAAAATTATTCTATAGCAATATAATGCTTAAAGGAAAGACATTGAGTGGACTTCCAGTATTGTTTTTGATTGTTTTAGTCCAAATACTTTTTAAATACATAAACTTAGGACTAGATATAAACTCCTTATGCAGATGATTTTAGAAATCTGAAACAAGCAGAACAGTGAATCCAATAAAAATGTTAATCTATATAGGTTAAGAAATTTCAGTTACTTTTATTCATTATTAATTGATATTATTAATTTGACGTGATGGATAATACTGCTTGCTGGACCTAAATTGCTGCTCACAACTAGAATATGTTGGCCAGGGCACTGCCTCTCCGCCATGTTGTTTGATAACTCAGTTCTCCCATCATCCTCTCCCTTTGAACTATTGTGAAATTTTCTTCAAGCCATGGTCATTTAGTCTTTACTTTGGAAAAATGCCCTGTTTATATATTATGTCCTCCTTTGCTCTTTTCTCTTGAGCCTGTAATTATTAAATAAAACTACATGGCACCAAATGCCACTGTAGTTGATGGCTGTATTTTCATAAGGGGTCATCTTGATAAGACCCAAAATGTTTCTATTAATATTTTTGTTAGGTTATCATTGCAATAAAAAATATAAGAATTTTTCATTTCTCATAAATTCACGAGTCTCTGGGATCTCAGTTTGAGAGTTGTTGTGTTAGGACTTTACAGTGGCCTTCAGAGAACCTTCTTCCAGTATCTGCAGGCTACCTCCTCAGGAGGATGTAACATATACATAAGCCCCTCAGTTCTAAGTTTTTGGAGATCAGGACATAGAACACAGGTCCAGTACACTTTCAAATGTCATTAGACACAGTGATGCCCAGAAAGAAAAACTTGTGTTCTCTATTACAGAAATCCAATTCCCATTGCCTGCTTTCCAAGAGATATCTAAGTAAGGGAATATGTTGTGGTCCAAAGACCAAAGGGAATCTTATTACAGTGAAGGAAAACAGCCTGAGACTTACACCTTGGACTCTACAGTTGTGTTTCATTCAATTTTACACAGGCTGCTGTCATAGGAAAAGCTCATGAGGCTCAAATCACAGAGAGAAGCTCATGGTGGTCATTCTGAAGTGAGCTGCCAGGAGAGTGGATAACCTTCACAACAGAGTTCAAGTTCTGCAATTTGTAGAGAAGTCTATGGTACACAGAATGCCATTAGCACCCACGAGTTAAAGCTGACTCTAACAGTGCGCCTCATGGTCAGAGCAATGTGAAGCCAGCGCCCTCATGATGAGGCACAGAAAAGTAAACTTGGCATGGAAATTGGTCCTGACACAGAAGCCAACCACTGCACAGGAAGCTCAGAGTCCACTGGTGGCCCAAAAGGGATGTATGTTTATAGAGTGGATCCAGAATGACATTGTCAGGCTCTTTTGGCATTTAGCCACTGTCACAGAGAGGCATAGAATGTTCCTCACCCTGAACTGGTGGAACAGAACTCAAAGAGCCAGGCCATTCAGTGGCCGAGCAACTGCCAGCACCAGAATAACATGGACATTGACAAGGTCTTGCAACTCTCAAGTTTTATGGGCAATGAATACCCAGGAGGCAAAGCATTTTTATAAATATTGGGTTTCATAGTGGTTGCACGTGTAGTCTTTTGAGAAACTGCTGTTTTTCTGCTCTATCATTTTACAACCCCAACAGCAATCAATGTATGAGTGTTTATTCTAAAATTCATATGTAAAGGAAAACAAAACTGAGAACCTAAAACAATTTGAACAAAAGGATAAACTAGGAGCACTTGGAAGTTTTCAGTATACAAGTCCTGAACATGGTGTGTTAGATTTACACCTTTTTTTAAGTGATTTAATTGATTTAAAAGATTTTAAATCATCTTTTGATTTAAATGATTTTAAATGTGTGAATTTGAAATAATAATGCATTTAAAATTTTAGTTTACATGTATTTATTCCTAGTATTTTTCCTTATCAAGAATGGACTTCTTTCTTTAAGGTCTACTTCTTACCTCTTTCCTATCAAAATCCTTGTCCAGGAAGGGGCAGATCAATTATAATTGCAGCAATGGTGAAGAAAAAAAATAAATAAGAAGGAGAAAGAAAGAAAAAGAAAAATCAAGGATAGTTGAAACAAAGCCTGGATTGGAACATTAGAAAAAACCCTTGATTTTTTAAGTTATACTTTATTTTGAGATAATTATAGATTCACATGCACTTAAGAAATTAATAAATTAAACAGTGAGATTCCCCATTCCCATTACCCAGTTTCCCTCAAAGGTAACATCTTAAAAACTATAGTACAATATAAAAACCAGGATATTGACATGGATAGAGTCAAGATACAGCCTCTCTGTCACCACAAGGTCCTTTATGTTGCACTTTCATAACCACACCTACTTCTTTTCCATACCCACCAACTCTCTAAACCCTGGCCAACTCCTCCGTTTTCCATTTCTATCATTTTATCTCTTCAAGAACGTTATATAAATGGAATCCTGCAGGTATAACCTTTGGGAATCGGCTTTTTTCACACAGCTTAACTCCCTGGAAATTTATCCAAGTCGTTGAGTGTATCTATAGTTTGTCCCTTTTTACTGCTGAGTAGAATTCCACAGGATGGATGTACCACCGGTTATTTAACTATTCCTCTACTGAAGTATCTAGGCTGCTTCCAGTTTTTGGTTCTTATGAATAAGTGACTGTCAACATGCCCGTATATATTTTGTTTGTGAATATAAGTTTTCATGACCCTAGTGCTATACCATTTTATAGCCCTCCAACAATGTATGAGTGTTTATTCTAATATGAAAAAGACCAAATACCTAAAACAATTTGAAAAGAAGAGAATAAACTAGGAAGATTTTGTAGTTTTCAGTACACAATCCTAAACATGTTCTATTAGGTTTACACCTAATTATTTTTTTAATGATTGTAAATGATAATCTACTTAGAATTTTAGTTTCCATGTATTTATTGCTAGTATCTAGATAATTACAATTGATTTTTGTATGTTGATTGGCATCCTGTAATCTGGATAAACTAATTAGTTATTAAGAGTTTTTGTTTTGATTTTTCTGATGGATTCCTTGGGTGTTTCTATGTAAATAAACATGTCTCCTGCAAGTTAGGAGTTTTCTTTCTCCCTTCCTTCTCTTCCTTTATTTTTCTTTCTTATTTGTATGCCCTTTATTTCCTTTTCTTGCCTTATTACACTGGGTAGTTTTCTAGCACAAAGCTGTTTAAGAGAGGTGAGAGCAGACATCCTGTCTTATTACTGATCTTAGGGGGAAAGCATTCAGTCTTTCACCAGTAAGTATAATCTAAGCCATAAACTTCTGTGGATGTTCTTTATTCAGTTGAAGAAGTTTCTCAATATTTCTAGTTTTCTGAAAGCTTTTATCATGAATTGGATTTTAAATGCTTTTTCTACTTCTCTTGATACAATTATGTGATTTTTCTTCTTTAGCCTGGTATTAGGTGGACTACTTTAATTGATTTTTAAGGATTGACCCAGTCTTGCACCCCTAGAATAAACCCCACTCGATTTTATTATTCTTTTTAAACATTGCTCAATTCTATTTGCTAATGTGTTAAGAATTTTTGCATCTATATTTATGAAAGATAATGGTCTAAACTTTTCTTTTTGTATGTCTTTGTCTGGTTTAGTATCAGCATAATACTAGCTTCATAAAATGAACTGGGAAGTGTTCCCTCCTCTTCTACTTTCCAGCAGAGATTGCATAGAATTAATGTCAAACTCTAAAGTTTCGGTGGAATTCTTCAGGACTGATATTTCTTTTGGGAAGCGTTCTTAAGTTATGAAAAAATTCAACTTCATAATATCTACAGAGCTATTCAAATTAGCTGTTTTATAAATGGGAACTGTGATAGTTTGTGTAATTTGAGGAATTGGACAAAGTCGTCAAATTTATGTGGGTAGAGTTGTTTGTAATATTCTCTGATTATTCTTTTAGTATGTCTGTAATAATATCCCTTGTTTCACTTCTAATAATGGTAGTTTGTGTCTTATCTCTCTTTTTTCCATAGATTTTAATTTTACTGATCTCTTCAAAGAAACAGCTGTTTCATTGATTTTCTCTATTTTTTTTTCTATTTCAGTTTCATTGGTTTCTGCTCTGATCTTCATTATTTCCTTCCTTCTTGTTTCAGGTTTATTTTGCTCTTCTTTTTCCTGGTTCTTGAGGTGGGAGCTTAGATTATTGACTTGAGACATTTCATCTTTTCTAATGTTTGCATGTAGTGTTATAAATTTCCCTCTCCCCACTGCATTAGCTGTGTCCCACAATTTTTGATTTGTATTTTTATTCAATCCAATGTATTTTTAAATTTTCCTTGAGAATTACTCTTTTACCTATGGATTATTTAGAAGTGTGTTAATTTCCAAGTGTCTGGAAACTCTTATTAATTTCTAGTTTGATTCCATTGTTGAAGAATACACTCTCTGTTGTTTCAATTCCTTTAAGTTTGTGGAGGTTTTTTTTTATAGGTAAGGATGTGATTTATTTTGGAATAAGTATTGTGTGCATGTGAAAAGAATGTGTATTCTGATGTTGTCCTGGAGTTTTCTATAAATGTCAACTAAATCTTCTTGGTTGAGGGTGGTGAATACGTTGAAGCTTTTGCTGATTTTCTGTCTAGTTTTATGAATTACTGACAAAAAGGTATTAAAATTTCCAACAATTATGGATTTGTCTTTCTCATTTTAGTTATATAAATTTTCCCTCATATATTTTGCATCTCTGTTGTCTGATGCATATACATTTAGAATTAATAATCTTCTGAATTAACCCTATTATTATGTAATGACCCTCTCTGTTCTAGTAATTTTCTTTGCTCTCAAGTCCCTGGGATTATTTATTTTTAGATCTTCCTTCTTATCTAATATATGCACTCAATGCTATAAATTTCCTTCTAGACACTGCTATTGATACCTCCCCCAAATTTTGATGAGCTGTATTTCATTTTATTTCGTTCAAGATGCTTTAAAATTTCTCTTGAGACTTCTTCTTTGACCCATGTGTTATTTAGAAATCTGTTGTTTCATCTTCAGATATTGGGAATTTTCCAGTTATCCTTCTGTTATTGATTTCTAACCTAATTCCACTGTGGTCTGAGACTATAGTTTGTATGATTCCTATTCTTTTATATTTGTTAAGGCATGTTTTATGGTCTATCTGAGTATATTTCAGGTGAGCTTAAGAAGAATGTATATTCTGTTGCTGTTGGATGAAGTATTCTATAAATGCCAATTAGATCCAGTTGATTGATATTGTTGTTCAGTTCAGCTCTATCCTTAGTGATTTTCTGCCTGCTGGATCTGTCAATTACTGATAAAGAGTGTTGAAATCTCCGTTTATACTAGTGAATCTGCCTATTTTTCCTTTCAGTTTTTGCCTCACATATTTGATGTTAGGTGCATACACAAGGATTGTTGTGTCTTGGAGAACTGACCCTTTTTGTCATTATATAATGCCCCTTTTTATCCCTGATAATTTCCCCTTCACTAACGTCTGCTTTGCCTGAAATTAATATGACTACTCCAGGGTTACAGGTTGAATTGTGTCCCCCAAAAGGAGGTTCAAGTCCTAATCCTCAGTACCTCATACATGACAATAAGAATGCGACCTTATTTAGAAATAGGATTGTTGCAGATGTAATTAGTTAAGTTAAAATGAAGGTCATACTGGAATAGGGTGGAACTGCGATCCAACATAACGATGTCCTTATATAGAGTGGGGAAGTTTGGAGACAGACACACACCAGGAGAGCACCATATGAAGATCGGAGTCATGCTGCCACAAGCCAAACCTACCGAAAGAAAGAGCGAGACCAGGGGCAGATTCTTTCCAGCACCTTCAGCGGAAGTACGGCCCTGCTGACAGCTTCATCTTGGACTGCTGGCCTCCAGACCTGTAAGAAAATATATTCCTATTGTCTATTCCACCTACTTTATGGTATTTTGTTACAGAAGCCCTAGCAAACTAATCATCCAGGTTTCTTTTGATGAGTGTTAGCATGGTTATCTTAAGGCTTAAGCCTGCCATTTATTCTTTGTTTTCCGGGTTTTTCCCCCCATGTTTTTAATTTTTCTGTTTTCTTGTATGCCCAACTTCTTTGGGTTATTTGTGTATTTTTTTCGAATTCTGTTTTAATTTCTGTTAGTATTTCTGAGCGTATCTCTTTTTTATAGTTTTTTTAGTGGTTGCTCTAGGTATTATATTACATATACATAAATTATCACAGCATCCTACCCTTATTTTACCAGTTGAGTGAAGCAAAAAAAAATTATTTTCCTTTAGAGACCTTTACCCTTTCCCACTAATAATATAATTTTCTTAAATATTTCCTCTATATTCATTTAGAATCACATTAGGTAGTATCAAAATATTTGCTTCCATCATCATACATAATTTTGGAAAATCAAGAATAGAAGGAAAATATATTGCATTTTTGCTGTGTTCTCTCTTCCTTCTTTTCCAAGGTTCCTTTTTTTTTTTTTTTTTATCATTTCTGTTTAGAGAACTTCCTTTATTCATTATTTTAGGTTAGGTCTGCTGGCAATAAGTTCTTTCCTTTCCTTACATCTGAAAACTTCTTGATTTTTTCATTTTTTAAAAATATTTTCACCATATGTAGGATTCTGAGTTAGCAGTTCTTTTTTCGGTGCTTGAAAAATATTGTGCACTTCCTTCTAGTCTCCATGGTTTCTGATGAGAAATCTTTTGTCATTCAGATTGTTGTTTCCCCCATAGATAAGATGTTTCTTTAGGCTGCTTTCAAGATTTTTTTTATCTTTCTCTTTCATTTTCAGACTTTGATTATACAGTAATGTGCCTTGGTGTAGATTTCTTTGTGTTAATTTTATTTGGGGTTTCTAAACCTCTTCAATCTGAAGTTTTATATCTCTGGACAAATTTGGGGACTTTTTCAGCCATTATTTCTTCCAGGACTTCTTTTTAGCCCTGTCTTCTTTTTCCTTTCATTCTGGGAATCCAATGAGATAAGTGTTAAATTTTTTATTATAGTCCCACCAGTTCCAGAGGCTCTGTTGATTTTGTTCAGCCTTTTTCTCTTGTGTTGTTCAGACTGAGTAATTCCTATTGTTCCATCTTCAAGTTCACATGTTCTTTTCATACATTTTGCTGTCAGGCCTATCTATTACATTTTTGGTTATTGTACTTTTCAGCTGTGAAATTTCTATTTGGCTCTTCTTTATATCTTCCATTTATTAGCTGAAACTATCTATTTCTCTGCTGAGAATTTCTACTTTTCCATTTGTTTTGAGCATGTTCATTATTGCTCATTGAAGTATTTTTATCATGGCTGCTTTAAAAGATTTTTTATCAGATAACTCTACCATCTCTGTCATCTTGGTATTGGCATCTATTGTTTTTTTCATTCAGTTTGAGATCTTTCTAGTTCCTGAAATGATGAGTGATGTTTTATTGAATGCTAGAGATTTTAGATATTATGTTATGTTCCTTGAATCTTATCTAAACCTGTTTTAGTTGGCTTCTTTTGACATCACTCCAACAGAAGTGAGGTTGCCTCCTTTTTACTTGCAGGTGAGAGTAGAGTCCAGGTTCCCCACAAATTAAAAAAATTTGTCTTTCATGAAGAACTGTTACCAGCTAAGAGCCCTTTTTCCTTTGGTCTTTAAGAAATACGTTCTCACTATGTGCTCCTTTCAAATGTTGAATATGAAGCATCATTTCTTCAACTGTCAATACCTGTGAAATAAGAAATTAAAAATAATATGCATGTATACACACACACACACACATGCGCGCACATACACACACACACACACACACACACACACGGTTACATGAATTTTGCTTGCTTGGTGAAAACAGCAAGGTTAGGGAGTACTCAATGCCCTGGATTTCACTAGTAGAGACCCATTCCCAACCCATCACCAAATAATTACAAGCCCTTGCCTTCTCAACTTCTCATTTCAGGACCTAGTTAGTTTCTCTCATGCCAGTTCTCTTTTTAAATGTGCCAGCCAAGCCCTCACATTCCTAAAATGCTTTTTGTTTCTTCTTTAGGCTTCTTGGTACACTCTTCATTAAAAAAACAAACATCCGAGATTGCAAACATTTCAAACATTTGAAATCCCTTCAAACAAACATTCATTCAAACAAACACTCTGCACACTAGGTTCAGTGCAAACACCTGGAGACGCAGAGGATAGGGCTCCCCACCCAGCATGCTGGAACCTGCTGTGGGGATTTTCCCATGTCTCACCCTACCTGAGGCTTGCTGAAGAGAAGGCAGGCGGGGGCACTACAGTAAAAGCCCAAACTGAGGATCAAGAGTCTAGACCAGGATCATCAGTATTTCTGAAAGGGGGATCTATTTGCTGCATTGCAGCTGAATTTCTTCTCTCTGGAAGCCACAGCCAACCCATCCCAGAAGGAGGAGACCCTGCCTGGCTGAATCACAGGGAAGCCAGTCTCCCCTAAGGGACCTAGTGGTGGGTGTCCTCACCACAAATGGCACTTTTGGATTTCTTTTTTTTTAATTCTTACCCATTTTTAAATATCTATGCCAGAGAGCAGAAATGCCTGCCATTTTGGACTCACCGACAATTGACCTGGCTTTCTGTCTGATCATTCTCTCTTCGTGTTCTAGTTACTATTTCTCCCCTTTAGGGGCTGGATGTTTAGATGCAGGGACTTATTTTGAGATCCAGGGTTATCTAGGGACAGAAAAGAGCATATGCAGGGCCACAAGAATGGCCCTGTGCTGGGAGACTTAGAGTACCATGAGGGGCTGTGGCAGTCACACCCTCCAAGCCATTTGGTTTACCAGCCTTGGTGAGCTGGGACACACAGAGCAAGACCCCAGAGCCATGCCATTTTACACCGCAAATGGAAAAACTATACAGATGGAAAATAGTGGTTGTCAAAGGACAGAGGTGGGTGGAGGCTGGGTGCAACTGCAAATGGAGAGCACGGTAAGTTCTTTGTGATGATGAAACAGTTCTACATCTTGATTGTGATGGTAGTTACACAAATCTATATAGGGGACCAAACTGCACAGAACTATAAGCACATGTGTGTGTATACACACATACAACTGAGTGCATGTAAAAGCTGATGAAATCTAGTTAACAGCACTGTACTGATGTTGACATCCTGGTTTTATATTGCATTTCAGCTAAATAAGATGTTGCCACTGAGGGAAACTTCGCATGATGAAGAGGTCACATCACTCTTCATGTATTATTTTTGTAACTTCTGTAAACACTATTAGTTCAAAACAAAAAGAATTTTTTAAAATATGAATGCAGAGGCACGCAGCAGTACAGATCAATCTTAGTGATAATATTTCAGTGAAGAAAGTAAATCACAATTATTTTATTGTTTTTATAAAAATAAAACAAAAGTAAATGATTGACAGAAATGAACTAAAAGAAAATAAAAAAGAAAAACAAAGAGAAAATAAATACAGAATTGAATATAATGGTCAAAGAGGCAGTCAGGGGGGTGGATTGTAAGGTGTACCATTTTACAAACATCTCTACTAGTAAAGAGACTGACGGCTGCAGGGTTATTTTTACGCCTTCACATTCAAAGCTAAGCATCCATTTCTGAAGGGCGGGGGTCCCAGAGCATCTCACCTGGACTCCTGTGGCCATGTCCACTGTGCAGAGGACTTTTCCCACAACAAGACTTCAGCTGACAAAATTCTTTGTTTTCTCTGCCTGAAAACACAACAGACCCAATGTCAAGGTTTCCTTATGGTTTTCAGACCTTTCAGATTAATGTTTTTTCATAATAAGTGTATTATTAGTTTTAAAATTAAAAATCAGAATAAAAGCAATTTTTAAATTAAAAACAATCCCATCACCCTACTGACACAGCCTAAATGTTTTCATCCTTGTTGAATCTGACCACAATTGAAGCCTTCACAGACTATTCTGACACAGTAAAGTCGGCTACACCAGCTTGGAGGCCAGGCCCCAGGCAGACTCCCGCCTGGCCTCACGTGGCCCTAACCAAGTTTGTTCCTCCCTCCCTGGAGCACGATGCTCCCACGAGTCTGGGTTCTGCTGTGCGACAGCAGCGCACACCTGGCTCCAGAACAGGTGGCCACCTTAATATGAAGACGGGATTTGGAAAGTCTGGGAACACTTTGGATATAGGAAAAGCAATATTCTTTCCTTTCCTTTCTAACCACAGACCATCTCAGTGCCATGATCATTTAAAAAACATGACGTCCGGCTGCCCTTCGTTGCCCTCTTCTCTCACCGTCCGCAACAGCCACAAATCCCAAAGTTCTGTGAGCATACTCTTCTCCACCAGAGAAATGAGACCGGGCAAAACATTGTCACTGTTCTATTTTTAAAATCCAGAGGCAGGTGGCATTTCCTTAAGAGGTGGTGGGCTCCTAAGTATACAAATTGCAATTATCCATTTGTTGGAATCAATGCTTATCTCCTTATTCACCATTCTCTTCTGAGACCCAGCCAACAAAGCTAGTGCCTGTTGCCCATGTGCGTGCGTGCACGTGTGCATGTAAACTGACCCACCAGCGGTGGGATGATAACCACCCTTCCTGGATGACTCTGTTTCCACCCTGGCTTAAGCTTGCTCCCAAAACACACTGTTTTCCCCTCCCATAGACTTCTGAAGTGTTTTCTCAAGCATTGATTTTATCAAACAGTGGACTGTCAAGATTTATGACTGTTACTGTGGCTCCAACCCAATGCATCTTGTATTGATTATTTCCTAAAATATCTCCAAGCCTGAGCATGAGCCATTGCATGGCTCCAGCTTTTACACTGGAGCTAGTTACCAGCAAATAATAAAAAACAACTGTAGCAGACATTTGTGGACTTTTTTGGAGGGCCCCATGTCCTCTGTACTGCAGATCCTCTCAACAACCCTCCATGAGAGGCTAAATAGGACAGGTTATAACTCAGGGAAAAGTCTAGGTTCAGGGAGGTCCAATCAGGGCCATCTTTAAGTGTAGAGCAAAGGCAGAAATCACATATTCAGATCCCACATATAGAGGTCTCACCCCCACCCCTTGCTGCCCTTCATTGTAATTCTAGAGGAAGCCCCAGGACTCTGGACAGCCCAGCCTTTATCACTGGGTCCACCCCTATTTTGTACCACCAGCCTTGTCCCCAGAGAGCACCTGACATCAATGTCCTGGTACCCAAGTGACATTCCTGAAAATAACCCCACCCCACATCATCACAACAACCCTTCCTCACTGTCAGTCATCAGCTCTGGTGTAGGCACACCTAAACCACCAGAAGTCAGTCCCTCAGAATCTCCAACTGCTCTTAGTTTTTGTCATAGTTCATTTTCTCCATTTACACTCTTGAGGTAGGAGTATGACTTTATCATTAGTGATATCCAACTGTGGTCATTTTTACTCACCAGTTTGAAGTAAATCACAATCATGTTTGCTAAAGACTCAACCTCAAATTTGGCAATCTTGGAGCATTATAAATTGCCCATGATTATTTTCCTTCCCCAGTGTCTGCACAAGACATTGATCTTGGCTACTGGATCCAACAGGCAATGCCAACAAGAGTTAGCCATTAACCCTCTGATGATGATTTAAGCATTCATTCAGACTGGTCCATGTTGAGGATTCAAGCAAATGTTCCAGAACCAAGACTAGGCTTAGTTTAAATGACTGCCTCACTATCACATATTTTTAACATCTTCTCCACACATTAATTCTCTTTTTTCTTCCATTCTTTCACTTCTGATCCATTCGTTGTTCTTAATCTAAGAATGTGTAATATTGACAAGGTTCCCTCTCATTCCATTGGCAACATAATGAATTGTCTATACTGATAATGATCAGTCAGTAATCAATGTGTTTTTGGCATACATTTTTACAGTATTTCTAGGGTATCAATAGGTGCCATCTTTTAGACTTGGTATATTTAAACCAAACTCAATTCCCATATCAGACAGTTGGTTTGTAGTCGCTTTACATGATAATGGTCCCATAAATGTGTGGAGAGTATATCCAGCCTTGCATTTGGTCCTAAACTACACTCCCTGCTATTCATATCTCTGCTTGATAAATTCAATCTCAAACAGAAGGAAGGTAGTTTTCCCTAAAATAGCCCCCATTTCTTTGTGGAGCACTTAATACATCAGACCTTTGTGATGTAGTATTCTGTTACAGAACCAAATTCTATTTGATTTTTGGTTTCATAAGCCCAGAGAGTCTCTAAAAAGCCTATCTTCTTCAACTAAACTCAACTTGATTCAGCACTTCTGAAGTGTCTATAATCTGAGCTGTCTTCCCTCTTATATTAAAAGACCACTCCCCTGGCATCCCTTTGGCAGCCCCAATTAGGTGCCCAGCCAAGGGAACTGGGCAGAAAGAGGTCCCAGATCATACTTTCCTAGTATTAGTCCTCAAACTGCTCTTCTGTCTTCTGGTTTCAATTTTCTATTTTAATTATGTCTTCTCAGTCTTACTGAATACATGCCCTCTGTTATTAATAGCCTCAAATTATTTCGGAAAGAGGAGTCAGAGTGAAATGTACAAATAAAATTAACAAACGGGCTTTGAGGATTCAGCCATCTGAGGCCTGCTCTCAATGAGACTCTTGCCAGTGGGCCAACCAGTCCTGACCCTCCCTCCAAAAGAGAACCCAAGTCTGACCACTTCTTACATCTCGCACAACCATCGTGTGCCTGGACTAGCGCAACAGCCTCTCAGCTGGCCTCCCTGCTTCCACTCTGTCCCAACATCAGACATTATCTTTATTATTATTATTATTAAACCTTACATACAGTGAAATGCACAGAGCTTAAATGCATGAGCCTGGTCAATTACCTATCTGTGAAAACATCATGCCAATTAAGGTTATAGAATGTTCCCATTCCCCGCAGAAAATGCCCTCCTGACCCCTTTCAAGGAGTCCTCCCCCCCCCAGAAGAAACCACATTCTCTTTTCCTCACCATCCATTAGCTTCGCTTTGCCTCTTCGTGAACTTGCATAAATGGAATCGTACAGTACATTCTCTTCTGTGTCCGCCTTCTTTCATGCAAATAAGGTATCCATGTCATTTTATATATGAGTGCTTCATTATTTTTTATGACTGACTAGTTTTCCATCTACAAATATTCCACAATTTGTCCAGTCTCTTGCTGATGAACATTTGTGTTGTTTCCAGTTTGGGTTAATTATGAATATACCTGATCCAAGCATTCACATACAAGTCTTCTTGGGGACGTGTTTCCATTTCTCTTTTGTAATCCCCAGGAATGCAATTGCTGGGTTGAAGGTAGGTTTATGTTTAATATTATAAGGAACTGACAATTTGTCAAAATGGTTGGGCCCCTCCTGCCAACAATATATGAGAGTTCCAGTTTCTCCACATCCTTGTCAGTATTGTCAGTCTTTTCCATTTTTAGCTATTTTGGGATGTAATGTCATCTCATGGTTTTAATATAAATTTCTCAGATGACTGAAGATGCTGAGCACATTTTTATATGCTAATTTGCCATTTGTATACTTTTAAAGTATCTATTTAAGTTTTTTGCCTATTTTTTAAATTGGGTTGTCTTTTTGCCATTGAGCCGTAGGAATTCTGAATATATTCTGGATACAAATCCTTTGAACCCAGACAAACATTTTTCCAGATGTATGCACTGGAGATATTTTTCCTACTTTGTGGATTTTCCTCTTATTCTCTCAATTACATCTTTCTATGAAAAACAGTGTTTAATTTTGATAAAGACCAATTTGTCATTATTTTGTTTTACAAATTTATTGTTTGGGGGGGAGCCCTAAGAAAACTCTACCTATCCTCAAGTCAAAAGGACATTTTCCTGTAACTTTAGAATTTGTAACTAAACTTTGTAACTTTAGAATTTGTGTTTAAATGTATGTCTAAAATTATGCCTGTGTGAATGCATATAGAAAAATGGTTAACTTTTTTCTAAACCAAGTTTAACTAGTTGTTCTAGCTCCATTTACTGAAAAAACCTTTCTTTCCCATTGAATTGCCTTGCAGCATTGTCAAAAACCAACTGATCATACGTGATTTGATTTCAGGACTCCATCGTGTCGAATTGACCTGTTTGTCCTTATGCCAGACCCACATAATCTCAAGGAGCTTTCTGCTAAGTCTTGAAATCTAGTAGTGAGAGTTCTCCAAATCTGTCCTTTTTCAGAACTGCTTTCACCATTCTAGGTCTATTCCATTTCCATATATGTTTTTTAAATTAGCTTGTAAGTTTTGATTAAGGCACTATAATATTTTTAAAATATGCATCATGCTAGGCTTCCCTCCTTCCCCTTCCTTCCACCCTCTACCCATGAGTGTGAAAACTCTCCAGTGATTCCAGTTACCTTTGCAATAAGATCGAAATTTCTCACTTGGCCTCCACATCTGACCCTTCTTATTCTCTTCAGGTCCCTTATTCTCTGCTGATCCCTCCAGGGGTCCACGCAGTAGGGTGCCTGAGCAGAGTGCTGGGAGAATTCCGTAACAAAGGCTCTTTGTACCACTGTGCTTCTATTCCCCTCAGGGAAGCCCAAACAGGAAGGATGGCTCTGTCTGAGAACATTTTTCTCCTTTACTGTAGTATTCTGACAGTTTAGGATTTTCCAAATGCTTGCCTTAAATTTAATACCTATTCTCTTGGCACCACATACTGCCTAGCAAATTCCTAGTCGCTTTGGAAATTCTTCTGAGTATTAGTGTGCTCACATAATTTATCATTATTGACAGCAAGTAATGATGAATATAACGTACTGATGTTACTAGCTTGATGTATAGCTTACTTTTATAGTAATGGGAAGTGAATTTTTTTACATTAATTTTAAGGGAAAATAGTGGTTGACCTTGTATCCTGAAACTTTGCTGAATTTATTAGTTCTAATATTTTGTGTGTGTGTGTGTGTGTGAAATCTTTAGGGTTTACTACATATAGGATCATGCCATCTGTGAACAGAGGTAGTTTTTACTTCTTTTTTTACAACTTACCATGCTTGATTTTTAGCCACAGCATCTACAGCCATCTGACATACTATAAAGTTACTTATTTATTAGTTTATTGTCTGATTCCTCCCAGACAAAAATGCACACTCCATAAAGACAGGTATTTTTTGCCTGCTTTGTTCACTGCCTCTTGAACAATGCCTGGTTTTATTGAACACCTACTATATTATACTATAGTAGGTGTTCAATAAAAAGTTGTAAAATGTATCAATCCCCTTACCTGGCATACAGAAGGGACTTAGCAAATTATTAGCAAGTAATAATTATTATTTTTAAAATAGTATTTCATTGCAAGAATAATAATTAAGCCTTAAAATGAGAAGCTGTCGCCATGCAGAATGGTTTATAGTGCAATAAATAAACAAAACCAAGATTCCAGCTACACTGGAGTCCCTGGGTAGGTCCTGACTCACTCTCTGGCACACCCTTTCAAGTAATCCATGTAGCCATTACAGATGACGACTCAGTTCAGATGCCAATCTGCGCAGAGGAACTTCTGTGAACAGGCCACCCTGGCCTGTCATCTCTGCTCAAATCCTTCACGCACCTCGTGGGGCCAGGGCTGGCCTGGCCAGAGTGTTGGCCAAGTGACCAGAGTGCTGGCCAAGTGGCCAGAGTCCAAGTTGTGGAGTTGGAGCTGGGACAGGGACTCCTGCCAAAGGCAGCATGCAAGACAGAGCCAGGGGCAGCCTGTCACAGCCCACTAGGAAGAGCCTGGGTTCCAAGAAAAACAGAAGCCAGAGCACCAAGGGTAGAGCCAAGGCCAGGGTGTGGGAGCCAAGAGCTGAAAGTAGGTCAGGAACCAGTACTGGGACGGGGCAGGGGAGGTGTGCCTGGTCATGCTCTGCAGGACCACTCGGGACTGGCACTGTGTTTGTGGGCCTGGGCAGGATGGGCTGGCGTAAAGGGCCAGTGGCAGGGGAGACTTCCTCAGCCTCTTGGCATATTCCCTGCTCAGCTCCTTTTCTGCAAACCAAACTGAATCAACGTCTTTGCTTCCTGGGAAAGGCTGCTCCTTTTCTCATGGGTTAATTAGCATTGCAACCCATTCCCCATTTGCTGATGCCCTCCAAGGTGAGCTGACCTTAGAGTTTTATTCCATTTTAGATTTGATCACCTACCTGGTATTCTTTAAACATAAAAACATTTAAAAACCATACCAAACTGAGACTATCTAAAATCCCAATCAAAATAATAGAGAGTGATAACAAATATAAAGCCCCCCACCTCCTTCCAATTCCCCTCCAAGCTGATGTGAAATTGGGTTTCCTGAGAAAACTGGATGATTTAAGTCAGTGGTTCTCAAAATTTATGGTCTCTGAACCCCTTTAGATTCTCAAAAATTACCGACATTACCAAAGACCTTTTGCTTATGCAGATTCTACCTATCATTTTACCGTAACAGTAATTAAAACTGAGATGTTTTAAAATAATTATTCATTTAAAAAGTAACAATGATAATCCCATTACATGTTAATATAAATAACATAATTCTTACAAAAAAACCATAATTTCCAAACCAAAAAGCAATCAGTGAGAAGAATGGCATTGCCCTGCACTGTTACAGATTGTTTGAGCATCTGACTTAATAAAAGACAGCCGGATGCTCCTCTCTGCTTCCGCACTCCATCAGTCACCATGGGGTTGTTTGGGTTGAAGTTTAATGAAAATCTGGTGTCATGCACTCAGGTAGTTGGACATCTACTCTTCAAACAGTACCTGAAAGTGTCTTGGGCACCCCCAGAGGTCCTCAGACCATACTTGGAAAACCACTGGTTTAGAAAATGATGAGGCTCCCATGCACATGGCCTGTTCATGCCCTGAGGCTGAGGGTGAGGAGAGCTCAGGATGGGAAAGAAGACAGGGCAGGGAGCTATCCTGGAGCGGGTGCTTCATTGTCCTCCCATCTGTCCCCACGCCTCACCACGTTTGGCCAGGAGCAGCCTGACCCCACCTGGCTCCCTCCTCCCAGGGGGAGCAAATGCTGAGATGGAGCATTCCTACGAGTCGTCCCTGAACCATGACTGGCATAGACCAAATGCTGAAGGGGAACAATTTGGGGGAGGCAGCATGGGGGACCTGGAAAGGGCAGCGCAGCAGTACTCAAGTGAGGATGCACAGATCACCTGAGATTTAAATGCTCCTCTGACCAGGCTGAGAAAGGCCCAAACAGCAGGATTAGGGAAGTCCCCCAGGAGTGCAGCCAGGCACCAGAACCACGAGACTGAAGTGGGCTCAGGAAGCAGATCACCTGGGTTTGAATCCATGTTCCACCAGTTATATGTATAACTCACTACCTAACTACTCAGCTTCCATTTACCCTTCTGTAAAATGGGAATATCATGCTAGCTATTGTGACTATGAGGTAAGAGCATCCATATGTTCTTAGCACTGTGACTGACATAAAGTTAGTAAGTTTTGAGCTGCTCTTATTGGCTATGGTGATCTGGGTGCAGGTCATCAGCCTCTGCCAGCTTCCAGGGGCCAGCGACTCAGAGGAAGCGGCCACACACATAGGACAAGGCACCCGAGGGCCGGCCACAGCTGCAGTCCTAGCACTGCTCGGAGTAGATGTCCCACATGCTTCCTCTCTCGTCAGGAAATACAGGTTGTCGATGACTTCCCCTGTCCAGGATCCAGCCCCGCAGGAATCCACGCAATGCCAGCAGCTGGCTGATGCACAAATGTGATGTCACTGGAAACAGGTGGAGGAGTCGACCAGGTGCACTGATGGTGCTCACACTGTGTGCACATGTGTGTGTGCGCACACTTTGTAGTCAACTCAGATACTCTTGTTTCCTTTTAAAATTATTAGAACATTTCAAATCTAATGCAGATGGCAGAAGGGAAACATAAGAGTGGAAATATTTTAATGGCTTATTCTTGGCGTGTGGACTGTCCATAGAGACCCAGAACAAATGGGGCTCATTCCTCACTTGTCCTCGAGAACATCATCATTACTCCATACACACTGTGTTGTGCCTGGGAGCCCAGCAGATCACCCACAGAAGTTAACAGCAACACGAAACGGGGCAGGGAAAGCCGGAGGGACCTGGAACACTCTGAACAGGCAGTGTAGCCATGACTCCATGTTTCACTAAGAGGCACAATGAATCATGTAATACTTCATTCCTGGACATGGGTGCTCCCCCAGTGTTTGCAGGGTGGAATCTGAGAGCCTTCAAACACTCTCAGTGCTGCTGAGTTTCAGGACATCCGCCCGACACGGTGAGTCTGATGACCGGGCAGCTGGCTGGCCTTCCGGCTCCGTAGCTTTTTTGAATTCACACAGAGAAATGCCAAACAGGCACTTAATTAAGTGCCATAACTAACAGAAATGAACTGGAGGGGCCATCTAGGGCCAATCCTGTGCCTCCTGGAGGAATTATATCTAATCATCCAGGACAGAGTCCCTGGATGGCCTAAGACCACGAAGGGAACCAGCCTGCCCGCACACATGCTGAAGGCTCAGCCCACCTCCTCCCGCTCCCTCCCCGTGACCCGTCACAGATGTTGCTCCCTAAGTTGCTTGCATATCTAGTCCCATCTTGTGGTCTGCTCCTCAACAAACCTGACCTTGCTTTGATAAATTACTAAAACTTAATTTATACAAAGTTACACTTTAAATAAATTATATTTTTAAATAAAGGTAATAAACACTCAAAGCTCATCACTCCCTAGTTATTTTATGATTATAAGCTCTTCAGGCAGAAGTACTGTAAGGATAATAAAGGACTTCCAATTCTGCCAAGATGTAGTATCCCCATTCCTCCCAGATCCTCCTTCTACAAACTAACAAACCCTGGACATCACATAATAAGCAGGCACAGGAAGACTCTGAAAGGTGCAAAAAAGAAGTCAGACTATCTGAGGGAACTCAGGACCTGAGGAATGACATGGCAGCAAATTCTCTGGGTTTCCTTATTGCCTCCCATCTATGCCAGACAAGACACTGTAGAATCTTCCAACCCAGAATCTCCAGCAAGCACAGACAAAAAATACTCTAAGAAAAGTTTTCCCTAGTTGAAGAGTGCCAAAAATGCCTGGAGTTGCTGGGCAAACAATAGACCATCTTTGGGAGTGTAGGTGAGGAGCTGACCACCAAGCAAGTGGCAGCAAGGGTATGCAGTGTGATTCCAGGCATCAGTGGGGCCTCAGGAGGCTTTCCCCACAAGTGGGCGACTGGGGAGCTTGCAAAGATGTGGGCTTGGCTGCAGGTTTGCTTCAGCCTGATTCAATGGGAAGCCCTGGCGTATAAACACACCTCGGAGTCGTGCACTCTATCAGTCCATCATTCCCAAGGAGCAAGCAGAACCTCCCGTGTTTCCCCAAAAGGGAACTTCCATGGGTCTAGGATGATTCCATGGAGGTTCAGCTGTGAGCTGGTACCAGTCAACATGACAGCAGCCGAGAAGTGGGCCAGGCCTGGTCAAGTGATGGGGAGGGGTATTAACATCAACAGCTATAGCAGCTGACCAGGTAAGTTAGAAACCCACAACAGCAACAAATTAAATAAGGAAAAGATAACAAAGAAAAGAAAAGCAGAAAAGCAATCAGAGAACAGAAAAAGTGTAATCAATGAATCCAAATGCTGGCTCTTTGAAAACAACCATCACAAGAGATTATTCTTAAACATTATTCTGGAGGAGTTAACCAATGCGAATAGGCTAGAGAAAGAAATTAGAGAAACCAAAATTAGAAAGAAATATGTAGAACTATTACTATGTACAGATTATACTGATGACCCCCATGCTTGACCTCTCCTTGATCCCTGCCCTTTGACACTGCAGTTCACATAAAGAAGCAAAGTCTATTTCCCTACCTCTTGAATCTGGGCTTGGCCATATGACTTGCCTGGGCCATTAAGACATTGGTAGACTTGAGGGAAAAAATAAAGGCTTGAAAAGGTCCCTGTGCATTCTCCTTCCTCTTGCTCCTCTACAACCCCATGGGAACATGATAGAGCTGATTTAAGAACATGCCCAGTCTAGTCTGCTGGGGTAGTAAAAATGAGAACAGCACAGCTCCTCTCAGCCAATGCCATCCTAAGCCAGCCTACCTCCAGGCAGCCCCAAACTATGTGCAAGAGCCCAGTCAAGACCAGAAGAACGGACAAACTCATGATCAATACTAAACGTTCAGTGCTCTGAACTACTAAATGTGGCATAAGAGCTAACAGATACAATATGACTGTATCCCTGGACGACCCCAAAACAACCAACTAGAAGTACTACACAATAAGAGTTGGAGGCTACACAATTGAGAAAGTCAACAGATTTCATATAGATACATAAACAATCAGAGAACACATGAGAGTAAAGATCTTCCTGGCAAAAGCATTAAAATAAAAGAAAAATATATGGAAGAATAAATTTTTAAAATGTGCAGAAAGTATACAAAGAAAATGTTAAATCACTCCTGAAGAGAAGACAAGTAATGACTCTATATATTCTTATTACGCTGATGGATAGGAATTGACGTGGGGTGGGGGAGGACTTGATAATATGGGTGAGTGTTGAAACCACAATATTACTCATGTGAAACCTTCATAAGATTGTATATCAATGCACAATGAGATATCACCTCACACCAGTAAGGATCACCACCATCCAAAAGACAAACAACAACAAAGGTTGGAGAGGTTGTGGAGAAAGGGGAACCCTCCTACACTGCTGGTGGGAATGTAAATTAGTTCAACCATTGTGGAAAGCAGTATGGAGGTTCCTCAAAAAGCTCAAAATAGAAATACCATTTGACCCAGAAATTCCACTAATAGGAATTTACCCTAAGAATGCAGCAGATCAATTTGAAAAAGACATACATACCCCTTTGTTTATCACAGCACTATTCACAATAGCCAAGAAATGGAAGCAACCTAAGTGTCCATCAGTAGATGAATGGATAAAGAAGATGTGGTACATATATACACATGGAAGAAAACAAATCCTACCATTTGCAACAACATGGATGGAGCTAGAGGGTATTATGCTCAGAAATAAGCCAGGTGGAGAAAGACAAGTATCAAATAATTTCACTCATCTGTGGAGTATAACAACAAAGAAAAAATTGAAGGAACAAAACAACAGCAGACTCACGGAACCCAAGAATGGACTAACAGTTACCAAAGGGAAAGGGACTGGAGAGGATGGGTGTTACGGGAGGGATAAGGGGGAAAAAAAAGGAGGCATTACTATTAGCAGACATAATGTAGGGGAGGCGGGCACGGGGAGAGCTGTACAACACAGAGAGGACAAGTAGTCCCTCTATAGCATCTTAGTATGGTGATGGACAGTGACTGTAACGGGGTATGTGGGGGGAACTTGGTGATGGTGGGAGTCTAGTAAACATAATGTTCCTCATGTAACTGTAGATTAATGATACCAAAATTAAAAAGAAATAAATTATAAATAACAGGGCATAAAAGTATGAATAATTGTCAGGAAAAAAGACAGTTCTTCAATAAGTAAGAGACACTCAACCCCACTTATAAGAGAAATGCAAATTAAAACAATACTCTAATCTAATCTTTTGTAAAGACAAAGATAAAAAACTGTAACAGTGTGGATACAGGAGTGGGGACACAGGACTTCTCTTAAATCTTTTCTCCACAGAGAAATTTAGCAAAATCTATCAGTTTTTTGGATTTATATTCCTTTTGCCCAGCAATTTTACTTTTAAGAATTTATATTACAAATTCACATATATGCAAAATGCTATTTGTTCACAGATAGTCTTTAAGGATAACAAAGTATTAGAGGACAAAAAAATGTCTATTGATCTGGGTCTTGGCAAATAAGTTGTGTGTACATGTGACAGAATATCCAGAAGCCATTTAAAATGATGGGCTGTTCTAAATGTACTTACATGTAAAAACTGACAAAACATAAAGCAAAATACTAAAAAGTCAATGTGGGCGGAGCCAAGATGGCGGCGTGAGTAGAGCAGTGGAAATCTCCTCCCAAAAACACATAGAGCTATAAAAATATAACAAAGAAAAATCTTCCTAAAATAGAGACCACAGGACACAGGACAACATCCAGACCACATCCACACCTGCAAGAACCCAGTGCTTTGCGAAGGGGGTAAGATGCAAGCCCCGGCCCGGTGGAACCCGAGCGCCCCTCCCCACGGCTCCCGGCGGGTGGAAAGAAACCGGAGCGGTTTTTTTTTTTTTTTTTTTGGCGAGTGCTTTTTGGAAACTTTAAAGGGACAGGAACCCCATAGCTAGGGAGGCAGGGTGGCGGGACCGGTGAGCGGGTGCCTGGGACCGGCACTTGACGACAGAGGAAATCGAGTGTTTTTCCCCTTTTTTTTCCTCTTTTTGGCGAGTGCTTTTTGGAAGCCTTAAAGGGACAGGGACGCCGGTGCTAGGGAGGCAGGGCGGCCGAACTGGTGAGCGGGTGCCTGGGACTGGCACCTGAGGACAAAGAATATCCCGCGTTTTTCCCTACGGGACCGGTGGGCAGGTGCCTGAGACCAGCTCCTCAGGGTGTAGGAAATCGCGCGTTTTTCCCCCTTTTTTTCTCTCTTTTTGGCGAGTGCTTTTTGGAAGCCTTAAAGGGACAGGGAACCTGGTGCTAGGGAGGCAGGGAGGCAGGACTGGTGAGTGGGTGCCTGGGACCAGCGCCTGAGGACAAATAATATCGCACGTTTTTCCCTGCGGGACCGGTGGGCGGGTGATTTTTGGAAGCCTTGAAGGGACAGGGACCCTGGTGCTAGGGAGGCACGGCAGCAGGACCAGTGAGCGGGTGCCTGGGATCGGCGCCTGAGGACAAAAAAAAAATCACGTGTTTCTTCCTTTTTTTTTTTTTTTTCTGTTCCTGCTCTCATTGTTGCTGTTGTTGTTTTGGTTTGGAAAGTGCTTTTTGGAACTCTTAAAGGAGCAGGACAGGTCACTTAGACCAGAGGCAGGGAATCTGGGGATCTCTGGGCACTCTAACCCCCTGGGCAGCAGGGAACACAGAGGCCCCTTACAGAGATAAAAAGCCTCCCAGCAGCTCCCCCTCCAACGGGGCTCCACCATTTTGGAGGAGCAGCCGCAGCCAGGCCACGCCCACAACTACAGCGGAGATAAACCCCACAGCAACCGGGCAGGAAGCAGAAGCCCTGTCTACACACAGTTGCCCAGCATAAGCCATTAGAGGTCGCTATTCTCCCAGGAGAGGAAGGCCACAAACCAACAAGAAGGGAAGCTCTTCCAGCAGTCACTTGTACCAACTCTGCAAACTATCTCTGTCACCATGAAAAGACAAAACTACAGGCAGACAAAGATCACAGAGACAACACCTGAGAAGGAGACAGACCTAACCAGTCCTCCAGAAAAAGAATTCAAAATAAAAATCATAAACATGCGGACAGAGATGCAGAGAAAAATGCAAGAGCAATGGGATGAGATGCAGAGAAAAATGCAAGAGCAGTGGGATGAAGTCCAGAGGGAGATCACAGATGTCAGGAAGGAGATTACAGAGGTGAAACGATCCCTGGAAGGATTTATAAGCAGAATGGATAAGAAGCAAGAGGCCATTGAAGGAATAGAAGCCAGAGAACAGTAACGTATAGAAGCTGACATAGAGAGAGATAAAAGGATCTCCAGGAATGAAACAACACTACGAGAACTATGTGATCAAGCCAAAAGGAATAATATTTGTATCATAGGGGTACCAGAAGAAGAAGTAAGAGGAAAAGGGATAGAAAGTCTCTTTGAAGAAATAATTGCTGAAAACTTCCCCAAACTGGGGGAGGAAATAATAGAACAGACCATGGAATTACACAGAACACCCAACAGAAAGGACCAAGGAGGACAACACCAAGACACATAGTAATTAAAATGGCAAGGATCAAGGACAAGGAAAGAGTTTTAAAGGCAGCTAGAGAGAAAAAGGTCACCTATAAAGGAAAACCCATCAGGCTAACATCAGACTTCTCGACAGAAACCCTACAGGCCAGAAGAGAATGGCATGATATACTTAATGCAATGAAACAGAAAGGCCTTGAACCAAGGATACTGTATCCAGCACGACTATCATTTAAATATGATGGCGGGATTAAACAATTCCCAGACAAGCAAAAGCTGAGGGAATTTACTTCCCACAAACCACCTCTACAGGGCATCCTACAGGGACTGCTCTAAATGGGAGCACCCCTAAAATGAGCACAGAACAAAACACACAACATATGAAGAATGGAGGAGGAGGAATAAGAAGGGAGAGAAGAAAAGAATCTCCAGACAGTGTATATAACAGTGCAATAAGTGAGCTAAGTAAGGCAGTAAGATACTAAAGAAGCTAACCTTGAACCTTTGGTAACCACGAATCTAAAGCCTGCAATGGCAATAAGTACATATCTCTCAATAGTCACCCTAAATGTAAATGGACTTAATGCACCAATCAAAAGACACAGAGTAATAGAATGGATAAAAAAGCAAGACCCATTTATACGCTGCTTACAAGAAACTCACCTTAAACCCAAAGATAAGCATAGACTAAAAGTCAAAGGATGGAAAAACATATTTCAGGCAAACAACAGTGAGAAGAAAGCAGGGGTTGAAGTACTAATATCAGACAAAACAGACTTCAAAACAAAGAAACAAGAGATAAAGAAGGACACTACATAATGACAAAGGGCTCAGTCCAACAAGAGGATATAACCATTCTAAATATATATGCACCGAATTCAGGAGCACCAGCATATGTGAAGCAAATACTAACAGAATTAAAGAGGGAAATAGACTGCAATGCATTCATTTTAGGAGACTTCAACACACCACTCACCTCAAAGGATAGATCCACCTGGCAGAAAATAAGAAAGGACACAGAGGCACTGAACAACACCCTAGAACAGATGGACCTAATAGACATCTATAGAACTCTACATCCAAAAGCAACAGGATATACTTTCTTCTCAAGTGCACATGGAACATTCTCCAGAATAGACCACATACTAGCTCACAAAAAGAGCCTCAGTAAACTCCAAAATATTGAAATTCTACCAAACAATTTTTCAGACCACAAAGGTATAATAGTAGAAATAAATTCTACAAAGAAAACAAAAAGGCTCACAAACACATGGAGGCTTAACAACATGCTACTAAATAATCAATGGATCATTGAACAAATCAAAATAGAGATCAAGGAATATATAGAAACAAATGACAACAACAACACTAAGCCCCAACTTCTGTGGGACGCAGCGAAGGCAGTCTTAAGAGGAAAGTATATAGCAATCCAGGCACACTTGAAGAAGGAAGAACAATCCCAAATGAATAGTATAACATCACAATTATCGAAACTGGAAAAAGAAGAACAAATGAGGCCTAAAGTCAGCAGAAGGAGGGACATAATAAAGATCAGAGAAGAAATAAAAAAAATTGAGAAGAATAAAACAATAGTAAAAATCAACGAAACCAAGAGCTGGTTCTTTGAGAAAATAAACAAAATAGACAAGCCTCTAGCCAAACTTATTAAGAGAAAAAGAGAATCAACACAAATCAACATAATCAGAAATGAGAATGGAAAAATCACGACAGACTCCACAGAAATACAAAGAATTATTAAAGACTACTATGAAAACCTATATGCCAACAAGCTGGAAAACCTAGAAGAAATGGACAACTTCCTAGAAAAATACAACCTCCCAAGACTGACCAAGGAAGAAACACAAAAGTTAAACAAACCAATTACGAGCAAAGAAATTGAAAGGGTAATCAAAAAACTACCCAAGAACAAAACCCCGGGGCCGGACGGATTTACCTCGGAATTTTATCAGACACACAGAGAAGACATAATACCCATTCTCCTTAAAGTGTTCCAAAAAATAGAAGAGGGAATACTCCCAAACTCATTCTCTGAAGCCATCACCCTAACACCAAAACCAGGCAAAGACCCCACCAAAAAAGAAAATTACAGACCAATATCCCTGATGAATGTAGAAGCAAAAATACTCAATAAAATATTAGCAAACAGAATTCAACAGTATATCAAAAGGATCATACACCATGACTAAGTGGGATTCATCCCAGGGATGCAAGGATGGTACAACATTCGAAAATCCATCAACATCATCCGCCACATCAACAAAAAGAAAGACAAAAACCACATGATCATCTCCATTGATGCTGAAAAAGCATTTGACAAAATTCAACATCCATTCATGATAAAAACTCTCAGCAAAATGGGAATAGAGGGCAAGTACCTCAACATAATAAAGGCCATATATGATAAACCCACAGCCAGCATTATACTGAACAGCGAGAAGCTGAAAGCATTTCCACTGAGATCGGGAACCAGACAGGGATGCCCACTCTCCCCACTGTTATTTAACATAGTACTGGAGGTCCTAGCCACGGCAATCAGACAAAACAAAGAAATACAAGGAATCCAGATTGGTAAAGAAGAAGTTAAACTGTCACTATTTGCAGATGATATGATACTGTACATAAAAAACCCTAAAGACTCCACTCCAAAACTACTAGAACTGATATCGGAATACAGCAAAGTTGCAGGATACAAAATTAACACACAGAAATCTGTAGCTTTCCTATACTCTAACAATGAATCAATAGAAAGAGAAATCAGGAAAACAATTCCATTCACCATTGCATCAAAAAGAATAAAATACCTAGGAATAAACCTAACCAAAGAAGTGAAAGACTTATACTCTGAAAACTACAAGGCACTCTTTAGAGAAATTAAAGGGGACACTAATAAATGGAAACTCATCCCATGCTCATGCCTAGGAAGAATTAATATCGTCAAAATGGTCATCCTGCCCAAAGCAATATACAGATTTGATGCAATCCCTCTCAAATTACCAGCAACATTCTTCAATGAATTGGAACAAATAATTCAAAAACTCATATGGAAACACCAAAGACCCCGAATAGCCAAAGCAATCCTGAAAAAGAAGAATAAAGTAGGGGGGATCTCACTCCCCAACTTCAAGCTCTATACAAAGCCATAGTAATCAAGACAATTTGGTACTGGCACAAGAACAGAGCCACAGACCAGTGGAACAGATTAGAGACTCCAGACATTAACACAAACATATATGGTCAATTAATATTTGATAAAGGAGCCATGGACATACAATGGCGAAATGACAGTCTCTTCAACAGATGGTGCTGGCAAAACTGGACAGCTACATGGAGGAGAATGAAACTGGACCATTGTCTAACCCCATATACAAAGGTAAACTCAAAATGGATCAAAGACCTGAATGTAAGTCATGAAACCATTAAACTCTTGGAAAAAAACATAGGCAAAAACCTCTTAGACATAAACATGAGTGACCTCTTCTTGAACATATCTCCCCGGGCAAGGAAAACAACAGCAAAAATGAGCAAGTGGGACTACATTAAGCTGAAAAGCTTCTGTACAGCGAAAGACACCATCAATAGAACAAAAAGGAACCCTACAGTATGGGAGAATATATTTGAAAATGACAGATCCGATAAAGGCTTGACGTCCAGAATATATAAAGAGCTCACACGCCTCAACAAACAAAAAACAAATAACCCAATTAAAAAATGGGCAGAGGAACTGAACAGACAGTTCTCTAAAAAAGAAATACAGATGGCCAAGAGACACATGAAAAGATGCTCCACATCGCTAATTATCAGAGAAATGCAAATTAAAACTACAATGAGGTATCACCTCACACCAGTAAGGATAGCTGCCATCCAAAAGACAAACAACAACAAATGTTGGAGAGGCTGTGGAGAAAGGGGAACCCTCCTACACTGCTGGTGGGAATGTAAAGTAGTTCAACCATTGTGGAAAGCAGTATGGAGGTTCATCAAAATGCTCAAAACAGACCTACCATTTGACCCAGGAATTCCACTCCTAGGAATTTACCCTAAGAATGCAGCAATCAAGTTTGAGAAAGACAGATGCACCCCTATGTTTATCGCAGCACTATTTACAATAGCCAAGAATTGGAAGCAACCTAAATGTCCATCGGTAGATGAATGGATAAAGAAGATGTGGTACATATACACAATGGAATACTACTCAGCCATAAGAAGTGGAAAAATCCAACCATTTGCAGCAACATGGATGGAGCTGGAGAGTATTATGCTCAGTGAAATAAGCCAAGTGGAGAAAGAGAAATACCAAACGATTTCACTCATCTGAGGAGTATAGGAACAAAGGAAAAACTGAAGGAACAAAACAGCAGCGGAATTACAGAACCCAAAAATGGACTAACAGGTACCAAAGGGAAAGGCATTGGGGAGGATGGGTGGGCAGGGAGGGATAAGGGGGGGGGAGAAGAAGTGGGGTATTAAGATTAGCATGCATGGGGGGGAGGGAGAAAGGGGAGGGTGGGCTGCACAACACAGAGAGGACAAGTAGTGACTCTACAACATTTTGCTAAGCTGATGGACAGTAACCATAATGTGGTTGTTAGGGGGGAGCTGATATAGGGGAGAGCATAGTAAACATAGTATTCTTCTTGTAAGTGTAGATTAAAAATTAAAAAAAAAAAAAGAAAGAAAGAAAGAAAGAAAAGGGGGATTACTCCTTCATAGGATAAAACTATTGGTAAATCAAAGATCAACGCATGCTTTAAATATCCTTAATGTTGATTACTTAAAGGGTGTCAGATGATCAGCTATGGTGGTACTCTTTTCTGATATTCCTTTCTCTTAATAATAATAAGAAAAAAAGCAGTTCCTGTGTGCTGACCTCCAATGAGTTCTGCACAGTGGTATAGAGGGCATGTCAAAGTGTGGGCAAAGGGTCTGTTTGTTTCTATGCAGAAGATCAAGGCCTAGCTTGGATACCCAGAAAATGAACTAAGATACGATATGAGGATGAGTTTCCGGCATCAGCACTCTCTGGAGGACTTGTGCCAGGGGATGATAACAAACAGCCTCCACAGGGATCTGGGCGATGCTGCGGTTGTGGCTGCATCCACCCCACCATTTCCTGGATTTGCCATTGGAATGAGGAGGGAGATGTCTAGGCTGGCATGTGCATACAGTGAGACAACGAATTTGACCGGATCTGTACTGTTGGAACTCAACCAGGAGTTGGGAGGGGTGCAAGGTGTAGCACTCCAAAATCTTATGACTATAGACTATCTACGGTTAAAAGAACATACGGGATGTGAACAGATCCCAGAAATGGGCTGCTTTAATTTGTCTGATTTTTCTCAGACTGTTCAAGTACAGTAGGACAATATCCATCATATCATAGACAAATTTTCACAAATGCCTAGGGTGCCTAAATGGTTTTCTTGGCTTCACTGGAGATGGATGGTAACTATAGATTTGCTTTGTTTATGTCACTGTATTCCTATTATGTTAATATGTGTGTGCAAATTAGTTAGTAGTTTAAAACCTATACATACTTAAGGTACTCTACAAGAAGATATGTCAAAGAAATAATCAATCCTCCCATGTTTTCTTCCATATGCTACCTCTATAGCTTTTCTTCTTCCTTCCTAATTACAACCCTTAAATAGAATTCGTGCCTCATATCGAATTTACCGAGTATCATAATTCCTCCAAGTGGTAAAGATACCTCGAGACAAATGCTGGGCATAGAAGCCACAGGGCATAAGTCTGCAAAGAAGTAAAAAGCTAACCTTTTGAAACAGTATGGCTTCTCTCTCACTTACCAACTTTACATTTCCCTGTATGGCCCCGGAAGATGACTGGTTAGCCAGAGATTGCTCAAGGGAGGAACAACCTAAGACAGGCACAGTCGCAGGGGGGCCATCAGGTGAGAATTTGGGGATCAACAGAGGTGAGGCTCAGAACCTCACCCCCCCTGCTTTGAGAGAAATCTTCTGCATCCGTTGATGTTTTGCTGCCCTTGTCTAGCCTGGATTAATACTTAGTCCATAGGCACACACCTGATCATCTGATCATCTACATTTGCCCTCTTACAGCACTAAACTATGTTTTCTACCTTTATCTTGCATCTACCTACCACTTCAGCATTTTTTTAAAAATAAAAATAATAATAATAGTAGGAGAAATGTGGGATCAACATATAAATCAAGTACAAAAATCAAACAAATATTCATATTTGACCTGATTGTTTATAGGTCATAATGCATGATCAAAACCGAAAGTTTCTGTGATGAATGCCCTTGTACTGTTCACCATGTAAGAATTTATTCACTATGTAAGAATTCGTTCACCATGTAAGAACTTGTTCGTTATGCCTCAGAAGATTGGAGACTGACGAGAATTAGACTTGAGATGGATTAATGATTGTACATTGAACATTGACTCCCCTATACTGAATTTTATTGTTGTTAACAACCATTTGATCAATAAATATGAGAGATGCCCTCTCAAAAAAACAAAACAAAACAAAACAAAACAAAAAACAGTTCTTGTGTGGTGACCTCCAATGTGTTCTACACAATGGTATAAAGGGCATATCAAAGTGTGGGCAAAGGGTCTGTTTGTGTTTATACAGGGGATCAAAGCCTAATTTGGCTACCCAGAAAATGTACTAAGATATGATATGAAGAACTTCCAACATCAGCACTCTCTGGAAGAGTCATACCAGAAGATGATCATCAAAAAACCTCAACAAAGATCCAGGCAATGCTGTAGTTGTAGCTGCATTCATCCCACTGGTTCCTGGACTTGCCATTGCAATGTTGAAGGAGATATCTAAGCTGGCCTGTGTTTTCCGTAAAACAACAAATTTGACTGGATCTATACTGTTGGAACTGAACCAAGAGTTAGGAGAAGTGCAAGTTGTAGTGCTCCAAAATCTTACAACTACACACTATCTACTGTTAAAAGAACATATGGGATGTGAACAGTTCCCAGAAACAGGTTGATTTAATTTGTCTGATTTCTCTCAGACTGTTAAAGTACAGTTGGACAATATCCATTATATCATAGACTAATTTTCACAAATGCCTAGGGTGGCTAACTGGTTTTCTTGGCTTCACTGGAGGTAGCTGGTAATTATAGATCTGCTTTGGTTATGTAACTCTATTCCTATTATGTTAATGTGTGTGCACAATTAAATTAGTAGTTTAAAACCTATACATGCTTAAGTTACTCTACAAGAAGATATGTCAAAGAAATAATCAATCCTCCCATGTTTTCTTCCATCTGCTACCTCTATAGCTTTTCTTCTTCCTTCCTAATTACAACCCTTAAATAGAATTCGTGCCTCATATCGAATTCACCGAGTATCATAATTCCTCCAGGTGGTAAAGATACCTCGAGACAAGTGCTGGACATAGAAGCCACAGGGCATAAATCTGCAAAGAAGTAAAAAGCTAACCTTTTCAAACAATATGGCTTCTCTCTCACTTACCAACTTTACATCTCCCTGTATGGCCCCGGAAGATGACTGGTTAGCCAGAGACGGGTAAGATTCCTCAAGGGAGGAACAACCTAAGACAGGCACAGTCGCAGGGGGGCCATCAGGTGAGAAACTGGGTATCAACAGAGGTGAGGCTTAGAATCTCACCCCCCCCTGTTTTGAGAGAAATCTTCTGCATCCGTGGGTGTTTTAATTCCCTTGTCTAGCTTGGATTAACACATAGTCTACAGGCACACACCTGATCATCTACATTTGCTCTCTTACAACACTAAACTATGTTTTCTACCTTTATCTTGCATCTACCTACTACTTCAGCATTTTATTAAAAATAAAAATAATAATAATAATAAAGGGAGAAATGTGGGATCCACATATAAATCAAGTATAAAAATCAAACAAATATTCATATTTGACCTGATTGTTTATAGTTCATAATGCCATAATGCGTGATCAAAACCAAAAGTTTCTGTGATGACTGCCCTTGTACTGTTCACCATGTAAGAACTTATTCACTATGTAAGAATTTGTTCACCATGTAAGAACTTGTTCGTTATGCTTCAGAAGATTGGAGACTGACGAGAATTAGGCTTGGGGTGGATTAATGATTGTGCATTGAGCATTGACTCCCCTATACAGAATTTTATTGTTGTTAACAACCATTTGATTAATAAATATGAGATTAAAAAAAAAGTCAATGTGGTATGCTATCACTTGTACTTTAAAATAATTATATTCACATATACACACACACACACACAAACGCTTGCCTACACACCCACGGGATGGGAAGGAGAAACCACTAAGTGTGAAGCTGCAGTGAGCGCTCTCCCCTACCTGCCTCTTCAGTAGTAGCTGGACAGTCTGTGTTAAAAGCCCTAAAAATCTTGTTTCAGCCTATGTAATTCCACTTCTAGTAATCCATCCTGAAATACTGAAAAAGCTTTCTGTTCACATGTCTCCAAAGAATTATCTATACTCAAGAAAAGTTGGAACCAAGTACCATGTGTGTTGGCTGTGCCATTTAATAATCCTCAGTTCTGGACAGAGAACCATAGAGAAGAGAGCTGCTCAGAAAGAAAGCCCAGGAGATCTTTAGAGGCTCTTGACTCTTCAGCAGAGTAATGACCAATGCATGTGTCAGGCGACTACCAAGAAAATGCCAACAGAAAATATTAGAAGGAATAATATCTATAGTTCATACAGGTGCAAGAATGCTGCCTGTTATTAACAACTAGAAAGATAAATCTCATGATTTGGGGCCCTCAATAGAAAAATCAGAAGAGTTTTGCTTCAGTAGTATGAGGGAAGAAAAACAACCTTGGGCTGGTCCCACTTAACAGGGTTTAATAGCAAGACATGATAGAATAAAACTGTCTCCAAGTGATTTAACCGTATCCTAAAAATAGTTCAAAAAATGTTATAGGTATGCAGTATATCTAGCACTCAATAAGATAAAATTCATAATGTCTATCAGCCAATCAAGAATTACCAGGCATGCAAAAAATAGAAAAATAAGACACATAATAAGAAAAAGCAATGAATCAGAACTGAACTGGAAACGACACAAGTGACAAACTTAGTATACAGGAGATTTAAATGATCATTATATGTTTATTCCATATGTTCAGGAAGCTACAGGAATGGTTTAATAGAAGTAGAGATGTGGAATATACAAACAAAACTCTCATACCAAATTTCTATTGATTGAAAAAATTCCATTTCTGACATGAATAATATACTGGATGGGATCAACAGTGGACTTGAACTTACACAAAATTAATAAACTTGAATGCATAGCAACAGCAACTGTCCAAAATGAAACACAGACTGAAAAGAGACTAAAAAATATAAAAGAAGCAGAGCACCACTGAACTCTGGTACAGCCCCATTTTATTTGAGTCTCTATAGGATAGGAGAAACAGGGAATTAAAGAAAAAAAATGGCCAAAATCTTCCCAATTTGATGAAACTATAAACCCACAGACCCAAGAAGCTCAATGAATCCCAAGTATAAGAAACAAAGAAACCATATGAAGGCACTTTATAATCAAACTGCTTAAAACAAATGGTAAAGAGAAAACCTCAAAAACAACCAAATAAAAAAGACACTGTATGTGGAGGAACAAAGAAGTGATGGCAGAACATTTCTCATCAGAAACAATTACAAAGAGGTAACAGCAGAGAAACACCTTTAAAGTGATGAAAGAAAAAATCCTCACCTAGTAAGTCTTTACCCATTAAAAATATCTTTCAAATAATGAATATGAGAGCATTAGTGTTTCTGGAAATTTGAATTGTATTGAGATGAATAATGAATAAGCAGAATTTGGCAGAGAAAAAAAGTAGTGTGAAAGGAAAACTTTTGAAACATACAAAAGCTAAAACAATCCACCAGTAGACTTGCACTACAAAAAATGCTGAAGTCCTTCAAGTAACACAAAAGTGAGGCCACACGAAAATTTCTATCTAAACAAAGGAATGATGAGCGTAAGGGCAACTATATAAACATTAAATTTCACTATTAAATCTCCTTAAAATAAAATCAAGTGTTTACAACAACAAAATAATAATAATAATAATTCTCAGTTCTGCTGTATAGAAGAAAACAAATGGATGGAGGGAACTTAGGACATGTCAAGTACAGAGAGTAAACAAGTATGGAGCTCGTAAGACATGTTAGTTACAAATGAAGTAGAACACATATGGTCTGAACATAGATAGGAAGGGATCCAAGAACCAAGTGGTCACCTAGTATTCATGAGCACCCAAAATTGGCCACCCATTGCTGGTACCCATTCTGGATCAAAGTGTCTGCCTGAGACAGGGGAAGACAAGCTCTTGATACCCAAGAGGGGTTTTGACAAGAGACCTATGGCCAGGCATGCTTGCCCCTGCACTTCTCCAGCAGAGCGTGTGTGTATGGGCTCCAGGCCCCTTCCGTCTGCCAAGTCCTGATGCCCATTCTCAGATCTACTTAAATTACATTTACACAGTTTGAAATAACACAAGCATTGTTAATATTAATTGAAAAACAAAATATAAATATGAACAGGATGTAATTAAAAATACCCAAATTTTATTGAAGGAAAAGGTTTCTTTATAGATTTATGTATACTTAAGGAAATGCACTAAAATATTACCAAGTTATCTCCAAGGTATACACACACATGATCTTTAAATTTTTTATATTTTTCATATGTGTTACTTTTGTAATCTGGAAAAATTATAAACTCTTAAATATGCACAGGGAAGTTCAAGATTCAAGATGGCGGCATGAGAGGTGAGACAGGGAAGCCTCCCAAACGACAAATAGCATGAAAATGTAGTTAATTGATACAACTAACCCAAAAACAGCAACAGGAAAGAAGGCTGCACCAGACTGCACGCAGACCTCAGGAACAGAGCGAACCTCACCCAACAGGGAAACTAACGAAAGCCTTGATCCGGCGGGACCCGGGCCCTTCCACCCGCCCCAGCTCAGCCGGTGGGACGAAGAGAAACGGGGCGGGGGAGTGGATGGAGGCCTGGGACTGCTGAACACCCAGCCCCGGGGCTCTGCTTTGCGAGCAGAAACCTACCTTGTGTGGTGCTCTGGAGGATGGGCAGCTCGACAGGCAGAGTTCTTGAGAGAATGAGATTCCGGCCGTTTGTGGAGGACGGGATCCCCACACGGTTGCTCTGGGTCATGGGAAAGGCAGGCGGTCGGAGAGGCTTCCTTGCAGCGAGAGGGCTGCTGAAGGGGTGGGGTTTACATGCAGCTCGCTGTGCGGGGGAGGGGAGAGTCTGACAAGATTGTCTGTGGCGCTCTGCCCACAGCAGGTTGGGAACTTTGGGGAGCTTCAGGCGCTCCATCCCCCTAGCTGCCTGCTCAGCCCCAAGGACCGCACTGTGACACACAGCCTGCCGGCACCGGTTCACAAACCGGCACTCACTGTGCTGGCATCAGGCCAGCCAGGGGGAGGCCCCGCCCACCACAGCTAGAGACGCCCAGCACAGAGGCTTATACCTGTGTGCTCTGCCCACTGGCTCTGACACCGCAGACAGGTAGTGCAGACGGAATCAGGAAACAGATCTCTCCTCCCCCCAGGCACCAGCTCTGCTCCCCTATGCCCACAACCTAACTCTACGGGCTGAGCAGCTCCAGAGACTGGAGCTTCTGAGCACTAGTGGGCACCTCACAGAAATATGAAATGTCAAAAGAACATGGTTCAGACCAAAATCTCACAAACCCCAGAAAAAGGCCCAAATGAAACTGAACTCACCAATCTGCCTGAAAGAGAGTTCCAAATAAAAGACATACGCACCCTTACCCTTACGTTGATCGCAGTACTCAATAGCCAAAAAATAGAAGCAACCTAAGTGTCCATCAGTAGATGAATGGATAAAGATGTGGTACATATACACAATGGAATATTATTCAGCTATAAGAAGAAAACAAATCCTACCATTTGCAACAACATGGATGGAGCCAGAGGGTATTATACACAGTGAAATAAGCCAGGCAGAGAAAGGCAAGTATCAAATGATTTCACTCATCTGTGGAGTATAACAACAAAGAAAAAACTGAAGGAACAAAACAACAGCAGACTCACAGAACCCAGGAATGGACTAAGAGTTACCAAAAGGAAAGGGGCTGGGGATGATGGGTGGGAAGGGAAGGATAAGGGGGAAAATGGGGCATTACTATTAGCACACATAATGTAGGGGAGGTGGGGGCACAGGGAAGGCAGTATATACAGAGAAGTAATTTTTCTATAGCATCTTACTATGCTGCTGGACAGTGACTGTAATGGAGTATGTGGTGGGGACTTGATAATAGGGAGAATATAGTAACCTTAATGTTCAAGTAATTTCACATTAACGATATCAAAATAAAAATAAATATAATTTTTAAAAAATGTTCATCTTTATGTTGGCTTCTGTCTCTTTAAGAAAACAGAACTCTCAAGTCCCTGAGTTTCAATCTCGAGGAGTGAGCCTCGAGCCAGTTCAGTTGAACTTCAGTTGCAGATCGGACGTTGCAGGAACTAATCTCTGAGAGTTGTCTGTAAACGTGAAGCTTTCAAAACTGGCTAATTGATTACTTAAGGATCAAGAACGATAGATTGTGTGGAGGTTTGTTTCCTTTCTATTGGTTTGTTACTTTGTATTGACACTTTTCAGTTAACTCAGCAACACTAACTATGGTATTTTAATGAAAGATTTTGTGAAACGGTTGAATGAAATTTAAGTAAGTTCAGAAACAACATGCCTTCAACTCTCAAATTTGACAACTCCATTCAAACTGGGCAGCAGTCAGATGCCATCTGTCAGTTTCTTCCCTCTTCTTTCATTAAGCTTCCCTCTTCTTTCAAAAAGTATTGACACTTTTCAGAGACTGCTGGTCATTTCTAGTTACTAAGGAGGAATTTCATGCCTCACCAAGAAGCCTGTAAAAGTCATACTAGCATACACGTTTCACTTGTACTGGATAATATTTTAATGTATTAGATTATAATTTTTTTTGAAGCATTGTTGATACACAGCCTTACATTAATTTCAAATGTGTTACCACATTAAATCCTCACCCAGCACTAGTGCAGTTACTATCTGTCAACATGGGAAGATGTTACAGAATCACTGCCTATATTCTCCATGTTGTACTACCATCCCTGTGACCAACTTATGTTTTGATAGAAACTTTTTATGGAGTTAATTGCTTTCATAGTCTTTGTGTCAAAGAAAATTAATTAGTCCTTTATGTCTATACTTTAAGGTTCTGTAGGAACAGTTGATTTTTATGTCTTTCTTTGACTCTAAGGTAATTTCATTCATTTCTAGGCATAAGAGGTCTTAAATATTATATGCCTAATGTATGTAACTGCTCTAAAAAAGGAAAATTCATTTATTATTAATCATTAATAGCCATTATGATATGTACTCTGCTCTGTACTCTCATTTAATTCTTAAAGCAGTTTTACGAGGTAGATACTACTGTTATCCCAATTTCATAGATGAGAAACAGTCTTAAGGAGTTTAAGTATTAAGTGACTTGCCCAGGGTTATACAACTAGTCAAGGGTAGACTTTAAGACTGAGCCGAGATCCTTTTAGTTCAAATGAATGACACTTAATTTTTCTTGGCTATTTACTCCTGTTTGTCAGCAATCCACTTACAAGTGGAAAATCACCTTTCCTGTTTATCACTCAGTATCCTTGAATGTTTCATTTTCCATAATGCTTTCCCATAGGTGTTGGGTTTGTTCTAGTTTTTTTGGCTGTCACCGTAATTTTCTCTCACTTCCTGGAGTATTTTGAAATATTTAAAAAGATTTCTTAATCTTGAAATCTTCCTCTTGTTGTTTGGTCCTATAAGCCCCTATAACTGAAAATTGGGCTATGGTAGATATTTGTGAAGTCTTAGATATTATTATTAGATAATTTTTATATTACTGTTACTCTCTTTCCTATCTTAGTGATTGACATCACAGTATTCTTAGTCACCCAAGCCATAAATACAGCATTTTTTGCTTTTATCCATTCATTCATTTTACTGATTAATGCAGGGTGAAAAAAGTACTCAAGTGCCAATCAACAGTTTTAGTTGCTGGAGGTCAGGCAGTGAATATGGCAGACAAGGTTACTGCTTTTTTTGGAACTTGAATTCTAGTACAGGGACTTGTACAATATACAATAAATAGGCTAATGAAATAATTTCACTCACTTGAAAGTCAAGTACCTGCCAAAAATATGTGATCTGAGAGATGGCGAAAACTTGGTCCTTTAAATGGAGTGTGTGTTAGTCCAGGACCCCTGAGAAACATGCCATAACAGTATTAAATGTGCAAAGGTGTTTTTTTTTCATTTGTTGGAAAAATACACATAATTTAAAATACACTATTTTAACCATTTTTAAGTGCAGAGTTTGTCATTAAGTACATTCACCTTGTTGTGCAACCATACCATACCATACAACCTTGCCTTTTTAAGTGTACAATTCAGAAAAACCACCACTGCACTCAGTTTTAAAACACCATCAGTTCACCAAAAATAAACTCTACACATTTTGCCTAACACAGCTCAATCCTCCTATTCGCCCCAGTCCAAGCCAGTCACTAATCTGACATTGGCTTTAAAGGGACTCTTATGATATGTGATCTTTATGGCTGATTTTGTTTACTTTAGTATACTAAGTAAACTAGTATACTAGCTTGTTTTTGACGTTGGTATCATGTTGTAGTTTGAATCAGTACTTCATTTCTTTTAATAAACAAGTAATATCCTATTGGATTTTATTTGTTCATCAGTTGACAGATAGTTATTTATACTTTTTGGCTATTATGACTAAAGGTTTTATGAATATTTGTGGCTACACCATTCTAACTCTCACCAGCAGTCTGGGAGGGTTCCAGTTTCTTTACAGCCTTCCTAACACTTGTTATTATCTGTATTTTTTATTATAGGCATCCTAGTGGGTCACTCTTAAATCTTAAGTCCCATGTACCTGTGCCTTATCATTGTGACTTGTTTTCTTGCATTTAACTGTGGTGATTCTTGTCTGCCTGGCTGGCTGCCTCTTGTCATTTGCTCATGGCAGTGCTCACATGTGCACCCGGCTTTGTGGTCCTCCTTTACTGTTGACCTCACTGAATGCCAGGCAGGCTACGATGGCTGATCTTAGATACAGCACTAGATTCATACTATTTCATTATAATCCATCTAACATAGTAATCATCTACATGTGCAGAAAATATTTAATATAATTACCACTTTAAAATGTGATACCAGGAGAAAAAACACTGTTGATGAATAAAAGTCTTTCAAATTCTAATCCTTTTATCTATTTTCACCATAGTATGTTTTGAAGGAAAAAAAAATTATTTGATTTTGATCAAATATGTTGCTGAAAGCAGGAAGATAATACAGTAAGACCACTTCTTGGTTTATAGAAGTTTTCAAGTAGGCTTATGTTCTGTGATCTTTACTGTATTTGTAAAAATCTGGTATATGGGTAGAGAAAAATGTTTTATAAGAACAGTAAAATGACTCATTACAGCAATTTTATATCCTGATAAGGAAAAGGCCATTTTGTCCTACTATAGGGATGTTGTCAGTGGAATCTGAGAACTCTTCAGTGAAGAAGTGTGATAAAATACACTGACAATTCTGTAAATATCCAATTAAGTCTCCTAAGCCTTTATTAAAGATTCCCACGTCTCAATGGACTCCTGAATATAACAAACCCTATACCTTATCAGTGGATGTGAAGAGGGAGATTCCTCCTGATGCCCAAAGACACAGGAGAGCCTGAAAGGGACCCTTGTGCACCCAGGCCCACCGGGGCAGCCAGAAGGGTTCCTGCAGGAGCTGAGATGATTACTAGTAAAGAAGGGAGAGCATGTTTATTGAGTGCTCAGCATTGTGCTAGTCAAAATTTTGAATTGTTACATTATTTCTATGGAGATACCTTGCATGAAGAACTTTACAGTGCATTTTGAAAGAAAGGCTTATGATTTCTTGGGTAACTAAAACTTTTGTTCTTTTTTATATTTACTAATTTAATATTGATGTCATTTAAGGTCTCCTTCAACGCTTGGACACTCCAGATACCCCTGGAGCCAAAGTCCAAGCCCCCATAGTCATCGGCCACAGGAGCCAAGCACCCGCAGCAGGGCTTCCACTGCGATGCAGCATTTCAGGCCGAATCCAGCAGAGGTTGTGGACCTCACTGCCGATGATGAGGATGGTAAGCTGGAGTAGCAGCAGTGCACAACTATGAGGAGAATCTGATAAAATGAAATATCTTAATATGTTAGAAACTCCTACTCTTGCTTACTGGTAGTATATTATTAGACTACAGGGAAGTTGTCAAATATCCTAATCTTATTTTTTAATTGATACCATAAATTGATACATAAACTGAGGTTTGCAAATTGTGCCTACAATGCTTTCTGGTTATTGTTTCATTACTTGGCCGTTATCTTCTTGGACAAAAAATATTTTGACAAGTGGTAGTTTAATCGATCCTTATACTTTCCTGCAAATTTAGTTTGTAATATTATTGTCGCACTTTAACTTTGCTATGAAGAACTAAAATGGCATTTTTTAAGTACAGACAACAGAAAGACAGTATGACAGACTTAAATTAATACCGTTTATTTGAAATAACTAATTAACTTTTTCTTTTAAAGTTATCATTTATATACACTCTTATGAAGGTTTCAGAAGAAAAACAATGTGGTTATCACATTCATCCGTATTATCAAGTCTCCCCCATACTCCATTGCAGTCACAGTCCGTCAGTGTAGTAAGATGCCACAGAGTCCCTATTTGTCTTTTCTGAGCTGCACTGTCTTCCCCGTGACCCCATACACACCATGTGCACTAATCATGATGCCCGGCAATCCCCTTCTCCCTCCCTTCCCACCCGCCCTCCCATACCCTTCCCCTTTGGTAACCACTAGTCCCTTCTTGGAGTCTCTGAATCTGTTATTTTGTTCCTTCAGTTTTGCTTCATTGTTGTACCCCAGAAATGAGGGAAATCATTTGCTTTGTCTTTCTCTGGCTGACTTATTTCACTGAACATAATACCCTCTAGCTCCATCCATGTTGTTGCAAATGGTAGCATTGATTTGTTTCTTATGGCTGTATTTCATTGTGTATATGTACAACATTTTCTGTATCCATTCATCTACGGATGGACACTTAGGTTGTTTCCATACCTTGGCTATTGTAAATAGTGCTGCAATAAACATAGGGGTGCATATGTCTGAGAAGTTGTTTTCTTTGGGTAAATTCCATTGTGTGTATATACCATATTTTTAAAAATCATTTATCCATTGAAGGGTATTGGGTTGCTTTGATCTCTTGGCCAAGAGCATGGGTGTAGAAATATCTCTTTAAGACAAAAAAAAATGTGAATTTTAAAGTAGAAAGTTATACCTCAGAAAAGCTATGCAAAAAAAAAAAAAAAAGAATCACCCTCACACATTCTATATCAAAGGAGATGAATAGATGGCTTCAAAATGTAATCTAAAACATGCAAGAATATTTAATGGAGGTACCAAAACCTAATGAGGGAAAAGAAAGGGTTTTTCAGTAAGTGGTTTGGTGATAGCCAGTTAGCCATGGAGAGACAAGACTGCATTCTATTTATAATCTTATCTGATACCATAAAACACAAATTAGTACTAGATGAAGTAATTAATTAAGGAAACATACTGAACCAAACATAATATGTATCCATCATCCAAATAAGGAAGCACTTTCCAAACTTACAATAATTTGGAAAAGAACACATACCCCAGATATTACAGATTTCATAGCATAAAACTGAAAAGCTGTTGTGTATTTCTTAGAAGAATTACATATCATTTTGTTAAAAATAACTCTGGAAAAAATATACAACAAATGTACCCTATTTTAGAACTACAGGGTTAATATCTTAAAGAATATGAACACATAAGATCTTAACACCTTTAGAAATTGCAGGATTGATATCACTATACAGGATCATACAAATTCTTATGGAAACTATTAAATTTGTAAACAAAACTCATACAAGAGGAAATATGTGAAGATGTACAGATTAAGAGAGTAAGTATTGCTTTCACTATGTGCGTTGAGCTGTTTTTTAGAAATTTTCATTTAGACAGATAGGATTTTTATGTTTGTAACGAATTTCATAGTGTTCAAAGTAAAACATTTTGTCTATCAATTAGTTGACAAGCAGATGCCCTTTACAAGTTTTTTCCTTTTGTTTCTAGCACATACTGATGAACTCGAGGAAGCTTCCTCCACTCCCCAGGTCACTGCCCATGCAGAAATTGTTGTTACCTTGATGGACAGTGACTATGCAGAGACTTATGTCATCTTGAGTGACAGTGAAGTGGAGACTCTGACAAATGGAGAAAGCCATCAGTAAGATTGAAAGAATTTAACATTTGAAGTTTTAAATGTAAACTTAAACATCTTTATGCTGCAGATATTTCCATTCTTTTCTTTTATGGAGATCTAGTTTGTGTATGCACATACCAGATAAGTAATTTTAGTGGTTTTCAAACCAGGTTACTGTAGACTCCCCTGGAAAGATAATAAAATAAAGATACATTGTTGCCTGGATTGTATCCCCCACCAGTTGTTCCAGAACCTTAGGGGTGACTATTTTTAAAAATAGTGTACACTCAGAGTTAAGATTCCTTGCTCTAGATAAATGGTAATTTTACTTAGTGTTTTACAAAATTCAGTTTGCTTTCTGATTAAGGGAATTCATGAGCTCCTTTGAAGTTTAGATGTTCATAATGCATGAATATTGGGTATGGGCTAAAATTAAAAGTGAAGAAAACTTTAAAGGAGTATTGATGCTGAAGTATTACTTTTTGTTCTGATTTGTTTCATCCCAAGATCGCAGTGCTACCAGGGAAGTCTGTGCTATTACGTTAGGGCAGCAGAGCATGAAACATTTCTTTTACTCTTCACCCAGTAATTTCATCTAACCCCCGTGCCAAAAAATGAATGAAAACCCTCATTTGCTTTGATAAATAACTGGAAATGACATTGTCTTTTGGGAATCATTTTGACACTCCCTTCAAGAAACTAAACTAAACCCTAACACTGCATTCATCTTGTGCTTTAGATGATTACAGATATTGGTAAGAGTCCCTCTGTTCCATTCGATTCATCATGCTAAACTCTGGATTAATCTCAATTTTTGTGTTGGAATGAATTTAGAAATGCATTTGCTGATGATGTTTTAATGTATGTTGTTATAGATTGAAAAAACAGACATTATTGTTTTGGAATATGTCAAAACACACCTAGAGTGTGTGCTTCTCCACTTGCCACTGTCCCACTGAAGTGCTGCTTCTCATGGCCAGGAAGAGAGCGCTCTAGAATATATCCCCGGTTTAAGTTTTAAAGGATTTTCACAGACTGAGAAAAACTGATACTCCCCAGTGTGAGCCCCATTATCCTGTGACTTTGCATAGTGCTTGGTACAGCAGTGACTCAGTTTTTATGAGCTACAAGAACTGCTGAAATTAAGGACCTCCTTTTCTTTGTGGAACTACATATCTTTCTTGCCATGGAGCTGCTGAATATTTAAGCAGATACATTTACCATAGTAAATGGATAGTGCTCTTGACCCATGTTTTTCCTTATTGTTACTGGGGGCATTAACTTTGTCATTGTTTACTGGCCCCTAGACAGACTACATCTGCATTTCAGATTCTTTGATGTCAGGACTTGACAGATGCCACTAAATTGGAGTTAGGACATCCTATGAAGCTTTCACAAAAGTACTACAAAATGGACCTGGAACTTTTGGCAGCTATTAACAGCTTTTCATGAATGACAGACTTCTCATAACAGACTCTTGGTGTGTTTCTCAAGGATTTTACATGGTGACCTCTGTCCTCCTTCAAAGCCATTGTGATCCTGAGACATTTGTTTACTCTCATGCCTCAGCCTGTACTGTCCTTGCTGGGATGGGCTGTCCTTTCTTTACTGTCTCAGGAATTAATCTTTTTTACTCCTGATACTCGAGAATTTCATTTTAGAGTCTGAACTTCTTTATAAACTCTTAGGCTTTACACTTGCTGAGGTCATCTACAGCCCAGTTTGAACGTTGGGGTTCTTTCCTGAGTGGTCGAGCTTGTGCCCCCCATGACTGCATGTCAGTGGGTATGGCTCACCCTTTCCACACAAGCTGACGATAAACTCACAGTTTCACATTCAGTTTGGAAAAGAGAGAAAAAGGTATTTTCATAAGCCCCACCTTTCTAAAACATTCATTTTTCTCTGGGAGCTTTAGGATTGCGTATTCTACATGCTATTCCTCTGTACCCTCAGTCTAGATCATTACAGACAATCCCTTAAAATTAAAAAAAAAATGAAACATACAGTAAGTAACAATACAATACAATGCCATACACATCATAAAAAGATGATAAAAATGTTCAGCGCAAACAAGTGATGTTTTGTTATGGCTCCCAAACCAGTCAACGAGCTGCAGCTCTCCCCGCCTCTGCTGATCCCAGGAAATTTCTCTGCGCCTTCTATCTCTTTTAGGGCAGCACCAGAAACATAGCTTGGTTTAGAACTCCCAAAGCTGTGTTTCACTAACCCAATCTGGACTAAATATAAGATCATGCAGATGTTATTAAATGTTTAGGGTGTTGATAGTTTTGTTACTTCACGGGTGGTGCATAATTTCAGGTACTAATATAAAATGTGAACATTTGATTATAACCCCAGATGTATACTCAAAATAACCATTGAAAAGACAGCAGCATTCTTGAACCAGAATCCTGTATTTTACACCAGTGATTGGTATGGCATATCATTTCTCATATCCCAAGGTCAGTTGATTGGAGAACATTTGCTGAACATTTCATTCAGCATGTTTATTGAGTGATGGGCATTGTGCTAGTCATAATTTTGAATTCTGTTACATTATTTCTATGGAGATACCTTGCATGAAGGACGTTACAGTGTATTTTGTAAGGAAGGCTAATGATTTCTTGGGTAACTAAAATTTTTGTTCTTTTTTATATTTACTAATTTAATATTGATGTCATTTAAGGTCTCCTTCAACGCTTGGACACTCCAGATACCCCCGGAGCCAAAGTCCAAGCGCCCATACTCATCGGCCACAGGAGCCAAGCACCCGCAGCAGGGCTTCCCCTGTGATGCAGCGTTTCAGTCCGAATCCGGCAGAGGTTGTGGACCTCACTGCTGATGATGATGAGGATGGTAAGCTGGAGTAGCAGCAGTGCACAGCTATGAGGAGAATCTGATAAAATGAAATATCTTAATATGTTAGAAACTCCTACTCTTGCTTACTGGTAGTATATTATTAGACTACAGGGAAGTTGTCAAATATCCTAATCTTATTTTTTAATTGATACCATAAATTGATACATAAACTGAGGTTTGCATATTGTGCCTACAATGCTTTCTGGTTATTGTTTCATTACTTGGCCGTTATCTTCTTGGACAAAAAATATTTTGACAAGTGGTAGTTTAATCGATCCTCATACTTTCCTGTTAATTTTATTTGTAATATTATTGTCATACTTTAACTTTGCTGTGAAGAACTGAAATGGCACTTTTTAAGTACAGACAACAGAAAGCCAGTATGACTGACTTAAATGGTTAATACTGTTTATGTGTAATGACTAATTTATTTTTTCTTTTAAAGTTATCATTGATATACACTCTTATGAAGGTTTCACAAGAAAAACGTCATTATTACATTCACCCTTATTATCAAGTCTCCCCCCATACCCCATTGCAGTCACTGTCGTCAGTGTGGTTAAGATGCCACAGAGTCCCTATTTGTCTTTTCTGAGCTGCACTGTCTTCCCCATGACCCCATACACACCATGTGCACCAGTCATGATACCCTGCAATCCCCTTCTCCCTCCCTCTCCACGTGCCCCCCCCAACCCCTCCCTTTTGGTTACCACTAGTCCCTTCTTGGAGTAAGGAAGCAGAAGTGAAGGAACAAAATAGCAGCAAACTAATTTACTTTTAAAAGTTGCTTCCCAGAAATGTAATATTGCTCTTCCCTTCTGTGCTGCTCAGCTTTAGCGTTTTGTTTTGGCTGAGAACTGCACTCCAGTGACTGAGGACACAAACTAGAATTGGAATCAGGGAAGGGAACACGGTAGCACGTGTGACTACATGAATACATCTGTAAGTTTCCCCACATATTGAGAATTATCTTCAGGAATTATCAGTTACATCTTAGAAGGAAATGGTCAGTCATGATTTTCTTAAAGGATGAAGGCAAGTCATATATGAATTTGTTAGCTTTGGGAGTTAGCTATAAATTGGAGAAAGGATCCATTAGGGAGGGAGGAAGCGTCAGAGGCTGTGTGCACTCAGCTCCCACGGACGCTCTGCAGTCTGGGTGATCACGACTCTCAGAGCACCAGGGCTCTGGGATTATGTGTATGAAAACATCGTTTATTTCCACCATCTGCATTTCATTCAATAGGATCTTGCTTTTTATTCTAAAGCACCACAAATTATCTGTAAGAGTGGTTAATATAATAGGGATTAATTTAAGATTGCTCAGAGTTAATTAAATATATGACAACTGTTTTGGAAACATCTTGTGGGTTTTTCCATGCGACACCTACCAGCGAGTAAGTAGGAGAAGGTGACAAAATAACCTTTTAACCCACTGGAATTAGTTCAGGCAGAATACTTTTACTAGGTTAAAAGAATGCCAGTGATAAGTAGATGCCCCGTTCTCTCACTAATTTCTCTCAGTGGAAAGCTTCTAACCTATTAAAAATAAATCCCAAGCTTAAGTGTCTGGGTCCCCAGCTTCCTCCCTGGCAGCCATTTAGTCTCCTGGAGGCATCTGGCAATGTCTGCAGACATTTTCAGGTCTCTCTTTTGGGGTAGAGGGCTGCCATCACCTAAGAGGTAGAGGCCAAGGATGCTATGAATCACCCCACAATCCACAGGACAGCCCACCCTGTATCCCCACTACCTTCCCCAACACAGAATTATACAGCCAAAAGTGTCAATACTGCCAAGGTTGAGAAACTGAGATAAGCCATTTGCAAATAAACAGAGGTTCCTCCCTCCCCTTCTTACATGTAGCAAATATGTTTAAGCATCCAGAGTAGTTTCCCATTTAGGACAAAAGGTACTGTTTGCATTTCAGAAATCAGCCTACCACTCTGCACTGTATAGAATAGATTGTATTCTCGATCTGTCACACATTAAGATAATCCCTTAATTTTGAACCAAATCGTTGTTACTATGCTTTGGACAGATTTATTTCTATTATTCTCAATTTTTTAACAGCCATTTTATAATCAGAGTCTAAAATATAGCTCATTCGTAAGTTAATGTCTGCCTCAAATTTACTTCCTGCTACAGAAATTTTAACTTTTATTATAAAACACTGATGGAATTAATATTTACATTTTTTTTTAATAAACAAAAAGCTGTGTAAAAAAGTGAGAGAGTGCTTAGGTAACTTATCCAAGACCATACTGTCAGTGGTGAAATTAAAACTGTTTTTCAAGCAGTCTGACTCTAGAATCCATACTGTACCGAAGAAAGGACAGTTTCTAACCCTGGTACAGCCTGTGACAATGTATATGAACATAGTGGACACACTTTTTCTTTCCTTTTCCTCTTTTCTACTTGGTAGTAGATCACAAAACTTTCATAGTGGTTACTCAAAAAACTATTTTAATAACCTGAATTATTAGAATATGCACATGTGTTGGATTTTTAAAACGCAGTAATCACATTTTAGTAACGTCATTTTAATGTTGCAGTTTAGCTTTATGAAAGCTTTTTGTAAAACTATATATTGTACTTATTAGAGTTAACAGTTTTAAAGTTGGTTTCAATTACCATAAAAATGTTAGCTTTGATTAAAATATAGTCCATTACCTAATTTGTTTTGAAATGCTAAATAACTTTTTTACATTCTGCAGAACCTACTGTAGTACCACTCACTACTTCAAGAATGGAATTTCCAATCACGAGCACGAGCACGTGGATTCACAACTACTCAGATTCATCTGCCTCTGAGCAGGCCTCTGATAGTGAGTCAACTGACGATAGCAGCGACTGGTCAGAGACGTCAGCTCCTCCTCATACAAGCAATAGAATGACTGGGACTTTACATTAAAAAGGGCTGGGGAGAAGGAATTTTTCATTACTTTTGTTAGGAAAAGTATTGTTTTAAGGATTTTAGCTATGTTAGCAAAAGTGTAATCTTAGAGTGAACATCGTATGTGAGCAAAGTCGTCTCTATTAGACTAAGATTTCATATTGGAGGTGCTGCATGTTATTGAAGTATCATAGCACAACTGAAAGAGATTGGGGGCTGTCACCAAAAATATGAGCAGCAACAAAAGAAAACATAGGTAAATTGGACTTCACCAAAATCTACAACATCTGTACATCAAAAGACATTATTGAGAAAGTGAAAAGATGGCCTACAGAATGGTAGAAAATCACGTGAAAATCATTTATTTGATAAGGGCCTAGTACCCAGAATATATAAAGAACTTGCACAACTCAGCAGTTAAAAAGAGAACCCAGTTTAAAAACAGGCAAAGGACTTGCATAGATATTTTTCCAAAGAAGATACGCAAATAATGGGAAGCACATGAAAACAACCTCATTAATTATGAGGGAAATACAAATGAAAGCCACTTTATACCCATCATAATTAGAAACAAAACAAAACCAAAACACTGGAAATAGAAAATGACCAATGTTGACAAGAATGTGGAGAACCTGGAACCCTTATGAATATCTGGTGGGAATGTAGATTGGTGCAGCTGCTGTGGAAACCACTTTGGGGGTTCCTCAAAAGGTTAAACCTGGAATTATGTGACCCACAATTCCAGGCCTGGACATATATCCAAAAGAACTGAAAACCATGATGAAAGTTTCAAAAGGCTTGATGATGTCCCATCATCTTAGTTTTTGTTGTTGTTTGGTCTTTTGGTGTCATATGTAATAAACCATTGTCTAACCCCGGGTCACAAAGATTTACTCCTGTGTTTTCCTTTAAAGAGTTTTATAGTTTTAACTCTTACTTCAGAATTAATCTTGTGTTTCTATCACCAATGATATCCCTGGTTCTTTCTCTTCTCAGTTGTTGAACGGAGCCTTAAACTAGCCTCTATTCTCTTCTGGACAATGGCCACGAGACAGGAACTTGCTGTTTACTAACAGGGATACCACAAACCTACGGCTTGTAGACTGACCAGTAGTACTGTTAATAATGAAATCATCTTATATTTTCTATCATTTTTTTTGCCTTTAATAGTATCTCATTTAATTCTTATAGTACCCTTCTAACTTAACATTGAACAGATTGGAAAACTGCTTGAGGCTGGATTGGTCTCCATTCTTTGGAGAATTGACGGTAGAATCTAGAATCCAAGGAAATTTCACAGGGGTGTCTTTTAAGTACTACATTCTTTGAAAAAATGTAGGCAGAAATGGAATGGGCTTTTATTTCATTTATTTGAGTGTACACTCTTTCCCCAGTAATGAGTATCTTGTATGTTACTTTATATATTCTTATTTAATCCTTAAACATTTTCGTGCTGTTGAATCATACTCTTCCCATTTGAGAAAAGAAGAAATCTGGAAGTTAAATACTTTGAAGGTCAATAGTAATCTCTGAGGCCAACACCTGAACACTTCTCATTCACTCCTGGCCCCTGGCAGCCTTATGTCCTCTCTCAGCTAGATTTCATGTGACACTGTCCCCAACTTCATTTCAAGGCACTCTCAAAGCTTTTATTAACTTATTTATTTGTTAATACCCTCATCAGTCAGGATTCACATTTAATCTCTTAGGTAGCAACTTTACTACTTGAATGGCCTTCTCACGGTGTTACTGTAACTATACCGATGATGACCTTTGGGACAGACAGACTTGCTTATGTTGTATTTCCCTAGATTAGGAGAACATTGTTCTAGGCCAGATTGTTACTATATATAATAAACCTGAGAGAACCACTTATAGATATTCAGGCTGCATTAGGAACACTCAGTTCTGCTGCCTTCATTTCTTTTAAATGCTTTGTAGAACATCTTTCGCCTATTTTGTTCACATTCTGTCCTTAGCACATTGCCTATTTCCAACCTTGAAGCACTCAAGCCATCTAGCTTCAACCAGGTTTCTAAATGGGGCTGCAAAGGACTGGTAAGCATCATAGAAGCAAGCAGATGGGTGCCTCATGAATTTAGGGTACCTAATGTGGGTTTTGGGAGTAAGATGCCAAACTGTAATATATCTCAGTCCAGTCAGTTCCCTTTCCTTCCTTTCAGTGGTGGTTCCTATTCACTCACTCTTAGTTTTGTATTTGAGATATTTGAAGATAATGAGGGCAAGTTCTCTCTGAACAGATAAGGGTCATCTCTCTCACTTCTGTCATGGCCGCAGCAGTCCGCAGCGCTCTTGCTGTGCTTACAAATTCATCTCCTGAGTCTTAGGATTGCCCAGAATCCTCAAATAACTGGATCTGTAAAATTAAAGCGTCCAAGTTGGAAGCAACCATGAAGGTCGTTTAGTCCACCCACTGACTGGATTTCATCCCAAAGGTTTTCAATCTTTTTTCTGAAGTAATTTCACCCTAAATGACATACACTAGTACAACATGTTGACATGGGTGCTGTGATAAAAGTCCTGAAAATGTTGCAGGAAATAAAGCTACTGCAGTAATGAATTATTGTACATATATCACAGCATATAGAAAATAGTTCCTTAGAGGCTGTTGGTGATGGTCATTTCCTCATACACTAGTTGTAACTTTGCTCAAGTTACTTAAAAAATTTGGAATGCAAGTAAATGAAAATGATATAATTGTATACTGAGTTACAGAATTATAACTGACTTTGAATCCGCTATAATTTATGTTTTCAAAGTAACCAACTTATTTTCCTTGTTTTTTGATACAGATCACTTGTAATATTTAACCTCTCAACTGATGCTAACAAGGTGGTATGAATGCCAGGAGGCAATTAGAGATGAGAAAAAATTGGTAATGTTTTTAATCCAAGTCCACAGACTCCTAAATCTAGTTCTCAGGTTACTTTTATTTGGGTTTATGAAATTAGCCCAAATAGGCCAGACCTAGAAGCTTGGAGAAAACCAATATATAGAGATTTAGAATAGAGATACTCTGCAGCAGAATTTAGAGTACAGACCTTTTTCAGGAGACAATCAGCAAAGACAAGAGAGGACAGGTACGGGAAGGCAGCCTAGGAGAATGACAGGGAGGTTTGCTACCTGCCATCAGACCTCTCAACCAGAGCCCAAAGTACCTCCACCCAGATTCTTTATGTGACCCCATTAATTCCATTCACTGTTTTGGCCAGTTTTGATTGGATTTTTCTATTATTTGTAAGCAACCATGAGATTCCTGAATGGTACCTTGGCCCAGAAGAGATTAGGTAGGTCCTATGAGCCAAACAGGAGCAGGTTAACTCTGGTATTGGCTACTCTAGAGATCAGACTGGAACGGTGGTGCTCCAGAACCCTGCGGACTCTGCGGGCAGGCCTCAGGAGGCACATGGGGTGGGGGTGGGGGGCGGGGGGGAGGGGAGAGGCCTGTGGGCACTCCACTCTTCTGTTTATTTTTTAAGTAAAAAATTTCATCTACATTTTTACCTGGTTCCCACAAAATAACAGTTTGAGCAAAGGATGCTGTCTTTTAGATGAGTTTGAAACACTGTGGTAGGCCTTCTGGGGGCACTTTTGCACGTCTTCTGGCAGGGAAGAGCACACCTGACGTCTCAGAACAGGATGAACAATGAAAGCATGTTAGGAGGAAAAATATCTTGTCCACAGGCATTACCTAAATACTCAAACCCTTTCCTTTGGTACTTTAAAAAATCTATTCAAACAGTAAGTCTCCTGATTTGTTCAAAATGTACACTTTGGTAATGGTACATTTAGGTAATGATCTGCTTATTGGTGTTTTCTACTTCTTCCTAATCTTATTGTCTAGGCAGAGCAGTGCCAACATTTGTCCACCTAGGTGCTGTACATGAGCCCCTCCATCGTACTGTCCTTATCATAAGAAGAAAAGAACCACGCTTGGGCCAGGTTATTCAGGTAAACAGGCACACAGGTAGTACAGATGAAATGGCAGAGCCATACTAAATCTATGTCTATTTGCTGCCTCTACTACTCCAAGTAACGTCCAATTTTTTCTACTCTAAGTAACGTCCCTGGACCTCCCACTTGGGAGCATGTTGGAAATGCCCAAAGTCCCAGCATGGATCTGCTGAGTCAGCACCTGCATTTTAATCCCTTAAGATTGATATCCACACTGATACCTGGAAAGCACTGCATACTGTATTCCAAAGCCAATCGCCAAACATCTTGGGTTCACACCATAAGCAGACAGCAGCCAATCACCCAAGCCTTGAAGCCAGCAGAAAGGGCTGCTTGTCAGCAATTTAGAGGGCTTCCTGCATGGAGTCTTTCTAAATAGTTGCCTAGAGGATGCTGGACAGAAAGACCAATTTCTCTCCGTGAGCACAATGCCAGGGAAGTCTATAGTTCTGATGCTAACATCTGAACACAGCCACGAAGACACAAATATTGTCATGATTCAAATCCTCCTGGCATTAACCATGGGTGGTAAACTTAATGAGATGAGGAGGAAAAACACTATTGTTCTCATATAATAATCAGCTAAGCATTTTAGTGTCTCTCTAAATGTAAATGGTCCTTAGATTCTGAAAACCTGATTTAGGGCTCTTACACCTAAATATAAACTGGATCCAAATGGATCATATTAGGAGGAAGGGAGGGCTTGGGGATAGAGCCAAAGGAATACATCACCCACCAGCTTTTCCTGAGTCACCTAATCCCACCCACCAGCTTTTCCTGAGTCACCTAATCCAAAACTGAGTTGTTTTGAGTCCCTCAAAATGTGGATCACAGGTCATCCACTTCAGAACCACTGAAGTATTAAAAATGCACATTCCTTATAACAAGAATCCACATTGTTAACACCACCTTCCCCATGGATTCCTGCACACACAACATGAGGCAATTGCCAACCAGACCTAGTTATACAATAGAATTACCAGACTCATTAATCTTATCTTCACAACTGTGAGGCATCAAAACCCTATTTTCTGTGGAAAGACTCATCAGAGAAGTTGAGTGTCTTGCTTAATTTCATTCAGCAGGAAAACCACCATGGCTAAAACACCACATTCTGGCCCTTTTAACTCAATCAAGATGTCAAATTCAAAAAACCAAGGGACAGGGAAGCACGGTCCTATTGAAAAATCATTATTTTCCATTTGAAGCAAGAGCAATCCTTTTCCAAAAAAAAACAATGGAAAGATCTAGTCTCTTTTGTAGCCATATTTCAGGGACTTTTCTGGGCCCCAATGCCCAGGATGGAACCAAGTCTGCCAAGAGGGTCAATGGGGAAGCATGCTGTATGTGCCGTGTTAAGCAGCTGGCTGGTGGCTGGGTATAACACCAAATATAATCCCAATGGCCTGATGAGAGTTCATTTCACTTACATTCAAAGTCTCAGTGAATACTACTCAAAGTAGTTGAGACTCTTCTTTCCATTATGTAAGCCTGGGCCACTCATTACCTGGGCATACCCACACTTACTCTAAGGCAGTGATTCCCAAATGGACTGGCTATAGGAGAGTCACCTGAGGCTCTCTCTAAAATACAGACTCCTGAAGCCCCTCAGGATTTGAGATAATGATTCAGAGATGAAAAGCAAATCCATAACAGTACAAGGGGGAAAAAGACTCCCATGTTGTCAAGTTGAATGGGAATGGCCCCTGTATGACATACTAACTAGGAGCCAAACAAGAGAAGATGGAACTATTTAACTGAATCTAACTTTTAAAAAGTAAAATGGCAAAACATACTATAAGTCCAAAGACATAGTAAACTAAAAAAAATGACTTGCAACTCAAACAAAGGACTTTAATATATTAAGAGCTTCAACACATGGGTAAGACATAGACCAACAACATAAAAACATGGCACAAAAGTATGAATAATTGTCAGGAAAAAAAGACTTTTTGAATAAGTAAGAGACACTCAACCCCACTTATAAGAGAAATGCAAATTTAAAAAATACTTTAATCTAATCTTTTGTAAAGACAAAGATCAAAAAGGGTAACAGTGTGTAAACCGAACGGGGGAGGGGATGGAGGCCTGGGACTGCGGAACACCCGGCCCTGGGGCTCTGCTTTGCGAGCAGAAACCTACCCTGTGTGTGCTCTGGAGGATGGGCAGCTCGGACCGGCGGAGTCCTTGAGACTTGACATTCCGGCCGTTTGTGGAGGACGGGATACACACTCGGCCGCACTGGCTCCAGGGAAAGGCAGGCGGTCCGAGAGGCTTCCTTGCAGCGAGAGGGAGGCCGAAGGGGCGGGGTTGTGCTGCGCGGCGGAGGGGAGAGCCGCCGAGCTTGCTTGCGCAGGGGGAGGGGAGAGTTTGACGAGCTTGTCCGCGCACGCTCTGCCCAGCAGGTTAGGAAATTTGGGGAGCTTCAGGCGCTCCATCCCCCTGGCTGCCAGCTCAGCTCCGAGGCCCCCCACTGTGACACGCAGCCTGCTGGCGCCTCCCTCCCAGCCTGCCGGCACCGGTTCGCAAACCAGCAGTCACTGTCCTGGCGTCAGGCCAGCCAGAGGGAGGCCCCGCCCACCACAGCTAGAGACGCCCAGCACAGAGGCTTACACCTGTGTGCTCCGCCCACTGGCTCTGACACCCGAGACAGGCAGCACAGACAGGAATCAGCAAACAGATCTCTCCTCCCCCCAGGCAGCAGCTACGCTCCCCTATGGCCCCCAACCTCACTCTACGGGCTTTGCAGCTCCAGAGACTGGAGCTTCTGGGCACTAGGGGGCACCTCACAGAAATATGAAATGTCAAAAGAACATGCTTCAGACCAAAATCTCACAAACCCAAGAAAAAGGCCCAAATGAAACTGAACTGACCAATCTGCCTGAAAGAGAGTTCAAAATAAAAAAGATGGATGCACCCTTGTGTTTATCACAGTACTATATACAATAGCCAAGAAATGGAAGCAACCTAAGTATCCATCAGTAGACGAATGGATAAAGAAGATGTGGTACGTATATACAATGGACTATTATTCAGCCATAAGAAGAAAACAAATCCTACCATTTGCAACAACATGGATGGAGCTAGAGGGTATTATGCTCAGTAAAATAAGCCAGGTGGAGAAAGACAAGTATAAAATGATTTCACTCATCTGTGGAGTATAACAAACAACAAAGAAAAAACTGAAGGAACAAAACAGCAGCAGACTCACGGAACCCAAGAATGGACTAACATTTGCCAAAAGGAAAGGGAGTGGGGTGGGTGGGTGGGTGGGAAGGTAGGGAGAAGGAGAATAAGCGGCATTATGATTAACGCACATAATGAAAGGGGGGCACGGGGAAGGCAGTATAGCACAGAGAAGACAAGTAGTGACTCTATAGTATATTACTACACTGGTGGACAGTGACTGTAACTGGGTATGGTGGTGACTTGATAATGGGTGGAATCTGGTAACCACAGTGTTACTCATGTGATTGTATATTATTGATACCAAAATTTAAAAAAATGTATTTGAGCACAGAGAACAAGAAGAAATAGGAAGGAGAAAAGAATAAATGTTGATTGAATTGAATAGAATCCAATTAGCAGGGTGAATTTTGTTTGGGAACAGTGTGTTTTAAAGTTAGCTAGTGAATAGAAGTATGGTTTATAAATAAAATGATATATTTATACATTAACAAAAAATAAGGTCATAAAGGAAAGTGAGTGAACTGGGTGCTGTCCTACACTTAGGGTCAACATTTTGGAGATGGGACTGTACCTTCTAGCCAGACAGGACGCCAGGCTACCGAACAGCAACTCCTATACCGCTAACCCAATGTTCCAAGTGATTTCCAGGGCTGAGGAGTTTCTGTTATACAGAGATACCGTTTTATACACTAACTCTTACTACAGAACCACTGGATGTCACAATCCACTTGCTGTACTGCAACTACATGCTAGACACACACGAGCACATTTCTCATAGTTAAAAACTTTCCTCAGAACAACTTATTCGTTTGCATGTTCTAATGCAGACTTAACCTTCCCAGCATCAACTTGGAACAAGCCTTTCCTGGACTGAAAGCACCCGAAGGCGGTCCTGTTTATCTGGTGCACCCCATGCAGTGCACAGAAGGCCCCGATTCATACAGACTCAAGACCACCGACCAGGCAGAGGAGACGAGGCCCCGTGAGGTTTCTAAACCAGAGGTGCCCATAGTCAGCTTCACAGCTCAACACGAATGCATGCTAAGGTAGGATCAGAAGCCTCAATTTTGAGCCAGGTCCCCCGAGAACTTACATTTTATGTGGCTGACAAATCAAGACTGTAGTTACTGTCCCTTTACTAATGTAAAACTGACTGTGCAAAAGGAGCCCTTGAGGCCACAGTGGCAACTACTCCACCTTTTTAAACGAGAAACTGCATGCTTACTTTGGCGTTCAGTTATGAGAGATGAATAGCAAACTGCACAACTCCTCAAAAGGTGAACTGTTAGTTGATCAAACCTCTGAAATTATGGAGCTGCAGGAATTCTCCAAATTCCCAACTCCATCTCAAATCTCAGCAGAGAATTATGGTCTCGGAAATCACTTGTACAAAAGGAACATGAAATCTGAAAAGAAACAGAAAGAACTAAATATTAGGACTGCTGTTTTTCTTTTCTTAAGTAACCGCTTGAGAAGTAATTGGTTATTTGCCTGAAACCAGTGTTTTTAAAACTTCAGAAAAAAGTTGCTTTGTACCTACTGACCTTTACCCAAATAAAAATGCTGGTATCCTTGTCCATCTGTCAGCCCTGGTTAGCTCTGAGGCAGACGTCAGGGGGGCCAACCACATGCACGTGGTGGAGGGGAGAGGCGGGGAGGGCGGGGACAGCCGGCCATAACAGAGGGACCCAACCTCCCAAATCTGTTCCAACCTCCTCCGCATCACCCCCACCCCCTTCAAAGCCTGCCAAAAGGGAGGCTGCCTAGTGGACAGGAAGCAGTGTGGGAGCCTAATGAGGGAGGAGGGCTGCAGAGGTCATGGACATTATGCAGAGACGCTTCCTCTATGGCACTGGCCATTTTTGAGAAAGGCCACCCACCAGATCCATAGCCTGATGCTAAAAACATCCCGGCAGGAAACTGGTAAAAACATCCCAAAACTGCAGGAAATTCAAACAAGGGAAGCCCGACAGAGGTGACTTGCACGCCGCTCTGCACTGTTCCTTCACGTCACTACACATGGAGAACTATTTTCAGTCCTTGCCTAACGTTTCTGAAGGGACCCTAAAGCTCGGTGGATCTCCAAGTGAGTTCACTGACATTTTTAATTACACTTCAAACCCAAAGGGGATCTGTCCTGACAGTTGACTAGGAGATAATCTATTAATTCATCCCTGGCATGATTATGACCCAAAATATTAAAAACCCCATAGTAAAATCAAGTTCTATTTTAGTCAAATAGAGAAAGATAGTTCAAGTAAGGTGATCATCAAACTATCATAACATTAAGTTCATAAATTTTGATAAAAAACTAATTCCTTTTTATGCATATTCCAGCATTACTTTAAAGGCTGGGAGGTTTTACAAGGATCCACATTCTTATGTGAGTAAACTTCCTCTCCTTATGAGGCTCTTGAGTTCAGAGCACAGGCCATGACCCCAAGAGCAGACCTAATAATGCCAGGGCAACTCACTCACAGCCCAAAGCCCAGCGCAATGGGCTGGACCCGGAAGCCCAGAGCTTTGACATGCAAGGTGGAAAAATCACCTGGAACCAGCAGGATGCAGACGAATGGATGACAAGGTTCTCAGTTCCCTTAAAGGTGCCTGTGGCCACCTGGGACTCTAGTGAGAAAACTGGAGGCTGCAATGTTTTCCTTGAGAAAAGCAATTCAGTGGCAAACTGCTAGCGCATTAAGCATGCATCTAAACAGGAATAAACAGAGTGATCCAAACCTCTTTTTCTGGGTTTGGATGAAGTCTGCCCACTGCTTATGTTTAACATGGATTATTAATTTAGGCAAAACCTCTGTTAAAGACACGCATTTCACATCAGGTCTTCATTACAACCTGTGACCTAAGCCCACCAGGAAAGCACACACAGCAAGCCGCCTCAGGCTGCAGATGCCACAGGCACAAAGTCAGCTGGGCCACAACCATGCCCACGAGCTTGTTCAAGGATGCTCTGTGCCGCCCACTTCAGTCAGGGGGCTGCATGGAACCATGCACCATGCGCACATCCCCTTGGAAATGAAAGGAGGATGGAGAAAGAGAAAGGAATGAACATTAAAGCCAAATTACCAGATACCACATTTCTCCACATTAATTTGGACACCCAATAATACAGTTTTATCACTGCAAAACCCAAGGGATGATGTGCATTCTCTGGAACACTTTTCTTTTTCTCAACTACATCCTGGCAAAAAGAGGCCACAGCCTGGGGCTTTCCCCTGTCTCCAGGGGGCATCTGGCTACAGCACCTACTTTAATGGTGAGACTCTGGGCTTGCGTCTCTCAACACCTGGGTGGGCAGGCCCAGCTGCAGTGCCTGCCACGCCAGTGCCTGCCACCAAGGTACCCCCTTGCGAGCCATCCTGGTCCAGAACATTCCCAGAGCTGCCAGCCACGGGGCCAGTCACCACGCCCTGTGGGTGGCCCTGGGCTGTTTCCTCCAAGCCTTAGTGTGACGTGGAGGTCCACGCTCATGCCCATCACTTAAGTGCTTTTGCTCCAGCGGAGTCTTACAGGCTAAGAAGTGGGTGTGTGCCCTCTGCAAAGGGCCGACAGTAGGGGGCCTCTTGGGCACGGTATGACTGGACACCACTGCTCTCCCTGCTTCAGAGTTGACTGATGTGTCTGAAGACTTAATTCCCAAAGGCTCATTTATGAGTGCTCAGGGGATACCAGCTCTTTTCCCCAGTTCACAGCACTAGTGACAGCAGGGAGAAGAGAGCCTGTCCTGGTCCCAGTGGGCCAGTCACACTAGTGCGCCCCCTGCACTGTGGTCTCAGCAAACTGCACTGCACCCTGGGAGGGGAATCTCATCCATCATCTCAGGAGCCAAGCTGCCAGCAGTCCCACAGCCAGCCTGCAAGCCCACCCCTGTCTGGTCTCAAAGCCCTGCCATGCTTTCTCCTCAAAAAGACCACTGCTAGCAGGAGAGAACCTTAGGACTCAAGCAAAGATCAGCAGCCACTGCCATCTAGAATACCTGCTAGGCTGGGGAGCTCCAGTCCCTGCAACCAAGCAGGGACAGTGTTACACTGTGTCAAAGCACCAGGCCCACAAACAGACACCACCCTGATTATCAAAGCTACTGTTTTCCTTAGATGTTCATGAATTAAAAAAAGAATTATTGAATAACATTATCTGCCTGGGTTAAATGAGCACAACCTAAAGACTGCATGCAGGTTACATCACGTGCCACCACAACCAAATCTTACATACGCAAAACACACCAGACCTCAATCTGTAGACAGAGCTAAAGGCAATTGTCTTTTTTCTTTTATTTAAAAAGAAAAACCCACATGACTATTCCAGGCTTCGGGCTCACAAATGCCAGAAGCCTTTCCTGCCCTTGGCTCCTCCTCCCCCCTGCCCAGACCAGCAGGCACCCCAGTGGCCTAAGGGACGACCAATGCACCAGGAACGGGGGGTCCAGCTGGGCCAGGGCAGCACGGGGATGGCACGCTTGCTGACTTCTGGTAGGACTAGCTATGTTTCACTCCCATGGAACTATTTGGTGGGAAACTTTATTCAAGGGGAAAGTGCTGGTTTCAGACACTTAACAAAGCCACATAGATAACTCCTTGCATGGTCAGGCTGACCTGCAAACCTGGTCCTTCCCCCACGGGCTGATACTGAGCATCTCAGAAATGCTGATCGACCTCACACCCAAAAGGCTTCCAAGATGACCTCAACTACCTTTTATTAGATTCCCCACCAGAGCTTAGCAAGTACGCGAGGCCACATCTGATTTCCCAAATCTCACAAATTCTCACTGAAATTAGGATTTTAACTCAATATAAAGATGTCCTGAGTAGGACAAATATCGTCTTTCTGCTTTGGGCTGGAATTATATTAGCTCTAAATGATAATGCTGCTTAGCAGTTGACTATATCTGTTTATAAGTTGATTAATGAAAATGGAAAATTAAAAAAAAAGGACTAATTTCTAACTCCCTAAACAGTCTCAAAGAGACATCACATGTGGCTGAGGCAGGTGTTTGGGGAGGAGGGTAACTGGTCAGCATTTAAGCTCTGAGGGGTCTATGTTCTGAAACAATGAGCATTATTTAACATTCAAGTATTCCAGGACTGAGAAAAGCACAAAACCGCAAACAGTAGGTCACCCATATACAATGAGACCACAAAAGGTTACAACAGGGTTCCAGGCCTGGCTCAGCCTCCAAATGTCCTCTGTGGTTCTGGGCCTGCTTCAGCTCAGTGCATCCACAAAGTGGCCCTTCAACTCCAACTGTAGTAGCTCTGAGGCACATGAGAATGGACTTGAGAAGTATCAAAAACTGATGATGTCATACCACTTATTTATTAAAGCTTATTTTAAATACCACAACAAAGAATTTATAAGGCAAATCTTAAGATGGGTTTCAATTTTACAGTCTGCCTATAGATAGCAATTTGATGAGTACCAACATTTCCAATAGTTTGCAAAGATTTTTGTTCAGATACTGGATGCTAGCCTCTTAATATGTAACAGTTCTCCATTGTCCAAAAGGTCCAATGTCTTAAGGGCTTTCCACCAGCCAAAATCATAGTTTTCAGAATCAACATAAAAGCCTTGCTCTACATCTCAGTGCCTTAACTAGACGATCTAACTATACTTAACATCTTTAAAAGATCACCAGCATTCTTTATTAAGCATCCATAGGAATTCATGTTGTCCAGGTACGTAACACATCTTTGAAAAAGGAAGACACAGGCACACACACACTCTGAATTCTCATCTGAGATGATGCAGGCATACTAGCTGATCCACAGGTTCTCTTCTGACTGTGAATATGTGTAAGCATTATTTGATTATTTTGCTGAAGTTCATCCCTTACCTTTTAGGGATGAAGGACTGAAAGAATGAGGGAACTGCAAGGAAGTCCAAGGCCAGGAAATGCGGTGGGGGTGAGCAAATCCTGCCTGTGTCTCCTCTTACCTACCTTTCTCTCCACACCTCTCTTTCTCTTTCTCTGTGTCACTATCACACACACACACATTCCCTGCAGTCCTCCATTTAGGCTCCACACTGAAGAAGTCCTCCCGTCTAGAAAGCCCACTGTCTTGTTCCCTCTTCGGGACCCCCGTCAAACTCTGCGGCCTCCCCGCCCTTCCTCGCCCCAGGCTCAGTCCTACTGTCTCTCCAGAGGCTGCTCAAGTTCCCTTGTCGGTAAGAGTTCCAGGAAGCCTCCAGGGTCAGTTAACACCATTCTGGGTTTGAACTGTGTCCCCCTAAATTCCTATATTGAAGTTCCAACCTCTGGTACTTCAGAAAGTAATAGTATTTGGAGACAGGATCTTCAGTGATGTTTAGTTAAAGGAGTGGCTGCTCATGTAATGACTGGTGTCCTTTTAAGAAGAGGAAGCAATACTACTAGGGACAGGCAAGTGCCAAGGGTCAGGACATGAAGAGGTAGCAAGGGGGTGCCCTGCATGCAGGGAGACAGGCCTCAGGGGCAATCAGTCCTGCAAGCCTCTGATCTTAAGGTTCCAGCCTGCAGAGCTGAGAGGAAATACATTCTGTTGTCCAAGCTGCCAATGTGTGGTGCATGGTCACAACAGCCCTGACAAACTGCCACAACATGTTCTTACCAGAAAGCCCACCCATGCATTCCCACCACACACAGCACGTACCAGAGCACTTGCTGGCACCCTAAATGAACACAGGAAGGAAGGAACAGCAGGAACCAGCCACCAGCCCACCAGACAGCTCACCATGCACCTCCCAGTTTCCTTCCTCCTGGACACAAGAGGAACAGATTCGCCAGTTTTCACATACCTATTCTTTTTCTAAAATACAGTTTAAATATTGCCACCTCTGAACATGGTCCTGATTCCCCTACCCATGAAGTTTTGCCCTCTCTCCTCTGTGCAAAGCCCTACTGCGATATTCAACCTAGTGAATAGAAGCATCGTATTTTGCATTTTAATGGAGATGTCTAACCACATGGAAAAGCACAGACCAAATACTTCCCCAGGCACCTTAATACCTAGCCTCAGCAATTACGGACCTACAGCCAACCCCTGCCCCCAGCCCTCACTACATGATTTTCATGCAAATCCCATACAAAATTTTATCTGTATAACACTTCAGTGTGTATCATCAACAGATAAGCACAACTCCATTAATACACCTAAGATAATGATTAATTCCTCAATTAAATCTCACATCATCTTGTGTTTCTATTTTCCCAATTTCCTCATAAGTGTCTTTTTATAGCTGGTTTATTTTAATCAGGATCCAAATAACATCCACAAATTAAAATTTCTTGTATGCCTCTTATGTCACTTCAAATCTATTTTAATAATTTGTTGAAGAAACTGGGACACTTATTCTACAGAATCCTGGCATTCTATACATTGTAGATTCCATTTTACATGTTCCTCCAACCCTGGCATTTTCAGGAAATGGGCAGTTGGTGCTAAAGGGACCCAAGAGATGGGAGCAGACTTTCTCAGCAGCAGGGACCGAGGACTGAGCATGGGCTTGGACGGGGAGTAAACAATCCGTCAATGACTTAGTAAATGACAGAACAAACTGGAAGCGCTGATGTGGCCCTCCTCCTCCTCCTCCTCCTCCCCCCCCTCCTCCTCCCCTCCCCCTCCTCCTCCCCCTCTTCCTCCTCGTCTTCCTCCTCCCCTTCCTCCTCCTCCTCCCCCTCCTCCTCTTCCTCCTCCCCTTCCTCCTCTTCCTCCTCCCCTTCCTCCTCCTCCTTCTCCCCCTCTTCCTCCTCCTCTTCCTCCTCCTCTTCCTCCCCCTCCTCCTCCCCCTCCTCCTCCTCCTCCTCCTCCTCCCCCTCCTCCCCCTCCTCCTCCTTCTCCTCTTTCCTTTCCACTGCTCCCATTTTCAAGCAGTATCTCCCCAGGGCCAAGGGCATGGCCTGTCCTTCCCAAAGTAAGAAAAAGTGCCACTCACCTTTCCAACTGGAAAAGACACATAAAATTTAAGGCTAATGAATGTTAATTAAGAATATTCTTCTGCTTTGAAGAAAATGGTTTTAAAAAATAACTGTCTTCCATGGACATGCAATGGGGAAGTGACAGTCTCTTCAACAGATGGTGCTGGCAAAACTGGACAGCTACATGTAAGAGAATGAAACTGGATCGCTGTCTAACCCCATACACAAAAGTAAATTCAAAATGAATCAAAGACCTGAATGTAAGTCATGAAACCATAAACTCTTAGAAAAAAACATACGCAAAAATCTCTTGGACATAAACATGAGCGACTTCTTCATGAACATATCTCCCCAGGCAAGGGAAACAAAAGCAAAAATGAACAGGTGGGACTACATCAAGCTGAAAAGCTTCTGTACAGCAAAGTACACCATCAATAGAACAAAAAGGCATCCTACAGTATGGGAGAATATATTCATAAATGACAGATCCAATAAAGGGTTGATATCCAAAATATATAAAGAGCTCACACACCTCAACAAACAAAAAACAAATGATCCAATTAAAAAATGGTCACAGGAGCTGAATAGACAGTTCTCTAAAGAAGAAATTCATATGGCCAACAGACACATGAAAAGATGCTCTACATCGCTTATCATCTGAGAAATGCAAATTAAAACCACAATGAGATACCACCTCACACCAGTAAGGATTGCTACCATCTAAAAGACAAACAACAACAAATGTTGGCGAGGTTGTGGAGAAAGGGGAATCCTCCTACACTGCTGGTGGGAATGTATATTAGTTTAACCATTGTGGAAAGCAGCATGGAGGTTCCTCAAAAAGCTCAAATAGAAATACCATTTGACCCAGGAATTCCGCTTCTAGGAATTTAACCTAAGATTGCAGCAGCCCAGTTTGAAAAAGATAGATGCACCCCTATGTTTATTGCAGTACTATTTACAATAGCCAAGAAATGGGAGCAAGCTAAGTGTCCATCAACAGATGAATGGATAAAGAAGATGTGGTACATATACACAGTGGAATATTATTCAGCCATAAGAAAACAAATCCTACCATTTGCAACAACATGGATGGAGCTAGAGGGTATTATGCTCAGAGAAATAAGCCAGGTGGAGAGAGACAAGTACCAAATGATTTCACTCATATGTAGAGTATAGGAGCAAAGAAAAACTGAAGGAACAAAACAGCAGCAGAATCACAGAACCCAAGAATGGACTAACAGTTACCAAAGGGAAAGGGACTGAGGAGGATGGGTGGGAAGGGAGGGTTAAGGGCAGGGAAAAAGAAAGGGGGCATTATGATTAGCATGTATAATGTAGGGGGGGCATGGGGAGGGCTGTACAACACAGAGAAGATGAGTAGGGATTCTGCAGCATCTTACTACTGATGGACAGTGACTGTAATGGGGTTTGTGGGGAGGACTTGGTGAAGGGGGGGAGCATAGTAAACATAATTTTCTTCATGTAATCATAGATTAATAACAAAATTAAAAAAATAATAATAATAACTGTCTTGTGGGACTGATGAGTGCTGAGCAGGGGCTTAAGGTGGCAGGTTGCACAGATGGACACTGTCACACAGCCCAAGGAAGGCAGCATTTCGTGCCCCCAAATTGCCCTGTTGAAAAACATTTGACACTGAAGTCAAACTCTATATGTAAATTACCCATATGATATAAAACAATTTTTTCCCCTACAAAGAACACATCTACTGTTTTATACAAACCTAAATATTTTCCCAGAATCCTGAATTAATCAAATCAGAAACCTCAAAATTTTTATTTCCCTTCCCTTCAAGTATAACACCCTAGTGTCATTTTAGAGTCACACATTAGTTTTAGAAGGAAAAACACCAAACCTGCTTAGCCTGGAGTTGACACGTATGTGCATCACAAGAGAGAAACATCCGGAGAGCCGTTCAGTGAGCACCTGGGTCCTGATCAACTCAGGACTAGACCCACTGCATCACCAGGTGAGGGGCTCCAGGAACAGATGCAGATTTTAATATTCCAGGGATGTGATGAGTTCCTCAGACCCCACCTTTGCTCTAGATCACATCGATGGCCTTTTAAGAAACCCAAACAAGACTCTGGACATGAGGATGGGGGATGCAGTTTCTTAGAGGAATGTAATGGGTTAAAAAAGATGGGGAAGAGCCCATGGCCTTTGGCATCTGTGAAGTCCCTGGGAGTGTAGAGAACAATTAAGCTCTGGAGCAAAAGGTTGAGAAAGACTCTGTGGGAAGGTTAGTAGGCTGTTTTAATTTTGTAAATTACTGGTAACTGAGAAGCCTCCTACAGACTTGCTTCCAGAAACTACAGAAAAAAAAAACCCTCACTGCCTATCATCATATTTCACTTCTGATGGGTACTGAATCATCTTGATTTATTTCATCCATTTTTGAGTAGGGGTGATGCTCACATAGATATTGTAGTGCCCCATAAATGTATTCCAAAAAATGTAGAATGAAAAGTTGAGTAAATCAACTTTTCCCATAAAAAAGCTAATAGTAAAAAACTTAGAACAAACTTATGATTGTTCCAATTGAACAGAAAATATAATATCACTGTTTTCAAAGTGTATTAAATTGCTTTTGAGAATGCCTAAAATGATCAAAGTGTGTTCACCCACACGTTTCCCAAACGCCAGATCCTTTCACACCTCCATGCCTTGTTACTTCTTTCTCCTCATGGGGAACTTTCTTACTTCTCTAGCTTCCCGACACCACTGTCCAGCCAAATTCAACTGACCACTCAGCAAGCAATGTGATCAGTTCTCTCCTCCAGGATATCCTGCAGCATGTCTCTTTTATTATCATGAAATTCCTGTAGAAATCACTCCTTCATAATAATAAATTCTACATTTAAAGGCTACTTAAGACAGGAACAGCCTCTAGGAAGGGACCTCCGTGTGTTAATGTCCATATGGCTTGGCCACACGGCAGGCTGTCCATAAAATGATTCTTATCAGACATTTATTATCCAATAAACTTCCTTAGTGATGTCTGTAATATCTGCTGCAATTGTCCAACACCCTGAGGCACTGTGCCATAAGACCCAGAATCCTCTGCTTCCAAATTTCAATACAAGAGACCCCAAAATTCTTTATTCAATTCCTTACACTGTGCCCGAGCCAGTTCAATACAGGTGATGAGGTAACTACACCAAAACTGAATGATGGCTCCACTTAGGAAGAACATTTCTTAACTTTGCTACTATAAATTAGCTTTTTCTTGAGCATTTCATTGATTAAATAAGAAATAAGCCAATGAGAAGGACTAAATCAGAGTACTTCGAAATTCTAAAGCTCAAAAATACGTATCTATGACTTCCTAAGGCAGCTGCCCAATTAATGCCATCCATAAAACCATTCAAATGCTGTGTGTGGGCGGAAATCCAATTAAGGCATTTCTGTCTGAATATTCCAAAAGAGCCTCCTGCTGAGCTCCAAGTGGAAACAATCATAAATGACAGATTAGCTGTGTAAGCACTTTGGAAGCTGAAACCAGACAAGAGCAGGAAAATCTACATGTCCAGCCTCTTAATTGGGCACAAGGAAAAAATATTTCAATACCATGTGGCAGAAAGTCAGACCCATTTCCTTGTCCAGCCAGGTCTTCTCAAATAATCCTCATCCAGTGTCGGCATCAAAGAAAAGCTCTGAACCAATTCATTTACACATCATGAAATGACAAACTTCAGCTCCATAATGCAATTTTGTGCTCAAAGGAAACAGAGTCAAGAGATTCCAAGCATTCTCTGTATTCATTAACCCCTTATGGAGGACATCCTGAAACTTCACACTGCCTCTGTATGTAATCTGCCCCATAAAATATGTAAGCAAAGCCAAATCTTTGAGATGCTGAGGGACAGGACAGACCCAGCTGATGACAGACCCAGTGATGATGTGTTGCGCATAGGTGTGCAAACACTGTCACTGAGTGTGACTTTCATCCTACTCGTGAGTGAGTGATACAGCTCCACAGAAACCTAGTTTTCTGTTGAGTTAAATTTCCTCTTCACCTTGCAACCCATTACTCAGATTTGTAACTTGGCAAATACAGAGTACAGCAGCTGAATTCATGAGTGTTCTAACCCTGCTTTCTAGAAATGGAAAAGGGACTGGCCTGCCTATTTATTCCAAATGGATCGCACCTGAGACCTACTTAATCAAACAACCTGCAGTTTGTAAAGCTCCTAGGTAGTTATGATGCCAGCCCCTGGTTAAGAACCACCACTGTAGAGAAAAGAAGAGAAAATGAAGATGGCCCAATTCAAGAACTCTTATCTCTGAACCCTCAATACATACAGGGGTTGCCTTAAGAAAACTAACACAGGCGGCCAACCTATGCACATGATGGATCTGTTTTAAGCTGGACGCAGATCCCAGATCTCCATCTTACCAGCTACATGATGCTGTGGCTACTACTTAGCTTCAGAAACTAGGTTTCTGTGGAGATGTATCACTCACTCATGAGTAGGATGAAAGTCACACTCAGTGACAGTGCTTGCACACCTATGCACAAGCACTACATACATCAGGTGCAGCACAGACACTGTCCTTAGGGAACTCAGTCTAGGGAGGGGCCAAAAGCAGAGATGAGGTCACACAGCAGCAGTGCCTCATTTGCTACAGGAAAACTCACCTATGAAAAAAAAAGCTCAAGTTTGCCAGGTAACTTCTGAAACAGATGGGTGCTATCCAAAATATCTGCTAATATCTGCCTTGGAACTTAAAAATTCTAAGGAGATGAAATGTGTATATTATAATATATATTACCATTAATAGTTTCAGATAAAAAATAATGTACCCTGGAATAGAAAGTAGGTCTATTCTCGCTTTCCTGAGACTATACGTCCAATAGTTAGAGGAACTAAAATGTCTTTAGGACCCCTTCTACAAACAAAACCTTCCTCACTAGAAAAATGACAAGTTGTCCTAGGTCTCACTGTCCAAATACTGTTCTGTCTTCCAGACAGACAGCAGGTTAAGTCATCCAACAATACCTTTTGAGCCCCTGCAAGTACACTGGGTGCGAGGCACAGAATGGAAGACAGATACATGCTTTGCCCTCACAAAGTAGACAAACAAGTGGATAGTAAGAGCCCAAAGGGCAGGATTTGGGATGCTATGCATAGAGCATCACCTGTCACCTCAGTTCGTGACACATGGAGGCAGATGGGGATGTCCACTGCAGTCAGGTGAGCTGGTCCATGGGTGGGGGGAGGAGAACCCCACAGGAGACAAGGAGACAATGGCAAGAAGCTTCTAAAGTGATCACAGTCAGAAGGGGGCCCATGGCAATACTTAAGGGACACACTCCCAAGTGGGTCTGCCTTTATGCAGACACCCTGCTGAGATCCGGGAGAAGAGATGTGGGCAGGCTGGACGCACCCAGCTTCCATTTCCATTTAGTAATCTGTTTCTTTCCTGATTCTGCCTTTTCCCTCATTTAGAAAATTACAACATCTGCCAGCTCCAACCTTCTGGCACCCCAAGTCTCTTTCAAACATATGAAAAGATTAACTTTATATAAAATAAATGTATCCTAAAGTCACACTAAGATATCACCAAGCACCCATCAGACTGAGCTCAGAGATGGGGTTCATGTTAACCTCCCGTTCTGGTAACTGTACTGTGGCTATATGAGATGCTAACATTTGGATGAAGTTATACAGGAATTCTTTGTACTATTTTTGCAACTTTTCATAAGCCAAAATTTATTTCAAAAGTGAAAGTTTAAAAAATTGTTTAAATGTTCTGTGTGCTAACAGGGCACATTGGTGAGGCTGTAGGGAAGCAGGTACCCTCCTGTGGGTGATAGAAGCACAAAATCACACAGCTCTGCAGAGCGATGGGGTGGGGCACAGCCGAATGGGAACAGACGAACTATGCATCCACACTTAAGACAGTTAAATCAATTACATTTATACTGGAGTACTACTCACTCCTAAGACAAGAAGAATGTGTCTGAAGTTCTAGACAGGGAAGATTTCAAAAATACACTGTTAACTCAAAAAATAAGAACACTTTCCATTTTCTCCCAAATGTACTTACCTATGAAGAAACTTAACTACTGCGTTTTTTGCCTGGGTAAGCTGCCAAGTATACACCTGCTGTCTATCTTCATTATGGTGAGATTCCTTATGCATATGAAGGTAATTATCAGCTTCTCCATCTCAATAAGCCATAAAAATATGTTTTTAATCCAAGCTACACAGATCCTTGGGGAAGTTCACTATTCCTATCTGACAATATAAAATGGAAGCATTTCACCTTTCATTTCTTCTCCCTAAATCAGTACCCAAACTCTAAGGCTATATTTTACTAAATTTAGATATAATTCACATGCCATAAAAATTCACCAAAGTGTGTAATTCAGTGGCAGTACTTATTTTTAAAAATAAACAATGGAGAGATCGCTTAACAGTATAAGAAAAAAGGGAAGAAAATCAAATGACTCTACTAACCTAGTACGTGGGTATTTCCAGAACATTCTGAACATACACACAAGTAACTGGGACACTTGCCTCTGGTGAGCCCATCTGGGAGCCCGGGATAGGAGGAATGTTTCCCTTGATGTTGGGTTTCAGCTGCCCTTTTTTTTTTTTTTTTAAACTATGCATTACTCTTTCACATAAATTTTTTTTGACATAAATAGAAGAAAGTAAATCTTACAACAGGCTAACCTTAATCCCTACTCCTTGCACAGAATATTTAATCCTACACATTTTTGTTTAGAAACACATCTTCTGGAGGTAGGAGACAATTTAACATCGGCTCTGAAATAGATGGATCACAATCGTAAATTAATGAAATTGCAAGTATAATTTTGTTCTCTTTGGAAAACAACTGCATCAGATTAACACAGTCATCCTACAGTCAGACTTACTTAAGATGATTAAACTGCTGAAAAATCTATGGTTAGTGTCAGGAGCTTTACGAAGTTATGAAAACATAAATTAATGAGTCCACACCAAATTACTGACAGTTCTTCAGTGCCAAATTACAAACTGGTTTTCTTTTCCAGAAGCATCCTGTTTCTACGGGAAGGCAGAGGCTGACAGGATTCCACGATTTAAAGCTTTGTTTTACTGATTACAGTTATAGAAGAATTGGCATCTGCTCCAGGGCCTAACTATGGGGGAATCGTAATGACTCCCCACTCAGCTGGGAGTCGCTACAAATCCCACGACTCCTGCCTTCACCATTACTGCTGTCCTCTATCGGGCCTGACGAGAACCCCGATGGCAAGAACCCGCGTCACTCCCCATCAGCCCTGGGCCCCACACACTGCCCTGGGCTGGGTTTCCCTCCCAGGGGTGGTTAGGAATGCCCCTCCCACTTACCACAGAGCCTGCTGGCTCCCTGCACGGAATGCCCATTTGGCTCCATGAAGACCTGGGAACATCTGCCTGTGCACTGCACAACCTGGGGGAGCCTGCAAGTCCCTCTACAGCCTAGAGCCCTGACCTCCAGCTCACCACCCAGAGAGAGCACAGGCTCTTTCACTCCTGTGCAGGGGGAAAAAAATTGACCAAGGGTTCAGAACTTGTCAATATTTAAAGGTTCACCCAAAAATAACTACTATAAAGGCTGAAATAGGGGTGAGATTTTCAATGTTTCTGAATTTGGCAAGAGAAAAAGACTTATAAATCAATGCCAACCTTTTCCTTGGGGAGGCGGGGGCAGACACTGAAAAAAAAAGGCTGTGGTGTCAGATGAAAGACAGGAAGCTTTTGTATCTTAGGGGAAGGCAACACCTATTTCTGAGAGACGGCCCTCCTAACCCTGTAACACATCTGCACCCCACCTGGCTTCAAACTAACCACAAATGAGGGCTGAAGCTCACATGTAAAATGTTACCAATAAAATTTATCCCATAAAACCAACTCCTAACAGGACTGAAAAACCAGTCAACTGTCATTACTAACATCTGTAACTGTTCTAATCATACATTTCGTTTCCACATAATCAAATTATATTGCATTTCAAGGAGAAATGCTGATGAGTTTTTTCCAATTCATTTAATTTACCTGAGAGAAAAGTGAGGAAGTACAAGAGGGAAAAAAAGGAGGAAGAGCATGATGTTAAGAACTTTCGGAATGACAGTGAACCACTGATACTTGGCTTCATCACCGAAGGCAGAAGGGGCAACTCCAACCTCAGGCCAACAAGCCCCACAGGACCAGCCGCTGTCCACGTGAACCGTCCGCTTCCCGCACCCTCTCTGCACATGACCAAGTGCCACTAAGAGCGCTGCCGACGCCCCCTCACGGACCCCTAGGTGAAAAGGGGTGCGTGCCCCCTTTCATCCGTGCCACACAAACACCATGAGACTGACTTATTCACTCCTCTTTATGGTTGAAATTGAGTATTTCATAAAGGAGACATGGAAAGTACAGAGACAAAAAAAATTTACACAATCCCCAGAGTTATCCTGAATGTCATCAATGACAAAATGGCTTAATCAGAGCAGCAAAGCTGCCAACCTCCCCACTGGTCACCTACAGTCACATGTGCCTCTGAATGATAACCTTTCATAAACAGATACTATGTCAAGATCAACCTTGAAGCCACAGTGCCCAGAATGCAGCCAGCACATCAAAATTTCAAGTTCAATCACTTTAAACCATCCAGCTGGTGTTCATGTGCATGCAGCTAACAAGATATCCTGCTCTCCTGAGACCTGTAATAAAGCAGAATATGCTTCCCCAAAGCTCCCTGGTCACACATGATATGTACAGAGGAAGCCAGAATACAGCTTTCACGTGATGAATGACTGGTGAAGCAAGCATCACTGATGCTCTCACGTCTTTCATTTTAAATGACTTCCATCTTCCTAAACTCCTACATGTAAATATCTAGTTTTACTGAAAAAGTAGAAAGAGAAAAGGGAGGGGAAGGAAGAAGGAGGTGTGCCAAGCTGTGAAACGCCTAGCAGAAGCTGAGAGGGTTTCTCACTAGCAGCACACTGGCTTTTGGGGCCAGGTAATTCTTTGTGACAGGGCTGTCCCATGCCTCGTGGGCTGGTTAGCAGCGGCCTCCACCCTCCCTCAAGCTGTGGCAATCGGACATCTTCCAGACATAACAGACAGTCGTTGTCAAATGCCCCCTAGGGGATGAAATCACCCTGGTTTAGAATCACTGACTGTAAATGAAATAGACTGCTTTTTATTTTAACACCAAAAATAAGACAGGAATATTCATGTATTTTGTAACTATTATGGAATATGATTAAAATATTTAGGTGGAAGTTGCTATAATTACTGCTTCCAAAATAACTGAATAGGCACATTCAGTTGAACTCAATGTCATTATCAACTACAGTTACAATTTGTTATACAATTAGAAGACAACCTTTAAACTCCAGTTTGGGAAACGTATTTAAAGTATGCTATTGTTTATTTAAGAAAATGAAAAATATTAAAAACAAATATATAACTATGAATATATGTGCTTGCCTTTAAAATCAATAAACAAAAGGGGGAAGAAGAAAAAATAATCGTTTTAAGAAAAGTGATGGGTAGGGATAGAAATACAAAATCAGACTTCTCTGGCTATACTTCTTTCCTCTCTTGAATGAGATAAATGGTTTTCATAATTATAAACCAATATTCTTTCTTTTGAAGTCCCAAAAATCAAAAGCAGGATGGAAACAAATCAACCAAATCATAAATCGAGCTGGTGTCATAAATACTGAGAGTACTCATTCTGGGAGACTGAAACACAGTAGTTCCACTATATTTCCCCAGTAGGATAAACCCTATGCACAAAAATACCATCAGCTGTTTTCAGGACTCACATTGTTGGTAAAAATATTGGTAGAGTTTTTCTAAACATTTGTATGCTGTTGTACATAAATAAAATGGGATAATCAAACAAAGAAGCAATAATGTTAATGTTCCTAGGGACAAAGATTTTAAGCATAAAAGAGATACAAATATAAAATCCAAAAAGGAAAATATCTTGTAATTCTAATTTTGAATGAGAAATATCAGAGATAATTTTTTATAAGAAGTTATGTTAAAAAATGAACCAAAACAAACCCAAAACAAACCACCTTTGTCCACTGAAAAGGCCCAGACACAGGAGCAATGAGGACCACAACTCCTACAATGGAGTCCCCAAATGTCATTTCCTCAGGGAACCATGGTCTTTGAGGAAATGTGAAGATTCAGGCCTTGGGGTGGGGTGGGGGCATGCTGGCTGCAGGTTCCTTGCCTTCTGTGGTGACGCCTCAAGTGCTGTGCAAGTGCGACTGTAGGACATCAAGCAGCTAATGCAGGCAGCCAGGGCCATCTGAGCTGCACCTAGGATGTCAGCTACAATGGATGACAGTGCTTCAAAATACCTTAAGTCATGGGCTCGTAACTTCTCTAAAAGCAACCAACCAAAAAACCTCTTTGTTATTCTGTGAAGCAGAACTACTTATTCTGAAAACCTCCAATCAAAGCACTAAGGCCCCATATAAAGGTACCTCAGGGTAACTGCTGCCATGTCCTCACCTGAACACAGAAGGAATGGCAGCATCAGAAAGTCACCATTTTGCAGTCCTGATGAGTTATGTATGGAGACTATGACCCTCAAGGGGGGCTCACACATCCTCCTCCTGATGGAAACTAGACACCAACCCATGAAATAGGCTTGTCAGAAAGTCACACTAGAATCAGCTCTAGATCTGGCCAGCAGTCAAAGGAGTATGTTCAATGGGGATCCAGCTAGCAAAGCACAGCTATGGGAAACCCAAAGGACAGGAGGTCTAGTTTCTCCAATTGATCAATCTGCAATGGGGAAAAGAAAAGGTGTGCACACTCGAGAGGGGGTGGAGAGATCAGCATCATTCAACTGTAGTGTATGAGCCTTACTTGGATCTTGGTTTGCACAACCAAATTTTAAATAAAAATATTGAGGTAGTTGGGGAAATATGAACATTGGTTGCATATTTGGTAATATTAAGGAATTGTTACTGGAATATTTATAATAATACTTACAGATGAAATGAATGGATATATAGGATTTGCTTCAAACATAAGCCACTGGAGAGTGTAGGATACTCAATGAAGCAAGACTGCCATTAACTGGTAAATAGTGAAAATGACGATGGATGTTTAGGAGGATTCATGGCATGAGTCTCTCTACCTCAAAAACTACATTCCATATGATTATCTGTTGGCTAGGAAATCACATCTTGCAATGAAAGATAGTCAGGGGCATCAAAAAATATGATACTTTGAAGGGTCTCTAGAAGCCAGGAAGCTCCACCCAAAAGCTGGTAACAGAGATTGTTCCCAATGAGGCCAGGCTGGGAACCAAGTTTTCAAAATCTCATCAGCCTCTAGTTGTCAAGGCAAGACTGGGGAGAGGAAGAGAACTGGGAAGGTGGCAGATGAATCTACAGGACCTCTGACACTCTCATAAGCTGCTCTTTACAACTGACCGCTAAGACGTTAGGTTCCTCCTTTTGCTTCTGAATGTACTTCCAAAACAAGTTTTTTCACAGTCTGACTTCCCCCACGCCCATCCAAGAAAGATAAACTCACTGGATAAAATCTTGAGCATTTATTCAGACGTTGTATATACAACAGCATTAAAACACTTAGTGTCGTATGAACACACTATGCTATCAAGAGCTGTGTCACTTTCACACTGATCAAATCGCGGACACTCCCCCAGCTCACAGGCTGCAATGAGAATGTGCCGCACTCATTTTAAAATTACACAAATTAAAACATGTATCCCTTGATTATAGAGATCACTGTGATCAGTTCTATCATCAAGTGAGTCAACAAGAAATGCACCTTCCTCCTGAGAAGTTTGCCACATAAAACTAACCCACTAGAGTGGTATATAAACATAAACAACTATGCTGATATACAAGTAAAGAATGAGGGCATCCCCAGAACCTTAAGCCAGGGTAAAACTGCTGGAAAGTGATGGCTGGTGAGGATGGTGAAAGGGGATCCCCGTACTTTGGCCGCTGAGGCCAGGCCCATGGCTCAGCTGTCCTGAAAAATCACAGTTTCAGGAGCCGAAGTTCACGCTGGTTCACCAGAGAGAGGGCCTAAGAAATGAAGGTCCAAGAGATTAAGTGGGAAGGTCGAAACCTGACCAATTTCTTATCAGTGCAGCTGTAATTTACATCACTTCCCCAGATGAAATCAACATTCTCTTACAAATTACTAGAATTTAAATCCTAAAGGAAGGATTAAAGATCTTCTGCTCTAAACCCTTCATTTAACAAATGAGAAAATGAAGGTGCAGCAAGCTGAGCCCCAGGCCATGCAGGATCAGGGCCGCTCACAATGTATCAAGCACCCTCTCAGTTATGCTACTCAGGGGTGTTTCCAGAGCCCCACGTCTGATGAACTGGGAATGGCAGCCCCCAAGTGGTGTCATACAAATCTTGTCAAGTTCCAACTGTAGGAGAACTACTTTTGTGTCTGTATCTATGCCTTGATGTAAAAGGATTAGGATCTGGCTGATTCCCAGTGAACCTTAGTGGGCAAGAGCTTTCGTTGACATTGGTCAAGTGGAGTATGGGCTGGTACAACTCAGAGGTCAGAGCAACAGAGCCCATGCTCACCCATGTTCTGCCTGTGCACATCAGCTGGCAGTGAGAGGCCCACCTGCACAGAGAGGCCTTTAGTCTGCCAAAGAGAAGCTCCACCTACTTACTCTTCTTCCCCAGGTGAGCCCAGAATAGCGGCCTGTGGATAAAACTGCAATATTTCCAGAATCCCTCACCTGGAATTAGGCCATCTCCATATCAATAGGTGTTTACAAGGGGTAGGTGGAGAGGCCAGTGAATGCAGGGACAGAATAGGTTTTGGGCCTCCCCAGCCTAAAGGGCATGTGAGCAAGAGTGGCGGTCAAAGAGATGAATGGAGCCAGGCGTCCAAATAAAGGCCTTTTCCCCTTGACTGACTGAGGCTTCACAGGTTTATTTGCCCTGGGCTGTGAACATGCTTTCCCCACCGTGAGTTACAGAGCCAAAGGCCAGGGACTCCAGCAGCCCACCCTGGTGCTGAACACCTTCACCTGGAATGGGGCAGAGGGAGGACATTGAGACAGCCCATCAAGTAGTGGGACATGTCCCATACCACTACATGGTGCACTTCTCAAGGGAGCCCCAAAACGGGGCTCCAGCTGTTAGGAAAGAGTATAAAACCTAAATGTGATTTATTCCCACTAGGATGTTTAAACGTTTTAACAGTAAGGTATTAACAGAGGGCCACGTGGTAGAAGCTGCTGGGCTGAGAGTGAGGGTGGAGGAATTGATAAGGGCCTGGCAATACCTGTTTGAGTTTTTTAAACCTACCAATAAGATTAAGACAAATGTAAAGGAAAGATATAACTGGCTTAGGCGACGTCCGGGAAAGAATGTGAACCCTGTAGTACTCAGCCAATGAGAAACCAGGGGAGGGACTCACGTACTAGGAGATAAATTATTGGCACCAAACTCCCCAGGTGTCCTACCAGACACCCGATCTTGCAAGACCATCATTAAAGCCTCACTCCGCTGTTCTCTTTGTCTCGGTGTCCACTTATTGAATTTGGACCAGTGAGTGTGTTTCTCACACAGCCATGGCTCACCTCAGTGGGGAGGAAGAAGGGGCCATTGTGGCTGGTTGCCTGCCTGCTCCAGGATGCCCTTGCTAGCATGCCACACCACATGGTGCCCAGGTCATGAGCACCATCTTAAGATGGTACCCATCTTAAGAATCCGGTCACCTGCCAGACTACAGGAGTGGGGAGCACGGAGCTCAGTAATGCTTACCACTTTGAGTCAGCAGTGCAATATCCACTAAAAATAAGTGGTAAGCAATTACACAAGCTGTAGGAAGTAGAGAAATGAGAGTCTAATTGTAATCTGATCAACAAATTCTAATAAGAGGAGCACTGTTTCTTAATGGTTAACTTTTATGCCTAAATGAGCATGTCTGTTTATGGGCTCTAATGAAGAAGAAATGGTTTACCCTATTTTTAGCTCACAAATGAACCTTTCATGCATCCCATTCCACAAACAGGAGGTAACATTTCATGCAGCAAAAGCAATAAAAATTAAGATGTTTTGAAGATAAGCCCGTTCTGCTCCTTTCTGTGCAACGTACAACCAAGGGTACCACAGGGTTAGGCTCTAATTCACAGTCCTCCAAGTAATGAGGGGCAGCTAAAGTCAGCTCCTTCTGTGGAAATTCAGTTGACTGCTACTCACATCCAGTCTGTTCTGTGCTACCTGGCGGCTGGGGCAGTGGTTCACAACCATGCCCTAGCCCCACCAGCACAGCAGCACCTGGGAACTTCTCAGAAATGTAAACAATCTGGGCTCACTCAACTTGAGGCAGAAACTAGGGCTGTGTGGGGGTAGGGAGCAGTCTGTGTCTTCATAAGCCCTCTAGTTAATTTGGAACAAGCTCAAGGTAGAAAAGCACGAACTATAGGACTAGGTCTTCACAAGAGATTTCGATGGTCAATAAACTCTTTACAAGGTGTTTCTTGGGCACATTTTATTACCCATCTTAGGATATTATATCTAGCAAGAGAACAGTTCTCATCAGAAAAGACGCAGAGAAACTGTTCTTCAATTGAAAAGAACTCTCTTATTTGGATCGAAAGAAATAGGTTAATTTTTTCTCATTGCAAACAGTTATAAAACACCTGGTTCAGCAGCATGTATGACCGCAACCTCAGTGAGGTCATCTCCTACGGCAGAGTCCCCGTCTGTCAGCTGAGGAAGGCAGCTGGGACACAATACCAAAGCCGGGGACATGGAGGAGGGGAGGGTGGCAGAGAAGTGTGCATTACACACATCATGGTTGAAACGTATTTCAAATAGGAATTTGTCTATATCCACGTAGAATTCTGGAAAGATGAATGCAACTAGAATGTGTTATTAAAAACTCAAACCAATAGGTAAGACATCTACTTGCCCTGATGACAGTCCTCCTCTGACAAAAACACAGAATTAACACAGATGGTTTTTGTCTTAAGCAGAGCACTGAATTACAGTGGCTTGTAACCAATTTAAGCTATTTAAGAATGAAGAAAAAGAACAGAGGGAAACCAGAAAAAAATGATGCACTTTATGGATGAAGAACACTGAAAGAACACAAACAAAAAATGATAATCCTAAAAGGAGCCACCTCGGAGGTCAGTTAAGTTCTGTGCTGGCCAGAAGAAAATCTTACAGCCTACGTCATCTGTAATATAGAACTATATACACATATACATTAAAAACATGTTACTTATGTCACTTGTCAAGAGATGAAGACAAGCAACAGTAGTTTCAGAATCTCTCTCTCTGTTAATGGAAAAGTTACTCCAGAGTATTCCCAAGCACACACACCAGAGAAGCAGCAAAACGCGAGCACACAAAACCTGAAAACCCATCATCTATGTGGAGTTGACAGAAATGGTGGCAAACAAGAATTCCCCTCTCCTTTTACCTTACATTAAGACAATGGCTCACTTCACCAAAGAGTGTTTTATGGGCACAGGAGCATCCAGGGCACAAAAATCCTTTCCACCAATGACAACAGTTCATAGGTTTTCTGACTTTCATCCCCAGTTCACATAAGGGGATTAGAATGATTAGAGTCTCATTTTATTCAGAATTTGTCTTTTCCTCCAACCTCCCACATCCAAATCTCCAGAACTCAAGTAAACGAAAGTGAAAAGAAAGGCAACACTCAGGACATTTGCACAGCTGTGGGTAAAAATGCAGTATTTCCAGAATCTCTCCCCTGGCCTTAGTGTATCTCCATATCAACAGGTGTTTCCAAGGGGTGGAGAGAAGTACTCCATCTCTGTATCAATAGGTGACTACACGGTGGAGCAGGGCATACTGGACCAAAGAGGTGGGGTGGGTTCCGTTTTTGCAGCTGGGTGGTGAGAGACATGGGTGAGCAGAAGTGGATGACTGCCTGTAGGCAATAAATGTGTTTCTCCCACTTTATTTCTCCTTTTGACTGATTTCAGTTTCACAGGTAATTTGCCCAGGGCTGGGAGAAAGATTCGCCTCCCCCTGCTCCAGAGTTACAACAGCCAAGGCACTGATTTCTGAACCCATTCAGGAGATCCCATCTGGAAGGGGACATCCCAGAGGCTCTGCTGTGGGTGGAGTGAGCAAGTGCCAGGTGCCTGGCCCACACCCACCAGCATGGCAGTAAGCTGTGTACCCAGGTCCGCAGGATATCCTCACATGGGAGCCTGAGTCCTCCTCCAATGGGCACAGGTCCAAAGCAGAGCCCAAGAGCAGCTGTCTCAACCTAACCATTCCACCCCTCACTGCCATCAAGGTAAGAGAGCAGGACCTTGTCCCCACAACCCTGACCCCCAGAAGGAACCTGGCCAGCGGATGCCCTCGGGAGGGGCTGTGGTGGGAAGGCCATCTGTCAGTCCAGGGGAAGGAAATCCCAGGGCAAAATACCTCTCAAAACCAAAATCAGTCAAAGGGAGAAATAAAGTTTAAAACCCGTTTATTTCTCACAAACTGCAGTCCCAGTCCGTCTTTCTTCTCTGCTCCAGCAGCAACCACACCGGCCCTCCCCTTCATCTCTCAGGTGCAGGTAAGCCCTCTGTTGCTCAGGTAATCACAGATAGATATGGAGATGAACTTCTCCACCCCTGAGGAAAGATGCAAATACACTAAAGCCATGCTTCTTTCCACCTCTGAACGCCTATTGATATGCAGATATACTAAAGCCAGGCGAAATATTCTGGAACTGTTACAATTTTACCCACACCATCCCACACCTGAGGAGGCAGCTGAGAAACGTTCAGCCCTGGGGTAGCCCCAGCACCGGAGCCTGGAACCTGGGGGAGCAGAGAGTGCATGCCCCGGGAGGGCACATCTCTGCAGCAAGGGGCCCAGTGACGTTCACTGTATTAGTCTGCTCAGGCTGCCATAACAAAACACCACAGAGCAGGCGGTGGAAACAGAAAATTATCTTCCCAAGGTTTTGGAGGGCTGAAGTCCAAGATCAAGGTGTCAGCCGATTTGATTCCTAGAGAGAGCTCTGTTCCTGGCTTGCACACGTCCACCCTCTCCTCGCATCCTCACATGGTGGAGACACAGCGAGCTCTCTGGAGTCTCTGCTCATAAGGCCACTAATTCTACACCTCAGGGCCCGACCCTTTCAACCTTATTTAACCTTGATTACTTCCTCAGAGGCCCTATCCCCAAATATAGCCGCTGGGGAATTAGGTTAGGGTGTCAAGACTGGGACGTGGGGAGACAGTGTACAGTCCATAAGGCAACCAGATGGGGGAGTCGGCCCTGGGCAACACGAGCGGCTGGAGAAGAGCTGGGCAGCACTTTGCACACCTCCCACTGCTCAAAGCTGACCTCCTTCACATAAAGAAAACACCCAGTGGGGAGAGAGGTGGCTGGGGGAGCAGGGCTGTGGGCTAGTGGTCAGGGAGCAGTAACGGGTAGCTGCCTGGCTGCCAACACCCTGCAGTGGGGCCAGAACAAGTGGGCAAATGCAGGCAAGAGGGACATGAGTGCAACACAAACCCCAATCATGCCAGCCGCTCAAACCCTCAAGCACCAGGATAGCACCACGCCCAGCCACGGCCTAGCAGGCTCCTCTGAGCCTGACAGTCCTATGGGGACAGAGCTGTGTCACAGGTAAGAACTGGAGGGCTGAGGGCAGAGGTCAGGCCCCAGAGGGCTCCTGGAGGAGCCGGGTGGGGCCAGGCCTGGTACCCAGCCACTACTCCAGCCTCCTTTACCTGCAGGAAGGGAACAAACAGGGAGGGAAGGACACAGAGCCCCAGGGAGGGGCAGAGGCCAAGGCAGGAGGAGGCAGGAAAATAAAGAACAGTGACAGAACTAAGAGGGTCAGGCCTGCTGCAGCCCTCCACGACAGGCAGCACCATGAGCAGAGCAGCTATCCTTTACAAAAGCATTGTGGCAACTCTGACAGCCCCGTGGTGTCTGCATCGCTTCCAAACACACATAATAGGCCTTGAGCTGGAGGCACTGGGGCCTGGAGAGGAGCAGACCCAGGACCCAATGGGAGGTCAAGGCCAACCCCAAGGCTGCAGGCACAGTCTCTAAACCCAGAGACCTTTCTGGACCTGGCCCAGCCAGACCCGCACCCTGGACCCAAGCTGCCTACTCCCAGTTCAGGAACAGAAGAACTGGGTGAGTGCTGATGGCCAGTCCTGGCATGGAGCAGTTCTCGGTGAGCGGTAACTTATCACACAGACCCATGCACAGTGGCTGCTTTACCTAGTGTCTGAGCCACCTATACACATGCCTTGTTCTTCCCTGTGTCTAGTGCTAAGACTGTTCGCAATTCTCCTTTCCACCCTCACCACTAATCACAGTGCCCTCAACAGAAGAGATGGTCAAACAGAGGCTAAGAGAATGGATGAACTGATAATTGCGCAGTGGAAGGGGCATGAGAATGAGGAACAGGCCGAAGGTAGCTGAGAAGACGGACAGACAGGTGGGCAGAGTGGACACACTCAGATGAAAAGATGCGTGCACACACACCCCACAAAAAAAGGTTGAAAATAATGAAAAGGATGGTCTGGGTTAAAAATTTGTCTCCCTGAAGCACCTTTCAGGATCAGAAGTAATTCACCACTGCCAGCAATAGCATTTATTTACTTCAGCACACCAGATAAGAGCAGATAAATGAACAGACACAGCACAAACTAGGATGAAGTGTCCTAACTCCTAGCCACCTGCTAAGCCAGGAGGGACAGCCTGCGTGTGACCAGGGTCTTCAGTGTCTATTGTACGAAAGCATGCAGAGGGGACAGGGCGCCCCAGGCCCCAGGGAGGGCTGCAGGCTGGCCCATGAGCTTGGAGGGCACCCCCACTTTGCTTTAAATTTAGCCCTTCCCCTTATGGTTGTGGCAGGAAATCCACCTGCAGGTCCATTCAGGAATGAGAAGCAGCAAACAAGGTATCAAAGTATGGTTTTCTATCGGCTGTCTTTTGATTGAGTCACTTTTGACTTTAATTTATCTTTTCAAATAATAGGAAATACACTCCTGTCCCTCTACATGACAAGACCATGACTGTTTTATGGCCAAAGATGTCTCAGGAGAAGGAACCTTCCAACCAGGCTCCTTGGTGGGAAGAGGGAAACTCCTCTGATTCCTTTCCCAACTGTACATAAACACCACGGCCTCCTCCGGCTGCTGGCAACACTGCTCAGAACCAAGGACCTGCTCCGGAAAGCATTTTGAATTGTGAGGCTGCCCAGCTGCATTCATGGTTTCTCAATTACCTGTATATCCTATGCAATTAGTATTACTGGATGAAATACTTGTGTACTCATAATAACACTGAAATGGGAAATGTCAGGAACATTAGTGACCTGGGATCACTCACCCTGCCAACCCCGTAGGGCCTAGACCAGTGGTGTTTCCTCAAGAGCCAAGTTTTTCATGTTTTTGTTTGCAATTTTGATGGTGTGATAGTTTCCCCTAGATTAAGTGAGAATCTTTTATGGAAAGCATCTATAAAGGCCTGACACAGATGTGCTCAATTTACATGTTCAATTATTATTAAAATTATAGGAATGGTAATAGCCTATGTTGTAAAATCCTGAAAACCTCTTTACACTGCATACCCTTCATCCTTCCCCACTGGGATGTGGGAAGGCAAAAATGTGTCATTGCTCTGCACCTTCCTGGCAGTTCTGACACACAGCAGGAATGTAAAAATTTCTTGAATATGTCCCTTCACTTCAATAATTGCAGCACCAACAATCCGCCTGAAAAGGCTGTTTCAAACAGCTTGTTATGTAAGCAAATTAATCCCTGTTCTCACCTTCACCCAAAGTTCAATCAGCAAGTGGAAAGACTTCTCACTGGGCGTGCAAATTAACATGTGCCACTTGGGTGTACAAAGCTTACAACCCACGAGTAAGGTTAGCGCAGACACAGCCAACTCTACATCAGGCTAAACAGAAAGCATGCCCCATGTGAGTTCTGCAGCAGAATCCCAGAATGCACATGAGCACCATTTAATCACTGGCTCTTTCACCTAAAATCCTACCAAAGACAACTCAAATCTCCCTATGGAACACAAAACATCTAAACAGGAACAAATTCAGGCCAAGGCTGCTAACCACACCTCCATCCTTCCCACCTTCCAGGATAGACATAAGTCCATTTAACACATTTTCTTCTCCCATATGAAAGGAAAGGAGCGACATACAGCAGCAATTCACCAGAGAATTCCGCTTTATTAGGGAAAGGTGCTGGGTTATATAGGAAGGGGCATGAATTGATTGAGGTGTCACTTCTATGGGGCTGTTGGCTGTTGGCTAGGTGCTGGGATTGGGAGGGGGGTGAGAGGTGATTGGGCTTCAGGTGGTGCCAGCGGGAACTGAGGACCCCGAAGAGAAGCCAGAAGTTTGCGATCTTACTGGTGGGGGCCCTTCATTCCCCCCTTTCTCCTCTATGGGGTTGTGGACGTTGTTTTCTCTCTGGCTCCTTCCTGCTGAACAGGGGCAGAGAAGGGAGTGAGGGCTTGAGGATTGGGAGGAAAGGGTTGATAGGACTCTCTACAGTAAGGACGAGTAGATGTGGACTTCTTCAGGTTGGAAATCAATGAAGGTTCCTTGTAACCATAGGTTGAGGATCTGTTGATTCCAATGGTGCCAAGAGAATATGGGTGTCAGGAGCCAGGCGTCTGCGGCCATTGTTTCCAGGAACCGTTTCCAGTGGAGAGAGGGGTCCATCGCAGTGTGTGGTGAGGAGGTCACGTGAGGGTGAGGGATCTTCTATGGCCAGAAGCTGGTAGTTTCTGAGTAAAAGCTGGTTGAAAGCTTGATTAGAGATTTTTCCGACTTGGGATTTGATGAACTTTATTATACAGGGTAAGAAGAGACAGGCAGAAGAATGATTATTATGGGGCCTGCAATGGGCCAGAGCCAGGTGAGGAGCGGGTTTGTTAGTATTGACGAGAATGGGTTGGAATTGGAAGCAGAGTGGAGGCTGGAGGCAAGGTCAGTGAGTTTGGTGATGTCAGTTTCTACAATGCCGGATTCATTGATGTAATAGCAGCACTCTTCCCGGAGGAAGACACAGGTGCCGCCCTTCTCGGCTGTACACAGATATAGGGCCTGCTGGTTTTGAAGGGTGACCTTAGCTAGCGAAGTGACCTGTCTTTGGAGAGAGGCTAGGGAATCGGCAGTGAATGTCAGGGCTCCCTCAAGTTTAGCGTTGAGATCTCTAGCTGCCCATAGAGAGTGACCCAAGGCTTCTCCTGAAAACCCTGCCCCAATGGCTGAGGTGATCAAAGAGATACTGACCATGATGGGAAGGAAAGCAGCTGTTTTTGTGCATGAGGGCAAGGGACATTGGAGCTCAAGAAATTCTGCCATGCTGTAGTGTAAACTGTGGGATTAGGGTGACGAGAATGCAGGGTGCATTGGAGTTGAGAGGCAGTGAGTTGAAAAGACTGCCATTACACTAAAAGAAGTGTCCCTGTTGCGTAAAAGTCTTAGAGCCGGAGGTAGGGGTGTAGATAGAGAGGCAGTGAAGTGCGCTGGAGGGGGGTGGAGTTGGGCCTACACAGTGGTGGATGGTGAGATTATCTGCGTATTCTGGTTCCCATAGGGGTATGTCTGCCAGGGGGCAGAGGGGTTGTCTTTCTGCATGGAAGGAGTAGTTGGAAATATTAAGGGGCACGGCGGCCAGCAGTGGGCGCTGTAGTGATGCGTACAAGAAACAATTAGCGGTGTTAAGGGTGTGGTAGAGAAAGATGGTGGTGTCCTGAATGAGCTGTAACGAAGAGTAGGAGAAATGGGAAGAGGGGCGGGGATAAGAAGATAAAGAGGCGCCATCAAGAGTTTGGATAATGACTTGTTCGGAATGTCTGATATCTGATGCAACTTGAGAGATCTAGGAATGAGAGGGAACATACTTTCGAGAGATATGAAGGGTACTGTGGGGGGTCGAGGACCCCCCATAGTAAACTGAGGCTGTGACTCTGGCAGCCCATCGAGAGTCCCAGGGATCTGGGATTGATAAGGAGAATGAGCCGTTGGGATATTTCATGAAACGGTTGGAGGAGTAAGACTGTGGGTACTGGAAGTTACTCATGTAGTGAATGGCAAGACCAGTAGGGACATCTCCTGTAGATGTCTGGCCATCACCTGCAATAGGCTTGTTTTTGGTCATAGAGGAAGCAGAGGTAGGGAGAATAAGGGTAGCTGCTAGTGAACACTTAGGTGGAGGGAGGAAAGTGGAGGTATAAAAGCTCGGCGCAGCCTTTTAGAGGGCAGTCTGGTGTGGCAATGAGGGCAGTAACTTTTGTTTGATGCTGTGTGTAAGTCTGTCTGACTTTGAATCGCCATACAAAGGAGGCTGGGGTGGTGGGGAAGACAATAGGAATGAGGAAAAAAAAGCGAGAGAGCAGTAAAGGAGGAAAAAGTCATGATTCGGGTATGGATGGGAAAGGAGGTGAACGGGATTTTGGAGGAAAGAGGACAGTAAGGTCAGGAGTCTGGAGGGAGGGAGAGTCTGTAAACTTTTGTAGGTTAAGAGATCTTTTAGGTGATGTGGGGACAGAATGGTAAGGGGTGCCCTGAATGTCAGTTTATGAGCTTCCTTCTGCAAGAGCTGTCTAGCGGCTAATGCTCATAGGCAGGGGGCCCATCTCCAAACTGTGGGGTCTAGTTGATTGGAGAGATAAGCTACTGGGGCAAAGGATGGGCCATAATATTGGCCTAGGACTCCTAGAGCTTGACTGGACCTCTCATGAATGTATAATGAGAAGGGCTTTGACAAATCAGGAAGATGGAGAGCTGGGGCTTCCACAAGGGCTTGACGGAGCTTAATGAAGGAGTGTCAGGGTGAGGAGGATAATGGTTCTTTAGGGGGGCCCTTGCTGAGGTCGTATAGGGGTCTTGCCAACAGGGAGAAGTTAGGGATCTATGCTCTAAAATATCTAGCCAGGCCTAGAAAGGAAAGGATTTCTGTCTTGGTTTTGGGAACGGGCAGGTCAGAGAGGAGCCGTTTTCTGTCTAAGGTAATGGACTTTCTTTGTTGAGATAGAAGGAATCTGAGGTACGTGACAGAAGGGGAAGAGATTTGAGCTTTGACAGGGCATACTCGGTAACTTCTGGAAGCTAGAAGGTTAAGTAGGGAAGCAGTGTCAAGTTGAGACTGTTCCCACGAGGGACTGCAGAGTAGAAGATTGTCTGTGTATTGTAATAAGGTGGACTTGGAGTGATCATGATGAAACTGTTTGAGGTCCTGAGCTAGGACCTGTCTAAAAATATGGGGACTATCTTGGAAGCTTTGTGGCAAAACTGTCCAAGTGAGTTGTCCAGAATGTCTTGTGTATGGGTCTGTCCAGGTGAAGATGAAAAAATCTTGGGAGCAGGGGTCTAGAGGGATAGAAAAATGCGCCCTTGAGATCTAGGACTGAGAAGTGGGGTACTGAGGCAGGGATTTGCGATAAAAGGCTGTATGGATTTGGAACTAAGGGATGGATAGGGACAACGGCTATGTTGATGAGGTGAAGATCTTGGACGAGGCGGAAAGATCCATTGGTTTTTTAACAGCTAATATGGAGGTATTAAACGGGGAGTGAGTGGGTCTGAGGTAATTTTTGTTTAAGAGATCTTGAATGATGGGTTGGAGGCCTATGAGGGCTGAAGTGGTTAGGGGATATTGGGCCTGACAGATATACTGAGAGGGGTCACATAATTTGATAGAGGCAGGAGGACATAGAGCTATGGAGGGGATTGTAATGTCCCAAAGTTTGGAATTTACAGGGTGTATGAGGGCGGAACCGGAGCTTTCATTGGGTAGAGGGGGGTCGTCGGCTATGAGGGCCATCAGAAAGGGAGTACTGGGGGCTGTGGGAGTGGATATAGTTATGGAAACGTGGAGGAGAGAAAGGATGTCCTGTCCTAGTAAAGGGATGGGACACTGGGGCATAACCAGGAAGGAGTGGGAGAAAGGTATGGGATTGTCTTGGACTGTGCATAAAAGGGGTGGGGGGTTTAATGGGAAAATCTGTTTACCTCTTACCCTGACTATAGGAGTAATGGTTGGCGTGGTAAGGCCCCGGTATTCTCGCAAGACTGAGAAGGTGGCTCCTGTATCTAGGAGGAAGGAGATGGGGCGATCATCTACTGTTAAAGTAACCCTGGGCTCCTGTTTGGTGATGGAAATGGTCGGGCGAGAAGCTCCTGGGCCCCATCAATCTTCTTCTGCCATCCCCACTATGGCGGGCTTAGGATGGGGGCTGTTCGTCCAGCCTCCCCTTCGGGTGGTTGGGCAATCAGACCCCCAATGGCCCTTTTTGTGGCATCTGGGGCATGGGGTGATAGGAGATCTGGGGGAGGGGCACGCCCTTGACCAATGTCCCTCTTTTCCACACTTGAACCAAGCTCCTGGGGGGGGCTTGTTTGTAGAGGGGCACCCAGGTTGTAGTTTTATCAGCTGGGCCAACATTTGGAAATTGGCCTGATCAGCCTTTTGTTTACGGCGTTCTTTCTCCTCCTCCTGGTTATGGAAGACTTTAAAGGCTACTGTTAGGATCTCAGTCTGTGGGGTAGCGGGGCTCTGTTCTAACTTTTTGAGTTTAGCTTTAATGTCGGGGTAGCTTTGAGCTAGGAAGTATGTCATAAGGACATGTCTTCCATCAGGCGTTTCTGGGTCTAGGCTGGTATACTGTAATAGGGCTTGAGTGAGTCTGTCTAAGAACTCAGAGGGGGTTTCGTCTCTCTTTTGAATTATGTCTTGGAGCCTTTGAAAATTGACTACTTTACGAGCTGCCTTTTTCAGACCTGCTATTAAGCAGGAGGCAAAAATATCTCGAGAGTGGAGACCCACGGCGGTGTTATAATCCCAGTGTGGGTCTTGTTCGGGGACAGCAGTGGGGCCAGGGGAATAGGTGGGGTCAGTCCTGTGACCCAGGATTTCACCTAAAATCCTACCAAAGACAACTCAAATCTCCCTATGGAACACAAAACATCTAAACAGGAACAAATTCATGCCAAGGCTGCTAACCACACCTCCATCCTTCCCACCTTCCAGGATAGACATAAGTCCATTTAACACATTTTCTTCTCCCTTATGAAAGGAAAGGAGCGACACACAGCAGCAATTCACCAGAGAATTCCGCTTTATTAGGGAAAGGTGCTGGGTTATATAGGAAGGGGCATGAATTGATTGAGGTGTCACTTCTATGGGGGCTGTTGGCTAGGTGCTGGGATTGGGAGGGGAGTGAGAGGTGATTGGGCTTCAGGTGGCGCCGGCAGGAACTGAGGACCCCGAAGAGAAGCCGGAAGTTTGCCATCTTACTGGTGGGGGCCCTTCACCTTAGTCCATCTATCCAATTCCTCATTAGAGCTTACCAGTTTTTTCCAAACATCTTCATGCAATGTACCCTTACCCTCCATTCCTAGGGGTGACCTCATTTACAAAAAGCTCACGGCAGCTGAGCCCACACCTCCAAGAACAGCAGCCAACATGTGGGGTTTAATATATGCCAGACACTTTTCTGAGAGCTTTACACATAAAATACAGCATTTCATCCTGTCACTGACCCATTTTCCTGACCGGGAAATTGAGGTTTGGGAGACAGTAAATGGCAGAGTGAGGCCAGCCCAGGCAGCCAGTCTGGGTCCCTCACTCTGAAGCCACTGGAGCTCTCAGATCCCACCAAGACCAAGCGTCTACCAAGTCAGGGCCTGGAGGGGCTCCATGGTCCCCCAGCACCCTGCCGCTCCCCATGCTCTTCCATTCCGCTCCATTTCCTGGTGCTGATGTCCCCCAGTGTCCACGCTACACTGAGACCATGGCTCACAAGAGTCCTACACTGACCCACCTGCCCTCCTTCTACATTTTCTGAAGTGTTTCTCTCCCCCTAGCCAGGGTAATACAGTACCCAGGGGTCCTCATGCTGCCAGCTGGGTATCCCTGTGCAGACATAGATACCAAGAGGAGAGAAACTGGAGCCACACTCTGGGCACTGCCAGGCCACAAAGATCACATGGAGAAAATACATGCCAGGCATGCTGGGTCCCCAGAGGAAACCCCACAGAGGACAAGGGAGCTCCTCATTGCCCTCTTTGGGGAGGGCCCCCTGGTGTGGTCAGAACTACCTCCAACGGCCTACATGGCTTCTGTCCCCAAAGGAGGGAGCTGTCCCCAAGGATACCCAAGGTGTCTGTGCTCAGCTCACCATGAGGATAAAGGAGATAATACACAGCACAGTAAGGCGAGCACCACCTTTATCACCATCACCACTGAGACTGCAGGTCCCTGACATACATGCCCATAAAGCCACTATACTCTACGGGCTCTACCTCAAGGAACTCCAGGGGCTGAGAGGAGCCACAGTTCTGCCCTGATTCCTACAGGGAGCAAGTGAGGAGGCTGCACTGGCTGATCCAGGCAAGTCTGGCCAACTATACACACTCCCAGTGCCAGGGTGGCCACATGGCCAGGGCTGAGCATCAGAACAGCCTTTCAGGAAAAGAGAAATCAAAACAATTGTCAGGAGCATCTGTAAAAACTCAAGCATCCCTCTTCAACCCTAGAGCCCCTGATGGGGCCCTGTGGAGGGTCACTGCGGAGGGAGGCAGTGGCAGGGCCTTGGACGGGCACAACACTGCAGCCAACTGCTCTAGCCCTGCTGCTGCAGACCAGCACAGGGCATCAGGAGAGAGGACAGGGGTGTGAGTTTGGGAGCCCAGGAGTGACAGGCAGTGGGACCCAGGGGTAAATCAAGGCATGCCTAGAGCAGGGCCAGCATGAGGACTATGGGAAAAGCAGTAATTGTCCAATCTGCCAACTATAGGCAAGTCAGCCCTTTTGAACTAGGCCTGAATTACCTTTGCAATTATAAAAACACCTCATTAATTAAAAACGGAAAACAGTCAACCAATCAAATGATCCCCAGGTACCATAAATATGTTTGCCTCTAGCACACTGTGATCAGGAAGTTCTGATACCACCTAGAGGATAGATGGGAACTGAACAAGCCACGTTCCCCTGCGAACAGTCTTAACATTTCAACTTAATCAATGACCCAAGTCCTAATTCGCACCTAAAACTGCTTTATCATAAACTGTACAAGTATGTCTTCAGTTCTTCCCATGCATGCATGCTGGAAATTTGCGATGGCAGGACACATATTTCTGTTTCTTGTTAAAGGGCATACAGCTGCTGTGGTGGAATATGCACAAACCTCCGAAACCATGGCAATGATCATTAGCTCAAGAAGACACACCATCAAAGGCTGTGAGTAACAGAATATATGACACCCCTACACTCTGCATTTCACTCCAGGAAAATAAAACCAGCCCAAACTGTTCTGCAAAGGGTGATGTTACAGGAAAGAGATTATTTAAAGCAACTTTGCAATAGGTTTGTGCACAGCTCAACATTTTCCCCTTCTCCCAGATAAGAGGCTGGTCTTCCACACAGATGCCACACCCCATCTGACATGGCCTAGCATGGTGATGGTCTCCCGTGGACTCATCTGTCACACATCAGTTCTCGCATGAGTGCATTCTAGGGACAGGCCAGCCCCTAATAGGTGAGGAAGTTTTGGCTCACGTTCATGGTCCACTTCCCAGCCTCAGCCACCACAAGGGCACAGTGAGAGAGTCCCCTGGCCCGTATGGCTGGTGCCCTTGGAAGACAGCCATGTGAAGACAGACACACACAGGAGGCCACCACATGATGATGAAGACAGGGACTGGAGCTGCGCAGCTGTGAGCCAAGGAACACAAAGGCTGGGAAGAGGAGGGAAGGAGACCCCTGGCAGATTTCAGAGTGAGCAGTCTGTCAATGCCTTGACTTCAACCTCCAGCCTCCACGGCTGCAAGAAAAGAAGTATCTGTTGCTCTGAGCCACCTCGTTTGTGGTCATTTATTCAGCAGCCTTAGGAAAATAAGACAGTTTCTAGAAACATGGGGACTTTCAAGGTCAGACTGTGGCCATCCTTCTAATGGGCTCCAGCCTGCACTGCCAACACCCCCCAGTCCACAAACTGTCAAGAGGCATCAGAACAGCCAAACTTGGGAGAAAGAACCAAATGATTCTCCAACTTCAACAATCTGGGGGCTTTTAAAATGGCTGCAAAGTCATATACAAAGCATGAAGTCTCTTTCAGGTCATGATGAAAGAGATTAAAACCCATGATCAGATAAGTATTTCTATATCTCTGGGGAAAGAAATGTATTGCAATAACTACTACTCAGTGACCACAAACACTGCTCATTGGAACTCTGAAGGAAAACCAAAAGAAATTACTTAACCATTTATAAAAAATGTAAAAGCTGGGAGGCAGAGCCAGGATGGCAGTGTGAGTAGAGCAGTGGAAATCTCCTCCCAAAACCAACTATATCTTTGAAAATATAACAAAGACAACTCTTCCTAAAATAGAAACCAGAGGACACACAACAACATCCAGACCACATCCACACCTGCAAGAACCCAGTGCCTCACAAAGGGGGTAAGATACAAGCCCCGGTCTGGTGGGTCCTGATCGCCCCTCCCCCAAGGTCCTGGCGGTAGGAGAGGTCTGAGCAGGAGGGAGAAGGGGCCCAGAACTGCTGAACACCCAGCCCCAGCCATCCGGACCACAGCGCAGAAACAGTGCATGCACGGGGCTCTGGATACTAGGGAAATAGGGCAGCAAGAACGGTGAGCGGGTACTGGAGGCCGGCGCCAGAGGACAAAAGAAAAGAGAGTGGCCATTTTTTTTTGTTTTTGCTTTGTGCGGTGAGTGCTTTTTAGAAGTCTTAAAGGGGGCAGGGACCGCAACACTACGGAAACAGGGCAGCAAGACTGGCGAGTGGGTATCGGAGACTGGCGCCAGAGAACAAAAGAAATGCGAGCGGCCAACTTTTTTTTTTTTTGTGGTCGTTATTTTGTTTTGGCGGGTGCTTTTTGGAAGTTTTAAAGGAGCAGGGCAGGACACTTAGTCCAGAGGTAGGGAATCCCGGGATCACTGGGCACTCTAATGCCATGGGCTGCAGGGAGCACGGAGGCCCCTTACGGAGAAAAATAGCCTCCCAGTCGCTCCCCCTCCAACGCAACTCCACCACTTTGGAGCAGCAGTCCAGGCCATGCCCACACAACAGCGGAGATAAACTCCATAGCAGCCGGGCAGGAAGCAGAAGCCCTGTCCGCACGCAGCTACCCAGTACAAGCCACTAGAAGTCCCTATTCTCCCAGGAGAGGAAGGCCACAAACCAACAAGAAGGGAAGTTCTTCCACCTGTCACTAGTCCAAGCTCTGCAAACTACTCCTATCACCATGAAAAAACAAAATTACCAGCAAACCAAGATCACAGACACACCAGAGAAGGAGACAGATCTAACCAGTCTTCCTGAAAAAGAATTCAAAATAAAAATCATAAACATGCTGACAGAGATGCAGAGAAATACGCAAGAGAAATGGGATGAAATCCGGAGGGAGATCACAGATGTCAGAAAGGAGATCACAGAAATGAAACAAACTCTGGAAGGATTTATAAGCAGAATGGATAAGATGCAAGACGCCATTGAAGGAACAGAAACCAGAGAACAGGAACGTATAGAAGCTGACATAGAGAGAGATAAAAGGAACTCCAGGAACGAAACAATATTAGAGAACTGTGTGACCAATCCAAAAGGAACAATATCCGTATTATAGGGGTACCAGAAGAAGAAGAGAGAGGAAAAGGGATGGAAAGTATCTAGGAAGAAATAATTGCTGAAAACTTCCCCAAACTGGGGGAGGAAATAATAGAACAGGCCACAGAAATACACAGAACCCCCAACAGAAAGGATACAAGGAGGACAACACCAAGACACATAATAATTAAAATGGCAAGGATCAAGGATAAGGAAAGAGTTTTAAAGGCAGCTAGAGAGAAAAAGGTCACCTATAAAGGAAAACCCATCAGGCTAACATCAGACTTCTCGACAGAAACCCTACAGGTCAGAAGAGAATGGCATGATATATTTAATGCAATGAAACAGAAAGGCCTTGAAACAAGGATACTGTATCCAGCACGACTATCATTTAAATTTGATGGTGGGATTAAACAATTCCCAGACAAGCAAAAGCTGAGGGAATTTGCTTCCCACAAACCACCTCTACAGGGCATCTTACAGGGACCGCTATAGGTGGGAGCACTCCTAAAAAGAGTACAGAACAAAACACACAACATATGAAGAACGGAGGAGGAAGAATAAGAAGGGAGAGAAGAAAAGAATCTCCAGACAGTGTATATAACAGCTCAATAAGCGAGCTAAGTTAGGCAGCAAGATACTAAAAAGCCTAACCTTGAACCTTTGGTAACCACGAATTTAAAGCATGCAATGGCAATAAGTACATATCTCTCAATAGTCACCCTAAATGTAAACAGACTGAATGCACCAATCCAAAGACACAGAGTAATAGAATGGATAAAAAAGCAAGACCCATCTATATGCTGCTTACAAGAAACTCACCTCAAACCCAAAGACATGTACAGACTAAAAGTCAAGGGATGGAAAAACATATTTCAGGCAAACAGCGAGAAGAAAGCAGGGGCTGCAGTACTAGTATCAGACAAAATAGACTTCAAAACAAAGAAAGTAACAAGAGATAAAAAAGGACACAACATAATGATAAAGGGCTCAGTCCAACAAGAGGATATAAGCATTCTAAATATATATGCACCCAACACAGGAGCACCAGCATATGTGAAGCAAATACTAACATAACTAAAGGGGGAAATAGATTGCAATTCATTCATTTTAGGAGACATCAATACACCACTCACCCCAAAAGATAGACCCACCAGGCAGAAAATAGGTAAGGACATGGAAGCACTGAACAACACAGTAGAGCAGATGGACCTAATAGACATCTATAGAATATTACATCCAAAAGCAACGGGACATACATTCTTCTCAAGTGCACATGGAACATTCTCCAGAATAGACCACATACTAGCCCACAAAAAGAGCTGCAGCAAAATTCAAAATATTGAAATTCTAACAACCAATTTTTCAGATCACAAAGGTATAAAAGTAGAAATAAATTCTATAAAGAAAACAAAAAGGCTCACAAACACATGGAGGCTTAACAACATGCTCCTAAATAATCAATGGATCAACAAACAAATTAAAATAGAGATCACAGAATATATAGAAACAAATGACAACAACAACACAAAGCCCCAACTTCTGTGGGACACAGGGAAAGCAGTCCTAAGAGGAAAGTATATAGCAATCCAGGCACACTTGAAGAAGGAAGAACAATCCCAAATGAATAGTCTAACATCACAATTATTGAAACTGGAAAAAGAAGAACAAATGAGCCCTAAAGCTTTTCCTCTGAGATCGGGAACTAGACAGGGATGCCCACTCTCCCCACTGTTATTTAACATAGTACTAGAGGTCCTAGCCACGGCAATCAGACAAAACAAAGAAAAACAAGGAATCCAGATTGGTAAAGAAGAAGTTAAATTGTTACTATTTCCAGATGACATGATATTGTACATAAAAAACCCTAAAGACTCCACCCCAAAACTACTAGAACTGATATCAGAATACAGCAAAGTTGCAGGATACAAAATTAACACACAGAAATCTGTAGCTTTTGTATACACTAACAATGAACCAATAGAAAGAGAAATCAGGAAAACAATTCCATTCACAATTGCATCAAAAAGAATAAAATACCTAGGAAGAAATCTAATGAAAGAAGTGAATGACCTATACTCTCAAGACTACAAGTCACTCTTAAGAGAAATTAAAGGGGACACTAACAAATGGAAACTCATCCCATGCTCGTGGATAGGAAGAATCAATATTGTCAAAATGGCCATCCTGCCCAAAGCAATATACAGATTTGATGCAATCCATATCAAATTACCAACAACATTCTTCAATGAACTGGAACAAATAATTCAAAAATTCATATGGAAACACCAAAGACCCCGAATAGCCAAAGCAATCCTGAAAAAGAAGAATAAAGTAGGGGGGATCTCACTCCCCAACTTCAAGCTCTACTACAAAGCCATAGTAATCAAGACAATTTTGTACTGGCACAAGAACAGAGCCACAGACCAGTGGAACAGACTAGAGACTCCAGACATTAACCCAAACATATATGGTCAATTAATATCTGATAAAGGAGCCATGAACATACAATGGCGAAATGACAATCTCTTCAACAGATGGTGCTGGCAAAACTGGACAGCTACATGTAGGAGAAGGAAACTGGACCATTGTCTAACCCCATATACAAAGGTAAACTCAAAATGGATCAAAGACCTGAATGTAAGTCATGAAACCATTAAACTCGTGGAAAAAAACATAGGCAAAAAACCTCTTAGACATAAACATGAGTGACCTTTTCTTGAACATATCTCCCCGGGCAAGGAAAACAACAGCAAAAATGAACAAGTGGGACTATATTAAGCTGAAAAGCTTCTGTACAGCAAAAGACACCATCAATAGAACAAAAAGGAACCTACAGTATGGGAGAATATATTTGTAAATGACAGATCAGAAACATATAAAGAGCTCACATGCCTCAACAAACAAAAATCAAATAATCCAATTAAAAAACGGGCAGAGGAACTGAACAGACAGTTCTCCAAAAAAGAAATACAGATGGCCAACAGACACATGAAAAGATGCTACACATCGCTAATTATCAGAGAAATGCAAATTAAAACTACAATGAGGTATCACCTCACACCAGTAAGGATGGCTGCCATCCAAAAGACAAACAACAACAAATGTTGGCGAGGCTGTGGAGAAAGGGGAACCCTCCTACACTGCTGGTGGGAATGTAAATTAGTTCAACCATTGTGGAAAGCAGTATGGAGGTTCATCAAAATGCTCAAAACAGACCTACCATTTGACCCAGGAATTCCACTCCTAGGAATTTACCCTAAGAATGCAGCAATCAAGGTTGAGAAAGACAGATGCACCCCTATGTTTATCGCAGCACTATTTACAATAGCCAAGAATTGGAAGCAACCTAAATGTCCATCGGTAGATGAATGGATAAAGAAGAGTGGTACATATACACAATGGAATACTACTCAGCCATAAGAAGAGGGCAAATCCTACCATTTGCAGCAACATGGATGGAGCCGGAGGGTATTATGCTCAGTGAAATAAGCTAAGCAGAGAAAGAGAAATACCAAATGACTTCACTCATCTGTGGAGTATAAGAACAAAGGAAAAACTGAAGGAACAAAACAGCAGCAGAATCACAGAACCCAAGAATGGACTAACAGGTACCAAAGGCAAAGGGACTGGGGAGGATGGGTGGGTAGGGAGGGATAAGGTGGGAGAAGAAGAGGGGTATTAAGATTAGCATGCATGGGGGTTGTGGGAGAAAGGGGAGGGCTGTATAAGACAGAGAAGACAAGTAGTGATTCTACAACATTTTGCTATTCTGATGGACAGTGACTGTAAAGGGGTTTATAGCGGAGAGCCTAGTAAACATAATATTCTTCATGTAAGTGTAGATTAAAGAAAAAAAAGAAAGAAAGAAAGCAAGAGAAGGGGGATTACTTCCTGATAGGATAAAACTAACTGTAAATCAATGATTAATGCATGTTTTAAATATCCTTAATTTTGATCACTTAAAGGCTGTCAGATGATCGGCTATGGATGTACACTTTTCTGATAATATTCCTTTCTCTACACAATGGTATAAAGGGCAAATCAAAGTGTGGGCAAAGGGTCTGTTTGTGTTTATACAGAGGATCAAAGCCTAATTTGGCTACCCAGAAAATGAACTAAGATACGATATGAAGAAGAACTTCCAACATCAGCACTCTCTGGAAGAGACATACCAGAAGATGATCTTCAAAAAACCTCAACAAAGATCCAGGTGATGCTGTAGTTGTAGCTGCATTCATCCCACCGGTTCCTGAACTTGCCATTGGAATGAAGAAGGAGATATCTAAGCTGGCCTGTGCTTTCAGTTAAACAACAAATTTGACTGTATCTATACTGTTGGAACTCAACCAACAATTAGGAGAAGTGCAAGTTGTAGCGCTCCAAAATCTTACGACTACAGACTATCTACTGTTAAAAGAACATATGGGATGTGAACAGTTCCCAGGAATGGGTTGTTTTAATTTCTCTGATTTCTCTCAGACTGTTCAACTACAGTTGGACAATATCCATTATATCATAGACAAATTTTCACAAATGCCTAGGGTACCTAACTGGTTTTCTTGGCTTCACTGGAGATAGCTGGTAATTATAGATCTGCTTTGGTTATGAAACTGTATTCCTATTATGTTAATGTGTGTGTGCAATTTAATTAGGAGTTTAAAACTTATACATGCTTAAGTTACTCTACAAGAAGATATGTCAAAGAAATAATCAATCTTCCCATGTTTTCTTCCATCTGCTACCTCTATAGCTTTTCTTCTTCCTTTCTAATTACAACCGTTAAATAGAATCCGTGCCTCCTATTGAATTCACCGAGTATCATAACTCCTCCAAGTGGTAAAGATACCTGAAGACAAATGCTGGACATAGAAGCCACAGGGCATAAATCTGCAAAGAAGTAAAAAGCTAACCTTTTCAAACAATATGGTTTCTCTCTCACTTACCAACTTTACATCTCCCTGTATGGCCCCGGAAGATGACTGGTCAGCCAGAGACGGGTAAGATTCCTCAAAGGAGGAACAACCGAAGACAGGCACAGTCGCAGGGGGGCCATCAGGTGAGAAATTGGGGATCAACAGAGGTGAGGCTTAGAACCTCACCCCCCATGTTTTGAGAGAAATCTTCTGCATCCGTGGATGTATTATTGCCATTGTCTAGCTTGGATTAACACATAATCTACAGGCACACACCTGATCATCTACATTTGCTCTCTTACAACACTAATCTATGTTTTCTACCTTTATCTTACATCTACCTACCACTTCAGCATTTTATTAAAAAATAATAATAATAATAATCAAGGGAGAAATGTGGGATTCACATATAAATCAAGTATAAAAATCAAACAAATATTCATATTTGACCTGATTGTTTATAGTTCATAATGCGTGATCAAAACGGAAAGTTTTTGTGATGACTGCCCTTGTACTGTTCACCATGTAAGAACTTATTCACTATGTAAGAATTTGTTCATCATCTAAGAACTGTTCATTATGCTTCAGCAGATTGGAGACTTACGAGAATTAAGCTGGGGGTGGATTAATGATTGTGCATTGAGCATTGACTCCCCTATACTGAATTTTATTGTTGTTAACAACCATTTGATCAATAAATATGAGAGATGCCCTCTCAAAAAAAAAATTGTAAAAGCTTTAATAGGGGAAGGTCAATTGAAAATCACCTCCAGTGGGGATGGGGATGTATTAAAATCCAAATACCAACGCTGACAAAACAACAGTAATGTTATCAGATCAATAATTACTATCATACGTAATTTAAACATAAAATTGCCATAAAGCACGTATCTATGGAACACCTTACAAATCACCACGCACTCTTCAGAAATGATGGAGAGTTAAGGCAAACTAAATGCATCCTAACAGGTCCCAGCTGCCATTAGGAATACCTCGGCTAAGGGCAGCCCACGCTAGCCTATGCACAAGGCTCAGTTCTGCCCCACGACCACCCAGAGCCATATCCATACACCTGGGGTCAGAGGGACATCAGGGGAGGCCACATCCCAGGATGTCGCGGAACTTTAACTCACTGTCCACCCTCAGCCCTCATCCTCAGTAGGCAGGAAAGTATCCAGCACACGTGTGGCTCTTACACTGCAGGAAGATTTTCCTGCAGAGCACACATCTAGGCTCTTAGTTTCAGAACCTATGAGAGCCCCCAACTGGTTAGCCTGTCGCAGCCGTCAGCATTTGTGAGCACGCTCTACATGGAGCCAGGGCTGACAGACATGAGCTCAAGTCTCTGGGGATCGCTGTCTGGCTGCCTGGATTTGGGAGAGTCTGGTTGTTCAACACACACACACACAAGAACGTCCCAGAGAGCCTCCTCTCTAGGGAGGGACTGTGAGGTTCCCCGAGGCAGAAGGGGCTGGGGACCCACCGGGCCCAGGCTGGCTCACAAGGAGGGGGCCGGGGAGCCACCGAGCCCAGACCAGCTCACAAGCAGACCTGCCCCTCCTGAGCAGCACTCAAAACACCGGCATTCCAGGGCCCTTTGTTTCAGAATCGCTGCGAATTTTAAAGAAAGCCCCACACCCAGGCCTGTTGCAGCCTCCCTAGGCTTCCCACTGCTTTGGCAGAAAGCATGACAGACGTGGAAAGGATTCGCCACCACCCTTCAGAGCTCTGTCCTTCAGTAACTTGCTTAGGAGCTCCGAGAAGACAGCTACCCCGTCCGTCTTGTTCTGCTACTAGGTCCCAGGCACCCAAAGCAGGGCCCAGTGCCCAGAAGCTGCTCTTGAATAGAGTGGTTGTCCTAAACTGACATCTGATAAACATGGAGCCCCTCCCCTTGCCCATCCATGAAGCCCACCAGCCAGGGATAACTGCCCCCTCACCCACCGACGAGGCCTACGGTTAGGGACGCCAGAGAGAACGGCCAGTACCACCATCTGAGCTCAGCTCAGGAGGCACAGGCTCTGTGGCCGCCAATGCTGAACAGGAGAAAACTGGCTCCTCGACCAGTTCCACCTCCCCCACACCCATTCCTTCTCCAGACAGCCCCTGCCCTTGCTGGGCAGGATCCTTGCACCCTAGGAAACGATCAGGTTTTATTATTTGACATTGTATGAGTTGAGCTAAATTGGCATTGAAAATGAAACTACTCTAACAAAGTAAAAAGAAAGAAAAGTAGCAAACCCAGATACTGTAGTCATGGAATTCAAGAGTAGATGAGTGGGGGCATGTGACTCCCATGATCCAGCAATCCCCAAGTAAGATCTTGTGGGATTTAAGTGAACTTTAATAGTTAAGAACACAGTGCCCAGAAGGTAAAACACTTCTCTCCAAGTCCTCAAAAGACCTTCAACCCCGCCACCACCTGGAGGGCAGGGAATGGCTTTCAGGGAATACTGGTGGCAGTGGGACACAGGATCCCGCTCGTCTACAGGGGCCCCCAGGGAAACGTGCTGGGAAAAGCCAGGGTAGCCCAGCGTTAGTTCCCGGTCCATCCACCCTGCTGAGAGCCCGAGCGGGAAGGTCACTGTCCTCTACTGCTTAGAACCACTGGGGAGTGAGGGATGGAGAGAGAGGCCATCTGGTGACAGTTTCCCACACTGTGACAAAGCTGAAAGCAGCCCTATCCAGGCAGAGGCCGACCGCATGACCCAGGACCCCATGCCCAGGGCTCTAACCAGCTGCAGCTACAGGCCAGCCTGAGCCTCCTTCCCGCCCGCCCCAAGCTCTTCTTTGCTAGAGCTGGAAGGGGACAGGCTCAACCCTGAGTATCAAGTCCTCTTCTCCAGCCCAACAGGAAACAGGTCTTCAGGTCACTCAGACACCCTGACATTGATACAGGGAAACTGGCAGCCATAAGTACTTAAATTTTAACTCAAAGCATTTGCAGTAGGAAATAAACAGGGACTAGGATACAGGAACACACATCAGTTCATCCAGCAAACACCAGTGAGCCTGATGACCATGGTGCCAGAGGCCTCACACTTGTGGACTGACCCAGATGCAGCCCGTCACACCACAGAGAGGGGAGGCATGCCAGCTACCACTTGTTCAGTCGACACCGACTGCAGGCTTATCACCTGCCAAGCAACAGGCTCTCTGCAGGCACTGCTCTTCACACACCTAACCACCCACCTAGCTAACAAGTATTATTATTGTCCCCATTTCTCAGATGAGAAAAATCAAGGCACAAAGTCTTACAGCAAAGTCTCACAGTGCCAGGTGGAGGCCATGGTGTGTGGCAGGGGAGGGCAGGTCTTACCACCAGGGCATGCTGCCTCCAGGATTAAGTGCATGAATGTCAAGAGACAGGCGTACTGAACTAGGAGCAGGCCCAGGAGGGAGGCTTCAGAGGAAAGACGCCATGTCAGTCCTGCACTGTGGCAGGAGGTGAGCAGCATGTGCGAAGGCAGTGGTGCGGGAGTGCATGGCCTGGGTGGGAATAACTGGTGTGACTGCACTCACGAAATCTGTAGGTGCTAAAGGGCAGATGAGGAGGCAAAGGTCAGATTTTTCAGGCCCCTGAGTAACACAAAGAAACCTAGACTTTATCATGAAATGGGGACCCAGAGGTTTATAACAAGTTAGTGAAACAAATTAGATCTACTGTTCAACCCCAGTAGAAAATCAACTCCTGAAGCTGAGAGGGAGAAAAGTCTGGAAGCAGGAAGACAAGAGGGGAACCACCAGGGGTGAGACAGAGGCCTGATATGGGCAATGAGAGGGTTGGCTTTTCAAGGCTTTGGCAGCCCTGCAGACTGCATCCTAGTCTGTAGCTGCCGTCTCAGCGTAATTATTGATAGTGGCCCTTTCCACTCGCAAAGCTACCTTGGTGTAGGTAAAAATATGGTTACCTTATCCATGCACACCCATTTGACATGCACGCGAAAAGGGAGAGCATGAGAAGCAGGATTCGAGGATGAACATAAGAAACTTAAACCAGACCCCAAAAGAAAACAAGGGTGTGTGTGTCCTTTAGATAAATTTATATATAAGAAAGCCATATTCTGTAAGTATTGTGATAGATACCTAAATATTTATGACTGTTAGACCCCAACTTAACCTAGATGCTGAGAAGCAAAAGTTTTATACTGAAAACTTCACTTTTAAACCCTTTCAAATATTCCACAATAAATATTTATTAGTCTTGGCTAATCCCACAATCAGAATTATTTTTCTAGTAAGAAACATGTCCTCAGCTGTAGTGCACCCAAACTGTGCTTAGTAAAAATAATTCCCTATCATAAGAAAAAGGTAAAACCAAATAAATGGAAGGAAGAGGAGGTATAAGAAAGAGTGGAATTGAATTAATCGAAGAACAGCAACTATGTCAAGTCCAGAGAATTCACTCTGTGGTACAGTACGTGGGTTTGCAGGGGATGACATGTACAAAAGCAGAAGGGGGTGGATCACACACGGTTCAGGCAGGCAGTGTTCATGCTGCTCTTCTCATGTCAGTTCCTCCTTTTGGACAGCTAAGAGAAGCCCTCCCATCACACAGCCTATGTGAGCTCCACAGAACAGAAGTTCTGCTGGGGTTGCGTGTGTGCGTGTACGTGAGCATTATTAAACCACAGACTAACAGAGAGGGCCAACTTCAAGCAGTGGAAAAAAATCAGAGATCTTTACTCACTTTCTCCTGCACCACACTCAGCACGTGGAGAACAGGTCTCCCTTCCCTCCATCCACCATGAGGTCATCAAGCATGTGCAGATCCCTCCAGTAACAGCATCTGGCGGCAGCATTCTGTCCTGTAAACCAAGTATTGCTGTCTCGCTGCAACTTCTCACTTGGTAGGGCATAAATGGAGATGCTGCCATAACGTGACAAAGGACTGCGTCATGATTAAATGGCAATCGACTTAAAGTATCCCCTTTAATTAAATTAGCGCAAAAAAGACTAAAAGCTCAGTGTTCACCTGTTTTGTTCTCTCCAGGAGCAAATCTTTTTTTTTTTTTTCCCACTTGTCTTTTATTCATTTTTTTTTTTTTTTCTTTAATTGTAACAGAGAGAATTTTTTTTTTTTATTGAAGGGTAGTTGACACACAGTATTACATTAGTTTCAGGTGTACAACACAGTGATTTAACATTTATGTACATGGTAATTCTAGGTACCAGCTATCACCATATCAAGTTGTTACAATATTTTTTTTTTTTTTTTTTTTTTGAGAGGGCATCTCTCATATTTATTGATCAAATGGTTGTTAACAACAATAAAATTCAGTATAGGGGGGTCAATGCTCAATGTACAATCATTAATCCATCTCAAGCCTAATTCTCGTCAGTCTCCAATCTTCTGAAGCATAACGAACAAGTTCTTACATGGTGAACGAATTCTTACAGAGTGAATAAATTCTTACATGGTGAACAGTACAAGGGCATTCATCACAGAAACTTTCGGTTTTGATCATGCAATATGACCTATAAACCATCAGGTCAAATATGAATATTCATTTGATTTTTGTACTTGATTTATATGTTGATCCCACATTTCTCCTATTATTATTATTATTTTTATTTTTAATAAAATGCTGAAGTGGTAGGTAGATGCAAGATAAAGGTAGAAAACATAGTTTAGTGCTGTAAGAAGGCAAATGTAGATGATCAGATGATCAGGTGTGTGCCTATGGACTAAGTATTAATCCAGGCTAGACAAGGGCAGCAAGACATCCACGGATGCAGAAGATTTCTCTCAAAGCAGGGGGGGTGAGGTTCTGAGCCTCACCTCTGTTGATCCCCAAATTCTCACCTGATGGCCCCCCTGCGACTGTGCCTGTCTTAGGTTGTTCCTCCCTTGAGGAATCTTACCCGTCTCTGGCTAACCAGTCATCTTCCGGGGCCATACAGGGAAATGTAAAGTTGGTAAGTGAGAGAGAAGCCATATTGTTTGCAAAGGTTAGCTTTTTACTTCTTTGCAGATTTATGCCCTGTGGCTTCTATGCCCAGCACTTGTCTCGAGGTATCTTTACCACCTGGAGGAATTATGATACTCGGTAAATTCGATATGAGGCACGAATTCTATTTAAGGTTTGTAATTAGGAAGGAAGAAGAAAAGCTATAGATGTAGCATATGAAGGAAACTTGGGAGGATTGATTATTTCTTTGACATATCTTCTTGTATAGTACCTTAAGTATGTATAGGTTTTAAACTACTAACTAATTTGCACACACATATTAACATAAGAGGAATACGGTGACATAAACAAAGCAAATCTATAATTACCAGCCATCTCCAGTGAAGCCAAGAAAACCATTTAGGCACCCTAGGCATTTGTGAAAATTTATCTATGATATGATGGATATTTTCCAACTGTACTTGAACCATCAGACAAATTAAAGCAGCCCATTTCTGGGATCTGTTCACATCCCATATGTTCTTTTAACCATAGATAGTCTATAGTCATGAGATTTTGGGGTGCTACAACTTGCACCCCTCCCAACCCCTGGTTGAGTTCCAACAGTACAGATCCAGTCAAATTCGTTGTCTCACTGTATGCACATGCCAGCCTAGACATCTCCCTCCTCCTTCTTATGGCAAGTCCAGGAGACGGTGGGCTGGATGCAGCCACAACCGCAGCATCGTCCGGATCCCTGTGGAGGCTTTTTGATGATCATCCCCCGGCACGAGTCCTCCAGAGAGTGCTGATGCCGGAAGCTCCTCCTCATATCGTATCTTAGTTCATTTTCTGGGTATCCAAGCTAGGCCTTGATCTTCTGCATAGAAACAAACAGACCCTTTGCCCACACTTTGACATGCCCTCTATACCACTGTGCAGAACTCATTGGAGGTCAGCACACAGGAACTGCTTTTTTTTTTTTTTTTTTTAATTAAGAGAAAGGAATATTATCAGAAAAGAGTACCTCCATAGCTGATCATCTGACACCCTTTAAGTGATCAACATTAAGGATATTTAAAGCATGCGTTGATCTTTGATTTACCAATAGTTTTATCCTGTTAAGGAGTAATCCCCCTTTTCTTTCTTTCTTTCTTTTTTTTTTTTTAAATTTTTAATCTACACTTACCTGAAGAATACTATGTTTACTATGCTCTCCCCTATATCAGGTCCCCCCTAACAACCACATTACGGTTACTGTCCATCAGCTTAGCAAAATGTGGTAGAGTCACTACTTGTCCTCTCTGTGTTGTGCAGCCCACCCTCCCCTTTCTCCCTCCCCCCCATGCATGCTAATCTTAATACCCCCCTTCTTCTTCCCCCCCCTTATCCCTCCCTGCCCACCCATCCTCCCCAGTTCCTTTCCCTTTGGTACCTGTTAGTCCATTTTTGGGTTCTGTAATTCTGCTGCTGTTTTGTTCCTTCAGTTTTTCCTTTGTTCCTATACTCCTCAGATGAGTGAAATCATTTGGTATTTCTCTTTCTCCGCTTGGCTTATTTCACTGAGCATAATACTCTCCAGCTCCATCCATGTTGCTGCAAATGGTTGGATTTTTCCACTTCTTATGGCTGAGTAGTATTCCATTGTGTATATGTACCACATCTTCTTTATCCATTCATCTACAGATGGACATTTAGGTTGCTTCCAATTCTTGGCTATTGTAAATAGTGCTGCGATAAACATAGGAGTGCATCTGTCTTTCTCAAACTTGATTGCTGCGTTCTTAGGGTAAATTCCTAGGAGTGGAATTCCTGGGTCAAATGGTAGGTCTGTTTTGAGCATTTTGATGCACCTCCATACTGCTTTCCACAATGGTTGAACTAATTTACATTCCCACCAGCAGTGTAGGAGGGTTCCCCTTTCTCCACAGCCTCGCCAACATTTGTTGTTGTTTGTCTTTTGGATGGCAGCTATCCTTACTGGTGTGAGGTGATACCTCATTGTAGTTTTAATTTGCATTTCTCTGATAATTAGCGATGTGGAGCATCTTTTCATGTGTCTCTTGGCCATCTGTATTTCTTTTTTGGAGAACTGTCTGTTCAGTTCCTCTGCCCATTTTTTAATTGGGTTATTTGTTTTTTGTTTGTTGAGGCGTGTGAGCTCTTTATATATTCTGGACGTCAAGCCTTTATCAGATCTGTCATTTTCAAATATATTCTCCCATACTATAGGGTTCCTTTTTGTTCTATTGATGGTGTCTTTCGCTGTACAGAAGCTTTTCAGCTTAATGTAGTCCCACTTGCTCATTTTTGCTGTTGTTTTCCTTGCCCGGGGAGATATGTTCAAGAAGAGATCACTCATGTTTATGTCTAAGAGGTTTTTGCCTATGTTTTTTTCCAAGAGTTTAATGGTTTCGTGACTTACATTCAGGTCTTTGATCCATTTTGAGTTTACCTTTGTATATGGGGTTAGACAATGGTCCAGTTTCATTCTCCTACATGTAGCTGTCCAGTTTTGCCAGCACCATCTGTTGAAGAGACTGTCATTTTGCCATTGTATGTCCATGGCTCCTTTATCAAATATTAATTGACCATATATGTTTGGGTTAATTTCTGGGGTCTCTAATCTGTTCCACTGGTCTGTGGCTCTGTTCTTGTGCCAGTACCAAATTGTCTTGATTACTATGGCTTTGTAGTAGAGCTTGAAGTTGGGGAGTGAGATCCCCCCTACTTTATTCTTCTTTTTCAGGATTGCTTTGGCTATTCGGGGTCTTTGGTGTTTCCATATGAATTTTTGAATTATTTGTTCCAATTCATTGAAGAATGTTGCTGGTAATTTGAGAGGGATTGCATCAAATTTGTATATTGCTTTCGGCAGGATGGCCATTTTGACGATATTAATTCTTCCTAGCCATGAGCATGGGATGAGTTTCCATTTATTAGTGTCCCCTTTAATTTCTCTTAAGAGTGACTTGTAGTTTTCAGAGTATAAGTCTTTCACTTCCTTGGTTAGGTTTATTCCTAGGTATTTTATTCTTTTTGATGCAATGGTGAATGGAATTGTTTTCCTGATTTCTCTTTCTATTGATTCGTTGTTAGTGTATAGGAAAGCTACAGATTTCTGTGTGTTGATTTTGTATCCTGCAACTTTGCTGTATTCCGATATCAGTTCTAGTAGTTTTGGAGTGGAGTCTTTAGGGTTTTTTATGTACAGTATCATATCATCTGCAAATAGTGACAGTTTAACTTCTTCTTTACCAATCTGGATTCCTTGTATTTCTTTGTTTTGTCTGATTGCCGTGGCTAGGACCTCCAGTACTATGTTAAATAACAGTGGGGAGAGTGGGCATCCCTGTCTGGTTCCCGATCTCAGTGGAAATGCTTTCAGCTTCTCGCTGTTCAGTATAATGCTGGCTGTGGGTTTATCATATATGGCCTTTATTATGTTGAGGTACTTGCCCTCTATTCCCATTTTGCAGAGAGTTTTTATCATGAATGGATGTTGAATTTTGTCAAATGCTTTTTCAGCATCTATGGAGATGATCATGTGGTTTTTGTCTTTCTTTTTGTTGATGTGGTGGATGATGTTGATGGATTTTCGAATGTTGTACCATCCTTGCATCCCTGGGATGAACCCCACTTGGTCATGGTGTATGATCCTTTTGATATACTGTTGAATTCTGTTTGCTAATATTTTATTGAGTATTTTTGCATCTACGTTCATCAGGGATATTGGTCTGTAATTTTCTTTTTTGGTGGGGTCTTTGCCTGGTTTTGGTATTAGGGTGATGTTGGCTTCATAGAATGAGTTTGGGAGTATTCCCTCTTCTTCTATTTTGTGGAACACTTTAAGGAGAATGGGTATTATGTCTTCTCTGTGTGTCTGATAAAATTCCGAGGTAAATCCGTCCGGCCCCGGGGTTTTCTTCTTGGGTAGTTTTTTGATTACTGTTTCAATTTCTTTGCTTGTAATTGGTTTGTTTAACTTTTGTGTTTCTTCCTTGGTCAGTCTTGGGAGGTTGTATTTTTCTAGGAAGTTGTCCATTTCTTCTAGGTTTTCCAGCTTGTTGGCATATAGGTTTTCATAGTAGTCTTTAATAATTCTTTGTATTTCTGTGGAGTCTGTCGTGATTTTTCCATTCTCATTTCTGATTATGTTGATTTGTGTTGACTCTCTTTTTCTCTTAATAAGTTGGGCTAGAGGCTTATCTATTTTGTTTATTTTCTCAAAGAACCAGCTCTTGGTTTCGTTGATTTTTGCTATTGTTTTATTCTTCTCAATTTTGTTTATTTCTTCTCTGATCTTTATTATGTCCCTCCTTCTGCTGACTTTAGGCCTCATTTGTTCTTCTTTTTCCAGTTTTAATAATTGTGATGTTAGACTATTCATTTGGGATTGTTCTTCCTTCTTCAAGTGTGCCTGGATTGCTATATACTTTCCTCTTAAGACTGCTTTCGCTGCATCCCACAGAAGTTAGGGCTTAGTGTTGTTGTTGTCATTTGTTTCTATATATTCCTTGATCTCTATTTTGATTTGTTCATTGATCCATTGATTATTTAGTAGCATGTTGTTAAGCCTCCATGTGTTTGTGAGCCTTTTTGTTTTCTTTGTAGAATTTATTTCTACTTTCATACCTTTGTGGTCTGAAAAATTGGTTGGTAGAATTTCAATATTGTGGAATTTACTGAGGCTCTTTTTGTGAGCTAGTATGTGGTCTATTCTGGAGAATGTTCCATGTGCACTTGAGAAGAATGTATATCCTGTTGCTTTTGGATGTAGAGTTCTATAGATGTCTATTAGGTCCATCTGTTCTAGTGTGTTGTTCAGTGCCTGTGTGTCTTTACTTATTTTCTGCCCGGTGGATCTATCCTTTGGGGTGAGTGGTGTGTTGAAGTCTCCTACAATGAATGCATTGCAGTCTATTTCCCTCTTTAGTTCTGTTAGTATTTGCTTCACATATGCTGGTGCTCCTGTATTGGGTGCATATATATTTAGAATGGTTATATCCTCTTGTTGGACTGAGCCCTTTATCATTATGTAGTGGCCTTCTTTATCTCTTGTTACTTTCTTTGTTTTGAAGTCTATTTTGTCTGATATTAGTACTGCAACCCCTGCTTTCTTCTCACTGTTGTTTGCCTGAAATATGTTTTTCCATCCCTTGACTTTTAGTCTATGCTTATCTTTGGGTTTAAGGTGAGTTTCTTGTAAGCAGCATATAGATGGGTCTTGCTTTTTTATCCATTCTATTACTCTATGTCTTTTGATTGGTGCATTAAGTCCATTTACATTTAGGGTGACTATTGAAAGATATGTACTTATTGCCATTGCAGGCTTTAGATTCGTGGTTACCAAAGGTTCAAGGTTAGCTTCTTTAGTATATTACTGCCTAACTTAGCTCGCTTATTGAGCTGTTATATACACTGTCTGGAGATTCTTTTCTTCTCTCCCTTCTTATTCCTCCTCCTCCATTCTTCATATGTTGTGTGTTTTGTTCTGTGCTCTTTTTAGGGGTGCTCCCATCTAGAGCAGTCCCTGTAGGATGCCCTGTAGAGGTGGTTTGTGGGAAGCAAATTCCCTCAGCTTTTGCTTGTCTGGGAATTGTTTGATCCCACCATCATATTTAAATGATAGTCGTGCTGGATACAGTATCCTTGGTTCAAGGCCCTTCTGTTTCATTGCATTAAGTATATCATGCCATTCTCTTCTGGCCTGTAGGGTTTCTGTTGAGAAGTCTGATGTTAGCCTGATTGGTTTTCCTTTATAGGTGACCTTTTTCTCTCTAGCTGCCTTTAAAACTCTTTCCTTGTCCTTGATCCTTGCCATTTTAATTATTATGTGTCTTGGTGTTGTCCTCCTTGGATCCTTTCTGTTGGGGGTTCTGTATAATTCCATGGTCTGTTCGATTATTTCCTCCCCCAGTTTGGGGAAGTTTTCAGCAATTATTTCTTCAAAGACACTTTCTATCCCTTTTCCTCTTTCTTCCTCTTCTGGTATCCCTATAATACGAATGTTTTTCCTTTTGTATTGGTCACATATTTCTCTTAGTGTTGTTTCATTCCTGGAGATCCTTTTATCTCTCTCTATGTCAGCTTCTATACGTTCCTGTTCTCTGGCTTCTATTCCTTCAATGGCCTCTTGCATCTTATCCATTCTGCTTATAAATCCTTCCAGGGATTGTTTCACTTCTGTGATCTCTTTCCTGACATCTGTGATCTCCTTCCGGACTTCATCCCACTGCTCTTGCATTTTTCTCTGCATCTCATCCCACTGCTCTTGCATTTTTCTCTGCATCTCATCCCATTGCTCTTGCATTTTTCTCTGCATCTCTGTCAGCATGTTCATGATTTTTATTTTGAATTCTTTTTCAGGAGGACTAGTTAGGTCTGTCTCCTTCTCAGGTGTTGTCTCTGTGATCTTTGTCTGCCTGTAGTTTTGCCTTTTCATGGTGATAGAGATAGTTTGCAGAGCTGGTACAAGTGACCGCTGGAAGAGCTTCCCTTCTTGTTGGTTTGTAGCCTTTTCCTGGGAGAATAGCGACCTCTAGTGGCTTGTGCTGGGCAGCTGTGCGCAGACAGGGCTTCTGCTTCCTGCCCAGTTGCTTTGGGGTTTATCTCCGCTGTTGCTGTGGGCTTGGCCTGGCTGGGGCTGTTCCTCCAAAATGGTGGAGCCCCGTTGGAGGGGGAGCAGCCAGGAGGCTATTTATCTCCGTAAGGGGCCTCTGTGCTCCCTGCTGCCCAGGGGGTTAGAGTGCCCAGAGATCCCCAGATTCCCTGCCTCTGGTCTAAGTGACCTGTCCTGCCCCTTTAAGATTTCCAAAAAGCACTCTCCAAACCAAAACAACAACAGCAACAATGAGAGAGGGAAAAGAAAGAAAGAGAAAAAAAAAAAAAGGAAAAAAAAGGAAAAAGCAAGCGATTTTTTTTTTTTTTTTTTTTTTTGTCCACAGGTGCCGTTCCCAGGCACCCGCTCACTGGTCCTGCTGCCCTGTCTCCCTACCACCAGGGTCCCTGTCCTTTCAAGGCTTCCAAAAAGCACCCACCCACCGATCCCGCAGGGAAGGAACGCTCAATATTCTTTGTCCTCAGGCACTGGTCCCACGCACCCGCTCACCAGTCCCGCCGCCCTGCCTCCCTAGCACCGGGGTCCCTGTCCCTTCAAGGCTTCCAAAAAGCACTCGGCAAAAAGAGAGAAAAAAAAGGGGAAAAACGCGCGATTTCTTCCGTCCTCAGGTGCTGGTCTCAGGCACCCACCCACCGGTCCCACAGGGAAAAATGCGGGATATTCTTTGTCCTCAGGTGCCGGTCCCAGGCACCCGCTCACCAGTCCCGCCGCCCTGCCTCCCTAGCACCGGGGTCCCTGTCCCTTTTAGGCTTCCAAAAAGCACTCGCAGAAAAGAGAAAAAAAAAAGGGGGAAAACGCGCGATTTCCTCTGTCCTCAAGTGCCGGTCTCAGGCACCCGCCCACCGGTCCCGCAGGGAAAAACGGGGGATATTCTTTGTCCTCAGGCGCCGGTCCCAGCCACCCGCTCACCAGTCCCGCCACCGTGCCTCCCTAGCACTGGGGTCCCCGTCCCTTCAAGGCTTCCAAAAAGCGCTCGCCAAAAAGAGAAAAAAAAAAAAAAAAGGGGAAAAACGCGCGACCTCCTCCGTCCTCAGGCACCGGTCTCAGGCACCCGCCCCCAGGTCTCGCAGGGAGAAACGCGGGATATTCTTTGTCCTCTGGCGCCGTTCCCAGGCACCTCCTCACCGGTCCCGCCACCCTGCTTCCCCAGCAACGGGGGCCCGTCCCTCTAAGGCTTCCAAAAAGCGCTCGCCAAAAAAAAAAAAAAAAAAAACCGCTCCGGTTTCTCTCCAGCCGCCGGGAGCCGGGGGGAGGGGCGCTCGGGTCCCGCCGGGCCGGGGCTTGTATCTTACCCCCTTCACAAGGCACTGGGTTCTTGCAGGTGTGGATGTGGTCTGGATGTTGTCCTGTGTCCTGTGGTCTCTATTTTAGGAAGATTTTTCTTTGTTATATTTTCATAGCTCTATGTGTTTTTGGGAGGAGATTTCCACTGCTCTACTCACGCCGCCATCTTGGAAAACTCCTTTTATTCATTTTTCTTTCTGGTATATACTCCTGGCTTCAACTTTTTTTTTTTTTTTTTGAGATGGCATCTCTCATATTTATTGATCAAATGGTTGTTAACAACAATAAAATTCTGTATAGGGGAGTCAATGCTCAATGCACAATCATTAATACATCTCAAGCCTAATTCTTGTCAGTCTCCAATCTTCCGAAGCATAATGAACAAGTTCTTACATGGTGAACAAATTCTTAGATAGTGAATAAGTTCTTACATGGTGAACAGTACAAGGGCAGTCATCACAGAAACTTACCGTTTTGATCATGCATTATGAACTATAAACAATAAGGTCAAATATGAACATTCGTTTGATTTTTATACTTGATTTATATGTGGATCCCACATTTCTCCCTTTATTATTATTATTATTTTTATTTTTAATAAAATGCTGAAGTAGTAGCTGGATGCAAGATAAAGGTAGAAAACATAGTTTAGTGTTGTAAGAGAGCAAATGTAGATGATCAAGTATGTGCCTGTAGACTATGTGTTAATCCAAGCTAGACAAGGGCATTAAAACATCCACGGATGCAGAAGATTTCTCTCAAAACACGGGGGGTGAGGTTCTAAGCCTCACCTCTGTTGATCCCCAATTTCTCACCTGATGGCCCCCCTGTGACTGTGCCTGTCTTCGGTTGTTCCTCCCTTGAGGAATCTTACCCGTCTCTGGCTGACCAGTCATCTTCCAGGGCCATACAGGGAGATGTAAAGTTGGTAAGTGAGAGAGAAACCATATTGTTTGAAAAGGTTAGCTTTTTACTTCCTTGCAGATTTATGCCCTGTGGCTTCTATGTCCAGCATTTGTCTTCAGGTATCTTTACCACTTGGAGGAATTACGATACTCAGTAAATTCGATATGAGGCATGAATTCTATTTAAGGGTTGTAATTAGGAAGGAAGAAGAAAAGCTATAGAGGTAGCAGACGGAAGAAAACATGGGAGGATTGATTATTTCTTTGACATATCTTCTTGTAGAGTAACTTAAGCATGTATAGGTTTTAAACTACTAACTAAATTGTGCACACACATTAACATAATAGGAATACAGTTACATAACCAAAGCAGATCTATAATTACCAGCCATCTCCAGTGAAGCCAAGAAAACCAGTTAGGCACCCTAGGCATTTGTGAAAATTTGTCTATGATATGATGGATATTGTCCAACGGTACTTGAACAGTCTGAGAGAAATCAGAGAAATTAAAACAACCCATTCCTGGGAACTGTTCACATCCCATATGTTCTTTTAACAGTAGATAGTCTGTAGTCGTAAGATTTTGGAGCGCTACAACTTGCACTTCTCCTAATTGTTGGTTGAGTTCCAACAGTATAGATACAGTCAAATTTGTTGTTTAACTGAAAGCACAGGCCAGCTTAGATATCTCCTTCTTCATTCCAATGGCAAGTTAAGGAACCAGTGGGATGGATGCAGCTACAACTGCAGCATCACCTGGATCTTTGTTGAGGATTTTGATGATCATCTTCTGGTATGTCTCTTCCAGAAAGTGCTGATGTTGGAAGTTCTTCTTCATATCATATCTTAGTTCATTTTCTGGGTAGCCAAATTAGGCTTTGATCCTCTGTATAAACACAAACAGACCCTTTACCCACACTTTGATATGCCCTTTATACCATTGTGTAGAGAAAGGAATATTATCAGAAAAGTGTACATCCATAGCCGATCATCTGACAGCCTTTAAGTGATCAAAATTAAGGATATTTAAAACATGCATTAATCATTGATTTAAAGTTAGTTTTATCCAATCAGGGAGTAATCCCCCTTCTCTTGCTTTCTTGCTTTCTTTTTTTTCTTTAATCTACACTTACATGAAGAATATTATGTTTACTAGGCTCTCCCTTATACCAGGTCTCCCCTATAAACCCCTTTACAGTCACTGTCCATCAGCATAGCAAAATGTTGTAGAATCACTACTTGTCTTCTCTGTCTTATACAGCCCTCCCCTTTCTCCCACACCCCCATGCATGCTAATCTTAATAGCCCCAATCTTCTTCCCCCTCCCCTTATCCCTCCCTACCCACCCATCTTCCCCAGTCCCTTTCCCTTTGGTACCTGTTAGTCCATTCTTGGGTTCTGTGATTCCGCTGCTGTTTTGTTCCTTCAGTTTTTCCTTTGCTCTTATACTCCACAGATGAGTGAAGTCATTTGGTATTTCTCTTTCTCTGCTTGGCTTATTTCACTGAACATAATACCCTCCGGCTCCATCCATGTAGCTGCAAATGGTTGGATTTGCCCTCTTCTTATGGCTGAGTAGTATTCCATTGTGTATATGTACCACTCTTCTTTATCCATTCATCTACCGATGGACATTTAGGTTGCTTCCAATTCTTGGCTATTGTAAATAGTGCTGCGATAAACATAGGGGTGCATCTGTCTTTCTCAAACTTGATTGCTGTGTTCTTAGGGTAAATTCCTAGGAGTGGAATTCCTGGGTCAAATGTTAGGTCTGTTTTGAGCATTTTGAGGAACCTCCATACTGCTTTCCACAATGGTTGAACTAATTTACATTCCCACCAGCAGTGTAAGAGGGATCCCATTTCTCCAAAGCCTCACCAACATTTGTTGTTGTTTGTCTTTTGGATGGCAGCTATCCTTACTGGTGTGAGGTGATACCTCATTGTAGTTTTAATTTGCATTTCTCTGATAATTAGCGATGTGTAGCATCTTTTCATGTGTCTGTTGGCCATCTGTATTTCTTTTTTGGAGAACTGTCTGTTCAGTTCCTCTGCCTGTTTTTTAATTGGATTATTTGATTTTTGTTTGTTGAGGCGTGTGAGCTCTTTATATGTTTTGGACGTCAAGCCTTTATCGGATCTGTCATTTACAAATATATTCTCCCATACTGTAGGTTCCTTTTTGTTCTATTGATGGTGTCTTTTGCTGTACAGAAGCTTTTCAGCTTAATATAGTCCCACTTGTTCATTTTTGCTGTTGTTTTCCTTGCCCGGGGAGATATATTCAGGAAGCGGTCACTCATGTTTATGTCTCAGAGGTTTTTGCCTATGTTTTTTTCCACGAGTTTAATGGTTTCATGACTTACATTCAGGTCTTTGATCCATTTTGAGTTTACCTTTGTATATGGGGTTAGACAATGGTCCAGTTTCATTCTCCTACATGTAGCTGTCCAGTTTTGCCAGCACCATCTGTTGAAGAGACTGTCATTTCACCATTGTATGTCCATGGCTCCTTTATCAAATATTAATTGACCATATATGTTTGGGTTAATGTCTGGAGTCTCTAGACTGTTCCACTGGTCTGTGGCTCAGTTCTTGTGCCAGTACAAAATTGTCTTGATTACTGTGGCTTTGTGGTAGAGCTTGAAGTTGGGGAGCGAGATCCCCCTCACTTTATTCTTCTTTCTCAGGATTGCTTTGGCTATTCGGGGTCTTTGGTGTTTCCATATGAATTTTTGAACTATTTTTTCCAGTTCATTGAAGAATGTTGCTGGTAATTTGATAGGGATTGCATTGAATCTGTATATTGCTTTGGGCAGCATGGCCATTTTGACGATATTAATTCTTCCTAGCCATGAGCATGGGATGAGTTTCCATTTGTTAGTGTCCCTTTAATTTCTCTTAAGAGTGACTTGTAGTTTTCATGGTATAGGTCTTTCACTTCTTTGGTTAGGTTTATTCCTAGGTATTGTATTCTTTTTGATCCAATTGTGAATGGAATTGTTTTCCTTATTTCTCTTTCTATTGGTTCATTGTTAGTGTATAGGAAAGCTACAGATTTCTGTGTGTTAATTTTGTATCCTGCAACTTTGCTGTATTCCGATATTAGTTCTAGTAGTTTTGGGGTGGAGGCTTTAGGGTTTTTTTTTTTTTTTTTTTTGAGAGGGCATCTCTCATATTTATTGATCAAATAGTTGTTAACAACAATAAAATTCAGTATAGGGGGGTCAACGCTCAATGTACAATCATTAATCCATCTCAAGCTTAATTCTTGTCAGTCTCCAATCTTCTGAAGCATAACGAACAAGTTCTTACATGGTGAACAAATTCTTACAGAGTGAATAAATTCTTACATGGTGAACAGTACAAGGGCATTCATCACAGAAACTTTCGGTTTTGATCATGCCTTATGACCTATAAACAATCAGGTCAAATATGAATATTCGTTTGATTTTTGTACTTGATTTATATGTTGATCCCACATTTCTCCTATTATTATTATTATTTTTATTTTTAATAAAATGCTGAAGTGGTAGGTAGATGCAAGATAAAGGTAGAAAACATAGTTTAGTGCTGTAAGAAGGCAAATGTAGATGATCAGATGATCAGGTGTGTGCCTATGGACTAAGTATTAATCCAGGCTAGACAAGGGCAGCAAGACATCCACGGATGCAGAAGATTTCTCTCAAAGCAGGGGGGGTGAGGTTCTGAGCCTCACCTCTGTTGATCCCCAAATTCTCACCTGATGGCCCCCCTGCGACTGTGCCTGTCTTAGGTTGTTCCTCCCTTGAGGAATCTTACCCGTCTCTGGCTAACCAGTCATCTTCCGGGGCCATACAGGGAAATGTAAAGTTGGTAAGTGAGAGAGAAGCCATATTGTTTGCAAAGGTTAGCTTTTTACTTCTTTGCAGATTTATGCCCTGTGGCTTCTATGCCCAGCACTTGTCTCGAGGTATCTTTACCACCTGGAGGAATTATGATACTCGGTAAATTCGATATGAGGCACGAATTCTATTTAAGGTTTGTAATTAGGAAGGAAGAAGAAAAGCTATAGATGTAGCATATGAAGGAAACTTGGGAGGATTGATTATTTCTTTGACATATCTTCTTGTATAGTACCTTAAGTATGTATAGGTTTTAAACTACTAACTAATTTGCACACACATATTAACATAATAGGAATACGGTGACATAAACAAAGCAAATCTATAATTACCAGCCATCTCCAGTGAAGCCAAGAAAACCATTTAGGCACCCTAGGCATTTGTGAAAATTTATCTATGATATGATGGATATTTTCCAACTGTACTTGAACCATCAGACAAATTAAAGCAGCCCATTTCTGGGATCTGTTCACATCCCATATGTTCTTTTAACCATAGATAGTCTATAGTCATGAGATTTTGGGGTGCTACAACTTGCACCCCTCCCAACTCCTGGTTGAGTTCCAACAGTACAGATCCAGTCAAATTCGTTGTCTCACTGTATGCACATGCCAGCCTAGACATCTCCCTCCTCCTTCTTACGGCAAGTCCAGGAGACGGTGGGCTGGATGCAGCCACAACCGCAGCATCGTCCGGATCCCTGTGGAGGCTTTTTGATGATCATCCCCCGGCACGAGTCCTCCAGAGAGTGCTGATGCCGGAAGCTCCTCCTCATATCGTATCTTAGTTCATTTTCTGGGTATCCAAGCTAGGCCTTGATCTTCTGCGTAGAAACAAACAGACCCTTTGCCCACACTTTGACATGCCCTCTATACCACTGTGCAGAACTCATTGGAGGTCAGCACACAGGAACTGCTTTTTTTTTTTTTTTTTTAATTAAGAGAAAGGAATATTATCAGAAAAGAGTACCTCCATAGCTGATCATCTGACACCCTTTAAGTGATCAACATTAAGGATATTTAAAGCATGCGTTGATCTTTGATTTACCAATAGTTTTATCCTGTTAAGGAGTAATCCCCCTTTTCTTTCTTTCTTTCTTTTTTTTTTTTTTAAATTTTTAATCTACACTTACCTGAAGAATACTATGTTTACTATGCTCTCCCCTATATCAGGTCCCCCCTAACAACCACATTACGGTTACTGTCCATCAGCTTAGCAAAATGTGGTAGAGTCACTACTTGTCCTCTCTGTGTTGTGCAGCCCACCCTCCCCTTTCTCCCTCCCCCCCATGCATGCTAATCTTAATACCCCCCTTCTTCTTCCCCCCCCTTATCCCTCCCTGCCCACCCATCCTCCCCAGTTCCTTTCCCTTTGGTACCTGTTAGTCCATTTTTGGGTTCTGTAATTCTGCTGCTGTTTTGTTCCTTCAGTTTTTCCTTTGTTCCTATACTCCTCAGATGAGTGAAATCATTTGGTATTTCTCTTTCTCCGCTTGGCTTATTTCACTGAGCATAATAGTCTCCAGCTCCATCCATGTTGCTGCAAATGGTTGGATTTTTCCACTTCTTATGGCTGAGTAGTATTCCATTGTGTATATGTACCACATCTTCTTTATCCATTCATCTACAGATGGACATTTAGGTTGCTTCCAATTCTTGGCTATTGTAAATAGTGCTGCGATAAACATAGGAGTGCATCTGTCTTTCTCAAACTTGATTGCTGCGTTCTTAGGGTAAATTCCTAGGAGTGGAATTCCTGGGTCAAATGGTAGGTCTGTTTTGAGCATTTTGATGAACCTCCATACTGCTTTCCACAATGGTTGAACTAATTTACATTCCCACCAGCAGTGTAGGAGGGTTCCTCTTTCTCCACAGCCTCGCCAACATTTGTTGTTGTTTGTCTTTTGGATGGCAGCTATCCTTACTGGTGTGAGGTGATACCTCATTGTAGTTTTAATTTGCATTTCTCTGATAATTAGCGATGTGGAGCATCTTTTCATGTGTCTCTTGGCCATCTGTATTTCTTTTTTGGAGAACTGTCTGTTCAGTTCCTCTGCCCATTTTTTAATTGGGTTATTTGTTTTTTGTTTGTTGAGGCGTGTGAGCTCTTTATATATTCTGGACGTCAAGCCTTTATCAGATCTGTCATTTTCAAATATATTCTCCCATACTGTAGGGTTCCTTTTTGTTCTATTGATGGTGTCTTTCGCTGTACAGAAGCTTTTCAGCTTAATGTAGTCCCACTTGCTCATTTTTGCTGTTGTTTTCCTTGCCCGGGGAGATATGTTCAAGAAGAGATCACTCATGTTTATGTCTAAGAGGTTTTTGCCTATGTTTTTTTCCAAGAGTTTAATGGTTTCGTGACTTACATTCAGGTCTTTGATCCATTTTGAGTTTACCTTTGTATATGGGGTTAGACAATGGTCCAGTTTCATTCTCCTACATGTAGCTGTCCAGTTTTGCCAGCACCATCTGTTGAAGAGACTGTCATTTTGCCATTGTATGTCCATGGCTCCTTTATCAAATATTAATTGACCATATATGTTTGGGTTAATTTCTGGGGTCTCTAATCTGTTCCACTGGTCTGTGGCTCTGTTCTTGTGCCAGTACCAAATTGTCTTGATTACTATGGCTTTGTAGTAGAGCTTGAAGTTGGGGAGTGAGATCCCCCCTACTTTATTCTTCTTTTTCAGGATTGCTTTGGCTATTCGGGGTCTTTGGTGTTTCCATATGAATTTTTGAATTATTTGTTCCAATTCATTGAAGAATGTTGCTGGTAATTTGAGAGGGATTGCATCAAATTTGTATATTGCTTTCGGCAGGATGGCCATTTTGACGATATTAATTCTTCCTAGCCATGAGCATGGGATGAGTTTCCATTTATTAGTGTCCCCTTTAATTTCTCTTAAGAGTGACTTGTAGTTTTCAGAGTATAAGTCTTTCACTTCCTTGGTTAGGTTTATTCCTAGGTATTTTATTCTTTTTGATGCAATGGTGAATGGAATTGTTTTCCTGATTTCTCTTTCTATTGATTCGTTGTTAGTGTATAGGAAAGCTACAGATTTCTGTGTGTTGATTTTGTATCCTGCAACTTTGCTGTATTCCGATATCAGTTCTAGTAGTTTTGGAGTGGAGTCTTTAGGGTTTTTTATGTACAGTATCATATCATCTGCAAATAGTGACAGTTTACCTTCTTCTTTACCAATCTGGATTCCTTGTATTTCTTTGTTTTGTCTGATTGCCGTGGCTAGGACCTCCAGTACTATGTTAAATAACAATGGGGAGAGTCGGCATTCCTGTCTAGTTCCCAATCTCAGAGGAAAAGCTTCAGCTTCTCATTGTTCAGTATAATGTTGGCTGTGGGTTTATGATATATGGCCTTTATTATGTTGAGGTACTTGCCCTCTATTCCCATTTTGCTGAGAGTTTTTATCATGAATGGATGTTGAATTTTGTCAAATGCTTTTTCAGCATCTATGGAGATGATCATGTGGTTTTTGTCTTTCTTTTTGTTGATGTGGTGGATGATCTTGATGGATTTTCGAATGTTGTACCATCGTTGCATCCCTGGGATGAATCCCACTTGGTCATGGTGTAGGATCCTTTTGATATACTGTTGAATTCTGTTTGCTAATATTTTATTGAGTATTTTTGCATCTACATTCATCAGGGATATTGGTCTGTAATTTTCTTTTTTGGTGGGGTCTTTGCCTGGTTTTGGTATTAGGGTGATGTTGGCTTCATAGAATGAGTTTGGGAGTATTCCCTCTCCTTCTATTTTTTGGAACACTTTAAGGAGAATGGGTATTACGTCTTCTCTGTGTGTCTGATAAAATTCCGAGGTAAATCCATCTGGCACCGGGGTTTTGTTCTTGGGTAGTTTTTGATTACCGTTTCAATTTCTTTACTCATAATTGGTTTGTTTAACTTTTGTGTTTCTTCTTTGGTCAGTCTTGGGAGGTTGTATTTTTCTAGGAAGTTGTCCATTTCTTCTATGTTTTCCAGCTTGTTGGCATATAGGTTTTCACAGTAGTCTTTAATAATTATTTGTATTTCTGTGAAGGCTGTCATGATTTTTCCATTCTCATTTCTGATTCTGTTGATTTGTGTTGATTCTCTTTTTCTCTTAATAAGTTTGGCTAGAGGCTTATCTATTTTGTTTATTTTGTCAAAGAACCAGCTCTTGGTTTCGTTGATTTTTGCTATTGTTTCATTCTTCTCAATTTTGTTTATTTCTTCTCTGATCTTTATTATGTCCCTCCTTCTGCTGACTTTAGGCCTCATTTGTTCTTCTTTTTCCAGTTTTGATAATTGTGATGTTTGTCTATTCATTTGGGATTGTTCTTCCTTCTTCAAGTGTGCCTGGATCGCTATATACTTTCCTGTTAAGACTGCTTTCGCTGCATCCCACAGAAGTTGGGGCTTTGTGTTGTTGTTGTTTGTTTCTATATATTTCTTGATCTCTATTTTGATTTATTCATTGATCCATTGATTATTTAGAAGCATGTTGTTAAGCCTCCATGTGTTTGTGAGCCTTTTTGTTTTCTTTGTAGAATTTATTTCTAGTTTTATACCTTTGTGGTCTGAAAAATTGGTTGGTAGAATTTCAATCTTTTGGAATTTACTGAGTCTCTTTTTGTGGTCTAGTATGTGGTCTATTCTGGAGAAGGTTCCATGTGTACTTGAGAAGAATGTATATCCTGTTGCTTTTTGATATAGAGTTCTATAGATGTCTATTAGGTCCATCTGTTCAGTGTGTTGTTCAGTGCCTTGTGTCCTTACTTATTTTCTGCCTGGTGGGTCTATCCTTTGTGGTGGGTGGTGTGTTGAAGTCTCCTAAAATGAATGCATTGCAGACTATTTCCCTCTTTAGTTCTGTTAGTATTTGTTTCATATATGCTGGTGCTCCTGTGTTGGGTGCATATGTATTTAGAATGGTTATATCCTCCTGTTGGACTGAGCCCTTTATCATTATGTAGTGTCCTTCTTTATCTCTTGTTATTTTCTTTGTTTTGAAGTCTGTTTTGTCTGGTATTAGTACTGCAACCCCTGCTTTCTTCTCACTGTTGTTTGCCTGAAATATGCTTTTTCATCCCTTGACTTTTAGTCTGTGCATGTCTTTGGGTTTGAGGTGAGTTTCTTGTAAGCAGCATATAGATGGGTCTTGCTTTTTTATCCATTCTATTACTCTGTGTCTTTTGATTGGTGCATTCAGTCTATTTACATTTAGGATGACTATTGAGAGATATGTACTTATTGCCATTGCAGGCTTTAAATTCGTGGTTACCAAAGGTTCAAGGTTAGACTTTTTAGTATCTTTCTGCCTAACTTAGCTTGCTTATTGAGCTGTTATATACACTGTCTGGAGATTCTTTTCTTCTCTCCCTTCTTATTCCTCCTCCTCCATTCTTCATATGTTGTGTGTTTTGTTCTGTGCTCTTTTTAGGAGTGCTCCCACCTAGAGCGGTCCCTGTAAGATGCCCTGTAGAGGTGGTTTGTGGGAAGCAAATTCCCTCAGCTTTTGCTTGTCTGGGAATTGTTTAATCCCGCCATCAAATTTAAATGATAGTCGTGCTGGATACAGTATCCTTGTTTCAAGGCCTTTCTGTTTCATTGCATTAAATATATCATGCCATTCTCTTCTGGCCTGTAGGGTTTCTGTCGAGAAGTCTGATGTTTGCCTGATGGGTTTTCCTTTAGAGGTGACCTTTTTCTCTCTAGCTGCCTTTAAAACTCTTTGTCCTTGATTCTTGTCATTTTAATTATTATGTGTCTTGGTGTTGTCCTCCTTGTATCCTTTCTGTTGGAGGTTCTGTGTATTTCCGTGGTCTGTTCTATTATTTCCTCCCACATTTTGGGGAAGTTTTCAGCAATTATTTCTTCCTAGATACTTTCCATCCCTTTTCCTCTCTCTTCTTCTTCTGGTACCCCTATAATATGGATATTGTTCCTTTCGGATTGGTCACATAGTTCTCTTAGTATTGTTTCATTCCTGGAGATCCTTTTATCTCTCTCTATGTCAGCTTCTATACGTTCCTGTTCTCTGGTTTCTGTTTCTTCAATGTCATCTTGCATCTTATCCATTCTGCTTATAAATCCTTCCAGGGTTTGTTTCACTTCTGTGATCTTATTCCTGACCTCTGTTATCTCCCTCCGGACTTCATCCCATTGCTGTTGCATTTTTCTCTGCATCTCCATCAGCATGTTCATGATTTTTATTTTGAATTCTTTTTCAGGAAGACTGGTTAGGTCTGTCTCCTTCTCAGGTGTTGACTCTGTGATATTTGTCTGCCTGTAGTTTTGCCTTTTCATGGTGATAGAGATATTTTGCAGAGCTGGTACGAGTGACAGCTGGAAGAGCTTTCCTTCTTGTTGGTTTGTGGCCTTCCTCTCCTGGGAGAATAACGACCTCTACTGGCTTGTGCTGGGTTTTATCTGTGCACAGACAGGGCTTCTGCTTCCTGCCCGGCTGCTATGGAGTTTATCTCCGCTGTTGCTGTGAGCATGACCTGGCTCGGGCTGCTGCTCCAAAATGGTGGAGTCCCATTGTAGGCAGAGCAGCCAGGAGGCTATTTATCTCCGTAAGGGGCCTCTGTGCTCCCTGCTGCCCAGGGGGTTAGAATGCCCAGAGATCCCCAGATTCTCTGCCTCTGGACTAAGTGTCCTGCCCTGCCCCTTTAAGACTTCCGAAAAGCACTCTCCAAACCAAAACAACAACAGCAACAACAACAACAAAAATAATTAAATAAATAATTAAAAAAAAAAATAGAAATGAAAAATGCACAATTTTCTTTGCTCTCAGGCACCAGTTTTAGGCACCCACTCACCGGTCTTGCTTCCCTGTTTCCCTAGTATTGGGGTCCCTGTCCCTTTAAGACTTCCAAAAAGCACTCGCCAAAAAAAAAAGGGGGGAAGAAAAAAAAATGGCCGCTCCCATTTCTTTGTTCTCCGCCGTCGGCCTCAGGCACCCGCTCCCTGGTCCTGCCTGTTTCCCTAGTATCCAGGACCCCACACATCCACTGTGTCTGCGTTCTGGTCTGGATGGCTCGGGCTGGGTGTTCAGCAGTCCTGGGCTCCTTCTCCCTCCCTGCTGACTCCTCTCCTCCCACTGGGAGCTGGGGTGAGGGGCGCTTGGGTCCCGCTGGGCCGGCGCTTGTATCTTACCCCCTTGTGGAGGCGCTGGGTTCTCGCAGGTGTGTATGTGGTCTGGATGTTGTCCTGTGTCCTCTGGTCTCTATTTTAGGAAGATTTGTCTTTGTTATATTTTCATAGATATATGTGGTTTTGGGAGGAGATTTCTGCTGCTTTACTCACGCCGCCATCTTGGCTCCACCCCAGGAGCGATTCTTATAAATACATTTTACTAAGCATTCCTAATTAAGTATTCTCCAAATATATTCTTAGAGTATATTCACAAAACTTTTAAAAAAATAACCATTATCCCAATTTATGCACACAACCAGCAGTTACAGGGCATTACTTCCTCCAGTCCAGAAGAAATGTGCAGGGACACAGGGGCTGATGCACTGCCAGCTGACGCAGTCACCAGCCCTGGAGTTCCTCTGTGAAGCTTGCTCTGGAAAACCCCCACCGGGAGGCTGACAAGAGCCCAGTGGTTCCCTTCTGCCCATCCTCAAGCATGTGGCTATAATGAGGGCAGGCATGTTCTATGGGACACCATCCTCCTCCCCACAGAGGATGGGCCACTGATTGGCTCAGAGTGGGCACCTGACCAACTGGGCCAAAGAAACCCATCCCCAACAGGGAGAAAACTGCAACGCCTCTGAGGGACACACCCATCCAGGCTGTCAGTGGAGGACACTTCCCACCACATGCACTGGGAGGGGGCAGCCAGTCTGTGAAGTGCAGAGAAAGGCAGAGCTTCCCAGGACCCCCTAAGTCCTGTACCTGGTCCAGAGGCCTGCCCACATCCCTTCATAAGACACCCTGCCTGATAACAACTCCTGCTGTTGCTTTGGGGTTTGACCTGCCACCCTAGCGGTGTCTCTGAGCGTGACTGATGAAGACAGGGATAAAAGGCACAGATGCAGACAAGGAAGCTGGGAAGGTGCATAGTACAGGCCTAAAACTAGAAGTCTCCTGTTATCAGAAGAGAGGCAGAAGCTTATTGGCTCAGTGAAACTACTCTGCCGCTTCCATCGTGTGCATGTCACCCCAAGGCCACTCTGTTCCTCAGCAGTGGTGCCGGGATAGCTCGGCATTTGCAAAGCACACACGGTTGTTTCCTGCTCATGGGTAGCGAACAGGCTGTACCAGGGCTTCAAAGAGTGGTTTCGCGCCTCAGCCTGTATTACCTACCCAAGGGAACCACAGCCCCCTCACTGAGTCTGTCCACAACAGCACCTGGATGCCAAGTGCACATACAGCACCATTACCTACACTCCAGCTGCAACGGAAGTTACATTCATTTCTACCAGCCAAAGCCAGTTCAGCTTTTGATTTTGTGTTTTCATACCTAGCAGTTGAGTACAGTCTGCACGGTTAACATACCATGGACAGCCTTGTTCTACAGGTCCATGCAGAGAAGACGAACAGCAGCTGCCAGTTTGCCCACCACATGCCATGTGGCACTGGGTCACTTCATTCTGCCCACACTAGGCAGAGTCCCCATGCCAGATGTGGCCTGACCTTGTCAGAACCACAGCCATCCAGCCATGCTCTCTGGACCACTGGGGCTGGACACCAGAAAGCCACATTCCCAGGCCCTTGTCAGCTGGATTCTGTTAGATTTTGCCAGAGGGACCTGGTGTGACATTAAATAGGCAGGAAGAAGGGCGACAACGCATCCACCCACATGCCCATGGCCATGGCGGCGGTTCCACACTAGCCCCACAGATGCTGCTGGGAATGGCAACCCAGGTTTGTGGGAAACTCCCATGGCCCCACTGCTCCTCGAGACCCAGGGCAGCAGCTTTCTTAGTTCCTGACCTTCAGGTAACACCTCTTTCAGCTCCCTGCCCTTCACTCACTTTTGTAGCCATTCCCCTATACTGGAACCTTTCCATATGAAATACCTAAGAGGTTTTGGTTTCCTAATGGCGAGGCCCCAAGGCAGACAAGAAGCAGCCCATGGCCATAGTAAAGCATAATTATCTGAAAAATAAGGCTGTCCGTGGTGACTCCCAGGTGAGTCAAGACAGAAAGAAATAGAGAGTTGTTCACTCCTCACCTGTCACCTGTGGTCTGACTACTGAAGATCCCTGGAGCCTGGGCAGAGGTGACATCACTCTGCTGGAAGGCTGAGTGAGAACACGCTGGGCAGGCTAAGAAGGAATGCAGCTAGCTGGCCCCCATCTGCTGCTCAGTGACCAAACCCAGAAGAAAACTCAGGTTCCTTTTTCTGGTCATGTTCACAATGTCCTGAAGGGGGATCCAGCTGGCCAGGGAACAATCCAGGGCACTCACAGTGCCCAAGCTCTCTGGGCATGGGGAAGCAAGAGCAGGAAGCAGCCTGCACTGCAGCTGGGTGACCCTGCACCAGCCAGATGCCCACCTGTCAAATGCCCAGTGACAGAGGGTCCTGAATCCCTCCCCCAAACTTTCTTCCAGGTGATGCTGAACTTCAAGACATTTGAAATGCTTATGAAATTAAGGGATAAAAGGGAGGAAGCTGAGTTTACCACAGAAAACCCAGAGTGTATGATCACTCTAGCTGGAAAACAAGTTGGAGGTCTCTCACCCACCCACCCCAGGACCTGAAAGAGAAGTGGGAGCTGTGATCTGTGACAGCAAGAGCAGATGGAGCAGATGTCCAGAATTCCCTAGAGAGGGTCCAAGGGCCACATGTGGCTTTCCCCACACCCACTTACCCCCAGAGGTGGCCTGCAGTGGAACATACGCAGTACTAGGCCAAAACAGGCCAAACCAAATTAGGATGTGTGCATTTTTCTTCAAACTGCCTTTGTGGAAGTTAACTCCCGAAGCCACTGATGGCCAACAATTATGGCTTATGCTGGGGTTTTTTTCTGTAACCACAAAACCAAAAGGGAACTCTAACAACCAGCTGTTCTAATCCTCTCGATTACAGATGAGGAGATTATGAGCATGATTAGTGTACAAAGAAAAAGAACACTCACATGAAGAAAATCCAAGGGAACCAACGCCGCTCTTAAAACTTCCACTTGGGGATGTGGGGTGCTCTCAGTTGCACAAACCAGGCACTAGGTTCAAGAAGGAAAAACCCTAATTTTCCAAAGGGTACATGTCTCACCTGAAGGTTTCAGTTCCGGACAAGTCCACTCTGAATTCGGTGATACCAAAAAAATGACAACAGCACGTTCTCGGGGTAAAAGGGTTTATGGCCAGCTTTATTCTCACCACGGGCAGGTTGAGCCCTACAATCCCGTCCGCCTCAGGGCAAGTCTGCATGCAGCAAGCTGGTCTCTGCCTCAGGTCTCTCAGCTGCCTCACAGACCCAGAGCGCTGGGTGGAGCTCTTCACAGAGCGTCCGTAATAGCTCACTGCCTACACGCGTGCAAGCCTGCACCTGCACGAGCATTGCACGTGCTCTGGGCAAGCCGACCACCGTGAACTTCCATTTTTCCTACAGCACAATTAGCTGATTATTCTTCACTTGAAAGGCAGCATGGGCAGACAGCTCCTCTGTCTGTCTTAACAGAAGTCAGGCCATAAACTCATAAATGTCTAAAACCCAAAAGGAGATGAGCAAGAACATATAAAAGGTGCTGTGACAGCTGAGAAAAATATGCAAGTCAGAGGAAAAGTAAGTTCAAACAAACCAATTTGAAGTTAAATTTAAAAATTACTTCTCATTAAAAATAATACCAAGCAATGATGTTTAACCTACTTTGCTTTACGATCATCTAATGAGGAGCATGGGGCAGGAGGTGAGCAGAGGCAAACACAGGCCAACCTTCACACTGGGGTTACTACTCTGCACCTCAAATTCCTCCATTATGAATTTAAAATCCACAGAAAGACAAGCAGATTCTCATCAAATCTGCACCCTTGCACCACACACAGTGCAAAGTACTCCAAAGTGGTAAGACAGTATCACCACCACTCCCCAGTGACTATCATTAAAGCTAAGCCAAAATCAGGTCACAGGGCACTCAGGGGACATTACTTAATTTCTAAATTAATCAATTCGGTCATGGTTTCAGAAAGCATTTTTTTCAATTATACATCACGTAAAACTTCTTAAGCCGTACTTCATTAAACATAAAACTCAAATGAACCACAATGAGCTATCACCTCACATCAGTTAGAACTATTATCAAAAAGAAAAGAAATAACAAGTGTCGGAACGGATGTAGAGAAAAGGGAGCCTTACTACATTGTTGGTGGGAATGTAAACTGATGCAGGCACTAATGGAAAATAGCATGAGGATTCCTCAAAAACTTAAGAATAGATCTACCATATGATCCAGCTATTCCACTTCTGGGTATTTATCTGAAGAATACAAAAATACTGATTCAAAAAGATATATGTATCCCTACACTCATTGCAACATTCCTCACAATAGCCAAAAATGGAAACAAACTAAATGCCCAATTATGCATGAATTGATAAAGAAGATGTCACACACACACACACACACACACACACACAGAATACTCAGTCATTAAAAAGGAATGAACTATTGCTATTTGCAGAAACATGGATGGACCTTGAAGTTATTATGCTAAGTGAAATAAGTGAATTTCACTTAGCATAATAAGAGAAACACAATATAATAAGAGAACACAATAATAAGAGAAACACAAATGCCATATCATTTCACTCATATGCAGAATCTAAAAAAACAAAAACAAACTCATAGTTGCAGAGAACAGATTGGTGGTTACCAGATGGGAAGGGGGATGAGGGTGAGTGAAATGAGTGAAGGGGGTCAATTAATTACATGGTGATAATTGTTAAATAGACTTTTAGTGATGATACTTTTTAATGCATACAGATGTCAAATTATGATGTTGTGCACCTAAAGCTTATATGTTATATACCAACTTTATCTCCTTCCCCCCAAATATCTCCTCTGCTGTCAAAAAAACCACATGGGATCATAAAGGAAAACAAATAATCAAATACAGTTATCAAATTAATTAAATGTTTTTAGTATAGTAACAGTACATTTTTATAAGTGCATTATATAAAAAGATCTAGAGGTAAGTCTAATAATGATTGTAATTATAAAGTGGCAATGAATAGAGATGATATTTACACATTTCTCCAACATTGTAATGTGAAATGAAAATACCTGCTATTTCTATTGTTGAGGATATCAGAGGTATTGCCAGTACCAGTGGTTTGTTGCCTACATTCATAATTGGAGGAGATGTTAAATTTCTGTTAGAGGTTAGTGAAAATAAAGAGGTAATTTTTTCCCTTAAAAAAAAAACTCAAATGAAAGGTTGCTTTATAGACAATATGTATTTATTCAATCAGTGTCCCACAGATGCCTCATACCAGTTGCTACATAAACAAGAGTTAAAACTGGATCTGCTGTGGACACAGATTGTGATGCCCAGGCCCCAACGTGAGGTGCCCCACCTCCCCAGGGCAGGGGCAGCCCCACAGTGGGGTCTGTAACTGTGACTACCCTGGGGCCATGGCGACCAGACCAGCAGTGGCCACTGCTCTAACAGACAACTGAGAGGGCTCTCGGGCTAAGATCTACCACTCCAGGAATCCAGCACACTAAGACACAAAAGGTACCCCATGCTTCACAGGTGGGCCACCAAATTCTGACCAATGAGGCAATTTTATTTTTGCTTAAACAGAACACACTGGGTATCGGTCAGCGCCCCCCTGCACAGAGCCGTGTGAGGGCCAGCAGTCGCTGTGCAGAACTCAGGTACTAAAACATCCTTCACTAAGACACTTCTCATATTAGGATTTCTAAATGCACATTTCATTTGACATCTCTGGTATTTTCCTTATGATCCAAATGGAGGGTTTTTTTTTAAACAAGTCAAACAATCATTACTGAACTACCCAAAGATGTATATAAGAGCAAAGACAGAAGTCCACACTCTGGCCCTTTGCTCAGGAAGCCACTGTACGTGAGCTCATGGGAGCAGGGACCTCAGTGTGCCTTTCCCACTGCAAGATGGCCAGGACCTAAAATAGCATTTGGCACAGTAGGTACCCAAACACTTGCTGAGTGGGTGACTGAAGCCTGGAACCTTTCCAGGAAAAGATCTACACTACACTAAGAAGCTACAGCATTTATGATTATGTGTCCAAGAGGCACTGCAATGGTTTTAATATGACCCCCCAGATCCACGTTATTAGGAGTGGGGCGTTTGGGAGGTGATCAGTGGAGCCCTCATGAATTGCGTTAGTGCCATTATGAAGAGCTGCTTCCCCCCAGAGTTCCCTGCCCTGTCCATTACATGAGGACAAGTCTGCAGCCTGGAGGAGGGCCTCATCGGGCCGTGCTGGCGCCCTGATCTCAGACTTGCAGCCTCCAGAGCTGGGGCATCAAATTTCTGTTGTATATGAACCACCCAGTCTATGGTATCTTGTGACAGCAGCTGGCACAAATTAAAGACAGACACTATGGGGGGCGGAGCCAAGATGGCAGGGTGAGTAGTTCAGTGGAAATCTCCTCCCAAAAACATATATATTTATGAAAATACAATAAATACAACTATTCCTAAAAGAGAAACCAGTGGATGCAGTACAACAGTCAGGATACATCTACATCTGCGAGTACTCAACATCACATGAAGGTGGTAAGATACAAGCTACAGCCAGGTGGGACCTGAATGCCCCCCCCACCCCAGAACCCAGCAGGAAGAAAGGAGTCAGAACAGGGAGGGAGTGAAAGCCCAGGATTGCTAAACAACCAGCTCTAGAAATCTGCACCTGGAGCGCAGACACAAGGTACACGGGGTGCTGGATATTAGAGAAACAGAAAAGCAAAACCTGCGGGCAGGTCCCTGCAAGCAGCGCCACTGAGAAAAAAGAAAAGCAAGTGCTTTTTGCAAGTCTTAAAGGGACAGGGACCCCACAGCTGGATGAAGTTGTCCCAGCACATTAGCCAGCAGCTGGGAATCCTGGGGAACATTAGGCGCCCTAAACCCCTGGGCAGAAGTGTGGCTCTGAAGCCCCTCATAGCATTAAGCAGCCTGCCAGTCGTTCCCCCAACTGGTGTGGACCCCGACACTACAGCCCTGTAGTGGGAGAGTGGCAGTGCGCTGGGGGCTGCGGCGCCAGAGGGGACTGGGAGAGGTCTGCATGAGCCTGCGGCAGCAGCGATCAAGCGGTCCGGGAGCAGCCCGCATATGCCAGCGACTGCGGAGCCAGAGGGGTGCGGGAGAGTTCCACGCAAGCCCACAGCAGTGGCAACCAAGCAGCCTGGGACCAGAATCTCAGCCCAACACACAGCTGCCTTGGCCAGACCCAAAGGCTGCTGCTGGCAACAGCTGCCCGGCAGGGACACTGCTATCATGGAGGAGCACACCTGGCGTGCCTGCCACTCCCCGCAGGGCTCTGCGCTGCTCTGACGGAGACACCGCCCACAGCAGCTTAGGGGATTAACCCAGTGGCTGCTCCAGGAGTGCAGGTAACCGACACAGGCAGTGGAGAAGGGCAAGGCATCCAGCAAGCAGGAAAGGAATTTCTTCTCCCAGCTGACACATCCACAACCTGCCTACAGCCACCGCTATCACCATGAAAAGGCAAGAAAAATTTAGTCCAGTCCAAATAGTCCAGACAACACCTGAGGAAGGATCTGCAGAGACAGACCTAACAAGCCTCCCTGAAAAAGAATTCAAAATAAAAATCATAAACATGCTGATGGATCTGCAGAGAAATATGCAAGAGCTAAAGGAGCAAGTACAGAGGGAGACTACAGAAATAAAACAATCTCTGGAAGGACTTAAAAGCAGAATGGATGGGATGCAAGAGACCATTAATGGACTAGAAACCAGAGAACAGGAATGCATAGAAGCTGATGCAGAGAGAGATAAAAGGATCTCCAGAAATGAAACAATATTAAGAGAACTGTGTGACCAATCCAAAAGAAACAATATCTGCATTATAGGGGTACCTGAAGAAGAAGAGAGAGAAAAAGGGATAAAATGTGTCTCTGAAGAAATAATTGCTGAGAACTTCCCCAAACTGGGGGAGGAAATAGTTGCTCAGACCATGGAAGCACACAGAACTCCCAACAGAAGGGACCCAAAGAGGACAATACCAAGACATAATAATTAAAATGGCAAAGATCAAGGACAAGGACAGAGTATTAAAGGCAGCAAGAGAGAGAAAAAAGGTAACCTACAAAGGAAAACCCATCAGGCTATCATCAGACTCCTCAACAGAAACCTTACAGACCAGAAGAGAACGGCATGATACATTTAATGCAATGAAACAGAAGGGCCTTGAACCAAGGATACTGTATCAAGCATGGTTACCATTTAAATATGAAGGGGGGATAAAACAATTCCCAGACAAGCAAAAGTTGAGGGAATTTGCCTCCCACAAACCACCACTACAGGATATTTTAGAGGGAATGCTCTAGGTGGGAGCACTCCTAAAAAGAGCACAGAACAAAACACCAAACATATGAAGAATGGAGGAGGAGGAATAAGAAGGGAGACAAATAAAGAATCATCACACTGTGCTTATAATAGGTCAATAAGTGAGTTAAGTTAGGCAGCAAGGTAGTAAACAAGCTAACCTTGAACCTTTGGTAAACACAAACTTAAAGCCTGCAATGGCAATAAGTACATACCTTTCAATAATCACCCTAAATGTAAATGGACTGAATGCACTAATAGAAAGAGACAGAGTAATAGAATGGATAAAAAAGCAAGACCCACCTATATGCTGCTTACAAGAGACTCATCTCAAACCCAAAGATATGCACAGATTAAAAGTCAAGGGATGGAAAAAGATATTTCATGCAAACAACAGAGAAAAAAAGCAGGTGCTGCAATACTAGTATCAGACAAAATAGACTTCAAAACAAAGAAAGTAACAAGAGATAAAGAAGGACATTACATAGTGATAAAGGGATCAGTCCAACAAGAGGATATAACCATTATAAACACATATGCATCCAACATAGGAGCACCAACATAAGTGAAACAAATACTAACAGAATTAAAGGAGGAAATAGAATGCAATGCATTCATTTTGAGAGACTTCAACACACCACTCATCCCAAAGGACAGATCCACCAGACAGAAAATAAGTAAGGACACAGAGGCACTGAACAACACACTAGAACAGATGGACCTAATGGACATCTACATAACTCTCCATCCAAAAGCAACAGGATACACATTCTTCTCAAGTGCACATGGGACATTCTCCAGAATAGACCACATACTAGACCACAAAAAGAGCCTCAGTAAATTCAAAAAGATTGAAATCCTACCAACCAATATTTCAGACCACAAAGGCATAAAACTAGAAATAAATTGTACAAAGAAAGCAAAAAAGCTCACAAACACGTGGAGGCTTAACAACATGCTCCTAAATAATCAATGGATCAATGACCAAATTAAAATGGAGATCCAGCAATATATGGAAAGAAATGACAACAACAACACTAAGCCCCAACTTCTGTGGGACGCAGCGAAAGCAGTCTTAAGAGGAAAGTATATAGCGATCCAGGCACAGTTGAAGAAGGAAGAACAATCCCAAATGAATACTCTAATGTCACAATTATTGAAATTGGAAAAAGAAGAACAAATGAGGCCTATGGTCAGCAGACGGAGGGACATAATAAAGATCAGAGAAGAAATAAATAAAATTGAGAAGAATAAAACAATAGAAAAAATAAATGTAACCAAGAGCTAGTTTTTCAAGAAAATAAACAAAATAGATCAGCATCTAGCCAGACTTATTAAGAGAAAAAGAGATTCAACACACATCAACAGAATCAGAAATGAGAAAGAAAAAATCATGACGGACCCCACAGAAATACAAAGAATTGTTAGAGAATACTATGAAAACCTATATGCTAACAAGCTGGAAAACGTAGGAGAAATGGACAACTTCCTAGAAAAATATAATCTTCCAAGACAGACCCAGAAAGAAACAGAAAATCTAAACAGACCAATTACCAGCAACGAAATTGAATCGGTAATCAAAAAACTACCCAAGAACAAAAACCCCCGGCCGGATGGATTTACCTAGGAATTTTATCAGACATACAGAGAAGACATAATACCCATTCTCCTTAACATTTTCCAAAAAATAGAAGAGGAGGGAATACTCCCAAACTCATTCTATGAAGCCAACATCACCCTAATACCAAAATCAGGCAAAGACCCCACCAAAAAAGAAAACTACAGACCAATATCCCTGATGAACGTAGATGCAAAAATACTCAACAAAATATTAGCAAACTGAATTCAAAAATAAATCAAAAGGATCATACACCATGACCAAGTGGGATTTATCCCAGGGATGCAAGGATGGTATAACATTAGAAAATGCACCAACATCATCCACCACATCAACAAAAAGAAGGACAGAATCCACATGATCATCTCCATAGATGCTGAAAAAGCATTAGACAAAATTCAACATCCATTCATGATAAAAACTCTCAACAAAATGGGCATAGAGGGCAAGTGCCTCAGCATAATAAAGGCCATATATGATAAACCCACAACTAACATCATACTGAACAGCAAGAGGCTGAAAGCTTTTCCTCTGAGATCGGTAACAAGACAGGGATGCCCAATCTCCCCACTGTTATTCAACATGGTACTGGAGGTCATTAGCCACAGCAATCAGACAAAACAAAAAAATACAAGGAATCCAGATTGGTAAAGAAGAAGTTAAACTGTCACTATTTGCAGATGACATGATATTGTACATAAAAAACCCTAAAGACTCCATCCCAAAACTACTAGAACTGATATCGGAATACAGCAAAGTTGCAGGATACAAAATTAACACACAGAAATCTATAGCTTTCCTATACACTAACAATGAACTAACAGAAAGAGAAATCAGGAAAATAATTTCAATCAAAAATAATAAAATACCTAGGAATAAACCTAACCAAGGAAGTGAAAGATCTATACCCTGAAAACTACAAGACACTCTTAAGAGAAATTAAAGAGGTCACTAACAAATGGAAACTCATCCCATGCTCCTGACTAGGAAGAGTTAATATCATCAAAATGGCCATCCTGCCCAAAGCAATATACAGATTCAATGCAATCCCTATCAAATTACCAACAACATTCTTCAATGAACTGGAACAAATAGTTCAAAAATTCATATGGAACTGTCAAAGACCCCGAATAGCCAAAGCAATCCTGAGAAGGAAGAATAAAGTGGGAGGGATCTTGCTCCCCAACCTCAAGCTCTACTACAAAGCCATAGTAATCAAGACAATTTGGTACTGGCACAAGAGCAGAGCCACAGACCAGTGGAATAGAATAGAGACTCCAGACATTAACCCAAACATATATGGCCAATTAATATACAATAAAGGATCCATGGACATACAATGGTGAAATGACAGTCTCTTCAACAGATGGTGCTGGCAAAACTGGACAGCTACATGTAAGAGAATGAAACTGGATCACTGTCTAACCCCATACACAAAAGTAAACTCCAAATGGATCAAAGACCTGAATGTAAGACATGAAACTATAAAACTCTTAGAAAAAAACATAGGCAAAAATCTCATGGACATAAACATGAGTGACTGCTTCATGAACATATCTCCCTGGGCAAGGGAAAGAAAGGCAAAAATGAACAAGTGGGACTATATTAAGCTAAAAAGCTTCTGTGCAGCAAAGGACACCATCAAAAGAACAAAAAGGTATCCTACAGTATGGGAGAATATATTCATAAATGACAGATCCGATAAAGGGTTGATGTTCAAAATATATAAAGAGCTCACACGCCTCAACAAACAAATAGCAAATAATCCAATTAAAAAATGGGCAAAGGAGCTGAATAGATAGTTCTCTAAAGAAGAAATTCAGATGGCCAACAGACAGATGAAAAGATGCTCCACATCGCTTATCATCTGAGAAATGCAAAGTAAAACCATAATGAGATATCACCTCACACCAGTAAGGATTATCATCATTGAAAAGACAAACAACAACAAATGTTAGCAAGGTTGTGGAGAAAGGGGAACCCTCCTACACTGCTGGTGGGAATGCAAATTAGTTCAACCATTGTGGAAAGCAGTATGGAGGTTCCTCAAAATGCTCAAAACAGACCTACCATTTGACCCAGGAATTCCACTCCTAGGAATTTACCCTAAGAATGCAGCAGCCCAGTTTGAAAAAGACAGATGCACCCCTATGTTTATCGCTGCACTATTTACAATAGCCAAGATATGGAAGCAACCTAAATGTCCATCAGTAGATGAATGGATAAAGAAGATGTGGTACATATACACAATGGAATATTACTCAGCCATAAGAAGAAAACAAATCCTACCATTTGCAATGACATGGATGGAGCTAGAGGGTATTATGCTCAGTGAAATAAGCCAGGCAGAGAAAGACAAGTACCAAATGATTTCACTCATATGTGGAGTATAAGAACAAAGGAAAACTGAAGGAACAAAACAGCAGCAGAATCACAGAACCCAAGAACGGACTAACAGTTACCAAAAGGAAAGGGACTGGGGAGGATGGGTGGGAAGGGAGGGATAAGTGTGGGGAAAAAGAAAGAGGGCATTACGATTAGCATGCATAGTGCATGGGGGGTACGGGGAGGGCTGTGCAACACAGAGAAGACAAGTAATGATTTTACAGCATCTTACAACGTAGATGGACACTGACTGTGAGGGGGTATGTGGGGGGACTTGGGGAAGGGGAGAGCATAGTAGACATAATGTTCTTTGTGTAATTGTAGAGTAATGATACCAAATTAAAAATTAAAAAATTAAAAAAAAAGATGTCATGCCCTATCCGTTCCCTGTCCTCCCATTTTTATCTAGAAAATAAGAAGGTAAAGAACTGATGAATTTAGAGATTCTGAATAATTTATTTTAAAATGTTCATGATTTCTAACTAGGAATAAAAGTTAGGAATAAGTGGTATGCTTCTTATGGATAAGGTGATTTATATTCCACATTGGTTTCTAGGAAGCTCAGTATCAAATTTGTAGTCTTTGTTTAGTAGCTTGAAAGCTCTCTCAAATCTTTTTCTAATGAGGTGATGAATATATTGAAAGCTCAGTAAATATGTAATTTTTTGGAATAGCTAGAAAACATGCTATATTAGCACTATATACCTGTAAACTCGGAGGAGCAAATCATTTCTAAATAAGAGCATATTATCTATTGTACAATGATTGACTCTGTTTTATGCATGGTTATTTCATAATATACTTAAAATCATTTATTTGAAACACTATTGATGGAAGTCCCTAAGTTAAATGTCACATTTCAAAGGTACTTTCTAGCGCAGAATAAAAGTACCAAACAAATGGACAATAGTTCTTGATTTTTCCCTGGAACCTCTGATTAAGTAGAAGTAAATATTGCAGATACACTATTTGTATAGTACATTCCTCAAGACTTCCTTTTTTCACATATAGACCCTAGAAAGTCCCTCTGGAGGTGACACCACCAGGGATGGGAACTGTAAGGGAAGAACCATGAGTCATCAGCAGTGTTTAAATGGGTGAATGTGACTTTGTGGATAGCTAGTAAGGACATAGGTATGCAAAATGGTGGGGCCCAGCTAAACTGATGCTAAGGTCTTCTCATTCTGATGGCCTCATCATTCTTTTCAACTCTAAAGGAGGACTTGATAATTTCACATTTAAGCTGCTGTCTATTTGTTTCTTAGAATGGTGATTATTTTTAAATTGTCTCATATTTATTTCCTTAATATTGTATTCTTTCCTCATTATGTATATTATATTGTATATGTGGTCATTGATATGTTTACTCATTTTCATTCTCCATCAGACTATGCTTTTGGGGAAAGGAGTGTATTACCTTTTTTCTTTGAGGAAAAGGACTATATGCCATTTTATCTCCATTGCTGAGCACAGTGCCTTTGATATGGTATAGGTCATCAGATATTTGTTGAATAAATAGGATATTATGGGTGAAGGCTGATCTTCTTATTTTGTATAGTTCTGAAATTACTACAATGTTTTCTCTCAAAAATGCCAATTCTTATTAATTAAAACGTTTATTTACATATCTAAGGTATATGGATATACCATATTTTATTTAACCAGTCTCTTACTCTTAAGTTCTCAGCTTTTTCTGTTATGATGTTGCTGTGAATACCCTTGTATATTCTTCAAGAATACATACTGTTATAGGTGTTATAGAATAAATTCATGCATGTAGAATTGCTGATTTAAAGGGTATGTGCATTTAAAATGTTGATAGTTAATGCCAACTTGTACTACAAAGAATTGTTTCATAGATTGATGAATAACCCACCAATAATGTGTTAAGGTACCTTTTCCTTATGCCTTTACTAACAGTATACTGGTAAACTAGCAAATGCTTTAGCAAATTTTTTTTTTTTTTTTACATTTTGGAGCATTTTTTGGCTTAGGTGTCAATAAATTTTTTCTACTTGAGGCTTTTGCTTATTCTTCTGGGTTTTTGTTCCTGTAGAAGTAGGAGCTCTGATCTCTTGTAAGGAAATCAGCTTTTTATCATATCTTTAAAACTCTTTTCCTGATTCATAATTTGTATTTTGACATTTGGGATCAGTTTTTGTGCAGAAACTTTTATGTAGTCATTTGTCATTTTATGACTTTAAGTCATAAAAGTTGAGATTTGTGCAGGTCTTAGAAAGGCCATCTCTAAGGTTGCATAAATTTCTCCCATGTCTTCACCTAAAACGTTTATGATTTTTATGATTTCATTTTAACATTTAATTTCTTAATTCTTCTGCAGTTTATTTTGTTCTAGAGAGTGAAGTAGTTATATTTTACTTTTCAGCATGATTTCCCATTTGTTCCAACACCATTCATGGAATCATCCATATTTTCTTTACTGGTTTGAAATACCACTTTTGTCAAACACTTGTAGTATGGGTGAAATATTTTCTGTTCCCTTTGTTCATGCATAAGTACCAAACTTTTCATTGTTAAACTTTTAAATAAAATACTAGCTGATAGGGCTTTTCCAGATTTATTTTTCATGGCTACCTGGGCATGTAGATGGACTGCTAAAGAGAAGTATTCCTACCTTTTCATTCTAAAACATTTTGAGAAGGGAAGAAACATCCTCTATACTCTGTAGTAAGTAGCTGCCAAATATTGGGTTATCTTTTTAGCAATCTCCAAATCCACTATTTAAGCGACCCTCTAGTTTAAAAAAAACACAAATGTTTTTTAATGACTTTTTTTCATAGATGGAACTGTTACCATAGATTTTTTAAAAAGGCTTATAAAATTTTGTCATTCAAACAGATTTGACAGTTTCTGTTTATATTGGTGGCCTCTTGGAAGGTCAATATTAGTTAAGAAAAAAAAATTTTAGACCAGGCTTAGGGCAGAGTATGGGGACAAAAAGGTGATTACAGGTTGTACTTAATGAGAGGTACATGTACCAGATTAAGGGAAAGACAAAGGCCCCTAGTTGTACTTTCTGCTGTCTTAAAATCAGAGGAATGTGAAAATTAATAAAGGGAACCCTCAGTAGAATGGAGTCAGGGCGTTAGAAGGAAGAGCCATAGGAGTCTCTCAATTACAGGAAGAATTGTCAATTACAGACCTGTACCGGAGAATCTTCAACAGGGAGCAATCATCGTTACAGGTCCCAAATAGGAAAGATGTACATTACATCTCCTACAAGAAATTAAAGACCCCTGCAGTTTAGCCACTGAGAAACTGACAGTCCTCACCCTGAACTCTTATTTCTGTTGTGGACTTCAGTTCAAAACAACCCCTTGGACTTACTCATTCTTCTCCATAAAATAATGTCCCCTCCTTTGTTTGTTGGACTTGCTTGTGGTTTTACCATAGATTACTTGCCCCAAATTGCAATTCTCTGCTATTTTTGAATAAACCCATTTTCACTGGTAAAATAACTGACTTTTATTTTTAAGGTTAACAAGAGTTTTATGATTGTACTTTAGGGGCCATGATGTATTTACCTACCTGTCAATAGCTTTTGTGAAAAGAAAAAAAGCCATACTTGGGTTCCAGATCTGCCTGTGTGTTTTTTTCCCTAACTTTACAGATAACTTGCAAACTCGATTAATTAGAAGATGCTGTAATTAAATTTAGTTATCCCTGTGTTCTGGCAGCCCTAGGTGAAGCTGATGTAAAGTGTTAAAAATGTTTTTTAACTACAGTTCAAGATCTAGAGTCTTTGATCTCAGAATAGAAGGGAATTTACTTTTTAAAAATTCTGTTCTTTATCCTAAGGAGGTTATTAAATATGTTTAAGTCGTTCATAGTCATTATACAAAGTTTTATCATTCCACCAAGTTCTGATATTTTAATTTTACTTAAAAATTATCATACTAAACAACTTGATAAAAACTTTGTTAGATGCTTTTGCTTATGAGAGGTGAATTATGAAAATCAGAATTTGAGGGGTGAATTATGAAAATCAGAATTTAGAAGATCAAGTATTTTATTTTGTTATACTTTATAGGCCATTTATACAGACCTGCTATAAGGAAAGGAATGTAAGACATCACTTTTGAACAAAGAATGAAAAGCTACCAACCACCAACACAATTTCTCATTTACCCACTCTTACTCCAGCAAGCTTTCTGTTAACTATAATAAAAATTTGGTTAATGGAACATGTTGCAGAAGCTACAGTTAACGTTGGTAGAATCAAACATGTACATTTTAATGGTCTGCTAAAAGAGTTGTGGGTAAAACTGTGGTTAACATTGCTTCTCTATGATAGAATTTTAGTATGTTTACCTTGCCTTTTCTTGTTTTTGCAGGGTTTTTTAAAAAATTATTTTTTTGTTATGGAAAATTTCCAACATAAAGGAACACAGAATAGTGGATGAAACCTTGTTTATATATCCCTAGTCCCAGCAACCAGCAGCCCATGGCCAATCCTGCCAATCCCACATCCTCATATGTATTTCATTATGTATCTTGTAAACTGTAGGTACTCCTTTGCAAAACATAACCACAACACTGGTAATCAGATAGTTCCCCAACATGTTTAACGATAACTAATTAATATCATTAGATATCTACCCAGTGTTTACATTTCTTATTACTGAATGTCCATATATAGTCATTTTCTTTTTTAACAGTTTAAAAAAAATCAAAGTCAAAATAAGGATCACATATTGCAATGAATTGATTTGTAAGTCCCATAGTTCATCTGTGGGTTCTCCCTTACATACTTGGATGCTCTCTCTGAAATTTAAAGAATGGTCATATGCTTTCTTCCATTTTAATATTTTCATTAAGATATAATTTACATACATGCATAGATGTCAGGTTTTAATAGTTTTGTTAAAACATTTAACAAAAAACATTTTGTTAAAATGATGAGTGCATCCACTCATTTAACCCACACTGATGTCAAGATATAGAATGTTTCCATCATCACATAAAAATCCCTTAGGCCTTAGAATTCAACTAAATTCAGTTCTTATTCTGTCCTCCCCGCAAACTCAAGCAACCACTGTTCTGATTTTCTTTTGGCATAGTTTTGCCTATTGTAGAGTGTTACATGAACAGAATCAGAGTAGGTGCTCTCTTATGTCTGGTTGCTTGTATTCAGTATGTATTTGAGATTTATCAATGATCGGTAACTTATTCCTTTTCACTACTGTGTAGTATTCCATGATACGAACACACCACAATTTAATTATTAATTCCCTTGTTGATGGACATTTGGATTATTTATAGTTTGTGGCTATTATGAACAAAAGAATGCTATGAACACTGTACAGGCCTTTGGTGGATATATGTTTTCATTTATCTTGGATAAAGAGAGTAGAATTGAGTAAGATAAAGAGTATAATTCCTAGGTCATGGCTAGGTATATATTTAATATTGTAGGACACTTCCAAACTGTTCTCCAAAGTGATCCTTCTTCCACCAGCAATTTATGAGAGTTCTGGTGGCTTCACATTCTCACCAGTATCTTTTGATATCAGTCTTAAATTTTAGCCATTTTAGTAGGTGTGTAGTTATGTCTCTTTGTGGTTTTAATTCAGATCTCTCTCTTGACTAATGAATTAGAGGACTTTTACATGTCTATTGGCTACTTATATTTCTTTTGTTAAGTGTCCAAGTGATTTGCCCATTCTTGCACTGGCTTGTCTGTGTTCTTACTAATTTGTAGTTCTTTATATATTCTGGGAAAAAGTCTTGTCAGATATATGCATTATGAATATATTTTCCTAATCTGTAGCTTGCCTTCTAATTTTGTTGATGGTTTCTTTTGATGAGTATAATTTTCTAATTTTGAAGAAGTCTTAATATCAATTTTTTCTTTTATGCTTAGTACTTTTTGTGAGCTAGGACACCTTTGCCTACTCCAAGTTTAGGAAGACATTGTATATTTTCTTCTAGAAGCTTTATAATTTTAGCTTTTATATTTGAACTTAGGATCCATCTTAAATTAATTTTTGCCTGCAAGAGTTACAGATCCAGATTTATGTATTTTTCCATATAGATATCCAGTTGTCCCAGAAGAATTTTTTTTGAAAGACTTTGTCTTTCTCTATTGAATTGTTTTGGCACCTTTGTCAAATCAATTGGCTATGTAAGTTTGTCTGTTTATATTTATGTTTATGTATTGTGTTCTTTTGATCTATTTGTCTATAACAATACCAGACTTTTGTGATTACTGTAGCTTTATTGTAACACATAGTGTCTTAAAGTCAAGTAGTGTAACTACTCCAAGTTTATCTTTTTCAAAATTGCTTTGCCCTTTTTAGGTCCTCTGTATTTTCATTTACATTTTAGAATCAGCTTGTTCATTTCTACAAAATATCTGCTGAGAATTTGATTGGTTTGCATTTAGTCCAGAGATCAATATGGAGAGAATTGACATTTTAGGATTTGAGATTTTATCCTAAAACCAACCTAACAAGTCAGCCTGCCATAGTTTTATGGATGCTAGCAGAAGACAGAGCCTGGGTCAGAGACAAAAGACTTTATTATTCACAGCAGTGGCAATAGCCAGAACATCAGCATTTTCTTGTTCAGGTTCTCTGGGCCTCATTTCCATTGGGCCACATGGAGAGGCCCAAGTGACGCTTGGACTTGCTGGGGGTTGTATTAGGAGAGGAACCTTGAGCTTAGAGAAACTGAATTTTACACTACATAATAAGCATGCCTGTTGCTCAAGAGTAAGACACTATCTCTGCTCCAAGGGTGTTTGCTATATAAACATCTTTGGAAAGCTAGTCAGAAACAAAGGCAGTCAGTGCTCAGTCCCTGTTTGCAAGATGTGCAAAAAGCACAGGAAACTCAAGAGAACTCCTTCCTGACACCCAACAACATTTCATGATCTTCCAGGCCATTTCATGTTGTGTGTGTGTGTGTGTGTATGTATATGTATGTATAGCTATTGTTTAGGTCTTCTTTAATTTCTCTCTGCAGTGTTTTGTAGTTTAGATCTTCTGTACCTCAAATGTTAAATTTATCCCTATGTATTGTTTTTCTTTTTTTTTTGCTATTGAAATAATACTTAAATTTTTTTTCATTTTCCATTTTTTAGTGGTTACTGTATGGGAATACAGCAATTTTTATAATCTGTTCTTTTATCTATCCTGCATCCTTCCTAACTTCACTTATTAACTCTAGTAGGACATAGTAAGGATTTTTTTTTAACCATTAGGATTTTCTAAGTACACAGTCCTGTTGCCTGCAAGTTAAGATAGTTTTACTTTTCCCTTCTGATCTTTATGCTATAAAAGTAGTGAGAAGGCAAGTGGATTCCTTGCTTCATTTTGCATCTTGAGGAAATGTATTTAGTCTTCTGCTGTTGAGAATGATGTTAGCTGCCTGTTTTTCCTAGATGTCCTAACTTAGGTTGAGAAAGTTTCCTTCTGTTCCCAATTTGCTGAGAATTTTTATGAAATAGGTGTTAAGTTTTACTAGATTCTTTTTGGCATATATGGAGACAACCATATGACTTTTTCAGGCTATTAATATGTAAATTTCATTGTTTGATTTTGAATGCTGAACCAACCTTGCATGCCTGGAATTAAACCTCTCTTGGTAATGTTTATACTTTTTGTAATTTCTGGATTTAGTTTGCTAATACTTTGTTAAATATTTTTACCTGCATGTTTAAGGGATATTTTTCTGTAAATTTATTTTCTTGTTCTTGTCTGGTTTTGGTATTAATACATGTTACCAAAAGTTAATACCAAAAGTATAGAATGTTTTGGAAAGTGTTCACTCTGCTTTTTTATGTTGAGTTCATACTCAGATATTGATAGAATTTACTAAGGAAGTCATCATGAAGGCTTGGAGTTTTCTTTGTGGAGATTTTAAATTACAGGGCAATTCTGGAATCAGACAGTTTGACAGCTGTAAACTGCTCTGGACTAGGGCTCTTATCAGCTTCTTTATGTGGAGCTCTCCAGGGTAAAAAGTCTGTTGTCAAGTGCATGTATGTAGGTTCCTTTATCCATTTCAGTTGCTATAGTTCCTGAAGTTTCACCAAAGTTTGCTGCCATCCACCAGATTCTTCACTTTGCATAATGTCCTCAAGGTCCATCCATGTTGCCACAAATGGCAGAATTTCATTCATTTTTATGGCTGAGTAATATTCCATTATTATGTAAGCACATTTGCCTATCCATTCATCCCTTAATGGACACTTAGGTTGCTTCCATGTCTTGACCACTGCAGGTAATGGTGCAGTGAACATGGGGGCACATATGTCTTTTTGAGTTAGTGTTTTCTTTTCCTTCAGATAAATACCCAGAAGTGGAATTGCTGGATCATATGATAGTTTTGTTTTTAATTTCTTGAGACACCACCATATTGTCTTCCACAGTGGTTGAACCAATCCACATTCCCACCACAAATGGCACGAGGGTTCTCTTTTCTCCACATCCTCACTAACACTTGCTATTTCTTGTCTTTTTGATAGTAGCCATTCTAACAGGTGTGAGGTAATATCTCATTGTGGTTTTGCTTCACATCTCCCCAACAATCAGTGATACCAGACATCTTTTTAGGTACCTGTTGGTCATCTGTATGTCATCTAAGGAGAAATGTCTGTTCAGGTCCTCTGTCCATTCTTTAGTTAGATTATTTGGCTTTCTGCTGAAGTGTAAGAGCTCTTTATATATTCTGGATATTAATCCCCCATCAGATATATGATTTGCCCATATTTTCTCTCATTCAGTAGGTTGCCTTTTCATTTTTGTTGATGGTTTTCTTTGCTGTGTAGAGCTTTTTAGTTTGATGTAGTCCCACTTGTTTATTTTTGCTTTTGTTGTCAAATCCAAAAAAAATGAGTTAATGGCCAGGTGAAGAGATACATAATGCAAGGTCCCAAATAAAGGAGCTTCTAGCCTTATGGAGCTTGGGGCCTGGGTTGGTGGCATGTGGAAGAATTCTAGTTCCCCAAGCCCGGAAGCTCTCTCTTTGAGAGAGAAGCAGGATGCAAAAGTCAGATAATTTTATTTTACTGATTTCAATTTAATTTATGTGGTTAAAGAGCATACACTGCATGAATTCAGTTCTCTTAAATTTATTGAGACTTGTTTTATAGACCAGGAAATGATTATATTGGTGAATGTTCTAAGTCTACTTGAGAAGATTGTGTATTCTGTTTGTAGTGCTCTCTAAAAGTCAATTTGGTTTAGTTCACTGGTAGTGTTGTATTATAAGTGATGTATTCTTACTGACAACGTGTGTGTGTTTGTGTGTATGTGTGTGTGTGTGTGCGGCTAGTAGTGTCAGTTAACTGAGAGGTGAGTAATACAATTTGTAGATTTATATATGTCTCCCTTAATTTTTGCTTCATACATTTTTGATATATGTTTGCTATATGCCTTTAGTGTTACATGTAATTAATGTTATGTCTGCTTACTTGTTTATCATTATTAAATGCTCCTCTTTATCTGTGGTAATCTCAAGGTAATATTCCTATCTTTGAATCTACTTTACTTGACATTAGTGTAGCTGCTCCAAATTTTTGTGTAGGGTAAGTGCTTGGATAAAATATATTTTTACATTCTTTTAACTTTTAACCCACCTGGGTTTTTATATGTAAATTGTGTGTCCTATAAACATCACATAGGGCTTTTATCTAGTCTCAAAACTTCTACCTTTTAACTGGGGCCATTTATACTCAATGTAATTAGTAATATGGTTGATTTAAGTCTTTATTTTCTGTTTCATCTACTGCTATTCTCATATACTTTTATGTGTTCCATCCTTTGTGGTTTTATTGTCTTCCATTGCTTCTGTGTATTATTATATATTGTGATAATTTGAGCTCCAAAAATCAATTACTCTTTAAAGAAGTTAGGCAGTGAAAATATTTTGTTATCTACTCATATGTCTACCATTTCTGTGAAGATCCAGGTTTCTATCTGGTGTCATTTTCCTTCAGTTTGAAAACTTCATCTAACATTTCTTGTAGTGCAGGTCTTTTGGTGATAATTTCTTTCAGTTTTTGTTTTCATCTTTTGTTTATCTGATAATAATTTTGAAGGATATTTTAGATGAATACAGTCAATCTTGTTATTAGTGGTAATTACCTACTATAAAGTCACAAAAAAATGCTGAATTAGCAAATGTAAATCATTGCCCCAAGGGGAAATAATGGTCTAGGTTCCTGTGCACCTCTAGTTCTAACGTTTTTTTTTTAACTGATCAACAGACTTTGTTTTAGGTGTGTTTCTTTTCAAAGACACATTATTTAATACATACTGTTGATTTCTTGCAACTAAACTCATGGCTAACAGCGCTGTAACTCATGCCTGAATGAAGCTATCACACTTGTGTTTTCTCAGTGAGGGGCATCATAGCCATCTTGTAGTTAAGAACAATAGGTAGGACTTCAGCACTGTACTTAGGTCTGCTTTAAACAGCAAAATCACCAACACAAAGCAGAGATACGGGAAAAAATGTGGCACTAAATAGACCGTATAAAGAACACTTGTTTACATTTTGAGAGCTGAAACTAAAAGGCACAGAGTTGCCTTGTTTGACCTCATCTGGGAACCTGTGGGGGGTGACAGGAATGCTTTGCTTCAACTGCGTTTAGTTCTGACTTTAGGATTACCCATTTAGTGAGTAGGCAAATTGGCAAATATGGAATCAGTGAATAATGATTAATGATTATGGATTGTCAGTTGCTTTCATTTAAAAAATGTTCCATTAGCTTTTGGACTGCATTGTTCCCAGTGAGAAGTTAGACCATTCTTAGTAATGTTCCCCTGCTTTTTTCCTGTTTTTAAGTTTTTCTCTGTCTGGTTCTCAACGGTTTGATTTCTACAGTGTACTTTGTGATTTCGTGTTTATCTTATGGGGGGGGTGTTCATTGAGCTTCTTCTTAGATCTGCGGGTTAGTATTTTTTCATCACTAATGTCAGATTTCAGTCCATTATGTCTTGAAGTGTTCCCCCTCTGCTTCAGTTCCTGTCGCCTTGTCGAGGGGAATCCAGCTGCATGTACTTCAGTGGCTTGATTGTCTCCCAGGTCACTGAGACTGTGGCACCTGCCCACTCCCCAGCTCTGCTTCTGTTTCAATAATTTCTTTCTATTGCTCTTTCTTTACGTTTATTGATCTTTTATTTTAAGCCTACCTAGTGAATTTTTCTCCCACTTTCTGTTATTTTGTTACAGAATTTCAATTTAGTTCTTTTTTAAGTCTGTAGTTCTCTACCGAGATTCTCTGTTTGCACACTCATTATGTCCATTTTTTCTTGTACATACTTAGGAATATTTTAATAGCTATTTACATTTCTATGTGAATATTTGCCAATACAACATTTACATTATTTCTTTGTTTATATTGACCGTTTTTTCTTATTTATGCTCATATTTTCTTTTGCATCAAGTAGTTTTTAAAAATTTTATACTGGTTTGTCATGAAGGTGGTGTTTTGTTATGGCAGTCAGATAATTGGCTGGGAAATTATCTTGACCTTTTCAAGTATTGATTTTAAAGTTAGGGTGGGTCTAGAGGTATCAGCTGACTTTTTCTTTAAATGAAGGAATATTTCTTCAAAGGTAGTAAATATTTTAGACAAAGGGAAAGGGACTGGGGACAATGGATGGGAAGGGAGGAATAAGGGTGGGGAAAAAGAAAGAGGGCATTACAATTAGCATGTATAGTGTGTGGGGGACACGGAAGGGCTGTGCAACACAGAGAAGACTAGTGATTTTACAGCATCTTACTACGCAGATGGACAGTGACTGTGAAGGGGTATGTGGGGGGACCTTGGTGAAGGGGGGAACCTAGTAAACATAATGTTCTTTCTGTAATTGTAGATTAATGATACCAAAATAAAAAAAATATTTTAGGGTCATATCAGTTCTGCCTTAACTCCTTATCTTTGCCCTTTTAAGAAAGAAGTAGCCATGGACAGTAGGTCACATGAATGGATGTGGCTATCTTCTAATACAATTTTGCTGACTCTTCTTCTGTTTTGGATGTACCTTTTCTGGGGTCTCATTTTTATACTTGAGTGTTCAGTGGGATCTCTACACTTGGCTGGTCAAAATTTTAGGTCAGGTCTTTCAGCACAGTCTGACTTATAAAATATTCTTTCAGCTCACAGCTCTATCATAGGTTTCTCTGCTGTGCCTGCTGTGCATTGGTAAGTCCTGTGCTGTATATGTGCAGCATAGTCTTCAGCCAAAGATTTAAAAGGAGCTCCTATCCAGATTCCTGGAGCTCCTTTTCAGTGTTCCTTTTCTGTGTACGTTATGCTGGCCCACAAATTCCAGACAACTCAGCCACTTCCTCAGCTTGAGCACAGTTGGGTGTTCTTGGGTCTTGTCTTCCCTGTGCTGTAGACAGAAAGCGCCTTCAGGCAGAAAGCCAGGGCGCTCTTCTGATGTGCTTCCCTCATCTCGGGAATCCCACTCCTGTACTGTCTGTTGTTCAGGGTCTCAAGACAGTCACATTGTATATTTTGCCCAGTTTTACAGTTGCTTGTGTTGGAAAGATTAGACTGATATAATTACTCTCATAGCTAGAAGCTAAAGTTCATTTCTGATTTTAAAATCCACTTATTTTTCTTGTTTTATAAATTAGATATGATTTTACTGACCAGTTATACTTTTAGTTGATAAACAGGTTTTGAAATGAACATGTCAAGGAAAATACCGAGTATTAGAGTTTGTGAACATTGGTGAGATTATAATAGCACAATTTTTTAAATTAACCAATAATAAAAATACATGCCACTTTCACTTTTTAAAAAAGTGATTGACTTAAAAAAATTCTTCAGTGAACATTAATTTTGAAACTGATCTTTCTGTAATGGAAATGGTTAGCATTCAAAGTATGTAGCTGAGAGGCAGTGGGTCTAAATTTGCACTCTCGGTTTGGCTTAGGTAAGGAAATGAATCTGGCATTAGGGCCAAGTGAAGAGGAATAGATAATTTGGAAAAAGGTGTTTTGTGAATAGTGCACATTTTTCATACTGTCATTTTAAGTAGTTTAGTGATTGTGTTCACTGAGGGTGATAGGAAATAAATGTGTATCTGATTATAGTGACAGTTAAATTATAATTTTCTAGCTTTGTCAGCTATGTGACTTTCAATAAATTACTTAATTCGCTGAGCTTAGGTAACTGGAAATGTGGTAGAAGATGAACAAAATAAGAGAAGGATGAATAGGTTTTAGAAAGAAAGTAGTAAGGCTGAATATCGTGAATTTGAGCTTTTCTGGATGTCAACATTCAGATATACAGGAGAGGGAAGTATGGGCTTAGTTAGGAAGAATTGTATTTGGTTAACAGATGACATGTGAGGAGCTACTGAAATTAGATGGTTAAGTTGGGACCATATGGTGCAGGGCCTTTCTTATCTGAAAGTTTTGGGTATAATTCAGTGGATAGCAGGGACTTTTTCAATATTTTGGGGCAAGAAAATATATAGAATGTCCTTTTGGAAGTAATTATTTGTTGGCAGTAGAGTGGAGACAGTAGGAAAGTTCTGGCTTCCTTTTTGCCTGTTACTTAGTGAAAACCTTTTTTTTTTAATATGCCTCTATGGTTTTACTTACTTATGGTTTTACTTTACATGTAATTATATAGGACTGCTTTTAAGTAAGACTGGGAGATGTCATTTAGTGCCCTCTGAGCCAGGAACTCACCTCCAATTCCTTGGCTAACCAGCACAAGTGTCAATGAAAGGCGCAGCAACAGGAAAAAGCTAGGCATCTCGCAGCAGTGGAAAGTAATTGCTGATTCAGGCCACCAGATGGCAGACCACAGGAGAAATAGAAAGGAGAAGAAATCTACCCCCGCTTCAAGACTGACCAGAGGTTTTAGGGAACTTGGTTTCCCGTTAGTATTGGGGATTAGACCGAAGAGTAGTCAAAGGCATCGATTGCTTTATACCACAGTAATGTATTTAATTCTCTGATAGTAATGTAGCTTATTATCTGATGTATTTTATTATCAGATAAAATATCTCTTATGTTTGCTTTTTCATTTTTTCCTATGAATTTTATTATCATTCTAAAGGTCCCTCAAAATAGTGCTTTAATTGGAATTGCATCAAACCTATAAGTTACTTTAACAGAAATCAATGTCCTGATATTTATTTTTCCTATGGAAAAATAATGTTCCCATGATGCTTTCCCCCATTAATTTAAGTCTCCATTTCTATCTCTCAATAAGGATTGCAGTTTTCCTTATAAAGATCATGCACATTGCTCATTAAGAATTTTACTTGGGAACAGGTTTATTGTACTTGTATTCTAACTGGATTTTGATGATTTTCAGTGATTTTTGCAGAGTTAATGTTTAATTTGCACTTTTTTTTAAGAAATAGCATTCATTTTAGTTTCTTGCTATGCAGTTATATCATCTGAAAAATACAAAATTTTTGTGTTTGACTTTCCACTGTTTACTTCTGTTATTTCTGTTTTATAGTTCATTACATTGGCTAAAAATGATATAAAAATAAAAAATATATAATAATAATCATAAATATGTGTCTTTACTACATATAATTGACTTTATTTGGAATACTCATGCTTATTTACTTTTATATAGTAATATGTTTTTATTAAGAATACAAATGGATGACCCATATGTTTATTGCAGCACTATTTACAATAGCCAAGATGTGGAAGCAACCTAAGTGTCCATCAGTAGATGAATGGATAAAGAAGATGTGGTACATATACACAATGGAATATTATTCAGCCATAAGAAGAAAACAAATCCTACCATCTGCAGCAACATGGGTGGAGCTAGAGGGTATTATGCTCAGTGAAACAAGCCAGGTGGAGAAAGACAAATAGCGAATGACTTCACTAATTTGTGGAGTATAAAAACAAAGCAAAACTGAAGGAACAAAACACTCATTCTGAGAATGGCACACTGCCACACTGAGAAGGGACTAGCAGTTACCAAAGACAAGGAGTTGGGGAGGGTGGGTGGGAAAGGAGAAAGGGATTAAGGGGCATTATAACTTGCAATCACAATATAGGAAGGTCACGGGAAAGGCAGTACAGCATGGAGAAGACAGTTAATGACTCTAAGATCTTACCATGCTGCTAGACAGTGACCGTAAGAGAGGGGGTGCAGACTTGATGATTTGGGTGAATATTGAAATCACTGTGTTGTTCATGTGAAACCATCATAAGATTGTATATCAATGACACTTTAATTAAAAAAAAGAGAGAATATAAATGGGTGAAGAATTTCATCTAGTGGTCTTTCAGCATCTACTGAGAGGGTCATAGGATTTTTCTTACTCAACTGATTTGATTGTTTTATTAATAAACTTAAATATAAACTTACATTGTCAGTTTCTCAGTCCGAGTTAAATTCTCCTTGCCCTAATGTGTTAAAGTTTTAATATTTTAGTATTTTAAACTAAATTTGCTAGCATTTTATTTGTTTTGTATTTAACATTCGTAAGTAAATTTGTAAATTTTTTTTGGTGTTTTTTGTTTGTTGGATTATAGTGTCAGAGCTATGTTTAGCTCATAAAACAATTGGATAATATCCAGTCATTTTCTGTTTTATGTTCCAAGATAAACATGTAATGATTTTTATCTATTTTATTATGTTCCTAAGGCAGTTCCAAAAAGAATGCTATTTTTAGAATTAAAAAGTGAAAATAAATCAATGCTTGTATTACAGTATACACATTTTATAATTCAAAACCTTAAAGAATTGAATAAATTTTATTTTTCCCACATCAGCATATTAAAGAAATGCCTGCCAAGCCCACTATAAAATATTTTCTTTGGGTGTGCATAGTTTATACTATTATATACAGCAGACAAAATCCTTTATTTTTCTTAGCTATTCTGCTCAATCATGAAGAGAATAAAATTATGCCTAGTGATTCAGCATTTGAAATGTTATACCAAATCAAAAGCTGCTGCCTACATTTTTCACAATAAGCTATGGCATTTTTTTAGGTGCTAGTAAATAATAATATTTCAAGGAAGTCTTTCTTGGGTGAAAAAAAAATGCTATAAAGAGTTTGACCCTAGTTTTATCTACTTGTATATCTTGACTCTAGAAATAACTCATGGCTTGGATAATAAAAAAGTAGTTGTGATAAATTTCTAGATGAATAATACTGTGAAAGCTTTATTATGACTGTTCTCATGATGGATCACAACATTGTTCAACAGAAATTTCTGCCTTGATGGAAATGTTCTATTTCTATGTGCCCAATGTGTCCCTGTGTCCACTATGGCTTTGAGGACTTGACATGTGGCTAGTGCAAATGAGGAACTGAATTTTTGTTTGTATTAAAATTTTAATTCTAATTTAGCCTCCTGTAGTTAGTGGCTACCATATTGGACAACGCAGCTTCAAAGTATGATATTTAAATTTAATCAGTGTGGATACATTAAAAGCCAGAATGTTTTCCCCACTAAAAATTTCCTTATTATAAATACATTTTACTTGCCATTACTTTGAAAGCTGAAAATCAGTTTCAGTCTCCACTTTCTTCTCCAAAATTGTTTATATGTGCGTTTTGAAAACTTGGTTTAACATTTATTTTCTGCCTGAGCCACCTTCTTTTGCCATTCTGAGAAGTACTTGTTTTTCCTGTCCTTGTTATTTTGCTATTGTTATTCCTCTGTTTACATGCTGTTAGCTCTGCCCTTATGTGTCTTTGTAATTTTGCATCCAAATTAACTGTTTTTGTTGAGTTCCTCAAAAAAAGTGTTTTGGTTTAAGTATTGGATATGAACATGGACATGCCATGTATAAGGATGGATAATTATATCAATGAAATGGTCATGGGTAAAAAATGATCAAGAAGAGTTTGAAAAAAATTTAAGAAGAACTTACAAGAATAGAATTGGCACCTTAGTATGGAAATTGCAGCTATATCATTGAAGTACTTTTCAAAAATGAAGCCATTTACTGAGTCAATTGCTGTAATTTCACTTTAATCTTGCTAAAAATATGCACTTCAGTATACACTGTAAGAATAGAAATAGGTTAGCATAAGCATAGCCATCTTAAAGGCCTAGAAGCCATTTTCTGAGTATGTGACTTAGAAAGAAAAACTGGAACTGGGTAAGGCCTTGAAAAACAAGTTAATCATGAACACCAGGTGGTGGACAGCTGGCCTTTAGTCAGCTAGCCTTGGTCAGCTAATCTTACATACCAAGCTTATCGTGCAGAACCTCCCTGACAATTGAGGAGTGGTCTTATCTTGCTCCTGCCTAACCCCAGGATGTATGTCTTGCAAGAATAATGTGCAGCTGTGGAAAATTACTATGAGTTAAGTGTTTTGAAAATGCTATATAAACCCTTGGCTTTGAGTGCTCGGGGTCCTTGTTGAAACCCACTGCGTCCGGCTGACACTTGGACCCCAGCTAGCTGGTTCCTGAATGAAGTCCTCTTGCTTGTTGCATCAAGAGACGTCTTCCGTGAGTGAATTGGGGTGGCGTTCTCATTTAGGCAGATCCAACAACACCAGTTTTACAAGTAGTCTCCACATCCAGTTCTATTATTACTGTAATTTTAAGATTTGGTATAAACATTGTTGTAACAATACTATATATGCTGCTGACTGTATTTCTGTAGGAGCAATTCGAATGTATTCTTGAAGTTTTATGGTTTCAGTGACCTAATGGTATCGAAGAATTATTTCGATTAATTGTGTTTTGATTAACAGATTGCAAAGTACTATTTTTAGAGAGGTTGAAATAACCACTCATTTGAAGCTAAAGCTTCATCATTTAATACATTAGTTCATCATTCAAGTCATAATCTTCAGTAGCTGAGGATAATGGTAGCTGCCTAAATACAAGAAACCAAAAGCTGATTTTAACTGAAATTGTATGTGACTAGAATCTAGATATTGAAATATTGGACTGTCTGGATACTTAAAAGAAGAGCTCAAGTTTCCTTAAAGATGCTGAGTCTGGTGGTAGAGGCCATTCTAATAGGGGTGAGAGAGGTTGACTCACAAACTCTTCAGGAAGGAGTAGTAACTGAGATTAGTCTAGCATCATGATAAAATACAATCTTATTACCTTGGTCCCCACCAACTTACAATTTATGACATAAAATTTAAGTTTGCATTGTTTCTTAAGAAAACATTTTGTTAACAAAGTAATAGTGTGAAGCAGGAAATAATATACAATATGAGACAATCCTTTTTTAAATCTATTTTTGTATGATAACCTCATTTTAAAAATTAATGTAAGATCATTTTTTTTGATGGCTAAGAATGTTAGCTATCCTATTCTTTCAGGCAAATTTCAGAATTATCAAGTTCTTGTAAAAGTATTTTTGGGATTTTCACAAATTGTTTTAAGTATATCAATTAATTGGTTGGAGAATGACATTACTAAAATATTAGTCTTTAAAATATGACAGCACTTGTCTTGTGCTTTATCTTTCAGGAAAATCTACTTTTCTTCATATTGATGATATATTTCTCATTAAAGATCATTAACATATATTCATATCTGCTGCTATTATAACAGGATTAATATTTAATTACATTTCAAACAGTATTGTTGGCATATATGAATGTTCTACTTAACTTACTTATTTACCTTATTTCTAAGCATTTTACTAAATTCTTTGAGGTAGTCTATATTCCTCTCCACAAAACTGAAGTGTCTTTTGTGGTCTACTTTCTTAATAAAAGTAATACCTATTTATTTCACACGTTATGTTCATAAACTCTGAGACTCACTGGGTTGAGAGCACTGGGCTACCATGTATAGATTAAGGCGCTTGCCAGCAGAGGTAGGATAACAAACAAGTCTCACTCTAGAATATCTGTAAATCAATTTAGAAATAGCAGTTTCTGCTTAAGCATTCAAGATGCATAGGGAAGATTTTGTTAGAGGAAAAGTCACCTTAAGAGTGTTGTCATAAATTTGTGAACTTTGAAGAGGTTATTGTTATGTTGGTGTGTTAGCAATAAAATACGCATTTAATGTTAATTGACTTAATGAATATATGTAGCACTTTGCTGTGTGACCTTAGGGTATAGTGATGAGCAAAAAAGAGACTGCAAGGGGAGACAGACATGAATAAAGATTCACCCAGATAAATGCATCAGGTAGTCCTGGAGTGGAGAATTTGAGGCACCCAGAGAATTTGAGGAATTCATGGCAGCCACAGGAACTCCTGCCAATGTGACCTTAGCACCCACAAGAAATCTCGCCCTAACTAATACCATTCCCTCTGGGGTTTCCCATCCCAGATCTCTGATCTGTGAATCAAAGTCTGGAAGTAGACTGAGAAGGTCCTACTGGGCACATTTGCCAAACAGATGAACTAGGTGGGACAGCACTTAAACCCCACTCCATCTTCAGTTAGGTGCCTAAACCTATTGCCTGACCAATTTTCTTCCCTACTTGTAAATTACTGAATATTCTCAAAGAATTTTCAAGGAATCACTAGAACCTGAGACTTCAGTCTGGGGTATCTCTGAACAATAGATAAACCCAGCATTTTGTATTGCCCATAGGCCAAGGACTTTGACTATTGCCCATAGCCATGTTCAGGGTATCCAGACAACACACTGGTATTCCATTTGTACCCCTGAAATAAACCTCACTCAAATTCTGTGCTTCATTGCATTTGGGGGGAGCCTCATGTGCTTAAGACTAAGAATTGCATAAAACTTGCCTGATAGTAGTTTGGGAGGAGTGTTTTCCAGAGAAGTGTTATCCTATTTTCACTTACAAACATCTCTGTTTATAACTACAGCCTTGGTAGTTTAGGGAAAAGCTTGGTCTTAAATCAGTACAGTAAGTCCAGACAGGAAAACAAAAACCACTGTATAGTACATAATTCAAATAGAAAGGGATTTAATCCTAGGAAATGTTTACAAAGATGTTGGAAGGGCTAGAAAAGAAAGGGGAAGAAAAGAAGGAATGGCCCTCAGAGATGAGAAAGCTGCTGCTACCATTCTCAGGCTAGTGCTCTCCTGCTTGCATTTGCTGCCAGACGTTTACTATGTGGCCAGTGCAGGAACTCTGCCTTCACAGAAGGGGCACCATGTGGCCACGGCAGAATATGCTATTGAGACATCTCTAGACTGTTACCAGACAAGAATGCTTTCTTCTTTTCTCCTACCAGTGACTCCCATTGGCCAAACCTGACCAGAAGCCAGTTGGTCCAGGATTCTGGGGAATGGAGTTATAGGCTTCCAGCCCCTGAAATTATAGAGTACAGAAAGGAGAGTATGGCATTGTTCCAACAGAAAAAAATACCTGACACAGTACTATTATCTATTAAGTAGGTGTTAATCATTTTTAATTACATTTGATAGAATAGTATTTCTGATTGGATTGGATAAGTGAATAGCACTAATCACTTTCTTTGCTATCATTTCTTAGGAAATCTTGCTTTTGAAACTTACTAAGATGGCAGTGGCAAGACTGAATTAGGGAGCCAAGGATGACTGAGAAAGGGGAGAATAGATAGGGCAGAACAGTTCCATTCCAGGGACAGACGCATGAATAATTAACATGGATTTTGAAAATGACTCCATCTTTCCAATTAGAAAATACTTTGTTTCTAAAATTGAGGGTGGAAATTGTGGAATAGTAAATAAAAACCTTTCCTTTTGTCTGAGGAGCAAGAGCTGATGAATTTCATTAAGAAGAAAAATAATGTAGCTGACTAATTATATGTAGTCTCCTTTATAATGAAAGAAAATTGAGTCACTAAAAATACAAAAGCTACATAAATTCACATACTTCAGTGTCTATAAACAACCAAGTGAAAGAGCAGTAAAAAAGTTATGTCATCCCCAAATTAGCTTTCTTTCATATTCCACCCAGCCATATCCACTAGCATTTGTAAAAGGCTCACATTACCATCAGTTGATACCTGATAGGGGCTTTTTTTTTTTTTTTTAGATAATTATTTTTTATTGAAGGGTAGTTGACACACAGTATTACATTAGTTTCAGGTATACAACACAGTGATTCAACATTTATATACATGATAATTCTAGGTACCAGCTATCACCATACCAAGTTGTTACAATATTTTGACTATATTCCTTATGCTATACATTATATCCCGGTTACTTATTTATTTTACAATTGGAAGTGTGTATATTTTTTTTTTGTGAGGGCAACTCTCATATTTATTGATCAAATGGTTGTTAACAACAATAAAATTCTGTATAGGGGGGTCAATGCTCAATGTACAATCATTAATCCACCCCAAGCCTAATTTTCGTCAGTTTCTATTCTTCTGAAGCATAACGAACAAGTTCTTACATGGAGAACAAATTCTTACATAGTGAATAAGTTACATGGTGAACAGTACAAGGGCAGTCATCACTGCTTTCGGTTTTGCTTATGCATTATGAACTATAAACAGTCAGTTCAAATATGAATACTCATTTGATTTTTATACTTGATTTATATGTGGATACCACATTTCTCTCTTTATTATTATTATTTTTAATAAAATGCTGAAGTGGTAGGTAGATACAAGATAAAGGTAGAAAACATAGTTTAGAGTTGTAAGAGAGAAAATGTAGATGATCAGGTGTGTGCCTGTAGACTAGTGTTAATCCAAGCTAGACAAGGGCAATAAAACATCCACGTATGCAGAAGATTTCTCTCAGAACGGGGGGCTGGGGGGTGGGGGAGGTTCTAAGCCTCACCTCTGTTGATCCTGATAGGGGCTTTTTTTAACTGCTTTATGTTTCTGCCACCCTTACTCTGATTCACAAAATGCTAGAGTTCACTGGGGTTTTGTGGCTTATGACTCAAAAATGAGTTAATTCCTACTTTGTTAGTTGGCATAAAAAATATTCACTGAGCAGTGCTGAGCAGGATGATTACTTTATGGGTAAACATGTATAGATAATTTCAAGATTGTTTTGAAAATTCTCTACAGAACATTACATTTAATTTTAATCTTATGAACTTAAAACAGGAGCTTTAAAAATGCACTTTGTCCAATCCTTGCCAGGGTGTGTATATATATACATATGTGTGTATAAACTTAAGTTTATGACTATGTTTTGTGGGTGTCAGTCTGAAATGCTCTTCTAGAGACTTCTCTCACAATTGTGGAATGTTTTAGAATTATGAAAGTTGGAATGGCTTTCTGGAACTTCATTTTTAAAGCTGCCACTTGCTGTCATCACAAAATGCATACTATATAACCAATGAAAATTAATATAAAAATAATAAAATAAATTCATATGCATCTAAAGTTTTGAAATGTGATAAAAGGAAGAGTATTCCTTTCAGTACTTTTCTTAAATTTGTGCACACTTTTCTCCCAGTTCTTCTGTGTTGCAGGTCAATAATCCATTTCATAGTTACTCCTTCTAGGAAAATACTGGAGAGGTGAAAGCAGTGGATTAAATTGAACTGGTTTGTGTAGCTTAAACTTCCCCCTTTCCTCCTGGAGGTAATAGGGTAAAAATTTAAGACAAATTCACAGAGTACTGCATAGAGATTCCAAAGGGGTTATTTCATAGACAAAGCTGTTTCTTTGCCTGCGTGCCCTTGACTTTCTGTGATCCTTTGCCCTGGCTGTTGACTGGTTCACTGGTAAGTGACAGAGAAGGCAAGCCAGGCTAAGTGAGGCCACCATCTTCACCAGCCCTCAGACCCAGAGGAGCACTTGTGTTCTGGCCTAGCTCAGCTTTGTACATGGAGAGAAAATTAGACATATACTTCTTCACAATATATAATAATGAATTCCAGACAGATTAACTATCTAAATGTGCAATTCAAAATTTTAAAACAACTGGAAGTAAGTATGCAATATTTTATCATTTTTGGGGAAGCTGATTTCTTTACAAAGACTAGAAATCACTAGAGATAATACTGATATATATTATCATAAAAATGTTAAATGCTTATATAATATGCTATCAACTAAGTTTAAAAACAAACCACACACACAGAGAACATATCTATAACAGAACAGATGAGGAATTTATATCCAGATACAAAATAATACATATGCTATGAATTAATAATAGTTAACAATTATACAATGCTTAGTATAATCTGGACACCGTTTTAAACACAAACAAAAGCACTTTACCCTAGTAATCACCCTATAGTTATAAATTAATCCTATTACATATTTTTCATTCCTAAGACAACAAAATTTAGAGACAAAATATTTAGATAACTTGCTCAATATTACACAGCTGGTAATGCCCTGAGCCAGGACTCAGGAAGGGATATGAGCAAGCAATTTAGAGGAGAAATGTAATGACCAGTAGATTAGCATTATAGAGGTAGAAATGAAAACAATTAAGTACTATTAAAACAATTAATTACACACATCAGACTGGCAAAAGTCAAAAAGTCTGACTATATTGTGTGTGGCAAAGAAGTGGTGGGTGAGTAAATTAGTACAACCCCTTTGCAATTAATTTGGGAATATCTAATAAAGCTGAGAAGGCATACCTCCTATGTGACCTCATACTACTTGCAGGTATGCACTCTAGAGAGATTCACATGTACACAAGATATGTGCAAGGATGTTCAATGAAGCTCTATTACAACAAAATGTTTGAAACAATATTAATGTCCATCATTAGGGGAATAGGTCAATAATGGAGGTTTGGCTATGCAATTGAATACTATACAGGACTTATTAGATAAATGAATTCACTGTAAATATATCATCATAAGTAGATCTAAAAACACAATGCTGAGTGAAATAGGAAGATATGCCTTCTTCCAGAGAGATGGAACAGAGGTATTTTTCCTACTTTTTGCACCATGTACAACAGCAAAAAGACACTGAACATAACACATAAAATATAAGAAGACTCTGAAAGGTAGCAAGGAAAAGGCAGAATTACCAGAGACTCAGGACCCAAAGAACAACATAGTAGTGAGTTCTCTGGGTTTTCCTTTTGCCTCAGATATCTCAGACTGGGTGCTGGAGAAGCCAGCAATCCAGAAACACCAATGAGCTCAGAACAAAAAAGCTCCCACAAAAGCCTGCTCTCTATACCCAGAGAACTTCAGAAGGGTCAGCCTAGAAAGACAGAAAATGTGTAGAAAATAATTACTCTACTGCAGCAAAACACTACTGGAAACATTACTGCCCCATTGCAAGCCCTGGAAGCCAAGGCTGAGTGGGAGCCTGCACTTTACCCTGGCCAGGCTGTAAGATGCCCAGCCCTACTGCTGTGGTGACGTCAGACACGACTAAGTAGGGAGCCAAGATTTTCATCTCCACTGGGTGGTAAAAAACACCCTCCTCTGGTGTCAGAGGAGACTGTGTGAGGAGCCTGGGCTTCCACTCCATCTGGCGGAAATGAGGCCCTCCTCCCATTCCTCACTTAGGGGGTGTCAGAGGAGGCCTAGGGGAGAGTTATCACCACCTCATTGTGTGGTGTCAGCGGAGGCCACATGAAGGGCAGTAACAAAGTGCTCCTGACTCACCAGCCGGGGCAGGACCAGCTGAAAGCCAGAACTCCTACCCTACCCAGCAGAAATGAAGAGCCACCCTTACTGGGATGTCAGTGGAGGCCAAGTAGTGAGCCTGGACTTCTCCCACCTAGTGGTAACTGTAATGCTACCACTTCTCCCACCAGAGTAAGGTCAGAGAAGCCAGCTAAAATGAAAGGTTTAAGAAGATCCAGAGATTTACAATGATTTTTTAAATGTTCAGGTTTCAACTGAAAGTCACTCAGTATGCCAAGAACTAGGAAGACCTCAGCTGAATGAAAGGAAAAGGCGAGCAGTAAATACAACACCAAGATGACAAAGGTGTTAGAATGATCATACAAGGATTTTAAAGCAGCTATCATAAAAAGGCTTTAACAAGCAGTTTCAAACACATCTGAAACAAATGAAAAAAAAAAAAAGAATCTCAAGAAAGAAATACAAAGTCTCAGAAAGGAAATTTTAGAACTTAATAATGTGATAACCAAAATTTAAAACTCAGTGGATCGGCTCAGCAGCAGAATGGAATGGAGAAAGGAAAGAATCAGCGAACTGAAAGGCAGAACAGCAGAAATGAGGCAATCAGAACAACAGGAAGAAAAGAGACTGAGAAAAAGGAACAGAGCCTTAGGGACCTGTGAGATGATAACAAAAGATCTAACCTGTACAAAAACTCTCAAAACTCAATAATAAAAAATCCAGTTAGAAAATGAGCAGGAGACATGAAAAGTCACTTCAATGAAGGGGATATGCAGATGCCAATTTAGCCCATGAAAAGCGTTTAACGCTATTATCCAGGAAGGAAGAACTGAACTATTTATTGAAAACTGGGTGGCAGGTATTGTATTAAGCATTTGTGAGGGATACTTGAATATTGAGACAAGCATCCTGCCCAGGGAATTTACAGTCTATTAGGGCAGAGAAAGTCTTAGATAAATATTACCTCAAGACAGAAAGTGGTAAGTGCCCTAAAGGAGAGAGAATAATGATCTATTTTGTATGACCTATAGTTGGTACCTTGGTATCTATTTAGTATGAAAAGCACATCCTTCGTAACTTTATTCCTGAGGAGCAAACTACATGGACCTTTTTAGGTGCCATTGTAAACTTTGAGAAGAGAGGTACCAAATAAATAGGGTGTAGTGGTTTATACTATATTAACTTAGTTAAGCTTATGGCTAGAATTTCCTTTCTTATGTGGGCACAGGACCCTTGTGTGGGGCTTGACATGCAGCAGCCATGTTTAGTTATACTCAGAAGTATACCTTGACTTTTGGTTGTACCTTTCTACTTGGCTTGTAGAGAGTCACATGTAGTTGTAGGTCATTAGCATTGCTGCAGATCTGCTACCCACCTTGGTGTGAGGCAGTAGCTGGACCCGTAACTCTTTCAGCTCCAGCTGGAGTTCTTGAGCTTCTGGGACTTCCACCTCCTGGCCCAGGTGGACATCAGCTCTGTGACAAGGGCAAGAGTATCTCCCGCATCACTGAAGTCAGAGGCCTGGAGGCAGTGGGACTGGTGGGGGTTTCAGTTCATACGTGTAGGGCCCTGCTTTCTGTTTCATGCACTTCACTTTTTCCTGACTCCTGCCCTATGGACGTCAGGCTCATCTCCAGATGCAGAAACAACCGAATATAAGCTGTTTAACTAGCTCCCACAATTGTGTATGGGCAGATCCCAATAATATTTCCTATATTCTCTATCACTCCTAGTGGTTGTGCTCTGCTGATTTAACTCTGACGAACACGGGGAAATATCCAGGTTTTGCCATCTTTCATAACTATAATCATGGTTAGCACTCTGTTGAATACCTTCTTATGATAGTCTATGCCTACAGAAAGAGTAATTGAAAGCCAATTAGTCACTTTAAAAAATGTATACACAGTAAATAGACTATAGATGAATATATAATTAAAAGGAATTTATAAAGAAATATTGTCACAGTTGTTTCTATAAATTTGTAATTGCTCACTCTATGTGTCTTGGGTAACATGGTGGTAAATTGTCTCAGACTCACTATAGCATATCTTTGTCAATGGTTGAAATGGCTGGCTATCTCCATTTCTACAAAGCTACGAGAAGATGTGATACAAACAAGAAATCTTTAGACATTCTCATAGGAAGTCTCATGTTCCTGGGTAATCTAATGTCTGAGTCATATAATTTTGAAAGTTCAGTTCTTTAAAAATCTCCCTCCAGTTAACACAAATGGGACCATGCTATGTCTACAATTTTATAATGTGAGTCTGTGTTTTACATACACAAGAGATTCATAATCTATTGTTTTCCGGACGCTGTTCAGTATCTTGCATTTTTAACAACAAAGCAGATTCACTGCATTATTTTTTAATGTTTCTTTCACAAGTAAAACATATAGAAAACCACATAAATCAAATGTAGACCTCAGTAAATTATTATAAGGCAAATACTACCCACATTGAGTGGTAGAATTTTGACAGCTACCCTGGAAGCTCTCTCTGTGTCCATCCCAATCACAACCTCCCCACCCCATATAACTTACTAGTATTCTGACTTAAAGGTAGTCACATCTTTGTTTCTTCATAGTTTTGTCACCCAAATGTGTATTCCTAGCTTAAGGTGACAATCAGGGTTTTTAATATAGAAGAAAGGGAATTCAGATGTAATAGGACAAGAATAAGTAAAAGTTCTAGCCTCAAATTAAAACTGGAAGTGTCTGTGTGAAATTATACATTGAAAATTTTTACATATTATAGGTATATATATTTTTTCCTTAGCTCTGCTGAAAAAGGCCAAAAGCAGTGGGCAGCCTCATAGCAAGGAGCATCCGTAGGTTCCCAAACAGTGGTTTCACATTGCTATTCATCACTAAGACCAGAGCTTCTTAGCAAAACGACTCTGGGACAGGAAATGCACAGGATAATCCTGGAATATCTTAACCACCAGATAGCAAGGGAGTGCTCAGACCCCTTGGGACCATGCCCAAGGATGCAGGCGCCAGCCTGCAGGGTGTCCAAGGCTCGCAGATGAGAATGCACAGGCGTCAGTACCAAGAACCGCAAAGCGCTAAACTAATAGGAATTTTCTTCTTTTTCACTTTCTATTTATCTTTCTGTTTATTGTTTATTTACTCTTGTGTTCATTCTAATGTATTCTTCATTTCTGAAATGACTTTTTTCTTTTATTTCTAATTCTTTCCTACATTCTGTCAGCTCAGTTCTGAGTTTTTCTAACTCTGATATTGTTCTTCCATCATATCTCATATCCTTTTCTCAATGCCTTTAGGCCATTCTGAAATAATGGCACGCACTTTTATTCTATTTTGGGGAACAGCTTTATAACATGCTTTCATTGTCTGTGGGGCTGTCACTCTGCTGCTGTTTTTTTTTCCTACAATGACTTTGTATGGGATTTGACCTTGATCCTATTTTGTGGCTCCTTATTAGGAGGAGTTAAGTTTTTCTGAATTTTAGAATGGCAGAAGGATTCAGGAAAGCCTTTCTAACTCCATAATTGGCCCTCTTTCTGTTTTTCTGTTTTTTTGTTTATGTATGTGTATGTTCTAAAACAGGGCAATTTAACTTGGTGCAGCCCTGTGGAAAACAGTATGACGGAGGTTCCTCAAAAAATTAAAAATAGAACTACCACATCAATCCAGCAGTTCCACTTCTGGATATTCCTCTTAAGAAAACAAAAGCACTAGCTTGAAAAGTTGTATGCATCCCCCTGTTTATTGCAGCATTATTCACAATAGCCAAGATATGGAAACAACCTAAGTCTATCAATGGCTGAATGGATAAAGAAGATGTTTTTTATATATATATATACACACACACATACATACAATGAAATAAAAGAAGGAAATCTTGCCATAAGCAATAACATGGATGGACCTTGAGGGCATTAAGCTAAGTGAAATAAGTGAGACAGAGGAAGACAAATACTGTATGACCTCATTTGTATGTGGAATCCTAAAAAAAAAACCCAAAACTGAGCTCATGGATACAGAGAAAAGATTGGTGGTTGCCAGAGGTGGGTGAAATGGGTGAAGAGAGTCAAAAGGTACAAACTTCCAGCTGTAAGATAAACAAGTCCTGGGGATGTAATGTAAGCATGGTGTCCACAGTTAATTATACTGTATTGTGTATTTGTAAGTCGCTAAGAGAGTAGATCTTAAAAGTTCTCATCACAAGAAAAACATCTTGGAACTACGTCTGGCGGTGGATGTTAACTAAACTTATTATAGTGATCATTTCTCAATATTTACAAATATAGAATCATTATGTTGCATACCTGAAACCAATATAATACTATATGTCAACTATATCTCCATAAAAACAAAAAAACACAGAGCAGCTGGCTTTCTGATGTTTCTTGGCTCTGTTCTCCTCCCCACTGGGGTTGGAGCTCCCTCTTTCTTGCATCCTCGTCATGCCTATCTGGTTCAATTTTGACTCCACAACCAACAATTTCTCTTAAGAGTGGGGCCCCATCCTAGAAGGGAACCCCAGCAAGTCAGTTTTGAAGGTTGTTGAGGGCTACTCCGTGCCATCCCTTTAATTCTTACTGTTTTTCACAGTGGCTGTGCCAATTTAAACTGCCCCGTTTTGGAACATACACAAAAACACCAGGAAATGGGTGAATTACAGAGTTAGAAAGATTTTCCTGAATCTTTTCATCATTCCCTAAGTCCAGAAAAAATAACTCTTCATAATAAGGAGCCACAGAAAAGGATCAAGGTCAAATCCCATACAAAGTTATTATAGGAGAAAAAAGAGAATAGGAGCAGAGCGACAGCCCTGCAGAGAATGAAAGGATGCATGTGACTGCTGCCCAAGCCTTGGTCATCCCCATTCAGGGAGGGTTTGGGGAAGCAAGATGTACATCCAGAAGATGCAGAGGAAAAACAAAAACCAAGCTACCTGATGTTAGATGTCTGGAAATTCTCATACCAAGGGTCTGTATTCATTCCTCGTGGTTGCTCTAAAGCAATAGCTTTATAATGCAATAGCTTCTATTTTCCAATATTACAAATATAAGGCATGGATATTTTGAGTAGTTATTTTAAACTGCAGATAGCCAAAAGAAAATAAAATCACCTATTATCTCCATTCCAAGAAATAACCACTGTTACATTTGGTATTTATTCCTTCTGGTATTTTATTAATGTACTCAATATATAATAATATACCATATGCCTTTTTTAAAAAATTAAAATTGAATTGTCATACATAATATTTCTAAACTTTATAGTATGAATGTTTTCTGTCATGAAGTATGCATCATCACCATCTCTTTATTTTTTGCTCTATCATATCCCAATATAATAAACTTATATTAACTAATTGAATACACTTAGGCTTTCTGCAGGTTTTACAGAATTCTAAGCAACATTATAATGGACATCTTTGTAGTTAAACCTTCACACATGCAGGTGGTTATTTCCTTAGAACAAACCTGTTGAGGTGGAGTTGCTGAATCAAGGGATCGCAAAATGTTAACGCTTCTGAAGCAAATGTTCAGGCTTCCAACAACCAAGAAAATGTCCTTCCCCTTCCTGAAAACCTGGTACTGCAATTAACAAGGCCAGATTTTATCCCATTGTGTGCCATATGTCAATGAGTGCATCAGGAGGTAAAATCATTTTTAAGGCATATTCCATACATGAGAAAATGATTCAGAATTGCAGAGGCAAAACCTTATCAGCCCCCACAGACCATTTGTTAGTAATTCTATTTGGCCCCGTTCTGGTAAGTTCTGAGTCTCTTGGACCTGCCCTTTCCTCTCAGTGCTGATTGAATTCCAGTTAGCCTTGAGGCTGCGCGCCCTTCTTAACAGTAGGTGAAAGACATCTCAGGAAGAAAGGATTTTGTTTTTCTCCATCCTCTGGGAGAACAGATTGTTTATCATAATAAAGCTGTTCTTGCAAATGTAACTGGACTTCAGAAATTGTTACTGTGAAAGTAAATTTTTGTATCTAAGTAGTCTATAATTCTAATTGGTTGTCTTAACAGTGTGTTGCCCCAGTTATAATATTTAGCATCTCCATTTTCTGGAAAGCTTAACACTTTGAGTTTTATTAGGACAAAAGAGCATCATCATCATAACATCCTTATTTGCCCCAATACAAGGAGGTTAAGAACAAGCAACACTTAATAGCTAATGCTTTTAAAAGAGTTTGAGATGCTATTTCTCATACATTTTATATAAGCAGGGAAAAACCAAAATAATGCTCTCCAGATCAGAACCCTTTCAAAAGACTCAATGCCAAAAGATGTCTCCTTAGATGTATTTTAAGTTAAATTGATCTGAGAAGTTATATGAATATTGCTCTGGATGGTCACAAAATTTGGCTGCTACAGTTCCCCAAAATGAAAAAGAAACACTGTGCATTGACAGAAAAAATCAAGTCAAAATAATGAGAATAAGCATTGAGTTATGACCTGGAATACTTACACATCACAATTTATGGGATTCAGCCAAAGAAGTACTTACAGGGAAATTTATAGCTTTAAATGTAAATATTAGAAAAGAAAGATTGAAAGTAAATGATCTAAGTTTCCATCTTAAAAAGAACAACACATAAATAAAAAGATGAGGAAGGAAATAATAAAGATAGGAGCAGAAATTAGTAAAAAAGAAAGCAGACCTGCAACAGAGAAAATCAATAAAATCAAAAGTTGTTTTTTGAAAAATATTAATAGATTAAGAACATTAGCAAGACTGGGCAAGAAAAAAGGAGGAAAAACACAAATGACCAATATAAAGAATGAAAAGGGAGACATTAATGCAGATTCCACAGATATGAAAAAAGAGATATTATGAACAACTTTATACATATTTGAAAACTTAAATGGAAAATCCCCTCCCAAAACACAACTAACCCAAACTTACATGAAAGAAAATTAAAATTCTTAATAGCCTTATCTGTTGAAAAAAATTGAATCCATAATTCAACACTATCTCACAAAGAAAACTAGCAACAGACTGCCCTAGTGAAGTCTTCAAAACACTTGAAGAGCTAATAACAACCTAACAAAATCTCTCCCTACCTCGTAAGATCGTCATGAAGATTAAATAAATTTATATATGTAATCCTTTGGATTTTCTATACATACAATCACTTCATTTGGGAATGAAGATAATTTTACTTCTTCTTCTCTTAACTCAGCCCCCCAGAACGATGTTGAATAGGAACAGTGCTAGTGTATGCCTTTGCCTTGTAACCCTAGTCAGGGTGGCACTGACTACAAGATTTTTGTGTATTTGCTTTTGGTCCTGTTTTTGTTTTTGTTTGCAGATTTCCTTAATCATATTATAGAAATTCTCTTCTATGTCTACTTTGCTGACAATTTTATAAAGAGTAGGTATTAAGTTTTATTATATGTCTTCTCTGTATCTATTGAGATGATGTCTTATTTTTTCCTTTATTCCATTAATATATTGAACTATTATTAGTTCCTTTTCAAATATTATATCCACTTGCATTTCCAGAATAAATTCCACTTTGTCAGAATGCATTATCTTTTTTATAGATTGCTGTACTCAATTTACTATTATTTTACTTAGGCTATTTCTGTGCTTGGGGGAAATACTGATCTATAATTTTACTTTCTTACAATATGTGTGAGATGCACTGGCTTGAGAAGAGTTAAAACTGTGAAAAATGCATATTAATACTTCTTATAATAATGTTCTAGATCAGTAGTTCTAAAACTATTTGGCCAAAACAATAGGAAATACATTTTATATTATGACCCAGTGCATATAGAGGTGTGAGTGTATCCATGTATGAAATAAAAGTTTTATGAAACAATTTTTATCCTTAGTAGGAGGGAAGCATGCTATTATTGCTATTATTTCAATTTTCTTCTAGTCTATAAAATGATGGCTGTGAAGTACTAAACTGATATCATGAGCCACTGAGTTTGCTATCTGCAGTTTGCAAAACATTGCTTGCATATAGTAGTTACTAGGTAAATGTTTGCTATTATTGCTTAATATATTATATTAATACATTAATTATATATAAATTACTATAATATATAGCTTATGCATGATATATAATATATAGCCTATATGATACATAAAATGTTTAATATATGACATTCAGAAATTATTTAATAATAGCTTAATATAAATTATTGCTGTTACTATTCATTTAAGGATCCTCAGCACTTATACAATACCTAGCATGCAGTAAGCACTTGGTAAATGTCTATGAATGAATGAATATGGCCTATCAGTGGCCTTTAAGAAAGTGGTTTCAAGATAGAGAGTTGGGAGTAGTACCCGCTCTTAAGACATTCTTTGTTTTTTTTTTTTTTGTTCAGATTCCTTTAGTTTTCATCTAATAATTTTTTTTTTTTTTTGAGAGGGCATCTCTCATATTTATTGATCAAATGGTTGTTAACAACAATAAAATTCAGTATAGGGGGGTCAACGCTCAATGTACAATCATTAATCCATCTCAAGCCTAATTCTCGTCAGTCTCCAATCTTCTGAAGCATAACGAACAAGTTCTTACATGGTGAATGAATTCTTACATAGTGAATAAATTCTTACATGGTGAACAGTACAAGGGCAGTCATCACAGAAACTTTCGGTTTTGATCATGCAATATGACCTATAAACAATCAGGTCAAATATGAATATTCGTTTGATTTTTGTACTTGATTTATATGTTGATCCCACATTTCTCCTATTATTATTATTATTTTTATTTTTAATAAAATGCTGAAGTGGTAGGTAGATGCAAGATAAAGGTAGAAAACATAGTTTGGTGCTGTAAGAGGGCAAATGTAGATGATCAGATGATCAGGTGTGTGCCTATGGACCAAGTTTTAATCCAGGCTAGACAAGGGCAGCAAGACATCCACGGATGCAGAAGATTTCTCTCAAAGCAGGGGGGGTGAGGTTCTGAGCCTCACCTCTGTTGATCCCCAAATTCTCACCTGATGGCCCCCCTGCGACTGTGCCTGTCTTAGGTTGTTCCTCCCTTGAGGAATCTTACCCGTCTCTGGCTAACCAGTCATCTTCCGGGGCCATACAGGGAAAAGGACATTCTTTGTTTTGACTCTGATTAGAACTAGAGTATCACCTAGACCCATGTTTGCCTCTTACAGTTGACAGCAAAGGCACCTTGCCAGCCACCAGAGGAAGACAGGCTGTTCTGTAGTTGTCACTGGCTGTGCATGTCCAAACTTGCTCCTGCAGGCAATGCATCTGTTAACTACCGTGCCACCTTAGTAAGGTAAATTACTTTGGTGGCCCCAAATATGACTGAATTTTAATTTTAATTTGGATTCTTAATTTTTGTCAACAAAGACAAGGTTTGCAACTATGACATAGCATTGAAACAGGGTCTTTGGGTATGTAAAGAAAGTCAGTTAATGACAGGAAGAGTTAGCAAACTTCTCACGTCGCAGAATTTCCAAAGCTAGGAGTTATTCTAACTAACAGATATTTTACAAGTCTATTTCGTTGCACTGAACTACTCTCTGCCAAAACCCCTGGCCAACTTTGAAGAAGAGCTTTTAGACATCCAGCCATAAGTGATTCAATTAAGGGAAGAAGGAGGAACAAAACAGATTTTGACCAAATGAAGATACAAATAAAACACTAATATTCTTTGATATGGTTTAGAATCACCCAGTCCCAGGAATTTGCAAGCAATTAACATCATGTGCACAAGTTAATAATGTCAGCTTGCTTCCACAATGCCAAGCAACATTGCCAGAGAATCTTTAGGCTCTAGAAACAAAAAGGATTTAGGCTAAAACTTTGAATGTGGTAACGAAAAAGAAAGAGTAAGTAATTGTATGGATACATGATTGCTATTTTCACTTAGTAGAAAGAGTATCAGCACAATTAATACAGTTTCTCTGCTCTGTCCCCACAAAACTGTTGTTCCTAAATTAACACAGTATCTTACAGTCAGTGGCATCTGAGTATACTAAAGATATTCAGTAATTCAAGACCTGATTAGACCAGTGATCCCCAACCTGGGTGCTCACTGGAATCATCTGGAGAGATTTTAAAAATTAGGGTCACCAGGCTTCACCAGAAACTCTAGGAGACAGACCCATGGATCCACATTTTCTTTACACATTCTCCTGATGATCAGCCAGGTTTGAGAATCAATAGTAGATTGCAACCAATTGGTTCCTTCCTGGTCTGAAGAATCAATGCACCACTCTTGCCACTAACATTACAAGGGAAAGATTTGGATGGTAAAGAAAATAGAAACCACGCATAGTCAATTTCCAACTTTCCACTTGATTTAGAGCTTTCTGATTACAATCCTAAACAATGTTTAGCAATAAGATAGGAGTTTGTTACTCGCTGACACTGTCTGTTCATGCCCTATTATTCATAGGTCTTATCTGAGAAGGATACATTTTTCCATGCTTTGTGAATTCAGTATTAGAAGAGATTTAAGAGCAATTTTCAAAGTGGCAACGTAGCATTACATTACCTTATCATAAGGAAAGGTCCCACTCCTGCCTTCTGAGCAGCATACCCTGTATGAAAAAAGGTAACAGTAACTGTAATTGGCATTCTCCTTATCACAAGAGACATAAAAACAAGTTCCATTCTTCCATGATTGCCTAGAAAATAGTAATTATATATTCAACCAATTGTTTGGGTAGTTAATTATCTTACTACATGCCATATACATGAGAAAAATCTACTTACTCATTTTTGTTTTACTTACTGCTCCTCCTTATTTTTTTCTTTTTAGATAAATTCTTGCAACTTCAGGGGGAAAATATGCTCCCAGCCCAGGACAAATAAACCTTTGAAGCCAAAATCAGTCAAAGGGAGAAATAAAGTGGGAGAAACCTGTGTATTGCTTACAATATTATTCTTTAGCACCAAACTCTGAGATGAGCACCATATAATATCCCCACCCCACCCCATCCCCATTTCATAGATAAGAAAACTAGGGTGCAGAGAGATAAAGGAATTTAACAGGGTCACAAGCTGTATGTGGTGAAAGAATGATTTGAACCCACCAGGTGTAATGCTTAGAGCCTAGATCTGTAGCCCTCCATGATATTTTAGATCTCATCTAAACTCCAACTATACTCTTTGTGCTTCTCCAAGGTATGAGTTTACATTCGAATCCTCAAGCAGAAAGCAAATGTCCCATGTCAACCATATCGCCCAAAGAAAGGGCTTAATAAATATCTGAGTGACCAACAGACCAAGTAAACACCTTGCTATTTTTAAGCCATGACAGTCAGTAATCAGGTTAAAAGTGAGATTCTGAAATAGTGAACCCCATCAATATTACATTGAACTCATTAAGAGCAAACCATCAGGGTAGAGAGGGAATAAAGCTGGCTCCTTGAAAACTTGACAAAAATTGTATGTGTGCATGTGTATGTGTGTGTTCACACATATTTATTGACACCCCGTTTGCTAAATAGATATAGATATAGGTAGGTGGTTAACAAACATGTAGGTTTGATCAAAACAAACTAGTTTACCTTTTCCAGGGCAATAAATCCCTCACACCTTTGGGGTTGACTTCTCTCCCAGGCTCTAAAATCCTAATGCTTTACCTGCTTCTGCAGGTTAAATGGTTACACCTCTATAGGGCTGTTAACCCTTCCCGCCTTTATCAGTTATTTATTGACCAAAAGTCACATCCTGCAGACTGTCAGCTGAGGAGCCGTGTAAACAATAGAAAGTCCTGCTGTTCCTAAGTAGAATGGGTAGAAAATAGGAGGAGGTATCCCAAACTGGAGAATTTTCCTGTTTCTAACTTAGGATTTTTTCGTTTTCAAACACTCAACCTGTTTTCGGGATGGAGACAGATCTGGCGGGCTTTGCTTTCGCCGCTCCTCTCCGCAATTTCCTGGGATGTAATTTGTTCTCGGCGGAGGAGGAGAGGCGCAAGGTCGGGCCTCGGCGCCGGGCGCGGCGGCAGAGCGAACCGGGACGACAGTCCGGGGGTCTCCCGGCGCGCCTCTTCGCCCCACCCCGCGGCCCCGGCGGCGCGCACGGGGGGGGCGGGGCGCGCACGGCCAGTCAGGCGGCGCGCGCGAGTGGGGGCGGGGCTCACGGCCGGTCGGCCGGGGGCGCGCAGGGCCGTGGCAGCTTCTCTCGGGAGGGGACTTCATGCGCGCGGCTTCCTTCTTCCGGCGCGCGGCCGCCCCATCCCAGGCCCGCAGGGGCGGCGCGCAGGCCTCCGGGCGGGGCGGGCCTCCCGCGGTCTTGGACGCCGGGACCCCATGCTCTTTGCCCACCCGCCCGCGAGGCCCTAGCCGAGCTTCGCCCTCGGAGCCGCGGCAGGGCCCGAAGACCCCGGCCAGCCCCGACTCCATGGAGGGTGAGCTCAGGGAAGGGCGGCGGGGTGGGGGGCTCACAAACCTCCGGGCCCGACCCCCACCCCATGCCGGGAAAATCTTGGTGAACTGCTTTCCCTGAGCGCAGCAGCCCTGGGTTTTGGCGACTTGAGGACCTCGGATTAATGGGAAGAACCTTCATCCCGTTAACCGTGCAGTGAGACGGTGTCCTTGCTGCGGGGTGCTGGATGGGTGGAATTACTAATAGTCGGTGATCTACAATTTACTTATTTCATCCTTGGCTAATAATTTGCATTTGTAATGGGGGTGCGGAAAGAGGAAGAAAATGTTTCCTCCGGTGCGAGGCGCACGCCGAGAGAGGGCAGAGAAGGTACGTTGCAGCCTTTCCTAAGCGCACAATTAAGGACGCCTTCGGCGGCAGAGCGAGGGAGGGATGGTTGGGATGCGCGTTTCCTGCCAGTCAGGCTCCTGAGTGCACTCAGCCCTGGTTTTGACCATCTAGAAGCCTGTCAGAAGTTGGAGGTTGGGGCCTAAATTTCTTCACTTCTGACTGGGAAGATGAACCAGGTTTTCCAAAAGCAGCGTTGTTACGTTCCAAGTCCGCTATGGCAGGAAACGGCCGGGCAGTGAGGAGAAAGCAGCAATGCCAGGTTGTGGTAACTGGACGGGCGGGCTGTCGTTAAGGGGTCTCTGTCTGGAACATCCAGAGTCTGGCTTTGAGCCTTAAAGGATGGGTATTGGTCAGTTTTAACTGGCAGAATGAGAATAGTATTAGACATTCTTAAAATGAGGCAGCCCAGTTTAGCCCTGGCTTGCTAATCTCCAACACCTATTTATTCACTTTTTTTCAGTAACTGGGTTGAAAAGACAGAATGAGAGAAATCTTCTCCCTTTCCCCCATTATAATTGGGGCAGCATCTCTCCATCTTTGCCTTAGACCCTGAAAAACAGAATCTCAAAGATAGACTTGAGAGGAAAATTCTTTCCTTCCCTGGAATGAAAACTGGAGTGCTTGCCATGCTTGCCAAACTGACAAAGAAAGGAAAGAATTAACAAATGTCTTAGGCAATTTGCAGTTTATTCAGTTCCTTGTTCAAATGCTTGAGCTTATACAATAAAAAGGTGGGAGAGAGCCCGAAATAGAAGCAGGGGAGAGAAGTAAATGCAAGATACAGAGATTGCAGAAACCAAGAGATGCAGGAGTCCAGCTCCAGCCTAGGGGTGGAATGCCCGAAGGTGCAGGTCGGAGTTGGCGCACGGAGAGACAGGACACGGAGTCAGATGGAGGTGGTCTCTCGACAAAGTGCCGATGACAGCTTTATTTATACTATTTTGCACAAGGATATGATTATTTTTTATTATTTTGATGATTAACTGGAATACACAGTTGGTTAATAAGTATAGGCAAGCTTTTTTCTTTCTTTTACTTTCTAATCTATTCATGGTTGGTCAAGCGTTAGACAGGTGATTGTTTTTCTGTTCTTTGACCAAAACTTTTCTCATTAACATGTACTCTATTGTGTTTTACGTTTCTATGCAACACAGTTTCTAAGAAGTGCGTGTGACCACAGGAGCGTGCAGTATGTAGCAGCGACTATGGAGTCTATCAGCTCAGGGTGTAATACAGGTCACCTAGTGCTACAGTTAGCTAGGATTCTTTCCCACAAAAATATTCTTAAAAGCTTTAATAAATTTATAAGCAATCTAAAATCATAAACTCACATTTTCACTTTATACTTCTTTATAGGGCACAGTAGGCAGCAAACTAAATTTCCCCTTCTTATCTACATTTTTCTTTCTTCTGTGTGGATACCAAAATCTCCTTGACATATGCTACACAGCTCTCCATGACTCCACTACTGCAGGGACTAAACAAGTTCTTACATGGTGAACAATGCAAGGGCATTCATATCATAGAAACTGTTTCTGTTTTAACTACAAACTTTAAACTATAAACAATCACGTCAAATATAATGTATGATTATTCATTTGATTTTTATATTTTATATGTGAATCTAATAAAATGTTAATGTAGTAGGTAAATGCAAGATATAGATAGAAAGCATGATTTAGAACTGTAAGAAGGCAGGTGAAGATGATCAGGTTTGTGCCAACAGACTAGGTCTTAATCCAAGCTGAACAAGGGCAACAGAACATCCACAGGTGTAGAAGATTTCTCTCAAAACTGTGGGGTGTGAGGTTCTAAGCCTCACCTCTGTTGGCCCCCTTTTTCTCACCTGATGGCCCCCTGTGACTGTGCCTGTCTTAGGTTGTTCCTCCCTTGAGGAATCTTACCCGTCTCTGGCTAACCAGTCATCTTACGGGGCCATACAGGGAGATGTAAAGCTGGTAAGTGAGAGAGAAGTAATATTCTTTGAAAAGGTTAGTTTTTCACTTCTTTGCAGATTTATGCTCTGTGACTTCTATGCCCAGCACTTGTTTTGAGGTATCTTTACTTCCTGGAAAATCATGGTGCTTGGTAATTTCACGTATGAGGCACAAATTCTAGTAAAGGGCTGTGATTAGGAAAGAAGAAAAACAAACTATAGAAGTAGTAGAGGGAAGAAAACATGAGATGATTAATTGTCAACAGGGTTATTCTATTCAATATTCTTTCATAACTTGATTTCTAGAAAACTTTCCATCACTAGTTTCACTAGCATAAACAAGGGGGGCGTTCTCAGTGGAAATGGGGTGGTCAATGTTTGACTAACAGCAGGTTTCAGTACTTTATGCCAAGATCGCCATTTGGCCCCTGCGTGTTCTATTCTTCAGGAGCACTGTCCTGAAAAGCTTTTGGAAAGTTTATGTTCTCATCTTTTCCGTGCTGCTTAGCAAAGGTTAGCTTAGTCTTTGGCAACAATGCAAGTAAAAACAAAGCCAACAGTATAATGGAAAATAACAAAATCAAGGTGGGTAATAGAGGTAGCCAACTGCGAAGACCCCTGATTTGTGGGGGTCTTCTTCCAGCCTGAGCTTTGCTACACAGCTTGAGTAGCATGGCTCCCAGCAAAGAGAGTCTGTTTTCTACTGATACAGGTATGGAAGAATCTAGATGTGAGTACAGAACGTGTAATCTTTTGATCTACATAACATGAAAATGCTTTTAATTTTAACACTGAATTCTTCAGAGTAGAGGGAAGCATAGCTAGCTAGGCTGGGCTACATGCATCCCAGTCAGTTTGGACAGTATTGTGTGTTCAGTGAGTTATATGTTTATTTTGCCAGCTAACTCTATTAATAATCTGTAATCTCTAAATCCATGAGTTTGGCTTGTTTCCAGTAATTCCTTCATGATAGGACATTTGGCTAGAATTTGTCAGGGTGTTAAAACTTGAAGAAATGCAAAACCCAGAGAACATTTTGCATTGGAAGATGTGATCATTTCATAACGGGAAATCTTCTACCAAATTGAAACCTATGAAACAGGCATAATAGGATTTGACTAATTTTCCTACAAAACACTTCATTTTTCACACTGAGTTACAAGGAAGAGTCATTTAAACAAGTAACTCTTTTGGTACCTTTAGAATATTTATTCATTTACCAAGAAATCCTAATATAACCCACCTAAGAGACCTGTTGTACAAAATATGCTTAAATAATCAAAGTGGTTAGCTATTTCCCAATTACAAACCAAGGTGTGTTAAATAAGTCCATCCTATAACTTTCAGAGGTATTTATTGTCTTTTCAGTTATCCTGCACAGTGACAGGAGGAACCAAGAACTTTAGGCAAAGCAGCTACTGCAAGGAAATGTGGACCCCAGGCCTCAGAAGGTATGTGAAGGAGGGTGTGAGCTCACTGGTTATTTGAGTTCCATGTCATTTTGTAGGCTTACTGCCTGCTTTCTTACCCGTATGAAGATTTTAGGAAACTTCGAAGTGTTAGAAATGTTTTCTTAAGTATAACAACAGGAGCACCCTCTCAGGCTGGGCCTTAGGTGAGTTTAATACCTGCTAAGAGCAGTGCCTGACATGCAGCAAGTCCCACACAGGTATTTACTGTTCATTATTTTTACTCATGAGAACCCTACTTAACTGCAAATATGTTCTTCAGCTGGACAGAGTTAGGAGTGGGTTTTCATTCTGGTGATTAAGGATGATCAATCATTCTGAGATAGTAAATTGTAAACATGAAAGTCAAGTAGGCAAAGAACATTTCTGAACTTGGATCGGGAAAAACCCTTACTATGAATTTAAAAATCACAGTGACTGTAATGGGACTTTATATGTATTAGGAATTCATATGCAATATTTTATTTTATAAAGTTGTACTTTAATAATTGTACTGATTAGGGAATGCATTTTAGTTCAAAATCAAAAGGTATAAAAGGGCTGATTGTGGAATGCCCCCTGCCCAGCTGTCTACCTTCCTGTTCCCTGTTAGTCTTCCCAGGTTAACCAGTTCTGGTGCATTATCAGATTTTTTTTCTTGATGTTTCTTTTGGTGTCTGGATAGGTTTTGAATGAGTGTTTTAAAAACAGAACCCTGAACATGTGATCCTTTTCCCCGGGTGCATGTGCAATGGGGGTGGGACGATTCCAAACCCACCAGGACCCTTCCAGACGATTCCATCTAAGTAAAGGGCTGGCCATTGACAAGATTCTTCATCTGGGCCACTTCCTTGCCCCCCTGCTCCCTTTGCATGAGGGAAACTGGCCTCCTTGCTGCTTTTGGGATTCTGCTATGCAAGTTCTTGGCCCAGGAAGCTGCATCATTTTGACTCCATTCTGCCTTTTCTCAACATCAATCACCCCCTGCCCAGGACCCTTCTTTGTTATTAGACCTGGGACTTGGTGCCTACCTCTTGTGATTGTGTGTGTTTCTGGCTCTATTTATTTATGGCCTGTCTGCCTCTATTAGAACCAAACACCCTGAGAGCAGGGAGTGTGTGTTCCCCTGTCCCCAAGGGCCCAAATCCCAGAATGACAACTGGCCCAGAGTGGGCACTTGGTAAATATTGCTGAGTGAATGAATGGTATTTGGAATAAAGCTGTTTTAAATAGAGTTAAATGGGCATATTTTCCACAGAGCTTTTCAGAACTTTGAATAAGCAAGTTGCATAGCATAAGTAGAACAAGGCAGGTGGAGTTAAGCTCCTCGGTACAAAGTCAAGAAAGACTTTGTGCTTTTCGATGACAATTCAAACAGAAAAAGCCACTGGTAGGAATGTTATTGGCAGCCGAACTAAATGGATTTACAAGCATCTTCTTGATAATCAGGGGAGGGAGAATTTACACCCAAAGGTATTGATAGTACCAAACCCATTGTGAGTAATTACAGATATGTAAAATGTGTGCTTGCTTTTAGTTGAGAGAGAGAGAGAGAAGCAGATTCAGATTTTCTGTATGGTCTCACTTCCCTGATCCTCTTTCCCCCGTAAGAGGGGAAACCACATTAGCCACCAGTTCTGACTGGGTTTTCAGAGTTCAACTCTCTGGCTTGGCCTCAGATTCTGCCATCATGAAGTGGAAATCCCATTTCCTCGCCAGACCCAAGAAGGCTCTGAAGGTGGATGCTGACTCTTGGGGGCTGGAGGGCTCTGCCCAGGCAGCACACCTGATACAGCAGGCCTAGAGTTCCCTCGGGTTTGCTATTAGCTGCAAGAGGCAACTGGGGAGTTGTCTTGGCTCCTTTAACAAAGGAGCATTAATTACAGAAAATGTCAGGCTTTTTAAAGGCTATTTGTTACCAGGCTGCAGGGACAGCAGTGACTCTTGGCAGGGCCGTGGAGAAAGGACTGTTGGTGTCAGGCCCCGTCTCTCTGCAGACAGAAATAGTGAGTCTTGAGGGTGTCATCCTTGGACAGGTGGCAAACCCCATGGGGAATTTTTATATTCAAGGAAACAGTGCAGACAGTGGGGCAGTCTTACCAGAGCTGGACTTAAAGGAATTTGGGATGCCTTTTTTTTTTATTAAAAAAAATTGGGGCAAGTAATTATGATTTGTCAATGTCAGGTCAAATACTAATTCTTTTTTCCAAAGGCCAAATAGTTAAACAATATCGAATCATGTTTGCTCCAGTAGGGAATAGCAACACATTGAAAGACAGCTTTGGTTATTTAAAACCCTTCTACATTCACTTGCAACTTGAGGAGCATTCATACTTTAGTGGACTAGATTGTAACACAGAGTAGGAAAAAGAAAAAAAAAACGAGTTTGGAGCTCAAGTCCCTCCTTTGCTATGTGCTGCAGTGAGTTTTCCAATTCCCGTTTTGCTGGGGAAAGCACGGTTAGATCAAATCAAACTGTCTGAAAAAGGCTGTCTGCATCTCTCATGTTTAAAAGAGAGGAGTTTTTTTCCCTTTCCTTCACACATCAAAGAGGGCATTCGGGGAGGAAGTAAATCATAATTAGGTAGGAGCGAGTAAGCAGACAGACCCCTTCCTCTGCCTTCCCCATCTCCGCCTCCTAAGCCCTGGCAATCATCCTGGGCACTAGCTAGGGGCCGGGCACCGCAGCAGCTGCAGCGAGCGCGCGCCCGCCGCCAAGATGTGGATGGCGGCGGAGCCGGCCCGGAGATGCACTCGCTCGGGAGCACGCTCATATAGCGGTTTTCTTACGTCACAATCCAGAGGCTTCGGCGCGGGAGGGGCGGAGAGTCGGAGGAGGGAGCAGCGCGCTCTCATTGACCGCGGTCTCCCGCTATTGGTTGGTCGGCGAGGAGCGGGGTGTCCTTCGGTTCTGCGGTTCTGAGAGCGTTTCTCCAGCCACTCCAGAGGGCGGAGGAGGAGGAGGCTAGAGTGCAGCGGTGATTTTTGTGCCAGGGCTTTACAGAGGCGCACTGAAAAGGCTGGCGGGGCTCAAGAAACTGAGGGGTTAGGAACACACGTTCAAGACCCCTCCCCTCGGGGAGGGGTCGAGCCCTGCCTGTCGTTGGTAAGGGGCTGCGGGCCGGGAAGGCTCCGCGGGTCGAAGCGGTGTCATGCCCACTGGTGGCTGGAACATTTTGAGCATGGGGGCCGCTTTGAATCCTTAGCGTGGTATCTAACGTATTTAATTGATTTCCTCCTACTTTAGCGTTGACCAATTCCCTAGGCGTATTTTTGTGATAGTTCCTTTCCCAAATATCCGTAAAATGGAGAACGAGAGTTTTACGCCCCTTGTGGAAGCAGTTCATGACCAGCCCCTTGGTCACTTGGGTAAGTGGGGTGTTATTTATTATATTATTTTGCTGCATTATTTGTGGCTATAGAGATGGAGGTGGGCGTTCATATCGTGATGATCGTTCTGTTCCAGGTTAAAACGTTTGGACCTCTGGCTGAAGGAAATGGGACCGACCTGGATGAATATGTGGCTTTGGTGGATGGGGTATTCTTAAACCAGGTCATGTTCCAAAATGTAAGTGTCTTTTTCTTTTCTAGATAACTTGTTTTATTGAAAAATTGCATACTGTAAACTTAGAATTTATGTTTTAAGCTCCTGATTTGGTTCTTTGGCCAGAAAAATTCAAGTGGCTCAAGAATTGGACCTTGAAAGGAGCAGTAGTCTTACATGCCCAGCCCATTTATCACACCCCAGTACTTAATACTTGTTAAAATTGTGAAGCTTAACTTTTTCATTCTGCAAAGCAAGTATTGTCATTTATTAAATTCAGTGCTGAAATCCAAACCACACTGTAACCACTTTGATTATTGGTAAAATGAGAGAAATGAGAATAGTTTCCTAAGGGGAAAAAAACCTTTACTGTGAAGTTTTGCATATTTGATGCAGAAATGTTTCTCATTAACCTCTGTGTCTAAAAGTAAATGGCTCAAATTTTGAAACTGGTGAAGTAATATAACACATTTTAGAAGAGAAAATTTCAAACAGTTCTGATTGATGAGGACTTTTGCTGCAGCAAATAATTTAAATGTGTAAAATGACCGAAGTCTGATTAGATGACCTATCATGTGATTTATTAGATTAATATTTGTGGGATTATTTTAAGGTACTCTTAGAGCTAATTTTGAAGTGCAGGTTACTGAAATCTTGATGACAACTAGATAATGATTTAGTAGGAAAATCTACTTTTATGCTTACGATATTGGGTTCATATTAAGTAGGAATGTGTTTTCGAGATGGTAATTGAATATCAAAATCATACTGGTAGCTGGACCAGTGAAATAAAACTCCATTTTATCATTTTAGGTAGTGTAGCATACATGCATTCTTAATACATCACTATAGGTTATCAAGGTGAATATTACAGTCATGTTCCAAATAACATGTATTTAGCTTTATTTCTTTTGAATAATACTGATAGCAAGAGTAGTGTAGAGCTTTCAATTTCAGGAGATTCTTATCTTTTATATATGTGGGAATTTAATGCATTGTTAATACTTAATTGTTACTAGAGAATAAGTCTAATAGACTACGACCCTAACAAAATATAAATTCTGTCTTTTATTGGAAATTCTTTTTTAAATTTCTTTATTTAAAAGTGGGTAGAAGTCAAATCCATAAATAATTATTTCAGAGGCAACTTCTCAGTCTGTGCTCAAAGAGATTTGTGTTATTTTTCATGTATGTGTCAATCCTACAAGGATGTCTTATACTACTATATGTTCTCCAAAAGTGTATAGGCAGCCAAAGAAATATATTCTTTGTCTAAATGTGTGTATATATTTTTTCTTAGAAAAAAGGAATGTGGACATTAATTATTTACGAGGATAGTGAATATTTTTTGGCACCTCTCCTACTGTAACTATTTTTTATCTTTGCAATATCCCGCTATTCCCTCAACAAAAATGATAGAATAATTTAATTGATTTCTGTTTTAGGTCATGCATTTCAGGAAGGGTAGCCATTACAGTAGATACTCAGATCTTGTTCCTCTATGTCTTTTATTTTTAGACAAAAAAGTTTTAATTTGTGTGCTGAACCCTAAAAAAGCAGATGTGTTTACAAAAACAGGAAAACAATTTTCCACTTTAATGTTTTTTATTTGAATGATTCTTTTTCCAAGAAATCTTTAGGTTTTTTTGAGTCCTGAATAGTTACGTAGGTGCTAAAAACTGACACTTTAGCTTGTTTCCACTTTGAGTACAGTTCTATTTTTTTTTTAAATGTATATGTATATTTTGAAAGTAATGGTGTTCCAAAATAGTAGTGGTCAAGTTGTTTTTTGAGAGGACTAGCTCTATTCCAAACCTCAAATCTGCTTCTATTTTCAGTTTCACCTCCCAGTTTCTTTAGAAGTTTTTTCGGTGTCCTAATTCTGTTCTCAATGACCTATATAAATTAAAGGAAAAAAGTAAGAAGTATGCTTTAGCTTTAAAAAAATTTTTTGCTAAAGTATGATCAACACAAATTTATTTTAACCAATTATTTATCTAGTGAAGCAGCAACTTATACTTTATTTTAAAAGCTGTATTTTGCTAGTTTTGAAGTCATTAAGATTTCGGTTAAATACTCTACTCAAATTAATGTTTGATTTAATGTACTCTGTTGAATGGTCAGTTGAAACTGCACCCAGTAACTTAATCTGAAAGTTAGCCTTAGTCTAAGTAATTTCTAGATTACATTTGGTTAGTTATTTTGTGAGTTTTCTTCATGTTTCTTGTGCTTGGATTGTTGAGCTTCTTGGGTCTGTGAATTTGTAGTTTATATCAAATTTTGGAAATTTTTTACCATTTATTTAAGTACATTAAGAATATGTGTAATGTATTAACATATATTTAATATATATTTATATAAGAATATATAAATGTGTGTGTATCTGTGTGTGTGTGTGTGTGTGTGTGTGTGTGTTGACCCCCTTCTCCCTTTTGGAAGTCCAGTTAACTGTATATCAGGCTGTTTGATGTTTATTGATGTTCTGTTCAAAGTTTTTTTTTTTCAGTCTTTTCTGCTCTGTGTCATTTTGGATAATCTTGTTATGTGTCTAAATTAATTTGTATTTTTCTCAGTAATGTTTAATCTGCTGTTAATCCCATCCACCATATTTTTCGTTTCAGACATTCTAGTTTCATCTCTAGAAATTCAGTCTTTTTTTTTGTATCTTCCAGTTCCATAGCTTTCATGCTCTGTCCTTTCCCTAGTTCTTGCACTTGTATAATACAGTTACAACTGTATTAGTGTTCATGTCCACAAATTCTGTCTGTGTCATTTCTGGGTTGGCTTTGATTTCTCTTCATTATGGATTAACTTTTCTTGCTTTTGCATACCTGGTATGTTTTGATTGGATGCCAGACATTTTTAATTTTACCTTGTTGGGTGCTAGATATTTTATATTTCATTAAATATTGAACTTTATTCTGGACAAACTCAAGTTCCTTGGAAAGAATTTAATCTTTTAAGTACTTGCTTCTAAATTGTGTTAGGCAGTACCATCTTGTCCCACTATAGTGGCAAAACCTTTCTGAGTACACTGGCTTATGGGAACAGGAACTGTACCTGGACCTGTGTGAGCTCTGGGTGGTCTTCCCTCTCATCCTGTTTGGTGGTGCTGTTCTGCCCTATATACTGGTAAGTATTCAGTTGAAGACTTGTTGGATACCTTCTGCAGGTCTCAGGATCTTCTGTGCGACTCTCTCCTCGAAGGCACTCTGCCTGATATATGACAGTCACCTTGCTGTCTCTAGAGTAGAGTCTCTAGCATCTTCTTAACTCACACCTCGCTTCTCTTCCTGGGTTCCCTATCCCTGTTTTGTGGCCTAGAAATTCTTCCAAGGCAATAAGCTGGGGCAACTGTAGGACTCATCTTGTGTGTTTCTGTCTTACTACAGATCTACTATTCTTTATTGCCTGATGTCCATTTAAAAAATGCTTCATATTTTTTTATTAAGGTATCACTGATATACAGTCTTGTGAAGGTTTCACAGGAGCAACATTGTGGTTACTAGATTCCCCCCATTATTGAGTCACCACCACATAACCCATTACAGTCACTGTCCATCAGCATAGTAAGATGTGATAGAGTCACTACTTGTCTTCTCTGTGCTGTACTGCCTTCCCTGTGCCCCCCTACATAATTTGTGTTAATCATAATGCTTTTTAATCCCCTTCTCCCTCCCTACCCTCCCCCTTCCCTTTGGTAACAGCTAGTCTCTTCTTGGAGTCTGTGAGTCTCCTGTTGTTTTGTTCCTTCAGTTTTGCTTCGTTGTTATACTCCACAAATGAGGGAAATCATTTGGTACTTGTCTCTCTACGCCTGGCTTGTTTCACTTAGCATAATACCCTGTAGCTCCATCCATGTTGTTGCAAATGGTAGGATTTGTTTTCTTCTGTGGCTGAATAATATTCCCCTATGTATATGTTACCCATCTTCTTTACCCATTCGTCTACCGATGGACACTTAGTTAGCTTCCACATCTTGGCTATGGTAAATAGTGCTGCGATAAACATAGGGGTGCATATGTATTTTTGAATCTTGGATCTTGTTTTCTTCTGGTAAATTCCTAGACATGGAATTCCTGGGTCAAATGGTATTTCTGCTGTTAGTTTTTTGAGGCAGCTCCATATTGCTTTGCACAATGGTTGGACTAATTTACAGTCCCACCAGCAGTGTAGGAAGGTTCCCCATTCTTTGCACCTTTACTAGCATTTGTTTTTCCTTGTCTTTTGGATGCTGGCCATCCTGACTGGTGTGAGGTGATATTTCATTGTGGTTTTAATTTGCATTTCCCTGATAATTGGTGATGAAAATGCTTCATGTATTTTGTCTTTTATTTTCCAGTTGTTTTAGACAGGGGGGTAAATCTGGCTCCTGTTATTCTATCTTGGCCAGAAGTGGAAATCTGTTTATGTACTTATAATTACATTTTTGCTCTGCCAGTCTTGTGTTCCTGCTTTCAGAAGTAACATAAAGTTTTATTAGAGGAGCCTTACAATAGGATTTTTTTCATTTAAATTGTTAAGAGTCAAGAGTATTTGTTAACTTAGTGACTCTGGATTTGCCTTTTTGGACACAGAATTTCAGAGTAAAGAGTTGATGTCTTCATACCAGTTTACTTTCTCTGCCTTATAATTTTAGAGTCTGTTCACAAGGTGGGACCTGGATTTCACTGAGTAGCTCCTTGAGTCAAAGAATCTCTGTAAGAGCTTGTGACATGACATTAGTCCTCTTTAACTAATGGGAAAGGGAAGCTATTTAGAGATCTGGAATGATGGGCCAGCTCTACTGCATGCTACAGGGCATTTTCCTTCTTCAGTGGAATGAAATCTTTTTTCAGTGCTAGTTATCAGACATAGGGCTTGGGGAGAGGGAAGTACAAGTAATCATCTTGTTTGAGACGTCATGCAGTTCTGTAATCAATTTTGAATACTACTTGCTGTGAGTTTTTTAAGGGACGTGACATTATAGTTAATTTTATAATCCTAGTTTAAAAAGGATGCTATTCATATTACCTAAGCACTGAAAATATGGATGTTAGGGTTTTAAGTACTTATTAAAATTGTTAATGGCATCAGATCAGTATTTGGAATTACTCTCTCTGGTTCAACCCCGTAAGATAGCTATAGAGATCTATACTTGAAATACTTGGTAATTGTGATACTTGTTACGGCTTTTTTTCTTTTAGAATCTTGAGTTTGAAGGGACCTTAGGAGTCACCTTCTATGAAAATAATTTTATTTTTCTATTTTTTTATTTTGGTATCATTAATCTACAATTACAAGAAGGACATTATGTTTACTAGGCTCCCCCCTACACCAAGTCCCCCCAACATCCCCATTCGCAGTCACTGTCCATCAACATAGTAAGATGGTGTAAAATCACTACTTTTCTTCTCTGTGTTACATAGCCCTCCCCATGCTGCCCCACACTATACATGTTAATCGTAATGCCCCCTTTCTTTTATTCCTGCCCTTATCCCTCCCTTCCCACGCATCCTCCCCAGTCCCTTTCCCTTTGGTAACTGTTAGTCCATTCTTGGGTTCTGTGCTTCTGCTGCTGTTTTGTTCCTTCAGTTTTCTTTTGTTCTTATACTCCACATATGAGTGAAATCATTTGGTACTTCTTTTTCTCTGCCTGGCTTATTTCACTGAGCATAATACCCTCTAGCTCCATCCATGTCGTTGCAAATGGTAGGATCTGTTTTTCTCTTATGGCTGAGTAATATTCCATTGTGTATATGTACCACATCTTCTTTATCCATTCATCTACTGATGGACATTTAGGTTGCTTCCATATCTTGGCTTTTGTAAATAGTGCAGCGATAAACATAGGGGTGCATCTGTCTTTTTCAAACTGGGCTGCTGCATTCTTAGGGTAAATTCCTAGAAGTGGAATTCCTGGGTCAAGTGGTATTTCTATTTTGAGCTTTTTGAGGAACCTCCATACTGCTTTCCACAATGGTTGAACTAATTTACATTCCCACCAGCAGTGTAGGAGGGTTCCCCTTTCTCCACAAACTTGCCAACATTTATTGTTGTTTGTCTTTTGGATGGTAGCAATCCTTACTGGTGTGAGATGATATCTCATTGTGGTTTTAATTTGCATTTCTCAGATGACAAGCGATGTGGAACATCTTTTCATGTGTCTGTTGGCCATCTGAATTTCTTCTTTAGAGAAATTTCTATTCAGCTCTGCCCATTTTTTAATTGGATTATTTGCTTTTTGTTTGTTGAGGTGTGTGAGCTCTTTATGTATTTTGGATGTCAGCCCTTTATCAGATCTGTCATTTACGAATATATTCTCCCATACTGTAGGATACCTTTTTGTTCTATTGATGGTGTCCTTTGCTGTACAGAAGCTTTTCAGCTTGATATAGTCCCATTTGTTCATTTTTGCTTTTGTTTCCCTTGCCTGGGGAGATATGTTCAGGGAGAGGTCACTCATGTTTATGTCTAAGAGATTTTTGCCTATGTTTTTTTCTAAGAGTTTTATGGTTTCATGACTTACATTCAAGTCCTTGATCCATTTTGAATTTACTTTTGTGTGTGGGGTTAGACCGTGATCCAGTTTCATTCTCTTACATGTAGCTGTCCAGTTTTGCCAGCACCATCTGTTGAAGAGACTGTCATTTCCCCATTGTATGTCCATGGCCCCTTTATCGAATATTAGTTGACCATATATGTTTAGGTTAATATTTGGAGTCTCTATTCTGTTCCATTGGTCTGTGGCTCTGTTCTTGTGCCAGTACCAAATTGTCTTGATTACTGTGGCTTTGTAGTGGAGCTTGAAGTTGGGGAGTGAGATCCCCCCCACTTTATTCTTCCTTCTCAGGATTGCTTTGGCTATTCAGGGTCTTTGACAGTTCCATATGAATTTTTGAACTATTTCTTCCAGTTCATTGAAGAATGCTGTTGGTAGTTTGATAGGAATTGCATTGAATCTGTATATTGCTTTGGGCAGGATGGCCATTTTGACGATATTAATTCTTCCTAGCCAGAAGCATGGGATGAGTTTCCATTTGTTAGTGACCTCTTTAATTTCTCTTAAGAGTGTCTTATAGTTTTCAGGGTATAGGTCTTTCACTTCCTTGGTTAGGTTTATTCCTAGGTATTTTATTCTTTTTGATGCTATTGTGAATAGAATTATCTTACCTCCAATACTATGTTGAATAACAGTGGGGAGAGTGGGCATCCCGGTCTTGTTCCCGATCACAGAGGAAAAGCTTTCAGCTTCTTGCTGTTCAGTATGATGTTGGCTGTGGGTTTATCATATATGGCCTTTACTATGTTGAGGTACTTGTCCTCTATACTCATTTTGTTGAGAGTTTTTATTATGAATGGATGTTGAATTTTGTCGAATGCTTTTTCAGCATCTATGGAGATGATCATGTGGTTTTTGTCTTTCTTTTTGTTGATGTGGTGGATGATGTTGATGGATTTTCTAATGTTATACCATCCTTGCATCCCTGGGATAAATCCCACTTGGTCATGGTGTATGATCCTTTTGATGTATTTTTGAATTCGGTTTGCTAATATTTTGTTAAGTATTTTTGCATCTACGTTCATCAGGGATATTGATCTGTAGTTTTCTTTTTTGATGGGGTCTTTGCCTGGTTTTGGTATTAGGTTGATGTGGCTTCATAGAATGAGTTTGGGAGTATTCCCTCCTCTTCTACTTTTTGGAAAACTTTAAAGAGAATGGATATTATGTCTTCTCTGTATGTCTGATAAAATTCCGAGGTAAATCCATCTGGCCTGGGGTTTTTGTTCTTGGGTAGTTTTTTGATTACCGATTCAATTTCGTTGCTGGTAATCGGTCTGTTTAGATTTTCTGTTTCTTTCTGGGTCCATCTTGGAAGATTGTATTTTTCTAGGAAGTTGTCCATTTCTCCTAGGTTTCCCAGCTTGTTAGCATATAGGTTTTCATAGTACTCTCTAATAATTCTTTGTATTTCTTTGGGGTCCATCGTGATTTTCCTTTCTCGTTTCTGATTCCGTTGATGTGTGTTGACTCTCTTTTCCTCTTAATAAGTCTGGCTAGAGGTTTATCTATTTTGTTTATTTTCTCAAAAAACCAGCTCTTGGCTTCATTGATTTTTGCTGTTGTTTTATTCTTCTCAATTTTATTTATTTCTTCTCTGATCTTTATTATGTCCCTCCTTCTGCTGACCTTAAGCCTCATTTGTTCTTCTTTTTCCAATTTCGATAATTGTTACAGTAGACCATTCATTTGGGATTGTTCTTCCTTCTTTAAATATGCCTGGATTGCTATATACTTTCCTCTTAAGGCTACTTTTGCTGTATCCCACAGTAGTTGGGGCTTTGTGTTGTTGTTGTCATTTCTTTCCATATATTGCTGGGTCTCCATTTTAATTTGGTCATTGATCCATTGGTTATTTAGGAGCATGTTGTTAAGCCTCCATGTGTTTGTGAGCCTTTTTGCTTTCTTTGTACAATTTATTTCTAGTTTTATGCCTTTGTGGTCTGAAAAGTTGGTTGGTAGGATTTCAATCTTTTGGAATTTACTGAGGCTCTTTTTGTGGTGTAGTATGTGGTCTATTCTGGAGAATGTTCATGTGCACTTGAGAAGAATGTGTACCCTGTTGCTTTTGGATGTAGAGTTCTGTAGATGTCTATTAGGTCCATCTGTTCTAGTGTGTTGTTCAGTGCCTCTGTGTCCTTACTTATTTTCTGTCTGGTGGATCTGTCCTTTGGAGTGAGTGGTGTGTTGAAGTCTCCCAAAATGAATGCATTGCATTCTATTTCCTCCTTTAATTCTGTTAGTGTTTGTTTCACATATGTTGCTGCTCCTGTATTGGGTGCATATATATTTATAATGGTTATATCCTCTTGTTGAACTTAGCCCTTTATCATTATGTAATGTCCTTCTTTATCTTTTGTTACTTTCTTTATTTTGAAGTCTATTTTGTCTGATACTAGTATTGCAGCACCTGCTTTTTTCTCTCTGTTGTTTGCATGAAATATCTTTTTCCATCCTTTGACTTTAAGTCCGTGCATGTCTTTGGGTTTGAGGTGAGTCTCTTGTAAGCAGCATATGGATGGGTCTTGCTTTTTTATCCATTCTATTACTCTGTGTCTTTTGATTGGTGCATTCAGTCCATTTACATTTAGGGAGATTATTGAAAGGTATGTACTCATTGCCATTGCAGGCTTTAAGTTTGTGGTTACCAAAGGTTCAAGGTTAGCTTCTTTACTATCTTACTGTCTAACATAACTCGCTTATTGAGCTATTATAAACACGGTCTGATGATTCTTTATTTCTCTCCCTTCTTATTATTCCTCCTCCCTTCTTCATCTGTTGGGTGTTTTGTTCTGTGCTCTTTTTAGGAGTGCTCCCATCTAGAGCAGTCCCTGTAAGATGCCCTGTAGAGGTGGTTTGTGGGAGGCAAATTCCCTCAACTTTTGCTTGTCTGGGAATTGTTTAATCCCTCCTTCTTATTTAAATGATAATCGTGCTGGATACAGTATTCTTGGATCAAGGCCCTTCTGTTTCATTGCATTAAGTATATCATGCCATTCTCTTCTGGCCTGTAGGGTTTCTGTTGAGAAGTCTGCTGATAGCCTGATGGGTTTTCCTTTGTAGATGACCTTTTTTTCTCTCTGGCTGCCTTTAATACTTTGTCCTTGTCTTTGATCTTTGCCATTTTAATCATTATGTGTCTTGGTATTGCCCCCTTGGAGCCCTTGTCTTGGTAGTTCTGTGTACCTCTGTGATCTGAGAGGCCATTTCCTCCCCTAGTTTGGGGAAGTTTTCAGCAGTTATTTCTTCAAAGACACTTTCTATCTCTTTTTCTCTCTCTTCTTCTTCTGGTAACCCTATAATGCGGATAGTGTTCCGTTTCGATCGGTCACACAGTTCTCTTAAAATTCTTTCATTCCTGGAGATTCTTTTATCTCTCTCTGCATCAGCTTCTGTGTGTTCCTGTTATCTGTTTTCTAGTCCATTAATGGTCTCTTGTATCTTGTCCATTCTGTTTTGAAGTCCTTCCAGAGATTGTTTTATTTCTGTATTCTTCCTCCTTAGTTCTTGCATATTTCTCTGCAAGTCCATCAGCATGGTTATGACTTTTGTTTTAAAGTCTTTTTCAAGAAGATTGGTTAAATCTATTTCCCCAGGTTCCTTCTCAGGGGAAGATGTAGATGTCGAAGCTGTCTGGGTTAGTCTTGTCTGGATCAAATTTTTTTGCCTTTTCATGTTGATAGGTGCAGTGGTGTGCTATTGACTCGTCTGTCAGCTGGGAGAGTCAAGACTTTCCACTTGTTCCTGGCCTTTCTTTACTGGGACAACTGCGACCCCTAGTGGCTTGTGTTGGACAATTGCGTGTAGATTGGGTCTCTGTATCTTGCCGGCCGGTATGGAGGAAGCTCCCTTGCTGTGGGCATGGCCGGCCTCAGGCAGCTACTCTGCTATGGCGGGGCCCCAGAGGGGTAATGGACAGGGGGCTGTTTGGCTGTTTACTTCCATGAGGGGTCTCAGAGCTGTTGCCCAGGGGGTTAGTGTGCCTGGAGTTCCCTGGAATTTCCAGGTGCAGGAGTGTGCCCCGGGATGCTTCCATCCAGCTGTGGGGTCCCTGTCCCTTTAAGACTTTCAAAAAGCACTCGCTTTTCTTTGTCCTAGGGGCGCCAGCTTCAGGACCCACTCACAGGTCTTACTGTCCTGCTTCCCTAGTTTCCAGCACCCCATGCACGGACTGTGTGTCCGCGCTCTGGTGTGGATGGCTAGGGCTGGGTGTTCAGCAGTCCTGGGCTCCTTCTCCCTCCCCGCTCCGACTCCTGTCCTCCCGCTGGGAGCTGGGGTGAGGGGCCTCGGGTCCCCCCAGGCTGCAGCTTGTATCTTACCTCTTTCACCAGGCGCTAGGTTCTCACAGGTGTGGATGTAGTCTGGCTGTTGACCTGTGTCTTCTGGTCTCTCTTTTAGGGATAATTGTATTTGTTGTATTTTCAAAAATATATATGTTTTTGGGAGGAGATTCCCACTGTCCTACTCATGCCGCCATCTTGGCGCCGCCCCTCTATTAAAATAATTTTTAATTAAGCCCTTAACACATGGTTATCCAACTTTTGCTTAAGTATTTCCTGAGAAGGAGCTTCAGAAAGAATACCTAAGGAAGTCATTTATCTAATAGAGGAAGTTGAGAAATGTTCCTTAGTTCTGAGAAATGTTCCTTAGTTCTGTCAGTGCTTAAGCTTAAAAAGTAGATTATGTTAACTTTATGATTGCAAGAACCGATATCTAGGTTATCTTACCAAGTATGGTATTAACTCTGAATGGTCACTCTCAGGTTTTCTCACTGGGCCTGATAGTTTTTGTTTAGTTCTGTTTTTGTTTGCTGCTTCTTTAAATACACACTCATGATGTTGTTATCTTATTACCATTTTTTGTGATTTACTTCCCATATATTTCTTGGATGTGCCCCTGACTCCCTGACTTTGGACTAATGTAGTGTCCCCTGATTGGTTTTCTTACCTTTAGGCTTGCCGCCTTTAAAGCTGTCTTCTCATCTGTGATTGTAAGAAACTTTCTAAAACATTGATTTTATAATGTCACTCCTGTCTTTCAAATGGTTCGATAGCTTTTTTCTGCCTTCAGAATAAAACACATTTAATCATCTAGACTCCTGAAATCTGGCTACTGCCCAAATCCATAGTTTCATCTTTGTGTAGTACCACTCCTCAGTGTATGGCCTAAAATTGAGCAAATTTATAGTTCTCAAATACCAGCTCTATTCTTACATCTCTGTGCTTTTCTACATACTGTTCCTTTCCCTAGAACACTGCTTTCTTTAACCGATTCCTACTTTATCATTGCTTTTCTGCCATTCCCTGTCTCATCCTAGGCTTAGAACTCCTTGTGCATCTATAGGATCTCTGAATACTTTGGTGATAGCATTTATCTCACTGGGTTGCACTTCTTCATATGCTTGACTCTTCTGACTAACTTATACATTTCTTGAACCCACTTTATCTTTCATCTCTCTATTCCTAGAGTAGTGTTTGACATACACTGGTAAGGTCTTGATACACTTCTGTTTTCCTGCATGCATGTCCAAGGTGCTAACTCTTATACTCCCTCTTCTAGATACTGCTCCTTGGCCCACGGGTCTACATGTGTGTAGCATAGTCCATCCTTAGAACAAGTGGCCCATTCAGGCCTTGAAATTGGGTTGGAGGTATTTGGGCAAGAAATTCCAGAGTTGTAAGTGACTGGAGTGTCATTTAGAAGGAGGAGTGTATGGGTACATTGTCTTATTTCCATGGACTTCTTACCCAGTGGTGAGGGGTGTGGCCTGAGGAGGGCCAGTCTGGAACTTAGGGGTGAGCCCTCTTTTGCCAGTATCTTAATATAGTACTTACCGAGAGAAGTGTGAAAGGATGGTTCATCAAAGATCAGTCTAGTCAGTGAATGGTTTCTCAGTGCTTACTGTGTGACTTATTCTATATGACAAACTATCTGCAAGGTGTCAGGCATATGATGCTAAATAAGTAAGGTATGATCCTTGCTCACTGGTAAGGGGAGACAAGCATGTAAACAAATTGTAGTGTGATGTATGTGCTGTATCCTGTAATTGAGTTCTTGATACAGTGTTGCCACAAAGTGATCTGATGAGTTATATGGAGGAAAGGCTTTTTGGAGGAAGGAGCATTTGAACTAGAACATAAAAGTTAAAAATAAGTAGGAGCAATTGGGTGAATAAGAGTTATAACCAGAAGTAGGAGGAAGGACATTTTAAGCAAAGAAAATAGCATGAAAAGTGGCATTAAGGATGTAGACAACAGTGGTGTAATTAAAGAACTCTAGGTTATTTGGTATGGCCAAAGCAGAGATTTATTTTTCTTGCTCATGGGAAATGAGTTTGAAGAGGTGGGGATTGGGAGATTGTCCTTAAATATCATGTTAAGAAGATTGGAATTTTTTTCTGTAGAGATGTGTATTAGTTCAGGTTCTCTCCAAAGAAGCAGAACAAACAAGGTGTGTGTGTGTGTGTGTGTGTGTGTGTGTGTGTGTGTGTGTGTGTGTGTGTGTGTGGAGAAATAGATGTATTTTAAGGAACTGGCTCATGAGATCATGGAAGTGTGTGTGTGTGTGTGTGTGTGTGTAAATAGATGTATTTTAAGGAACTGGCTCATGAGATCATGGAAGTGTGTGTGTGTGTGTGTGTGTGTGTGTGTGTGTGTAAATAGATGTATTTTAAGGAACTGGCTCATGAGATCATGGAAGTTTGACTAGTCCAAAATTTGATGGGGGTAAGCTGGCATGATAGAGTCAGTGAAGAATAGCATTGAATTCCAAGGCAGTTTGCTAGAAAGAGGTCAGTGTTTGTTCCACTAAGGTCTTCAAATGATTAGATGAGGTCCACTCACATTATGGAGGGTAGTTTGCTTTAAAAAGTCCATTGACTTAAATGTAAATCTTATCCCCAAAATGCCTTCACAGAACCTCCAGAAATTATTCAGTATCTGGGTGCTGTGGTCCAGCCAAACTGACACATAAAATTAACCATCACAGCTAGTGTTCCTTAAACTGGGTCCAGAGATATTCTTGGGAATCTGGGAGTATTTTAGGAATTTTAATTTCTGTGTTTTCATTTTAGTAATTTAAATTCTTTTTCAAGAAGTAGTAGTAACAAAATTCTTTCACATGGGTAATTTACAGTTGAAAAAAAATTTTTTTAATACACTAAGACTAGTTTTTTGAACCACTTTCTCACTAGGTCCATGGATCCTTAGAGGTTTCTATGATCAGATCTGCAGAATTCTTGATAATTTTTTTCTTAAAAGTGTTGTTACTGTACTCCAGCTTGAAAAAGCGTAATACAGGCTATAGAAATCATAAAAGGAATTGAAATATTTAAAAAGTTTCCTGAAAAACTGAGATATGCCACAGTATTAGATTTTCTAATATAGAATAACGCTAATATAAAAGTCACAATTACCAGTCTTCTTTCCCCACTACTACATTGTTAATTATAACCCTGTTAAAATTAGCTATTTATTTATATTAGTACATAATTATTCAGTTGGAGGGCTCTAAAACAGTTTATTTCCTTGGGCCATTTGTAGACCATGCTGCAAATTTTCTTAACTTCTCTCTTAATAATTATTTACCTCCCTTTGTGTCTGTGGGCCTTTCCTGTAACTTGGTTTTTAGTTCATCACATCTTTTTCAATACTACACTTGTTCATATATGTGGCTGTTTTTTTCTTTTCTACTTTACTTTTTATTATATTTCTTCTTTTATTTTTGCCCTTTGTAGTGCTTTTTTAATAGGCATCTATTATTTTGTCTTCAGTTGGTGGTCTTATAATGAAGTTAGCTTGTAATCCTTTGAAGTACTTTTTTAAAAATTTTTTGGTATCATTAATATACAATTACATGAGCAACATTATGATTACTAGACTCCCCCAATTATCACGTCCCCACCACATATCCCATTACAGGCACTGTCCATCAATGTAGTAAGATGTTATAGAATCACTACTTGTCTTCTTTGTGTTATACTGCCTTCCTTTGAAGTACTTTTATGATACACTGAAAAGGACAAATTAAACCAATATCATGGTGATATTATTCTGCTCTCAATAGAATTCACATTCTTAGAGTTATCCTATATGGAGACTTTTTGCTTTAATATTAGAAAAACTGATGATGAAAAAGGGTTTTCTTACTGAATTTTGGAACTTCCTACTTGAGGTAAGTTTCTCTGTACATTTCAGTTCATTAATTAAAAGTTATTGTATTTTGGAAAAATACTTAAGGTTTTTCCTCATCTTGGAGGGCCTTATTTCTTCTCAGAAATAACAATGATAGCTGTTACTGATAATTAATCAAGTGAGCTATTTAAATTACTCTAGGAGGATTTATATACTTCAAATTAAGAGTTCTTACTCTATTGAATTGATAGTATGGGAGTGAAAGCCCTACTAGTTATGTCTGACATTGATCAAGGAAAGCACGTAACTACACATCAATCAGCTCAGTTTGAGATTTGTTGAGTCTCTAAGACTGACTAGATCTGGAGCAGATACTACCCCAGAATGCTCATTAAATTAAAACAAATCTGTGTGACCCTATCGTAAGGTTTAAGGACACTGGGTAAAGGTCCCATCACAGATAAGTGATGCCCATTGGTGCTGGAAACGTATTCATTTAAGTTACTGGCCATGTGGTTGGACCACCATATAAATGAAGATTTTGTTACTTTATGAAGTCACTGATTGCATAATATTAAGTCCTCAGGTCTCCATACCAAAACAGGAATTGATTTCCTTAATACAGTTCTCAAAGTGAGGTCAACAGACTTTGAACAAATAATGTATCAAAGCACATTGTAGAGGTAGCTTTAAGAATTCAGATGTCCTGTATTAAGACAAGCATTAAGGAGATGTACAAAGTTGTAAAAGAATGTCACTCCCCATTAAATTTTTTTGTTTTAGGAAAAAATATTTAACATAAAAGTGGTCTTTAGCTTAACATATGAGTTTGTTCTTAGTGGATTAATAAATTATTTTTTAATCCTTAATTTTAATTTATAATATAGTAAATATAGGTAGATACAACTCACATAAACAGAAGCTTTTTAGAGTCCTCAGTAATTTAAGAATGAGAAGGGTGCTCACACCAAAAAGTTAGAAAACTGCTAGTCTAATATTTGAAGGAGTCAAATACTGAAGACTGGCTCATTCTAATAAGTAAAGTGTAGATCTTCAGTCATTTTGTCCAGCTCAGATAAAACCAAAGTTAAGGGTATGTATTAGGTTTGATTTTTATTTTGTTTGTGTCCATTTGCAATTTTTAAATCAGAGCATTGTTTCTCTTGATTTAACACTTTTTTTAAACCACTTATTTCCCTGATTATACTCAAGACTGAGATGCCTTCTTACTTGGATAACCTTAAATGGTGATAATTATTTTTCATAAAGGACTCATCCTGGTATATGCACATTTGAAGTTAGATATGCAAGTTAATTATTTAAAATGTTTCATCATGACATGGAAATATTACAAAATATACCCCAAATTAAAAAGAAAACCCTGTATATACCTACTTGTCAGTTAGAGTGGCATGATCAAAAACGAGTACATGTTGTGAAGCACCAGCACCAAACAGATGGCCCAGGAAGGTACATAACAGGTGTGCAGTCTGGGCAGAAGAACATGAAGCCATTAAAGCTATCAGTTTTCTTTTTTCTGTAGATACTGATCTATGAATAAATAAAGACATAATCCTTGGTTATACAAGGACCAAATTTAGAATATTAGTGTTGCAGAACTGCTAACTATTCCTTTATTTCTTACCCTAATTTAAAAATTAGCTATACACAGTGGTAGATAACACTACTGTTTATTGTAATTAATGCATCTGGTCATAAGTAGATCATTTATAAATGTGAAATTTCTGGAGGCCCTCTTTTATTGTCATGTTATATTTAACTTCCAGCAGGACGGATTTGAGCTGTATTGCTGTAGGCTATTTGCCTCTAAATAAAGCATTTTTCTCTTTTCATCGTGTGAAAGGAAATGGTCAGTCTGAGATAATGTTGGCGTGGAAATAGCTATATAAGATTAGAAAGGTACTTGTTCACAAATCACATGTGTATAACTCCATAGGTTTTCTGTAATTTTAGAAAAACAGGTCTTTCCAAAGATAAGATTTTTTTTAAAGTATGCCATCTAAAAGAGTTTAATCAAAACTTCATTAACTATGATTCTGTCTATTCTGAATTAATCTTTGGTTAGCATTTTAATTATTAAATGTGAAGGAAAGAGAATATTGAGAATACTTGAGAGACTATAGTTTCCTTTTAGAGAATTTTAGACTCCTACTATACCCAGTTTGTTTAAATTACTATACTGTGACTTCTACTCTATAAAGAAACAAACCTTAAAATACATGCAGGAATAGAGTTTTTTCTGTTTTCACACAGTGCATACTTTCTACAAAGAAATTTTTTATACTGTTTTGTTTATGCATAGTCTCTCACACTTGTCTTATTGAATCTCTATCATTGAATCCTACAAATATATAGCCTCATTAAATGTGTTTCAGTTAAATAATAGTCAGATATAATTACTTAAATTTTTCCCTAGAAGTAAAAAAAATGGACAGGCTTCATGAAACATAATTTTTTTGTGGGTATTTTTTCTCCCTTTAGAAAATGTTTACATGGTTAAAAGGATTAGTTAATACCAAAAGGTTTGTAATGAAAAACAGCAGTCCCCTGCCCTAAGTTACTCACATCTCAGTTCTGTAAAGTAAAACCTTTGAATTTTTTTAACAATTTCTTCTATTATTTAGCCCATATATAGTGATAATATGTCTGCCCTAGTATATGTTGATTTATCCCTTTTAGACATTATCTGTTTTCTTTCTGGATAATAGTAAATGGGATGTTATCTTTTTTATGCCCTATCTTCTTCCCCTGTCCTTCTAATGTAGTTATTCCAAGTTTAGTTAAATCAATAATCACTGTATACAACACTGTATAGTTATATAGTATAACTATAATGTTCTCTGCAGTGCCAGATAGTGTACCATTATCACATTTTTCTTATTAAAAAAATACTCTTTTTCTGAAGTTACTTTTTTTCTTGATTTGCATAATTTTCAGTAAATCTATCTTTGAATATTCAACTATTTTTCATGGAAGTGGGGATAGTACTTTTTGGGCAGTTTCACCAAAGAGTGATCCTTCTCCCATAAGGAGATCACATTCTTGGAGTGAAAGGGCCTGTTTTCCATATTCCTAACATGTGTAAGTATGACCATAACTCAAAGTAGACATGAGTCAAGTGAGAAATCCAGCCCTTATAATTGAAAGTTTCTTGCTTATGCCCAGAGTGCTTAGTAGTTATCCTGGTCTCCAAGTCCAGAAAGTTTATAGATAAACTGTAATGTGATATCCTATAATTCTAAGGAAGTAGGAATTTTATATTTCTGTTTGCACACTCTAAATAGGTATAATGTAGAGTAGGAACTGAAACTGAGGCTGTGAGAACCTAGGTATCTGCCTGTTCTACCAAAGATTTCCACTATTACATTGGATTTCCTAATGAGTCAGCCAGTTTATAAAAATACCCTTAAATCCCATGTAATTATTGCAGAGATTTGTAAACACAAAGCACCAGTTTTATAAAAGGATGTAGAAAACTTTCATTCCCCTATCTTTAAGATCCCTGTTGAATATGAGGTCACTTTTAGTTGTTAAAATACTTTTCTGTGAATTTTTCAAAATACTTTCTCTAGCTTCTCTAAATTGCATTTTTTTCTTTTTCCTAGATTACTAAAATAATTTCATCTGATATCTTAATAATTAAAAACTAAACAGTTCCTTTTTTAATATTCAGAATTGTCTTCATTGTTTCAAGCAGTCCTCAAAAGAATGAAAATAAAAAAACATAAAATTTACAAGTATTTTTTTTACAAAAAAATCTTAAAAGATCAAGCAAACCACAGTTCTATTCTTAAGACTCACCAATTCTTAGAAAAACTTCATTCAAAGAAAGAGACTATGGGCCTTTCTGGTAACTGAATAAGTTTTGAAATATCACAAGGAGGAGTGTTAGACATAAATTTAACAAAAAGCTTTGGGAATTTATTTTTTAAAAATCTAAAGAGCATGGGAAACTTGGTAATAACCTGTCAGGGAGAAAGATTATATGTACATTAGTTGTTAAGGTGAGAGTTTTTTAAAGTGGGAATGAAATCACACATGTTTATTAGAATATTATACATCCATCCCAAAGTAAAAATCCAAATTGTTTATTGTCATTCAATAATGGCTTGCATGTAAATTTGTACAGTTTTTATAGTTTATACACATGTTCAGTAGTAACACTGAAATATTTCTTAAGTATTTGTTTTCAGAATTAAATACCTAGATTTATAATAAAAACTACTGTAATAAACAAGAGGTGGGGAGAAAGAAATGAATTTTCATTAGTTTGATTACTTATTGTGAAGACAGAATTAGGGATATGCTCCAAAAACATAGTGAAAACAATGATTTGTTGTGCACATGGATTTTATAGATAAAACACTGCTGAAACTTTTCTGCCTGTCTTTTCTTTGTTTTCCTGAATAATCCTATAAGGGAAAAGCTGAGAAAGAGAAAGGGAAAAAAGTGGTAAAAGCCTATACAAGTTACTACTTTGGACTTTAATTTTCTGATTTATAGTGAAACTAGATAATCTCTAAAGTATTTTTTAGGTTTAAATGTTACCAACATATGAATAGGAGACAGTTGTAGATGAGAGGTATATAAGGGGATTCAAATATAGAGCAAGGAAAATAGAAACAAAGAGATGGAAGAAGACTAGAGAGGAAAAGATTTACGGAGTGCCTAGGATGGATTGCAGATGAAATTTACATAACTATCTAATATTTTTGTTACTGGAGTTGTTCCTACTCTCTTCTCCCAAATACAGAAGTACTTTTCTCCACAATGATAGCTTGACTAAACTAAGCTTTCATACATTAATATAGCCACAGTAAGTACTCAATAAACATTTGTTTAATTTACTGATTTAAAGTATACCAGAGTTAATTATATAAAACAAGTTTCCCTTCAGCTCTCTTTTGAGTTTTTAACCATGACTTCGTGACCATGCTGCTGTTTGTCTGTCTGCCATCACACATGATCTGACATCTGTGATGTAGTTCCCTTGTCTTTGTGACTAATTCAGATTCATGCTTTTACCTAGTTGACCTACTTTTACAGTTATAATCTCTTTTGCCTTGGGCTATTCATTATTTCCCTTGCACTAGGCGTAAATCTGTCAGGGGTCAGATTGGCTTGCCATCTTCCTACTATTCTCCCTTATTTGGTAGATCTCAAATTGTATTTAGGACTCTGTTTTCAACTGATTTTGGAGACATACACATTGGTAGGAAGTATCTGTTCCAGGCTGCCAAGTGAGTTACTAGCTTGGAGAATGTCATCTCATAACTCTTACTAGAAAGCAACAATTTTTAAAATACTATGCTTAGTCTCATATCACTTTTTCTTATCTATTCATATAACATTTGTGTTAGATTATATGGTAATTTTACAGAGATCAAAATGTGAATATGATATGGTCTCTGCTCTCAAGAAGCTTAGTCTAGTGATAACATGACAGGCATAATGGCAGTTATTAGAAAACCTGTGGTAGAATTATATACCAAAAAAAGGGGGTAGTTGTTATACTGTGGGTTTGAGCTGATGGAGTAAATAGTCTAGGATTATGAAAATGATTCAGTACTAGAAGATGTAACATTAATTTACTACATTAACATGTCAAAGGAGAAGGATCAAGTGGGTACAGTTGTAGGAAAAATTGGATAAAATTCAGCACCTATACAGATAATTGAATAGGAATAGGAGGGAACTTAACTTGAAGGAGAGTATCCATTAGGAAATTATAGCATTAGTGGAGAAACATTAGTGGAGAAATATCCCATTAAATTTAAGAACAAGATAGGGTAGCTCCTATCTCCATTATTATTTGTTAATATAATAAGTAGAGAAATAGAAATGACATGTAAGATTGCAAAGGAGGAACTAAACTGATATTTGATGATGATAAGATTTTTTTACCTGGAAAACCTAGAAAAATGAACTAAGTAAACTAAAATTTGAAAGGTGGTTAATCAGAAGTGCAATACACAAAAACTACAGTTTTCCTGTGATACACTGGCAATGATAAAGTAGACAATGAAATAGAAATCATTCATTTCACAAAAACCCAAGTTAAAAAAATTTTTATTTAAATGTGCAACACTTGTGGGGGAAATTTTTACATTTTACTAATGCAAATGTCAGTCTTTATCAAATTAATACTAGTGAAATCCTATTAAATCTCAATGATGTTTTTCATAGAACCTTATAAATGTCTAAAATTCATAGAAAAGAGTGATGTATAGGACCAGTCAGGACAAGTTAGAAAACAAAAACATAAAAGAGGATCTTTCACTAAAAGAATTAAGATAATAATAAAGCTATGGTAATATTAAAAAGGTTTTAATGACACAGAAATAAACATATGGGTTAATGGGACAGAATAGACTACAAAAGTAGACCCACACTTACATAATGGGCATCTAGTATACCATAGAGATCAGTGGGAAATGATAAGCTCCTTAGTAATTGTTGGGATAATTGATGATCAGTATGGGAAGACTATAAATTATATTCAGGGAACCTCAAGGAATATGAAAGGACAACCTATTAAAGTTTAGCAAGATTTCTAAAGATAAGAGTGATGCACAAAAATTGATAGCATTCATATATGAATAATAGCCTATTAACATATAATTTGAAAATACTACATTCACTCTAACAGCAAATACTAGAAGGCATTTAAGCATCTAATAAAAGACCATCATAAAGAATATTATAAAGTGGCTTTGAAAAAAAGCCCAGTGATGGATATGGCCGCAAAAGCAAAATTCATCAAACGAGATTGCATCAAACTAAAAACTTCACCCCACCACAAAGGAAATAATCTACAAAATGAAAAGATAACCTATGGCAGTTATCAAAGTAATTATAGTAATAGACTATGATCAGTTGAGTACTATTTGTACCCATGAATACATACAGATATAAATAAATTAAAGATCAGATATTGACATACTTTCAAAGTTTGTTCCCACAAAATACTGAATACAAAAGAAAAAGAGTAACTCTCTTAGAGAAAACTGGCAGATACCAGTTTAATCAAGTGACAAGGGAATGTCAACAAAAATGGGAGAAATCAAAATCATGTACCACCTCTTAGCATGCATTAAGAACACAAGATCTCTTATCTGTTTTTCTTGTCAATGATGTATAACCTGAACTTGAGTCAGACACAGACTAATCTGACAAATTCAATGGGAGAATGTTCTGTGAAATAACTGGCTTGTAACCTTTTTTTTTGGAGGGGGGTATCATTAATGTAAAATTACATGAGCAACATTATGGTTACTAGACTCCCCCCATTATCAAGTCCCCACCAGGTACCCCATTACAGTCACTGTCCATCACCTTAGTAAGATGCTATAGAATCACCACTTGTCTTCTCTGTGTTGTACTGCTTTCCCCGTGCTTCCCCTCCCCCACATCATGTGTGCTGCATTATGTGGAGAGAAAATGAGAATGAAGGGTAGCATCTTACTGTTTCAGATTTGTTTTGTAGGTTTTAGAACTATCAGGTATATTTATATTACTTAGAAGCACAGAATACATGTCAAAGTAATCATTTGTCCTTTTTTGGATTCTCTGTTAATGCAGCTGAATGCAGAAATTTTAAAAAATGTATTATATGATCATTTTTTGTCATCTATAGGCTGATAGGTGTATGTCAATATAATTGTAGCTTAAAGCATTTAAAAATGTTTCTGAATTTCTTTAAATTCTTGTTTTAGTGATCCTAAATTGGAGAGTCAGAGAGTCAGTAAAAAAGTCAACAATGATGCCTCACTTACAATTCATAATCTATCCATTTTGGTGAGACAGATAAAATTTTATTACCAGGTACGTGGTCCCTTTTTTCAACTGTTAATTTCATAACTGCTTCATATTCATATTTTTGTGATATTTAGCATCAATCACCTAATATATATTAAATTCTTATTATGTACCAGATCTGGTCTTTTTGCTGGAGAGAGCAGGAATAATATAGTTTATTTCTTATGCAATATTAAAAATACAAGCAAGCACTTCATAGTTATCTAATTTCACAAATAATTGATAAATTTTCAAAACCAGTTCCCAGTTTCCTGAGAATTCACATAGTGTAACACTTTGTAGCTTACTTGAATTTGCCTTTGAAAAATGTACTTTCTGTCATCCTTTTTAAAACTTAAGTTAGTTGCATATTTCAGAGTTTAAATATGAGCATTTGTAAGGCTATCAATATGCCTCTTAGAATTGCTATAGCTGCATCACACATTTTGATGTTATATTTTTTGAAGTGTTTATGCATTTTCTAATGTTTGTTATGATTTCTTATTTTACTTACTGTTATTTGGAAATATGCTTTTAGATTCCAAAAATTTGGTATTTTTCAAGCAGTCTTTTTTGGTTTTCAGTTTTGTCAAAGAATATAGTTTGTATGGTACTGATTTTTTGACATTTGTGAATAATTATTTGCCCTGACCTAGTATTTCATCAGTTTTCATTATTGTTTGACATATGCTTGAGAAAGATGTGTACTCACCAATTGTTTGGGTGAGTCAGAGCAAGTTTGTTTGTTAAATATATTATTCAGTCTTTTGCAGCCTGACTAATTTTGTCCCTTGATCTATTACTTAGTGAGAAAGATGACTTGAAATCTCCCATTTTGATAAGTTTTGTCAAATTTTCATTTATACATTTTAAAGCTATGTTATTGGGTACATGAATTTAAAATTGTTTAATTAATCTGCACAATTATACATTTATCAGTTGTTCAGAGATAACTTAAAATGAATACTTGGAAGTAAATTAAAAGGTAGACCTTCCCCCCCACCAGTCTTCATCATAGTAACTTGCTACTTTTGTTTCACTTCCTACTCTTCCCAACAAAAGTCATACACATAATAAGTCATGGAGCTGATTTAAGCCTAGGCATTCTGGTTCTGCTTTACCAGAGTACTCTTTACTAATTCATTCAATTTCATTGCACTAGGGTACATTGTTAGATACAGAGAGGTAAGTTTGAATTTAGCAATTTGCAACAGCAATTTGCATCATCCAAATATAATCGAACTTCATAGTGTAAAGGTCAGCTGTATTAACACATGATGTCATTGCTGGTTCCCTGTGCGGTGAAAGGATACATGAGATTGCTTTCATCTTTGTGGGGAGACTGAGCTAGCATGAGAGTATGGGGTAACAGTAGGCAGGAAGTGGGGAGCCAGCTGAGGAAGAGGGTGGAGGAAAGAGAGTGGACCGTATTGAAGATTCCTAACCACTTTGGACAGTTTCCTCATGAAAGTGTAACAACATAGAAAAATACATAGTAAATCACTTGCAAAATTGCCTTGGAAATGTAAGCTGATATTTTCTAGCTGACTCATCAGTTTTGACTGTTAACCCCAAAATAAGTGGTGTGAATAAGAATTATCTTTTATCTTGGAAGTTGAGATAAAGCTTTTCTTCTGGTAATTCTGGATCTGTTAAAAGTTAAAGCCTCTATGAGAATGAATTTGACTGTTCTTTGTTCAGGCTGAGACTATCTCCACTAAATGGGATATAGACAAAGCACTGATTACTTTTTTATACGTATCTCTTCTTTATGATTTCTTTTAAATATCTACAGTGATAGTCCTGATAATTTTGCTTCCAGGCAATGAAGGTAAAAATTAGAATGAATTAGAAATATATTCCTGTAAGTCCATTTAGCTGCTGCAGACTTAGCTATAGCACATTCCCTCTTGACATAAATTGCTTTTAACTGGAAAATTCATTTATTAAATAGCAAATTCACTATAAATCTTTAGAGTAAGTGATTTTAGCAATTTTTAATACTCTTAATATTCCTAATTATACTTACCTAAATGATGCACGTTCTGAGTATATTTTTCTTTAAATGTATGTATATTTTTGGTGATAGTTTTTTTAAAGAGCTAGTATATATAATGCTGGAGAAAATTTTTTGAAACTTTCTAATACTTATCTATGAATAATTATAGATTAAAGATTAATTCTAATTAGCCACTGGTGTCTTGCCACACACTGGCTATAGGAAAATGCTTTAGTGGATCTAGAATTACACATCTTTCAAAAAACAACACAAATTAACTTTTCATGGTTATTATGCTTCCTCATCATAGTATTAAGAACGATTTGGAAAGAATTGAATACTTTCAAAAACTCATTCCTCAGTAACTAGTTATGTCTGATGATGTATTAGAAGCTAGATTGTAAAGACACTTACAGTTATTTCTGTAATCTTGCAAAGAATCAGTGTCATCTGTAGCCTAATTCATCCCAGATCCTTTGTAGCAAATCATTGTAATGGTTGTAATGACAGACACCATGTGTTCCTTTATTTCCTCAAAGGAAAGGTAGCATAAACAGAAGGTACATACTTGATGTATTTCCTAAAATGAGTAATTTGAAATTATTCAGTTCATTCTGAATCATCCTGTACCATCAAATTGTGCATATATTCTTGTCTAAAAATTTGACAGAAGTCAAAAAAAGTAAAACTTCTCTTGTAGATAGAAAAAAATGATTCACTGAGGAAGAGCACACTTGCAGGAAATGATCATAAGATAGTTTCAGATAAAGTAGCTTTCTTAATTTTATCTATTTATTTATTTATTTTACCTTTCTTAATTTTAATATCAGTTGACATTTTTAGTTCCCTCAGAGAGAAGTAACAAAAAAAAAAGAGAGTACACATGATTGAACTTTTATTGAAGAATGTTATTTAATTATATAACACTTAAAACTTAGATTTCCAAATTATAAATATTAGACCACTTCTACTTGGACACTTTTGTTTTGTGGGCAATTGATATATAATTACTGTAGTCTATCTGATATTATAATTTTAGTTATTTAATTCATTAACTTAAAGGTACAGAAGACTTAAGACCTTGGATATCTTTTTTCACATTTATTTTTTTTAAGCTTCTAAATTGCAGTATAGCATACCTACAGAGAAGTGCACAAAAGTTAAGTCATGGCTTACTGAGTCATTACCTAATCAGTATTACCCATATAACAACCTTTGGGTATCTTTTTTTACAGGAGACTTTGCAGCAGTTGATCATGATGTCATTGCCAAATGTCTTAGTCATTGGCAGAAATCCCTTTTCTGGTAAGTAATAGAATTGGTATAATGTGATAATAGAGCCTTCTCTTTATGCAATACTGTAATGCTTACCAAGATCTTGCTTATTTACATTAGCACACTAGGTCTTTTATGACTTTATAGGGAAAGTTGGAGGTGATAATCTGTTTTATAGAGAGAAAATAAACCCAAAATATTTGTAAGTTGTATATGGGATCAGATACACATTATACATTAAGTCCAGAGTTTTTTTTACTACCAAATTGATACTTTTTTGTGATGATTTTTAGTGTCTCATTATAAACAAAAAATAGAAGATAATGTAGTTACAACCTTAGAAAAGTGATTTTGAAGTAATTTCTAGGTTGCTATGTGTATATATACTATCTACCATTGCCAAATTTGTCTGAATCTAATGTTTTACTGACTGACAGGTTGTAATTTATATTAAACTACTTCTGCATGGAAAGCTAAGAAGCAGTTTCTTGGATCATTTAATTTACTTTTCTGAAACTTTTCTGCTCTTTACCAGATTTTAAATGTTACATGTTCAGAGTTTTAATTTTGAACAGTTGGGGAAATTAGCAGCAACCACAGAGTTTCAACAAAGGACTTACTCTTCCTACGAGCTACATGTAACCCAAATCAAGTATATTTTCCCCAAACCCCACCCCCAACCTCAGTCAAACAAACAAAACTAAACCAGAAGAAATTTTTAAAAATGAAAAAAATATTTATTTGGGGAAGGGTAATTAGTATGTTCAGTGTGGCTAAGAAGGTAGGTTGTTTCATTTAAAAAGATTTTGACTTTATCTTGATCTTTTATAGAGGAATGTTGTTTAATTATTGACCTGTGGTAAAATTTTGGGCCAAAGAAGTTACTTATTTTGTCAGCTGAATGTTCTAAGAAAAATCTGATATGAATGCTGTTGGACAGTGAATGAACTCTCTAGTTCTATTACAGATCATTAACTTTTTCCAGCATTATTTATTTTACCAGTGTCATTGTAACTCACTGCATTTGAGGTTTTGGTCCTCATGAATCTGCACAGTGGAAAGCCATGTAAATTTTATAGATAGATAACTCTGTATATAAGATGTGTTTTAGAAAGAAAACACTAGTAGGCCTAAAAGAAGCCAAACCTGTTAGGAACCATTTTGGCTTTGTGATGTGTCCCTATATAAGCAGCTCTTCATTTGGTATGCTCGTGTGGTATAATTTATGGAGAAGTAGTAGATTTATAGTGACCATACTTTTTTGCACAGAGCCTGGCATTCTATTTTATCTGTACTGCAGCCCTTTAAAAAACTGAGATCCTTGCCCATGTCTTCTGCTATTACTTCATTGTGCACATTCAGAGCCTCTATTTAAAATTCTTCACTATACTTTCAGACCTAATCCTTTGGTCAAATTATGACTCTTACTTCTAGAAGTGATTCTGCCAATACTAAGAAAGAGTGTTGAAGTAAAGTACTTAGTAATTGTTTTTATTTCAGAACAAGGCACAGAAGAAGTTAAAAAGTTGCTTTTACTTTTACTGGGTTGTACAGTTCAGGTAAGTTAAAATATTTCTTCGTATTTTCATTTTAATAACTTCCTTATATGTTTTTTCAGGCTCTGGTTTCTAAAAGACTTACAGATAGGCTATTGATTTCCAGTCTGTTAGAAAGTTTTAAATAGCTGTATAACCTCCCAAGGAGAATTTGGAGAAAAACATTTGTTTTGTTATCTAATTTCAAACTTTATATTATCAGATAGTCATAGTGTTTAAAATCTTTGTTTTTTTTAATCCTGAGGCTTCTAATGGCCCCAAGGTTTTCAAATTTCCGTAGAAGTACCCTTAAAAACCTCCCCCAAAACATAATCTTTATGATTTAAACAGATGCATTTGTATTATAGAAAGAAAGCAGAATTAACAATTAAAAAGAGTCAGAATTATGAAAACTAATTTAGGAGTCTGAGTTGTAATTATATTGCCCTTTGGTCAATGATTATAATAATAGAAACTGTGATTTATTGAATACCTACTTTGTGTCAGATATACCTTACATAGGTTTTCTCATATTTTTCAGATAAGGAGACTGATATTTAGATAGGGTGATATTTAAGTTATCAAAATTAAGTCACTTGTGAGAGTCAAGAAGTGTTCTCTCAGCAGTTACAGTGGAACTGCACGTGCATGTGTCACTCGGGCTGTCCCAGACAAACCAAGGAGCCGCTTTAGGTTTAAATTCTGTTGCTGGCAGGCCGAAGAGTTGAGATTCACTTCTGGTCTGACTTCAAAACCTGTTATACCATGTTGATTTTCCTTTAATTTGCCATTATTTGGATGAGTGATTACAGTGTTACTTTAAACTATCTTAGTTCTTTGTGGAATAAAGTTATTTGTAAACAAATAAATAATGTGGCCACTAATGATTTTTTATTACATATGCCAGAAGTTATATATTCAGGAATATTGACTTTTAGAGCTGAGTGCAGAATTACGCATTTTTATGTTATTAATGCTTAATGATATGTAATGTATAGGTGTTTACTTTATAATTGATTAAATATGAAGTTGAATATAGTATTGATACTCATTGCTCTTCTAATTTGACCACCAACTGTTGAGTTATAAACACCGCGTTAATTATTTACATCCTTTCTGTACTCTATTTGCTTTAAAAATACTCTTGTTGATGAATGTTATGTAAATTTAGGTAACACAGTGACAGCATAAATTTGGTTGTTATTTCTGGTTACTATGTGGTTGTTATTGCTGGTTAGTAAAATGAACAGTGAATAAAGAAGAACCAAGGACTTTTTTATGAATGAACATTTTAGGGAATGCTTCAATATTAAGGGAACCAATGTTATTACCATCTCTAAGAGTAACAAAGAAAGATTATGATATCTTAACTGCTTCCCCCTTCCCTACCATTTTCTATAACTCACATAATAGTGTCCCAGATGCTGGAAAATGAAAAGGATGGCATGAAAATAACATTCTTTTTCTAATAAGCTAAAGCTTTAGGTAAGTTAACCTATGTAAACCAGAAGTGTCTTCTCGTTTCTTCTAGACTTAAGAAAATATTCCTTCTGTGTTCCAATATATTGTATACCAATATATCGGTGATTTCCTAAGGAAATTTACAAATAATTTTTGACATTTGAATGACTATTGATACATAAGTTTTAAAACAACTTCCTTCATTTTACTTTACTATTGAAATAAAGCACCTCTATGTAATGGGCAAATTTTTCTTAAAACTACTTAATAGCCATTCTAGAAATCATCAATTATAATGTCAGATATATACATTCCTTTTTATTAATGCACAGAACTACATGTGCATAGACTTACTCTTGTAAGGAGCCCACTTTCTAAAATAGTTTACATTAGTGTCAGCATGTAATTAAAACAAGAAGATTTTCTAGTGATGTTAAAGTATTCTTATTTTTTTCTATTCATTTGTTAGCTGGTTATGATTACCTGTACTTTATACTCACTTAGCTGGGAACGGCTTCTTAGGTAGTTGTTATTTCAATTGGTCATTGGAGAAAGGAAGAAGAATATTTGGGTATATTAAGGTTTAAGAGAAGGCACAGAGTGGGAAAATTGTGTAAAAGAATAAATATATAAATATGCATTGGTGTGATGTAAATAAAGTAACCAAGAAAATAAAGGCAATTTTAAGATGTTTCGAGAGAGCAGGGCAGTGTGAAGGTAGGTTTTAAGGTTGACAGAAGGAGTTCATTAGGTTTATAATTTTTTTCCTAAACTTGAGAATAGTTTAAAGAGCCACTAAATGAAATGTATCTGCCACGTGAAAGTGTGACTCTTGGAAAGTATGAGTGGAGTCAGTGAAGAGTAATTTGTAGCACTATGTTTGGAAGATGTCTAGGACCCGAAGTAGCAAACGCATTTGAAAATAAAGAAAGAATAAATACAGGGAAGTTCATTTTTCATAGTAAAGATAGATTTTACCAGTTGTAAAAAACAAAGCAAAGACTCAAGGACACCATCATTCTAATCTTAACCTGTGTCAGCATCATTCAGAGTTTTTATAGAAATGAGGAGGTGGCAGGGTTGTCAGACCTTCGTCTTTGATGTGAAATGATGTAAACCAGTCATAGTATATATCTTATGTATTTGTAGTCATGTCAGAAATTTTTTTTTCACTTGAAAGCCCTTGAGCCCCATCTGTTGTGCCAAAAAGTCAGATCTACCAAGAAGGAAGGAAGGATCCAGTTTTGAAAAAAATACTGTATTTTTATCATTCTGTATTTTTTAAACTGTTAATGATTTGGTTCTGTTTTTCCCAAATGTACACTATGTACCAGATGCTGTAGTTAAGAACAGGGACAGGGATTTTTTTTTTAATACAAATCTCAGGGAGTTTAAATTTTAGAGACAGACCAAACAATAAACAGTACATGGTAATAATTACCATAATGCAAGATATATTGGTACACAGAGGGAATATTTTCTTAAGTCTGCTTGTAGTGTAAGGGAATGGCTCTCTCAGGAGGTAATATTTGAAGTGAGAGCAAAGATATTGAGATAAACAACTTGTTAGGGATCATCAAGTATGGTTGGAATGAAACATGCATTGGGGAGAATGGCAAGAGATTAGAGGGGTGACAGGGGTTGGGTCACAAAGGACTGGATTTGCCATATTAAAATAGAGTTTGTATTTCATCCTATAGATATTTGGGAGCTACTAATGCTAAGGACATTAAATGTGTGACAACAAAATATATTGCTAGCCTTCAGCTCTAACTATATGAACAATTAAAATAAATCTTTGTTGATACTGAAAACCAAAATGTATTTTAGGACCAGAAACTATTTAGAAAACCAATCAGTTGACAAGTATTAATTACTTGTGTTCTAGACTTAAGTAATGTTTCTAGAACATAATCTCTATTATGGAAAATCAGTTCATCTAATAGTTGAATAGGTTAAAGTTCTAATATTTAGTATAATGTATAAATGGCATAAATGTTTTTTCACATTAAGATCTGCTTTATCTATTATACTTGTGATTTGTAAGTAGAAATAGTAAGTTTAAAGTTTGCTGATTTGATACTATAGTCCAAGAATTCAGTGGGCTCTGGGTTTTTCTTTTGAAGAAAAAATGATGAAATTCTTAAGGGGAAGCAGCATTCAAAAACAGTAACATTAGCCACTATCCAAATATCTTAACTCACAGAATAAATTATAATTAAGACTTTTATATATAAATACATATATATGTAAGCTATAGGAATAACTTTGAATATGAAGTAAACTGTTCAAGACCAGTGCTTGGGTATTTTCATTATTGGTGGGCTAAACCAGTCAATTCCCTCCAGAACCTTTTTTAGTGGGTAACACAAGTTTCCTGAACCACTTCTGAGCATCAGCTAGAATTTTCAGAGATGTATGGCCCTGCATCCCCACTATGTGGTAGTTGAGAGATTCCCACACAAATTCATCCCACACAAAAGGAAGAATTTTGCAGTGTATGTTGTTTGGAGATTTCTCTTCTGAGACCAAGTCTCGGAATTCACCCCTTTTCAACAGAACTTAGGTTTTATATCAGCAAATAACCTCTGGCTATTCAGTATCCAAAAATATTTATTTTGGACTTTGGCCAGGTTCCATTAGTGCTTGAAAGTAAGTGAGTGTCAAATGTGGTTGAAATTAAAATTTTGGCCTTAATGTGTGCCCTCACAAGCAATTCTAACATTAGTATTTGATTCCAAAAACCAGTTTCGAACTTGGTCAGCTTGAGGGCTACAGTCTATTGTTTTCCTATCAGTTTTCTGTAAAGCATGTTAAAAATTAGCATTTTGAAACATTAAGTATTGTATACATTTTGGGGAGATAAAACAATCTGTAACTTCTAGCTGAGGCATTTCTTTTTCAAAAATATGTGAAAATAACAAATGTAGCTTAATTTAAAGAGGTAATTTATTTGCTGATATTTTTTAAATTTTTATTATTTTTTTAGTCATGGAAAAATATACATAACAAAATTACCATTTTAACCAATATTTACAGTTCACTAGCACTATGTACATTCACAGTGTCATGCAACCATCATCACTATCCATCAACAGAACTTTCTCTTCTTCCAAAACTGAAATTCTATGCCTACTGAATAGTAACTCCCCATCTCTTTTGCTCCCAGCCTTTAACAGCCACCATTCCACTTTCTGTCTCTGAATTTGACTGCTCTAGGACCTCACATAAGTGGGGTCCTTTTGTAAATGGACACTTAGTATAATCTCTTTAAGATTCACTCAATTTGTGAAATATGTCATAATTTCCTTTTCAAGAGTAAATAGTATTCCATTGTGCATATATACCACATTTTGTTTCTCTGTTCATCCATTGATGGACACTGGGTTGCTTCTATTTTTTGGCTACTGTGAATAACGCTGCTATGAACACGGGTGCACAAATAGCACAAGCTCCTGCTTTCTGTTCTTTTGCTATGTATTCAGAAGGGGAACTGCTATATCATATGGTAGTTCTGTTTGTAATTTTTTTTAGCAACTGCTACTGTTTTCCATAGTATCTGTACCATTTCACATTCGAACCAATACACAAGGGTTCCAACTTCTCCACATCCTCTCCAACATTTATTATTTTCTGGATTTTTTTTTTGTAATAGCCATCTTTTAAGGAGAGAATTTTAGTTTCTGTATATTTCTTTTATTGTGGCTTATTTTTGGTGTTACTTAGGTAGAACTATGATCTGTTTAGTGATTGGTGGTTTTATTATTGAAAGCACTATAATGTATTCCTTGCTTTATAATTTTCAGTATCTTGTTTTGGGTATTCCTTCCTCTATTTTAGTGTAATTTTTCCACATAGGCCTGTCTTCTTCCTTTAAGAAATGAAAGCAGCATTCAAAAACAGTAACACTAGCCACTATCCAAATATCTTACCTCACAGAATAAATTATAATTAAGACTTTTATATTTAAATACATATATATGTAAGCTGTAGGAATAACTTTGAATATGAAGAAAACTGTTCAAGACCAGTGCTTGGGTATTTTCATTATTGGTGGGCTAAACCAGTCAATTCCCTCCAGAACCTTTTTTAGTGGGTAACACAAGTTTCCTGAACCACTTCTGAGCATCAGCTAGAATTTTCAGAGATGTATGGCCCTGCATCTCTGAAAGTACCAAGTGAATATGAGGAATCTGAGGAATAATGTATTAAGAACTTAAACTTTCTGCTGGAAGAAAGTCAATTTTAGGATTAATGCAATTCTCCTTCCCGCACCTTGCCACCCAAATAACTTTTCTGTTCTTTTCCTGTATTCCAGTGTCCATATCATATTCTTGGAATATCATGGTATTTTGCAGGCTTAGGAATCCATTACTGTAATAGAGTTAGAAGTAACTTTAGTGCTCATAACCCTTGAAGAGCTTTATATACAGACAAAATAGAGCTTACTTTTAAGTGGAAAAGATTTGCTGATGATTATTCAGTCTTCACCAGAGTCTTTATAGCTGTAAGTGAAACTACTTTTATGTCTTTTTTTAACACCAGACTTTTTTATGCTCTTGAGCTAGGCTTGTTTGTACAATAGCCACTGAACATGTAGCTATTTAAATTAAAATTAACTACAGTCAAATAAAATTAAAATTCAGTTTCTCAGAAATGTAGTACTAGCTACATTTTAAAACTCAGTAGCCACATGTAGCTAGTAATTACAGTATGTGACAACACTGGTATAAAACGTGGTCTGATGATTTAACTTCAAAGTTTGAATCTTCTCTCATTCTCTTTTCCATCTTTTAATAGTCTTTCTTTTTTCTATCTTTCAAGATCCTATAAACTTCATTCTGTATTCTTTAAGAAAACCTATTTATAAAGCATTTTCAGAATTCTTAATGATTTGTGTTGGTACTGTGTTAGAGGTTGAGCTCCTAAAGATAGTTTAAGTAAAGAAACAATGGCTATGGGGCTTAGAAAAGGGAAGTTATATGTGTTCAGTTTAAACTGAACTCAAAGATATGACAATTGAATTGGAGGACCCTTCAATGATTCAGTCTTAACCATGCCATTTTATATGCTCATTGGCTCAGAAACTATGCATAGGTCAACATTTTTGGAAGCATTAAATTTAAAAATTGGGGTTATCATACCTAAAAAGTTAGTTTTTCTGTATGCTACAAATGTACTATCAGAAAGTCATTTCTTAATTATTTTCATTAGGCCTGTCAAATATTATTTACTGGACAAAAAAAATTCTTGTTTTAAAAATCCGTGATTTTCATCCCATTTCCCCCAAACTTCTGACTTTCTAGCCACAGCTGGGAAATGTACATTCCTAGTAACATAATTTTAAATATTATTATATCATCCTAATAATTGTGTTTCTACAACATAGATATAGAACTTTTTGCACTGATGGGAGGGAATGTGTTTGATTAAGCTGAATTGTATGGCAATAGAAACAGAATGTTACAATTTGATGTAATGTGTAGAGTATAAATCAGAACCTTGCTAAATATCTTGATCAGAGAGCCAGTTTTTCTTTTTTGAGTATATTGTCTTCACTAGTAGTTCAGAAATTGGCTCAGGAGATGCAGCTAAGCTAGACAAGGCAATGCTGTCTACTTTGTATGCACTTCTCATTTGGTAACTGCAAGAATACAGTTATACTAGCAGTTGGATTGCAGTGGAAGAGATGTGGACAGAAGGCAGAGATTAAGATGCATGTTAAATGTTTATTCAATACTGACTGGAAAAAAGGGATTACATTTGCATTGTAATATTTTTAATTGATTTAAAGCTCTCTAAAAGTTACACAATAAAGAATGCTGCCTTTATTCTGCATGATATATGTGGACTTATATATGCATTCTTAAATTTTGCCCCTGGTAACTTTATGTAATGGTAGAAACAAATTAAACATTTCTTGTATTACCTTATAAATGTTGAACTGGGCCTCAGAAGTAGGTCTTTTATTAAGATTGATAGGATGAAGATGTGAGAATGAATTGTAAGCTTAAAATAAAAATTGCTTAAATTTTTTTTCCAAGAAGAAAGCATGTGTTGTTTGATGATAGCCAAAGACTGAGCATTTTGGCTGTATTCCGAATTCTGCCAGTGACTCACTGTGTTTTTTGGCAGTAACCCACCCTCCCTGAAATAAGTTCTTGATTCTTTACTTCTGTTTGTAACGTTAGCATAATAATAATACTGTATTGACCTCAGATAGGTTGTGTAATGGTTTCCCACTTTAGTACTTTGCAGCATAAAAATAGTATGGATTTTTCAGTACCTTGCTTTTTAAATAAATATTTCTGAATTCTTTTTATTAGGTATGTATATTAAAGACCATTTAAATACAAAGTAAAACAAACCCCCATTGTACTGTTCAAACATAGCCAGGCTTTTTGACCTGATGAGTTTTAGTTAAAGCTTATTAAGGACTTCATCTGTTAAATGTGAATGATGGTTTTATTCATTTCTTTTAGTGTCAGAAAAAAGAAGAATTTACTGGAAGAATTCAAGGCTTAAATTTTGACACAAAAGCAGCAGTTGCTGCACATATTCAAGAGGTAATATAACCTGTGTACAATTTTTATGTACTTTTTATAAAGCCTGTGGTGTATTTGAATATGTCCCAAAATACTCAAAGAATAAACATGAACACATGAAGGTCAAATCCTGATGAACTCTGCTTTTAGGCATATTGTTTTCTTCTTGTCAGAAATAGTTTCTTAAATGAATTATCTTATATATGTCACAGTGCTTAACTACAGATGTACTGTGGTAGGGACATAGGCACAAAGTGTTAATTTGATGAAGTATATGTCTTTGTTAGCACAGAGCAAGTAGTGTAGTAAATGGAAGCAGCAGAAAGTGGATCACTTCCTGTAATTCAAAACTAAAGTGAGGTAAGGTAAGATAACCTTAGTATTATGTTCTTCCAGTGATTTTCTTTTGAATGAATATTCAGCATAATTTTTTTGAAGATATTACTAGAATAATAAATTCCTTAGTGATTTTACTATCCATATAAAACTTCAATCTAGGACATACTGTGCAATGTCAAATAATTAAAGTTAAGGTAATTCATTTGTTAAGATGGATTTTAAAAGCTGCCATTTCTGCCTCTATTGAGTGATAGGCTTTTAATCATGCATGCTTAACAAGACTTTAGAACTAGAGCATATGAGATTTTCCATGTTAAGTAGAAAAAGAACTGAAAAGGGAGGGGAGCAGATTTTTAAATGGTGAAAATAAATGGTAGTGTTTAAAAATATTATCTAAATGACTTTGTATTCCATCTATCATCTTTTCTCATAGTTAACATTCACAGAGCCCAGCTTTTTGTCTGTAATATTGTTGTCACCAGTAAGCATATTAGTACTCTATAAAATACAGTTTTATTGGTATTGGTTTATGTATGTGTGAATATATATATGCACATACATATATGTTTGTTTTTGCTAGCTTTGTGGTTTGTATTTTATTTTGAATAAATGCTAAATATTGCAAGTTATGAAATTTGCCACCATTCTTGAAAGTGTTCTTCTTTCTGTTTATTATAAAAGTTTAAGGAAAATATTAGAATCATGGTGAGAAATGAAAAATAAGAAATAATTATTTTACTTATATAGCTTCTCCATTCTTAAAAATCTTTTTCATATTTTAATATATAAGTATGAATTTTATACAAACATGAATACATAAATATGAATATTATGTGTCTCAACAAATACTGTACTAAAATGAAACCAGTTTTTAAGTATTAGCCATTTTTTAATTGTTTAATTGGTTTGCTTTCCTAAAGGTAATCAATAATCAAGAGAATGTGTTTGATCTTCGGTGGATGGAAGAGACTGATATGTCTCAGGAGGAACTAGAACCACTCTTGAAAAATATGGCATTGCATCTGAAAAGACTTATAGATGAAAGAGATGAACATTCAGAGGTTTGTGGGGTTCTTTCAGTATATTATAAAAGTTTGCTTTCCAAAAAAGGAAAAAAGTAGTTTCAGAGAGTGTTTAGAATTGATACTCTGTTGCTTAGGGACAGTAATAAAGTACTGTATATCTTTTTTTGTGCAACACAGGAACTAGAAAGGATGTATAAAATCCCCAAATTGCTAGTAAGCAGATTGAAGTTAGGTTTTCTTTTCTCCTTCCTTTTAAATTGTTATTCTGATTTTCGTCCTGTATGTTTTTTCAGTCATCTCCATAGCTCTGGCAGTAGTACAAAAATGTGAAACTGAAAATATTGTTGATGTAAGTGGAGAAATCATTGCCTTGAAGCATAAGAATCAACTTAAAGTTATCTTATTTTTATTGCCACATTTTGAGTTTAGAAAAATAAGTGTTAATTAAAGGAGAATAACAGGTGTTCTGAATAAAACGTCCCACAAAATATTTCAAATTTCTGTAGACAGTATAATGACGTGTGATTTTTAAAAAAAGAATTATTATACCCTCCTTTAAGAGAGTACTTTGCTTTTATTTTTCTTAGATGTATTTATTTGTTTGTTTGTTTTGGTATCATTAATCTACAATTACATGAGGAACATTATGTTTACTAGACTCCCCTCATCACCAAGTATCCCCCACAAACCCCATTACATTCACTGTCCATCAGCGTAGTAAGATGCTGTAGAATCACTACTTGTCTTCTTTTTGCTGTACAGCCCTGTCCATGCCCCCCTCCCACATTGTACATGCTAATCGTAATGCCACCTTTCTTTTTTCTCCCCTCTGATCCTTCCATTCCCACCCATCCTCCCCAGTCCCTTTCCATTTGGTAACTATTAGTCCATTCTTGGGTTCTGTGATTCTGCTACAGTTTGTTCCTTCAGTTTTTTCTTTGTTCTTATACTCCACATATGAGTGAAATCATTTGGTACTTGTCTTTCTCTGCCTGGCTTATTTCACTGAGCGTAATACCCTCTAGCTCCATCCATGTTGTTGCAAATGGTAGGATTTGTTTTCTCCTTATGGCTGAATAATATTCCATTGTGTATATGTACCACCTCTTCTTTATCCATTCATCTACTGAGGGACACTTAGGTTGCTTCCATTTCTTGGATATTATAAATAGCTTATCCATGAACTGTTGAATGAAACTTTTAAAAATGAGAGCTTCGTATCACAAAGTTAAGATACTTTTTGACCAATGAGTTGTTTTTCACATTGTAGTACAGTACTGCATGCAGTGAATCATGTTGATGTTCTCATAACCTAGAATACTAAAAGTGAATCTGTGTTTATTTCTGTATTTCCTTAGACTATCATAGAACTCTCTGAAGAGCAAGATGGTCTTTACTTTCTACCCCATGCCTCTTCATCTGTATAGTCACCCTGTGGTTCTCCAGGCATGAAGCAAACAGAAAGTTGACAACTGGCAGACGCTAAAGCCAAGATAAGAAGGCTAGGGAGGAATTGTAAGTTGCTGATTTTCAAGTTTCATTGAATTTATATGGTCACAGAGTTGACGTAAGTAATGTTTATAGACCTATGGCATATACAGCAATGGTTCCCATTGACTAGCCTGTGTCAGAGTTTTACTAGTATTTGTCAAAATGAGAAAAATAAGGAAACTGGCATAAGGATTTCCTAACGCTAAATCTTACCAGTCTAAAGTATGTCCTTTATTCTGGATTTTTGTCCTTCCTATGTTTGTCGTTTTAAAATACCCTGTCATTTATAAAATAATGTTCTTCATTGGTATTTTGGGGTCTTCTTAATTTTTTTTTATTTTAACATCCCATGAAATCCAAAATACTAGCATCCACCAAACCAGATCAACAAGTCTAGCTCTTAAAATTAATGCTATAAAAGACTGAATTGTTAGCATAAAGTATTACAAAAAAATGATATTGTGTATGTATTCTCTGTACTGAGTAACAGAAATGCTTGAGTCATGTACTTAGAAATGGTAAATACTCAGATTGGTTAGTGCTGATGAAATTATATTTATTTAATCTTCAAAGATCATTATAGAAAAGTCACTATAAATGTCACATAAGCATTCCTTGGTGAAGAAAATGTAGAGGCATACCTCATTCTGTTGCTCTTTAATTGCGTACTTGGCTTTACTGCGCTCACAGATACTGCTTTCTTTACAAATTGAAGGTTTGTGGGAATCCTGTTGTCAAATAAGTCTATCGGTGCCATTTTCCAAAAGCATTTGCTCACTTCATGTTTGTGTTACATTTTGGAAATTCTCACAATATTTCAACTTTTTCATTATTGTTAAGTTCGTTACGGTGATCTGTGATCGGTGATCTTTAAGGCTACTGTAATTGTTTTGGGGTATCACAAACACACCCCAAAGTTAATCCATAAGTGTTGTGTATGTTCTGATTGCTCTAACAACCGGCCATTCCCGTCTCTCTCCATGTTCTCGGGCCTCCCCATTCCCCGGGACACAACAATATTGAAATTAGGCCAGTTAATAACCCTACGATGGGCTCTAAAGTGTTCAAGTGAAAGGAAGAGTTGCACATCTCTTACTTTAAAATGAAAAGCTAGAAATGGTTAAGCTTAGCGAGGAAGGCACGTCAACAACCGAGGCAGGCTGAAAGCTAGGCCTCTGGCGCCAGTTAGCCAGGTTGTGAACGCAAAGGAAGAGTTCTTGAAGGATATTAAAAGCGCTACTCTGGTTAACCCATGGATGAAAAGAAAGTGGAACAGCCTTACTGCTGATCTGGAGAAAGGTTTAGTGGTCTGGATAGAAGACCAAACCAGCCACCACATTCATTAAAGCCAAAGCCTCATCCAGATCAAGGCCCTAACTATCTTCAGTTCCATAAAGGCTGAGAGAGGTAAGGAAGGGGCAGAAGAAAAGCTGGAAGCTAGCAGAGGTTGGTTCTTAAGGTTTTAGGAAGGAAGCTGTCTCCAAAACACATCTAAGTGCAGGTGAAGCAGCAAGTGCTGACGCAGAAGCTGCAACAAGTTATCCAGAAGATCTGGCTAAGGCAACTCTTGAAGGTGCTGCACTGAGCAGTGGATTTTCAATGTAAACAGAACAGCCTTGTATCAGAAGAACTTGTCACCTCAGACTTCCATACCTAGAAAGGAGAAGTCAAAGCCTGCCTTCAAAACTTCAAAGGACAGGCTGGCTCTCTTGTTAGGGGGGTAATGCAGCTGGTGACTTGAAGTTCAAGCCAGTGTTCATTGACCATCCTGAAAACTCTAGGGCCCTTAAGAATTATGCTAAGTCTACTCTACCTGTTCTCCATATATGGAACAACAAAGCCTGAATGACAGCCTATCTGTTTACAGTATGGTTTACTGCATATATCAGGCCCATTGTTGAGACTGACTGCTCAGAAAAAAGATTCCTTTCAAAACACTACTGCTCATTGGTAACACACCTGCTCACCCAACAGCTCTGGTGGAGATGTGCAACAAGAGTAATGTGTTTGCATGTCTGCTTACACAACAGCCATTCTGCAGCCCATGGATCAAGGAGTAATTCTGACTTGCAAGTCTTACTCTTTAAGAAATACATTTCATAAGGCTATAGCTGCCATAGATAGATTCCTTTGATGGATCTGGCCAAAGTAAACCGAAAACCTGGAGAGTAGTCACTATTCTAGATGCCATTAAGGACACTTGTGATTTGCGGAGGGAGCTCAAAATTGTCAATATTAACAGACTTTGGAAGAAGTTAACTCCAGCCTTCGTGGATGACTTTGAGGGGTTCAAGACTCTGAGGAGGAAGTAACTGCAGATGTCGCAAAAACAGAAAGAGAACTAGAATTACAAGTGGAGCCAGGAAATGTGACTGAATGGCTGCAACCTCATGGTAAAACTTGAATGGATGAGGATTTCTGTCTTGTGGATGAGCAAAGAAAGTGGTTTCTTGAGATGCTATCCATTCCTGCTGAAGATGCTGTGAAGATTGTTGAAATGACAACAAACGGTTTAGACTACTACATAAACTGAGTTGATAAAGCAGCAGCGGAGATTGAGAGGACTGACTCCAGCTTTGAAAGATGTTCCACGGTGGGTGAAACGCTATCAAACAGCATAACACGCTCCAGAGAAACCAGCCACGAAAGGAAGAGTCTGTCAGTGTGGACAACTTCATTGTTATTTTAAGAAGTTGCCCCAGCCAGCCCAGCCTTCAGCAAGCACCACCCTGAGCAGTCAGCAGCCAGCACCATGGAGGCAAGAGACTCCACCAGCAAAAAGATGATAACTTGCTGAGAACTCAGGTGATGGTTAGCATTTTTTAGCAATAAGTATTTTAAAGTTAACATATGTATATATTTTTAGACATAATGCTATTGTACACTATTAACTACAGTATAGTGTAAACCTGACTTTTATATGCATTGGGAAAGCAAGAAATTCATTTGACTTGCTTTTTTGTGATATTCACTTTATTATGATATTTGCTTCATTGGGGTGGTCTGGAATCAAACCTGCAGTATCTCTGAGCTATGCCTGTAAAGACATGACCAATCTCTAGTGGAGATTTTTTATTTTGCACTTCAAAAAGAACACAGGATTTTTGTGTTTGGAGTTTTTTTTCTTTTTACCTTTTTTCTTGATTTGTTCTCCTAGATTTGGTCTTCAGAGTATAGATTTAAATTTAAAGACACAATATAGCAATTAGGTTTATTTGCTGATTATTTAAAACATTTGGTTTAAAAATCTGACTGAATATACAAGGTATAAAAAATACGCAGTCTGTAGGAAAACTTGCAAACAAAAAAATACAGCTTTCATTGTGGATGTCTGCATTATTACGTACCTGTTGAAGTGAACACGCCCAGGATATTCTATTAACAGCTGCACCAGGGAAATTGGAGAAGAGACTGCTGTTCTTAGTTTGACTGACAGCTAATGGATAGCCTAAACAGTGAACACTAGTTGGTTCCATATAATTTAGCATAATCTTCTTCAGTATTTAATGTATGCAATTAGAATTGCAGTGATGGCTGTGAACTCATTTAACATTTTGCACTATATTAAAATTTGATTTTTAAGTAAAACTTACTTGGCCATGGAGTATTTTAAAATTCCAAGCAACTTAAAGTGATTGATAAAATTGAGTGTCTCATATGTTGGTGGAAAAATGTAAATGAGGATTTTAAATGAGTAAAGAAATGTGCCAGATATAACAGGTATTCCCAGTAACTAACATTTTTCAAATGCCATCTTTGATATTCTCTGAAAATGCGTTCCTTCCTGGATTTGTTCTATTAACATTAGTTTTACGTATTTTTGTTGGGACAGATCTTTACAAAAGTGATCAGGTGTGAGAATCATGGTAGGTAAAAATAGTTCAGGTTGCCTTATACCTAATGGAAGTAAATAATTGTAATGAGAACATGCAATGGGTAGCATAATTACTTATGGGTAGTACATTGTAATATAATTGCTTTTGATTTATTAATATACAGAGTAAAAGAATAATTTGTGAATTGGATGGAAGAATACTATTTCCTTATAAATTTCACTGTTTGCATTAGTTAACATCAAAAACTTCATTTTTTTCTTCTCTTTTTTATTGAAATATAGTTGACATACAGTATTATATTGTTTTCAAGTATACAACATAGTGATTCAACAGTTACTCACATTATTAAATCCTCACCCCAACTAATGCAGTTACTATCTGTCAACATAGAAAGATTTTACAGAATCATTGACTGTATTCTCCATGGTGCACTTCATCCCTGCAACCAACTTACATTATGATTTAGCTTTTGTGCCTCATTATCTCTTTTACCTACCTATCCTAACCCCGCCCCCATGGTAACCACCAGTCACTTCTCAGTTATCAGACTTTCTTTAATAATTTTCTCTGCTTCCTTGTATCTCATGTATTCAGAGTTTTTCTTTCACACAAATTGTGTATTTTTTTAAAATAGATTTCTTGAGATATAATTCACAAATCAGAAAATTCATGTTTCTAATGTCTACAATTCACTGATTTTTATATAATTCGTAGAGCTGGGCAACAATCACATACCATCTAATATCAAGTAATTTTTAACACCACACAAAGAAACTGCATACTCATTAGCAGCCATTCCCTGTCCCTTTTTACCCAAGGCTCTTGGGAACCATTAATCTACTTTCTAGTCCATGGATTTGCCTATTCTGGACATTTCATATAAATGAAATTATATACTATGTGGCCTTTTGTTACTGGCTTCTTTCACTTACCATAATGTTGTCAAAGTTCGTCCTATTTCTAGCATGTTTCAGTACTTCATTCCTTTTTATGGCTGAATAATATTCCATTACATGGATAATATCACATTTTAGTTATCCATTTATGAGTTGTATGTTTGGATTGTTTCTCCTTCTTGGCTTTATAAAACAATGTTCCTGTGATCATTCATATCCAAGTCTGTATGTGGGCATTTATCTTGGTGGTTGTATACCAAGAAGGAGAAATGCTGTGTTATATAGTAGCTCTATATTTAGCCTTTTGAGGAACTGTCAGACTGTCTGCACTATTTTACATTTGCACCAGCAATGTCTGAGGGCCTCAGTTTTTCCATAGCCTTACCAATACTTATTATTATATTCCTTTTTGGTTACAAATATGCTAGTAAGTGTGAAGTGATACCTCATTGTGGTTTTGAGTTGCATTTCCCTGATGACTAATGATGTGGAGCATCTTTTCCTGTGCCTTTTGGTCATATGTGCATCATCTTTGGAGAAATGTTTATTCAGTTCCTTCGCCCATTTTTAAATTGAATTTTGAGATAAACTTTTAATCAGTGAAGTTACATGAAACTGGTGTTATATAAGCAGTCCATATAGCCTGCAGTTGAAACCTAAAGGACTTTTAGTCATTTCTGACTTGGTAGCGAAAAGGGAGGGTGGAAAGAAGTTTTCATAGAGATAGTCACATTTCAGCTTTAGTAGACATTAACTATGCTGAAAAAACTTATTTAGGTGTTGTGAGCAGAAGGTGAAGTTGAAGAATTTCAATACGATTTAAGGAGGGCAATGGCAAGAAATGAAGTTGAAAATGATGGAGTGAATACCAATGGAATATTATTCAGCCATAAAAAGAAAAGAAATCCTACTATTCGCAACAACATGGATGGAGCTTGAGGGTATTATGCTCAGTGAAATAAGCCAGGCAGAGAAAGACAAGTATCAAATGATTTCACTCATTTGTGGAGTATAACAATAAAGCAAAACTGAAGGAACAAAACAGTAGCAGACTCACAGACTCCAAGAAGGGACTAGTGGTTACCAAAGGGAAGGGGTTGGGGTGGAGAGAGTGGGAGAAGGGGATTAAGGGGCATTATGATTAACACACATAATGTAGTGGGGGGCACGGGGAAGGCAGTATAGCACAGAGAAGACAAGTAATGACTCTATAGCATCTTACTATGCTGATAGACAGTGACTGCAATGGGGTCAGGGCAGGGGGACTTGATTATGGGTGACTGTTGAAACCACAATGTTGTTCATGTGAAACCTTCATAAGATTGTATATCAATGATACGTTAATTTAAAAAAGAGAGGGAGGAAGGAAAGGAAAGGAAGGAAATGATGGAGGAAATACATGGAGGGTCATATATGTAGTACTCAGAAGTTCAGACTTTAAACAGCAGGGACCAATTGAGGATTTTTTTGTGTAGGAGTGTAATATGATCCGATTTGTGTTTTACTAAAGACATACTAGTCTTAATAACTGACTCTTAGTGAATTTTTAGACTTAAAAAATCTGTTGACAATGTGAAGCTCGACTGAAGGGCAGTCCAGGCATATAGTGTGAGTCTGATGCAAAGTTGTAACAGTGAAGTTGTAGAGGAGGTTGGGGAGAAGGCAGGATCTTAGGTATAATTCCTGGTTTCTTACAATTGGTTTCTATTGGGACGGTGATGCCATTTACTCAGATAGGGAACATAAGAGGGAAGAAGAATAGTAAGGTAAAAGACAAATTTAGTTTTTGACATATTCAGTTTGAGGTACCTTTGATATATCTCCATGGAGATGATCCCTGGATGATTAGTTCAAATTCAGAATAGAGATCTGGAATTAGTAGGATATACCTGATACAGAATAATAGCAGCATTGTGCATAAGAGTTGAACCTTGGGAGTGGTATGACTGCCCAGGAAGAACATGAAGAATGAGAAGAATGTGATCTGAAGAACACAATATAAAGATGTTTAAGTGGTTAAGGGCAGACTTCACCATTTATTAGCCACATTACTGTTTCTTCACACATATTATTCAACCATATTATAGATGTATTCATACATATGCATTACTCTGTCTCTTCATAAAAATGAAACTTCTAATATGTACCCTGGAGAGAGGCTGCCTGTAGCTTATGATCAAGTGCATGAGCTTGAGAGGCATTCTGCCTGAGTGGGATTCCTGGCCCACCACTTAACTGAGTGACTACGGCCAAGTTACTTAATCTCTCTAAGATCAGTTTCCTAGCCTATTAAGTAGTAATAATTATTGTGCCTATTGTAAGGTTGTGTGAGTAAATTGTCAAGTGAACAGTGTCTAGTACATTAGTGCTCAATAAATGTAAGCTGCTATCACTGCTACTGTTTCTTTAGAGGGCGCTTGTGAGGATTAAGTGCTTGGCAAAGTGAAAAGTGCTTAACCAAAGTGCTTGGTACAGATAATTCGAGTTTGATAATTTTGGCCAAAAGATGGGCACAAAACAGGAAATCAGTGAAAGGGCTAGAGTTAATGTGTAGAGGAGTAGAGACACCTGAGTGTGGAGTCAGGAAGTCAAAGGACAGTGTTTTAAGGAAAAGAATGGAGTTGATTATATTAAATTCTGCTAAAAGATCCAAAAATAATCCATTGGATTTGGCAGTAAGGAAGTAATCAGCTCTTGAAAAACAGTGTCAGTGGGGAAGTGTGGATGAAAGCCTCGTTGCTATAGATAGTCAAATGAGTGCAGAAAGAAATGATTATTGAGGCTGGAAATCCTGGATAACTCTTGGAAAAATTATTTAAATTAATATTACACATAAATCAAATTGAATTTCAGATGGCTTAAAGAGATAAATGTAAAAATTAAATAATGATGAAAGAACCAAAAAGGAATATAGAAGTATATATATATATATATATATTTGTCCTCTAGGTAGGGGATATCTTTGCACAAAGCAAAGGAAGTGGTTGCTCTGTTTTTTTATTTTTTATTTTTATTTTTATTTTTATTTTTTTCATAGTACAACTTATCCTTTATTGTGGCACATTGAACTTGATTCCAGTTTTTTCACAATTATAAATAATGCTTCAGTGAACATTCCTTGATTAATCTTTTTTTTTTTTTTTTGAGAGGGCATCTCTCATATTTATTGATCAAATGGTTGTTAACAACAATAAAATTCAGTATAGGGGGGTCAATGCTCAATGTACAATCCTTAATCCATCTCAAGCCTAATTCTCGTCAGTCTCCAATCTTCTGAAGCATAACGAACAAGTTCTTACATGGTGAACGAATTCTTACATAGTGAATAAATTCTTACATGGTGAACAGTACAAGGGCATTCATCATAGAAACTTTCGATTTTGATCACGCATTATGACCTATAAACAATCAGGTCAAATATGAATATTCGTTTGATTTTTGTACTTGATTTATAGGTTGATCCCACATTTCTCCCTTTATTATTATTATTTTTTTTATTTTTAATAAAATGCTGAAGTGGTAGGTAGATGCAAGATAAAGGTAGAAAACATAGTTTAGTGCTGTAAGAGGGCAAATGTAGATGATCAGATGATCAGGTGTGTGCCTGTAGACTAAGTATTAATCCAAGCTAGACAAGGGCAGTAAAACATCCACGGGTGCAGAAGATTTCTCTCAAAGCAGGAGGGGTGAGGTTGTGAGCCTCACCTCTGTTGATCCCCAAATTCTCACCTGATGGCCTCCCTGCGACTGTGCCTGTCTTAGGTTGTTCCTCCCTTGAGGAATCTTACCCGTCTCTGGCTAACCAGTCATCTTCCAGGGCCAGACAGGGAGATGTAAAGTTGGTAAGTGAGAGAGAAGCCATATTGTTTGAAAAGGTTAGCTTTTTACCTCTTTGCAGATTTATGCCCTGTGGCTTCTATGACCAGCACTTGTCTCGAGGTATCTTTACCACCTGGAGGAATTATGATGCTCAGTAAATTCGATATGAGGCATGAATTCTATTTAAGGGTTGTAATTAGGAAGGAAGAAGAAAAGCTATAGATGTAGCATATGGAAGAAAACATGGGAGGATTGATTATTTCTTTGACATATCTTCTTGTAGAGTATCTTAAGTATGTATAGGTTTTAAAGTACTAACTAATTTGCACACACATATTAACATAATAGGAATACAGTGACATAAACAAAGCAAATCTATAATTACCATCCATCTCCAGTGAAGCCAAGAAAACCATTTAGGCACCCTAGGCATTTGTGAAAATTTGTCTATGATATGATGGATATTGTCCAGCTGTGCTTGAACAGTCTGAGAGAAATCAGACAAATTAAAGCAGCCCATTTCTGGGATCTGTTCACATCCCATATGTTCTTTTAACCATAGATAGTCTATAGTCATAAGATTTTGGAGCACTACAACTTGCACCCCTCCCAACTCCTGGTTGAGTTCCAACAGTACAGATCTGGTCAAATTCGTTGTCTCACTGTATGCACATGCCAGCCTAGACATCTTCCTCCTGATTCCTACGGCAAGTCCAGGAGACGGTGGGCTGGATGCAGCCACAACCGCAGCATCGTCCGGATCCCTGTGGAGGCTTTTTGATGATCATCCCCTGGCACAAGTCCTCCAGAGAGTGCTGATGCCGGAAGCTCCTCCTCATATCGTATCTTAGTTCATTTTCTGGGTAGCCAAGCTAGGCCTTGATCTTCTGCATAGAAACAAAAAGACCCTTTGCCCACACTTTGACATACCCTCTATACCACTGTGCAGAACTCATTGGAGGTCAGCACACAGTAACTGATGTTTTGTTTTTTTTTTAATTAAGAGAAAGGAATATTATCAGAAAAAAGTACCCCCATAGCTGATCATCTGACACCCTTTAAGTGATCAACATTAAGGATATTTAAAGCATGCGTTGATCTTTGATTTACCAATAGTTTTATCCTGTTAAGGAGTAATCCCCCTTTTCTTTCTTTCTTTTTTTTTTTTTTTTTTTTTTAATTTTTAATCTACACTTACATGAAGAATACTATGTTTACTATGCTCTCCCCTATATCAGGTCCCCCCTAAAAACCACATTACGGTTACTGTCCATCAGCTTAGCAAAATGTTGTAGAGTCACTACTTGTCCTCTCTGTGTTGTGCAGCCCACCCTCCCCTTTCTCCCTCCTCCCCATGCATGCTAATCTTAATACCCCCCTTCTTCTTCCCCCCTCTTATCCCTCCCTGCCCACCCATCCTCCCTAGTTCCTTTCCCTTTGGTACCTGTTAGTCCATTTTTGGGTTCTGTAATTCCACTGGTGTTTTGTTCCTTCAGTTTTTCCTTTGTTCCTATACTCCTCAGATGAGTGAAATCATTTGGTATTTCTCTTTCTCTGCTTGGCTTATTTCACTGAGCATAATACTCTCCAACTCCATCCATGTTGCTGCAAATGGTTGGATTTTTCCACTTCTTATGGCTGAGTAGTATTCCATTGTGTATATGTACCACATCTTCTTTATCCATTCATCTACCGATGGACATTTAGGTTGCTTCCAATTCTTGGCTATTGTAAATAGTGCTGCGATAAACATAGGAGTGCATCTGTCTTTCTAAAACTTGATTGCTGTGTTCTTAGGGTAAATTCCTAGGAGTGGAATTCCTGGGTCAAATGATAGGTCTGTTTTGAGCATTTTGATGCACCTCCATCAAAATGGGCAGGGAGGGATAAGAGGGGGGAAGAAGAAGGGGGGTATTAATACTGCTTTCCACAATGGTTGAACTAATTTACATTCCCACCAGCAGTGTAGCAGGGTTCCCCTTTCTCCACAGCCTCTCCAACATTTGTTGTTGTTTGTCTTTTGGATGGCAGCTATCCTTACTGGTGTGAGGTGATACCTCATTGTAGTTTTAATTTGCATTTCTCTAATAATTAGCGATGTGGAGTATCTTTTCATGTGTCTCTTGGCCATCTGTATTTCTTTTTTGGAGAACTGTCTGTTCAGTTCCTCTGCCCATTTTTTAATTGGGTTATTTGTTTTTTGTTTGTTGAGGTGTGTGAGCTCTTTATATATTCTGGACGTCAAGCCTTTATCAGATCTGTCATTTTCAAATATATTCTCCCATACTGTAGGGTTCCTTTTTGTTCTATTGATGGTGTCTTTCGCTGTACAGAAGCTTTTCAGCTTAATGTAGTCCCACTTGCTCATTTTTGCTGTTGTTTTCCTTGCCCGGGGAGATATGTTCAAGAAGAGATCACTCATGTTTATGTCTAAGAGGTTTTTGCCTATGTTTTTTTCCAAGAGTTTAATGGTTTCACGACTTACATTCAGGTCTTTGATCCATTTTGAGTTTACCTTTGTATATGGGGTTAGACAATGGTCCAGTTTCATTCTCCTACATGTAGCTGTCCAGTTTTGCCAGCACCATCTGTTGAAGAGACTGTCATTTTGCCATTGTATGTCCATGGCTCCTTTATCAAATATTAATTGACCATATATGTTTGGGTTAATTTCTGGGGTCTCTAATCTGTTCTACTGGTCTGTGGCTCTATTCTTGTGCCAGTACCAAATTGTCTTGATTACTATGGCTTTGTAGTAGAGCTTGAAGTTGGGGAGTGAGATCCCCCCTACTTTATTCTTCTTTTTCAGGATTGCTTTGGCTATTCGGGGTCTTTGGTGTTTCCATATGAATTTTTGAATTATTTGTTCCAATTCCTTGAAGAATGTTGCTGGTAATTTGAGAGGGATTGCATCAAATCTGTATATTGCTTTGGGCAGGATGGCCATTTTGACGATATTAATTCTTCCTAGCCATGAGCATGGGATGAGTTTCCATTTGTTAGTGTCCCCTTTAATTTCTCTTAAGAGTGACTTGTAGTTTTCAGAGTATAAGTCTTTCACTTCTTTGGTTAGGTTTATTCCTAGGTATTTTATTCTTTTTGATGCAATGGTGAATGGAATTGTTTTCCTGATTTCTCATTCTATTGATTCGTTGTTAGTGTATAGGAAAGCTACAGATTTCTGTGTGTTAATTTTGTATCCTGCAACTTTGCTGTATTCCGATATCAGTTCTAGTAGTTTTGGAGTGGAGTCTTTAGGGTTTTTTATGTACAGTATCATATCATCTGCAAATAGTGACAGTTTAACTTCTTCTTTACCAATCTGGATTCCTTGTATTTCTTTGTTTTGTCTGATTGCCGTGGCTAGGACCTCCAGTACTATGTTAAATAACAGTGGGGAGAGTGTTGAATTCTGTTTGCTGATATTTTATTGAGTATTTTTGCATCTACATTCATCAGGGATATTGGTCTGTAATTTTCTTTTTTGGTGGGGTCTTTGCCTGGTTTTGGTATTAGGGTGATGTTGGCCTCATAGAATGAGTTTGGGAGAATTCCCTCTTCTTCTATTTTTTGGAAAACATTAAGGAGAATGGGTATTATGTCTTCTCTGTGTGTCTGATAAAATTCCGAGGTAAATCCGTCCGGCCCCGGGGTTTTGTTCTAGGGTAGTTTTTTGATTACTGTTTCAATTTCTTTGCTTGTAATTGGTTTGTTTAACTTTTGTGTTTCTTCCTTGGTCAGTCTTGGGAGGTTGTATTTTTCTAGGAAGTTGTCCATTTCTTCTAGGTTTTCCAGCTTGTTGGCATATAGGTTTTCATAGTAGTCTTTAATAATTCTTTGTATTTCTGTGGAGTCTGTCGTGATTTTTCCATTCTCATTTCTGTTTATGTTGATTTGTGTTGACTCTCTTTTTCTCTTAATAAGTTGGGCTAGAGGCTTATCTATTTTGTTTATTTTCTCAAAGAACCAGCTCTTGGTTTCGTTGATTTTTGCTATTGTTTTATTCTTCTCAATTTTGTTTATTTCTTCTCTGATCTTTATTATGTCCCTCCTTCTGCTGACTTTAGGCCTCCTTTGTTCTTCTTTTTCCAGTTTTAATAATTGTGATGTTAGACTATTCATTTGGGATTGTTCTTCCTTCTTCAAGTGTGCCTGGATTGCTATATACTTTCCTCTTAAGACTGCTTTCGCTGCATCCCACAGAAGTTGGGGCTTAGTGTTGTTGTTGTCATTTGTTTCTATATGTTCCTTGATCTCTATTTTGATTTGTTCATTGATCCATTGATTATTTAGTAGCATGTTGTTCAGCCTCCATGTGTTTGTGAGCCTTTTTGTTTTCTTTGTAGAATTTATTTCTGCTTTCATACCTTTGTGGTCTGAAAAATTGGTTGGTAGAATTTCAATATTTTGAATTTACTGAGGCTCTTTTTGTGAGCTAGTATGTGGTCTATTCTGGAGAATGTTCCATGTGCACTTGAGAAGAATGTATATCCTGTTGCTTTTGGATGTAGAGTTCTATAGATGTCTATTAGGTCCATCTGTTCTAGTGTGTTGTTCAGTGCCTGTGTGTCCTTACTTATTTTCTGCCCGGTGGATCTATCCTTTGGGGTGAGTGGTGTGTTGAAGTCTCCTAAAATGAATGCATTGCAGTCTGTTTCCGTCTTTAGTTCTGTTAGTATTTGCTTCACATATGCTGGTGCTCCTGTATTGGGTGCATATATATTTAGAATGGTTATATCCTCTTGTTGGGCTGAGCCCTTTATCATTATGTAGTATCCTTCTTTATCTCTTGTTACTTTCTTTGTTTTGAAGTCTATTTTGTCTGATATTAGTACTGCAACCCCTGCTTTCTTCTCACTGTTGTTTGCCTGAAATATGTTTTTCCATCCCTTGACTTTTAGTCTATGCTTATCTTTGGGTTTAAGGTGAGTTTCTTGTATGCAGCATATAGGTGGGTCTTGCTTTTTTATCCATTCTATTACTCTATGTCTTTTGATTGGTGCATTAAGTCCATTTACATTTAGGGTGACTATTGAGAGATATGTACTTATTGCCATTGCAGGCTTTAGATTCGTGGTTACCAAAGGTTCAAGGTTAGCTTCTTTAGTATCTTACTGCCTAACTTAGCTCGCTTATTGAGCTGTTATATACACTGTCTGGAGATTCTTTTCTTCTCTCCCTTCTTATTCCTCCTCCTCCATTCTTCATATGTTGTGTGTTTTGTTCTGTGCTCTTTTTAGGGGTGCTCCCATCTAGAGCAGTCCCTGTAGGATGCCCTGTAGAGGTGGTTTGTGGGAAGCAAATTCCCTCAGCTTTTGCTTGTCTGGGAATTGTTTAATCCCGCCATCATATTTAAATGATAGTCGTGCTGGATACAGTATCCTTGGTTCAAGGCCCTTCTGTTTCATTGCATTAAGTATATCATGCCATTCTCTTCTGGCCTGTAGGGTTTCTGTCGAGAAGTCTGATGTTAGCCTGATGGGTTTTCCTTTATAGGTGACCTTTTTCTCTCTAGCTGCCTTTAAAACTCTTTCCTTGTCCTTGATCCTTGCCATTTTAATTACTATGTGTCTTGGTGTGTTGTCCTTGGATCCTTTCTGTTGGGAGTTCTGTGTAATTCCATGGTCTGTTCGATTATTTCCTCCCCCAGTTTGGGGAAGTTTTCAGCAATTATTTCTTCAAAGAGACTTTCTATCCCTTTTCCTCTTTCTTCCTCTTCTGGTATCCCTATAATACGAATATTATTCCTTTTGTATTGGTCACATATTTCTCTTAGTGTTGTTTCATTCCTGGAGATCCTTTTATCTCTCTCTATGTCAGCTTCTATACGTTCCTGTTCTCTGGCTTCTATTCCTTCAATGGCCTCTTGCATCTTATCCATTCTGCTTATAAGTCCTTCCAGGGATTGTTTCACTTCTGTGATCTCCTTCCTGACATCTGTGATCTCCTTCCGGACTTCATCCCACTGCTCTTGCATTTTTCTCTGCATCTCATCCCACTGCTCTTGCATTTTTCTCTGCATCTCATCCCATTGCTCTTGCATTTTTCTCTGCATCTCCGTCAGCATGTTCATGACTTTTATTTTGAATTCTTTTTCAGGAGGACTGGTTAGGTCTGTCTCCCTTTCAGGTGTTGTCTCTGTTATCTTTGTCTGCGTGTAGTTTTGCCTTTTCATGGTGATAGAGATAGTTTGCAGATCTGGTACAAGTGACCGCTGGAAGAGCTTCCCTTCTTGTTGGTTTGTGGCCTTCTCCTGGGAGAATAGCAACCTCTAGTGGCTTGTGCTGGGCAGCTGTGCGCAGACAGGGCTTCTGCTTCCTGCCCAGTTGCTTTGGGGTTTATCTCCGCTGTTGCTGTGGGCTTGGCCTGGCTGGGGCTGTTCCTCCAAAATGGTGGAGCCCCGTTTGAGGGGGAGCGGCCGGGAGGCTATTTATCTCCGTAAGGGGCCTCTGTGCTCCCTGCTGCCCAGGGGATTATAGTGCCCAGAGATCCCCAGATTCCCTGCCTCTTGTCTAAGTGACCTGTCCTGCCCCTTTAAGACTTCCAAAAAGCACTTTCCAAACCAAAACAACAACAGCAGCAATGAGAGAGGGAACAGAAAGGAAAAAAAAAAGGAAAAAACACGCGATTTTTTTTTTTTTTTTTTGTCCTCAGGTGTGGGTCCCAGGCACCCGCTCACTGGTCCTGCTGCACTGTCTCCCTAGCACCAGGGCCCCTGTCCTTTCAAGGCTTCCAAAAAGCACCTACCCACCGGTCCCGCAGGGAAGGAACGCTCGATATTCTTTGTCCTCAGGCGCTGGTCCCAGGTACCCGCTCACCAGTCCCGCCGCCCTGCCTCCCTAGCACCGGGGTCCCTGTCCCTTTAAGGCTTCCAAAAAGCACTCGCCAAAAAGAAAGAAAAAAAGGGGGAAAACGCGCGATTTCCTCCGTCCTCAGGTGCCGGTCTCAGGCACCCGCCCACCAGTCCCACAGGGAAAAATGCATGATATTCTTTGTTCTCAGGCGCCGGTCCCAGGCACCCGCTCACCAGTCCCGCCGCCCTGCCTCCCTAGCACCGGGGTCCCTGTCCCTTTTAGGCTTCCAAAAAGCACTTGCAAAAAAGGGGAAAAACGCGCGATTTCCTCTGTCCTCAAGTGCTGGTCTCAGGCACCCGCCCCCCGGTCCCACAGGGAAAAACGTGGCATATTCTTTGTCCTCAGGCGCCGGTCCCAGGCACCCGCTCACCAGTCCCGCCACCCTGTCTCCCTAGCACCGGGGTCCCTGTCCCTTTAAGGCTTCCAAAAAGCGCTCGCCAAAAAGAGAAAAAAAAAGGGGGAAAAACGCGCAATTTCCTCCGTCCTCAAGCGCCGGTCTCAGGCACCCGCCCGCCGGTCCCGCAGGGAGAAACACGGGATATTCTTTGTCCTCAGGCGCCGGTCCCAGGCACCTGCTCACCGGTCCCGCCACCCTGCCTCCCTAGCAACGGGGACCCGTCCCTTTAAGGCTTCCAAAAAGCACTTGCCAAAAAAAAACCGCACCGGTTTCTTTCCACCCGCCGGGAGCTGGGGGGCGGGGCGCTCGTGTCCCGCCGGGCCGGGGCTTGTATCTTACCCCCTTCGCAAGGCGCTGGGTTCTTGCAGGTGTGGATGTGGTCTGGATGTTGTCCTGTGTCCTGTAGTCTCTATTTTAGGAAGATTTTTCTTTGGTATATTTTCATAGCTCTATGTGTTTTTGGGAGGAGATTTCCACTGCTCTACTCACGCCGCCATCCTGGCTCCGCCCCTGGTTGCTCTATTTTTATAAAAAATATTAAATATATAGACATCCAGAAAGAAACTAGTAAAATTGAAACATTTGAATATTAATCATAAAGTTAAACAGAACTTTCATATGACCTAGATTCTGTGCCTAGGTGTATTCCCTCAGAATTGAAAACAGGAACAGGTATTTGTTATGCCTGTGTTCGTTGCTGCATTCCTCCCAATAGCCAAAAGGTGGAAACAAGCCAAGTGTCCATGTACAGATGGATTCATAAACAAAATGTGCTATAAGCATATGATAGAATATTATTCAGCCAAAAAAGGATGAAATTCTCTTATCTGCTACACCATGAATGAGCTCTGAAAACAATTTGCTAAGTCAGATAAGACAGATACAAAGCACAAATACTGTATGATTCCACTTAAATGAATTATCTTTAATAGGCAAATTTAGAGAAACAAAAAGTACTTTAGAGGTAAGGGGTTGGAAGAATGGGGGAGTTATTGCTTAATGGTTTCAAAATTGGGGTGATGATGAAGTTCTGGGAATAAGTAGTGGTGATAATTTAACAACATTGTAAATGTCATTAATACCCCTGAATTATTTATTTGAAATGGTTAAAATTACAATTTTATGTTATATATATATAACAATAAAAAATTGTTCTTAATTTTTAAAAAGCATTCAACAAACTATAAAGAAATATTTGTAAGAAATATAAATCACAAAAGTAATAGCTTTTTTTCAGTTAAAAGACTTAAAATAGTAGCTTTTTATCAGAAGAAATTTTAGTGGCATAAAAGAAAGCACAGTGATTCTTTGTATTCAAATAAATGCAATTTAGAACAATATCAGCACTTTTCGGTTGTTAAATTTTTTCACATATAGGCATTTTTATCCTCTGCTGGGTATATTATAAATTGGTAATGACCTTTCTGAAGATCATTTTGACAGTATATATCAAAAACTTTCAAACCTGTAATGTATTTTTAGAAATCTGGAATATGTAGGTTTTATGTATAACTTTATTTACCAGACCATTATTCATTACAGTGAAAAATGGAATCCACTTAAATAAATTATAGTTTCTCTATCAAAGGAAATATTTTTCCATTAAAAATTTTTGTTTTAAAAAAATGTATTGGTATAAGGGGATGTCAACAACAGATTGTTTTTTTACAATGAACATTTACCCTTTATAAAAATTGAAATACAGTTCATATACACGAACATTTTATTAAAGAACAAATGGTGGAAAGCCTCTCCCAGTTCCCCCAACCCTGGGAATTTCAGTTGCTGCTCTGGACTCCCACAGACCCCAGTGCCTCCCCTATCACAGCACCAGTCACATTGTGTCTCCAGACAAACTGTAGGTTCAGCAAGGGCAGAGCCTTTGCTTCACCCATGTGACTATCCAACCCGCAGCCCAGGGCCTGTTTCAGAGCAGGAACTTGGGAAATGCTTTCTCAAGGACCCAGATGCCTGGTTCCCTTACCTTCCTGCCTCTGCACTGTTGTCCCTGGATTGCCTTTTCTTTCTATCCCAGCCTATACAACTCTGTTTTTATTGTGCAAGTCCTAGCACAGATGCCAGCTTCCCTAGGGTGTCCTTCCTGACAAACTGATGCTGTGACTTGTCTCCCTATAAAGCTTCAAGCTCTCACTGCTTCTACCACCAACTTGCCACTTTCACATAAGCTCTCCAGCTTGGTACCTTTAGGTTTTTTGCTTGTTTTGTTGGATACTTCTTTTCTTTTCATGTTACATTCCCAATGAAATTTTGTTTTCTAGTGAGGCTGTTGACATTTGCCAACATTTATCATTAGGGAAAGCTAGTTCCTTTAGACAGGTATGCATAGCATGTGGGACATGGTATGTACATGTAGAATCATGCTATTTGTTTCCTGTCTACTTCAGAAATGGATTTTAAAATGAAATAAGGTCGTAAATTTAGTTAATGGTATTGTACCAATGCCAAATTCCTGCTTTTGATACTATACTGCCAATATATAAAATGTCACCATTGAGGAAAGCCGTATGAAGGGTACATGAGAACAGGTACTATTTTTGCAATTTCCCTTAAGTCTATAACTATTTCAAAATAAAAATTTCTATGAAAACGACTTGAGGCTGATTAAAAATATAAAACCCCATTAAGTATTAAAATAATATGTAGATTAGATGGGACATACAGATTTGGCTGTGCAAGCTTATTTATTAAGTTTTATAATATTAAAAGACTGGTAAAAACAACCTAAGTGTATGACTATTGGTGATTGTTTTTTGAGAACACCACCATATAGAAATGGATTGATGGTATTTATGTATTATGCTTTTTTTTGTATGTATTGTTTTGTGAAAGTTTTTCCAATATCCTGTTGAGTTAAAAATATCAAATGATAAAAGGAAAAAAAAAAGAACAGATGGTGGAAAAGTAGAGATAATGAGTGGAGACTTTATTTACAAGCGTGGCCTTCAAGGGGAGATAGAAAATGGGAGGTAGAAGTAAAGCAATTTAAAGAGAAAAAAAATAGTAGAAATTTGAAGATGTTTATAGACTACAGGGAAGAAACCAATAGAGATATAAAGACTATAGGAATCTGTGTGGCAGTGTATGATTTCCTTTAGGCCATTGACTATGTTGAAAATAGTTTGGAGAACCTTGTAAGTCTCAGACCCAGATAGTATTGCCTTGCATGAAAACTCTTCCAGCTTATTTGTTTTTAACTACGCAGAGAGGAAGAGAGCGAGAAGGGAAGTGAGAATGGAGGTTGGCAGGAAGGGTGAAGAGAGAGAAACTACCTTGTGAACTAGGAGGGCATTAATCCCTGAGGTTATTAGCGGAAAACTTTAAGGGATAGTTTGATTAATGACATCCGATCACAAATTCCCAATGCCCATTTCTTTCTCTTTCTCCCCTTGGTTGGGGTTATGGCTAACGCTGTGTTCAAATAGATATTTAGTAATAATAATACATTTGTATTAATGCAGATGCTGATCATAGTTTTCAAAAGCAGTAAGCTTATTATAAAATAAATATTTTTTGCATTTAAGGGACGAAAATACTGAAGAGTTATTGGACTGCAAAGAACTTGAGCAAATGGAAATAGAATTAAAAAGGCTGCAACAAGAGGTTTGTACCTGGAACTTTTATTATGTAGGACTGCTAAGCAATTGGGAATTAATTTTTCTCCTTATAATTTATAACTTTTACTTTAACAAATTATGAGGTTGCTGATGCTTTAAGAAATTTGATGACTTTTCAGTGTCTCTCTTCACAAATTCTAGAGCCAAGATTAGAAATCAAGGTCTTTGGACTTTTCTTTTTTCTACTTCAGTGTTACTCCAACCTCACTAAGATTCAGAGGAGCCTCTTAGGCAGAGGGCAGTTCCAAGTTTCTCTTTTATGTGCATTTGACTTCAGTGGGCTTGGAAGCTGGAGCACCTGTACTGTAACCTGTACTGGTTATATGTGTCTCCTTAGGTCTCTGCTCTTTGTTGGTGCTTTATGTTAACTTATATACGATAGAATGTTTTTTGCTTTTTCACTTTTTTCTTATTAAGATAAAAATTTTTTACTTTAAAAAAATTATTTTTAGTTTACTAAAGCTTTATGTTTCTTAATCTTGAACCAAGATTGTTTAAGAGTTCACTTCTTCTAATAACTATAAGGTTTCATTTCCATTTGAAGGTAGTGCTTGAGGTCTTCTTTAACCATAAACGGTAGGACTGTGGTAAGCTGGACAATTATTTCTTTTCCTTACCCTAACGTGCCATTTTAAATTGAGGGAATATTCTACTTGCAGGATCATAAACTGGAACCTTGCTAGATGAATGACACTGGGAATCATGATATTTATTTCTAAATATGCTGTGGTTGCTTTCTACTTTTGGTAGCAGAATTCTTTATATGTGTGTTCTGTCTAAAACTGATTCTCGATCTTTTTGATCTCAAGACTCTTTCCCACTCTTGAAAATTAATAAGGATGTTTAATGTGGATTGTATCTACTGGTATTTACTATACCTGAAATTAAAACTTTAAAAACTAAATATTAATTCATTTATAAAGAATATACAACCCATTCTATGCTAAAAATTATGTCAACCAAATAACCATTATTCCCCCCCCACCCCAAATTAAGAAGACTCGTACTTTTACATTTTTGCAAATTCTTTAATGCCTGGCTTAATTGAAGACTACCAGATTCTCATATCTGTTTTCTGCATTCAGTCTCTTGAGATTTCACATGCTATGTAGTCTCTGGAAAGCTCCACTGTACTCTTGTGAGAGAATGAGAGCAAAAGGGTAAATAATGTTTTAGTATTATTTTGAAAATGGTTTTCAGCTCATGAACTCCCTGAAAGGGTTTCAGGGACCCACAGATGTCCCTGGATCACAGTGTGGTAGCTGCTGTTCTAAAGTATTATGAGGACTTATAAAAGGTTGAATTTTAATTTGCCTGAAATGACATTAAGATATGTAACTAAGCATTCCCTTGGAAATATTAAAAAATACTGAGCAGAATTTTGTTACATTACCTGGATAGAAACATTATTTTTCGAAAGTACGTAATGATGAATTTTAGTAATACAGTTTGCCTCTTCTGTGTTCTTACCCAGTATTTTAAAGTTAACTTTTTCACCTTAAGTTAATTATAAATGATTATGTTAAATAGAAGTGCATTTACTTTAAAATATCCTGAATACTTTTTATATTCCTATATATAACATTACATAAAAATTTGTGTTAAGTAGAGGTTCACTTATTTTAAAATATCCTGAATATTTTTTATATTCCTAATACAGAATACTGCAGAAAAATTGTATGTAAGTGTAAGTTTGTATATTTATATGTAAAAAAAATATTTTAAAATACTTTTTATTCTTCGTTTTAAAAAAACTTTTATCTGTTCATTTAAAAAAAAACAACTTGAGATATATAATTTACATACCAGTAAATTCACACTTTAAAGTATACAATTTTTTTATTATTTAGCAAATTCATCAAGTTGTGCAACCAAAGGTTATCAATTTGAAAATAGAAAACAATATTAAGATATTAATATTTATTTATATTTAGAACATGAACTTGCTTTCGGATGCTCGTTCTGCAAGAATGTACCGAGATGAATTAGATGCACTTCAAGAGAAGGCAGTCAGAGTTGATCAGCTGGAAAGTGAAGTCAGCAGATATAAAGAAAGGCTGCATGATACTGAATTTTATAAGGCAAGAGTTGAGGTATGTTGCATAATTTAAGCCACTCACAATTTTTTTCTTTGAAATTGTTGCAATTTTTCAAAGTGCATTTCAAATGCACTTAATAAATGTAAGGAACTCTTGAAATGTTGACAAACTGTAAATACTTCCAGGTGTTTATTTTATGATGGGTGAGCATATCACTTAGACTTGTAAAAAGGGTTTGGGGACATAACTAATTTCATTGAATTCTTTGGGGTTCTTCTATCATTCCTTTATTTTGCATTATAGGTAGGGAAGACTTGAGTCCTCTCATAGTCAAAATAAAGTGTGTATCTCTAACTAATTCAAACATGTTCCTAGAAGTGAAAGCAAAACGTATTTCTCTTTGCTGCTCAATGCAGAATACTAAAGTGGGATCAGTGAAGGCTCTCTCAGCACATGCTCACGCTCCTTCCCTTTTTCTCCCTCTCCCTCCCCTCTGAATATTTTTCTTACTTAATGGTTATGCTTCAGTGTTATATGAAGTTGAGTTTGACAGCTAGAATTTGACAGTGCTTGCTTCTGCATTCTTTTTTCTTTTTTTAGTTTCTTCATTGTAAATGGGAGAATTTGGTTCACTTTCATTATGGGGATAAGGAAGCTGTATGCAAATTCAAGAAGTGAAAGTAGTTAGAAACTAGTTCATTCCTGGTGACATAGATTCAGAAGTCCATGACAAAATATAAGCATGCTGAATTAAAAAATAAAAAATCATTCATCATGACAAACTGTGGTTTATTCTAGAGATGCAAGGATGGTTCATTATCTTCAGTCAGTGTGATACACCACATTAACATAAAGAAGGATACAATCCATCAATAGATGCAGAAAATATATTTGACAAAATTCATTCATTCATTATAAAAACTCTCAACAAATTGAGTATAGAGGGAATGTACCTCAACATAATAAAGGCCATATATGACATACAGCTAGCATCAAAATAGTGAAAAGCTGAAAAAACCTTTCCTTCAAAGATCAGGAATGAGACAAGGATGCCCACACTCTTACCACTTTTTTCATGGTATTGGAAGTCCTAGCCACAGCAATCAGACAAGAAAATGAAAAAACAAAAGGCACCCAAATTAGTAATGAAGAGGTTAAACTGTCACTATTTGCAGATGATATGATAGTTTATATAGAAACCCAAAAGACTCTACCAAGAAACTATTAGAATTTCTATATACTAATAATGAAATTTGTTGCATTTCTATATACTATTAATGAACTAGCAGAAAGAGAATGAAGAAAACCCATTTACAGTTGTATCAAAAAGAATTAAATATCCAGGAATAAATTTAACCAAGGAGATGAAAGCTCTCTGAAAACTGTAAGACATTGATGAAAAAAATTGATGATGACAAATAATTGAACAGATAGACCATGCTTATGGATTGGAAAAATGAGTGTTTTTACTACATACTACCCAAAGCAATCTACAGATTCAGTATAATCCCTATCAAAGTAACAGTGGCATATTTTTGCTGAACTAGAACAAATAATCCTACACTTTGTGTGGAACCACAAAAGACCCTGAATGGCCAAAGCATTCTTGAAAAAAGAAGAATAAAGCAGGAGTTATCATGCTCCCTGAGTTCAAATTATATTACAAAGATATAGTACTTAAAATAGTATGGTATAAGCACAAAAATAGATACACAGATTAATGAAACAGAATAGAGAACCCAGAAATAAACCCATGCTTCTATGTTAATTTATATATATTGACAAAGGAGTCAAGAATATACAATGGGGAAAAGAGTCTTTTTAATGAAGGGTGTTAGGAATACTGGACAGCTACATGCACAAGAATGAAATTGGACTACTTTATTACCCCGTACACAAAAGTAAACTCAAAATGAAATAAAGCCTAAATGTAAGACCTAAAATCATAAAACTTCTAAAAGAAAACATAGGCAGTAAACTCTTGGACACTGGCCTAAAAACCCTCTGTACAGCAAAGGAAACTCAACGAAATGAAAAGATAGTCTATTGAATGGGAGAATGTATTTTCAAATTATATTTCCAATAAGGGGTTAATATCCAAAAGATATAAAGAACGTATACAACTCAATACCCAAAACACAAAGAGTCCAGTTAAGGAGTAGGCAGAGAAACTGAATAGACATTTTTCCAAAGAAGACATGCAGATGGCCAACAACACTAATCATCAGGGAAATGCAGTTCAGAACCACAATGAGATATCACCTCATGCTAGGCAGAGTGGCTAGTGTCAGAAAGATAAGGGTTGGTGAGGATGTGGAGAAAAGGGAACTGTCACCATGCACTGTTGGTAGAAATGTAAAATGGTGCAGCCACTATGGAAAACAGTATGGAGGTTCCTTAAGAAATTAAAAATGCCACACAACCAAGTAATTCCACTTTTGGGTATTTACCCAAAGAAAACAAAAATACTAATTTGAAAAGATATATGTGCCCCAATGTTTACCCTAGTATTATTTACAGTAACTAAGATATGGAAGCAACCTAAATGTCTATTTATACATGAATGGATAAAGAAGAAGTGGTATGTATACACACTGGAGTATAACTCAGTCTTAAAAAAGAATGAACTCTTGCCTTTGACAACAGCATGGATGGGTCTAGAGGATATGCTAAGTGAAATAAGTCGGAGAAAGACAAGTGCCATATGATTGCACTTGCATGTGGAATCTAACAAAACAAAACAAATAGACTATAAACAAGGAGAGCAAACTGGTGAGGCCATAGATGATGGGGGTGGAGGAGAATGGACGAAATAGGTGACGGATATACAGAGGTACAAACTTTCCAATTTTAAAATAATATGTCATGGACATGAAAAGAACAGCATAGGGAATGTAGTCAGTAATACTATAACAACTTTCTCTGGTGACAGTAATCACACTTACTGTGGTGAGCATTTCATAACGTATATAATTGTCAAATCATCATCATACACCAAAATTAATATAGTATTGTAATCAACTTACTTCAATAAAAAAATTTTTTGAAGTAGTTAGGACATTTTAGCCTGACATTTACCAGTAAGTAGATCTAGTGGACTTCAGAAATAGGGTGCATATTAATTCTTCAACAGTTATTGAAATGCATGTATGCATGGCACTGCTAAGGAATCTTTAGATACTTTACGATCTATAAATGCCACCATTTTAATATAGTTTCTCTTGACTTTAGTTTATATACTGCAGACATTATGTCTTATATTTTACTCAAAAACCCCAAACCATATACTTTCAAGGTATAGTTTAAGTAGAGAGAAGTCTTTAAATCTGTTTCAGTACGTAAATAAAGCCCTGGTTCTATTGGTATTGTGTCTTAAATATTTGAAAGACTACTTATATGTACTTCCTTATCCTTGTGATTAAAGAATTTAAATGTATACTGATAATTTCATGTGAAATTATAATAGCATTACTCATTCTAATGTAAGTACTGAGATTTTGTTCGCATAATAGCTTAAATTCTGGGGGGAAATATGAAACCAAGGAAACACCAGCTGTATTTATATTCCTCAGCGCTTTACTCTTGCACAGAATTGTTGGTGAAGACAGCTTAATGTCTTATTTTACAATAAAGAATTTTTATGTGTCAGAGTTAGAAAATTTAACAGATGTTAACCCATTTGTTGTAAATAAAACCTATTTGAAATGCTTTTAGGAATTAAAAGAAGACAAGTTTTATTTGAAACAAAAACCATGTTGGAGGACCAATTAGAAGGCACTCGAGCTCGTTCTGATAAATTGCGTGAATTAGAAAAAGAGAATTTACAACTAAAAGCTAAACTGCATGTTATGGAAATGGTAAGTATTTTAAGGTAACATGGCCTCTAAGAAAAAAAATACAGGCTTCTTCTAATTTCGTTGTAATGACAAGGATGGCTAGTGCCCTTGAGGCTTTAACAGAAAACTAGCTAAATAAATTATATATAAATAAATTACATATAAATTTTATATAAATACAGGAGTGGTAGAATTTTATGCTCTTGTTCAAAATTATTATTTATTAATTTTATCTTTTACTTTTCCAAAAACCCTAATAAGCTATTGTGTAAACATGCCTTTAAAAATACAGAAATAAAACTATTTGCTAAAATTTAGCATTGGGTAGGAAATTATTTATTATACTACCAAAATGGTATATTCATATGAAGAAATTTTCAGTGGCCCAGAGATTACTTTTTAAGGATGTCAGACACCTGCTCAGTGTAATGACCAGTAGTAATGATTGTAACTGACTATTACCTTCAAACTGTGAAAAATTTTAAGGAACTCAAAATTTATCCTCATATTGTTCAGTTTCTGATAAATAAGAGTAATAATAAAATATTAGCTTGAAATTGTACAGTTTCTTAGCTTCTTTTCTCTGTCTCCTCCCTGCTAATGAAAAAGGAACATGATATGGATAGAAAAAAGATAGAAGAATTAATGGAAGAAAATATGACTTTGGAAATGGCACAGAAACGGAGTATGGATGAATCATACATCTTGGCTGGCAGCTGGAACAAATATACAGAACTAGTTAACTTTCTGAAGGTATTCCCTATATCATTTTAATTAAAATGATGAGTGAGTAAATGAAGTCATATTTATGCTTACATTTCTGGATATTTTATTGCAGTTTTATATTCCCTGCCTGGAGATGTCTCTCTAGATATGATGTCTAGAGTAATTTTAATTACCACATTCCTGGATCTGGTCCTTATCTTTACATGTCTTACAACTCAACTTTATAAGTACAGTGACAGATCTGATCAGTTGTTTAGGCATTATTTCATGTTAATATCACAGGAAGCTGGAATACCAGTTAATTAATTTATTTTGAAAAATATAGCCATCTACTAGATAGTACAAAAAAGTCATACTTAGCTGGTCAACCTGTTCTTTGACTAGAGGCAAACCTAAGTATAAAGTCAAAATGCAGAGAAAAGATTCTTAGGAGAATATGTAGCCAGATTTCTAAAAGCAAGTTAAGGATCTTAATGGCTATTTTCATCAATATATGTAATCAGCAATTTAGGATTATACCTACCAACCAGTCCAGCCCAGTTATACCCTGGAGATGATAAAGGACCCTTAGATAAATTTTTAACTTTTTGACTCTTTTTTCATAGGCTCCATATTGACTTGTCCTCTTACTTAAAGCTGAGCATATACATATATTTATTTAGCTTTGAGAATGCTAGTACTGCTATGTTTATTGAAATTACATCTAGGTCACATTTATTTGAATTAGACTGGTTCCATAATTCCTCAGTTAATCAATATTAGATTATTTCACCTGCTTTCCTTCCTTTTGCAGATATTTAATAAGCATCTACCATGTGTAAAATATTATAGCAGGCTGAAGATACAGTGGTGACATAGATATAAGGTCTGAGAAAGCTTATAGTCTGGTGCTAACAGAGTAATTACTTTCACAGATGATTTGTCATATTTATTACCATTAGGCTTTTCCTAATTTTATACTTGAGAACCCAATTCCAAATTCTAGGAATTCCTTTTGTCGTAAGTGATGATATTCAGTCAGTGAACTTGCTGAGATGTGTTTCTTAAAATACCTGTGAAACATTTTTTATTGTATTCTTTATGAATTGTTACAAGGAAAGCAATTCAGACTTAAATGTTTTCTATACCAAAGTAGTTAAAATTACAGTTTTCTCATCTGTTAAGTGAGAACAATAACAGTAAATACCTTGTAGGGCTGTTGTGAAGATTGAATTTATTAATACTTATGAAGCCCCTAAAATAGTGCTTGTAAATCGTAAGCATTTGAATGTTTATAATTATTATGATCATTATATCATCATCATCATCCTTACTTGGGGTTATAGACCTGCAAATCCATTCTAATGGGTTATAGTTTGGATTTTTAAGTTATACAAGGGACTTTCCTTATAGAAAATTTGGAAAAAATATAAAATGCAGAAAAATATAAAGTGAGAAATTCAAGAAACTAATACTTTCTTAAGTCACTTTTACATTTCACAAAATTTGCTTCCAGAATTTTTTTACACGTCCATAGATACTTTAGACATTATCAGATCAGTGTGTATACAATTCAGGTTCTTTTTCACCTAGGATTATAACATGGGTAGATCCCCATGTTGTTCAAAATGTGTTGTAAGCATCCTTTTAATTCTTCAGTGTCTGACCTAAAACTTCTTTCAAGCACGGTTACTGTATTAAAAGTATTACTAAGGTATATTGTATTAATAGCTTAATCTTGTTTAATTGAAATGCATGACTACAAATCTTGTAGACAAGTTTTACTAAAGAAGACTTGGACAACTAATGGAATTTTAAAAGTGAGTGATTCCCTAGTACATCAACTTTTAAAAGATTAATAATATGCAGACTAGAATAAAAGCTAGATAGAAGAACCGAGGCTTTCTTTGCTTAAAATCTAAGGGATTAGTCTATCATACCTAATTTGGAAAGAATGTTTGCCTATGGGGATATTATTTTGTGTGTTCATATTTCTTTACTTTTTATGATGGAGAATTTCAATATACACAAAAGTAGACAGACCTAGAAATGCCCTCCTATACTTCTGTTGCCTTTCCTGAAATCTAGGGTTTTAAAATAAATTACAGGTGTCATATTTTATTTGTAAACCCTAATATTTTTATGTCATCAAAGTAAATATTTTTTATTAATTAACAGATTAAATGAGTCTGCTGCAGGGTTACTTAAAAATAACTATTTTAGCTTACCGAAGAGTATCATTTACAGAACTAGAAAATGAGTTTTCTTAATTTAAAAAATGTAATGCTCAAATCTGTTTAGTTTTTTTTCTTTGGCAAAGTGAAGTGCATATTGCTCTTTACACTTAGGTTTACTAGGGATTCTTCATTTAGAGAAAGACTTTTTCAAGGTGACCAGTGTATGCTGTCTTTCCTTTTTCAGAATCAGATTAGGATATTTTAACCCAAACTGTCCTTTAATTTTTGAAGGTGTGGGGATAGGATGTTTTATACTTCTTACCTGAATCAAACAATGACTCCAGGAGAGAGCACACAGGGCAATAACTATATTTTGCGCAAGTAACCTAAGACTCATTGAACTTAAAGTGGCTGGGACATTGTCAAGTAATTGATTTCTCATGGAATGAGAGCTGAAACTCTAGTCTCTTCAGTGTAAATTTTGTACATTTTTCCCCCACTAGAATGTCTGTGGATGCAATAAAAATTCAAGATTTACCTGTCTTTAATATGTTATTTTTTTATTGTGTATATCTTGTATCACTGTAGAAAATTTTATAAAGTTCAGGACCAGGTGATATAGTACATTTAGACTCAACAATTTAGTAAAGAGTAAACACAGATTTACCAAATATATATTTTTCAATATTTTAGTACCACAAAAATCTTTGGGCCATGAGGTGAATGAATTGACATCAAGTAGTTTATTGAAATTAGAAATGGAAAACCAGAGTTTGACAAAAACTGTAGAAGAACTTCGGAGTAGTATAGATTCTGCAGAAGGTAACACTTCCAAAATCCTGAAAGTTGAGAAAGAAAATCAAAGACTAAATAAAAAGGTAAATACAAATTAATTTTTCATGTAATGTCAAAAAAATATATGTAAAAGTATCAATTAAAGCACTGCCATAGAGTACTTATTTTCCAGTTTTTAATGTACTCTCATTTTTTTACCTTACTATGAAAATTTTCAGACACATAAATGTGGAGCAATAAACTCCTATATTTATTATTCAGTTTCAACAATTATTTCTTACTTCTACACTGTCTACTCTCCCTACAACCACTAGATGATGTTGAAATAAGTCTTAGACTTGGTATAATTTCACCAATAAATATCTCAGTATGTATTGCTAAAAAGTAAGAAATTTTTTCAGAAAACAAGAACAGTGACATCACACTTAAAAAATTAATGTGTTTTGGTCAGTATTTCAGTTTCTCCAAATCTGTTATGATTTTTTTAACATTTTGTTGGAATCGAAATCCAAGTAAGATGAATATGTTCAATCAAAAAAGACTCTGGTTTTAATATATTACAAAATAATAGACTCTTAAGTCTTTTTTTAGTGTATAGATTTATTCTTTTTTCATAGCAAGTTTCCTCTTGAAGAAACCAGGATTTTTGTCTAACTATACCCGACAATCTAGATTTTGCTGCTTGCATCCTTTTTGTGTCACTTAGCAAGTTCTTTTGTCTCCTGTATTTCTTGTTTTATCTGTAGGCATAATCAGGTTCAAACTGAGTTTTTAGTAAGAATATTGATAAGGAGTATATTTCAATCAAGAGGCACATTGATTGATTGGTTGTCTCTCTCTCTCTCTTTGTAATGTTAGTTGTCATGGAAATCATATGCTTGGATCCCTTAATCAAAGTTGCAAAATTTTGATATTGTTCTTAATTTGGTAGCTAGATTATTTCTATAAAGAAAAACTTTCTCTTAAAAATTATTGGTTTAAACAAAAATCAGTCGTTGGTTACTCTGAGGAATAGCTCTATGGAAAAAGCAGGATGAATGTTTGAGTCTTTCCCTTTATTTACAAGTTTCCAAGTAAGGAATTGGTTCTCTCATATCCTGAGATAATGAGTTTTTTTTTTGTTTTACTGTCATTATGAACTCATGGATTTAAAATATTTGAAGTGTTTCAGTCCACTGCATTTATGTTTGTTACTGTCATAACTCTTTAAAATGGTTCCTTAATCCTTAGGACATGACCTTAGCACTCCTTGTAAGCTACCTTGCTTTCTGCCGTGACAAAATGTTCTAGGCTCCTCTTGAATATTTCTGGCCTGAGACCTGTAAACAGTCATTTCTCCAGAAAGCCCTTGTTCCTTTCAGTGGTAAATGGTTTAGAGACCACAATTTAGGCATTACAAAACCTGAATTTTAATTAGGCCTGGTTGAATCAGAAGCATTCCAATTGTGTGATAGATCCAAGTAACTTATTTTTGCATATCTTTCTGCATACACTCATACACACACATTTTATATAAATAGAATCATGTCATAGGAACACATGTGATGCTTTTATCAGGATCACCTGTCATCACATTTTTTCCCCCATATATGCTTTCGCTTTTGTTTCCAGTTCTTGGTCACTGGGAACAGTATTGCAATAAATACTCTTACACATATGTCTTTATGAATTAGTTTTTATTTCTATATGTAGTCAACCATGTCTAGTTTTCCCTTTGATAGATTCTGGGTTTCTAGACTTGGTTATGGAAATCTCCCCACCCTTACAATAGTGGTTTTGAACTATAGATTCATCAGAATCATTGTAAAGACTTGTTCAAACAGATTGCTGAGCCCCCTGCCCAGAGTTTCTGATTTGGTAGGTCTGGGGTAAGGGCTAAGAGTTCTTATTAATAGGAAATTCTTAGGCGATGCTCATCTTGTTGTTTTGGAACCATGCTTTGAGGACCACTGCCTTAGGTAATGTGAAAAGACTCCTTGATTTTCTTAAAAAATTTTTACTCATTTAAAGCATTTTTTATATCTTTAATCCATTAACCAATTAATAAGCATTTGACAACCAATATAGTGTTAAAGTGTAGGAGTAGCCATTTAGTATTTGGAAGTTTTATTTTGGTTGTCATTATAGTTGGATCTGGAAATTATAATTTGATTTTGAAATTAGCTTTGCAGTCTAATTTGTAAATTCTTAGTGATTCTAGCAATTTCTGATAAAGTCATTGCTTGAAAGATGTCTTATAAACTGAATGTTTCACTTGAATTTCACTGATGTAAAATGAGAGTAATTGAATACCTGTTATCCATATATTTCAATCTTTAGTAAAGGTAGAACCATTAGTTATTAATAGCTAAAACCTTCCTGAACATGGAAATTAATGTTGACTTGAGTTCCTGGATAAGATTTGCAAGTTGATGCTTTTGAGATAATATGGGAAGACTTTTTTCCATGTGAGATTATCTTCCATTTTTGTTAAGGTTAAAGTAGAAAAATTAAACTTCCTTTACATAAAATGATCAAAATTCTTAGAATTCTTAACTATTTAAATAAATTTCATTTATTTTACATTTATTGAAGTTATTTTTAAAATGTATGCAAACAAAATGTCATAGAACATTAAAGGGAAATATTTTAGAATTTTTTAGATTTTCAAGTAACTATGGTTTTACATAATTCTCTCTCATATTTTAGGAAAGTTGAAGGGAAAGCTTAAAATTTTTTAAATTGCCATTATGCTTAATAATCTTCTGGTATAAAATTTTGCCATACCTGTGCTTTAAAGTATCTGTGGAAGAGGGCTACAGATTCTGAAGTCCCTGAGTAGAGGCGGAGGGAAACACCCCTGTACTGTACCCTCACTGAGGAGGGAGAAGTGGTGGCAGCAACATTTCTGGGTACTTTCACATTTGCTTTCAAGTGTTGATTGGTCATTGTCATTTTATGCTTGAGGAAACTGGATAGATTCAATGACTTCCTGTTTTTAAATTTCTATTTATTTTTTAGAAGTAAGATGATTTGTTTATATTATATATATATAGGTATAGTCCTCAGGCCACTAATAAAAATACAGATTTCCGTAGAGCTACAGAACAAAAATTCTATAGCCAACCATGAATCTGTACTTCTGTAAGTTCTTAAGTGATTGTTTAACACACTGAATTTTAAGAACCATTACATTAGGCCATGATATAAATTGGATGGATTAGTTCAGATGTTCCAGATTTTATCATTTTGATGTTTGCAAATTAAAATTCTCTTGGGAAATGAATACACACTTACATATATATATATACACCCATATATATATATATACATGTAAAATAGAGCAAAATATTTACTGAAGACCAATGTATATATACATTGCAAAATTAATTTAATTAAAAGCTTATCAAAGAAATTCAAGTAAATATGTGTGTGTATTTCACCAGTATTCATACTTGAAATTAAAAATGTAACTGTATATAACTAAAGGTCATTTTGAGTAATACTGAATACATTATGAACTCCTGAAAGACATGAGCTTTAATGATCTGGCCAACCTGGCCGTGTGTTTATACAATGGTGTCTCAGTAAATATTTGTCAGAATTAAAAGTAAGATAGACATGTTATACACATTCATGTTCTGATTTCTTCATTGGTTTTTGGAATGGAAAAATGTTTAGTTTATGCTAATTTAAGGTTTTAATTTTCTCCTTTCTTTTTAAAAATCAGATGAAAATATTAGAACAGGAAAATGAACATCTGAATAAAACTGTGTCTTCGTTAAGGCAGCGCTCCCAGATAAGTGCTGAAGCAAGGGTGAAAGACATTGATAAAGAAAATAAAATTCTCCATGAATCTATCAAAGAAACAAGTAGCAAGCTAAGCAAGATTGAATTTGAAAAAAGACAAATTAGAAAAGAATTGGAACATTATAAAGAAAAAGGAGAACGAGCAGAGGAACTTGAAAATGAGTTACATCGTCTTGAAAAAGAAAATGAATTGTTACAGAAAACGATAACCAATTTAAAAACTACTTGTGAAAAAATTGAGGCCTTGAAACAAGAAAATTCAGAGCTAGATAGAGAGAATAGGAAATTTTAAAAAGCACTGGATAGCTTTCAAAACCTTACTTTACAGTTACAATCCCTAGAAAAAGAGAATTCCCAACTTGATGAGGAAAACTTAGAACTGCGAAGCAATGTGGAATCTTTGAAGTGTGCAAGCATGAAAATGGCTCAGCTACAACTAGAAAATAAAGAACTGGAAAGTGAAAAAGAACAGCTTAAGAAGGGTTTAGAGCTCATGAAAGCAACTTTTGAGAAAACAGAATGCTTGGAAGTTAGCTACCAGGGTTTAGATACCGAAAATCAAAGGCTACAGAAAGATCTAGAAAACAGCAAGAAGAAAATTCAGCAATTCGAGAATGAACTTCAAGACTTAGAGATGGAAAATCAAACATTGCAAAAAAAACCTAGAAGAGTTAAAAGTATCTAGCAAAAACCCGGAACAGTTAGAAAAAGAAAAGTCATTAGAGCAAGAGACTTCTCAACTAGAAAAGGATAAGAAACAATTGGAGAAGGAAAATAAGAGACTCCGACAACAAGCAGCAATAAAAGATACTACGTTAGAAGAAAATAATGTGAAAATTGGAAATTTGGAAAAAGAAAATAAAACCCTCTTCAAAGAGATTGGTGTTTATAAAGAATCCTACATTCATCTGAAAGAATTAGTGAAAGAGAATAAGGAACTCATGAAAAGAGCATCTATTGAAATAAAAACTTTGGTTACATTACGAGAGGTAAATATAATTACTTAGATTTAAGACAAATATTTTATGTATTTTTAACTCAAGGCTTTAAAAATTTTTTTATTGGAACCATTAGTGATTTGCATCATCTGGTTCAAAGTTGAAATTTGAAATTAGTACTATAGTTTACAAGTTTCCTTCTTTTCTTAAACTAAGAAGTAAATGTGAATTGTTTTTTTTAATGAAGTTTTGGTAATAAGGCTTCCTTGTGATATCTGACTTACTACAATTATAATTTTATACTTCTGTTTCAAAATAATATTAAAATATTTGATCAAGACTAATACTGAATGCCAAGTAAAATAGGAAGCATGGTAGGTACTATTTATTGAATGTTAACTAAGTAGCAAGTACTGGGCTAAGGACTTCATTAGTTGTATTTCTGTATATTTATGTAATTTTTATGACCAGTTCTTTATAGTTATTCTCTTCATTAGATTAGAAAACTGAGGTTCAGGATCACAGCTAATAAATGGCAGAATCAGATTGCTGGATTCAAACCCAGACCTTAAAATTTCCAAAGTCTTATGAATTTTAACCACTAAGCTAGAGAATGCAAATCAGGTTGAACTTAAAAATCAACACTGAACAATTGGCAGTTACTTAAATCTATGTGTTGAAAAGAATTTTGAGATTTACAAGAGCAGATTGGTAATAGGTCCTATGAAAAATGGTTGGTGTGTATCGGAAGATAGCATGCTTGGCTCTTTTTTGCTTTCCCTATTCTATACTATATATATGATAATCCTTTAAGTTCCTTAAGCACTCTGGCAGAAAATCATATTGGGAAGTCTTCATTTCTGCTGAAGAGGCATTGAGAGGGACCACTATTAGCCTTTTGTTTTATTCTGTGTTCTACAGTCTAATAGACATAGACATCAGGTTCTTATGCCTGAACTTCTAAGAATGCCCCCTAGTTCTTCAGATGAATATCTTAAGCCTTTTCCACTGGGACAGAGGTTTTTGGGGTGGGAGTGGGTGTTGTACCCAACATACATTCATAAGAAGAAATATGCACTAAAGTTCTAGCTCATTATTAAAAAGTGAATGGATGTGTGTACTTTTCCCCTGAGTTCTCAAACCTAAGGTATGAATTCACAAGTAAAGAATGTCACCTTTTAGTTTGAACACTATAAAGTTAAAAAGAAGTACTAGCAAAAAAAAAACAGTGCTGTTTAAATTAGTTTATATTTGTCACTTAACTGCTTTTTAATGATAAAGGAAAAGTTCAACATTTCTGTCTGTCTTGGTTTGAATTATATTGTTCCGTTTGGATTGGTCAAAAGTTCGCTCACTATTCTTTCATTCTTACAGATCCTTTTTTCTCTCTGTGCCTCAGCTTCTTTGTATTCCTCTTCTCAAATTTCTATTTAATTTATCATCTCCTCCACTGTATCTAATCTGCTTTTAAAACCCTCCATTGTATTCTTTAATGATTGGATATCTGACCGAAATTTTTTCCTGAGTTCTTGGATATTTTTTTGTACCTCCATTTGCATGTTTATGATTTTTATATTGAAATCTCTTTTCTGGAAGATTGATGAGATCGGTTTCATTTGACTCTGGTGTTTGTATGATTTTGATTTGAACCAGGTTTCTTTGACATTTTATATTTGTATGTGGCGCCCTCTAGTGCTGAGAAGCTCTACTCTGGAGCTGCTCAGCCCCTGTATCAGTGTCAGGAGTTGCAAGGGAGCAGTATTGGTATCTGGGGGGAGGAAAGAGCTGTTTCCTGTTTCCCAGCTGCTATGCCTGTCTCCACTGCCAGAACCAGTGAACTGAGCACACAGGTGTATGCCTCTATGCTTTGCGAATGTAGTTGCTCTAGGCGGGGCTTCCCTCTGTCTTGCCTGACACCATGGCAGGGGCTGCCGGTTTGTGAGCCAGTGGCAGGCTGGCCAGGCAGAAGGCATAGCAGGCTGCATGTCACAGTGGGGGTCCTTGGAATGCATATCCAGCCAGGGGGATGAAGCACCTGAAGATCGTGAAAGCTCCCAACCTGCTGGGCAGAGTGTGTCTGGACAATTTTGTCTACCTGTCCTTTCTCCTAAGCAGTAAGCTTTGTGCCATCCTTGCCCCTTTAGCAGCCCTCTCACTGTTAGGAAGTGTCTCAGACTGCCCGCCTTTCTTTTGTCCCAGAGCAGCTGGATATGGATCAGTTTTCCATAAGCGGCTGGAATCAGTCTCTCCAGGTATTCCACCTCCACTAATCACAAGAACACCGTGAAATGTAGGTTTATGCTTCCAGAGCAGATCTACAGAGCTAGGTGTTCAGCAGTCCCAGGCCTCCAGTCCCTCCCTGCTCCATTTCTCTTCCTCCCACCAGTGAGCTGGGGTGAGGCAAGTACTTGGGTCCCGCCAGGTCACAGCTTTGGTACATTACCCTATTCCATGAGGTCTGTTCTTTTTTCCACATGTGTGCAATCTGGCACAGCCTCCTTTCCTGTTGCTTTCTCAGGATTAGTTGTATTAATTATATTTTCATATTATATGTGGTTTTAGGAGGAGCCCTCTGTGTCACCTCCCACTTCGCCATCTTTAATCCTTTCCCTAAACTTTTGAATTTACTGCACTGTGTCTGCCCTGGCCTTGATTCTTAAATGAGCATCATTCATTCATTCAGCAAATGCACAGCAACTTCTGTTCTGGGTGGGGTCCTGGGACCCTGACCAACTGTGGATAAAAGTGAAGGTTCCTGTGGCCAGGATTCTCACCTGACCCTGGTTGAGGTGGGAATTATTATCCTTATTTTATAGATGAAGTCATTGAAACTAAGAAAATAAAATAAGTTGTCCAGTTTTCATAGCTACTTAAATAGATGGCCATAGATTTGAATTGAATTTTCAGACTGTGAGTTAAACAGTTTTGAAGAAAGCTATGCTTTTGGAACTAGATAATTTATTATATGTTAAAACCCAGTGTTCATGAGAATTAAGGAAATGTATGGGTAGAACACAGAACCCAGCACTCTAGCTGTCATCTCTAAAATAAATCACTCACGTTATGGTCAATGTGTAACCATCTAATTGCTCAAATAGCAGAAGTTTCAAGTCTTTGTGAAGTACTCTGTATTTTTCAGATGTTTTGGGTGATTTATGTTAAATTTAAATGTTGGTATTTTAAAAATAAATGTTTGTTTTAAACAGTTGCTAAGCCAACTTAAAGGAAATGTAGAAGAAGAAAATCGACATCTGCTAGATCAAATTCAGACATTAATGCTACAGAACGGAAAACTATTGGAAGGAAATCTGGAAAGCAAGGATCTTTTTCATGTTGAACAAAAACAGTACATGTAGGTACCAAATAATTTTGCACTCTGAAATATTATGCATGATTTCATCATTGCCATCATACCCAGTGGCAGAGAAACTCAATGCTAATTTTTCTTGATTTTTGACATTATTATTTCAATATATACTTTTTTGAATGCTTATGCTTTACACATTATGTTAGGAACCAGAAGTACTAACGTTTATACATGTGGGTTCTGCTCTTAAAGAACTGGTAAAGAAAGGAAGCAATACAAATCATTGCTATAATGGAGGTATGTGTAGGAGGTCATAAAAATAGAGCAAACATAGTAAAAAGGAGTACCTTAGTCTGGGAGAGGCAAGGAGGACTTTACAGAGATGGTTGAGTGATCTGAGACTTAAAAGTTCAATATGAGCTCACCTGAGGAGGTATACCAGGCCAAGAGAGCAAAAAAATGTAAAAACACGAAGTATGTTATAGTATGGTGTAAGATCTAAAAAGTAATTGTTATTGCCTGGAGCAAAACTGAGGAAGGAGGATCACTGGAATAGCGGATAAATACTCAGGGGCCACTTCTCAAAGGTTTCTCTATGCCATACAAAGAAGTCATTGAAAAATTTGAACAGAATAATATGATGGAATTTGAATTTTTTTTAAACCACCTATAACATTTTTCTAGAGTATGAATTTGAGCTTTTGAGAATAGAGATTAGTAAATTTTAAGAAGGCTGTTGCAGTGATCTTTTGAAAAATAATCACAAGCAGTTGTAACTTGAGATCAAAGACAAAGATAGATATGAGAGACAGAACTGACAGGACTAAATTGGATCTCTACTGAGAATAGAGGAATCTGGTAAAATCAGGGATTTTAACCTGGGCATCTCAGTGAATTAATTGTCTTAGTATTAAACCATGATTCACCTTTACTAAATTTTTCTCTTCCCCTTGTTCCCGAAATGAGAAGCACCATAGTATAATAGAAATAGCATAGATTTTTTTGTTATGATATCCATCCTAACATGTAATTTTTGTTGTTATAGTGAGAAGTTAAATGAATTAAGAAGACAAAAGGAGAAATTAGAAGAAAAAATAATGAATCAATACAAATTTTCTGACCCATCTCCTCCTAGAAGGTACTATTAACCAAATTTATTCATTCATGATTTGACAAAAGAAGTTAAGATATCTAATTTTGTGAAGGATTTATATGTTGAATTTTAGGGTGATAAGATTTTTTAAACTATTAGGAGAGGCAACTGGATTACTCTGAAAATGAGGAAATTGATGACGTCTAAGAAAGATATTAATCAGGAACATCAGAAATCTCTAACATTAACACCTACCTGCTCAGACTCCAGTGAAGGATTTCTTCAACTCCCTCATCAAGATAGTCAAGTCAGTTCTTCAGCAGGTCCAAACTCTTTAGAAGATGGCCAAACTTTGGGGACCAAGAAAAGAAGCAGTGAGTGTTTAAATTCTTTAAATATTTGTGATTTCTAGTCTGATTTAGAATCGTTTCTAAAGATTCCTCCTAAATAACTTCAACAGTCCTTTGGGATAATAGTCTGATGAATCATTTCTTTTTAATGCCATGTAATTATAAAATGCATTGCACACTGCAATACTGCATAACCACATGATTTGTGATATTGTGTGTTTAGGGATATACTATACACAAAGATACCATCATTTGGCCAGGGAGGGAAAATAGTATAGAAAGAACATTGAAATGAGAGCCAGAATACTTCTGCCAGTTTCTAGTTCTGCTAATACAGGGCAAGCCTTTTTTACCTTTGTGTCACACTTCATAGGGTGATTATGAGGTGTGAAATATTTATAAGAGGTCATTTTTATAATTCTTTATAACTAAATAGATAATAAGGCATTTTATAATGAGGTTTTATTCTTATACATTGATGGTGTCAAATTGGAACAAAGTTACATTGGGGGGTAGCAAAGAGAAATAGATATAAATTTGAAGAGAATGTTAATGGTTTAGAATGAATTGAAGGTTATGAGAATTGAGTGGTTGGTAAATGATCAATTAAAATTAAATAGATGTGGTGATAGAAGTTTGTGTATAAACTTGTGATTTCATTTTTTTAATGACAAAAGCAGAAGTACACGTCATAATGTATCACATATAATTCATAGTCTTTATATTTCTTTCCTAGTGTGCTTAGCTAAACAGCAAGAGCAAAGGAAAGGCCTGAGGAAGCATATTTTAAGAGAGAAAAAAGTCTAGTGTTAGGCCTTTTGAAGATGTCCAAGAAGTTGACCACTAGCAATGGTCTTACAATATGTAAACAGGGTACTTTGCATCCATTCACACTAACCCCAGAGTCACTAAATTAAAAATATGTATTTATATCTATATAAATGTAGTATGTATGTTTATATAATCTATATACTTATAAACATATATATTATATAGAATAATAGTAAAATTATATACATATTATATATAGTAAGTATATGAAGTAAATAGGCAAAAACAGCTATAGCTAAAACTTGCCCCCAAGATAGACTCTCCTTATGGGCAGCTCTCAAAACACTCAAAATTAACTATAGCATTGGGGGAATTATCTCTGAGAAGAGTATTTTTTAGGGTAAAGGAGATTAGACATTCATTATAGGATATGTTTCAGAATGCACCTATATCACTCTAAAAATCCATATGTAAGGAACAAAAACCATCACACAATACATATGTACATGTCTACATATATGCATAATGTGTGTTATGCATACATATGTTTGTATTAGTCTCAAGAAAAAGATTTAATTCTATACCCCATGTGTGTGTGTGTGTGTGTGTGTGTTAGTCTCAAGCAAGAGGCTTAATTCTTTACCCCCACATAAGATTATTGTTACCTGGGTCTTCTGCTAGTCTTTTTAGCAAATCTACATGAAACCTGAATATTGTAGAGAGATCAAGTTTTCCTTAAAAAGATGCCAGGTAATTCAACCTTATCTGCCACCTTTTGAAATAAAATACCTAAAGTCTTATTAAATAAGAGATGGTAATGGAGGCAATTAATTTTTTTGATCAAAGGAAGATACTTGAATGCAGATATGAGAACATACACAAGAAAAGCACAATCATTTTTTAGGGCATCTTGTTTGTTTTAAATGTAAATTTGTCATTCCTTCATACTCTCTGCTGAAACATTTCCAGAATAAGAATCAGAAGGAAGTAATATTCTCCTTTCCTGCAGTTGTTCAATTTTAGAGGTTTTAAAAGGAACACAAAATCCAACCATGCTAACATTCCCTTAATTTCAGTATGGTTTGGGAAAAGAACATTGTATATCTACAAACTAACTGCCATAAGAGGGATCACATTCCACTACTGGCATACTTAAAACTTTTATCCAGTCCATTGGAAGAGTCTCTGTCTGTTTATGCAGGTTGTTTCCCTAGCTCCTAAATTGCAATTCCAAAAGATGTTATAGCTTTTTGTATTCAAATCTGATAAAATGTAGTTTATGAATGTTGTGAACGACTCTAGTGAACATTTTTATTTGTATGCTGTTGACACCTATGTATAACCCTAATTTTCATTCACAAAATTTTTTAGAAGTTACCTTTGATTTTTTTTTAATAAACTCATTCAGAAAGTTCTTCAGAATATCTGTTATAAACGCATATTTCTCTGTCATTTTTGCTTGCTTTAGGGTGCTTCCTTATCTATTAGCTTATATATTAAGTGCTAGCATTTATTACTACTGTCAGAATACTTTTCTCTTCCACCAGCCAACCTTTTGCAAAATGATATTAATATAATTACTAATGTCATATTTTGAAATATTTTGCTCAAACAAGTGTGTATTTCCATGGTGCTGCTAAAAATACACCAGAATTCAGTTTAAACCAAGAATCCCCTATTTTCTGCAGTAGAGTTTAATAATGAAAGTCCTTAATGAAAATATTAAAAGTTTCTTTAGATGTTTTAATCATCCCCAGGCACCCCAGTTATGGTTGATGTATTTTACTAAAATGCTCCTGTACAGAATTTGTATTTTCCTTAAATTATGTTTTTTCCAGAATTAAGCCTTATAATTTAAAAAGTAGAAAAACATAAAGGATTGAAAAGCCTTTAGATATTTTCATAACGTGTGCTTTGTGGGCCACCAATAGCCCTTATTTAAAGGTAAACCTTTACAACTTAACTAGAAAAACTTTTCCTTCCATAAGTGACTCTAATCAGTTACTGTATTGATAGAACTCTAGCCGATCCAAGCTTTCAAAATATATTGTTCCTTATCATTACCTTCAGTGTTATTCCAGGTATTTTAAAGTATCAAAGGACGTATTTCATATTTCATTATCACTCAGCAGCAAGAGAATAATAGCTTTAGTATAGCATACATAGCTGAAACTCAGACATTCATTTCTGTCCTTAATTTCAACATTTAACTCCCATCTGTTCTTCTCCCTTTTTTCTGTTTCTGTTTTTCCTCATGCTCTGACATTAAAGTGGTTGCACTGAGAAGACTGCCCTTTTTGAGGAAGAGACCGAAGGATAAAGACAAAATTGAAGACCTACCATCGTTCCATGTGTAAGACTTTATGACAGTTCAGCTTCTTTCAAATGACTACACTGGCTTCCATTACTAATATTTCACTAACCTTTCTCTGAACTGTGCCAATTGTCTTATTTTGCAAAGTGCAGTCTTCCTCTAATAAAAGGAACTGAAAGAATATTTTTTTAAACTGGCACTGAATTTGCATTATATGCATGCTCAGATATATATGCATGCATATATTTAGTCATACATGTAATATAAATTTCCAGTACTTTCTAAGAGTTGGCAGGAAAAAAAACCTTTATTATATGCCATAGAGATTTTTTTCCCAAATAAATTTGCTTAAAACAAAACCCTTAGCATTAGGAATTTATTTCCTTAATGAACAAAATTAAATATAATGAATAAATAAATAAAATGGCTTGTAACTCTTGAAAATGTTTGTCATTCTTTATATAGTAATCCTCTGGTTTTTCTAAGTTGAATTGGTAATTATATAATCACATTAAATGTCTGTCACTTTGGATATCATCTTTCAGGATTTTACTGAATGGTACACTTATTTGATTCATAGATGAATAATTTCTTCAGTAACGTGCTCTGACCAAGGACTCTTTATCATTTTCAATGATGATGCTGTATAAGAACTCTCCATCTTACCTTTATTCATTCCATTTTTGTCACCATAAAACCACACTATGAAGGATTCTAATTATATTGCACATTACTGCACAAAAGCATGACAGTTGTACAGAGTAAAATTCCTTTTGCTCTCTTTAAAGGGGGTGGAGGTGGGATAAAAATACTCATTGAAATTTATCAAGCTTTGGCCTACTCATTTCATTCAGCTAAATGTATGTCATAATTAGAATGACGGTGTGGTTTTAGTTTTTGGTGTTCATTTGCATTAAGCCATAGACAAAAACCAGCTCATTTATAATACAAAATAGAAATAAGAGTATATACATTAACCATGCTGATTCATTTGCTTTCATTTGCATCCCAGCCATGAATGACCTGGTGCAGTCCATGGTCCTAGCAGGAGGACAGTGGACAGGTAGTACTGAGCATTTGGAGGTTCCTGATGATATTTCAACAGTAAAAGGAGAAAAGAATTGGGAGCTATGGCATTCTCTACTATAGCCACCAACTTTTCAACTTTCAACTCTTCTACAGGCTTCAGATGCAAGCAGTTGTTTAATAATAAAGTATAGGCCATCTGCTATTTGCACTGTGGTGTAACTATTGGCAACAGGAATTTTAATTTGATTTGCCTGTGTATAATTTTGATAGCAACAACCTGAAATAATTATCAAAACAATCTGGATTTGATTTGAAATCATTTCAAAAATTTAAAACATCATACAAATAACTGAAATCTTTCCTAGGCTTTTCATAATAAACAGCTAATGAGCTAACAAGCAAAGGAAAAGGTAAACCTAGTAAAGAGTGAGAAAAGGAGAAATAGAAGCTTTAAAAAAAAGCCTAAAAACACTCCAACTTCTAGCACAGAGAACCATGTAGAACAACCCAGGCTCTAGCTTTGCTTTGCAGGGTCATGGGAGATTGTCTCATTGCTTCTTGTGTTTTCACTAAGTGAGTCAACTCTTACACCTAGTTCCAGTTTCTGGTTGAATCCATGAAATATGTTAAATCCAGATGTATTATCTATGACTGAAAAGAATTTCCATATTCTGCATAATTAATTTTATAATGGCTTTTTTTTCCCCTAAAAATATTTTTATATCCATTTTGCTATTTTATGTAGATACTACATCCTCTGAAGATGTAAGTCCACAAGATATTAGTGATGATTCTAGTACAGGATCAAGAGTTCATGGTAAGATACAAACTTTATGTAGAGAATAGTTATTATGTACAGAATGGGAATGCTAAGGCTTGCATTGTACTGGTGAATGTGGCACTGCCAGCAAGCATGTTTTCTCTAACTTATATCATATAGCTACCTCTGCCATTTCTTCAAGACTAATACTTTGTTTTGCCCCCTTTAAGGCTATTGCTTCATCTAAATATTCTCTATTTTAGTCAAGATCATTCACAAAGGTAATTTTGTGGCTATTTTGGTATAAGATTAAAGTTATGAGTGATACATTTTACCATTGGTTCAAAAAATACTTTGATAACGGATGAACTTTAAGAAACACATTTTCTGCAATGTTGAGTGTCTGTGATTTTTAAGTTTCTATTTGGAGAATATCTTGCCAAACTAAATTATTAACAATAAGTGGATAAGATGTTGAAGGAATTTCATATGTAAGCAGGACTTTTAGAAATAGGATAGAGCCATGTTAACTGCAGTTGTTTCCCTTGTGTGGATAGGAATACAGGTCATTAACAGTGCAGGTGCTCATGTTCCTCCTGTTCGTGGCATCTCTGCCATGTGCAGGGTACCTTGTGTGATCCCTTGTAAGTGACCTAATCACTGGCACTTTTCTGTGGGGGACATGTCATCCTGGTCAACTAAAACAGTCTTTGTGGTCATCTAGAAATCATTCCAAATCTAAATATGTACTTTATCTTCTTTTCTTTGAATCTTAACTTAAAATTGTTTCAGAAGTATCCTCTTCTCAAGTGTCTATCTGGAAATGCCTGTGCTCTCTAATCTCTAAGATTCAACTTTCTGTGGGCATGTTCAGCCTGTGAACATATGCATGATTGCTTCCTGACAGCATTCTGTGATCAGAATGTAGAGTTCAGTGGCATTAGCTGGAAGTTTTATCACACTGTCTCCTGACTTTTTCATTTAGCTTCAAGACCAGCCAGCTTTGACAGTAGCCGAACATCCACTAGCAATAGCAGTAATAATGCTTCACTCCATGAGGTCAAAGGTGCGCTGTAGGTGAATTTATTAATATGCTCCGTCCATTGCCAGATTTAAAAGTGGGAGACTGATGAAGTTTCTGGAGTAAAGTATGAAATCCAAATCATGTACTCATCACATTGTAATACAAATGTATTTCAATGTATACAAATGTAAAAACAGGAGCAGTTATTGTGGTTTCCATATTTCATCTTCACAGATAAAATTTTTTTATTATAATCTTTACTTCAAAAATATATGTAGGTCCTCATTTTACTTGTTTGTCTTTGTCATGAAAATGGTTGTCCTGATGCATGAACATTGAACACATTACACAAGTCTTTTAGAGATACTTAATAGCTTAATTTATCCACAAATAAGGGGAATTTTTTTAAACTTGAGAAGACATTTATGTGTAACAAGAGCTAAATGGATGCATATAGCTCATATAAAGAATTATTTCAAGATACTTTCCCTTAATTTTTTAACAAGCATTCCAACATAATATGTTTATATGTAAATGTCTGGAAGCCTTGACTAGTATCTTTTTCCTTAAAGGTATACTGCCTATTCAGATTATAGAATTGTTTAATGGATTATAAAGGTTGGTTGAAGTAGTTGTTCTCTGTAGTCCAGAATTGTCAAATTATAGTGAATGCATTTGTTCTATTGCTTTTTGTATCATAAAATGATTTTGTCTCAGTTGTAATTTTATCATTAATGCTATATGACTGTGTTGTAATGCTCTGAAAAATCTGATTTCAAGGAGGGAAAATGTTTTCATTTTTATAGTCATGTTCTTATATCCATTACAGAAATGTAGTCTGAAAATATAAAGAAGTATTTTTCTGATTTGAAAATTTAAGGAAGTCACATTTCTATAAAATGTTACATAACATACACCAAATCTTGCATGGCCCACTTTACTCTCTGTGACTAGGAAACCATGAAAAGGTGGATTTTTCTATCTCAATACTGTATATACATAGTTCACTATTGCTCAAAATGAATCACGATTCTTAAGGAATGGCATAAACTATAGGTGCTTTTTCCAGAATTCTCTACAGTTTCTCTAGTCTCTCTCTACTCTCTAAGAGAATGCTTTTTGCATTCTCTACAGTTGTGCAACCTTAACTGATCTTTTAAGGTTATGTAGCCACCATACCAACCGTGGAAAGCAGAAGAAATCAGATAATTGAGATATTAAGTAAAAATTAAGTACTACATATTTGGTTTTGTATTTTTACTGGAATTATCTAAGTGAATCATCATTTCTCCATTTGACTTTCCTTATGTAAGTACCATTTAAATTAAAAAATTTCTTTAAGGTTATTCATTTAGGGTAAACAAAGAAGCCCTCAAATAAAGAATAAAGACTTCATAGTGAGGCAGAGAATTAGCATTTTTCTTATTTAAAAGTTTTGATCTTAACATTTCTGAAATAATTTAAAATTCATATATAATCATGTTTTCAAAATTGTGAGGTGTTTTATAATTATTTGAACCTGAATTTTTAAAAAAGTATTATTTGTTTATTTATTCATTCATTCATTCATTAAACATACCAAGTGCTTGTTTTGTATGTTTAGGCTCTGGATAAGGTGATGAAAGCAAATCTTTGCCCTTATTAAGCTTATAATTTTTGTCAATTTGACAAAATAAGAAAGTGGGCTATGGTAGACTGAATGAAAGATTAACATGGCATTTCTAAACAAAGCTTGAAAGTCCATTTGGCTATTCATAAAAATCTAGTCAGTAAATGTTATTACTTACATAGTTTTTATCTCATTTCTATTATTAAACTCTAAATGCATCATTTTCTCCCAAAGCAAGTACAGATACTACTGAAAGCAGGCCACAAAGCCACAGCAGTGGAGAATTTAGCCTGCTTCATGACCGTGAGGCTTGGTCCAGCAGGGGTAGCAGTCCAATCCAGCACTTGAAAAGACAAGCCAGATCAAGTCCAGTGCTCCAGCACAAAATGCCTGAAACGTTAGAGAGTCGAGCACACCACAAGTTCAACACTGGTTCCCCTGGAAGTGAAGTTGTTACTCTGCAACAGTTTTTAGAAGAAAACAATAAGCTTACCTCCATACAGGTTAGTTTTATCTGTGATTACTTTAATTTAGAAGGACACTCCAGTTAAATTTCTGCGACCAAACTTTAGAGCTTTTCTTTTTAAAGGAGTGTTTAGAGATATTAATGATTTTATATCATACAATCTAATGTATCAGGAAAGTAAAAACATGGCCGTATTCACTAATCTGCTTTGATTTTTTTTAACAGATAAAGTCCTCAAGTCAAGAAAATCTTTTAGATGAAGTAACGAAAACTTTGTCTGTCTCTTCTGACTTTTTGGGAAAAACAAACCAGTTAGCTGTGGTCTGGCCAGGTCAGCAAGTGGGAGATCTCCAGGAGACTTCTGTGATAGACAACTAAGCCTGAACAATTTGTAAGACCTGGTCCTCAAAAGACTGAAGATACTTATTTCATTAGTTCTCCAGACAAACCTACACTAGGTACACAAGGAAAGATAAAATTAGTAAAAGAAACTTCTCTGTCACAACAATCAAAAGATAGTAATCCTTCTGCCACTTACCTCGCGCAAGCAGTGTGATCTCTACTGCCGAAGGGACTACTCGAAGGACAAGCATCCATGATTTTCTGACCAAAGACAGTAGACTGCCTATGTCAGTTAATTCACCACCAGCTACTGCTGATAGCAACATCACTGCAGCATCCAGTGAGTACCGTTTACATCAGGGGTCCTCTAGTGCACTTCACAGTCCAACATATGCTGTGGGTTCTTGTGCACAAAATTTTTAGCTACACATAAGCTAGTGTCTATATGCCCAGGCTGGAAACTCAAGAACAGAAAGGTCACATTTTTTAAACCAAACTTTTGCCACTATTAATATGACTAATTATGCATTTGGAGTATCAGCTAAAGATAGCACAGAGTCATTTACTGTGGCTCATCCATCTCAGCCATTTATATCCCTGAATACAGAATTAGTTAGCAACATAAGTGATCACCTCCTAGGCCAGTCCCCAGAGTAACTGATCAGGCTTCTGCCTCCTTGGATAAAGCTGCAGAAAAAGGTAATGAACAGTTGTCTGATAATCAGAACCCTAGTAACAGTAACCAACAGTCTTCTGTAGACAGAAGTAATCTTATCAATCCTGCATGCCTCTATCCTAGTGACATGGAAGCTACATTGTTGGTTTCTGAGGATAATCACACTGTCTGGTATGAATATGGTTGTGTATGATCAAAACCACACAATATAAAACTGATGTCATTTGATATATACTGTACTTCTCTAATCTGATTTGAAGAGCTGCTGTATAAAACTATCATTTGGCTAGGTTTATATTTTCAGTTTTAAATTGTGGCATAGTGCTCAGTTGTACATGATGGCATGTATACAAATATGAATGTGTAACCCCACCAAAGCCTGCATGAATAATTAATTGCATTGTGCACACTGTCTGCATGACCTTAAAAACCTTAACAATATATGCTCCTCTTTCACATTTTTTGTCACCTGATAAGAGAGTACTTTGATACCTAGAAGCATGTTTAAATACCTGCATGCTGTAATTACCAAGAAGGCATTTCCAAGTCACATTTACTTTGTTACTTCAAAAAAAATGCTCCTTTTTTCCCCCTCCCCTTCTTTAGCTTTCTTTCTCCCTCTCCCACCTTCTCTTCCGCTCATTCCTTTTTTTCCAGAATGTGCACTTCATATTGTACATGGATGGTATTAGCAAGGGGAAAAATAGGAAAAAGGTGACATTTTCTTTTGCCATTTAACTGTGCCTTCTACCCTGCTGTTTTATTTTCAAAGAAATAGTTAATAACTCAGTTAACACTTTGTGTAGCAAATATTTACTGCCCATATTTATAAAATTGTTGAGATTTAAAACATTGTTAATACTCATAAATTCAGTATAATTCTTTAAAAAACCATCAAATTCAAATGTGACCTATACAATGACTAGGAGCATTTGTATTAGTTTTATTTCTTCTCTGCACTTTTCTCCATCTGGTAATATAAGAGCTCAAATACTATCTTACCTTCTAGACAACTTTTTTATTTGGAATCAGTTAACACAATAGTTTTTCCATTACTTTTTTATGTAGAGTCAAAGAAATAAACCAAATCATACTGAATGTGTTGGAAATTTGCATTTTCACTTCTCTTCAAAAAGAGTAGCAAGTTAAAAAGTGATGAAGATTGTAACTTCTGTAATTCTATAATTAATTTATAATTAAATTACACATGTCCTTAAAACAGAATTTTCTAAAATGAGTACATTGTGCTAAAATAAAATGTAAGATTAGAATTTTTAACCATTTAAATGAAGTATGTTTTTGGTAGAACAAATTTTGGAACTGAGAATAAATACAAACTTTTAGTTAAACAAACAAACAAAAAAAACCCCATGTAAGATAGAAAAAATATTTACTAACTCTGACTCCATTGTCATAAGCTTTAGATTATCTTGCTGTGGTCATAGCATGTTTAAAGCAAAATCAGCTAAACTTGAATGTCTAACTCCCAGAGTAAAACAAAACACCTCCAAAACCCTATAACCTGATTCACTTACTTCTGGAGGAGTTTGTCTTAGAATGTTTTTGCCATTTTGATTCAGCCTAAATATTACTGGTAATAACTCAGGCTGGCATCTGGAAGGAATATATAACTTTCTAAATGGGAAGCAAATTATTATTTTATACATGTTAAATTATTACTGTTATTGAGCCAAAGCAAACAGAATCTAATAAATCTTTGCTTAATGAAATTTGTATCCTTTGCAAATTAAGCCATCCTCTTATACTTACAATAGATTAATTCAGGGGCTAGGCCCCTTCCGTTTGTATCTTTGACTACACTCCTTTTCCCATAACCAGCTCTTACTAAAAATGGTAGTGCAGGTGATCAAATAAAATTAGAAAATTTTCATGTTTCTGTTTTCTAGCACCACCTATTTTCTACTTGAGTGTTCTGTCTGTTTTATTGTCAGTTGTTTCACAGCCAATCTTAATCTTTCAAGTGTTTTTGGTATTCCTTTTCTTTTCTTACAACCTAATAATAAAGGTAAATGGTAAATGTAGGTGAGATTAGATGAGGACCATAAGGATAAAAATGTAATAATTAGCGTTATTTCTTTTCCACATAGATTATTTCACAACCATTTCAGCTTTTTTGACACTATAAATGTAACCATACATTAAACTTAAAATATTAAACTTATTTATGCAAAACACATTGAGAGATCATGTGCCATTATATTAAAAACTATGTGATTATTATAAGAGACTTATAGGAAAGGAGTTATTTCCAATCCAAATGGCTATAGTTATATATACAGCATGCTTTCAAAAATGTCTTACATTGCATGTAAGACAAGTATATACCATGTCCATGTGTCCTGAGGATTGTCTGAGAAAACAGGCTTGACTTCCTCCGGAAACTACCACCAGCTGTGGAGTCATAAAATTCCTCCAAAACACTAGGTTCTTACCTATGTTTCTTCATAACACTTCAAATAAAATTTTTAACAACGGTAAAAACCTTAGAAATAACTTAAAGCCAATGTTTCCTAAACTTTAAAAAAATCAACATAATACTCTCTATAAATGAGATCTTACAGAAATGCAGTTTTTTCTTCTTAAATGATAAAAGTGTAGCAATTCTAACTCAACTGAGCAGCTGCACTTTTTTCCTCTAAAACATCTCCATAAATACCCTACACCTTTACAAGGTATTATTTGAAGAACTATTTGGAGATTTAGTCCCCTAATTTGTATATTAAACTGATTAGCTTCATATACTTGGCCTACGTTTCTAGAAATTGTACCCTTATTATTTGTGTGACATTGTAAACTTATATTAGGCATTGGGTCCCTTTGGACCAAAGCAATTTCAGCTATACCCATTTAAGTGGGCATATTATTGGCCTATAAAATATGCTTTTAAGCCCTGTTTTTTTAGTAGATAATACAAATATTTCACTGTGGATGTTTCTGTTACTGCATGGATTATTTTTTACTTTAAAACCATATGAGACCATTTAGTAAATAAACATAGTATAAGTGAACTTATCTGACTCTAAAAGGGTATGTTATCTTAGCTTTTAATATATAAAAATCAGTCTTTAGGTAATGAGATGTCTTGTGGATTAACAAACTTCCCAAAGTTAGATACCTTTCTCCTTGCCCTAATCAGTGAGAGCTCTTTAGTTCTTATCTTCATAAATTATATTCTGTGTAACCTTTGATTAAATGACATGCAATGCTTTTCTCCTGCAGATGTGGGCAAAGTATAAGAAAGCAGAAATTCAAAAAGATTGTGCATTGAGTCCCCTATACAGAATTTTATTGTTGTTAACAACCATTTGATCAATAAATATGAGAGACGCACTCTCAAAAAAAAAAAAAAAAGCAGATCTAGGGAGCAACAAAGCTTCTAATTCTATTACCCACTACATGACATGTGGGCCAGGTGGTGAGTTTCTTGCTTAAAATGTAAATGAGATTAGTTCTCATTTATACAAACTGTGTTAAGAGCAAGTGCACATTGCATTAACAGATCTAAATATTGCTTAATCTGTGACTTTCAGCCCTCCTTACTAGTAAAATAAGATTAGTTAATTGCCATAAGTTTTTGCCTATCAATGTAGGAAACAAACCTTTAAAAAACCATTTTTTCCTCAATATAAATTTGATTTTTATGAGTAAATAATGTCTTAGGAATTTTTAGTTTGGAGTCTTTTTTTGTGGTAGGAATACAACTTCCCCACAATGTTGTTGATAATTGAGAATAAACTAAATGACTTTTCTAGGAAGAGCCAAAGAAAAATTATTTCTTACTGTCACTTTCATTCCTATGGAAATATCTAGTGCATGCTGTTCTTACAGTAGCTGCTCTGTATTTTATCTCTCATCTTCAAGCTTTTCTTATATTTTGTTTCTTCTTTCTACCTTCCAACTAAATGCAGAGAGAAAAGTGTCCTTCAGTTTTTCAATATGAAGCCTTTATTTCTGAAGTAACAAGACACACAACTATAGGAATCATTTTTTAAAATATTTAAGGAGACTTCAAACAATCCTTCGTGACTAGAGCAGGCAAGAACTAGAAACGCTCATTCCGTCCTTGAATCAAGGAGCACTACTGGAATCAACTGCCAAAAATGTTAGAAGGTTTCAGGACTTATTATACATTGTACGGTTAACATCTACTGAATAAAGGATGTTCTCTCACTAAGCACCAAGTGTTTTAAGGTTTCAAGAAGTTCTCCAGGAACAATCTACTTCTTTCATCATTTGTTTATCCATGTTTGCTCAGTGCTTCTGCTAAGTATTAGCCAAAATCTAGGCATTTATATTTAGCTGTGTAAATCTACATTAAATGCTGTAGTATATTGTAGAATGTACTATCTATCAAGATGCAGAGAACATTGTTTTGGCATGTCAGAGCCTTATTTGGTTAGCAGACTGCATGTGTTGGTAATTTTTAATCCAATTATTTTGATGCACTGCAAAAGAAATTCAGTTTATATGATAAATCTAAAAAACCCATAATGAGATAGGACTTATAAGAATTTACAGTAATAATAATCTTCTTGTATTCCCCACTAAGCATTCACACATGGATCGAAGGTAATTAGTGTTTCTCTGGAACTGTTTTACTTGTTTTGCAGCAAATGGTATTCCTGGGATAAAGCTGCTGTTTTATAGCTCATTTCCCATCTTTAGTATTAAGAGTGTGTGTGTTTTAACTTGAGAGCTGACTGTTGCTTAAGAAGTTTTCTTACGGCAAAAATAACGTTAATAATTTACTATGATCTGAATTTTGCCAGGAACTCATTTATTATTAAGGTTACCACTTATTAATAATAACTTTTCTGTTTTTGTCCTTTATTAAAGTTGATAACTATTATTAGTACTTGTGAAATATTTGTATGCTTTTGTTACCTTAAACATTTGAAGGAAGCACAAAAAAGTAGATTTAGTTAACCCAGGGAAACATCGATTTTTTTTTGTAGTTCCAATTTTGTATCAGTTTTATTTGTTCTTATGAAAGCAAAAAATGCATTGAAACTTACTAATGCAAACTCATTTAATGTAAATATCAGGATAATCTTAAACATCTGAAATGAGAAAAATATTGACATTTTTATTGTACCAATATACTTCTTAGGCTCTCATTATCAGCTCTTAAAAATCTTTTTGGAATGATTCCATATTCCAAAGTGAGTGGTTAATGAACTGTGTGTTTCATCACTAACCTAGTGGCCATGAGAAATATGTTTCTCCTACTCCCTTCTTTACTCTCTACCTCTCCCCCTTTCTCTCTCCCCCACCCCTCACCATTATATTGTGTTCAGTCCCTTTTTAGAAAGATCGTTAATGAAAAGAGCATGTACAGTTGACCACAGAGACTGAAGTGAAAGAGAACCTGGACTTAACTTAATGTCACCATTAACTTAGATTTTGCCACCAAAAAATGCTGTAAAGTTTAATTACTTTTAAACTCTTGGCTGAAAGGTACTATGTACATGTAAATATAAATAGTTCTTACTAAACTAGAAGTATTGCACAACAGACGTATTTAAAACTTGTTCCTTAGACTTTGAAACCTCTCCATCATGACTCCCTAGATTCAAATGTCAAACTGATAATGGGCATCATGGCAGTCTAGAGACACTTGCATGTAAAAAATATAAATTATTTTTAGGTGGACAAATCAAAAGTAGATACAGAAATCATGTTTTAGCTAAATACAGTAAGTGGGTAACTTAGATTTCTATTAACTGGCATCTAATTTGCGCAACTAGGACATATCCCAAGACAACCGAGTTGAAATTTAATGAGTAGGAGATGGCCCAGTGAGGGTGAATGGTATCACAGCTTGACCTCTCTGGGACACTAATATCCTAAAATAAAGACCCTGCTAAACTAAGCAGCACATTATTGCTTCAAGCAGAAAATGCCTACGGGCAGGACTAATAACCATATGAATATTTTATTTATTCTCCATAAGATGCCTTCAGGAGCAAGCTTAGTAGGAAGTCACTCTTTTCCCTTGGATGTACTACTCCTGTCAAACAAAATAGGATAGCCAACTAGAAACTAACTGGGGCTGCTTTCCTGACTGGGGACTGTCATGCTTTTAATTATCTGACTATTCTATATCACACCTAAACCCCCAAGGAAACTGAAGAATTTAATATACAGCGTAATAGCTTTGGCCCAGAGGACCAATAAAATGCTTCATACCTGGCCATGCGAAAGTGTTTTTTGGGCCAAGTTATTGAACTGGTAGTTACCAAAGAGTTCATAAAACAGGTTTGTACGTAGCACCTTCCATGCAAGGCATGCTAAGAGCCTACTTAAAAATCACTGTGCATATTATACAATTGCAGCCACTTCACAAAGGAAGTATTACAGCCTGCAGTGTCTTAACAATTTGTCAGGAAGTGAAAAAGATACTGTACCAAATCTGTACTTACCATGAGGAGTAATAACGTATGCTAAATGACTAATGTATTTTAGTTACATTTTTTGAGAAAACTGGTGAAGTTTTTGTTTTTTCTATGCTACAGTTAGTCCTGAGATGTACTTTTATCTTTAAGCCTTGAATTAATAATACAAAAGGAGCCCATTTTATATATAAACATTGATGTATACGTTGCGATATTTGGAAAAATGAAAATGCCTTAAAAGGAATGCTTACAGATCAAGTTGCACTTACAACACCCTTTAGCAAAACCTGATTTAAAATTTTTTTCTTTTCTACTAAGGGTTCTCTCTTTCCATGTTTGCCACCGTGCTTAGGTGTTATTAAACACCAAATTATGTAATTACAAAAGCTGTAACATTTCCTTTAAAAGTAATGCTACTGAGGGGATTTGGCATTGAATGGCAAAATGGTTATTATTTGGCAATACCTAGTAACAGCCCCAGAAATCCAATTCATAACAAGATACCATTATTTGGTTGATCTTTTTAAAGTTGTTTTCATCTTAGTCTGTATTACTCCTAAAAATAATTAAGTTGGTTTAACAATTTTTTATCAACTGATAAAGAAATAAAACAAAATGGTGATATTTATAGCAAGTGGTTAGTAGTCACTTAAAAATTATAATTTTAGCTAACTATTAATTATTGCCTTTTCCTTTGCCCTGGAAAACATATTTTCAGACATAATCCATAATCTTGTTTAGATGATTCTGTCCTAATCATTTCGGGATAAGTACTGGAGGTTTTGGAAGAGAGTCTGTCAGTACTGTCAAACTCAAAATAGGTTTAAATTCAATAATGGGTTGTACAAAACAATCTCATTTTGTTTATATACTTTGGAAGGCAGAATGTTAAGAGATAGCAGCCAGCCTTGTGTCAGTCTTTCTGGGCCTGTTATCACCATAAGGTGGGGAGGGCAGTTAGAACAGTTTGTCTTTAATTCTGTTCACTAAACCTTCATATTATTTGCAAAGCAAACTAAAATTTACTTTAAGTACAGAGTAGGTTAAAAACTAACATGGCACCTCAGAATAAGGTTATCATTTATGGAATATATTTCTAACTCCCCATCTCTTAAATCCATCCTGTATTTTATAAAAATTCTGCCATGGGTAGACTTGTAGTCTCTAATCATAAACATCAAGAAATGACAAGTTTTTACTTTAATTTTGCCTTTTAGTTACACAAATTGGTACAAATTAAGTACACTGTCTCTGCCAAACAGAAATTATATTTTTGTGATCAAATTTAGGAAAATATGGTTATCTAACAAATATCCTATGTGATCGTACTAGAGAAAAATGTGAACATTTTCCTGAAATATCCAGACTATTTTTGTTGGCTAGTATATGTCACATCCTCAGCTAATGAAGTGCTTTGTTTGAATTTAAGTAATAAGGTGAAAAAACATGTCCATTTTCCTTTATTTTTGAACCAGTTTCCACATGACAAGTGGCAGTGCATAATCCTGGGTCTTACACCATTTCAGATGGCATTTGAAAGGGGATAAGTAAAATTTAATATAGCTTAGCAGAAGAAACTTGTTCAAGCATGTTCCCATTTCTAACATAAAGACAAAACAAACCCTAATGGTCTACGTTTCCAATGTATATTCCTCTGTTGTTTAAAATGTAATTTCATCAGTGTAATGATTATCACATTTTCCATACTTTGAGTAATTTTTCTAGATAAACATTTTCTAAAAGTATACTTTATAAAGGTAGCTTATTTCGATGAAAAAAGAATCACTGATTTAAAAACAAATACCCAGTAATGGGAAGTATTTGCCCTTGCCCCCATGTTTGTTTTAATTATTTGATGGGGAGTTCTTTTACCTTCATTCTCATTCCCTGGAAATAACGACTGTCAACAATTTAATATATTGCTATAATCCTTTTGATTTTTTCCCTATATGTATAATTTTATGTATGCTGTTTTGCATCTTACTCTTTTCTTACTCTAAAGAAGATATAAGACACTTCATCTTTGTTAACAGTCTTTGCTTTTATGTTAATTTATTCTTAATTATTGAAGGCATTCCTTCAATGAGTAATTATCATGGGGGATAGGGCCCTGGAATCTTTGGTAAAACTACCTCAATATATCCTTTTAAATTTAGCTCCCTGAAAATGAAGAATTCCTAACATAACAGGTAGTCATCAAACTGAGGTGCTAAATACTTTATCATTTTTAATGCTTTTTATCAAATACAAAAACATCTTTCAGAAATAAAGGTGTTCTAAACATTAACCCAATTTGTTGTTTGTATCAAAATTTAGTATGATGGGATCATGTCCTGTCTTCTTCACAAATGTGAGAAAAATCTTCAGGGCTCAATCCCATGGTTGCAGCATTGGTCATTGGATGAAAGTATACCTTTTCATGTCCACCTTCCAAAAAAGCAGAATCCAGAACAAATCTCAAATCTCCATCATCACAGAAGAGTGTCAAGGGTGTGGCACAGCCTTGGCCAACTTTTAGTTTTTCTAGCATGGCTGTTTCATCAGCAAACCGCAGATTTCCACTCCCACTACCTAACTGCTTGGCACTGGGCCACCTTAAACACTCAAGGGTCAAGGGGTGAAAATTTGGGCTCCCCACTAAGATGCACCTCAATGGCTGGGAGGAACATGGCCCCCACTGATACCATCTGGGCTGGCCTTGTTTACGCTGGACAATAATGAACACCCTGACTTTACTAGACTTCCCTAACACTGCCTGGTCAAGAGGACTGAGGCACTTCTTCATACCTGATGAAGACTGATGTCTTAGCTCCCCACTCAGCCTTTGCTGGAATAGTGGGGAGTAGGGTCACAGGGTTTTTTTTGTTTGGTTGATTGGTTGGTTTTGGGTAGTATTTAGCTGGAGTAGAGCAGTTACTATACAAAAGTGTCCTGTCTTGTCCGCTGTCCTTTTCCCAGTGCTTTAGCTAGAAAGAGCAGGCTCTGTTGAGGATTTTTAAATTTTGTCACACCATTACCATTTCCAGGTTTCCAGCTTCTCCTCTAAGTCTGGAATGTATGAAGCAAAATATAAGATAAAGTACAATCCAAGGAGCTCACCACAATGTCATTCCAAGATCGTCTGCCTTCTCTCCATCTTTCAGAGTCTTCTTATATTTGTTCTGTATATAATGTCAGTGTTTTTCAGTTGTACTTGGTGGTTGGAGCAAGTAAAGTACACCTACTCTATCTTCCTAGAAGTCCCTGATACATGTGTAGATTTTTCTTGGAAGTTTATCTTTAGATGTAGACAAAGAGTGGAGACCAACCTTCCCCCAATGGAGTATGTTGCCTCAGCAGTGGTCTTGTCAAAGGTCATCTATTAGAGCAGCCCTGTCCCTGACTGGCTGACATTCAGTTCCCAGAAGCAGACCAGAGATGGGAACTTGGAGAAAAGGGATGTACAAGGAAGCAAGTAACCAGTAGGGGAATGAGGAAGTGGGATTGGGAAGTGAGGGAGGCCAAACAAGGGGGTGCTATAACAGAGGGTAACTTTGGCTCCCACCTGCAGGGAGCAGTGGAGACAGTGCAGGTATCCCCCCTGAAATGTCCTGATCAGAGACAAGGACAGGGTCAGTTTCATAGGCTGTCATACAGGGCTTCACACACAGAAGAGCCCCGGGCTTCGTTTAAGGCTCTGCTCTCACCATCTTGAAATTCAATGACTTTTTTTGACACAGGGCCCTACCTTCTCATTTTGCACTGGGCCCTACAAATTATGTAGCCAGGAAGTGAAATATTTATACCTCCCTCCTCACAAAGGAGTTGGAGGGATATAAATTCCTAGGCATTTGGGTTCTTTAGCTCACAGATACTGGGTTGGGCAGTGTCTCCCCAAAACTCATGTCCACTGGAACTTCAGAATGTGGCCTTATTTGGAAATAGGGTCTTTGCAAATAGAATCAGTGAATATGAAGTCATACCAGATTAGGATGAGTCCTAATACAATGACTGACGTCCTTTCAAGAAGAGAAAACAGATATACACACAGAGGGGAGCATGCCATATGAAGACAGGCAGAGTTTGGACTGAAGCATGTACAAGCCAAGGAACACCAAAAATTGCAAGCAACCCATTAGAAGCTAGGAGAGGCATGGAACAATTTCTTCTTCAAAGCCTCCCAAAGGAAGAAACCCTGCTGACACTTTGATTTTGGACTTCCAGCCTCCTTAACTATGAATAAATTCTTGTTGTTTGAAACCACCCACTTTATAACCGCCTTTAGGAAACTAATACCTAGGTTAGGTAGGTAAACACCAGGCCAGGCTGACTCCGGGTACTGACCGTTGGAGGGAAAGGCACACCTGGGCCAGCATGCAAAGAATTGGCAAAGGATCTGAAAGGCAAAGGTAGAGCCCTGTTGGGGCCAGGGCCCCTGCTCTTAGCCTTTCACTTAATCAAACCAACTTCTCATCTCTAAAATAAGAATGAATGACCCAGCCAAGAGGGCAGAGTTCAGACAATAGGGAGGGTGAGGCTTCCAGTGAACCAGGAAGGCTGACACCCGCTTAATTGCATCTGCATTCAAATGAAAAACCAAGAAATACCAACCAAACAAGACCTGTCAGAGGGTCAAATTCAATTTCTGGGCCTGGAAACTGTACTTCTGGCTCAGATGCTCTGCAGGTACTCAGCCAGCTCATGCTCACTGTCTTCTTACAGCTGTTCTCTGGGATGAAGGTTATTCTACCCTAAAGGCAGGCCAGCTGTATTCATAACTCTGTTATTCAGTGCCCTCAGCTATTCGTAAATATCTCCCCAGTTGGCCCTGAGGTTCTGAAAGTCCTAGCTGATCTACTTCTTGAGTTAAGATATCGAGATTATTTGCTCAAATGCAAATAACATCAATGTCTACAATCTGTTAAATCAGTGGAAATTTAACTTAAATGACATCATCACATTACCTCTCTGAAGACCTTGTGTAGTCTTAAGCAGATGGGACACTAAACAGGTATGTTCTGATGAGAATCAAGAGAATCTGAACCGTAGACCTCTGCCTAGGGAGTGCAGTCCAGGTAGAATGACACTGAATGAGATAGCAGGCTGTGGGCAGAAAGGAGTGTGCTATGACTTGGAGGAAAGGTGACACGGAAAAGGAAAAGGAGACCTGGAAGATAAATATCATTGAATCAAAATATTGCATATGCCTAGCACCACCCACAGAAATTGCTTAGGGAGCATGGGCTCTAAGAATTTTCTCCCAAATTTTGGTATTTTGCTTGACTCACAGACTCAAAAAAAAATAAAACCATAACTGTAAACATGTGTTTTCTTCTTATTTCATTTGGCCCTCACAACATCTCTGATTAGAAGCTATTTATGTGTTCATTATACATATAAAGATAGAGTTTCCAAAGAGCAAGTAGAAAAACCTCTATCTACCCAGCTTCCATCCAGAATCTCATTTTGTGGTTTGTCCCAGAGGCTCCTGGCACATTTGGATGCCAATCCTGCCAATGAGAAGGTGGGCAGAAATGATAAAGAATAAACAGCAATCAAGGCCATCTCCTTAGACCTACCAGTGTGTGTCGTACTCAGAAGGGGGGTCTGTGTAAGCACTGTGGGACTTAGTGCTATGTGGCTACCATCTTGAAATTTGTGATAATTTGATCATTGAATTTGTGTTTTGTAAGTGAAGTCCAAGGGCACAATGGAACACACTCCAGGGGCTTAGAGCTTGTGGGTAAAATTGTAATACTTCCAGAATACCTCGCCTGGCTTTAGTGCATCTGCATATCAACAGGCATTCCTCAGGGGTGGATACAGGTAGTTCATCTCCATATCTGGGTAATTACCTGGGCAACTGAGGGTTTATCTGAACCTAAGAGGTTAGGGGGAGGGCTGGTTTGCTTCTGCCAGAGCAGGAAAGAGAAAGCCCCAGACTGCAGTTTGTAAGCAATAAATGGGTTTTAAACTTTATTTCTCCCTTTGACTGATTTTGGTTTGAGATATATTGCCCCGAGATTTCCTTTTCCCGGAGTTACAGAGCCTCAGCTCACCATCCCACCTATGCTGCCTCCCAGCCACCCCAGGCCTAGATGTGTACTCTTGCACCCCTGCCCAGCAGCCCTGGCTGCTCTCTACTCCTGCTGAGGGCTGTTCATGGCTCAGGGAGAGTCAAGGTCAAGCCCACTTGATCTGTGCACCTAACTGTGGGTTGGGGTTGTAGGCATCTGTGAGGGTCTTCCTTTGCCCCTGAGACTCCCCATACCCTAAGGAGCTCCACATTAAATAGAAAATTTTAAAAAGCTTATCAGGTCAAGAGAGAGAAAGAGACCACAAAAGAAGGGAAAAAGTAATTTCCTCTTTTATAAACACAGGGACCCACAGTCACATCATGCACTGGGCCCTGCCAGTGCTGTCGCCAGCCTCGATAGCGAGGACCCAACACACAGAGTCTGTGTAAGTAACTTGCTGAGCCAAGGAGTTCCGTGCAACTTGTTGGCGCACTTAACACAGTGCCAACACTGACATTTTTAAAGACGTATCTGTAATGCTAAAAGTAGCACTCCAGGGGCCACCAGCCTGTCACTGCTCTCCAACGCACTCCAGTCCTATGGCTGCTCTGCAGCTGAGATGAATGCAGACCAGTGACAGACTCCCTTACAAAGAGCCTCGGCTCACCCTCTCCTGCAAAGGAGTTCTAACACATACTCTTAGATTTGTGTTAGTCTACATAAGAAGAAATTAGGTTTATTTTCTTACTAACTTCCATCAGTAGAATCCTGAGTAGCACAGAAAATGTAAACCGTGAGCTCTTCCCCTACCTTTGGCCTTCTGTGGAGAGGCCTAGGTTGCCCTCACCTCCCTGCCTACTTTTTGCCCTTGATTCCACGGGTTCAGGTTGCAGTGTTACTACACAGAGCTGGGTGTGGGTCAGCCCTCGCAGATTCAACGCAATCGTTGTCTGAAGTGGGGTTGATTTTTGCTCCAAGCCCACCATGATCCTTCCTGTTGTTTCCTTCCCTTAATCGTTTTGTCCTGGGGATATTCAGCCCTGCTCTTGTCACTTCTTCCAGCAACAGCCGACTGGCAGGACAGGCTCCTCTTGGGTCGGCTCCTGGGCAGCTGGCAGGAACAGAGGCTGTGCACTTGAGCCCCAGCTAGCAGCAGCCTGGGGCACAGAAGAGAAACAGGTGGGCCAGGCAGAGGCAGAGGTCAGGGAGCTCTGCTGTGGCAGAGCTTGGGGCTCAGACGGCAGCAGGGCATACCTGAGGGACAACCATAGGCTTCTGTATGCCCACCCATGGGGGTTCATGGAGGAACACAGAGAACATGCTTAGGACTGCATTCACCAAAAACCCTAAAGCACAAAGGAAGAGCATGCGTCCCTGCGGACCCCTCATCCCTGTGAGTGAGGCCACACTCAAAGCCAAGCCCACTGAGGTTGGAGTCTTCCAGGGGGTCCCTTAAGGTACTCAGCCCACTTCTCCAGAAGTCACAATAAAATATATACTCCATCGAGGACTAACTGGACATGGGTCTGAGGGCTTTTATCAGGGTGATGGAAATGTCCTAATTGTGGTGCAGGTTGCACAACTCTGTACATTTACTAAAAGTCATTTGTTCAATTTAACTCAAATTATTAATTTAAATATAATAAGTTATTACACTGAAAACACGTAAATTTTATGGTACATAAATTATATTTTGATAAAGTTCTTTAAGGAAAATACAGAAACAACAACAAAAGAAACATAGATGTATATATATATAAAGTTTTAGTTCTTTAGTGTTCCTATGCTATGTCCATTCAGATCCTAGCTCCAGATGCATGTCTGTTCTTGCTTTTAAATCAGTTTTACTGAGGTATAATTTACATATAAGTAAATGTATAGCTTAATAAGTTTTGACAAATGTATATATCTGTGTAACCTCTGTCACAGTCATGATCTAGAACATCCTTTTCCCCAGAAAGTCCCTTCCAGCCTCTGCAGCCACTTCTCCCCCACCCTGGCCCCAGGCCACCACTCATCTGCTTTTTGTCACTTTAGATTAGTTTTGAGTCTTCTAGAATTTCATATAAATGTACTCTTTTATGTCTGGCTTCTTTCTCGCAACATGTTTTTGAGGTTCATCCTATGCCCTTCTTTAGAAATAAAACAAGGCAAACTTGTGTTGGTGGCTTCTGCAAAGGGAGGCCATCTCTGGACAAGAATAAGTTTTCCAAACTAGGGAACAACTTTCCTTCATTAGTCTCAAGCTCCTGGCTGATAATATTTTTCTCAATAAAAAGTTCAGGAGAGGAAATTTCATTTCTAATTATATATTTTTATATGATCTCTTTTAATTTTTTTAAAGACAGGAAAAGTGTTCTGCTTTCTAAGCTATCCAGTGTAGGGCCCTTTGTCAGGGCAGCCATAGGAAACTAACATAGCAGGTAACTCTCATCTGCACTTAACTGTCGCCTCTTCCACAAAGCCAGTCAAGGTTAGGAGCCACTCCTCCAAAACCCTATATTATCCTCTGTTTAACAATCTAATGAAATAAGATTTCATAAACAATGAATGTGTTTTTTACTTCCCTGGTATTCCTCCCAAGCAAATGATGAGCTCCAACATGAGCGGGATATGATGGGGCAAGGGAGAAAAAAATACCAGTGGTACTTTTCCTGACCTTTGGTTTCCAAAGCCTGAGTCCAGGGAATGTGGAGGACCAAAGCATAGACATTATGTTTGGAAGAAGTGAGGTTTGAGAAATGGAACTCATTCCCATCCCTCCCAGGTTAGAAATATTTCCCCCTGGGGTGGAGGGAGAAAGACAGGGAGAAGAGATGACAGCAGAGGATTGGAGGATCTCATGGAGAGAAGCTGCAATTGGCTTTCTTGGAAGAGTCCTGGGTGATGTCAGGGGGGCGGCAGGGACCCTGTGACAGTTCAAAGCTCTTTATAAGCATTTAATCCTCACAAGTCCCTGTGAGGTAAGTACTATACGTTTATAAATGAAGGAACAGAGGCCTAGGCAGGTTAAGTGACTTGCAGAAAGACATACCCCGAAGGAGGTATGGAAAACAGGCTCCAGAGAGCCCTGCTTCCTGGTATGCAGGCTCTTCTGAAGTCCTAGCCTCCAAAATTGATCCAGGATTGGTCCAGGGGACCAAGAGAATGTGGCAGAAATGATGGTATATCACTTATAAAGCTAGTCATAAAAGATATGTATCTTCTGCCTTCTCTCTCTTGGATTGCTGCTCTTGGAGAAGTTAGCTGCCATGCATGTGGACACTCAAGCAGTCCAGGAAGAATCTCACCTGATAAGGAACTGAAGCCTCAAGGATGAAGCATCTTGTGAGCCCCAGTCAAGCCTTCAGATGATTACAGCCCCAAATGACATGTTGACTGCAACTACATGAGAGATTCTGAGCTGGAACCATCCAGCTAAGTCACTTCCAAATTCATGTCTCACTCAAAGTGTGGAATAAGAAATATTTGTTGCTTTAAGTCACTTTGGAGGAATTGTTTAGGTATCAATAACAGACACAGCAGAGTTCAAACAGAAGCTTGTCTTTGTGACCCCTGAGCAATACCATCAATCTCTTCACAGGTCCTTCTGTTTTCCATCCTTTCTCTAATCAATAATAAAAGGAGAACACATCAACAAGTAAAATTAAAAATGCAAATGCTCTTAAGGGCTCTGGCAGAAGTTTAAAGAATAGAGAGAGGAAAAATTCTGTCAGCCACAGAAGACAAGCGTGGCAGGAATGGGAGGCACAACTAGGGCACAAAAACATTCAACCCATGACTTTAATGAGTACGAACTCTGGGCTGGGCACGCACCCGGCCCTGATGAGACAAGAATGTAAGAAGGCCCAGTGCTTGGCCTCAGGATGCCTACAGACTAGCTTGGGGGAGTCTCTTTTTTCTGGTGTGATTGATGGTTAAGTACAAGTTGAGAGAGGCTGAGAGGACACTGGGGCATCCTAGAGGCACAGTCAGGGAGGTGTATCCAGAAAATGTGCATTCGGTGTTCCATTGGGAGACCTCTGGCCCTTTTCATTCTGAAAGTGAAAACTATGAGCCTTTCCAGAGGGGACCTGAGCCTGGACACAGGTGGGCAGCATCCCAGGGTGTGACCAGTGCTGGGACACAATGGGAGGTAACCATGTCACCTTAAAGTTCCATATTCAAACAGCACCAAGTATGTATCTCCTGAGCTCTTCTGTATGCAAGGCACTGTACTCGAACCTGCAGGATCCACCCTCAGGAGCCAAACGTTCAGAGGATTAATATCCAAGAAAATATTCAGCATCTGTGAGGTTAAAAACATAACCCAAAGGCTAAATCCTGGTCAGTGATGCTCAATGGGCATCTGGGGGGTTGTGGCCTGGGTATACTGATAGCCACTGGGGTGAAAGACACCAGAAACTGGGAGCTTGTTTATAGGTTTGTGAGTCCAGTAGTGTCAAGGAAATACATGCACCTTTTCATCCAGGAGCTAGGAAAACCAAGACACAGTTGGGGACAGAATCTGAAAGTTCCAGCTCAAAGTAAGGAATGTATAGGAAAAAAGTTGAGAGTCCAGCTGAGCGTGGAAATTCAGGTTAGAGGGAACCAGGAGAGCAGGAATGGGAAGGCTAATGTGGGAGGCATTTTCCCAAGAGCAGAGGGATGGGCTGAGGTGTGAGAGTCATAGTCCTTGTCTCCCTGGGGAGGGATGCCTGGTCTGAAAAGATGGTGAAAAACACAGTCGAAGAATTAGAGAACAAGTTCGTATCTGGTTGGGGAGCCAGGAAAGGCCCGTGGGGATGTGAAGGATCAGTAGGATTTTTATCAGCAGAGTTCGTCCTCAAGGAAGAGAAGGATTCCAAACAGAGGAATCAAAATGAGCCACTGCACAGATACGGGAAAGTCAGAGGCACGACTGATGGACAGCACACACCAGGCAGACACAGTAAGGGGAGAGAGGAGGGAATGCTGTTGAAACAGAATGGTAGGCATTTGTCTTCCTCCAATTTCGTTTTATTTTCATGGGGAAGGAGGGCTTTGAATGCCTGGTTGGAGCATTTCAGTGTTGTTCTGTGGAAAACAAGCCCACGGGTTTGTTGGAAAGTTGAGGGTCAGCTTCATTTCTAAGTTACAGAACTGGCTTCAAACCAGTTGAAAAAGAAGTGGTCACATGCTAAAGAGCTCTATTTTCCTTCCCAAATGAACTATTTGCTATTTCATTTCTAAACCCATTCTAAAATTTCAGCCTTTGCTAAAGCCGTTGCTGCTCCAAGCAAGGACTCTCACCTTCCTCACCTTCCTCCAGGACTCTGTGGGGGTCTCACCGTTCTTCAGGCCCAGTGAAATGCCATACACCATTTTCTCACATTTTTATATTTTTACTAGCTGCCGGGCAGAGGAGTAGACATGATAAGATTGTCATTGTGTGTACATACATGAGTTTAACCATGTGTGACAGTTTCTGATGATGTGACTGTCACTCCGATTGAGTTACTTGCATTGGTAGCATCAGGCAAGATCGAATTTAAATTTGAATTCAGTTCCCTAATCACCACTTAATATGACGCTTGAAAGATTACATGTGATACAGACTGAAACTAAAAATAATGTTGTATGCAAAAGACTCCCTGAGGGCGAGCCTTCTGGTTTTAAAATGCAGCATAGAAATGGCCGGTTCCTTCTTCTCTGAAAAATCAAGAAGCAAGAAGAAAAAGAAACAGGAACAACACTCTATCTTAAGAGAAATTAAGAAACATCTGTAACCCTGAACCAAAATAGATGAGGAAGGACCTGCACACGCAGTGAAGGTCAAGAAGCCATGTGGGAAGATAATGAGAGGATATCCACGATTGGAAACATCAGTCAAATCCAGGAAAGCCGAGTTCCGTAAAGTTGATGACACACCCCAGGAACAAAACTAACCATCCCTTCTGGGGACAATGGGAGCGGTGCACAGGTCTGTGGCTGGAGACTCTGTAGAGTGGTTAAATCCAAAGCCTTGACATGTAGGAAAGGCTGGAGTGAGTGAGGAAGGTCACAGACGAGTTGTGCCTGCGTCCCCGCGGTGGGGCACCACATGTGAGCGGTCCTGCCGTGCTTCTCCCACTTGAATGGAGAGAAATAATGGGTAAAATCCCCTTACACACACAACCATCTATAGCCTGGAAAATGGCAGGGGCTCCTATTCAATCTAAACCTCCAGGAAGAATTCATCTCTTTATGAAAGAGTACTAATTATTATTAAAGTCACCGAGTCTAGACAAAGATAGCACAATAAAGAAAAAGATGAAAGTAACAGGAGGGAAGTGGAGTGCATGAGGAACAATAACCAAAAAGTCTATTGCCACAGAACAGATGAAAAGTTGACTAAGCATAATACCGGACATTTTAGAAAGAAATGAATAAATGATTTGTTCACAAAAAGAAGAGCACAAAGCCACAGGTTCAAGAGCCCAGGAAAGATAAGGTAAGGTACAGAGAAAGGTGGAATATGAGTTAGCAGCACGTAGGAAAGCAGTGGAAATACAAAGCAAAACAATTACAGAAGCGAAGAATGGATAAATAGATGTAGCACATATGAGAAGAGACTTAGCTGAAAATACAATAAAAGGAAAAAGAATTGAGATGAGTAAGCAAATGGGATGAAAATGACCAATGAATTTTAAATGATTTAGAGATATCTCCAGCTATGACACACTGGTATGTTTCAGATCAAACTTCGCCCATGAGAAAAACAGCAAATTACACATGGAAGAGGGAATTAGAGAACTGGAAAAGAGGCCATTTGGAAATATCCTAATTGAAATCATGAAAAGAAAAACAAAAAAGAGCAAACACAAAAGAGAGTGAGAGACACTTGGGATGTGGTGGAAAAGTTCAACATCCATGGGATTCAAGTCCTAGAAAGAGTGAAGAGAGACAATGTGGCTCCTGAAACCCTGGCTTATAATTTTCCAAAAGTGGTGCTAGATATCAAGTCACAGGCTCCTGAAAGTACAAATACAAGGAAAATCACACCGAGGCATATCATCAAAAGACTGAAGACCAATGGTAAAGGGTGAGACTTAAAAGCATTTTTCAATTAGAAGAAGAGAATAAAAACACCTTACATTCAAAGATACAGTAACATTTCTAGATGACTTTCAACAGAACTTACAAAAGCCCAAAGAAATGCACTGTTATCTTTTCAGTACTGAAAGAATATAACTGCCAACCTGGAATTCTCTACCCAGGGAAAATACCATTCAAAAATGAAGGAAAAATAAAATCATGTTTAAAACAAAAACAAAAAAACAAAAAACCTGAGAGACTGACAATGAAAGAAATTCTTCCTTCTACTTTCTAAAAGTCAGACAGAAACTGATCTCAGCAAAAAGTATAGGAAGAAATGAAGTAAACCAGAAAAGGAAAAAATGCAGGTAAATATAAATACTGAGATTAGAGATTTTTTTGAGGAGTTTAAAATATATGCTCAATTAAAATACATGACCACGAAAGTATAAATGTCAGGAAGAAGGTAATGGAATGAAAGTGTCCAAAGGTCCTTGCACTGTCTGGGAAATGGTGGAAGTCTTAATTTAGGGAGACTCTAAAAAAGTCAAAGAAGCATGTTGAAATCTCTAAGATAAATGAATAGTAAAAAAAATACATAATCAATGATAAAAGGGGGAACATGGAATGACATAGCAATAACATACCCAAAAATCTGGTGATCTAAAAGAAGTCAAGACAGGAGAAATATAAAGAAACAAAGAAAATATAGGACAAATAGAAAAATGAGTATTAAGTTAGCTGATTTAAAACTAAATATATCTGTAATTATTAAATTATACGACTAAATAATTAAAAAGCAAAAAGACTCTCAGCCTTTATTAAAGTGAATCAAATTCTATACTTAAAAGAGACAGTTTAAATATAGGGACTTAGAAAGAGCAAAAGGATAGAAAAAACTTACAAACAATAAGGAAAACTTATACAAACAATAACCAAAAGTAAGCTGTAGTAGCTATACTAAATCAGAGGAAGAGTTTAAGACAAGAGTGATTGTTACATATAAAGAACATGTCATAATAATAGCAGGATCAATTTAACAGGAAAACGTGGTTTTTCTAAGTAACCTAGAGGTCAAAGTAGAAATGCAATGGAAAACACAAAATATTTAAAATGAAATGACAAGAAAAATAAACAGTATGATATTTGGCTAAAGCCATGCTTAGAAATGTATAGCCTTACGTGTATATATTACAAGAGGAAAAAGGCTGAAAATCGATCATTATAAGCATTCATTCTGTTAAATCAATTTTTAAAAGGAAGATGTAAGACTGAATTGGTTCTAATTTCTTAGAAGCCTGCCTGCCTACCTAAGCAAACCAAAACCTAACCCTATAAATGCCTCAAGGTTAAGAACTCAAAGCCTAAGAACAACCAGTCAGGAACAGCCAACCAGGCTTTCCAAATAAGGCAAATGCTTAAGCTATAGCCAATCAAATAACTTCCTGGCTTTGCTTCTGCATCTTTTCTATGAAAGTCTTTCCCCAGCTCCTGTCAATGGAGCACACCTAACCACGTCCGGTTTGGTGCACCCCAGTTCAAATAGATTTTTATTCAAATAAACTCTTAAAATCTTTTTAATATCCCAGTTCTTCTTTAAACAATTTCAAAAAAGCTGGAAAAAGATCATCAAAATAAACAGAAAGAAGAAATTAATCAATGTAAAAATAATATGCAGTACAGAAAAAATTTTAAAGCCTAAATTAGTTTTTAGACTAATAAAATTCATGGTCTCCTACCAATCAAAAACAAGGACCAATGAAAGCAAGATGTAAAAAAAGCATAAAAACACCAACATAGTCCTACAGATGTTAAAAAGATGATGAGAAGACACTAAAACTAATCTTACAATAAAGTTAACATTCAAATGAATGGGAAAATTTCCTTGAAAAACACCATTTTCAAAAATTATCTCAAGAAAGACTAGAAAATAGTAATCTTATATTTATTAAATAAAATTGAATATGTAATTAACACTCATTTCACAGAGAAAATTCCAAGCTCTGATGGCTTCAATGGGAAATTTCTCCAAACACTAATGTGATCGATATTACACAAACTTTTCCAGAGGAAACACAAAAAGTTAAGATCATAAACTTGATCACAACCTGACACTTTAATAAAACATTCACTTTTAAAAGAATGCACTAGAACAAAATTTATTAGAAAACGCACACAGAAGTCAGAAAATATAGTGAAAGATTTAAAACAGCATAACAAAATATGACACAATTGAGGCTGAAGATAACTAGTTATATTAATAAATACAGAGACTCTCTTATTAAAAAGGAAAACATCCAATTACAAAAAAAACCCTACTGCTCTAATATACAGAAATACACCTGCATATAGAAATACATCTAGAAAAAGTTGCTCAGAAAAGTTACCATTTTTTTTTCATGTGCAAAGGCCAACCAGCAAAGAGAAATAAAGAAAAAGCAGAGTCACAATCTTTACCAAAGACAAGTTGAAAAGAGAGAAAAAGTATTTGCAAGCTAAAGAAATTTATTTCATAGTAGCAAAATCAGGCAATTCACAAACCATTGTGAATATCTGTGCCTTAAATACTATAACATAGTGCTTCAAATGGATTGAGCTCAATTCATCAACCTCTAGCACAAAAAAAAAAACACAAAGCATGTGACACACTCTTTTAATCAGATGTATTGGTAGGAGCAATGGAACACAAAAGCAAACAGAATGACATGACATCATCAACCACGCACGGGGATTGGCATGAATTGAAAGCAGTAGAGGAAGCATTTGGTTCTGGGATGGCTACAGTACCAGGAGGTGCTACCATCTGGTCCCTGGCGTTTTATAGAACAAGTGTCGGAGGGCAGAGGCTGTGGGTAGGGGCAGTGGTATAACAGAACACGTCCTGTCAATCCTTTCCTTGCCCCATTTACTGTATTTCAGAAGCAGATAACTTGTTTCTAGTTTTCATAGGTTCACAGAGAGAGGGAAAATTTTCCCCTGGATGGCCCACCCCCAGTATCTCTCTCATAATTGGTTTAGGTGTTTTACAAGATAAGATTTGGGATTTTTTAATGCAATTTCAGGCTTAAAGTTGATCCCAGAATAGGTTTAAGAATTTGTGGGTATTACAATGGGGTGAATGTGTTTTGGGACATGACTTGTGGGACAAATTTGAATTTTATGTGCCAGATTTACCAGGTTGAATAGTGCCTCCCAAAATCCATGTTCATCTAGAATCTCAGAATGTGACATTATTTGGAAACATGTTTCCTCCCCAGAGCCTTCAGAGGGGGCATGGCTCTGCTGGAAACCTTGATTTCAGACTTCTAGCCTCCAAAACTGTGAAGGGATAAGTTTCTGTTGTTATAAACTACCAAGTTTGTGATAATTTGTTCTAGCAACTCTAAGAAACTATTACAGTGACCTACTGGTCTTTTTCTAGACATGCATACTCCTTTCACATATGTGCAAAATTAGGGTAGGGTGTGCACAACCATTTTTTAGATCTAAGCATCTTTTTATGTGATCAGGTAAACCTTATAGCAGGCTACTCAATGGCCCGGCCATGCAATAACTCTATTTCATGAATCCCACAATATTAATTTAACCTTTTCTCCGCAGGTGGACATTAGTGTGCTCCTTATTTTCCCCTTCAAACATTTCTTCCAAAGTTTCCCTGACCCTGTTTGAGAGGTAACATATAGTCATTCCTTGGAACTTGTGGGTTCAGTTCTAGAGCACCGTAAGAAAGCAAATATTACAGTAAAGCGAGTCAAATGAAGGTTTTAGTTTCCCAGTGCACATAAAAGTTATGTTTACATTATGCCATAGTCTATTAAAGATGCAATAGCAGTACATCTAAAAACAAAAAGTACATACCTTAACTTAAAAATGTTTTGTTGCTGAAAAATGCTGACCATCTCTGAGCTTTCAGCGAGTGGTAATTACTGATCACAGATTACCATAACAAATATACTAATAATGAAAAAGGTTGAAATATTGGGAGAATTACCAAAGTGTGACACAGAGCCACAAAATGAGTGAATGCTGTTGGAAAAGTGGTGCTGATAGGCTGGCTCAACACAGGGCTGCCACAAACCTTCAATTTGCACAAAAACACAGTATCTGCCGAGCACAATGCATGAAAACCCCGTAAAACAAGGTCTGCCTGGAGCAGTGCTTAGTCCTCAGCATCTGGAGCCGGGCAGGTTCAACTCTCAGCTGGACGTCATACTAACCAGCTACCCATGAGTGAGTTATACAGTCCTGTGTGCTGCTGTTTCTTCCATGTACATTGGGAATGATATGTGTGCCCTCCTCGTAGGGTTGTTTGGGGATTGCTGGGCTACCAAGAGAGCCCTTAGAACAAACAGCATTGGCAACGCGGGTCGTGCTCCATCAGTGCTCCTGTCCCTCTGCCGCCACAGTAAAGACTCCCCTTCCTTCCCACAAAGCCTTTACCTTGAGGAGGAGAAAGCCCCTTGGGACAAAGAGTGTTGTAGATCTTAAAGTTCTGAGGAGACTCCCTCTCCTACTTTCTCTGAGATGAGACCAATGTCCAAAGGAGGCGGAATGACACTGCTCGGTGGAAACATCTCATGGGAGAGACAGCAGGAAGGTGGCCACACTCTTCCCCAACTCCTCAGAGTCACATTCAAAGAATGCAACAGGCTGACTGTGCAGATCACAATCCTGCAAAAATTCATGGCAGGGCTACTATGTGCTAGGCCCTGAGCTGGGTGCTTTCACAGCTACGCTCTGGTTTCATCCTCACATAGCAAAAAAAAATAAAAGCCCTGCTAAGCTCTAGAGGCTAAGTGTTAAAGCCATAGCAGGTAAACCTGTGGCTCTCAAATTCAATTCATTAACAGAATCACCTGGAGAGTTTGTTAAAACTCAAGATTGTTGGTCAGAGTTTCTGATCAAGTAGGTCTGGGGGGGCCTGAATATTTACACATCCAAGAAGTTCCCAGGTGATATGGATGCTGCTGGCCCCAGGGAACAGACTTTGAGAACCACTGGAGGAAATAATGCAGGTCATCGGGGACCATTTAGAACACCGTTGCCACGCTAGGGATGTGGCGGATGTCTTAAAGGGCTTGTGGTTTAGATGCCTATACATCTGCTCGTGAGTCCTCTACTTCCTTCTTAGTCTAGCTCAGCAGGGTTTACACTTCAGGGCCTTTAAGAGTCTCGGTTTGGGGCCGTGTAACTTATACCGAGACTGCGTGCTCCGTGGCAGATTTAAGAGAATCTCGACGTCAGCTTTGGTTCTCCTTGATTTTTGCCTTCTGTGCTAATTATAGAACATAATCTGCTAATAGATTCTGATGCCACTACTTAATAATATATGGGATAGTATATGAGAAGGAAGGTTTTACACCCACACGCCCACACACACACTCTGAGGGGAGCACAAGGGAAGAAAGGCTTTATGCATGTGAGGGCTTATGTGCTACACCTGGAGAATGGATTGACAGCAGGACTTCTTGTAAGGCTGGACTACCAGACACAGGAACAGCATGCGCAGAAGCATAGAGATAGAAAGGTCCAGACTTACTTAGTGATGGGCGAGGAAATACGTTATGCCCCTGCTGTTCCTCTCTTTGGTAAGGGAGCATTTCCTCACGATGCTAACAGGGGGATATACTGCTTACATTTTGTCTTTTGTTCCCAGGGCTAAAAGTAGTTGACATAACTCTGATGGGCTTGGAGTGTAACGGACCAACACCAAGGGTTCCCCCAGTCGTCACCAGTCATGGCATCCTCTTAGACCAGCACTGTCCAGTTGAACTTTCTGTGATGATGGAAATGTTCTATTGTCCCATGTAGCACTTGCTAGCCATACGTGGCTTATTTAACACTTTGAAATGTGCCTACTGGGGCTGAGGAACTAGATTTTTAATTTTAGTTCATTTAAATTCAATTTTGATTTTAAATTTAAATAGGCATGTCTGGCAACATGTGACGGCAGCTCCATACGGGTCTTCAGGAGTCGCACGTGCTGGTCTTCAGCAGCGGCTAACGTGCCTCCCTGAAGGCACAGTTCAGCATTAGATGCCTGTGGGAGTAAGCGACAAAGGGGTGTGACCCTTGTCCTTGAGAGGCGCACCACCTAGAGAGAGAGAACAAACCAGACAACCGGGGAGCCAGGAGCTGAGTGGAGCCACAGAGGGGGCGCGGGGTTCCGTGGGGGCACGTGGAGAACCCCGGAGACCTGTCTGTTGCTCAGGGAGGGCTTCCCGGGAGGGTGGGGGCTGGGCTGGGGCATGAGGATGAGCTGCAGTGAGTAGGAGTGGTTGGGGAGGAGCCACGCGGAGGAGGCAGTGCCCTGTGGTTGTCATGGCAACACGGAGACCCTGGAAAGCACAGCCTGCTCAGTGCTGCTGTTTAATTAAGCCCACAAACCATGGCAGGAAACTACCATTCATTTAATTTACTTTTAAACTTTGTTTCATCCCCAAAAGAGCTAAGGGCGATTTTAAGAACAAGCACACTGCACAGTCACGTAAACAGAAAGCCCCCGGCCTTTAGAGAAAGTAAGGACAGCCTGTAAGATGAGCCCCGAGGCCTTCTGGGTGGTCCCCATCCCTGGTGAACCATCAGATGCATCTGTCACTTGGAGGAGCCTCTGCCTGCTGTGACACCCGGAATCCAAGGCACTTGATACCACAGTATCGGGTTCCTGGGCAGGCTTCCTCAGGCAGCACCCAGCCAAGCCATTGCCCGAAGATGGGGGTGAGTTTGAAGAAGGTGGCACCATGCAACCCTCCCAGTTCTGTAAGTGCAGGAAACAAGAACACGTAACTGAAACATGTGACCTTGCACCCTGCTGTGGGTAAAATTGTGTCCCCTCAAAAGCTAGCTGGAAGTCCCAACTCCCAGTACCTCACTATGTGACCTTGTTTGGTACCAGGGCCTTTGCAGCTATAATCAGGAGAAGGTCATAAGGTGGGTCCTGGTCCAGTATGACCGGTGTCCTTATAAAAGGAGAAAATTTGGACACAGAGACAAACACAGAGAAAAGGGGGTCATGTGAAAATACATTGAAGTGATGCACCCACAAGTCAAGGAGCTGATTGCCAGCAAACCCCCAGAAGCTAGCAGGAGACAAGGAAGGATTCCTCCCCTACAGTTTCCAGAGGGAGTGCAGCCCTATCGACACCTTGACTTTGGACTTCTGAACTCAAAAACTGTGAGACGGTACATATCTGTTGTTCTTAGCCAGCCAGTTTGTGGTGCTTTATTATGGTGGCCCTAAGAAACCAATACACAGCCTGACTCAAAACATGCTACTGGGAAGGCTGCTGGAGTCAGGATTCGCTTGGGGATGTGTGACCACATACACATGCACATTCAGATCATACATGATCTTAGAAAGACTTCCCAGGTCCTGATCCGTGTGCTATTTGTTTCTACTTTCAGGTTGCTTTCTGTTTGTTTGTTTTAGTCCTAATGTCTTTGATGAACCACTTTCCTACCTAGTCTGTAACATTTTAGTTTAAAATACAAATAGCTAATTTTAACTAATGTGTACCTTTTCTTCCATGTCAGAATCACAGTGTTACTCATCACACTTGACAGAGAATTTAGATGTGCTCCTACGTGACTACAGTTACTGAAAGGAAAACCGTATGGAGGAAGAATACTGTGAGCAGAGTGGGGCGTGGCCAAAGAGGTGCTTTGCCGTAGTGTTTACCAAAGCCTTAATGTTCATTGTGCAATTTTTGATTTCCAAAATTTGATTTGATAACAGCCTCCCAATGTAACCTGACCCTTGATTTTTTTAAATACATTTCTGTGCCTCCATTTCCCTATCTGTAAAATAGTGGGGATGATAACACCACCTCATGCCTTGCTGAGGGCTTCTCAGTTAACCTGGAACCATGCTGGGTACATGGTTAGTGCTCCAGTGTGCTAGGTTTGAAAGGTCTTCCAGGCACAGGCCCTGCCCTCAAGGAGCATACAGTCAACTCTAGTACACCAGCAAGTGAGGCAACAGTGGGCTTCCTTCATCTCCCCATCCCCTCCCCTCTCTTCCTTGACCTACAAGAGAGTTCCTTCTAGAAGGTTAAATAGGCAGAGACTACAGATAGCACGTAAATGTTAAAGACATGTTAGCATTGCTCTCACTTCTCCTTAGCTCATTCTGACTATAGTGTAAAGAGTTTATTTGCAGAGGTGCATAGAGCAGTAGGGGGAGTACAGAGAACCATAAAGCTAAAAGACAGGCCAGGTGGGGCATGGCAGCCAAGAGGGAGAGGAGTGGCAGAGCGGAGAGATGTTTGGGGGCTACAGTTCCAAAGACTTGGTGACTACTACGGACAGGAATGGGATAAATGAAGGTGTATCTAATGTGGCTCCCAGTAACAGTGAGGTAGTGATGTCATCTGTTGAGGCAGATAACCTAGGAGTAACAGACTTGGGGAGAAGAGTCATGACTTCAGTTGTATTACCATTGCATAGGCTAGCCTGTGACCTATGTGATACCGGACTCTTGAGTTGTATGTGGACCTCAGAGGCCACCTGAGCCAGCTAGCATGGCATTTCCTCTCTAGCATTCCTAAATGGTGACAGCACTGCTGGTACCCAGGCTTCACTCATGGCAACACCCTTACAGTCACTACCAAAGCAGTTTAAACTGCTGAAATGTTAAACATGTTCTTCCTTATTCCAAAGCTAGGAAATCCCACTAACTAGAAATTCAAAATTAAGAAATAGGAAAGACAAATTGGTAACTGGCACAAGAACAGAACCATAGACCAATGGAACAAACTTGAGAGCCCAGATATAAACCCAAGCATATACAGTCAATTAATATATGATAGAGGAGCCATGGACATACAATGGGGAGATGACAGCCTCTTCAACAACTGGTGTTGGCAAAACTGCACGGCTATATGCAAGAGAATGAAACTGGATTATTGTCTAACCACATACACAAAAGTAAACTTGTAATGGATCAAAGACCTGAATGTAAGTCATGAAACCATAAAAATCTTAGAAGACAACATAGGCAAAAATCTTCTGAATATAAACATGAGCAACCTCTTTCTGAACACATCTCTTCAGGCAAGGGAAACAAAAGCAAAAATAAACACATAGGACTACATCAAGCTAAAAAGCTTCTGTACAGCAAAGAACACCATCAGCAGAACAAAAAGGAATCCTACATTATCGGAGAATATATTTGTAAGTGACATATCCAACAAGGGTTTAATATCCAAAATATATAAAGAACTCACACACCTCAACAACCAAAAAGCAAATAACCCCATTAAAAAATGGGCAGAGGATCTGAACAGACACTTCTCCAAAGAAGAAATTCAGATGGCCAACAGACACATGAAAGGATGCTCCACATCACTAGTCGTCAGAGAAATGCAAATTAAAACCACAATGAGACATCACATTACACCAGTAAGGATCACTACCATCCAAAAGACAAACAACAACAAATGTTGGCGAGGTTGTGGAGAAAGGGGAACCCTCCTACACTGCTGGTGGGAATGTAAATTAGTTCAACCATTGTGGAAAGCAGTATGGAGGTTCCTCAAAAAACTCAAAATAGAAATATCATTTGACCCAGGAATTCCACTCCTAGGAATTTACCCAAAGTATACAAGTTCTCAAATTCAAAAAGATGTATGCACCCCTATTTTTATCACAGCATTATTTACAATAGCCAAGAAATGAAGCAACGTAAGTGTCCTTCAGTAGATGAATGGATAAAGAAGATGTGGTACATATACAGAATGGAATACTATTCAACCATAAGAAAGAAACAAATCCTACCATTTGCAACAGCATGGGTGGAGCTGGAGGATAATATGCTCAATGAAATAAGCCAAGTGGAGAAAGACAAATACTAAATTATTTCCCTCATTTGTGGAGTATAAAAACGAAAAAAAACAGAAGGAACAAAACAGCAGCCGACTCACAGACTCCAAGAAGGTACTAGCAGTTACCAAAGGGAAGGGGTTGCAGAGGGCAGAGAGGGAGAGAGGGAGAAGGGGATTGAGGGGTATTATAATTAGTACACATGGTTTGAGGGGTATCATGGGGAAGACAGTGTAGCACAGAGAAGACAAGTAGTGACTCTAAGGCATCTTGCTACACTGATGGACAGTGACTGCAATGGTGTGTGGGGAGGACTCGATAATATGGGTGAATGTAATAACCGCATTGTTTTTCATGTGAAAACTTCATGAGAGTGTATATCAATGATAACTTAATTTTAAAGAAAATATCCATCCCTTCATGTACTTACCAAAGAAAAAAAAATTTCCTTGTGATGAGAACTTTCAGAATCCACTCTTAGCACCTTTCAGCTATATCGTGCAGCAGTGTTAACTGTAATCATCATATTGTACATTACATCCCCATTATTTATCTTATAACTAGAAGTTTGTACCTTTTGACCACCTTTGTCCAATTCCTTTATCCCTCCACCCCCAATAACCACTAATTATATCTCTTTTTCTGTAATTTTGTGTTTTCTGGGTTTTCTTAAATTCCTCATATAAGTGAAATCATACAGTATTTGCCTTTCTCTGACTTATTTCACTAGTCATAATGCCCTCAAAGTCCATGTATATTGTTGCAAATGGCAGGATAGCCTTCATTTTATGGCTAAATAGTGTTCCATCATGTATATATACCATATTTTCTTAATCCATTCACCTGATAGTGTCATTTGAAGCCCAAAAATTTTTAATGTTAAGTCCAGTTTATTTGTTTATCCTTTGATTATTTGTGCTTTTAATGTTATAGCTAAAGAAACCATTGTCTAATCCAAGGTCACAAAGATGTACTCCTATTTTCTTCTAAGAGTTTTACAATTTTAGCTCTTAGATTTAGGCCTTTGATCTTTTTTAGTTAATTTTTATATATAAGGTGAGGTAGAGGTCTAGTCTCACTCTTTTTCAATATGATTATCCAGTTTTCCCAGCACCATTTATTGAAAACACTCTTCTTTATCCCTTTGAATTGTCTTGGCTCCCTTGTCAAAAATCTTTCAACCATGAAAGTATTGGTTGATTTCTGGATTCTCAATTCTATTTCACCGATCTCTATGTTTATCCTTATGCCAATACCACACTGTCTTGATTTTTGTAGATTTGTAGTAAATTTTGGAAAAGGGAAGTGTGGATCCTGCAACTTTGTTCTTTTTCGGGATTTCAAGTGAATTATGTCAACACAGGTTTGCAATTATTACTTTATGTAATATCTTTTAAATCAAATAGGGGGAAAAAAGTATTAAGAATACTCACAGTCTCCAGGTGGGATATAAGCTCATCTCCCTGTTAGGCCTCGGTGAAACGGGGCAGGGGGACATGAAGGGTCCACTAAGCTTACCACAACCTGCCTCATCAGTTTCATTGATGCCAGGTAGGGGCAGATGCTCAGGCATCCACTAGCCCCCAGACAGCACTGCCTGCGTCTGCTGGGTGGCAAGATTAGCTCCCTGTTTGGCCCTGCCAACACCACGAGGTGGATAAATCAGAACTCCACGCCTGCTTATTTGGGGCTGTCAAGGGAAAAGGAAGATTATCTCCCCACTGTCCTGGCAGAAAGCTTGGGTGGGGTTTTCGTCCATGGATATTTGTCTGGAGCATCCAGTATCAGCTGGATTATTATCAAAAACGTTTTCTGTCCTCTTACACATCTCTTCTTGGTCCTTTCTTAAGGGGAAATAGGCTTTTCTTGGCGCCATTTTTCTCTTCACTGTGCTTATGATTCCAGACTGCAGGCTTCTCCAGGGCTCCATTCAGGATACATGGGAGGCAGAAAGAAAACCCAGGGAACGCACTGCCATCTAGTTTCTCCAGTCCTGGCTGGTTTCCTGTGCTTGTTTGTTGTTTTCTATCAGGGTCTTTTTAGTTGTAAAAAGGAAATCTCAGGAGAAGTGTAACTATTCCATCTTGGCTGGAACCAGAACTCTGAAATTACTTTTCATGAAGATTGTAATGATGTGGGAAATGCTTAATGTTAAGTAAAAAAGAAAGATAGAATTTGCATGTATTACATAATCTTGACCATGTAATGCATCCCAAAACTGGATGGATATACACCACACTGTCAACAATGCTTATGACTTAGTTGTGAGATTAGGTATGATTTTAGTATTTTCACATTAGTGCTTAAGTATTCCAATTTTTCTCCTGGATATATACATAACTCTTACAGTACAAGGCACGTTTACTAAAAGGCGCTTAAATACTGAGCTATAGTCACCTCCCTCTTACCTTTTCTACTGGTCCTAGTTTGCCTCCTGGAAATACACTGAATAAATACATCCTATTTCCTTCAGAGAGTCGATAGAACATTCAAAGAAATCTAAAATCCTTTAGGGTAAGTAAATATGAGCTTCTCCATTTTCCTCTCAAATCTTGGTCTTCAGTTTCTTACCAATATTCTATTGTTTATAGCTGCAAGAACATTCTTTTTGAAAGACAAAATGGAAGCACACTAGGAATTGGATCGTGGCTCTTGTTTATCTCCCCGAGCTAAGGTAGCTGTCTGTCCTCTGTGCACCAGAGCACCCTGATCATGTCTGTGAGGGCTCTCACAACCTGGGCTTCTATTGTAGGCTCTGTTTCCACCCCCAACCACAGTGAGTTCCTTGATCTCCTTTCCCATTTTTCTCTGTACCCCCAACACTTAGCGTAATGCCTGGTGTAGAATAGGCACTCTGGAAATATTGAATTAGATGGATGAGTGGGTGAATGAATATACATAAGAACGAATTAACGGTTGTTGGATAGATGGATGAATTAATTAATGAACATCTTCAGTCAGTTCTGCATCACCTGATTCCCCCAGTTTGATCACATTTTTACACCAAAACCTTAATATTGCCTATAAATCTCTGTGGGTACCCAGCTATGGTCTCACCAAGGTTTACCTTACAAATCCTGAGCCTCCTTTGAAATGTCATTTTTATGAGTCCTGCTTTTAATCATTTGTCCACTCTTATGTCATAGGTAGTGAGGTTTAGGAATAAATTTTTTAATAAATTGGTTGGAGTACTTTAGTGATTGTCCTGAATCTGGTTAATTTGGTCAAATAATTCATTTTTCCTACCCACCAAGGCAAGACTCATTACATTAAAGCATCTGTTCAGCCATAAAATTACTATAAAGGGAGAGAGAATTAAAGAGACTTAGCTTGTAAAGTGTAGAATCACTGACTGACCAGTGAAAGACCTTAGCAACATCCAGGGGGTGGTTGGGATCCATCATAGGAGGATCATTAGGGACTTACATTCCTGAAAGAGCTCAAGTTCAGACCTGCGATATTATAAGGTTCTCAATACAATCCCAGAGATACCCCAGTGGCATAATGACACCACATTGTATGTTCTTGTTTTAAAAGTATTAATTTGTTCAACTTAAAATACACCACAATTTTTATAACCTTGTTTTAGAATTTCATCTTTGTTCAATAGATCAGTAATCTCAAAAAAAAAAATAGAAGTACCTGAGGGTCTTTCTTTATCTTTAAGAAGCTACTGTGGGAACTGGAACCAACATTCCTTGAGTTGCTGATCACAGTGACTTGGAATAATGTGTCCACCATTATCACAGTTTGTCTGCTTGGAATAGTGAGCAAATGGAATAGTCCTGAGTGATAATTCAAACCAAAGGTGTAATTAAATTGCACTTGGCTCCTTTGGCCCTATATCTACTTCAAGAGATGTCTTGTGGCTTTACAAGATCTCCAGCACATAGTGATATTGAAGCATTGTGGGATTTTCATCAAGTAATATCTCCCTGTAAGGTTCTATAGCTATTTGCTCATTTTATGTATACGCAAACATAAGAGGCATTTTTCTTCTCCAGACAAACTTTTCTCACACTCAATAGCAAACCTGTGTGTAACAAACCTTTCATGTAATGGAGGCTGTTTTTGACTCTGAATGCCATTGTTTCTGTTTAAGAAAAGGTAAAAATAGGTTATTCTAAAAGACGCAGATGGTGTAGTAGCTTTCTCCAGGGGTGTTGCTTTTTTTTTCTTATTTTTATATATTCTCCTTTTTGGACTTTTTTTGAAATTAACCTGTGAGAAGATGATTGAACCCAGAAAACTTCAGTACAGTTTCTCCACTGTGAGATACAACAACCTATATGTACTTTTGCAACAGTGATTTTTATTCATAAAAGTCCATTAAAAAACTTCAAATTTTCCAGTATATTTGCAATTTTGGGTGTCTTTTTTTAATCCTTTCAGTCTGAACTGCCTCACAAAAATTACATTTAAATACATTTATTATAATTCATATGATTTGTTCAACTTCATTTACTGAGACCTTCCTAAGTGTCAGACAGTATTAGGATACTAATTAGAATAGAAATAATTCTATTCTAATTAGATATAATACTAATTCTAATACTAGAATTCTAATACAGTATTAGAATAGGTGCCTTGGATACAGCAATAAACACAACAGACAATACCTATTCTCACAGAGCTTACCTTAATTGGGACATATAAGTCAATGAAGAGATATAATATATGTCAGGCAGTGATAAATGCTATGAAGAAAATGAAACAATGTGAGGCAATAGTGACAAGGAATAGAATCTTAATACAGGGTGATGAGGGAAGGCTTCTCTGAGAATGTAGCATAGGGAGTGAGGAAATGAGTCATGTGGATGTTGGAAGGAAGAGCATTCCAGAAAGAGGAGCCTGCAGATACAAAGGTCCTTTGATAGGAGCATGCCTGCCATATTCTAAAGATATCGTCAAGAAGGCTAGCATGGCTGAAAGGTCATAATAGAGGTAGACACTGGGAAGAGGAGACAACGGAGAGATATCCAGGGCATAAAACCATTAGGGCTCTTTAGGCCATGGGAAGGGAAGGACTTTGAATTTTATTCTAAGTACATTGAGAGGCCAGTGGAGGAGTTTGAGCAGAGGGATGGCATGCACTTACTTACATACTAAGAGGGCCACTTTGGTTGCCACCTGAAAAATAGACTGAAGGAACCAAGAAAGAAGCTGAAAGATGAGTTTTTGAGCTGCTGCAATAGTGCAGGTGAGAGATGATGGTCATTTGACCAAAGATGGTATGTCTAGATCATGAGAAGTGATCAGATCCTGTGTGTATTTTGAAGACAGAACAATAGTATCTGCTAACATATTGAATATAGAGTACAAAGAAAAGAAATAGTCAAGGATACTGCACCAAGGATTTTGGCCTGAGAAACAAAATGGGTGAAGTTGCCATTTACTGAAATGGTGGATACTGGCTTTGGAGGAACTCAGTATTTGGAGAAAAGGCTTAGAGAAACATCTTTGGAAATTAAGACTTGTTTTAGACATACTAAGTTTTAGACGCCTACTGGAGATCCAAATGAAGTAGTAAAGCAAGCTTCTGGAATACATAAGTTCCTATTACTAAAACTTGAGAATGAAATTTAAAATAAATTATCTCAGCATTTCTCAAAGTATGTTTTTCAGGTTGCTATTTCATGTTTTGTTTATATCAGATTTCCATTTTTAATCATGAGAGGGTAAATGGTACCAGAGTAACCCTCCCTCCATAAGCAACTGTGAAACTGGACAGAATACATAGGCAACTGTTTTTCGGTAGTGGACAACAGGCAGCACAAGACTGTAACTCCCGAAAGAGAGGGAACTTACAAGGTGAGCATCTTGACTGTTCAAATCTCTGCCTGGGGAATGTTTTCCAATTGACCAGAGTAGAGAAGTGGAGTTCAGGTTGAACACTGTGGTCTATCTGAGCTAAGCAGGTAAACATAATAATTTGGGGCAGCCAAAGCAGCTGGAATCTGTAGGGTGGGACACAGGGAAGGAGGAAGCTATGAAGAGAGGGAGCCCTAGAAATCCATATGGGGAACCCCTTGAATCCACTGATGAGAGGTAGGCTGTCCAAGTGCAGGGAAAGACCCCTGCGGCTTACCAGACAGCAATGCCTATGAGGTTGAGAGTGGAACAGAGATACTAGAGGCTGAAGAGTACTTGAGGATGTTGGAGTACAGCCCTGCTACAGTGAAGAGATCTTGTTTATGCCTCATTAACATCTCTGGCATCCAGCTGAGACATGGGAAGCCTGCACCTTATGAGGAAACACCAAGTCCTAGAGTAATATGTCCTCTAAACTACCCTAATGAAGTCTTAAGCCAAGTCCCAAAACAGTTCCCATAGAATAAAGAGAGTTTGGAGGCTGAGTCCTGCCAAGTTAGAATGGCTTGGGAAAGATCTTGAACTTTCCACATATTGGCACTAACCAAGTATAAAACTAAGCCTATGTAAGTTCACAGTGATCATCCACTAATTAATCAGCCTGCTGAAACAAGAATCAACACTTTTCAGAGAAAGATAACAGAAACTAGAATCCCTAAAATGTATTCACACAATGTCCAGTAAACAATCAAACATTGCTAGACATGCAAAGAAAACAGGGTAGTGTGATCCATAGTAATTTGAAAAATAAATAAAAGGCAGTAAATTGAAAGCAAATCAAATATGGATCAGATTTTAGAGTTAGCAAAAAAAGACTTTAATGCAGCTGTTTAATTTCTGCTTAATGACTTAGAGGAAAATATGATCTTTGTAAGTGAACAGATAAGGAATCTCAATAGAAAAATTTAAACTATGAAAAATGGAAATTCTTGCAGCAAAAAATAAAGATGTTATTTTGGGGTAAAAGAAGGATCCTGTGGACAGTTAAAATGGGACACTTGTTAAAGAGAATTTAACAGGTTGTCTTACTGCAGTACTGCATAAAGCCTTTAATACGCTTACATATTTTATGAATATCCAAAAGACATTAGAAGATACAGTGGTCTTCATACATATTTCACTACAGAACCTGTATTACCCAGGAACAACATTCTCCAGAATGTATTGAAGATTATTCCTGGCTTTATACTCCTATCTACTCTAGCTGTGTTCATTCCCTAACCTGCCATGTACTCCTATACTTCCATGCCCTGGAGCACTACTTCCATTGCTTTGAAACATTTCACCCATCTGATTCTATTTTCGTTCTTTAAACTTATTTTAAATATCCCTTTCTCTCTGAAGCCTTCCCAATCTCCTTCTTGCAGAATTCGCCACTCCATCTCCCAAAACTCTCTAGCACTCTTTAGAAACATCCACTGATTCATCATTTGCCATACTGCAGGATAAACATGTGTTTACATGACTCCCCTTCTTGTGACCTTATGCAGACTGTCACCTCCTTGATAATCAATCTGACTCATCTTGACATCCCCAGCATACAGCATAAGGCTAGGGACTGGCAGCATCCTAAGTACTTGTTGAGTAAGCAATGTCTTACTTCAGATGACAACCAGTGGGAAGAAATGACCAAAACAATGCTTGCTTCCATTTTCAGCAGCATTAAGGCAAAGTCCCAACAATCCTCTGAGACATAGTATTTCCTGATGATTAGGAACACAAACTCTAGGGCCAGACTATCAGGGTTCAAATCGATACTTTATCACTTGCTATCTGTATAACCTAGGCCAACTTAACTTTAGCCTCAGATTCCCCTTCTGGAAAATAGGGATACTAGCACTCTCTACTTCATAGGATATGTGAAGATTAAATGAGAAAATTCATGTGCCTTAGCTAGCACAAAACCTACACATAGGAAGTAATCAGTGGGCAGTGGATATTTGTGTTATTACCTTTCTCTGCTTGTCATCTCCCTGCCACCAGCTCCCCTCCTAAGCATCAGTCAGTGATCAGTACTCTCCCTGTAAGATAAATTCTAACCGAAATAAGCAGGTGAAGAGAGGCAACAAAGAGCCAGGTAGTTTATTTGAACTCAGTTCCCGGGCGATGTTCCTCGGTCTGAGACACAGGCTGGGGAAGTCGCGTGCAAGTAGACAGGTGGGGAGTTTTTAAAGAAGGCAAGAGGAGGCAGAGCTTAGATTTACAGCGGCGTGAGGATTGGCTAGCCTTAGGCACATTTTTCAGGTTGGGAGGGGGCAACAGCTGGGGACTTTGGCACGTCATCAGTGTTCAACATGCCCACTCCTCCCTCCGGTGCCTCCAGCCTTACACTCCCCTCTAGCTACCTTGCTCACCCAAACCCCTACTAGTTACTACCTCCCCTTACCAATGCCTATTTACCCACTTATACTAAAGGGGCAGCATAGGCTGCCCTCATGTTCCAGCATGTATTTACCCCTATGTACACCTGGAATGTTTAGGGCAGAGGCCTAACTCATCCCTCAAGGCGAGATTACGTATGAGTCTGCCCATGAAGCTTTACCAAATCTTACACTTTCTCTGAACCTTCTGCAGCATTTGTCGGGCCTACCTGGTTTGGCGTTTGGCTGTGTACTCCTATTGTTTCATGTATGCAAGTACTCTTTCCTCAGAAAGACTGGTCCTTCTTGGCAGGAACCTAGCCTCATTCCATTTCCTTCTGTGATAGCCTCCTAGACTCGAGTCCCAGTGATACCAGGGTTCTTGTTCACGAAGTCGAAGAATGAGCTTCATAAACACTCAGGGTAGGAGAGCAAGGTACAGGCTTTTATTTAGAGATAAAATGAAAGGACAGAGCTCCTGGCTTATGCCAGGAGGGGACAAAAAAGTCCGGCATGGTGCATTGTCTAGGGGTTTTATAGGCAGTTGAGGATTTTGGGGAACATGAGAAAAGCTTAGGGGTGTGGACTTATTAAGTGGTCTCTGAATATTTAGAATTAACTTAACACAAGCAACTTCCTACTCTGATGATTTCTCCCTGAGATACCAGCATCTTGGTCTGGGAGCATATCAAACAAGGCCACCTGCCCAGCCCCCAGGGTGGGCTAAGGTACTGTTTTGCTATAGAGTAAGTTAAGAATTTCTAACTTCTTAACTTCCTGGGTATTGAAATGCTATATTATCTTTAAGGAAGAATCCTTCTTGCATTTTTACTGTGTTGTTTATGCCTGGGCTTACTTGCAAAATTAGTTGTGCAGTTTGCAAAATCATCTCATCAGATCCAAAGGAGGAAAGACAGCAGATAGGCCTCAGCCTTTTAGCATACTAAGTGAATCTTACACATGATTATAAATGATTAGCATAATAAAAACATCTGCTACTCTTCTTTATCTGGGGAATATTAATGGATCTCACTGAAGAATGACCTTAGAGCTTAATGTTTAACACAGAGTTTTGATAAGGGGTTTCCTTGCATGTAGTTAGACTGTTCTGACTGCAAATATCCTGCCTTGCTTTTTCAGGAGGCCCTCACCCTACTCTGACTACACCCATAGTCCCTATCTCACCAGGAAAGGGCCCTCATAAGACATTTGAAATGCAACAGGGCATCAAACCATCTCTATAGATGTCCTTTGGGGTTGCAGTGATTGTACAGCAAGAGTCACACGTTCAGCTGCCTACAGAGTCCAGGCAGCAGGTTTGCGTGTGAGCTGCTCAAGGTTTTAGACAACCGAACATAATAACTCACTAATATAATGTGTTACCTAAAAAAGGTTTAATGGTCTTGGGCTACATGAACAGAAGATAGTGCCCCAGATAAGGGCAACAGTGTCCTATATTCCCGACTGGGGTAACGTATCTTGTCCCATCCTAGTGCACTGATAGACTGCAGTAACATTCCCAAACACAGACAAGGGAAGGAAGCAAAGGTGTTTAGTAGTCTAGAAATGCCATCAGAGGGTGAACACCTGGAAGGCTTGTTGGAGATATTCAGTTGAAAAATCATGTGGTTTAGTGTGATATCCTTTGATAAAGATTGTTAGAGATAGGGATCACAGAAGATGGTGGCATGCATAGTTCAGAGGAAATCTCCTCCCCAAAACATATATATTTATGAAAATACAACAAATACAACTATTCCTAAAAGAGACACCAGTGGATGCAGTACAACAGCCAGGATACATCAACATCTGTGAGAACTCAACGTCACACGAAGGGGGTAAGATACAAGCCACGGCCAGGCGGGACCCGAACGCTCCCCCACCCCAGAACCCCACAGGAAGAAAGGAGTCAAAACCAGGAGGGAGTGAAAGCCCAGGACTGCTAAACAACGAGCTCTAGAAATCCGCCCCCAGAGCGCAGACACAAGTTGCACAGGGTGCTGGATATTAGAGAAACAGAAAAGCAAAACCTGTGGGCAGGTTCCTGCAGCTGGCCCCCCTGAGACAAAAGAAAAGCGAGTGCTTTCTGCAAGTCTTAAAGAGACAGGGACCCCATAGCGGGTCGAAGTTGTCCCAGCACACTTAGCTAGCAGTTGAGAATACTGGAGAACCTTAGGCATCCTAAATCCTGGGGAGGCAGTGCAACTCTGAAGCCCCTCACGGCACTAATCAGCCTGCCAGTCGTTCGTCCAACCAGCGCAGACCCTGACACACCAGACCAGAAGCAGGAGAGTGGCAGTGCATGCTGGGGGTGGAGGTGCTGGAAGGGACCGGGAGCAGAAGGTGTGCACCAATGGTGCCAGAGGGGAACAGGAGAGGCTTGTGCGAGCCTGCAGCGGTGGTGACCAAACAGACTGGGTGTGGCTCACATGCACATGCAGCAGTGGAGACAGAGGAGCCTGGTAGAGGCCCATGCAGGAGAGCCCCGTGTGCACCTGCAGCGGAGCCAGAGGGAGCAGGCACGCTCCCAGCAGCCGACCGGAATCCCAGCCCAACGCACAGCCAACTGGGACAGACCCAAAGGTTGTTGCTAGTACACTGCTGCCCGGCAGGGGTGCCACTATCACAGAGGAGTACACCTGGCATGCCTGCCACTCCCCGCAGAGCTCCGCACTGCTCTGATGGAGACCCCGCCCACAGCAGCTTCAGGGACTAACTCGGTGACTGCTCCAGGAGTGCGGGTAACTGACACAGGCAGTGGAGAAGGGCAAGGCATACAGCAAGCAGGAAAGGGCTTTCTTCTCCCAGCTGACATACCCGCAAACTGCCTACAGCCACCGCTATCACCACAAAAAGGCAAAAAATTTAGTCCAGTCCAAGATAGTTCAGACAACACCCAAGAGAGGATCTTCAGAGACAGACCTAACCAGTCTCCCTGAAAAAGAGTTCAAAATAAAAATGATAAACATGCTGACAGAGCTGCAGAGAAATATGCAAGAGCTAAGGGATGAAGCCCGGAGGGAGATTACAGATGTGCAGAGGGAGATTACAGAAGTGAAACAAACTCTGGAAGGATTTATAAGCAGAATGGATAAGATGCAAGAGGCCATTGATGGAATAGAAACCAGAGAACAGGAATGCATAGAAGCTGACGCAGAGAGAGATAAAAGGATCTCCAGGAATGAAACAATATTAAGAGAACTGTGTGACCAATCCAAAAGGAACAATATCCGCATTATAGGGGTACTAGAAGAAGAAGAGAGAGAAAAAGGGAAAGAAAGTGTCTTTGAAGAAATAATTGCTGAGAACTTCCCCAATCTGGGGGAGGAAATAGTTGCTCAGACTATGGAGGCACACAGAACTCCCGAGAGACAGGACTCAAAGAAGACAACACCTAGACACATAATAATTAAAATGGCAAAGATCAAGGACAAGGACAGAGTATTAAAGGCAGCCAGAGAGAGAAAAAAGCTCACCCACAAAGGAAAATCCATCAGGCTATCATCAGACTTCTCAACAGAAACCTTACAGGCCAGAAGAGAATGGCATGATATATTTAATGCAATGAAACAGAAGGGCCTTGAACCAAGGATACTGTATGCAGCACAGTTATCATGTAACTATGAAGGAGGGATTAAACAATTCCAGACAAGCAAAAGTTCAGGGAATTTGCCTCCCACAAACCACCTCTACAGGGTATCTTAGAGGGACTGCTCTAGATGGGAGCCCTCCTAAAAAGAGCACAGAACAAAGCACCCAACATATGGAGAATGGAGGAGGAGGAATAAGAAGGGAGAGAAATAATCATCAGACTGTGTATATAATAGCTCAATAAGCGAGTTAAGTTAGACAGTAAGGTAATAAACAAGCTAACCTTGAACCTTTGGTAACCACAAATCTAAAGCCTGCAATGGCAATAAGTACATATCTTTCAACAATCACCCTAAATGAAAATGGACTGAATGCACCAATCAAAAGACACAAAGTAATAGAATGGATAAAAGAGCAAGAACCATCTATATGCTGCTTACAAGAGACTCACCTCAAACCCAAAGACATGAATAGATTAAAAGACAAGGGATGGAAAAAGATATTTCATGCAAACAACAGAGAGAAAAGAGCAGGTGTTACAATACTAATATCAGAAAAAATAGACTTCAAAATAAAGAAAGTAACAAGAGATAAAGATGGACATTACATAATGATAAAGGGCTCAGTCCAACAAGAGGATATGACCATTATAAACATATATGCACCCAATACAGGAACACCAATATATGTGAAACAAATACTAACAGAATTAAAGGAGAAAATAGAATGCAATGCATTCATTTTGGGAGACTTTAACATACCACTCACTCCAAAGGACACATCCACCAGACAGAAAATAAGTAAGGACACAGAGGCACTGAACAACACACTAGAATAGATGGACCTAATAGACATCTACATAACTCTACATCCAAAAGCAAAAGGATACACATTCTTCTCAAGTGCACATGGGACATTCTCCAGAATAGACCACATACTAGGCCACAAAAAGAGCCTCAGTAAATTCCAAAAGAATGAACTCCTACCAACCAACTTTTCAGACCATAAAGGTATAAAACTAGAAATAAATTGCACAAAGGCTCACAAACACATGGAGGCTTAACAACATGCTCCTAAATAATCAATGGATCAATGACCAAATTAAAATGGAGTTCCAGCAATATATGGAAACAAATGACAATCACAAAACAAAGCCCCAACTTCTTTGGGATGCAGCAAAAACAGTCTTAAGACGATAGTACATAGCAATCCAGGCATATTTAAAGAAGGAGGAACAATCCCAAATGAATAGTCTAAATTCACAATTATCAAAATTGAAAAAAGAAGAACAAATGAGGCCTAAGGTCAGCAGAAAGAGGGACATAATAAAGATCAGAGAAGAAATAAATAAAATTGAGAAGAATAAAACAATAGAAAAAAGCAATGAAACCAAGAGCTGGTTCTTCGAGAAAATAAACAAAATAGATAAGCCTATAGCCAGACTTATTAAGAGAAAAAGAGAGTCAACACACATCAACAGAATCAGAAACGAGAAAGGAGAAATCATGACGGTCCACATAAAAATACAAAGAATTATTAGAGAATACTATAAAAACCTATATGTTAACAGGCTGGAAAACCTAGGAGAAATGGACAACTTCCTAGAAAAATACAACCTTCCAAGACTGACCCACAAAGAAACCGAAAATATAAACAGACCAATTACCAGCAATGAAATTGCATCAGTAATCAATAACTACCAAGAACAAAACACCCAGGCCAGATGGATTTACCTCGGAATTTTATAAGACATACAGAGAAGACATAATACCCATTCTCCTTAATGTTTTCCAAAAAATAGAAGAGGAGGGAATAATCCCAAACTCATTCTATGAAGCCAACATCACCCTAATACCAAAACCAGGCAAAGACCCCACCAAAAAAGAACACTACAGACCAATATCCCTGATGAACGTAGATGCAAAAATACTCAAAAAAATATTAGCAAACCGAATTCAAAAATACATCAAGAGGATCATACACCATGACCAAGTGGGATTCATCCCAGGGATGCAAGGATGGTACAACATTCAAAAATCCATCAACATCATCCACCACATCAACAAAAAGAAGGACAAAAACCACATGATCATCTCCACAGGTGCTGAAAAAGCATTAGACAAAATTCAACATCCATTCATGATAAAAACTCTCAACAAAATGGGCATAGAGGGCAAGTACCTCAACATAATAAAGGCCATATATGATAGACCCACAGCTAACATCATACTGAACAGCAAGAGGCTGAAAGCTATTCCTCTGAGATCGGCACAAGACAGAGATGCCCACTCTCCCCACTGTTATTCAACGTGGTACTGGAGGTCCTAGCCATGGCAATCAGACAAAACAAAGAAATACAAGGAATCCAGATTGGTAAAGAAGAAGTCAAACTGTCACTATTTGCAGATGACATGATTTTGTACATAAAAAACCCTAAAGATTCCACTGCAAAACTACTAGAACTAATATCGGAATTCAGCAAAGTTGCAGGATACAAAATTAACACACAGAAATCTATAGCTTTCCTATACACTAAATGAACCAATAGAAAGAGAAATCAGGAAAACAATTCCATTCACAATAGCATCAAAAAGAATAAAATACCTAGGAATAAACCTAACCAAGGAAGTGAAAGACCTATACCCTGAAAACTACAAGACACTCTTAAGAGAAATTAAAGAGGTCACTAACAAATGGAAACTCATCCCATGCTCCTGGCTAGGAAGAATTACTACTGTCAAAATGGCCATCCTGCCCAAAGCAATATGCAGATTTGATGCAATCCCTACCAAATTACCAACAGCATTCTTCAGTGAACTGGAACAAATAGTTCAAAAATTCATATGGAAACGTCAAAGACCCCAAATAGCCAACGCAATCCTGAGAAGGAAGAATAAAGTGAGGGGGATCTTGCTCCCCAACTTCAAGCTCTACTACAAAGCCACAGTAATCAAGACAATTTGGTACTGGCACAAGAACAGAGCCACAGACCAGTGGAACAGAATAGAGACTCCAGACATTAACCAAAACATATATGGCCAATTAATATATGATAAAGGAGCCATGGACATACAATGGGGAAATGACAGTCTCTTCAACAGATGGTGCTGGCAAAACTGGACAGCTACATGTAAAAGAATGAAACTGGATCACTGTTTAACCCCATACACAAAAGTAAATTCGAAATGGATCAAAGACCTGAATGTAAGTCATGAAACCATAAAAATCTTAGAAAAAAACATAGGCAAAAATCTCATGGACATAAACATGAGTATCTTCTTCAGGAACATATCTCCCCGGGCAAGGGAAACAGAGGCAAAATGAACAAGTGGGACTATATCAAGCTAAAAAGCTTCCGTACAGCAAAGGACACTGTCAAGAGAACAAAAAGGTATCCTACAGTATGGGAGAATATATTCATAAATGACAGATCCGATAAAGGATGGACATCCAAAATATATAAAGAGCTCACACACCTCAACAAACAAAAAGCAAATAATCCAATTAAAAAATGGGCAGAGTAGCTGAATAGACAGTTCTCTAAAGAAGAAATCCAGATGGCCAACAGGCACATGAAAAGATGCTCCACATCGCTAATCATCAGAGAAATGCAAATTAAAACCACAATGGGATATCACCTCACACCAGTAAGGATCACCATCATCGAAAAGAAAAAAAAACAAACAAATGTTGGCGAGGTTGTGGAGAAAGGGGAATCCTCCTACACTACTGGTGGGAATGTAAACTAGTTCAACCATTGTGGAAAGCACTATGAAGGTTCCTCAGAATGCTCAAAATAGAAATACCATTTGACCCAGGAATTCCACTTCTAGGAATTTACCCTAAGAATGCAGCAGCCCACGTTGAAAAAGACAGATGCACCCCTATGTTTATCGCTGCACTATTTACAATAGCCAAGATATGGAGGCAACCTAAATGTCCATCAGTAGATGAATGGATAAAGAAGATGTGGTACATATACACAATGGAATATTACCCAGCCACAAGAAAAAAACAGATCCTACCATTCGCAACAACATGGATGGAGCTAGAGGGTATTATGCTCAGTGAAATAAGCCAGGCGGAGAAAGACAAGTACCAAATGATTTCACTCATATGTGGAGTATTAGAACAAAGGAAAACTGAAGGAACAAAAACAGCAGCAGAATCACAGAACCCAAGAATGGACTAATAGTTACCAAAGAGAAAGGGACTGGGGAGGATGGGAGGGAAGGGAGGGATAAGGGCGGGAAAAAAGAAACAGGGCATTATGATTAGCATGTATAGTGCGTGGGGGGCACGGGAAGGGCTGTGCAACACAGAGAAGACAAGTAGTGATTTTACAGCATCTTACTACACAGATGGACAGTGACTGTGAAGGGGTATGTGGGGGGACTTGGTGAAGGGGGGAACCTAGTAAACATAATGTTCTTTATGTAATTGTAAATTAATGATAGCAAGATAAATAAATAAATAAATAAATAAAAATAAAAGATTATTAGAGTTTTTTCTAACCCTTAAAATCTATCCTTGATAGTGACAGAGCTATAACAACTTAGCAAGAGGCTTTTTAAAAATGTTATCAAATTACCTTCTGTTAAACTTGTTGAGCAAGTGATTGGCGCAGGTACTGTCTCCTTCCTTTTTTCCCATGCCAATTTTAATTATGGAAAAAACCAGACTACAGTACTCCTTTCACATCAAGGCTTTAAAACAATATGAACTATCTCATAAAAAGTGTGAGGTCTGGACAAGAGTGGGAACAATACTCTCTAAACTGACCACTCCTTGTACGAAGACGATGAATATTATCTTGCAGTACTGGGATCATGCTACCGCATCAGTGTTAGGTTACTACACAACGTGTACATGAGATCATAAGGAGAAGACTCAGCAAATACAACAAATGGCAGAATTAATACTCCAAGAACTAATGACAGTGAAACAGTCTGCGAGATGTAAAGGGTTCAAAAAGACAAAGGAATGAATACAAAACATAAGGCACGAGGGGAAAATGAGGGAAAATAAGGAAGCAAGTGGCAATTCTGGAAATGAAATATGTAGTCATTAAAATTAAAAACTCAATAGACAAGGTAAACAGACTAGATGACTAGAGAGAGAACTAGTGGTTTGGAAGGTGCGTCTCAGGAAGTCACACTGAAGTCCAGAGAGAAGAGCAGAAATTGTGAAAGTGAAATCAATGTCATGTGAAGAAGTAAATGACAAAATCCAATATAAATCCACTAGGAGTCCCAAAGGAAAGAATAGAGAGAATTAAGGGGAGGCAACATATTGAAGAGATAACAGCAGAGAATGTACCAGAGCTGAAGGAAGATGAGTGCTCAAGTTGAAAAGGCCCACTGGGTCATGAGCAGGAGAGGCAAAAACACACCTACCTACAGCCATGTCATAGTGAAACTGAGGGGCATCAAGCACAAAGATGAAATACTAAGATTCCCTTAAGGAAGGGAACCAAAGTAGGCTACCGACAAGCCACAACCTGTCCTGTCTGCTGGTGTGGTGGTCTTCTGCAGATTCCAAGCAGAGAAAGGAGCGAGACTTGAAAAATAGCCGGTTATTCTCCAGGTGAAGAGTAGGAGATTCAAGAGAGACTTTGGACCCAAAGAACCACGTAGTAGTTTAGTGAAAACCACTTTGCAAGGTCTCATTGCTAGGATTTGTTGATAACGTGAGCTTGGACTTCCATCTACTAATTGTGTGTTTTGGTGTGGGTGCGGCAGGTGGGGGTGGTCAGGAACCTTAAATCAGTACGAAATTAGGTCTAACCTTATGTTCACCCTGAGCCTGGGGCAGTGCCTAGCACAATTACAGCACCTTAGGAATGTTAAATAAATGAACAATGTTAATTTATGGAAACAGTAGGATGAGGACCAATGGGATGATGAAACAGGTGCTGAAGAAGGTAAGATGGCCAATTTTGAAAAAAGTTATGGTAAAGGGGATATAAGAGGGTAACTAAAGAGGCACAGCGGGTCCAAGGAAGCTTTCTGCTTTCAACTCTCTGGAGATGCCTTCTATGCTATCAGGCCTCCTTCTCGGTCCATGTCCCGAAGGAGCTCAGCCAGCGTACCGTGAGGATGCATCTAGTGCCCCTCTGAGTATCAGGTCCTGTTAGGTGCTACCGTCTATGACAGAGCTGCTGTTTCTCTGCTCTCTCAACCCTCTTCTAACCACAGTCGTGTCCACTGCTCAGTTCCCACCCCTGCTGTGAGGTCAGCCCCACCTCAGGCAGGGCCTACAAGACATTTTGTTTCTGGCAAAATGTAAATATGACCTTTGAGAACTGCTTACCCAAACACTTGAGGGCTGTTTCCAGCAGGAACTGGGAATTTCTTCACCATTTTCATTTACAGAATTACAAAGTGATGATGAAAATTGAGTTTTGTAGTGAGTTTTAAATACTATCATCCAGAAATCTACCCCTGGCCAGAGAGCCGACTGGAATATACTTGCCTCCTTCATGTTTGTGGGTTGGATAAACCACTTGATTTTTCTGAGCTTCAGTTTGTTCATCAGTAAAATGAATGAGGGGGCAGGATGGCACCTTGAGCTTGCAACCGAGGACACACTCATTCTCAGACTCACTGTCTACCCTCTGAATCAAGGTGTTTGAGGGCAGAACCAACACCAATGTATTTTAAGAAGCCTCTTCATTTGATTCTGAGAAACACTGTTGTTTACTGGCTGAGATTCTTTTAATTCATAACATTTTATATTAATACCTCTGCTTAAAGTAAAACCTGTCTAAAATAGTGCTAAAATTTCCCTCATGAAATTTTGATACAATGATTACATTTAAATTACATTTTTTTCAAAACCACTTTATTCAGATGAATAATTCATTTATAATAAAAGAAGTACAAGTAGTAATGCTTTATTAATCTATATTAATCTCTAAAAATGCTCATCATTTAAATGAAAGAAGCTCTTGATTTAGGAAGAATGCTACTGCAATAAACAAGACATCTGAATTAGAAAATGTTCTGTGACATTCATGGCAGAATGTAGTGTAGGAATCTCCAAACACAACTACCTCATTTCATTACCAACCTTTAGACCTGAGAATCAGAGGAAAAATCTATTACTGGGGATGAGAATAAAGAACTGAAACTTACCATGGAATTGAGAACAGAAATTATAGACTTGGTTAAAAAGCAGAACATAGCTGTAGGGAAACGACCTCCTTGTAAACGAGCCCAGTGAGTGAGTCAGAAAGAGCTGATGAAGGAAAACCCTGGTGAGATAGGCTCAGATCGCTGATGGACCTCAGCCTCTCCAGTCCACTTAGACAGGCAAGAGCACTGTCTCAGCCATCCAGGGATGAAGTCCGTGCTCCACCCCAACCCAGGGAATCTGCACAGAACCCTGGCCTCCCACCCAGAGGCAAAAGACAGTACCTCAAATGCAGCTAAGTGCCTCCATCATGTCAAAATAAAGCCCCCAAATAGGAATTGGATTAAGTTATAGAAAAATTAAGTTGCTTTTCTTGCACATCTCAAGTTTGTGGACAGGATCCATCCCTGCCACAGAGTTGCTGCTGTTCTGACCTTTGCTGTTTTTATCCCTGCCTTCATTCTGGGAGCCCTTTCACCTTTTCTCTGTGGCTCAAGTGGATATCACTGACATTCCCTGAGTCCTTCCTGCTCAGTTACCATCTATCCTTTCATTTCTGCTGGCAGGGATTGTCCCCTTCCTCCACGAACAGTGGGCGATTCATTCACTAACTCCCTCATTTCTGTCATTCATTCTACAAAGGTCATGTGTCAGAGAACACTCTAGACAACAGAAATATAGCAGGGAACAGACGTCAGTTCCTTTTCTCCTGAAGATTGCATCCTGAAGGTGAGAGACAGACAGTACACCAATAAATCTATAATGTGTCAAGTGGTGACAAGTTCTCTGAAGATAAATATAGTAGGGTAAATGAATGGAGAAAGACGGGAGGCAGATGCTATTTTAGAGGTGGTCAGGGAGGCTTCTCTGCTGAGCTGACATTTGAGCAGAGAGCTCTGTGAACTTATAAAAATGTTTTATACACATGATAACCACAGATAATCAGACAACTAGCAGAGTAGGGGGACTGTTCCTTTGGCACTATACCCAGAGCTCTTTCACAATCTAAGGCTAAATCAAATGACTTCCAAGAGACAGGTAAATGCCACGGGGATGTGCGTCCTCACTGATGAAAGAGACACTGACCCAAAATAACAACTGGTAGCAGCAGAAATGGACTTTCATTCAAAAACTGTTCCTTTCAACATATACAAAATGATTTGGCAAAAGAATAGGATTTTGACAAAATCTAAATATCGAAAACTATCCAATTGGCATTTCTAAATAGTGTTTTTCCATACACCCCATTGATTTAAAAATGTTGAGAGAAGGTTTAGAAGTTCATGGTCCCAGTCATGTTCCAAGGTTCCTTGGGAAAAAGACAATACAGCCAAGGGAAGGCTTCCTCTCAACTGCATGTGAGAGATGAGATGGTGTAGTGGAAACGGGGGGCTTGGGAATCAGGAGGACCTCATTTTGAATGGAAACTGAGACAGAGATGTTAACTAACTCGCCTAAGACCACAACAGCCTGTAAAACATGAAGCCAGGATTAAAACTCAGATTAAATCTCAAGGGAACTGTGCTGAGGTGGGGGAAAAGCCAGTCTCAAAAAGTTATACACTGTTTGATTCCATTTATATAACATTCTTGAAATAACAAAATTATAGTGATTAAGAACAGATTAGTGGTTGCCAGAAACTAGCAAGGGTGGTGCCTGTAGCTAAAAGACTAGCAGGAGAAAGCCTGTGCTGATGGAGGAGTTGTGCATCTTGGTCGGAATGGGGGCCACACCAAGCTGTGTGTGATAAGATTGGATGGAATTTTATCCACACACACACAAAATGAATGCATTAAAACCCGTGAAATTTGAAAAATCTGTGGATTTTCCCAATGTCCATTCTTAGTTTTGACAATACACCATATCTGAAAGATGTTACTACTGGGAGAAATGGGGTGAAGGCTACACAAGATTTCCCCTGTTTTTATTTCCTACAACTACATGTGAATAAAATTAATTCAAAGTAAAAGTAAAAAACAAACAAACGAATTAAAAATTCAAGCAATCTGAGCCTTAACCACAATGTGGGGCCAGTGGTTGCAACAGTTTTTTATGTGTTCAAGGGATTCTTTAATTAAACAGTATAATATTTTTTAATTTCTGTTATTCTGAGATGTTCTGTTGACCATTTTAATGGGAAAGGAGAATAAATCTAATTTAAAATAATTTTAGAATACATTTAATGAGTATTTTAATTAAATCATTACTTTCTTATGACATAATTCACATAAAACATACCAATTCATTATAGGGGGAGAAAACAGATTCTAAGGGATTTGCATTCTTTCTGTAAGTCTCCATGAAACTACAAATTTCTATAGATAGAAAAACAGTCAAGAGGCAAAAGAGCTCTAAGATGATCCTCAGTGTCCAGCAACACGAACTGCCCTCCCCATGATCTTGTTGGCGCATGTGCAGTATTCACGGAAGACAAGGAGGAAGGGAACTCATTTCCTCAGTGTTCCGAGGGCTTCCTCGCTATCCGTGGGACAAGCAACTTCCTTTTTGCGCACCATTAGTTGTTCTGATATTTATCTCACATTCACATTATATGCACTGGAGGTTACTGTATAACATTTTTTATGCTTTTTTCCCCTTTATTGGTTTTGCTTTGTTTATTTTTACACTAGCTAATTTTAGGATTACAATTCTTTTTTTAAATCTTTTTATACTGAGGTACATACAATAAAATGCACAAATCTTAGTGCACAGCTTGATGAATGTTGACATGCATGTACACTCATGTAATCATCACCCAGATCAAGATAACAAACATTCTCACTGTTTCCCCGTCACCTAATTTGCCCATCCCCCACACCCTGCTCTACGGCAACCACCAGTCTGTTTACTCGTTTTTAACAATCTGACACATTTTTTTGTTTTTAACAATCTATGCAAACTGTTATGCTCTATTGTAGAAAAATGGATTTTTGAAAACTAGCATTTAAAAAGCAGATTTGGGATAACCCCAGTTGATGGCATGGCCTGCTCTGCAGGGCCCAGGGGCATGGGGTCAGGGCAGACCTGAAAGACTGTGTCTGGGAACGGCAAACCTGTGTCTGAGAAGAGGGACAGGAAATTCCCCAGGACAAGTCAGAGCCCCAAGACTGAGGGCAGGAAAAGGGAGAACCTGACCTCAGACTTTAGAGAAAAGCGGAGCCGCCAAGGATGCTCACTGTGGCCAAGGATGCTCACTGGGGCCGAGGACTCTCACTGTGCCCGAGGACGCTCACTGTGCCCGAGGATGCTTACTCTGCCCGAGGATGCTCTCTGCCACCAAGTGGGGCAGCCCAGGGACCACCACACTAGAGCAAGGCCCCAGGGGGCTGCACTAGCAGCTCTTGAAAACCTGGTTCTCCTTCATCTCGTCTGCCTGATCCTTCCCTCTTTTTCTCTTTGAGAAATAATATAAAGGATGTTTTATTGTAATTTTTAAAAATCATGGATTTCCAAGCCCAAGATTATTTTTATTGTGATTTTTACTCAATGAAAAACATCTTCCCTAAACATTCTTATGTGCCCTTGAGACCTGGCAACTACACGGTCCCGTCCCAGAAGTCAGCTGCCAGGTGACAATGACAATGGCTTTGACGGTACATTGCAGTATCAGAGCTCAGGAGAGGAAAACTGGAGCGAAGATTTGAGCATCAGCTAAGTTAACTTTGCTGCTTTTTTGCACTTATATTTGATTATAGATTTTCCATGAAGTTGTGAGGAACTCAAATCAGGGTGAATGTCAGTTATTGTACAGTCACCAGCACTCAGTGTGAGCACTATCAGTCCTATGTGTGTGACTGGGGCAAACTGGTATGTTTGGGAGTGTCAGCCCAGCTCATAATGGTCCTTTCACTGCCCCTCTTAGCAGAAGTCCAAGCACCTCCGGAGCCATGAATACCCTGAAATACTCCACCACCACGCCTCCCCCAGCCCCACCCAAACACATCTGATTGGCCCTGCTTCTCCTTCCACTGACCATCAGTCTGAAATTATGGTTCTGTCTGCTCTGTGATTTGAAGAGACACTGCAGCTCACATATTTTTTGTTTGAGAATGGAATAATGGGGAACACATATCTTCAGGGATAGGAATGACGTACACACAAGGCCCACATAGGAAAGATGTCCTCAGAGATGATCGTCTTTCCACTCCTGTCTCTTTCTGAAACACAGCTATAGCCCTGTCCTTGGGAGTTTATAGGACACTCTTTTTGCCTTCTGATAATGGCTACATTTCTGGCTAATCGGCCTGCGCTGGTTGATGTCACCTTCTGTGGAACTGTCCCAGTGAATACTGGTGGAGTCTGCAAGGTCACAGGCTGTGCTGATTTGCTCAGCACTGTGTCTCCAGTGCCCGTCACAGTGCCTGGCATGTAGTAGGGACTCCATTAATACCTACTGAATTTATGCATGAACAATACCCTTGGCAAGTATGCTATATGTGGGAAGTAATGGGAGGAAAGAAGCATGTCAGAAGAGAGTTCCTTCCTTGGGAGAGTGATGGAGGGATGGAGGAGGCAGTCACAGAAGAAAACATGTTAGAGGAGAAGCCTAATGAGTTGGTGATTGAGAACTAAGGTATTCATTTGTCATTGGTGCCTATCCATAAACTTTTAAACACCCCCACACACATCAATTTGATGATTTCCTAGACTGTGAATATATTTTCAACTGTAGAAGGCAGATCCTACCTCTCCCAGTCTCCCTTCCCACTGGGGTACAGATATTTGACTGGGTTCCACCAATCAGGTGAAAGCAGTATGAGACATCATTTGGAAGGCAGCGGCGAGGGAAGGGGCTGGGCCTAGAACAGCCATTTTGCTGGTGTGGTGGAGACAGAGGCACCATAGTTCTGGGCCGAGACCTTCCTCACCAGGCTGGTTTTGCAAAAAGGGTGTAGACAATGTCCCTAAGTGCTCAGCCCAATATATCCCTTCAGTCTTTCTAAGGACGCTGTGATCTTTCTAATACCTCTTAGTAAGTTCCTTCCAGTTTATGTGGAGGCAGGACAAAGAAGCTGAAGTCTTAGTCATGAGGACAGAGCTGAACATCATGTCTAACGGTCAAGATGAAATCCAAAATGCAAGAAAGTGTGAGTGAACCAGAAAGCCAGAAGAATGATCTTTCAAACAACCGAATTGGAGATTGATTGATTATTCTTTATTGTTTGGTTTTTATTTTATTAATGTTTACTCCTGCCTTTATTATTTCCTTCTTTCAATTTATATGAGCTGAATTTTCTGTTTTTCACTGATTTGAAATTTTTTTTGTATAAGCATTTAAAGTTATCTTTTTCCCTCTAAGCAATGCTAAAGCTTCATCCCACAAATTTTGAGATGTCAGGTAATCATTATCCTTCAGTTAGAAATATGTTCTAACTTATCATGTGATTTCTTCTTTGTCATGTGCATGATTTAAAGTGCTTAATTCGCAAACATGTGGGGATTTTCATTTTCCTGATATGTTTCTAATACTGATGTCTATTTTAATTCCACTGTGGTCAAAGAACATACTCTGTGATTTCAGTCTGGTAAACTTATCAGGAATTGTTTTATGGCCCAGAAGATGGTGTATCCTGATGAGTTCATATGCAATTGAGGCAATTAGGTGTTCTGCTTTCCTGACATGGAATTTTCCATAAGTATCAATTAGTGCAAGTTGGTAGAAAGTGTTGTACAAGTCTTCTGTCTTATTTGTCTACTTTATTATATATTGACAGAGTATTAAAACCAGCATTATAACTTTGAGTTAGTCTAGTTCTCTTCTCATTTTCTCAGTTTTTAAGATTTCCTTACATTTTGAATGTTTACAGCCCTTTATATTAGCTACCTATTGCCATGTAACAAATAACCCCCAAACTTAGCAGCTTAAAATAACAAACATTTAGGAATCTGGGTATGGCTGAGCTGGGTGCTTCTGGCTTAGGGTTTCTCACAAGTCTTTAATTGAAGTATCAGCCTGCTGTCATGGTCATTTCAAGGTTCCCAGTTGGCTTCCAAGCTTAATCACATGGCTGTGGGCAGGCCTCAAGTCCCTGCTTGTCCAAAGGCAAGAACCTTGACTAGTGGGACTACCTGTAAGGAGACTCATAGCATGGCAGCTTTCTGCCCCAGAGGGGGCAGAGAGTTTTGTAATCTAATCTTGAAGTAGAATCACATCACTGTTGTCATATTCCATTCATTAGAAGTGTTATTAGATTCAGCCTATACCTAGGACAGAGGGTTGGGGAGAGGAGGTTACAGAAAGGTATGAATAACAGAAATGTGGAGATAATTGGAGGTCATGTTAGAGGCTTCAAACTAACCCCTAAGGCACACAACAAGGAAAAGAACCTCTGTCCTACATATGTATATGTATATGTATATGTATATGTATATGTATATGTAAATTTGGTGATATGAGATCATTTTGTGGCATGCATGGAAATGTGGAACAACCAATCCTTGGGAAAGTAGGGCTCAAGGCAGCTCTGGGGCATCTGCAGCAGCAGTTTATAGATGGTCAGGTGTAAGCTTTGCTATTTACATAATTCAGAATTCATCCTCAATGTCCATATCTCTTAGTAAAAGATTTCAAGAGAATCTGATCGGACCATCCTGGGATAGGAGTCCATAGTCAATCAGCTACAGCAGGAAAAGCAAGATTATGAAGAATAAACCCATGGGCCAGAGGCCACCCCTGTGGGCAAGGGAGCAGTGCTCACAGAGGGAGGATGGGTTATGCGCCAGGTGTCACCCTGGTGATACTTACAACCAGCACTTCCATTAGGAATAGACTGGCAGTGGCTTGAACTGAGAGTGGGCTGGCTTAAGGGAGAGGATCGGGGCCTTGATGATGAAGACTAGGGGCCTTAAGAGGCAGGGAGGAGCATTTGTAATAGCCCTTGTTTCACATTCCAGGTCTGTTTGTGGCCTAGGCTCATGCCCCAGATATTTCTGCATACCTCAGAGACATCTCAGCAAAGCATGGTAATGACAAAAGGACATTTAGTGTCCTGCCAGGTTCATCGAGGAATTCAGGAAGAGGAGTTGAGCTCAGAGTTGGACTCCAGTCTTATGTGTTGGACTATACTAGCAACTGTGGCCTCAGGAGGTTCTTAGTACTCAGACTTGTAGTCGGGCAAGAACTGATGCTTCTGAGGTCCTGACACATGCTACAAGGCATGGGCGTCATCTGCTGTCCCTTGCGCTAAGTTTGGTTGTTTCAAATGTTCGGCAAGTACAAAAATTCTTTGGATGAAGTATTTCCAGGGGCTAGATGGTTTTCTCTCTTAGGCCAGGCCCCATGGGTGCCTGTATTGGGCTTACACCCCTTGTTAGTCATATCTAGAGGAGCTAGATCTGGGGCTGAAGCTGTTGAAGGCTTATCACTTTTAACTTCTCATTATGGAAAATTCTAAGCATATCTAAATGTAGAAATACTGGTATAATGAACCCCATGCACCAATAACCCAACTTCAACCATGATCAATTCATGGCTAACCTTTCATCTATAACCCTACCTACTGCTCCCAATTACCTTGTAGATTATTTTGAAGAACACACCATCATATCCTTTCATTGACAAATATTTCAGTATGCATTTTAAAAGATAAAAATCTTTCTTTTTAAAAAATCCATAATAACTATTATCACACCTAAGATAATGAAAAATTCCTCATAAAAAAGTCCAGCCAGTATTCAAATATTCCATAGTACTGCTTTTTTAATGTATAAACTATAAAACTTAAGTTTAAATTTCCCCCAACTGCTTTTAAAAGCATTTATGTTCCACTGATGACAATATTCACAATACAAATATATTTACCCACCAACAAAAAAAAGTATAAATGATAAAAGTTAAAATCATTTTTTACAACTTGATAATTCATGAGAAACTGAAACCAGTTTCCATCATCTTTTCTCAGGTTGCTGTTTCTTATTTTCCAAGAAGAAAATAAGTTAAAGCCCTTGGTAGTTATTAGGCCTATTAATATATAGTTATTATATATTAATATACATAATAATATATAATAAATATATTAATATAGCCCCACCCTTTCTCCTTTCAGTCACAGAAAGGGTGACCCTTTCTCAGACCCTTGAGTGAGGTGTGGCCATATGACTTGCTCTGACCAATGAGTTGTGAGAGGATAAATCAATTGCCATTTTACTCCATCATCTGGGGTCCTGGATAAACATATAGTGGAAGAGAGAAGCAAAGCCTGTGTTTCAAGTCACAAAGATTTCGAGGTTGTTTTCATAGCATAACCTGGCCTACCTTGACTCATATAAAGTGCTCGGGCTTGAGTTGGTGATTTCAGGGATGTTCAAGCTAATAACTTTTCAATGAGAGCCCTCTTGAGGAATTACTGGATTCACCTCTCATGATGTTACTGAATTGATCTTGCCATCGTTTAGGTAGAGCAATGGAATTTTAACTCTTTAATCTTTCACATTACTATAAGACTAGTGCAATAATTATAAGGGTACTCTGCCAAATAAAACAGTATAGACATATAAAATATTAAGTGAACTGCACCTAGAGATGAAACAAAAGATGAAAGAAACCATGGCTTGGGGAGTCATGTCTCTAACCTGCCATTATCTTGGACACATCCCTTCATTTTAGGGGCTCAGTTTCCTTTTCTGTCGTGATAATCATTATTACAACAGTGACATTATTGAGCTTCTGCTGTGTGCTAGATAATTCCATGGAAATTAGTTTATTCAGTCCTTATAACTAGCCTACTGTAGTGATTTTTACCATTTTTTATACTGTGAAACTATGGAAACTGAGATTTAGAGAGGCTGAGTAATTTGCCAAACAGTAGCTGGAAGTGGAGGAGATACTTCCAAAGCCAGGCTCAACTGGCATTTGCTAAAGGTCCATTTCCTGTTAAAAAATCCTATAGATTTTGGATTTGAGGTTATTTACAACAAGTGAACACACCCCATTGTCAGAAAAAAATATTTTCTCCAACAATAGCAAAAAATAGTTATTTTAGTTGCAATCATATTTTCCATTGTGTGACAGAACACATATTGTATGAAGGTCAAGGACTCTGCTATTAATATTCCCTGGTCTGTGCACTATCAAAGGGATTCAAAACATCAAACCTCCATGATAAAACACAGATGCTAACCATAATGTAGACTAACTCTAAAATACAAATATTCCTCTTGAGAACTTACACAGACTACTTCTTTGCCGACATTTTTCTTTTAAGAATAATTCAAAGACTTCTTAATTCATGATCATAGAGACATTTTACCGGCCATGTTATGTGGTTTTAAAATACCAGACATAAATACCAAATTTAACTGTGGTGAAAATACCAGAAATTAAAATAATGAGGTTCAGAGGAAGTAGAACTCACTGTATGAGAAACACTGCCCAGGAATGCATGTGTTACAGCTCTGAGACCTGTTCTCAGAATGCCCCTACAGCCTCCACACAAATGGATGGTTCTTGATCCCTCATTAAAGGAACTCATACTAGACTTGGCAGAGAAAATTGTGTCTCTCCTATCTCATCTTCATCTCGGCAGTTGTCAGTATTTTACTGTCATACATTGTTAATGTTTTAATTTTGTTCTTTATTGCTTCTGATCTCCATCTGATCATCTTGAATATGTCGGTCTTCACCTTAATTGAATATTCCTGGAATTTTTACAGTTACAAACAGTTAAATAATAAAGAGAAGCAGAAACACAAAAGTACCTGAACACATTGTCCAGTGTCTTTCTTCCCCTGACTGGCTTTCCCAAGGCTGCTAATTACCACCAGACTGTGACATTTTAAGTAAAATTGAAGGATGGTTGGAGTAGGTTTCTTTAATAATGGTGTTCAGAAAAGTTCAGAAACTCAGGGCTGACTAAAATTCAATTTTAAAGTACTTGTGGGCAAATGACAGAATTTCCAGAATCTCCCACCTGGCCTTAGCTCATTTACATATCAATAGGTGTTTACCACTGTGGCCTCCTGTGCAAGGGGTGGAGAGATAACAGCCATTCTCTCCTCCCCTCCATTCCTGGAACATAATTGGTCTGGCACCTGCCAGTCACCAAGGACCCGCCAGTGGAATTCCTCCTGGAAGGGACAGGCAGGAAATAGAGACGGCACTGAGGTGGCTGAGCATGAGTGGTGGCCAGAGGTGACAGACAGGGCTATGCCTAGCTAATTCAGGCAAACAATGAGCAATAAAAATGGTTTCTCTCAATCTACCCTTTCCCTCAATTTATTTCAGTCTCATCAGTTTCATAGGGGATTTGTCCTGGGCCAGGAACACCCTTCCCCCAGGAGATACAGTACTTACTGAGTAGTAGAGAGGATAATACTACAGGAGGTGGGAGGACCAGGGAAAAACAAGGGGTATCCTCTGTCCTCAAGATTATTATTTTTCTCCTTTTAATGTAAAGACCACCAAACTATATGAAACATCTCAAAATGTCATATAACTAATAATAAGGTTAAAAGAAAAAAAATCAGGTCATAAAACCGAAGGTTTAGTCTGTTCAACTTACTAGGTAAATTGGTGTAGCCTAGGGTAGGGCAAATAAATCTCAGGTTCATGCTGGGAGAGATGAAGTTAGGTACTAGAATGTGCCATAGAAAATTTGAAATAGTAGGCTGAAATTTTGGTTTACTTCAAACTAAGATGTTTGTCACCAAAATATTTCTTTAGAATGCTAGAAAGATTAATACAGGCATGTAAACTGTATCAGCTTGGAAGGAAAATACTGAACAAAACTGTAGTTGATACCAGCATTGAAATGCAATATGCTTATTAGTTGAGGTGTGTATATGGTAGTGGTTATGGTCATTGAAGAAGTGTTCAATGAGAATTTGGAAACTAAAAGGAATCTAGTTTTCTCAAGGAATATATAAGTAAAGAGCTTCAAATAGGATGGAATCCACATAGACAGCAAACAGCCTACCACCTCATAAGTGTCTATCCTCATCCTATATCATGAACCAGACTGAGGTTATTTGCCCTACCTTACTTAGGCTATAGCAATTTATCTGGTAAATTGGACAGACTTAAACCTTGGGCTTTGTGAGAGATTTTTTGTCTTCTTAAGAACACCAAGGGAAACCAAGGAATAAGGCACATAGCAGACAAAGTAGACTACTCTGTATATTGAAGAAGATTGTCAATATGCTACATTTCTTCTCCTTCACCTGATTGTTGTGGGCTTTATTTATAGTTTGAAGTAGATGAAAGAAACATAGAACCAAAAACAAAGAAAAATCAGTTGAAGGAGTTGAGAAGGCTGGATAAATAAGGAAATTCATAGAAGCCAGAGTTGCCTTCATTTAGGACTCCCTCTGTCTCTCCTTTGGCTCACTCCCTCCTATTATATTTTGTAGTTGTCTGTCTAATCCAGTAGATTTTAAGTTCCCTTGAGTGGAAGGACTATGTCTTACTGATCTTTGTCTTCGGTTCTATTCCTCAACCCACCCATCCATTATCCATCCATCCATCCATCCATCCATCCATTCATTTCATAATTGTTACCAAGTGCCTAAGACATTCTAGAAGCTTGGGGATACATCAGTAAACAAAACAAATGGGGGTGGAACACAGATAACAGTAATATGTAATGAATAATATAGTGAATTATATAGCATATAGAAAGTGACAAAACTTATGGAAAAAAGAATGAGCACAGGGTAAGGAGGATGGGAGTTGGATTATATGAAGTGGCAATATTAATAATAGTAATCAGAGTCTGCTTCACTGAGGTGGTGATCACTGAGCCAAGACTGAAAGGAGGTAAGAAAGTGAGCTAAGCAGAGTTCTGGGGTTGGAGAAATCACTTCAGATCTAGGGAAGAGCAAGAGCATAGGCCCTGGGGCAGAAGCATCCATGGATATTTGAGGAAGAAAATGGTGGTGAGTTTTCAACTCAAATAGATTGAGCCTGAAAGAGTGCAGTAGAAGTGGAAGTCAAGCATCATGGGAGCCAAGCAAGCCATCATAAGAGCTTTGGTTTTTACTGTGTGGTGGGAGCCACTGCAGGAGGGATGTGTCTTATGTTTTAAATGGGTCATTCTGGCTGCTGGGTTGACAATAGATTATGAACATGAAAATTTATGTCAATATATGAAGCAAAGACCACCAGAACTAAAAAAAAAAGAAGAAATTCATAGCTGTTTATATACTTTTCAGGCAGGGAAACACACCACTGAAAAAGTTCACCAAGTAATTCATGAATTGGGAAAAGTTGGGGTTTTTTAAATGCTAGAAAGAGGTAAGGGGGTTCATGGTGGTTATGCTAATCAAGGACTGAAAATCAGCCCTCTGAATAGGAAGGAACTGTGTTGGCTAAAACAAGTCCCTTTGTTCACTAGACAGGAGCAAGTCTTCAGTTAGGTCTAATGAGTGTCAGGTCTAGGGGTCACTCAAAGTTCAAAATGATTTATCAGCTTCAGTTGGTTTGAACCAGTGGAGGTATAACAGCTTTCCATTTTGATATCTCCTAGGCAAGTGCTGCATGTGGAAATTTTCTATTCACACTTGGAAACAGGGAAACCTGTTAGGAAGCTTTTGTAGAAATCTAGGCAGAAGATGATGGGGCTCATACCACAGCACACTGTGGAGGGGGTAAGAAGCTGTTAAGAGTCTGGATATATCTGGAAATGAATAAAAAGTGACTCCTGTTTTTGGCCTGTGTAACTGCATGGTTGGAGTTGCCCTGGAGATAGGAAAAGCTGTGAGTGTAGCAGGTTTGAGATTTGAAGTTTACGTGAGTTTAAGATGTCTAATACATGCTGAGTGGAACAGCAATAGCGGGAACAGTGAGGTTTGGCTGGTGACATCAAGTTGGGACTTGAAAGAGAATAGATGGTGTTAAATACCAGAGGATCATGTGCGCTCAACCAAGGAGTCAGTGAAACAGAGCCCTGGGGACTCCCAACAGTATTTTCCCCTCCTGTTCCCAAATGTATGATTATTATAATGAAAGTATTCTTCTAAGCATCCTCAAATATTCTGTGGAATGAAGTAGGAGCATAAATCAGTCAGTTTCAAATGATCTTTGAAACTCTGTGCCTAATGTGGTGCTTTGAAAAAAGTATGTACATAATAGTAGCTACCCTTGACAGTCTCCTACTATGTGCCAGACACAATTCTGTGTGTTTACAAACATATTTTGCTAAATGTCCCCAACTTTATTAGATACCATTTTACAGATAAGGAAACTGAGGCCAGAAAAGTTGAGAAATTTGCCTGCATCATAGAGCTAATAAAGGCAGGGCTGGAACTTAAGCCCAAATTTGGGACTCCCTTTTAATTCTGCTTCCAATAGTAGTTTACTAGTCTGGGTAGAGAGCAGAGTAGAAGATGAGGAGTTCCAATAGCTTGTAGTTTCTGGCATAAACCAACTTGGTGCAATATTCTTCATATTTGAGTGTGTTACCATAATCACCTGGGTGGCTTGCTAAAACGCAGATTACTGGACCTCAACCCGGAGTTTCTGATTCCATGGTTCTGGGGTGTGGCCTCCAATTTGCATTTCTAACAATCTCCCAGGTGGTGTTAATGCTGCTAGTCTGGGAATAACACTTTGAGAACCACTAGTTTAGAGGGTTTTCCCTGATTCTGCTAGCTAAACAGCTTGCCTCCAACTACCAGATGCTTAGGTGTCTCTAATACTCAAAAGGGAAAAAGGGAGGTCCACAGCTAATCAGAACTTCCGAAGCGGTCTTGGTGGTAGCTGCTGCAGTTTTAAGTTGTAGTTCTCTCCTTCTCAAGGCACACAAGTGTTGGGGGAGAGGTGATGGATTGATAGCGACTCAACTCCAGATGCTCTCTGTGGGTAAAACTGTAACATTTCCAGAATATCTTGCCTGGCTTTAGTACATCTACATATCAGTACTTTAGTTGATTTGCATAATTTCTCAGGGGTGGAGAGAAGTTCATCTCAGTATCAATGGGTAAATACCTGAGCCAGGAGGGCTGAGCAGTACGTGAGAGGGGAGGGGAAGGGCCAGTTTTTGCTGCTGCTGGAGCAGGAAAGAGAGAGGAGCCAGACTGCAGTTCTGTAAGCAATAAACGGGTTTTAAACTTTATTTCTCTCTTTGACTGATTTCAGTTTCCAGAAATATTTTGCTCTGGGATTTCCTCTCCCCAGAATTACATCTGGCACAGTCCGCAGCGTTCCTCTGAACCCAAAGTCCGTTATAATGGGTGTGGCCTTTGGGACAGCTGTCCCAAGAAATTGTGGGGAGAAGTGGTGCTTGCGCCGAGGGACATGTGTCTACACTCGTGTGGTTGTGGAGGCACCACCACCGCTGCTGGCTGTGCTGACCCTGGCCTGTAGCCTGAGTCTAAGGGTACTGCTTCTGCCACTGCTGCTCTTGCTGCTGGCTGGAGCCTGGCCACAACTATGGAAAGGAGCAGAGGTCCGATACATCTTGATAGAAAAGCAACTGGATGCTGTGTACCACGCCTTGCTGGTTATGGAGCCCATAGCCGGAAAAATTCCAACTAAATTAATAACCACCTATCTCATCGTGGGGTGGGTGAGAGACTGGACCCAAAGGCCATGGAGTGGTGTGGTAGAGACACCTACTGTATATCATGTGACTGGCCATTTGCGTTTGGCATCCCCAGGGAATGATGAAGCAGATACATTGGCCCAGGGGTGCTGGCTAGAAGGAAAGTCTGCCCATGATGTGTCCCAATGGCTACATCAGCATCTGTTGCATGTGGGGCAAAAGACGGTGTGGGCTGTAGCATGTTGGTAGGGCTTGCCATTGACCTTTGAAGAAGTCAGCTGAGCCTGGAAGGAGTGCCCTGCACATTGTGCAGGTCAGCAAACCTCCAAGTGGGGCCTAGAATGTCTCTTTGCAGCCTATGGACAGTTGCTGGTGACTTGAGAGTGAGCAAGGCACCCACTTTACTGGGCATGCATTGCAAGGATGGGTGCAGCAATTAGGAGTAAAATGGATGTGGCCCTGGACATTTTGACACATGGACCAGTGATGGCTGGCTGTTCTGGCACCTTGGGGAAAAGGCTTGGACACTGGCCTCCTGTGTATTCGTGGAATAACAGAAAAGTGGCCCCCCACAATCAGAGTTATTTGCTTCTACAGTCGGTTTGTCCTGGATGCACCCCCTGGCTGCAGCTGCCACGTGATAACTGGAATGGACAAGCTTTGGACTTAATCTGCATGATTTTGAACCTCGCTCAATCCTCTGGTTTGAGAATTATCATGATTGTGTTGCTGCTGTCAGGAAAAAAATGCTTAAAGAGAGGTTTGACTTTTGTCTAATGTCTGGTAAAAGTTTTGTGAGCTATCTAGCATGGTTGTTAGGAATGAATAAACAAATGTAGAAACATATTTTGTGCTTAGTGAAAGATTGTGCCATAAAGTACATTTACTTAATCTGCATAGGCTGAATCCTCTGGTTTGAGGATTATCAACATTTTATTGCTGTTGCTATTGTATGTTATTAGATTAGTCGGAAGACAGGGAATGAGTAAATTGTAAGGCGAGATTTCTGGAGGCGTGGCCTGTGGGTAAAATTGTAACATTTCCAGAATATCTTGCCTGGCTTTAGTACATCTGCATATCAACAGGCATTCAGTGTTGGAAAGAAGTATGGCTTTAGTGCTTTTGTATCATTCCTCAGGGGTGGAGAGAAGTTCATCTCCATAACAATGGGTAAATACCTGGGCAAGGTGGGCTTATCAGTACCTGAGAGGCGAGGGGGAGGGCCGGTTTTGCTGCTGCTGGAGCAGGAATGAGAGGTGGGCCAGACTGCAGTTCTGTAAGCAATAAATGGGTTTTACACTTTATTTCTCCCTTTGACTGATTTCGGTTTTCAGAGGTATTTTGCTCCGGGATTTCCTCTCCCCGGACTTACACTCTCCAATAGTTTACCAAGCTGTTTAGCAAGTCCTTTTTCTTTTATGACTATTCTCCCAGCAGTCCTTATCTCCCCAGCAGTCTCCACATTGTCCTTTCCTAGGAATAGACTTCCATCATCACCCATCTGGTTCCCAAAGTCCATCCGGCACAAGAAGTTCAGAGATGGTGGGACTGAAAACCTTACACAGCTATTGCCAGGGCCCCTTTAAGAACAAGCATGCAAGCTCATAAGTACGCAATTAGGTGCAGGGCTTCAGAAGAAATGTGTGCAAGAAAGGGGCCCTAAAGATGTTTCATTAGCTTGTAGGAAAATCAGCCTCTGATTAAACATGTCTGTGTATGCCTATGCTCCAATTATAGACATATACAAGTTATTTCCCATGGAGCTCTTGAACCTCAGGCTAATTAGAGGAAATGGTGGATTACTGCATAAGAAAACCTTAGCATTTATTGGTTGGGGAGACTTGTCTGCCCTGAACCTGGTAATAGGGAAAGGGTTGCCGACTCCTTGCAGCCGCACTTTGGAAGGTAAGCTTTGAACAACTAGGGCACTCAACTCAGTTACTTATTCTTGGGCTTGACCTTTTCAATGATTTAAAAGATTTCCAGAAATCTCTTGCCTTAGGCATATACAAATACAGAAAAGCCAATTTAAAGAGATAATAATTATTCCTTTTTCATTGCATCAAGAAAAGTTGATTTTTCAGTTTAGCACTGATTCAGAAAAATAAAACCAATTTTCAAAATCAGTAGGGAAAGTCTATTAAAAATGTATCAGTTTATAATTCAAATGGTTGCGTGACAAAGAGTTTCTTTTGTTAAGTCTTTCTGAAATCTTATTTTCCTAGGTAGCTTGTTTGAAGGTGTTAATAGGGTGAATGTGGCCTTAAAATACATCGATCATTCAACAAATACTGCTAAGCATAAGTTACTAAGATAGTCACCAGTCAGGAGTTAGGAGAAGTTACCAGGATGAGTACAGGGAGTCCCTCAAGAAGCTTAAGTTTTGTAGAAATTAGCCACCCATACCAAGAACTCAGATCTAAGATGAAAAGGGATGTAGGAGGAATGAGATAGCTTCCTAAGGACTAAGAGATGGTGTTAAATTTAGGCCTTGGAGGAAATATGTGAATGAAATTTAAAAACCATTCCAAGATGAAGAAAGCCAGCATTGGGCACTTTTCTAAAGAACAATCCGTCTTCTCCCTCCAGGGTCACTCCTGCTTTGTACACACGTGGCAAAGTTTTCCCACCGCCAGGTAGGCACACTCCAGGGGTAAGACGATTCCATTAAACGTTCCCGGGCGCTGCGTCTTGAAGAATACAGATGAAAAGCGAAGGTCCCAGTCCTCAAGGGCTACCAGGAACTGAATCAGGCCAGGGGTATTTATTCTCCAAGAGGCTGAGAGGCAGATGTGTAACCGGGAGGAGTCACGAATGGATTTTCAGCGCAGGACCTCGAGGTACGCACGCGTACTCGGTCCCCTGGAAGGCTCACGCACTGCAGCGCAGGAGATGCGGACGTTCGCCCAAGCGCCCGAACAGCTGCAAGAATCTCGCCCGAACAGCTGCAAGAATCTCGCAACCCCTGCAGCCCCTCCCGGTCCCGCCCACGCACCGCGGCGGCTGCGTGGCAAGGCTTCCGCATCCCCACGTGATCGCCGTCCGTACCTTTGCGAAGTGTGAGCCGCCATCGTAAGTCCTGGCATCTGGGTTTAGACCTGCCTCCCTCCTCCCACCTTAAGGCCGCGGTGACTGGTTGAGATTTTGTTGTTGTCTCGCTTGGCCGGTGAAGTCTTGAGCCTCTGAGAGCGAGACGAGGACTTTGAACCCACGGGTTCCAGGGCGGACAGACTGACCAGCCGTCCGCCCAGCTGACGGCACACCGGGGGCGGTTCCCAGGCTGCGCCCCGCCCCTCGCAGGCCAGCGCTTAGAACCCGCGGCCCCTGCCCGTTTCCAGTATGGCCGCCCGCCGTTCCTGACCCGCGGCCTCTCCGCTTCGACTCATCGTAGGCGCTGCCGAGTCCGTGACTGACAGTCTCGTTTACACGCACGTACGGACCAGATCCACGCCCGCAGCCCGAGCCCTGGGCCCGGAACCGCTCTCACCCTCGGCGCAGCGGCCAGAGCCCGGACCACGGCTCGCGCGCCGCTGCCGCCTCGCCGAGAAGGGCCGCGCTGGACCTCGAGCGCGGCCACCTCCGGCCGGCAGGGATGGGGAAGCGGGCTGGAGGAGGAGCAGCAGGAGCCGCCGCCTCCACGTCCGCCGGGGCCGGTGTGGAGCCCGCGACTGGCCGCGGCGGGGTCCCTCGGAGCGCGACCGCCGGCCTACTGGGAGCGCTGCACCTGGTGATGACCCTCGTTGTGGCCGCGGCGCGGGCGGAGAAGGAAGGTGGGTGTCAGCCGGCCGGCATCTCCCAGGCCGGGCTCCGCGGCTGTCATCGCGCCCTCGCGGAGGCCGCTGCCGGGCTGCGACCCGGGAGCAGGGGCTACGGCTCCGGGCCTGGAGGGAGGCCGAGCGCGGAGCTTCGTCCGGCGCAAAGTTGCTCGGTCGAGCCCCATCCCGAGCCGGGAAGTTGGGGCCCTCGGATCTCAACTTGCGGCGCCGGCCGCGCGGAGTTACTCTTATTCTCCGTGATCCTTTCCCCTGTCTTCCCTCTGATCTCCTGTCACTACCATTTCAAAACTTCCCGAGTTCTTGTATATTCTTGCCACTTGGCCCACTGTGTAGGAGGGGCATATTTTTAGACTTGGTTGCTGTTAATAGGCAAATTTAGGACACTTTTTTTTGCTTGGTTGCGGTTTTAATAACGGCGGGCAAACAGAGCTTGCTTTCAAATGTATTAAAAATAATGAGCCCGGTGGAGAAGCTTCAAAACATAGTTTACAAAATTTTACTTTGAATTTGCTCAAACATTTCGTGGAGAGGAATCTTGTTTCTTCAGCTTCCCTTCCCAGAATCGCTTTGCAGTGTTCATAGTTAAGCTAACAACTGTGTGTATGTGTACACATATGTACATATGTATATGTGAAATATGTAATATAATTCCATTTAACTAGTAAATACTGAAAGTTTACTTTTTTAATTTTAAGATATGTAGTTGTCATCTTTAACGTGAAAGACTTTAAAAACTTGAAAGTTTCTGCTCTGCATACCTGTGTGATTTACAGTTCAGGGTTGGCCCTATTTAGAAGACACTCATTAGTATCGTATGACTGTTAAAGTGGCACTTTTACAGGGTTAAAAATTGTTTTTTTATTAAAAATATTTTTTTAATAAATTAAAAATATAATTTATTAAAAATATTAAAAATTATTTTTTTACTAAAATCTAGATGATTAAATCTGTAATTTTTGTCTGCACTACGTGTTTTTTGAGCCTAGGGAAATGAGTGGTCACAGAGCCTTCATGAAGAAATCCCTGAAATGGAATGGTTTTTAAATAGCTAAGCAAAACGTGTTGGTTGAGCTTCTGCTTCACACTAAAACTGCCACTACAGGAAAATAGTTTCTTGCCACAGTAACTTTAGGGTTAATGTTCTACTTAATGACTAAAGTCACTTGCTTTTTATTGTTATTGAAGGCAACGGCAAATATAAACCAAATTAATGCCAAAGTGCAAATGTACTTAAGTTTACTGTTTCTTTACTTTGTTGAGAACATTACATTCCCTCGTTTAATTCTCTAAGCAAACTCAGTCTAGATTAACATTGGTGGAAATAATTCAGAAGATTTCCATGTATAGAAAAGATAATTGACAGGCAAGATTATTTCCAGAACAAAAATATTGCTGTTTTAGGACTAGTTAGGCATGGGCTTGGGTCAGTTGGTTACAGGAAGTGCAGGTAGTTGATTGTTCTTATATGTGTTTGTGGTGCCCAGCACAGTCTGCCATGTCGTTGGTGTCCAGCAAACGTGAAATAGTATAGTAATTTAATGGGCATTTCTCCCTGAGTTTGAAGTAGTCCTTGGTGGGCCTTGTGTCCTTGATTTTCTGTTTTTTGCTTACTTTTACTTTGCACAGTGCCAGGCACATAGTAGACATTTAACATTAGAGTGAATGACTCTTTGTGAGCCATGAGCCCAGGGATATACAGTAATGATTGAGACTAGTAAAACAGTAAGTTTGTATTGTCTTGTTGCTCGTTTTTTATTATTTCAAGTGCTAATTCTCTGTATAGGTAGGTAAACAAATCCCTTGTTTGAATAGTGTCAGCTCAAATTATATTTGCAAATTACCTATTTGTATATAGTTTAGCAGTTATAGAGCACCTCTCTAATACCCGAAGTGTAAGGACTGGGTGAGGAGAATATGTAAATATGAGGAGAATATATAAAATATGACAAGTATTAAAAGATGTAGTTGAATCAGCCAGTGGTCCTGGCAGAATCAGACATGTTTTGTTACCCATGTGGTGTCTATATGAACAATTGGACTGTACAGACTAGCTGTTTGCCTCAGGTGGATGCTGTTGAGTTTTCTCAAAAGTGAGTCTGGGCAGATTTCTGAAGGTAGCCAAGTTTAGTTTGTCTGTTTACATACACCCTGAGTATTTTTTGTGTTTATTTTGGTAGTATAAACTAGCTAATTTTTCAAAATTTAGATTTACCTGCAATTTTAATAATGGTTCTCTGGGTATTTTGTATGTTTGTATATTTTTCCTCCATTGCAGCAGAATTTCAAAATTCTGAAATCTAGAAAAATCTTCAAAATAAAAGTCAGTGTCTCCTAACAAAAAGCAGCAGAAATAGCTAGATTACCTCATGCAGTTTGTCATGTTTGGACTAGATGCTAATTTTCTTAAGTCAGAAACATGAGCCATTCCTTGTCTTTACCATCCATTCCCCATGTCTTAACATCCCTGCATCTTAACATCCATCATTACTGATCAATGAGAGTATATTATCACTAGTCTGGAGTAAAGAGACCTTTTGAGAATGTTTGGCTGGGCTCTGCAGTGTATAAGGACTTTGAAAGAGCTGCCAGAGGTAGAAGTTACTAGTATGATTACTACAAATAACTCACTTATTCTGGGTTGGTGTCAAGATTTTTCTTGAAGCTAAGATCTAGAATATTGAGATTGGTGGAAATAGGCTTGTGTGCGTAGTGAATTAAAAATACATAGTGAAAATAAATGTGTATAAAACATAATTTTTAGTAGTATTTTGATTTATAAGTGAGCCCATTGTGACTTAAGAGCTTTTTAAAAGCATCATATATAATACAGTTTCATTGTGAACTTTGTTTTTGGAAGACATGGTTGTCTTAATTTATTATAAAAAGCTGCATTTTATATACCTACTACATATAAACTTGGATAGATTTGGGGGAGTATGGTGTTTTTAATCTGTGACAATTAAGTTTTCAGTGTCACATGTATTATTGTTAATTGGACATTAATGGCAGGGTAAAGTAAGTCTTTACTAGGATTCTTAAATTTGTTTGGGAGGTGCTTTAGTTACATGCACAGATTTTTGTTGTAAACTGTTCGTGACAGTGCAGGAGGAGGGTATAAAAGTGTTTTATCTGGCAAGTACATGAATGAAGTGCTGAGGAATAAAAGCAGAAGGAAAGAGATGAAAACCTAACTTGATTAGGATACAGGATATTTATCTTAGGGTGGTAGAATTAATTAATAGTAGTACATACTTTTTTCTAATCAAATTATTACTTTGTAGGGTAAAAATATTTTAAGGAGTGATTTATGTGAAGGTAGAGTGGGTACTCTTTAGGGCCTGTGAAGTAGAATATTACTTCATTATTGCTTCACTAACGTACTTCTGTTGCTTGCTTTTACTGAAAACTGTTCGCTTCTGCCAGGAGCATTGGAATCCTGTAGTTAAGTGTGTCCTGTCTTTCTCTTGCTTATTTTCCTCTATAAATCTTTGCAGTAGGTCCTCATAGACACCTGCCAAAAAGATCAGCTTTGGGGAGTAGATGTAAATTCATCTAGTTTGTTATCATGCAGAATAGTAATAAGCCAAACTACTCTTGAGGAAAAGTTAAATCATAGATGGGTGTTTGACGTGTTAGGAATTCTCCTTCATGTGCATGTGGCTTGAGCTTTCTGATTGGCCTTGCTAGACTGAGAGCCCTTTTTTCTATGGCTGAATTTAGCTATCGGTTGTAAGTAACATCAGGCACTGTTGATAGCTGCTTCTTGGAACTTTCCTCCCTTCCTTTCTGTGACTTTGCATTCCTTGGTTATCATCCTGCCCTAGCTGTCAGTCACTGCTCTCCAGCTGCCCATCAGTGTGTTCCTTCATATGCATGTCTGGCTGCCAGCACACACTGCACACATCCAGAGCAGAGCCATCTTGTGCCACCTTAGGTTTCCCGGTTTCTTTTAATGCCACAATTATTCTCTCTGCCACACTGGTCTCATTTTTTATCCTTTACCAAGTGATATCAGTGCTTTCTTTAACCCTCTTGGACAACTCTCCCACAGCCTCCAGCCTGGGACACTGCAGTAGGTTCTCACCTCCCAACTTTCTCCATTTCTGTTCAGTCCTGTAATCCCCTCTCAGAATTTGTGTTGTCTTTGTTCCTCATCTGTCATTCATTTTGACACTTAGTTGTGCTGCCTTGTTTAGCTACTTGCATTATTTTATGGGTGTCGTTCTTCACCCAGCCTGGAATGTCTGCAGGGCACAACCTCTGTCAACATCTGCATTATGTACATAGAACGCATTCAGTTTCAAGTGAAAGTTTGCCTAAAACAACCTTCTCCTTCTCTTCTCATACCTGAGACCTGGGTTGAGAGTCAAGAGTACCCATTAAACTCTGAACTTGGATGCGGGTATCATTAGGAATTATGCTGTAATAGGACATAGGATGATACCACCTTTTTTTTCTTACATGTTTCTTTCCCTTTTAACTAAAATGAGTAATACATACTTATTTGAACCATCATTTTTGTAACTTCTGGATTTAAGATTTAAGATCCTCATAAAACCCCAATTTACAGAGCATGAAACAGGCACAGAGAAATTAGTATTTCCAAGGTAATAACAGCTGGTAGGTAGAATTCAGCCAGGATTCCATCTCAAACCATCTATCCCTAGAGCTAAACTATATAATACTGAATGAGTACTTTTGGTAGTAGATTTCGTTACGTACCAACTCGAAAAAGAACAGACCTCTCAGTTTGTGCAAAACCAACATATGGAGTATTCTTAACAGCCGTAAACATCTGTATTACTTTCTAGTGGTATGTTAACCACTAAAATGACCACATTCTTAAAAAGAAACCAAAGAAACCTGTGAGTGGATAATCCAGGGAACAAAAACCCTGGTATTGGAAGCTACTGATCCTTTGCTCTTGATTGTATAAGTATTTGGTATATTGCTTAGGTTAAGAGTAAGTTATCTTGCTTGTTTGAGATGGGTGTGACGAGTTAGTCTAGACATGTGGAATGTTCTCAGAAACTGGCCCTGGATTAAAAGGAATGAGATAATTTAGAAGCTGGTAGTGGCATCATTTTTTGAGAGTGAGGAAATCTCTTTCAGACTTCCAGGAGCACCAGAAGAAGTTCATTTTTGGTGCTTTGTTCTTTTTAATACAAGGTGTTTTTGGATGAGGTGATTATGAGTTTCATCCATAGTACTAGATCAATTTTCTTTTGTTCCTGGGTGATTGCTTTAGATAGATAGTTAAAAGCCCTAACTTTTTTGTTTAGTTCATTTTGTTGTGAACAAAAAAGGTCTGTTGAAAGAAAGTGCCTCAGGCCTAAAAGGATCTGACATGATCGAGTGTCAAAACTTTATGTGTTTGCTTATTAATTTGTTTCTGTATAACTGAGATTTAAAAAAAAAACATAAAATTTAATATCATAACCATTTTTAAGTGTACAGTTCGCCAGAACTTTTCATCTTACATAACTGAAACTCTGTATCCATTAAACAGCAACTGCCCATTTCTCTTTCCCCCACATCCCCTGGTAACCACCATTCCACTGTTTTATGAATTTGACTACGTTAGGATACGTCAGATCAGTGGAACCTTCTTTGTGACTGGTTTATTTCCCTTAGCATAGTATTCTCAAGGTTCATGTTGTAGCATGCAACAGGATTTTGTTCCTTTTTAAGACTGAATAAAATAATCTGTTGTATGTATAGACCGTTTTTAACTTTATCCATTTATCTATCAATGGACATTTGGGTTGCCTCCACTTCTTGGCCATTGTGAGTAATTCTGCTGTGAACTTTGAGTATGCGAATGTCTCTTCAAGATCCTGCTTTTAAGTCTCTTGGGTGTATATCTAGAAGTGGGATTACTGGATCATATGGTAGTTCTATTTTTAATTTTTTGAGAAACTGTTATACTGTTTTCCATAGTAGCTACACCATTTTAAAATCTACCAACAGTGTACAAAGGGTCAGTTTCTCCATATCCTCAACACTTGTTACTTTCTGTTTTTTGTTTTTTTTCTTTATAGTGGCTATCCTAATGGATGTGAGTGATATTTCCCTGTGGATTTGGTTTGCCTTTCTGTATTAATTAGTGATACTGAGCATCTTTTCATGTGCTTGTTAGCCATTTGCTTTTGGGGTTGTTTTTTTTTTGGAGAAAAATTGTTGACCTTGAATCTATATTTATTTGAATTTATAATTTGCCCATTTTTTAATGGGGTTATTTTTGTTGAGCTATAGGCATTCTTTATATATTCAGGATATTAACCCTTTATCAGATGATTTGCAAATATTTTCTTTCATTCTGTAGGCTGCCTTTTTGTTCTTTTGATTGTGTCCTTTTAAGTTTTAAAGTCTGATGTAGTTCCATTTGTCTGTTTTTGCTTTTGTTGCCTGTGCTTTTGATGTCTTATCCAAGAAAACATTACCAAATCCAATGTCATGAAGTTTTCCTGTTTTCTCCTAGGGGTGTTACAGTTTTGAGTCTTAATGTTTTTGTTCTTTAATCTATTTAGAGTTAATTTTTGTATAAGCTGTAGGGTAAGGGTCCAAATTCATTCTTTTGTATGTGGATATCCAGTTTTCCCAGCACCATTTATAGAAGAGACTGTTCTTTCTCCATTAGTGATCTTGGAACTCGTGTGAAGATCATGTGGTCATATATATGAGAGTCTATTTCTGGGTCTCTGTTCTATTCCATTGGTCTATTTGTCTGTCTTTATGCCAGTGATACACACGGTTTTGATTACTGTAGCTTTTTTACATGTTTTGAAATCAAGAACTGTGAGACCTCAATATTCTTGTCCTTCAGGATTGGTTTGGCTACATGGGGTCCATTGTGATTCCATATGGATTTTAGGATGGATTTTTCTGTTTATGCAAAAAATGCCATTCTGGTTTTGATAGAACCTGCAGATTGTTTTGAGTAGTACTGATACCTTAACAATATTAAGTCTTCCATTCCATAGAAACAGGATGTCTTTCCATTTATTTGTGTCATCTTTAGTTTCTTTCAGCAGGGTTTTGTAGTTTTCAGTATACAAGTCTTTATCCTCTTTAGTTATTAGATTTATACCTAAGTTTTTTATTCTTTTTGATGGTATTGTAAATCAAACCTGCATTTTTTTTTAACTGTGAAAGTTTAACTTTATTTAAACATACTTGAAGTCTTTTCTATTGAAACAGATATAACCCTTTCATGTTTCTTATTTTCTAGGTCCACATGACTTGCCTTATGTAGGAAATTGCATATATCTCAAACATTTAAATTTCCAGTCTTAGCAATCAGATTTTAAATTAAATCAACTTAAAAATAAAACAAAAACTTGGTGACCATTTCAGGAAAATGTGTCATATATTCTATAACTGAGGCAGATAAGCAAAGTTATTCTATCAGAATTCTTTCTCTAATTTCTAATTTCCCCATACTGAAAGTTTCAAAAAGTCAAACCACACTTTAGTATCTGAAATTTAGAGCCCTGAATTTATGTCTGACTTTTTCTTTCCTCAGTAAAAATTTGATTACCAGTAATTACCAGTAAATCAGTTTTGCTGACTATAATCAAATTATTCTCATAGCAGCATTGCACTTGTGCAGATAGGCTCACATCCTTTCAAATAACTATTGATTTAGATCACAGATTATGTTTTACAGAAAACTGGATCTCTCTGTGTGCAAGCTCTGCAGCTAACTCCACTGTAGTTTCTCTCTAAAACAATGTATATTCTCTAGAGAATCAGGGTTTTGATGAATTGATTAATTCCTTAAAGTCATTATCCTCTAAATTTCTCCTCTTTGTGGTATCTTATTATGTTCCCAGTTTTCCATATGCAGACAACAGTCCATCTTCTATTTCTAAATACTACTAGCAGACTAATCTGTATCATGCTACTCCTCATACCTTCTGAAACTGCAGTGGTTCCTCATTTCTCATCAAGAATATATATCCAGACTTTCCCAACACTCCATACATAATATGGTTCAATTCTACTCAATGAATCTCTAATTCCACACATTCCCATCATGAATAACAATATACCATGCTAATTCCTGACTCTATTCTTTCTGACCAGTTGTACCAAAGCCTATTCTTTTTTTTTTATCAAACCATCAGTGTTTATTTTTTATTTTATTTATTTTATTTTTTTTTTGAGAGGGCATCTTATATTTATTGATCGAATGGTTAACAACAATAAAATTCTGTATAGGGGACTCAATGCTCAATGTACAATCATTATTCCACCCCAAGCCTACTTCTCGTCAGTCTCCAATCTTCTGAAGCATAACAAACAAGTTCTTACATGGTGAACAAGTTCTTACATAGTGAACAAGTTCTTACATGGTGAACAGTACAAGGGCAGTCATCACAGAAACTTTCAGTTTTGATCACATATTATGAACTATAAACAATCAGGTCAAATATGAATATTCGTTTGATTTTTATACTTGATTTATATGTGAATCCCACATTTCTCCCTTATTATTATTATTATTATTATTATTTTTAATAAAATGCTGAAGTGGTAGGTAGATGCAAGATAAAGGTAGAAAACATAGTTTAGTGCTGTAAGAGAGCAAATTTAGATGATCAGGTGTGTGCCTGTAGACTAAGTATTAATCCAAGTAGACAAGGGCAATAAAACATCCATGGATGCAGAAGATCAAATCTGCATTTTTTAACAAATGATTTCAGTCATTGTAGGACTAAGGGGTTGTAAACATGTAGTTTTTGATAAAAGAAGCATTATCTGTGTTTGAAACAAATTCTACATGCTTATTTTCTTAGTTACTTGCCTATAAAATGAACTGTCCTCTTAAGATCTAACAACTTGTAACTTTTCTAAATTGGTTATGATTGCAAAATGCTAAATAGTCTAACGGTTTGTTATGAACTAATTTTTTTCTATATAGTTATAGTATTAATTTGCATCAAAATATGTGCTAGTAAAAATGATTTCAGTTGTAATGTTCAAGAAATAGCCTAAGCCAGCTCTACTGATACAAATTTAGCAATTTGTATTCATGTTATGAAAAGGGCCATATTTCGATTTTCTTTTTGGGGTATGATTAAATTGGGAGCAGAAGATTTTTTTAATGGAATTATTTATGGTATGAAGGTGTCCTCTAAAACTTAAGTCATATCTTAAAGCTATATACATGTATATGTATATATATGTGTATATATATGTATGTATGTATGTATAATGTGTATATATATATACACACCCAGACACATTGTCATCCAAAAGTTATTTGGTAGAGTAGTGCTTTTCAAACTGGACCACTTTAATAAATGCTTCCATGCTTCTATGAATTGGTGACAGTGGGATCATCTGAAGTATTTGTTTCTAGATTTGCAAATGTGGAAATGAAATGATGTTAGCACTATCGGGAGGTAATTTCTCTTTGCTGAGCTAGAGCCTTAGTAGTTATGTTTCACATGTAGGAAGTTACTTCATATTTAGAGGTTTACCTCACTGTACTGGGGGTTTCTCTTGGGTTGTGGCTGGGTGTGAAAATAGGTTGCTGAGAATCATGTTGAAGAGCCATAAGAAGGAAGAAGAGGCTGGAATTAAATCTGATTTTATGGGAATTCTAGAGAGTCTTGTAAATAGAAACTAATTTCTGAGTATTGTCAGTTTCTTTCTTACTGTATCTGGTTTATTTGTACTTGTATGAGATCATGAGCTTCTGGAGATTAAGGACCAGGTCACGTTCTTTCTGCAGCTAGCATTTTAAGGGATTCAGTGTACTAAGTTATGTCTTGATAGGAAAAATGTGAACCATAACCAATTAAAGATAAACCAGAACGGAGCAAAAAGACTTCAGAAATGATAATATTTATACAAATTTGATTTTTCACCGGAATATATAAGTCAGCAATTATTGTCAATAATTGGTAATGCTTGTCATTACTTGATGATGATGGCCAATGTTTATGAAGTACTTTGTGTGAAGCACTGTGCTAATTGCTTGGCATGCCTTATATCATTTAATCCTCATATTAACCCTATGTGGGGCAACAGTCATTCTCCCCTTGGCCCCCAAATCTGTTTGTTGTTGTCTACAATTCCTCTGTGGCTCTCAGTACTGCTGGCAGAGGAGCTGGGGTTGCTTGTCTGTGATAGAATAACAAAATTTTAATCTCCAGTAAAATGAGACATTATAATATATAATAATTCTTCCCAGGCATACAGTCTACAGGTCAGTTTAGGAAAACTTTTTAAATTCATGTTGATTGTGAAAATGAAACAAATTATGAAATACAGATGAGTAGATGGAGAAAAATTCTGTAACCTGTTAAGTAGAAAGAACCAACAGCAGTCATCAATCTCAGTTCATCAACATCAGTTCTAATCTGTATTTCCTCCTCATCTTTTGTCGTTCTACCCCTTTTTTTCCTCTCTTCCCCATTTAAATAATTTATTGCAAATTGCCTTTGAAGAAAGCTATCAATTCACATTTCAAGAATGTTGTGTGAGGGTGCCCAGTCTCCCACACTGGCTGTCACCCTTCTGAGTCCTTGCCAAACTAGCAAGAAAAGTTGTCACATTGCTTTAATAGGTTAAAAAAAACCACCCTAGTGTTTCTTAATCATAATTTTGTATCAGCATTTGAGTGATGCAGTTAGATATGAGATGTATATCTCAGGTTCAGAGAGAGAGAGGTAGAGCTTCTGGTGTACTAAGTAGAATACTAAGATTCACATAACTTGGGGGAATTCCTCGTGTCCCTATAGGCAGTCCTCTACATGCACGTGGACCAAAGTCAAAATGTGTGTCAATGAAGAAACAATGCTGGGAACCACCATTCCGGTGTGTATGGCAAGGAGTCAGTGTAGGAAGAACATACCCAAACCACTGTGAGTTACCTAAATTAGAGAGAATTCATGACCTTGCCTGAGATTACAATAGTTGGGGAGTAGAAATACTGATTCAAAGTATGGCTCTGTGCTCTGGCGCTCCCCTGCTTTCTGGCTGTGTGATTTTAGGTAATTAGAATTAATCACTTAGTGTCTTAGTTTTACTATCCATGGAGACAGTAGTAGCATCTGTCTCACTGACTTGTTGCAAAGATTTACTGAGTAGTGGGTGGAAAGCTCTTAGCACAGTGCCCAATGCACTAAAAACATTACTAGTAAGACTGAACACCTTCATACATCTGTTGGCCATTTGCATTCCTTTTGTATTGTTTGCTACTACCTTTTGTCAATTTTTCCATTGGGGTTTGAATTTTTCTTTTTGACTTAAAAGAACACTTCATTAAGAATTTTGTATTTTCCAAGGTTCCATTTCCAGTTGCAATTTTTATGTTTTAATTTTTTATTTATTATTACTGTTTTAAAATTGGCCAAATAATGCCACTCTTCCTTTGTGGTGTTTGCCTTTGTTGTTTTTCCTAAAATGCATGTGTATATGTTCACAAATTTTTAAGCTTCATGCTTTATTTTTAAGGGCAAATCTCTAATTCTTTAGTGTGTTGGTATCAGCTAGGGAATACTTTTTTCTCAAATGGTTAGTTGCATTAACAGTCCTTACTGCATTGTACAGTATTTCCTTTTCATGCAAAGTATGTTATATACTTAGATCTGTTTTTTTGTTTTCTTTATGGCTGTATGCATATTTCTGTTTTAAATTTACTTTAAATACTACATCTTTATTTGTACACTTTATTAGCTGGCTTGGCAGGTCATCCCCTCCCCCTATATAATTATTCTTCCAGAAGTATTTTCTTGTTTATCTTGTTTTTATTCCCAGTGAACCCTAAAATCACTTTTAAAGAAAATTTAAAATTCCTAGTTGCCTGTTTATTAGAATTACATTAAAATGTCAGACAAATTTAGAACTTACTGACATCTTTATAATGTTTTCTATTTTCCTTCATATACACACATGTGTTAAGTTGAACTATATTAACTTTCCACTTTTGTAGGTCCAAAATGATTGAATAACACAATATTCAGTAATATTTATATGTATGTTTATATGTATTAGCTCATTGTCTAGAGCTTTAGAACAATGTTAAATAAGAGTGCTAAAAAGCAGGCATTCTTACCTTTTTCTCATCTTTGTAGGGAAATACCATAAGTGTTTCATTGTGAAGTACGGTAGTGGTAGTTGGTTGAAATTAGATGTTCTTGATAATAGGAAATTTCTTGTATTTTTAAGTTATTAGGGATGGATGTTATGCTTTATCTATTGAACTTCTTTGAGCTGCTGATTTTGGTTGTTTGAATTAAAGCAGCAATTATCTTAACTCAGCCCCCTGAACTTTCTCAGTATATTAACTTATGTATCTACTCCCTTTAGAAAACCTACTGATGCCCTAACAGCTAAAGGCCACACCCTAACACTTTCACAGGTGTGCTCCTTCTAATTTTGTGTGTGTGTATCTTTTTTTAAACAAAATTCTTTAAAAGTTTTTGAAATATTTCAGGCAATGCAAAAAGCTATCAATAGTAGTAGCAGTAACAACAAAACATAGTTTTGAGGATAAATAAGAAATGTGCAGAATCTGAGGAAAACTTTTAAGACATCTTTGAAGGCAGAGAAGTAGATTTGAATAGCAGAAAGATAATCCTTATGCTTGGATAGGAGAACTCAGTATCATGAAGATGACTGTTCCCCCTAAGCGAATATTAATTTAGCACAAATGCAATTTAAAAGTGCCAACAAAACCTTTTTATAGAGTTAGAAAAGTTGATGTTAAGATTCATTTGGAAAAATAGACATGTAATGCTGGAAAAATATACATGTAATGCTGGGAAAATGCTGAAAAAGAAAGGTTATGAGGTGTGACTAGTACAGGTGGTTATTAAGATATATACTCTTAAGCCATTGTGTGTTGGTAAAAGTAAGGTATTGGTATATAAATAGATAAATGGAATAGAATAGAAATCCATAAATAAATTTATTTGTAAGTGCATGTGGTTTATGTTAAATACCTGCCTTCCTTCTCAAGTCTGGAATGTGCTAGGCAGAGGGTGCCTGATGACCAGCCCCCAGTTAAAACCTGGGACCCTATGTTAGTTTCCTTCCTATTGCTGCTGCAGCAAATTACCACAAACTTAGTGACTTAAAACAAAGGAAATTTATTCTCTTGAAGTTCTGAAGGGCAGAATTCTAAGATGTTAGCAAGGCTGTGTTCCTTCTAGATGCTTCAGCAAAGAGTCTGTTTCCTTGCCTTCATGGGCTTCTAGAAGCCTCCTGCATTCCTTGATTCATGGCCCCTTCCTGACATCACTCCACTATCTTGCTTTGTTCCAAATTCTTCATACTCACATCACCTTTTGTCCCACTGATTTCCTGCCTCTGTTTTACGAAGATCACTGTGATTATATTATATCGTAACCATCCAGATAATCCAGAATAATCCCTCATTGCAAAACCCCTCATCACAAAACCCTTAATTTAATCACATCTACAAAATCCCTTCTGCTATATAAAGTAACATTCACAGATTCCGGGGATTGGGATGTGAGCATTTTAGGGAGCCATTGTTTAGCCTGCCACAGACAAGACATTGAGTCTGTGCGCGAGCTACCCTGGGAGATGAGACACCGTAAGCACAAACAACAAAAGAACAAATAGATAAACTGGGCATCATCAAAATGAAAAAGTTCTGTGCTTCAAAGGATACTACCAAAAAAGTTAAAAGACAACCCACAGAATGGGAGAAATTTTTTTCAAATGACGTGTCTGATAAAGGGCATGTATCTAGAATATATAAAGAACTCTTACAACTCAATAGAAAAAGACAACCTGATTAAGGAATGAACAAGGGATCTGAATAGGCATTTCTCCAAAGAAGATTTACAATAACCACATGAAAAGATACTCAATATCATTAGTCATCCAAGAAATAAAAATGAAAACCAAAATGAAATAACACTTCACACCACTAGTATGCTTGTAATAAAAATGACAGATAAGTGTTGATGAGGGTGTAGAGAAATTCGAATGTCATATTGTTTCTATTGGGGATATAAGATGGTGCAGCTGCTTTGGAAAACAGTCTGGCAGTTTCTCAAAATGCTAAATATAGTTAGCATATGATCCAGCAATTCTCCTGGGTATATCCCCAAAAGAAATGTAAACATGTGCACACACAGACTTGTACAGGAATGCTCACAGAAGTAATTTTCATAATAGCAAAAAAGTAGAAATGATGCTGTGAATAACTTTGTACATAGATATTTATATGTCAGAAGTTTATCGTCAGCATCAATTCCTAAGACTGGAAGACTGGGATTACTAGGTCAAAATTATAAACATGTAAGTAGTTGTCCCAGATATTGTGCCAAACTGCTTTCCATTAAGGCTTTGTGTTTTTTGCACTTACCACCAGCAAGGTGGTGCCTTTCCACAGCTTTAACAGAGGTGCTACCAAGTTTTGAAACTTTTGCCAATCAGATATGTTAGAAATGTTATTTGCTTTTTTTCTTAGGCAAAAAGAACATCTGTCAATTTTTAAATAGCTTTATTGAAATATAATTCACATATCATACAATTTCCAACTTAAAACACACAATGAATACTTTTCATTATATTCAGAGTTGTGCAGTCATCACCGCTAATTCCAGAATATTTTCATCACTCCATAAAGAAACCCATACCTATTGGCAGGTACTCCCCATTCCTAACTCCCTCAGCCCTAGGCAACCTCTAGTCTATACTTCTGTCTGTATGGGTTTGCTTATTCTGGACATGTCACTTAAATGTCATTTTGTGGTCATACACAGTCTTTTGTGACTGGCTTTGTTCACTAGGTGTAATGTTTTCAAAGTTCATCATTATTTGTAATTGATAGATATTGGAAACTGCTTAAATGTCTGTCTGTAATTGAATACATTGTATGCACATAATGGATTATTATTGTAAAAAACAATACTTGTAAAAAGGAATGAGGAAGATCTCTAGAATCTGATATTCAGTGATTCCCTGAATACACTGCAAAATGAAAGCACCAGAGTATGAAAGAAAGAGGAAGGAAGGGGGAGAAGGAGAGAGAGAGAGAGTGTGTAGAGTATGCTACTTTAACAAAAAATTTTTTAACCGACTTTTTGGTGTGTAGTTCTATGAATTTTAAAAGATGTATAAATTTGTTCAAACCACCATCACAATCAGGATATAGAACAGTTCCATTATCCCAAAACACTTGCTCATGCTTTGCCATTATAGTTACACCCTCTGTTGATACTTCTAACCTCTGGCAACAAATGAGCTGTTCTTTCCATCACTAGTTTTTGCTTTTTGAGGATGTCATATAAATGAAATTATACAGCGCATATAGTTTTGAGACCATATGATTTTGAGACTGGTTTCTTTACTCAGCACAATGCTTATGAGATTCAACTAACTTCTTGTATCATTAGTTTATTTCTTTTAATTGCTGAGTAGCATTTCAGTGTATAAATATACCATGAATTGTTTATCCATTTGTATATTGATGAAAATGTGGGCTGTTTCTAGTATTTAACTATTAAAAATAAAACTTCTGTGAACATTCATGTACAAAGTTTAACTATTAAAATAAAGCTTCTATGAATATTCATGTACAAGTCTTTGTATGTACATATATATTGATGTTACATTCTTTAATTTTCCTAAACTGACTTATTAGTTCTAATAGCTTTTCTGTAGATTGTAATGTATTTTTTACATAGATGATTACATCTGCAAATACGCTTTCACTTCCTCTTTTCCAATCTGAATACCTTTTATTTTTCTTCATTGTTCCAGCTAGAACTGCCAGTACAGTGTTTAGTTAGAAGCACCAAGAGTGAACATCCTCGTCTTGTTCACAGTCTTAGGGGGAAAGCATTCAGTTTTTCACCATTAAGTGTGATGTTAGCTGTAGGGTTTTTTTTCATAGATACCCTTTCTCAGGTTGAGGAAGTTCTCTTTTATGGTTGGTTTTATCTTTTATCCTCTTCAGTTTCTTTAGGTGGAAACTGAGATTTTTTTTATTTTGAGGCCTTTGGGGGGATTTACCAAGGGTCTTTTTGTTATTGAGTTACACTTAAATTCCATTCTGGTCAGAACCATACTTGGTATGATTTGAATCCTTTTGAGTTTAAGATTCTTTTTTGATCTAGACTATGGGCTTACCTTGGTAAATGTTCTGTTGTGCATTTGAGAAGTGTATGGAATTCTGTTGTTGGAGTGTTCTATAAATATCAGGTCAGGTTAGTCAATGTATTGTGCAAGTTTACCATTTCCTCATTGATTTTCTGTACCTTTGTTTTATCAGTCACTGAGAAAGGAGTAGTAAAATCTCTGACCATAATTAGGTTATCACTACACCTGGATTATTCCATTAAGTTAATTTTAGTAAAAATATATATAGTTTGCAAAAATGAGAAAGAAATCTCTGACCATAATTGTGTGTTTGTCCATGTCTCCTTGCAGTTTTCTTAGTTTTTGCTTCATGCATTTAAGGCTCTGCTATTAGGTTTATAATATTTAGATTGTTCTGTTCTTTTGATGAATTAACCCCTTTCTCATAATGAAGTGACCTTTTATACCTGGTAACATTCTTTGCTCTGAAATCTTTCATACTAATGTAGCCACTCCCACTTTCTTTTGACTAGTGTTAGTAGGCTATATATTATTTCATCTGTTTCCTTTAATCTATTTGTGTTTTTATATTTAAAGTGTTTTTTTTTGTAGAGTTGAGTCTTACTGTTACCAAATATGATAATCTCTGCTTTTTAATTGTAGTGATAAGACCAGTTACATTTAATGTGATTATTGATATGATTAAGGTTGAGTTTGTCATCTTGCTCTTAGTTATCTATTTTGTCTCACCTGTTTTTTTCTGTAATTTTTTTATTAAGGTATTATTGATATACAGTCTTATGAATGTTCTCATGAATGTGGTTACTACATTCACCCATATTATCAAGTCCCCCAATACTCCATCGCAGCCCTTTTGGTAACCACTAGTCCCTTCTTGGAGTCTGTGAGTCTGCTGCTGTTTTGTTCCTTCAGTTTTGCTTCGTTGTTATACTCTACAAAGAGGGAAATCATTTGGCACTTGTATTTCTCCACATGGCTTATTTCACTGAGCATAATATCCCCTACCTCCACCCATGTTATTGCAAATGGTAGGATTTGTTTCTTTCTTATGACTGAATAGTATTCCATTGTATATATGTACCACATCTTCTTTATCCATTCATCTACTGATGGGCATTTAGGTTGCTTCCATATCTTGGCTGTTGTAAATAGTGTTGTGATAAACATAGGGGTGCATGTCTTTTTGAATCTGAGAAGTTGTATTCTTTGGGTAAATTTCTAGGAGTGGATTCCTGGGTCAAATGGTATTTCTATGTTTAGTTTTTTGAGGAACTTCCATGTTGCTCTCCACAATGGTTGAACCAGCTTACATACCCACCTGCAGTGTAGGAGGGTTCTCCTTTCTCCGCACCTCGCCAGCATTTGTTGTTCTTAGTCTTTTCAGTGCTAGCCATCCTAACTGGTATGATGTGATACCTCATTGTGGTTTTAATTTGCACTTCCCTGATGATTAGTGATGTGGAACATCTTTTCATGTGTCTGTTGGCCATCTGAATTTCTTGGAGAATTATCTGTTCATATCCTCTGGCCATTTTTTAATCGGGTTATTTGCTTTTTGGGTGTTGAGGTGTGTGAGTTCTTTATATATTTTGGGGTGTTAACCCCTTGTTGAATATGTCATTTATAAATGTATTCTCCCATGCTGTAGGATGCCTTTTTGTTCTGTTGATGGTGTCTTTTGCCGCACAGAAGCTTTTTAGTTTGGTGTCATCCCATGTGTTCATTTGCTTTTGTTTCCCTTGCTTGAGGAGATGCATTCAGGAAGAAGTTGCTCATATTTATATTCAGGAGATTTTTGCCTATGTTGTCTTCTAAGAGTTTTATGGTTTCATGACTTAAGTTCAGGTCTTTGATCCATTTCAAGTTTACTTTTGTGTATGCAGTTAAACAGTAATCCAGTTTCATTCTCTTGCATGTAGCTGTCCAGTGTTGCCAACATCAGGTGTTGAAGAGGCTATCATTTTCCCATTGTATGTCCATAGCTCCTTTATTGTATAGTAATTGACCATATATGATTGGGCTTATATCTGGGCTCTCTAATCTGTTCCATTGGTCTATTGTTCTGTTCTTGTGCCAGTGCCCAATTGTCTCAATTACTGTGGCTTTGTAGTGGAGTTTAAAGCCAGGGAGCATAATCCCCCCAGCTTTATTCTTCCTCAGGATTGCTTTCACTATTTGGGGTCTTTTGTGGCTCCATATGAATTTTAGAACGATTAGCTCTACTCTTTGAAGAATGCTGTTGGTATTTTGATAGGAATTGCATTGAATCTGTAGATTGCTTTAAGCAGGATGGCCATTTTGACAATATTAATTCTTCCTATCGATGAGCACAGGATGTGTTTGCCATTTATTGGTATCTAATTTATCTCATGAGTGTCTTCTAGTTTTCAGAGTATAGGTCTTTAACTTCCTTGGTTAGCTTTATTCCTAGGTATTGTATTCTTTTTGATGCAGTTGTAAATGGAATTGTTTTTCTGATTTCTCTTTCTGTTAGTTCATCATTAATGTATAGGAATGCAACAGATTTCTATGTATTAATTTTGTATTCTGCAACTTTGCTGAATTCGCATATTAGATCTCATAGTTTTGGGGTGGATTCTTTAGGGTTTTCTTTGTACAATATCATGTCATCTGCAGACAGTGACAGTTTAACTTCTTCCTTACCAATCTGGATGCCCTTTATTTCTTTGTGTTGTGTAATTGCTGTGGCGAGGACGTCGAGAACTTTGTTGAATAAAAGTGGAGAGAGTGGGCATCCTTGTCTTGTTCCCAATCTTAAAGGAAAGGCTTTCAGCTTATCGCTGTTAAGTACGATGTTGGCTGTGGGTTTGTCATATATGGCCTTCATCGGGTTGAAGTACTTGCCCTCTATACCCATTTTGTGGAGAGTTTTTATCATGAATGGATGTTGAATTTTGTGAAATGCTTTTTCAGCATCTATGGAAATGATTATGTGGTGTTTGTCCTTTTTTTTGTTGATGTGGTAGGTGATGTTGATGGATTTTCTAATATTGTACCATTCTTGCATCCCTGGAATAAATACTACTTGATCATGGTGGATGATCTTTTTTCATCTATTTTGAATTCTGTTCGCTAATATTTTGTTGAGTATTTTTGCATTTGTGTTTTTCAGGGATATTGGTCTGTAATTTTCTTTATTTGTGGTGTCTTTGCCTGGTTTTGATATTAGAGTGATGCTGGCCTCACAGAGTGAGTTTGGGAGTATTCCCTCCTCTTCTACTTTTTGGAAAACTTTAAGGAGAATGAGTACTAGGTCTTCACTAAATGATTGATAAAGTTTAGCAGTGAAGCCATCTAGTCCAGATGTTTTGTTCTTAGGTAGTTTTTTGATTACCAGTTCAATTTCCTTGCTCATAATTGGTCTGTTCAGATTTTCTGTTTCTGTCTGGGTCAGCCTTTGAAGGTTGTATTTTTATAGAAAGTTGTCCACTTCTTCTAGGTTATCCAGTTTGCGATCATATTATTTTTCATAGTATTCTCTAGTAATTCTTTGTATTTCTGTGGTGCCTGTAGTGATTTTTGCTTTCTGATTCTCTTTTTGTTTGTAGACTCTTTTTTTCTTTATAAGACTGGCTAGGGGTTTATCATTGATTCTTTCTGTTGTTTTATTCTTCTTGATTTTATTTATTTCTGTTCTAATCTTTATTATGTCCCTTTGTGCTTCATTTGTTCTTCTTTTTCTAGTTACGTTAATTGTGAGTTTAGACTGCTCATATGGGATTGTTCTTCTTTCCCGAGGTAGGCCTCTATTGCAGTATACTTCCCCCTTAGCACGGCCTTCACTGCATCCCACAGATTTTTGCAGTGTTGAATTATTGTTGTCATTTGTCTCCATATATTGCTTGATCTCTGTTTTTATTTGGTCATTGATCCATTGGTTCTCTCACCTATTCTTTCCCTTTTCCTTTTTATCTGCCTTCTTCTGGATTTTTGTTACATCTTATATCATTTTGACTTACCTATAACTGTTTTGTTATTCAGTTGTTGATTGTATACATCATCATAATCAACCTTTAAGTGATATTACACCACTTATAATATTTTTTTTAGCCCTTATGCTGCTGTTGTCTTATCTTTTATGTCACCTATTTTATGCCCCACTACATTGTTGTGGTTTTTGTTTAAACTGTCAATGACTTTTTTAAAGATTTTTAAAAATTTAAGATATATGAAATATATATTAGTAAATATTAAAAGATGTACACATATGTTCATATAATTAACCTGTAGTTATCATTTCCAGTGATTTTTATTCTTTTGTATATCCATATATCCACCGGTTATCACTCCCTTCTGCCTGAACAATTTTCTGTGACATTCTTACAGTATCTCTCAGTAATGAATTCTCACAGTTTTTGTGTACCTGAGAAGGTCTCTGTTTCCTTTGTGTTTTTTTTGACATTTTTTTTTCTGGGTATAGAATTACAGGTTGACGTGTTTTTTTTAATGTTCTTTTAGTGTTTTAGAGATATTATCATTACTGTCTTTATCTTTGTTCCCCTGTATGTAAAATATATTTTTTCTCTTTATGCTTTTAAGATTTTCTCTTTTAACTTGTTTCAAGCAATCTGATTTGATGTTTCCTGTTGTTTTTTATGTTTCTTGCCATTAGGGTTTGTGAGTTTTTTGGATCAAATGATTTATAGTTCTTACTACGTTTGGGGAATTTTCAGCTATTATTTCTTTAAATATATTTCTTAACCTTTCCCTAACCTGAATTTGGGAAATCTGATAATCCATATATTAGGGGCTTGAAGTTGATCCCACAGCTCACTATACTAGTTAGGTGTCTTGGCAATGGGTTTCAGCCCCAGGCAAGTTTGCTATGGATTCAATGTGCCCAAAGAAAATTGACAGCAAAACATTCTCTGGGGTGAAAGGGTTTATTACCCAGCTTGTTCTCCCAGTGGTAGGTCGAGCACTAGTGTCTCTGACTCCGCCCAGAGCACTGGCTGAAGCTCTCTATATAGCACAATAATAGCTTATTGCCTAAAGATGTGGAAGTGGTAGCCTAGCAACAGGCCAGTTACATCATCAGTTGGTTTAAGTTCAGTGAGGTTCCTGGCAATATGAACCCCAACTTCCCCACACTCCACCCCTCCAGGAGTCTTGCCTTACAATCTACATGCTTTCAATATTCCACAATTGGCCCTTTGCAAGAAAGCTGGAGCGAGCACTGTAACCAGATTTCACAATAGCAACAGGATAGCAACAATGTAGAGATAATAACAAAAATTAAGATACAACAAGATTTTGATACAGGTAGCAAAAACTATAATAATCCTCAAGCTGGAGGAGGTTCCTAATAACAGAAATTATAATCCTCAAGCCAGAGGAAGTTCCCAGTCCACAAAGACTTTAGGGGCAATAAGACATATGTTTTAATGACAGAAACATAGGCAAATCTTGTCATTCAGGTAGGATGCATGCAAGAGAGTGGTCCTGTGATAGGACTGTAGCAGGCAGGGTATCCCTTCCAGGTCTAGTATACCATACTTTTACTCCTTTCCCCGTGGGGGTTACTGAAGGGTCTATATGTAGTGCTACTGGAGGTGCATGCACTGGCCATAATGATAAAACAAAACTCCCCAGTAAGATGCTCCTACCTTCTAGCTGTTCACGATATACTGCTGTGAATTCTGGCGGCCACTCTGCTGTTATTCCAGAAATACACAGGAGGCCAGCTTCCAGGCCTTGTCCCCAAGGTGCCAGGAGAGCCAGCCATCATTGGTCCATGTGTCGAAAGGTCCAAGGCCACGGCCACTCAATGGAGTCTCCGGGGTTCAGTGCAGTTTGTGCTGGGAGCAAGGTGTTATTCTGGTGGCCGAACCTTGGCTTCAGTGATTCTTCCTTGGTTTGTACTTGCAGTTGTATAGGGGAGGCAGCATATGTATTAACATGTCTATGGGACTCAGGGCTCCCTTTGGGAGTCTCTCGTTCAAATGCCGTAGCACTGTCCATAAGCGGACTGACCATCCCCACAGACTATTGGTATCTGATTTTAGTCCAGATTTTAACAAGCTATCGTGCCTCTCTCTCCTGCCTGCTGTGGTAGGATTGTATGGCACATACTTCCTGAATTTGTTTCCCAGCTGTCCCACGCATTCTTGCAGTGTATGTCCAGTAAAATGGGTGCCCTGATCACTCCCAATTACCTGTGATCGGCCATAGGCAGCAAAGAGATGCTCCAGGCCTCTTTTGGTCATCTGGTCTGCACAACGGGTAGGAAAAGCAACCAGAAGTCCAGTAGCTGTGTCCACACAAGTCATGGTATACTGATATCATTCTGACACAAGTAGAGGCCCAATATAGTCTATCTGCCACCTAACGAGGGGTATAGGCCCCTTAGCTATTGTCCCATATGCAACAAACGCTGATGTAACCATTGGGCTACATCAGAGGCAGGCTTTCCTTCTAACCAATGTATCTGGGCCAATTTCCTGGGAATGCCAGGGGCAAAAGACCTATCACATGGTATACTGTAATTATTTTAGTCTGACCACAGGCCCATAAGTCTTACCCCCAAAGGAGTCGGTGGTCAACCAGCCAGTTGACATGGTACCAGGTTGGGAGCCACAGGGTCAAGCCCTGATAGACAGCCTAGCTGTGAGTGCAGACAACTATAGGGGAGGGTTACTGGCTGATCACAAGCCACACAACCTGCAACTCTGCCCATTGGCTGCTTTTCCCCTCACCATCTTCCATCCATATTGTCTAAGTCTTAGGATGGAAATATATGGCCCTCCATTTTGGGCCCTGCCCATGGCTGGAACCATCTGTGTACCATGCATCTTTGGGTATAGGGTCTCTTCCCTCCTGATAGGGACTCTCTGCTACTAATGGTTCAAAAGCAAGTTCTTCCTGCTTTTAACTAGTATATGTCACCAGCCCCAATAAGCGTTGGAGTTCTTCACTCATGGGACTACCAGAGAGAGCACTACGCTGCTGTAGGTAAGCACCCCACTTGGCCAGTGTAGGCGTTTATGCCACACCACTCCTTGGCTTTTGGGTCCAGTCTTGTATCTACCCCAATATGGGGATACGTGGTTATTACCTTTATTGAGGCCATTCCACTGATGGGTTCTGTAGCCAGCAAGATATGATACATGGCAGCCAGTTGTTTTTCTATCAAAGTATGTCATACCTCTGCCCCTTTCCAGAGTTGTGACCAGAATTCAACGGGTTGGCAAGTTTATTCAAGCCACTGCCAGAGATGCCAGCCATAATCATCTTCAGTGACATGAACGTCCAGCTTACAGGGCCTTGATGGGTCTATCACACTCAAGGCCTGCAGCCTTGAGTGCCCATTTTGTTGTAGTAAAGGCAGATGGACATGTCTCATCCCAGTCCCACCTGATGCCCTTTTGTACCAACCAGTATAAGGTCTTCAGAATTTGTGCCAAATGCGGGATAAACACTCTCCAGTAGCCTACAGAACCCAAAAACTCCTGTAGCAATGGTACAGTTGTAGGGGTAGGAAAGGCCTGGACATTATCTGTAACTCCTTCTGGTATAACTTTGGTCTTATCCGACCAGATGACCCCCAAGAATTTGACAGCCAAACCAGGTCCCTGAACCCTATACTATTCTCAGCCCATTATTTCTCCTGTTGCAGCAGTCTAGGTGTTGCACCTTCTAGATCTGAACAAGGATCTAACATGAGCATGATATCACCAATATAATAGTACAGCTGCACCATTGGTGGCCTCTCCTATGTAGCCAATTCCTGGGCTACACGTCCATGACAGGTGGTAGGGCTGTTGAAGTATCCCTGTGGAAGGTTGGTGAAAGTCCATTGTCATCCTTCCCACGTGAAGGCAAACTGTTCCTGACTTTCCTGCTCAATGTCAATGGGAAAGAAGGCATTAGCAAGATCTATCACATAATGGTATGTTTCTAGTTCATGGCTGAGGGTATCCATCATGCCTGCAATAGAGGGGGCAGCAGCATGCATAGGGGATATGACTTTATTCACTTCTCTGTAATCTGCAGTCATACACCAGGAGCCATCTGGCTTTTTTACTGGCCACACTGGAGAATTGAAAGGACTATGGGTGGGCTTTATAATACCCATCTTTTTCAGCTTCTGGAGAGTTTCTCCAATCTCTTTATGCCCTCCAGGCAGTTTGTCTTGTTTGGTATTAGTCACCTTCCAAGACACAGGCAAAGCTATGGGCGGGTGCCTAGCATGTTCCCTCAGAATGGCGTTCACCACACATACTCTCAGTCTGAACTTACCTGCAGTGGTCTGCAACCATAGACCCTGCAGGATATCAATCCCAAAAATATACTTAGAGATAGGAGATATATACACGGTATACTCTTTTGGGGGTATACACCCTATTCCCAAAGCAATTTGGGCTTTTTTCACTCTGATAGCCTTATCCCCATATCCATCTATGATAGTGGGTCTCCCAGGGAACCGCTCAGCATTACCATGAATCAGTGAACATTCAGCCCCTGTGTCCACCAGAGCCAGGACACATTGTATGATCATTGGGAGCCAATGAATAGCTATTGCAACATGTGCCCTCCAGTCCCCTTCTGTTCCCTTAGGGCAGATACCTTGACCTTCCCCTCAGTCAAACCATGTTTCCCAATTACCTTCCTGTGTGGGCTCATGTAGGGTTGGCTCACTCTCCAGCAGGAATTCTTGGAAACAAACAGGCCGGACTCATGGGCTCTGTCTCTGACCTCTGCCTCTTTGGTCTTAATGGCTGGAACTGCTGCTCTGGTTTCAGCTGTTGCCAGAGCTCTAGTAAGATCCTATTTGACTTCGTATTTAATTTCCTTCCATCTGCTCATGCCCATATTAAATCAACCTACATCTGGGTCCTCGTAACCTTCATGGGGCCCTTTAAATTCTTCTTGTGAGTAGCAGATCTTATTTCTTTCTGGGTTCTCATTACCTCAGCCTCTCCTAAGTCTGCTACTGTATGTGTCACCTCACTTATGGGATGCCCTAAGTGGGGGAAAAGAATGGCCACTAGAGACCCAATGAGGGATGTAGGAGCCACTTGAAATACAATATTTCTCATCCCAGTAGTGAAAATCTCTTCATCTGGGCCATAATTCTCTGGACTATAGATGGCATTTCTTATGCGTAGCTTTTGTAACATCTCTTGGAGCTCAGCATACATCTGCCATCTAACAGGAGAGGATGGTAGATTACCTGGATTGGGCCACACAGCACGAAGAGCAGCCATAAGCCAATCGAGGAGGGAGTGACTCCCAGGGGTGTGATGTGCATTTTTTAATCACTGCCTCAAGGCAGTCTGCACTGTCAGCTTTCCCATCTCTGATCCCAGAAGAACAATTCCATCTACCCCTGAGTCCCACATACGCAGGAGCCAAACTGATATTGACCCCGAGGGCTTCTGCCTAAACTGGGAGCCCAAATCCACCAGCTCAGCCTGAGTATAGGGGTGGACCATAGAGTGCTCCATGACCTGGGGAGGGGGCTGCTCCTCTCCTTGGGGAACTTTCAGCTGCTGGGTCTTTATTTTCTTTGCAACCACTGGTTGTGTTTTCAGTACAGGAGGGGCCAGTGCCTCCAGCACCTCCAGTTTTTCCTTCCCCAGCTCCTCCATTTCTGGGGCTGATGGCACCTTTCTCTCCCCTCCCGTGAGTGCCTCTTCTTCTACAACCTTTACTTTTTCTACTCTGCCTCGCAGCAATGCTACGTCAGTGTTCAGAAGCTCTCTTACCTTCACCTCAATGCTTCGCAGCTGACTTCCTTGTGCCACCTCTGCCTATACTTCCCTCAGGAGTTCATCTTTTTCCTTGATGGCTTTTTCCTCCTTCAGAGCACCTGGCAGCGTTGCCATCTCATTCTGTAAGAAATTTTTTACCTCTTCAAGGCACCTTGCTGCTGGCATTCTTGTGATGCCTCCTCTCGCATCAATTCCATTTCCTTTTTCAGGGAATCCACCGAAGTTTGCAGCTAGCATTCTCGTGCCGCCATTTCTTGTGTCTTTTTGAGGAGTATTTCTTCTTCTGTAGACTTTTTTAATACTGTGAGAAGCAGCCAACCCAGCGTCCCTGGTGCTTCACGGGCACTCTGTCTCTCAAAAGATCTATTTAGTATACCAAGTGCTATCCCTGCTGCTTCACGTATCACCTCTGCTTGCCTCCAGTCCTGGAGTATGGCCCAGTCCTCTAGGAGGCAAGCCACCTCAGACTATATACCCACTGGGGGACAGTCCACTATCTACCCACTTCACAGGGGCAGCCCACTGTAGCACCCCTCTCATAAGGGCCACCTGTCTTTTTCCTTGGTCAACAATGAACCCTGCCGACTACGCCAGTTGTCTTGCCAATGTGTTTCAGCCTGGGGAAGTTCACTATGGATTCAGTGTGACCAAAGAAAATTGACAGCAAAACGTCCCTTGGCGTGAAACGGTTTATTACCCGGCTTGTTCTCCCGGCGGTAGGTTGAGCAGTAACATCTCTGCCTCAGTCCAGAGCACTGGGCGGAACTCTCTATATAGTACAATAATAGCTTATTGCCTACAAGTGTGGAAGCAGTAGCCTAGCAACAGGCCAGTTACATCATCAGGTGGTTTAAGTTCAGTGAGGGTCCTGGCCATAGGAACCCCAACTTCCCTACATTAGGTTTTGCATTTTTCTCTTGTGTGTTTCTTTTGGATAGCTTATATTGCTGTGCCTTCAAGTCCATTAGTCTTTTCATTCATAATGTTTAAGCTGCCATTAATCCCACTCTGTTTTTTTTCACACATTATGCTTTTCATCTCTAGAAATATGATTTCAGTCCTGTTTATCTCTTCCATTTTTCTATTTAACTTTTTGAATATATGTAACACACTTACAATACCTTTTTTATTGTTTTATCAGCTAATTCTAACATGTGTGCCAGTTCTGTATGGGTTTCAACTGATTATTCACCTCATATGGGTTCATGTTTTCTTACGTCTATGTATGCTTGGTAATCTTCACTTGGATGCCAGACATTGCAAATTTTAATTTGTTAGATACTGTAGTTTTGTATTGCTAGAAATATCCTTGAGCTTTGTTCAAAGATGTAGTTAAGTTCTTTGGAAACTGTTTGATCTTTTGGCAGTATTATTTTTTAAGATTGGTTAGGTTAGTCTAAAGCTCAGTCTAGGATGGATTATTCCCACAGCTGAGCCAAAACCTTCTTGAGAACTCTATCCAAAACCCCATGAATTATGGTTTTTTCCAGTTTCGTGGAAACAGGCAGTGTGACTGGCTCTGTGCGAGCACCAGGCACTGTTTCCTCTAATCCTTTTGGGCAGGTCTTTCTCAGCCTTAGGTAGTTACCTCACACACATGTGCTAATCAGTACTTTGCTGAATACTTGATGGAAACTCTCTGGAGTTCTTCAGGTACTCTGTGCAGCTCTCCTTTCTGGTACTCTGTCCTGGGAACTCTCACTGCCTTGGTTTCCTTGGACTCCCAGTTCTGTCTCTTCAACTCAGGGGGTCCACAAGGCTCTCTCAGTTTCCCATTGCTGCACTGTGGCCTAGTTACTCTCTCAAAGCAGTAAGCTGGAGCAGTCATAGGGCCCACCTCATTTGTTTTCCATCTCTTAGGGATTGTTGTCCTTCACTGGCTGATATGTAGGGTCTGAAAACTATCATTTTATGTATTTTGTCTGAGTGTTTGGTTGTTTCAGGAAGGAAGGTATACATGTGGTCCCTGTTACTCCATTATGCTCAGAAGCAGAAGTCTAGACATTTATATCAGTTGTTATTCTCCAGTATAGCCAGTGTTGTTATTTTCAGGTGTTATCACTGAACCTCTTGTTGCAGAAAAAATTTGGTAATTCATGTTTGTTTATTATTGTAAAGTATAATTAATATTAGTGTATTAGTTTCCCATTGCTGCCCTAACAAAAATCACAAGCTTTGTGGCTTAAAATAGCACTAGTTTCTTATCTTATGGTTCTGGAGGTCAGAAGTCTGAAATTGTTCCTGTTGTTAGGACTGTGTCCTTTCTAGAGGCTGTAGGGGAAAATGTGTTTACTTGACTTTTTGAGCTTCTAGAGGCCATCCACATTCATTGGCTTGTGACCCTGCCTTCCACATTCAAAGCCAGAAACGTCTGGCCAAGTCCTTCTTAGCTGCCACCTCTCTGGTCCTCCCTTTACTGCTCCCCACATCCATTTTTTTTATTTTGGTATCATTAATCTACAATTACAGAAAGAACATTATGTTTACTAGGTTCCCTCCTTCACCAAGTCCCCCCACATACCCCTTCACAGTCACTGTCCATCTACATAGTAAGATGCTGTAAAATCACTACTTGTCTTCTCTATGTTACGCAGCCCTCCCCGTGCTCCCCACGCACTATACATGCTAATCGTAATGCCCTCTTTCTTTTTCCCCACCCTTATCCCTCCCTTCCCACCCATCATCCCCAGTCCCTTTCCCTTTGGTAACTATTAGTCCATTCTTGGGTTCTGTGATTCTGCTGCTGTTTTGTTCCTTCAGTTTTCCTTTGTTCTAATACTCCACATATGAGTGAAATTATTTGGTACTTGTCCTTCTACGCCTAGCTTATTTCACTGAGCATAATACCCTCTAGCTCCATCCATGTTGTTGTGAATGGTAGGATCTGTTTTTTTCCTATGGCTGCGTAATATTCCATTGTGTATATGTACCACATCTTCTTTATCCATTCATCTACTGATGGACATATAGGTTGCTTCCATATCTTGGCTATTGTAAACAGTGCAGTGATAAACATAGTAGTGCATCTGTCTTTTTCAAACTGGGCTGCTGCATTCTTAGGGTAAATTCCTAGAAGTGGAATTCCTGGGTCAAATGGTATTTCTATTTTGAGCATTCTGAGGAACCTTCATAGTGCTTTCCACAATGGTTGAACTGTTTACATTCCCACCAGTAGTGTAGGAGGATTCCCCTTTCTCCGCAACCTCGCCAACATTTGTTGTAGTTTGTCTTTTTAATGTTGGCAATCCTTACTGGTGTGAGGTGATATCTCATTGTGGTTTTAATTTGCATTTCTCTGATGATTAGCGATGTGGAGCATCTTTTCATGTGCCTGTTGGCCATCTGGATTTCTTCTTTAGAGAACTGTCTATTCAGCTACTCTGCCCATTTTTTAATTGGATTATTTGCTTTTTGTTTGTTGAGGTGTGTGGATGTCAATCCTTTATTGGATCTGTCATTTATGAATATGTTCTCCCATACTGTAGGATACCTTTTTGTTCTCTTGATGGTGTCCTTTGCTGTACAGAAGCTTTTTAGCTTGTTATAGTCCCACTTGTTCATTTTTGCCTCTGTTTCCCTTGCCAAGGGAGATATGTTTATGAAGAAGTCACTCATGTTTATGTCCATGAGATTTTTGCCTATGTTTTTTTCTAAGAGTTTTATGGTTTCATGACTTACATTCAGGTCTTTGATCCATTTGGAGTTTAATTACTTTTGTGTATGGGGTTAGACAGTGATCCAGTTTCATTCTCTTACATGTAGCTGTCCAGTTTTGCCAGCACCATCTGTGAAGCGACTGTCATTTCCCCATTGTATGTCCATGGCTCTTTTATCATATATTAATTGGCCATATATGTTTTGGTTAATGTCTGGAGTCTCTATTCTGTTCCACTGGTCTGTGGCTCTGTTCTTGTGCCAGTACCAAATTGTCTTGATTACTGTGGCTTTGTAGTAGAGCTTGAAGTTGGGGAGCGAGATCCCCCTCACTTTATTCTTCCTTCTCAGGATTGCGTTGGCTATTTGGGGTCTTTGACGGTTCCATATGAATTTTTGAACTATTTGTTCCAGTTCACTGAAGAATGCTGTTGGTAATTTGGTAGGGATTGCATCGAATCTGTATATTGCTTTGGGCAGGATGGCCATTTTGACAGTAGTAATTCTTCCTAGCCAGGAGCATGGGATGAGTTTCCATTTGTTAGTGACCTCTTTAATTTCTCTTAAGAGTGTCTTGTAGTTTTCAGGGTATAGGTCTTTCACTTCCTTGGTTAGGTTTATTCCTAGGTATTTTATTCTTTTTGATGCTATTGTAAATGGAATTGTTTTCCTGATTTCTCTTTCTATTGGTTCATTTAGTGTATAGGAAAGCTACAGATTTCTGTGTGTTAATTTTGTATCCTGCAACTTTGCTGAATTCCGATATTAGTTCTAGTAGTTTTGCAGTGGAATCTTTAGGGTTTTTATGTACAATATCATGTCATCTGCAAATAGTGACAGTTTGACTTCTTCTTTACCAATCTGGATTCCTTGTATTTCTTTGTTTTGTCTGATGGCCATGGCTAGGACCTCCAGTACCACATAGAATAACAGTGGGGAGAGTGGGCATCTCTGTCTTGTGCCGATCTCAGAGGAATAGCTTTCAGCCTCTTGCTGTTCAGTATGATGTTAGCTGTGGGTCTATCATATATGGCCTTTATTATGTTGAGGTACTTGCCCTCTATGCCCATTTTGTTGAGAGTTTTTATCATGAATGGATGTTGAATTTTGTCTAATGCTTTTTCAGCACCTATGGAGATGATCGTGGTTTTTGTCCTTTTTGTTGATGTGGTGGATGATGTTGATGGATTTTTGAATGTTGTACCATCCTTGCATCCCTGGGATGAATCCCACTTGGTCATGGTGTATGATCCTCTTGATGTATTTTTGAATTTGCTTTGCTAATATTTTGTTGAGTATTTTTGCATCTACGTTCATCAGGGATATTGGTTCCCCACATCCATTTTTAAGGATATTGGGACCACCCAGATAATCTTGAATAATCTCTTTATTTTAAAGGATTACAATTTTAATGCCATCTGCAACTTTAATTCCCTTTGCCTTGTGGCCTAACATAGTCACAAGTTCCTGAGGTAGGATGTGGACTTCTAGCGGGTAGGGAAACATTATTCTACCTGCCACTGGTAGATGGCTTTCAGCTTCCTTCTCCTCTGCTTCAGGCATTTTTCTTCTGTTTTGGCAGTGAAAAAAAATGATCTGTTAAAGAATTTCTTCTTACATACATTAAAAAGTATTATTAGAAACAATGAACTCAGTAAACCTATACCTTTTAAATGGATTATGTGTAGTTTGTCTATCAGAAATAAATTTAGTTGAAATACTTTAATTTCAGTTACAGTTAATATATTTTTATGGATTAAAGTTGTAATTTGAGAATTTTTCAGTGCATTGTTTCTAGCAATCTATGGGAACTTCTCAGGCTTGTGAAGTTGGTTAATTGCTACAAATGTAGACAGGTGTCAACCTACCTTATATTTCAATAATTTTTTCTCTTAAAGTCATATCATAGTATCCCCCACAACTTATCACAGTTAACTTTCTGTGTCCTTTGTCACTTTTTATCATGTGGAGCATCTGGTCACTCCTTGTGTGTGTGCTCTTCCTATCAGGCCTTTAGCAGTGTCATCTCCCAGATGTCAACAATTTCAGTGCTCTTTGACACATGTCAGTACTGTAGACACATGGTTTTCTCCTTAGCCTTCATGATTCTTTGGGAAGGGTTATGTATACTTAATATGAACAGAATAATTTATGTATACCAGCTCTGAGTGATTGACTTTTCCTTCCACAGCTGTCTTTGGTTGTATTTGACCCCATCTTCCTCATATGTCTAAATAATTGTTGGTGGAATTCTAAAGCAGTTGTTTAAGACAGTATTTCTTCATACCATTTAAGCTAGAAGCCAATGCACAAACAAATAATAATGCAGATTTTTATCATTCTTTTTCCACTCCCCTCCCCCACCCCCAATTAAAAACAAAACAAACTAGGCTTTTGTAGGTCCAACCACATTTGAAGATCATTAGGGCCATTTTCAAACCATACAGTCAAGCCAGTGATATTTGTTTATGAAGCCTTCTGTGGCCCCTTTCTTCTGCTTTACTGCCACTGGCACACTCCTAAGTGAAAAGGAACTAGATGTGCCCAGCATGGTAGACCTCTAAGAGTTGCCCAATGCACTCATCACTTTGTCCTTGTTGCAGGAAAAGGCCTGGGGTTATCATCCTCTGGTCAGTTCTGGGACCGGGACCCTGATTGGGTCAGCCACCTGTTCTTCCACCTGGCTGGCTATTGCCTGGGTAAATTTACAAGGTCAAGGCTATGAAGAGGGATGACCTTTCTCCACTATTAGTTTATAATTTACTAGCTGAGAGTGTCCTTTGGACAGGTTATTTAATTGTGGACTTTTCTCAGCTTTAGAATGGGCATACATACGCTTAATAGAGTTATTACGCATTTTACATAGGTACTCAAATTTTAGCTTTTCATATATTTAGGAAGACTCCCTACTTAAAATTTTTTTTTATTTTCTATGCTGTTTCCTTAGGCCTGTGTGACTAGTTATGTCTTCCTGCCCCTTTCATCCAGAGAAGGAAACTCCTCATAGAGCTTTTGTCCCTTGGATCAGCAACTTAATACCCTCATGCTCCCTACCAACCAGTTCCTTGGGGACAGGGAAAATATAAGGACATACCCCAAGAGGTAGCTGAATTCTTTAAGGTGTTGTTTTATTTTTAATAATGTGTGCATATTTTGCATTTCATTCTGTGTTGATTTCAAAAGAGAAACAATTTTTCCTAAGTGGATATTCCTGGAGCTATCTCATGTTTCCTGTTTCTAGTTCACAGCAGCACATTTCTGGAAACATTTCTTTACTGGCTGTAGCAGCACTGTTAAAGTAGTTATCAGTCAACAAGAGGAATGAAATGGAATGTTGCCAGGGTCTTAGTTTATAGAGTGAGTCTAAGATGGACCTCCCCTGTTCCCTGCACATCTCAGGAAGAGACAAGTTGTTGTGAGGACTCTGAGTAAAATTTAGAGAAGTGGGCTATTTTGCATTACTTAACACCAGATGGTTTAGTGTTGTAAGACAGACTGTCTTGGAAGTGAAAGGCCATGGTGGATACCAGCTACTTGTGGAGGTGTTTGGCTTTTGGTTCCATAGTTCTGTTCCTGTAGATTTTTACTACATCAGTTTTTCAGTGGTTTTCTATCTTTTTTTTTGAGGAAGGTATATACAATGATATATGGATAATCTTCACCAGGTGGGTACGTAGATAAATTCCTGAATGATTGCAGAATAAGTGCTCTAGGACCTTGGAATAACAGCCTGGGCAGAGGAATATAAGCACTGAAATATGCATTTGAAGATCAAAGCAGGCCTGAGTGTCTTTAATGAGATTCTGAAAAGGAAATGTTTTCAGAAACGTAAGATAAGCCTTTGGCTGTCTGCTGACAGAGTTAGGGGAGTAGAGTAACAAGCAAGCAGAGGGAAGGCTGCTGGAAGGAGGTGTTGTGGGTGCAGTGAGCAGAGAGACCAAAGGAGATGAGGTTGGCTTGGGGCCTGGAAGAAACTGGTGACAAACAGTTATCTGTCTAGGCCTCACCACCCCACCCCCACCACTGGAATCTTTAGGGGGCTGGTTTTAAGATGTGACTATGTACAGGGTGATTTTTTCTAAAGTCAAAAATAAAAGTCATAACTTACACTTACGTAATTGGTAGCCGTAACACATCAACAAATTGTACGTTAGTGAGTTAAGTCAGCTAATTAACAGAAGTGTGGTCATATCCTTTTTGTTCTGAGAGGAAGGCTGTGCCTTAGGAAACTGGCTTGGGTGGTGAGTTGGGGAAGGAGTCTGCTCTGTGGATGATGACAGCTGCGAAGCTGGCTGTGGTCAGGACTGTGTCTTCACAGAGACAAGTGGAAGCTGTTGGGCGGCACACTTGTGTAGTGCAGGCTTACCTCAGGCACACACCGAGGCTGCTCAACATACTCTCTGAAGATTTATGTTTTTTTCTGCACACCTCCCTCCTGAGGGTGGAGGTCTTTCTCAGAGGTGTCGCTGCAGGAAGATAGGAGCTCCCGCTGTTATCTGCATTTTGCATGGTGCACAGCAAATGCTCAGTAAATCTTTACTCAGTTGAAAATTGAATTACACATCAGTGAGCTGGTTCATGACCGTCTCTGTGTTTACCTCAGACCTTCACAGTTTCTTAAAATGTTAATACTTGACAGTAAAACTCCAAATTGTTTTTTTTAACACAAGCCCTCAGTTCTTACTTAGTCACCAGACTAGGCTGAACACTGGTAAATCCATTCATTAGTTTTTATTCAGCAGGTCCTGTGTCCTACAGTGGATCTAGAAAGGTAAGGACACAGCTCTGGCCCTATGAGAGTCTCCAGTACCATGGGTGAGCAGGCCAACAGACACTTAACTTACAGATTACAAGTGGTTGCCAGGTTAGGCCCATTGCTGTGGGCAGGACTGTCTAAGTGTCGTAGGGGAGTTGGAGGCAGAAGAGCTTAGCTGGAAACCATAGAAAAGACGTTCAGTGTGATCCAGTTCACATATTTCTTATTAGGGCCATTTCTTCCATAAGCAAATGTGTAGCTTTGCATACAGCTTTCAGGGTGTGTAAGTAAGCAAATACATTGCGCACTGACCTTGCTTAGAATAATAAGTAACCCGATCGGGGGTCTTAGGCTTGCCACTATAACTTTGGCATGATGTGTCTGTCTCAAAGAGTGTGTTTTGGATTTCTTTTTCCTCATTCCTTCCTCCAACCTTTAAAAAAAAAACAAACCTAAAAAATGATGGAAGACACCCAACAGGATGTTTTATAGGAAAGACAGCATCATCTGATAAGAAGAAAAGCTGGAAGCTCTAGTACTTACTAGCTCTGTGACCTTGTACAAGTTACTCATCCTCCCCAATCTGTTTCCTCCTACACTAAGAATGAAAGTATGTTATGGAGTGGTGAGGAGTTTAAACTTCCGTTTTGAAGATACTTAATAAATCTGTCTACCGTCACCTTTCCTCCAATGCCAACTAACTCTCTTGAAAAATTCTCCATTGTAAGCTTCAAATTAGTGTACAATTTTTAATTACAGGGAATTTGTTAATTATCTACTAAAATTCCTTTTTTCCATGTGCTTTTTATAATCCAAGTTTTATTCCTTTCTGCTTTCTGCCAGTCGCTCTCTACACAGGGAATTTAAATAAGTACAAGCCTCTTAAACTTTCCATCTATAGTCATACATGAATAAACACACACTGTACTGTTTTAAGTTATACTTCCTGTTCTCTGTCAGTGTGCATCTTTCATGCAGCCAGTGTTTATTGAGCATACTGCTGGGTTCTGGGAGTATGTTTATGAGTAAAACAGTCATTAGCTTCCAAGAATTTCTTATTAGAGAGTCAGGCAGAAACAAGTAATTACAAAGTAGGTAAAGATACCCATTAAGGCTGTGTGTGCTACAGAAGGGACTTAGGTTGACTGTGTCAATAAACCTGTGTTGGTCAGTTATGCTAGAAAACAGTACCACAGAGGATATTAAGTCTGGATCCATTTAGTGCAGTTTTACAGTAAGTCAGAACCTTGCTCCAGGATTCCATTCTACTCACCCCTGTCACTGATCTAATAAGTGTGCTCTTTTTTGTTGCTTCAAATTGTGGGCAGATGTGGCTGAATTCAGACCTGTGAACACTCTTGGAAAAAGTTTGGTCAGAGCAAGCTCATGATCCCTGATTCCTGATGAGTGATCAGTCTTGTCATCTTGGGGGAGCCTAGCTGGCTATCTTCATATAGTGACTAGACATACAGCCAACTAGGAACACGTTGATTGTGATCTTGAGCAGATTATCTAACCCTCATGCCTCAGCTTCCTGATGTTTTAATGGTGATAATAGGAGTGCCTACCTTCTAGGGTTGGTGTGAGCACTGAATGAGATCATCTGTAGGGCTTGGCATATAGTAAGTGCTAGATTAGTGCTGGGTTGGTACATATTCATATTATGTTTCAATATGGGTTACTTGTGTAATACCAACCTTGCCAGATTGCATTTTTTTTCAGTTGTACCAGATTGACTCCTTGTTCAGCTCAGCAAACATTTCTTGAGGGCTAAGGAGTTTGTTATACCCTGGGTTGGTCATTGAGGCTTCAGAGATGAGTAAGAGGTGTCCTGTCTTCCAGTAGTATATATATTTTTTTCTGTATTGTACTTCTTGATTTCCCAAAATATTTTTAAGATCAGGATATATAAATAATTAGATTTGAAAAGTGGAAGAAATAAGAAAATTAGAAAGGTTCTCTTAAAGTAAAATACCTGGTGGCATTAGTAAAATCTCTCCTTTCAGATCTCATTATAAAGCACCTCAGAAACGCTTCATCTGAATTGGGTGCCTGATACTGTGTAGGCTTAACAGCTGCTGAAATGTGTTGCAGTGAGCAGAGAACGAGTAAACTTACTCTTTGAGGATTGCATGTTCCGTGTGTGTTTTCTGTCAACCCTGATAATCATACAAGTAAACATATAAGATGTTCATGATAGAAAATTTGTTTTATGGCAAGGGAAAAAATATAAATACCCCTGCTGTTAAATTAATGACAATTTAGATTAAAAGTTGAGTCTTACGTACAAAGTTTTTCTTTACTTTCTGATTTTGCTTTTGATTTTTTCTTAAGTTCTGCTCACTCTTTTGCTGAATTAACCTTACATTATTTGTTCTTTCTCTACTCAAATTTTTTAGATCTAGTTGAAAGAGCCACTTCCTATTCCAAGTAGGAAACTTAAATAATGCCATCTATTTCTGCTTTTATGTGAGTTTCAGAATTATATTTAAATCATTTCTCCATGAGCAGTCTGAAGAAAGGTAGAAGGTAGCTTTTGAAGTTAGCCTTTCTAGGGGTAGGCCAGTATACACAATCTAAATTCACTGGAGAATTTATTCAGGTTTCTAGAAGGAGTAATATTCATTATACTATGGAATTGGGACTTGATCAGATGAGTTGGTGCCCAGTCATAGGGCTTGTCACACCATCCAGATTATCATTCCTGGTTTCCACTAGGCACTTAGTTGAGTGGCCCCATAAATGGCCTTGATAGAAGATACTAGTGAGTGGTGGCTATTATGTGCCAGATACTCTATAGTAGTGCCTGTTTTAACAAGACCCGTGTGTGTGTTTTATAGATGAGGGACTGTGGTTTAAAGGCCATCAGTCAACATTTCCCCCAAACTTTCCTGATAGTAGTTGATACTATATATTTAATAATTTGACCATTTGTATTATATTCCTATTTTAGAGTCTAATATCTTTCTTTCCAGAATTTGTTGGGAATAAATAAGAGTAGTGCATGCAGATTACATAGCTCAGTGTTGAGTATATGGAAGGGATTCAGTAGATGTCATTAGACATTTTTTACTCTGGTTATTTTTATTTTGATGTGTTTTTCTGCCTGGAGTAAAGCTATAGTATAAGGAGAAGAAATAGAGTGCAGTAAGGTTGATTAATCAAGGACATTTTATCTTAAGTGTGTATTTAGCAAGCTCCATTCTCAGTTGTGATTTTGCTTTCCTCAGTATTTATTTATTTTGAAGAAATTATGAAAAATAATTGACTTCTGCCCTGACTATATTCCCTTGTGATTTGTTTGCAGTAGGAATGAATATAAAGGGGGAGGTTTATGACTTGCATACTAATATCAGCAACAGGAAATGAGCCGAGCAGAATTGCAAGGATATAGAGGTCAAAGATGAGCCTTGAATAAACCCAGTAATGCCATAACAATTCTCCCAATTTACTAAAATAAGGAGTATTTTTTAACTTGTAGATGGTGGTTTGTCTTTATTTTCTTTTGTCTGGAGACGTAGGAGCTCTGATTGAGAAAGAAAAAGAGACTTTGTGCTGCACCTGTATGTGGTAATGGGTGTATAGGGATTGCTACCATCGTATTAACAGAATATTCTGGAATGTGAACACTTGGTTTGCCAGTTTTCTTGGAAGTAGATCGGAGTTTTGAACATGACTGTATCTATGCCACTTTTATGTAAGCCTGTGGATCAGAAAACTGGATTGAGGAAAATGTTTATATTTGAAAAGAAAAACTTAGCATTTGAACTCTTACATAAAGTTGCCTTGATAAATTTGCATAGAAGAAAACTCTTTAAAATGTGATGTAGTACAAACATCTGGCTTTTAAAGTGAAAATAAAATTGTTTTAGCAATCATAAAATTTTTAAAAGCTGACTACGTCATGGGACCTTAAAAAAAACGAACATAGAGAAGCAACATAACTCCTTTTTCTCTCCCTTTAACACAGGAAATTAATAGAAGACAAAAAGCGAGGTGAAAACTATATGCCTTAGGGGTATTTAGAGTATATATGGCTGTAGTAATATATACCTGTTTAACCCTGTGAGTGAACGTCATTGAACTTGATCCATCTTTTTTCATGTTTAGCCCAACTTTATTGAAGTGCAGTTTGCATAAATAAAATTCATCAATTTTAAGTGTATACTTTGGTGTTTCACAAACATGCCCAGTTATGAAAACACCATCATCATAGTATAGTATGTTTTCATCATCTCAAAGTTCACAGTCAATGCCTTCCCCTCATTCTGGCTCCAGGCAACCATTGATCTGGTTTCTGTCACTGTATTTGCCTTTTCCAGAATTTAAATTGTCCACCTGTTGATGGACATTTGGGCTGTTTCAGGTTTTGATCTGTTATGATTAAAGCTTTTAGGAGCATTTGAGTAAAAGTCTTGTGGGCCAGTATTTTCGTTTCTTTCAAGTAAATACCTAGAAGAGGGTTAAATGCATGTTCTATAAGATTATTTAATTTACCTTTATCAGAAACTGCAAACTGTCTCCAGCAGTGAATGAGGGTACCAGGTGGGTGTGTAGTTATTTTATTATGGCTTTAATTTGCTTTAGCCAAATGGCTAATGATATGGCATATTTTCATGTGGTTCTAGGCTGTTAATAGCTCTCCTTTTGTAATGTTTCCAGTTAAATCTTTTGCATAATTTTTGAATTGTCTTATTCACCTGTATGAGTTCTTTCAAACCTGCATGTGATTCCTTATCACTTACATATTGCTAATTTTTCCCAGGTATATAGTTAGTCTTTTCAAAGTTTTTAAACATTTTTGAGAGCAAATATTTTTAACTTTAGTTAAGTCTAATTTTTCAATTTTTTCATTTATAATTCTGTGCTTCTTGAGTCCTGTAATAATTTTTGCCTACCACAAAATCACAAGATTTACTCCTACGTGTTTTCTTAGAATATTGCAGTTTTAACTTTTTTATTTAGCTAAATAAATCTGTAATCCAGTCTGAGCTAGTTTTTGTATATGTCATGAAGTAGAAGTGAATGTTCATTACTTGCATATGGATGTTCAGCTAACTATACCAGCATCATTAGACTTCCTTTCCCCCACTGAATTGCGTCCTACTGAAAATCAGTTAACCATGTCTGTGCGTTTATCTTCTCAATTCTATTCTATTGATTTATACATCTATCACTTTGTCAGTACTATACTGTCTTGATTACTGCACCTTTTTAGTGAGTCTTCAAAAGAGGTAGTGTAAGTTCTCCAACTTTGTTCTTTTTAAAATTGGCCTAGCCTTTTCAGTTTATTCACATTTTCATATAAATTTCAGACTTTAGTTGTCTATTTCCAAAAAAAAAAAACAACCTGCCGAGATTTTGAATCTTTGAATTTCTAGATTAGTTTGCAGAGAATTGACATCATAACAACATTGAGTCTTCAGTCCTTGAACATGGTACATCTCGATTTGTTTAGGTGTTTTAATTTTCTTTAAGTGGTATTTTATAGTTCGTACACAAATGTTACACATATTTTGTTAAATTTACTGTTTTATGTATATGAAAGCTATTGTGAAAGTTGTTTTTATTTAATTTTCAGTTATTCATTATTAATATTATAAAAATATAGATTTGCATATGTTGATTTTGTATCCTGTGGAGTTAATTAATGTACTTATTAATTCTAATAATGCCTTTTTTGGTTAGATTAATTAGGATTTTCTACATACATGGTCAAGGCTGTGAATAAAACAGTGTCACAGCTTCCTTTCTAATCTATATGACTTTTGCTTCTTTTTTTTTATTAAAGTATCTATCATTGATATACAATCTTGTTTTGGTTCCAGATCTGCAACACAGAGGTTCCACAGTTACCCAATATTATTAAATCTTCACCCCCTCTAGTGCAGTAACTGTCAATGTTGAAAAATGTTACAGAATCACTGACTATATTCTCCATGCTCTTTTACCAGTCCTATGACTGGCTTATATTGTGTTTGCAAATTATTGTGCCCCTTTATTCCCTTTCCTTGGCCACAACCCACCCCAACCCTTCCCCTTTGGTAACCACTAGTCACTTCTCAGTGTCTTGGAGTCTACTGCGGTTTTGTTCATTCTGTTTTGCTTTCTTTTTATATTCCACAAATAAGTGAAATCATATAGTCTTTGTCTTTCTCTGCCTGACTTATTTCACTAAGCATAATACCCCCTAGATCCATCTATGTTGTTGCAAATGGCAGGATTTCTTTTCTTTTTATAGCTGAATAATAATCCATTGTGTATATGTACCACATCTTCTTTATCCATTCATCTGTTGATGGACACTTAGGTTGCTTCCACATCTTGGCTATTGCAAATAGTGCAGCAGTAAACATAGAGGTGCATATATCTTTTCAAATCAGGGATTTTGTTTTCTTTGGGTAAATTCATAGAAGTGGAATTACTGGATTAAATGGTATTTCTCTTTTTAGTTTTTTGAAAAATGTCCATACTGCTTTTTCCACAGCGGTTGCACTAAGTTACATTCCCACCAAGGGCTCCCATTTCTCTGCATCCTTGCCAACATTTATTTCTTGTCTTTTGGATAGTGGCCATTCTAACTGGTGTAAGGTGGTGTCTCATTGTGGTTTTGATTTGCATTTTCCTGATGATTAGCAATATGGAGCATCTGTTCTAGTGCCTGCTGGCCATTTTTTATTTCTTCTTTGGAGAAGTGTCTGTTCAGATCCTCTGCCCATTTTTTAATTGGGTTATTTGTTTTTTGGATGTTAAGACATATGAGTTCTTTATATATTTTGGATGTTAACCCCTTATCAGATGAGTTGTTTACAAATATATTCTCCCATACTGTAGGATGTCTTTTTGTTCTACTGATGGTGTCCTTTGCTGTACAGAAGCTTTTTAGTTTGATGTTTTCCTACTTATTCATTTTTGGTTTTGTTTACCTTGCCTGAGATGTGTCCAGGAAAAATTGCTCATACGTATGTTCAAGAGATTTTTGTCAATGTTTTCCTCTAAGAGTTTTTTGGTTTCATGACTTATATTCAGGTCTTTGATCCAATTAGAGTTTACTTTTGTATATCGAGTCAGACAGTAATCCAGTTTCATTCTCTTATGTATATCTGTCCAGTTTTACCAACACAAGTTATTGAAGAGGGCTTTTCCCCATTATATATTAATGGCTCCTTTATTGTATATTAATTGACCTTATATGTGTGGGTCTATATCTCGGCTCTCTATTCTGTTCTATTGATTTATGGGTCCATTCTTGTGCCAGTAGCAAACTATTTTGATGACTGTAGCTTTGTAGTAGAACTTGAAGTCTAAGAGCATTATCCCTGCCTTTTGCTTCTTTTTCTTGCCTTGGTGCTAGGGCTAAGACTTCCATAACAATATTGAATAAAAGTGGCAAGAATTGACTTTCTTTCTTTGTTCTCAGTTTTAGAGGAAAAGCATTTAGTCTTTTACCATCAAGTATGATATTACTTGTAGATTTTTCATAGATGCTCATAATTAGGTTGAAGAAATTCCTATTTTTCTGTTCTCTGATAGTTTTCATCACAAATTGGTGAAATTGTCCAGTGCTTTTTCCTTATCTGTGGAGATGTTATATAGTCTTTCTTTTTTTAGTATGCTAGTATAATAATATGTTTTTTTAAATGTTAAACCAACCTTGGCATTATATTAATTTGGATATTATGTTACTCATTTTTTATATATTTCTGACTCAATTTGGTAAAACATTGTTAAATATTTTTGTATCTATGTAATGGAGAATATTATTTTAATTTTCTTATTTTTTTTTTGTCTGTTTCTGGTACCAGGGTACTGTTGGTCTCATAAAATAGGTTAGGTATATTCACCTATAATGTTGAAATATGTATATAGGGTTGGTGTTATTTCTTTTAAGCTGTTTCAGGAAACCATCTAGAGCCTAGAGAGGAAAACTACAAGATGACCCTTGAACATTTTATTGTGCCAGAAAGCAAAGAAGTGCTCAAGAACTAATGAGAACATGTCAGAAGGACAGAAAAGCTGTCTTGAAGCAACTCCAGTTGGCTAAATTTGAGACAGTTCAAGCACCAAAAAAGAATAATAGCAGTAGTCATTTATTTTGGGAGGAAAATTCATGAGTCCATAGTGATATTAAAAAATGAGAAGGATGAGAGGAAATGAAACGGCATTACCAAAAAATGTCATGTACTCAATGTATAAGGAATGGATTGAATTAGATCACCTTTTAGAGCCACCAGTGTAATAATTGATTCAGGCCAGAATCTTCAGTAGATGCTAACTCTTTTTTGAAAGGCTGTTGGATAGATGCACACTATCTCAATGTTCTCCCTATAGATTACTTATTAATTACAGATGGAAAAAGACATCTTTATGATGGGAAGACCTGGTGGATACTGTGTTAACCAGTCCAGTTTAGCATTACCAGTAATGTCAGACAAACCAATGTATCTGCCTGAAGATGGAATGTACGGTGTCATCTATATATCTTGCCAAAAATGTATAATCTGGATCTAATCATGAGGAAACAATAAAGAAAACCAAGATTGTAGGATATTCCATAAAACACCAGGTTTTGGCTCTTCAAGAATATGACATGAAAGACAAAAGCATTTTGAAAAGACTGTTCAAATTTAATTAGATTAAAGAAACATTACAACCAGTTGAAATGCATGATCTTGATTGGATTTTGGCTGCAAAAAATTATGGACTCTTTTGAGTAGACAACTGAGGAAACTTAAATAGGACTGCATTTTCAAAAATACTATTTTATCAACATAAAATCACTTGTATGTGGTAATAGAATTGTGATTATATTGAAGAATGGCCTTATTCTTAGAGGATACATACTAAAGTATTTACTGGGAAATGTGATATCTGCAGCCTATTTTCAAAGGGTTTGAACAAAAAAAAAAAAAAAAAAAGAAGGAAAAAAGTGAATAGAATGAGCGAAAAGAAGGAGGGAAGAATATGCCAAAACAAATTAACAAAATATCATTCTTTTAATTTTTCTATAGGCTAAAGTTTTCTACAGTAAAAGATTTGGTAGATGTTTCCCTGTTTGAGAGTCAAGGCAACATCCTTTACCATGTGACTGATGTAGTTGGTTCTACAAGGCTGTCTCTCTTTCTTCAACCTCTTACCCCTAGACACAGAGGACCTTGAATCGTAGCTTATTGAAGACAGACCCTCCAGCAGAGGCTCCTCTGTTAGCTCTCCCATCTCTTAACCTCACTTGTGTCTCTTCTCCCACATGTTTCTTTACCTCAGTCTTTAGAAAGAGCATTCCCAAAGCCAGTTCTTCCCCTCTTTTCTTTGTTCTCCAAGGCAGCCACTTTATATAGTCTGGCTTCTGCTCTTCCACTCAGAAACCTCAAAACTTATCAATGGCTTCCAGTAGGCCAAATCAGGTGGCTTATTGTAAAGTCTTTGCCTCCCTTTCCCTCCATCATCTCTATATAAAACAATAGACTCTGACATTGTTGAGCCTTCTCTCTCTTGGCTTCCATAACACACATTTTGCTTTACTATTCTTTTTCAGATACCCCTACTGTCAGTAGCTCCAACAACTGCCCAAAGGAGGTTCTGCCCTGTATTAAACTATAGGCCATTTCTTCCTTGATAATGTTTTAAAGTTAGAGCTTCAGTTTTCAACTCTGAGTGTCTTCAGTTGCATCCTTTTTCCCAAGTTCAAATACTGTCCAGGAACTGCCTGCATCAGTGGTTTCACTTGTGATTCATATCCCATTGTTATCTCAAATCCTGTATGTATGAACTTTAATTAAGCCTTTCCTTTTTTCGAACTCCCCTCAAATCTGATCATCCACCTGACTTCAGTTGACAAGGCATTTAAATCACTGACCTCCAAAGCTCTGGTGTGTATCACTGTAAAACAAAAAATACAAGGCTCAGTCCTAGTCCCAGAGAATGTGATTCAGTATCTGTGGAAGTATGTCCAGAACGTCCATCTTACTGAGAACCCAGGCGAATTGATGCAGGGATCCAGGGACTCCACTGTGAGAACTGCTCTCTTGATCAATTGAGGGTTAGTTATTAACTCGTTCACACTGGAATCCTCCACCTTGAAGAAGCCAGTCTTGTTCAGAGACCCCCCTCTAAGTACTTCAGATTGTTCAGAGACAGCCTGAGCTTGAATTTTGTAGGAAGTCAGATCTGAGCTCTTATCTTAACCCTACCATTTACCTGCTGTTTGACCTTGGCCAAGTTAATAGAAAAATAGAGAAAATAGCACAGAACTCCCAGGGATCAGCAAGGATTGTGGCTCAGCCACGGTCTCCCTCTCCAGCCTTATCTCTACCTCTTCCCCAAACTCCCTAAGCTTCCAACCTCCTAAATGACTGTTATTTTCTGGGAGTACCATAGCTTCTCATGCCTCTAGTGCCTTTGCCCTGTTTTGCATTCTGGTAAGAACGACACCTTTCTGACTTTCACTTATCTTTCCCATGTAACCACTTATTTGGAGGCATCTGCAGACTCATGTGGCTGAATTTGGTGGCGTCAGTGCACCTGGAGCCCCAGTACTTGATTTACTTGTCTCTGTCCCATCTTCGTCTGTGAGCTCCTTCAGGACAGGCAGTGTCCAGCCATAACCCCTATCACAGTGCTTACGTGCAGTAGCTTCCCATTAAAAGAGTTTGTTTTTAAAAAATAAATTACCAGAGTGCCTACAGTGATATTAGTTAATTGTATTTGGAGGCCTAGATTTTTTTTATTGGAATACAGTTCATGCACAGTATTATATTGGTTTCAGATGTACAACATAGTGACTTGATCATTATATACATTACTAAATGCTCACCATGGTAAATGTAGTTACCCACTGCTACCATTCCAAGATATTACGATATTTTTGGTTATGCTTTCTATGCTGTACTTCCATTCCTATGACTATTTATTTTATTTTAGATTGTACCTGTTTATACTTCACCTGTTTCATCCCTTCCCTGTGGTACCAACAGTCTATTGTCAGTATTTATGGGTCTCTTTCTTTTTGTTTTGTTTTTAGATTATCTATATAAGTGAAATGATATGGTATTTGTCTTTATCTGACTTATTTTGCTTATCATAATACCCTCTAGGTTCATCCACATTACCACAAATTTCAAGAGTTCCTCCTTTTTTAGGGCTGAATAATACTCCATTGTGTATGTGTACCACATCTTCTTTATCCATTCATCTGTTGATTGGCATGTTGGTTGCTTCCATATCTTGGCTATTGTTAAATAGTGCAGCAATAAACATAGGGGTGCATATGTCTTTTCAAATTAGCAATTTTGTTTTCTTCAGGTAAATTCCCACAAGTGGCTTTGCTGGGTCATATGGTATTTCTATTTTTAGTTTATTGAGGAACCTCTGTATTGTTTTCTACAGTGGCTGAACCAGTTTACATTCTCACCAACAGTGTAGGAGAGTTCATCCTCACCAACACTTGTTACTTCTTGACTTTTACATAGTAGCCATTCTTGACTGGTATGAAGTGATACCTCACTGTGATTTTGATTTGCATTTTGCTGATGATTAGTGATGTTGAGCATCCTTTCATATGCTTGCTGACCATCTGTATATCTTCATTGGAAAAATGTTTACTCAGGTCCTCTGCCCATTTTTTAATTGGGTTATTTGTTTTTCTGGTGTTGAGTTGCATGAGTTCTTTATATATTTTTCATATCAGCCCCTTTCTGGATATATCATTTGCGAATATATTCTCCCATAAAGTAGGTTGCCTTTTTGTTTCATTGATGTGTCCTTTGCTGTGCAGAAGCTTTTTAGTTTGATGTAGTCCCACTCATTATTTTTTATTTTGTTTCCCATGCCCAGGGAGAAAGGCCCAGAAAAAATTGCTCATGCTTATGTTCATGAGATTGTTGCCTGTGTTTTCTTCTAAGAGTTTTATGGTTTCATGTCTTACATTTAGGTCTTTAATCCATTTATAGTCTACTTTTGTGTGTGGTGTAAGAGAGTGATCTAGTTTCATTCTCTTGCATGTAGCTGTCCAGTTTTCCCAACACCATTTATTGAAGAGACTCTCCTTTCCCCATTGTATATTCTTGCCTCCTTTGTCATATATTAATTGATCAGTTCATTGAGAAATGATATTGGTATTTTCAGGGGGATGGCATTGAATCTGTAAATTGCTTTGGGCAGGTGGAGGCCTAGTTTTGAAATTTTCTTTCTTGCTTGTCAACATGCTTGGCAGCCATGACAACAGCTGAGAAACTTTACAGCATATTTTCAAAACAAAAAACATTTATGTCCTTTTGGGATAGAAGTTTTAACACTTAAACACATTTTTTTTCTAATGTCTAAAGAGGTAACTTGTTTCTTTTTTTAGGCTTAAGTTTGTAATTAATTCACTACACAAGAAGATCATAAAGTAACCTTGCCCCTCCTATCCTGGGAGTTAGTTGGTACCTTCCCATTTATAGTAGGTGGTCAGTGCCAAAGCTGTGAAGCAAACCAGCACACACTGGAAGTAAATTAAGATTTGTGCCTAGCTACTAGAGGCGGAAAAAATATCTATAATGACATTGTTATATTCATGTAATCATATGATAACATGAAAATATATTAATAAATTTAAAAAAATTATTCAAAATTCATAGTAATGCTAAACTTTATATTTAAATAAAACGTTAAGTACTTGGGTGAAATAGGAATTTTGTTTTTTTGTTTTTAGTCAGTTTGAAACCTGCCAAATTGATGTCTTAATTTTTCTTCCCTTTGTAAAAAGTCTCACATATTTTTGAACGTCTTATTTCATTTTTAAATTAATACTGTTGGACAGTTTTTTAAACTTAAAATTTATATCAGTGGTGAGGTATAAGTTATTAAGGTAAGCTATTAAAGATTGATAGTGAATAAAATTATTGAGCCATGAATTTATACAAGTCATATTTAATAGTAAAAAAAATCTAGTTTCACTATTGAAATACTTTTTAAAATTTCTAATTATACTCTCAATTTGACATCATTTATCTGTTTTCATCCCAGTTACTACTGTGCCCAAGAAAAGTTTCCAAACTTTGTCTTTCTTTTTTTTCTTTCACCACTAATGGAATATGACAATTGTTACTTGTAAGAGTTCCTTGAGAAGAAACTTGACATTTTGATTTGCACCCAGAAGCTGATCAAAGTACAGAAGATCAGTAAGTACCACATGAGTTAAAACAAAGGATGAAAATTTTTAAAAGAGCCTTATCTCTATACTTAACAAATTATATGATGGGACATTGTTACTATTTCGCATTTCTACTTAACATAAGCAAAATAAGTTCGTTCTAAGATACTGAAATGTTTGGCTTTTGTTTTGCTTATGGGTGTCCAACTGCTCCAGCACCACTTGTTCGAAAGGCCATCCTCTTTCCCATGAATTGTTTCTGCACCTTTGTCAAGATCAGTTAAGCATGCTTGTATATTCTATGGTCTATCTCTGGGTGCTGGGTTCTATCCCTTTGATCTATGTGTAAATCCCTCTACCAGTGCCACACTGCCTTAAATACTTCAGCTGTATAGTAAGCCTTAATACTGGGTAGATTAACTCCTTCCACTTAATTTGTTATTACTCAAGAGTCTTTTAGCAGTTTTAGGGAATGTGGCTTTCTTTATAAATTTTAGTATAAGCATGTCCATTTCTATAAAATACTTTGCTGAGATATTAATAGGAATTGCATTAAATCTGTCTTAATTTGGGGAGAATTAACAGTTGCCTTATATTGAGTACTCCAATCCATGTGTGTATATTCATTTATTGAGGTCTTTTTTAAATCAGCATTTTGTAATTTTTAGCATACAGATTCTGTACATATTTTGGTAAGTGCATATCTAAATTTTTTTTGGATTGTAAATGGTGTTTTGTTTCCACATATTCATTGTAAGTATATAGAAATGTTACTAATTTTTGTGTGTTGATCTTATATCCTGCTTCCTTGCTGAAATCATTGTCGTTTTGATGTTTTTTGTAGATTCCTTTGGGTTATCTATGTAGAACATCATGTCATCAGCAAATAAGGGCAGTTTTAGTTTTCTTTCCTGATTTGTATGCATTTTATTTACAAAGTTTTTAATCATAGTCCCACGTTAGCCTTCTTATGTCTAGAGAAAGTGCAGTCATGTCCAGTCTCTCATTTCTTATGTTTCTACTGTGGGGCTGACTTTTCTTTACTGACTAGTCTGGCTAGAGGTTTTTCCATTTTATTGTTTTCAAGAAAAAAAACAAAAGGTGTTGATTTCTCTCTCTTCTGCTCTTTCATTGATTTGTACTCTTTATTTTTTCTTTTCTACTATTTTAGCATAATTTGCTCTTCTTTTTCTAATTTCTTACATTGGTCACTTTGGGCATGTGGAATTAAAAACTGTATTAGTAAGATATGCATGGTTAAGTTACCTAATATTTAGAATATGTTATGTATTGTGTATATATATGTAATGTAGATAAATATAACTATACATACACTGTATATCTTAGATGATTTCATATTGGAAATAGACACAAGATAAAATCCTGCATAACAACTGAGTTGGCATATATTTTAGCTGACAGTATTAAGAAGGCTATGTAATACCAGTGTAGTCACAGACACTTCAGCAGTTTTATTATTCTTGTCATGGTTAACTTTTGCCAACAGTAAGGTTGCCAAGCAACTCTGCAACCAGTATTTCCAATTTGGCATTATTAAGTAAGATTTACTAGAGCTTGATACATGGCTTTTTAAAAGAGTGAGTGTGTTTAACATTCAAATTTTATATAAGTCTTGCATGAATCATTTTCTTTTTGTGAACTTTTTATTTGGAATATTTTCAAACTTTCAGAACATTTCTAAGTATCAAAACAATAAAAAACACGTACCTTCACATTCACCTGTTGTTGACAATTTGCCCCATCTACTTTATCATTTGCTGTTCATTCTCCCCATCCACCCACACATAACATGCTCAAAAAAAAAATATCTGTAGGTAAAGGAACTATAAAGTTTAAAGCTCTGCTGGAATACAGATTACATTTTGCCCAGTAGTTGCATAGTATTTAAAATGCCATTAAGGCAACCTTTTGAGAAAAGATGTAGGGAATAGAACACAAAACCATCTCCTATCTCTTTTGTTGTTGAATTTTAAAATATTGAGATATAATTCCCATAAATTCACACTTTTAAAGTATACAGTTGAGTGGTTCAGGGTTTTTTTTTAGAATATTCACAGAATAATTATTACCACAATACGACTTCAAAATATTTTCCATCCCTCCAAAAAGAAACTTTATGTACATTTAGAGTCACACCCCATTTCCTCCAGCTCCTAGCAGCTGGTAATATACTTCTGTTTCTATGGATTTTCCTATTCTGGCCATTACATATAAATGGAATTATAAAATATGTAGCCTTTAGTATCTCGATTCTTTTACTTAACATTATGTTTTCAAGGTTCATCCATGTTGCAGCATGATCAGTACTTCACTGTTATTTGTGACTGAAAAACACTCTTTCGTATGGATTCCCCACTGTGTTGGTTCTATATTTTGGCTGTTATGAATAATACTGCTGTGGTCATCTATGTGTAAGTTTTTGTATTCACATGTTTTCAGTTCTCTTTGTGTGTGTGTGTGTGTGTGTGTGTGTGTGTGTGTGTGTGTGTGTGTGTGTAAAGAATGGAATTGCTGTGTGTATGGTAACTCCATGTTGACCTTTTTGAATAACTGCCAAACTGTTTTCCAAAGTGGCTGCTCTGCTTTTTTACTCCCACAAATAGCTTACAGGTTTCTAGTTTCTCCACATACTCACCAATACTTACTGTCAATCTTTTTGATTATATTGATTATAGCCATCCTAGTGTGTGTGAAATGTTACCTTGTTTTGGTTTGATTTGTATTTCTCTGATGATTGATCTTAAGCATCTTCTCATGTGTTTATTGGCTATTTTGTATCTTTGGAGAAATGTTTATTCTCCATTTTTAAAATTGGGATGTTTGTCTTTTTTTAATAAGTTGTAAGAGTTTTCTCTATAAATCTATGTAAATATCCCTTAATAGATAAATCATTTGCAAAAATCTCCCATTCTGTGTGTTGTCTTTTTACTTTCTTAGTTGTGACAAAGGTTTTAATTCTGATTAAGTCCAATTTACCTGTATTTTGCTTTGATTGCTTAGCTATCCTAGATGAGAAACATTGCCTAACAGTTATGAAGATTTACACCTGTGTTATCTTTGAAGCGTTTCATAGTTTCACCTCTTACACTGAGGCCTTTGATCCATTTTGAGTTAATTTTTGCATATGGTGTGAGGTAAAATTAGCTTCATTTTTTTTTTGCATGCAGATACCAGTTGTCTCAATACCATTTGTTGAAAAGAAGACTAGCCTTGCCTTGTCTGAGTTATCTTGGCACTCGTATGATAAATCAATTGATCACAAATGTGAGGGTTTATTTCTGGACTCTCACTTCTATTTTGTTGATCTATACATTGAGCTTTATTCCTAGTACTACAGTGTCTTAATTAGCATACCTTTAGAGTAAGTTTTAAGTCAGGAAGTATAGGTCCTCCACTGTGTTTCAACACTATTTTGGCTATTATGGTCCCTTGCATTTTTTGAGAATTTTAGAATCAGTTTGTCAATTTGAAAAAAAAGCAAGGTGGAATTCTGATAAGAATTGCATTGAATCTAAGATCAATTTGGGGAGTATTGCAATCTTAACATTTTAAGTATTGTAGACTGTGATGAACATCAGATGTCTTTGTGTCAAGTTAGTCCTTTCATTTCTTTCATTGAAGCCTTATAGTTTAAAGTGTACTGGTCTCACACTTGGTCATGGTGTGTAATCCTCTGTGTATGTTGCTGGATATAGTTTGCTTGTATTTTGTTCAGGACTTGATACCCATATTTGTAAGAGATACTGGTCTGTAGTTTCCTTTCTTGCGATAACTTTATATCTGATTTTGGTGTCAGATAGGCCTCACAGAATAAGTTGGAAAATGGTTCCTTCTCTGTTATATTTTGGAAGAGTTTGTGAAGCACTGGTGTTAATTCTTCTTTAAATGTTTGGTAGAATTTACCAAGGAAGTGGTCTGACCCTAGGCTTTTTTTGTGGAATGATTCTTGATAACCAATTCAATCTTTTGTTACATGTCCATTCAGGTTTTCTATTTATTCTTGAGTTAATTTCAGTAGTTTGTGTCTTTCTAGTTATTTGTCCATTTAATCTAGGCTATTTGTTTGTTGGTATACAGTTGTTCCTAGTTATTTTTTATAATCCCTTTTGCTTCTGTAAGGTTATTAGATCCCTTTCATTTTTCTGTAAGGTCAGTAGTAATGTTCCCCATTTTATTTATGAATTTTTTTCTTGGTCAGATTAGCTAAAGATTTGTCAATTTCATCGATCTTTCAAGATCAAGATTCTGGTTCTTTCAACCAGAATTTTGTTTCATTAACTTCTCTGTTGTTTCTCCGTTCTCAATTTTATTTATTTCCACTCTAAATTCCTTCTTCCTACTTGCTTTGGGTTTAATTTGCTCTTTTTTTTTATAGTTTCTTAAAATGGTAGGTTAGGTTATTTGAGCTCTTCATTTCTTTTTAATACAGGCATGTATAATATAAATTTTCTTCTAAGCTCTACTTTCACTGCATCTCATAGGTTATATGGTATTTTGTGGTTTTGTTTTTATTTCAAAATACTTTCTAATTTCTTATTTGACATGTTGATTATTTAGGATTGTGTTTTTTAATTTCCACTTTTTTTAGTTTTCCAAATTTTCCTCTGCTACTGATTTCTTCTTTTATACTCCACTGTGGTTGGAGAAGACGCTTTGTATGATGTCAATCCCTTTAAAGTTATTGAAACTTATTTTATGGCCTAACATATAGTCTATCTTAGAGCATGTTCCATGTGCACTTGAGACAAATGTATATTCTGTTGCTGGATGTTCTCAGTCTGTTAGTTCTAGTTAGTTCCTAGTATTGTTCAGGTTTCATTATTTCCTTGTTGGTCTTTTGCTTAGTTTTTCTACCCATTTTGAAAATAGGGTATTGAGTTCTTAAAGTATTTTTAATTCCTTATTTTTCCTTTCATTTCTGTCAGTTTTTGCCTCATGTATTGTAGACATTGTGTTTTTTGCACATGGTTTTATTTCTGTCATACTAAAGTAATGTTTTTGCCTGGTAAGTGCTGTGTCTGGGCTTCCTCAGGCACAGCTTTTGTTCATTGAATTTTTTTCTCTCTATGTATGGGACATGTTTTCTCATTTATTTACATTTCTTGCAATTTTGATAAAAACTGAGTAATTCATTTGTACTTTTTATTTGGTTATTTTTCTATATTATTTCTCCTTACTGGTGTTCTTTTTTTGTGAAACATCATTTTCATCTTCCTTTTAGTTCTGTGAACATATTTAATGTAGCTTAAGTTAAAATGTGTGTTTAGTAATTCTGCCATCTGGGTTTTCTCAGCAACACTTTGTTGAATACTTCTCTTCCTTTGTATGGACCATGCATTTGTATGTTTCACAATTTTTTGTTGAAAACTGGACATTTAAAATAACATGTAATCTGGCAACTCTAGAGGTGAGATTTTTCCCCTTCGTGAGGTGTGTTGGTCATGGTGGTGTTTATTTCTTTAGTGACTTTTCTTAACAAATCCTTGAAAGTCTATATTATTTGTTATGCATGGCCACTGAAGTCAGTGTAGTTATTAGCCTGTGGTCAGCTAGTGATTGAACAGAGATTATTTTAAACATCTGGAACCAGCACTTTTCCCAGTTTTTGATGAGAGGCTCTGTGTAAGTGTTGGGTTATACCTTCAACACTAAGTCACGCAGTGGACTTATCCTTCACTTCCTGCTCACTGAGAGCCTCAGGACCAACCAGGTGTGAGAACAGCAGGGCCTTCTCACTCTTTCCTGAGCAACTACACAGCCCCCTGCATGGACATGACCTTCTGGATTGCCAGGAAGCTGTCAAAGCCTATGTGGATGACCTCCCAACTTTCCCTTTTAAGTTTTTGTGTTAACATATTGGGCCTGTCATCCAGCAGCTCAGGCTGCAATCAAGTTTTTAAAAAAATTACCTGTAAGTGTTTTTGACAAATTCTAGGGATAAGGCTTTCACAGTGGGGAGGTTCTGAACCAGATCCAGTAAAGATGACCCTCCACATGGCTTCTTAGAGGGATTCACCAGCCAGGTCAGATACAGACAGTTCTCTGGAAAGGAGACTTCAAGGGAGCTTCAGCCCCATTCTGCCCACTCTGATGACTGTCAGAGTGCTGGTTTTCACCAAGATTTTAGCTGTTGGTTGTACCACAGAGCTGGAGAGAGGGGAGTGGAAACAGAGCAAGCTGAATGCCACAAATCTCTGTTCTTGCAGAGATTCGGCTTTTAAAAAAGGAATTAATGCTCCTTGGATTTCTGCAAACCTATGGTTAATATCTAGATTTCTTAAAAAGTTGATTCAGACACTGCCAATGTGGTTTCTTTTATAGAGAAGAGAATTCTCAGAGGTCCTTAATACTTTGCCACTTTCACTGGCATCATCTCTATTGCTTTTTCCCATCCCTTTTCTTGTACAGTTTTTTAAGCTGTTATTCTCAATTTTTAGTGCCAGAATTAGTCTTCAATTATCTAATTAATATTGGTAGTGGGATGTATATCTTGAAGTTATTTTTCGTAATCTTAATAAATTTTACTAATAATACTAACCCACTTAGGAACTATTCTTACAATCTTACAAAATTTTGCTATAAAATAAACTATTGAGCAGGTAGAAATACAATTGCCAGGATTTATCATTAGCTACTTGGGCAGTTTTTTTAATGCAAGTTCTCCTTGAGATAATTTTAGAATCATACACAGTTGCAAAAAATAATACAGACACATCCCTTTTACCTTTAACCTAGTTTCTCCCAAAGGCAACATCTTGGCAAATAATACTACAATGTCCCAACTAGGATATTGACGTTCTAATAGATGTTTTCATGTTTGCCATTCTGATAATTGTGGTTTTAATTTGCATTTCCATGACAGCTAATGATGTTGACCGTTTTATCATGTACTCATTTGCCATCTGAGTATACTTTTTAGTGAAATGTCTGTTCTCTCTTTTGTCTGTTTCCTAATTGGATTGTTCTTTTCTGTTCAGTTTTGAGATTTCTTTATATATTCTAGGTTATAGCCCTTTATTGAATATGTGTTCACAAATAATTTCCACCTTTTTGTTGTATTTTGCCCTCCTCTTAACAAGGGCACTTGGAGTGTAAAAGTTTTAAATTTTGACATAGTATGGTATATCATTTTTACCTTTACCGGCTTGTGCTTTTGATGTCAATTCTGAGAATGTTTTGCATAACCATGGATCCTGAAAATTTCCTCCTCTATTTTTTTTTTAGGTTTTAAGATTTTACATTTACATCCATGATCCATTTTGAGTTAATTTTCATATAAGGTGAGAGCATTAGGTCAAGGTTGTTTTGTTTTGTTTTTGCCTGCATGCCCAGTGGCTTCTGGACCATTTACTGAATTGCTTTTGCGGTTTTGTCAAAATCAAGTAAGAATATTTGAATCTATTTCTATGTTCTCTATTCTGTCCATGTGATTTACGTGTCTGTCTGTTTACAAATATGCTCTCTTGATTGTTGAGCTATATGCAGTAAGGTGTAATATTTGGTAGAGTGATCTTTCCAACTTGATTCTGATTCTTATCTTTAAAGATTTTGTTAGCATTTTTAGGATTTGTGCCTTTCCATCTGATTTTTAGAGTAGGCTTGTCTATGAAAAACCATCTGACATTCACATAGGATTTATGCTAAATTCATAGGTCAGTTTGGGAAGAATTGACATCTTTCTGAGTCTTCTACTCCATGAACATGGTATGTCTCCCCATTTGTGTCTTTTAAAGATTTCTTTCAGCAGCATTTTGCATATTGAAATATATATATGTTCTGTACATATTATCCTAGATTTACAACCTAAGTGTTTCATTTTATTTATAACAATTGTAAATGACATTGTAGTTTTAATTTTGGTGTCTACATGTTCACTGTTAGTATAGAAATGCAATCGATTATGAGGTTCTGACCTTATATTTTACAACTAAGCTATAAGTTGCTTATTAGATCTAAGAGAGTTTTTGTTTTCTTTTGAGTCCATGACTTTTTATATAGACAATTATGTAATATGCAATTTGGCACAGTGTTACTTTTCTATTGTGTATTTTTTTTCTTGCATTGTTGTAGTGACTGGCACTTCTAGTAGTATGTTGATTAAGAGTGGCAAGAGCCACATCCTTGACATGTTGCCATCTCTTTAACCATTAAGTGAGATATTAACTGGAAGTTGAGGTAGTTCTACTTTTCTCCTGTGTTGTTGAGGTCTTATTTTTCTCATGAATGGTTGTTGGATTTTGTCAGATACTTTTTCTGTTGTAGTTAGTGTGACCAAGTAATTTTTCTTTTTTAGCCTGTTGATAATGGTGAATTACATTGATCAATTTTAAATTTTTGAATGAGTCTTATACAACTTGAATAAATCCCATTTATCACGAGGTGTAATTTTTTAATATATTGCTGTATTCAATTTGTTAATAGTCTGTTGCACTTTTTTGTTTTTTTGGTCCAAGTTAATAAGCTGTAGTTTTTAAAAATACAACCTGTGTGATTTGGTGACATATATGTAACATAAAATTCACCATTCTAACTATTTTAAGGGTATAGTTGAGTAGCATTAATTTCGTTCAGTGTAGTGCCACCATTATGATTAACTATTTCCAAAACTTTTTCATTACCCCAGAGACTCAATAACCATTAAGCAGTAGCTTCCACTCCTCCTTACCTTACCAGGTGGTACCTGGTAACCTCTAATTCACTTCTGTCTCAATTAATTTGCCTAGTCTAGAACTTTTATATATGGAAAACCACAATATTTGTCCTTTTGTATCTGACTTATTTCACTTAGGATAAATGCTCTCAAGGTCCATTCTTGTCATATCATGTATCAAAAATTCATTCCTTTTTATGGCTGAATAATTTTCATGTTTATTTATCACATTTTGTTGTTCCATTCATCTGTTGGTAGACACTTGGATGATTCCTATTATGTTTGGAGATTTGGATACTATTTAAATCTTTTATTTTACAGGCAGTCATCCTGTTTAGCTTTATAATACAGATCCTGCTGTGAATTGTGCTTTCAATGACACCTTCATTTTTAGACCCTTTGAAGTCTTGTTTTGGTCTGCTTGTTTTATGTGGTGCCTCTGGTGCTCCCACTTATTTCTGCTCGTGCTGAGAAGGGAGGAAGCACACTAGGATAAGCTTCAATGTATTAGCGATTTTCTAACTGCTTGTTTATAGTAGTGATAGTTCTCAAACATTCATTGTATAGCAAGTTTATTAATCTTTTTATATAAACTAGATACTTTAGGATCAAATAAAAGGTAATTATGGTATTTTATCATAAGCCTGTGGTCTATAACTGTTTCTCAGACTGTTCTTGTTTTTGAGGACCTTGGCAGTTTTCAGGAGTCAAGGTACTTTTGCAGGAGACCCCTCAGTTGGGATTTGTCTGGTGTTTTTTTCATGGTGAAACTGGAGTTATGTGATTTTGGGAAGAAGACACAGAGGCAGAATGCCACTTTTGTTATATTAAGTGTACGTACTATGAACATAGATATTTCATTGTGGATGCTGACCATGATCATCTGACTGAGGTAATGTTTGTCAGGATTCTTCATTGTAAAGTTATTCTTTTTTTCCCTCTGTTCCATTATTTTCTTCGGAAGGATATCCCTGTGTGCATCCTATACTTAAGGAGTGAGGAGGTATTGTCTACCTTCTAAAAACAAGAGTTTCTACATAAATTATTTAAAATTCTTCTGCCTGGAGAGAACTCTTTCCCCTATTTATTTATTTAATCATTTATTTGTATCAGTATGGACAAATAGATTTTCTTTTTTTTTTTTTTTGCTATCATTAAAGTACAATTACATGAACAGCATTATGGTTACTAGAGTACCCCTATTATCAGGTCCCCACCACATACCCCATTACAGTTACTGTCAATCAGCATAGTAAGATGCTGTAGCATCACTACTTGTCTTCTTTGTGTTATACTGCCTTCCCCGTGCGCTCCCCACCCTACATTATATGGGGTAATCATAATGCCCCTTTTCCCCCCTTATCCCTCCCTTCCTACCCACCCTCCCCAGTCCCTTTCCCTTTGGTAACTGTTAGTCTATTCTTGGGTTCTATGAGTCTGCTGCTGTTTTGTTCCTTCAGTTTTTTTCTTTGTTCTTATACTCCACAGATGAGTGAAATCATTTGATACTTGTCTTTTTCCACCTGGCTTATGTCACTGAGCATAATTCCCTTTAGCTCCATCCATGTTGTTGCAAATGGTAGGATTTGTTTTCTTCTTATGGCTGAATAATATTCCTTTGTGTATATGTACCACATCTTCTTTATCCATTCATCTACTGATGGACACTTAGGTTGCTTCCATTTCTTAGCTATTGTAAATAGTGCTGCGATAAACATAGGGGTGCGTATGTCTTTTTAAAACTGGGCTACTGCATTCTTACAGTAAATTTCTAGGAGTGGAATTCCTGGGTCAAATGGTATTTCTTTTTTTAGTTTTTTGAGGAGCCTCCATATTGCTTTCCACAATGGTTGAACTAGTTTACATTCCCACCAGCAGTGTAGGAGGATTCCCCTTTCTCCACATCCTCACCAACATTTGTTGTTGTTTGTCTTTTGGATGTTGGCCATCATAACTGGTGTGAGGCGATATCTCATTGTGGTTTTAATTTGCATTTCTAATTCTCTGATGATTAGCAATGTGGAGCATCTTTTCATGTGCCTATTCTCCATCTGAATTTCTTTGTTTGGAAAAGTGTCTGTTCAGCTCCTCTGCCCATTTTTTTAATTGGCTTATTTGCTTTTTGTTTGTTGAGGTGTGTGAGCTCTTTATATATTTTGGATGTCAACCCCTTTTGGATATGTCATTTACGAATATATTCTCCCATACTGGCGGATGTGTTTTTGTTCTTCTGATTGTGTCCTTTGCTGTACAGAAGCTTTTTACTTTGATAAAGTCCTATGTGTTCATTTTTGTTCTTGGGTCCCTTGCCTGGGGAAATATGTTCATGAAAAAGTTGCTCATGTTTATGTCCAAGAGATTTTTGTCTACATTTTTTTCTAAGAGTTTTATGGTTTCATGACTTACATTCAAGTCCTTGATCCATTTCGAATTTACTTTTGTGTATGGGGTTAGACCGTGATCCAGTTTCATTCTCTTACATTAGCTGTCCAGTTTTGCCAGCACCATCTGTTCAAGAGACTGTCATTTCCCCATTGTATGTCCATGGCCCCTTTATCGAGTATTAGTTGACCATATATGTTTGGGTTAATGTTTGGAGTCTCTATTCTGTTCCATTGGTCTGTGGCTCTGTTCTTGTGCCAGTACCAAATTGTCTTCATTACTGTGGCTTTGTAGTATAGCCTGAAGTCAGGGAGCATAATTACTCCTGCTTTATTCTTCCTTCTCAGGATTGCTTTGGCTATTCGGGGTCTTTTATGGTTCCATATGAATTTTAGGATTATTTTCTCTAGTTCATTGAAGAAGACTGTTGGTATTTTCTAGGGATTGCATTAAATCTGTAGTTTACTTTAGGCAGGATGGGCATTTTGACAATATTGATTCTTTTTTTCCATGAGCACAGTATGTATTTCCATTTACTCATATCTTCTTTAATTTCTCTCATAAGTGTCTTGTATTTTTCAGAGTATAGGTCTTTCACTTCCTTCATTAGGTTTATTCCTAGGTGTTTTATTTATTTTGATGCAATTGTGAATGGAATTGTTTTCCTCATTTCTTATTCTGCTAGTTCATTATTAGTGTATAGGAATACAACAGATTTCTGTCTATTAATTTTGTATCTGGCAACTTTGCTGAATTTAGATATTAGATCTAGTAGTTTTTGGAAAAGATTGTTTCAGGTTTTTTATGTACAGTATCATGTCATCTGCAAACAGGGACAGTTTGACTTCTTCCTTACCAATCTGGATGCCTTTTATTTCTTTGTGTTGTCTGATTGCCGTGACTAGGACCTCTGGAACTATGTTGTATAAAAGTGGGGAGAGTGGGCATTCTAGTCTTGTTCCTGATCTTAGGTGAAAAGCTTTCAGCTTCTCGCTCTTAAGTATAATGTTCGCTGTGGGTTTGTCATGTACGGCCTTCATTTTATTGATGTCCTTGCCCTCTATACCCATTTTGTTGAGAGGGTTTATCATGAATGGATGTTGAATTTTGTCAAATGCGTTTTCAGCATCTATGGAGATAATCATGTGGTTTTTGTCCTTTTTGTTGATGTGGTGGATGATGTTGATGGATTTTCAAATGTTGTACCATCCTTGCATCCCTGGGATGAATCCCACTTGATCCTGATGGCTGATCTTTTTGCTATATTTTTGAACTCAGTTTGCTAATGTTTTGTTGAGTATTTTTGCATCTGTGTTCACTAGAGATACTGGTTTTTAATTTTCATTTTTTGTGGTGTCTTTGCCTGGTTTTGGTATTAGAGTTATGTTGGCCTCATAGAATGAATTTTGGAGTATTCCCTCCTCTTCTGATTTTTGGAAAACTTTAAGGAGGATGGGTATTAGATCTTCACCAAATGTTTGATAAAATTCAGCAGTAAAACCATCTGGTTCAGAGATTTTGTTCTTATGTAGTTTTTTGATTACCAATTCAATTTCATTGCTCATAATTGGTCTGTTTAGATTTTCTGTTTCTTCCTGGGTCAGCCTTGGAAGTTGTCCATTTCTTCTGGGTTAACCAGTTTGTTACCATATAATTTTTCATAAAATTTCTCATAATTCTTTGTATTTCTTTGGTGTCCATAGTGATTTTTCCTTTCTCATTTCTGATTCTGTTTATGTGTGTAGACTCTCTTTTTTTCTTAGTAAGTCTGGCTAGAGGTTTATCTATTTTGCTTATTTTCTCAAAGAACCAGCTCCTGCTGTCATTGATTCTTTCTATTGTTTTAGTCTTCTCGATTTTATTTATTTCTGCTCAAATCTTTATTATGTCCCTTGTTCTACTGACTTTGGGCCTCATTTGTTCTTCCTTTTCTAGTTTCATTAATTGTGAGTTTAGACTGTTCATTTGGGATTGTTCTTCTTTCCTGAGGTAGGCCTGTATTGCTATATTTACCTCTTAGCACGGCCTTCGCTGTGTCCCATATTTTGTGGTGTTGAATTATTGTTGTCATTTGTCTGCATATATTGCTTGATCTCTGTTTTTATTTGGTCATTGATCCATTGATTATTTAGGAGCATGTTATTAAGCCTCCATGTGTTTGTGGGCTTTTTCATTTTCTTTGTGTAATTTATTTCTAGTTTCATACCTTTGTGATCTGAGAAGCTGGTTGGTACAATTACAATCTTTTTTAATTTTCTGTGGCTCCTTTTGTGGCCTAGTATATGATGTAGTCTTGAAAATGTTCCATGTGCACTTGAGAAGAATGTTTATCCTGTTCCTTTTGGATGAAGTGTTCTGTAGATGTCTATTAGGTCCATCTGTTCTAACATGTTGTTAAGTGCCTCAGTCTATTTATTTCCTGTCTTGTTGATCTGTCGTTTGGAGTGAGTGGTGTGTTGAAGTCTCCTAAAATGAATTCATTGCATTCTATTTCCCCCTTTAATTTTGTCAACATTTGTTTCACATATGTAGGTGATCCCTGTGTTGGGTGCATAGATATTTATAATGGTTATATCCTCTTGTTGGACTGACCCCTTCATCATTATGTAATGTCCTTCTTTATCTCTTGTTTCTTTCTTGTTTTGAATTCTATTTTGTCTGATACAAGTACTGCATCTCCAGCTTTTTTCTCCCTATTAGTTGCATGAAATATCTTTTTCCATCCCTTTACTTTCAGTCTGTGTTTGTCTTTGGGTTTGAAGTGAGTCTCTTGTAGGCAGCATATAGATGGTCTTGTTTTTTCATCCATTCCATGACTCTGTGCCTTTTGATTGGTGCATTCAGACCATTTGCATTTAGGGTGATTATTGATAGGTATGTACTTATTGCCACTTCAGGCTTTAGATTTGTGATTACCAAAGGGTCAGTGGTAATTCCCTTACTATCTAATAGTCTAATTTAACTCACTTTGTATGCTATTACAAACACAACCTAAATGTTCTTTTTTTTCCCTCCTTTTTCTTCCTCCTCCATTCTTTATATGTTAGATATCATATTCTTTATTCTTTGTCTATCCCTTAATTGACTTTGGGGGTAGTTGATTTGATTTTGCATCCACTTAGTACTTAATTGTTCTACTTTGCTGTGGTGTTACTTCCCTTGTGACATCTCTTTAGCCTTAGGAATACTTCCATCTATAGCAGTCCCTCCAAACGCACTGTAGATGTGGTTTGTGGGAGGTAAATTCTCTCAGATTTTGCTTATATGAAAATTGTTTAATCCTTCCTTCAAATTTAAATGATAACCTTGCCAGGTAGAGTATTCTGAATTTGAGGCCCTTCGGCTTCATTGCATTAAATACATCATGCCACTCCCCTCTGGCCTGTAAGGTTTCTGTTGAGAAGTGTGATGATATCCTGATGGGTTTTCCTTTGTATGTGATCTTTTTTCTCTCTCTAGCTGCCTTTAGAAGTCTGTCTTTTTCCTTGATCTTTGCCATTTTAGTTATTATATGTCTTGGTGTTGTCTTCCTTGGGTCCCTTGTGTTGGGAGATCTGTGTACCTCCATGGCCTGAGAGACTATCTCCTTCCCCAGATTGGGGAAGTTTTCAGCAATTACCTCCTACATAACACTTTCTGTCCCTTTTTCTCTCTTCTTCTTCTGGTACCCGTATAATGCCGATATTGTTACATTTGGATTGTTCTCACATTCAATATTCTTTCATTCTTAGAGATCCTTTCTTCTCTCTGTGCCTCAGCTTCTTTGTATTTATTCCTCTTCTCTAATTTCTATTCCACTTACCGTCTCTTCTACTACATCTAATCTGCTTTTAAATTCCTCCATTGTGTGTTTCATTTCAGATATGGAAGTTCTTAATGATTGAATCTGTCTTAAATTTGTCCCTGAGTATTTGAATATTTTTCTGTACCTCCATTAGCATGTTCATGATTTTCATTTTAAATTCTCTTTCAGGAAGATTGGTGAGTTCAGTTTCATTTGGCCCTTTTTCTGTGGCTTGTGATATTTTGGTCTGAACCAGGTTCTTTTGACGTTTCATAATTGTATGTGGTGCCCCTAGTGCTCAGAAGCTCTAGCCTCTGGGGCTGCTCAGCCCTTAGAGTGAGGTTGGGGGTTGTAGGGGAGTTGGGCTGGTGCCTGGCGGGTGGGGGGAGGAATGAGCTGTTTCCTGCTTCCCAGCTGCAGTGCCTGTGTGCAGTATCAGGGCCAGTGGGTTGGGCACACAGGTGTAAGCCTCTGTTATTGGCATCTCTAGGTGTTTTACGCGGGGCCTGCCTCCTGTGTAATGGCCTGACACCAGCACAGTGACTGCTGGTTTGTGATCTGGTGCCGGCAGGCCATGTGGAAGGTGCAGCAGGCTGCATATCAGAGTGAGGGGCTTCAGAGCTGAGTAGGCAGCCATGGGGATGGAGCACCTGAAGCTCCTCAAAGTTCCCAACCTGCTGGGCTGAGTGTACCCAGACAACCTTGTTCACCTATCCCTTCTCCCGCGTCGCAAGCTCCTTACAATGCCCATCCCTTCAGCAGCCCTGTAACTCCAAGGAAGCCCTTCAGACCACCTGCCTTTCCTTTATCCCAGAGTGGCCAGGTATGCATCCTGGTCCTCCACAAACAGCCGGAATCTCAGTCTCTCAGTCACTTCACCTGTCCGAGCTGCCAATCCTACAGAGCACCACACAATGTAGGTTTGTGCTCCAAAGCAGACCCCCAGGGCTGCGTGTTCAGCAGACTTAGGCTTCCACCCCCCTCCCCACTCCATTTCTCTTCCTCCCACTTGTGAACTGAGGTGGGGGAAGGGCTTGCATCTTGCTGGATTAAGGCTTTCATACAGTACTCTGTTTGGTAAGGTCTGCTCTGTTCATGAGGTTTTTATGTCTGATGCAGCCTTCTTTTCTGTTGCTGTTTTAGGGCTCATTGTATTAACTGTATTTTCACACTATATGTGGTTCTGGGAGGAATTTTCTGTCTCACCTCTCATACCACCATCTTGAATCTTCTGGACTCATAGATATATATTTTATACTTCTGGTTATAATTCTGTACCACTATATTTTATTTCTCAAATTCCAGCTTTTGCCCTTTAGGAGCTCTTTCTGTTAACTCTTATGTCCCTCTAACATATTCTCATCAATGCAGAGTTTTGTTTTGTTTTTCACTTTCTTGCTTTCTCACACCACAAGATGCTCCACTTTCATCTTGTATATTTCCTGCCCCAGTCCTAGAATTAGCCATCTACATAAAGCCCTGGTTCCCTCTTTGGAGAATGGCATCAGAACCTGAGATCTGGATTGTAAGTGTGCTCTTTGTTACCGGGGTCTCTTTGCTTCCCGGCCCTCTCAACTGAAAAGAGCAAGAAAATATGTATGTGTGTACTAGCTCCTGCATATACTCATATTTATTATAATTCTTTATGCAGTTGTCTATATCTATATTAAGCTATACATGAGTTCATACGGATGTCACCAACTCTAATCCATTCCCACATGGATTAAGACTAGCTTCCTTCCCTTGTTTTGATGTAAACTCATTCCAACAGTGAGAAATCTGACTCCCACCTTCCACCATCCATGTATTTAATTGTTCTGTTCTAGTATACATGTAGAGCAGTATCAGAATTGTTAACCAAAACCCCTGTGGTAAGTAACATTATCAACTAGAGTACAGTGCTTATGTATAGTTTCCTTTGCCTTTCAGTCTTACAGATTCCACTTATTCCCAAATTACTTTGGTGAGAACCATTCCCCACTCCACGCCCCTTCAGTATGAAATTACCTCATTTCATGTATTTGAAATATAATTTGTTTTGTCATATTCTGCATTCCATCCTGATCTCCTGTTTTTTTGAATTACATACATTAGGTTCACTCTTTGTGCTGTAAAGATCTATTTTGACAAATGCATAGTGTCATGTGCCCACTATTACTGTAGCATACAGAATAGTTTCACTGCTTTGAAAGGTTTCCTGTGCTTCACTTATTTGAGCCTTCCTTTCTCTCCACAAGCCCCTAGCAATCATTCATCTTTTTACCTTCTCTGTAGTACAGCCTTTTCCAGAATATCGTATACTTGGAATCATACAATATGTAGCCTTTTATTTTGCTTTTAATCACTGAATAATATTCCATTGTATAAATGTACTGAAGTTTGTCTACTCACCTGTTGAAGTATATCATCTAGATTGTGTCCAGTTTTGTGTGATTATGAATAAAGCTGTTATAAAGAACTGCTTGTAGATTTTTCTGTAGATGTTAAGTTTTCAAATCTGTTGGATAAATACCTAAGAGCACAATTGCCAAATTACAGTAGAAATGTGTCAGCTTTTAAAATACCTTGTCTTCACATTGTACTCCATTTCTTGGAAAAAAATAATCTTTTGCCATTTTCTTTGCCTATTCCCCCACCAAGTCTCTCTTGACTATGGATACCAGGTCCTGCATCACTACAAAACAGCAGATGATACAGAATTTTAGCTTATTTTTTGGGGGGGAATGTAATCCTCCAGTGATCCTTTCTGTGTGCTTATGATGTTTTCAGTTAATCTAGCAGTAAAAATAATCAGCTGCTTCTAGTCAATTTTGATTATATTATGCTTTCTGGGAGTATAGCAGGAATAGATAGATATTTTGCAAGTGGCTTACCAGCCTGTAGGTTACTGAAGGTATTTTCTAATTGGGTTGTATTGTTTTATTTTAAAGCATTTCATAATTATTAAATGAAGTTTTAGTCATGTTTTCCTCTTTAACCATCATCATCAAGCAGTGTATTTATAAAGTATTAAATTGTACTAATTAACTTTGAGGTAAAAGATTTTATTTAAATCAAATTTGTGTTCATGTTAAGTGATCGTATGTTTGTTTCCTTCACAGCATTTATTCAGTCGGAGAGTATAATAGAAGTACTGCGTTTTGATGATGGAGGGTTACTACAGGTAATTTTATTTTACATTGAAGAATTATCTCAGTGTCAAGCCTTGAATAATACCTAATTATTATTTACCCTTAAAAATGTAACTGGTTTTTATGAAGTATATTTTATGAGCTTGATATGCAGGCAAGTCATTAGAGTCATGACTCATAACAAAAACTTCCTTAGCTAGAAGAATTATCTTTTCAATTATGTCTGTTGGGAGATTAAGTGGGGAGAGTCAGGTCAGGAGCAGTGGGACAGGTGACGAGTGCTATGTGTATGGAGCCAGTGAGTGAAATGCTGAATTTGGATGTTGGATCTCAAAATATTTATCTGGAAGAGAACTTCTCTAGAGAATATAAGTTCTATAGGTTTACTCTACGTATTCAGTTATGCTATAAGTATATAATTTGTATACATAAATCTATATGTAATATATATATGTATATACAAATGTTACTGTAAGATTTACTGTTTATTGTAAGTTTTATAGATTTGTCATCTTTCACTTGCTATCCTAAGCTGCATCCTTAAATATACATAAAATTAGTATAATCTGATAAAATTCTGTCCTTCCTTTCAAACTTAGCTCAGATATCCCGTGAAGCCTATTTTAGTCTTCCTAGCTAAAAAATCAGTTCTGAAATTTCAGGCAGAAACAGTAAAAGCCATCTTAACTAACCCTCTGATTTTATGGCTGAGGTGTTTTCTCCTTTCTTCCAAACTTTTATCATATTCCATGCCCATCTCCTAACTGACCACCTTTGTAATGATAACATTCCTTTTCAAGTACTGTATTATTTGGTAATGTGATTGATTGTTTTAAAATTCATTTTATATTTAAGGGATAGCAAGGTTTAGATTAAGCAAGTTGTCCAAGACCGATGACTTTGTGGTAGTGGGACTGTGTTAGATTCTGGTCTTCTCACTCCAGGTGTGATTGTTAGTCTGTTTCATGACGATGCCTAAGATGTATTTGTTTACTTATTTATAACTAAATAACATGACTTAAAGAGTTCTAAAAAATTATTTCCTGTAACTTATTCAAAAAAGACAGGAAACTAAAAATTAAAGTTAGATTAAGGCAATAGAGAAATAATTCTGCTATAGACCTTAAATAAGATTTCTGTTGGCATTTTATAATAGACTTAGATTTCTTGCAGTAATCCAAACAGAGAGCAAGAAAAAGTGATGGGTTTTAAGGTTCTTTTTCACTGAAAATAAAGCAAATAAGTGTGGCAACTTTTTTCCTGCTTCTAAATTTTAAAATAAACCTATCATTCATACTGTTGCCTAAGAGAATTTGAGAAACACAGCAGGCACTGGCTGCCTGGTATTTGCAAAAAGTCTTTGTATGAGTTTGTGTTTTCCAACTGCATAAAAACTGAAGATATTTTATGACATCTAATTTTGTAAAGTCACCTTACTAGAAAATTACCTTAATATCTTTTTCCTAGTTCTTTAATCTCTTGCAAGGGAGAATTTGGAGAACCTATAGGAATGACTTTTAAGTTAATCGTCTTTTAGATGGTTTGTAGAGTCTGGCGAGCAGGCAAATCAGGTCTCAGTTTTTGAGAAATTGTAATTATTCTTTATTGATTTAGGAAGAGCCCATGTCCTTTAGGCACTAGACATCTAGGTTGCAAATTGATAATCCATTTTGAGAATTCTGGGAGCTTGATTTATATTTTTGCCTGGGGAGGCAGTCAGTCCATGTCTAAATGGACTTGGCTGAGGAATAGTTTGTGGACTGGAATGTGGTGCACGTACATACACTCTTTGGGCCTGCTGAAATGCTTGGCCGAGAGCTTGGCCAATACCTTGGAGTTTGTAAGATAAATTCTAGCCAAAATAAGCAGGCGAAGAGAGATAACAAAGGGCCAGGTAGTTTATTTGAATGCAAATTCCCGGGTGATGTTCCGCTTTCTGGCTGTCACAGGCCAGGGAAGTCACACCTGGTCAGGGAGGTGGGAGCTTATAAGGGATTAGGAGGGGGAGGAGTGGGCAAGCTATCCTAGGGGGCATGGAGAGGTATGATTGGCTAAAGGTGCCATAATAGACAACTAGAAACTTTTTTCCTTCCAAGAGGGAGGAGGCTGACATCCGGGTCTTAGTTGGCACATCAGAAGGGTGGAATTCAGGAAGAGCTGTCCTCTTTCCATATGAGGCACGGACCTTGGGGTCTGATCTGTTCTCCCCCTATGGCATCTCTCTGTTCTGTTTGCATGTCCTTGTTTTTCCTTCCTCCAGCCTAACAGAGTTCTATGGCAAAAGTTTTTGGACTGGAAAAATATCGGGGACAGGTGGTGCCAATTGGTTATCTAAGCCACAGTAAAACCTCACTAAGACTCCTGCAGAATTCTAGTGTTGAGATGCTATATATAGTCTATTATAAATCCTCAAGTAGCAGAATATAAGACCCTTTTGAATATATATGCATAAATCATTTATTTTAATGTTGAAGAATGTTTCCTTAGAACAATTTTGATTCCAACATGTCATTATTTTTTATGATAACTTGCCAATAGGTTCAACTATTTCTTAAAACAACTCCAGATTTCTTATGATTAGAACAGAAATATGGACATACAGCATTTCTGTGGCAGAATATGTATCAGGTTTCTCCAGATTTAATCTAAATCAGGGAGTCAAAGCAACAGCCTTGTTTTACATTATTTAAAAGGAGAATTTTTCCTGAGAGCATTTCTTCCCAGATCCTGGGATTTATATTACATTCATGTGGTTTGGCTTATTATAACTTTTTAGTCCTGAAAATTAATTGATAAGTCAATAAAAATGACCAAAACTCAAAAAATTTGCTAGTAAGATTTGATTTGCTCTCTTTGGTTTTTAAAGATAAGGAAAGTGAGGCTCATGGAAGTTAAATGATTTGCTCAGTGTTCAGTCGCTGAAGCAGGAATCCAACACCCAGTAAGTAGCCAGCCTGCCTGGTTTCCGAGCTCTTTCCACAGCACAACGCATGTGCAGTTCTCTCTGGTGCATTCCAGGGCTATCACTATTTAATATACAACTAGAAATCACAGTAATTCTCTGAGCCTGCATTTTCTGTAGTTGGTACTTTGACCATTGTCATTCCTGCTTGGCAAAAAAAGCTTCTACAAATTGGCATATAAATATAGAAAGTTGAAGTAATTCCTGAGGTGAACACAGATACTGAGGATTCTGCATCCCAACTGAAGAAAATGCATTAAGACTCATCAAAATTGGAAGCCCAGGTCAAGTATCGCTAACTATCATTTCAGGCCTAACTGATCAGATTGGTTGGCTTTTCCTAACCTATGCTTTTGATAGATTATAGGCTTGAATAACAAAAAGATACATTATAAGCATTAATCTTTTTCTAAATCAAAGTTTCTTATAAACAAATAAAGATAAAAGTCCAAGGAAAAGGCTAGCTCTGCATTTTTTCCACTCTTCTACCAGAATTTAAAAATATTCAGTTGATGTCTCTTAAGTCCCTCTTAACCTGTCTCCCCATTACATTTATTGTTGCTGTTGTTGAAAACTGGGTCCTGGAAGAGAAAAAGACAGAGATTATTTGACAAAATAATGGCTGAAAATATCACAAATTTAATGAGACATGAATATAAGCATCCAGGGGCTCAGTGACCTCCAAGATGAACTGACACATGTCATAATCAAACTTCAAAGAGATAATTTGAAAACAGTAAGAGCAATAAGAACACTGACAGATTTCTCATCACAAACTTTGGAGATCAGTAGGCAGTGGGGCAATATATTTAAAGTGCTAAGAGAAAAATAAAAACCCAAACCATCAACCAAGAATCCTGTCACCTGCTAAAACTGTTCTTCAAATGTTAGATAAAAATAAAGAAACTCCCAGATAACAAAAGCTGAGGAAATTCATTGCTGTTAGACCTACCTTGCAAGAAATGCTACAGGGAGTCCTGAAGATTAAACTAGACAAAAACTCAAGGCCATATGATGAAACAAACAATACAGTAAAAGAAAATATATGGGCAGTTATAAAAATTGTATTATTATAATAATGGTTTAAAACTCCACCTTTTGTTTTCTACATGATTTAAGAGTCTAAGACGTTTTTTAAAAAGCAGCTAGTAGTCTGAAAGCTAGGATTATTGTAACATTGGTTTGTAACCTCACATTTTGTTTTATATATAATTTAAAGACAAGTATATTTAAAAGAATTGTCAGTTTCTTTTTTTTGAACACACAGTATATAAAGATTAAATTTTGTGAAAACAACCACCAAAATGTATAGAGATCAGGATGTAAAGGAGTGGAGTTTGTGTATGTTATTGAGGTTAATATGATATAAATTCCAATTAGAGTGTTATAGCTTTAAGATGTTAAATTAATCTCCATGGTAACCACAAAAAAATTATAGAAAATAAACAAAAGGAATTTAAACATTTCACTACCAAAAAGCAAACTAAACCTAAAAGATGACAGTAATGCAGGAAATGAGGGACAAAAAGGTATAAGCTTTATGAAACGCTGTAGAAAACAAATAGTAAAATGATACAAGGATACTATTGAAGCCAAGTTGTTATTCAAACTAGTTTGTTAAAAATTTTGAAGATACAAATTATAATCTCCAGGGCAGCCACTAAGAAAATAACCAAAAAATATTTATAGAGTAAAGGAAATGAGGAGGGATTCAAAATCAGTAATAATACCAAGTCAATTAAACATGAAAGAAGGCAGTAATGGAGGAGCTGAGAAACAAAAATGTTCTAAGATATGCAGAAAACAAGTAGAAAATGGCAGAAATTCTTCCTATCAGTAATTAGTTTAAATATAAATAGATTAAACTCTCCAGTCAAAAGAGATTGGCAGAATAGATGAAAACACATGGTCCAACTATATGCTATCTACAGGAGAATCACTTTAGATCCAAGGACAAAAATAAATTGGAAGTAAAAAGTTGGTAATATGGTCTGAATTTTTATGTTCCCTCAGAAGTAATATATTGAAAACCTAATACAAGGTGATTGTATTAGAAGACATGGGGCCTTACGGAGGTGATTAAGTTGTGAGTCAAGGAGCCCTCATAAATTACATCAGTACCTTTGCAAAAGAGCCCCCAGAGAAATCCCTTGGTGCTCCTACCGTGTGAGGGTATATGGAAAGAAGTCTGCAGCCCAGAAGGGAGCCCTCATGCAACCATGTTGCCACCCTTATCTCAGACTTCTAGACTCCAGAACTGTGAGAAATAAATTTCAGTTTTTTATAAGCTGTCCACTTTATGGTATTTTTGTTCTGGCAGTCTGAACAGATTGTGACCATGGAAAAAGATATTGCATGCAAATATTAACCAAAAGAGAGCATATTAATAGAAGGCTCAGTGTAACAAGAAGATACAACAGTTGTAAAGACTTATGCACTAATGATAGACCATCAAAATATATGAAGCAAAAAACAACAGAAGTTGAAGAGAGAAACAGTTATGTAATAATAGTTGGAGGCTAAGTGTGCCTCTCTCAATAGCCAGAGAAGAAGATAAGTAAGGAAATGGAAGACTTAGCACAATGAACCATCTAGAGCTAATGGACCTATAGAGAGCATTCTGTCCAACAGCAGCATACACATTCTTTGCAAGTACACAGGGAACACATTTCAGGATAGATCATATGTTGGGTCACAAATCAAGTGTCAATTTTTATAAGATAGAGAGCATACAGAGTATCTTCTCCAATCATAACGGGATGAAATTAGAAATCAGTAACAGAGGAAAACTGGAAATTGCACAAGGGAAATTAGAAAATATTTGCAGATGAATAAAAACAAAAATACAACATACTAAAACTATGGGACATGCCAAAAGTAGTGGTAAGAAGGAACTTTATAGCTGTGCTTATATTAGAAAAAAGATTTCATACCAATAACCTAACTTTACAACATAAGCAGCTAGAAAAACAAGAACAATCTAAACCCAAAGCTAGCACAAAGAAGGAAGTAATAAATTAGAACAGAGATAAATTGAGGATAGGAAAATAGAGGAAATCAACGATACCAAAAGTTGGTTCTTTAAAATGATCAACAAAATAGACAAACCTTTACCTGCATAGACTAAGAAAGAAAAATGACTAAATTCAGAAATGAAAGTGGGACATTACTGTTGATTCTACAGAATAGAAAAGATTATAAAAGAGTATTATGATTGTATACCAACAAGTTGGATAACCTCCATTAAATGAAGAAATTCCAAGAAACACAAAACCTGCCAAGATTAAATCGTAAAGAAATAGAAAATCTGAATAGACATGTAACTAGTAAGGAGAGTCAATCAGTAATCAAGAATCTCCCAACAAAGAAAACCCTGCACCTGATAGCTTGTTTGGTGAATTCTATCAATCTTTGAAGAAGTATTGGTCCTTCTCAAACTTTTCCAAAGGAGTGAGGTAAGGTGGAAACACTTACTAACTCATTCTAAGTCACCAGTATCACTTTAATACCAACATCAAAGACACTGCAAGAAAGGAAAACTCAGACCAATATATCTTATGAACATTGATGCAGAAATCCTCAACAAAATACTAGCAAACTGAATTCATCAGCATATTAATAAGACTATTCGCCCCTCCAAGGCATGGAAGAACCCAGGTGTCCATCAAGGGATACATGGATGTATGGAGAAAGCACTAATCTAATTCGTTGGGAAACCCCACTCACCTCCAATTATCCACATTCTTGTGTGGATATAGAGGCAATTTGGATATATGCTACAATATGGATGAACCTTGAGGGCATACACTAGGTGAAAATGTCAGTCATGAAAAGATAAATAGTGTGTGATTCCATTTATATGAGGTACTTAGAGTAGTCAGTCATAAACAAAGTAGAATGGTGGTTGCCAGAGGCTGAAAGGAGGAAGGAATGGGGAGTTAGTGTTTTATTGCTGATTGAGTTTCACCTTTCCAAGATGAAAGAAGTTCTAAAGATGGATGGTGGAGGTGGTTGCACAACCTTGTGAATGTGCTTAAAATAGTGAAAATGGTAAGTTTTACATGATGTGTATTTTACCACAATAGTGAAAGGAAAAAAACAAAAACAAAAAAACAGTGGCAGGCTAGATATGGCTCAGGGACTGTAGATTACCAACCTCTGTTCTAAATTTTATTTTATTTTTTAATGTTCTCCGAAAGGAAGAAGGTGCTGTGATTGTGACATACAGAATTGTAAAAGTACTTACTCATATTTAAAAAAAATTACAGAAGGAGTATATGCTTGTAGAAAGTGTGGAAAACTTGGAAGAATAATAAGTATAAGTAATATTTACTGGCTATTACCAAGTGCCAGGCACTCTTTTAAATTCTTAAATACATGTGATAGTGTTTTATGATCATTTTACAGGGGAGCATAGTAAAGTATAAAGAGTTTAAATAACTTAACAAAATAAGTGATGAGTAAATAGTAAACCTAGAATTCAAAACCAAGCTGTTTGATTCTAAAGCCTAAGTTCTTAACCACTGTGCTCTAGAGTGGGAGTTAGGGGTTATCTTTGTATCCTAATACCTAAGTGTAGTACAAGTTAATACTTCAGTTTATTTCCTTTCAGTGTTTTTTCTCTGCAAACATAGCTTTGTTTTCTCATTCTATATAGTTTGTTTTATAATAACAACTAATTTTATACCCAAAGCGAGCCATTTCGCCTCATGTCAACTTGATTCTTTATGGCTGCAGTTGGGGAAATGGGCAGGAAACCTGAAGGCCCTCACCAGAGGTCTATGCAGCTCTTGGCAGTTGACAGAGTGCTTCCTCGTGTGTTTCCCAAGGCAGCTTGGCTAGTGAGGGCAGAGTTATTATTTGAACATAAGTTCTTTGGCCTTGTTTTTGTTTTTTACTCCAAATTTGGAGTCTTCTCAGAAGGATCTGTTCTCCATCTCTTCCCCATTTTGACCCTCTACTCCCTTCTCATTACTATTTTCTACCCTCTGTTTTAAAAGTAAATGGTACAAGGAAGGCTGAGTAGCTGGTTCAGAAATAGCCTTAAAAACTAGGAACAAAAGATTCAGGAACCAAGATGGCGGCATGAGTAGAGCAGCGGAAATCTCCTCCCAAAACCATATATATTTTTGAAAATACAACAAATACAACTCTTCCTAAAAGAGAGACCAGAAGACACAGGACAACAGCCAGACTACATTTACACCTGCAAGAACCCAACACATTGTGAAGGGGGTAAGATACAAGCCCCAGCCTGGCGGGACCCGAGCGCCCCTCGCCCCAGCTCCTGGCGGGAGGAAAGGAGTCAGAGCTGGGAGCCCAGGACTGCTAAACACCCAGCCCCAGCCATCCGCACCAGAGTGCAGACACAGGGTGTGTGTGGGGTGCTGGAAACTAGGGAAACAGGACAGTAAGACCTGTGAGCGGGTCCCTGCAGCCGGCACCCCGGGGACAAAGAAAAGCGAGTGCTTTTTGAAAGTCTTAAAGGGACAGGGACCCCACAGCTGGATGGAAGCTTCCCAGGACACTTAGCCCAGCAACTGTGAATCCCAGGGAACTCCAAGCACCCTAACCCCCTGGGCGGCAGTGCAGCTCAGAGGCTCCTCACGGCGATAAACAGCCTCCCACCTGTTCTCCCTCCGACATGGCTCCGCCATATTGGAGAAGCAGCCTGAGGCCAGCCATGCCCATAGCAACTGTGGAGCTAAACTCCACAGGGGCCAGGCAAGAATTAGAAACTCCACCTGCACGCAGCTACCCAGCACAAGCCGCTAGAGGTCGCTGTTTTCCCAGGAGAGGAAGGCCACAAATGAGCAAGAAGGGACTTTCTCTTAGCCAGCACACACGCCAGCTCCCCACAAATAGCTCTATCACCATGAAAAGCAGAAGAATTTGATCACAGAGGCAAACCCTGAAAAGGAGATAGACTTAACCAATCTACCTGAAAAAAAATTAAAAATAAAGCTCATAACCATGCTGAAAGAGCTGCAGAGAAATATGCAAAAGCTAAGGGATGATGTCTGGAATGAGGTTACAGAAATGAAACAATCTCTGGAAGGATTTATAAGCAGAATGGATAAGATACAAGAGGCCATTGATGGAATAGAAACCATAGAACAGGAATGCATAGAAGCTGACGCAGAGAGAGATAAAAGGATCTCCAGGAATGAATCAATATTAAGAGAACTGTGTGACCAATCCAAAAGGAACAATATCTGCATTATAGGGGTACCAGAAGAAGAAGAGAGAGAAAAAGGGATAGAAAGTGTATTTGAAGAAATAATAGCTGAAAACTTCCCCAAACCGGGGAAAGAAATAATCGATCAGACCATGGAAGTGCACAGAACCCCCAACAGAAGGAACCCACGGAGGACAACACCAAGACACATAATAATTAAAATGACAAAGATCAAGGACAAGGACAGAGTATTAAAGGCAGCTAGAGAGAGGAAAAGATCACCTGTAAAGGAAAACCCATCAGGCTATCATCAGACTTCTCAACAGAAACATTACAGGCCAGAAGAGAATGGCATGATAGATTTAATGCAATGAAACAGAAGGGCCTTGAAACAAGAATACTATATCCAGCACAATTATCATTTAAATTTGAAGGAGGGATTAAACAATTCCCAGACAAGCAAAAGTTGAGGGAATTTGCCTTCCACAAACCACCTCTACAGGGTATTTTAGAGGGACTGCTCTAGATGGGAGCACTCCTAAGGCTAAATAGATGTAACTAGAGAAAATAAAATCACAGCAAAGAAAGCAGACCAACCAAATACTAACTAAAGACAAAAAATAAAATCAGCTACCCACAAAAAGCAGCTAAAGGAAACACAAAAGAGCACAGAATAAAACAACCAACATATAAAGAACAGAGGAGAAAGAATAAGAAGGGAGAAAAATAAAGAATCATCAGACAGTGTTTAAAATAGCTCTGTAAGTGAGTTAAGTCAGACAGTAAGATACTAAAGAAGATCACCTTGAACCTTTGGTAACCACGAATCTAAAGCCTGCAATGGCAATAAGTGCATATCTTTCAATAATCACCCTAAATGTAAATGGACTGAATGCACAAATCAAAAGACACAGAGTAATAGAATAGATAAAAAAGCAAGACCCATCTCTATGCTGCTTACAAGAGACTCACCTTAAACCCAGACATGCACAGACTAAAAGCCAAGGGATGGAAAAAGATATATCATGCAAACAACAGGGAGAAAAAAGCAGTTGTTGCAGTAGTATCAGACAAAAATAGATCTCAAAACAAAGAAAGTAACAAGAGACAAAGAAGGACATTACATAATGATAAAGGGCTCAGTCCAACAAGAGGATATAACCATTTTATATATATATATGCACCCAACATAGGAGCACCAACATATGTGAAACAAATACTAACAGAACTAAAGGAGGAAAGAGAATGCAATGCATTCATGTTAGGAGTCTTCAACACGCCACTCACTCCAAAGGATAGATCCACCGGACAGAAAATAAGGACACAGAGGCACTGAACAACACACTAGAACAGATGGACCTAATAGACATCTATAAAACTCTACATCCAAAAGCCACTATTTACAATAGCCAAGAAATGGAAGCAACCTAAATGTCCATCAGTAGATGATTGGATAAAGAAGATGTGGTACATATACACAATGGAATATTATTCAGCCATAAGAAAAAAACAAATCCTACCATTTACAACAACATGGATGGAGCTAGAGGGTATAAATAAGCCAGGTGGAGAAAGACAAACACCAAATGATTTCACTCCTATGTGGAGTATAGGAACAAAGAAAGACTGAAGGAGCAAAACAGCAGCAGAATCACAGAACCTAAGAATGGACTAACAGTTACCAAAGGGAAAGGGACTGGGGAGAATGGGAGGGAAGGGAGGAATAAGGGTGAGGAAAAAGAAAGGGGGTATTATGATTAGCATGTATAAGGGGGGGCATGGGGAGGGCTGTGCAACACAGAGAAGACAAGTAGTGATTCTATAGCATCTTACTACACTGATGGACAGTACTACAATGGGGTTTGTGGGGGGGACTTGGTGAAGAGGGGACCCTAGTAAACACAGTGTTCTTCATGTAATTGTAGATTAATGACAACAAAATAAAAGAAAAAAAGTAAAAAACTAGGAACAAAGAACACCAAAAGATATCAAAATAGAACAAAAATATACAGACAACCCTCACACTTTATATGAAAATTAAATTAAAATCAATGATGGCTATTAAGTATAAAATACAAAATGGTAGCTCTTAGGAAAAATACATGAGAAAAAAGCTTCAGGTTATAAAGCAAGGCGGGGTTCTTGACACCAAAAACTTGATACCGGAAGTACAATCTATAAGGGGAGTACTGATGAATTAAAAACTCACTATACAAGAGACCATGTGGAGAATATAGAAAGTCAAAAAATACAAACTAGGAGAAAAATGTCACAAGCCAGATATCTGACAAAGGACCTAGTTTTTAGAATATATAAAACTCTCTCAAAACTCACTAACAATAGTAAGAAACAATACACTTCGATTGTGACAAAAGACATGGACATTTTAGTGAAAAGGTTTTACAGATGGCAAAAAAGGATATTGAAAGCAAATGACATTGAAAGCTGTTAAACCACATTATCCATCAAGAAAATGTAAAATAAAACCATACACACCAAAATAATGGCAACAGTAAATGCTGATAAGCATGTGGAGAAACTGGATCACTCTTACATTGCTAGTGGGTCTGTAGATGTAGTACAGCCACTCTGGAAAAAGTTTGGCAGTTTTTATAACACTATAACATATATCATATGACCCAGCAATTGTATTCTTGTACATTCTCCCAGAGAAATGGAAATTTATGTTCACACTAAAATCTATTCATAGCTGCTTTATTTGCAATAAGCACAAGCTGGAAACAGCCCAGATGTCCTTCAGTGGATGAATCAAACAAATTGTGTTACATCAATACCATGGAGTACTACTTAGCAAAAAAAAACGGAGCACACTATTGACACACACAACAGTTTGAATGAATTGACAGAGAATTACACTGAGTGAACATCCCAAAAGGTTATATATGTATAAGTCCATCTATATGACAATTTTGAAATGAGAAAATTTTAGGTATGAATAAGAGTGGTTGGTGGTTGCCAGGGTTTGGGGGAAGGGAGGCAGAAGGTAAATAAGGTTATAGAAGGACAGAATACAGGATCCTTGGGATGACAAAACTGTTGTGTATCTTGACTGAGGTGGTGGATATATGAACCTACACAAATGAGCATATTGTGTAGAACTAAACACATGTACAAATGAGTACAAATAAAACTAAGTGAATCTGACTGAACAAGATCAGTGGATTGTATCAATGTCAATATCCTGGTTGTCACATAGTTTTTGCAGAATGTTACAGTGGGAGAACTGGGTAAAATCTACCTTTCTCTATTATTTTACTTCTTATAACTGTGTGTGAATGTACAGTTATCTCAATAAAGAAACATATTAATACAAACATATGTCAAGCACATGAAGCAAAACAACTAAAAAGAAGAGTCAGGAAAGACACACTTTGTGAATTAGAAATTCCTACAACTGCCTCACAATTGCTTGTCCATTTTCAGTGATGAGATTATGTACGGAGGAAGGTTTGGAAGGGTGTTGATGAGAAGCAGGGGCCCATGTTAAGTCTTGATCAAAAGCAGACCTCATCCTCTGCCCCTTCCCCTACCCTTGAGAAAGTATGTAATTATATATCTGAAAGTGACAATCCTGAGCTCTGCAAGGAAACTTTGCTGCTCTTCTCAGGCACAGCCGAGGAAAAGCCTCCTGGTGCGTGATGCTCATGAGCTGCCCAGCGAGGCTCCCTGGTACCACCAGCTGTGTACAGGCCCTTGTCTGTGCCGGCAGGAATCTTAAGTTCCAGGGTGGTACAGACCTTGTATTATTTCTAAGCACACCAAGTAAGTGCACACAACTGACATTATAAATTTCATTTAGTTGAGTATTTTCTAGAAAAATTAAATACTATGTTCAACAGTTACACAGTAGAAAATGGTGGCCACATTTTAAATTGTTAGCAGCAATATAGCCAACTTCAGCTATGTAAGTTAAGCTAAAGAAGTCAGTTTTAGACACATGAAATCTTATCAAGTATATATCATAGTAAGTATGTAATAATAAACCAGATCACAGGATTTGAATTCTGATATTACCATTTGATCCTGGACTAATGATCTGAATCATCAGAGGCTTAATGTCATTCTCTGTAAAGTATAATCCTGTATTTGAGTGTCTCCAGTGTGTTAAGAACTACAAGGGCTATTAGAAATAGAGACACAGTTGTGATAATCAGCACTTTGAATTTTAATGCAAGCAGATGTTACTACAACAAAAATCTAAATTAAAGACATTTCTTTATATAATTCAAGTTACAGTAGGGTTTTCAGTCTTGGCAGTATTTATTTGAACCAGATAATTCCTTGCAGGGTGATGGGCTGTGCACTGTAGTGTGTTAATGCACATCCCTAGCCTCCACAGTCTTGACACCAGTAGCATCCTCAGTTGTGACCATCAAAGATGCCTCTAACATTGCCAGACACCTCTGGAGGACACATGGCCCCCAATTGAAAACTACTGGGTTGTACTTATTTTTGTGATAATGAGATTTTAATAATTTTTTAGAGCATAGGTATATATTTTTGCAGAGGCTGGTCCATTCAGTTGGAAGAAAAATCCATTTTTCTCTCGTGGATTCTTCTTTGGGGTTGGAGTGCTTTGAGAGAAACTGGGCTCACATTGGTCTGGAATCTGGGGCCTGGCAGTGAGCTAGGCTGAGGCTGAAGCCCATGCAGCAGAAGCATGGAGTCTGAATTGTGGGCGGGAAGGAGTCTGTGCCTGTCTCTCTAGAAAGGCACAATGGTAAAATCATTTACATTAAGTCAAGAATTACCAACTTGAGTTTCTGTGTTCAGCGTAGTTTGAAATATTGTAGGTATGTCTTATATTTGATAAAAAATCCAAAAATACATGGTGCAGGCATTTTCCAGAGCCTGAGTGCTCATGATAGATCCTTACCTGTGGGCATGAATTCATAAGGTTCAAAGGTGCCTGCAATGAGATGGTGAAATACGAAATCTCAGTGTCTTCTAGGGATTGCTTCACTGTTTAGTGAGGCTGACCTTTTTCTTTAGTAGATTGCCTGTTCTTGCCCTTTGCTTATATTATAATCATAATATTCTTCTCCCGGTTTTCTTCATTTTTTCCCTGTTGATTTATAAGAGATTTTATGTAAGATATCAGATCTTTTCATTGTTAATGTAACCCTTATTCAGGCCTGCTTTTTCTCTTCCTTTTTGGGGGGCGTTTGCCCTATTTTTGCTCATTCTTTGACTTACAACATTTCTGCATTATTTTGTATTGGGTATATGCAATTTATAGTTGGGCTTTGGTTTTTTGCACAGTCCTTTGTCTTTTTTAACTAGGCAAGTTTATCTCATTTAATCACACTGGATGTGTTTAATTAATACCATCTAAATTTTATGCTTTCCTTTTTGTTTCCTCTCTTGATATAAGGGTTTAATTTTCAGATATACTTTTAAGATATGTTTAAGCCTTTATTTCTCAAATTACTTCAGAAACAAAATAGTGCCTATTGTGATCTTTCCCTTTCTCTCAATACTTAGAATGTATTGTTGCCATTTTGTGGCTTATACTTTATTTAAAACATTCACTTTCTCCTTTTATAACATTATTTCCACAGTTCCTTTATGGTGAGTGTCTGCCTGGCTTTCGTAAGATAGCTTCCTCATTTGCAATTCTTCATGAGTAATCTTCTTGGCCAGACTGCCTTCATGAAGGTTGTTTTTTTCCCCTTAAGAAAGTATGCATGAGTGATACTCCCTGAGTCCCCATTCTGTCAACGTTACATGAGAACCAGTTTTGCGTGTTCTAGAATTCTTAGGTTATGCTCTTTATTGAAGCATAACTGACATGATAAACTGTATATGTTTAAAGTGTACAATTTGAAAGGATTGCCATATTTATACTCCTGTGAAACCACCTCTATAATCAAGATAATGAACATACACATCATCCCGAAAAGTTTACTTGTGACCCTTGGTAATCCTTCCATCCGTACTCTCAACCTCTAGGCAACCACTGATCTGCTGTCTGTCACTATGAATTTATATTTTAAACCATTTTATATATATGGAATCATACAGAATGTACTGTTTGGGGGGGTCTGACTCAGCATAACTGCTTTGAGTTGTCTTATTTATCAATAGTTTATTCATTTTTTATTCAAATATTATTTTCTATTCTTTTTTTATTTTTTATTTTTCTATTTTGGTATCATTAATCTACAATTACATGAGGAACATTATGTTTACTTGACTCCCCCAATCACCAAGTCCCCCCAACATAGCCCACTACAGTTACTGTCCATCAGCATAGTAAGATGCTATAGAATCACTACTTGTCTTCTCTGTTACCCTGCCTTCCCTGTTGCCCCCCCACTCTACATTATGTGTGCTAATTATGATGCCCCCTTTACCCCCTTATCCCTCCCTTCCCACTGACCCTCCCCAGTCCCTTTCCCTTTGGTAACTGTTAGTCCATTCTTGGGTTCTGTGAGTCTGCTGCTGTTTTGTTCCTTCAGTTTTTTCTTTGTTCTTATATTCCACAGATGAGTGAAATCATTTGATACTTGTCTTTTTCCACCTGGCTCATTTCACTGAGCATAATACCCTCTAGCTCCATCCATGTGGTTGCAAATGGTAGGATTTGTTTTCTTCTTATGGCTGAATAATATTCCATTGTGTACATGTACCACATCTTTATCCATTCATCTACTGATGGACACTTAGGTTGCTTCCATTTCTTGGCTATAGTAAATAGTGCTGCAATAAACATAGGGGTTCATCTGTCTTTTTCAAACTGAGCTGCTGCATTCTTACGGTAAATTCCTAAGAGTGGAATCCCTGGGTCAAATGGTATTTCTATTTTGAGCTTTTTGAGGAACCTCCATACTGCTTTCCACAATGGCTGAACTAATTTACATTCCCACCAGCAGTGTAGGAGGGTTCCCCTTTCTCCACAACCTTGCCAACATTTGTTGTTGTTTGTCTTTTGGATGGTGGCGATCCTTACTAGTGTGAGGTGATATCTCATTGTGGTTTTAATTTGCATTTCTCTGATGATTAGCGATATGGAGCTTCTTTTCATGTGTCTGTTGGCCATCTGTATTTCTTTTTTGGACAGCTGTCTGGTCAGCTCCTCTGCCCATTTTTTAATTGGGTTATTTGCTTTTTGTTTGTTGTGGGGGTGAGCTCTTTATATATTTTGGATGTCACCCTTTATCGGATCTGTCATTTATGAATATATTCTCCCATACTATAGGATGCCTTTTTGTTCTATTGATGGTGTCCTTTGCTGTACAGAAGCTTTTCAGCTTGATATAGTCCCACTTGTTCATTTTTGCTTTTGTTTCCGTTGCCCAGGGAGATATGTTCATGAAGAAGTCACTCATGTTTATGTCCAAGAGATTTTTGCCTATTTTTTTTTCTAAGAGTATTATGGTTTCATGACTTACATACAGGTGTTTAGTCCATTTCGAATTTACTTTTGTGTATGGGGTTAGACAATGATCCAGTTTCATTCTCTTACATGTAGCTGTCCAGTTTTGCCAACGCCAGCTGTTGAAGAGGCTGTCATTTCCCCATTGTATGTCCATGGCTCCTTTATCGTATATTAATTGACCATATATGTTTGGGTTAATATCTGGACTCCCTATTCTGTTCCACCGGTCTGTGGGTCTGTTCTTGTGCCAGTATCAAATTGTCTTGATTACTGTGGCTTTGTAGTAGACCTTGAAGTTGGGAAGTGAGACACCCCCTGCCTTATTCTTCCTTCTCAGGATTGCTTTGGCTATTCAGGGTCTTTTGTGATTCATATGAATTTTTTATCTATTTGTTCCAGTTCATTGAAGAATACTAATGCTGTTGGTATTTTAATAGGGATTGCATTGAATCTGTAGATTCCTTTAGGCAGGATGGCCATTTTAACAATATTAATTTTTCCTAGCCAAGAGCATGGGATGAGTTTCCATTTGTTAGTGTCCTCTTTAATTTCTCTTAAGTGTGTCTTGTAGTTTTCAGGGTATAGGTCTTTCACTTCCTTGCTTAGGTTTATTCCTAGGTATTTTATTCTTTTTGATGCAGTTGTGAATGGAATTGTTTTCCTGATTTCTCTTTCTGCTAGTTCATCATTAATGTATAGGAAAACCACAGATTTCTGTGTGTTAATTTTGTATCCTGCAACTTTGCTGAATTCAGATATTTGTTCTTGTCATTTTCGAGTGGTGTCTTTAGGGATTTTCATGTACAATATCATGTCATCTGCAAATAATGACAGTTTGACTTCTTCTTTACCTGTCTGGATGCCTTGTATTTCTTTGTTTTGTCTGATTGCTGTGGCTAGGACCTCTAGTACTATATTGTATAACAGTGGGGAGAGTGGGCATCCCTGTCTTGTTCCCAGTCTTAGAGGAAAAGCTTTCAACTTCTCGCTGTTAAGTATGATGTTGTCTGTGGATTTGTCATGTATGACCTTTATTATGTTGAGGTACTTGCCCTCTATACCCATTTTGTTGAGAGTTTTTATCATGAATGGATGTTGAATTTTGTCGAATGCTTTTCAGCATCTATGGAGATGATCATGTGATTTTTGTCCTCCTTTTTGTTGATGTGGTGGATGATGTTGATGGATTTTTGAATGTTGTATCATGCTTGCATCCCTGAGATGAATCCCACTTGATCATGGTGTATAATCCTCTTGATGTATTTGTGAATTCAGTTTGCTACTGTTTTGTTGAGTATTTTTACTTCTGTGTTCATCAGTGATATTGGTGTGTAATTTTCTTTTTTTGTGGTGTCTTTCCCTGGTTTTGGTATTACAATGATGCTGGCTTCATAGGATGAGTTTGAAAGTATTCCCTCCTCTTCTATTTTTTGGAAAACTTTAAGGAGAATGGGTATTATGTCTTCTCTGTAAGTCTGATAAAATTCAGCGGTGAATCCATCTGGACCAGTGTTTTGTTCTTGGGTAGTTTTTTGATTACCAATTCAGTTTCATTGCTGTTAATTGGTCTGTTTAGGTTTTCTGTTTCTTCCTTGGTTAGCCTTGGAAGGTTGTATTTTTCTAGGAAGTTGTCCATTTCTTCTAGGTTTTCCAACTTGTTAGCATATAGATTATCGTACTATTCTGTAATAATTCTTTGTATTTCTGTAGGGTCTGTTGTGATTTTACCTTTCTCATTTCTGATTCTGTTGATCTGTGTAGATTCTCTTTTTCTCTTAATAAGTCTGGCTAAGGGTTTCTCTATTTTGTTTATTTTCTCAAAGAACTAGCTCTTGCTTTCGTTGATTTTTTTCTATTTTTTTATTCTTCTCAATTTTATTTATTTCTTCTCTGATCTTTATTATGTTCCTTCCTTCTACTGACTTTAGGCCTCATTTGTTCTTTTCCAGTTTCAATAATTGTGACTTCAGACTATTAACTTGGGATTATTCTTTCTTCTTTAAGTAGGCTTGGATTGCTATATACTTTCCTCTTAGAATTGCCTTCGCTGCATCCCACAGAAGTGGGGGCTTTGTGCTGTTGTTGTCACTTGTCTCCATATATTGCTTTATCTCATTTTAATTTGGTCATTGATCCATTAATTATTTAGGAGCATGTTGTCAAGTCTCCATGTGTTTGTGAGCCTTTTTGCTTTCTTTGTACAATTTATTTGTAGTTTTATACCTTTGTGGTCTGAGAATTTGGTTGGTAGAATTTCGGTCTTCTTGAATTTACTGAGGCTCTTTTTGTGGACTAATATGTGGTCTGTTCTGGAAAATGTTCCATGTGCTCTTGAGAAAAAGTCTATATCCTGCTGCTTTTGGGTGTAGAGTTCTGTAAATGTCTGTTAGGTCCATCTGTTCTAGAGTGTTGTTCTGTGCTTCTGTGTCCTTACATATTTTCTTTCTGGTGGATCTGTCCTTTGGAGTGAGTGGTATGTTGAAGTCTCCTAGAACGAATGCATTGCATTTTATTTCCTCCTTTAATTCTGTTAGTATTTGTTTCACATATGTTGGTGCTCCTGTATTGGGTGCATATATATTTATAATGGTTATATCCTCTTGTTGGACTGAGCCCTTTATCATTATGTAATGTCCTTCTTTATTGTCTGATACAAGTACTGCAACACCTGCTTTTTTCTCCCTATTGTTTGCATGAAATATCTTTTTCCATCCCTTGACTTTTAGTCTGTGTATGTCTGGGTTTGAGGTGAGTCTCTCGTAAGCAGCATATAGATGGGTCTTGCTTTTTTTTTTTTTTTTTTTTGAGAGGGCATCTCTCATATTTATTGATCAAATGGTTGTTAACAACAATAAAATTCAGTATAGGGGGGTCAATGCTCAATGTACAATCATTAATCCATCTCAACCCTAATTCTCGTCAGTCTCCAATCTTCTGAAGCATAACGAACAAGTTCTTACATGGTGAACGAATTCTTACAGAGTGAATAAATTCTTACATGGTGAACAGTACAAGGGCATTCATCACAGAAACTTTCGGTTTTGATCATGCAATATGACCTATAAACCATCAGGTCAAATATGAATATTCATTTGATTTTTGTACTTGATTTATATGTTGATCCCCCATTTCTCCTATTATTATTATTATTTTTATTTTTAATAAAATGCTGAAGTGGTAGGTAGATGCAAGATAAAGGTAGAAAACATAGTTTAGTGCTGTAAGAAGGCAAATATAGATGATCAGATGATCAGGTGTGTGCCTATGGACTAAGTATTAATCCAGGCTAGACAAGGGCAGCAAGACATCCACGGATGCAGAAGATTTCTCTCAAAGCAGGGGGGGTGAGGTTCTGAGCCTCACCTCTGTTGATCCCCAAATTCTCACCTGATGGCCCCCCTGCGACTGTGCCTGTCTTAGGTTGTTCCTCCCTTGAGGAATCTTACCCGTCTCTGGCTAACCAGTCATCTTCCGGGGCCATACAGGGAAATGTAAAGTTGGTAAGTGAGAGAGAAGCCATATTGTTTGCAAAGGTTAGCTTTTTACTTCTTTGCAGATTTATGCCCTGTGGCTTCTATGCCCAGCACTTGTCTCAAGGTATCTTTACCACCTGGAGGAATTATGATACTCGGTAAATTCGATATGAGGCACGAATTCTATTTAAGGGTTGTAATTAGGAAGGAAGAAGAAAAGCTATAGATGTAGCATACGAAGGAAACTTGGGAGGATTGATTATTTCTTTGACATATCTTCTTGTATAGTACCTTAAGTATGTATAGGTTTTAAACTACTAACTAATTTGCACACATATATTAACATAATAGGAATACGGTGACATAAACAAAGCAAATCTATAATTACCATCCATCTCCAGTGAAGCCAAGAAAACCATTTAGGCACCCTAGGCATTTGTGAAAATTTGTCTATGATATGATGGATATTGTCCAACTGTACTTGAACCATCAGACAAATTAAAGCAGCCCTTTTCTGGGATCTGTTCACATCCCATATGTTCTTTTAACCATAGATAGTCTATAGTCATGAGATTTTGGGGTGCAACAACTTGCACCCCTCCCAACTCCTGGTTGAGTTCCAACAGTACAGATCCAGTCAAATTCGTTGTCTCACTGTATGCACATGCCAGCCTAGACATCTCCCTCCTCCTTCTTATGGCAAGTCCAGGAGACGGTGGGCTGGATGCAGCCACAACCGCAGCATCGTCCGGATCCCTGTGGAGGCTTTTTGATGATCATCCCCCGGCACGAGTCCTCCAGAGAGTGCTGATGCCGGAAGCTCCTCCTCATATCGTATCTTAGTTCATTTTCTGGGTATCCAAGCTAGGCCTTGATCTTCTGCGTAGAAACAAACAGACCCTTTGCCCACACTTTGACATGCCCTCTATACCACTGTGCAGAACTCATTGGAGGTCAGCACACAGTAACTGCTTTTTTTTTTTTTTTTTTTAATTAAGAGAAAGGAATATTATCAGAAAAGAGTACGTCCATAGCTGATCATCTGACACCCTTTAAGTGATCAACATTAAGGATATTTAAAGCATGCGTTGATCTTTGATTTACCAATAGTTTTATCCTGTTAAGGTGTAATCCCCCTATTCTTTCTTTCTTTCTTTTTTTTTTTTTTAATTTTTAATCTACACTTACCTGAAGAATACTATGTTTACTATGCTCTCCCCTATATCAGGTCCCCCCTAACAACCACATTACGGTTACTGTCCATCAGCTTAGCAAAATGTGGTAGAGTCACTACTTGTCCTCTCTGTGTTGTGCAGCCCACCCTCCCCTTTCTCCCTCCCCCCCATGCATGCTAATCTGAATACCCCCCTTCTTCTTCCCCCCCCTTATCCCTCCCTGCCCACCCATCCTCCCCAGTTCCTTTCCCTTTGGTACCTGTTAGTCCATTTTTGGGTTCTGTAATTCTGCTGCTGTTTTGTTCCTTCAGTTTTTCCTTTGTTCCTATACTCCTCAGATGAGTGAAATCATTTGGTATTTCTCTTTCTCCGCTTGGCTTATTTCACTGAGCATAATACTCTCCAGCTCCATCCATGTTGCTGCAAATGGTTGGATTTTTCCACTTCTTATGGCTGAGTAGTATTCCATTGTGTATATGTACCACATCTTCTTTATCCATTCATCTACAGATGGACATTTAGGTTGCTTCCAATTCTTGGCTATTGTAAATAGTGCTGCGATAAACATAGGAGTGCATCTGTCTTTCTCAAACTTGATTGCTGCGTTCTTAGGGTAAATTCCTAGGAGTGGAATTCCTGGGTCAAATGGTAGGTCTGTTTTGAGCATTTTGATGAACCTCCATACTGCTTTCCACAATGGTTGAACTAATTTACATTCCCACCAGCAGTGTAGGAGGGTTCCCCTTTCTCCACAGCCTCGCCAACATTTGTTGTTGTTTGTCTTTTGGATGGCAGCTATCCTTACTGGTGTGAGGTGATACCTCATTGTAGTTTTAATTTGCATTTCTCTGATAATTAGCGATGTGGAGCATCTTTTCATGTGTCTCTTGGCCATCTGTATTTCTTTTTTGGAGAACTGTCTGTTCAGTTCCTCTGCCCATTTTTTAATTGGGTTATTTGTTTTTTGTTTGTTGAGGCGTGTGAGCTCTTTATATATTCTGGACGTCAAGCCTTTATCAGATCTGTCATTTTCAAATATATTCTCCCATACTGTAGGGTTCCTTTTTGTTCTATTGATGGTGTCTTTCGCTGTACAGAAGCTTTTCAGCTTAATGTAGTCCCACTTGCTCATTTTTGCTGTTGTTTTCCTTGCCCGGGGAGATATGTTCAAGAAGAGATCACTCATGTTTATATCTAAGAGGTTTTTGCCTTTGTTTTTTTCCAAGAGTTTAATGGTTTCGTGACTTACATTCAGGTCTTTGATCCATTTTGAGTTTACCTTTGTATATGGGGTTAGACAATGGTCCAGTTTCATTCTCCTACATGTAGCTGTCCAGTTTTGCCAGCACCATCTGTTGAAGAGACTGTCATTTTGCCATTGTATGTCCATGGCTCCTTTATCAAATATTAATTGACCATATATGTTTGGGTTAATTTCTGGGGTCTCTAATCTGTTCCACTGGTCTGTGGCTCTGTTCTTGTGCCAGTACCAAATTGTCTTGATTACTATGGCTTTGTAGTAGAGCTTGAAGTTGGGGAGTGAGATCCCCCCTACTTTATTCTTCTTTTTCAGGATTGCTTTGGCTATTCGGGGTCTTTGGTGTTTCCATATGAATTTTTGAATTATTTGTTCCAATTCGTTGAAGAATGTTGCTGGTAATTTGAGAGGGATTGCATCAAATTTGTATATTGCTTTCGGCAGGATGGCCATTTTGACGATATTAATTCTTCCTAGCCATGAGCATGGGATGAGTTTCCATTTATTAGTGTCCCCTTTAATTTCTCTTAAGAGTGACTTGTAGTTTTCAGAGTATAAGTCTTTCACTTCCTTGGTTAGGTTTATTCCTAGGTATTTTATTCTTTTTGATGCAATGGTGAATGGAATTGTTTTCCTGATTTCTCTTTCTATTGATTCGTTGTTAGTGTATAGGAAAGCTACAGATTTCTGTGTGTTGATTTTGTATCCTGCAACTTTGCTGTATTCCGATATCAGTTCTAGTAGTTTTGGAGTGGAGTCTTTAGGGTTTTTTATGTACAGTATCATATCATCTGCAAATAGTGACAGTTTAACTTCTTCTTTACCAATCTGGATTCCTTGTATTTCTTTCTTTTGTCTGATTGCCGTGGCTAGGACCTCCAGTACTATGTTAAACAACAGTGGGGAGAGTGGGCATCCCTGTCTGGTTCCCGATCTCAGTGGAAATGCTTTCAGCTTCTCGCTGTTCAGTATAATGCTGGCTGTGCGTTTATCATATATGGCCTTTATTATGTTGAGGTACTTGCCCTCTATTCCCATTTTGCTGAGAGTTATTATCATGAATGGATGTTGAATTTTGTCAAATGCTTTTTCAGCATCTATGGAGATGATCATGTGGTTTTTGTCTTTCTTTTTGTTGATGTGGTGGATGATGTTGATGGATTTTCGAATGTTGTACCATCCTTGCATCCCTGGGATGAACCCCACTTGGTCATGGTGTATGATCCTTTTGATATACTGTTGAATTCTGTTTGCTAATATTTTATTGAGTATTTTTGCATCTACATTCATCAGGGATATTGGTCTGTAATTTTCTTTTTTGGTGGGGTCTTTTCCTGGTTTTGGTATTAGGGTGATGTTGGCTTCATAGAATGAGTTTGGGAGTATTCCCTCTTCTTCTATTTTTTGAAACACTTTAAGGAGAATGGGTATTATGTCTTCTCTGTGTGTCTGATAAAATTCCGAGGTAAATCCGTCCGGCCCCGGGGTTTTGTTCTTGGGTAGTTTTTTGATTACTGTTTCAATTTCTTTGCTTGTAATTGGTTTGTTTAACTTTTGTGTTTCTTCCTTGGTCAGTCTTGGGAGGTTGTATTTTTCTAGGAAGTTGTCCATTTCTTCTAGGTTTTCCAGCTTGTTGGCATATAGGTTTTCATAGTAGTCTTTAATAATTCTTTGTATTTCTGTGGAGTCTGTCGTGATTTTTCCATTCTCATTTCTGATTATGTTGATTTGTGTTGACTCTCTTTTTCTCTTAATAAGTTGGGCTAGAGGCTTATCTATTTTGTTTATTTTCTCAAAGAACCAGCTCTTGGTTTCGTTGATTTTTGCTATTGTTTTATTCTTCTCAGTTTTGTTTATTTCTTCTCTGATCTTTATTATGTCCCTCCTTCTGCTGACTTTAGGCCTCATTTGTTCTTCTTTTTCCAGTTTTAATAATTGTGATGTTAGATTATTCATTTGGGATTGTTCTTCCTTCTTCAAGTGTGCCTGGATTGCTATATACTTTCCTCTTAAGACTGCTTTCGCTGCATCCCACAGAAGTTGGGGCTTAGTGTTGTTGTTGTCATTTGTTTCTATATATTCCTTGATCTCTATTTTGATTTGTTCATTGATCCATTGATTATTTAGTAGCATGTTGTTAAGCCTCCATGTGTTTGTGAGCCTTTTTGTTTTCTTTGTAGAATTTATTTCTACTTTCATACCTTTGTGGTCTGAAAAATTGGTTGGTAGAATTTCAATATTGTGGAATTTACTGAGGCTCTTTTTGTGAGCTAGTATGTGGTCTATTCTGGAGAATGTTCCATGTGCACTTGAGAAGAATGTATATCCTGTTGCTTTTGGATGTAAAGTTCTATAGATGTCTATTAGGTCCATCTGTTCTAGTGTGTTGTTCAGTGCCTGTGTGTCTTTACTTATTTTCTGCCCGGTGGATCTATCCTTTGGGGTGAGTGGTGTGTTGAAGTCTCCTACAATGAATGCATTGCAGTCTATTTCCCTCTTTAGTTCTGTTAGTATTTGCTTCACATATGCTGGTGCTCCTGTATTGGGTGCATATATATTTAGAATGGTTATATCCTCTTGTTGGACTAAGCCCTTTATCATTATGTAGTGGCCTTCTTTATCTCTTGTTACTTTCTTTGTTTTGAAGTCTATTTTGTCTGATATTAGTACTGCAACCCCTGCTTTCTTCTCACTGTTGTTTGCCTGAAATATGTTTTTCCATCCCTTGACTTTTAGTCTATGCTTATCTTTGGGTTTAAGGTGAGTTTCTTGTAAGCAGCATATAGATGGGTCTTGCTTTTTTATCCATTCTATTACTCTATGTCTTTTGATTGGTGCATTAAATCCATTTACATTTAGGGTGACTATTGAAAGATATGTACTTATTGCCATTGCAGGCTTTAGATTCGTGGTTACCAAAGGTTCAAGGTTAGCTTCTTTAGTATCTTACTGCCTAACTTAGCTCGCTTATTGAGCTGTTATATACACTGTCTGGAGAGTCTTTTCTTCTCTCCCTTCTTATTCCTCCTCCTCCATTCTTCATATGTTGTGTGTTTTGTTCTGTGCTCTTTTTAGGGGTGCTCCCATCTAGAGCAGTCCCTGTAGGATGCCCTGTAGAGGTGGTTTGTGGGAAGCAAATTCCCTCAGCTTTTGCTTGTCTGGGAATTGTTTGATCCCACCATCATATTTAAATGATAGTCGTGCTGGATACAGTATCCTTGGTTCAAGGCCCTTCTGTTTCATTGCATTAAGTATATCATGCCATTCTCTTCTGGCCTGTAGGGTTTCTGTTGAGAAGTCTGATGTTAGCCTGATTGGTTTTCCTTTATAGGTGACCTTTTTCTCTCTAGCTGCCTTTAAAACTCTTTCCTTGTCCTTGATCCTTGCCATTTTAATTATTATGTGTCTTGGTGTTGTCCTCCTTGGATCCTTTCTGTTGGGGGTTCTGTATAATTCCATGGTCTGTTCGATTATTTCCTCCCCCAGTTTGGGGAAGTTTTCAGCAATTATTTCTTCAAAGACCCTTTCTATCCCTTTTCCTCTTTCTTCCTCTTCTGGTATCCCTATAATACGAATGTTTTTCCTTTTGTATTGGTCACATATTTCTCTTAGTGTTGTTTCATTCCTGGAGATCCTTTTATCTCTCTCTATGTCAGCTTCTATACGTTCCTGTTCTCTGGCTTCTATTCCTTCAATGGCCTCTTGCATCTTATCCATTCTGCTTATAAATCCTTCCAGGGATTGTTTCACTTCTGTGATCTCCTTCCTGACATCTGTGATCTCCTTCCGGACTTCATCCCACTGCTCTTGCATTTTTCTCTGCATCTCATCCCATTGCTCTTGCATTTTTTTCTGCATCTCTGTCAGCATGTTCATGATTTTTATTTTGAATTCTTTTTCAGGAAGACTAGTTAGGTCTGTCTCCTTCTCAGGTCTTGTCTCTGTGATCTTTGTCTGCCTGTAGTTTTGCCTTTTCATGGTGATAGAGATAGTTTGCAGAGCTGGTACACGTGACCGCTGGAAGAGCTTCCCTTCTTGTTGGTTTGTAGCCTTTTCCTGGGAGAATAGCGACCTCTAGTGGCTTGTGCTGGGCAGCTGTGCGCAGACAGGGCTTCTGCTTCCTGCCCAGTTGCTTTGGGGTTTATCTCCGCTGTTGCTGTGGGCTTGGCCTGGCTGGGGCTGTTCCTCCAAAATGGTGGAGCCCCGTTGGAGGGGAGCAGCCAGGAGACTATTTATCTCCGTAAGGGGCCTCTGTGCTCCCTGCTGCCCAGGGGGTTAGAGTGCCCAGAGATCCCCAGATTCCCTGCTTCTGGTCTAAGTGACCTGTCCTGCCCCTTTAAGATTTCCAAAAAGCACTCTCCAAACCAAAACAACAGCAGCAACAATGAGAGAGGGAACAGAAACAAAGAGAAAAAAAAAAAAGGAAAAAAAAGGAAAAAACAAGCGAATTTTTTTTTTTTTTTTTTTGTCCTCAGGTGCGGGTCCCAGGCACCCGCTCACTGGTCCTGCTGCCCTGTCTCCCTAGCACCAGGGTCCCTGTCCTTTCAAGGCTTCCAAAAAGCACCCACCCACCGGTCCCGCAGGGAAGGAACGCTCAATATTCTTTGTCCTCAGGCACTGGTCCCACGCACCCGCTCACCAGTCCCGCCGCCCTGCCCCCCTAGCACCGGGGTCCCTGTCCCTTCAAGGCTTCCAAAAAGCACTCGGCAAAAAGAGAGAAAAAAAAGGGGAAAAACGCGCGATTTCTTCCGTCCTCAGGTGCTGGTCTCAGGCACCCACCCACCGGTCCCACAGGGAAAAATGCGGGATATTCTTTGTCCTCAGGTGCCGGTCCCAGGCACCCGCTCACCAGTCCCGCCGCCCTGCCTCCCTAGCACCGGGGTCCCTGTCCCTTTTAGGCTTCCAAAAAGCACTCGCAGAAAAGAGAAAAAAAAAAGGGGAAAAACGCGCGATTTCCTCTGTCCTCAAGTGCCGGTCTCAGGCACCCGCCCACCGGTCCCGCAGGGAAAAACGGGGGATATTCTTTGTCCTCAGGCACCGGTCCCAGCCACCCGCTCACCAGTCCCGCCACCGTGCCTCCCTAGCACTGGGGTCCCCGTCCCTTCAAGGCTTCCAAAAAGCGCTTGCCAAAAAGAGAAAAAAAAAAAAAGGGGAAAACGCGCGACCTCCTCCGTCCTCAGGCACCGGTCTCAGGCACCCGCCCCCAGGTCTCGCAGGGAGAAACGCGGGATATTCTTTGTCCTCCGGCGCCGTTCCCAGGCACCTCCTCACCGGTCCCGCCACCCTGCCTCCCCAGCAACGGGGGCCCGTCCCTCTAAGGCTTCCAAAAAGCGCTCGCCAAAAAAAAAAAAAAAAAAAAAACCGCTCCGGTTTCTCTCCACCCACCGGGAGCCGGGGGGAGGGGCGCTCGGGTCCCGCAGGGCTGAGGCTTGTATCTTACCCCCTTCACAAGGCGCTGGGTTCTTGCAGGTGTGGATGTGGTCTGGATGTTGTCCTGTGTCCTGTGGTCTCTATTTTAGGAAGATTTTTCTTTGTTATATTTTCATAGCTCTATGTGTTTTTGGGAGATTTCCACTGCTCTACTCACGCCGCCATCTTGGCTCCGCCCCCGGGTCTTGCTTTTTTATCCATTCTATTACTCTGTATCTTTTGATTTGTGTATTCAATCCATTTACATTTAGGGTGGTTATTGAAAGATATGTACTTATTGCCATTGCAGGCTTTAGATTCGTGGTTACCAAAGGTTCAAGGGTGTCTTGTTTACTATCTAACCATCTAACTTAAGTCGCTTATTAAGCTACAATAAACACAGTCTGATGATTATTTATTTCTCTCCCTTCTTATTCTTCCTCCTCCATTCTTTATATGTTGGGTGTTTTATTCTGTGCTCTTTTGTTTTTCCTTTGACTGCTTTTTTTAATTGCTCATTTTATTTTTTTGCCTTTAGTTAGTATTTGGTTGGTCTGCTTTCTTTGCTGTGATTTTATTTTCTCTGGTGACATCTATTTAGCCTTAGGAGTGCTTCCAACTAGAGCAGTCCCTTTAAAATATCCTGTAGAGGTGGGTTATGGGAGTCAAAATTCCCTCAACTTTTGCTTGTCTGGGAATTGTTTAATCCCTCCTTCATATTTAAGTGATAATCATGCTGGATACAGTATTCTTAGTTCAAGGCCCTTCTGTTTCATTGCATTAAATTTATCATGCCATTCTTTTCTGGCCTGTAAGGTTTCTGCTGATGTCTGCTGATAGCCTGCTGGTTTTTCCTTTGTAGGTGACCTTTTTTCTCTCTCTGGCTGCCTTTAATACTCTGTCCTTGTCTTTGATCTTTGCCATTTTAATTATTATATGTCTTGATGTTGTCTTCCTTGGGTCCCTTATGTTGGCAGATCTGTGGGCTTCCATGGTCTGAGAGACTATTTCCTCCCCCAGTTTGGGGAAGTTTTCAGCAGTTATTTCTTCAAAGATACTTTCTATCCATTTTTCCTCTCTCTTCTTCTTGTGGTACCCCTATAATGCGAATGTTGTTCCGTGTCGATTGATCATACAGTTGTCTTAATATTCTTTCATTCCTGGAGATCCTTTATCTCTCTCTTCCTCAGCTTCTCTGTATTCCTGTTCTCTGATTTCTATTCCATTAATGGCTTCTTGCACCTCATCCAGTCTGCTTTTAAGTCCTTTCAGAGATTGTCTTATTTCTGTATTCTCCCTCCTAAATTCATCCTTTAGCTCTTGCATATTTCTCTGCAGATCCCTCAGCATGGTTATGACCTGTACTTTGAATTCTTTTTCAGGAAGATTGCTTATATCTTTCTCCCCTGGTCCTCTCTCAGGGGTTGTCTTGGTAATTCTGTACTGGGCGGAATTCTTCTGCCTTTTCATGGCTACAGAGGTAGTTGTAGGCAGGTGGCACATATGTCAGCTGGGAGAACAAAGACCCTTCCTGCTTGCTGGTCATCCTTCCCCCTCTCAGCTTCCTGTCATTCACCCTTACACTGGGAGCAGCGTCCAGGTTAATCCCCTGATCCGCCGTGGGCAGGGCAGCCCAGAGCCCTGCGGGAAGAGGCAGGTGTACTGGGTGTGCTCTCCTAAGAGAACAGCACCCCTTTGCGCCCTGCTCCAGCTTCCTCTGCCTGTGCCAGGCAGCTGCGCACTGGTTGCGGCCCTGGGTCTGGCCCAGGCGGCTGCATGCTGGAGGAGACTTTGGGCAGCTACTGTGGCACAGCCGCTCTCTGGCTGCTCAGCTGCTATAGTGGGGCCGCGCCAGCCATGGGAATGAACAGCAGTCTGTTTATCACCATGACGGGCCTCCGAGTTGTGCGGCCACCCAGGGGACTGGAGTGCCTGAAGTTCCTCAGGATTCCCAGCCTGCTGTGCTGAGTGTACTGGGACAATTCCTTCCAGCTGTGAGGCCCCCTGTCCCTTTAGGATTTTCAAAAAGCACCCACTTTTCTTTTGTTCCAGGGGAGCCAGCTATGGGGACTTCCTTGCAGTCTCTGTCTTGGATTTTACTTTTCTGTTTCCCTAATATCCAGCACATCATGCTGTGTGTGTCTGCACTCCAGGTGTGGATTACTAGGGCTCGTTATTTAGTAGTCCTGCGCTTCCACTCCCTCCCTGCTCTGACTCCTCTCCTCCCATTGGTGAGTTGGGGTTGGGGGAGTGCCCAGGTCCTGCCGGGCTGCGGCTTGTATCTTACCCCCTTCATGAGATGCCGAGTTCTCACAGATGTAAATTGTAGCCTGGCTGTTGTACTGTATCCTCTGGTTTCTCTGTTAGGAAAAGTTGTATTTGTTGTATTTTCAAAAATATATATGGTTATTGTAGGAAATTTCTGCTGCCCTACTCACGCCGCCATCTTGGCTCTGGCTCCTTTTTCTATTCTTTTTTTAAGAACATATCATAAAACCTTTAATAAAGAAATGTATAATGGAAAAAAGGAAAGATTTTCAGTGTTTGAGTTTATTCTTTTCTATTGCTGAGTAGTATTCCAGTGTGTTGCAATATCACAATTTATTTTTCCATTACCTGTTGATGGAAATTTGGGTTGTTCAATATAGACAAATGACAAAGAAAGCTGCTATAAACTTCTATATATGAGTGTTTGTGTAGACACATGCTATTATTTTTCTTGGACAAACGTCTAGCAGTGGAGTGGCTAAGTTATATGGGAGGTGTATATTTAACTTTGTTAAAAATTACCGAGTTGCATCTACTGAAGTGGTGGTTCTATTTTACATTTCCAACAGCACTATATGAAAATACCAGGTGCTCCACAGCCTTGTCAACCCTTGATATTGTCAGTGTTCAGTTTTGGACATTATAATAGGTGTGTAATGTGTCATTGTAGTTTAAATTTGCCTTTCCTTAATAACTGATACTGAGCATATTTTCATGTACTTACCTGACATTTGTATAATTGCCCATTTTTAAAAATGGGGTGTGTTTTTTAGTTCAGAGTCACAAGTTCTTTATATGTTCAGCATATAAGTCCTTCATCAAATACATGATTTACAAATATTTTCTTTATATATGTATGATTTGCCTTTTCATTTTCATAAGTGTCTTTTGGTGAGAATATTTTCCAAATTTTGTTGATATCTGACCTATCAAATTTCTCTTACATGGCTAGAGATTTTTTTTCCTTTTTTTTTTTCTTTGGTCCTGTTCAGGAAATCTATGTCTATTTCAAGATTTGAACAGTTCTTTTGGGTCTATCCCCAGAAGTAGGATTGTTGGATCATATGGTAATTCTACATTTAATTTTTTGAGGAACTGTCATACCATTTTCCACTGTGGCTCCACATTTCACTTTCCCACTAGCAGTTCATGAGGGTTCCAGTTTCTCTACAACCTTATCAACACTTGTTATTTTCTGTTTTTTTTTGTTTTTTTTTGTTTTTTGATAGTAGCTATCATGGTGGGAATAAGGTGGTATCTCATTGTAGTTTTGATATTTCCCCTAATGATTAATGACATCAAGCATCTTTCCATGTGCTTGCTGGCCACTTGGATGTCTTCTTTGGAAAACTATTCAAGTCATATTCCCATTTTTTAATCAGGTTGGTTGTTTTTTGCTGTTGAGTTGTAGTGGTTTCTTTACATATGAATCCTTTGTTAGATACATGATTTGCAAATACTCTCATAATAATAAACCTTCAAAATAAAAACTTAAAGAAAATTTTTAAGTACAGAAAATATAAGAGTTGAGAATGAATACCCATTCCCCTTCCCCTGAGATGGATTATTAAAGATTTTGCCATCTTGGCTTTATTTATACACATACTTACATGCACATACAAATTATATTGCTGAAACATTTTTTAAAAATTATAGGCATTTGACACTTCACTTTCATCTGAGCATTTACTTCCAACAAATAAGGACATTTTCCCACATCTGTCATACTTCCCCTTATATGTTCTCCCAAATACCATTTCAAAATAGTATATATAAATGGGAAAAAATAATGCCATGCCACTGCTTTTTCTAATATAACATAGAAGCTGACCTTTTGAGATAAGTTCACTGATGGCATTCCTTAGGGTTTTGGCATTCTCTCACACATCATTGTCAAAAGCATCATTTTTTTCATCAGTTGCCTCGCACCTTCCTGCTCTCTCTCTTGTCCTCAGATCCATCCTCTGTGCTACAGCCAGAATAATGACTGTAAAACTTAAATGAGACCTTGTCTGTCTCTGTCTCTCTTACTCCTTCAAACCCCTTGTTTTGTGTTTAGAGTACAACACAGTCTAAACATCTTACCATGGCTTTTTCCCAGGGCCGTGCCAAAATGAAAAATGAACAGGTGGGACTACATCAAACTAAAAAGCTTCTGTACAGCAAAGGACACCATCAACAGAACAAAAAAGCAACCTACATTATGGGAGAGTATATTCATAAAAAATTTATCTGATAAAGGCTTAACATCCAAAATATATAAAGAACTCACATTCTTCAATACCAGAAAAACACAAGTAACCCAATTTAAAAATGGGCATAGGACCTAAACAGACATTTCTCCAAAGAAGAAATACAGATGGCCAGCAGGCATGTGAAAAGATGCCCCACATCACTAATCATCAGGGAAATGCAAATCACAACCACAATCAGATATCACCTCACACCAATTAGAATGACCACTGTCCAAAAGACAAGAAATAACAAGTGTTGGAGAGGATGTTGAGAAATAGGAACCCTTCTGCACTGTTGATGGAAATGTAAATTGGTGCAGCCACTATGCAGAGTAGTATGGAGGTTCCTCAGAAAAACTAAAAATAGGTATACCATACAACCCAGTAATTCCCCTTTTAGGAATTTAGAAGGAAACAAAATCCCTGATTTGAAAAGATACATGCACCCCTATGGATTTATCCAGTGATCCAGTTTCATTCTCTTACATGTAGCTGTCCAGTTTTTCCAACACCAGTTATTGAAGAGACCATCTTTTCCCTACTGTATATTTATGAGTCCTTTATCATATATTAATTGACCATATATGCATAAGTTTATTTCTTGGCTCTCTAGTCTTTCCCACTGATCTGTGGGCCTGTTCTTGTGCCAGTAGCAAATTGTTTTGATTAGTGTACCTTTGTAGTACAGCTTGAAGTCAAGGAGCATAATCCCTGCAGCTTTGTTCTTTCGCAGGATGGCTTTGGCTATTCATGGTCTTTCGTGGTTCAATATGAATTCTAGGATTATTTCTTCAAGTTCAGTGAAAAATGCTATATCTATTTTAATAGGTTTTGCATTGAATATGTAAACTGCTTTGGCCGTACTGACAATATTAATTCTTCCAGTCCATGAGCATGGAATAGATATCCATTTATTGGTGGGTTTTTTTTTTTAATTTCTCTCATGAGTGTCTTACAGTTTTCAGAGTATAGGTCTTTCACCTCCTTGGTTAGGTGTATTCCTAGATATTTTATTCTTTCTGATGTAATTGTAAATGTAGTTGTTTTCCTGATTTCTCTTTCTGCTAGTTTGTTGTTAGTATATAGGAATGCAACAAATTTCTGTTTATTAGTTTGTATCCTGCAACTTTGGTTTGTAACTGCCGTGTTCAGTTATTCTAATAGTTTTGTGGTGGAGGTTTTAGGGTTTCCTATGTATAATATCATGTCACCTGCAATTTATGAGAGTTTAACTTCTTCCTACCAATATGGATGCCTTCTGTGTCTTCACCTTGTCTGATTGCAATGGCTAGGCCCTCCAGTACTGGGTTGAATATAAGTGGTGAGGGGACATCCTGTCTTGTTCCTGATCTTAGAAGAAAAGCTTTTAGCTTTTCTCCATTGAGTATGATGTTGGCTGTGGGTTTGTCATGTATGGCCTTTATTCTGTTGAAGTATGTACTCTCTATACCTATTTTGTTGAGAGTTTTTATCATGAATGAGTGTAGAATTTTGTCAGATGTCTTTTCAGTATCTATTGAAATGATCACTTGGCTTTTATCCTTCTTTTTGTTAATGTGTTTTATGACATTGATTGATTTATGAATATTATACCATCCTTGCATCCCTGGAATAAAGCCCACTTGGTTGTGATGGATGATCCTTTTGATGTATTTTTTTAACTCAATTTGCTCATATTTTGTTGGTTTTTGCATCTATATTCATCAGGGATATTGGTCTATAATTTTTTTTTTGGTAGTGTCTTTGGTTTTGGTATTAGAGTAATAGACTGGCTTCATAGAATATGTTTGGAAGTATTCCCTCCTCTTCTACTTTTTGGAAAACTTTAAGGAGGGTGGGTATTAGCTCTTCTTTAAATATTTGGTAAAATTCAGCTGTGAACCCATCTGGTTCTGGAATTTTGAGGGGGGTGAGTTTTTTGACTACCAACTCAATTTCATTGATGATAATTGGTCTGTTCATATTTTGTGTCTTCCTGGGTCAGTTTTGGAAAGTTGTATTTTTCTAGGAATGTGTCCATTTTTCTGGGTTGTCCAATCATACTTACCTAGTTTTAAAAACTCTCCCCCCGATCCCACAACCTTGAGCTCTGTCATGGCAGGAACCATTATACCAATACATGGCACATGGTTGTTAGGCATTGAACAGTGAGAGGCATGTAGCCTCACAAAGTGATTGTAAAGAGGACTTTTCTGGTAGGATGTATTGGTTTGGCAAACTTAAAAATCAACACATTCAGCCAACATCATACTTAACAGCAAGAAGCTGAAAGCTTTCCCTTTAAGATCGGGAACAAAACAAGGATGCCCACTCTCCTCACTTTTATTCAACATAGTTTTGGAGGTCCAGGCCACAGCAATCAGACAACACAGAGATAAAAGGCATCCATATTGGCAAGAAAGAAGTTAAACTGTCCCTGTTTGCAGATGACATGATATTGTACATAAAAAAACCCTAAAGAATCAACTCCAAAACTACTAGATCTAGTATCTGAATTCAGCAAAGTCGCAGGATACAAAATTAATACACAAAATTCTGTTGCATTCCTATACATTAACGATGAACTAGCAGAAAGAGAAATCAGGAAAACAATTCCTTCAAAATTGCATCAAAAAAATAAAATACCTAGGAATAAACCTAATGAAGGAAGGGAAAGACCTATACTCTGAAAACTACAAGACACTCATGAGAGAAACTAAAGAAGATACTAGTAAGTGGAAACACATCCCATGCTCATGGATGGGAAGAATTAATATTGTCAAAATGGCCATCCTGCCTAAAGCAATCTACAAATTCAATGCAATCCCTATCAAAATACCAACAGCATTCTTCAATGAACTAGAGAAAATCATTCTGAAATTCATATCGAACCACAAAAGACCCCGAATAGCCAAAGCAGTCTGAGAAGGAGGAATGAAACAGGGAGGATTGTGCTCCCCAACTTCAAGCTCTACTGTAAAAGCCACAGTAATCAAGACAATTTGGTACTGGCACAAGAACAGACCCACAGACCAGTTGAACAGACTAGAGAGCCCAGATACAAACCCAAGCACATATGGTCAATTAATATATGATAAAGGAGCCATGGGTATACAATGGGGAAATGACAGCCTCTTCAACAGCTGATGTTGGCAAAACTCAACAGCTACATGCAAGAGAATGAAATTAGATTAATGTCTAACCCCATATATAAAAGTAAATCCAAAATGGATCAAAGACCTGAAACAAAAGCGAAAATGAACAAATGGGACTACATCAAGCTAAAAATCTTCTGTACAGCAAAGGACACCATAGCAGAACAAAAAGGCATCCTGTGGTATAGGAGAATATATTTGTAAATGACATATCCAACAAGGGTTTAACATCCAAAATATATAAAGAACTCACATGCCTCAACACCCAAAAAAGCAAATAACCCTATTAAAAAATGGGCAGAGGATATGAACAGACACTTCTCCAAAGAAGAAATTCACATGGCCAACAAGCACATGGAAAGATGCTCCACATCACTAGTTATCAGGGAAATGCAGATTAAAACCACAATGAGCTATCACGTCACACCAGTTAGGATGGCTAACAGAAAAGACTAGGAACAACAAATGCTGGCGATGATGCAGAGAAAGGGGAACCCTCGTACACTGCTGGTGGGAATGTTCAACCATTGTGGAAAGCAATATGGAGGTTCCTCGAAAAACTGAAAATAGAAATACCATTTGACCCAGGAATTCCACTCCTAGGAATTTACCCAAAGAAACCAATTTCTCAGGTTCAAAAAGACATACGCACCCCTATGTTTTATCACAGCACTATTTACAATAGCCAAGATATGGAAGGAAGCTAAGTGTCCATCAGTAGATGAATGGATAAAGACGAGGTGGTACATATACACAATGGAATACTACTCAGCCATAAGAAAGAAACAAATCCTACCATTTTCAACACCATGGATGGAGCTAGAGGGTATTATGCTCAGTGAAATAAGCCAGGCAGAGAAAGACAAATACCAAATGATTTTCTTCATTTGTGGAGTAGAACAATGAAGCAAAACTGAAGGAACAAAATAGCAGCAGACTCACAGACTCCAAGAAGGGACTAGTGGTTACCAAAGGGGAGGGGTGTGGGAGGGAGGGAGAAGGGGATTGTAGGGTATTGTAGGGGATTGGTGCACATGGTGTGTGGGGGGTCACAGGGAAGACAATGTAGCTCAGAGAAGACAAGTAGGGATCTGTGGCATTTTACTACACTGATGGACAGTAACTGCGATGGGGTGCAGGGGAGACTTAATAATAAGAGTGAATGTAATAACCATATTGTTTTTCTTGTGAAACCTCCATAAGAGTGTATATCAATGATACCTTAATTTAAAAAATCAATCTCATAACTTTGTATTATTTCCATGTCTGTTTCAAATTTAACCCAAATTATTTTCTTGTTTGAATTCTATAGTATAACAAATCATTTCATGTGATTTGGGGATAAGGTATAACCTGAAAATCCAAGTGAGTGTAAGATCAAAGTTGTAACTACAGATATAATACTTGGGGTTTTCCATGTTTTATAGTATAAAGGTTTTAGTGTTTTCATCATTGTTTTCTTCCTTTCACAGACTGAGACAACACTTGGACTCAGTTCATATCAACAGAAAAGGTAAGGAAGGAATATATGTATTTACAATATGCAAATTTTAACATATTTATTAAGCTGCTAACATACTTTCATTTCCTTCTGGGGAATCCCCAAACTTTTCTGGTGAAGAGAGAAAAGCAAGTTATAAATCACATTTATTTATAAATCATATTATGCATTTGAAATGTTGTTTATGGAAAACTAGGTTTAAACCTGAGTTTGCATGTGATGGATTCTGTAGCATTACTCCCCGTATCGTATATAAGGGGGTTTCACTCATAGCTGAAACTCTCCTTGCTTTCTAAACGGATGGGCTTTGTAACTCCCTAGTGATGTTGTCTCTTAAGGCTGTCCCTGCCTTTTATGGACTGACCAGTGCTGCCCTCTGTTACCATCAGGTGTCTGCCTGCAGGCCCTGGAGGAGGAACGCAGAGCAGTGACACCCAGTCTTGTGACTAAAAGAGAACTCTGTGTTTAAAACACAGTCTCTGTGATAACACACAGGAAAGTCGTTACTCAGATATTGTGAGAATATATTCATGCATATGAATCTGAAGATGGCATCCTTACCTCCAAATTTTTTTGTCTTTTGGTAATTTCTCAGATCTATTAGAGAGACAGTATAAAAAAAGATATTGTCCTGTTCCATTTCCATATCCAGAGAGGGCCTGTACCTGGTGTCTAGAAGAGAATGAAAGCTTTCTGTGAATTAGATAACGTTGATACTTAAAGACATCTCGGAATGTTCTCAGACTGGTGAAATGTAAGTTGAGTCACCAAAGAATTTTATTTGAGTGATAAGTAGCAAATATTCAGATTAAGACTAGAACAACTAAAACCTTACTTCACAAATATAATGATGAGACTCCTGCAGTATTCACCATTTCTGTGCTTTTCACTTTAATAGCTGTAGTAACGTGGCTCTACTTCCCTGTTTCTCTGTCCTCCTCCCTAATGTTACATGTTCTGTTGGGTCCACTTCTATTGTGGTCCTTCCCCAAAGGACACACCCACTGCCTGCAGTAAAGCATAGACTTCTCTGCTACTGTGATTACAAAGCATAATGCCACCCTTCCATCCTTCACCTCTCCCCTAAGTATTTTTCACACTAGGGTGGATTGTTTCCACACCACAGCAAGTCTAGCCTGATGACACCTTGACTGGACCATCTCAGAACCCTTAGTGTCTTGTGCTTTTTCCTTGGTCCTTTATTCCAGTAGTTAGGATATTAGGTATGGAATTATATTGGACTACATTTATGAAGATGACATTCATCCATAATCAAGATTTGGGAGTAAGTTCTTTTCCTAATATAATAAAGAATTTACATCAATATGTGATTATATTCGGATCTCATGTTCCACTTATGTATTATCTATATCTGTCCAATAAGCTACTTCAAACTCACTCGCTAAAACCAATCATTTTATTATGCTGTCAGGCTCTGTAAGTCTGGAAATTAGGCAGAGCACAGCAGACACACCTTGTCTCTGCTCCGTGATAATTGGGGCCTCAGCTGAGGAGACTCCAGAGCTGGGACTGACTCAGTGGCTGGGAGCTGGAGGCATGTTCACGTACATGCTACCTTGTTACCTGGGACCTTAGCTGGGCTATTGCCAGAAATGCTGACATGTGGGCCCCTTTGTATGGTAATTTCACAAAGGCTTGTTTGGGCTCCCTCAGCATGATGACTGGATTCCAACAGTGAGCATCCCATAGAAAACCAGTTGAAACTGTATCACCTTTGATGACCTACCCTCTGAAGTCATATAGTGTTATTTCTGTCATATGCTGTTGGCTGGCCAGTCACTTAGGTTGGCCTGGATTCAAGGCATTTGTGTTGTACGGGGGAGATCCCTCACCTATCCATTGCAGGAATGTCACAGGATTTGCAGACAAGTTTTAAAACCGTCACATTTCACTTTTTTTTTTTTCTGGCCAAGACCATGAATTGTATAAACACTTGTTTTGAATTGGTATATAATTCCCTATGGCTGTGAAACTGGATTAGACAGTAATATGTTTTAGCTTACCAACCAGAGACTATGTGGCTTAAACAACAGACATTTGTTTCTCACAGTTCTGGAGGCTGGAGGCCCAAGATCAAGGTGCCTGACTATTTAGTTTCCCAGTGAGGGCTCTTTTCTTAGCTTACAGATGGCCCACCTTCTCCCTGTTGTCCCCATATGGCAAAGAGAGAGTGGATGCAGGTTCTCTGGTGTCTCTTCTGTTAAAGGCATTAATCCCTCATGAGCTTCTCTAAATCTGATTTCCTCCCAAAGGCCCTGTCTTCAAATGCCAATCACATTGGGAGTTAAGGTCTTCAATATGTGAATTCTGGGGGATGCAATTCAGCCCATAACAGTGTACAAGTCTACAGTTAGATTTTGAACCTCATGTCACCTAACTGAAAACTAACCTAAAAGGTATTTGTGAATTACCTTAATAGGTTATTTTAAAATGTGTGCAATGTGGAGAAGCAAATTCAGTATCCATACTCATCTAGTTCATAATGATCAGAACATAGCTTCCACACTGGAAGAATTTAGCCAGTTATTTTTATATGTGTTTTAGGACTGCACAATCTAATTAAACATTTCCAGAGCTATCATTTAAATAAGAATAATGAAAATATGTGTGTGTGAAATGAAAATATAAACTGCAGTTATATAACAAGATAAATCATAATTTTTTTTCAGTTAAAAAACAAACTGTTCTATAAGCATCAGGAGTTTTGGTTTGTGTTTGAAAATTGACTAACATGAAAATTGTCTTATGATCAGAGATGATTCTGATTATGAAATCATAATAAATTGTCTTATTGAGCCCCTTGTTTGTGCCTTTTCTTTTCTGTGTCAATCTCTCACTTTTTCTACTCTTAAATTGTATGATCCACTTGCTGCTACCTGTCTTTTTTAGTGACCCAGTAAATTCAGCCCCATCCTTTCTTGAATTTCTTATACATGATCTCCCAAGCAAAAACTCTCATTCTACATAAGAAATCTAACCTGCTATGTGGAAGTTTATATTATAAAAAGCTTAATTAACAAAATCACTCTCTAACTAATGGACTGTATGTCTGTACAGTGGTAGACGCCACCTCTGCTATCATTCGGTGTCCTTCCTCCTCTCCTCTCCACCCCATCACCATTATCATCTGCTTCAGCTGTGGGGCAGACTTGGCTCCCAGGGCCTCCCATACATTCTGCAAAGAGCTGCTGCTCTCATGACCAAAAGTAATAAAACTCATGAAAAACAGAATTTTACAGAATACTCTTTTTTGTATTTCTCACCCTTTCTATGTTATATCAGTTGCATGATATAATATTTTGTCTAAAGAGGTGTTGGCTGCATGGAATAGTGGTTGAGGATGTATGTATAGTGTTCCATCAGTGTTTATTTGACTTGACCACCAAAATATTATAATGAGTATCAGTAATAATTTAACATTCTGTGACATCAAGCCACCTTTTATAGATGTCTTTCCCAGGATTGTGGAGCCGTTTGCTTCTTGATTAAGAATCAAGAACCCTGAGTTCTGTGTTCACCAGCTATTGTCCTTGGGAAATAACTCCTTAACTGCTCTGAGCATGACTTCCATTTGCAAACTGGAGAAGATCATTTCTCTGCCTGATATTTCTTATATATGGTAGAATACTGTACATTATAAAAGGTGGTTGTGAGGATCAAATGAGAAGACTTATTTGGGTAGCAATAGTTTGCAAACTTTAAAACGTTCTATGAATATAAGTTGTAGATGTCTGCTACTTTATTCATTCAGTCATTCAGCAGATTTTAGCTGGGATCTTTATGTATACCAGGCATTATTCTCAGAGTTGATGATTCAGTAATTGTACTTGTCATCTATTGCTGTGTAATAAATTATCCCCAAACCTATCAACTTACAACAGTAAACATTTGGAGCACCTTTGCTAAATAGCTGTGACTCGGGATCTTTCATGAGAGTGCAGTCAGTATATCAACTGGAGTTGCAGTCATCTGAAGGCCTGGGATGGGTAGATCATCTTCAGAGTGACTCACTCATGTAATTAATTGTCAGCAGAAGGCCTCAGGTTTTGCTGACCATTGGCAGGAGGTCTTAGTCCTTCACCATGTGAAACCTGTAGAGCTGAGTGTTCCCATGTCACAGCAGCTGGCAACCCTAGAGAAGGTGAACCAAGAGAAAGAACAAGGAGGAAGCCACAGTGTTTTTTGTAATTGAGTCTTAGAAGTCACACACCATCACTTCCGCTATATTCTATTCATTCATAAGAAGTCACCCCTAAGGAGAGGGGAACTAAGCTCCATCTCTTAAAGAGAGGAGTATCAAAGAATTTGTAAACATATCTTAAAACTACTCAGTGGTGGATGGGCAAGATAGTCAAGACTCCTGCCCTATGGGAATATGTGTTCTAATGGGGAAAACAGACAATAAGCCACAAAATGAATAAACAAAATATCAGCTAGAGAGTAGTCTGGGATAGACAGGGCTCCAATGCTTCTTTAGATCGGATGTTAAGGAAGGCCTCTCTCAAAGTTGTTTAAGGCCTCTGATGAAAGTCTTAGGGAAGAGCATTTCAGACTGGAACAGCTAGTGCAAAGGTCTTCTGTTGGATGCAATGCTACTATTATTATATTACTGTTATTACAAGAACTGGAAATGTTTGTGTATATTGCCAGGTAAGAAGGGTATGTGTGTGTGTGTGTGTGTGTGTGTGTGCACTCAGTGTCCACAAGAAGAACCAGAGTTTTCTAATCTTTCAGTTTCCTGGTAGTTCTCTTCTTCAGTTTTTTGGAAGGGTTTGAGAAACTGATATTGTTTAATGTTTGGTTAATTACCAGTGAAACCACTGGGTCCTAGACTTTTCTTTGTTGGGATATTTTGATTACAGATGCAATCATCTTATTGGTGATCTGATCAGATTTTCTATTTCTTCATGATTCAGTCATCACAGATTGTGTGTTTCTAAGAAACTATCCATTTCTTCCAGATTGTGCAGTTTTTTGGCATATAGTTGTTCATAGTGGTCTCTTATGATTCTTTGTATATTCATGGAATCAGTCATAATCTTTTTGACTTTTATCATTTTATTTATTGGGATCCTCTTTTTTTGTTGTTGTTAGTGTAACTAAGTTTGTCAATTTATCTTTTCTAAAAAACACCTGTTACTTTGTAAATATTTTCTATGGTTTTCTTGTTCTATTTCATTTATTTATGCTCTAATCTTTAGTCTTTCCTTCCTTCTCAAAGTTTGGGTTTATTCCGTTATTTTCCTAATTCTTTGAGATATAGTTGGTTTGTGATCTTTCTTTATTCTTGATGTATACATTTATAGCTGTAAACGCTACTCTTAGAACTGCTTTTGCTGCAGCCCATATGTTTTGGTACATTTCCATTTTCCTTCCTCTTTTAAGATACTTTTTAGGTTTTCTTTTGATTTCTTCTTTGAACCATTGGCTGTTCAGAAGTGCATTGCTTAATTTCCATACATTTGTGAATTTTCCAGTTTTCCTACTGTTACTGATTTCTAGTTTCATACCATTGTGGTCAGAAAAGTAATGATTTTTGTGTTAAACTTGCTAAGACTTGTTTTGTAGCCTAACATGATCTATCCTAGAAAATGTTCAGTATGTGCTTGAGAAGTATATGTATTACACTGCTGATGGATGGAATGTTCTATATATGTCAGTTAGGTCCACTTGGTCTATAGTGTTGTTCAGTTCCACTCTTTCTTTATTGATTATATGATTTATCCATTGTTGATAGTGGGATATTAAAGTTTCCAACTGTTATTATAATACTGTTCATTTCTCCTTTCAGTTTTGTTAGTATTTGCTTTATAAAGTAGATGTGCTGCTGTTCAGTTCATAAATGTTTATGATTTTTATACTTTCTTATTAGATTTACTCCTTTTAATTATATAATAACCTTCTTTGTCTCTTTGACCCACATTTAGCCCATGTCTGTTTTGTCTGATACAAAGATAGCTATCTCTGATTTCTTTTGTTACCACTTGGTTGAAATATCTTTTTCTAACCTTTCACTCTCAGTCTTTGTGTGTCTTTAAAGCTAAAGTTAGCCTCTTGTAGACAGTATATCATTGGATCTTGTTTTTTTAAACTGTCCAGTCATTCTAAGTGTTTTGATTGGAGAATTTAATCTATTTATATTTAAAGTAATTATTGGTCACTAAGGTCTTGCTATTGCTATTTTACTAATTTTTTTCTTCTGTAAAACCTTTGTTCCTTGCTTCTTGCTGTCTTCTTTTGTGATTTGATAACCCTTTGTGGCAGTATGCTTTGACTCCTTTATCATAATCTTTGTGTAATTACTGCAGGTTTTTCCTTTATAGTTACCACAAGGCTTACATAAAATATATTCTTAACATCTCATTTTAAGCTGATAATAACCTGACTCTGTAGCATACACAAACTGCACTTTTACTTGCTTGCCCCTCACATTTTAGTTTATTAATGTTAAATTTTACATGTATTTTATATTGTATATGTATAATTTTAGTTTTAGTTATTTTTAATGTATTTGTTTTTTAACTTTTAAACTAGAGTTGTAGCTGAATTACATGCCACCATCACAATATTAGACAATCTGACTTAGACTATATATTTATCATTACCAGTGAGTTTTACACATGCATATTTTTTTATGTTAATTAGCATCCTTTTATTTCCACTTGAAAAGCACTCTAGCATTTCTTGTAAGAAGTCTAGTGGTGATAAACTCTCTTATTAGGGGAAGTCTTCATAACTCTTTCATTTCGGAATTAACAGCTTTGCTATGTATATTATTGGTTGACACTTATTTTCTTTCAGTATTTTGAATATTTCTTCCTATACTCTCTTGGTCTGCAAAGTTTCTGTTGAGAAATCTTCCCATAGTCTTATGGCTGTTGACTTACATATGATGTGTCACTTTTCTCTTGCTGCTGCAAAATTTCTCTTTGTCTTTAACTTTTGACTAATTATAATGTGTCTATGTAGCCCTTTTCAAGTTCTACCTATTGGGTCCTCTGGGCCTCTTGAATCTGGTTGTCCACTTCTCTCCCCACATTTGGAAAATTGTCATTCATTATTGCTTTGAATATACTTTGTGTCCCTTTCTCTTCACTCTCTGATTGGCATAGTGCTGTATTGTTTGTCTTGAAGGTATGCCATAAACCTGTCATGCTTTCTTTACTCCTCATTGTTTTTTCTTTTTGTTCCTGTTACCGAATAATTTCAGATGACATATTTTTCAATTAATTGATTCCACTGCTTGGTTGGGCCTATTACTAAAATTCTCTATTGAATTCTTCAGTCATTATTTTCATCATCTCTAGTATTTCTCTTCAGTTTTCTGTTTTGTTTTGTTTGATAGTTTATATTTCTTTGTTGAACTTTGTTTTGTTCATGCATTGTTTTCCTAATTTCATGTGATTGTATGGATGTCCTTAAAGTTAACCTCTATAAGATGATTATTCTGAATTCTTTTTCAGATGGTTCATAGATCTCCACTCTTTAGGGTCAGCTATTAGAGCTTTATTTATTTTGTTTGGTGGTGTCATGTTTGCCTGATTGATTTTAATCTTTGATTCCTTGTGTTAGTATCTCCCCATTTGGGTAAACAGTCTCCTCTTTGAGACTTTACCAATTTACCTTGGCAGAAATGGTCCTTCACCAGTCAGCTCAGCTTGGGGTTCTTGAGAGATCAACTGACAGCATCCTTGGGCAGGTGGGACTTGTTATCAGGATCTCTATTTGTCCAAGGACAGTTCCTGATCTCTGAGGCCAGAGGATTTGCAACTGACTGGGAATGTTTGGATTGAACTGCTGACTTGTCTCCCTGTCCATGGGTAACTATGGGCTGGACTCCACAGTGCCCAGATTCTTTGCTCATGTTTCCTAATTGGGCAGGTCTGGGTGCTGTACTAAGCAGTTGGGAAGGGCTGTGAATTTGCTTCCCTGCCCAGGCAGAGCCATATAACAGGCTCCACAAGCATTATAGCAAAGCTGTCCTTCAAGCTCCTAGCCAGAAAAGGCAGTCAGCTCAGCTCTGCAGATAAGCTGTGCCATTGGCTGGGTTCTCTGCTTGTGTGCCATTATAAGCATAGCTGTAAGTTGGACCAGACAGCTTCATGTTCTTGTTAGGCTTTCCTGTTGGATGAGGCAGGAGGCTATCTTTAACCTTCAACAGGTCTTTTAGTTCACTTCCTAGCCTAGGTGGGGCCATAGAACAGTTTCCATGGCTGGCACAGCTTTCAATACCACCAAATCATCTATTATTGTCCACCAGTTCCCTGGCCATACAAGGCCACTGATTCAGCTCTGCACATGGGCATAGCCTCTGGCTGGAATCCCTGCTTACATTTCTAACATGGTCCTTTTCAATCTCAGTGGTCCATGGCAGTTCTTCAACTCCATCACATGTTCCAGAATTTTCACAATGGTATCTTGTATATGGATAGTTGCTAGTTGGTTTTCTTGTGAGGGGGCTGAAGTTGGGAGCAGTATATGTCAACACCTTCATGACATCACTCCCCAAAACAATAACAAAAGGAAGGACAGGGAGAAAATATTCACAATACATATATAGCTGACAAAGGTCACATGTCTAGAACACATAAAAACTCTTACAATTCAGTAAGACAAACATGCCAGATAAAAAACTTTGAATAGACACTGTACAAAAGAATGTATCCAAAGGGATAGAAAATAAATGAAAAGATGTTCAGCATCATTGGTCCTTAGGGGAATGCAAATTTAAAAGATACAAATATATATAGATATGTGTATATAGATATATAGGAAAAAACAGGAGTAATCTATATAATTTCTCTTAAGTCACTTTTTTTAGGTGTCTGTGATAAAAATCATATTTGGAACCATTTAAAAATATGTTGATGACTTTGAAAGTTTTATTTTCTAAGGTACTTTTTTCCCCTCTTATTTCTGTGTACAGCACTTCTTGTGGATCAAGATGCAAAAGAGAGTAGTCCCCAAATGTGAGAATATACATAAAAATGCCAGTTCCTGGGTTCCATACTAGATGTGAGGAATCAAATTCTGGAGGTGGAGCCCTGGAATCTGCATTTCTACAAGCATTCTAGATGATTAAGATGTAGGTACACAACAAACTTCAAGAAATACTGGGCCAAAGATGACCTTTTGTTTAGGTAGTAATTGCCCCTAGAAAAACATTTTAAATTTCCTATACAAACTCCTAAAACTCCAAGAAGACCTCATAAGCTTCATTTGGGAGCTACCTGCATAACTTTAGCCTTACCTGGCAGTTCACCAAGCAATATAGACAGTGTCCCATGAGATTTCTTGCCCTCCAGTTGTTTTCTTGCTTGAAGTTAGAAAATAGTCTTTATTCATCTCCTTATTCCCAGATAGTTAGTATTTTAGTGAAAATTAAAATATTGTGCTGAAGCTTTCAAAACATATAATCACTGATCACTGCAGAAAGCATAAAATCATGCAGTATACTATTACAGTATCTCAGATTTGGTTTCTCTGAAATTGGCAGAGGCTACCATTTTTCACATTGCTTCTTCTTCTCCAGCTTATTTTTCAACATAGATTTGCAAACATTTGCTTTCTGTTTATTAATAAAGCACTAAATAATGTCACACCTTTTCTAAATAAACATAGTAGCAACCATCTCAAAAAGCTGCAGATACAAGACAGCTATGTAATTAAATGTTTGGTTCTGTCATAAGACAACTTGTGTACCTATTCAAATATTAAACTGTTACTTAAATATAGGTCTGTTGTTTTTGAAAATATGAATTTATGAGGGAATCACCTTTTGTGTATTGTTCCCTCTGTCTCATATGCTGTGAGCCTTCTGTAAATACCACAGTTAATAGTTGCTGGGCACCACTTCTATGGAGCCTTTCATGGGAGGTCTTCACCCACACAAGGCTTAAAAAAAGAATAACAGGTCTAAGGATTTAACAGGAAGAAATAAAATTATTGTTGCTTGCAGATGATTTGTCTACAGAGATAATCAAGATAGTGATCATTTTGGCAACACATAAAGTAATGGGAAAATCTAAGAGAATCTAGACAAAATTAGAATTAACTCACCAAAGTGACTGGGTATAAGATGAGGATACAAAAATCAATAACTTCTTTATATAAAGCAATAATCATATATATCCAGCTGCCTACCTGATGTCTCCATCTAGATATGATACCTCAAATTTAAATGTCTAAAGCGATAAATACTCTTGGACATCTATGCATTTACCCTTCCCCACCTCTAGCCCACTTCTCCGTGTTCTGACTATATTCAGTTTCTCAGGCTAAAATTTAAGGATTAAGTCATCCTTGATTCCTCTCTTCTTCCTCTCACACTCCAAAGTCAGTCCATTAGCATGACCAGATGTCTCTCGCTTCCAAATATGTTCAGAAACAAGTCACTTCTTCCTGCCCCTTAAAATCCTCCTAGACGTGGCAGCCATTCCTCTTGTCAGACTACTTACTGCAGGCCTTCCTTGCTTCCACTTTCAGGTTCCTGTAGCCTCTTCTTCAGATAGCATTCAGAATTAACCTCTTCAGATGTGTGAGATAATGTTACTTTTGCTTAAAACACTGCAGAGGCTTTTGATTAAACTTAGAATTAAATTCAGACTCCTCCAAGGAGACTTGGCCTTTGTACCACTTTGATTTCAGCCCTTACCTCCTCTCTATTCTTCCCTTCCCTCTGGCCACTTCAGCCCCCTTGCTCCTCAACATGACAGGTATATCCCTTTCTTCCCCCAAATTGCCACCTTTCAGATCTCATCTACAGCGTCCCTCCTTCTGTGTTGGATTTGTCTTTATATGTCACACATCATTACCTGGTATGTTCCGTTTTTTTCTCCCCTCCTGGGATGTTAGTACCAGGATGAGAGCAGGCTCTTTGCTGTGTTTCTGTAGCCTCAGCCACTCGACAACCCCTGATACTTGGTATATTTGTGTTGAATGAATGGAGTATGTGCTTTTTTTCACCTTGCCTGCCCATTTTAGACATTTCCATTTACAGCTTAAGGAACAAACCAGTTCTGTGAAAGGAAAAAAACTGTCTCAATCTCTTCTGCTCTCCAGCATCTAACAGTGTTCATGTCTGTAATGAATTAATGACTTACACACATTTACTTTATGAATTCTACTTTTTCTTCATTGATTGGACTAAGATTTTATATGTTTGGATCTCACACCATTAAAACTGATGGGCTGATAAGTATCTTTTTATTTTAAAGGTGCCAGAGAGTGTTCCTAGTATATATCATGCCTAAGAAGAACAGAAATCAAGAGAGTAGATTCTGTACATCCTGCTCCATGTGGCAGCCCTCTTGTGAGGAATTGTACCATTTTTGTCCCAGGGGCTTCAGTTTTGTGCTTTAGTAAAAGTTTGGTGTTTTCCTTCTTAGTCTGTTACCTTTCTGTTCCACATATGTAGAAGGATTATCAAGCAGCCTAGAGGAATATTCTTAATTGGTTGGCTAAAAACACCATAAGACTTGATTATTTAACTCAGTTATTCCACTACTTAACTATTTAACCTTTATAGAATTGAATTAAAGTTAAATTTCCTACATATTCTGAATGCCTGTCTATTTCCTGTATTTCCTGAGAATGAAATTACTGTGTCTCTTGAAGCTTGTGTTCTTGTGAGTTCTGGTGATGATGGAAATAAAGTCTCACAGAATGGGTTTTGCTGTAAGCTCATTTCTTAAACTACAACAGAAAGATACATACCTACTATTTGGAAACTTTAGTAGCTGACTTTCTGACTTTCTCAGTATATAAGCAGATGACTTTAGTTATGGACTCCTCCCACCCACCAAGGTCACTTACACATTGCATCATTGTTAGGTTTTAGTGATATCTAGGAGGTTTGCTATTCAGAAATCTGTTTTAGTGAGTTCTAGTATCAAGTGAGGTAGTTGGAAATGATGCTCAAATATTTAGGCCAAAATGTCATAGATCATTGTGTTCTAGACTCTCAGAAAGGTATTTCAGTTCTTGCCAATTTCTCTTCCAAAATTTGTTGTTGTTTATTTCCTTTGCCACTCTATAGTTACAGTGTGATCGTGGTTTTTATCTCTTTATATTGTCTGCCAAGTATGTGTAATTGAATTAACTATTATTCATTGTACATGTGTCAAAAAATGAACATATTAAGGTATATTGTTATCAATTACATCAACCAAATTTCAACATTCAGTCTATGTGAGCATTTTCTGCTTCCATACCTTTGAGTAGGAAAAAACTTGATAATTTCCTTGAATAAGAAAAGCAGTGCACATTCCTAACAGAACATTAGACTCCACCATCTTTTCTGAAGATGCTTTCTTGTGACAAACCTCAAGTGTCTGACTTCTGTTTGGAGAAATATGTATTTTAAAAATTTGCTTCTTATGCTGTTCTCTTTTTTACTTACAGTATTTCTCTGTATCGGGGTAATTGCAGACCTATACGATTTGAGCCACCAATGCTGGATTTCCATGAACAGTAAGTAAAAAGTTTTCAGACCAAGTTTCCCATTAAATTATTATGTCCATTTTATGCATGCGTTCATCTTGCCTTTTTGGTTGTGTTGTCTATATGAGAAAGTTACATTTTCAAGTCATCAGGGAAACAAATGACGTTGAACGTAGTTTGAAAATGAGACACAAATGTCTATTATGAGTCTAACATTACAGTATTAACTTTTGGACTTTCAAAAATACCCACATAATGGAGTCGCTGGTCCAGAGGATCGGATCTTCAGAAACAGCATAAAACTTACAGGTTGCCTTTTCTGATTAGCACTTCATTTCCATTTTTTATTATTTAAAATTTTCCTTGAGGTTAGAAGGATTTGTGGTATTTATTTGATGCATATGCCTTTAAAGTACAAACTTTATGCATTACTGTGTAAGTAGTAATATCACCATCCCTAAAGGGTAAACAAAAGCTAATTCTGCAGAAAACCTGCAGAATTGCTTCCACAAACCATACTTCTGGCTTACCTTCTACCTCGGCATCCTAGGTTTTGCACATCTCAGATATTCTAAGGGGAAAACAAGTCTTCACCTGTATTTGGTTCCAACTCAGTTAGCAACTGGATAAAGGGAGCATCTTGACTGATGTTAACTCTTAGAGCAGTGCCACTCTGGTAAGTTAGCAGAAGAAAAGAATTGAAAAGGGAAGCTCTGTGTAGATCTGTTCTGACTTAATAAATGACAATTATAATTTTCTTTAATGTTGTCAAAGTTGTAGTTAATCACTTTTTACTATAGTAAACACATTAAGTTTCAATGATTTATTTACAATCTTATACTTAGAATAATCAAATATATCAGTTGTACTTGTACATAACCGTGATAGAGTAGTTACCATAAGGAGAAATAGCTCATAGCAATTCTGTCTTTTCAGGAGATTACATTCTTACAGAGATCATGCATTTTAGGTATGGGAGTGCAGAGAGACATTTGCATGCTTCTTTGGGCACTTCTAGATGGAATCAGTATTTGGGAATAGTCATTCTGTAAGTAAATTGACTTGTATTAATTAGGTGTTAGATTTAATGACCATAATGTCTAGATAGGAAATACATCACTATTATTTCTATCCTGTAAAATAGGTTTAGGTACAATGTTGAGATTGAAAGGAACATAGAGTTCTTAATCCAAATCACAAAAATATATCACTCATTGTCTCCTTCTGTCAAATACAAAATGAAACATGTCATGTGTTTGGATCTTTATCAAGAGACTTCCTTATATTTAAAATAACAGTGAGTTTTCTCTCTCCAGTAAAATTCTCTTTGAGTGTGTTCTCATTCTAGAGTGGGTCAGAAGAGAGGCTGATGAATTCTGTTCTAAGACTGTGGTATGAATGGTATTTATGATGACATATGAGGGTGGGAACAAGTGAGATCAGTATGTAGTAATAAAAGTTTTAGTCTAAAACTGTGTGTATTCTTATTTTGAAAAGCTTAGCAGTAACCATTCTAGAGAGGTTGTTTCAAAAGTTGTATCTAACCTTTTCACATTACTATTTGTTTTTTGAGGGGGATTTTCAAATTTCATGTACCCTTGAGGTAAAGAAATTTTCAGGAATTCAGAATATCTGAATTGGAATTGCAAATTCCTGTTCCAATCTGTCCCTTAACCTTTAAAAAATTCCCCACCTCTGAAATAGGAGAAATTGAGATAAGGTCAAGCAAGATTCTGGACTAGTGGTTTTAACCTTCTATGGATCTCTTTAAAAATAGATGAAAGTTATGAAACATCTTCCTTACTCTCTCCAAATGCACGTGCATGCACACACACACACACACACACACACACACACACACACACACACACACACAGTTGTGCATATAAACAAATTTTGCAAATAGGTTCAAGGGTTTTCTAGACATCCCCTCAAAGTACCATATCTGGATCCTTAAGAGCTAGCGAAGAATTCCTGTTCTAGGCCACAGGCTATTAAATCACTATAAAACTTAGTGGGTTTTTGCTTCTAATACATATATAGTACATGTCCACTATAGTAAACTTAGAAGATACTTAATCAAGAGAAAGAAGACAGTAAAAAATTACCAACAATCCAGTCACTCAGAAACATTAACATGGAGCTTTTATCTTTCAGGTCCTTTTCCTATGCACTTATATGTATTTACTGAGTTACAAAAACATAACCATATTTTCTGCATATAAACTATTTTATAACCTGCCTTCTAAACATAATATATTGTACATTTTTTATTCCAGTTAATTTTGTTATGTTATTTTATGGTATCAAAGAACATCAAATTGTATGGATATATCAAATTAATTTATTGTGTTTGTAATTCTTTTAAACTTTTTGTTCTTGTAATCAGTGTTGAAACTAATGATTTACACACATTGTAACTATTTCCTCAGGAGAGAGTCCTAAAAATGAAATTGTGAGATGAAAGGATATTCAGGAAACAAAGAATTTTAGTTAATATTTAGGCTAGAAAACAATTTGTTGTCATGAATAGGAGAACTGATAGTAATAAATGAATTAATCTATGACTAGAGAGGAAATAAATGAGATTTCCATAAGAGACGGGTGCTGATCTTAGAGAAACTGGAATCTCAAGAGTTGGGGTCTGGAAGATTTGTTGAATGTGTGAATGGACAGATGAGCTCCCATACAAACAAGGGTCTGGTAATGCAATTTATTTGAAGCATAGCACGCACAGGAAAGGAATATAGTAGTTATACTGGACTATCACTAAAGTACCAAATTTTTTTTTTGGTATCATTAATCTACAGTTACATGAGGAACATTATATTTACTAAGCTCCCCACCACAAACCCCGTTACAGTCACTGTCCATTAGCGTAGTAAGATGCTGTAGAGTCACTACTTGTCCTCTCTGTGTTGGACAGTCCTCGCCGTGCCTCCCACCACATTATACATGCTAATCGTAATGCTCTGTTTCTTCCTCCCCTCCCTTATCCCTCCCTCCCCACCCTTCCTACTCAGTCCCTTTCCCTTTGGTAACTGTTAGTCCATTCTTGGGTTCTGTGATTCTGCTGCTGCTTTGTTCCTTCAGTTTTCCTTTGTTCTTATACTCCACATATGAGTGAAATCATTTGGTACTTGTCTTTCCCCACGTAGCTTATTTCACTGCACATAATACCCTCTAGCTCCATCCATGTTGTGCAAATGGTAGGATCTGTTTTCTTATGACTGAATAATATTTCATTGCGTATATGTACCACATCTTCTTTATCCATTCATCTACTGATGGACACTTAGGTTGCTTCCATTTCTTGGCTATTGTAAATAGTGCTGCGATAAACATAGGGGTGCATCTGTCTTTTTCAAACTGGGCTGCTGTGTTCTTAGGGTAAATTCCTAGAAGTGGAATTCCTGGGTCAAATGGTATTTCTATTTTGAGCTTTTTGAGGAACCTCCATACTGCTTTCCACAATGGCTGAACTAATTTACATTCCCACCAGCAGTGTAGGAGGGTTCCCCTTTCTCCACAACCTTGCCAACATTTGTTGTTGTTTGTCTTTTGGATGGTGGCGATCCTTACTGGTGTGAAGTGATATTTCATTGTGGTTTTAATTTGCATTTCTCTGATGAGTAGTGATGTGGAGCATCTTTCATGTGTCTGTTGGCCATCTGAATTTCTTCTTTGGAGAAGTGTCTGGTCAGCTCCTCTGCCTGTTTTTTAATTGGATTATTTGCTTTTTGTTTGTTTAGGTGTGTGAGCTCTTTATATATTTTGGATGTCAACCCTTTATCGGATCTGTCATTTATGAATATATTCTCCCATACTGTAGGATGCCTTTTTGTTCTATTGATTGTGTCCTTGGCTGCACAGAAGCTTTTCAGCTTGATATAGTCCCACTTGTTCATTTTTGCTTTTGTTTCCATTGCCCAGGGAGATAAGTTCATGAAGAAGTCACTCATGTTTATGTCCAAGAGATTTTTGCCTATGTTTTTTCTAAGAGTTTTATGGTTTCATGACTTACATTCAGGTCTTTGATCCATTTCTAAGTTACTTTTGTGTGTAGGGTTAGACAATGATCCAATTTCATTCTCTTACATGTAGCTGTCCAGTTTTGCTAACACCAGCTGTTGAAGAGGCTGTCATTTCCCCATTGTATGTCCATGGCTCCTTTATTGTATATTAATTGACCATATATGTTTGGGTTAATATCTGGACTCTCTATTCTGTTTCACTGGTCTGTGGGTCTGTTCTTGTGCCAGTACCAAACTTTCTTGATTACTGTGGCTTTGTAGTAGAGCTTGAAGTTGGGGAGCAAGATCCCCCCCACTTTATTCTTCCTCCTCAGGATTGCTTTGGCTATTTAGGGTCTTCGGTGGTTCCATATGAATTTTTGAACTATTTGTTCCAGTTCGTTGAAGAATGCTGTTGGTAATTTGATAGGGATTGCATTGAATCTATAGATTGCTTTGGGCAGGATAGCCATTTTGATAATATTATTTCTTCCTAGCCAAGAGCTTGGGATGAGTTTCCATTTGTTAGTGTCCTCTTTAATTTCTCCTTAAAGTGTCTTGTAGTTTTCAGGGTATAGGTCTTTCACTTCCTTGGTTAGGTTTATTCCTAGGTATTTTATTCTTTTTGTTGCTATTGTGAATGGAATTGTTTTCCTGATTTGTCTTTCTATTAGTTCATTGTTAGTGTGTAGGAAAGCCACACATTTCTAAGTATTAATTTTGTATTCTGCAACTTTGCTGAATTCCAATATTAGTTCTAGTAGTTTTGGAGTGGAGTCTTTAGGGTATTTTATGTATACTATCATGTCATCTGCAAATAGTGACAGTTTGACTTCTTTGCCAAGCTGGATTCCTTGTATTTTTTTGTTTTGTCTAATTGCCATGGCTAGGACCTCCAGTACTATGTTGTATAACAGTAGGGAGAGTGGGCATCCCTGTCGTGTTCTCGATCTTAGAGGAAAAACTTTCTACTTCTTGCTGTTCAGTATGATGTTGGCTGTGGGTTTATCATATATGGCCTTTATTATGTTGACGTACTTGCCCTGTTTACCCATTTTGTTTAGAGTTTTTATCATGAATGGATGTTGAATTTTGTCGAATGCTTTTTCAGTGTCTGTAGAGATGATCATGTGATTTTTGTCCTTCTTTTTGTTGATGTGGTGGATGATGTCAATGGATTTTTGAATGCTGTACCATTCTTGCATCCCTGAGATGAATCCCACTTGGTCATGGTGTATAATCCTCTTGATGTATTTTTGAATTCAGTGTGCTAATATTTTGTTGACTATTTTTGCACCTATGTTCATCAGGGATATTGATCTTTAATTTTCTTTATTGGTGGGGTCTTTGCCTGATTTTGTTATTAGGGTGATGCTGGCTTCATAGAATGAGTTTGGAAGTATTCCCTCCTCTTCTGTTTTTTGGGAAACTTTAAGGAGAAATGGGTATTATGTCTTCTCTGTATGTCTGATAAAATTCCGCTGTAAATCTGTCTGGCCCGGGGGTTTTGCTCTTGGGTAGTTTTTTATTACCGCTTCAGTTTCATTGCTGGAAATTGGTCTGTTTAGATTTTGTGTTTCTTCCTTGGTCAGTCTTGGAAGGTTGTATTTTTCTAGGAAGTTGTCCATTTCTTCTAGGTTTTCCAGCTTGTTAGCATATAAGTTTTCATAGTATTCTCTAATAATTCTTTGTATTTCTGTGGGGTCCATCATGATTTTTCCTTTCTCGTTACTTATTCTTTTGATGTGTGTTGACTCTCTTTTTCTCTTAATAAGTCTGGCTAGAGGCTTATCTATTTTGTTTATTTTCTCAAAGAACAAGCTCTTGCTTTCTTTGATTTTTTTCTATTGTTTTATTCTTCTCAATTTTATTTATTTCTACTCTAATCTTTATTATGTCCCTTTTTCTGCTGACCTTAGGCCTCAATTGTTCTTCTTTTTCCAATTTCGATAATTGTGACATTAGACTATTCATTTGGTATTGTTCTTCCTTCTGTAAATATGCCTGGATTGCTATATACTTTCCTCTGAAGACTGCTTTTGCTGTGTCCCACAGAAGTTGTAACTTTGTGTTGCTGTTGTCATTTGTTTCCATATATTGCTTGATCTCTATTTGAATTTGGTTGTTGATCCATTGATTATTTAGGAGCATGTTGTTATGCCTTCATGTGTTTGTGAGCCTTTTTGCTTTCTTTGTACAATTTATTTCTAGTTCTATACCTTTGTGGTCTGAGAATTTGGTTGGTAGAATTTCAGTCTTCTTGGATTTACTGAGACTCTTTTTTGTGGCCTAGTATGTGGTCTATTCTGGAGAATGTTCCATGTGCACTTGAGAAGAATGTGTATCCTGTTGCTTTTGGGTGTAGAGTTCTGTAGATGTCTATTAGGTCTGTCTGTTCTACTGTGTTGTTCAGTGCCTCTGTGTCCTTACTTATTTTCTGTCTGGTGGATCTGTCCTTTGGAGTGAGTGGTGTGTTGAAGTCTCCTAAAATGAATGCATTGCATTGTATTTCCTCCTTTACTTCTGTTAGTACTTGTTTCACATATGTTGGTGCTCCTGTATTGGGTGTATATATATATTTATAATGGTTATATCCTCTTGTTGGACTGAGCTCTTTATCATTATGTAATGTCCTTCTTTATGTCTTGTTACTTTCTTCGTTTTGAAGTCTATTTTGTCTGATAGTAGTACTACAGCACCTGTTTTTTTCTCCCTGTTGTTTGCATTAAATATCTTTTTCCATCCCTTCACTTTTAGTCTGTGCCTGTCTTTGGGTTTGAGGTGAGTCTCTTGCAAGCAGCATATAGATGGGTCTTGCTTTTTTATCCATTCTATTACTCTGTGTCTTTTGATTGGTACATTCAGTCCATTTACATTTAGGGTGATTATTGAAATATATGTACTATTGCCATTGCTGGCTTTAGATTCGTGGTTACCAAAGATTCAAGGTTAGCTACTTGACTATCTTACCATCTAACTTAGCTCACTGATTGAGCTATTATAAACACGGTGTGATGATTCTTTATGTCTCCCACTTTTTATTCGTCCTCCTCCATTCTTTATATGTTAGGTGTTTTATTTTGTGCTCTTTTGTGTTTCCTTTGACTGCTTTTATGGGTTGTTGATTTTATTTTTTGCCTTTGGTTAGTATTTGGTTGGTCTGCTTTCTTTGCTGTGATTTTATTTTCTCTGGTGACATCTATTTAGTCGTAGGAGTGCTTCCATCTAGAGCAGTCCCTCTAAAATACCCTGTAGAGGTGGTTTGTGGGAGGCAAATTCCCTCAACTTTTGCTTGTCTGGGAATTGTTTAATCCCTCCTTCAAATTTAAATGATAATTGTGCTGGATATAGTATTCTTGGTTCAAGGCCCTTCTGTTTCATTGCATTAAATATATCATGCCATTCTCTTCTGGTCTGTAATGTTTCTGTTGATAAGTCTGCTGATAGCCTGATGGGTTTTCCTTTGTAGGTGACCTTTTTTCTCTCTCTGGCTGCCTCTAATACTCTGTCCTTGTCCTTGATCTTTGCCATTTTTATTATTATGTGTCTTGGTGTTGTCTTCCTTGGGCTCCTTCTGTTGGGAGTTCTGTGTGCTTCCGTGGTCTGAGTGACTATTTCCTCCCCCAGTTTGGGGGAGTTTTCAGCAATTATTTCTTCACATACACTTTCTATCCCTTTTTCTCTCTCTTTTTCTGGTACCCTTATAATGCAGATTTTGTTCTATTTGGATTGGTCACACAGTTCTCTTAATATTCTTTCATTCGTGAAGATCCTTTTATCTCTCTCTGCATCAGCTCTCTGCTTTCCTGTTCTCTGATTTCTATTCCATTAACAGCCTCTTGCACCTCATCTATTCTGCTTTTATGTCCTTCCAGAGATTGTTTTATTTCTGTTCCTCCCCCACCTTTATCTGTTAGCGCTTGCATTTTTCTCTGCAGCTCCATTAGCATTGTTGTGACCTTTATTTTGAATTCTTTTTGGGGAAGATTGGTTAAATCTATCTCCCCAGGTTCCCTCTCAGGGGATGTCTGGGTTATTCTTGTCTGTATCAAATTCCTCTGCCTTTTCATGGCGATGGAGGTAGTCATAGACAGTTGGCACGTGTGTCAGCTGGGAGAACAAAGTCCCTTCCTGCTTGCCTGTTGCATTCCCTTCCTGTGAGAACTGCGACTCCTCGTGGCTTGTGCTGGGCAGCTGCACGCTGACGTGGCCTCTGAGTCTGGCTCGGGTGGCTGCAGAAGAGGCTCTGTGGAGCTGCTGTGGGGGCGGCCGGTATCAGGCTGCTGCTTCACTATGGCGGGGCCGCGCCAGAAGGGTATTGGACTGGGAGGCTGTTTATCGCTGTGAGGGGCTTTAGAGCTGTGCTGCTGCCCAGGCGGTTCGGACGTCTGGAGTTCCCCAGGATTCCAAGCTGCTGGGCTGAGTGTGCCAGGACACTTCTGTCTAGCTGTGAGGCTCCTGTCCCTTTAAGACTTTCAAAAAACACTTTATTTTCTTTTGTCCCAGAGGCGCCAGCTGTGGGAACCTGCTCCCAGGTTTTACTGTTCCATTTCCCTAGTATCCAGCACACCATGCACTGTGTGTCTGCGCTCCTGGTGTGAATGACTAGGGCTGGGTATTTAGTAGTCCTGGGCTTGCACTCCCTCCCTGCTCCAACTCCTCTCCTGCTGGGGATCTGGGGTTGGGGTGGCGCTTGGGTCCTGCTGGGCCGTGGCTTGTATCTTACCCCCTTCGTGAGATGCTTGGTTCTCGCAGGTGTAGATGTAGCCTGGCTGTTGTACTGTATCTTCTGGTCTCTCTTTTAGGAATAGTTGTATTTGTTGTATTTTCAAAAATGTACATGGTTTTGGGGAGGATTTCCGCTGCCGTACTCATGCCGCCATCTTGGCTCCTCACCATCCCTCAAGTACCAAAGTTATATGCTACTCCAAAATCGGGGAAACAAAAGAAAAAGTAAAACATTTTACCATTACTTTACACTTTTCTGTGTCCAGTGTAAACTGGGAGCAGATGTGAACACATGTGTATTAGGGTTCAATCAGAAAGGTAGAACCAGTCGGAGATTTTATGTTTGTGTGTATATGTATATATGTTTTCATGAAGAATTGGCTTATACAGTTGTGGGAGCTGGTTAAGTAAGCCCAAAAGTGTACAGGGGCAGGTGGTAATGAAGGGAGGCATGTGAGTAGGCTCAAAGCCCAAGGGCACCAGTCGAAGCTTGCTGTGCACAGGCAGGCAGACAGGGAGATCCCCAGAAACAGAACATTGCAGATCCAGGTGTCATTTGGAGTCCCTTAGCTAAGACAAGAGCTAAGCTCTCTTTGAAAGGGCTTCCAACTGATTAAGGCAGGCCTGCCTAGAATAATCTCCCTTTTAATTAAAGTCAGCTGTTTAGGGACTTTAATTATGTCTGTTCTAATTGTTTTGATGTCTGCTCCCCTAGTAGACCAAGCTCTCAGTAAGTACACACTTATTCTTTGTATGTCTGGCACATACTTCACACTCAATAATTGCATTCAATACATTATTTTTAAGTTCTACAAGATTGCCTGATGATTTCTTCTGCTTTAGTTAAATTAGATTTTGATTTTCAAGTGTATATGCTGGCTACATTGAAAATTTGCTTTACCTTTTCTTCTTGATCCAACAGTGTACTGATTTAATGTCCATGCTGGAAATGTTTCATTTAACTAATACATACAGGATTAATTTGAGGACTTGAGAAGAAGTCTTTAACAGAACACTTTTTAATATTTTTTCCAGAAAATTTAAATAGAGTTGTCATTGCTTACCTACCACCTTGACTAATTCACTAAAGTTTTGGCTCATGTTTTCTATGAACTGTTTCTACTCCTTGTGGTCATTTTTGCTAAACCAGAAGTCGCTGTTAATTTTAAAACACCTTCGGAGTTTATGGAAGAACTCTTAAGTTGAATGGAATTTACACCTACAAGTAACATCTAATTGCCATTCTGGGCCTCCAAGAGAGGTGCAGGCCCCTCAGCAAGGACACAGCTTTTGTTCCCCTACTGCCCTCTGCAACTTCTTTCACAGAAAATTAATCTAATTACCTTTCTTCAAAAATAGGCTTTCTTTGTTTTCAGCCATTTTATTTAAATTTATTCCTTGATTCTATCTCTTTTCTCCTCTACCCCCCACCCCCAACAATTGGCTGGAGCAATCTGGGCTTGACCAACTCACCCCCACCCTCTACCCCAACCCCAATTAATAAAGCCAATGTTGTTAAATATTTCTCTGTTTCCATAACAACTCCCTTTTTCAAACATTTATTGCAGGCTGTAAAAGATGCTTTGAATAGAAACTTAGTTTACCAAGTTCTTTGGTTTATATAATTATTAAGTGTAGAAAATCTTGATTTCTAATATAAAGCTTAAAATGGAGACTGAATGGCTTTAAAAAAAATGGAAATTGAAGGACCTTTGGTAAAAATGGAGGTCTTTATTGTCAAGTTAAATTCAGTTCATCAGAGGTGTTTCTCCTTACTCACTGTTTGGTATCCCAATAGAATCAAATAAACTGTGTTTTCTAAAACGATGTTTAGTGCCTTTCAGCTTTTCAATTTCTTAATTGTTCCACCAACACCCTGGCTCAGCCCTCAATCTAAAATGCATTTGAAAGATGCTTGGATTTTGTGGTAATTGAGTGGAACGAAATACTGCGTGTTGATTTGGCCCAGTTTCCAGCCAAAAGTTGTGTCCAAGAGAGTGCTGTGTCACTGCATTCATAAAGTTTGTCTAAGGGCAGTTGCTCAGCTGTTGCCTGGCATTGCATTGTCATCTTTCTGTAGCATAGAAGACTTGCCACTGAGCACAAAATTGCAGGTTAGTTTCCAAGCTAATCTCTAATTCATAACTGCTTCTTCCTAATTTTTTTGAGCCTCAGATTCTTCTAAAATATGGACAGTTCATCAGCAGCTCTGCTCTAACAGGACAGAGAACAGCATATATTTGATGCAGTTTGGTTTATCTAAATAGTTCACACTGTTCCCTTTGACCCTACTTCTGTCTTTGGAGCAGCTGATAATGGAAACAGACAAGACCAGCACTGACAGGCATTTGTAAATCTTTGTTTTATTTTTAAACCTTACCTGTCTAGCCAAGCAGTAACACATACTGCTTTTTACAGCAGAATTCTAAGATGGTCCCCAAAATTCCTGGCCTCTAAAGTACATACACATACCTCCAAATTATATTCAATCAAACACTAATCTATATGTTGTGGTAAAGGAATTTTTAAATGTAATTAAGGTCCCAAATCAGTTGACCTTTAAGATAGGGAGATTATCTGGGGCCCTGACCTGATCACATGAGCCCTCTAAATCTGGCTGTAGCAGTCAGAGACACAAATAACAAAGATTTAAAATGTGACAGGTATTTGGTGCAATGCGAGTTTCTTTGTGCTGGTCTTAGAAAGGAAGGGGGCCTGTACAGCAAGAGCCTGAGAGCAACCTAAATTTTGCCAACAACCTGAATGAGCTTGGATTAGAAGAGGACTTTGAGCTTCAATGAGTGAGCCCCTGAGCAGATAAACCAGTCATGCTGTGCCTAGACTTTGACTTACAGAATTGTAAGATAATAAATGTGTGTCGCTTTAAGCCTCTTAAGTTTATGGTAAGTTGTTACGTAGCAGAAAATGAATGCATTGCTTATTTATATACAGGTAAGCATATATTAGTACTTCACCAGTTTTCCATGGTTTAGCATGACTTCTCCAGTCTCCCACTTTATCATGAATTCTGCTCACATCACCAAGGGAACTGATGTGAGGAAGGGGCAGAGGTAGCTGTTCATATGAGTCCATACGGGGGTCTGCTCAAGGAATGAATGCTCCCTCTGCTTCCAATGGTGGTAGAGTGTGCACAGCTAGAATAGCCTGCTGACACCCTTTCTGAGATATCCTCTGTTTTTGTCATGCCAAATTTCTTAGAACAACATAAGCAGATGACCCTTCTCCTCTGGCATAGATTTATTTCTCTGGGGTGTGGTCCAGGGCTTTCCTCCTTGATCCCGGAAGAAAGGGCAAGGCCAGCCTCCACAGCATTGCAGATCAAGCATTCTGACCCACTCCCTGCTTCTGGGCTCCTAGAAACACCAAACTTACTTCCTTACCCCTGTGGTCCTCCCTTGACAGCAAGCCATCTTCAGTTTTCTAGAAGGATCCCCCAAATTTCCAGTCCATTTATCTTAATCTTAACTGAGGTTGATTGCGCTGAGGTGTCCACGGGAGGGAAAGCATGAAGAATGAGTTCATAGTGAGGTGAATGGCTGGTTGCCAGTTAGCCTGTGGGACATTTGAATTGTAAAAGAGCATATTTGTTGAAGAAAGCACATTATTGGTGAATTTTCAGGGTACAATGAGGACATTTTAATTTTTGTGTACTGTTATTTGACTTACATGTCTCTCTCTGAGGAAAAAGAATTTTATCCATATTGTCTTCATACAGCTTCTCCCTGCATCATCATGCCCATAGTTTGAGACCCTGCAGGATCTTTACCTACTTCTTTGTTTCATAGTCCTGTCACCCCACCTGGGATTGATGGACCTGGTTGAGGAATCTCCTGAGGGCACTCAGCTTCCTGCTTCCTAACCCAAAATGTGTATTACAACCATACCTGTGGATACCTCACTGTCCCTTCCCCAGGACCCAAGCCCTGGTTCCACCTTTGGGTTTTTTCCTCATGGCTGGACTGTTAAGCCACAGAAGATTTTGTACCTTGTGATGGCTGATGGCTGGGCTATAAGTCATGGATGATTTGGGGGCAGGTGTTTGCTTCCCTGCTCATAAAGCAGAGAAACTCTTTGGTGAGGTCCTGCCTCTCAAGGGCAGTCTATGGGCTCAGCCTTCCTGGTGACTGCTCATGCAGCGGTCATCTGCTGTCTGCTGAGAAACTTTCAGGGAGTTCATCTTCTCCACATCCTTCCCACTTCTGACAAGAGGTGATAGCATATGCCATGATGAGCTCTCAGAAAGGGAATATATGACTTGGTCTAGGCCTTAGAAAACATTTAACTTCAGCAATAACAAAACTTCACATCAGCGTTATAAAGAAATTCTCAAGTGGTATGTAAAATAAATAGTACAAACTATTATCAAAACCTTTAAAGTGTGCTAAATGTTTACAGAAGACAATGGACCTTATGTGGACCTAATGCATATGAACATGATACTTTTTGGTAGTATGGAGGAAGATACTATTATTTCATTCTAGAAAAGACAAAAGTGTTTAAAGTGATCCAAGGTTAGAACTGTTGGTGAAGCTGCAGAAGAAATGAGTGAGGTGATGGTGAAGTAGATGTTGATGATACAGAATATGAAAATCAAGTGATTTAATGTGACTATATTAAAGTCTGATTGAGAACATAAACTTCTAACCAACCTTTGACTTTGAGGATTTTACCTCCCCCTCTCCCTCCCCTTCCTCCCCAAAAAGGCTGTGAGTTCTAAAAGTTCTAATGAGGAAGTTAGACACACCTATAAGGAAACAGACTGAAATTTCTACTTGAGTGATAAAATGAGCTTCATTTATTTATGTAATGTTTAATTGTACTACTTTCACCTGAGTTCTCTGATATTCTATTTTAGGAAGCATTTATTAAAGTACTTTTCAAATTGAATTATTGAGGAGTCATATCACAATATATAGGGCTCACTCTGTGACTAAATAGGATTCAGCATTGATGGCTATATTAGACAAGAGTAAAAGATGTAGCATTGTGATAACACTAGCTCAAATGTAGTTCCTTAGCAAGTAACTATTGATTCATTGACCTCTGAACAATCACACAGCAAAGCCATCTTGACTGATGTGGTCACTCTAAAGGAAAAAAGGCTCTGAATGCTTTCTCCACTTTCTTAGGATGATGCTTAACAGTTGTAGAGTAGTGTTAGTTTCCAGAGTATCTTTATTAGTCTGCCATAACATTGGTTTTTATCTTCTTTCTTTTTTTATGAAACTATATACAGAAAAACGTATGGCACATATGTAGTTTTATATCTGCCACCCAACTAGATATGTATTTTTATGTATTTTTAATTTATGTAAATATATTTCAATATACAAATAATATTGTGATACAGCTTAATGTTTCTTTTCCAGGTTTATTAAGATATAAATGACATAAAACATTGTGTAAGTGTAAGTTACACAAAATGTGTTGGTTTGATATGCTACATATTACAAAATGATTATCACCATAAGGTTAACTAATACCTCCATCACATCACATAATTACCATTTCTTTTTTGTGGTGTGAACATTTAAGGTCTCAGCAGCTTTGAAGTATATGATATAGTATCATTAACTATAATCACTATTCTGTACGTTAGATACCAGAACTCAGTTCATCTTTTAACTAGAAGTTTGTACTCTTTGACCAACCTTTAACCTTTCTACCCACAACTCCCCAAGCCCTGGTAACCACCATTCTAGTCTCCATTTTTTTAGATTCCACATATAAGTGATATCATATAGTATTTGTCTTTCACTGTCTGATCTATTTCATTTAGCATAATGCCCTCGAAGACCATCCATGTTGTCACAAATAGCAGGATGTCCTTTCTCGTGGCTGAATAATACTCCATTGTATATATACATACCACATCTTCTTTCATCTGTTGATGGCTTTTGTGAATAATGCAGCAATGAACATGGGAGTACAGATATCTCTTTGAGATCCTTCCATTTCCTTTGCATATGGGAAGAAGGAGGATTGCTGGATCATATGGTAGTTCTATTTTTTTATTTCATGAGAAGGCTTCATATTGTTATATGAAGTGGCTCTGAAGTTTATTCTGTTTTTAAAGATCCATTTTTGTTAGGTGTCCATTTGTCCTCTTGCTTCTAACCACATCAGAGTATCCACTATTTTACCATAACTCCCTCTTTGGTGGCTACACATACTGCCTCTAATACCCTACCACTAGCAACAGTCCTGCAATGAAATCCTCTTACAAGTTCGCTTATGGACTATCATGGGAATTTCTTTGGAATATAAGCCCAGGAGTGGAATGCATAGATCAGAGTGTGAGTACACTTCATGCTCTTGTGAATATGCCACTGTATATACCTGAGAGCAGTGCATGAGCATTCCTGTATTTCCACATAACCCTATAATCTCACTAACACTTAACTTTAGCCAATTTTCTAATTTTGCTAGTTAAATAGGGATAATGTGATACCTCATTCTTAATTTTGTATTTCTCTTATTGCTAGTAAATTTGAGTATCCATCTCTTTATGTACTTAGTGGCCTTTTAAGTTTACTCTTCTATAAATTGCCTGTTCATATCTTTTCTCTTTTGAGGTTCATACTAATTTGTTAGCAATTCCTTTTAAGTGTAGAAATAACCTTGAAGTCTAGAAAGATAGTTAGTAATTGCAAATATCTTTTTCCAGCTTGTCACCTGTTAACTTTTCCCCTCCTATACTTCGTTGAACAGAAATTCTTAATATTTTCTCAAACTTTTGAAGAATTTTGAAGTATAGAAAAGTTGGGGAAAAAATTCTCTGGTAAACACTTAAATAACCTTTATCTAAATTCACAAAGAGATAATCTTTACATTTGTTTTTTCTTGTTTTCTACGCAGACACACATACACACACACACACACACACACACACACACACACACACTACTTTTTTTTTCTGAAAGTAAATGTAGACATTATGATACCTCATCCTTAAATTCTTCAGTAAGTAAATCTTAAGGGCCAGCCCCTACATAACCACAATTTCAATATCACACCTGAAGAATCTAATGTTGATAAAATAACATCTAATATAGTTTATATTAAAATTTCCCTAGTTGCCGAAAACATGTCCATTATAATCTACTCTCCATCCCACCCCCCAACCAAGATCAAATCAAACATTACACATTACATTTGGTTGGTAGGTGTCTTTAATCTAGAAGAGTTGCCTACCTTTTTCCTTTTTGTCACTGGTAGTCCAGGTCAGTTGACTTGTAGAACTCTCCACAAACTGGATTTGATTGATTATTACCTCATGATTAGATTCAGACTAAGCATTTTTGTCAGGAATATTACATAGATAATGTATATTTCCAAGTACATCACATCAGGGGATCTGTAGGGTCCTTATTTCTAATTATTGCCAGTGCTACTTTGAGAACTCCCTAATGTACTATCTGCCAGATTTTGTAAATGATAAAGATATCTTTTCCTGTTTCTAATTAATAAATAATGTGCGGGGTTAATATCCTGTTCTCCAACAACCTTTTATCTCACCAGTTTTTACCTACTCATCATCCATTGACTCAGGCCTAAATAATTTATTATATTGATAGTTGCAAAGATTCCTTTTTTTTTTCCTTCAAATTCTATCATTGTTTTTTCATTTAGGAAGTAAGATTATTCTATAAAGAGGTACTCTCTTACTTTTCTTTGATCATCACTATAAACCAAAGGTCAGCAAATTATGGCCCTTGTCACCTGTTTTTGTAAATAAAGTTTTACTGGAACATAACCATCCCCATTCATTTACATTTTGTCTATGTCTGCTTTTGCTCAACAGTGGCAGTGTTGAGTAGTTGCACAACTGCATGGTCTGTAAACCCTAAAATATTTACTTTCTGGTCCTTTACAGAAAATGTGGATACTTGTTATAGACTCATGGGTTCTCTTTTTTATTCTGTGTTACTTTCACTATTTTTTGTTCCAAATTTTCCCAGAAGAAGCCTCTGTAAGGTGAATACTGCCTTTTTTTTATGTGCCCCTTAATCCTTGAACAGTTTTTTGCTTTCTGATACAACAAAACATTCTAGACTTTCTTCTGTTTTCCTTGGCCTAGACCTGGAATTAGCCAAAACTATGAGAAGTCCTGGTTTCTTTTAATGGAGAATGACATGCAGAAACCCAGATCTGGGCACTAAGTGTGCTCATTACTCCCAGGTGTCATTGCTTGTCATCTCTGGAGTCACTGCTTCTAGGTTTGTATGAACAGATCTATGGAAGAATATATACTTACATGCTTACATGTAAGTCATGGTTCATACTGGTAATTCCCATCTCAGTTTTTCTAATTCAAATCCAACCTCACAGAGTTCTTCATCATCTTTCTCCATTTTATATCTGCATTTCCCTTTACCCCCAAATATTTGGTAGCATTTCCCAGTAAAGTCCTCCTGGGCTAGAATTCTTCCTCTGGGAAGGTTTTAAATTATGGATTTAATTTTTTTAATATGATTTTTTGTAGTGCTTATATATTTTTTCTTAATCAGTTTTAGTAAGCTGTTTTTTTTTTTGGATTTTAGCAATTTCAGGATAATTTTCAAATTTACTAACCTAAAGTTAATGTCAGTTTATGACTGTTTAAATGTTTGCAGCATCTGTAGTGATGTCTCCTTTATCACTGCTGATGTTGATGTTTCATGCCATCTCTTTTTTATCAGTATTGCCAGGTAGTTATCAATTTACTAGAGCCCCTACCCCCAAAAATGAAAACTTTGTCTTTGTAGAAAATCTCTATTTTATGTTTTACCCCACTGGTATCTACTCTTATTTCTGTTTTTTTTTTTTTCCTTACACTTTCTTTGGGTTTAGTTTGTTGTTCTTTTTTCTAATGACATAGATGCTTACCTCATTAATTTACTGGCTTTCTTTTCAAATATCTACATTTAAATTTACAAATTTTCCTTAAGTACAGCTTGAATTATATTCTACTAGCTTTTAATGAGTTAGTTTTTCATTTTCATTCAGTTCTAAGTAATTCTTAATTTTTATTCAGGTTTTTGTCTTTGCTCATGGATTATTTATACATGTGTTGGTTTATTTACAAATTTATAGGAGATCTAGTTATCTGTTACTGATTTCTAGCTTAATTAGTCTAGGAAGAGAAAATTCTGCATATATCAGTTATAAATAAATAAGAGATAGAACAAATAGTTCTAGATGGTAGACTTTAACCATAATAATTACATTAAATATAATAATCCAAATACACCAATTAGGAGACCAAGATTGTCAGATTTAAAAAGCAAGATACAATGAACAACAGAAACCAAAATTATAGGAAGCAAAAAAAGTATAGGACAGAACTGAAGGGGAAAATAGACGATTCATCATTCATAGTTGCAGAGTGTACTATCCCACTTTCAACTGCCTAAACAGGAGTAACAAAGGAAACAGAAGACCTGAAACTAGTACAAAACAACTAGACCTAATAGACAGCTATAGAACACTCCACTCACAACAACAAAATGCTTACCTCTGATTAGACACACATACAACAGTCTCCAGGATACAAGACCCAATAAATTTAAAAGGATTGAAATCATACAAAGTATGTTCTCTGATTACTCCATTCTCTAATGAACTAAGTTGGAAAACAATCAGAAAAAAACAATCTTGGGATATTAAACAACATATTTAATAATCAGTGTTTCAAAGAAGAAAGCAAAAGAATTAGTAAATGATCTTGAGATGAATGAAATGAAAACACAGCATACCAAAACTTATGTCATACAGTGCAAGTACTGTTCAGAAAGAAATTTAGAGCTATAAATGTCTTCATCAGCAAAGAAATAAGTCAGAAGCCTAGCCTTCCACCTTAAGAAACTAGAAAAAGAAAAGCTGAGTAAACTCAAGTAAACAGAAAGCAATATAAAGACCAGAGTGAAAAAAATGAAACAATAAAAAACAGTAGAGAAAATCAACAAAACCAAAAGTTGTTTCTTTGAGAAAAGCAACAAAATTGACAAACCCTAAACTATACTGATGAAGCAGTAAAGAGAAAATATCAAATTACTGAAATTGGGAATGAAAGAGATAACATTACTATCAACCTTTCAGAAATAAGGATAAGGGAATACTGTGAACAACTGTGTGCTAACAAATTCATTAATTTGGTTGAAATGGATAAATTCCTGAAAAGACACAAATTACCAAACTGAAGAAATAGAAAATCTAAATGAACTGACTATAACAAGTAAAGACTTTGAATTTATAATCAAAAAAACTTCCAGGAGAAAGCTTTGATCCACAGAAAGTCTTACTAATGAATCTTACCAGTCAAAGAATTATGTCAGTTCTTCACAAACTCTTCCAAATAACAGAAAGAGTAACACTTCCTAACTCAGTCTGTTAGGCTTGTATTATCCTGATACTAAAACCAGACACAGACACCACAGAGAAGAAAACTACAGAGCAGTATCCCTTATGAATATAGATGTAAAAATTCTCCACAAAATAATTTTAAAAAACCGAGGCGATCAGCAGTGTGGAGTCGCAGAAGGCTCCCACCTGCGGGCCGGTTGAGACTTTACCAAAGCCACACCAGCACAAGCATTATCTAGAAAAGTAATATGGAGCATGATAATTTCTCAAATGTATGTAAATGGTTTGGTGATTACCAGAAAACAAATTCATTTAATGGCAAAAATAATAATAGTAATAATAATAATAATTTTAAAAAGAAATCAGCAACACATAAAAAGGTTTATGCCCTATGACCAAGCGGCATTTATTCCAAGAATGCAGGGTTAGTCTGACATCTGAAAGTGAATTAATGTAATACACTATGTTAATAGAATAAAGAAAAACATATGATCATGGCAACAGCATTGAAAAAAAAATCCTTTCATGATGACAACACTAGAAACAGAGGAAAACCTCCTCAACCTGATAAATAGCATCTATGAAAGTCCCACAACTTACATCATAGTTAATGATGAAAGACTGACAGATTTGCTCCTATATCAAGAACAAGATAAGGATGTGTGCTCTTACCACTTCTACTCAACATTATACTGCAGGTCTGACCAGAGCAATTAGGCAAGAAAAAGAAACAAAAGGCACCCAGATTGGAAAGGAAGAAGTAAAACCATCTCATTTTCAGGTGATACACTCTTGTATACAGAAAATCCTAAGCAATCCATAAAAATAAAAAATTAGAATAAGTGAGTGTAGTGAGGTTACAGGATATATAATTACTATATAACAATAAATTAATTTCTGTATACTAGCAATGAACAATCTTAAAGCAATTCCATTTACAATAACATCAAAAAGAATAAAATACTTAAGTATAAATTTAACAGAAGTAGTGAAAACCTGTGTACTAAAAACAACAAAGCATTAGCCAAACGAATTAAAGAACTAAATAAATAGAAGCCTTTTCATATTCATAGATCAGAAGACACAAATGAGGGTGGTATTGCTGCCTAAATTGATCTATGGATTCAACACAATCCCCATCAAACTCTCAATTAACTTTTTTGCAGAAACAGACAATCTTATCTTAAAATTCACAAAAAAATAAGAGGGTTGTTCCAGAATAGCCAAAAGATTCTTTTAAAAGGAGAGCAACATTGGAGGACTCAATTCTTAATATCACAAATTTTACTCAGTTTTAGTAAACAAGACACTGTGATACTGCCGTAAGGATAGCCATAGCGGTAAATGGAAAAGAATTTAAACTCAAGAAATAGAACTTTACATTTATTGCCAGTTGATTTTTGACAAAGGTACCAAGACAGTTGAGTGGAGAAAAAATAGTCTGTGCAAAAAATGGTGCTAGGACAACTGGATGTCCTTATGCAATAGAATTAAGTTGGATTGCTACCTCATAACATACAAAAATTGACTTGTATCATAGAGCTAAATGTAAATGTAATAAAGCTAAACTGTAAAAACTTAAGAAAAAAAGCAATGGAATATATGTGCACTATGCATTGGTTTATGCAGTGATTTCTTAGATATGACTCCAGAAGCACAAGCAACAAAAGACAAAATGTACAAATTGGATACATAAATATTAAAAACTTCTGTGCAACAAATGGTACCATCAAGAAAGTGAAAAGACAACCCATAGAATAGGAGAAAATATTTGCAAGTATCTCCTAAGAGACTTATATCCACAATATATAAAGAACTCTTGCAATCCCTTGAATTTTACTGTGTTTAAGCACAGTTTCCTTATCTCTCCTTGTTGATAGTTCATAAACCCTTTCAATCAAGTTATTTCATCTTTTTTTAAAGTTTGGGTTTTGCCCATTACTTTTGTCCACATTCTTCAAATATTTCTAAATTCCATTTTCCAACTATGCCCTATGAATGTTTTTTGGTTTTTTTTAGCTCTATCTTCAAAAATATTCTAAATATATTCTTTCTTGCTGAGTTCTGAACTAAATTGTCAGTATATTCAAACTCACTAATAGATCCTATTGCTTTTATACACTCTTTTTATACTGATATTTTATCTTGTTTTCTATATGATTTCTTGCTACATTTTGCTAATATCTTGCCATATCTCCTTAAGTATATTACATTATGCTTATTTTTAATTCTTGGTCCAATTTTTCCATCCTCAGGTATGTATTATTTAGCCTTTACTAGGTTATGCCATGACTACAATCAGTCCCAAAATCCAATTGGATTTGGACTGAAATCAGACCTTCCATCTGGGAAACACAATTTTCTTGGCAGAGGAAAAAGAATACAGGAAAATTATTTAAACATATTATAGATATGTTCACATTTCTTTGACCAGAGCAAGTCATATGGCCAAACCTAATGTTAATGAAGTGGAGAATCATCTGTTCACAGGTTCAGTCAGCAAATTGGGAACAACATTGCAGTGTCCCATTTTGTATGTTTTCTAGTTTATTGTACTCCTCAAGGGTGATGATATTTTCATGTGCGAGTTTAGGAGCTTCTGTCTTGAAATGCATCTTGAGGAAGGGTGGAAGGCCGAGCCTTGGTCTTTGTCTGTTGTGAGCTTTTTTAAAGGATATGATTGCCAAGGTGGAAAGCCTCAGTTGCACACACACACGTAAAAGCTGTTAATTGTCTTATATTTGCTGCCACTATCTGGCTGTGCTTAGGCAGAAGCATCTGGACAGAGGTGTCTCCTGAGTTGTAATCTAACAGCCCCAGGTTTTGGAGGACCAGAGAGAGGAGTTAGAGGTGGGTATGCTCAAGGGCAGCTGATTATCGGTTTCTTATCCCTATGAGCCTTCCTGCTTTTCTAGGTTGAAGAGGTAGGTAGGCTCTGATTGTCCCAAAGCAAATGGGGGGAATTGGAGAAGAGAGTTTTGAAGCCTTCCTTTTCCCTACTCTCTCATTGTCAACCTAGGCTGCTCTTTGTCCCTCACTTTTCCCACCTACCAGTTCAAGGCAGCCTTCCCCCAAGCATTTCTTACTGTTCTTTGGTTACTCTTTGGTTCCAGTACCTCCTTCTATCTTTTCCAGCAGAGAGAGAGAGAGAGAGAGTAGGCGGGGACGGGCGGGTGGGGGGTGGTGGCGCGTACCGTGAAGGAGAGCCAGTAGTAGTGTCTTTAAAGGAACCCAAAGCCCCTGATTCCTTTTTTCAAACTAGTGAAAATCATCAGCTACTCACTGTTTATCAACTTTCCCCAGTCATAAAGTAGAGGAAAATTTAGGGGCAAAATTTCCTGAAGGACAAAAACATGATGGACAGTCAAACCACATATAAAACACAGTTCTGGCTCTGTATCTTCAATTCTTCGGATTTGAGGTTTAAACAAATGAAATAAAGTTTCAGTAAACATCGACCAAGATGGTCGCCTGAGGAGAGAACCTTGTGAAAGAATTTGTATTTGAATCAGAAAATGAGGGTTTAGATTGGCACAGAGCAAAGAGATTAGTAATCGCATGTAGAACTAGTCTGACTTAAGTTGGAAGGTCAGAATTGTGAAAACAGGGAGTTATAAACAAGGCTTGAGTGATGTCAGATTTGGAAGTACGTTAGTAACCACTGGGGAGGGAAGGAGAGCAACCCTGTGCACACCCCCTGTGCACACCCTTACCATGTGCCTGGTACTGTGCTGGGCAATATGGGGAGTACACAGTGCGTATGTAATGTGTGTGACCTTTGTCCTCAAGGTGCGGATGATCTCGTTGAGAAGTAAGACTGATTCAAATTAAATGATTAGAAAGCGCTAAGGAAAAAAATGTAATTTATATGCAGAGTTCTGTAGTGCTTGTAGGAGTCCGGAAGTCTATATAACTAAGATGAACTAGATGAGTACTTACTAGACTACATACTGAGGAGACCTCACTTTAAGATAAATTATGACATGGATGCCAAAGGAAGCATTAGAATGTGTGGATATCAGACCACTGAGTGTGTTTTTATTTAGTACAGCAGATTAAAACATGTACTAGAGCAAGATGGCCTGGATTCAAATTTAGTTCCAAGTACGACTTTGGGCAAGTTAATTAACTTTTCTGTTCTTAGTGTCACCATCGGTAACATGAGAATAATAATAATCCCTAACTCATAAGGCAGATAAGCTTACATAACCTTGCCACTTGATTTCTCCTCCTAAATTGAAGAGCATGTATCAGTGGAATCTGGGGAGAAGAAGACTTGATTCACAATTAGTAGGAAGGTGAGGTGGTACAGAAAGTAAGGATCTGACCATTTTGTTGCCTGCCTTCTTCCCCACTAGATAGTAGTTTCATCCAGGGCGAGGACTTGCTTCATTGTATCCCATGACCTGTCTCAGTGTGTGACATATAATTGGCACTAAATAAATATTTGCTGAGTGGCTAAATGAATTTTTATGTGTGATTTTAAATATGAATCAATTTAATAAATAGATTTATGTTTGGCTATGTATTAAATTTTTCAACTAGAAATTATCTTTGAAGTATTTATGACAATTTTCATTTTGTTTTTACAGGCCAGTTGGAATGCCAAAAATGGAAAAAGTTTACTTACATAATCCTAGTTCTGAAGAAACTATTACTTTAGTATCAATATCTGCCACAACATCACATTTTCATGCATCATTTTTTCAAAATAGGGTAAGTTTCTCTACTACAGATGATTTCTCTTGAGTTTGAAATTGAAATGCCTAGGGTTTTGTGGTTTTTTTTGATGTTACAATTTTATTTGCTATAATTAAAACCTGGTTTGAATGGTTCATATTTGATTTCAGTTTGCCCCATTTCCTAAGAAATTATTACTTCTATTCTTCAACACACATTGTTTTTCTCAACATGAAATAGATTAACAAATCAACTTTGAAACTTAAACACTCTGAAAAATGTAGCATTCAGATACAGTTGATTTTCTGTTCCCTCCTTATAATAGGTAATTCCTCAGCATTGTGTTAGTTTTCTGTTGCTGCATAATAAATACCACAAACACGATGGCTTAAAACAACACCCACTTATTAGCACATAGTTCTGTAGGTCATCAGTCCAGTGGGTCCTTTGCTCAGGGCCTCATAAGGCTATAGTTAAGATGGTGGTTGATCTGAGTCCCTGACTGGAGACTCAGGGAAAATCCACTTCTAGACTCATTCAAGTTGTTGGCAAAATTCAGTTCTGTGTGCTTGTAGACCTGAGGTCCCCATTTCATTGCCGGCTGTCAGCCAGGGACCTCAGTTCCTTAAGGCCTCCACATTCCTTGTCACCATCTCCAAGCCAGCAATATTGTCACATTTCCCTTGTACTCAGATCTCAGATCAGCTTCCTGTTCTGCTGCCAGTGTAGAAAATTTTGCTTTAATCATGTCTTTTGGTCAGAACCCACCTGGATAGTCTCCTTTTTGATTAACTGAGTCAGCTGAAATAACCTCATTACATTTTATTGTAAAATGTAAAATCCTTTTACTGTATAATGTAAATAATCACAGGTGTGGTATTACCTCATATTCACAATCTTGGAGATTGGGGCAAGAAATTTGGGGAGCTGTTTTAGGGTTCTACCTACCACAAGTATCCTCTAAGTTTTACTTATAATCATTTTTGTAGATAGTATGCAAACTTGTTATTAAAAAATTTTATCTAACAAAGAAGTTGGATCTTAATATTGAATTTGAGACAATACATCAAGCCTTAATATATATAGGCTTCCAAAATATCTTGTAAATAGGTTTCTAAAATAGCTAAACAGCAAATATCAGAGGGAAATAAATGAATGGAACTAATTTCATTTTCCCGGGGTTTTCACTGACTCCAAAGAAGGGAGAATAATACATAACTAAAAGGACCTTTTATTAAACATACAAATTGTACCAATTATTTAGATTTTTACATTTCTTCTTTCTAAAATCCTATTTCATTGTTGTTAAGCTAGCAACTTCCAGAGTAAAAAAAATGACACATATTTGGCTTTTTTAAATTTAAAAGTATTTTATAAACAAGGAATTGATAAGTTAGCATGTTACTTCATTAAAAATTTTAATTTTTTGTGGTACTCAATAAAAAACATCCCTTTTCTAAAATACTTCTTAAAACAAGTTTCCCTTTAGTTATTCTTTGTTATTCCTTCAAAGATCTTTCCACATTTTTTATAATTCTATAAACTGTTTCTTAAAGTGATAGCTCTCTCAAATTTTTTTAATATCATTACCTAAAAGGTATTTTTACAGTTTCTAGAAATGTGCTGATATTCTCAAATAATAGAATCCCAGTGCTGGGAGAGAGCTATGTGTATTCATCTAGTCCAGTACCCTCATTGTGAAAGTGAAGAGCTGACCCTCCGAGGGGTTTGCCCCTGGTCGTGTAGTTAGACAAGAGCCAGGCTGAGGGTCTGGGTGTCCTGTCGGCCTACCCAGTGATTTGTATCATATTCAGCTTTAGTATAGGCAGCATGTATGTGCAAACGGAACCACCCAGCTCTCAGGCATCACCAGTGTGTAGAGACATGTTGGGTTAAAGGGCAAAATAATGAAGTGAAAATGGAAACAGCTTAAAAATAGTTCACAGTAGTGCTACAGATTTATTTTTAACTTGTTAATTTAATTTGCTAATTCAAGCAATGTTTAGTTGTATCTAAACATAAAACTTCACGCGTGTTGAAGGCTACCAGGGTTTTCTCTTTTTCCATGTTGCTATCACAATACAGAGACTAGACTGAGAGTTACACACAGAGATTCTCAGAGGGGCCAGGTAGGCAGTGTAAAGGAGAGAAGCAGGCCAAGTGGGATGAAAGGTGACCTGGATAGCATGTGGCCCTCCAAAGGGATCAGCTTGTTCTGGGCTCCGGCCAGTGGTTGCCATGTGGGAGTGTAAGTACCTGCCCAGTTCTTCTGATTTTCCAAAAAGAATCAGAAATAGGAATTTTTATATAAAACTCCCAATTTTTATATACTGAAATAAATTCAAGTCTAGAAAGACAGTGCGGACCAAACAAAACAAGCTAAAGGCCACCAAATTGACATTTCTGAACTAGACTCTCCCAGGAATTTATTTCTACATATGAACCCTTACGCAGAGAGATTCATTTTTTTGGAAATTTGTCAAAAAAATAAACTAAATTTGTAAGTAGTCAAAGTTAAAAACCAGTATGTGTTTTCCATTGTCAGGAGATGAAATTAAACAATAAAATTATCTGTATCTATCCAGATCTACATTTAGGTAATTCAGATTTAGCCTCAGGAGATTGCCAAAATCTATGCTATCTTCTCTTTTTTCCCCTTTTCTTCCTTTCCATTTTTATTTGCTGCAGTAAGATACTGATTCCAGAAGCTCAAGAAGTGGAGGGGAGAGATGGAATGAACTCTTGGGGAAAAAAATACCCTTATCTCTCTTCTGCTTTAATTTTATGACTCTGATAGGAACCTTTATCTCAAATCTAACTCTGATTGCCCTTGTGCACCCTCAGAATTCTGGTCAGATCTAATTTTTTCAAGAATAAAGCATTTTCTGTAACTCAAGTTACTGATTATTAACCAGTATCATCTCTACATTAACCAACCAGTAGGAAATATAGAAAAGAATAATTATTGTGTAAAAGGCCAAGTTTTACATAACCATAGTCTAACACACACTCACAAATAATCCCCCTTGCTAAGGTTTTGATTTTAAAACCTGGAGATCAAGAAGAATCAGGGTAATAAAGAATGTCGTGCTGTGACAACTTACTTTTCTATGTATAACTTCTAATAATTATCTGTTATAAATACCTGTTAATTAAAATTGTCTAATTAATTACAACTAAAAATTACATACTATTAAGACTGCAATTTAGGCCTATTCCTCTTTCGTGGATATATTATATGTTGGTCATAAAATATGTTATAGGTGTTTTGTGTCAAAGACACAGATTGTTTTAATGCTCTATAATAGTCAAATTTTGACGACCATAAAAATTGTGGAAATGAGGTATGTTACAGACTTTGGTAAACAAAAATTTTTTCCTTGATTATCTAGAGCCTGTTAATTGACTAAATTTCAGATAAGCTGGAGGTTGACTACTATAAAGTTTGTTTCAATCTGTAACTAAAATGAAAATGTTTCTGGACACTTATTTTACTGTGCTATAATAAACAATGTCTCACAGGTTGAAGATCATTAATGAATATTAATGATTATTTTCAGTTAGATGTAGAAGCCTAGACATTGTTTATTCTGTTTTAGGTTAAACTCTGATCAATCCATGGATGTTACTGGGAATTGAACAAAATATGATATAGCAGTGTTACAAAATTGTTGTGCAGATAATACAAAGAATAAACTACAGTTGTATCTATTGACTTGGAATAATATGTTACATATGTTAATATGTTATAAAAGTGCATTTAGAGTATAATATGATGCCATTTTTATAAAAACTGGAAAATCTGTATTTATTTGGATATATGAATAAGTGCCAGAGTAAGGTATAGATAGATGTACCTGGTGTGCTGGATAAGCCGAAAAGGATGAGAATGGAGGAGGGTTGCTCATATTAACTTTTTTTTCACACATCTTTATACTATATCTCTAAGTAAATAAGTAGTTATTTTTGCAATTTAAAACCTACATGAAAATTTAAATTAGAAAATAGTTTGCCACCTGAGTGGAAATAAGGAATTAATTTGACAAATATTTATTGAGTGCCTACTAAGTGCCAGGCACTTTGGGTTTATTATTGAACAGCAGAGGTTCTTCACTTATGATTACTCTGGGAGGTTTGGGTGACAGCAGCAGAGGGGAGGCAGGAATAATAAAAAAGTTTTGTAAAATGCTAGATGACGATACGAGCAGAGGAAAAGAAGAGTAGGATAAGAGGATTAGAAGTGTGTGAAGTGGTGTAGTACAATTTTCTTCTTTTTTTATCGTGATATAATTCACATATAACATTGTAGAAGTTTAAGGTGTACAGCATGTTGATTTTATACATATTGCAATATGATGACCACCACAGGGTTAGCTAACACCTCTAACATGTTGCATAATTATCCCTTCTTTTTTGTGGTGGAAATCATTAAGATCTAGTCTCTTAGGAACTTTGAAATTTATAATACAGTATTGTTATCTGTAATCACTATGTTGTGCATTAGATCTCCAGAACTTACTTATCTACTGGTTACACATTTGTACCCTTCCACACTACATTCCCCAACTCTCCCATTACAACCATTCTACTGTCTGTTTTTACAAGTTCAGCTTTTTTAGACTCCACATACAAGTGACATCATAAAGTAATTCTCTGTCTGATTTACCTCATTTAGGATTATGCCCTCAAAGTCCATCCATGTTGTCGCAGATGGAAGGATTACCTTTTTTCTCATGTGGTGTGTGTACACACCACCACTTTTTTATTCATTCATCCATCAACACTTTCTGTATCTTGGCTATTGTGAATAACACTGCAATAAACTTGGGAGTGCATATATCTCTTTGATATCCTGTTTTCATTTCTTTAAATGTAGGATTGTGATGTAATTCACATATAACATTGTGTGAGATTAAGGTGTACAACATCTTAACACCTTAAATGGGATTGCTGGGTCATATTGTAGTTCTATTTTTAATGTTTTGAGGTACCTCCATACTGTTTTCCATAGTGACTGAACCAGCTTACATTACCACCAGCAATATATAGGATTCCCTTATCTCTACATCCTCAACACTCATCTCTTCTCTTCTTAGTGATGGTTATTCTAACAGGTGTAAAGTGGTATGTCAGTGTGATTTTTATTTAGATTTTTCTGATGACTAAAATTTTTGGGCATCTTTTATATACCTGTTGGCCATTTGGATATCCTCTTTGGAAAAATGTCTAAAAAAACTGTTCTTTGCCCATCCTGTAATCAGATTGTTTGGTTCTGGTTATTAAGTTGTATTGATAATAGGTAAATTTTATCTATTTCTGTGAAAAATGCCATTGGGATATTAATAGAGATTATATTACATCTATAGATGGTTTTGAGTAGTGTGGACATTTTAGCAATATTCTGCTGATTCATGAACATGGGATATCTTTCCATTTGTGTCTTCAATTTCCTTTATCAAGGTTTTGTAGTTTTCATTATACAGCTCTTTCACCTCTTCGGTTAAATTTATTTCAAAGAATTTTTTTATGCTACTGTGAATGGGATAGTTTTATTTTATTTTTTCGGATGTCTCATTTTGAGTGTATAGCAACACAACATTGTTAGTGTATAACAATTGAGAAATTCCCAACTGTTCTGAATTTTTTCATTTCCAACAGTTTTTTGAGTCTTTAGGATTTTCTCTATATAAGAGTATATCATCTGCAAATAATAACAATTTTACTTCTTCCTTTCCAATTCTGATGTTTTTCTTTGTCTTCCCTAACTGCTCTAAGAAGGCCTTCCAGTACTATGTTGAGTGTGAGTGTGGGCACCCTGTCTTTATTCCTGATCTTAAAGGAAAACCTCTCAATTTTCCATCAAGTATTATGTTAGCTGTGGGTTTTTCATATATAGCCTTTATTATGTTGAGGTATGTTCCTTCTATAGTTTGTTGGGGGTTTTTATCATGCAAGGATGTAGTTTGTCAGATGCTTTTCTGCATCTATGGAGATGACCATGTGATTTTTATCTTGCATTCTATTAATGTGATGTGTCAGATTTCTTTACATATATTGAACCATCCTTGCATCCCAGGGATAAATCCCACTTGGTCATGGTATATAAACCTTTTAAAGTATTGTTGAATTCAGTTTGCTAATATTTTTTTGAGAAATCTTATAATGTCCTTATCTGGCTTTGATATCAAAGTAATGCTGGCTTCATAAAATGAGTTTGGAAGTGTTCCCTCCTCTTCAGTTTTTTTGGAAAACTTAGAGAAATGTTGGAATTAATTCTTCTTTAACTGGTAAAATTTGTCAGTGAAGCCATGTGGTCCTGGGAATTTTTTGTTAGGAGGTTTTTGATTCCTAATTCAGTCTCCTTAGTCATTACTAATCTATTCAGATTTTCTATTTCTTCCTGATTCAGTCTTGGTAGGTTGTATGGTTTTAGGACTATCCATTTCTTCTAGGTTGTCCTTTTTGTTGGTGTATAATTGTTCATATTAGTCTTTTATGATCCTGTGTATTTCTGTAGTATCTATTGTAATGTCCCCTTTTATTTTTTTTGAGCCTTTTCTCCTTTCTTCATGATTAGTCTAGCTAAAGGTTTGTTGATTCTGTTTTATCTTTTTGAAAAAACAGCTCTTAGTTTTGTTGATTTTTCTTTCTATTTTTCTGGTTCTCTATTTTAATTATTTCTGCTCTGATCTTTGTTATTTCCTTCCTTCTGCTAACTTTGGGCTTAGTTTATTCTTTTTCTAGTTCCTTAAGGTATAATGTTAGGTTATTTGTGATTTTTCAGTTTTCTTAAATATATGCATTTATTGCCATAAAGTTCTCTCAGAACTGCATTGCAGTGTCTCATAGGTCTTGATATGTTGTGTTTACATTTTCATTTTTTCCATGTATTTTTTTACTTCCTTTTTGATTTATTCTTTAACCCATGGGTTGTTCAGGAATGTGTTGTTTAATTTCTACATATTTATAGATTTTCCAGCTTCCCTCATGTTAATTTCTAGTTTCATGCCATTATAGTCTGAAAAGATACTTGGTATGGCTTCAGCCTTCTTAAATTTGCTATGATTGTTTGTGTGGTATGATCTTTCCTGGACAACATTCTGTATGCTCTTGAGGAAAGTGTATTTGCTGCTGTTAAATAGAATAATCTATATATCTGTTAAGTCCATTTGGTCTAATGTATGGTTCATATCCAGCATTTCTTTGATAGTCTGTTCGAATGATCTACCCATTGCTGAAAGTAGGGTATTGAAGTTCCCTACTATTATGGTATTGCCTATTTCTCCCTTCAGATCTGTCAATATTTGTTAATATATACTTAGGTGTTCCAATGTTGGGTGTGTATATATTTACAATTGTTACATCTTCTTAATAAATTGACCCCTTTGTGATTATATAATGACCTTCTTGTCTCATTACCATTTTTGGCTTAAAGTCTATTTTGTCTAATATAATCATAGTTACCCCCATTCTCTTTCGGTTTCCACTTGCATGGAGTATCTTTTTCAATGCATTCACTTTGAGCCTGTGTGAGTCCTTAAAGCTGAAGTGAGTCTTCTAGGCAGCATATGGTTAAGTCTTGTTTTTTTATCTGTCCAGACTCTCTGTGCATTTTGACTAGTGAATTCGATCCATTAACATTTAGAGTTATTGTTGACATGTAAGGACTTACTAATTCCATCTTATTAGTGGCTTTCTGGTTGTTTGTATTTCCACTGATTCTTTATCCCTGTGTTTCTGTCTACCTTTGTAGATTGGTAATTTTCCATTGTGTTAAGCTTTAGTCTCCCGCCACCACCACCACCATCCCCCTTTTTTTTTTTTAACTTTTGTGACTGTTCTGGGTTTGCATTTTGGTACCATGAGGCTTAGATAAAACAGTCCACTTTAAGATGAGAGCAACTACATTTCAATTTCATGTGAAAGCTTCACCTTTTACTCTTTCCCTTTTATATGTTTGATGCCATTTACCTTTTTTATTCTGTATTTGTTAACAAATTATAGGAGCTATAATTATGTTTAATACTTTTGTTTAACATTTATACTATAATTGAGTGGTTAATGTGCCATCCTATTACTGAATTAGAGTTTTCTATGTCTAACTATATTTATCTTTACCAGTGTGTTGTATACTTTCATATGTTTTCATGTCACTGATTTGCATCTTTTCATTTCAGCTTGAACTCGTTTGAGCATTTCTTACAAGACAAGTCTAGTGGTGATGAACTCCCTCAGCTTCTGGTTATCTGAGAAAGTCTTTATTTCTCCTCCCTATCTAAGGGATAACTTTGCCAGATGGAGTATTCTTAGCCGGCAGTTCTTTTCTTTCCGGTTTTGAGTATGTCATTCCATTTTCCCGTGGGCTGTAGGGTTTCTGCTCAGAAATCGCTAATGGCCTAATGGGGTTCCTTTGTAGATTACAGTCTTTTCTCCTGGCTGCTTTTAGGATTCTATCTTTGACTTTTCACAGTTCAATTATATTATGTCTTGGCAGTCTTTTTGCATCAAGATAATAGAGTGATGGGTTAATTTCATGAATTTAGATGTCCAAGTCTTTTCCCAAGTTGGGGAAGTTCTTAGCTGTTACTTCTCTTTTTTTTTCCTTCTGTGCTTCTGCCCAGGTTTTTTACTATACTCTGAAATTCCCATTCCATGGCAAACATCTTTAATTTGTTCATTGTGTGCTTAGTCTTGCCTTAGCTGACACCTGGTTCTTCAAGGGTAAGGATCCTAGTACCCTTATAGACTTCTCAAACAGAGATTACTCATTCTTTTCTACTTTAATGCTGATTCCAGACTTTTTGTCTTCTAAACTCTTGTAAAATCTCCTTCCTTTGAGACTAAAGCCATCTAGCCAGAAACTTTGTTTCTCTTCTTAGTGGTCCTCTACAAACTTCTCCCTTCTTATCTTTTAATCACAGAAGACTTAATTCCTGGTTCAGTGACTTAACTTTCTCTACTCAGTCATCATCCTAGTGATTTCAGCATACTATGACAATACTGTATCTCTCAGATCCTTGAAAATTTAACTACATTAACTTTGTTACCCACTTCTGCTTTAGCCATCTAAGTCCATGACCACACCCAGAACCTTGAAATCACCTGGAACTGCTCCATCCCTGTAATCATAAATTCAAACACCTTACCACCCTATAGTCACAAGTTCTTTCCTGCTCTTGGATTCCTCTATTATACCTTTTCCAACCTCATTGGCAGCTCTCTCTGGATTTCCCCACTTTCTTCTTTTCATCTCTCTTCCTGTTTACTGTCTTCTCCGTTATCTTGTTTAGACCCCAGGACTCACTACTTAAAACATTTTTAACTCCTTAGCCACGACTCTTCATCCATGTGCCTAGCAAAATGCTAACCCCAGCACAACTGTCCAGCATTTCTCTTCCTACAGGTGTCCTGCAGAGTAACCACGCAGCTGGCCTGACTGTTCTTTTACAATCTGCATTATCTTCCTGTACCTTAAGGCTTCCCGGCAATCTTTTTATGTTTCTCTGATCACAGCTATTATTTTATTTAATACATTTTATGCCTTCTCCCTCTCTTCTGTGGAACACCAAGTCTAGTATTTGTTCTTTGATAGGGTCCCATAGGTCATGTAGGTTTTTTCTTCACACTTTTCTCTTTTTTTTTCTTTGGCTCTAATTGGCTTATTTCAAAATTTCCTCTGGATCACATATTCTTTCATTTGTTCTCCTCTGCTGCTCTCTGTTTTAGTTTTTCATTTCATTTATTGAAATCTTCAACTTACAAATTTCTGCTCGGTTCTTTTTCTGTGATTTTTTTCTTTTGACAAATGTCTCATTTTGTTCATTTTTTTCTGATTTAATTGAGTTATCTTTCTGAGTTTTCTTATAGCTCATGGAATTTTTCAAAAGAACTACTTTGAATCCTTTATCAGCTAGATTGTAAAATTCTGTGCATTTGAGCTCATTTGTTAGAGAATTACTTCTTTTGCTGATCATGTTTCCTTTATTTTTCATGTTCCTTGGAGTTCTGTGTTGCTACTTTAACATTTGAAATAGCAGACAACTTAAATCTTTACTAGTTGTCTTCAGGTGGAGTATACTGCTCGTTGGTGCTGCTGTGTCTGGAGTTTTCTCCACCTTTTGGATTTTCTGGAAGGTGGTGCTATAGCTCAAGTTTGTGGTTTTTCCCATACCCTCAGATTCTGGTATGTTTTTGTGATAGTCCATTTACTGGACTTGCTTTCACCACTGCACTTGGAGGTGAGTACAGAGAGCTGGCTGTAGAGTGAGGAGAGGTATAGTTTTAGTACTTGGGCTGTTGGGGGTACCTGTAGACCTGGTAGGAAGATCCTTGGGTGAAGTATTCTCGGAGGGTTGTGGGCAGACTTTCCTGCTTTGATGGCCGTTGATATTCTTACCAGCCTCTTTTCTCCCTCCCTCTCCCAGTTGTGGAGGTCCTGTCTCAGCACTCTGGGTGCCACTGGAGAGAAATGGGTTTCTCCGGCCATGTCCTGGGTAATGAGTAGCCGGGCACTCACTCACTGCTCTCCTTTAGCCCCAGTAGGGAGGGCCACTGCTGCCAGACAGTTCAGTCCCGTGCAGTGTGGCCTGGGCAGGGCTGAGGGGAGGGGAAGTGGAGTGGTGCTGGGAAAATTCCTCTTATGGTCTCCACTGCAACCAAACCCTTTTTTTTTTTTTACTCCAATGGCTAGATGGAATCTCTCCTTAGAAAGGTTAGACTTTTACAAAATCTCTCTTGTCCATGGGTATTTTTCCATGTCAGCACTCATCAGTTTTTTTCCCAACCACAGCAAGAGGAATTAAGTCAGGTTCACTGGTTCCACAGCCTTACCAAAATCTGTCTGCCTGTTACCAGGTGCACAGGTAAACAAGACAACGCCCAAGTCTCCTGGCACATGGCACTGGACCCCACAGTTCCTACAAAGGCACTTCTGTTCATGGGTAGATTTCTAATCTGTTGCTGAAAAGGAGAAATGTCTTATGTCGCCATGGTACATCACTCCTCCAGTTTTAAATATGGTGGTTCAGAGTAGGCTTCATTCGCAAGGTGGCATTTGAACATCTTGAAGGAGGGAAGAGAGAGGACTATAGGTAGGGAAATGGAATATATGGACGAAGAACATTCCAGACACAGAGTTTAGCCACTACAAAGGCTTCAGCATAAAAGCATCCTAGTGTGCAAAGAGGACAGTGTGACTAGACCAGAATGAGCAAGGGAGAGAGGAGAAGCACAGAGGGATGAGCAGGGACAGACTGTGAAGAGCCTTACAGGCTATGGTAAGGGCTTCGGCTTTCATCCTGATTGAAATGAGAAGCCATATCTGGGTTTTGAGCAGAAGTATGAAATGATAGCTTATGGTTTGTAAGGATCACTGTTTATCAAAGACTAAAGAAGGGCCAGGGGAGAATTAGAATCACCACTGGCTGTTGTAGTACTGTGTGGTAAGAAGGCATCACTCTGACCAGGGTGAGGTAGGGAAGAAAGCCATTGGATTTGGGACATATTTTAAAGATAAATCCGGTAGGATGGATTCCTGAAATGAGATTGAGAGAAAGAGAAGAGTCAAGATTGACTCCAGAATTTCTGTCCTGAATAAGTAGAAGGACAGAGTTTGCCATCATCTGAGGTGGAGAATTTTGGCTGAGGTAGAGCAGGTGTGGGTAGTACAGCCAATAGTTTAATTCTGGACATGTTAGATTTCAGACCTCTTTAACAGCCAGGAGAAGATGCTAGGTAGGCAGTTGAATTTGGCATATGAGAGAAAGGACTGGACTCAAAATAGAAGTTTAGGAGTTACTGGTAAAGCTAAGGAGCTGTGGGCCTGGATGAGATCACCAAGGGAGCAGAAAGGCCAGGAACTGAGCTATAGTTCAAAGATGAGATGGTTAGCTGCAGCTAATGTTAGACTAAGGCTCGCACATGGTGTTTGTGTTCATTACTTTTTCTACTGTTTTCTAATTTTATCACACTGAATTCATCTAATTTAGAAAGTGTGCAGGGAAAGGAACAAAAAGTGAATTGTAGCAAATCTGATGAACTCTTATAGGAAGATTACATTCCAGAGCCTGCATTTGCTGTTCTGTTTCATTACCATTTTGTTATGCCATTAAGTGTCACTTGGAACTAGATTTTTCCTGTTATGAAGGAAATGTTTGTTCTAGTTGCCTTTCTCAGCCTCATCTTAAAGTATTGAAATAATGGAGTCAAGTCTTGACTGCATATTGGGAAATATAGATGAGAAGTTGTACTCTTCATTTCTGGGCTCTTCCACCACCACCACCAACAACAACAACAACCCCCCACGTACACACCCCAGGATAAAGATGACATCACGAAACAAAGCCTCATCTTCCATAGGAATTTGGCAGCAAGATTGGTCATGTTGACAGTTTCTTTAATAATTAGATCTTAGTGATCATCTAATAAAACTGGCTCATTTTGAAAGTAGGAGAGATGGAGAACAACAAAGGTTTAGTAACTTGGCAAAAATCATAGTTTCATAGTGGCAGAACTAGAAAGTCATCTATTTAAGACTAGATGTCCAGTTCTGGTAATAACAGATTATGCTAAGAATTAAGCATTCCATGATAATTTCTGTTACTTTTTGAAATTTAGTTGGGCTTCTAAAGGATATTTAAATATATATACTTTTTGAATAAAATTAAGTTCCCATAAAAATTTTAAAGGAAACGAGTTTTTCCTCTCCCTGGATATATTTCCCTGTGGTAAACCATGCCTTATGAATATCTTCATGGATACTTGATACTTGAACTGTTGCCAAACAGGAACACCATATCCATTGATTCTAACAGTTTTTTAAGCATATTTGGATCTCTGAAATTGGGACACATCTTACAATGAAAGCAGTCTTAGTCACTGTTAGTCTGCATGGAAGTTGAGTTTTCCAAAAGAGAATGACTGGTACTAGTGGTCCCAGCACTGCCAACTGAACATTACATTTTCTGCTTAAGGTTTTTTTGACCACTAATATATAATCAGACTGTAGACCTGCATGAGTCCTGAATTATAGTTCAAATTCTTAGAGTAAATTAATTTTTCTCCTTAATGCAGTGGCCAGAATGAGCCATACAAATTTCTTTACTGCCCGTTTCTGTGAGGTTTTTTGTTAATCCCCACTCCTTCCCTTATGTGGGGGTTTCTGATGAGCTCTGTATTTTTTAGTGTTTTTTTTTCTTGGCGTGGCACAAAAATTAAACATCTGTATTACAAGAATGGCATCTTAAATGGGAAAATGGCATTTTGCTTCAAATGGCTTAAGGTACCTCTCCATGTCTGTAGATGTCAGGACTTAATCATTAAACCATCAGAGGAGTAATAAAGGTGTTAAATAGTAGCCAGTAGCGTGACACTATGGATTTTAAATCAGGATTCTGAGAAATGTGGACATACTGCCTGAACTCAGTGATATTTTCCACTTTGTTTCGAAATCTTGTCCTAAAATAGACTTGAGTTTATTCTTACCTACCAAGAGGTTAACCTAAACATTCAATTACTTGTCCTTGCTCTAGGGCACAAATAAACTGAAATCCTTGTAACAAAGGTCTAGACTAAATTGTTTTGAATGAATCTGCAAAAAACATATATGTATATATTTTATTAAATTATCCTTTTGTAAAATTCACCCATTTTAGTGTATAGTTGAGTTATGACAAACTCATAGTCATGCAATAAACAACCCAATCAGCTCAAGCCTCTGAGTGTAGCCTATTCCAGAAGGTTATATAAATGGAACCATACAGTATATAGCTTTTTGAGTCTGGGTTCTTGCATGTATCATAATGCACTTCACATTGATCCATGTGGTTGGATGTATCAGTTCTTTATTGCTGAGTAGTATTTCATTGGGTGACAGTATTACAGTCTGTTTATTCGCTGGCAAAAGACAGTTGGTTCTTTTCAGTTTGGAGTTACTAAAAATAAAACCACTGTAACTATTTACATAGATATTTTTGTGTGAACAGAAGTTTTCATCTCCCTTACATAAATATGTAGGAGTAGAATTGGAAATGCTACATACATGTTCAGCAGTTTTTCATAGTGACTAAAGATTTCGCATTCCCACCAGAAATGTATGAGATGCCAAATTGTTCGTCGTCCTTATGGCACTTGGTATTGTCAAGTTTGGATTGGCTGGTTTTTAATTTTAGTTACTCAAATAGGTGTATAATGTTAGCTCATTTTTATTTTAATTTACATTCCCGGTAACTAATGATGCTGAGCATCTTTTCATTTGCTTATTTGCCATCCATGTATTTTCTTTGGTGATATGTCTGATCAAATCTTTCATCTGTTTTTTAAGTGGGCTGTTCTGTTTCCTTCCTGAGCTTTTGAGAGTTCTTCCTATATTTCAAATTGAGGTTCTTAATCATATATGGGATTTGCAAATCTTGTCTTCCAGTCAGCATCATGTCTTTTCATTTTCTTTATAGACTTTCAAAGACAGAAGCTTTTAATTTCCATAAAGTCCAGTTTATCAAATTTCTCTTTTATGGGTCATACATGCTATTGGACTTGTAGCTAAGAACTCTGCCTAAACCAAGGTCACAAAGATTTTCTCCAGTTTTTCTTCCAGAAGTTTAATAGCTTTATTTGGATTTTATGTTTAATCTATGATCCATTTTGTGTTAATGTTTTTTATAGAGATTTTCAAGGTTTTGAGAGAAGGACCAAGAGTTGTTTTGGTTTGTTTTGCATATGGGTATATAGTTGTTCCTACAGCATTGGTTGAAAAGACTATCCTTTCTCACCGAAATCCCCCTGCATTTTTGGGGAAAAATCCATTGACCTCATAGGTGTGAGTCTGTTTTTCAGACTCCACATGACATTCCAATATGTATCTAACAGATAGACTCCAATATGTCTGCCTTTCACCAGTACCACACTACCTTGATTACTGTAGCTTTTTAGTAATTCCTAGAATCCTCCTATTTTGTTTTCCTTTTTCAAAATGGCTTTACTCTCTTATCCCTTTTCTCACCATCTTAAATTTTAGAATCAGCTTATCAATTTCTTTTTTTTAATCTTTCTGAGATTTTTTATTGTTTTGAATTAATCTTAAATGCATAGAAAAATAATCTCTATATATTCCTCATCCAGTTTCTGCTACTGCTAATATTTTATATAGTCATAGTACAATTATCAAAACCAGAAAATTAACATCACTACAATACTGTTAACTAAAAAACTTACATAAATTTCATCAGTTTTTCTAGAAATGTACTTTTACTGTCCTAGGATTTTATCTAACATTGCATTTAGTTATTTCTCCTTAGACTGAAATTTTTATTGCAGTTTCACTGGAAATACAAATCAGTTCTGGGAGAATTAACATTTTAATACTGTATCTTCTGATACATGAACACAGTTTGTCTCTCCATTTTTTAAAGTCTTCTTTGATTACTTTTAGTGATGTTAGTGTAGTTTTCAGCTTACAGAACTAGAATGTACTAGATTAATACCTCAGTATTTCTTTGTGCATGTTATTGTAAATGATACTTCTTAAAAATTGTTCATTGCTAACAAATCCTACCATTTGCAACAATATGGATGGAGCTGGAGAATATTATGCTCAGTGAAATAAGCCAGGCAGAGAAAGACAAGTACCAAATGATTTCCCTCATTTGTGGAGTATAACAATGCAGCAAAACTGAAGGAACAAAACAGTAGTGGACTCAGACTCCAAGAAGGAACTAGCAGTTAACAAAGGGGAAGGTTCAGGGAGACTGGATGGGGAGGGAAGGAGAAGGAGATTGAGGTTATGATTGGCACACATGGTGTGGGGGGATCATGGGGAAGACAGTATAGCACAGAGAAGGCAAATAATGACTCTGTGGCATCTTACTATACTGATGGGCAGTGACTGCAGTGGTGTGGGGGGGGGGACACGATAATATGGGTGAAGGTAGTAACCACATTGTTTTTTCATGTGAAACCTGCATAAGAGTGTATATCAATAATACCTTAATAAAAAAATAAATAAAAATTGTTCATTGCTAGTATATAGAAATACAATTGATCATTATATATTGACCTTGATTCCTGTGACTTTGTAAAACTCTTTTACTAGTTCTAACAGGACTTTAGAAGATATTTTGGGGGATATCTTCTTTATGTAGACAGCCATGTTGTTTGTGACTAAGGACAGATTTTTCTTCTTTTCTCTGTGCTTTTCATTTCTTGCCCCATTGCACTGCTAGTACTTACAATATGGTGTTGAATAGCTGTCATGAAAGGACATCCTTTCCTTGTTTCAAATTTTGAGGGGAAGGCATTCAGTCGTTCACTGTGAAATACAGTAGCTCTACTTTTCTAATAGATCCTCTTTATCAAGTTGAGGAAGCTGTCTTCTATTAACCTAGTTTACTGAGATTTTGAGGTCAGCAATAGATATTGAATTCTGTTAAACTGTTTTATGTATCTATTAAAATGATCATGTGGTTTTTCATCTTTAGTCAGTTGATAATATCAGTTAAATTGATTTGCTTTTTGAGTGTTGAACTACAGTTGCATTGCCAAGTTAAAAACCACTTGATCATGGTCTATTATCTTTTTTTAAATATTGACTGGGTTCATTTTCCCAGTATTTTTTAGATGACTGTGTATCAATGTCAGGAGGGATATTGACTGTCAGGAGGGATTTCTTCTCAAGTCTTTGTCTGGTCTTGGCATCAGAGTAATGCTGATTGTGCATAAAAGCATAAAATGAGGTGGGAAATGTTCTCTCCTTTTCTGTATCCTGGAAAGTTTATGTAAAGTAGATATTCTTTCTTAAATGGTTGATAGAGAATTCTACCATTCTACCAGTGAAACCATCTAGCCTTGGGCTTTATTATGTGGGAAGGTTTTTAACTGCAAATTAAATTTCTTTAGTGGATATAGGTCTGGTGTCATTATTTATTTTGTTTCAAGTGGGCTCGGTCACATTATGTTTTTCAGAGAATATGTCCATTTCTTCTAATTATTAAATTTATGGCCATAGAGTTATTTGTAATACCTCCTTTTTCATCCTTTTTGTGCATAAAGGATAATGACCTTTCTGAAGCATTAGCTTTTGGTTGATTTTTTTAGTATTTTTCTGTTTTCTATTCCATTTCTGCCTGTATTATTTTCTTCCTTTTGCACATTTTGGGTTAATTTACTCTTTTTCTAGTTTCTGAAGGTAGAATTATAGATTATTGACTTGAGACATTTCTTCTCAAAATAAGCATGTAATATTGTAACTTTGCCTTACTTTGTATTACTTTAGCTACAGCCAATAAATTTTGGAATGCTGTGTTTTAACTTACAACTTATTCAAAATATTTTATAATTTCCCTTGTGACTACTTCTTTGACCAGTGGTTTACTTAGAAGTGTGTTGTTTAATTTCAGACTATTTAGAGGATTTACCAGATAAGCTGTCTGGTACTGATTTTGTCTCAGGTGTGGCCCCCATCCAGTTCTACAGCTTCCAAGGCTTCTATACTCTCTTTTTGCCCACACTTGACTTCAGCAGAGTATAAAAATTTTAGTTAAATTCAATATTTGCCCTTTTGTATGGTAGCCTCACCTCCCATTCTCTGCCATGGTGAGCCAGTATCAACATTCCATCTCTCCCTGGAAGTTCTTGTCTTTCCTTACATTTTGGGCTAGTTAAAGTCTGTGTTGGGTTCAAGAAAAGTTATGATTTTGTTGATTATTTTTTGTTGTTGTTAATAGTGCAGAAGTGTTTCCAGCTTTCCACATCAAAAGGTGAAAACAGGAGTCTCAATATCATGTGTTTTAAGCTATAATTTAGAGACCATGTTAGAGTTCTAGCCATAGGGGCCTAATGAGAGCGACTTCACATACTGTAATACATTTAAGGCTTCATTGCAGATAGAATTACAGTCATATTCTCTTGAACTGCATGGAGCAACCCTGCTTTTTGTTGTAATAAATTTTTTTTCAGTAACTACAATGGCATTCACAATCCACACAAAATAATAGGAGTGAGTTCCTGCACATAACGTCATCCCTGCGAATGGGTGATGTTTTTCAGAGATGTCCATTTCTCTGAGAATGGGTGATGAAGGTCAGAGGGTTGAGGCCTGGGCTTATTTCTTCTTTGGAATAGTACAAATTGCTGCTTAGTAGTAGAGTAGTATGTCTATTTAAGAAGCTCAACTTCAGCTCAACTCCTCCTTCACTATGTGGTGACAGAACAGCCTATGATTAGACACATCATTCCAGTCTAGTGATTGTTGAATGAACAGAATTGAGAGATCTGTTGTACAGGGTTTTAAACTCATAATTGTCAAAGATATGTGACTGTAGGTAGACAAGAAATATGAAGATATCTTTTTTATTATTTTTCCATTGCAAAATGGTTTGGCTAATTTAAAGCTTTAACATTTGCAGGGGAAAGCTACTTTATGGAAGTGACTTATCTGAATTTTACTTTAGTAAATTTTAAAAAATTAGTACTTAACTTTATTGCTGTTATTTTTCAGAAAATTCTTCCAGGAGGAAATACATCATTTGATGTAGTTTTTCTTGCAAGAGTAGTGGGAAATGTAGAAAATACCTTATTTATTAACACATCCAATCATGGCGTATTTACTTACCAGGTAAGACCGAGATTAAAACTCATTTATTTTATAAAATATAGTTATCATCTCTGACCTATCATATGACAACCTTTGAAGAACTCTCTTCAAAAACTCAGAGATAATAGAAAATGTAAACATTTAGGCTTAGAGCATTTATACTTAAAGAGAGATCTGTGAATATCCCTATTCATATCAGACTATGAACAAATTATCTTAAAGCTACAGCTAACGTGCTAATGTAAGATTGTTTGGCAAAAGTAGTAAAAAATATTTTTATACTGACTATAAATATTTTTAATGTTTACCTTTTGTATACTTATGAAGCATACTTGATAATAGTTTCAAGACTAAAACATACATGCCTGCTTTTTCTTTAGTAACTACATTGAAATTTTTTGATAAACTTCTTTTTCATGTATAATCATTGTTTGGATTATTAAAGATAGTTCATGTATTGTGAGTCAAGATTTTTACATATTAAGGTTATCAAGATTATTCAGAATAATTGTTTATATAGAACTAGAAGGCATACTTTACATGCATTTCTGCCTGGATTATAGATACTACTATTCTCATTTTTTTAGATAAGGTGAAATTTAGAAAGGTTCAATAATTTGACCAAAATATGCTACTAGTAGGTTGTTAAGTATGAACAAATCCATGTCTGTGTAACTACAGAGACCATCCTCTCAACCACCATGCATAGATACTGCCTGCCTATGGAATTCAGTTATTTAAATCCTTACTTAGTTATTTTCCTGCTTTGCAGCTTTTGTGCTTCTGTTTTTGAACATTTCTTCCCCAGTGCCCAGAACATTTCATGTATTTTGAAAATTAGTGTCAGAATAAACATTCCATTCAGTCAGAAATTTGTGCTCATATATGGTGAATAAATCTTTAATGGTTGTTTATAGGCAGTCAGTAAACTTATGAATGCCAAATAGATGAATAACTTCGAAGCACTGTATAGATGACACTCATCTAACATACACTTGTTGAAAAAATGAGAAGTCTATGATAAGAATATGAAGATCTTTGCCCTACAGAGGCACCCCAACTGACCTAGGGGGTCATGACCAATCTGGACTACCTGAGGGTCATGACCAGGTTATTATCAAGGTGAGCCTCAGGGACCAGCTGTCTTTCTTTACCTATCCACATCTAGTCTTTTACCAAGGCTTCTTCTAAACATATATCACTTTTGTCTACCGCTCTCTGCTCCTCTGCCCCTGCTGTCTCCCAAGCCACCATCACTTCTCAGTGGAGTACACAGGAGCCTTCTAACTGGTCTTCCACTCCTCCCCAGTCCATACCACAGTATTCCTTCTGTAGCCAGAGTAATCTTTGAACATAAACCAAATCTCATCAACCCATGAAAATCCCTGTGTTTTGCCATTGTTCTTAGAGCAAAATGTAAACTTCTGACCAAGGCCAACAAGCCTGAAAGGATCTGACTCCTATCTCTCTCCTCCCTCATCCCATTTGATCATGCTTCTCATCTTCACACAAACTAAGCTGTTTCCTGCCTCCTACCTCCTGCCCATTGCCTGTACACTTTCCTTTGCCTGTATACACTCTCAGAGATGGCTTTTCTCACCTTTCAGTTGACATCAGCTTGCATCACCTCCTCAGAAAAGACTACTCTAACCACACTCTTTAAAAAGTATTCCCATTGGCACTCCAACCAGTTACTGTATATCACAATACCCAAAAACCTTTGTACTGTTATGTAAGCTGTCCCACATACTAGAATGTAAGCTTCATGAGAGCAGGCACAATTTTCTATCTTGTTCACTACTGTATGTTCATGCCTGGCATGTTGTAGGCACTTACTAAATATTTGTCATTTGAATAACTGGTTCACCCTGTTTAATCAGCCCAAGGCCATGCCTTCCCACATGAGAATGACCTGGGGCTGGTCTTGATATTTGAGAGATTGTCTGGGCCCAATACATCTCCTGATGATTGGAGTATGGAAATCTTTTGATTCCCTACCTTCTTTCTTTGTCCTATCCCATGACCTCATGAAGGATTGTTGTCATTTCAATTTCCAATATATTATAGAAATCATGACAGATGCATATAAGTGCTTAGTGTTTAGTAATTTAAATTGTAGCTAAATCAAGTATAGAAACTATGTGTTGGTTTTTTTAAAGGGAGTTGTTAACGATTTTTCCATCTAATAAAATTAGATTTATCAATTTTCCCTAGATCAGTTGGTTATAACTCTAAAAATATTAGTTATAAAACAACTAAAATTGCATTTTTTTGGTCCTTTGAAATAGGTATTTGGTGTTGGAGTTCCAAATCCATATCGATTGAGGCCATTCCTTGGGGCCAGAGTCCCTGTGAATAGCAGTTTTTCACCTATAATAAACATACACAATCCTCATAGTGAGCCTTTACAGGTGAGTTTATGATGGTGATTTTGAATGGGTTTCATTTTGGGGGGAATTAATACTTAGCACGAAATCTCAGTATGTTACAGTTTTCAAGACTATTTATAATAATGGGGTTTTATAGAAGTAAGGAAGAGCAGTATTTTATGCAGCTTGCTGTGGTCTGAATTTAGAGTAAAGCAGTCCGGTTATTGAATTTTTGGAACCATTTTTAAAACAACTTACAGCTTCTCTGGTGTTACAGTTTAACAGCTCTTCATTTAATTTAAGAAGAGTTTTCAGCTTCACAAGGCCACTTCTTTACTTGCCTATGAGTTCCTTCTGGCCCAATATACATTTTTTTAAATACAGTTCATATTTATTTCTAGTAATAATAAATTTTTGGTGATAGCAGCCTAGAAATTAAAACCCAAAGGAAGAGTATTACAGAATCATGATTACAAACAATTTTTTTTTTTAAATTTAAAAACACACCTCCTTATCTTACCCAGTCTTTTGGTTCTAATTGTTTTCACATTTGAAATCTCCCTGGTTTCTTGTCTCTTCCACAGTGGGGGTAGCTATTGTTACTCCTTCAGATATTTCCTAAAATCCCCACCTCACATTCCCAGTGGCTTCCAGTTTTAATTTAAAATAGCACCATTGCTTACACATATGGGGCACTGACTCTAGTGATATGATACACTTACCTTACTTTTCTATCTGTAAATATTTTTAGATTTTTCTAATAAAACAGGGTGTCAAACTTATTTCCATATAACAGCCAACCACTTGCATTGCTAATATGACTTTGAACTTAACCATCATGTGTTCTTTTGTCACAGGTTGTAGAAATGTACTCTAGTGGAGGAGATCTTCACCTTGAACTCCCAACAGGTCAACAGGGAGGGACCAGAAAACTGTGGGTGAGTACCAACATGGCCGCTCCTGTGTGGTCACGTGACCTGCCAGACAGACTTAACTCCTTGTCACATGAAGAAATGTGTGTGACATTTCCTTAATTATTGTCTTAATATTAAATTGATATCAAATATATTTGAAAATTGGATGAGAGTGGGAGAAAAATTAAGTAGTAATTCTTGGAAAGAGCAGTTAATAAAATTGGTGGGAGCTTTAACCTGTGATGTGGAAATGAAGAGATTTCAACTCTTCTTTCACAGAATTATATTGGTAAAGTTGTCTCTGAATCTAATTACTTATAATATGCTTACCAAAAGATAAAACAATTAAAAGATAAAAACAAATGAAGTCTATGGGAAGGATCCATTATACTTTTAAAGGTAAAGAATCGAACATTCAGGCTTATTGTTGATAGAGATGGCATTGTCAGAGAGACATAGTCAAGTTTAGAAATGTTTAAATTCTCAGGTGATCTACATCTGTGTTTAATATTTTTGAATATTTAACAATAGTTTATGTCAATACCTAGAGTACCACTTTTTCTTGGAGAATACTAGCAAATATTAATCAAGTTAATGACTGTGTAACAGCTACCTTATTTGTAAAGGTTCCTGCCTTAGGAGGGTGTTTGTCTGCCATGCTTTAGTCAAAGAGGGGGAGGTGTATTGAATGCAGTTCTTGGCCCAAGGTCACTCCAACAGCTCATCCATAATTGAAGACACACTGACTTTACCACTGTGAATAAATTCAGAAGATCAAAGTTTATTTATTAATTGCTCTGTTAAACACATATAGCCTCTGAGTCTTACTTGTGACCAGTCTCAACCGAGGAAGAGACATGGAGGGGACATTTTTTAGGATGCTGACTTGAATAATTTGAAATAAATTTGGCAGTGATTTGGCTAACTTCTAAGATACAGAAACAAACTAGCAGGTAGGACTATGTAATGGACAGCCCATTTATATCCTTTCACAAAAATGTTTTACCTTGAAATTATTTATTGTTTGAAAAGCTTTTGGGAAAAATAGTATATAGAACATGGTTTCAGAGACCTATAAGCTATTAAATTTGTGTTGTAATTCCAGATTTAAAAACTAAGATTCACTATGAAATATAATAAGAAAACTCAGATTTCTAATTAGTTAAGAACTATAATGAATGGTAGCAGAGATGGCATAATGTTTTAATACTCCCAGAAGCTATAAGAAAAGATAGTGATCCTTATTCCTACAAATGTAGTATAAGTCAATTAGCCTTGACCTCACCCTCAGCCCATAAGACAACCCCAGAGACCAAATTAGCTCCCTAAAGCTGGGGAAGTAGATGGTGCATCTCTAGTGGCCAAGGAAGGTTCCAATCACATCTTTCCTACTTTGAGACTAAAAAGAAAGAAGAGGTAAGTGAAGACCAAGAACTCTAAAACACAGACTTCCCAAAATATGCCAAAAGGTGTGTGCAGGAAAATTCTAGTGGTCCTGAGGAAAGTGGATTGTTCTAAAACCAGGAAAAGAATTATATCACACACACAAAAAAAATTTTTTTTTCAATGAGCCTTTCTTCTAGTGTATGTATGAATGTTCTGTCATTACGGGCCTGAAAAAATTGTTATCTTACATGCTGAGAGCCTTACTGAATGCAGTTGGTAAGCTGTAGATTAGTTTGAGAAGCTTTGTTAGGTTTTATATGAGAGGAAAGGCAGAGTCTGAGCTCTTTTGGTTATTGTTTTGAAAGATTCCCAGGTATCTGGAAAAGCAGTTCCTTGTGATGTTGACATTTCTGTTGGTTAGAAAAATTCCAGTGACCAGGGACTCTGTCTCTGGGACACTTGTTAAAACGGTTCCAGTGAGACTCGGCACTTCAGCGACTCCAGTGTGAGGCTCTTGGAGGTCACTGCCTTTCTGTGAGACCTCTGGCCCCATCCTCCCCACTCCCTCCCTCTGCTTACCCCATTTCCTCTTTGCTAAAGGAGCCCTCCCAGCCCCCACATCATTAAGGGCGAGTTCACTGATGGCCAGGGGAACACGGTGCAGAAAAAAAAAAAAGAAAATTCCAGGACTGAATTACACACCCAAGTACCACATTAAAGAATAACTAATTTTATAGATTAATTATAATAAATAATGTATTTTGTTGATTTCACAACTGACAACCCATTTTCAGATAAGTTAATTTCTTTGATTTTACTCACTTTAATATACCATGTTCATCAACTCTAAGATGCACATTTTTCCACACTTTTAACATTTTCCATAATTGGAGTGTATGTTACAGTCAGTGAACTATGTTTGTTTAATTGGCAGCACATTTTTTTCCTTGGTAAGTATGTAAAATAATAACGTATCTTTCTATCAGTGTCATCTTACTCAATAAACTGGTGGTTATGGAACATTATAAAAGCTGTGCTACATTATGTTCTGTTAACTTGTCAGGAAATTCCTCCTTATGAAACCAAAGGAGTGATGAGAGCCAGTTTTTCATCTAGAGAAGCAGATAATCACACAGCCTTCATAAGAATAAAGACTAATGCTTCAGACAGCACAGAGTTTATCATTCTTCCTGTTGAGGTTGAAGTTACAACAGGTTAGTGGAAAATGGAAGGAAACGGAAAATTAGTGTTGTTTTCAATACATTCTACTCTGGCAAAGTGAAATATAATTGTTTTCTTTTTTTCCAAGCTCCTGGAATTTATTCCTCAACTGAAATGTTAGATTTTGGTACACTACGAACACAAGGTAAAAAAAGAGAGTGCCTTTATAGGTCTTAAAAATCCCTGTTCAGTGCTGAGTGGCTCTGCTTTAACTTCTTGTAATTCACCTTTGAAGATTATTTCTCAGTGTGTTACGTGATTTTGTAGACATCTAATTTTGGGAACTCAGAGGCCTCGTAGATTTATTCCCTGTTCATCTGAGGGATACCCTTGTTTACTAGGTGGGAAAGAAGGCTCGCTCATGGGGTAATCCAAGTAAAGACTTCTAAGAGGAAGACTGAAGCAGAAAGTAGTTTCTTAGTGTTCTAATCCAGTTCCTCACCTGTTTAGTTATGCTCAATCTTTTTTTTAAAGTAGTAAAATAAAGGAAATTTTAAAAACTTACTTTTGGATTTTTGCTTTGATGTGGATGGACTATTCAATTGCATTATAATGACATAATGTTAAAATTTTAAGCCATAAGGTCAGAGAAAGAATTCAAATTCTAAAATTAAATACAACCAAGTAAAGGATTTATTAAGGAAAAAATAGTATTTGTAATTTGGGATTTCTGTAGGCCACATATAATTCAAATTTGGAAGATCCATTTTTAAAAGTTAGATTTGGTTTTAAACTAATTTCACATTGCACATTGATTTGCTTCATTCTGCTTTTCTGGAAAACTAAAAAATTAGTAATGTCTCATTTCACTAAAATGTATGTTTTGTGTTTTGGGTCTGCTTATTTAGGGGAGAGGACAATTCTTGTAATACACAATGTCCTTATGGGAAAGGTGATTCCTACCTATGAGTTAGGAAGAAACACATTCTTTTTATTATATGATATCCTTTTCTTGCACTCTGGAATAGATTCAGTCTGATGTCTAATAAGATAAAGATTTTAACTTACTGTAAAGCACTACTTTTAAGAAATATTTCTTTTCCTCAATTTTTACAGATCTGCCAAAAGTTCTAAATCTTCATTTATTAAATTCAGGAACAAAAGATGTACCAATAACTGTAAGTTTTTTTTAATTTTCTCTTATTTTATATATTCTATTTTTTTAACTTATGACAAATTTACAGATAAACTCTTGCCCCATAGGAATTCTTGTGGCCACCTGGTGACACTTAGGTTCCAAGTGTAATGTAAGAAACCTGTTCTGCCTCTAACTACCAGATTTTAAGGATGAGAAGGAAAATAGATGGTCTTCTCTAAGTTAAGATTAAACCAAAGTTTCTGAGGTTCCTATTTAGACAGAATCATACAAGAGACCTGTGGATTCTGATAAATCCTAGGGTCTGTGTGTCATGTGCAAAGAAAAACAGGTTATAAGCATTCTATCAGTTTGGGTTTTTTTAGATTTAAGGCATGGGTAAATAAAAAGAAAAAAAGATTCAGATAATTTGGGAAGAGAAATAATGAAGCAAAGAAATAGGGTGGGTAATGGCAGAATGCTGTTAATGCTTGTCAGAGGTACCCCTTGTAACCAGCAGTTGTTTAGCATAGTGTATTAGATGGCATACTTTGAACTAGAGGCCTCTCTTCCCTCACACATACATACAAAGCAGGTGACTTTATACCTTATAGTGGAATTGGGTGCCATTATACCGCCTTAGGCGAAAAAAAAAACAGAAATACCCAAATTTTGCTTTGGCCCACAACCTTCTGGTGAGGTCCCCAAGACACATACATAGGGAATAAATAATGGGGAAAGAGAACAGCATATTTTTATTATAACCTGTTCTGATGTCTGAAACCTAAACAGGGAACTCTGATAAAATGAAGTAGATCAAATGCTTTTGAGATTTGAAGGACCTTTGTCCATCGTGGCCAAACCCAGAATTTACCATCAGCTGGTGGAGTAGACACCAAAGGGAGGAGAGTAAACAAACCCTCAACAAGGAAGCAAGAGACAGATGGCCATCCCCGGTAACCACCTTCTCATGCACAGTGACCAATACATAGAAGAATCAGGGGTGGATTAGGAGCATGGTGTCTGGTAGAGAGCTTCCCACACTATACTGTGGAGTTGAAACTACCCCCCTTGGGGTTCCTGCCTGTCCAACATTCTGCATGAGAGAGTCCTGTGACACAGTGGCCTGAGTCTGTTAGGATTCACACCCATGCTCCTAGGAAGGGTCTGCAAGGGCCCAGATAAAGATAAAATCTTATCTTCTACCCAGAATTGTGATTCTTTTTGTTCAAAATGTTCTAGGTTAGGCATTCCCTCTAGAATAGACTGTAATTCCCACTGCACAATTAGTTCAGCTTGCTTTGGTGCTACCTATTCACCTTCTTTGAACAACTCTGTACTGGAATTCTCCTTGAGCCCCCCCTGGCCCCATGGAGCACATTTACCATGTGCATGGTAACAAGCGCACACCTCTCTTTACAGCCCTCTCGTTGTTTGCTCAGGTCCCCACCTCCATAGAGGAAGCACCTTGAACAAGCACAGCTTCCTGGCACCACATTTGGAGATTTCCTCTTTAGCGCTGGATGTCAGTCCATTTGCCCATAGCAGACACTGGCTGTTGGCACATGTCAGATAATCTGTTGTAAGATGTTAGATAATTTTGATTTTTTGTGTGTTCAGCATGCTGTTTATCTGTTACTGGTTTCTTCAGTCTCTGGGATGCCATTGCACGGAGTAGGGTCGGAGTGGGAACTTTCATGCTTGTCCAGCAGACTTCAGGCCTGCAATCACTTCCTGAAATGTGAAGGCTTAGAGATATGATAGGAAAATGCCTTTACTAAGCCCAAGCAATCTGGTCTAACTTTTTACATACAATGAATGGACTGAAACTAATGGCATTTTCAATAAACATTTTCTTTTAAAAAATGAAATTAGCAGTTAATCCTCAGAATATAAATTTTTAAAAAACACAGTATTCAGTTCATTATGACAGGGAATTCAATAGACCCATGTTTCTTCTTTTCTCGTTTATTAAGGAGTTTTCAGATATAAGTGAACATTTTTTTCTCTTACTATGAATCAGGCTCTATCCTATGTTATTTACATGAATCACCTTATTTAATCCAGCAATCCCATGGGGTACACAGGTCCTATTTTTCCAAATAGGAAAAATGAGTCAAAGCTTTTTTTTTTATGTGACTTATTCAACTATAAAAAGTCAAAAGTTGCATGAAAATATATTGGTATATAAGGTACTTACCAATCAAGTCTTTATGAATTTTAATTTCATATTTAATAGTTCTATTAAAAACCTATTGATCTGCATATGTCTGTATATCTACATTTGTATCTGCCTATATATATATATTTTTTCTAACATCCAGAGCCTACATTTTGCCAGTGTTTTGGTAGTTTTGTTTTATTTCCTCATTCATTCATTCATTCATTCATTCAGTAAATATTTTATGAGCATCAGCTACATGCCAGCTTCTGCACTAAGTACTTGAGAATATAGTAGCGAATCAGACAACTGAGTTTCCTGCCCCTACCAAGCTCACTTTTTCGGAGACAGACAACAAACAGGCATACGATGTCATTGTAAATCAAACCAAGTTCTCTGAAAGAAACAGTGTCTGTATGTGGGGGAAGAAGATGATTTAGACAGGGTTGTCTCTGAGGAGCTAGTATTTGATGGAATGACAAGAGGAAGAAGTTGGTACCCCTAAGAGAAGCTGACGGACAAGTGTTCCCAGCAAAGGGAACAGGAAGTGCAAAGGCCTGAGGCAGGCACAGCTTTAAAATGCTGTGGGGAACATGAAGGAGTTGAATGTAAAAGGTGGAAGCTTGAGAGCCAAGTGGGAAGTGTTTAGGTTTATTATAAAGTAAAATGCAATGAGAAATTAAACAATTACAGGATTTTAAGCGGGAGTGACATCATCTGATTGATGTGTTGTACAAGGTCACTGTAGCTACTTTGTGGAGAATGAGTACAGAACGTTAGAATCTTTTGTGGTGGCCATCCACTTGAACGATGATTGTAGTATAGTCTTCTTCCCTTAACAGCCAGGGAACAAGCCCATCTATCTTGGAACGGAAGGTTTTTTTTGTTTTGTTGTGTTGTGTTTTTACCTTTTTAGAATTAAATTAATTTTTTTATTTCCAAATTTCTTACATTTTCTCCTCAGTTTATACCATTTTATTTTCTATTAATTTTTACTTATTTCAAAGAAAAACATGCTTATAAGTAAAAACTATAAAAGGGATTATAATGGGAAGCAGTATTTCCAGTTGACTCTTCTCATCCTAGATTTGCTCCTTAAAGCCATTTTTTTATATTACAAATGTGTTTAATTAATGATCTGTTGTTAAAACCACCAAAAATTCAATAAGCATCCAGATTTCCAATGGACTCCTTAATGTCACAGATGGTTCTGCTTCACTATTTTCTTTTACTTAAGGTATCGTTGATATTACAATCTTACGAAGGTTTCACATGGGCAACATTGTGGTTTCAACATCGTGGAAGCTGAGTTTTAAGAGAGCTTCCATTTCACGCATATATAGAATTTTTAGGACTGGCTAGGCAGTGCTAGAAGCTGGAGATTTCTTATAAATTCCCCTTCAGGGACTTCAGATTCTCTCCATCTTCCTAGATACAGGACTAGTAAAGCAAGCAATTCAAAATACAAGTTACTCTCCTGTTAGGGATGAGATGCCCAGGTTCCAGCCTTCCTGACACTGATTGTCTATAATACAACTTCGAGAAAATGGTTGTCCACAACATTTAGAAAACATTAGTACTATATAGATGATGGAGTAAGTTCACTTGAGATGTCTTTAAGAGGAACATTTACATGAAGTTTCCTTGCTAACTGATGAATAAGAATCACAGATACACTTACTAATTTTACCAATGTCAACTTGATAATCAGCTTTGCAAATCTGTGTGTCTGTTGTTAAAAATGCAGTTGTTATATACCAAAAGGATATTTTCCTTGCTTGCTCAAATGTTTTTGTAACTAGTTTCAGAATGTCCTGGGCCCTTGAGTCTCACTTGAAAGTTACTGAGCATTGTTTGGGTATGAATGTCGTGAGAAAAGGCCGAAACTATATTTAGAACATGTGCAAGCTGCCTTTCCTGGGAATCTTGCCATATTTTTTCCACTTCTTGATTAACTTTAAGTAACAGTTAGTGACTGATACTTAAACATATTGTTAGTATGAATATGCTCATTACAAGTTAATGATTATGTATTTTTCACTTAAAGCCACCAGAATGAACCAACTATTAAGTGTTTTGTTTTTTTTCTCTCTGCTTTGTTTCCTTGGAAAAGGGGTTTTAAGTGAGTTAGGGGTTTTTTAAATAATAAGTGAACAAATAATTTGTACAAAACACGAGTCAAATGAACATTAGCTTACTATTAGTACAACATATTTTAAGGTATACTGAATGTAAAACTTTCCTATGGTAAGGAAAATCTTAAGGTGATATATTTCATGTGAGAAAACCATTTTTTTCTGAGCTATTCTAAGCTCTTACTACTTTGGGTAACTATATTATAATAAACACCATTGCTTGGCTATTCTGGCATGGTGCTGTGCAGGCTGGTAACACTCAAAGTGTTGGTCGTTGCTTGGTGAGCTGCCACTTCGTTTCCTCAAGCATGTTTCAAGTGGTTGAGGTTCCACTGCCTCCCAGTCATACACAGTAGAGCAGGTGCAAGAATTAGGAACCATATCTGTGAAAGTCCTCTGCAAACTATAAAGCTTTATATGCTCATCTCTCTAACAAATCTTGACCTCAGGACAGAGTGGCTAATTTGAAAACACAAAATCAGTAGAATCATCAAGTTGTGTAGATAAATGGGATTGTAGAAAATAATTGGATCCAATCCCCCAGCATTTTACAGGTAGGAAAAATAAGGCCCAGAGTAGATGGGCAGCTTACTCAAACTCACATTTGTAATTAAATATTTAATATCCTTTTGTTGCATAAACTGATCACTAGGGATTGTCACATGCACTTCTGTACTGCTTTCCTTTCCTTTGGAAAAAATATTAGTAGAGTAGTGTATATAATGAACACGAACAAAAATGTCCAGTCTGTAGTGGATCTTATAGTTCAGACTGCTTCGTTTCATTGTTAAAAGTAATATGTACATGCCCTTCAAGGAATAAAGAGATTTGTACTCAAGTGATAGCTAGTAACAGCAAGCTTATTGGCAATAAACATTGATATGAACAAAATGAGAAGGAGTTCTCAAACAAGTGGTAGGAAGAAGGATTAAAGAGCTAAAATGCTAAGAGAGCCTGTGGCCAAGAGCTAGGCTCTTAGGATTTCCAGCCCAGAAAACTGCAGAACCATGGTTAGGGCCATGTTCCAGGTGCTAACCACTGAGGACTAACCAGCAGCAGGAAGGGAGATGCTCTGCCAACTGCTAATAAAAGGCAGCATCTGTAATCATGATATAAATAACCAGCCTTGTTCCCTGTTATCGCAGACACAGTGCAAAAGGACACTTTTTCCTCACACTTCTCTCAGGTGCCACTTGGCCTTCAAGGGACTGCTCTCTGCTTGGTTTGGGAAGAGTCCCTCTTTATAAATGAGCTGAGAGGATGGGAGGGCCGCTGGGAAAACTGTCTGACCCGCCTGTGCTCTCAGGCCTGCCCTGAAGAGTGTTACAGGAGAGAACCGTGTTGTTTGTGTGGGAAACACAAACTGATAAAGCCCCTGAAGATCCAGCAAAAACCCCAGAAGGGTTTTGAGACTAAAGTAAGATTGTAATTGAATTCCAAAGGAAGATTTTTGGCAAGATATGTGTACAACTCCACAATTTCATAAATACATGTTTGGGCACTAGGATGCCAGGCAAAGGGCCCTGGACCAAGCCAGGACACCTGGCTTCCAGCCCTGCCTCTTGCTGCCTACCTACTGGAACCTCACCCCACACTCCAAGGCTCTTTTCTCTGTAAAACAGGGAAGGAGGCTGGGATCTTTAAATTCCCTTCCAATAAAAAACGCTTTGTATCAGGAAGAATAACCAAGAAAAAGTAACTACCTTAAAGTGTACTTATTTTTCTAGCTTGCTTCAAAAGTATGAACTTTTACTGTTTGTGATATTTTAGATTTAGCTGTTTGAATAGAAAAATCTTATTTTTTAAGTTTAAAGCATTCTGACCTCTCCAAATTACACATCCCTGCAGTCTGCCCCACTGTTCAGTCCGGCAACTGGGAGTGCGGACCTGCCTCCACCCCAGGGCTCTCCACTTGGCAGCCACACTCTGGAGGAGGAGAGAACGTGCCCTTAGCAGTGGGGTTTGCAACACCACCTTGGCAAAGGGGCACCAGTTCCCAAGTTCATGTTCATCCTTCATCTTCATATAGTCAGGGTGTTACATTTAGTATTGTGGGTTTCTTTTAAGAGGGACCCTGTCATAAATCTTCATGTCTCCTCCTATATGAAGTAGGCCTTCATTTAGAAAGTAAATATCTTTTTTTTTTTCCAATTTTATGCACTCATATCCAGCATACTAGTTTTTCCTTAAATCTTTACATTCTATCATACATTATTCCTCTGGCCATCGTTTTATTCTACAAAGATATTCTAGTGAAATTAATTTGAAGTGTTACCAGTTTGTCCTACTCCATTTAAAGGGACCACCAAAGTTAAACTTTCCAAATTTTGATTCTGCTTTACTTTTCTGGTACATTTTCCAGTATAATGTTACTGAACCATTAGACTAACGTAACACTATATGTATTTATCTTTGCAGAGTGTTCGACCTACACCACAAAATGATGCTATAACAGTACACTTCAAACCAATTACCTTAAAAGCTTCAGAAAGTAAATATACCAAGGTTGCAAGTATTAGTTTTGATGGTATGTATTCAGCTTGTTCTCTATAATGGGGTGGTCTTATTTTGATAAACTAGGAGGCATCTATGTTGACATCTTAATAAAGAAATCCAGACCATTTTATAGTTAGACTCTATATTACTGCTTAGATTGGTTTTTCTTATAAGCCATCATTAACTCTCTATTGATTGTGTCATGGGGGAAAACTGTAACTTCATAAGCCTAAATTAGTATTTCCAAATATATTAGGATTGGAATTAAATTTTTGTAATCTGGGCTTTTTCACATACATACCTGTTATACTTTCCCTTAACTCTAAAGACAGTCATATTTATAATCAAGTGATGATATACTTGAATTTCAGAAGCATGTTTGAATTTGAGAGCAGAAATAAAGTACTCTGTATAACGCTTTCATAAATTGCCTTGTATAAGCAAGGCAGACAGTCCTAACTAAGCTAACATAAAAGCCCTTATGATAGAATTGTAAGTTTAGGTAACTATTACCTCAAACATGTGTATTGGATATTTTAACATTTGAAATGTTAACTCAGACTTTATAATATTTCAATAGCATATTTTATTCAGCTTTGACCACTTTACTAGAAAATTTGTTGAATTTACTGTCACAAAAGTTTTTAAATAGTGATTTAATGGCTGATTAACTATGTATATAGTTACATTTAATGAAACCAAAACTCCCAATGGGGTTTTTCTCATGAGGGCCTATGCAAGTAAGGAGCCCTGAAGCTTAAGCTTTGGACTTAGGTTAAAGCCACCTCTGCTCATAGTCCAGATTTTCCATAGGTCCATGGTGTAGGAGTCTTAACTCCTCATCAGAAGAGAGTATTTGATCCCTGAGTGAGCTACTGAGCGTAGCAGAATGCCAGAACCCAGGCACAGTGTGTGGGAGCATCTGTACTTACTCCTTCAGCCAGGAGTCCCAGGGAGGATGCCAGCCTCAGCACTCATCCCCTGACCTCAGAGAAAACTCCTGCAGAAATAAAGGTTAATATGTGCCACACTTTCATAACTCAGCCGTCAAGAAATGGTATTGTGCTTTGGTGTCACAGTTAGTTCCCAATCTGTGATAGTCTTCTATGTTGCCAGGATCCACAGTCATGACCCATATTTATCATCAGCACCTGCATCAGAAGGTACATTCTCTTCTCTTATTGAGGAAGAGCATCAGTAATAATCCCTGCCCCCAGAGCACTTAGGGCCCATCCTTCTGATAAATCCACAGAGTAGGAGTGCGCAGTGGGGATAGCTGGGCTGTGTGAACGCCTGCATCTCTCCGAACGCCTGCATTGACAGCCCAGTCAGTGTTCCCATTCTTGAGATAAAGGAATGTCAGTAATGTTGGTTCTTCTGAGATCATAGACATGTAGTGATTCCTAAAGAAATTAGGTTAAATACAAAGACAAAGTGGAAAACATCTTCTAAAGCAAGTGCTACATTTCTTAAGAGTGGTTTTTATTATCATGGGAAAATACCTGCACCACCACTGCCCCAGATTCCAATACAAAGTACCACTGAGGTTGTGCTGAAAGTCAGTCAAGGAATGTGTGCCTTATTTAACTTCTGATATTTCCAGGATGCACTGTATGTATTAACTGTACAGTGTTCACTCACCAAGCCAGCATCTTCTTACTGTTACTCTTCTTTATGATTTTTAACCAAGTTTTCTTGAGGCTTTTGACCACCTCATTTGCTAAAATGTGACTTGATAAGATACTAATTCCTAAATTACAGCCCTTGCAATCAGCCTTACCTCAGAATAAATAGTGAAAGATTAAAACCATCCAGAAATGTCTATACAGCCAGCAGAAAGAAACGAGGCTTCATGGGATTTTTGAAAATCTGAAGTCATCATCTGTACATAGCCACAAACTGGCTGTTGTGCCACTTTTTTGTTGTTCTTTTTTGTGTGAAAGTTAGGTAATGTAAATGTGCAGAACTCACATAAATTCTTATCATAAGTGAAAGTGTTCCTGGGATACTTAAATGGGATAAACAGATCCTTTATTTGCTTTGAAAGGAACATCTAATGGATGTCCAGATTGGATCCAACTGAATGTATTTCTGTAATTCCAGATGGAATTTTTCATAAATGCTACAAAATTTATAGGTTTTACTTCTGTGAGGACAGTGTGATGGCAGAGAGGGTATGACAAGAGGGTACTCCTCTTAATGCTGTGAGTTAGGGTTGGCTTATGTAATAAGTTAGAGCTCATAACTCTTCACATTTTTTGCAGCATGTTACTGTATTAGTATTTATAGCAAGACTGGTCGTACAAGGAGTGTTATATCTTAATACAGCTGCAAACCAGTGGTTCTCAATGAGGGGCAGCTTTACCTCCCTGGAGACATTTCGCGGTGTCTACAGACTTTTCTGGTTGTCACCTGTAGGGAGTGCCTCTGATAACTAGCAAGTAGAGGCCCAGGACACCTCTAAACATCTTCCAATGCACAGCGCAGCCTCCCACCCCTGCCCACACCCCCACCGAACAAGGAAGGAATCTAGCCCCAAATGCTAATAGTGCCAAAGTTGGGAAACTCTGCTGAAGGTAAAGCCAAAGTTTATGGCTATGGACAAGTAGCTCAAATACAGTGTTTTGCCTCCTGAATTGTGTTCACTTGGTAATTCTTTATCTGTTCATCTCATTACAGGAAAACTAAAATTTTCCCTTTTTCATATCAATAATGTGATATTTGATTTAAAATGTAGTTTTGTTTACCAATTGAAAGAATAACTTTTCAAAGATTCTCCCTAGGCAGCACTTTTGAGGAAGGTTTTCACCCTTCCCACTAACCATCTCTCCTCATGACACAGTTGAGTCCTTCAGTTAAGGTCTTAACTCTTTTCCACATTCTCCTTTCTCTTGGTTTTGTTTTTCAACTGTTACCGTCATGGCTAAAAACCAACAAAGTGAAAGAAGAAAAATAAGCAGGAAAAAAATATATACAAGGAGAGTGAAGAGGGGAACTACATAAAGAAGAGATGGCCAAAACCAGGAGATAAAGGATAAAGACATAAAGTCACTCTCATACTTCTCTATATGAACCCAATAGCAAAAGATGACAGAAATAATTTTTTTTATGTTTCCTTTCAGCATCAAAAGCAAGAAAACCATCTCAGTTTTCTGGGAAAATAACTGTTAAAGCAAAGGAAAAGAGTTACTCTAAACTTGAAATACCATACCAAGCAGAAGTTTTAGATGGGTGAGTTTCTCTTTAAAATAAGCTTTGTAACTTATACAAATCAGCAAATTCTGTTTTCCTGTTTATTGACCTTAGCTAAACTAGTAGCCAAATTTACATAATCTCCATGGAATAATTGTTGAAAAGAACAACTAGAGCTATTAAGGAAAGACATCTCCAGATTTTTTGGTTATATTTTTTTTTTTTAAGAAAAGGGTAAATGGGGTTGCATGATTTGGGCTTAAATAAAATCTCAATAATTCAGTAATACAGTAGAAAAATGAACCTATGATTTTTAAATAATATTTAAATCATTTGAGGTATTTCTGTAATTCCTTTTATAGCTAGCAAGTAATTGTGGCCTATTATGAAAGTATATTGTCACTTGAAACAAAATCATTTATATTCCTTTATAAACTCATAAACTGTTCTAGAATTAAAGCTTTTTATAAATGGACAATAATACATGTTCATTTTCTAATTATACTTTAACCAATAATAATTTAATATGCGACTCAGAAGGGATTCATTTTAACAAAGCTGGTTGCAATTGAATGATAAACATGGTTTTTTTAAAATAACTTAAAACGTCTTCTGTTAATACATTCTTGATTTTAACATTGGATTACCTGTAATTCATTAGAGAATAGTTCCTTATATTACATTTTAATATTTTGCAAGCTAAATTTTGTTTTAAATCATGTGGTCAGTCACTGAAATATTTATTGGTCTAATTGTCTAATAACAGTCCTTAATGCTAAATGTAAATTACTACTTGTGACAAAAGAACTTGGGTTTTAAATTAGCCTATGGAAATAAAAATGACTTATTTTGTTTTTGTTTTTTTCTAATAGTTACTTGGGATTCGATCACGCTGCAACACTATTTCACATCCGCGACAGTCCTGCTGACCCTGTGGAAAGGCCAATATACCTCACGAATACTTTCAGTTTTGCGATCCTCATTCATGATGTGTTACTTCCAGAAGAAGCCAAAACAATGTTTAAAGTATGTCTGAGAACCCTCATACTTTTAATGTTACTGATCTACCAACTAGATGATGCTGACACATTGTTCATTGTCTTTTTTCTCTCCCTCAATTCCCTAGGTTCACAACTTCAGCAAGCCAGTCTTGATTCTTCCAAATGAATCAGGATACATTTTTACTCTGTTTTTCATGCCATCCACATCATCCATGCACATAGATAACAATATTTTACTTATTACCAACGCTTCTAAATTTCACTTACCTGTGCGGGTATATACAGGTTTTTTAGATGTAAGTATATTATCTACCTTAAAATTTAAACTTCCCACTCATCTTTTGTGTTTTCATGTTGCACACTCTTAAATTTTGCCATCTTCCGACAGTGTAGCACAGAGAAGGAAATAGTGACTCTGTGGCATCTTACTATACTGATGGACAGTGACTGCACTGGGGTATGGGGGAGACTCAATAATATGGGTGAATATAGTAACCACATTGTTTTTCATGTGAAACCTTCATAAGATTGTATATCAATAATACCTTAATAAAAAAAATTTTTTGCCATCTTCTGTGCTCTATGAGTTAGTCTAATTTCACCCTTCCCACTAACCATCTCTCCTCATGACAAGTTGAGTCCTTCAGTTAAGGTCTTAACTCTTTTCCACATTCTCCTTTCTCTTGGTTTTGTTTTTCAACTGTTATCATCATGGCTAAAAACCAACAAAGTGAAAGAAGAAAAATAAGCAGGACAAAAATATATACAAGGAGAGTGAAGAGGGAACTACATAAGGAAGAGATGGCCAAAACCAGGAGATAAAGGATAAAGAAAAGAGCCAGATAATTCAGAAAGTCAGGCAGTAGAGACATACACTGGGAGCAGTTATCCATAAGCGGCACAGAAGGAAAGAACACAGAAAATACACCAGAAAAGAATACAAACAGAGCTGTCCTTAAAATAATCGATGAAAGAAGTTTAGATGAGAAATAAAACTGATAGGAAAGATATGAAACATAAAAAGAAAATTAGAACATACAAAAAGTTAGGTCTCCAAAAAGCCCTACATCAGTAGAGCTGGAAGGACCAACAGTATCATCCTGCTCCTGCTTCATTTGTTTTGCATAGGTGATACCTTCTTTGTGACTGCTTTATGGATACATGATGTTCGCTGAGACCATAGACTTTTTGCCTGATGCCCTACGGCTCACTTAGCCTCTCCTAGTACTTTAGCTTCCTGCTTTTTTTATGTGCCTTCAGAGGAAATAGCTGTTCCAGAGAGGCCATGAGTGTTTTCATGTCCAATTACTCAAAATATTTTCATTGTACAATATTCTTAATTTTATCTATTTGTGTATACTGACATAAAGTATGACACTTAAATGTATCTTAATTACCTTCTCTTGATAACATTCTTCAACAACTAAGTTTTTTGTTTAATATAGTTCCTTTATGTCTTTCCAGTACTTTATATTACCCCCCAAAATAGAGGAACGTTTCATAGATTTTGGCATACTGAGTGCTGCAGAAGCAAGTAGTATTTTATTTGCAATTATAAACAGCAATCCAATTGAGGTAAAAATCTATTTTTATTCTAAATCACATTTAAGGATTTTATGATAGTACCACAATAATCATTACCATGTCTTTTTTCTCTTTTTTAGTTGGCTGTAAAAAGTTGGCATATCATAGGAGATGGTTTATCAATAGAACTCATAGCTACTGAAAGAGGCAATAGAACTACAATAATTTCAAGCCTCCCAGAGTTAGAAAAATCCTCTTTATCAGACCAATCATCAGTAAGTAAACTTTCTTATTGTTTCTTTCAATTTAGCTGTGTGTGTAAACCCCAAATAAAATGCTGTACCTGTATTATGTACTTCAGCTAATAAGATTCATACTATCATTAGTTATTTGCTGTTGAAAGTCCTTATAGATAATCTACTTCAATCCCTCCTTTTATGATGGGGACACTTGAAACCTAAAGGAATTAAGTTCTACCTTACCATGGGGTGTACTATATATAACAAGCCAAATTTAAGTTAACTTTTCATAATACACGTGTCACTATAGGAGAAATCCCCATAGGTGCTAAACTATCCCTGTGTTGAATTTACTAGGTAAAAGAGAGAGCCCTGTGTGTTGGTAGAGAGTGTTTTCAAATACATAGTAATGTTGCTGGCCAATTTTATGTACTAAATAAAGAGTGTCGGTGAGGCAAACTTTGTTTGATCCCTGTGTAGATGTGCCTATGTACTCTGTCTTAAAAATATGTGCAGTTGGTTATAAAATAGAGCATGAAACAGAAAAAAGAATATATCAATCTAAGTCCTCACCACTCATGAAAATGGAACTTGGGAGTGTATACCTCCTCGGAACAGAATTAGTAGAATCACCTTGTGTGAGAAGGAGCATAACATAGCTCATCTATAAGTTAGGATAGAATGTCTTGCAGAAGTTTTACAAAAGGAAAAGCAAATGTCCTTATATACAAAGATCACTGACAAATATGCTTTCATGAAATGACACAGGTTGTAGAAATTTATTTAAACAGCTTCTACTGAAAGGATCCCCAAAACAGTTATTTTGGGGGGCAGTTTGGCAGTATTTACTACTCTTGGGATTTCTTCCCATGGGAGTAATTTAAAGAGCAAAAAATTGTGAAAATGAAGATGTTTGTGATATCATCATTAGTAATCCCAACTAATTGGAAACAGTTAAATTCATAAAGAAATCATGATTTTATGATTGAATAGGAAGCAAATAAAAAATTATAGACATGATTGTGTGTAGAAACTTGGAAAACCGTTTATGAGAAAGTGGGAAACAGTACTAAATAATGTATATTCCAATTACAACTATGTAGCATTCAAGCTACATAATTGAATATTTATGAATAGTGGTAGATTTGGGGATATTTATATTTTAATAATTTATAGTATTTTAAATTTGATTCAGAAATAAAACCTCCTTTTAAGACAAAAAAGGTTATTTCCATGAGAAGTAATATTTGTCACTCCAGCTGAGATTTTATTTTTAATACAAAAAGAATGCTGAAAAATAATGATACCAGCCATTAATGTGTTCCTTTCAACAGTGAAGTTGGAGTAAAATTGTATGTATATCTACACTCAAATGGTTGAATTACATACTTTGCTGATAAGACATTATAAATTAACTTAGAGTTGCAAAATAAAAAAGTAAAGGATATAATGTAATATATGGCCTGGTGACTATAGTTAATAATGTTGTATTGCATATTTGAAAGTTGTTGAGAGAGTAAATCTTTTTTTTCCACTTTAATCATTTAATTGTTTTCCCACCATAAGTGTAGTTACCATTGTCAACATACAAAGATAATACAATATTCTTGACTATATTCCCTATGCTGTACTTTTATCTCCATGACTAATTTATTTTATAAATTGAATTTTGTACCTAAGAGAATAAATCTTAAAAGTTCTCATCACAACAACAAAGAAACTGTGACATGTATGGTAAGGAATGGTAACTAGACTTTGTGGTGCTCATTTCATGGTGTATACAAATATCAAATGTGTTGTTATATACCTAAAACTAATATAATGTTATATGTCAATTATACCTCAGTTTTAAAAAAGTGCCAGAAACATCAGCAAATACCTTGAGAAAATGAATGAGATCTCCATACTACTGTAAGATTTTTATTGTGACTCTTCCTCCTTTCCTTGATTTTGCTGTTTTCATGTGACCCATTCTCAGTTGCTCTAAAGACATAATTATGAACATGACAGAGTTAAATTCAGAGCTTGAAGCAGAACCAGCTCTGTATGTTCTCATGCCCTAATGTGGCTGAAGGGCCAGTAGAAGGCTGTGCCTCTCTGCCCCAGCCCTTACCCTCTTTGTCCATACAGGTACACAGGTGGTGCATGACGACCATACCCCTCCCCACCTTGGCAGGAAATCTGTTCCACAGGGATCCAGTTTTTTCAGCAGCCCATGGAATAAGTGTAGTAAATAAAAATCCAAGGATGGACATTATTTTGACATATTTGTGCATGATGATGTGGTAATCCACTGTCATACTGTAGGTAAACAGTAAACGTTAGGATTTGGAAGTCATTTTATTATTATAGCTTTCTTTTCCATTTTAATAGGAAATTTCAAATAGCAAAGCTAATGAATGATGTCATTTCTACCACATACAGGTAATATTAGCTTCAGGCTATTTTGCAGTCTTCAGAGTCAAACTTACTGCAAAAAAACTGGAAGGGATTCATGATGGAGCCATACAGATCACAACAGACTATGAGGTATGGACTTGATGGAGATTCATGTCAGTGAGGTTTTTCTGAATAATTCAGTCCTCTTTTGTGTTTATAGAAAAAACTAAGTTACTGATAAAGTTACAGTACCTGCTTCATGCCTTAAAAACTGAACTTGTGACAATAAATTATAGACTATTGGTGTTCCTTATCTCATAGTTTTCTGATAAAACTGAACTCTTTTAACCAAAAACAACTTCATAAAAATGCCTTTGGCACTTTTAGAATTGCTCTGTTGGGAATGTACTTAAAAGATGATTATAATATTGGACAGACCCCAAATGAAATTCGTTTTTTTTTTATTTCGTACCCTTAATATGCAATTACATGAGCAACATTGTGGTTACTAGGTTCCCCCAATTATCAAGTCCCCACCACATAACCCATTTACAGTCACTGTCCCAAGTGAAATTCTTGAGTAAGATATATCTGATTGTTTCTATAGTTATGAATATCCTCCTGTGTAACATTCCAAAAAGGAAATACAATCAGGAAATTACATCATAATTTGAGTCTAATGATTGTATTTAAGTGAGTCATTCTGAGTCAGAGGACAAAAGATCATTGAGCTTTTTAAAGATTCTTCATGGTGTTGAACATGTTCCATTCAATGCAATCTTTTAATGGATATATTTCTGCCAAACCTAAATATTTTAATTTAATGTTTAAAAGTTCTTTGGGCTCTCCACCTAAAGATGGCAGTGTGAGTAGGGTGACGGAAAACTCCCAAAAACCATATATATTTTGAAAATGCAGCAAATACAACTATTCCTAAAAGAGCAACCAGAAGATACAGCATACCAGCCAGGCTACATCTGCGAACTCAACATCTCACAGAAAAGGGTTAGGGGTGGAGCTGTGACCTGGTGGGACCTGAGCACTCCCTCCACCCCAGCTCACCTGTTGGGAGGAAAATAATCAGAGTAGGGAGGGAGTAAAAGCACAGGACTGCTAAATAAACAGCCCTAGTAATCTTCCCAAGGAGCACAGACACACACTGCATGGTGCTCTGCATATTAGAGAAGTAGAAAAGTAAAATCTGAGACCAAGACTGTGAACAGGTTCCCACAGCTGGCTGCTCTGGGACAAAAGAAAAGCAGGCACTTTAAAAGTCTTAAAGGGACAAGGGTTTAACAGGTGTACAGAACTGTCCTGGCACACTCAGCCCGGCAGGCTGGGAACTTGAAGGAACTTCTGGTGCCCTATTCCCCCTGGGTGGCAATGCAGCTCCGAGGCCCTCACAGCAATAAGCAGCCTGCTGTTCCTTCTTCCCTGCCGGCACCTGTGAGCAAGCTGGCTGTCCCCGCCATTGCTGCAGACCAGTCTGAGAACAGCCCTGCCTACAGAAACCACACACCTTAATGCAGAGGCTTCTCCCTGCATGCAGCTAACCAGCCCAGACCCAGAGGCTGCTCCCTGCACACGGTTGACTGGCACAGACAGTGGGCACAGGCGCAGAGTCCAGGAGGCACAAAGGGGCCTGGTCCTTGCAGTAGACACACGCACTGCTAGCCTGCGATCCCCATCAGTGCCCTAGGCCATCCCAAGGGCCACCCCACCCCTGGAAGCCTAGGGGAATAACCCGGAGGCTGCTCCCTGAGCGTGGTTAACGGGCACAAACAGCAGAGACAGGCAAGGTGACCAGCAAGCAGGAAGAGACTTTGTTCTCCCAGCTGACGCATGCACCACTCACCAATGACCACTCCCATCACCATGAAAAGGCAGAAGAAACTTCTTCAATCCAAAATTCCTCAAACATCAGAAAGAGGGCTTGATGAGACTGAAATCACCAATTTTCCTGAAAAAGAATTCAAAATAAAAGTCATAAACATGCTGATGGAGCTACAGAGAAATATGCAAGAGCTAAGGGATGAATTCCGGAGTGAGATTATAGAAATGAAACAAACAATGGAAGGATTTAAGACAGACTGGATGAGGTGCAAGAAACTGTTAATGGAATGGAAATCAGAGAACAGGAAGACAGAGATGCTGAGGCAGAGAGAGATAAAAGGATCTCTAGGAATGAAAGAACATTAAGAGAATTGTGTGACCAATCCAAATGGAACAATATTTGTATTATAGAGGTACCAGAAGAAGAGAGAGAAAAAGGGATAGAATGTGTCTTTGAAGAAATTGCTGAAAACTTCCCCAATCTGGGGAAGGAAATAGTCTCTCACACCATGGAAGTCCACAGATCTCCCAACACAAGGGACCCAAGGAGGACAATACCAAGACATATAATAATTAAAATGGCAAAGATTAAAGACAAGGACAGAGTATTAAAAGCAGCCAGTGAGAGAAAAAAGATCACCTGCAAAGGAAAACCCATCAGGCTATCATCAGACTTCTCAGCAGAAACCTTACAGGCCAGAAGGGAGTGGCATGATACATTCAACACAATGAAACAGAAAGGCCTTGAAACCAGAATACTCTATCCAGCAAGACCATCATTTAAATTTGAAGGATGGATCAAACAATTCTCAGATAAGCAAAAGTTGAGGGAATTTACGTCCCACAAACAATCTCTACAGTGTATTTTAAAGGGACTGCTCTAGATGAAAGTATGACTTAGGCTAAATAGCTGTCACCAGAGAAAATAAAACCATAACAAAGGAAGTAGACCAACTAAATACTAACGAATTGCAAAGTAAAATCAGCTATCCACAAAGTAGGTCAAGGGAAACACAAAGAGTACTGAATAAAACACATAACATATAAATACTGGAGGAGGAAGAAAAAGAAGGGAGAGAAATAAAGAATCACCAGACTGTGTTTATGATAGCATAATAAGTCACTAATTAGAAGGTTAGATAGTAAAGAAGCTGCCCTTGAACCTTTGGTAACCATGAATCCAAAGTCTGCAGTGGCAATAAGTACATATCTATTGATAATCACCCTAAATGTAAATGAACTGAATGCACCAATCAAAACACACAGAGCAATAGAATAAATAAAAAGCAAGACGCGTCTATATGCTGCCTACAAGAGACTCACTTCAAACCCATAGACATAAACAGACTAAAAGTGAAGGGCTTAGAAAAAGATATTTCATGTGACTAATAGGGAGAAAAAGCAGGTGTTGCAGTACTTGTTTCACACAAAATAGACTTCAAAACAGAAAGTAATGAGACAAAGAAGGACATTACATAATGATAAAGGGATCAGTCCAACAAGAGGATATAATCATTGTAAATATCTGTGCACCCAACACAGGAGCCACCTACATGTGTGAAAGAAATACTAACAGAATTAAAGGAGGGAATAGAATGCAATGCATTCATTCTAGGAGACTTCAACACTGCACTCACTCTGAAGGACAGATCAACCAGACAAAATAAGTACGGACACAGAGGCACTGAACAGCACATTAGAACAGATGGACCAAACACACCTACAGAACTCTACCCCTAAAAGCAGCAGGATGCACATTCTTTTCGAGTGCACATGGAACATTTTCCAGAATAGACCACATACTAGGCCACAAAAAGAGCCTCAGTAAATTCAAAAGATTGAAATTGTACCAACCAACTTCTCAGATCACAAAGGTATAAAAGTAGAAATAAATTGTACAAAGAAAACAAAAAGGCCCTCAAACACAAGGAGGCTTAACAACATGCTCCTGAATAATCAAATGAATCAATGACCAAATTAAAACAGACATAAAGCAATACATGGAGACAAATGAAAACAACAGCACAATGCACCAACTTCTGTGGGACACAATGAAGGCAGTTTTAAGAGGAAAGTATATTGCAATCCAAGCCTATATGATCCCAGTGAATAGTCTGAATTCACAATTATTGAAACTAGACAAAGAAAAATAAATGAGGCCCAAAGTCAGTAGAAGGAGAGACATAATAAAGATCAGAGAAGAAGTAAATAAAATAATGGAAAAAATTAATGAAACGAAGAGCTGGTTCTTTGAGAAAATAAACAAAATAGATAAACCCCTAGCCAGACTTCTTAAGAAAAAAAGAGAATCTAAACACATGTACAGAATCAGAAATGAGAAAGGAAAAATCACCATGGACATCACAGAAATACGAAGAATTATTAGAGAATACTATGAAAAACTATATGCTAACAAACTGGATAACCTAGAAGAAATGGACAACTTTCTAGAAAAATACAACCTTTGAAGACTGACCCAGGAAAAAAGAGAAAATCTAAACAGACCAGTCACCAACAATGAAAGTGAATCGGTAATCAAAAAACTACCCAAGAACAAAACTCCCAGACCACATGGATTCACCGCTGAATTTTATCAGACATTTAGAGAAGACATAATACCCATTCTTCTTAAAGTTTTCCAAAAAATAGAAGAGGACGGAATACTTCCAAACTCATTCTATGAAGCCAACATCACTCTAATACGAAAACCAGGCAAAGATGCCACAAAAAAAGAAAACTACAGACCAATATCCCTGATGAACATAGATGCAAAAATACTCAACAAAATATTAACAAACCGAATTCAAAAATACATCAAGAGGATCATACACCATGATCAAGTGGGATTCGTCTCAGGGATGCAAGGATAGTACAACATTCGAAAATCCATTAACATCATCCACCACATCAACAAAAAAAAGGACAAAAACCACATGATCATCTCCATAGACACTGAAAAAGCATTCGACAAAATTCAACATCCATCATGATAAAAACTCTCAACAAAATGAGTATAGAGGGCAAATACCTCAACAAAATAAAGGCCATATATGACAAACTCACAATCAATATCACACTTAACAGCAAGAAGCTGAAAGCTTTTAATCTAAGATCAGGAACAAGACAAGAATGCCCACTCTCCCTGCTTCTATTAAACATAGTACTGAATGTCCTAGACATGACAATCAGACAACAGAAATAAAAGGCATCCAGATTGGTAAGGAAGAAGTCAAACTGTCACTGTTGTAGATGACATGATATTGTACATAAAAAACCCTATAGAATCCACTCCAAACTTCTAGATCTAATATCTGAATTCAGCAAAGTTGCAGGATACAAAATTAATACACAGAAATCTTGCTTTCCTATACACTAACAATGAACTAACAGAAAGAGAAATCAGGAAAGCAGTTCCATTCACAGTTGCATCAAAAAGAATAAAATACCTACAAATAAACCTAAAAAAGGAAGTGGAAGACCTATACCCTGAAAACTACAAGACACTCTTTAGAGAAATTAAAGAGGAGACTAATACATAGAAATTCGTCCCATGCTCTTGGGTAGAAAGAACTAATATTGTTTAAATGGCCATTCTGCCTAAAGCAATCTACAGATTCAATGCAATCCCTATCAGAATACCAACAGCATTCTTCAATGAACTGGAACAAATAGTTCTAAAATTCATATGGAAACACAAAAGACCCCGAATAGCCAAAGCAACCCTGAGAAGGAAGAATAAAGCAGAGGGAATCTCACTTCTCAACTTCAAGCTCTACTACAAAACCACAGTAATCAAGACTGTTTGGTACTGGCACAAAAACAGACCCATAGACCAGTGGAACAGAATAGAGAGTCCCAATATTAATCCAAGCATATATGGTCAATTAATATATGATAAAGGAGCCATGGATATACAATGGGGAAATGACAGCCTCTTCAACAACTGATGTTGGCAAAACTGGACAGCTACATGCAAAAGAATGAAACTGGATCATTTTCTAACTCCATGTACAAAAGTAAACTCGAAACAAAATAAAGACCTGAATATAAGTCATGAAACCCTAAAACTCTTAGAAGAAAACCTGTGCAAGACTCTCTTGAACATAAACATGAGCAACTTCTTCATGAACATATCTCCCAGGCAAGGGAAACAAAAGCAAAAATGAACAAGTGGGACTATATCGAACTAAAAACTTCTGTACAGCAAAGGACACCATACCATAAGTAGAACAAAAAGGTACCCTACAGTATGGAAGAATATATTTATAAATGACATATCCCATAAGGGGTTGACGTCCAAAATATATAAAGAGCTCACACGTCTCAACAAACAAAAAGCAAATAAACCAATTAAAAAATGGTCAGAGGATCTGAACAGACACTTTTCCAAAGAAGAAATCCAGACGGCCAACAGACACATGAAAACATGCTCCACATCGCTAATCATCAGAGAATGCAAATTAAAACCACAATGAGATATCATGTCCCACCAGTTAGGATGGCCACCATCCAAAAGACAAACAACAACAAATGTTGGCGAGGATGTGGAGAAAGGGAAACCCTTCTACATTGCTGGTGGGAATGTAAATTAGTTCAACCATTGTAGAAAGCAGTATGGAGGTCTCTCAATAAACTCAAAATAGAAATACCATTTGACCCAGGAATTCCACTCCTAGGAATTTACCCTAAGAACGCAGGAGCCCAATTTCAAAAAGACATATGCACCCCCATGTTTATTGCAGCACTATTTACAATGGCCAAGAAATGGAAGCAACCTGAATGTCCATCAGTAGATGAATGGATAAAGAGGTGTTACATATACACAATGGAATATTATTCAGCCATAAGAAGAAAATAAATCCATTGCAGCAGTGTGGATGGAGCTAGAGAGTATTATGCTCAGTGAAATAAGCCAGGCAGAGAAAGACAAGTATCAAATGATTTCACTCATCTGTGGAATACAAGAAGAAAGAAAAAACTAAAGGAACAAGACAGCAGCAGACTCACAGAACCCGAGAATGGACTAACAGTTACCAAAGGGAAAGGGACTGGGGATGAGGGAACGATAAGGGGATTATGATTAGCACACATAATGCGGAGTGGGGAGCCCCTGGGAAGGCAGTATAGCACAGAAAAGACAAGTAGTGTCTCTGCAGCATCTTACTATGCTGATGAACAGTGACTGTAATAGGGTATGTGGTGGGGACTTGATATTGGGGTTATCTAGTAACCACAGTGTTGCTCATGTAATTGTATATTAATGATACCAAAATTAAAAATTAAAAAAAATTATTTGGGAAGTTGAGCACTGCTGAATTAAACAATTGCTACCCATATTCTTCTGCCTTTTTCAGCACATACAACCCTAATGTGAAAGAAAACTAATTCATAATACATGATTTGTTGGGAGTAGGTCAAATTGATTACTTCCAAAAGTGAACAATATGATAGAAATAAGTGCATTTCATAGATAGGCAAGTTTTTGTTAGTATGGATTAAAAAAACGAGGAAAAATATCCTAAGAGACGTATCTTTGTAAATTACAAAAAGGGTGGAGTGAGATTCAAAATCTGTAATGTTCAACTCATATTTTTATAATTAGATTGATGTTAATTTATGGCTGTATACAACAAAATAGAGCTATGTAGCTCTAGAAAATGCTAGTTTTTCTTTAAGAGTACAATTTGACTTTCTTTTCTGAATTAATAATCTACAAAATAACCTGTATTATGAAAAACCTGTTCTTCATTTCTTCCCCATTGGCTTCATTTACATGTCTTCAGTGAATCACTGAGAAGTACATGGAAATTTATTGTATTTCTGTGCATTTTATGCCTTATTTTGGACAGATTCAGCAGTATCCACTGATGATTTTAATACTGCTGCTAATTTTTTTATTAATTTGTGTATAAATAGTGCTTTTTTAATATTGTGTTAGTGCTAATGTAAGTCCAAAGATGAGTTTTTTTATCCAAAAAATGATGCAGTAACTGTCAAGATTAGTCTCAGACTGAAACATGTTTCTTTATGTCTGACATTCCTGACAATTCACTCCACAGATCCTGACAATTCCTGTGAAGGCTGTGATTGCAGTGGGTTCACTGACTTGCTTCCCAAAGCATATGGTTCTTCCACCTTCCTTTCCAGTAAGACATTTAATTTACAGACTTTTTCTTGCTCAGTTATTTTCTTTGCTTTTACCTCTGTGTTCCTAGAATTCAACAGCAAAGTCAGTTATTCTTTATTAATCACTTATTGTGAGTCAAGACATTGTGCCAAGTTGTTTAGGTGATAGAAAGAAGAAGAAGAAAAAATCCCTTCTCTCAAGAAGTTTTTCTGTATAGAATGGGAAGTGGGCCCATGATTCCTGGATATAAAGCTGGATGCAGGAATTGCCCTAAGAAGTGTTAAAATTAAGTGCTGTGAGGGAACTACACATCTAATTGATGAAGGTGCCTTATGAGGTGGCTTACAATTTCTTCCAGCAGGGATAGATAAGAGGTGGTGTGAACTGGCTTTCAGACCCCAGGGAACAACCTGAGTAGACACAGTGGCAGTGAAGTCTGAGATGGCTTTAAGGAGTAGTGCGATGCCTTACTCATTAAAATCAAGAGAGGTTTCAAGAGAGAAGATGGAATGGTATGTTGGAGTCATAGCATGAAAAAAAATAATAAATGAATTTAAGTCCATGAAAATCTAAAGTTTTTCAGAAAAGGCTTGACATCATCAGAGCTCTAAAGATTGGCTCTCTGGAAGAAGTAAATATAGGATGCATGTGGAAGTAACAGTGGACTGCCTGGGGGCCAAACCAGGGACTCTGGGCAGCATCCGCATGAAACCCGGCAAGGGGGGCTTAAGCTGAGGGCATTGACAGAGGCAGTAAAGCCCTTTCATATCTCCAAGGCTTTGCTGATAGTTTGCCTTGAATGTTCTTCCTCCAGTTCTACCTTCCAAAAACTTCTACACAGCTTTCAAGATTCAACTCTGTTGTCATCTCCTCTCTGAAGATTTCTTGACTCCACTGGACAGTATTAGTTGTTTCATGTGTGATCTTGGAACCCCGTGAAATCACCTTTCTTTGCAGCAAGCCTGCAAACATTGGCTTATAAATACTGCCTTATCGGTTGGTGTCCCCAGCAAGACAGAGGTCCTCTGGGAGAGGGGTGAGAGATCTTTGATCCCCAGTAGCAGTCATTTAGAAGATACTGGGTGGATGAAGGAGCAGAATGATGGAGAAGGCAACCAAGGCAAGAGACATGTCAGATGATTCATTTGAACTGTGCTTGAATAGCCTGAGGAGGTCAAACAAGTATGGATAAGGTAGATAGAGCAGTCAAAAACAGGACTTAGAATTTGAACCTAGAGAACAAGGAGGAAAGAAATGGGGAGACCAGGAGACAGCCACTGCCTTTTGCAGGAAGATGATGAAACCAGTTCCAAGCACCTTGGGGCAACTATAGAAGCATCTCTTACCTATAGTAGAAGACATGTGGTTAAGAGAAACAGTACATTGTAAAATCTTAATGCTATGTACATTTAAACCAAAATTCAAAATTTAGCTTGTTAAAAATAGAAATTTTGAATTAGTAGTTTCAGGGTTTAAGTTTGGGTCTTAATTAAATCTTTGTCTTGTCTTGCCACTTTGCACTGACTGTACAGAACTCTTGACTTCATTACTTATCCAAAAGGACCTTGTTCCTTTTTTCAATTGCCTTTTCAATCAGTGATCTCCTTGATCACTGCAGAAATTCTAGAAGGGATGAATGATTCAGTAGATGACACAGCAAAAGGCCTATGGATGGACTAAATGAGAAAGTATCTGTATAAAAATTAAGTAGTGGCTTTGAACAACTTCAAATTAAGCTTTCACATATCTTCAGATGGCTTATAGGACCAGATATTTGCTTAGAATTATAAATTAATTTGATATTACTGTCTTAGGCTACTATTACAAATTTTTATGGTTTGGGTGGTTAAAACAACAATTATTTCTCATAGTTCTGGAGGCTGGAAGTCCAAGATCCAGAGTATGGTGAAGACACTCTTCCTAGTTTTGTTAATGGCCCTCTTCTCTCTGTATCCTCACAGAGCCAAAAAGGCAGAGAGGGTGGGCAGGCTCTTGTGTGTCTTCTTTTAAGGACACTAATCCCATTCACTAGGGCTCCACCCTCATGACCTAATCACCTCCCAAAGGCCCCACTTCCAATATCACCGCATTGCGGGTTGGAATTTCAACATAATGAATTTTGAGGGAGACACAAACATTCAGTCCATAACAATTCCCAGATTCTGTAAATTCTCTTCAGCAGATGGAGAATACTAGAGCTAACTGATAAACAATACTTTCAAGTCAACATTTCAAATAACTCCTAGTTTAATACTTAATATTTGAATACTGTTGTAAAATGAACCTTTGTTATTTTATTTTATTGTAAAAGGTAATTTTTATTACCTTTTTTGATCCCTACTACACCCCTGAGAGACAAGTCATGGACACGAGAGAAGTAGTAATTACAGGGACATGAAGACCAGGTAGCTGCCAGGAAAACGCAGCAGGTTAGAGGCCAAGCCCAGTCTCTGCAGAGGCCTTGTGCTTCCTGCTCTTATGCTGTCAGCATGACACCTCCATGCCTGCCTCTGATGCCTTTCCACAGTGCTCCGTCTGGCTAGGCTGCAAATGATGGGCATTAGTCTTCACCTCACCCTCATTCAGCTCTTTTGCCTCTGTATTTTCTTAATTTCTCTATCTTTTGATACCAAATATTAGGCAGGAAAATAAATCTGATTTTTGAATGGGGGGGGTCTCATTTGGCTTTGGATTTTAGAATTATTTCATCCTGAATTTGGACATTTTTAGGACAGCCTGCCTTTGGTATAAACAAACCTTGCTTAACAAATTGGCAGCAACTGTTTACTTTATTCTAAGCTGTGTCTGTACCTCTGTTGGCATCCTCAGTATTTTAATGTGAAATGTAAACATTTTTACTTTTCATTTTAACAAGATTGCAAAGATTTATCCTGCTAGTTATTCTATATAAAGCCATAAAAAACATACATGTGAAAATTCTAGATGTCTTTCGGGCTTTCCTTTCTTAGAAATGTCTGTCAGATCTGAAGTGTGTGTTCTTAAGAAAATCCAGCTGTATACAAATGAGTGTGTTTGTTTTGTTTTCTTCCTGTAGGGGAAAATAGTTCATCAAAGTTTAAACATTATGAATTCCTTCTCACAGAAGGTGAAGATACAACAAATACGATCTTTGTCAGAAGATGTTCGATTTTACTACAAACGATTACGGGGCAATAAGGAAGACTTGGAGCCAGGAAAAAAATCAAAGGTTTGAAAATGTTGTATCTGAGAATTCCCATCCTTTAGGATTTTGTTATTGCGACCTTCTGTGGATTTGGGATTCATGTTTCTCCTGTGCCTCTTCATAGATTGCAAACATTTATTTTGATGCTGGACTGCAATGTGGGGACCATTGCTATGTTGGCTTGCCTTTTTTATCAAAATGTAAGTTATCTTGCTGTTCTCTCTTGTGCCCTTCACTCCTCCCAGAATATTCTTTAATGAAAGGCTGCTGCCTGTGAAGTCCATTCCTCTCTCTTGGTACTGTAGGTATCATCTGAAAGAAAACTGACAAGTGGATACAGATGTAAAGCTGAGTGTGTCATTACATGTTTCCTTGTTTTAGCTGAACCCAAAGTGCAGCCTGGTGTAGCCATGCAGGAAGACTCATGGGATGCTGATTGGGATTTGCATCAAAGCCTATTCAAAGGATGGATGGGAATAAATGAAAATTCAGGTTATAGGTTAGTGGTTTTGCTTTTTTGAAGTATTTTACCTAACTTTACACATTTAAAACATCTCAGTTGATGTTACTTTCTAAATGTTATTCTTGTTAGGTTATTTTACTTCTCTGTAGCTAAAAAAATAAGCCTCATCTTTAGAAAATTATTAATGAGTCATCTTAAATTGCCATTTTTAATTACTCAGAAATATACACACTACCATTTTTCACTTTTCTCTAGTGCTCTAGACACTTCCTGAACAATCAAAGAAACTATTTGAAGTTATTTCTATGTGGGATGACTACAGTGTTATTTAGACACATTGCATAAGAGAGTTTTTACCTACTACTGACTTCTGTTAAAAGCAAAGCAAATGTTTCCTAGGTTAACCCCATGGTAGAGACCAAGTGTCTTTTTGCTCATTGTGGAAAGAACTGCCTCCTCCTTTTCTCAGAGTTGAATTGTTAGGGGGGTCGGGGGCCCAGTACAGTTGGGCTTTACCATATGTCCTTGGAAGGTAGAAAATGTGCTAATGACAAGCCAGTACCACACCTGGATTCAGAAGCACTTGGCAGTATAGAAATTTGATCTTTTCTTGTGTTTCAGAAGAAAATTTGAATAGAATAATGATAATATGACAACTGTTTCAAACTGTTCTTCTCAATTGACCAATTTGAAGTATTTGTCAGTATCATGAGAATATTCCAGTTCATAGTACTGTAATATTTTCAAACCATTAATAATTAAATTTGAGAGTTTCAATTATCTGAACTGTCTGCTGTGAAAGTATTCTTAAGGCAAAAGAGAGTGAAATTTTTCCTTTAAAATGGTTAAAATAAGTACAAAGAGACTTCTTCTAATGAGCCTACTAAGTGAACGCTCATTAAGACACTCTGACCCTTACATTTCTATAGTGGACATTATAATATATAGGCAGCCTCCAAATTTTAACATCCAGTTATGAAAACTCATGGGGCTGCCAAGGAGCCTTGTCATCCTCCCACCCACCAAAACCCCTGCCTTCCTCTCTGCATGCCCAGCATTCCACCTATGACTCCTCCATGCCCCAGTGGTGCCATGAGCGTGGCATTCTCCCTGCTTCTGCCTTTGTGTTTCCTTGGCATTGTGCATGCTACAGAGAACACGTTACTAATAAGCTTACCAATATTAGAGTATCATAATTCAGTGGTTTTGGAATTAAAATAGGCTATAGTGTTTGGGCCCAGGGACATTTGCCCCCATTTATAACACCATTTCCTTAGGGAATGTGTTCTGAGTGTTAAACAGCTGGCTTATAAACAAGCAGAAGTAGGGAAATACTCAAATGAGGTCCTGAGTATTGTTAATGACTTTACAAACATCTGCACAAAACCCTCATTTTATTACCTCTTTGACTGACATCTTCATTGCCTATCAGGATTTTGCCTTATTTTTTTTATCTCAAGCGGAAGAGAGCCATAAGCCAAGCAATGAACTGCCTTCTCATTAGTTTTACTGAAAATATCCTTAGCTCCCTACTTTTAGTCTACAGCTTTCCACTAGGAGTACAAGACCTTTAGGATCCCCATAACATCATATTAGCTATACATGCCTGCCTTTACCTCTCCATATTCAGTACAAAAACAATACAGGTAATCAGTGATATTTGGCATCTCTTTGTTCCAAAATAAAGACATCTTCATACATGTCTATTAAAAGCATAGTAGATATTTGCAACAACATGAATGGACCTAGAAGGTATTACACTAAGTGAAATAAGCCAAGCAGAGAAAAACAAATACCATATGATTTCACTTATATGTGGAATCTGAAAACAAAACAAAATAAAATGAACAAAATAGCAGTAGACTCATGACACTGAGAAGTGACTGGTGGTTACCATGGAGGAGGGTTGTGGTGCGTGGGTGAAAAAATGAATGGGATGAAAAGGCACAAAATCTCAATCATACATAAATTAGTCACAGGGATGAAAGTACAACATAGAGAATATAGTTAGTGGTTCTGTAATCTCTTTCTATGTTGACAGACAGTAACTACACTAGTTGGGGTGAGGATTTAATAATAGATAACTGCTGAGTCACCATGTACATTTGAAACTGATATAGTACTGTATATCAACTATACTTCAATAAAAAATTAAATGAATAAAAGCATAGTAGAATATGAGAGCAAATAAACCTGTGTTTATTCAGAACCAGAATAAAATTTCTGTTTTTATTTCTTCTGTACCCAAGCCTAATAGAACTTCCTATATTCAGAAAACTCAAATATGTCCTTTTGATGGTGACTTCCAAATTGTTTTTTCTAGATTGAGTGCTATATTTGAAGTAAATACAGACCTTCAAAAAAATATACTATCAAAAATCACTGCTGAGCTCTCCTGGCCTTCCATACTTAGCTCACCGCGGCACTTGAAATTTCCACTTACCAATACAAACTGCTCTTCAGTAAGTATTCAAAGTGACATCAGTCTTTGGAAATACTTCATAGGGTTATAAAGTATCTACTCTTACTTTTAACTGCGGAAGTCTTTGGTTTACTGTGTCATTTTGTTTAAGGAAGAAGAGGTTACTTTAGAAAACCCTGCAGAAGTTCCTGTCTATATTCAGTTCATTCCTCTGGCTTTATATTCCAACCCTTCAGTCTTTGCAGACAAGTTAATGTCAAGGTAAGCATTGCTTTAGATCATGGAAATATTCCTATACCGGGATTGAATTATTATTTTGCACATTTAAAACTTTATTGCAGCTCATATAATAAGGGACTTGGCTTAGAGAAATTCTGGATCTGTAATTAAAGTTGAGAGAAGATTCTGGAGAGAGTGACATTATGTCAGTCACCAAGAAAAGCTTTCAGTTTAAGACAAAGAAAAACTAATGTTGAATTCCTTTCCTAAAAATGATAAAGAGAAAACAAGTAGAACCTTTCAAATATTTCAGTTTTTAAAAAATCAACAAAACATTAAGTGTAAGTTGTGGACTTCAATTTTTTTGAAGGCAGTTAATCTAGTAATATTTATCTAAGAATCTTCCGAAAAGGTAATCTGCAAACAAGCACAAACTTGATAATTACTCTATACCCCATAATTATGATGCTGTTCATGAAGAAATATATGTACATTTTTTATTCTAGGTTTAACTTGAGTAAGGTGGCAAAGATAGATTTAAGAACACTAGAATTCCAAGTCTTCAGAAACAGTGTAAGTATTCAGACTTCATATTATTCCAAAGATAAATTCAATGATATGATAAATGCAAATGTGAAAGAAAACTATTGACTGTCCTTAAGTTTAGCTAAATGGCAAGTTACTAAAGAAGTAAGAGCAGTCCAGTAATTATTTGCCTCTGAAAAGAGGCAAAAAACCCAGGAGGAATTAGTGGGCTTGAGACCAACATGAGACACACTGGGTGGAAGGTTCCTATTTGCAAGCATTAAACACTAAGCCCATGAAGGTTTATAATAATGGGCACCAGAGAATATATAAATAAGGTATATACTAATACCTAATTTGTTTTTAGTAAGCCTCAAAATATTGAGCTTGATCATTACAATTTTTATTTTGGATATTTTCTAATAAAATTGTAAGCTCCAGAACACCAGGCCTGTGGGTGGCTGTATTCATACTTAGCATAGGAAAATGTACAGTTGTCACTGAATAGATATTCTTAAATTAAGAAATGTATCCATAAGCTCATCTGTTTTAGGAACAAAATATTCTCTATTATCCAGGCCACACTGAACAGCCACTCAGCACTCAGTCTTGTGTAAGGCCCTTGTAGGGTACGTATCAGTCAGGAAATTCGCCCTTGGAAGTAAAGCCACCTTCAAACTGGCCCATGTCTCTTAGCCTCAGTGTTGTTCCTTCTGTGCAGCCACATATCATCCATCCATAAACATTTTGTTCATAAAGCCTTCGCTGAGGGGGAGGCCTTGCTTCTCCCTGACTCACCATCAACACCCATGTTAACTTTGGTTTTGATTGTCTTTTTGATGTGTGGTACCTTTTTTCCCAGATCTGGGTGTAAACTCCTTGAGGGCTCTCTTCTATTTATCTTGTTTCTTTCCCATATTAATAACACGAATGGTGTTGAATGAATGGAAGTAGGAATCTAGTTAATCCTCCATCATCTGAATTTGAGTGAAAACAGAAAATGATCACCTCCTTCCTCTGCTTGTTGGCTCTTTTGCTGAGCATGGTCACAGTCATCATGTGATAGCAGCTGCCTTCCAGCCATGCTTCTCTCTTACAACAAGGCGGTTTGGCTCCTGCAATATCCAGGCTTTGTATCTACTAGCTTTGTCATCTTGACCAAGTAAATAAACCTTTCTGAACTTCAGCTTTCTCTCTTGTAATGTGAAGTTAGTAATGTGTGTTTTATGAAGTTGCTGAGCAAATTAATCTCACACGGAAGCCCTTCATTTGATTCCTTGGTGTATAGGAAGCCCTCAAAAAATATTGACTGGATAAGTCAATCTGTGGCTAACTAGGCCAGGAAAGAAAAGCAACATGAAGGTTTTCAGTATTACAGGACATAATGAAGAACCCTTCCCAGCATTTCATGAGCACCTGGCATGTATCAGCATTATGCCAGATGGATTCACATTTATAATTTCATGTTATCACTATAGCAGCTAGACTGAGCAGTTACTAACCACCGTAAGAGATATTCCCTTATTCTGTTGGTGGGAAAAACAAAGCTCAAGAAGAGGAAGTAATTTGCTAAAGTTCATACCTGTAATAACTGGAGGACCAAATTCCAGTCTAGTTCTTTCAGATTCCAGAGCCCTTGCCCATGCCGTCTTGCCACCCGGTCATTGCTGATTAGGAGTCACTAATTAGCCTGTCAAGCCAGATATTTATGGTTCTTGAAACATTTAGCTTTGTGTTTTAATATATAAGGCATATGTTAGCCAAACGTTTGTAGAATAGTTCCTTTTTCTAAGTCTTGTCTTTAAGTCAATTTTATATAAAAAATGTTCAATGTTACGGGGTTTTTTCTGCCAAATAATGGAGGGAAGAAATTTAGGCAGTCATATAGTCTAGTCTCGTGCTCTTCTCTTGGGATCTTTTTGTGTTTTGCTTTTCCATCCATAAAATGTCAACATAATAAGCTCACAGTTATCTAGATTCCAAATAATCAGAAAGCTCAAGAACCAAAAATTCCTTTCATTCTGCTTTTATAATGGAAGCTATATATATAAGAAATAAATGAGCTAATATTTACCTTTTTTTCCTTATTGAATACAAATTCTTAAGTGGTATCTACGTGATATAAAACACTGACATATAGGCACTATGGAAGGTAGGAAGATGAATAAGAAAACTCTACACCTCAGAAATCCATTCTACATATGGAATTCTTGAGGTCTTAGGTGAACTTAGGATAAATTTGTCAGTTCTCCGCAGTGCTGTAAAACTGTAGTTCTTGAAATATTTGACTTCAGGACCCCTTTTCAGTCTTAAAAATTAGTAAGGACTCCAGAGAGGTTTTTTTGTTTATATAGGTTAAATCTGTCAATATTTACTGTATTAAAATTTTTTAAAGATTCTTTATACAAAGGGCTAACTGGTACATGAAAAGATGTGCATCATTAGTAGTCATTAGGGAAATGCAAATTAAAATCACAGTGAGATATCACCTCACACCTGTTAGAATGGCCATGATCAACAAGAAAAGAGGTAACAGGTGCTGGCATAGATGTGGAGAAAAGAGAGCCCTTGTGGTAGGAATGTAAATTGGCACAGCCATATGGGAAACAATATGGAGGTTCCTCAAAAACTTAAAAATTGAAATACTGTATGATCCAGCAATCCCACTTCTGGGACTTCCAAAAGGAGAAAAAACACTAACTCAAAAACATGGCTGTATCCCATGTTCACAGCAGTGTTATTACAACAGCCAAGACATGGAGGCCACCTAAGTGTCCATCCATGGATGAATGGCTAAAGAAGTTGTGATATAAATATATAGTGGAATATTATTCAGTCATAAAAAACAGGGAGCTCCTGGCATTTGTAACATGGTTGGACCTTGAAGGCACTATGCTGAGTGAAAGAAGTAAGAGAAAGATTCTGTATGATCTCACTTATATGTGAAATCCACCAAAAAAAAAAAAAACTAAACTCATAGAGAAAGAATTCAGACTTATGGTTCCCAGAGGTGGAGTTGTAGGGGGAAAGAACTGGAGGAAGGTGGTCAAAAGATACAAACTTCCAATTATAAGATAAATAAATACTATAGATCAATGTACAGCAGGGTGACTGTAGCTAACACCACTGTGTGGTATATAGGGAAACTGTTAAGAGAGTAAATCTTAAGAGTTCTCATCACAAGGAGAAATTTTTTTTCCTTTTTCTTTTTTCTTTTCTTTTCATTATATCTGTATGAGAAGATGGATGCTAGCTGAACCTCTTGTGGTAATCATTTCTGTAAACCAAACCATCATGTTGTATACCTTAAATTTATGCAGTGATATGTATCAATTATTTCTCAGTAAAACTGGGAAAAAGAAGTGAAATCCTTAAAATATTGATTTAACTCATTTAAAATAAGAATAAACCCATTCCAACTACATCAAACTAAAAAGCTTCTGTACAGCAAAGGACACCATCAGCAGAACAAAAGGGTACCCTACAGTATGGGAGAATATATTCATGAATGACATATCTGATAAGGGGTTAACATCCAAAATATATCAAGAACTCACATGTCTCAACACTCAAAAAGAAAATAACCTGATTTAAAAAATGGGCAGATCTGAATAGACACTTCTCCAAAGAAATTCAGATGGCCAACAGGCACATGAAAAGAAGCCCCACGTTGCTAATCATCAGGGAAATGATTAAAACCACAATGAGCTATCACCTCACACCAGTTAGGATGGCCAACATCCAAAAGACAAGAAACAACAAATGCTGGTGATGATGCAGAGAAAGGGGAACCCTCCTACACTGCTGGTGGGAATGGAAACTAGTTCAACCATTGTGGAAAGCAATACGGAGGTTACTCAAAAATATAAAAATAGAAACACCATTTGACCTAGGAATTCTACTCCTAGGAATTTACCCGAAGAAAACAAGATCCCAGATTCAAAAATACATATGATAAACCCCTATGTTTATCACAGCACTATTTACAATAGCCAAGAAATGGAAGCAACCTAAGTGTCCATCAGTAGATGAATGGATAAAGAAGATGTAGTACATATACACAATGGAATATTATTCAGCCATAAGAAGAAAACAAATCCTACCATTTGCAACAACATGGATGGAGCTAGAGGGTATTATGCTCAGTGAAATAAACCGGGTGGAGAAAAAGTACCAAATGATTTCACTCATTTGTGGAGCATAACAACAAAGCAAAAACTGAAGGAACAAAACCAGACTCACAGACTCCAAGCAGAGACTAGCAGTTACCAAAGAGAAAGAGGGTGGTTAAGGCAGGCGGGAAGAGAGGGAAAACAGGATTAAGGGGTATTATGATTAGCACACATAATGTAAGGAGGGCACAGGGAAGGCAGTATAGCACAGAGAAGACAAGTAGTGACTCTATAGCATCTTACTATGCTGATGGACAGTGACTGCAGTGGGTGGGGAACTTGGTGATATGGGTGAATGTAGTAACCACAATGTTGCTCATGTGAAACCTTCATAAGATTGTACATCAATGATACCTTAATTAAAAAAATGCAACCCACTCAATTTAACATAGATAAACATAAAAATGAAAAAGTTATATTTTCCCCCCAAAAATTTGCAAGAGTGGGTTTGTTTTTACAAATCTATTAAATGGCTCTCTAACTTAATACACAGATTCTTATCTGCTTCTGCATCTAATCTCTTAATGATGTATTATTTTGGTTGAAGTATATGATAAATATCTGACATGATACATACATGTAATTGCCTTTTTAATTAAAATACTATTCATCAGTCCTTTGGACAATACTGGTTCACTAAGATACACAGAGCTTCCAAATATTGACTCAGTTCACTCTACAGTGGAACCTTTAACTATTGGAAAGCTGTTGAGCTCACAGGGGTGGACCCAAGTTTTCCAAAATAGTAAATTTTGTTCAAACATTTGAATTTTATCATTGGCAGTGAATACTTCAATTGTTTTCTTTAGTTGAATGGATACAATTCATGAAAATATTTACCAAATAACTTAGTCTGAGTAACCATAGATTGACTGTCAGTCATTCTTTCAAGTAATTCAGTTTGCATCTCAAATTATAGCTTTTCAAGACTGCCTGATACTTCAGTATGCAACAGGAGTATGAATACTTCCCATTTCATTACATGGTTTATTAAAATGGCATGTGCTCAAGGGTTGAGATTTAATGAGATTAATACTACTGCCTAATCAGTAATAAAAGAATCTTAACTACAAGTGCATGGCTGTGAAGGAGAAAATCATACAAAACTCATTCTCCTTCCACATGTTAGCAGAACCATGAAGAGCTATGGGCATTCATAGCCAGCTGTTGCCACCTTCCCCGAAAAAAGTGAAGACCTAACGCCTGCTAGGGAAGTATGATAACACTGCTTCACTTCATGGCTAAGTGTTGCTGGGCAGCTGCATCTGGGGAGGTCTCTCCCTGTGCATTGGGTGAAACCTCAGCCTGGATTGGGGAGGGTACTTGACTCTGACCAAGAAAATTCTCAACCAGGTCAGACAAGTGTAGGTAAGAAGCGAGAGTAGTAGCAAATGGCAACGGTGCAATAGCCATGCAGACAGTAGGAGAAACAGGGAGGACAGGGAAGTCCACTGAACTGCTCAGCATAGGGCAGATCCCTTGCCAGCTTCTGAAGCCAGGGTCACCTGGGGTCCAATGTCTGCTCGAACCTGCATGGCATGAGAGCTAAGCCCCTACACCCCCAGGATTTGGGGCAGCTGAGGAGCATTGGATAAAGTGAGATTATGTTCTGAGAACTTCTCAAAGGAAAAGAAAGGAGATTTTGGGGCAGGCTGCTAAAGAGCATGATCATACAGCTTCAGTCTTGTCCAGGTCACCCTGGCAATGGGAACTTGGAGGCCCAAATCAGAGATCTCAGTAGCCCTTCCCTACTTGTCTGAAGTAGAACAACAGAAGACTAGTGCTTAAGTCTAGAAAGCTGAATGAAATACCAAAGTAACGACACCACTGGAAGAGCACAGACAAAACGCAGTAAGTCGAGCAGTGAGAAGGCTTTGTTTAAGGCAGAGATCACACTTGAAAAAAGGGGAATGCAGGCAGCCACAGAGAGGAGGTGCACTTAGAGCTTGGGATTTGTGTCTTTTAAGGGTTTCAAGAATGGGGCAAAGGGCCGGCGGACATAGACTTGACATGATGTCTGTTTCCAGTGAGAGAGATTATGTCTCCACCCATGGTCAATCCTCTAGATATTCTGTAAGATAAACTTACCACAAGGAATTAGTTGGTCCTGTTCTTCTCCAAGATAGTGGTTGCCCTCAAGCAGTGGGAACATCCCATTTAGGATCACTCGCCCTGCCTGAAGATACTTTCGGTTGTTGGTTAATCACCATAGAGTATGTTAGGAATCTCACCTCCTTAAAATGAAATCTTAGCCTTAAGATGGAGTCCCTTCTGTTCTTACTATACTATTTATATCTTGGCATTTTTCATCATGGGCAAGAAAGAATCAGGATGTTTGTCTCCTGTCCCTGCTCTGCCTCACAAGGGTCAGCAGTTTTACCCACCATTGCTTTTGCTGACTATCAGTGTGCATGTCAACACTGAAAAAGGCAAATAGCATCAGTTGGTATTATGAACATAGTTTTGACACCATGGATACCCTGAAAAGATCTCTCAGATCCCCAGGGGCCCAATGGGGTTCCTCTTTGAGAATCACCACTACAAAAGTTACTGAAAATTATCCAGGCCCTTGATGACACTCTTCAGGCATCACACCATGCTCAAGTGTTTGCCGAGTTACCAGAGGTTAGATTAGCTAGAGTTTGTTGGGAATACATCAAGTATAGTATGTAATGCATCCATCAATTACCAGATACTTTATTTAAAAGAGAACCTATTTGCCAACCATTTTGGAACAATTGGAATATTCTGTTGTCCTAGTAGACAGTAACAGAGAAGATTGTTACATGCTGAAAAAAAATTTTGCCTCAGAAGGGAAAGTTAAGAAGTAGTGTACTTCCTTAAGCCTATTGACTGTAAGTTGTATTTGTAGAAGTATGCCAGTGCAAGTAGATAGGTCTGTATGTTTTAAACTCAACTATGCCAAGTGGAGTAGAAAATCATACAGAACTCACTCCCTTCCACATGTTAGCAGAGCCATGAAGAGCCATGGACATTTATAGCCAGCTGCTGCCAGCCCCTTTCCCAAAAACATTTAAACTTAATGTAGCTTAAAAATCAGTGTATCCATATGTATCACTATGATTTTTTTATAAAAAACAAATTTTTAATGTTATCTGTAACTAGCTATTAAGTCATATTTTAGTTATGAAACTAAACTATTCTTTAAACTTCAAGTGTGAAACAGTAATTATGTGCTTAGTTTTCAAAATAAAATTCAAAGATAGATTGATGTGAATTGGAAATATTTTTACAAATAAAAACTACAGTGCATCCTTAAGATCCTCTAGCTAGCACCCTTCAAGGAAAGCAGTGACTGAGAGCAGGGGCAGCAGCATCAGTGGGACTTCAAGGTGCTGGATGTTGGTTACACGGCTTCTTGCTTTTTGCTGAAACACTGAGCTGTTCATCTTAGGTTTGTGTCCTTTTCTGTATGTGTGTTATATTTCAAACATTTTAAAGTTAAAAATAAAAGATCGGTATACAAAAACAGATTGTTAATTATTAACATGAAGATTTTGGTGACCTGAGGAACAAAGCCCCTTTGGGGACTTAATGCACAATAAAAAGTATCATCCCTGGTTGCCCAGCTCTGCTTGCTACCTGACTAGTGTCTAAGTCATGAGGGATCAAATTGTTTGTGTATTTAATCAATTCAAGAAACTAATCCTGGGCTGTAGCTGGGGTAAAGAAAAAAACATTTTTCCAGAGAATATATTAATGACCCCTGTTTACCCAATTTTTCAAGGCTCATCCAGTGCAGAGTTCAACAGGATTTACAGAGGGCTTCTCTCGACATTCAGTTTTAAACCTTATTTTAAAACCTGGAGAAAAGAAATCTGTCAAAGTAAAGTTCACACCGATTTATAATAGAACTGTTTCTTCACTAATCATAATCAGGTATGTTCTGTTATTTAAGCATAGGTAGATTTTTAGTACTTATATAGAAGTCCATACATGATTTGTTTCAGTATAAGTTTGCCTATCTAGTTTATGAAATGGAGTATTTACTTTATCCAAAATATGCACACATCGTACCTGATGAAACATACCCTTGTGATTGCATTTATGGCTTTAAAACCTGAATAGTCTTACTGTATCATGTGTGACTCTTAAAAATGAAAACCTCTTGCTCTTCTCTGTGTAAAAATATTCTGAAACTCTTGAAGTATAACTGTTTTAAATTTAGTGTATTCATTTCTACATGGCTTATAAGAGTAAAAATTATAGGTAAAAAATTATGCAAATTAGTGGGGGGAAAAATTCTAATTCTTGTTCTTGCATAGAAATAACCTGACTGTGATGGATGCCGTGATGGTCCAAGGACAAGGAACAACCGAGAACTTGAGGGTGGCAGGCAAGCTTCCAGGTCCAGGGAGCTCCTTACGCTTTAAAATCACAGAGGCATTATTAAAAGACTGTACAGATAGTAAGTATTCCTAATGGTTCCAAGGGTACAAATTTCAGCATTTATTCAACAATAAATAGAACAAAATAAAATAAAAACAACAGTATTTCTACATGGGCACGTATGTGTATTTCTATGTGTGCACATGTGCTTTCTTAAGATTTTTAAGAAAACACCCTGACTTGGTTTCAAGGTTGTTTGATTTGTATCTTTAAAGATTTAAATGCTCAGTATTCATTGCATGCCTTAGGTGATTTACTCTGTGTGTGAAAAATAGAGCATAATTAAACTTCTGCCATCTGAAATGGCAAATGTGGAGTGCTTCCTGATGAAATCTGGGCAGCAGATTGTCACTTTAGTAAGAGGAGGTGGCTCATAATCTCTGGCATTAATTCATGAAAAATAAATTAGTCATTTGGACCTGGAGCAAGATTTACACTCATACCTGATTTTTTTTCCTTTAGGTTCAAAAGTAAGAGAACCAAATTTCACACTGAAAAGAACATTTAAAGTAGAGAATACAGGACAACTTCAAATTCACATAGAAACCATTGAAGTCAGTGGGTACTCATGTGAGGGATATGGCTTTAAAGTTGTTAATTGTCAAGAATTTGCACTAAGCGCCAATGCCTCTAAAGACCTAATCGTATTGTAAGTATTTTCTCATAAGATTTTCATCAACTTTGCATACTCAAGTCATTTCAACCGTATGCACAGATATGCTTCCATCCTCACAAAAGGAAGCCTTTACCAACGAATGTGTTCGTTTGGTTTTTTTTTTTTTTTACTTAATCTTTGGTTCTTTCTTCGTATCTTTGTTTTCAAAATTGTGAAACTTTCTCTATCTCCCAAGTGGATCAGATAACCTTAGAAACCAGTTTCAAAATTAATTTCAGGGTTGTGTTAAAGCAGAGGGCGCTGGCTGTAAATTGGCTCTCAGGTCAGTCTCAGCAGCAAGGCAGCTGCTTGTGTCACGCATGCAGTCTTCCCACGGTGCACAGCGGCAGAGCAGGGATGCTTTGGGCAGAAGACCGCTTGAATGCCTGGGTTGGCAATAGTGGCAACATTATTTTAACAATTGATAACTTGTGCTGTAAGTTTATGTAATAAAATGTAATCTCTGCCCCCTTAATTGAGTGATAATTACATGCTTTTCAGTGAACACTTACTTAATAAGTAACTACATTACTCTGTATAAGGCACCGTGCTTGACACCTACAGGAATGAAGAATAAGTCACCTTTCCTCAAGGTGCAGACCATCTGGTTGGGGGGCAAACAGTTAGAAAACTAACAGAGTGATTGGGCAGAAAGCAGTACTGCAGGAGATGAAAAGATCTCTACAGCTAGGGTGGTGGTGTTTTAAAGGCACTATTGGGAGTGTATCCCGGGAGAAGAGTGGATTTAGATAAAGGCAAAGGGAGGAGGGACAGGAAAGAAACTCAGAGACCACGCACTGAATGATGTGAAGCTAATCACTCATTTTATGTAATTTCTCCAGTCATGCATAGAATATGATTGGTTTTGTTACTAACTTCATGGGATAATACTTTCTCCATCTTAAAATGAGGAAGTTGAATCTAAGTATCAAACTCAAAAGTTCTGATTTTTTATATTTGGTGTATGGGGCTAGTATATTTAAACTGCTTGGAATATATTTTTAAGACAGTCTTACTGCCGTCATTCTGTTTCAGGTTCACTCCTGATTTCACAGCTTCTAGAGTTATTCGTGAACTGAAGTTTATAACAACCAGTGGCTCTGAATTTGTGTTTGTACTGAATGCATCCCTTCCATACCATATGTTAGCAACCTGTGCAGAAGCCCTCCCCAGACCCAACTGGGAACTGGCTCTGTACATCATCATCTCAGGAATAATGAGGTACTTGTGGCTTCCTTTGAGGTTGGTATTCAGGCATCACCTGCCACTGTTTCTCAAGTGCCCACTGTGTGGCACTCACTGTTCTGAGTACTGGGGATCTGCCAAAAATCAAAGCAGACCTCTGCATTAGTCAAGCTTACATACGCCAGTGGGAGCAGTCAGAACTTGGCTGACATATACGATAAACATATTTGATAAGCACATTAATTACATGTTAATTTCTTAAAGGAAAATATTCATAACTTACCAGGTAAAGTTACTTGATTTGGGCATATGTAATTTACTCAACATAGTAGAATGTTTTTTTAAATAATATCTAAGCTACATACAACTGATGAGAAATATTTTTAGATCCTCAACATCCTTATGTTTTTTTGCCAGTGTACTCTGTGTGTTTTGAGAATCAGATATACTCACCTCTAAATTAATTTGCAGTTACCCCATCCTTTAAGGGAAAGAGTTGGCCTAGAGAATTAAAACTAAAAGAAAAGTATCCTCTAAAGAAATGTCTGTTCTGATAGAAATGGCTGTTTTCTCCATATAAGCCTTAGTAGGCTGGCATTCTATAAAAGTTGGTGTGCAAAGTTTTATTTATAATGCTTTGTTTTCATCTTGTCCACTAAAAATTGTCACAGGCATCTTTGTTTTTTAAGGTCATACTGTACTTTAACCAAGAAATTCTGCCTTTAATGTTAAATTGTATTACTCTTGCACTAATGAATGAACCCTGATGCCCCACCTTCTGTACCTACAGTGCACTGTTTCTTTTGGTAATTGGAACAGCCTATTTAGAAGCTCAAGGAATTTGGGAGCCATTTCGAAGGCGACTATCCTTTGAGGCCTCAAACCCGCCCTTTGATGTGGGAAGACCATTTGATCTCAGGAGAATCGTTGGTATTTCATCAGAAGGAAAGTATGTTCATTTGCTGGAAATAAATTCTCTAGTATACATAGATCTGGCTGACGTAATTAGAAAAAATAAGTTTCTGCTTTTCATCTTTGCTCAGGGGGAAAGAATCCTAATTCTAATCACTTAATAATACCCTGTGTGTCGCTGTCAGTTACAAGAACTCATAGCTCTGTTTCTCTTATGTTCGTGAGAGTTAAAATGTTCTCAGGTAGATGACTGACTCAGTTCCTAAATTTGCAGAGAGCAGACCCTATAAAGTTGGGAAAACTATCCTTATTCCTTGCTGTTTTTTCCTTAGAGAGGTTTATATTTGTGGTGGCTATAACTAATGAAATAAATGTTTTTTAATCTTAGATTTTGTAGGTTGCTCTTTACTGATGTGCAGTTGGTCCTTTTTTCAGCTTGAACACTCTCAGCTGTGACCCAGGTCACGGTAGGGGGTTCTGTGGAGCAGGCAGCTCATCGTCCCGGCCCGGTCCTGGGGGTCATAAGCAGTGTGGCCCAGCGGTCCATCCACATGGCAGCCACAGCAATAGAAACTCAGCTGATGTGGAAAATATAAGAGCCAAAAACAGCTCAAGTACCTCTAGCAGGACTTCTGCCCAAGCTGCTAGCAAAGCAGGCCCCCTTGTCTTAGACTCAAATGCCGTGGCCCAGGGTCCTGCAGCAGGCAGGAAGTCCAAGGGGGCCAGACAGAGCCAGCACAGCAGCCAGCACCACGTCCCCAGCCCGCTGGAGCAGCACTGTCCACCCCCACCACCACCAGTGCCTGTACACCAGGAGCCACAGCTGGACAGGCTGTCCCCCGCCCCACTCGCGCACCCTCCCCACCCCGACCGGGTCAGCAGCATGAGGCACAGCTCAGAGGACTCTGACCTCATGGGTCTCATAGAAGCCATGGACAAGGACTTCGACCACCATGACTCCCCATCCCTAGAAGTGTTTACAGAGCAGCCTCCATCACCCTTGTCCAAAAGCAAAGGTAAGGCCCTCTGCTCGCTCCCAGGAAAGCGGGCTGTGTGAGGGGAACACCAGCACATGTTTAAGGAGCTGGCGCGGTCGAGGTTGTGGTAAACCACTAACTCAGTTAGTGTCCTTCTGGCTCACATTTATCTCCAGTATTGGGCATCAGCTTTTCCCTATCAAAATGCAAATTGAGATACCCATTTATCATAAAAGATACAGTATTTCTTAGATTACTTACCAAATTCAGAAATGTTTTGGACACCTGTTTTCCTTTTCAAGTGTCTGTGATTCTTGTGTTGCCCGGAATAGGCTGAACTTTTTTTTTAATTGTAAAGATAATTTTTAACACAGTGGTAAAATGGAGATCGTCTGCCTTTTAACTCAGAAATAGGATTTCTTCACAACCTGTCCTTAGAGCAGAAGTTGGCAAACTGCAGCCAGCAGGCCAAATCACGACCTGTTTCTGCAGGTAAAGCTTTATTAGAAACACAGCCACTCCATTTACATACTATCTGTGGCTGCTTTCATATTGCAACAGCAAAGTTGAGTGGTTTCCAGAGACCGTAAGGCCCAGAATCCTAAAAATATTTACTATTTAGCGCTTTACAGAAAAAGTTCGCTGACCCCTGCTCTGGTAGTCTGCATACTATATTAGTTATCTATTTCTCAGTAACAAATTACCCCAAAACCTAGTCACTTAAAACACCAACATTTGCTATCTCACGGTTTCTGTGGGTCAGGCATTTGGGTGCAGCTTAGCTGGTCTCTCTGGCTTCCACAAGACTGCAGTCAAGGTGTTGCCTGGGGCTGAAGGCAAAATCTTAAGGCTCAAGTCAAGGTGAATCTGCCTGTGAGCTCCCTCAGGTGGATAGTGCCAGGATTCCATTCTTTGGGGTCTATTGGACTGAGGATCTCGGTTCCTTGCTGTCCCGGCCAGCAGTCTGTCAGGAGTCCTCCCCACTGGGCAGCTCAAAGCAGTTGGCTTCCCCAGAGCAGGCAAGCAAGAAGGCAAGGGAGAGAACAAGCTAGCAGGACAGAAGTCAGGCTTTTATAACATAATCTTGGAAGTGACCTGCCATCACTTTTGCAGTACTCTGCTCATTAACTTTTGCAGTATTCTGCTCATTAGAAATGAGGTCCAGCCCATACTCTAAAGGAGAATTCCACAAGAACTTAAATACCAGGAGAATGGGGCTCAGTGGGAGCCAAGTGTCTACCTGCCACTTGTACACAGGTAGTCTAATTGGTAATGTCTAAAATCAAAATGTAAAAGCCTGTAAATTGTCTCCTGCTCTATTTCAGTGTAATCCCTTTCACAGCCTGAACTTTGCATCTTCCTTTCTCCCCTGTGGTCTCTGTGCCAGTACGTGTTTTTCCAAGCCTAGTTAGGTACCTCCCTCGCTGATGTACTGAGGAGTTTTCACCTTTGGGTTACAGGGAACAGGGAACATGGCAGCCCTGAGAGCCCAGGAATTTCAGAGAATGCTCACTCTCAGTGACACACAAGCTAGTTATATAGAGTCTGCTTAGAATTACATGCATTCAGGTTTGTAAAACAGTAAAGTGTCTTGAATATTGTTTAACTTTTTCCATATAAATCTTTTGTTAGTTTATTAATAGAGCTTACTTACTTTAGGGTAGTTTTATAGTAATAGTAAATGAATGTTTAACATTCTTTTTAAATTAGATCTAGTTACATAAAGTGTTTTTCCCATATTGAGGGCATGAATAAAATAAATACGTATCATCCTTTCTTACCACAGAGAAAGAGTTTGACAGTCAGATTGAAAATTTCATCACGTGTGTCTAAGATAGTCCTCTAACATCAGTATGGGATGTCCATTTTTATTCTCAGGATCCATTCATTAGAATGTAAATTTTAAAATTAAAAAATGCTTTTTAATTTTCACATTGGTCTTAGTTGACCTACTAAAGATAATTAGTGATGGAGCATGGGTACCCTTATTATTATCGATGTTATTATCAGGCACCATCATTATTAGTGATTCTTGAGCACCTGAGGAGATAATGAGTAGGTGTTTCACAGGAGTACCATTCTACTTGTTACCACACCCGCTGCTGCTGTTTGGAAAGGAGGAAGCCAAAAATTTTTATTTTTTCTTTGTTAAGTGTTTTTTTTTTTTTGTTATCAGTAATCTACAATTACATGAAGAACATTATGTTTACTAGGGTCCCCCCTTCACCAAGTCCCCCCCACAAACCCCATTACAGTCACTGTCCATCAGCGTAGTAAGATGTTGTAGAGTCACTACCTGTCTTCTCTGTGTTGCACAGCCCTCCCCTTCCACCCCCCCCACATTATACATGCTAATCATAATACCCCTCTTCTTCTTCCCCGCCCTTATCCCTCCCTACCCTCCCATTCTCCCCAGTCTCTTTCCCTTTGGTAACTGTTAGTTACCAATCACAGAATCCATTGTTGGGTTCTGTGATTCTGCTGCTGTTCTGTTCCTTCAGTTTTTCTTTGTTCTTATACTCACATATGAGTGAAATCATTTGGTATTTGTCTTTCTCTGCTTGGCTTATTTCACTGAGCATAATACCCTCTAGCTCCATCCATGTTGTTGCAAATGGTAGAATTTGTTTTCTTCTTATGGCTGAATAATATTCCATTGTGTATATGTACCACATCTTCTTTACCCATTCATCTACTGATGGACACTTAGGTTGCTTCCATTTCTTGGCTATTGTAAATAGTGCTACAATAAACCTAGGGGTGCATCTGTCTTTTTCAGACTGGCTGCTGCATTCTTAGGGTAAATTCCTAGAAGTGGAATTCCTGGGTCAAATGGTATGTCTATTTTGAGTATTTTGAGGAACCTCCATATTGCTTTCCACAATGGTTGAACTAATTTACATTCCCACCAGCAGTGTAGGAGGGTTCCCCTTTCTCCACAACCTTGCCAACATTTGTTGTTGTTTGTCTTTTGGATGGTAGCCATCCTTACTGGTGTGAGGTGATATCTCATTGTGGTTTTAATTTGCAATTCTCTGATAACTAGCGATGTGGAGCATCTTTTCATGTGTCTGTTGGCCATCTGAATTTCTTCTTTGGAGAACTGTCTGCTCATCTCCTCTGCCCATTTTTTAATTGGATTATTTTTTTGTTAAGTGTTTTTATTGAAATATAACCTGCATATAGAAAGCCAGTCTTTAAATGAACTTTAAACCCTGGGCATTGATCTCCGGGTTGCAAAATAGTGGTATGTCATAAAACCTTTAGTTGAGTAGAACCTTTATAATCCCTTTAAAGCTTTCCAACACCCCTGTAAATAGTCATTGTGTTTATATTTAAATGTGAACCTCTTTTCAAAGGTACCCTGTTCTCTGCCCCCACTCACAATATTTCAAATAAAAAAGTCTTCCTTGCAATGAATGAGCTTATGTAATTTCTACTATTGTAAACTGTTCAGAATGACATCTCTCCAACCGAATGTGAGTCTCCTAGATCTTGCCTACATCTGTAGCCATCCAGCCACTCCTCTAGTCACTCCTCCAATTGCTATTCCTCATAGAAGGTGACGCCCAGAAAGGCCCTGGCGTGGACCTGAGTGGGGCTCATCAGCCGGGCAGTCATGAGATTGTGTACTTCTGTGGTTTCTCCCCCAGGAACACCTACACCCTGGCAACTGGACAGAGACCATTGCTGGGTTGAGGGTTAAAACCTGAGAAAGTTCAGAACCTGGTGCAGTCAGTTCTCAGTATCTGCTTTAACTGAAGAAATGGTGGAATCTGCAGCCATCCTCATTTCTGGCTTTGGTGGTCTGAGGGGCAGCTTTCTCCAGGGTAGAGAGAAGCAGAGTGGCATGGGGTCACAAAGCCAGGCTTACCCTTAGGCAGGCCCAGTTCACATCCTGGCTCTGCCACTTACTGCAGGACTCGAGAACAAGTGGTCCTCTGAGCCGCCATTTGTTAAAGTAGAGCAGGTCAGTACTACCCACAGCATACGATTGTGACTAGGGCAGGGAGGGTGTGCACCACCTCAGGCCTGCTGAGTTGAAGGTGGCTGTGGAACATCCCAGCAGAAATGCCTGCTTGGAACTTGGTCTTGAGGGTGAGAAATGGGACAAGTAGAGGCTAAAGACAGAATCCTGAGGGCAAGGCCAGCAGGAGGAAGGCCAGCCGACCATGTAACAGGAAGCAGGAAGAAGATGTGGTCAGCATATCCCAACAAGGCCAGAAGCAGTGAAGAGCGAGCAGAGCCGCACAGAGCCTGGCAGTGAGGACAGTGCTTGACCTTGGCAAGATAGTTTCTGTGAAGCAAGAGGCCCCAAAGCCAGGTTACTGTGGCTTAGAGAAAACCTTTCACACCAGGCTGTTAACAGTGGCCACCTCTTAGTGTCTGCATTGGGGGCATTTACTCTTTAATCTCTAGTTTCCATGTTCTCTCATTTTTGACAAGGAATAGGAATGAATATATTGTGTGGTATCTTTAATGAAAAAAAATGGAGATCACAGTACTTGAAAGTATGTATGGGCCAATGACAGAAAGCCAGTAGAGCTTGAGAGCAGTGGTGTTGGTCAGCACTTAAGTTTGGAGTAGTCACATTGCAAATAGCTGAGACATCTGTTGACTGGGAGTCCATGGGCCCTGAGAGGGGTTTGTAGAACCAGCTCCTCAGGTACCACTGGGGGCCCAGCTGAGGGTCACTGTGGCACTCCCTCACACTTCTGTCCTTTTTCTCCAATGTACACTGCAGCCCAAGGGTGGAGAGTGAAAGCTGGCTAGTTAGATTACAATGATGTTGGAATCCTGTAGGACTGGGAAGGTACCAGGACATGGGGCGTTGGTAGGAGAGCAACGCACATGCTGGACTGTGTGGGATTAGCTGCCTGGAGAAGGACATGAAGCCGGACAAGACGTGGACAAGCCAGTGGGTGGGGGATCCAGTGAGCTAAATGGCAGGGATGGTAGGAGCAAGGGGCTAATGGAGACTTAGGTATGGAAATGAGGCCCAAGGGTTTAGTGTTTCAGAAGAAAAGCAGTTCTGGGCAATCACAGGTTCTTAGGTGCGGCCTTGGAAATGGAATGTGTAAGTGACATGGAAGTGATGCCCATTAGCAGCAGGAAGGCCACAGAGCTAGAGGTCCACACACCCTTACTCAGCACTCTGGAGCCACGTGTATTTGGGAATTCAGATTTTTTGAAAGGTTCATAGTACATATAGCTTGTGATTCATAAGACTATCTATGGAGGAAGCATCATATCAGTTCAGCTTAGGTTGTACTCCTGAGAGTTTAGGCATCAAATTTTGCTTCTAAATAAGTTAGAAAAAGCTTTAGAGAGCTTTTGGGATTTCAGGGTTACTGATAAGAGATTGTCGGTCTGACCTGTACAAGGCCTGGAGCCCACATGATTGGAGGTTGAGGGTCAGAGGAAGTCCACGAATCTGGTGCCAGGTGTTGTGTAGGAATGTCATGTATGTACTTATATGTAGTGTATATAGATCCTGAATATAGAGGTTCTAGGAGCACAGATCTGATCAATTCCCTCTCCTGCCTTCTGGGCTGCCTGCCAAGGGAACAGACAAGATGCAGAGTGAAAATCATAAAATCTGCCCTAAACTCCCTCCTCCCTCCAAAAGCAGAGCTAAGTATTGGAGAAGCCTGAGGCTTGGTTAATAAGCTTTCCACTCACTCTTCTATTACTAAATATAGTCCCACAGGCAAAAACACTAGTCCTTGGACTAAATCTAACCTGATTTACCTCACACAGGTGGAGAAGCTGGGCAGGAGTGAGCTGAGAGAAGGGCTAGTGTTGGAAGGGAAGCAGGCCCTCTGAGGTCAGCTTGCCATCTGGGACAGGAAGTGCAGTGGCTAACCCACACAGAGCCATGTCCTGGAGGACAGGGTATCAGAGGCTCTTAAGGCCTTGCTACCCAAAGTTGCCGTCCAGGGACCAGCAGTAGTGACATCACCTGGGAGCTTTGAGAAATGGAGAGTGTTGGGCCCCAACCCAGACCGTAGAATGAGAATCTGCATTTAACAAGATTGGGAGGTTGGAATAACCTGTGTTAAGCCATTATAACCCCACCCACAAATGGAATATAATCAGTGAATGTCCTTGGGAGGCGGGCACTGGTCCCATCTAGTGACATTTTGGGCGGGTGAGGAGTTGCCCTCAAAGTATATGGAGAGAAATGCCAACACAGAAGAACAAGCTGTCTTCTCCCAACATTAAAGTGTAGTTAAGTTTTCTTTTGAATATCTGTGATATTTTATTTCTAGAATAAACAAATCCAAAATCTAATTGAATTTAACAATTTTATAGAAAACCTAATTTAACTCTGTATACTATAAAGTTTTGGTTGTTCGGCCTTTTTTCCTAGTCCTGCATGCTGCAAATGGTATATACAACTTTCTAAAGACAGAAGAAAAACTAGAACAAACCAGACAGAGTATGGATAGACTAATTTCTTCTCTGGGATAGCAGTAAAATTTTTTCACTTAGTAGAAATTCTTTTCTGACTTCTCTTGAGCTAAAGAAGTATCTTTGCTGTCTAAGCACAGAGCTTAGTGAGGCCAAATAATACAACTGCTATAAAACTCAGAAAACAATTAATTTGCTTTAGCTTAAAGAACTCCTGAAGAGTTTTCTTCATAGGCATTTTTTGGAGTGTTTTTGTTTCTCATACTCTTATAAAGGTATTATTTCAAAACAAATAGGGGGAAATAAATTTACATGGTGCATACTGACCCAACTAAGTCATGTGTTGGTCTATATTGTTTATCAGCCTCATTGAGACCGTTTAAACAGCCAAAAGCTGAGGAGAAATTCAGATTCTGCCTGAGCTCTGAGCTGGTGTTTCTCTAGACAGTCTGCAGGATGTCCGGTGGGCTATGCTGACACTGCCCAGCCTGTCAGGCCCACTGCTGCCGGGACTGCACCAGTTACGAGACCATTTGCTACTAAAGGAAACGTTCCTGAAGCAGTTCTTTTGGGTGGAAATAAAATGAATTGATATAAATTGGTTGGGAGAGAAACAACCAAAGCAACTTGCCCAACTGAATTATAAATTCATTTATACACTACTTAGAGAGGACAGAGAAAGTAAATGATTAGGATGTAGTCTTTAAATTTATAATTCATACTTTGCCTGCTGTTGAAATGATCAGAGTTGACATCAATTATTAAAACTCATAGAAAGCAATGAATAAAAGACAAAAAGAAGTTTTTGATATTTGTTTTTAATTATACTGCTCTCGACAGAAGCCCAGAATAAGCTTAGTTGTTAACCATTAAGTGTTAGTTGAGCTGCAGATTTCCTGGCAGCTAAGGCCAGAGGATAACATTGATGGGTAGCTCTCATGCAGGAAAAGGAAGCATAAGCATCCATCTGAAAAAACAGACTTTGCTGGCATTGAATTCCTGCTTGAATCTGAGGACACTGAGTAACAATGTGCATTGTGTCTTTGTTGAAAACATCATGGGAATATTCTTCACATAGATGCTTTATATCGGCCTTAGAACGCAAACTTGTCGCTCCTCATCTCCATCATGCCTCTTGGACATAATGCTAAACCTCATGCACAGGCACAGCCTTTATGGTGACTGTAGGTATGTACATATCAATTCATAGTAGGATCATCTGATAAGGGTAAAGATGCTAGGCCCCTAAGCAGCAGTGGGACTCTGTCATATATATATATACAGCAGCCTGCCTTCTGTTCTCGTGCACTCAGGTTAGCCCTGAGCTAGGGACAAATGGTTTGTGTCAATAACGAGTTTTGAATTTACACAATTATTAGGAAAAATATACTTAATTGGGCTCTAAAATAATGAAAAAACTGCCTCATTCTGACCATTTTTGTGAGCGGGCATAGCAGCCATTAACAAGACATAACTTAGTAATAGAGTATCATAGCCAGGACACAGGCACACCTCATTTTATTGTGATTTGCTTCATTGCACTTCATAGCTGTTGTGTTTTTTATAAATTGAAGATTTGTGGCCACCCTGCTAGTAAAAAAAAAAAATCCCTTCTAGCCCTTTCATATTTACTAAGGAGGTTTTCAGGTTATTGTTGAGATGACTTATACAGACAGTGCCTCTCAGCCATTGAACCTAAGCGTGACAAAATTGTCTAATTGCAGGTGCGAAATTCATGCATGGGAGATTGATCTTGGTCATGTGGGAAAGTTTGAAGTGTTTTCAGCATGAACTATCAAACTCAGAACCTGAGAAATCTTGGGGTGCAAGGCAGGTCAGAGCAGGACGGGCTCCTTCCTTTCTGCTGAGGCAAAAAGGAACCTTGGCCACTCAGGGCCAGAGGCTGTTAAAATTAAGCCAACTGGCCAATCTTGTACTCCATCAAAGGTCTCTCAATTTTTGAGACTTAATATCCCAGGTATGGTTTCAAATCTAATGCCTCCTGGATCAATGTGGAAATAAATGACAAAATGACATGCTAAAAATCAGAGCTTACTTGTTCTCCTTCTAGAGTAAGCTCAGCAAACTTTTTCTGTAAAAGGCCAGATAGTAAATATTTGAGGCTTGGTGTGCCACAGACTGTCTCTGTCATACCCTCTTTGTTTCTTCTTTTCAACCACTTTAAAATGTAAAAATCATTCTCACCTCACCAGCCTTACACAAAACAGGCCACAGGCCAGATTTGGCCCACGGCCCTAGTTTGCCAGTCCTGTTCTAGATGCTGAAGTTTGAGTCTCTGGCCATAAAACATCAGGGTTTAAAAAAGTTATATTAAGTCACCATTATCAAAAGGATTATTTTAAAATGGCATCTACAGAATGGGTTAAACCGTGACTTCAGCGGCTTCTGCAGCTTCACCCTGCTGGCCTGCCGTGGTGACTTTGCCGCGAAGTCTGAAATGCTGGAGTCCAGTGATGCTCTGCCGCTGGAGCTGTGTTGTTGGTGTTCACAGCTGTTGTTTCAGGACATGGAACACTGCCCAGAAAATAGTGGACACTCAAATATGTTGTGGGTTGGTTTCCCATTTGTCTTAGGAGCATCTGCATCTTTCCAATATGTTTATTACTCTCTGTCTGTATGTAACATTACATGTTGTTTCTGTACCAGGCACTGTCCTAAGGGCTTTCATTACAACCCTTGAGGTTTTGTCTCCCCCACCTTACAGATGAGAGGCCAAGATAATACCACTAGTTGGCGTAGAGCCAGGATCTGGGCCATCATAGCTCTGCCACCTGGTGATGCGTACACGCAGCCCAGCCTTTGTGGCCATCAGGCTTCCATCTCCAAACAGATTGGAAAGGGTATCTGACTTTTCAAATCTACATCACCCTCTGGGGTGTAAGAAAGTATTCCAAGACAGTCATACAGATTTGTCAAAGCTACTGAGTTCGCCAAAATTAATTGAACTGAGAATTTAAAATGGGTTTATCTTACTGTATATAAATTATACTTCAGTAAAGTTGATTTTTAAAAATATTCTAATCAAAAATTCAAACATGTTTTAGAAAGCTTTAATTAGAGAAAAAGTAGGGAAAGAAACCTTTACTAATCAGCACGAGTCTAGCCTCTTCAAAAAGTGTCAGTGGCTGTTTTCTGAGCTATTTAAGACTCAGGAGTTATTTTACTTTGATTTTCATCCCCAGGGAAAGGAAAACCTCTTCAGCGCAAGGTTAAACCACCTAAGAAACAAGAGGAGAAGGAGAAGAAGGGAAAGGGAAAGGCCCAGGAAGACGACCTCAAGGACTCCTCGCTGGCGGACGATGACAGCTCGTCTAGCACCACAGAGACCTCCAACCCCGACACAGAGCCTCTCCTCAAGGAGGTATGGTGGGGCCCCTGGGCATGCACGGCGCCCGGCCTCTAGGCCGGGTGTGTAACACACAATAAACACAGTATTTTAGCATCCAGAGTGTGCAGAGGGTTCTTGATGTGCACAGACATGCCTACATAGTCACTGTCCTATGGGAAGCGGTCCCAATCCTGGGGATGGATGTCTTCACCTTCCCAGGGCTGAACAATGGGAAACATGTTAATAATGCAGTAAAATACTTAGAAATTGGAAACTCTGCTTGAAAGTTAGGGTCTGTCTGGAATAGTAACTCCTCTAGCTCATGAAATAGGTTTCAAATTTTAAGTATCCAAAGAGGATGAGAAGGAATCATAACATTTTAGTTGTACTTGTCCTGCCACATCACAGCTAGTACAGGGGCTTCAGTAGTAGCCCATTCCCAATGCACCTAGAGCAGTGACCGCTCCAGAGGGGAAGGTGGCCTGGGGACAGACCTCAGGCATTAGTGGTGACCGGGCAGCCCAGCCTCACTCTTGAGAGTCCTCGGCTCCCAGGGTGATTGTTCGCATCAGGGGTAATGAAAACCCCTGTACTTAGTGGGCTTCAGATGAACAGAGGGTGAGCTTGCTGCCGTGACTCCGTCTGAGGTGAGTTATGAGCAGTATACAGAAAGGGGACAGTGTGGTTTTATGTGGGCAGTTTTATTTTTAGGTAGCTATATTTCATATCTAAAATGATCTTAATAGAGACTTTAATACGGTAGACCAGAATTTTTCAGTTTTCATCTAGTGACGTAAGGAATCATTTCTTAAAGATATCCAAAAGTGTCATCTGTATATATAAATTTTTAAAATCAGTTGCACATGGAACTTCCTTCTCTTGTCGGTTGTCTTCCCCTTTTTGTCCTTCATGTTCAGGATCGTGCTTTGTGCACCCCCTTACAATCCATAGCAGTACTGGAGTTTGGTACTTCATGTCCTTTAACAGATTCCTTCAGAGAAGCAGAATGCCCTCTACGAACACTGAGTGGAAGCCCAGCGGCTTCAGTGTCATGAATGAGCATTGCAGGGCATTTTCAGCACAGACTTTCTTCACAACTTTTCCTCACTTCCTTTTTTGCCTTTTCAGCTATTTTCCCAACCACTCCTCAACAGCACCCTCTCCTGCCAATGCCATCTGCCCCCAATCTCTGTGTGCCCCCTGGCCTGATTGTCACCTCTGCTGTCCGTTGCCTCCTGCTTCTCCCATTGCCTTCCCTGTCACCGGCTGCCTTACAGACACAGCTCAGCACTTGCGGCCTCTGTGGGCCTCCTTGCCTTCTCCTCCCCCCTCTGCACTCCTGCATGGACTCTGGTGCTTTGACTGCTTGGTGACTGATCTGTTTACTAGTTGTGTATATTTTCTTCCAATGAGATAACAAACCTGACAGGTCATTTTCTCTCATAGTCTTTCCCAAACCTCTTCTGCCCATTCACTCTACAAATATGTATTGAGAACCTGAGTGCCAGGCCTTCTGCTGGGTGCTTTAGAAATAGTAGAAGACAAAAGACCATGTTCTTATTCTCAAAGAGCTCACAGTCTACAAAGTTCTTGACAAGTCGGGTTTCAGGACATACTTCTTAAATAAGTCCGAGTAGTCTTAAAAGATGCATATGTGGGAAGATGTTGTAGCCGTTTCTCTGGTTACTTACTCTTGTCAGTTAAATAGATTGACCTGGTATGACCTTTTAAAACCCAGGCTGCCTTAATAATCATAATCTGTGAAGCTGGATGCCCTTGCATACACTCTAAATTTACCATGTGCTGGTAAAACCCCCCAACCCCACAGCTGTTCCCCTTTGCTGAGTGTGTTCTTCCCCTGTCTGTCCCCCTGTTAGCCTCTGTGCATCCTTGAACATAGTTCAAACTATTTGTGATGAAGAACCAGGTTTTTTTATTTCCAGTCTGTCCTATACATGGTTCCTATACATGGTTCCTGAATGGTGCATACCCATTCCACATGCAGCTCCCCTGCCAGTTCAGTAATACCTGAGGGACATGTGCCCTATTCAGAAGATAGATCCACTAATCTCACACCTGAATGCCACCACACTATCAAATTATTATAAAAAAGGAATGTGTGCAGTTTCCGGACCACAGACAGCAGTTGGTGGGCCAGTTGAGTAGCTCAGCTTTAAGATGCAGCTCAGGTGTGACCTCTGTCTGGGCTCCCTACTTGAGCCAAGCAAGTCAACTCTTCCTGTGCTCCAGTCACAGCCAGTGAACATTTCTGCATGAAAGTGCACTAACTGTCATATGTGTCTCCCTCCTGCCAGACTTCACAGTCCTTGAAGGAAGGGCCCAGGCCCTCTTGGTCACCCCACTGCCTCACAGTAAATGTTGAGTAAGTGAATGAATAACACCCTCCTGTTGATGGTGAATAGTTGTTGGCATTGGACCCAGTGTAACACTATTGACAGTCACAGTGTCACTTGTGAATACTTAGTGACAGATGTGAACACGTAGCACTGCCTGCACTGTTCCTTGCCCTGAATTTTCCTCTTGCTCAGGATTAGGAACATTGCCAGAGTGTTACAACTCTGTAATCTTAGATGAACTTTCCTATAAGAGAGGCAAGGTTTTGCTCCCCAGTACTTAGAAATAAAAAGCTACCAATTTACTGTTACCACTTCCACCATACCTAACCCATCCCATTTAGGTATGAATATAAATTAAAATGACATTCTTTATAACTTAAACATACCAAAAACATAATTATAATAAGTCAAAGACTGAAAAATTGACAGAACCACAGTAAAGATATATTTGAAGAAAGGAGTTTAATCGTTTTTATACAGAGGACATGTGTATCTGCTACATCTTTGGTTTTGTGTCTCTGCCTTCAGACAGGACTGTGTCAGTCATTTTCGCGAATCCTTGTCAGCAATTTAATGTATGTCTTTTACAGGATATAGAAAAGCAAAAGGGAAAACAAGCCATGCCTGAAAAATATGAAAATGAAATGTCTCAAGTGAAGCAAAAAGGCAAAAAACTCTTAAGTGTTAAGAAAGAAATCCCAACGGATGTGAAACCCAGGTGAGAACAATAAATGAGTGCAGAGAAGTAAAGATGTGAAAGATGTGCATAAGAAGTTACTGGTGAAATCTCAGTATGTTTTTGGTTGGTTGGTTTTTAGGGGGGATTGCAACAAAAGCCATGTCCTGCATCATACCCCGCTTGGGGTTTCTCTAACGCCTGTTCACTATTTTGGATTAGGGACAGCCACATGCTTCTGCTGTCAGACACGTAAAAGGGAGAGTTAATGACTTGTGACAATTTTGAAGGGAAATTTAGCTTGGTAATTTGTTCCCAAGCAGAGAGCCATTTCACTTCACACAAAAATGACCTTGATGGTTTAACCACTGGCATGAGCATAATTTTCTCAAAACCTCTATCCCAGGATGTGCTCACTAACTCCGAGCTGCAGTTGGGGTCTAGAATTCTGTGCTGTAAAACTTGGAAGAATTTATTCTTACTTGAAAAATGCTCAGGGCAGATATTACCTGTCAGGCAGATGTACCTTGAAATAACTCCATTCCAGTCCCTGTGGGACAGGATTTATTCTGATGGGCCCCACAGGAAGGCATTACTAACACCGTTCCTGTCTTATATAAAATGGCCATCAGCATCAAAGCCAATATTTTGCCATGTGTGATAAGTGGAAATGCAACCTAGGAATTGGAAAGAATTAGGTGTAAATTAATCAAGGAACCTTATAGTGTATAGTGAATTCCTATCACTATAGTTTGTTACCATTAGAACTGGCATTAGATTTCTGGAGGGTCTAATCTCATTTACTGTGATGCTGGGAGGAATACTTGAGCTTTAGAAAACACCGATAACTTAGTCTCTATTTCTAGATTATACAGCCTAGCTCAAGCAGGGTTCTATACCAAAAGCTAACAAGAAATGAGTGGTTACTGCAGTAAAATGTAACTTTGTCCCTGAACTTAGGAAATAACACAGCATATGGCAGAGCTTACTAATGGATTATTTATACCTAAAATTTTAATTGTTATTTGAGTGATCCAGTTCCACAATTTGTTGAGAACAGTCTGCCCCAGTTGGAAGGAATGTCAAGTGGGGTAATGGCTGTCCCACTTGGATCTCTCCCAGGAGATATCACTCATTGGTGCTAAGACCCTGGGGCCCCAGAACAAGAATAATTCTCATCCAGTGGGAAGTGATCAGTCTTGTAGGCCTTTCTCAGACTAGATGACTGCTCAGGTATTCTAAAGTAAATGGGCTGAAAAACCCAAATTATGAAAACCCTACTTTTTCCATATGCAAAGATCTTGTGAGACAATCATGCTGTAATTCTTACAATCATAAATTTATTTCAAAACAAAGATTCTAAAAATTATCATAGGAAAACCATTCCAGAGATGACTCTCACCAAATCTGCACTATTAGCCTTGATGTCTGAGTGCAGTACCTAAAGCGACATATTTTTAAAACAGATAGTACTTTGTTAATCCTGACCATCATACCTCCCCTACTGACTTCTGTTATATTCTGATTTTTTTATGAAATATAAGTTGACCATTAGCAAATTTGATTGTGAAAATTTGTAAAACACCTCACTTGAATGCCACTAACTTTGCAGGGATCTTAACTTCTCTGGTAAACCAAAAGCTACAGTAGCCTGTTCTCTACCACCTACCTAGTCAAGGGGCAGTTACAGTGATAATTCATGTTCCCTTGAGGTGTAAAAGAGAGAAACCATTACCAGCAGACAATGTAAGCAGTGTACTCTAAATAGTCTTTTGTTAACTGGAGGACTCCTTATGCAACCTCAGACTTCTCATCTCTCAATCTGATCTGTTTAAACTCACTGCTCTTGTTTTGTGTTTTTCTTACATTAACATCAATCAAACACAGAATTAAACAAAGACTGGTATTTTTAATAACCAGAAAGGTGGCCTCCCTGAGTGGAACCATTCCCTGTCCACACTGTGATAGTTGATGCCTTGCTCTGTCATTCATCATGGCTAATCGTAGCACTAATGACACCTGGAATTCCTGTCACCTTATAAGAGGTGCCTTCAGTGTGTTTCTGTAGGATGACACACATCTGAGGCATATGTCTGCACTGTGAAAAGATATCATTAATATTAAGGCATGTATTTTCACTTTCTTGGGCAGCTTTATCTGATTGGGAGTAAATCTTTTATATACCAGCCAAAAAATTGACCTTCTGATATTAATTAAATCTGTGGGTTTGACTCACATTTGCTTTTCCAAAAGCTAGTCTTTAAATACTATCACTATTATTGGAATACTGTTATATGTCCTATATCTCTAGTCCTCAAGACCCAAATTGTTAGATGTTGAAGAATTCATTTTCCTAAAAATACAGTAGTAAAGCCAGAGTAATACCTCAGACACAGTCTCTGCCTGTGCAACCCCATCCTACCATACTCCCAAGAGTTGACTTCAAAAAAAGTCATTTCCCAGGAATGTGGAGAATGGGGCTGCAGTGAAAGAGTCTGGCCTCTACATTTTTTTCAGCTTCAGCACCTGAGAAGTAGGCCTGTAGACCTCCAGAAAAATGGGTTATAGGTCAAAGGTGCCAGGGAACGGGAGTTAGATCTCAGACACTAAAAGACTTCTGCACCAGGAAATGCCCAGGGATCTCTGGTTTTGGGTACCAGCTGTCCGTTGATCCTCTTGTTTTCTGTTTATCAGCCTTTTACATGTAATTATATGTAACTATCTATAACTTAATATGTAATTACCTAAACTAAGTGCCCCCTAAAAGTTTAGTAGATAGAATAATTGTACTCTCCAAATAATCTTCTCTACTATCACACTCAGCTCAGGGCCACAGGCACCACGTTCCACACACTAGATGCTTTGGCACTGGACACCTAGCCCTCAGCCCTCTGCCACCCTGCTCCCCCAAACAGGGGTAGATAGTGTGTATTATATGAGCAGAAATAAAGTCTGGCATCTGAACCATCTTTCTGTTTTCCCTTTTAGAAAGAATCAATTAAGTTCACTCTTAGCCATTTTATTCAGAAGCCTTATAAAAGGTTTTTTGATGGAGATCATCTAGCATGAAAGTATGAATCAGCAAAAATAGAATACTTGTCTGGAACCTTTTTCTTAAAAAAACAACTGATTTTCAGGGGCACAGAGTTAAGCTTTGTGCAGACAGCCCCCAACTCCACACTTACAAATGACCTACTTTAAAATGACTCACACCTACCCACCTCCACCAGCACCACCTGAGGGCTGGCGGGCTGTGGCATGGGGCCTTTGTTTTTTTAAAAGATAGGGTTATTTAAAAAGCCCATCAGTCTAAAGTGAAAGAAGGACAGAAGATTTATAAAACTGTAGCATTAATATTCTCACCCATAGACAGTCGGTTGTTTTCATGTCAGTGTCTTATCCTGACTAAAATCCTACTTAACTTGGGTTAACCCTTTGGATTAGCTCTTCTACAACTCCAAATACAATACCTTTTTATTATAGAAATTTTGTGAAATACTGAGAAACAAAAGAATGAAAAGAAAATTGCCTCTGACCTACTACCTTATAAATGTTGGTAAATAACCTCCACTAAAATATACTTATTTATGAAATCACATGTTACATATTCTGTCATCTGAGTACGGTTGTGGGGGGCTGGGCGGCCGTGGTGCCGCTGGATCTGGAAGGTTTGACCTTGAAATTGTGACCCTGAAATGGGGTGTGAATTAGTACAGAGGGCTATCCCTACCCCAGGACCTGGTGGAACTGGATGCCTTGTAGGAGAGAGGAGTTGGAGTGGCAGCAGAAGGAAGATGATGTGTGAGGAGAGCCTGAAGCCTGGGCCTGAGCAAAGCCAGAGTGCTGTGTGAGGTCACGCCAGAGGACTGGGGACAGGAAGGGCACAAAGGTAGAAAACGCAAGCGATAGCATCCATTTTAGAACAGCTTCGTTAGCCAGTAAACTTTGTGAGGATTTTAATGAAAAGCGAGCCCTAAACCCAGCCTTACTGACAGCTTCTAGCCACTACCAGGAGCACAGTGGAGTTCACTGATGATTTTTGGAAGAATTGCCTTAGGGGCCACAGAATTCTCTCAGTGGTGTCTCAGCCTTCACAGAAAATGCCGTGGTTGGGCTCTGTGAGCTTAGCTCCTGTCAGAGGCCTTCCCAAGCCTGGGGCCTGACCTCGGTGGGCACAGAGAAGCGACTTTGTGCGCAGTGAGTGGCACTTGTACCTCACTGCTCATGGTGCTGCCTTAGCTGCGCCATCTTCCCACTGCCCCTGCAGACTGCTTCTCTCCCAGCAGATGTTAGTGTTTTCTTCATTGGGCTGTGGAGACTTAAAATAGCCCATCATGCCTCCCATTTTGCCTTAACTGACAGTTCTACGCAAATGTGTTTATTGTGTGAGTTAAGCTTACCTCTAAATCTTTTAGAAAGCATGTACATTCCAAATAAATAAATACGATATTTAAATTTTTGCCTCAGATTAACCCTGAGTTCAGGAATAAAGAAAATTCAACTCCCGCCACTCACCTTAGGCCTTAGCTAAGCAAATGCTCAGCCCTGCTGCTCTGCAGGGGGCTCAGTGGATTTTCATGGGTAACCCAGGAACTTAGCCTTGGTTCATGCCATAGTTTCTATGAGGAGAATGCATTCAAAGTTTTAAAAAGCAGAAGCTTTGACATTTGTAAGCCTGAGACCTTTCAGGATCTCTATATTCAAGAATCCCACCAGTTAGTCTCGATGCTGGGATAGACTCACTCACAAGCAAAATGACTTTGCACTCAGCAACCCCAAAAAGCAAGTTTGTGTTAAAGGCTTTATATGCATTACCTGAAATAGCTGCTCTACTCCAGTACATATTATTAAGTAATGGACCCAGTGTCAGCACTCGGAATAGCAAAAGATAAACCTACGAGTGGTGAGTGTCTCCTGAGCAGTCCTAGATGTGTTTGGAATGCAGCCAGTTCCAAGTTAGGACTATCTTACATATGGGTAGATAAGGCTTTAGGAAGCCAAATTAGTAAAACATGGAGTTGAAATTGTAGAGTGATCAGTGACATCGATCTGTGCACCAAAACAGGGGTAATCTAAATTTTCCATCCATGCTTATCTTTCAGTTCTTTAGAGCTTCCATATACTCCCCCATTGGAAAGTAAACAACGAAGAAATATCCCCACCAAGATTCCTCTTCCAACTACACTGACAAGCGGATCCAAATCCCGAAGTTCCCAAAAGACAAAAGGTACTTTTTGATCATACAGATATGTTTGTGATCATTATATTAATAGTTGTTATAATTGACAATCAGTTAGTTATTAGTCATACCAAAGGCTACAGTTGTGCTCTTGTCCTCATTAGAAGTTATTGAAATAGACCTGAAAGAAAGTAATTATCCTATATTAACCATTTTCTCTGCTTTTTGTGTAGGTACAAGTAAGTTAGTGGATAACAGGCCACCTGCCCTAGCAAAATTCCTCCCAAATAGTCAAGAATTAGGCAATACCAGTAGCTCAGAGGGTGAAAAAGACTCTCCACCCCCAGAGTGGGATTCCGTGCCAGTTCACAAGCCCGGCAGCTGTAAGTATCACCCACAGCCCTCCCAACCCCCTTTGGTCAAGCAAACTCTGCAGGGACATACTGCTTAAAAGCACACCCGGTATCTGGTCTGCTGCAGTAGCTTAACACCAGCCCACAAGCACCTGTTGTTAAGTAGGCTACCACTGGCGGAATTGTTGAAGCTTGACTGGCCGCCGTGGGACAATTTACACCAGAAAAGTGAACAGACAGTGAAACTCTGTCTGGAGTGGTGAATGAGCCACAGAAGTGTATCTTTATGAAAGTGTGAACTCAGTCATGCTTTACCTGACTAGTTCCTCCTACACTCCCAGTGTAATCATTTTGGTAAAACTTCAGTCTACTTTCAGATCTACCCACATCTTTCACATAAACAACATATGTGAAGGTTTCATTCCCTTTCTTGCTAGCTTCTTGGCCTTGTTTCTCAGATGTGGCCTGCAGTGAGTCATGACAGCATGGTCTGCAACAAGAGGGTAGAGGTCCTCACCCTCTAGGTGCTTAGGACCTGAAATAGAAGACAGCAGCCAAGCAGAGGCAGGAGGCTGAAGGCATTTGGGATCAGAAGAGGTCCAGCCTTGGGACTGATGGATCTGCACTCACCCAGAGTTAGAGTGAACTCCCACTTGGCATGTTTGTACCAAGGGGAAAAGCAGGGTTGAGCAATAAGAGAGTCTGAGGTGAAGGGGGGATTAAATAAAGAGTGGGTGGTGGAAGGCCTGGGTGCATTGAGGGAAGGCAGGGACTTGGACGCCAAGGAGAGGTGCGTGTGACACGTGCCACCTGTTAGGTTTTCACCTACGTACGTGCCTTCCAGAGACTCCGTGTTGTAAAAGCTGTAGCCCCCTATTCACCATGAGACTTTAGGCCTCCTTTTAGTACTTGTTTCAGTTGAGATAAGATATGACCCTATACCCCTGGTCACTCAGGAAACTTCGAATGGCCTCTCAGTAGTTCTGCGTCCAGGCTGGCTGCTTTTTGGTTGCTTAGATTCCCCTCCTGAGGTTTCAGCTGGACAGTAGTCCTTGGCTTTTACTGTGCAGTGTGGGCAGTTCCCCATTAAGGAGACGCCACTTCCACTGCCAAGGAAACTGGGTTTCAGTGTTGGGAGTACGATTTCCCAGGGAGCCAGTTTCTTAGGGTTGTCTAGGGCACCCTGAGGTATGAGGTGAGCATGAACTCTGCTGGGTGAGGAGCAACACAAGCATCACACTGAGCAGGAAAGCAGGGGGTTATCCAGGCACAGCCTCCAAGACGAGAGAGTGGCTGTTGGCGATGTCAGTAAATGCACCTTAGGCATACATTGGCATCGCGCCTTTGGAATAGAGGAGAAAAGGATGACCGGACCCCAGCCCTGGAAGTTTGACTTCACATCTCAGGGAAGGAATGCCAGAAATGCCGGGCAGGTGGTCTGGGGAAGGTGTTTGTAAGCACAATTGCCCCACCAAGCCGGCCGATGCCTCCCAGAGCTCAGGGTCACACTGCTAGATGGCTTTGCCACTGGGAAGTGTGTTACTCTCTCCAAGGCCCACATCTGCAAAATTTTATGTTTTTCCAGCCAAGGAAGTCCATACACTGGTCCCCAGCCCTGTGACCTCTCTGCTCTCTCCACCAACCTCACTGAAAGTTCTGGCAGGGCTCCACTATGTACACAGTATTGCTGCATGAAACCCATCGGTCAGTCCAGTACATTCTCTGTCACTTGTCCCTTTTTGTTTCCTATCCCCTGCTGTCTAATCTTTCTCCCCTGCCCTACCTTTGCTGTTTGATCTTGCTGAGACTGCACAAGCCTGCACATAGCTGGGACCCCACAGAGGGTTCGCAGCCATCTCTCTAGCCCAAGTCACACCCTTTGGAGCATAGTGCCCATGTGAGATGCTGAAAAAATTCTCCTGCAATAATTCCATGGTTTAAAAAGACAGCAAATACAATGGGTTGTTAAAGGAAAGGCAAAAAACCACAGAGGTGAAATTGGTTAGTATTTGAATCAAAAAGTTCTCTAATTGCACATGCGCTGTGTTGTTTTTGGCCTCCTTCCCTCCCCCATCTTCTTTTATTGCTGCAAGCGTTATTCCATAAAGTCTTTTCCTAACTTCTTAACTTTCCCTGTTTCATCCCATGAATGTTTTTCAAGTGCTTCTGCAACTCCTGGGTCCTGAAACGCTCATCTCGCTGGAGGAGAGCTGCCCGAGGGATGCGGTGCACAGGCCCTCAGGCAGATGGCACACGCGAGGCAGGGCATGGCCTGCTCCAAGCGTGGGCAGGTCCCATGTCACTCTGGTGGGGGGAGGTCGCGGTGCCATACAAGAGGCAGCTAGCGAAGGGTCAGGACAGTTGTACAAATAATGGCCCACGGGGTAGATGTGATGTGAGACTGTGCAAGCCTGCCCATAGCTAGGGGAGATGGCATCAAGGTGGGCCCTTGGTGCCAACAAACAGCAGGTAAGGAAGCGGTTGCCTATGTGATAAGGGTGGAGCTGAGGTGGGGTGGAGATGAGGGCTGTAGATAAGGTGCCTAACCACTGAGGAAGGTTGGGGAGTTCCTGGGCAGGTCCAGGTGGCACTGAAGATGGGGAATGGGTACCTTGGGCTCAAAAGAAGGTGCTCTGGCTGTGCTGTGATGATGGGGCCTCTCGAATATGCCGTTAGTCAGGTACATGCAGCTGATCCTGGCCCTGAGTCCTAAGGGTCTGCAGAAAAGCAGCTGGTGCAGGAAAGCATCCCAGGAAGTGGAACCGCCTGCAGGTCTGGAAGTGAGGTGGGGCAGAGCCCCAGAGAGCAGCAGACTGCCCCCACCATAGACGGGGCTTGCCGGGCACGGGAGGCCGGCCAGGCTGAGAACGGAGAATGATGGGGCCAGGAGAGCTGGGTACTTGGGCGGCCTCACGCTGGAGAGTCCCTGGAGACTGAACTCAGAGAGACCAAGCTTTTTCCTTATGCTCCTTTGTATCCCAGGAGCATACAAAATGATGCCTTTTTCTGATAAAAGTTACGTTTCCATTTAATGAGTGCAAAATAAATATTTCATGACACAGAAATTTTTGCAACAGCTGTGTAGACATTACACTAAAGGGCAGCAGGAATGTACTAGGAGTTGGTATCCTTGTAAAATGGCCCAGGAGTGGTACCGCTCCCAGCGTGCCCATGAAGTGCAGGGCTATCATTGTGGCTAGAGCCCAGGGCCGTGCACCTGCCCACCCCCAGAGGACGTGAAAGGCCTCCTCAGCCTGAAGTGGGAGAACCTGCATGCCGCTGTCCTGCAGAGCGCGGCAAGAGGTGGGCCATGTCGGTGGTTCCAGGAGAGCCCCAGAGTGCAGAGACATGACTGCCCATTTTATCGTCAAAACCTTTAAACAGCACACAAAAGCTTTAGTTTTCTTTGTAGAAGCACTTGAGTTCTGCATAGTATCAGGTAGAACATCAGAAGTGACTGATTTTGAAGAGTAAGTATCAAAATATTGCATTAATGAGACCTATTTTTAATTTCCAGCTACCGATAGTCTTTATAAACTTTCTCTGCAAACCCTCAACGCAGACATTTTCTTAAAACAACGCCAGACCTCGCCACCACCTGCCTCTCCATCTCCCCCTGCTGCGCCGTGCCCGCTTGCCTCCCGGGGCAGCTACAGCAGCATCGTCAACAGCAGCACTGGCAGGTAAGCCCACGGGTCACCGCCCTGTCCTCAGACAGGGAAGTTCTCCAGAACTCAGATGCCCACACCCTCAACCTGCTGCCCCGTCTGCCTCTCATGTCTTTACAGTGGATATGCCCCTCATCTGGGGCCCAATCCCGCAGTGCCTCAGCCCCATCCATAGCTCTTCCCACCCGGGGCCTTTGCCCGTTTCAGTTATTAGAGTTAGGTTCTTATTCAAGAGTCAGAATCCTAAGCATTAAATGGAGATCTACCGGAGCTACCCTGTGTGTTGGGGAAGTGCACTTACGGGACATTGACTTTGACCCGCTGGCAGTTGGGCTGAGCAGTTCTTGGGGAGGTGCAGCAGTGGGTTCCACACACATAGGGAGCCTCCTGGACAAGCAGATGGGGTCCCACAACTGGTGCTTCTCACAGAGACATGCTTAGGTTTGCCTGACACAGGGTAACAGGAACCCCAGTGATAGCTGCCGCATGTCGAGGTCTTACTGTGCCTGTTGCTGTTCCCAGCAGGGCATGGTCTCCTCACTGCCCCCCAAGCAGGCCCATATTGGGAATGCCACTGTTCCTGCTTTCCCATGGGGAGGCTCCCAGCCAGCACCGATGGTCAGCTGCCCTGGGTTGTAACTCTTGCCAAAAGAGGCAGGAGGCCCTGAGCCCCGGGGAGACTGCCAGCATGGGGCCCAGTCCTGGAGGGGAAAGAGCCTTCGGATGCACCTCAGGTTGCTGCCTGCTGGTCACTCACATCTTCCTCCGTGGCCCGCTGCCTGCTGGCCCCTCTCCAGTGTTCCTCTCTAGAGTGGCAGTGCAGCCTTTCCAGTCCCCACATTGGGGTCCCTGCTCTTGTCTATTTCGTAGGGACCTTGTGTCTTCTTCCCTTTCTCCCAAGTCCCTTATTTTCCATCTGACCACCAGTCTTAGTCCCAGAGCATTGGACATGAGGCCAGGCTGTGCTCTGTGGGCTGCCCTCGGCTGTTTCCAAGTCCCTGTCACAAGACCTGGGGTGGCCGCAGAGATGGCGGGCTCAGTCCTGCAGGAGCCACACCCCCAGGCAGCACCCACACAAGCCCAGGGGGCCGTGCTGACAAAGAAAATGCCTCTCTCTGCATCTTCCCCCAGTGACCCTAAAACAAAGCAAACAAGTGGAAGCAAACACAAATTGACAAAAGCAGCCTCTCTCCCCGGCAAGAACGGCAACCCCACTTTTGCTGCAGTGGCAGCCGGGTATGACAAGAGCCCAGGTGAGTGGCATGGTGTCAGAAGGACTTGTCATGTCTGGGCTACAGGCATGGAGGAGGGCCTGATTTGCCTCTGATTGATTCAGAGTCCATTGTTACAGGTGGGAATGGCTTTGCTAAAGTTTCTTCAAGCAAAACAGATTTTTCCAGCAGCCTTGGCATTTCACACACTCCTGTTGACAGCGACGGCTCAGACAGGTACAGTAGGCTGTTCTTAATCGACGGAAGGGTCTTAGAAAGTTTTTTCAAGTCAGGTTGGCATCTTTTGCTGATACCTGTGTTTTCAAGGCATTTTTCTTCCCCCCAGCTTCAAATAGGCAGTGTCAGAAGGGGCCAGGCACCTCTGGGAACTCTTGACTGTGGGGTGGAGGCAGAAAGCGTGGTGTCCCCTGGAGGCACAGCAGGTCTCACCCCAGCAGAGAGAGAGAAGCGTGTGTCCCTCACTTTGCATCTTCTCATCCTTCATCATGGCCAGGTACAAGGAAGGATGTGCTGTGATAATAGAAATAGAAGAACAAACGTGTATTTGAGAGGAAGGAAATTGAAGCAGACACTGGACGGTTTTAGTAAATTACTGGACCTGCCGCTTTCTTGACCCAGAGCAGCCACAGGGGGCATGGGAACATATGGTGACTGCCGAGGTTTGTTTTCCTAGACAGGTAACAGCAGCAGTAAAGACAGGCACTAGAGCCCTAGTTTTGCCTACTTGGTGCTAAAAAGAATTGAGTCCTAGAGTTGAAACAGTTTTTTTAATCTTCCATTACCAAAAAGTAAACATAAAAAAAAAATACCTGTTTTCTCTGCAAAACACTTGCTTTGAAGCAGGCCCTCAGCTCATGCCAGGCGCTTGGGATTCCCTGCACCCAATGCTCTGTGGTGTGGAAGCTATTTCTCAGTTCTCCCTGTCTCTGGTTGATATCTGAGTGCCCGTGTGGGAGCAGTGTCTCCCGTGAAGCTGTGCACAATGGACTGTTCCCACTAACCACCATGCATTTTTGTGTGTTGCCTTTTCCTCTTTTAACGTTCAGCTCGGGCTTGTGGAGTCCCGTCAGCAACCCCAGCAGCCCTGACTTCACACCCCTCAATTCGTTCTCGGCCTTTGGGAATTCTTTTAACCTAACTGGTGGTGAGTGTTTAACACAAGATGTGTAACTAATAAGCCCGTGAACTGAGAAGAAAGGAAGATGAGGGCTAGTTCTAGCATGGAGAAACACTGAAGTAGAAGAGGAAGCCCAGCCTGGTAAATGGTGTCACTCAGACATTTTTGAAGATACGCCTCATTGTTCCTGCAGCCAGGCACTGCTAGGCATAAGGTGGATGGGCTCACCGTAGAGCAGGCGTTTGTTCTTGCTCTCCTGGGCAGATTTGCAGGGGCCCCGGCACTCTGTCCTGGAGGGTGTCTATATGGGCCCAGCAAGCAGCGCTCGAAAGGGTCCTCCCGCCATCACCCGCGCTACCACATAGAGTGATGGACAGTGCAGTTCTGTGTGCGTCCCAGGGGTCTGTGTCCCACAGCACTTACTGGAGAGCTCCCAGAAAGGAGTCTGTGTCTGAAGTAGGACTCATTACTCTTTTGGGGTCCTTATTTTCTCTTGCTGTCCGGGATTTAGAGGTAACAGTGTGAGTTTTGCCTTAGCTATGATGATGTTAGAGTTGGGGGATGTTTGCATTGGTGTCATCAGTGATAGGTGTGAGTAAAGCATTCAACTCGCATATTTTTGCCTGGGTTCTGGGAGATGTTCCCCTGCACCCCATTGTCCCTGGAGAGTGGTGAGTGTAACAGCTCCAGGTGAGCCACAGTGGGGTATGTGCCACTGAGCGGGTGCCACATGGCAAAATAAAATATAAACTTGGTGGGTGCTTCCTTATTTTCAGAAGTTTTCAGCAAACTCGGGTTATCTCGATCGTGTAATCAGGCCTCACAGAGGAGCTGGAATGAGTTTAGCAGTGGCCCTTCATACCTTTGGGACTCTCCAGCAACGGATCCTAGCCCTTCCTGGCCCGCCGGTTCCAGTTCCCCGACCCACACAGCCACAGTGAGTACCAGGGGCTTGGGCTGCACCCTCGCTCCTGTCTTTCCTGCTGTCGCTGGGTGGTGCCGCACAGGTACAGAGAGCAGTGCAGGAGGACCGGGTAGCACTCTGCGTCTCCATTGCCGTGCCTCCTTACTCTGCCACAGTGACATTAATACCCCTGCAGCTGTCGTAGTCAAGAAATGACAGGAAGAACATTGGCAGCTGTGGGCTGGCCTCTGAATTGTCTCCTTGTGGAGAAGAGTCGTTTCAGCCTCGTCCTGACTATAAAGTAGGCCACAGGGTGGCTGGAGGCCTTCCTTGGCTCTGCCATGTCCAGGGTCAGCCAGTGACTGAGCTCGGCCCTCACCAGTACCTACTGCAGCCCCTCCAACCCCCAGAAGCAGCTGCCAGAGGGTTGCACTTATGTCTTAGCTTGAGCTGCTCCAGTGTGCACTTGTATTTTAGCTAACTGCCTCTCTAAAGATCATTCTCCAATAAAGCATTCTTACCAAGGAAAATAATTACTAGTTCCATCTTTCACAAAATTATGACAGAAAACTATGATCCCACTCTGGTTACCTTCTTTATTCTCAGGAAAACTGAATTAGACAAGTAAGGTTTAACTGTAAGTATTTTAACTTCATAGATTCCAGAGTATGTCTACACTTGTAATCATTCTGGCTTCCATTTTTAAAGCCTCTAACCATTCTTTAAAACAGAGGTCAGTAAATATTTTAGGCTTGGAAGGCCATCCTGTTTGTTACTGGCGTTCCCTGCTGCCACGGTAACACAGAAGAGACACAGACCGTAGGGAAACAAGCAGGTGCAGCCCTGTTCCAGGGAAACATTTACAAAAATAGTCAGGGCTGGCTTTGGCCCACCAGCTCTAGTTTGCCAACCCTTCTTTAGACGATCAGAACCTCTATTCAGACTCTGGGATGTCTCTATGTAGAAAACATTTCTTCTAAAATAAAAAAAGTAAAAGAAACTATGGCCTAGTCCCCATTCTTAGCAAAACATTTACCACTGCCAGCCCCCATGCTCATGCCCCGTGTTGTCTGTTCTGTCAGTCCATCCTCGGCAGCACCAGTGGCCTGTGGTCCGCCACTCCATTCAGCAGCTCCATCTGGTCCAGCAACCTGAGCAGCGCCCTGCCGTTCACCACTCCCGCGAGCACGCTGACGGGCATCGGCCTCATGGGCTCCGAGAACCCGGCCCCTCACGCTCCTCCCACTTCCAGTCCCCCTGACGATCTGGGACAGGCCTACAACCCGTGGCGGATATGGAGCCCCACAATCGGAAGAAGAAGCTCTGACCCATGGTCTAATTCACACTTCCCTCATGAGAATTTAAATTAGGCAAAAAAAAAAAAGGCCCCTTGTCTAGATGATGATGCGCCGGTTCCAGGGACATCTTGTTAAGGCTCTTACAGCTGTAGCTCCCACGCCCCCACCCTCCTCATCTTTGCAAAACCGACTCCAGCAGGGCAGGCTTGTACCACTTGCTTCTTTCAGATCTTTCTGCAATTATGATAACGAGATTTGCTGTTGTGCTTTTAGAGAAAAGTCTGGACTCAGCCACAAACTCTAATGAGACCTGTACATCTGAAAACCTTAACTGCTATCAAGTTTCCACCACCTGTCTTCTTCCATTCTTTATCTGTATGAATTTGACATTACAGCTAAGAAAATAATTTGAGGTGATTCAGAAGTCCTGGCATGTGACAATTTTATTAAATTACCAAATTTGGTTTTTAATAATTTCACAATATTATACACCAAGAACTAATTTTAAAAATGTATGGGGACTTTGTGCTGAAAATACAGAATATTTTTTTAAAATTAAGGCTGTCCTGGTTTAAAAGCAGATTACAGAAATGTGAGTCAACTTGAAGAAAAATGAATGAATGTAAAAACATTCAGTTGAGACCATATGCATTTTCTGTGCTGTTTGTACTTGAGGTATGTAACATTTGTATACCGGAATTTATTTTAAAGAGAAACTGAAATGCACATAGCCAAGTCTTGAGATACAAGATTGAATGTGTATTTCATAAAAATACAACTTTGTGTTGTACTTTGAAATAAATGATGCTTTTTTCAAAAGCCTTGAATTGTTATGTCCCTTTTTTACCTGCAAGGCACAGTTACTTGGATTCTCCCGCACCAAAGTAAGCCATCCTGTCATCACTTTATTCTAAAGAGTTTGATTTTTGTCATAACTAGAAACCCCATGGTCTAATAAATTCTGTGTTTTTCTGTGGTAATCAGTGAGGGTCTGTGATGATAGAGAAAAGTTATTTACACATCAAAATTCATTTTTTCCTTTTAAATAGAATGTATTGACCCTTTTCCAATTTTAAAACTCCTATAACTCTTCCTTGTGGTAACGGGTACCAGCAAGCTTGGTCTGTGCGTGCCCCTGTTTGGTTCAGTCTTACAGAAAGTCTTGCCTGCTCCAACCTGCTTTTCTCATCTTCCTGTTCCCAGTCTATTTTAAAGCCAGCCTTTGGACACACAGCTTTTGCTGGGTAACCAGGAGATGCTAAACATAAATGTTGTGTTTGAGCTCAGCTGCATCGTGAAGAAATCCAACCACCCCTGAGAAAATCAACAGTGATTTAGTTAAAACATTGTACACTGTGATTTTGAGTTCGACCTCTTCTCTGCTGTACACAAATATATATATATATAATTTTATATGTCTAATATATATGCTGAAATAATGGATGTCTTCTTAATTAGTTGAAATTTATAAAATTCTTTAAATACTATAATTCATGAAGACTCAATATGTTAATAAAATTTGAATATCCAGATTGGTAAAGTAACTAACTTGAAACACTTAGATGGGATTTATAAATAGTCTTTAAATAGTTGTACAGTTACTGAAAAAAAACTGACATAAAGAGAATTTTACCCTTAAAATGCCAGTAGATTAACAAATATACAAGTACTTTTAGATATGATTTTGACATCTCAAATATTTAAAGTAATGTGAAATAAATGCTCATTAACAGTTTTTCTATTTCTGAAAGTCTCATGTCTGAAAAACTAAGTTGATTAGTTTATATATTCATACATATTTATGAACTATTCTAGATCATAACATAGTTAACACTGAGTACAGTAATTACAGAGACATTAAGGTATATGCACAGGATAATAGATATGATTTTCTATTACTGATCTCTAAAAGTTGCTACAATTCATTCTAATAAATATATATATAGTATTTAATATCTGAAAAGTTGATTACATTTTAAAGCTAGATTTTAAAACTCTCAATCACTGTCTATTTTTTTTTTTGAGAGGGCATCTCTCATATCTATTGATCAAATGGTTGTTAACAACAATAAAATTCTGTATAGGGGACTCAATGTTCAATGTACAATCATTAATCCACCCCAAGCCTAATTCTCATCAGTCTCCAATCTTCTGAAGCATAGCAAACAAGTTCTTACATGGTGAACAAGTTCTTACATAGTGAATAAGTTCTTACATGGTGAACAGTACAAGGGCAGTCATCACAGAAACTTTCAGTTTTGATCATACATTATGAACTATAAACAATCAGGTCAAATATGAATATTTGATTTTTTTTTTTTGTTTTTTTTTTTTTGTTTTTTTTTTGTTGTTGTTGTTTTTTTCTCGAAGTTTTATTTATTTATTTATTTATTTTTTGAGAGGGCATCTCTCATATTTATTGATCAAATGGTTGTTAACAACAATAAAATTCAGTATAGGGGGGTCAATGCTCAATGTACAATCATTAATCCATCTCAAGCCTAATTCTCGTCAGTCTCCAATCTTCTGAAGCATAACGAACAAGTTCTTACATGGTGAACGAATTCTTACAGAGTGAATAAATTCTTACATGGTGAACAGTACAAGGGCATTCATCACAGAAACTTTCGGTTTTGATCATGCAATATGACCTATAAACCATCAGGTCAAATATGAATATTCATTTGATTTTTGTACTTGATTTATATGTTGATCCCACATTTCTCCTATTATTATTATTATTTTTATTTTTAATAAAATGCTGAAGTGGTAGGTAGATGCAAGATAAAGGTAGAAAACATAGTTTAGTGCTGTAAGAAGGCAAATGTAGATGATCAGATGATCAGGTGTGTGCCTATGGACTAAGTATTAATCCAGGCTAGACAAGGGCAGCAAGACATCCATGGATGCACAAGATTTCTCTCAAAGCAGGGGGGGTGAGGTTCTGAGCCTCACCTCTGTTGATCCCCAAATTCTCACCTGATGGCCCCCCTGCGACTGTGCCTGTCTTAGGTTGTTCCTCCCTTGAGGAATCTTACCCGTCTCTGGCTAACCAGTCATCTTCCGGGGCCATACAGGGAAATGTAAAGTTGGTAAGTGAGAGAGAAGCCATATTGTTTGCAAAGGTTAGCTTTTTACTTCTTTGCAGATTTATGCCCTGTGGCTTCTATGCCCAGCACTTGTCTCGAGGTATCTTTACCACCTGGAGGAATTATGATACTCGGTAAATTCGATATGAGGCACGAATTCTATTTAAGATTTGTAATTAGGAAGGAAGAAGAAAAGCTATAGATGTAGCATATGAAGGAAACTTGGGAGGATTGATTATTTCTTTGACCTATCTTCTTGTATAGTACCTTAAGTATGTATAGGTTTTAAACTACTAACTAATTTGCACACACATATTAACATAATAGGAATATGGTGATATAAACAAAGCAAATCTATAATTACCAGCCATCTCCAGTGAAGCCAAGAAAACCATTTAGGCACCCTAGGCATTTGTGAAAATTTATCTATGATATGATGGATATTTTCCAACTGTACTTGAACCATCAGACAAATTAAAGCAGCCCATTTCTGGGATCTGTTCACATCCCATATGTTCTTTTAACCATAGATAGTCTATAGTCATGAGATTTTGGGGTGCTACAACTTGCACCCCTCCCAACTCCTGGTTGAGTTCCAACAGTACAGATCCGGTCAAATTCGTTGTCTCACTGTATGCACATGCCAGCCTAGACATCTCCCTCCTCCTTCTTATGGCAAGTCCAGGAGACGGTGGGCTGGATGCAGCCACAACAGCAGCATCGTCCGGATCCCTGTGGAGGCTTTTTGATGATCATCCCCCGGCACGAGTCCTCCAGAGAGTGCTGATGCCGGAAGCTCCTCCTCATATCGTATCTTAGTTCATTTTCTGGGTATCCAAGCTAGGCCTTGATCTTCTGCGTAGAAACAAACAGACCCTTTGCCCACACTTTGACATGCCCTCTATACCACTGTGCAGAACTCATTGGAGGTCAGCACACAGTAACTGCTTTTTTTTTTTTTTTTTTTTTAAGAGAAAGGAATATTATCAGAAAAGAGTACCTCCATAGCTGATCATCTGACACCCTTTAAGTGATCAACATTAAGGATATTTAAAGCATGCGTTGATCTTTGATTTACCAATAGTTTTATCCTGTTAAGGAGTAATCCCCCTTTTCTTTCTTTCTTTCTTTTTTTTTTTTTAAATTTTTAATCTACACTTACCTGAAGAATACTATGTTTACTATGCTCTCCCCTATATCAGGTCCCCCCTAACAACCACATTACGGTTACTGTCCATCAGCTTAGCAAAATGTGGTAGAGTCACTACTTGTCCTCTCTGTGTTGTGCAGCCCACCCTCCCCTTTCTCCCTCCCCCCCATGCATGCTAATCTTAATACTCCCCTTCTTCTTCCCCCCCCTTATCCCTCCCTGCCCACCCATCCTCCCCAGTTCCTTTCCCTTTGGTACCTGTTAGTCCATTTTTGGGTTCTGTAATTCTGCTGCTGTTTTGTTCCTTCAGTTTTTCCTTTGTTCCTATACTCCTCAGATGAGTGAAATCATTTGGTATTTCTCTTTCTCTGCTTGGCTTATTTCACTGAGCATAATACTCTCCAGCTCCATCCATGTTGCTGCAAATGGTTGGATTTTTCCACTTCTTATGGCTGAGTAGTATTCCATTGTGTATATGTACCACATCTTCTTTATCCATTCATCTGCAGATGGACATTTAGGTTGCTTCCAATTCTTGGCTATTGTAAATAGTGCTGCGATAAACATAGGAGTGCATCTGTCTTTCTCAAACTTGATTGCTGCGTTCTTAGGATAAATTCCTAGGAGTGGAATTCCTGGGTCAAATGGTAGGTCTGTTTTGAGCATTTTGATGCACCTCCATACTGCTTTCCACAATGGTTGAACTAATTTACATTCCCACCAGCAGTGTAGGAGGGTTCCCCTTTCTCCACAGCCTCGCCAACATTTGTTGTTGTTTGTCTTTTGGATGGCAGCTATCCTTACTGGTGTGAGGTGATACCTCATTGTAGTTTTAATTTGCATTTCTCTGACAATTAGCGATGTGGAGCATCTTTTCATGTGTCTCTTGGCCATCTGTATTTCTTTTTTGGAGAACTGTCTGTTCAGTTCCTCTGCCCATTTTTTAATTGGGTTATTTGTTTTTTGTTTGTTGAGGCGTGTGAGCTCTTTATATATTCTGGACGTCAAGCCTTTATCAGATCTGTCATTTTCAAATATATTCTCCCATACTGTAGGGTTCCTTTTTGTTCTATTGATGGTGTCTTTCGCTGTACAGAAGCTTTTCAGCTTAATGTAGTCCCACTTGCTCATTTTTTGCTGTTGTTTTCCTTGCCCGGGGAGATATGTTCAAGAAGAGATCACTCATGTTTATGTCTAAGAGGTTTTTGCCTATGTTTTTTTCCAAGAGTTTAATGGTTTCGTGACTTACATTCAGGTCTTTGATCCATTTTGAGTTTACCTTTGTATATGGGGTTAGACAATGGTCCAGTTTCATTCTCCTACATGTAGCTGTCCAGTTTTGCCAGCACCATCTGTTGAAGAGACTGTCATTTTGCCATTGTATGTCCATGGCTCCTTTATCAAATATTAATTGACCATATATGTTTGGGTTAATTTCTGGGGTCTCTAATCTGTTCCACTGGTCTGTGGCTCTGTTCTTGTGCCAGTACCAAATTGTCTTGATTACTATGGCTTTGTAGTAGAGCTTGAAGTTGGGGAGTGAGATCCCCCCTACTTTATTCTTCTTTTTCAGGATTGCTTTGGCTATTCGGGGTCTTTGGTGTTTCCATATGAATTTTTGAATTATTTGTTCCAATTCGTTGAAGAATGTTGCTGGTAATTTGAGAGGGATTGCATCAAATTTGTATATTGCTTTCGGCAGGATGGCCATTTTGACGATATTAATTCTTCCTAGCCATGAGCATGGGATGAGTTTCCATTTATTAGTGTCCCCTTTAATTTCTCTTAAGAGTGACTTGTAGTTTTCAGAGTATAAGTCTTTCACTTCCTTGGTTAGGTTTATTCCTAGGTATTTTATTCTTTTTGATGCAATGGTGAATGGAATTGTTTTCCTGATTTCTCTTTCTATTGATTCGTTGTTAGTGTATAGGAAAGCTACAGATTTCTGTGTGTTGATTTTGTATCCTGCAACTTTGCTGTATTCCGATATCAGTTCTAGTAGTTTTGGAGTGGAGTCTTTAGGGTTTTTTATGTACAGTATCATATCATCTGCAAATAGTGACAGTTTAACTTCTTCTTTACCAATCTGGATTCCTTGTATTTCTTTGTTTTGTCTGATTGCCATGGCTAGGACCTCCAGTACTATGTTAAATAACAGTGGGGAGAGTGGGCATCCCTGTCTGGTTCCCGATCTCAGTGGAAATGCTTTCAGCTTCTCGCTGTTCAGTATAATGCTGGCTGTGGGTTTATCATATATGGCCTTTATTATGTTGAGGTACTTGCCCTCTATTCCCATTTTGCTGAGAGTTTTTATCATGAATGGATGTTGAATTTTGTCAAATGCTTTTTCAGCATCTATGGAGATGATCATGTGGTTTTTGTCTTTCTTTTTGTTGATGTGGTGGATGATGTTGATGGATTTTCGAATGTTGTACCATCCTTGCATCCCTGGGATGAACCCCACTTGGTCATGGTGTATGATCCTTTTGATATACTGTTGAATTCTGTTTGCTAATATTTTATTGAGTATTTTTGCATCTACATTCATCAGGGATATTGGTCTGTAATTTTCTTTTTTGGTGGGGTCTTTTCCTGGTTTTGGTATTAGGGTGATGTTGGCTTCATAGAATGAGTTTGGGAGTATTCCCTCTTCTTCTATTTTGTGGAACACTTTAAGGAGAATGGGTATTATGTCTTCTCTGTGTGTCTGATAAAATTCCGAGGTAAATCCGTCCGGCCCCGGGGTTTTGTTCTTGGGTAGTTTTTTTTATTACTGTTTCAATTTCTTTGCTTGTAATTGGTTTGTTTAACTTTTGTGTTTCTTCCTTGGTCAGTCTTGGGAGGTTGTATTTTTCTAGGAAGTTGTCCATTTCTTCTAGGTTTTCCAGCTTGTTGGCATATAGGTTTTCATAGTAGTCTTTAATAATTCTTTGTATTTCTGTGGAGTCTGTCGTGATTTTTCCATTCTCATTTCTGATTATGTTGATTTGTGTTGACTCTCTTTTTCTCTTAATAAGTTGGGCTAGAGGCTTATCTATTTTGTTTATTTTCTCAAAGAACCAGCTCTTGGTTTCGTTGATTTTTGCTATTGTTTTATTCTTCTCAATTTTGTTTATTTCTTCTCTGATCTTTATTATGTCCCTCCTTCTGCTGACTTTAGGCCTCATTTGTTCTTCTTTTTCCAGTTTTAATAGTTGTGATGTTAGACTATTCATTTGGGATTGTTCTTCCTTCTTCAAGTGTGCCTGGATTGCTATATACTTTCCTCTTAAGACTGCTTTCGCTGCATCCCACAGAAGTTGGGGCTTAGTGTTGTTGTTGTCATTTGTTTCTATATATTCCTTGATCTCTATTTTGATTTGTTCATTGATCCATTGATTATTTAGTAGCATGTTGTTAAGCCTCCATGTGTTTGTGAGCCTTTTTGTTTTCTTTGTAGAATTTATTTCTACTTTCATACCTTTGTGGTCTGAAAAATTGGTTGGTAGAATTTCAGTATTGTGGAATTTACTGAGGCTCTTTTTGTGAGCTAGTATGTGGTCTATTCTGGAGAATGTTCCATGTGCACTTGAGAAGAATGTATATCCTGTTGCTTTTGGATGTAAAGTTCTATAGATGTCTATTAGGTCCATCTGTTCTAGTGTGTTGTTCAGTGCCTGTGTGTCTTTACTTATTTTCTGCCCGGTGGATCTATCCTTTGGGGTGAGTGGTGTGTTGAAGTCTCCTACAATGAATGCATTGCAGTCTATTTCCCTCTTTAGTTCTGTTAGTATTTGCTTCACATATGCTGGTGCTCCTGTATTGGGTGCATATATATTTAGAATGGTTATATCCTCTTGTTGGACTGAGCCCTTTATCATTATGTAGTGGCCTTCTTTATCTCTTGTTACTTTCTTTGTTTTGAAGTCTATTTTGTCTGATATTAGTACTGCAACCCCTGCTTTCTTCTCACTGTTGTTTGCCTGAAATATGTTTTTCCATCCCTTGACTTTTAGTCTATGCTTATCTTTGGGTTTAAGGTGAGTTTCTTGTAAGCAGCATATAGATGGGTCTTGCTTTTTTATCCATTCTATTACTCTATGTCTTTTGATTGGTGCATTAAGTCCATTTACATTTAGGGTGACTATTGAGAGATAAGTACTTATTGCCATTGCAGGCTTTAGATTCGTGGTTACCAAAGGTTCCAGGTTAGCTTCTTTAGTATCTTACTGCCTAACTTAGCTCGCTTATTGAGCTGTTATATACACTGTCTCGAGAGACTTTTCTTCTCTCCCTTCTTATTCCTCCTCCTCCATTCTTCATATGTTGTGTGTTTTGTTCTGTGCTCTTTTTAGGGGTGCTCCCATCTAGAGCAGTCCCTGTAGGATGCCCTGTAGAGGTGGTTTGTGGGAAGCAAATTCCCTCAGCTTTTGCTTGTCTGGGAATTGTTTGATCCCACCATCATATTTAAATGATAGTCGTGCTGGATACAGTATCCTTGGTTCAAGGCCCTTCTGTTTCATTGCATTGAGTATATCATGCCATTCTCTTCTGGCCTGTAGGGTTTCTCTCGAGAAGTCTGATGTTAGCCTGATTGGTTTTCCTTTATAGGTGACCTTTTTCTCTCTAGCTGCCTGTAAAATTCTTTCCTTGTCCTTGATCCTTGCCATTTTAATTATTATGTGTCTTGGTGTTGTCCTCCTTGGATCCTTTCTGTTGGGGGTTCTGTATAATTCCATGGTCTGTTTGATTATTTCCTCCCCCAGTTTGGGGAAGTTTTCAGCAATTATTTCTTCAAAGACACTTTCTATCCCTTTTCCTCTTTCTTCCTCTTCTGGTATCCCTATAATACGAATGTTTTTCCTTTTGTATTGGTCACATATTTCATTCCTGGAGATCCTTTTATCTCTCTCTATGTCAGCTTCTATACGTTCCTGTTCTCTGGCTTCTATTCCTTCAATGGCCTCTTGCATCTTATCCATTCTGCTTATAAATCCTTCCAGGGATTGTTTCACTTCTGTGATCTCTTTCCTGACATCTGTGATCTCCTTCCGGACTTCATCCCACTGCTCTTGCATTTTTCTCTGCATCTCATCCCACTGCTCTTGCATTTTTCTCTGCATCTCATCCCATTGCTCTTGCATTTTTTTCTGCATCTCTGTCAGCATGTTCATGATTTTTATTTTGAATTCTTTTTCAGGAGGACTAGTTAGGTCTGTCTCCTTCTCAGGTGTTGTCTCTGTGATCTTTGTCTGCCTGTAGTTTTGCCTTTTCATGGTGATAGGGATAGTTTGCAGAGCTGGTACAAGTGACCGCTGGAAGAGCTTCCCTTCGTGTTGGTTTGTGGCCTTTTCCTGGGAGAATAGCGACCTCTAGTGGCTTGTGCGGGGCAGCTGTGCGCAGACAGGGCTTCTGCTTCCTGCCCAGTTGCTTTGGGGTTTATCTCCGCTGTTGCTGTGGGCTTGGCCTGGCTGGGGCTGTTCCTCCAAAATGGTGGAGCCCCGTTGGAGGGGGAGCGGCCAGGAGGCTATTTATCTCCGTAAGGGGCCTCTGTGCTCCCTGCTGCCCAGGGGGTTAGAGTGCCCAGAGATCCCCAGATTCCCTGCCTCTGGTCTAAGTGACCTGTCCTGCCCCTTTAAGACTTCCAAAAAGCACTCTCCAAACCAAAACAACAAGCAACAATGAGAGAGGGAACAGAGAGAATGGGAAAAAAAAAAAAAAAGGAAAAAGCAAGCGATTTTTTTTTTTTTTTTTTTTTTTTTGTCCTCAGGTGCCGGTCCCAGGCACTCGCTCTCTGGTCCTGCTGCCCTGTCTCCCTAGCACCAGGGTCCCTGTCCTTTCAAGGCTTCCAAAAAGCACCCACCCACCGGTCCCGCAGGGAAGGAACGCTCGATATTCTTTGTCCTCAGGCACTGGTCCCAGACACCCGCTCACCAGTCCCGCCACCCTGCCTCCCTAGCACCGGGGTCCCTGTCCCTTCAAGGCTTCCAAAAAGCACTCGCCAAAAAGAGAGAAAAAAAGGGGAAAAACGCGCGATTTCTTCCGTCCTCAGGTGCCGGTCTCAGGCACCCACCCACCAGTCCCACAGGGAAAAACGCGGGATATTCTTTGTCCTCAGGTGCCGGTCCCAGGCACCCGCTCACCAGTCCCGCCGCCCTGCCTCCCTAGCACCGGGGTCCCTGTCCCTTTTAGGCTTCCAAAAAGCACTCGCAGAAAAGAGAAAAAAAAAGGGGAAAAACGCGCGATTTCCTCTGTCCTCAAGTGCCGGTCTCAGGCACCCGCCCACCGGTCCCGCAGGGAAAAACGGGGGATATTCTTTGTCCTCAGCGCCGGTCCCAGCCACCCGCTCACCAGTCCCGCCACCGTGCCTCCCTAGCACTGGGGTCCCCGTCCCTTCAAGGCTTCCAAAAAGCGCTCGCCAAAAAGAGAAAAAAAAAAAAAAAAAAGGGAAAAACGCGCGACCTCCTCCGTCCTCAGGCACCGGTCTCAGGCACCCGCCCCCAGGTTTCGCAGGGAGAAACGCGGGATATTCTTTGTCCTCCGGCGCCGTTCCCAGGCACCTCCTCACCGGTCCCGCCACTCTGCCTCCCCAGCAACGGGGGCCCGTCCCTCTAAGGCTTCCAAAAAGCGCTCGCCAAAAAAAAAAAAAAAAAAACCGCTCCGGTTTCTCTCCACCCGCCGGGAGCCGGGGGGAGGGGCGCTCGGGTCCCGCCGGGCTGGGGCTTGTATCTTACCCCCTTCACAAGGCGCTGGGTTCTTGCAGGTGTGGATGTGGTCTGGATGTTGTCCTGTGTCCTGTGGTCTCTATTTTAGGAAGATTTTTCTTTGTTATATTTTCATAGCTCTATGTGTTTTTGGGAGGAGATTTCCACTGCTCTACTCACGCCGCCATCTTGGCTCCGCCCCCGAATATTTGATTTTTATACTTGATTAATATGTGAATCCCACATTTCTCCCTTAATATTATCATTATTATTATTATTTTTATTTTTAATAAAATGCTGAAGTGGTAGGTAGATGCAAGATAAAGGTAGAAAACAGTTTAGTGCTGTAAGAGGGCAAATGTAGATGATCAGGTGTGTGCCTGTAGACTAAGTATTAATCCAAGCTAGACAAGAGCAACAAAACATCCACGGATGCAGAAGATTTCTCTCAAAACGGGGGGTGAGGTTCTAAGCCTCACCTCTGTTGATCCCCAATTTCTCACCTGATGGCCCCCCTGCGACTGTGCCTGTCTTAGGTTGTTCCTCCCTTGAGGAATCTTACCCGTCTCTGGCTAGCCAGTCATCTTCCGGGGCCATACAGGGAAATGTAAAGTTGGTAAGTGAGAGAGAGGCAATATTGTTTGAAAAGGTTAGCTTTTTACTTCTTTGCAGATTTATGCCCTGTGGCTTTTATGCCCAGTATTTATCTTGAGGTATCTTTACCACTTGGAAGAATTATGATACTCGGTAAATTCGATATGAGGTACGAATTCTATTTAAGAGTTGTAATTAGAAAGGAAGAAGAAAAGCTATAGGAGTAGCAGATGGAAGATAACATGGGAAGATTGATTATTTCTTTGACATATCTTCTTGTAGAGTAACTTAAGCATGTATAGGTTTTAAACTACTAATTAAATTGTGTACACACATTAATATAATAGGAATGCAGTTACATAACCAAAGCAGACCTATAATTACCAGCCATCTCCAGTGAAACCAAGAAAACCAGTTAGGCACCCTAGGCATTTGTGAAAACTTATCAATGATATGATGGATATTGTCTAACTGAATTTGAAATAGTTTGAGAAAAATCAGACAAATTAAAACAACACATTCCTGGGAACTGTTCACATCCCATATGTTCTTTTAACAGTAGATAGTCTGTAGTCGTAAGATTTTGGAGCGCTACAACTTGCACTTCTCCTAATTCTTGGTTGATTTCCAACAGTATAGATCCAGTCAAATTTGTTGTTTTACTGTATGCACAGGCCAGCTTAGATATCTCCTTCTTCATTCCAATGGCAAGTCCAGGAACTGATGGGATGAATGCAGCTACAACTGCAGCATCGCCTGGATCTTTGTTGAGGTTTTTTTGATGATCATCTTCTGGTATGTCTCTTCCAGAGAGTGCTGATGTTGGAAGTTCTTCTTCATATCATATCTTAGTTCATTTTCTGGGTAGCCAAATTAGGCTTTGATCCTCTGTATAAACACAAACAGACCATTTGCCCACACTTTGATATGCCCTCTATACCATTGTGTAGAACTCATTGGAGGTCACCACACAGGAACTGCTTTTTTTCTTTTTTTTAAGAGAAAGGAATATTATCAGAAAAATGTACCTCCATAGCCGATCATCTGACACCCTTTAAGTGATCAAAATTAAGGATATTTAAAGCATGCATTAATCGATTTACAGTTAGTTTTATCCTATCAGGGAGTAATCCCCCTTTTCTTTCTTTCTTTTTTTTTTATCATTCATGTACACTTACATGAAGAATATTATGTTTACTAGGCTCTCCCCTATACCAGGTCCCCCTATAAACCACTTTACAGTCACTGTCCATCAGCATAGCAAAATGTAGAATCACTACTTGTCTTCCCTGTGTTGTACAGCCCTCCCCTTTCTCCCTCCCCCCATGCATGCTAATGTTAATACCCCCCTTCTTCTTCCCCCCCCTTATCCCTCCCTGCCCACCCATCCTCCCCAGTCCCTTTCCCTTTGGTACCTGTTAGTCCATTCTTGAGTTCTGTAATTCCACTGCTGTTTTGTTCCTTCAGTTTTTCCTTTGTTCTTGTACTCCACAGATGAGTGAAATCATTTGGTATTTCTCTTTCTCCACTTGGCTTATTTCACTGAGCATAATACCCTCCAGCTCCATCCATGTTGCTGCAAATGGTAGGATTTGCCCTCTTCTTATGGCTGAGTAGTATTCCATTGTGTATATGTACCACATCTTCTTTATCCATTCATCTACCGATGGACATTTAGGTTGCTTCCAATTCTTGGCTATTGTAAATAGTGCTGCGATAAACATGGGGGTGCATCTGTCTTTCTCAAACTTGATTGCTGCATTCTTAGGGTAAATTCCTAGGAGTGGAATTCCTGGGTCAAATGGTAAGTCTGTTTTGAGCATTTTGAGGAACCTCCATACTGCTTTCCACAATGGTTGAACTAATTTACATTCCCACCAGCAGTGTAGGAGGGTTCCCCTTTCTCCACAGCCTTGCCAACATTTGTTGTTGTTTGTCTTTTGGATGGCAGCCATACTTTCTGGTGTGAGGTGATACCTCATTGTTGTTTTAATTTGCATTTCTCTGACAATTAGCGATGTGGAGCATCTTTTCATGTGTCTGTTGGCCATCTGTATTTCTTTTTTGGAGAATTGTCCGTTCAGTTCCTCTGCCCAATTTTTAATTGGATTATTTGTTTTTTGTTTGTTGAGGCATGTGAGCTCTTTATATATTTTGGACGTCAAGCCTTTATCGGATCTGTCATTTACAAATATATTCTCCCATACTGTAGGGTTCCTTTTTGTTCTATTGATGGTGTCTTTTGCTGTATAGAAGCTTTTCAGCTTAATATAGTCCCACTTGTTCATTTTTGCTGTTGTTTTCCTTGCCTGAGGAGATATGTTCAAGAAGAGGTCACTCATGCTTATGTCTAAAAGGTTTTTGCCTATGTTTTTTTCTAAGAGTTTTATGGTTTCATGACTTACATTCAGGTCTTTGATCCATTTTGAATTTACTTTTGTGTATGGGGTTAGACAATGGTCCAGTTTCATTCTCCTACATGTAGCTGTCCAGTTTTGCCAGCATCATCTGTTGAAGAGACGGTCATTTCGCCATTGTATGTCCATGGCTCCTTTATCAAATATTAATTGACCATGTATGTTTGGGTTAATGTCTGGAGTCTCTAATCTGTCCCACTGGTCTGTGGCTCTGTTCTTGTGCCAGTACCAAATTGTCTTGATTACTATGGCTTTGTAGTAGAGCTTGAAGTTGGGGAGTGAGATCCCCCTCACTTTATTCTTCCTTCTCAGGATTGCTTTGGCTATTCGGGGTCTTTGGTGTTTCCATATGAATTTTTGAATTATTTGTTCCAGTTCATTGAAGAATGTTGCTGGTAAGTTGATAGGGATTGCATCAAATCTGTATATTGCTTTGGGCAGGATGGCCATTTTGACGATATTAATTCTTCCTAGCCATGAGCATGGGATGAGTTTCCATTTGTTAGTGTCCCCTTTAATTTCTCTTAAGAGTGACTTGTAGTTTTCAGGGTATAGGCCTTTCACTTCTTTGGTAAGGTTTATTCCTAAGTATTTTATTCTTTTTGATGCAATTGTGAATGGAATTGTTTTCCTGATTTCTCTTTCTATTGGTTCATTGTTAGTGTATAGGAAAGCTACAGATTTCTGTGTGTTAATTTTGTATCCTGCAACTTTGCTGTATTCTGATATCAGTTCTAGTAGTTTTGGAGTGGAGTCTTTAGGGTTTTTTATGTACAATATCATATCATCTGCAAATAGTGACAGTTTAACTTCTTCTTTACCAATCTGGATTCCTTGTATTTCTTTGTTTTGTCTGATTGCCATGGCTAGGACCTCCAGTACTATGTTAAATAACGGTGGGGAGAGTGGGCATCCCTGTCTTGTTCCCAATCTCAGAGGAAAAGCTTTCAGCTTCTCGCTGTTCAGTATAATACTGGCTGTGGGTTTATCATATATGGCCTTTATTATGTTGAGGTACTTGCCCTCTATTCCCATTTTGCTGAGAGTTTTTATCATGAATGGATGTTGAATTTTGTCAAATGCTTTTTCAGCATCTATGGAGATGATCATGTGGTTTTTGTCTTTCTTTTTGTTGATGTGGTGGATGATGTTGATGGATTTTCGATTGTTGTACCATCCTTGCATCCCTGGGATGAATCCCACTTGGTCATGGTGTATGATCCTTTTGATATACTTTTGAATTTGGTTTGCTAATATTTTATTAAGTATTTTTGCATCTACATTCATCAGGGATATTGGTCTGTAATTTTCTTTTTTGATGGGGTCTTTGTCTGGTTTTGGTATTAGGGTGATGTTGGCTTCATAGAATGAGTTTGGGAGTATTCCCTCCTCTTCTATTTTTTGGAAAACTTTAAGGAGAATGGGTATTATGTCTTCTCTGTGTGTCTGATAAAATTCCGGGGTAAATCCGTCCACCCCAGGGGTTTTGTTCTTGGGTAATTTTTTGATTACCGTTTCCATTTCTTTGCTCGTAACTGGTTTGTTTAACTTTTGTGTTTCTTCCTTGGTCAGTCTTGGAAGGTTGTATTTTTCTAGGAAGTTGTCCATTTCTTATAGGTTTTTTCAGCTTGTTGGCATATAGGTTTTCATAGTAGTCTTTAATAATTCTTTGTATTTCTGTGGAGTCTGTCGTGATTTTTCCGTTCTCATTTCGGATTCTGTTGATTTGTGTTGATTCTCTTTTTCTCTTAATAAGTTTGGCTAGTGGCTTATCTATTTTGTTTATTTTCTCAAAGAACCAGCTCTTGGTTTCATTGATTTTTACTATTGTTTCATTCTTCTCAATTTTGTTTATTTCTTCTCTGATCTTTATTATGTCCCTCCTTCTGCTGACTTTAGGCCTCATTTGTTCTTCTTTTTCCAGTTTCGATAATTGTGATGTTAGACTATTCATTTGGGATTGTTCTTCCTTCTTCAAGTGTGCCTGGTCGCTATATACTTTCCTCTTAAGACTGCTTTTGCTGCGTCCCACAGAAGTTGGGGCTTTGTGTTGTTGTTGTCATTTGTTTCCATATATTCCTTGATCTCTATTTTGATTTGTTCATTGATCCATTGATTATTTAGAAGCATGTTGTTAAGCCTCCATGTGTTTGTGCGCCTTTTTGTTTTCTTTGTAGAATTTATTCCTACTTTTATACCTTTGTGATCTGAAAAATTGGTTGGTAGAATTTCAATATTTTGGATTTTGCTGAGGCTCTTTTTGTGTGCTAGTATGTGGTCTATTCTGGAGAATGTTCCATGTGCACTTGAGAAGAATGTATATCCTGTTGCTTTTGGATGTAGAGTTCTATAAATGTCTATTAGGTCCATCTGCTCTACTGTGTTGTTCAGTGCTTCCGTGTCCTTACTTATTTTCTGCCCAGTGGATCTATCCTTTGGAGTGAGTGATGTGTTGAAGTCTCCTAAAATGAATGCATTGCAGTCTATTTCCCCCTTTAGTTCTGTTAGTATTTGTTTCACATATGCTGGTGCTCCTGTGTTGGGTGCATATATATTTAGAATGGTTATATCCTCTTGTTGGACTGAGCCCTTTATCATTATGTAGTGTCCTTCTTTATCTCTTGTACTTTCTTTGTTTTGAAGTCTATTTTGTCTGATATTAATACTGCAACCCCTGCTTTCTTCTCACTTGTTGTTTGCCTGAAATATGTTTTTCCATCCCTTGACTTTTAGTCTGTGCATGTCTTTGGGTTTGAGGTGAGTTTCTTGTAAGCGGCATATAGATGGGTCTTGCTTTTTTATCCAGTCTATTACTCTGTGTCTTTTGATTGGTGCATTAAGTCCATTTATATTTAGGGTGACTATTGAGAGATATGTACTTATTGCCATTGCAGGCTTTAAATTCGTGGTTACCAAAGGTTCAAGGTTAGCCTATTTAGTATCTTACTGCCTAACTTAGCTCACTTATTGAGCTGTTATATACACTGTCTGGAGATTCTTTTCTTCTCTCCCTTCTTATTCCTTCTCCTCTTTTCTTCATTTGTTGGGTGTTTTGTTCTGTGCTCTTTTTAGGAGTGCTCCCATCTAGAGCAGTCCCTGTAAGATGCCCTGTAGAGGTGGTTTGTGGGAAGCAAATTCCCTCAGCTTTTGCTTGTCTGGGAATTGTTTAATCCCGCCATCATATTTAAATGATAGTCGTGCTGGATACAGTATCCTTGGTTCAAAGCCCTTCTGTTTCATTGTATTAAATATATCATGCCATTCTCTTCTGGCCTGTAGGGTTTCTCTCGAGAAGTCTGATGATAGCCTGATGGGTTTTCCTTTATAGGTGACCTTTTTCTCTCTAGCTGCCTTTAAAACTCTTTCCTTGTCCTTGATCCTTGCCATTTTAATTGTTATGTGTCTTGGTGTTGTCCTCCTTGGATCCTTTCTGTTGGGGGTTCTGTGTATTTCCATGGTCTGTTTGATTATTTCCTCCCCCAGTTTGGGGAAGTTTTCAGCAATTATTTCTTCAAAGACACTTTCTATCCCTTTTCCTCTCTCTTCTTCTTCTGATACCCCTATAATATGGACATTGTTCCTTTTGGATTGGTCACACAGTTCTCTTAGTATTGTTTTGTTCCTGGAGATCCTTTTATCTCTCTCTATGTCAGCTTCTATACATTCCTGTTCTCTGGTTTCTATTCCTTCAATGGCCTCTTGCATCTTATCCATTCTGCTTATAAATATTTCCAGGGTTTGTTTCACTTCTGTAATCTCCTTCCTGACATCTGTGATCTCCCTCCGGACTTCATCCCATTGCTCTTGCATTTTTCTCTGCATCTCATCCCATTGCTCTTGCATTTTTCTCTGCATCTCCATCAGCATGTTCATGATTTTTATTTTGAATTCTTTTTCAGGAAGACTGGTTAGGTCTGTCTCCTTGTCAGGTGTTGACTCTGTGATCTTAGTCTGTCTGTAGTTTTGCCTTTTCATGGTGATAGAGATAGTGTGCAGAGCTGGTATGAGTGATGGCTGGAAGAGCTTTCCTTCTTGTTGGTTTGTGGCCTTCCTCTCCTAGGTGAACAGCGACCTCCAGTGGCTTGTGCTGGGCAGCTGCGTGCAGACAGGGCTTTTTCTTCCTGCCCAGCTGCTATGGAGTTTATCTCCACTGTTGCTGTGGGCGTGAGCTGGCTCGGGCTGCTGCTCCAAAATGGTGAAGCCCCGTTGGAGGGGGAGTGGCCAGGAGGCTATTTATCTCCATAAGGGGCCTCCGTGCTCCCTGCTGCCCAGGGGGTTAGAGTGTCCAGAGATCCCCAAATTCCCTTCCTCTGGACTAAGTGTCCTGCCCTGCCCCTTTAAGACTTCCAAAAAGCACTCGCCAAACCAAAACAACCACCACAAAAAAAATAAATAAATAAATAATTTTTTGAAAAAAAGAAAAAAAAATGCATGATTTTTCTTTGTCCTCAGGCGCCGGCCTCAGGCACCCGCTCACTGGTCTTGCTGCCCTGTTTCCCTAGTATTGGGGTCCCTGTCCCTTTAAGACTTCCAAAAAGTACTGGCCAAAAAAAAAAAAAAAAAAGAAGAAAAAAAAATGGCTGCTCCTTTTTCTTTGTTCTCCTGTGTCGGCCTCAGGCACCCACTCCCCAGTCCTGCTGCCCTGTTTCCCTAGTATCCAGGGCCCCACGCATGCACTGTGTCTGCACTCTGGTCCTGATGGCTGGGGCTGGTTGTTCAGCAGTCCTGGGCCCCCTCTCCTTCCTCGCTCCAGCTCCTCTCCTCCCGCCGGGAGTTGGGGGGAGGGGCGCTCGGGTCCCATAGGGCTGGGACTTGTATTTTACCCCCTTCGTGAGGTGTTGGGTTCTCACAGGTGTGGATGTGGTCTGGATGTTGTCCTGTGTCCTCTGGTCTCTATTTTAGGAAGAGTTGTCTTTGTTATATTTTCATAGATATATGTGGCTTTGGGAGGGGATTTCTGCTGCTCTACTCACGCTGCCATCTTGGCTCCCACTGTCTATTTTTTTATATCTGTATATGCCTAAATGCATACAAATAAAGGAATGGTGGTAGATATGTTAAAATTTTTCTTACATAAATAACGTACCAAAGAAATAAAATAAGACTGGGTTTTTACATAAGATGATTTAGTTAAATTACAGCAAATAAGAGAGACTCCTTTTTGTCACCAAGTTGTTAACTCTCAGTGCTTCTTTGCATACCCTTCATAATTTTTGTTAGAGATTCTCCTAATTAGCCCTAATTTTATTCTCACTTAAAATGCTATCACAGTCTTAAATTCACTCTTAGAGACAACCCCAGAAATTAAATCAGCTCAGATGACAAATATTTACCCACACCTCAGCAAGTTGGCCAAAAAAAGAATTTATACGAACAGTATAAATAAATGTTTGGGGGATGTCTACCCAGTATGAATGCTTTAGAAACAAAGAGTCTTCTAACTTTGTCAAAAGCCTAAAAATGTTGAGTGACAAAGACAGGTTAGATGCTTTGTGACTGCCCAGGAAAACAGCTTTAATAAAACAAAAACACAAAGACTCAGCCCCTTGTGGTAGTGCTTGGGCTGACCACTAAGCTAACAAAACATTAACCTCGAGAAACTCTCCTGTAATCTCACTGGTAAGAGAAGTTGGAGAAATTCGGAGAGGCTGTTATTAACTGTCGGAACAAGCCCCTGACTGATTAGGAAAAAAAAAACCGGTGGAAGTTACAAAATGTATTTTGGGGTAGCCTGGTAATATCACCAAAAAATATTCACAGTGGAGTCTTAACAAAATTAATGATATTACCCATAATTGCAGAGATAAACTGGCAGTGACCCTAAACAAACACTCATAGAGTAATAATGGTAGAGATACTGCCAAGGATGTCTCTATGTCTTCCCTGCAAACAAAATGATCCTAACAAAATGTAAAGGTGCATGGGGCAGGAACCAGAGCCACAGAGGCCTTCAGACACATCCGAGGCTTTATACATACACCTCCTTCCAGGAATTATAAATATGTTCTGGGTATTGTCTATTTTCACTGTGGAGTGCAAATATCCTTGCTAGAGAGTGAAAGACTTAAGGCAAAAACAAAGTGCTTTATTTTGTTTTCCAACCTGGAAGGTCCCTACCTATTAAGAGATAGACTCATTTTTCTAGTACTGTTACTAAGAAACACTATAAAGTTTTGCCTTTTATCCAGACACTTCATTGTCTTTATCTTCTGTTAATCCTCTGGAAAAATAGAATTTTCAAACTAATATTACCAAAACTCTCAGAAACCTTTGAAGTCCTATGACTTGGAAGTTACCATCAGCATAGCGTTTATAAGATCAACCACATCATTATCTCTTTATGAATCAATAACATGCCACCTCATGCATTTTGAAATTTTACCCTAATCTTTCTACATGATTAACACGTTTTATTTCCAATGTTATGTAAACAAATAGGGATTACTTATCCAATACACTGGTCTCTACATGATCTAGTTTATACAAAAGGCACAAAAAGACAGGAAATGTATCCCTGTTACACTAAACAATACATACATATCTCCCTACACAATCTGTGCTTCTGTAGGACACTTCTTACTGGATATCAGGCTTGTATCTGTCTAGCACTCACTCACCCACTCTGCACTTACTCATTATCAGATGTTCCCAGATACTTGGAAATACCAAATCTTCAGTAAGCCATTCTTTAAAAGAATACCCAATAATACAAAATAAAATTATCATGAGTTACTCAAAAAACTTCCAAAAAAGATCATTAATTTGCTCTTCATGCATACTCTGCAAACTATAATTCTTACCATGGGAACAAAGCAACTACAGATGATAGTTCAAAATGAATCCGTAAGCTTAGCTGAAGTAATAAATGCCCAACACCATGAGTTCATTCTTTGGAGTTGTCAAGAAGAACAATCACATAGCCCTTGTTTTCTTCTTAGCTAGCAGAGGCAGGTAATGCTATATAGCAAATACTCCTTTCTCACACCTACATAAATGCTGTAGGAAAAATAGAACAGTCTATGACTAAAAGAAAAAAGAAAATAGAATATAGTCGGTTACTCTCTAAAGCAGACCAAGCAGAATTTTGGGACATGTTTCTATTACCCAGGGTTAAAATCTAGGCCTTGGCTTAGAGACCTGATACAAGGACTAATAAGGACTAAGGTTTCTAAATGATTGCCTGTAAAACAGCCAATATATCCTATCTAGAGTTTTGATGCTGCTGTATAGCATTTATGTCATATGGTTCAACACCTCACTCTGCAATGTAGGAGTAGGGAGGGGAGGGGAATTAACCCTGGTGTAACCACAAGCTGCATTCAATAGATACTCTCCAGAGGCTTTCAAACAGCACCCAACCTAGAGCAAATCACTGATTGCATAGACCTGCCCCCCAAATCGCCCAACCAAAGTTCAAATCCTATTATTGATTTTTCCAAACACCTTCTTACAGAGTCATGGGTCCAGCTTGTAGTACCAGGTGTGCTTCTGGTGGTCTGGATTCCAGTCCTGACTCTGCCATTTACTGATGATGGGCCCTGGGCATGCTCACTCCTGCTCTCAGCCTCATTTTCTCCATATGTAAAACAGGAGCATCCTATCTCAGAGGAGGATGGTGTAAAAAATGAGATGAGGCCAAATAAATGGAAATCCAATTCAAGATGGTGATGGGAGGACCCTGAGCACACCTCCTCCTGAGAACATCTCAAATCTACATATGAAACAATTGCCTCTGAAAGAACCCCTAAAGCTAGCTTAGTGACACCTACACATCAGGCAAATGATGGGGTGGGGGATGAAATGAGTGAAAGGGGTCAAAATAAGTCATGGGATGTAATGTACAGCAGAGTGACTACAATTAACAATACTGTATCATATATTTGAAAGTTGCTAAGAGTATATCTTAAAAGTTCTCATCACAAGAGGAAAGCACTTGTAGCTGTGATGATGGATGTTAAAGCAGACCTACTGTGGCGATCATTTTGCAAAATATACAGATATCAAATCGTTACATTACATTAACCTGAAACTAATGTTTTGTCAATTATGTCTCAATAAAATTTTTTAAAATAACTACATGGTAGCACTTCCTGTTCATATTAGTCACTGTGGTAAACTATTCCAAGGGCATTTCAAGTGTCAAGACTTTGTAATGCAAACTTCACTTACCCAGGAGATTAAACCAACATTGGCAGGAGGAATGGCCCACAGACCCAGGCACCTTGAGCGAATTTGTCACCAACCCCTCCCCTCACCACACAGCAGGCGCCAGGCTGCCCTTGGCCTCAGTCCCCTTGTCTATCAGCACACCCCGTGGCAGGGTCGTTCCTTAGAGGAGTAGGTCTGACTAAGGTGTCTGTGGTACCCTGCCGTCTCCTCCTGGCCCACACCCCCTTTCTGCGGGAGAGGAGGCTGCATCAAATCTCTTAGGTCCCCAAACCGCCACACCCTTTCCTGTTAGCCAGTGTCGGGTTGCACATTTTATTGCATCCAGCATCCCTCTGTACCTTAATTCTTTTGCCCTACCTCACCCTCCCACTTCTGATCGTGTGCTCACAGGCATGGCTCTGCCGGAAACATCTGCAGACCTGAACCCTAACAGTGCATCGCCCACCCAGAACCCCTGGGCGGCCATGACCTGCTGCTGAGAAAAACCCACTGCGGTCATCCCCCTGTCCCTGCCCGCCACCTCCACGCCTTCTCCCTCCTCTCCGGGCAGGGTACTGAGCAGGCGGCTCTTCTAGCCCCACCCCTTTTTTTAATAAGAAATGTGCAATCGCTCTAACCGATACCTCCTCCGCGAGCGCGCGGTCATCTAAACCATCAGCCGCACCCGCGGGCCGGGACAAGCCAGCCTAGCCAGAGCAAATGAGATGAGAACCCGGGTGTTCTCGTGGTCTCCTGGGGTGGGTTGGAGGAATCTTGTGTTTTGTTTTGTTTTTTCAGGGTAAATTTTATATGAAGCAATTTATAGAAAATAAAAATTGGCCTTACAGTGCTAGGAAGGTATACATTTATAAAATTGGAATTCATGATTTCTTTTAGAAGTGGCCCGAGCCTTGGCGAGTGCATACCGGCCAGGCTTTCCGTTGGGAACTCCCTCCTGGGGAAATCTCGCTGCAGGAATGTCCAGCCCTGACAGGGTAGGGGAGACCGCGCAAGCACCCGCAGCCGTCCGCGGCCAGGCGCCCCCCAGCGCCCCAAGGGCTCAGGGCAGGACAGTCATCGATGAGAGCAAGCCCAGCGTTTCCGCCTCGCAGACACCACAGCCCCGCAGTGCACTGGGCCAGCCCACGGCCAGGGAGGGAAAACACAACCGACCACCTGGTCTTCGTGGTTTGAGTCCTCGTTCCTCCTCACCGGCGGAAAATCAAAACAGGAAGAAATTAGGAAGGAAGAAGAAAAGGGTCATGGCTTTTTAAAAATTAAGCCTCTTTTTGATCAAATAAAACCCACTTTAACTTTGTCAGTAAGTAGAGTTTTTTGTCCCTCTTACAAATACCATAGCCACACATCGATTATAAGGAACTAGCCCCGCCCCCACCATCAACTTCATGAGCAAATAGTCCTCACGTAGCCATGGCCCGGTACTAATGGACTAGCAAACGGTAGGACCCAGGACCCAGAGTAGGTCACTTCACACCGCGTGGAAGTGGAGAGTTGAGAAGACACATACCTACTGCTGCATCGCTCTCTCCTTGTGGATCAGTAACAGGCCACCCATTAATTTGGAAATTTCTCCCTCAGTGTTTGCCATGCCTGAGTTTTGAGATCCATTCCAAAGAAATCGTCGTTTTGTTCCTGACGGTTGTCTGCGTTAGAGTCGGCAAATACGGCCTGTCCAGAGTCTTAAATTCTACGGAGCAGATATTGTCACAGGAGATGGTTCAGGGAAAAAGAAATCTGGATGCAAGTACAGACTATGTTCAATAGACACTCTCCCGACAGCATTCCTTTTTTTTTATTCACATAAAAAAAGTTACCATTTTAACCATCTTAAAGGGTATAATTCAGTCGTTTTTAGTTTGTTCACAATGTAGTGCAACCATCACTGCCCTCTAATTCTCGAACATTTTATCACTACTCCCTGCCCTCCATGCACCCCCAAAAAAACACCTTATTAGCTGTCACTACCCTCTCTCTCTTCCCCCAACATCTGACAACTGTTAGTCTGCTTTCTGTTTGTATGGATTTACATATATTTGAGATTTCATGTAAATGGAATCATACAATATGAGGCCTTTTGTGTCTGGCTTCTTTTACATAGAAAAATGTTAACAAGGTTAATGGATGTTATGACATGAATCTGCTTCATTCCTTGTTTGGCTGAATAATATTCCATTTGTTTCCACTTTTTGGCTTTATGAATAGTGTTGCTGTAAAAGTTTTGGTGTGAACATGTTTCCAATTCTCTTGGGTATTACCTAGAAGTGGAATGTTGGTTCATATGGTAAATATATGTTTAACTATTTAAGGAACCTCCTGTCTTCCAAAGCAGTTGTACCTTCTGACATTCCCTCTAGTAATGTATGTGTTCCAATTTTTCCGAATCTTCTCCAACAATTGTTCTTGTTCGTTTTCCTTTTTCTTTTTCTGAAGTGTAATCTCACTGTGGTTTTGATTTACATTTCCCTAATGATTAATGATATTGAGTGTCTTTTCATGTGCTTATTAGCCATTTGTATGTCTTTAAATGTCTAGTTAAAGGAATGTCTATTCAGATCCTCTGCCCATTTTTTAACTGGGTTGTCTTTATTCTGGAGTTGTAAGAGTGCTTTACATATTTTGCATATTACACCTTATCAAATATATGACTTCCAAATGCTTGTTCCCATTCTATAGGTTGTCTTTTCATTTTCAACATGCTTTCTTGCACAAAGTTTTTAAGTTTGATGAAGGCCAACTTCTCCATTTTTTCTTTTATTGCTTGTGCTCTTGGCATTATATCTAAGAAACCACTGTCTAATCCAAGGTCACAAGGAGTTGTGCATACATTTCTTTTTTAAGAAAAATTTATAATTTTAGCTCTTAAATTTAGGTATTTGTCCATTTTGAGTTAATTTCTGTATGTAGTATAAGGTAGGGGTCCAACTTCATTCTTTCACATGTGGATACCCAGGTGTTTCAGCATCATTCATTCCCCATGAGTAGTTTTGGCACCAGTATAAAAAAAATTGAAAACAGATGTGTGGAATTATTTCTGGATCCTCAATTCTACTCTATCAATCTACACGTCTAACCTCATGCTACTCTCACATTATTTTAATAACAGTCACTTTGTAGTAAATTTTGAAATCAGGAAATGTGAGTCCTCCATGTTAGTACTTTTTCAAAATTGTTTTGTCTGTTTGGGGTCCCATGTATTCCATATGAATTTTAGGATCAGCTTGTCTATTTCCAAACACACACATAAACACATGAAAGGCAAATGGAATTTTGATAAGGATTGAATCTATAGATCTGTGAACTTAGTTTTGACTTTCTGAAAAATCAAGATGGAGTCAGTCAAAATGTATCAGTCAAAATGGAGTCAGGCAGACAAGTCCAAACATGTCCTCACTCCAATGTGAAGGCAAACGTGAACTTTAAACTCTGCTAAACCACAATACCTCAAAGACCAATATGACCAAATTCTACTGACTGCGACCTCATAGTTTTTCAAAATACCAGCTGCAAACTGTAACCTCGTTGTTCTAAGATTTCCCCCTATAAATCCTTACTTATTAAGCATCCTCACCTCTTGCCATCACCAATCATAATTTCTTACAATTTATATGATTTTCCTTAACCTTGTGGTTTTTTCCTTTGTAAGCTTCCTCAATTTCGTAGTTTGGTGGAACACAATTCAAGTGCATCTTGAAACTGTATTTCATGGGCTGCAGTCCTAACAAACCCCAAATAAAACTTCATCTGTTTAACTTGACCAGGATCTCTGCTTCATTTATTGGTTGACAGATCAATATGGGACTGTTGGCATCATAACAATATTAGGTCTTTCAATCCATGGACATGGGATGTCTTTCCATGCAGTTATGTCTTCTTTAATATATTTCATCAATGTTTTATAGTGTTCAATGTACAAGTCTTGTACTTCCTTGGTTAAATTTATTCCTAGTAGTTTTTTCTTTTTGAAGCTATTGTAAATGAAATTGTTTTAATTTCCTTTTCATATTGTTCATTTTGAGAATGATAACAAATCTTTGTGTGTTTATTTGTATTCTGCAAGTTTTACTGAACTCATTTATTAGCTCTCATAGGTGTGTCTGTGTGTGTGTGTGTTTGTTCTTTCGAGTCCAGGTATGCTTGTTGCTACCAGAGTGCCATTGCTTCTGGGCCCTCTCAGCTGACAAAGGAAATACCTATAAATATTTCATATGTAACCATGTATATCCAGTTAGCTAAACCTGAATTCCTACTAAGGTCTCTAATTCATTACCATATGGGTCATTTCAGCTTCCCCCTTTCGCTTAATTCTCACTTAACTCCCATGTAAACTTCTATTCCAAAAATGAGGAAGCCAGCTCCCACCATCTGTCAGTCATTTACTTAATTATTCAATCCCAGTACACCGAACCAGAAGTGCTGACCTGTACTCATGTGGGGAACAACCTTATCCACGAGAACACAGGACTCAGGTGCAGTGTCTTCAGCCTTTGGTCTTAGAGACTATACTCATTTCCAAAGTTAGGTCAATAACTTTTCCCCTACCCACTTCTGTGAGAATGTTTTACACATTTGTAATACAGCCAGATTGTTTGTTTTGTCACAGTCTGCATTCCATCCTGGGAACCTCCTAAATGATTTTTTTACTTTTGTTTATAGTAAACTTCATTCTTTGTGCTGTAAAGTTCTATAGGTTTTGACAAATGCACAGTGTCATGTATCCACAATCATACAGAATAGTTTTTTTTCACATTATTACATTATCATACAGAATAGTTTCATCATCCTAAATAGATGTGCTTCATCTATTCAATCCTCCTACCTTCCCCCAAAACCACTGCAAACCACTGATCTTTTCATCATCATTATAGTCGTGCCTTTTCCAGAATGTCACATAATTCAAATCATACAGTAGACAGCTTTTTTTCACTGGTTTCTTTCAGTTAGCAATATGCATTTAAGATTAATCCATATTTACTATGTGACTCAGAAACCTCACTCCTACTACTTTAAGCAAGAAAAGTTAAAACCTATGCCCACCAAAGACATATATACAGATGTTTGTGGAAGCTTTATTTATAACAATAAAGTAATAGAAATAATTCAAATGCTTATCAATTGGTGAGTGTATAGCCAATTTGTGGTGTGTTAATATAATGGAACACAACTTAGTAAACAAAATAAAGCATCAATACAAATAACAAAATGGATGAACCTCAAAAGCACTTTGCTAGTGAAAGAAGGCGCAAAACTTACATACTCTGAGACTACATCTATATGACATTTTGAAAAGGCAGAAAGCAGATCAGAAACCAGATCACTGATTGCTAAGGACTGGGGTGAGGGGAGATAATTGACTACAAATAGACACAAGGAAACTTTTTGCAATGATGGAAATGTTTTATGTCTTAGTTATAGTTTTGGTTATAGGACTGTATGCATTTGTTAAAATTCATCCCAATACACCCTTAAAGGGCAAAACTTTATTATCTATAAACATCTCAATAAACCTGATCCCAAAAATTTTCAAAAAGAAAAAAAGGTTCATCCATATCTTTTCATGGCCTGATAACTCATTTCTTTTCATTACTGAATAATATTCCATTGTGTGGATGTAACACAATTTGTTTATCCATTTGCCTGTTGAAGGACATCTTTGTTTCTTCCAGTTTGGGATGGTTATGAATAAAGCTGCTATAAACATTCATGTACAAATCTTGGAAGATACACATTTTCAAATTGGCTGGATAAATACCTACAAGCACAGTTGCTGAGTTGCATGGTGAGAACCAAATTGTCTTCCGAAGCAGCTGTTCCATTTTGCATTCCCACCAGCACTGAATGAGAGATCCTTTTGTCCACATCCTCACCAGCATTTGGTGTTTCTGGTGTTTTAGATTTGACCATTCTAATAAGTGCATAGTAGTACCTCATTGTTGTTTTAATTTGTACTTCCTTGATGCTATGTGATGTGGAGCATCTTTTCATATGCTTATTTGCCACCTGTATTTCATTGGTGAGATAACTGTTAAGGTCTTTATCTTATTTTCTAAATCCAGTTATTTGTTTTGTTATTATGGACTTTTAAGAGTTGTTTGTATATTTTGGATAACAGCCCTTTAGCAGGTGTGTCTCTCACAAATATTTTCTACTAGCCTCTGGCTTATCTTCTCATTCTCTTGACAATGTTTTTTGCAGGGCAGAAGTTTTTAATTTTAGTGAAGTCCAGTTTATCGATTGTTTCTTTCATGGGTTGTGCCTTTGTTGTTATATTTAGAAAATCATCCCATACACAGTCATCTAGGTTTTATCCTATGTTATCTTCTAGGAGTTTTATAGTCCTGCATGTTGTAGTAGGTGAGAATATGTGATCCATATTGAGTTGTTTTTTTGTTGTGGTTTTTTTGGTATCATTAATCTACAATTACTTGAACAACCATGTTGAGTTAATTTTTATTAACAGTGTAAGGTCTGTCTTACGATTCATTTTTTTTTTTTGGCATGTGGATACCCATTTGTTTCAGCACCATTTGCTGGACTGTCCGTACTCCTATATATTGCCTTTGCCCCATTGTCAAAGATCAGTTGACTATATTTATATGGGTCTATTTCTAGGCTATTTTGTTCTATTGATCTATTTGTCTATAAGTTCTGCTCTGTTCCTAGTTTACCAAGAGTTTTTATCATGAATGGGTATTAAGCTGTAGGTTTTTCTATGGATGTTCTTTACAAGGTTGAGGAAATTCCCTCTATTGCTGAATTTTTATTCATAGAAGGGGTTGGATTTTTGTCAAATGTTTTTTCTGCATCAATTTATCTGATTATATGATTTTCATCCTTTAGCCTATTATGGTGGATTATGTTAACTAATTTACAATAACTAACTAGCCTTGTATACCTGGAATAAATCCCATACAGTTGTGTGTAACTCATTGTTGGATTCAATTTGCATCTATGCTTATGAGAGATATTGCTCCACAGTTTTCTTTTCTTATAATGTCTTTATCGGGTTTTGGTATTAGGGTCTTAGAGAATGAGTTTGAATGTTTCCTCTGCATCTATTTTCTAGAAGAGGTTGTAGAGAATTAGTATCATTCTTCCTTAAATGTTTGGTTCACCAGTGTTTTGTTCATCTAGGTCTGTTCTGGTCCTTTCTTCATCTTTTTTATGGAAGGTTATTAAATATTGCTTCAATTTCTTAAACTCTAAAGGCCTATTCAGATTATCTGTTTCCACTGTGTGAGTTTTTGTTTGTGTACTTCAAGGAATTAATTATTAAATTTGCGAGCGTAGAGTTATTGATAATGTTCCTTTGCTATGTTTTTATTCAATAATGAAGTCCCCTCTTTCATTTCTGATATTAGAAATTCCTAGAAGTGGAATTACTGGGTCATAATGGTAGTTCTATTTTTAGTTTATTGAAACCTCCATACTGCTTTCCATAGTGGCTGCACCAATTTACATGCCCATCAATAGCAACAGACTCATAGACACTGAGAGTTGACTGGTGGTTACCATGGGGGAGGCCTTTGGCAGGGGGGTAAAATAGGTGAAGGGGATAAAGAGACACAAAAATCTCAATCATAATATAAATTAGTCACAGGGATGAAAGTACAGCATAGAGAATATAGTCAATAGTTCTGTAACATCTTTCTGTGTTGACAGTAACTACACTAGTTGGAGTGAGCATTTAATAATGTAGATAACTGTTGAATCACTATGTTGTATACTTGAACCCAGTATTGTATATCAAATATACCTCAATAAAAACTACTTTTTAAAAAACAAAAATAAAAATATGTAAACCCACAATAAAATAAAAGTATTGATCCTTATATTCATGTTTCCCAGATCAAAAACTATAAAGTCGACCCTTGAGCAACACAGGGATCAGGGGCACCAACCTCCCCGAAGCTGTCAAAAATTCATGTATAACTTTTGACTCCCCAAAAACTTTAGTAATAGCCTACTGCTGACCTTTCCAATAACATAAGCAGTCAATTAACATATTTTGGATGTTAAATTTATTATATACTGTATTATTATTCTTACAATAAAGTAAGCTGGAGAAAAGAAACTTTTTTCAAATTGTATAAATATCCAACAATTTTCCAATATATTGGAAAAAATCCATATATAAATGGACCTGCACAGTTCAGATCCATGTTGTTCAAGGTCCAATTGTACATCACTTTCTCCTGGCTAATGGACATCCATTCCTTCCAGAAATCTTAAACTGAGGATTTTTAGGAATCTTCTAGAAGTCACTAACTTCTGATTTTTCAATACCCTTTACTGTGCTTCTACTTTACTACTCCTCTTTTTTTTTTAATATGTTTTTCTGCATCATGCTGTAAATTGTATTTCATAGTGTGAGTCATAGTAAAAACAAATGTGCATGCCACTGACCTAATCTGACCCCATAGCTTGCCCCTCTCCAACTACCAAAGTACTTCCATTTTGGTCCAGCAGCAGCAAAATGCCCTTAACCTCCTCTGAATGTTCCATTTACCTCCTTGCTCAAACTGAAACCTAAAAACACAAGTCTCATGAACACACCTGTGGCAAGGATAGACATCATCAGATGTGTTCCAAGCAAGAAAGATTCTGCCTTGTCTTGATCCTCACTGGATTTATACAGAGTAACTGTATTCATTTTTTTTAAGTTGTGTTTTTTCTAAGTTTACTTGAAAAATACATATAACACAAAATGTGCCATTTTAACCATGTTTGGGCATACAATTCAGTGCCCTTAATTGCATTTACAATGTTGTGCAACTATCACCATTATCTATTTTGAAAAGTTTTTCATTACCCCAAACAGAAACTCTGTGCACATTAACCAAAAATTGCTCATTCCCCACTCCCCTTAGCCCCTGGTAACCTCTAATCTACTTTCTAGCTCTATGAATTTACCCATTCTAGATATTTCATATAAATGGAGTCATACAATATTTTTTCTATTTTGTCTGGCTTATTTCACTTAGCATAATATTTTCAAGGTTCATCCATGTTGTAGCATGTATCAGGGCTACATTGTTTTTATGGTTGAGAAATACTCCATTATATGTGTATACCACATATTGTTTATCCATTCATCTGTTGATAAACATTTTGGTTGTTTCACCTTTTGGCTATTGTGAATACTGCAATGAACATTGGTATACAAATATCTGTTTGAATTCCTGCTTTCAATTATTTTGGATATATATCCAGAAGTAGAATTGCTGGGTCATATGATAATTCTCTGTTCAACTTTGTAAGTACCCACCAAATTGTTTTGGTACAGTACTGCACCGTTTTACATTCCCACCAGCATTATGTGAGGGTTCCAACTTTCCCACATCTTCACCAACTGTTGTTATTTTCTGTTTTGTTTTATTTTTTTTTATTTTAGCCATCTCAGTGGGTATGAAGTAATATCTCATTGTGGTTTTGATCTGCATTTCCCTACAGACTATGTTGAGGATCTTTTCATGTGCTTGCTGGCCATTTTTATATCTTTTCTGGAGAAATGTCTATTCAAGTCCTATGCCCAGTTTTTAACTGGGTTGATGGTCTTTTTGTTGTCAACTTGTAGGTGTTCTTTATATATTCTGCTCAATGTGAAATCTTTGTCAGATATATGGTTTACAAATAATTGTTCCCATTCTGTGAGTTGTCTTTTCACTTTCATGACAATGTCTTTTGATGCATAAAAGTTTTTAATTCTGATGAAGGCCAATTTATCTACTTTTCTTTTGTTGCTCATGGTTTTAGTGTTATATCTAAGACTTCATTACCAAATCTAAGGTCATGAAAACTTACCTCTATGTTTTCTAAGAATCGTTTGGTTTTAGCTCTTATATTTAGCTCTCTGACCCATTTTCAGTTAATTTTTGCATATGGTATGAGGCAAGGGTCTGACTTCATTCTCTTGCATGTGGATACCTGGTTCTCCCAGCACTACTTATTGTAGAGTATTCCTTCCCCAGGAAATGGACTGAGCACCCTTGTCAAAAATCAATTGACCAGATACTAGAAAAAAGATGGCGGCGTGAGAGGAGAAACAGGCTTCCTCCTAAAACTGGATACAATTAGAAAATTTAATTGGCGCAACTAATCCTGAGAGAGCACAGGAAAGAGTACGGCGTCAGACTGCACACACCTGGAGAAAAGAGCAGACCTTACCAAACAGGGTAACGTACCAGAGCTGTGGCTCTGCGGGACCCGAGCCCCTCCCCCACCCCAGCTCACCGCAGGAGGAAGAGAAACAGAGCAGAGAGGGAGTGGAAGACTTGGGACTGCTGAATACCTAGCTCCAGAGATCTGTGCTGGGAGCACAAACCTACATTTCATGGTGCTTTCATGAGACTCGCATGACTACCGGGTTGGAAAGTCAATACAGGCAGAGTTCCTGGGGAGACTGGGATTCCGGCTGCTTGTGGAAAGCAGGAATCCATATCTGGCTGCTCTGGGACAAAAACATACCTGTGTGACTGGCTCAGGCAGTGGAGACAGGCACAGCAGCCAGGAGGCAGGGAACAGCTCTTTCCTCCCCCAAGGCACCAGTACCGCTCCCCTGCAACCACCGACATTGCTTCAGGGCCTGAGCAGCTCCAGAGATTACAGTTTCTGGACACTAGAGGACGCCATATACAAACATGAAACACAGAATGAACCTTGTCCACAGTAAAATTGTTACTACAACTCCCGAGAAAGATTTAAATGATATGGACCTCGTGACTCTTTCTGAAGGGGAGCTCAAAATAAAAATCATCAACATCCTAATGGAGGTACGGAAAGACATCCAAGCACTCAGGAATGAATTCAGGTCGGAGATCCAATTGTTGAAGAGCACGATGGAGGGTATTAAAAGCAGGTTGGATACAGTGGAGGAGACAATAAATGAAATAGAAACTAGAGAAGAGGAATACAAAGAAGCTGAGGCACAGAGAGAAAAAAGGATCACTAAGAATGAAAGAATATTGAGAGAACTGTGTGACCAATCCAAGCGGAACAATAATCGCATCATAGGGATACCAGAAGAAGAAGAGAGAGAGAAAGGGATAGAAAGTGTCTTTGAGGAGGTAGTTGCTGAAAACTTCCCCAATCTGGGGAAGGACATAGTCTCTCAGGCCATGGAGATGCACAGATCTCCCAACACAAGGGACCCAAGGAAGACAACACCAAGACACATAGTAATTAAAATGGGAAAGATCAAGGATAAGGACAGACTGTTAAAAGCAGCCAGAGGCAGAAATAAGATCACATACAAAGGAAAGCCCATCAGGCTAACATCAGACTTCTCAGCAGAAACCTTACAGGCCAGAAGGGAGTGGCATGATATATTTAATGCCATGAAGCAGAAGGGCCTGGAACCAAGTTGACTTTATCTGGCAAGATTATCATTTAAATTTGAAGGAGGGATTAAACAATTTCCAGATAAGCAAAAGCTGAGAGACTTTACCTCCCACAAACCATCTCTGCAGTCTATTTTAGAGGGACTGCTATAGATGGAAGTGTTCCTAGGGTTGGATAGCTGTCACCAGAGGTAGTAAAATCACAGTAGGGAGGGTGGAGCAGCTGATTGTGGGGCAAATGCAAAATTAAATTGACTATCCCCAAAGTCAATCAAGGAATAGACAAAAAGCACATAATTTGATACCTAATATATAAAGAATGAAGAAGGAAGAAAAAGGAGAAGAAATAGAAAAGAACCTTTAGATTGTGTTTATAACAGCATACTAAGTGAGTTAAGTTAGACTCTTAGAGAGAGTAAGGAAAGTAACCTGGAACCTTTGGAAACCATAAATCTAAAGCCTGAAATGGCAATAAGTACATACCTATCAATAATCACCCTAAATGTAAATGGACTGAATGCACCAATCAAAAGACATAGAGTCACTGAATGGATAAAAAAACAAGACCCATCTATATGCTGCTTACAAGAGACTCACCTCAAACCCAAAGACATGCACAGACTAAAAATTAAGGGATGGAAAAAGATATTTCATGCAAACAATAGGGAGAAAAAAGCAGGAGTTGCAGTACTAGTATCAGACAAAATAGACTTCAAAACAAAGAAAGTAACAAGAGATAAAGAAGGACATTACATAATGATAAAGGGCTCAGTCCAACAAGAGGATATAACCATTCTAAATATATATGCACCCAACACAGGAGCACCAGCATATGTGAAACAAATACTAACAGAACTAAAGGAGGAAATAGACTGCAATGCATTCATTTTAGGAGACTTCAACACACCATTCACTCCAAAGGACAGATCCACCAGACAGAAAATAAGTAAGGACACAGAGGCACTGAACAACACACTAGAAGAGATGGACCTAATAGACATCTATAGAACTCTACACCCAAAAGCAACAGGATACACATTCTTCTCAAGTGCACATGGAACATTCTCCAGAATAGACCACATACTAGGCCACAAAAAGAGCCTCAGTAAATTCAAAAAGATTGAAATCCTACCAACCAACTTTTCAGACCACAAAGGTATAAAACCAGAAATAAATTGTACCAAGAAAGCAAAAAGGCTCACAAACACATGGAGGCTTAACAACATGCTTTTAAATAGTCAATGGATCAACAACCAAATTAAAATGGAGATCCAGCAATATATGGAAATAAATGACAGCAACAACACAAAGCCCCAATTTCTGTGGGACTAAGTGAAAGCAGTCTTAAGAGGAAAGTATATAGCAATTCAGGCATATTTAAAGAAGGAAGAACAAACCCAAATGAATAGTCTAACGTCACAATTATCAAAATTGGAAAAAGAAGAACAAATGAGGCCTAAAGTCACAGAAGGAGGGACATAATAAAGATCAGAGAAGAAATAAAATTGAGAAGAATAAAACAATAGAAAAAATCAATGAAACCAAGAGCTGATTCTTCGAGAAAATAAACAAAATAGATAAGCCTCTAGCCAGACTTACTAAGAGAAAAAGAGAATCAATACACATCAACATAATCAGAAATGAGAAAGGAAACATCACGACGGACCCAACAGAAATACAAAGAATTATTAGAGAATACTATGAAAACCTATATGCTAAGAAGCTGGAAAACCTAGAAGAAATGGACAACTTCCTTGAAAAATACAACCTTCTAAGACTGACCAAGGAAGAAACACAAAATCTAAACAAACCAACTACCAGCAAAGAAATTGAATAGGCAATCAAAAAACTACCCAAGAACAAAACCCCTGGGCCAGATGGATTTACCTTGGAATTTTATCAGACATACAGAGAAGATATAATACCCATTCTTCTTAAAGTTTTCCAAAAAATAGAAGAGGAGGGAATACTCCCAAACTCATTCTATGAAGCCAACATCGCCCTGATACCAAAACCAGGCAAAGACCCCATCAAAAAAGAAAATTACAGACCAATATCCCTGATGAACGTAGATGCAAAAATACTCAATAAAATATTAGCTAACTGAATTCAAAAATATATCAAAAGGATCATACACCACGACCAAGTGGGATTCATCCCAGGGATGCAAGGATGGTACATCATTTGAAAATTCATCAACATCATCCACCACATCAACAAAAAGAAGGACAAAAACCACCTGATCATCTCCATAGATGCTGAAAAAGCATTCGACAAAATTCAACATCCATTCATGATTAAAACTCTCAGCAAAATGGGTATAGAGGGCAAGTACCTCAACATAATAAAGGCCATATATGATAAACCCACAGCCAACATTATACTGAACAGTGAGAGGCTGAAAGCTTTTCTTCTGAGATCAGGAACAAGACAGGGATGCCCACTCTCCCCACTGTTATTTCACATAGTACTGGAAGTCCTAGCCATGGCAATCAGACAAAACAAAGAAATACAAGGAATCCAGATTGGTAAAGAAGAAGTTAAACTGTCACTATTTGCAGATGACATGATATTGTACATAAAAAACCCTAAAGACTCCACTCCAAAACTACTAGAACTGATATCGGAATACCGCAAAGTTGCAGGATACAAAATTAACACACAGAAATCTGTAGCTTTCCTATACAGTAACAATGAACCAATAGAAAGAGAAATCAGGAAAACAATTCCATTCACAATTGCATCAAAAAGAATAAAATACCTAGGAATAAACCTAACCAAAGAAGTGAAAGACCTATGCCCTGAAAACTATAAGACACTCTTAAGAAAAATTAAAGAGGTCACTAACAAATGGAAACTCATCCCATGCTCTTGGCTAGGAAGAATTAATATCGTCAAAATGGCCATCCTGCCCAAAGCAATATACAGATTTGATGCAATCCCTATCAAATTACCAGCAACATTCTTCAATGAATTGGAACAAATAGTTCAAAAATTCATATGGAAACACAAAAGACCCCAAATAGCCAAAGCAATCCTGAGAAGGAAGAATAAAGTGAGGGGGATCTCGCTCCCCAACTTCAAGTTCTACTACAAAGCCATAGTAATCAAGACAATTTGGTACTGGCACAAGAACAGAGCCACAGACCAGTGGGACAGATTAGAGATTCCAGACATTAACCCAAACATATATGGTCAATTAATATTCGATAAAGGAGCCATGGACATACAATAGGGAAATGACAGTCTCTCCAACAGATAGTGCTGGCAAAACTGGACAGCTACATGTAAGAGAATGAAACTGGATCACTGTCTAACCCCATACACAAAAGTAAATTCAAAATGGATCAAAGACCTGAATGTAAGTCATGAAAACACAAAACTCTTAAAAAAAAAACATAGGCAAAAATCTCATGGACATAAACATTAGTGACTTCTTCATGAACATATCTCCCCAGGCAAGAAAAATAAAAGCAAAAAGGAACAAGTGGGACTATATCAAGCTGAAAAGCTTCTGTACAGCAAAGGACACCATCAGTAGAACAAAAAGGAACCCTACAGTATGGGAGAATATATTTGTAAATGACAGATCCGATAAAGGCTTGACATCCAAAATATATAAAGAGCTCATGCACCTCAACAAACAAAAAGCAAAGAATCCAATTAAAAAATGGGCAGAGGAGCTGAACAGACAGTTCTCTAAAGAAGAAATTCAGATTGTCAACAGGCACATGAAAAGATGCTCCACATAGCTAGTCATCAGACAAATGCAAATTAAAACCACAATGAGATATCACCTCACACCACTAAGGATGGCTACCACCCAAAAGACAAACAACAACAAATGTTGGCGAGGTTGTGGAGAAAGAGAAACCCTCCTACACTGCTGGTGGGAATGTAAATTAGTTGAACTATTGTGGAAAGCAATATGGAGGTACCTCAAAATGCTCAAAATAGACTTACCATTTGACCCAGGAATTCCACTCCTAGGAATTTACCCTAAGGATGCAGCACTCCAGTTTGAAAAAGACAGATGCACCCCTATGTTTATCACAGCACTATTTACAATAGCCAAGAAATGGAAGCAACCTAAGTGTCCATCAGTAGATGAATGGATACAGAAGATGTGGTACATATACACAATGGAATATTATTCAGCCATAAGAAGAAAACAAATCCTACCATTTGCAACAACATGGATGGAGCTGGAGGGTATTATGCTCAGTGAAATAAGCCAAGTGGAGAAAGACAAATACCAAATGATTTCACTCATCTGTGGAGTATAAGAACAAAAGAAAAACTGAAGGAACAAAACAGCAGCAGAATCACAGAACCCAAGAATGGACTAACAATTACCAAAGGGAAAGAGGTTGGGGAGAATGGGAAGGTAGGGAGGGATAAGGGAGGGGAAGAAGAAAGGGGGTATTATGATTAGCATGTATAATGTCGGGGATGGGGGAAAGGGGAGGGCTGTGCAACACAGAGAAGACAAGTAGTGATTCTACAACATCTTACTATGCTGATGGACAGTGACTGTAATGGGGTTTGTTGGGGGGACTTGGGGTAGGGGAGAGCCTAGTAAACATAATGTTCTTCATGTAATTGTAGATTAATGATAACAAAAAAATTTAAACAAACAAACAAATAAATAAATTGACCATAGATGTATGAGTTTATTTCTAAATTCTGTTTAATCCCCTTGTGTGACAGAGAACTCACTCCTTCTTAAGTCAACTCCTTCCAGATTGGATAAGCTTACATAGCTTTCCTAAAATGGAACTGAAATCTGCCTTCCCTGGATCCTTCCCTATTATTTTCTGTTCTCTCTGTGGTTCCATGGAGAACCTCTCCTCCCTCTGGCTCCCAAAACTCTGAGGGATTTGGTGGATCAGATGTCACATTCCTCTACTCCCAAACAACCCCAGTCTGCTTTCCCCCATGGAAAGAAGTAATATTTATTAAGCACCTGCTATGTGCCAAGCTCACTCATTTTCTCATTTCACACTCATCAGCACCCACAGAAGTAAGTACAAATATTATCCCTGTTTTACATATGAGAAAACTGAGGCTCCAAGAGGCTAAGTGACCTGACTGAGGTCAGACGCCAGACTCCAGAGCCCACACCTTTCTAATACACCAGATTAAACCTTGCCAGCTTTTCTCACTTCTTCTACCAAGAACAGTTTTGAGTTTGTTTAGCATGTCTGAAGGTTAGAGTTCTCTGTAGCTCACAGAGGAAAAACCTGTCCAGAGAACACATGGCTGGCAATGAGGCAGAGCTGAGATCAGCACCCCAGTTGCCAGATGCAAAGAAGGAGAGCAGTTTAGCCAGATTATAATGCCCCTTGCTAGCTGTCTCTGCTTGTGCAAGGCAGGCTGCTTCTCTGAGCTTATGTTTCCTCATAACTGATATGTTTACAGATGATAAAATTGGACTTTCATTCAAGATGGCAAACCAGGTACACACTTGAACCAACCACCCCACTCCAAACACTTAGAAATGACAAGAAAACACTAACACAAGCAAAAGACCAGGGAAGAGGTACCCAGTGGCAAGGGCTGAAGCCCCCACACCTTCATAGGAGGCTAGGGCACCCTAAATGCATGAGATCAAGAGCACTCGCTTTCATAAAGCCCTGACCAGGTGCACATGCAAGAAATACCCTCAAGTGATGATTGATTCACAACCTCTTCATGCAGTTCCCCAAAACTTCCCAGTTGAAAGAACTCACATCTGAGGAAAGAGAGAATAGGAGCAATCTAAAAAGGGTTTCACAACATATATGTTAAATGAACCAAAGAGATAATGGAAGGAATAACTACCATAAGCAAGAATAGGAGACTATGAAACAAAAACAGGCCAGTATGAAAGAACTCAGAGCTCAGATATAAATGTATAGTTGCTAGAATAAAAACATGAGAGATACAGAAATGAAGACCCAGAGCTGGGAAGGAATTTAACAAGGTCATATCAGATTTTAGTGGCAGACATGGAACTAGAATCAAGGCTGAACTCACTAATTAGGCTCTCCAAGGAGAGTGGATGTTCAGGTTGTCTTTCCCTCTTTCTTCTCTTTTCTCTCCCTGAAGTGTAAAACCGGCTCTGAAATGAATTGCACAGCCCCTTCCTGGATGAGAGACAGGGTTTCTATTCCTTGTGAGGAAAGGATGAGAGTAAGTTTCTTTTCGAAATGGAGAGCTGGCAAGCCCTCTCCTCTGGAACTTGAATCAAATTTAACAGAATCTTAATATCCAAAGAGAGGTTGGTTAAGTGAAGCCCAGAAAAGCAGCCAATAGAATTGCCTCTTACATATTGGTCATTGGATGTTGGTTTTTGTCTTAACTTCTCTGAGCCTCAGTTTCCTCATCTGTGAAATCAGTTTAAGAGTCCCCATCATGGGCAGATATTTTGAGAACTAAGTGGAAATTGTGTGTATAAGACATTCAGCACATGATAAATGTAGGACACATGAAATATTTGGTGAAAGAGGTTACTGGGACCATGGACAGAGGCACAGAGGTCCAGGTCGGGGTCAGGATTTGAAAGAACACTCTAAAAATTCTAGCTCACTCACCATCAGCAGAACAAAAAGGCATCCTACAGTATGGGAGAATATATTCATAAATGATTTATCCAATAAGGGGTTAACATCCAAAATAAATAAAGAACTCACATGTCTCAACACCCAAAATACAAATAGCCCAATTAAAAAATGGGCAGAGAATATGAACAGACACTTCTCCAAAGAAGAAATTCAGATAGCCAACAGGCACATTAAAAGATGCTCCACATCGCTAATCATCAGGGAAATGCAAATTAAAACCACAATGACCTATCACCTCACACCAGTTAAGATGGCCAATATTGAAAAGACAAGGAACAACAAATGCTGGCAAGGATGTGGAGAAAGGGGAACCCTCCTACACTGCTGGTGGTAATATAAATTAGTTCAACCAAGTGGAGAGCAATTTGGAGGTTCCTCAAAACACTAAAAATAGAAATACCATTTGACCCAGGAATTCCACTCCTAGGAATTTACCAAAAGAAAACAAGATCTCTGATTCAAAAAGACATATGCACCCCTATGTTTATTGCAGCACTACTTACAATAGCCAAGAAATGGAAGCAAGCTATGTGTCCATCAGTAGATGAATGGATAAAGAAGATGTGGTACATATACACAATGGAATATTATTCAGCCACAAAAAGAAAATAAATCCTACCATTTCCAACAACATGGTTGGAGCTGGAGGTGAAATAAGCCAGGTGGAGAAAGACAAGTACCAAATGACTTTCTTCATGTGCGGAGTATAACAACGAAGCAAAACTGAAGGAACAAAACAGCAGCAGACTCACAGAACCCAAGAAGGGACTAGCGGTTACCAAAGGAGAGGGGTGGGGGAGGACAGGTGGGGAGGTAGGGAGAAGGGGATTGAGGGGCATTATAATTAGCACTAACAATGTAGGTAGGTTCTGCGGCAGTACAGCACAGAGAAGACAAGTCATGACTACGGCATCTCACTACACTGATGAACAGTGACTGCAATGTGGGGGGAGGACCTGGTAATATGGGTGGATGTCGAAAAACCACACTGTTGTTCATGTGAAACCTTCATAAGATTGTATATCAATGATACTTTAATAAAAAAATTAATTTAGGTTTGAAAAACAAAGAATTCTAGCTCACCCACCATCCTGGACTGCCTTGGTGGGTAATGAGCTCAGGCAAGCCTTCCCTCCAGGCATTCGTCCAGTGCCCTCTGCCCCAAGCTGCGCACGTGCCTTGTGCCCCTCTTCTCTCTCAGAAGGCTGCCTGGGGGGATCTGGGGTAGGGGAGATCACAGGGGCTGTTTCCACAGCTTTGGGCAGCCCAGCCCACTCCTCAGAAGGCCTCAGGGCCCTGGCTCTCGCTCTGCTGGCACATGAAAGCCTCAGAATGGGTCCCACCTGGGCTCAGCCAACATTCTATGACAGCAGGTACCACGCTGGGGCCATGTGTGCAGCGTGAACTAGTACGTGCCCAGCCCTGTGGTTCCCATCGTCCTTAGAGTAAAAACCCAAACCCTGAGCCCTGGGCTGCACCTCTCCCACCTGTCCCCACCACTCTGTTCTGCCTCACTCCCCTCCCTCCTCACTGGATCTCAACACCCTGGGCACATTCCTGCCCCAGGGCCTTTGCATGAGCTTTCCCTCTGCCTGGAACACTCTCCCCCAGCTATCATCAAGGATAGTCCCTCTCCTGGTGCCCACAACCCAGTCTCTCTCCCTGAGGAGAGTCCCTGCACTCACCCAGGGTCTACAGCCAGCACCCAAGTCAATGGCCCTGGAGCCGCACACCAGCCAGGGCCTCCCTGGTCTCCCCCGTCTTCCTGGCACTGTCTTCCTGGGCCTCAAGCACCACCCAGCCTACCGGTCACACCCCATGCTCTCCTCCCCACCAAGGGGTGATGAAGGACTGATGGTAACGGAGCATTTCTGGGGGTGTGTGCAGCCTAGGACCCTTTCAGTTAGCTTTGAGCAGCCGTGGCTGGAGGACAGGCAGTGGGGTGACAGCCGCAGAAACAGCAAGGAGACAGAAAGGAGGTCAGAGCCGGTGATGAGAAAGGGCGAGGAGAGAGGGAAGAGGTGGCCGCAGGAGCAGGATGACCTTGGGGCCAGGTGACCCCGGTGGGCAGGGGAGGCCTTTCTCTCTTTACATCTCAGAACACTCCTTTGCTCAAACACCCTCTGTGACTCCCCATTGCCTTCCAGATTTTCTAACTCCTTGTCCTGCATTCCACCTTCTCTTTCTAGTCAATCCATCCAAAGAAACTGAGGCACACCAGGAATAAGTAATTTTCCTCCAGGGGAAATTAGGGCTAAATCTTTAAGTGAAGTATGAGCTTTTCTTGTGGACATGAGTAAAATGGGGATAAAAATAATTCCAGGCAAAACACCCAATTGGAGAAGGATAGTCTCTGCAACAAATGGTGCTGGGAAAACTGGAGAAACACGGAGAACAATAAAACTGGACCCCCTACCTTATACCACTCACAAAAATTAAATGTAAGACCTGATACCCTAAAACTTCTAGAAGAAAAAAACATAGGTCAACTCAAGATTGGTCTCAGCAAGATTTTTTTTACAGAATGCCAAAAGCACAAACAACAAAAGCAAAAATTGACAAATGGGACATCAAACCCAGAAGCTTCTGCACATCACAAGAAACAGTCAACAAAATGAAACGGCAGCTGATACAATAGGAGAAAATGTTTGCAAACTATATGTTGGATAAGGGATTAATATTCCAAATATGGAAAATACACAATGTAGTAACAAAAATAACCAATCTGATTTAAAAATGGGAAGAATAGACATTTTTCCAAAGAGAACATCAAAATAGCCAACAGGCACACGAAAAGATTCTCAACAACAGGGAAATGCAAATCTAAACCACAAGGAGAAACCACCTGACACCTGTTAGAATGGCCATTATCAAGAACGCAAGAGACAAGTGCTGGTGAGGACATGGTGAAAAGGGAACCTTCATACACTGTTGGTGGGAACGTAAATTAGTCCAACCACTATGGAAAGCAATAGAGAGGTTCCTCAAAAAATTGAAAATAGATCTACGATATGGTCTAGTAATTCCACTTCTAGGTATGTACCTGAAAGAAATGAAAACAGGATTTCAATGAGGTATCTACACTCACATTTATCACAGCATTATTCACAATAGCCAAGATACATAAACAGCCCAAATGCCCATCAAGGGATGAATGGATAAAAAAAATGTACATACACACAGTAGAATAATATTACACAGCCATGAGATAGGATGATATCCTTTCATCTGTGACAACATAGATGGACCTAGAGGGCATTATGCTAAGTGAGACAAGTCAGAGAAAGACAAGTATTATACAATGTCACTCATATGTGGAATTTTTTTTTAAGTCAAACCTGTTAAAAAAAATAAGTAAAATGGTGGATACCAGGGGAGGGGAGTGGAAAACTGATATTTAAGGGTACAAACAATTAGCAGAAAAGCCATAGAGATCTCAATCTTGAGTGTATTGAATATAGTTGATAATATTGCACTATCATGTTGTAATTGGTCAATATTGCTTCAGTGGCAATCGTATTACAACATAAATATATCAAAGTAACACTGTACTGTACACCTTAAACTTACAAATTGTAACATGTCAAATTTGGCAAATAAGCAACAAATATTGAAAAACAAAATTGCAGGCAGAGGGAACAGTAAAAGCAAAAGTCCAGAGGAAAGAGTCAGCATGAATATTTGCAGAACCCTGGAAGAGGGTAGAGAGACTTGCTCAGGAGTGCTGGTAGGAAAGATTCTGAAAGTGGTTCTGGGGTGAACACATTGCAGGGTAGAGAAATGGGGATCTGGAGACTAGGAAAGAGCCTAGATTATTAAGGAAGGAAGGTGGCCAGAACCAGTTTTGAGAACCAGAGTGACTTTAGCCTGGGGAACAGCGGCACCTCGTGGTGTATGTGTATGGAACTGCACCCTTTGTTATTGTTTCATTTAACATTTACTGGGAGCACATTTAGCGTTCCTAAGGATTCGACAGGAAAAGGGGATCATTTTTAACCCCTCCTTCCTATAAAGTTAATTGCTTTCTGCAATAATCATACAATTAAGCAAATATGATGACCAGAAAAGACATGCGGACAGTAAAAATGTATTCCCTTCTGTAATATAATAATGTAACTAATTGTCCAGTAACAAGTGAATTTCAATAAAACTGAAATATCTGCAAACAGTGCAATCTGGAAAGCCACGGAATCATATCGTTGCAGTTTTTTTGACTCATTTGTTTGAAAACAATTAAAAAACAAAGCTCGCATTTAATGGTGTTACTCCAATTCAGTAATATAAGTTCATGTATGAGCTAATACGTGCATTTACTGACTATATTTCATGGTTTGCAAAGCTTCACTGTCTTAATTTTAAATGCAAAATCTCCAAGTGGTCACACAGAATAACAAAATGGAAATAATTCAAGTTTCTGTCTTTATCTTTATAATCACTGTGCTCTCCTTGTCTATTTTGAATATCTGTCTGGCAGAGCTTGGAGACCCTCAGACAATCCCAAGCCATTACAAATTTACTCTTTAAAACCACTCTCCAAAGCTGAGTCTTGGTGTGTCAGAGTTGACTGTATAACTGAGGGTCCTCTGAATTAACTTCCATGCGGAATACAAAGTTCATTAAATATTATGATAATAAGAAGCTTACAAATAGACTACCATAATTCAACAGTAAATGGTGACATCAGAGTTAAGATCCTTACCTTAACACCAGTGCCAACTTGCAGTTTCAGCAATACACTCTCGGGTCCCCAAGGCGCGGTCTCCTCCTGCGTCCCCAGGCACCACCCACCCGGGACTCACGCTCCTACACAACGCTCAGCTCAAGCCCCAGCGCCGCCCCCACAGTTCCCCAAGTCACCACAGGTACCCTACAACCCCACACACGAAAAGGAAGAAAATTGGCTTTCCTGGAAACCGCAGAAGACCTGCCTTTCCCTGGCTCTCAGTGGGTTTTATGGCCGCTCCTGATGTCGCCCTTGAGCCACTCCCCACGCCCACAAGACAGTGAGGCATAGGCTGCTAGCCAGGCAGGGGATCGTGGAGAGCAAGGGGAATTGAGTTCAGGAAAGAAATGCAGGGCCTGGCTCCATTTCACCCGACCTGTTGGGTTCTGCGCTCCAACACCCAATTTTCTATGTAGGGAAACTGAGGCAACAAGAGCTTGGGGTCAGGTCTGTTGAGCGGGACTGGGCCAGCACTTGGGGCACCAGCTGCTGAAGATCCCAGCTGGGCCCAGGGAGAAAGATGGGGCAGTTGAGGGGGTGCTGCTGATAGGCTCACCTAAAGAGACAAAAATGCATCAGTTTGGGGCACAGAGTGGGGGAGGGATCGGCATCTGTTAAAAATCTCTCCAGGTGGCTACACGAGCATGTAGCCAGCAGAGAGCGCCCATCGCGTGCAATGCTCACAGGGAGGCCTCTGTGTGCACAGCCCACCCTCTATGAAGATCCTCCCTGAGTACCCCACCCCGCTCCCCGTACCCTGGGAGTTACATGCAGGCCTGTGAAGGGGAAGTTTAGAGGGACTTCCTACCGACCCCTTCCAACAGCACAGACCCTTTCCTGGTGCCACCCTCACCCCACAAAACATAAGGAGTTTCAGACAAGAGAAGCTGAGTTTATTACAATGACCGCGGCCTTCCACCTAGGACCCCCCCAAGTCTTCCCCTTCAGGGCCCAGAGGAAGGAGCGTCCTTGCTGTAAGGCCTCCTTGGTTCAGGCCCCCCCACCCCCAGCAGGCACCACAGCCCGGACCACGCTCCCACCCTCCGGGGGCCTTCCCTCCACTCCCAGACGGAGGACAGGTAACCAGGCGGGGAATGTAGACCAGCAGGAACCTGAGGCCTCGCTGCCCACCGGACGGCAGCCCCACCAGTAGGGGAGAGGATCTGAGCCCCGGCAGGCTAGGGCTGGGGCCAAGGGCACATGGGGGCCTGCAAGCCCTGAGCAGACTGGCACTCAGGCACAGGCAGCATCAGCCCCCTTTCCGCCCGCTGAGGCGCCCTCGGCCTTGCCCGCCAAGCTGTAGTGGTAGGCCCGCATGCGCTGCTCCACCGCCAGGAAGTCTGGGCGATCCTCCCACCTGTGGGGACAGGCTAGATCTAGGCCACTGACCACACCCCAGAACCCAACTTCCTCTGGAGGGCGGACCTGCACCGGGCTCCAAAAATCAGTGGGGCTGGCAGCGAGGTGGAGCACTAGGGGTCAGGTGTTGCCGGAGCGTGTTACAGACAAGCTGCTGACATACATGATGATGAGGCCCATCTATGAAGGCTAGCCGATGAAGACTGAGGGTCGGGGAACAACTACAAACCCAGGAGACAGGATGTTGAATGCTAAGTACTGAGCATGTGCTGAGAGCGAGGGGCGAGGATGCTGCCTGTAATGGAGCAGAACGTTGCGTACTGAGGGTAGGGCCCCCTAGTGGAAAGTTAGGGTATTAACGGTGCTGTGTGGGGAATATCCACGGCTGGGTTTTAGGGGCTGGCTGGCCTCTTTGGGTACTAGGGTGGTGGTGTCCTGAGTGTTCCCTCATGGAAGTCAGGTTAATACATGTTGGAGGAGGGATGGATGACCATTAATTATTTGTCATAAACAGGGTGTCTATTTATTGAATTGTTCAGTTGTTTGGATGTCAGGGTCCTAAGTGTTGGCCAGTGGAATAATGGACGTTGGGGACAGAGATGTATCAAATGTTGGAATGTTTACGCGTTGCATGATCAGTGTAGGATAATCGCTTGTTTGGGTGTATTTTGCCTATTGCCTGATGGGAAGTTCAGATACTGATGGTGTTAGGAGTGGGGTGTTCACGTTCAATCAGATAAGAGGTGGGGGGTTGAGTACATTGAGTATTTGGACGCTTCAGTGTTGACCTGTCTGGATAATTAGGTGTTGGATGGCGGGGGCTAAGGATTAGGCACTAGAGTATTACCCTAAGCCCTGAGTATTGGCATCGTATTTTGGGTAACAGTACTGACTTGTTCTGAGTTGCATGGATCTGAGTTGCAGGATCAACGTGTTGCATGTTGGCTGGTGGGGAGCTGAGGGTTCAGGTGCTGGGGCACTGGGTATCCACAGGTAGTGTGTAGGGCTCAGCACACTGGAGCCCAAGGGGTCAGAGTGTTGAAGGGTTGAGCACAGACGCAGAGACCAAAGGTACTGAGTGTTGGAAAGGCCACGGGGGATGAGTTAGCTTGGGCTACTGGGAACCACCCCTGCCTGCCCCAGGCCCAGGTGCCGGTTCAGGGACACCCTCCCACCCGCGGGCACTCACTTGTAGGTCCAGCAGTCGCTCATGAGGGTATACATTTCAGCCGGACACTCTGGCGGGCACTCCATCCGCTTACCCTGCTCGATGAAGCTTATGACCTCGGGGCCCTTCATCTTCTGCTCAAGCCAGAAGCACGTGGCCGCGTGAGTAAGCGGAGGCCCTCACCCCGCCCCCTTCCATGGCAGCTCCCTCGCCCACCCCCGCCTCTGCCCACGCCTGCCTTGTAGGGCTTCTGGCCATAGGAGAAGGCCTCCCACATGGTGACCCCATAGCTCCAAACATCACTGCGGCTGGAGAACTTGCGGAAGTTGATGCACTCAGGCGCGTACCACTTAAGCGGCCACTTCCCAGCAGAGCGGGCCTGGGGAGGAAGAGATGCTGCCGGAGCAGGGCTCGGGGGACCCTCCACCCACCCACTTCGTCCACCTGGGCACCGCAGGGCAGGGAGCTCACGGTGTAGTAGCTGTCGTCGGCTCCCAGGGCCTTGGAGAGGCCAAAGTCACTGATCTTGGCATAGTGCCGGTTGACCAGCAGCACGTTGCGTGCCGCCAGGTCGCGGTGCACGAAGTTCTTCTCCTCCAGGTACTTCATCCCCATGGACACCTGGTGCAGCAGCTCTGCCACATTGCTGACGGGGATCTCCTCCCTGGGGTGCAGGGGAAGGCAGGGTCAGCTGAGAGGGGACAGCCCGGCTTCCCAAGCCCACTTCTGAGCCCACAGGAGCATGTGTTCAACAGAAGTTACCGAGCACCTGCTGTGCGCCAGGCACTGGACTGAGGATGCAGGGGTGAATGGAGCAGCCAAAAACCTCGGCCCTCATCCAGGTTCCAGACTTTAAACTTCACCCTTACACTCCCGGAACTTACACATTTGCCTGCATCCTCCAAGTGCCCTCTGGCCATCTCAAAAATAAAGTATAAGCCGAGCTCCTGATCGCCCCTCCCCTCCTCTCCCCCTCCCTCTCCCCGTCCCCCTCTCTCCCTCCCCTCGCGCACGCGCACACACAGACGACCGCCCCACTTTTTTCCTCCAGCATTCCCTTTTCCTCCGCTCCTCTTTCTCACACTCAGCACCCAATCTTTCACCAAGTACTGGGAGCTCTTCCCCCAGAATCCCTCCAGAATCCTCCTACTTCTTTCCACCTCTGCTTCTGCCCCCGAGTCCAGCCCCATCACCGCCAGCCTGGACCGGAACAGTCAGCCCCACCCGTGCTCCCCCCAGTCTGTCGGCCCTACACCGGAGTGAGGTCCTGCCCCTCTCTGCGCTCAGCCACCCAGGCCGCCCACCTCACTCTGGGTGAAAGTCCGAAGCTCCCCCACAGCGCACAGTCCCTGCACCCTGTGCCCCGTCACCGACCTCTCCACCGCAGCTCCCCTCCCTCTCCGCCCAGTCTGCCGCAGCCCAGGGCGCTCGCCTGTCCTCCACCCACCAGGCACTGCCTTTGCCCTGGCCCCGGGCCCTCTGCCTGGGCACCTTTCCCCCCAAGCTGCACCTGGCTGCCTCCCTCAGTTTGCACAGCCTCACCTCACCTCCGACCCGGACACTTTCATCCCCTTTTTCCAACATATGCTATACTTTATCATATTATAATTATTACTTAAAACCTCTCTTCCCCAACCAGAATACTGGGCAGAGATCTTTGTTCCCTGTTCGCTGATGAATCCCAGGTGCTGGTAACAGTTCCTGTCCCAGAGAAGCTGCTCAGCAACCACGTGTGGAATGATGGAATGCATGAGCCAGGGCACCAGCAAGTGTGGGTTGCCATCACATGCCTCAGTGTGAGTAAAAGGTGTCTGTGAGGGTAAGGGTTTGAGGTACAAGGGAATACAATTTTGATCAGAGGTCAGAGCACTTTTTCTGTGAAAAGTCTGATAGTAAATATCTCAGCCTTTGTACACATGGTCTCTGCCATGCAATCTTCTTTGATTTTTCTTCTTTTATAGTCTTTTAAAAATGCAAAGCCACGCAGTACAAAAACAAGCCATGGGCTGCAGTTTGCTGAACCCTGCTTCGGGTCAATGACAATCAACTATCGGCAACTTCACTCAGGTTGTAATTTTGCCCAAGAGTTGGGGTAGCAACCATGTTAGAGCTTTACTTTCAAAGCTCTTAAAAACAGTGCCAGACTGTTCTGAGACCTGAGCAGTAGCCACTCACTTGATCCTCATTTATCCTCATTTGATCCTGCCCCTTGAGGTAAACACTATAACCACCACTGTGGTACAAAGAAACTGGCCCAGATGAATTCAGAGACCTGCCTGGGTCACACTATGTAGTGGCAGAGCTGAAATTCACACCTGGATGTCAGGCTTTGTCACCAGAACCGTTAACAGTTCTGCCTTGTGGGCGTGGGTGTCAGGGTGTGCAAGGGGGCAGGTGTGAGGGTCTGTGAATGTGTGAAAATGAACATCCCTTGAATGGAGGGGGTGAGGCCCCCAGCCCCCAAAGCCCAGCCCATCCGGGACTCACTTCTTGCCAAGCAGGAACTTGTGCAGGGGCCCACCGCCCGCCATCTCCATGACGAGCATGAGGGCCTCGGCCTGGCAGACGCCGATGAGCCGCACAATGTAGGGGTTGTCCAGCTGGTGCATGATCTGTGCCTCACGCATCATTTCATCCTTGTCTGCCTTCTCTGTGCTGTGTTTCAACACCTTGATGGCCACATCGATCTGCTTCCTGCCACAATGCATGCCCACAGAGGTGAACACGTGAGCTGGCACATGTCCCACTTGGCCCCATATTCCCATTACAACTTGTGTAGTGGCTGCTGCTGGCCACCCAGAACACCCTTCAGGGCCAAGGCACACACTCCCTCAGCTGCCAGGAGAGTAGGCTGGGGACAGCTCACAGCCAAGTCCCTCACCGGGAACTGCCCCTCAATGAAAAGAACCTCCTCAAAGTTACACTCTCCCTGAGAAGGGGGGACTGGGGTGGGGGGCGCCTATATCTGAAGACCACCAATGCATGGGTAAAGGGGTGCCCTTTGCAGCTCCCCTGGGATTGGATGAAGCCTGTTACAAGGGCAGCTCAGCCCCACCTCTCCCCTTCCAGGCCTGCCTCTCTCACTGCCACAGGGGCTGCCCCCGATTCTCCCAGGTAATCGCCTAGCACATCCCAGGCTCTGCTTCCCAGTCAAGCTGACGACACACCCTGGCTCCAGCCCCTGAGGCCTGGTGAAGCCTCTCCCCTGCGCCCCACACACCGCAATACCCCAAACCACAGCAGGGCAGCCATACTTGCGCATGCGGTAGACACCCTGGCGCACTGAGCCGAAGTTCCCGCAGCCAAGTTCTATGTCAGCTATGAGGAGGTTCTCACGCTTCAGGAAGAGCTTCCTGTCCTTGAGCTCCTCGGGGTCACTGTAGGGGCTCTCATACACGCTTGTGTCCATGGGCATCGGCCGCAGTTTCTCTGGGGATGCTAGACGTGCTGGGCACACACACACAGGTATACGCTCCCAAGTCAGGAGAGGGGAGAGGGACAGGGGATGAAGACAGCAGGGCAGCCTTGGTGCCCACAAGGCACATGCCCCAGATTGGGGCGCTCCACCCAGAGCACGCACAGGCACGTGGACTCGAAAGGTGTGTGCATCGATGTATCGATGTGCACATGTACACTCTCACTCATATCTCTGTGATGAGGATCCAAAGTGCATCTGCGCACATCACCACTATTGTACCAGCTAGAGCACGCACACCGGCACTGTGTACAAGCCATGTGCACCCATGCCCGTGCCTGGCCACGTCTGTGTGTGCAGCACACAGCCATATTTACAAGAGCTCCCTGCATGAGCCTCTGTGGGCACATGCACCCATGTGGACAGGCTTGCATCCACACATCAAACACGTGAGCATCAGCTGCAGGGAATTTTAGGAATGTGGGCCCTGCAGCGTCGGCCTGGGATCAAATCCCAGCTCCACTACTGCCTGACTGCTGGACCTTAGAAAGTTACTTGCCTTCCTTTCTCATCTGTAAAGTGAGAACAGTTACCCTGACTACCTCAGAAGCACGTCAGGAGGATTCAACAAGCTCATATGCAGTGAGCTGGGAGCGTGACTGGTACACAGCAGGTGCTTAACAAATGTGTTTGCCCCAGGTAGCTTAGGCACAGCCAGGTGTACTCCCCTGCGTGTTGGCAAGCACTCCATGCACACGCACACAGGTAGGCATGGGCAGTGGGAACCCACATGTACATCTGCAGGCAGAGCGTGAGCACCCGGCAAACTGCGCCAGCTGCTTCAAGTCAGGCAGGGCCGCATCCTCCCCTGCCACAACTCGGACCCCAGCAGGAACCTTGGTCACAGCCTGGTGCACACCCTACACACACACCTCCACCTCTGCCAGCTCACCTGGTTCAGGGGTGTATCCATCTGAGTTGAGGGTGTCGATCCGTCTCTGAGGCTAAAGGTCATAGGGTCAACAAGGGTCATCAGGGCCAAGCTGGGGGCACCCAGCGCCTCTCATGAGACCCCTATCCTCTGAGGACTCCCAGGGACAGTGTGGGGGGCCCTCTTCTGTTCCACAGTAGTCCCCTCTCCATCCCAGCCTCACCCTGGGAACAGGACCCATTGCCTGCCCACCCAGCTCCATCCCTGAGGCCCCAACTCACTTGGGTGAAGGTGGATGGGTGGGCTGGGAGTGTGGGAGCAGCAGCCCCTGGGGGAGCAGAAAGGACAGTGAGGGGGTGGGGGCAGGGCCTCCGCTCCCTCTGCCGCCCCCACCGCCGCAGTCACCTGAGCTGGTGCTGGCACTGGTGTTGGGACAGGGCTCCTTCAGGCAGTAGATGAGCCCGTCAGCCTTTAGCTTCAGGTACTCTACCAGCTGCAGGGGGGTGGTGTCAGGGCAGGGCCTCCTCTCCTGCCAAGGAGCTGAGCACCCTGCCACAGAGCCCCACCCACAGCAGGGTGGGCGGGCAGCTGACCTGCCAGAGCGTGTCAAACTTGGTCCCCTCAGGAATGCAGTATTTGCCCGCCTTGTCCTGGCTGATGAGGTAGTGGTACACGGTTTTCCCGTAGATCAGGGACAGTGCATACGTGCCGTGCTCCTTCCGGGGCCTCAGCCTGGCGGGGGCAAGGAGAGATGTCACCCTAAACCACCAGACTTCTCCTGTGGCTCCCCCTGCTGGGCTACAGTTCCTGCACCACCCCCATCCTGGGCTCTGCACCCTGGCACCTCATGGAGGAGCAGCAGGGATTGCAGGAACCAAGATCAGACCCACTCAACCACCAGACCTCCTGGTAACAGGCCAGTCACAGAAAGGGTGGGGGGGGATGAAGCGAAAAGGGGGATGGCAGGATTCACAGGGAAACACGGTTGTCCAAGGCCTGGCATGTGACCATCCACAGGGAAATGGGCCTCTCACAGCAGATACTCAGCCCTGATGGCCTGATACTCAGCTACCCACAGCTGGACCCTGGCCATCCAGGAAGAACATGTGACCCTCCATGGCTAAATGTTTGGCTACCCATGGCTGGGCACCTGGCCTTCCACAGAGGACACTCAGCTACCCAGGAGGTGAAGGACACTTGGCCATCTACAGGGGTCACTTGTCCACCCATGAGGGGTATTTGGCCATCTATGGTGGACACCCAGCCACTCACAGTGGACACACAGGTCAGGTAGCCTTAAGACCATTCTCTTGGGGAAAGAAAGTCATTTCTACATGAAAAACAACAAAGGTAAGCACAGCTCCGTGGCTAGCTCAGGAGCACTTTTGTACAAACCAGAAAGGGTCACCCTATCATCACAGTAGACCTGCTGGTTACTGTAACAGACTGACCTTTGACAAATGAGACCCTTGACTGTCCTCTGCTGGAGATTTGCCAAAGTAAATAAACAAATCCTCCATGTCTATTAATGGGAACTGAACCCCTCAAAGATGGTGCCTTTGTGCAGTAAGAACCTGTCTACCCGCACACAGACTGATCTGACCATGTGTCACACACACACACACACACACACATGGGCCAATTTAGAGCCAGACACCTGCAACCCTCACATCCTGCAGTGGAACCAACCAACGTATCCCATACAGCAGCTCTTTCTTGAGTCACTGGCACAGGGCCCTATGCCACAGGTAAGTGCAGGTTCCCGATGGAGGAGGGAGATCAGCTGGTCCTGGGGGGCTCGGGCCTTGTGGAAGCTGTCGGCAGCTAACCAGTGCCCGAGGAATGGCACTGAGTTACAGCTGTCAGCAGGAAACAGCTCAGCCACAGATTATCTGAGCACATCGCCTTGGCCTTTGCATGCCTCAGTTTCCTTACAGGCACAGTGAACAAAATCAGAGCTGCTTAACATGAAAGGGGCTCCAAATCTCAGGTTCAACCATAATCTCAAGTAACTGTAGGCAAAATCCTTGGAGTAAATATGTTTCAGGGGTTGCAAGAAGGGTTCAGCTTTGGTAAGAGTCCCAAAGGAGTCTGTGATTCAGAGGAGGTTAAAAAACACTTAACAATATATGCCTGCACACTCTTTCCAGAGCTCAAGTTTCTTTTCAGTAAAATGAACCAGCACCTCACACACCACAGTCTGCAGAAATAAAGCACGCTTTGGTAGCAAACAGCATTAGGTATGATTCCATCCATTCTTCAGCAGCTCTGAACTGTGCTCAGTGGTGAGGGTGGCCCTGGTCTTAACTCCAGGCCTGAGTGGCATGCATCCTTCTATCGCACCCTGCACCCATATCTAAGAACTGGACCACCACCTACCAGGGATGCTGTCTCAGCCATGCCTCATGCGAGGTTCTGTGCCTACAGCTCTGACCTTTGGCCCCTGGCCACACACTGAGAAAGCAGTCACTGACAACAGAAACTTCAAGAAGAATCTACAGCAGTTTCTGTCCAAAGCCTGCCTTGCCAAATTTCCCAGGAGTCTGGCTCAGTGTAGCTGTTTCTGGTTTCTTGACACTTCTGGCATGAGTCACTGTCCCTCATACATCACCAACTGCTTCTGACCCTCAGCCAGCCTCAGCCTCTACACTGTACCAGCTCCTCACTCCTCCAGCCTCACCCTCCCACGGCCAGTGCTGCCCTACCTGCCTTGGAGACGCAAGCCAGCTCAACATCCAAAGCACCTTCACCTGCTCCAAGCCATTGGCCCTGGCTCACCAGAGAGTCCTCTTATCTTAACAGAATGGGTACCTCTAAGTCTGTCATAAACTCTGCAAGAAGTCTGAAAACTTCTCCTCTGGGCAGCAAATTATTTGTCAAATAACATCTTGTATGGAAGCTTAAGAAATGTAACAGGTCAGAGCTGAGCTGGGCTGGGGGCTCGGAATCCCATTTTCTCTGCCCACCACTCACTTCACCCCCTCCCCAGAATCCTTTGATACCTTCAGGGGCCTTTGGGGACCTGGAGGAAATTGGGGGCACAATTGGAATGGTGAAATCCTTATCTGTGTGTGTGTGTGACAGTGAGGTAGAAAGGAGGAACAGAGGGAGGGAAGGGAAGAGAGAAGAAAAACAAGACAGAAGAGAGGCAAAGAACATGTGAGACTGTGTGATGAAAAGCTGAATTGAGCTGGAGAGGAAACCAGAGAAGGAGACCTAGACTGTAAAACAGAGAAAGATGAAAATACATCTGTAAAGGAGAGTGCAGAGACCAGGAGAATGAGTGGGCTACACCAGCAGGCCAGCAGCAGCCCCTCCCTTCATGGTGCCTGGCTTGGAGACAGTCCCTGGACACCTAGAGAGACATGTAAGAGCACATGAGATATGAATGTGCATAACACGTGTGACCAAATGTCAGCAAGGTCTGAGTGAGCATCACACTTGAGGGGGGAGTGTGCAGCCTCTGGACACAGGTGGGTAACATCTGGAGTACCAGCCATCACTAGTACTAGAAGATAGAGCCCTCTAGAAGTACCAGATGCCGGCTCTGCCCTCAAGTTTACAGACCAAGAGGAAAGAAACATAGCCCCAAATGCCCATAGTAGAGATGCCACTCACGTTGTTCCAATCCTATAAACCCTGTGGAGGGACCTGCCTCTTGCAGGAGACCCACAGGCAATCTAGCACACATGCATAGACCTCACATGGGTGCAGGAAATCATGGAAATGGGTCAGTTTCACCATGTGGGATGGCCTGAGCAGACAAATAGCATCCAGCATCTGACATAACTATACTTTACTGATTCAACATTTTCTTGTCCACCTGCTCCACAAGGACAGAGGTTTGTGAGTTTTGTTCACTGCCTTGTCCTCATGCCTGGAACAGTGCCTGGCAAACAGCAGGTATTCAGTAAATAGCTGTTTAATGAAGGAGAGGGTCCCCCAGCTGGTAAGTAGCAGACACTTGATTCCAACCCAGGCAGTCCAACTACTGAGTCCTTACCAGTGCTGCCCCTTTCCCATATGGTGCCCCTTTGCACTCAAAAATGCACTACCCACTTGCACACATGAGCACTGACACAACTCCCCAGCCCACGTACACACTGAGGTCTGCCCCTGTCTCCAGGATTCCAGCCACAGGCCCAAGCCTCTCCACCCAAAGCCACAGGCCCCAAGCCCCACATACAGGAACTTGCCGTCGGTCTGCGAGCCTGAATACAGTTTGCGCTCGGCCTCCTCGCGCGTCAGGCTGCTGTGGTACCAGGGCATCCGTTCGTGAGCCGTAGTGGCAATGAGCTTCTCCACCTGGGGGGCTTGGCTGATGATGGCCTGCTCCAGGGCCTCGCCCTAGGGAAGTGGGGGTCAAGGAGACTTGTGTTGCAAAAGGCGTGACTACAGGAACCCTCTTCCATCTTCTGGACCTCCCCAATTGCCTCTGACCCTGAGAACCCCCAACCCCAGGTGCTGTTGAGGACAGCCCACCAAACGATCTCCTTGGTCCCTCCCCAACTCTCCACCCGCCCGGGGCCCCACCCCAGGCCTCGCCTTCCAGCCAACCCAAAGTTCATTTAAAGCTTAACATCTGAATGTGGTAGTTGCGCACCGGTTGTTGTGCAGGCTGTGGAAAACCACAGCCCACCGATCCTCTGGACACTCTACCGCAGGGCGCGGCCCCCTCCTGGCCCAGCGCAACCTCCACGTTCCCACCAGGCACAGACGTGAACCGGACGAAGCTCAGGCCTCAGAGGCCTCCTCCCAGGTCCCTCCCTAGCCAGGGCCCCACCCCTCCAGCATGCAAATCAGACGCAGCACAGCAAAGCGAGGGTTGGCGAAGAGAGCCCTTCTCGCAAAGTTCCCACTGCTCCTTTGGCGCCAGGCCCCGCCCTCTCACCTCCAGTTTCCACGTCTGGCGCACGTAGTCACGCACCATGGCGTCGCGCAGACTGTCGAAGACCCCGGGCTGCGGCTCGAACCCAGACGGCCGGTTGCATGGCTTGCGCAGGTTGCAGGGCAGCCCGTCGGGGTCGCGCGAGTAGAACTCGCAGAGCTCTGCAGGGCCGCAGTGCGCCTTACCGCCCGCGATGGCGTAGGTGCCATTGAGCTGGCGCTCTATGGGGAAGTGGTGGAAGCGCACATCGTGCACGAGCGAGAGCACGTAGCCGCCCAGGGAGCGCAGGCACTGGCGCAGCAGGAAGAGCCCATCTGCCATGCCCGCCAGCTTCAGGTGCTCCTCGGCCTCGGCGCGCGAGATGTTGCCGTAGAAGAAGGGCAGGTGCGCCGCGGGGTCCGGCATCACCGCCGCCGCCCCGCGCAGGTTGCGCACCCCTGAGCCTCGCCAGACCCTGCGGGTTCAGAGCGGGATTGGAGGCGCGTGAGGGCCTCGACTTTCTCTTCTGAGCTCCGTCCATTGGGCCCGAGTGAGTGGGAGAGAGGCCTCATTGAGAGGCATCTGTGCTGATAGCGCAGAGCCTGCTTTGTGTGAGAGTCGACCTGGAGAGGAGCGCCGGCCTGCTGGGCTCATCTCATGTCAGGGAGTCCCAAACCCAGCTCTGACTTTTCGGAGATCTTGCGGGGTGCCCAAACACCTCCATGGTACCCCACACCAGCCCCTGGAACCGTTCATTCACTTCCCAAACACATGTTGAATTCTTACTGTGTTTCAGGAGATCTGGGTGAGTAAGACAGAGATGGTTCTTCCCTTCTTAGTACAACAGTCTTGGAAAGGAGGAGGGGGTTACAATAAACAAGAAAATAGACAAAAATAATAATTACACATTGAGGGAGACCAGTGTTATAAAGGAAAGAGAATGGTTTGACAGAGAAAAGGCCACTAAAGCTGGGATGGTCACCTTCTCTGAGGAGATAGCATTTGAGCTCAGATCTCAAGGTTGAGGAGGAGCCAACTATTCAAAAAGTGTGGAGGAGAATGTCAGGCAGAGGGAACAGCAAGTGCAAAGGGCCCGAAGCTGAAACAAGCATTGATCATCAGAGGAAACTTTCTGCACTAGCCTTCCCCTCTCCCTTTCCACTGACTCTTTCCTCTTGGTCTTAGACATTCCTCTTTGCACTGACCCCTCTGCCTTCCTGGACATGTTTCTAGAAAACATAAACTAATCTGAGTATCCATCAATAAGGGATTGGTTAATTACATTAGGGCATAACACCAATGTGAACTTCGACACAGCAATTAAGAAAAATAAGGTGTCTACTTGGAAAGTATGATCCTAGGTGTGGAGCAGGAATTAAGGATATCTCGATAAATATGTACTGGTGAGGTAGAAAAACTAAAATTATCTACCTTCGATTTTCAGGGGTGATAGTGGGGTCTGAAATCTTGATAGTGGGGTCTGAAACACTTGATTGGGTTGCACAAGTGTTTGAATCTCTCAAAACTCAGAGAATGTTCACTTAGGATTTGTTCATTACATTTTATTTGGACCCCTCATTTTAAAAGAACCATAAAGTATTAACCCCCTAGCTCTATGATCTGTGTGTAAAAATATTTAGCTTTGGTAAGCACTTATGATTGTAATTTACTTTGAAAGGCATCCAAAAAAATAACATCAATTGATGGGTGAATAGGGAGGTAGATAGGCACAGTCAAGTCTTATTATTTGCAGTCATTCCATAAAGTTACCGCAAACACTGCAAAAAATCTGTGAATGCTAAAAACCATTGCTCCTAGAGGAAATCCAGGGCTGGGTTCCTTCAAGCCTTTGATTCCATTGTCATCATGTACTTCTTATGTGTACTTCTGTTTAAAGACACCTTAATACATACTATCAATTCATTAACAAATTTACAGCCAAGAGCACTCTAACTAGGCTTATCTAACATTCTTTCTCTGTAAGGCGCATCACAGCCTTGCATATAAGAGCTCTAGACAGCACTTCCACATTGCACCTGGAGGCCATTTAAACAGTGAAATCATCAATGAAAAGCACACAGATGTGAGATCAAATAGACTGTGAGTACACTTGTTTACAGTGTGTAAGAACTAAAACAAGGCCAGTGTCACCTTGTTTGACCTTGGTGGGAACCTGTACATCAGTTGGCTCAAAGATCTTGTTGCTCTGCATGTGTCCTCAAACAACAGTGAATATGTGAATATTAGTTTTGGAGTGCCAGATTTTAGCATGTAGGCTAATTTATAAATACGGAATCCGCTGACAATGAAAACTGACTATATGTGATAAAGTGAATATAACATGTTCATTGTAGAACCTAAGGGGTGGTTAATGAATGTACACCTAATTTTCTATTTTACTGTATATTTGTAAGAGTTTATTTAATATTGAAACAAATTATCTCCCCATAGCAGTTTCCTACTTCATTTCTCTACTAACATGGGCCCAGCAAGGTCACCCAGGCATCGGTTGCATTCAAGCAACGGTCCTTGGAGGCCTTTCTCAATTAAGCAAATGTGAGCAGGGGGCACAAAGAAAGCTTTGGTGGGTTGAGAAAGGCTGCCTCTCCCCTGGGTGACCAGAGGCATGCACGGATGGGCACTAGAGCTGAGAGGAAGAAACTGGATGGGAATCAGGTGAGGTGTTGGTCAGAGCAGCTGGAGGAAGGGGCAGGATTTGCATTCTGACCTGATCTCCTCTAACACTGCTGTTGGGAGGTCTACCTTGGGTGGGTTCCTGGATGTGCAGCTGTTACAGGCTGGCATTAATCCGGGACTGCGTTTATGTCCCTACATGGAGATGTAGGTCACCATTCCATAAAAGTGTTTTATTTTTAAAGTCAAGAGGGCTGCTAGGTATTCACTCTAGAGGAATGGAAACTTGCTTTCACACAAAAACCAGCACAGGAAATGTTTATAGCAGCTCTCTTCATAATTGCTAGATTTTTGGAAACAACTCAAATGTTTCTCAGCAGATGGATAGATAACCTGTGGTACTTCCCTCCCTACAAGGGGATCCTGTTCAGCAGTAAAATGGAATGATATGCTAATACATACAACCACACGCTGGTACCTCAGAGGCATCATGCTCAGTGAAAGCAGCCAGCCCCCAACAGCCACAAGCCATGTACTTCCATTCAGAGCCGTAGCGATGGGGAACACGTCGTCAGTGGTTGCCAGAGGCTGGGGGCCAGGCAAGAACTGACCATAGGGGAGCATGAGAGAATTGGGGGGAGTAATCTACATCTTGATTGAGATGATAGTTTCTTGGGTCTGTGCATTTGTCAAATCCCACGGAATTTTTCACTAGAATGGCTGAATTCTATTACTTATAAATTATACCTTAATTCTTTTAATTAAAGGGACTGGAGAGTATAAACAAACGAGACTCTCAAAATAGTAACTGAAATAGGAGAATAACGGGCACTGTCTATATTCCTGTGTAGTCTACACTCCTGCCCCACCTCCTTGACTCCCACCCTCTCCTCCAGCCTCATGGTGCACCCCCATCCCCCGCCAGGCTGCCTTCCATGCTAGCGGGGACACCTGGCAAGCACTCAGTGCCCTCCTCATGCTGGGTCCCCTGAGTGATGGACACGGGTGACCCTCCTTCCGGCCAGAGTCTCTTGGATATCCCGGCTCCTTACAGACTCCCTGACATGCCTTCCTCTCTGACAATTCCTGCTCTTTCCTCTCTCCCAGTCTGGGCCCCCTTACTGGGCCATCCTGACTGGCTCTCTGCGCTGCCACACGCACATGTCTCATCCAGATCGCTCCCCTGAGGCCGGTTTGTGCTGGCATCACTTTGATCTCCACCCACTGTTTCTATTAATAAAACCTAAGATCAGATCTAACTCACACTGTGCTTGTGGTTGGCTGAACCCCACAGTCTTGTTTCCCACAGGAGCTGAGCTTCAGGTCTGCAAGTTGCTTCTAGGCAATTCGTAAAGGCTCCCTTGCTCAAGAACATACTGTGGCTCCCTCCAGCCCATTTCACTGAATCTAACAAAACTCCTCAGTCTGTCTCTGCTCCTGCTGGGCTGCACTATCAGCCTCCCTTCAAACTCACTTCTGTACTTTAAACCCCGCAGCACCCTCCCCACTCCCCTTCATCTTCCCAGATCCAGCTAGCCCTGCTCACACACTTGTATAGCTGCTCCTACAGAGCATCAGCAGCTGTTATGAGTGGGGGACAAGGCAGCAAAGTGGGGGCTTGTCCAGGCACTGTGAGAGGGGTGGGGGGTATCAAAGCTGGTCTCTGGGGCAGGAAACTGTGGCAGGAAACTGTCGGCAACACAGTTTGAGAAGCTCCTCCCTGCCATGGCCACAGGTGCAACCTGGGTAGCCAGAGGTGGGTTGTTAGAGAAGCGTGGGTTGGGGAGGCTGCCCTGGGAGCCCCGTCCAGGGCTGTAAGCCATGACTGGCCACCTTGAACCCGAGGCCAAGGTGTCCCAGAGGCAGAAGCATTCCCCGGGCACCCTCAGTTTTATTCCACCTTCCCAGTCTTGCTGCCAATAATGACGATGGCAGTAACTACCACACAGCAGGGCAGGTGGGTCCGGGGCTCAGCCAACCCTGCATCTGCTCCGGCCTCCCTGCACCTTTCTGGGCTGATCTCACTAATAAACCATGGGGGTGAATGCTGGGTGACCAACCTCCCAGGGACCCAGAGGCCAGAGATGCTGGGGAGACCAGAGGAGGTGGGCAGCAGGAGACAGAAGGTGAGGGCCCAGGGGACAAGAAGCTGGAGCACATGTCCATGCGGTACCCCCACACAGGCCGGGCCAGCATGAAGTGTTTGCTTCCAGACAAACTGGGCCCATCTGCGGCCTCCTAGACTCAGGCAGGAGGATCCGCTGCTTCTATCCTGAGCTGTGCCTCTGCACTTTCCCAGGGGACATGCCCACCATGAGCCCCCACCACCCCACCTCAGTCCTGCTGGGCTGACCCCAGCCAGCCTCCCCTTGAGCTTGTGAGCTCCTTGTGAGTTCAAAGATCCTAACTTAGTCTTCACAGAGTTTGCGGCTCCACTGAGAGATCATGGCACACCAGCCTTGTTCTTATAGCCCAGGTCCAGAAGGAGGAAATCTATGATCTTTGGCCAGATGTATCTGCCTGGAATTCCACCATTTAACATCCTCCTTGGGTAAGGCAGGGTTAAATTACATTTGTTCCAGACAGACCTGATGCCCCAAACATCCTTCAAAGGAAAAAAGGCTCACGTGGTCAAACACATTTTCAAAAGCTGTGGAAGGTATATTAGCATATTAAAGGTTCTGACAATACCTGCATGGAAGGACCCTTTCTAGCTTTGTTTGATCCCTACACCTATGTAGTAGGACTTTAAAGTTCTGCTCTTCCACAGAACACACCTGAGCATGAAAAACCCTGATTCAGTGTCCATCACAAGAGCCAAGAGGAGAGACTGAGGCAGTCAGGGTGCAGAGGGAGTGAACCAATCCAACTGGACTTGGTGGGAGGGGGCGGGATTGGCATCAACCAGGCCTGGAGGTTCCATGTACCACCCTCAGCCAGACACCAGAAGTGTCCCCACCCAAGGTGCTCCTGGAATTGAAGCCCAGCCCCTCACTGCCCATGCCTCCTTCACTGACCCCCAGCCCTCTGCCAGATACACAGAGTCCCCCTGAAGCCATTCCCTGCTCCTTAGTCGGCAGGCCACAGTGCAGTTCCCTGTGCCCACTAACAGAGGTGGCACAGGCACTTGCCAGCCAATAAAATGCCACCTTGGTTACATTCTAGGTCACAACAGCCATTGGCACTGTTCCATGGATGGCAATAGGCTCCTTCATATCTTTTTCTTGACACCAGGGGGTCAGATTGAAATCATGGAATCATGGATCTACTGTGTAGTAATGGTGCATTCTGGGCAGTGAGTTAAGTTCGCAGACCCCCATCTGGAAAATGGGCCCACCGAAGGTGCCCAGCCCTGGGGCACTGTGGGCATCCCATGAGCTAAGTTACGCTGTGCACCACGCACAGGCTGACCTGTCATTGTGTCTCATGTCCTCTGCTCACAGCCCTCCAGGATGCCCCCATCACTCAGCGTCAGAGCCCAAGTCCTCATGGTGGCCACCAAGGCCTTGCACCCTCTGCCCCATGTCCTCCTTGCCCGCCTCACTCGCTCCCGACCAGGCACACCAGTCTCCTTCTGCTACCTGAACAAATCAGGAGTGGTGCAACCTCAGGACCTTGCACTGTCTGTTCCCTCTTCCTAGACACTCTTACCCCAAAATCCCTCACTTCACTGGGAGCTGTGCCTAAATATTTGCCTCCTCCTCCAAGAGGCCTTTCCTGACTTTCCTCTCTAAAATCACATCCCCTTCTTTCTCTATCCCTGACCCAGCTTTACTGTTCCTCATTCCCGAAAATGTGTTGACATAGGACCTTCATTCCCTGCTAGAATGCAATCAGTTTAAGGTGGAGACTCTGTCTTGTTCCCTGCCTATATCAGCAAGGCACATAGTAGGTGCCCAATAAGTGTTCATAGTGTATAGAGGCCACTGATACTGGCATACCTAAAAAGTATGTAGCCCACTGTGATGGATCTTTGGAACCTGGCAGCCTGGCAGGGGTAGAGAGGGTCCGTGGAGACTACCTTGGGGGAGAGAAGTAAATGCTGGACCCAGGGGCCTCCTCCACTAACCAGTGGTGGGAGGAGGAGGCGACCTGGAGAAGCCTTGCACAGGCTGTCCCCTGTGCTCAGGACAGTGCCCACACCCTTCTGGCCGTGTGCTTCAGTCCTCTGCCACTGTCACTCCTCCCAGAAATGTTCCATGATTCCCAGCCTCCCTCCTCATCTCCCCTGTTGACCCACATCACAACGAGGGCATGTATGATCTCTGTCTGTTTACTCTCCAGTCTCTGACCAGGCTGAGCCCCCAAGGCAGCGCCTACAGCTGGCTTGTTTTCCACGATAGCCCCCACTTCATCCCAATAAATATTTGTCAAACAGTAACAACAACAGCTTGTGTGTCTGGATTTTACTATACCTCCCCTGAGCATTACCCACTTAATTTACACCTCACTTCAACTCCATTAAACGGGAACAGTCATCCCCATTCCTCAGCTAAAGAGGCTGAGGCCCATAGAGGTGGAGGTTATACTCAGAATCACACTGTCAGCGAGTATCACGCAGGATCTGAGTGAGGGTCTCTCTGACCAGCAACCAGCACTGATGGCTCTCAGGAGCGTCCATGGGGAGAGAGGAATCCACAGCTCTGTGCTGGGTCCCCAGGCTGGCCCTGGTGTCATTGCACTTAGAACCTCTTTTGATTGTCAGGACCCAGAGTGCTGGGCTTATGGGGTCTGGGGACAGGGCCTCGCATCTAGCAGACTCCTAGTGTCTGCTGATTGCTGGACGATGCCATGAGACCAGTCCTGCCACCCCAGCCTCTGCTGCCTGGGTTTTGGGTGTCAGGCTCTGTGACTGTAAAAGGGAGACTGGCAAGGCTTAGGGGACGGACAAGGTTGGGTGGTGAACAGGAGGCTGGAGGCTGATGGAGACGCGGGCACAGCATAGTACTGTCCTGTGTATGTAGGGCGTTTGGTGGCGTTCCTGGCCTGTACCTACTAGATGCCAGTAACACCCCAAGTCATGATCAAAAAATGTCTCTGGACATTAGCAAATGTCCCCAGGGAACAGGGGGAAGGCAAAAGTGGCTCCAGATGAGAACCGCTGCCATAACACTATGCTTTGGGGTGGGGCAAGGAGTGGTCAGAATGGAGAGGTCTGGCTGCTACAGCACCCAGAAGTGTCTCCAGGAGCTATGAAGTCCAGAGCCTGAGACAGGTCAGAGCTGGTGATGATAATTAGAATTATACGTGCTTATATAGCACCAACTACGTGCCAGACACTCTAGGTATGTTCTCACCTAGCCTTGCAAGAATACTGTGAGTGAAGCATTTCTAGATTCGGGATCTAAGCACACAGAGGTGGGTGACTTGCCCAAGGTCACACAGCACACACAGTAGGTGGCAGAGCCAGGACATGAATCTAGGCTACCAGGCTCCAAAGTGTACGCTTAGACACCATCCAGGCTGCCTGCCTACCCAGCATCCCTGCCAGGCTGTGTGTATGAGGCTGAAGGATGGGTAAGAAAAGGAAAAAGAAGCTCTGGGTTGGCAGGGGAAGATCCTTGGCAGGCGGCACACAGGAGTCCCTGACCCTAATCTCTCAGCAAAGCCTTATAAACACCTACCAGGTTCTCAATGCCCTGGCTGAGATGAGAGTAACAAAGTTCACCTTCAACTGTTCACACGAAACCCCACACCTTCCTGTCAAGACTCCCTGCCGCCTGGGATCACCTTTCCCAACCTCTCACCCCAAAGTCATAGACACCAATTTTGTATCTGCATTTAGCAGATGCGTAAACCGAGGCTCCGAGGCCCAGTGACGCACCAAGGACACACAACAGTTGAACAGCTTTGGAGCAGTTTGCTCCTTCCCCACTCCTGGTGCCCCTTGGATGGGAGCAACCCTACACCTGACTCAAGCCTGCCCCAGGCCCCTCGTAGGATTCACTGGCATTTTGTTGCTCAAATTCACAGCCCTGTTGAGTGCCCTCATATTCATGGGGCCAAGGGGCCAGAGCTTTCTTTGGAGATTTCTCTGCTTCCTGGAGCCAAGGATGCCACCCCAGTGGGGCCCAGCAAGAGGCCAGGGACTGAGCAGGCATCTCTGTGTCCCCTGGACACTGCCACTCAGCTGACCTTCTGGAGAGGGAGCGGTTTCCTCGGGGTGGCCACAGCCATACCTGCTTCCTTCTTCAGCTGCCCACCACCATGCCAATCCTACAGCTTCCCTGTCCTTCCCAGAAGCCTTCTGACTCTGTCTGCCTCCACCAGCCCCAGGCCACCCCTAGAGACTACTACCCAGTGCTGCTCCATCTGGGATGACTTACCTGGGGATGTGCAGATGGGTATCAAGACAAAACAGGCCACCTACGAGGTATCTGATCCCCAATGCTGATAGGCAGCTGGTTCTAGATGAAGAATTGGGGCCCAAGAAACCAAGTTGGGTGTCTCTGCAGCCTAAGCCCACAGCCTGAGGCCCCTGCTGGCCAGCCACTCCCTCACATGCCCAGGCAAAGGTGTAAGGAGGCCACGTCCCACCAGGGCTTCTCTCTGGGTGGGAATTTTATTCACCCTCTGCTCACTGCTGCAAGAGTTCCCCGGATGACTGTAGTGGCAGAATGGGGCAAAAGGCTGGAGGACTCACCTGGATGCCCCAGTGGCAGCAGAGAGGCTGAAGCTGGCAGAGAACTGGGCCGGAAGGCCTAGTGTGCTCTTAGCGGGTTTCTCTGAAACTTAACCTATTTCCTTGATGCAAAGACAGGAAAGGGGCTGCGTCTGAAGTTTACATCACAGTCACAAAGTGCTGTGTTCAAGGAAAATTGCAGGTCATGTGCTCCTGGGAGGGCAGAGGGCATTTCCGGGGCCAGGCGGTGCCTACCCCAGGAGCAGGGGAAATGAGGCAAGCTGCAGGAAGGGGCTGTGCTAGAATGACGATGCGGATTCCAGCAGCATCCCAGACCTGGGGGGAGTGAGAACGGAGCTGTGTGTGCGGGCCGGGTGGGCGAGCGGGGGGCTGCGGGCAGTGGCAGAGGAGCTGGCTCCCAGGACGCACTGGAAACTGGAATGCCCCCACTTTCCCCTCTCGTGGGGCCCCTGGGGGAATCGCTCATAGGGTGATTTATTTATTCCACAGACAGGTTAAAACCAGAGAGGAGAAATTTGCTGAGCAGGTCCATACCTCAAAGGTTCAGAGCACCAACTGTGTGCCAGGCATGGGGACACCGATGACAGCACTGTCCTTTTCCTTAAATGGGTCACAGGCTAGAGGAGGAGGCAGCTGAGTCAACAGGGAGGCCAGGGCTGGGAAGGTGGACCTGGGCACTATGCAGACCCAGAAGATCTTGACACAGCGTGGGGGCATCAGAGAAGGATTCTGAGTGGGATCGGTCATATTGTTGAGACTCGGAGACGGCGTGTCCCCCAGGGCCCACCCAGTCCAAGGCCGGCCGCACCTCGTTCCATCCCCACATGCTGCCGCTGGCTGCTTTGGCCACAGCCTCTTCCTCACCCTTCTTCCTCTCTTCCCTCACATTGTCCACCCCCACGGTGACCAGCGGCCACACCTCACAGCCACTCGCCCGGCAGCCTGCAGGCCCACTCCTGCGCCTGGTGCCCACCTCACCCCAGCTCTCCCCCAGGCCCCCAAGGCCTCTGGGGGCGCTCTCACCGGCCAGGTCCTTGCCGTCTGGGGCACGTGGGCATCTCTCCACTGGCCTGCCCACCCACGTGGCTTCGGGGACCTATGTGGTGCTGTCCAGAGACCCCAAGAACCTTTCTTCTCTGGGTCCTCTCACCCTGGGCTCATTTCCCACCCTACCTGGTGCTTCCTCCATGCTCCAGCCCAGGTCTCCTTTCCTGGGACCCTTTCCCTAGTCTCATCTGTCCTCTAGTTCCCTAAATCTCCCTCTTGCCACTCAGGAAATATTTTTTCTGGGCTCCAGGCTGGGGTATTTTTCTCTACATAGATTTCCCCAAGACTATTTGCCAGAAACCTTCCTTCCCTTTCCCCACAGGTACCATGAAACTCAGGATGCAGGAAAGCAATCTCTGTTTCCACACTGCGTACTCCTCTCTCGGGGTAATGCAAGAAGAATGACCTTGCAGACTGAAGACAGGAGAAATTGCAGCGTCAGCACCACACAGTCCCTGACGACAACAGCAGCGCTTAACTGAGCCCTACTATGTGCCAGACAATGTCCTCAGCAGTTTATACTTTAATCCATAAAACCCATTTAATCCATTTTCCAGATAAGGCAAGTCAAGCCCAGAGAGGTTTAATAACAGATGCCAGGTGACCAGGTGGGACTGCAGCCAGGGCAGCCCATCCCCATAGCAGATGGCCCTGCTGGATGTAGAAGGAAACCTTGGTTGCAAAATAGCCCCCTGCAGGGCCAACCTTTAGAGATCTGTGTTAGAGGCAGCAGCATTTGGGGTTTCCAGTCTTAGGGTCTTCAGGGCTGAGAAGGGGACTCCCAGCCTCTGCAGAGCACTGGCTCAGCAGCCCTCAAACTCCCTTCCAGTCCCCAAGGTTGCATCCTGAAACTAGAGGCCCCTAGCTGGTTGCTCACCTACAGACGAATCTGAGACTGGCTTGCAGATAAGGCCCAAGTGAAAGGAGGTGGATGCTTCTTTTGAAAGTTCAGTGAAGAGAGCAAGTGGGAAAGAAACGGGTGGAACGTGGGCTGGGAAAGTTGCTGTGCATCAGTCCCAGTTGAATTTGGGTAACTAGTCACTCCAGACATGCAAAAAGCTTCCGAAGAAATTGATGGCTCCCACCCACACTTTCAGGCCTTTACCCACACTGTGTCCCAGCCTGAATTTTCTTCCCCCACCTCTTCAACTACCTGATTCCTACTCCTCCTCCAGCTCAATGATTAAATGTGGCTTCCTCCAGGAAGCCTTCCCATCCTACTGAGCAGGGAGGGCTTCGTGTCAGTTTCACCTGACCTTGGAGCAGGCTAGATTTGGCTCCAAAGTTGCAGACATTGGACCACTGCTAAGGAGACGTCAGGGAGGAGGGCTGGCGGGTGGAGACTCCAACCTGCCAGAGAGGGGACACACCTCAGCACAAGATCCTCAAAAAGAGGACAGCTCCCTCCCCCGAGGGCCCCTCCTGAATTCCCTCCCACCGGGCATCCAGCCATGTGACTCCTCTGAGCAGCAACTCCTCCTCCTCCAACCTACCTTTCCTCTGAGTAGTCAGACAACAGTGACTTTTATCTACTCGTTCTTTTCTGGTTCTGGCCTTTATGGCAGAGAGACCTTGAGCAACATATACTTGACCTCTCTATGCCTTAGTTTCCTCATTTAAGAAATGAGAATAATATCGATACCTCCCTCATAGGGCTATTGTGAAGAATAAAACAAGCCTCAAAGCAAATGCGCCATTATTGCTATCTCTATCCCCATGTATGATTTTCCTAATCTCAATTGGGGTTTGAAGTATGCTAGTGATTGTGCGTCCAAGTGCAGCAACGGGGCTCCCTTGCGCCCTCCAGGGGCGGCTCTCAAATACTGCATACTTCCCAGTGCAACTCAGAATCCTAGATTGAAAATGACACCCCCTCAAATAGAATTAATCCAACAAGGTTTAAATCAAAAGTGAACTGATTTGCTACAATAGCCACATGCTGTGCCCTCCCTGGGGGTCATCAAATGTCTGGCTCCTTCTTAAACATTCAAACAACAATGACACCTCTTTTCCCTCCTGGGGCTTCCTATTTATTCAACACTGAACACCTACTTTTGTGCCAGACTCTGTTCTAGGCACTATGAATGTGCCGTGAACAACACAGAGGAAAATCCATTCCTTTGTGGAGCTGCCATTCTAATGGAGGGATAAAGATGTGACAAAATAAGTACCCTATAAAGGTGTATCAGGTGATTTTAAGTGCTAAGGAGTAACAAATCAGGAAAGGGTAGAAGAGATGCATGGGCATGTAATTTTGAACAGAGGGGTCAAGGCAGGCCTCACTGAGGGGATAACCTGTGAGTCAAGACTTGAAGGAGGTGCAAGACAGAGCCATGGAGGTATTAGGGAAAAATCATTCTAGGCAGATGCAAAGGCCCTGGGGTAGGACCGTGACCTTTGTGAGATGAGGATTGTCTTGTTACTGGCTGCATCCCCAGCAACCAGTGGCACTTGGCACTTAATAGTATTCAATAAATATGCCATAAATGGATAAAATGCCCAGCTGTGGGCTTTAGGAAAAGCTTGCTCAGGGCTTGAATGATGACCCCAGTGCTGTCACCTGCTCCACCTGTTGGCTTTGTTCTCAGACAACTTTTCTCCTGTGGTCCTAGACAGTGCTCAGCTTCAAATCCCACTAAGCAGTAAGTATTAATCTCTCATATTCCCAGCAAAAGCCCCAACACAGCACTGGCTGGGTGGGTGGATCGCATGTCCCTCCTCCATCCAGTCCCTGAAGCCATGGATGGGGTGTAATGGTGGCTCAGAACGAGGTCACATGCCCCACCCATAGCACACTGAGATGGGAGAAGAACCCAAGGACGTCAGAGGTTAATGGTTATGACTGGAAGGAGGGAGAAAGGATGCTGGGAAGGGAGAAAGAACTAATGTTTTGCAGCTTAATCATAACAACTGGGATTTATTTATTCATTTATATTGAGCACTCCTGTGCTAGCCCCAGATAAGGTGCATTTAATGCTCACAACAATCCCATGAAGTAGGTTAGCTGCATTTCACAGATACATAGCTGAGGCCAAGAGGAAGCTGAGGCGTGAAATTTCACAGCTAGTAAGTGGCAGTTGCTGGCGTCTCCCAGCTCACAGGGAGCCCAGAGCCTGTGCAGGGCTCCACCCTGAAGTCCCTGTGCTGTCTGGTGGCTGCCCTCACCCAGCCAGGGACAGGTTGGCAGGACCAACCACTGAGCTGAAGGCAGAAGCCCTTAGCATGAGAGCACAAAGAGAGATAATTCTTGATAGAGAAAGAGAGAAATGAAAGACAGCTCAGGGCCAGCTCCCACTGGGCCTGCAGGCAATGAGAAGATGCTGGCAGAGGCTGGAGGCAGCTGAGCCAAGCTTGCTCTTCCAGTGGAAGTCTGAGGTGGCAGGGAGGCCCACAGGAGGGTGGCTGCCTCTCAGGTCTAGGGCCCCAAAGGGCCAGGAGGAGGATGGGATGAGTCAGGGAACTCAAGGAGGCGTCTGGTATTTATGGTACGCCTGATGTATACCCAAGCCCTGACAGCTGCATCTCCTTCCAAACTCAGAAGACACCAGCAACCTGCTATTAGGAAGACTGCTCTACCTGCTGTCCATGGTGTCCCTGGCATCCAGCCCTGCACAGTTTCAGGTACACAGCAGGTGTTCAATAAATGTTTGCTGCTACATGAGTCACCCAAGAGCCCTGTAAAGAGGTAAATTCCTAACCCATTACCAATATGAGGAAACCAAGACTCAGAGAAAACCAAGGCACCACCAGTATTGGAGTCCAGCTGGGCCCAGCTTCCCACGGAGCCATGCCTGGAGTTGTAAGATCTGGGGCAGGCAGATCTCAGGTGCAACTGGCCACATCCCACAAGAACTGGCCAGGCACCTGGAGACCTTGGGGCAGCTGGCTACCCACAGTAACAGGGCTCAGTTTTCATAGAATGTTTGCTTCTTCTCTCTCTTGCCTCAGTTTCCTAATCAGTGAAATGGAAATGGTCGTGTCCACCTCACAGGGGATTAGATCACAGAGGCCAAGGGTAGGCCCACGCAGGTCAACTTCCAGCAGAGAGTTCCAGAAGGGCAGGTAAGTTGGGATGTGTTTGCTGCCAGCACACTGTGCCTGGCACAGGGAGGTGTCCAATAAATGCCTGAGGAGGCCAGGCGCTCAACAGGTAACACTGCTGACGCTGCACAGGGATAGGCATCCCCACCCCCATGGCATCTGCCCAGTACCCCAGTTCTCACACAGGGTCCCTTCCTACCGCTGTTGATCCAAGTCCAAGTTCCCAGAGCTTGGAAGGATCGGTTCAAAGAGAGGATTACACGTGTCTTTTGTTTTTGTTTTTAAAGAGGGCAGAGGATTCCCATTTCTCAAAGGGAAGTCCCTTGGAAGTGGAGTGGAATGTAGGCTAGAGCATCCAAAGAATCTGCCAGAGCTGAAGCCAGTGGGACTTGTCCAGGGATATCAACCCTGACCTAGAGGGGCACAGTGATTCCCTGGGGCTGTTCCATTCTCCAGGCCGGGCCTGGGTCAGTCCCAGTAGGACTCAGACAAGAAGAAAATGGGCTGATTTTTTTCACTGGTGAAGAGAGGGTGCAGAAAAATGTCCTACTCAGACCCAGACAGGCCTTGACTTAAAGCTTTGAAGCCTTTCCTCAGTTTGGGAAGACAAACAAGGAGAACCACACAGCTGGGAAAATGAGAGACAGAACCCTTAATGTGAGCCATCCACCAGGCCTGATTTTTCAGTACCAACTCTATCCCCCTGGGGCTGCTTCACCCCTCCTTCTAGAATCCTTTCTGCTCAAGCCTCCTCAGCAGGTCCCAGCATCACTCTGGAGACTCAGAAGGTGACAGGAGCTGGGTTACTCAATAGTTAGAGCAGGGATGCTGGATCTGAGAGTCCAGGTTGGCCCCTAGCTATGTGATCTCTAGCAAGTGACCTCACCTGTCTGAGCCTTCCTTCTTTTGAAATAAAATGAGGATGATCATGCCTAAAGGAGCTAAAGCATACAGTAGTTTCTCAAGCTTCTCAAGCTGAAGATGCGAGGCGATTCTCCATACAAATGAAGAGGCAACTGAGTTTCTGGCTGTCAGGTGTGCTGTACAAAATGTTTACCTTCTTGTCTCAGTCTTGAATGGACCAAGAAACAATATTTTATGGTCCCAGGTTGAAGCCTGTAAGGTAACCCGAAATTGGTTGAGGCTCTGGAAAGGGGCGTGGAGCAGACAGCGAGTGGGAGACCTGGGTCCTCTCCAGCGAGCGGGAGGATGAGCCCCGGGCGAGGTGGTGGTGGGGACGCCTCGGCCTGCACCTGGGGCCACTGTGAGTGTCTGAGCGGGAGCCCGTGCCTCCCCAGGGGCATCCCCGGGGCCGAGGGCGCCCTCCACCCACCGGGCCAGGCCTCCAGCCTTCGGTCGGAACCCACCCTGCCGCGGGTTGTCGGCTGGCTGTGGTCTGCCCTTTTTCCGAAGGTCCGGCCCGGTGCGCCCCGCGCGCTCCTGAGAGAGCCTGGTTCCCTCCCCAGGTAACACACCCAACCCCCCGGCCCCTGCCAGCCGCGCCCCGGGCTTGGGCCCGCAGGCCTCGCCCCTCACGGGTGTCTGGGGCCCCTTCCTTTGTTCTGAGACCCGTCGCTTCGGCCCTTCCTTCAACGCTAATTCGCTCCTCCGACCTCAGGTCTCCTGTCCCTGCCGCTGCGTCCCGAGGGGCAGAGGCCTCCGCTGGGCCCGGGGATGGGGCCCAAGCCGGCGACCGGGCCTGTGGCTGCCCTCAGCTGCATCCCCCACTGGTGCCACGAGGCTGCGCGTCGCCTCCGGATGGGACCTGGAGCGCGTGGACCAGCAGGTGTGCAGCGGCGAGTCCTCCACCAGCCGGGACTGCGGCAGCCCCAGGGCAGACCTCGGGACGGCCTCCTGGGAGAAAGGAGGGGCAAGTACAGGTTTCCTCCTTACCCCAAAGTAGAGAGTTCCTAAGCCAAGAAATGGTCTGGAACTTTCGGCCACTTTGCCTTATGGAAGGCCTATGTTGACACGGTTACTTTTTTCATAAAAGTGAAAATCCTCTTAGGATTTTCTTTTGGTTAGCGAAAACAGGTACTAACGTAGGTCTTTCATCAAAGCGAAGTGGCACTCAGAAAGTGGCACTTTTCTGGAAAGTAGTGCATGCTTCCGACTCTTGTTTTCCCCTCTGCACCCCAAGCCTCCTGCCCTCGGCTCCTTTAGCACTGGGAACATAGAAGCGTAGCTTATCCCATCACTGCAAAGCTTCAGCCAGCTGTCTGCCCTCTCAGACACCTGGGAGGGCCATGCCTGACTCCATTATCTTTGGTTGCCTCATGTATTTTGAAACTGTCTCCATATTAAGTGTTCAATTAATATCTGAATATCCAGCTAAATAAGTGAATCAATTTAATAAATAAATCCACTGTCAGGTGTGTTTGGGGGCAAATGTGCTAAGCCTTCTTCATTCATCCCTATTGCCATACCATGCAAGCATCAAGTCATAAAATATTGTTTCTTGGTCCATTCAAGACTGAGACAAGAAGGTAAACATTTTGTACAGTACACCTGACAGCCAGAAACTCATTTACCTCCTCATTTGGATGGAGAATTGCCTCGCATCTTCATCTTGAAGTCTTGCTCTAGCTGGCCTGGGCTTCGACACAGCAGTGTGTGTTCAACTGTTTCTGTTTCTCCTCCTGTTCTCTGGAGTTGTTTTATTGAGAGTTTTGCCACCAGGTCTTGCCATCTATTATGAACATATTGTATGTAATGTTTTCCAAAGGAAATCTAAAAACACATAGAAGCCATACTGCACAACTACATGTATAGGAATACCTCCTGTCTACCTGCTGGGTGGCAAAATGAGCTGATGTTTCTGAGGGGTGAGGATTCTGCTTCTCACCAGGAAGGTCTGCCGTGTGTGACATGCGGGATGATTTCAAGGTGCAATTACTACGAATGCACAAATTTGGAAACTGTCCGCTTTCTCATGCCTACCTGATGTCAGAGCCACTGTGCCTGAGCTCTCATCAAGGGAATAATCAAAATATTTAGCAACTGGTACAGACAGGCCCTGCTGAGTCAAAATGGCCACTGTTGGAACAGAGCACTAGAGGGTCTCTGCTGTGCCATAGATTAACTCTGCATTTGCAGGATCCTAGGGAAGACAGGGAAATCTGGGGGAGGCTTTGGGAAGGGGCTGTTTACCCACCAGCAGAGGCATCTTTCTATATTCTAACTAGTGCCACTGTGCCAGCCAATGTCAGCCCTGCTCTCTCCTCCACAACCTTATCCCTCCCGGCCCTTTTAGAGCTGTACTTGTCCTTTCTCTTCTACATCCGATGCCTATTTCCTACTTTTAGCCAGAGGCTGTACCATCTCCTCTTTCAGTGGTCCTCTCAGTATGGGAATATCTGTATCTGCAGTGGCATTTACAGGCAAGCATGGCCCAAGCCAGAAAACCCAAAACCCAGCTGTGCATCAGAATCACCAAGGCAGTGCCTCAAAACTGACAGTCCGAGTCATCTGTACATCTATGGAGCCAGCCAGGTGACACTGATGTACAGCCAGTCTTAGAGGTCGCTGCCAGCCTCCTAAATCCAGGATCAGTAGGAAGCTCTGGGGCAACACTGGTACAAACACCCGAAAGTTCTTGGAAGGTGGGAGCTAAGAGCCACTCACAACAGCTTTTTCTTCCTGATGCATGTGGTCAACACCAGCAGAAAGAGCACTGTGGCCACGAGGATTCCTGCCACTGAGACAGCAGACATGATGATGTTCCTCTGTAGGAAGTGCAGAAGCTGTGCACACAGCCAATCTCTCTTTTGAACATCTAAATGAGAAGACAGTAAACAGAGAGAGACTACCATGCAGATCTGCAGCATACCTGTTAGTTCTGCTTGTAGCAGAAATAAAAACCTTAGCATCTTAGCCACAGCTCCAGATGGTCCTCTGCAAGAAACTGGCTCTGTTCAGGAAAATATGCTCATAAGCCTTTAGGTGGTGGAGGTGAGGTGCAGAGGGTATGAGCAGGCAAACAGCAAAGCCACGACTAAGGGTCAACAAACCAGTGTGTAGGCAGTAAGGAGAAGAATGGATGGGAGTTCAGATGGAGGCAGGAGGCAGGAGCACTGGAGGAGGTGAAGAGTCCTATTGCCATGGCTTTTAAGACTATTCGGTTTTCAAGAGCAGTGATACCATCTCTTCTCTGCTGCCCCCCACCAGCTTCAGGAAATTCTGCCATATATATATACAGGCTCCCTTGTGTGTGCAGGTATGGGGGAACTCCATGCATAAGGTAGATGGGATGCTAGAGAAGATCCTGAGCTCTTACAGCCCCCTAGGGATCTGCAGAGCTCTTGAAGGTAGGTTTGGGGCACAGCCACCAACCAGGGGCCTGGAAGAACAGGTGATCTTAGCTAGATGTCAACAGAAGGAGACCCCAGCCAACATCGGGGACTCCTAGAATCCACCCAATTTGTAATGTGACCAAAAGAGGGATCAGGAAAATGGGGCACAGAGGTACAGTGACAGGAATCGGATGGCTTCATGTAGAGAGCTACTGATGGAGCCTAGTGATGCCGGCCAGGGAACCCGGCCTTCCTCGGTTCTGGGGAGAAAGCTGGGCATGTCGCCCTCCTCCTTCCATCTACACTATGTCAAGAGGGAGCAGCATTAAGCCACTCTCAGGGCTCTATAGGAAGAGTTCAGCACTGAATTTCTTAGAGTTAGGAAGTGACACCAGTTATAATCTTGATAGCAGATGGCTACACAGAGGGAGTATACTAGGCTTGGTACAGGCACACTGCCATGATGGGCAAGTTTCTACCCACTCTGAATGAGCCCAGGCTCAGATAACCCAAGGCTAAAGATCAGAGACTAGGTTAACATTTGGCATTTAACCACTCCTGGTTGTCAGAAAGCCTCAGTGCACAGTAATGGATGGTGCCCATGTTATGAATGATGGTGGCTACATAAAAGAAAAAACATAAAAGTGGCATCTTTTTTGAAATGGTGGTCAAATCCCTAGAGTGGTCAAATTCCTAGAGTTAATTTAAGTCATAATTTTAACCGCAGGTGGTATACTTTCTCAGGTAAATTAAACATATGCTAACATCTATTCTGTTAAAATACCATGAAAGGCAAACAGATGCATTCTGAGGTCATCTGTACTTGTGTTTCTTATTATCTCACTCTACTAGATTATCACCTGACAAAATCGCTCCTGTAAGTATTTCTTTATCGACAGTAGTTAACTGCTTACCCACATCCCTGTCGAATAGAGAGGGTTCTTTATCCCTCTTCTCCTCTGAAATGTGACCTACAAACAACAAAAGACAAAATGTGTTAGTTGAAAAATGACTATTGGCCTGTGGTTAATTCTGCTTTTATGATAAAAGTCACTTCCTCTAGAATCAAAGTGAGGAGTTAGGGAGGATTCTGGAGGAGTTCAAATGTACGTTAGTGTTTCGGTCTTGTTTATTTTTCTAATCTAACAAATTCCTGGGTGACCCACCCTTAGACTGATGCTGTGGTTCTCACACTTGAGTGGAAGTCAGAGTCATACCAGGAGGCCTTGTTAAAAAACACGTCGCTGGGCCCCACCCCAGCCTTTCTGATTCACTAGGTCTGGGGGACCTGGGAATGTGCATTTCTCACAGACCTGAGCAACACAGCTGCTGCTGGTCAGTGACCCTGCCAGAGCACCCCAAAAGAACCTTTCAGCCAGCTGCTGAGCTTCTCTAACCCCAGTCTCCATTAGTATAAAATAGAGATAATAAGACCCATCTTACAGGTAGCATAATGTGCATGAAAACAATCTAAAATCACAAAGTACTACAAGAAGTGTTTCAGGGCAAGGCAGGAAAATAAACGACACTGAAATATTCTCTTATTGGTAGACAGACTGCAGAATGGTTTAGTCAAAAAAGATAGGCTTGAAAATGAGAAACGTTAGCATCCTAATTCTGCATTGGCTATCTTGACTGATGGGCATACGAGACCTTGTCAAAGGGGCTGAGTGGTTTAGTTTGGAGAAAATTGGGAAGCCAGGAGAGATGTTTTTGCCCCATACAGCAATGGCCCTCGGAAAGTCCTGGGAGATGTTCTGAGAAGTTCCAGGGCACAAACCAGGATGAGTGGGTAGGAGCTCCAGAGACATGTGTTTGGACTAACCATTCAGTAGTTAGAAAGTCAGTCTATCGAAAGGGAATGAGAGTGAGAAGTAATGAATCTGCACCCCCAGGAGACTTCCAGGTGGGAGCTGCACTGAGGGCTCACAGGCAGCCTTGGGGTGAGTCTGGTGTGGAAATGACACCATGGTTAAGACATGTGTGTTACCATGTAACAGCCTCATGAGGTCTTAATTATTCCTAGGCAAAGACAGAAATGTTCCTTATTTAGTTTGGCTTAGGAAAGAGAGAAAACCCCCAACTTAATGTGATTCACCATCACTTGACTTTGGAAATTCCAGCTTGTCAGACCAGTTGAGAGATGAACAATCCCAGACAGAAAACTCTGGGCAACACAGTTAGCCCACCAAGTGGCGGCATTTGCTTTACTCTTCCAGAGCCGTTAAAAGCGCCTGTCCCCAAACACAGATCTTTACTTTCCTTGTTTCTGATAATGAACAACAAGCAGATTCCCCACTCCCACCATGCATGCAGACTCCATGTAAGCTGCCAGTGACCTGCTGTGCCCAAAACTGTCTTAAATGAGCTCAACACCAAGAAATGTTCACACTGGGCTCAAGGAAGAGTTGAAGTCTTACATCTCATACTTTCTCTGATTTTTGTTTTGATTTGTTTTTACTCTTAGGAGACTCTAGTATTGAAATGAGCCTTTGATTATATGTTAATGGAACCTATTGCTGCTACACTGTTGTTAACCAAGGATGAGATTCCCTCCGGGTCATCCAAGATCATTAATAACTGAATTCTCTGAAGACCTGGGCACACCTTTTATAAGACACTTCACTCTTAAAAGGATAATTTTCTCAGCTCTCTTCCTACCCAGACCTTTTTACCATTAATTTTTGTTGTGATTGTTGAATGGTCACTGCTGCTAAAGAAGAGGTGCAGACAGTGTGATCTGGGACTCCCTGGTCCCATCAGACTAGCCTCAGAGCAGCTCCTGGCCTCTGAAGAGGGCCCCGTGGCCTCCTTTTCTCGTGAGGCATGATCTTGGTACCGTTTGCAGACTTTCTCAGGCCTCCTTTCTTTTCACTCTCCCTGCTCCCAAACCATTAGTAAGCAGACCCATTTCTCTTTTGCTCGCTCAATGCTCCATGCATTTTCTACCACCTAAAGCACTTTTTAAATACCTTCAATTTCAGCATATTTATCTCTAATAATGATTGATGAGATTTAGCAGTGAGCTCTTGGAGGATGCTCATTTAGCCCTCTTGCTAAATGATAGCACCGGGCAGGAGAGCAATATTTAGGCCCTAGTGAGAGAAGGAATCGTGACTCTTGACTGCAACCTCATGAGAGATTCTGAGCCAGAACCACCAGCTAAGCCTGTACTGGTGGCCAAGAGGGATCATAGGCAGGACAATTGGTACAGGAGGGTCCGCTTCCACTCATACAGCTGTTGGCAGAAGGCATCTCCTCACTAACTGGAGGCCGGAGGGCTCACGTCCTCATCACAAGGGCCTGTCCTCAGGGCTGCTGGAGCATCCTCACAGCAGCTGACCCTCCCTAGAATGTGCAGTCTAGAGACAGCCAGGCAGAAACCACAAAGTCTTTTAAGACCTAATCACTGAAGTAACATGCTGTCACTTCTGCCATGTTCTGTTCACTAGAAGCAAGTCACCAAGTCCAGCCCATACTCAGGGGAAGGGGGATTAAGCTCTGCCTTTGGAAGGGAGGGGTATCAAAGAATTTGCAGGCATATTTTAAAACCACAGTAAGAGTTAAATTCCATGGAAGACAATTGAACAAAGGAATACTTGTGTCCACATGAATATAAAGATTTTAATCAGCTACCTCTGGTTTTGTGCAGGAATCGTGGATGGAAAGAAGTGATACCATTCCAGAGGCATCTCACTCTGCAGGGAGCCTGGACTGGGGTATGTGACCTGTGCCATTAAGCAGAGACCCTGAATGATCTCCAGGATATTAGGTTGAGCCATATGAAATCAGAGAGATTTGACCATTTTTGACCTACAAAAACAGTAAGCTCAAATGATTCAGCCTCACATTATAGTCCTAAGGGAAGTTACTAATCTACATATATCTTCTAATTTTGAGGCTTCTAGAAACCAAATATCATGGATTATCAAGATGAATGTGATGATCAATTTGTAATGGGATCTTTTGTTTACAAATATGTATATATGGAATTGAAACCTAGTTCAGATTGATCACTGCACACCTTGGGGAAGATTAGAGGAGAATGAGACTATTTAGTGTTTAGAAAGTAGTCAAGCACTGAATCAAGCTCCTATAAGGGAGAAAAATCAATAAAGCTGACTACCAAAGGACAGTTTTAGAGACAGTGATGTCATTTTTGGTAACATGCAGAAGCTGTAGAGAAATCTCAACATGATAAGTTGGGGCACGCCACAAAGGTCCAAGAGAGGATGCCACACTTTTCCCAGAGGACCCAAGCTCAGTGAGGCACCAGGGACTCCTGGACCCGTCCAGTGTCATAATGGGGACAGAAGTGCTCATAGTCAGCTTCTGCATTTGAAAATTATTCCATCTAGTGACTCCTTGAAAGGAAAACATTACCTGCATTGCTCGCCAGTGTCAACACTTTGAGCACATCAGCAGCACATGTGCAGCCCACTTAGCAGACAGCAGAAGTCTTACCTTGAGCAAGTGGGTGTGTGGTCCAGTTAGGGAATCTAATGACTAATCATAAGCCATTGCAAGTTGCTCTTAAAACTCTGCCTAAAAATTCTTTCAGGTGCCCCTGACGTGGACACAAATAATGCACATATAACTGAGTATCCCTTGCAGGCGTCTGGAGTTCAAACACCAGCAATGTCTCCTACTGGGGACCAGCTGGACCTGTGGCCAGTTACATAACTTCAGTACCCATGTATGTAATAATAATAATAATAATGTGACATACATGGAACTGTCAGGAACAGTAAACACCATCTGCGATTTTGGTTTCTTCCTCTGAACAACCTCCACAAAGCAAGAACCTACCTGACACATGAGCTTGAGGGGTCATCCCAAAATAAAGGGATAGTCACACTTTAGACCACAGACTTGGAGCTTACAGACAGGATTTCAGATAGTTCTTTCACATCTCAATTTGTCTTTGCCACACAAATAGCTGTTTTAGAGAATGATAAGATGGTAGCATAGTGTATATGACAATGCATAAGCCTAAGAAATATGTGCACTTACAGCTTTAAAAACATGTACTTGCTTTCTTTCATGTCTGCCTTTGTATTGCTTCGTCTGCTGCTTTCTTCCATCAAAGGGTGTGTCATGCAGAACTTTGGAAAATGCTTGCTGTAGAATTTCATCTCAAGCAAAGTAAATAAAAACATATTTAATGCCAGCAGGGGAGGACTGACATATTTTTCTCTGTAAGTACCTGGTCTTGGGAAGGGAAATCCCTACTCTCTAACCATTCCTGAAATACTGTGATCACACTGGATGTCCTGAGCAGTAAACATTGCCCACTAAAGAGAGGCGGCTAGAAACTTCACTCCAAATCTTGTGATATTTAATCATAATTTTTCTTCTTGCTCCTATCGTCATTCTAACTTCTGAGACTTTCCCCAAGATGGCCCATAAAAATGGGTGAAGTCTGTGCGTGTAAAATGAACAGATTTCCGAAAGTCAGAAAGCTCTTCATCTATAAACTGTTCTTAACTATTCATGGTTACATTTTTTAAAATACACTAATTTCTCCTCCTTTTTTAAGGTTTTCAGGCTTCCACTTTTTCTTGGGGGCAGCAGTTTATTTTGCCTTCTAGGTTTTCTTTGCAAAGCCACAGAAAATAATCATCACAAATTTCATGTACTTTGAATATATTCTGAGTCCTTTCTCAGGGGTTGTTGGTATATTGGTGGGTGGATGAATAGATGCTTAGAATAAGGACAAAAAATTAACTATCACATTCAATCATTCCAAATAATGAGTTCTCATCAACTGGCCCCCTTCCCTGATGAATGTGTTAACCTACAAGTTCCTGAATTGTTGCTCAGAGAGAACCCAGCAAGTTTACTCGTGGTCCACCAATGCCAAGGCCAATCCTAGATAGCATGTGGTAGGTCAGCAAGCCTTTGTGGGGCAAAGGGACCCACCCAAACCTGAAACCATACACCCATCTTCAAATGCGCTCACTCCCCTTCCACACATGTGGGGCTGGATTCAGAGACACAGGGCACCTGCAGGGAGAAGAAAGTCTTCTCATCCCTAAATGAGAATTCCTGAAAGCAGAGACAATGGGACTACCAGCAATCTGCACCCACCTACCCATCCATTCATCAGTCATGGTAACCTACCCATCGTTCCATCGTTCACTCAGCCTGAAAGTCAGTGCAGACTTACTGAAGCCTCTTTAATGGCACACTTGGAAGAAGGGCAAACCCAGAATTCCAGGCATGGAACCATGTCTGGAAAAAAGGTCCCCATCTCATGCAGAGAGATGTCCACTTCCAAGTAGGATCAACAGACCTGGCTCTGTGATAGGAACGTCTTAACAGCTCCTCACCCAGAGGGAAGCATCTGTGCTCACACTCATGGGCACTCCTCAGACCAGAGGTGACCATCGGTATTCACTTCTGACCTAATTCCACTGTATGTCTGCACCACATATTGTTTATCTATTCATCTGTGATGGACACTTGGGTTTCTTCTATCCTCTATCTATTGTGAATAATGCTACTATGAATACTGGTGTACAAGCATCTGTTTGAGCTCCTGTTTCAATTCTACTGGGTATATATCTAGAAGTAGAATTATTGAATCATATGGTAATTCTGTTTAACATTTGGAAAGACTACCAAACTGTTTTCCACAGATACTTCTCTATTTTACATTCCTACCTACAATGCACAAGGGTTCTAATTTCCCTTTTTTCTTTTATAACAGGCATTCTGATAGGTGTGAAGTGGTATCTCATTGTGGTTTTGATTTGTGGACTAGTAATATGGAGTAACTTACATGTGCTTATTGGCCATTTTGTGTATATTCTTTGGAAAATGTCTATTCAAGTCCTTTGCTCATTTTTAAATTGGGTTGTTTGGTTGGTTTTTGTTGTTCTGATTGTAGGCATACTCTATATATTGTAGATATTAATCCCTTATCAGATATATGATTTGCAAATATTTTCTTCTATTCTGTAGTTTGTCTTTTTTACTCTTGATTGATAGTATCCCTTGATGTACAAGTTTTAATTTTGATGAAGTCTAACTTACCTATTTTTTCTTTTGATGCTTATACTTTTGGTACCAAAATTAAGATACCACTGACAAATCCAGAGACCTGAAGATTTTTTCATGTTTTTTCCCAGTAGTTTAAAAGTTTAGCTCATAAATTTAGGTCTGTCTTTAATTCAGAATTACACTGTTTGATTGCTGTAGTTTTGTAATACATTTTGAAATCAGGAAATATGAGGCCTCTGGCTGTGTTTTTGTCTCCTGGGAATCCATCTGAATATTAGGATATTCTATTTCTACAAAAAAAAATGTCTTTGCAATTTTTGACAGGGATTGTACTGAATCTGTAGATCACTTTGGGTGTTACTGACATCTTAAAAATATTAAGGCTTCTAATCCATGAACATGGGATGTCTTTCCATTTTGTGTCATCTTTAATTTCTTTTGCAATGTTTTGTAGTTTTCATTGTACAATCTTTTGCTTTCTTGAGTTTATTCCCAACTATTTGTTCTTTTTGATACTACTGTAAATGGAATTATTTTCTTGATTTCCTGTTTGGATTATTATTAATGTGTATAAATGCAACTGATTTTGTGTGTTGACTTTGTATCCTGAAACGTTGTTAAATTCTTTTATTAGTTCTAACAGCTTTTTGCGTGTGTCTGGAGTCTATAGAATTTTCTACATATACAATCATATCATCTGTGAACACAGATCATTTTACTTCTTCCTTTCCAATTTGAATGCCTCTTTTTTTCTTGCCTAATTGCTCTGCTATAAGTTCCAGTACTATGTTGAATAGAAGTGATGAGAGTGAGCATCCTTGTCTCATTTCTGATCTTAGAGGAAAAACAAGTATGATGTTAGCTGTGGGCTTTCCATATGTGACTTTTATTATGTTGAAGTAGTTTCTCTGTACTCCTAATTTGTTGAGTGCTTTTATCATGAAAGAATGTTGAATTTTGTGAAATACTTTTCATGCATCAATTGAGCTGATCATATAATGTTGTACTTCATACTCTTAATATGGTATATTAACTGATTTTCATACATTGAGCCATACTTGCATTGGTAGTGGAATAACTACCACTTGATCTGGTGTATAATCCTTTTACTATGATGTTGGGTTCAATTTGTAATATTTTGTTGAGGAATTTTGCATTTATATTTATAAGTAATATTACTCTGTATTTTTCTAATAGTGTTTTTGTCTGGCTTTGATTACCAGGGTGATACTGGCCTCTTAGAATGTGTTAGGTAGTATCTCTTCCTCTTCAATTTTTTGGAAGAGTTAGAGAAACAGTAGTATTAGCTCTTATTTATATGTTTGGTAGAATCACTGTGAAGCCACCTGACCCTGGGCTCTTCTTTGTTGGGAAGTTTTGATTACTGATTCAATCTCTTTTCTCATTATAAGTCTATTCTGATTTTCTATTTCTTCATTAATCAGTTTTGGTCTTTTGTAGGTTTTTAGGAATGTGTTCATTTCTTCTGAGTTATCCAATTTGTTGGCATAAAATTGTTCATAATTTCTCTTATAGTCCTTTCTTTTTCTGTAATAAGTACTAATGTCCCCACTCTCATTTCTGAGTTCATTTCTGAGTCTTCTCTTTTTTTTTGTTTACTCTAAAGATTTATAAGTTTTGTTATCTTTTTAAGGAATCAATCTTTTGTTTCATTGAATTTTCTCTGTTTTTCTATTATCTATTTCAGTTATTTCCACTCTACTCTTTATTATTTCCTTCCTTCTACCTTTTAATTTAGTTTGCCATTCTTTTTCTAGTTCCTCAAAGTGTATAGTTAGGTTATTTATTTGAGGGCATTCTTGTTTTGTTAATGTTTGCATTTTTAGTTATGAATTTCCCTCTTAGCATTGCTTTTGCTGCATAAGTTTTAGTGCGTTTTGTTTGATTTTCATTCATCTCAATGTAATTTCTAATTTCCTTTTGGCTATTTAACAATGTGTTGCTTAATTTCCACACATTTGTGAATTTTCCTGTTTTCCTTCTGTTGTGGATTTTTAACTTCATTCCACCATGATCAGTAAAGATACCTTGTATGATTTCAATCTTTTTCAATTTATTGAGACTTGTTTTCTGGCCAGTATATGCTCTATCCTGGAGAATGTCCTATGTGCATTTGATAAGAATGTACATTCTGCTGTTGTTGGGTGTTCTGTATGTTTGTTAGGTCTAATTGGTTTATGGTATTGTCCAACTCTAGCCCTATCTATTATTGAAAACGCAGGATTGAAGTCTCCAACTATTATTGTAGAACTATTTCTCCCTTCTATTCTTTCAATTATTGGTTCATGTATTTCAGTTCATTTGCTCTGTTGTTATGTGCAAATATATCTTTATTGTCATGTCTTTCTGTATTGAACCTCTTATCAATATATAATACTCTATAAATCTCATAAACTTTAAAAATTTGATATCTATTTTGTTGGAAAACAATGTAGTCACTCTGGCTCTCTTTTGATTACTATTTGCATGGAATGCCTTTTTCCATCCTTTTCCTTTCAACCTCCTTGTATTTTTTTTTAAGCTTAAGTGATTTTCTTGTAGACAGCATATAGGTGGATCTTGTTTTTTTCTATCCAATCTGCTAGCCTCTGCCCTTTAATAACAGTTTAATCCACAGAAGGAACAAAATAGCAGTAGACTTACAGGCACCAAGAAGGGATCAGTGGTTACCACAGGGGAGGGGTTAGGGAGGGTGGGGGGAAGAGAGAAGGGGCTTAAGGGGCACAATCATTTGCAACCACAGTATAGGTTGGTCATAGGGATGGTAGTACAGCACAAAGAATACATTAATGATTCTGTATCATCCTACTGCACTGATGGACAGTGACCTCACTGGAGGGGGTGAGGACTTGATAATATGCGTAAATGTTGAACCACTATTGTTGTGTATTGGAACCAACATAAGATTGTAAATCGATGATACTTTAAAATAAATAAATAATAACAGCTTAATCAATCAACATTTTGTTTTTTAATTAAGGTATCATTGATATACAATCTTATGAAGGTTTCAAATATACAACAATAGTGAGCAACATTGTGGTTTCAACATTCACCCATAATATCAAGTTCCCCTCCACCCCATTGTAATCACTGTCCATCAGCATAGTAAGATGCTATAGAGTTATTATTTGTCTTCTCTGTGCTGCACAACCGTCCCCGTGACCTAACTATATTGTGAGTGCTAATTATAGTGCCCCTTAATCCCCTTCTCCCTCCCTTCCCACCCACCCTCCCCAACCCCTTCCCTTTGGTAACTGCTAGTCCCTTATCGGACTCTGTGAGTCTGCTGCTGTTTTGTTCCCTCAGTTTTGCTTTGTTGTTGTACTCCATAAATGAGTGAAATCATTTGGTACTTGTCTTTCTCCGCCTCACTTATTTCACTGAGCATAATACCCTCTAGCTCCATCCATGTTGTTGCAAATGGTAGGATTTGTTTTCTTTTTGTGGCTGAATAATATTCCATTGTGTACATGTACCACATCTTCTTTATTCATTCATCTCCTGATGGACCCTTAGGTTGCTTCTGTATCTTGGCTATTGTAAATAGTGCTGCAATAAACATAGGGGTACATATGTCTTTTTGAATCTGAGATATTGTTTTCTTTGCGTAAATTCCTAGGAGTGGAATTCCTGGGTCAAATGGTATTTCTATTTTTAGTGTTTTGAGGAACCTCCATATTGCTTTCCACAGTTGAACTAATTTACATTCCCACCAGCAGTGTAGGAGGGTTCTCCTTTCTCCGCATCCTCATCAGCATTTGTTGTTCCTTGTCTTTTCAGTGTTGGCCATCCTAACAGGTGTGAGGTGATATCTCATTGTGGTTTTAATTTGCATTTCCCTGATTATTAGCAATGTGGAGCATCTTTTCATGTGCCTGTTGGCCATCTGAATTTCTTCTTTGGGGAAGTGTCTATTCATATCCTCTGCCCATTTTCTAATAGGATTATTTGCTTTTGGGTGTTGAGGCCTGTGAGTCCTTGATATATTTTGGATGTTAACCCCTTGTTGGATATGTCCTTTACAAATATATTCTCCCATACTGTAGAATGCCTTTTTGTTCTGCTGATGTTATCCTTTGCTGTACAGAGGCTTTTTAGCTTGATGTAGTCCAATTTGTTCATTTTTTATTTTGTTTCCCTTGCCTGAGGAGACATGTTCAGGAAAAAGTTGCTCTTGTTTATATTCAGGAGACTTTTGCCTATGTTTTCTTCTCTGAGTTTTATGGTTTCAATCTATCAACATTTAATTTAATGTGATTACTATTAAGGAAGGATTTACTTCTGCCATTAAGCTATATGCTTTCTATGTCTCCTAAATTTTTTGTTCTTTAATTCCTCCATTACTGCTTTTCTTTGGGAATTAGTTGGTTTTTGTAATGTTACATTTTATTGTCTTCTTCATTCTTTTTCTGCATATTTTTAGTTATTTCTTTGTGGCTACATTGAGGGGTATAATCAACATCTTAAACTTATAACAACCTAGTTAAATGGTACCAACTTAGTTTCAATAGCATACAAACACTCTGCTTGTATATATCTTTGTTACTCCCCTTTTATATCGTTATTATCACAGATTACATCTTTACACATTGTGTGCCCATTAACATAGATTTACAATTATTGTTTTTGCATTTTCCCTTTAAATCATATTGGAAATGTAGATAAGTTACAAACAGAAATTACCGTTATGTTGGCTTTTATATTTATCCATGTAATCACCTTTACCAGTGTTCCTTATTCTTGGACTTAGAGTTACTATATAGCATCCTTTCATTTCAGCCTGAAGGACTCTCTTTAGCATTTCTTGCAGGACAGATCTCTTAGCTTTTGTTTATCTGGAAATGTCTTAATTTCTTCTTTATGCTCAAAGAATAGTTTTGTCAAATAGAATTCTTGGTTGATAGTACTTCTTTTTCCAGACTTTAAATATATCATACCACTGCTTCTGGCCTACATGATTATTGAGAAAGCATCTTTTAATTTTACTGAGGCTGCTGTGTACACGATGAATAGCTTTTTCTTGCTCTCTCAAGATTCTCTCTTTGTCTTTGGGTTTCAGCAATCGCACTGGAATGTGTTGCAGTGTGATCTCTTGCTTTTATCCTGCCTGGAGTCCATAGAGCTTCTTGGGTGTGTACAGTTATCAAATTTGAGAAACTTTTGTCCATTATGTCCTCAAATATTTTCTCTCTCTCTCCTCCTTCTGAGGATTCTATAATGTATATGTTGGTACACTTGATGGTATCATACAGGGCCCTCAGGCTCTGTTCATTTTTTTCTTTCTGCTCCTCAGAATGGATAATTTCAATTGCCCAAGTTCAAATTTACTGATTCTTAACTCTGCCTGCTTAAATCTGCTGCTGAATCCCTCTAGTGAGTTTTTCATTTCAGTTACTGTACTTTACAATCCAGAACTTCTCTTTGGCTCCTTTTTATAATTCCTATTTCTTTGATATTCTCATATTGTTCAAACATTATTCTCCTGACTTCCTTAAGCCCTTTGTCCATCATTTTCTGAACTCACTAAAGAGAGTTAACATATTGAAGACCATTGATTTAATATCTGTGACTAATAATTCCAATTTCCAGGTTTCCTCAAGGATAGGTTCTCTCAAATTTTTTTTATTTCCTGGGAATGGGCCACACTCTCCTGCTCCTGTAATTTTTTGTTGTTGAGAGCTGAACGTTCTGAGTATTATATTTTGGTAACTTAGGAAATCTAAATCTCCCACTCCTCAGGATTGCTGATTTCTGCTCGTTGAGGGCTACAGCCATCTACTTAGGACTTCTCCAAACTATTTAGGCAAAGTGTGTATTCCTTGGGTGTGGGTGCTGAATTTCCAGTTCACTGTCTCTGCAGTTCCTCAGTGACCTGACAAAAGTTTCCTTCAGTGTCTCTATCATGAAAGGAGAAAAGTAAAAATACTGTCTCTTTAATACCCTTGACAGAGTTGCTTGAAAGCCTTTTCAGCATGTGGGGATTGAAACAATGGTCAGCCTCAGTGCCAGCCCTGTGTCAAAAGCAGTGATCAACACACAACCAAATTTCTGGAGGACAAGGTCCCTAGTTGTCTCTGGCACCAGCAAGCCACACCAAGAATGTGGACTGCCGACCCCTTGGCTACCTGCTATGGGGCTGGAGGTTGGAGAATGGCTGGGTCCCCATGAAACACTGAAGTTCACCAAAATTTACTAGTCTCTTCATCAAGCTTTCCCCTGGATGAAACAAGTATTCAACTAGAATTCAATATAGTCCAAAATAGTTTCTTAAGACAGTTCTTATCAGCTCAATTGCAGCTTTGGGGAAGGGATGTATTCCTGGAGCTCCCTACTCCACCATCTCCCTTGTAGACCTTGATTTTTCTCAAATGTTACAGGAGAGGCTTGAAGTAGACCAGTGAGTCCCAATGTAGAGTCACCTGGAGGTATTTTAAAACTCATACAAAGGTCTCATCCCCTGCCAGGGAATCTGGTCAGGTGTCTCTTTTTCACAATCTCCCCAGGGAATTCTCATGTTCAATTAGGATGGATCCATCTCAGCCCCAGGACCTCACTGTCTCGAACACATGCAGAAAACTGGGCGCCTCCTCAAGGCAGATGACCGTGCAGCTGGTCTGAGCTGGGGTCTGATCCTGCCCTTCCAATAGCTCCCAGTTGGTGGCCCTTCTGCTCCTACATGGATCCTCCTTCAGAAGCAGAATCCTTTCCCAGTGTTTGTCTTCTGTTTTGCTTAGTTTCTTAAGACCTGACACTTTGGGGAACTGCTTCAGCCTCAGGGAAAACACTGTCCTTCCCATCAAAGCAGCAGGAACAGGTTATCTGGGGCACAACCACAGACAAGCACAAGACTTCAAACACAGCCTGCCGGTTTCACATGAGGGAGTTACTTACCAGCTAGTTTAGCCAAATGTTCTTCTTCTTATTTGTACTTGATGCAAATGCAGTGCTTTTCAAGCTCTTCTCCTGAGGATTACCTGTGGGAAAATACACGTCAGCTGTGATTAATCTTTCATTGGATCTGCATGTGTTCCAATCAATACTCCCTTGCACAGTCTTGGAGAAGAGCATTGGGCAATCTGCTCGCTGCAGGAGAAAGGCCACTGCACTTGGATTCTGCTCCATCCTCTGAGCGCCTTGTGAGCTTGGACATCAAGGTTCTGTGGGGCTTGGTTTTCTCATCTGAGATGGTGGAGAAGGCATCCACCATGGGAGGCACACTTCATGTGCTGCTGTGATCTGCAGGCTAAAAGGCGCTCTGCCTTGTCACGTCTCAGTGTTATTATCCATCGTGAGCTGCAGTGAGTGGCGCTGGTTCTGAGCATGGTTATGCTCAGTGCTCAGGGGTGGAGGAACAAGAACAGATGGACACACATCTCGGTGTCTTTTCAATAAACACTTCCTCCTGCATGGGACATGATGCCAGCAAGCGGTGGCTTTGACCATCTCAGAAATGTGATGCTTTCTTGTTTAGGAGTTGGGGGAACAATACTACTGCAGACTCCGCACGACTCCACACTGTGCATCTGTATTTGGGAGCACATCAGAGGACCTGAAGTTCTCTGTTTGACCTGTTTGATAAGCACGAGGGATTCCTGCTGTTGCCCTTGACAAATGAAAAAATGAAGCTGACTGGGTCCACAATCTCTCCTAGAGTGTCAGAGACTGATTTCAAGGCTGCTGCTGACATGCTGCGGGCCACATCAGGGATCTGGAGTAACTGTGCTAAAAGACTAGCAACTTGTGGAGATTTTGAAATATATTTTCAGGTTTTCATTACGGATGCTGTGATGTCTCAGTGGTATGCTGTGATGTCTCAGTGGTGAACACCTTTTCCTGATTCAAGGCCAACCCTTTTTTCTGGCACTCAGGGAGTGGGCAAACCACCCAAGAGGAGAAATCTCTCCTCTAATGAAGGTATTGTCAGGGCCACAGTGCCCACCAATTCTGACTGCCACAAAGCATTCATGAATTATCTGTGAGAATCTGAACTTTTAACATAAGCCAGCAACCACACGATTCCTCACAGATAATCTGCATAACCAGGTAGTAATTAGTGCACATGGCAGCTTTCAACTCTACAGGAAAATTGGTACTCAGGTCATTAATGCTGCAAATAACTATTGCTCCCAGGTCTGATGGCTTTTTGAATAAATGCAAGAAATAGAAAGTTCTCTCATGCTGAGATGTTAGTAAATCATTAACAATCAATGGAAGCAAAGTTAGCGCATGCAGTAAAACATTTGATCATAAAATCCTTTGGTTTTTTAAGTGCACTGGCAAGAGTAGTGGCTGTCTCCCTTTTTCTGATGTCACCCGCCTGGCCTGTCTGATCACTGCTTTGTGATCTCAGTCTACCTGATTTTTGGAGAACAATACTGTAGCTGTCTCTATCACAAGGATTGTGTCTATTGCTTTTGCTTTTCTCTACAGACCAAATATCTTTACACTGAGAGAATTTCCCAGAATGTGGTCAATTAGTGTAGTAAATTACAATAGTGGTTCCAAAAGCTGTAAGACCCTAAAAATAGAGTATGGAAACCTAATGCTCATTTTTAAAAAGCTATGTTCAGAAAACGTCCATAACAGTGTTATCCAGGTAGCTAAAGGGTGGAAACAACCCAAATGTCCCTCAACTGACAAATGGATTAACAAAATATAGCCTATCTGTATAACAGAATATTATTCAGCCATAAAAAGGAGTGAAGTATTGATGCCAATGTGAATGAACCTTGAGAACATGTTAAATGAAAGAAACCAGACACCAAAGACCACATGTTGTACACTTATAAAATAACCGGAATAGACGAATCTATAGAGCAGATAATAGATTAGTGGTCGCCAGAGGCTGTGGGAAAGGGGCAATGGCAGGTGTCCACTAGCAAGTGTGACATTATCTTGTGGGGAGATGAAAATGTTCCAAAATGAAAGTTTGCTGATTCACAACTCTAGGAATACTAAAAAGCACTGAATTACTCACTTTTAAAGGGTGAATTTTGTTATGTGAATTTTATCTCAATAAAGCTGTTATTTAAAATATAGTGTGTGTGTACATGAGAGGAGAGATCATACAAGATTGGCCTGATTAGCACATGGAGGTTCATTATACTAATCTCTCTCCTTGTGTGTACATTTGAAATTTTTATAATGTGCATGTGTGCTGTTCTCCCATGGCACTCTGGATTTTGAGAAAGCTTCCAAGTAAGGAAAAATGTTATAGTTCCTCCCTTCTGAACAAGAAATCCTTATGGCAGATTCAGGAGGTAAAGAAGGCAGATGTGGAGAAAGCCTGTGTTCTTCACTCTGGAACCCACAGAGAATAGCACATCCTGCCTGATTTAGGCTCACAGTGCACCTCACACCTTCTCTATCTGCTGTAACAACAGCCTGGTGACAGTACCTTTGACCAGGTAGGAAGGGTGGAGCTCTGCACCTTGCCAACAGTCCAGGAAGAGAACAAGGAAAAGGGTCTCAGCTCCTCTCTTCTTTACCATAGTCTGTATGCAATCAGGGAGAAGCAAATCTCCAGAAACCCTTCCGACATAACAGCCTTGGACTCCAGAACACTGCAGAACCTGGCAGTCTATGAAGTCACTCTCAGAAACCAGGTGGGGGCAGTTCTACAGCTTGAAAGGGGAGGACCTGGTGTTTGTAGACGAGGACAGGAGGGGGACAATGGTTGCACTGTGGTAATAGCCTCCCTGCTCACTGCGGTGTCTTCCTCCATCCTGCCCGTACTGTAGCCTGAAAGCAGTAGGATATGAACCAGGACTCTGAAGGTACATGTGACAAAAAATTAACTCAGTTTAAGTGAATTGGAAGTAGCTGAGGTAGCCAGAAAAATCTTATGCTAAATCAAGATATCACGTGAAGAAGGTATTTACAACACCAAAAATATTACAAACAAAAGTATAAGGTGATGCTGTCACTCATGTTATCACTATTTCCCCATTATGTTTTTGTAAGTATAACTATTTTCAAAGGAAAATTCTATACTTTAGCATCTTTAACTATTTTTTTCCTGCATATTCATATTACACTGGGTCTCACCAATTGCGCAGCCAACCTGCCTTAGTCCTCGAGTTCATGCAATGTATGCAGTGTTGGGATGGAAAAGGTCTTCGGGGAATAAAAAGTTACACAGTAGAATTCTGAGTAGTTTAGGCAAATTAGTTTGCTGGCGCTGCCATAACAAAGTTACCACAAAATGGGTGACTTAAACAACAGAAATGTATCTGCTCAGAGTTTTGGAAGCTGGAAGTCTGAGATGAAGGTGTCAGTAGGGTTGGTTCTTCCAAGGCCTCTCTCCTTGCTGTATGGATGGCCACCTTCTCCCTATGTCTACATCATCTTCACTCCATATGAACCTGGGTCCAAATTTCCTCTTCTTAGAAGGACACCAGTCATATTGACTGGGGCCCACCCTAATGACCTCATTTTAACTTGATTACCTTCATTAAGAAATACCAAATAAAGCCATATTCTGAGATACTGGGGGTTAGGGCATCAACATATAAATTTAGAGAGAAGGATACCATTCAACCCACAACACTAAGTAATGGCAGCAACATAAATCATCTCTCTAAAATATCTTCAAAAAACTAAAAACAAAAAAGCACATATAGAACAACACAAACTCCTACCCTCAACAGAACCAGAAGGCAAAAAATATCCAAATTCAAATTACCAGTAACTAGAAAAATAAACACTAAGCCCAGGCACTGATTCACTGTTCTGCAGCTTGCCTTTGCAGCAAGGAAATGCAGCAGCCCACGACAGTCCAAAATCTCTTCTAGAAACAGAAAACCCACCCTACATGTGGAAATGCTGACAGTATGTCCTGGTAGATCAGAACAAATACCAATCGATGGAAAAGACCTGGGAAAAGAGGACGGTGTGGCTTCAATAAAGTGAAATCCTGGAAGAGGCTGAGTGTGGGCTGGGCATGGGGTGGAGATGGAGTCCTTTGGGGACCTTTTACCAGGGAGATTTCACACAATGCTGATGGTTAGTAGAAACTGAGGCAATGGGAAATAGGCTAACTTCAAAGTCAAAATGTGCAACCACTTAACTGTTGACCTACTCCTACTCTGCCCATTTAACTTAACTGTTGGCCTACTCCTGTTACTCTGCCCATTTCAGTGACAAATCAGTCCTTCCACTTACTCAGGCCAAAATCCAGGGTCATCCTAGACTCCTCTCTTTCTCTCTCACCACACATGCAATCCATAAGCAAATCCACTCAGTTTGATTCTGACACACATTCCTAAATCTGGCCACCTTTCCCACCTCCACTTCCCCAGTGGAATCCAGACCACCATCATCTTCTCTTTACTGTCCATGAAATAAGAGGCCAACCAAATCCCCTTATCATTCTTCAGACCACTTTTGAACCCCAACAAATCCCATTACCAAAATCTTCACCCCCTTCTCCTCAACATTCCCCTCCCTTCTATCTGTCCACATCACCAGAGGAAGAGAATTTTGGCTGCTTGGCATCCTAAGTGACCCTATGGTGCACTTACCTTAAGTGATCGGCAGACTTCTTCTGCCTGATTTCTTATTTCCAGGCATTTTACTATCATTATTATTTTATTACTTTATTATTTCCTAATGTTGACCATTAGGCATGAGAGAAAAACATCTGTATTTATGCAGCATCCAGGTCTAGAGGAGGAGTCAATCAACTTTTTCTATAAAAATAAAATAGAAATATTTTAGGCTTTACAGGCCATATATGTCTAGTTGTACATTCTTTATTTGTTGTTGCTCTTACAACCTTTAAAAATGTAGAGCACTGGGGGAAAAACATCAATGAAACCAAAAGCTGGTTTTTTAAGAAAAATCAATAAAATATATAAACCTCTAGCCAGACTAATGAGGGAAAAAGACAGAGGACAAACATAACGAATATCAGGACTGCAATAGTAGACATCACTACAGATACTCAAGATGAAAGGAAAGTAAGGATTATGAACAACTTTTTGCCAATAGATTTAACAAGCTGGATAAAAATGAACAAATCCCTTCAAAGATACAAACAGAGCTTACTCAAGAAAAAGTAAAGAATCTGAATAGCTCTATAGAAAATAAATTGCTTTTCTTTATAAAAAATTTAAAAAGCTCTATACAAAAGAAATGGAATTTGTGGGTACAAACCTTCCCACAAGAAAACTCAAAGCCCAGATGGCTTTACTGGTTAACTCTATTAATATTTAAGGAATAAACATCACCAACTGTATACAAAGTGTTCTGAATAGTTGAAACTGATAAAATACTTCCCAACTCACTCTGTGAGCCCAGCATTATCCTGATACCAAACCAGAGAAAAGATACTAGAAGAAAAGAGAACCATGGTTAGTAGTATCTTTCACAAACATAGATGCAAGAATGCTTAACAAAATTGTAGCAACTTGAGTCCAATAATATTTGTTAAAGGATAACATATCATAACTAGTGGGGTTCATTCAAAGAATGCAAGGCTGGATGAACATTCAAAAATTAACATAATTTGTCATATCAATAGAAAAATCATATGATCATCATTACAGATGCAGAAAAAACACTTGACAAAATTTAACATTCATTCAGGGAAAAACTATTGACTAGAAAATAAAGGAGATATAGATTAAATATGGCAGCATGAAAGGAAAGACAGAGGCTTCCTCCTAAAACTGGATACAATTAGAAAATACAGTTGGCGCAACTAATCCTGAGAGAGCAAAAGGAAAGAGGACTGAGCCAGAGTGTATACACCTGGAGAAAAGAGCAGACCTCACCGAACAGGGTAACATACCAGAGCTGTGGCTCAGCAAGACCCCAGCCCTTCCCCCATTCCAGCTCACCGGAGGGAGGAAGAGAAATGGAGCAGGAAGGGAGCGTAAGGCTTGGGACTGCTGAATACCTAGCTCCAGAGATCTGCTCTGGGAGCACAAACCTACATTTCATGGTGCTTGCATGATACTTGCATGACGACTGGGTTGGAAAGTTAATACAGGCAGAATTTCTGGAGAGACTGAGATTCCAGCCACTTGTGGAAAGCAGGGATCCATATCTGGCTGTTCTAGGACAAAAGCTTATACATGTGTGCTCTGCCCACTGGTTCAGGCAGTAGAGACAGGCACAGCAGCCGGGAAGCAGGCAACAGCTCTTTCCTACCCCCCAGGCACTAATACTGCTCCCCTGCAATCCCTGACATTGCTTCAGGGGCTAAGCAGCTCCAGAGTAGAGCTTCTGGACACTAGAGGGTGCCATATACAAATATGAAATGCCAAAAGAACCTGGTCCAGAGTAAAATTAATATAACTCCAGAGAAATATTTAAATGACATGGACCTTACAGCTCTTCCTGAAAGGGAGTGCAAAATAAAAATCATCAACATGCTAATGGAGGTACGGAAAGATATCCAAGAACTCAGGAATGAATTCAGGTTGGAGATCCAATCGCTGAAGAGCACAATGGAGGGTATTAAAAGCAGGTTGGATACAGTGGAGGAGACGATAAATGAAATAGAAACTAGAGAAGAGGAATACAAAGAAGCTGAGGCACAGAGAGATAAAAGGATCTCTAAGAATGAAAGAATATTGAGAGAACTGTGTGACCAATCCAAATAGAATAATATTCGCATTATAGGGAAACCAGAAGAAGAAGAGAGAGAAAAAGGGATACAAAGTGCCTTTGAGGAGGTAACTGCTGAAAACATCCCCAATCTGGGGAAGGAGATAGTCTCTCAGACCATGGAGATGCACAGATCTCCCAACGCAAGGGACCCAAGAAGACAACACCAAGATATATAGTAATTAAAATGGTGAAGATCAAGGATAACGACAGACTATTAAAAGCAGCCAGAGATAGAAATAAGATCACATACAAAGGAAACCCCATCAGGCTAACATCAGACTTCTCAGCAGAAACCTTACAGGCCAGAAGGGAGTGCCATGATGTATTTAATGCAATGAAGGAGAAGGGCCTGGAACCAAGATTACTTTATCTGGCAAGATTATCATTTAAATTTGAAGGCGGGATTAAACAATTTCCAGATAAGCAAGATCTGAGAGAATTTACCTCCCACAAACCATCTCTACAGTCTATTTTGGAGGGACTGCTGTAGATATAAGTGTTCCTAAGGTTTAATAGCTGTCATGAAATAAAACCACAGTAAAGAAAGTAGAACAGCTAATTACAAAGCAAATGCAAAATTTAATTAACTATCCCCAAAGTCAATCAAGGGATAGACAAAGAATACAGAATATGATACCTAATATATAAAGAATGGAGGAGGAAGAAAAAGGAGGAGAAAATGAAAACAACCTTTAGATTGTGTTTGTAACAGCATATTAAGTGAGTTAAGTTAGACTCTTAGATAGTAAGGAAATTAATCTTGAGCCTTTGGTAACCACGAATCTAAAGTCTGCAATGGCAGTAAGTACATATGTATCAATAATCACCCTAAATGTAAATGGACTGATGTACCAATCAAAAGACATAGAGTCACTGAAAGGATAAAAAAAACAAGACCCATCTATATGCTCACTGTAAGAGACTCACTTTAAACCCAAAGACATACACAGATGAAAAGTGAAGGGAAGGAAAAAGGTATTTCATGCAACTAACAGAGAGAAAAAAGCAGAAGTTGCAATACTTGTATCAGACAAAATAGACTTTAAAACAAAGAAAGTAACAAGAGACAAAGAAGGACATTACCTAATTATAAAGGGGTCAATCCAACAAGAAGATATAACCATTATAAATATCTATGTCCCAACACAGGAGCACCCACATATGTGAAACAAATACTAACAGAATTAAAAGGGGAAATAGAATACAATGCATTCATTCTCAGAAACCTCAACACTCCACTTGGACAGATCAACCAGACAGAAGATAAGTAAGGAGACAGAGGCACTGAACAACACAATAGAACAGATGGACCTAACAGACATCTACAGACCTCTACACTCAAAAGCAACAGAATACACATTCTTCTCAAGTACACATGGAACATTTTCAAGAATAGATCATATACTAGGCCACAAAAGGAGCTTCAGTAAATTCAAAAATATTGAAATTGTACCAACAAGTTTCTCAGATCACAAAGCTATGAAACTGGAAATAAATTACACAAAGAAAATGAAAAATCCCACAAACACATGGAGGCTTCACAACATGCTTCTAAATAACCAATGGATCAATGACCAAATAAAAACACAGATCAAGCAATATATGGAAACAAATGACAACAATAATTCAACATCGCAAAATCTGTGGGACGCAGCCAAGGCTGTGCTAAGAGCAAAGTATATTGTAATACAGGCCTACCTCAGGAAAGAAGAACAATCCCATAGAGGCAGTCTAAACTCACAATTAATGAAACTAGAAAAAGAACAACAAATGAGGCCCAAAGTCAGTAGAGGAAGGGACATAATAAAGATTAGAGAAGAAATAAATAACATTGAGAAGAATAAAACAATAGAAAGAATCAATGAAAGCAAGAGCTGGTTCTTTGAGAAAATAAACAAAATAGATAAACCCCTAGCCAGATTTATCAAGAAAAAAAGAGAGTCTACACATATAAACAGAATCAGAAATGAGAAAGGAAAAATCACTATGGACACCACAGAAACACAAAGAATTATTAGAGAATACTATGAAAAATTATATGCTAATAAACTGGGTAACCTAGAAGATATGGACAACTTTCTAGAAAAATACAACCTTCCAAGACTGACCAAGGAAGAAACAGAAAATATAAACAGACAAATTACCAGCAATGAAATTGAACTGGTAATCAAAAACCTACCTAAGAACAAAACCCCTGGACCAGATGGTTTCACCACTGAATTTTATCAAACATTTAGTGAAGACCTAATACCCATTCTCCTTAAAGTTTTCCAAAAAATAGAAGAGGAGGGAATACTTCCAAACTCATTCTGTGAGGCCAACATCACTCTAATACCAAAACCAGGCAAAGACACCACTATAAAAGAAAATTACAGACCAATATCCCTGATGAACATAGATGTAAAAATACTCAACAAAATATTAGCAAACCAAATTCAAAAATACATCAGAAAGATCATCCATCATGATCAAGTTGGATTTATTCCAAGGATGCATGGATGGTACAACATTCGAAAATCCACCAACATCATCCACTACATCAACAAAAAGAAGGACAAAAACCACATAATCATCTCCACAGATGCTGAAAAAGCATTTGCCAAAATTCAACATCCATTCATGATAAAAACTCTCAATAAAATGGGTATGGAGGGCAAGTACCTCAACATAATAAAGGCCATATATGACAAACCCACAGCCAACATTATACTTAACAGCGAGAAGCTGAAAGCTTTTCCTTTAAGATCGGGAACAAGACAAGGATGCCCACTCTCCCCACTTCTATTCAACATAGTACTGGAGGTCCTAGCCATGGCAATCAGACAACACAAAGAAATAAAAGGCATCCAGATTGATAAGGAAGAAGTTAAACTGTCCCTGTTTGCAGATGACATGATATTGTACATAAAAAACCCTAAAGAATCTACTCCAAAACTACTAGAACTAACATATGAATTCAGCAAAGTTTCAGGATACAAAATTAATACACAGAAATCAATGGCATTCCTATACACTAACAATGAACTAACAGAGAGAGAAATCAGGAAAACAATTCCAATCACAATTGCATCAAAAAGAATAAAATACCTAGGAATAAAGCTAACCAAGGAAGTGAAAGACCTATACTCTGAGAACTACAAGACACTCATGAGAGAAATTAAAGAAGATACCAATAAATGGAAACACATCCCATGCTCATGGATAGGAAGAATTAATATTGTCAGAATGGCTCTCCTGCCTAAAGCAATCTATAGATTCAATGCAATTCCTATCAAAATAACAACAGCATTATTCAACGAACTAGAGAAAATCATCCTAAAATTCATATGGAACCACAAAAGACCTCGAATAGCCAAAGCAATCCTGAGAAGGAAGAATAAAGCAGGGGGAATTATGCTCCTCAACTTTAAGCTCTACTACAAAGCCACAGTAATCAAGACAATTTGGTACTGGCACAAGAACAGACCTATAGACCAATGGAACAGACTAGAGAGCCCTGATATAAACCCAACCATACATGGTCAATTAATATATGATAAAGGAGCCATGGATATACAATGTGGAAGTGCCAGCCTCTTCAATAATTGGTATTGGCAAAACTGGACAGCCACATGTAAGAAAATGAAACTGGATTATTGTCTAACCCCATACACAAAAGTAAACTCGAAATGGATCAAAGACTTGAATGCAAGTCATGAAACCAAAAACTCTTAGAAGAAAACATAGGCAAAAATCTCTTGAATATAAACATGAGCAACTTTTTCTTGAATGCATCTCCTTGGGCAAGGGAAACAAAAGCAAAAATGAACAAATGGGACTACATCAAACTAAAAAGCTTCTGTACAGCAAAGGACTACATCAGTAGAACAAAAAGGTATCCTACAGTATGGGAGAATATATTCATAAACGACATATCTGACAAGGGGTTAACATCCAAAATATATAAAGAACTCACATACCTCAACACCCAAAAACTAAATAATCCTATTTAAAAATGGGTGGAGACACTTCTCCAGAGAAGAAATTCAGATGGCCAACAGGCTCATGAAAAGATGCTCCACATCGCTAATCATCAGGGAAATGCAAATTAAAACCACAATGAGATATCACCTCACACCTGTTAGGATGGCCAACATCCAAAAGAAAAGAAACAACAAATGCTGGTGAGGATGCGGACAAAGGGGAACCCTCCTACACTGCTGGTGGGAATGTAAACTAGTTCAACTATTGTGGAAATCAGTAAGGAGGTTCCTCAAAATCTTAAAGTAGAAATACCATTTGACCTGGGAATTTCACTCCTAGGAATTTACCCCAAGAAAATAAGATCTCAGATTCAAAAAGACATATGCACTCCTATGTTTATCACAGCACTATCTACAATAGCCAAGATATGGAAGCAACCTAAGTGTCCATCAGTAGATAAATGGATAAAGGAGATGTAGTATATATACACAATGGAATATTATTCAGCCATAAGAAGAAAACAAATCCTTCAATTTGCAACAATTTGGCTGGAGCTAGAGGGTATTATGCACAGTGAAATAATCCAGGCGGTGAAAGACAGCACCAGATGATTTCTCTCATTTGTGGAGTATAACAATGAAGCAAAAATTTAGAAACAAAACAGCAGCAGACTCACAGAACCCAAGAAGGGACTAGCAATTATCAAAGGGGAGGGGTGGGGGAGGGTGGGTGGGAAGGGAGGGAGGAGGGGATTGAGGGGTATTATGATTGGTACACATGGTGTGTGTGGGGTCACGGGGAACAGTGTAGCTCAGAGAAAACAAGTAGTGACTCTGTGGCATCTTACTACACTGATGGACAGTGACTTCAATGGGGTATGGGGGGGACTTAATAATATGGGTGAATGTAGTAACCACAATGTTCAATGTTTTTCATGTGAAACCTTCATAAGTGTGTATATCAGTGCTACCTTAATAAAAAAAAAAAAGGAAGTCAACCAGCTAAACATACATGCTTCCCCCTCGGTTTAGAGAGAACAAACAAACTCAGAAGACACACCCATCCATAGGGATTTCCTGAGCTCATAGTAAACCAGAACATTTATCATAAATTTATCCCCTAGTGGATGACATCCTGCAGTTATTTAGAGAAGATAACCAGCTTCAATCACAGGTCCCAGAAGCTCAGGAATCCATTGCGGCCCATGTGAAGTTGGGAGAACTCTCTGCTAAGTGGCTCCACCTCAATTCTCATGCAAGGAGAAAGTCTCACTTTTCTTTCTCTTCTTTTTTTATTATTCACTCTTCTAACCATCTTTCTCACATGTGTTTTGAACACCTCCCTGTATACACTGCAGAATGGCTTTCCCACACATTTCCTGAAATAACACTGTTCTTTTAAGTAGCATGCATGTAGCGCCTTTACAGCCATCATTATCACATTCAACCTCTTTGTCACATTCATTCCGTTGAATTAACACTATTCTCTATGCATGAAGCCAATAGCACTGTTTATTTAAATTAAGATAAACTTGACATAACAACATTGTGCAAGTTTAAGGTGTTCATTGTGTTGACTTGATACATTTATATATGGCAATATGTTGGCCACCACAGGGTAAGCCAACGATTCTTTTTGTACAATTACTTTTTCCTTTTTGTGGTGAAAGCAGTTAAGATATCTAGTATCTTAGCAACTTTCAAGATTATTCTACAGTATCATTGACTATAATCACTACTTTGTGCATTAGCTCCAGGACTTATTTTTCTACTAGTTGCAAGTTTGTACCTGTGACCATGAGTAAAGAAAACCTCATTGGACCTAGAGGGTATCATGCTAAGTGAAATATGGCAGGCAGAGAAAGACAAATACCATATGATTTCACTTACATGGGGAACCTAGAAAACAAAACAATCAGAAAGGGAATAGACCCATAAGTATTGACAATAGACTGTTGGTTACCAAAGGGAAGTGGGGGAGGAGTGAGTAAGACAGGTGAAGCAGATTAAAAGGTACAAACTGCAAATTGCAAATTAGTCATAGGAATGGAAGTACCACATAGACAATAGAACCAGTAGCACTGTACTATCTTGGTATGGTAACGTGGTAACTACACTTACAGTAGCAAGTATCTAGTAATGTATATAATTATCTAGAAACTATGTTGTACATCTGAAACCAGTATAATATTGTACATCAACTTTATTCAGATCAATGAGTAAATAAAATGGAGTCCAGAAGTCCTGAAGGGGGCGCTGTTATGCACAAACTGCTCTCCTTGCAGCCTGCATAACCAGCAGGAAGAAAGTAATTCTTACCTTGAAACATTTTTCACATAGGAATTTTATCTCCTGCTTTTAAGAAAAAGAAGCCCTTCCTGCCCCAGCTGCTTGCAGCCAGTGAGAAACTGTCACAATCTCAAACACAATCACAAACTCTTGTTCTTCCCCACTGAACTTTTGTTCAAAACCACGCTGTCCATTTCCTCCTAAAAGCCGAGAAAAGCTGACCTTCTCCTTGTCTCCTTGGACTTGCCTACGGTTTGCCATACTTTGCTTGTCTTGAATTGCAATTTCTCTGCTATTCCCGGATAGGCTCATTTTGCTGGTAAAATAACTATATATTTTATTTTTAAGGTTGACATACCCCTAAACAACATCTCCCCAGTTTCCTCACCCCTGGCCCCTGATAACCACCATACTACTGTCTGTTTTTATGAGTTCGGCTCTTTTAGATTCCACATATAGCACACAATATGTGTCTTTCCCTGTCTGACTTATCCCATTGGGCATAATGACCTCAAAGTCCATCCATGTTGTCACAAATGTCAGAATGCCCTTTGTTCTCTACATAATATTCCATTGTATATATGTACCACCACCTCTTTATCTGTTCATCCATTAATGAAAACTGAGATTGCTTCCATATCTTAGCTTTTCTGAATAATGTTGCAATAAACCTGAGAGTGTGGATCCCTGATGACCTGTTTTCATTTCCTTGGAAATACACTCAGAAATGGAATTGCTGGATCATATGGTAGCTCCATTTCAATTTTTTTAGTAACCTCCATATTCTTTTCCATAGTGGTTGCACCAATTTACATTCCCGCCAACAGTGTACAAGGGTTCCCTTTTCTGCACATCCTTGCCAATGTATTCCTTGTCTTCTTGATGATAGTCATTCTCATGGGGTGAGGTGAAACCCTGCTGTGGTTTTGATTGACATTCTCCTGATGACTAGTGACATTAAGTATCTTTTCAGGTACATGTCGACCATTTGCACATCTTCTTTGGAAAAATATGTTCATTTCCTCTGCCCATTTTTTAAATCAAATTGTTTTTTCTATTATTGAATTGAATAATTGGTTGATATATTTTGGATAATAATCTTTTATCAAATATACACTTGGCCAATATTTTCTCCCATTCTGTAGACTGCCTTTTCATTTTGCTGATGGTTTCTTTGGCTGTGCAGAAGCTTTTGAGACTGAGGTAGTCCCACTTGCTGATTTTTGCCTCTGTTCCTGTATTGTTGTCATATCCAAAAATATCATTGCCTAGGCCAGTATCAAAGGGCTTTTTCCTCATGGTTTCTTTAGAGGTTTTTCAGTTTTATGCAAGTCATATCTTAGATGATTAAGTCTTTAATCCCTTTCAGGTTGATTTTGTGAGTGATGTAAGTAGGGATCTGATTTCGGTTTGCTGCATGTGGTTATCCAGTTTTTCAACACCACTTATTGAAGAGACTATTCTTTCCCCTTTGAGTGTTCTTGGCTTTCTTGTCAGATATTAATGGACCATGTAAATGGGAGTTTGTTTCTGGGCTCTGTATTCTGTTCTGTGGGTCTATGAGTCTATTTGGATGCCAGTGCCATACTGTTTTAACTATTACATACAATTACATACAAGCTATGCAGTATGGTTTGAAATGAGGTAATATGGTACATCTGGCTTGATACTTCTTCCCCAGGATTGATTTGGCCATTTGAGGGGTCTGTGGATCCATATAAATTTTAGCATTGTTTTTCCTATTTCTGTGGAAAATGCCATTGGAATTTTAATAGGGGTGGCATAGACTATAAATAGCTTTGGGTAGTATGGGAATTTTAATAATATAAATTCTTCTGATCCCTGAACAAGGGATATCCCTCCATTTGTTTGTGTCTTCTTCAATTTCCAAGAAAGTCGCACTTTTATTTGGGAAGAAACTGCATTTGCACCCAGTCAGGGGGGCAGTCTTTTGTGTATCTCTGGTCTTGGCCTGAAGAAGTGAGTTTTGACTATTTGTGGTGACAAAGTTTATAGATCAAAATCCACAGAATGTGTAACAATTTCACACTCTCCTCTCAACAATCTCTGACTCCAGGATAACAAATGCAAGCTGTTATACCAACTAGACTGTCTTTTAAGTCATGCAGACCACAAACTGGCTCATATTTGGAACCCAAACTAACAGCATCTGGCAACAGAGACAAAACTACAATAAAATCCACCTATACAAGTCCTTTCTCATTCTGTTGACTATGGTCAAAATTAGAGAAATACAGAGGCCTGTTCCCACCTGACCCACTTACACCTCTTGACCAACCCTTCTTATTGGTTCCCAGTGTAGAGGAACCAGCTTTGACTGCCAATCAGTTTTCTTGTTCAGGCCACAGCATGGTTTACAGGAGACAGATTCTTTTCTAGAATTAGAAATACACTTTCAATCTTCAGGTAATAAATGAAAATATCAAAGCCTTTTTCTGGCCAGGAAATATATTTATATGACATTTTCTGTATATTTCAGGGAGACAGATTGTGAGATAAACCAACAATCAGAAATGGGGGCTTTTAAAAGGTTTTTTGTTAATTTCACAGAAAATAACCATTCTCTGGAATTCAAGCATCTTAATTTGTAATTACAACACTGTATAAAAGTAGCCTTTTCAGGAACTGATCTATAATAAAAGAAAACATGACAGAGTTTTCATTACTGTTCATTTTCTCACAGTTTAGGTTTCCATGTTAGATAGTGGGTGCATTTATTTCACAGGGCTGCCTTAATAAAGTACCACACACTTGACGGCTGGAAACAACATAGATTTATTCTCAGCTCTGGAGGCAGGAAGTCTGAAATTAATGCCCCTGAGCAGCTCTGGTCCAGCACCCTTTTCCACTGACCATCTCTGATGAAGGCCCAGGAAAATGTCAGTCATAGCTCCAGGTTATACTGAGACATTAACAAAGTGGATCTAGTTCCTATTATTCTAACATATGGGATCTACTCTTAAATGGTGGACTCATGGCTATGAATGCAGGAATCATTTTTCTATAACCATTCAAAAAAATAGTATACTACACCATTACTTTTTGTTCAATCTGTTCCATCATCTCAAAGGAATTTTCCCACTTAGAAATTCTTCTGATTATCTGATGTGTGTGTGTATGTGTGTGGAGAAAGAGAGAGGTAAGTATAACTCCAGGGGGGGAAATATGTTCCTGGCCCAGGGCAAATAACCTCTGAAGCCAAAATCAGTCAAAGGAAGAAATAAAGTGGGAGAAAATCTATTTATTTATTACAAGCAGTCATCTACTTCTGCTCTCCCGTGTCTCTTGCAACATGGCTGTAAAAAGAGGGACCCCACCAATCCTCTCCAGCCCAGATATACCCTCGCTCCCCCAACCCTTGTAATCACAACCTTGGAAACACCTGCTGATGTGGAGCTGCACAAAGGCCAGGTGAGAGATTCTGGAAATACTGCAATTTTATCCCCAGTAAGCATGATAGGAAATCACCAGTATATAACAACCAGTCAACAGGAATTTCATATTCACTGCCTGAGACATAAAATTCTTTCCCTTTTCCTCATACATTTCTAGCTGTGAGAAGTTTTTTTCCTCCTGATCAGTTTCTTCTGACCTGAGTGTTTTATGGAGTTTAATCCACTAGGTCCCAGGGAAAGTCAGTGTCTGGCACTCACGTCTATCATTCTAAAACAGTTCAGCCTGGTAACATCAGACACCAGACAACGCTTCACCTATCCAGGCCATGCTATTATTGGAAGAAGCCACCTAAATCAACACTAGTGGGTGTTTTGTGCTAGTCTGAGCCTATGAATAGTGTGCTATCAGCTAGAAATGTCTAGGGGCACTCATCTGGGCTAGAGGTAATCCCCCACAGACATTTCCCCTTTCAGAACCCCTGTTCAAGCTGGGCCAGCCCTTGTGGTCCTTATTACAATTGTAAGACACCCCTCAACATCCATCAGAGAACTTGGAAAGACATGATTTATTACCCAGAGTTCCTGAAGGATACATGATGCCTGGGGCAATAACTAAGGTTCCTGGGATTCTGCTCATTTCAGGGTCAAAGGTGGGGGAGCCAAGGGTTTTGAGGGTTCACTCTTTATTAGTGAATATAAAACAGAGTGGGACTTTAAAACAATTAAAGTGCTGAAAGAGAAAAACAAGAGGCCAAAAGCCAGGAATCTCAGGCCACAGGAGATCATTAAAACAAAGGAAACCCAGGGCTGGGTGGACTGGCTCTTTCTCTAGTCCTGTAGCTGGCACTGTGTTTCCTTGAGATAGCTGTCTTAGAGGTGGCTGCCTAGACAATGAAAGCTTCATGTCTGGCACTTGCATCACAATAATGAACAAGTCAACTGTCAGGCCCTTACTCTCCAGTGGAGGTGAGAGCTGTCTCCTCAAGATTAGCTTGGAGGGAGCCGAGGGCGATGGCCATTGATCTCCCGGAGATTGACATGTGGATATCTCTCTGCAGTCATTGTTTCTGATGCTTTTTGAGAGGGCAGAACCATGTGCAGCGTCCATGCCACACATCCTGACTTCCACAGTTGCATCCTTCTTTCTACTACTGCAGGCAGCATGGACTTTATCTCTATTGGATTACCTACAAAAGGGAAGATACTGTATTTCACTTGGCTCACTGAGAGGTTCCCCCACACTCACCCTGGCTGTTTCCAAACTGCTGCCCCCACCTGGGGATTTGCATGCTGTGCCCCAGGGAGGACCTTCCCTGCAAGGCTGAGATAAAAGGTCAGCTCTAGGCTTGCTCTGACTTACCAGGCCTTATCAGACACATTTCTCAGATTGGGGTTCCCTGCTCAGCTCCTGGGGCTGCTGATGCTCTGGATCCCTGGTAAGGAAAGAGGGCAGATGGGGCGGGGGGAGGCTGAGCTCAGAGCCACCACTGCTCTCCATGTCTATTCTGTACACTTTTAAATACATATGTCTTGGTCTTGGGGAAGTGGCATGACATGTTTAAATCTGTGAGAATTAGACGGACCTAAAATTAACAAGACTCTGTTACAGAAAGAAGGGGCAGGTGTAGGAGATTCTAGAGAGCCATTTGTACCTTACAAATCTCTGTGAGTTTTTGAAATTGGGTATTTGGTGTATATGAATCAAAATCACACAAAAAGTGATTCAGCCTGAAATAATTACCAAAGTTAAATGATGAAAATTGTTCATATTACTCATACATAACCTTGTATTTCTCTCATTATTTTAGGATCCGGTGGGGACATTGTGTTGACGCAGACCCCACTCTCCCTGCCTGTCAGCCCTGGAGAGTCAGCCTCCATCTCCTGCAGGTCTAGTCAGAGCCTCCCACACAGTGATGGAAAAACCTATTTTGATTGGTTCCTCCAGAAGTCAGGCCAGTCTCCAAAGCGCCTGATTTATTGGGTTTCCAACAGGGAGTCCGGGGTCCCAGACAGGTTCAGTGGCAGTGGGTCAGGGACAGATTTCACTCTCAGGATCAGCAGGGTGCAGGCTGATGATGCTGGAGTTCATTTCTGTGTACAAGCTACACAACTTCCTCCCACAATGATACAGCCCTGAACACAAACCTCCCTCTTTGGGGTGGCCCAGCTGCCCAAACACGTTGCTTGTCTGCTGAGCAAGCAAAATAGATTCTCCGAGTCTAAATGAGAGGAAGAGATTGCAGAATCAGGGAAATAAGTGGCAGCTGTGGGCTCTGGACCTTGAGTGCCTCCACTCAGAGCTCCACATATTGAAGCCCCAACAGTTGCAACAGCTTTGATATTTAAAACCTAACAGAAAAACGGGTCCATGCCGCCTCTGGGCAGCCAGAGATGTCAGAAGGGAGAATTGAATAAAAGCCCATGTTAATCGTCCCTGCTTTGCACACCTTTTTTCAATTAATTTCTTTCAGCCACATAATGAGACTAATGCATGGCATTGACAAAAAAGACCCCTAAAGTCACCTTAAAATAAAGAGTGAGTTTATGTGAGCCAAATTAAGAACAGCCTGGGAGATTCAAATTCTACAAATACAAGTGTTGCCAGGAGCTACAGTCTAATAGAAGGTGTTTCATCCTTGAGGAGGCAGGCAAAAAAACAGAACTCCAGAAGGGTACACCATCTACATAAGATACATGATGCTTGAAAAAAGGTCAGGTCACCAAAGGGTATTATAGGAAGGCAAACATTCTTTCTTATGTCCTTGAGCAGGAATCCAGATGCCACAGGAGAGCAGATGGGGTACACACTTGGTTTAGTTTTTAGCCTGATTTTAATTTGTACTGTAGAGTTAGAAAGTTAAGTTCTTACGAGGGGCCACTTTGAGACTCCCAGTTAATGAAACCATCTTACTCAGGCCTGAGGAAGTTGGTGGTTCACTTTCCTGTAGTCACAGGGGCAGCACAAAATGAACGCATCTCTGGTTTCATTTGGTTCATCAGCTGCTGGTATACATACAGCAGGATAATATTTCGTGCTTTAAGATACTATTTTCTTCTCATCCACTTCTCCACTGTACTCTTAGCCACTCTCTTTGTCCTTATGCAGCAGACATAAGATTGTACATTATAGTCCTCAATGGAGTAGCTGAAAAAATCTACCCATATTCATGGTTTTTGAAGTACTAGTACTGGGGAGGAAAAGCTTTCCTCTATCCTTCAAGGTTCTTCTAGATGGTCCAAGAATGAAATTGACATGAGACTGTCTTGCCAATGGGTTTCAGCCCCGGGCAAGTTTGCTATGGATTCAATGTGACCAAAGAAATTGACAGCAAAACGTTATTGGGGTGAAAGGGTTATAGCCAACTTTATTTCCAGGTGGCATGTCAGTCACTAGAATCCCATTCACTCAGAGTGAGTCTGTATGCAGCAAGCCGGTCTCTGCCTCTGGGCCCCTCTGTCTGCACAGCCATTTGTTTCTGCCTACACAGCAGTCTTCTGGGTCCCTCTGTCTGCACAGCCATTTCTGCCTACACAGCAGTCCTCTGGGCCTCTGTCCTTGGTGCTACTACCACTCCAGTCTCTGCTCTGCTCTCCTGCAGCCTGGTTTATGTGTCACGCCCAAACCACTGGGCAGAGCTCTTCATATAGAGTCAGCAGCAATGTATTGCCCACAGGTGTGTGGTGAGCTAGTCAACCAGGGCCAGATGAGAATCCTGGCCACAGGAACTCTCATTTTATCCACACTCCACCCCTCCAGGATTCTCTCCTCTCAATCTATGTGCCCTCAGTCCTCTGCAATGATCCCTGTGCAAGGAAGCTTGAACATTGTTCTCCAGCCTCTCCAGCAAAAAGTCTTGCAGACACACAAGCCGAACTCGTAGCTCTGTCTCTGACCTCTGCCTCTTTGGTCTTAATGGCTGGAACTGCTGCTCTGGTTTCAGTTGTTGCTATAGCTCCAGTAAGATCCTATTTGGCTTCCCATCTAATTTCCTTCCATCTACTCCTGCCTGTATCAAATCAACCCACATCTGGGTCCTTGTAACCCTCACGAGGCCCCTCAAATTCCTCCTGTGACTAACAGGTCTTATTTCTTTCTGGGTTCTCATTGCTTCAGCTACTGTACATGTCACCTTGCATTTTGTAATCACTGCCTCAAGGCAGGCTGCACTGTCAGGGAAGACAGCTTGCCCATCTCTGATCCCGACAGAACAATTCCATCCACCCCTCAGTCCCACAGCCACTGGCTCAGCCTGAGTATAAGGGTGGAGCCTAGAGTGCTCCATGATCTGGGGAGGGGGCTGCTCCTCTCCTTGGGGAACTTTCAGCTGCTGGGTCTTTATATTCTTTACAACCACTGGGCATGTTTTCAGTATAGGAGGGGTCAGTGCCTCTGGCACCACCCCTTCATCCTTCCCCAGTTCCTCCATTTCTGGGGCTGATGGCACCTTTCTCTCCCCTCCTCTGAGTACCTCCTCTGCTACAACCTTCACCTTTTCTACCATGCCTCGCAGCAATGCTAGCTCAGTCTTCGGCAGCTCTCCTACCTTCACCTCAATGCTTCGCAACTGGTGTTCTCATGCCACCTCCACCTGTGCTCCCCTCGGGAGTCTGTCCTTTCCTCCTTCAGAGTCCCTGGCAGCGCTGCCGTCTTGTTCTGTAAGGACTCTTTTACCTCTTCAATGGCACCTTGCTGCCAGCGTTCTTGTGCTGCCTCCTCTCGCATCAGTGCCATTTCCTTCTTCAGGGAATCCACAGAAGTTTGCAGTTCGCATTCTCATGCCACCATTTCTTGGGTCTTTTTCAGGAGCATGTCCTTTTCTTCTGTAGACTTTTTTAATACTGTGAGAAGCAGCCAACCCACAGTCCCCGCTGCCTCACAGGTACTCTCTCTCAAAAGACTTACTATACCAAGGGCCATCCCTACTGCCTCAGGTATCACCTCCACTTGCCTCCAGTCCTGGGGTGGGTCCCAGTCCTCTAGGAGGCAAGCCACCTCAGACCACATACCCACTGGGGGACAATCCACTGTCTCCCCATTCACAAGAGCAGCCCGCTGAGGCACCCCTCCCTTAAGGGCAGCCTGTCTTTTTCCTTGGTCAACAGTGAACCCTGCCAACTTGGCCAATTGTCTTGCCAGTGAATTTCAGCCCCAGGCAAGTTGGCTATGTATTCAATGTGACCAAAGAAATTGGTAGTATAAATATTCTTTGGGGCGAAAGGGTTTATTACCCGGTTTGTTCTCCCGGAGGTAGGTCAAGCACTAGCGTCTCTGCCTCCACCCGGAACACTGGGCCGAGCTCTCTGTAGTGCAATGATAGCTTATTGCCTAAAGGTGCGGAAGCGGTAGCCGAGCAACAGGCCATTTACTACATCATCAGGTGGTTTAAGTTCAGTGAGGATCCTGGCCATAGGAATCCCAGCTTCCCCACAACCATCCAGAGGTAGAAAGTATCTTATCAGTCCTGTGGGTAAGTCTGCAAAATTAATATAAGAATTTTACTAGTCTGGTCTCCTCCCAGGATAGCAGCTTCCCTCTGGGAGCATATCAATCAAGGCCACAGGCCCTGCCCCCTTGCGGTGGAGGATCCCCCTTCCCAGAAGGGGTGTGGGGCAGTGGGGGATTACTAGAAAGGACTGAGGGAAAGTAATACTGACCAAGGAACAATATAAAGGAGGGGTCTGGGCTGGTGTTTCTATTAAGCCTTTCATTCCACCAACCAGCATAGAGGAAGGGAGCAAAGGCCCGAATATTCAGTAAGCACAGAGAGGCTGGCTCCCGTGTCGACCAGGAAAGAAACCTGACTTCTGCCACCACCACTGTTACCCGGGGATCCGCTGGTGTTGTTGTGGAGGGGCCATGGCCATGTGGTGGGATCCAGGCTATGTCAATTGGTCACTAAGGACAAGGCCATGAGTACCAGGTCCTCTCTAGATGTGTCCGGTATCCTGGAGGGGAGAGAACCCAAGGGAGGGGCTGACTTCCCAAGAGGGCAATCCACTCTCCAGTGACCCCACTGTGCGCAGTGCGGCCACGGCTTTGTAGGAGGCCTGGGATGGGGCAAGCTCTTGCCCCGGGGCCCTGACTGCCACAGGGGAAACAGTTACCAGGCGGGTGTGGGGTGGAGCCTTTTGCAGGCTTGTCAGCAGGATGTCAAACTAGGAGGCCAGAATCTGATACTTGGCTTTAGCCTGTTTTTCTGAGTTTTTGTTGCTAATTCCAATTATTGAAAACTTTAAAGGCATGGTCTACAAGCTCTTTCTGAGCTGTTTAGGGTCCATTTTTTAATTTTTGGAGCTTTTTAGGAATATCTGGGTCAGACTGGCAAATGAAGTAGAGGGTAGGAGAATAAGGCCCTCAGGGTAGTTAGAGCTGGTGTTTGTGCACCTCTGAAAGGCCATTTATAAATGAGGGCTGGGTTTTCATCTGCCCCCTGGATAATTTGCCTGAGCTCATAGTTGAATTTATCAGGGTTTTCTGAAAAGGACCCCATCTTTTTGTTCAGTACGCTCCAGATCATTAATTGAAAAGGAGACATGAACACAAACAGGCCTTTCAGTGCCTCTTACCTCACAGATGGGTAGGATAGGGCCTGAGCTAGGCTAGGTACCTGCATCAAGGGCCAAAATACCTCTACCCAATGACCAGGGCTAGAGTTTCCCATGAGGGTTTGGACTTAGGTCAGTAATGAAGTGTCCTTTGACCTGACGTTGTGTTCAGGGCACCCTGGATGCTGCATCAGCAAGGCTAGGAGGGAGCATGTTATAGATCCTGGGTTCCGGCCCTTTCTCAGTCTTAAAAGTAGAGACCCATCCACTTCAATTTAGCCAAGAGAAGAGACTGATTGTAAGCTGTATGTAATGAGACTGGAAAAATCTTTAAGTCAAAAGGTGAGGATAGGTTAGGACAGATACCCAAGGATTTAAGTTCACTATATAAGACTAGCTATTAGTAATAAGTTCCTATGTAAAATAGCACAACTGTAGAGTTCTGGTGTTCATTTCAAATTTCTGTGAATCCATGTGCCAGAGTTACCTGAAAAGTGGAAAAAAATATGGATTCTGTTGCCACAACTCCCCAGGTCTCAAATCAATTACTCAGGTGTATTTTGGCACAAACCAGGTCTGTGAGTTTGCTCTGTAGGCCATTTTACTGCATCAGCCATGTCTTTGAGAAGATTCAAAGACCTCAGAACTTTGTTCTAATCTGACATGATTCTTAGGAGGTGAGAATCCTGAGACCCTCATTTTTAGATAAAAGATCTATTGAAGACTGGCTACTATTATTGGTCTTTTGAATTTTTCCTGGGTCTAGCTCTTCATTCATCTGATGAGCCCCTCTGGTCTTGCCAGGCAAGCCCTGTACCTGCTACCCATGTCTGGCTCCTCAGGCATAGCTAAAGGGGCTTTATTGTTACGGTGAGCAAATCATTAACCTTCCAAATTGGGGCACTTTTGAAAGTGAAAGGTGGCACTATTCATAATCAAGCTGAGCAAATCCTGATGTATGTTTATCCTAGGGTTTCTCACTAAACCCCTACCACCACAGGGCAGTGCCCACCCCACACACCCCTGCCCTGTTCCTTGAATCTGTTGAATAGTGACAAAATCTGTCTGAAACTTCTTCCTCCTTCATCCACTATAAAAGCTTTGGGTATTCTGGTATTTGATTGAATGTTTGCAGTCTTATTTCTAATTCTATTCTTTTAAATCCTTTCTATTATACTATACTTCCCTCATATACAAAAATATATAGAATCACAGATATTACTCCTCATATTCACTTGCCCTTGCCCTTCCTCCTTCCTTCACCAGGGAATCACCATCTTGAACTCACATTCCTGAATTTATCATATCTCTGCATGCCTCACACTTCACCACATATGCACGAACCCACAATAATGTCTGGCTTTGTTCTCCCTGTTTTAAAGCTGTATGTGTTATTCTGCATTTGCCTTTTTTCACTAACATTATGCTTTTAGAGATTTCTCCATACTGATCCATGTCACCCTAATTTATTCATTTAAACACTGTGTAAAAGTTCATTCTGATAGGCCACAGTTTGGTTATCTATCTTCCTATTCATGTACATTTCTGTTTATCCAAGTTTCTGCTGTTACCAACAACATAGCCATGATGATTCTTTTTTTTGGAATGTGTATGCAAGATCCTCTAGGGCATATGTGACTATAAAAATGGAGTTGGAATACAATTTTCTAGTTAATAGAAAGTCGTAGGTATTTAAATTAAAGATGAACCATTTAGAGAGGTGTCCTGGTTTAGAGATCCAGAAGCAAGGGTTCAGGAACCAGACCCCTGGGTTCAAATCCTGACCCTACCACTTGCTGGCAGAGTGACTAATCGCTACATGTCTTGGTTTCCCCGGTCACAGCATGGAGACAGAAGTAAGAGTACCAGGGGGTTACTGAGGCACGGATGCGTTAGCATGAGAGAGGTACTCAGAAGCCAGCCTGGGGCATGGCAAGTACTAGAGAGGTGTTTACCAATGATACACTTTATTTTCCTATTTCAGAGCCTGTACAGGTTTTGAGTTGGTTCTCAAGCACTTTTTTATAAATAAGTCCTTTTCAGAACTTACAGCTTGAGAAGTCTATTGGGCCTCAAGCACCGGGTCTATAGCTCTATAGCTCTTAGTGGTTTCAACAAACTCTGCCCATCTTTAGGGAGCAGCGAGCTCCCTGCTCTGCTGGTAGGCTTTCCCCTGTGGCTGCTCTCTTGTCTGACATACTTTTATTCACCATCAGAGAAGCAACCATCAGAAAGGCTTGAAATTGGGGTTAGACCCTGGAGAAAGGGGGACTAAGAAAGCCACTAGGTTCATTTTTGTCCTAAACCTTGGTTTGGGAGTCCATGAAATGAGCTGAATTCAGCAGGAAATAGAGGGGGACCCCTTCTTCATAGTGTACGTGGTGTGGGGGTTGTGCAATTCAGAATCCTGGGTGCTAGTGGAGATGTTATTACGTGAAACAGTTATTCACAGGATATGTTCTATCTAAAATAATGCAACTGATCACCACCATGCCTGAATGTAGAAATCTTCTACATCCCACTAGCTTGAACTTCTTAGGAGGGATACCCTGAATTCTTTGCCAGCCATTCTATCCGCAGACTGGACTGGGTGTTAATGTCTGTCTGAAGAGCCTGTTGCAAGGACTCCAGCAGCTTAAATGCTGTGTTGCCCTGTTTTACCTTTTCTGTCCTTTATATTTAGGTAAAATTCAAGCACCAATAATCCAAATTGGCCTGATTTTATATCAAACCATTTTTTAAGTTCTTATTCTCATTTTTCTTCCTGTAAATAAATCTGTTACTGCATAGTGAATATTCTTTGTAAGCAGCTAAGAGACCTCCCTCTACTGGGCATGCCCACAACTGCGGCCTGCACTTGGAATGAGGAATGCTGATTTTCATGTTATGTGTTGAAAAAGAAAGCAACTTGTCTTTGGTTGAAAAATTAAATAAAAATAAAAAAAGACTTTGTAATACATGTGACCTTGACCTAGAATGAGTTGTCACCAGGTCTCTGCCTCTTCTCTGCTTTTGCCCAAAGCAGCTGAATGAGGGTTGCTGTGACCCATCCTGGTACCAACCAGAACAAACGACCAAAGCTGGTGTCAGTTTTTCTACCACAGTGATGTGAAAAACTGATGTGGAGCCAGCAGGAAGGGCCCTTGACCTGTCCTGTAGAGGAGAAGTTTATTCTAAAGCCAGTTCGACTGTAGGTTCAGGCTCCACACCAGGTCAGCACAGAGGTGCTATTCTGTGGCTTCCTAATGCAGGGCAGTGTTTCCAATGCCTTGCCTGGGGAGAAATTCTGTAGTTTTTCTACACCCTGTTCTCATGACTTCTCTCTACCCCCCAAAGCTCTTTTCATTCTTTATACTCAGGTGGTGGCTAGGCAGGTGGAACAGCATATTCTTGGGCTGAGATTAGGATGAGCAGGGTATATTGTAACTCTTTTCCTTTAACCCAGAGTGTCTAGAATAGAAGGAATGATTGCCATGTGTTTATTATTTTTTCCAATTAAAATTTTGACAGTTAGGTAAAAAACTCATCAGTTTAAGCCACCTTGTGACAAATTAGTAAACTAATGAAACAGACAAGTGCTGAGGGCTTGGACTAGGGTTTGGTCAATGAAAACTAACCCATCTGTGCTGTTTTATCTCTGGAGTCATTACTACATGGTTAGCTCTCTTTAAGGCAAATTTCAGAATGATGAGAGCTAGTTACTAGCCCAATAAAAAAAGCAATTCCACTTCTCCTCAGTGTGCCTTGTCTAACTGATAAAAGTAGTCATGTTTATGATTGGACCAATTTTTTGTCTACCTGTGTGGACCAGTGACCATGCACACAGTAGGTGCTTCATTCACGCTGAATAAATAATTAGCACAAGAGTGTTTCACTTCCTTTTGCAGAAAAATATGATCCCTTGGATTAGATGACATCCTGTGCCCTCCAATATTGACAGATAACTTTATTATGGGGCTATAAAATAAACATTTGTTGCTTCCATTTCCCAGCTGACTCAATTATATGCTAGAGGGGGTGCTAAAACCTATACTTTTTATGTGAGAGAAGGGTAGATGGTGAAAAGAAATTTCAGGATATGTTGCCTTTGCAAGCCTTTGGGAATAGAATCTCAGTACTAGAGTACTTAGTACTAAGAGCAATAAAGGTAAGAAAGTCAAGCTTTCAAGAAAGGCGAGGGAGATTATTGTCTGGAAAAGGAGGTTCCACTATCAGGGCAGGGCTACCCGTGGGGACACTTGTCTTCAATCACACATTGCACATGCCTCTATTAAGAAAGTACTTTTTATCAGGTGTTGGGAGTACAGCAGTGAACAGACATCACCCTGGCCCTGAGGAGCACATCACAGCACAGAGTGTCAAGTGAGAGGAAGGGAAGATGCAGGGTGTTTGGGGAACACGTAGGACAGTGGGAGAAGCGCCCCAGGGTGTTTCATGTAAGCAAAGCCTATATTGAGAATTACAGGGTGGGTGGATATAATCCAGAAGATACTTCGGTAGAGGGGGCAGGGGTGTGTGCCAAGAAGAAGGAAGAGTTTACTCAATGCCAGGAGGCGAGAGCAAGCCTAGTATGTCCCTAGAAAGGAACAGTTTATTCCAGCTGGATTTAGAGTGTGAAAGGGAAATGGTAATATCTGAGGCTGGAGACGTAATTAGAAAATAGATCCTGCGGGGCCTGGTAACCACGTTAAGGAGTTTAGACTTTATTATAAGAACAAAGGGAAACTGTAGAATTTTAATCAAGAAACTCATCAAGGGATTCACACCTACATCTTAGAAAGGCCACTTTGTGTGAAGGAGAATGATGGTGGGAATGGAACAGGCTTGAAGCAGGGAATCGATTAGGGCTTGTTCCGTGATCCAGGAGAGCGACAGCAGGCTGGAGCAGAAGAACGGCAGTAGGTTTAGAGAGAGCTACACAGATGTGAAGAGCTCTTAAGAGAGAAGAGTCCTCTCTCTCATACACACACAGGCCTCAGGAAACGGTCAGAGATGGTGGGCTAAGAAGAAACCAGGGGCAAAGTCTCTGCTGTGCTGGGCCCACTGGGATGGGAGACGCAGGAGGGGAGCAGACTTGAGGTGGGGGCAGGGAATGAATATGGTTTGGGATATTGAGTTTATTTTTTGCACATCCAAGTGGAAGTATCCAGTGAGTAATCTGACAAACAGGCTTTAAATTAGGATATTTGGGAGATGTCAAAGTTTTGATGTAACTGAAGCTAGAGGAACAGATGGGCAAAGTATTTGAGCCCATGTCCTCTCAACCGGTAGCCTTGAGGACCAGCAGGTGGACAAGAAATCAAAATGTTGATAAAAATAAAGGACAAATGGTACATTTGTGGGTAAAAGATAAACCATTTTATGTCAACTTAAAACATGAATATATTTATATGGCAATCTTTGATATAAAGTTATGGCTCTTAGAAAACAGGCCCAGGGATAAGAGTTCTACATGGTCTTGCTTGCTTAGTTCACACTTAGAATATAACATCTGCAGTTTCCAGTTCCAGTTTCTGTAAAGTAGAATGAGAACCAAATGATATGAGCAAAAAAAAAAAATCTTCATATATATTCCCCATAGGTGTTCCCTTCTCCTCTTGGTTATTGATAGCTGTCTCTGTCAGCCTAGTTCTTTATTATCAGCAATTTGTCTTTATTGAATATTTCTTGAGTATTCAACTCTTTCTCTTTGCAATCCCATTTTATCGGATTAGAGAATATTTCATTATAATGCATATAAAAGAATGAGTTGAGCTAGAGGAAAACAAATACTCTTGGTAAGTGTACAGCTCAGTGGGTGAGGCATCTTACAGTAACAAGGCAGATTGAATATATGGGCCAGAGTGTATTACAAAGACAATGAGGAATATTGGTTTATCTGCTCATTAGTTCAGACTGTTAAGAGAGCTTCTGCTATAATATGAATCTTATGAACATGAAAATGCTGATATTTGTTATTAAATCCTGAATTCTATTTTACGAAATCAACCTATAAAATAAAACATACATATTTGAAACCAATATAATATTGTATATCAACTATACTTCAATGAAAGAAATTTTTAATAATAAAATAAAACGTTTCTCTCTCCATCTATCAGAATTGTGGCTCTTGTCTTTTGGCTCATTACAGGGGCAACAAGGCCTACAGTAGCCTACCTTTCTTATTTTTTAAATGAAAAAATTGAATTTCATATTAAAACAGTGATCATAACCTTACGTCAGGTCTTGGTGACCAAGAACAAACTTCATAGTCAACAGGACCTTTGCTTTTCTCACTGTTTCTGAAATGCTTTAAACTTTTCCCAAACCTGGTGGTGATTAGATTGCTAAATTTTAAAAGCATTTCTTTGAGCTTGGCATCACTGGCATCTTTCATCAGTTTGTGCTTAACCTGGGGAGCTAACTCCATCAGCAGGCTAGGAACATGGGATTTTTCCTGGCATGCTTTGTGGAAACTGCCCTATAAGGTCAGCTGAACTGCATGTGATAGTAAATGTTGCTTAAAAATTTCTTAGATTTAACGGGCACTCACACAATTATGTGGTAACCTTAGGGAGAGATATGTTTTGGCAAGGGTTAGGACTTAGTAGGTCAGCAGTTTGGAATGTGTGTTTTGTTATTCATGCAGTAAAACCTATAAATGCTGAGGTGACATTATCTGGAAAGCAGCTTCACATTCACTATTACGCTTATAGAGGAGAAAGCTATCTTCCAGCTTCAGAACAGCAAATATAAAAACAAACCAGCAATTCCTGACTAAATTAGTCAGGATTCCAGATTGTTAATGAAACAACCTAGCTAAGCTAGCTTAAACACAAAAGGAGAATTTATTATGAGGGTATGAGATTGTTTCATGGAGCCCAGGAATGGGAATGCAGCTTCTGGAACAACTGGCCTCAAAGGACTTGGGTTCATTTCTTGTACCTTCTCGCCTCTTCTCTGCTTTCTATCTTTTGCAGATCAGCCATCTCTCCTTGTAGATGAGAAAGCCTTTCTTTTCAACAGTTTGAAATTGTTGTTTTAAAAAATATCATACAGTAAAATTTACTTTTTTCTTTTGAAAAAGATTTGTGAATTCTGTGAATTTTAATATATGTATACAATTGTGTAACTACCACCACAGAGTACAGAACAATAGCATAGCCCTCAAACTGCTCTTGCTATTGCTGTACAGTCATACTTTCCCCCTACCTTGAACACCTGGCAACCTCTGACATATATCCATCACTATAGTTTGTCTTTTTGAGAATGTCATACAAATAGAAATATAAGGTATATAACTTTTGGGGACTGGCTTCCCTCAATCATCAAAGTGTCTTTGAAATCTCAACTGAAGTTGGTGTGTGTATCCGTAGCTTCTCCCTTTTAACAGCTGTATTGTATTCCATTATGTGGATATATCAGATTTTGACTATCCATCCACCTACTGAAGGATGAGATAAAGTTTTAATGCTTACTTCTTCAGCTGCCCAAAAAGATGAACTGATGTCCTTGGGTTCAAATCCAGAATTCCTTTCTTCTATTTCTGTTTCATAGGCTTGGCATGGATTCAATTGCCACCCTTGAAGAAATCAGCTAGAATTGGGGATGAAGTGTTAGGACTGGTTCAGCTTGAATCCATGCTCAGCCCTGTGCCTCACCTCTGGCCAGGAGTACAGTCATGGAGAACAGGGCAGCTGCCATAGCAACCATGAGGCAGGACAGGGAGAGGAGTCAGGGATGGAAAAAGAATGCATTCTTAACCTACCCCCCATGCCCTTGTTCTCCATCAAACCTCTTTTAAGATGAATTGATCTAAAAAGGCATGACTTCAAAAATAAAAGTATGGTTTCCCAACATTAATTCATAAGCTGTTAGAGCTGTGCTGAAAACTCAGTTTGACAGGACACTGACACCCCTTTATTGTCTGAGTGGTGACAGAAAAGGGGTAGTGATTGCCCACAGGGCAGGGGCCCAGCCTGCTCACCTACCCTGGACTAGCTGGCTCTCTTAGCTCTGTGATTTGATTAGGTGTCCTTAGCAGTGGCCCTGATTCAAACAAAAGATTAAGAAAACATATAATTTAGGCCCAACCTGGGGTCGGTGTTTGTCTCACAAGTCATGTTCTCATCTCTCATTTGTCTTTTCTTTCCTTGAAAGATAAACATCTTCTTTCCTTTGTTTGCCCATCTAAGGTGTTTATCATATAAGGCATCTTGCTAATCAGAGCTGTACTACCTTCAAAATACATTCATTCTTGCCAATGCACAATAATGGCTATGATAGACTAACAGTGCAACCAGGCTTCCACTCAGTTTTGTCTGTCACCCACATATCACACGCCTCAAACAGAACTGCCTCTGCTTAAATCTCTAAAGCCAAGGAAACAGAAAAGGAAAAGCCAACCATTGTTGATCTCACCCTCAGAGGTGCCTGGGCCTTTGTTGCTGGGGAAGGAGAGAAAAGGGAGGGGAGGTGGAGCCACAGGGGCTCAGGGCCTCCTCTCCCTTCAGCCAGAGCAGTTCTCCTGCCATCTCTTTATAGGCAGGGCCTCCGTGTATATTTTATTTGAAAAAACAATTCCAGTGCTGAAAGCAATTCTGGCACCCACTGCCCTAGCCTAGCACAGGGACCTTGACAGTCATGCCATTTCCACATGCCACCCACTGGCCTGGCTCCTCTTCCATCTCTCTTGCTTTTCTTTTGAAGACTTTTCTTATTTGGAAGTTGATTTCTCCAGGATCTACCATGCACATAATCTGGTTATTTCTTTTTGGTGTATTCAAGAAGAACTTTAAAAAAAAATTTTTGGTTTTAAAAATCATTGAAAAATCAGTGTTTGTTGTAGAAAGTTAGAAAATGTATAAAAGAAAAAGAGGTGACTAAAAATTATCCTCCAATTCCATGACCCAAAGACAGCTACTTTTAACATCCAATCCAACACAAAATCCTATCATTGTACATTCAGTATATTCGGGAAGCCTATCCACTTTATTCAGTTTCCACTGCCACTATCCTAGTCCAAGTCTCTTAATCTGTTAAAATTAGAAATCCAATATATTACTCTTCGGGTTAAAACTTTTCAGTGGCTTCAGTGGACAAGTAAAGCCGAAGGGGTAGCACTCTCTGGCTCTGGACTTCTTTTTCTAGTGAACAAACACCACCAAGTTCACTCTGCAGGCCTCGTGTCAGCTCCCAGTGGCTCCTCCTGCACCATGTGCCTAAGGAATTCCTTCAGGTATCTGGCATGTGTTGGCACCCACCCCTGGGTTCCTGTGCTAATCCTCTCTGGTTATTTCCTTGAGAATGTAAGGAGATAATAATGTTGCCATCCTGCCTCCTTAAGAAAGAGCTCATTCCCACTCAACAGTCAGCTGTGCCCTTTTATGAAGTGCCAGCTGCATGTCTATGACAATGTCAGAATAAAAAGATTTGGCCATACAGCACGCCTGACCAGGGAGGGCTCTGCTTTCAGTACTGGCAAAGCAATACTGTTACCATCATTGTCCCCCTCAATCACAACTACATGCTCTGTGGTTCTATTGTCCATGGCAAGTTCCCTGGCACTAAGCTGAGACTGGGAGGCTTGGGATCAACGGAAAGTACATCTCCACCTTATAACATCAAATGGGGGTGGCGCTGGTGCTGACCAGGTTGCGTGGATGAGTATGAGACCACTGGTGTCTTGACTACCTAGGGAAGGCTGGACTTGCGTCATCTCTGCCCCTCCTGTGTATGCCATCATGTTTGTGGTGGTGTTGACCTCAACCTTGTCAGCAGCACCTCCTACATCAACTCTTGGTTTCCCAGGTGATCATGACAATGATGGTACTGTGGAGACACTGGTAACTACATCAAGGCCAGTGCTGCCACACAGAGAGCTTCACATAGCTCTTCTGGGAGACTGGCATGGTGGCTGGGGTGCTGCCCAGAGCACCATCTCTACGTCCAGGGAACTGCCAGAGCTGAGGGAAGGACCTCCTGAGTTTAACAGGAATATCACTGGCTTGGTCTTCCAAATTCCTACCCCTAACATACCTGTCATGGATCTGACCTGATCTCTAGAGAAAGCTGGAAAATAGCTACAAAAGGTTACAACATCACAAAAGGTGAGGCAGGTATTAGAGGGACCCTTCAAGAGTATCCCAGGTGAAAAGGAGGTTTCAGTGAGACCTCCACCTCTGGTATTGGATCAGCCATGGCTCTTACAACCACTTTGTCAAGCTCATTTTCTAGTATAAAGATGAATTCAGCGACTGCATCTGTGTGGTGGACTCCATAGCCTACGTGGCCTCTAATTAATAAGTACTCTGGACCATCAGCCCCAGGAGCAGCATGAGAAGAGTTGGCCTTGGCAGGGGGTGGCACTGGCTGCTATGAATTGAATTATGTCCCCCTCATATTCATATATTGAAGCCTGTCTAATGTGATGGTATTTGGAGATGGGGCCTTTAGGAGGTATTAGGTTTAGAGGTCATGAGGGTGGGGACCCCATGACGGGATTGGTGTCCTTATCAGAAGACCCACCAGGGAGAAGGCAGCTGTTTAGAAGCCAGGAAGATAGAGCTTTCAGCAGAGACCAACCACGCTGGCACCTTGATTTTAGACTTCCATCTTCCAGAACTGTAAGAAAATAAATTTCTGTTGCTGAAGCCACCCAGTCTCTGATATTTTGTTATGCTAGCCTGAGATGACTAAGACACTGGCCCACTCTATTCCTTCATCCCTGAGAAGCTCATCCTCAACCCATTTCTAGGCCAGCTTTCCTGAAGAGGAGGAGGGCCTTATGGAGATCATCAGTCTCATCAGTAAAGTCTATGCTGGACCTCCCCACAAAGGATAACAAGTCAGGAGAAACGAATGAAATCAAAACAAAAGCAAAGCAAAACATCAACAAGAAGGACACAGAATGCCCCTAAGCAGTCAAATCAGACAACCAAACACAACAAGAGAAAGGAGGAAGAAAGAAAAGTAAATAGAACCATAAATTCCTAGGCTGAAATTTCTCCCATGGGGGCCAATGAGATTTTCTGAGCAGAATCAATGTCCTTGCCTTGGGGACTCCAGTGGAAGACTTCTATGATAGAGAATTCAGGAACCAAGAGTCAGACCTGAAGCTTCTTTCTTTTCTGAGGTGCAATGGCAACTCCTGCTTCTCCAAGTACATGATTCTGAACTACCTGACAGGATAAATTAACCCTTTAGTAAATGACCTGTCTTGGGACCAATCTTCCCTCACACTTCACATGCTACTCTATTTTTGTAAGACTACGTAACAATTTAAACATTTGTGTAGTGATATATAGTTACACATGATTTTCAAATACATTATCTATCCAATTCCAGTTCTTACATTCCAGTGCAGATTAGCCACTCATATAGCCATGCATTCTACTTGGGAATCTCCAGTCTTAGGTCACTATTCTCAATGTCTTCAGGAATTTTCATTTAAATGCTGAATGGGTCACTTTTGAGCATTCCACTTTCCCTTCCTGTGCTCCAGGACTCATTCTCTTCTATACTGCCCTGTGGTCTTTATCTGAAGATAGAGCTTTCAGCAGAAACAAAAATGCTCAGTGTGGGCACAGAGGTTGCTCAATAAATGTTTGTTGAGTGAATAAGTCTCAAGAATAAGACTCAAGAATAATAATTCAATAATAAGTTGAGTGAAAATCTGCATTTAAATTAATAACAATGTGTTTTATCTGCTTGTCTGTGTCTTCTCAGTTAATTCTCTCATAGTTTTGTGCCCTTTAGACAAAGGGATGTGTTTAATATGGAAAACTAGTCTGCCTCCCCTCCACAGCTCATTGTCTATGTTGAAATCACAGCAGGCTATGAGTTGCCCAGTGAACATGCCAAGTACTTTCCTTCTTACCGTCCGCACACAAGCTTTTCTCTCTGTCAGGAATGCCCTTCTCTCTCACTCCTTTGGTTGCCAAATAAACTCCACTCATCCATCATTGCCAAGTCTAAAGGTCATGTCTGTTCTACAGATTTCCCACTTCATCCTTCCAGTCAGTCTTAGCTGCTTGCCTTGTTGCACTTTGTAGATGCTTCTATTATAGAATTTATAACATGGAATTAAAATAACTTATTTGATTGATGTTTTTGTCCCTTTCCTAAACAAGTGAATCCTAACTCAGACTGCATAGCAAAATCACCTGAGGAACTCCTAATGAATCAGAATCTGTGGGATGGAGCTTGGGGATCTGGATTTTTATTTAACAGGACCTCAGTTGTAATCTTGTGCAATCCTTTGGGCTGGTTTTAGGAAATCGTTGCTTAGGCAATGTGGTCCTTAAATCAAGACAAGCATTTTACTCCTCTCTGTATCTTAAGCTTAGCATAGGAGGCACTCGATGCATGTTTATTGACCCAAACTAAATTGATTATAACTTCCTGCATGCAGCTTTCAAACTCTTGATTTTAACAGAGGAAAGGGCAGGATAGAAAGAAAAAAAGTTACTAATTGTGGAATTTGCATCAATTGTTCAGGAGAGATTTGAGGGCAAAGCAGTCTTCTTAATGATTGTCTATATGACCCATAATTAAGACCCCTACATAAAGCAGGAAGTCTCTCCACCCCCTAAATTTACTAGAGGCTCATGCCCTGGCTTTGATTACAGGTTGTATAAACTGGTTAGGGGAATCATCTCAGTCATGTATGTGTACATCAGCTTCCTTTCATCCTTTGTTGTTGACTACCAGGATGTAGAGTCCTATCAAGTATTAAATTGATCACCAGAGGACAAGATGGCTTATTGCTGCTTATCTAGTTTGAAAAGAATTCAGAAATTCTATCTTGGCACACTTCAGAGAATTAGTTAAACTAAGAGCTTTCAATAGTTCTTTGCTCTCTTCTCTGCTCAAAAGCAGCTAAGTTTCATGACCAATAGCCCAGACTCTATTGCTCTAATAAAATGAGACAAAAAAAGACAGCTTGAGGAGAGGATTAAAGATGGCAGCGTGAGAGGAGAGACAGAGGCTTCCTCCTAAAACTGGATACAATTAGAAAATTTAATTGGCACAACTAATCCTGAGAGAGCAAAAGGAAAGAAGACGGTGTCAGACTGCACACACCTGGAGAAAAGATCAGACTTCCCAGAATGGGGTAACGTACCAGAGCTGTGGCTCAGCGGGACCCAAGCCCCTCCCCCACCCCAGCTCACCAGCAGGAGGAAGAGACACGGAGCAGGGAGGGAGTGGAAGGCTTGGGACTGCTGAATACCTAGCTCCGGAGATCTGCTCTGGGAGCACAAACCTACATTTCACAGTGCTTTCATGAGACTCGCATGACTACCGGGTTGGAAAGATAATACAGGCAGAGTTCCTGGGGATACTGGGATTCTGGCTGTTTAAGGAAAGCAGGGATCCATATCTGGCTGCTCTGGGACAAAAACATACCTGTGTGACTGGCTCAGGCAGTGGAGACAGGCATAGCAGCCGGGAAGCAGGCAACAGCTCCTTCCTCCCCCCAGGCACCAGTACCGCTTCCCTGCGACCACCGACATTGCTTCAGGGGCGGAGCAGCTCCAGAATAGAGCTTCTGGACACTAGAAGGTGCCATATACAAACATGAAACGTCAAAGGAACCTTGTCCACAGTAAAATCATTAATACAACTCCAGAGAAAGATTTAAATGATATGGATCTCGTGACTCTTCCTGAAAGGGAGTTCAAAATAAAAATCATCAACATTCTAATGGAGGTATGGAAAGACATCCAAGAACTCAGGAATGAATTCAGATCCAATCGTTGAAGAGCATGATGGAGGGTATTAAAAGCAGGTTGGATACAGTGGAGGAGACAATAAATGAAATAGAAACTAGAGAAGAGGAATACAAAGAATCTGAGGCACCAAGATCTCCCAACACAAGGGACCCAAGGAAAACAACACCAAGACACATAGTGATTAAAATGGGAAAGATCAAGTATAACGACAGACTGTTAAAAGCAGCCAGAGGCAGAAATAAGATCACATACAAAGGAAAACCCATCAGGCTAACATCAGACTTCTCAGCAGAAACATTACAGGCCAGAAGGGAATGGCATGGTGTATTTAAGGCCATGAAGCAGACGGGCCTGGAACCAAGTTGACTTTATCCGGCAAGATTATCATTTAAATTTGAAGTAGTGATTAAACAATTTCCAGATAAGCAAAAGCTGAGAGAGTTTACCTCCCACAAACCATATCTGCAGTCTATTTTGGAGGGACTGCTATAGATGGAAGTGTTCCTAGGGTTCAATAGCTGTCACCAGAGGTAGTAAAACCATGATAGGGAGTGTGGAACAGCTGATTGCAAGGCAAATGCAAAATTAAATTGACTATCCCCAATGTCAATCAAGGGATAGACAAAAAGCACAGAATTCGATATCTAATATATAAAGAATGAACAAGGAAGAAAAAGGAAGAGAAATAGAAAAGAAACTTTAGATTGTGTTTGTAACAGCATACTAAGTGAGTTAAGTTAGACTCTTAGATAGTAAAGAAAGTAAACTGGAATCTTTGGTAACCAGGAATCTAAAGCCTGAAATGGCAATAAGTACATACCTATCGATAATCACCCTAAATGTAAATGGACTGAATGCACCAATCAAAAGACATAGAGTCACTGAATGGATAAAAAAACAAGACCCAACTATATGCTGCTTACAAGAGACTCACCTCAAACCCAATGACATGCACAGACTAAAAGTCAAGGGATGGAAAATATATTTCAGGCAAACAACAGAGAGAAGAAAGCAGATGTTGCAGTACTAGTATCAGACAAAATAGACTTCAAAACAAAGAAAGTAACAAGAGATAAAGAAGAACACTACATAATGATAAAGGACTCAGTCCAACAAGAGGATATAACCATTATAAATATATATGCACCCAATACAGGAGCACCAGCATATGCAAAACAAATACTAACAGAATTAAAGGAGGAAATAGAATGCAATGCATTCATTTTAGGAGACTTCAACACATCATACACTCCAAAGGACAGATCCACCAGACAGAAAATAAGTAAGAACACAGAGGCACTGAACAACACACTAGAACAGATGGACCCAATAGACGTCTATAGAACTCTACATCCAAAAGCAATAGGATACACATTCTTCTCAAGTGCACATGGAACATTCTCCAGAATAGATCACATACTAGGCCACAAAAAGAACCTCAGTAAATTCCAAAAGATTGAAATCCTACCAACCAACTTTTCAGACCATAAAGGTATAAAACTAGAAATAAATTGTACAAAGAAAGCAAAAAGGCTCACAAACACATGGAGGCTCCTAAATAATCAATGGATCAATGACCAAATTAAAATGGAGATCCAGCAATATATGGAAACAAATGACAACAACAACACAAAGCCCCAACTTCTGTGGGACGCAGCAAAAGCAGTCTTAAGAGGAAAGTATATACCAATCCAGGCATATTTAAAGAAGGAAGACAATCCCAAATGAACAGTCTAATGTCACAATTATCGTAATTCAAAAAAGAAGAACAAATGAGGCCTAAGGTCAGCAGATGGAGGGACATAATAAAGATCAGAGAAGAAATAAATAAAATCAAGAAGAATAAAACAATAGAAAAAATCAATGAAACCAAGAGCTGGTTCTTTGAGAAAATAAACAAAATAGATAAGCCTCTAGCCAGACTTATTAAGATAAAAAGAGAGTCAACACACATCAACAGAATCAGAAACAAGAAAGGAAAAATCACGACGGACCCCACAGAAATACAAAGAATTATTAGAGAATACTATGAAAACCTATATGCTAACAAGCTGGAAAACCTAGGAGAAATGGACAACTTCCTAGAAAAATACAACCTTCCAAGACTGATCCAGAAAGAAAAAGAAAATCTAAACAGACCAATTACCAGCAACGAAATTGAATAGGCAATCAAAAAACTACCCAAGAACAAAACCACCGGGCCAGGTGGATTCACCTCGGAATTTTATCAGACATACAGAGAAGACATAACACCCATTCTCCTTAAAGTTTTCCAAAAAGTAGAAGAGGAGGGAATACTCCCAAACTCATTCTATGAGGCCAACATCACCCTAATACCAAAACCAGGCAAAGACTCCACCAAAAAAGAAAACTACAGACCAATATCCCTGATGAACGTAGATGCAAAAATAGTCAACAAAATATTAGCAAACCAAATTCAAAAATACATCAAGAGGATCATACACCATGACCAAGTGGGATTCATCCCAGGGATGCAAGGATGGTACAACATTCGAAAATCCAACATCATCTCCTTCACATCAACAAAAAGGAGGACAAAAACCACATGATCATCACCATGGATGCTGAAAAAGCATTTGACAAAATTCAACATCCATTCATGATAAAAACTCTCAACAAAATGGTCATAGAGGGCAAGTACCTCAACATAACAAAGGCCATATATGATAAACCCACAGCTAACATCATACTGAACAGTGAGAGGCTGAAACTTTTTCCTCTGAGATCGGGAAAAAGACAGGGATGCCCACTCTCCCCACTGTTATTCAACATGGTACTGGAGGTCCTAGCCACGGCAATCAAACAAAACAAAGAAATACAAGGAATGCAGATTGATAAAGAAGAAGTCAAACTGTCACTATTTGCAGATGACATGATATTGTACATTAAAAACCCTAAAGACTCCACTCCAAAACTACTAGAACTAATATCAGAATTCAGCAAAGTTGCAGGATACAATATTAACACACAGAAATCTGTAGCTTTCCTATACACTAACAATGAACTAATAGAAAGAGAAATCAGGAAAACAATTCCATTCACAATTGCATCAAAAAGAATAAAATACCTAGGAATAAACCTAACCAAGGAAGTGAAAGACCTATACCCTGAAAACTACAAGACACTCTTAAGAGAAATTAAAGAGGTCACTAACAAATGGAAACTCATCACATGCTCCTGGCTAGGAAGAATTAATATCATCAAAATGGCCATCCTGGCCAAAGCAATATACAGATTCAATGCAATCTCTATCAAATTACCAACAGCATTCTTCAATGAACTGGAACAAATAGTTCAAAAATTCATATGGAACTTTCAAAGAGCCAAAGCAATCTGAGAAGGAAGAATAAAGTAGGGGGGAGGATCTCGCTCCCCAACTTCAAGCTCTACTACAAAGCCTTAGTAATCAAGACAATTTGGTACTGGCACAAGAACAGAGCCACAGACCAGTGGCACAGTTAATATTTGATAAAGGAGCCATGGACATACAATGGGGAAATGACAGTCTCTTCAACAGATGGTGCTGGCAAAACTGTATGGCTACATGTAAGAGAATGAAACTGGATCGCTGTCTAACCCCATACACAAAAGTAAACTCCAAATGGATCAAAGACCTGAATGTAAGTCATGAAACCATAAAACTCTTAGAAAAAAACATAGGCAAAAATCTCATGGACATAAACATGAGTGAGTTCTTCATGAACATATCTCCCTGGGCAAGGGAAACAAAAGCAAAAATGAACAAGTGGGACTATATCAAGATAAAAAGCTTCTGTACAGCAAAGGACACCATCAATAGAACAAAAAGGTATCCTACAGTGTGGGAGACTATATTCATAAATGACAGATCTGATAAAGGGTTGACATCCAAAATATATAAAGAGCTCACGCAGCTCAACAAACAAAAAGCAAATAATCCAATTAAAAAATGGGCAGAGGATATGAATAGACACTTCCCCAAAGAAGAAATTCACATGGCCAACAGACTCATGAAAAGATGCTCCACATCACTTGTCATCAGAGACATGCAAATTAAAACCACAATGAGATATCACCTCACACCAGTAAGGATGGCCACCATCCAAAAGACAAACAACAACAAATACTGGCGAGGTTGCGGAGAAAGGGGAACCCTCCTACACTGCTGGTGGGAATGTAAATTAGTTCAACCATTGTGGAAAGCACTATGGAGGTTCCTCAAAATGCTCAAAATAAAAATACCATTTGACCCAGGAATTCCCCTTCTAGGAATTTACCCTAAGAATGCAGCAGCCCAGTTTGAAAAAGACAGATGCACCCCTATGTTTATCACAGCACTATTTACAATAGCCAAGAAATGGAAGCAACCTAAGTGTCCATCAGTAGATGAATGGATACAGAAGATGTGGTACATATACACAATGGAATATTATTCAGCCATAAGAAGAAAACAGATCCTACCATTTACAGCAACATGGATGGAGCTAGAGGGTATTATGCTCAGTGAAATAAGCCGGGTGGCGAAAGACAAGTACCAAGTGATTTCACTCATATGTGGAGTATAAGAACAAAGAAAAACTGAAGGAACAAAACAGCAGCAGAATCACAGAACCCAAGAATGGTCTAACAGTTACCAAAGGGAAAGGGATTGGGGAGGATGGGTGGGAAGGGAAGGATAAGGGTGGGGAAAAGGAAAGGGGGCATGACGATTAGCATGTATAATGTGGGGGGTCACATGAGGAGGGCTGTGCAACACAGAGAAAACTATTGATTCTACAGTATCTTACTACGCTGATGGACAGTGACTGTAATGGGGATTGTGGGGGGGACTTGCTGAGGGGGGAAGCCTACTAAACATAATGCTCTGCATGTAATTGTATATTAATGATAACAAAGTTAAAAAAATGGTGATAGTAGTAACTATATCAAAGGTTTGTTGTGTTAAATGAGATGAAATACAGAAAGAGCTCATTATATCACCAGAGATTTTAAATGCTCAGTTCATACATTCATTCACCTAATAATAGCTGCTATCATTTTTACTTAGTGAATGTATCCCTGAGAGAGTAATCTACAATCAAGATACTAATTACGTCAAGTTCCTGAACCCACAAAGAGAAGATTGGAATCTAGGTGAAAGTAGACATTCTGCAAACTGTCAAGTGAAGCCTCTTGACCAGCCAGTTCACTATCCTTGGTGACTTCAATCTAGACAACTTCTTTCCAACTTCTACATTATATTTTATTTTGATCTCATTCATTATCCAAAGAATGTAGGAGAGTGTGCATAAGTGGCTCTGTTGCTCCAAAAGAACAGGAGCAATGAGCAAGAGGCTTATTTTGAGCTCAAATGCTTAAACATAGAGTTGCCATATGACCTAGTAATTCTATTCCTAAGGTATATACCCAAAAGTGTGGAAAACATATATCCACACAATAATTTGCACATAGTTGTTCATAGCAGCATTACTCACAATAACTAAAAAGTGGAAAAACCCAAATGTTTATTAACTGATGAGTGGGTAAATAAAGTGTGGTGTATTTATACAATGGAATGTTATCCAGTCATTAAAAGGAATGAAGAACTGACACGTGCTACAACATGGTGAATCTCAGAAACAAGCTAAGTGAAAGAAGCCCATCATAGGCCACATATTGGATGATTTCATGTGTATGAAATGTCCAGAAGGGGCAAATCCACAGAGACAGAAGTAGATTAGAGGTTTCCAAGGACTAAGAAGAGGGAATGGAGAGTGACTGGCTCCTAATGGGTATGAGGTTTCTTTAGGGTGATGAAAATGTTCTAAAATTGGATTGTACACTTTAAGAGAATGAATTATATGGTCTGTGAATATCTCAACAGAGCTGTTATAATTAACTAGGAAAAAGAGAGAGTGACAATTGAGTTCCCAGAAAGAAGAGTATAGAAAGGAATGAAGAAACAAACAGCATGACTGACTACAGTGAGCAAGGGGAGAATAGTAGGAGCTGAAGCTAAACAAGCAGACTAGGCCCTGTGGGGATTTGTAGGACATTAGCCTGCAAGCAAGAGAAGCCACTGAAGCCACGGGAGAACTGTGGTGGAGAGTTTGATTGATGAGTTGAGAATTGTGAAGCCTGCCTAGCTTTCTTTCCACTCTTTGTGTTCTACAAAATAGTCCTTCAAATATTCCAAGAATGTAGAAGAGGGTGCAGAAGTGGCTTCTGTTGCTCCAAAGAACTAGGACTAATTAATGAACAAGAGGCTTTTTTGAGCTCATGATCCCTTCCTCTGCTAATGAAGTCAAATAAAAAACAGATTCCATACTGAAAACAGTATGGCAGTTCCTCAAAATATTAAAAATTAAATTATCATATAATCCAACAATACTACTTCTAGATGTATAACCAAAATAATGAAAAGCAGGGACTCCAACAGATAGGTGTACACTTGCATTCATCTCAGCGTTATTCACAGCAGCCAAAAGATGGAAGCAACCCAACTGTGACAGATGAAGGTATAAACAAAATAGGGCACATAAACATCATGGAATATTTTCAGTCTAGGAAGCTAATCTGAGACATGCTACAACATGAATGAACCTTGAGGACTCAATGTTAAATGAAGTAAGCCAGCCACTGAAGGACAAATGCTATCCCATTCCACTTCAATGGGATTCTGAGAGTCATCAAAATACTGGGCAGCAGATGTGTGTTCACAAGTCTGATGGCAGGCCCAAGTGGGCCAGTTGGGATGGGAAAGCACATCCACAAGGAAAGACCCAGAGATGCCAGATGAGACAAGAGAGTTTCTTGGGACTCATACAGGAAGACCAGGAGCAGCAGCTGGAGGAGGCTGCCCATCACTATCACAGACGGGAGGGAACTACTTACATGGGGTGAGGGGCACCAACTACAGGAGTGCCAGGGGTGAGGGGACAGTGACTACCTGTGTGCCAGGGGCAAGAGGACACAGACTACCTATGTGCCAGGGGTGAGGGTGTTGGGGAGGAACTTGGTTCAGAGTCACAGGGAAATCAGACAGAGTGAGACATGAAACCAAAGTCAGGAAGGCAAAGTAAATTTTATTTCATTCTGTACAGGGTAACAGAGTGGGCCTGACTAAGATTAGACAGGCAAGCTCTTTACTGTGAGGCTTCTTTTTATGGGGTTTTTGGCAGGGCAGAGAAGTCCTTGACTGACAATCTTTGGCCTTTGACCTTGGAGGCCTGGTTAATTGGTAAAAAGGAGACATGGGCAGCACTCTGATGTTTGCTGTGCCTGGTCTCTGATGTTTTCTTTATCTGGGGGAGTGTCTGTGCTTGGAAGCTTCTCATCTGGGAAGCTGTTTTTCATCTGGGGAGTGTCTGGACATTCCAAGTCACTCCTGGCCCTTGAAACTTCAACTAATTGACTCTGTGAGTCCTTTCTGCCTCTCTGTTTTTATCTGGTTAACTCTTTGAGTCCCTTTTAGTGGGCTTTACTGGCTTTATTCTCTCTCCACCTAGCTCATATCTGTCTTTCTGCCTAACAAGGGGACAGTCACTACCTGCATGCTGGGGTGAAGAGGCAGAGACTAGTGTCAGCCAGGGACAAGGAGACAGACCATGTGCTGTGTGAGCAGAGCCCCAAGGAACAAGACCGTGGTCAGGAGTCTGCGTGTGGATAAGGGGCCCAGGCCATCCACAAACCCGACACTTAGCTCGCAGCTCCAGGGAGGGACTCTGTGAACCCGCCGCTCCACCGTTACAAGCGGCGGTGCCCGTTCCATGGGGGACCAGAGGGCCCAGGGCAGGGAGGGAGGCCAGTGAACAGGGATGAAAAGGTTGAGGGCTGCTTGGCGACGGAGTTTGTTCACTATGTATTGCTGGATGCGACTGCACCGCACGCCTCAAAAGAGTAAAACGTTCAGTTGTATTTTACACAACAAAACTCAAAACAGGACCCACAGCGCAGCACTGAAAGCCTGAGCGCGGAGACCGTGACCTGCAGCTCCGCGCTGGCGAGCGCCAGAATTCCCCCGGTCTGGGGGCCTTATTCTCCGTAGGTCGGTGGGCCTTGGGGGAGAGAGGAATAAGGGTACGGAGGGTGAAGCTTCCCCACGGGGCAGCCCTGGCGCCCTGAGCCTCCACCCCGCGGGCCCCACCGCCTCTCCCCACCAAGGTGGTGCAGTTCTTCCAAACCACGGGCCCCGGGGGGCGGGCTCCAAGGGGAAGACCGATCGCAAGGGCCCCTTTCCTGTGGTCCCGCTGTCCCGCCCCTCCGACTGGCGGGTTTCAAACCCACAGGGGCCAATGAGAGCAGGTGGACGCACACAAGGCTCGGCTTCAGCTGCGAGCGCGACCTTTGAAGAAAACTGTTGCTGAGGAGCAATGGAGAGGCCGCGGCCAGCCGCCGCCGCCGCCGCTGTGGGTGAGTGAGTCCGCGGGCCCTGGGTCCAGTCGGCGTCGGAGTGCGGCCGGGAGGGAAGGAGCCGCCGATGGCGCACTTTCGGCGGGAGTGGTCGTGCCGCCGCGGCGTCTTCAGCCCGGAGGCGGGCCGCCAGAGCGGGGTCGTGTGCTGTGCCGCTCGCCTCCCGGCGCCTTCCCTGCGCTTGCGCGGCGGCGCCGCCGAGACCGCCTGTCACCTCTCCGGGTACGCTTGCCCGGCTTCTCCAGAAGGAAGCCAAGCGTTCCTGCGGCCCGGATTTGTCTTCAGGCAGAGCCCTGGGTCCCAGGGCTGCGCCCCCCGCGAACTCTGACAGCTGCTCCGGGGCTGGTCTGACCCTAACGCCATCGCCTCTCCGGTCCGCCCGCGCCCTGGGGGCTGACGGCTAAGGGTCCTGCGTTCCCTGCCCTTCGGACGCGCCCGGGGCCCCTGCTGCCTGGCAGATTCCTCCAGCTCAGATGCCACCTTCCCCGAAATGCACGCGGTGTTTCCACAGCTCCAGTGAGAACCCCTGTGGGCTCTGCTCCGGGTCCTGGGCGCTGTCCCGGCACTCACACCATTTTAGGAGTTTTTTTTGTGTTGGTTTGGTTTTTCTACAGAAGTTCCTTTTTTTGTGTAACCAAATGCCATTCTTTCCTTTTTAAGTTATTCAGATCTAAGTTAAGAAAGCTAAACTTCAGCAATAGAATAGTCACTCTCTTTTTTATTTTTTAAAGGATGCACAACTCATTAATTCATTTAAAATTCATATTGGTATATACGGTATCGTAGTGCTCACTTTTTCCACTAGGTTTCTTTCCGAGAATGATATTAGAAAGCATTAGAATCACAAAGATCTCCCACTTGAAGATAATGGCATATGCCAAAGGATCACATTTGTTTGAAAGCTTTCAAGAGTACACAAATCCGAATGTGGCAAACTAATAGTAAACAGGAGAATTTGAGTGTGATTGTAACTGAGAAATGTAAATCATGCCTAGAAGTAGGAAAACAATAACCAAAGGTAGGATCTCCATAACAGCTACAAAAGAGCATAAAGAGGGAAAATTGTCAGTAGATCCAGCGCATTGTCTAGGCAATAGGTTGTTCGGAGGCAGAAATCTCTTTGGAAATGAACTGCCATCCATCTGTTTCTGACGCAAAAATCTCTTTGGAGATGAACTGCCAGTTATACAAGATATGAATCCCCCGTCCCCATAGCTAATCTGTTGGAGGTGATCAGTTTGTTCTCTTTGGTTCCTGTCCCTACTGCAACAAAGAATTGAAGGGCAGAGACACAGTAGTGAAGCAGAATTAAAGTTATTTAAATATACTCTAAGGGAGGACCAAAGTAAAGCCAAGGTAGATAAAGGCAGGTTTACTTGCTTATCTGGAGTAGGACAGAGAGAGTGAAGACTTATGCTTAAAGTCTGGAAGATAGAATGGAATAGCAAAGTGACAAAGACACCACTGAAAGAGCAGAGAGACAAAGTACAGTAAGTTGAGCAGTATAAAAGTCTTTTGAAAATACACACCCCAAGGAAGGGGAGTGTGGGCAATCCCAGAGAGGAGGAGGAGCACCCAAAGCCTGGGATTGTGTCTACTAAGGCTTTCAAGAATGGGGCAAAGGTATAGGGTCGGGGGTATAGGCTTGTCAGGCGGTCTCATCTCATGATTCTATCTCTGGTGAGAGACAGTATGTCATTTTCTATAGCCAGTCTTCTAGTTTATTTTGTAGGACAAACTTTTTGTTCCTCTCTAAGTTAGTGGCTACCCCCAAGTATTGGGAACACATTAGTTAAGACTGCATGCCTTGCTGTAAGAGAGTCGTTGGGTGAATCTAACTTCCCAGTTCTCTTTCAAAAGTGGAAATTCAGCTTTAAGATAAGTCTCTCCTGTTAATATGCTAATCTCAGTATTTTTTAAGGAAAATTTATCATAACGCTTGTCCCTTGTCTCTGCCCTATCTCACCTGCATTAGAGCAAGTCTCAAGGTCAGCCAAGATTCAGAGCATGTGGAATGAACTCACATTGAAAGCGTGTGAGTGCTCTCTGGCTTAAACGGATTAACTCCCTCAGTTCTTGGTGGGCCTCACTCTCTTTTCATCCCATTCATATAATTAGGTAGGAGCGAGTAAGCAGACAGACCCCTTCCTCTGCCTTCCCCGTCTCCGCCCCCTAATCCCTGGCAACCATCCTGGGCGCTAGCTAGGTAGGGGCCGGCCACCGCAGCAGCTGCAGCGAGCGCGCGCCCGCGCCCGCCGCCAAGATGTGGGCGGCGGCGGAGCCTGCCCGGAGGTGCTCTCGCTCGGGAGCGCGCTTCGCTCATACAGTGGTTTTCTTACGTCACAATCCAGAGGCTACGGCGCGGGAGGGGCGGAGAGTCGGAGGAGGGAGCAGCGCGCTCTCATTGACTGCGGTCTCCCGCTATTGGTTGGTCGGCGAGGAGTGGGGTGTCCTTCGGTTCTGCGGTTCTGAGAGCGTTTCTCCAGCCACTCCAGAGGGCGGAGGAGGAGGAGGCTAGAGCGCGGCGGTGATTTTTGTGCCAGGGCTTTACAGAGGCGCACTGAAAAGGCTGGCGGGGCTCAAGAAACTGAGGGGTTAGGAACACACGTTCAAGACCCCTCCCCTCGGGGAGGGGTCGAGCCCTGCCTGTCGTTGGTAAGGGGCTGCGAGCAAGGAAGGCTCCGCGGGTCGAAGCGGTTTCATGCCCACTGGTGGCTGGAACGTTTTGAGCATGGGGGCCGCTTTGAATCCTTAGCGTAGTATCTAACGTATTTCATTGATTTCCTCCTACTTTAGCGTTGACCAATTCCCTAGGCATATTTTTTGTGATAGTTCCTTTTACAAATATCTGTAAAATGGAGAACGAGAGTTTTATGCCCCTTGTGGAGCAGTTCATGACCAGCCCCTTGGTCACTTGGGTAAGTGGGGTGTTATTTATCGTATTATTTTGCTGCATTATTTGTGGCTGCAGAGATGGAGGTGGGCGTTCAATATCGTGATGATCGTTCTGTTCCAGGTTAAAACGTTTGGACCTCTGGCTGAAGAAAATGGGACCGACCTGGATGATTATGTGGCTTTGGTGGATGGGGTATTCTTGAACCAGGTCATGTTCCAAATGTAAGTGTCTTTTTCTTTTCTAGATAACTTGTTTTATTGAAAAATTGCATACTGTAAACTTAGAATTTATGTTTTAAGCTCCTGATTTGGTTCTTTGGCCAGAAAAATTCAAGTGACTCAAGAATTGGACCTTGAAAGGAGCAGTAGTCTTACATGCCCAGCCCATTTATCACAACCCAGTAATTATACTTGTTAAAATTGTGAAGCTTAAATTTTTCATTCTCCAAACCAAGTCTTGTCATTTATTATCTTCAGTGCTGAAATCCAAACCACACAGTAACCACTTTGATTATTGGTAAAATGAGAGAGAGAATGAGAATAGTTTCCTAAGGGGAAAAAAACCTTTACTGTGAAGTTATGTATATTTGATGCAGAAATGTTTCTCATTAACCTCTGTGTCTAAAAATAAATGGCTCAGAATTTGAAACTGGTGAAGTAATAACACATTTTAGAAGAGAGAATTTCAAACAGTTCTGATTGGTGAGGACTGTTGCTGCAGCAAGTAATTTAAATGTGTAAAATGACCGAAGTCTGATTAGATGACTTATCATGTGATTTATTAGATTAATATTTGTGGGATTATTTTAAGGTACTCTTAGAGCTAATTTTGACATGCAGGTTACTGAAATCTTGACTTATTCTCTAGTAACAATTAAGTATTAATAACTCATTAAATTCCCACGTATATAAAACATAAGAATCTCCTGAAATTGAAAGCTATACACTACTCTTGTTATCAGTTTTATTCAAAAGAAATAAAGCTAAATATATGTTATTTTGAACACAACTGTAATATTCAGCTTGATAACCTATAGTGATGTATTTAGAATGCATGTAAGCTACACTACCTAAAATGATAAAATGAAGTTTTATTTCACTGGTCCAGCTACTAGTATGATTTTAATATTCAATTACCATCTCAAAAACACATTCCTACTTAATATGAACCCAATATCATAAGCATAAAAGACCAAGATTTTCCTACTAAATCATTATCTAGTTGTCATCAAGATTTCAGTAACCTGCATTTCAAAATTAGCTCTAAGGTTTCATGACTTACATTCAGGTCTTTGATCCATTTTGAGTTTACTTTTGTGTATGGAGTTAGACAGTAATCCAGTTTCATTCTCTTACATGTAGCTGTCCAGTTTTGCCAGCACAAGTTGTTGAAGATGATGTCATTTCCCCATTGTATATCCATGGCTCCTTTATTGTATATTAATTGACCATATATGCTTGGGTTAATATCTGGACTCTCTAGTCTGTTCCATTGGTCTATGGGTCTGTTTCTGTGCCAGTACCAAATTGTCTTGGTTACTGTGGCTTTGTAGTAGAGCTTGAAGTTGTGGAGCATAGCCACCCCAGCTTTATTCTTCCTTCTCAGGATTGCCTTGCCTATTCTGGGTCTTTTGTAGTTCCATATGAATTTTCTAACTATTTGTTCTATTTTGTTGAAAAATACTGTTAGTATTTTGATAGGGATTGCATTGAATCTGTTGATTGTTTTAGGCAGGATGGCCATTTTCACAATATTAATTATTCCTACCCATGAGGATGGAATGAATTTGCATTTATGGGTATGTTCTTTAATTTCTCTTATGAGTGTCTTGTAGTTTTCAGAGTATAGGTCTATTACTTCCTTTGTTAGGTTTATTCCTAGGTATTTTATGCTTTTTGATGCAGTTGTGAATGGCATTTTTTTCCTGATTTCTCTTTCTGCTAGTTCATTGGTAGTGTATTGGAATGCAACATATTTCTGTGTATTAATTTTGTATCGTGCAACTTTTCTGAATTCTTATAGTAGATCAAGTAGTTTTGGAGTAGATTCTTTAAGGTTTTTTATGTACAATATCATGTCATCTTCAAACAGGAACAGTTTGACTTCTTCCTTACCAATCTGGATGGCTTTTATTTCTTTGTGGTGTCTTATTGTGTGACTAGGACCTCCAGCACTATGTTGAATAAAAGCCGGGAGAGTGGGCATCCTTGTCTTGTTCTCAATCTTAAAGGAAAGGCTTTCAGCTTCTCGCTGTTAAGTATGATGTTGGCTGTGGGTTTGTCACATATGGCATTTATTATGTTGAGGTACCTGCTGTCTTTACCCATTTTGTTGATAGTGTTTATCATGAATGGGTGTTGAATTTTGTCAAATGCTTTTTCAGCATCTATGGAGATAATCATGTGATTTTTATCCTCCTTTTTATTGATTCAGTGGATTATGTTGATTGATTTTCAAATGTTGTACCATCCTTACATCCCTGGGATGAACCCCAGTTGATTATGATGTATAATCCTCTTGATGTATTTTTGAATTAGGTTTGCTAATATTTTGTTGAGTATTTTTGCATCTATGTTCATCAGGGATATGATCTGTAGTTTTCTTTTTTTGTGGTGTTTTTGCCTGGTTTTTGTATTAGAGTGATGCTGGCTTTATAGAATGAGTTTGGAAGTATATGCTCCTCATTTATTTTTTGGAAAACTTAAAGGAGAATGGGTATTAAGTCTTCCCTAAATGTGTGATAAAATTCAGCGGTGAATCTATCTGGTATGGAAATTTTGTTCTTGGGTAGTTTTTTGATTACTGTTTCAATCTCATTGGTGGTAATTGGTCTGTTCAGATTTTCTGTTTCTTTCTGGGTTTGCCTTGGAAGGTTGTATTTTTCTAGAAAGTTGTTCATTTCTTCTAGGTTATCCAGTTTGTTAGCATATAATTTTTCATTGTACTCTCTAATAATTCTTTGTATTTCTGTGGTGTCCGTAATGATTTTTCCTTTCTCATTTCTAATTCTGTTTATGTGTGTAGACTCTTTTTTTCTTGGTAAGTCTGCCTAGAGGTTTATTTATTTTGTTTATTTTCTCAAAGAACCAGCTCTTGGTTTCATTTATTTTTTCTATTGTTTTATTCTTTTCAATTTTATTGACTTCTTTTCTGATCTTTATACTGTCCTTTCTTCCACTAACTTTGGGCCTGATTTGTGTGTTGTTCTTTTTACAGTTTCAATAATTGTGAATTTTGACTGTTATTTGGGATAGTTCTTCCTTCTTTAAATAGCCTGGATTGCTATATACTTTCCTCTTAGAAGTGCCTTCACTGCCTCCCACAAAAGTTGGAGCCTTGCGCTGTTTTCATTTGTCTCCAAATATTGCTTGATCTCTGTGTTAATTTGGTCATTGATCCATTGATTATTTAGGAGCATGTAGTTAAGCCTCCATGTGTTTGTGAGGCTTTTTGTTTTCTTTGCAGAATTTATTTCTAGTTTCATACCTTTGTGATCTGAGAAGTTGGTTGGTACAATTTCAATCTTTTTGAATTTGCTGAGGCTCTTTTTGTGGCCTAGTGTATGTTATATTCTGGAAAATGTTCCTTGTACACTTGAAAAGAATGTGTATCCTGCTACTTTTGGGTGTAGAGTTCTGTAGATGTCTATTAGGTCCATTTGTTCTATTGTGTTGTTCAGGGTGTCTGTCTCCTTACTTATTTTCTGTCTGGTTGATCTGTCCTTTGGAGTGAATGGAGTGTTGAAGTCTCCTAAAATGAACACATTGCATTCTATTTCCCCATTTAATTCTGTTAGTATTTGTTTCACATATGTTGGTGCTCCTGTGTTGGGTGCATAGATATTTTTAATGGTTTTATACTCTTGTTGGACTGACCCCTTTATCATTATGTAATGCCCTTCTTTGTCTCTTGTTAATTTCTTTGTTTTGAAGTCTATTTAATCTGATACAAGTACTACAACACCTGCTTTTTTCTCCCTATTAGTTGCATGAAATATATTTTTCCATCCCTTCACTTTTAGCCTGTGGAAGTTTTTGGGTTTGAAGTGAGTCTCTTGTAGGCAGCATATAGAAGGGTCTTGCTTTTTTATCCATTCTGTAACTCTGTGTCTTTTAATTGGTGCATTCAGTCCGTTTACATTTAGGGTGTTTATTGAAAGATATGTACTTATTGCCATTGCAGGCTTTCGATTCTTGGTTACCAAAGCTTTAAGGGCAACTTCTTTACTATCTAGTGGTCTATCTTAATTCACTTATTACGCTATTATAAATACAGTCTTGTGGTTCTTTTTTTCTCTCCCTTCTTTTTCTTCCTCCTCCAGTCTTTATATGTTAGGTGTCATATTCTATACTCTTTATGTATCCCTTGACTGACTTTGTGGGTCACTGATTTAATTTTGCATTTGGTTACTATTTAATTGGTCTACTTCCTTTGCTGTGGTTTTATTTTTTCTGGCGACAGACATTTCGTCTTAGGCACACTTCCATCTAGCGCAGTCCAGTTAAAATACATGATAGAGATGGCTTGTGGGAGGTAAATTTCCTCAGCTTTTGCTTATCTGGGAATTGTTTAATCCCTCCTTCAAATTTAAATGATAATCTTTCTGGGTAGAGTATTCTTAGTTCTAGGCCCTTATGTTTAATTGCACTGAATGTATCATGCCACTCCCTTCTGGCCTTTAAGGTTTCTGCTGAGAAATCTGATGATAGCCTGATGGGTTTTCCTTTGTAGGTAGTCTTTTTTCTCACTCTGGATGCTTTTATTACTCTGTCCTTATCCTTGATCTTTGCCATTTTGATTATTATATGTCTTGGTGTTGTCCTCCTTGAGTTCCTTGTGTTGGGAGATCTTTGGACTTCCATGGCCTGAGAAATTGTTTCCTTCCCCAGATTGGGGAAGTTTTCAGCAATTATTTCTTCAAAGACACTTTCCCTTTTTCTCTCTCTTCTTCCTCTGGTACCTCTATAATGCAAATATTGTTCTGTTTGGATTGGTCAAAGAGTTCTCTTAATATTCTTACATTCCTAGAGATCCTTTTTTTGCTCTGTGCCTCAGCTCTGTATTCCTGTTCTCTGATTTATATTCCATTTATTGGCTCCTCTATACCTCACCTAATATGCTTTTAAATCCCTCCATTGTTTGTTTCATTTCCATTGTCTCCCTCCTGAATTCATCCCTTTGCTCTTAAATATTTTTCTGTATCTCCATTAGCATGCTCATGAGTTTTTTTAAATTCTTTTTCTGGAAGATTGGTGATTTCAGTCTCACAGAGCCCTCCTTCTGGTGTTTGAATGGTTTTGGATTGAAAAAGGTTGTTCTGCATTTTCATAGTCCTAGAACAATGGGAGTGGTTGCCAGTGAATGACATGGTGTCAGCTGGGAGGACAAAGTCCCTTCCTGCTTGCCGGTGTCCTTGCCTGTGTCCACTGTCTGTGCTGGTTAACCAAGCACAGGGAGTGACCTCTGGGTTAATCCCCTAAAGTGCTGTGAGCTGGGTTGCCCTTGGGATGGCCTAAGGCAATGGTGGGGGTCGTAGGTGAGCGGCGCAGTTTCCACTGGGATAACAAAGCCCCTTCATGGCTCCCGGTCTCAGCACCAATGTCTGCTGTCTGTGCCATGCCAGTCAACCATGCCCAGGGAGCAGCCTCTGTGTCTGGGCCAGTTAGCTCTGTGCAGGGAGAACCCTCTGCATTAAGTTGTGTAGTTGCTGTAGGTGTAGCTGCCCTGCAGCTAGTGTGCAGCAGTGGCAGGACAGCTGGTTTGTGCTAAGGTTCCGGTGGTGATGAAGGAGCGGCAGACTGCTTATCACAGTGATGGGCCTTGGGGCTTCACTGCCAACCAGCGGAAAAGGGCGCCTAAAGCTCCTGAAAGTTCCCAGCCTTCTGGGTTGAGTGCACTAGGACGATTTTGTACACCTGTTCTTTCTCCTAAACCCTTGCCTCTTTAGCAGCCCTCTGACTGTTGAGAGATCCCTTAAAGCACCTGCTTTTCTTTTGTCCCAGGGCAGCTGGTTGTGGGAATCTGTTCACATCTTAGTCTCAGACTTGGCTTTTCAGTTGCTCTTACTCCAGAGCACCATGCAGTGTGGGTCTGTGCCTCTCAGGTAGATTTCTGGGGCTGGGTATTCAGCAGTCCTGTGCTCCCACTCACTCCCTGCTCTGATTCTTTTCCTCCTGCTGGTGAGCTGGGGTGGAGGGGGTGCCTGGGTCCTGCCAGATTGTGGCTTTGTACTTTACCCTTTTCCATGAGATGTTGACTTCTCCCAGATGTAGACTGACTGATGTACTGTTACTTGAGGTCACTCTTTTAGGAATAGCTGTATTTGCTGTATTTTTAAAATATAGTAGTTTTGGGAGATTTCTGCCACACTACTCATGCCACCATCTTTTCTCCCCTCTGATTTTATTTTTATGTTATCTCAGCATTGTTTTGCTAGTTCAGTGATTAATATAGCTAGGTTGATGAAACTTATCAACTTCATTCTGAGTGAGAGGAGGCCTGCCCCTAATCTTTGTGAGACCCAGGCAAGCATTAATTTACCACAATAGTTCTAAATATTTAAAGGTTATAACCAACTTAATGAATTGTTAAATATGTTTTTGTCTTTTGTCTTGATACATATGTTTTCATAATGACTTAAAAGAGAAGATTCAAATTTAGGATTTGTTGAATTTAGAATTCATACACGCATAGTTTCCTACCCCAGCTTCCTCCCCCATCCCTTTTTCTGTTTGGCACCATGAAGAGGTCTCATGTGTGTGCCTGTGGGTTTCCTGCATGCATGTCCAAGGTGCTAACTCTTATACTCCCTCTTCTAGTTACTGCTCCTTGGCCCATGCGTCTACATGTGTGTAGCATAGTCCATCCTTAGAACAAGTGGCCCATTCAGGCCTTGAAATTGGGTTGGAGGTATTTGAGCAGGAAATTCCAGAGTTCTAAGTGACTGGAGTGTCATTTAGAAGGAGGAGTGTATGGGTACATTTTCTTATTTCCATGGACTTCTTGCCCAGTGGTGAGGGGTGTGGCCCTGAGGAGGGCCAGTCTGGAACTCAGGGCTGAGCCCTCTTTTTCCAGTATCTTAATATAGTACTTACCGAGAGAAGTGTGAAAGGATGGTTCATCAAAGATCAGTCTAGTCAGTGAATGGTTTCTCAGTCCTTACTGCGCGACTTACTCTATATGACAAACTATCTGCAAGGTGTTGGGCATATGATGCTGAATAAGTAAGGTATGGTCCTTGTTTGCTGGTAAGGGGAGACAAGCATGTATACAAATTGTAGTGTGATGTATGTGCTGTATCCTGTAATTGAGTTCTTGATACAGTGTTGCCACAAAGTGATCTGATGAGTTATATGGAGGAAAGGCTTTTTGGAGGAAGGAGCATTTGAACTAGAACATAAAAGTTAAAATTAAGTAGCAGCAATTGGGTGAATAAGAGTCATAACCAGAAGTAGGAGGAAGGACATTTTAAGCAAAGAAAATAGCATGAAAAGTGGCATTAAAGATGTAGATAACAATGGTGTAATTAAAGAACTCTAGGTTATTTGGTATGGCCAAAGCAGAGATTTATTTTTCTTGCTAATGGGAAATGAGTTTAAAGAGGTGGGGATTGGGAGATTGTAAAAGAATGTCACTCCCCATTAAATTTTTTTGTTTTAGGAAAAAATATTTAACATAAAAATGGTCTTTAGGTTAACATGTGAGTTTGTTCTTAGCGGATTAAGAAATTATTTTTTAATCCTTAATTTTAATTTATAATATAGTAAATATAGGTAGATACAACTCACATAAACAAAAGCTTTTTAGAGTCCTCAGTAATTTAAGAATGAAAAAGGGTGCTCACACCAAAAAGTTAGAAAACTACTAGTCTAATATTTGAAGGAGTCAGATATTGAAGACTGGCTCATTCTAAGAAGTAAAGCATAGATCTTCAGTCATTTTGTCCAGTTCAGATAAAACCAAAGTTAAGGGTATGTATTGGGTTTGATTTTTATTTTGTTTGTGTCCATTTGCAATTTGTAAATCAGAGCATTGGTTCTCTTGATTTAATACTTTTTTTTAAACCACTTATTTCCCTGATTATACTCAAGACTGAGATGCCTTCTTACTTGGATAACCTTAAATGGTGATAATTATTTTTCATAAAGCACTCATCCTGGTATATGTACATTTGAAGTTAGATATGCAAGTTAGTTATTTGAAATGTTCATCATGACATGGAAATATTATAAAATATACCCCAAATTAAAAAGAAAACCCTGTATATACCTACTTGTCAGTTAGAGTGGCATGATCAAAAATGAGTCCATGTTGTGAAGCACCAGCACTAAACAGATGGCCCAGGAAGGTACATAACAGGTGTGCAGTCTGGGCAGAAGAACATGAAGCCATTAAAGCTATCAGTTTTCTTTTTTTTGTAGATACTGATCTATGAACAAATAAAGACATAATCTTTGGTTATACAAGGACCAAATTTAGAATATTAGTGTCACAGAACTGCTAACTTTTCCTTTATTTCTTACCCTAATTTAAAAATTAGCTATATACAGTGGTAGATAACACTACTGTTTATTGTAATTAATGCATCTGGTCATAAGTAGATCATTTATAAATGTGAAATTTCTGGAGGCCCTCTTTTATCGTCATCTTATATTTAGCTTCTGGCAGGACGGATTTGAGCTGTGTTGCTCTAGGCTATTTGCCTCTAAATAAAGCATTTTTCTCTTTTCATCATGTGAAAGGAAATGGTCAATCTGAGAGAATGTTGACTTGGAAATAGCTGCATATGATTAGAAAGGTACTTGTTCACATATCACATGTGTATAATTCCATAGGTTTTCTGTAATTTTAGAAAAACAGATCTTTCCAAAGAAAAGATTTTTAAATAGTATGCCTTCTAAAAGAGTTTAATCAAAACTTCATGAACTATGATTCTGTCTATTCTGAATTAATCTTTGGTTAACATTTTAATTATTAAGTGTGAAGGAAAGAGAATATTGAGAATACTTGATAGACTACAGTTTCCTTTTAGACAATTTTAGACTCCTACTATAGCCAGTTTGTTTAAATTACTGTACTGTGACTTCTACTATATAAAGAAACAAACCTTAAAATACATGCAGGCATAGAGTTTTTTCTGTTTTCACACAGAGTGCATACTTTCTACAAGAGAAATTTTTTATACTGTTTTGTTTATGCATAGTCTCTCACACTTGTCTTATTGAATCTCTATCATTGAATCCTACGAATACATAGCCTCATTAAATGTGATTCAGTTAAATAATAGTCAGATACAATTACTTACATTTTTCCCTAGAAGTAAAAAAAATAGACAGGCTTCATGAAACATAATTTTTTTGTGGGTATTTTTTCTCCCTTTAGAAAATGTTTACATGGTTAAAAGGATTAGTTAATACCAAAAGGTTTGTAATGAAAAACAGCAGTCCCCTGCCCTAAGTTACTCACATCTCAGTTCTGTAAAGTAAAACCTTTGAATTTTTTTAACAATTTCTTCTGTTATTGAGCCCATATATAGTGGTAATAGGAAAGAGAATATTGAGAATACTTGATAGACTACAATATTTAGGGTATATATACAACATATACCCTAGTATATGTTGATTTATCCCTTTTAGACATTATCTGTTTTCTTTCTGGATAATGGTAAATGGGATGTTATCTTTTTTATGCCCTATCTTCTTCCCCTGTCCTTCTAATGTAGTTATTCCAAGTTTAGTTAAATCAATAATCACTGTATACTACACTGTATAGTTATATAGTATAACTATAATGTTCTTTGCAGTGCCAGATAGTGTACCATTATCACATTTTTCTTTAAAAAAAATACTCCTTTTCTGAAGTTACTTTGTTTCTTGGTTTGCATAATTTTCAGTAAATCTATCTTTGAATATTCAACTATTTTTCATGGAAGTGGAGATAGTACTTTTGGGGCAGTTTCACCAAAAGGTGATCCTTCTCCCATAAAGAGATCACATTCTTGGAGTGAAAGGGCCTGTTTTCCATATTCCTAACATGTGTTAGTATGACCATAACTCAAAGTAGACATGAGTGAAATGGGAGATCCAACCCTTATAACTGGAAGTTTATTGCTCATACCCAGAGTGCTTAGTAGTTATCCTGGTCTCCAAGTCCAGAAAGTTTATAGATAAACTGTGATGTGATATCCTATGATTCTAAGGAAGTAGGAATTTTATATTTCTGTTTGCACACTCTAAATAGGTATAATGTAGAGTAGGAACTGAAACTGAGGCTGTGAGAACCTAGGTATCTGCCTGTTCTACCAAAGATTTCCACTATTACATTGGATTTCCTAATGAGTCAGCCAGTTTATAAAAATACCCTTAAATCCCATGTAATCATAGCAGAGATTTGTAAACACAAAGCACCAGTTTTATAAAAGGATGTAGAAAACTTTCATTCCCCTATCTTTAAGATCCCTGTTGAATATGAGGTCACTTTTAGTTGTTAAAATACTTTTCTGTGAATTTTTCAAAATACTTTCTCTAGCTTGCATTAATACTTCTCTAAATTGCATTTCTCACTTTTTCCTAGATTAGTAAAATAATTTCATCTGATATCTTAATAATTAAAAACTAAACAGTTCCTTTTTTAATATTCAGAATTGTCTTAATTGTTTCAAGCAGTCTTTCTCAAATAATGAAAATGAAAAAACAAAATTTACAAGTTTTTTTTTACAAAAAAATCTTAAAAGATCAAGCAAACCACAGTTCTAAATTCTTGAGACTCGCCAATTCTTAGAAAAACTTCATTCAAAGAGAGAGACTATAGGCCTTTCTGGCAACTAAGTTTTGAAAAATCATAAGGAGGAGTGTTAGACATAAATTTAACAAAAAACTTTCGGAATTTATTTTTTAAAAGTCTAAGGAGCACAGGAAACTTGGTAATAACCTGTCAGGGACAAAGACAATACGTACATTACTTGTTAGGGTTGGAGTTTTTAAAAGTGGGAATGAAATCACACATATTTATTAGAATATTATACATCCATCCCAGAGTAAAAATCCAAATTGTTTATTGTCATTTAATAATGGCTTACATGTAAATTTGTACAGTTTTTATAGTTTATATACATGTTCAGTAGTAATACTGAAATATTTCTTAAGTATTTGTTTTCAGAATTAAATACCTAGATTTATAATAAAAACTACTGTAATAAACAAGGGGTGGGGAGAAGGAAATGAATTTTCATTAGTCTGATTACTTATTGTGAAGACAATTAGGGATATGCTCCAAAAATATAGTAAAAACAATGATTTGTTGTGCACATGGATTTTATAGATAAAACACTGCTGAAACATTTTTCTGTCTGTCTTTGTTTTCCTGAATAATCCTATAAGGGAAGAGCTGAGAAAGAGAATGGAAAAAAGTGGTAAAAGCCTATACAAGTTACTACTTTGGACTTTGATTTTCTGATTTATAGTGAAACTAGATAATCTCTAAAGTATTTTTTAGGTTTAAATGTTACCAACATATGAATAGGAGACAATTGTGGATGAGAGGTATATAAGGGGATTCAAATATAGAGCAAGGAAAATAGAAGCAAAGAGATGGAAGAAGACTAGAGAGGAAAAGATTTACTGAGTGCCTAGGATTGCAGATGAAATTTACATAACTGTTAGGCTGCAGGCATCAGGGTAAGGGGTGAGCCTGATAGACAAGCCCAGGCCTCACCAAAGGAGGCAAAGAGACCAACAGGTTCCGATCTGACAACATTCCAGAGCCTGATGGGATAACCCTCCCAACTAGAGCCCTTCCCCCAAGCTAAAGGATTAGTGGTAACTTTCCAGTACCTGGCTAAATGCCAATGAGAGACCCCCACGCACCCTAGATGAGCCAATCCTCACGCCACTGTACACCTTTGCTCTCCCTCTCACTGCCTTCTTTAAAAACTTGCTGCCTGCCCTGCTGGGTGTGACTTCCCCGGCCTGTGTTTCAGACCACGGAACATCACCCGGGGGTGGCATTCAAATAAACTACCTGGCCCTTGGTTGCTTCTCTTCGCCTGCTTACTTCGGTCAAAATTTATTGGAATTTATCTTACAGTAACTATCTAATATTTTTGTTACTGGAGTTGTTCCTACTCTCTTCTCCCAAATACAGATGTACTTTTCTCCACAAAGATAGCTTGACTAAACTAAGCTTTTATACATTAATATAGCCACACTAAGTATTCAATAAACATTTGTTTAATTTACTGACTTAAAGTATACCAGAGTTAATTATATAAAACAAGTTTCCCTTCAGCTCTCTTTTGAGTTTTTAACCATGACTTCGTGACCGTGCTGCTGTTTGTCTTTGTCTGCCAAATATAGTAAAAACAATGATTTGTTGTGCACATGGATTTTATAGATAAAACACTGCTGAAACTCTTTTCTGTCTTTTCTTTGTTTTCCTGAATAATCCTATAAGGGAAAAGCTGAGAAAGAGAATGGAAAAAAGTGGTAAAAGCCTATACACATGATCTGACATCTGTGATGTAGTATCCTTGTCATTGTAAGTGACTAATTCAGATTCATGCTTTTACCTCATTGACCCACTTTTACAGTCATACTCTCTTTTGCCTTGGGCTATTCATTATTTCCCTTGCACTAAGCGTAAATCTGTCATGGGTCAGATTTGGCTTGCCATCTTCCTACTATTCTCCCTTATTTGGTAAAAGTCAAATTGTATTTAGGACTCTGTTTTCAACTGATTTTGGAGACACATGCATTGGTAGGAAGTATCTGTTCCAGGCTGCCAAGTGAGTTACTAGCTTGGAGAATGCCATCTCATAACTCTTACTAGAAAGCAACAATTTTTAAAATACTATGCTTAGTCTCAGATCACTTATTCTTATCTATTCAAAAAACATTTGTGTTAGATTATATACTAATTTTATAGAGATAAAAATGTGAATATGATATGGTCTCTGCTCTCAAGAAGCTTGGTCTAGTGATAACATGACAGGCATAATGCAGTTATTAGAAAACCTGTGGTAGAATTTTATACCAAAAAAAGGGAGTAGTTGTTATACTGTGGGGTGGAGCTGATGGAGTAAATAGTCTAGGATTATGAGGATGATTCAGTAACATTAATACACTACATTAACATGTCAAAGGAGAAGAACCAGGTAGGTGTAGATGTAGGAAAAATTGGATAAAATTCAGCACCTATACAGATAATTGAATAGGAATAGGAGGGAACTTAACTTGAAGGAGAGTATCCATTAGGAGATTATAGCATTAGTGGAGAAATATCCCATTAAATTTAAAAACAAGATAGGGTAGCTCCTATCTCCATTATTATTTGTTAATACAATAAGAAGAGAAATAGAAATGACATGTAAGATTGGAAAGGAGGAACTAAACTGATATTTGATGATGATAAGATTTTTTTTACCTGGAAAACCTAGAACAATGAACTAAGTAAACTAAATTTTGAAAAGTAGTTAATCAGAAGTGAAATACACAGACACTGGTTTTCCTGTTATACACTGGCAATGATAAAGTAGACAATGAAATAGAAAACATCCATTTCACAAAAACCCAAGTCAAAAATTTTTATTTAAATGTGCAACACTTTTGTGGGGGAAATTTTTACATTTTACTAATGCAAATGTCAGTCTTTATCAAATTAATACTAATGAAATCCTATTAAATCTCAATGCTGTTTTTCATAGAATCTTATAAATGTCCTAAAATTCATAGAAAAGAGTGATGTATAGGACCACTCAGAACAAGTTAGAAAACAAAAACATAAAAGAGGAGCTTGCACTAAAAGAATTAAGATAATAATAAAGCTATGGTAATATTAAAAAGGTTTTAATGACACAGGAATAAACATATGGGTTAATGGGACAGAATAGACTCCAAAAGTAGACCCACACGTAATGGGCATCTAGTATACCATAGAGATCAGTGGGAAATGATAAGCTCCTCAGTAATTGTTGGGATAATTGATGATCAGTATGGGAAGACTATAAATATTCAGGGGACCTCAAGGAATATCAAAGGACAACCTATTAAAGTTTAGCAAGATTTCTAAAGATAAGAGTGATATACAAAAATTGATAGCATTCATATATGAATAATAGCCTATTAACAGATATAATTTGAAAATACTACATTCACTCTAACAGCAAATACTCGAAGGCATTTAAGCATCTAATAAAAGACCATCATAAAGAATATTATAAAGTGGTTTTGAAAGAAAACCCAGTGATAGATATGGCTGCAAAAGCAAAATTCATCAAATGAGATTGCATCAAACTAAAAACTTCACCACCACAAAGGAAATAATCTACAAAACGAAAAGATAACCTATGGTAGTTATCAAAGTAATTATAGTAATAGATTATGATCAGTTGAATACTATTGGTGCCCATGAATGCATACAGATATAAATAAATTAAAGATCAGATATTGACAGTTTCAAAGTTTGTTCCCACAAAATACTTAATACAAAAGAAAAAGAGTAACTCTCTTAGAGAAAACTGGCCGATACCAGTTTAATCAAGTGACAAGGGAATGTCAACAAAAATGGGACAAATCAAAATCATGTACCACCTCTTAGGATGCATTAAGAACACAAGATCTCTTATCTGTTTTTCTTGTCAATGATGTATAACCTGAACTTGAGTCAGACACAGACTAATCTGACAAATTCAATGGAAGAATGTTCTGTGAAATAACTGGCTTGTAACCTTTTTTGGGGGTGGGTATCATTAATGTACAATTACATAAGCAACATTATGGTAACGACTCTCCCCATTATCAAGTCCCCACCACATACCCCATTACAGTCACTGTCCATCAGCAGAGTAAGATGCTATAGAATCACCACTTGTCTTCTCTGTGTTGTACTGCCTTCCCCGTGCTCCCCCTCCCCCATATTATGTGGAGAGAAAATGAGAATGAAGGGTAGCATCTTACTTAATGTTTCAGATTTGTTTTGTAGGTCTTAGAAATATCAGGTACATTTATATTAATTAGAAGCACAGAATACATGTCAAAGTAATCATTTGTCCTTTTTTGGATTCTCTGTTAATACAGCTGAATGCACAAGTTTAAAAAAATGTATTATATGATTATTTTTTGTCATCTATAGGCTGATAGGTGTATGTCAATATAATTGTAGCTTAAAGCAATTAAAATTTTTTTCTTAATTTCTTTAATTTCTTGTTTTAGTAATCCTAAATTGGATAGTCGGAGAGTCAATAAAAAATTCAACAATGATGCCTCACTTAGAATTCATAATCTATCCATTTTGGTGAGACAGATAAAATTTTATTACCAGGTAAGTGGTCCCTTTTTTCATCTGTTAATTTCATAACTGCTTCATATTCATATTTTTGTGATATTTAGTATCAATCAACTAATATATATTAAATTCTTGTTATGTACCAGATCAGATCTTTTTGCTGGAGAGAGCAGGAATAATATAGTTTATTTCTTATGCAATATTAATGCACTTCATAATTATCTAATTTCACAAATAATTGATAAATTTTTAAAACCAGTTCCCAGTTTCCTGAGAACTCACATAGTGTAACACTTTGTAGCTTACTTGAATTTGCCTTTGAAAAATATACTTTCTGTCATCCTTTTTAAAACTTAAGTTGGTTGCATATTTCAGAGTTTAAATATGAGCATTTGTAAGGCTATCAATATGCCTCTTAGAATTGCTATAGCTGCATCACACACATTTTGATATGTTATATTTTTTAAAGTGTTTATGCATTTTCTAATTTTTGTTATGATTTCGTATTTTACTTAATGTTATTTGGAAATATGCTTTTAGATTGCAAACATTTGGTATTTTTCAATCAGCCTTTTTTGGTTTTTATTTTTGTCAAAGAATATAGTTTGTATGATACTGATTTTTTGACATTTGTTAACAATTATTTGCCCTGACCTAGTATTTTGTCAGTTTTCATTATTGCTTGACATACACTTGAGAAAAATGTGTACTCACCAATTGTTTGGGTGAGTCAGAGCAAGCTTGTTTGTTAAATATATTATTCTTTTGTTAAATATATTCTTTTATTAAATATATTAGTCTTTTGCAGCCTAATTTTGTCCCTTGATCTATTACTTAGTGAGAAAGATGACTTGAAATCTCCCATTTTGATAACAGTTTTGTCAAATTTTCATTTATACAGTTTAAAGCTATGTTATTGGTACATGAATTTAAAATTGTTTAATTATTCTGCACAATTATACATTTATCAGTAATTGTTTCCTCATATTTTTCTTTCTACTGGTTTAAACATTTTCAAAGAATATGGTTTGTGTGGTACTGATTTTCTCTTCTCTTTTTTTAGAGGCCACTCTCAAAATTTTACCTTTCATACTTAGCATAGCAAAGACCAAAATTAATCAAGATTTTTTCTCTTTTATAGAATAGTACTATGGCCTTTAAATGCTTTATGTCCAGTTATTCCCCTGTGACTTTTAACCAGTTCTTTTCTTATACTTTCTTTTTTTTAACTCATAAATTAGATATCGAAAGTACTATTAAATACATAAACTCAGTGTTTCTTTAGATCAAGCTCCATGTCTTCCTTTTTTCAGCATCTCCTGGTTTTCTTATGTATCTCAGGCCTGCCTTTGTATAAGTTTCTTACTGAAGTACAACCTTAAATGTTTGTTTAGAGAGAGCTTGTTGATAGTAAAGTTTCTAAGTGTTCATTTGTCCTGAAAATGTCTTTATTTTACTCTTGTTCGTGAACGATAATTTTACTGGGTATGCAGTTCTTTGTTAACAATTTCTTTTCTCTCAGTGTTTTGTAGTTTTTATTCTTCTATCTCTGGCTTACTTTTTATTTTGGAGAAGTCAGCTGTAAGCATAATTTTTGTTTTAAGTTTAAATTTCTTATTTATGTCCATAGTAGCTGCTAATATTCTCTCTTTTAAAAGCATCTTTTCTATTCTGTTAACCTGATATTACTCAGATATTGATATTGCATGTGTATTAGATTTTCTTACTTTGTCTTCCACATTTATTAAACTTTCTTTTACACTATGAGTCTTCTGCTTCACTGAGTATTTTTTCAGGACTTTCTCTCCACTTTGCTAATTTGCCCCTTGTGTGTCAAATCTTCTGTTTTATTCATTGGTTAAGTTTTGACTCTGAGTGACTGTATCTTTCATTCCTAGAAGTTGTGCTTGATTCTTTTTATGTCTGCTTTTTCACTTTGTTTATTAGTCATAGTTTTAATTCCTTCCTGTATTTCCTCAGAATTTAAACATTTTTTGTTTTGGGTTTTATGTCTGATACTTCCAAAATCTAAAATCAGATCTGTGGGGGTCTGAATCTCACCTTTATTTCTGCTTGCTGTTTCTCAGGATGATGGTGGCAGTGGTGTGTATGTATGTTTTAATTGTGAGCTCATTTTGTGTGGGAAATTTATTTGTGGGAGCACAGTTTACACTTTGTCTAGATCAAAAATGCATTGCTTCAGAGACGATTCATTTCTTTTTCTGTAGCCTACCCAGAACCACTTTTAATTTATTTTAAAGCAACTTTATGTTATTTTAGAAGCAACATTTGTATACTGTAGAAAACTAAAAAAAAAAAGTAAAAGGTACAAACATAGTTACAGTTAAAGTGCCAGGAGACTGCCACTATTAGAACCTGCGTATTTGGGCTCCTGGATCTCTTTTTCTGTGTTTCTGTATATGTAAATTATATATTTATATGTTGACATTTTTTTTTTAAGATTGGGACTACATTATTGCAAATCATTAGGGAAACAACCCTCCTCAGTCTGTACCAAAAGCCAAGAAAAATGATGTCTTCCTTGTCTTCCTTTGCAGAGTTCAGGTTTTTTATTTTGTTTTTTTTTAGCTGAATATTATTTTTTTTACTTTGTTGAGTTCACTCATATATTTTAAAAGGTTAAAAAAAAATTATCCAGCATTTTTTAATTCCTTTCTAATGTCTAGCACTTATTGTTCCCAGAAGTAAAAACCTGTGTTAGGTTTTTTTTATAAACTTAATTTAATAGTTGCCAATATTCTGGCTTTCATTTTCCTCCAGATTATTTCAGTGAATTAGGTTTTACAGTATATCTGTTTTTTTATTGTTTTTTCATATCGTATGTCTAGATAGTTTAAACAAAAGACTAGAGTAAGTGGTACAGTGACTTATCTTGACAACCTTTATCAGTTTTGTCCTTATTAGAGAAAGAAGCTGGATTTCTAGTTTCATACTATTTTTAGGGAGGTGGAAATTTCCCTTAAAAATTTCAGTGAAACTTTTTTGGGGGAAAAAGTCATAACATGGATGGATTTAGAGGGTGTTATGCTCAGTGAAAAAAGCCAGGTGGAGAAAGACAAATACTATACGATTTCATTTATTTGTGGAGTATAAAAACAAAGCAAAACAGAAGCAACAAAATAGCAGTAGACTCAGACACAAAAAAGGGACTAGTGGTTACCAAGAGGGAAGGGTTGGGATGGATTGTGGGGGAGGGTGAAGGGAATAAAGGGGCACAATAATTTGCAATCACAATACAAGTTGGTCCTGGGGTTGGTAGTTCAGCATGGAGAATATAGCCAATGTTTCTGTAACATCTTACTATGTTCATAAATAGTAACCACACTAGAGAGGGTGAGGATTTAACAATATGGGTAACTGTTGAACCACTGTGTTGTATATCTGAAACCAATATAATATTATATGTCAACAATACTTGAATTCAAAAAAAAGGCAAAGGGAGTTCTGCATCAGAATCTTAAATCCATTGTCAATACAACCTACTTCTATATTGTACACTTAACGTTTTCTTTTAACAGCTTTATTGAGATAAAATTCACATACCATAATAATAACCCATTTATCTTGTCCAATTCAATAGTTAGTAAATTTACAGAGTTGTGCAAGCATCAACACAACCAATTTTAGGAGATTTTTATCACTGCCTAAAGAAACCCTGTATCTACTAGTAGTCACTCTCCATTTCCCCCAACCCTGCATACACATCTGCCACCATCCTTACCTGCCTCTACCACTGCCACCCCAGCCTTAGGCAGCTGAGCTGTTTTGTTTCTGTAGTTTTCCCTATTCTGGATATTTCATAAAAATGGAATTATACAGTGGTCTTTTGTTACTGCTTTCACTTCACATAATGATTTCAAGGTTCATCCATGTCGTAGCATGTGGTAGTATTTCATTCTTTTTTATTAAACTACTACTTTCTTGTTCGTCTTCTCATGCCCAAGGCAACTGTTAAAGTTATCTTTGTATTAGTCATGTTAATTTAATGAAGTTATAGCTGTAAAAAAATTTGATTTGAGGAAGAGAGAATTGTGAAATCTATCAGTTCAGCAGTTTAATGAAGTGGTTCTCAATGGAAGGTGATTTTATTCCCTGAGAGGCATTCAGTAATGACTGGAGATAGTTTGGGTTGTCACACTAGAGGTATACTGATTTAATGGAAAGAAGCCACGAATGCACCTAAGCATCCTATAGTGCACAGGACAGTTCTCCATAACTATGAATTATGTAGCCCAAAATGTTAGTAGTGCCAATGTTGAGAAGCCAAAATGTTAATAGTGCCAAGACGATACTATTATTTTTAGCAATTTGACTTGGCTATCAACTTTGTTTTAAACAGATCTAAGTTTTTCATTAATGTTTGCTGGATGACCAGTTATACCCTTTTCATTAATCTAAGTTTGTATAGCAGTGGACTAAGGTCTGGAAGGGATCAAATATCTTAACATTTTGTCAATATTGTTTAAGATGTTTAAAACACAAAGTATTACCAAGGGTTGAATTTTCCTTTGTACCACTACAGTTTACCATACAATCTCTAGCCTGCCTTATGCTTCATATTCTTAGATAAAATGTTTCTAAGGTCCTTCTAAAGAAATAGGTTAACCATCTCATTTACATAATTAATTGGCTTACTAAAATAATGTTTTATTCTCATGTTTATTACCCAGACACACATGGCATGGTTTAATATATGACAGGTTTCAAGTTAACAAAGTCTAAAGTATTGCTGTTCTTACCATCTCTTAAATTACCCATCTCTTGGAAAAATCCAGTTTTCTACAAAAATCTTTCCAGAAGTATTAATAATATTTTTTTATATCTTACACATCTCTCAGAAAAAGCATTTGAAGTAAAATATTTTAATATGTTTTGATATTCTGACTCAAAAGGAAAATGAATTTGGGTAGGTTAAAATTCACAATGTTTGTTTCCAATTCTTTTTTTAATGAGCTGGTAAGCATCAAGGTTACCTTGCAAAAAGGATTCCCAGGGTGACAGGAAACTTGACAGAATACTCTTAAGAAGATTGTTAGTGGGGGGAATTATTTACGTAATAACAAAGGGTTTGTTTCATAAAATGTAAATTACCTAAGAACTTTGTAATATGTAAAATTACCCAGGCAATCAAAACAAATCATAATTTGATTATCAGAGACATAGTTTACAAGTAAAAATCTTAGTCCTTTTTTTTGAACTCTGTCAAGAGCTATTGTTTGGAATGACTGCACTGGCTGCAGTTTAAATAAGTACTAAAAGCAGTATGGTAGTGTTTCACCCACCATTAAAATAATGATCTGAATCATTTCGGGGTCAAAAAGAAAGCATACTTTACAATTAGGAAATTTAAATTTATTAGGAAGGTTTTGCATGATTGATGTAACTAATATTAAAAACAAAAACCAAGTCTAGTACCATTAATCTAGTTGTCAGAAAAAGCATTTCTTTAAGGCTTTTTCTTTAACATCTCCTGTAACAAGCAACATTTGCCATAATAATAAAACTCAGTAGTCAAGGAAATGAGACCCTTTGCTCTACAACAAATGCTTTATGTTTTGTCATATTTTTGACACTTTGGTCAGATGTTCTTTCCCTTAATGCTATGCATTTAATTTTTTTCTATAGTCTGCTAAAATTATGGTAACAGTCTTAAATCTTTTCACTAGTAGTAGAAATACAAATAGTATGATAGATGTAATTATGTTCAAAATTTTAAAATAGATTATTAGAGTCTCAAAGGAGAGACTGTCATTCCAGTATATTGTAGAAACTTTTAAAACCCATATTTAGTACTATAGAAGTGAACTTATAGTAATAATATTTTGCTCAGTGTGTGATTCAGCAAAGGGAAATAAGCTCAGACCTTTGCCAGCAATATCATTTGACTTCTTACTGTGAAGGAAGTGTTACAGATAACTTACAAGTGTTACAGATAACTTACAAGAAGGAGAAGGCTAGTTTAAGTTATCTTTGAATAGTAACTAAATAATGTCTGTGTTTGGCACAAACATGAAATACCCTTTCTTACAATGGTTCAGTAGCGTGAACTTTAACACACAGAAACTTTAATGTGTATTAATAAAATTTTTAGGTGGTCAACTAAAAATTAGAGTAATATAACATTTTTATAGAGAAATTATACAAACCAACTAAAAATAATAGGAATTAAATTGCTTGTATTATGTTTCAAAGCACCTCTATTATTATTTTCCTATTAACATAATTTCTGCTAGCTCTTTCTTGTCCTTTTTCTTTTTATAAAGTATTGCTATTCTCCAAATCTTTCTCAGCTGTCTTCCTACCAGGGTAGAATTTTGACCTAGTCAGCTTTAGTGGTCCCGGAAACACTCCAATTCTCTGTATTTGAATGCCTGCATACTTTTAAAAAATTGCAACCTTTCTATCTTCACCTCCACCAACACTCCTCATTCTCTGCTTTGTTTTTATCCTTAGCAGTTATCAACAAAAACATTTACTTATTTTCTGTCTACCCCTTCAGTAAATTTACTAATACATAAATTCCATGAGCAAGTGTTTTGTTTGATCATTGCTGTATCTCCAGAGTCAAAAACAATGTCTGTCAGAAAATCAACATGCAATAAATATTTCTTGAATGAATGACTGTTCTGATTTTCTCAAAACTTTCTCCTTTTTCAATTGTATTGCTAAAATTCTTTTCTCTATACACTTTTTATAAGTTTTTATCACTTTAGTAACCAATTCAAGAAGTATCTTTACTACTTCATGTACATGTATTATCCTTAACCCATCAACTAATTAGTTCCATCTACTTAAAATCATTTATCTTGAGCTCATTTATATATTATTTTTCCATTTGTTTAGCACCTTAATAATGAACATCTTTAGAACTACGTGATGTCTTGGAAGTCTGGGGATGATACAATAGAGCTTTAACAATACCCATCAGTTTTTTTTTAGCCTCTGATCTCTTACGTCTTGTATATCTTTTAATGTTACCTATAAGACTGGAATAAAGAAATAGGATTTTTTTCCAAAAATATAGCTGGAAACCTCTGAAGAACCAATAGAATGAAATACAAGGTTTAGAATAAGTAGGGTGAAAGGAAAGGAGCGACACACAGCAGCAATTCACCAGAGAAATCCGCTTTATTAGGAAAGGTGCTGGGTTATATAGGAAGGGGCATAGGGTGATTGTGGTGTTACTTCTATGGGGCTGTTGGCTGTTGGGTAGGTGCTAGGATTGGGAGGGGGGCGAGAGGTGATTGGGCTTCAGGTGGCGCTGGCAGGAACCGAGGACCCCGAAGAGAAGCCGGAAGTTTGCCATCTTACTTGTGGGGGCCCTTCATTCCCCCCTTTTTCCTCTATGGGGTTGTGGATGTTGCTTTCTCTCTGACTGCTTCCTGCTGAACGGGGGCAGAGAAGGGAGTGAGGGCTTGAGGATTGGGAGGAAAGGGTTGATAGGACTCCCCACAGTAAGGATGAGTAGATGTGGACTTCTTCAGGTTGGAAATCAATGAAGGTTCCCTGTAACCATAGGTCGAGGACCTGTTGATTCCAATGGTGCCAAGAGGATATGGGTGTCAGGAGCCAGACATCTGCGGCCATTGTTTCCAGTTTCTAGTGGAGAGAGGGGTCCATCTCAGAGTGTGGTGAGGAGGTCACGTGAGAGTGAGGGATCTTCTGTGGCCAGAAGCTGGTAGTTCCTGAGTAAAAGCTGGTTGAAAGCTTGATTAGAGATTTTTCCGACTTGGGATTTGTTGAACTTTATTATACAGGGTAAGAAGAGACAGGCGAGAAGAATGATTATTACGGGGCCTACGATGGGCCAGAGCCAGGTGAGGAGGGGGTTTGTTAATATTGACGAGAATGGGTTGAAATTGGAAGCAGAGTGGAGACTGGAGGCAAGGTCAGTGAGTTTGGTGATGTCAGTTTCTACAATGCCGGATTCGTTGGTGTAATAGCAGCACTCTTCCTGGAGGAAGACGCAGGTGCTGCCCTTCTCGGCTGTAAGCAGATCTAGGGCCCGCCAGTTTTGAAGGGTGACCTTAGCTAGCGAAGTGACCTGTCTTTGGAGAGAAGCTAGGGAATCGGCAGTGGATGTCAGGGCTCCCTCAAGTTTGGCGTTGAGATCTCTAACTGCCCATAGAGAGTGACCCAAGGCTTCTCCCGAAAACCCTGCCCCAATGGCTGAGGTGATCAAAGAGATACCGACCATGATGGGAAGGAAAGCAGCCCTTTTTGTGCACGAGGGCAAGGGAGGTTGGAGCTCAGGAAATTCTGCCATGCTGTAAAGTGTAAGCTGTGGGATTAGGGTGACGAGAATGCAGGGTGTATCGGAGTTGGGAGGCAGTGAGTTGAAAAGACTGCCATTACACCAAAAGAAGTGTCCCGGTTGCGTAAAAGTCTTAGAGCCAGAGGTAGGAGTGTAGATAGAGAGGCAGTGAAGTGCACTGGAGGGGGGTGGAGTTGGGCCTACACAGTGGTGGATGGTGAGATTATCTGCATATTCTGGTTCCCATAGGGGTATGTCTGCCAGGGGGCGGAGGGGTTGTCCTTCTGCATGGAAGGAGTAGTTGGAAATATTAAGGGGCACGGCGGCCAGCAGTGGGCGCTGTAGTGATGCGCACAAGAAACAATTGGTGGTGTTGAGGGTGTGGTTGAGAAAGATGGTGGTGTCTTGAATGAGCTGTAACCAAGAGTAGGAGGAATAAGAAGATGAAGAGGCGCCGTCAATAGTTTGGATAATGACTTTTTCGGAATGTCTGATATCTGATGCAACTTGAGAGATCTGGGAGTGAGAGGGAACATACTCTCGAGAGATATGAAGGGTACCGTGGGGGGTCAAGGACCCCCCATAGTAAACTGAGGCTGTGACCCCAGCGGCCCATCGAGAGTCCCAGGGATCTGGGATTGGTAAGGAGAATGAACCTTTGGGATATTTCATGAAACGGTTGGAGGAGTAATACTGTGGGTACTGGAAGTTACCCATGTAGTGAATGGTGCAAGACCAGTAGGGACATCCCCCGTAGGTGTCTTGCCATTGCCTGCAATAGGCTTGTCTTTGGTCATAGAGGAAGCAGAGGTAGGGAGAATAAAGGTAGCTGCTAGTGAACACTTCGGTGGAGGGAGGAAAGTGGAGGTATAAAGGCTAAGAGCAGCCTTTCAGAGGGCAGTCTGATGTGGCAATGAGGGCAGTAACTTTTGTTTGATGCTGTGTGTAAGTCTGACTTTGAATCGCCATACAAAGGAGGCTGGGGTGGCGGGGAAGACAATAGGAATGAGGGAAAAAAGCGAGAGAGCGGTAAAGGAGGAAAAAGTCATGATTCGGGTATGGATGGCAAAGGGGGTGAACGGGAGATGCGGAGTTTCAAGGGATCAGAGGGATGAGGCGTGGTAGAGTAGATAGCGTCTTGGGCTGTATCCGAAGGACTTTGGATTGTGACTGATGGGTCTTGGGTGTCCAGAGAAGGTGGGTCCTGGGTATTTGGTTTCAACCTGGAGATATGAATCCAAGGGGTGACAGAGTTATCAGGCAGTGAGAGCTTGGCGGCCGAGGGGGTGCAGAGAATAACTGGGTGTGGACCTTCCCATTTCGGGGTGAGAGAGGGCCAATCCTCTGGTGGCTTATAAAACACTAGTTGGCCGGGCTGTAAGACAGGAGGATTTTGGGAGGCAGATGGATCAGGAAGGAGCCAATCCTGATATTTCCACAATTCAGTGCGGAGGAGAGAGAGTAGTGGAAGGGCCATACTGGGAGGAATTGGTCCTTTGTGGGAAGGGAGCCCCAGGGGTAGAATCGGGCGGCCGTACGTGATCTCAAAGGGCGACAAGAAGGAAGGTTTCTTTGGGAGGGCCCGAATGCGGAGTAGAGCTAAAGGAAGTAAGCAAACCCAGTCAAGGTGTAGTTCTAGAGATAGTTTGGTCAGGATGTCCTTTAGAGTCCTTTGGCTCTTTCTACTTTTCCCGAAGCTTGTGGTCGATAAGGACAATGTAAATGCCAGGGGAGCGAGAGCGACTTGGAGAGGTTCTGGATAATTTGGGCAGTGAACTCAGGGCCATTATCTGATTGGAGGGAAGTGGGCATCCCGAACCTAGGAAAGATCTGGGTGAGGAGGATAGAGGCAACCGCGGATGCTCATTTGTTAGTGGTGGGGAAAGCTTCGACCCATCCTGAAAATGTATCTACTAACATGAGTAGGTATCTGGTACACTGTACAGGGGGCATGTTAGTGAAGTCTATTTGCCAATCTGCAGCAGGGACATTACCCCTTGCTTGATGAGCTGGGAAGGGTCGGGCCTTGAGGGGGGTATTAGGATTAGTGCTTTGGCAGATGGTGCACCTGCAGGTGATTTGGTTAAGTAGGGTTTTGTCTTCAGGAGAGAGAGAAAAAAAAGATTGTTAAAAATGGATCAAGGATTGGGGGCTGGGATGGAACAGATCATGTAAGAGGCGGAAGAGAGACTCTTTGTCCTGGGAACAGAGGGTGTCTTGTGATAAGGCTAAAACCGCAAGGGCAGATGGATTGTTGTCTGGTGTGTCTTCTGATAGGGCAACTGATCGGGCTACTCTGTCGGCTTTGTTATTACCTCTTGCAATGGGGGAGTCATCCTTTTGATGTGATTTACAGTGGACTATGCCTAGTCGGTGTGGGAGTTGTGAAGCCTCTAGAAGTTTAGTAATTAAGGCTGAATTAGTTATGGAATTTCCTTTTGTGGTGAGGAGGCCTCGTTCTTTCCATACTGCCACGTGAGACAAGAGAATGTGGAATACGTACTTGGAGTCAGTGTACAATGTGAGAGACGTGTCCCGGGCCAGAGTGCAAGCTCTGGTGGCTGCAATGAGTTCAGCCTGCTGATTGGTTATACCAGGGGGTAGGGCTCGTGCGTCAATGACATCTTCGAGGGAGACTACTGCATATCCTGCATAGTGGGTGCCCTCCTGTTTAAAGGAGGACCCATCAGTAAACCAGATGAGGTCAGAGTGTGAGAGGGCTCCTTCGGAGATCGTGGAGTGGCATGGAAGGAAGTTGTGAAGGGCTCCTAGGCAATCATACGAGGGAGTATGAGGAGAGTAGGGTAGAGGAAGAAGAGTGGCCGGATTCAGGGGCTGGCAGGGGAGGAAAGAAATGTCTGGATTTTGGAGGAAAGAGGACAGTAAGGTCAGGAGTCTGGAGGGAGGGAGAGTCTGTAAACTTTTGTAGGTTAAGAGATCTTTTAGGTGATGTGGGGACAGAATGGTAAGGGGTGCCCCGAATGTTAGTCTGTGAGCTTCTTTCTGCAAGAGCTGCCCAGCGGCTAATGCCCATAGGCAGGGGGCCCATCCCCGAACTGTGGGGTCTAATTGCTTGGAGAGATAAGCTACTGGGGCAAAGGATGGGCCATAATATTGGCCTAGGACTCCTAGAGCTTGACTGGACCTCTCATGAATGTATAATGAGAAGGGTTTTGACAAATCAGGGAGATGGAGAGCTGGAGCTTTTACAAGGGCTTGACGGAGCTTAATGAAGGAGTGTCGGGGTGAGGATGATAATGGTTCTTCAGGGGGGCCCTTGCTGAGGTCGTATAGGGGTCTTGCCAACAGGGAGAAGTTAGGGATCCACGCTCTAAAATACCCAGCCAGGCCTAGAAAGGAAAGGATTTCTGTCTTGGTTTTGGGAATGGGAAGGTCAGAGAGGAGTCATTTTCTGTCTGAGGTAATGGACTTTCTTTGTTGAGACAGAAGGAATCCAAGGTAAGTGACAGAAGGGGAAGAGATTTGAGCTTTGACGGGGGATACCCAGTAACCTCTGGAAGCTAGAAGGTTAAGTAGAGAGGCAGTGTCAAGTTGAGACTGTTCCCATGAGGCACTGCAGAGTAGAAGATCGTCTACGTTATTGTAATAAAGTGGACTCAGAGTGATCATGATGAAACTGTTTGAGGTCCTGAGCTAGGACTTGTCCAAAAATATGGGGACTATCTCGGAAGCCTTGTGGCAAAACTGTCCAAGTAAGTTGTTCAGAATGTCTGGTGCATGGGTCCGTCCAGGTGAAGGCGAAAAAATCTTGGGAGGAGGGTCTAGAGGGATAGAAAAAAAATGCGTCCTTGAGATCTAGGACTGAGAAGTGGGATGCTGAGGCAGGGATCTGCCATAAAAGGGTGTATGGATTTGGAACTAAGGGATGGATAGGGATAATGGCCATGTTGATGAGGCGAAGGTCTTGGACAAGGCGGAAAGATCCGTTGGTTTTTTTAACAGCTAATATGGGGGTATTAAATGGGGAGTGAGTGGGTCTGAGGTAATTTTTGTTCAAGAGATCTTGAATGATGGGTTGGAGGCCTATGAGGGCTGAAGTGGTTAGGGGGTATTGGGCCTGACAGATATACTGAGAGGGGTCACGTAATTTGATAGAGGCAGGGGGACATAGGGCCACAGAGGGGCTTGTAATGTCCCAAACTTCGGGATTTACAGGGTGTATGAGGGCGGAACCGGAGCTTTCATTGGGTAGAGGGGGGTCATCGGCTATGAGGGCCATCAGAAAGGGAGTACTCGGGGCTGTGGGAGTGGATATAGTTATGGAAACGTGGAGGAGAGAAAGGATGTCCCGTCCTAGTAAAGGGATGGGACACTGGGGCATAACCAGGAAGGAGTGGGAGAAGGGTATGGGATTGTCTTGGATTATACATAAAAGGGGGGGGTTTAATAGGAAAATCTGTTTACCTCCTACCCCGACTATAGGAGTAATGGCTGGCGTGGTAGGGCCCCGGTATTCTCACAAGACTGAGAAGGTGGCTCCTGTATCTAGGAGGAAGGAGATGGGGCGACCGTCTACTGTTAAAGTAACCCTGGGCTTCTGTTTGGTGATGGAAATGGTTGGGCAAGAAGCCCCCGGGCCCCGTCAATCTTCTTCTGCCAGCCCCACTACGGCAGGCTTAGGATGGGGGTTGTTCTTCCAGCCACCCCTTCGGGTGGTTGGGCAATCAGATCCCCAGTGGCCCTTTTTGTGGCATCTGGGGCATGGGGTGGTAGGAGATCTGGGGGAGGGGCATGCCCTTGACCAATGTCCCTCTTTTCCGCACTTGAAACAAGCTCCTGGGGGGGGCTTGTTTGTAGAGGGGCACCCAGGTTGTGGTTTTATCAGCTGGGCCAACAATTGGAAATTGGCCTGATCAGCCTTTTGTTTACGGCGTTCTTTCTCCTCCTCCCGGTTATGGAAGACTTTAAAGGCCACTGTTAGGATCTCAGTCTGTGGGGCAGCGGGGCCCTGTTCTAACTTTTTGAGTTTAGCTTTAATGTCGGGGTAACTTTGAGCTAGGAAGTATGTCATAAGGACATGTCTTCCTTCAGGTGTTTCTGGGTCCAGGTTGGTATACTGTAATAGGGCTTGAGTGAGTCTGTCTAAGAACTCGGAGGGGGTTTTGTCTCTCTTTTGAATTATGTCTTTGAGTTTTTGAAAATTGACTACTTTACGAGCTGCCTTTTTCAAACCTGCTGTTAGGCAGGAGGCAAAAATATCTCGAGAGCGGAGACCCACGGCGGTGTTATAATCCCAGTGTGGGTCTTGTTCGTGGACAGCAGTGGGGCCAGGGGGATAGGTGGGGTCAGTCCTGTGGGTTTCGGTAGCGTGCATTTGGGCGAAGTCCCAAACTCGTCTACGCTCTTCAGGGAGGAGAGTATTGGCCAGGAGCATGAAAATGTCATGATGTGTGAGGCTGTAAGACTGGAGGGTCCATTGAAACTCCCTGATGTATGTCATGGGATCAGTGGAAAAGGAACCTAGGCGTTTCTCTAGTTGGGCTAAATCTCCTAAGGAGAAAGGGACGTGAACGCACACAATGCCTTCAGATCCTGCTACCTCCCGGAGGGGGGCGATAATTTTGGGAGGCCCTCAGGTCTGAGAGGGACTGAAGGGTTCTGGCTCAGTCTGTGTGGGGGAAACAGGCGATGGGGGCAAAGATGCGATAATTTTGGGGGGCCCTTGGGACCGAGTCTGAGGGGGCAAAGACAGAGGAGGCTCCTGGAACTTAGTTAGAGGGGGGCTGAAAGGCTCAGGCTCGATCTGCGGGAGGGGGGGAGGTGAGGGGGATGGAGGAGGAGGGGATGAGGTGGGGGAGGAGATGGTGGTGGAGGGAGGGGAGGAGGGGGAAGGGAGAGGATGGGAGGCTTCTGCAGGGATGGAGGCAGCAGCGGCGGTGGCTGTGGTAGAGGAAGGGGGAGGGGCTGTTGTAGGAGAAGAGGGGAAAGGAGAGGATGGGAGGCTTCTGCGGGGGTGGGGGCAGCGGCACAGTGGATGGTGGAGGGGTTGTAGGAGGGGGAGGAGGGGCCGAAGGGGGAAGCCTGTATGGCGGAGGCTCGTCAGCTGTGTCAAAGGTAATTAAAGAGGGACTGGGAGTGTGGAGAGGGGAGGGAGATGGCTTGCAGGCTAGGAGAACTTGGGGTGGGGAGCAGGTGGTGCAGAGGCTGGGATTTTGGGCTAGGAGGCGAAAAGCTTCAATATAGGTAATCTCCTTCCATTTTTTCAGGCGCTGGTAGTAGTTAAAAAGATCGCGAGTGATGTTAGGATCAAGAGTTCCCCCTGCGGGCCATTGGTTGTTATTGTCTAGGGGGTATGTCGGCCAATCTTGGGAGCAATATTTATGGAGAAGTTTTGGTTTTATATCAGGCATCAGGGAGAGGGTAGCCAGATGCTTAAGCAGGCATTCAAGAGGTGAACTTTCAGGGAGGGATGAGGAGGCTCCCATGGCTAAAGGACAGAGAAGGAGACAAACAGGGGAAGATGAACGGAGATCCTTGGACTGGAAGCAGACCGCAAGGAGACAAAGGGCGTCCCCGATGTTCCTTGGTGGTCTGCGGAAACTCGTATACGAGTCGGAATTTCTTAGGAAGTGTGGGTCGTCACCCAGACTTCCCTAAGAAGGCAGAGTGCTGGAGTCACGAGGCACCTAGTACTAGGAATTTTCAGCAGACAGAACAGATTTCGGCGGACGGAACAGAAGGAGGAGCGGGAAAAAGGGAGCGTTCTCATCCACAAAGGAGTCACCTCGTTTATGGCTGTCGGAGGGGTGCCTGAGGGTCTGCGCAGCCGTGAAGGCCTGAGGCAGGGATAGTTCCCTCCTCATCCCTGAGCGTCAGGGCCTTGCCGGACGATCACGGTCAATGGCACTGCGATAGCTCGGGGGAGAGTGGCCCACCCCGGGGAAATTTTGCTTAAAAAGTTTCCGCACTGATGGAAGGGATTGTGAGTGCATTTATGACTGTCAGAGGAGGGGCCTGAGGGCCCGCTGCAGCCGTGAAGGCCTGAGGCGGGGATTTATGGCTGTTGGAGGAGGGGCCTGAGGGTCTACCACAGCCGTGAAGTCCTGAGGCGGGGAGAGTTCCCTCCTCGTCCCCGAGCGTCAGGGATTGCCGGACGATCACGGTCAATGGCACTGCGATAGCTCTGGGAAGAGTGGCCTACTCCGGGGGGAAAACTTACCTAACTTACCAGAGAGGAGTGGTGAGTGTGATGAGCCAGCGCCGGAAAAAGAGGACGAGGGCAAGCTGCTGCTGGTATCAGGGGGAAGACAGGGCCCAGTTGGGGTGTCCCGTCTCCCGGGTTTGGGCACCAATGAAAGGAAAGGAGCGACACACAGCAGCAATTCACCGGAGAATTCCGCTTTATTAGGGAAAGGTGCTGGGATAGGAAGGGGCATGGGGTAATTGTGGTGTTACTTCTACAGGGCTGTTGGCTGTTGGCTAGGTGCTGGGATTGGGAGGGGGGCGAGACGTGATTGGGCTTCAGGTGGCGCTGGCAGGAACCGAGGACCCCGAAGAGAAGCCGGAAGTTTGCCATCTTACTGGTGGGGGCCCTTCATAGGGTTTCTAAAATTTGTATAATTTCTACCTGTCTTACCTAATATCAGTTGTTCAGAGATAACTTAAAATGAATACTTGGAAGTAAATTAAAAGGTAGACCTTCCCCCCCACCAGTCTTTATCATAGTAACTTGCTACTTTTGTTTCACTTCCTACTCTTCCCAACAAAAGTCATACACATAATAAGTCATGGAGCTGATTTGAGCCTAGGCATTCTGGTTCTGCTTTACCAGAGTACTCTTTACTAATTCATTCAATTTCATTGCACTAGGGTACATTGTTAGATACAGAGAGATAAGTTTGAATTTAGCAATTTGCAACAGCAATTTGCATCATCCAAATATAATCGAACTTTATAGTGTAAAGGTCAGCTGTATTAACACATGATGTTATATAGTAATAATATTTTGCTCAGTGTGTGATTCAGCAAAGGGAAATAAGCTCAGACCTTTGCCAGCATTATCATTTGACTTCTTACTGTGAAGGAAGTGTTTTGTTTCCTTTACAGTGCCCTATGGTGCCCTATGGTGAAAGGATATATGAGATTGCTTTAATCTTTGTGGGGAGACTGAGCTAGCATGAGAGCATGGGATAACATAGTAGGCAGGAAGTGGGGAGCCAGCTGACGAAGAAGGTGGAGGAAAGAGAGTGGACCTTATTGAAGATTCCTAACCACTTTGGACAGTTTCCTCATAAAAGTGTAACAACTTAGAAAATTACATAGTAAATCAGTTACAGAATTGCCCTGGAAATGTAAGCTGATGTTTTCTAGTTGACTCATCAATTTTGACTGTTAACCCCCAAAATAAGTGGTGTGAATAAGAATTATCTTTTATCTTGGAAGGTGAGATAAACCTTTTCTTCTGATAATTCTGGTTCTGTTAAAAGTTAAAGCCTCTATGAGAATGAATTTGACTGTTCTTTGTTCAGGCTGAGACTATCTCCACTAAATGGGATATAGACAAAGCACTGATTACTTTTTTATACATGTCTCTTCTTTATGATTTCTTTTAAATATCTACAGTGATAGTCCTGATAATTTTGCTTCCAGGCAAGGAAGGTAAAAATTAGAATGAATTCGAAATATATTACTTTAAATCCATTTAGCTGCTGCAGACTTAGCTATAGCACATTCCCTCTTGAGATAAATTGCTTTTAACTGGAAAATTCATTTATTAAATAGCAAATTCACTATAAATCTTTAGAGTAAGTGATTTAGCAGTTTTTAATACTCTTAATATCCTTAATTGTACTTACCTAAATGATGCACATACTGAGTATACTTTTCTTTAAATGTATGTATATTTTTGGTGATAGTTTTTTTAAAGAGCTAGTATATATAATTTTGGGGAAAATTTTTTGAAACTTTCTAATACTTGTCTATGAATAATTATAGATGAAAGATTAATTCTAACTAGCCACTGGTGTCTTGCCACACACTGGCTATAGGAAAATGCTTTAGTGGATCTAGGATAACACATCTTTCAGAAAACAACACAAATTAACTTTTCATGGTTATTATGCTTCCTCATCATAGTATTAAGAATGATTTGGAAAAAATTGAATACTTTCAAAACCTCATTCCTCAGTAACTAGTTATGTCTGATGATGTATTAGAAGCTAGATTGTAAAGACCCTTACAGTTATTTCTGTAATCTTGCAAAGAATCAGTGTCATCTGTAGCCTAATTTATCCCAGATCCTTCGTAGCAAATCATTGTAATGGTTGTAATGACAGACACCATGTTTTCCTTTATTTCCTCAAAGGAAAGGTAGCATAAACAGAAGGTATGTACTTGATGTATTACCTAAAATGAGTAATTTGAAAGTGTTAAGTTCTTTCTGAATCATCCTGTACCATCAAATTGTACATATATTCTTGTCTAAAAATTTGACAGAAGTAAAAAAAAATAAAACATCTGTTGTAGATAGAGGAGAGAAAAAAATGATTCACTGAGGAAGAGCACACTTGCATGAAATGATCATAAGATAGAGTTTCAAATAAAGTAGCTTTCTTAATTTTATTCAGTTATTTATTTATTTTAGCTTTCTTAATTTTAATATCAATTGACATTTTTAGTTCCCTCAGAGAGAAGTAACAAAAAAAAGAGAGTACGCATGATTGAACTTTTATTGAAGAATGTTATTTAATTATTTAACACCTAAAACTTAGATTTCCAAATTATAAATATTAGACCACTTCTACTTGGACACTTTTATTTTGTGGGCAATTGATATGTGATTACTGTAGTCTATCTGATATTATAATTTTAGTTATTTAATTCATTGACTTAAAGGTACAAAAGACTTAAGACCTTGGATATCTTTTTTCAAATTTATTTTTTTTAAGCTTCTAAATTGCAGTATAGCATACCTACAGAGAAGTGCACAAAAGTTAAGTCATGGCTTACTGAGTCATTACCTAATCAGTATTACCCATATAACAACCTTTGGGTATCTTTTTTTACAGGAGACTTTGCAGCAGTTGATCATGATGTCATTGCCAAATGTCTTAGTCATTGGCAGAAATCCCTTTTCTGGTAAGTATTAGAATTGGTATAATGTGATAATAGAGTCTTCTCTTTATGCAATACTTTATGCTTACCAAGATCTTGCTTACTTACATTAACACACTAGGTCTTTTATGACTTTATAGGGAAAGTTGCAGGTGATAATCTGTTTTATAGAGAGAAAATAAACCTAGAGTATTTGTAAGTTGTATATGGGATCAGATACACATTGTGCAATAAGTTCAGAGTTGTTTTTTTACAACCAAATTGATACTTTTTTGTGATGATTTTTAGTATCTCATTATAAACAAAAAGAGAGGATATTTAGTTACAACCTTAGAAAAGTGATTTTGAAGTAATTTCTAGGTTGCTGTGTGTATATATACTATCTACCATTGCCAAATTTGTCTGAATCTAAAGTTTTACTGACTGATAGGGTGTAATTTATATTAAACTACTTCTGATGGAAAGCTAAGAAGCAGTTTCTTGGATCATTTAGTTTACTTTTTTGAAACTTTTCTGCCCTTTACTAGATTTTAAATGTGACATGTTCAGAGTTTTAATTTTGAAAAGTTGGGGAAATTAGCAGCAACCACAGAGTTTCAACAAAGGACTTACTCTTCCTACAAGCTACGTGTAACCCAAAATAAGTATATTTTCCCCAAACCCCACTCCCACCCTCAGTCAAACTAACAAAAATAAAACCAAAAGGAGTTTTAAAAAATGAAAAAAATATTTATTTGGAGAAGGGTGATTAGTGCGGTTCAGTGTGGCTAAGAAGGTAGGTCGTTTCATTTAAAAAGATTTTGACTTTATCTTGATCTTTTATAGAGGAATGTTGTTTAATTATTGGCGTGTGGTCAAATTTTGGGCCAAAGAAGTTACTTATTTTGTCAGCTGAATGTTCTAAGAAAAATCTGATATGAATGCTGTCAGTGAATGAACTCTCTAGTTCTATTACAGATCATTAACTTTTTCCAGCTATTTATTTTACCAGTGTCCTTGTAACTCACTGCTTTTGAGGTTTTGGTCCCCATGAATCTACACAGTGGAAAGCCATGTAAATTTTATAGATAGATAAATCTGTATATAAGATGTCTTTTAGAAAGAAAACACTAATAGGCCTAAAAGAAGCCAGACCTGTTAGGAACCATTTTGGCTTTGTGACGTGTCCCTATATAAGCAGCTCTTCATTTGGTATGCTTGTGTAGTACAATCTATGGAAAAGTAGTGCATTTATAATGACCATACTTTTTTGCACAGAGCCTGGCATTCTATTTTATCTATACTGCAGCCCTTTAAGAAACTGAGATCCTTGCCCATGTCTTCTGCTATTACTTCATTGTACACATTCAGAGCTGCTTTTTAAAATTCTGCACTGCACTTTCAGACCTAATCCTTTGGTCAAATTATGACTCTTACTTCTAGAAGTGATTCTGCCAATACTGAGAAAGAGTGTTGAAGTAAAGTAAAATATTGTACTTAGTAATTGTTTTTATTTCAGAACAAGGCATAGAAGAAGTTAAAAAGTTGCTTTTACTTTTACTGGGTTGTGCAGTTCAGGTAAGTTAAAATATTTCTTCATATTTGCATTTTAATAACTTCCTTATATGTTTTTTCAGGCTCTGGTTTCTAAAAGACTTACAGATAGGCCATTGGTTTTCAGTCTGTTAGAAAGTTTCAAATAGCTGTGTAACCCCCCAAGGAGAATTTGGAGAAAAACACTTGTTTTGTTATCTAATTTCAAACTTTATATTATCAGATAGTCATAGCATTCAAAATCTTTGTTTTTTTTTATTCTGCGGCTTCTAATGGCCCCAAGTTTTTCAAATTTCCGTAGAAGTGCCCTTAAAAACCTCCCCCAAAACATAATCCTTATGATTTAAACAGATGCATCTGTATTATAGAAAGGAAGCAGAATTAACAATTAAAAAGAGTCAGAATTATGAAAACTAATTTAGGAGTCTGAGTTGTAATTATATTGCCCTTTTTGGTCAATGATTATAATAATAGAAACTGTGATTTATTGAATGCCTACTTTGTGTCAGATATAACACCTTACATAGGTTTTCTCATATTTTTCAAATAAGGAGACTAATATTTAGATAGGGTGATATTTAAGTTATCAAAATTAAGTCACTTGTGAAAGTCAAGAAGGGTTCTCTCAGCAGTTACAGTGGAACTGCACGTGCATGTGTCACTGGGGCTGTCCCCAACAAATGAAGGGGCCACTTTAGATTTAAGTTATATTGCTGGCAGGCCGAAGAGTTGAGAATCACTTCTGGTCTGACTTCAAACCTATTATACTATGTTGATTTTCCTTTAATTTGCCATTATTTGGATGAGTGATTACAGTGTTACTTTAAACTATCATAGCTCTTTGTGGAATAAAGTTATTTGTAAACAAATAAATAATGTGGCCACTAATGATTTTTTATTACATATGCCAGAAGTCATATATTCAAGAGTACTGACTTTTAGAGCTGACTGCAGAACTATGTATTTTTATGTTATTAAAGCTTCATGATATGTAATGTATAGGTGTTTACTTCACAATTTATGAAATATGAAGTTGAATATAGTATTTATATTCATTGATCTTCTAATTTGGCCACCAGCTCTTGAGTTATAAACATAGCCATTAATTATTTACATCCTTTCTGTACTCTATTTGCTTTAAAAATACTCTGTTGATGAATGTTATGTAAATTTAGGCAACACAGTGATGGCATAAATTTGGTTGTTATTTCTGGTTACTATGTGGTTGTTATTGCTGGTTAGTAAAATTAACAGTGAATAAAGCAGAACCAAGGACTTTTTTATGAACACTTTAGGGAAAGGTTCAATATTAAGGAAACCAATGTTATTACCATCTCTAAGAGTAACAAAGAAAGATTATGAAATCTTAACTGCTTCCCCCCTACCCTACCATTTTTTATAACTCACATAATAGTGTCCCAGATGCTGGAAAATGAAAAGGATGGCATGAAAATAACATTCTTTTTCTAATAAGCTAAAGCTTTAGGTAGGTTAACCTATGTAAACCAGAAGTCTCTTCTAGTTTCTTCTAGACTTAAGAAAATATTCTTTCTGTGTACCATTATATTGTGTACCAATATATCGGTGATTTCCTAAAGAAATTTACAAATAATTTTTGACATTTGAATGACTATTGATACATATGTTTTAAAACAACTTCTTTCATTTTACTTTACTATTGAAATAAAGCACCTCTATGTAATGGGCAAATTTTTCTTAAAACCTCTTAATAGCCATTCTAGAAATCATCAATTAAAATGTCAGATATATACATTCCTTTTTATTAATGCACAGAACTACATGTGCATAGACGTACTGTTGTAAGGAGCCCACTTTCTAAAATAGTTTCCATTAGTGTCAGCATGTAATTAAAACAAGATTTTCTAGTGATGTTAAAGTGTTCTTATTTTTTCTATTAATTTATTAGCTGGTTATGATTACCTGTACTTTAGACTCACTTAGCAGGGAAGGGCTTGTTAGGTAGTTGTTATTTCAAATGGTCACTGGAGAAAGGAAGAAGAATATTTGGGTATATTAAGGTTTAAGAGAAGGCACAGAGTGGGAAATTGTGTAAAAGAATAATTATATAAATATGCATTGGTGTGACATAAATAAAGTAACCTAGAAAATAAAGGTAATTTTAAGATGTTTTGAGAGAGCAGGGCAGTATGAAGGTAGGTTTTAGAGTTGACAGAAGGAGTTCATTAGGTTTATAATTTTTTTCCTAAACTTGAGAATAGTTTAAAGAGCCACTAAATGAAATGTATCTGCCACATGAAAGTGTGACTCTTGGGAAGTATGAGTGGAGTCAGTGAAGAGTAATTTGTAGCACTATGTTTGGAAGATGTCTAGGACCCAAAGTAGCAAACACGTTTGAAAATAAAGAAAGAATAAATACAAGGAAGTTCATTTTTCATAGTAAGGATAGATTTTATCAGTTGTCAAAAACAAAGCAAAGACTCGCATCATTCTAATCTTAACCTGTGTCAGCATCATTCAGAGTTTTTATAGAAATGAGGAGGTGACAGGGTTGTCAGACCTTCGTCTTTGATGTGAAATGATGTGAACCAGTCATAGTATATATCTTATATATTTGCAGTCATGGCAGAATTTTTTTTTTCACTTGAAAGCCCTTGAGACACATCTGTAGTGACAAAATGTCAGATCTACCAAGAAAGGGGGGTAGGATCCAATTTTGAAAAAAATACTGTATTTTTTCATTCTGTATTTTTAAAATGTTAATGATTTGGGTTGTTTTTTTTTTCCAAATGTACACTATGTACCAGATGCTGTAGTTAAGAACAGGGACAGGGATTTTTTTTTAAATGCAAATCTCAGGGAGTTTAAATTTTAGAGACAGACCAAACAATAAACAGTACATGGTAATAATTACCATAATGCAAGATATATTGGTATACAAAGGGAATATTTTCTTAAGTCTGCTTGTAGTGTAAGGGAATGCCTCTCTCAGGAGGTAATTTTTGATGTGAGAGCAAAGATATTGAGATAACTTGTTAGGGACCATCAAGTGTGGTTGGAATGAAACATGCATTGGGGAGAATGGCAAGAGATTAGACGAGGGGTGACAGGGATTGGGTCACAAAGGACTGAATTTGCCATATTAAAATAGAGTTTGTGTTTCATCCTACAGATATTTGGGAGCTACTAATGCTATGGACATTAAATGTGTAACAATATTTATTGCTAGCCTTCAGCTCTAACTATATGAACAATTAAAATTAATCTTTGTTGATGTTGAAAAACAAAATGTATTTTAGGACCAGAAACTATTTAGAAAACTAATCATTTGACAAGTATTGCTTGAACACTTTTTAGAACATAATCTCTATTATGGAAAATCAGTTCATGTAGTAGTTGAATAGGTTTAAGTTCTAATATTTAGTATAATGTATAAATGGCATAAATGTTTTTTCACATTAAGATCTGCTTTATCTATTATACTTGTGATTTGTAAGTAGAAGTAGTAAGTTTAAAGTTTGCTGATTTGATACTATAGTGCAAGAATTCAGTGGTCTCTGGGTTTTTCTTTTGAAGAAAAAATGATGAAATTCTTAAGGGGAAGGCAGCATTCAAAAACAGTAACACTAGCCACTATCCAAATATCTTACCTCACAGAATAAATTATAATTAAGACTTTTATATATAAATACATATATATGTAAGCCATAGGAATAACTTTGAATATGAAGAAAACTGTTCAAGACCAGTGCTTGGGTATTTTCATTATTGGTGGGCTAAACCAGTCAGTTCCCTCCAGAACCTTTTTCAGTGGGTAACACAAGTCTCCTGAACCACCTCTGAGCATCAGCTAGAATTTTCAGAGATGTATGGCCCTGCATCCCCACTATGAGGTAGTTGAGAGATTCCCACAAAAATTCATCCCACACAAAAGGAAAAATTTTGCTGTGTATGTTGTATGGAGATTTCTCTTCCGAGACCAAATCTCGGAATTCACCCCTTTTCAGGCAAAATTACATTTTATATCCACAAATAACCTCTGGTTATTCAGTATCCAAAAACATTTATTTTGGACTCTGGCCAGTTCTATCAGTGCTTGAAAGTAACTGGGTGAGTGTCAAATGTGGTTGAAATTAAATTTTGACCTTAATGTGTGCCCTCACAAGTAATTCTAACATTAGTATTTGATTCCAAAAACCAGTTTCGAACTTGGTCAGCTTGTGGGCTACAGTCTATTGTTTCCTATCAGTTTTCTGTAAAGCATCTTAAAAATTAGCATTTTGAAATATTAATTATTGTATTACATTTTGGGGAGATAAAACAATCTATAACTTCTAGCTGAGGCATTTCTTTTTCAAAAATATGTGAAAATGTAGCTTAACTTAAAGAGGTAATTTATTTGCTGATATTTTGTAAAGTTTTATTATGTTTGTAGTCATGGAAAAATATATGTAATGTAAAATTACCATTTTAACCAATATTTACAGTTCACTAGCACTAAGTACATTCACAGTGTCATGCAACCATCATCACTATCCATCAACAGAACTTTCTCTTCTTCCAAAACTGAAATTCTATGCCTACTGAATAGTAACTCCCCATCCCTTTTGCTCCCAGCCTTTAACAGCCACCTTTCCACTTTCTGTCTCTATGAATTTGACTGCTCTAGGACCTCACATAAGTGGAGTCCTATACTATCTGTCCTTTTGTAAATGGACACTTAGTATAATCTCTTTAAGATTCACTCAATTTGTGAAATGTTATAAGTTCCTTTTCAAGAGTAAATAGTATTCCATTGTGCATATATACCCCATTTTGTTTCTCTGTTCATCCATTGATGGACACTTGGGTTGCTTCTATTTTTTGGCTACTGTGAATAACGCTGCTATGAACATGGGTGCACAAATAGCACAAGCTCCTGCTTTCTATTCTTTTGGTATATATTCAGAAGGGGAACTGCTGTATCATATGGTAGTTCTGTTTGTAACTTTTTTAGCAACTGCTACTGTTTTCCATAGTATCTGTACCACTTCACATTCCCACCAATACAGAGGGGTTCCAATTTCTCCACATCCTCTCCAACATTTATTATTTTCTGCTTTTTTTTTTGTAATAGCCATCTTTTAAGGAGAGAATTTTAGTTTCCCTGTGTTTCTTTTATTGTGGCTTATTTTTGGTGTTACTTAGGTAGAACTATGATATGTTTAGTGATTGGTGTTTTTATTATTGAAAGCACTATAATGTATTCCTTGCTTTATTATTTTCAGTATCTTGTTTTGGGTATTCCTTCCTCTATTTTAGTATAATTTTTCCACAAAAGCCTGTCTTCTTCCTTTAAGAAGTGAAAGCACTGAGAGTACCAAGTGAATATGAGGAATCTGAGGAATAATGTATTAAGAACTTAAATTTTAGGGTTAATGCAATTCTCCTTCCCACACCTTGCCAACCAAATAACTTTTCTGTTCTTTTCCTGTATTCCAGTGTCCATATCATATTCTTGGAATATCATGGTATTTTTCAGGCTTAGGAATCCATTACTGTAATAGAGTTAGAAGTAACTTTAGTGCTCATAACCCTTGAAGAGCTTTATATACAGACAAAATAGAGCTTACTTTTAAGTGGAAAAGATTTGCTGATGATTATTCAGTCTTCACCAGAGTCTTTATAGCTGAAAGTGAAACTACTTTTATGTCTTTTTTTAACACCAGACTTTTTTATGCTCTTGAGCTAGGCCTGTTTGTACAATAGCCACTGAACATGTAGCTATTTAAATTAAAATTAACTACAGTCAAATAAAATTAAAATTCAATTTCTCAGAAATATAGCACTTGCTACATTTTAAAACTCAGTAGCCACATGTAGCTAGTAATTACAGTATGTGACAACACTGGTATAAAACATGGTCTGATGATTTAACTTCAAAGTTTGAATCTTCTCTCATTCTCTTTTCCATCTTTTAATAGTCTTTCTTTTTTCTATCCTTCAAGATCCTATAAACTTCATTCTGTATTCTTGAAGAAAACCTATTTATAAAGCATTTTCAGAATTCTTACAACATTTAAAACATTTACAGTTTGAATAAAGATGAAGTTTAGTAGAAATTGTGGGTATTTTAAGGGTAAAGGAAGAATTCTTACTGATTTGTGTTTTATTAGGTAGGTATATTAGAGACTTTATTAGGTAAGGATATTAGAGACCATTTAAATACAAAGTAAAACAAACCCTCATTGTACTGTTCAAAATATAGCCAGGCTTTTTGACCTGATGAGTTTTAATTAAAGCATATTAAGTACTTTACCTGTTAAGTGTGAATGATGGTTTTATTCATTTCTTTTAGTGTCAGAAAAAAGAAGAATTTATTGGAAGAATTCAAGGCTTAAATTTTGACACAAAAGCAGCAATTGCTGCACATATTCAAGAGGTAATATAACCTGCATACAATTTTTATGTACTTTTTATGAAGCCTGTGGTGTATTTGAATATGTCCCAAAATACTCAAAGAATAAGCATGAACACATGAAGGTCAAGTACTGATGAACTCTGCTTTTAGGCATTTTGTTTTCTTCTTGTCAGAAATAGTTTCTTGAATGAATTATCTTATATATGGCACAGTGCTTAACTACAGATGTACTGTGGTAGGGACATAGGCACAAAGTGTTAATTTGATGAAGTATATGTCTTTGTTAGCACAGAGTGAGTAGTGTAGTAAATGGAAGCAGCAGAAAGTGGATCACTTCCTGTAATTCAAAACTAAAGTGAGGTAAGGTAAGATAACAACCTTAGTATTATGTTCTTCCAGTGATTTTCTTTTGAATGAATATTCAGCATAATTTTTGTTGAAAATATTACTTGAATAATAAATTCCTTAGTGATTTGTAGTATCCATATAAAACTTAAATCTAGGACATACTGTGCAATGTCAAATAATTAAAGTTAAGATAATTTATTTGTTAAGATTGATTTTAAAAGCTGCCATTTCTGCCTCTCTCCAGTGATAGGCTTTTAATCTTGCATGCTTAACAAGACTTTAGAACTAGAGCATATGAGATTTTCCAAGTAGAAAAAGAACTGAAAAGGGAGGGGAGCAAATTTTTAAATGGTGAAAATAAATGGTAGTGTTAAAAAATATTATGTAAATGACTTTGTGTTCCATCTATCATCGTTTCTCATAGTTAACATTCACAGAGCCCAGCTTTCTTGTCTGTAATATTGTTTGTCAACAGTAAGCATATTAGTACTCTATAAAATACAGTTTTATTGGTATTGGTTTATGTATGTGTGTGTATGTATATGTATATGTTTGTTTATGCTTGCTTTGTGGTTTGTATTTTATTTTGAATAAATGCTAAGTATTACAAGTTATGAAATATGCCACCATTCTTGAAAGTGTTATTCTTTCTGCTTATTTTAAAAGTTAAAGGAAAATATTAGAATCATGGTGAGAAATGGAAAATTAGAAATACGTATTTTACTTAAAAATCTTTTTCATATTTTAATATATAAGTATGAATTTTATTGTATAAATATGAATATTATATATGAATATTATATATCTCAACAAATATTATACTAAAATGAAACCTGTTTTTAACTATTAGCCATTTTTTAATTGTTTAATTGGTTTGCTTTCCTAAAGGTAGTAGATAATCAAGAGAATGTGTTTGATCTTCGGTGGATGGAAGAGACTGATACGTCTCAAGAGGAACTAGAACGACTCTTGAAAAATATGGCATTGCATCTAAAAAGACTTACAGATGAAAGAGATGAATATTCAGAGGTTTGTGGATTTCTTTCAGTGTATTATAAAAGTTTGCTTTCCAAAAAAGGAAAAAAGTAGCTTCAGAGAGTGTTTAGAATTGATACTCTGTTGCTTAGGGACAGTAATAAAGTACTGTATATCTTTTTTTGTGCAACACAGGAACTAGAAAGGATGTATAAAATCCCCAAATTGCTAGTAAACAGATTGCAGTTAGGTTTTCTTTTCTCCTTCCTTTTAAATTGTTATTCTGATTTTCATCCTGTATGTTTTTTCAGTCATCTCCATAGCTCTGGCAGTAGTACAAAAATGTGAAACTGAAAATATTGTTGATATAAGTGGAGAAATCATTGCCTTGAAGCATAAGAATCAACTTAAAGTTATCTTAGTTTTATTGCCACATTTTGAGTTTAGAAAAATAAGTGTTAATGAAAGGAGAATAACAGGTGTTCTGAATAAAATGTCCCACAAAATATTTCAAATTTCTGTAGTCAGTATAATGAAGTGTGAATTTTAAAAAAAGAATTATTATACCCTCCTTTAAGAGAGTACTTTGCTTTTATTTTTCTTAGATGTATTTATTTATTTATTTATTTTGGTATCATTAATCTACAATTACATGAGGAACATTATGTTTACTAGACCCCCTCATCACCAATTACCCCCCACAAACCCCATTACAGTCACTGTCCATCAGCGTAGTAAGATGCTGTAGAATCACTACTTGTCTTCTCTCTGCTGCACAGCCCTCCCCGTGCCCCCCTTCCACATTATACATGCTAATCATCATGACCCCTTTATTTTTTCTCCCCCCTGATCCTATCCTTCCCACCCATCCTCCCCAGTCCCTTTCCCTTTGGTAACTGTTAGTCCATTCTTGGGTTCTGTGATTCTGCTGCAGTTTTGTTTCTTCAGTTTTTTTCTTTGTTCTTATACTCCTCATGTGAATGAAATCATATGGTACTTGTCTTTCTCTGCCTGGCTTATTTCACTGAGCATAATACCCTCTAGCTCCATCCATGTTGTTGCAAATGGTAGGATTTGTTTTCTTCTTATGGCTGAATAATATTCCATTGTGTATATGTACCACCTCTTCTTTACCCATTCATTTACTGATGGACACTTAGGTTGCTTCCATTTCTTGGCTATTGTAAATAGTGCTGTGATAAACATAGGGGTGCATCTGTTTTTTTCAAACTGGGCTGCTGCATTCTTAGGGTAAATTCCTAGAAGGGGAATTCCTGGGTCAAATGGTATTTCTATTTTGAGCATTCTGAGGAACCTCCATACTGCTTTGCACAATGGTTGAACTGGTTTACATTCCCAGAGAGTACTTTCCTTTTTAAGGAGAACAAAATTACACAGATTTTTTTGTCAGCACACTCTGAAAGCAGCTTATAATTTTTAGAGAAGTCTAGACTTTGTGCTAAATGATGCTGAGTAATGTTTTCTTACTACCTGACCAGATTACTCTGCCTTTCAGGAGAATGTGTTGCTTTGATCAGATGTTCCGTTTACATGGGAGAGGCAGTTTTGAGCTTATTTATAGAAAATTTGATCACTCATGGGACTAACAAAAGACTACATCAAAGAAATTCCTAAAGATTTTTATTTTCTGAACCAAAACTCTGTGTTGCCATATAAATGAAGTATAAAAATCAAATGAATAATCATAATTGACCTGATTGTTTATAGTTCACAATGCGTGATCAAAACCGAAAGTTTCTGTGATGACTGCCCTTGCACTGTTCACCATGTAAGAACTTATTCACTATGTAAGAACTTGTTCACCATGTAAAAAATTGTTTGTTATGCTTCAGAAGATTGGAGACTGTTGAGAATTAGGCTTGGGGTTGATTGATGATTATTCATTGAGTCCCCTATACAGAATTTTATTGTTGTTAACAACCATATGATCAATAAATATGAGAGATGCCCTCAAAAAAAAAAAAACTGTGTTGCTATACAGTGTATTAATTTCTGATAAAAATTTTCAGTTTTATTCACACATTAAAAGAGAAAATGTATAGGAAATAAGGAAATATTTTAGACCAGCAACTAAATTTAACAAAAAAATCTAAGACATTGAGACTGAAGAAAGAAAACAGTGACCTAAAATGTATCCTGAGTATATGTCAAACTTATTCTGAGGTACTTAGATCATTTCATTTTCAATCTGAATTTTGAATCATATTTACTGTATATATATATATATATATATATATATATATACTGAATATACTATATAGTCTTTTAATATTAGTGCATCTTACTGCTTTATCAATTCTCTAGAACATTCTTCTATTTGTATTCAGGGTATTAAAAGTATTTTGATAAGGCATCCTCCAACTTCTGAGGAATTATTTCTAAAAATCTATACTTTAGTTTCATGTAATTGGTGGATATGTATAAATTGACCTCACATGAAATGATTAATATGGGATGAAGGAAGACATAATTTTGGAGAAATGTGAACAAAATACTTGTCATTACATGATCTGTGTCAAAATATAAAAACATAGAGTGATGAAAAACCTTTTAAAATCTATTATCTTGACCGATTAAGAAACATTTTAAATGAATTTGTTTTTCTAACAAGAAAAAAGAAGTCACATTCTCATATCACGTATCTGGAAAGCTAGTTTAAACCCAGTTTTCTGGGGTAAAATTTTTTCAATTTGGGTTGCCAGTGGACTAATTAGAAAAGATAATTTAAGATAATTGTGAAAAACATTAGACAAATGTAAATGTAATTCTCTCATTCTGTTGGATTGAAACAAGCTGGTTAGGTTTTCCCTTTAACTTTTTTGAGTTTTTTCTCCAAAACATTTCATTAATAAAAATTTTATGTAAAAAGCAAAATAGAAAAAAGTTATATATGTCACACTGATAACACCAGCAAAGATGGAATAAGGAAACAAAGAGTAACTACCATATTTATATCATTTTGGGGAACAATTCAAAGTACAAAAAGCATTATGCTAATTTTTAAGTAGAAAGAAGGCTTATAAAATAGACTTAAAACTTATAAATAAAAAGTCTGTATATCAAAGATTTTCAAGGCCTTTCTGTGTGCATAGCACCATATAGAAAGAAAAGTGGAACTGCCAAGTGTTAGAGATAGGGTGTTACAGATTTGGCCCATTTCAGCTTGTAGGACCACCTCCTCTTTCTCAAGGGGAAAGCCTCACTCAAGTTGAAGAGAGTCATAGGGTTCACCAGAGAGACCTTATGCTCCTTGTCTGTGCCATCCTTATCCTCTACCACCACACTGAAGGAGCAGAGTGGAATTTGCAGTAACAGCTTGAGCTGCAGCACTAATGCTGGAGGCATAATCTTTGCTCCCGACCTGCTGACATGCCTACCAGCTCCAGCACTGTGAGGTATCAAAGATCCAGGCCGTGCTGTGCTTGTTGTAGCATTCCCAGCTGCAGCCAGAAGAGGTTTCCAGCTATGGGTGTGGACACCGTGAGGACCCTCCTTTTCTGATAAAACTGATCCAGGAGTCAGAAAACTGCTATTCTGACACCCACATTGACATTCATGGCTGTACACGGGGGCTCTGTGCCAGACCAAGCCAGGTTGGACTGACAGACTTGGTCAGGGATACCCTGTAGTTCATAGCCAATAATGCAGAAGGTCTGTAGCAGTAGGACCTACAGGTGGGTCTGTAATTATGGCTGTTGCTGGGGCACTTTATGTAACCATTCTCTGGAGAGTTGAGTTTCTGCTAGTGTGTCTTCCTTGCAAATACCCTTCTTCTTGGCCCTGTTCTGAACTGTGTACTGGATCTTGTGGTCTCCTTGAAAATTCAAGTCTGGGAGGATGCCTTTGAGAATAACATCAGTTAAAATGTTGTCTGATGTGTTTCTTCCCTCAGGAGTCTCCCTGGACACATGGACTGTCAGTTTATTTGGTTGCATTAGTGGGCATTTGATTCTAGGAGGTTCCATATGAACACAAGAGACTGGTCGACAGCTCCACCCTATCCATACACATGACTGCTTCCACTTAAATATATTTCAACAAATAAATATTGAAAGTCTACTCCATACTCTATACAAACCTATAATGTGTACCCTGGTGAATAGTAGTCGTGTCACTGGGAGTTAAAATAGGCACCATCTATGCACTTAAGCACCCTACATTTGCGGGCATGGCATGAGTGAGACGTCATTTTTCAGTCAGTATTGGCAACTGCAAGCTGCCCACTGGGGTTGCTCTCTCTGTTTAGAACAGAGAGCGCTTTTTTTCTGTACTAATTGATCTTTTGTCTTAATTGTCTCTTCAATCTAGAAAGTATAGTGTGGTCACCCTGTTTTTAATTACTCTTCACTTTTTTATTCTTACTTCTGTAGAACAAGTATCTGTTTAATCATCTCCTTTTATTAAGAACCAAATAGGAGAGCTTACTAAATTTAAGATCTCTTCATTATTGCTGTTTAGATTTTTGCCAAGCTTTGTGTTATAAGTTTATCCAATACTATCTTATCAATTCTATGCAATAACCCCATTTTATAGATGAGGATGTTCAAACTCAGAGAAGTTAAATAACTTGCCAAGTCTAATTCCAATGCTTGTGTTCCTAACTAACCATTATAATACCTTTGTCTAAATCCACCTTTACCTGAAACAAATCTTTGATTATTTTCCTTAATGATGAGTGCTATAAGTAGAATTATTAGGTCACCTGAATTTTATTCTCAGCCTTGATAATGTATTTTTGTGTTCATTCTGATATATTTGTAAGCCCCTGCTTTTTGCAAGGTCTTGTACTAAGAGTGCGTTGGAGCAACAAACTAACTTTCAAAAAGAAGCATAGATTGTTACAATCAAGTAGGGAAGTTATTTTAATAACAATTAACTCTAATAAAATTTTAAAAGTGATAATTACCAAATGAGACATCTAACTAAATACTGTAGGAATTTAAAGAAAGAAGATGTGATTTGCAACTGCTAGCAGAATGTCTAGGGTCAGAAGGACGAGAGGTGACTTATGAAATTAAAGTTATGCTTTAATACCATTTCCTCTCAGATTTTTTTGAAATGTTTGGAAGCTCTGAGCTCAAGAAACTGTCACCATTAGAAGTCAAAATACTATGTAATCGTAGTTAAAAATACTTCTGGATACTCTTAATTCGTAGTACCAGGTTTCTTTTTTTATTTTTAAAAAATAGTTTGCTCTCCATAGTTCTTTTGTAATCTGTTGGCATCTGGAAGCTCTCAATAATCTCTATTTCACTACTTAACTAAGTTCAAATGGAGTATGTGTCTTCAGTACTTCACTTGAGTTTTCCATTTTGTGAGTCATTTAGTTAAATAATTATGAACAACTCTTTTTGTGCCCACTACTATGCTGGATAAGGACATTTGCCAGGAACTGAGCAAGATTTCCAATAAAGCAGTTGATGGGCATTACAAAGAACATACTTGAAAATGGATGTCGTGATCTGTATCAGTGCTGTCTATTTTTTTGTTTTTCTTTTTCTTATAGAGTTCTTTATCACCTTGGAGCAGGAATAGAAAAACTAATGATAGAAAAATAACATAGTGTTTTAGTCAAACTTTAATTTGAATTCTTGTTAACTACCATTAGATATGTGACTTTGGTTATTTAATCTATATGAACCTCAGTTTCCTTATGTGTACAGACATAATATCTCTATTGCAGATTATAATATTGAATGAGCTCTTATAGGAAAATCCCCTAGCTAAAAGTTCTCTAAATATTCATACCCTTTTCTTTGTTCCCCAATGTGATTCAGAGTCAAAGAATGGAATGATAGTATTAAATTCAAAAGTAAGGGTGATACTTAAGGGCTAAATTGCAGTTCCAGGCTAAGTAGGAACTCTAGAGTAAAAGAATAATCTTTTTGAGTGGGCAAAAAGCGGGAATTGAGTGATTCAAGGTTTAGGATAGATACATTGACTTGGGAGTAATGATTGTATGAAACATGGCAGAAAAGGGGAATGGTTCTCTCATGGAGAAACCTCTATTTATTGAATAGTGAGTGGATGTGGAGTTGTAGAGAGAAAAGGAACTGGGAAGCCGCACTCTGTGGTTTATTAGTAGGCATAGTGGAATCTGTAAAAGCAATAGTTAGACAGACCTTGATTCAGGTGCTGAAAAAAAAAATCCAAAGGATAAAGAAATGGATTGTGATGAGTGGTTAAAAAAAAGAAGAAAAGTAATGATTCAGTGAGGGCATTATAAGACTTGGTGATGAGAAGCAAAGTGAGGATTGTGATTTCATGGCCCCAAGGTGGTATTCCCACCCATTCTGGAGCAGGACAGTTGAAGTTGCTGTTGAAGACAATTTCTGTTTGCCTGCAAAGTTTGAAAGAAAACCTGAGAAATTAGTCTAGAATAAAGAGAGTTTTCAAAAAGGAAAATTAGAGAATATGATTGAATGAAGTACATGTAGGTTAAATAGCCCTTTAAAGTTCAGGTCTAGGTTAAGTAGAAGGAGATTGGTGTCCCATAGAGGGTCTTTAGACAAAGAAATAAAAGTAGCACTGACATGGGAAGCAGATTGGACCAGTACTGTAAGAGGAGAGCATAAGATATGGAGTCAAGAGACTGGCCTAGAGTCTTGGCATTGCTTGCTACTAGCTTGTGTGATCATAAGCAAATCAATTTCTGTGACTCAGTTACCTTACTTGCAGAATTAAGAAATTGAACTAAACTTCTGAGGTCCTATTAGGTCCCTGTCAGGCCCCTGTTAGGTCAGTTCTAGAGCATTGTCCAGTTCTGCAGTGATGGCAAGATTGTATTTCTGCTCTGTGCAGCATGGTAACCACTTGTTATATATGGCCATTATTCACTTGAAAGGTGGCTAGTATGACAAGGAAGGAACCTTGTTTTTAACTTGAGAACATTTTAGTTAAATAGCTACTTGTGCTATTGGCTACAATATTGGCCAGGACAGTTGTAGACCTATCACTCTTGGGTTAATTTTTTTTCTATGTCATTTTCCTATGCCTTTCCAACATTGCTATCGGAATAGTTACTTTTATCACAATTGATTTCTTAAAAGAACTAGGAAGGAAAGAAATAGTAAGTTGTCTTCTAGTACTGTCAACTAAATAGCTTATCCATAAACTGTTGAATGAAACTTTTAAAAATGAGAGCTACGTATCACAAAGTTAAGATATTTTTGGACCAATGAGTTGTTTTTCATATTGTAGTACAGTACTACATGCAGTGAATCATGTTGATGTTCTCATAACCTAGAATACTAAAAGTGAATGTGTGTTTATTTCTGTATTGCCTTAGACTATCATAGAACTCTCTGAAGAGCAAGATGGTCTTCACTTTCTACCCCATGCCTCTTCATCTGTACAGTCACCCTGTGGTTCTCCAGGCATGAAGCAAACAGAAAGTCAACAACTGGCAGATGCTAAAGCCAAGATAAGAAGGCTTAGAGACGAACTGTAAGTTGCTTATTTTCAAGTTTCATTGAATTTATATGGTCACAGAGTTGACCTAAGTAATGTGTATAGACCTGTGGCACATACAGCAATGGTTCCCATTAACTAGCCTGTGTCAGAGTTTTACTAGTATTTGTCAAAATGAGAAAAATAAGGAAACTGGCATAAGGATTTCCTAATGCTAAATCTTACCAGTCTAAACTATGTCCTTTATTCCGGATTTTTGTCCTTCCTATCTTTCTAGTTTTAAAATATCCTTTCATTTATAAAATAATGTTCTTCCTTGGTATTTTGGGGTCTTCTTAATTTTTTTCATTTTAACATCCCATGAAATCCAAAATACTAGCATCCACCAAATCAGATCAACAAGTCTAGCTCTTAAAATTAATGTCATAAAAGACTGAATTGTTAGCATAAAGTATTACAAAAAAATTATATTGTGTATGTATTCTCTGTACTGAGTAACAGAAATGCTTGAGTCATGTACTTAGAAATGGTAAATACTCAGATTGGTTAGTGCTGATGTAATTATATTTATTTAGTCTTCAAAGATCATTATAGGAAAGTCAGTATAAATGTCACATAGGCATTCCTTGGTGAAGAAAATGTCGAGGCATACCTCATTCTATTGCTCTTTAATTGCATACTTGGCTTTACTGTGCTCACAGATACTGTTTTCTTTACAAATTGAAGGTTTGTGGCAATCCTGTGTCAAGTAAGTCTATCGGTGCCATTTTCCAAAAGCATTTGCTCACTTCATATTTATGTCACATTTTATTTCAACTTTTTCATTATTGTTAAGTTCATTATGGTGATCTGTGATCGGTGATCTTTAAGGCTACTGTAATTGTTTTGGGGTATCACAAACACACCCCAAAGTTAATCCATAAGTATTGTGCATGTTCTGATTGCTCTAACAACCAGCCATTCCCATCTCTCTCCATGTTCTCGGGCCTCCCCATTCCCTGAGACACAACAATATTGAAATTAGGCCAGTTAATTACCCTACGATGGGCTCTAAAGTGTTCAAGTGAAAGGAAGAGTTGCACATCTCCCACTTTAAATCAAAAGCTAAAAATGGTTAAGCTTAGCAAGGAAGGCATGTCAACAACCAAAGCAGGCTGAAAGCTAGGCCTCTGGCGCCAGTTAGCCAGGTTGTGAACGCAAAGGAAGAGTCCTTGAAGGATATTAAAAGCGCTACTCTGGTTAACCCATGGATGAAAAGAAAGTGGAACAGCCTTACTGCTGATCTGGAGAAAGGTTTAGTGGTCTGGATAGAAGACCAAACCAGCCACCACATTCATTAAAGCCAAAGCCTCATCCAGAGCAAGGCCCTAACTATCTTCAATTCCATAAAGGCTGAGAGAGGTAAGGAAGGGGCAGAAGAAAAGCTGGAAGCTAGCAGAGGTTGGTTCTTAAGGTTTTAGGAAGGAGGATGTCTCCAAAACACATCTAAGTGCAGGTGAAGCAGCAAGTGCTGACGCAGAAGCTGCAACAAGTTATCCAGAAGATCTGGCTAAGGCAACTCTTGAAGGTGCTGCACTGAGCAGTGGATTTTCAATGTAAACAAAACAGCCTTGTATCAGAAGAACTTGTCACCTTGGACTTCCATAACTAGAAAGGAGAAGTCAAAGCCTGCCTTCAAAGCTTCAAAGGACAGGCTGGCTCTCTTGTTAGGGGGTAATGCAGCTGGTGACTTGAAGTTCAAGCCAGTGTTCATTGACAATTCTGAAAACTCTAGGGCCCTAAAGAATTATCCTAAGTCCACTCTACCTGTTCTCCATATATGGAACAACAAAGCCTGGATGACAGCTTATCTGTTTACAGTATGGTTTACTGCATATATCAGGCCCGTTGTTGAGACTGACTGCTCAGAAAAAAGATTCCTTTCAAAACACTACTGCTCATTGGTAACACACCTGCTCACCCAACAGCTCTGGTGTGGAGATGTGCAACAAGAGTAATGTGTTTGCATGTCTGCTTATACAACAGCTATTCTGCAGCCCATGGATCAAGGAGTAATACTGACTTGCAAGTCTTATTCTTTAAGAAATACATTTCATAAGGCTGTAGCTGCCATAGATAGATTCCTTTGATGGATCTGGCCAAAGTAAACTGAAACCTGGAAAGTAGTCACTATTCTAGATGCCATTAAGGACATTTGTGATTCGTGGAGAGAGCTCAAAATTGTCAATATTAACAGACTTTGGAAGAAGTTAACTCCAGCCTTCATGGATGACTTTGAGGGGTTCAAGACTCTGAGGAAGAAGTAACCGCAGATGTCACAAACACAGAAAGAGAACTAGAATTACAAGTGGAGCCAGGAAATGTGACTGAATGGCTGCAACCTCATGGTAAAACTTGAATGGATGAGGATTTCCGTCTTGTGGATGAGCAAAGAAAGTGGTTTCTTGAGATGCTATCCATTCCTGCTGAAGATGCTGTGAAGATTGTTGAAATGACAACAAACGGTTTAGACTACTACATAAACTGAGTTGATAAAGCAGCAGCAGAGTTTGAGAGGACTGACTCCAGCTTTGAAAGATGTTCCACTGTGAGTGAAATGCTATCAAACAGCATAACACGCTCCAGAGAAACCAGCCACGAAAGGAAGAGTCTGTCAGTGTGGACAACTTCATTGCTGTTTTAAGAAGTTGCCCCAGCCAGCCCAGCCTTCAGCAAGCACCACCCTGAGCAGTCAGCAGCCAGCACCATGGAGGCAAGAGACTCCACCAGCAAAAAAATGATAATTTGCTGAAAACTCGGGTGATGGTTAGCATTTTTTAGCAATAAGTATTTTAAAGTTAACATTAGACATAAAGCTATTGCACACTATTAACTACAGTATAGTGTAAACCTGACTTTTATATGCATTGGGAAAGCAAGAAATTCATTTGACTTGCTTTTTTGTGATATTCACTTTATTATGATATTTGCTTCATTGGGGTGGTCTGGAACCAAACCTGCAGTGTCTCTGAGCTATGCCTGTAAAGACATGACCAGTCTCTAGTGGAGATTTTTTATTTTGCACTTCAAAAAGAACAGAAGATTTTTGTGTTTGGAGTTTTTTCTTTTTACCTTTTTCCTTGATTTGTTCTCCTAGATTTGGTCTTCAGAGTATAGATTTAAATTTAAAGACAAAATATAGCAATTAGGTTTATTTACTGATTATTTAAAACATTTGGTTTAAAAATCTGACTGAATATACAAGGTATAAAAAATACACAGTCTGTAGGAAAACTTGAAAACAAAAAAATACAGTTTTCATTGTGGATGTCTGCATTATTATGTACCTGTTGAAGTGAATATGCCCAGGATATTCTATAAACAGCTGCACCAGGGAAATTGGAGGAGAGATTGCTGTTCTTAGTTCGACTGACAGCTAATGGATAGCCTAAACAGTGAACACTAGTTGGTTCCATATAATTTAGCATAATCTTCTTCAGTATTTAAAGTATGCAATTAGAATTGCATTGATGGCTGTGAATTCATTTAACATTTTGCACTATATTAAAATTTGATTTTTAAATAAAACTTACTTGGCCATGGAGTATTTTAAAATTCCAAGCAACTTAAAGTGATTGATAAAATTGAGTGTCTCATATGTTGGTGGAAAAATGTAAATGAGGATTTTAAATGAGTAAATAAATGTGCCAGATAAAGCAGGTATTCCCAGTAACTAACATTTTATCAAATGCCATCTTTGTTATTCTTTGAAAATGCATTCCTTCATGGATTTCTTCTATTAACATTAGTTTTATGTATTTTTGTTGGGACAGATCTTGACTAAAGTGATAAGGTGTGGGAATCATGGTAGGTAAAAATAGTTCAGGTTGCCTTATACCTAATGGAAATAAATAATTGTAATGAGAACATGCAATGGATAGCATAATTACTTATGGGTAGTACATTGTAATATAATTGCTTTTGATTTATTAATATACAGAGTAAAAGAATAATTTGTGAATTGGATGGAAGAATACGTAATTCCTTATAAATTTCACTATTTGCATTAGTTAACATCAAAAACTTCATTTTTTTCTTCTCTTTTTTATTGAAATATAGTTGACATACAGTATTATATTGTTTTCAAGTATACAACACAGTGATTCAACAGTTACTCACATTGTTAAATCCTCACCCCAACTAATGCAGTTGCTATCTGCATAGAAAGATTTTACAGAATCATTGATTGTGCACTTTGTCCCTGCAACCAACTTACATTATGATTTAGATTTTGTGCCTCATTATCTCTTTTACCTACCCATCCTAACCCCGCCCCTATGGTAACCACCAGTCACTTCTCAGTTATCAAAGACTTTTTTTAATAATTTTCTCTGCTTCCTTGTATCTCATGTATTCAGAGTTTTTCTTTCACACAAATTGTGTATTTTTTTAAAATAGATTTCTTGAGATATAATTCATAAATCAGAAAATTCATGTTTCTAATGTATACAATTCACTGATTTTTATATAATTCATAGAGCTGGGCAACCATCACATACCATCTAATATCAAGTAATTTTTAACACCACACAAAGAAACTACATACTCATTGGCAGCCATTCCCTGCCCCTTTTTGCCCAAGGCTCTTGGGAAGCATTAATCTACTTTCTAGTCCATGGATTTGCCTATTCTGGACATTTCATATAAATGAAATTATATACTATGTGGCCTTTTGTTACTGGCTTCTTTCACTTAGCATAATGTTGTCAAGGTTCGTCCTCATTCTAGCATGTTTCAGTACTTCATTCCTTTTTATGGCTGAATACTATTCCATTACATAGATAATACCACATTTTAGTTATCCATTTATGAGTTGTATGTTTAGATTGTTTCTCCTTTTTGGCTTTATAAAACAATGTTACTATGATCATTCATATCCAAGTCTGTATGTGGGCATTTGTTTTCATTTATCTTGGTGGTTGTGTACCAAGGAGATATGCTGTGTTATATGGTAGCTCTATGTTTAGCCTTTTGAGGAACTGTCAGACTGTCTGCACTATTTTACATTTGCACCAGCAATGTCTGAGGGCCTGTTTTTCCATATCCTCACCAATACTTATATTATATTCCTATTTGGTTACAGCCATGCTAGTAAGTGTGAAGTGATACCTCATTGTGGTTTTGAGTTGCATTTCCCTGATGACTAATGATGTGGAGCATCTTTTCCTGTGCCTTTTGGTCATATGTGCATCATCTTTGGAGAAATGTTTATTCAGTTCCTTCGCCCATTTTTAAATTGAATTTTGAGATAAACTTTTAATCAGTGAAGTTACATGAAACTGGTGTTATATAAGCAGTCCATATAGCCTGCAGTTGAAACCTAAAGGACTTTTAGTCATTTCTGACTTGGTAGCGAAAAGGGAGGGTGGAAAGAAGTTTTCATAGAGATAGTCACATTTCAGCTTTAGTAGACATTAACTATGCTGAAAAAGCTTATTTGGGTGTTGTGAGCAGAAGGTGAAGTTGAAGAATTTCAATACGATTTAAGGAGGGCAATGGCAAGAAATGAAGTTGAAAATGATGGAGTGAATACCAATGGAATATTATTCAGCCATAAAAAGAAAAGAAATCCTACTATTCGCAACAACATGGATGGAGCTTGAGGGTATTATGCTCAGTGAAATAAGCCAGGCAGAGAAAGACAAGTATCAAATGATTTCACTCATTTGTGGAGTATAACAATAAAGCAAAACTGAAGGAACAAAACAGTAGCAGACTCACAGACTCCAAGAAGGGACTAGTGGTTACCAAAGGGAAGGGGTTGGGGTGGAGAGAGTGGGAGAAGGGGATTAAGGGGCATTATGATTAACACACATACTGTAGTGGGGGGCACGGGGAAGGCAGTATAGCACAGAGAAGACAAGTAATGACTCTATAGCATCTTACTATGCTGATAGACAGTGACTGCAATGGGGTCAGGGCAGGGGGACTTGATTATGGGTGACTGTTGAAACCACAATGTTGTTCATGTGAAACCTTCATAAGATTGTATATCAATGATACGTTAATTTAAAAAAGAGAGGGAGGAAGGAAAGGAAAGGAAGGAAATGATGGAGGAAATACATGGAGGGTCATATATGTAGTACTCAGAAGTTCAGACTTTAAACAGCAGGGACCAATTGAGGATTTTTTTGTGTAGGAGTGTAATATGATCCGATTTGTGTTTTACTAAAGACATACTAGTCTTAATAACTGACTCTTAGTGAATTTTTAGACTAAAAAAATCTGTTGACAATGTGAAGCTCGACTGAAGGGCAGTCCAGGCATATAGTGTGAGTCTGATGCAAAGTTGTAACAGTGAAGTTGTAGAGGAGGTTGGGGAGAAGGCAGGATCTTAGGTATAATTCCTGGTTTCTTACAATTGGTTTCTATTGGGACGGTGATGCCATTTACTCAGATAGGGAACATAAGAGGGAAGAAGAATAGTAAGGTAAAAGACAAATTTAGTTTTTGACATATTCAGTTTGAGGTACCTTTGATATATCTCCATGGAGATGATCCCTGGATGATTAGTTCAAATTCAGAATAGAGATCTGGAATTAGTAGGATATACCTGATACAGAATAATAGCAGCATTGTGCATAAGAGTTGAACCTTGGGAGTGGTATGACTGCCCGAGAAGAACATGAAGAATGAGAAGAATGTGATCTGAAGAACACAATATAAAGATGTTTAAGTGGTTAAGGGCAGACTTCACCATTTATTAGCCACATTACTGTTTCTTCACACATATTATTCAACCATATTATAGATGTATTCATACATATGCATTACTCTGTCTCTTCATAAAAATGAAACTTCTAATATGTACCCTGGAGAGAGGCTGCCTGTAGCTTATGATCAAGTGCATGAGCTTGAGAGGCATTCTGCCTGAGTGGGAATCCTGGCCCACCACTTAACTGAGTGACTACGGCCAAGTTACTTAATCTCTCTAAGATCAGTTTCCTAGCCTATTAAGTAGTAATAATTATTGTGCCTATTGTAAGGTTGTGTGAGTAAATTGTCAAGTGAACAGTGTCTAGTACATTAGTGCTCAATAAATGTAAGCTGCTATCACTGCTACTGTTTCTTTAGAGGGCGCTTGTGAGGATTAAGTGCTTGGCAAAGTGAAAAGTGCTTAACCAAAGTGCTTGGTACAGATAATTCGAGTTTGATAATTTTGGCCAAAAGATGGGCACAAAACATGAAATCAGTGAAAGGGCTAGAGTTAATGTGTAGAGGAGTAGAGACACCTGAGTGTGGAGTCAGGAAGTCAAAGGACAGTGTTTTAAGGAAAAGAATGGAGTTGATTATATTAAATTCTGCTAAAAGATCCAAAAATAATCCATTGGATTTGGCAGTAAGGAAGTAATCAGCTCTTGAAAAACAGTGTCAGTGGGGAAGTGTGGATGAAAGCCTCATTGCTATAGATAGTCAAATGAGTGCAGAAAGAAATGATTATTGAGGCTGGAAATCCTGGATAACTCTTGGAAAAATTATTTAAATTAATATTGCACATAAATCAAATTGAATTTCAGATGGCTTAAAGAGATAAATGTAAAAATTAAATAATGATGAAAGAACCAAAAAGGAATATAGAAGTATATATATATATATATATATATATATATATATATATATATATATATATATATTTGTCCTCTAGGTAGGGGATATCTTTGCACAAAGCAAAGAAAGTGGTTGCTCTGTTTTTTTATTTTTTATTTTTATTTTTATTTTTATTTTTTTCACAGTACAACTTATCCTTTATTGTGGCACATTGAACTTGATTCCAGTTTTTTCACAATTATAAATAATGCTTCAGTGAACATTCCTTGATTAATCTTTTTTTTTTTTTTGAGAGGGTATCTCTCATATTTATTCATCAAATGGTTGTTAACAACAATAAAATTCAGTATAGGGGGGTCAATGCTCAATGTACAATCCTTAATCCATCTCAAGCCTAATTCTCGTCAGTCTCCAATCTTCTGAAGCATAACGAACAAGTTCTTACATGGTGAACGAATTCTTACATAGTGAATAAATTCTTACATGGTGAACAGTACAAGGGCATTCATCATAGAAACTTTCGATTTTGATCACGCATTATGACCTATAAACAATCAGGTCAAATATGAATATTCGTTTGATTTTTGTACTTGATTTATATGTTGATCCCACATTTCTCCCTTTATTATTATTATTTTTTTTATTTTTAATAAAATGCTGAAGTGGTAGGTAGATGCAAGATAAAGGTAGAAAACATAGTTTAGTGCTGTAAGAGGGCAAATGTAGATGATCAGATGATCACGTGTGTGCCTATTGACTAAGTATTAATCCAAGCTAGACAAGGGCAGTAAAACATCCACGGGTGCAGAAGATTTCTCTCAAAGCAGGAGGGGTGAGGTTGTGAGCCTCACCTCTGTTGATCCCCAAATTCTCACCTGATGGCCCCCCTGCGACTGTGCCTGTCTTAGGTTGTTCCTTCCTTGAGGAATCTTACCCGTCTCTGGCTAACCAGTCATCTTCCAGGGCCATACAGGGAGATGTAAAGTTGGTAAGTGAGAGAGAAGCCATATTGTTTGAAAAGGTTAGCTTTTTACTCTTTGCAGATTTATGCCCTGTGGCTTCTATAACCAGCACTTGTCTCGAGGTATCTTTACCACCTGGAGGAATTATGATGCTCGGTAAATTCGATATGAGGCATGAATTCTATTTAAGGGTTGTAATTAGGAAGGAAGAAGAAAAGCTATAGATGTAGCATATGGAAGAAAACATGGGAGGATTGATTATTTCTTTGACATATCTTCTTGTAGAGTATCTTAAGTATGTATAGGTTTTAAACTACTAACTAATTTGCACACACATATTAACATAATAGGAATACGGTGACATAAACAAAGCAAATCTATAATTACCATCCATCTCCAGTGAAGCCAAGAAAACCATTTAGGCACCCTAGGCATTTGTGAAAATTTGTCTGTGATATGATGGATATTGTCCAGCTGTGCTTGAACAGTCTGAGAGAAATCAGACAAATTAAAGCAGCCCATTTCTGGGATCTGTTCACATCCCATATGTTCTTTTAACCGTAGATAGTCTATAGTCATAAGATTTTGGAGCGCTACAACTTGCACCCCTCCCAACTCCTGGTTGAGTTCCAACAGTACAGATCCGGTCAAATTCGTTGTCTCACTGTATGCACATGCCAGCCTAGACATCTCCCTCCTCATTCCTGTGGCAAGTCCAGGAGACGGTGGGCTGGAGGCAGCCACAACCGCAGCATCGTCCGGATCCCTGTGGAGGCTTTTTGATGATCATCCCCTGGCACAAGTCCTCCAGAGAGTGCTGATGCCGGAAGCTCCTCCTCATATCGTATCTTAGTTCATTTTCTGGGTAGCCAAGCTAGGCCTTGATCTTCTGCATAGAAACAAAAAGACCCTTTGCCCACACTTTGACATACCCTCTATACCACTGTGCAGAACTCACTGGAGGTCAGCACACAGTAACTGATGTTTTGTTTTTTTTTTATTAAGAGAAAGGAATATTATCAGAAAAGAGTACCTCCATAGCTGATCATCTGAGACCATTTAAGTGATCAACATTAAGGATATTTAAAGCATGCGTTGATCTTTGATTTACCAATAGTTTTATCCTATCAAGGAGTAATCCCCCTTTTCTTTCTTTCTTTCTTTCTTTCTTTTTTTTTTTTTTTTAATTTTTAATCTACACTTACATGAAGAATACTATGTTTACTATGCTCTCCCCTATATCAGGTCCCCCCTAAAAACCACATTACGGTTACTGTCCATCAGCTTAGCAAAATCTTGTAGAGTCACTACTTGTCCTCTCTGTGTTGTGCAGCCCACCCTCCCCTTTCTCCCTCCCCCCGATGCATGCTAATCTTAATACCCCCCTTCTTCTTCCCCCCCCTTATCCCTTCCTGCCCACCTATCCTCCCCAGTTCCTTTCCCTTTGGTACCTGTTAGTCCATTTTTGGGTTCTGTAATTCCACTGCTGTTTTGTTCCTTCACTTTTTCCTTTGTTCTTATACTCCTCAGATGAGTGAAATCCTTTGGTATTTCTCTTTCTCCGCTTGGCTTATTTCACTGAGCATAATACTCTACAGCTCCATCCATGTTGCTGCAAATGGTTGGATTTTTCCACTTCTTATGGCTGAGTAGTATTCCATTGTGTATATGTACCACATCTTCTTTATCCATTCATCTACCGATGGACATTTAGGTTGCTTCCAATTCTTGGCTATTGTAAATAGTGCTGCGATAAACATAGGGGTGTATCTGTCTTTCTCAAACTTGATTGCTGCGTTCTTAGGGTAAATTCCTAGGAGTGGAATTCCTGGGTCAAATGGTAGGTCTGTTTTGAGCATTTTGATGAACCTCCATACTGCTTTCCACAATGGTTGAACTACTTTACATTCCCACCAGCAGTGTAGGAGGGTTCCCCTTTCTCCACAGCCTCGCCAACATTTGTTGTTGTTTGTCTTTTGGATGGCAGCTATCCTTACTGGTGTGAGGTGATACCTCATTGTAGTTTTAATTTGCATTTCTCTGATAATTAGCGATGTGGAGCATCTTTTCATGTGTCTCTTGGCCATCTGTATTTCTTTTTTAGAGAACTGTCTGTTCAGTTCCTCTGCCCATTTTTTAATTGGGTTATTTGTTTTTTGTTTGTTGAGGCGTGTGAGCTCTTTATATATTCTGGACGTCAAGCCTTTATCGGATCTGTCATTTTCAAATATATTCTCCCATACTGTAGGGTTCCTTTTTGTTCTATTGATGGTGTCTTTTGCTGTACAGAAGCTTTTCAGCTTAATGTAGTCCCACTTGCTCATTTTTGCTGTTGTTTTCCTTGCCTGGGGAGATATGTTCAAGAAGAGGTCACTCATGTTTATGTCTAAGAGGTTTTTGCCTATGTTTTTTTCCAAGAGTTTTATGGTTTCATGACTTACATTCAGGTCTTTGATCCATTTTGAGTTTACCTTTGTATATGGGGTTAGACAATGGTCCAGTTTCATTCTCCTACATGTAGCTGTCCAGTTTTGCCAGCACCATCTGTTGAAGAGACTGTCATTTTGCCATTGTATGTCCATGGCTCCTTTATCAAATATTAATTGACCATATATGTTTGAGTTAATTTCTGGAGTCTCTAATCTGTTCCACTGTTCTGTGGCTCTGTTCTTGTGCCAGTACCAAATTGTCTTGATTACTATGGCTTTGTAGTAGAGCTTGAAGTTGGGGAGTGAGATCCCCCCTACTTTATTCTTCTTTCTCAGGATTGCTTTGGCTATTCGGGTTCTTCGGTGTTTCCATATGAATTTTTGAATTATTTGTTCCAATTCATTGAAGAATGTTGCTGGTAATTTGATAGGGATTGCATCAAATCTGTATATTGCTTTGGGCAGGATAGCCATTTTGACTATATTAATTCTTCCTAGCCATGAGCATGGGATGAGTTTCCATTTATTAGTGTCCCCTTTAATTTCTCTTAAGAGTGACTTGTAGTTTTCAGAGTATAAGTCTTTCACTTCTTTGGTTAGGTTTATTCCTAGGTATTTTACTCTTTTTGATGCAATGTTGAATGGAATTGTTTTCCTGATTTCTCTTTCTATTGATTCATTGTTAGTATATAGGAAAGCTACAGATTTCTGTGTGTTAATTTTGTATCCTGCAACTTTGCTGTATTCTGATATCAGTTCTAATAGTTTTGGAGTGGAGTCTTTAGGGTTTTTTATGTACAGTATCATATCATCTGCAAATAGTGACAGTTTAACTTTTTCTTTGCCAATCTGGATTCCTCGTATTTCTTTGTTTTGTCTGATTGCCGTGGCTAGGACCTCCAGTACTATGTTAAATAACAGTGGGGAAAGTGGGCATCCCTGTCTGGTTCCCGATCTCAGAGGAAATGCTTTCAGCTTCTCGCTGTTCAGTATAATGCTGGCTGTGGGTTTATCATATATGGCCTTTATTATGTTTAGGTACTTGCCCTCTATTCCCATTTTGCTGAGAGTTTTTGTCATGAATGGATGTTGAATTTTGTCAAATGCTTTTTCAGCATCCATGGTGATGATCATGTGGTTTTTGTCCTCCTTTTTGTTTATGTGATGGATGATGTTGATGGATTTTCGAATGTTGTACCATCCTTGCATCCCTGGGATGAATCCCACTTGGTCATGGTGTATGATCCTTTTGATATATTTTTGAATTCGGTTTGCTAATATTTTATTGAGTATTTTTGTATCTACATTCATCAGGGATATTGGTCTGTAGTTTTCTTTTTTGGTGGGGTCTTTGCCTGGTTTTAATATAAGGGTGATGTTGGCTTCATAGAATGAGTTTGGGAGTATTCCCTCCACTGCTATTTTTTGGAGAACTTTAAGGAGAATGGGTATTATGTCTTCTCTGTGTGTCTGATAAAATTCCGAGGTAAATCCGTCTGGCCCAGGGGTTTTGTTCATGGGTAGTTTTTTTTATTACCATTTCAATTTCTTCAGTCCTAATTGGTTTGTTTTACTTTTGTGTTTCTTCTTTGGTCAGTCTTGGAAGATTGTATTTTTCTAGGAAGTTGTCCATTTCTTCTAGGTTTTCCAGCTTGTTAGCATATAGGTTTTCATAGTAGTCTTTAATAATTCTTTGTATTTCTGTGTAGTCTGTCATGATTTTTCCATTCTCATTTCTGATTCTGTTGATGTGTGTTGATTCTCTTTTTCTCTTAGTAAGTTTGGCTAGAGGCTTATCTATTTTGTTTATTTTCTCAAAGAACCAGCTCTTGGTTTCATTGACTTTTGCTATTGTTTTATTCTTCTCAATTTTGTTTATGTCTTCTCTGATCTTTATTATGTCCCTCCTTCTGCTGACTTTAGGCCTCATTTTTTTCTTCGTTTTCCAGTTTTGATAATTGTGATGTTAGACTATTCATTTGGGATTGTTCTTCCTTCTTCAAGTGTGCCTGGATCGCTATATACTTTCCTCTTAAGACTGTTTTCGCTGCTTCGTACAGAAGTTGGGGCTTTGTGTTTTTGTTGTCATTTGTTTCCATATATTCCTTGATCTCTATTTTAATTTGTTCGTTGATCCATTGCTTATTTAGGTGCATGTTGTTAAGCCTCCATGTGTTTGTGAGCCTTTTTGTTTTCTTTGTAGAATTTATTTCTAGTTTTATACCTTTATGGTCTGAAAAATTGGTTGGTAGAATTTCAATCTTTTGGAATTTACTGAGGCTCTTTTTGTGAGCTAGTATGTGGTATATTCTGGAGAATGTTCCATGTGCACTTGAGACGAATGTATATCCTGTTGCTTTTGGATGTAGAGTTCTATAGATGTCTATTAGGTCCATCTGTTCTAGTGATTTGTTCAGTGCATCCATGTCCTTACTTATTTTCTGCCCTTTGGGGTGAATGGCATGTTGAAGCTTCCTAAAGTGAACGCATTGCATTCTATTTCCCCCTTTAGTTCTGTTAGTATTTGTTTCACATATGCTGGTGCTCCTGTGTTGGGTGCATATATATATTTATAATGGTTATATTCTCTTGTTGAACTCAGCCCTTTATCATTATGTAATGTCCTTCTTTATCTCTTGTTCCTTTCTTTGTTTTGAAGTCTATTTTGTCTGATACTAGTACTGCAACACCTGCTTTCTTCTCTCTGTTGTTTGCCTGAAATATATTTTCCATCCCTTGATTTTTAGTCTGTGCATGTCTTTGGGTTTGAGGTGAGTTTCTTTAAGCAGCATAGAGATGGGTCTTGCATTTTTATCCATTCTATTACTCTGTGACTTTTGATTGGTGCATTCAGTCCATTTACATTTAGGGTGACTATTGAAAGATATGTACTTATTGCCATTGCAGGCTTTAGATTCGTGGTTACCAAAGGTTCAAGGTTAGCTTCTTTAGTATCTTACTGCCTTACTTAGCTCGCTTATTGAGCTATTATATACACTGTCTGGAGATTCTTTTCTTCTCTCCCTTCTTATTCCTCTTCCTCCATTCTTTATATGTTGGTTGTTTTATTCTGTGCTATTTCATGTTTCCTTTAACTGCTTTTAGTGGGTAGTTGATTTTATTTTTTGCCTTTAGTCAGTATTTGGTTGGTCTGGTTTTTTTGCTGTGATTTTATTTTCTCTGGTGACATCTATTTAGCCTTAGGAGTGCTCCCGTCTAGAATAGTCCCTCTAGAATACCCTGTAGAGGTGGTTTGTTGGAAGCAAATTCCCTCAACTTTTGCTTGTCTGGGAATTGTTTAATCCCTCCTTCATACTTAAATGATAATTGTGCTGGATACAGTATCCTTGGTTCAAGACCCTTCTGTTTCATGCCATTCTCTTCTGGCCTGTAAGTTTTCTGTTGAGAAGTCTGATGATAGCCTGATGGGTTTTCCTTTATAGGTTACCTTTTTCTCTCTAGCTGCCTTTAAAACTCTTTCCTTGTCCTTGATCTTTGCCATTTTAATTATTGTGTCTTGGTGTTGTCCTCCTTGGACCCTTTCTGTTGGGAGTTCTGTGTATTTCCGTGGTCTGCTCAATTATTTCCTCCCCCAGTTGGGGAAGTTTTCAGCAATTATTTCTTCAAAGGCACTTTCTATCCCTTTTTCTCTCTCTTCTTCTGGTACCCCTATAATACGGATATTGTTCCTTTTAGATTGGTCACAGAGTTCTCTTAATATTGTTTCATTCCTGGAGATCCTTTTATCTCTCTCTGTGTCATCTTCTATGCGTTCCTCTCCTCTGGTTTCTATTCCATCCATGGCCTCTTGCGTCTTATCCATTCTGCTTATAAATCCTTCCAGAGTTTGTTTCACTTCTGTAATCTCCTTCTGGACATCTGTAATCTCTCTCAGACGTCTGTAATCTCCCTCCAGACCTCATCCCTTAGCTCTTGTATATTTCTCTGCATCTCCATCAGCATGTTTATCATTTTTATTTTGAATTATTTTTCAGGAAGACTGGTTCGGTCTGTCTCCTTCTCAAGTGTTGTCTCTGTTATCTTTGTCTGCCTCAAATTTTGCCTTTTCATGGCGATAGAGATAGTTTGCAGAGCAGGCACGAGTGACGGCTGGAAGAACTTTCCTTCTTGTTGGTTTGTAGCCTTCCTCTCCTGGGAGAACAGCTACCTCTAGTGGCTTGTTCTGGGCAGCTGCGCACAGACGGGGCTTCTGAATCGTGCCTGGCCTCTATGGAGTTTATCTCCGCTGTTGCTGTGAGCGTGGCCTGCCTTGGGCTGCTGCTCTGATAAGGTTGAGCCGTGTTGTAGGGGGAACGGCCGGGAGGCTGTTTATCTCTGTGAGGGGCCTCCATGCTTCCTGCTGCCCAGGGGTTTAGAGTGCCCGGAGTTCCCCAGATTTCCTGCTGCTGAACTAAGTGTCCCAGGAGGTTTCTGTCCCGTGGTGGGGTCCCTGTCCCTTTAAGACTTCCAAAAAGCACTCGCTTTTCTTTGTCCCCAGGGTGCTGGCTGTGAGGACTTGCTCACAGGTCTTACTGTCCTGTTTCCCTAGTATCCAGGACCCCACACATGCACTGTGTCTGTGCTCTGGTGCGGATGGCGAGGGCTGGCTATTTAGCAGTCCTGGGCTCCCTCTCCCTCCCTGCTCCGACTCCTCTCCTCCCACCCGGAGCTGGGGTGTGGGGCGCTTGGGTCCCACCAGGCCGTGGCTTGTATCGTACCCCCTTCGCGAGGCGCTGGGTTCTCGCAGGTGTGGATGTGGTCTGGATGTTGTCCTGTGTCTTCTGGTCTCTCTTTTAGGAAGAGTTGTCTTTGGTGTATTTTCACAAATATATGTGGTTTTGGGAGGAGATTTCCGCTGCTCTCTTTTGGGAGGAGTCTCAAGCCGCCATCTTGGCTCCGCCTTTAATTGAGAATTTTTGTGCCACTTTATCCCCCTCACACTTCCCACCCACCCACTCCAATGCCACCCCCATAGTAAACACCAGTCCCTTCTCAGTGTCTATGACACTACTGCTGTTTTGTTCATTGGGTTTTGCTTTGTATTTATATTCCACAAATAAGTGAAATCATATGGTATTTGTCTTTGTCCATCCAGTTTATTTCACTGAGCATAATACTCTATAGCTCCATCCATGTTGTTGCAAATGGGAAGATTACTTTTCTTTTTATGGCTGAATAATATTCCATTGTGTATATGTACCATGTATTCTTTACCCATTCATTTATTGATGAATACTTAGGTTGCTTCCGTATCTTGGCCATTGTAAATAATGCAGCAATAAACAGGTGCATATATCTTTTTGGATCAAGGGTTTTGATGATTCAAAATTCCTAGGGTAAATTCCTAGAAGTGGAATTACTTTGTTGATAGGTGTTTCTATTTCTAATTTTTTGAAGACACTCCATGCTGCTTTGCACAGTGGCTGCACCAATTGACATTCCCATCAACAGTGTAGGAGGGGTCCCATTTCTTCACATCCTCACCAACACTTATTTCTTGTCTTTCGGATAGTGGCCCTTCTGCTGGTGTGAAGTGATACCTCATTGTGGTTTTGATTTACATTTCCCTGATGATTAGTGATATAAAACATCTTTTCATGTGCCTGTTTGCCATCTGTATTTCTTCTTTGGAGAAATGTCTGTTTTGGTCCTCTACCCATTTTGTAATCAGGTTATTTGTTTTTTTTGTGTTTAGGTTTATGAGCTCTTTATGTATTTTGGATGTTAACCCCTTATTATATAAATCATTTACAGATATATTCTCCAATACTGTAGGTCACTTTTTTGTTCTGCTGATGGTGTCCTTCGCTGTACAGAAGCTTTTTTGTTTGATGTAGTCTCACTTGTTTGTTTTCAAATTTGTTTCCCTTGAATGAAGGGATGTGTCCAGGAAAAAATTGCTTATATTTATGGTCAAGAGATTTTTGCCTATGTTTTCTTCAAAGAGTTTCATGGTTTCATACCTTATATTCAGGTCTTTGATCCATTTTGAATTTACTTTTGTGTATGGAGTTTGGCAGTAATCCAGTTTCATTCTCTTGTATGTAGCTGTCTTTTTCCCATTGTATATTCATGGCTCCTTTATGGTATATTAATTGACCATATATGTGTGGGTTTATATCTGGGCTCTCTATTCTGTTCCATTGATCTATGGGTCTGTTCTTGTGCCAGTGCTAAATTGTCTTCATTGCTGTGGCTTTGTATTAGAGCTTGAAGTCAGGGAGCGTAATCCCCCCAGCTTTGTTCTTGTTTCTCGGGATTGCTTTGGCTCTTCAGGGTCTTTTGTGGTTCCATATGTATTTTAGAAGTAGTTTTAGTTCACTGTAAAGTGCTGTTGGTATTTTGATAGGAATTGCATTGAATCTGTAGACTGCTTTAGGCAAGATGGTCATTTCGACTACATTCTTCCTATCTATGAGCATGGGATAGATTTCCACTTATTTGTCTTTAATTTCTCTCATGAGTGTTTTAGAGTCTAGGTCTTTCACTTCCTTGGTAAGGTTTATTCCTAGGTATTTTATTCTTTTCAATGCAATTATAAGTGGAATTGATTTCCTGATTTCTCTTTTTGCTGGCTCATTGTTAGTATACAGGAGTGTAACAGATTTCTGTCTGTTAATTTTCTATCCTGCAACTTTGCTGAATCCAGTTATTAGTTCTAGTAGTTTTTTCATTGATTCTTTGGGGTTTTCTATTTATAATATGTCATCTGCAAATAGTGACTTTAACTTTGAAATATTTATCAAGATGATTTGTAATCTCCGTTTCATTTAGCCCTCTTTCTGGTGTCTTAATCTGTTGTTTTGTTTGGAACATAGTTCTCTGCCTCCTCATTTTGTCAGGGTTCTGTGTTTTTTCTTTTCTATTAGATGGATCTGCTATGCTTCCTGATGTAGAGAGTAAAGGCTTTATAAAGAAGGTGTCTTGTGGTGCCCAGAAGCTCAGGACTCTTTCAAGTGCCTGCTTGTCCTTTCCTGTGGAGCCCCAGCTGCTGTTGGTGGGCAATGGGTGGGGTTGCCTTTCTGTATGTCTTCTGGCCATGGTTTATCTCAGTCTGCTGAGGCCCAGCAGTTTTCCTCAGCCAGGCCTATGTGATCAGACCAGTGGTTTCTGCTGGGATTGTTGTGGACTGGGCTGCCCTCCGCCTGCCCTGCAGCAATGGTGCGGCTGCTGCCTTAACAGGGTGTGTCAAGTGGTTTCAGGAGTAGGTGTACTATGTCAGGGTGCAGGCGTTGTCAAATCATCTGGTTGTGGAGTGCAGGGGTGCTCATCAGTGGCTTAGCTGTGTGATTGGATGGTGTGGGGCATGCAGCAGCTGTGGTGGGGTCCTGCAGTGCTGGGAGGGGTGTAGGTGTGCTGATTCAGTTAGTCCCGTGGTGGGTGAGTGGGGGTGCGCAGGTGTGCACTGGGAGCGAGGTGTGCAGTGGGAGCCCATATCAGCAGTGGAGGCAGCTGGTCATGCTGCCATGGCACACAGCTGCTAGAGCAGCGAGTCCTGTGGGTGCCCTCTAGCAACAGTGGGGCACAATTACCCAGCTTGGCCACCCTTGGGGAGGAAGATACTCTCATATCTGGCTCCTGCAGGCACCTCCCCAGTTGGGCTGAAACAGGGCTGTGAAAGCTGGGAGAGTCTCCCTCTGCCTGCCAGGCAGCAAGGTCCAATGCTGCTAGGCTGAGTGGGCTGTTGCATTGGTGGGGTACAGGAAGGCACTTCAGAGTGAGGCCAGCAAGGAGAATGGCGTATCTAGGGCTCCCATGTGTGCCCAAGCTGTTGGGCCAAGGGAGTGTTGGGGAGGTGTTGTCCACCTGCCCTTCCTCCTGCAGAGATACCTCCATCCAGCCCTTGCTCCTCTGGCTCCCCTCCCACTGCTGGCAGGTTTTTCAAACTGCTGCCTCTGCTTTTGGGCCTCAGCAGGACAAATGGAGCATGTCTGTCCTCCACAGGTGGCTGGTGTCTCATCTCTCAGAGTATTCCAGCTGTCCCTGGTGTCTGCTCCCTCTAATCAGCTGAACACAGTGCAGTGTGGACTCGTGTCCCCAGAGCAGATCTCCAGGGCCAGGTGTGCAGAGTTCCTGGGCACCTGTTCCCTCCCCTCCCTGCTCTGTTCCTCTTCCTCCTGCCTGTGGGCTGGGATGGGTGAAGGGCTTGGGTCCCACTCCATTGGTGCTCTGCCACTTTACCCTTTTCTGTGTGGTCTTCTCTTCTCCCCCGGGTGTAGATGTTCTGTTCTGCAGTCTTCAGTTCATTTTGGGGTTTAATTGGATTTGCTGTAGTTGCTTCCTGTGTGTGTGTGTGTGTGTGTGTAGATGTCTGTCTTGCCTTCCTACTCCTCCATATTCAGCCTCCCCTCCTGATTGCTCTATTTTTATAACAAATATTAAATATATAAACATCCAGAAAGAAATGAGTAAAATTAAAACATTTGAATATTCATCATAAAGTTAAACATAGAACTTTCATATGACCTAGATACTGTGCCTAGGTGTGTTCCCTCAGAATTGAAAACAGGGACTCAGAACAGGTATTTGTTATGCCTGTGTTCGTTGCCGCGTTCCTCCCGATAGCCAAAAGATGGAAGCAAGCCAAGTGTCCATGTACAGATGGATTCATTAACAAAATGTGCTATAAGCATATGAGAGAATATTATTCAGCCTAAAAAGGATGAAATTATCTTATCTGCTACAACATGAATGAGCTCTGAAAACAATTTGCTAAGTCAGATAAGACAGATAGAAAGGACAAATATTGTATGATTCCACTTAAATGAATTATCTTTAATAGGGAAATTTAGAGAAACAAAAAGTACTTTAGAGGTAAGGGGTTCGAGGAATGGGGGAGTTATTGCTTAATGGTTTCAAAATTGGGGTAATGAAGCTTTGGGAACAAGTAGTGTTGATAATTTAACAACATTGTAAATATAATTAATACCCCTGAATTATATATTTGATATGGTTAAAATTACAATTTTATGTTTTATATATATATATATATATAGCCACAATAAAAAATTTTCATAATTTTTAAAAAGCATTCAACAAACTACAAAGAAATATTTGTAAGAAATATCTTATAAATCACAAAAGTAATAGCTTTTTTCAGTTAAAAGACTTAAAATAATAGCTTTTTATCAGAAGAAGTTTTAGTGGCATAAAAGAAAGCACAGTGATTCTTTCTTTGTACTCAAATAAATGCAATTTAGAACAATATCAGCACTTTTTGGTTGTTAAATTTTTTCACATATAGGCATTTTTATCCTCTGCTGGGTGTATTATAAATTGGTAATGACTTTTCTGAAGATCATTTTGACAGTATATATCAAAAACTTTCAAACCTGCAATGTGTTTTTAGAAATCTGAAATATGTAAGTTTTATGTATAATTTTATTTACCAGACCATTATTCATTACAGTGAAAAATCGAATCCACTTAAATAAATTATAGTTTCTCTATCAAAGGGAATATTTTTCCATTAAAAATTATTGTTTTAAAAAATGTATTGGTGGGGTGGAGCCCACATGGCGGCGTGAGTAGGACAGTGGGAATCTCCTCCCAAAAACATATATATTTTTGAAAATACAACAAATACAACTAATCCTAAAAGAGAGACCAGAAGACACAGGACAACAGCCAGACTACATCCACACGTGCGAGAGCCCAGCGCCTGGTGAAAGGGGTAAGATACAAGCCCCTGCCCAGCGGGACCCGAGCACACCTCCCCCCCAGCTCCCAGCGGGAGGGAGAGGGAGCCTAGGACTGCTAAACACCCAGCCCAGCCACCCGCACCAGAGTGCAGACACAGTGCATGTGTGGAGGGCTGGAAACTAGGGAAACAGGGCAGCAACACCTCTGACCGGGTTCCGAAGCTGATGCCCCTGTGACAAACAAAAGCGAGTGCTTTTTGAAAGTCTTAAAGGGACAGGGACGTAACAGCTGGATGGAAAAAACACAGTTCACAGCCCAGTGGCTGGAAATTCCAGGGAAAACTGGGCGCACTAACCCTCTGGGCAACAGCTCTGAGACCTCTCATGGAGGTAAACAGCCAAACAGCCCCCCAGTCCATTACCCCTCCAGGCGCTGCGAAAGCAGAGAAGCAGCCTAAGGCTGGCCACACCCTCAGAAAGGTAGCTTCCTCCATATTGGCCAGGCAAAACACAAAGATCCAGTCTACACGCAGTTACCCAAAACAAGCCACTAGGGGTCGCAGTTGTCCCAGTAAAGAAAGGCCAGTAGCAAGTGAAAAGTTTGGCCCTCCCAGCCGACAGTCAATAGCACCTGTCAACATGAAAAGGCAAAAAAATATGATCCAGACAAGACTAACCCAGACAGCTTTGGCATCTGCTACATCTTCCCCTGAGAAGGAACCTGGGGAGATAGATTTAACCAGTCTTCCTGAAAAAGAATTCAAAACAAAAGTCATAACCATGCTGATGGACTTGCAGAGAAATATGCAAGAACTAACGAAGGAGAATACAGAAATAAAACAAGCTCTGGAAGGACTTCAAACCAGAATGCACAAGATGCAAGAGACCATTAATGGACTAGAAAACAGAGAATAGGAACGCAGAGAAGCTGATGCAGAGAGAGATAAAAGGATCTCCAGGAATGAAAGAATTCTAAGAGAGCTGAGTGACCAATTGAAACGGAACAATATCTGCATTATAGGGGTACCAGAAGAAGAAGAGAGAGAAAAAGGGATAGAAAGTTTCTTTGAAGAAATAATTGCCAAAAACGTCCCCAAACTAGGGGAAGAAATGGCCTCTCAGACCACAGAGGTACACAGAACTCCCATGACGAGAGATCCAAAGAGGGCAACACCAAGACACATAATAATTAAAATGGCAAAGATCAAAGACAAGGACAAAGTACTAAAGGCAGCCAGAGAGAAAAAAAAGGTTACCTACAAAGGAAAACCCATCAGGCTATCATCAGACTTCTCAACAGAAACCCTACTGCCCAGAAGAGAATGGCATGATATACTTAATGCAATGAAACAGAAGGGCCTTGAACCAAGACTGTTGTATCCAGCACAAATATCATTTAAAGATGAAGGAGGGATTAAACAATTCCCAGACAAGCAAAGGTTGAGGGAATTTGCCTCCCACAAACCACCTCTACAGGGCATCCTACAGGGACTGCTCTAGATGGGAAAACTCCTAAAAAGAGCACAGAACAAAACACCCAACATATGAAGAAGGGAGGAGGAGGAATAAGGGAGAGAAATAAAGAATCATCAGACCGTGTTTATAATACCTCAACAAGTGAGTTAAGTTAGACAGTAAGATAGTAAAGAAGCTAACCCTGAACCTTTGTTAATGACAAACTTAAAGCCTGCAATGGCAATAAGTACATACCTTTCAATAATCACCCTAAATGTAAATGGACTGAATGCACCAATCAAAAGACACAGAGTAATAGAATGGATAAAAAAGCAAGACCCATCTCTATGCTGCTTACAAGAGACTCACCTCAACCCCAAAGACATGCACAGATTAAAAGTCAAGGGATGGAAAAAGATATTTCATGCAAACAACAGAGAGAAGAAAGCAGGTGTTGCAATTCTGGTATCAGACAAAGCAGACTTCAAAATAAAGAAAGTAACAAAAGAAAAGAAGGACATTACCTAATGATAAAGGGCTCAGTCCAACAAGAGGATATAACCATTATAAATATATACGCCCCCAATACAGGAGCACCAACATACCTGAAACAAATACTAACAGAACTAAAGGAGGAAATAGAATGCAATGCATTCATTCCAGGAGACTTCAACTGACACCACTCACTCCAAAGGACAGATCCACCAGACAGAAAATAAGTAAGAACACAGAGGAACTGAACAACACACTAGAACAGATGGACCTAATAGACATCTACAGAACTCTACATCCAAAAGCAACAGGATATACATTCCTCTCAAGTGCACATGGAACATTCTCCAGAATAGACCACATACTAGGCCACAAAAAGAGCCTTAGTAAATTCCAAAAGATTGAAATCCTACCAACCAACTTTTCAGACCACAAAGGCATAAAACTAGAAAAAAACTGTACAAAGAAAGCAAAAAGGCTTACAAACACATGGAGGCTTAACAACACGCTCCTAAATAATCAATGGATCAATGACCAAATCAAAATGGAGTTCCAGCAATATATGGAAACAAATGACAACAACAACACAAAGCCCCAACTACTGTGGGACACAGCAAAAGCAGTCTTAAGAGGAAAGTATATAGCAATCCAGGCATATTTAAAAAAGGAAGAACAATCCCAAATGAATGGTCTAATGTCACAATTATCGCAACTGGAAAAAGAAGAACAAATGAGGCCTAAGGTCAGCAGAAGGAGGGACATAATAAAGATCAGACAAGAAATAAATAAAATTGAGAAGAATAAACCAATAGCAAAAATCAATGAAACCAAGAGCTGGTTCTTCAAGAAAATAAACAAAATAGATAAGCCTCTAGCCAGACTTATTAAGAGGAAAAGAGAGTCAACAAAAATCAACAGTATCAGAAACGAGAAAGGAAAAATCACGACGGACCCCACAGAAATACAAAGAATTATTAGAGAGTACTATGAAAACCTATATGCTAACAAGCTGGGAAACCTAGGAGAAATGGACAACTTCCTAGAAAAATACAACCGTCCAAGACTGACCCAGAAAGAAACAGAAAATCTAAACAGACCAATTACCAGCAACGAAATTGAAGTGCTAATCAAAAAACTACCCAAGAACAAAACCCCCAGGCCAGATGGATTCACCTCGGAATTTTATCACACATACAGGGAAGACATAATACCCATTCTCCTTAAGTTTTCCAAAAAATAGAAGAGGAGGGAATACTCCCACACTCATTGTATGAAGCTAACATCACCCTAATACCAAAACCAGGCAAGGACCCCACCAAAAAAGAAAACTACAGACCAATATCCCTGATGAACATAGATGCAACAATACTCAACAAAATATTAGCAATCCTCATTCAAAAATGCATCAAAAGGATCGTACACCATGACCAAGTGGGATTCATCCCAGGGATGCAAGGATGGTACAACATTCGAAAGTCCATCAACATCATCCACCACATCAACAAAAAGAAAGACAAAAACCACATGATCATCTCCATAGCTGCTGAAAAAGCATTTGACAAAGTTCAACATCCATTCATGATAAAAACTCTCAGCAAAATGGCAATAGAGGGCAAGTACCTCAACATAATAAAGGCCATTTATGATAAACCCACAGCCAACATTATATTGAACAGCAAGAAGCTGAAGCTTTTCCTCTGAGATCGGGAACTAGACAGGGATGCCCACTCTCCCCACTGTTATTTAACATAGTACTGGAGGTCCTAGCCACAGCAATCAGACAAAACCAAAAAATACAAGAAATCCAGATTGGTAAAGAAGAAGTTAAACTGTCACTATTTGCAGATGACATGATACTGTACATAAAAAACCCTAAAGACTCCACCCCAAAACTACTAGAACTGATATCGGAATACAGCAAAGTTGCAGGATACAAAATTAACATACAAATCTGTGGCTTTCCTATACACTAACAATGAACCAACAGAAAGAGAAATCAGGAAAACAACTCCATTCACAATTGCATCAAAAAAATAAAATACCTAGGAACAAACCTAACCAAAAAAGTGAAAGACTTATACTCTGAAAACTACAAGTCACTCTTAAAAGAAATTAAAGGGGACACTAACAGATGGAAACTGATCCCATCCATGCTCGTGGCTACGAAGAATTAATATCGTCAAAATGGCCATCCTGCCCAAAGCAATATACAGATTTGATGCAATCCCTATGAAACTACCAGCAACATTCTTCAATGAACTGGAACAAATAATTCAAAAATTCATATGGAAACACCAAAGACCCCAAATAGCCAAAGCAATCCTGAGAAAGAAGAATAAAGTAGGGGGGATCTCACTCCCCAACTTCAAGCTCTACTACAAAGCCATAGTAATCAAGACAATTTGGTACTGGCACAAGAACAGAGCCACAGACCATTGAAACAGATTAGAGACTCCAGAAATTAACCCAAACATATATGGTCAATTAATATTTGATAAAGGAGCCATGGACATACAATGGCAAAATGACAGTCTCTTCAACAGATGGTGCTGGCAAAACTGGACAGCTACATGTAGGAGAATGAAACTGGACCATTGTCTAACCCCATATACAAAGGTAAACTCAAAATGGATCAAAGACCTGAATGTAAGTCATGAAACCATTAAACTCGTGGGGAAAAAACATATTCAAAAACCTCTTAGACATAAACATGAGTGACCTCTTCTTGAACATATCTTCCCGGGCAAGGAAAACAACAGCAAAAATGAACAAGTGGGACTATATTAAGCTGAAAAGCTTCTGTACAGCAAAAGACACCATCAATAGAACAAAAAGGAACCCTACAGTATGGGAGAATATATTCGAAAATGACAGATCTGATAAAGGCTTGACGTCCAGAATATATAAAGAGCTCACACGCCTCAACAAACAAAAGGCAAATAACCCAATTAAAAAATGGGCACAGGAACTGAACAGACAGTTCTCCAAAAAAGAAATACTGATGGCCAACAGACACATGAAAAGATGCTCCACCTCGCTAATTATCAGAGAAATGCAAATTAAAACTACAATGAGGTATCACCTCACACCAGTAAGGATGGCTGCCATCCAAAAGACAAACAACAACAAATGTTGGCGAGGCTGTGGAGAAAGGGGAACCCTCCTACACTGCTGGTGGGAATGTAAATTAGTTCAACCATTGTGGAAAGCAGTATGGAGGTACATCAAAATGCTCAAAACAGACTTACCATTTGACCCAGGAATTCCACTCCTAGGAATTTACCCTAAGAATGCAGCAATCAAGTTTGAGAAAGACAGATGCACCCCTATATTTATCGCAGCACTATTTACAATAGCCAAGAATTGGAAGCAACCTAAATGTCCATCGGTAGATGAATGGATAAAGAAGATGTGGTACATATACACAATGGAATACTACTCAGCCATAAGAAGAGGGCAAATCCTACCATTTGCAGCAGCATGGATTGAGCTGGAGGGTATTATGCTCAGTGAAATTAGCCAAGTGGAGAAAGAGAAATACCAAATGATTTCACTCATCTGTGAAGTATAAGAACAAAGGAAAAACTGAAGGAACAAAACAGCAGCAGAATCACAGAACCCAAGAATGGACTAACAGGTACCAAAGGGAAAGGGACTGGGGAGGATGGGTTGGAAGGGAGGGAGAAGGGAATTAAGGGGAAGAAGAAGGGGTGTATCACGATTAGCATGCATGGGGGGATGGGAGAAAGGGGAGGGCTGTACAGCACAGAGAAGACAAGTAGTGATTCTACAACATTTTGGTATGCTGATGGACAGTGACTGTGAAGGGGTTTACAGGGGGGACTTGGTATAGGGGAGAGCTTAGTAAACATAATATTCGTCATGTAAGTGTAGATTAATGATAACAAAAAAAAGAAAGAAAGAAAAGAAAGGGGGATTACTCCCTAATAGGATAAAACTAACTGTAAATCAACGATTAATGCATGCTTTAAATATCCTTAATTTTGACCACTTAAAGGGTGTCAGATGATTGGCTATGGAGGTACATTTTTCTGATAATATTCCTTTCTCTTTAAAAAAAAAAGGCATTTCCTGTGTGGTGACCTCCAATGAGTTCTACACAATGGTATAAAGGGCATATAAAAGTGTAGGCAAAGGGTCTGTTTGTGTTTATACAGAGGATCAAAGCCTAATTTGGCTACCCAGAAAATGAACTAAGATACAATATGAAAAAGAACTTCCAACATCAGCACTCTCTGAAAGACTCATACCAGAAGATGATCATCAAAAAACCCCAACAAAGATCCACGCGCTGCTACAGCTGTAGATGCACTCATCCCACCGGTTCCTGGACTTGACATGGGAATGAAGAAGGAGATATCTAAGCTGGCCTGTGCATACAGGAAAACAACAAATGTGACTGGATCTATACTGTGGGAACTCAACCAAGAATTAGGAGAAGTGCAAATTGTAGAGCTCCAAAATGTTATAACTACAGACTATCTACTATTAAAAGAACATATGGGATGTGAACAGTCCCCAGGAATGAGTTGTTTTGTCTGTTTTCTCTCAGACTGTTCAAGTTCAGTTGGACAATACCAACCACATCATAGATAAGTTTTCACAAATGCCTATGGTGCCTTAACTGGTTTTCTTAGTTTCACTGGAGATAGCTGGTAATTATAGGTCTGCTTTGGTTATGTCACTGTACTCCTATTATGTCAATGTGTGTGCACAATTTAATTAGTAGTTTAAAACCTATACATGCTGAAGTTACTCTACAAGAAGATATGTCAAAGAAATAATCTTCCCATGTTTTCTTCTTCCTGCTACTTCTATAGCCTTTCTTCTTCCTTCCTAATTACAACCCTTAAATAGTCTGTACTTTTTTGTTTTTGTTTTTGTTTTGTTTTGTTTTGTTTGTTTTTTGAGAGAGCATCTCTGATATTTATTGATCAAATGGTTGTTAACAACAATAAAATTCTGTATAGGGGGGTCAATGCTCAATGCACAGTCATTAATCCACCCCAAGCCTAATTTTCGTCAGTCTCCAATCTTCTGAACCATAATGAACAAGTTCTTACATGGAGAACAAATTCTTACATAGTGAATAAGTTACATGGTGAACAGTACAAGGGCATTCATCACAGAAACTTTTGATTTTGATCATGCATTATGAACTATAAACAATCAGTTCAAATATGAATATTCGTTTGATTTTTATACTTCATTTTTATATGTGGATACCCCATTTCTCTCTGTATTATTATGATTTTTAATAAAATGCTGAAGTGGTAGGTAGATGCAAGATAAAGGTAGAAAACATAGTTTAGTGTTGTAAGAGAGCAAATGTAGATGATCAGGTGTGTGCCTGTAGACTAAGTGTTAATCCAAGCTAGACAAGGGCAATAAAACATCCACGGATGCAGAAGATTTCTCTCAAAACAGGGAGGGGGGGATGAGGTTCTAAACCTCACCTCTGTTGATCCCCAATTTCTCACCTGATGGCTCCCCTGCGACTGTGCCTGTCTTAGGTTGTTCCTCCCTTGAGGAATCTTACCTGTCTCTGGCTAACCAGTCATCTTCCAGGGCCATACAGGGAAATGTAAAGTTGGTAAGTGAGAGAGAATCCTTATTGTTTGAAAAGGTTAGCTTTTTACTTCTTTGTATATTTATGCCCTGTGGCTTCTATGCCCAGCATTTGTCTTGAGGTATCTTTACCACTCGGAAGAACAGCACCATATAGAAATGGATTGATGGTATTTATGTATTATGCTTTTTTTTGTATGTATTGTTTTGTGAAAGTTTTTCCAATATCCTGTTGAGTTAAAAATATCAAATGATAAAAAAAAAAAAGAACAGTTGGTGGAAAAGTAGAGATAATGAGTGAAGACTTTATTTACGAGCGTGGCCTTGAAGGGGAGATAGAAAATGAGAGGTAGAAGTAAAGCAATTTAAAGAGGAAAAAAAATAGTAGAAATTTGAAGATGTTTATAGACTACAGGGGAGAAACCAATAGAGATATAAAGATTTTAGGAATCTGTGTGGCAGTGTATGATTTCCTTTAGGCCATTGACTATGTTGAAAATAGTTTGGAGAACCTTGTAAGTCTCAGACCCGGATAGTATTGCCTTGCATGAAAACTCTTCCAGCTTATTTGTTTTTAACTACGCAGAGAGGAAGAGAGCGAGAAGGGAAGTGAGAATGGAGGTTGGCAGGAAGGGTGAAGAGAGAGAAACTACCTTGTGAACTAGGAGGGCATTAATCCCTGAGGTTATTAGCCTTTGGAAAACTTTAAGGGGTAGTTTAATTAATGACATCCGATCACAAATTCCCAATGCCCATTTCTTTCTCTTTCTCCCCTTGGTTGGGGTTGTAGCTAATGCTGTGTTCAACTAGATATTTAGTAATAATAATACATTTGTATTAATGCAGTTGATGATCATAGTTTTCAAAAGCAGTAAGCTTATTATAAAATAAATATTTTTTGCATTTAAGGGATGAAAATACTGAAGAGTTATTGGACTGCAAAGAAGAACTTGAGCAAATGGAAATAGAATTAAAAAGGCTGCAACAAGAGGTTTGTACCTAAAACTTTTATTGTGTAGGACTGCTAAGTAATTGGGAATTAATTTTTCTCCTTATAATTTATAACTTTTACTTTAATGAATTATGAGGTTGCTGATGCTTAAAGAAATTTGATGACTTTTCAGTGTCTATCTTCACAAATGCTAGAGCCAAGATAAGAAATCAAGGTCTTTGGACTTTTCTTTTTTCTACGTCAGTGTTACTCCAACCTCACTAAGATTCAGAGGAGCCTCTTAGGCCGAGGGCAGTTCCAAGTTTCTCTTTTATGTGCATTTGACTTCAGTGGACTTGTAAACTGAAACACCTGTACTGTAACCTGTGCTGGTTATATGTGTCTCCTTAGGTCTCTGCTCTTTGATGGTGCTTTATGTTAACTTATATACGATAGAATGTTTTTTGCTTTTTCACTTTTTTCTTACTAAGATAAAAATTTTTTACTTTAAAAAATTATTTTTAGTTTACTAAAGCTTTGTGTTTTTTAATCTTGAACCAACATTGTTTAAGAGTTCACTTCTTTTAATAACTATAAGGTTTCATTTCCATTTGGAGGTAGTGCTTGAGATCATCTTTAACAATAAATGGTAGGATTCTAGTAAGCTGAACAATTATTTCTTTTCCTTACCCAAACGTGCCATTTTAAATTGAGGGGATATTCTACTTGCAGGATCATAAACTGGAACCTTGCTAGATGAATGACACTGGGAATCATGATATTTATTTCTAAATATGCTGTGGTTGCTTTCTACTTTTGGCAGCAAAATTCTTTATATGTGTGTTCTGTCTAAAACAGTGATTCTCAATCTTTTTGATCTCAAGACTCTTTTCCACTCTTGAAAATTGATAAGGATGTTTAATGTGGATTGTATCTACTGGTATTTACTATACTTGAAAATAAAAATTCATTTAAAAAGAATATACAACCCTTTCTGTGCTAAACATTATGTTAACCAAATAACCATTTTTCCCTCCCATGACACCCCCCAAATTAAGAAGACTCGTACTTTTACATTTTTGCAAATTCTTTAATGCCTGGCTTAATTGAAGACTACCAGATTCTCATATCTGTTTTCTGCATTCAGTCTCTTGAGATTTCACATGCCTTTGTAGTCTCTGGAAAGCTCCACTGCACTCTTGTGAGAGAATGAGAGCAAAAGGGTAAATAATGTTTTAGCATTATTTTAAAATGGTTTTCAGCTCATGAACTCCCTGAAAGGGTTTCAGGGACCCACAGATGTCCCTGGATCACAGTGTGGTAGCTGCTGTTCTAAAGTATTATGAGGACTTATAAAAGGTTGAATTTTAATTTGCCTGAAATGACATTAAGATATGCAACTAAGCATTCCCTTGGAAGTATTTAAAAAAAAACTCAGCAGAATTTTGTTACATTACCTGGATAGAAACATTATTTTTCCAAAGTAAGTAATGATGAATTTTAGTAATACAGTTTGCCTCTTCTGTGTTATTATCCAGTATTTTAAAGTTAACTTTTTCACCTTAAGTTAATTATAAATGATTATGTTAAGTAGAAGTACACTTATTTAAAAATATCTTGAATACTTTTTATATTCCTATATATAACATTACATTAAAATTTATGTTAAGTAGAGGTTCACTTATTTTAAAATATCCTGAATATTTTTTATATTCCTAATACAGAATACTACAGAAAAATTGAATGTAAGCATAAGTTTGTATATTTATATGTAAAAAAAATATTTTAAAATACTTTTTTTTCTTGGTTTTAAAAAAACTTTTATCTGTTCATTTAAAAAAAAAACTTGAGATATATAATTTACATACCATAAAATTCACACTTTTAAAGTATACAATTTTTTTTATTATTTAGTAAATTCATCAAGTGGTACAACTAAAGGTTATCAATTTGAAAATAGAAAACAATATTAAGATATTAAAACTTATTTATATTTAGAACATGAACTTGCTTTCGGATGCTCGTTCTGCAAGAATGTACCGAGATGAATTAGATGCACTTCAGGAGAAGGCAGTCAGACTCGATCAGCTGGAAAGTGAAGTCAGTAGATATAAAGAAAGGCTGCATGATACTGAATTTTATAAGGCAAGAGCTGAGGTATGTTGCATAATTTAAGCCACTCACAATTTTTTTCTTTGAAATTGTTGCGATTTTTCAAAGTGCATTTCAAATGCACTTAATAAATGTAAGGAACTCTTGAAATGTTGACAAACTGTAAATACTTCCAGGTGTTTATTTTATGATAGGTGAGCATATCACTTAGACTTGTAAAAAGGGTTTGGGGACATAACTAATTTCATTGAATTCTTTGGGGTTCTTCTTTCATTCCTTTATTTTGCATTATAGGTAGGGAAGACTTGAGTCCTCTCATAGTCAAAATAAAGTGTGTATCTCTACTAATTCAAACATGTTCCTAGAAGTGAAAGTAAAACGTGTCTCTCTTTGCTGCTCAATGCAGAGTACTAAAGTGGGATCAGTGAAGGCTCTCTCAACACATGCTCACGCTCCTTCCCTTTCTCTCCCTCCCCTCTGAATATTTTTCTTACTTAATGGTTGTGCTTCAGTGTTATGTGAAGTTGAGTTTGACAGCTAGAATTTGACAGTGCTTGCTTCTGCATTCTTTTTTCTTTTTTTAGTTTCTTCATTGTAAATGGGAGAATTGGTTCACTTTCATTATGGGAATAAGGAAGCTGTATGCAAATTCAAGAAGTGAAAATACTATAAGTGGAAGTAGTTAGAAACTAATTCATTCCTGGTGACATAGATTCAGAAGTCCATGACAAAATATAAGCATGCTGAATTAAAAAATAAAAAATCATTCATCATGAACAACTGTGGTTTATTCTAGAGATGCAAGGATGGTTCATTATCATCAGTCAGTGTGATACACCACATTAACATAAAGAAGGATAAAATCTGTCAATAGATGCAGAAAATATATTTGACAAAATTCATTCATTCATTATAAAAACTCTCAACAAATTGGGTAGAGAGGGAATGTACCTCAACATAATAAAGGCCATATATGACATACAGCTAGCATCAAAATAGTGAAAAGCTGAAAAAATCTTTCCTTCAACGATCAGGAATGAGGCAAGGATGCCCACTCTCACCACTTTTTTCATGGTATTGGAAGTCCTAGCCACAGCAATCAGACAAGAAAATGAAAAAACAAAAGGCATCCAAATTAGTAATGAAGAGGTTAAATTATCACTATTTGCAGATGATATGATAGTTCATATAGAAACCCAAAAGACTCTACCAAGAAACGATTAGAATTTCTATATACTAATAATGAAATCTATTGCATTTCTATATACTAATAATGAACTAGCAGAAAGAGAAATGAAGAAAACCCATTTACAGTTATATCAAAAAGAATTAAATATCCAGGAATAAATTTAGCCAAGGAAATGAAAGTTCTCTGAAAACTGTAAGACATTGATGAAAAAAATTGATGATGACAAATAATTGAACAGATAGACCATGCTTATGGATTGGAAAAATGAATATTTTTACTACCATACTACCCAAAGCAATCTACAGATTGAGTACAATCCCTATCAAAGTAACAATGGCATATTTTTGCTGAACTAGAATAAATAATCCTACACTTTGTGTGGAACCACAAAAGACCCTGAATGGCCAAAGCATTCTTGAAAAAAGAAAAATAAAGCAGGAGTTATCATGCTCCCTGATTTCAAATTATAGTACAAAGATATAGTATTTAAAATAGTATGGTATAAGCACAAAAATAGACACACAGATTAATGGAACAGAATAGAGAACCCAGAAATAAACCCATGCTTCTATGTTAATTTATATATATTGACAAAGGAGTCAAGAATATACAATGGGGAAAAGAGTCTTTTTAATGAAGGGTGTTAGGAATACTGGACAGCTACATGCACAAGAATGAAATTGGACTACTTTCTTACCCTGTATACAAAAGTAAACTCAAAATGAATTAAAAGCCTAAATGTAAGACCTAAAATCATAAAACTTCTAAAAGAAAACATAGGCAGTAAACTCTTGGACACTGGCCTAAAAACCCTCTGTACAGCAAAGGAAACTCAATGAAATGAAAAGATAGTCTATTGAATGGGAGAATGTATTTTCAAATTATATTTCCAATAAGGGGTTAATATCCAAAAGATATAAAGAACTTATACAACTCAATACCCAAAACACAAATAGTCCAATTAAGGAGTAGGCAGAGAAACTGAATAGACATTTTTCCAAAGAAGACATGCAGATGGCCAACAACACTAATCATCAGGGAAATGCAGTTCAGAACCACAATGAGATATCACCTCATGCTAGGCAGAGTGGCTAGTGTCAGAAAGATAAGGGTTGGTGAGGATGTGGAGAAAAGGGAACTGTCACCGTGCACTGTTGGTAGAAATGTAAAATGGTGCAGCCACTATGGAAAACAGAATGGAGGTTCCTTAAGAAATTAAAAATGCCACACAACCAAGTAATTCCACTTTTGGGTATTTACCCAAAGAAAACAAAAATACTAATTTAAAAACATATATGTGCCCCAATGTATACTCTAGTATTATTTACAGTAACCAAGATATGGAAGCAACCTAAATGTCTATTTATACATGAATAGATAAAGAAGAAGTGGTATGTATACACACTGGAGTATAACTCAGTCTTAAAAAAGAATGAAATCTTGCCTTTCACAACAGCATGGATGGGCCTATGGGATATGCTAAGTGAAATAAGCCAGAGAAAGACAAATGCCGTATGATTGCACTTGCATGTGGAATCTAACAAAACAAAACAAATAGACTATAAACAAAGGAGAGCAAACTGGTGGGGCCATAGATGATGGAGGTGGGGGAGAATGGACGAAATAGGTGAAGGAGATACAGAGGTACAAACTTTCCAATTTTAAAATAATATGTCATGGACATGAAAAGAACAGCATAGGGAATGTAGTCAGTAATACTATAACAGCTTTCTCTGGTGACAGTAATCACACTTACTGTGGTGAGCATTTCATAACATATATTATTGTCAAATTGTCATCATACACCGAAGTTAATATAATATTATAATCAACTAACTTCAATAAAAAAATTTTTTTCAGTAGTTAGGACATTTTAGCCTGACATTTTACCAGTAAGTAGATCTAGTGGACTTCAGAAATAGGGTGCATATTAATTCTTCAGTAGTTATTGAAATGCATGTATGCACAGCACTGCTAAGGAATCTTTAGATACTTTATGATCTATAAATGCCACCATTTTAATATGGTTTATCTTGACTTTAGTTTATATACTGCAGACATTATGTGAGTCTTATATTTTACTCAAAAACCCAAAACCATATACTTTCAAGGTATAGTTTAAGTAGAGAGAAGTCTTTAAATCTATTTCAGTAAATAAATAAAGCCCTGGTTCTATTGATATTGTGTCTTAAATATTTGAAAGACTACTTATACGTAGTTCCTTATCCTAGTGATTAAGGAGTTTAAATGTATCCTGATAATTTCATGTGAAATTATAATACTATTACTCATTCTAATGTATGTACTCAGATTTTGTTTGCATAATAGCTTAAATTCTGGGGGGAAATATGAAACCAAGAAAACAGCAGCTGTATTTATATTCCTCAGCGCTTTACTCTTGCACAGAATTGTTGGTGAAGACAGCTTAATGTCTTATTTTACAATAAAGAATTTTTATGTGTCTGAGTTAGAAAATTTAACAGATGTTAACCTATTTGTTGTAAATAAAGCCTATTTGAAATGCTTTTAGGAATTAAAAGAAGACAATCAAGTTTTATTTGAAACAAAAACCATGTTGGAGGACCAATTAGAACGCACACGAGCTCGTTCTGATAAATTGCATGAATTAGAAAAAGAGAATTTACAACTAAAAGGTAAACTGCATGATATGGAAATGGTAAGTGTTTTAAGGTAACATGGCCTCTAAGAAAAAAAATACAAGCTTCTTCTAATTTCGTTGTAATGACAAAGATGGCTAGTGCCCTTGAGGCCTTAACAGAGAACTTGCTAAATAAATTATATATAAATAAATTACATATAAATTTTATATAAATACAGGAGTGGTAGAATTTTATGCTCTTGTTCAAAATTATTATTTATTAATTTTATCTTTTACTTTTCCAAAAACCCTAATAAGCTATTGTGTAAACATGCCTTTAAAAATACAGAAATAAAACTATTTGCTAAAATTTAGCATTGGGTAGGAAATTATTTATTATACTACCAAAATGGTATATTCATATGAAGAAATTTTCAGTGGCCCAGAGATTACTTTTTAAGGATGTCAGACACCTGCTCAGTGTAATGACCAGTAGTAATGATTGTAACTGACTATTACCTTCAAACTGTGAAAAATTTTAAGGAACTCAAAATTTATCCTCATATTGTTCAGTTTCTGATAAATAAGAGTAATAATAAAATATTAGCTTGAAATTGTACAGTTTCTTAGCTTCTTTTCTCTGTCTCCTCCCTGCCAATGAAAAAGGAACGTGATATGGATAGAAAAAAGATAGAAGAGTTAATGGAAGAAAATATGACTTTTGAAATGGCACAGAAACAGAGTATGGATGAATCATTACATCTTGGCTGGCAGCTGGAACAAATATACAGAACTAATGAACTTTCTGAAGGTATTCCCTATATCATTTTAATTAAAATGATGAGTGAGTAAATGAAGTCATATTTATGCTTATATTTCTGGATATTTTATTGCAGTTTTATATTCCCTGCCTGGAGATGTCTCTCTAAGATATGATTTCTAGAGTAATTTTAATTACCACATTCCTGGATCTGGTCCTTATCTTTACATGTCTTACAACTCAACTTTGTAAGTGCAGTGACAGATTTGATCAGTTGTTTAGGCATTATTTCATGTTAATATCACAGGAAGCTGGAATACCAGTTAATTAATTTATTTTGAAAAATATAGCCATCTACTAAATAGTACAAAAAAGTCATACTTAGCTGGTCAACCTGTTCTTTGACTAGAGGCAAACCTAAGTATAAAGTCAAAATGCAGAGAAAAGATTCTTAGGAGAATATGTAGCCAGATTTCTAAAAGCAAGTTAAGGATCTTAATGGCTATTTTCATCAATATATATAATCAGCAATTTAGGATTATACCTACCAACCAGTCCAGCCCAGTTATACCCTGGAGATGATAAAGACCCTTAGATAAATTTTTAACTTTTGACTCTTTTTCATAGGCTCCATATTGACTTGTCCTCTTACTTTAAAGCTGAGCATATACATATATTTATTTAGCTTTGAGAATGCTAGTACTGCTATGTTTATTGAAATTACATCTAGGTCACATTTATTTGAATTAGACTGGTTCCATAATTCCTCAGTTAATCAATATTAGATTATTTCACCTGCTTTCCTTCCTTTTGCAGATATTTAATAAGCATCTACCATGTGTAAAATATTATAGCAGGCTGAAGATACAGTGGTGACATAGATATAAGGTCTGAGAAAGCTTATAGTCTGGTGCTAACAGAGTAATTACTTTCACAGATGATTTGTCATATTTATTACCATTAGGCTTTTCCTAATTTTATACTTGAGAACCCAATTCCAAATTCTAGGAATTCCTTTTGTCGTAAGTGATGATATTCAGTCAGTGAACTTGCTGAGATGTGTTTCTTAAAATACCTGTGAAACATTTTTTATTGTATTCTTTATGAATTGTTACAAGGAAAGCAATTCAGACTTAAATGTTTTCTATACCAAAGTAGTTAAAATTACAGTTTTCTCATCTGTTAAGTGAGAACAATAACAGTAAATACCTTGTAGGGCTGTTGTGAAGATTGAATTTATTAATACTTATGAAGCCCCTAAAATAGTGCTTGTAAATAGTAAGCATTTGAATGTTTATAATTATTATTATCATTATATCATCGTCATCATCCTTACTTGGGGTTATAGACCTGCAAATGCATTCTAATGGGTTGTAGTTTGGATTTTTAAGTTATACAAGGGACTTTCCTTATAGAAAATTTGGAAAAAATATAAAATGCAGAAAAATATAAAGTGAGAAATTCAAGAAACTAATACTTTCTTAAGTCACTTTTACATTTCACAAAATTTGCTTCCAGAATTTTTTTACACGTCCACAGATACTTTAGACAATATCAGATCAGTGTGTATACAATTCAGGTTCTTTTTCCTATAACCTAGGAAATCCTATAACCTAGGATTATAACATGGGCAGATCCCCATGTTGTTCAAAATGTGTTGTAAGCATTCTTTTAATTCTTTAGTGTCTGACCTGAAACTTCTTTCAAGCACAGTTACTGTATTAAAAGTATTACTAAGGTATATTGTATTAATAGCTTAATCTTGTTTAATTGAAATGCATGACTACAAATCTTGTAGACAAGTTTTACTAAAGAAGACTTGGACAACTAATGGAATTTTAAAAGTGAGTGATTCCCTAGTACATCAACTTTTAAAAGATTAATAATATGCAGGCTAGAATAAAAGCTAGATAGAAGAACCAAGGCTTTCTTTGCTTAAAATCTAAGGGATAGTCTATCATACCTAATTTGGAAAGAATGTTTGCCTATGGGGATATTATTTTGTGTTCATATTTCTTTACTTTTTATGATGGAGAATTTCAATATACACAAAAGTAGACAGACCTAGAAATGCCCTCCTATACTTCTGTTGCCTTTCCTGAAATCTAGGATTTTAAAATAAATTACAGGTGTCATATTTTATTTGTAAAACCTAATATTTTTATGTCATCAAAGTAAATATTTTTGATTAATTAACAGATTAAATGAGTCTGCTGCAGGGTTACTTAAAAATAACTATTTTAGCTTACCGAAGAGTATCGTTTACAGAACTAGAAACTGAGTTTTCTTAATTTAAAAAATGTAATGCTCAAATCTGTTTAGATTTTTTTTCTTTGGCAAAGTGAAGTGCATATTGCTCTTTACACTTAGGTTTACTAGGGATTCTTCATTTAGAGAAAGACTTTTTCAAGGTGACCAGTGTATGCTGTCTTTCCTTTTTCAGAATCAGATTAGGATATTTTAACCCAAACTGTCCTTTAATTTTTGAAGGTGTGGGGATAGGATGTTTTATACTTCTTACCTGAATCAAACAATGACTCCAAGAGAGAGCGCACAGGGCAATAACTATATTTTGCACAAGTAACCTAAGACTCATTGAACTTAAAGTGGCTGGGACATTGTCAAGTAATTGATTTCTCATGGAATGAGAGCTGAAAATCTAGTCTCTTCAGTGTAAATTTTGTACATTTTTCCCCCACTAGAATGTCTGTGGATGCAATAAAAATTCAAGATTTACCTGTCTTTAATATGTTATTTTTTTATTGTGTATATCTTGTATCACTGTAGAAAATTTTATAAAGTTCAGGACCAGGTGATATAGTACATTTAGACTCAACAAGTTAGTAAAGAGTAAACACAGATTTACCAAATATATATTTTTCAATATTTTAGCACCACAAAAATCTTTGGGCCGTGAGGTGAATGAATTGACATCAAGTAGTTTATTGAAATTAGAAATGGAAAACCAGAGTTTGACAAAAACTGTAGAAGAACTTCGGAGTAGTATGGATTCTGCAGAAGGTAACACTTCCAAAATCCTGAAAGTTGAGAAAGAAAATCAAAGACTAAATAAAAAGGTAAATACAAATTAATTTTTCATGTGTCAAAAAAATATATGTAAAAGTATCAATTAATAGCACTGTCATAGAGTACTTATTTTCCAGTTTTTAATGTACTCTCATTTTTTTACCTTACTATGAAAATTTTCAGACACATAAATGTGAAGTAATGAACTCCTATATTTATTATTCAGTTTCAACAATTATTTCTTACTTCTACCCTGTCTACTCTCCCTACAACCACTAGATGATGTTGAAATAAGTCCTAGACTTTGTATAATTTCACCAATAAATATCTTAGTATATATTGCTAAAAAGTAAGGAATTTTTTCAGAAAACAAGAACAGTGACATCACACTTAAAAAATTAATGTGTTTTGGTCAGTATTTCAGTTTCTCCAAATCTGTTATGATTTTTTTAACATTTTGTTGAAATCTAAATCCAAGTAAGATGAATATGTTCAATCAAAAAAGACTCTGGTTTTAATATGTTACAAAATAATAGACTCTTAAGTCTTTTTTTAGTGTATAGATTTATTCTTTTTTCCTAGCAAGTTTCCTCTTGAAGAAACCAGGATTTTTGTCTAACTATACCCCACAATCTAGATTTTGCTCCTTGCATCCTTTTTGTGTCACTTAGCAAGTTCTTTTGTCTCCTGTGTTTCTTGTTTTATCTGTAGGCATAATCAGGTTCAAACTGAGTTTTTAGTAAGAATATTCATAAGGAGTATATTTCAATCAAGAGGCATATTGATTGGTTGTCTCTCTCTCTCTCTTTTTGTGATGTTAGTTGTCATGGAAATCATATGCTGGGATCCCTTAATCAAAGTTGCAAAATTTTGATATTGTTCTTAATTTGGTAGCTAGATTATTTCTATAAAGAAAAACTTTCTCTTAAAAATTATTGATTTAAACAAAAATCAGTCGTTGGTTACTCTGAGGAATAGCTCTATGGAAAAAGCAGGATGAATGTTTGAGTTTTTCCCTTTATTTACAAGTTTCCAAGTAAGGAATTGGTTCTCTCATATCCTGAGATAATGAGGGTTTTTTTTGTTTTACTGTCATTATGAACTCATGGATTTAAAATATTTGAAGGGTTTCAGTCCACTGCATTTACATTTGTTACTGTCATAACTCTTTAAAATGATTCCTTAATCCTTAGGACATGACCTTAGCACTCCTTGTAAGCTACCTTGCTTTCTGCCATGACAAAATGTTCTAGGCTCCTCTTAAATATTTCTGGCCTGAGACCTGTAAACAGTCATTTCTCCAGAAAGCCCTTGTCCCTTTCAGTGGTAAATGGTTTAGAGACCACAATTTAGGCATTACAAAACCTGAATTTTAATTAGGCTTGGTTGAATCAGAAGTATGCCAATTGTGTGATAGATCCAAGTAACTTATTTTTGCATATCTTTCTGCATACACTCATACACACACATTTTATATAAATAGAATCATGTCATAGGAACACATGTGATGCTTTTATCAGGAACACCTGTCATCACGTTTTTTCCCCCATATATGCTCTCGCTTTTGTTTCCAGTTCTTGGTCACTGGGAACAGTATTGCAATAAATACTCTTACACATATGTCTTTATGAATTAGTTTTTATTTCTATATGTAGTCAACCATGTCTAGTTTTCCCTTTGATAGATTCTGGGTTTCTAGACTTGGTTATGGAAATCTCCCCACCCTTACAATAGTGGTTTCGAACTGTAGATTCATCAGAATCATTGTAAAGACTTGTTCAAACAGATTGCTGAGCCCCCTGCCCAGAGTTTCTGATTTGGTAGGTCTGGGGTAAGGGCTGAGAGTTCTTATTAATAGGAAATTCTTAGGCGATGCTCATCTTGTTGTTTTGGAACCATGCTTTGAGGACTACTGCCTTAGGTAATGTGAAAAGACTCCTTGATTTTCTTAAAAAATTTTTACTCATTTAAAGCATTTTTTATATCTTTAATCCATTAACCAATTAATAAGCATTTGACAACCAATATAGTGTTAAAGTGTAGGAGTAGCCATTTAGTATTTGGAAGTTTTATTTTGGTTGTCATTATAGTTGGATCTGGAAATTATAATTTGATTTTGAAATTAGCTTTGCAGTCTAATTTGTAAATTCTTAGTGATTCTAGCAATTTCTGATAAAGTCATTGCATGAAAGATGTCTTATAAACTGAATGTTTCACTTGAATTTCACTGATGTAAAACGAGTGTAATTGAATACCTGTTATCCATATATTTCAATCTGTAAAGGTAGAACCATTAGTTATTAATAGCTAAAACCTTCCTGAACATGGAAATTAATGTTGACTTGAGTTCCTGGATAAGATTTGCAAGTTGATGCTTTTGAGATAATATGGGAAGACTTTTTTCCATGTGAGATTATCTTCCATTTTTGTTAAGATTAAAGTAGAAAAATTAAACTTCCTTTACATAAAATGATCAAAATTCTTAGAATTCTTAACTATTTAAATAAATTTCATTTATTTAACATTTATTGAAGTTATTTTAAAATGTATGCAAACAAAATGTCATAGAACATTAAAGGGAAATGTTTTAGAATTTTTTAGATTTTCAAGTAACTATGGTTTTACATAATTTTCTCTCATATTTTAGGAAAGTTGAAGGGAAAGCTTAAAATTTTTTAAATTGCCATTATGCTTAATAATCTTCTGGTATAAAATTTTGCCATACCTGTGCTTTAAAGTATCTGTGGAAGAGGGCTACAGATTCTGAAGTCCCTGAGTAGAGGCGGAGGGAAACACCCCTGTACTCTACCCTCACTGAGAAGGGAGAAGTGGTGGCAGCAACATTTCTGGGTACTTTCACATTTGCTTTCAAGTGTTGATTGGTCATTCTCATTTTATGCTTGAAGAAACTGGATAGATTGAATGACTTCCTATTTTTAAATTTCTATTTATTTTTTAGAAGTAAGATGATTTGTTTATATTATATAGGTATAGTCCTCAGGCCACCTATAAAAATACAGATTTCCATAGAGCTACAGAACAAAAATTCTATAGCCAACCATGAATCTGTACTTCTGTAAGTTCTTAAGTGATTGTTTAACACACTGAATTTTGAGAACCATTTCATTAGGCCATGATATAAATTGGATGGATTAGTTCAGATGTTCCAGGAGATTTTGTCATTTTGATGTTGGCAAATTAAAATTCTTTTGGGGAATGAATACACACTTACATATATATACACATATATATATATATATATATACATGTAAAATAGAACAAAATATTTATTGAAGACCAATGTATATATACATTGCAAAATTAATTTAATTAAAAGCTTACCAAAGAAATTCAAGTAAATATGTGTGTATATTTCACCAGTATTCATACTTGAAATTTAAAATGTAACTGTATATAACTAAAGGTCATTTTGAGTGATATTTAATACATTATGAACTCCTGAAAGACATGAGCTTCAATAATCTGACCAACCTGGCCGTGTGTTTATACAGTGATGTCTCAGTAAATATTTGTCAGAATTAAAAGTAAGATAGACAAGTTATACACATTCATGTTCTGATTTCTTCATTGGTTTTTGGAATGGAAAAACTATGTAATTTAAAATATTTAGTTTATGCTAATTTAAGGTTTTAATTTTCTCTTTTCTTTTTAAAAATCAGATGAAAATATTAGAACAGGAAAATGAACATCTGAATAAAACTGTGTCTTCCTTAAGGCAGCGCTCCCAGATAAGTGCTGAAGCAAGCGTGAAAGACATTCAAAAAGAAAATAAAATTCTCCATGAAACAAATAGCAAGCTAAGCAAGATCGAATTTGAAAAAAGACAAATTAGAAAAGAATTGGAACATTATAAAGAAAAAGGAGAACGAGCAGAGGAACTTGAAAATGAGTTGCATCGTCTTGAAAAAGAAAATGAATTGTTACAGAAAACGATAACCAATTTAAAAACTACTTGTGAAAAAATTGAGGCCTTGAAACAAGAAAATTCAGAGCTAGAAAGAGAGAATAGGAAATTTAAAAAAGCACTGGATAGCTTTCAAAACCTTACTTTACAGTTACAATCCTTAGAAAAAGAGAATTCCCAACTTGATGAGGAAAACTTAGAACTGCGAAGCAATGTGGAATCTTTGAAGTGTGCAAGCATGAAAATGGCTCAGCTACAACTAGAAAATAAAGAACTGGAAAGTGAAAAAGAACAGCTGAAGAAGGGTTTAGAGCTCATGAAAGCAGCTTTTGAGAAAACAGAATGCTTGGAAGTTAGCTACCAGGGTTTAGATACCGAAAATCAAAGGCTACAGAAAGATCTAGAAAACAGCAAGAAGAAAATTCAGCAATTAGAGAATGAACTTCAAGACTTAGAGATGGAAAATCAAACATTGCAAAAAAACTCAGAAGAGTTAAAAGTATCTAGCAAAAGACCGGAACAGTTAGAAAAAGAAAATAAGTCATTAGAGCAAGAGACTTCTCCACTAGAAAAGGATAAGAAACAATTGGAGAAGGAAAACAAGAGACTCCGACAACAAGCAGCAATAAAAGATACTACGTTAGAAGAAAATAATGTGAAAATCGGAAATTTGGAAAAAGAAAATAAAACCCTCTTCAAAGAGATTGGTGTTTATAAAGAATCCTACATTCATCTGAAAGAATTAGTGAAAGAGAATAAGGAGCTCATGAAAAGAGCATCTATTGAAATAAAAACTTTGGTTACATTACGAGAGGTAAATATAATTACTTAGATTTAAGACAAATATTTTATGTATTTTTAACTCAAGGCTTTAAAATTTTTTTTATTGGAACCATTAGTGATTTGCATCATCTGGTTCAAAGTTGAAATTTGGAATTAAAACTATAGTTTACAAGTTTCCTTCTTTTCTTAAACTAAGAAGTAAATGTGAATTGTTTTTTTTTAATGAAGTTGTGGTAGTAAGGCTTCCTTGTGATATCTGACTTATTACATTATAATTTTATACTTCTGTTTCAAAATAATATTAAAATATTTGATCAAGACTAATACTGAATGCTAAGTAAAATAGGAAGCATGGTAGGTACTATTTATTGAATGTTAACTAAGTAGCAAGTACTGGGCTAAGGACTTCATTAGTTGTATTTCTGTATATTAATGTAATTTTTATGACCAGTTCTTTATAGTTATTCTCTTCATTAGATTAGAAAACTGAGATTCAGGATCACAGCTAATAAATGGCAGAATCAGATTGCTGGATTCAAACCCACACCTTAAAAATACCAAAGTCTTATGAATTTTGACCTCTAAGTTAGAGAATGCAAATCAGGGTTGAACTTAAAAATCAACACTGAACAATTGGCAGTTGCTTAGATCTATGTGTTGAAAAGAATTTTGAGATTTATAAGGGTAGATTGGTAATAGGTCCTATGAAAAATGGTTGGTGTGTATCAGAAGATAGCATTCTTGGCTCTTTTTTGCTTTCCCTATTCTATACTATATATATGATAATCCTTTAAGTTCCTTAAGCACTCTGGCAGAAAATCATATTGGGAAGTCTTCATTTCTCCTGAAGATACATTGAGAGGGACCACTATTAGCCTTTTGTTTTATTCTGTATTCTTCAGTCTAATAGACATAGACATCAGGTTCTTATGCCTGAACTTCTGAGAATGCCCCCTAGTTCTTCAGATGAATATCTTAAGCCTTTTCCACTGGGACAGAGGTTTTTGGGGTGGGAGTGGGTGTTGTACCCAACATACATTCATAAGAAGAAATATGCACTAAAGTTCTAGCTCATTATTAAAAAGTGAATGGATGTGTGTACTTTTTCCCCAAGTTCTCAAACCTAAGTGAATGGATGTGTGTACTTTTTCCCCAAGTTCTCAAACCTAAGGTGTGTATTCACAAGTAAAGAATTTCACCTTTTAGTTTGAACACTATAAAGTTAAAAAGAAGTACTAGCCAAAGAAAAAACACCACTGTTTAAATTAGTTTATATTTGTCGCTTAACTGCTTTTTAATGATAAAGGAAAAGTTCAACAACATTTCTGTCTGTCTTGGTTTGAATTATATTGTTCTGTTTGGATTGGTCAAAAGTTCTCTCAATATTCTTTCATTCTTAGAGATCCTTTTTTCTCTCTGTGCCTCAGCTTCTTTGTATTCCTCTTCTCAAATTTCTATTTAATTTATCATCTCCACTGTATCTAATCTGCTTTTACAACCCTCCATTGTATTCCTTAATGATTGGATATCTGACCGAAATTTTTTCCTGAGTTGTTGGATATTTTTTTGTACCTCCATTTGCATGTTTATGATTTTTATATTGAAATCTCTTTCCTGGAAGATTGATGAGATCAGTTTCATTTGACTCTCTTTCTGGTGTTTGTATGATTTTGATTTGAACCAGGTTTCTTTGACATTTTATATTTGTATGTGGCGCCCTCTAGTGCCCAGAAGCTCTACTCCCTGGAGCTGCTCAGCCCCTGTATCAGTGTCAGGAGTTGCAAGGGAGCAGTGTTGGTGTCTGGGGGGAGGAAAGAGCTGTTTCCTGTTTCCCAGCTGCTATGCCTGTCTCCACTGCCAGAACCAGTGAACTGAGCACACAGGTATATGCCTCTATGCTTTGCGAATGTAGTTGCTGTAGGCGGGGCTTCCCTCTGGCTGGCCTGACACCATGGCAGGGGCCGCTGATTTGTGAGCCAGGGGCAGGCTGGCCGGGCGGAAGGCGCAGCAGGCTGCATGTCACAGTGGGGGTACTTGGAATGCATATCCAGCCAGGGGGATGGAGCACCAGAAGATCGTGAAAGCTCCCAACCTGCTGGGCAGAGTGTGTCCTGACAATTTTGTCTACCTGTCCTTTCTCCTGAGCAGTAAGCTCTGTGCCATCCTTGCCCCTTTAGCAGCCCTCTCACTGTTAGGAAGTGTCTCAGACTGCCCGCCTTTCTTTTGTCCCAGAGCAGCTGGATATGGATCACTGTTTTCCATAAGCGGCTGGAATCAGTCTCTCCAGGTATTCCACCTCCACTAATCACTAGAACACTGTAAAATGTAGGTTTGTGCTCCCAGAGCAGATCTACAGAGCTAGGTGTTCAGCAGTCCCACGCCTCCAGTCCCTCCCTGCTCCATTTCTCTTCCTCCAGCCAGTGAGCTGGGGTGAGGCAAGTGCTTGGGTCCCACCAGGTCACAGCTTTGGTACGTTACCCTGTTCCATGAGGTCTGTTCTTTTCTCCATGTGTATGCAATCTGGCACAGCCTTCTTTCCTGTTGCTTTCTCAGGATTAGTTGTATTAATTTTATTTTCATATTGTATGTGGTTTTTGGAGGAGGCCTCTGTCTCACCTCTCACTTCACCATCTTTAATCCTTTCCCTAAACTTTTGAATTTACTGGAATGTGTCTACCCTGACCTTGATTCTTAAATGAGCATCATTCATTCATTCAGCAAATGCACAGCAGCTTCTGTTCTGGGTGGGGTCTTGGGGCCCTGACCAACTGTGGATAAAGTGAAGGTTCCTGTGGCCAGGATTCTCATCTGACCCTGGTTGAGGTGGGAATTGTTATCCTTATTTTATAGATGAAGTCATTGAAACTAAGAAATTAAAGTAAGTTGTCCAGTTTTTATATCTACTTAAATAGATGGCCATAGATTTGAATTGAATTTTCAGACTGTGAGTTAAACAGTTTTGAAGAAAGCTATGCTTTTGGAACTAGATAATTTATTATATGTTAAAACCCAGTGTTCATGAGAATTAAGGAAATATATGGGTAGGACACAGAACCCAGCACTCTAGCTGTCATCTCTAAAATAAATCACTAATGTTATGGTCAATGTGTAACCATCTAATTGCTCAAATAGAAGTCTCAAGTCTTTGTGAAGTACTCTGTATTTTTCAGATGTTTTGGGTGATTTATGTTAAATTTAAATGTTGGTATTTTAAAAAATAAATGTTTGTTTTAAACAGTTGCTAAGCCAACTTAAAGGAAATGTAGAAGAAGAAAATCGACATCTGCTAGATAAAATTCAGACATTAATGCTACAGAATGGAAAACTGTTGGAACAAAATACGGAAAGCAAGGATCTTTTTCATGTTGAACAAAGACAGTACATGTAGGTACCAAATAATTTTGCACTCTGAAATATTATTCATGATTTCATCATTGCCATACCCAGTGGCAGAGAAACTCAGTGCTAATTTTTCTTGATTTTTGACATTATTATTTCAATATATACTTTTTTGAATGCTTATGCTTTACACATTATGTTAGGAACCAGAAGTACTAACATTTATACATGTGGGTTCTGCTCTTAAGAACTAGTAATATAAAGGAAGCAATACAAATCATTGCTATAATGGAGGTATGTGTAGGAGGTCATAGAAATAGAGCAAACATAGTAAAAAGGAGTACCTTAGTCTGGGAGAGGCAAGGAGGACTTTACAGAGATGGTTGCTTGATCTGAGACTTAGAAGTTCAATATGAGCTCACCTGAGGAGGCATACCAGGCCAAGAGAGCAAAAAAATGTAAAGACACAAAGTATGTTTAGTATGGTATAAGATCTAAAAAGAAATTGATATTGCCTGGAGCAAAACTGAGGAAAGAGGAACACCGGAATAGTGGCTAAATATTCAGGGGCCACTTTTCAAAGGTTTCTCTATGCCATACAAAGGAGTCATTGAAAAACTTGAACAGAAGAATAATATGATGGAATTTGTATTTTTTTAAACCACCGATAACATTTTTCTAGAGTATGAATTTGAGCTTTTGAGAATAGAGATTAGTAAATATTAAGAAGGCTGTTGCAGTGATCTATTGAAAAATAATCACAAGCAGTTGTAACTTGAGATCAAATACTAATATAGATATGAGGGAGAGAACTGACAGGACTAAATTAGATCTCTGTTGAGAATAGAGGAATCTGGTAAAATCAGGGATTTTTAACCTGGGCATCTCAGTGAATTAATTGTCTTAGTATTAAACCATGATTCACCTTTACTAAATTTTTCTCTTCTCCTTGTTCCCGAAATGAGCAGCACCATAGTATAATAGAAATAGCATTGATTTTTTTGTTATGATATCCATCCTAACATGTAATTTTTGTTGTTATAGTGAGAAGTTAAATGAATTAAGAAGACAAAAAGAGAAATTAGAAAGAAAAATAATGGATCAATACAAATTTTCTGACCCATCTCCTCCTAGAAGGTACTATTAACCAAATTTATTCATTCATGGTTTGACAAAAAAAGGTAAGATATCTAATTTTGTGAAGGATTTATATGTTGAATTTTAGGCTGATAAGATATTTTAAACTATTAGGAGAGGCAACTGGATTACTCTGAAAATGAGGAAATTGATGAAGTCTAAGAAAGATATTAATCGGGAACATCAGAAATCTCTAACATTAACACCTACCTGCTCAGACTCCAGTGAAGGATTTCTTCAACTCCCCCATCAAGATAGTCAAGTCAGTTCTTCAGCAGGTCCAAACTCTTTAGAAGATGACCAAACTTTGGGGACCAAGAAAAGCAGCAGTGAGTGTTCAAATTCTTTAAATATTTGTGATTTCTAGTCTGATTTAGAATCATTTCTAAAGATTCCTCTTAAGTAACTTCAACAGTCCTTTGGGTCTAATGAATCATTTCTTTTTAATGCCATGTAATTATAAAATGCATTGCATACTGCAATACTGTATAACCACATGATTTGCTATATTGTGTGTTTAGGGATATACTATACACAAAGATACCATCATTTGGCCAGGGAGGAAAAATAGTATAGAAAGAACATTGAAATGAGAGCCAGAATACTTCTGCCAGTTTCTAGTTCTGCTAATACAAGGCAAGCCTTTTTCACCTTTGTGTCACACCTCATAGGGTGATTATGAGGTGTGAAATATTTCTAAGAGGTCATTTTTATAATTCTTTATAACTAAATAGATAATAAGGCATTTTATAATGAGGTTTTATTCTTATACATTGGAACAAAGTTACATTGGGGGGTAGCAAAGAGAAATAGATATAAATTTTAAGACAATGTTACTCAATGATTTAGAATGAATTGAAGGTTATGAGAATTGAGGGGTTGGTAAATGATCAATTAAAATTAAATAGATGTGGTGATAGAAGTTTGTGTATAAACTTGTGATCATTTTTTTAATGACAAAAGCAGAAGTACATGTCATAATGTACCACATATAATTCATAGTCTTTATATTTCTTTCCTAGTGTGCTTAGCTAAACAGCAAGAGCAAAGGAAAGGCCTAAGGAAGCATATTTTAAGAGAGAAAAAAGTCTAGTGTTAAGCCTTTTGAAGATGTCCAAGAAGTTGACCACTAGCAATGGTCTTACAATATGTAAACAGGGTACTTTGCATCCATTCACACTATCCCCAGAGTCACTAAATTAAAAATATGTATTTATATGTATATAAATGTAGTATGTATGTTTATATAATTTATATACTTATAAACATATATATTATATAGAATAATAGTGAAATTATATACATATTATATATAGTAAGTATATGAAGTAAATAGGGAAAAACAGCTATAGCTAATACTTCCTCCCAAGATAAACTCTCCTTATGGGCAGTTCTCAGAACACTCAAAATTAACTATAGCCTTGGGGGAATTATCTCTGAGAAGAGTATATTTTAGGGTAAAGGAGATTAGACATGCATTATAGGATATGTTTCAGAATGCACCTATATCACTCTAAAAATCCATATGTAAGGAACAAAAACCATCACACAATACATATATGCATGTCTACATTTATGCATAATGTATGTTATGCATACATGTTTTTATTAGTCTCAAGAAAATGATTTAATTCTATATCCAGTGTGTGTGCGTGTGTGTGTGTGTGTGTGTGTGTGTGTGTGTGTGTGTGTTAGTCTCAAGAAAGTGGCTTAATTCTATACCCCTACATTTTTGTTTCTGTTTTTCCTCATGCTCTGACATTAAAGTGGTTGCACTGAGAAGACTGCCCTTTTTGAGGAACAGACCAAAGGATAAACACAAAAATGAAGACCTACTACCATCGTTCCATGTGTAAGACTTTATGACAGTTCAGCTTCTTTCAAATGACCACACTGGCTTCCATTACTAATTTTCCACTAACCTTTCTCTGGACTGTGCCAATTTTCTTATTTTACAAAGTGCAGTCTTCCTCTAATAAAAGGAGCTGGAAAAATATTTTTTTTACCTGGCACTAAATTTCATTATATGCATGCTCAGATACATATACATATTTAGTCATACATGTAATATAAATTTCCAGTGCTTTCTAAGAGTTGGCAGGAAAAAAAAACCTTTAATTATATGCCATAGAGATTTTTTTCCGAAATAAATTGGTTTAAAACAAAACCTTTAGCATTAGGAATTTATTTCCTTAATGAACAAAATTAAATATAATAAATAAATAAAATGGCTTGTAACTCTTGAAAATGTTTGTCATTCTTTATATAACAATACTCTGGTTTTTCTAAGTTGGATTGGTTATTATATAATCACATTAAATATCTGTCACTTTGGATATCATCTCTTTCAGGTTTTTACTGAGTGGTACACTTATTTGATTCATAAATTAATAATTTCTTCAGTAACCTGCTCTGACCAAGGACTCTTTATCATTTTCAATGATGATGCTGTATAAGAACTTCTCTCCATCTTACCTTTATTCATTCCATTTTTGTCACCATAAAACCACACTATGAAGGCTTCTAATTATATTGCACATTACTGCACAAAAGCATGACAGTTGTACAGAGTAAAATTCCTTTTGCTCTCTTTAAAGGGGGTGGAGGTGGGATAAAAATACTCATTGAAATTTATCAAGCTTTGGCCTACTCATTTCATTCAGCTAAATGCATGTCATAATTAGAATGAGACGTTGTGGTTATAGTTTTTGGTGTTCATTTGCATTAAGCCATAGACAAAACCAGCTCATTTATAATACAAAATAGAAATAAGAGCATATACATTAACCATGCTTATTCATTTGCTTTCATTTGCATCCCAGCCATGAATGACCTGGAGCAGTCCATGGTCCTAGCAGGTAGTGGACAGATAGTACTGAACATTTGGAGGTTCCTGATGATATTTCAGCAGGTAAAAGGAGAAAAGAATTGGGAGCTATGGCCTTCTCTACTACAGCCATCAACTTTTCAACTGTCAACTCTTCTACAGGCTTCAGATGCAAGCAGTTGTTTAATAATAAAGTATAGGCCATCTGCTATTTGCACTGTGGTGTAACTATTGGCAACAGGAATTTTAATTTGATTTGCCTGTGTATAATTTTGATAGCAACAACCCGAAATAATTATCCAAACAATCTGGATTTGATTTGAAATCATTTCAAAAATTTAAAACATCATACAAATAACCGAAATCTTTCCTAGGCTTTTCATAATAAACAGCTGATGAGCTAACAAGCAAAGGAAAAGGTAAACCTAGTAAAGAGTGAGAAAAGGAGAAATAGAAGCTTTACAAAAAGCCTAAAAACACTCCAACTGCACAGAGAACCATGTAGAACAACCCAGGCTCTAGCTTTGCTTTGTAGGGTCATGGGAGATTGTCTCATTGCTTCTTGCGTTTTCACTAAATGAGTCAACTCTCCTCAGAGCTATTCTGTCTTGCACCTAGTGTTTCTGGTTGAATCCATTAAATATGTTAAATCAAGATGTATTATCTATGACTGAAAAGAATTTCCATATTCTGCATAAATAATTTTATTACAGCTTTTTTTTTTGCTTAAAAATATTTTTATATCCATTTTGCTATTTTATGTAGATACTACCATCCTCTGAAGATGTAAGTCCACAAGGTATTAGTGATGATTCTAGTACGGGATCAAGAGTTCATGGTAAGATACAAAGTTTATGTAGAGAGTTCTTATCATGTACAGAATGGGAATGCTAAGGCTTGCATTGTACTGGTGAATGTGGCACTGCCAGCAAGCATGTTTTCTCTAACTATATCATATAGCTACCTCTGCCATTTCTTCAAGCCTAAAAGTTTGTTTTGCCCCTTTTAAGGTGATTGCTTCATCTAAATATTCTCTATTTTAGTCAAGATCATTCACAAAGATAATTTTGTGACTATTTTGGTATAAGATTGAAGTTATGAGTGATACATTTTACCATTGGTTCAAAAAATACTTTGGTAACGGATGAACTTTAAGAAACCACATTTTCTGCAATGTTGAATGTCTGTGATTTTTAAGTTTCTATTTGGAGAATATCTTGCCAAATTAAATTATTAACAATAGAGGGGCGGAGCCAGGATGGCGGCGTGAGTAGAGCAGTGGAAATCTCCTCCCAAAAACACACAGAGCTATGAAAATATAACAAAGAAAAATCTTCCTAAAATAGAGACCACAGGACACAGGACAACATCCAGACCACATCCACACCTGCAAGAACCCAGCGCCTTGTGAAGAGGGTAAGATACAAGCCCCAGCCCGGCGGGACCCGAGCGCCCCTCCCCCCGGCTCCCGGCGGGTGGAGAGAAACCGGAGCGGTTTTTTTGTTTTTTTTTTTTTTTTTGGCGAGCGCTTTTTGGAAGCCTTAGAGGGACGGGCCCCCGTTGCTGGGGAGGCAGGGTGGCGGGACCGGTGAGGAGGTGCCTGGGAACGGCGCCGGAGGACAAAGAATATCCCGCGTTTCTCCCTGCGAGACCGGGGGGCGGGTGCCTGAGGACGGAGGAGGTCGCGCGTTTTTCCCCTTTTTTTTTTTTTTTTCTTCTCTTTTTGGCGAGCGCTTTTTGGAAGCCTTGAAGGGACGGGGACCCCAGTGCTAGGGAGGCACGGTGGCGGGACTGGTGAGCGGGTGGCTGGGACCGGCGCCTGAGGACAAAGAATATCCCCTGTTTTTCCCTGCGGGACCGGTGGGCGGGTGCCTGAGACCGGCACTTGAGGACAGAGGAAATCGCGCGTTTTCCCCCTTTTTTTTTCTCTTTTCTGCGAGTGCTTTTTGGAAGCCTAAAAGGGACAGGGACCCCGGTGCTAGGGAGGCAGGGCGGTGGGACTGGTGAGCGAGTGCCTGGGACCGGCACCTGAGGACAAAGAATATCCCGCATTTTTCCCTGTGGGACCGGTGGGTGGGTGCCTGAGACCAGCACCTGAGGACGGAAGAAATCGCGCGTTTTTCCCCTTTTTTTCTCTCTTTTTGGCGAGTGCTTTTTGGAAGCCTTGAAGGGACAGGGACCCCGGTGCTAGGGAGGCAGGGCGGCGGGACTGGTGAGCGGGTGCGTGGGACCAGTGCCTGAGGACAAAGAATATTGAGCGTTCCTTCCCTGCGGGACCGGTGGGTGGGTGCTTTTTGGAAGCCTTGAAAGGACAGGGACCCTGGTGCTAGGGAGACAGGGCAGCAGGACCAGTGAGCGGGTGCCTGGGACCGGCACCTGAGGACAAAAAAAAAAAAAAAAAATCGCTTGTTTTTTCCTTTTTTTTCCTTTTTTTTTTTCTCTTTCTTTCTGTTCCCTCTCTCATTGTTGCTGTTGTTGTTTTGGTTTGGAGAGTGCTTTTTGGAAATCTTAAAGGGGCAGGACAGGTCACTTAGACCAGAGGCAGGGAATCTGGGGATCTCTGGGCACTCTAACCCCCTGGGCAGCAGGGAGCACAGAGGCCCCTTACGGAGATAAATAGTCTCCTGGCTGCTCCCCCTCCAACGGGGCTCCACCATTTTGGAGGAACAGCCCCAGCCAGGCCAAGCCCACAGCAACAGCGGAGATAAACCCCAAAGCAACTGGGCAGGAAGCAGAAGCCCTGTCTGCGCACAGCTGCCCAGCACAAGCCACTAGAGGTCGCTATTCTCCCAGGAAAAGGCTACAAACCAACAAGAAGGGAAGCTCTTCCAGTGGTCACTTGTACCAGCTCTGCAAACTATCTCTATCACCATGAAAAGGCAAAACTACAGGCAGACAAAGATCACAGAGACAACACCTGAGAAGGAGACAGACCTAACTAGTCTTCCTGAAAAAGAATTCAAAATAAAAATCATGAACATGCTGACAGAGATGCAGAAAAAAATGCAAGAGCAATGGGATGAGATGCAGAGAAAAATGCAAGAGCAGTGGGATGAAGTCCGGAAGGAGATCACAGATGTCAGGAAAGAGATCACAGAAGTGAAACAATCCCTGGAAGGATTTATAAGCAGAATGGATAAGATGCAAGAGGCCATTGAAGGAATAGAAGCCAGAGAACAGGAACGTATAGAAGCTGACATAGAGAGAGATAAAAGGATCTCCAGGAATGAAACAACACTAAGAGAAATATGTGACCAATACAAAAGGAAAAACATTCGTATTATAGGGATACCAGAAGAGGAAGAAAGAGGAAAAGGGATAGAAAGTGTCTTTGAAGAAATAATTGCTGAAAACTTCCCCAAACTGGGGGAGGAAATAATCAAACAGACCATGGAATTATACAGAACCCCCAACAGAAAGGATCCAAGGAGGACAACACCAAGACACATAATAATTAAAATGGCAAGGATCAAGGACAAGGAAAGAGTTTTAAAGGCAGCTAGAGAGAAAAAGGTCACCTATAAAGGAAAACCAATCAGGCTAACATCAGACTTCTCAACAGAAACCCTACAGGCCAGAAGAGAATGGCATGATATACTTAATGCAATGAAACAGAAGGGCCTTGAACCAAGGATACTGTATCCAGCACGACTATCATTTAAATATGATGGTGGGATCAAACAATTCCCAGACAAGCAAAAGCTGAGGGAATTTGCTTCCCACAAACCACCTCTACAGGGCATCCTACAGGGACTGCTCTAGATGGGAGCACTCCTAAAAAGAGCACAGAACAAAACACACAACATATGAAGAATGGAGGAGGAGGAATAAGAAGGGAGAGAAGAAAAGAATCTCCAGACAGTGTATATAACAGCTCAATAAGCGAGCTAAGTTAGGCAGTAAGATACTAAAGAAGCTAACCTTGAACCTTTGGTAACCACGAATCTAAAGCCTGCAATGGCAATAAGTACATATCTGTCAATAGTCACCCTAAATGTAAATGGACTTAATGCACCAATCAAAAGACATAGAGTAATAGAATGGATAAAAAAGCAAGACCCATCTATATGCTGCTTACAAGAAACTCACCTTAAACCCAAAGATAAGCATAGACTAAAAGTCAAGGGATGGAAAAACATATTTCAGGCAAACAACAGTGAGAAGAAAGCAGGTGTTGCAGTACTAATATCAGACAAAATAGACTTCAAAACAAAGAAAGTAACAAGAGATAAAGAAGGCCACTACATAATGATAAAGGGCTCAGTCCAACAAGAGGATATAACCATTCTAAATATATATGCACCCAATACAGGAGCACCAGCATATGTGAAGCAAATACTAACAGAACTAAAGAGGGAAATAGACTGCAATGCATTCATTGTAGGAGACTTCAACACACCACTCACCCCAAAGGATAGATCCACCGGGCAGAAAATAAGTAAAGACACACAGGCACTGAACAACACACTAGAACAGATGGACCTAATAGACATCTATAGAACTTTACATCCAAAAGCAACAGGATATACATTCTTCTCAAGTGCACATGGAACATTCTCCAGAATAGACCACATACTAGCTCACAAAAAGAGCCTCAGTAAATTCCACAATACTGAAATTCTACCAACCAATTTTTCAGACCACAAAGGTATGAAAGTAGAAATAAATTCTACAAAGAAAACAAAAAGGCTCACAAACACATGGAGGCTTAACAACATGCTACTAAATAATCAATGGATCAATGAACAAATCAAAATAGAGATCAAGGAATATATAGAAACAAATGACAACAACAACACTAAGCCCCAACTTCTGTGGGATGCAGCGAAAGCAGTCTTAAGAGGAAAGTATATAGCAATCCAGGCACACTTGAAGAAGGAAGAACAATCCCAAATGAATAGTCTAACATCACAATTATTAAAACTGGAAAAAGAAGAACAAATGAGGCCTAAAGTCAGCAGAAGGAGGGACATAATAAAGATCAGAGAAGAAATAAACAAAATTGAGAAGAATAAAACAATAGCAAAAATCAACGAAACCAAGAGCTGGTTCTTTGAGAAAATAAACAAAATAGATAAGCCTCTAGCCCAACTTATTAAGAGAAAAAGAGAGTCAACACAAATCAACATAATCAGAAATGAGAATGGAAAAATCACGACAGACTCCACAGAAATACAAAGAATTATTAAAGACTACTATGAAAACCTATATGCCAACAAGCTGGAAAACCTAGAAGAAATGGACAACTTCCTAGAAAAATACAACCTCCCAAGACTGACCAAGGAAGAAACACAAAAGTTAAACAAACCAATTACAAGCAAAGAAATTGAAACAGTAATAAAAAAACTACCCAAGAACAAAACCCCGGGGCCGGACGGATTTACCTCGGAATTTTATCAGACACACAGAGAAGACATAATACCCATTCTCCTTAAAGTGTTCCACAAAATAGAAGAAGAGGGAATACTCCCAAACTCATTCTATGAAGCCAACATCACCCTAATACCAAAACCAGGAAAAGACCCCACCAAAAAAGAAAATTACAGACCAATATCCCTGATGAATGCAGATGCAAAAATACTCAATAAAATATTAGCAAACAGAATTCAACAGTATATCAAAAGGATCATACACCATGATCAAGTGGGGTTCATCCCAGGGATGCAAGGATGGTACAACATTCGAAAATCCATCAACATCATCCACCACATCAACAAAAAGAAAGACAAAAACCACATGATCATCTCCATAGATGCTGAAAAAGCATTTGACAAAATTCAACATCCATTCATGATAAAAACTCTCAGCAAAATGGGAATAGAGGGCAAGTACCTCAACATAATAAAGGCCATATATGATAAACCCACAGCCAGCATTATACTGAACAGCGAGAAGCTGAAAGCATTTCCACTGAGATCGGGAACCAGACAGGGATGCCCACTCTCCCCACTGTTATTTAACATAGTACTGGAGGTCCTAGCCACGGCAATCAGACAAAACAAAGAAATACAAGGAATCCAGATTGGTAAAGAAGAAGTTAAACTGTCACTATTTGCAGATGATATGATACTGTACATAAAAAAACCCTAAAGACTCCACTCCAAAACTACTAGAACTGATATCGGAATACAGCAAAGTTGCAGGATACAAAATCAACACACAGAAATCTGTAGCTTTCCTATACACTAACAACGAATCAATAGAAAGAGAAATCAGGAAAACAATTCCATTCACCATTGCATCAAAAAGAATAAAATACCTAGGAATAAACCTAACCAAGGAAGTGAAAGACTTATACTCTGAAAACTACAAGTCACTCTTAAGAGAAATTAAAGGGGACACTAATAAATGGAAACTCATCCCATGCCCATGCCCATCGTCAAAATGGCCATCCTGCCGAAAGCAATATACAAATTTGATGCAATCCCTCTCAAATTACCAGCAACATTCTTCAATGAATTGGAACAAATAATTCAAAAATTCATATGGAAACACCAAAGACCCCGAATAGCCAAAGCAATCCTGAAAAAGAAGAATAAAGTAGGGGGGATCTCACTCCCCAACTTCAAGCTCTACTACAAAGCCATAGTAATCAAGACAATTTGGTACTGGCACAAGAACAGAGCCACAGACCAGTGGAACAGATTAGAGACCCCAGAAATTAACCCAAACATATATGGTCAATTAATATTTGATAAAGGAGCCATGGACATACAATGGCAAAATGACAGTCTCTTCAACAGATGGTGCTGGCAAAACTGGACAGCTACATGTAGGAGAATGAAACTGGACCATTGTCTAACCCCATATACAAAGGTAAACTCAAAATGGATCAAAGACCTGAATGTAAGTCACGAAACCATTAAACTCTTGGAAAAAAACATAGGCAAAAACCTCTTAGACATTAACATGAGTGATCTCTTCTTGAACATATCTCCCCGGGCAAGGAAAACAACAGCAAAAATGAGCAAGTGGGACTACATTAAGCTGAAAAGCTTTTGTACAGCGAAAGACACCATCAATAGAACAAAAAGGAACCCTACAGTATGGGAGAATATATTTGAAAATGACAGATCTGATAAAGGCTTGACGTCCAGAATATATAAAGAGCTCACACGCCTCAACAAACAAAAAACAAATAACCCAATTAAAAAATGGGCAGAGGAACTGAACAGACAGTTCTCCAAAAAAGAAATACAGATGGCCAAGAGACACATGAAAAGATGCTCCACATCGCTAATTATCAGAGAAATGCAAATTAAAACTACAATGAGGTATCACCTCACACCAGTAAGGATAGCTGCCATCCAAAAGACAAACAACAACAAATGTTGGCGAGGCTGTGGAGAAAGGGGAACCCTCCTACACTGCTGGTGGGAATGTAAATTAGTTCAACCATTGTGGAAAGCAGTATGGAGGTGCATCAAAATGCTCAAAACAGACCTACCATTTGACCCAGGAATTCCACTCCTAGGAATTTACCCTAAGAACGCAGCAATCAAGTTTGAGAAAGACAGATGCACTCCTATGTTTATCGCAGCACTATTTACAATAGCCAAGAATTGGAAGCAACCTAAATGTCCATCTGTAGATGAATGGATAAAGAAGATGTGGTACATATACACAATGGAATACTACTCAGCCATAAGAAGTGGAAAAATCCAACCATTTGCAGCAACATGGATGGAGCTGGAGAGTATTATGCTCAGTGAAATAAGCCAAGCGGAGAAAGAGAAATACCAAATGATTTCACTCATCTGAGGAGTATAGGAACAAAGGAAAAACTGAAGGAACAAAACAGCAGCAGAATTACAGAACCCAAAAATGGACTAACAGGTACCAAAGGGAAAGGAACTGGGGAGGATGGGTGGGCAGGGAGGGATAAGGGGGGGGAAGAAGAAGAGGGGTATTAAGATTAGCATGCATGGGGGGGAGGGAGAAAGGGGAGGGTGGGCTGCACAACACAGAGAGGACAAGTAGTGACTCTACCACATTTTGCTAAGCTGATGGACAGTAACCGTAATGTGATTGTTAGGGGGGACCTGATATAGGGGAGAGCATAGTAAACATAGTATTCTTCAGGTAAGTGTAGATTAAAAATTTTAAAAAAAAAAGAAAGAAAGAAAGAAAAGGGGGATTACTCCTTAACAGGATAAAACTATTGGTAAATCAAAGATCAACGCATGCTTTAAATATCCTTAATGTTGATCACTTAAATGGTCTCAGATGATCAGCCATGGAGGTACTCTTTTCTGATAATATTCCTTTCTCTTAATTAAAAAAAAAAAAAAAAAAGCAGTTACTGTGTGCTGACCTCCAATGAGTTCTGCACAGTGGTATAGAGGGCATGTCAAAGTGTGGGCAAAGGGTCTGTTTGTTTCTACGCAGAAGATCAAGGCCTAGCTTGGATACCCAGAAAATGAACTAAGATACGATATGAGGAGGAGCTTCCGGCATCAGCACTCTCTGGAGGACTCGTGCCGGGGGATGATCATCAAAAAGCCTCCACAGGGATCCAGACGATGCTGCGGTTGTGGCTGCATCCAGCCCACCGTCTCCTGGACTTGCCATAAGAAGGAGGAGGGAGATGTCTAGGCTGGCATGTGCATACAGTGAGACAACGAATTTGACTGGATCTGTACTGTTGGAACTCAACCAGGAGTTGGGAGGGGTGCAAGTTGTAGCACCCCAAAATCTCATGACTATAGACTATCTATGGTTAAAAGAACATATGGGATGTGAACAGATCCCAGAAATGGGCTGCTTTAATTTGTCTGATGGTTCAAGTACAGTTGGAAAATATCCATCATATCATAGATAAATTTTCACAAATGCCTAGGGTGCCTAAATGGTTTTCTTGGCTTCACTGGAGATGGCTGGTAATTATAGATTTGCTTTGTTTATGTCACCGTATTCCTATTATGTTAATATGTGTGTGCAAATTAGTTAGTAGTTTAAAACCTATACATACTTAAGGTACTATACAAGAAGATATGTCAAAGAAATAATCAATCCTCCCAAGTTTCCTTCATATGCTACATCTATAGCTTTTCTTCTTCCTTCCTAATTACAAACTTTAAATAGAATTCATGCCTCATATCGAATTTACCGAGTATCATAATTCCTCCAGGTGGTAAAGATACCTCGAGACAAGTGCTGGGCATAGAAGCCACAGGGCATAAATCTGCAAAGAAGTAAAAAGCTAACCTTTGCAAACAATATGGCTTCTCTCTCACTTACCAACTTTACATTTCCCTGTATGGCCCCGGAAGATGACTGGTTAGCCAGAGACGGGTAAGATTCCTCAAGGGAGGAACAACCTAAGACAGGCACAGTCGCAGGGGGGCCATCAGGTGAGAATTTGGGGATCAACAGAGATGAGGCTCAGAACCTCACCCCCCCTGCTTTGAGAGAAATCTTCTGCATCCGTGGATGTCTTGCTGCCCTTGTCTAGCCTGGATTAATACTTAGTCCATAGGCACACACCTGATCATCTGATCGTCTACATTTGCCTTCTTACAGCACTAAACTATGTTTTCTACCTTTATCTTGCATCTACCTACCACTTCAGCATTTTATTAAAAATAAAAATAATAATAATAATAGGAGAAATGTGGGATCAACATATAAATCAAGTACAAAAATCAAACGAATATTCATATTTGACCTGATTGTTTATAGGTCATAATGCATGATCAAAACCGAAAGTTTCTGTGATGAATGCCCTTGTACTGTTCACCATGTAAGAATTTATTCACTATGTAAGAATTCGTTCACCATGTAAGAACTTGTTCGTTATGCTTCAGAAGATTGGAGACTGACGAGAATTAGGCTTGAGATGGATTAATGATTGTACATTGAGCATTGACCCCCCTATACTGAATTTTATTGTTGTTAACAACCATTTGATCAATAAATATGAGAGATGCCCTCTCAAAAAAAAAAAAATTATTAACAATAAGTACATAAGATGTTAAAGGAATTTCATATGTAAGCAGGACTTTAAGAAATAGGATAGAGCCATGTTAACTGCAGTTGTTTCCCTTGTGTGGATAGGAATACAGGTCATTAACAGTGCAGGTGCTCATGTTCCTCCTGTTCGTGGCGTCTCTGCCATGTGCAGGGTACCTTGTGTGATCCCTTGTAAGTGACCTAATCACTAGCACTTTTCTGTGGGGAACATGTTATCCTGGTCAACTAAAACAGTCTTTGTGGCCATCTAGAAATCATTTCCAAATCTAAATATGTACTTTATCCTCTTTTTTTTTGAATCTTAACTATTGTTTCAGAAGTATCCTCTTCTCAAGTGTCTATCTGGAAATGCCTGTGCTCTCTAATCTCTAAGATTCAACTTTCTGTGGGCATGTTCAGCCTGTGAACGTATGCATGATTGCTTCCTGACAGCATTCTGTGATCAGAATGTAGAGTTCAGTGGCATTAGCTGGAAGTTTTATCACACTGTCTCCTGATTTTTTCATTTAGCTTCAAGACCAGCCAGCCTTGACAGTAGCCGAACATCCACTAGCAATAGCAGTAATAATGCTTCACTCCATGAGGTCAAAGGTGCGCTGTAGGTGAATTTATTAATATGCTCCATCCATTGCCAGATTTAAAAGTGGGAGACTGATGAAGTTTCTGGAGTAAAGTATGAAATCCAAATCATGTACTCATCACATTGTAATACAAATGTATTTCAATGTATACAAATGTAAAAACAGGAGCAGTTATTGTGGTTTCCATATTTCATCTTCACAGATAAAATTTTTTTTATTATAATCCTTACTTCAAAAATATATGTAGGTCCTCATTTTACTTGTTTTTGTCTTTGTCATGAAAATGGTTGTCCTGATGCATGAACATTGAACACATTACACAAGTCTTTTAGAAATACTTCATAGCTTAATTTACCCACAAATAAGGGGAATTTTTTTAACTTGAGAAGACATTTGTGTGTAACAAGAGCTAAATGGATGCATATAGCTCATTTAAAGAATTATTTCAAGATAATTTCCCTTAATTTTTTAACAAGCATTCCAACATAATATTTTTATATGTAAATGTCTGGAAGCCTTGATTAATATATTTTTCCTTAAAGGTGTACTGCCTATTCAGAGTATACAATTGTTTAATGGATTATAAAGGTTGGTTAAAGTAGTTGTTCTCTGCAGTCCAGAATTGTCAAATTATAGTGAATACATTTGTTCTTTTGCTTTTTGTATCATAAAATGATTTTGTCTCAGTTGTAATTTTATCATTAATGCTATATGACTGTGTTGTAATGCTCTGAAACATCTGATTTCAAGGAGGGAAAATGTTTTCATTTTTATAGTCATGTTCTTATATCCAGTACAGAAATGTAGTCTGAAAATATAAAGAAGTATTTTTCTGATTTGAAAATTTAAGGAAATCATATTTCTATAAAATGTTGCATAACATACACCAAATCTTTCATGGCCCACTTTACTCTCTGTGACTAGGAAACCATGAAAAGTTGGATTTTTCTATCTCAGTACTGTATATACATAGTTCACTATTGATCAAAATGAATCACGATTCTCAAGGAATGGCATAAACTATAGGGTGCTTTTTCCAGAACTCCTAATTTGCGTTCTCTACAGTTGTGCAACCTCAACTGATCTTTCAAGGTTATGTAGCCACTATACCAACAGTGGAAAGAAGAAAAAATCAGATAATTCAGATATTAAGTAAAAACTAAGTACTACATATTTGATTTTGTATTTTTACTGGAATTATCTAAGTAAATCATCATGTCTCCATTTGACTTTCCTTCTATAACTACCATTTAAATTTAAAAAATTTCTTTAAGGTTATTATTCATTTAGGGTGAACAAAGAAGCCTTCAAATAAAGACTTCATACTGAGGCAGAGAATTAGCATTTTTTGCATTTAAAAGTTTTGATCTTAACATTTCTGAAATAATTTAAAATTCATATAATCATGTTTTCAAAATTGTGAGGTGTTTTATAATTATTTGAACCTGAATTTTTTTAAAATGTGTTACTCATTTATTTATTCATTCATTCATTCATTAAACATACCAAGTGTTTGTTTTGTATGTTTAGGCTCTGGGTAAGGTGATGAAAGCAAATCTTTGCCCTTGTGAAGCTTATGTTTGTCAATTTGACAAAATAAGGAAGTGGGCTATGGTAGACTGAATGAAAGATTAACATGGCTTAAGCATTTCTAAACAAAGCTTGAAAGTCAGTCTGGCTATTCATAAAATCTAGTCAGTAAATTTTATTACTTACTTAGTTTTTATCTCATTTCTATTATTAAACTCTAAATGCATCATTTACTCCCAAAGCAGATACAGATACTACCCAAAGCAGGCCACAAAGCCACAGCACTGGAGAATTTAGCCTACTTCATGACCGTGAGGCTTGATCCAGCAGGGGTAGCAGTCCAATCCAGCATTTGAAAAGACAAGCCAGATCAAGTCCAGTGCTCCAGCACAAAATGCCTGAAACATTAGAGAGTCGAGCACACCACAAGTTCAACACTGGTTCCCCTGGAAGTGAAGTTGTTACTCTGCAACAGTTTTTAGAAGAAAGCAATAAGTTTACCTCAATACAGGTTAGTTTTATCTATGATTACTTTAATTTAGAAGGACACTACAGTTAAATTTCTGTGATCAAACTTTAGAGCTTTTCTTTTTAAAGGAGTGTTTAGAGATACTAATGATTTTATATCATATAGTCTAATGTATCAGGAAAGTAAAAACATGGCTGTATTCACTAATCTGCTTTGATTTTTTTTAACAGATAAAGTCCTCAAATCAAGAAAATCTTTTAGATGAAGTAATGAAAAGTTTGTCTGTCTCTTCTGACTTTTTGGGAAAAAACAAACCAGTTAGCTGTGGTCTGGCCAGGTCAGTAAGTGGAAGATCTCCAGGAGACTTCTATGATAGACAGACAACTAAGCCTGAACAATTTGTAAAACCTGGTCCTCAAAAGACTGAAGATACTTATTTCATTAGTTCTCCAGGAAAACCTACACTAGGCACACAAGGAAAGATAAAATTAGTAAAAGAAACTTCTCTGTCACGACAGTCAAAAGATAGTAATCCTTCTGCCACTTACCTCGCACAAGCAGTATGATCTCTACTGCCGAAGGGACTACTCGAAGGACACGCATCCATGATTTTATGACCAAGGACAGTAGACTGCCTATGACAGTTGATTTACCACCAGCTACTGCTGATAGCAGCATCACTGCAGCATCCAATGAGTACCATTTACATCAGGGGTCCTCTTGTGCACTTCACAGTCCAACATATGCTGTGGGTTCTTGTGCACAAAATGATTTAGCTACACATAAGCCAGAGTGTCTATATGCCCAGGCTGGAAACTCAAGAACAGAAAGGTCACATTTTTTAAACCAAACTTTTGCCACTATTAATATGACTAATTATGCATTTAGAATATCAGCTAAAGGTAGCACAGAGTCATTTTACTGTGGTTCATCCATCTTAGCCATTTTTATCCCTGAATACAGAATTGGTTAGCAACATAAGTGGATAACTTCCATAAATGAATAGTCTAAACTCACAATTATTGACTCTGGATAAAGAAGAACAAATGAAGCCCAAAGTCAGCAGAAGGAGGGACATAATAAAGATCAGAGAAGAAATAAATAATATTGAGAAGAATAAAACAGTAGAAAAAATTAATGAAACCCAGAGCTGGTTCTTTGAGAAAATAAAATAGATAAACCCCTAGCCAAGCTTATTAAGAAAAAAAGAGAATCTACACACATAAACAGAATCCGAAATGAGAAAGGAAAAATCACGATGGACCCCACAGAAATACAAAGAATTATTATAGAATACTATGAAAATCTATATGCTAACAAATTGGATAACCTAGAAGAAATGGACAACTTTCTAGAAAAATACAACCTTCCAAGACTGACCCAGGAAAAAACAGAAAATCTAAACAGACAAATTACCAGCAATGAAATTGAATCGGTAATCAAAAAACTACCCAAGAACAAAATTCCCAGACCAGATGGATTCACTGCTGAATTTTATCAGGGATTTAGAGAAGACATAATACCCGTTCTCCTTAAAGTTTTCCAAAAAATAGAAGAGGAGGGAATACTTCCAAACTCATTCTATGAAGCCAGCAAAGACACCACAAAAAAAGAAAACTACAGACCAATATCCCTACTGAAGATAGATACAAAAATACTCAACAAAATATTAGCAAATTGAATTCAAAAATACATTTCATTAAGAGAATCATATACCATGATCAAGTGTGACTCATCCCAGGGATGCAAGGATGGTACAACATTCAAAAATCCATCAACATCATCCACCACATCAACAAACAGGGAGAAAACCACATGATCATTTCCACAGATGCTGAAAAAGCATTTGACAAAATTAAACATTCATTCATAATAAAAACTCTCAACAAAATGGGTATGGAGTGTAAGTACCTCAACATAATAAAGGCCATATATGACAAACCCACAGCCAACATTATACTTAACAGCGAGAAGCTGAAAGCTTTTCCTCTAAGATTGGGAGCAAGACAAGGATGCCCACTCTCCCCACTTTTATTCAACATAGTTCTGGAGGTCCTAGCCATGACAATCAGACAACACAAAAGAAATAAAATGAATCCACATTGGCAATGAAGAAATCAAATTGTCCCTGCTTGCAGATGACATGATATTGTACATAAAAAATCCTCAAACATCCATTCCAAAACTACTACAACTAATATCTGAATTCAGCAAGGTTGCAGGATACAAAATTAATACACAGAAATCTGTTGCATTCCTATACACTAATGATGAACTAGCAGAAAGAGAAATCAGGAAAACAATTCCACTCACAATTGCATCAGAAAGAATAAATACCTAGAAATAAACCAAACCAAGGAAGTGAAAGACCTATACCCTGAAAACTACAAGACACTCCTAAGAGATATTAAAGAGGATACTAATAAATTGAAATTCATCCCATGCTCTTGGGTAGGAAGAACTAATATTGTTAAAATGGCCATCCTGCCTAAAGCAATCTACAGATTCAATGCAGTCCCTATCAAAATACCAACAGCATTCTTCAATGAACTGGAACAAATAATTCTAAAATTCACATGGTACCACAAAAGACTCCAAATAGCCAAAGCAATCCTGAGAAGGAAGAATAAAGCAGGGGAGATTTCACTTCCCAACTGCAAGCTCTACTACAAAGCCACAGTAATGAAGACAATTTGGTACTGGCACAAGAAAAGACCCATAGACCAGTGGAACAGAATAGAGAGTCCAGATATAAACCCAAGCATATATGGTCAATATACACTAAAGGAGCCATGGACATACAATGGGGAAATGACAGACTCTTCCACTCCTAGTGGAATTGGAATAGCTGGTGTTGGCAAAACTGGACAGCTACATGTAAGAGAATGAAACTGGATTACTGTCTAACTACACACACAAAAGTAAACTCAAAATGGAACAAAGACCAGAATGTAAGGTACGAAACCATAAAACCCCCAGAAGAAAATACTGGCAAAACTCTCTTGAATGTAAACATGAGCAACTACTTCATGAACATATCTCCATGGGCAAGGGAAACAAAAGCAAAAATGAACAAGTAGGACTATATCAAACTAAAAAACTTCTGTATAGTAAAGGGACACCATCAGTAGAACAAAAAGGCATCCTACAGTATGGGAGAATATATTCATAAATGACATCTGATAAGGGGTTGACATCCAAAATATACAAGGAGCTCACACACCTCCACAAACAAAAAGCAAATAACCCAATTAAAATATGGGCAGAGGATCTGAATGACACTTCTCCAAGAAGAAATTCAGATGGCCAACAGGCACATGAAAAGATGCTCCACATCCCTAATAATCAGAGAAATGCTAATTAAAACCACAATGAGATATCTCCTCACACCAGTTAGGACAGCCAACATCCAAAAGATAAACAACAACAAATGTTGGCGAGAATCTGGAGAAAGGGGAACCCTCCTACACTGCTGGTGGAAATGTAAATTAGTTCAACCTTTGTGGAAAGCAGTATGGAGTTTCCTCAACAAACAAAAATAGAAATACCACTTGACCCAGGAACTCCACTCCTAGGAATTTACCTTAAGAATGCAGGAGCCCAGTTTGAAAAAGACAGATGCACCCCTATGCACTATTTACAATAGCTAAGTAATGGAAGCAACCTAAGTGTCCATCAGTAGATGAATGGATAAAGAAGATGTGGTACATATACACAATGGAATATTATTCAACCATAAGAAGAAAACAAATCCTACTATTTGCAACAACATGTATGGAGCTAGAGGGTATTATGCTCAGTGAAATAAGCCAGACAGAGAAAGACAAGTATCAAATGATTTCACTCATCTGTGGAGTATAAGAACGAAGCAAAAACTGAAGGAACAAAACAGCAGCAGACTCACAGAACCCAAGAATGGACTAACAGTTACCAAAGGGAAAGGGACTGGAGAGGATGGATGGGAAGGGAGGGATAAGGGGAAAAGGGGGCATTATTATTAGCACACATAATGTAGGGGGGGCATGGGGAAGGCAGTATAGCACAAAGAAGACAAGTAGTGATTCTACAGCATCTTACTATGCTGATGGACAGTGACTGTAATGGAGTATGTGGTGGGGACTTGATAATGGGGGTAATCTAGTAACCACAGTGTTGTTCGTGTAAGTGTATATTAATGATACCAAAAAAACAAAAAGAAAAAAAAATGAGCAAAAGATCCAAACATAAACCTATAGAGATAGCAAATAAGCACATGAAAGAATACTCAGCATCATACGGCATTAGGGATTTACAAATTAAAACAATGAGATGCTGCTGCACACCTGTTAAAATGGCTGAAATCTAAAAGACTGGCAATACCAAATGCTGATGACAATGTGGAATAACAGGAACTCTCATTCATTGCTGGTGGAAATGCCAGATGGTACAGCAACTTTGGAATGAAGTTTAGGACCTTCTTACAAACCTAAACATAGGTTCCATCCAGCAATGGCACTCTTAGGTATTTACCCAAATGAGTTGAAAACTTATGTCCACACAAAAAGCTGCACTGGAATGTTTACAGCACAGATTTATTCATAATTGAAAAAACTGGAAGCAACTAAGATGTCCTTCAATAGGTGAATGGATAAACAAACTGTGATTCATCCAGACGATGGAATATTATTTGGTAAGATAAAGAAATGAGCTATCAAGCCACAAAAAACAGAGGAAACTTAAATGCATCTTACTAGGAGACAGAAGCCAACCTGAAAACTACATACCAGATGATTCCAACCATATGATATCCTGTAAAAGACCAAACCATACAGACAGTAAAAAGATGACTGGTTGCCAGGGGGCAGGGAAAAATGAATAGGTGGAACATAGAGGCCTTTTTTAGGGTCCTGAAACTATTTTGTATGATACTGTAAAGGTGAATGCATAACATTATGTATTTGTCAAAACCCATACCATGTACACCACCAAGAGTGAACCCTGACATTAACTATTGACCTTAGTTAATAATAATGTATCAGTACTGGTTCTTCAGTTGTAACAAGTGTACCATACTAATGAAAGATGTTAATGGAAGAAAGTGGGGGGAAGAGGTGGAAATATATGGGAACTCTTACATCCTACACAATTTTTCTGTAAACCTAAAATGTCTTTCAAATAAAATCTATTTTAAAAATCAATTTATTTCTAGCCATTGACATTGAACAAGTAGAAATTGACATTTTTTAAATAACACTATTGATAACAGCATCAAAAAAATGAAATAGGGATAAATTTGATGAAAGACTAAAATACTTATACACTAAAGACTTTTAGAATACATAATAATAAGGCATTTTAAAAGACCTAACACAGGAAGAGACATACAATGCTATGGATCAGAAGATACATGTTTTTAAGATGAGTTCTCCTCAAATTAGTTGATAGAGCAAAACCAATAAAAATCCCAGTAGGCTTCCTTACAGAAATGGACCCTAAAATTGTATGGCAATCAAAATGACCTAGAATGTTCTAAACAACTTGAAAAAAAAGAACAAATGAGGATTATATGACCTGATTTCAAGCCTTATAGAACTACAGTAAACAAGACCATGTGTTATTAGCATATAGATCAATGGAATGGAATAAGGGATCCAAAAGTAAATTCATACAAATAGGTCAATCAACTAATCAAACAGAGCAATTCAATGGAGAAAGTATATTCTTCTGAACAAATAATATTGAAATAATTTGATAGAAACATACAAAAAAATATGAACCTCAACCCTTACCTCACAGCATATGCAAAATTAACTTAAAATGAAGCATAGACTTAAATGTAAGAGCTTAAACTATAGTACTTCTAGAGTAAAATATAAGGGAAATTCTTATTGACTTAGATTTGGACTTCAACAAAATAAATAACATTCTTCAAAAGACCTGTTACAATAAGGAAGAAAAGCAATATTTACAAAAGACTTGCATTTAGAGCATATAAAGAACTCTTACAACTTAGTAAGTAGGCAACCCATTTAAATACGGGATTGAGATTTGAAGCCACTTTACTGAAGAAGATACATGGATAGCAAATAAACACATGAAAAGATGCTCAATACTATTAGTCATTAAGGAGATACACATTAAAACTATTAGAATAACTAAAAGTTTGAAAGACTGACAATAGCAAATGGTGAGGATGTAAAACAATGGGAACTCTCTCATACACTGCCGGTGAAAATGCAAGATGGTACAACCCTATGGAAAACAGCATTTTCTCAAAGCATTAAACGTACACTTCCTATCTGATCCAGCCATTCCACTCCTACATATTTACCCAAGAGAAATGAAAGCAGATGTCCACACAACTATGCATGGATGTTCATAGTAGCTTTGAGTGCAAGAGGCAAAAACTGGAAATAACCAATAGCCACAATAGGTGAATATAAACAAACTGTGGTATGTCCATGTGGCTAAATATTACTAAGCAATTAAAAATAACAAATATGTTGTATGCAATGACATGAAGTAGTCTCAAAATAATTATGCTCCAATGAAGTTGGACAACAAAAGAAATACATACTGTATAGGCCCATTTATTTAGTCCATTTACATACAACTTAAAATTCCACGATAATTACTACAATTTATTCTATATACTTAAGTATATTAATTCTACATTGTAATTGTGAATATATATATATTATATTATAGAAAATGTAAAATTCCAGAAAATAACAACTTATCTACAGTAGAGAAAGCTAGCTAATGTTTGCCTAAGAATGAAGAAAGGGGTAGGACGAGTAGCTGAGAGAGGGATACAAAGGTGCATGATAAAAGGCAATGGATAGCTTCACTATCTTCATCAGGGAAAATGGTTTCACAGGTATATTCCTATGTCAAAATTGATTAGATTATATTCTTTATATCCATGCAATTTATGATATGCCATTTATATCTCAATAACACTACAAGAAAATGCAATGTCTAATTAAATAATCCTATGTTTTCATCTATGAGACATACAAAAGTGAAATCGAATGATAAGATTCTGAGTCAAGGGTGGCAAATGAAACCCAGACATCTAACTCTTGAATTCACCCCAATCTTCTACCCTAAGGCCCCAAGGAAAGAGCAAAACGGAATCCAACCAAAATCACAGGGGTACTCAGGATGCAGAAAGGACTCATCCCATTTTCAGAGTTGGTTTAATTGACCGGATTTCCTTAACACTTTTTTGGCTGATCGCTTATTTTTCTCAAATCATTGGTGGCTACAACTGGATGTCTACAGTAAAAAGGAGAAGATGGCATGAGGCTCAGCATTCCTTCATGTCTGTCCTTCTTAGGGGGTCTGTCTTCCAGGGAAGTCCCCAAAGACCCTGCCCTGTGGGCTCTTCCACATGTGCTAAGAACCCACCTGCAGGGTACATCTTTTCTTTATTAGTAAAGTGGGTGTAACTTACAGCTACTGAAATTGCAAAGATCAGAGGGTGACTGACTGGTGAGAAAAGGGGGAGATGTGGAGGGGTGGGCAGAAGGAGCAAAGGGGGAGTGGTGGGCCTGGTATGTTTAGGGGTCTCACATGTCCCTCTCTCACCCACCTCCCTCTTCTCTTTGTTCTTTTCTCCCTCTAAAGTAAAGTTTCTGGGCTCTTCCTCCTCAGATCTCTGGGCTAGTTATGTGTGAGGCTCCTCAGTTCCCAAATCTGTAAAATGAGGACAATAATACAACTACCTGGTAGACTTTTTGCAAGGATTTAAAATAATCTATGTGAACTGGGTAGAAGTGTAAGCACATAGCAGGTACTCGATTAACTTTTTGCAAGGATTTAAAATAATCTATGTGAACTGGGTAGAAGTGTAAGCACATAGCAGGTACTCGATTAACGCTAGCTACTGAATTGCCACGGAATTTAACTTTTACAAGGAAAAGGATCCTTCTCGGTGCTCCACAAAGAAATGTTCTGGGTGCAATAACCAGCGTTCACCTCCTCGGGAACTGCGCGCTCACGAAAGTGAGTGATCGGAGGTGCTGGGGCTCCCACAACCAGTCTTCCAGACCCGCAAACTCGCAGCCTGCCTGACTACAGCCCCGGCCCCTTTGGGAGCGGAGCCATGACGTCATCCCCACCGAGCGCAGCTTACCTTGGAAGCGCCCAGGCCGGCCTTCCGGGCGGCCTCAATTGGCTGGCCAGCACCCGGCGGCCCCGCCCCTGTGACCACAGCAGGCCCAGGGCACCCGCCGTCAATCTGCCCAGGTCGGGGTGGTGATTTGCCGCGGGGCCCATACCCCAGCAAGCCCCGCCCGGCTCGCGTAGACTGCGCACTCGGGGTGGGAGCGGGGTGCAGCGCCACTTCTGGAGCTGTTGCGGTCGCTGTCTGCCCGACTGCCCGCTAGCCGGTCCCTCCTGCAGCCTGCCTGCTGGGCAGGGCCGGCCCGGCCCGGCCCGGCCCGGCCATGGAGTCCTACGACATCATCGCCAACCAGCCCGTGGTCGTCGACAACGTGAGGCTCGCCAGCCGGGGGGAGGGCGGGCGCCGGGAGGGACCCTCTCTCGCCAGGGCTCTTTCTCCGCTCCCTGCCTGCCAGCCACCCTGTAGCCCGAGCCTGGGGACCAGCCCCGTCGGCGGCCCCGCAGAGCTGCTGCCCAAGCCTTCCCCGATTCGGGTGCAGAGAATAGGAGAGGCAAGGGTCCCCTCCGTCTGGCGGCCCATGGTCAGCATCGGGAGAGCTGGAGTGACAGCTGGGCGGCGCAGCCGGTGCCCCTCGGTATCCGACTCCGGAGGCACCCCGGACCTTCTCGGTTGAGAGTGGCCAGCTGGGCGGATTTCGACCCCAGCCCCATGATCCGTCCTTGGGCTCCGGCTCTGGCTGCTTCTCCTAGTGGAGGAGAGATGGCATTTGCCGTTTTGGACACTGCTGGCCTCGTGTTATGGAGAGGGTTATTCTCGTGCCCTCTACAACAGCACTCCCCCAGGGTCTGCACCCCCAGGCATGGGCTCCAACGTGGAAAGGCTATACCGCGCTCTTTCCCTGGGCCTGGGGTTTATGCAAGTTAAGGCCAACCACAAATGCACCACCACCTGGTTGGCCACTTGGCTACTTTGACCCTCTTCTTAAGTGCTCCTGTGCTGAGCAGAAATTCCAGATCTGGCAGAGCAGTGGAGAGAGTTCAGGACCACTCTTCCCAGGACCCATAAGCAGTTTGGGATAAATGTCTGGAAGCCTCAGAGGAAAGTTGCCTGCCTTGCTTGTGGCCTTGTCTTTCAAGCATTGGGTTTCAGTATGCTTGCAGCTGCCCTCTGAGGATTTATGGCCTCAGAAATTTCTGGTCCATGGGAAGAAAATGAAGGGCAGGGATCTATAGATCCACCCCTAGCTGAATATCTGCCTCTGGTGTATAAGCCTTGGCGTTTTTGATGATGAGTCACTTCTCCTTCTGGGATCTGTCTCCCTTCCACATGCCCCCCATGCAGTCCCTAAATGGCTGTCCTCTTCAGAGATCTGTCCTTTTCGGAATTGGGTTTGAGATGCTGATTCTTTCATTGGTGAAGGGTTCCTTTAAGACCCTAGGTCAATGATTGTTTATAGTTCATAATGAGTGATCAAAACCGGAAGTTTTTGTGATGACTGCCCTTGTACTGTTCACCATGTAAGAACTTACTCACTATGTAAGAATTTGTTCACCATGTAAGAACTTGTTCATTATGCTTCAGAAGATTGGAGACTGACGAGAATTAGGCTGGGGGTGGATTAATGATTGTGCATTGAGCATTGACTCCCCTATACAGAATTTTATTGTTGTTAACAACCATTTGATCAATAAATATGAGAGATGCCCTCTAAAAAAAAAGACCCTAGGTCAAGCTTCCATACTGGAGCAGTAGTGAGACCGAGTTCTCCTCTGCCTCTGGTCTCCGCAGGGAAGCCACTTGAGGAGAGGTGCCAGTTTTACCCTGTGCACCCAGGGGTCTTTCCCGGCAGGTACCGGACATGGTCCGTGTTCCTGGAGGGGCAGAGTACCAGGGGCTATTGTAAAAACTATTCTTAGGGGTTACTTGTAGCTGGTTTTGGGGGTTAGCTCTTGCTGCTATGGATTCCTCCTGCCTGGAGCTGACCCTAGAGAGTGAGTGTAGAGCAACATGTACTCCCTGGTACCTCAGTCTCTGCACTACTGGCATTCTGGGCTGGATAATATTGGTTGCGAGGTGCTGGCCTGTGATTAGAAGGTGTTTAGCAGCATCTCCGGCCTTCACCCACTAGAAGCCAACAGTGCCGGTCCTCCCTCCCCTCCCCAGTCTCCTGACATTGTCAGATTTGGTGAAGGGGTGCACAATCACCCCGGTTTTGAACCCCTGGTGTACTTGTACATGATCTTGCCCTCTTGGCAGGACCTCAGGCCTCCTCTCCAGGCTCACCTCCCCGTGGTGAGGCAGCCAGCTCTCTCTGCTGTAGGGCACTCATCTGGAGCTGATGTCAGAAGCTAAACATTACTTTTCCTTGCAGGGTTCAGGGGTGATCAAGGCTGGCTTTGCAGGAGACCAGATTCCCAAATACTGTTTCGCAAACTAGTAAGTGTTGCTCAGGCAGCAGCTTAACCCTTTTACTGGTTTCCTGGGAGAACACTGGCCCTGTGTCACAGCCACGTCTTAGAGGCCAACTCTTGCCCCACCTATAAGGGAAACACCAGATTCGTGCTATCACTGTGAAGAGTTCTGGAGGGATGAAGCAAGTTCTCTGGGCTTCCCTTCCTTAGAGTCTGATTTTGGTCCCTTGACGCAGGGAGGAGGCGAAGCTGCCAGCATTCCCTTGGGGACAGGGTATGGTAGCAACAGCAAGAATAAAAGGGAGCCATCAGGAGAAAGACCTAAACTCAGAGGGAAAAGAATGGGGAGTTAATGCACAGCCACCTCTTTCTCCCAGGAGATGTTTTCTTCAGGGCTTGTTTATAGATACTTTGTTCCCATCAAGGGAAGTCCTTCCCTGAAGCTGGGAGCTCCTTGGGCCACTCTAGCCCATTGGGAAGTTTTCCCTCTGTAGTGCTTCTTCTCAAATCCTGGAGGCTTGGGAGTGATTGGCCTCAGCAGGGGTGGTGTGGATCCTAATGCCCCCAGAACAACTGGCTATACCAAGAACCCCAGGCCCAGTCTGGGGACACAGCCAGCATACCCTGTTGGGCTTTAGCTTTCCTTTCTGCCCCTCACTTGGGTGTAATTAAAGGTTCCTTTAGCTGTAATGAAAAGTTTTCCTGTTGATGTGCAGGGAACTTGGGTCAAATTTTGGAATGGAGCTTATCCAATTTTCCAAGCCTGAATCTGTATTCTGGAAGCCCTGGCAGTAGAAAAGGGCAGGATCAACTAAGTGAGACAGGGGTGCTCAAGGGAGCTGTGATCCAGCTACCCAGGGCCATTGTCCCTTGGTCTGCAGATGGTGGAGCATCTCTGCCCTCCTGAAATCAAGGGTGTTGGCTGAGTGAGTCATTGTGGCTGCAGAAGCTGACCCTCTGCCAGGGCTGGGTCAAGGAGGGCTGAGATTCTAGAGTATTTGGCCCTCTCTGGGAGGAAGTGCGGGGCATGGAAGGGACACCTTTTCTTTTGCGTGTTCCATCCCACCAAGGCCTGCTCTATAATAATAGGCCTGGCTTCTGACCTTGACCCATAGCCACATCCTGATGCTTTATAATACAGTTACCCTCTTGACCTTTGGAGCTGGACTTTGGTTTTCCTGGATGTGGACATGGCTGTGCCCCCTGCCCACCTTGTTGATTTTACTTGTCCTCACAGTGTCGGGCGCCCTAAGCACATGCGGGTAATGGCTGGAGCCCTGGAGGGGGACCTCTTCATCGGACCGAAAGCAGAGGTAACACCTGTGGAGTCTGCCTTTGCCTGGGTTTGGGGTTTCATAGTCCCAGGAGCATTAGCTGGTGGTCAGAGCTGTGCCTCCTGAGAGGCCCCTAGGAATCTGGCCCCAGGGCCCTCTGCCAGGTGCTCTCCTGGACTCTCCAGACTCCAGCTCTGAAGTACTGCACGGTGGGCCCTTTGCTCTGTGAGATGAAGTGATGGGTCCTGTGTGGGGAAACACAGACCACTTAATGCCCTGCTTTTTAGAAGCTACAGAGGAAAGAACTGATTAAAAAGTGACTTAAGAGTCTCGATCACCCAGAGTTGGTGAGAGATCCAAACAAGAGCCGTGGGGACAGCCTCGTGCTCCAGATGGGATGACTTGCCTAGGGACCAAATGAGGCCCTTGAGAAGAGAGGCAGGTGTGGATGGGGGTGGCAACAACAGGCAAGTGTAGTTTAGGCACCTGGGGAACACAACCTGGAGATGCAGATATGGGACTCTTGAGGGATGGGGTCAGTAGGAGCCATGGCTGTGGGTGAGAGAGGCCAAGTGGCAAGAAGGGGCACACTATGGGGGCAGGGGGAGCATCAAGGGACTTGTCTGTGGGAGAGACATGAGCACTGGCTGAAGAGCTGGGGAAAGTCGTGGGCAGCAGTGCCCAGGAGGGGACCACATAGGATAAGCCATGAGGAAGCCCCTGGTGCTGATGGGAACAGTGACCAGGGAATGGTGGGAATGGGACCCAGGCAGTGTGTGAGAGAGTCGGGGAGAACATCTTGGCATTGGGTACAGAGAAGCTTGAGAAGCATGGCCGGGGAGGAAGGGGAGGGACTGGGGGATGGAAGGAGCACATCGCCACCCTCCCTCGTCCCCGACTTCTGAAGCTGGCTGGGCTCTGACCACTTGAGAATCTCTTAGATGGATGAGCCTGTGCTGAGTTCCAGACCCACCACAGGGCACAAGGACACCCGGTAAGCAGTGGTGGCTCTGTTCAGGGCAGACGAGGGGCAGCTCCAGGAAGGCAGAAAGCCGTCGCTGGCTGAGGGGCCTGGTGCTACAGCTGGCTTCCCACCCCTCCCAGGAGCACCGGGGGCTGCTGGCCATCCGCTACCCCATGGAGCATGGTGTGGTGAGAGACTGGAATGACATGGAACGCATCTGGCAGTATATCTACTCCAAGGATCAGCTGCAGACCTTCTCTGAGGAGGTGCGGCAGCCAGCCCCTCCACCTTGCCCCAAATTCACCCGGCTGGCCCTCTCCTTGCTCCACTTCTTCCTGCCCAGGCTTCCACACTGCCTCTGCATTTTGTTAGGGCCTGCTGCCTCTTCATGTGTTACACACGGTCAGCAGTTGCCAGGCAGAATATTTCCGAGAACTGGGTCCTTGGAAGAGTGACCGCTGGCACTTAACAGGATGGTACCCTTGGGAAGCATAGTGGCCTGCACTGCATGTGCTCACAGCGGGTGCCCCAGCTCTCAGCAAAGTCCTTTCAGGGTCTAGCACATGTCTTTGCCCATGCCCAAGCTCTGCCATCTCTTGTAGCATCCTGTTCTGCTAACGGAAGCTCCACTCAACCCAAGTAAGAACCGGGAAAAGGCAGCCGAGGTGTTCTTTGAGACCTTCAATGTGCCAGCACTGTTTATCTCCATGCAGGCCGTGCTCAGCCTGTGAGTGCTCCCTAGGCCCTGGGGTCCCCTGGTCCCCATCCTCCCTGTGGCCATCCTCCTGCTCAAAGTGACCAGGTGTCTGACTTCCCTGTAGAAACAGCCCCCTTGTGATTGTTCCTTTAGGGTGTTTCTTGTGTCCCTTTTTCAGACCAGATAATGCAAATGTCCCAGGGTCCCCTTCAGGGGTGAGGAGGTCCCTGTGCCTCAGTGGCTGAGGTGAAGGGATGCTGACCTGGTGACAGGTACGCAACAGGACGCACGACAGGAGTGGTTTTAGACTCAGGAGACGGGGTCACTCATGCTGTCCCCGTCTACGAGGGCTTTGCCATGCCACACTCTATCGTGAGGGTGGACATTGCTGGCCGCGACGTCTCCCGCTATCTCCGGCTCCTGCTGCGCAAGGAAGGCATTGACTTTCACACCTCGGCTGAGTTTGAGGTTGTCCGGACCATCAAAGAGGTGACCAAGGGCAGGAGGGCACAGAATGGCGTGGGTGGGGAAATGAGCCATGGTGGGCCCATAGCATGAGATTGAGCCCTGGGTGCAGGTTTCCTGATTGCAGCCTGCTGAGAGTTGTGTCCCTGTCCACCCAGCGAGCCTGCTACCTGTCCATCAACCCACAGAAGGATGAAGCTTTAGAGACAGAGAAGGTGCAGTACACCCTGCCGGATGGCAGCACACTTGATGTAAGTTGTGCAAGCCTTGCACTGGGTAGTGGCCATCACACTGGGACATGGATGAAGAAGAGGCCTGTCTGCCTCGATCTTGTGTTCCAAAGGTGGGACCAGCGCGGTTCCGGGCCCCAGAACTGCTGTTCCAGCCGGACCTGATAGGGGATGAGAGTGAGGGGCTACATGAGGTGCTGGCCTTCGCCATTCACAAGTCCGACATGGACCTGCGCCGGACGCTGTTTGCCAACATAGTGCTTTCGGGTGGCTCCACACTTTTCAAAGGTGCCATAGTTGGGAAGGTGTTGGTGAGACCTTGGAAGCCAAGGGAAGCCAGGCCCTCAGACCTCACTCCTCTCCCTGGGGCCTGGGACATGGCCCATTTTCTATTGGCTTTTTGGTGCTCAGCAAGCCTTTTTTTTAAAAGACAGGTTTAAATTTAAATTTTACTTACATTATAAATACGTGATAAGTTTACACGAGGGCTAAAATGTATTAGATAAAGTCTCCCTTCTCCATTTTCCTGGTCCACCAGTTCCCTCCCCACAGGGTGTTAGCATCTGGGTTTGCTCTCAGCAACATCTCTGCAAATGCGCATTTCCCTCACTCCCTCTTTTACGCTAATTGTAGCATACTCTGCAAGTTGTGCACCATACGTCCATCACTTAGCCCCATATCTGAAGAGCTCTCCCTGTCAGCGTAAGTTCTCTTATGTGGCCATGTGGTGTGTCACTGATGGATGCGCTGTTCAACCCTCATCCTGATGATGGCCCTTGAAGCCATTGTAATCATTCTAATCCCAGAGATGCTGCCGTGGATACCCTCAGGCCCCTCATTTCATGTGATGAGAACATACCTAAAGGATAAATCCTAGGAGTCGAATAGCTGGGTCAGACGGTGGGTGGGTGTGTTTGGTGTTTGGTGAGCACTGCCAACGGATCCATCTTGAGAGGTTAGACCACTTATGCCACCAGTTACAGACCAGAGGCCCCCAGTACCCTCCCAGTGCTGTGTGATCTTTGCCCATCTGATGGGTAGAAATGGTAGACATACCTTCCTGACGTGTCATCTGTCTCTGACTTTGCTTCTGGTGTGTTTTGCCTTCTGGGGTGTTGGGTGGGGGAGAGCGTAGGGGTCTTGCAGAGCTGTGTGATTTGGGGTCATCTCATGCCACCTCTCTGAGGAAGCTGGGCACCTGCAGGCATGCTGCTGGATCTGATTTGTCCTGGGGTGGCTCAGCCCTCCCCTTACTCTTGGAAAGAACTACTGAAAGATGGATAGCAGCAGCTGGGGAGGCAGGGAGTTCCCAGAGGTTGGAGACGAGGGAGCCTAGTGGCAACCGGGCCAGATGTAGACCCTGGGCTCAGCCAGCCTTGTGTTCACAGGCTTTGGTGACCGATTACTAAGTGAAGTGAAGAAGCTTGCTCCAAAGGACGTCAAAATCAAGGTGAGCTTATGGGGAGCCCCCATGGGGCGTGGGGGTGCTGGGCAGCCTTGATCAGGGAGGAGGGGCTAGGTGCCCCTCCAGAGGCCCTCTCCCTTCCTGCTCTTCCCCACTCAGCCACACTGTTGCCCAAGCTGGTGCACTCACTGTCTGGCACCAGGCCTTGGGTGGAAAAGCCCCCAGGGCTGGGACAGGGCTGCTAGGCAGGGTGAGGCGTCACCTTGCGCTTGCTCCCTCCAGATCTCGGCCCCTCAGGAGCGGTTGTACTCCACATGGATCGGGTGAGACGGGGCTTACAGGGAGGGCTCTGGGAGGAGACCGCTTTACCCTGGACCCTCCTCCCAGGGTTGGCCCAGGCCAGGTGGAGGGGGGTGGATTTTCCTCCCAGGTAAGGGAAACAGAGCTCTGAGTGCCCAGGGAGGGTGGTCGGCCCAGCCCTTGGTCCACAGGAATACTGTCCCCTCCCTCCTCACAGTGGCTCCATCCTGGCCTCACTGGACACGTTTAAGAAGATGTGGGTATCCAAAAAGGAGTATGAAGAGGATGGCTCCCGTGCTATTCATCGTAAAACCTTCTAGTGTCCACGAGGAGGGCGTGTCACGTTGGGAGAGGGAGGAGGAGGAGCCAGGGCCCTCGGTCCTGTCTGGTCTGGGCTCACGCACTAGGCTAGGGTCTTGTCCCATGCACGCCTTGAATTCTGGGCAGGTGATGTAGCAGTGCCTCCCAGCAGCCTTTCCTTCTGCACATACATGTGTGTGTGCATGTGCACACATGCACACACCCACTTTCACACAGGGATGGGAGCCTTGACCTAGAATGTAGGAATTGAGGAACCCAGCTTCGGGTAGTTCTGGGAGTCTCCCTGGCAGGGCCGTTAGGCCTGTGGTTCTTTGCACTGAACCTCAGGGCTGCTGCTTGGAGCTCCAAGGGCAGACACCCAAATGCCCCCATTTTGTCCGACAGGATTCTTCCCAGGGCCAGAGTGCCTGTGTCACGAGCCATGGGGAATGGGGTGGAGGAGGGGAGTGGCTGGCAGCTCCCCACTGGTGCGTCACTGCTGCTAGTGCCACCGCCTCTTCCTGACCCTGTGGGCAGCCCAGAGGGCCGCACTATCCTCCCGTCTTCCAGAGTTGATGGCTTGTGTAGACCGAGTACTGGGCAGTCTTCCATCCCCAGTGAGGGGATCCAGCCTAGGGTCGGACCCTTCAGAACCAGGGCAGAGGGTGCATGGGGTTCAGGCAGCCACGGTTCGTTATGGTTTCCGCCTCAGAGCACTTCATTGACTTGCGCCCTCTTCTTTACCCAGTACCCTGGGTGCAAAAGGGTTAATGGTCTTCACTTATTGAGGGAAAGCCACTCAATCAGTCAGACCTAGAGGGGGTTGAGGGGGTGCAAACTTACTTCTCCCACTCTCCCACAAAACAGGTCTTCATTAACCCTGTGGCCAGGCCCCTCACCTCTTCCCATTTATGTACAATAATTTAACACAGTTGCCTGAAAAAAAACTTTCGTAAATGATTGTAGTAATGATGGACAAGGCCTGGTGTGTGGCTCTGACTTCTTGTGGTTCTTTGTGCTGTTGTTTGTTCATTCATCCCTGGGGACTTGGAGAGAAAGGACCAGTGAGAACAAAGCGTGGCACTGGCTCCAGCCAGAAGCCCGAGAGTTTCCATGGTCGGCAGGGCAACGTGGCTCGGGAGGCCTCAGGAGGCTGGACTCTCAACCTGTTGGTAGAATTCCCCAGCCTCATTACCCACTTGCAGTCTGCCAGGAGAAGCAGAGAAGGAGGCTGCCTTCCTCCGCCTTATTCCTGGACAGGACCTCGTGCTGGCAGGGCCAGGACTTGGTGTAGCTGCATCCTTTCCTGTTCTGTTTGGGCTGCTCTGCTTCCCAGCTCAGCTGTACCTCAGGCTGACAGACCAACAGGAATGCCGGCTCAGCGCTCAGAGCAGTCGGGAAGGAGTGCAGTGGAGGAGGTGGAGAAGGCTGTGCTGATGAGCAGGCTTCGAAGGAAGAGGCGGTGGGGGCAGAGGGAGCAGCAGGTTCAGAGAGTGTCTGCCCTGCCCTTCCTTCATCAAGTATTTGAACACCTAAAGCATACCCAGGAGGGTGCCATTTCTGGGGCAAATGGTAAACTACATGTCTTTGCCCTGAAAACATACAGGTCACTGGAGGAAGATAAATAGGCTGTTTTGATAGAAAGTGGGGACTGAGGAGGGGCATCCAACCCAGCGGGTGGGACAGGCTGACTTGTACCAGTGCAGGAGGGGCTCCCCAGGTAGGGGAGGGTGTTCTAGGTGGAGGAAGGAGCTCGAGAAGATCCCTGAGACCTGCCGGGCTGGAGAGAAGGGCGGGGACCCAGGCGATCCCAAGTCAGCAGGAGAGGCTCACACACTGTCCTGCCCTGCTTTGCCTGTCAGCCTCTACTCACACTGTTCTCTCTATGGGGCTTGTGGCTATATACAAGGTAAACCAAAAAACTAGTTTGGGGCCAGCATGTGCAAGGCCTTGAGAGGATTTTTAGGTGTGTCCCGGGTGATAGCCAGCCAGCCATGGGAAGATGGACATCATAGCTGTGTGTCGAAGGCAGTTGGAGTTGGTGGGGCTAAGAGAGGGCCCCAAACTGAGGAGATGAGGTAGGAGGAGAGAGATCATTTCACCAGGCCTGTCTCTGCAAGGCATTTTGTTAGGCTTTGTGGTCACAGAGCAGTTTAGCCTGTACGTGCCTTCAATGGGAAACAGAATTTACAGAGAACCCCTTGGGGTTCTGTTCATAGCACTGCTTTCTCCCGAGCACACAGGTTTGAAGCCTTATGACTTTGACTCCTCCCTTTCCCTTGCCTCCTCCACATTCTGTCAGTTACTAAGTTCTGTTGGTTTTTCTGTAGTACCTTTCCTACCCATCATTTCTTTTCCTTGGTGGCCACTGTCACCCTAGCTCATGACCATAGCTCCATTCCTCTCTCCATCCAGCCCATCTGCTCTTGGATCTAAATCCCAGACAACCTTGGTTCTGTCACTTCATGATCCAGAATGTCAAGCTGTTCTTCACTGCCTGATGGAATAAAACAATTGATGTGACACTGGTGAAGTCACCTTCACACACTACACATTGTTGCATTTCATTCAGGCCCTTTGGGATTTCCTGTTTTAGGCTTACACATTGTCATGCCCTGCTTTGCCTGCCAACCTCTACTCATACTGTTCTCTCTATGGGGAATGACTTCACATTCTGTTGGTCAAAATCCCATCCTTTAAAGCCAACACCTCCCTACTCCATCTTCTAGCAAGGATGGTATGATTACAGAGCTCTGACCCTGCCGGGTTTCTCACTGTTGGAAAAAAGCCACAGATAAGGTGGTAAGGCCAGATGAACTTTGTGTTGGGTTGGAGGTATGAACTCATTGTCCTTAATATACATGCAAATAGATACTGAAGTAAATAAATCATCTCTCTGTGAGTACAGGGTTAGAATATATATGCCTATCCACTTGGAGGGCCTACATCTAGTCAGTGACACCCAATAGCAATGAGCACATAAAGTGTTCAGATCTTAGTTTCTAAATACCATGCTTCAATAAAAGGAACCAGAGCTCCCTGGAGAAATTCCAAATCTGGAGGCAAGAGGAAGTAGAAGATGAGTCTGGAATTTCTTGCAGTCCGTAAAGTAAGGAAGTATTCAAAAATGGGAGGGGACTTACCTAAAGGAACTAAATAATAAGGGACACAGCAAACAGTGGTCAAATCTGTAATGGATTATAAGCCATAGAATCAAATATTCATGAGTCTAATCTGATATAAATAATTGAATACATGTATACATAGGAGGAGGAACAGTCCTTCCTTACAGTAGGAGTCCAATTAATGTAGAAGGAATAATAGAAAAGAAACACTTTTAGCCAAACACCACAGTACTAAAAGTTGCAGGCAAAAACGGATGCAAAAATAAGGCATTTGCATTGTCTCAAAATATCTCTCCACAAGATAAATACTAATTACAGAAGGAAAAATAGTAACTTTACACTGGAGAAACCTAGTGGATACCACCTTAACAAAATGGTTAACGTCTACATCTCCAGTAATAAAGTCACTATCTCTTGACATACACTAAGGGCCCAACATCTCCTGTGGTGCTCCCACGTGACCTGTCTAGCCAGGAGCCATCAGGCAAACCCAAACTGAGGGCACTCTACAGATGAATGGATGGTTCTCTTATTCAAAAGTGTCATTATGAAGGCAAAGACTAAGGAACTGTCACATATGGGAGGAGACTGAGGTACCACAGCAAAATGCTGTATGAGAACCTGGATCAGAAAAGGACCTCGCTGGGGAAGCTAGCAAAATTAATAGCACTGCATCAATGTGATGGCCTGGTTTCAATCACCATACTGTGGTAATGTCAATATTAACATTAAGAGAAACTGGGTTTGCAAACTTCCTGTAAGTCTAAAATTACTTCAAAATAAAAGGCAAAAAGCTCAAGCTTAAGCTCAATGGTTTGGATTCACAGTCCTGCCACAACTAACTAGCTGTGGGATCCTGAGCATTCTACATCTCCCCATCTCTAATATGGGGGTAATAATAATAGCACCAACATCATCAGTTCATGAATAGCCTGGAAGATGAGCTTGGAACATTTTGTTCCAGAAAATAAGTGCTCAAAGAATGATAGGGATGTAGGCCACAGGGCCCAGCTTGAAAAAACTCCCAGGGCCAAGTATGGAACAAATTAAACATCAGTAACTAAGTAATGTCAGTTATGAGTTATAATCTGAATACAACATAAATACTATGCAATACAAAATACAACATATACAATATAATAAGCATGAGTCTATACTGACATAAATTAATAAATTGAGAGTTTGTGGGGAACAGGGTATTGACATCAACTGTTGTCCCATAAGATACATAATAATTAAGGAGCAACTTCACAGTGGAAAAGCCTGGTGGACATTAGCTTAATCAAGTGACCACAGTGAACCCTATCAGCAACAAGACAAATCAACATCGTGCCTACCAAAAAGGATGCATGACCTCTGTGGTACTCGTGTCAAGATGCATAACCTGAATCCAATGGTTGGGAAACATCAGAGAAATCCAAGTTGGTAGTGTAATCTTCAAAAGTGTCAAGGTCACAAGAACCCAGGAAAGACTGAGGAATGGTTCAGAGCAGAGGAGACTAAAGGGACATGACAGCTAAAGGCAACACGTGATTCTGAACCAAATCCTTTTGCTACAAAGGATACTGTAGGGATTAGCAAAACAATAGGGTTTGAGGATTAAATGGTACAAATGTATAAGTTTTATTTTTTTATTTTGATGGTCATATTGTAGGTATATAAGAGAATGTCTTTGTAAGAAATCCACACTCAAGTGTGATGGGGCATCAGAGCAGTAATTTACACTCAAATGGTTCCAGAAAAAAATAGTTCTAATTACTAAGCTGCTAAATGGCCAGAGATTCAGATGGAGCCCACTTCTACCCAAAAAGCAGTCTTGATACACCTTGTAGGGGATGTTACATTTCCTCTTCCCCTAGGGGTCCCAGTTACCAAGAGGCAGGAAAAGAGCTGCTCATAGTTGTTAGCCCAGGGCAGAGGTTCTTAGCCCTGGCCACAGGATGGAATCGCCTGGAAATTCAAAGCTCTGCACCCCAGAAACTGCTTTAATGGTCTGAGTGTGATTTGTGAAAGATCTCCAGGTGATTCTACTGTGCAGCTAAAGTTGAGATCCACTAAATCAGGAGGCAGGAATTGTTTATTGATCTATTTCTTCCATAATAAAATGATCACACAGGGGTTTAAGGCAACACAATTATCTTACAGTTCTATAGAATCTGACATGGGTTTCACTGGGCTGAAATCAAGGTGTCAACAGGGCTGCATTTCATTCTGGAGACTAGGGGAACATCATTTCCTTTCCTTGGCCAATTTCTAGAGGCTCCCTTATTCTGTCTTTAAACCAGAAACCCTGCATCTCTCTAACCATTCTTCCAGTCACATTTCCCTCTAACTCTCTGCTTCTCTGCCCTTTTGATTATTGGGCTCACCTAGATAATCCAGGATAATCTGTTTTAAAGTTAGCCAATTAACTAATTTAATTCCATCTGCAAACCTGGTAGCCTTTTACTACATGAGTTGACATATCCAAAGTCTTTGGGACCATGGACACGTTCAGAGGGCATTACTCTGCCTACAGCCGTCCCGAAATGTACTGGACATTTTTCTTTAGGGGCCAATTGGCCAAAATTTTAAAGAAAAAGCAGGAGGAAGGGCTTGGAGATGTGGGAGAGGGCAGACCAGATGATTGATGTAGAGATTCAAAAGCTCACCTTAAGCAGTTGATTCAAAAAGAGACTATGAAAAAGGAAAGGGAATGTGGGAGACAGGCCAGGCAGGAGCACTTCGTGGCAGTGCCAGGCCATCTTCATGATAAACTTATTGGAAGCTTTTGTGCAGAATGGCATTTCAAGTGGGAGTGGTAGGGATAGATTTAATAGATGGCTATTATCTCGCCAATGGGTTTCAGCCCCAGGCAAGTTCTCTATGGATTCAATGTGACCAAAGAAATTGACAGCAAAACGTTCTTTGGGGTGAAAGCGTTTATTGCCTGGCTTGTTCTCCCTGCAGTAGGTCAAGCACTAGTGTCTCCGCCTCCACCCAGAGCACTGGGCCAGGCTCTCTATCTAGTGCAATAATAGCTTATTGCCTAAAGGTGTGGAAGCGGCAGCCGAGCAACAGGCCAGTTACATCATTAGGTGGTTTAAGTTCAGTGAGGATCTGGCCATAGGAACCCCAACTTCCCCACACTCTACCCCTCCAGGATTCTCGCCTTACAATATACACACTTTCAATCTTCCGCAATGGTCCCTGTGTGAGAAAGCTGGAGCACTGTAACCAGACTCCACAACAGCAACAGAGAAGAACAACAACGTAGAGATACTAACAAAAATTAAGCTACAACAAGATTTTGATACAGGTAACAAAAATTATAATAATCCTCAAGCCAGAGGAAGCCCAATCCACAAAGACCTTAGGGGCAATAAGACACAGATTTTAATGACACCAATAAAGGCAAATCTTGTCCATCAGGTAGGATGCATGCAAGAGAGTGGTCCTGTGATAGGACTGTAGCAGGAAGAGCGGCCCTTCCAGGTCTAGTATAGCATACTTTTACTCCTTTCCCTGTGAGGGTTACTGAAGAGTCTATACGTAGTGCTACTGGAGATGCATGCACTGGCCATAATGATAAAACAAAACTCCCCAGTAAGATGCTCCTACCTTCTGCCATTCAGGATATACTATTGTGACCTTTGGCAGCCACTCTGCTGTTATTCCAGGAATACACAGGAGGCCAGCTTCCAGGCCTTGTCCCCTTGGTGCCAGGAGAGCCAGCCATCATTGGTCCATGTGTCGAAAGGTCCAAGGCCACATCCACTCAGTGGAGTCTCCTGGGGTTCAGTGCAGTTGGTGCTGGCAGCAAGATGTCATTCTGGTGGCCAAACCGCAGCTTCAGTGATTCTTCCTTGGTTTGTACTTGCAGTTGTATAGTGGAGGCAGCCATATGTGTTAACATGTCTGTGAGGCTCAGGGCTCCCTTTCGGGATCTCTCATTCAAACACCATAGCACAGTCCATAAGTGGACTGACCATCCCTACAGACTATTGGTATCTGACTCTAGTCCGGATTTTAACAAGCCATTGTGCCTCCCTATCATGCCTGCTGCAGTAGGATTGTATGGCACATGAAACTTCCATTTGATTCCCAGCTGTCGCACCCATTCTTGCAGTGTATGTCCAGTAAAATGGGGGCCCTAATCACGCTCAATTACCTGTGGTCAGCCATAGGCGGCAAAGAGACACTCCAGGCCCCTTTTGGTCATCTGCTGGTCTGCACAACGGGTAGGAAAAGCAACCAGAAGTCCAGTAGCTGTGTCCACACAAATCGTGGTATACCGATATCCTTCTGACACAGGTAGAGGCCCAATATAGTCTATCTGCCACCTGACGAGGGGTATAGGCCCCTTAGCTATTGTCCCATGTTGCTGTGGAACTTGGTGTAAGTCCCTTTTGGAGAACACGACACACTCCTGTTGGGCTCTACTAACTTCTTCAAAGGTCAAAGGCAAGCCCCACCGATGGGCTACAGCCCACATTGTCTTTTACCCTGCATGCAACAAACGCTGATATAACCATTGGGCTACATCAGAGGCAGGCTTTTCTTCTAACCAACGTATCTGGGCCAATTTATCTGCTTCATCATTTCCTGGGGATGCCAGGGGCAAATGACCTGTCACATGGTAAACTGCAATTATTTTAGTCTAACTACAGGCCCATAAGTCTTACCACAATTCTTGCCCCCAGAGGGGTCAGTGACCAACCAGCCAGTTGGCATGGTACCAAGTTGGTAGCCACAGGGTCAAGCCCCAATAGACAGCCCAGCTGTCAATGCAGACAGCTATGGGGGAAGGCTCCTGGCTGATCACAAGCCACACGGCCCACAACTCTGCCCATTGGCTGCTCTTCCCCTCACCAACTTCCATCCATATTGTCTCAGTCTTAGGATGGAAAGCTATGGCCCTCCATTTTGGGGGCAGCCCATGGCTGGAGCCATCTGTGTACCATGCATCTTCAAGTATAGGGGCTCTTCCCTCCCGATAGGGACTCTCTGCTACTAGTGGTACTAAAGCAAGTTCTTCCTGCTTTTCACTATCACTGGCTCCAATAAGCATTGGAGTTCTTCACTCAAGGGGCTACTAGAGAGGGCATTACACTGCTATAGGTAAGCACCCCACTTGGCCAGTGTGGGCATTTGTGCCACACCACTCCTTGGCTTTTGGGTCCAGTCTCATACCCACCCCAAGATGGGATAAGTGGTTATTACCTTTATTGGGGTCATTCCAGTGATGGGTTCTATAGCCAGCAAGGTGTGATACATGGCAGCCAGTTGTTTTTCTATCAAAGTGTATTGTACCTCTGCCCCTTTCCAGAGTTGTGACCAGAATCCAATAGGTTGGCGAGTTCGTTCAAGCCACTGCCAGAGACCCCAGCCATAACCATCTTCAGTCACATGAACATCCAGCTCACAGGGCCTTGATGGGTCTATTACACTCAAGGCCTGCATGGCCTTGACTGCCCTTTTTGCTGTAGTAAAGGCAGATGCACATATCTCATCCCAGTCCCACCTGATGCCCTTTTGTACCAACCAGTATAAGGGCTTCAGAATTTGTGCCAAGTGTAAGATAAACACTCTCCAGTAGCCTTGAAGACCCCAAAACTCCTGTAGCAATACTACAGTTGTAGGGGTAGGAAAGGCCTGGACTTTATAACTGCTTCCGGTATAACTTTGGTTTTACCCGACCAGACTACCCCCAAGAATTTGACAGACAAACCAGGTCCTTGAACTTTGTACTGTTCATAGCCCATCCTTTCTCCTGTAGATGTTGCAGCAGTCTAGGTGCTGCACCTTCTAGATCTGAAAGAGAATCGGACGTGAGCATGACATCATCAATATAATGGTACAGCCACACCATTGGCGGTTTCTCCCATGTAGCCAAGCCCTTGGCTACAAGTCCATGATAGATGGTGGGGCTGTTGAAGTATCCCCATGATAGATGGATGGGCTAGTGAAAGTCCACTGCCATCCTTCCCAAGTGAAGGCAAACTGTTCCTGACTTTCCTGCTCAATGTCAGTGTAAAAGAAGGCATTAGCAAGATCTACCACATAGTGGTATGTTCCTAGTTCATGGCTGAGGGTATCCATCAGGCCTGCAATAGAGGGGACAGCAGCATGCATAGGGGGTATGACTTTATTCAGTTCTCTGTAATCCACAGTCATATACCAGGAGCCATTTGGCTTTTTTACAGGCCACACTGGGGAATTGAAAGGACTATGGTGGGCTTTATAATACCCACCTTTTCAGCTCCTGGAGAGTTTCTCCAATCTCTTTATGCCCTCCAGGCAGTTTGTATTGTTTGGTATTAGTCACCCAGTGAGGCACAGGCAAAGCTATGGGTGTCTAGCATGTCCCCTCAGAACTGCCTTCACCACACATACTCTCAGTCTGAACGCTCCTGCAGTGGTCTGCAACCATAGACCCTTCAGAATATCAATCCCCAAAATACACTCAAGGATAGGAGATATATACACAGTATACTCTTTTGGGGGTAGACACCCTATTCCCATGGGGATTTGGGCTTGTTTCACTCTGATAGCCTTACCCGTGTGTCCATCTATGATAGTGGGATCCCAGGGAACTGCTCAGCATTACCATGAATCAGTGAACATTCAGCCCGTGTGTCCACCAGAGCCAGGACATGTTGTATGTTCACTGGGGACCAATGGATAGCTATTTCAACATGTGGCCTCTGGTACCCTCCTGGTCCCTCAGGGCAGATACCTCGACCTTCCCCTCAGTCAAACTGTGTTCTCCTATCACCTTCCTATGTGTGCTCAAGTAAGGTTGGCTCACTCTCCAGCAGGAAGTCTTGCAGACACACAAGCTGGACTCGTGTCTCTGTCTCGGACCTCTGCCTCTTTGTTCTTAATGGCTGGAACTGCTACTCTGGTTTCAGTTGTTTCTATAGCTCTAGTAAGATCCTATTTGACTTCCCATCTAATTTCCTTCCATCTGCTCCTGCCTATATTAAATCAACCCACATCTGGGTCCTCATAACCTTCTGGATCCTCGTAACCTTCATGGGGCCCTTTAAAGTCTTCTTGTGAGTAGCAGACCTTATTTCTTTGGGTTCTCATTGCTTCAGCCTCTCCTAAGTCTGCTACTATATGTGTCACCTCGCTTATGGGATGCCCTAAATGAAGGGAAAGAATGGCCACTAGAGACCCCAAGAGGGATGTGGGAGCCGTTTGAAGCGCAATATTTCTCATCTCAGTAGTGAAAATCTCTTCATCTGGGCCATAATTCTCTGGACTATAAAGACATTTCTTATGCTTAGCTCTCATAACACCTGTTGGAGCTCAGATACATCTGCCATCTAGCAGGAGAGGACAGTAGATCACCCAGATTGGGCCACACAGCATGAAGTGCAGTCATTAGCCAATAGAGGATGGAGTGACTCCCTGGGGTCTGATGTACATTTTGTAATCACTGATGTGCAATGTCAGGGAAGCCAGCTTTCCCATCTCTGATCCCAACAGAACAATTCCATCCACCCCTAAGTCCCACAGGCGCAGGAGCCAAGCTGATATTGACTCCAAGGGTTTCTGTCTAAACTGGGAACCCAAATCCACCAGCTCAGCCTGAGTATGGGGGTGGACCATAGAGTGCTCCATGACCTGGGGAGGGGGCTGCTCCTCTCCTTGGGGAACTTTCAGCTGCTTGGTCTTTATTTTCTTTACAACCACTGGGTGTGCTTTCAATACAGGTGTCAGTGCCTCCAGCACCACCCCTTTATCCTTCCCAAGCTCCTCCATTTCCGGGGCTGATGGCACCTCTCTCCCCTCCCATGAGTGCCTCCTCTGCTACAACCTTTACCTTTTCTACTGTGCCTTGCAGCAATGCTAGCTCAGTCTTCCACAGCTCTCTTACCTTCACCTCAATGCTTCGCAGCTGGCATTCTTGTGCCACCTCTGTCTGTGCTTCCCTCAGGAGTTTGTCTTTTTCCTTGATGGCCTTTTTCTCCTTCAAAGTACCTGGCAGTGCTGCCATCTCATTCTGTAAGGAATCTTTTACCTCTTCAGTGGCACCTTGCTGCCAGTGTTCTCATGCTGCGTCCTCTCATATCAATGCCATTTCCTTCTTCAGGGAATCCACAGAAGTTTGCAGCTCACATTCTTGTGCTGCTATTTCTTGGATCTTTTTCAGGAGCATGTCCTTCTCTTCTGTAGACTCTTTAATACTGTGAGAAGCAGCCAACCCACAGTCCCTGCTGCCTCACAGGTACTCTCTCAAAAAACCTACTTACTATACCAAGGGCTACCCCTACTGCCTCAGTTATCACCTACACTTGTCTCCAGTTCTGGCATAGGGCCCAGTCCTCTAGGAGGCAAGCCACCTCAGACCACATACCCATTGAGGGACGATCCACTATCTCCCCATTCACAGGGGCAGCCCACTGAAGCACCCCTCCCTTAAGGGCAGCCTGCCTTTTTCCTTGGTCAACAATGAATCCTGCCAACTATGCCAATTGTCTTGCCAGTGGGTTTCATCCCCAGGCAGATTCACTATGGATTCAATGCGACCAAAGAAATTGACAGCAAAACATTCTTTGGGGTGAAAGGGTTTATTACCCAGCATGTTCTCCCAGAGATAGGTCGAACACTAGCATCTCTGCCTCTGCCCAGAGCACAGGGCCAGCTCTCTATATAGTGCAATAATAGCTTATTACCTAAAGATGTGGAAGCGGTAGCCTACCAACAGGCCACTTACATCATCAGGTGGTATAAGTTCAGTGAGGATCCTGGCCATAGGAACCCCAACTTCCCCACAGGTATGTAGGAGTTCTCTTTCCTGAAGGGAAAGGCCTTGAATGGCAGCTAAATGCTCAGGCATTTCCTGGAAATGAGATCATAACTAACAGCAAGTAATGGAAGCAGTAGTGTTGACAATGGATACCAATAAGAGGAGGTAAGTCAAAATGGAGAAAAGGGCTTTGCTTCCCATCTCCCATAAGTTCAACTGAAAGATCTAGTCTGGGCCAATTTTGTGGAGATGGCAACTAGAGCCACCTCTGTGGCTAATCCCAACACCAAATGGAAAGCCATTATTTCCAGTTTTTCAGCTAATAGCTTTTGAGAACTGTAAGGTGTCACAAATATAAAGTGGCAGAATTGGATTTTTCTCTCAACTCCGTTTTTTATTATGGTAAAGTTAAAACATACACAGAAGTTGAAAGAACAGTAGCCCTTCCTGTACCTAGATACAATGCATCAGTCATACCCCAAACTACTTTTCTTCCCATGCTTTAAAGCTAATCCCAGGCATATTTCACCCCCAAGTACCTCACTTCATATCTCTAAAGCATAAACAATTCCATTAACACATCTAAAATTAATCACTAAATATGTATCAAGTTCTATTTTTTCTCTTTACATTTGGCTTTTCAAATCAAGATCCAAACAAGGTTCACACATCACTCTTGGCTGGCATATCCCTCACACCTGTTTCACTTTAAGTGCCCTCCCTCCCCCCTACTATTTTGGCGTTTTTTGTTGTTGCCATTTATCTGAACTAGCCATTGGTTTCTGGAATTGTACCATGCTCTGGATTTTGCTGATAGTATCCCCAAGAACTACACTTTGAACCTGAGTCCCTTATGCCTTCAAAGCCCCCAAAACTCTCCTCACGAGGTCATCCTATCTTTGTAACAATACTGTGAGGACTTACCACCTGCCAACCTCTTTATTATGTGTTATTATTACTCATAATACAAGGTATTTATATTTTTTCACAAATGTAAGCTACTTTCAGAGAGGCGTCTGCAGTGACAAAGCTACATGAGGGAGCCAATGTTACAAATCCAGTCAGCCCGACTCCACAGCCTGTGCTTTCCCCGTACCAGTGGGTCCCAATCATTGTATTATGGGATTGTCAACCTCAGTGTACACTAGTTAAGTGGATGGCAAGCTAATATTAACAGATAGCTATTCCCAATATAAGAATCATCCATGACTCCACAAAAAATACAGGAGAAAAATAAGACCAACCAACTGTGGGAGAAGGAGTCAACACAACAACTACTCTTTATTGGAAAGAAGAAACTTTATAGTACATTTTGAGTTAAGTTAGTGCAAAGGCTCAGTGGGCTAACTGGTGGGGCACCAGCTTGTAATGAGTTCCACAGCTGGGGCATCGCTGGGTCTCGCCTTTGTGCAGCCAGAACCAGATGACAGCACTGTTGTCCTCTTCACCTGAAAGGCAAAAGGTGGTTGAGGGCCATCCAACCTAGGGAAGGCTTTCAATATTAATCTCATCCTCATACACCTCTGAGATAGGCAGTTATAACCGGCACCTTAAGAGATCAGTTCGAGCTCGCCTCCCCACTCTTGAGATGAAGCAACTGATGGCCCTGAGTTTAGTATTAGGTCGAGCTCGCCTCCCCACTCTTGAGATGAAGCAACTGATGGCCCTGAGTTTAGTATTAGGTTCTAACAGGTCCCCTGCCCATGGAGAATCCCAAAGCAAGGTCCATTCTGGTACATAGTTCTAGTGCGTAAAACAGTATCTGGCAAGGAGGAAGCAAAATAATTATTTTCTGGCTGAACACTTTATGCTGCAGGAAGCAGTACTACTAATGTTCTATGCCTCTTTACAGTAAGGGCAGTCCATTCAAGTTGAGGCCTGAGAGGGCCAGGAACCTTAGAATAACTCATTTACACACACACATCCTCTTTACACACAAAAAATCTGAAGTAGCTTATAGGATATTAGGATATATTAAACAAATGGATAAGAAAATAGTGATGGGGTACTTACAGATGCAGCCCACTATTCGCTTGTTGGAAATGGAGGGAACTAAATTAGGGTCTTCCTTGGTGCCTGAAGCCGCCTTTGGGGCTAGAATATTGTATGGGTCCTGAAAAAACAAGAGTTGAGTCATTCTGCCTCATTTCCCCTACCCTCCAGAGGCTAGCAGCACTGTTGCCACAAGCCAGACTTCCTGGATCAAATGATCCCAGAAAGGAGATCGGTCTGATCCTATCCAGGGAACACACAAAAGGGAGTTTCTCCTCACCAATCCCTTCCGTGCAGCCATCATGACCTCCCTCTCCAGCCCAGTCGCTTGTTCCTCATCAGTAGGAACACCACCTAAAGGGAGATACGTGAATTATGTCGTCTGAAATTATCAAGATGGGAAACGCACATATACACATTCTTGCACACAGCTCACAAGCTCCTAAAGGTCACCCATACACATTGCCCCTAAGAAGCAAAGTCATAATCCCCAAAATTGGCAGCAGAAGGGAAATCTTTTCTTCCTTTAGCCATTAAGGCCACTTTTCTAAAAGCAGGTCAGAGTTCTAGTGGGGTTCATCCAACTGAGGTCGGTGCAGATTTAAAGGGCGGCTTAGCCTCTCCACATCCCGGCTGCAGCCCCTGTACCCCAAGGTCACTCGGCAGCTCCGTTTAGGATGATTTGGCAGCAGGGTCAGTTCGGTGGGAGGCAGCAGTTCGGGGTCGGGAATAACAGGGAGACGCCCGCAGAGCCTGAGCACTCGGGACAGTGGAGCGGTCACTGTGGCGCGGAAGAAGGAGCTGGACGGCCCCGCCCCGCTTTGCTGCCCTAGCACCACCGCGGGAGGACAACGGCGGGGTCCCTGGCGCGCTCGGTGGACTGAGTACCTCCAGATGCCATGGAGCGCACCGCGAAGACTCCATTGGGACCGCGGGCCCGCAAAGCCTGCCCGGCTAGCGATCCAACTCCGCGAAGTAACCTTGAAGCCATCACACCGGCAGAAAACAACAGCACTTCCGGGAACAGGCTCGGAGGCAGGCGGGACTTCCGGGGGAATGGCTCTTGTCTCTTCTTGTCAGCCTTCCGCTTCCTCCAGACCCGCGGACCCGCCCCACTCACGTGACTCCGCCGGCCGGGAAAGACTGCGCATGCCCAGCTCTGCCTCACTTTGTCCGCGCAGCCGAGGAGCCGGGACCGTCACAGCATCCGCTGAATGCTTTTGCGGCTTTGCTCTTCACTCTGACGTTTGGGGCGACTCGCTTTGCGTCCGTTGGGCTAAGTGTCCTTGTCTGTAGAATGGAGTAACCACGCTGGCTTTCCTGTGCGTCTTCCCTGATTGTTGTGCTCAGTAGACGTGGAGGCTGCCGATGGATGGAAGTCGTTAAGCCCGCATCTTTCGAAAGACCTGCTGGAGCCCAGATTATTTAAATTTAGGAGTGGGCTCCTAAACGCAACGCGTTATTTGTTACGCTGGTTCCCCTGGCAGTTTGTGAGCCATCGCGAACTTGCGCAGGACCAGTCTACTCCGAGCACCAGTTTCCTGTGACAGTGGTGTTGAGGTGGTGGTCATAACAGGTGATGAGGTCCAGGCTTGAGGTGGGAGGGGACGGGGGAGATCTGGGACCAAGGCCCTTGGTGATGTGGGATGAGGGGGTGGCTCCACGGGGAGGTTATTAACCAGGGAAGAAGGTAAAGGAGAATGTTGTGTACTGATATAAATTTCAGATACATGTCTTGAAATCCTGTCTCCTTGGGGAACAGTTTGGCTTGGGGAACAGTCCCACTCCTGCTCCATCATCGCCTTTGCCAAAACTGTAAAGTTGTTTGCGGTTTGATCTTGTAATAACGTGTTTTGAAGTTGAATGTTAGGACTTTCTTATGGAACTCTTGCACTGAACTGGAAAGGACCATTATGCACACTGACACCATAGTAAGGGCCGTGGTGTCCATAAGGTAATAGGCGTTTAAACTTTAAAAACCAAGAGGTGTGACCAACTCGAGAGTGTCAAGTCTGGGCAAGGCAATTCTGCTGATCTAAATAGCTCTCCAGTCTTGAGACACTCCCTTTGGTCAGCTGTTGTGTTAAACCATTCAGCAGTATCAGGAAGAGATGGGACATCTGTTCCGTCTTGGTGAGGCTGCTCCTCATAGGCAGTGGTGCAAGCTGTCCCTCAAGTGGTACACCTTTGGAACAACCCACCCTGCCTGCCATCACTGGTGCTGTGGTTATTATCCACGTGCCCCAGGAGTGAGCAACCTAAGCATGTAGCTGATACCCAGCTTTTAGTTGGAAGGACTGACTATACTGACAATCATTTTGTAGAAAGGTGTACCTCAACTGAATTTGGACTTTCTTTTATCTCCCTTTTCCTGGAACCATAGTGTAATTAACCTACCATTGGTTTAGAGTATGTTATTTATTAAGAGATACTATCCTGTATGCTATTGGCTTGTGAAATATTCTTATAAATTATTACTCCCACAGTGAACTTGTGTTGAGTAAATTACTGGCAAAAGACAATCTCATTCTCTGAGCATAATTTACCCAAAATAAAACAGGAGAATCAGGAAGGAGAGTTGATAATGGGAAATGGGGTCACAACATTCTAAGGCCTGGGTTCTCTGTTTAAAACTGAAAACATCTTCTATAGCTCCCCATTGTCCACAAGTTGAGGTGTGCACACTTCTTAAGAAGGGTGGGCATTTGAAAGGCTTTGTAAACACTGCCCTCTGTTAGCTTGTAGGACTGTTCACACTCTCAGTATAGCCCTATCACACTCTAGCTGCATACAGTATCTCTACCAGGTAGAAAATCCTTTTAGAGGAGGAATTATACTCTACTCATATTTAAATCCTCAGTACCCTGCAGAAGGCCAGCATATAATAGGATCAAATACTTTTTAGTCAGTTTACTTTTTAGAACTACAAAACAGCATCAGTTTTGTAGGGCCTCTCCTGGCCCAACGAGGTCAATTTGAAGTAAATTGGACAGTGGTGAAGTCCTAAGTGTTCCCCTTGCAGTCCTGCCCTGTCCTATGCAGGTTATATTTTCAAAAGGAACTGGTGAAGCATTCTTTGCAGGTGCCCCCTCCACCAAGAAAAAAGTCTGTCCTTAAACCCTACAATGTTACCCAAGTATCTTAAAGTCAATTTGTACCTATGGTTATATGTTTAGTGCTAGAAAGGAAAACAAAACATTGGAAGATAGGTGTTCTGGGATGGAACCCCACCCATCCCAGTTAGCTCAGCCAATTACTTTTTCTTTTGACCACCATTTCCTCATCAGTAAAACTATGATTAGACTAGATGAGTGTTTCCCAAAGTGTATTCCATGGAATCCTAGTCTCAGGAGATGCTCTCACTAAAAAGGACTTGGTCAAGACAAGGAAGTCCCACAATTGATGACCACCTTCTTGGAGATGACATGCTAGCATATTAAAAGCTCCGATTAGGCCTGCAGCAGAGAATACTGTTTCATTTACCCATAGTTTAAGCCGGAGTTTTCTCATCTTAATTAACCACTTTCCCCCAAGAAATACCCAACTCTCTCAGCAGGGCAATGAGAAATTCAGTTGTGATGAGTTATAATTCCCTGCATCCTGACCATAAGGTGGTTTATTCCAGGCTGTAAAATGGAAATAGGGTACAGGCTTGTTTCTCACCATCACAGTAGGCTTGCCTAATCACAGGACATTTTTTGCAGGTCCTTGTTCAGCACACAAAAACCTTGGGATTATTCAGACAGTAGGGGTGAGCTCCAATGTCAGGTCCAGGCTCCAAGGCACCCCCACTCATCCCCTGCTCCCTCCACCAGCTCCCACCACCCTCCAGTCACACCCATGCCTTCCAAGATCTCCTAGAAAACAGTTTGGCTTGGGGAACAATCTCCCACTCCTGCTCCCTCATTGTCTTTACCAAAACAACAAACTACTGAATAGTATTTTTACTTTTATAGGATAATTTTTAGTTGTCAAAATAAATGCACATTGTAGTAAGTCAAACAACATAGTTATGAGGGCAAATTAATTGTTAGTTTTATGTTAGTCCTTTCTTTTCCTTCCTCTCTGCCAGGTTTTCTCAACCTCAGCACTATTAACATTTGGACTGGATAATTCTTTACAGGGCATGGGGTGGGGATGCTGTGTGCACACTGTAGGATGTTCAGTAGTTGTGTGGTTAGCACTCCCCAGTGTGACAACCAAAAATGTCTTCAGCTGAAACCATCAAACTCTTAGAAAAAAAACGTTCTCAGTAAGCTCTTTGGTGTCAGTCTTAGCAATATATTCTTTTATATGTCTCCTCAGGCAAAGGCAACAAAAGCAAAATAAATAGGATGGACTACATCAAACTAAAATGCTTCTGTACAGCAAAGGAAACCATCAACAAAACAAAAAGGCAACTGTCTTGCCTGAGGGTTTCAGCCCTGGGCAGATTCACTATGGATTTGGTGATACTGAGAAAGAACAACTGAATGTTCTTGGGGTAAAAGGGTTTATACCCAGCTTTATTCTCACAGTGGGAGGTCATGCACTAGAATCATGTCCGCATCCAGAAACCTGCGGATCTGTAATCTACCTCCATGCCTGCCTCAACCCTGAGCGCTGGGCAGAGCTCCTTATATAACGACTCAGTCAGTAATAGTTTATTGCCAACAAATGTGGAAGCATTAGCCTAGCAGTAGGCCAATTACATCATCAAGTAGTTTAGGGTCAGGTGAGGATCCTGGCCACAGGAACTTCCATTGTCCCCACAGCAACCTACTGAATGGGAGGAGATACTGTAAATGATACATCTGATAAGGGGTTGATATCCAAAATATATGAAGAACTCATTGTGGGGAAGGTGGGGTTCCTATAGGCCAGGATCCTCACTGAACTTAAACCACCTGATGATGTAACTGGCCTATTGCTAGGCTACTGCTTCCACACCTTTAGGCAATAAGCTATTATTGTGCTATATAGAGAACTTGGCCCAGTGCTCTGGGAGGAGGTAGAGACACTGGTGCTCGACCTACCCAGGAGAACAAGCCAGGTAATAAACACTTTCACCCCAAAGAACATTTGCTGTCAATTTCTTTGGTCACATTGAATCCATAGCAAAGTTGCCTGGGGCTGAAATCCATTGGCAAGACAGCCTCTCTGCCCTCACAGCCATCCTCTGAGTCTCTGTCCCCAGTGCTGCCAGCACTCCAGCCTTGGCTTTCCTGCAGCCTTGCCGCCTTGTTGCCCAGACCACTGGGCGGAGCTCTTTAATATAGAGTCAATAGCAATGTATTGCCCACACATGTGTAGTGAGCCAGCCAACCAGAACCAGGTGAGAATCCTGGGCACAGGAACTTTCATTTTATCCACAGTTGGGATATTTCTTAAAAATATACAGATATATAAATGAATATAAAATACAAAAACATGTAACTACTATACAAATTATTGGTAAGTTGCTTCTTTCACTTAAAAAATATTTTGTGGACATCACAAATCAATATATACAGATCTCATTTTATGTAATAGCTGTGTAATATTCCCTATTATGAATGTATGGTAATTTACCCAACAACTTCCCCCTGGATGAATATTCACATGGTTTCTAGCTTTTTGCCTCTCAAACACTGCTGCAATACACATCTGTGCACATTAGCTTTATATTCTGGAGCCTTTTTTTCTGAGGAATAGCGTCAAAGGGTGTATGCATTAAAACATTATAATAAATTCTGCCAGATTGTTTTCCCAAAAGTTTGGAGCAATTCATGCTCCCACTAGCAGGGCATGTGAGTGCCAGTCCCCACCTCCTTTCGCAAAGTTTGCTCACAGATGGATAAAAAAATGAGAAGCTCTTTGTGTTTGCATTTTCTATTCCCTAACCTCTAAGGCAGCTGAGCATCTTTCCAAATGTTAATTGATCATTTGCATTTCCTGGGCTGTGAACTGCCAGGTGCAGCCACTCAGGCAAACTCCTTAACCTCTTGTTGCCTCCGTTTCATCTCCTTTAAGATGGACACAGCACCAACCTGGGGTCTGTTGTGAGGACTAACTGAGTTAATGCCTATTAAGCATTCGGAACTGTGCCTACCACACTGTAAGTGCTCACAGGTTTAAAAATTATCTCTTCAGTTTATTCAGTGGATGGCTTATGTTCACCTAAAGGAACTCTAGGATACACAGGAAACTAATACAGGTGGTTACCCCTGTGGATGCCGTAGGGTAGGGGAAAGTTGAGAGAGGAAACTGGGCTCATGGGGACGAGGGTGGAGCAAGACTTCACTGCCAACCTCTTACACTATTTTGGTTTTTGATTATGTGAATGTATTTCTTATTCAGGAATGAAACAGACATTTTTTTAATTGGCTATTCATATTCTTATTTGGGGAGGTTGATTATTTGGGGAAGTTGGGGTTCCTATGGCCAGGATCCTCACTGAACTTAAACCACCTGGTGATGTAACTGGCCTGTTGCTAGGCTACTGCTTCCACCCCTTTAGGCAATAAGCTATTATTGCGCTATATAGAGAGCTTGGTCCAGGGCGGGGGCAGAGACGCTAGTGCTCAACCTACTGCCTGGGGAACAAGCCGGGTAATAAACCCTTTCACCCCAAAAAACGTTTTGCTGTCAATTTCTTTGGTCACATTGAATCCATACGAACCTGCTGGGGGCTGAAACCCATTGGCAAAGCAATTATCTTATTGCCTTACAGAGACTCTTTGAATGTAGGGAGATTATAGTGAGTTCTTTCCGAGGGCTATGCCTGGGCGCTAGTCTGCTTTGAATCTATCACAGGAAGGTGGAAGAGCTGGAGTGCTCTTGGTTTTTGCAGAGTCCTCACAAGCTTGAAGTAATGGGGTCAAAAAAAGGACTTAATCTGTATTTGTCACCCGAAGGAGCTATGTCTGGACCACAGAGACCCTGATTTACCAAGGCATGTGTAGGGTCAATTTTAATCATTAGAAAGGTGGGTGAAGACGGCTGCTATGTGCAGGCCTGGCCAAATCCTGCATCAGCCAGGGACAGGCCGAGCCCCAGGGGTTCCCTAGGCAGGTCTGACAAAGATGTGACAAAGTGGCTGAACCTCTGGCAGACTGCCAGGAGCTAGGACCCTTCTGGCTGAAAAGCCAGGTCAGAACAAATGTTTTTTGTGCAGTTGCCAGAAATCCAAAATGGGTCACCAGGAACTGCTGTCAGCATGGGCCTGGTTGTGGCTGGAGCTTACAGCGGTCGGCAGGTTGGGGGGGGGGGCGGGCTGTGTGTGTGTGTGTGTTTATGGAATGAAAGCAGTCTGCTAAGCCATCCGGGCAGCACAAGGCATCTCACACAGGAGGCAATGTCACCCTTCCTGTCCCTGGACCCTCTCACCCAGTGACCCACTCTTCCCAATCCTGTGGAGGAATTTCAGCACCACCTGAGAATCCTCATATTCCTCTCTTCCCCATATCCACCTCCTCCTTCCCCCTCTTCCTTCCTGTTCTACCCCCTCCCTGGCCTGCCACGGGATTTGCTCTTCCTAAGTCAGGGCCCCACAGAACCCCATGCAAGGGGCTAGTCAAGGACTGTTTGCAGAAGGGCAGCAGGGCTGACGGATCCTCAAGGGATGATGAGGACCAGAGACAGCCACAGAGGATGCACTGACTGGTGTTGGTACCTGGTCAGATCTGCAGCAGCTGGAGTCTTACCACTACTGGCTCTGCAGAGAGGCTGATGGAGGTGTGCCGGATGGTGATGCAGACAGATGCCCAAGTCTCTCCCCTCCCTCCCACCTCCTTCCTGCCTGTGAACCTAACTGGCAACCAGTGGGTGAGAGAGTCCCTTGACTTATTCCTCTACTGGAGATTGGTCCCCAGCTGCCATTTCATTCAGGCCCCACCAGAGCCTCCTTCCCCCTTCTTCCCAGCTAAGCTGCCTATCCCCATCTCCACATTATGGTCTTTAGGGACTGCAAAGTCAAGTGTTCCAAACACATCCTCTTTCCCCTCCAAGTTTCTTCCACCTCTTCCTCCCCATCCATCCCAGCCTACAAACCTCCAATGACTGCCCCTCTCCCAGAGAATGGAGATCAAATTACCCTAGGAAGTCCTCAAATCCTGCCCCCTGCTGCTCTTGCCATTGACATTCCAACCACAACACATTCTTTGCTGTTTTCCCCCAAACCCCTGGCTTTTTCCCCAGGGCTCTTCAGAACCAGTCGCCTGGGGTGGGAAGTTAATAGTTTCCTGCCTTGTTTCCTCATAGCACTTTGCACAAATCTAAGGAGCTAGTTTTGGATCCAATGTTCTCTCCTTTACTAGCTCTGTGACCTTGGCCAAGTGGCTTAACCTCTCTGAAGCTTTGTAAAATGGTGATAGAAATGCCCACATTAGTCAAGAAATAACCCTACACATTTATGTTCAAGTGATTTTCAAGAAGGGAGACAAGACAATTCACTGGTGGAAAAACAGTCTTTTCAACAAAAGACATTGGGACAGCTGCACATCCTCATAAAAAAGAATATGGACCTTTCCACATCATATACGAAATTAGCTCACAGTTGATCGAAGACCTGTCTCAAACAACAGTCCAGCTCAGAGTGAGCAGAAGATTCAGTGAAAGAAGCTTCCAAAAGGTTCTCCTCCCAAAATGACATCAGAAAGCATGAGCTCAGATTACTTTCTACTTTACTTTCTGTTGAAGAAGAAAAAAGGGAAAAGGGACAGACCAAGGAGAGTCCATGATGTCTGCTCTTTATTCATTCCTCATCCTTGAATCTCAGTTCGATCCTGAGGGTAGTGTTTGAGTCATTAAAAAGGATTAAATTACAATGTATATAGTGTATGTAGCACCTAGTGAGATGATTGATAAATGATAATTATACAATGTAGAAGCTATAAATGAATAAAAAATTGAAAGTGTCACTCCAGGCTGGTCTTCAGAAAAGTAAGCAGCCACTTACATGGGATGACTCGGGAAAGAGCAAAGCTACCTCACCAAAACCCCTCTCCCAAGTCAGTCCCATCACTAGGGTCACTATTCAAAGGACTATTGGGAACACAGCTATTTAACAGGGCCTGAGAGATCAAGCTACTAGGAGTGGGCACATGGGTCACGTGGTCCCACTGGGCAGGGCCTGTAAGAACAGAGATCCTAGGAAGAGGATGTGGAGGGGACAATCCTGGGAAGAGAGGAAGTGGACAATGGAGAGATTGGGCAAGTCCTCACTGGGCATGACCAGGTCCTGAACCGTCCTCCATCGGATTCTCTGAGCTGCCTAAAAGCATGTGCACACAAACACACTCACTCACACGTAGACACCTGCAGCCAGCACAGACCAGTTCTCAAAGCAAAAGGTGGCAGATGATAATCGTCGATTGTGGTTATGAGTGGAGTGCTCTTGTTAACAAATTCCTATGTGAAATAGGAAATTTAATGAAGGAGAACCTTACTGCAAAAAAGTTTACAAACCAGGGATGTGTAGCCCTTGACTGCGAACCAAAGTACGCTCCACAGAAACATAGAGAAGGTTGAGTTTATAGTAAAGGTTTCTGCCCAGGTTCCCCTACAAGTCCACATGTAAATGAGGGAGGCAAGCTTTAAGTCTGGATTGGTTGATGCAAGTCGCAGCTGATTGGTTGATTTCCTAGCCAAGGTCTGTTTTGGTCTCAGTAGCAGGACCACATCAGGAAGTGGACTACTTCAGGGACTGGTTCCGCCTAGGAGAATAGAAGTCCGCTGTGGTGATTCCGGGAACACGGGATAGTGTCCAGCCTTCTGTCAATACATGGCGTCTGACTCCATCTGGTTTGGGGCCTTGGTTAGCCTGACGGGATCCATCTTGTTTTCTGGCGCAGATGGATCTGGGGGAGGCAGAAGTTACATAGTTTTGCTTCATTTTCACACTCCCAACACACATCACATGTAGTGTCTCAACTTGGGAAAGATCCCAAGTGGTCACATGGCGGAGAGGCCATGGCCTGTCAGGATACAAATCTTGATGCCACTGGCTCCTGTCCCTGTGCCCTTGGGGTGAGCGCAGGTACAAACCAATGGCCAGTGGGGATGGAGGTGGGAATGGGGTAGGTAGTTGCTGGGAGAGGCGGGGGGCCCGGCCCTGGGAAGCACCCCGCCCTGCGTGCTGCAGAGTGTGGCGTGCATGTGCGTGGCACGCACGGAGGCTGCATGCGCATCTGTGGGCTGGGCTGGCTGGTGTGGTCAGCGCGGAGCAACAGGCTGAGGTGCAACGTGAGGCAGGCAGGGCCTGGTGGCCATGGAGGTAAGGCCAGCCCTTCTTGCTGCCCACTCTACCTCCGTGGCCCTGCAAGACTGAGCCCCGTTTCGTAAGTTGCTAGCTAGGTCCCATCTCTGAGGCCTCTGCCTCTCTCCGGTCCTCTCTCCTTGGCCCTCCTGACTCCAGCCTTGCGTGGTAAAGACCGCTTCTGCAGACCTCACCCTGCAATCCAGGTGGTAGGATGGTCCGCTCCTTTTTACAGGTGAGGAAACAGGCTGAGGAACCTCAGGGGTCCATGGTGGTCACCCAGGAAACGGCCCACTGGGACTCTAGTCTGTCCCAATGCCCGCATATGGGTCAGTCAGATCAAGCACAGCTGCCCACGGCCTCTTTTGTGCCTTCGTGGATATCCATTCAACACGTGTATTTGTGTTTTACTATGAAGCTGGCAACATGCTGGGCTCAGAGCTAGGCAGGACAGGCCCTCCTCTCCTAGGTGGCACAGTCACCAAGGCATGGTTTACTTGTCTTGGGTAGAACTTTCTTCCAACTAATTTGAGAATTCATTTTATGTTCTGGTCGATTTGGTGGTGGTGGGTTTTGTTTTTTTTTTTCCTCAAATGTTACCCAGAGCACAAAGGGTAGCTGCTGTTTTTCTTTCAGAAAAGCTGTTTGTTCCCAGCCCCTGCCCAGTTTGATGGATGTGCAGTTTAAGATCCTGGAGACTGTTTGACTTTTCTTTGTGGATAAAACTCATCTCCTTTCATCTTTCAAGTTGGGAGCTGAGTCCTTTGCTGACCAGAGACGCTGATCTCACTAACATTCCTAAACTATTAAACATTTGTTTTAACATGACAGGCATAAAGCATGGTGTTAGGAATAAGCCATCTTGAAAAAGCAGTATTCATGAAAACAAAACAGTTGTGATATTCTGAGTTAATATGGCATTTTTTTGTGTCAAGGCTCAATGCGTTTTGGAATCTATAATTATTAGGGCTCATGACTACATTATCAGCCAGATTATTTCATTTTTCTTATAGACAGGGAAAGAACTATAAAAGAACAAAAAAGTGAGGTGACGTTGAAATCACACTACGAGACACTGATGAAGAGAGAGGTTGGGGAGGGAGACAGACGTTATAGGCTTTGGACTAGGGTTTTCAGGATTTGGGGAGGCACTTATCCTGTGGTGGGACACCTTAGGCACATGGTGCTGCAGTCCCTGGGCTGGGTTGGAGAAGATGGTTTCAGTCCTGCCTGGAAAGAGTATGAGTGAGATTGAGGAGGAATGGGTCCTGCCTGGTTGGGTGATGGGGGCTTGAGAGAGAGGGCAGAAAGAGAAATAAAGTTTACATGTTGTGTCTTCGCATTTGATTTAGGGTGGTCTTGATACGGTCGCTTTTGTTCTCTCCTGTGTTTCTTGTAGGAACCTACCACACAGCGCTCAAAGCATGTCAGATTAATTAGAATTAAATTTTTAATTGACTCTAGGATTCATCTTTGTTTACATTTTAACCACTGCATCCCACAATGGATGGTTGAGCTGCATCCCACAATAGCTGGTGTCTTCCTTTGTGTCATTGTTCATTTGGCATTTTTTTGCCTTTCTTGGTGGCACAGAAAGTCGTGGTACACTAAAAAATTAGTGGCCTCTTAGCTCTGACGAAAATAGTAATATGATGTGCAGAAACTTGGCAAATACCACATTAGCCCAGTGATTAAAGTTAGCAACAGCAGTAATGGGACAAATCAACATCTTGTGTCTTCTAATATGATACAGAGAAGGGCACAGCATCACATCTCTGTATTTCCTGGCCAGACCGTATAACCGGAATCTAATCATGAGGAAACATCACAAACAGTGGCAAGATCATATATTTATACACACATATGCACACACATACATTAGAGATAATGATAAAGCATACTTAGTGAAATGTTAACAATTGAGAAATTTGGATTAAGGGCATACGGGCAATCTTTGTATTATTTTTGCGAATTTTGGGAAGTCTGAAATTGTTTCAAAATGAAAAATAGAAAAGACTGCTTTTCATAGTTCTTTTCCAATAAGAATATAGATGTGGAAACAGATAAAATATACTATATGTGTTAGGCAGAGAGAGCTTGACAAATCTAAATGGTTTTTATAGTATAGTAACATTAAAATTTTGTGCATCCTGGTAGATGGCCAACAGAAATGAGTGTTTGTGTCCTTCCAAAGGCATGTACAAGAATATTTATAGCAACTTTATTCAAACACTCTGAGCTAAGAGACAGCCCAAATGTCCATCAAAAGGAGAGTGGATAAATGAGTTGTGATTATTCATATGATGCAATACTATAGAACAAGGAAAATGAAGAGCAACTGTAACATGCAACAAAGTGGATGAATCTCAGGAGCCTAATGTGCAAAATATAATCAGACATAGAGAAGTACAAAATGTATGATTTCATGTATGAAGTTCAAAAACAGGCAAAATAATTGATGGTGATAGAGGCAGAGTATTGTTAGCTTTGGGGATTATTGACTGAAGGAGGTATGAGAGCACTACCTAATGTGAGGAATGTATATGCAGAAATCCATCTGGCTGAACACTAAAGGTTTGTGCATCTTACCAATAAAAATTAAAACATATTGTGTGGGTTACAGATCCAAATGTGAATTGCAAAATAAGAATTCTAAGTGTTGACTTAGGACAATACATTCATGGCTTTGGGACAGGGTAAGATGTCTTAAATAGGACATAGAACACACTAATAGAAGAAAATGTTGGTAAATTAGGCTACATTAAACTTACAAACTTTTCTTTAGAAAAACACCGTTAAGAGAGATTCAAGATGGTGGCGTGAGAGGTGAGACAGATAATTCCTCCCAAAACCACATATAGTGTAAAAATATAATTAATACAACTAGCCCTAAAACAGCAACAGAAAAGAAGGCTGCACCAGACTGCACGCAGACCTCAGGAACAGAGCAGACCTCACGAAACAGGGTAATGTACAAAAGCCTTTATCAGGTGGGACCCAAGCCCATCCCTAACCCCAGCTCACCAGCAGGAGGAAGAGAAACAGAGTGGGGAGGGGGTGGAAGCCTAGAACTGCTGAACACCCAGCCCTGGAGGTCTGCTTTGGAACACAAACCTACATTGTATGGTGCTCTGGAGGTTGGTAGGGTTGGGGAGCTGGGACAGGTGGAGTGTTGAGAGACTGAAATTCCAGCCATTTGTGGAGGACAGGATCCATGTCCCACCACTCTGGGACAAAGGAAAAGCAGGCCATCTGAGAGGCTTCCCTAGCAGCGAGGGCTGCTGAAGGGGCAGGGTTTTCATGGAGATTGTATGCAGGAGAAGGGATAGGTGGAAAAGGTTGTCTGGGGGCACTTTGCCCAGCAGGTTGGGAACTTTGAGGAGCCTCAGGTGCTCCATCACCCTGGCTGCCTACTCGGTTCCATGATCCCCCACTATGACACGCAGCCTACTGCGCTTTCCTCCTGGCCTGCCAGCACCAGCTCACAAACCGGCAGTCACTGCGCTGGCGTCAGGCCAGCCAGAAGGAGGCCCCGCCTACAACAGCTACAAATGCAAAGCACAGAGGCTTACACCTGTGTACTCTGCCCACTGGCTGTGATACTGGAGACAGGGACTATAGCCAGGAATTAGGAAACAGCTCTTTCCTCCCTCCAGGCTCCAGCACCGCTCTCCTACCACACCCAATATCACTCTAGGGGCTGAGCAGCTCCAGAGATTGGAACTTCTGGGCACTAGAGGACACCACATAGAATTATGAAACATCAAAGGAACCCAGTTCAGACCAAAATCTCACAAACCCCAGAAAAAAGGGCCAAATGAAACTGAACTCACCAATCTTCCTGAAAGAGAGTTTAAAATAAAAATCATAAGCATGTTCATTGAGGTACAGAAAAATATTCAAGAACTCAGGGACAAATTTAAGATGGAGATTCAATCATTAAGAAATTCCATATCTGAAATGAAACATACACTGGAGGGATTTAAAAGCAGATTAGATGTAGTAGAAGAGGTGGTAAACAGAATAGAAATTAGAGAAGAGGAATACAAAGAAACTGAGGCAAAGACAGAAAAAAGGATCTCTTAGAATGAAAGAATATTGAGAAAACTCTGTGACCAACCCAAATGGAACAATTTTCGCATTATAGGGGTACCAGAAGAAGAAGAGAGAGAGAAAGGGATAGAAAGTGTTATTCAGGAGGTAATTGCTGAAAACTACCCCAATCTGGGGAAGGAGATAATCTCTCAAGCCATGGAGGTGCACAGATCTCCAAACACAAGGGACCCAAAGAAGACATCAAGATATATAATAATTAAAATGGCAAAATTCAAGAATAAGGACAGACTTTTAAAAGCAGTTAGAGAGAGAAAAAAAGATCACATGCAAAGAAAAACCCATCAGCCTATCATCAGATTTATCAACAGAAACCTTACAGGCCAGAAGGAGGTGGCATGATATATTTAATGCAATGAAGCAGAAGGGCCTTGAACCAAGAATATTCTACCCAGCAAGGTTATCATTTAAATTTGAAGGAGGGATTAAACAGTTTTCAGATTAGCAAAAGCTGAGAGAATTTACCTCCCACAAACCACCTCCACAGTGTGCTTTGGAGGGACTGCTATAGATGAAAGTGTTCCTAAGGCCAAATAGATGTCACCAGGGGAAATAAAACCACAGCAAAGTAGAACAATTAATTGCTAAGCAGATGCAAAATCCAGTCAACTAACCCAAAGTCAATCAAAGAATAGACAAAGACTACAGAATATGATACCTAACATATAAAGAATGGAGAAGGAAGAAAAAGGAGGAGAAAAAGAAAAGAACCCTTAGATTGTGTTTGTAATAGCATATGAAGTTAGTTAAATTAGACTGTTAGACAGTAAGGGAATTACCCTTGAAACATTGTTAACCACAAATCTAAAGCCTGTAATGGCAGTAAGTACATACCTATGGATAATCAACCTAAATGTAACTGGTCTGAATGCACAAATCAAAAGACATAGAGTCACTGAATGGATAAAAAAACAAGACCCACCTATATACTGCCTACAAGAGACTCACGTTAAACCCAAAAACATACACAGACTAAAAGTAAAGGGATGGAAAAAGATATTTCATGCAACTAATGGGGAGAAAAAAGCAGGAGTTACAGTACTTGTATCAGACAAATTAGACTTCAAAACAAAGAAAGTCACAAGAGACAAAGAAAGACATTACATAATGATAAAGGGGTCAGTCCCACAAGAGGATATAACTATTATAAATATCTATGCACTGAACACAGGATCACCTACTGTGTAAAACAAATAGTAACAGAATTAAAGGAGGAAATAAAATGCAATGCATTCATTTTAGGAGACTTCAACACACCACTCACTCCAAAAGACAGATCAACCAGACAGAAAATAAGCAAAGAGACTGAGTCACTAAGCAATGTATTAGAAGAGATGGACCTAATGGACATCTACAGAACACTAAATCCAAAAGCAACAGGATACACATTCTTCTCAAGTGCACATGGAACATTTTCAAGAGTAGATCACATACTAGGCCATAAAAAGAGCCTCAGTAAATTCAAAGAGATTGAAATTGTACCAACTAGCTTCTCCAATCACAAAGGTATGAAAGTAGAAATAAATTACACAAAGAAAACAAAAAAGCCCACAAACACATGGAGACTTAATAACATGCGACTAAATAATCAATGGATCAATGACCAAATAAAAACAGAGGTCAAGCAATATATGGAGACAAATGATAAAAATAATTCAACACAGCAAAATCTGTGGTACACAGCAAAGGCCATGCTAAGAGGGAAGTGTATCGCAATACAGGCCTACCTCAGGAAAGAACAATAATCCCTTATAAACAGTCCAAACTCACAATTAACAAAACTACAAAAGGAAGAACAAATGAGCCCCAAAGTCAGTAGGAGGAGGGACATAATAAACATTAGAGCAGAAATAAATAAAATCGAGAAGAATAAAACAATAGAAAAAATCAATGAAAGCAGGAGCTGGTTCTTTGAGAAAATAAACAAAAGAGATACACTCTTAGCCAGACTTATCAAGAAAAAAGAGAGTCTACACACATAAGCAGAATCAGAAATGAGAAAGGAAAAATTACAATGGACAACACAGAAATACATAGAATTATAAGAGAATACTATGAAAAATATTGTAACAAACTGAATAACCTAGAAGAAATGGACAACTTTCTAGAAAAATGCAACCTTCCAAGGCTGACCAAAGAAGAAACACAAAATCTGAATAGACCATTTACCAGCAATGAAATTGAACTGGTAATCAAAAAACTACCTAAGAACAAAACCCCTAGACCAGATGACTTCACCACTGAATTTTATCAGACATTTAGTGAAGACCTAATACCCATCTTCCTTAAAGTTTTCCAAAAAGTAAAGGAGGAGGGAATACACCAAAACTCATTCTACAAGGTCAACATCACTCTAATACCAAAACCAGGCAAAGACAACACAGACCAATATCCCTGATGAACAGATGCAAAAATACTCAACAAAGCATTAGCAAACTGAATTCAAAATTACTTCAAAAAGATCATCCATCATGATCAAATAGGATTTATATCAGTAATGCAAGGATGGTACAACATTCGAAAATCCATCAACATCATCCACCACATCAACATAAAGAAGGACAAAAACCACATGAGCATCTCCACAGATGCTGAAAAAGCATTGGACAAAATTCAACATCCGTTCATGATAAAGACTCTCAACAAAATGGGTACAGAGGGCAAGTACCTCAACATAATAAAGGCCATATATGACAAACCCACAGCCAGCATCATACTTAACAGTGAGAAGCTGAAAGCTTTTCCTTTATCATTGGGAACAAAACAAGGATGCCCACTTTCCCCACTTCTGTTTAACATAGTACTGGAGGTCCTAGCCATGGCAATCAGACAACACAAAGAGATGAAAGGCATCCAGATTGGCAAGGAAGAAGTTAAACTGTCCCTGTTTGCAGATGACATGATATTGTACATAAAAAACCCTAAAGAATCCACTCCAAAACTACTAGATCTAATATCTGAATTCAGCAAAGTTTCAGGATACAAAATGAATACATAGAAATCTGTGGCATTCCTGTACACTAACAATGGACTACCAGAGAGAGAAATCAGGAAAACAATCCCATTCACAATTGCATCAAAAAGAATAAAATACCTAGGAATAAATCTAACCAAGGAAGTGAAAGACCTATGCTCTGAAAACTACAAGACACTCATGAGAGAAATTAAAGAAGATACCAATAAATGGAAACACATCAAGTGCTCATGGATAGGAAGAATTAATATTGTCAGAATGGCTCTCCTGCCTAAAGTAATCTATAGATTCAATGCAATTCCTATCAAAATAGCAACAGCATTATTCAATGAACTAGAGAAAATCGTCCTAAAATTCATATGGAACCACAAAAGACCTCGAATAGCCAAAGCAATCCTGAGAAGGAAGAATAAAGCAGGGGGAATTACGCTCCTCAACTTCAAGCTCTACTACAAAGCCACAGTAATCAAGACAATTTGGTACTGGCACAAGAACAGACCTATAGACCAATGGAACAGACTAGAGAGCCCTGATATAAACCCAACCATACATGGTCAATTAATACATGATACAGGAGCCATGGATATACAATGGGGAAATGACAGCCTCTTCAACAGCTGGTGTTGGCAAAACTGGACAGCTATATGCAAGGGAATGAAACTGAATTGTTGTTTAACTCCATACACCAAAGTAAACCCAAAATGGATTAAAGACTTGAATGTAAGTCATGTAACCATAAAACTCTTAGAAGACGATATAGGCAAAAATCTCCTGAATATAAGCATGAGCAACTTCGTCCTGAACGCATCTCCTCAAGCAAGGGAAACAAAAGCAAAAATGAACTCATGGGACTATATCAAACTAAAAAGTTTCTGTATGGCAAAGGACACCATCAACAGAACAAAAAGGCATCCTACAGTATGGGAGAATATATTTGTAAATGATATATCCAACAAGGGGTTAACGTCCAACATATATAAAGAACTTAGATGCCTCAACACCCAAAAAGCAAATAACCTGATTAACAAATGGGCAGAGGATATGAAGAGACAGTTCTCCAAAGAAGAAATTCAGATGGCCAACAGACACATGAAAAGATGTGTCACTAATCATCAGAGAAATGCAAATTAAAACCACAATGAGATGTCACCTCACACCAGTAAGGATGGCCACTATCCAAAAGACTAGGAACAACAAATGCTGGCAAGGATGCAGAGAAAGGGGAACCCTCCTACACTGCTGGTGGGAATGTAAGCTACTTCAACCATTGTGGAAAGCAATATGAGGTCCCTCAAAAAACTAAAAATAGAAGTACCATTGGACCCAGGAATCCCACTCCTTGGAATTCACCCAAAGAATACAACTTCTCAGATTCAAAAAGACATATGCACCCCTATATTTATCACAGCACTTTTTACAATAGCCAAGATATGGAAGCAACCTAAGTGTCCATCAGTAGATGAATGGATAAAGAAGAAGTGGTACATATACAGAATGGAATACTATTCAGCCATAAGAAAGAAACAAATCCTACCATTTGCAACAACATGGATGGAGCTGGAGGACATTATGCTCAGTGAAATAAGCCAGGCAGAGAAAGACAAATGCCAAATGATTTCCCTCATTTGTGGAGTATAACAATGAAGCAAAACTGAAGGAACAAAATAGCAGCAGACTCACAGCTCCAAGAATGAACTAGTGGTTACCAAAGGGGAGGGGTGTGGGAGGGCAGGTGGGGAGGGAGGGAGAAGGGGATTGAGGGGTATTATGTTTAGCACACATGGTGTGGGGGATCACGGGAAGAACAGTGTAGCACAGAGAAGGCACATAGTGAATCTGTGGCATCTTACTGCACTGATGGACAGTGACTGCATTGGGATATGGGTGGGGACTTGATAATATGGGTGAATGTAGTAACCACATTGTTTTTTCATGTGAAACCTTCATAAGAGTGTATATCAATCATACCTTAATAAAAAAATTTTAAAAAAATAAAAGAAGCCAGGCACAAAAGAATCCATACTGTGTGATTCCTTCTATGCACTATTCAAAAAACAGGCAAAACCAATTGGTGGTATTAGTCTTTTTAGCTTTCTGGCCGAGGGTGGGAGGGAACGTGAGAACTCTGGGGAGCTGGTATGTGATTATTTTTTCACTTGGGTAATGGTTACTTAGGTGTGTTCACTTTGTGAAAATCATCAAGCTGTATTCTTATCCTGGCACACTTTCCTGAATGTAAATTATACTTTAGTTTAAAGTTGATTATTTGATTTGCACCAAGCATACTGATATTGGTATATTTCATGTTGCTATGGACTGAATTCTGTCTCTCCTGAATTTCATGAGTCGAAGCTCTAACTCCCTCTGAGATGGTATTTGGAGGTAATCAGGATTGAATGAAGTCATGAAGGTGGTGCCGTGATGGGATTAGTGTCCTTATAAAAGAGGAGAAGACCTCCCTCCCTTCGTTTCTTTCCAGGCGCACATGAAGGAGAGGTCATGTGAGCACACAGGAAATGGCCCCTCCCTCAAGCCGTGAGAAAAGGCGTCAGAATGAAACCCACCTCGCCAGAACCTTGCTCTTGAATTTCCAGCCCCCAGAACTATGAGAAATAAATCTGTTTAAGCCACCCAGACAGACTATGGTATTTTGTTACGGCAGTAGCATCAACCACAACACCATCAACCACCTGATTTTCTGACAATCCATTCTGAGCTAGACCCTGGGCTGGACACTGGAGAACATCTGTGCACCCAGTTGACAGAAGAAGAGAACTAACTCATCAGTGTGTAAAGATACAGAGCATGTGAAACTGAAGAGGGGCTTGGAAATTAGTTCCTCAGTCCACAGTGACACGTTTACTCCTCCAACGTACTGTGAAGTGCTCCCCCGTTTTCTCCATCTGGAGCAGTGAACCGCTGAACTTTCAGAAACCAGAGCATGCTGCTTTTCATAATCTTGAGGAACAGCCAAAACTGGAACAGCAAAAACCATCAACTTTAAAAGGGAACAAAGGCTGGTGTTGTGTTTCCTAAACTTAGTAGGCTCTGCATTGTTAGGAAGACACAGAAAGCACTTGTGCTCAGAAAAGAAACCAATTTAAAAAGGAGAAAATAACCTTCCCTCCCTCCCTCTCCTCACTGCACCCAGCTTTTGCTACATGGAAGTGATCTTGGTTCATCAGCACTTTCTGATTCTTTTTCTATTTTATCTTCTCTATAGATTTCTGAATACTAAAACATTTGCTTGGTTTGGGGCAGTTTTCTTGTCTTTGGCAACTGTTCCAAATCAACTAGGTACTTTAAGTGCCCTGAACAAAAAGATTTTTTAAAGAACAGCTTTAATTCCCCCACCATAAATTCTCAAAAGGCAATATTACTCATTTAGAATATTTCTGGAAGATTTTAGTGATGATATTTTTTATTCTTGGTTTTGCTGCTCATGTCTTGATTAGCATCTACAATGTGAACAAACAGCCTTTAACGTGTTTTCCAGCTTCCTGTCGGCTGTATTCCTTTGTCCTTGGAAGGTTCAAGTTCATCATCAACAGGAACCTTTAGTTTTACTCTCCTTGTACTTAATTTTTTTAAAAAAAAGTTTTGTTGAAATGTAAGTCCCATGCCATACAATTCACCCATTTAATGTGTACAATCCGTAAGAGTTGTACGACCATCACCACAGCCCATTTTAGAACATTTCATCACACCCACAAAGACACCCTGCACTCCTCTGCTGTCATCCCCAACTTCCCTCCTTTCTCCCAACCCTAAGCAACCACTAATCTGCTTTCTGTGTCTGTGATTTGCCTGTTCTGGATATTTCATATAAATGAAATGACACTATAGGTGGTCTATGTGTCTGGTTTTCACTTAGTATGTTTTTGAGGTTCACCCATGTTGCAGCATGTATCAATACTTCACTCTTTTTATGGCTTAATAATATTCCATTTTATGTCTCTACCACATTTTGTTCATCCATTCAACAACTGATGGGCATTTGTGTTGTTTCCACTTTTTGGCTATTATGAATAATGCTGCTGTGGACATATGTTTTCATTTGTCTCTTGTATATACCTAGGAATGGAATTGCTGGGTTATCTGGTACCTCCATACATAACTATTTGAGGAACCCCCAGGCTGTTTTCCAAAGCGCTTTTCCTTGCATAATCAGTAAGCAAAGGAAATACTATATTTTTCTAACTTTTGTAGGATTTTGCAAATTTTACTTCTGACAAACTTTGCAGTTTGCCTGTTAAAATGCTTCCATTAAACAGCTAGAGGTGTAGTCACTGTGTTTATACTTCCTTCTCTCTACGTTTTTCTCATCCTCTATAAGTAGTGATGAATCCAGGACTTAGTCTTCAGTGCTTTCAGGAACAGAGATATTTCCCACTGCCTGTGTTGTTATTTATGGACCTAACAGCTTTTCAGATCATTCTGTTTAGAAGAGCAATTTATTTTACTGATCTTTACCTGTGAGCTCACGTATTAAACCATTGAGAGTTTAGGTAGGTCACTCACAATTTTTGGTTGTTTGAGCTGATGTCTGAGTCATTCTTTATGATCATGCTGATTCAGTGGCTGTATTGGCAGCAAGACAATGTTCAAATCAGGAACATGGGAAAGCCCTTGGATGTATCACCCTTTCTGATACAAAGAACTTTTAACATTTTCAGAGGCCGCCACCACCAGCCTTCACCTTCTGTGAAGCTCAGGGCTGTTGCCAAATGTACTGTTTTGGGCAGAATTGTGACCTCCCTCTGAAAGTCCTAATCACGTGGTTGTAGTTGGAGATAGGGCTTTTAAAGTTTAAATGAGGTTATTGGGAGTGGGCCCTAATCCAGTATGACTGGTAGCCTTAAGAGATTAGGACAGATGCAGAAGAGAGACTATGTGACAACAGGGAGATGGCCATCTACAAGCCAAGGAGAGGACAGGAAACTGACCCAGCCAATATCTTGATCTTGGACTTTTAGCCTCTAGAATTGTGAGAAAATAAATGTCTGTGATTTAAGCCCCCCAATCTGTGGTATTTGTTATAGCAGACCAAGCTGACTGATACAGACACCCTGATGCTCCAGTGCCCTGACACCCTCCCTGCTCTTCTGTCCTGCATGCCTGATGGACAAACCACTCCCCTGAGTTCCAGACCTGTCTTCTGCTTGGGTTGTGCTGAAACCTCTGTCTGATTCCCTTTCCTCTGGGCCTGCCCTGGTCCTTCTTGTTTTCCCAGGGCCAAAGGTGCATCCCAGGTACAAGATATACCCTAGCACAGGTACCACCATCACCCCACAGTGGGAAAGAAAATGCCACTGGGGGCTCCTGTCAAGCTTTTGATACCCCCTGTTCCCAGTCCTTTACAGGGCATTGTTCACTGATTCCTTAGCACTTCCTAGGCTCCCTCCTGTGGAGGGTGGAACTGGGAAGGCCAACAGTTGATACTTTATTTACAGAGATGGCTTTGAATATCCCAAGAGCATTTCCATTTCATTTAAAACAATTTATTTGTTTTAACAGCATCTTCTGTTTTCATTTCATCCAGATGATTTCTAATATAGAAATAATGTCTTATGTTGGAAAGTTGGTCTGAACATATGCTAAGTGGATGCTGGTGATACTAAAAGGTTTACCGAGGTATGATTTACATACAGTAAAACTCACCTTTTCTAGATGTGCAGTTCCCTAATTTTTGACAAGTGTATATAGTTTGAGTGACCGGTGCCACAATGAAGACAGATAATATTTTCCTCACCCTCTAAATATCCCTCATGTATTACAATTAGCATGTATAATTAGCATGTAGGAGGGGCATGGGGAGGGCTTTGCAACACAGTGAAGACAAGTAGTGATTCTACAGCATCTTACTACGCTGGACTGTAATGGGGTGGGGGGGACTTCATGAAGAGGGGAGCCTAGTAAACATAATGTTCTTCATGTAATTGTAGATTAATGATAACAAAATAAAAAAAGAAAAAGAAAAGGTAAATATCCCTCATGTACCTGTGCCTGGAAATGGCTTTTGAGCAGAGAAGGTAGTCAGTTGAGTTGATGCTTTAGGAATGCTGATTCAGAAGCAGTTTTAGGGAGGACTGGAAGGTAAAGAGACTGGTTATTATTTTTAAAAAATTTTTTATTGAGGTATTACTGATATACACTCTTACAAAGGTTTCACATGAAAAAACAATGTGGTTACTACATTCACCCGTATTATCAAGTCCCCACCCATTCCCCAATGTAGTCACTGTCCATCAGTGTAGTAAGATGCCACAGATCCATTATGTACCTTCTCTGTGCTACACTGTTATCCCCATGATCCCCCACACCATGTGTACTAAACATAATACCCCTCAATCCCTTCTACCTCCCTCCCCACCCGCCCTCCCACACCCCTTCCCTTTGGTAATCACTAGTTCCTTCTTGGAGTCTCCAGTCTGCTGCTACTTTGTTCCTTCAGTTTTGCTTCACTAATACACTCCACAAGTGAGGGAAATTTGGCACTTTTCTTTCTCTGCCTGGCTTATTTCACTGAACATATGCTAAGTGGATGTCCTCCCTCTCTATCTATGTTGTTGCAAATGGTAGGATTTGTTTCTTTCTTATGGCTGAATAGTATTCCATTGTGAATATGTACCACCTCTTCCTTACCCGTTCATCTACTGACGGACACTTAGGTTGCTTCCATATCTTGGCTATTGTAAAAAGTGCTGTGATAAACATAGGGGTGCATATGTCTTTTTTAATCTGAGAAATTGTATTCTTTGGGTAAATTCCAAGGAGTGGGATTCCTGGGTCAAATGGTATTTCTATTTTTAGTTTTTTGAGGAACCTCCATACTGCTTTCCACAATGGTTGAACTAGCTTACATTCCCATCAGCAGTGTAGGAGGGTTCCCCTTTCTCCACGACCACACCAACATTTGTTGTTGTTTGTCTTTTGGATGGTGGCAGTCCTTACTGGTGTGAGGTGACATCTCATTGTGGTTTTAATTTGCATTTCTCTGATGATTAGTGATGTGGAGCATCTTTTCATGTGTCTGTTGGCCATTTGAATTTCTTCTTTGAAGAACTGTCTCTTCATATCCTCTGCCCACTTGTTAATCGGGGTATTTGCTTTTGAGGTGTTGAGGCATCTAAGTTCTTTATATATGTTGGACATTAATCCCTTGTCAGATATGTCATTTACAAATATATTCTCCCATACTGTAGGATGCCTTTTTGTTCTGTTGATGGTGTCCTTTGCCATACAGAAACTTTTTAGTTTGATATAGTCCCATGAGTTCATTTTTGCTTTTGTTTCCTTTGCTTGAGGAGATGCATTCAGGAAGAAGTTGCTCATGCTTATATTCAGGAGATTTTTGCCTATATTGTCTTCTAAGAGTTTCATGACTTACATTCAAGTCTTTAGTCCATTTTGAGTTTACTTTTGTATATGGAGTTAAACAATAATCCAGTTTCATTCTCTTGCATGTAGCTGTCCAGTTTTGCCAACACCAGCTGTTGAAGAGGCTGTCATTTCCCCATTGTATATCCATGGCTCCTTTATCATATATTAATTGACCATATGTGCTGGGGTTTATATCAGGGCTCTCTGGTCTGTTCCATTAGTCTATGGGTCTGTTCTTGTGCCAGTACCAAATTGTCTTGATTATTGTGGCTTTGTAGTATAGCTTGAAGTTGGGGAGCATAATCCCCCCAGCTTGATTCTTCCTTCTCAGAACTACTTTGGCTATTCAAGGTCTTTTGTGGTTCCAAATGAATTTTGGAATGATTTTCTCTAGTTCGTTGAAGAATGCTGTTGGTATTTTGATAGGAATTGCATTGAATCTGTAGATTGCTTTAGGCAGGCTGGCTATCTTGACAATATTAATTCTTCCTATCCATGAACACATGATGTGTTTCCATTTATTGGTATCTTCTATAATTTCTCTCATGAGTGTCTTGTAGTTTTCAGAGTATAGGTCTTTCACTTCCTTGGTTAGGTTTATTCCTAGGTATTTTATTCTTTTTGATGCAATTGTGAATGGGATTGTTTTCCTGATTTCTCTCTCTGGTAGTTAGTTCATTGTTAGTGTATAGGAATGCCACAGATTTCTGTGTATTAATTTTTTATCCTTAAACTTTGCTGAATTCAGATATTAGATCTAGTAGTTTTGGAGTGGATTCTTTAGGGTTTTTTTATGTACAATATCATGTCATCTGCAAACAGGGACAGTTTAACTTCTTCCTTGCCAATCTGGATGCCTTTCATTTCTTTGTGTTGTCTGATTGGCTAGGACCTCCAGTACTATGTTAAACAGAAGTGGGGAAAGTGGGCATCCTTGTTTTGTTCCCAATCATAAAGGAAAAGCTTTCAGCTTCTCACTGTTAAGTATAATGTTGGCTGTAGGTTTGTCATATATGGCCCTTATTATGTAGAGGTACTTGTCCTCTATACATATTTTGTTGAGAGTTTTTATCATGAATGGATGTTGAATTTTGTCAAATGCTTTTTCAGCATCTATGGAAATGATCATGTGGTTTTCTTCCTGTTTGTTGATGTGGTGGATGATGTTGATGGATTTTTGAATGTTGTACCATCCTTGCATCCCTGGAATAAACCCTTCTTGATCATGATGAATGATCTTTTTGATGTATTTTTTAATTTGATTCATTAATATTTTGTTGAGTATTTTTGCATCTTTGTTTATCAGGGATATTGGTCTGTAATTTTCTTTTTTTGTGGTGTCTTTGCCTGGTATTAGAGTGATGCTGGCCTCATAGAATGAGTTTGGAAGTATTCCCCCTTCTTCTACTCTTTGGAAAACTTTAAGGAGAATAGGTATTAGGTCTTCACTAAATGTTTGATAAAATTCGGCTGTGAAGCCATATGGTCCAGGTGCTTTGTTCTTAAGTAGGTTTTTGATTACCAATTCAGTTTCGTTGCTGGTAATTGGTCTGTTCAGATTTTCTATTTCTTTCTGGGTTTGCCTTGGGAGGTTGTATTTTTCTAGAAAGTTGTCCATTTCTTCTAGGTTATCCAGTTTGTTGGCATATAATTTTTCATAGTATTCTCTAATAATTCTTTGTATTTCTGTGGTGTCCATAGTGATTGTTCCTTTCTCATTTCTGATTCTGTTTATGTGAATAGACTCTCTTTTTTTCTTGATAAATCTGGCTAACGGTTTATCTATTTTGTTTGTTTTCTCAAAGAACCAGCTCTTGCTTTCATTGATTCTTTCTATTCTGTTAGTCTTCTCGATTTTATTTATTTCTTCTCTAATCTTTATTATGTCCCTCCTTCTACTGACTTTGGGCCTCTTTTGTTCCTTTTTTTCTAATTTCATAGATTGTGAGTTTATACTGCTCATATGGGATTGTTTTTCTTTCCTCAGGTAGGCCTGTATTGCAATATACTTTCCTCTCAGCACAGCCTTCACTGTGTCCCACAGATTTTGCATTGTTGAATTATTGTTGTCATTTGTCTCCATATATTGCTTGATCTCTGTTTTTATTTGGTCCTTAATCCATTGGTTATTTAGATGTATATTGTGAAGCCTCCATGTATTTGGGATTTTTATTTTCTTTGCATAATTTATTTCTAGTTTCTTACCTTTGTGGTCTGAGAAACTGGTTGGTAGAATTTCAATCTTTTTAAATTTACTGAGGCTCTTTTTGTGGCCTAGTATATGATCTATTCTTGAAAATGGTCCATGTCCACTTGAGAAGAATGTGTATTCTGCTGCTTTTGGGTGTAGAGTTCTGTAGATGTCTGTTAGGTCCATCTGTTCTAATGTGCTGTTCAGTGCCTCTGACTCCTTACTTATTTTCTGTTTGGTTGATCTGTCCTTCAGAGTGAGTGGAGTGTTGAAATCTCCTAGAATGAATGCATTGCATTCTATTTCCCCTTTTAATTTTGTTAGTATTTGTTTCACATATGTTGGTGCTCCTGTGTTGGGCACATAGATATTTATAATGGTTATATCTTCTTGTTGTATTGACCCCTTTATCATTATGTAATGTCCTTCTTTGTTTCTTGTACCTTTTTTGTTTTGAAGTCTATTTTGTCAGATACAAGTACTACAACTCCTGCTTTTTTCTCCCTACTATTTGCATGAAATATCTTTTTCCATGTCTTTACTTTTAGTCTGTGTATGTCTTTGGGTTTAAAGTGAGTCTCTTGTAAGCAGCATATATATGGGTCTTGTTCTTTTTATCCATTCATTGACTTTATGTCTTTTGATTGGTGCATTCAGTCCATTTACATTTAGGGTGATTATCGATAAGTATGTACTTATTGCCATTGCAGGCATTAGATTTGTGTTTACCAAAGGTTCATGGATAACTTCCTTACTATCTAAGAATCTAACTTAACTCTCTTAGTATGGTGTTACAAACACAATCTAAAGGTTCTTTTCTATTTTCCTCCTTTTTCTTCCTCTTTCATTCTTTATATATTAGGTATCAAATTCTGTACTTTTTGTCTATCCCTTGATTGACTTTGGGGATAGTTAATTTAATTTTGCATTTGCTTCGTAATTAACTCTTCTACTTTCTTTACTGTGGTTTCATTACCTCTGGTGAAAGCTATTCAACCTTAGGAAAACTTCCATCTATAGCAAGCCCTCCAAAGGAGACTGTAGAGATGGTTTGTGGGAGGTAAATTGTCTCAGCTTTTGCTTATCTGGAAATTGCTTAATCCCTCCTTCAAATTTAAATGATAGTCTTGCCAGATAAAGTAATCTTGGTTTGAGGCCCTTCTGCTTCATTGCATTAAATACATCATGCCCCTCCTTTCTGGCCTGTAAGGTTTCTGCTGAAAAGTTTGATGATAGCCTGATGGGCTTTCCTTTCTTTGTGATCTTATTTCTCTCTCTGGCTGCTTTTAGTAGTCTGTCCTTATCCTTGATCTTTGCCATTTTAATTACTATATGTCTTGGTGTTGTCTTCTTGGGTCCCTTGCGTTTGGAGATCTGTGCATCTCCATGGTCTGAGAGACTATCTCCTTCCCCAGATTGGGGATGTTTTCAGCAGTTACCTCCTCAAAGGTACTTTGTATCCCTTTTTGTCTCTCTTCTTCTTCTGGTACCCCTATAATGTGAATATTTTTCTGTTTGGATTGGTCACACAGTTCTCTCAATATTCTTTCATTCTTAGAGATCCTTTTTTCTCTCTGTGCCTCAGCTTCTTTGTATTCCTCTTCTCTAGTTTATATTTCATTTATCGTCTCCTCCTCCATATCTAATCTGCTCTTAATACCCTTCATTGTGCTCTTCAACAATTGAATCTCTGACTGGAATTCATTCCTGAGTTCTTGAATATCTTTCTGTACCTCCATGAGCATGTTAATGATTTTTATCTTGAACTCCCTTTCAGGAAGAGTCATGAAGTCCATGTCATTTAAGTGTTTCTCAGGAGTTGTATTAATAATTTTACTCTGGACCAGGTTCCTTTGGCATTTCATATTTGTATATGGCACCCTCTAGAGTCCAGAAGCTCTACTCTCTGGAACTGCTCAGCTCCTGAAGTAATGTTGGGGTCACAGGGGAGCAGTATTGGTGCCTGGGGGGAGGAAAGAGCTGTTTCCTGCTTCCCGGCCACTATGTCTGTCTCCACTGCCTGAACCAGTGGGCCAAGCACACAGGTATAAGCCTCTATGCTTTGCATGAGTAGTTGCTGTAGACAGATCTTCCCTCTGGCTGGTGTAACGCCAGGGTAAGGTTTGCCAGTTTGTGAGCCAGGTGCAGCTAGCCGGGAGAGAGACGCAGTAGGCTGTCTATCATGGAGGGGGTCCTTGGAGCTGTGTAGCCAGCCAGGGAGCTGTAGCACCTGAAAATTGTGAAAGCTTCCAACCTTCTGGGCAAAGTGCACCCAGACAATTTTGTCTACCTGTCCTTTCTCCTGAGCAGTAAGCTCTGTGCAATCCTTGCCCCTTTAGCAGCCCTCTTGCTAAGGGCTTCATTGTTAGGAAGTCTCTCAGACTGCCCACCTTTCTTTCATCCCAGAGCAGCTGGATATGGATCTCTGCTTTCCACAAGTGGCTGGAATCTCAGTCTCTCCAGGAATTCTGCCTGTCTTAGCTTTCCAATCCCCTAATCACGAGAGTATCATGAACGCACCATGAAGTGTAGGTTTGCGCTCCCAGAACAGATCTCCAGAGTTAGGCATTTAGCATCCCCAGGCCTCCACTCCCTCCCCACTCAATTTCTCTTCCTCCCGCCAGTGAGCTGGGGTGGAGGAAGGGCTTGGATCCCATCAGGCCACAGCTTTGGTACGTTACCCTGTTCTGTGAGTTCTGCTCTTTTCTCCAGGTGTATGCAGTCTGGTGCAGTCCTCTTTCCTATTGCTCTTAATAATTAGTTGTATTAATTATATATTTTTTTTTTTTTTTTTTGAGAGGGCATCTCTCATATTTATTGATCAAATGGTTGTTAACAACAATAAAATTCAGTATAGGGGGGTCAATGCTCAATGTACAATCATTAATCCATCTCAAGCCTAATTCTCGTCAGTCTCCAATCTTCTGAAGCATAACGAACAAGTTCTTACATGGTGAACGAATTCTTACAGAGTGAATAAATTCTTACATGGTGAACAGTACAAGAGCAGTCATCACAGAAACTTTCGGTTTTGATCATGCAATATGACCTATAAACCATCAGGTCAAATATGAATATTCATTTGATTTTTGTACTTGATTTATATGTTGATCCCACATTTCTCCTATTATTATTATTATTTTTATTTTTAATAAAATGCTGAAGTGGTAGGTAGATGCAAGATAAAGGTAGAAAACATAGTTTAGTGCTGTAAGAAGGCAAATGTAGATGATCAGATGATCAGGTGTGTGCCTATGGACTAAGTATTAATCCAGGCTAGACAAGGGCAGCAAGACATCCACGGATGCAGAAGATTTCTCTCAAAGCAGGGGGGGTGAGGTTCTGAGCCTCACCTCTGTTGATCCCCAAATTCTCACCTGATGGCCCCCCTGCGACTGTGCCTGTCTTAGGTTGTTCCTCCCTTGAGGAATCTTACCCGTCTCTGGCTAACCAGTCATCTTCCGGGGCCATACAGGGAAATGTAAAGTTGGTAAGTGAGAGAGAAGCCATATTGTTTGCAAAGCTTAGCTTTTTACTTCTTTGCAGATTTATGCCCTGTGGCTTCTATGCCCAGCACTTGTCTCGAGGTATCTTTACCACCTGGAGGAATTATGATACTCGGTAAATTCGATATGAGGCACGAATTCTATTTAAAGTTTGTAATTAGGAAGGAAGAAGAAAAGCTATAGATGTAGCATATGAAGGAAACTTGGGAGGATTGATTATTTCTTTGACATATCTTCTTGTATAGTACCTTAAGTATGTATAGGTTTTAAACTACTAACTAATTTGCACACACATATTGACATAATAGGAATACGGTGACATAAACAAAGCAAATCTATAATTACCAGCCATCTCCAGTGAAGCCAAGAAAACCATTTAGGCACCCTAGGCATTTGTGAAAATTTATCTATGATATGATGGATATTTTCCAACTGTACTTGAACCATCAGACAAATAAAAGCAGCCCATTTCTGGGATCTGTTCACATCCCATATGTTCTTTTAACCATAGATAGTCTATAGTCATGAGATTTTGGGGTGCTACAACTTGCACCCCTCCCAACTCCTGGTTGAGTTCCAACAGTACAGATCCAGTCAAATTCGTTGTCTCACTGTATGCACATGCCAGCCTAGACATCTCCCTCCTCCTTCTTATGGCAAGTCCAGGAGATGGTGGGCTGGATGCAGCCACAACCGCAGCATCGTCCGGATCCCTGTGGAGGCTTTTTGATGATCATCCCCCGGCACGAGTCCTCCAGAGAGTGCTGATGCCGGAAGCTCCTCCTCATATCGTATCTTAGTTCATTTTCTGGGTATCCAAGCTAGGCCTTGATCTTCTGCGTAGAAACAAACAGACCCTTTGCCCACACTTTGACATGCCCTCTATACCACTGTGCAGAACTCATTGGAGGTCAGCACACAGTAACTGCTTTTTTTTTTTTTTTTTAATTAAGAGAAAGGAATATTATCAGAAAAGAGTACCTCCATAGCTGATCATCTGACACCCTTTAAGTGATCAACATTAAGGATATTTAAAGCATGCGTTGATCTTTGATTTACCAATAGTTTTATCCTGTTAAGGAGTAATCCCCCTTTTCTTTCTTTCTTTCTTTTTTTTTTTTAAATTTTTAATCTACACTTACCTGAAGAATACTATGTTTACTATGCTCTCCCCTATATCAGGTCCCCCCTAACAACCACATTACGGTTACTGTCCATCAGCTTAGCAAAATGTTGTAGAGTCACTACTTGTCCTCTCTGTGTTGTGCAGCCCACCCTCCCCTTTCTCCCTCCCCCCACCTGCATGCTAATCTTAATATCCCCCTTCTTCTTCCCCCCCCTTATCCCTCCCTGCCCACCCATCCTCCCCAGTTCCTTTCCCTTTGGTACCTGTTAGTCCATTTTTGGGTTCTGTAATTCTGCTGCTGTTTTGTTCCTTCAGTTTTTCCTTTGTTCCTATACTCCTCAGATGAGTGAAATCATTTGGTATTTCTCTTTCTCCGCTTGGCTTATTTCACTGAGCATAATACTCTCCAGCTCCATCCATGTTGCTGCAAATGGTTGGATTTTTCCACTTCTTATGGCTGAGTAGTATTCCATTGTGTATATGTACCACATCTTCTTTATCCATTCATCTACAGATGGACATTTAGGTTGCTTCCAATTCTTGGCTATTGTAAATAGTGCTGCGATAAACATAGGAGTGCATCTGTCTTTCTCAAACTTGATTGCTGCGTTCTTAGGGTAAATTCCTAGGAGTGGAATTCCTGGGTCAAATGGTAGGTCTGTTTTGAGCATTTTGATGCACCTCCATACTGCTTTCCACAATGGTTGAACTAATTTACATTCCCACCAGCAGTGTAGGAGGGTTCCCCTTTCTCCACAGCCTCGCCAACATTTGTTGTTGTTTGTCTTTTGGATGGCAGCTATCCTTACTGGTGTGAGGTGATACCTCATTGTAGTTTTAATTTGCATTTCTCTGATAATTAGCGATGTGGAGCATCTTTTCATGTGTCTCTTGGCCATCTGTATTTCTTTTTTGGAGAACTGTCTGTTCAGTTCCTCTGCCCATTTTTTAATTGGGTTATTTGTTTTTTGTTTGTTGAGGCGTGTGAGCTCTTTATATATTCTGGACGTCAAGCCTTTATCAGATCTGTCATTTTCAAATATATTCTCCCATACTGTAGGGTTCCTTTTTGTTCTATTGATGGTGTCTTTCGCTGTACAGAAGCTTTTCAGCTTAATGTAGTCCCACTTGCTCATTTTTGCTGTTGTTTTCCTTGCCCGGGGAGATATGTTCAAGAAGAGATCACTCATGTTTATGTCTAAGAGGTTTTTGCCTATGTTTTTTTCCAAGAGTTTAATGGTTTCGTGACTTACATTCAGGTCTTTGATCCATTTTGAGTTTACCTTTGTATATGGGGTTAGACAATGGTCCAGTTTCATTCTCCTACATGTAGCTGTCCAGTTTTGCCAGCACCATCTGTTGAAGAGACTGTCATTTTGCCATTGTATGTCCATGGCTCCTTTATCAAATATTAATTGACCATATATGTTTGGGTTAATTTCTGGGGTCTCTAATCTGTTCCACTGGTCTGTGGCTCTGTTCTTGTGCCAGTACCAAATTGTCTTGATTACTATGGCTTTGTAGTAGAGCTTGAAGTTGGGGAGTGAGATCCCCCCTACTTTATTCTTCTTTTTCAGGATTGCTTTGGCTATTCGGGGTCTTTGGTGTTTCCATATGAATTTTTGAATTATTTGTTCCAATTCATTGAAGAATGTTGCTGGTAATTTGAGAGGGATTGCATCAAATTTGTATATTGCTTTCGGCAGGATGGCCATTTTGACGATATTAATTCTTCCTAGCCATGAGCATGGGATGAGTTTCCATTTATTAGTGTCCCCTTTAATTTCTCTTAAGAGTGACTTGTAGTTTTCAGAGTATAAGTCTTTCACTTCCTTGGTTAGGTTTATTCCTAGGTATTTTATTCTTTTTGATGCAATGGTGAATGGAATTGTTTTCCTGATTTCTCTTTCTATTGATTCGTTGTTAGTGTATAGGAAAGCTACAGATTTCTGTGTGTTGATTTTGTATCCTGCAACTTTGCTGTATTCCGATATCAGTTCTAGTAGTTTTGGAGTGGAGTCTTTAGGGTTTTTTATGTACAGTATCATATCATCTGCAAATAGTGACAGTTTAACTTCTTCTTTACCAATCTGGATTCCTTGTATTTCTTTGTTTTGTCTGATTGCCGTGGCTAGGACCTCCAGTACTATGTTAAATAACAGTGGGGAGAGTGGGCATCCCTGTCTGGTTCCCGATCTCAGTGGAAATGCTTTCAGCTTCTCGCTGTTCAGTATAATGCTGGCTGTGGGTTTATCATATATGGCCTTTATTATGTTGAGGTACTTGCCCTCTATTCCCATTTTGCTGAGAGTTTTTATCATGAATGGATGTTGAATTTTGTCAAATGCTTTTTCAGCATCTATGGAGATGATCATGTGGTTTTTGTCTTTCTTTTTGTTGATGTGGTGGATGATGTTGATGGATTTTCGAATGTTGTACCATCCTTGCATCCCTGGGATGAACCCCACTTGGTCATGGTGTATGATCCTTTTGATATACTGTTGAATTCTGTTTGCTAATATTTTATTGAGTATTTTTGCATCTACGTTCATCAGGGATATTGGTCTGTAATTTTCTTTTTTGGTGGGGTCTTTGCCTGGTTTTGGTATTAGGGTGATGTTGGCTTCATAGAATGAGTTTGGGAGTATTCCCTCTTCTTCTATTTTGTGGAACACTTTAAGGAGAATGGGTATTATGTCTTCTCTGTGTGTCTGATAAAATTCCGAGGTAAATCCGTCCGGCCCCGGGGTTTTGTTCTTGGGTAGTTTTTTTATTACTGTTTCAATTTCTTTGCTTGTAATTGGTTTGTTTAACTTTTGTGTTTCTTCCTTGGTCAGTCTTGGGAGGTTGTATTTTTCTAGGAAGTTGTCCATTTCTTCTAGGTTTTCCAGCTTGTTGGCATATAGGTTTTCATAGTAGTCTTTAATAATTCTTTGTATTTCTGTGGAGTCTGTCGTGATTTTTCCATTCTCATTTCTGATTATGTTGATTTGTGTTGACTCTCTTTTTCTCTTAATAAGTTGGGCTAGAGGCTTATCTATTTTGTTTATTTTCTCAAAGAACCAGCTCTTGGTTTCGTTGATTTTTGCTATTGTTTTATTCTTCTCAATTTTGTTTATTTCTTCTCTGATCTTTATTATGTCCCTCCTTCTGCTGACTTTAGGCCTCATTTGTTCTTCTTTTTCCAGTTTTAATAATTGTGATGTTAGACTATTCATTTGGGATTGTTCTTCCTTCTTCAAGTGTGCCTGGATTGCTATATACTTTCCTCTTAAGACTGCTTTCGCTGCATCCCACAGAAGTTGGGGCTTAGTGTTGTTGTTGTCATTTGTTTCTATATATTCCTTGATCTCTATTTTGATTTGTTCATTGATCCATTGATTATTTAGTAGCATGTTGTTAAGCCTCCATGTGTTTGTGAGCCTTTTTGTTTTCTTTGTAGAATTTATTTCTACTTTCATACCTTTGTGGTCTGAAAAATTGGTTGGTAGAATTTCAGTATTGTGGAATTTACTGAGGCTCTTTTTGTGAGCTAGTATGTGGTCTATTCTGGAGAATGTTCCATGTGCACTTGAGAAGAATGTATATCCTGTTGCTTTTGGATGTAAAGTTCTATAGATGTCTATTAGGTCCATCTGTTCTAGTGTGTTGTTCAGTGCCTGTGTGTCTTTACTTATTTTCTGCCCGGTGGATCTATCCTTTGGGGTGAGTGGTGTGTTGAAGTCTCCTACAATGAATGCATTGCAGTCTATTTCCCTCTTTAGTTCTGTTAGTATTTGCTTCACATATGCTGGTGCTCCTGTATTGGGTGCATATATATTTAGAATGGTTATATCCTCTTGTTGGACTAAGCCCTTTATCATTATGTAGTGGCCTTCTTTATCTCTTGTTACTTTCTTTGTTTTGAAGTCTATTTTGTCTGATATTAGTACTGCAACCCCTGCTTTCTTCTCACTGTTGTTTGCCTGAAATATGTTTTTCCATCCCTTGACTTTTAGTCTATGCTTATCTTTGGGTTTAAGGTGAGTTTCTTGTAAGCAGCATATAGATGGGTCTTGCTTTTTTATCCATTCTATTACTCTATGTCTTTTGATTGGTGCATTAAGTCCATTTACATTTAGGGTGACTATTGAAAGATATGTACTTATTGCCATTGCAGGCTTTAGATTCGTGGTTACCAAAGGTTCAAGGTTAGCTTCTTTAGTATCTTACTGCCTAACTTAGCTCGCTTATTGAGCTGTTATATACACTGTCTGGAGAGTCTTTTCTTCTCTCCCTTCTTATTCCTCCTCCCCCCTTCTTCATATGTTGTGTGTTTTGTTCTGTGCTCTTTTTAGGGGTGCTCCCATCTAGAGCAGTCCCTGTAGGATGCCCTGTAGAGGTGGTTTGTGGGAAGCAAATTCCCTCAGCTTTTGCTTGTCTGGGAATTGTTTGATCCCACCATCATATTTAAATGATAGTCGTGCTGGATACAGTATCCTTGGTTCAAGGCCCTTCTGTTTCATTGCATTAAGTATATCATGCCATTCTCTTCTGGCCTGTAGGGTTTCTGTTGAGAAGTCTGATGTTAGCCTGATTGGTTTTCCTTTATAGGTGACCTTTTTCTCTCTAGCTGCCTTTAAAACTCTTTCCTTGTCCTTGATCCTTGCCATTTTAATTATTATGTGTCTTGGTGTTGTCCTCCTTGGATCCTTTCTGTTGGGGGTTCTGTATAATTCCATGGTCTGTTCGATTATTTCCTCCCCCAGTTTGGGGAAGTTTTCAGCAATTATTTCTTCAAAGACACTTTCTATCCCTTTTCCTCTTTCTTCCTCTTCTGGTATCCCTATAATACGAATGTTTTTCCTTTTGTATTGGTCACATATTTCTCTTAGTGTTGTTTCATTCCTGGAGATCCTTTTATCTCTCTCTATGTCAGCTTCTATACGTTCCTGTTCTCTGGCTTCTATTCCTTCAATGGCCTCTTGCATCTTATCCATTCTGCTTATAAATCCTTCCAGGGATTGTTTCACTTCTGTGATCTCTTTCCTGACATCTGTGATCTCCTTCCGGACTTCATCCCACTGCTCTTGCATTTTTCTCTGCATCTCATCCCACTGCTCTTGCATTTTTCTCTGCATCTCATCCCATTGCTCTTGCATTTTTTTCTGCATCTCTGTCAGCATGTTCATGATTTTTATTTTGAATTCTTTTTCAGGAGGACTAGTTAGGTCTGTCTCCTTCTCAGGTGTTGTCTCTGTGATCTTTGTCTGCCTGTAGTTTTGCCTTTTCATGGTGATAGTGATAGTCTGCAGAGCTGGTACAAGTGACCGCTGGAAGAGCTTCCCTTCTTGTTGGTTTGTAGCCTTTTCCTGGGAGAATAGCGACCTCTAGTGGCTTGTGCTGGGCAGCTGTGCGCAGACAGGGCTTCTGCTTCCTGCCCAGTTGCTTTGGGGTTTATCTCCACTGTTGCTGTGGGCTTGGCCTGGCTGGGGCTGTTCCTCCAAAATGGTGGAGCCCCATTAGAGGGGGAGCAGCCAGGAGACTATTTATCTCCGTAAGGGGCCTCTGTGCTCCCTGCTGCCCAGGGGGTTAGAGTGCCCAGAGATCCCCAGATTCCCTGCTTCTGGTCTAAGTGACCTGTCCTGCCCCTTTAAGATTTCCAAAAAGCACTCTCCAAACCAAAACAACAACAGCAACAATGAGAGAGGGAACAGAAAGGAAAAAAAAAAGAAAAAACACGCGATTTTTTTTTTTTTTTCCTCAGGTGCCGGTCCCAGGCACCCGCGCACTGGTCCTGCTGCCCTGTCTCCCTAGCACCAGGGTCCCTGTCCTTTCAAGGCTTCCAAAAAGCACCCACCCACCGGTCCCGCAGGGAAGGAAATCTCAATATTCTTGGTCCTCAGGCACTGGTCCCACGAACCCGCTCACCAGTCCCGCCGCCCTGCCTCCCTAGCACCGGGGTCCCTGTCCCTTCAAGGCTTCCAAAAAGCACTTGGCAAAAAGAGAGAAAAAAAAAGGGGAAAAACGCGCGATTTCTTCCGTCCTCAGGTGCTGGTCTCAGGCACCCACCCACCGGTCCCACAGGGAAAAATGCGGGATATTCTTTGTCCTCAGGTGCCGGTCCCAGGCACCTGCTCACCAGTCCCGCCGCCCTGCCTCCCTAGCACCGGGGTCCCTGTCCCTTTTAGGCTTCCAAAAAGCACTCGCAGAAAAGAGAAAAAAAAAAGGGGAAAAACGCGCGATTTCCTCTGTCCTCAAGTGCCGGTCTCAGGCACCCGCCCACCGGTCCCGCAGGGAAAAACGGGGGATATTCTTTGTCCTCAGGCGCCGGTCCCAGCCACCCGCTCACCAGTCCCGCCACCGTGCCTCCCTAGCACTGGGGTCCCCGTCCCTTCAAGGCTTCCAAAAAGCGCTTGCCAAAAAGAGAAAAAAAAAAAAGGGGGAAAAACGCGCGACCTCCTCCGTCCTCAGGCACCGGTCTCAGGCACCCGCCCCCAGGTCTCGCAGGGAGAAACGCGGGATATTCTTTGTCCTCCGGCGCCGTTCCCAGGCACCTCCTCACCGGTCCCGCCACCCCGCCTCCCCAGCAACGGGGGCCCGTCCCTCTAAGGCTTCCAAAAAGCGCTCGCCAAAAAAAAAAACTGCTCCGGTTTCTCTCCACCCGCCGGGAGCCGGGGGGAGGTGCGCTCGGGTCCCGCCGGGCTGGGGCTTGTATCTTACCCCCTTCACAAGGCGCTGGGTTCTTGCAGGTGTGGATGTGGTCTGGATGTTGTCCTGTGTCCTGTGGTCTCTATTTTAGGAAGATTTTTCTTTGTTATATTTTCATAGCTCTATGTGTTTTTGGGAGGAGATTTCCACTGCTCTACTCACGCCGCCATCTTGGCTCCCGCCCCCTAATTATATTTTTGTATAGTATGCAGTTTTAGGAGGAAGCCTCTGTCTCACCTCTCACGCCACCATCTTTAATCCAAAAAGCCTGAGATTGGTTATTTTTTTTCTGTTTTTTTTCTTTTTGTGAGGGCATCTGTCATATTTATTGATCAAATGGTTGTTAACAACAATAAAATTCTGTATAGAGGAGTCAATGCTCAATGCACAATCATTCATCCACCCCCAGCCTAATTCTCGTCAGTCTCCAATCTTCTGAAGCATAACAAACAAGTTCTTACATGGTGAACAAATTCTAACATAGTGAATAAGTTCTTACATGGTGAACAGTTCAAGGGCAGTCATCACAAAAACTTTCGATTTTGGTCACTCATTATGAACTATAAACAATCAGGTCAAATATGAATATTCATTTGATTTTTATACTTCATTTATATATGAATCCCACATTTCTCCCTTTATTATTATTATTATCTTTTAATAAAATGCTGAAGTGGTAGGTAGATGCAAGATAAAGGTAGAAAACATACTTCAGTGTTGTAAGACAGCAAAGGTAGATGATCAGGTGTGTGCCTGTAGACTAAGTGTTAATCCAAGCTAGACAATGGCAAAAATACATCCACGGATGCAGACGATTTCTCTCAGAACAGGGGGGAGGGGGAGGTTCTAAGCCTCACCTCTGTTAATCCCCAATTTCTCACCTGATGGCCCCCCCGCGACTGTGCCTGTCTTAGGTTGTTCCTCCCTTGAGGAATCTTACCCATCTCTGGCTAACCAGTCATCTTCCGGGGCCATACAGGGAAATGTAAAGTTGGTAAGTGAGAGAGAAGCCATATTGCTTGAAAAGGTTAGCTTTTTACTTCTTTGCAGATTTATGCCCTGTGGTTTCTATGCCCAGCATTTGTCTTGAGGTATCTTTACCACTTGGAGGAGTTATGATACTCGGTGAATTCAATATGAGGCATGAACTCTATTTAAGGGTTGTAATTAGGAAGGAAGAAGAAAAGCTATAGAGGTAGCAGATGGAAGAAAACATGGGAAGATTGATTATTTTTTTGACATATCTTCTTGTAGAGTAACTTAAGCATGTATAGGTTTTAAACTACTGATTAAATTGCGCACACACATTAACATAATAAGAATACAGTTACATAACCAAAGCAGATCTATAATTACCAGCCATCTCCAGTGAAGCCAAGAAAACCAGTTAGGCACCCTAGGCATTTGTGAAAATTTGTCTATGATCTAATGGATATTGTCCAACTGTACTTGAACAGTCCGAGAGAAATCAGACAATTTAAACAACCCATTCCTGGGAACTGTTCACATCCCATATGTTCTTTTAACAGTAGATAGACTGTACTTGTAAGATTTTGGAGCGCTACAACTTGCACTTCTCCTAATTCTTGGTTGAGTTCCAACAGTATAGATCCAGTCAAATTTATTGTTTTACTGTATGCACAGGCCAGCTTAGATATCTCCTTCTTCATTATAATGGCAAGTCCAGGAACCAGTGGGATGAATGCAGCTACAACTGCAGCATTGCCTGGATCTTTGTTGAGGTTTTTGATGATCATCTTCTGGTATGATTCTTCCAGACAGTGCTGATGTTGGAAGTTCTTCTTCATATCGTATCTTAGTTCATTTTCTGGGTAGCCAAATTAGGCTTTGATCCTCTGTATAAACACAAACACACCCTTTGCCCACACTTTGATATGCTCTTTATACCATTGTGTAGAACTCATTGGAGGTCACCACACAGGAACTGCTTTTTTTTTTTAAGAGAAAGGAATATTATCAGAAAAGTGTACATCCATAGCTAATCATCTGACACCCTTTAAGTGATCAAAATTAAGGATATTTAAAGCATGCATTAATCGCTGATTTACAGTTAGTTTTATCCTATCAGGGAGTAATCCCCCTTCTCTTTCTTTCTTTCTTTTTTTTGTTATCTTTAATCTACACCTACATGAAGAATATTATGTTTACTAGGATCTCCCCTATACCAGATCCCCCCTATAAACCCCTTCATAGTCACTGTCCATCAGCATACCAAAATGTTGTAGAATCCCTACTTGTCTTCTCTGTGTTGTACAGCCCTCCCCTTTCTCCCACCCCCCATGCATGCTAATCTTAATATACCCCTTCTTCTTCCCCTTAATCCCCTTCTCCCTCCCTTCCCACCCATCCTCCCCAGTCCCTTTCCCTTTGGTACCTGTTAGTCCATTCTTGGGTTCTGTGATTCCGCTGCTGTTTTCTTCCTTCAGCTTTTCCTTTGTTCTTATACTTCACAGATGAGTGAAATCATTTGGTATTTCTCTTTCTCCACTTGGCTTATTTCACTGAGCATAATACCCTCCAGCTCCATCCATGCTGCTGCAAATGGTAGGATTTGCCCTCTTCTTATGGCTGAGTAGTATTCCATTGTGTATATGTACCACATCTTCTTTATCCATTCATCTACTGATGGACATTTAGGTTGCTTCCAATTCTTGGCTATTGTAAATAGTGCTACAATAAACATAGGGGTGCATCTGTCTTTCTCAAACTTGATTGCTGCGTTCTTAGGGTAAATTCCTAGGAGTGGAATTCCTGGGTCAAATGGTAAGTCTGTTTTGAGCATTTTGATGTACCTCCATGCTGCTTTCCACAATGGTTGAACTAATTTACATTCCCACCAGCAGTGTAGGAGGGTTCCCCTTTCTCCACAGCCTTGCCAACATTTGTTGTTGTTTGTCTTTTGGATGGCAGCCATCCTTACTGGTGTGAGGTGATAACTCATTGTAGTTTTAATTTGCATTTCTCTGATAATTAGCGATGTGGAGCATCTTTTCATGTGTCTGTTGACCATCTGTATTTCTTTTTTGGAGAACTGTCTGTTCAGTTCCACTGCCCATTTTTTAATTGAATTAATTGATTTTTGTTTGTTGAGGCGTGTGAACTCTTCATATATTTTGGACGTCAAGCCTTTATCGGATCTGTCATTTTCGAATATATTCTCCCATACTGTAGGGTTCCTTTTTATTCTATTGATGGTGTCTTTTGCTGTACAGAAGCTTTTCAGCTTAATGTAGTCCCACTTGCTCATTTTTGCTGTTGTTTTCCTTGCCCAGGGAGATATGTTCAAGAAGAGGTCACTCATGTTTATGTCTAAGAGGTTTTTGCCTATGTTTTTTCCCCACGAGTTTAATGGTTTCATGACTTACATTCAGGTCTTTGATCCATTTTGAATTTACTTTTGTATATAGGGTTAGACAATGGTCCAGTTTCATTCTCCTACATGTAGCTGTCCAGTTTTGCCAGCACCATCTGTTGAAGAGACTGTCATTTTGCCATTGTATGTCCATGGCTCCTTTATCAAATATTAATTGACCATATATGTTTGGGTTAATATCTGGAGTCTCTAGTCTGTTCCACTGGTCTGTGGCTCTGTTCTTGTGCCAGGACAAAATTGTCTTGATTACTATGGCTTTATAGTAGAGCTTGAAGTTGGGGAGTGAGATCCCCCCTACTTTATTCTTCCTTCTCAGGATTGCTTTGGCTATTCGGGGTCTTTGGTGTTTCCATATGAATTTTTGAATTATTTGTTCCAGTTCATTGAAGAATGTTGCTGGTAAGTTGATAGGGATTGCATCAAATCTGTATATTGCTTTGGGCAGGATGGCCATTTTGACAATATTGATTTTTCCTAGCCATGAGCATGGGATGAGTTTCCATTTGTTAGTGTCCCCTTTAATTTCTCTTGAGAGTGACTTGTAGTTTTCACAGTATAGGTCATTCACTTCTTTGATTAGATTTATTCCTAGGTATTTTATCCTTTTTGATGCAATGGTGAATGGAATTGTTTTCCTGATTTCTCTTTCTGTTGGTTCATTGTTAGTGTATAAGAAAGCTACAGATTTCTGTGTGTTAATTTTGTATCCTGCAACTTTGCTGTATTCCGATATCAGTTCTAGTAGTTTTGGGGTGGAGTCTTTAGGGTTTTTTATGTACAGTATCATGTCATCTGCAAATAGTGACAGTTTAACTTCTTCTTTACCAATCTGGATTCCTGGTATTTCTTTGTTTTCTCTGATTGCCATGGCTAGGACCTCCAGTACTATGTTAAATAACAGTGGGGAGAGTGGGCATCTCTGTCTAGTTCCCAATCTCAGAGGAAAAGCTTTCAGCTTCTCGCTGTTCAGTATAAAGTTGGCTGTGGGTTTATGATATATGGCCTTTATTATGTTGAGGTACTTGCCCTCTATTCCCATTTTGCTGAGAGTTTTTATCATGAATGGATGTTGAATTTTGTCAAATGGTTTTTCAGCATCTATGGAGATGATCATGTGTTTTTTGTCTTTCTTTTTGTTGATGTGGTGGATGATGTTGATGGATTTTCGAATGTTGTACCATCCTTGCATCCCTGGGATGAATCCCACTTGGTCATGGTGTACAATCCTTTTGATGTATTTTTGAATTAGGTTTGCTAATATTTTGTTGAGTATTGTTTCATCTATGTTCATCAGGGATATTGGTCTGTAGTTTTCTTTTTTGGTGGGGTCCTTGCCTGGTTTTGGTATTAAGATGATGTTAGCTTCATACAATGAGTGTGGGAGTATTCCCTCCTCTTCTATTTTTTGGAAAACTTTAAGGAGAATGGGTATTATGTCTTCCCTGTATGTGTGATAAAATTCCGAGGTGAATCCATCTGGCCCGGGGGTTTTGTTATTGTGTAGTTTTTTGATTACCGCTTCAATTTCGTTGCTGGTAATTGGTCTGTTTAGATTTTCTGTTTCTTTCTGGGTCAGTCTTGGACGGTTGTATTTTTCTAGGAAGTTGTCCATTTCTCCTAGGTTTCCCAGCTTGTTAGCATATAGGTTTTCATAGTACTCTCTAATAATTCTTTGTATTTCTGTGGGGTCCGTCGTGATTTTTCCTTTCTCGTTTCTGATACTGTTGATTTGTGTTGACTCTCTTTTCCTCTTAATAAGTCTGGCTAGAGGCTTATCTATTTTGTTTATTTTCTCAAAGAACCAGCTCTTGGTTTCATTGATTTTTGCTATTGTTTTATTCTTCTCAATTTTGTTTATTTCTTCTCTGATCTTTATTATGTCCCTCCTTCTGCTGACTTTAGGCCTCATTTGTTCTTCTTTTTCCAATTTCGATAATTGTAATGTTAGACTATTCATTTGGGATTGTTCTTCCTTCTTCAAGTGTGCCTGGGTCGCTATATACTTTCCTCTTAGGACTGCTTTCGCTGCGTCCAACAGAAGTTGGGGCTTTGTGTTGTTTTTGTCATTTGTTTCTATATATTCCGTGATCTCTATTTTAATTTGTTCGTTGATCCATTGATTATTTAGGAGCATGTTGTTAAGCCTCCATGTGTTTGTGAGCCTTTTTGTTTTCTTTGTAGAATTTATTTCTACTTTTATACCTTTGTGGTCTAAAAAATTGGTTGGTAGAATTTCAATATTTTGGATTTTGCTGAGGCTCTTTTTGTGAGCTAGTATGTGGTCTATTCTGGAGAATGTTCCATGTGCACTTGAGAAGAATGTATATCCTGTTGCTTTTGGATGTAGAGTTCTATCGATTTCTATTAAGTCCATCTGCTCTACTATGTTGTTCAGTGCTTCCGTGTCCTTACTTATTTTCTGCCCGGTGGATCTATCTTTTGGGGTAAGTGGTATGTTGAAGTCTCCTAAATGAATGCATTGCAGTCTATTTCCCCCTTTAGTTCTGTTAGTATTTGTTTCACATATGCTGGTGCTCCTGTGTTGGGTGCATATATATTTAGAATGGTTATATCCTCTTGAGGACTGAGCCCTTTATCATTATGTAGTGTCCTTCTTTATCTCTTGTTACTTTCTTTGTTTTGAAGTCTATTTTGTCTGATATTAGTACTGCAACCCCTGCTTTCTTCTCGCTGTTGTTTGCCTGAAATATGTTTTTCCATCCCTTGACTTTTAGTCTGTACATGTCTTTGGATTTGAGGTGAGTTTCTTGTAAGCAGCATATAGATGGGTCTTGCTTTTTTATCCAGTCTATTACTCTGTGTCTTTTGATTGGTGCATTCAGTCCATTCACATTTAGGGTGACTATTGAAAGATATGTACTTATTGCCATTGCAGGGTTTAAATTCGTGGTTACCAAAGGTTCAAGGTTAGCCTCTTTAGTATCTTACCGCCTAACTTAGCTCGCTTATTGAGCTGTTATGTATACTGTCTGGAGATTCTTTTCTTCTCTCCCTTCTTATTCCTCCTCCTCCATTCTTCATATGTTGGGTGTTTTGTTCTGTGCTCTTTCTAGGAGTGCTCCCATCTAGAGCAGTCCCTGTAAGATGCCCTGTAGAGGTGGTTTGTGGGAAGTAAATTCCCTCAGCTTTTGCTTGTCTGGAAATTGTTTAATCCCGCCATCATATTTAAATGATAGTCGTGCTGGATGCAGTATCCTTGGTTCAAGGCCCTTCTGTTTCATTGCATTAAATATATCATGCCATTCTCTTCTGGCCTGTAGGGTTTCTGTCGAGAAGTCTGGTGTTAGCCTGATGGGTTTTCCTTTATAGGTTACTTTTTTCTCTCTAGCTGCTTTTAAAACTCTTTCCTTTGTCCTTGATCTTTGCCATTTCAATTATTATGTGTCTTGGTGTTGTCCCCCTTGGATCCTTTCTGTTGGGGGTTCTGTGTATTTCTGTGGTCTGTTCGATTATTTCCTCCCCCAGTTTGGGGAAGTTTTCAGCAATTATTTCTTCCAAGATTCTTTCTGTCCCTTTTCCTCTCTCTTCTTCTTCTTGTACCCCTATAATACGGATATTGGTCCTTTTGGATTGGTCACACAATTCTCTTAATATTGTTTCATTCCTGGAGATCCTTTTATCTCTCTCTATGTCAGCTTCTATGCGTTCCTGTTCTCTGGTTTCAATTCCATCAATGGCCTCTTGCATCTTATCCATTCTGCTTATAAATCCTTCCAGAGTTTGTTTCATTTCTGTGATCTCCTTTCTGGCATCTGTGATCTCCCTCCGGACTTCATCCCATTGCTCTTGCATTTTTCTCTGCATCTCTGTCAGCATGTTTATGATTTTTATTTTGAATTCTTTGTCAGGAAGACTGGTTAGGTCTGTCTCCTTCTCTGGTGTCTCTGTGATCTTGGTTTGCCTGTAATTTTGTCTTTTCATGGTGATAGGAATAGTTTGCAGAGCTGGGACTAGTGATGGCTGGAAGAACTTCCCTTCTTGTTGGTTTGTGGCCTTCCTCTCCTGGGAGAACAGCGACCTCTAGTGGCTTGTGCTGGGTAGCTGTGCACAGACCGGGCTTCTGCTTCCTGCCCAGCTGCTATGAAGTTTATCTCCCCTGTTGCTGTGGGCGTGGCCTGGCTCAGACTGCTGCTCCAAAGTGGTGGAGTTGTGTTGGAGGGGGAGCAGCCGGGAAGCTCTTTATCTCCATAAGGGGCCTCTGTGCTCCCTGCAGCCCAGGGGATTAGAGTGCCCAGAGATCCTGAGATTCCCTACCTCTGGACTAAGTGTCCCACCCTGCCCCTTTAAAACTTCCAAAAAGCACCCACCAAAACAAAACAATGACCACACACACACAAAAAAAAAAAAAAAAAAAGTGGCTGCTCGTTTTTCTTTATTCTCTGGCACCAGCCTCGGGCACCCACTCACCAGACTTGCTGCCCTGTTTTCCTAGTATTGGGCTCCCTATCCCTTTAAGACTTCCAAAAAGTGCTCGCCAAAACAAAAAAAAAAAAAAAGAAAAAGAAAAAAAGGTGGCCGCTCACATTTCTTTTGTTCTCTGGCACCAGTCTCCGGTACCCGCTCACCATTCTTGCTGCCCTGTTTCCCTAGTACCCAGGGCCCCACGCTTGTACTGTGTCTGCGCTCTGGTCCAGATGGCTGGGCTGGTTGTTCAGCAGTCCTGGGCTCCTTCTCCCTCCCGCTCAGACCTCTCTCCTCCTGCTGGGAGCTGGAGGGAGGGGCGCTCAGGACCCACCGGGCCGGGGCTTGTATCTTACCCCCTTTGCAAGGCGCTGGGTTCTCGCAGATGTGGATGTGGTCTGGATGTTGTCCTGTGTCCTCTAGTCTCTATTTTAGGAAGAGTTGTCTTTGTTATATTTTCATAGATATATGTGGTTTTGGGAGATTTCCGCTGCTCTACTCATGCCACCATCCTGGCTCCGCCTTTGAGATTGGTTATTTTTTAAGGAAGAAAAATTAGGAAAAAAAATGCAGTGGCTAGTAGAAGGATGGGTAGAATCTTGGGCAATACCTTAAGGCCCAAAGGAGGACAGTGTGTCAGAACCAAACAAAGGATAATTTTTAGCAGTGTCCTTAGATCACTGGTCCCCTAGAAGCTTTTGATGTTGCCCTCCAGGGCTTAGGTACAAATTTAGGACATTTTACTATTTAGCAATTTTACAAAAATCATAGCTATAATCCTTCACTTAATATGGTTATTTCATCTTTCTCTAAGTATTTTTCTATTTTTAATCCATGATTTCTACCAAGTTGTGTTGTCTTCTACTTACTTGACATTATTTTACACATACTTTCTTCCTATGTATAATTTATATATTTATCTTTAGTGAGGTAAAATGTACATAAGTGTAAAACTTACCCTTTTAACCATTTTAAAGTACATAAGTCATTAGCACTTGGTACATTCAGTGTTGTGCAACCATTAGCACTGTCTAGTTCCAGAATATTTTCATCATCCAGAAGGAAACCTTGGACCCATTAGGGATTCACTCCCCATTCTTTATTTTCCTCCTGCCTGGCACCTGGCAACCAGTAATTACTTTCTGTCTATGGATTTGCCTATTCTTGACATTTCATATATAGAAAATCATACAATGATCATACAACATGGGTCTGGCATCTTTCACTTAGCACAATGTTTTTGAGATTTATCCATTGTCACAGCATCTATCAGTGCTTCATTCTTTTTTGTGGCTCAGTGTTATTCCAGTGTATGGATATACTGCATTTTGTTTAATCACGCAGGAGTGGATGGACATTTGCTTTGTTTCCACCTTTTGGCTATGTGAGTAGTGCTACTGTGAACAGTCATGTGCAAAGATTTGTCTGAGTACCTATTTTAATTTCATTTGGGTATTCACTTAGGAGTGGAATTGCTGAGTCATATGGTCTATCCATGTTTAACTTAGGAATTGACAAACTTTTCCACAGTGGCTGCACCATTTTACATTCACATCTGCAATATATGAAGGTTCCAGTTTCTCTAATCCTCACCAACACTAGTTATTTTTTATTTTGTTTGATGGCAGCTATCCTAGTGAGTATGAAGTAGTATCTCATGATGATTTTGATTTGCACTTCCCTAATAAAATAACTATAACATTGAGCATCTTTTCATGTATTTGTTGGCCATTTGCATATCTTCTTTTGAAAAAGCCTGTTCAAGTCTTTTGCTTACTTTTTAACTGGATTTTTTTGCTTGTTTGTTGTTGAGTTGTAAGAGTTATTCATATATTCTGGATACTAGGCCCTTATCAGATGTATGATTTGCAAATATTTTATTGAACTCTGTAAGTTATCTTTTCATTTTCTTGACAATATCTTTTGAAACACAATGTTTTAAATTTTTATGAAGTCCAATTTATCTTTTGTTTCCTGTGCTTTTGGTGTCATCTAAGAAACCATTGCCAAATCTGAAGACTTTAAGGCTTACCACCCTTTTTTCTTCTCAGAATCATATAGTTTTAACTTGTATTTAATTATATATTTATATTTAGACTTTTCCTCTATTTTGAGTCAGTTAATGTGTGTAGTGTCTGGTAAGACAAGGATCCAATGTTATTCTTTTGCATGTGAATGTGCAGTTGTCCTAGCACCATGTATTGAAGAGACTCTTCTTTCCCCATTAAATAATCTTGGCGTCTTTGTTGGAAATCAGTTGATCATAGGTATATGTCTGTATTTCTGGAATCTCAGTTCTGTTCCATTGATTTATGTGTCTACTCTTACATCAGTACTATACTGTTTTGATTACTGTACCTTTGTAGTAAGTTTCAAAATCAGAAAGTTTGAGTCCTCCAACTTTGTTTTTTTTCCAAACTGTGTCATGGTCCCTCATGATTCCACATGCATTTTGTGATTGCCTGTTTCATTTCTGCAAAAATAATGTTTGGGATTCTGATAGGAATTTGATAATGTACACTGTGTGAGGGTGTTTTGCAATCTAATATTAAGCCTCCCAATCCACAAATGCAAGATGTCTTTCCACGTATGTCTTATTTGATTTCTTTCAACAATATTTTGTCATTTTTAGAGTTTAAACTTCATTAAATTTATTCCTTAAATGTATTATTTGTCCATTTCACCTAGGTTAGCTAATTTGTGTGCAATTTTCATAATCTTCTCACTTTTAATCATTTTTATTTCTAAGGCCAATAGTAATGTCCCCACTTTCATTTATGATTTTAGTAATTTGAGTTTTTCTCTCTTTGATCAGTCTAAAATAAAGATTTGTCAATTTTGTTGGTCTTCTCAAAGACCCAATTTTTGGCTTTGTTGATTATCTCTATTGTTTTCCTATTCTCTGTTTCTTTGGTCTCACCTCTAAACTTTATCATTTCTGTTTCATTCTGCAAGACTTGGACTTAGTTTACTCTTCTTTTTTACTTCGTTAAGGTGTAAAGTCAGGTTACTAATTTGATAACTTCTTTTTTAATGTAGGTAGTTAAAGCTACAAATTTCCCTCTGAGCATTACTTTTGCTGCATCCTTTAAGTTTCAGTATGTTGTGTTTCTGTTTTCACGTATCTCTAAGTATTTTCTAATTTCTCCTTTGATCCATTGGTTGTTAGAGTTCATTGTTTTATTTCCACATATTTGTGAAATTCCCATTTTCCATCTGTTGTTTCTAGTTTCTATTGTGATTGGAAAAAGATACTTTATATGACTTAGGTCTTTTTTAATTTATTGAGATTTGTTTTGTGGCCTGACATATGATCTATCCTGAAGAAAATTCCATGTGTACTTGCAAAGGATGTATATTTTGCTGTCTGAAGTGTTTTGTATATGTCTGTCATGTTTAGTTGGCTTATAGTGTTGTTCAAGTCCTCTATTTTCTTTTGATCGTCTATCTGGTTCCATTATTGGAAACAAGATATTGAAGTCTTCAAATATTTTATAACTGTCTCTCCCTTACACTCTTGTCAATTGACTTCACATATTTGGTGTTCTATTTTTAGGTGAGTATATGTTTATAACTGTTACATCCTGATGATTGACCCTTTATTGATATTTAATGACTTTCTTTGTTTCATAGTAATTTTTGACTTAAAATCCTTTTTGTCTAATAATTAGGATAGCTTCTCCAGCACTGTTTGGATTTCTCTTTGCATGGAGTATCTTTCCTATCCTTTCACCTTCAACCTCTCTGTATCTTTGGCTATGAAGTGAGTGTCTTGTAGACAGTGTATATTTGGCTTATGTTTTTTTAATCCACTTTGTCACTATCTGCCTTTTGACTTGAGAGTTTAACCATTTGCATTTAAACTAATTACTAATAAGGGTTTCTGCCATTATGCTATTACTTTCCAATAAACCTTTTCTTTTTTGTTCCTCATTTCCTCCATTACTGCCTACTTTTGTGTTTCATTGATTTTTTTTTGTAGTGTACCATTTTGATTCCCTCTTCATTTCTTCTTTATTTTTTAGTTATTTTATTAGTGGTTATGCTGGATATTATAATTTGTATTTTAAATTTATAATGAATAATTTGAATTAATACCAAGTTAGCTTTAATCGTATACAAAAACTCTGCTCCTATACAACTCCATCCCTTCCTTTTATGTTTTTGTTGTCACAAATTACATCTTTTTACACATTGTGTGTTCATTAACATAGGTGTAAAATATTGTTTTGTCTTTTAAGTCATATACAATAATAAAGAATTAAAAGCCAAAAATACAGTAATACTTGCATTTTTATTTACCTATAAATACCAAATAGTTCACAGTCTGGTTCAGATTAATACCAACTTAATTTTTACAGGATACAAAAACTTTGCACTTACATAGATCTATTCCTTTTCCCTCCTTTGTGCTGTTATTGTCATATAAACTATATCTTTAGATATCTTGTGTCCATCAAGACAGATTTATAATTATTGCTTCATGCAGGTGTCTTTTAAGTCGGATTGGACAAAAATAATTAGAAAGAAAAGTCATTTGTACTATCTTTTGTATATATCCACCCAATTATCTTGATCAGTGTTCTTTTCTCTTCATGTGAATACTCTCTAATACCCTTTCAGTTCAGCCTGAAGGACTTCAGTATTTCTGGTAAGACAGGTTTCTTAGCAACAAATTTTCTGTTTTTGTTCATCTGGGAATATCTTATTTTCTCCTTTTTTGAAGGATAGTTTTGTTGGTTATTGCATTCTTGGTCCATAGTCTTGTCTTTCAGCCCTTTGAATATTTCATCCCACTGCCTACTTTTCTCTGTGGTTTATGTTGAGAAATCAGCTGTTAGTCTTCATGAGAATTCCTTGTAGGTGGTGAATCACTTCTCTCTTCCTGCTTTAAGTCTGTCTCCTTAGTTTTTAACAGTTTGTGATGTATGCAGCTGTGGATCTCTTTGAACTTATCCTACTAGAGTTTGTTGAGCTGCTCAGAAGGGTGATCTTTTTTCCATCCCTCTCCCCCATCTCTCTCTCTCTCAACTACTGGGACTCCTGTTATGCATATGTTAATATACTTAACTGTGTCCCACTGGTCTCTGACATGCTGTTCATTTTCTTCATTGTTTTTTCATTTTGTTCCTCAGACTGGATAATCTCAGTTGACCTGTTTAAAAGTTAACCGATTCTTCTGTCTGTTCACATCTGGTGTTGAGACCTTCTGGTAGTTTTTCATTCCAGTTTTTGTGCTTTTCAATTCTAGAATTTCCCTTTGGTTCCTTTTATAATTTCTATATTGCTACTCTCTTCTTGGTGAGACATTCTGATTTCTTTTCGTTCTTTGTCCATCATTTCTTTTAGTTTTAGGGCATATTTAAGACAATTGATTTGAAGTTTTTGTCTAATAAGTTCAATGTCTGGGCTTCCTTGGGATCAGTTTTTTTTTCCATTTATTTTTTCCCTATAAATGGGCCATTCTTTATTCCTTTGCATGCCTTGTAATTTTTGTTGGAAATTGGGAATTCTGAAAATTATAATGCAGTAAATCTGGAAATAAGATTCCCACCCTTTACCAGAGTTGGGGTATTGGTACTTGTTTGTTTGTTTAGTGACTTTTCTAAACTATTTTGTAAAAACTATTCCTTTGTTGTGTGTGGTTGCTGAAGTTGCTGTTCCTTTAGCTTAGTACTCAACTGGTGATTTGATAGAGTTCCTCAGATGACTAAAGCCAAACAAGAACAACAGTAGTAAAACTCTCCCGGTCTTTGCAGTGGGCTCTGTGTCGGAGCGCTCCTTCAGCACTTAGCCTGGTCTTTGGCAACTCTGCATTAGCCTTCACTTCCCAGTTCTGTGGAATCTAATGATGAGCCAGAGGTGAAAGCTCACGGTCTTCTCAGGTCTTCCCTCAGTACGTGTCAGCCTGTGGTATGCATGTGGCCTTCTAGACTCTGGCTTATGTGGGAGCTTTTCAAAACCTTTATTCCTTTATGTATCTCCTTCCTCACACTCTTCCTTTTCAGGCTGTCCAGTCTGCCTCCTGCTTGCCCCAGGTGTCTGTGGCTAATAGATTTGCCTTGAATACTTTCAGAAAATACTACCAGGAGGCCACTCAAGTACTGATAAATTTTCAAGAGGGGTAAAACAGAGGCAAGACCCAGCAAAGATCCCTCAGGAAGCCATGAGACAGGTCAAAACACACAACCACAATTCTTGAGAACAAAGTTTGTATTGCCCCTTTAATCCCAGCAAATCGCACAAAGTCCCTGTGGCTTCTTCTGAGCTGAAAGTGGGTGATAAGCAGGTAAATAAAAAACCCAGACCATAGGAGCGGGAGCCAAGATGGCAGCGTGAGTAGAGGAGCGGAAATCTCCTCCCAAAACCACATATATTTTTGAAAATACAACAACTCTTCCTTAAAAACCCAGACCATAATCTTACTGAAATTTAGCAGCTTCTTTCTTCATTAAGCATTTCCCTGACAGTGGTTTTTTATTAGATTCTAGAGTTCTGTTCAGTGTTGGTTCTGACAGGTTTTGCCAGCTTAATTACTGCTTTTGAGGAGGGACAGAGTTCTGGGGTTTCTTGCTACCAGGTATGGACATTTTTGCAGTTATTTTTATAGTGATAGGTTGCTCTCTAAGAAGAATAAAACATTTTACAGTGCTAACAACAGGCATTTCTTCATAGTCACATCAACATTGTTGCACGTTAAAAAATTTTTTTAGTATTTCATTGTTGAAGAATACTTCACAATCCAGTAGATTTGAATTTCTTTCATTGTTGTTGAGTTTGAACTCTTGTTCAGTTAATATTTGTATATTTTGTAAAGTATTGTTTCCTTGAACATTAGCTCATTCAGATATTAGCCTTTCATTTGCATTTCCGTTTATCTGACCCTGGGCTTGATATGATGAGAGATGTTTTTATAGGTGGTATGGTCCATCTTAGCTGAAGACAGCAGCTTCTAACACTGAAGGAGGCTAATTGGACCAGGCTAGGGTTTCTTTAAATCATTCATTCATTCAACATAAATGCACCAAGCCTGCATGCCAGGTCTGTACTGGTACAGGGAAAATGGCAGGAACCAGACAGCTCTGCCTTGCCCATTGCGATCAGACAGCCTTACGGGGTGCCACCAAGCAAGCAACATGTGCAGGACATCATCTCAAAAACACAACTTTTCCATTGAGCTGTGCTAGTTTTTTATTTTATACAGGCTTTTAAAAAATGTTGATGTCTTTACATTTTCCCTCACATTCTTAAAATAGAGGTCAGATCAAGCCCTTAGCAACTTGATGCATGTATTTGGTTCTTGGGGTGGAGCTGGATGGGGAGTTCTCTCCCGGGCACCAGCGGACCCAGGCCCTCTCCTCTAGGCAGTCTAGAGCTGCAGAGCATTTAGCTGCTTCTGGAGGCTCCCCTCATCTGACAGGCGGTTCATTTCAGGGCAAAACATCCAGCAGCTTGCAGATGGCCAGACCCCAGCAGGTGGCGTTAGCCCTTCCAGAGAGAGAAGGTAGGTATCTCTCACCTGGCAGGTAGGACCTTTCTGAGATTTGGGGCCACAGAGGAGTGGAAAACCCATAGTTGAGGAACTTCCTTGCATCCTGCCCACAGCAATCCTGAGTTGCACCTCTCCTCATCCAGTAGGGTACAGTGGCTAGGATGGCAGCAGTCAGGTGGGGCTACCACTTATTCTTTCCCATCCCCAGGGGCCCAGGCAGCTGCTGACATGACCATCCTCTTGCCTAGCCTGAAGGGCAGTTGCTTAAACCATCCTGTGCACCAGGGGCTCCCCCACCTCACCCGGCACCTACGCAACCCCACCTCAGCTCCCAGATGGTCCAAGAAGCCCAGGATGCAAGCAGCTGGGGATATGTTCCCCACTGACTAGAGCCCACCACCTGTGGAGTTCCTGAACATGGGGTCACCACAGGCCAGCAGGATGGCCTCGGCCCACGGGTGGATTGGCAGAGCAGGGCCTCAGGGGCCGAGGAGACTGGCCCTCCAGCTGCCCAAGTACTTAGAGCAGCAGCCCCAGGACTCAGAACCCAAGAGGGGCCTGGCCTCACTGAAGGAGCCTTTCTGGAACACACCAGGCCCGAGCTAGGAGGCTGCAGCTCCAGTGGATGGCTGCACCTTGGTAAGCCAGTGGCCACCCTTTAGCCTTCTCTTCTTACCACTCTCTTCAGCCATCTCTCCTTAGTCACCCCAAGGCCACCCCTTTTTGGCTCCTCCTCAGTCATACCCCAACTGCCCTTGGGCCACCTCCCATGGCTATCACTCCTCAGCCTCACCACCGCCCCCCATGTTCCTCCAGCCTCTCTACAGCCTTCAGGCCCTCCTGGCTGGGAAGTTGAACCCCCAAGCTGGGCCGTACCTCTTCCTTTGTTTCTGTTCCTAACCTCTGCTAACAGAGGGCTTGGTGTGGTGCCAAATTTGACACCTCTCTCGTGTGGGGCCCTTCAAGACTTTCACAACTAAGGCTGAGGCTGTGGCTGGGCAGCAAGGAAGGACCTCGGTGCTGGGGTCTGGGCTAGGTCAGGCACAAAGACTCAGGCTGACTGTGGTCCAGTGTGTCAGGATCCCTAGCGAAATGTTCAGTGATGAACATCAAGCTGGGAATAAACTCTTGTTGATAGATAGATTGTGGTGGGGAGGGCATTTAAGGACCCATCAATCCAGGAAATTTACCCTCAGAGTAGGGCTCAATTATTGGTAATAGCCCAAGATTGTCTATAACCTAAATGCCTACCACTAGGGAACTATGTTCTAGTCATGCATCAGAATACCTTTACAATGTTTTTTAAAAAGATATCTCTGTAGTATTGTCATGGAATGGCCTTCAAGAGGGCCCAGTACAGGGCGGGCTGCAGTGTGCTGCTGTTAGTTTGAGGAAGACTCCAAAACATGCTACTGTGTGCTTGCCTGTGCAGGAGCTGTCCCTGAAAGCATACTGCACCCCCGTGGCCACCTGTCAGAGGGAGCTGGAGGACTGGGGGCGGAGTGAGGAGAGATGTTTCACTGTGTGGTGTTACACTTTTTGATTTCTTAATCATGTGAATGTACTGCTTATTCAGAAAAGTAAGCAAAGTAAGTAAAGGGCTTACTTCGAACAAATTCCTATTGGGAAGAAACAGCCTACCCCCACCCTTCACAGTGTGCCTCCTGGAGTGCCCTGTGTGATTAATAACAAGCGCATGGGACAGCAGCCAGCTCAAGGGGGCCCCTCCAAGGCAGAGAGCCCTGTACCCCCACTACATACAGAGCCCCTGTCCCTGGTGCTGTTTCACCTTGCCTCTGTTCATGCCAGTTTGGGAACTCATGACTCCCATTCCAGTGTCCTGTTAGAGAGCCATGGGCAGATCAGGCAGCTGTGGCACTTAGGCGTTCAGCATGACTGTTGCCTTGATGGTGCTGTGGGTAGATGTAGGGAACCTGGCATTTCGTGTTCTGAGCAGCACTTGGGTGCACTGTGCTCATTTTCCCAGAGCTCGTAGGTCATGGCCACTTTCTCCTTGGTGTTGCAGTGAGCTGCATCTCACGTAGAAGTTAGTTTCACGTCTAATCAGAATTGGAAGTCCTAAGGAGGTAGAGGTGTTGGAGACCAGGTGAAGTGGTTGGCGTTCACTGAGGGCCCATGTGGGTAGGACCCTACTCCACAGAGTAGGCTTCTCACACTGTGCAGGACATGGGGTGAGCAAGGACTGGGGCCCCAGGACAGCATGTTCCTGCTCGGGGGCAGACTTCCTGCTGGGGGCATGCTCTTTGGTGGAATGAATGCAGATTGCGCATATGCTTCATTCTTCTTTGTCCCATACACCCTCCTGTTGGGTTTTGCTTTGTGCGTACATATTCCCTTTGCAGGAGGCAATTGCAGGGAGGGGCGGTGCTGCTGAAGTCTAGTGCTTCAGGTCTTGCCATGCCTCTCCGGCAGGGAAGAATGATGGCACCCTCCTGTTTTCTAGAGTTCCCAGCCCTGTGTTCTTACCCCCAGGAGAGAGTTACACCTGTGGGAGATGAATTCCCGTTCCCGGTCCTTTGTCCCTTCCTGGCCCTTTGGCCCACCTGAGTCATCTCCCCTGTCCATGCTGCTCCTCTCCACTCTTAGTGGTAGCCCCTGACTTTAGTTGTTTAATTCTTTTGCCTGGGTGTATTTCCTTCTAGTTAAGAGTTTCAGGTAGGGGCCATGTGTATATATTTCCAGGGCCCAGCACTGTGCTGTAAATACAGTAGATGGCCCCCCTTTTTCTTTCTTTTTTTTTTTTTTTTGTCTCAAGCAGTGCAACAGCCTTTATTGTTGCAGCAATACTGATGTGCCTGTCCGTTCCTGGTTGGCCCTTATCCCACCCTACCCCTTGGTCCTCTCCACTGTGGGACTTCAGGGAGTGGAGACATAGAGTCCCTAAGCAGAGCTGGGACTGGTGAGTGTTTGGGGTCACCACAGACCAAGCGTTCAACAGGGTCACAATACCTGAATCCTCTGCCCACATGAGAACTGGGCACATGGGTCTTAGATTCAGGATTCGGCAGTGCCTCAATCTGGGTTCCAAGCTTGGGCCTTGGTCCAGGGTTCAAGATCTGAGAAAACCTTGGTCCCAGGCCTCAGTTTTGGCTGAGCATGGGAAGTGGATGGGTCCCAGGCTGGGGTTGGGGAAAATGTCTCTGAGTCCAGAGTTTGAGGTAGGCCGTAGATGCTCTGCTCCCCAAGCCAGAAAAGTGAACAGTTGTGGGGAATCTGCATGCTTACGCATCAGTGCACCTGGCATTTGGGTGCTTTTGCTCTGCACTGAGCCCTCTGCCAGGCACTGGACATAGAGAGATGGTGGCATAGCTCCTGCTCGCCTGGTGATTTAACGTAATGACTGTAGTATTTCCAATGCAGTAAAGTTGCTATGGAGGGGCCCAGAATAGTAGTCCTTAATTTAACCTGGGGGTCAGAAGGGGCTCCCTAGAGGTGTCCTTATCCTTGAAACTTGGGGGATGGCGTGGGCAACCACACATGTAAAGGTGTGTGGGAAAGACATTCTGGTGTTTGGCTAAGACTGAAATTTTCAGTGCTGGGGAAGGGAGAGTTGGGGTGGATACCTGGTGTGAACCATGTAAATCATGTGGGGCCTCATGAACACAAGGAGCAGTCATGGGAGAATTTTAAGCAGGTAGTGGCTGTGTGTTTTTAAGAGAAATGGCTCAGGGAACAGGGTAGAGCCTAGGAATGGCAGGGGGTGGGGGGCACTCCTGCGTTATGGAGAAGGGATGGAAAGGGCAGGATAGGAAAGTAGGTAGTGGTGATGAGATGCATTCCCTGGAGGAGGGTGAGGGGCTCCTGATCAATGTGCTGAACTGCATGGCTGGGATGCTAGGGCCTGTGTGGAGAAGAACTCAGAATTAGACATGTATTAGAGGGGCTCGGGCATATTGAGCTGAAAATCATCCTGAAGTGAGGATGGAGGCCTGGTTTGGAGATGACATCTTTTGGAACTGAGGACCTGTGAGGAAAGCCAGGGCGAGCCCCTGGAGGGCAGGGCAAGGGCTGGGGAGGCTCCTGAGGCTCCCTCAACAGCCCGAGGGAACAACAGAGAAGGCCTCTGTGCAAGGAGACAAGGGCAGCACTGCCCTCTGGTCCCACATTCCTAGGCTCTACCCTGTTCCCGAGGTCTCTGCAGCCCAGTGGGGGTGCTGAATGGCAGGCACAGCGCTGTTGCCGGCTCTCGTCTTCCTGCAGGGAGCAGGCCCTGTAGCGGGAGTGAGAGAAGCTGCTTCTGCAGGACTGTCCCAGCCCTGACTCCCTGGATCTCAGCGAAGATGGAGTGCCTCTCATACCAGAGCACAGGTAGGCAGAGTGGGCATAGGTTGTGGGTAGGGACCTGTCCCCTTGGGGTGGAGTCTCTGCACCTGCCTCTTAAGTGCTGACCAGCTTTCAGTTTTCAGCTTTTCAGAGTTTCAGCCAGCAATTTGTGTCCATTTATGAGTTTTCAAGCTGCCTCCTTCTCTTAAACCCATATTCATTCATTATCTCCAGAAATACTTGATCACCTATGGGTCTTTGAGGACAAACAGATGTAAAACATGGCCTGCTCTACCCCAACTGTCAACCCATATTAACAGAATCAGATGTCTTGGGAAAATAACTACACAAAATCACAGTGTAAATGAAAACTGCTTCTGAAGGGGAAAATAATGGCCACATGACATCTTTAATCTTCCCTGCCTGGGGAAACAAAGTAACTTTTGTCAGTGCTGTCATGTGGGCAGGGGTCCGCGGGCCCTGATTTAACTGGCCATTGACTGGAGGGAGGGCTGGACTCATCTGTACCATGCTGTCTTAAAGATGCAATTGAAATCCGTCTTCAGAAGACCTGTTATCTGCCTATCCGTCCCTCTGTCTGTCCATCCAGCAAACACATATGAATGCCAACCTTGTGGCAGGCTCTGTGACAGACTCTGGGACAGCAGGATCTCTGCCCTCGTGCTGCCTGCTTTCAAGTCAGGGAGATGACCTGAACATGACCAGTGGGAAGATGTGACTCTGCTGAGTGGGAAGAAGACAGGAGGGGCCTATGGAGTGTGGGAGGTTGTGAGATTTTGGATGAGGGGTCAGGGAAGGCCTCTGTGAGCAGCTGACTTTTAGCAGAGCCTCAAAGAAGGCGGGAGGCAGCTCTAGGCAGTCCTGCAGTGGGGGCACACAGGGTGTGCTGTGGGAGAGTGAGGGGGCAGGTGGGGGAGGAGGGCAGGGAGGCTAAGGGAGGGCTCGGGGCCAGAGCTTTTCCTCTGTTTGAGCTGGCCATCATCCATCTGAACAGGATCCTCCGCACTGTGTCAGAGATAGGCTGGAGGGTTGGGGGGGTGCGGTGGAAGAAAGGAGATCGGGGCAAGGAGGAGGCCACCGCAGTAATCCCGGACAAGTTAGGGTAGGGTGGGGGGCAGGAGGCAAATTCCGGATATATGTTCAGGGCATAGCTGACAGGACTTGATAATGAGCTAGATGGAGGGTGAAAGAGAACTCATGGAGACCCAAGGATCTGGGCCTGAGCAACTGGGCCAGGGGAGTTGTCTTTAATGAAACTGGGGAAGACTTCGTGACCTTGGCTAGAATGTGCAGGGGCAGGTACAGGATCGAAGAGCTCATTTGATGGTGTGCAAGCCGCCCCCATTGATCCCACCCCTGGGATCTTCTCTGGACTAGATCAGGAATCAGCAAGCTTTCTGTAAAGTTTGTAAATAGTAAGGATATTATATTAGGCTTTGAGGGCCATACTGTTGCCACCACTCAGCTCTGCTGTTGTGAAGGGGAAGTTCCCATAGATGGCACATAAATGAGCAGTCATGCCTATGTTGCAATATAACCTTATTTATGGAAACGGGTAGGAGTTGGCTGCAGACTGTAGTTTGCTGATCCCAAGCCTAGATTAGGAGGACCTGCCTCTTAACTGGTACCAGTTTTCCCTGTGGAAATCTGTGAATGTTCATATTGGAACAGCCATTCCAGGTAGGCAGAGAGCTACTCACACTGCCCAGAGACGCAGGGCAAGGGTGACTGCGAGTCCCATGGTGATTCCCGGAAGATGTGGTGAAATGTGAAGACTGAAATCAGTGGGTTTAGGCTAAGGCCTCCCTGGACAAGAGTGTCTTGGTGGTATCACAAGTGATAAAAGGCATTTTCTGTTGCAGCTGGAACTTGTAGATTTGGTTTCTAGGTTCCCTACTCACAAGGTAGATAGCCTTGGAATTAACCTTTTAAGGCCTTTTAAAAAAATCTCTGCTGTAGGAATAGTTATTATAGCTTTTTACCTTTCTACTGAGTACATCCAGGATTCCAGAAGTCATTGCTTGGATGTGCTGAAATTTTCCAGAGAAGAGTTATCTGGATGACTAGCTTAAGACAGAAGGTGTTTCAGACTTTGAAATCACTGATAATTTTCTGGCCACATGATGTTTTGAAGTGGTACTTTGAGAAAGCCTTTTTGACAACAGCTGCTTTGAGGTGGTTGTTTTGATGTGGGATCATTTTAATGGGACAGTTCAACTTTCTGCTTCAAAGAAAATTACTCACTGATATTCAAAACCAGTAGCCCCTTCATCCCTGAATGGGGCTAGAGGGGCCAAAGAGGGATGTGGGTCTGGAAGGGGTGCGGCTGAAGCTGGGGGCTCACCACCTTCTGCCAGGCAAGTGTCCTGTGACCAGGAGTCGCATGACTGCCACAGTTGCCCATCACAGAAAGGAGCCCTGAACACTCAGAGCAGAGCATCCACTCATTCTCTAAAGATTGGCCTGCATCTTGAATGCATGCCGTCCTGTGTTCTATATTTCTTAAAGTTGAAAGACCTTATGTGTATGCTGGGGCAGGGGAGGGGAGGATGTTTAAACCACAACATCGTCCTTTATCCTTATTTTGGGCTGCACAGGAAATCCTCAATTAGACGAGTGAGAGTCATCTCAGCTCTCAGTAATGCACATGCATTATATTTAATATCACACAAGTCCCTTTGTGCGATGGTTTGAGGGACAGGGCTAAGATCCTTTTACGGATAAGCCTGGTCCTTCCAGACTTCCAATGACTTGTACATTTGTTAAATTATAAAAGCAACTAAAAAGCCATTGCTATTCAGAAACTTAAAGAAATTAACAAGACAGAAAATTGTTTTACCATCTGTGTGGTGGTTTGCTGAGGCTGCTTCCCGAAGACTGCAATATCAGAGCCTCTCTGGTTTTCCAGGGTCATTCCCATCATCCGATGTGCCGTGTTGTCCTCAGGATGATTCCGTGATACATGTTGGTGCCTTACATTAGGTCCCTTGGCCAGAAAGTGGGACAGGTTTCATCTGGCCAGCAGTGAGCCACCTGCTTGTGTCCCAGGTCCTAACGGGGGCCCCCAGTGCTGTTTCCCCTCCTAGTCCACTGTTTCAGAGCCTGGCCGGAACCGGGTAGGGTTGTCCTCTGGTGTGAGGAGGGTATGTGTTGCCCCATCTTGTTTCATTTTATTATTAAGTGTGTGTCATGTCACCGCAAAGTCAAGCAGCACACAGGTGTATGAAGTGAGCAGGAATGTCTCCTCTTCCTTCCCCATTGCCCAAATCCTGTGTCCCAGGAATGACCCTGCATCAAAATTGGGTGTGTCTGATGTGTGTGGGGTATTACTTGTGTCTAAGAAAGTATGTGTTCATGTGTCTGTGTGCACACACACACACACTTGCTATTCTGCAACTTCCTGTTTTCACCCACCAGTGTACTGTGTTCATTCTAGTCCTTCAGGGTGCAGAGATTTACCTCACTCTGAGGAATCATCTTAACTTACCCCCTTTCCCCTATTCCTTCTTAAGTGGGCCAGTGAGTCCTGACAGTTCTGCCCTCCCCACCTTGATAGAGTTTCAGCGCGCCCCCTCTTCTCTGTTCTTTCCCTGTCTGTGGGGCCCAGCTCTGACTAAGTCAGACTCCCAGGACTGGGGAGTCCTCCCGGTCCCAGGAGCTTCAGGACTGCTGTCCAGAGGAAGAGTGGAGGATCCTTTGTTGCACAGATGTCTTCCCTGACCTGGCTGCTCCTGGCATCTCTCCTCTGCCCCAGTCGTGTAGGCAGCTCTGTGGCCGGTCCACTTGCTGAAGGGTATTGCAGTGATTTGTTTACACTTCTCCTGGGCCTGCCAGGGCAGCGCACGCCTGACTCATCCTTTAGCACCTGGCACCCATACCTTGTGGGCACTCAGTGAAAGTCTGAGCTGAACAGAGCCGACGGGGGTGGGGAGTTGGGCTTGGGACCAGGACTTCTGGTTCAGGGACTGAGGCCTTAAGGGAGGGGGGCGGTGTACGACAGGAAGGGGATGGGCTCCCTGGTCTGCATCTTGTGGGCTCTTCCTCTGTCAGCAGGTGGCGCTATCCCCCCTGGTATCCCCATCAGGCCATGGCTGCAGGGCACCTTCTTCCAGGCTGCCAACCAGGTGAGCCTGCTGATGCGTGAACGTGACTCCTGCCTCTTGCTTTGCCAGGACGCTGGTGGAGTGCTTCGTGTCACCACGGGCCCTCCCAGCAGTGCATCCAGGCGAGACTGTGTTTCTACCCAGGCATCACCCCCTGCCTTGCATCCTGGATTGTTCACACTTGAAGCCACAGTGTGACCTGGAAGAGCTGTTCTTCTGGTCAATGTTGGCAGTATGGCCAGACCCCTTTCATCATGGAGCCGAGGGATAAGGACCAGCCCCACTGACGAAATCCAATCTGTGTTTTGGCCAATTCGGATGTGGCAACTTTTATGGATATAGATGAAATAACACACGTCTACTTACATTTAATGTACTAATTGAGACTTCATGTACTTCTGAAAATCCTACATCAGAGCATATGTTATATCATGTATTTGCTCCCCTACACCCCACTTCATGAAACTTCTTTAGTAAGACTCATACATGCCTTTGGGGTTATGCCTCCCCCAGCACTGGAGCCACTTCCTGGGCCATTCGGCAGCTTTCCAGAGCATGTCATCCTCACTCCCACCTGATTGTTGGCAACACTGACTTTTGGAGGCTGTGATACTCACTCTGAAATGGATACCTCTAGCCCCCCACAAGCAATGTTGTGTGACATCAGGACAGTAGCCTTGTTCTTCTCTGTGGAAGTAAATTCATGACTGTTATCACATAACTAATTTTTTAAAATTTTAAAGAGGATTTTTTAAAACTTTACCACAGTAACATCCAATATTTGTAACTGTGAGTTTGTATATCGAAGACTAGGAGGGAAAGCTCACAGGATTCAGTGCTGTGGCCTTCGCCAAGTGCCCACCCAGGTGGGTGACCTGCTGGGCCTCGGCTCCTGGGCTGGAGGAGCGACCCCCTGACCCACCGCCTCTTGGGAGGAGCAGAGGTGGGGTGCTTCTCTGGCCTCTTGAAAGCAGGCGTCTGGTTCTCTTTTCCAGCTATTCAGGGCTTTCTTATGTCTATTTCATTAATTCTGAATCCACCTTATTTTATAATAGAAAGATAACATTTTGATATGTTTCCTTTAAAGCCATTTATCATGGAAACATTGAGCACTCATAAAAGCAGACAGAACAGTGTGATGTTCCTCCATGTGCTCGTCACCCAGTTTCATCGATTCTCAACTCAAAGTCAATCTGTTTCGTCTCTACCTTTGCCCACTAACACTATTCCCTCAGGATTATTTTTAAGTAAATCCAAGATGCATATAATTTAATCTGTAAGTACTTCAGTTTGTGTCTCTAGGTATGATTTAAATACTATATTACACCTAAAAACTATAGTTTCTTCACATCAGTGTTCAGATTTCCTTATCTTATTTTTTTATATGTTGTTCAAATCAGGATCTAAACAAGATCCAAACATTGCAGTTAGACCACGTAATGTTAATGACAATGAAATGTGAAAAAATGGTGAAATAATATTGTATGGCATTGATGCCCCAACATGTTTAATCATTTTGCTCATTTTACTTGACATTATGTTATTTCCCTGCTATAAGAATGTGGTAAAGAAGATCTTTATACATAAATATTTGTCCGGAGGTCTGAAATATATCCCTGGATGTGACGTGAGGTGATTGGTTCTGAGTGTATGAATATTGGTAAATGTTCACATTGCCAAATTGAAAAGGTTCTAATTAAGAGATGATGAAAAGGGGGAAAAAAGGAATGAAGAGAAAAGAAGAAAGATAGGAGAGCTGGGGAAAGAACAAGGATAAAGAATGGGCTGGGCAGGCCTGGGACGGAGAGGAGAGAACAGGAAGGTGTCTTCCGGAGCTGCCTCAGCAGTGGCTTGTGCGACAGTAGGTTTTCTCTGTCTAGGACTGGACGGCTGGCAGGAAGTGCTTGACAGATGAGATGGCCCGTGGAGCAGTGACCTGGGATCAGAGCAGCCCTGCCAAGTGGAGCAGGTGGCTGGCCAGCTTTCCTGGTGTGAGGAATTCAGACCCTCCTCCCTCCAGTATGCTAGTGAAGCACAGAGGGGATGGCCTTGCCAGCCCCTCAGATCAAGGGGCTTTCTGGAGGAATGCCCACCACCTTACCATCAGATCAGGGGACTCTCACTATGCAGTGAATAAGGGCCACTTCCTGAAGGTCACTGTTTAGCCTTGGGGTATTTTATTTCCTGTTTGTGCCAAGGACTTCGGGTCTAGACACAAGAGTGGGAAATACTAGTTGTTCAATAATTGTCTGTTGTGTTCAGCTGGAAACATGAAAATTGAGGAGGAATAAAAGGTTACTTGATCTCTAAAAAAAAGCACTATGGTTCAAGCAAGTATGGTTCTTGCTGTACAAAAAGTTAAGACGTATGTGAGGTTATGGGTAACTTTTATTTTCCTAATTATACTGTTTTCTAAAACTTTCTATAGTGAACATGTCTCATTATTCACTAGAGGTTTTAGAAAAATTGTGAATGGAATTTTAAAAAATCTCTTCTTGAAAGAGACTCACTTCTTACCTTTCTGTGAAAGGGATACTATCTTTCTTCCCACTGTACCAAGTGGAAAATCTTGGCACAGATTAAGCAATCGGTTTGTCTCAGATCACAGAGCCAGAGCGGGCAGCCTTGTGTCAGAGGCCTTGCCCTCCCGGATTGGACCTACACGAATTTATGTGCAAGAACACAGCTCCCTGGAACACACAGCTGTGGGATTGCAGATGGCCTGGCCATCCTTTCTCATTCATCACCCGGCTGGGTGTGTGACCTCAGGTGCCCTGGGACCAGAGTCACATGCCTTCATCACAGAAGTTGATACCAGGGGCTGAACTCTTTCTCCTCCCTTGACAACAGTTCAAAAAGAAATCTGATTCCCATCCCCCGTGGAAAAGCTTCAGGACCAATGCCCACAGGCAGCTCAAATGCAGGAGCAAGCTGCCTGAGAAGGGTGGAGATTGCCTGCCAAATTACTCGTGGGCTTCCTGGGCTCCCACAGTGCGTGAGGGAGGGTCAGGGTCCGTTTGTCCTCTGGGTGCATCTGCCACTATTCCTGTGAGGTGTTCGTGGGGTATTCTCAGGGAGCCGGATGGCTGGCTGGGGCCCTCCTTTGTGAACACCCCAGCAGGCAGGACAGAGCAGTGGGTCTGAGCTGCCTTGACGTGAACGGTTCGTGTGCACCAGATCTCCCCGAGGCCTACAGCCCCAGCTCTTGTTCTGCCAAGGCCTCCTCCTCTTCCTGGCCTGCTGAGGTGGAAGCCTGGGTGAAGTAAACCCAGCAGTTACAGAGTATAGACAGAGCTGAGCAGCCCAGCTGGCTGCAGCTGCCCCTCATAATGAAGAGCTAGCGAAACCAGCCAGCTAGGTTGTTGCTGGGGTTTCTGGGTTTCTGGCTGGAGCAGTGCCCACAAGGGAGGAAAGAAAAAGAAGAGCAGGAATGAAAGCTCTGACCGTTCTTCGTTTCTGTCCTCCCTTTGCATTTTAAGCTTTTTATTTGAGTGACTTGGCAGAGATACAGAAACTGATACTGTATAAATAACTATACTTGGTGTTTACCCTTCTGCCATCACTTGGCATAAGTAACCTCGGCATTCCCAAAGCAATAAAGACACTTTGCCCTTCGGGACTGCTGCCCATAAAACAGATGAGGACGTAGAAGAATCCCTGGGGCATTATCCAGGACTGCACAGCCCAAGTGGAAGGTCAGAGCTCTGCCCAGAGGCCCAACGTGCTGACCCATGCTGGCCCATGGTTTAGTGTGATTCCCCTCTGGCTGTTTTTCCCCCTTCCTTCCATGTGTTTCTGTGGTCCTCTGTCCTTGTCATGGCAGCTGGGGATTCACAGTATTCTTGACTCTGAGTGTCCTGGTCCTGGGTGGGAGCCTCCTCACTGGGATCCTCAGGTTTGACAGCTAGGGCTTCTTTCTCAACCAGGCCTGCATGGCATCTGCTTCAGAAGAGGCCCTGTCCTCCTCTTCCTGCTCCAGGGTCCTCTGACACTCTTAGGGTCACCTGTAGGCACCCCCTTAGGCCCAGCATCACCATTCATGTGGACATGATATGGGTTTTTGTAAATCTAACAGCAGTTCATTCTGTAACCCAAAGTTTTTGAGCTTTCCATGCACACACCTCCCACCCCCTTCCTTCTCCTCTCACCAGGTGCTGCCTGCAGACTGTCCCACAGATCAAGGCAGTGTCTGCATGCAAGGCTGGCCCTGCCCTTCCACTAAGTTAGAGGTGACTTGTGCCATTGGCCTTGAACAGTCAGAGGGCTTGTGGTCAGCAGAGGTGAAGCAGCACCACCCTTACACTGAACATGCACACTTGGCTTGTGACCCAGCCTGCAGAGGAGATTCCTTGCATCTCATCTAGCTCTAGGCACAGAATTCTTTAGAAGCCATTCACTTCAAAGCACCCCTGGACCATGCCCCTTCTGCCCATCTCTTGCTGCTCTTCTTACAGACAAAACCTAACTCGGCAGCAATGAACTTGAAGGCAAAGTGATCATTTTTCTGGCAGAAACTGCTGCAAGGCTGTAGCAAAAGGGAAATGTTGTAACCCTAGGGATGTCTTTCTCTCAAAGCAGCAGTTGGAAATTCGTTGATCTGAGCCAACAGGGGCTTATACAATCAATTCTCCTACTGAGAAGCTGGTCAGGTGCCCCCCAACAGAATGCCAGAGCCGGAGTCTTGAATCCCCAGAGCACCAGCCTCCTGGCCACATGGCTCCAGGCCAGGTCCTGCCAATTTGTAAGGTCTTCCAGACAGTGTTTGCTTGGGTATTGTCTGCATTTGGGGTGTGCTTGAATCATGCATGCATCATGGGGTCAGTTCATGAAAGTGTTGGTGTGACTAAGCACATGGAACAGAGTGGAGTGTGCCAGCAGCCCTGGGGTACACACGTGTTTGTATATACAAATAAAGGTCTATTTTAGAATTGTTAGCTTCACAGACACAGGAACAAAGCCACATTCTCCTCTGAACTTAAATGATTTGGAAAATATATACAATTTGTAAATTGCCTGGACATAGTCAAGGAGACAGCAGCTTGGCTCAGAGGAGAATCTTTGCTTTGGAGCCTTCTGTTCCTGGCAGATTAAAATATGTCTTTTTAAAAAGGAGAAGAGGAGGATTGGGCTGACCAAGGCAATGTCTATCTAGAGTCATGGCTTTAAATGCTATCTGAAATGTTGTTTGTACAAATTTGTCAATTAAAAAGACCAAACTAATTTCCTGGAATCCATATTAATTGCTTTTAGGATATTATCTAGAAAAAGAAAGCAAAGGAGCATTCACAAAATGTAGAGAGAGTAGAAAACCCTACACCAAACCCAGCCTCTCAGCATGACCAGGAGTCCAGGGAGGGTGATGAGTCAAGCCAGCCCCTCTGAGATGACTTCTGGAGCACCTTCCACCAGGGGTCCTAAAACTGCCAGAAGTATCAACTCTTTGGTTCATAGGCACTTGGGATCCTGTTAGTCCAGATGATCTGCCAGGCAGCAGTGTGCCCCAGGCATGGCTCCTCTCCACACCAGCATTCTGACTGAGAGCACCTACCAGAAACAAGAGGCCCCAGAAGACCCCATGGTGGAAGGAAATGCAGGGTATGGCCACGGGCACGAGGCCAGCCTAAACTCCATTCCCCTTGACTCTGCAAAAGTTGCTGCTCACATGGCTTCTGAGGAATCTTCTGTGGCACCCTTGTTATTTCCTTCCCAGAATTTCCCCATTTTGGGCCCCTTTTGTTATTTTCCCATCTTCTCAGGTGTCCCCTTTGTTTCAGAAAAACACAGGCCTGGGGCAGAAATGCTCTGTGTAACCAGAGCCTGGATGTGGGCCCCACATGCCCCCCGAGTAATTCAGCCTGCTGGCTGCAGCCGGGAGCCTTTGACTGGGAGGTGTGACTCCTGGGCTTTCACCTCACCTCCACACAGATCTTTTCGCAATCTTGGTTTACTCCCTGTTTTCCCCCTCCCTCAACTGGAAAGGACAAATGTACCTTCCAGTCATGTGTTTAGATGGTGTGAGAGTGTGTGATCCTGTTGGTGGCTGGGGTTGCCTTCCTTCCTTGCATGGGGGCTGTGAGCACTTTTATCTGTAGCAATTGTGTACTGATGTGATCCTGGTGTCCCGTGAGGCTGAAATATGAAAATCCCCCATGGTGAGACAGGCATGCTGCAGAAGGCTCCCAGGCCACGAGCCTGAGGGCCTCCCCTAACCTTGCCCCTCTGCCCCTGCAGCTCCTCGCTGGCCCAGCAGCTCTCCTTCCTGCGCAGCGGCCTCCAGAGCAACCTCTACCTGCACACTGCCGACTGCCCCGTGCCTGTGCTGCAGTGGCTCTTCCAGGTGAGCACCGCACACCTGCCGCTAAATGGTGGGAACGTTCCTGCTGCTTCGTCTGTCCGCTGCTGGCAGGTGGGGCTGTGGGCACCTACCTTCTTCTGGCCTTGGGTGCTGCTGAGTTTGTCCTCTCTGAGGCAAGAGGAGGGAGGAGGCCTATGATGACAGAGTCAGGGAGGCGCTGGGAGCAGACTAGTCACGCTGCACCCCACAGAGTGCGCGCCTCAAAGGGTGTTTCCTGTGCCACCAGAAGTCCTCTCTGTGGTTCCGTCTGCGCTGCTCAGCAGGTGCTGCTGTGGTGTCCACCCTTACCCCTCTGAGGCTGGGTCCTGCCCTGGCCTCATGCAGCCCTACAGTGCGCCTGGAGGGTGAGGGCCTCCCAAATTCAGAGCCACCGGTGCTTGAGCATTTGAGCATTTGTTCCCCTCTGCGGAGTTGTAGGTCAGCTGGAAAAGCCTAGAACAGCTGTTCTGTCTCCCTGTTTCTTCCCTTAGAGTTGCTGGTGCAATATTTTGCCCTAGGGAGATATGCATTCTGCCCCAGGCTTGAAACCTTTGCACTGAGAAAGAGAGAAGCCAGCAGGGATGGTCCAGAAACCAGCTGCTGTGATTTGAATGCAAGGCATGAGGATGCCGGCCTTGGCCCCCACCCAGCACTGTCCCTGCCTGGGGATGGGCAGGTCACAAGTCCCAGCTTGTCTCCTTCTTGCCAGTTGGATCCTGGACCTCAGCTATGAATTAGAGCTCCCGAGCCGGGGTAGATTGTTCTAGGAACAACAGCCTGGACTGACTGGCTGCCTTCCAGAAAGAGCCCACCAGCCCTCTCTTCTTCCCAGGATCCTTCCCATTGCCTTTCCCCTCCCCCAGGCCTGGAGGGAATGGCAGCTAGTAACTGGGAACAGTGTGGCCATTCTTCTTGGTCCTGTCAGTGCTGCTTCTCTTTGCTCCTTGTACAGTGTATGACACAACACAGTCAGGCACTGGGAGACACAAAGAGCCTGTCTGAGCTGTCACCCACAGAGGGTCCTTGTGTGCCCTGACACGGCCCTGGGAGGGGTGCCTCGTCCTGCCCCTTCTCCCACCTCTTACTGGACAGGCTGTACAACAGAGGACCCAGCCAGGAAGTGACTTCGGCTCTACCACTTACTACTGTGTGACCTTGGGAAAGTTATTTAATATCAGCTGTGTACCTGTTTCTTACTCTGTAAACTGGGTCTGTAGTCCCATGTGAAAATTAAATGAAGAGGTCCTGTGATCTGCTTGTCCCTGTGGTCCCCTTACGTTTCTGCCAGGGCCTGAGCATCATCTGGAAGGAATGAAGTTAGTGCAGAGGTCTAGTTCTCCCTCTTCAGGAAGGAGAAGCATAAGCTCCTCCTCACTCCACAACTGAAGTCAGGTCAGTGAAAGGGGTGCACTTGGCCTTGGGAGCCTTCTGGGTAAGACCCTGCCCAACATCTTTGTCTCTGGAGCAGAAGAAGGAACAGGGCAGCTGACATCTACCAAGCACTGTGACTCGTGGTCACACTACAGGCCTAAGCAGGATGGACTCTGATAACTTTACTCTTCAGGTTTTGGTTTTCTTGCCACTTGGAACATATTTTCCCACAGTGACAATAGCATTCATTCATCCATTTGCAGATGTCAGTTGAGGACCTGCTATATACTAAACTCTGGGGATAGAAAGATTTTAGAAAAACGTGTCCCAGGTAAATGCACAGAATGGCCATGGTGCTCAGCATAATCCAAAGGGTTGCACTTGGAGACGGCCCTTCCTCTAAGGTCAGTGCCCAGAGAGGGACTCAGCTCAGAGCCCCCCCACCAACACCACCCCACCCTTGGAGATGAGAGCCTCGGTCCAGAAGGAGGGTAAGCCCAGAGTGTCCACAACACTGAGCTCTCAGCATGCTTGGGAGGATGGTGTAATGCACAGCGTGGCCTGCGGTAGGCAGGAGCAGGACTGTCGACGCTGCCCCACCTCTAAGCATCATCATGTCTGTGTGTCCCCAGAGTGGATGGCACTGGTGGGAAGGGTGCTAGCCCATTGCTCATCTCCATGTCATACTCTTCACATTCCAAATCGCCAGTTTATGACCTTCAGAGTCAAGGAGCATTCAGTCAGGATCCCAGTGAGTTTGAGTCACGTGGATGGCTTGCCCTCCGCCAAGTGGCTGGAGGGTCTGTACTCAGAACCAAAGACCTCCCAGATCAGTGGTCTCATAGGACTGAGTGAAGGCATTGACCTGGAATGATGTGAGGGTCACTGAGAGGGGCCACCTTATCACTGTGCAGCTAACTGTAGTCAGTGCTTTTGAGTGCTTTCTTTCTCTTACACTGGCCCCTATCCTGGAGGGGCATGGCTGTGACCACAGGGGGTGAGGGGCAGAAGGACTAAGACTCCCATGCTGGGAAGTGGACAGAGTAGGAGATTTCTAGTCACACAGGCCTAGGATTGGATCCTGGTTTTGCTGCTTCCTAGCTGTGTGACCATGGGGAAGTTGCTTGACCCCTCTGAGCTTGGGTTCCTATGAAATGGGAGTAATGACAATATCCTTTTACTGTGCAGACTGGTGAGGATTAAACAGGCCATATTTAATAAGGGAGTAGAAAGGTTTACAACTATTACTTCATAGAAATGACCCAGATAACCTGTTTTTTCTTCTCCTAGCTGCTACCATGGCCTCCAGAAACTTCTTCAGGAGCCTTTGGTCTCCTGTGGGATCTCAGCATGGATGAGTTCTTCCATCATTCTGGTCGGTACTAGGGTGTGGGGTGAAGACTTGCACCCAGAAATCCCAAACTGGAGAGCCTGTATGGTGCACAGCTCTCAGCCCCTGGGGCCCGACATGCAGGGGAGGTGCGGGTAGGGACATTGCATCACTGGGATGTGCAGACATGAGGCCATCTTTGGCTCTGGCTCCAGCATTAGTAGAAAGCTGAGCCAACAGGCTCCTTGGCACCTGGATCTGGCTTCAGGTCCATGTCACTGTGGCCAAATCCAGGCTGACCTCACAGACTTTTGGGATCCCAGAACAGCCTGGAAGGTGGGTTCTCTGGATTTAAGGGGACAGCTCACCTCTGAGTTCTTCCTGACGGCCCCACTTTACTTGAGGGGGTTCCAAGAGTATCTGCCTCAAATCAGGGAAGCTCCTTGGACTGGAGTCGCCGTAAGGGAGGGCCCTGAAGCTGTCCCCCCACCAGCAGCCCTCCTTGGCTCACAGAGCATCAGCAGGGCACCTAAGTTTGGTTTGGGCTGGAATGAGAGCAAGTCTGTACCTTGGTCCTACATTTAAGGGGTGCATTTAAGTTGTCTTTGTGCTTTAAGATATCCAGAGTTTCACAGAAGCAATTAGATTTCCCTTTAGTGGCTGCTCCCTTCCTAAGCTGTCATCATTTGGTACCTGAACCAAGACACTTTGGCACCAAAAAATATCATATAACCAGTTGGATGTTGCTTACAGCAGACAGTGAGAGGGATTCATAGATGTCCAGATCCCACCTTTGCCCACCAGCTATAGTCTTCCCACCCTCCCACTAAACACCAAAGCACAAGCCCCGAAGGCCGAGGTTACAGCCCCAGAATACTCCAGTGAACCCCCCCACCCCACCCCTTTGCATTTCTGCTTTTGCGCCTCATGAGCTGGGAGCCATTTGTCAAATTAAGCATTCCAGACTCCTCCCTGCCCATGCTTGGTCCCCTCCTACTGAGGCCTCCTGAATAGCACTGTCTTGGCACCTTCCCCCTTTCTATAACCTCTGCCCCTGCAGCCATGGCTGCCCTTTCTTGAGCCCCTGAGGCCACCTCTGCGGCATGCCTGCCCTTTCAGGGAACAGAGGCCTCCCTTGTCCTGTTCTTCTCCTCCATGCAGTGGTATGTGTCTCCTCCCACAGAGGCAAAGGGGACATCCCACTCTTCTTGCCACATTGTCCCTGGTTTGCCCTCCATCAAGAAGGGCCAGGAACTTGCTCCTGAGTTCCCAGTGAGTTCGACTTTGTCTCCCTCAACTTCAGAGCATTTCTCATGAGCCCAGCCTGGGGTTCTCTTTACCTCCTGTTGGAATAAAAACTGGCCTAGAAAATTCCATACCCAAGGTCAGGATCTTGACTGATAAGGGGTAAGTCAAAGGCCATGTCCACAAAAGAACTGAAAGCAGGACTTGAACAGATATTTGTACACCCATGTTCATAGCAGCATTACTTAAAATAGCCAAAAGGTGGAAGTAACCCAGATGCCCACTGATGGATGACTTGATAAACAAAATATGATCTAAACCCACTGTATTATTCAGGCCTAAAAAGGAAGGAGATTCTGTCACATGCTATAACATGATGAACCTTGAGGACATTATGCAAAATGAAATAAACCGGTCACAAAAAGACAAATACCCTATGATCCACTTATCTGAGGTACCTGGAGTGGTCATATTCACAGAGACAGAAAGTAGAATGGTGGTTTCCCAGGACAGGGGGGAAGAGAGAATGGAGAGTTATTGTTTAATGAATAGAGTTTCAGTTTTATTGGATAATGCAAGTTCCAGAAATGGATAGTGGCTGCACAACAATGTGAATATTCTTAACACTACTGAATTGTACACTTAAAAATGGTTAAGATGGTAAATTTTATGTTACTGTTTTTTACCATAATTTTTTTTTGTAGATCAATTGATAACCTAGTTTATTTATTTATTTATTTATTTTTAATTTTTTTTATTGAAAGGTAGTTGACACACAGTATTACATTAGTTGCAGGTGTACAACACAGTGATTCAACATTTATATACATGATAATTCTAGCTACCAGCTATCACCATACAAAGTTGTTACAATATTTTGACTATATTCCTTATGCTATACATTACATCCCGGTTACTTATTTATTTTACAATTGGAAGTCTGTACTTTTTTTTTTTGTTTTGTTTTTGTTTTTTGAGAGGGCATCTCTCATATTTATTGATCAAATGGTTGTTAACAACAATAAAACTCTGTATAGGGGAGTCAGTGCTCAATGCACAATCATTAATCCACCCCAAGCCTAATTTTCGTCAGTCTCCAGTCTTCTGAAGCATCACGAACAAGTTTTTACATGGAGAACAAATTCTTACATAGTGAATAAGTTACATGGTGAACAGTACAAGGGCAGTCATCACAGCAACTTTTGGTTTTGATCATGCATTATGAACTATAAACAATCAGTTCAAATATGAATATTTGTTTGATTTTTATACTTGATTTATATGTGGATACCACATTTCTCTATTATTATTATTTTTAATAAAATGCTGAAGTGGTAGGTAGATGCAAGATAAAGGTAGAAAACATAGTTTAGTGTTGTAAGAGAGCAAATGTAGATGATCAGGTGTGTGCCTGTAGACTAAGTGTTAATCCAAGCTAGACAAGGGCAATAAAACATCCACGGATGCAGATTCTCTCAAAGCAGGGGGGATGAGGTTCTGAGCCTCACCTCTGTTGATCCCGAATTTCTCACCTGATGGCCCCCCTGCGACTGTGCCTGTCTTAGGTTGTTCTTCCCTTGAGGAATCTTACCCGTCTCTGCTAACCAGTCATCTTCCAGAGCCATACAGGGAAATGTAAAGTTGGTAAGTGAGAGAGAAGCCTTATTGTTTGAAAAGGTTAGCTTTTTACTTCTTTGCATATTTATGCCCTGTGGCTTCTATGCTCAGCATTTGTCTTGAGGTATCTTTACCACTTGGAAGAATTATGATACTCGGTGTTTTTTACCATAATTTTAGAAAAGCCAAGTCCAGAGCCAAGAGTCAAGTGCCAGGAGAGTATCTACCAAAAATCCTGAAGTGAAAATCAGCCACTAGTTCAGGAAGCATTGGTAAGGTTAGCTTAGACCCAGGATTAATGCAAAAAGAAGTTATGATCTTCAGGATTTGTCAACAACTTGAGGTCCTTTGAGTGTCCTTGTCCCCTGTGGGGAGCACAGCCCTCTTGGACAGAACCTTAGGGCTTCCTTCCCCTCAGTATGAATCTGTGATTGTTTTCAAGTTGCTTGGCCTTTTTTGTGTGTAAACCTTGTGTCTGTGTAAATTTCCATCCTTTCCCAGAACTGTGAAGACTGACAGTTTTTCCAGACTATCCAGGAAGGGTCCTAACACATTTGCCTTTTATCTCAGTAAGCGTCCTGAGTAAGGGGAGCGCTGAGGCGGGCCCAGCGTCTTGGACAGAGCCTGGGACCCAAGCTTCAGAGTTAACTGCGATGGTGTGCTCTGAGGGACTGCAAGGGCTGAGCAGCCCAGAGTTCACCACAGTACTAGGGTATGGTGAGAATTATTTTCTTGGATTGATAGGCAGCACACATCACCAATTAAAAACTCCTTGGTGAGCTTAAAGAATGGGATATTCTGGAATACTAACATTCTTCATTGCAGGGAATGCCTATGCATTTATTCAGCAAACACATTGAGTGCCTCAAGCACCTCGTTAGATGGCAAAGGGAAATACAGGGATGAATAAGGCATGGTACCTGCCCTCAGAAGGCCGATAGCAAAGGAAGAGGGGATGAAATGTGCAATTATAGTAGGAAATAGAAAGGAGGTACTGACCAAACTGTGGGAGTTCCAAGGAAAGGGAAATTACCTCTGGCTAGATGGGACTCAGGTGGTAGGAGGCAGGAATAGGGAAATGCTTTGTAGAAGAGGGGGCAGTTGATTCACCTCTCAAAAGATGGGTAGGGCAGGGATTGCAAACTAAGTTGCCTATGGGGACCAAGTGAGATCAGTGACTAGAGAGCTGCCGTGTCCAAAGAAGTTTGCAGGTCTCCATTTTCAAAAGAAGCCATGTTTTAGTTAGGTTGTGCTTTGGCTATGTGTAACAAATAATTAAGAGAAGGTTATTCTCTCACATGACAAGAAACCCAGAGGTGGGCGGTTCCAGGGTATGTTCAGTAGATCTGCTGTGTCGGAGCTCTGACTTACCTTCTGTGTTTTCCTTCTCACTGCTTCCCTTCAGCATTGGAAAATGGCAGCCATAACTGTTCATCATGTTCTCATGAGAACAGTTTAAGGAGAAGGAGGATGAGGTTATCATTTCTCATACTTTTTGCTCTTTTTATCAGGACATTCTTTCCTGATAATTTTTTAGTTTCATTAGACAGAACTGAGTCACAGGCTTTAGAGGACACTTGCCATGTTTTTGGCTGTCTGGTGCCTGCGAACACTCTGGCCATGTATGAAAAGTTTTTGGCCTCTGGAATCCCACCCCTCTAGAGTAAAAGCCAGGAGACTCACTTTTCCAGCCTCTTTTCAAATACTTGAATTTTTAGTTTTGGAATTTCCAATTAGTTCTTCACTGCTTTTTCTTCAGTAGTTTCTGTTTCCCTACTGGGGTTTCTTATTTGTTCATTCAGTTTGAGCATGTTTTCATTTACCATGTTGAGCATAGTTATAATAGCTGCTTAAAATCCTTGTCTGTAGTTCTAAGATCTACATGGAAAATTAAGTGTAAAAGTGAACATTTATTTAGAATGAGTAAAGAAATCATACCAAATACTGGACCTTGGGAAGTTCAGATCTCTTCCCTCTAGATCTTCTTTAGGATGTTTTCTAGAAATGTTCCTGTAGATGTACCTGCTGATTGCAACCTGGCTTCCCTACCTAACTTAGAGCACTCACAGGGGGCCATGCAAGTGAGGGCCCTAGAGCTTAAGCTTCATTAGCCTGAAAGTCAGCTGGCTTCTGACATATAATAAAACTGTTTTCTACTCCTGTAGCCAGAGCCTGTTTCTGTTGCTTGTTGCTCAAATCTCTGACTTCTCCAATAACCCTAGACCAGTCCTTGCAAAGATAAGTGGGATGACATGGTTCATCCACTGGGGTGGACCTACCTCCCCTGAGGACACCAGAACAAAACCAGGGTTCCTTTAGCAGGGAAGATGGGGAGCATGGTGTGTGGATAGGTAGCCAGCAGAATTTTCCATAGCCAGAATATGGACATTTATGTGAAATCTCAAACAAAACTCCCCACTGTGAAACCATCTGCAGATTATATTTGACTGTAGATGGAATATAGCTCCAATGGTTTGCAGCCTTGGGGTTAGGATTCAGGTGTGGAGAGGTGCAAAGGCAGCAGGGGGCAGTGGGAACACAGACAAGGAGGTGGGGAGAGTGGGGCTTCCTTAAGGGGGCAAAGTGGGAGATAAAACTGAGCATTTGGGGCCAGATCTTGGAGGACAGTGGGAGCCATTGCTGGTGCAGTGAATATTAATATTTGGCAAGACTGGGACAGTATTTTGTTTAGACATATAATTCACATACCATGTAATTCACCCTTTTAAACTGTATGCTTCAATATGATTCACAGAATTGTTCAACAGTCACCACTAATTTCAGAACAGTTTCATCACCCCCAAAAAGAAACCTCATACCCATCAGCAGTCACTCCGCACTCCCCCTTCCTCCCAGCCCCTGGCAACTCCTACTCTACCATCTGTCTTCATGGACTTGCTTATTCTGGACATTTCATATAAATAGAATGATACAGCATGTGACCTTTTGTGCCTGGCTTCTTTTACTTAGTATGAATAATGTTTTCAAGATTCATGTAAATTGTAGTACATATTAGTACTTCATTCCTTTTTATAGCTGAGTGATATTCCATTGTATGGTTATACCACATTTTATCCATTGATCAGTTGATGGACACTTGGGTTGTTTCCACTTTTTGGTTATTGTGAATAATGCTACTATGAGCATTTGCACAGAAGTGTTTATGTGGACATATGTTTTCAGTTCTCTCAGGTATATTTAACAGTGGAATTGTTGGGTGATAGGATAACTCTGTGTATGCTTAACTTTCTGAAGGACCACTAAACTATTTTCTAAAGTGGCTGTATCACTTCACATTCCCATCAGCAAAAATTTTTCACATCCTTGCCAACATTTGTTATCATCCATCTCTTGATAGTAACATACTAGTGGGTATGAAGTGTTAACTCATTGTAGTTTAGATATGCATTTCTCTAATGACTAAGGATGTTGAGCATCTGTTCATGTACTTATTGACCATCTGTATTTCTTCTTTGGGGAAATGTCTATTCAAATGCTTTGCCCATTTTGTGATTTAGATTGTTTCTTTTTTTCTTTTTTTTTTTTTTTTTTGAGTTGCAGTTCTTTATGTATTCTGGATACTTGCCCCTTACCAGACAATGTGATATGCAAATATTTTCTCCCATTCTGTGAATCATCTTTTCATTCTCTTGATAGGGGCCTTTTATACACAAAAGATTTTAATTTAGATTAAGTCTAATTTATCTTTTTTTTTCTAACTGTTTCCTGTGCTTTTGTTGTTAAGATACCATTGCCTAGTCCAAGGTCGTGAAGATTGTCCCTTACATTTTCTTCTAAGAGTTTTATAGTTTTAACTCTTACGTTTAAGTCTGTGATCCATTTAGAATTTATTTTTGTATGTGGTGTAAGATTGGGGAGTGGGGTGGGGGGCCTCTAGCTTTGTTCTTTTGCATGTATATATCCAGTTGTCCTAGTACCATTTGTTGAAAAGACTCTTCTTTCCTCATGGAGTTATCTTGGCACCTTTGTTGAAAATCAGTTGGCCAATAATGCATGAGTTTATTTCTGAACTCTCAGTTCTATTACATTGATTTATGTCCTTATGCCAGTATCCCAAATTCTTGGTTACTGTAGCTCGTAGTAATTTTTGAAATTGGGAAGTGTGAGTCCTCCAACTTGCTCTTTAAAGTGTTGTGGCTATTCTGGGTCCCTTTTATTTGCATATAAATTTTAAGATTGGCCTTCAATCTCTGCAAAAATGACAGCTTGGGTTTTGATAGTGATTGTGATGAATCTGTAGATAGCTTTGAGTATTACTGCCGTCTTTATAATACTGAGTGTTCCAATCCATGCACATGGGAACATAGTTCCATTTATTTAGATATTCTTTAATTTCTTGTAACAATGTTTTGTAGTTTTCAGGGTACAAGTCTTACATTTCTGTTTTCCTCATTTTCTTCCCAGATTGTTCCTTGTTAGTGTGTAGAACTACAACAGAGTTTTGTATATTGACCTTGTATCCTGCATCCTTGCTGAACTCGTTTACTAGCACTAATAGCTCTTTTTGACAGAATTTGGTTTTGAAAGCAAACATATTCTTGTGCAACTAATTGTTTGAAAGAAATGACCTCATGTTTCTTTAACAAACATGCTTTGGCTGTGCCAGTGTAGGACTGGCCAGTAACCCAATGTCAATCATACTGAGTAGGCAGCAGTGCCTGGAGAAAAAAAGCTCCGTTAGTGAGATCAAAACACATAAGAAAAGGAGTAAAAATGCGTAGGTTCTTTGCAGTTGGCTTTCAAGAAAGTATTGTTCATTCTTACCTACCCATTCCATTCCCAACGAGCTTCTATAATATTTGTGTACGACGGAAAGGAATATAATAAAATGACCCTGGCCAGTACATTCTTTGGATATTTTTTAAGTGGATAAGAAATTTAGCTCTAAGAACAAGTAAGTTTCATTTTCACAAGCAGTGTTTTTGAACACTTTGTTCCTCCTCACTTGGTCATCATGCTTTTCTCTTTGTTCCCGAAGCTCTAGTGTCATAAAACTGTCACCACAACCAAGATAATAATGTTCATTGCCTTCAAATTTTTCTTGTGCATCTTTATACTTAACTCATATCTCCCTCCCCTTTTGTGTCTAGGAAACCATTGTGGTCTACTTTCTGTCACTACAGATCGGTTTGCATTTTTAAAATCTTACATAAATGAGATCTTGCAAAGAGTACTCTTTATTTTGTCTAGCTTTCACTCAGCATAATTATTTTTCAATTTTAACATGTATCCATGTCATTGTGTATATCAATAGTTTATTCTTTTTATAGCTAAGTAGTATTTCATTGTATGGATATACTACAATTTGTTTATTCAGTCACCTGTTGATGGACATTTCAATTTTTTTCAGTTTGGGGTCTATTAAAATTAAGTTGCTGTAAATATTCTTTTTGTTGTTGTTGTTGTAAATATTCTTATACAAGTCTTTTCTGTGGACATCTACTTTCTTTCTCCTTGGGGTAAATATCTACAAGCAGATAGGCTGGGTCATATGGTAACTGTATGTTTAAGTTTTTAAGACATTGCCAAACTGTTTTTTAAAGTGGTTGTACCATTTCCTCTGGCAGTATAGGAGAGTTTCAGTTAGTCCACACCCTACCCACTTTTTTTTTATTATTAAGGTATTATTGATATACACTCTTAGAAAGATTTCACATGATAAAACAATGTGATTACCACCTTTACCCATATTACCAAGTCCCCACCCACATCCCAATGCAGTCACTGTCCATCAGTGCAGCAGGATGCCACAAATACACTATTAGCCTTCTCTGTGCTACACTGTTCTCCCCGTGATCCCCCACACCATGTGTGCTAAACATAATACCCCTCAATCCCCTTCTCCCTCCCTCCCCACCCACTCTCATGCACCCCTCCCCTTTGGTAACCACTAGTTCCTTCTTGGAGTCTCCGAGTCTGCTGCTATTTTGTTCCTTCAGTTTTGCTTCATTGTTATACTCCACAAATGAGCACACCCTACCCACTTTTATATTTTATTTATTATTTGGTATAGTTAGTCTTTTTTTAAAGACATGTAGTGGTAAATCATTGTAATTTTAATTTGCATTTCCTTAAAGACTGATGACCTTTATGTTGGCTTATTTGCCATATGTGTATCTTGTTAGTTAAGTGTCTCTTCAGTTTTGCTGTCCACTTACTTATTGGGTTGTTTGTCTTCTTATTGAATTTTAAGAGTCTTATATATACTACTTATAGTTCTTTGTCAGATACATGTTCTGCAAATATTCTCTCCCCCCGGTATGTGACTTTCCTTTTATTTGCATGACAGTGTCTTTCCCCCATTTCATGACAGTCTTTTGAAGAATGGAAATTTTTATATTTCAATGAGTAGAATTTATTGATATTTATCATTTGTGCTTTTCATATCATATTTAAGAAATATTTGTGAACCCTGGATCACTCTTCCTATTCTAAAAGTTTTATAATTTATATATTTACAATGAAAATAAGCTTTATAGTTTATAATAAGACTTACATTTTAAGGTTAATAATCTATTTCAAAATAACTCTTTATGTTGTAAAGTAAGATTAATTCTTTATGTATGGCTATGCAGTTATTCCAACACCATTTGTTGAAAAGATTACCCTTTTTGAATTGAGTTACCTTGGCTCTTTTATCAGAAATCAATTTACCTGTATGAGTAGGTCATTTTCTGAACTCTACTGTGTTTCATTGATTTATATGTCTTAAGTTTACACCTACTCTTAATTACTATAGCTTTATATGTGTTCAAATCAGATAGTTGAAATCCTTCAACTTTTTTCTTCTTTTCAAAGTTGTTTTGGTTCTTCTAGGTCCTTTGCATTTTCATATAAATTTTAGAATAAGCTTGTTATTTTCTACAAAAAAAAAATTCCTGCTCAAGTCCTTACTGGAATTGCACTGAATCCACAGATCAATAAGTTCTCCAATCCATGAACATGGTATGTTTTTCCATTTATTTAGATCTTTAGTTTCTTTCAGCAGTTCAGCATACAAATCTTGAAATTCTTTTGCTAAATTTATTTCTAAGTATTTTATTCCTTTTGATGCTATTGTAAATAGATTTATTTTAATTTAATTTTTAAATTGTTCATTGCTAGTATATTGATGTAGAATTGGCTTTTGCATATTGACCATGTATCCCACATCCTTAATATACCCCTACTTTGCTGAGAATTTTTATCAAGAATGGATGTCAGATTTTGAGATGATTATATGGTTTTCCTTTTTTAGTCTATTATAGTGAATTCCACTGATTGGTTTTTGAATGTTCATCCTGGCATTCTGGAATAAATCCTACTTGGTCATGATACATTAATACATTAATTTTTTTATGTATTATTGGATTCAGTTTGCTAAGTTTTTGTTGAGAATTGTTACATGTCTGTTCATAAAAGACATTAATCTAAAACTTTCTTTTCTGGTTTTGGTATCAGGATAGTGCTGGCTTTATAGAATTTGTTAAGAAGTATTTCCTCCTCTTCAGTTTTCTGGAAGAGTTTGTATAGTGCAGAGTTTTGAAAGTGTAGAATTGGTATTATTCTTACTTAAAGGCTAGGTACCATTGCTAGTGAAACTTCCTGTGCTTGGAGTTCTTTGTAGAAAGATGTTTAACTATGAATCCTATTTATTTATTTACCTATTTAATCAAATGTACATCACAGTGGTTCAACAGTCCCCCTCCCCCTGCCCCTACCCTCTCTCCTCCCCCTTGATAACCACTAGTCACTTCTTATTGTCTATGAATCTATTGCTGTTTAGTTCCATCTTGTTTTCCTTTCTTTTTTTATTTTCCAAAAATAAGTGAAATCATATAGTATTTATCTTTCTCCAGCTGGTTTATTTCACTGAGCATAATACCTCTAGGTCCATCCATGTTGTTGCAAATAGCAGAATTTATTTTCTTTTTATGGTTGAAATAATATTCTGTTGTGTAATATACCACATCTTCTTTATCCATTCATCTGTTGATGGACACTTAGGTTGCTTCCATATCTTGGCTATTGCAAACAGTGCAGTAATAAACATAGGGGTGCATATATCTTTTCAAATCAGGGATTTTGTTTTCTTTGGGTAAATTCCTAGGAGGGGAATTCCTGAGTCAAATGGTATTTCTATTTTTAGTTTTTTGAGAAACCTCCATACGGTTGAACCAATTTGCCGTCCCACCAATAGTGTAGGAGAGTACCTATTTCTCCACACCCTTGTCAGCATTTGTTATTTCTTGTCTTTTAGATAGTGGCCATTCTAACTAGTGTGAGGTGATAGCTCACTGTGGTTTTAATTTGCATTTCCCTGATGACTAGCGATGTGGAACATCTTTTCATGTGCCTTTTGGCATTTGTATTACTTCTTTGGAGAAGTGTATGTTCCAGTACTCTGCCCATTTCTTGATCGGGTTGTTTGTTTTTTGAATGTTGAGGCATATGAGTTCTTTATATATTTTGAATGTTAACCCCTTACTGGATAAGTCACTCATGAATATATTCTCCCATACTGTAGGATGCCTTTTTGTTCAGCTGATGGTGTCCTTTGCTGTACAGCTTTTTAGTTTGATGTAGTCCCAGTTGTTCATTTTTTATTTTGTTTCCCTTGCCAGACAAGATGTATTCAGGAGATGTTGCTCATGTTCATATTCAAGAGATTTTTGCCTGTGTTTTCTTCTAAGAGTTTCATGGGTTCATGACTTACATTCAGGTCTTTGAGCGATTTTGAGTTTACTTTTGTGTATGGAGTTAGACAATCCAGTTTCATTCTCTTACATGCAGCTGTCCAGTTTTGCCAGGACCAGTTGTTGAAGAGGCTGTCTTTTCCCCATTGTATATTCATGGCTTCTTTACTATATATTAGTTGATCATAGATTCATGGGTTTATATTCTGCACTCTATTCTGTTCCATTAATCTATGGGTCTGTTCTTGTGCTACTGCCAAACTGTTTTGATTACTATAGCTTTGTAGTAGAGCTTGAAGTCAGGGAGCATAATCCCCTCAGCTTTGTTCTTTTTGTCTCCTGATTGCTTTGGCTATTCAGGTTCTTTTGTGGTTCCATATGAATTTTAGAACTATTTGTTCTAGTTCATTGAAGAATGCTGGTGATGTTTTGATAGATATTCCATTGAGTCTGTAAATTGCTTTGAGCAAGATGGCCATTTTGACAATATTAAGTCTTCTTATCCATGAGCATGGAATAGATTTCCATTTTTTGGTGTCTTCTTTAATTTCTCTCATGAGTGTCTTGTAGTTTTCACAGTAAAGTAGTTTTCTTTTTCCTCCTTGGTTAGGTTTATTCCTAGGTTTTTTATTCTTTTTGATGCAATTGTAAATGGAGTTTGTTTCTTGATTTCTTTTTCTGTTAGTTCATTGTTAGTATAGGATAGAACAGATTTCTGTGTATTAATTCTGTATCCTGCAACTTTGCTGAATTCACTTATTAGTTCTAGTAGTTTTTTGGTGGACTCTTTAGAGTTTTCTATGTCATCTGCAAATAGCAAGTTTAACTTCTTCCTTACCAATTTGGATGTCTTTTATCTGTTTGTGTTGTCTGATTGCTGTGGCTAAGAACTCCAGTACTATGTTCAGTAAAAGTGGTAAGAGTGGGAATCCTTGTCTTGTTCCCAATCTTAGAGGAAAAGCTTTCATCTTTTTGCTGTTAAGTATAATGTTGGCTGTGGGTTTGTCTTATATGGCCTTATGTTGAGGTGCATACCATCTGTACCCATTTTGTTGAGAGTTTTTATCATGAATGGATGTTGAATTTTGTCAAATGCTTTTTCAGCATCTATTGAGATGATCATGCAGTTTTTATCCTTTTCGTTAATATGGTGTATGATATTGATGGATTTATGACTGTTATACCATCCTTGCATCCCACTTGGTCATGATGGATGATCTTTTTGATGTATTTTTTTATTTAGTTTGCTAATATTTTGTTGAGGATTTGTTTCATCTATGTTCATTCAGGCATATTGGTCTGTAATTTTTGTGTGTGTGTGTGGTGTCTTTGGTTTTGGTATTAGAGTAATGCTGGCCTCATAGAATGAATTTGGAAGTATTCCCTCCTCTTCTGCTTTTTGGAATGCTTTGAGGATGGGTACTAGCTCCTCTTTAAATGTTGGGTAGAATTCAGCTGTGAAGCCATCTGGACCTAGAGTTTTGTTTTGGGGGAGTTTTTTGGTTACCAGTTTGATTTCATTGCTGGTAATTGGTCTGTTCAGATTTTCTGTTTCTTCTTGGGTCAGTCTTGGAAAGTTGTACTTTTCTAGGAAGTTGTCTGTTTCTTCTAAGTTGTCCAATTTATTGGCATATAATTTTTCATGGTATTCTCTAATAACTTTGTATTTCTGTGGTATCTGTTATGATTATTCCTTCTTTGTTTCTGATTCTGTTTATGTGAATACACTCTTTGTTTTTTGATAGGTCTGGTTAGGGGTTTATCTATTATGTTGATTTTCTCAAAACAAAACTCCAGTCTGGAGTGCAGCCTGGACATGAACACTTTAAAACCTCCCCAGATGAATCCAGTGAACAGCCCAGGTTGAGAGCCCCTGTGCAGGTGGCCTCAGGTGCAAGGTTGAGAGATGTGCCAGAGAGCTGGAGCTGCCCTTTGCCAAGCTGTCCCTAACCCAGCTCTTCACCTGCCAGAGTGTGAGGAAGGGCCCCTGTGTGCTGCCTGAGAGGGAGGGCCACAGTTTTCATTAGTCCAGTGGTCCCAGAACTTCTGCATATTAGAATCACTTGGGAATTTTTTAAAATTCCAAAGCCCAAGCCATACACCAGGCCAATTAAACCACAGTCCGCAGGGGTGGGACACAGGTGCCTGTAACTTTTGAAGCTGCTCCCTAAGTGGTTCCAAAATGTGCAGACAGGTCTGAGAACAAGTGTATTAGGTTCTCAGGTGGGTCCTTGATCCAGAAAACAGCAAACACCTCCATCCCTCTGACTGCCAGCATCTGCTGCCCAAAATGTTGTGCATGAAGACCTTTTCCTCTGTCCATCCCTCCCTCCTTCCTTTCCTTCACTCTTCTTTCCCTCCTTTCCTTCCCTCTTTCCCACCCTTCTCTCCTTCCTGCCCTTCTTTCCTTCCTTCCTTCCTTCCTTCCCTCCTTCCTTCCTTGTTCTTTGTTTGTGTTGTTATTTTTTTAGAGCAATTTTAGACTTATGGAAAATTGGATCAGAGTACAGAGTTCCTGTGTACTATCTCCCCACAACCATGGCTTCTCCTAGTAGTAACATCTTGCTTTAGAGTGGTATATTTGTTAGGGTTATGAGCCATTATTGACACATTATTAACTGAAGGACATTGTTTAAATTAGGGTTCAGTTTTTGTGTTGTACAGTTGTATGGGTTTTGATAAATATATGGCATGTATTCATCATTACTGTATTATACAGAATAATTTTACTGCTCTAAAAGTCCTGTATTCTCCATCTATTCATTCCTACTTCCCTCCACCAAACCCCTGGTAACCCCTGGTATTTTTATTGTCTCCATAGTTTGCCTCTTCTAGTGTATCATAGAATTGGATTTATATAGTATTTAGCCACGTCAGACTAGCTTCTTACACTTAGCAATATTCATTGGAGGTTTTTCTCCATGTCTTTTCTTAGCTTGATATCCTATTTCTTTTTATCATTCAGTAGTATCCAGTTGTCTGGATGTACCACAGTTTGTTTATCCATCACCTGTTCAGGGACATTTTGGTGGCTTCCAAATGTCCAATTTTTGACAATTGTGAAAAAACAATAAATTTTCATGTGCAGCTTTTTGAGTGGACATACATTTTCAGTTCATTTGAGTAAATACTAAGGAGTACAACTGCTGGATTGTATAGTAAGAGTATGTTTAGTTTTGTAAGAAACTGCTAAACTGTCTTCCAAATTGGCCGTACCATTTTGCATTCTCACCAGTAATGAATGAGAGTTCCTGTTGCTCTACATCCTCACCAGTGTTTGGCATCTGTTGTTTCATTTGATTTCAGAGATCATGAATTATACCAAAAATCTCAGGTTCAGAAATCCAGAGAGAGAGAGAAGCTGGTGGCCACTCATTCAGGGACATTACTGGGAAGCGCTTTGGTTGAGTCTAAATTAGTCTCAAATTCTTGCTTTTTAAACTTGAGAAGGCAGTTTGCTACTACCTTCCTCAGCCACACTGAGGGGGCCTTGCACCCTTGAAAACAACCCAGGAAATGCATACTGCAGTGGCAAAGTGAGGCAGTGGTTGCCTGGAGTTGGGACTAATAGCTGGGCCTCTAGCAGCAGTCCTGGACTGTGAGGTAATTCGAGAAGGAGAGGGGCAGACTAGACGGCAGAGCAGAAGATGGGCACCCAGGATCCTACAGATCAGTTAGGTCCCTGCACCAGTGTGGTCTGCCCACCTCCAAACTTCTGGTCATCAGAGAGAAATAAAATTCTACTTTATTTAAGCCCATGTGGGTTAATTTTTGCCAGGGGCAAGGCTGGAGGTTGGTCTTTTGGTCATTTGCAGCTGAACCTAATTCTAGCAGGTATGAGTGGTTCCATGGTTTGGCACAATGTAAGCCTGTCCTCCAACCTGGGGGCCTGGAATGCTCAAGGGTGTTAGGTGACACCAGGAGGTGGTGTAAGTTACAGAGGGCAGGAGAGAGGAGAGGTGGCCTGGGGACAGCACCTACCCTGTACCCCACCCTTGTTCCCAGAATAAATGGACCAGGGGCTGAGAGAGACTGTGCATGGGTTATGTGGGTGCGTTTTGTGGGTGTGTGTGGGGAAGATGTGTGTTTATATGGTGTGTGTATGGGTGATGGGTATATCTGGTCTGTGTATGAGTGGGTATTCATGTGTGTGTGGTGGATAGATATAAGGTAATGTTGGGGGCATATATGTGTGTATAAGTGGGCATGGATATATGGGTGTGTGATGGGTGGGTATATGAGTGTATATGTGTGTGGGTGGATACCTGAGTGTATGTGCTTAGGGTTGGGTATAGGTGTATATGTGTGGGGGTGGATATATGGGTGTATGTATGTGCAGGCTGGGTTATAGCAAGGCGGGAAGGAAGGTTTTAGGGGAACCAAAGGGAGGGCTTCAGTTCAGAGTGAATAGGGAGAAGGAGAAAATGAATGGCTGTCAGGACAGATTGCACAGCATAGAAGGAATAAAAAGAAGATTCGGAAAGAATGTGGGGAGAGCAGGAGGTGGGGATGAAAGGCCAAGAACAGTGAGTGGGTCAGAACTCATAGAGCTGCTGCTGGATGCTCCTCTCTGAGGGAGAGGCAGCACCAGTGTGTGGAGAGCACCAGCTGTCTTGCTCACACTATTGTTGGGGCAATGAGGTACGTGCTTTTAAAATGTGGATGTGGTAAGATTTTGTATTTTCCCCATATACATGAATCCCTTTGATATATCAGTCCCTTGTCATAAGACCAATTGCTTCCCTTTGCCTTGTCTTTTCCCCAGTCTGCAAGGCAGGCGGGTCGGGCGGGTCTCCTGTCCCTCTCCCCAGCCGCCCCCACCCATCCGCTGTCTTTATCTCCCCAACCTGGGCCTTGCTGGACCTAAAACAAGGGGCCACCCTGACCTCAGAGCTCCACAGGGTTCTTCCTTCTGTCTGTGACATTGTCTCCCCCTCACCTTTCTTCCATGCTGTTTATACCACCTGGTATCATGCTGTCCTGTAGTTTATTGTTCTGTGCTTTGTTTATTTCTACTCTAAACAGTTATCTCCATAAGACCAGGACTTCAGTCTCTTTTGTTCACTGCTGGACCCACAGCATTTAGAACAGTGCCTGGTGTTCAGTCACTATTTGTTATGCAAATACAAATTTTAAACAACTAAAGCTAAAGCCAGTTGACTAAAGCCAGCAATATTAAACCAAGTTTAAGTACAAAAGTGCTGAGGGAATTTGACTAATCAGAGTCAGTAAGATAAGAAACAGTAAGATTTTAAGCCTCCCCTAAATGTCATGAGCCCCCAGGGCTCAGTCTGATGGGCTGGTAGTTTGATTTCCTTAAGGAACCAGCACCACCCACAAGGCGGATTGGGAACACCCCTCCTGTGGCCCTGTGTGGTTCTCAGACACTGTCAGAGAACCAGGACCCAGGCAGATGGCGCTGCTGGGCCCTCCCAAGGCTGACAGCCTGAATGCTTGATAGTGACTTTTTTGAGGGGTGTTGAGGGGGGAGAACAAGAACAGAGTCCTGTGGACACTGCTCCCCATCCTCTTACCCTAAGGCCAGGGTGGGACTTGGCGGGTGAGTAAAAGGGATGACAGGCCTGGGGCAGCAGGAGGTCCTTGGGATGCATGTGGCTTTCCCATTTCCTGTAGATGGTGCCAGAAGGGTGGCGTTACATGAAGCAACAGATTCTGAGGCACAGATGGAAAAGTCACTTTTATTTTGGTCCTGATGCTTTTCTTCCCCTGCCTTCCCCAAAAGCATCCATTAAGTTCCAGCATCCCCACCAACAGGGACGTTTTCAGACTCACTCTGGCATCTAAAAAGGCCCAGGGCCCAACACTGCCCTGGGGAATTGCCTCAAATGCCTGTGCCAGGATGGGGTGGGGGCGTGGGCGTGGAGAAATTGAGTGAGGGAGATGGAGCTGGCAGCCGCGTGTCTGAGCACTCTTGGGTCAGCTCTCTAGAAAATCCTCATTTGGTACCAACAGCACTCAGGAAAATCTGAGCACATGGCCTTCTTATAGGCAGTGTTTATTACGGGCTCCTGAGTGCCTGTTGTCACTTAACCAACTTCCAGAGCTGCTGATAGGGACTGATTTATCTCGTAATATCCCAGGGCCCTCTTCTGAAATTGCTTCTTACACATCAGCCTGGGTCAGGGTGTGGTGAAGAGAAATGATGGGATAGGAGCAGGAAAAGGCCACAAAGGCACTTGAAGCTGGCAGGATCTGCTCTGCCACTCTCACAGGGTTTTAAAGCAGCAGATGCACCTTTGTGGGTTAAGGTGGGAGTGAGGGGTGGTTGCACGCAGCACCCTTTGGGGTCCTACTCTGCTAGCAGGATGTTCCCGCCCAGCTGGGCCTTCCAGGGCCTCACCCTAGGTTGATTCTCTTTCCACACATGTCTTCCCCTCCCTGGAAAGTTCATTGACCCACCTACACATGCATGCATGTCTGCATACAGTCCCCCCAAGGGCCCTGATAAACAGCTGTCTCTGGAGTGGAATCTCACTGTGTTTTTCTTCTGGAAGACTGCGTTCTTCCCAGCTCATTTGTGGAGTGGGCAAGGGGTATCATTACTGTGCTTTTACTTGTTAGGTTGCCCGAGAGGAAAAAAACAGTTTTTCCTCCTCCAAGAGTCTAATTACCTAATTACTTGTTGGGTGAGCCCCGACCTGTATACATTTCCAAAGAGAGAGATACTTGATGCCGGCTGAAGAAATGTCCTTGGCCAGGATTCAGAGACCCTCTGCCTGCCATGCCACCATCTGTTGACTGCAGCCATACCAGGCTGTTGGTCAGACTTCTCAGTGAGTTCAGGATGCTCTATTTCTTGCCCGGGGTCACTGGACATGCCATGCTCATTCATGCCTCTCTGCCTGTCATTTCTGACCCTTTGCCAGGCGTGTGCTGCTTTTCCATTTACCTGTGCTATGGTCCTTGCCTTCTCTCTCCCTCAATTAATTCCCCCTCCTCTGAACAAGCTCTGCATTTTTTACCTCCTTTGGTCTTAAACACACCCTTTTAGTTATTTGTCTGCCTGGCTCATCTTCCTCCTAGACTGTGAGCTACCTGAGAACAAGGTCACCACTGGATCACCTTTTTATCTTTAGTGCCTAGCATGGTTCCTGCCCGTGGTGGGATCCACTGAGGTGAACATTTAAAAGGGAAAAGAGAAGGTTTAAATTGTGCTGTTAACATGCCCCTCGCCCAGCTCCAAGTTCTTGATTCTGATGCCTCACCTGTTGTCGAATTCCACATGTGCTCTGTACCCTACGAGCTTATCTTGTGACTTGTTTTCAATTTCCCTCTTAGTCTGTATACTTAGGTTTATTTGGGATTCCTGCCACTCATTCATGCATTCACTCCTCCAGGCACTGGGTGTGCAGGATGAGCAGCACAGACATGGCCCCAGCCCCCAAGGAATTTTCATTCTAGAAGGGAAAGACAGACCAGAAGCAAGTACATCAATATATAAGATAATGGAGAGGAATGATAGGGTGGAGACCTGAACTCTGTCTCTTGATGCCCAAGAGCTTGTGGGACGGGAGGAGATATTGTTGCCACCAACTCTGGGAAATGTGTTCAGCCTTATTGTTTTTTATTTTTCCATTTTCCGAGTTCTGAAAATGTCCTTAAGTAGTCTGACAGAAGAAAAGGCCCTGAGTACCTAAAGTTTTCCCTCTTTGTTGATGTGGTCAGATTATTGTTCATTTTTGCTAAACTAGTTGAGAGACAGAATAGTAGCTTGGCCTCCTGAGAAGACACCTCCCTGGCTGCAAGGAGTGCCCAGCAGGAACGGTGGACCTGGGAACACCCAGATGTAGCAAGGGCAACGTCGTGTCAGCAGCAGGCTCAGAGCTGACCTCAGCCCTTAGCAGCAGAGAGCCTGCAGGTGCTGAGACGCATGTCTTCTGAGTCTTGTAGTTTTGAGGCCTCTGTTTCAGGACTCTTTACCTGGGTCAGCTTTGGGGCAGCTCAGCATCCTGATAGCTGCCTGATAAAATTAGGGCTCTCATCACCCCTGGGCCTTCACATTTCAAGGTGGCCATAGCTTGAAGACTGGAGCATGAATTTCCAGGTTCCCAAACCTCCAGTGTCTGAAAACCACTGGCTGCACTCCTGTAGGGTCAGAGAACGCAGAAAGTGGTCCCCTTGGGCCAGGGTTGTCACGTCCAACACTCCTGTGGGAATAGTGTGTCCTTTCCTCCTCTGGCTGCTCTAAACCTCTGCTCTCCTTTGGCCTGACAGGTGAAGCCATGTGTATGTGGTGCCCCTCACTGCAAGAGGTCACAGAGGCCTTTTATAGCCTGGGAGCCCTCAACCCTGCCGTGTACCCCGTGGGGCCCTGTCAGCACAGCGGGGAGGTGAGTACTTCCCCTTCCTGACCTCAGTCCAAACAATTCAAATTGTCTCCAGTAAATTTGCACAGGTTTTCCACACCAATTACATTGCATAAAAATGCTGAAAAGCAAAGCATTACAGAAAGAAAGATACTTCTAAGCATGTATTTTCATGCTAGGAAATACAAATTTAAAGTTTCCTATTCTATAGATGTAATGCAACTGGCCATTTATTGTGCAGAGCTGTTGATTTCATCATCATTTATGATATGCATCCTCAGTTCAGTGAGCATTTATAAGTTAGAAAATGGTAAGATTTCCTCTATTATTATATAAAGTTATATGCATTTTTTAAAGTTAAAAGAGAAAGTCATTAAACTCAGGCTCTAGTTCACACAGTAAAGTGGTCCGAGGGAATTACAGAAAACCACACAAGTACCTGTGACTGTAAATACCACACCAGGAGGCGTGTGAATTACCATGCTCCCAGCCTCGCGGGGGGGCCGGGAGGGCGCGCGGAGTCTTGCTGCTTTGGCTGACATATCTTCCTGCTGCTTCCTGACTCAGAGCTCTCACTGCCCCTCCTCTTCCAGGACATGTCCCAGTCACTTTGGTCTAATTCCACACCTCTTTTGGCCCATTACTTAATATCAACTCAGGGCCAGCAAAACACAGTTTTACATGTAATTTCCACAATGCTCAATTTTGTTCTGTGGGTACCTCCCTTGTGCATTGGGCTGGTATAGGATTGGGGTACAGGGGGATGATAATGCTGGAGGAACAGAGCCATGCAGTACATAAATGACTCTTGCTGGGTGGATGGCAACTAGAGCTGAGTTGTAAAAGTGTCACATATCATAAGCTTGTTCCACAAATTACAGCACATCCAAACTCTTTCTTGAGAATTCTTTGAGAAGTTAATCTGAGATATAATAGAGTGTTAAGAGCCCTGGACGGGTTGTTATATGGGCTCCTTGCCCCCTCCGCCTCCTGCCAACAACCCCAGGAGGTGCTGGGACACCTTCCCTTGCTGGGATGGGCAGATGTTCCTCTGCGCGGAAGGCCAAAGCTTTCTTAAGAACCTGTTCCACAACTGTGTTTAGTAATTGACTGCCAAACCAAACCAGACCAAGCCACACTCACTCTGCTATAAATACCCTGTGTATGTGCCAGCCTGCCGCTCCTGCCCCCGCCTCCTTTCAGAGTTCCATATCTGGTGTAATAAGCCGCTTGCCTCTGCCCCAACACAGAGCTTCAAACACACCACCTTCTAGGAAGAGTTGGGGGAAGAATTACACTCAGAAAAACAAATTCACATCGGTGGAGTGGGGTGGGGGAGGTTTCTGGGGTCCTATAGGGTTCTGAAAAGCCACTTCTAATTATTGTGATTTGCACCCAGTGTCCACCTGGAAAGTGGGTGATGGCACTGGAGGCTTATAACTTCCCAGTTCACTCTGCACTCTACAAAAAGCTACCTTCCCCCTTCCCCCAGGATTGGATGGCTTCTGGCCCCTTGGGCTTCAGGACAAATCCACATCTCTGGAGGCCGTGGAACAGATGGGCATTAAACTGTGGCCATTTAAACATGTCATCTCAAATACATGGGAACACAAGCCTTAGCTTGGAGACTTCCAGCTTTATCAGGCACAGTTAGCCCTGGGTAGGAGGAAGACAAAACCGCATGTTGTCCCAGGACAAGGCTGAGAGTGCTTCCCAGATGTGCTGTTTGGATGCCCCTGCCTCTTTCCCTGGGCCCCACATCTTGGGCTGGCTGTTGGCACTGTTTCCCTGTGGAGTATTCAGAACTGGCCCAGAGGATCTGGCCACTGGCTGCAGTTATGATTTCCCTATTGTGCTTTTTAAGAGCAGGCTGTGGCCACCTGCAAAGCCACTTGGAGGGGTGGGGTGAGGGGTTGTGTCAGAATACAGCCTCATTTTGAGAAGCAGTCAAACATGCCCTGAGACCCCTGCAATGACCTTCCCACACTGTGCGGGAGCAGAGGTGCATAGGTGGTCCTCCAGGGTTGCTCTGCTTGGGGAAGCTCTGGGAGTCATGGGCTCGGAAGACAACTCCTCTGGAATATTCAGGAAGCACCACAAAGGTTCTGACATCTCCTCAACCAAGGATATAGCATCCATCATGGAGACGTGGGCCACACCCATGCCAGATGGCTCCGTGTCAGGCACTTCTCTGTTGACTTCCAGGGATGTCCCCTCCAAGGCTCCCCTGGCAGAACAGATACTTTGGGGCTCCTCCAGGGCACCTAAAAGCCTTGTAATGGCCCATGCTGGACTTGAGGAGCTGGGATGTCTGCACATGGCCCCACAGCTTGGCTGTCTCTCTCTCACTGCTATGAGAAGAGGGGGGATCTCTCACCATTTGTTCTTCATCTCAGTTTCCCTACAACCGCCACCATCTCGTCAGATGCTCCAAAGTTTCCCTTCAGAAAGATGGAGCCCTTCTGCCTCAGGACTGTTCAGATGGTCAGATGTCCACCTTGTTGCAGATAAAGTAGCCCAATGCCCAGGGAAGAGGCTGGGGAGGAAGAAATTGGGAATGTCTGGGGGTGAAAGGGCAGAAGAAGAGGAATCAGAATGAGCCCTGGAAGCAAGAGCTCCAGTGCCTCAGAGGGCAGGTGCCCCCAGTGACGTGCATACCATTCGCCAGATGCCCGCAGTCCCACCTGGGAAGGGAGGGAAGGTCTTTAGGTAATGGTGAGTGATCTTCCAGGGCTGCTCCCTGACCACAAGACCCAGCTGAAGAGCCCTGCCCAGATACACAGCACTGGTACCTGAAGACCAGCATCCCGCCGCTGGTGCCTGCTGCTGGAAGCCTGTACCACTTGGTTCTTGAAAGGGTAGCCTGACGCAGAGGCCAAATGGGTAAATAAAGTCATTAATCCATTGAAAGGAAGGCTTGTCAAGTGTGGGGCTGGTTGATAACTGACCATCTTGGGACAGCGTAAGTCGATCCAGGTAAAAACCCTTCTCTCCCTTTCCATTAGCTTAGCATTGATTCCTCTTTATTGCAATGACCTTGACCCATAAAGCCGAAATAACAGGCCTGCCTCAGTTTAGTGTACAGGCCTGGGGACAGCACCCTACTCAGCCTGCATGGTAGGCCCACTGACCTCTGGGCCCTTCAGAAAGGCTCTTGGTTAGGGAGGTGGCAGCTCCTGTATGCTCTCTCACTGTCTGCCTGTAAGAGTGGCAGGGCACTGTACAGACATCCCAGACTCCAGCTCCTGGATGTTGGCCACGGGCTGCGAGTCTTAATACAGCCAGCAGGGCCAGAGCTCCAGGGCAGGGCTGGGCAGGCAAAGCTGCTTGCTCAGGGAGTCTTCTGGCAGGAACTTTGTCCCCCTCTTAACCTGCTGAGTCCAGGACGGGGGGTGGGCTGGTTAGGCTGTGAGTCCTGTGCTTCGTAGCCTCCTGCTGGGAGCAGCAGTGGAGGGCTGGGGATTGGCTAATGGTGCATCCCAGGGGAGCAGGCCCACATCAGTGGAATGGTTCCTGCAGAAGGCAGGGAATAGAGGACCCCGTTATATTGCCTGCTGTTCCCAAGGAGAGCCAGCCCAGGGCAGTGCTGGAGCTCAGCCAGGAGGCTGTCTGCCCTCTCTACTGGGGAAGGTTGGCATTCCCCCCGGGGAGGAGAGGGCTCTAGTCCAGGCACACTTCCCCTCCCAGCTTGGAGAAGATGCATCAGCCTCTCACGTTTTCTACACTCCTCCCTGGTACAGCGCCAACCCGTCTGGAAGCCCGTTCCTCTTCAGCAGAGTCACGAAGTCGACTCTGGCCACTCCCACCTTTGGGAAATCTGAAAGCATTCCCACCCATGCTCGCATGCCCTGTGCGCACTGATGGGCTGGCACAAAGCAGAACTTCCCCTCATACTGACACTGGCCCAGTGTGTGCCCACATGTGCAAACACCAGCCTCACCCATTCTCTGGCCCTGATAAATGCTAAAATCTAGAAGAATGTCTGAGCCCAGTCCTGGCTGCCTCCTGGGCCCCACCAACTTTGGTTTGTTGGCACCAGGTACCTAGAGATGGATTTGTTCTCCGCCCCTCTGAGGAGCAGCACCAGTGCCAAGAAGTAAAGAGGCACAGAGGCTTTCCACTGGATGCAGGAACTGCGCTCTTCCCTTGCCAGTTGCGGGTAACCACATTGTCCCTGTCAACAGCATTGTCGGTATCTTCGTTTAGAGAGAGCCCGCTGTTACTAGGAATTCCAAGCTAGTTAATAATAATGGAGAAGTGGATGAGGCAGCAAAGGGGCCTTGGCATAAACTCACCTCATTCATTTGAAGTCAACGATATACATTTGGCCTGAGAGAGAGAGAGGTCTTGCTCAGCTTTTACCCAGTGAGCATGTTCATTGTGTGGGAAGTGCTCTGGGGCTCTGCTGTCCACTGATGCCTCTCTCTCTGCCAGGATCTTGCACCCTGAGTGTGACTTTGGTCTTTTAAAGCAGGCTTTTTAAAAATTTCATATGATCATGGCCTCTTAACTTCACCTGGGCTCAATACCAGATCTGTTTCCTCACTAGAGGAAACTGGCCATGCTGGGCTTGGTGGTAGGCAGCATGTCAGTGTGACGTCTTTGAAAGGGTTTTCAAGGATCATTTGTACTCTGATCATCTGATTTTCATCTTTCTTTATAACTTTGGAAATTAACCCTAACGTAAGCTACAGCGTAGTGTATTTTTCAGTGCATGCGAAGAGTTGGCATACCCATATGGACACAGAACTCTTTTGAGTAAGACTCTTCTGGGCAATAGAATATGATTTTCTGGTTTCCAATTCCCTGAAAACTACAGCTGGAGGCCTGACCCAAAGGGCAGCACTGGGGAGGCAGCCCCTGAGAGGCCCCCAGGGGTCCCCATCACCTGTATTCACCCCCTCGTGCATCCCTCTACCGTGCTGAGTCAGGCTGGCCTGTGTGGCCAGTAGAAATCAGCAGCAGTGATGGGATGTCACTTCCAAGAACAGGTTATAACAAGTTCAGCTTCTGTCTCGGGTGTTCTCCCTTGGGTCACTCACCCTGGGGGAAGCCAGCTGCCATGTTGAGGCACCTGTGGAGAAGCCCACTTGGCAGAGAGCTGAGGCCTGCTGATGACCCAGTGAATGGACTTGGATCAGTTCCTCCAGGGAAGATGGATGGTGGCAGCCTCTCCCCCAACATCTTGGGGGTGGTCTCCCAAGAGACCCTAAGCCAGAAGCACCCAGCTAAACTGCTCCTGGATTCTTGACCCTCAGAAACTGAGTGAGATAATAAACCGTTGTTGTTTTTAAGCCTCTACATGTTGGGGTGATTTGTCACACAGCAGTAGATGACCAGCACACATAGGGCCTGTGTCCCAGGCTGAATGGGTCGTCCATGGCCTCTGTGTTCTCAAGCAAGTGCCCATCTCCCTCTGCCTGAGTTCTCCCCTGTGCCCACCTCATCCTGTTTCCTTCCCTTTGTTTTCCTCTTACCTTAGGGAGCTTTAGAGTGATGCTAGCCTGAGCTGGAGTGAGCAGCAGAACACCCCCTTAGAAACCACCTTGGACATCAGCCTGAACTACATCTACAAGGTGAGTCAAACACCCATCAGATCTACTCAGCCACTTATATACCATTGAGCACCTACAGTGTTCTGCTCCATTGCGGGCACTGTGCTGGCTGCCAGGACTGATGCCATGGAAACCTCACCCCCTCCACGCCTGAGCCTGCCACCCAAAGACCCCAGGGGGACCCGGACTCCAGGCCTTGCTGCTTATTTTTCTTAGCACCTCTCGAGCATGGCCACGGGGGCCCAGTGCCATCCCCTGCTGCCCTGACCTGTCTCCCAGGAAGGCTGCTCCTGCCCCAGTGTTCTTTCTCCTCTCCAGGTCCTGACACTGGGTGCTCTGGCCCAGCCAGGGGCCTACGTCCATGGGAACCTCTTGAGCCTGATTGAACTGCTCTGCCGAGCCGGCCTGGACGTGGGGCTCCAACTGCTGCCCAAGACCAACCTCCAGCAGCTCCTGTTTCTGCTCCTTGATGACACCCAGCAATGGCCAGTGAAGGTACTATGAACCCCTAAGCTGAAGCCAAAGGCCTTAGCCTCATCTGTAAGGTCCTGAGGGCTCCCACATGGCCTTGTCACCAGGGACTGAAGTTGTCCCTAGAGCGCCCTTGATAGGGTTGGCCCCAGGGAACACTTCCTCCTGTTCCTCTTACCCTCCAAGGGGTTCCCCAAGTGGGCTGGCGGAGAGGTCAGGGGGGAGGCTGGCGCTTCCTGCAGCCCAAGAGGGTGCTTATGTCCCTGCAGCTCCATCAGTCGTGCCACAGCCTGAGCTGGGTGTCAGATCACCACCACAACCGACTGGTGCTTGTGCAGTTTTTCCTGGATGTGACTCCCCGGAACAGGTGGGTGCTCTTCCCCCTCTGCCTCCTCCCTCTGGCACTCATCTGGGCCCTGTGACAGGGTGGGATGGATGCAGAATCATGCCCAGGAGTCCCAGCAAACCTCTCCCTCCCACCAGATTGCTAAAATCCCAGAAAAAGAACTAAAAATACAAGTCACTAATGAGTTCAATACAAACAGAAAAACGCCTTAATTTTCTTACCATAGTCTTACTAGCGGTACAATTGCCTTGCACAGTTAGCTCTGACAGCAGTTTCCCGCCCTCCTCTCCGCCTTCCCCCTCAGTCCCTGGTTGAGGATTCCTGCTTGTCGGTCCGACCTCAGCTGCACTGGGTCCCCTAACCACCCCTCTCCCAGCTGCTCTCCCAAACTCTCCATTCATAATTTGGTTCCTTTTTCTGCACAGCACTGATCTCTGTCAGAAATTACCTTGCTGTTAGTTCCTTGTTTATGGCCGTCTCTCCCTCATGTTACCTCCAGGAGAGTGACCCTTATTGGGGTCACTGCCATATCACCCCACATATGGAACAGTGCCTGACATGCTGTTGGCTCTTTATGAATTCTTTTTGAATGAATGCACAAGGTGAAAAAACAAATCAGCCCGGGGGGTGACCAGACCTGGCTTGTCTCAGCTCCTTCCTTCCTTCTCCCACTTCAGGCTGCAGCCAGAGCCTCAGCCAAGGGAATTCTTTGTGTTTCCTGAGCTGTTCATTCCCTCCCCATCTCCTCTCCTCTCCAGCCTACCCATTTGCAGCTTCTCCCACCTAGGATGACCCCCTTGCCACCAGGCCTGTCCTGGGGCCCTCTTCAGGAAGACCCCTGCTTCACAGGCGTGGGGCCACTCCACTGCGACTCCCTCCCCAGGGGTGGCTTCCAGGAGTAGGCTTGGGGTTCAGACTCAAATTTCCAGGTTTCCACCAGGTTCAATCATTTTGAGTCAACTGCAGTTCTGAGATGGGGAGCTCAGTTTCTTTCCTGTGAATCTGGCTGAAAGAGAGGAGGCCTGTCCACAATCCTGAAAGGGAAGTTTTGTTCTGTATTTGAAAGAACTGGGCTTCTGGAAGCTTTATCTGAGACGTCAGGTGTGAGTACCAGAGCAGTGAGTGCCTCAGTGGGCACCATCACCATTAAACCCAAACCCCTGGGACTTCTTTGCATTTGATCTGAAGAGGCTGACCTCTGCCTCCAGGCTCCCTGCTCAGCCCTGAACAGCTAACACATTCTACTGCACAAATTAGAAACCACAGTCCTGGAGGTTTCTCCCATGCTCACCTCCTTAGCTCATCCCTAAACTCTTTCCTTTTTGCCTTTTGAATTCTAAATTCCTATTTATGGTTGCTTCTCCATGTCAGCTCCATGAGAACAGGTGCTTTATTTGTGTTGCTTCAAATCAGTCTCCTCTTTCCCAGCCACTTCCAGATTTTACCACCTCTCACCTGGATGGCAGCAGTGGCATTCTGTCCCTTCCTTCTCTCTCAAAATCTGTCTGTTGTGTGGATACCTGTGATTATCACATCACGGCCTTGCCGGCTTCCCTTCACCTGCACAACCAAGTCTACATGCCTAAACCTGGCGTCTGAGATCCCACATCATACAGCCCTAGTTCTCATTTGCTCCAACCAGCCTGCTTATTTGTATTTGTTTCTCTCCATTTCATATATTATATATACATGCATGTATATGTTTATAGTTTGTGTGTCTGTGATGAACCTTATTCTTTTTCACAGTTGCATAGTATTCTCCAGCATGTGCCCACCCACACTGCTATTCTGGATATTCATCCAGAATATAAGCTTTGCAGTCCATGCAAATATTTCTATAGGATAAATTCTTTGAAGTGGGATGGCAGTCCTAAAATACATATACTTAAAATTTGGCCTCCAAAAATAAAGCTGTGTCAATTAGTAATACCACCAGGTGGACATGAAAATGCCTGTTTCTTCATATTCTCATTAATACTATGTATTCTCCATTTTGTTTTTAAGTTTTAGTAAATCTATTCGGTGAAAAATATCATCGTGTGGTTCTAATTTTCATTCCCCTGATTGCCAGTGAAATTGAGAATCTTCTTACATGTTTTATTGGCCTTTTATGTTTCTCTTATTGTAAATTATCTCTTGCTGTTCCTTCTCCATGTTCTATTGGGTAACTATTCTTACTATATTGGTTTACAAATTGCTGCTGCTTATATGTTTCAGACACTGTATTTCCTCCTAAGACTGTAGATCATCCTTTTTAAACTTTTGTGCATGGTATCTTTCTGTGAACTAAAGTTATTTTTACTTTTTCAATAAAATTCATTTGAGAATAGATTTAAATTTACAGTAAAGTTACATGGATAATACAGAGAGTTGTACTTGAACCTTTCTGTCTTGAAAAGGAAGGCCTCCTCGCCCCAAGATCATAAAAAAATATTGTATTCTATTTTCTTCCAGCATTTTTATATGACTTGGTTTCTGTTGGTGTTTAATCCCACTGGAATCTATTTTATTTTAAGTATGACACAGGGTTCTAACTTGGTTTTTTCCACCTCCAAAGACCCAATAGACCCAACACCAATTTTTTATCTTAAAAATCCATCCTTTCCTAACACTTCAGAAGCTGCCTTCATCATATCCTAAACTTACGATGTTGTTAATCTGTGAGCCTAGTCAGAAATCTGTGATTGCAGGAGTGAGTCTTTCACATGGTCTCCCTGTAGTTCCAGGGCATTCGGCCAGTGCTCCCTAAGGAACCAGGAGTGGCAGAATGGAAGAGCCTCACCTGTCTTTCAGATAGACACGTCACCAAGGGAAACCCCTCCCTCTGAGAACTTTGTTAGAAAGAGTGTTCATCACCCAGATGGGTGTCATTTATGCATTTACTTAGAAATTCTGTTTGATTTCTCTAAAGAGACAAAGCTTTCAAATAGCACAAAATTCAAAAGGCACCAAGGAGTACATACTAAAAATGTGCCCTGCCTCTGTGCCTGAGCCGCCGAGCCTGTCAACGTTGCTTGTCTGTGCTCGTGAGCATGTACTCCCCGCCCTTCTTTTCACTTCAAGGTATGTTTTGACAGTTGTTCCAAATTGGATTAGAAAGAGCTTCTAATTCTTTCACAGCCAACTTGACTGTATGTATTAACTGTGGTCTTTAGTTAGGCCCCCTCTCTGTGCTCCATGTGGTGGCAATGTTAGAGGAGCTTGTTGGTGGCCTTGTTCTGTCCTCACTGGTGGCTGCCTCACTGGGCTGTGTGCCCAGACTGACCACAGGACAGAGGGCATATTGTACCAGGGCCTGTCACATTCTCAGTCTGCTGACTGGTAAGCGCAAAGTAAGAACTCCCACCAACATCTGTGTGACCCCCTCCCTCTCAAACCACCTCATTGACCAAGATTTCAAGGGACACACTGTAAATTTAAGGCAAAATTAAGCTTAACCAGGAGAAATGAAAGTAAATGCTAAAGCAAATCACCTAAAATGGGGTGAATGGGGAGAGGAGGTTCTTAGAGGACAGTCATCTCAGGACAAGGCCCCTCTGGGGCAGCCCCAGGTTGCTGTTGGGAAGAGCATGAGCTATGCCAGCTTCTCTCCAGGGTTTTGCATGTATGTTCTGAGCAAACCTCTGCAGCCACCCTCACAGCCTGTTAGCAGGAATACAGAGGCCAACGGCCTCTTCCACTCCACTGAAAGGTGATGTTCCCAAGTTCCAGACACGTGCCTTCTTCACCACCCATGAATGTTTATGAAATATCCCATGCGTGCGGCTTCACCATGGCCTTCAGAGTAGATGGGAAGATTAAACCACCTGGACAGCCAGATTCTGACCGCAGGGAAAAGCTGGCTGATCAAACAAATGCAGGCAGCCCTTCATTTCTTCACAGCCTTCACAGTCAGTCAGTGGGTCTTTGCACACCAGGATGAATGGAGACGTGTGTAGGCACCCCTTAGCTTTCCCCAAAGCCCTCCTTGTTCCGTCTGTGTTCCACACTGGGTGGGAGCCCCTCAGTTTCCTCTGGGTGGGACAGGGTGCCTCACCTTCCTTGCCCCTAGTCTCGCTCTGCATCCAGGGCCTGGGCCATTCATCTCCCAGTCTGCCAGCCTCTCTTGCCATCATTTCCTGGGCTCTTTGCTCCACCATTAACTCCCTTTCTGCATGTTCTTTAGATCTGCCCACCCTGAAAACTGTATGGCTGTGTGGAATGGTACCACCACACATCCCTTGACCCCCAGCCTCTTACCCCATCAGGTTGCTCAGGAGCCACTCTGAGTCGTTGGCCAGGCTCCTTGGAGCCCTCGCCAGATTGCAGATTCCACCCCACTTCTGCTACTGGAACCTCTGCACTTCCAGCAGACAGCAGGGTCCCTGCTTTCTCCACTGCCTGCCATCCGTACCACAGAGACCTCATGGACCCACAACTGCCACCTTCCTTTTCTCTTTACCCCTCCTTCCACGTTCAGGATCCCGACAGCCCTGCCCTTCCTAAACCGTCCTTCGGCAGTCATCCCTTCTTATTCCTGTGTCTTTAGCTTTTTGTTTCCTAGTGGCTCTTTTACCTCAGCAAATAAACATGCTCCTGTGTTGTCTTCTCCATAGAACAAGGATTCTGTCTCCACCCACCCACCTCCAGCTCCTGGGGCCCTTCCAAACTCCCCTTCCCCAGTTTTCACCCCTTATCTGAACCCTGCCGCTGCTGCACACATACTGGATTCTTCAGAGCTCAGAGTGTTCTTGGGTGTTCTCACCTGAAGAAAAGACATTCAGCCCTCTGGGGGTGGACAAGGCCAGAACATTCTTGGAGAAAGCCAAGGGCCAAAAACCCTTAAGATTTCAGAAGAGCTCAAAGTCTGGAGGAACAAGAGGCAAGATGAAGGTCATGTGCAGAGGTCAGGGGTCTGTGACTGAAGCCAGGAGGCCTGCAGAGGGAAATAAGGGCCTGATGGAGCCCCACATGACACCCCACGTCTGGCACCAGCCACTCCACCTAAACTGTTCCCGTGACCGGAGGCCTTTCCTCATGAACAAGCCTCCCATTTTCTTCCTTGGTTTCACAGAGCCGCTCTTCTGGCCTCCTCCCCACCCTCTTTCTGGCCCTCGTCAGTCGCCATCACCCATTGCCCTTGCGCCACTGCCCTCAGGCCTCATTCGCCTTAGGATTCTGGCCAAGGCCTTCTCCCTGGGCTTGATGCAATCTCAGGGAGCTTGCTGGCCTGGGCGCTCTGTACACATTGCCCCACTTGAGGACTCAAGCACACACACCGAGAGTGTTGCCCTGCCAGCCTGCCACAGGAATTGCCTGTGCTGAAAACCATGGCCTTCCCAAGTTTGGGCCCCTTGCTTGGGATCACCCAGTGCCGGGGGAACAGAGGGCTGCCCGACTGCCTCAATCAGGGAGGTCTGTGAAGGGCCTTACCAGCTTCCGAGGTCCCTGTGGGGTCGGCTGGGGACTTTGCTGTCACTGCATTGCAGCCTGGCTTTCCCCCTGGCCCAGACCTGCTTCCTTCACTCACCTACAGGAGGTGATCTCAAGAACACCCCTCTCCCGACTCCCCCAAGCAATTCCCCGCAAAACTGGCCTCCTGGGGAACTCGACCTGAGACCCTATCTCATCCTAATAGGCTGACCAATCCCCATGCTGTCAGCAGTGCGACTTTCCTTCAAATGCACCTGTGGCCGTCAACTCCTTTGGTTAAAATCCTTCAGGCTTCCATCTTCATGGTGAAATTCAAATAGCCCGCTTGGTATACAAAGGCCTTTGTGCCTCCTTTCCCAATCCTATCTTCTTCCCCTCACTCACAGGCTCACAGGCTCTAGCCATACCCTGAAACTTTGCCCCCCACACCCCACAAACTTATCATGTGCATCTGTCTCTGAGCTTTTCTACACCTGTTTCAACTTTCTAGAAAAGCCTCTTACCCTACCCTCCTTCTCTTGGCCTGGTTAATGTCTCCGCCTCCTCAAGCCTAGGCTCAGACTAAGACATCTCTTCTGAGGAACTTCCTGATGCAAACCCTGATTGTTGGCAGCCTTTACTGACCCTCTGGGCTGTGAGCGTCTTGAGGACAGGAGCTGTGACTTCGCTGTCCAGGTCCTTGGAGCTTGGCATAGAGGAGGGGCTCGGGGAGCATGCTTACAGAGTGGTTGCTTCTGGAGGGCAGATTTCAAAAAGTGTAGAGAGAGAGAGGATATTTTTTATTGGCAGATTCCAAAAAGAAAGAATGGCTCAGGTGGACTAGGAGATCCTGCAAGGACTTTATGGATTGTGAGCGAAGTATCAGGAAGTGCCTGCAGGTCACAGGGGCTATGCCCAGAGCTCATGCATGAGCTCAGACTTGGAGAGATGGGCACAAAAGCAAGGAAATAGGCAGATGGCATGGGGCAGCGATGTTGGTACCATTGGGAAAGTCTAAGGCCTCTATAGAAGGCTCAGTTTAGTTACTTCTGAGGCAAGGAGTGCTGTTTGGGGCTGACAGTGAAAGGTTGACACCAAGGAGGGAGAACACGCTGTAATTCCTGTTTCACTTCTGTCATCTTGGTGAGGAGCATGATTTTTCATCCAGACTCACGTGTTGATGGAAGGGAACTGAAGCCTGAGAATAGTGGAGGAGCATGTATGACAGCACCTGGCTGTGCAGACAAGCTTAGGGGAGTCCCGGGAGGGGGGCAGCTAGGGTGCGCTGACACCGTGGAGACCTCAGGAGGTGGGAGCGCCTCTGGGAGGTGGGGGGAGGGCAGAAGGTGCAGGCGTGACCTTTTTCCCCAGGGAACCGTGTGTAGAGCACATCTAAAGGGAGTGCTGCTCTCTGTACCCTAAGAAAAAGTCACAGCATACTACCTCATCTACTTTCTGACAGGCCAACCACAGTAGTACTCTGGAGAGGACTATGTGCTTTTGTAGGGCATTTGGTAAACTACTTTGTATCCCGTGGACCACAGAACAAAATGTGGGCTGAATGATGGGGAATTAGATGGGCTCACCATCAAAAGGTACTGCTGGCCGCACAGTCTGCCTGGAGGGCAGGCCCCTGGGCTCCACCCAGAGTCACTGACAGGTTGGCCAGGGCAGACCCAGTACCTTTCATGAGGCCATTAATGGAACGATGGTCAGAGTGACACATGAGATGAGTACACCTGACAACAAACTGAAGATCTGGAGGAAGATCTCAACAGACCATAATGATGGGCGGAGCATAAAAGGGAGACTTAGCCACACAATTAAGAATAAAATCTGGGAAATGGAATTTGACAGCAAGATGTGTGGAAAAGCTATGGGCTCAGTCTGTTATCTGCAGAGCATCTAGGGGCTGCCGCAAAAATGAGCATCAACCTCAGCTCTGGGTGCCACATTGGTGGGAATGTTGACAACCCCTGGGCCCTTCAGAGGACCCAACCCAGAGTGTCAAGAAGACTTCAAAAGTTAGAAGCATATGGCTGTTGCACCTGGAGAAGGGGAAGCCTGGGCGGGGTGGGGGTAGGGAGTGGTGGGGAATACAGCAACTTCCTTTAGGTTTGTGGACAGTTAACAAGTAAATGAACAGATACTAGGACATTCGACTAAGTGATTTTAAGGTGTTTTTTAAGCCTGAGGTCCTATAGATTTTATCATAATACCAAAAAGAGAGGGAGGGAGAGGAGGGGGAAGTTGGGGTTGTAATTGTCCGTGTGACTAAATAGTAACCTTCTTACTTAGTGATAAGGTGCATGCAGGAAAAAACATCAGCAGTAGACACTCAGTGCACCTTGCAAAGGGATCTGTGTGACCACTCTGTGTCACAGGACACAATGTCACCTGCTCTCCCGCAGCCCCCTTGGGCCCCTCCCAGGCATTCCTTCAGCAAAGAAACCAGTTCCCCAACTTTCATCCCATAGGTTTTGCCTGTTTTTGAACCTGTGTGTGAAGGCACACACAGAGGGTTCGTTCTTGTGTACAGCTCCCTTGGTGTAGCGTCGGCATTTTGTTGGTGCTATTTATCCATTCTGAAGTGACCAGTTGCAGATGGAGCCTTTGCCTGGCCATGTGGTGGTCCACTGCGTGGATCTGTCTGCCCACCACCGTCTCTTCCTGTCCATGCTGTGTGTGCCCCAGTGTGGGTGTGGGTGACTGGGCTGGGCACTAGGGGAGGTTACCTTAACCTCAAGCCCAGGCCCAGCTTCTTGCTGCCTGAGCAGCACATGCTCTTGCACAAGACAGAAGATCCCAGGTGGAGGATGGGGTGCGAGGGGGTTGACAGGGGGCTGTGATGCAGGAGAGGCGGGTGGACTGCCCAAGAGGTCAGCCAGCAGACGCCCTGAGGTGGGGTGTTGGGCAGCATTTCCACAGCGGAACGAGACACTGTTGTTGCATCCTGAGCTGCCCTAGAGACATGGAAAAGGCAGCTCACACCTTTGGCCAGATGCCTGATGGCCTTTTAGGGTAGTTCATCCTTAGCAGGACCTGGTTCTCCTCCAAAGGAGTGAAGGTGAGGAGCATCAGTGGGGCTGCATTGACCTGTGTGGCTGTCTTGCCATCTCCGTGGCCCACCCTGGCTGGTGCCCGTTGCCTTCCTCAGAGCTCCTGCAGGGTGCCCCGCTGGGCTGCCCCTTGCAGTAGCTGGAGGAAAGGCTGGAGGCTGGGAAGCAGAGGGCCTGCATTCCACTTCCGGATCTGCTGTGGGTTTGGAATAGGCATTTCCAAATTTCCCAACGCCTTAAGCTCCTCTGAGTGCTAATCCAGTGTCCTGATTTTACAAGGGCCGTGGAGGCGGGTAAGGCCCAGGCAGAGGCCTGGCCTGGTGTGAGCAAGGGCTGGAGCCTGCTGCCTTATATGACAGTGGCTGGGAGGGTTCCTGTGGCAGGGTTCCAGCGGCTCCTGCATCCTCCTTTGTCCGCCTGGTTTGAGTTCTGGGGAGGCCTTGCCAAGTGGGGTTGAGCAGCTGCTGGGGGAGAAAGAGCCCAAGGCCAACCTCAGCAGGCCCATGGTCCTTTCTTCTTGTCCCCTGCATAGTTTGGGTGGTGTTTGGGGTGAGTATAGCTTTCTCTCCTCCATAGACTAAGTTTGTGGTCTAAAAAAAGTGGTCCTGTCCCCTCTCCATTCCCAGTGGGAACTGAAAACGCAGGGGACTGTGTTGAAGAGGCAGTGGGGCCACTGGGATGAAAGGCAGTGGGCAGGTGGGAACAAAGTGGGCGAGTGCCACCCTTAGATGTGGGTTTCTTTTCATCCACTCACCCCCTCTGTGCTACGGCTGGTGCTTTTCTTCATTTCTGGACAACAGCCCTGTCCTGATCCACCCAGACCCGCCTGCTCCCTTCTGGAACCTCCCAGCTCTCGGCTTAACCAGCCTGCTGGCACCCCCACCCCCAGGTCGGCCCCTCCCTGCCTGCTGCGGGTGAAGGAGCGCCCACGCAGGCTTCGGATTTTGGATTAATGGACCCCAGCTGTAAACGTCTGATTCTGGCTGCAAGTTAGCTTCAAGGTAGCACACAGAGTGGCCATTTACCTCCCACCATGGTCCCTGCCCAGCTGCTGCTGGGGGTCCTGGGGAGTGGCTGGAGAGCAGGTCCTGGCTGACACGGAGGTGCGAGCCATGTGGGTGTGTGATGCGGCCAGGGCCCAAGGAGACCCTGGAGGGCGGGACTCCAGGAGAAGGTGCGGGTTGGGCTGTGCCCACAGGGGTCTGGATAATGTGGGGCTCCTGTTTCCTATCCCATGACACAGTGACACAGTCCAGGGGCTGACTTCCTTCAGGAAGGTTGGGTGGGAATGCTGAGGTGCTCTGCAGAAAGCAGAGGGTCAGGGCTAAAGGGAGACAGGGTCAGGGCCCCATGCTGGTTAATATCAGTTCTTCCTAGTCAAGAATGGATGGGGGTGGCGGGTCCCTCCCAGGCTTGCCAGATAAAATACAAATACTGCCTGGAAGAAACTCAGCCTAAAAAAATACTCTTTATCTATACAAAATTCAAATTTAACTGGGCATCCTATATTTTTATTGGCTAAATCTGGCAATCCTCCCTCCAGCTGAATTTCTTCTTTAAGTAATAGTTTTATTGAACTGCTCCATACAGACAAAACAGAGCAGCACAGACCATGGGTGTATGGCTCAGCAGATTTCCGTAGGTCAAACTCATGTGAAACCAGCACCCAGCTCAAGAAATGAAACACAGGCAGAACCTGGCCCCCCGAGCATCCCCAGGGTCCCCACTTCCAAAAACTAGTATTTGCCCATTTTTTTATCACATATAAATGAAATCATTATATTTACACATAAACTCTTTTGTAAATCCAGCTGTTTTCACACGACTCAGATCATCAACAGTGATGTTGGAGGTGGTTAAAACTCACTGGTAATGACTGCACGAAGGATTGCCTAGTATGGATAGAGCCTGTCTTGTTTTGTAAGGATGTACCTGGGAGTAGGGCCTCTGGGTCATGGGCTGAGCACATGTGCGTGTTTGGTAGATCTCGCCACACTGTTCCCCAGAGCAGATGTGCTGCTGTCCGCTCCCACCGGCTGTGTTTGAGCATCCCCACTCCTGTGCCCTCACCAGCACTGGCATGTCCCCTTTCACTGTCACCCTCCCCGTGTCTGGTGTTTGCTACTGCCTGCTGCTCCTTGTTTCTTTTTTTAATCAAGAACCTCTTACTTTGTTGATTCCTCTGACCTTGACGAAGTGCTGCTTAAGGAAATCAACAGGGCCCCTGGCTCATGTACCACCCTGGGCAGCCCCAGAGCTTTGAGAAGGCCATTCCACTCACCCCGTCACCCAGGGCCCAGCCCTGTGAGGCCTGGCCACTCAGTCTTGCCTCCTCCCAAGTACTTCCATAGGGAAACATCATTTCCAAGGGCTGCCCTGGCTGGCTGTCACCCGTATCCTGTGGTTCCTTGTGGTGGCCTTCCAGGATGGGGGTGAGGACACTGTGGTCCCTCCAGCAGTGTTGTTGCCTGACAGCACATCTGTAAGGACCTCATCCCAGCCCGAGGGCTTTCCTTCATGTGCCCTACCTTTCCTCCAGCTTCAGGACCTCTCCTTTGCTTTACCTGGTGGTCGCTTCCCACAGGAACTGGGGACTGTGGCCACATCAGTCTATGCCATAGGCCACAAGCATGTGGGGATACATGGAAGGTGTGACTCCAGCCCTCAAGGACCCATAGAAATCCCCACCAGAGTTCTTCACTGCTATGAAAGGAGATGCTGTACTAGTGCCATCCTGAGAATCAGGACTGTTTGGCACTCAGCTCAAACTGAAGCAAAAGGGGCTTGGTGGCTCCTGTGCTGGCTGACCAAATAGCCCAGGTGGTGGAGGGGTCGGGCATGACGGGCTCTGGGTGCTGTCAGGGCTCTGGCTCTGTCCTGTTTGTTTTTTCCTCCAGGCTCTTCCTACTAGGAGGCAGGAGGGCCACCAGCAGCTGTGGATCACCTCCTTCCAGATGAGTGGCCCTGCTGGAAAAGCCCCAAGGCTACCTCTCAGTGGCTTAGTCACAGGGACTCTGACAGGCCAGGCCTGGCTCATGTGCCCACCCTGGGAGCCCAGGTTTGAGCTGGGTAGGCAAGGGGTTCTCCAAAGGAGAGTCCCTGTTTGCTAGGTAAAAAAAAAAAATGTTTGGCCTCACCAGGCCACATCACCCACCTTCCACCATCTTCCATGGGCTGAAAAATTATAATGCAGCAAAGGAAAGAAAAAGCAAAGGTCTGCACAGAAGCAGTTAACCTTTCCCTATTTCTGTGTATCTGCAGGTAAGTGTTGACCGAGAGGAAAACCAACAGAAAGAAAATACTGTCAGCCTCTGAAATGAGTAGTGACTTTTAATTTTTTTCTTATTACATTTTAACTTTCCCATCATGCATATTTTATTACTTCTAAAATAAATATTAAATGTTATCACCAAAGGGGAAAGCCAGAGTACTCCAGACAGAGAGTGGCCCTCCTGTGTTCTCTTTGGGGTGTGTGTCCTGCTCCCCGTGTGGCACACCTCCTCTCAAGAGTGTCACACACCACTGTCTCTGTCACTCGTGTCACAAGCAACTTCGAAGCCAGCCCAGCCTCGTGATTATTGCCCGGATACTGAGCCAGCAAGAGTCTCTCCATCTCTGGCAAGAGAAGGCCCAGGTGAGTCCTCACCTAAGCTGCATCTATGGGGCCTGGGAGGCCGACAGGTGAGCCAAGGGCTCTCCCTGCGGTCTGCACACTCCTGAGGCTTCTCCCAAAAGGTTAGGAGCCTCAGGCCAGGAGAGCCACACTGAGCTTGAACTTTTCCCTCATATCCACACATTTGACAGTTACTTTGTGTTTGCCTGTGAGGTGCTAGGCACTTAGGAGAGGGCAGTGAGCTAGGAGCAGGTGTTACATTTTTTTAAGTGTGGTAAAACATACATAAACAAAATTTAGCATTTCAACTTTTTTTAACCATCTCTACAGTTGTAAGTGTAGAGTTGTAACCGTTTTGAGGTGTGCGATGCAGCAGCCTTCAGTGCATTCACCGTGTCGTGCTGCCATCAACTCTGTCCATCGGCAGAGCTTGCCCATCCTCCAGAACAGACACTTGGTGCCTGTGAAGCACTAACTCTCCAGTTCCTCCTCCCCGAGCCCCTGGTATTGGTATTTCCAATAGGTGGAAAGACAGTAGCGATGAAAACTCATACTACTGAAAGTAAAACTCCTCCCCCAGCATACGTCTGTCCCAGTGTTAGGCACTCTTGAGGCAGCAAGCAAGGGGAGCTTTGTCTTCTTTCTCTGGCTCTCTTCTCTCCATAAAGCACCAGCCTCCTTGTAGCTCTGAAAACATAATTTCAGGGGCCTTGGGGGCAGCGTGGGCCACAGCCAGCCCAAGGATGGACAGCAGGGATGCTGAGTGCTCCCATCTGCCAGGAATCTCCCTGGAATCCATGACGAGTGGTTCAGTGGAACCCCGAGCTCAGCAACACAGGAGAAGCATGGCAGGACCCATGAGAGGCTGTGCACCTCTGGTCACAAGCTGTATGAGGCCAGCCTGCGTAACCTTTGCCAAGAGTGCTGACAGAATGTTCTGGCACATCCCAAGCAGGGTGGACAACATGGCTGAGTCCAAAATGCCACGATTGCAGGGCGTGGCTGGTTAAGTTGGCTTGTCAGAATGGGCCTGACCTGGCTTTTGCCCTGGCTGCCCCCTTTGCCTTAAATGCTTTCCCCCAGGACATAGCATGGCTGGAACTTCTTGTCGTTCCAGTTCCAGCTGAAATGTCACCTCCTCCAGGAAGTCTTTTGTGACCATCCAACCCAAAGTGCCCTGGCACCATCATCCTGTTGAAATGCTTTGTGTTTACCTCCTGATAGTTTCCTATTATTTATTCAGGGTCTGTACCCACAGCAGCTCCTTGAGTGCAAGAACCAAATGGTTTCTGCTTGCTGCTGCCTGTCAGCACCTAGCACAGTGCCCGGCACGCAGGAACTCAGCGCACACTTGTGGAGTGAACAAACCTGGGGTGGAGTTGCAGGGGTGTGCAAGGGGGATGTTCCCCAGGTGAGACCTTGGGAGGGGAGGGCAAGGAGGTGGCCTGCCCAGGGGTCATTTCACAGAAGTGGAAGTCTGATGACCCAGCGTCTCCGGGAAGAAGGAGAATGGAGGGACCAGTCAGTGTCAGAGGGGTGTCCAGCGGGCAGGGGAAAGGGTAGACAGAGATGAAGCACGGGGACAAGACTGAGTGGTCCAAAGACAGCCTGGTAGAGGCACTGGCACTGGCCAGAGGGGAGCCCCAAGCCCCACAGAGAGCAGAGCCCAGTGTCAGCACAGCAGAGGCGAGAGGCCTGAGCATCAAGGTCAGGAGGGGCAGGACCAGCGGTACGGGGGAGGCTACCTACACCTCTGTGTAGTGCTTGGCAGTGATCAGAAGGATGGCAGCTGGAGCGTCATGATGGATTCAAGTTCAAGGCTCAGGCTTTTGTTTGGATTTGGTAACTGTTGGCAGCATCCTGTGTAAGGGAGAGTGAGGGGAACAGGAGGGGGCAGAGAGTGGGGCGGGGAGGTGCTGTGGAGGAAGAGCTGGGGTGTTTGGGCTGGAGGGCCTGCGAGGGAGCAGAGTGAACATGCCTCCCCAGGGAGAGCTGGTCTGGGGCTGGTGTCCTGGCCTGGCCTTGTGGTTCACAGCTCCACGGCTTTCCCACCACACCAGTCACCCACCTGCCATGTGCCCACCATGCAACCATCTGTCAGTGAGTCCCTGGCTGAGCTCCTCCTGTGTGCCAGGTTCTGCACCAGGAAATGGCCTCAGAACTAGGCGGGCTGAGGGCGCAGCCACTAACTTTGCCCAAGGGTAGGGAAGTGGCTTCCAGAGAAGATGTCCTGAGCCAGGTCTTAAAGGATGAGTCCGTGCTTGTGCTGCATAGAGAAGAGTTTGCAGGCGGGCAATACAACCCATGCAAAGCCACACCAGACTCATGGCGGCTGCAGGGGAGGAAGGACCGGCTGGGGCCTGCCCAGGGCCCTCCTGATGTACATCCCCCTCTCTACTGCAAGCCCGGGGCTGCTGCATGACCTCCTGGCAGGTCTCCGGTCTCTGAGCACTCCCCTTTCCAGTCCGGCCTGTTGGACAGATTCTCAGGAACCACCTTCAAAGGGCTGCCTCAGCCCCACAGCTAGCCGTGTGGGACCCACACGCCCCCTTTCCCAACCTCTCCTCCACGCACTGGCCTGCCCGAGTTGCTGTTCTTCTCGGCTGCCCTGCAGGCCCATCCAGCGCCCTCTGCACACAGCTTTGCTTTCCACCCTCAGATCCCAACCAAAACAGCTGCAGCTGATGGGCCGCCGGCGCTGGCTGTGTCCTGGGTGGGCACTGTTCCCAGAGCCTGCCTCTCATAGCAGCCTCAGGCAAGAAGGGCTGTTGTCACCCCCCTTTCCCAGATGGGGAACCAAGGCAGGTGCCGTCAGGAACCATCTCGGGGTCACCTAGTGGGGAAGGCGTGGAGCTGGGATTCAAACCAAGGGACCCTGATCGGGACTCGGCCCTTGGCCCCTGCAGCGTTCTATCTCTACTTCTCCATCTCCTTCCTTGGCTCTCACAGTGACAGCCTGGACCACACCTGCTGGTCCTTGAGCTTCAGTTCTGCATGGCAGCTAGGAGGTCAAGGGCCATCCCATCTTCTTCATTCATTGATGCACAAGTGCTGATTCACTGTGCAGGAGAGTACAAGGGCTGAGGACTGACTTGAGCAGGAGCGGCTCTGGGGTGAGTGCCTGGGCAGGGCACCACTGGGCAGGAGTCCCTGATCCCTAGACTGCTTGGCTCTCCATCTCAAGCTGCAGTCTGAGGCCCCAGGAACTGGAGAACTGGATTTGAGGGACAGGATTTCTGCTGGTGGTCAGGACACAGCAACCCCAAGACTTGCATTTTCCAGAAAAGTGTCTGGGTCAAACTGCTTCATGTTGTTCTGGTGAATCCTGAGAATATCCCAGAAAGAGCAGGGTTTTAGCCTCAGGCACCAGGGTGCTCCAGATACTGCTCAAGGTACTGAAAATACCACCTGAGCAGAACTCAGTCCCTTCCTTGTGAATCTCTTGGTCTGAAGGAGATGGACACAGGCACCAAGAAAGAAATCGGTATTTGGTAAACCAGATAACCGTAAGAGCTATAGAGAAAAATAAAGCCAGACAAACAGGAGAGGGAGTGTTAGGATGATGCTTTTTTATAGGGGTGAATGCAAAGGGGCTGAAGGAGTCAGGCAGGTTCCTTAGAGGGGGCAGCAAATCAGAGGCCCTAGACCAGGCAAAGTTCTCTAAGGTTGGAGGAACAGAGGCCAGTGTGGCTGCAGCAGAGGCCTGATGGCAGAGCAGGAGGAGCTGAGGTCAGGTCAGTAAGTGGAGACTCAAGACCGTGGTTGGGACTTGGACTTTCATGCCAAAGAAAAGTCGATCTCTCTTTGATGTAGAGCCACCAGTGTGTTTTGATAAGAGGAGAACCATAATCTGATTTATCAAAATTGTAAAAATTACCCAGGCTGCTGTGTTGAGAATGGACTGTTGAGGGTGGAGAGGAAGGAGGCAATTCCAATAGTCTTGCTAAAACATCACAGGGATTCGGTATAGGTGGTGAGAAATGGTCAGATTCTAGGTGTATTTCCCAAATCCACCACAGCCAGTGGGATGTGGGAGGTGACAGAAAGGCAAGGAGGGCTCCATGATTTTTGCAACTGGAAAGATAGAAAACCCTTTAGGGAGACATGCAAAACACAGGTGGAACAGGTTTAGAGAGAAATCAGGAGTTTGTTTTTTTTACCAGGCCACCTCTTGCAACACAGTAAAATTGTGAAGCCATGTCTTCCAGTTTGGAGTTTGGAAAACATGGGTTTTAAATGGCTGAAATCAAGAGAGAAGGGGGTTTGCATCTACTGAGGAAAGGCTAGCTTCAGTCCTGAGCTGCTGTCCATTAGTTTGCTTGTTTAGTGAATACTTAACTGAATATATGCCATGTGGCAGGTGCTGAGCTAGACTCTGGACATGCAGTGAACAAAACTTCCCTTGTGGACCTCAAGGTCTAATGAGGGAGGGTGCTGGGTGGTGATAAACACATTGCATAGCATGTTGGGTCATGAATGCCCTGGCAACAGAGGTAATGCAGGGTCAGGGGATCAGCAGGTATAGGTGGTGTGGGCAAAGAGCCAGGAGTGGGGTAGTCAGGGACCTGAGGGTAGGTCTTGAGCAGGGCCTCGGGGGAGGACAGGACAGTGGTGCTGCATCTGGTCGCTGGGCCCCTTCTGGGCACAGGCTGTGGGGAGCATCAAGAGCCACCTGGGGTCTCACAGACACTTAAGATCCTGGCCTTCTGCACTGTGTGAGTAGAAGTAACTGCCAGGCTATGCACAGGTGTGACCAACTGTGTGGACAGTTGCCTCTCCCGAACTCATCTCCTCCTCTTGCTGGGCAGGCTGACAAGCCTGCCTTCTCGGGTGATCATTTGCTTCTTGTCTGGAGGTGTCTCTTCCTAGTGTGCTGAATGTTTGCAGAGACAGCTCCTAGTGGTGGGGGTAAGGTGGGGAGAAGGGATGGTCAGGCCCTGGCCCCCTGCTGGGACCCATGTGACCCAAAGCAGCCCTTTTCCCAAATGGGTGTGTCTGCTGAAGAGGGATGGCTGGGACTGCCAGAGCTGGAAGTGGAAGAGAATAAGCAATCAGAAGGTGGCAGCTTGCTGCACTGTGTGGAGCGAAGCTGTTTTCATGGAGTGAGAGGAAAAACATGGGAGCTAGCTTGCTGCTGAAGCTGCTGCTCTGTGTTCTTGGGCCCAGCCCCTCCCAGAGCTCCTGCAGCTGGGAGGGTCCAAGCTGGGGTGAGGCTGCCTTTCTGAGGGCTGCTTCTGGGGGTCGTGGACTGCAGAGCAGAGCCCAGCCCCTGTGCTTGCACAGCTGTGAGCTCTAGCCGCCAGGGCTGTTTTGGAAACTCCCCAGACTTGCAAGGCCTGAGCAAGGCAGTACAGCTATAGTTTTGGTGAAGCTCCAGATGGTGCCTCTCTTCACCCAGAACCTTCCCTCTCTCTCTTTCTTTGCCTCCTCCTCTCCTTTTCTAAAGGGATCAGACACTAGTCCAAGAAGCTCTGGCCCCCTTCCAGGAGCTGAGGCCCTGGGCCTGACTCCCAGCCCACAGCCCAGCTGCTCTTGTGGGCTAAGCCTGAGGCCTGCTGAGGTGCTGAGCAGGTGTCTGTGGGTGAGTCAAGGAGAGGAAACCAGGTGTGGTAGGCAGGGCTGGGCTAGAGCAGGTAGCTGGGGGTGGGGCTGGGGAGGCTAGAGCCCTAGCCCTTTCGGTTAGCCTACACCTGCTACATTTAAGGAGATGTGCCCCTGTGAACTCCCTTGTCTCTGCTTTCATTCTGCATCCCCTCTTGCCCAGGCTGCGTGTGGCCTCAGAGGGGCTAGAGGCTTGAAGACTGCCTGCCTCCTGCCCAAGCCACAAGTTAGCTCAGGGGCAGCTGGACAGTCCTTGCTGGGACTTGGCCAAGGGGCTGCCCAAGCCAGGTGCAGGGGCTGGCCAGAAGTGGCTCACTGCAGACACCTGTACTCACCTAGGCCAGCAGGAGCGGGGCACTCCACCCACTTATTTAGAGAGGATGGGCAGTTTAAATGCAGGGTGGACAGCTAGCAGACAAAGTGACATATCAACCAAATGCAATGTGTGGGCCTTGTGCAGAACCCCCATTCCAACAAAACTACTGTAAAGACATTTTTGAGATGATCAGAGAAAACCGAACATGGGTGTTAGATTGTACAAAGAATTCTTGGTAATTTTGTTGGGCAATAGAGTGATACTATGATTATGTTGGGGGAAAAATTCCTATCCTTTTCTATTAGAAGCTCTTTATGGGTAAAATGATACAATATTTGGATTTGCTGTAAAATTCTCTGGGAGGAAGAGGAGGGGTAGAGAGGAGTGCTGAAGTAGGGCAGGAAGATGAGGTATCTTCAGGCCCATTCCAGCATGAGCAGGGGTTGTGGGACACAGGCAGAGACTGGGGGACACAGCCTCTCTCCTTTCACAAGCATTGAAAACCCCCACAGTAACTAGTTAAGTGGAAGAGGCACCCAAGGAGAACAGGCCTGCAGATGAGAGCAGCAGCGCAGTGTGGGAAGGGTCTCTTCGCCTGGTGGCAGTAGAGAACCGTCTGCTGGTCTTGGTTCTTCTAGAGTGTCTGCTTCCTCCAAGGAAGGGGGTAAAAGCTCCAGCCTACAGAGATCTTCCTAGTTCACTTCCTCAAGGGAGTGCACACCCTGTGCCAGGCCCCATGTGAGTGGGACCCTCCTCTCCCTGGAAGAGCATGCAAATGTCTTCTCTTTGCAAACAAAAAACTCAGCTCTAAGAGCCCACACAGTCCCTAAGTGACAGGTGGATTCAGGTGTTGGAAGCTGGTGGTCTGGCTCCAGAGACTGTGACCCACTGCCACGACCCAAGGGTCCAGGCCAGGACACCCGCAGTATCTCCAGCACCCTCTGTGAGTGATGGCCTCCTTTCTTCTTGCCAGCTGTCCTCGCTCAGCCACCTCCTGAGCTTCCTTGAGGCCATCATCCCTCAGGCAGTACCTGAGCTTTGGGAACTTGCCACCCAGCCAGGAGCAACAGCCAAACGCCGGTGCTGAGCTTGACTGCAAGGTGAGCCCCTAGCTTTGCCTGCTTCTGACAGGGTGCCAGCCCCAGGGGATGAGGGTGGGGTAGGGGCAGCGCTGTCCACAGCTGCCAGCCCGCCTCAAAATCCTAAAGCCCCAGCAGACTGACTCCGTCTGGTGAAGGTCTACACAGCCTGCCATGAGCGCCTTGCCCGTGACCCTCGCAGAGGTACCGTGCATAGGTGTGCATGGCCCACCCTGCTGGTGGGTTTTGCAGCATCCTTTACAGCCTGGTGTGGCTCAGCCATGGGATCCTCTGCTAGTCCTACAGCACAGAGGCTGCAGGAGCTGAAATGCTGATGAGGTGTGGGAAGCGAATGTCCCGATGAGAGAGGCATCCTGCTCCCCCAGGGCAGAGCTGGGTCTAACCTCCCTGCTGTTCGTTGTCATGGTTGCCACTGAGGCTACATCCTTGGCCTTTCTTGGGTCCTTCCTGACTTACCAGATATTGCCCAGCTCTCCTGAAAGCCGTGTTCTGATGGGAGTCTGGGACAACAAGGTACCCAGAGTCTACAGGAATGGTGGGCCTATGGGCCCTTGGGGTGAATGTCAAGCAGGGCAGTGCAGGGGTGCAGGGGCCTCAGAGTGGGAGTCTCCAAGCTGGGTCCGGGGGTGGGGGTGGGGTATTGGAGTTCAGTGAGCTCCCGGTCCCTGGGGATTTGGGAATGAAGACTGGAGATCAGGATCTTCCTAATTTAGAAAAGTGGTAATTTCAAAGACTCATGCAGAGGTTGGATGTTGTTGATCCAGAAGTCCAACCTTTGGGCATAGGTCTGTAAATCAGATAAAGGAATTAATTAGTGAGCACAAATGAACCATTAAGAAGATAGGATAATTCCCAGGTATCTGCTCCTCTTCTGGAACATGTAGATAAGGTTATCTTTCAGTTGTGCCTAATATTAGTGCATTTATTAGGCTGCTAGTTATGGAGGCTGAATCTAGGTGTTCCTAGGCCTCTAGAAAGGAGGTCAAGTCAGCCCCTGGGCGGAAGGGGTCCATCTGAGCAGGACACAGTGGTGGGCCTCAGGACTGGACTGGGGGAAGGGAGAAGGGGCTGCGAGAGCAAAGGAGAGGCTCGCGTGTGGTCTGACCCAGTGAAGGCTGTGACCTCCAGACACCTTGGTAGCCACTCCTCTGACCTCCCTGGCAGAAGCGTCACTGCCAGGCGGAGGCTTCCAGTCAGTTCTAGGCCCATCTGAGGTTCAGAGTCCATCTGGTAGCAGATGTCCTTTCAGCAGCCTGGAGGAGGGCACTTAGTGGGCTGAGGGAATCCTTTATTCTGAGCACAGTTCTCACACATGTAAAGGAGGCTGTGACACATCCCCCTGGTCAGCTGCCATATTGGAAAAGACCTGTTTGGCGAGGAAACGAGGGGCCAGTGTGTCTCAGCAGGGCACCCCAAAAGTATAGGGTGTACTGGTCCAGGGCAGTGAAAGGGGCAGGTGAGGCCGAGGCAGCTCTCAGCTGGGGTGGGCTGGAGAGGGACGCAGTAGGAAGTGGGCTCGGTGTGGATGCAGGGTCTGAACAGACATGTGAAGTGCTCTGGGCAGTCACTGTGGTGCTCAGGAGGGGCCAGGGGGCAGGTGACCAGCTTGCCCAGCCCAGCCCCACTCCCACCTCAGCCGCCTGACTCCTCTATAGGCCCCGGCATGTTTCATCCTCAAAGGTGATCAGGCCACTCACCAGTCAAAAAGAGCTGTGGCGTCTCCCACCCTGTTTTATAGGGAGTGGTAGTCTGGGCCAAGGCTGAGCCTTTCATTCCCAGAGCTCAAAGTCTTTGCCTTCTTTCTATTGGAGGCACAGTGGGGAAACTAAGGCCAGAGTGAGGCCAGCCAGAGGTGACCCAGCCTGAAGGATATGGGGACGTGCCCTTTCCCAGCCCTTGGGGCTTCCAAGCTGAGCCCCATCCTCCGGGCCCTGCTTGCTCAGTCTGGGAGATTTCCGGTGAGACTGGTAGACAGCACTCCTCCGGCCTGCAGATAAACACTTCTGCCAGGCTCCCCTTCCCCTGCTCTCCCTACCTCCTCTCTCTGCCTGGGGCTTGGCCCGGTCTCCTCCCTCCCCAGGGAGGCTGGCAGCCTTCTCCCCCTCTGTCTGGCCTCCCCTCCAGGATTGGAGAGCTGCTCTCCGGTGCTCAGCACACGGCTTTCTCTCCTCACTGATCCCATGGCTTTGCAGTTGCCCCCTTACTTATGTCCGAGGCCAGACTGTGGGCACAGCCAGTGTCTCTCAGCATGGTGTGGCGTGTTTGGCACTAGATGAGTGAATGAATGAACAAATGAATGAATGCAATGTTAATTCCTCTCTCCCTCTGTGAACATCTTCCACCCCATTCTGGCCAATCACTCTCCTGCCCCACTTCTAGAAACCTTCCTCCCTCTGCATGCCCTCTGACCAGCCTCTACACATTGGTACCCTTGTCTCCTAATGTCCTTGTTTCATTAAGGCCCCAAGGGCTTGTCCGGTTGGAGTCCCTTGGCTTCTGAAGTGTTTCTGCTTATGACAGAACCAATCACAGCACACGTTATTATAAGCTAGTGCAGTCCCTGCATGGGAGAGCTACCCACCAAGTATAATAAAAGAGGCCACGTGCTCCCGCTGCCTCACCGCAGGGGCTGGGGGTTCCTGCACTGGCGGTTTGTCCTCACTGGGTCCGTCACAGTGTCCTAGCAAATCCTGGCACAGCTTGTGTGCAATATAACAATTCTACTTCTTAACGAGATGATTAGAATACTTTCAGCAATTTAAAGTGCTTTTGGATAAAGAAATGATCACTCATCCCCTTGATGGTTATTGGGGGCCCTGTGCTTGCCTTGTCTGAGCAGGGTTGTCTCAGAGGAAAACAACCATCTAGGTCAGAGTGATGCTTAGGGGTCTGGGACAGACCAGCAGGAGCCAGGTGCCCTGTTTGGCTGAGAGAGGTGGGAGACAATGTTTTCATGCAGGACTGTATTCTGAGAGTTCACCTCTTGGTGCTTCCCTGTGGCCCATGCATACCAATTCTACAAGAGACCAGCACCTTCCTAGGCCCTGTGTGTGCATGTGTGCGTGTGTGTGTGTGTGTGTAACTGTCCTTTCAGCCACTCTACAGACAACCATTGTGTAACTGAACTCAATTTGCCACTGTCTCCTCAAAGTGATCAGCTTGGACTTCCAACCCAGATCGAGGGGTTTCCTTTAGCTGACTTGCATAAACCATTTTTGGCCGGAATTTGCCTAAATTCATTCTGTCCGGTCCCATTGACTGTGTGTGTGTGTGTGTGTGTGTGTGTGTGTGTGTGTGTGTGTGTGTGTGTTTATTTCTGTTGTTTATTGCTCTGCCTTTTTTTTTTTACAGTTTTATATTGGTTTTGGGTATACAACACAGTGATTCAACAATTACATACATTACAAAATGCTCACCATGGTAAGTGTAGTTACCATCCCTCATACAAAGATGTTACAGTATTATTGACTATATTCCCTATGCTGTACTTTCATCCCCATAATTGTTTTATAATTGGAAGATTGTACCTCTTTTATCACAACAGTCAGAATTACTAGTATCAAAAAATTAAGTAACAAGTGTGGATGAGGATGTGGAGAAAATGGAACCCTCATGTACTGTTGGTGGGAATGTAAATTGGTGCAGCCGCTATGGAAAATAGTATGAAGGTTTCTTAAAAAGCTAAAAATAGAAATACCATATGATCCACTAATGCCATCTGTGGGTATTTACTTAAAGAAATTTACTAATTTGAAAAGATATATGCCTTTGTTCATTGAAGCGTTATTTACAATAGCCAACATACGGAAGCTACCTAAGTGTCCACCAATAGATGAATGGTTAAAGAAGATGTGATACATCTACACAGTGGAATATCACTTAGCCATAAAAAACTAAATTTTGCCATTTGCAACAATGACATTGGACCTAGAGGGTATTATGAATGAAGTAAGTCGACAGGGAAGGACAAATACCATATGATTTTGCTTGTATATGGAACCTAAAAAACAAAATAGACTTGTAAACACAGAGAACAGACTGACGTTGCCATGGGAGTGGAGGATGGGGAACAGGCAAAATAGGTAAAGGGGATAAAGAGGCACAGAAAGAAAAAATGGGGGAACTTTGAGGAAGTTAACTATCTCTTTTTGTGTGGAAAGAAAACTAAGGTCCACAAAGTAAGGGATCCCTGAGTTGGGCTACATTGAGGTACCAGGAGCCAAGTCTATCTCCTCGTCCCCCCAGAGCCTGATGAGTGTCCTCATGGGACAGACAACCTGGGGTCCGTGGAGGGTTCTGCATCTGTGATGATCCCCACCCCAGAGCGGCTGCAGGAGGCCGTATGGCCTGGCCTGAGCCCTGCCACTGCAGGCAGCTGCAGTCAGCCTCCTCACCGTGCACAGCGCCTACTGTTTCCCTGTGCCTGAGGCCTGGGGATGGCTTGTTTATTGGAGAAGTGTGTTTGTCAGGGTGGATCTTCATGGGGGTGGGCCTGTGCTCCAGACGTGGGTGATACTGCAGGGTAAACAGACTGCCCGCTGCCCAGACTCCTCTGAGTTCCCTCCTGGGTCCCTGCACACCTACAGAGGGTGAGTGTGTGCGTGTGTGTGTGTCGTGTGCGTCTCCTGGGCAGCTTTGTGGTGTGTGGGGGTTAATGGAGTTAACAAACTAGTTCTGCTGCCTTGGCTCCTGCTGCTGCTATGACTGCAGGCTGGTCTGTCCCTGGGTTAGGTGACTGTGCCAGGAGCTGCCTTAAGTGACTGCACTGTGGTCTGGGAATTGTGGGGTAAGGACAGGGAGGGCGCTGCTGCCCTGTGGCTGCTGTGCACTGCCTCTGTGCTGTCCTGCTGACGCTCAGCACCAGCAAGGGGCTGCTTCCTTGGGCATGGCTGGGCACAGACCCCTTGCCTCGTGTCACCCAGAAGCTCAGGTAGACTGGGAGTCTCTCCCTCTGCCCAGCCTCTGCCTTCTCACCTGCCAGTGCCCCTCCTCCTCCTGCCCCTCACCTGCACCTTAGGGACAGCCCTGACCTACAGGGATGGGACCTTGGTCAGGCCAAGATTAGGTGGATTGGGAAGAACCTGACTGGGTTTAAGGAACAGAAAATAGACATTTAGGATTCCTTACTTCCTCCCCAGCTAGTCTGTGGTTTGTTCTTCTTGACTTCCTCCAAAATGAGGAACATCAGACATTTTTTAAATAAACCTCGAAGAGATGGCCTCTCAGAAGCTGACCCTAAGGAAAGATCCGCGTAGCAGCTGCATGTGTGTCACTCGCACCTGTGTGGCTGCCGAACCTCTTCAGAATGCATACTTCTTGCATCTGAAGGCCACACGGGCCTGGGCCCAGGTCAGCTCTGTTTGGCTCCCAAGGGTGCTGGCTGCTTTGCAGGTGTATAAGCAGGGCTTGAAGTGACAGAACTAAGCCAGGGAGCGCAGTCCTGGGTCCTTTGGGCAGCTTTGCAGCAAACCCAAGCCGGCCAGAGGCCTCAGCAGCTTCAGGGCCTGCTCTCTGCCCTACCCTACCCCAGTCCTCCTGAGGACCCTCAGGGGACCCTTGCTAGGACAGTTCTTACCCCACCAAGGGGACTTACCTCCTTCTGGCCTAACACTCTGCCTCAGTTTCTTCATCCTTCAAGTCCTCCCAGACAGCTCTGTGCTTGTCTTCCTCCCATTCTCACTTAGGAAGAAGGGGCCCGTAGTGCCTGTCACATCACGTTCAAACCCCTCCATCAAGGCCCCCATCAGCGGGCCATGCTTCATCTGTCTGGTTTTTCTCCTGCAAATCAAATCACACCATTTGATTCCAAGCAATGAAAATCTTTCCCAGAAACCCTTCCTCAAGCCCATGCTTTGTTCCTGCTGTTTCTGCCTCCCTGGCAATGCCTAGCCTGTCTCTCCTGTCCTTGGCATCCTGTGGTCATTACAGTCTTCTCACTCAACACATGGCTTGTCCACATGTTACTTCACGCACCTGAATGGAGTGACCTTGGAGGGCCAGGTCCAGAGTCTGTCTCAGCTGCATTCCCCATGGCTCCTCCTGAAATGCCTGCACGAGGGACCCTTTCCCACCTCCCTGAATGCAGCCCTCCAATCCTGACTCTTCTCTCTCCCAGGCCAGAGCCAGCCCAGAATATGGGTGGAGGAGCTATGCCTTCTAAGTCCTTGAACTCAGCTCCCACTTCGCACCTGGGGAGGACCAGAGGGATGGATGAGGGCCCTCACTTACTGTCCTCGGTCTGGAGGAGCAGTTGCCAAGCAGACCATGGCCTTCTCAGCTGCTCTTCTGCTCACTGACTTTTCTGTCTCTCCTCCCCTGTCTTTGCCAGGACTCCGTAGCGACAGAAACACAGACACACACCCTGGAAGGTCCTGGGACAGCTTACCAGGCCCAGTGGCAAGGGGCTAAGCAGTGTCAGGAAACTCAGTGCTGTTCTCTGCATCTTAGCGCTGCCCTTCCGTGCATTCCCAGGCAGGCTTTCCCCACTCATTCTGAGAAACTCCAGGCTTACATCCTTCCCTCAGCAACCCTAGCCAGGGAGAAAGAAAGTGCCTCTGTCTTAGAGTCCTAACCAGAGTCCCAGAGTGGAGTCTCACTGGGTTGTCTTCAGTCATGTGCTCCTCTCCACGGCAGTCACGTTGCCAGGCACACAGTGATTTGCCAGCCTGGCTGCTCTCCTCCTCTGGAGTCAGGGCTGAAGTCACCACCATGAACAACTTGGCCTGGGTGTAGGGAAGCCGGGACACTCTGACAAGGGAGGGGACAGGACCCTGGGCACCCGGAAGCCATGATATCCACCTGGTCTCAAGCCAAGTGCAGTGGCCCCACACTCTGGTAAGTGTGAGGAGGGCAGGGCTTCCTGCGCTCCTCCTGCCACGCCAGCAGGCCAGGAGACACAGGAAGAAAGCTAAGATAGAGTGCCGTTGCTTTTGAGGAAGCCCCCGCTCTGTGAGCGCTGCCAGCTGCTGGGGGATGCTGCGGCTGGTCTTAGCAGTTCCCTCCATGTGGCACCCATGTGCTGATGTGTACGTGCACTCCAGTCATAGATTCTCAGACATATGTACTGAGAATCTTGTCCCTCTCTGGGCAGTCGGCAGAGCTCGGTTTCCGGTCCAGATCCTCCTGAGGTCAGGGTCTTTAGTCCCAGCTGGAGGATGAGGAAGAGCCAGCCAATCCTCAACTGTCACCTCCCCTGCCCCCCATGGCCATCAGGAAGCCAGAAAGGAAGGGTGGGCTGGATGGGAGCACTCTAGCAAGGGTTTGCCTACAGGCCCTAGGTTCCCCCCACCAGCAGACATGGGAATGGGTCAGATGCTCTGAGATAACCTCCCTGCCACAGATCTGCAGGAACAAAAAGCCCTAAGGCTTTCTGCTTTTGTCCCAATCCCATCTCCCATCTCTTTCCCACTCCAGCCCTACTACCATGGCCTCCTAGACCCTCCCTATCCTTGGTACCAAGACCAGAGACCAGGGCTGCTCAGGGTCCAAGCCCATGTCCGGGACAGAGTTTAAGAGAATCCTTCTGTCTTTTAGGGGAGTGCAGGTGAGGGACTTATCTTCTGAGGAATCTGAAGAGATGGACACACGCTGGGCCTCCAAGGTTTTCCAGCAGCCTCTCCACCCAGCTGGGGCCCTGAGAGCAACTTTCTAGGCACTGGTGTCCCCAGCAGCTGCGCTGGACATCCTGTTCCTGCCCAGATGCTGCCAATGTGTCTCCCATCACCCTCAGCCAGCCTCATCTCTGCTCCATGTTTAACTACCCCCTCACTCCCAAACATGCACTCTGATTTAGAGAATTGAGTGTCCAGCCTTGCAAACACCAGGGTGAGTCTGGCAGGCCCTGCCTGTGATGTCCGCTTGCTGGCCTCTGCCCTGTGCCCTCAGGGACCCTGGACTAGGAAGACATGTTGTGTCACCATCTCATTTCTTAGTGATTGGTCGTGTGTCCTCAGCATTTCCTACTTCCTAGGACTTAGGGACAGGGACCTGTCCTGGTCAGTCACTCCAATTTCGGTCTTACTTTGGGCACAGCCCTCTGCCTGCTGTTGGAGTGCGGCCCATGCTGAGGCAGGACATGCACCACTGGGTCAGGAATAGCATGGGCAGGAGGAGGGGCCGCGGGGGCTGCACATGGCCACAGGAAAGAGGCGGCATCCTAGGGGTGACAGCAGGGGCCGTACTCCAGGAGGGGTCCAGACAGGGCTCACCGAGAACAGCTGAGCCCCTCTCATCTTTGTCCTGGTGGACACCCCAGCTGGATGGGCTTTGGCGCTCTCACCAGGTGGAGGCCCTTGGCTTGGGGCCTGCAAGTAGCCCTGTCTTGGGATTACTCATTACTAATTATTGTTATTTGCCCAACCAGTGGTGGAGTACCTGGACCATGCCCTTGGGCTCAGGCTTGAGGGCCCATTCCCTTCCCCAAGGGAGCAGCCTCAGCCTCTCCCTGTACTGCCTCTGGCAGGTGACTGGGCCCTTGCTGTGCAGTGGCAAAGGGGCTTGTTCTCTCTGGAGGAGGGTGTCTCCAGAATTAAATTCCCTTTAGGGAAAACACACACACACACACACCTGACCCCAGCCCACCCCCAAGGCCCCCACAGCTTAGCACAGACCTAACCCTTACTGTGAATGGTTATGCCATCAGAGGACTTCTCCTAGATAAGCTTCCACATCTAAAAATGAGCACCACTAGGTCTCCTCTGTGAGCCCCACAGTGTCAGGGCACTGTGAAGTGGTGCTATAGGTTTAAATTTTAAAAAAGAAAGAAAAAAGTCACTGGGACCCAGCTGTAGACTTGAAATGTCCCAACATAAACCATCGCAGCTGCAGTGTTTCCTGGACAAGATTGGTTCTAGAATTGACCTTCAGCATGTGTGGCATCCACGTCTCTGACAGAACAAAACCTCTGAGAAAGACCCACACGTGGCACCAATGGGACCTCTGGCAGGATTCTCCTCCTGGGGTCAGGTGTCAGTGGGGCTGGATGGGACCTCTAGGCAGTTTAACAGGGCTGAGAGTAGCCCAGCCAGACTGGGGCTGAGCGCAGGTCCCCAAGCCTGGAGTCCAGCACCAGTAGGTGTTCAGGGCCAACTTCCTAAGCAGGAGCCAATGGCCTAGCTGGGTGAGCATGTCCTCACGTCAGTCTGTCCTCCCCAGCTGGTGTGCCTGGGCATCCTTACTTCTGCCCCATCCCCACAGCAGCTGCCCCAGAGCCTGGCTGGACCTGCTCCCACTAGATCCTCCTGCCAATGGCAAGATCTGCCATCCTCACCTGGCCTGGCAGCTACCAAGGAGAGGGCTTAGTTTGAAGACTTGCCTACGGTAAGCCTAGATTTTTGGTCATGACCTCAAGTGGGAGAAACCATAATGTTCTGGCCCGAGTGGGTAACTTCCTGGGATATCCTCTCTCTTCCTTTCTGTCCTTTTTTAAGCATAAATAATCCAGGCCACAGCCTGCTCCCTTGGCATTTGCTAGAGGGGAATTTTGTAAAGAATGAAGTTCTTGGGAAATGTTCACCCTTTTTCTCTTCTGTCTTCCGATGAAAGTGCTGCAAATGGTGACTTGGCCGGTGGTTCTGCCGTCACAATTAGCTGGACCAGAACAAGGAGACATTGCCCATTCCTTGCCCGACCCCTTCAGTGAGTAACAAGCCCAATAGGCTGTCTCCTATGGGTCACCCTCCCCCATCGCCCTTCCCAAGGGGGAGGCCAGGGCCTGCTTTAAAAGGCTCTAGGGCCAGGAAGGAGGCATCCTGCATAGAACTTGTCAGAAAAGTCGGCCTGCCCGTCTCTGGGGAGAGACCCAGAAAATGGGAGCTGCAGACCTTGCAGGATGGTTCTGGGAGCTGCAGGCCTTGCTGGCAGGGGACAGTCCTGTCTTGTTGGCACTGGGTTCAGACATGTCCCTTTCCTAGCCCTCAGACTGCCTGTTCCCAAGTTGTTGGCTGCAATTTCCTGGATCCCATTTCCCATGGGGGCTTGCCATCCTTCACTCACACTTGGGGGAGGAGGCACTGGGCAGCCTGAGCTGGTGAGGGCCTATTTTTCAAATAAGATTCTGAAGGCTAGACAAATATAGCCCCTACCCAGCATACAAGAAGGGCCTCTGCCCTGCTCTTTAACCGTGAAGCCACCTTGACACCCATTAGGGACTTGGAAGGGGCCTCAGGCTATGGAAAGGCCACCTTGCACTTCAGCCGTGGAGGAAATAGGAGCAGGCAGGGGGCTTCAGCACCTACCAGCACAAGCACAGCCACTGCCTAGAAAGGAAAGACAGAGGCCAGTGTGCCAGCCAGGACAAGAATGGGCTTGCTAGGTTCAGCTATTGGTCACAGCGAGACAGAGGCAGGAAACGCAGCTCTTACACCTGGCTATTTACTTTGTATCCTAATTGGAAGGCCTAGCTCTCACCCACCCCTGCTGGCGCTCCAGGGCCAGCCTCGGGTCTCCCAACCCCACCACCCACCTCTAGGATTTTCTGAGAAGGGAGACTGGTTCAGGCTCCGCCTGGCTGCAGAGCCCCAGGGGCTGCTAATTTGTGCTTTTCTGACCCTCACAAAAGCAGGGTAGAAGAGAGGTGGAGTGGGAGGAGGGGTCCAGAAGCCATACCTGCACCTGGTGCCACTGAAGGAACACCTGGGTGAGGTCGGATGTCCTCCTACAACTCTGATCAACACTGAGCTGTCCCCTCAACAAGGGTCTGGGGGAAGTGAAGGGAGGTGATTGGGGTGCTTCCTCCACAGTAACAAAGTCCTTTTTTTTTTTTCCCCAAAAGTACTACTACAAAGAGCACTGCTCTGTCATGACTTTCGACCACAGGTGGCACCTTATCCCCTTAAGCTAGATCAAAGTCCTCCTGAGGGCCTCCCTCTCTTAGCCCCAGCGCCAGGGATCACCTTCCAGTGCCAGGAAACAAGGCGTTCCACCCTCCTTGCAGCTAGTGGACAAGTTTTTTTCCCCTTGGGAAAACCGGCTTATAAAATGAAGTTTAACAAAACTGTTCTTAAGAATTACCACTTCCTTCTTGCTCTCCCCCCACACCCCTACCCCCCAAAACAACCACATTCAGAATCGTTTTTCTGGGATTTTCCCTCCAGATTGTTACAGGAATCAGCGTGGGGACAAAGTTGTGAAACCCGCACACACAGAGCTGTAGAAGTCACTTTTTCTCAGTAAATCCCGGCTGCACTTTCCTCCAGGGCATTCCTCAGATCCCAGGCCCACCCTTACCACGCCTCCTCTTGGAAGATAAGTTCTGTGGGGAAGGATGATGGGGGTGTTGCCCGGGGGTGGTGCCTGGGGCCCCAGGGGCCAGGACTGCCTCTGCACCAATCCCAGAGCACCCAAGGTCCCTGTTAGCCCTCCCCCTCCAGTACTGTGCACTGGGGCCTCTGAGGTGCAGCTCCCTGAGCCTGCGGGCCCACCTCAGGTGCTGGGAGTACTTACAAGTGAAGGTCTGAGGTGTGCCTTCTCTGCCCAGCCCCTCCCAGGCTTCCACACCCACCACCATCCTCTGACCTTCCAAGGTCCCCAGCCCCTCGCCCTTGGGTATTTTCTTTGGCATCTCCTGCCACCTCTCACTGTCAGCTTGCTTGATGCCTTCTCAAAGAGGGGCATTGGTCCAGAGGGCTCTAACTTTGTATGCTGATTATATGAGTGAAGCACACACATTGTAGAGAATTTATGTTTAAAAAAAAAGGGAGATCCTGTAATCCTTTCTTTTGGGGAGAGCCACATCTTCACTCTGGTATATTCCATCCCAACTGATTCTGTCACCTGCTTCCCCCAGAAACCTCCAGTCCATCCCACAAACTAGCCTCCATGCTCGAGAGCCTCGAGTGGCCTCCACTACCTACTGTCCAGACCCTCTGTGGCCATCCCCATCCTCAGGCCCTCCTCCCTTCCCCTAGCCAGCCACCTGGCAGCCAGTGCCCAGTTCACCCTTCCTCTGCTCCTTGCATCAGCCCAGAGATCTGTGGTGGTGTAATCTCGGCTGTGCTCCTGTGCCCACAGGGCCATCTTCACCTCAGATCCTTCTGTTTGAGGCCTGGTTTAGCTTAGTCACTTCCTCCCTGAAGCCTTCTGAGCTGCAGACCACTGCTGCCACCCCAAAATAACTAGAAGGACACTTTTCCTTTTTGTTTTGTGGGGAAGCTGAGATTTAGTATCTGTTGACCAAATGACTAATTGCCATTCGTTCTTCAGCATCCTCTCTCTAATGTCTGGGTGTTTGTGGATGTGTCTTAGTCAAGGTACAGTGTCTGGCACTCAGGCCTGAGCCTGCTTTATGGGGGGGGGATGCAGGGGGAGGGGGATGACAATGAGCCTTTTGCCAGGACTGCAGAGTTTGGAAAGAGTTCTGAAAGCTGTGGATGTCCCTAGGGCAAGGCGAGGCTGGGGAAGGGAGCCTGTGGGAAGCACCGACTCAGAGCCCAGGCAGCTGCAGGACCCAGCAGGTGGAGCTGCCTCAGAGCAACCCTAGCTTTCCCCACTGTGTCTTCTCTGTGCTTGTAGTGTGAAGGGCTGCCAACCTGGCCAGCCTGTGGGCTCAGGCCACCTGTGGGCCTCAGCTGTCATGCTGAAGAACAGCTGGGGCCCGGGCTGGGCAGGTGCTGCTGGTGGGAGACCAAGGCTGCGGGGCAGGTGGCTTGTGTCCTCATGATTTTGCACCACAGTATTTGAGCTCAAGAAGACACTATCGTGCCAAGTCTGGTGCCCTCAAAATGGTTCTGGCTTCTGCTGTAAGGGGGTTCCTGCGTCTATGAAAAGAAGCAGCCACCATTCCAGGGGCACCTCCTGGTACTCGAGGAAGAGAGGTTGGGGTAGTGAAATAGGAGAAAGGGATTAAACCTCAATTATAAATTAGTCAGGGATGAAAGTACACCATAAGGAATACAGTCAATAATGTAATATCTTTCTATGTTGACAGTAACTACACTAGTTGGGGTGAGTACTTAATGTAGATAGCTGTTGAATTACGGTTGTATACTTGAAACCAATATAACGCTGTGTATCAACTATATTTGAATAAAGAAATATATATATATAAAACTTAAAAAATAAGGGGAGATGGGGGACAGGAGAGCCTTAGGCTGGTTCTGAGCTCCATCCCTATTGTCACCAAGCTAGAGCCCTGCAGGCTGTCTCTGGAGCCAGCTCTCTCATCCCAGCTCAGCCTCAGGGCTGGTTATAAGCCACAGGCACAATGGAAGGGTTGTTCCTGTCACTTTCCCTATCTTAGACCTCAGAAGTGTGAGGGGACAAGGCGTCAGGCACCCCTGAGTGGGGAGCGGTGTGCCCAGAGGCTGGAGTCCCATCTGCCCTCACAGAGAAGCCTCACCTGTCTTTGAGGTGCTCCCTGAACCTTCTATGCACAGCAGGTGGACATCCCATGGGTGAATGGGCACCCACGGAATCCAAGTTTACCTGGGGTCAAACCATTCTCTCCTGGGATGAAATTGGCCTTTGCCTATTTGCAACCCTCAGGGTTCAGCAGGCAGAAGCAAGGGTATGAGTTGGTGGGTAAGGTGTGGAAATGCTTAACCCACACTGCCTCCCTTCTGCCTCCCCTTTCTCACCTGCCTCCTTGTATGTGCCACATCTCCCCATAGAAGATGGTGGCACTCAGTCACAGTGTCCACAGGCACACGCGCTTCAGGGAGCAGAACAGAGACCGAACACCATGCAGAGGTCAGAATGGACAGGCCTCCCTTCCCAGTGGGCTTTCTCTGCTGGAACCTCAGGATGGGTGAGTAACAGTGTAGGTTTCTGGATGGCAGAGATTTCTTTCTCTGAGGGGAGGGAGGGCAATCATTCATCAGAGGGAGAGCTCTGAGTGAGTGTGGTCTGGAGCCCTTCTTGGAGACGTCCCCTCTGGGAACTCTGGAAGCCCAGTGGTAGGTTGAGTCCCCACCATGGCCTACTGAGCCCACGAGGTGCTGGGAGTGGGAGTCAGGGCCCACTGCACTGTGCTGTCTCCCCAGATGTGCTACCTGTGCCACAGCCTCCTGACACTGGCTGGGGTGGTGGTCAGCTGCCAGGACATTTCCTGGACCACTGGGTGAGTCTCTCAGGAGCCCAACCCACTGTCAGGAACTGCACAGAGTGGGAGTCTGAGAAAGAAGGCAGCCTAGGGGAGCCAGGCCTCTTCCTTCTCCCTGTATCCCTCGAGGAGTTCCAAGGGATGCTGACCTGTGCCCCTCTCCCTAGCCTCCCTTTCCTGCCCATCTTCTGAACAGTCACTCAAATGTGTCCCTCTCTTTCTCTGACTTCACTCTCCCTTCTTCCCCACTGTGGATGTGATGGCCTGTGCCCCCAGGAAGAGCTGCAGCTGCTCTGCGCGCAGTTGGACCAACATGTCAACACCAGGAGAGCCCTCAGGCCATGCACCAAACCAAACTCAAGGACCTGGCTGCCCAGACCTACATCCACTGACAGGAGCTACTGGCCCACTGCCAGCCCCAGGTGGTGCCCCTCCAGCCCCCAGATTGTGAGGAAGGAGAGTAAGTGGTCAGGCAGGCTAAGCAGAACCAGCATCACACCCACCCTGCTGAACTGCTGAGCTCCTGGCTGATGGATGGGGGAAGAAGGCAAGGGGTGGTGGGGAGGTCTTGGAGGACCTTTGCCATTCTTATCAAGAATCAAATACCCAGCATGAGGGTATGGTGAGGGGGATACAGAGAAGCTGACTCCTAGGCAGATGCAAAGAGAAACTAAACCCTGGAGAAGGAAGAGCCTGGGAGTACCAGTTTTTCATGAGCAGTGCCAGGATGGGGCACTAGAGGCACCAGCTGTCGGCCCTCTGCCCACTTGTCCTGCAGGCCTAGGGCTGGACTCCTGCTTTGCTAGGAGGGACACTCCTAGGCTAGCCTAGTCCCTCCAATTTCTGTAGCAGCGACCTCCATAGCCCTTATTTTCTGATTATCTAGGTGATAACATGCATGCCTAATAATTTTTGAGTTGAAGACGCTTTTCTTCATGAATCCAATTAACCCCCATGAGACAGATAATGTTAACATCCTGTTTTACAGATGAGCAAGCTAACCAGAGTCACTGAGAGGTTAAATAGCTTGCACCATCATGCAGGCAACATGTAAATGTCAGAACCAGGGCCCAGAGCCAACCTGCCACCCAAGCCTGCACACTTAAGCCCGGTCCCAACCCTGCTCTGGCAGCCTCCCTTCTGTCCCCTCAGCGGGCAGCAACGGCTGGCTTAAGGGCTCTTCCCTCCTTTGGTCTCCAGCCCTTGATGGAGATGAGCTGGTTCTGAGGAGACTGTCTCCCCCCTCCCTCCCAGTGCTCCTTGGCTCCCAACTTGGCTGTCCTCTGACTTCTCTTTGCTTGTCCTTCCCCCTGTAACCTCTGACTTGGGGCTGACACATCGGCCACAGGCTGTGGCTTGGGTCTCAGATTTCGCAAGTCTCCTGAGAAAGCTGTGGAGAGCAAACCTCACCCTCAATCCCCAAGGAACTAGATCACACTAGCTTCTGGTGGGAAACTGTGTTTGTCATGAAAGGAAGGAAGAGTGATCGTAGCCTGGCCAAGCCAGGGGGCAGGCCCCACCTTCCTTCCAAACTGCCCTGGACCTGTGAGCTGTGAATAGAGGGAACCCAGGCGAAGCACTCATGTGCTGTGATCAAGTGGCCTGTTGACCTGCCATGTCCTCGCCTGGACCAGGAGCCCCTGTATTCTGGTCACTCAGTGCCTGGCATGGACAAGGCTTGGAGTGGGTGTGGAGATGGAGCATCAGGATAGTGGGAATGCATGGGCCTGGGCCATGACACCCTGTGTTTGTCTCTGCCACAGGTCCAGTACTTCAGGCCCTGGAAGGACATCTGAAGGAGCAGGGCAGGGCTGGGCTGGCCCAGGGCTCTTGTCTCTGGCAGGAATTGAACGGGGCTCAGGGAACGGGAGCAAGTGAAGAATGGAGGCCAGAGAAAGACCAGTCTAATGAAGCAAGAGCCTGCTGCACACTGCCCCTGGCCCTACCAGCCAAGGCAAGAGGCTTCCCCTGCCCGGCCTGTCCCTCAGCTCTCCTCCCCTCCCAGCCATCTCTTCTGTCCCCACAGCCTTTGTCTCCAGAGCTCTGGTGTCCCTTGCCTTCTTGGGTCCTGCTGAACCTTAGTCCTCCCCACCCTCCTTCCTCTGTGTTACTAGGAGTTTCTTTGTGCACATTAAAATCTTATTTCTGCGTCAGTGATTTAAAAGATGTCTTACAAGCCCTATTCTGAGGGCTCATGACCAGCACCTAGTTTCCTCACACCTCTGTTTGAGCTTTGTGGAATTCTCACCTCCAAAGGTCATGTGACCCCTGTCTTCAGCACACACACCCTCCCCTCCATCCCGCTGAGGGAGGAGTAGTTATCCCAGTGGCTCCAGAGCTGTCAGAAACCCTGGAAGCAGGGATGGGGAACATCTGTTTGGACCCAGTCTGGGACCACTCCGCACTCCCCACCCGCACTGGAAAGGAACCACAGAGTGAGCTCATGATGAGCTCTGTAATTACACTTAATTCAGTTTATTATTGAGCTTTGAAATCAATTCCCCAGGCTTACCCAGTGGGAGGGCAGTGCCAAAAGGCCAGTCCAGATACTGCTTTTGTTTTCTTTCAGCCTTACCCAACATCAGTTTTGTGGGCCCTGATCCCTAATGGGGCACTGAATGTCCTGTCCCCCTTGAGAAGTGAGTGGGCTGTCCATGCCCCCAGGAGATCCCTGGGTATGACTTTCTCTCTCTGCCCACCCCTTCTGAGAATCCATTTCTAGTCTCTGGACGCTCCTGACTCTTTCTGGGATGGTTTGGGGTTTTGAATGGGACACAAGAGGCAGATAGGAAGTAGCCTAGGCTGACCCCTGCCCAACTGGCCTGTGCCCACTCCTTAGCTCAACCCGAGTCTCTACTGATGAAGCTTTACCATGGCTGGTGTTTGACTTGCTGTTTATGTGTCCTTTCCCTTTGCTCTTTCATGCCACAGCGGGCAGGGTAAGATGGATAACTAGGAGAGAGACATGCCCTTCAGGCCAAGCAGCTCAGTTTGCAGCCCTGAAGTGTAGCCCATCACTTCCTGGGCCTGTTAGAAACTGCTACCTCCCTCGCTGGGTCCCTAGAATGCTGGGAGCTGAGGGACATCTATAATTCAGAGGGCAGGCACACACGGCGGAGTGCTGGCTACCAACAGGTCGCCTCTCTGCCTTGCTGCCTTTGCCAAGGTGAGGTAGAAGAACCTCTCTGCCATGGCAACTTAGATGCCCAGGTGACTTGACTCAGAGTTTTGGTTTCTGTTCCTGGCTGCATCACAGGCACCCTTGGCCGGGACACCACTGAGGCCCCAGTGGCATCAGGTAGGCCTGAGATACTCCGATAAAAGAGCGGAGACTGGTGAGACAGCCTCCTTCGCCCTCCCTCAGGGCTATCTCTGCTTCTGACACTGCACATCCTGACAGTTAATCCTCGGCTATTCAGTTTGCTCTGGAAACCTGGAAATCACCTTTGAAATTTCCCTCCTTTGTTCTCACAGCCAAGGGCACAGAGGGAGTAGGGAACCTGAGACGCTGAACCAGGGAGTTTCCAATGCTCAAAGCTGGCCCTACTTGGCTCTGAGAAAGGGATGGAGCAGTCCATCCGCACAGAGAGCTGGAGCTCTTCCGCCAGTCCTGGCTCTAGTACACTGCCTCCACTGCCCCTGTTCCCCAAGCACACGCATCCCCCAGAGAGAAATAGATACCAAGGAAGGAGGTGTTGGTGACGACTCAGTCCCTCCAGAGACCAAGCTGAAACCTGAGCAGAGGTGTGCACTGTGAGGTCACCCAAAGGCGTATGCTATCCCCCAGGACATGTTATAGGCCCTCTCTGGAACTGGCTGGCTGCTGACAAGACCTTCTAAAACTAGTCTGGGACCAGTTATAGACTCAGCCTCCTCTCAGCCAAGAGTTCCATAGTGGTGCTGGCAACTTCACCACTTGCCCTTTCCACGTCCCAAAGCCCCTGGAGAATGGCTGGGGATATCCTGATTGAAGCTGCTGGAAAGGCGGCATCCGGGGCTGTGATGACGGATGTTTTCCTGCTTCCTTTTGGTGATGGTGGCAGGGAGGGGCTGGGAAGGGAAAGGCTTCCCAGGTGGACAGCTTTGATAACTCTCTTTTGAGAGGAAGTAGAGAGAGGAAGTCCTTTTCCTATGTCCCCACTCACCTCAGAAAGATCCCTGAAGGATGGCTGACCCAGGATTTCTCATTTCCCCTTCTGTGGGTGACAATAGCTCCTGGGTCCCTTGAAAGTCAGCCAGGCAGTGTTGACGGGAGAAACCCAGCGTGAACCCTGAGCGCCCCTCCTGTCAGCTACCTCCAGAGAGCTAGAGGGTAAGGAGCTCAAGTGAAGGATTCATGGCACATGACCAATGCGTGGGGGACAGCGCAGGGCCTGGGTTTCCATCCAGGTAAGACCCTTGGAACCATATCTAGGGACTGGTCTGAGGTGCCAGTGGATCCTTTGAGATCCTCAGAAGGTATTCGTTTAGTACATCTCTGACTCTCTTTGACTTGGCCACAAGCAGTTGAGCAAATGGGGCAAGTAGGAGGGTCTGTCAAGGCTTAAGGAGTTGGTACTTTCCATAGAATATGCCAAATAGGTCCTACAAGGACTTGATAGGTACATGAGCCCCTCCCCCTCCCCCCCAATTAGTAACTTTTTTACATCCTTAATTTAAGACCCAGGAATCCTCATTTGTTTCCCATAGTGCTTTTGTTAAAAAAGTCGTGCAGGAAACTATCCCCTCCCCATCCACCCACCCACAGAAAAAGCCAGTGTTGGAAATGAGCAAAGGTAGAAAAGCTGAGCAGGGTACCACAGCCTTGTTTTCAAGGAGCAGATGGGAAGGAAAGGGCTCTGGAGTCTTAGCACAAACGGAGAAGTCTGCCAATGAGGAACGGAAGACTGTCATTGCCAGTGAAACCAAACCACCTTTTGAAACTTCCCATCTGGTCATCTTGCAGGTAGAGCCAGGAGCTCAAGTCTCTGCCTGGCCTCATACCTAGAGGGTAGGGGTGATGGGTAGGGCTGGAGTGGAGGTGAGACACAAAGGTGTGGAAAAACAGCAGGAAATGGAGTGTTCCGAGCCTAAAAGCTGTCAGGATACACTGATAGTGGAAAGAGACTGGGGCATCACATGACCTGATTAGCATTCTGACCCTGCTAATTATCTGTGTGACTTCAAGCAGGTTGCTTAGTTTCTGAGACTCGTTTTATCTATAAAATGGGAGAAACAATACCTACTTTTTTAAAGGGTGGTCATAAGGGTAGAGTGATAAAATGTACGTGAAGGCAGGTTGCAAAGTCTAAAGCAAGGAACAAATGTGAAGAGTATCTGCGTATCAGAGGCACTTAAATAGACATAGGGTCTAACCTGGACCAAGGTCACACTTCCTCAGTCAGCTGAAGCAAAGAGCCTCCCCTGCCCACCCCCATGCTGTTAACTGGCTGGTGCCCTATCTCCAGCATCTCCAAGGCCACAGCTTGCTTTCTAGTGGAAAGGAGCTAGGAAATGGGGCTTTGGCCAGCCCGCGGGAGAAGGGGCCTTTATGTGGACCAGCAAAGGCCCAATTGTTACTGAATTCAAATGGGCTGCTTTTCCCAATTATCTCCACTACTCTCTGGTCTCCACTTCTCAGACGCCAAGTTTTAATCCAGAACAAAAGCTCCTGTCAGGACTGATTTATAATCCAGATCTGCTGATGGGACTCTAAGTGTTTCTCCCCTCCAGGACTGCACTGGCTTTAAGTTACCAGGGAAGCCTTAGAGCCTAAGAGTGTCTTAACCTATGCCCTTCGTCCCTAGCCAGGAGGTGGCACCTGTCTCCAGGTGCCAGTGGGACAGCTTCCCTGGGGTTTATTTGTCTACCTGCCCAGCTCAGAGGACCAGCTGGCAAGGCAGACACCCCAGCACTGCCAAGGCCAGAGTTATTACTTCCAGGAGCGGCAGTGGGCAGAGGCTGGCAGTCCTGAAGGTGGCAGTTCTTCTCCAGAGAGGCTCTGCTCAGCCCCTTTCATCTGAACATGAGGGCTCCTGGCACTTGTTATTCAGCCTTCCAGCGGCATCAGGAGTCATTTCCTGGGGGTAGGCTCTGCGCAAGAGGAGCAGAGGGAGCTGGGCAAGGAGTGCCAATCAGGTCCCTCTGCCCAGAGCGAAACAGGGCAGACTGTCTCCGGAGCCTAGGGGGTCCTCCTGGCCGGTAAGGTCGTCCAGTCTGGTGGACTGACTGGCCAGTGGGTGTTGGGGCCAAAAGACAGACCACTCTGGTCTGCCCCGGAGAGAAGCCCCTGTGTCCCTTGCACCTCTCCCTCGGATACTCGCCTTGAGCTGGCTCTCCTGTCCATAGCGTGGGGAGCCCCTCAGCCCCATTCCCGAGCCTGGCCGTCTAGCCCGCGATTGGCCTTGGGGGACACTTCGGGAAAGACCGGGTGAGTTCAATTCCCCCAAGGCAATGCCCAGTTCCTTCCTCGCCCCACCTCCCAGTGCTGTGGCGCAGACCGCGACTCGGACGCGAGGGATGCCCGGGCTCGGGGAGGGCCGGGGGTCTGTGCCCCCCGGCGGAAGAGCGGGGAGGCCGGCGGGTCGCAGCGGTCGCAACCCCCTCCTGGGCGGGCCTTCGCGTCCCGCCCCGGCCTCCGCTCGACCCCCCCCCCCACCGCCTGACGTCAGGGGGAGGGGGCGGAGAGCGGCGGCGGCGGTGGAGAAAGAGCCGGCGCCCGCCGCGGTGGCGCGGGGAGCCCGAGCCCAGGGGCGCCAAGCCGAGCCGGGACCGAGGGGCGGTGGCAGAGAGGCAGCGGACCAAGGCGGGCGGGCGGGTGCGCGCAGGCGGGCGGCGGCGCAGGCTGGGGCGGACGGTGATCCAAGCCGAACGCGAGGGCGGCGCCCAGGGATTCAATCCGCGAAGAAGAGGTGAGTGAGGCGAGGGCTGCGCGGGGCCGGAGCCCAGGGCTCGGGGATCGTCGCTTTGTCCCCGATTTGGGTCGGGGCTGCCGCACACGCGAGGGACAGTCTAGGGGCGCAGGGAGGAGCAGTGGCTGAGACAGCTGTCCGCCCCAGACCCTTCCTGCACCCCCCGCAGACTGCTTCGCGGGGTCTCGGGAGTGGGGCGAGCGGTGCTCGCAGCCTTAGGGTCCGGAAGCGCGGACTGGTCAGGGGGAGCGAGGCTAAGGAGAGTGGGGGGTCCTCCGTGCTGTCCGGCCCGCGGCCGGGATCCTCTCCAAGTCCCCGAGTTGCCCCCGGCTCCCCACCCGCGTCGGAAAGTTTGGGGCGGGCTTGGACTGAAGCCGATGTTGTGGGATCGGATTTCCCTGCTGCGGTCCCCCGCCCGCCGCTCTGGGGAGGCGGGGTGTCCTGGAAAGCCAGGCTCCCAGCCCAAGCCGGGCCGCGCAGTCGCGGGTTGGAGCGCCGTTCACGGCCAGCCGCTCGGGGTGGGCAAGGGTGGGGAGCGCACCGCCCGGCCCCGCACGCCTCCAGACCCCACCCCGGGGCTGCCGGTTTCCCCGCCTTGGGAAGGGCCGGGGTTGGGGGCACGGTTGGGTGGGCAGATCCTGGGAGCGCGCCACGGGGTCCGTCCCGAGCCTGGAATAAGGGGCTGAGGGAGGGCTGGGGTGAGGGGGCCGACGACTGTGGGTGAGCGTATCCCCAGCCCCCCGCCCTTCCCGCGCCGGGGTACTGATCCGACAGGGGGCGTCCGCAGGCCAGGCTCCGCCACGCTCCTGGTGCCGCCGCTTTGTTTGCATTCAAATCCCCGGAGCTGGGGGGAGGGGAGAACCTGGGGGGGAACCAGGGACCGGGTCTTGGCGGGGACCCTTTGTTTTGGGGTGAGCAGGTCCCCAGCTTCTGTGTCTCTGCGCCCGTCATTGGAAGGCTGGTGCAGTGGAAGTTAATCCAGATGGCCTGCCGGCCGGGGTCCCAACACCACAATTCCTGAGCTGGGACGTCTGCCAGACTCCTGGGGAGCGCATCAGGCGCCGGCCCCCGCAGCCGGGGAGAGACCCCTCTCGCGCCCTTCACTCGCTCCTGCCTTCTCCCCGGCCCCCGCCTGAGAGCGTGGCGGGGAGATCCCGGGAGGAGCCCAGAGCCGGCTCTGTGGTCCGCCGCCACTCAGCCCAAGGGCTGGTGGCTCCTAGGAGGTTGTGCGTGGAGGACAGGATGAGGCCCTGGCCATTTCCACGCCCATCCCACCCACTTCCTGCCTCCCTTCTTGGGCAACAAAGGGGTTTCTGGAAGCTGGGCCCCTTTGCTCCCGGCCCCACTTCAGCCCTGCTGATGTGGAACGGGCTTTGGGCCCTGCCAGGCCATTGTCTGCGCTGGGGGAGGGAAGAGGCTAGGACCGGGACCCCCAGCACACGGGCCGCACCCAGCCCCGCCTTGGGGGGACTTTTCCATTGCCCACGTCACCACATGCCCCCTCTCCCTAAGCAGGGGTTTGCCTCCCAGAGTCAGGTCTTGGGGCTGACTGGAGCCCCAGCAGGGACAGGCTCTGTTTCCAGAGGTTATTCTTAAGAATTCCTCGAATCCATCAGGCCTGAGGGTAGGGGAGGAGGGCTCCCCGTTTTATTTTCTTAAACAACTTCCTGTTGAGAAGAGGGGGTGGGGGAGGGTCTTGGAGGAGGCCAGAGACAGCCTATTGGAGTGCCCATTCCTCTAGCTGACCCAGTTCCTCCCCAGCAAGGAGACCCCATGGTTCTCTGGAAGCTGTGGGTGCTGAGGCCAGGTGTGGGAGGTCAGTAGGGCTCTGCTCAGAGGAAGGGGCCAGGGAGGAACCCAGGAGGCTCTTGGGGAGAGGCCTGACCAGGTCTTCTGTCCTGTCAGCATCTCCTGCCGAGGGCTGGTGTGGGCCCCCTTCCGGTCTGCTTTCTCTGCCTGAGACTCTGACCCTTTCTTTTCCCCAGCAGGGCAGCTGGCCTGGAGCTTAGAGCCACGGCGTGTGCCATGGCCCCACACTGGGCTGTCTGGCTGCTGGCAGTGGGGCTGTGGGGCCTGGGCATTGGGGCTGAGGTGTGGTGGAACCTGGTGCCCCGGAAAACAGTATCCTCTGGGGGTGAGTACCTGAAGTTGTGGAGAGAAAGACCTGTGTGGGGAGCAGGAGTCTGGGAGGGACTGCTGGGGGACAAGGGGTGCTAAAGAATCACTCCTTGCACTGTGCCAGTTTTATTCTGCTGTTGGGTTCAAGGCTCACCCATGTTATGTGACACACCCTTCTTAGAAATGTACGGAATGGCCCCAGGGACCTACAGTCCAGATTAGGACCTATGGTGTCCACCTTCAGATACCTAGGACCAGGCTGGCCTGGCCCTGCTGTATCTGCATCGGTCTCCTGGTGCTTGACCTCTTGAATTATTGTTAGTCCTGGTGTTAGCCCTGAGCCCAATCTCTTACACACACACACACACACACACACACACACACACACACACACACACAAGCTGATGTGGGGGATGTGGAGCTGACAGCCCTTTTTGCGTGCACTCCCACCTCTGTGAGGAGGTGATGTCAGGTGTTTGTATCATCTGTACTCTGGGGACCTAGGATGAGCTCACCTCCCACAGGCCCCACACCGGTACTAATGAAGACCTCCCTTGCCAGCCTGTATCTGGGCCCATCTTTGGCTCCAAAGACTAAGGCTGGTGTAGGGGGACACCGAGGACAGGTTGGTGGCTGTTTGGGGGCTGACCTAGGAGTCCTGTGACTATGAATGTCATAGTGCCCTACTGCCCTGCATAGCAAATAGCAGCAAGGCTTCCCAGCCTGAGGTTTCAGTGCTTATCTCTGATCCCTTGCCTCTGGTTTCACCTGGCCTTCCTCCCTGACTTTGTCTCCTGTCATCCCTGCTCATCCCAGTGGCCAGCTGTGCTTGTATCCCTGGCAACCTGGATTTGGGTATGCTGGAAAAAGGGGTTTCCTAAGACAAGAAGTGCTCACACCTTCTGAATGTCCTGCCCAGCTGGATCGGGGGCTGCGTCCTGGCTGCATCCTGATGTGGGCAGCAGGCAGCAGAGCAAAGAAGGAAGCAGCTGCCCAGCTCTGCAGCCGGAGGTGCCGCTAACCCTGAGAGTGAGAGCGTCAGTCTTATGGCTTCCTCTGGCCGGAAGCTGTGGCTGAGATATCCTTCCTACCTCCTCACCAGCCCAGATTTGCCTCCTCCCAGGCTGGGAAAGGCCTTGGAGGCCTGGGTGGAGCTGTCAGAGCCAAAAGGCTATTCAGAAAATTTACATCAGAAAATGCCCTTTACTTTCAGTCAGGGGGCTTGGCTGCCAACTGCTTCTGGGGCACTGGCTATAAAGTGGGAAGCGGGTAACTAGGCCTAGGAGACCATGGTCTGCAGAAGGCTGGGGTGAGTCTGGTGTCCCACGAAGGCCGGCCCACCCACAGCCCAGCTCCTCCCACCTTGTCCCTGCAGAGCTGGCCACAGTGGTGCGGCGGTTCTCCCAAACGGGCATCCAGGACTTCCTGACACTGACCCTGACTGAGCAGACCGGGCTTCTGTATGTGGGGGCCCGGGAGGCCCTGTTTGCCTTCAGTGCGGAGACTCTGGAGCTGCAAGGAGTGGTGAGAGGTGGGGGCACGGGAGGCACATGGGTGGGGGAGGCAGGCCCAGAAGGGCTTTACTAGGCCAGGCTGTCCCCTCAGCCCGCTGCCTCTGCCCTCTTCTCCTGCCCTGTGGAAATCTCACTGGGTCTCCAAGCCTCCCCCACACCCCCAGACAGTACTGTGCTGCATCCCCCTCATCTGCAGCATTTAACTGAGTTCTGCGCTGGGCCATTTGGGGCTTCTCTTAACTCCTAGGGAACAGGGACCCTGCATTCTCACTTGGCATCCCCATGGTGCTCCCACAGGCCATGCTTGTGGCATGTGCTCTGTATATGCCTGTGACAATGTGCCCCTTCCTGTCCCCAGATCTCATGGGAGGCACCAGCTGAGAAAAAGGCCGAGTGTATCCAGAAAGGGAAAAGTAACCAGGTGCGTGCTGGGGACGCTGCCAGGAAGGCCAGTATCCCAGGTACATCCCACGGGCCGGGTCTCATGGCTCACATCCTCTCTCCCACGCTCCCCTTGTCCCAGTGCTGATCTGGGTCCCGTTCTTTGTCCTTGGGTCCCTATGGCCCCTGCCCTCACAACATTAACTGGATGCCTTTCTCTCCCCAGACGGAATGTTTCAACTTCATCCGTTTCCTGCAGCCATACAATATGTCCCACCTGTACGTTTGTGGTACCTATGCCTTTCAGCCCAAGTGCGCCTACATTGTGAGTGTTGTCTGCCATTCTCAGCCCCCTTCCTAGCCCTTCCCTGGGCTTTGGGCCTGGCTGCCTCTCATTTCATTGTCTCTTCCCTGCCCCAGAACATGTTCACCTTCACTTTGGAGCGCGGAGAGTTTGAGGATGGGAAGGGGAAGTGTCCCTACGACCCAGCTAAGGGCCACACAGGCCTCCTTGTGGGTGAGTGGCTGCCCCTACTGTAGGCTGACAGAGTCCCCCAAGACTTGCTCCCACTCTGGGGCTGTGTGACCTAAGGGTATCTCAACCTCCCTTCTGGCCTAGCTGACCCTCTGTCTCCCATAGATGGTGAGTTGTACTCAGCCACGCTCAACAACTTCCTGGGCACAGAGCCTGTTATCCTACGTAACATGGGGCCTCACCACTCCATGAAGACAGAGTACCTGGCCTTCTGGCTCAATGGTGAGCCCTGAGTTGCTGGCGAGGGGACTGAGGGCGATGTGGGTTAGAGACACTGTGAGGGCCCCAAGACCCCCCTCTCCCCCGATGCTAATTCCATTCCTCTTCCCATAGAACCTCATTTTGTCGGCTCTGCCTACATCCCGGAGAGCGTGGGGAGCTTCACGGGAGACGATGACAAGGTCTACTTCTTCTTCAGCGAGCGAGCTGTGGAGTACAACTGTTACACAGAGCAGGTGGTGGCTCGCGTAGCCCGCGTCTGCAAGGTACAAAATCCCGCGGTGGTGAGCCCTGGGAGCCGCACTGGCCTGGCAGGGCTGACCAGCGGTGTCTCCTTGCCATCTGCCAGGGAGACGTGGGAGGCGCGCGGACCCTGCAGAGGAAGTGGACCACCTTCTTGAAGGCATGGCTGGTGTGCTCTGCCCCAGACTGGCAGCTCTACTTCAACCAACTGCAGGCGCTGCACACCCTGCAGGACACCTCTTGGCCCAACACCACCTTCTTTGGGGTTTTTCGGGCACGATGGTGAGTTGGCCAGGAATCCTTAGGGATGGGGAGGAGCAAGTTTGCAGATTGTGGATGTTTTATAGGTGCAAGCCTCTGGGGGAAGTCCAGGTGGTCAGTTGTCCAGAAGCCAGGGAAGGTGTTGGGCATGTGCCCCTTTTCAAAGTAGCCAGTGAGAGGTGGGCGATATCCTGCCCTGGTAACACTTAAGAGCTGCCGTTACAGTGTGTGCCCATGCCCACTTTATACTGGGCTCTGCCTTCCTACGATATTCTGAGCTGGGGTAAAGTAGGCACCTGGCCTGACCCTGGGGGTCCTTCCCTTGCTGTGACAGGGGTGATGTGGACCTGTCGGCAGTCTGCGAGTACCAACTGGAAGAGATCCAGAAGGTGTTCGAGGGTCCCTACAAGGAATACCGTGAACAAGCCCAGAAGTGGGGCCGCTATACCGACCCAGTACCCAGCCCACGGCCTGGCTCGGTGAGTTCTCTGGGCAGCATGTGCTCCTGCCCACGGCTCTGGGGCCATGGCCCCCAGGCTGACAGCTCTCCCCTGCCCCCATCCCCAGTGCATCAACAACTGGCACCGCCGCCATGGCTATACCAGTTCCCTGGAGCTGCCTGACAACACCCTCAACTTCATCAAGAAGCACCCGCTGATGGAGGAGCAGGTGAGGCCTCGGTGGGGCCGGCCCCTGCTTGTGAAGAAGGACACCAACTTCACCCACCTGGTAGCTGACCGGGTTACGGGGCTTGACAGAGCCACCTACACAGTGCTGTTCATTGGCACAGGTAGGCACGTGGGGGTGTGGGCGTGGCTGCTGTTGGCCGGGGGAAGGCCTGCACGCTTGGGGAGGGAGAAGTGGAGACGCCCTCGTGCCCCCTGGCTCACACCTGCCCTCCCCTAAACCCCCACAGGAGGTGGCTGGCTGCTCAAGGCTGTGAGCCTGGGGCCCTGGATCCACCTAATTGAAGAGCTGCAGGTTTTTGACCAGGAGCCCCTGGAAAGCCTGGTCCTGTCCCAGAGCAAGGTAGGGATCAGGCCTTGCCCACTACCATCCCTGCACCTTCTCGAGTCTTCAGCTGAGCCAGTGCAGGAGTGAGCACCAGGAAGTAAGGTCGAGGGAGTAAGATGCTAACGGAATCCATGCCCACCAGTGTTATATAAAACCTGGTCCCTGTGGGGCTGCATTCCCAGAACTGGGCCTTGGCAGCTTTCTTCAGACCCCTCAGGGTTGTGCTGCGCCTCTGCCCCATATAGGCTCTTCTCTGGTGTGATGCCAGTGGCAGACTCTCCAGCTGCTTGTTCAGGACACCCTCATGTCAGGTTTCCCTCAGTGCCCAGGGCCCTGGCTCTGCCACTTCCCTGTAGTGCCCCTTGCACCTTACCCTCACGAGGCACTCTCTTCCCGCCTGTCTGTGGCACCCTGAACTCTCAGGTGCTGATCTTTTACCAACTACTGCGGCCCGAACTGTTCCCAGAACATAGAAAAATGGCAGAAAGAAAGTCTGTGGTTAAAGAAGCACATAGCTTGGCAATACCCATTCAAACAGGGAAACACCTCACACTGTGCTGGTGCTCTTGTGAGGCTGATGCACCCCCATGGACATGTGTACTCTATGTACTGTTCTGGGGCTGTGTGCACGTGTATACGTGTGCTGACACTTGGCCTGTGGGTCTGCAGCTCCTATTGAATAAGGTCATGTCTGTAGGGTGCTTAGGATTGTAGTAAGACCTCCGTGTGTTCTCCAGCCCTTAGGTTCCATCGTTGGGACTTGCACACTGCCGTCTTCTACCTTTTGGCACCTTTTGCCCTTGTGCCTCCAGTCCTGACCCTGCAGTGCCAAGCACCCCTGAGTGCTGGCCTGGCCTGGCTGACGCTCCCTCCTTCATCGGTTCTCTTGCAGAAGCTGCTGTTCGCGGGCTCCCACTCTCAGTTGATTCAGCTGCCCCTGGCCGACTGCTTGAAGTACCGCTCCTGTGCAGACTGTATCCTCGCTCGGGACCCCTACTGCGCTTGGAGCGTCAACACGAGCCGCTGTGTGGCCGTGGGCAGCCACTCTGGGTGAGTGGGGCTCTGTGCACCCTGAGACCTGGAGGGAGGACAAGGGTGGCTGGAGCCAGGATGCTGACGGGCCCTGCTTCCCCAACCAGATCCCTGCTGATCCAGCATGTGATGGTCTCAGACACCTCGGGCATTTGTAACCTCCGTGGCAATAAGAAAGGTGAGCTGCTTTGTCTCCCCTCCCAGTGGGATGGGCCGCGGGCCAGAGTTGGTGTGTATGCCTCTCCCCTTGGCCCTGGGTTTGCTGCACTAACTCTCTGCTCTCTCTGCCACTGCAGTCAGGCTCACGCCCAAAAACATCACAGTGGTGGCGGGCACAGACCTGGTGCTGCCCTGCCGCCTGTCCTCCAACCTCGCCCACGCCCGCTGGACTTTTGGGGGCCAGGACCTGCCTGCAGAACAGCCTGGCTCCTTCCTCTACGATGCCCGACTGCAGGCCCTGGTGGTGATGGCCGCCCAGCCCCGCCACGCCGGGGCCTATCACTGCTTTTCCGAGGAGCAAGGGGCACGGCTGGCTGCTGAAGGCTACCTGGTGGCTGTGGTGGCAGGCCCGTCAGTGACCCTGGAGGCCCGGGCACCCCTGGAAAACCTGGGGCTGGTGTGGCTGGCCGTGGTGGCCCTGGGGGCTGTGTGCCTGGTCTTGCTGCTGCTTGTTCTGTCACTGCGCCGGCGGCTGCGGGAGGAGCTGGAGAAAGGTGCCAAGGCAGCGGAGAGGACCCTGGTGTACCCGTTGGAGCTGCCCAAGGAGCCCAGCAGTCCCCCCTTCCGACCTGGCCCTGAGACAGATGAGAAACTGTGGGATCCTGTTGGCTACTATTACTCGGATGGCTCCCTCAAGATTGTGCCTGGACACGCCCGGTGCCAGCCCGGGGGAGGGCCCCCTTCTCCGCCTCCTGGGATCCCTGGCCAGCCCCTGCCCTCTCCCACTCGGCTGCACCTGGGGGGTGGGAGGAACTCGAATGCCAACGGCTATGTGCGCTTACAGCTAGGAGGCGACGACCGGGGAGGGCTTGGGCACCCCCTGCCTGAGCTCGCTGACGAACTGAGGCGCAAACTGCAGCAGCGCCAGCCGCTGCCGGACTCCAACCCCGAGGAGTCCTCAGTATGAGGGCCGCGCCCACCTCAGCGTGGGAGACTCAGCCCATCCATTTGCACAGGCACCACCTACCTCAGGGACGAGTGGGGCGCCCCCGCCCAGCACTGCCGGCACAAGCACTGCCGCTTGGTGTGGCTCACCAGGGCACCGGCCTCGCAGAAGGCATCATCCTCTCTGTGAGGGGCTGGGAATTGCCAACACGCGGGACCCCAGCAGCCGAAGCTTTTCAAGGCAGAAGTTGGAGATGTGGGTGTGTTTGTATATATACGCGTGTGTATGTGCGTGTGTTGCACGTGTGTTTTGTTGGGTGTGTGTGACATAGTCTTGTTTCTGTCAAATCTTCCCTTGGCCTGGGATCCTGATGAGTCATTGGAGCTATGAAGGGGAAGGGGTCGTATGACTTTGCTTCTCCTATCCCCCACCTGTCCCCAGCGTGGGGGCAGATGTACATATGGGGTGGGCTGGGCAGGGTGCTGTGCCCCTTGGCGGGAGTGCAGGGCTCTGGAGTGGGCCTCTCCTGCTCCTAGGGCTGTGAATGTTTTCAGGGTGGGGGGAGGGAGATGGCGCCTCCTGTGTGTTTGGGGGAAGGCTGGGTGGGGCATCCCGCGTGGCCCTGGGGTTCAGTGGTATTTTATACTTGTCCTCCCTTACAGGGCTGGGAAAGGTTATGAGGGGGGAGGGGTAGGGGAAGGGAGAGGGTGGGCATGCTGTGGGTATGGCATACCCTCTCCCAGCCCTAGGAGGAGGGCTCCTAACAGTGTAACTTATTGTGTCCCCACGTATTTATTTGTTGTAAATATTGAGTATTTTTATATTGACAAATAAAATGGAGAAAATGAAATTGGTACCGTGATGGGGATATTATGGGGAGAAACTTCTGGACCCAGGGAGGGGAGGTTCCCTGTGGAGTGAGTGGGGCTGGAATGGCCCCACTTACTGTCCCGGGCAGCTGCCCCTGCTCCGGTTCCTGCCTCCCTGTGCCCGTCTCTGGAGCGGGGACAGCCCGGGCTCCAGTGCTTTCCCACAGTGGTAGCCACGGAGCTGGGAACCAGACCAGGGCCACAGCCCCTTGGGAGCCAGCCTTGGCTTCTGGCCAGAGGAAGAAGTCAGTGCATTGGGAGTCAAAGCAGGAGAGGAGGAGGGGCCTGTCTTTCCAGAACTGGGGAGAAGGGGAAGTGGGAGTGAAGGGCTGCGGAAAGGGAACTTCTAGAAGCAGCTCTAGGTTGTATAGACTGGCTTGAGTGAGGACAGGGCTCACAGATGGTTTAGGGGAAGAAATGTTACTTTCAGCCCCCTGCCCTGAAGGAATGTTGGTCTTAACGTGCTTCAGCTACCGTGGCATGGGGCATGGAACTTTCCCCACTGCCACCCAGTGTGTACCAAGCCACTGTCCTAAGTAGTAGTATAGGGCCTAGAGACTTGTAAGAAAAACGGGACCCCGCCTGGGTTCTATAATTCATGCCCACAGATAGAGGCAGTCAAGTGAAATGTCCTCTACCCTTCACTGGTCTGGGGGCTGTGCAGTGGCTGAACAGGCCGCGGCCCTTGGTGTCCTCAGCTGGAGAGGGCTGCCATCTGCTGACGGGTATGCTAGCTTCCTGCACGATCAGTAAACATCAGCGCAGAGAGTGTTTTGATACATGAAGATCGATTTCGTGAACTAGGCGCCCACCGTGGGGTTGGAGGTTGGGCACAAGGCCCTGTCCCGGCTTTTGGGGCTTGGTTGCTCCAAGCGGGAAGACAAGTTGTCGCCACCTGCCTGCCACGGGCTTTCATGAAATGGGCAGGAGGGGCGTGAGGAGGGAGGGTGTGGGAAGGCCTTTTGCGCAGTCGCTGCGCGGCCGCCGTGAGATCTTTCTGGGCCTGAGTGGTGCGCTAGCCCATCCCTGCCCGGCATGCCCGGTGGACGAGGAGGACCTGGAGGGCTGGGTTCTGGCGAGCGTCCCCTAGATGCTCCGGATCAGGCCTGCCCGCCTCGTCCCCAACCCTACCAGGCCACGGACCCGGGAGTCGGGTCCCTGTGGCCCGCTCGGCGCGCCCAGGCCCTGCGCTTAGCCAAGGACGCCCTCTCGCGGCCACGTCGCAGCAAGGCACAGCGCAGCAAACTCCGCCCCGCCACCCCGATTGGCTCACGAACCAACGCCCAGACGCCCTACTGGCCAGCCCCGCGCGGTCGCCGGCCGGCGACTGGTCAGACCCGCGCCTGACTAAGCCGCCCGCCCCGGCCTGGTCGGAATGGCGGCTTCGCGGCCCTGCGCCGAACGCCCGTCCTGCGCCCACGCCAGCGCGGCGCCCGGCGTGCAGCAGACGCTAGACGAGATGGACTTCGAGAGGGGTGAGGCCCGGGAGGTGGTGGGGCTCCGGCGTTTGACGGGGAGATGGCCGCAGGCCAGGCCCGGCCCGGCCGGGGAGGGCGGCGGCGGGCTGGCAGCTCCCGCTTCGGTGAGAGCCCGCCGGGGCCCCGAGCTCGGCCTTTAGAAGGTAGCCCCGCGTGCGGGTTGGGAAATATAGGGCTGGTTTCGTAACCTCCCCAGTCGGGCCGCCGGGCCGGCTCCTCACCTGAAGCGACCCCCGGGAGACGCATGCCTGCTCAGGTGTCTGCGGGCGGGCAGACGGGAAGCAAGACCTGCAGACGGGGACGCGCCGCTCCGAGCCCCGGTGTGTTGGGCCCGTGTGCTTTAAATGTGCCAAAGATGGCCTTCGAGACGGGTGATGTTATCCCAACCTATGGGCCTCAGACTACGCAGAGATTAATTATGTTGTCAGTCCGGAACCGAGTAAAACAGAAAAACAAGTCCGCTCCTCTCGGGACCCTGAGTATCCTCTCTGCACCCATAACGCTATCATTGGTTTTTTGGTAGATGCGACAGCTTTACATGCATTCCCACTTAATAAGAAGTGGCTCAGGCATCTGCTCACTCTCTTCATCTCCTACTGCCATTCTCTGAGCAACTGAAGGAGTTCCCACACGGGCCTTACTGCTTTCACTCTTGCTCACCTACAAGGTTTTCCACTTTATACACAGAAGCCGGAGTAACACTTTGAAAGTATTAAATCAGTAATCTTAATGCCTTTTGCATAAATCCAAATTCCCTTCATGGCCTACAAAACTCTGTGTAATGGATCTCTGCCTGATATTCCCTGCCCTCGTTTCATTTCTCATCCTTTTCTTCCCCCAATCACTGTGCTTCAACCACACTGGTCTCCTTTTGCTTTCTCAAAAACACAAGATCTCTTCCTGACTTAAGGCCAATTGTACTTGCTGTCCCATTGCTTAGAATGAACGTCCTGCAACCATCAGACTAGCTAATGCTTTTCCTTCTAGTCTCAGCTCAGATATCACCTCTTCAGAGAGACCCACCCTGAACACACAGTGGTTCTCAACTGGGGGCAGTTCTGCGGGGTGAAGGTTTTTGGCAACGTCTAGAAACATTTTCCATTGCTGGAACTGGGAGGGTGCCATTGATGTCTTGTAGGTAGAGATCAGGGACACTGCATAGATACTACAATGCTCAGGACAACTTTCCATAACAAAGAATCATCTGGCCCAAAACCTCAGTTGTGCTGCTGTTGAGAAACAAACCTTGCCTTATCCAAAGTAGGGTCCTTTTCCCTTCAGGTTACTCTGATATATCACTTCACTTTGATCAAAGCAGTTTTTTCAATCTGACATTATTTTGTTTGTTTCTCATTTATTATCTATTTCCCACACATGGAAAAGATCCTTACCTATTTTGTTGTGTGGACTTTTTTTTTTCTTCAAATAGTATCTTCTCTCTGGGTTCATTTAACTTTTTCCTTAAGCATACACCTCATATCTTAACAGTTTTTCCAGTGAGCATGCATGCGTGAGCAAGAACGCGTGTGCGCACGCGCCACACACACACACACACACACACACACAACATGGTAGCTTAACTAGGTATAAAATTCTAGGCTGACAGTTATTTCCGCCCCCCTCAATCATTTGGAGGTATTATTGCTTTATCTTCTTATATCTGCCACTGCTGATAGGAATTCTGATAATCTGATTGTTATTCTTCAGTGGGTAATGATCTTTCCTTTTTGGTAACTGTTAAGTGTCCTCTTTATTTATTTACTTATTTATTTTAGTGAAGCAGAGTAAAAGTTTTATTTAAAGTTACTTAAAGAGAGAGTAAGTGCAGCAGCCTCAGAGAGGAGAGGCGCCCCTGAAAGGTTGGAGAGAGAAAGTTTAAGATTAAAAGATTACACACTTACAAAGTGCGGGTGACCTCAAAGACAGGAGCCCCTCTTTTTGATATTTGGTCGTTTGACCATGCTAGATTTGTTCTTATTAATCCTCAAGATTTAATGTGTTTTTTTTGTTTGAGAACTCATGGTTGTCTGCTTCAGAATGATTCTCTCATGTTCTCTCTTCAAACATTGCCTTTCTCCAATCCAGTTTCTCTCTGTTTTTATGTTTTTTGAAACTGCGGAGATTAGACATACGTTGATACATTGCCTTTCTTCCATGTTTCTTTGCCTTTTTAAATATTTTTCTCTTTAGCATTCTGCATTCTGGGTGATTTCCAAACTACTAATTTTCTATGCAGCTGGGTCTGCAGTACTGTTCAACCATATATTGCTGTTGTTTTATTTCAGTGATTCTTTTTAATGGATTGACTTTTGTTTCAGATCTGTCTATCCTTTTTTCCCCTACTGTTCTGTTATGAACATATTAAATGTCGTTGTAAAGTCTTTTAGATTGTGCTATCATGGCTTGCACATTTTGAAGCATGCACTTTCCCATTTGCTATATTTGCTGACTTCCTGGCAAGGCAGTGGGTTGCTTCTTTGTTTTGCAATTTTTAATCTTTGAGCCCACCATGGGGGTTCTCTTGTAAGATGCTCTTTGCTGGCTTGTGGCGGAATCCTCATAGGATTTTTCAGAAGTTACCTCTGCCTGTCCTTATAGGGTTCACTTGTCTGGGTCAGTTTTTATGTCCAGATCATGACAGATTCTGAGACTGGGATTTTGCTTCCTAAGAGTAATGTAGACACATATGGGTCCCACACCTTGCAAGTTGCGTAGGTTAGTATATCTGATTTTTTAGGATTTTTCTGTGCTTGCTGTCTTCTCACACCTATTCAAATGGTGCCTTTTCTCATTTCCTTTAGGTTTCTGTCGCCTTTTAGGATAGACTATAAAATAATAAATATCACCTTTTTAGAGATGCCATCCCTGACCACAGCTTGTGCCCCTTCTCTGTTTTTAGTTTTCTTTACTGCATTTAGCACCACCTGGCTTACTTCATTTTTTTTTCTTGTCTGTTTTAATTAAAATGTAACCTCCATAAGACCAGAACTGGGGGTGGGGATGGGGGGGCATATTTTATTCTTGGCTGACCTGTAGTGCCCAGAACAATGCCAGGTACACACTAAGTGTTCAGTAAATATGTGATGAATAAATGAGGTGCCTGGGCATGGCAATTTGCTCCCTGCTGCTCTTTAGGGCAGGAGAGTGGAGCTATCCCAGTCCCAGTTCAGCCACAACATGACACCACTCCCAGCTTTGTGCACAGAGGCTTGCTCTAATGTTCCAGCTCCCTGCCATGCACAGGACCTGCAGTCTTTTCTCCAGATTCTGCTCAGGCATTCAAGCTACAGCCCCTGAGATGTGAGGACTCTTTGGATTCTATAAATTCAGTACCTCATCACCACTTCTGCCATAGTTTTTCACCTTGTTCTGGCACCTGGAAGGGTCTTGTTGCTTTTGGATTTGACTGTATACTCAAACATTGTAAACATTCCTTTATCCAATGTTTGTGTGTTTGAAGTGGGAAAGAAGGAATCTCTATATTGTCTAATCCTGTTGCCCTCCTTAGGGCCCTTGGCTATCTTATTTTCAACTATGTCACCAGCACCTAAGACAGTCTTTGGCACAGAGGAGGTACTCGGTTAATATTTGTTGAGTAAATGAATCCCCATTTTACGGGTGAGAAAGTGGAGGTCAGAAGGTAACGGAAGCACTAACCCCAAGGCGTTCAGCTTTATTCAGGACTTTGGTTGTTTTTCCACAGGTATCTGGTCAGCAGCCCTGAATGGAGACCTGGGCCAAGTGAAATATTTAATCCAGAGGACAGCAGACCCCAGTCAGCCCGACTCAGCTGGCTACACTGCTCTGGTGAGCTGGGAAGGACCACAGGGTCAGAGGACAGAGATGCTCCAGCTCAGGGGTACCTGCTCTGAGGAGGATTGATGTTTGCCCTCTATCGTTACTCTCCCTTTCTTCTCTCTCAGAATGGTTTCTGTTTTAAATATCATGTGATCCTGGGTTTTTTTAATTAGTGTAAGTGCTGTACATCAACTATTGAATTTCATTTTCATAACAATCCTGTGAGGTAGGAATGATTCTTGTCCCCATTTTCCAGTTGAACAAACTGATGCTAGAAATGAAGGAGCCTCCATACACAAAAGTAAACTCGAAATGGATCAAAGACCTGAATGTAAGTCATGAAACCATAAAACTCTTAGAAGAAAACATAGGCAAAACTCTCTTGAAAATAAATGATGAGCAATTTCTTTATGAACATATCTCCACGGGCAAGGGAAACAAAAGCAAAATGAACAAGTGGGACTATATCAAACTAAAAAGCTTCTGTACAAGAAAGGATACCATCAGTAGAACAAAAAGGCATCCTACAGTATGGGAGAATGTATTAATAAATGACATATTTGATAAGGGGTTGACATCCTAAATATACACACACACCTCAACAAACAAAAAGCAAATAATCCAATTTAAAAATGGGCAAAGGATCTGAACAGACACTTCTCCAAAGAAGAAATTCATATGGCCAACAGGCACATGAAAAGATGCTCCACATCACTAATCATCAGGGAAATGCAAATTAAAACCACAATGAGATATCACCTCACACCAGTCAGGATAGCCACCATCCAAAAGACAAACAACAACAAATGTTGGCGAGGGAGAAAGGGGAACCCTCCTATACTGCTGGTGGGAATGTAAATTAGTTCAACCATGTGGAAAGCAGGATGGAGGTTCCTCAAAAAGCTCAAAATAGAAATACCATTTGACCCAGGAATTTACTCTAAGAATGCAGGAGGCAAAACTGGACAGCTACATGTAAGAGAATGAAACTGGATAAAAAAAAAAAAAAAAAAAAAAAAGAATGCAGGAGCCCAGTTTGAAAAAGACATATGTACCCCTATATTTATCACAGCACTATTTACAATAGCCAAGAAATGGAAGCAATCTAACTGTCCATCAGTACATGAATGGATAAAGATGTGGTACATATACACAATGGAACATTATTCAGCCATAAGAAGAAAACAAATCCTACCATTTGCAACAACATGGATGGAGCTAGAAGGTATTACGCTGCTCAGTGAAATAAGCCAGGCAGACAAGTACCAAATGATTTCACTCATATGTGGAGTATAAGAGCAAAGAAAAAACTGAAGGAACAAAGCAGCAGCAGACTCCAGAACCCAAGAATGGACTAACAGTTACCAAAGGGAAAGGGGTTGGGGAGGTTGGGTGGGAAGGGAAGGATAAGGGGGGGAAAAGGGGCATTACAATTAGCACACATAACGTAGGGGAGGGGGCACGGGGAAGGCAGTATAGCACAGAGAAGAGAAGTAGTGACTCTATAGCATCTTACTATGCTGTTGCACAGTGACTGTAATGGGGTATATGGTGGGGACTTGATAATGGGGGGAATCTGGTAACCACAATGTTGCTTGTGTAATTGTATATTAATGATACCAAAATAATAAAAAATAAAATAAAAAATAAATGAAGGAGCCTTCCCAGGCCACATAGCTTATGGAGGTGGCACCTGAGATGACCAAGTCACTTGCTCTGGAGCTCCACCACCCTTGTTACCTGCCTGGGTTCTGCTGTCTGACCTCAGTCCCTGTTGCCTGCAGCACTATGCCAGCCGCAATGGCCACTACGCCGTATGCCAGTTCCTGCTGGAAAGTGGGGCCAAGTGTGATGCCCAAACGCATGGGGGCGCCACTGCCCTGCACCGGGCCAGCTACTGCGGGCACACTGAGATCGCACGACTTCTGCTTTCTCATGGGTCCAACCCCAGGTTGGTAGATGACGATGGCATGACCAGTCTACATAAGGTATGCCCCCTTTCCCCCTTCAAACACTTGTTTGTCATTATAAAATTATGTTCACTGTAGAAAACGTGGGAACACAGCAAAGCATAAAGTAGAAAATAAAAATAATTTATAATCTCAGTGCTGACCTATCATCACTTTAGGATTAGTGTACAATTTTCCAGCATTCTTCCTGTGCATGTGAATTGAGATTCAATGCACATGTCGTTTCCCTGAGGAAGGCCAAGAGTTCTTTTCTTTGTAACTGGTTCTCTTGAAACTTATACATCCTCTTACCTATCCCTGTAGCTCACTTTCTATAAGATAGCCAGAGTGATCATTTAACTGAACCTTGTCTGACTAGACATACCTACACACAGTCAACAATGGGAGGAGTGAAAAACAAAATACCATGAGAATGGGTTTCCTTTCCACCTCTGACTCCTAGTCCCTCAGTCTTCTACATCACTGTCTTAAAGCATCCACATAGCCAATTTCTTAGTCATTTTTGAGAAGTGGTTTAAGCATATTTATGGCACATATATATATTTATTCCTCTCTTGCCCCACTTGATTTTCTCCCCAAGTGAGAGTCTTAGAAAGCAATTCAGATCATGCCACACCTTAGACTCCTTCAGAGGCTTTTAGCAAGTCCTTAACGTTGGTTTACAAGGCTTCCTGGGATGAGCCACTGCCCACCTCTCCAGTTTGTCTTCTTTTTTTTAAATTAATTTAAACAACCAACACACATTAAGAATACTCTTGAATTGTAGCTTGTGAAATACAATTCTGGATGTGAGTATTAAAATAGAAAATTTTAAGTAGTTGACTGCACGGTTTAATAACAGAGCCTGTGGCCAGTCTTTTTGCTCTCATTAGAAATCTATGCTCACTCTTTCATATTAGAGACATGTGTCTCTAAAGGGGCTCTCCGATTACAGACTACATTCCATTCCCCCCGAGCACACTGGGCCAGGCAGCCAGTGCTCAGCCACAGAAGAAAAGACGCATAGATGGGCATTATTTCCAGGAGAAAGCTTTGGGAATCAGTGTTCTGACTCCAGACACTCTACTCCATTGCCCCAGCTGGTAACATGGAGGCCTAAGGGTTGACAAATCAATCCACAGCAGGCACCCCAACTCCAGAAGGATGGTGTGACAGAAAGGTGCTGGCTTAGGTACAGTGTCCTGGAATGCTGTGTGACAGAGATAAAGTTCTTGTTTTTATTTATTTATATTTTACATCCAGATGTTAATGGTTGTAACATTTTTTTTAATGGATGATGGGAATTGGGGTAACATTTTGTAGTGGTATTTAGATACCAGTTGATACATTTTAAAAAGAGGTAACAGGTTTTGTCTTCTGGTTTTGTTTTTTATCCTGAATGAAATGTCTTATGAAGTCCCATATATAGAATAGTCAAGCCTAGAAGCAGAGAGCAAAATGGTGGTTGCCAGGGGCTAAGGGAGGGGACGTGGGGAATTGCTATTCAACTGGTATAAAGTGTCATTTAGCAAGATGATGGAGTTCTAGAGATCTGCATTGTGTCTGTAGTTTACTATATGTACACTTTAAAATTTGTCAAAAAAGTAGATGTCCTGTTAAGTGTTCTTACCAGAAGAAAAAAAGTTAGTGGGGAAAAAAAGGCCTTTTCAAGGAACAACTTAATTTTTAGGAAGCAAGATGTAAATAATTCATTGTCCGGGGATTTTTGAACATACTACCCTCGTGTGCACTGAGAGGGAAGCACATCGTCCTCCAGTTTATCTTGAGCCCTTGTCCCCTTGTCCCTTACACTCAGGCCTTGCTAATCTTTTTCATTCTTGACCCTACTGTGCTGACACCCCAGGTTCCAAATATATGTCAAGTTGTTTCTCCTGTCTGGATGCCTCTCCTCTCCCATCCTTCATCTGGTTGCTTCTGTCCTTCCTTCTGGGTCTTAGCTTCTACATCACACCCTCGGAGAGCCTTCCTGTTCCTTGGACATGGGCAGTTCACCCAACTAACTGTATGGCCCAGAACAACCTAGACTTGACTTCTAACTTCTCTCCCCCCCAGAAGTTCTGTCTGAGCACTGTCTCCAGCTGGAGACAGCTGGACTTGTTCTTGTTTGCTGTTGGCGCCCCAGCGCTTGGCACAGGTGCTCTGTGAATATATGTTGAGTGAACAACTGGTGTTGTTTTAAGAACCCTGCCAATTGGAGAGGCAGATTACTTATTTCTTAATGGTCTAAACTGGTGTTGCTTGGAAGTTTTACTGCTACAGTTCACATGGGTGTTGAGAGGCAGAACCTGCTGTGGGCCTGGCTGGTGTCACTCCCAGCCTGCAGAATTAGTGGTGCATCTACATACTTTTTTATCTTATTTGGGGGATGCAGATGTGTGAAGATTATGAATTGCTCTACTTTCTTTAAAAAAAATTTTTTTCTTTTTCTTTGCAAACATTGGTATTTTTTTTTTTAATTCATTTGTAATACATCTCACAACTGCTCACAACACACTATTGCCTGAACTGAGGCAACAAAGTTGAGAATTCTGGTAGTTATCAAGGGGACCTGTTAAATGAAGATTTGGATTCAAATTTGAGGTGGTGGCTGCTACTCATTAATTTTGATACCTCCCAAAAGCCCCTATAGTCCACCAATTTGTCTGTTGGGAGAAGTAGAGGATTAGTGGTATAAAATAGTTAAGAATTTAGGCTTTGAGGTCAGACTTACTCGGTTTAGAACCCCCAGGCTGCCACCCCAGCTCTGTGGTCTTGGGCAAGTTATTTAACTTGTATAAGCCTCCGTTTCTTCATCTGTAAAATGGGACTAATGATGGTTCCTACCTCTGATGGTTATTGTGAAAGTTTAGGTAATCCATGTAAATCACTTAGCTCTGTTATTTTCTTTGGAGAGGGTAGGTTAGAAATTGACATCCAGTTTGGGGTCACCCACTTCACAGAGAAGAAAAAGCTGGGTACCTGGGCCCACTTATTTCTCCTCATCAGCAAGTTCCCAGAGGGCACAGCCTGTGCCTGGGGTATCTTGTGCCCATGGTGCCCTACATCCTGTGAGTGATCTGAACATTTGAAAAGATGCTTAGAGATCCAAGGTTCTGTACTTGTTATTGTACACACCTGAGGAAAGAAGAATGGCCACTGAGCAAAGGACGTAAGAAAGACAAACTGAGCCGTCAGAATAACACCTAGTACTCCACCAACTGGCATGCAAGTCATTGGGATTTGGTAGGAATTAGGGGAAATCTACTCAGCCAGCCTGCGTCTCCATTTCCACAAGACCTTTTTCAGGACCAGGAGAGCCCTGGAAGTGGAATAAGGAAGAGCATGGCCCTGGGGCATGGCTTTTATTCAGCCTCTCTCTCCCCAGGCTGCTGAGAAGGGTCATGTGGACATCTGCTCCCTCCTGTTGCAACACTGCCCCGCCCTGAAGGCCATCAGGGATCGGAAGGCAAGATTAGCATGCGACCTGCTGCCAAGCAACAGTGACCTGCAGGACCTGCTGGCAGGGTGAGCTGCTTGCCTGGCTTTAGTGCATCTCCACATCAACAGGTTTTCCTAAGGGGAGGAGAAGCAGTTCATCTCCATATCAGTGGCTAATTACCTCGGTGACCAGAGAGCTTATCTGAACCTGAGAGGTTGGAGCGGGTGTTTTGCTTGCTTCTGCCCTAGCAGGAGACAGCCCCCTAGACCAGTTTGTAAGCAATAAACGGGTTTTGAACTTTATTTCTCTCTGACTTGATTTCGGTTTCAGCTAGGTATTTTGCCCTGGCAGAGTTAACGCCATTTAACATTTTTTTCTTTTGATTGTTTCACAGTTGTTGTTTGTGTATCTGGATACTGATCCTGGGTTTTTTTGTAATTTTTTTCTTTCATACTGTCATTTGTCTCTGTTGGTGTCTATTCATGAAATTGGTAGGCAATAACTATTAAAATTTAAATGAGCAGGGCCAGTGATTTGATTTCTCTCTAGCTTCCTAAAGAAATATTCATCCCCGTATACAAAGATGTTTATTTACAGAGGGTTTACAGTAAAGATGTGCAGTGGAACATGGGCTATAATGTAAAAAGGAGGGGAGATAACCTAAGTGCTCCCAACAGGGGTCTGGTTAAATTCTGGGATGCATATCACTGGAGTGCAGTGTACGCTCATGTGGATGGCATGCTGAGTCGGGATCACAGTGTGATGCCTCTTAAAGCATGTCTATAGAAATGTGTACACACAAAAAATATACAAGGAAAAAGTTGGGAAGATATGTATTGAACTGGTGTCACTTCCCTAGGCCACTCTGGCAAGAGTGTTTTGTCAAGGTGGTCTCGAGCTTTATTTGTTAGATGTGGGGGTTTTTTTACAAGGAGTAATATTCTAAGTCAGAATTGTAAATAACAGTTTGTTGCAAGTGGAAGAAAGTAGTTGACTGCTGAGAATTTCAGTTGATGCAAAATGCCCTTGTCCTTGAATGCTAAAGCCGTTTTGGAGTCAGTGGCAGACAGTGGAGTCTAGAGCTAAAGTCTGACCTTTTCTTGTCTGTTTACCCTCACTCTAGTCTAGGTTACTCTTTCCTTCCTCACAACCAAAGGCAAGAAATCCCCTTTGACAAAAATACCCAGAAACATAAGGACTGAGTTTCTTTAAAAAGCTCAGGTCTCCCCAAGTCTCAAAACTTGGAAATACTTAACTGGGAAGCCAACTGTGGGTGGGGCCACTTGCAGCCCATTGGGGCCTGGGGCTGCCCTGGACTCACGGTTCTCCCTCCCTCTCATTCTGTCATCTCTGCTCCTGTTGCTCAGATTCTGGAGTCTTATTAGCTATCAGCTTTCCTTTCAAAGGTCAAGGCAGAGTTCAAGGCATAGCTGGGGGGAAGGGCATGCTTGGTATTTTTAGGGAGAATTTTGAGGAAGTTTGGGTTGTTTTGTGACTGGATTAATGTTTAATGTTCCGTACTTGGACCTGGAATGGATCTCGGCCTCACCTTCCCTGTGGAAAGGCATGCTCCGGGCCGGGAGAGCGCCTGGTGAGGACCAGGCAAGGACTTCTGGGAGGCGTGGACACCGGCAGCAGGCTGCACGCGGTGCTAAGGGCACCCTAGGCAGGACGCTGGCCCTCAGAGTGGTGCTACAAAAGTGGATCCATGAGGGAGAGGTGCCTGGGCAGGAAAACCACCAAGAGCAGGGAGGCAGCCTTGCTACTGGCAGGCGCTGGGAAATCACTTGAAGCCTGACTTGCCTCCAGAGTCCCCGAGGCAGAGGTCACCTCCCCGGCCTGGCCTCTGTTTGTGGGGTGGGACGTGAGGGGGTGGTTGGACGGGGCCTCCCCGGGTCTCAGCAGCCCCACCTACTGCAGTGCCAGGGGCTTTTGCTGGGATCAAGTGCTGTTGACTTAGGGGGTTATTCCCACTGCGTCTGGGCTTGGGCTCCCCAGGACGTGTGCTTACTGTTACATCCCTCCTGAGTAGGTGCAGGGGGGCTGGCACAGGTGCAGGACAGCAGATGTCTGAGGACACAACTGGCTCAGCTCCAAACCACCCCCTCCTGCCTTCAGCACAGCCCACACTGGCGTTTTGGCCACAGAACACAGCCACCGAGCTGCCTGGCCCTGCCCCCAGGAGGCAGCTTTCCTATAAAAGGGCTGGGCAGCTCGCCACTCTCAGCAGGGCTGTGAAGAGCAGAGGATGTGGACTTCCTCAGTGTCTGGTGGTTGGTGAGGACACGGGGCAGAGAGTGGGAGGCCAGCAGTTGTCGGGGTGCCTCCAGAGCAAGGAGGGGTCTGGCTCAGGCAGGGCAGGCAGTGCTTTCGGTGGTCTGGGGACCAAGCATTATGAGCAAAGGTCTGTCTTCTGGTCTGTGCCCAGTTGTCATGTGAGGTGGCGAGGGACAGGGTCAGGGAGCAAGGGAGGTAAACAACGGGAAAGCCTCTGGGTGGTGGAAGACACGAAACCCCATGAGCCTAGTGGGCTTTGCCCTGGTCTGTGACAGCAAAAGTGGGAGCAGCAGGTCACCTTAGAAGACATGAGGTGACTGGGTGTCGGTTTAGCTCAACTTCCCAGAAGGCAGTGGCTCTGGAGATGGTCCCGAGGGTGTGGCTGCCTTGGGGGTCACAGTGGCGGGTACTCTGGAGTTTCCTGTGTGATGAAAGAATGGGTGACACCAGTGGCACTTTGGGATGTCTCTTCTGGTAAGGAGGGCCATGGAGGCCCAGGCTATCACACTGCCCAGCAGGCCCACTTCCGCCCGGGATTGGTGGGTCCTGCCTCTGCCGGGAGGCGGTTTCAGGAGCTGAGAAGTATGTTGGTGCCGGCAATCGCTTTAGAAGGGAATGTAGTTCCACGTGCCTAGAAGCCCTGGGCTCTGCCAGCATATCATTCCAGGCTTCTCTCTCCCCCAGCCTGTTTATTCCTCAACACTTCTAGCTTCTGAGCTCCTGCAGATGGGAGACTGGGGAGGAGGAAAAGAATGGTCCATTGTATGGTGGGTCCGACCCCAAGCACAGGCCCTGGCAACTCATTTCCTCTTCACAGATTCAGGAGGTGAGTGCTAGTTTTACCCCTTCACTGATGAAGAAACACTTCACGAAGAGCCAAGATTTGAATGCAGGCATTCCGAATTTTACCCAGAAGGCATCTCCTCTGTCCCTCTGAGCTTGGGGTCAGGTGGCAGTATGGTGTGATCTGGTAAGAATGTAAGGACAACCACCCCTGAGGGAAGCTGAGGTGTCATTGCCCTGAGCTTACCTGGACAGTGTACATATAGATGTGGTACCATGCCCCTGGCCCTGTGTTCCTGTGGACAGGGCAGGGGGTGGCAGGCAGTTATCCTCCTGGGCCTCGGGTGACACTATAGCTGGTGAGAGTCCAACAGCCACGGGGATCAGGGAGAGTGAAGGGCCAGGTTGGCTGTCAGGTTGGGAACCCTGACCTCTGTACAGCAGCTCTTGTCAGGGCCCCCGACTGCACAGCTGTATTTCTGAGGACTCCTAATTTTTCTGAGTTATCCTGTTCTTACAGGTAAGTGGAGAAAGGGCTGGAAGGGAAGTGTTAGGATGCGCACATGGAGCCCTGAACCTGGAGGCTGGCCAGGTGACCGCAGGCTGGGAAAGAGGCTGGCCTGGGAGAGGCAGAAACTGGAATAGGAGGAGGAGAAAGTGAGTGATGCTGGGGGGCTGGTCTGAGGAGGGCAGGCTCAGAGCAGTGAGGGCCAGGGGTCCTGGGGCTTCTGTGGGCAGAAAAGATGAGGACTCCACTGACCCAAGAGCCCACCCCCACAACCGTGACCAGTGACCGATGGCAGGGCCCTATCTTCTGCCCACTTTCTGTCCAGCTTGAGAGATTTAACAGCTCCAGACTTAATCTGGATAACCTGGCTGACTTGAAGACTTCAAAGATGTTAAGAAAGATTCCGGAAGCAAAGAGTTCCCTGCAGGGCCCCAGAGCCTGTGGTGAAGGAGAGTGAGTGCAGCGAGCGCACCCTGGGTGAGTTCCCCGGGGAGTGCTCCGCCCTGGGAGGGCTGGGAGCAGGCACTGCCACCTCAGCCTCGCAGCCAGCACCTGCCACCCTGACAGTCACTTCTGAGCCCCCTCCCCACCCTGTATTTACTGGCTGGAGTAGCAGTAGCAAAGCACCTCAGACAGGAATGAAAAAACAAACGTGTCATCTCACAGTTCTGGAGGCAACGAGTGTGACAGGCCAGTTCCTTCCAAGGGCTGGAAGGCAGGATCTGTTTCATGCCTCTGCCCGGCCTCTGGCAGATGGTGGCCATCTGGGGTTGTCCTTGGCTTGTGAATGCATCATGCCAGTCTGCCTGAGTTCCCCTGGTGTTCTCTCCCTCTGTCTAAACATCCCCTGCAGTAAGGACACTCATCATAGTGGATTAGGGCCCACCTTACTCCAGCACAGTTCATCTTAACTACAGCACAGTGACCCTGTTTCCCCATAGGTCATACTGGGGAGGAAGACATTTGTCAACCCATTTCACCTCCCCACCCAATGCCTATTCAGATAGAATCTCCCTGGGGGTAGTATTTTTAAAAAAAATTATTTGCATAAGCCACCAGTGGGCTGGCTCTCAGCCAGCTCTTAGGAGCCACTTGACTAGACTGGTGAAGCTGTGGCACCCCAGAGGCCTGCAGTCTGGGGAGTGATTTGGTCTTGTCCTTCAAATTACCTAGCTGCAGCCCCAGGCCCAGCCACAGCCTGTGTTCCTGGAGGTGTTCCTGCAGTAAGCTGCTGAGAACCAGGAGGCCCTGACTGATAAATACCAGGCAGGCAGAGGAGACCCCAGTGCCCATGATAAGGCAGCGCGGCAGGGGGTGGTGGTTGGATCACAGCAGCAGCAGCTGCAGGGTGCCGCCTTTAGTATGTTCTTGCCCTGGCCTGGGAAACGCAGCTTTCGTTGTGGCCTCCTGAGCTGGGAGGGAGGGGCCCTTTGCATGGTGCAGGACTCCAGCACAGGGAATGGGATCAGAGTGGGACCTGGGGGTTGTGCTCTCCACCTAATCTCATCTTCACGCTCAGCTCCACCAAACAGCCTTGCACTGGGCCTGTGTGAAGGGTCACAGCCAGCCTGTGCACAAGTTGATGGAAGGAGGTGCGACTGAGGATGCCCGGGACTTGGTGAGAGCAGAGGAAGGCCCATCCTCCCAGCAGACGCTCTGCTTGGCACAACAGGCCAGAGTGCTTTGGTGCTTTTATTTTGTAGCTGGACAGGATGCCTGTGTTCTGGGCCTGCTGTGGAGGACACCTGGACATCCTCAAACAACTGCTTTGTTTATGTCACTGTATTCCTATTATGTTAATATGTGTGTGCAAATTAGTTAGTTTAAAACCTATACATGCTTAAGGTACTCTACAAGAAGATATGTCAAAGAAATAATCAATCCTCCCATGTTTTCTTCCATATGCTACCTCTATAGCTTTTCTTCTTCCTTCCTAATTACAACCCTTAAATAGAATTCGTGCCTCATATCGAATTTACTGAGTATCATAATTCCTCCAGGTGGTAAAGATACCTCAAGAGAAGTGCTGGGCATAGAAGCCACAGGGCATAAATCTGCAAAGAAGTAAAAAGCTAACCTTTTCAAACAATATGGCTTCTCTCTCACTTACCAACTTTACATTTCCCTGTATGGCCCCGGAAGATGACTGGTTAGCCAGAGACGGGTAAGATTCCTCAAGGGAGGAACAACCTAAGACAGGCACAGTCGCAGGGGGGGGCCATCAGGTGAGAAATTGGGGATCAACAGAGGTGAGGCTCAGAACCTCAGCCCCCCTGCTTTGAGAGAAATCTTCTGCATCCGTGGATGTTTTATTGCCCTTGTCTAGCTTGGATTAATACTTAGTCCATAGGCACACACCTGATCGTCTACATTTGCCCTCTTACAGCACTAAACTATGTTTTCTACCTCTTTCTTGCATCTACCTACCACTTCAGCATTTTATTAAAAATAAAAATAATAATAATAATAAAGGGAGAAATGTGGGATCAACATATAAATCAAGTATAAAAATCAAACGAATATTCATATTTGACCTGATTATTTATAGTTCATAATGCGTGATCAAAACCGAAAGTTTCTGTGATGAATGCCCTTGTACTGTTCACCATGTAAGAATTTATTCACTATGTAAGAATTCGTTCACCATGTAAGAACTTGTTCATTATGCTTCAGAAGATTGGAGACTGACGAGAATTAGGCTTGAGATGGATTAATGATTGTACATTGAGTATTGACCCCCCTATACTGAATTTTATTGTTAACAACCATTTAATCAATAAATATGAGAGATGCCCTCTCAAAAAAAAAAATGAGTTGTTGAGGAAAACTCAAGCTATATCCCTAATCTTTTAAGATTAGGTAACAGTGCAGCCAGGCCATTACAATGTTTCCCTGTCACAGACCAAATATGTGGTCTAAGCTGGTATGTCAATGAACATGAAGAATTGCTTCTTAAGACAATTACAGGGCACCAGAATATACAAACTGACGCTTTGAGTTTTACTACCTACAATCCAAAATTAACAGACAATGTTTGAAATTAAAAAAAAAAAAAGAACTTTGACCTAAGTCTTACACCCTATACAAAAATTAATTCGAAATGGATCACAGTCTTAAATATAATCATAAAACTACAAAATTTTAGAAAAAATATAGGAGGCAATCTACAGGACCTAGGACTAAGCAAAGAATTTTAGACATGACACCAAAAGCATAATCCCTAAGAGAGAAAAATTAGTTAAAAATAAACTTCATCAAGAAATTCAGATGGCCAACAGACACATGAAAAGATGGCTCCACATCGCTAGTCATCAGAGAAACGCAAATTAAAACCACAATGAGGTATCACCTCACACCAGTAAGGATCGCCACCATCCAAAAGAGAAACAACAACAAATATTGGCGAGGTTGTGGAGAAAGGGGAACCCTCCTACACTGCTGGTGGGAATGTAAATTAGTTCAACCATTGTGGAAAGCAGTATGAAGGTTCCTCAAAAAGCTCAAAATAGAAATACCATTTGACCCAGGAATTCCACTTCTAGGCATTTACCCTAAGAATACAGCAGCCCAGTTTGAAAAAGACAGATGCACCCCTATGTTTATCACAGCACTATTTAGAATAGCCAAGAAATGGAATCAACCTAAGTGTCCATCAGTAGATGGATAAAGAAGATGTGGTACATATTCACAATGGAATATTATTCAGCCATAAGAAGAAAACAAATCCTACCATTTGCAACAACATGGATGGAGCTGGAGGATATTATGCTTAGTGAAATAAGCCAGGCGGAGAAAGACAAGTACCAAATGATTTCACTCATATGTGGAGTATAAGAGCAAAGAAAAAACTGAAGGAACAAAACAGCAGCAGAATCACAGAACCCAAGAATGGACTAACAGTTACCAAAGGGAAAGGGACTGTGGAGGATGGGTGAGAAGGGAGGGATAAGGTGGGGGGAAAGAAAGGGGGTATTATGATTAGCATGTATAATGTGGGGGGGGCAGAGGGAGGGATGGGCAACACAGAGAAGACTAGTGACTCTACAGCATCTTATTATGCTGATGGACACTGACTGTAATGGGGTTTGTGGGGGGGGCTTGGTCACAGGGGGAGCCTAGTAACCACAGTGTTGCTCATGTAATTGTATATCACTGATACCAAAAAAAAAAGACTTCATCAAGATTAGAAACTTTTGCTCTGCCAAAGATCCTGTTAAGAGGATGAAAAAATAAGCTACAGACTGGGAAAAACTATTACAAACCAAAAACCTGACAAAGGACTAGAATTTAGAATGTATAAAGAACTCCCAACACTCAACATTAAAAAAGAACCCAACTAATCCAATTAGAAAATGGGCAAAAGACATGAACGTACCTGCACATGGGAAGATGGATGTCAGCTATTGTATTAATACAAATGAAAACCACAGTGAGACATCACTACATACCTATGAATAGCCAAAATAAAACAGAGTGACAGTACCAAATGCTGGTGGGGATTCAGAGAAACTCATCACTCATACATTGGTAGTGGAGACAGAAAATTGTACAGCCACTCTGAAGAAGGTAATTTCTTTTAAAAAATGAGACATGCAGTAACCATACAGCCTGACAGTTGCACTACTGGACATCTGTCTCAAAAGAAAGCAATGCTTACACAAAAATCTGTAATAAATGTTCATAGCAGCTTTATTTGGAATAGCCAAAAATTGGAAACCACCCAAATGTCCTTAAAAGGGATGAGTCTACCATGGAATACTAGGCAGCAATCAAAAGGAACTACAATGCACCCAACAACCTGGATGTATCTCCAGAGTATTATGCTGAGTGAACAAACCCAATCCCAAATGGTTATATACTGTATGATCCCATTTACACAACGTTCTTGAAATGACAAAATCAGAGATGATGCACTGATTAGTGGTTGCCAGGGATTAGGGCTGGTGACCGCAGAGGGCAGGTGTGGCCTGGAGGGAGACCCTTGTGGTCATGGGACAGCCCAATACTTAGGCTGCAGTGGTGGCTACACAAGTCTCCATATAAGATGATATAAAACTACACACCCCGCCGTCAGAGTCCTGGTTTTGAAACTGCATTATAACTATGTAAGATGTAACCACTGAGGAAGACTAGGTGAAAGGTACCTCTACCTTTTCAACTTCCTATGAATCTGTAATTTCAAAATAAAAGTGAGGGGAAAAAAAAACAATAGCTCTAAATGCAACTTGGTCTCCTGGATTGGATCCTGCAACAGAAAAAGGGTATTATTGAAGACCTAGTGAAATCCACATAAAGTTTAGAATTTAGTTAATAGTTTTGTACCAGTATTAATTTTTTAGTTTTGATATATATGTGCCAAGGTTATGTTAAGATGTTAACATCAGGGAAAGCTGGGTGAAGGGTATATGGAGCTCTGAGCCTAAAATTACTTCAAAAATATAATCTTGATGCCCAGGCTGACTAAATCAGAATCCCTGGGGATGGGCCCCAGGTATCAGTATTTCTAAGTGCCGGGTGATTGTGATGTGCAGCCAAGGTTAAGAACCACTGTTTTGGAGAGATGATTTTTAAAGTGTCTGTCTCCTACCTGGGTTTGCTCTTGGGGAGAATTCCTTGAGAACAGTTTCTAAGAGAGCGTGCCCCTGCTCTTTGCCTTTATTCCCAGTGGTCCCAGGTAGGGACCTAAATCCCTTTGAGAGAGGTTCCTGAAACCCTCCTGCCTCCCTACTCTACCCAATCGCACGTCCCTGTGATGCCCTAATTTCCACACAGCTGAAGGAATATGGAAGGTAACTATAGGTAAACGAAGAGAAAGACAAATGCCTTCTTGTTCCCACTTCTCTAAAACCCCACAGCAGGGAACAGGGAAAAAGCAAAGAACTTGAAATATTTCAGAGATGTAAAAAAATCTCTGATTTCACATAAATTTTTTAAAGAAAGGCCACGGGGGTCTACTGGTCCATAACCCAGCCTTTCCTCCCTTGCTGCTATCCAGGCACATCATGCCCACAGCACCCCCACGGAGGCCTAGGAGGAATCTCATAGGTGGTGAGCCTCCCGGGATCCCACAATGAAAAGGGATTAGGTGTAGCAAAAAGATCCTTTCCTCCCATGTTGACCTCTTCTTAAAACACAGAAAGTGACAATACTGTTAGCAGCTACTAAGCAGGACAAGCAGAGAAGCAGCAATTGCAGGCCTGCCCAGCCCACTGGGGGCCAGCTGGTTCGCTCAGGGCTCTGGCAGGGCCAGACAAGCAGCCTCCACAGGAGGGAGCGGGGCCATGGGGCAGGCTCATGGGAAACCATGCTCCTAGGTTTGGCACTCAGGACAGGCTGGGGCACGTGCTTTGAAACAAGGCATTGTGAGGGAAGCCAAACAGTTCACTGTGGCCAAGGCCATGGATCTGAACCCCCAGTGGAAACTGGTACTCTTGGTTTGCTCAAAGAGTGCTACCAGCAGCAGCAGGTTGCCAAATGAAAAGCAAAGTGAGTACAGGTCACAGTCACATAAAGGCAGTAATCATGCACTCATATTATGGCTTGGCCCCAAGAGGAATAAATGCACTACACTGTCACAGGGAGAAGGCTGGGCCCTGGGGACCGGAAGTGACATGTTCCCTTCATTCCCTCCAAGAGGTCAGAGGGCTGTGTCCCATTGACCCCCTTTCCTAAAGGAGGACAGGGCCTGCAGAAGGCTCCTGCACTGACGTCCAGCTTAAGGACAGCCCAGGACCCATCTCTACGGGCCATCTAAAACGTGGCCTGGGGGGGATGGGGACAGGCTGGCAGGAAGCTACTCCTCGGCTCTCTGCAGTTCCCCACGTGCTTGTCCATTCCCCAACCTGGGGCTGCCTGGCAAGCAGTCAGACTCCTGGGTTCCGCCCAGGGCTCTCCTCTGCGGGGAGGCTGGGTCTGCTGTGCTTGGGCCCTGGAGGAGAGAGGGAAAGGAAAATCAGTATCAAAGCTGGGAGAGGGGGCAAGTCCTACAAAACCAATGTTAAAATCATCTTTTGACAGGAAGGGGCAGGCAAGGCAGAGGATCCTCAGCACCCCTCAGGTGTCAAGGCAGGGCTGGGAGAGGTTAGTTAGGAAACTGGCCAGCCCAGCTCCATTGTGAGGACTGCCATCCCTGGGGGAGGGAAAGAGGGGGCTGGGGGCTCTGCTCACAGGTGGCCAAGGCCTCATGCTGGGCCAGGGCGCCTGCCCTGGACAATAGAGCACCCGCCTGGAAGGAAGCGTGATGTTCAAGATCTTCTAGAAAAATGAAAAGTAGCAATAAGGGACAGGAAGGGGCCACTCACCCCCCAGGGAGATACACCTCTCTGTCTGGGGGAGGGCTTAGAGGATTCCCCCCAGCAACTAAAGGGCTGGGAAAGGAAAGCAAAGAGAAAGGGAAAGGGAAGATATTTACCTGGGTGTTTTCTTAAAACAAAAAATGCTCACTAGTCCACAATTATCAACTGCAGTTTCCAAATGTGCCAAAGAGGGAAAGGTCTACTGGGAAGGCTAGAGAGAGCAGAGAGAGAGAAGAGGGGACAGGCTGCTGAGTGAACAGCAGGGCCGCCCGCTTGGGCTGCAGCACAGAGGTGGCCTGTGGCTGTGCAGGCAGGGGGAGGCACAGGTGCACACTCGGCATCCTGCTGCTCAGAACAAGCAGGACGCAGAAGGCACAGTGTCCAGAACGGACTTGCCCTTGGAAATCCAATTCTGCGAGTCCAAATTTGAAATGGCAGGCCAGGAGTCAGAAACCTGTTCCTGTAAAGGGCTGTTATTTTTAGGTTTTGCAGATCATTTGGTCTCCATGACAAGGACTCAATTCCACTGTTGAGCTCAAAGGCAGCCATACACAATCGATAAACCAATGAGCAGGTTCCAGTGAGACACCACTGACAGGAATAGCCAGCTGGCCAGACTTCTTCGCCCTTGGGCAGGTGTGCCAATCCCTGCTGTAGGCAGTTAGAAACCATTGTGTCTAACCAGCATTTCCATAAAGGCACTCTGCCAGGGAATCTAGTGCCAGAGCCACCCAAGGGACGGCGCTGACCTGAACTATGTGACCCACATGCCACTATTAAGTTATTCCCTCACAGGACTGCCCTACAGCAGCTGACTCCAGAAGATTAAAGAAACACTCTTGGTCTATGATAAAGATGAAAAGAAGGGAAAACCTTCATTCTTAGATTTAAGTCCCTGAATACAACGTGCAGTCTGAGCAGCAAACAGAGCCAGAAGAGGCTGACACGTGAGAAAACCAAAGCCAAAAGGCTCACATTTTGAAATAACAAAAACATTTTGGCTTTTGAGATGTGGGTCTAATGTGATGGTGCAAAGCTCCATATAAAGGACATCTCACTGAATAAAGAACATGGCAGGGCAAACCTAGGCGTGCACAGCCCTGAGAGTGTACCTCCATCCAGGAAGGGCTGCCCTGGCCCCCACCTCACTCTGCCGTGGTGTAGGCTGGGGCTCTCTGTCCTTTGCACCTGCATGTCTCCTCTCAGAAAGCAGCTTTTTCTTATAAAAGCATGTTTGTGTTCTCAAGTGTGGGTCTAAGTGACCAGAGTGATCCCCTGCAAGGCACCAGAGACCAATGCCATGCATAGGGTCTCTGATTCTTCATCTGTAAGATGATCAGAAGAGCTACCACCTCTCAAATCCATGGGGAAGTTTTCTTAGGTGGGTTAGTGAGGTGCCTGGCAGACTGTTCGGTAAGAGCCTGGCATCCCCACAGCAGGGGAGGGGGAGAAGAGTGGGCCAGGCCACAGGGCAAAGGCCCACAGTTCCTCCCATAGCCCCTGGAAGCCCTGCCCGCTCCTCTAGGAACACCAAGCCCTGGAGTATATCTTGGATTCCAGCCTAGACGCTTGAGGAGAGTAAAAGTAGCTTCTTGAATAACAACGACAAGAAAGTCTCCTGGCTGTTTAGCACTTCTGCCCAAAGCCCACAACCCCTGGCTCCCATGCACATTGCGAAGTCCATTTCTTACACCATCTTCCTTCTCCCGATGGAACCCCAGATGGGAGGGGCATGTTTTCAATATTGGCTTGACCTGACCAAAGGCCTGAGGGGTGCACTTCTAAGTTTCTGGAAGTGTCTGCCAGCTCTCCACCTTCTGAGCCAGGCCCACTTATGACCCAAATCTTCATTTTCCAGGTGACCTAACCCTAATCCTAAATGGCCAATAGTGTATGAACTTGGTCTTATTCCCATTTAGCAGCTACAGCTGACCCTTGAACACTAAGGGGTTAGGAGCTCTGACGCCTGGGGAGCTGAAAAACCATATGTAACTTCTGACTACCCCAAAACGTACCAGTAACATACACAATCAGTTACCAAGTATTTTGTATGTCATATGTGCTATACACTATATTCTTAAAGCAAGCTAGAGGGAAAAAAAATGTTTTTTCAAATTGTTACAAATCTCTAAAAAATTTTCCAATATAGGTATTGAAAACAATCTACATATAAGTGGACCCACTCAGTTCAAACCTGTATTGTTCAATTTGTCAACCATATTCTCTAATTAAGTCAACCCATCCTAACAGGCTCTTGAGAGAAAATGTTGACTTAAAATCTAAATGCCAGCTAGTCTACAGCTTAGTGTCATCTGAGCTATAAAAACAGCAAGAAGGGAGAGAGAAAAGGATGGGGATGAGATGGGTGGGGGGAGAAAACATGGCAGAGTGAGGGCAGAGAGCATGAGTCTGTGTGTGCAGGCAGCAGGGGCTGGCAGAGGGCCTGCCCTGGGTTGGCACTGGGGTTGTGTGCATGTGGCTCACCTGCTGCTGCAGATGTCTTGTCTCCGAGCAGTCTGGTCTGGCTGCCCGGGATGACCTGGAAGCCCGCGTTCTCAGGGGACTGGGGCAGGCTCTGGGCTCGGGTAGCCAGGAGTGCATTGAGGTACTGCAGCCTCGTGACCTGGAGCACAGAAAGCATTACCTGGCAGGTGCAACTTGTGAGACCAGATGGAGGTGAGGGCCAAGAGTTCACACCACTCCCCCATGCCCACAAGCACCTGAACTAGGTAGGGGAGTCACACTCAGCAGGACGGGGAAAAGGAAGAGCTTTAGTTAGCAAAGGGCAGAGAAGAGCAACTGAGCACTGTGTTTTTAAGATCTCAAAAGGAAACAGGATGCACAGGTCTAAAGATGGGACCAGACCACCCACAGCTGGAGGGGTCTCCGGGGGGCCAGGGTCATCCAGCTACTCTGGGAGGTATCAGACCTAATCAGAGTTTCTCTTAATCCATACAAATTTGTAACTAACTGATCTAGCCTCTTGGGAACACAAGATGGTTAAAAGCCAGCACCAATGAGCAGTCTGGACAGTCACCTTAATCAACTGCAGGTCAGAGAGTGCCCTCACGGTGTAGTCAGGACAATACGCAGACAGGCGAGTGCCATCAGCCGGCTCAGGCTGTAGTTCGTGGCGGGTGGACTGGAGCGAGGACACTGGGGACTGGTGAACTAGGGAAAGGAGCCATCAGTGAGGGGCACCTCCCGCCCTAGTGGGCATCACTGCCCATCCTCTGAGGACCACCCCACAAATCACCCCAGAGAGGGACTGTGCCTAGGAACTCTGGAAAGGGTAGCAAACACACTTCCTCCTGGGGAAGGTTTTGCAGGGATGGGAGTAAGCAGCAATGGTCAGCCCTGAAGAAATGCTGGCCCTCCCTCCACATGGACCAGACGGGAGAAAAACCAACAGGTCCCAGAGTAGGCCACCTTGTTGGAGGCGTGAGCTTGGAGGAAGGAAGGCCAGAATCCTGGCCACTGGAGAGCCCCCATAGCCACCAGAGGGTAGGTGAGCTCTGCCCAGAAGCCAGCCCAGCCTCTGGCTCCAGGAGGCACTGCAGCTTACCTGAGGATGGTGCAGTCAGGGCAGACACTCCATAATAGGTGAAGGCCCCGTTCTCAAACTTCAGCCCTTCTTTCCCGATCTCCACCTCAACCCTGCCCTGGAAGGTATAGAGACATGGGGAGGAAGGAGGGGTAGGGAGAGAAACAGGTGTGGACAGATTATCTTTCCTGACAGACAGAGCACAAGGAGAAAGGAGAAACCTCAATTATTCAGGGGGGGTGCATCCACCCTCCTCTCAGCCCCTTCCCTACTTCCTGAGGCAGTGGGAGGCTCTCCGGTCTGGGCTCCCAGTTACCTGAAGGATGAGAATGAAATAGTCCACTGGCTGGCTGCGCTGGTACAGGTAATGGTGTGTGGCCAGGCGGTTGCTCTCGTCAAACCTCACTTCCTGGTTGACACTGGGATGCTTCAGCAGGTGCAGCAGGACCTTCTCGGAAATTCGTACTGGGCTGAATACATCCACCTCTGCCCCATGGTGGGAAAAAGGGACAGTGTCCACAGAGCCCAGGGGGCCTGTATGACCACACCCTTTGCAGGCTGCCCCCCAGGACTCTCCCCGGCTGGCCCATGGGCCCAGTGTCCTCCCCAACATAAGAGAACTGGGCAGGCACACACCCACCCGGCTGAGGTCCCCTGGGCCCAGCTCTCAGCCCTCTAGCAGAGAGGAGCCACCCCTCAGGGGACCTGGGATGCTAACAGGGCCACAGAGAGAAGCAGAGAAGTCCTGCAGAATGCTCTCCTCACTAGGATGGGGGGAGTCAGGTCTGCCCTGAGGGTCCCCTGACCACTGGATGGCAAGCAAGAGAGCAGGGACAAGGCCCCCCCGGCACTCCCTCACCTCGGGAAAGGAAGCGCTGGGTGGCCAAGAGCAGTTGAGGAGAGATTTTCACTTTATATTCATCGTCAGACACCTTGAATAAGGAGAATTCCTCTTTCCGCCTGAGAGGGGTGCTCAGAGGAGCAGGCTTCTTCCTCATGGCCATGTCTCCTAGGATGGCGAGAGGGCCTGCTTAGGGGGCAGCAGGCTCCCGCCACAGGAGCGAACCCAGGGGCGGGCTAGAGGAAGACAAGGCGACTGGGCAAGGCCCGCTATGGGCAGAGCCCTCTCCCAGTGATAGGGAAACAGTACAGCTGCTAGTGGAGCCCCAAGCGCCGGGGCTGCAGAGCCAGGGTTGGGACGGGCTGGGCCACAGTGGCTCCACATTCTGGCCAACAGGGCCAGGAGAAGAGGGCCTAGCTAGGTACAGCTCTGACGGGAGATCCAGCCTCGTTTCCAGCCACATGAGACCTGCTATCCTCTGATTCACATATGTATCTCAGTAAGCTTCAAAGACTGGTGGAGAGGGGAAACTGTCAGGAGCCAAGACTCACGATAGTCTTCAGACTCATCGAGGATCTCCGACTTGATGATCTCCTCAATGACGTCCTCCAGGGTGACCAGGCCCAGCACCTCATAGAAGGGGTCACCTTCACCCTCGTTATTCACCTTTTGCACGATGGCCAGGTGGGACTTCCCTGGGGGAGGGGATGCTCACATCACAGCTTGCCGGGGGGCTCCCAATCTGCCCACCTAAAGGACAGAAGCTGATGCTTGTATCCCTACAATGTGCCAGGCACTGGGTGAGACTCCTGAGGTGCCTACTGAAGGCTCTCTACATGCTCACGAGGATTAGCCTACCATACATACAAGGAATTTAAATCTCAGACACCACGTTCACCTCCACGAGATCCCCTGGGTAGCACACAGCTGGAGTAAGCCCCAGGTCTATGCGACTCCATGCTCTGAGCGTGGTGTAGACAAGAATGCATCCGGGCTAGAGCAGACACAACAGGACTGCAGACACCGGCTCCCTGGGGACAATGTAAATGGGGGAGCCCACAGGGGCCACCCAGCCGGACTCCCCTAGAAAAGCTCTCCCAATTCTGAAAACTGGTCTATGGAAGTCCCCCAAGGGATGGATCCTGCCAATCAGGGCCCAGACTGTGTTGAAGTAAGCACGGAGCCTGGAACTTTTCACCTTCCTCTCCTGGGTCTCTCCCAGGTTGGCTTCCTGTTTGTTTTGTCTGCTTGTTTAATAAGGAAATGCAAGCTTGAAAAAAGCCCAAGCCTCTGAGCGTGGGGAGCACTGGGGCAACTTCAGGAGTTTACTCTGCTTTAGGTCACTGCCTGTCATCTACACAATTCTACACCTGTTCAAAAGAACAGAATGCAGGCCATGGATATCACTCAAAATTTTTGAGTAGCCACATTAAATAAACACAGGTGTAATTGATAATACATTGTAAGTAACTCAAGATAGCCAAAATACCATTTCAACATGCAATCAATATGCAAATATTAATAGATGTTTTACTTTTTTGGTACTAAGTCTTTGAAGCCTGGTGTGTGCTTGGCCCTACAGCACATCCTAACTCAGACTAAGGTTACCTTTCTAGAGCTCAACAGCCACATGTGGGTAGTGGCTGATGGCCTGGGTAGTCCTGGCCTAGGAAACAGAACCGAGAGCAAACTCATCTGAACCATGCCTGCCTGTCACTAGTGGAAAAAGACTTAGGGCAAAAGCTGGCCAGCCTGCATGTAAAGGTGTACTTGCTTTAAGAATCTTCTGGTAAAGCAAAATGTCAAGGTCACTTCTTTATATACACCACACTTTACATACCCTGGGTTTAATTACAATGTAGTTGACTGAGTTTAGAAACACATCTCTGGAGTCTACAGGACATGCTCTGCCTCATTCTTTCAGCATCTGTATCTCTGGAGTAGTCAGGTAGAGGAAGACCTCCGCTCAACAGATGGGTGGAAGGAAAATGTCAAGAAAAAGCTCTTACTATTATTAGGCCACTAACCAGATGATAAGAAAGGAGAGAAGGCTGAAAAAGAATAAAGAGATAACATTTACTGTATTCCATCCAATCTAAGATGCCATCAATTATAGGACACATTCTGATGACTGCGATGTTAAAATGCAGAAATATGTGCCTCCAAGAACTGAAGAGATGCAGTGTTCAGCTGAGTCCTCCAACAGCTCTGAGGCATTTAATACCATTACACCTGCTGTGCAGTTTACAGAGGACACGGAGGCCAAGAGAGGCTTGGTAACCCACCCAAGTGCAAAACCAGGATTCGAACCCAGGCAGGTGGCTCCTGAGTCCACTCTCTAACCAAGTGACTTTCTTTTGCTCAGTTGACTTTCACTGAAGAGAACAGACTGGCCCTTAGGAGACCCTCCCCACAGGCAAGTCACACATCACCAAGGGGCGCTCTGTAGCACAGGCCCTTCCAAAGAAAAGACAGCAGTGCAATCAGGGTGCTCTGATATCCTGTCAGCACAGGTGAGGGTGCAAGTGATAGCAGGGCGCTCTGATGTCTTCCAACTGCAGGTGAGTGTGAAAGTGACCACACTAGGTTGTCTTCCTATCTCCCAGGAGGAAAAGGCCAGGAGTTCCTGGACAGCTATCTGCTCACTCCTGCTGAAATAGGTGTGGACTGAGGAATGCCACCTTTCTAGAAGCTCTGCCACTTGGTATTTGTGTTGGGAATGGCTCACCATTCCTAAGGGGGCCATGGTAGCCCTGCCCCATGTTGCAAACATCATGCCAGATCAGGAAGGCCAAGGCAAAGCACACAAGTCTAACATCTACAAAACAGGCTCAAGTTCCTCAGTGACCTGCCACATGGGACGACTCAATAATCAACAGAAGAAAAGAGCCCTTGGAAGATGTCCTAAAACAGTGGCCATGAGATCTCATCTCAAAACAACATTTGAGGAGTCCAAATGACAACCACGACAGAGTAGTTGGGGTACAAAGAGAAAGGGCAGCTGGCTGGACTGAAGTTTCTCTCTCATCTTATAGGATGAAACTCCATGAAAATACAGAGGCTCCTGGCTGGCTGACCAGAGACCCTCCCTGAGCAAGCTCTACAGGGCCACAGGCAGGGGGCAGGGGGCAGATCTGTCAACAGCAACCAGAAAGCTCTGAAAAAGCTACCAAGTTTTCATTTGTAAGGAGGCTCAAGGGTACTCAAAAATTATATGGACACTAGAGAACTCTTCCAGAATGCCTGATTTCTAGGATATTCTTAAAAATGCAGTTGGGAGTTTAAATTCCTCTGCCTTACCTTTTGTTTTTTTTTTAAATCAACTGTCTGAATATGTCTGAGAAAAGTACCATGCTAACATTCTCACAGGTTTTCGAAGTTGTGGCAATGCTGTGCCTTCTGACAGACAAGGAACCAGAGCTTAGTTTGTTTAAAGCTGAGACTCTGAACAAAGCTCACCCAACCTAGGCCCTCCTCTGGATAAATGTCCTTGGGATAGTCTCACCAGGGTTGACAAAGAGAACAGAAGTTAAGGGCTTTCGAGGAAGCACTCACTCTTTCTGGTAATGTTCACACAAAATAATGATGTCACCTCAGGCCGCGTACTAGCTAAAGGCGCCTCACTGGGGAAATGCCTTGCCCACACTCTGAAGTCCCAGAACAGACAGTTCTTTGAAAGAATGAAAGACACAGGCCCCAGAATGGCAGCTGCCAAGAGGGAAGGACTCCAGCTTCAGGAAACATGGAGGGCATCATACACTTGGCAGAGAAGCAGGAAGGGAACAGAGTTCTAAAGCCTAAGGTGCCATACGGGCTGCAATATGCCCTTTGTTCATAAGCAGAATGAAGAAGGGAATTAAGCTAAAAAAGACTTTAAAGAGGACCAATAAAGATACCCACCAAAAGATTACACTGCAAAAAGAAGCAGTGAAAACTTCGAGACGTCACAGGAAATACATGGACCCAGACTGGTCTTCTTCAGTCACCCAGGAGGAGGAAGGCAAGGGGACTAAGAGCTCCCCATCCAACCTCCAGGCTGCAAATCCCCTTGACCTCCACCAGCTTCTAGTGGGCTGCTTTTCAGCATGCTGTTAGGAGGCAGCTGCTGGTCTGGCACTGGGCTCATGAACCTGCTTGGTTCTCCAGAGTTGCTCTGAAGCCACCACTCCAGGACAGAGCAGCCTATTCCATGGCCTACCCCATCTACCAGCTCCTCCCTATCAACATTTAAACCTAGACCGACTTGACTCACCCTTCTTAAAAACAAAGAGCAGAAGGCCCCCTCCCCTCCCCATCCTCTCCCAGCCACGGCTTCTGCTCCCACTCTGTAGCCATACCTCACGGGAAGGAAGCCTGTCTACCTTAGCTGTCATACCTCTTCATGTCCCATTCACTTGCCCATCACCTGATGCTGCGGCACCAAATCTTCTCTTGCAAACGGCAAGGGTATCCTAGTCGCTGGATCCACATGACATGACACTGACCTCTTTTCCTGATCACCCATCCTTCATAAGTGGTCTCTTCTCTTGGCAGCCAGGGCAATCCTGAGCCCCTAGCTCCCCCAGCAGCTTCTCCTCTGCTGCCCTCTCCCCCTACACACTTGTGTTGCCTGGCAGTATAGGCTTCCTGCTTCACTTCTGCAGACTGAGGGACCACTTTGTAGACCAGATTTTACCTCCTGTTCTGGTCTCTCACTTGCATTTCACATCAACTGCCTCTACAAGTCAGCCTCTTGGGCCATGGCACAGATGCAAATTTCAAAGTCTGGCCCCAGCACGCCTCTCCCCTGCACGCCTCTCCCCTGCATGTGCTCTGCCTCAGGGAAGGGCACCACCACCACCAAAGCAAACACACAGACTTCATCCTCAGCTCCACTGCCTCTCAGCTAACCACAAAATCCTCCCAAGTCCACCTCCAAATGCCCTCTCGGATCTCTTCTCCAAGCCCAGTGGGCACCCTTATTCAGCCTACCATCACCTTAGCTGCCCCCCTAACTGGGGTCTCCCTACTCTGGTCTCCACGCCAGCCAGCCATCTCTGGGAACCCTCAGGTGGTACCAGCTCTGCTCAGTCACCATCCTGGTGATCAAGTCCAGCATTCGGAGGGTCTCAAGCTAGGAGGTCACAGGGGCAGGACAAAACCCTCTCCCGCTGATTTTGGAGCCAACACTGCCAGCCACCAGGCCCTAAGAACCGCCGGGGAACCAGCACTGCTGTGGAGGTCTCAGCAGCCCAGACAGAGCACTTACTACCCGAAGGTTCTGCTTGGCCCTCACCCAGGGCTCCCCTCCCCAGAGAGGGGCTGCATGGCCACTTTCTGGGGAAACAGCCAGGTGCACCCAAGAGATTGTCTCGCACAGCAGTCAGAGCGGCCCGTCAAAGTCTCCCACCCAGTCTGGGGGTACGGTAGTAACAGTGACTGACTATTCAACACCCATGCAGGCCTGTGGCCAGGAGGCTTCACAGTTGCCAGCAGGATTAGGAGCTTTGCTCACCTCTCCACCTCACGTTGTGCAGCCTTTGGGGTCATGCCCATCCAGAATCTGGGCATGTCACCATGCCCATCCTGCAGGAGTTCAGAAAAGCCTGGCTAGCAGCCAAGGAGTGCCCCCAAAGTACTGCAGAGGAAGCCACACCTTCACACTTCGAGGGCCTCAAGTTTTTACCTGCAACCTTACAGTTGGCTAAGATAACCCAAGGTGAAAGAAGAGGATGAAAATGTTGACTTAGGAGAGAACTTACTCAAGGTTACAAAAGGGGAACTTAAAAAGGAAAGACAGAGGAAGGGAAAACTAAATTAGCCTCCATGTAGTGGCTGTTGGTGAAATCAGAGTGCAAGTTTCCACATCTGCAGAAAAGTTAGGAATCTTCCCTTTTCTGGATTCTGGAAGGTAGCAGCCCTTCCTGACCTTAACAGTGATCCCTGGGAACATCACAGGCCCAGCTAATTTGGTATTGTATGTGTGCTGCTAACAGCGTTCAAGTATCTCAAGACTATACTCTTTCCTCTGTTCCTTCAGTTTCTATCCAGGAGTCTGAACCTACTGTAAGGACAACGCCCACAAAAATGACCTGGGAGAGGGGAAGAACTGGGGAGTTGGCACCAGTGGCCACTCCTCTGCAAACTGAGGGTCCTCCAGGAAAAGGGCTGTCTACAGCACTCTGCCACCCTCTGAACGAGAGCCTTTAAATGTTTTCTAAGTTCACTCAAGAGCTGCAAGGCCATCATCTCTAAAAGGTCACCGAGGTGATCTCACTGCAGTGCACAGAAATGGGACCCTTTCTTCCAGGCTTCCAGAGCTCCCCACCAGTTTTCTATGGGCAGGCCCCGGCACTGGAGTGCCCCCACCCCTCCCGCGATTCCCCGGATGTTACCTCGTTTGAACTCTTCCAGGACGGCATCCAGCTTGGTGTCGTTGAAGACAAAGTGGAGTGGGTGGTTGTAGAAGCGGGTTATGGTGCTGAGCGGCGTGCAGTCTTCGGGGTCCACGAAGGCCAAGTCCTTGAGGTAGAGCATGTCCACAATGTTGGAGCGCTCCTCCTCGTACACGGGGATGCGCGTGTGGCCGCTCTGCATGATGCTGGCCAGGACGCTGAAGTCCAGCACGGCGCTGGCGTCCAGCATGAAGCAGTCCTCGAGTGGCGTGAGCACATCCTCCACCGTCCGGCAGCGCAGCACGCCCTTGCTAAGATCGCTGTAGGGGTCGCCGCCGCCGCGCGCCAGCTCCAGCACGCGCTCGCGCAGCCGCCCGGGCCGCGCCGCCAGCTCTAGCAGCTGCCCCACCGGCAGCGCCACGGGCAAGGTAAGCAGCACGGCCAGGCGGCTGAGCACCAGCGCGCGCGGCGCCAGCGCCAAAGCCCAGCGCCCGCTCACGGCGGCCGGCACCACCTCGCCCACCAGAAACACAAGCCCCGCGCTACACAGCACAGCGGGCACCGCGCGCTGCCCGGCCGCGCGGTAGAGCAGCACAGCCAGCGCTGCCTGCGCCAGGCTGGCCAGCAGCAGCAGTGCGCCGAGGGCGCAGCCGGCCCAGCGCCGCGAGGGCTCCAGGCGCCGCGCCGCCGCCCGCTCCGCCTCCGAGCCGCTCTCGCGCAGTACCTGCACCTCGGCCGGCGCCAGCGACAGCGCGCTCAGCTGCAGGCCCCGTGCCAGCGCCGCCAGCGCCAGCAGCCCCGCCGCCCCCAGGCCCAGCGCCCAGGGCGGAGCCGACTCCTCGGCCACAGCGCCGCCGGGTTCCACGCGCACCGCCAGCAGCGCAGAGTGCGGGCGCTCGGCATCGGCGCGCAGGCGCAGCAGCGCGCGCCACTCGCCTGAGGAAGCCACCGCTTCCTCGGCCGCGGAGCTGCCTCGCTCCCCGCGCACCGCCGGGAGTCCCGAGTGCGGGCGTTCGGCCTGGGCGCGCAGGCGTAGCAGTGCGTGCCACTCGCCCGTGGGGTCCGCCACTTCCCCAGGCGCGGTGGCCGGCCCGCCCTCCGGGCAACCCGCCCCCTCAGGGGCCACCCAGGACCAGGAGCTGTTGGGGAAGCCCAAGCCAAAGAGGCGCAGGCGGAAGGTGGCCTCCGGCACGGCCCTAACCTCCTCTCCGCGCGCCCACCCAGCGCCCGCGGCTCCGTCCTCCTCCACACAGATGCCCAGCACTCGCGGACCCGGCGCCGCCTTCCTGCCGGCGCTGCCCAGGCAGAACGCGGCGAGCAACCAGCCCAGCCGACCTGCCGCTGCCGCCGCCGCCATCACCGGCTGCCCCTCTCGGCCTCCCGCGCAGCCTACCCCTCTGCCTCTCCCGGGCCAATCGTCGCCAGCCTGAATGCCTCCTCCGCCAATAGGCGGCGGGCGAGGCGGGCCCCAGGGTCGGACTAGGCTGCGCCGGGGCGTAAACAAGCAGCGGCGCGATCCCGGGGCGGGGGGTCTTGGGACCCACGGGGCCTGGCCGCAGCTCTCCGGGCGAGAGGTGGCAGGCGTTGGAGGAGGCGGAGCGGCGAGCTGCACCGCCTCCGCGGACACCTCGTTCTCACAGGCCGTCCCCGCCCGACGGGAGGCTGGGCTGGTGCTCCAGGAAGTCCCTGTCTCGGGACTCGGGGCGCGGAGCCTAACGGCTTGTAGGCAGAGTTCAATGTATAGATGAGCCGTTTTCTTAGGAAAGGGGTCCCTTGAACCACTGACCTGAAGGACAGGAGGTGACTGGGCGTCTGGAAGCCAAGGTTTACTGAAGAGAGATTTATTGATCGCGCCTGACTCTGCTATTGGTCTGGGGACGTGAGACAGTGCCTGCCTTCAGGCCCGGAAGAACGGTGGCAATTATGTAAACACAAGACAGAGCTACCTTATTGGATCTTCACAGCGACAGCACGTTGTTATATTACAGGCGCAGAGGAAGCCTGACTCAGCATGGATGTTGGGTTCCAACCCCCTGGCCACCCTCCCAGCCACATTTGGAGAGCAGCTCTGTCAGGAATTGCTGTATCTGGCCACTCCACTTTTCTAGCAGATCATCCTTGGGAAAATAATTACTCAGAACCAACAAAAACTAGTAAAGAGGATCCTCACTAGAGTTATTTTAGAAGACAGTGTGGGATGCTTTTCATATATCTTTGGAAGGAAATAGACAAACCTCACTGAACATGTCTTATATGTGTCCAGACTGGTTACATTTTTTTCACATTTTTATATATTTTCAAGTTTCCTGACATAAGTAGACTTGATAAGACTTCATATATATGTCATTTAAAATGGTCTTTGTAAGGCTTATATAGACATAATTTGCTATGTCATGAAAATAATATTAAAAAGTATAGACACTTAAATGGCCACAATTAAATGTGTGGAAGGCAATGTGCAAAAATTAGTAAACCCATAGTGAACTACCAAAAGAAAAATTTGTGAAAAACTCTTCAAAGGATGGTAACAGTATCTCTTCTCCATTGTAAACTAGACAAGACCGACCACATCTCCGTGTTTGTTTCTGTGATCCCGACGGTGCTATGCCCTTTGAGTAATTTGCCTCACTGCAGATTACAGAATAAGGGAGTAGCAAAAGTAAGGACGCTACTGGGCATTTTTACTGGATTAGCAAGCTTCCTCTGAAGAAAAAAAATAATGGCTGCAGCCCCTTTAATTCACACTTTTGTCTCCAAGTCCAGATAAAAGGCTGACATTGAGACAGAATGGATGACATGCTTGAAGTGTGTCCTGTGTCTGAAGTTATTAATTAGCCAAGAACAGTTCCAGAGGAAAGACTCCCTATGGATTTAGACAGGGCTCTGAACTTTGATGAGTTACTATTTCCTTGATTTTAGGCTACCTTGGAAAACAACCTGTAACTCAGTTTTTAAGAAAACCTTTAGGTAGAACAACTGGATCATACTTGGAAAACACAAATGGTCATTTACACTGTCGGGACCCAAAGACAAAGAATCCAGCTCCATGAGAACAAAGCTGTTTATGGAATCACTTCTATTAGCAACAGAGGCCTCAATAGCAGGTTTCTTCCTCTTGGCTCTTCTTCCATGCCCCATTCTCTGGTTAGTCCCAGCATCAAAGGAGACACTTGCCATGTGACCTTCAGATCCCTCAATGACCTTCCCTGGGCCGTCTTCTTTACAGATCATTTGGTTGAAGTCATTTCCATGTTTTATCTAAACATTTATTCTTGAGTTGCAAACCCAAAACTGTTGTGTGACTTCACTGGCTAATACCTGCTTATCTCTCAAGCCTGCAAATGTCACTTCCTCCAGCTGGTCTTCCTCCACCATGCTAAGTTGGGTCAAGGTTGTGGGAGCTGTGTGCTCTTCTGTTGCATCCAGTCCTCACCTTACTGAAGACCCATTCTTTCAACAAGTTCGTTCATTCAACAAGTGTTTTCTGCATTCAGTGCCTACAGTGTACCAGGTACTGTTCTAGTACTGGGACTTTGTGGGAAATGAGAAAGTCCCTACCCTCCTGGAGTTTAGGTTCTTGTGTGGGGACAGCAGAAAGGAGACAACAGAAAGGCACAGTAAGGAGACAGAGGATTGGCGCCATGCTGTTTTAGATGAGGTGACCAGGGAAGACGACTTCTCTCAGGTGACATTTGAACAGAGGATTAGATGAAGTGGGGGGTGAGACCCACAAAGACCTAGAAGTGTTCCAGGCAAAGGAGACAGTAATCAAAAGGTCCTTTTGATTTGACAAGCTCCCTCAGGGAGGTCTTCCTCACAAAATTCACTGAGGGGTCGGTGGCACCTCATGGGCAGGGACTTAAACGTGTGGGACAGATGATGAATGAAATTTAATTTACTCTTGCCCCCCTCTACCCAAGTTCCACATTTGCTCTTTTATCTGGAATATCCTGCCTACCCCCTTGCCTCCCTTTCTTTAAACATTCCCTTCAATTTGTCTGCTTTGTTAAGTCTGGCTTGCTTGAGCCAGCCCCTGGCCTCAGCACACTGATGGCACGCACCAGCCGCGTCACCCATGGGCACCGCAGGAGTCTGCACAGCAGGTTTGGGAGTGAGTGCAGGGAGACAACATAGGCGGGCTCATCAGGGGATGAGCCTTCCAAATTTGAAACCACAACTCACCCCCGAGTATGGGCAAAAGCTAGCTGCATGGTATGAAGCAATGTACTCATACTTTGGGATCCAGTTTCTTTCTCCTTTAGCTCCCAGGGGAGAAAGCAGCAATTTGCCCATTCTAGCTGGCCCCTCTGCTACCTGCAGGCAGAAGACCCTATGGTGTCCATTTTACAGGATTCCTAATTGTGGCAGTTGAGCACATTTGTCCTCTATGCCTAGCAGCAGCTGGCACTCTCTAGCTCCAGTGACAAGAGCCTTGATTATATGCATTTTGTAAGTTCTGCTTCCTTTTTATTGCTAAACAGCCCCAGAATACTTGCCCCTTGAGTCACACATGAGAGCCAGCCATAGCTACTGCTATCTCTATGACAGGTACTCATAGAGACAGAACTCAAATAGGCAAACTGTAGACTCACTGAGATTACACATTTCATTTTTTATTACCAATCAAAAATAAATTCCATATATTGTTTAGCAAATATTATCATTGTCTTGTGACAAGACACAAGAGTCATAACAGAACTCCCCGAGAGTCAAAACTCAAAACAATGCCAAAATAAATCACAAAAATATACAAATTAAAATCTTATGCAAAATAAATATGAGTTATTTGCTATGTTGGCTATGATTTGCCTACCCATTTGGAGGCCATGGTCTTGCCAAGGTCTCCCTTACATGGGAAGACATGCAGGGCTGGGCCAGTTCCAGAGTATGGCTCAGCCCAGGAACCAGAGGTTATGACAGGAAGTGAAAAATTGCACTGAGAGAAGTCATCAGACCAGTAATATTTGGAAATAATTATGACCCTCTGCAAGAAGTGATTATAAATGGGGAACAATGGGACAGGGAAGAGGGACCATCTATTGGTAGTAACTGTGTGTGCAAAGAGGTAGCTATAGAAGTGTGTGCCCTACTCCTTTTCTTCACACACATTCACTTGTGCAGGCCAGTGCTGTATGCTCCACCTGGCACTCTGGCCTCTCAGGAACATGCTCTCTAAGTTCCTGTGAGGACTCAGAAAGCAAGCTGCTCCCATAGAAAACTAAGGGGTTTCCCCCAGTAAGGACAAAGGTGTGGTCTTTTTCCCCATGGCTGAGAACCCATGGGTGTCACCTCCCTCTCTCCAGACTTTCAGGAATAAATTCTGTGACTGAGGAAGACTTTAAGCTGACCTGGGGCAAAAATACTTGGTGTAAAATACTTCCTGGTTCTGAGAGTTAGGATTCTCTAGGCAACTGAAGAGGAGAGCACCTGGGGTTACAATTCACTGGTGGGGAAAGGAGTGAGTGAGTAATACTCAGGCAGGAGGCCTGCAGTCTGCCTCACCTGACCTTGGGCCCCAGCAACTGTCTACCCAACAGAAGGGCGTACATGGACCTCGGTCCCAGACTCCCCAGCAGTGAGCCGGCCTATTCAGCCCCAGGAAAAGGCACCCAGGCAGGACTTCATGTTGGGTGGGGCTCTCAGGGTCCACTGCCACTAGCTTTAGTGAAGGCCCTGACAACAACTCCTAGGATCACATGGGTGGGGGTTGGCTGCCAGATGTGTGCCCTTTCAGGTGGGAGCCTCCAGTCCTGGGCTCTGCAAGTATGTTGTCAAGGTCAGGGACAGCTCAGCAACGGAGTCAAGAGCATGAAGAACCTGCTCAGGCTGCTTTCCATATGCCCACTTGTCTTCAATCCCCAAGAGGCACTGGGGTTTGGGGATCAGAAGCCGGGAGTCTGGAAAGTAGGGCTTCATGGACCACTGACTAAGACTTGACCTGCACAGTGGGGTGGGAAGGGAGATGGCATTAACTGTTAATTGTTAACAATGCAGGTGCACAGGACCAGGTTCCCTCTTGGAACCAAAAGGAGTATCCTAAATGAGTTGCCTCTAGCGCAGTGCTCTCCTACCTAGGGGAAACCTTTGGTAAAGGTGAGGACAGCGCCTGGGGAGTGGGGCTGAGCAATCTGGAAGGTGTGAGACCTTGCCGAACACTTTAAGTTGGCCCCATTACAAGGGGAGTTGTCCAAAAGGACAGACAGGAGGCAAACCAATAGGAACAGGAGTGAGAGTCCACAGCCTAGCCCCAACTCACCGGCAGAGTCCAGTTCTAGGGCATTCCTGGATCCTGAGACTGAGGGAGTCGCTGCACTCCTCCCCACAGCTGCGAGTGTCCCTGGTCAGTTACCCACAATCCCCCGCCCTCAGCAATGGCAGGCCAGTCTCAGTGCACGTGTCCAGGCAGTTGTTCTCGGCAGTATTTGGTTATTTGCTTCCTGGGAAGAACCCTGTTCCACCCAAGGGAGAGCCCTCCTCCAGCGGGCCTCTGAGAGCCCATCTCTGAGGGAGGAGGAGGGAAGAGTGACTCCCTGAGTCAGGGATGTAAGCCAGAGGGCACGGCTTGGAGCAGATTATGGCTATTGCTTCCCGAGGTAAGAAACCCTACCCCTTTTAAAGTTTTTGTGGGAAAAAGAAAAAGTTGTTTTTAAAATAAAGTTCCTTAACCCTGTCTTCCAGTCCCCAAATGGTATTTAAAAAGAGGAGCAATGAGCCTAGTTTAGAAATTGTCTCAGTAAAAAACAGCCTTGCTCATTCATGGTGGCTGCCCTACCACCCTACCAGTCCAGGTCTGTGTGGCGCCACCATGGAGCTGTTCAGAGGTCCCCATCAGAGGCCAGATCCACCACGGCCTGGGGGCCATCTGGCTGCTCAGTTAGACAGGCTGTCGGTACCCCTTCTGGCCTAACAGGCTCCCTATCTTCACATGGGCCCACTGGGGAGGCCCCCGCGGGGCTGGCGGGGGATCCCAGGCCCTCCTGTCAGATGGCGCTCTCGTGGGAGGCTTTATGCCGCAAAGAGTTGCACTCGTTCAGGAGAGTTGTGGTCTCATCCACCACGGGCAGCTCAGGCTTCTCCACCAGGTTCTCTGCACAGATGGTGCACCCATCCAGGGGAAACTGAGAGCAGTTCTCCATGCGTGAGGCCAGCAGCCCGTTCTGGTACTGCTGTCGGGTAATCTGCAGGAAAGGATGCAGTTCACAGACAGCAGGGGCTGGAGGGACGACCCTGCAAGAGACCTGGGGCAATAGGGCTGGCCAGGATGGAGGCCAAGTCCAGACAGAGGCATGAACAGGTGGAATCTCCAGAAGACGGGAGAAACAGTGAGGAGCAAAAGTAAGGGAACATGGCTCCCATGCCAGGGCCTCCGTGCTGTGTGTGGTGGGTGAAGGGAAAGCTGCTGATTCCTGAGGCAGAGGGACCCAAACCTCCCTGATAAGGAAGACCAGGAGGGCCACTGGAAGCACTCACCTTAATGTACTGCAGGTCCATGAGTGCCCGGACGCTGAAGTCAGAGACGTACTGGCCCAGGATGGAGCTGCCGAACTGATTGCCACTGCCTGCCAAGGGAGCTGAGCTCGAGATATCCGTGCGGTCCGAGTAACTGAGAGAGGCTGAGCGACTGAGCAGGGTGGGATGGGACGGGGAGCGGTCTGCGGCGAGAAAGGGGCTGTCAGGCAGGAGCCCCAGGGCCCCTCACAGCCTCTCATCTAGCCCTGTCCCACAGATGCACAGAGAACAGTGCCCCCACCAGGAATAGGCAGAGTTCTTAAGGACAAACAGAAGCGATAACTGCAGGAGGTCTGGCCTCATGAAAGCAAATGAGTTAGTTTGTTTAGAAGTTGTGTGGTATTAAAAAGGCTACCCAAACAAAAACAAAAGACACGGTGAATTTATGGCTATGAAACCGCTCACTTCCACAACTTATCTACCAAGGGCAACACAATGATTATTACCCTAGCCTGGCAGACAAGCTTATGGAAAAGTGTCATCTCAATTTAACAGCTTTTGTCAAGGATTCTCTTCAATTACATTACATTACATTCTCTTCAATTACATTAATCAAAGAATACAGAGTTTGCACTCTTTCACTATGCATACACACACCCCTCAACGGGACACCCTGTTCACATCTTAAAATGTTCTTAAGAGGTCAAACGTATGTTTCTGCACATCGCATGTTCTGTGTGGAAGAGCCCTACCCACTTGTATGTGGGTGTGTGTGGGCTCCCAGCCAGTCTGGCAGGGAGTGTGGTAGCAGGTTCCTCTCTCAGGAACCTAGAGTCCCCAGAGCTACAGGCTTCCCACTCAGGACTGGCCTGAGGCCCCTCCCACCAGGCAGAGGGCCCGATGGTGGTGGTGCCTCTTGTCGCCACTAGGGGCAGCACAGGCCTCCATGCAGTAGATCAGAACCGGGAAGGGGGACTGACTCCACTCAGGAGAGGAAGGAGCCAGGTACTTACTTGAACTGCACACGTTATTGTACTTCACTAGATCTTGTTTTTGAAAACACATAGAAACAATGAAGTGTACCAAGAAGTTAACTGTGAACACATGCTGGCTTGTTTTAAACTGACAGGAAGTGAACTAAGCTAATTTGCTTAATTAACTAGTTAAGTTGCTAACTAAGTTAGCTATTTTAACAAAAGTCCAGCAGAGAGCAAACAGAGAATCTGGGGACTGGATGACCAGTACAGCTTTAAATAAGTGAGATTGAACTGAGGGATGCTCTGTTTCTGAGCCTCATTCATAAAACTAGGAAAATCTGACCTGTATACTCTATGATTGGTTAGGGTACAATCACTAGAGGATCGTGTACATTATCATTTATTCTAACTTAAATAACACCTCTTATTAAGTTCTAGAAATAAGAAGTATTTGGTATGTTACTTAATATTTCACATTAATTATTTGAATTGGTGGAATGCTTTTTTTTTTTTTTTTTGAGAGGGCATCTCTCATATTTATTGGTCAAATGGTTGTTAACAACAATAAAATTCAGTATGGGGGGGTCAATGCTCAATGTACAATCATTAATCCATCTCAAGCCTAATTCTCGTCAGTCTCCAATCTTCTGAAGCATAACGAACAAGTTCTTACATGGTGAACGAATTCTTACATAGTGAATAAATTCTTACATGGTGAACAGTACAAGGGCATTCATCACAGAAACTTTCGGTTTTGATCACGCATTATGACCTATAAACAATCAGGTCAAATATGAATATTCATTTGATTTTTGTACTTGATTTATATGTTGATCCCACATTTCTCCCTCTATTATCATCATTATTTTTATTTTTAATAAAATGCTGAAGTGGTAGGTAGATGCAAGATAAAGGTAGAAAACATAGTTTAGTGCTATAAGAGGGCAAATGTAGATGATCAGATGATCAGGTGTGTGCCTGTGGACTAAGTATTAATCCAGGCTAGACAAGGGCAGCAAGACATCCACGGATGCAGAAGATTTCTCTCAAAGCAGGGGGGGTGAGGTTCTGAGCCTCACCTCTGTTGATCCCCAAATTCTCACCTGATGGCCCCCCTGCTACTGTGCCTGTCTTAGGTTGTTCCTCCCTTGAGGAATCTTACCCGTCTCTGGCTAACCAGTCATCTTGGTGGAATGCTTTTTTTAATGCTTAGTAATACTCCAGAAACAGTAACAGAATTTAAAACCAACACACATTAGTGACATGACCTACTAAAACAGAGGTCCTAGAGAGAAATACAGCAAAATCTGAAGTTTGTTTCTGAATAATGAAATTATGATGCTTCTTAATTTTCTTAAGACCTTTTTGTGTTTTCCCAGGTTTTCTAAATAAGCTGTTAATTTTATGATTAAAACAAAGCAATAAGTGTAAAAAAAAAAAAAGGAAGGTTTTGACTTGGTAATTCCATTTCTGAAAGAATATTCTAAAGACATAATCTTAAACACAGAAAGACGTTTTCCATAATGAGGTTTCATCATGGTGTTATTTAGAATAGAGACTCTCCCATGAACATGCATCAGGGGGGATTAACAAAGGCAGGCACGTTCTGGTCAGTGGAACGCTGTGTGTCTCTGTTCCCATATTAGGTACAAACACCAGAAGTTTATGCAAACCTGTATGCATAAACTCCTGGCCACACAGATCCAAGGGCAAGTGCAGAGAGGAGGGGCAGGAGGCTGAGGGGTTGGCCAGTGAGGGCCAGGGCAGTCCACACTGTTCTCTTCAACAGCTCCTGACTCAAAGGCCATTAATGGCAGCCTACATCCTTCCAAGCCAAAATTTGCTTCTATTTTAAAGGGATGAGTGACTTCTAGTCACCTCTTTACCTTTTTTAAAAATGTGATCAATAGAAAAGTCTCACTGGTACAGTCAAGAAGGAAAAAGCCCCAGCTGTTTGAATATAAAATGGGCAACAAGTGACTGAGGTGACAGGTGTTTAGGACTTTTGGGGCCTCAGGAGCTAAAGTTCCACACTGAGACTGGAGCCAAAAGCCACTAGTAATGCTCACCTCCCAGGGTTCACCAAGTCAGACAGTGCCTTGCCCACCCTCCGCTGCCTGGCTAAGCAATGGGAGGGAATCCCCTGAATGAGTCTGGCAGACACAGTTCCCCCCCAGTCCTGGAAAAGGGCTCTGGAGTGTGGCATACCAAAGACCTGAACCAACACAGAGCTATATGGCCTTTTCCTAAGTACTTTGACTGCAAATAAAAAATCCAGAAATAATAACTGAGCTCTAACTATTTTGTACCAACTCTATCATTTACTGTTCCCAACAATTCTAAGAAATGGGCACAGATATTTTACCCATTTCACATGAGGAGACCAAGACTTAGGGAGGGTATGTCAGCTCCTGGGAATCCTTTAGCTAATAACCGTGGAGATGGCATTCAAGCAGGGCAGTCTGACTGTGGCCACACATCTAACTGCCCAGCTGCTGCCTCCACCTGGCAGACACCAAGCAATAACAGAATGAAAAACTATGAAAAGAGGAGGGAAGTTTTTTAGAGAAAGCTAATGGGATGACAAGTCTTCCCAAGGAGGTCTGAGTGGCCTTCATTAGGGAGTGCTGAACAGGTAGGCTCACTTGGCTTGGCTGGGAGCAACCCTCCACTCCCAGGCGCACGCACGTGCATGCGTGCGTGCGTGTGTGTGTGTGTGTGTCTGTGTCTGTGTCTTCACACCCAGTAACTGGGCCCTAGGCCAGGCAGAGCCAGCACTAATCAGGCTGGCCCACAGGTGTGAACACGCAAGGTGGGGAGACTCAGGGCCTGCTGGGAGAAGTTAATACAGCTGTGGTATGTGGGCTCAGGCGACAGGTGGCAGTACAAACTTCTCCAGCCATGCCAGTTACCTGCGAGCCAGGAGAGCAAGGAGTTCCGCTTGCCAGGCGGACACCCGACCTGGGCTGAAGGCACTGGAGCAAAAGAGGAAAAGGTCAGTGATGGGTGGGGTCAGAAGGCAGGACACGGGAGCTACTGGAATGGGATGGAGAAGCAGAACTCAACCCTGCTGGAGCCAGGTTCCCCTGGGCAGAGAGGGGACATAATGGGAAAGGACAGGCTCTGCTGGGCAGGGTGCTCAGACAGACCAGTGAGCCCTGCTTAGAGGGTCAGGAGCTGGCGGAGGTGGCCCAGAGCTCCCACAGTGAATCCAGAGCCCCCAGACATCATCTCCGCTCCCTGCCAGCCACTCCAAGAGAGAACTGAGGTCTCCAGTTCAAGGGACACAGCCAAAGACCCTAACCTGGGTCTCTGAGGCACCACTGCAGTGAAGAGTGTCTGCAGGAAATGTCCCGTGACTGTGTGCCCTTGTGAACAAGATGTCCCCAAGGCAGACTGCAAGAGGTGGTCTTGGAAGGGGCAGAGAAGTCTTCCCCAGGCCTGAGGCATCTGGGCAGGGGCCACTGATGCAGAACCCAGCTCTGGAGCCCTGTCTCCCTGCTCCCTCCCTCCAGCAGCCTGCTTATGCTGGCTCATGCTACAGAGGGGTGGGGCGTGTCACACCAGCAAATGGATGGGTGCCCTGGCCCCACTCTGTGTCAAAGAACAGCAACAGGCACAGCCCAGAGACCTCCCAGGAGCTGTAGCACACCTCATCGTGTGCCTGTGTCCTGGCACCAAACCAGACTTTCACTCTCCAGCACACAGCAACCTGGGGCCCCTCTTGAGGCTTGGAGGGGTCACACAGCTAGCAAGGAGCCAAGCCAGGTGACACTTGGGCCTTGCCTGCAGGGGCCCATTCCAGCCACAAGGCTCCTCTTGCAAAGGAAGCCTGGGCCATCTAGGACTAGAGATGCACAGGGCACTGGGGCAGCCAGAGTGGCCCTTTCCCAGACTTTCCACAACCTCTCCTGGAGGATGTACAGTCCCTCTTCACTCTCAAGTCCCTTTACTCCATCAGAATTGACAAAGCAGCCATTAAGCCCCCAAAAGCCAAACCCACTGCAATCTTCCCAGCAAACACCTTGGCCTGGTTCCCAACCATGGACCCCCTCACCCACCACCCCTGAGCTCCCCTGTCCCAGTCTTCACAAGCAAGGTCTCCCTCCACCTGCCTTTTTCTCTCACCCTTCTTCCCACTATTACGGACAATAAGGGCCACTGTGGCCCACTTGCCTGGCTGCCCCATTCTGCTATCATATTTCCCCTGCTCACAGGCCACTAACAGCTGCCTGCTTCCTATCATGACCCAACACCATTGGCTTTCTGGGGCTCCCAGATGTGTCCTTCCTCACCCACAGTCTTTCTCACCTCCGGCAGGCTGGTCTCACATCTCAGAACACACGCTCAGCTCCCCCAAGGCCTGTCAGAATCTCGCTCCATCTCTTCCCCTCTGCCCTCTGAATCCTGTACAAAGGGGCAAGTCCCTCTGCTCTCCCAGGCTACCCCTCTAGGCCCTGGCAGCCCTGGCCCTTGCTGCTGAGCCACCTAGGGCATGGGCCACCTAGACTGCCCAGCTTCTGGGCTGACAGTCAATGTGTCCTCCTCCAGGTGTGCTGGAGGGCGGCACAGATATAGCCTGGCGACTCACCAGTGGGGGACGAGGACAGGGCCATGGTCCCGTAGTAGGAAAAGGCGCCCGTCTCAAACTTCATGTTCTCCTTCCCAGCCTCCACCTCCACCTTCCCCTGAAAGGATGCAGGGTCAGGATTACACATAGGGTAACAAGGGAAAGAAAGGATGAGGCAAGTAGGAGAAATGAGGGGTGAGTAGGACTGTGCCACCGAGGAGAGCTGGTTCAGAGCACAGAAGAGCTCAAGGGCCCAACCAAGGAGTTCAAGGTGGCCTCTCAGGAAGACGATGGGCAGCGGGAGAACTCAGGCTCCAGTGCAGGCCACTCACCTGCAGGATGAGGATGAAGTAGTCGGCAGGTTTATTTCGGGTGTACAGGTAATGGCGGCTGTAGTACTTGTTATGCTCATCAAACTTGAGTTCCTGAATGACGTCTGGGTACTTGAGCAGCCGAAGCAGTATTTTTTCTGATATCACGGAGGAGCTAAACTGGGGAACCTCTGTAGGAGGAGAGGAGGACTTTACATGGACCCAGGCCAGGCAGCACCTAGAACATGGTCACCGCTGTCACTGCCCAGGCCCTGCCCTTCCTTGGCCCCAGACTGGTTAGACGTGAATCTGCCTGCTTGGGCTTCAACAACGGCTCCTGCACTAATAGTGTGTGACTTTGGGCAAATTACTTAACCTGTTTCAGTTTCCTCATCTGTAAAACGGGAGTTAAAATTTCACAGGGTGGTTGTGAGGTCAAATGGGACAGTAGAGACAAAGCACTTAGACACTCTTGGCTTATGGGAAGTACTTGATAAATATTACTATTATTATCATTATCATCAACAGCCTGGCAGGAAAAATAAAGGAGAAGGAATTACCACACCTTTAGGAAGTGAGGGGTGGAAGGAAGTTAAGATACAGGGGTTGGGGGGACATGGAGGGCATAGGAAGGCATTTTCCTAATCAATTACCCAGCCCCTAAGGGAGCTTTGAATCAGGGGTGAGAAGAAAGTAATGTCACTGATCTGGAGGTCAAGTCTTGTGGGACCCAGCACACGCAGGCAAGAGGAGGCGGAGAGACAGGGCTGGATCCAGACTCCCCCAAGGGGCCAGGTGGGGCCAGGGCTGGGGGCGGCACCTGGGCGGCATGGTCTGGGGGACGGGCCTCCTCCCTCCTCCTGCACAGGTCTTGGTGGGCCCAAGGGAGTCTCTGTGCCCACCTCAGGTACTTCTGTGGTTATTTTCAAAACTACCTTAGATGCTTCCTAGAAGTTGGCAATGGCAACCCATTAACATGGAGAACAAACCACAGGGAGCCCGAGGATACAGGGATGCAGGGATGGAGGGGGCCACCTTGCCCAGTTCCAGGGCAGCCTTGTTTTCTCCCACCTGTCATCTGCTGCAACCCTTGTCCCTCGGGAACACAGCAGAGTCCCAGTCCCATTATTTCTCCCTGTGTCTCTGTGTTCCATGATCCCCGAGGGCCCTTCCCTGCTCTTACCTGTGGCCAGGAAGCGATGAGCAGCCAAAAGTAGCTGAGGTGAGATTTTCACCTTGAGTTCATTGTCAGCATCCTTGAAGGCTGAGAAGTCACGTTTGTTCTTCGCAGATACCCGTTTCCGGCTTCGGTTGTCAGCTGCAAGAAACAGAATCTGGAACTGAGAACCCATCCCCCCAGCCTCAGGAACAGACTGGATCCCGCCCACTGGCTCCCACTCCATGGTGCCTTCTTCACCACAGAAGCAGCAGAGTCTGGGCCAGGCCGGCTCCTCTCACAGCTCCAACTGGCACTCCCCACTCGCCCGTAAAGAGGAACCCAGTAGGGTCAGGCCTCCTACATCCCTGCACAGTGACCTTTCCTCCTGGAGATGTCAGATGTCAGGTCAGAGCAGAAAAGGGACCAGGAGATGGTGAAACTCACTGTACATATCGGACTCATCAAGGATCTCCGACTTGATGATCTCCTCAATGACATCCTCCAGGGTGACCAGGCCCAACACCTCATAGAAGGGGTCACCTTCACCCTCGTTGTTCACCTTCTGCACGATGGCCAGGTGGGACTTCCCTGGGGAGACAATGCAATGAGTCAGAGCAAAGGGACCAGTCATGAGACTCCTCTACCAAAACGTTAACACATTTGGGGTCATGAGTCATTGGGGTGGGGTCATGGTCGTTTTTTCCCCTTTTCTGTATTTCCTGAAATTTCTACTGCAAACAGATATTGCTTTAATGAAAAAGAAAAACAGAAGTATTTTTTAATTTAAAAGGCATTTAATTAAGGACCATTTGTTCAAATAGAATAAAATGGAAAGGTCCTGACAGGCTGTCCCTGGACTCCCAGGGTGGGGAAAGATCCACATGACAACCAATGGACAGAGTAGTCATCGGTCAGAGACATGTGTGTGCCAGCTTGACATGGGGCCTCAAGGGCCATTCACATTCCTCTACCCAGCTCTCTTGGCAAAACTCCCTGCAAGTAAGCAGGGGCCTAGATACTGCCCGAGGCAAAGGCACTCAGCTCCCAAAGCCATTAACAAATTAGCCCAGGCTGTAATTAGGCCAAGCAGGTGCTAGAATTAGAGAAGGGCCACCCCTTCCACCTAAAGCCAGAGAAACTTAGGAAGCAGGGGGTGGGACGGGGAAACCCTCCACAGGAAGCTCTGCGGGATGTAGGGCCTGCCAGGTCCCGTGCTTGTGTCAATCGCCAATATACAACAACAGGGAGACAGCCAAGAAGGGCTTGGCCCTCACCCCGGGCTCAAGGGTCTGTGTGACCCACAGGTGGGACATAGGTGTGGAGCAGCCTGAAGGAAAAAGCCCCAGGAAAGCTGGGAAGGTCACCTCAAGGTCTGCTGCACAGCTTCCCCCTCACAGTCCAACCTAAGGGCCTCACTCTAAAGACTTGGCGTAGAGGAGCCTTCCAGGTCTCTCAGGCCCCCGGAACACCCAACCCAGAGTGCCCTCTTCAGAGCTTAAGGGCACTGAGGGAGAACAGAGAGATACCATGTCTCGGGACTGGCAGATTAACAAACAAATAAATAAATAATACCAGAGTATACCACATGCGATGAACAGGGAGAATTGTTTTGTGAAACTTTTCCACATACATGCCACTCACTATGATGTACTTATTTCCAGCTATGAGTTGTGGCCAACAAATTTCCTATTTTGCTAGACTGACCCATGGCTAGACTTGATTAAAAACTTCTCAGTGTCTTCTCAGCATGTGTCAAGAAGAGCAAGACATCTGCCAAGGTCCTCTAGCAGGCAGTGGTCAGTCTGGGCCAGGACCCTGGGGTCCATTCCCCGGGCCTCTTTGCCTGCTGGAGGCTGCCCACCCAAGGGTGCCCTCTAGAGAGAGAAACAATGATCTGAGTGCCCTGGGCAGCCAGCTAACCTGTATCATCAGACAGTGTAGGGGAAATGGAAGTTCTGTGGCCAGAGTCCTCACCTGATACCCACTGTATATGCGCAATGAGGTAATTCTTAGCCCACTGCACAGGCTCATGCTTGCATACCCGTTGGCAATAAGCCATTACTGCCGGTATTGCTATAAAGTTCCGCCTGGTACTAAGGACCAAGGGAAACAGGAGAGCAGATTCTAGAGAAGAGGGCAAGACAGCAGGAGAGGAGAGCAGAGGCTGGGGCCCAGGCTAAGCCAGGGGTAGAGATGAACAGGATTCTAGGGATTCTAGTGCTTGACTACCACCATGAGAATAAAGCTTGGTATGAGCCCCCTTTTACCCCCAGCATTCCCTTGTCATTATTTGGTCTCACCGAATCCACAGTGAACTTCTCCAGGGCTGAAACTCTCAGGCGAGACAGATGGGAACCAGAATTAAAGCAAGAGAGCTTTTACCACCTTACAGTTATGATGCCCTGTGTTGGGTGTTGGGAGAGACAAACAGGCCCTCACAGGCCCTCTGGTTGTAGGCAGGTAAACGGGCACAACACTGCAGGAGGCCAGTGTGGTGGCATGGCTCAAACCTGAGGGTCCCTAACTTGGCTTTCTCAGAAGTTCCACCTATAAGAAGTTATCTATGGATATATCGTCACAAAGCAGAAAGACACAAGAGCAAAGGATTCATCAGAACATGGTTTCAGACAACCTCAAACCAGAAATGACCTAAATCAATAGTGCAGCAAGAGTACCAAATGGGGCTGCTCTGGGGCAAAGGTGGCAGGGCTAGGTGGACAAGGTGGAATGAAACCCCAGTGGGGCTATTAGTGGAAGAGCAAGAAATGGGATTGAATATGTGGTGCCATCTGCCTGCAAAGAGACAGCAGGGGTAGGGTGGGGTTAGACTGCCCTGGAAATGTCTGGAAGAGACAACAGAGGTCATTTTCAGAGGCTACCTGGAATTTGCAGGATGAACCCAATTGTCCCTAGCTCTATACCCTTCTTTTATATATATACATATATTTTGGTATATCATTAATGTACAATTACATGAGCAACATTATGGTTACTAGACTCCCCCAATTATCAAGTCCCCACCACATACCCCATTTACAGTCACTGTCCATCAGCATAGTAAGATGCTATAGAATCATTACTTGTCTTCTCTGGGCTATACTGCCTTCCCTGTGACCCCTCTACATTATGTGTGCTAATCGTAATGCCGCTTTTTCCCCCTTATCCCTCCCTTCTGACCCATCCTCCCCAGTCCCTTTCCCCTGTTAGTCCATTCTTGGGGTCTATGAGTCTGCTGCTGTTTTGTTCCTTCAGTTTTTGCTGTGTTCTTATACTCCACAGATGAGTGAAATCATTTGATACTTGTCTTTTTCCACCTGGCTTATTTCACTGAGCATAATACCCTCTAGCTCCATCCATGTTGTTGCAAAAGGTAGGATTTGTTTTCTTCTTATGGCTGAATAATATTCCGTTGTGTATATGTACCACATCTTCTTTATCCATTCATCTACTGATGGACACTTAGGTTGCTTCCATTACTTGGCTATTGTAAATAGTGCTGCCATAAACATAGGGGTGCACTGTCTTTTTCAAACTGGGCTCCTGCATTCTTAGGGTAAATTCCTAGGAGTGGAATTCCTGGGTCAAATGGTATTTCTGAGTTTTTTGAGGAACCTCCATACTGCTTTCCACAATGGTTGAACTAACTTACATTCCCACCAGCAGTACAGGAGGGTCCCCCTTTCTCCACATCCTCGCCAACATTTGTTGTTGTTTGTCTTTTGGATGGTGGCCATCCTTACTGGTGTGAGGTGATATCTCATTGTGGTTTTAATTTGCGTTTCTCTGATGACTAGCGATGTGGAGCCATCTTTTCATGTGCCTGTTGGCCATCTGAATTTCTTCTTTGAAAAAGTGTCTGTTAAGATCCTCTGCCCATTTTTTAATTGAATTATTTGCTTTTTCTTTGTTGAGGTGCATGAGCTCCTTATATATCTGGGATGTCAACCTCTTATCAGATATGTCATTTATGAATATATTCTCCCATACTGTAGGATGTCTTTTTGTTCTACTGATGGTGTCCTTTGCTGTACAGAAGCTTTTTAGTTTCATGTAGTACCACTTATTCACTTTTGATTTTGTTTCCCTTGCCCAGGAAGATATGTTCATGAAAAAGTTGCTCATGTTTATGTCCAAGAGATTTTTGCCAATGTTTTCCTCTAAGAGTTTTATGGTTTCATGACTTACACTCAGATCTTTGATCCATTTTGAGTTTACTTTTGTGTATGGGGTTAGACAATAATGCAGTGTCATTCTCTTGCATGTAGCTGTCCAGTTTTGCCAACACCAGCTGTTGAAGAGGCTGTCATTTCCCCATTGTATATCCATGGCTCCTTTATCGTATATTAATTGACCATATATGCTTGCATTAATATCTGGACTCTATTCTGTTCCACTGGTCAATGAATCTGTTCTTGTGCCAGTACCAAATTGCCTTGATTACTGTGGCTTTGTAGTAGAGCTTGAAGTTGGGAAGCAAGATCCCCCCTGCTTTATTCTTCCTTCTCAGGATTGCTTTGGCTATTCGGGGTCTTTTGTGGTTCCACATGAATTTTAGAACTATTTCCTCTAGTTCGTTGAAGAATGCTGTTGGTATTTTGATATGGATTGCATTGAATCTGTAGATTGCATTAGGCAGAATGGCCATTTTGACAATATTAATTCTTCCTATCCATGAGCAGGGGATGTATTTCCATTTATTGGTGTCTTCTTTAATTTCTCTCATTAGTGTCTTGTAGTTTTCAGAGTATAGGTCTTTTACTTCCTTGGTTAGGTTTATTCCTAGGTATTTTATTCTTTTTGATGCAATTGTGAATGGAATTGTTTTCCCGACTTCTCTTTCTCCTAGTTCATCGTTAGTGTATAGGAATGCAACAGATTTCTGTGTATTAGTTTTGTATCCTGCAACTTTGCTGAATTCAGATATTAGATCTAGTAGTTTTGGAATGGATTCTTTAGGGTTTTTAATGTACAATATCATGTCATCTGCAAACAGTGATAATTTGGCTTCTTCCTTACCAATCTGCATGCCTTTTATTTCTTTGTATTGTTTGATTGCCATGGCTAGGACCTCCAGTACTATGTTGAATAAAAGTGGGAAGAGTGGACATCTTTGTCTTGTTCCCGATCTTAGAGGGAAAAGCTTTCAGCTTCTTGCTGTTAAGTATGATGTTGGCTGTGGGTTTGTCATATATGGCCTTTATTATGTTGAGGTACTTGCCTCATACCCATTTTGTTGAGAGTTTTTATCATGAATGGATGTTGAATTTTGTCAAATGCTTTTTCAGCATCTATGGAGATGATCATGTGGTTTTTGTCCTCCTTCTTGTTGATGTGGTGGATGATGATGATGGCTTTTTGAATGTTGTACCATCCATGCATCCCTGAGATGAATCCCACTTGGTCATGGTGTATGATCCTCTTGATGTATTTTTGAATTCGGTTTGCTAATATTTTGTTGAGTATTTTTGCATCTATGTTCATCAGGGATATTGGTCTGCAGTTTTCTTTCTTTGTGGTGTCTTTGCCTGGTTTTGGTATTACAGTGATATGGCTTCATAGAATCTGGAAGTATTTCCTCCTCTTCTATTTTTTGGAAAACTTTAAGGAGAATGGGTATTATGTCTTCTCTAAATATCTAATAAAATTCAGCAGTGAATCCATCTGGTCCAGGCTTTTTATTCTTGCGTGGTTTTATTACCGATTCAATTTTGTTGCTGGTAATTGGTCTGTTCAGATTTTGTTTCTTCCTGGGTCAGCCTTGGAAGGTTGTATTTTTCTAGAAAGTTGTCCATTTCTTCTAGGTTATCCAGTTTGTTAGCATATAGATTTCCAAAGCTAGGGCTTTATCTATTTTGTTTATTTTCTCAAACAACCAGCTCTTGGTTTCATTGATTTTTGGTATTGTTTTATTCTTCTCAATTTCACTTATTTATTTCTTCTCTGATCTTTATTATATCCCTCCTTCTGCTGACTTTGGGCCTCATTTGTTCTTTTTCCAGTTTCAATAATTGTGAATTTAGACTATTCATTTGGGATTGTTCTTCCTTTGAATAGGCCTGGATTGCTACAGATTTTCCGCTTTGAACTGCCTTCGCTGTGTACCACAGAAGCTGGGGCATTGAGGTGTTTTCATTTGTTTCCGTACATTGCTTGACCTCTGTTTTAATTTGGTCATTGATCCATTGATTATTTAGGAGCATGTTGTTAAGTCTCCATGTGTTTGTGAGCCTTTTTGTTTTCTTTATACAATTTATTTCTAGTTTTATACCTTTGTGATCTGAGAAGTTGGTATGTACAATTTCAATCTTTTTTAATTTACTGAGGCTCTTTTTGTGGCCTAGTATGTGGTCTATTCTGGAAAATGTTCCATGTGCACTTGAGAAGAATGTGTATCCTGCTGCTTTTGGGTATAGAGTTATGTCAATGTCTGTTAGATCCATCTGTTCTAGTGTGTTGTTCAGTGCCTCTGTGTCCTTACTTATTTTCTGTCTGGTGGATCTGTCCTTTGGAGTGAGTGGTGTGTTGAAGTCTCCTAAAATGAATGCCTTGCATTCTATTTCCCCCTTTAATTCTGTTAGTGTTTGTTTCACAGATGTAGGTGCTCCTGTGTTGGGTGCATAGATATTTATAATGGTTATATCCTCTTGTTGGACTGCCCCCTTTATGATTATGTAATGTCCTTTTTATCTCTTGTTACTTTCTTTGTTTTGAAGTCTATTTTGTCTGATGCAAGTACTGCAACATCTGCTTTTTTCTCCCTATTGTTTGCATGAAATATCTTTTTCCATCCCTTCACTTTTAGTTTGTGTATGTCTTTGGGTTTGAGGTGAGTCTCTTGTAAGCAGCATATAGATGGGTCTTGCTTTTTTGTCCATTCTGTTACTCTGTGTCTTTTGATTGGTGCGTTCAGTCCATTTACATTTAGGGTGATTATCGATAGATATGTACTAATTGCCATTGCAGGCTTTGGATTCATGCTTACCAAAGGTTCAAGGGTAGCTTCTTTACTATCTAACCATCTAACTTAACTCACTTATTACGCTTTTATAAACACAGTCTGATGATATTTTATTTCTCTCACTTCTTTTTCTTCCTCCTCCACTCTTTATGTTATGTGTTTTATTCTGTACTCTTTTGTGTTTCCCTTGACTGATTCTGTGGATAGCTTATTTTATCTTGCATTTAGTTAGTATTTGGTTGGTGTACTTTTTTTTGCTGTGGTGTTATTTTCTCTGGTAACATCTATTTAGCCTTAGGAGCACTTCCATCTAGAGCAGTCCCTTTAAAATACACTGTAGAGACGGTTTGTGGGAAGTAAATTCCCTCAACTTTTAGGAATTGTTTAATCTCTCCTTCAAATTTAAATGATAATCTTGCTGGATACAGTATTTTTGGTCCAAGGCCCTTCTGTTTCATTGCACTGAATATATCATACCATTCCCTTCTGGGGATGGTTTCTGCTGAGAAGTCTGATGATAGCCTGATGGGTTTTCCTTTGTAAGTGATCTTTTTTGTCTCTGGCTACTTTTAATACTCTGTCCTTGTCTTTGATCTTTTCCATTTTAATTATTGTATGTCTTGGTGTTGTCCTCCTTGGGTCCCTTGCATTGGGTGATCTGTGGACTTCCATGGTCTGAGAGACTATTTCTTTACCCCACATTGGGGAAGTTTTCAGCAATTATTTCATCAAAGATACTTTCTATTCCATTTTCTCTCTCCTCTTTTTCTGGTACCCCTATAATGAGAATATTGTTCCATTTGGTTGGTCACACAGTTCTCTTAATATTCTTTTATTCCTAAAAATCCTTTTATCTCTCTCTGCCTCAGCTTCTCTGTATTCCTGTTCTCTGATTTCTATTCCCTTAACAGTCTCTTGCACCTCATCCAGTCTGCTATTAAATCCTTCCATTGTTTCATTTCTGTTATCTCCCTCCAGAATTCACCTTAGCTCTTGCATATTTCTCTGTAGCTCCATCAGCATGCTGATGACTTTTATTTTGAATTCTTTTTCAGGAAGATTGGTGATTTTGGTCTCACCAGGCCCTCTCTCTGGTGGTTGAGGGATTTGGGACTGAACAGGGTTATTCTGCCTTTTCATGGCAAATGTAAGTGTTCACCGGCAAGTGGTGTGGTGTCAGCTGGGAGAACAAAGTCCCTTCCTGCTTGCTCGTTGCCTTGCCCATTTCTGCTGCCTGTGCCGGTCAACCACACACAGGGAGCAGCCCCTGGGTTAATACCCTGAGCTGCTGTGGGTGGTGTGGCCCTTGGGATGGTGTAGGGCACTGGCAGGGTCGCAGGCGAGCAGTGTGTGTTCTCCTGTGAGAACAGAGTCTCCACGCCAGTTTCCTCTGCCTGTGCCAGTCAGCACAGGGGGCAGCCTCCAGGTTAATCTGAATGAGCTGCTATGGGCAGGGTGGCCCTCTGGATGGCCTAGGGCACTGGCAGGGGCTGCAGGTAAGCAGCGCATGTTCGCCGTGAGAATAAAGCCCCTTTGTGCCTTCTGGACTCTGCCAGTTTCCTCTGCCTGTGCCAGTCAACTGCAGGCAGGGGGTAGCCTCTGGGTCTGGCCCAGTTTGCTGCATGCTGGGAGAAGTCTCTGTGTGGTTGCTGTGGGCAGGGCTGCTCCCTGGCTGCTCTGCAGCAATGGTGGGTCAGCCAGTTCACTTGCAATGCCAGTGGGGGTGAATGAACAGCAGGCTGCTTATCACTATGAGGGGCTTCAGAGCTGCGTTGTCACCCAGGGAGTTAGGGTGCCTGAAGTTCCTTAAAGTTCCCAGCCTGCTGGGCTGAGTGTGCCAGGACGATTTTGTCCACCTGTTAAACGCTTGTCCCTTTAAGACTTAAATTGCCTGCTTTTCTTTTGTCCCAGGGCAGCCAGCTGTGGGAACCTGTTCACAGTCTTAAGTTTCAGATTTTGCTTTTCCGTTTCTCTAATATCCAGTATACCATGCAAAGCGTGTCTGTGCTCCCGGTACAGATTACTAGGGCTGGTTATTTAGCAGTCCTGTGCTTCCACTCCCTCCCCACTCTGATTCCTTTCCTCCCACCGGTGAGCTGGGGTGGGGGGAATGCTTGGGTCCCATCAGGCCATGGCTTGTATCTTACTCTTTTCGTGAGATGTTGAGTTCTTGCAGATGCAGATGTAGCCTGGCTAGTGTACTGTATCTTCTGGTCACTCTTTTAGGAATAGTTGTATTTGCTGTATTTTCAAAATATATGTGGTTTTGGGAGGAGATTTGCCACCCTACTGATACTGCCATCTTGAGAATCTCCCGGCTTCAGGCACTCTATACCCTCTATACTGTTCTTTTGGTGGGCATCTTTACCTCTACAAAATATTTAATTGAGAAAAAAGGGGAAAACAAAGTTAAGAGGATCAAAGGGAAACTGGCAGGAGTCTAGGGGGAGCAATGCCCCTCAGTGCCTGAACTGCCGCAGACGGAGCCCGAGAGACGGCAGCATCTCAGAATGTGGCTCAGTCAGCAGCACCTGGCTCATGCCCTGGACACAGAGCCCCAGATAAAAGACACAGCTTTGGCACTCTGAGAAAACACCTTCCTCCTCACAGAGACCTCTAATGAACCCACCAGTGCAGAACAAGTGCTGACCTGGGTGGCACTGGGCCTCACAGGGAAAGGTTGGTGGCTTCACTGAAACCTAAATAGCCCTCCTGCAGATGAAATGAGGTGGTTCCCTAAGCCCCACGATGGGGCCACTCTTGGCCCTCCTGCCTCCTCACTGAGGCTCCTTTGTTTATGGATCCATTTGAGGTGCATGGGCACCCTCTAGAGACAGGGAGCTTGGTGCTCTGGCACTGGTAGCGGCTGGCCAGCTGGGGCCCCACACAAAGGTGCTGGGCTTGTCAACCTCTGCTGGCCCAGCCACAATAACCTCAACTGTGTTTTGTTTGCCTTCTGTCCTATCTGTCTGCCTGAGGGGGCATTTTCTTTTGTCTTAGCAGAATTTTCTCTTCTCGTAGCCAGAGAACCTCTCCTGCCAATGGCTCTGGATGGTGGGTCTGGCAGCCAGGTTGCAGCCTCTGACCAGGGGTCACTCTCCCTACTCCTGGAAACTGCTCCTCGCCTAGCCCAGCACACCACTCACCTGGTGCTCCTCTGATGCCAGGGCCTACTCCTTCTCACTGACCTCCCAGTGCAGGAGGGACCCAGGGGGCTCAGCCCTTAACCTGGTCCCTTGCCTTGTGACTTCAAAGTATGCCAATGTGACTTAAATAAATATGTGCAGCCCAGCCCTTTTCTGTGCCCCCAGACTCATATGCCCAGCTGCTGGCTGTCAGCTAGCCCCTACCCTTCACCACAGCCTTCCCATTTCTGGCCATCCAGCTGACTACACAATGGGGGAGTAAACCTTGCCTCCTCTTCTCTACCCTTCCACATCCAACTCTTCTGTCAGATCCCATCAGCTCTGCCTGCAATGGACACCCAGAATGTGGTGGCCCCCACTGCTACTGTCCCATTGTGAGCCACACACATCTCCTCTCCCAGAGGTCTGGAAGAGCCTCTAACCATCTTCCTGCTTCATCCCAGACTCGGCATCTACTCTCACCACAGAGACAAGGGGTACCCACCTACACACAGTGCAAGTCAGATCACCTCATCTTCACCCAAACCCCTCCAGTGCCTCCTGTCTCACTCCAAGTAAAAGCCACATTCCTCCCAGTAGCCCAGTTCCCAAAGCCCTTCGGGTTAACCCCTCACCCCACTCCTACTCTTCTCTCATGGTCTCAGCTGAGCCTCCTTGCTGTTTCCCAACAACCAAAGCTGCTCCCTTGTGGGCCTGCTCCTCCCCACTTACCAGGACAGCTCTCTGTGCCCTCAGGTCTTTGTCCCAATGTCACCCTTTGCTGAGGCCTACCCTGAGGACCTTGCTGAAAACTGCAAGCCCTCCTCCAGCATCCCAACCCCACCATTCGTGCATCCCCTGAATAAACACTACAATATGCTTATTCGTTACATCTATCACATGGCCCGTCTCCTCCCACTGTACTGTGACTCCATTAGAGCAGGGCTTCGTGTCAGTTCCCAATCACTTCCAAATCTCAGAATGTAAGTGGCACACAGGAAGTGTCCAGTGAATATTTGTGGAGTGAATGACTCAGTTTACCTGGACATTTGCAACCCAACCAGTGGGGGATGGGGGAAGGGATGGAGATACCAGAAAGAATTATTCTGACTTTAAGTACTTAAGAAATTCCTATAATTCACAAACTGCTGTAACTGGTTTATCGGACCAACTTAGTACTTAGGATTCTCATTGTGTGCAAAGTTAACATAGAATTTTATTTTTAAAAGTCACCTCATTGTATTATTAGCATCCAGTTGAGTGGATGCTAATAAATTTTATTATTAGCATCCACTCAACTGGATAATTGGATTTTGGGGGTGGATGGGGTGAGAAATGAAACATGGAAATTTAATAATCCAGACTTCCACATTTCTTAAAGCAGGCCTTTTTCAAAGAAAAAAGGCTGAGGAGAAATAGCAAAATGGTCCTATTCAGCTGATCCATATGAAGTTGTTAATATACAACTACTTTTGACCAACAAAAATGACAATTTTATATGATTTAATCTAACTGTACAAGGGAGTCAAGATGGTTTTAATTGTCCTTTTTATTCTTTTCTGAATAGAAATTCCAAAATTAGTATTAATTTTATAATCAGAAAGAAACACATACATTAAAGTAACTTTAAAAAGCCTTTCATACTGCTTCCTCTGGAACCTGGGGCTTCCTGAGGCTTTTAAATTCAAGCTATGCTAGAAAGGGGCGACCTGGCTGCGGAGAAGGAGGAGCCTTGAAGCCGTGGTCCTGCCGTCTCCTGTGGGCCACACCTGGCTGTGAGCTCGCCCACTCAGCCCTTTGTTGACCTTTGTCCAGCCAGGGCTCCTCCCAGGTCAGAGAACTGCACGTGAGGCCTCTAGACAGACTCACTGCCCTCTCCTACCTGGACAGGGACACAGACCACCTGACAACCCCTCTCTGCCCCCTCTTTTCCATCTGGCCTTGCTAGGTAAGCTTGGGTGCCCACTGGCACTCACTGCCCTGCCTGCCCAGCTCTTCCTTTCCAGCTTGCAAGCTACGGCTGCCTGCCTGGCATCCTTCTTCCTGCCTGAGTCCTGCACTGCAACTTCACTCCTCTCCACGCCATCCCCTCCCCTCCCATGCCTGGAACACAGCACACTTCCAAACTCTTGACTAGATACACACAGGCTGGGATCCAGGGCCCAAGGCTGGTACTCAGCCCTGCACAATGCCTGTTTTAGCAAACTGCTATCCTCTTCACCATCAAAAATATCCATAATCTCTCACAAAGACTATAGGAAAAACACATTACTAGGTGCAAGATTTCAAAGTCCACATGGGCCCTGAAAGGGCCCTACTCACCCACTCAGGCTGCCTTTCCACATGGGGAAGATCCAGGGGTCCCAGATTAGATATGGGATTCCCACCGCAGAAGATGGTATCCTTGGCACCTTCCTCCCTGGCAACTCCCACCTCCTGACATCCCAGGTCACAGAGTTGGCCCTGGGTGCTCAGGGCCTCCCATGGGGAGAGGTACCAGCAGGGCTGGAAGACGCAGCCTTAGGCCATAGGCCTACATTTGCAGGTGATGGGCGCACCCTGATTTCCTGGGAACCCCCCTTCTTTCTCCTCCCTCCACCCAGGCCAGGAGCAAGATTAAGCTGACTATTAATAGTGCTGATCTCAACCAGCAGGAGGAGTGGTGGCCCACCCCAGCAAGAAGATGCAGGCCTGGCTAGAAGAGGAGCCAGAGGAGCTCAGCAGCTGGAGCGGCCCCTGCACAACCCTCCCACCCGCCTCAGAACCAAGCAGGTGGGAGAGCTACACACAAAAAGAACTCTTCCCAGTATCCATAGCAGAGGCCCCAACAGGCCCTGTAGAATGTGCAAGACCTTGGACTCAGCTGTTATTTCCACTGCAAGGAAAGTCCTAATGCAAAGGAAAATACCAAGGCCAGTGTGCAAGGTGAGCCCAGGAGGTCCATCCAATGTGGTCTGTGACACAGTACTTCAGCCACTAAAAACGCTGCTGCAGACATAGATTTGTTTAAAGAGATGGCAGTTCACCCATTTGTTTGAAGCAGAAAGTTAGAAAACAGGACAGTTAGTGCAATTTTGCTTTTGCTTAATGATTTTAAAATCAGCATGTTTTACTTCTTTATTTTTCTACTTATAATTAAAAGGTAAGAATGATATTTTGAGAGGTAGGTGGAAAGCAATACAGTTCATTGCGAACTTACTAGAAGAAAATGCACCAAAAATATTCACATTTTGGGTGGTAGGATAAAGGTGATTTTAATTTCTTAGTCATTTTCCACTTTTCTGAAAGTTTCTACAGTAAATATGTAATTTTTACTTTTATGTTTTAATTAAAAACATAATGTACACCTTTCTGCACCTAGTGTTCGGCACTCAGCCATGTCAGAGGAGCAAAGAGTCAGTCTCCTCCTCTGGGAGTGTTCCATGGGTGGACACCAGGATGGATTTAACCCTCTCCCTTCAGCTGATGGACACACAATGGTTTCCAGGTTTTCCTACTACAAACAATACTGCCGCGAAAATCATTTGACCCAGGTGAGATGATACATTCATAGATGTGGAATTACTAAATCAAGGGGCTCCTGCACTGGCAAATTTGATAAAAACTTCCAAACTGACTTCCCTGTAGGGGCCCCAGATTATACTCTCACCAGCAGAAATTATATTCAATAGTTCTTCATTCATTCCTCAATGCTGAGCATGAGGCTAAATATACAGTGGATGCTCAATCAAGAAGCCAGCTAATGAATACCACCCATGAAAATGCTACATTATAGTTGGTTTTGTTTTTAAAAGAGAAGAAATGAAAATGGAAGGCAAGATAAAGAGAAAAATTGAATGAGGCAGAAAAAAAGAAAGCAGTAGGAGGGCAGCCACAAAGAAAAGAGAAATGGAAATGCAGGCATTGTGGCCATCTGCCAAAACAGAAAGGGGTCCATCCGCAGGTAAGTGCATTTCTAGAGACTTTCCAGGAGACCTGCCAGCCACTCTGAGTAGCACTGCCACAGATCCCACACTGCAGCCCATCTGGGACCTTGTAGAACAGGGTCTCCATAGGCGGCACTCATCCTAGCTCCATTTACATTTATTTTTAATCCAAAGTAAATAAGCAACGTTAGCTTTTGTTCATACACACACTGATGGCAGGCCCTGATAAGGGCTCTGTGCCAGCCGGTCACCATGGCAAAGAGCTCCTGCACTCCCCCCTCCCTCCCCAGAGAACGAGGGGCACTGCACATGAGGATTGCTCAATTACACAGACTCACATACTATGCTGAGTACTTCTAAACCACTTACATGCTCACAAAATGGACAGCCACTTAACAAGATCCCCTCAGAGACATCCGGGATTGAAGAGAGCATGAATAAAGCAGGCCAAGAGTCCACAAAGGCCAGAGCTGGCCCTCTCCTCGCCCTGCCAGTCCTGCGCCAATCAGCATGGTAAAAAGCCAGTACATTGGAGCCCAGGCTGAGTGGTTGGCCAAAATAATTCAAAATCATTAAGAAAACATAGACGTAGCCACTATTGGTAATGATGAATCCTACCATAAGGATATTTTGTGCCTTGAGAAGGTGGTAATATCAAGACACCTAAAATAATGGCTATTCATCTTTACTTTTTTAAAATTGTGTTTGTTTTATAATATATATATTAACAAAATGGTACATGATTTTGGATGAAGATACAAATTAAAAATATTTTTTTTCTAATATGGTTCATGATCAATAAAATTTGGAGAGCTCCCTTTCTAGCCTGGTCATGATGGCCAGACCTAGTTGTCCCTTCCCAGAGTAGACACTCAGATGTCCCCCTAAGAGCCCAGAGGTGGTCAGAGCAGGCAGGATGACAGGCACACAGAGTGAGCACATTTTGGGGACTGCCCCATGCAAGCCTCCTACTACAGAAACCAGAACTCTGGGCTCAGAGAAGTCCTGCCCAGGACCGCAGGCTGAGGGGCTGCCAAGCTGGATTCAGAAATGGGACTTCTCCAAAGTGCCTTCTTTTAACCCAAGTGCTCCTGGAGTGAAGCTGCTAACAAACAGATGTCAGGAGGCCCTCAGACAGGCTCTCACCATGACAGGTCTTCAGGCCTTTGATTTTCCTTTTAACCATAACTTGCTAATTTTTTTACCTTTTATTATGGAAAATATCAAGCACTTACAAAAGTGGAGGAAATAATATAATTACACCCTTAGGGCCCTTCACTACACCTAAATAATTAAGTCCTCTAGCCAATCTCGTTTCCTCTTTCCTCCAACCCACTCCACCAGCTCATTTTGAAGCAAATCTCAGATTTTATCTGTAAACAATTGTAAATTTTACAAACATTTCAGTAAGTATCTCTAAAAGATAAGGACTTTTTGAAAAAAGCAAAACAACAGTAGTACTATCACACCTTAAACATGTATTTCCTTGAGACCATCAAATCAACAGCCCTAATTTCCAGTTTTCTTAGTTTTTCCCCTTACATCTAATTTTCCCTTAGAATTTTTTTCCTGATACCGGTAACAAAGTGAAAGGTCACTTATCCTTTCTATAATTTATGCATTAAGATCACTTATAATCCTGCCTTCCAAAGATAAATACAGTTTAAGTATTTTCTTTGGTCTCTTAATATACATATATAAAATATTATAATATACATTTTTGCTACCAACTAGATCATCATGTATACAGTTTTTTACCCTGCTTTTTAAATATTTCACATTCTTTATAATTTTCCATGCCATAAAAGTATTTTTTAAATGGAATGGCCTCAGAGTGTTTCACTGTACACATGTATACATAATCCCAGTCCCCAAGGGCTCTTATATTATGTCCTTCCCTTTGTTTTGTCATTGTGAAAATCCTTGTTAATAATATCCTTAAGACAGATTTCTAGAAGGGGAAATCACTGGGTCAAAGCATTGGGTTTTATAAGATCCTTAAGCTATTATTATCTAAGGAGTGGGTTTACACCTAACGCTGATGTCTTTGTCCTCAGTGCTGTGGAAACCTGTCCTGGACACAGCCAGGGACAGCTCAGAAGGCAAGGATGACACAGAGAACTAGAGCTATTTTATGGAGCAGAAGCATATGGAATGGAGAGAAGGCACTGGCCTGGCTGACAAAGGCACAGGAGAGTGATCAGAGGTGCTGAGCACCTTCCTTTGGACCCTGAGAGCAAACGCTTCTCCCCTTCCACCAGTCCTCTTCTCAGAAGCTCCTCTGTCCTTTCCCTTGGCTTCCCACCCCAGTCCCCAACCCAGGAGGGGCCCCTTCCTTGCCTCACCTCTGCTTGATTGCTGACACTCACAGTTCACCTACTACCTTATGAGGCACCCATTCTTTAGACCTGTGTGTACAGCCAGTTAATAATCTACAGGCAAATAAATCTAAAAGTAGTCCATTATTCATGAGACCACATGTCCCATATTAGTCATGAAGATACAATAGGGAATTCTTTTAAATGCTTTGCTGACTGACGTCAAGATACATCAAGTCTAGGACTAGCCTTTTACTGGACTAACAACCTCATAATCGTATCCCCTTCACACATAAACACAAAAAGCCAAATTTTTTTCTTTGGTGAACTCCTGTTGATAACTGGTGATCATACACCATGTCCGAATGTTTACAAAATATTAAAATCATTCTAGACTTTGATATCAAAACCTGAAGAGGGAGAAACCCTGAATGAACATTTGAAGAGATGTAAGAGGCTTGCCTGCGGTGGGTGGGGTGGGGGTGGTCTGGAATGTGACCTGTTATGTTCAAACGTGCTTGTCTGAACTGGGATGTTAGTTGTACAAAGGAAAAAGACTTAAATAATTATTTTTCCTGCCATACACACAAAAAAAACTTAACCTGGTCATCTTATAGTATCTTCCTCAGTTGTTCTTTTAATAGATAAACAAAACAGGGATAAACAATTACAGAGCTAACTCTCTCATGAGTGTAGATGCCAAAATTCTAATAAGGGTTTTGGCAAATCAAATCCAGTGAAGTGTAACAAGGATAATATGTTTAACTAAGTTAGGTTTATTCCCATTTTGCAATAAATGTTCATGAGATAACATTAAAAAAATAAATCTGTGTATTCAGAATAAAGGAGAAGTATTATTTAATCATCTCAACAGATACTAAAAAGCGTTTGGAAAAATTCATCATTTATTCATTATAAAAACTTTTAGCAAACCAGGAAGACAAGGAAACTCTTGATCTGATAAAGAAAATCTACCAAAAAAAAAAAAAAACTACAGCAAAATCATACATGATAAATTTTGAAAGCTTTCTCAAAACCTAGAATAAGACACAACTGCCCAGTGTCACCAGTTCAACACAATCCTAAATGTCCTAGCCAGTGAAATAAGGCAAGAACAAGGATAAAATGTATAAAGCTTGGCAATAAATAAGGAAATTGCCATTATTCATAAGCAACATAATTATGCTTGTAGAGAATCTGCAAGTATCTAAAATAAACTACTAGAATTAATGAGTGAATTTTGCAAGGCCAATGGATTCAAAGTCGTTATACAAAAATTAACTTTACTTCTCTATACTTGCGTGGTTGGTATTAATAAAGAATAGATCTGGTCCTTTCCCTAGTTCCTGGCACTGCAAGTCTAAAACCCTTGGAATTTCCCAAGTAATAGAAGCATCTGTTATGCTAATGAGATGACTCAAGGTGAGCCCCTAAAGATAGCTTCACAAAGGGCTGGTCACCAGTCAAACCAAGCTGCAGACAACAGAACCTGCAGCTGCCCTATCTCCAGGGAAAGGAGGAGGGCTGGACACAGAGCTCAATCATGGCTTTATCATGGCCAAAAACTCCCTCCTGCCTAAGTAATGAAATCCTGATGAAAACCCTGGACCTCAAAGCTCAGTGGAGCTTCTCGGTTGGTGAACACATTTCTGTGCCTGGAGGCTGACACACCCTGACTCAGTGGGAGCGGGCATGGAAGCTCTGCATCCAGGATGTTGTTCCAGATCCTTCAGGGCTTCATCTTCTGTGTCCTTTAAAATAAAACTAATCATAAGTGTAGCACTTTCCTGAGTTGAGTCATGCCAATAGATTATCAAACTTGAGGCCCATCGTGGGAACCCCCAAATTTATAGCCAATTGATCAGAAGAAGAGCACAAGTTGGGGGAACCCCACTTGTGGCTGGCATGTGAAGTGCGGGTAGTCTGTGGAAGAAGAAGCCCTCAGACCTGCAAGGGCTAACCCTAACACCAGGTGGTTGGCATTAGAACTGAACTGCAGCTCACTCCAGCTGGAACAATCATAAGCAAACATTTGGAGAATAAAATTTTAAAACCACCATTTGAACCTTTATGTGCTGTTGGTGGACAGAAATACCATATAATCCAGGAACCCCACTTCTGGGAATTTACCTGAAGAAAACAATATCACTAATTTGAAAAGACGTATGCACCCTTATGTTTACTGCAGTATTATTTACAATAATCAAAATATGGAAACAACCAAAATGTGAATGGATCCATCCATTTGTGACAACATGGTTGGACCATAGGGTATTTATGCAAAGTGAAGAACATCAGGTAGAGAGAGACAAATAACATAACTTCACTTACATGTGGAATCTTGAAAAATTAAAAACAAATGAACAAATACACAAAGCAGGTAGACTTATAAATACAGAGAAGAAATAGGTGAAGAGGATAAAGAGGTACAAACTTCTAATTATAAAATAAATAAATCATGGGGAAGAAAAGTACAGCATAGGGAGCATTGTCAATAATATTGGAATGTCTCTGTGTGTTGACAGTAACTACATTTACCAGGTTGAGCTTTTAGTAACATTATTTGTCAAATCACTATGTGGTACACCTGAAACCAATTTAATGATGTATATCAACTATATTTCAATAAAAAAAAATAAAGATACCACTTAAAATCTCCAAATACTTAGGAATAAACCTAAGAAAAGATGTGTAGGACTTCAGAGAAAATGATGAAACATTATTAAAAGAAATTAAGAGGACATAAACAAATGGAGGGGTGACCAAGTCTGCAGACTGGAAGATTCATTACTATAAAGACGTCATGTCTTCAAGTTGATCTACAGATTGAATGCAATGTCACTCAATTCCCAGAAAAAAGGCTGAGAATAGTCAAGACAATGTAGAAGATGAGCAAAGAACAACACACTTAACATTACCAGATACAAAAATCTATATACAACTACTGCAATTATATCAATGTGGTGCTGGAAAAACACAAGGAAAAATAAAAAAGCCAATGGAATACGAGTCCAGAGCCAGACACACACACACATGCCACAGATCAGTGAGGAAAGGACAGTCCTCTCAATAAGCAGTACTGGACTAGTCAGAAATCCATACAGATAAAACAATGAACCTTAACATGTAATACATCAAAAACAAAAATAAATATCAGAAGGATTACAGATTTAAACATGAAAGGCAAACAATACAGTTTCTGGAAGATAACAGGATCCCAGCTGCCTGACTTGTATGTAGGCAAGGAAACTTAAACAGGACCTCAAAAGCACTAGCCACAATGGACGATAAGCATGTGAAAATTGTGCTCCCCATCACTACTCACTGGAGAAACCTATATTAAAATGCCAATGAGATACTACCAAACACACCCATTTCTGGCTACCATAAAATTACATAAATAGCCAACATTACCAGAGTTGTGGGGATAGAGTGTACACTGATACAAGCACTTTGGAAAACTGGCTCCTCTATGCTGTAAGGTGGCCCAGCAATTCTACTCCCAGGTATATTCCCAACAGAAATGCCTACATATGGTCACCAGAAGACATGCACACAAGAGTACTCTTAGTGGAATCATCTGTAATCATCCCAAACTGGAAACAATCCAAACGCCCATCAACAGTACCATTACAGTGTATTTATACTGTGGAATACTATACAGCAATAAAAAAGAATGAACCACACAACACACAAGATGGAGAGGCTCATAAACTTAACACTAAGTAGGAGCCAAACACAAGAGTATATACTGTAGGATTCACTTCTGAAAGTTCGAAAACATGGAATCTACCTGAAGAAAATGAAATCATTAATTCCAAAAGATATATCTGCACCCCTCTGTTAACTGCAGCATCATTTACAATAGTCAAGATATGGAAGCAACCTCAGTATCCACTGATAGGTGAATGGATAAAGACATGTTACATGTCTACAATGGAATATTACTCAGCCATAAAACAGAAAGAAGTCTTGCCATCTGCAACAACATGGATGCACCTACAGGTATTATGTAAGTGAAATGTCAGTCACAGAAAGATGGAATACATATGGCTTCACTTATATGTGGAATCTGAAAAACAAAACAAAATAAATACCCTTATAGTGAGCATTTCATAATGTACATAATTGGTGAATCACTAAAGTTGTTCATCTGAAACTGATATAATACTGTATATAAACTATAAACTGATTTAAGTTCAAAATCAGAAAAAATTAACCTATGATTTTGGGGGCAGGGGCAATGACTGGGAGGGTGCATGGCAGGGGGACTTTGAGGGTGTTGGTAATGTTCTAGTTCCTGAATTCAGTGGGAGTTACACGTGGGGTGTTCCAACTATAAAATTGTATAGGCGTGCTTTATACACTTTTCTTCAATGAAATGTTCACTTTAAAACAATTCTAGGTGGTTGCCAGGGACAGAAGGTGAGCCAAATGGCTGAAGGGAATCAAAAGCTACAAACTTCCAGTTACAAAATAAATAGTCATGGGTATATTATAATAAGCAAGTTGACTATAGTCTATAATATTGTATTGCATATTTGAAAGTCACTAAGAGAACAGGTCTCAAAGTTATCACAAGGAAAAAAATTGTTAACTATGTATGGTGATGGATGTTAACTAAACTTACTGTGGTGATCATTTGGCAATATACATATGGAATCACTATGTTGTACTCCTGAAACTAATAAAATCTTACATATCAATTAATATTTCAATTTTTTAAAAATCTAGAAGTGACAGTAAATTTTCCAGTTTGGAATTGTTGGAATACCCCAAACCTCTGGTCTCTTTCTGCTATCTCATGCAAAGTGACACACCAGTGTGGTTAAGAGCCTGACCTCGAGGGAAGCAGTGTGCAGCAGCCACCTAGTTGTCACCTAACTAGGAAAGATTCTCAGCCTCTCTGAGGCTCAGACACCCCACCCCACTTTACCACCACCACCTCCACCCCGGTCTACAGCACTTGGAGGATAAATTAAGTATTCAATAAAGGTCAACCATTAACGAAGGTGCTTCTTCCTTCTTTATGCTCTCTGCTCTACCCTCTTCCAGAGCTCTGGGTCTCTGGGTCACTTCTGGGGAGACTGGGCCTACTGGGGAGTCCCTCTCCCATCACATCTCCCTTGGTCCGTACTGCTTTTCTATCAAAGCCTCTTCTCTACTCAACTGGACATCAGGGACTGGTGAATTCTGACATAAAACCCAAGCAGAGGGGCCCCTGGTAAATGAGGCCACACCCTTCCCCTGGAGCAGCGACCCTCTGCTTTCTTTGCTCCTGCTGTTAGAGTAAGAATGTGCTGGCAATCAGGGTGGCAGACTTAACTTTTGTCCACCTTGCAGGAAATAAATAATTAAGGCAACAAGAATTTCCTCAGGTTTCAACTCCACTTCCATACATTTTCTTCCTTAAGCTCTGGCTTCTGTTATCCTTATTAATATGCACACTGGGGTCCAGTAAGATGGTATCTGAGTTAGCATGTAATTATATAGGTGGATCTTTTGGCCTCTGAATTCATAATTCCAAGCAAGGAACCATGCACAGACAGGGAGGCAGCCTGAGGCAGCATATGAGAACCACTGTGGCCCAAGTTGGTGTCAGTGCCAAGCAAGGCACCTCTTAGATAGAAATAACAACAGTTTTTAAAATAGCTAACATTACTGCATAATAACATGGTGCCAGACACTGAACTAAGCACCCCACATACCTTCCCTCATTCAGGCCTCACCACAACACTCTTATCTGGATACTGGCATTAATGTGGATAACCGTATCAGCAGAGAAAAGAAATTTTTCTAAGACCAAGAGTCCATCACCATTTTGAGCCTTTCATGAAAAAAATCAACACTGCATAAGCACTTAAACCTTTAAAACTTACTTTTAGGGAAGTCTGATGAACTAGATGTAAATTTAAAGCAGGAATCCAGTTAACTGTGCGTGTGCATGTGTGAGAACAAGCCCCTGGCTGGCGGGGATAAATGTGTGGGTGCATGTATGCCAGCCTGTGGGGAGGAGTACGTATGTGTCTGTGTGTTTAAAGCATGCTTGTGTGTGAGAGCAGGGGAGTGTGTGTGTGTGTGTGTGTGTGTGTGTGTGTGTGTGTGTGTGAGAGAGAGAGCTAGGGAGAGAGTGTGTGTGTGTGTGTGTGTGTGTGTGTGTGTGTGAGCTGTGAGAGCTGGGGAGAGTGTGTGTGTGTGTGTGTGTGTGCGCGTGTGTGAGAGCGAGCTTGCCCACGGTAAGGGTGCAGGAGGTGCAGGAGCCTCCAACCAAGGCTCCTGGATGCCTGTTGGCCAGAGACCAGGTGTTACAGGGAGCCTGGGAAACCAGTCTTTCAAGAACCCCGCCCAGGTCATGGTAAATTGGCCCTGCAGCAGGGAAGCGCCTCTGACAGTACCCTCTGGGGAATGCTCCAGCAACACCAGGTTAACCACCAGCAAAACAGGCTAGTGGCTACACACCCCAGCCCTCTGGGCTCACCTTCTTCTCAGCCACACAGCACTGCCCAGCCCTCAATCAGTGGAAATCCTCTGAGACGTCCCTCCCAAAAATCCCAGGGACAAAAACGGCTTTCATTTCTTATCAAAGTCTGAACTGTTCCAAAAACTGGCACAAAATTGTACACAAGACAATAGTTTCAATGTGAAAATTCATATGGGCAGCTACTGGGAGAGAATATGGCTATTAAAATGAAAATGGCTTTGATCTTGCTATGTTATATTTTTTTAACCTAAAGAAAAGCTTTTTAAAGTAAATTTCTAAAAAAGGTATTACAATAAATCAAAATATTAAAAGTAGTTCCTTCTATGTCACGAGTTAATGGATTTTTTTTTATTAAGGTATCATTGATATACAATCTTACGAAGGTTTCACATGAGCAACATTGTGGTTACTACATTCACCCACATTATCAAGTCCCCTTCTGCACCCCACTGCAGTCACTATGCATCAGTGTAGTAAGATGTCCTGGATTGTTTTGTTTAGATTTTTGTGTTTTCTGAAATTCTGACAATAAGCTGTATCTCTTTTATAATAACCACTAGTAGAAAGAAAATCACATAATAAATGGAACAGGAATAGACTAAAAAGTTCAGTGTCCACTTGATGAAATGAGCCAGGAGTCTTCTATGCAGTCAGAGACTTTTACAATAGGTTGTGGGAAAGACAGGAGGGGTAACCTGAGGTACAGGGCATGTGAGCATGGTCACGGGGCAGCCGTGCAGGACAGCAGGAGAGGAGGGGCTGGGTCAAATGGCAGCAACAATGAGAGAAGGCTATTCCCCATCCTCTTAGCTGAGGGCTGTCTCAGCACCTCTGGAAAATTCCATAACCCTCATATCCTCCTGGCCAGTTCTGCTGAGAAGTTTCAAATATTCCTAAGACTAAGGGAAAGCTTAGAGACAGCCAGCTTTAGGATGAGAAGGGTGACTGTCCCTCCCATGGGCTGAATTGAAGAAACCAGATGGCTCTGCTAAAATCAGTCACCAAGACAGTGACAGAAGGGCCTGGCCCATCCTCCCCTTCTAGACACACTCTCCCTTGGCTGTGTGGCCTTGCAGGAGAGTATCTGATAAACACACTCGCTGCCCTGGCCCTAGTGGGGGACTGAGACCACAGGAAAACAGTACAGCAAGCCTCAAAGAGGCCCTTGCTGTTCCATTACCCCAGTTCATCTGTGTGCAGAACTAATGTGGGGGGCAGGGGGTGGAGAGACAGGGCACACCGTGGTCTGTACCCCAAAGCCCCTCTGCTGATAAGCTCATTTCTCATCCTATGGTTTTTTTCTCCCTGAACAAGAGGCACAGAGGTGGATGACACACCCCTTGAAGATCCAGCTCAAATGTTATCTCCTCTGGAGTGTCCTCCCAGTCTTTACCGACCAGACAAGCCTCAGCTTCCTGAAAGTCCCTGCCCCTTATCCATTTATCCTGCAGGACCCAGTTCTGTGGTTTTGGGTCTCTGTGCACCCATCTTATTTTCAAGGCTAATATCCACTCAATACCTCCCGTCCTGACCAGGGTAACTGGGAGCTGGGCTTTCTAATTAAAAATATAAGACTTTTGGAAAGTAAACACAATATGACCTCAGCATGATCTCAGAAGCTCCTATCAGGGCTTAGACATAGGCAGCACCTTCCAGAACACAAACAAGAGCTTTGGGAAGGCTGTGAACAGGAGATGGTGGGTCTGCTCTCAGTCTGCTCCTTGTGGAAGCTGGCACAAGCTGCACCACGCCAGCGGGGGGAGAGGTGCAGCTGGCGGAGTGCCGCCCTGAGGAGGAGGTGAGCAGGAGCTGGCCAGAGTTGGCCCCAGTTGCCCTGCTGGCACCTCCGCCCCAGCGTGTGGCTCCTGTCACCCTTGCAGACACACTGGCACCAGCGGCTTCTTGACTTCCAATCGCCAGCCCAGGTGAGACTCAGTTTCCAGGCAGAGCTGCTGAGGCCAGGTGCACAGCTGCCCTCTCCCAGCGCTTGTGTCTCATTCACAGGCTCCGCCCTGGCTGACCTTCCCAGGAGGCTCCCCAAACCATGCCCACTTGGCTTTGCTTCTCTCCAAGGAGCCACTTCAGCCAGGCGTCCTTCTACATGCTTCAGGTGCTTTGCCTGCTCTCGGCTGACTTCCAAACCTGTCAGCCTGGTTCTGGCCTCACTCCCAAGCCCCACATGGGCACTTTCACCTGTGCACATGCCTGGACAGCCTGCACCCTCATTCTGCTTGGTGTAGTCCAGGGCTGGCAGCGTGGGCATCACCTGAGAGCTTGTCAGAAATGCACTCTCAGACCCACTGGCCACACCACAGACCTGCTGAGTTCAAATCTGCATTCTAAAAAAAATGCCCAGGCAGTTGGGGCACCTATTCAAGTGTGAGAAGCTCTGGTGCACACAATGCTGGGCACAGAGGAATCCAATAAAGGGTCACATCATTATTATTTACCACCACTCCCTTTTCTCCAGCCTCACCAAACTCTGCCTCCTCCTCTCCCCACTTCCATTAAAAGACATAATCAACCTGGATCCCATGCTAGAACCTCAGATGTCCACGACTACTTCCTGGCCCAACTCTAACATCTCCATAATGATCACTGAGTCCTCTTACTCTGCCTAGGAAGCATCTTCCTCGGCCACATGCACCGACCTGAGCTATGCACAGCTAGGCTTTGTTTCCGTCTGTCTGCCTGGTAGACTGAGCTCTGAATCGAGCTGTTTTATTCCTCTCTGGCTCTCAATAGCTAGCACACTGTCTGACACACAGGCTTCCAAAATTTAAGTGCCTGCTTAACAGATTAGTGAATAAGCAAACAAAGGGAAGTAAGATACTTAAGGTCTATGAGACTGTAGGAACCAGAAGTGAATGCAAAAATTATGCAGTGTTTTTTCTTGAATTTATAAAGTTGTTTCAGGAATAAAATTAACTAGGTGGGAAAAATGCGCTGTGGCATAGATGGAAATATGGGGGAGTTTTTCATGACAGTATTTCTAGCTTCTCTTCTCTCCCCTAACTCTGTATGAGGAGCAGAACAGGTCCAAGGACACCTCACGGGTCATGACCAAGCTGAGTACAGTTTAACCCAGCTCTTGAAAGGGTGCTGGATGGTCGTAAAGTGGGTGGGGAAAGATAAGATGACTAAAGATGAGCTAACTACCTGGGAGAGGCAGGAATGTCACAGAGGGAGGTGGGTTCAGTGCAGGACTTCAGCTTCTGACCTCCCTTGGAGAACTCATTCACTACTTCACTTCCAGAGTCTCAGCATATGTGAAAAAGAAAAAATGCAACTGGGCAGCAACAGCCCAGGGAGCCTCTGTTCTAAGATTTCAAGCTGTAGACAAACTCAACCACAACACCCACTGCAAACAGTTCTAGGTGAGGTGTGAGTCAAAGGGCCAAGGTTCAGACTGCATGAGCCTCAGTGGCCTTACTGTGGCCTTACGGTCTTTCAAACCTGTTAGCCTGGTCCTGACATCCACCCAGCATCATGTCTTGCACAGAGTATGGGGTTCAGTAATTAGTACCTTGAGCTGGGAGGCAGAAGCAGCTGGGAAGCTGTTAACCCTCTGCTTTGCTCTCTAGTGGAAGCTCAGCCCCCCACGCCTGTCTCCAATGTGCAAAAGCGTATTTGCAACTCAAGCTAATGAGTGAAGCTATGTAAACCCCTATGGCCAAAGACCGCTTATTCAGAGAAACTGAAGCACAGGCAAGGGGAACCATGCACCACACTCAAAACCTGCAACTCCACTTCTCAGTCCCTGACCCAAACCATTAATACATTTGCCACTGCAGGAGCTCCTCCTGGCTTTTTTGGTCAAGCCCCTGGATAACAGCATTACGCCATTTTTCTCTATCCCTTACTAGCTTCTCAAGATGCTAACACTAATCTGGAATGGGGATAACTGTCTCTCAAATCTGACAACCACTTATCCATTCAATAACTCTTTATTGAGGTCTTACTATGTGCCAAGAACCCCTGTGAGCAAACATCAATGAACATAATAAAGTGCCCTGCCCTTTGGAACTTAAATTTCAGTGTAAGCATAGGAACTTCATAAATTGCATAGCTGTTAGACAAGTGGTATGTGCTATGAGAAAAAGGAAATTGAACACAGGGTAGAGGAGATCAGGAAGGTCAGGGTGGGATGAGGGGGCGACAGGGACGCCACACTAAGGTTAAACTGAAGCAGACATGAGGGAGGAATGAGCCATGTCCTATCTGGGAAAGAACATTCCAGGCTGAGGCAATAGCCAGAGCAAAGGCCCCAGCAGGAGAGCATCCTGGTGAGTTTAAGGAACTGCATGAAGGCCAGTAGGTCATTCATTCACTTACCAAGCACTTACTTAAGATCCAGCTCCTTGCCAGATACCAGTGGTGACTATGCTAGTAAGGCATGATGTCTATTCTCAAGTATCTTGCAATGCCAAGGGCAAGGAGATAAAATGACCTCAGAAGAGGATTATACCCAGAGCAGGGAGATTCTGGTAGAGGTCAGGGCCCTCACCGACTTGGAGGCACTGACTAGCCCACTGAAGTGCAGTAAGGACCCTTAGGGACATGCTGCCTACATGTGGAGGCACTCCAGCTTGGATTTTCACGCTGCTGACAATGCTGGCTGTGCCAACCTTGATTCCTGGATTTTCTTTGCTAAGAAAGCTTTCCAAACATAGATTTGTCAAGAAAATCTTTTAAATTGCAGATGTACACTCCATGCTTGCAGTGTCCGAGACAGCCTTAAACTAAAAAGGTAAATGCCCAGTGGAAAGATCTGGGAAAGGCAACAGTGGAGCCCAGGGTGGCACTGAGTTGAGTTTGGGAACTGGGAAGCAAGGACGTAAACTCCAGGGAGTGTTCATTAGGGGTGGCCATCATATCCCCATCTCCCAGCTTTTCATGGGCAGGGGATGCAAATTACCAGCACCACCTCCTCCGGAGCTGGGGCTCAGGCCACCAGCCTCTACTAAGGAGAGCCCAGTGAACTAAAACGTGCATCCAGAGAGTTCCACTTAGGCCTGAGAGATGCTAGCTGTTTTACCAGCTTCATGAAGCAGTACTTTTTTTTACAAGATGAATCCAAAGATGGCCTTGACAAGACCCAGGAAGCTCCCATCCTAGGAAGGGTTCAGTACTGCTGATCAGGGGCTGGAAGCTTGGCCAAGCCAATCCATACCAGATGGATCTAGATCTGGGCTGAATGATGCCGCCATGCTTGTTGGGCATGTCACCAGCAACAGTCCCAAAGATCACAGGCGTGGTGAGGAAGAAGCCACCATGGTGGGCCCTAAACCAGGTTCCTGACCAAGCAACATGGGAGAAGTCCTCAGGGCCAAGAAGCTGTAGCATCAGGATGGGGCACAAATCCTCACTGCTCTTCCATCCCAGGCTCAGATACCTGGGGGAAACCTGGGCCTGCACCCCCAGAGCTCCGGCCAGGTTGTGGTAGCTACCAGGTATCTACATTCCCCCAGTCCCTCTGTAGTGAGGCTGCCTTACCTGGCTGTCTCCTGCTTGGAACTGTATTACTCAAGTCTTCTTCAGCCTGGTTGTAAAGATTCAGTCTGTCAAGCTGAGAAAGGGAGGGTACCAATCTCCCACCCTGGTCCTGACCCACACCCACCCTGGTCCTGACCCACACCTGGCAAGGTCAGCTCCTTCCTATCTGACTCCATCACCCTCTGATCCAGCCAATAGTCTCTTCTCCATGCTCTTTCCAGAAAAGATGGGGGCTTGCTCACAGGTAGGGTGCAGAAGTTGCTCCTAGCCTGGGTGCTCCTAGCTCAGCCAGCCAGGCAATAGCCAGCAGGAGCTCTGCTTTAGAGAAATGAAGCAAATCCCAGGTTTAGGAGGAGCTCTCTCCCCGCCCCCATTCCTTCATAAAGCACTTTCCTTTCTGCCTCCTCACTCCCTTTGGCCTAGGAGGGGTTTACTCCATAATTGGTTTGTTTACTGCCATCAGAGTGGCAGAGGTGGGAGGAAAGTTTTGTTGGAAGGCAAGGGGTGTGTGCCCTGAGCTCTGAGGCTGGTGAGTAAACCCTCCAAGAGCCTGCCTCAGTAACCACCTGAGCACTGGCCACAAACCCACGTGAGAACAAAACAGGGCAATGCAAGGCCAGCTGAAGATTCCCAGCAGACCACAGGAGGGAAGCTTATGTCTGGCGCCTGGGAAAGACCGAACAATAACCCCAACTTAATCTGCTCATTTCTGCCTAAGGGTCAAAAGCATTCCTCAGCACTGTTCTGACTGGGGAGCCAACCAGAGAACCTCCCAATCTGGGGTCTGGCGAGGAGCGCCAGGAACATCATTCCCCTCATCAAAACCCTCGGCAGCTCTAAGCTCCAAGCACATTTACCATCCTGACCCTCAGGCTCTTGAGGAGGCTCCAGATGATTCAGCCACTCCCCGGCTGACCACAGGTCAGCACCGCCTATACCCAGCTGGACAGGACCACCTGCCAGGCCATAAGTACATCCTTTGCTCCCTCGGTCCAGTTCTCTGCAGTTCTCTGCCTAAGGGGCTCCCTCTGCCTTATGTTTAAAGGCTCTCCTCTACTGCTCCCCACCGCCCCGTGACAGTTTTCCCAGTTCCACAGCCCCTTCTCCCTCCACCCCAATTAGGTGTGCCACCCATCTCTAACCTCCAGGCCCTGATGCAATCCTCTTTTAAGGAATCTACCATACCTGGTCCTGCTTCATTACTCCCTAAGGCCTTGCTCTATCCCTCCAAGAGGCAAACATGTCTTACTCTGCTTTGATTCAATGGAAGCACAAAGCACAGAACCCAGCAGACAGCAGACGCTTAACTTTTTGCTGCCCCGAGGAACATTCACCCTCACAGGCACAGGAAGTGATGGGCAAAGGCGCAGAGCCACTCCAACGGACCACTAAGATCAGCGGACACAAAACAGGCAAAGGTAGGAGAGGTACCACAGAGGTTAACTGAGGAGCTGCGCCAAGCTTACCCTTCTTGAACTCCTCCAGCATGGCATCCAACTTGGTGTCATGGAAGACAAAGTGCACTGGGTGGTTGTAGAAGCGGGTGATGGTCTTGAGGGGGGTGCAGTCATCGGGGTCCACGAAGGTCAAATCTTTAACATAGAGAATATCTACAATATTGGAGTGCTCATCTTCAAACACTGGGATGCGGGTATATCCGCTTTCCATAATCTCAGACATTGTGTTGAAGTCCAGGATGGCATCGCTGCGGATCATGAAGCAGTCTTGGAGCTGGGTCATGATATCCTCCACGGTTTTGGTCCGTAGTTCCAGGGCACCCTGGATCATATTTAGCTCCTCTTTCACGAGATCATTATAGGGCTCGGTCACCTTCAACATCTCCATCAGTTTCTCCCGATTGTAAACAGTGTGAATCTCCTGGCCCAGAAAAAAGTCCAGGAGTTTGCTAATGGGGAAACTGAGGGGAAAGGTGAGTAGCATAAAAAATTTGGTGAGAACGATAGTGTTGGCACCCACAGCCAGCCCATGTCGGGAACACAGGGCCTGCGGTACTATCTCCCCAAAGATGACAATGCCAATGGTGGAGGAGACCACGGCCACAATACCGGACCCAATGAGGTTGTCTAGAAGGATGGTGAGGGAGGTGTTAACCAACACGTTTCCCAGAAGCAGCGAGCAGAGCAAATAGTTGCCCTTGACCCGGATGGGCTCGATCTTGCGGGCATAGCGCCTCTCTTTCTGGGTGCCACAGTTCTGCACGATGCGCAGCTCCATGGGGTCTAGGGCCATAAGCCCCAGGTTGAGGCCAGAAAATATGCCCGACAACACCAGCAGCACCAAGATGAGAAGGATGTGCAGCCAGAGGGGCAGGACCCTCACAGTCTCCTCTTTCATGAGGAGCAGCGAGTCCTTGTCCCTCCACCTCTGCCAGGGCCTGTCCACTCCGGCCCGGGTGCACAGTGCATACAGCTTCACGTTCTCGCTCCTCCGGAGGAACTTGGTGAGTACCACCAGCATCCCAGACGTGTTCCCGCGGCTCACGTTGACCAGCTGCTGGACCACCAGGTCCTTGGTGAGCTCGGGGCAGCTGGTGGAGTTGTGGATGGCCTCGGAGTTGTCCAACTCGGTGAAGGAGATCAGGTTGCTGGAGATAGAGCCCAGCCTCTGGCCATACAGCCTCAGGTTCACCGTGCTGCCCTCGGACACGAAGATGATGCCATCCGAGCCCATCCCGCACGATTTGTTGCAGCTCGCCAGCCTCATGCCCAGGATCGTGCCCCGCTGGGGGTCGCCCTGGCCGCGGGCCCCCCGCGCCCAGAGCAGCACTGGCAGCACCAGCGCCGCCAGGAGGAGGCGCCCTCGGGCCGGCCCGCCACCCGGGCGCCCGTCCCCGCCCGCCGGCGCCATGTTGCTCAGGCACGGCCGCCGCCGCTCCCCGCGCCAGCCCGCTACCACCAACACTCTTGCCACTCCGCCGCCGCCAAGCCAACTGCCCAAGCCGCTGGCTTTACGTCAGGTCAGCTCCCCGCCCCGCCCCGTCCCGCCGACACACGCCTTCATTAGCATGGGATGCCCCGCCCCGGGCGCGCGGCTCCAGCGCCCGCCCTTAAGGAAGTACGGCGCTTAAGGTGGCTCGGCGCCCGAGCGCGGGAGCTGCGGGCAAGCTCCCGCCCCGCCCTCCTCCTGGCCCGCCCCTGTCCCCCGGCTTTTACGCCGGTAGGGCGTCTGCGTCGTCTGACCGGACCATTTCTCTTCCGCAGCCCAGCCGGGCCACGTGTGCTGGCCTCATTCCTAGCCCTGCAGTCTGCGCCTTCGGGGCGGGGAGCGGGGCTGGGGAACTGACCTTTCTCTACAGTTACCTCGGAAGCAGCACCATGTTATACTCGGGCGAGAAAAATGCTTTATCTGATATAAGAGAAGAAATAGGGAATATAAGGGCTTAGGCCTGAGGAAGGCCTTCAAGTCCACGGGCTTTGCAGCCTGCACGTGGGGACTTTTCTGGCCTCCACACTAATGGGGTTTTTGCTGATCTTGTCCCATGGCCAAGTAGGTCCTCCTCCTCCAGCCCCATCTCTAGCGGCTCCCTGGTGTGGAGGGGACTCGGGAACCGAGGATACAAAATGTACCTACTAATCGAAGGGCCAGGGTCAGGCCGAAGCTTATCTCGTGTCATTTACATTAAGGACGAAAATATTGAGCACCTGCTGTGTGTCAGGCAATTGTTCCAGGCCCTGACAATATAGCAAAAATCCCTGCCCACTGGAGTTTACACTCTAGAGCAGAACACAGGCAATAAAGTAAACACATTCATAAAATTTATATAATCCTCTGAACAACCCCAGAAAGTTTTGTTATTTTCCTATTAGAGATGAAGCAATTGAGTCTAGTCACAAATCAGAGTCTTCCCAGACTGTCATCTGAAGAGCAAGCTTGTGTGCCTTTGCTAAGGCCTGTTGGGTGTCTCTCCTCAGTCCTGCTTTCTACATCCCTTAAAATGAGGGTTCGAACGGTAGTACAGCACCATTTCACTGAGATTAACTATGCATTGAACATGTTCTTTGGCTGCCAGTGTTCTTTGCCTACGTAGCTATTATTGCCTTTCTGGACCAAACCCTTAACCCCAAATTGTGGTGGTGACTGACCAGCTGGGGCAGCCGCATGTGGAAGTGAGCTGAGAGGCGCCATGCCAGACCTGGCCCAGAAATGACTGCTTCTGGCACAGCCCTGCTTCCATGTCAGTCGGCAACTATGAATTGAGTGCCAAGGACTCAGGGCATGTGGGGAAAACTGTAGCTGCTGGCCCTATTGGGGGAGGGAGACAGACAAACATTTTTATAGAAATTGCAGAGGTGCACCTAAGGGAGGATCAGGTATCAGGTTGACCACTGAGTCTTGGGACAAGTTTTTTCCCAGCCCTGGAGACACAGAATCCATTTCACTCTCTTCCTGCACAAATACTTGTGTTTATTTTTATTGGTATACTTTTGCCAATAAAAGCAACAATCAACACAGGACAGAGTCTAAACAGAGAGGAACAATCATAGTGTTATGGGAGGAGGCATGGTGGCAGAGAGCTGATTAATTAAGCACTGTGAGAGGGGAAGAGAGCTCTGCTTAATCGCCAACCTGAAGCCGTCCCTTGCAGGCAGGTGCCACATTTCATAATTCAGGCAATAGGAGCTTTGGGATGATCACTGGCCCAGACAGAACAAAAGCAGAAAGTAGAAACTTTGGCTGTTCCTTCCCATCTCCAGTGGCCTGGATGGACCACCTGCATTACCTTAGAGCAAGCCCAGCTCTCAGAGAAGCTCTGGTCTTTCCAGCTAGTGTTAGGACTAATGCCCACCCCCGTGGTACTTAAAGATTTTCCCGTTCTATCATCCACCATCAGCTGTTTTTATTTCGCCCTTTATAGACTGTTGGCACTCCAAAGCTCTCAGCATATGCAACGACTCCAATGACAAGCCAACAAAGGAAAGGAAAAAAAAATCCACTCTTGAGATACTTCATTACAAGTGGGAAGGGTGGTGAGCTTCTGGCAGGAAAAAAATCAGTCTCTGCTGAAGTTCATTTCATCACACACGTCCATGATTACATTCACCTCTGTGATTAAGTGAATAGAGCAGATTCAACAAAGAAATGAAATTCCTCTTTGACCTCCCAGCACCTGCGATCTACAGGAAGAGGCAAGGCTCCCTAGATATAAGTTAAATGCAGCATAACTGGGAAGCGTGGAGGAGATACTGAGGCCCAGACTGGAGTCCAGGTGGGCTTTCACCCTTGGTTAGTAAAAACCTTCTCCCGCAGAGCAGTGACATACAGATGGTGTGCTACTTATGTGAAGGGTCAGGATGCCTGGATAAATGTGTGGTTCCTCGGGGTGGAAGCCCTTACTCTCACCTGAATAGCCTCCATTTGCAAGTCAGGAGTTTGGGGAATGATATCTGATACCTGATGTCTGAGCACCTCAAAGCACTCCATTCCAGACATTTTGACCTGACAGGTTCCTTCCATGCCCTGTGACAGCAGGGCTACACTTCCCACAGTTGAGCCCTCTCCTTTCGAATCCCGTGCAGGAGATACTCTTATAGATTAATTGCTCCTTTGGTAATTGGCATAGTGTGAAGAGGTCCTGAATTAGTAACTGGAATCTCCTGCTCTATTCCCTGGCCTGCAGTCCTCCCAGGCTGGATTCTTAGCCTTCTTCAACCTCTGGGTCTGCAAGATGTGGGTCTGCTTGCAGAGGAGTTGCCAGTCTGCTGGTGCAGCCCAGAGCCTGCCATGGCCCTTCACTGGGCAGATGCCTTGGGCCTTGGGGTATGAGAGCCTGCTTGGAAGGCAATGGGACACGTTTCAGGGTGAGGCATGGGCCATTATGGATACATGGGGTGGCCTGTTCACCAGCTGGCTGTAAGTCTCCAGTGACCCTGAGCATTTGCAGGACATATCCATGCTGTTAAATTGTCTCAGGAGAGATGGGGCAATCATCGGTCCACAGAGGGTCAGAGTAAGCCTGGGCTCAGCTGGGATGGACGTCTTGGCTCAAATCCAACTCAGGTCACAACAAGTGGGGACATGAGGATCTGGTGTCATGGTTTCTACCTGAGGGAGACTTATAGTAAGCCAGAGAAGGGGACGAAAACAGCAATTCAGTGGATCCAGGCCAACAGAAGGATGTGCCTCTGAATCGAATGCTGAAGCTGCATAGGAGCAGAAGCGTCTGGATGAACTGGGTAGGCTTCAAGGTTCCCATGCCGTAGGACATACTGTTCTCCTTTGGGACAGAACCACAGGAGGCAGGATGCTGCACCAAGGGGCTTCAGGTACAGCTCTGGAGGCACATTGGGGGCTGGTTTGGCCACAGCTTGTCTGTGTGACCTGGGACTCTGGGACATTCCTAAATGCTAAATGAGGGACATTCCTAAATGCTAAATGAGATGATGCCTGGCTTGGGTAAGAGCTCAGTAAACATGATTGGTAACCATGATGATGGTGAAAATGATGTGGCCACAATTTTTAGAGGACCCTCTCTAATTTCCTCAGTTCCATTGTGTCGCTCCATCCAACTCCAGCCAGTTTTCTTGTTCTTTCCTTTCCTCCAGAGGGAGAAAATCAGCAGAGGATGCGGAGGGAAGAATGGAATCTGAGGGGAGACCACTGAGGACTAAACAAGATCACATCTGGCCCCCTTGGACCTCTGTAATGAGAGAAGAGAGGAGGCTGGGGCAAAAGTGTACAGGTGAGGCAGGAGGGAACTTCACAGCCCAGAGAGTCCCAGGCTGCACAGGCTGGGAGAGAGGGAGGTTCCTCCCTCGGGCTGGAGAGACTGGTGACCCCCAGCCCCTGCTCACACCAGAGCCCCTGTGCTGAGCCCCAGACAGCCCCGGAGTTGAGGGGCCCAGTGGACTCAGGACTCCTGCTTTCTCCTCTGCTTCTCTGCTTCCCTCCTCCTCAGCGCACTGGAGCAGCCCCATCCCCAGGACTGGCTACCCCAGCAGGTTTTTCTTCTGCCTCACCAAACACAGGCTCTTTTTAATTTTGACAGTTAATCACAGAGAAAAACAAGGAAGAGCAAGATAATAAAGACTGAGTATTTATTAAAGCTTAAGAACAAAGTTCTTGGAGTCATTGTCCCTAGTTTCTGACCTTTTTTCTCAGGTGACTGGAAAAAGGGCCTAGCAGAAATGCCCTGGGCTCCAGTTGGTTTCTTTTCTTTCCCCCAGCTAGGACTTTCACTTTACATTTCGTTCCTTTATTCATTTGAGTATTTTTATATTTTTATGGGGCTTTTAAAGTTGCCAGTTACACGTGTTCATTGCAACGAATTCAAATAACGCAGTATATAAAGTACAAAATGGAAGTTTCCCTACCTCCCCATTCGGCCCAGGGATTGTTTTTCTGTAAAGTATTACACCTCCCTCTGCCCTCTTCGTTTTCCTCTCTTCCCTGCTCTGAGGGCCTGGATGCTATTTCCTCCTGGGCTTGGAGTCCCTCAAGGGCAAAAACTGTGTCTTAGTGTCTCTGTATCCAGAGTGCTAGGCCTTTCATATGCATTTGTAGAATGAACTAGATTTCCATTATAAAGGGATAGGAATAATACCGGTAAGAGCCAGGGATAGGAAATGAAGAGGAAGTATTTAGTCAGTAGCTTAATATACACAATTACAACTGAGAAAACTATTTTATGACACTTTACCCCCTGATATATCTTCTCTTTTTTTTTCTTTTTTAAATCTGATGCTGACTCAACTAAATCGATTTTTTCACTAATCCTCAAATTGAAAAATACTGGTCTCAAACACTGCCCATGGGTGTCCGCTGGCATTCCCTTTGGCGGAAGCCTGTGGGGACTAGTAGTAGTTAGAATGCTCTCTGTGTAAGTGACACCCACGCTCGCAAGGTCTGGTATGATCCACTTGTGGCAATAAATCACTCCAGGAAGATCAGTGAGGCAAGTTCCCAATTTCCAAATCTTATCTCCCAGCCCTACCCAGAAAGGGAGACAGCCTCTTTGAGAGCTTCATTCCCAAATGTCCAGATTTCTGTAGGTTTGCCCCAAACAACTGCCAAGGCACCAAAGAGCTGTAAAGGCTTCAGCAACCAGCTCATCTTGCTGGACCTCAGGCCCTTTAATTTTAACAGGAGGAGACTGCATCAGAAAATCAGGTTCTAGCCTCATGTAAGTTCCTTAATGTATAACTTTCTGGGCAACCAAGGGAGGAGGGTAAAATCAAGATCAGCAAGATCAAATGTAATGGGCATCTTTTTTTCTGACCTGTCCCCTTCTCCTGGGAATGGTGGCTTAATATACACAACTATAACTGAGAAAACTATTTTGTGAGACTGTATTTACCGCCTGATATACTTCTGCCTTTTTTTTTTTTTTAATCTGATCTTGACTCAACTAAACTGATTTTTTCACTGTCTCAAATCCCCTGGGGACCTGTCCCACCTCCATTTCCATGGGTCCTAGTGGGGATGGGCAACTGGTCAGGCCTGGATACAATACCTTGGGCCACAACAATTGACCTAGGCTGGGCAGGACACCAAGATGGGCCAATCAGGAGTCTGACCCAGGCTTTTATAAGGGGGGAGGATCCCTAAAAGGAGACTATAGAAGCCTCAAGCTGTCTACTGCTATGTCCTTTCTCCCTGCTGACCACAGTACTTCTGTTTAGCCTTACCATAGCCCAGAGGTTGTTACTATTATTAGTTTCCTTTACAGATGAGCAAAGGGAAACTTGGAAAGCTTAAGAAACCTGCTTGGGATCACCCAAAAACAGATTTTGATGCTGTTCAGACCTGTTTTGCTACCAAACCTTCTTAACCCCCACATAGTGCTGCCCCTCTGAGGGATAGAGTTACAGGAACAGAATTGTAATCGGTTGAGGAATCTCGACTCAGTGGGGCCACAACATGACATGGTTGTATTTGCTTTCTTATCAAGGTTTTTAACCAGTTTCTGTCAAATTTCCTTTTTCCTTTCCTTCTCAAAGTCTTGGGTAGACCCCACAGCTCCAATGTGACTTTCGGTATTAAAAGTCCAATCAGATCCATTAAAGACTAACTTCTCATTTCTGATTTATATTAACTGCACTCCTCCCGATCATTCAGGCTTGGGGTTCAGTTAGGAGAGAGGTTTTGTGTGTGTGTGTGTGTGTGTGTGTGTGTGTGTGTGTGTGTGTGTGTGTGTCTGTCTGGCACAGAATGTGGGGCTCATGTGTTGGTTCTGGGATACTTCTGTCTTCCTTTTCAGGGTCTAACTTTTCCACTGTTGGGGTTTGCCAAGAGTAAGAGGAGGAAATGGGTAATTTCTCTTCATCTCCCACAGTGTGAACCCCTGTCTTTGTGGCTGCTGCTGCTTGAGTGAATGTGGCTTGTGTCCAGTTACTGGTTCCTTGCAATGGGAGGTTCAGCTCAGCCTCTGCTGGGACTCCCTACCCCCAGCTGTTGGGACACCTTTTACCTGTCAGGCAGCTTCTCCTGGGTGAGTCCACCCAATGGTTGCAATATAGACCACCCACTGCTGACCCTCGCTAGGCCCCAGGGTTCTCTCCAGTTCTCTCTTCCCTTTGCTCTCTGAGTCCTGGGCAGAACAGCAAGCCTGCTGCTCAGTCTGATCCTGGTATAAGATGCCAGTCTCCCTTCTTACAGGAGCCCCAAATTTTTTTAGAGGATCTCCTTCACTTGATTTTGAGAGATATGTTAGTTACCTATTACTGCATAGGAATTAAGAAGCAGTTTAGCTGGGTGGTTCTGGGCCAGAGATTCTCATGAATTGAAGTCAAGAAGTTGGCTGGAGCTTCAGGAATCTGAAGGCTTGCCTTGGGCTGGGAGATCCACTTCCAGGCTCACTCACATGGCAGTTGGGAGGAGACCTTAGTTCTTTGTCATGTAGGCCTGTCGCATGGGTCACTGGCAAAGTCAGCTATGCCCAGAATAAGTGATCCAAGAGAAAGACCAAGATGGAAACAACAATGTCGTTTATGACCTAGCCTTAGATATGACATATGACCACATCTTTCATATTCTATTGATCATATGGATCAAAACTGATACACCGTTGGGAGGACACTATGCATGAGCATAATAGCAGGTGGCAGGGATCGCTAGGGGCCATTTGGAGGCTAGCTGTCATGATAGGAGGTGAAGGAAAATCTTCTCTACTGAACACTGACAAACTGACAAGCTTCTCACCCTCACCCCCTGATGCCCGGGTTCTTGTTCACAAAGCCGAAGAATGAGCTTCACAAACCCTCAAGGTAGGAGAGCAAGGTACAGGCCTTTATTTAGAGATAAGGTGACAGGACAGAGCTCCCAGCTCACGCCAGGAAGGGACAAGAGAGTCTGGGGTGGTGCATTGTCTAGGGGGTTTTATAGGCAGTTGAGGATTTTTGAGAACATGAAAAAAACTTAGGGGTGTGGACTTATTAAGTGGTCCCTGAATATTTGGAATTAACACCAGTAACTTCCTGCTCTGATGATTTCTTCCTGAGATACCAGAATCTTGGTCTTGGGGGCAAATGAAACAAGGCTACCTGCTCAGCCCCCAAGGTGGGCTGAGGTATTGTTTTCTAAAGAGTAAGTTAAGAATTTCTAACGTCTTAACTTCTTGGGTATTAAAATGCAGTCTTATCTTTAAGGCGGAATCCTTCTTGCCTTTTACTGTGTTGTTTATGCCTGGGCTTACTTGCTAAATTAGTTGCCCAGTTTGCAAAATCACCTCACCAGATCCGAATGAGGAAAGACAGCAGATAGGTCTGGGCCTTTTAGCATGCTAAGGTGAATCTTACACATGATTATAAATGATTAGCATAATAAAAACGTGCTACTCTTCTTTATCTGGGGTATATTAACTGATCTCACTGAAGAATGACTCTAGAGCTGAATGTTTAACACAAGAGTTTTAGTAGGGGGTTTCCTTGCATGTAGTTACATTGCTCTGACTGCAACTATCCTGCCTTGCTTTTTCCGGAGGCCCTCACCCTACTCTGACTACACCCATGGTCCCTGTTTCACCCCAACAGCTTTTCTTAAAGATTGGGAATTTGGTCTACTGGGGTGATGGTACTCCTGTCTGCTTAGGTGTCCAATAGACACATAAATCTAGTATCATCAAATTATAATGTTAATCTTTCCTCCAAAGGAAGGAATTATTATTTCCCATCACTTCCCTTTTTTCTGTCCCAGCTGCTCTGGCCAAAAATCTTGGAGTCATCCTTTATTGCTCTTCTACCTCAGCTGATATCCATCAGCAAATCTTGTTGGCTATATCTTGAAAATACATCTAAAATCTGGCTACCTCTCCCCACTTCTGCTGCATTTCAAGTCGCCGTTTTCATTCACTGAGAAACGTTGAAACCAAGGGACATTATGAAAGTCATCATGATAGAAAATGGAAATCTTTATTATAAAATAGTCATGCATGAGTCTAGTCATTTAAAAAAATGCCAAGTGGAATTTGATTTAAAGAAATACAACCACATTTTTGCAATTGGCCTCCTTAATCATTAATCTCAGTTTTTATCCATCAGTGTTTAGTCTTACCTTGACGTGATTCCCTTATACCCCCACAGGTCCAACAGTCCTCAATCTGACTTTTAGAAGTAGCCATCACAAGGCTGGCTCAGGACTTTGGGCCAGGTCAACTCTCAAAGCCCAGGATGGCTTCCCTAGGCCCTGAGGCTTCTGATCGTCCTGAGGAGACTGCCCTTCCATGCAGTGATGGGCTCTACCTGCTGCACAGAATGGGAATTTCCAACCTCATCCACTTGCCCTCTGGGCTTCTGTCATAGCTATAGCTCAGCTGTACCCATGAACTTTCCCACTCATCCACCCCTGGAGAGCTCATGGCTTCTCTATCTCTTCATCTTACATGGGCAGAAGGGTGAATAAGGAAAATCATGCCCACCAGAGCCCTTTTTTGACCTTTGAAGCTGCAGCGTATCATATTTCTAATTATAAACCCCAATGATAGGATTTACCTGTTACATACTTCTCTGACCCCAGACCCCTGAGCAAGATCCTCAAATCAGCCAATGGTTTCTACTTCATTTATAAACCAACTTCTGACACATACTTTTCTTCTAAAAGGACCAAACCCACTTTCCCAGAACCCATTTCAGAACACAAGCTTTATTAGGCAAGCCATAATAAAGAATCAATAGTAATTTGTATACTAATAGGATCCTTTAGGGTCTACAGCATGCATGTGTATCTTTATGCATTTTTTCACTTAATGTTGTCCACAATCCAGTGTGGTAGATTTTATCATACCCCATTTACAGATAGAGAATTTGAGGCTCAGAGAGGTATGTAATTTGTCCCAGGTCATGTAGTAGAGCTGGGTCTCAAAAGGGCAGATGTTTTCATTCCAACTCAAATATGCCAGAGTTCTCCTCCTTTCCCCCAACCCATTCTGCAATTCTTGGTAAATCCTGTTCCAACTCTGTGACAAGCAGGCATCTGGATGCCTAGAAGCGGTCCCTAATTCGTGGGAGTACTGCTGCTTCAATGAGCCACCACAGATCTGGGATATGGTCCTCAGGATATTGATTTTTATCAACTGACTGGTGGGTAAACACACTGGAGAAGAAAAGTCACACTGACTAAACAAGTAACAAAGTAATAAACCCAAATTCGAGTTTCTTAATTAATATGCTAATATACTAATATTAGTAATATAATAACATACTAGTTCTGATTTCTTAATACACTGAGAAATGAAACTGCTAAGAGGATTAGAATGTTAAATGAGAAGTCTTTATGAATATGTTAGTGGAGTAGGCTTGATTTGCATAACTACCAACACAGAATACTTAGAAATACTCTCTCCCTGGCAGAACTGATACATTCTGATAAACTGTGTCCCCTGGGATGTTCTTTTTCTAGATTGCAGCTTCTCTTTTTAGTTACAACATTGTATTGGATAGGTCACAATGAACTTTACAGATTATAGTTAATTGCAGTTTTCATTCCCCGGGGGATATTTAGAACATACTATAAATGCATGCTCAGCACATTTCCTAATCATCTCCAAGGAGATTTTTAAAAGCTTTTTATTATGGCAACTCTCAATCATACAGAAAGCTAGAGAGAATCCCCATGTACCCATAACCCAGCTCCAACATTTATGAGCCTCCTGCTGCCCTTTTTTTTGCATCTATCCTACCCTCCCCCAACACAATTTTCCCCAGAGTATTTTAAAGCAAATCTCTAAATCTTACCCATAAATTCAAGTGCTGCTCCCTGTTTGAAATTTACTCTCTCGACTGAGTACAACGTCCTTATCTTAAATGGGAGTATTGCCTGCCTTGTCCATCACACCAAGCCATTAGGAAGTTGAAAAGAGATATGGCATGTGAAAGGGATGTGGTTCTGAAAGTTGATTCCATGACAGATTCTCTGGGAGAAGATTTTCAAAACCAAATCCCTGGGACCTACCCCAGACCTATGAATCAGGTGTCTGGGAGTGGGACCCAGGCATCTGTGTATTGCCAGAAGTGCTCTAGGCTATTGAACTGTAGCTTGTTGTGAGGCCAGGATTCATTAAGCCACCATTGGAAAGTAGCTGGTTAGTTGGTGGTAGAGCTACTGTCCCCTTCTATGCTCCAGGATCTGCTCAGAGCACTGGAGGTGCTGCCGGGTAGGGCTAGGCCAGTTGTGAATTTAGGGCTGAAGATAGTCTCAATTTCAAGGCTCAACCTGGATCCCTGAAGAGGGAGAAATGGTCTGTCTGGTTTTGATGTTAGGCCTGCTTTGAGTCCTAGGTTTGAGTGGGGGTGGATTTAAACAGAATAGCAAGGTTTAGAAGTGAAGGACAGGAGGGAGAGGAGAGGATGGGGCCAAGAGTCTACCTCAGAGCCTCCATCATGGGGCAGGGGACACATAAGGCCTTAAGGTGCTCCTAAGTGGAGGTACCTAAACATTTGGCTTAGAAGACAAGAAATTGGAGGAATCATGCAGGACTGCTGGAATGCACAGCTCACATTGAGTTGAGCATATGAATGTTGCCTCACCCTGGAAGCATGCAGCCCTAGATCACAGGAGATGATCCCATGAAGAAGAAGAGAAATATTAGGCAGCTGAAACGATGGTAGGTCGTGACCTGGCCCGGCTTTCAGGAGGTGCGTCTGTGGGGGTAGGGCCTTGTGCCTCTCCTTGGCACTTGACAGCACTGAACTTTATGTGAACTCTGTACTTCTGGAAAGCAGCTACTGTCAATAAATCCCCCCATCCCTTTGTGTCCCCCTCATTTCATTTTGAGTTCTGAGAAATGGCTAACTCAAAAGACTATCTGCTCTAGAATATTCTAAGACCCACTGCCATTCTTTCTTAATGACCCAGATAAGACCCTCTCCCTCCTTTCTTTTTTTTTTCTTTTAAATAGCTAGTTTATTTAGTAACTTAAAAAACTATTTAAAGAAAAAATTGGTTCAGCAGCTTTTAGCAAAACATCCAACTGATGAGAAGGTTGGTTTTGTTCCCTCCTTCCTTCTAATAACTCTCTTATTTACCTGCCTCTATAAAACCCCAGGCCCTTTTCCTTTTCTTTGATAGGTTCCTCATTAGTGAGCATTCTCCCTATTGCAAAACCATCTGATTTATTATCCTGTGCATTTTGTCTCTCATACCCTTTCCTTTATCATAATGAATTTTATGATGAGCGATTGCTGAGATACTCTAGTCCAGCTGACAGTTCATACAACATGAATATACTTACTGTACACTTAAAAACAGTTAAAATGGCAAATTTTATTTCATGTATATTTTGCCACAATCAAAAAATTGCAGGTAACAGAGAAATTCAATGGAAATAATTTTATTAAAAACAATTAGAACCCCTACTATGTGCCAGGTGATGAGTTAGGGAATGGTCTAGGATAGGAAATGAGTAGATCTGCTCTCTGTGGTCTAGGAGTTCCCAACCTTGCTGGAGAGACAAAAACATAATCTGGTAATTGAGCTACATAATTTGGGTTGACACATATTGTAATAGACATGTGTATGGCCTTATTTGAGTCAGGCTATGAAGGGCCTTGAACACTACACTAAGGAGTTTGGATTTTGTCCTATGGTAATTTAAAGCCAGGGTATGACACAAATAGGTTCACTAAAATTCCTAATGTCTTATCACCAAACATCTGCTTTGTGTGGAGTGTGCAAAAGATCAATGGCTGTCATAGCTTTAATTTTAAAACGTTGATCCCCTGTAAAACAGTTCTTACATTCATACTTCTCTTGTTACATATATTTACAAGCAGAAAAGAAAGAGAGAATTAACTACTGGAAAAACAGAGACACAACCTGGAAAGTGCTCTGTAAGAAATGAGCTCCAGGCACTTTGAGATTTCTGAGCTCAGAGCCCCTGCCTGAGGGAGTCAGGGAAGGCCTCCAAGAGGAGGGGGCTGTGGAAAAGGAGTGGGAAGAGAGGAAGCAGAAGCATACAGATAAAGGAAGAAAGCTGTGGGCAGTAAGGCCAGAGGAGGGCTGGGCCAGAGGTCAGAGGGCTTTGTGTGACAAGTTGAGGGGCTTGAATCTCTGAGCCACTGGTGATGATGAGCCAGCAAGGACTCCATTAATAATAATGATGATGACGATACAGTGCTTACTACATGTCAGGTACCACCCTGACAGCTTTACCAATATCAACTCACTTAACCCCAATGCTCAGAAGACAGCATGATTAAGGTGGTCTAGGTCCCTTGGGTAGGCATGTGGATGATAACGGCCTGAACAAAGATCAAGACGAATGTGGTAGTTGGGGAGAAAGATGAAGGGAGGGATGGAAAGGATGTGATGGCTTTGAGAAATAATTGGGAATAATACCATCAAGACTTGATTATTTATTGGCTGGATGGTGGAATTGGTGAGGGAAAGGAAGGAAGCTGGGATGACTCACCGTTTTGGCCTCAGGTCCTGGGTGAATTATTGTACCACTCAGGTAAAGTACTGATTGCCCTTTCCATTTCTTAGTGGACTTGCTTAAAGTCCTCCAGTACTTTCTTCTCCTTCATAGATTATTTAAAAAGGAGTTGTTCAATTTCCAAATATTTGGGGATTTCTCAGAAATCTGGTATCGATTTCTAGTCTAATTCTGTCATGTAGGAGAGCATCCTTTGTGTACTTTCAATTCTTTTAAATATATGGAGGTGTGGAGGTTTCTTTTTGGCCCAATCTTGGTATATGTTTCTCTTGCACTTGAAGAGAATGTGTCTTCTCGTGTTGTTATGTGGATTTTCTATAAATGTCATCAAGTTAAGTCTTATGAATTTGATAATTTTCCAGCTACTTTAATTGTGGATCTGCCTATTTCTCCTTTCAGTTCTATATCCTGATTGATAGCTCCTCACAGGCAGGAGGGTACTATGGCAGAGAATAGAACGTTTGCGTGGAACTGGCAGAAGCATTTTATCTCTTTAAATTTATTCTAGAACGCAGGGACAAAATATGAAATCACTGTCTCCCAGGAGGCCCGGTGGAGTTCTGGACAGATGCAAATGAAGGAGTACAGGCATTCGGTCACGCCCCTTTCCTGGGTTGGCAAGGCAACTGATACACAAGCCAGCCAATCGGTGAGATGCTCACCTGCGGGGGCGGGGACGCCGCGAGAGCCAATGGGACGCGAGGCAGATGGTTCCCTGGGCTAATGGCTGGAGCGACGGGGCGGGCTTGTGTTGAGCGGACCGCGGTGGGAAAGATGGCGGCGGCTCTGGGGTCCTCTGGGTGGTTGCAGCAGTGGCGGCGGCGTTTGTCGGCTTGGGATGGGTCTAGGATGTTGTTCCTTCTTCTTTTGTTGGGGTCTGGGCAGGGGCCACAGCAAGTCGGGGCGGGTCAAACATTCGAGTACTTGAAACGGGAGCACTCGTTGTCGAAGCCCTACCAGGGTGAGGCGCCCCGGGCGAGGTGGTCGTGCGCGGGGAGGGCTTGGGGACCTGAGCTCGTCCGTAGATGCGGGGGCGGCGAAGGGCTCCGTGGCCCTCAGAAAGCTGCCGGCGGTAGGTGGGGCCCAGCGGGACTCCAGTCGCATTTGGAGCCTCTGGTCCCAAGGTTAGGGGGTGTGCCTCCCCCGCACTCAGCGCTGGAAGTTTTCTGCAGGTGGAAGCGGGGCTCTTGGATGCCATTAGCGCTAGGTCTGGACGAAGGATGCTCGGAGTTGGACACGAGGAACGTGGCTGGGGGGATAACTGCGAATGTCGGGGAGTGATTGAGGGCCACCAGCAATGAGCTGGTCTCCGGATGGAGCTGTGGATGTGCTAGAAAGAAAGTAGGAGGCAAAACTGGGGTAGAACTTGGCCTGACTGAGAAAGAACATAAAATTCTGTTGCCGGTTAAAACACCTGTTCTTCGCCAGTCCAGGAGCCTTACTGATGAAAAAAGGCTGGTTAGTTTTGCTCTGTTTAGGGTTCATAGGCCCTAAGGTACGGTTTAGCAACCAGAAGATTTATGTAGTTAGTTGTATAAAGGACTAAAGCAGTGCAGATGGCTTAACTCACAAAAACCTGTTGCCCCATTGGAGTTTGCATGGGGGACAGCAAGCACACAAACAACAACTCAGAGTGCAAGAGCGTATCTGCTGGTAAGGGTGATCATTTACTTAACGGATGGAGTGCCTCTTCTGTGCTGGTGGTCTCTTTGCTAATACTGTGAATTATACAGACACAAAGTTACCACTCTCAAGGGGCTTACAGTCTGACCTACAGGGAGAAGTAGCTTCATACTTTGTTTAAAGAAAGAATCTAATTAAGCCCCAGAGATCTGAGGGTCAAGCTCTTTTTAGATAGATAGCTGGGGAAATATTTTCCTCTCATGGTGCTAGAATTTACTGACATACAGAATAGGAAGAGTGGACCTGACTTACCTGGTTACCGTGGAATAGATAATGTGATTGCTCTGATGTGTTCTGGGGTCTTCATCAGGGAGGCTTTGTGAAAGGAAGCTGTAAACATGATAAGGAGTTAAGATTGATAAGTGACAGAAGGTAGGAGACTGAAATGAGACATGAAAGAGAAAAAAAGATGACTCCAGCTTTTGGAGGGTCCTTGTTGGCTTTCTGATTGGGCTGGTGTTGAAGAAGTATGAATTAATCTGCTTCCTCTCCATAGGTGTGGGCACAGGCAGTTCCTCACTGTGGAATCTGATGGGCAATGCCATGGTGATGACCCAGTATATCCGCCTTACCCCAGATATGCAAAGTAAACAGGGTGCTCTGTGGAACCGAGTGGTAAGAATCTTTCTCCTCTTCTGTTGGTGACCCAGAAAGCCCTAAATAGTTCACCAGTGGCATTTTGACTTAATTTGACCTGTTACCCCAGTATTCTGTCTCTGTGGTTATCAAGGATTTTCACTTCAGAGATTATGATGACCTTCATAATGAAGTCAGATATTTAGGGAAATGTTCTCTGTTGCCCTAATTATAGCAAAGAATTTATTTTGATTCTGTTTTCTGAAATGTCTTTAATTCCTGATTAACCTGGTAGTATTACTTCTTGGAGGTTAATAACTTAATTCATGTTTAATTTGCTTTGCTTTGTAAAGTACAAGACTGCTCTTTTAAATTTATCCCAGACTTCATCCTGATGTCCCCCCTTGTTATTTCTCTTTGAAGAGTCTAATTTTAAATTTTATTTTCAATGTGGAAGCCACTTTGAGCCCTTGGTCATTTTATTTGTCCTTCTCTGGACCTTTTCTAGCTACATTGTCTTCCTTGAGGTATGGCGGCAAGAAGTGAATGCAGTATTCCTGTGTGGCTGCACTGTGATTTTGTACAAGTGTAAGATGATGCTTTCTTTTTGGTTTCCAGGGCTCTTTCTAAATCTTTTACAACCACTTTGCTTTTGGGAATGACCTTGGCATCCTTTACTACTTTCTCTTGGGTTCTCATAAGCTTAGAACTTAGTTTTACATTGCTTTTAATCATTAGTTGTAGATAAGTGAGCCTCAGAAAAGAGGACAGTGTCTTTTCCCAGTTCATTTTATGTGGCAGAGAGTTTTAAAGGAACAAAGGGTTAAGAAGTTTCTACATGAGCTATTTGCGCCAGCTGGCCCTTTAACCCCGATTGTAGGCTGAGCTAGTTTGTGGTCAGAGTGTAGGGCAGTAAGTTCTGGTGGAAGAGGTGAAGGGCTGGTAGTTGAAAGACTTGGGCTCTAGATCTAGCTGTATCATAGACCTACTGTGAGCCTTAGACGGTTATTTAACCTCTCTCTGTTCTGTTTGTCCATCTGCCAGATGAGCTTCATAATACCGTCTGCTTGCCCACCAGGATTATTGAAAGATTAAAATAAGACAGTAGTCATGAAAAGTTCGGAAAGTTAAAATGGTTGCAGAAATGTGCATTGTTGTTACACAGCTGTTGCAAGTTTCATTGATGGAGGTCTGTGGTTCCTAAATGATTATGTCCAGGGCTTGATACTTTGTTGCTGTCTTGCAAACTGCCCAACATAACTCCCTGAAGCAGCAATTCTAGTCTAAGAGCTAGTTGTCCTGCCCTTTTTCAGATTCTCTGATACCTGAATTTTTGTTTTCTGTCTATCAGAATGAGCTTTGGAGTTATTTGAATAGGATGCATTTGTTTGAGGAGGGGTCTCAAATTTGGCTCTCCACTGGAGTGGATGCCTGGGTCCCACCGCTCAGAGATTCAGATTTAATTAGAATGGAGTGCAGCTGGGCCACTGAGATTTTCAAAAGCTCCCTAGGTAAATCTAATGTGCAGCAAAGTTTCAGAACCACTGTTAGATACAGCCCTGAGCAAAATTGTAATGCACTGTGCTCCCAGAGACCAAGGATAAATAGCAGACACCTGTTGGCTCAGTGTGAACTTCTCTCGGCTTGCCCTCTTTCCAGAGGCATAATACCTACCACTGGCTATGGGGCAGCTTTCTGCCATTGAGTTTCAGTCTTGACCTGAAACCTAAATGAAACAGAAGAAAGCTGGGAATCTGGAATGACAGCACAGGGCTGGGCTCATTAGAGTAAGGTCAGCAATTGGAGATTTCAGTGTTCTGTGGTGAATTCAGAAGTATTCACAGCCTCTTTCATTTTGACTATGTACTAATACAAACACTTTTGGAAGATTTTCCAGAAATTAAAAATGAAAACTGAAAACAATCTAGTAATATGTTGCTCAAGAGCCAGAACAATCTATCTGTATAGAGCCTTTGGCTGAACCCTGCTTGTCTCTCTTCAGTTGTTTCTTTTCTTTCTTCATGGTGAACTTTAACCAGAAGCCTTTCTAATCAAATACCAACTCTGGTTTCTCCTTGAAAGTGTTTAACTATTTAGAACACTTAGCCATCCTCTTCACTCCTCCATTTTTCCAAGTTTTGATACACAATTCAAAAAAAGAAGACCGGGAGGCTGATTAATACCCACATCCCTTAACATTTTCCCACAGAAGGCTGTCCCTGGGGTGGGGAAGCTGTTGGTCTCCTTTGGTGCATTTATTAGGCCATGGGCATGAGGTTTTGGGGGACCAGAACTTACCCCTTCTTGGGTGAACTCTGGCTTGCTCCTCAGCTTGACATAGTGCCAAGTCTAGCTAATTGGAGTTGTTTATAATATCTGCTACTTATTTCTGGAAGCCTCTGCATAATGACTTAGCTTTTCTTATTCTTTCGTCACGAACGAGGTTTTGACCCTTCTTTAAATCCAAGCTTTTTAGGATCTTTCTGTCAGAGGGGTGGTCTTACGTTGCAAATGTGCCTTATTTCAGCCACCTATACTCTATAGTCCAAAAAATTTGCTAGGTAGGTATAGGGTCACGGTAGTCTAACTTGGCATGCTCTTGACTTTTCCAACTTAGAGTACTATCCTGTTTCTATTGGGAGACATTGAAGATAATTGGGAGGTTTATTCAACTTTTGTATAAAATATACAGTTCAGTGGCTCAGTCTATTTAATTTTATGATATATTTAGCAAGTGTTAGTTTTGACCCTTAGCCTCATGTTCCCTGCTTTTATGTTTTCCAAGTCTGTAGACTGCTGATGAGGGCTTGAGGGGTTTTGCATTTCGTGCCCCTCATTGATTCTAATGTCTTCTTCACTTCAGCCATGTTTCCTGAGAGACTGGGAGTTGCAGGTGCACTTCAAAATTCATGGACAAGGGAAGAAAAATCTGCATGGGGATGGCTTGGCAATCTGGTACACAAAGGATCGGATGCGGCCAGGTATTGGGACCCTGGGTTGCTCTTGTGTGGGGTATGACAGGCTTGTTTTTCATGTGTTCTCTTTTGAGAAGGGAATGTCCCCACAGTGCCAGCAGTTTCCCTCTGCCCTGATGTCTGTGGGTGAAGACTGGCCTGTCTAGTCTCTAGTATGGGGTCTGAGTCCTAATGAGCAGCGGAACTTGACTCATCCTGGGGTGATTTCTTGCTTATTAGTTCCTTCCGGTTTCGCTTTGAAGCCACCTGGCCTTTTGGCTGGCTGTCCAGAACACTTAACGACTGGGTGAGCTGATTTCTTCTGGGCAAGCACAGTGAACAATCTCAGAACTCCTGAGTCAGGAGAAGGGTTATCCATTTTCCCTTGTGGTGTGGGAGTCATTGCTCCAAGTACGTGGCGAAAGCTCTACCTGATTTGACCTAGTCTCTTTTACAACCAGAAGCGGAACTTGGGAATTAATTCAGTTCTCTCTCAGGGACATAGTTGTCACCAAGTGTTTGTGAAGCGGAATTCTTCAGGGACACCTTAGCAAGCGGTTTGGGTCAGGGAGTGCCTGTAGTGCTAAGCATTGCAATGGCCTCTCTTCCCCTGCCTCCAGTAACAAACAGCTGCCATTAGGTACTGGGTGCTTGTTACAGGCTGGTGCTTTCCTGGGTACTTTGACGTTACATTTTCTCATCTTAAAGAGACACCCGGGAGTCCTTTGTATTTCACGTTTCCCTCCATTACGGTTATGTTATTTATTCCTTTATCAACTCTTGGCTTTATGTCATTGTTAATCATCTGTTCTCTCTCTCTCTAGGGCCTGTGTTTGGAAACATGGACAAATTTGTGGGGCTGGCAGTGTTTATAGACACCTACCCCAATGAGGAGAAGCAGCAAGAGGTAACGGCAAGTGTCAGAGCTTAGGTCTGCTGCACTGACGTTGCATTCCTTTGCCTCAGGAAATGTTGTTCACGAGAGAACAGACGGGAAAGAAAGTAGGGGGTTTGGTTCTCTTTTTTTCATTTGTTGATCTTCAAAAATTAATGTCCTTGTCAGGGTTTTCTAGAGAGAACTGCTTATGGTGCACAGTCCTCTGGAAATGGCTGTCACCAATGGAGCTTTTTCTTTGGCATTAACAGTGTTGTGTCGTGCACACAAGGCAGCTGCTGGAATCGAGCGTGTGTGGCTGGTTGGAGATATGGCTACTGGGTCAGCACCAGAAGAAGCTGAATTTATGTAACTCAACTCCCCTGACTTAATATGGCACTGCTGTGCTCCCTTCTGCAGCTTGCTCACCCTTCCCAGCATCCTTTTCTTCTGCTTCTCAGACCTGAGCAGCAGTTCTCTTCTATAGAAAAGGCTATAGAAGGAAATTGAAGAAATCCCAGCATTTTGTTGGATACAGTATCTGTCTGTTGGCAGAAGAAGCTTCTTGCTTTTTCCTCGCTGACCCTAAGGTTCTGTAGTACTTTCTTATTCTGGCAAAGGTTTGCACTGTCTCTGCCCGATGGCCCTGCCATCAGATGGTGGGAAATGATTATGACAGTTTGTTGCTGGGTATCCCATGGCTAAATAATATTTAGCAAGAAAAGGCAGTATTAGGAGTGGAAGCAGAACTCACTGTATTTTTTCCCCAAAAGCTTTTTGTGAAAAATGTCAAACTTATAAAAAAAATCACAAGAACAGATTATTGTATATGCAACACCCAGATTCAGCAGTTTTTGACATTTCCCCCAGAGTTCACCTTAGAGGAGGTAGAAAGTGAGACTTGAGTTAAGAGAATAACCTTTTGTTGTGTATCAGTTACAGAGTTGCTTCTGGGTTCCTTTTCGCTCCACCATACATCAAGCACTCTCTAGGGGCCAGGCCCTGGGAATTAGTGAGCAAGGCCCCTGGTCCTGCACTCAGTAGTACTTAGATGTTACAAGAATACAACAAAGAATTCCAGATGCTCTTCACCCAGACCCCTCCAAATGTTGATGTTTTACACCTTGCCCTTTTCTCTTAGTCCTCTTTGTGCCAGTGTGTCTGTGTGTGCTCGTGGCATGTGTATATATTTTTTCTGAACTACTTAAGAGAAAATTGCCTTTGTCATGCTCCCCTGATCCTAAATATTTCACTTGTTTTTCCTAAATACAAGTTCTCTTACATAGCACACAGTGATCAAAATCAGGAACATTGATAACAATACTATTATCTAATCTACTGGTCAGTTGTCCCAATAGGTCCTTTATAGTAAAAGAAACTCCCAGATCCTATGTTGCATTCAGCTGTCATGTCTCTCCTTTCCTTTAGTCTGGATCCATTCTCCAGTATTTCTTTGTGTTTCAGGGTACACTGGAGACTTAGGGTTTTGCGCTTTTTTTGGTATCTAACAGTATGTACTGAACATTTTTCCATATTAATAGATGTTGAGATAAGTATAGCACAGTGACCCCTGAGCCAGGGCCCCAGGGCCAGACAACCTGGCTTCAAATTCTCATTTCACAAGTTTCCTTACCTGTGAACGGGGATACTAATACTGCCCCTTAGGGCTGTGAAATTAATGAAGGGGTTACTGAATACAGTGCTAGGTAAAGAGGAAATTCTCAAAACATGCTAGCTGTGATTCACAACACTTAAGGATATTCCCAAGGGACATTTGGCAGTCCTCTTGGCAGTAGCTGCTGTGGGTCTATTCTCTCCTTTTCCCCTCCCACCAGCCTTTTCTTCACAGGTTCCAGGGAGCAATCATGGCTAGCTTACTCAACTGCAGTGTGGTTTAGGTTGGAAAAAACTGCTCTAAGACATTGGCTTCTAAACACTAGTTCATGAACTAGTCAGTTTCATGGGTCAAAGAATAGGAACAGTGAAGTGACTTTTCATAAATGCTAAAATGTTTTGTTATGAAATTATATAGTTCCTTTTTTATTTTATATACAATCTTATGCTCTGGTTTCACACGAGCAACACGGTTCTTTGTTTTTTTGGTGTTAAAATGCTCTTTTTAAAAATGTTTGCTATATAGATCGTTCTGTCATTATCATATTTTACTATTTTTAGTAGGTCAGAAAAACAAAAGAGGGCAAACCTATTAGTCCTCCAAATGGACATTTCACTGGCATTTGACAGCCAATGCTCTGGGAATTACCACTCTAAAAGATGTATGTTTGTCTTTGTGCTTTTATATGCATGAGCACCTACCTGTAAGCAATATTTGTATCTGGAAATGTATTAATTTAATCATTGATTGAGTGAATATTTATTGACTCCCTCCTGAATGCCAGGCACTGTACTAAAGGCTTTACCTATCTTATTTAACTTTTATAATTGACCCTGTGAGCTCTGTATTACGCTCTCTGCTCACAGTGAGGACACAGGGTAGCAAAGAAATGGTGTAATCCACCCAAGCTCAGAGAACTGTGAATGGTGTAACAGCAGTTAGAGCCCAGGCTCCAGTGATGGCAGGGCCTTGTGTGCTCTTTTTTCTTTCTAGTGGCTCACAGCTTGTGTGCTTTGGGCCTGTGGGATTTGCGCATAGGATCCATAAATCCATAACATCATGGGTCTCTCTTCAATCAAGATGTGCTGAAGGTACAATTACCATGTAGAGAGTCATTTTTTTTTTTTAAGTGACCTGGTACATAAAGTTGAAAACATTTCTTCACCCTATAGACAATTATTTGGGCAATAGGTGGAGTTCCTAATTTTTAGTGACTCTTAAATTAGGAATGAAACTACCACCTTGTGTGAGTCAGCGTGATTCTTAAGCCTTCGGTTCTAACTTCCCTTGGCTGCTTTCCAAGGAAAGAAAAATTGCTGCTGTGTGAACTTAGTGGCTACCAAAACACACTTCAGGAACTCCTGCCTGGGCATAGAAAATAAGATGGCATTCACAGATGTACTGCTAATGAGGTGAAGAGTTAAAGGCCAGGTTGTGAGTTGCCGAATAGACAGATTCCAGCCCCTGAAGCTGTGGGGGTCTGTGTCTAGTGCAGTCTTCCTGAAATTTGGCTGCACATCACAGTAGTCTGTGATACTTAAAAAAAAATACTTTATCCTGTGCACCTCTCTAGACCTACTGAGACTCTGACTGAGGGACCTACATGTAAGTGTGGTCAGAAAGCTCCCCTGTGTGATTGACACGTGCTTTCTGTGGGCTGTTACTGGGTAATCGGGTGCCTCACCAGCCTTGGGAAGAGGAAGGTCCCATTAGGCTCAGGATACTTGCCCTAGGAATTCTCTTGGAAGTGGCCACTCAACTCCTGATCACAGGTACTGGGGTTGATAAAAGGAGCAAGCTTGGGGTCCTCACTGCTTCCGAGGGCATTTTTAAGCCCGTCTTTTTCTCAGTTATTCCTGAAATTCCAAGCTTTCTTGTCAGAGGCCCATTTCTATAAATCGTTGGATAATGTTTTCACAATTCCCTTGTTCAAAATGGCAGTTGTAGAAAAGTAGTTTTATAGCATTTTAATCTGCTGATTTCATTTCATAGCTTTCTGTAGGCGGGGACGTGCCCCCCTAGTCACATATCGTGCTGAGACTTCCCTTAATCTTACCGTGGCTTATGAGGCCCAGTGTGGCCTGGCTCCTGCTTGGCTCACACCGACCTCTTCCTCACGAGCCATGTTTCAGACACCCCTGTCTAATGGTCCTTGAATGTGCCAACCTCATCATTCTTAGGCTCCCAGGACTTTTGGTGGGCTCCCTCTAACTACTGGGGTCTCAGCTCAGATGTCCCCTTATCAGTCTCTATCATAGTAACCTGTTTTATTTTTCTCATAGCATTTATCACTATCTGAAATAATCTGATTTTCTTTCTTATTTGTTGTTTGTTAGCCCCATGAGAGCAGATACCTGTCTGTTTCCCATTGAACTCCCAGCATCTGGAACAGGGCTTGGCTCCTAAAAGGTGCTCCCTGTATTAGAGGAAGGAGTACTCTGGGCTCTACACCCTCACCCACCCTGCCTTTAGGGCAGGACTGAGCTGATCTTGTTGCTCTTATTGCTGGTAGCTTAGAACTATGGCAGTTTAATAGAGCAAAGCTAAGTATCTGTGAGCCTCATGATTTTTCTAAATCTGTGGTGCTGCAATGCTCCCAGAGAGCTTTCCCTTGTTTATGTGTTGTAGGTTAGAATGACAACAGCTGCTTGGAGAGTTATGTCCATAAGGCTCAATACAAGGGTAAATGATCCCTTTGGATTAGAGTGAGTTCATAGTATCTCAAATAGTGGTATTTTTGTCATCTGGGCAAGAGCTATATCCTGGGTGGAGAAAGACACCTCGACTTTGGAAGAATTAGCCCTGTTTGTCACTCCTGTCTTCCCCCTTGCCACAGAAGTACTGTGGTCTGGCTACAAACAAACTTGTGTCTGACTCTCAAAGATGTAAGTGGGGCCTGCTTGGACAGAGCAATGCAGCGTGTTTTACAAAGCTTCTGAAAGCCTCAGGTCCTTAGGGCTTCCTGGGGACCCTAAAATCCTGTGGGGATTTAAATTGGTTTGCTCATCTACCAGCATGGGGCCATAACCCTTCCATGGCTGTTCCTTTCTGACCTGGTCTCCTGTCTTCTGTGCCCTCTCTTGTTTTTCTAATAACCTGCTGGACTCTCTCAGGCCCAGAAGAGGCGATATTCTCCAGGAGTCCAGGTACTCAGTTCTTGACCCTCTGTGGGCACCCCTTATTCCCTATGTGTCCATCCAACATTTGCTTCTGTTCACATCCCTGTGGCTATTGTCTCAAGAGTCCCCAGTCTCTGATTTCAATCACATCTTCACCTTGCATGTTGGCTGTTGAGGACAGTGAGGAACTGACCAAAGAAGTGGCATGTTTCACGTTTCCTGTCCTTTGCTCCCCCTGACTCCCTGCACGGCCTTAGCACTGGGCTTGTTCTGGAATGGTTAGCTCACTGTTTCTAAGGAAGAACTTGTTCCTACAACTCTCTTAGAGAGAGAGGGCCTCTGAAGTAGGTGGGAAGGTAGGTGGGAAACAGGGACACTTTCTGTGGGAGAACCTTGCCCAGATTGTTATGGGAGAGGTAAGTGTAGATGATGCATGAGTGGGCGGGAAGGTCCTTTGACCAAGAACAGGCATCTGGCTGCAGATCACCATCCAGCAGCCTGGCAGTGCTCTTTCTGAGTTCTCATCCATTTAGCATCATTTGCTTAGAGGATTTAGAATTTGAAAGGAGCTATCCTGAATGGAAAGATTCCCCTAACAAACAGGTACTTTCAGAATACCCACTGTGTGCATGGCACTTAACCAGGGTGGGGGGATGAGCTAAGGTGGAGACAGGCAGAGACGTATAATAAATGCTTTCTTCAAGAAGCTTACATGGCAGTTGGTGAGATAGGGATGTGTGTGTGTATACACAAAGATGTGTGTGTATAAAACCATCAGTGTTGGCCTGTATGTAAGTGTCGAATGGTGATCTTTGGCAAGCTGCCAGTCAGACTCCAGACTGGTAGCAAGGAGGATTCCTGAAGGCGAGTACAGAGTGCAGGTACTTCCTGGGCTGTTCCCTAAGTGGCATCTGAGTGGTGGTTCTCGGGGGCTCCTGCTGCAGAGGCAGAGTGGTGGTCTGGTTTACGTAAGGAGCTCAGCTTGTATGTGCAATATTCCTGTGGCTGCTTGTACAGGTGTTCCTAAGAGCACTTCCTTACTGTCTGCTTTCTCTTCCCCGCTTTCTCAGCGAGTATTCCCTTACATCTCAGCCATGGTGAACAATGGCTCCCTCAGCTATGATCATGAGCGGGATGGGCGGCCTACAGAGCTGGGGGGCTGTTCAGCCATTGTCCGCAATCTCCATTATGACACCTTCCTTGTGATTCGCTATGTCAAGAGGCATTTGACGGTGAGTCTGTTCTGGACCAGTTGGTGGTATGGGCTGTCTTGCCCCTACTTTCATGGCCGGCCTTGACTTATATCTTCTTTTTATCCTAGATAATGATGGACATCGATGGCAAGCATGAGTGGAGGGACTGCATTGAAGTGCCTGGGGTCCGTCTGCCCCGGGGCTACTACTTTGGCACTTCCTCCATCACTGGGGATCTCTCGGGTACTGCCATGCACACACTCTATTTGCCCTGACTGAGTCACGTCTTGAGAGCCAGACCTTGGTGAGGCTTCTCAGAGGAGACAGCCAGACAAGCAGAGCTCTAGGAATCGAGGGCCCTGAGAGGGCTTATCTTCTTGTATTCTTGCATCCGGGTCCCTTAAGAACCCTAGATCTGGGCTCTCCTACTATAGCTGTCTACAGGAGAAGCTGGTGCTAACAGAGAGCAGAATTTGCCTCTCCATCAGGCCACCTCTTCCAGCCCGAGTTCTGAGCTCCATGCTCTCCTGTCCCTGGTGTCCCTTCCTACAGTCAGGCTCCTCTCCTTCAACCTCCTAGTGTGCTCAGTTCTCTTACAGAGCTTTTCCTTGACTTGCCTTTCCTCTTCTCCAGACTCTCCTCTGTGCTCCAAATTCTGAATGTGTCTTGAGTACAGATGCTCCCGTTTCCTAGCCATCCACCTGTTCACCCTCCTGCCCTTGAGCCAGCCTGGCTGCCACTCCCCTGGCACTGTTCTTGTAAAGTGACCTCTGTCTCTCTGTGTGGATAGGACCTGCTCAGTTCTCCCTTTGTGGCCTTACTTCTGTGTGTGTGGCCAGTTACTCTAAAGCTCTTACCTTCTGTACTTCAGGGACGTTAACGGTTCCTTGTTCTTTTACTTTCCTTCCTCTGGATTTTCTCCCCACTTGTTATTGATTCGTAGCTTCTCTTTACATGCTTATCCTCTCCCTTGGCTTCAGCCCCAGTCATAATGTTGTTTGAGAAGAGAAAATGAACTGAACTTTTGGTTCTTTTGATGAGTATACTTTATTATGAATAAAGCTAGTAGGAAATAGAACTTTCTTGTGACAAAAAAGGAAAAGGCAGCTGCTGCTCATTCCAAACACTGTCTCCAGGAGAAAGTATGGGTTCAGTGAGGCCATGTCTTCCAGATTTTCAGGAGAAGCTGGAAATGTGGAATTTTAAAATGATATTAATTTTTAAAATCCTGCAACTGATTTTTTTTAAAAAATCAACTTATTTAAGTATGTTTTCCATACAGTGGAAGCATGTGTTTCAGAGTTTTGACAAATACTTTCACATGTGTAAACACCATCATAGTCAATACATAGAACATTTCACCCCTTGGCGGCATTCCTCCCTTACCCTGGCTCCAGGCAGCCATTGATCTACTTTCTGCCATTTGAAGAGCTAGTTTTGGCAGCTGGGTTCCACATACTGTGCGGGCAGGCCAAAGCTGTGGGACAGATCTCATGTTGGTACATGGACAGGAGGCACAGGCTTGAGATCTCTGTTAGATAATTGTATTATATGACTCAAGTTGAATGAGGTGTCCTTGTCTACATATTTTCCTTTGTGCTTACAGATCTCTAGGACCTGCTCAGTTAACCCCCAATGTATTTTTCAATGAGAAGTTGTTCCCAATTTTAGAAATGACCAAAGAGAATAATTTTTTGTTTTTCCTGAGGAGTCCTTTGCTTTAGGTGTTTAGTAATAATGCCTGTGTCACTAAGTGTGTGTTCTCTGCTTGCTGGATATCCCTAAATACAAGTTGTGTCAGTCAAGGTCTTCCTTGTTGAAATCTTGTTATGCAATGGATTGCTGAAAACTGCTGAGAAGGTTAAGACACATCCCAACTGTCTCATCCTTTGATGCCCCTCCATTGGGAGGAGCACTGCCCTGGCTTTTTATCCTGTTTCGTGGTTTAAACTCAGTCCTGACAGCGAAACCATCTTTCTAATGAAGGCAAATTCAGTGTTTTCCTATCTGGGAGTCTGTCAAAGATTCTGAGTCTAAAAAGCTGTAGGTACCATCCTAATCATAGAAGTGGCAAGAAATCCAGTCCCCAATTATTAGCAATGAGTATGCCTGGTATTCAGATTTGTGGTCTCTTAATACCAATTCCAACTAAAAGGAATAAGAGTTTCTTGGAGAAATGGCTTGATGCCAGGCAGGAAATGTTCAAGCTGGCAACTTACCAGAAAGGCAAGGAAGATAGCAAAAACTTGTATGTTTGTGTAAAAGGACTCAAGAGCCAGCTTGAATAGGCTCTCACTGGACAGAGAGGCGTTGAGTTGAGCATCAGTAAGATGTATAACTTCATGTATTGAAATGCATCAAATATGCTTGAATCTTTGAGTTTATAATGATACTTTAAAAATTGTAGAAAGAGAAAAAACCTGAGTTCCTAATTCCTTTATCTGGTTATTAGTTTGATTCTCTGGTGATTAGTTAGATTCAGGGTCACAGTTACAAGAAGCTACAAAGAATTAGGCGTAGTTCAGAAGGAGGTATATTCCACTAGCAGCTATTCCCTGCTCAGGAAGCAGCTGCTTGGAGGCTCTTCCCTGTCGTGCTTGTGTGTGTTGTTTGCAGTAAAGGGAAGCTGCAGAGCTGTGTCTCCTCTCACTGTGCTAGAGGGTTTTACACATGGGCTATGGGATTTAATTCTTACAGTATCTCTAAATTTTTTAAATTATATAGGTAATGCATGCTTGTCGATACAAACTTTAAATACGGAATAGTATATATATTCTCTGTTCCCTATCCATATTTTTAGATGAGAAAACAGATTTCAGTAATTTTTTTCAAGGTCACTGCCAGTTAGCTGAACCAGAATAAATATGGAATAATATATATATTCCCTGTTCCCTATCCGTATTTTTAAATAAGAAAACAGATTTCAGTTTTTTTTCAAGGTCACTGACAGTTAGCTGTGAACCAGACTACTTCAGGATACCTCTTTTTGAGGTGGTTTGAATAATCTTCATCCTTTTTTTTTTTCCTTTAGATAATCATGATGTTATTTCCCTGAAGTTGTTTGAGCTGACAGTAGAGAGAACCCCAGAAGAGGAGAAGCTGCATCGAGATGTGTTCTTGCCCTCAGTGGACAACATGAAGCTGCCTGAGAGTGAGTGCAGGGACCCTGGGAGATGGTCTGTGCTGGGGAGGAGGTCGCGGTGTGGTGGGAGGCCTGAGGTGACTCGCACTCTCAGCTGGCAGGGCTGGCTCCCCTCTGTGCTCTCGCTCTGAAGAGTGCAGAGGGAGCACTGCACCTGCCTCTTCATTGTCTCTGTTACAGAGGAGCTGTGGCAGAGCCGCCTCTGCAAAGGGAGCAGCTGTGCTCTGGCTTCCGGAAATGGGTGTCAGAAACTGGGGAATTGACAGCTGGTTGGCTGGTCCTTGCCAGCTGGGTGGGCTCCCTGATTCTGATTTGTGTCTCTCTCGCTTCCCCAGTGACAGCCCCTCTGCCACTGCTGAGTGGCCTGGCCCTCTTCCTCATCGTCTTTTTCTCTCTGGTGTTCTCTGTATTTGCTATCGTCATTGGTATCATACTCTACAACAAATGGCAGGAGCAGAGCCGGAAGCGTTTCTACTGAGGCTTGCTGCTGCAGTGGGAGCCAGTGCTGGCCTGAGCACACGGCCCAGGGGCTCTTCCCCAGCCGCCAACAGCTGGTCAGGGACTCTCCTGTCACTGCAGCTTTGAATGCAGGGACACCGCATTGCCATGGCCATCTGCAGGGTCATCTAAGTCTGATTCAGGAAGCCCACCCAGCTCAGGGCAGTGCTGCTCTGATGTGCCTTTCCCCGCACCCCCTTCCCCTTGGGAGCTAAGAGGGCTGGAGAAAATCTGTGCTGTTACAATGCCAAAACCACAGAAAGGGATTTCATAGCCCAGACTGCCTTGTGGTCGGACTCAGAGGACCCTTTTACTCCATTTTTAAATCTGCAAAGAAGAGAACACTGGTAACTACTCATATCTTCTAGCCATCCGGTCACTGGTTTTTGCTTTTTGTCTTAAGTCTCTGTCCACCTGAGGAGCTTTCCTTGGAAATCTGAATGGAAACTTCTCCCTGCCTTCACCTTCCTCTCCCTCCATTCATTGTCCTCTCCAAATGCAAGCTGAGCTGGAAAAGACTCTGTGGATGCCTCTCTCTCTCTGTTGGCACCTGGGGCTGCAGAACAAAGTTCTGTTTCACAACCGTCACTAGGTGGCTGTAGGGAGAGGGCCTCCTGCTAACTCACTGCTTTGGCCTTTGCCCTTTAGTGTGGATCTTGGTTCCACTGGTGTGTTTGTGACCTTCCCAGTTAGGTCACTTTAGACCTTCAGTCAAGTTTGGCCTGTAAATTGGTGTACAAGTCAAGAGAAGCTTGGAAGATGCCACAGATGCAGTGGGATTAACTGTGAAACTGACCAGCTCCACGTTTTGACATCAGGAGCAACATTTACTATGTGATCTGACCATGTGGATGTGTTTCTGGACTTTCTGGTGCCTGTTTAACTGCATGTTTTGTATTTATCGTGATTTTTGGAATCCCGTTTTGAATGTTCAAAATATGAAGAAGGTTTCTTCTTATATAGCCTTGGCTTGGATACTGCCTGAAGAGGAAAAAACTTGGCTTCTTTCTCTTAATAGATAAGAAACAGTTGCTGTTCTTGTGTTGCAAATCTGGGACAGTAGAATCTCATCACCTGTGCCTGGACAAGTTTCATGGTCATTGAGCAACAGAGCCTGAGTGTCAGCCCTTCTGTGGCTCAACCCTTATTCCACTGCCTTATCTGACAAAGGGTTACCTGCTGCTCACCTTCTGTACTGTGACTAAATTGGCTAACAGGCAAGAGTCTCCCTGGAAGGCCTGGAACTCTGAGCTTCCCTAGCTATGTACCTCTATAGGCTAAGGAAATTCCTAAAATGGCTATGGAAACCAAATGTGAGCTTCTGTCTCATGTCCTTCCTTCTAGGGGTGCATTTAGGGGAAGGTCCAGGCCTTTTCTCCTGACCCTCAAGTCTGTTGACCATTTTGCCCTGCCTTTTCCTGGGTTGGGAAAGCCCTCAGCTCAGTCCAGAAGGAAAGGAAGGTCACCTTGGCTGAGTATAGGTTTTCATCATCTTGGGCTTTCTTACATCCTTCCCATGTACTTAATCGTCACAGGCTGCAGTGCCCTCCTCCTGACATCTGCACAACAGTAGGATAGCTCTAGGGTGCCAGAAGACTGACTGATGTAGAACTGGGCCTTAAGGCCAGGCAGAACTGAAAGAGCAAATGGCTCTCTTGTCTTGAGTTCAAGGGGAGATTGGATAGGTCCACCCTGTGGTAGGAGGATGTAGGTGGGCTCTTGAGATGGCCCAGACCACGGTGCAGGAGAATCTCATCATTGGGGTAGGGGGTGAGAGAGAGAGGGAACCTGTAGGTTTTATGTGATTGTCACTCAGGAGCTCCTTGATGCTTTTTGGAAGGGACAGGGAAGACATGAAATTTAGTCCCCAGCCAGCCTGGGGCTGGCTTTAGAGAAATGACTGGTGCAAGGACCTCTAACCTAGCATGTATGTCCTGCCCTAGGTCTTGCTTTTTGTGCCATAACAAGTGTTTCCCACTGTGAATGGGGCTGAATATTGTCCTGGGCCCTTTGTCCCAGGTATGTCCTAGAGGAGGGAGATGCTTATCTATGGCATAACTCCTGGGCATACACACTAGGGGTGACAGCAGTGGCCTGCTTACTCCATATGACCATTTCTCTTCTCATAGTCACCCTCTCCCTCTGTGTCCCTCTGTGCAGAGCCTCTTGGATTGGAAGAGACCCTGAAGACTAGAGGTGGTTCATAAATACGACTGCTCCCTGTCTTTGTGACTCTCAGCTGAAGGGCTAGTGTTTTCAATCTTTCATGGTGTCTTCAACCCCCACAAATTACACAGAAAACTTGTTTATTTCCATGGAAGATTATAATTCTACCCTTCTTGTTGGAAGTGGTTTCCAAACAGAACAGCCAGAATATCTCTGGCCCCTTGCTTGTGTTCTGGAAGGTAGAAACGGAACTGGTGGCGAGTTCAAGGGTAGGGCTGATTTTGAGCAGGAGAAAAGTGAGGCAGATATGGGATATGGGCGGATTAGTTTTGTGGAGCTGGAAGTTCTGGAAAGATATCTTGCAGGTGATTCCTGAGTCCCTGGAGAAGTTTCAACCTAGAGTCTACTGTAGGCGTCGGGTTTACATGCTGGCTGGTGGGGCTGAGAGAGCTGGGATTGCTGGTGGTTGGTGAGTTGATGATATTGGCGAATATTTTAATAGGAGCATTCAGCCGAAGTTTAGGTTTGATCCAGCTCATGGCCAAATAGTTCTAGAGAGAACAGGCAACAGTTAACCCTGAGGGAGCAACTTGAAGGCTTGCTTTTCAGTCATCCCAGGAGCATCCAGTGCCTTTGTTCCTGTCCCCATGGTTGTCACTCACCGGAGTTGAATACATAAAGTTGAATAGCATAAGTGCTACAATCAGTGTAATTGAGACAACTATGATTTTGAAGCGGTAGCATTTCCAGAAAACACGGAAGAAGTTTTTAACAGGTAACCGAAACCATGTAAACAGGTTGTCACTGCGCCTGTCCACCAGAAGAGATGGCAGAAAATGGAGGGCAGAGGGAACCATCAGGTCAAGTAACCCAGAGCAGAGAGCTTTCTTTTTAAAAAGCAACTTGTGCTTTCTGCCCCACCAGCCCACCAAGACTGCTGTCCCTGGATGGTGTCTGGGCATTGAGCTGGGGTGCTGAGAACTAACTATCCCTCACCACCTGGAGGCCCACTGCCCCATGCAAATTGCTGGGCCCAGCATCTCAGCTTCCCTAATGAGGAAGATTTGGTGGCTTTGCCCTTCAGGCTTACAGGGGAGGATGAAGTGTAGGGTATTGGTTGGGCTCCGACTGGCCTCGCCCTGCTGGCTTGATTAAGGCATCCTTCTCCGATAGAATCTCCAGAGTCATCTTCACTTTGCCCTAGAAACAGGGTGGTGGGAGGCTGAGTCCAGTTAAGCAGGAGCAAGAATAGTTTTAAGGCCTCTTGCCAAGATCCAGAAAGGAAAAGGGATTTAGCTAAGGGCCCAGAAGTGTGCTAGAGCCAAGTCGTGTCCTGTGCATTAGACCCATTCCCCGGCTCGTACCGACAAGCGCCATTTGCCATCATCAAGGACCTGGCAAGGCCACCAGCCAGTTACCATCTTCTTCTTAAAGAGTGAGAAGCGCTTGTATTGGAGGAAGTAGGGCCACTTGGGGTCAGGGTCCATCATCCACACAGAGCATTGCTTGGCGTGCCGGGCGGGGAGGGGCATGTCAGACAAATCCAGCTCCAGGACCCCTGAGCCCAGAGAAAGACTGTCAGCAAGAAGGAGCTCCCCATCCTGTGGGTGTGGGCTCTATACCAGGGCCTCACCTAGGAAATCATCACTCGAGAAGATGTCATTGTCCCAGACCTGGATGATAAGCCGGGCCGGGAACTTCATCACTGTGGGGTCCAGGCTCCATATGTAGTCCTGGAGGACAGCAGAAGAGCATCTTACCAGCCTGGCCCCTTTGAGATTTCCCTCAGCCACCTTAGTAGCCCACTAGCCAGCAGTGGCAGCTGCCAAGGAAGAGGGCTTCCATCTGAGACCACATTACCAGGGTTCTGGTGTAGCTTGTGGGTCTTGGGAGGGGAGAGGAATGCCTGCCCCAGGCTGGTTACCTTCTCGCTCAGGACACATACACGCTCGGCTGGCAGGTAGTCCAGGGTGAAGACGAAGCGCCAGTTGAAGTCACCCTCCCCCGTCAGGGACTGGTAGTGGATGTCTGTCTTCTGCATGTCCTTCTCTATCCCCAGTAACCACCTGGGGCCAAAGGCCTGTCACCTGGGGTTCGGGTGTGCTGTCCCCATCCCTGTGCTGGAGTGCTGTGGGGAGGGCTGCCCAGCAGACACCAGGCACCAGTGGAAGTGGAAGGTGTCACCCCAGGGTTGGGCCCTGCTCTCCTCACCCTTTCACGTAGATGTCGCTCATCTTGGTACTTAAACTCACGTCCTGCAGGTCCACATCGGCAGTTTTCCAGATAATGCAGCGCAGCTCATACCTGTGGTCATTGTGGCTGAGGCTTTGCTGAGGAATCGCTCCCCAGTGGCAGCCGTGGGAGGGTGGGAGCCCTGGGAGGCTGCCCTCCATACCCACACAAGCCAGGCTCCCCTCAGGAGTGTTCAGGGGAATGCAGCTCCCCAGATTCCCAGGGGATGAAAAGAATGACTACAACTTGGTGTCTGAGAACCCCGCACCCCGCAGCTCAGAGCGCTGCCCCATGGTGTGCAGTGATGGGGAGGCGGACTGTCTCTCACCTTTTAGGCTTTCTGGGCTCGATGTTGATGGGAGGGCCAGGAGGCCCAAGCTTTTTGGGGAAGATGTCCACCCACATTTGCACCTTTCCCTAGAGCAGAGATGGATTGCTGGCTGGGGTTTGCTAGCCTCTGTTCTCAGCATGCTGGCCTGGGGAGCCCATCCCAGATTCTGAAATCTGTTGGGGTGTGTTCCCAACACCAAGGCGGGTGGCATACAGGCCTCAGGTGGGATGGACTTCAGACAGGAAGTCAGGCAACCATCCACTAGCTTCCCCTTTTGCTTTTTTTGGCTGGGAGGATAGTCCAGTAAGGTTGGTAGTGTATGGTGGCTTTGAGACTGATGGCCATGGTGCTGGGACATCACTTGTCACTGGAGTCTGGGCACTTACAGCCATTGAGCAGGTCATACTAGAGAGGCTTCTCTGCACAGGGTTCCAGAATGGGATTGGGGCTTCATTTATGAACCAGTTTAGTGGCCCCACATAGGAGTAAGCTAGATGATCAGTCAATAGGTTATTTTATGCTGTGTAACCATAACCTAAGGATATTAAACTACCCACAAAACTCAGAGGTCTAACAAAGGGATGGAAATGGTGTGAAACGGAAAAAAGTAAAGGTAGAGCTACCAACATTGGAAGATAGATAAATACATTCTTTCAAACTGTAAGTTGATCCTACTTGAGAAAACAGGTTTAACAAGAATGGTTTTTGAAAATGCTCTGCAGAAAACTTTGTATCTACAGTGTATCAGCTTGAGAAATTTGGAGGCTGAGATGAGCCCCATTCTGGTGACTGGAGGGTCAGTGATAATTAGGGTGCCTATGGGGATTTTTCTCCTTCTATTTGAGATTCCTTGCCATGGAGAAAGCATAGCTTGCAATTATCAGCCAAGCCAGGGCTGTAATGTCTGCACGTGTGACTCCACATGCCTCAGCTCCCCTCAGCCAGGAGATAGGGAGGCAGTATTGGCACTGGCTGGTAGGGCACCTTAGCACTTCCCATGGCTGATATGTGGCCTTGGTTTCTTGTACATGACTTTTCCAGCTCTGAATTTCTCCATCCTAAATGCCATCACTGGAGCTTCTTATTCACATGTGCAGAATATCCTTGTCTGCTGTGCACATACATCTGCGAATGCTTGGTCTCTCCTTGCCCTCTTGTCAAGGATGGATGGGCTCTCCCACCTCCTGCTGCAGCCCCTCCAGTCTCCTACCTGGTCGATGCCCGGTTGGCTGTCGCTGTACAGTGTGCGGGTCTCCACATGCTCAGGCACCAGCCCCTGCGTGTGCAGGAGGTACAGTGCAAGGCGTTCTTTCTTAGGTCCCAAATATTGAGCAGTGGGGGGCTTGGGCTCTAGATTAGAGGAGGACCACAAGGTCATTAGCCTTCCCACCTCACATGTAGGTCTCCCACCTCTGCCACCCCCAGCCTGGAAGGTGGACATGGTTACCCTCCAGGGGAGGAAAGGGGGAGGGGATGCTCTTGGGCAGCTCTCTAATCCTGGAGCCTCCCTGGTTTTGGAGGCCCGGTTCTGTGCTTTCTGGAAGTGCACCATACTTCTCACCAAAGCTTTGTAGTTTGAATTTTGTCCCATTGTAAAAAACAGAGTCATCCTCAGGGTTGAAGAGAGGGGGAGGCAGTCCTTTCTGTTTGGCGTGGCGTTCCAACAGGAAGCTTGGGAGTATTTGATCCCGCCACTGAAAGGGCCCTGACCTGTGGGGATTTGTGAGAGCGAAAGGTGGGGTGGGGTGGGATGGGCCCCGGAGATCACTCGGCTGTATGCTGCAGGATGGCTGGCGTGGGAGCGCGGGTGGAGGCCGATCGGGCACCTTGTTTCCCAGCCCAGGATCCAAGCCTCCTTCAAGGGAGCTGTGGGCTCCCTCCTCCACGTTTGCCCGCTGCCCTTGCCAGGGTTCAGGTGCACTCTTACTGGCAGTAGGATTTGGAGAGACCACAACGAGCTCCAAAGCCAGACAGGAGTCGGTTTTCAAGGTCAATAACTGTGGTTCCAATCTTATCGTCAGGTGAAAATAGGTCAAAGTCATACAGCTGGATCTCCAGGTCTTTCTCCAGGGGGATAGTGCAGCTCAGTTCAAACATCCTAGGGGAAGGGGGTGGGAGACTGGCGACCATGGACTCTGCTGCCTACATGCTTCCCTCCAGCATCCTGGCCCCACTCCCTTGTCTGGTCCTGGTGAATACAGAGAACAGAGCCAACAGCCGTCCCCGTTATGGCTGGAAATAGCCATGATGGGCCTGGGCTGTGGGACCCTGAGCTCCCCTCTGGAGGAGGGAGAGGTGGCCCAACTGCTTACTTCTACCTCCTGAGCACCTAGAGGAAGATGTGGGGCCGGGAACCCAGAGGCTAGGACTGCAAGGGCTCTTTGCCTCCTGGCTTCAGTCCCAGCATGGAGCGGGTGGACATGGAGAAGTGGAACTGGGGGAGCTGGGGCAGCTTACATGCCAAAGATGGGATCCAGAGTGTTGGGCAGGTACTGGTTCCGGTTGCCAAGCTTTCTCTGTCCCAGTTTCAGGATCACGTAAGGGTCACACTGGAGGCCAGACAGGAAATGGTGTCGGTCCAGGTTGGTCACGGAGGGTGGGAGTGGGGTGGAAATGAGCCCTTGCAGCACAGGTAGCATGTGGGGAGTTGGCAGTCTGGTGGCAGCGGCCTGAGGGAGCTCTGGGAAGATGTGGGGCTCTGGGCTGGGTGGGGCCCCAGAAGGTGGGCGCTGCAGGTTGGGGCTGCCCATTACCAGGCCATTGGAGTCTTGGGGCTGCAGGTTGATGGCACGCACCACATACACCCGCACCACGCACTGCTGAGGAAAGTCCGCTCTCTCTGGCCAAACCAAGAACTGCCGGGGTGGCCTGGGGGCTTCTGGATTCTCGGGGAAGGGGTAGACGCGGAACAGACCCTGTGTGTGTGTTGGAGAGGGGAGGTACTGGCAGCCCAGCCTGGCAGTACTGGCCTGGCTCTACAAAGCCCTCCAGGAGGCACCCCTGGTCGAAGCTCAGCAGAGAGTGGGGTAAGTGGGTGGCAGGCTGAGGCTGTGAGGCCGGGTAGAGGGGTACAAGCAAAGACGATCTTCAGGGACCACCATGTTAGGAGGGGCAAGGAACTGGAGTTTCTGCTGGTGGGAACTCTGATTCCACCCCCACCCACCCATCAGGTTTGAACTTGCTCTCTAAGGCTCTCAGGGCTTGGGAGACCAGCACAGGCCAGAGCTGCGAGTGAGAAGGCCCTCACCCTACCCGTGTCAGGAAAGGCACCTACCCTGAACCCCTGATAAGTCAGTCTGCTCCCCGCCTCCCAGAACTGATTTTCAAGCCCTCCCTGTCTTCTCCTCACAAGCATATAGAGCCAGGGCCTTTATTAGAGTCTTCTGGGCACAGAAGGGGCACCGAAGCTGGGTGGACACACACCTTGAACTCCCCTACCACAGGGCTGTCCAGCTTGGGCTGTTCCTGGTAGAGTTTGAAGGTCTGGCAGAAGTCCTGCAGGCCTTGGAAGGCAGGCACAGCCTCCAGTTCACAGTCATATACCTGCACAAGGGTGGGTGGGACCTGGGCTGGTGGGGATGCAGGCCTGGGCTTGACCAGAGTGGGACCATTCTGGGTCAGGGCACTGATGGACCACCAGCTGCTGGGTCTTCCCCGGTGTGTCTGCCCAGTCAGTGGGCCCAGAAGCAGCACTGCGGGCTGCAGACACAGGCAGCCTGTTCACCCAAGGGTGCAGCTGGTGCAGGTATGGCCTCGCGTCTTGCGCAGACCGCAAGGAAACTCCCCCACTTGGTGCTGCAGGGCTAGGTTTGCTGGCCTCTCCCAGCCAACTTTCTTCCACCTCCCCCAGCAAGCTCCCCCGTCAGGGTCTCCAAACCTTCAGGGTATGGTAGTCTTTGTACTTATACTGCAGGGACTCAGCATCCCCTGTGGCCCAGAACAGCTTGCTCCACCAATCCACTTCATGCTCATATTCGTCCTGGCAGGGAAGAGGGTCACGCTGGCCTTCGGGCAGAAGGCACAGTGGCCTTCTGCTGCCCGGGTCATGCTGCCCCCCACCTCCCATCTCCCTGAGTTGCTTGGGGTTGTTCCTGTTCCCCAAGGCTGAGCCTACATCACCTCCGCTGCTCTGGACTTGAACCAGAACTTCCCAAAGAGGTAATCTAGGAGCTGAGAAATGAGAGCAGGTGAGCAAGGGGAGGCCCGGTAGCCCACAGCCACCCACTCACCATCTCTGACTTCTGCGAAAGAGTGGATTGAGGCCAGTGCTTACTTCCCTGGCTCCCTTGCCACTCACAGAGGCCTTTTAACTCAGGGATCTTCAGATACAGGATTGGAGGAGGAGGGTTAGCACAGGTCTTATTTTTATTGCCCACAGCTTCAGACTGAACTCTGGAAGAGCTCCGAAATGCAGAAGCTCAAGCCCCACCCAGGCCTGCTGAAACAGACTCTGCTTTGGCTCAAAATGTCCCAAGGATTCCTGTACATTCCAGCTGGACAGGTGCTGCTCTACAGCAGTAGTTCTGAGTCTTGAAAACATTGGGATTACTGGGGAAGGGGGCTGGAAAAAATGCTGATGCCTGGGTCTTTCCTCCAGCAATTCTGATGTACGAGAATTACTGAGCTCTTGTGGACAGTCAGGCCTCACTGGGCTATAGAACCACACAGATCAACCACATCCCTCCTCAGAGAAAGGTTGTTCCCTATAATGGTGTGGGAGAAGGTGGGACTCCAGCCCCTGACTCACCTCCTGGTGCTTGTTCACAGATAGCACTGTATGGAGAAAGTGCAGTCATGACTCAGGAGAGGTGAGAAGGATGAGGAGGAGGGACCCCAACCCCACAGGGAAGCCATGGCCTCACCCACCCCAGTGCCAGCTTGTCAGTGAGGCCTGGGAAAGGGCAAGGAGAAAGGGCCATACTTGGGAGCTGTGGTGGCACGTAGTCCTCGGCCCAGGGGTCACAGAAGTAGGGCTGGAGGGAGTCGATGTTGGCCTGACCCACCACAGTCTGTTGGCCAAAGTCCTGATTGTCCACCACCTTCAGTGTGAGGGCCAGTGCATAGGCCTCCTCTGTAGGCATGTACTGTGGCCACAAGAACAGGCTGGAGTGGGGGGGCCTCACAGGAGGAGAGGGCTGCCCAGCTCTCACCCGAGGCCTTCTTACCAGCGTACGGAAGAGGACCGACTCGGTGAAGTTGGGGTTGGTCTGGAAGTCTGGGATGGGTTCTGTCTGCAAGGACTCTTCCCAGCACTCCACCAGGAGCTGGGGGGAGTGCACCTGCTCCATGTTCCGAAGGCCCCAGACCAGGATCTGCCAGGACAGAGGAGGGCGGGTGCGGGGCAGGCAGGGCCTCTGAAACAGGGTCCTGAGCACACAGAGGATCTCCTGAAGTGATGGTGCATCAGGAGACCCGTGGGCCCAGGGAATGAGGCTGGGTGAACTTGTCCTAGAACCTGGGTGCCCTCTGGCCACTTGACCATCCCTCACTGACCTCCAGTGCTCTTCAGGATTGCCCTTCCTCTCCTGCTGCCTCTTCTGTCCTCTAGTCAGGCCTCAGGAGGGAGTGTCTGAGGCTGGCTGCCTCCAAGGCCTGCAGGTTCTGGTGTCCCTCATGCCATCGAGCTCCTTGATGACTTGTATCCCTTAGCACTCCATGGCTGCCAGTGACCCAGCACCCTGTGACCTCACTCAGGTGACAGACACAGCACCCCAGGAAATGCCCATGGGCTCCCTCATAAGGCCACCTCAAGGCGCTGGAGTGGGCTTCCTGCTCTTGGAGGACCCGACCATCTTTTGCTCTTAGCCAGATTTGTGGCAGGGCACAGAGGTTCCGATGTGGGGACCTCCATGCTAGTGGTTGGTGAGACACCTCCTAGCATTTGGAGTGAGGGAGGGCTGGGACCGAATTCTGGCTGTGCCACTTGGTCTGTGTCACATGCAGGGGATACATTATCTGAGCACTTCAATTTCCTTCTCTGAAAGGTTGTCCCTACCACAGAGCATGAGGCTCAAATGTGACAATGAATGCTAAAACTCTTTGCACCCACTGCAGAGATTTGCATTAAATTACACTATTCTGTTAGAGCTCCTGCTTTTCATTTCTCTCCTGTCTTCCTCCATCTCTCAGACAGTGTATCCTTTTGGGGTCCAAACTTTGGGTCAGGTAGTCAGGAAGCCTAAAGAGGGCCAGCAGAGAGCTCCTCCATGCTCCACTACTCTGAGACATGCTTGTACTCCCCTTGCCCTCCCCACCCCACACAATCATCACCTCAATAGCCATTTTCTTTAGCGTAGGCTGGATGCTCCTGGGGAGTGTGTAGACCCCATTCTTCCAGGGAACACTTAATATCGGCAGGTTCCCTATGAGACTCTGAGGATAAGGTGGGAGAGTAGGGAGCTTGAGGCCCCACCGGACTGGTCCTTCTGTCCCCCACCCCCAACTCAAGCAGGTTCCAAGAAGGCTCAGTTCAAGCTGAGGCCCCAGTGCCCCATGGGCAGAAGCTGTCAGGGGAACTAGGAGAGATGGGCAGACAGGCATCACCAGTTGTGTTCAGGTTCCCAGGCCCCAGGCCTTTCCTGAGGGGGTGGAGTTGGGGACCTCTGGCTATGGGAACGTGGGGCGGGGTGGGGTTTGAGCACCACATTCCCCGCCAGGCCCTCCCTCCCAGTACCTTGGTCTGCAGGATCAGCTCGCAGCACGCCGAGACCTCGCCCTCTTCCTCCCCCAACTGTTTTACAAGGGGGTGCCATCTCATGGGGGGAAGGATCCGGTTTTGGACATCCAGCCAGACCACCGGGCACAACATGCTCTTTCCCCACAAGCTCTCCTTGCCCTGGACAGAAGGGGAGGTTTGCAGAACTTGGAAGGCAAAGCTGGCAGGGTTCTGGCTCCCCACTGGGATGCCAGCAGCTCTAGACTAAGGGCTAATATTTATGTCACGTGATGCTGAGCATCACACCCACGGGAACAGTCTCCGTATGTTCTCAGCAACCCTGCCCAGCCAGCCCGCCTTACCTGGGAGTCCCTCTGCCACAGTTCCAACACCACGAGGGGTGGGCTGTCTTTGGTGTCCTGGGGGTTCTCATACAGAAGCAGGTGCTGGAAGATGAGCGTCTGGGCCCACGTGGGGGCTACAGAGTCTCTCAGGTTTCGGGTGCACTGGCTGTGGTTCAAGAAGACCAACCGAATGAAGGGTCCTGGGGGGTGGAAGGAGAGGAGAGCATTGAGTGCCTGAGGCTCTTCTTTCTGGCTGCTGCCTCCACCAGACCAGGTACCCAGGGAGGCCCAGGCGGGGGCAGCCACGGCCAGCTGTCCAGCAGGCCACCTCAGCATCAGCCACAGAGCAGCTGTGTGGGTAACCTGAGGCCAAGGATCATTCGGCTTCATCCACGACTATTTTACACTACCATGGTTGAAGCCTGGGTGTCACAGAGATGGAGGGCCAGGTGGCTCTTCTGGAGGAGTTCTGGGGACCAGGCTGGGGTAAAGCCTCCTCAGCTCCCCTTCTTGCTTCCACAGCTCGAGCAGCCTTGTATTCCTTGTTTTTGTGTCTTTTCCCCAAACTAAGGCCATGAGCTGGTGGGGGGAGGGGTCTGCATGTGTGTCACCCCCTTCCTTGCCACCTTCTTTATACTGCTGGGTGGCCATATAGTGGGGCTCCTGGGGGCTTGGGGACTAGGGTGCCTGCTGCCTACCCTGGAATGTCTGGATCTGGTTGGACGTCAGGTTCCGGGCCTGGTAAATGTAGCAGAACAGCTGGTAGTAGTGGGGCTCTGGGTAAGAGAGGAGCTGTGTAGGTCACCTGCCCCCAGGATCCCCACCTGCCTCCTCCTGGCTCCCTGCCCTCAGATAACAGGGAGCCTGGGTCCCCTTCCCTCCCAGCACGCTCTCAGGTCAGTGCTCACTGTTGAAGATGCAGTAGATGAAGGGCAGGGCAGGTGGCTGGATGTCCTCTGGGGCTGGCCTCCAGGGGCACCTGACGGATTTTTTCAGGTGCCCGGATGACACCTGGTCCTCTTGCTTCTTAGTCTGCTCCTTCAGATCCACATGCTGGGCCCAGGACATTCTCTGTGAGGCTCTTGGCTGCTTTTTCTGTCTCCTCCAGCCCAGGCTCCTGTCATCCTCTCCCCTCCTTGGCCCCACCCTGCAAAGCCGGGGGATGTGCATCCAGGGCCCCAACCCCCACCCCTGCCACAGGGCATCTCTGGCTGGGCTCTGGCTCCTGGAGGTGGGGCTGCAGGGAGGAGTCACCCAAGCCCCTAGGCTGTACCAAGGATCCCTCCAGGAGGAATATGGGTGCAACGCCCTCATCTTCATTGGGGGCCAGCCTGCGGTGCCAGCAGCGGCGGCGGAACCGGCTCTGGGGCTGAGGGTTCAGGTGGAACTTGGAGCCGAAGGTGCCATACTCCCAGCCCTCCCCCTCTGCCAGGCTGGGCTGGGGCTGCAGGGAGAAAGCAGTCACCCTGCTGCACCTATGGCAGGACCCTGCCCACAGTCATGGCCAGCCCCTGGCACAGCCCCTCACCAGCTGCAGGAAGGACAGGGTCTCCTGCTCGGGTCCCAGCCTCCCGCGATTCCGGCAGCGCACACGCACCCAGCGCCGGCGACGACAGGAGTAGTAGGTTTTCTCCACCGAGTTCCAGATCTGGGGTAGGCCGGAGGGTGGGACACCTGCTCCGTACTCCCAGCCTGCAGAGGAGGAAGGACCAGGGCTGCCCGTGGGCTGGGAAGCTGCCCTCCTGTCCAGGCCTCTCTGGCCCTGAGATGTAGAAGGGAAGGTGTGGTCACACTGGGTCACCTGGGTGGTGACCAACTGCCCATCATACAAATGAGCAAGGTGAGGCCCAGAGACATCGGTTGGCCTGCACAAAGTCACACAGCCTGTTACAGCATCTGTGCCTTGAGCCAAGGTCTTCTGCCTGCCAGCCCATGGCTCCTTCCTTGGAGCTACCCAGGCTCCATGACCAGATTCCCGTTCAAGTGCTTGGGAGGCATTTACAACCTGCTCTGGGGCCCCCTCATTGGAAAGGGTGGAGGCCCTGCTCTCTGGAGGCTGGAGGACACCCAGGAATGCAGGCCCATCCACCCCCAGAAGTTTGCTGCATTGAGGCTGTGGGCAGTGTCTGACCAGGGCAGCTCTGGGATCTCCTGCTCCCAGCCTGTGACCAGAGACGGACCCTCACTGTCCACTGTGGGGTTCAGTTCCACGGCCCACTTCTTAACGTGCCAGCCTTGGGGGCACTTCACATTCTCCCGGGCCTCCACTGGCTGTCCATCCTGTGAGTGACAGAGAGGGAAGGCTGGAGTGTCTGAGCTAGGATGCGGCCCTCACCCCGCCTTCCCACCCACTTGTGCGCCTACCCGTCCTCCTACGCTGAGCAAACAGCATTTGCTGTGTCTAATGCCACCAGCATATTCACTCAGTGTGCTTTCACTGACTGTATGGCTGTTTTTAAAGGAAAACTTTGTGTAACCACTATCAATGGAAAATCGGTTTCACTCACCATAAATAGGAAATAACCATATTAATGTCTGTGTAAACAAAATAGTGTGACTAAACCTCAGCTAGAGACTGGGCTGTCCCTACCCAAGCCGGCTCTGTCCTTGTTGAGGGGAGGTTAGCATGTGGGAGAGATGGGCAAGGTCCATGCTGTCCAATGCAGCAGCCACCAGCCTCCTAGGGCTGCTCACATGTCAATCAATCAAAATGAAACAAAATGCAAAGTCCAGTTTCTTACTCTCACATGTACCACACTTCAAGTACTTCAAGTACTCAGTATCCACAATGGGTGGTGCAGATAAAGAATATTTCCATCAAACTAGAAAGTTCTGGATGGACAGTGATGACTTTGACTAGCTCTAACCAGTCTCTCCCTCAGGGGAAGCATTACCTTTGAGAGAGGCCTGGGAAGGAAACACTGTCCCCTTTTGTTCCTTACAGTCCTATTTAAGTATCTTTACCTGTCATCTGGAATACAAACCCCATCAATGTTCACCCAGGGTCCCCGCCGTGTGTGGGGAGGAGGGCTCAGATGGTAACCCCTGGTCTAGACAACCCAGCTTACGTGGCCCCCACCTAACCACATCCCTGAGGCAGCGTCACCCCTGCTCACCACGTCTGTGTTGGGGATGGCTGCGGGCACCCAGGCCCCCGCGGGGTCACGGCACTGGTTCTCATATACCTCCTCCAGCACCTGGCTCTTATTGATGTCTACGTCCAGGAGGAGTCTGGGGACAGCAAGACCCCAAGTTCCCAGCACATCTTCCTGAACCCACAGGTCCCTAGGCATCTCCTCTGTAGGCTGAGGGTGAGGCCTGGCAGTGGGGCCTGGCATACAGGACATCTGGGAGGCAGGCCCTTTGTCTGTGCACCCCAGGCCTGGGACCAGGCTGCATGGCTGGATGCCCCCCTCTTTGGGATGCTGTGAACTGGCCCTTGGGTGGAAAGGGTCACCTCCCCTGCTGCACATCCAGGGGCACACAGCCTGCAGGCCCTGTGCCCAGCCTTACCTCCTCTGAGGCTCCACCGCCCACTGGCCCTGCCAGTGCCATCCATGGGGCTCCCTGAAGTCCTCCTTGGGGAGGGCCTTGTGTCCCATGACGTCTGAGAAGTGGGGGCAGCGGTACAGCCCCTGCGGTCCCCACTCGTCTTTATACTTGGCCTGGTTCTCGTACTGGGGAAAGGAGGCCATCAGTGCCTGCTGCCTCCCCAGCACCCAGAGGAATGTTGGCCCACCCTGGGCTGCAGGAGCCTCCTAGAAACATGGTGGTCAGGCAGGGAAGGGCCACATGGCCCCCTCTCGGGCCAGGAGCTTGTGTTACCACCCACCCAGGCAGCACTTTGTCCAGCTGTCAGTCGGGGGCGGGATTACCCTGTGACCCCCACAGTCCCATCTCACAGGGGAGGAGACTGAGGCTTAGCTCCCGAGGCGGAGTGGAGTGGATGCCCATGTTAGAGCTAGCCAGCCTCTGCAGGGTAACCTGTCTTCCCGGTGTACTGCTGACCCAGGCAAACCCAGGCCTGCCCCACCCTGACTACCTCTTTGCTGCCTCTGAGCTTTTTCTTCCACAGTTCCCTACTGGGCATATGGTCTCTGCTCCCTGCACCACATCCCAAATCCTCCCTCCATTTCAGCGTCTCCAAGAACTGTGTAGGGGCCCGTTCCATGTATCATGATATATCCATCCATAACATGTAACTTAGGAACCATAAAAATGTTTTAACTCAGTAAATTAAAAAGTCAGAAACTCAAGACTTACTTCCCCTCCGCTCTCAGAGCCTTCTCCTGAGCCCTGTGTTCCCCTGACTGCTCACCCACCTGGGTTTATGGTCCTGTGGGAAGATGCCTCAATTTCTTGCTCCCCTGACTGTTCCAGGGCCCTTCCTGTGACCACTGGGCTGACCTGAGGACCCAGCTGGGGTCTGCAGGGGTCTCAGGCTGCCAGGTTGGGCTGGAGCCTTGTTCACCTCACATGCCCTGAACTTACTGGGAGAAATTCCTCAGAATCCCCCATCAGGGAGAGAGTCACCAGCCCGGGGGACCGCTCAGCTCTCCCCTGTCACCACGCACCTATGGCTTGCCAACAAGGGACCCAAGCCTCTACTGGACCCCCTTTCACAATTCTCAGACTGCCAGGAGTGTTTTTCTCCACCTTGGCTGCTGGGCTGTTGTAGCCAAACCCTCCCACCTGCACCCCCTGGGCCGTGCTCACCGTCTCAGCATATACGACCACTTCACCCTGGCGGAGCAGCTGCAGATCCTTGCTGTTTGCGACGTTGCCAAGCCACATGCAGACACGGAGAGAGGCCGGGAGCATGCCCTTCTGTCCTTCACCCTCTGGGTACTGAGCCAGAAGCAGGCCAATTCCCCAGGGGCAGGGGCACAGGTGAGGGAAGGGCACACACTTGGAACAGTCACACATACCGGCCTCTGTCCCGGAGCAGCGACCTTACACTTAGCTGCATGCTGGGGCTAAAAAGTGGAGGGCATAGCCTTCCTGCCTCCCGGAGTGGGAGCCAGCATGCAAATGGTTTTACCTGTGACCACAGTGTAATAAAGAGGCTGGGGGCGCCTTGGAGGGGAGAGGGGCAGAGCCCCTAGGGAGCCTGGGAAGGCTCCAGGAGGAGCAGTGATGACAAGTGACATTGACAGTCACCTAGCCCTGGGTTATTGTGTGCTGGCTGCGGGTCAGGCACTGTGTTAAGTGCTGAATGTGGAGCGTGTGCTGATCCTCACATGCCGTCATGAGTTGGGCGTTATTATTGGGCCTGTTTTACAGGGGAGCAGACTGAGGCCTGGGCAGGAGTTGGCCCAGGGTCATATAAGCCAAGGAGTGGAGGAGCCAGGATTCAATGTCAGTGGTTCTTGTGGGATGAGGAGGACTCAGATGGGCATGGGTGGTGGGAAGGGCAAAGGGAGTTGGGGTGGGGAGAGCCAGAGGGATCCTATGTTAGGAGTGTGGGGCCCAGGAGGGCTGATGCAGTGAGAGGGGGCTGGGCCTGGCCAGGCAGGAGGCAATGGGGAGCCAGGATATCTCTGAGAGGGAGGGGGTGGCCCCCACCTGCCTTTCTGTGGAGGGCTGGAAGCAGGGGCTGTCATCAGGGTGGTGGTGGTGGCCAGTCAGCCTTATTGATGGCTTACATCTGACATGATGGGCTGGTGCCTAAACCTTATAGGCATTAAATACTGAGGACAGCACCCATCATGGTCCAGGGGAGATGACGAGGGTCTGAACCAGGTGTGGCGTGAAGATGACGGAGGAGAAAAATTTGAGGGACATGGACATGGTGTCAGCCACATGGTCAGGCCCCTGCCTTCCTCTGGAGACTATTTAACCCCGGGTCACCTGGCAAAGGGCAGGGGAAATAGGAGTGGGTGTGCCCATGGGGAGGCTCTGGGGTACTGCCCAAGGGTTCAGGGCTTCTCCTTGGGATTTCTGGGCCCTCTCCTCCCCTGACAATTCCCGGCTTCCCCACCTGCAGGAGGAGGGTCTGTGTCTTCCCACAGAACCTGCCGGAGTGCAGGGCCCCTGCCGGGGAGAACAAGATGCTGTGGGCAGGCACCTGTGCGTAGGCCACTCGCTGCTTGTTGGACACCAGCCAGATCATCACGTCCGGGAGGCTCACCTGGGGCTGCCAGGCAGGAGAGCATCAGGTCTGTGCAACCAGCTCCAGGGCCTGCTCCCTGGCCAGGGTGTCCGTGCCCACCTCAGGGAGCACAGCGTTGAGGCGGTATAGCCAGCCTTCCACTGTGGCCAGCATGTCCCTAGGCTTGACTTCCTTGGCTTTGTGGGCCAGTTCCTGCAGGAGGAGGCTGCGCAGCTGCCACCTCTTCTGGTCCAGGTTGGTGGCTTTGGGCTGATTAGTCATGCAGGGCAGAGGGCGCCTGTGGCCAGGACCAGGAAGCAGGGGGCTGGGCCTCTTTTCCATTTCACCACTTCACGGCCTCCTGTCCTGCCGTAGGCCAGCGTGCCCTTCCTAGGCATGAGAGCCTGCCCCGTCCTCTGCTGGCCTGCCCTGTCCTCTGCTTTTCTTTAGGAAGGCTGCTGCTCACTGTGGCTGGCCCTTGGGTCTCATCCATCCCTCTCCCATCCTCCCAACCCCCAGGGGTGCCAAGCCATTGCTCAACAACCTCCTGGATGCAGGTATGGACCCTGAGACAGGGGCCAACCAAACCCTGGAGGGTGGGGGGGGAATCCAAGTGGGGGGTGGGGCTGGGAGAGGCCTGATAATGGATCTTCCATAACAGACAGAGCCCCAAGAGGACGCTAGAGCTGGGAGCAGCCCCAGGGAAAAGGTGTGGGCCAGAAGCAAACGCAGCTTGTCTGGATAACGGGGAGAGACTTGGTTTGGTAGTTGCATCAGGTGTGTGTGTGGACAGCAGGGACAATGCTGGGTGTGGAAGGTCAGGACCATTTCCTGGAGGGCCCGAGTGGGAGTGAAGCAGCTCTGTTGTTTGGGTTTAAGCTGGGGAGGGATCTGAGCAGAGCCGTGTTTCTTGAGGAGGTGGTGGGGAGGGTGGTGGTGGAGATAGCTCTGTAGGGTGCAGGTCTGAGCCCCCAGCCCCGAGCAGTGCCCCATGCCTACTTGCAGTCCTCTGCCAGCTCCCTCAGCAGCTTCTTCCACTGTGGGAGCAAGGCTGGGTCCCTTGGATTCCTCATGGATCTCAGGGTGTCCAGATTGGCTTTCTGCCCAGCAGGAGAGAAATTGCAAGTGAGCATGGGGTTCCCAGGGCAGGCTACAGGGCTGATTAGACCCAGATGTTTTCCCAGGACTTGGGGATCTTTGAGGGGTGACCTAGGGATGTTAGTCTAAAGCTGTTACATGCCTTTGCAAGGCTGAGATCCCCACACACACTCCCCACTACCCAACAGAAGAAATGGATGACAGGAGGGAGCCAGGATGGGGTGGGACTGTGGAGGTCTTGACCCTAGGCTTCCCTTCTGTAGGCACAAGTCATGTCTGAGGTGGCTCTCCTACCTAAAATTGTTGAGTGGATTCCTTTCTTAACAGACACCTAAGACCTTTTGTAATCTGACCCTTCCCAGCTTCTCTGGCCTTATTCCACATCATCTCCAGGTCCCCGCCACCCCTGACATTCACATCACCATGTCTTTGAACATTGTTCTATTCTCTGCATCCCCCACCATGCACCCAGCAAACTCCTCATTCTACAAGACTGCTCAAATGTTACCTCCTTTTCAAACACCTCCTATGACTATCCTCTCATCTGCCCTCCCCTACCCCAAATCTCTCTGCTCCTATGGCTCTGGTACCTGTATCTCCACTGCAGCCTAGTTGTACTGCACTGTAATTATTTGCACATCCAACTTCCCAGATGGTGAGGTCAGGGGTATGTTTATTCATCTTTGTGTTTTCAGGGCTGGCTCTTTGGTTAGCAGTGTGGAACGCATGAGGGGGCTGAGGACGGGTTTCCTATGACTGTGTTTCATTTTCCCACGCCTCCTCCAGTGATCCCGGTCCTTCCCTGTGCCCCCTCCAGCACCACTCACCAGGCGGTCCCGAGTGAAGTGGAGGAGGTTGAGGCAGTTCATGCGGAAGCTGACATCCTCCCAGTAGGAGGTCACAGCCACAACTGGCTTGGTGTTGTACCAGGGCACATAATGGTAGATGTTCCCTGAGACACAGAGACACATGCAGGGCAGGTGTGTGAGGGGCTCTGGAAGGCCTACCCTCTCTGTGCCCCCTCAGAGGACCTTCCCTGAGCTGCTTCATTCCTCAGTGGTGTGATCTACTCATAATCATCCTGATCAGACCCTTCCTGCCCAAGGGAGGGCTGAGGGCTGAGTGAGAAGGTATGCCCCTCAATGAACACGGCCTTACCAGGTACCCATTGTGCTCGGTGTGTCAGGTGGCCTTCCAGGGTCCCCAGTCTACAGGTGGGAAAACCCAGGCTAGTAATGAGAAGTAGTTTGCCTGTGGTGGCACAGCCAGGTGGTTGTAATGCACACATCTAGCTCCAGAACCCCACACCCTTAACTTCAGGCAAGATGCCAAGGCAGGGGCATGCCTCGAGGTAGGCCTCCCTTCTGGGTGGTCTGTGAGGTAGAGGAGTGGCCCCTGGGCTCAGGAGGAGATGCGGGGTGGCTGGGGTGGGCACACATCTCACATAAAGGGCCGGCCTGTGTGAGGAACAGAGTCAGGGGAGTAAGTACAGACAAAGCCAGTGATGGGCATGGCAGACCATGCTCCCCAGCGATGTTCCTTAGTGAAACGAAGAGGAAAAGCAAGATGAAACGTCATGGATCATTTTTCTGAGATGTATTCCTAAGTTGACATAAAAGAAAGAAATCCACAGAAGCCAAAAGTAAAGCAGAAGCAGAAAAGCTGTGGGGCAAGCAGAGCAAAACTGACTTGTGTCCTCTGAGTTTCTGGCAAATCTTGCTGAACTTGCACTTCTCTTTGACAGCTGCTGGGGCTCAGGAGTCAGAAGAGAGAGCCTTGCACTCTAACAGGAGACCCATGTGCTATGGGCTGAACTGTGTCCCCTATCCAGACATTGAAGTCCTAACCCCCTGCCTCAGAGTGTAACCTTATTTGGAAATAGGGTCGTTGCAGCCATAATTAGTTAAGATGAGGTAACAGTGGAGTAGTGTGGCCCCTTAACCCCATATGACCGGTGTCCTTGTAAGAAGACGAGGCACACAGAGATACGATGGCCATTTGAAGACTCAAGGACAGAGGGAGAGCATGGTGTGAAGAGGTAGGCAGAGACGGAGGGACATGTCTCCCAGCCAGGGAGCATCAAGGATCGCAGGCGACCACCAGAAACAGGAGGAGCGCCAGGAGCCGTGCTCCCGCAGACCCACCCGAAGGAACCTACCTGCCAACGCCTAGGTTTTGGACTTTCAGCCTCCAGAGCAGGGGCAGAATACATTTCTGTTGTTGTAGGCCACCCTGTTTGTGGTATTTTGTTATGGAAGCCCTAACAAACTCATATGCTATGCAAAGCTGGCACTCCAAACCCTAAACCTTCAGTCAGTGAGAAATAATCCACCACAGAGAAGACGACAGTGAGGAAACCCATCTCCAGCATGGCTACAGGGAGAAGGGGCAGGATACTTCCCCGAAAATTCTTAACCACAAAAGTGGGCCCTTGTGCAGGCTGTGTTCTGCATTCATGCTGCCTGTGTGGTCTGGAGAAAATTTAAAGTAGACTTTGGTTGGCAGTGCCCCAGGTAACTGGAGGGAGGAAAGATAAATCCTCTCTGGGAATAAAACTTTAGTCAAGTCCCCAAGGATTCCCACAGGTATCCTTCCAAGAAAACGAGCAGCTTAAAATCAATACACTTACTCTCTAACCCAGCAATTCCGTTCCTAGGTACACAGCCAATAGAAAGGTATACATGGCCTTATCAAAGACATGTGTAAAAATGGCCATAGCAGCACTATTCAGAATTGGAAGCCACCAAAAATCCCCCTCACCAGTAGGAGGGATAGATTACAGGCTACATATATAGCAGAATATATCAAGGAGAATAAATGAGCTACAGTCATTTGGGTTCATGCATGCATTTCCCAAATAAAATGGTGAGCTAAAGAAGACAGACACCAAAGACTACATGTTACGATTTCTTTTATGTAAAGTTAAAAACCAGACAAAACAATTGGAGGTTAAGAGAATGGCTGCCCTTGGTGGGTGGGAGTGAAGGGGCTCCTGGGCCTCCGGCAGGCTGGCACTGTTTCACGGTCTAGGAATGTTGGTATGTAGATCTATTTGCTTCGTGGTGATCCCTTGAGCTGGACACTTTGGTTTGTGGACTTTTCCATAGGTATGTTATGCTCACATCAGGAGTTTATTTAAGAATTTAAAAACTAGCAAAAAAAGACAAAATACATCCAACTACAGTGTGTCAAATGGTGAAAAATATGTGGAGAAACTACAGTGGGGGACGGGGAGAAGGAGATGCCCACATTTTTAAATAGCATGGTTACTCAGGACATTTCCTAGGAGCTCTACAAGAAACTATGCAAAATGCAGCCCAGAGAGATGAAGCATATGGAAGAGAGGTTTAAAAATATGAATAACAGAGCAAGAAGTTTCACAGAGGATGGAGTGAATTCAAGAAGGAAATATAAGAGACCAGGGAGAGAGGTGATTTTCAAAGAGAAAATATCTTATAATTTTCTAACATTATTGGAAGATACCAGTGTCTGACTGTGGCCAGAGGGAGTTATTAGGATGATACATAAGCAGAGATCCCTGACTAGGGTTCTCAGATACGAGTGTGGGGGCACAAGATGGCAATTTGTTTCTCCTCTAGGATAGCATATGAAACAATGAGAAGGAAAATAACTCCATTTTCAGCAAAACAAGGTGACAGATATAATGTGCAGATTCAAAATATATGTAAGGACTGCCAAACGCAACCACATTTGCCCTCAAAGCCTGAAGAGGGGGAGTGTAACAGAAGCCACCTGGGGGAAGTGAGCAGCAAAGCAGACAGCTGGAAGCACAGCTTGATGGGAATGGAGTGCAGAAAGTGCCAGCAAAAATACACTCCCAGAAGGAACTCAGGCTCACGCAAGGAAATGTGAACAGGCAAACCCCAGAAAACAAGTAGAAAAGAAAATAAGAACGGCATAGCAAGGAAGACAACAGAAAAAGAAGCCTATGGGAAATTAGACCTAGCAGACAATTCAGTGACAGGCATAGAAATAAGGATAGAAATAAGAAAAGTGGCCAAAATAGAATGCAAACAGAGTCAAAAAGGATCAGAGAGAAAATGAAAGAGAGGAAAATCAAGGAGCATTGTTAAACCCATAAATAGAGCCCCTAAAGAAAAAAATCTAAACGATGGAATAGAATATTTTAAAATATAATTTATGAACACATTTAGGAAAAGCATAGCTTTATTAAACAAATGAGCTTGAGAAATTGGGTATTCACATGCAAATTAATTACAAATGGATCATAGAGCTAAATGTAAGAACTAAAACTATAAAAATTTAGAAGATAGGAAAAAATCTTGATGACCTTGGGTTAGGCAAAGAGTTCTTAGATGTGACACCACAGAAGAAAAAAAAATGGGATTTCATGCAAATTAAAAATGTTTGCACTTTAAAAGACACCATTAAAAAAATGAGAAGACTAGCCACAGACTACTTATGAATCATATAGCTGATAAAGTACTTGTATCCAGAACATATAAAGAATGCTTAAAACCCCAAAATAAGAGGACAAACAACCCAGTTAAAAAATGGGCAAAAGATTTGAATAGCATATCAACCAAGAAGATATATGAATGGCTAATGAGCTCAGGAAAAGATGATCAGTAGCATTAGATGTTAAGGGCATGCAAATTAAAACCACAATGATATACATGCCCACAATAATAAATACAATAAAAAAAGAAGTAATAGCAAACATTGGTGAGGATGTGGAGAAACTGCAACCATCATACATTGCAGGGGAAATGTAAAGTGGCACAGGTGCTTTAGAAAAGTTTGGCTGTTTCTTAAAAAGACATTCTACTTCTAAGTATCTACCCAAGAGAAACAAAAGCATACATCCACACAAACATTCATAGCAGCTTTATTCATAAGAGACAAGAAGCTAAAGTGGAAATAATGTCCGTTAACTGATGAATAGATTAACAAATGATGAATCGTATATCTGTATGGTGGAATACTACTTGGCAATAAAAAGGAATGAAGTACTGACACATGCCACACCACTAATAAACCTCAAAAACACTATGCCAAGTGAAAGAAGCCAGGTGCAAAAGACCGCATATTGTATGGTTCCACTTACATGAAATATCCAGGAAAAACAAATATACAGAGACAGAAGTAGACTAGTGGTTTTGTGGACTTGGAGATAGGAATGAGAGGATGACTATAAACATGCATGAAAGATTTCTAAGGAACGTAGAAAAGTTCGAAAATGGGGCATGGCAATGGCTGCCCTGCCCTGTAAACTCACTGAAAATCTGACATGTCTGAAACAAGTGAAATTTATGGTATGCAAATTATACCACTAAATAAATTACCAACAAAATAAAAGAAGACACGAATCTACATATGAAAGAGTACACTATATGCCAGGGAAAACTGATCCCAAAGGAGCAGCACCTAGACGTGTCTTAGTGTGGTTACTGGACTTTCAAGATAAAGAATCTTTGGGCAGCTGCACAAAAAGATCAAGAGATTTGTAGGAAAAAATATATCAGAAAGAGAAAACTACTAGTTTTCAAATTTTAAGAAACCATAAACTTCTGGAAGAAAACATGAGAGAATTCCTTAAAAAATTTAGAGTGGAAAAGATCTTTCTAATTATGACTCAAAATCCAGAAGCCATAAAAGAAAAAGGTTGAGTCCATAAGTAAGTCTTAATAGGAAAAAATCCCCAAAACACCATGAGCAAAGATATGAGACGAATATGGGAAATATATTTACAGCTCATCTCACAAAGTCCTAATCTCCCTAATATGTGGAGGGGATCCTAGAAATCTATAAGGAAATGACCAACATCCCAATAGAATAAAAAAGGTAATTATATAAACAGAAATTATATTAACAGAAAGGGAAATACAAATGACTTTTAAACATACAAAAAATGTCTAACCTCATTTATAATGAGGGAAATACAAATTAGAACTATACCTAAATGATGTTTTTTGCTTATCTGACTGGCAAAAATCCCAAAGTTAATACCAGAATTTGGGAAGGCTCTCACACATTGCTAGTGGGAATGTAGAATGGTACAAACTTTATGGAGGATTAACAGTAAGGGTCCAGCCAAGAAAAGAACAAGACCATGCCAGATATTGGAAAGAGAGAGGATTTGCTAGAGAAAATGTGTTGAACAGGCCAGGAGGTCAAAAAGGGGAAAGTGAGGTTGCTGAGAGCCTCATATCAGGAGGAAGAAGCTATACTTTTTGGGCCACAAAGAGCGGCAGTGGCATGACCAGAGGCAGGTACACAACCACAGCCTGCATCAGTGAGGTTGCTGCCCAGGTGCTGGAACCACCAAGCAGGTGACACCCAACAGGTAGTGAAATTGCAAAGGAAGGGCTGCCTGGCTAAGGCTGGAATCATGAAGGAGCAGGCAGCCAAAGCTGGTATCTCTGAAGGAGTAGAGCTACTTCCAGAGATGCCTCCTGAATCAGGGAGAGGGAGAGAGAGAGTGCGATGGAAGAGAACAGTATGTTCCCTTCTACCTGCTGGCAAGGGGCTCTGGGAAAGGTGTTCAGTCAGTGAGCTAGAGAGTACAGCAAGGAAGCAAGAATGAAGCTTGGTGTTGAGCAGAGCATGGAAAGGCCTCTCTGTGCTGGAGGAGCAGAGAGCAAATGGGAACAGGATCAGCAGCACAGAGGGAAGTTTTGCAGTATCTGCCAAAATGTAAGTGCACTGTGATCAATTCTACTCTGGGAAATTTATCCTACTGATACACTGATTTGTGTGAAATAACTTATGAGTAAGATCACATCTTGGCAGCATTACTTGTAATAGTGACAGACTGGAAAAGTCTGTCAAGACTTACCAAGAAAAAGAAAGAAGCTCCACACATACACAAAACCCCCACAAAGAATAAAATAAGGGAGATGTTTTTAGACACTGCAGAGATTAAGCAGATAAAAATGAGAAGCTATGGTGGAAAACAGCTGGATAGTTCCTCACCAAGTTAAACAAAATTAACATATGATCGAGTGATTCCACTCCTAGGTATGTACCCAAAATAATTAAATGCAAGGATTCACACAGGTATGTGTACACCAGTGTTCAAAGCAGCATTATTCAAATAACCAAAAGGTGGAAACAACCAAAGTGTCCATTAACAGATGAACCAATAAATAAAATGTGATATGTACATACAACAGGATATTATTTACCTATAAAAAAGAGGGCAGTTCTGACTTATGCTGCAACATAGATGAACCTTGAAAGCATTATGCTATGTGAAATTAGTCAGACACACAGAACAAATATTATATGATTCCACATATATGAGTTAACTAAAATAGGTAAATTCAGAGAGACAAAAACTAGGATAGAGGTTACTAGGGGCCAAGGGGAGGGGGAAGAATGGATTTATTGCTTAATGGGTAGAGTTTGTTTGGGATGATGAAAGGGTTCTAGCAATAGTGATAATGGTTATACAACATTGCAACTGTACCTAATCCCACTGAATTATACACTTAAAAATGGTTCAAATGGTAAATTTTATGTTTATTTTGCTATAATAAAAAATCTAAAGATTTTATGAAGAATTCTATGCTGAAAAATATGAAAATTTTGATGAAACTTATAAATTCCTAGACAAATTAAATACATTAAATTAACGTAAAGAGTGAGACAAAGCTGAATAATAACAAAGTAAAATCTGTATTTAAATAATTGCAGGACTTTGTTTAGTCATATAGTACACAAATAAAATGTTTTTTGTAATTCAAGTATGGATGTGGGGACAGTAGGAGAGAATTATTTGTTAAATTCAACTGCCCCTATGAACCTGGTGATTTTTCCTGCAATTATTTATTTATTTATTTATACTGTAAAACCAACTTTTTGAAGTCATGGGCATTTTTGAGATTGACCAGGAAAAAGAGTAATATGAAGGGGAAAAGTATCAGTTCGACTGGCTATCTCAGAAACATTTCAGACTCATCACATATGCTCCTCACAATATTTTACAGGATCCTCCTCTTCGCAGACATTACTAAATGACAGAGACCCTTTTTTTCCCTCACCTTATTCAAGCGTCTTTTTCCCCCTTCATATTACTCTTTTTCCTGGTCAATCTCAAAAATGCCCATGACTTCAATAAGTTGGTTTTACAGTATAAATAAATAAATGCAGGAAAAATCACCAGGTTCATAGTTAGAGGTGAGTTCTACCAAAATTTTCAAGGACAGATGATTCCAGACTTACTTAAATGTTCCTAGAGAAAAAAAGGAGTAAATGCTACTCAATTATTGATGAGACTGTCATAACTTTGATATTAAAACCAAACAAGGACAGTTTAAGAAAAATTACAGATCAATCTTCTTTGTGAATATAGATGAAAAAAATCCTAAACGAAATAGTAAAGCAATGCCAGAATATGTAGCAAAGATAAGATGAAAATGCAATTATACTATTAAAACAGTTATATACTGAAGTGGTATATTAACTCAAGGTAGACTATGATAGATTAAGGATCAGTATTTTAATCCCTTAAGCAGCCACTGAAAAGAATCCAAAGATGTATAGCCAGAAGTCAATAGACAAGATAGCATGCAATACTAAAAACAAAACAAAACAAAAAGCACTTGATTAAAAACAAAAGAGGATGAGAAAATTCCAGCACCCTTTTTTGCAGAAATTGTCAAGCTGATACTAAAACTTACATGAAAATGGAAAGGAATAAGAATAGCCAGAAATTGTATTATTTGTAAAAAAAAAAAATGACAAAGTTGGAGGACTAACATTATGGATTTCATCACTTGCTTTAGAGCTACAGTCACCAAGGAAGTGTGATATTGGCATAAAGATAGAAAAGTAGGTTAATGGAACAGAATAGAGAATCTAGAAAGAGACCCGCAATATACAGCTAATTTTAAACAATGGTGTCAAAGTAATTCAATGTAGAAATGAATAGTCTTTTCAGTAGAGAGTACTGAATTGGATATATGCACAGAAAAAAGAATCCTGACCCCTCCCTCACACCATACCAAAAATTAAGTCAAGTTAGATCATGAACCTGAACAAAGAAGCTAAAACTATAAAGCTTGTAGAATGAAACCCACAGAATTATCATCATGATCTCTCAGTAGACAAATATTTCTTAGACCACATAATGAACTACTCTAAAAGAAAAAATAATCAACAAATTGGACTTCATCAAAATTAGAAATGTTTGGTTTTCAAAGGATGCTGCTTGGAAATCGAAAAGTCAAGCCACAGAGTGAAAGGCAATATTAGCAAAAACGTATCTGACAAAGGACTTGTATCCAAAATATAAAAGAACCTTGGAATACAATATAAAAAGACAGACAACCCAATCAAAGACAGAAGAAAGACTTAACAGTGCCTTCATGAGGAAAGATTATGTAGCATGAGAAGATGCTCAGAATCATCAGTGGTTAGAGAAATGGAAATCAAAATTACAGTTAGGTACAATGTCCACTCACTAGAATGACTCAAATAAAAAAGGCTGACAATACCAAAAGTTGGCAAGGCTGTGGAGTAGATGGAACTCTCAGACATTGCTGTGGGGGTATAAAATGGTACAATCACTTTGGGAAAATGTTAGGTATTTTCTTTAAAACCCTAATTCTATTTCTAGGTATTTACCCAAGAGAAGTGCAAGCACATTTCCACAAAGTACTTGTACAAGAATGTTTGTAGCAGCTTTATCCATACTACTCCAAAACTTGGATCAAATCAAAGTCCCATAACAGGGGATGTATAAATAAACTGCCGTATTCATGTAGTGGAGTACTATCAGAAGAAAAGGAACAAAATACTGATATATGCCACAACATGGATGAATATATAAAACACTATGTTTGAGCCAAAGCAGCCATAGAAAGAGTACCATGTGCATGACTTTATTTATATGAAGTTGTAGAACAGCAAAGCAAATCTTTAGTCCTAGCACACAATGATTGCCACCAGGGGTGGAGGAGATTGACTGAAAAGAGGCACGTGGCAGCATTCTGGGCTGATGGAACTTTCTACCCATAACTATATGGGTGTATGTATTTGTCCAAATTCATCAAACTAACTGCACACCTAAAATCTGTGCATTTTATTGTTTGTAAATAATACCTCAATAAATAATTCAAAGTTGGCAGTAAGAGAATGAAAAACCCCAAATATGCAGAAGATATTTACAACACACACATCTGACCAAAGATTGTTCCCAGGAAAAATAATGTACAAATCAGTACAAATTTGTACATAATGTACAAGATAATCTACAAATCAGCCAAAGATAATAATGGATAAAAGATATTGATAGGCTTTTTATAGATGAGAAAAGACAAATGTTTGTGAACACATAAAAAGATGCTCAACCATTTATAATCAAGAAAATGCAAATCAAGGACTTACGAGATTGCATTTTACATCCATCAGATTGGTAAAAATTAAAAGGCTTGGCAACATCAAGTACTGGTGAGAACACACAGTAATAGGGATTCTTATATTATGCTGATGAGAGTGTAATTTGGTATAATTACTTTTGCTTTGACTTTCTCTTCCACTCCTGGATATGTAACTTAGTGACCAGGAGACATGTACAAGACTGTTAATAACAAAATTATTGTAGTAGGAAAAAAGATACAATCTAAATGTCTACATATACCACATAATTTGTGGTCTAATCATACAGTGGAATATATACAGAAATGAAAAGAGCTTTAGCTACACATACCAATATTAAAAAAATGTAATATTGAGCAAAAGATGCAAAACAGATAAATACAGGCTGAAAGTTTCCATTTGTATTAGAAGGTGCAAAAATAATATGCTGTTGAGCATTGCATACACAGGGGTAAAAAACTAAAACGAAAAGCAAGGATGCAATTATTGCAGGAGTCAGGATAGTGGTTATTTCTTGGGTAAATGGATCTGGGAAGGGCATACAGGGACTTCTAAGATTTTCTGTCTTTTAAGCTGGGTGGTGAGTTCATGGGTACCCATTTTATTATTCTTTTTTAAACTGTACATGTACATTTAATATACTTTTTGTATATATTCATAATTTAAAAACAAGTAGAACTTTATACTAAGTGAAAGAAGCCAGCCCACCAAGCAACACATTTGTGTGACTCCATATATATAAAATGTCCAGAACAGGAAAGTCTAGAGACAGGAAGTAGATGAATGGTGGCCAAAGCTGGGGATAAGAGAGAAGCACAGGGTGGCCGCTGGTGGGTACAGAGTTTCTTTTTGAGGTGATGAAAATGCTTTAAAATTGACCATGGTGTCATTTGCACAATTCTGTGAATATCCTAAAAAATGTGGAATTGTATACTTTACATGGATTAATTGTATGGTGTGTAAATTATATTTCAATAAATATGCTCTTAGAAGAAACAGGACAAGAAGTGGGATGCATAGGAAGGCTCTCAGTGGGTGATAAGATGCAAGTGAGACAGTATTCCTCTAGAACAGCGGTTCTCAAACCTTAGCATGCATCCGGATCACCAGCAGGGCCTGCTGAAACACAGATTGTGGGGCCCCATCCCCAGGTGTTCTGATTCTGTAAGACTGGCATGAGGCCAAGAATCTGCACTTGTAACAGTCTCCAGGTGATATGGATACTGCTGGCCAGGGACTGTACTCTGGGAACACTACTCTACAGTGCTCACTCTAAGTGCCCAGTGAGTATATACTGGATGGATGGGTGGTTGGTTGGGTATTTGGGACAGTGGATGGGTGGGAGTTGAATGGATGAATGGGTGGATAAGTGGATTCATGGATGGATAGAAGGTGAGCAGATGAGTCGTGAATGGTAGTTGCATGGATGGATAGGGGGGTGGTTCTCAGTAGTACGGGAGAAGATGGCATCTGGAACATTGTATTGTGGAATGTAACAGAGAAGGACATGTCGTCAAGACCTAGTTTCAACTCTTGTTGTGGGTTCACTACCTACTAGTGTGCAATGTTTGGCAGGTGACTATACCTCCCTGAAGCCCATTTTCCTGAGTGTGCAATGTGGGTTAACAATGCCTATGAATGTTCCATGAGCTAATACCCTCAAAAGGGCCAAACACAGAGCCTGGCAGGGAGTGGATGCTCTCTGCTCTTTGGTTGATCTATTACCATCATATATCACTGGGCTGTACTGTGTGGTTGAGACAAGAGGCTTGTAATTCAGGTCCATCTTGTTTCCATAGTGGCCCATGCTGACCTCGAATTGGATCAGGTCCTTGAAGTTGGGCATCATGGTACAGGAAAGGAAGATGACACACAGCCCATACTTCTGGCGATTCTGCTGCTTCTAAAACAATAACCCCCCCACATCCCAGTACATAAGCCAAGGGATGAACAAGGCTATAGAGTCAGGCAGGGAGGTGAGGATGAGGTGCCTGTTACTTTCAAAAGCCATCTTTGCTTCTCTTTAGGGTGAGCTAGACCATCACTGGACCCCTGCCTCCTCTCAAAGTCCTGCCTGATCCCACTCACCTGGCTGGTCCAGGGGGGTTCCTCCCAGGACCTCCATCACCTGGCCCCCTCCACCCAGCCAGGTCTGGTTCCTTCCCTCCTGAAATTGGGCAGGAGGGCCTTCTCCCTGATCAGGCTGGGCTCTGAGCTGGGCCAGGTTATCCCTCCCCTTTCTGCCTAAATGCCCTTTTGGAGACCGAGTGTGGGCAGTTGAATGCGGTAAAGGTTGCACCCACATGCATCTGCTTTTGCCCTTCTCAAGCTCCCTCCTCCCACCATGCCTCACATCTGCCCAGGGTCCTCCATCCGTCATGCTTGATCCCCTCTCCTCTTCCCAACCTTGGCCCTACTCTTGTGTTGTTCCATTCTGTTCATTGGCTCAGGTCCCCCATCCAAAAAAATAACCCACTTTCTCCCCTCTGGGCCCCAATTTTTCTACCACCTGGTTTTGTCTCCTTCCACTTTCCATCCAAGTTCTCTGCACTTGCCTCTCTGCACCATATGCAAGTCTCCCTCCCACTTGCAGTGGTCTGGCTTCTGTCCTGACCAAGGGTACCCATGTCTTTCTAATAACCAGTGGACAGGCTGGAGTCCTCACCCTTTTCTCCACTACATTCAAATGGCTGATGGCTTCTTTCTGCACCTCTGCTCCGGAGGCTGCTTAGTGCTCCCCTTGCAGACTCCTCCTCAGTCAGTTCTGCAACCCTCCCCCTCCTTCACCTGCCTCTTGAGCTGTGGTGTCCTTTCGCGTTTTCTCCCCCTGGTCAATTCCTCCACAACCATGGGTTCAGATCCTGGTGTGTTGATGGCACACCCATCTGTATACAGCCTGGGGACTGGTGGAGGTCTCATAAGCACATGTCAAAGGGGATTCATCATCTCCCCCAGACCTGCTCCTCCTTCAGGGAGCCTTTATTGATGCATGCCACCCTTCCCACTTGAAGAAGAAAATGGGTGTCAGCTTAGGGGAACTGGTCCCACTTCCTAAGTCCTGCTAGTCAGTGCCTCTGGTTAGTCCATCCCCTAGAGGGTCTCTGGAACCTGCCCCCTCCTGTCCAGCTCCACTCCCCTGTGACTGTGCCCCTATTTCTCTTGAGTGGGTGCCCCACCTCACTCCCCTCTAGTCTATTCTTAACAATGGCTCTCCCCTGCCTTCAGGAAGAAATCCAGACTCTTTAAGCTCTTTTCTCCTTAAATAGATTACTCATTTCTTAAACTGAAACCTAATCTTGTCTTTACTGGGTCCCCTGACCTCCTGGGGTTTGGCACAGCACGAAGCCCCCACGAGCCTCAGGCACTCATAGCGCATTCAGCTTGTGGCTCTTGCAGTGTCAAAAACAGGGTTCGCAGTAGATGAGGCAGGCAGAGGGACTCTCTCCCTGGGTTACCTGTTTCCTGGGGTTACCTCTATGCTGGTCACTTCTTGGGAGAGGTCCTTGATCTTAAGTTCTCGTTGGGAGTTGAAGTGGGTGATTAACTCCAGGAAGATTCGGCCTCGATAAGCTAAACCATCCTTAGCAGAGTCGCGAGTATTCTAGGGAAGTAGGGAGGAAAAGAGCAAGAGAAGGCATGAGAGGAAGAAGGGCAGGCAAAGCTCACCTGAAACCTTTGCAGCGAAGTCAGGGCTGTCTAGTAACTTCTCGCCTAGGGCCATCTACAGTCCCGGGGCGGATGTCCAGAAATCCCAGGTGTGGCCTGGAAGCCTCTGGCCCTGACCCCTCTTCTACACCCTTAGGTTCCTCCTCCTCTTCAGGAATCTACCTGCCAGCCCACTCGAAGCACCCAGGCATGCCCTGCCTCGTTGGCAACAGTGATTGGGCCAAGGGGAGCACATGTGACCTAAAGAGGCCAATTAGAATGCTCCCCTGGCCTGTATTAGGGGCTGTGACGGCCCTCCAGGGAGGCCTGTCTGCACAGGAGAGGAGGGCTAGGCTTAGGGGCAGCAGAGAGAAGCATGGACTGAGCCCGGGAACTTCTCAGCATCCAGGTCCTGGTGCCCGCAGCTATCCTCACTCGGAACCCTTCCCGGCTCGCTTCCCTTCTTCTAAGCCAAGTGAAGCTGGCTTTCTGGCATTTTTCACTAGTTTTACATGTCTCAGTGCTTTTCCACATTTACCTGGTCTTTTCTTTTGTCTGGTATGTCTTTTCCACCTGCTGATAATCTTACCGAGCTCTCATCACAATGCCCTATGCTCAGTGACTGACCAGGCCACTCCATCTCTTTCTGTCTTGTGCCACAGCACATGTCCCATATGTGCATGGCTATTTATGTACAGGCTACAAGTCAGTCCTCTGCTGTCATGCCGTGGACAGAAACCAGGGCCGCGCCTCCTCAGGCATTTCCCAGGCCCCAGTGCCTTACATATGGTGGGTTTTACCTCCACTGTTCCCTAGCGGTGACATGAGAAGCTTACAGTGCCTTCTTCCTGGATCCTGAAAGGAGCCTTTTTACCCCCACGGAGAGTCAGGAAGCTGGGGCCAAAGCAGGGGAGGAAACCAGAGTACATTCCTGCAAGAAAAGAGGTGAGAAGGAGCAGGTCCAAGTGGGAGAGGTGTGGGAGGCAGGAGCCTAGGGGCTTGCTTGCCTTCAATTTCTGCTCCTGTGGATGAGATCTGGTTGAGGTACAGGCTGACAGTCCCGATCTCATTCTGGCATTTTCCCTTGGGGCTGGAGAGAACACACTCTGCAGACTGAGCCACTGGCCCAGCTCTGATTTTCTCCGCCCTTGCTGCTTTTCAGCCTCCAACCAGTTGCTCACCAGTCCAAGACTCTAAACTTGATGTAGCTGGAGAGGCAGGGCAGCTGCAAGGGGACAGGAAGAGAGCAGTGGGTGTCCACCTGGATGGTCTGGTCCTTGCAGAGACCGAGAGCAGCTGGGACATCCTGGGTTAGGGTCAAGGCCTGGCTCAGTTACCTATGAGCCGTTTAGCCACAGCAAGAAGTATTTACCACGGGAACCGATGGACCTGTGGTTGAGGACCCCTGACACTTGCATGGGTCCCTTGCAAGGCCCTGGGAGAGGCGTGGAACTGGTCCCATGATCGTTTTATATTCTTGCTCTTAAAACGGACCCCAAATTGCATGAGCTTCAAGACCAACAAGACTCGGGTCCACCCTAACAAGAGACTCCGTGATTGCAGTCCTCGCACCACCTTCCATGGTCCAACTATCTGTTCCCCAAACCACCTCCTGGAAAGGTCATGGGCCTAGAACGTCTTCACCACGTTTGGCAGTTAGCTTTTAAACAGCAGGGCATCTGTCTCCTCAAAGAGTAAATAGTGATAGCTGCCACTCTGGGGAGGGTTTCTGTTGTCCCTTGGCCTGTGCTGAATGATCCATGTGGATCACCTGAGTGACTCCCCGAACAGCCCCACCAACCAGGTGCTGTTTTCCTGTTCTCACACAGGAAAACTAAGGCACAGAGAGGCTGAGTTCCTGAAGTTCCCATGTTACATCCAGGGGCTGAAGCAGCCTCAGAGCTCCTATTCACTCTGCCATACCCCAGTGAGGGCTGGGATTGTCCCAGTTGACAAGATGGGGGATGAGGCCCAGAGAGGCAGAGGGACTTGCTCAAGGTCACACAGTAAGGGGTGGAGTCAGGATTAGATCCCAAGCTTCTGAGTCTTATCTCCACCCTCCCATAGGGTTCCCTCAATTATAAAAACAAAAACATCCATGTGTAAAACAGCCTGATTGGGACCCAAATCCTCTCACTGGGGCCTCTCCCTTCCAGCGGCTCCTGGGGTATGGTCATGAGTCGTCCTAGTTCCCTGCTCTCCCCTTGCTGTGCAGTCTAGGGGCTGAGGGCAAGTAGTGAAAGGGCTTTGCAGTTGAATAACTGGTTAGGAAGAGATGAGGAAAGGCCCAGGTTAGGAAGGATGTTGGTAGCGGAGGGATGGGTGGCATCAGGCATCTAGGTCTCCCAAAATTCTGGATCCACCAAATTGGAACTCATGGCTGGACCATCTTTTCATCCACCGTTTTGAGACTTCTCCTCCCCTTTCCCATTTCTTGTCTAGGTCCCCTCCTGTCCCAGGGCCCTTACCCAATTACAACAGCACCCCCACCCCACCCACCCACATTGCTGGGGCTCTGATGCTACTGTCTGTGTGGTCATTCTGCCATTTCACTATGAGGTTCACAGCTGTCTGCTGCATTTCCAGAGGGCTAGTGACAATCAGGCCTGATTCAGATGACCCCAACCCCTGGGGACTGTGTTCTGTGTGAAATGGGTGAGGGTTCAGGGAGTGTTTGGACATCTTCAGATGTTGGAAGGCCTCTCTCAGGGATGGTGGGGTGCCTGGCCTGTGCCACTGGTTTTTGAGTCTGAAGGCAGCTGAACATGGGGGAGGGTTTCCAAGCTTTGAACATCCACAGAGCATCTAAGGGTCCTGGTCATGAGGTTAGTCACAGCCAGGGACAGGTAGGAGGGAGCAGGGGTGGGGGGTAGACCACCAGGCCTCCTCTAAAACCTCTTCCTACTTTAGGAGTCTATAAACTTACCCAAGAAGATGGGGATTATGAGGAATAGTTAAAAACTATGACTCAGCAGGAAACAGACTAGAAGCTTCTAGGAGAAGCAAGGAGGCTCCACAAGTAGAGGGGAGCTCGCTGACTAATTTCCCTCACACTGATGTAAGTATAAGGAAAACCAGACACTCTCTGGGTACCTGAATAGATGCCACACAAAGTTCTATGCACTCGCAGTTATGAGAGCGCTCAAGTCATCTCAGAATTGCTTACTCTTATTTTACACAGAGTGCTTAGAAGCCTGGCACAGCGCCAAAGGCAATCAAGGCCCTCCCAGGACTTCCAGAGAACTGGCATTCACTGCTGATAGGTGACTGAGAGGATGGAAAGGCTATAAAAATCACACTACAGAACCCCACAAAGAAGAGCATTGTGGGGCCACTTAGGGTAGGAACAAACAGCCCATGTAACCATGTTCCCATAATGCCTCTAGGCCATCAACAAAGCTCTAATTATATTCAGGGCACTTTGCCTAGAAGATAAGAAAATGTATAATACAATTTAGAATGAATCTTTAAAGTGATTATTCTTTAATGGAGGTGAAAGGGCATGATTATGTTTTCTGGAAAATTTAGTCGTCAGGCCCACTCATATCTTAATACCGCATAAATAAAGTAAGGTTTTCCATACTGTGTCCTGAGCCTCCACCTGCTCCCTACCAGGCAGAGCCCCCACACGGCCCGCATGCTTCCTGCCCCTACCTTCCGTTCCCATCCCCGCACTAACACCCAAGCTTCCCTGCGGTTTGGTGGGAGGAGGGGAGGGGGCGCGATGGCCAGTGATACCTGAACCTGGAAGGTCAGGATCTGGTTCCACAGCGGGTTCTCGGTTTGGGTCAGCGTGTTTGTCTTGAGCTGGAACATCCCAAAGCAGTCAGTGTCAGCCTCCCTCCACGGGCCTCACCTTCCAGCTCTTCCGGTCCTGCCCACCAGGGGACGCTGTCTGCAGCACTGCGCTGATGATGGGAACTCCTGATCTAAAGACACTTTGAGGGCTTCCCTTCAGCAGCAACATCAGTCCTTTTTGAGCCTACCCAGACCCAGATGCCTGAGGAATTTCCCTTAAATCAGCTTTCAGTTGACTTCACTTAAAAATAGATGTAGGGTTACTAACTTTATTACATGAGTGCATACACATAGATTTTGTTAGACAGACTCTAAGATCCCAGGAGAAAAGGAGCCAGAACAATGCTGATGGCAGCAGGACACCACAGCATGCCCTTTTCAAAGCATCACGTGACTTCGTTGTTAAACCTATCGTTAGTCTAAGCAATTATGTCAGTGAAATCAAGGGTTAGTGGGCTGGCTAAACTTCCTAATATACACTAATAAAAACAGAGAAATATTAAAAAATTCAAAAAATGTGTGCCACTGGCCACCCATGAGCATCTCACCTAGATACATAGTATCCAACCCACACTCAGTGTGGTGATTTTAAAATATGTCCACAAATCCTTTTGATACTCCTCCATTTGAAAGGTGGATACTAAGCTCCCTCCTCTTATGAACGGTCTGGGTTCAGTGACTTCTAATAGGTAGACTGTGGTAGAAATGCAGTGGAGGTAATGGTTTATGGATTCTGGGACAAACCTATTTAACTCTAACCCAGCATTCCCCAGATTTGAACACAAGATCCGTTTTTTTGCATATAACGTTTCGGGAAATGCTTCCCTGTGTTCTGAGAGGTTCATGGAGCGTCAGCAACTCTCTTGCATAGGACCTTCAATTTATAGATGAAGAAACTTGAGGCCCAGAGGGGGCGCTGACAGTTTCAGTGTTGTTCTTTGAGGGCATATTCTTTCATTTACTCATCCATGGCATTTGTATGTTTGGCTTCCAGTGGGCATTTTCTCCATGCAAGGCACTGGGCACAGTGCTGGGATAGGGGGTGAGCAAGCCATGGCCCCACCTTCCCAGAGATTCTGGTCCAATGGGATCACATTGCCCATTAACGGAAGAACTCTATACTATTTCTGGGGTCCTGCCCACCAGTCCAGTCTGTTCTCTGCCCATTTTTTTCTCTAGGTGGCACTTTCTGTAAGCCTCAGACCCTTTCTATACTTACCTTTTCCCCAATTAGTTCCACCTCCACCATGGGACTCACCGAGTAGTGTTTCTCTGTAAAAAGGGAGTTAAAAGATTTCTGAGATGGCAGCCTTTTTTTTTTTTTTTAAGGAGGAAACAGAGAGGTGACAGAACCACTTAAAACCCTTCCCCACAATTTGGTTTGGTGGTCCGTGGGCAGACCTCTCCCATCTCTGCTGTGTCTCTGTGTGCTGTTATGTGTCACCTAATGGCAGCTGGGGTGGGGACTGGCATAGAGAACCTTGAGTCTGCATCTGGGTGTCAAAAAAAGGTCAGAGGCATATTGTCCATATTAAGAGTATCCATGGGGCTTTCATAAAGCAATTCTTGGTGGGTTTCTGTCTCCCCCTCTCCCCTCACCTCAAATCTTAGGTTCAGATCAAAGTGGAACAGGGAAGCCCCATGAGAATCCAGGGTGCCACTGTGTAGGAAACCTCAAGACTGCTCCCTCCCCACCACCCGACTAACTGAGATGAAGGTCTTCTGCGCAGTAGATGAAGAACTGTAAGTAGGCTACATTCATCGAGACCACTGTTGATTTGAAGATCTGAGGAGGGGTGTCATCAGTCCCATAGGGCAGCTTCTGATCTACCTGGAGAGACCAGAGAGCTGACTAGGGTCAGTGTCATAGGGAGGTCACAGCCAAGGCCACCAGATTTGGCTTCCCCAGCCTTCCCCTTGGTATAGGGTGGGTGGACCACACTGAAGGGACACAGTGGACAAATGAAAGGGTGTGAAGATCGATAGCCACTTTGTGGCCCACAGCTGCCCCATGGAAGCATTCAGGGTAGGAAATGCTCCTGGGGTGTCAAGCAGCCTCACCAAGGCTTGGTCTCCCGCACCGAGGGCACAGATGGTGACTTTCAGGTAGCCTCTCACGCCACTGCTGGGCTCATTTGGCTGGCAGAGGCCTAACCATTTCCTCAGGAGTGTGTGACCTGGAGGGGCAGAGGGCCTTTGGGAGACCAGCTTCCAGTCTCCATCATGATTCCCTAAAATCAGTCTTTGTTTCTGTGGAGAGAGGTGTGGAAATGGATCTCATATATCCCAATTCCAATCCAGTAGCAGAGGAAAATGGGAGTCATTCCTGCCATTAGCAAAGGTAGTACACTTGTAAGACTCCTAGCTGTTGCCTTTAGGAAATAAGGACCCTTCATTCCCATCCTGGGAACCTACTGGTGTTACTGTCCTGGTCTGAGAGGCAAGCGTTTTCCCCAGCCCGAAGTCCCAACCTCCACCACTATGTTTGTTACGGCCAGGTCACGGTGGGAACCTCTACTCAAACTTCAGTCCACCATACTGGCCTCAAAAAACAGCAATTCCACCCAAGGCTGCAATAAAAGGTTAGCATTTAACCCAAAGAGGTACTTTGAACTTTCCAGAGAAAGATGTTATTATAAAACAAGACAAGTCAAATACAGAAAATTATTCACACCCTTGACTACTCTTCCCCCCCCATGTGTTGAACACACAGGGATTTTGAGATGTTTCAACACATGCCCTGGTTTTTCTCAGAAGACACATGTATTTGCAACTACCATCACCTACCTGGAGAATGGTAGATAAACCCAATATCTGTCTGTAAAAACAAGAGTGGAGTAAGGATTAGTTAGGGTCTCTGGCCAATATTTGTAATACCAGCTAACCTGATAACAACAGTAGCCACCAGGGCCTAGGCACTTCCCTGTCCTAACTCCTTTAATGTTTACAACAACCTAGAAGTTGGGTGATTGGTGATTATCACTTCCATTCATTAGAGGAGGAGCTGAATTTGAGGGAAGTGCCCAAAGTCTTACAACTAGTAAGTGGGGAGGCCTGGAATAAAAAGATCCTGAATGATATCACCATACAGCTCTGCTTGGCCAACACAGCACTGACTGAACCCCTGTTTGGGGGGAAGGGGTGTCTCCCATCCTGGGGAAGAGGATGGTCATGAGAGGAGTCAGCAAAAGACCATGGGTTTTTCCTTTCCCTGGGAGAAGGTTCTGACTGAAGCCTGAGGGTGTGTGTGAGCCAAGGCACTGCAGTACATTCAGGCCACTGTTGTAATCCACAGTCTGAAAGTTCCATAGAGGATCCCCAAATTCTGCATGTTAGGCCTGCTTTAAAACTCAGTTACCCCCTTGGGTTGGAAAGGTAAAGTTTTTTTTAGATACAGCAACAAAAGCACGATCTTGAAAAGAAAAATTTGGTAAGTTGAACTTCAATGAAGTGTAAAACTTATGCTCTTTAAAAGGCACTATTAAGAAAATGAAAGGATAAATTGTATGCTGGGAGAAAATATTTCCAAATCACATATCTGATAAAGAACTTGTATCCAGGATATATAAGAACATTTCAAAACTCAATAGTAAGAAAACAGCCCAGTGAAAAAGAGCAAAAGATTTGAACAGACACTTCACCAAAAGAAGATATAGAGATGAGAAATAAGCACATGAAAAGATGCTCAACATTAGTAGTCATCAAAGAAGTGTAAATTAAAATCACAAGGTGATACCACTACACGTAATTTAAATGGCTAAAATAAATAAGATGGACTATGTCAATGGTTTGGGGAAAAACTTTCAGGAATTTTCTTTAGCTGTTACATACACCTACCATATAAGCTACTCATTCTACTTCTATATATTTACTCAAGAGAAATTAAAGCATGTATCCATACTAAGATCTATACAATACTGTTACAGCAGCTTTACTGTAATAGTCAAAGACTGGAAACATTCTGAATTCTATGAACAGCTGAATGGATAAACAAACCATAGTCTCTCCATAAATGGAATTACTAGCCAGCAATAAAAAGGAATAAACTGTTCATACAAACAACATCATGGGTGAATCTCAAAATCATGTTGAGTGAAAAAAGTCAAACAAGAAAGAGTATATGCTGCATTATTCCATTTATATAAAATTCTTGAATATGTGAAACAATCTATAGAGAAAGCAGACCAGTGGTTGCCTGGGAATGGGAGGGGGTGGGATGGGAGTGAGAGGGAAGAATTGCAAAAGGGTACAAGGAACTTTTGAGGGTGATGGTGTAGATATGTTCATTATCTTGGTTGTGACGATGGCTTCAAGGGTGTCAACATATTTTAAACTATCAGATTATACATTTTAAGTATGTGTAATTAATTGTATGTTAGTGTACCTCAGTAAAGCTGGAAGAAAACAAAACAAATTTACGTCATCCCTAATGAAACAATAGATTTAGGCACTGATCAATATCTGTTAACAACGTAAAAGAGAGACCAACAGACATTCTGTACTTCGTGCTGAAGCTGTCTTGCTAAATAATTGACCCAAGTCTGGTCAAGCCTCTACATAGGAAACACCTGGGCAGAGGGACATGTGACCCGATCCCCTGGAGAAGCAATCAGCAAAATCCAGCCTGGAGGAAGCTCTGCAGGACAAGCCAACCAATTTCTTTAACAAATAAATGTCAGGGGAAAAAAGGCAGTGGGACCAACAGAAGAAAAGAGACCTAAAAATATAGTTTGGCCAACTGCAGTGTAGGTGCCTAGTTTGGGTCCTGATTTGAGCAAACTCTCAAAGGAATTCTCAGGACCATTAGGGGAATATGAACACTGACTATTCAATGCTATCCAGGAATTATAAAGGTCTTTAAGTGTGATCATTGTATTTGATTATGCTTAATAAAATTTTTGTGTTTTAAAGATACATAAGGAAATGTTTAAAAATGATATCATGTCTGAGATTTGATTCAAAATAAGCCAGTAGGAGAGGGGAAGTGGGCTGGGTATAGAGAAAACATCATTGGCAATGAATTGGTGAAGTTGAGTGATGAGGATGGAATTCATGAGGCTAGTCTCTATTTTTGTGTATATTTGAAATTTTCTAAGAAAGTAGTATGTATATAAAAAAGCTCAGATTTTCTCTGACCTCTATAGCTTATTCAACAGTTCATATTGTTGGTCACTGTCTGGAAATTGCACAGTGGCCTTTGTCAAGTGGCCTTGTTAGAAGACTTCCTGCCATCTAACCTTTCTAGAATATCCTAATTTCTAAGCCTTCTTTGAGGGTGAGATTGGGGCTGGTTGGGGGCAGGCAGGACATGACTGTTCTTGTTACAAGGGAGGAGGAAGAAGCCTTTCTTTGATTGGTACTAGGTGTGCCTTTCCCAAGGGTGGGGCCCTTTTCCTTGGTTGCCAGATTTACCAAATTAAAATGTAGCTACATACTTAAATGAGATTTGCAGATAAACAATGACTCCTTTTTTAGTGTACATACATCCCCTGCAGTATGTCATGAAGAGCCATACAATACTTGGAACATACTTGTATTCAAAAAGTATCTGTTGTTTAGATTCAAATTTAGGAAGGCATCCTGTATCCAATTTGGCAACCCTGCCTTTGGACAATCTTAGTTTAGCTCCTGTCTGTGTAAACTTTCCTCATCTCTCAGTCTGTATCTTTCCAAAGCAAACCATTTTACTCTGTCCTCACTGGCAGCAATCTTTCTCCCACAGTTAGGTTGTCTATTTTGGAGCCTCTGCTTCGTTTTCCTGGGGGCAGCGATTTGTGTTGTGTCCATAGTATTGTAAGTGAGGGTAATTCAACGTGGCACCCTACACTTTTATAAATGTTACACATTCTTTAGTGCCCAATGACCCTGTGAGTTGAGTATATTATTATCTCCATTTTACAGATGAAGAAGTAGAGGCTCAGAATAACTTGTCTAAGTCACCCAACTGGTAGGTGGATCCAAATCTGGGTCTTTCTGCATGAAAATCCAAGCCCTTTTCCCTACACTCAGGCAGGGAGGCTAGGGTGGGTCTCTATATAACCTTTTCACTAAACTTCCTCTGCTATCCAGTGCTCACTTGGAATCTCCCGATCTCTGCATTGAATCTCAGCAGTGAGGAATTCATCACCTGCAAGGGAATTCGCAGAAAGATCTCAGTTATTCACAGCCCCAATTTCCCTGTTCCCATGGGAGGAATTGTAAGGGTGCATTCAGGATTCTCCAGGATTCACTCAACGCTTCCACGTAGGTTTTCTCATTTGGTCAACCCAGAGGTCAGCACAAAGCCAAGCGCCACACTCAGCCGTCTTCACTCATGCCATCCTGGTTGTTTTCCATGTGTCTGTGTTCCCAAGAACATGAGCTCTTCAAGAGAGAGTCCTCCTTGTTCTCCTTGGCCCTGTGCTGGGCATATAGGAGCCACCTGATAAACACACATTCGCCACTGTTGCTGGGCTCCCTCTGGTCAGGGAGTGGAATGTCACATGTTGAGGGGACACTTGAGAGGTCCTTTGGCGGCCTGGAATCCAGCATGTGGCGCAGGGTGGCATGGTTGGTGTCAGTGCCTGGCTCAGGGCCTAGCACCTGGGATTCCCTAACCTCCGTTGGTTGACTGAGTGGGAAGTCAGAGCTGCGGGGAGGGCAGGTGGTGGCGATGCCACCTTGGGGACAGGAGGACCATGTGAAATGATGTGGGCTTTAAGGGAGGGCTATGGGGCTGACGTACTTCCCAGAACTGTTGGGCTCCTCACCTGGATTAAGACGGTCTCATCAAAGAACTTTGCAGGAACCTCATGAAAATTCTGGAAGAAAGTCTGAAGCAGAGAGAATGGGGGTGGGATAGATGGCGTTTCTTCTACCACTTCACCCAGGGACTCAGGAAGCCCTAAGGCTTAAAATAGCAGGCTTCCTCCCCAACATTTGCCTATTTTACACTCACACTCCTCTGCAAGCAGAGGCCTGCCAAGCTCCCCCAGGGTTTTCTGCCAGATGAAGGGCTGGGCTAGGGGATCCCTGGAGGACCTGCCATGAGCAGCTTAAGGCCTAGAGAGCTGTGCTGGGATGGAGATCCGTGCCTCTACCTCCTCCTGGATTGCCCTGTCTGTCACTCTAGGCCGCTCCCTGCTGCAGCCAGTGCAAACCTGGCTCTGCGCTCTCCTGCTCAAGTTCCTCCGTGGCTCCCAAGGGCCATCCGTGATGGGGCGCACATTTCGCAGACTCCCATCCACCCACACCCGTATCTATAGTTCTGCCCACAAGTCCTGATGCCTCTTCATTCCAGGCCTCTGAAAACACTGTTCCTTTCTCCTGAGTTATCTTTCCCCACCCTGGCCCTCTTTCCCTGGGAGACTCTTCCTTCAGGGTTTTGGGAGCCTTTCCTGAGTCCTTTCCACCAACTCCTCTATGTCCCCACTATGCTTTCTAACTTGCATTTGTTGGTCTATTCACCAATTAATTCAATGAGTGTTTATGAAGTGCCTACTGTATATCAGGCACAATGCTACAGTTTGGGGCCCCAGAAGTGACAGTGAGCATGGTCTAGGCCTGTGTTTCATGGCTGCATTAACAGCATTCCCAGATGGCTGTCAACCCGTCTTGCCCCACTGTCATTTCAACACGTTCATATGCTGGGACCCCCCCCTCCAGTGCAGGGCTCCGAATAATTCCACCTGTATTCCCAGTGCCAAGCACAGTGCTCAGCCCTCCATCAGTGCTCAGTAAACGTTTGTGTAACAAAATGCAAACATGCGAGTCAAGAAGCAAGCTTGCCAGCTGCCTGCAGGAAATGCTGGCCCCGGGGCGGGCCCACCTCGTTAAAGACAGGGTTGTTTCCCATCTTGATGCGTGTGTAGTGCTGCTGGCCTCCGATGACCACCTTTACCACTGGCTTGATGTTGTTGCCCATGAGCTGTCGGGCTTCAAACACCTTCACTCGGACCTACAGGGCAGAAAACCGGGGAACCGGATGTTGGCGTGCAATAGAGACTCTTCTCTAAAAGGACACAATATTCTGCTAAGAAACATCTACCAGGGATATAAGGGGGAGGCACAGAGAGATGGTGAGGAGGCGATGGGCTCTGCCTGCCTGAACACCAGCCCTGGAAAGGCCTGGCTCCTCCTCCTCCCTCGGGAATTGTCACGTCACCTCCACTTTGCCCTTCTCATCTTGCATGGACCTGGTGTTTCTCCATTGGTATGGGCTTGTTACAGAAGAAAGGAATATAAAGTCTAACATTTCTCAGGTTTTTAACAAAATTTTTCTTTTCAAGGAATTGAAAATCTGAAGTCCCATGCAATTCAATCCAGGATCTGTGACTTGATCTCTGATTTGTGATTTCTTCTTCTGCTTTCATGTACTTTCCTGAGACCCAGTAAAGGAACTATGATATCTGGGCCTAGAATTAGAAGGCAGGAGGGAGAAAAGAGAAGGCTGGAGCCCACAGAAGATCCAGCCAGCCTGGCTTAGGCCCAGCGGTAGAAGGAACTGGAGTTTGTCAGTGGCTAGCAGGGGGCAGCTGTGGGAGCTTGTCACTGATTATAGGTAGTAACAGCATCCAGCTCTCCCAACCTAGGTGGTGGGTCCAGCCATTCTCCATGAGGTCACCTGTGTCTCCATCAAGTCCAGGGGTCCTTCAGGGATTGATACACATGCAGCTACCTGACCATCAGAGACAATGGTGGGCCAGGCAAACAGCCCTCATGTCATAATTCTGCCCTAACCACTAGTACACAGGAAGAGTAGTTATTTGGGCACATCGGTCTTCTGTCCTGTGGCAGACCAGCCTGGTGACAAGGGACGGGCCAGTGGGGAGAGGGAAGGTACTCCCAAGCCAATAGCATGTGCAAAGCCTGGTGGCTAGAGGGAGAGGCTTGAGAAAGGGGACTGCAAATTGCCTAGGATGCTAGAGCAATGTGAGGAGGCAGGGGAAAGAGTGGCTTGGAGGGGCAGGCTTGGTTATCAAGGGTGGGGAAGCCATTGTAAGGAGTTTGGGTTTTGTCCTGAGGACATTGGTCTATCCTCATTTTTAGGGACATTTTTAGCAGGTGTGTGGCATAATAAGAATGTCTTTGAAAGACAACTTTGAAGAATGGACAGGAGAGAGCTGGAAGCTGGGAATTGGGGGGAACCCTATCGAGGTCATCCAGGCAAGCAGTGGTGGTTGAGGTCAGGGATGGAGAAGTGGGTGAAATTAAGGGCTAAGACTTGGCTGATGATGGGTGCTGGGGTGCAGTGAGGAAGAGGGGCAGTCAAGGGTAACTCTCAGTCTCCTGAGCAAGTGACAGGCTGAGGAGCAGACAAAACATGGCAGAAATGTTAGGTCACAGGCTAGGGACCAAAGGGCAGTGGTAAGCCATGCATGGGGCTTCCAGAGGGGACCTTCCTGTGGACCCCCTCAAACTCTCCTCATCCTCTGGGCGTTCACCTAATTCACCATGTGCAGCTAGCCTCATGTGCTGCCCACGACTCTGAGGATGCCAGAAGAGCAGGGGCCCGGCTTTCTGCTCTGCCCCCCAGCATCTTCCAGGGAAAAGCCATTGGTGCATGACTGACAGTGCCTCCTGTCACCTCGCTGGAGCTGCCTCTAGCTTCAGTCACATGCAGAAGTCCCCTGGGATGGCCCATGGAGGAGCCGGAGATGTGGTGAGGATCTGAGGACACGTAGCTCTGATCCTTGGCCATGGCCTGTGGACAGGCTGGCACAGCCTGGGAGCATGGTGAGGGTGTCAGACAAATCACACAAGCTCCAGCCTGGGAGGCCCTCACCTGAAAGTGCTGAGGCTTGAAGGGCAGGGCCTTTTGCATGGCGGAGCTGGGAACCATCGGTTTCTGCCAGGCTGCCTCTCGTGTAGTTAGGCCCAGGGGGTCTTCATCACCTAGGGAAACGAAATCCAGGGTGGGCTCTCAGAGGCTGGGACATAGGAGGTTTTGAGGCATTTCCCCCATTTCATTGTTCTATCCCCAGTGACCAGCTCCTGACTAAAACATGGCCAAGAGGCCTGATAAGGGCACATTCTCCCTAGAACATTCCCACGGGCCCCCTCCCGCCGTCAGTAACCTGGGCAGCAACTCCAGATAGGGGGCTCTTGGAAATGGCCATCCTTGCCTCCCTTTCCAGCCCATTGGGTGCTGGGTCTTAAGTCTAGATATGAGAAGCGGCATACTGGGAGAACATGACTTCAGCTGGGTGTCTGGAGATCTGGCCTCTAGACCCTAACCTGGTCACAATCCTTCTGTAGGCCTCAGTGGATGGGTCTCAAAGGTCCCATCAGCTATGCTTGAAGAAGGGCAGGGGTAAGCCCCCTGTGAGTACAGACCTGTCTTCTCAATATGCAGGCTGGTCATACGGGCCACTTGTAGGGTGATGGTGCACTGCAAGGCAAAGGCCGCGGCCATAAGCCAGATGCCGTGGTCTTTGGCCGGATCACAGCCCCAGACTCTGGCCCAGACTGCTGAGTTCACCCAGTGCTACTGCAGAGAGCAATGTGGCACATGGTACAGGGCCACACCATGGGGCCTGTGTGGTCTGGGGTGGAGGGAGCATATGCATTGGTGGGGAGGGAGCAACGGTTATGGGGCTGGGGGTTTGGAAAATAGATGCAGCACAGGCAGAGGAGGTGGTAAGTGGATACAGTAGTGGGGGAGGAGAGGGAGAGGTGACTTGGGACCAGTCTAGAGCCACAGGTGCTGACAGCTCTTCTAGCTCAATGTCTCATGACCTCAGGCAGGAGCTCCTACAAATATCTCTTAACTGACCTCCTGTCTCCAAGTGCTCCCACTACCCATCCATCCTCTAGACCATCGCCAGAATTGGCCCTAAACACTTCCTAAGTACCCTTAATGATCAGAGTAAAGTCACAACTCATCAGCACAGGCCAGAAAGCCCCTGGCCTCTGACCCCTGGCCACGCACCTAGCCTCAGTCCCCCAACCTTCCCTTCACACCCCCTACCTTCTGCTGGTGGTGCAGGGCAGCCCATGTCTCTCTCTCTCTTCAGCCTTCACACATGCACCTTATTCTCCTGCCTGGCATTGTCTTCCTTTCCTGTTCTTTGGGCAAACTCATGCCCAGTGAGAAACTGAATATACAAATACACAATAACCAGACCCTATATAAAAATGGAACACTGATGCACAACTTGAAATAATCAACCTAGTATATACAGTAACCAGCTAAGGAAGCCAGCCTGCTATGTATAGCACAGCTTTGTAGGAGGTCAGGTCACTTCTCCAGCCACCAGTCCAGGAAGCTAAACAATAAGCCCTGAAACAATCAGTCCCAAACAGCCACGACTTGATTAATACCTGATAGCTTCTCTAACTTCTGTCCCTGCTTCCAACTTAGGGCCAACCAGAGAAAGCCAAATATACACTCACTGCCAATCACATAGGATGCATGCCCTCTGATCTTTCCAGATCCCCCAGCGGCCCCCAGTAAAGTGCATCTGGAGCCTTCCCCTTTTTTCCACTCTAAGTTTTTGCCTCTCCTCTGCCTGCCTTTGAGTCTCTGCCAAAAGGCAAGTGATGGTGGCTGACTCCTTTGCTATAGCAACCTCTCAATAGAATTTGATTATTCTCATTTGACTGGTCTTTGTTTCCACATGTCTTAATCATCTCTGTAAAGCCGCCCATTACCTCCCCAGCAGAACCATTCACTTCCTCCTGACCCCAGCAACCTGGCTTTACAGACCCTTGTGTACCGCACCGGAGCACCTGTCACTGTGAGCAGAACCAACTCCAGTAGACTGTGAGCTGGCTTCATTTCATGTTCCAGGCCTAGCACAGTTGCTGACACCCAGGGAACCATCAATCAAATAATCTAAATGGGTGGGTGGAAGGGTTAAAGGGTGGGTGGGTGGATGGATGGCAGGATGGGGAAGCTAGGGAGATGATGACAGTGTGATGACCCCCCCAGGACAGGACAAGCCCTCTGGTGGGGGACACTGGCCCTTTGCTGGGGTGGCGTTTCCCAGCTTCACCAGCTGCACCCCTTCCTCCAGCCACCCTTCCTGGGGCCCGACTCACATCTGTGGGCATCATGGAATGACTGAGCAGGGCCAGATTCTTCAAGAAAAGGACCTCGCTTGGTTTTTCCACCAAGGGCTTGAGCAGTACAGTGGCCAGGCCCGTGAACCTGGGAAGATGAGCAGGTATGAGATTCTGAGCCAGGGGAAAGGGTGTCCTCTGTCCCAGGCATAATTTCATCTAGAGATGCTTTTCTCTCCTACAGGCTATGCTGTCCACAGGCTGAAGGAAGTGTGCAGTGATGGAGAGCATCCACCAGAGGGCACAGGGCTCTCAGGTTTCTGGGGATTGGCTTTGGGGCTCCCTGGGCAGTGAGTGTCCCAATTACTGGCTCAGCCTGGCCCAGCCTCTTCCCAGAAGCTCTGCTCCCAACTAACAGCTGATTGGACCAGGCGGTGGACACCTGACCCAACTGGGCCAATCAGATTTTCTGTCCTAGGAATTTTGATCTGGGATGCCTTTGCATCAGCCTCAGTGGGTGTCAGCTTCAGCTGGGCACTAGGATGGGGCCATGATGGGAAGCCAGGGTTGGGCAGAGAGAAGCAGGGATTTGAGATCCTGTGGTTTCAGACGAGGCAGAACTGCTTCTGGGCTCCCAGGTTCCTAGTTCTAGTTCATCTGCATTCCTAGACTCAGGAGCCTTCCACAAATCCCCTACCCTTTCTTTTCTTTCTCTTTTGCATTAGCTGGCTGGAGTGAGTTTTGAGTGAGTTGCGGATTAAGGACAGGATTGCAGCACCTACTGTAGCTTTAGTTACAATCAGGAGTCTCCTGCCTGTCTCACCTTTCTTTCTTTGTGGAGCCCATGTCTTGAAGGATGATTTGCAGGAATGAGTCATTTTGCAGGGGGCGGTTCCAGAGGTGCCAGATTAGGGTCTGTCAGGGGGCAGAGAGAGGTCAGCATCCTTCCTCCCCACTCCCTCGTCCATCCTTCTAGGAAATAAGGAAAGATTCAGGGAACAGGTTGGCACTGTGTTTCTCTTGAACTGAGGAACCTCCCTCAAGTCAAATTTCCTAAGATGGTGGCACTTGTTACCTTCCGTTAAGGTGCTGGGCATCCTACCTGGGATGCCTCCCTCAGCTTAACTGCAGTGTTGTGGCACGTTGGTAATTAGGGGGCTTGGGGACCGAGGTGGAGGATGGGGACATGGGTAGGTGGGTGGAGGATGAGTGAGGATCCTGCACAGGGAGCCCTGTCTTGCTTCAGTGTTCTGGGAACATTAGGATGGCCCGGTTGGACGAGACTGGCCATGCCCAGAGGGGAGGGGAAGGGCCCAGAGCACTATGGGCAGATGTGGCCGCTGCAGCCCTCAGCCCCGCATGGCCTTCAGTTCAGAGACTGCGCCAAGATGCCCTGGCTATGGGAAAAGCTTGTGAGGCTTCCTATCCTCTCCCTAGACTTCTGAGCATGGCCTGGACACGACCCTTCTATGGGGGTCGTCAGTGCCTCCTCCCGGCTTGTCCTGATGTGTTTTACCTCATTCCACATGGGGTTATTCCCTTCCACCTCTTGAGTTCTTCTCTTGATATCTGCAAAGAGACCAAGGGGCCGACACTGGTGGCAGGAAATATTTCATAGTCTAGGTTGGAATGGGGTAAAGAGAGGTAGGACTCCAAGAAAACTTCAAGTCTACATTGGCAGATATGACATAGCTATGTTGGCAGCACTGATTTTTTTTTTTACTCTGGGGGTTTCAACTTTCTCACTTCTTACAAGATAAAAACATCACCCCCGTGTGACAGATAATGTTATGTGCTCATTTCATGTTCTTTGGTACATAATTCCTAGCCATCTTGCAGCCAGGAGGGGCCATGGGATGCATTCTGGCCAACAGGGTATGGGAGCAAAATTCACACTGCCAGGCCTGGCTCCTAAAATTCCCATGAGGCTTTCCATTCTCCTTCTCCCCACTCCCCACACCCACCCTCACGATCTGCTGGCAGGGTGGTGCCAGGGTGGCTCCATAAGCAGCAAGCAGCTGGTCCCTAAACTACTGTTCGGAGGACCCATTCAGGATTGCTGCCTGATCAACACCATTGATGTGGGACTTGGTGTAAGAAAGAGCTCAACTTTTTTGTGTTACAGCACTGGGATTTAAGGGTTTATTTTTTACCAGAGCAAAGCCTGGCATACCCTAAGACATTCCAAAACATCTATAATGGGTTGAAAGCTCTTCATCCATGAAAATCCCTCCTCCAGAAATACCTCTAACAAAGAACAGTCTACAGACCTGCAAAGCACCTCCAAAGTGCTAAATTATTTTGAGATTCTTCCCAAGGAAAGATGCGAGTAAGAGAGAGAGAGAGGGGACCCAGCTTGCACCTGTTGGGTAGGGGTGGTGGTGCAGAGTAGTGAAAGGTACACAGGAGAAGAGCAGGTGAAAAGGCATACAAAATATCAAATAAACATTCAGTTATGAGAATTTGTAGGTAAACCCAGGGTTCCGGGCTTTATGCATTTTTATAAAAGCTGCTTCTAGGAGGAGAAAGGTAATGCCCATGAGGCAATGGGGGAGATGGCTGGGAATCTGGCTGTTCCCTGGCCCAAGGTAAATTAGTCAGGGCAAAGGCACAGCATCCACGACACCTCTTTAAACCTGCAACCTGGGGACATAAAGCTCAGTCACCTTGTGAGCCTGGAGTCCCACGTGCTCAGCCTCTGAGAGCTGCCACGTCCAGGGAGCACAGAGGGAAGAGACCTCATTCTTTACTCAGGGCTCTCCTAGAAACGGCTGTACCCTCTCTTTTCTTGGCACCAGTTTTCTCCCTCCCGACGCTTCCCAGAAAACCTCCCTGGCCTGCATCCACCTTCCTTATCCTCCACCCACAGACTGTTCATCTTCCTCCCCCTTCTCCCCTTTTCACTCCAAGCTCTTTGTCATGTAGCTATACTCAACCTCTTTCATTTCCCCTCATAAATCCTTTCACACACACACCCCGCTTCTTGGCCATATTTTCCTCATCTATGAAAACATGGAGACAAAAAAAAAACTTGCCTCGCTTGCTTCATGGAATCATTGTGAGGTGCAAAAGCTGCATCTATGAAAAGGCTTTGCTGGTTGTACAAGGGATTCCTATCACTGAGCAGTTGTTATGGGAAGTTGTACAATGAGCTGTACATACATTATCTTTTTAAATCCTCACATCGATCCTGTGAAGGTACTTTCTTTTTAAACCTCAGTTTGTGGCACAGCTTTAGTTCATAGAAGTACTAATCTAATTCCAGTAGCCCTTCCCTGGGAACAATGGGAGGCTGAGATGTCCTAATAAGAGAAATGATAGCAATAAAGATGAGAGTTTAGAGAACTGGACGGTGACTACCTCACCTTTCTGTCACACCACTTTCACAGGGTAGGGCACCAACAAACCTATTTTTTCCCTGAATGCATGTTACCTTTTGGGACTTATGTCTCCCATCCAGGACCCTGGCGCTCACCTCTGAAGTATGCAGACACGCAGGGTCTGGGTGGAGGCATTGGGGGCGTTTTGGGCAGGTTGATCTTGGCCGACACCACAACAAGCCGCAGTATGTCCTCCATCTCCTTCCCTTGTCAATGTAGTGAATCTTCCGTCTTGAGGCTTCTTTCAAGGCTCTTGGGGTGAGTGGAGTCCTGAGTCTGTTGCTTAGCAATAGAGGCGATGCCACAAAGGTGGATGGTTCTTGGTTCCGGGGAGGAATCAAGGAAAATGAGAGGAGAAAGTCACAGAGGGTATGGAGCCGGTGGCTTGAGGTGACTGGGCCTGTGGAAACAAAGCAGTTGGGCCACTTTTCATTTCCTCTTTCTTTTCTCGTTTCTCTCTCATTCTTGCTGTCCTTCTGATTTCAAGATCAGGTGTAAGAGTAACGTTTTCCTGTTTATACCCACAAAGTATCTGGAGTAAATCATTGCCCGAGTCACACATTTTATATGAGAAAGTAGGAGAAGCAAGGCAATCTGAGGAAGGGGACATGGAAATAAAAGGCAATTTCAACGATGTTTTGGGAGAATTCCTTCCTAATTGTGTAAGCATATGATTAGGCCTCCTGTTTTGTGTTAAAGGAAATCTAAGTTCAGATATAAGTCTCTCTTTAATGAAGGGAGATTAGCTTTTTAGCTAACGAGCTCTTATACCAGCTGGGTTTGTAAGGTTAAAGAAAAACTGCAAAAACCACGACCAAGTCGGATTCATCCCAGGGATTCAAGGATGGTACAACATTCGAAAATCCATCAACATCATCCACCACATAAACAAAAAGGACAAAAACCACATGATCATCTCCATAGATGCTGAAAAAGAAGCATTCGACAAAATTCAACATCCATTCATGATAAAAACTCTCAACAAAATGGGTAATAGAGGGCAAATACCTCAACATAATAAAGCCCAAATATGATAAACCCACAGCTAACATCATACTGAACAGCGAGAAGCTGAAAGCTTTTCCTCTGAGATTGGGAACAAGATGGGGATGCCCACTCTCCCCACTGTTATTTAACATAGTACTGGAGGTCCTAGCCACGGCAATTAGACAAAACAAAGAAATACAAGGAATCCAGATTGGTAAAGAAGAAGTTAAACTGTCACTATTTGCAGATGACATGATATTGTACATAAAAAACCCTAAAAACTCCACTCCAAAACTACTAGAACTGATATCAGAATACAGCAAAGTTGCAGGATACAAAATTAACACACAGAAATCTGTGGCTTTCCTATACACTAACAATGAACCAATAGAAAGAGAAATCAGGAAAACAATTCCATTCACAACTGCATCAAAAAGAATAAAATACCTAGGAATAAACCTAACCAAGGACGTGAAAGACCTATACCCTGAAAACTATAAGACACTCTTAAGAGAAATTGAAGAGGACACTAACAAATGGAAACTCATTCCATGCTCTTGGCTAGGAAGAATGAATATCATCAAATGGCCATCATGCCCAAAGCAATATACAGATTTGATGCAATCCCTATCAAATTACCAACAACATTCTTCAACAAACAGGAACAAATAGTTCAAAAATTCATATGGAAACACCAAAGACCTCGAATAGTCAAAGCAATCCTGAGAAGGAAGAATAAGGCGGGGGGGATCTTGCTCCCCAACTTCAAGTTGTACTACAAAGCCACAGTAATCAAGACAATTTGGTACTGGCACAAGAACAGAGCCATAGACCAGTGGAACATAATAGAGACTCCAGACATTAACCCAAACATATATGGCCAATTAATATACGATAAAGGAGCCATGGACATACAATGGGGAAATGACAGTCTCTTCAGCAGATGGTGCTGGCAAAACTGGACAGCTACATGTAAGAGAATGAAACTGGATCACTGTCTAACCCCATACACAAAAGTAAATTCGAAACAGATCAAAGACCTGAATGTAAGTCATGAAAACATAAAACTCTTAGAAAAAAACATAGGCAAAAATCTCATGGACATAAACATGAGTGACTTCTTCATGAACATATCTCCTGGGCAAGGAAAACAAAGGCAAAAATGAACAAGTGGGACTACATCAAGTTGAAAACCTTCTGTACAGCAAAGGACACCATCAATAGAACAAAAAGGTACCCTACAGTATGGGAGAATATATTCATAAATGACAGATCTGATAAGGGGTTGACATCCAAAATATATAAAGAGCTCACACACCTCAACAAACAAAAAGCAAATAATCCAATTAAAAAATGGGCAGAGGAGCTGAGCAGACAGTTCTCCAAAGAAGAAATTCAGATGGCCAACAGACACATGAGAAGATTCTCTCCACATTGCTAGTTATCAGAGAAATGCAAATTAAAACCACAATGAGATATCACCTCACACTAGTAAGGATGGCTACCATCCAAAAGACAAACAACAACAAATGTTGGCGAGGTTGTGAAGAAAGGGGAACCCTTCTACACTGCTGGCGAGAATGTAAATTAGTTCAACCATTGTGGAAAGCAGCATGGAGGTTCCTCAAAATGCTCAAAATAGACATACGATTTGACCCAGGAATTCCACTTCTAGGAATTTACCCTAAGAATGCAGCAGCCCAGTTTGAAAAAGACAGATGCACCCCTATGTTTATCACAGCACTATTTACAATAGCCAAGAAATGGAAGCAACCTAAGTGTCTCTCAGTAGATGAATGGATAAAAAAGAGGTGGTACATATACACAATGGAATATTATTCAGCCATAAGAAGAAAACAAATCCTACCATTTGCAACAACATGGATGGAGCTAGAGGGTATTATGCTCAGTGAAATAAGCCAGAAGGAGAAAGACAAATACCAAATGATTTCACTCATCTGTGGAGTATAAGAACAAAGAAAAAACTGAAGGAACAAAACAGCAGCAGACTCACAGAACCCAAGAATGGACTAACAATTACCAAAGGGAAAGGGACTGGGGAGAATGGGAGGGAAGGGAGGGATAAGGGTGGGGAAAAAGAAAAGGGGATATTACAATTAGCATGTATAATGTTGGGGGTGGGAATGGGGAGGGCTGTGCAACACAGAGAAGACAAGTTGTGATTCTATAACATCTTACTATGCTGATGGACAGTGACTGTAATGGGGTTTGTAGGGGGGACTTGGTGAAGGGGGGACCCTAGTAAACACAATGTTCTTCTTGTAATTGTAGATTAATGGTAACAAAAAAAGAAAGAAAGAAAAACTGCAACACCAACGTAATGCTGTGGCATCTTGGCTGCTCTCAAGGCCTACAGGCATGAGGCTGGAGCTGGGTCATTTGTTCTTGTGCACACTAAGAAGCTTCTTCTGCCTTAGGGATGAACACTGTATAAATTACATCTTATCTAATAAGTGGCATGAAAATTAATGGATATTTTAAAAATGTATATTAGTTGATGAAATTAACTTAGCTGTAAGCTTACTATGCACTCTAAAAGATGCATGGCATTCAAAGACCAAAAAACTTGGCAGTGTGATCTTGGTGCTATGGTTACTTTCTGATGCAGCAGATTAAAAAAAAAAGTACTTTCTGACACTGTGTCTTGAAATCTAAACACGGCTCAATGCTTTTTGCTTTGTTAATGATTTTTCAAGCTAAATTTGACACAACAGGCAAACCAAATAAAGGAAAAGGCTCGTAGATTTGACTGCCTAAAACTAAAATTCCTGTACAGAAAAATAAACTTTAAAAGATGATATCAAGGTAGGGAACATTTGCAAGATACCTAATGTCCAAAAGGTTATTAGCTTTTACAGTGTGAGCTCTTGTAATTCATAAGGAAAAGGGGGAAAAGTTATAAAGATGATCACCTGAATGGACAAAAAATTTTTTAATTCAGTCTCATTAATAATCAAAGAAGCACAATGAGACGCTGTTTAGCACTTTGCCAAATTGGATTCAAAAGCCAAAAAAAAAAAAACGATGTGAAAGAAAATTTAAGCTTGCTAATAAACTAAGAAATGCAACAAGACAGTGTGTATCTCCTCCCAAACTGGCAAGGAATGAGAAAACAATAAACCTGGTGAGCTGAGGAAGGAGGAGGGGCAGAGCAGAGGTTCAAATCCATACAGGATGCTGATGGGAATATAAATAGAAAATAGCCAAGCTCTGGCCTAAGAAAAATGCTTGGGAGAGGGATTAAAGTGGGGAGAGATGGGGCAAGGATTTCTCTTTTTTGTGCATTTCTAATAATTTTAACCTCTATGTTTCTAAGTAGCATATTTAAATAGCATCCCTTGAAGTTTTCAGTTTTAGACACTGTTTATTAAGTTAGCTTTCTTCCACCATCTCTCACTCCTTTTCTGTCTCCCAGCTTCTGTCTCCCAACCTCCCCAATTTATCTCTTTTAGACATTATCTACTGCTGTTTATTACGCATCAGGAGTTTAGCTTTCTTGCACTCTGCCTTTCCTGCATCCTGTTCTCCCAATATAATTGCATCTCATTCGGAGACTAAGTCTATATTCTGTAAGTTCATGACAGTGGTAATGTATATTTTTCCCTCCAGATCAAGCAGTATACTCTGATTCCATGTTCTTTCTTGTATAACTTGGTGTTTTTCTATAAATTAAGAAGTGCTTTGTTTTTTCATTTGCTTGCTTATCTTGACAGTCTGACCAAGTCTCCCAACATCCTTCAACACCTCTGTGACACTCCTTTTAATACAATCTTCCCTAGATTCAAATCCATCAGCTACTTTACCCGTTGCATTGTTTTCCCCAGGGATATCCCTCCTGGGCTTCCCTCCTCTCCTCTGTACCTGGGTGCTCCTTAGCCCTGTAGCCCAACTATCGTCCTGAGAATTCCTGCACTGTCATCTTTAGAATTCCCTTAGTCTGTCTCCTGTTTTGGACTCTGTTCCTCAGATCCCATGCCTTCCTTTTCCTTGATTTACTCTCTCACCTTAGTGGAACAGAATTTTCAGAAGCTTTCAGAAGTTTCTGAGTGTTGGCAGGTCGGTATGTGTCTTCTCTTGCAGTTGACTTGATAGTTGGGCTGGATATATCAGTCAGGATGGGCTATATTATGCTGAGGTAATAGCTTAAAGTATTAAAACTTTTTTAAAAAAATAGCAGCTTTACCAATATATCATTCATATGCCGTAAATTCAGCCTTTTAAACTGTACTATTCAGGTTTTTAGTATATTCACAAGGTTGTGCAACTATCACCACTATCTAATTCCAGAACATTTCATCACTCTAGTGAGAAACCTCATATCCATTAGCAATCACTCCCCATTTCCTCCTTTCCATACCCCTAGGAAATGATGAATGTACTTTCTGTCTCTGTAGATTTGTCTATTCTGGACATTTACTATAAATGGAATCATATATAATATGTGGCCTTTTCTGACTGGCTTCTTTCACTTAGCATAATGTTTTTAAGGTTCATCCATGTTGTAACTTATTAGTACTTCATTCTTTTATTTTTTATTTTATTTTATCTTGGTATCATTAATGCACAGTTACCTGAACAACATTATGGTTACTAGACTCCCCCTATTATCAAGTCTCCACCACAAACCCCATTACAGTCACTGTCCATCAGTGTAGTAAGATGCTATAGAGTCATTATTTGTCTTCTCTGTGTATACTGCCTGTCCCGTGTCCTCCCCCACTACATTATGTGTGCTAATCATAATGCCCCCTTTCCCCCCTTATCCCTCCCTTCCCACCATTCTCCCCAACCGGTTTCCCATTGGTAACTGTTAGACCATTCTTGGGTTCTGTGAGTCTGCTGCTGTTTTGTTCCTTCTGTTTTTGCTTTGGTCTTATACTCCACAGATGAGTGAAATCATTTGGTACTTGTCTTTTTCCACCTGGCTTATTTCACTGAGCATAATACCCTCTAGCTCCATCCATGTTGTTGCAAATGATAGGATTTGTTTTCTTCTTATGGCTGAATAATATTCCATTGTGTATATGTACCACATCTTCTTTATCCATTCATCTACTGATGGACACTTAGGTTGCTTCCATTTCTTGGCTATTGTAAATAGTGCTGTGATAAACATAGGGGTGCATATGTCTTTTTGAAACTGGGCTCCTGCATTCTTAGGGTAAATTCCTAGAAGTGGAATTCCTGGGTCAAGTGGTATTTCTATTTTTAGTTTTTTGAGGAACCTCCATACTGCTATCCACAATGGTTGAACTGGTTTACATTCTCCCTAGCAGTGTAGGAGGGTTCCCCTTTCTCCACATCCTCACCAACATTTGTTGTTGTTTGTATTTTAGATGGTGGCCATCCTAACTGGTGTGAGGTGATATCTCATTGTGGTTTTAATTTGCATTTCTCTGATGATTAGGGATGTGGAGAATCTTTTCATGTGCCTGTCGCCCATCTGAATTTCTTCTTTGGAGAACTGTCTGCTCAGCTCTTCTGCCCATTTTTTAATTGGATTATTTGCTTTTTGTTTGTTGAGGTGCATGAGCTCTTTATATAATTTTGATGTCAACCCCTTATCAGATATGTCATTTATGAATATATTCTCCCATACTGTAGGATGTCTTTTTGTTCTACTGATGGTGTTCTTTGCTGTACAGAAGCTTTTTAGTTTGCTATAGTCCCACTTGTTCATTTTTACTTTTGTTTCCCTTGCCCAGGGAGATTTTTTCATGAAGAAGTTGCTCATATTTATGTCCAAGAGATTTTTGCCTATGTTTTTTTCTAAGAGTTTTATGGTTTCATGACTTACATTCAGGTCTTTGATCCATTTTGAGTTTACTTTTGTGTATGGGGTTAGACAATAATCCAGTGTCATTCTCTTATACGTAGCTGTCCAGTTTTGCCAACCCCAGCAATTGAAGAGGCTGTCATTTCCCCATTGTATATCCATGGCTCTTTTATCATATAGTAATTGACCATATATGCTTGGGTTTATATCTGGAGTCTCTATTCTGTTCCACTGGTCTGTGGCTCTGTTCTTGTGCCAGTACCAAATTGTCTTGATTACTGTGGCTTTGTAGTAGAGCTTGAAGTCAGGGAGCATAATTCCCCTGCTTTATTCTTCCTTCTCAGGATTACTTTGGCTATTCCGGGTCCTTTGTGGTTCTATATAAATTTTAGAATGATTTTCTCTAGTTCATTGAAGAATGCTGTTGATATTTTCATAGCGATTGCATTGAATCTGTAGATTGCTTTAGGCAGGCTGGCCATTTTGACAATATTAATTCTTCCTTGCCAAGAACATGGGATGAATTTCCACTTATCAGTGTCCTCTTTAATTTCTCTTAAGAGTGTCTTGTAATTTTCAGGGTATAGGTTTTTCACTTCCTTGGTTAGGTTTATTCCTAGATATTTTATTCTTTTTGATCCAATTGTGAATGGAATTATTTTTCTGATTTCTCTTTCTGCTAGTTCATCATTAGTGTATAGGAATGCAACAGATTTGTGTGTATTAATTTTGTATCCCACAACTTTGCTGAATTCAGATATTAGATCTAGTAGTTTTGGAGTGGATTCTTTAAGGTTTTTACTTCATTCCTTTTTATGTCTTAATAAACTCATTATGTAGATAGACCACATTTTATTTATCCCCTCATTGGTTGATGGACATTTAGGTTGTTAACACTTTTTGGTTTTTATGGATAGTGTTAGTCTGAACCTTTGTGTGCTTGTTTTTATGTGTATGTGTATTTCTAATTCTCTTCAGTACATATGTAGGAGTGGAATTCTTGGGTCATATGGTAACTTTACATTTAACCTTCTGAGGAACTGCCAGACTATTTTCTAAAGTGGCTGGACCATTTTGCAATCCAACCAACAACCACATCCCTGCCAGCACTCCTCATCATGGTTTTTGCTGTCATTGTTGATTTTTTTAGTCATTCTACTGGGAGTGAAGTGGTAAAGATTTATTTTTCATCTTAACCCATGTCTCTTGCCTTGGTGTCCATCTGTCAGTCAGTCAACCAATCGATCAATCATCAATCAGTCAACACAGGAACCATTCCTTCTGTCCTGGGCTAAGTTCTCTGAAGAATACAAAGAAGATTAATGTCCATGACTTTGAGGATCTACTCTTTCTTCATAAAACCCAGAAGAAAGTTAACACAGAGCAGTCTATGGTCAGTACCAAATTCTTACTAGGGCATCTAGGGCCTTGCTGGCTCTGGCTTATGCCTATCTCCAATTCCTAACTGCTGCCTCTTGCCTTTTTAAAAAATGTTTTCAAGCTCCTTTCTGCCTCAGAGCCTTTGTTTATCTACCATTGTATCTCACTCTCTTTTGGTTTCAGCTTCAGTGTCACCTACCCCATCACCCATGACAAGGCTGGTTCACTGTCTTACATGCTCTTGTCACCTTGCACTTTTCCTTAATGCAGTAAACATGGTGGAGAGTGGAGTTGTGAGGGGTTACATGCTGAGGTTCTGGAGCTGGACTGCCTGGATTCCAGGTCTGCCTTTGATATCTAGTTATTAGCTGTGACCCTTGGGCAAAGTACTTAACCTCTGGATATAAATACAACCTAGCATGTTGTATTATAGTCATTGAGAGGATTAAATTAAGTAGGTAATTTATGTCATTTAGAATTTGACATTCTTTAAATGCTAGCCCTTATTATTCACAATTATAAATTAAACAATCATTTATGTAGGTTAAAGAAATATGCCTTGTCAGTGCTGTATCCTTGGCAGTACTTATCACATCGGAATTTAAGATATACTTGTGAACAAATGAATGAAGGCCAAGTGTATCCTGTAGGATATCAGAGGAAGGAGAGGCATTATGGAGAAGATATGGCCAACTCTGATCAAATGGTAGTGACAGCCTGGAGTCTTGTGTGGAGAAAATGATTTTGAAGTTGCATCTGGGTTCAGAGTAGACTGTGATTGATTCATCATGTCTGCCACAGCACAGGAAAAACAACACTGCAAGGCAAACACTAAAGGTTTGACTTCTGCCTGATAGGGGAACCAAAATGAAACAATTCACTAATTACCCTAAAATGATTGGACTTGACCCCTGATTGTGTTTCCCATCCCAAGGATACCTGCATTTAAATCTAGCCTGGGAGTGGTGTGTGTTTGTAGGGATGGGTGATGAATCAAATATCACAGGGGCCCAGGAGGCTTAGTGAAGATTGCCATAGTGAGGGTATGTGCTGACCCCTTACCTGCCACACCAAAAGGTGAATCCAGTGCTGTTGCAGTCTCCAGTTTTTCAAAAGAATCTGAAAATCTGGATTTTTACATGAAACCTCCTGAGTTTAAAATGTTTGCAACTAAATAAACATTTTAAAAAGTAGTATGTAGGCCAAAGAAAATGGTGTTGGGCCTTATTCGGCTCATTTGCTATCTCTGTATGGGCCCTTACCAACCTTTCCAAGCTTTCTGCAATGGCCTAGTCGGTCTTTCAGAGCCCAGTCTTAGGTGACTTCCTCTTCATACCACCCCAAACCCCTGGCTGGGAATCTTTTTCTAGAACACTCTGGGGTCTTTCGTGATCATTTTCATCTTGAAATCTATTTGTGTTCCTTCCAGGTACCATGCGATATCCGTTTCATTCTCTCAGCTACCCAGTGAAGTATTTGCACATTTAGAGTTGAGTGGGGATGTTGAGATCTTGCTCTGGTCATAAAGCCAAGGAGTTAAGTGTTGGAGCTGAGACTCCAACCCCCAAGTCTGAACTCTACCTTGAGCGGCTCTACCTCCCTTTTATTCCTTTGATTCCTTTCCGGCCAGCCATGGTCTTGATTCATCCATCTCCTGATTCATATCGGCAAAGCGCTGAGTAAATTTCTTTGACGTATTTTTAATAGACTTCATTTTTTTAAGAGCAGTTTTAGACTCACAGAAACTTATTTTAAAATTTATTTCTATTATTTATTTACATGAGAAATTCTTAACTAGTAAACCCGGGGGTCGGGGAGCTGCTCTAGCGAGTGGAAAGTCGGTTGCGCGCCCTCCCAGCACTGGCCAAACACCCTGCAAAGGAGAAATGGCAGTGGGAACAGCAAGAATTGGGGCTGCAGGAGCGAGTCTCCTGCTCTGCCCTCGCTTTCCCGGCTGGAAATGCAGGAGGTGGAAACTCCTCCCTCCGCGCTTTCTGTCTGGGAGGATCCGCGCGCGTTCCCCGCTATTCTCTTCCCGCCTGGGCGGCCGCAGCTGTCTCCTTTCCGGGTTTTGCAGCTCACCGCCCTCACATCTTAGGCTTTTATCCTGAGATAAAATGCTTCCGCATTTTGCTTGATGCCCGGCGCGCCGGGACGTGGAGGCGGTAACGCGCACGCGCGCTGGCATCTGGCCCCGACCGAGCGCGCGGGCCGAAGATTGTGGGTGAGGGCAGGGGCGGACCCGGCGCGGGTGGCGGGTCCCGGGGGCCGCCGTCTGAGTCGGAGCGGGCGGGGGTCTCGGCGAGGGCCTTAGGGCTTCCGGGGCATGCGGGGACCGAGGGCTAGACCCCGGGGCCGGGGCGACCGGGGCCTGACGGGCGTGCCTGGCCGGGGGCGGACTCGGGCTGCCGTGACGCGGGCGCCGAGTCGGGCCCGCGCCGGCGGGAGGCGGGTGCGAGGCGTCTCCTCCTCTTCGCGAACTCTGGGTGACCTTGGCCAAGTCACTTCATCCCCTGAGCCAGCGCCTTGGTCAGTAAAACGCGAATTATAAGCCCAACCTCGTGGATGAGGCCGTTTTGAGGCTCTGAGGCGAGACCCCCAGGGGGCTCCCGGAGTACCGGGCGGTTTGCCGGGCACCACCCTACGGTGACGGAGAGGGTTTCTGCGGTGGATTTTGTTAACTGGCTTTGGGGAGGAGCTCTCATTGTATATTTTTCAAAACTCCAGAGTATTATGAAATAGCTGCACAACTTTTGTTTAACATACCACAGGAGACTCGAGGGCTCCCTGGAGGCTCGCGTTCGGCGTGCTGTGGGGGCTCACGCTGTGGCCACAGAGCTCTGTGACGCTTCAGAGCATGGCGGGAAGCCGTAGAGACCCTTAGCTTTGGAAGAATTAGTATTTGTGATCCCTGTTTGCCAGAACCCATCCTGCCCACGTAGGAAATTGTGGCGCTGTCCAAGCAAGTTTATTGCCCGTCCATATGAGGCCAGTGTGAACAGTGGAGTCTTAGCATTCCGCTTAGTGAATTTGTGGAGGTGGAGTATGGAGTAGCTTTTCCGTGGTGGTGTGGGATATCAGAAACCTCTTAGTGGGCAAGGGTCTGCAGGGTAATGGGTGCTCAGTTATGACTGATAGAAGGCCACAAACGTAAGAAGCATATTAGATGTTTAGGTTGGAAGAAATTTAGAATATTTGGATTGATTTAAACTTAAACTTTTCATTGCAGGTGACTAACATGCAGAAACCCATTCTCTGACTTGCTGACTGGCCCTCTATTGACATGGCCCACCGGGGTGGGGAGAGGGACTTTCAGACTTCAGCACGGCGCATGGGCACGTCGCTGCTCTTCCAACTTTCAGTGCACGAGCGGGAGCTGGACCTGGTTTTCCTGGATCATAGCTATGCCAAGCCATGGAGTGCCCACCCAGATGCCAGTAGTGCCCGTCCCACCCGCATGCTCTTTGTTACTCCCCGGAGGCAGCACGAAAGTACCATGTGAGTTTGGGCTTCTCGCCTAGGGGCTGCCCCTGCCCTAACTGGTCAGTCATCAGATGGTGGGGATTAGAGAGGATTTTATTACTGGAGATTGTATGGGGCCGGGGGGGGGCGGGGGGGGGGGGGGGGCTTGGATGTTTAATTCAGGCATCTCTGTTAACACAGTATGAGAATATCAGACCTCTATGTGGACTATCTGCATGTAAAATATCTAATGAGTTAAGAAAGCAAGAAAGCAAACAGCCTGTTCCACTTAGATGTTTGGATTTGTATGGGAAGAGGAAATTGAAGATTATTTAACTGGTGAAAAATTAGACTCATTCCTTTACTCTAGTGTCCTGGCTTGCTCCAACACTCAACAAGAACCTTTTTGTGGTGATGCAAATTGCTTTTCCTGACTTTACTCACAAACTTTAGAGCATATTCTCAAGACCTAGCTTCTTTTCAGCTTGTCACAGAACTGTCAACCATGGGTTGATGTGAACCCTTGTGAGGTCTGATTATATATTCAGCAGGCTTACGTTATAGGCTAAGGAGTTTCTCATAGATTTACTATGTATGTATGATAAATTTACATTTGGCTTAAATAAACTTGTTGCAGCACTTCTTTTGAGCTTTAAGATGGTCTAATTATTTATTTTTCAAGGTTTGTTGATGATTTTGGTGATCAAATCATGTCCTTAATAACTTTTTTGGGGAAGAAATGTTTTTGTTTGTAATCTGGCCTAATGTTTAATCTTTCCTCTAGCACAGATTCTGGGTTTGTCAGGGAGTAGCGATCTTACATTTTGCTTCTGCAGGTTCCCCATTTATCATTAATAAGCGAGAGGTACCAGGATGTGTGTGTTTTAAACATATGTAGAATAATGGTTTTTATTTCATTTCCCAATAAGAGCAGCATTCTGTTGGCTTTTTTCGTTCTACAGGGTTCAGGATCTGTGACTTTAGGGAATAATCCAGGATAATCCTGAGGCCTCTGGCCCAGGGCATCACTGGAAAGCTCCTTTAAATAGAATTTGAAATCTTTTTCTCTTAGTTTGTAATAACTTCTTGCTAACACTGAAACTCCTGTGTTAATACCTCATGATATTTTCCTAAAGTGAGAGTCTAGAATGTGGTCATTTCAGTAGTTAGTTATTTCTCCTATGAACCATCTCTATATAGGCCCTGCAGTGTGTTCTAGGAACTCTTTTTAGGCCACTGGGTGTGGAATATAGTTGCAATAGGGGTGTAAGTGGGAGCTGGGGAGAAGTTGGCAGAGGCTACCTCATGAACGATTTGATTTTAAGAATGGTAAGAAGTCATTGAAGGATTTTAAGCTAGAGGTTGGATTTGTATTTTAAAAAAATCACTTTGAATTTTTGTCGAATATAGTGGCAGGAGTGGAATAAAGACCTGCCAGGAGGCCATTGCAGTACTGCAGTTGTGACCTCCACCTTGGAGAGGGGCAGGAAGTGTACAGATGGATAAAAATGGATGGCCTTGAGATAGATTTTGTCGATACCGTGGACAGGACCTCTTGCCATGAATTGGAAAGGGGCCAGGGTTAAGAGGCAAGGTGAAATTTGGATGACTCTTAGATGTCTGGCTTGAGCAACTGGGTGGTACCTTGAGTTGGGGAAGACTGGAGGAGGATAGGTTTGGAATGGTGAAATTGAGAGGCTTTTTTTTCTTTTTTTAGGCATATAGGCCCAAGTGCTTAGCCCAAAGTCTGCTCAGAGATGATAATTAGCTTTTTCACCCACCACCTTATTTAGCTGCATATTATATCAGTTCATTTTATAATGATGTAACTATTCCATCCATTTGGAATGGATGCAATAAGATCACCATGGTTGAAAAGTTAAAAAGTGATGTTTAGTAGGTATCCGGTAGACCAGTTTGGTTGGCACAGTATTTTGGGTGACAAGTTGGTGTAGTGAAGAGCCCTTAGAGCAGTAGGATTTCATTAATATTTTGAAATATGAAAGTTCCTTTATATGTCCATTTCTTTTTGTTTCTGTTCTCAGCTCCTTACACAGTGAGATAAATAGCTAAGGTGATCTGTTACAGACAGTGACCTTTGCAGGTGATTGGTTACAGATAATCATAGGCTTTTACAGTATGTAATTAAATAGCCGCTGACTTGCTAATGAAAAGGAAAGTTTGTATGAATAACTTAAAACTTTAGACCAACAATGGGCAGCAGAACTCTGCAGTGTTAGAAATGCTTTATAACTGTGCTGTCCAATACAGTAGCCACTAGCCACATGTCCGTTGAGCACTTGAAATGTGGCTGGTGTGACTGAGGACCAGAATTTTTAATTCTATTTCATTTTTATTGATTTAAATAGTTGCATGCAGCTTATAGCTACCATATTGGAAAGAATGTCTAGGCAATCAACTGTTTGCTTACAGACTATATTTGTCTTCTTAAACAACTGTCATTTTTTTGCATCAACTCATTTTAAAGTGACCTTATGTCACTTTAAACATGCAGGGACAGAGAACAGACAGGTATGGGAAAGATGACTTTGGATCATAATTTTCTTGTGGATGTAATGTGCTTATGCATACTTTAAAGCTGATAATTATATTAAGGAGACATGTTTTGGCAAACAAAGGATCATTAAACACCTGTGTGGAGTGAAGTACATGTGACCTGGTCCTATTTCCTCATCTGTTTACAGTGAATCAGACGTCCCAGTAGATGTGGAAACAGTCACGTCAACCCCTGTGCCACTCTACGACAATCAGAAGGCACGCAGTGTGATGAACGAATGTGAACGGCATGTCATCTTTGCCAGGACAGATGCAGATGCTCCTCCGCCACCAGAGGACTGGGAGGAGCATGTCAATAGGTAGGTGCTCCTCAGGAAGACTCACTGCAGGGCTGGTGGTCACCCCACTGTAAATATTTTGTATCATCTTCATTGAAACATTTATTAGGAGCTTATTTCATTTGCAGCAACACAGTCAGAATGTTCTCCTAACTCCCTGCATTGTAACTCTCAGCTCACTATGCAGTGACCTTGAGAGGAAGGCTTGCATCTCAGCCATCTTTGCATCCCTGACACTTAGGACACTGCCTGGCACACAGTAGGCATGTAATAAATATTTATTGAATAAATAAATCAAATTTGATAAGTATGACAGCTTTTTAGATTATGTAGTACAGGTTATGATGTGGGAGTTACCCAGATTACAATAAGAACCAAGCTATTAAAAAAAATGTACATTCGTAAGAATCTGTATTTATGTGGCCTGTAACTAGGGTAATGAAAAATGTTTGTAATTACATGAAGAGCTAAGAGATACTTGATATGAGTGGCTTTTAAAAGCAGATTTGCAGTCTGTGGGTTTGAGAGAACACTTCAGCCCATTTTGATGAGTTTACTGGCTGGTTTTGTTCTCATTCTTCCTGCTAGCCCAGGGGACTCAACACCTCTCCAGGTCATTCGTCATTGTTCATTTGGCAAACATTTATCTTTTACCTATGGCATAACAGCTTTATGAAGATAAAGTTTATATACTCTATAGTTCACCTACTTAATGTGTACAGTTAGTGGTTTTTAGAATGTTCATCACTACAGTCAATTTTCATCACCCCAAAAAGAAACTCTCTACCCATTAATAGTCCATGCCCATTTCCTCCCAATCCCTTCAGTCCCTAGCCATCACCAGTCTACTTTCTGTCTCTCCAAGTTTGTCAATTCTGGACTTTTCATACAAATTGAATCATATAATGGGGTCTTTTGTGACTGGCTTCTATCACTTAGCATAATGTTTTCAAGGTTCATCTATGTTGCACAAATTAGTCCTTCATTCCTGTTTATTGCTGAATGATGTTCCATTGTATCGATATACCACATTCTGTTCATTCATCCATTGATAGATATTTGGGTTACTAATAGTTTTTGGCCATTATGAATAATGCTGCTATGAACATTCATTTACTTGTTTTTGTGTGGACATATGTTTTCACTTCTCTTACATATATACCTGGGAGTGGAATTGTTGGGTCATTTGGTAAACTCTGTGTTAACTTTTGAGGAATTTCCAGTCTGTTTTCCAAGGGGGCTGTGTCATTTTACATTCCCACCGGCAGTATATGGGAATTCCAAAGTCTCCACATCTTGCCAATACTTGTTATTATCTGTCCTTTTGTTACTGTTATGAGCATTCTAGTGGGTGTGAAGTGACATCTCACTGTCATCTTAATTTACATTTCTCTGATGGTGCTCTCCATATTTTTATCTACATGTATAAGGGAGTGTTAAAATCTTTACATCAGGAGTTGGTAAATGGCAAACTTGCCATAATGTTGAAGAGCTCTTATTTTGTGACAACAGAAGAGAAAGGTAAATTTGGTAGGAGAATGGTAGGAAAGCTTTAGGCAATTGCTGTGATGTATGAGTCTGGTTGGAAGCAGGGAATGAGATTGAGCAGGTATGCTTGTGTGATCAGGGTAGTAGCTGTTGAGGAGGAGCCTTTGGTCAAAGAACTTAGGAAAAAGTTCTGTGGGTTCTTTTTTGAGAGGGCATCTCTCATATTTATTGATCAAACTCAGTGCACAATCATTAATCAACCCCAAGCCTAATTCTCAACAGTCTCCAATTTTCTGAAGCATAACGAACAAGTTCTTACACGGTGAACTAGTTCTTACATAGTGAATAAGTTCTTACATGGTGAACAGTGCAAGGGCATTCATATCACAGAAACTTGGTTTTGATCACGCATCATGAGTTTTGTGGGTTCTTGAATTAGAGTTAGTGTTGTGCCTTAGGAAGGGGAAATGCTCTCCAGAGCTTTAGACAAAGAGGAAAACTGCTATGAATGAAGATTAACTGCTGGAATTAATTAACTGGGGTCAATGAATTCAACAAAAGCTTATCACCAGTGTTACAGTTAATAGTAATAACAAAGACAGGTTAGTAACAAAAAAGAACTACCATTTGCCAAGTGCTTTCTAGGTGCCAGGCATTGTGCCAAACGCTTCATATTCATTCTCTGTCTTAATCCTCACAGTAACTCTCCAAGGTCTATCCCTTCTTCATCTCTATTTTACAAGGTGAAGAAACTGAGCTCAGGGAGTTTAAGAAGCCTTAGGTGGAAAGTGATAGAACAGCGATTTGTTTAAAACAGCAGTCTGACTCCAGCACCCAGTGTTCTCCACTGCTGTGCCCTCTCTTTAAGGGCAGTTAAAAGAGAGACCAGTTAGAGGTAGCTGAACAAGGTGGCCTCACATGGTTATGTGTCCCTTTGTGGTGCTTTCAGTTGCCTTGTCCTCAGTTTGCAATTTCAAAAGCTGCATGGGAGAAGTTTTGTATCAGTTCGCCCATTGTCATGATCAGGAGATTTTAGGAGGCTCATCATACTTACAAAGTCATCACAGACTTAATAATACATATGAATATCAGTTTCTTAATTTATAAGGAGAGAAATGCTTGCAAGGCAGAAGAGATCCTGGGGTGGCCCTGGGCAGAGCACTGCTGCTCAGTGGGAGAGTCTGGGGGAGCCATTCCATTCCTGAGGTGGATGGTGAGTGGTACCCTCCTTCAGCAAAATACTGGATGCACCCGTCTTTCCTCAAAGCAGGATGGGTCCACAGAGAGGTCAGGGCACCCCTTCACCTACCCAATCCTGCAGAGAAACGCTGACAGATTCTTACCTTTGGCTTGTCTTTCTCCATGTGGTCCTTCATCCTTCTGTTATGACATTGCCACAGATTAATATGATTAATTAGCGCTCAGTTTATCTCAGATTATTTGTTTTTTAGTGTCTGATGAGATTTTGGAGGCGTCCTACTCTCATTAGCAACAGGCTTACAAACCATCTCTTCAGGTAGGTCACTTTTGCACACAGCTAATTTCATTATTTGATGGTACTTACTGGCTTCAGTTTCAGAGGTCACCATTTTATGACCTTGTTCTCTAATTCTGTGTCTATAGCCTGTTTGGAACTTGGAGTTAGTTCCCTCTCCTCTAACTATAATCCTCTTGTTGCCCTTCTGTCCCTTGACTTGATTGTTAAATTGCTGCTGCTTTTCTTCCTGTATAAAATCATGTAAAATTAGTTTCCCACATCAAGTACTCATGGGCTATAGAACAGCTCTCTAGAAATCTGTTTTTCCTTGGAGAGCTTACTCTGATCTATCAATGGAATCAGAAACTTAATTTTCTTCGCTAGTGCCCTTTTCCCCCTCTTGAATTATTTCAGTGGAAACTGCCTTTAGATAACTTCTTGCATATAGAAAGTGAAGCCCCCTGCAACTGACACTAGTGTTGGGTAGTAATGTGTGATAGTTTGTGACACAGTTTAAATAGCCCTCACTGCCTGATTTAATTGTCTAGATCAGAGGATGGCAAACTCTGGCCCTTGTACCAAATCTGGCCTATTGCTTGTTTTTGTATGGCCTGTGAACTAAGAATAGTTTTTACACTGGTTTAAAAAAAGGTTTTTAAAAAAACACATCAATTTCAACTTTCAGTATCCATAAATACAGTTTTATTGGATCACAGTCATGCATATCCATTTAGGTACTGTTCATGACTGCTTTTGTACTATAACTGTAGAGATGAACACTTGTGACAGAGACTGTATGGCCCATAAACCCTTAACACACCTATTGCCCACTCAGTTATAGGAAAAGTTTGCTGACCTCTGGTCTAGATCATGTTCTTGTGTCTGCATGCCTAAGTCACGTGACTTGGAGAAACTTTGAAAATGATTTACATTTGCTGGTGTAGTAATGTTGTCCTGAAGAAGTTGGACCAGCCTTTTTTGTCCTCCCCAAATGTTTTATCACATGCCAGGTTTAATTAGATGCACAGCTTTTAAAGACATTTAACAAAATACTCCTGACATGATACTTCTCAACATTGCTCAAATGGACGTTAGGACATTTCCAACATTGCAGTAAAAGATCTAGTGTCCTAAAGCAGGTGGTTTTATCTTAAAATTCAGAGCTTCTGAATTCACCTCCCCCAAAATTCTTTTTAGAATTTGCTCTAATTATATCTCTCAATAGTGTATGTAGCTATGTATGTATTAAACATACATTGGATGTTTGAAATTTTGAGTCCAAAGTCTTTGAGTTGTTTATTTTCCCTCTTTCACCCTCCCTCCCCACTGTTCTCCCTCCCTTTCTCTGTTTTCTCTCTTCCCTTCATTCCTTCCTTCTTTTCTCCTAGTGTTTAAGCAAGGAGTTTTTATAATCTGAAAAAAATAAGTGTGACCTATTCAGTCTGATATTCTTTGTCTCTTCCTGTTTGACTTCTGGTAATAAAAATCCTTAGACCATGAATTAGTCTCCCTTGAAAGTATCAGAGAAAAAATAATTAACTTTGGAAATAGACTTTTCTAGGATCAGTGTGACTTTTTGGCTGCTTTGAGTAAGGATAAACCAGGGGCCAGACATTCAGATTCACTCAGAGCATGGAGAACATAAGATTATCTGATCTCATTTAAGAAATGAAGAAAAGGCATTTTGTGCTCATGAAAACTGAACTGGTTTACTTAAGGGTAGTGTGATGACTCACTACAGTTCCCATCAGCTATTTGACTGTTCAGACTTGCATTTAAAATTCTGTCTCCTGTTTTTAAAAATTTCCTTAATTATATCTTTTATCTTAATCTTGGGTTAGAGTATTTTTTTTTTCCTGCCCACTTAATTTTCCAACCTCCCACGAAGCTGACAAAATACAGAGAACATATTTCAGTTCTTGGAATTACTTTGTTATATATCCAGCAGCAATCCTAAGAATTTTTTCTGGGGTTTTAGATTCTCAACATTGTGGTTTTCCAATTTAATGTCAGCTGTCATTGGTGTATGGTAGTAATTCCTAAATAGCTTTTGAGCACCTCCCCCCCATTTTGTTCACATCATTTTCTCATTCCCATCATTTTGGGTTTCAGAATAAATATAGAGTAAGAGAAAAATAGAGAAAACAGGTCCCTCCTGTTGTACAATAAAGAACAGAATAATTTTGGAATGCTTTTGGTACCTCATAAGTAAATTATACCTTATTCTCTGTCCTCAGAATTAAAGTTTGCAGTATGATCAGTAGGCTTTGAGAAAGCTTGAGATTGTTGAACATGAAGAAATTGTATTTGTTGCTTAAACTATTTGATTATTAATAAACATTGCTAGGGGTAAGGCTATAGTGTAATACTGCTTTCACTATGTCACATGTTCTTTACATATGTTATTGTACAGAATTGGAAATACGAAAATTTTAACACAGATAGCCTTTGAACCTGCATTTCCAATTCAAGAACTTTACCCTACAGAGATTCTTGCACAACCATATGAAGATGTAAATAGAGAGAGGTGTTTGTATATTGGTGGGGAAAGAAGGGGAGGTGGTCACTGCAACTGTTTGTAATAGCAGTAAGAGACACAACCCAAATGCCCATGAACTGGCCATTAACAACAAAGAAGTGTATTTGTATGGAAGTACATCCATGTATTTCCAGAGAGCATTTTAAAACTACTTGTTAAGCACCCTCTGTTCCTGCTACCACCACCAAATAAATCCCCAAGTCCACTTGAGAATCACTGTGCATAAGAGAAATGCTACTCTTGTGAGTGTTGTACATTTAAATAACGTGAAGGAAAATGAAGTTACGGACCAGTGGGCTGGAGCTGCTGGACCCCACCAGCCTTTTCGGTCCCAAGGTATCCTGAGTCCAGCATTGAGTTAAAGCATCTGCTCTCCACCTCCCAAGTTTGGAAATCTCTGAATATCAAACCACAACAAAAACTGACTGGGTCCAGATGAAGTAGCCAAATTAAACCAAGAGAACTAGGGGAAAGTAAGAAAAAGGGCAACTCCAAGAAATCCAAGATTGCTTTAAGTACCCCACAAAAGGATCACAAAAGGGGTGCAAGGCTTTGGAGTTTAAAACGGGATTTAGCTCTGGCAAGGAAAGCTATTGAAGATAGAGGGTGCTTCTGAACAATTCTGTGATCACGGACTTCAGCTGCTCTCATACTTTTAGCTCCCACCAATAATAGCTAACCTGGGTTTTTATTGCTAGGAGAAACATAGATCATCCAATCCATGTGTTTTACTGTCAGGGAGACTGAGGGCACAGAGCCAGATCTTTATTGCAGAGCTGGTTAAGAGTCCTGGCTCCTAGTTAGTGTTCTACCGGACTGTGTAACTGGTTTATAAAACTAGAGGTGTGGGAGGGGGAGATTTGTTTTACAGAAGAAAATGAAGTTGGACCATTATTTCCCTCCTTTCTAGAAGGTATTTACTCTTTCCAAGGACAGTGAGATAGTTGTACAAAATGAATAACAAAGGGTGATTTGTCCTCCATCTGCATATTTGCTGGGCCATATGATTGCTGTTCTTAGATGACCTGTAGAAAATTGAGTATCTTGTTGGCAGGGTGTGGTGGGAAGGGCTCTAGTCTGTTACAGAGTAAGAGATGTTGATTAGATTGTTGAAGTTGATTCAAGCAGCTTGCCTGCAGTGACCACCCTGGTGTGGTGAAGGGCTTGGTTTACAGCTGAGCCTTAGTCATGTTTGCGTCTTCCTCTGCTGCTCAGCACCCATGTGCTAGGTGTGGGAGGGAGTGGGAGGGTTTAATTTGTACTCAATTGTTCACAGGACTGAGACTATAGCATGCACAAAATTCATTTATTTATTCAGCAGATATTCACATCCCTCTTGTGTGTCAGACACTGTTTTATGTGCTGGGGATATAGCATTTAAATTAAACCAACAAAAGTCCCTGCCATCTTGGCCTTTACTTTCTGCCAGAGAGAGACAGACTAAACAAAGAAATAAAATGGATAGAATGTAGGGTGGAGATATGGCTGGAAAGGTGGAGAGGGAATCTGGTAGTTTTGTGCATGATAGTTGCTGTAGTGTTGATACCCTGGACTGTTGAAGTCTGTGATATGAAGATGGGTAGCAAAAAGATATGAATAGCTCAAAGAAGGAGCTGAAGTAAAACTATTATTTTGCTACTTACTAGAAACTTTCAAAATCTTGTTCTCCAAATATACTGGGACTGAACCAATTTAACTCCCACACATTTGACCTTTATGAATTGAGAACAATGTTTGAGGAGTGAGGTGTTGGTAGTTTTAAATAGGGTTGAGTTGGGGGAGTCTCAGGGGAAGGTGAATCTGAGCAATGCCCTGAAGGAGATTGGAGAGGGAACCATTGTTTCAGGTGGAGAGATTGGATGACGAGCCCAGTCTGTGATTCAGGAGCAAGCAGGATCGGGAAGGATGGAGGGGGTAACAGTGTGGCGAAGACAGTCAGGGGCAGTCATGGATCTTGAGGCTGTACAGGCAGTCCTGTTGTAAGGACTTGGCTTTTAACTGATCGAATGGGGCCACAAAGGGCTTTGAGTAGAGTGACATGATTTGGCTTAGGTTTTCGACCTATTTTTTCCAAAATTAATTTTCTGAATTGGCTTTCCAAAAGGTCTTACTAATTTATGTTTCCATCAACAAAGTATAGAGGGATATATTTTCTTACATCCTCACAACAACAGAGTATCACTCTGTATTTTTACCCATTTGATAGGTGAGAAATAGTATTTTATTATTTTAATTTGCATGTTTGATTTTGAAGGGGACCGACTATCCCCAGGTTCTCATTTGGGTCTGGCATCCACTTAGGCTTTCTTTTTTTTTAAGTAATCACCAGTTTATGTCAGAGAGAGCTGGTAAGCAAATATTAATTGGGCATTTTCTGTCACCTTTCACTTATTATCTTCAGGAAGACTGGCCTGAGATGGAATTAAGATTGCCAGGAGCTGGGGGGCAGGAGGACCTCAGAAAGTCACACACCACTGTGCAGGGTGTAGGGAGGTGGGAACGAGCAGTAGGGCAGGTTTCCAGTTGCAGGGAGTTTACAGCTGATTTGGAAGAGGACACGTATAGCCTCCTATAAGTGAGGTAGAAGTGCCTGGGAAAGTATCATGTGGGTGATGCAGTGCTAACTTAAGGAGCAGACCATTCAAGAGTGAATATGTTAATTATGTGATATGTAGAAAAATACAAGAAGTATACATGGGAAAGGGTAAGAGGTAGTGTGGGGTAGTATATTAGGGAGTGGAAAAATAGTCATTTCATTTGTGCTATTTTTGTTCTTAAAGCTAATTTAAATAGGCTGCTTATCTTGGTCTGAGGTTTTAGTACATTAAAATGCTTGCACAGCCTGTCTGCCTTTTTGTATGAAATATTAAACTGGTGAAATTCAAATATATCTGTACAGTGGTGCCATGCTTTTATTTACTTAATGGATCATTTTAGGCACTAAGCAAATAATTAGCTTTGCTAGCACTAAAAATACTTCCCTTATGACTGATTTCGACTTGTAGTAGGTCTATCAATACAAGTGTATGCTGAGGTGGCTCAGCAGGGTTGGGATCAGAATCTAGTTTTGTGTGTTAGCTCAGTGGTCTTAGACTACTTGAACTACTTGGAGTAACTCTTTCATAGTAGGAACAAAAACCGTGGCATAATCTTTGTATGTTGTACATGCAGGGACTGTGTCTCAAGGGTTTGACTTAAATTCCTCAGTTTCTCTTATAGGACTGGCTGGACCATGGCCCAGAACAAGCTATTCAACAAGATCCTCAAAGCCCTGCAGTCTGACCGGCTTGCCCGCTTGGCCAATGAAGGGGTAAGGCTCCAGAAAGCTGCCCACCTAGGTCAGGTGCCACTGGCTGGCTGACATGCTCCATTGTTCACCCTTATATTTCACCCCTGCCCCCTCTTATGTCCTTCAGGCTTGCAATGAGCCGGTGCTGCGCCGGGTTGCTGTGGACAAGTGTGCAAGGAGAGTGCGGCAGGCCCTGGCAAGTGTGAGCTGGGACACCAAGCTGATCCAGTGGCTACACACCACCCTTGTGGAGACCTTGAGTCTGCCTATGCTGGCGGCCTACCTGGATGCTTTGCAGACGCTGAAAGGGAAGGTAAGGCTCTGCTGGGCCTCTTCTCTATCCTGGGGTAGCCAGCCTCTGCTGTGGGTTCAGGAAGGTGGTGTTGGACGAGGTCATTGCCTGCTCAGCCTGGAGGGCATGATTGAAGCTAATGGGTTCGCTGTTAAAACCAGGAGACATGCTATTATTTCACATTTTTGTCTGAAATGTCTTCAACCCTACTGTCTTCAGGATGAAGTGCGGGGTCTGAAACCCAGAGTACACTTTTAGCCTCTACAGCCCTGCAGCTTGTGGTTTGAGTCACCTCTGAGGTGAGGTGAGAAAGGAGTTGGATCATCACAGAAGAGATGAAAGCTTTACCAGGGAAGAGTGTGGAGAAGGGGACAAGAAAGAAACCAGTAGTGCTCAGCGCAGGGCGGGGCTGGGGGATATTCTAGAGCAGGGAAGTGTGGTACATCTGTCTTCTTCCTTGAGGGATAAGTCTTTAGTCAGTACCTATAAAACAGCATTATATTTCTCTATACAAAGCTAAACTTTTTCTTTATGATCCATTTTATTTTGATTTCAGTTATTCTGCCAGTGTTCAGTGCAGTGGAGTAGGGGTTCTGGAGGCAGACTGTCTGGCTGGTCTCACCTTGATCATGAATTAGCTGTGTAATCTTGGATTAGTGCCTCAGTTTCTTCATATCTAAAATATAGCTAATAAAAACCTATCTAGCATGTTGGTGAGAATTAAATTAGTTAATCTAGGTAGAATGCTTGGTACAAAATTTGGCACATAGCAAGCTCACAGGAACTGTTTGATGATTATGTAAATGTAGGTTATTAAAATGTTTAGATTATTTTACTCTGACACAAAGTGACTCTCAGATAACTTGGATTACTTCAGTTCTTGACTTTTTTTTTTGAATAGTTTTTCTTTTTTCTCTTGGAGGAAGCTGGCCTATTTTGTTGCTGTAATTTGTCTGGCCAACAGCTTCCCCTAGTCATATCTCCAAAATTTTCAGACTTACTTTTTCTTACCTGTCTTTAAATTAAAGGATGCCAAGTTTGTTTGAAAGTAAAAGAAGACTGGTTTAGTGCAGGAAACAAACAATCTCAGGATTAGATGCATTAATGATATGCTGATATGCATGGTAGGAAATCTGACACCAATTTATTCATTATTTTGTGCTTCCAGTGTGTTAGGCAGTGGGGTGGGCAGGACTGAGATGTTCCCTCCTCTGGTGGAGCTCTTTTTCTAGTGGGGAAAGAGACAAATGAAAAGATGGTGCAATTAGAAAGCAATGGAGATAGGATTAAAGATGGCGGTGTGAGAGGTGAGACAGAGACTTCCTCCTATAACCGCATATAATACGAAAATATAATTAATACAATTAATCCTGAAAGAGCAACAGGAAAAGAGGACTGCACCAGACTCCATACACCTGGAGAAAAGAACAGACCTCACGGAACAGGGTAATGTACCAAAGCTGTGGTCTGGCGGGACCCAAGCCCTCCCCCCACCCCAGCTCACCTGCGGGAGGAAGAGAAACGGAGCAGGGAGGGAGTGGAGGCCTGGGACTCTTGAATACCTAACTCTGGAGATGTGCTTTGGGAGCACAAACCTACATTTCATGGTGCTTTCATGATACTCTCATGATTAGAGGATTGGAAAGCTAAGACAGGCAGAATTCCTGGAGAGACTGAGGTTCCAGCCACTTGTGGAAAGCAGGGATCCATATCTGGCTGCTCTGGGACAAAAGAAAGACAGGCAGTCTGAGAGACTTCCTAACAAGGAAGCCCTTAGCAAGAGGGCTGCTAAAGGGGCAGAGATTGCACAGAGCTTACTGCTCAGGAGAAAGGACAGGTAGACAAAATTGTCCGGGTGCACTCTGCCCAGCAGGTTGGGAGCTTTCACGATTTCCAGGTGCTCCAGCTCCCTGGCTGGCTACACAGCTCAAAGGACCCCCTCCGTGATAGTCAGCCTACTGCACCTTTCTTCTAGCCTACTGCACCTTTCTCCTGGCCAGCTCCACCTGGCTCACAAACCAGCAAACCCTATTCTGGCATTAGGCCAGCCAGAAGGAAGATCTGTCTACAGCAACTACAAACACAAAGCCTAGAGGCTTATACCAGTGTGCTCAGCCCACTGGTTCAGGCAGCGGAGACAGGCATAGTGGCCAGGAAGCAAGAAACAGCTCAACTCCTGAGAAAGATGACATGGACCTCATGACTCTTCCTGAAAGGGAGTTCAAAATAAAACTCATTAACATGCCCATGGAACTACGCAAAGATATTCAAGAACTCAGGAATGAATTCTGGTCAGAGATCCAATCGTTGAAGAGCACAGTGGAGGGTATTAAAAGCAGATTGGATACAGTGGGGGAGACAATAAATGAAATAGAAACTAGAGAAGAGGAATACAAAGAAGCTGAGGCACAGAGAGAAAAAAGGATCTCTAAGAATGAAAGAATATTGAGAGAACTGTGTGACCAATCCAAACAGAACAATATTTACATTATAGGGATACCAGAAGAAGAAGAGAGAAAGGGATAGAAAGTGTCTCTGAGGAAGTAATTGCTGAAAACTTCCCCAATCTGGGGAAGGAGATAGTCTCTCAGGTCATGGAGATCCACAAATCTCCCAACACAAGGGACCCAAGGAAGACAATACCAACACATATAGTAATTAAAATGGCAAAGATCAAGAATAAGGACAGACTGTTTAAAGCAGCCAGAGAGAGAAATAAGATCACATACAAAGGAAAGCCCATCAGGCTAACATCAGACTTCTCAGCAGAAACCTTACAGGCCAGAAGGGAGGGGCATGATGTAGTTAATGCAATGAAGCAGAAGGGCCTGGAACTGAATACTTTATCTGGCAAGATTATCATTAGAATTTGAAGGAGGGATTAAACAATTTCCAGATAAGCAAAAGCTGAGACAATTTACCTCCCACAAACCATCTCTACAGTATATTTTGGAGGGACTTCTATAGATGGAAGTGTTCCTAAGGTTTAATAGCTGTCACCAGAGGTAATAAAACCACAGTAAAGAAAGTATAACAGCTAATTACTAAGCAGATACAAAATTAAATGAGCTATTCCCAAAGTCAATCAAGGGATAGACAAAGAGTACAGAATATGATACCTAATATATAAAGAATGGAGGAGGAAGAAAAAGGAGGAGAAAAATAAAAGAACTTTAGATTGTGTTTGTAATAGCATATTAAGTGAGTTAAGTTAGACTCTTAGATAGTAGGGAAGTCAACCTTGAACCTTTGGTAACCACAGATCTAAATTCTGCAATGGCAATAAGTACATGCCTATCGATAATCACCCTAAATGTAAATGGACTGAATACACCAATCAAAAGACACAGAGACACTGAATGGATAAAGAAACAAGACCCATCTATATGCTGCCTACAAAAGACTCATTTTAAACCCAAAAGACATACACAGACTATAAATGAAGGGATGGAAAAACATATTTCCTGCAACTAATAGAGAGGAAAAAGCAGGAGTTGCAGTACTTGTATCAGACAAAATAGATTTCAAAACAAAGAACGTCATGAGAGACAAAGAAGGACATTACATAATGATAAAGGGGTCAATCCAACAAGAAGACAAGAAGATATAACCATTTTAAATATCTATGCTCCCAACACAGGAGCACCTACATATGTGAAACAATACTAACTGAATTAAAAGAGGAAATAGAATGCAGTGCATTCATTCTAGGAGACTTCAACACTCCACTCACTCTGAAGGACAGATAAACCAGACAGAAAATAAGTAAGGACACAGAGGGACTGAACAACATGTTAGTACAGATGGACCTAACAGATATCTACAGAACTCTACACTCAAAAGCAGCAGAATACACATTCTTCTCAAGTGCACCTGGAACATTTTCAATAATAGATCATATTCTAGGCCACAAAAAGAGCCTCAGTAAATTAAAAAAGATTGAAATTGTACCAACCATTTTCTCAGACCACAAAGGTATGAAACTAGAAATAAATTACGCAAAGAAAATGAAATATCCCACAAACACGTGGAGGTTTCACAACATGCTCCTAAATAACCAATGGATCAATGACCAAATAAAAACAGAGATCAAGCAATATATGGAGACAAATGACAACAGTAATTCAACACCGCAAAGTCTGTCAGAGGCCGTGAAGGCCATGCTAAGAGGAAAGTATATTGCAATACAGGCCTACCACAAAAGAAGAACAATCCCATATAAGCAGTCTAAACTCACAGTTAATGAAACTAGAAAAAGAAGAACAAATGAGGCCCAAAGTCAGTAGAAGGAGGAACATAATAAAGATTAGAGCAGAAATAAATAAAATTGAGAAGAATAAAACAATAGAAAAAAATCAATGAAAGCAAGAGCTGGTTCTTCAAGAAATTAAACAAAATCGATAAACCCCTAGCCAGACTTATCAAGAAAAAAAGAGAGTCTACTCACATAAACAGAATCAGAAATGAGAAAGGAAAAAAATCACTACGGACACCACAGAAATACAAAGAATTATTAGAGAATACTATGAAAAATTATATACTAAAAAACTGGATAACCTAGAAGAAATGGACAACTTTCTAGAAAAATACAACCTTCCAAGGCTGACCCAGGAAGAAACAGAAAATCTGAACAGACCAATTACCAGCAACAAAATTGAACTGTTATTAAAAAAACTACCTAAGAACAAAACTCCTGGACAAGATGGCTTCACCACTGAATTTTATCAAACATTTAGTGAAGACCTAATACCCATTCTCCTTAACATTTTCCAAAGAGTAGAAGAGGGAATACTTCCAAACGCATTCTATGAGGCCAACATCGCTCTAATACCAAAACCAGGCAAAGACACCACAAAAAAAGAAAATGACAGACCAAGATCCATGATGAACATAGATGCAAAAATACTCAACAAAATATTAGCACACCAAATTCAAAAATACATCAAAAAGATCATCCATCATGATCAAGTAGGATTTATTCCAGGGATGCAAGGATGGTACAACATTTGAAAATCCATCAACATCATCCACCACATCAACAGAAAGGACAAAAAGCACGCAATCATCTCCATAGATACTGAAAAAGCATTTGACGAAATTCAACATCCATTCATGATAAAAACTCTCAACAAAATGAGTATGAGTATAGAGGGCAAGTACCTCAACATAATAAAGGCCATATATGACAAACCCACAGCCAACATTATACTTAACAGTGAGAAGCTGAAAGCTTTTCCTTTAAGATTGGGAACAAGGATGCCCACTCTCCCCATTTCTATTCAACATAGTTCTGAAGGTCCTCGCCATGGCAGTCAAACAATACAAAGAAATAAAAGGCATGCAGATTGGTAAGGAAGAAGCCAAACTATCACTGTTTGCAGCTGACATGATATTGTACATAAAAACCCTGAAGAATCCACTCCAAAACTACTAGATCTAATATCTTAATTCAGTAAAATCACAGGATACAAAATCAGTATAAAGAAATCTGTGGCATTCCTGTACACTAACAATGAACTAGCAGAGGGAAAAATCAGGAAAACAATTGCATTCACAATTGCATCAAAAAGAATAAAATACCTAGGAATAAACCTAACCAAGGAAGTGAAAGACCTATACTCTGAAAACTACAAGACACTCATGAGAGAAATTAAAGAAGATACCAATAAATGGAAACACATCACGTGTTCATGGATAGGAAGAATTAATATTGTCAAAATGGCTATCCTGCCTAAAGCAATCTACAGATTCAATGCAATTCCTATCAAAATACCAACAGCATTCTTCAATGAACTGGAACAAATAGTTCTAAAATTCATATGGAACCACAAAGACCTTGAATAGCCAAAGCAATCCTGAGAAGGAAGAATCAAGCTGGGGGGATTATGCTCCCCAACTTCAAGCTCTACTAAGCCACAGTAATCAAGACAATTTGGTACTGGTACAAGAACAGACCCACAGACCAATGGAACAGACTAGAGAGCCCCGATATAAACCGAAGCATATATGGTCAATTAATATATGACAAAGGAGCCATGGACATACAATGGGGAAATGGCAGCCCCTTCTACAGCTGGTGTTGGCAAAACTGGACAGCTACATGCAAGAGAATGAAACTGGATTATTGTTTAACCCCATACACAAAAGTAAACTCAAAATGGATCAAAGACCTGAATGTAAGTCATGAAACCATAAAACTCTTAGAAGACAATATCGGCAAACATCTCCTGAATATAAGCATGAGCAACTTCTTCCTGAATGCATCTCCTTGAGCAAGGGAAACAAAAGCAAAAATGAATTCATGGGACCACATCAAACTAAAAAGTTTCTGTGTGGCAAAGGACACCATCAACAGAACAAAAAGGCATCCTACAGTATGGGAGAATATATTTGTAAATGACATTTCCGACAAGGGGTTAACATCCAAAATATATAAAGAACTCACACGCCTCAACACCAGAAAGCAAATAATCCAATTAAGAAATGGCAGAGATAGTTTTGAAATTCATCCATGTTATCGCCCGTATCAGTGGTTCATTCCACTGATATATACAGTCTATCTTCAAGTGACACACATTTCATGTATAATATGTGAACCTGACAGCAGTGTACTTCAATTTTCCCTTCCTAATACAGGTTACTTATACATATATGTCAACTCCACATGACATTGAAATTCATATTGTATCTGATAAACAGTTATATGTTTTTAGAGAAATTTAAATAAAAAGAAAGTATTTTATAAAAAAAGAAACACGAAATGGCAGAGGATATGAAGAGACAGTTCTCCAAAGAAGAAATTCAGATGGCCAACAGACACATGAAAAGGTGCTCCACATCACTAATCAGCAGAGAAATGCAAATTAAAACCACAATGAGGTATCACGTCACACCAGTAAAGATGGCTAGCATTGAAAAGACTAAGAACAACAAATGCTGGTGAGGATGCGGAGAAAGGGGAACCCTCCTACACTGCTGGCAGGAAAATATAAGCTAGTTCAACCATTGTGGAAAGCAATATGGAGGTTCCTCAAAAAACTCAAAATAGAAATACCATTTGACCCGGGAATTCCACTCCTAAGAATTTACCCAAAGAATACCACTTCTCAGATTCAAAAAGACATGCACCCCTATGTTTATCGCAGCACTTTTTACAATAGCCAAGGTATGGAATCAACCTAAGTGTCCATCAGTAGATGAATGGATAAAGAAGAAGTGGTACATATACAGAATGGAATACTATTCAGCCATAAGAAAGAAACAAATCCTACTATTTGCAACATGGATGGAGCCAGAGGACATTATGCTCAGTGAAATAAGCCAGGCAGAGAAAGACAAATGCAAAATGATTTCCCTTATTTGTGGAGTATAACAATGAAGCAAAACTGAAGGAACAAAATAGCAGCAGACTCAGAGACTCCAAGAATAAACTAGTGGTTACCAAAGGGGAGGGGTTTGGGAGGGTGGGTGGGGAGGGAGGGAGAAGGGAATTGAGGGGTATTATGTTTAGTACACACGTTGTGGGGGATCACGGGGAGCACAGTGTAGCACAGAGTAGGCACATAGTGGATCTGTGGCATTTTGCTGCCCTGATGGACAGTGACTGCTTTGGGGTATGGATGAGGACTTAATAGTAAATATAGTAACCACATTGTTTTTTCATGTGAAACCTTCATAAGAGTGTATATCAATCATACCTTAATAAAAATTTTAAAAATAAGAAGAAGAAAAAAAGCAATGGAGGGACTAGCAGTTACCAAAGGGGAGGGGTGGGGAGAGAGGGAGAAAGGGATTTAGGGGTATTATGATTAGTGCACATGGTGTGGGGGGATCATGGGGAAGACAGTGTAACTCAGAGAAGACAAGTAGTGACTCTGTGGCATCTTACTACACTGATGGACAGTGACTGCAAATGGAGTATGTGTTTTCTCGATAATATGGGTGAATGTAGTAACCACATTGTTTTTTCATGTGAAACCTTCATAAGAGTGTATATCAATAATACTTTAATAAAAAAAATTGTATTTAAAAAAAAAAAGATGGTGCAGACCTTCCCCCATCCTGCTCCTCTGTGGTAGACACCCTGGGCCCAGGAGATGAAAGGTAGGCAGGTACAGGTATAGTTGGGGTATGTGGCCTGTACAAGGCCCTGTCAGATAGTGGTGGTCTGTGAGTATTTCAAGCTGTTAAATGTTCTTCAGAGCATTCTACCCTTGGAAAAAGACAACATATTGGTGAATATACTCAAGGGGATGAGTGTTGGTAGTGCCCAGAATCCCACTTCTGTAGTGACTCTGCTTTAACATCCATTATAAGGAAGTTTGTCATTTTTCCTTCTTTAAGTTACTGTCTGGATATTGCCAAGTGTGTGAGGTGGAGGTTAGGTTTTGAGCATGACAGGCAATGGGGACTTCACAGGTGTGCACAGTTGAACGTTGCCTGGCCAATGTTGCTAAATCATAGTGCAGGTTAGCTGGAAAGGTGGAGGACACACAAGTGCACTGGTCAGCAAGGGCCTCAGACTGCAAGGTGCCTTCTCTCGATTGTTCTCTCAGCAGTGGTTCCTTTACCATCAGACTCTTACTCTCCCCATAACTTTCAGATTCGCAACTTTGGTTGTTTCCCAAAACTTCTTAATGTACCTGCTATGTGAAATGCAGGTGGATGGCATCATATTCTTAGCTAGCCACTTTCAGCATTAGATCCATTATAAAGGGAGCAGGAAGATACAGACCCTAGCAGACCCTAGTCTCTTCATTGTCTGTTAAGAGTGATGCAGCGCTGGAAAGACCAGGGAAGCCTGGTCTGCCTAGCTCTAGGCAGAGTTGATTATTGATTATTTTTAAGTATTCTGTATTGATAGAAAGTGAGTTTCAAAGCTTTGTTGTTTCAGAGGTGTGGCCCTCTGCCAGATAAAAGCTTTTAAAGTCCAATTCCGATCTGCCCTCAGGGGTTGAGTGGTTCACAGTTAAAGAGTGAGCTACGAAGAAAAGGCCAGTTTGGGTGAGAACGCTTTGCAGTGTGTCTTTTGCCTCTGTTACTAGCCTGGTATTCTCCTACTTCCTTCCTCGGGTCCTCCACCTCAGGCCGACTGTGTCTAGAATAAGCTCTTTACATTCTTGTTTCTGTCTGGTATCTCTGATTGGAAGACTTTTTTCCATCTTCTCTTGGAAAATTTCAGAATGCATCTCACATGTTGCATGTTCAGGTGGAAATTGCCTATTCACTTCCCCCTTCTCTGCTGGGCGGTTTGAGTCAAACACGGTTTGTTTTCTTCAGATAAATCATAACAGTGTGGGGCTTCTGTTTCTTTATGGCACTTAATACACCCCCTTTTGTTACTTGTGTGTTTGTCTTTATTAGCCTTGTAGATTAAATTCCTTTGCAGTGAGCCTGGTGCCTTGTAACAACAGCTGTTGCATAAACATTTGTTTCCTGAACTGAACTGAGAAAGTCTCATGGTGTATTTCCCTAATTTCTCATGTAGATATCTTTTTATTCTCTCCCTTTTTAAATTAGGAATCCTGTCCTTGTTTATCATTGCCTGCCTTACCTTCTCATGCTGTCTTCCAACTTTTTAAAATCCAGGTATAATAGACATATACTAGTTTCAGTTGTACAACATAATGATTGGATATTCGTATATATTGCAACAAAAAAAGTCTAATATCTGTCATCATACATAATTATTCTTGTGATGAAAACTTTTAAGATCTGCTCTTAGCAACTTTGAAATATACAATACAGTATTATTAACTGGAGCCACCATGCTGTACATTTCATCCCCATGAGTCATTTATTTTATAATTGGAAGTTTGTGCCTTTTGTTCCTTTCACCCATTTTGCCCACTCCTGTCCCCTACCTCTGGCAACCACCAATGTCTTCTCTGTATCTATGAGCTTTTTTAGATTCCATATATAAGAGAGATCACACAGAATTTGTCTTTTTCCTTCTAACTTATTTCTCTTAGCATAATGCCCTCAAGGTCCATTATTGTTGCAAATAGCTAAATTTCCTTCTTTTTTATGGCCGACTAATATTCCTCTCTCTTGTGTGAATCGACTATATATGCATGGGTTTATTTCTGGACACTGTTCTATTCTGTTGATCTGTGTGTCTGTTACTATACTTCTGTCACATTGTTTTGATTACTATGGCTTTGTCATATTTAGTTTGCGATCTGGAAGCATGTACCTTTAGCTTTGTTCTTCTTTGTCAAGATTGCTTTGAATATTTGGGGTCTTGTGGTTGCATAAAAATTTTAGGATTGTCGTGTTTCTGTGAAAAATCCTCATTTTGATAGGGATTACATTGAGTTTGTAGATTGCTTTAGGTAGTATGGACATTTTAACAGTATTGATTATTTCAATCCATGAATCCATGTGCACAGAATATCTTTCTATTTGTGTCTTCTTCAGGCTCGTTCATTAATGTCTTATAGCTTTCAGCATGTAGTTTCTTGCACTAACTTGGTTAAATTTATCCTAGGTATTTTTTTCTATTTGATTGTAAATAGGATTTTTGCAATTTCTCTTTCTACTAGTTTGTTATTAATGTATAGAAGTACAACAGCTTTTTGTATATTGATTTTGTATCCTGCAACTTTACTGAATTCATTTATTCTAACAGTTTTTTGGTCAAGTCTTCTTGGGTTTTCTATATGTAATGCATGTCATCTGCAAATAGTGACAGTTTTATTTCTTCACTTCTAATTTGAATGCCTTTTATTTATTTTTCTTGCCTAACTACTCTGGCTAGGACTTCTAATACCATGTTGAATAAAAGTGGGGAGAGTGGGCATCCTCATCTTGTTCCTGATCTTAGAGGAAAAACTTTTAGCTTTTCACTGTTGGCTATGATGTTAGCTATAGACAGAACTTTTACAGCCTATATCACCATAGTACTTTCTATTCTCCAGTTTCTCAAAAACTTTTTTTTTTCCTGGAAACCATCTCTGTCATGTAAAAACCTTTCCTTTCCATTGGGTCAGTTTGACCTTTGTGTGTAGTATGGAATTTACGCAGATATTTCTTTTGTCAGTGTAAGCATTGGCATGTCTGAAACTTACATTTGTACATCTGCAAAGTCACATATTTGGTGAGTAGTAGAAAGCAGGGTATGGTATAAATCACAAAATATACAGTATAATAGGATATTTTATTTTGGGCACAAGAATAGATTTCTTTAACATCCCACAGCTTGAAGGCAGTATTCTAGAACAAAATGCAGAATATTTTTTTTTTTTTGTAAAATCAGTTGATATTCATTGAGGAAATCTAGAAAATACAGAAATCTAAAAAGGAAAAAATCATTCGTAACTCCATAAAAATCACCATTAATGTTTTGGCATATTTTCTTAATGGTATTCTGAGTGAAGATAATTTTTATGTTTTCTTTTTTACCTTTAATGATTTAGCAAAATTATTTCCCTATGTTATGATAAATGTTTTAAATATTTTCAATTAACTCTTAATATCTAACTTACGGATAATTTGCTGAACCACTCTCATATATATGCATTTAGGTTGTATATATGCATTTAGATTGTTTCCACTTTTTGATTATTATCAAGAGTGATCTCATCTTTTGCATACCCCCTTGTATGTGTATTTCTGATACATTTGTTAGAAAAGGGTCTTAGAAGTAGAATCCTTTGGGAAAGAGATAGGAATAAATTTAAATCTCTTGATACTTATCACCAAGCTGCTTTCCCCAAAGGATTATAACCCACTTACCTTTAATGATGTGAGGCATACTTTCTGGTCATCCACTTATTTGTACTTTTGCCCCTAAGGGAAGTTTGAGAGACTTAGTTGGAGTCTGTGTGTAGCTCATAGTGGGTCTCTGTCCTCCTGCCTGATCGCTGCTGGTGGACAGGTCTCCTGCCTCATTAGAATCATCTTTGCTCTTCCTTGCTTCCAGATCCCTGCCTTGATTGATCGGATGCTTGTGTCATCCAACACGAAGACTGGGGCTGCAGGAGCTGAGGCCTTGTCTCTCCTGCTGAAGAGGCCCTGGGACCCTGCTGTGGGGGTGCTTTCTCATAACAAACCAGTAAGTCAGACAGCTCAGGACTTAAATATGACCCAGGAAGTTTTTAGAATCCAGTCTTAGAACATTGGCAAGAGGATAATAAATGGCTTGTTTAACTTTTTTTATTAATAATTGGTTGTATATAGTGCTTATCATAGGTTCATAAGCAAATCCGCATTGGTTGGGATGAGAAGGTACTGGGATACTTGGGATTTTGTGGAGGAACACCTTTCACTCCTTCATTTTCTGGTGGGGTTCTTTCAGAGCAAACTCCCTGGCTCTCCTCTTATTCTCATTGCCTCCTCCGGGCCCTCCAGCTCTGCGTTCCCCACCTCACGCCGCCACCGCTTCTGGCAATCCCAGCTCTCCTGCTTAGGCAAGGTATGTGTGGGCAAGGACACTCTCTCCTGGGTGGGAATATGGTTTTGGAGTGCTGAACAGACAGTTTAGGTGGGGGTCAAAATAGACGAACTGAAATGTAGAGATTTTGCCAACTGTCTTTTTGTTTAGAACTCAAATGGTACTTATCCACAGTTGAAGGGATTTAAAGTTGATGAAGCAGAATTGAGAGAAGATTTGAAACTTAACCTCTGCTGGTATGACTGCCAACTTTCTTTCTTTAGGTTATCCCTGTAGCCACCCATCTGCTGAACAATGGTAGTGGGGTGGGAGTTCTGCAGTGCCTGGAGCATATGATTGGGGCGGTGAGAAGCAAAGTGCTCGAGGTGAGAGTGTTCCTATTTCTGTTCACGGTAGTACACTCAGCATTTTGGGCGTGTTCTGCACCCATCTGTGGCCTCCTGTTTTACTCTTCTTTCTCTTCCCACCAAGATTCACAGCCATTTTCCCCACAAACCCATTATCTTGATTGGCTGGAATACAGGAGCTTTGGTGGCCTGTCATGTGAGTAATTCCTATCTTACTTAGAGGTTGGGACAGAATACTGCTCCTGATCCCACTACTAATGTGGCTGCAAGCTGCTGCTGAGTCCGTTTTCATGTTCTGGGCACTGTGCTAGATGCTTGACTTATGTAGTTATGTTTTAAATTGTAGAAGACGAAATTTACTTTTTAACTTTATTGTGGAAAATTTTAAGCAGAAACTTAAAGGGAGACTAGCTAGATGAGCATAATAAAACCGTTGGGGCCCTGCATCCAGCTTTACCAGTGATCAGCTCATGGGCAAGCTTTGGTCATCTTGCCCCTGCAACTTTCTCTTCTTCACTTATTTTGAAGAAAATCCCAAATACCATACCATTTCATTTACATATGTTTCAGCATGCATCTCTAAAAAAAATTACTTTTGCCCAAACATAAGCACTATTCTCCTACCTAAAAAACAAAACAAAACAATTCTAGCAAGCAAAAATTTTAATAGCTCTGAAATTTGATGTGTGATCATGTCTGGGTCCTTTCTAAGGAAGTTTTTCTTTATTATTTTACATACTTTTGTATGGATATTAGTTTGCAGACATGTTCCTGAGCTGTCCGAAGCCCTAGTTCTCAAGTGGATCACGTAAACGAAGTCTGTGCTGCTTCATGTGGTCCAGTCAAGCATGATATCTAGGGCCACACGAGGAAGAAGGCTCTGCTCCACACTCCCCGGCCCCAGGATGGCAGCACTCAGTCAGCCACAGCTCTAAGAAATTTGGGGTGTTTGGGACCTAGCCGTTAAATTCAAAAGGCAGAGATTTTCTTTCCTTAAGGGAGAAGAGCAGCATTTGTGTTCTGATTGCATTTGTTATTAGGGGAGGGAAACATGAGCAGGAGGACTCTAGTCTCGGGAGTTGACAGGAGAGAGGTATTAACCTCCCGCCCTGTGGTTCAACCTCTGCTGGGGTCCTCTCAGCACCCTGGTTCTCTAGGTGGTGGCTGCTGATGAGCAGCACATTTTATGTTCTTTGCTCTTACTGCTGCCACTATGGCTGGTCCATCTGGGGGTTAGAACAGGGAAGTGATGGGGCTAGTGGGTAGGTCTGGACCACCTCTGGATTCTGGGTAGGCTGTAGCTCCAGTGAAGTCAGCTGACCTCGAGACAAACCGTTGCATCATCTCCAGGTGTCGGTGATGGAGTATGTCACTGCAGTGGTCTGCCTTGGGTTTCCTCTGCTTACCATGGATGGCCCCAGAGGGGTAAGCATGGGGTGTGGCTCCCTGCTGGGTGGTCAGCAGGTCAGAGGGAGGGAGTGATGCCTCACTCAGGATGCTGCTCAGTGACCACAGTTCCCAGCTGACTCTGCTGAGCAACTTTGCCTGGTCAGTGCTCAGGGAGTGTTAGCTGGCTGATTATGAAACTAACCTCTCTCTTAGGATGTGGATGACCCCCTCTTGGATATGAAGACTCCAGTCCTCTTTGTCATTGGACAGAATTCTCTTCAGTGTCACCCCGAAGCCATGGAGGACTTTCGGGAGAAGATTCGGGCTGAGAACAGCTTGGTGGTGGTTGGGGGAGCTGATGATAATCTCAGGTGGGCAGGTTTCCCCAGAGCTGTGAGAGAGCCATGTGGCAGTGTTGGAGACACGCCTGTAAGGTGGCAATAGAACTGTAGATGATCTGGTTCAGTGAAAATGGGGCATTAAAAAACGTTTCTTTTTAACTAATTCAGATTTATTAAGTTGCAAAAATAATACTAAAAATTCCTGTGTAACCAACCAAAGTATAATTACCAATATCAGGAAACTAACATTGATAGGATTCTGTTCTCTAATCTGCACATGCCAGTTTGTCAGTTATCTCACCAATGTCCTTTTCCTGGTCCAGGATCCTACATTGCTAGTGGCTGCTGTGTCTCCTCAGTCTCTCTTAGTTTGATATTGTACCTCAGTCTCTCTTAGTTTGATACATGTACTTTCATGACCTTGACACTTTGAAGACTTCTGGCCAATTATTTTGTTGACTGTCAACTTAGGTTTTTCTATTTTTATTTTATTTATTTATTTATTTATTTTTATTTTTTATTTTGGTACCATTAATGTACAATTACATGAGAAACATTATGTTTACTAGACTCCCCCATCACCAAGTCTCCCCAGCATACCCCATTATAGTCACTGTCCATCAGTGCAGCAAGATGCCATAGAATCACTACTTGTCTTCTCTGTTGCACAGCCCTCCCCATGCCCCGCCCCCTACATTATGTCTGCTAGTAGTAATGCTCGCCCCCTTTTTTTTCCCCTTATCCCTCCCTTCCCACCCATCCTCCCCAGTCCCTTTCCATTTGGTAACTGTTAGTCCATTCTTGGGTTCTGTGAGTCTGCTGCTGTTTTGTTCCTTCAGTTTTTTCTTTGTTCTTATACTCCACAGATAAGTGAAATCATTTGATACTTGCCTTTCTGCCTGGCTTATTTCACTGAGTGTAATACCCTGTAGCTCCATCCATGTTGCAAATGGTAGGATTTGTTTTCTTCTTATGGCTGAATAATATTCCATAGTGTAGATGTACCACATCTTCTTTATCCACTCATCTACTGATGGACACTTAGGTTGCTTCCATTTCTTGGCTATTGTAATAGTGCTGTGATAAACATAGGGGTGCATCTGTCTTTTTCAAACTGGGCTGCTGCATTCTTAGTGTAAATTCCTAAGAGTGGACCTCTGGGTCAAATGGTATTTCTGTTTTGAGTTTTTTGAGGAATCTCCATACTGTTTTCCACAATAGTTGAACTAGTTTACATTCCCACCAGCAGTGTAAGAGGGTTCCCCTTTCTCCACATCCTTGCAACATTTGTTGTTGTTTGTCTTTTGGATATTGGCCATCCTAACTGGTGGGAGGTGATATCTCACTGTGGTTTTAATTTGCATTTCTCTGATGATTAGGGATGTGGAGCATCTTTTCATCTGTCTGTTGGCCATCTGAATTTCTTCTTTGGAGAGGTTCAGATCCTTTGCCCATTTTTTAATTGGATTAATTTGCTTTTTGTTTGTAGTTCTTTATATATTTTGGATGTCGAGCCTTTATCAGATCTGTCATTTATGAATATATTCTCCCCTACTATAGGATGCCTTTTTATTCTATTGGTGGTGTCCTTTGCTGTACAGAAGCTTTTCAGCTTGATATAGTCCCACTTGTTCATTTCAACTTAGGTTTTTGACATTTTTTTATGATTAGGTTGAGGATATGCATTTTTGGCGGGAATGCCACAGCGGTGAAATGCCCTCATGTGCATCTGCTCAGGGGGGCACATGATGTAGAAGTGTCTTATTACTGGTGATGTCAACTTTGATCATGTGGTTAAGGTGGCATCTGCCAGGTATCTCCACTGTAAAGTTACCTTTTTCCCCTTTATAATTAGTAGTCATCTTGTGGGTAGAAGATACTTTGAGATTCTAAGTACAGTCTTTGTCATCACCCTTTCACTGGACTGGCATTTCTTTATATTTTGTTCCTTCCTGGGGATGAATGAAAACATAGATTTCATTTATAATAAGCATACTTTTATAAATTTTGGAGTATAAACAGCCATAGTTTGGAAGGGGTTTTAGGAATGTACCTTTAGTCATTGAGACAGCCACTATTCCTTTACATGACTGGCTGCCTATAGGGCCTTCAGTGATGTTGTCATGAAATGTACTGAAAAATAGATCATGTCATTTTATTGGGCCTCCTTTTCTTTATATGTTCAGCCTTAGAGATTAGTTTCATTTGTGTACTTTAGAGAGCTTAAAGCAAGTACCTGCTCCCACGTATCCTGTCAGTTTCTTACCCAAAGATGTTGTGGAGAAGTCCTCTGGCCTTCATCATTTGACAGTTTCTTGTGGACCTAGAATCCTATCCTTCAGTGCCCAAGGGAATGTTTTATTGTAAATACATTGTCTTCCTTGGTAATTCCAGCATTTTTTTTGCAGGAGTATAGCTTGTATGTGTTCAGTCATTGTTGGGGCATAGGAGAGATGGGTGCACCCTTAGTAAGAGTTAGAGTGTGAGGCTGCTTATTAGACATATCTGTGTGTTGCCAGGAGCATTGGACTGAGAATTGGAAGACCTCAATTTATTCTTGGCCTCTTTGCTAAGAAGCCTGGGTAAATTGCTTAACTTCTAGGACTCACTGTCCTCATTGTAAAATGAAGGTGTTAAACAAGGTTAGAGGCTAAGAGTTAGTAAATTGGGGCCTCAGAATTTGGTGGCTCAGAATATTGTTCTCCATCCTGTCACCTGGTGTCCTGTTTCTCTCTCTGCCAAGACTCCAGTCACAAGCCTCACTAGTTTTCAGAGAGGGATTTTGAGGGTTTTAAGGCTAGCTTTCCAGGAGGGCAATACAGCCAGCTGTGGTCATTTGTTCTTACCCCTTTAGAACTAATCTGTGACCACTTTTATTCCCCTCCTACTAATTTTATTTCAACAACACCCAGTGATCTCAGGGCTTGGGTCTGTGTTGCAGTAGATGAGGTCATAATTAACAGTTGTGTAGTTTATCGGTGAAGCTGTAGCCGTGGGAATTCTGGATGTACAGTCCCAGCCACTTGTCATATGTTCTTTGCTTCTTTACACCTGTTATTTATGTAATCCCCCTGACTCCATGAGTAAGGTATTACGATTTCCCATTTTGCTGATGTGGAAAGTGAGTTTCAAGAGTTTGCCATACTTGCATGAGAGCTAATGTAGCCTTCCTTTCTGGGCCTAGAAAATAACCAACACAGAAGAAAAATCCCTTCCTATTTCCACATGGTGCCATGGAATCTTTAGAAAGTAAACATTTCTTCCTTTTTGTCTCTTAGAATAAGCAAAGCAAAGAAGAAAGCAGAGGGGTTGACTCAGAGCATGGTGGACAGATGTATTCAGGTACCCAGTGGCTTTATGTTCTTTCTCAGCCAGGCTTGCTTTTCTACCACCTTTTAGGTTTGGTCTTGTTGGCAGTGGCCTCTTTGACTCTGAAGGTTGAGGGGGTATCCACTGGGCCTCTGGTAGACCTAAATCATAAGCCAAGAGAAGGGAAAAGAAAAGGAGAAGACAGAAAAAAAACTTCAGGTGTGAGTGAAGCATCAGGGGAGAAAGGGCTTGTTGGAGGAGTGGTATAGCACAACCGCCCCAGAGTGCCCCCTCCCAGAGGCAGTGGGTGCAGACTCCTACTGGTCTTGGGCAGAGGCTGCGTTTGTGCCAGGCTGTGTGTGTGTGGTGGGGACTGGTATATCCAGTGTCAAGGCCAAGGGGAAGTGGTTTTACTTGGACTGTGGGGGAGGTTCCTGTTCTCCATTTGAGGACTCAGAGGCTTTGACCCCCCCCTTACACTAGGATGAAATTGTGGACTTTCTGACTGGGGTGCTCACTCGCACCGAGGGGCACATGGGCTCTGAACCTCGGGATCAGGATGCTGAGAAGAAAAAGAAGCCCCGGGATGCGGCCCGCAGAGACCTGGCCTTTGAGATTCCTGAGCGGGGCAGTCGACCAGCCTCACCAGCCGCCAAGCTGCCTGCCTCACCTTCAGGTTCAGAGGTAATGTAGGCAGGGAGGGAGCACTTAGCTGAGGGATCAGGGCTGCAGAGTTGGTTCCCTCACTTCTGGGATGCCTGTCCACCTTGCTGGTGCTGAGGGCCTGTGTGTTCCTACAAGGGAAGTTTCTGACCAGGCTTTTCAGGGGAACATGATTGACGGTCAGCTCTTGTCCTTCTCACCTACTCAGGATCTTTCCAGTGTGTCCAGCAGCCCTACCTCCAGTCCCAAGACCAAAGTAAGCACCGTGTCCTCTGCCCAGAAGGCCAGCCAGATGGGGAGCTCTCAGCTGATGAAGAGACATGTACAGCGGACAGAAGCTGTGCTGACCCACAAACAGGCCCAAGGTATAGGCACCCAGCCCACCGGCCTCTCAGGTCTGTCCGCTGCAGTTGATGTCACAGCTGTTGGGAAGTATTGGTCTCTGTAGCTTTTTCCAGGGCCATGTGAGAGGCACCCTTTCCCACATTTCTGTCCAGGCAAAATTAGCTTGAAATGAATGCCATGGGCTGTTTTTAAGGGCAGAACATCACAAAAGGTCTGCTTTAAAATTCCATTAATTGGAGCTTTGTCTTGGTATTCTAGGGAAGTTAGGCTTTATGAATGGACTACTTGCATATTGGCTTACATTTTTTTCTAACTCCTAACTGGGGAAGCTACGTCTTCTGTTCATCCCTGCCCAGCCACTCCTGTAGTCAAGGAGCATTCCAGGTCACGTGTCCAGGGTGATGGGCTTCACCCAGCACATCCCAGGGCAACTCTACTGGCATCATGCCCCTCCTTTGTTTTGCCCTTGAAGAGTTAAGATTCCCCACTGGGACTTTCAGTGGAGTTTATCACGGCCTCTGCAGGCAGGCTAGGAAATATTTGTATGATTGAAATGAGAGTGGAGAACAGTGAGTGCTACTTAAGAAGCTGTAGAAAAGGGAGAGATTGGTGCATTGGAAGAAGGAAACAGATGCTCTACCCCTGCCCGACTTGGATCCAGTTGGGTGGCCTTGAGGTCAGGCCTCTTGGGCACTGGTGTGTGATGATATGTCTAGGCACATGTATCCTCTGAGGTTCTCAGGTGCTTGGGAAGAGACAGCAGCCAGAGCTGGCTGTCAAGTAAATGTGGAGCTGACAGGAGGCTGAGAAGCTCGCTTCTCCTGGGTTTCTTGTGGTGGAGCCACAGGGTCAAGACTTAAAACCAGGACTCTTCTGAGGTCACTCTTAAGAGTGGGTGCTGACAAGGAAAACAAGTGTGAGTGGATCGCTGAAGGCAAAAAGAGCCCAGGCCCCTAGGGCCCACAGGGATGCTTCATGATCCGGATCTTCTAAAGTGGGTGCCAGAGCCAAGTTCCATGTGGGTGGTGTTCCCTTAGGCCTTTGATGAAGAGAGAGCCAGCAGTCTGCTGTGCTTTTGGAAGGGCTAATTAGTGGAGAATTTAAGTAGTTGGTGAGCTGGGTTTGAAATTGTACCCAGAGTATCCTGGGAAGAGCAGCAGCCACGGCTCCCTGGCCTCAGCAGAGCTTGCAGGCAATGGGAGGTGATGATAGCTCGCACTGCGCGCCCTGCCCTCCTCTTGGCATTGGCCTACTGTTGCTATGGAATCTTGGCACCAGCTGCCGGAGGCAGATACTTTTATTTTCAGTTTATAGATGATTCCATGGAGCTCCTATATGGCAGAATCAGGGTTCAGACTCATGCATTAATTCCAGAAAAGTCCCTGTTGACAATTTCCTAAAACATTTTCATTATCTTTTTCTTACTCCCTCTCTTTTTCTCCTTTATCTGGCTGGCTGTGATTCTGTAATTCTTTCTGATTCATTCCAGCACAGTTTGCTGCTTTTCTGAAACAAAATATGCTGGTGAGGAAAGCTCTTCCTCCTGGCACCTCCTCCTGTCTCTTTGGTGAGTATTGCTCTTCTCTCACCTTTCTGCCCTCTGCTCTCTGCTTCTCTCCCCTTCTCCCTCTTACTTCTTCCCCACTCCTGCCTCTCATTTGTCTGTTTGGTTTCCTCCTGTTCTTTTTTCCCTGCTTTTTTCTATCTTTGATTCTTACTTTTCTGACTCCATTTGCCTACTCCACAGTCTGGTTTTTCTTCATTCCTTCTGTTTGCCTCTCATGATGTTTTCCCCTTTTTGTCTCACTGCCCTTGCCTCCCCTGTGTGTGCCTGTGGCCAGTCACTTGTGAGCCTGAGTGTCCTTGTGTGTTCTTCTCCATGCCTCTGCTTTCCTGCTTCCGTCCTGGCCGCTGCAAGTACGCCAGCCACTTCTCAGCATAAAGCCTGTAGCTTTACCTCTTACTGTCCTTCATGTTCTGATTTTAATCAATGCCTTTAACCCCTAAGCAATCCTTCTGGCTGGTTATACCCTGGCTGTGGCCTGGAGTAGCTCACCGTGGCCCCCTCCTCCTGTGCTGCTGCTTCCTGCCCACCCCATCCTATTGTCTGTGCTGAGAAGAGGGCCTGGGGTGGACTTCTGGGTTTAAAAAGGAGGGGGGTCTATGAGGAATCCTGGAATAACATGAGTCCAGAAGTCTTGGCCACGTACAGGATGAGTCTGTCCGAGTTAGTAGAGGGGGCACCTGTGTGTGAACAGGTGGCCAAGGTCTCTGTACTAGCACAAATGGCTTAGGGACTAGGTTGTGATGTGGGCCACTGTCACCCTGTTACTTTTGGGCAGGAGCAATAACGTTGTCTTGATGAGATGCTCCCTTGCCTAGCAGCTACTCGAAGCCAGCCTTAAGTCCTGGTGGTAATCCTCACTGCCTCCATTTGTCAGGCAAACTCTGAGCCCTGGGCTCCGAGGGCAGGTGGGACTTGTGTAGAGAGGAATGTTGCTGTAGTACTGCTGTCCTGGTGTGTGATGTGGAGAGGGCTTGAAACAGGAAAACGGTCACACTCTGAATCCAGGTAGCACTGTTTAGATGCACTGTGGTGAGCCCTCTGGTTGGTTGGTTGGCCTTGGCTAGGCAGGGTCAGAGTGTCTTCTCCTTTCTTTTTGTCCCTACCAACTCAGAGTCCCCTCCTTGGGACTCCAAGACAGGGTAAGGGATGGGTGTGGTACCATCCTCTGGGAGGGGGGAGGCCTACGGAGTTCTGCCACAGGCAGGGCCTGAATGAGGTGGGACTGAAGCATTGGTAGTCTCATTTCCAGTGTGACTTCACTGTGGGGTGGTTCTTCCGTGTATCCATGCACAGCCGTGCACACACCAGGACTGCTTGCCAATGTCTCTTGGGCTTTTTCGTATTGCGGAGGGCCTCACCTGAGCTCCCTCTCTTAGTTCCCATTTCATCAGAACCAACTGAGGAAGCAGAGAAAGAGGATCTTAGGGTCCAGCTGAAGCGGCATCATCCCTCCAGTCCTCTTCCTGGCAGTAAGACCTCCAAGCGACCGAAGATAAAAGTGTCTCTTGTCTCCCAAGGGGACACAGGTGGAGGGCCTTGTACTCCTTCCCAAGGAGGAGCTCCAGAAGGTGAGTTTCTCTTGACCTGCTGAGGTAAAAACCGACTGACTGAAGCTCTCCTGGGGCACAGAGCATTGCCCTCTTGGTGGCTACTAGAGGGCAGCCCCGCCTCTTCTCAGTGCAAGAGGTGTTTGGAGCAAAGAGGGCACAAGGTTGCACGTGGGGAACATGGGTAGTGATCTGATATGGACTGAGTCAGAGAGACAGAACAAGGGTCAGAGGAAGCTGTGCAGTTATTCAGAGCATCTCACATTGTTTTCTATTTTGGTTTCAATTAAAAACACTTAAATATTCCAGAAAGTTTAGAAAGTGGAAGGAAAAAAAATAACCAACTCTCCCTACCCTGTGTAGTTACTGTCTGCTCTTCGTCTCCTTGTCTTTGTCTGTAGTGTGCTGCATTTAGCCTGGGCTGGGGGGCCCTGAGAAGTAGGGCTGAAAAGGACTGATGGCTGGCCTTGGGTTTTTATTTTGCAGCCCTGGGAGGGAAGCCCATCACCAGGACGCTGGGGCAGGCTTCAGCAGGGGCCACGGAGCTCACAGGGCTTCTCACCACAACCAAGTGAGTCTGTTGTCTTTCTGCCTGTTCCATTAGTTCTTTTTGCCTTGTCTCTGGTCCATTTAGTACTTTGAGAAGATGAAGGATTCTGGGTTCTGTCAGTTTTGGGAATGTTATTTTTTTCTGAGTGGGAATTTTGTCTTTTGGGTCAACTGAGAGTTCATTTTTACTTAACAGTTTTCAGTGTACCATAGCTCTTTCAATGCCTAAAGTGTTTACTTTAGACCTTTTAGAAGGATTAGAGGCCAGATTCAGAAGATGGGACTAGGAGACTGTAGGTTCTAGCCTTGTGTCCGTTGCTAAAAGCCGTTACACCCTGCTCTTGATCCTTCCCGTGTTGCCAGGGTCTGCTGCCCTCCAGCCTTTGCATAAAGGAGCTTCTGTCTTTGTCTCCAGGTCAAGTGCTTCTGAAGGCGGAGTCTCAGCCTCTTCCATCTCCAGTAGTACCACACACTCCAGTGCCTTGCACACACTCCAGAGCCGCCTGGTGGCCACTTCTGCTGGTAGCTCCCTCCCAGGTATCTGGTAGCCCAGCATTCCCAGCCTCCCAGCAGAGTCTTTGTGGGCTGCTTCTGGAGGGTGGTCCTGGGAAAGCATCCCTGGAGCTGAATCTGGAGTGTGGCTTGTCACAGGGGCTTACCATGAAGCTGGGATTAGCTTTGAATTGGGGGAGTTCTTGTCCTTAGTGTATTCAGTGAGTAAATATCCTTTTTTGCAGGTAGTGTAATTTGTACTGTCAGTAGCTAGTGGGAGACACATTATTGTGCCTCATTGTGGTGCTTTTAAACCCATCTGACTGAATAAAACTGGAAATGGTGTTCTACTAGGCAATTAGCAAAACAAGGCATTTTCTGCCCATGCCCACCTCCCCACTCTCTCCACCGCCATCAATACTGAAAGGCTAGTTGCCTGAGCCCAGCTGGGCCAAGGCACTGGAGATGCCCTTCTTCAAGAGGACCTGCCTCTTGGTGTTGAGGCCACTGGGCTCTGTTATAAAGTGAAGTGTAAGTCAAGTATTTGGAATTCTTTTGGCTTAAAAAGTCCTTCCTTTTCCCTGGAAAGAAAGAGCATTGAGATTTCTGAAAAGTGCGATTCAGCTTTCTTTGGTTTTCCAAAAACTGTCCAAAATGTAGGACAGATGTTTTGGAACAGGTTGGGATGTGCAGAGTGAATCCAATGCAGTGTGTGTCGCCTAGTACCTTCCTTCATGTGGGCATCCAGTGTGTACACCTGGGGAAGGCCTCCTGGCAGCTTCCTGAGAGCACTGGGGATGTCTGAAGGAAAGCCCATTGGTGTTTAGTTAGGTATTGAGGTTGGGTAAGTGATTGAGCCTGTGCTGATGTCTGTTATGTCCTCTCCTAGGGGCCGCATCAGCCAGCAGCCTCCTGCAAGGCCTCAGCTTCAGCTTGCAGGATATTGGCAGCAAGACCACTGGCCTCCCAGCAAATCCCTCCCCAGGGCCAGCCCCACAGGTGCACATCTGCCTTCCCTGGGCTGGGCAGGTGTGGGCAGCTAGTTGGTTTTTGCAGGGAGACTGTGGCTGGAGTCTGGTCAAGGACAAACAGCCTTCTGACTTCACAGCTGGGAGCTCTCCAAGGTTAAGGTTCTATCACTTACTATGTGATCTTGGGCAACTTTCTTGACCTTTCTATATTTCTTTGTCTTTGTCTGTAAAATGAGGTTCATAGTAGTTCCTCTCTCACAGGGTTGTTTTGAGGATTAAGTAAAATAATATATGGAAAATACCTGGAAGAGTACCTTGTATGCAGTAGGTACTCAATGCCTGGTAGCCTTTCATAATATGCTGTGGGCTTTCCGCACTGGAACATTGCTGTTGGGTGATAGCTTCTGATCACCTGGGCTTGTGTGTTCCACAGGCCGCCAGTGTGAAGTTGCCCACCCCCATGCAGAGCCTGGGTGCTGTCACCACGGGCACCAGCACCATTGTCCGTACCATTCCTGTTGCCACCACTCTCTCCTCCTTGGGTGCCACTCCCTGTGGGAAGCCCACAGCCATCCACCAGCTGCTGACCAATGGGGGCCTGGCTAAGTTAGCAAGCAGCCTCCCTGGCCTGGCTCAGATCTCTAATCAAGCATCAGGTGAGTCTGTCAGGAGAACTATGGGGATTCCTAGATAAAGGATCTTCTCTGGGACCTTCCCATCTCATAAGGGATTCTGGCATTGACCCTCAGGGATTCAACTGTGTGAGTCTGTTCCCCAGAGATGTTGAGAGGACACAGGCTGTTTCCTGTTGCTTTTCAGACTGAATGACAGGGCAGAGGTGACCCCATGGGGGAGGAGCCTAGGGCTAGAGGCCAAGGTGGGTGTGTTATGTGGGGAAGAAACTCTTCAGGAGAGGTGAGTAGAGGCCGTGACCAAAAAAACCCAACTTTCCTTTCTCTCAGGCTTGAAGGTCCCCACCACCATTACTTTGACACTACGTGGCCAACCAAGCCGAATCACCACGCTGAGCCCCATGAGCTCTGGAGCAGCCCTGACAGAGGAGCCCACCTCCCAGGTGCTGCCCTCCAGCTCGCAGGTGAGTCTGCCTGGGAAGGCCCAGGACACCGGCTCCAGTGTTGGGAAGTTTGGTGCTGCTGACTGGCCGATTAGAGGAACTGCCATTGGACTCATAGGCAGACCAGATTCAAATCCTGACTCAGGGTTTGTAGCTTTGTTATTTTGAGCAAGTCAGTGGGCCTCTGATCTCCTTTTCTGTACTCCCTGGAGTGTTGTGAGGATTGAATATGTAAATATAGTCAAGTGGTGGCAGTGCTTGGCAATCCAGTGGTTTTGTTTGCTTTCCCTCCCCATTCCTTCTCTCCTCCCTTTCTTGGTTTTCTCATTCGGAGGCCGTGGTAGCTCTAGCTGGCCAGCAGCTCTGCAGTGGGGTGCCATTGCAGATCTTGGCATTTGTTGCCATCTTTTAGGGTGTTGTGAGGTTTCTATGGCTCTCACCCAGGAAGTCACCCTCATTTCCCCTTAGCTGATCTGTTTTCCATGATGATCTTTTCATGTAAAATGTTTCTAATCTTAAATGGTGATCCGAGAGCTGACCAGAGATCAGAGGTTAAGAAAAGTATAGTTTTGAGTCCACTGTTGAGGGTGCTATCATTCAGCATCCAGTGTTTCAGCCAAGCCCTTGCTTTTTGGGGACAAGATGTGATGTAGGCTGCCCTGACTGAAGGTCTGCCCCCTTCCTGTTACTACCCCACACCAGCCCTGCCCAGGAATGGGGGGCAGTCTGGGTATATTGGCAGGTGACCATTCCCAGTTGTTCAGAAGCTTTCTGCCACTTCCTCTTTAGGGGAAAACTTAGCACAGAGATGTTGCCTGGCATTCGTTGGGATCATAGCTACCCTCCCTGCCTTTTTACAGAGAGGCACAAGTGTGTTCATTTCTTTATTGTATTCTTCAGGTTTTCAATGACAAAAGTGATTATATGTATTTTAAAAAACTCAAACATTACAGAAATAATGTAATTTGAAAAGTGATATTTCCCATGGTACCACTCCAAGAGATGATATCCACTGAAAATAGCTTGATTTGCTAATTCTTCTAGATTGTTCTTTCTATACAAAGTACATTATTTAATTTTTTTTGACAAAAATGGGATCACAGGATATGGATTATTTTATAACTAGACTTTGTTTACAAAACATGCTGTGACATGTTTCCCTCTTGGTTACATAGAGTCCTTTCTACTTCTTGTCAGTGGCCGCCTAGGATTTTCCTGGGTGGATGTACAAGTGTATTGCATCACCTCCTGTTAGGGAGTTGGGCTATGATTTTTTTTTTTTTTTTGAAGCCATTAAGTTTATTCTTAGAAACATACCCAAAGATAACAGAGACAGAAATCTTGAATACAAAGAAATAACTACCATTTTAGGGGACTGGTAAACTAAATTAATTATAAATTACATTTATCAATTTAATATAATTATAATTGAAATCCCAATGGATTTTGTTTTCTATCTGAACTCTGAGGTTCTAACAATTATTTGAAAGAATAAACAGATGAGATTAATCAAGTTTTTTGATACTACATTCATGTGTTATTCATACATATTTTTCTCATAAAAAAGTTAGCATTCAAGTCATAAAACAACCAAATATGATAGCTTATGGGTTAATATGCCTAATACACAAAGAACTTACACATATTGGCAGGAAAAATGTTAAGACCCTAGGGAAATGAGCAAAGGACATACATAGACAATTTACAAAGTAGGAAATATAATGGGCTAGCTAATAAAGATGGAGAAAATCCCAATTTACAAATAATAAAAGATGTGAATTAAAACAAGATTTTTTTGCTAATAAAATCAGCAATATTTTTTAAAGCAACAATACTCAATAAGGTGGAGATAGGATGAGATGGATACTTTTTTTTATCATTAATCTACAATTACATGAAGAACATTATGTTTACTAGGGTTCCCCTCTTCACCAAGTTCCCCCCACAAACCCCATTACAGTCACTGTACATCAGTGTAGTAAGATGTTGTAGAATCACTACTTGTCTTCTCTGTGTTGCATAGCCCTCCCCATGCCCCCCCATATTATACATGCTAATTGTAATATCCCCTTTCATTTTCCCCACCCTTATCCCTCCCTTCCCTCCCATTCTCCCCAGTCCCTTTCCCTTTCATAACTCTTAGTCCATTCTTAGGTTCTGTGATTCTGCTGCTGTTTTGTTCCTTCAGTTTTTCTTTGTTCTTATACTCCACAGATGAGTGAAATCATTTGGTATTTGTCTTTCTCCTCCTGGCTTATTTCACTGAGCATAATACCCTCTAGCTCCATCCATGTTGTCGCAAATAGTAGGATTTGTTTTCTTCTTACGGCTGAATAATATTCCATTGTGTACCACATCTTCTTTATCCATTCATGCTTCCATTTCTTGGCTATTGTAAATAGTGCTGTGATAAACATAGGGGTGCATCTGTCTTTTTCAAACTGGGCTGCTGCATTCTTAGGGTAAATTCCTAGAAGTGGAATTCCTGGGTCAAATCGTATGTCTATTTTGAGCTTTTTGAGGAACCTCCATTCTGCTTTCCACAATGGTTGAACTAATTTACATTCCCACCAGCAGTGTAGGAGGATTCCCCTTTCTCCACAACCTCACCAACATTTGTTGTTGTTTGTCTTTTGGATGGTGGCCATCCTTACTGGTGTGAGGTGATATCTCATTGTGGTTTTAATTTGCATTTCTCTGATGACTAGTGATGTGGAGCATCTTTTCATGTGTCTGTTGGTCATCTGAATTTCTTCTTTGCAGAACTATCTATTCAGCTCCTCTGCCCATTTTTTAATTGGATTATTTGCTTTTTGTTTGTTGAGGTGCGTGAGCTCTTTATGTATTTTGGATGTCGAGCCTTTATCAGATCTGTCATTTATGAATATATTCTCCCATACTGTAGGGTACCTTTTTGTTCTATTGATGGTGTCCTTCGCTGTACAGAAGCTTTTCAGCTTGATGTAGTCCCACTTGTTCATTTTTGCCTTTGTTTCCCTTGCCCGGGGAGATACCTTCATGAAGAAGTCGCTCATGTTTATGTCCAAGAGATTTTTGCCTATATTTTTTTCTAAGAGTTTTATGGTTTCATGACTTAAATTCAGGTCTTTGATCCATTTCAAATTTACTTCTATGTAAGGGGTTAGACAGTGATCCAGTTTCATTCTCTTACATGTAGCTGTCCAGTTTTGCCAACACCAACTGTTGAAGAGGCTGTCATTTCCCCATTGTATGTCCATGGCTCCTTTATCGTTTATTAATTGACCATATATGTTTGGGTTAATGTCTGGAGTCTCTTTTTGATCCACTGATCTGTGGCTCTGTTCTTGTGCCAGTACCAAATTGTCTTGATTACTGTGGCTTTGTAGTAGAGCTTGAAGTTGAGGAGTGAGATCCCCCCCACTTTATTCTTCCTTCTCAGGATTGCACTAGCTATTCAGGGTTTTTGGTGGTTCCATATGAATTTCAGAACTATTTGCTCCAGTTCGTTGAAGAATGTTGTTGGTAATTTGATAGGGATTGCATTGAATCAGTATATTGCTTTGGGCAGGATGGCCATTTTGACGATACTAATTCTTCCTAGCCAAGAGCATGGGATGAGTTTCTATTTGTTAGTGTCCTCTTTAATTTCCCTTAAGAGTGTCTTGTAGTTTTCAGGGTAGCATGTCTACTCTTTTGATTTGCTTTTAGTTTATGTGGGATTTTGGCCTCTGTTTTTTAGTGAGATTGGCCTGTAGTTTCCTTCCAGTCCACTCCCACTTTTTGATGTGTGTACTTTCCTTGTCCAGCTGTATGAAAGGGATAATTCTGTTCTTACAGAACAAGGTGGGAGATGGGAAGCATTTAATTTTTTTCCATATTCTAAAACATACAGCACAGAAATTAATCAGTTCCTTGATGGTTTTAGGGGTTTGACCTATAAAGCCATTTGGACCTGTTTTCAGTCAGTCTGAACCTGCTGGTGCCACATTGATGCACAACTAGAGCACAGATCCAACCATGTGGTTCCTTCTTCCTCTTCAGCTTGCTGTGGCCTCAGGGACAGTTAGTTTTGATAAGAGAGTAGAGGTCATTGAGGATCCTTTACCGTGGCTAAACTGAAGCACAGAATAAAGATCAAGATCTGATTTCTACCTGATAAAGTATTAACTCAAGACCCTAGTCTCTATCTTAGTTAAATGGGTATATAATTACTAGGCAGGGTCTAGTGGTAATTCTTTTCTTACAGATAAAGGAGCTATTATTAGATTAAGACTTACTAACTTGGAAGCTTCTACCACTTGCCTCAGTGTTCAGACTGCCAGATGGTGTGATATTAAGGAAAGCAATGGCCTGTGGATCAGGCTGTCTGTATGCAGCTAGCTGTGTGATCCTGGACAAATCACCTAACCTCTCTGGGTTTTGGTTTTCCCATCTGCTCTAATGAGGAGGTTGGCCTAAGTCAGTGATTGTTGTGGTCATGGGAGTAGTAGGGATTGTCTTAGAATCTCGTTGGGCTTTGGAAAAATGAATTTTTAAAAGTTGAGAAACAAACCTTCATGTAAATCCATGTATGACATTTATGGGACAGTCAAAACTTTGAACACTGACTGGGTAATTGTTGGTAGTGAGGAACTGTTAAACTTTTTATGTGTAATAATGGTGTTTAACTTTGAAAAAATCTTTAAAAAAATTTTAGGTTACCTACTGCAATATTTATAGATAGAATGAATTTAAAAAGAAAGTTTGTGTGTAAACACTGGCTAGATATCTCTAAGATCTGTGCAAGCACTTAATTATCTGTTTCGTTTCTACCACTCTGTGTTTCCTTTATGGAACTGAACAATTATGTACTTGCAGCTGAGAAATTGCAGGAGGCAGGGGAGGGACAGAGGCTGTGCTAGTCCTATGCACAGGACTCTCTGTGCAGCAGAGTCCTGAGAATGGCCTCCTTTCCTGTGGTCACAAGATCTTACTTCTCTCTGACCACATGTGGATCTCCCTGTCTACACCTCTCTGGCCATGCTGTGACCTTGTTCAGGCTGGCAGGCAGCCCCTCTTGCCCGCCCAACTCAGGGGCCTTACTGCTGTGCTTGCGGTAGCCCCTAGAAAGTAGGCTCGGGCTCTCAGGTGATCTGATCAAGCCCTGCCCACAGTAGGTGGATCCTTTCAAGTTTGGATTGTCAAACCCTTCTTCATTCCTCCTCACCTGGGCCCTCCATCTGCCCTGCTTTGCTGCATTCTCAGAGACCTGTTAGGAGTTTTCCACAGGTGAAATCTAGAAAAATGGGGAAAACCCTGCTGAGAAGATACCACCTGTCTGCTTTCCTTCCTTCTTCCTATGCTTCAGGGTTCAAGAATTTGTGATATCCTCCACACCTAAAAGGATGGACAAGACCTGAAGAAATGATATTGTCAAGAACAGTCATGGAAAACTTCCCTTCAACATTATCACCCTTAACAACTCACCTGTTCCCTTTCCCTGCATTAACTTCCTGTCCTATACATGATAATAAGAGTGAATCTTTGTACTTGAATACATTTATACTCTAGGTGCTTTATGCAGATTGTTTCATTTAATCCCACAAACCCCTGGGGAGTAGGTGCTGTCTTCTATATTTTACAGGTGAGGAAAAGGAGGCTCAGAGAGCATAAGTCACTTGCCCTATTCTGACTCCAGAGTCCATGTTTTATTAACCACTGGCTGCTGGAACACATGTCCTTGTACATCCAGCTTTTTCCCTCTTGAGATTTCTTTGGAATAAATTCTCAGGAGTGAGATGATTGGGTCAGAGGGTCTGGATGTGTTGACCTGGCAAAGTTTTGACCCTTGTTCACCACCTCTTCTGCCACAGCACCTGCCTCCAGCACCCTGAAGATGCCATGCGCTATGTCCTCCTTTACCAGGTTGGTGATGGCTGTCCCACGATGAGCCCTGGACATGTGCCGTCCTGCTGAGCTATCCGTTTGTCTGAAGACCTCTTGAAGACAGTCATTTTTGCCTCCCCACCAGTTGTCTTCAGGGCTGTGCCTCTGAGTCTTGTGAAACCATTAGGCTGGGTGATGTGGTGCCAACAAGGGGAGCACTGTCTTTCCAGCACTTACACATCTGGTTCCCAGAGCCCCCAGGCTCCTCAAGTATACAAGTATATGTGGCCGGGCATGGATCAGAAGCACTTCTTCCCCAGCCTTAGCTGTGACTTGATCCTGGTTGCAGTGCTAGACACCTCACCGCGTTTGATAAAGAAGTTCCTTTTGGAAGTCTGTGCTGCCTCCATGCTAAGTTGGGAGGGGACATCTGCATGGTCTGGATCTGTGGGAGTTAGGATTGAGAGCCTTTGCAGAGGACTGAGATCATCCTGGCCCACCAGACCATTGTTTGCTACCAGAAGGGTTGTTTTGAACATCACTGTTGCCTTCTCTGAGCAGCCATGGGAGAGTGTTTTCCATGCAGCTCCCTTTTAGGAACTGCATCAGGTACTGAATAGCCTACAGAGACCTGGGAACTCCTAATCTCAAACCCATGATAAGGCAAAGGGAACAAGGCTGTGTCACCTTTCAGGCCCTTTAGCCCCTGCGGATGTTGGGTAACAGCAGTTACCAGGAGGTAAATAGCCAGACTGTTTTCATCACTCTTTGGGCAACTCTGTATCCAGAAAGCCAGGAGATCCAGAAAGGCTGAGAATAGGATGGAACAAACGAAGTGGCTTGAAGTGCCAGTTAAGTCTTGCTGTGAAAACAGTTTGGGCTTGAGGCTTTGCATCTCACACCTGAGGAGCTGTTGATTCAGTTGGAGGTGAGAAGAAGGTATGTCAATTAGAGGGAAGAAACTTCAACCCCTAAAATTTTATCTCCAGGGCTTGGAAGTAGAACACAGATACCCAGTTAAGTTAATATCTTGGCTATCCCAGGAAGTTTAGGCATCAAGACAACGAATGCCATGCTTTGGTATTTCTATTTCCATCCCATATGACTGTTTTGTCTTCTTGGTTAGAAAAAGGGAGATTATTGGCCCAGACTCCACTGTGCAGGGCTCTTGGTGCCAGCCTCAACCCTGGAGAAGTGATTGCTGGATATGAGCTCTGACCCCTCTTTACTTCCTCACATTACTTGTGTGCAGAGGTAGTTTTAGATTTGGCTTAGTACCTATCTTTCAGAGTAGGCTTCCTTCTCTTCCAGAGCCTAGAATATTTCCAGCCAAGGTAATAAATAAGGCAACTCAAATGTAACTCTTTGGTATCTGTAGTCAGGGAGGGGCCACAGCATGCCATGGCTGGCATTGTGGTCTAGGGTCCTGACCCATGGTGCAGCATATATCCTAATCAGGCCACCTGAGTTCAGTCCAGAAGCCTCACCTGCTAGTCTGAGTGACAACCACAAGGGGGAGTGTCCAGTGTGCAGGAGTCTCAGACAAGGCAGACAGTGCTGCAGATGGGGCTGGGGGGTATATGTGAAGAGTGGAGAGTGCATCTTAAACATATATCCTCCCTCCCTGGCCTCCTGCACAGCTGGTCTCAGCAGTGATTCACACAGGTAGGCTGCATTCTTGCATTAGCTGATAGGTAATTGCTTTCTGAAACTCAGGAGGCATTTATTAAGTTTGAGAGATACCAAAGCTACAGAGACATCCATGGGTCAGGGGTTTAATAACTTCATAGGTATAATGGTAGTGCACCAACAGGAACTGAGGACAGTAAGGCTATGTGAGACTATGAAGCTTTTAGCAATCATTTAGGACAGACAGAGGGTCCTGAACAACCCATTCATGACTTAGTGCAGCCTTGACAACACTGCTCCTGAAAAATGCTGGCCCAGTGTGTGCTTGGGCCAGAGGAAAAACTGACACATTGGCCTATGTTTGTAAATCCTGGTGTGCTTCCCATGGTTGACTTCCTGAGGCTTGGGTTACACACTGTGAAGAATGCCCAAGCTAGAGAAGCATTGTTGCGAGGACATTAATTCTTCCTTATTTTGGAGGGATGGGCTGAAGGGGGAAGTGGTTGAAGTTACAGTCATGTTCCCCAGTTCCACACTTCTCCAACCATACTTCTTGAAATGTAAAACGAGGTTTTCCTTTACCTATAACATACAGGACCTGGAGTTCGTAACCTCAGGTTATACTATTAGCCCAAACTGGAAGGATCGAGAAGGTTTTAGTTAAATTGTGGATGACAGGTGCATGTTGATGCACTATGGAAGATGTCCTTGTGCTTTGAGTAGAGGTCACTGATGAAGACCTGTGTATTCTTCTTGGTCCTGCATGTCATTCTATGTCATCTTATCCCTTTAACCATAATCAAGATGCAGAACTATTCCATTACCATGAAGACCTCCCCCACAATGCCCCTTTATAGTCAAACCCATCCACTCCCCCCTCACCATTTCTAACCTGTAGGAGCCTCTAATCATTTCTACATCTCTGTGTATAGAATGATATATAAATAGATTCTTACAATACATGACCTTTGGAGGTTGGCTCTTTTCCACTCAGCATAATTTCCCTGATGTCTGACCAAGTTATGTGTATCAGTTCATCTCTTTACTGCCGAGTATGAATGTTCCATGGTATGGATATATGACAGATTCTGTAGCTGTTCATCTATTGAGGGATGCCTTAATTGTTTAACATTTTGGGCTATTACAAATAAAACTGCTCTGAGCAATTTTAAACTAATTTTTGTGTGAACATTAGTTTTCATTTCTCTGGGATAAATGCCCACAAGTGTGGTTATTGGGTCATATGGTAAGTTTTTAGTTTTCTAAGAAATTACCAGGTAAGATTAAAGATGGTGGTATGAGAGGTGAAACAGAGGCCTCCTTCCAAAACCATATATAATACGAAATGTAATTAATAACAATCCTGAAAGAACAACAGGAAAGAAGGCTGTGCCAAACTGCATACACTTGGAGAAGAAAACAGGCTTTATGGAACAGGATAACATACCAGTGATCTGGCAGGACCAAAGCCCTTCCTGCACCCCAGCTCACTGGTGGGAGGAAGAGAAACAGAGCAGGGAGGGAGTGGCGACCTATGACTGCTGAACACCCAGCCCTGGAGATCTCTGGGAGCACAAACCTACATTGCATGGTGCTCTGGTGATTACTGGAGTTGGAAAGCTAAGACAGGTGGAATACCTGGAGAGATGGAGATTCCAGCTGCTTGTGGAAAACAGGAATTCATATGCGGCTGATCTGGGTGGGCAGTCTGAGAGACTTCCTGACAGCAAGAGGGCTACCAAAGGGGCAAGTATTGCACAGAGCCATCCTGGCCAGTATGCACCAACTCGTGAACCTGAAGCCCCTGCCCTGGTTTCTAGCCAGCCAGAGGGAAGCCCTGCCTAAGGCAGCTACAAACGCAAAGCATAGAGTCTTACACCTCTGTGCTCGGCCTACTGGTTCTGGCAGTTGAGGCAGGCAGAGCAGCTGGGAAGCAGGAAACAGCTCTTTCCTCCCCTCAGGTACCAGCACCGCTCCCCTGTGACCCCTGACATCGCTCCAGGGGCTAACCAGCTCTAGAGAGTAGAGCTTCTGGGCACTAGAGGGTGCCACATACAAATATGAAACGTCAAAGGAACGTGGTTCAAACCAAAATCCCACAAACACCAGAAAAAGCACCAACAAGTGAAACAACTCATCAATCTTTCTGAAAGAGATTTCAAAATAAAAATTATAAACATGCACATGGAGATACAGAAAAATATTAAATAACTCAGGGAAGAATTCCAGACAGATTCAATCATGGGATACAGTATCAGAAATGAAACATACAATGGAGGGATTTAAAAGCAGATTAGATATAGTGGAAGAGACAGTAAATAGAAATTAGAGAAGAGGAATACAAAGAAGCTGAGGCACAGAGAGAAAAAAGGATCTCTAGGAATGAAAGAATGTAGAGAGAACTGTGTGACCAATCCAAGTGGAAAAATATTCACATTATAGGAGTACCAAAAGAAAAAAAGAGAAAAAAGGGATAGAAAGTGTCTGAGGCTGTAACTGCTGAAAACTTCCTCAATCTGGGGAAGGACATAAGTATCTCAGGCCATGGAGGTGCACAGATCTCCCAACACAAGGGACCCAAGGAGGACGACACCAAGGCATGTAATAATTAAAATGGTAAAGATCAAAAATAAGGACAGACTATTAAAAGCAGCCAGAGAGGAAAAAGATCACATACAAAGGAAAACCCATCAGGCTATCATCACACTTCTCAACAGAAACCTTACAGGCCAGAGGGAGTGGCATGATGTATTTAACCCAATGAAGCAGAAGGGCCTGGAACCAAGATTACTTTATCCAGCAAGATTATCATTAAATTTTGAAGGAGGGATTGAACGATTTCCAGATAAGCAAAAGCTGAGACAATTTACCTCCCACAAACCATCTCTACAGTGTATTTTGGAGGGACTGCTATAGATGGAATTGTTCCTAAGGCTCAATAGCTGTCACCAGAGGAAATAAAGCCAAAGTAAAGAAATTAGAACAATTAATTACTAAGCAGATGCAAAATTAAATCAACTACCCACAAAGTCAGTCAAGGGATACACAAAGAGTATGGAATGTGACACCTAACATAGGAAGAATGGAAGAGAGAAAAAAAGTAGAGGAAAAAAAACCCTTTAGATTGTGTTTGTAATATCATACTGAATGATGTAAGTTAGACTGTTAGATAGTAAGGAAGCTACCCTGGAACCTTTGATAACTATGAATCTAAAGCCTGCAATGGCAATAAGTACATACCTATTGATAATCACCCTAAATGTAAATGCTCTGAATGCACCAATCAAAAGACATAGTCACTGAATGGATAAAAAAACAAGACTCAACTATATGCTGCCTACAAGAGACTCACTTCAAACCCAAAGACATACACAGACTGAAAGTGAATGGATGGAAAAAGATATTTCATGCAACTAATAGGGAAAAAAAGCAGGAGTTGCAGTACTTGTATCAGACAAAATACACTTCAAAACAAAGAAAGTAACAAGAGACAAAGAAGAACATTGCATAATGATAAAGCGTTCTGTCTAACAAGAGGATTATAACCATTATAAATATCTATGCACCCAACACAGGAGCACCTACATATGTTAAACAAATACTAACTGAATTGAAGGGGAAAATATGCAATGCGTTCATTTTAAGAGACTTCAACAGTCCACTCACTCCAAAGGAAGATCAGCCAGACAGAAAATAAGTAAGGAGACAGAAGCACTGAACAGCACATTAGAACGGATGGACCTAACACATTTCCAGAACACTCCAATCAAAAGCAGCAGGATACACATTCTTATTAAGTGCACATGGAACATTTTCAAGAATAGATCATATAGTAGGCCACAAAAACAGTCTCAGTAAATTCAAAAGGATTCAAATTGCACCAACAAGCTCAGACCACAAAGGTATGAAACTAGAAGTAAATTACGGAAAGAAAATGAAAAATCTCACAAACACATGGAGGCTTCGCAACATGCTCCTAAGTAACCAATGGATCAATGAACAAATAAAAACAGAGATCAAGCAATATATGGAGACAACTGACAATAATAATTCAACACTGCAAAATCTGTCGGACGCAGTGAAGGCATGCTAAGATGAAAGTATATTGCAATACAGGCCTACCTCAGGAAAGAACAACTATCCTATACGAATAGTCTAAACTCACAATTAACAAAACTGGAAAAAGAAGAACAAATGAGGCCCAAAGTCAGTAGAAGGAGGGAAATAATAAAGATTGGAGCATAAATAAATAAAATTGAGAAGAATAAAACAATAGAAAGAATCAATGAAAGCAGGAGCTGGTTCTTTGAGAAAATAAATAAAATAGGTAAACCCCTTGCCAGACTTATCAAGAAAAAAAGAGTCTACATACATAAACAGAATCAGAAATGTCACTACAGACACCACTGAAATACAAAGAATTATTAAGAGTATACTATGAAAATCTATATGCTAACAATCTGGATAACCTAGAAGAAATGGACAACTTTCTAGAAAAATACAACCTTCCAAGGCTGACCCAGAAAGGAAAAAAAATCTGAACAGACCAATTACCAGCTATGAAATTGAATTGGTAATCAAACAACTACCTAAAACAAAATCCCTGAACCAAATGGCTTCACCACTAAATTTTATCAAACACTTAGTGAATACCTAATACCCAACCTCCTTAAAGTTTTCCAAAAAGTAGAAGAGGAGGGAATACTTCCAAACTCATTCTATGAAGCTAGCATCACTCTAAAACTAAAATCAGGCAAATATACCACAAAAAAAGAAAACTACACACCAATATCCTTGATGAACATGGATGCAAAAATACTCAACAAAATATTAGCACACCAAATTCAAAAATACATCAAAAAGATCATCCATCATGATCAAGTAGGATTTATTCCAGGGATGCAAGGATGGTACAATATTAGAAAAACCATCATCATTCACCACATCAACAAAAAGGACAAAACCCACACGATTATCTCCATAGATGCTGAAAAAGTATTCGACAAAATTCAACGTCCATTCATGATAAAAACTCTCAACAAAATGGGTATAGAGGGCAAGTACCTCAACATAATAAAGGCCATATATGACAAACCCACAGCCAACATTATACTTAACAGCGAGAAGCTGAAAGCTTTTCCTTTAAGATTGGGAACAAGATAAGGATGCCCACTCTCTCCCCACTTTTATTTAACATAGTTCTGCATGTCCTAGCCATAGCAATCAGACACCACAAAGAAATAAAAGGCATCCATATTGGTAAAGGAGTTAAACTGTCCCTGTTTGCAGATGACATGATATTGTATGTAAAAAACCCCAAAGAATCCACTCCAAAACTACTAGATCTAATATCTGAATACAGGAAAGTTGCAGGGTAGAAAGTTAATACACAGAAATCTGTTGCATTCATATACACTAATGATGAACTAGCAGAAAGAGAAATCAGGAAAACAATGCTGTTCACAATTGCATCAAAAAGATTAAAACATCTAGGAATAAATTAAAGAATTGAAAGACTTATACCCTGAAATCTACAAGACACTCATGAGAGAAATTAAAGAAAATACCAATAACTGGAAACATTCCGTGCTCATGTATAGAAAGAATATTGTCAAAATGACCATGTTGCCTAAAGCAATCTACACATTCAATGCAATCTCTATCAAAATACCAACAGCATTCTTCAACATAGTAGAGCAAATAGTTCTAAAATTCATAAGGAACCAGAAAAGTCCCTGAATAGCCAAAGCAATCCTGAGAAGGAAGAATAAAGCTGGGGGGATTACGCTCCCTGAATTCAAGCTCTACTACAAAGCCACAGTAATCAAGACAATTTGGTACTGGCACAAGAACAGACCCATAGACCAATGGAACAAATTAGGGAGTCTGATATAAACCCAAGCATATATGATCAACCATAAAGGAGCCATGGGCATACAATGGGGGAAATGACAGCCTCTTCAACAGCTGGTGTTGGCAAAACTGCACACCTACATGCAAGAGAGTGAAACTGGATTATTGTCTAACCCCATACACAAAAGTAAACTCGAAATGGATCAAAGACCTGAATGTAAGTCATGAAACCATAAAACACTTAGAGGACAACATAGGCAAAAATCTCTGGGATATAGACATGAGCAACTCTTTCTTGAACACATCTCGTGCAAGGGAAACAAAAGCAAAAATTAATAAATTGAAGTACATCAAACTGAAAAGCTTCTGTACAGCAAAGGACAACATAGGCAGAACAAAAAGGTATCCTACAGTAATGGGAGAATATATTTGTAAATGACATACCTGACAAAGGTCTTAACATCCAAAATATAAAAAGAACTCACATGCCTGAACAACCAGAAAGCAAATAATGTGATTAAAAAATGGGTGGGGGATATGAACAGACAATTCTCCAAAAAGAAATTCAGATGACCAATAGGCACATGAAAAGATGCTCCACATCACTAATTATTAGGGAAATGCAAACAAAAACCACAGTGAGATATCACCTCACACCAGTAAGGATGGCTAGCATCGAAAAGACTAACAACAAAAGCTGGCAAGGATGCAGAGAAAGGGGAACCCTCCAACACAGTTTCTGGGAATATAAACTAGTTCAACCATTGTAGAAAGCAATATGGAGGTTCCTCAAAAAACTCAAAATAGAAATGCCATTTCACCCGGGAATTCCACTCCTTGGAATTTACCCAAAGAATACAAGTTCTCAGATTCAAAAAGACATATGCATCTGTATGTTTATTGCAGCACTATTTTCAATAGCCAAGATATGGAATCAACCTAAGTGTCCATCAGTAGATGAATGGATAAAGAAGTGGTACATATACAGAATGGAATACTATTCAGCCACAAGAAAGAAACAAATCCTACCATTCGCAACAACATGGATGGAACTGGAGGGTATTATGCTCAGTGAAATAAACCAGGCAGAGAAAGACAAGTACCAAATGATTTCCCTCATTTGTGGAGTATAACAATGAAGCAAAACTGAAGGAACAAAACAGCAGCAGACTCACAAACTCCAAAAAAGGACTAGCAGTTACCAAAGGGGAGTGGTGGGGGAGGGTCAGTGAGGAGGAATGGAGAAGAGGATTGAGGGGTATTGATTAGTACACATGGTGTCAGGGGGATCATGGGGAAGACAGTAGCACAGAGAAGGCAAATAGTGACTCTGGCATCTTACTACACTGATGGACAGTGACTGCAATGGGATATGGGGAGGGGGACTCGATTATATGGTGAATGTAGTAACAACATTGTTTTTCATGTGAAACCTTCGTAAGAGCATATATCAATAATACGTTTATTAAAAAACTGTAAAAGAAAAAATACCAGTACATTTTACATTCCCACCAGTAATGCAAGGGAGGTCCAATTTCTATGCATCCTTACCAGCATTTGATACTATAGTTTTTAATTTAAACTATTCTATTAAGTATGTAGTGATAACTCATAGTCTTTAAAATTTGTTGAGGTCTTTATATAGTCCAAGATATGGTGGGTCTGTGGTATATATTCTGTAGGCATTTGAAAAGAATGTGTTTTCTTCTCTTGGGTGAGTGTTTTGTATACATTGGTAAAAATTCTGTTGGTTGATGATGGTCCTGAGTTCTTAAAAGCTTTGCTGATTTTCTGTCAAGTTCTATATCAGTTGTTGAGAGAGAGCGGTGTTGAAACTTCCAGCTGTAATCATGGAATTTTCTGTCTCTCAGTTCTGTCATATTTTACTTCACATATTTTGCATGTCTGTTATCTAGTCTGTATATATTTCAAATTCTTACATCTTTTTGGTGGATTGAATCTTTTTTCATTATGTAATATCTCTCTGTACATGGTAATTTTCTTTGCCCTGAAGTTACTTTATCTGACATTCAGATGTCAGCTCTGATGTCAATCTCTTTTAATTGGTGTTTTTAGACCGTTTACATTTAATGTAATTGTATATATGTTAGAGCTTAAGTCAGCCATTTTTGTTTTTGTTTACTGTTTTGTTTTTTGTTTCTGTTTCTTTTTCCTACCAATTGAGTTACTTGAACATTTTTTTAGAATACAATTTTTATTTTTGTTTATTAAGATTTTTAATAGTGAAAAATTGGATACAATTTAAATAGCTAATACTAGGACAGTAAAGTATTTTGTTATCTCTTTAGAATAGTCTATTATAAAGCTATTAAAACTATTCTCAGATAATGTTTAATTACATGCAAAATGCTCAAATATGAGCTTTTTCTTACTCAAATGTACATCACAGTGGATTAACAGTTCCCCTCCCCCATCCTACCCAAACCCCTCCCCCTTGGTAACCACTAGTCACTTCTCAGTGTCTATGAGTCTAATGCTGTTGTGTTCCCTCTGTTTTGCTTTGTTTTTATATTCCACAAAAAAGTGAAATCATGGAATTTGTCTTTCTCTGCCTGGCTTATTTCACTGAACATAATATCCTCTAGATCCACCCAGGTTGTTGCAAATGGGAGGAGTTCTTTTCTTTTTATGGCTAAATAATATTCCATTGTGTATATGTACCACATCTTCTTTATCCATTCATCTACTGATGGACACTTAAGTTGTTTCCATATCTTGGCTATTGCAAACAGTGCAGTGATAAACAAAGAGTGCATATATCTTTTCAAATCAGGGATTTTGTTTTCTTCAAGTAATTCCTAGGAGTGGAACTACTGGGTCAAATGGTATATCTATTTTTAATTTTTTGAGGAACCTCCATACTGCTTTCCACAGTGGATACACCAATTTGCAGTCTCACCAACAGTGTAGGAGGGTTCGCATTTCTCCACACTCTTGCTAGCATTTGTTAGTTCTTGTCTTTCTGATAGTGGCCATTCTGACTGGTGTCAGGTGATATCTCATTGTGGTTTTAATTTGCATTTCCCTGATGATTGATGATGTGGAGCATCTCTTCATGTGCCTGTTGGACATTTATATTTCTCCTTTGGAGAAATGTCTGTTCAGGTCCTAACCCCTTAACAGATGAGTCATTTATGAATATATTCTCCCATACTGTAGGATGGCTTTTTGTTCTGCTGATTGTGTCCTTTGCTGTACAAAAACTTTTTCGTTTGATGTAGTCCCACTCATTCATTTTTTATTTTGTTTCCCTTGCCTGAGGAGATGTTCAGGAAAAAGCTCAGGAATGTTCAGGAAAAAGTTGGTCATGTGTTATATTCAGGAGGCTTTTGCCTATGTTTTCTTCTAATAGTTTTATGGCTTCATGACTTACATTCAGGTCTTTGATCCATTTAGAGCTTACTTTTGTGCATGGAGGTAGACAGTAATCCAGTTTCATTCTCTTACATTTACCTGTCTGCTTTTGCCAACACCAGTTGTTGAAGAGGCTGTTTTTTCCCCCATTATATATTCATGGCTCCTTTATCATATATTAATTCACCATAGACACGTAGGTTTATATCTGCACTCTCTATTCTGCCATTGATCTATGGGTCTGTTCTTGAGCCAGTACCAAATTGTTTTGATTACTGTAGCTTTGTAGTAGAGCTTGAATTCAGGGAGCATAATCCCCCCAGCTTTGTTCTTCCTTCTCAGGATTGTTTTGGCTATTCAGGGTTTTTTGTGGTTCCATATGAATTTTAGAACTCTTTGTTCTAGTTCATTGAAGAATGCTGTTGTTATTTTGGTAGGGATTGCATTGAATCTGTAAATTGCTTTTAGCAGGATGGCCATTTTGACAATATTAGTTCTTCCTATCCATGGGCATGGGATAGATTTCCATTTTTTGGTGTCTTCTTTAATTTTTCTCATAACTGTCTTATAGCTTTCATAGTATAGCTCTTTCACCTCCTTGGTTAGGTTTATTCCTAGGTATTTTATTCTTTCTCATGCAATTGTAAGTAGAGTTATTTTCCTGATTTCTCTTTCTGCTAGTTCATTGTTTGTATATAGGAATGCAACAGACTTCTTTGTATTAATTTTGTATCCTGAAACTTTGTTGAATTCAGTTAGTAGTTCTAGTACTTTTTGGTGGATTCTTTAGGATTTTCTACGTATAATATGTCATCTGCAAATAGTGAGAACTTAACTTTTCCTTACCAATTTGAATGCCTTTTATCTCTTTGTGTTATCTGAGGGTATGGATTTTTTTTAATTTGAAGATATAAATGGTTTTATCAAGCAATTCAAATTGGGCAGCATCCCATCTAGCATGTAGAAATATGCTCCCCATTTTGATTTATCTGAAGTATGTTGAAGTATATCTCCTTGTTCAGCCTTTCTAATGGTCACTCTAGATGTTGCACTATATATACACATAATGTATTAATAGTCTGTTAGTTTCCACATTCTACCCATTTGAGTGAGTTGTAGAAGCCTGTAAGTCCGAGGAGAGGAAATCCCGGGACAAAATACCTCTAAAAGCCAAAATCAGTCAAAGGGAGAAATAAATTTTTAAACCCGTTTATTGCTTACAAACAGCAGTCCAGGGCAGTCTCTCTCCTCTGCTCCTTAGGAAGCAAGCCAGCCAGCCAGCCAGCCCCCTCCCTTAACCTCTCAGGTTCAGACAGGCCCTCTGTTGCCCAGGTAATTACCCATTGACATGGAGATGAACTTCTCTCCATCCCTGAGGATATGCAAATGAACTAAAGCCAGGTGAAATACTCTGAAAATGTTACAATTTTACCCACAGGCCACCCCTCCAAAAATCTCGCCTTACAATCTACTCATTCCCCTTCCCCCACAATGGTCCCTGAGTGAGAAAACTGGAGCATTGTGACCAGACTAATGACATAACAATAGCAACAGCAATAAAATTTTGACAGTCCTCAAGATGGAAGATTCAGCTAGGTTCAAAGTCTTATGCAGATTAAGTCCATAGCAGATTAATTCCATAGGCAGGCAGTAGTTGAGGGTTCAGAGTAATCATCATGCAGCAGCTGCAGCCAGGGGGTACATTCAGGCCACAAGGACTGTAGGAGAAAATAACCTTAAGGACGATAAGATACATGTTTTAATGACACCAGCATAGGCAAATCTTGTCCATCAGGTAGGATACATGCAAGGGAATGGTCTTGTGATAAAACAGTGGCAGGAATGGGATCTCGTCCTGGTCTAGTATACCAGGCTTTCACCCCCTTCCCTGTGCAAGTTACAAATGGGTCAATATATAGGGTACAGGAGGTATATGCACTGGCCATAAACATAAAACAAAACTTCCCTGCAAGATGCTCTTACCTCCTGGACGTTTTGGGTACACTACCGTGACCTTTGGGGACCATTCAGCCATTACTCCAGGAATACACATGAGACCACCTTCCAGGCCTTTCCCCCAAGGTGCCAGAGGGCCAGCCATCGCTGGTCCATGTGTCAAAATGTCCAGGGCCAGGTCCATTCAACAGTGTCCCCAGGGCTTAATGCAGAAGGGGCTGGCAGCAGGATGTTGCTCTGCTGGCCATATCCTGGCTTCAATAGTTCTTCTTTGGTTTGGATGTACAGTCGTACAGGAGAGGCAGCAAGGTGAGTGAGCATATCCACAGGGCTCAAAGCTCCTTACGTGTCTTCTTATTTATTTATTTATTTAATTTCTTTTTATTTGGTGACGTGTCTTCTTATTTAAACGCCACAGCACCGTCCATAGGCGAACTGACCAACCCCATAGACTTGGTGTCTGACTTCAGGCCAGATTTCAACAAACCGTTGTACCTCCCTATCATGCCTGCCCCAGTAGGATTATATGGTTCATGAAATTTCCACTTTATTCCTAATTGCTACACCCATTCTTGTAATGCATGTCCAGTAAAGTGGGTGCCTTGATCACTCTCAATCACCTGCAGCTGGCCATAGGCTGCAAAGAGATGCTCCAGGCCCCTCTTGGTGGTTTACTGATGTGCACAACGTGCAGGAAAAGCAACCAATAGTCCAGTAGCCGTGTCCACACAAGTCATGGCATACCAATATCCTTCTGATATGGGCAGAGACCCAATAAAGTCTATTTGCCAACTGACAAGGGGTATTGGCCTCCTTACTATTGTCTCACATTGCTGTGGGGCTCAGTGTAAGTCCCTCTTAGAACACACAAGGCACTCCTTCCGGGCTCTGCTGACTTCTTCACAGGTCAATGGCAAGCCGCACCTACAGGCAGCAGCCCACATTGTCTTTTGCCCCATGTGCAACAAACGCTGGTGTAGCCATTGGGCCACATCAGAAGCAGGCTTTCCTTCGCACCTGGGCCAGTGTGTCTGCTTCATCATTCCCTGGGGATGCCAAAGGCAAATGGCCAGTCACATGACATACAGTAACAGTCTTAGTCTGACCAGAGGCCCATAGGTCTTGTCACAACTCTTGCCCCTAAAGGGGCTGGTGACCAACCATCCAGTTGGCATGATACCATGTCGGTAGCCATAGGGCCAAGCCCTGATAGATGGCCCAGATGTCAGTGTAGACAACATGGGGGAAGGCTCCTGGGTGATCATGAGCCATACTGCCTGCAACTCAGCCCATTGACTTCTCTTCCCCTCTCCGTCCTCCATCCATATTGCCTCAGTCTTAGGATGGAAAACCACAGCCCTCCACTTTGGGGGCTGTGCATGACTGGAGCCATCTGTGTATCAAGCATCTTCAGGTAGAGGGGCTTTTCCCTCCTGATAAGGAGTCTCGGCTACCAAGGGCTGAAAAGCAATTTCTTCCTGCTTTCCACTGGTACAGATCACTGGCCCCAATAAGCGTTGGAGTTCTCCACTTAAGGGGCTAGCTAGTAGAGACGGCGCTGCGCTGCTGTAAATATGCACCCCATTTGGCCAGTGTAGGTGTCTGTGCCATGCCACTCTGTAGCCTTTGGGTCCAGTCTCACACCCACCCTGTGATGGGATAGGTGTTTATTACCTTGGTTGGAGCTGTTCCAGCAATGGGCTCCGTAGCCAGCAAGGTATGGTACACAACAGCCAGCTGCTTCTCTGTCAAGGTGTACCGGACCTCTTCTCCTTTCCATAGTTGTGACCAGAATCCAGTAGATTGGCGTGTCCGTTCAAGCCGCTGCCAAAGACCCCATCCATAACCATCTTTGGTTACATGAATATCTAGTTCACAGGGCCTTGATGAGTCCATTACAGTCAAGGCCTTTACAGCCTTGACTGCCCACTTGGCAGCAGTAAAAGCAGCTGCACATGTGTCATCCCAGTCCTACCTGATGCCCTTTATATCAGCCATTATAAGGGCTTCAGAATTTGTGCCAAGTGTGGGATAAACACTCTCCAGTATCCCAAAAGACCCCAAAACTCTTGTAATACTTTCACAGTGGTAGGGGTGGAGAAAGCCTGGACCTTGTCTATAACTGCTTCAGGAACAGCTTTAGTTTTACCCAACCAGACAACTCCTAAGAATTTCACAGACAAACCAGGTCCCTGAACCTTGGTGCTGTTCACAGCCCATCCTTTCTCCTGTAGTTGTTGCAACAGTCTAGGAACTGCCCCTTCTAAATCTGAAAGAGAACCAGATGTGATCATAATATCATCAATGTAGTGATAGAACCACACTGTTTGCGGTTTCTTCCGTGTGGCCAAGTCCTGGACGGTGGGACTGTAGAGGTGATGCCGGGGTTCTTGTTCATGAAGCCAAAGAATGAGCCTCACAAATACTCAAGGTAGGAGAGCAGGGTACAGGCTTTTATTTGGAGGTAAAATGAGAGGAAAGCGCTCTCATCTCACACCAGGAGGGGACAAGAGAGTCGGTGGTTGGCTCATTGTCTAGGGGTTTTATGCACGGTTGAGGATTTTCAGGAATGAGGGTAAAGGATTAGGGGTGCAGACTTGTTGAGTGGTCCCAGAATGCTCATTTTGATGAGTAATAGAACAAATTTTCTGCTCTGATTCTTTCTTAAGATAGCAGTTTCTTTCTGGGAGTATGTCAATTAAGACCACCTACCCTGCCCCCAAGGCGGGCTGGGTTGTTGCCTGTTGCCTGGAGTAAGTTAAGAATCTTACTTCTTCTTGGGCTGTTTATAGTTGGGCTTGCTTACTAAATTAGGCTTTTTCCTAGGTTGCATATTACTTGGTTAGGATCAGAGAAGGAAATATAGCACATAGGTACGGTTAAAATAAGCTGGGCCTTTTAGCAGGCTAAGGTAAATTTTACAGTGTCATGATTTAAATTGATACAGTGAAATCACAGGTTATGCTGAGACACTTTTCCTTATTTGCAGAACACTCAAACATTCCAGGCCAAGTTGCTCCTGGCCTTTGAGTTTTAACTGATCACATTGAAGATGTCTATATTCCTAGTCTGATATCTTTACCCTGGAGAATTAGTGTGACTCTGACTTTGCATAATGCTTATCACAGAGTTTCAATAGGGACTTCTTTGCACATTGCTACATTGTTCTGACTGTAATTATCTTGCTCTGCTTTTTCTCCGGAGGCCCTCACCTTACTCTGCCTAATCCCATGGTCCCTGTCTCAGAGGTGTCCCTGTGGAAGGTCGGTGAATGTCCACTGCCGGCCTTCCCACGTGAAGGCAAACTGTTGCTGGCTTTCCTGTGCTATGTCAACAGAGAAAAAAGCATTAGCAAGGTCTACTACATAATGATACATTCCCAGTATATGGCTGAGGGTGTCCAGAATGTCTGCTATAGAGGGAACAGCAGCATGCAAAGGGGGTGTGACTTTATTCAATTCCCTGTAGTCTACAATCATATGCCAGGAGCCATCTGGCTTTCTCACTGTCCACACTGGGGAATTAAAAGGACTATGAGTAGGCTTTATGATGCCCACCCTCTCCAACTCCTATAGAGTTTCTCCAATTTCCTTGTGCCCCCCCCCCCAGGCAATTTATACTGCTTAAAATTTGTCACCTGCCAAGGTACAGGCAGAGCAACAGATGGGTGCTTAGCATGTCCCCTCAGAACTGCCTTTACCACATGTACCCTCAGCCTGAACTCACCTGCAGTGGTCTACAACCACAGGCTCTGCAGGATATCTACCCCAAAATATCTTCAGGGATGGGAGAAATGTACATGGTATACTCCTTTGGGGGCAAACACCCTATCCTCAATTAGATTTGGGCTTTCTTCACTCTAATTGCCTTACCCCCATAGCCATCTATCACAGCAGGGGTCCTGGGAAACCTCTCAGGGTTGCCATGAATCAAAGAACATTCAGCTCCTGTATTCACCAGCGCCAGGACATGTTGTACATTCACAGGGGACCAATGAATCACTAATTCTACATGTGGCCTCTGGTCCCCACCATGTCCTCCAAGGTGGGGACTTTGACCCCCCCCTCAGTTGAACTGCAATGCCCAATCATCCTCCTGTGGGGGTGAGAGCTCAGGTGAATCCTGAGTACTGTCTCCCATGGAGTTTTGCAGTGATGAGGCCAGGCATGAGGCCTTGACTCTGATTTCTGTGTCCTGGACCTCAGCAGCTAGAACTGCTGCACTGGCTTTAATTGTGAAAGGGCAAGCTCCTGGATTCTACCTCAGCCAATCAGGACCCGGGGTCTACCTCAGCCAATCGGGACCTGGATCCTATTTCAGCCAGTTGGAGCTTAGTCTCTCTCTCCCCTCCAGTCAGCAAGAAGTACATCCACCACCCCTGGACCCTGCCAACTGACCAGAGCCACGGCCATCACCCCCCCAACTACCCCCAGACCCTGCCAATTGACCAGAGCCACAACTCATCACCCCCCCAACTACCTCCAGGCCCAGCCAATCAGCCAGGGCCATGGCCATCACCCCCCAAACTGCCTTGGAAACCTATAAAACCTTTGTTCTGGGGAAAACGTGGGCTCTCTGGCACCTGGCCACTGCGTTGGCACAGGTGTGAGATTGAGCTCGGGCTAGCTTGAATAAAGGCTCCTTGCTTTTGCGTCCGTGTTGGCTCCTTGGTGGTCTCCTTGGGATTTGCGACTTTGGGCACAACATTTGGGGGCTCATCCAGGATCCTGGAGACCCCCAGGACTCCCGACCTGGGGGGCCTAGTGCCGGCTGATGAGTACACTCAGTTATCCATCTGTCTTTGTCTACCTGTGTCTCACTCTGTCTTTGTCTATCTGTGTCTCACTGTTTTTGTTCGCGAACAAGCCTGTATAAGCCTGTAGGAGCTCCAATCTGTATCTGGGTTGGCACTGACTTAGGCGGATGCGCTGGCAGGTCGCCGGCCAGGGGTCTTGGAAGACATCCCTTGCCCCCCCCGGAGGACAAGGTCCTCATCTGTGAGGAAAGTCAGCTGCCACTGCAGTCCAACAGACCCTCAACTTACTTTCAGTTTTGCCTCCGTGGCCACGGTAGATTCTTCTCTGTAGGCACCTGTTTGTTGGCTATTGTGTTTATCTTAGTCTTGTTGTTGATGGAAGAAATGGCACAGACGCAGGTGACTCCTTTATCTCTCATGACAGACCATTTTTCAGATGTTAGGGAGAGAGCTCGCAATTTGAGCACGGATGTCAAGAAGGGAAAGTTTCATGTTTTTTGCACCTCTGAGTGGCCGTCTTTTAACGTTGGATGGCCGCCGGAGGGAACTTTTAATCTAACCATTCTCTTACAGGTGAAAGGTGTTATCTTCAGGAAAGGAGCCCAGGGCCATCCCGGCCAAATTCCCTACATCTTAGTCTGGCAGGACTTAATTGAAAATCCTCCCTCATGGCTTAAACCTTTCCTTCCATCCAGGGCAGACCCCACACCCAAAGTCTTAGCCCTACAAGGTCCGGTCCCAAAGTCTCAGAGAGACTCAGGACCTAAAGAAACCAAACCATCCCTTTACCCAGTTCTGCAGGACACCAGCTCAGAGGAGTTGATCTTTCCACCACCCTATCAGCCCCTCCCAATCACCCCGCCGGCAGAGCCAGTGGAACAAGGTGGAGGGGAACCAGTTCCAGAAGAACCGGTTCCTGTTCCTGTCCCTGAAGGAGGAGCACCTGCGCATGGACCTGTGGCAGGGACGCGGGGTCGGGTCCATCAGGCGGCCCTCAGTCAAGGGCCTGCTGACTCAACTGTCCTCCCCCTGCGTGCTGCAGGGCCCCCTGATGAAACAGGAGAACGGCCAATGCACTATTGGCCGTTCTCCACTAGTGACCTCTATAACTGGAGAACTCAGAATGCTAAGTTCTCAGAAAACCCCAAAGATCTTATTAACCTCTTAGATACTGTTCTTTTTACCCATCAGCCCACTTGGGATGATTGCCAACAGATCTTACAGGTCCTTTTTACCATTGAGGAGAGAGAAAGGATCCAGGTGGAAGCCCGGAAGTCAGTTCTGGGAGACAACAGACAGCCCACCCAGAACCCAGAGCTCATAAATGCTGCTTTTCCCCTCTCTCGTCCAAACTGGGACTTCAATTCAGCAGAGAGAATCATGGAGGCTTTTAGACAGTACACCCACATGAATCCTGAAGCTCCAGAGAACAGAGCCGCTATAGTCATGGCTTTCGTTTACCAAGCCACTCCAGACATAAAGAGAAAATTACAGAGTAGAGAGATTAGGGGAAAAGAACTTGCAGGACCTGGTAGTGGTGGCAGAAAGAGTTTTTAATAATTGAGAGAGCCCGGAAGAACTACAGATGAGAATAAACGACTGCCAAACTTGAAACTTGGCTAAAATACTGCTGGCTACGACTGCAGAGAGCCCTCAGGACCGACAGAGATACCTTAAGAAACTGGCCACTGGACAAAGTAAGGAAGACCTCACCCGAGGGAATTGCCCCAAGTTAAATAAGAACCAGTGTGCATATTGCAAAGAAGAAAGGCCATTGGGTCAAAGACTGTCCTAACAAAAGACCCAAAAAGGCCCCCATTACTATCCTGGGTACTGAAGGCATTGATGACTAGGGGCGACGGGGTTCGGCACTCCTCCCCAAGCCCAGGGTAACCCTAAAAGTGGAGGGGCATCTTGTAGAATTTCTTGTGGACACCGGAGCTCAGCACTCTGTTCTATTAACACCCCAGGGAAAATTGGCAGATAAAACCTCATAGGTACAGGGAGCTACTGGGATGAAACAATATTCATGGACTACCCGAAGAACAGTGGATCTCAGCAGGGGCCGGGTATCCCACTCGTTCGTGGTCATCCCAGAATGCCCCTACCCCTTATTAGTCTGAGACTTGCTCACCAAGGTGGGGGCACAGATCAGCTTCCACCAAGAAGGGACAAAAATTCTAGACAAAGAAGGACATCCAATACAGGTGCTCACTATAAGCCTCGAAGATGAGTACCGCCTGCATCAGGCACCCTTATCACCAATGCATGACTTAGAATATTGGCTACAGACATTTCCCCAAGCTTGGGCCAAGACAGGGGGAGTGGGGTTAGCTCAACATAGGCCGGAAATATTTATAGAACTGAAATCGGGCGCAGATCCAGTCAGGGTCCGGCAATACCCGATGCCACTTGAGGCAAAAGCTGGAATCACCCCACACATTAGAAGATTACTCGAGTTGGGCATACTGAGACCTTGCCAGTCAGTGTGGAATACCCCCCTATTACCAGTCCGAAAACCAAATTCAACTGACTATCAACCAGTCCAAGACTTCGTGAGGTGAACAAGCGGGTGACGGATGTACACCCAACGGTCCCAAATCCGTACACCCTCCTCAGCTCATTGCCTCCTACCTGAACCTGGTATACGGTCCTAGATTTAAAAGATGCCTTTTTCAGCTTGCCCCTAGCACCTAAGAGCCAGGACATCTTTGCCTTCAAGTGGACAGATCTGGAAAAAGGGATTAGCGGCCAGCTCACCTGGACCAGGCTCCTCCAAGGGTTCAAGAACTCACCCACCATCTTCGATGAGGCCCTACATGAAGATCTAAGTGAGTTCCGATCTAAACATCCAGAATTAACTCTTTTACAGTATGTAGATGATATCCTGGTAGCCACTGAAGACCAGGAGACATGCCTGCAAGGCACCAAGGACCTGCTTTCCACACTAGGAGCCTTGGGTTACCGAGCCTCAGCTAAAAAGGCCCAAATCTGCAAGACAGAGGTAAGCTACTTAGGCTATAAATTAAAAGGGGGACAGAGATGGCTCACGGAAGGAAGAGAAGAGACTGTCTTAAGAACACCACGCCCACAAAATGTCCGCCAAATGCGTGAATTCCTAGGGTCTGCAGGATACTGCCGATTGTGGATCCCACGTTTTGCAGAAGTAGCTAGACCCCTTTATGAAGCCACCAAAGAAAAACAGGAGTTTACATGGACAGAGACTATGGAAAATTCATTCACTAGAGTGAAGCAGGCCTTACTCTCTGCACCTGCACTGGGGCTTCCTGATTTAACTAAACCTTTCTACCTATATGTAGATGAAAGTAAAGGAGTAGCTAAAACAGTGCTGATACAGTACATTGGCCCTTGGAAAAGGCCCATAGCTTATTTCTCCAAGCGGCTAGACACTGTCGCCGCTGGATGGCCCCCCTGTCTGCAAATCATTGCCATGGTGGCTACCATGGTCAAAGATGCAGACAAACTAACACTAGGACAAGAATTAAGTGTCACTACCCACACGCAATTGAAGGGGTGCTCAAACAGCCACCAGACAGATGGATAAGTAATGCCCGACTAACGCATTACCAAGGACTGCTTTTAAATCCTGCTAGAATTCTGTTCCAGACACCAGCCTCGCTGAATCCAGCCACCCTCCTCCCTGACCCGGACTTGGAGGCACCACTTCATGATTGTGGAGAAACCCTGGCTCATGTTCACGGAGTCAGAACCGACCTGCGAGATCAGCCACTGACAGAAGCAGATGCCACATGGTGCACCGATGGAAGCAGCTTCATGCAAGACGGAGTAAGGTATGCAGGGGCAGCTGTGACAGAAACTGTCTGGGCTGAGCTCCAGGGACTTCAGCCCAGCGGGCAGAGCTGATCACACTGACTAGAGCATTGACTATGGCCAAAGGCAAACGCCTTAATGTCTATACAGACAGTAGGTATGCATTTGCCACTACCCACATACATGGAGCCATATATATGGAGAGGGGGCTATTAACTGCAGAGGGAAAAACCATCAAAAATAAAGAAGAAATTCTTGGCCTCCTACAGGCCCTTTGGCTGCCCAAAGCACTGGCAATAATTCATTGCCTGGGCCATCAAAAATCTGACACCCCGGTGGCCAAAGGAAATAAATTGGCAGACCAATGCGCCAAACAGGCAGCCCTTTCTGTGGACCATGCCCTAGTGACCACATTGCCAGACCCAGGGGCCCCCAACCTTCCAGACACCCCCTCCTACACTGATGGAGACACAAAATGGATCAAGCAGCTGCCCATGACCAACTACATAGATGGGTGGTGGAGAGCTGCCGACTGCATCATTCTACCAGAAGAATTAGGACAATGCGTCCTGACCAAAATGCATCAGGTCACACACATGGGGACAAGAAAAATGGAAGACTTGGTGCGACATGCTCACATCACTATCAAAGACTCTCAATCAAAAATTAGACACATCGTAGCGAGCTGCAAGGCTTGCCAACTGACAAATGCGACAGCCCAGGCGCCCAACCCTGGTGCCAGACTCTGAGGAGACAGACCAGGCGCCTATTGGGAAGTAGACTTCATGGAAGTAAAGCCCGGAAAATACGGGTACAGGTATTTGCTAGTGTTTGTAGACACTTTTTCAGGTTGGATCGAGGTGTTTCCCTCCAAGCATGAGACAGCGCAGACTGTGACCAAGAAACTGTTAGAAGACATCCCGCCAAGGTATGGTTTTCCTGCTAAGATAAGCTCAGACAATGGACCAGGATTTGCTTCCAAGGTAACACAGGGAGTAGCACAGGTTCTTGGGGCAGATTGGAAATTACATTGTGCGTATAGGCCCCAAAGTTCAGGACAGGTAGAGAGAATGAACAGAACTTTAAAAGAGACCTTGACTAAATTAGCCCTAGAGACTGGTGGAGACTGGGTAACTCTCCTTCCCTTCGCCACATATTGGGTGCGTAACTCCCCATATAAGGTGGGACTTACTCCCTTTGAAATCATGTATGGCATTCCTCCACCTATTATTCCCACTCTCAAACCCAAAGTACTTGCTGAATTTGATGATCACCAACTCCTTTTTACCCTCCAAGTATTGCAACGGACCCATGAGCAGGTCTGGCCTAAGCTGAAAGCTCTTTATGAGACCGGACCCACTCCAGAACCGCATCGCTATCGTCCAGGTGACTGGGTGTACGTCTGGAGACACCAACATCAGACACTCCAACCCCGCTGGAAGGGACCCTACATCATGATCCTGACCACTCCCACTGCTCTCAAAGTCGACAGGATTACTCCTTGGGTCCATTACACCCACGTCCGACCAGCTGACCCACACACCGTTCTCAAGGACTTTGTTTCAAAATGGAGAAGTCAACCGGACAAAGACAATCCTCTAAAGCTAAGACTGCGCCGTTCACATTTACCTCACTAACGTTGCTTATACTATGCCTTCCTCATGCCAAACCAAGTGACACTAACCCCCATCAACCCTATAGGCAGACATGGATCCTGACAGATGGACAAACTGGTAAAACCCTCAACGAAACCACATACACTGCCCCACTAAACACATGGTGGCCAGATTTATATTTTGACCTCAGGGAGCTTTTCGGACTCATGCGAGGGAGGGAACACAATTACCATGTCCAACAAAAATGGGCATTTATTCACACTGCTCTTGGACGAGCACAAGGGTTCTGGGCCTGCCCTGGCAATCTGAGAAACAACTGGAAGACCTGTGGTGGCCTAGAAAGTGTTTACTGCAAAAGCTGGAGTTGTGTGACCTCTAATGATGGACCCTGGAAGTGGGCAGTCGGGAATCAAGATTTAGTTAAATTTACTCTCAGAGACCCTGACAACAGGGTACCCCAAGTGCGTGTGCAATTTAACCAAGAATGGGCTAAAAATGAAAAGTCCTGGATATCCAGGATAACTTGGGGTTTTCAGCTTGATATGGGCGAGTTCGCCTGGGTCGGCCCTTACCCAAGTGGACTCTTAACCATTAAACTAGTTATCTATAAGTCTGAAACAAAAACAGCTCCAATGGGTCCAAATCAGGTATTAGCTCCTCCTGTCCCTACTAAAAACCTAGATAATAAGAGTACTTTGAAAGAAGTGACAAAACCCCAGATTAATGCCTCTGTAACCCTCCCAGCACCTACAGTGCAGGCCGGTGAAGACCCTCTATGGAAACTGATGTATGCTATGTATGAGACCCTTAATGTTACCAGCCCTAACCTCACAGCCTCATGCTTGTTATGTTATGATATAAAGCCTCCCTTTTATGAAGCCATAGGCCTGAATGCCACTTACAATGTATCTACTGGTGAAGATCCCTCTCAGTGTTCATGGGGAGACCATAAAATAGGCTTAACGCTCAACATGTAAGTGGTAAAGGAACCTGCCTGGGAAAAGTGCCACAGAGTAAACAAAGTTTATGCACTTCCATAAATGCCACCCCTATTTGGAATAACATAAAGTGGCTGACCCCAGGAAATAATGGATGGTGGATATGTTCGAAGACTGGCCTCGCCCCATGGCCTCTCAACCTCCGTCTTTAATGCCTCTAAAGAATTCTGTATCTTAGTGACTGTGATACCCCGCATCCTCTACCACTCCGAAGAAAGCATGTATTCTCACTGGAGTAAAGGAACAGACCAAAGAAATAAGAGAGAGCCCATCACTGCCTTAACCATTGCCACCCTATTCACTTTAGGAGTAGCTGGGGCTGGAACCGGCATAGCCTCCCTAGCCACTCAGCAAGCAGGAATGACATCCCTTAGAGCGGCCGTAGATGAAGATATAGAGAGAATAGAGAACTCCATTAGTCATTTAGGGAAATCTCTCACCTCCCTATCCGAGGTCGTACTCCAAAATAGAAGAGGGCTTGATTTATTATTCCTCCAACAAGGAGGATTATGTGCTGCGCTAGGAGAAGAGTGCTGTTTTTACGCTGATCATTCAGGAGTAGTAAGAGAATCTATGGCCAAAGTCCGGGGAGGCTTAGCTAAATGCAAGAGAGAATGGCAACAACAACAGGGATGGTTTGAATCTCTATTTAACACTTCCCCGTGGTTAACAGCCTTAATCTCCACCTTAATGGGCCCTCTGGTAATACTGGTACTCTTGCTTACCTTTGGACCATGTATCCTCAATAGACTGATGACTTTTGTCAAGAATAGAATTAATACAGTCCAGCTAATGGTGCTTGAAGGGCCCCCACCCATAAGATGGCGAACTCACCCCTCACCCCCCCTAATCCCAGCACCTAGCCAATAGCCACCAGCCCCGTAGAAGTGACACCTCATTCAGCTCATGCCCCTTCCTATATAACCCAGCACCTTTCCCTAATAAAGCGGATTTCTCCGGTGAATTGCTGCTGTGTGTCGCTCCTTCCTTTCATTGGTGCTGAAACCTGGGAGATGGGACACCCCAACTGGGTCCTGTCTTCCCCCTGACACCAGCAGCAGCTTGTCCTCGTCCTCTTTTTCCGGCGCTGGCTCATCACACTCACCACTCCTCTCTGCCCTTTAGGTAAGTTTTCCCCAAGAGTGGGCCGCTCTTCCCCAAGCTATTGCAGTGCCATTGACTGTGATCGTCTGGCAAGGCCCTGACGCTCAGGGACGAGGAGGGAACTCTCCCCGCCTCAGGCCTTCAAGGCTGCAGCGGACCCTCAGGCCCCTCCTCCAACAGCCATAAACGAGGTGACTCCTTTGCAGATGAGAACGCTCCCCTTTTCCCCCCTCCTCCTTCCGTTCCATCCACGGAAAATTCCTAGTACTAGGTACCTCGTGACTCCAGCACTCTGCCTTCTTAGAGAAGTCTGGGTGACGACCCACACTTCCTAAGAAATTCTGACTCGTATACGAGTTTCCACAGACCACCAAGGATCATTGGGGACGCCCTTTGTCTCCTTGCGGTCTGCTCCCAGTCCGAGGATCTCCGTTCATCTTCCCCTGTTTGTCTCCTTCTTTGTCCTTTAGCCATGGGAGCCTCCTCATCCCTCCCTGAAAGTTCACCTCTTGAATGCCTGCTCAAGCATCTAGCTACCCTCTCCCTGACGCCTGATATAAAACCAAAACTTCTCCGTAAATATTGATCCCAAGATTGGCCGACATACCCCCTAGACAATAACAACCAATGGCCCGCAGGGGAAACTCTTGATCCTAACATCACTCACAATCTCTTTAACTACTGCCAGCATCTGAAAAAATGGAAGGAGATTCCCTATATCGAAGCTTTCTGCCTCCTCCTCCCGCCTCCCTCGCCACCGCCGCCGCCTCCTCCCCCCGCCTCCCCCCAAGTTCTCCTAGCCTGCAAGCTGTCTTCCCCGCAGAAGCCTCCCATTCACTCCCTTCCCCCTCCTCTCCTACAACAGCCCCTCCCCCTTCCTCCGCCGCCGTCGCCACCGCCTCCACCCCCGCAGAAGCCTCCTGTTCACTCCCTTCCCCTTCTACTACAGCCCTTCTCCCTTCCTCCCCCACCATCTCCTCCCCATCTCACCTCCTCTGCCTTCATCCCCCTCACCTGCCCCACCCCTGCGGTTTGAGCCTGAGCCTTTCAGCCCCCCTTTAACTATGTCCCAGAGGCCTCCTCCATCTTTGCTCTCATCACCTGTTTCTCCCCCACAGACTGAGCCAGAACCCTTCAGTCCCCCTCAGACTCAGTCCCAAGGGCCTCCCAAAATTATTGCCCCCCTCCAGAAGGTAGCACAATCCAAAGGCATCGTGCGTGTTCATGTCCCTTTCTCTTTAGGAGATTTAGCCCACTTGAGAAATGCCTAAGTTCCTTTTCCACTGATCCCACGACATACATCAGGGAGTTTCAATTGACCCTCCAGTCATACAGCCTCACACATCATGACATTTTCATGCTCCTGGCCAATACCGTCCTTCCTGAAGAGCATAGATGAGTTTGAGATTTCGCCCAAACGCACGCTACCAAAACCCACAGGACTGACCCACCTACCCCCCTGGCCCCACCGCTGTCCCTGAACAAGACCCACACTGGGATTATAACACTGCCGTGGGTCTCCGCTCTTGAGATATTTTCGCCTCCTGCCTAATAGCAGGTCTGAAAAAGGCAGCTCGTAAAGTAGTCAATTTTCAAAAGCTCCAAGACATAATTCAAAGGAGGGAGGAAACTCCCTCCGAGTTCTTAGACTCACTCAAGCCCTATTACAGTATACCAGCCTGGACCCAGAAACGCCTGACAGAAGACATGTCCTTATGACATATTTCCTAGCTCAAAGCTACCCCGACATTAAAGCTAAACTCAAAAAGTTAGAACAGGGACCCGCTACCCCACAGACTGAGATCCTAACAGTGGCCTTTAAAGTCTTCCATAACCGGGAGGAGGAGAAAGAACGCTGTAAACAAAAGGCTGATCAGGCCAATTTCCAAATGTTGACCCAGCTGATAAAACCACAACCTGGGTGCCCCTCTACAAACAAGCCCCCCCAGGAGCTTGTTTCAAGTGCGGACAAGAATGACATTGGTCAAGGGTGTGCCCCTCCCCCAGATCTCCTACCCACCATGCTCCAGATGCCACAAAAAGGGCCACTGGGGGTCTGATTGCCCAGCCACCCGAAGGGGAAGCTGGACGAACAACACCCATCCTAAGCCCGCCATAGTGGGGCTGGCAGAAGAAGATTGACGAGGCCTGGGAACTTCTCGCCCGACCATTTCCATCACCAAACAGGAGCCCATGGTTACTTTAATAGTAGACGGTTGCCCCATCTCCTTCCTCCTAGATACAGGAGCCACCTTCTCAGTCTTGCAAGAATACTGGGGCCCTACCACGCCTGCCATTACTCCTATAGTCAAGGTAGAAGGTAAACAGATTTTCCCGTTAAACACCCAGACTCCCCCCCTCCCGCTTTTATGCACAATCCAAGACAATCCCATACCTTTCTCCCACTCCTTCCTGGTTATGCCCCAGTGTCCCATCCCTTTACTAGGATGGGACATCCTTTCTCTCCTCCACGTTTTCATAACTATATCCACTCCCACAGCCCCCAGTACTCCCTTTCTGATGGCCCTCATAGCCGATGACCCCCCTCTACCCAATGAAAGCTCCAGTTCCGCCCTCATACACCCTGTAAATCCCAAAGTTTGGGACATTACAAGCCCCTCCATGGCTCTATGTCCTCCTGCCTCTATCAAATTATGTGACCCCTCTCAGTATATCTGTCAGGCCCAATACCCCCTAACCACTTCAGCCCTCATAGGCCTCCAACCCATCATTCAAGATCTCTTAAACAAAAATTACCTCAGACCCACTCACTCCCAGTTTAATACCCCCATATTAGCTGTTAAAAAAACCAACAGATCTTTCTGCCTTGTCCAAGACCTTCGCCTCATCAACATGGCCGTTGTCCCTATCCATCCCTTAGTTCCAAATCCATGCACCCTTTTATCGCAGATCCCTGCCTCGGCATCCCACTTCTCAGTCCTAGATCTCAAGGACGCATTTTTTTCTATCCCTCTGGACCCCTCCTCCCAAGATTTTTTCGCCTTCACCTGGGCGGACCCATACACAAGACATTCTGAACAACTCACTTGGACAGTTTTGCCACAAGGCTTCTGAGATAGTCCCCATATTTTTGGACAGGTCCTAGCTCAGGACCTCAAACAGTTTCATCATGATCACTCCGAGTCCACCTTATTACATACATTGATGATCTTCTACTCTGCAGTCCCTCGTGGGAACAGTCTCAACTTGACACTGCCTCTCTACTTAACCTTCTAGCTTCCAGAGGTTACCGAGTATCCCCCGTCAAAGCTCAAATCTCTTCCCCTTCTGTCACTTACCTCAGATTCCTTCTATCTCAACAAAGAAAGTCCATTACCTTAGACAGAAAACGGCTCCTCTCTGACCTGCCCGTTCCCAAAACCAAGACAGAAATCCTTTCCTTTCTAGGCCTGGCTGGGTATTTTAGAGCGTGGATCCCTAACTTCTCCCTGTTGGCAAGACCCCTATACGACCTCAGCAAGGGCCCCCCTAAGGAACCATTATCCTCCTCACCCCGACACTCCTTCATTAAGCTCCATCAAGCCCTTGTGGAAGCCCCAGCTCTCCATCTTCCTGATTTGTTGAAGCCCTTCTCATTATACATTCATGATAGGTCCAGTCAAGCTCTAGGAGTCCTAGGCCAATATTATGGCCCATCCTTTGCCCCAGTAGCTTATCTATCAAGCAATTAGACCCCACAGTTCGGGAATGGGCCCCCTGTCTATGGGCATTAGCCACTGGGCAGCTCTTGCAGAAAGAAGCTCATAAACTAACATTCGGGCGCCCCTTACCATTCTGTCCCCACATCACCTAAAAGATCTCTTAACCTACAAAAGTTTACAGACCCTCCCTCCCTCCAGACTCCTGACCTTACTGTCCTCTTTCCTCCTGCTCTTGGTTACAGCTCATTCAAGACACCACCATCTTTCTCAACCACACCCTCAACACCGCCAATTGTTTCTTGTGCGCATCACTACAGCACCCACTGCTGGCTGCCGTGCCCCTTAATATTTCCAACTACTCCTTCCATGCAGAAGGACAACCCCCCGCCCCTGGCAGACATACCCCTATGGGAACCAGAATACACAGATAATCTCACCATCCACCACTGTGTAGGCCCAACTCCACCCCCCTCCAGCGCACTTCACTGCCTCTCTATCTACACCCCTACCTCCAGCTCTAAGACTTTTACACAACCGAGACACTTCTTTTGGTGTAATGGTAGTCTTTTCAACTCACTGCCTCCCAACTCCAATATACCCTGCATTCTCGTCACCCTAATCCCACAGCTTACACTTTACAGCATGGCAGAATTTCTTGAACTCCAACCTCCCTTGCCCTCGTGCACAAAAAGGGCTGCTTTCCTTCCCATCATGGTCGGTATCTCTTTGACCACCTCAGCTATTGGGGCAGGGTTTTCGGGAGGATCCTTGGGTCACTCTCTATGGGCAATTAGAGATCTCAACACCAAACTTGAGGGAGCCCTGACATCCACTGCCGATTCCCTAGCCTCTCTCCAAAGACAGGTCACTTCACTAGCTAAGGTCACCCTTCAAAATCCTCAGGCCTTAGATCTGCTTACAGCCGAAAAGGGCGGCACCTGCGTCTTCCTTCGAGAAGAGTGCTGCTATTACATCAACAAATCCAGCATTGTAGAAACTGACATTACCAAACTCACTGACCTTGCCTCCAGCCTCCACTCTGCTTCCAGTTCCAACCCATTCTCTTCAATACTAACAAACCCCCTCCTTACCTGGCTCTGGCCCATTGCAGGCCCCATAATAATCATTCTTCTCACCTGTCTCTTCTTACCCTGTATAATAAAGTTCATCAAATCCCAAGTCGGAAAAATCTCTAATCAAACTTTCAACCAGCTTTTACTCAGGAACTACCAGCTTTTAGCCACAGAAGATCCCTCACCCTCACGTGACCTCCTCACCACACGCTGAGATGGACCCCTCTCTCCGCTGGAAACTGTTCCTGGAAACAATGGCCGCAGATGCCTGGCTTCTGGCACCCGTATCCTCTTGGCACCATTAGAATCAACAAGTCCTCGACCTATGGTTACAGGGAACCTTCATTGATTTCCAACCTGAGGAAGTCCACATCTACTCATCCTTACTGTGGGGAGTCCTATCAACACTTTCCTCCCAGTCCTCAAGCCCTCACTCCCTTCTCTGCCCCCATTCAGCAGGAAACAGTCAGAGAGAAAGCAACATCCACAACCCCATAGAGGAGAAAGGGGGGAATGAAGGGCCCCCACCCATAAGATGGCAAACTCACCCCTCACCCCCCTAATCCCAGCACCTAGCCAATAGCCACCAGCCCCGTAGAAGTGACACCTCAATGAGGTCATGCCCCTTCCTATATAACCCAGCACCTTTCCCTAATAAAGCGGATTTCTCCGGTGAATTGCTGCTGTGTGTCGCTCCTTCCTTTCAGTGCTGAGACAACAGTATCAGCCTTTATCTCCTTACAACTGTGAAACCTCATTAGACCCATGATTGGGTCCCGCTTTTTTAAGATCTAAAGAAAGGGGGGAATGAAAGGGCAAGCTCCTGGATTCTACCTCAGCCAATCAGGAACCAGGTTCTACCTCAGCCAATCAGGACCCGGGGTCTACCTCAGCCAATCAGGACCCAGAGTCTACCTCAGCCAATTGGGACCCGGATCCTATTTCAGCCAATTGGAGCTTAGTCTCTCTCTCCCCTCCAGTCAGCAAGAAGTACACCCACCACCCCTGAACCCTGCCAACTGATCAGAGCCATGGCCATCACCCCCCCAACTACCCCCAGACCCTGCCAATTGACCAGAGCCACAACTCATCACCCCTCCCAACTACCCCCAGGCCCAGCCAATCAGCCAGGGCCACAGCCATCACCCCCCCAAACCGCCTTGGAAACCTATAAAACCTTTGTTCTGGGGAAAACGTGGTCTCTCTCTCTGGCACGTTAGCATGGGTGTGAGATTGAGCTCGGGCTAGCTCAAATAAAGGCTCCTTGCTTTTGCATCCGTGTTGGCTCCTTGGTGGTCTCCTTGGGATTCGTGACTTCGGGCACAACAATTGGTGCCACAGTTCCAATAATATTCTTTGGGCTGCCCATCGAGTTTTTCTTTCACTACCCCGGCCTTTATCAAATAAACCCACATCTGGGTCCTCGAGAACTTCATGGGGCCTTTTGCACCTCTCCTTTCAGTCACAGCCTGTACTTTCCTCTGTGCCCTTATTGTTTCAGCCTCCCCCAGATCTGCTAAAGTACGAGTAGCCTCACTTAAGGGTTGCCCCAGGTGGGGGGCTAGAGTATTCACTAGGGACCCAAAGAGAGATGTGGGAGCTGAATGCAGCACCAGGTTTCTCATTCCTATAGTGAACACCTCTTCATCGGGGCTCTGGGGGTCCATATTATGGATGATGTTTTTCATACCCAATTCCCACAGTACCTGTTGGAGCTCTGCATACGTTTTCCAACTAACTACAGGAAAAATATGGTAAATCGCCCTGATTATGCCAAACTATCATGATGGCAGCTGTCGGTCATTCCAGGAGTGTCTGATTCCCTGAGGCATGATGCGTATTTTGCAACTGCTGCCAGAGGAAAGGGTGAGTCATCAAGGAAGCCCTCATCTCAGTACCCAACACAACAATGTTTTCCACCTCCATATCCCAGCGACGTAAAAGCCATCTGAGCAGAGATTATGATGGCCTCTGCCTATACCGGATCCTCATGTCCACCAGCTCATCCCGGGTATAGGGGCGGAGCATGGGGTGCCCCACAACCTGGGGAGGGGCTACTCCTCCCCCTGAGGAGCCCGGGATTGTTTCGTATTTATTTTCTTTATTATAGCTGGGCATGCCTTTAAAACAGGAGAAGATGGTACCTCCAGCAGTGGCCTGGTAGCAGATCCACCAGTGGCCCCACCTCCTTCTCTTCTCCCTCGGGCTTCTCCACCAATGGCTCCTCCTCCACCATATCTGGGGCTGAAGGCCCTACTCTTTCCTCCCGCTCTGCCACAGCCTCCTGCATCGCAGCTTTTCCTGCCTTCTCCCCCCTCGCCGCTGCTAAGGAATCTTCTAGGAGCATGACCTGCCTTTTCAGTAACTGCCTCTCTTCTTTAACAGCATCCCATAGGTTATTGCCCAGCTCCTCCAAGCGATGGAGAGGTGTGTCTCTCTCCTGCCTGAGTCCCTCAATAATCCTCTTTTTCATGTACAACATTTTCCACTATCTTGATGAAAAGAGACCTTACGATGTCAGCCACTACACAGCCTTCTAAGGTCTCCAAGAAGTCTTCCAACTCATGGAGGGCTAATTCTTTTTTTTCTTTCTTTTTTTTTTTTTTAATTGAAGGGTAGTTGACACACAGTATTGCATTAGTTTCAGGTGTACAACACAGTGATTCAACATTTATATACATGATAATTCTAGCTACCAGCTATCACCATACAACGTTGTTACAATATTTTGACTATGTTCCTTATGCTATACATTACATCCCGGTTACTTATTTATTTTACAATTGGAAGTCTGTACTTTTTTGTTTGTTTTTTGAGAGGGCATCTCTCATATTTATTGATCAAATGGTTGTTAACAACAATCAAAGTGTATAGGGGAGTCAATGCTCAATGCACAATCATTAATCCACCCCAAGCCTAATTTTCATCAGTCTCCAATCTTCTGAAGCATAACAAACAAGTTCTTACACGGAGAACAAATTCTTACATAGTGAATAAGTTACATGGTGAACAGTACAAGGGCAGTTATCACAGAAACTTTCGGTTTTGATCATGCATTATGAACTATAAACAATCAGTTCAAATATGAATATTTGTATGATTTTTATACTTGATTTATATGCAGATACCACATTTCTCTCTTTATTATTATTATTTTTAATAAAATGCTGAAGTGGTAGGTAGATGCAAGATGAAGGTAGAAGACATAGTTTAGTGTTGTAAGAGAGCAAATGTAGATGATGAGGTGTGTGCCTGTAGACTAAGTGTTAATCCAAGCTAGACAAGGGCAATAAAACATCCACGGATGCAGAAGATTTATCTCAAAACAGGGGTGGGGGGTGAGGTTCTAAGCCTCACCTCTGTTGATCCCCAATTTCTCACCTGATGGCCCCCCTGCGACTGTGCTTGTCTTAGGTTGTTCCTCCCTTGAGGAATCTTACCCATCTCTGGCTAACCAGTCATCTTCCAGGGCCATACAGGGAAATGTAAAGTTGGAAAGTGAGAGAGAAGCCTTATTGTTTGAAAAGGTTAGCTTTTTACTTCTTTGCATATTTATGCCCTGTGGCTTCTATGCCCAGCATTTTTCTTAAAGTATCTTTACCACTTGGAAGAATTATGATACTCGGTAAATTCGATATGAGGCACGAATTCTATTTAAGGGTTGTAATTAGAAAGGAAGAAGAAAAGCTATAGAAGTAGCAGGCAGAAGAAAACATGGGAAGATTGATTATTTCTTTGACATTTTCTTGTAGAATATCTTCAGCATGTATAGGTTTAAAACTACTAATTAAATTGTGCACACACATTAACATAATAGGAGTACAGTTACATAACCAAAGCAGACCTATAATTACCAGCCATCTCCAGTGAAACCAAGAAAACCAGATAGGCACCTTAGGCATTTGTGAAAACTTATCTATGATATGGCGGATATTGTCCAAGTGAACTTGAACAGTCTGAGAGAAATCAGACAAAATAAAACAACCATTCCTGGGGACTGTTCACATCCCATATGTTCTTTTAACAGTAGATAGTCTGTAGTTGTAAGATTTTGGAGTGCTACAATTTGCACTTCTCTTAATTCTTGGTTGAGTTCCAACAGTATAGATCCAGTCAAATTTGTTGTTTTACTGTATGCACAGGCCAACTTAGATATCTCCTTCTTCATTCCCATGGCAAGTCCAGGAACCGGTGGGATGAGTGCATCTGCAGCTGTAGCAGCGCATGGATCTTTGTTGGGGTTTTTTGATGATCCTCTTCTGGTATGAGTCTTCCAGAGAGTGCTGATGTTGGAAGTTCTTCTTCATATCATATCTTAGTTCATTTTCTGGGTAGCCAAATTAGGCTTTGATCCTCTGTATAAACACAAACAGACCCTTTGCCTACACTTTTATATGCCCTTTATACCACTGTGTAGAAGTCATTGGAGGTCACCACACAGGAACTGCTTTTTTTTTTAAGAGAAAGGAATATTATCAGAAAAATGTACCTCCATAGCCGATCATCTGACACTCTTTAAGTGTTCAAAATTAAGGATATTTAAAGCATGCATTAATCGTTGATTTACAGTTAGTTTTATCCTATCAGGGAGTAATCCCCCTTTTCTTTCTTTTTTTTTGTTATCATTAATCTACACTTACATGACGAATATTATGCTTACTAGGCTCTCCCCTATACCAGGTCCCCCCTAGAAACCTCTTTACACTCACTGTCCATCAGCATAGCAAAATGTTGTAGAATCACTACTTGTCTTCTCTGTGTTGTACAGTCCTCCCCTTTCTCCCCCCCATGCATGCTAATCTTAATACCCGCCTTCTTCTTACCCCTCTTATCCCTCCCTACCCACCCATCCTCCCCAGTCCCTTTCCCTTAGGTACCTGTTAGTCCATTCTTGGGTTCTGTGATTCTGCTGCTGTTTTGTTCCTTCAGTTTTTCCTTTGTTCTTATACTCCACAGATGAGTGAAATCATTTGGTATTTCTCTTTCTCCACTTGACTTATTTCACTGAGCATAATACCCTCCAGCTCCATCCATGTTGCTGCAAATGGGTAGGATTTGCCCTCTTCGTATGGCTGAGTAGTATTCCATTGTGATTATGTACCACATCTTCTTTATCCATTCATCTATCGATGGATATTTAGGTTGCTTCCAATTCTTGGCTATTGTAAATAGTGCTGCAATAAACATAGGGGTGCATCTGTCTTTCTCAAACTTGATTGCTGCATTCTTAGGGTAAATTCCTAGGCGTGGAATTCCTGGGTCAAATGGTAAGTCTGTTTTGAGCATTTTGATGAACCTCCATACTGCTTTCCACAATGGTTGAACTAATTTACATTCCCACCAGCAGTGTAGGAGGGTTCCCCTTTCTCCACAGCCTCGCCAACATTTGTTGTTGTTTGTCTTTTGGATGGCAACCATCCTTACTGGTGTGAGGTGATACCTCATTGTAGTTTGAATTTGCATTTCTCTGATAATTAGTGATGTGGAGCATCTTTTCATGTGTCTGTTGGCCATCTGTATTTCTTTTTTGGAGAACTGTTCAGTTCCTCTGCCCATTTTTTAATTGGGTTATTTGTTTTTTGTTTGTTGAGGCGTGTGAGCTCTTTATATATTCTGGATGTCAAGCCTTTATTGGATCTGTCATTTTCAAATATATTCTCCCATACTGTAGGGTTCCTTTTTGTTCTATTGATGGTGTCTTTTGCTGTACAGAAGCTTTTCAGCTTAATATTGTCCCAATAGTTCATTTTTGCTGTTGTTTTCCTTGCCCAGGGAGATATGTTCAAGAAGAGGTCATTCATGTTTATGTCTAAGAGGTTTTTGCCTATGTTTTTTTCCAAGAGTTTAATGGTTTCATGACTTACATTCATGTCTTTGATCCATTTTGAGTTTACTTTTGTATATGGGGTTAGACAAAGGTCCAGCTTCATTCTCCTACATGTAGCTGTCCAGTTTTGCCAACACCATCTGTTGAGACTGTCATTTCACCATTGTATGACCAGGGCTCCTTTATCAAATATTAATTGACCATATATGTCTGGGTTAATGTCTGGATTCTCTAGTCTGTTCCATTGGTCTGTGGCTCTGTTCTTGTGCCAGTACCAAATTGTCTTGATTACTATGGCTTTATAGTAGAGCTTGAAGTTGGGGAATGAGATCCCCCCTACTTTATTCTTCTTTCTCAGGATTGCTTTGGCTATTCGGGGTCTTTGGTGTTTCCATATGAATTTTTGAATTATTTGTTCCAGTTCATTGAAGAATGTTGCTGGTAGTTTCATAGGGATTGCATGAAATTTGTATATTGTTTTGGGCAGGATGCCCATTTTGACTATATTAATTCTTCCTAGCCACGAGCATGGGATCAGTTTCCATCTGTTAGTGTCCCCTATAATTTCTCTTAAGAGTGACTTGTAGTTTTCAGAGTATAAGTCTTTCACTTATTTGGGTAGGTTTATTCCTAGATATTTTGTTTTTTTTTTTGATGCAATTGTGAATGGAGTTGTTTCCCTGATTTCTCTTTCTGTTGGTTCATTTTTTAGTGTATAGGAAAGCCACAGATTTCTGTGTGTTAATTTTGTATCCTGCAACTTTGCTGTATTCCGATATCAGTTCTAGTAGTTTTGGGGTGGAGTCTTTAGGGTTTTTTATGTACAGTATCATGTCATCTGCAAATAGTGACAGTTTAGCTTCTTCTTTACCAATCTCGATTCCTTGTATTTTTTGGTTTTGTCTGATTGCCGTGGCTAGGACCTCCAGTACTATGTTAAATAACAGTGGGGAGAGTGGGCATCCCTGTCTACTTCCCGATCTTAGAGGAAAAGCTTTCAGCTTCTCGCTGTTCAATATAATGTTGGCTGTGGGTTTATCATAAATGGCCTATTATGTTGAGGTACTTGCCCTCTATTCCCATTTTGCTGAGAGTTTTTATCATGAATGAATGTTGAATTTTGTCGAATGCTTTTTCAGTGTCTATGGAGATGATCATGTGGTTTTTGTCTTTCTTTTTGTTGATGTGGTGGATGATGTTGATGGACTTTCGAATGTTGTACCATCCTTGCATCCCTGGGATGAATCCCACTTGGTCATGGTGTACGATCCTTTTGATGTATTTTTGAACTCAGTTTGCTAATATTTTGTTGACTATTTTTGTATCTACGTTCATCAGGGATATTGGTCTGTAGTTTTCTTTTTTGGTGGGATCTTTGCCTGGTTTTGGTATTAGGGTGATGTTAGCTTCATAGAATGAGTTTGGGAGTATTCCCATCTCTTCTATTTTTTGGAAAACTTTAAGGAGAATGGGTATTATGTCTTCCCTGTATGTCTGATAAAATTCCGAGGTGAATCCATCTGGCCGGGGGGTTTTGTTCTTTGGTACTTTTTTGATTACCGCTTCAATTTCGTTGCTGGTAATTGGTCTGTTTAGATTTTCTGTTTCTTTCTGGGTCAGTCTTGGAAGGTTGTATTTTTCTAGGAAGTTGTCCATTTCTCCTAGATTTCCCAGCTTGTTAGCATATAGGTTTTCATAGTACTCTCTAATAATTCTTTGTATTTCTGTGGGGTCTGTCATGATTTTTCCTTTCTCGTTTCTGATACTGTTGATTTGTGTTGACTCTCTTTTCCTCTTAATAAGTCTGGCTAGAGGCTTATCTATTTTGTTTATTTTCTCGAAGAACCAGCTCTTAGTTTCATTGATTTTTGCTATTGTTTTATTCTTCTCAATTTTATTTATTTCTTCTCTGATCTTTATTATGTCCCTCCTTCTGCTGACCTTAGGCTTCATTTGTTCTTCTTTTTCCAATTTTGATAATTGTGACATTAGGCCATTCATTTTGGATTGTTTTTCCTTTTTTAAATATGCCTGGATTGCTCTATACTTTCCTCTTAAGACTGCTTTTGCTATGTCCCACAGTACTTGGGTCTTTGTGTTGTTGTTGTCGTTTGTTTCCATATATTGCTGGATCTCCATTTTGATTTGGTCATTCATCCATTGATTATTTAGGAGCGTGTTGTTAAGCCTCCATGTGTTTGTGAGCCTTTTTGCTTTCTTTGTACAGTTTATTTCTAGTTTTATGCCTTTGTGGTCTGAAAAGTTGGTTGGTATGATTTCAATCTTTTTGAATTTACTGAGGCTCTTTTTGTGGCCTAGTATGTGGTCTATTCTGGAGAATGTTCCATGTGCACTTGAGAAGAATGTGTATCCTGTTGCTTTTGGATGTAGAGTTCTGTAGATGTCTATTAGGTCCATCTGTTCTAGTGCATTGTTCAGTGCCTCTGTGTCCTTATTTTCTGTCTGATGGATCTGTCCTTTGGAGTGAGTGGTGTGTTGAAGTCTCCTAGAATGAATGCATTGCATTCTATTTCCTCCTTTAGTTCTGTTAGTATTTGTTTCAGGTATGTTGGTGCTCCTGTGTTGGGTGCATGTATATTTATAATGGTTATATCCTCTTGTTGGATTGAGCCCTTTATCATTATGTAATGTCCTTCTTTATCTTTTGTTACTTTCTTTATTTTGAAGTCTGTTTTGTCTGATACCAGAATTGCAACACCTGCTTTCTTCTCTCTGTTGTTTACATGAAATATCTTTTTCCATCCCTTGATTTTAAGTCAGTGCATGTCTTTGGGTTTGAGGTGAGTCTCTTGTAAGCAGCATATGGATGGATCTTGCCATTTTATCCATTCAGTGACTCTATGTCTTTTGATTGGTGCATTCAGTCCATTTACATCTAGGGTGATTATTGAAAGGTATGTACTTATTGCCATTGCAGGCTTTAAGTTTGTGGTTACCAAAGGTTCAGGGTTCGCTTCTTTACTATCTTACTGTCTAATTTAACTCGCTTGTTGAGCTATTATAAACATGGTCTGATGATTCTTTATTTGTCTCCCTTCTTATTCCTCCTCCTCCCTTCTTCATATGTTGGGTGTTTTGTTCTGTGCTCTTTTTAGGAGTGCTCCCATCTAGAGCAGTCCCTGTAGGATGCCCTGTAGAGGTGGTTTGTGGGAGGCAAATTTCCTCAACTTTTGCTTGTCTGGGAATTGTTTAGTCCCTCCTTCATATTTAAATGATATTCGTGCTGGATACAGTAGTCTTGGTTCGAGGCCCTTCTGTTTCATTGCATTAAGTATATCATGCCATTCTCTTCTGGCCTGTAGGGTTTCTGTTGAGAACTCTGATGATAGCGTGATGGGTTTTCCTTTGTAGGTAACCTTTTTTTTCTCTCTGGCTGCCTTTAATACTTTGTCCTTGTCTTTGATCTTTGCCATTTTAATTATTATGTGTCTTGGTGTTACCCTCCTTGGATCCCTTGTCATGGGAGTTCTGTGTACCTCTGTGGTCTGAGAGGCCATTTCTTCCCCTAGTTTGGGGAAGTTTTTGGCAATTATTTCTTCAAAGACACTTTCTATCCCTTTTTCTCTCTCTTATTCTTCTGGTACCCCTATAATGTGGATATTGCTCTGTTTTGATTGGTCACTCAGCTCTCTTAGCATTCTTTCATTCCTTGAGATCCTTTTATCTCTCTCTGCATCAGCTTCTCTGTGTTCCTGTTCTCTGTTTTCTAGTCCATTAATGGTCTCTTGCATCTCGTCCATTCTGTTTTGAAGTCCTTCCAGCGCTTGTTTTATTTCTGTATTCTCCTTCCTAGTTCTTGCATATTTCTCTGCAAGTCCATCAGCATGGTTATGACTTTTGTTTTGAATTCTTTTTCAGGAAGACTGGTTAAATCTATCTCCCCAGGTTCCTTCTCAGGGGAAGATGTAGCAGATGCTGAAGCTGTCTGGGTTAGTCTTGTCTGGATCATATTTTTTTGCCTTTTCATGTTGACAGGTGCTATTGACTGTCAGCTGGGAGGGCCAATCTTTTCACTTGCTACTGGCCTTTCTTTACTGGGACAACTGCAACCCCTAGTTTCTTGTGTTGGGTAATTGCGTGTAGACTGGGTCTTTGTGTCTTGCCCGGCCGATATGGAGGAAACTCCCTTTCTGAGGGCAGGGCTTGCCTTAGGCTGCTTCTCTGCTTTCGCAGCACCCAAAGGGGTAATGGACCGGGGTGCTGTTTGGCTGTTTACCTCTGTGAGGGGTCTCAGAGCTGTTGCCCAGGGGGTTAGTGTGCCCAATTTTCCCTGTAATTTCCAGCCACTGGGCTGTGACCTGTGTTGTTTCCATCCAGCTGTTGGGTCCCTGTCCCCTTAAGACTTTCAAAAAGCACTCGCTTTTCTTTGTCACAGGAGCATCAGCTTCAGAACCCGCTGAGAAGTCTTGCTGCCCTGTTTCCCTAGTTTCCATCCCTCCATGCATGCACTGTTCTGCGCTCTGGTGCGGGTGGCTGGAGCTGGGTGTTTAGCAGTCCTGGGCTCCCTCTCCCTCCCGCTGGGAGCTGGGGGGAGGCATGCTCAGGTCCCACCAGGCCGGGGGTTGTATCTTACCCCTTTCACCAGGTGCTGGGCTCTCGCACATGTGGATGTAGTCTGGGTGTTGTCCTGTGTCTTCTGGTCTCTCTTTTAGGATTAGTTGTATTTGTTGTATTTTCAAAAATATATATGTTTTTGGGAGGAGATTCCCACTGTCCTACTCACACCGCCATGTTGGATCTGCCTCATGGAGAGCTAATTCTGCAGCTTCCAGTGTTTCCACCCTTCCACAGTTCTGGGGATAGTTTTGGAGGGATAATAACCTGTGAATCGGCACCCTCTGCCGCTGCATCCACTGGGGCCTCCCCACCATCCACAATAGCAGCCCTCCCAAAGGTCATACCCATTGTGACAGATTTTGGGTTCAGAGGCACCCTGCTGACTCCCACCAGATGTAAGTCCGGAGAGAGGAAATCCTGGGACAAAATACCTCTAAAAACCGAAATCAGTCAAAGGGAGAAATAAACTTTAAAACCTGTTTATTGCTTACAAACTGCAGTCCAGGGCAGTCTCTCTCCTCTGCTCCTTAGGCAGAAGCAAGCCAGCTCCTCCCCTTAAACTCTCAGGTTCAGACATGCCCTCAGTTACCCAGATAAATACCCATTAACATGGCGATGAACTTCTCTCCATCCCTGAGGATATGCAAATGAACTAAAAGCCAGGCAAGATACTCTGGAAATGTTACACAAAGACTAACCGCCCATTATGTCCCTTTACCCTCCCTTACTTCCAGTATAATTGTCTGAATATATTTAGAATGATATTCAGTGGTGTTAAGTTTTGCTTCAATTTAGAAAACTCAAGCAAAGAAAGAACATGTTGTTATATTTACCCATATTTTTATTCTTTCCATTGTTCTTTCTCCTTCCTGATGTTCCAAGATTCCTACTTTCATCATTTCCTTTCTGTTTGAAAACTTCCATCAGCCATTCTTTTAAAGAAGGTCAGCTGGCAGCAATTAGTTTTCCTTCATCTGGCAATGTTCTAATTTCCCTTTATTATGAAGGATATTGTTGCTGGATATAAAATTGGTTGACCATTCTTTTCCTTCAGCAATTAAAAATTATACTCCTTCCTCAGTTTCTGATGAGAAATCTTCTATTATTCACATTCTTTCTCCCTCATAGATATGTGTTTCTCATTTTGTGCTTTGAATATTTTTTGTTTTGTTTTTAGTGCTCAGACTTTATGATGTGTTGGCATGAGTTTCATTGGAGTTATCTTATTAGGGTTCACTCAGCTTCTTGAATGTGTAGGGTTAGGCTTTTTTGTCAAATGGGGGTTTTCAGCCTTTTTTTTTCAGCCCCACCCTCTCTTTCCACTCCTTAAACTCTAGTGACATGAATGTTAGATCTTTAATTGTGTCCTTCAGGGCCCTAAGACTCTTACCTTTTTCTTTTTAAACTCTGTTTACTCTCTTTTCAGATTGTATAATTTCTGTTGTTTTTTTTTTTCAAATTTGCTGATTCTTCCCTCTCTCCCCTCTGTTCTGCTATTGAACTTATCCATTGAGTTTTTCACTTATGTGATTACATTTTTCAGTTCTAAAATTTCTGTTTTGTTCTGTATGTCTTTTATTTCCTTGCTAAGAATTATATTTCATTCGTCTCAAGTGTGTTTGTAATTGTCTACTGAAGCATTTTTGTGATGACTACTTTAAAATCCTGTTAGCTGACATCACAATGTTGACAATCTGTTGATTGTCTTTTCTCATTCAAGCTGAGATTTTGCTGGTTCTTGGTTTTTGCAGGTTCATTGTGTGTTTTTTATTGAAAGCTCGACACCCTTGGTATTATCTCTGAAACTAGATCTTATTTAAATCTGTTTTAGCAAGCCATGTTTGTTTCTGCTCTGGCAGAATAAAGGGGGAGATTTTGTTACTGCTGGGTGAGATGGAAAGTCTAGGATCCCTGCTTGGCTCTCATTGACACAAAGGGAAAGGGACTCCTCTTTACTGCCAGGTGGAGGGAAGTTTCAGTTGCCCACTAGGCCTCTGCTGATGCCAATCTGGGTGGAATGGGAATGGGTGCCTCTTCCTCACAAGGCCTCAATTTATACTGCAGGGGTTATATGCCCTCATTTGTGGGGAGCAGTGAATGTCTGCACTAGACTTTAGCTGGCCCCATACCGCTGGGAGGGCATGTGCCTTGTTACCTCCAGGTTGGAATGGATGGCCAGGCTAACTATATGTGGTCTCCAGTGACACAGTGGTGATGGGGGTTTAAGCCCTTATTACCATTCATTGTAATGAAAATTTTGGTTTCCTATGTGGCCTTCTTTGATACCAGCATCAAAGTAACTAGAAAATCTGAAGAGACAATCACCTCATAAAAAGGTAGTGTGGGGGAGGGGGAAGAAGAAAGGGGGCCTTATGATTAGCATGTATAATGTGCGGGGGGTGCATGGGGAGGGCTGTGCAACACAGAGAAGACAAGTAGTGATTCTACAGCATCTTACTATGCTGATGGACAGTGACTAATGGGGTATGTGGGGGGGACTTGGTGAAGGGGGGAGTCTAGTAAACATAATGTTCCTCATGTAATTGTAGATTAATGATAACAAAAAAAATTAAATACTTCTTGACAAGCAAAAAAAAAAGGTAGTGCACTGGACAGCAAATGCTTTCTGAAGCAGAATTATTGGAAGATAGGGACCAAGAAATTACAATATGATGAATATATGTAAGGAGTTCAGGTTAGAAATTATTAAGACAAAATAAGGAAATACCAAAAGAAAAAAGAAAAAAACCCAGAAATATTAACTATGGAGAATATAATATATGGGATATGGAAAAAATAGATAAAGTAAGGTAATGGGATTAAAAAGTAGAAAGGGATATGGCTAAAGAATGAATTAGTGAATTGGAAGATTACAATTAGGAACTTTCCCAGAAGGCATGAGGAAAAACCAATAACTCTGGAGAATAGAATTAGAAATAGTGCAACACAATTAAGAGTTGTGGAGGGAATAATGAAACTAAGACTAAGGAAATAATTTGTTAAAGAATGGAAAATTTCTAGGAATTAAGAGAAAATAGGCCTCAGATTGAAAGGGAAGTCCCAAAAGAGAGTAATAAGAAAACCCACATCTAGACATGTTTATAGTCAAAGACAGAAAATATTAAAGGCTTCCATGGAGAAAACACAGATCACCAGAAAGTTTGAACTAGAATGGGACTGATAAAAGCCATCTCAACATCAGTCTTGCATTCAAGAAGTCATTCATTAATGTATTTCAAGTGTTGAAGTTGAAGAGCATTGAATTTGAATGTGAGGTCATGTTAAAAATGTTCTCAGGCATACCTTCAAAAGTCTGCTACATAAAGACTCATTAGAAGAAATATTTAGAAGCACTTAGAAACAAATCCAGACAAAATAGCAAGAAATATAGAAAGTGAGGGTGATTAAATATCTTTATTAAAAGTTTACTGCTTAAAAAAAAGGTCAGACATGAAATATATATATATATATATATATATATATATATATATATATATATCCATCTAAAACTAAAATTCTAGATAATGTGATTGGGGTCGTGACAGGGGGCAAGAGATAAAAGGACATGTAAAGCAGCTAAGCACTTGTCCTGTTGTGGAAAGAAATTAAGAAGCCAGTAAGGGTATGATCATAAGAATGGATGTTAAGGCAACAGTAACCACTCTAAGAGCAAAAATAGAATGTAGACCTTTTAAACCAGTTAAAGAAATCTTGCTAAATCTATTGGTAAGTAAGAAAGAAGAGAAAGAAAAAGAAATACCCTTACAGAAAACACAAAGTTACTCCTCTGACAGTAATTATAGTAAATATAAATGGATTAAACTCACCAGTTAAAAAAGAGTCTAGAATCCAAGGTAACATCTAATGGGGGCTGTTTTCTCTCAATCTTTGTGATCCAAGATCCTAGGCTCCGAGAACCATGGGTGAAAAATGCCAGGTAAATAACAGCTGGGTGGGTCCTTGGAGATTATACCTTGCCATATTTTCCACATACTTGTTTTTTTGGTGGCTTAAAATATGACCAAATCCCACTCTCATAGTTTATGATTTGGGTTAGGGCTGGGGAATCTGTATTTTAATAAGCACCTTAGGTGAGCTTTGGAGATCTCTGGTTGCCCCCTCAATTCCTAGAGGAGGGAGGGACTTGAGTCTTGGAAAAGGGAAGGGAGTTTGCCAGGCCATATAGCTGATAGTGGAGGGCTGGGAAACACCAAAATGTCTTCAAGGACTCATCCTGTTCTGCTGGCCCTGGCCTAACAGCAGGTGGCAGGGCCGGTTCTAAACAGTTCTAAATAGACTGTCACCTCACTGTGGGAGTGCTAGTTATTTCATGGGCTGGGATGCTACATACTGGGAGACAGAGACAAAAGTCTCCTTCCTATAGAGCCCACTCTAGGTACAGGAAACCCTAAAGCAGAATTTTCTGGACTAATAGTGTCTCTAACTTGCAGGGATTCCACACATGGCACTTTTAAAAGTGTAAACTTTTTTATTTAAATACAATGTATGTGCAGAATAAAAAGTGGTCAGTATGATGATTTTTCATAAATAGCATGTAAATACTACTACTACACTATCTCCCTCCTACTCCAGAGTAACTTCTTCCCTGACTTCTACTACTATGGATTGGTTTTTCCTGTTTTTAAATTTTATGTTAGAGTCCTGTACTTTTTTGTGTATCTGGCTCTTTTCAGCATAAGGTGAAGTTCATCTGTGTTACATGTATCAGGAGGTCATTCTTAATGTTTAATAGTATTTAACTGAATATGTTGCCTATGAATAGTCCCTGGTTTTGGTTTATTATAAATAATGCTAACTATGTAGATACCTTTTGGTGAATCGTTGTACACATTTCTTTTGGTGGAATGGAATGGCTGGGTCATAGGTTCAGCTTATGTCCAGCTTCAGTAGATACTACAAAACTTTTGAAGAGGTTGTAGCACATAGCACTTTCTGAAGGAAAATTTTTGATGGCATGGCCCTATCTCTAGGAGGATAAGAAGCAGCCTGGAATTCCTCCACGAGCGGTGTTTCTGCTCATGAGGAAGCTGCTGTACTAGTCATTATCAAGCAGGACAGGATCTGTTCCTGTTCAGGGGCCAAGAACTGTGTATGCATATCTGTGTATATACTTGAGTGAATCAACACAACTTTCAAGTCTCTGCCACTTAACGAATAGGTGTGTTTATTAGAGGTTTATTAAAGGGTTTATTAGTTCTACCAGTTAATGGCATGGCAACAAAAGATGGCATACTCAAAGGGCACAACAGAGTTAGTGAAGAGGCCATTTAGTCAGGGTTAAGAGAAACAACAAGGGTTGGTGAGGTGCCCAGGGACACAACAGTGGTTTACCACCCATTAACCCAAAGGAGTGCTATTAATGTGTTCTGGGAGAAGCTGTACTGTCATAGAGGGGCCAATCAACTTGAACTGTAGGAAGAGGAACACAGAGGGATCTCCAGTTGCCTGTTCTGCCCCTCATCACGTGGTGCATCCCATTGACTGAACCTGGGTGGAGACCAGAAGACAAAAGAGTCAGTGCAGTCCATATAGGTCAGCCTCCTGGATTTGTCCTAGGACACAAAGTAGGGCATGGGGAAGAATGGACCTGGAGGGGCAAATGGAATGATTGGCCCAATAGATGTATATTTTTCAACCATAAGGCATATATATTCAGAATAAAAAATTTGGCAAGTATAGCAAGCTATAAAAAAGAGAAAAGAATGCTTATAGTCTCACCAACTATAAATGTCCACCATTTACATTTTGCTGTGTTCTAGTTCTTTTCTGTACTTATTTTAAATAGCTGAAGTCATACCACACATATAGTTTTTTATTTGCAACGAGCTGGCACCAGAATTCCTCCTGGGCAGAAACTTTTTGTTTGAGGAAAATTCAAGAAACTGAAACAGATGGTATGATTCTGACTCGGTGAGTAGTATTAGTAGGCACTCAGGTAGAGTGGTAGACTTGTGCTGAGGAACTGAATTAGTTCATATTCACTTGTGCTTTTGAGGGGGGTGGGACCAGGGACAAGTCCGAATGGTATGGTGGCCAAGGGATGTTCTTAATACAAATAAAATTGCAATTTTGTTGGGGAATTGGGGGAGATCCCTTCCTCAGGGAAGGCAGACTCAGCCCTTATTGAGGGGTGAGCATATAGAGCAGTCCTGGCTAGTGAGTTACAAGGGGAATGTGCCAGGAGCTACTAGAGAGGGTTTTCCTGATAAAAAGGGGGAGGCATGTGAGGAGAAATTTTCTGCCCTGCATTGATCTCTAGTTCCTGCCCTCAAAGGACATAATTCTAGGAGCTGCTGTAGCCATCTTGCAACTAGGAAAAAAAGGTCAAGACAGCACTCAGTCACCATTAGGAATCACACAGAATTAAGGATCAGGATTCTGGCCACCACTTGGCTCTGTCTCTGCATCATTTGTTTATACTGAGTCCTGCCTGCCTCTTGGCCTTGATTTGTCCCCCTAAGTAGGTAGAATAATAGCAAACCGTGCTTACATTCAAGCCTTTTCACAGGCTGTTCTGGTTTGTTTTCCCCCTTTCTTTTTAATTGTGGTAAAATACACATAATATAAAATTGACCATTTTAACCATTTTTAAGTGTACAAGTCAGTTTTATTAGATCCATTCACAATGTTGTCAACCACCCCATAACTTCATCTTGTAAAATTGAAATTAGTGTATACCTGTTAAACAATAAGTCCCTGTTCCCCCCTGCCTCCAGCCCCTGGCAATCACCATTACACTTGCTGTCTTTGTGATTCTCACTGCTCTAAAGTAGCTCATGTAAGTGGAATCATACAGGACTTGTCTTTTCTTGACTGGCTTGTTTCACTTAGCATAATCTCCTCAAGGTTCATCCATGTTACAGTATGTTGCAGATTTTTCTACCTTTAAGGCTGAAAAAATTCTACTGTATGTAGAGACCACGTTTTGCTTATCCATTCATTGGCTGATACACACTTGGGTTGTTTTCCACGTTTTAGCTGTTTAATATTGTGAATAGTGCTTCTATGAAAATGAGTGTTCAAATAGTTCTTCAAGACCCTGCTTTCAGCTATTTTGGGTATATACCCAGAAGTGGAATTGCTGAATCATGTGGTTTTATTTTGAAATTTTTGAGGAACCACCATACTATTTTCCCCATTGGTTATACCACTTTACATATCACAAACAGTGCACAAACCCTGCAGAGCATAGGCTGGCCTCAAGGTAGAACATTCTCTGATTTACTGTCCTATCATGCCCTGTTTTTTCCACACTTCCTCACACCCATTCTTTGGTATAAAGAAAAACTCTTTCTGCCTAACCCATGAAGCACGCAGATCTTATGGTCCTCCCAGTTGCAACAGTCACCACCCTCTGTCGCAGCAGTCCCTCCTCCCCTCCTCCCCTTGTAATAATCCTTCAAATAAAGTCCCTCCTTACAAAGCTGGATTTGTTTTTTATTAGACACCAAGACTATATTAAGAATATCAAGGAGATTAAAGATGGCTGCGTGAGAGGAGAGACAGAGGCTTCCTCCTAAAACTGGATACAATTAGAAAATTTAATTGGTGCAATAATCCTGAGAGAGCAACAGGAAAGAGGATGCGTCAGATTGCACACACCTGGAGAAAAGAGCAGACCTCAGCAAACAGGGTAACGTACCAGAGCTGTGGCTCCGTGGGACCCGAGCCCCTCCGCCACCCCAGCTCACCGGTGGGAGGAAGACAAATGGAGCAGGGAGGGAGTGGAAGGCGTGGGACTGCTGAATACCTAGCGCCAGAGATCTGCGTTGGGAGCACAAACCTACATTTCATGGTGCTTTCATGAAACTCACATGACTACCAGGTTGGAAAGTTAATACAGGCAGAGTTCCTGGGGAGACTGGAATTCTGACTGCTTGTGGAAAGCAGGGATCCATATCTGGCTGCTCTGGAACAAAAACTTATACCTGTGTGCCCGGCCCCCAGGCTCAGGCAGTGGAGACAGGCACAGGAGCCAGGAGGCGGGGAACAGCTCTTTCCAACCCCCAGTACTGCTCCCCTGCAAGCTCTGACATTGCTTCAGGGGCTCAGCAGCTCCAGAATAGAGCTTCTGGACACTAGAGGGTGCCATACACAAACATGAAATGCCAAAGGAACCTTGTCCAGAGTAAAATTGTTAATACAACTCCTGAGAAAGATTTAAATGATATGGACCTCGTGACTCTTCCTGAAAGGGAGTTCAAAATAAAAATAATCAACATCCTAAGGGAGGTAAGGAAAGACATCCAAGAACTCAGGAATGAATTCAGGTCAGAGATCCAATCATTAAAGAACACAATGGAGGGTATTAAAAGCAGGTTGGATACGGTGGAGGAGACAATAAATGAAATAGAAACTAGAGAAGAGGAATACAAAGAAGCTGAGGCACAGAGAGAAAAAAGGATCTCTAAAAATGAAAGAATATTGAGAGAACTGTGTGACCAATCCAAGTGGAACAATATTCGCATTATAGGGATACCAGAAGAAGAAGAGAGAGAAAAGGTCTTTGAGGAGGTAGTTGCTGAAAACTTCCCCAATCTGGGGAAGGAGATAGTCTCTCAGGCCATGGAGATCCACAGATCCCCCTACACAAGGGACCCAAGGAAGACAACACCAAGACACATAGTAATTAAAATGGGAAAGATCAAGTATAAGGACAGACTGTTAAAAGCAGCCAGGGGTAGAAATAAGATCACATACAAAGGAAAGCCCATCAGACTAACAACAGACTTCTCAGAAGAAACCTTACAGGCCAGAAGGGAGTGGCATGATGTATTTAATACCGTGAAGCAGAAGGGCCTGGAACCAAGATTACTTTATCCGGTGAGATTATCATTTAAATTTGAAGGAGGGATTAAACAATTTCCAGACAAGCAAAAGCTGAGAGAGTTTACCTCCCACAAACCATCTCTGCAGTCTATTTTGGAGGGACTGCTATAGATGGAAGTGTTCCTAGGGTTGGATAGCTGTCACCACAGGTAATAAAATCATGGTAGGGAGGGTGGGGCAGCTGATTGCGAGGCAAATGCAAAATTAAATTGACTATCCCCAAAGCCAATCAAGGGATAGAGAAAAAGTATAGAATCTGATACCTAATATATAAAGAATGAAGGAGGAAGAAAAAGGAAGAGAAATAGAAAAGAACCTTTAGATTGTGTTTGTAACAGCATACTAAGTGAGTTAAGTTAGACTCTGAGATAGTAAGGAAAGTAACCTGGAACCTTTGGTAACCATGAATCTAAAGCCTGAAATGGCAATAAGTACATACCTCTCGATAATCACCCTAGATGTAAATGGACTGAATGCACCAATCAAAAGACATAGAGTCACTGAATGGATAAAATGGCAAGACCCATCCATATGCTGCTTACAAGAGACTCACCTCAAACCCAAAGACATGCACAGACTAAAAGTCAAGGGATGGAAAAAGATATTTCATGCAAACAATAGGGAGAAAAAAGCAGGAGTTGCAGTACTAGTATCAGACAAAATAGACTTCAAAACAAAGAAAGTAACAAAAGATAAAGAAGGACATTACATAATGATAAAGGGCTCAGTCCAACAAGAGGATATAACCATTCTAAATATATATGCACCCAACACAGGAGCACCAGCATATGTGAAACAGATACTAACAGAACTAAAGGAGGAAATAGACTGCAATGCATTCATTTTAGGAGACTTCAACACACCATTCACTCCAAAGGACAGATCCACCAGACAGAAAATAAGTAAGGACACAGAGGCACTGAACAACACACTAGAAGAGATGGACCTAATAGACATCTATAGAACTCTACACCCAAAAGCAACAGGATACACTTTCTTCTCAAGTGCACATGGAATATTCTCCAGAATAGACCACATACTAGGCCACAAAAAGAGCCTCAGTAAATTCAAAAAGATTGAAATCCTACCAACCAACTTTTCAGACTACAAAGGTATAAAACCAGAAATAAATTGTACCAAGAAAGCAAAAAGGCTCACAAACACATGGAGGCTTAACAACATGCTTCTAAATAGTCAATGGATCAATGACCAAATTAAAATGGAGATCCAGCAATAGATGGAAATAAATGATAACAACAACACAAAGCCCCAACTTCTATGGGATGCAGTGAAAGCATTCTTAAGAGGAAAGTATATAGCAATCCAGGCATATTTAAAAAAGAAAGAACAAACCCAAATGAATAGTCTAATGTCACAGTTATCAAAATTGGGAAAAGAAGAAGAAATGAGGCCTAAAGTCAGCAGAAGGAGGGACATAATAAAGATCAGAGAAGAAATAAACAAAATTGAGAAAAATAAAACAATAGAAAAAAATCAATGAAACCAAGAGCTGGTTCTTTGAGAAAATAAACAAAATAGATAAGCCTCTAGCCAGACTTATTAAGAGAAAAAGAGAATCAACACACATCAACAGAATCAGAAATGAGAAAGGAAACATCACAATGGACCCAACAGAAATACAAAGAATTATTAGAGACTACTATAAAACCTATATGCTAACAAGCTGGAAAACCTAGAAGAAATGGACAACTTCCTAGAAAAAAACCAACCTTCCAAGACTGACCAAGGAAGAAACACAAAAGTTAAACAAACCAATTACCAGCAAAGAAATTGAAGCGGTAATCAAAAAACTACCCAAGAAAAAAACCCCTGGGCCAGATGGATTTACCTCGGAATTTTATCAGACATACAGAGAAGATATAATACCCATTCTCCTTAAAGTTTTCCAAAAAACAGAAGAGGAGAGAATACTCCCAAACTCATTCTATGAAGCCAACATCACCCTAATACCAAAACCAGGCAAAGACCCCACCAAAAAAGAAAACTACAGACCAATATCCCTGATGAACGTAGATGCAAAAATACTCAATAAAATATTAGCAAACTGAATTCAAAAATATATTAAAAGAATCATACACCACGACCAAGTGGGATTCATCCCGGGGATGCAAGGATGGTACAACATTTGAAAATCCATCAACATCATCCACCACATCAACAAAAAGAAAGACAAAAACCACATGATCATCTCCATAGATGCTGAAAAAGCATTCGACAAAATTCAACATCCATTCATGATAAAAACTCTCAGCAAAATGGGAATAGAGGGCAAGTACCTCAACATAATAAAGGCCATATATGATAAACCCACAGCCAACACCATACTTAACAGCGAGAAGCTGAAAGTTTTTCCTCTGAGATTGGGAACAAGACAGGGATGCCCACTCTCCCCACTGTTATTTAACATAGTACTGGAGGTCCTAGCCACGGCAATTAGACAAAACAAAGAAATACAAGGAATTCAGATTGGTAAAGAAGGAGTTAAACTGTTACTATTTGCAGATAACATGATATTGTACATAAGAAACCCTAAGGACTCCACTCCAAAACTACTAGAGCTACTATCGGAATACAGCAAAGTTGCAGGATACAAAATTAACACACAGAAATCTGTGGCTTTCCTATACACTAACAATGAGCCAATAGAAAGACAAATCAGGAGAACAATTCCATTCACAATTGCATCAAAAAGAATAAAATACCTAGGAATAAACCTAACCAAGGAAGTGAAAGACCTATACTCTGAAAACTATAAGACACTCATGAGAGAAATTAAAGAAGATACCAATAAATGGAAACACATCCCTTGCTCATGGATAGGAAGAATTAATATTGTCAAAATGGCCATCCTGCCTAAAGCAATCTACAGATTCAATGCAATTCCTATCAAAATACCAATGGCATTCTTCAATGAACTAGAGCAAATAGTCCTAAAATTCATTAGGAACCACAAAGACCCCGAATAGCCAAAGCAATCCTGGGAAGGAAGAATAAAGCTGGAGGATTATGCTCCCCAACTTCAAGCTCTACTACAAAGCCACAGTAATCAAGACAATTTGGTACTGGTACAAGAACAGACCCACAGACCAATGGAACAGACTAGAGAGCCCTGATATAAACCAAAGCATATATGGTCAATTAATATATGACAAAGGAGCCATGGACTTACAATGGGGAAATGACAGCCTCTTCAACAGCTGGTGTTGGCAAAACTGGACAGCTACATGCAAGAGAATAAAACTGGATTATTGTTTAACTCCATACACAAAAGTAAATTCAAAATGGATCAAAGACCTGAATGTAAGTCATGAAACCATAAAACTCTTAGAAGACAATACAGGCAAACATCTCCTGAATATAAGCATGAGCAACTTCTTCCTGAATACATCTCCTCGAGCAAGGGAAACAAAAGCAAAAATGAACTCATGGGACCACATCAAACTAAAAAGTTTCTGTATGGCAAAGGACACCATCAACAGAACAAAAAGGCATCCTACAGTATGGGGGAATATATTTGTAAATGACATATCCGACAAGGGGTTAACATCCAAAATAAATAAAGAACTCACATGCCTCAACACCAGAAAGCAAATAACCTGATTAAGAAATGGCAGAGGATATGAAGAGACAGTTCTCCAAAGAAGAAATTCAGATGGCCAGCAGACACATGAAAAGATGCTCCACATCACTAATCATCAGGGAAATGCAAATTAAAACCACAATGAGATATCACCTCACACCATTAGGGATGGCCAGCATTGAAAAGACTAAGAACAACAAATGCTGGTGAGGATGTGGAGAAAGGGGAACCCTCATACACTGCTGGTGGGAAATGTAAGCTAGTACAACCATTGTGGAAAGCAATATGGAGGTTCCTCAAAAAACTCAAAATAGAAATACCATTTGACCAAGGAATTCCATTCCTTGGAATTAACCCAAAGAATACAACTTCTCAGATTCAAAAAGACATATGCACCCCTATGTTTATCGCAGCACTTTTTACAATAGCCAAGATATGGAATCAACCTAAGTGTCCATCAGTAGATGAATGGTAAAGAAGAAGTGGTACATATACAGAATGGAATACTATTCAGCCATAAGAAAGAAACAAATCCTACCATTTGCAACAATATGGATGGAGCTGGAGGACATTATGCTCAGTGAAATAAGCCAGGCAGAGAAAGGCAAGTGCCAAATGATTTTCGTCATTTGTGGAGTATAACAATGAAGCAAAACTGAAGGAACAAAATAGCAGCAGACTCAGAGACTCCAAGAATAAACTAGTGGTTACCAAAGGGGAGGGGTTTGGGAGGGCGGGTGGGGAGGGAGGGAGAAGGGGATTGAAGGGTATTATGTTTAGCACACATGGTGTGGGGGATCATGGGGAGAACAGTGTAGCACAGAGTAGGCACATAGTGGATCTGTGGCATTTTGCTGCCCTGATGGACAGTGACTGCTTTGGGGTATGGGTGGGGACTTGATAATATGGGTACATGTAATAACCACATTGTTTTTTCATGTAAAACCTTCATAACAGTATATATCAATAATACCTTAATAAAAAATTTTTAAAAAAGATTTAAAAAGTAAACATAGACAAAAACTTGATTGCAAGGAACCTTAGCTCTTTCAAAAGTGTGAAGACTGTTTTCTTAAATAATCAAGGACATGATAAAGTTAAAGCATAGGAAATTATCAGACAAAATATTTGCCCTCTAGGTACATAACTCAGAAGGTAAAGAAAAACCTTCAACAATCTCTTATTAAGAGAAGACCAATAATCCAAGAAAACTTTTAACAGAGAGAAAGCCAAATTCTAGTTTTATATCAGTATATTTGATACTAAAGCTCTTTTTGAAAAACTTCTAAATAAGCCCATCAAATCATAGCCAGCTTTGACCACTGAAATAAAATGTCTTTCTGCAAACGTACACTATAGTCATACACAATTCTTATAACTTCTCAAGGTAGCAAAAATGAACATGTTTATTAAGGGACCTAAATATATTAATGGAGTTTCCAGTATCATATATAGAGGCAAAAACACATAACCTTAAAATTATGCTTGTAATTAATGTTTCAGTATTTTATTAAAAAATGATTTAGGAATTGAATGAATGTCAATTATTTAACTCAATTTAGAATCAGTACAAGATTTTAAGTTACCTATACGTCCTGGAAATAATCTTCCAGTTGACATAGTACAAAATATAATTAATTACTGATAAATCAAGTTCATCTGAATAGTGATTCAATTTAGTCAAACATAAATATTTCATATTCTTAAACATTGAATAGAAGTGGTCCTAGCTTATTTGGTCAGTAACCCTGTGTAAGTTTAGGAAGGTCATACCCAAGTAGAATAAAATGTAAGCTTGTGTTAAACTTAACATTGATAACTGAGAAAAATCATAGCTGTTTTTGTTGAAACAATATTGAATGCCTCACTTGCAAAAGATTTATGTAAATTGTGTGACAGAATTCTTAAAGCATTTGAGTTAATTTGTGTAAGAATGCTTTTTTTCCTACATTGAAAGTATTAGTTTCAATTTCCTTAATTTGGGGAAATGTTGGGAATATTCCATTTATGTAAATTTATCTAAGATAAATAAATCTCAATCAGAAAAGAGGTCCTTTAAGAGATTTATAATCTTACCTAATTTGATAATACCACCTGAAAGTAAGAATACTACACACCAGCCACACAGCCAGACGAACAGGGCTGGTAGCTTCAATTCTTAAATTTCAGCCATGGGTCAAGAACACACAAAGACAAAACCCACTGTTTTGGAACATTTCATATCAGTGAGCTGTTCTTTTTCCAATGGGTATGGATTATTAATTGATTTGAGCTCCAAATACACAAAGAAGAGTAGCAAACTAGATGCTCCATTGTCTTTCACCACCAAGGACGTCTATAAGCCCTTAAATCCATTTGACCACCTCCTCCTTCTATTGCTCCCTTGCTCATCTCTGTGTCATGTCTGATTGGTGGCACCTATGTCACATGCCTGCTTGGTGGCACCAAGGGAGTTTGGGGGTGTGATTCTTTATACCTTGTGCCTTGGGAAGGTGGTATTCATAATATAGGAGAGGGCCAAAATGGAGGGGCCCAGATGACGAGGATGGATGTTGGGTAGCCATGAAGGACAGACAGACTTCCTACCGCACTCTGGCTGTTGATCTTCCCTCAGTCCTGCTGCAGGCCAATGGAAGCCTGCTCTCAGAGGGAGGACAGAGAACGCAGTCTCTGCCTCTGTCTCCCTACCCTACCACTCTGATTTAGACTCCAAGTTCCACTGTGGCTGATTTGGCTTGATTCTGATTTCCGTATAAGCACTGTTTTGACAAGGCCCAAGGATGGGGCAAAGAAGCCTTCAAGGACTAAACTCAAGCCATTGTTTACATGCAAATGAAAGCTGGGTTTTTCCTGGAGAAGACTAGCAGGAGTCTCCTCCTTGGTCCCAGTTCTTTAATGTATCAGAACTCAAAGTTGTATTTTCTGGAAATTCTGGAGTGATTCAAAATTCTCCATTACCTGACAAGCTTTCCTCCCCTTAGGAAAAATCACTTAATGTCTGGACAGAGTCCTTCATTCATTGTGAAATGGAGGCCTGGGGTTCTGTGAGCTCCTTACCCTCAGAGATTTTCCTTGGCAAAAGTGATGGAGGAGATATTCTGGCCACCAAAGATCAATATCCTTGTGTTGGCCGCAGAAGGCTGTTAGGCTGGCCTGTTAGGTAGCCCAGCTCAGGCCAAGGCCCAGAGTCCTCTCAGCCATTACTGACTTGGCTCCGCTGGTGTGACCCTGCTGCCTGGGACCTCTGGCTGCGGTGCCTGGACATTCACATAAAGGACACCTGGATGCCTGGTGACTTGTAATTTTACCTAATTTGAGTGGTAAGTAGCTGAAAATGTGTCTGGTTGGTTTATACCCAAACAGGAATTTATGAGGAGGATTCTGGGAATTCCCTCGGACTCTAAGATTTGGGATGCCCCAGGACATGCAGAGCCTCCTTGGAGTATAGCACGACACTCGGCTCCATCAGTCCAGTTAGATGGTGCTTGGGCCTGGCAGGGGGTTAGCCGTGCTGGACCATTCTAGAGATGGCCACGGGCCACCTGTAGTAGCTATAGAGAGATACTAGCCATCAAAAGAAGCCCTGATCATGATTACAAGTCTCAGGCATCTGAAAGGCAGCGTGTCAAGGAGTCTTCAAGGCTGATGTGAATTCACCTACCAGCATTTTGGGCTGAGGGGAGAGGAAAAATTCTTCAGAAATAACCTGTGGATGGCTTCTGAGCCAGAGCCCTCTGGAAGCCGCTCAGGATAGTGGGTAGCCCTTTGAGGGGGATGTTTCTGATGTTGGCCAATGGGGACATGGACCCCATTAATTCAGGTCAAAAAATGTAAAATGTATGTCCAGAACACCTGTCCTATGGGGCTAGGTAGAATTGAGGACTGGCGGTTAACAGGAAGCACTGACTGCCCTAAGAGCTGACCATCAGGGGAGAATGCAGGCTCATATTAGGTCCCACAGCTGCACATGGGGTGGTATAGGAGCCAGCACGGCTTCTAGGAGGCGGACTTCTGGGTGAGGCTGGAAGAAGAGTGGGAGCAGTGGAGAGGGAGAGTTTTCATGTAGATGTTTCCTGTGCTTCCAGAGCTAAGGAAGGGCCAGGCATGCCAGGTTGCTGTGGTGCCCCAGGGCTCAGCCTAGGGCCTGTGAGTGGCAGGACGATACAGGGAGACTGGGGAGGAGCAGGGCCAAACTGATTCTAGGGTTTATTGAGAGTAGTGGCAGCCTGTGGGCCAGTTTAGGTAGTGGAGTGAGCTAATCAGAGTGGGCATTTGGAATGATTCTTTTACTGTGTCATCTACTAATTTCTCCCATACTGAAGGCCACTGGCCCATCTCAAAAGCACTGCAGTTAATCTACAAATGACACTAGAGTTGTTCCATGTCCACTCCATTCTTGGTGTCAACCACAAATTATCACTCTCCACACAGCCCAAGTGGAAAGACCTTTTTATTGCAGGGGGAGTGGGCAGCCAGCCTACCTGGCTTTCTCCCAAGAAAGCCTCGCGAGCACAGGTAAGCCTGGGACATAAGATCAGATTCTCTCTCCTGAGCTGTTCTTGGCTGAGTCCCCTGGGAAGGACAGCAACTGAGGCTGAGCTAGTGTGCCTGTGAATGCAGGGTGCCGGGTGATGAGGGAGGGGCCACCCTGCTCTGTAGCACTTCTCATCCCTGGCGCTTGTGAACACTCTTGCTCTGGCTTGGTTCAAGCTGCCAGCGTGGCATCATAGAGTGCGGAGTGGTGAAGCGATGAGCCTGTAGGAGCCAGCTGGGCCAGTGGACAGCAGTGCCCAGAGAGGAGACACAGGACTGCTGCCCCGTGACCTGGCTGTGAACTACGCAGGCTCTTTTCTGCCCCGGGGGGGTTCGTCTCTGTGGCTTGCAAGCAAAGGCCAGAGAACACTCACTAAACCTGTGGGGATGTCAGTCCCTGGGCCTGTGTTCTGGCTTCCAGTTTCTTAATCTCTTCTCTCCACCCTGCTGCTCTTCCAGGGGAGGGGTGACAAGGCCAGGCAGGTGGTCAGAACCCCAAACACTAAGCTAAGGACCCAGAGATAGGGGCCCCCAAGGGAGGGTGGAGGTGGGGAGGTAGTCACCCCAAGACCCCACCCAGGAGCCCCTTCTCCCTGCTCTCCTTCCAGTGGCCCTTCTCTCCCCATGGGGACCTCAACAGCAGGGTTGGGCAGTGACTGCCACTTGCTGTGCACAGGTGACAGTTAGTATTCCAGGCATGGCCAGGGCCCAGATCTGGAAAGGTCTTCTCAGGACCAGGAGTGTGTTCAGAAGAAGGTCACCAGCACTTTGCCAGTCACTAGACCTGTTCTGCACCTTATTCTGGGTCACAGGGCAGAACTCATTTCACAGATGCACAGATACAGCCCAGGGAAGGGGGAAAGGCTTCTGGTATCTCAGGAGTCAGGCAGGATGGGAATCTATGTCCAGCCCACCTCCACCTGCTCTGCTGGCCCATAAAGCAGGGAACACCTGCACAGGTGACCTGTAAGTGGCCCAGCTCTGCCCTCCCCTCTGCCTGGAAGCCCTGTTGAGTTTCCAGCAGCAATATTCTCGGAGTTATTTGCTTAGGAAATGGTCCCTGGCTGATTTGATGAAGAAAGAGTGAAAGCTGCCACCTAGTGTCTGAACAGCAGCAGGACACCGGCTTGAAAGCTGGAAACTGTGGAGCCGACAGGACACGGGTGGGCCCCTCAGGGCCCCTCAGGGTTGGGGACAGTCAGGGCTGGGAGCACTGTAGTGAATGTGCAAGTGTACCCTGTCCAAGGGGAAGTAGTCCCTACTCAGCTCCAGGAAATGGTCCCAGGTGGCCAGAAATTCTGATGTTAAAAGAGAAGCCCAATATCCAAGTTTTTATGTGAAATCTCTTGATTTTTAAATGCTGACAGTTACAAAAACATTTTTAAAAATTATATGGGTCAAACTAACATGATCAGGCCAACACCTATAGCCTCTGGTCTTGGGTCTAAATGGAAATCGCTCACTTACCTGCAGAGGTTTCCCAGCTGCCTTTCTCGAACCACCCCCCACCAGCCTGCGCTGTGCCCCCCAGGCCTCTCCCTGCAGCCTGGTGCAGTGCAGGCCATTTCTCACCACCTGCCAGAGCCGAACCGCTCCCTTGCTCCCAGGCCCTGTGGATCCCCATGAGGGTCATGTCTGGGACCAGACCCCTGCCTTGCACTTTGGTGTCTACAGTCCTTCAGGCCTCCCTGCCACCCCATCCTTGCAGAACCAGCCCCTGCTGTCCTATTTGTGCCAGCTTCAAGGCATCCTGCCTCCAACCATCTTCCTTCCCACCCTCCCTCAGCCCTGGCTCGGTGATCTCACCCTTCAGCACGAGGAGTTCAGCTGCCCCTTCTCCTCCCAGCTCACCTCCTCCAGTTCCTGTAGCCCTCTGAGCCCCAGGGTCTGCGATCCGTTGGTCCCATAGCCATCCTGGGACTTGCTCCCCTTTGTCTCCCCTCCCACTCCACCAGTGTCCCCCCCGCCCCCCGCCTAAACGGCCACCATCATCCCTACTCCAGCTCACCAGACCCTCCAGCATGGCCTGGGGCAAGGGACCCAGCTCCCCAACCCCAACTCTGCACCCGCCACCATGGGTGTCAGGGGATGCCTCCTGCTGCCAGGCCACTGAAACTCCTGCCATAACCTCGAGCAGGAACTGGGGCCTTCCAGGAACATGGGGCCTGGCCATGCAGCCCAGGGCCTTGGTCCTGCCCACCTGGCTCCCTGTCACCTCCTCCAGCCATGGCTCAGATGCTACCTTCTCCTGAGGTCTCCCTGCCATTCCGTTTAAAACTGGGCACCCAGAAATAGGGTAACAAGTGGCCCAATGTTGTGCTCAATTCCCTTGAGTATCCACCTAAAAATGGCTATAATGGTAAATGTTGTGCTGGGTTATATTTTACCACAAAGTGGCCCTATGTTTTGCCCTAGCACTTAACTCCTGATATGCTCTGGGTCTTATTCAGTTGCTTATTTCATTTCCCCCTGCAATGTCAGCTCCATGAGGGCAGGGGCTTGGATGTATTGTCCCCTGACATGTCCATCTCAACACCAGAACAGTGCCTGTACAGGGAATAGATGCTCGGTGTCTGCCAGATGCCTGACCTCTGGCCTTCCAGTTCAACTGTCACCAGGAAAAGGGGTGGAGACTTCTGGGAACGTTCCTTCCAGAGTTGCCTCTACTCATGGCTGCCATCAATAGCTGACACACCACAGCTGGTTTGAAAGGGGTCCTAGAAATGGCCTTGACACACAGCTTATGCCTCAAATGTAGGTGCTCTGCCAGCTCTGCTGCCCTGTGTTCCCAGTGCAGTCAGGGGCTGTCAGGACACACAGCAGGTGACAAAAGGAATGAGGTTGGAAAGCAAGATGCCCTGGCATGCACCTGTCCATGTAGGGTAGTGGTGCCCAGAGACATGGGCAGGAGGCCTTCCAGCAAGCCAGGCACTCCCCACCAGCACATCAGGTATCTGCAGCCACGGGGTCTCTGAAAGCTGTTGCCTCATTCGTAGAGGTGGCCAGTATCTTCCTCGGGAATTGTGAGAGAAATCACGTAAAGCTAACACACCAGAGCTACAGGGCACCAGCTTCCCAGGAAACATGCCTGCACTAAGCCCTGGTGTTTGCTGATGTGCAAGCAAGGGTCACAGCTCCTGACCAGGGACACGCTCAGGCTAGATGCCCCGCACTGAAAGGCGGGGTCCCCAGAGCAGCCTCCAGAGGGCACCACCACCACAGCTCTGAACCTGCCGAGCCCAAGTTCTGCCCACCTCTGTGCCAGGGCAAGGCGCAGTGGATTTGCAAGGTGAAGGGGACCCCAGTGACCCTGCCTGAGACCAGACCCCTGCCTTGCACTTCAGTGCCCACAGACCTTTGATCCTCCCTGCCATGCACCATCCTTGCAGACCCTAGCCCACACACAATGGTAGCCCTTGCCTTCCGTTTGCCCAGGAAATCTGACCCCAGTGACCTGTGGCTCAGCACACAGGGCACTTGCAGGGAGGGTGGCAGGATCCAGCCCCTCAGACACCCACTGGACTCCAGAGGCCTGGGCAGCACATGGGTGCATGCTGGAGTCGGGGACTTAGGGCTGGAGGTCATGCAGCTCCTTGGGCAGGCAGTTGGTATCTCTGGGGGTTGGCAGGGTATGGGGAGACACCCCCCCCCACTGCAGAACCAGAGCATCAGCAAGAGTGGGACCGCTGCCCCTGGCCATCCCAGCTTGGAGGGAAGCTGCTATCTCACCTGTGCCTGTCCAAGTGCCCCCTCCACAGGCAGCTCCCAGAGTTGGTGGCAGGAGGCTGGAAAGGATAGCCTTCAGCCCTGGCAGCCCACTCTGTGGTGCCAGGCCTGTTGTCTGTCAGGGGACAGGTAGTCATACTCAGCACTGGGTAAGACCTGCTGGCCCCAGCCGCTCACCTGCTAAGGGAGCTTAAAGCAGAGGGGCCCTCCCATGGCCTGAGGCCATGGGCATCTCAGAGGGCAGGGTGTGTTCCAGCGGTGTGGGTCCAAAGCCACCATAACCAGTCTGAGGCTGGAAGTCAGGGGCCTGGCTCCACACCTGCCACACCAGCGCCCCTCTGGCCAACAGAGGCACTGCCTTTCCAGGAATGTGAGAAACTTGGCAGGCAGCTGTGCCCAGCTTCTGAGAACAAGCAGCTTATAGGCAGGGGAGTGATGCCTCTGAATCACCCCCCAACTGAGACGAGGCCTCCACTGCTCCCCAGCTAGAGCCTGGAGGAAGGAGGGTGTTAGGCTGCAGGACCCCCGTTGCAACCCAATTTGAAACCACACTGATGCCCAGATGAGATGCTGACCCTTCCCTCCAGGTGCCCCCAGTGGGAACCTCCTGGCCACCCATGTGTGGCAGGCAAGTTGGGGTGAAGTGGCCGCTTGCCAGGATTCAGCAGCAGGCCCCTAGGCCTACGTCCACCACTGGGCTTCCTGCTCCCTCACATGGTCCCCAGGATTACAGCCAGCCTGGGGCGGGGCCTAGAGCACTGGAGTCACATCCCAGTGCATGGCTCTCCTGTCACTGATCTGCTGGAAATCACTGGCCCTCCAAGCCTCAGGCCCCCACCTGTCCCCTTAAGAAGGTAAAGACGGGTGTCCTGAGGCTGCCTAAGAAAGTGGATCAAAGGCACAGGACAAATGGCACAGCCTGCTTAAGTGTAGCAGGAGGCTGTCTGCTTTGTGTCCTGCTCTTGAGTGGGTGGCAGCCCTGCAGATCAAACAAATGTTCTCCCCACCCTACAATGGCACCGTGCCCACAAGCATGCCCCCATCCCACCTGCCCTTATGAAGGTCTGAACTATGTACACCTTAGGGCTGGATTCACACTGGTCTTTTATTGGATTGTCCATGGGCAGCCTGGACACTCCAAGCTGCCATCCAGCTCCTCAGCCCTTCACCCCATTCTGGCTTCTGCTCTGGGGGGCCCAGCTGGTCACTGCCAGCCCCGCGCCATCTTCTCCCAAGGCCTTGCAACAACTGGGCCCCCTATCTCAGGCTTGGGCTGCTGCTTTGAGATAAACCCAGTTTCCCCACTCCCTTTCTCTTTGGGCCCAGAGGCCCATTTCTGCATGGGGCACAGCTGGGCACTTGCGGGGAATGGGCTGCAGCCAAGCTCCCTGGCAGCACCTACCCTCAGGCGGCATCAGACCCGCCACAGCACAGTGCAGCTCTGCAGGATCCACCCTACAGTTTGGTGTTGAGGGGGAAGAAGTGGGGTGCTGCATAGGTTGTGGCAGGCGGCACATGCCAGGCAGATGAGGCCGGGCAGAATCTGTGGCGGAGAGCACTGTCAAAGGATGCTGGTGGGAAGTGCATCAGGCCAGTGGCCATGGGTGAGGGGGCTGTAGTGGCCAGGAAGTGGGCCGGGAAGGCTGGGATGACCAGGGGGCTGAAGGGGAGTGTGGCCTGGGCCTTTAAAGGGTCTGGGGTGCCAGCAAAGTTCAGTGGGCAGCGCAGCATGGTGCCCCTGTAGGCGTCCGGGAGGGCAGGCCCCAGGGCTGGGCCCAGCAGACAGGAGACGGCCAAACCTGGCCCCACGGATTTGGCCCCACACTCCTTGGCATCTACCTCCTTAAGAAAGGGAGACACTGCCCGCAGTTTTTTGCCACTATGGGCAAAGCCCTCTTCCTCCAGGCTGCGCTTGTTGCTCAAGCCAGGGCTGCTTGGGAAGTTGGGTAGGGGCATGGGGCTCTCAGCAGGGACCTTGGCCATGGGGGACACCCAGCAGGCTTTGGGCTTAGGGTAGAGGCTGCCCTTTCTGGAGCCACCTTTGTGGAATGCAGAAGGCCGGCTGGCATTCCCACCCCACACCAGCTGGGGCTCTTTGACCGGCAGCCCTTCCTCTTTGCCAGGGGGCCCCAGTAGCACCCCATCTTTAAGACTGGGGAAGAAGTCCCGGGGATGTTGGCTGACAGGTTTCACCACCTTGGTGGGGTAGGCATGGAAACAGCCAGTGAAGATGGGAGCTGGCATGTGGGGTCCAGCTTGAGCCTCCTCCCTGAGGCTGCCACCAGAGGCCTGCAGTCTCTCCTGAGGGGTCAGCTGGTGCCTGGAGTTTTCAGCTGGTCCTCCAGAACTCGGGGAACAATCCGGGCTGAGAACGGCTGAGGATGCCTGGGGCTCCCCATTTGGGCCACCTGCCCCATGGTGACAGCCCTCCTCCTGGCACTGCAAGGCCTCAACCTTGCTCACTTGGGCCAGGAGCTTCTTTTTGGCCAGTGGTGACATGATGCCATGTATCCCTTTGCAGTAGAAGCTGGACAGGAGCTGCTTGTAGGCTTCAGGGCAGCTGCTGGCACCCACGAAGGGCAGGGAGGATCCAGGGGCTGTGCCTGCCTGTTCTGTGCCATTCCTGGGGAGCTCTTGGCTGGGAAGCTGTGCCAGGTCAATGGTGGCATCTTTTTTGGTCTTTCCTGGCATCATCTAGGATGAGAAAAGGCCATGTCTCAGCTGGGTATGAGCCATGCATCCTGATGTGGGGATGGCAGGGTTCCAGGGGGGTACCCAGGAGCCTCTGCTTACCTCCTAATGCCTTTGTGCAAAAATTTTAAAGGTGTTCTGTCTTCTGAAGGGACACAGCCTGGTATTGGGACATGGGGCCCAGTGAATGGGGCAGACTATGGACTCCAGTGAGGGCCCCTGGGCAGTGACAGATTATGCAGCTGTCACAGGAGCCCTGGAGCCCTCAGAGCGTGTTCTGGGCATTCTGGGCAGCTCTCTGGCCATGATGAGGACAAGTAGGGGGCTGCGAGAAGCAGGGGACAGGGAGGCCCAGGGTCAGCTGGTGGCCTCCAGGCTCAGAGCTCACCTGGTCTACCTGCTTCTCCTCCTTGGCCTTCTTTGGCCTCTCAGTGGCCCTGTCATCCCCCCGAGGCTCCTTGGCCATCTTGTATTGCTTCCTGGGCTTGGAGGCGGGCAGTGGCTTGTCGTCCTCCCCCTTCAGGTGCCGCACATAAGGGAGGACCAGCCTGAGGAGGAGTCAGGCATGTCCACCAGGAGGCCAGGCCTGATGGGTGTGCCACACCCTCCACCTCCCCAGGCCCACCTGGCTCCTCCCCAGAAAGCGTGCAGACAACCCACAGCTGCTGGGGCCCAAGCTCTTCTTCCTCATCCAGGAGGCCTGCCACCTGGTGCCCCTGCCGGACCTCTGGGCTGTGACCACAGGCGCATGCACATGCCCCGTTCTCCCTGCACCCCCACCCGAGCCCCCTGCAATCCTGGCCTGGAAGGTGAGGTGCCTGTGACCAGGCCCCCACCGCACCTCTCGTAGTGGCGGCGCGTGCAAGTGGCTGCGCTCGTGCTGCCAGGGCTGCCCCCCAGCTCGTCATACACGTTCTTCCAGAGGCGGCGGCCGGTCACCTGCAAAGGTACCATGTGAGGGGCGTGCCGGGGTCCTTGCAGCCCCAGAGCCCCACTTGGCAGGGACAGTCAAGGCCCGCAGCTTTGCAGCCGCTCTTCCAGCAGCAAGAGCTAGGGGGGTGGGGGGTGGGGGTGAGGGGGCTGCTGGTCCTGGCCAGACTCCCTCCCAGAGGCCATGGTCTGACTGCTGGCCCAAGGAGCTTTCCACACACAGGGAGGACGGGGCAGATGCGAGCAGAGTACTTGCTTGGAGCAGCAAAGTAGCAGTGGGCAAGGTGGGCCCCTCCTTCCTGCAGCACACGGGAGAGCTGGGGAAGGGTTTCCGCTCCAGATGCTGTCGGGAGGCAGGGACAGCTCTGTGGGGCTCAGCCTCTTCCCCAGCTCTGACAGAGTGCAGGGTGCAGTGGGGAGAGGCAGCATGCTGAGCTCTCAGAGGCACCTTCCTTACCATCTCATAGGCCCCCAGCTTCTCCACTGCCTTGTAGATCTTCCACAGGTTAACTGGAGAGAAGGGGGCAGGGCCACTGTCAGCCTCTGCAGGAGGAGGGACAGCTGGCAGCCCATCCCCATGGCCCTGTCAAGCAGGCACAGAGCCAGCACGTCCCCACACAGGGCCACTGCAATGGCCAGCCAGGCCGGGCTCTGTGTGCTGGGGGCCCAGTGGCCCTGCCCTTGCAGCCCTGCGCCTTGTGCGGAGAGGGGAGAGCCCTTTCTAGGTGTAACCCCTTCAGGCTGGGAGCGTCCAGGGTCACCCAGAGTGGAGGTGCTTTCCCCACTGCCCTGCCTGTGTAGGGCCCTCTGCCAGGCTCCCCCTCCCTGCCTGCACCCCAGGGACGCACTCTGCTTGAAGCCGAGATGGGGCACCCTCTCGATGGGCGTGTGTCGCTCCTTCATGAACTTGTAGAGGCTGACCAGGAAGGCCTGCTCCTCCTCCCGCTCCCCGCCTGCCTCGGGGGAGTCCTGGGGAAAGAACAGGAGGCATTGGGAGAAGCCCCCAGTTGGTGGGTGGCTGGAGATGGGCAGTACCACTGGCTGCTGGGGAAGAAGGAGGTGGTGTTCCACAACCCCAGGCTCCCGCAGGAGGGAGCAGACCCCCCCATTCCCCCAGCCTACTGCCCTGGGCTGGGGTGACTGTTTCTGGCATCACGCAGGCACAGTTACCAGCATTAATGACCAGGACCCCGAGTCAGAGTCCGCAGAGGCCTGGCTCCGGAGACAGCCAGAAAAGTGACCCTGAACCTCCTTCAGGCCTCTCCAGACAGATGGCTTCTTTATTTTGCTCTAGATTTGTTACATCCACATCTCAGCTCCTTTACCACACAGTGAGTTCCTGGGGGCATGCTCTGTGGTCAGAGAGGAAGGAACAAAGGTACTTGGTGCTCTCTGGCACTGTGGGGTCACCCTGCCAGGCTTTGCAGTGGTGGCCTGACTTTCTGACTCGCCAGACTGTGTGCTGAATTCAGGGAGGTGAAGCCCTGCCCTGGGTTTCCGGCATACTTCTGACAGACGCACAGGACATCTGGGTTCTGCTCCCGCACAGGCAGTTTCTGCAGATGCTGTGCATCTGTCTGGCGTCTCAGAGCAGGGGTATGGCTGGGCTGGGGCAGAGGGTTCAGAGGACAGACAGCTCCCAGGTCCTGGCTGGGGAGGCCCCAAACACCAGAAGGACATAAACCATCTGGGACTAGAGCAGCACAGACGGCCATGTGTTCCCCAAATACTCGCTTCAAGCACCATTTCAGAGTTTATGACTTATCAAAGACCTCTGATAAACCATAAAACTCCCTGCCAGTTCCTTACTGCTCTTCGATGAATTTGCTCCCACTCCTCTTCTCTGAAGCCCATGTTAGAAACTGTTACTATGTCCAACAACTTTTCCATATGAATTAGGATGCCCACTCCAGACAGTGCCATCACAGCAAATAGGGAAACGAAGGGTATGAGGCTCCTCTGGTGCATCCCTTCAATGCGCAAATCACAATGACCTGGCTGGCCTCACTGAGTGGCGTTAATGTCCACATCAGACATATGGATGGGTGGAAGCAGGTGCAGTTTTACATCAGAGATTTGTGCTTTTATCTGTTTTATAGATTAGGGTTCCAGGTAATCTTCATTTGATAAAAGGGTTCTGTCAGGAAAAGTAAGACTGCAACCCCTCCTCCTGCCTACCCAGTGGGCCTCTCCTGGCTCTGCGCGTGGAGGGTGGGGAACACATCTCCCTCCTGAGAGTCCGGGGGTCTCCAAGGTCACACGGGAGGCTGTGGACAGGCAGGGTAGGGGGGCCCTGGAGGTCGCCCGACTCACCTCCAGCTGGGCAGGGCTCTGGCTCCTGCTCTGATCACCATTGGGGAGAGGGTACAGTGGTGAGTCTAGGGGGTCACCCCCCTCTGATGGCTTCCTTTTCCCTTTAACAGGAGGTGCTGCAAAGAGAGAAGGGAAAGGAGGGAGAAAGGGGAAGGAAAGAGAGAGAGCACTTGAGATACAGGCAGGCAGGTTGGAGGTGAGGAGAGGTGTCCTGGGAGAGGTGGCATCTGAATCTGCCAGGTGGGGATGGGCCTCCCCTTCCTTCTGCAGCAGCTCTCTGCCCACCGTCCCGCTGTGTGCAGGCCAGCCCTCTAAATGCACCTGCACATGCAGACGTACCCTGAGTCCCTCTGCTCTCCCTCCTCTCCCGTGTCCACTTCCAGCCAGGCCCCACACTCACTGCTGTTCCTTCCTCTGTTCCAGCCCTCTCCCCACACCTTTGAAGGAAACCCTAAACCACCTCAATGTCAAGTGAGAGGAGGCTGGGTTGGGGCCATGGAGCTTAGGGAAATCCTTTCTCCAAAACCTGCCCCACATTCAGGTAGAAAGTTTTTGCAGCAACTCAGTAGAATCGGGAAAGATGCTGAGGCTCCCTGGGAAAGCACCTGGGGGTGCCTGGACCACAGATCCTCCAGGAATAATCAAGAAGAGAGTAAGTTCCCGTTCGTGATGTGTCCGACTTTTCCTTGGGCCTGCAGAGTTCTAAGTGCCCCTAGTTAGGCTCCCCTCACCTGCAAGGGGCAGGTGACCCTTCCGGTCTCACCTGACAAGTCACTTCCTCTGGGTGGCCTTCCTCAGCCCCATCAAGCACAGAGCTCCTGCCTCTCCTGGCCATCCTTGGCTATTCACAGCCATCAGGACTGAACTGTCTGCCATTTGTCTGGCTTCCTGACAGTTTGAGGAGGCCTCCCAGTGACCACCCGCCTGGAGATACCAGGTAAGCCAGAAGGAGCGAGTTTCCCAGAAAGTGCATGGAGGGCAGGAGGGGCCAGAGGCTCAGTTTTACTAAGGCAGCCCTGAGCTGGAGAAATGCAAGCCAGCACCCATTGCAGACTGCCTCAGGCCACATACACACCCATGGGCTGGCAGCTGCCCAGGACCAGGAACCCATGCCTTTTTCTTCCTTTTTTCTTTTTGTTAATCTAGTATGAACTGTCATTCTCCTGGTTTGCTCCAGCCCAGGAAATCCTCACTGCTGGGCACCTGAGAGATCCTCCTCCATCCCAGACAGAAGAATCTCTCTAACAACACATCCACACCGACAGGACCCATGCGGCTGGAAGCACCTTCAGTGCTTGTTCACACAAGCACACTGCTCACTGCTCACACCCTGCAGACACTTGGCTGGCCCTGGCTTGTCATGTACTATCTCTCATTCAGTTCCAAAAAGGACCCCATTTTAAAGGGGCCACACTTTAAAGGAAACTGAAGTCAGAGAAATGAAATTGCGTGTCTCCTTGGGGGACCAGGATCCAAAACAAGGTGTCTGGCTGCCTGTCCAGGGGGCTGGCCTTGCCACTTCTGTGGCTGCTGTGCTTGTCACCAAAATTTGTAAGTCCTTGATGAAGAGCCCATATGAGCTTGCAAGAGAAGCCAGTCCTATGCTTATCAAAGACAGACACCCAGGCTGCCCTCTTGGGCTGGCTTCTGACCATTCAATACCTCAATATCTTATTTCGATATCCAGAAATAACTGGATGTTAGCTAACAACTGATCCCCCCAGCTTGATACCTTTTCAGCCAAGTTCTGAGTGAGTATGTGCCTCAGTCTTCCCCTCTGTGAAATGGGACCAAAAGCCCCTTGAGTCATTTGCTCGGTCCTGTGAATTCCTGAAGTCTTCCGGGTCACTGGAGTGCTTGCTGCCCCAGCTTTTCTCCTTTGTCTCTCTCTTTTCTTTCCTACTGGCTCAGATTCTTAGCATACAACTCTCTCTGTCCTCAGTTTCTGAGTGTAGTGTGTGACCAGGGCTTCTCACTGGAGCTCCCTGCAAACTGTGTGACCCTGGCAAGTCACTGCCACGGACCTCAGAAAAATGAGAAGGTAAGACCAGGGCCCATGAGAATCACCCGGGGAGCATTTTAAAGACATTGATGACTGCCTCCCTCAACTGAGTGTGATTAAGGTCCTGCAAGGGGCATCAGTATTCAGCTCCCCAGGGGATCTCAAGAGGGCAGCCAGTTGCGAGCCAGCTGGCCAGGGGTATCTGGTCCCTTCTGCCTGGTCCTGGTGTTGGTGAGCTCTGCCTGAGCCAAACTCAGGGAAGATCTCCAGGAGTCGGCACTCGGGTTACCTGGGAAGGAGGTCATCAATCTGGGCTGTTTAACCCCAGGTGGGAAAGGGATTGGAGCTCTTGACTAGAGACACAAAGAGAAACACTCTATCTCTGTGTCCAGCCAAGTCCCCAAATGAACTTGGTCTCTGTTTTCTCTCAACCAGGGCTAATGTGCTGTCTGTCTTGGTAGGGTCTTCTGGGCCCCCACTCCCACAGCCTTAGATGAGGGAAGGAGAGTCCTCTCCCTCCTTCTCCAGGGTGTCCTCTGCCCTATTTCAGCTGCCCAAATCCCTCCCTTCCCCAGTGTAGATCAGGGTTGCATGTAAATCTTCACTTGGAAAAAGGTTCTGGTAGGAAAACCAAGTCTGAAACCCCCTATATTAGGTGCAAGTGTGTCCTCGTGCTTGCCCAGCTGGCAGCTCCCACACCTCCCAAAGCAGGCCCAGAACAGCTGGGCGGGCCCCTCCCCCGGCTCTGCAGGGCCCTTTCTGTACTGCAGCATCTTTGTCAGATCCACAAGTCTCCCCAGCTTCTGGTCCACTGAAGGTCCTTCTGAAAGGCCCTGAGTGCTTCCTGCTGAGCTTATACCCTGAGTTTTGGGCACCTGGGTAACAGTGTGACAAAAGCTTTGATAATCTACAGTAGTATTTCACTCCCCAGCCCCTGCCATTTCCTCATTTCATGTTGGGAAGAGACAGAGAGAGGCTGGTGGCTGGGCTGGTGATGAACTCTGGGCCCTTGTGACCAGGACTCAGTGGGCAGTGCGTGGGGGTGGCAGGGTGCCAGGCAGGGGGATTACCCAAGGCCTTTCCTGTGTAGGCATCTGACTTGTTTGACTCCATGGCACACACTGAAGTCAAGCTTAACCCCCAGATCCTAAGGCCACAGCAGAGAAGAGGTTAGTTTCAGTCAAAAAAAGGATGCTTCCTGAAGCCTACTTGTTCTCATGCCATCCCCTCCTTCTCTTCCCATACTGTCCACTCCACCAACTCAAATCAGTGCTCTCAGAGGCCTTGGACTATGCATTCTGTTCACTGCCTCACTGAATCTTCCCAGCTACCCAGTGGGTATGGTATTATTTCCTCCCTCTTATGGATATAGTACCTGAGGCTCCGAAACGTTCAGTAACTTGCCTGAGGTCGCACAGCTTACTGGTGGCAAAGCTGGGATTCAGAACCAGAGCGCTCTGTCCCAAGACACAGGATCCTGAGATGTAGAGTTGTTCTACGGGCACAGGGAGACCCCAAGTTCCTTATCTGTGCTCTGAGGGTACAAACACCCCAAGTTCCTAATCTGTGCTCTGAGGGTACAAACTTGTCCGCCTTCCCTGAGTAGATCTGCTGTCTCCCTATCACTCGCACCAATCTGCCACCAGGAGCATGCCCCTGCCCTACCAGGTGGCATGCTGAAATCAGATGAGGGTGGCAGGAGGGGAAGGGGGGAAGGGACTCTGACACCATACAATTGCATCTTTACCAAGTCAGTCATTTCTTCTGTGCCTGTTTCCCCATCTATCAAGTGGGTGTGCTAGACCCCATGGGCGCAACATTCTAAGTAGAACAAAGTGAGAAACAAGACTTCCCTCACAGACCACAGCCAAGTGTCTGAGAGTGCGCACACACTCCTCAATGAGATGAGGTCTTCCTGTCCTGCTCACTCCCCAAGGCAGCTCACAGCTTTGTACTGCACACAGCAGGTACCCCATCATCAGCCACGGGGCTGCAGTGGAGCCCTCGATCTCAGGGGCTCCTGATGTCCAGAGAGGGGCTTGGGCTGTGACCAGTTCAAGGTTACATAGCCTGGCACTGACCAGGGGCTCCTGATGTCCAGAGAGGGGCTTGGGCTGTGACCAGTTCAAGGTTACATAGCCTGTCAGTGACCCAGTCTATGGGCTGCACCACCTCTCTCTCTCTCTCTCTCTCTGCCCGGCCTCATTCACCCTTGATGTAATGGAAAGGAAGTAACACTTCCTTTCATGAAAAGTCACCCACTGGGAGCACTGCGTCAATTACAACAATAATGGTAACAGCAGCCTCAATAACAACCAGCAGACACGGCCCCACCTCCTCGCCTGAGGTTGTTGGCTTAAGTTTCTTTTAGCCAGAGTTGGAGCTGAAACAAAGACAGCCTTTGAAGCAGCCAGTCCACCCCTGGCCCAGGAGCCAGCTGCCTGGCAGAGTCTGCATGTGGCACTCTCTCCAATGGGCTGTCTGGGGAGGGGACCTGCCCAGGCTGTGCTCCAGTCAGCACTGAGGACAGATGAGCTGGACATGGGACTCCCAATGGCACAGGGTGCAGCTCCTGCCACAGCCCTGCCTAAGTGTCTCAGCTGGCAGGTGGGGAACAGGGTCTGGGAGCAACTGGGCCAAGATGACATCCTTGAAAAAATACAGAAAGGCAGGGGGTATGGGGAAACGCAGCAGTGGGACTACCAACACCGAAGCCCCACTGGGACTCCTGTCCCTCTTTAGCTAGCACTGGGATGTCCTAAAAGACCCCCTTCCAGGATGAGGCTGAATCCCTACTGCCCTCTCCTCCAAGTCTGGGTGATATTTGACGGTAACAGTAACAGCTCCGTGTATGCACTGTTTCCTCTGTCCTTATGAACTCTACTTCGTGTTCCCATTCCACCTATGGAGAAACCAGTTTCTGTGTCTTGTCCAAAATGTGGGCCAGTAGTAGAGGCACAGTGTGGGGAGGCTGCCTGACCCTGCATGGGGCACTTTTCTGCCTTCCCGCTTTTCCACTTCCTTCTAGCGCCCCCCACGGTTTCTCTAGGCCCGCCGAGTCCCAGGCCAGTTCACCTCTGGGAGAACTGAAGACCACGGGGCAGGGAGGGAGGGGGCGGGGACCTGGAGGCCTGCCTTGCCCTCACCGCCAGATTCGGGCGGGTCTTTAAGCCCAAGAGATTTTCAGACTGTAAATCAAAGAACGAGGGGCTGATTCCCCAAGGTCCTCTACCGCTGCCACTCCATGCTCTAGGCCACGGAGGGTCCCCAGGGCTCTGATGGACGCTAGAACTGCACTGTGGGAGGTCGACCCTTTAGCCGCCATCTCCCACCCCTCCTCTGCCCTACTGGGGCTTGTGGACGCAAAACTCCCAGTGCCCCATGACGGTGGTGTTCGGGGGTGGGGGGGAGAGGTTAAAAGCACCTGTTTTCCTCCCCTTGGCCCCGCGGATCCCTTCTCGCCGGCTGACGACCCCACAAACAAAGGGACGCTGGGCTCGGCCAACGCAGTGCCTCCAGACCCGCAGCTCCGAATGCTAGCGGTCCGGCGCGTCGGCGGGGCTGGGGCACGCGAACCCGGCGGGCGGCGCCCCCTGCACACCCGGCGGAGCGACCCAGACGCGGCAAACCCGCAGCTCCCGGGCGCGCGAAGCCAGGCACCGCTCCTTGCTCGCTCGCTCGCTCCAGCCTGCGCTTCAGCTCTGCCCCTCCCCACCCCGCCCCCGGGCCGCCCCCCTGCCCCTCCTGGAGACCAGAGGGGAGAGAAGACAGAAGAAAAGGAGAGCGAAAAGGGCTACCTCTTTCCTGCCGGGGCACAGAGCAGGGTGGACAGGAGACATGAAAGGAAGAAAACAAAAAAGTAAAGAGAAAACACAGAGTAGGGGGCGAGAAGCCGGTAACCGCCGACGGATCTGCACACCCCTCTGCTGAAAGGGGAACAGTTGATTCTTCAAAGCGCATTGAGCAAGTTCTTCAAAACCCGCGCAGAGTCACTTTCAGGAAACTGCGGCCGCGGTGGAAAGCGCCCCGTGCGCCCAGCCGTCCGGGAGCCCCTTCTCGGCGCGCGGGTTCTGAGAACTGCGGGACGGGACGGGACGGGGCGGGGGCGGGGGGGCAGAGAAACTGCTGCGGACAGCTGTCACAACAAATTAGCTGAGGCCAGCTCGAGATTGAAACCACAGCAGGAAGTGGGATGACAGAACAGAACGGGACTTGGTGAATTTCAGCCAAGAGACGACGAAAGAGTTTCGAAATAAACGCCCGGGAAGCCCCTGGCCGTCCAAACTTTTCGTCTGTCCTTTTGCCGAAGGGCGCGCACCGACACCCAGCCTCACCCACCCCGGAGGGGCGGAGGGTGCTGGCGCCCCAGGCCGGGTAGGTCTCCGGCGCCCTCTCCCGAGAGTCCGCCTCCGACCTGCTCTGCCCTCAAAGCACCACCAACGGCCACGGGGGCCAAGGCAGACCCGACACCGTACCCTCGCCCTCCCGGCTGGGCCGCAGGGCCGCTTACCCATGGCCCGGCGAAATCCCAACGGCGCCAGCCCACGACGCTCTGCGCGCGGTTCTCCGCGCTACTGGTCTGCAGCGCAGCCGGCCGGCCGCCTCCTCTCAGCCCCACCCCTCCTCGCTAGGGCACCGCCCCCGCTCCGCTCGGGGCTCGGGTTGGTGGGTCCGATTCTTCCTCTAGGAACAGGGCCCGCCCCTGAGCCCGGGGAGTTCTGGGAGTTGTAGTGTGCTCTCCTCCCAAGGCTCCAAGCCGGGCTCCTGAAACAGGCTTCTCACCCAGGAATTTAGCTGCCTTGTGCCTCTGGAGGTAAAACTAGAGGCTTGGAAAAACCCTACTTGCTCGGCAGCAGGCGGCTGGGGGCTGGGTAGGTAAGCAAAGTGCTTCTGACTGACTTGAATGGGGTTGTGGGCATTTTCCAACTCCCACCCAGCCAGAGTTGTTAAACCAGGAGCTCAGCCCAAAAGGGCAAGTCCTCGGTCAAAGTTCTGTGGGGTCCCAGAAATGCCTGGTTAAGGAAGTCTGCCCATAGTGGCCAGTGTCCATGTAGGCCACTTACAGAGTGGCGGCTACAAAGTGAGCAGTCCAAAGAAGGAGTATGACCCCTGCTTTGGGAGATGAGGGTGAGGCTCAGGGTGGAGTGGGGACCAGAGGAGCCAGGCTTTCATGGAGGGAGGAGTAACTCAGCTGTGGATGCTCATGCAGGGGGACACCCGAGGCTCAGGTCTGAGAGCCCAACCACTCATGACATCATTCACAACAGCCAAAAGGTGGAAGCAATCAGTGTCCGTCGGACGGTTGCATGGATAACTGTTGCAAGTTCATAGGATGAAATATTCAGCTTTAAAATGGGAAGGGAACTCTTGACACATGCTGCAACATGAATGAACCTCTAAAAGGTGCTAAGTGAAATTAATCAGATACAATAGGACAAATACTGAATGATTCCACTTACATGAGTCACTTAAATCAAAATCATAGACACAAATAATAGAATGGTGGTTGCAGGGACTGAGGTAAGGAGCAAATGGGGAGGTATTTTTTATTAAGTCAGAGATTCAGTTTTGCAAGATGGAAAAGTTCAGGAGATATACAGTAGTGATGGTTGCACAACAATGTGAATATACTTAATGCCACTGCACTGTATGCTCTAAAATGGTTAAAGTGGTCAATTTTATGTTATGTATATTTTACTGCAATTTGAAAAATGAGCCTAAGGTCTCAGCATGTGGCTAGCTAGGACTTCATTCAACCTTGTTCCTACATAGTAGGCACTAAATTTTTTCGTTGATTTGTTTTAATACAACGTCTCTATGCATTTCACATCGTGATTGTCCTCATTTTGTAGGGTAAAACCAAGGCACTAGGGGTTTAATTAGCCCAACTAACATAGCTGGTAAGTGGTGAAGCCTGGACTAAACCCAGGCTTTTGGACTCCAGAACAGGCCTCCTGAACCATTCCCTTCAGCCATCTCTTAGCAGTACCATTACCAGAATCAGGGATCAATGCCTGAAGAGGAGAGAGAGCAAAGGGGAAGACATGAACATGGTGAAGAAGTGGTGGGCTGGCAAGATGTGTGGTTGGTAGCTGGAACCAAGGCCTGGAACCCAGGAGCAAGGCACAAGCTGGAAATACAGATAGCCCAGGAGCCCCTCATACCCAGGTGCACACCAAAGCCGTTTGTACCCACTGTTGCCCACCCATCACCCTAAACAAATGGAGCAGGGCTGCAGGTTGGTGACCCTGAAACCCTGATCCCTGTTCTGTGGTCCCAGGATGGAAGATCTCTAGAGGCTCAATCCAGAGCAGACAACACTGTGGCTCCCCTGGCTCCCTACAGCACCTGTAGATTTGGCAATAGACACACCAACCACAATGTTTAATAACTGCCCAGAATAATTATTACAATGGTGATTATAACAGTGCACCCACTTTACAAGAACCATTTACAAGCTCTCCAGGAGAGCTGAGCTGCGGTGGCAGGCACTGTGATAGAATGTCAGCAGGAAGCTTACTGGGCTTCCAGTTCCACCTTCGTCCATTCTGTAAGGATTGGGATGGAGACCTGGATGCTACCTTCAGGGTCACAGTCTAGACAACCCCTCCATCCTGGACTGGATATCGCCCTGACAAACTCACTACCTTACACAGCAGCTCTGTATTCTGCCACGGGACAGGGCTATCCAGGCAGCCATGCACATTCTTAGAGACAGTGGCTATTGTGCAAAATTGCAGCAAGTCAACACCTGCCTGTGCCAACCTGGGAACAATATGATCTAAATTTAATTGCCTGCAGAGGCAACTGTTTGCAATAGTAATTTACAACGGCTAGTAGATCTTGCAGAAGAGGCATCTCCATTTGCCTCCCTAGCAGCACAAACACTTCCATTGCTCAAGCCTCTATCTCCCAAGCCTCCACCCTCCAACCATAGGATCCCAAGCCAGGATAGCCTGAGAAAAGTCACCTGGCCCCTCAATGTCTTGGTGTCTTTCTTTATTTCTCCACAAAAAAATTCAAAAAACTAAACAACAAAAAACATTACAAGTAAATCCATCCTCTCTGACACACTACTCTAAATCCAGTTCCCTTAGATTGGGTAAAATTTCCTGAACGTTCCCTGTGTATTTCCATAAATATATGTATCCATGGTGTAGAAAAATATGTAGCTTTGTTTTATGATGTGTTTTTAAACAAGTGATACAATTCTAATTGCTCCTCTCTGCAACTTGCTTTTTGCGCATCAGTAGACCTGGGCAATCCCTCAGTGTCAGAACACAGATCTTCCTGGCAACGTCAGGGCTGCCTGTGATGGTGTGGCTCTACCAGTGTCTTTATTTTATCTCCTGATGGTGCTTAATCTTTTTGTGATTACATGAATCCTGGGAGAAAATTCTAGATCCCTTGAGAACACTTTCAGGGCTTGGGAACTCACAATGTGTTCTGAGAGACTAAATGGAAAGCTGCCTTCTACCTCCTGCCTCTGTGTCCTAGTACCCCTACTGGCCCAGTTCTAGGAAGAAAACCTGGCCTTGGGGGTGGTTCTCACCTGGAGCTCCCAGAGCAGGAGGGACCATTCAAGATCTTCTGTCCACCAGCCTATTTTTAGGGAGGAGGCCACCAGACCCAGAGATATTAAGCAAGTTACCGAAGGTCACACAGCAACTCAGTGTTGTTGCTCCTTCTGGGACCCACACATGCATTCCGAGCACACAGGAAACAACACATAGCCAGTTTGCTGTCCGGCCAGTTTTCTGCCCTAGGAAGCTCTGTTCCCAGGCTCAGCAGTTGCAAAAGGCCCCCAGGGCTTTGTTTTCAAAGGAGAAATGAAGTGGGAAGTATTTTTAACTGTTGGCCGCGCCTTACTCCTGCCTTGCTCCCTCATGCTAGCTGTCCAGGAAGGGCCGGCTTCACAGTGGCATTCGCGACTCATGGAAAACAACAAACGCCCGAAATAGATGATACCCAAGCTTAGGAATGGAAAAAATTGGCTCATGGCTTCAAATACCTCTTTTAGAAAAAGCCAAGAATAGCTTTCCTCCTTTGGGGAACTAGTAGGGGGTGAGAGAGTGAGGGGCGGATGCAGTGCTTGGATAGGGGTCCAGCCAAGATGGCCAGGGACCTGACCTCCTGCCTGAAGAATTTTGGCCACTTTCCCCCAGGGGTAGTGAAAACTAGCTTCCCCACCCTTGTCCCTACTGGGAGCCACGTACATCTACACCTGGCAGCTTGTTCCCGCCAACCAACAGCCCCTTAGCCCTGCCCTTCACAGAATCTGGAGCAAATTCCTCTGTGGGACTAGGCCTGGACTGGGAGCATCCCCCTCCCAGCAAGGTCCCAGCAAGAGTGGAAACCAAGGTTCTGCACATTTCCTGAGCCTAAAGTGTGGAAGCCGGTTCTCCTATATCTGTGTGTGTGTGTGTGTGTGTGTGGAGGGGGGGGGTGGGGTAAGGTGGGGGCAGGGTTGGGCTTGGGGGAGTGTGACAAGGAGAGAAAATCTGGTTTTCATCCTCAGGTAGCCCAGGTGTGCAGCCTTGAGCAAGTCACTTGACCTCTCAGATGGCGAGGTCCCTCATCTGGACAGCAGGGGTAATGTTGTGTTTATTAATTCATTCAACATCTATCGTGGTCCTACTAAGTGCCAGACTAGTCTAGACAACAGGGACATGGCCACGACCAAATCCACTCTCAGGAGATGTAGTCTTTGCCAAGTTCATAGACTGCAGAGAATTAGCCATTCCTTCCTCAGTTACCAAGCCAGCCACATCCTGGAGCTGGGAGGGGTGAAAATGCTTTTGAAGAGCATTTCCTCGATCAGACACTGCACCAAGCACCTACCGGATTATTTCATTTCATCACCCCAACCCTTTAAAGTGGGCACTGTATTTATTCCCTTATTACAGTTGAGGACACTGAGAAGCAGAGAATAAGTGGTGGCTGACTATATGCCAGAGCCCTGTTAAGCCCTGGGGACCAAGATTACTGAAGCCTGGTGGTCAGTCTAGACTGAAGGGCAGTACAAAGACACTGGACAGAGACGTTTTTTTCAAACGTGGGAACTGCTGCGCTTACACTTTAAATCTCAACTGACCTTTCAATTCTGTGTTGTATTACTGCCTCCCATTTGACAGATGAGTAAACCAAGGCGTGCCCAGGTTAAGTGACTTGCCTGTTAGTGACGGCATAACCGGGGTTTCTGCTGTCGGGTTTCTGCTCCCAGGACTGCATCGTGTGGTCTGAGCCTCCCTCGCCCGCACGCGGAGAAACCCAGAGGCGCGGGGCGGGGGCACAGTGGAAGACGAGGGCGGGGAACTACGTTTCCCAGGGTGCCGCGCGAGGAGCGTGTAGGGGCGGGGCCGCCGCGAGCCCTAGGCTGTAATTTCTCGGTATTAGAAAAAAAGGGTACCAAAGAAAAGAATCAAAGCCTCAAGCGTCACGTCTAGGAATAGCCTCGGAATCCGGCCAAGTCATTATAGACGATGAGTAATCCGGTTAAGTCATTTCTCTAAACACCATTCCTTGTAAGAGAATTAAAATATCAGTTTACATCAGAGCGGCAGAGGCGGGCGCCAGGGCCCGGGGCAGGGAGCGCAGCCAGGAGGGGGCGCGGCTGGCGCGCCTCTGCCGCTCCGCCTGGCCCGGGGCTGCGGATGCCACGGCCCCGACAGCTGGACCCGGGCTCAGCAGGCCACCAGCTGGCGGTCGGCGGGGGAGCGGCCCGCCAGGCCTCGGTTTACCTCGTTGTTAAGGGCTTCGGGAAAGTTTGGGATTGCCTCCTCCCGGGACAATCGGGGAACCTGCGAGGTGAATGGAGGGGTGCAGCTGTATGGGGCTGGGGCTCCCTTTTCTCAGTGTTCTTCCCTTCCTCTTGGATTCCAAACTTTGTATCTCAACAGCTGCAGGCTCGCTGTTGGAGCGAAGAGATGAGGACAGGCCTGGGGACACAGAGAGGAAACCAGGAGGGGGGAGGGGGTGGCGGGGCGATTCTCTTGGGAGAATCGATTGGGAAATCTCTTGGGAGGTGCCGATTTCCCTTTAGATTTGCAGGAAAGTCGTCGGAGTGGGGTGACCACCAGCTTTCGGCGTCCTGAGGGCAGGACTGTGATGAATTGGGGAGGGCAACCTAAGCAAAAAGCTGCCTCTGGGCTTCTAGAGCCAGCCCACTGAGCCTCTCTCTGGGGCTAACATGAGTTGGGGCTCAGCTGTGAGGTTGGCACGGGTATCATCCTGCTATGGATGGCCCTAATCTGGACCCTTGGCAAATAAAGCCACTAGGGCCCAGAGACTGCCCACTGGCTTCCCACTTCTGGTCGCCAAGGCAGCATAGGATAACTCAAGCTTACAGCCACTGGACGCTGATACAGGCCAGGTCAACTCCAAGCTCCTTATACGCATTCATTCTTGCAAATGACCTCGGCATTTAAGTTCCCTTTTTTTTTACTGAAGGGCAGAGGGAAGCCCAGAGAGGTTCACAACTTTTCAGGCGGCTGCCGTGACTCCCAACCAGTCCACCAGAACAGGCACCTTCCAGGCTCTGGAGCCAGGCAGACTACTAGCCAACTTGACACCCTCACGTCACTTGTAGATGACCTTGCATGAGTTGCTTGCCATTTCTAATCCTCAAATTTTCCCACGTGAAAAATGGGGGTAGCAATATCTGCCTTGTGAGATTAGTGTGAGGGACAGAAATGACAGAAGCCTCTGACAAATGATGAGCAGATCCTGCGTGCTTCTGAGCCAGTGGAAGAAATAAGTGAAGAAGTAAATACTTATCCTAACCCCCCACTGACCCAGCTGTCTGCACAGCCTGTCCTCTGTGCTCCCCAGGGGAGGCCCAGGAGGAATTGCCCCCAAATCTTGGCCTTGGTGGCCTGAGCTGGGCCCTGGGATCCCCCACCTCTTTGGGTTTTTGAGGTTTTCAGGCAATAGCTTCAAAATCCCAAGGTCTTTGGTAGGGTCTTAGGGTCTGGCCAGGATGCCCAGATGCTGGGAGGAATTGCGGGCAAGGTAAGCAATTCATCTCCAACCTGAGTGGGCCCTGGCCACTCTTCAATACCAGAAGTCCAGGCTTTGGGGAGTGGTGTTCTAATTCCTGCTCCCCAGATGAACTCATGGGACTTTGCTGAAATCAGAATGAAAGCTTCCAGGCTTGGGGTTGTCTGGGGCCCATTGGCCCCAAGAGCTCAAGATCTCTTAGGAATTTCATGCTCTCTCTGCACCTCTTCCCACATCCAGTCCTGTAACTGAAGTCTAGGCCTCTGCTTTCATCATCTTGGTATTATCCACCCTGTGACTGCCACAGGTGGGGCCTGCCCTCCCTTCCTGACATCATTTGTTTGAAACAGCGCCTAGCAGGGAGAACTCCAGGACAACTCAGGTCTAAATGGTCCTGCCTATGCCCCAGGCCCTCCTTCCTTCTCACTCTGCCAACCAAGAGCTCAGATTCTCTCCATACCCACTGCTTCTCCTTTCAGCTCCTGCATACCCAGGAGCATATGTACAAACCTGTGCAGACACACCTGTGCATTTGCAAGTGATTCCTACCTGCAGAGGAGCCCACAGCTTGCACACTCAACTATAACTTACCAGATAACCTACAACCCCTGGGGCTTCCTTCTCCACATCTGGGGCATCCCTTGGACTACCCTGGACACCCTGAAGGGGACAGATAGTTGCCCAGGCCACTTGCCTCTCACCAGCTGCCGGCCTAGACCATGGTGTCTTCAGCCATGAGGCTGACTAGTGGGGTTCTGCTCTATTAGAATTGCCTTCCCTCCCTGCCTTGGCTTCAGCAGGGTTTCCCAGGCTTGCCTGAGTGGCACAGGGCACAGCTGAAGGCAGAGGGCTGTGTATCGGTGGCTTTTCTGGGTGTTGGGCCTGGGATAACCACGGCTCTTGGGCATGGCAGTGGCTTCGCAGCCACCTCTCCCTCACAAATGTGGCAATACAGCCACACTGAGAGGCCTGACTTCCCAATGCTCTCTGCTCTGTTTCTGACACCAAGTGTTCACATGTGCTCTTCCCTGGCTCAGTATATCCCACCAGGTCCATCGAGTGGAGCTTTGCTCATACTTTAAGGTTCTACCTGAAGCAGGCACCCACATCCCCTCTGTGTCCCAGCACTCCCAGAACACATCTCTGCTGTGACATTTTGCACCCTTGTGCACCCGTGGTCAGTCCTATGCCATTATGTGACCAGCCGGCACCCCCTGAGCCTTGCCGCCATGCCCCAGTTAGGAATGGCCCTTCCCATCAGCCTGTACCTTGCTGCTGCAAGGTCACAGTGCTCAGGCCACTGCTCTTGCCGAGAGGAGAATGATCTTCAGAGGTAAAGGGGATTTGTCCAAGGTCCCACAGGAGGTTCAGAAGATCTTGGAGTTGGTGAGTAAAGGAATTGGGAAGAAAGAGGAGGAAGTAAGAGGCCACAGAGGGAGGGTAATAGTAGATGCTCAGTGAAGATGCACAGAAGGGGGATGAAGGAGAGGGTGGGGGAAGAAGTGGCAGGATGTCCATTTCCACCTCCTCCCCCTGCCTCCCCCAGGGCAGAACTTCCTAATTTTTAAGGGCAGGGTGATGTTTTGGCCTTGAGTTCACACATTTCTCCCTGGAGTTGCAGGACTGAGAAACTCTCCATCTCTCTGGCCCCAGCTGGTAGCTCAGGTCAGAGCCCCTACACCGGACATCCTGCTCCCAGCCCCGACGGGATCAGTGAGCAGGATCTGGGACCTTGGACTCCCCTCAGGGTAGTGCGTCGTCAATCCCCTCAGGAGCTCAGTGTCCCCAAGCCCCTGACCTGTTGGCCTCTGCAGAAGCGGGGCTCCAGGCCCCCAGGGGCCTCAATCTGGTGAGTCTGAGGGCTGCTTGTGGCTGGGCAGGATCTGCCCGAACAGAGTAGGGAAGTAAGTGATGGACACCTTTCTCTGAAAGAGGACAAGTGCCCCAATCAGTTAAGTTACTCATGTTCAGTTTTCTCATCTATAAAATGGGGATGGCACAATAATAAGCCCTCCCACCTCCTAGTGCAGTCCTATGCTCTAGACAGTTGTTTTTTATAAAGGCTTAGAGCGAGCCTGGCAGGAGGAAGCTCTCCATAAATGTTAGCTCCAGCCACAGCTCAGGGCAAAGCAGGAGGTATGGTGAGCCATGAGGGAAGGACAGGAAACCTGGGTTCCAGGTCCAGCAAACGCAGCAGACAGGCCATTTGGTGCCAGCAGGTCCCTGCCCACCCTGCCTTCTCTCTTCTGTTCCTATGTGACATATTTTGTTGGCTTTTGGGGCTTTTTTTTTTAAAATAAACAATCGCTGCATGAAACCCCTGATATGCTGGTTAAGTTTTGAAACAGCCAAGAAATCCCCTCCTTTCCTTGTGAGTCAGTGGCAGGAGCAGTAAGCAGAACTGCCAGCGGGCTGCCGCGGGAGAAAGTCTACAAAGTAACAGCTGGGCAGCCCTGCGGCCCCAGGGATTTGAAACGGGGACGTGAAAATATTAGGGTGCGCTGGAGAGGCATCAGGCGTCAGGGCCCCAGGGACGGGGTGGGGATGAGACCAAACTCTGAAAAAGATCACTGTGCCCATCCCCGTGCGTAATTTAAAAGAAAAACAACTCAGATTAAATTAGAGTAAGGAAGTCCCACAAGGCTGACTTTTCCTGTTAACGACGACTTTTGATGCTCGTTTGGAAAAATCAAATTATTTCCAAGCGTTTTTCTTCTATATTGGGGCCTTAAGCACGTGCTTTGTGGACCCCGCTCGCGCCCGGCCCTCCCCGGGGGCCCCGCAGAGGAGCTGGCTCGCGCGCTCGGCCGGCGCGGCGGGGGCGCGCGGGGGGCGCAGGAGCGGAGGGGCTCCGGGCTGCGCGGCTGCGGCGAGGGCGCGGGGGCGCAGGGGCGGAGCGGCTCCGGGCAGGGCGGCTGCGGCGGGGTGGCGGGGGGCGCAGGGGCGGAGCGGCTCCAGGCGGCGCAGCGGGGGCACGCGGGGGGCGCAGGGGAGGAGCGGCCCCGGGCGGCGCGGCGCGGCGGCAGGGAGGCCGGCGTGTCTGGGGAGCGGCCGCACTGCGCACGCCCCTGCCTTCGGGGCTCGCAGGGCCGACGAAGACGCCCAGGGGTTTCGGAAAGCGCTTTCCTTGCCCCGCCGCATCTGAGTCAAAAGGGGTTGCTGGTTCAAACCGAAAGAGTAATTCGGTTAGCCAAGGCCGCCGATATTTCTCTGGGGCCCAAATTACTGCCAGGCAGGGAGCTCCAGGGCCGGAGCATCGCTGGCCCCTCGGGCCTCGCTGAAAGCCCCGTGCCCCGTAGTTCCTCTTTTCTCCAGAAAAGGGGCCAGGAAGGATTAAGGGCAGAATGGGCTGACCAAGTGGAGGGTGCCTCCTCCAGCCACACAGGCTCTGCTGGGTTCCCAGGGCCATCCATGACTCTCCTTGAGGCCCAGATGATTGGGGCTCTCTCTGGCAGAGGTGAATGAAGTCTCCCTCTACCTGCCCCAGGAGGCCCTGCCCTGCCCTCACCCTTCTCAAGTCATTCAACAAGTCCCTCATGCCTCTTTGCTCTCTCTGTTCCCTCTGTTGTTCCCTCTCTGCCAGCTTGCAAATACCTCCTACTGGTAGAAGTGAAATTTTTCAGAAATTTTTCTGGAAGTCTCACACTGACACTCCTGGGGGTCTCTGTCCCCTTTTAGAATGGGCGTGGCTTCCCATCATAGGGATCAGCTTGAAACCAATTTGGAAAGAACCACCCAGGTAGGTTTGCTATGGCCAGGTCTGGTCACCTACCCTCAATTGCATTTCGAGGCCTCTTAGCTCAGCAGGGCTTGCCCTCTGGCCAGCATCCCAGTGGACACAGTGAGGCCCAAATCAACAAGGTTTTTTCGAACTGACATTAATGGGAAGAGAAACATTCATTCATATATAATAGCCTAGTGATTTTTTTTTTTTTTAGGCTGGACTGCCAGGGTAGAGTGGGCCAGCTAGGGCCCATGGGGCTCCTCTGATGAGCTTGTCCAGTGTGGATTCTGACCCCTGCAGACCCCCAACTCAGCTGTTCAGCCTTTATAGTCACAGAAACTATGGCTCAGGGACTCTGTGGCCTCAAGTTCATTCTGACCTCAGGACAGGGGTAGAAAGGAGATGCTGATGGTTCACCCAGAACACCTGGCCCAGGCCTGCTGTACTGCCGCCTCAGCCCAGCCTGCTAGGTCAGCACAAAATTCGCCCTGTAAGCAGGACCGATGTGAACTCCCAGACAGCTGTCATGCAGAAGAGTCCTACAGATAACAAGATGGCTGTGCCATAGAGGGCCTGGCAGGTGCACCTCACAAGGACAAGCACAGACCACAGCCAAGGTCAGGTGCAGGCAGGGTCAGCTAAGCATCTGAGGAGGACACAGATGCCTAGACATGCACGCACACTCACACCCCCGTACCTCCTCCCCCCACAACACTCTTTACAGCTTTACAGGGTGGTGCTAGCAGACAGGGCTGCCAAGGCTGGGTTAGCATAGCCACTGGCCTATCAGAGCACCTGGCTTTATCCCCCTGCACTTGCTATATTGTGAGGAAGTCTGGAGAGGGGAAGCACCAGGTTGGCCCAGGGCAGGGTGCCACTCTAGCAGCTTGGAGCAGCAGCTAATACTCATATTGAAGTATGTCAATAGTGTAAGTGGATTAGAGCTGGGGTAGGGGGCTGATTGTTAATTGCAAGGGGAGAGATCTGGGAGCATCTCCATGTGAAGGAGCTGACTGAGAACCTGGAGGCAGAATGGAGAGCAGAGACAGTTCTAACTTCTTCTGGTACATTCTGGGAAGCCTCTCTGGCCTGGTTGCAAGACATGGGTCTGTCACTGAGGGGTGGCGAGGGCTGCCTTGGACCTGGCCCCGAAGGGCTGGTGCACAGGGGTCCGTGAAGTGCCTTGGTAGAGAACTGTGCTCTGACCAGCAGGGGAGACACATGCGTGCACGCACTGGCATATTGCAAATGTTCCGCATGAACTGTCTGGCCTCTCCTCTGAGCCAGAGAACATCTTCTTTGCTGAGCAGTCACTCAGATCAACTCTAACCCCAGGAAAAGGAAATGGAGAGGCCAGGGGTGGCCGCGGATACCCGGCTGTCTGCCCAGCCTAGAAAGCTTATGGCAGAGAGAAGAGTCCTCAGGGATTGCTTCTCATGAATGCTCCCACTGGGGACCCCCAAAAGCCAAGAGCTCTCTGGACAGGGGAGCCTTCCAAAGCATGGTGATCTGAGATCTACTAACTCTAGGAGATCTCTGCTTCCGCGAAGGGGCTCGCTGAGAGTTAGGTGGGTGCCAAGGGCTCAGGTTAATATGGTCCATGGTTTTATCTTAACACTCCCAACAGTTATTTTTTTTTCTTTTCAATCTGGTTGTTAACATTTAAACAATGGGAAATAATGTATAAAATTCTAGATTTCTGACTTCTTTCAAAATCAGATCTGCCTCACCTGGCCCACAACCCCATGGAGGGGCTAACTGCTGCCCCTTCACTGTGGGGGGATGAAATGCGGCTCCCTTGGCCCCTACATGCTTCTCCACTCTGAGGCCATTTGTCACTGGGCTTTGCTCAGTGGTCTTATCTGCCAGACCCCAAGGGATTTGAGTGTGGCCACCTCCCAACTGGGGCCTTCATTTGACAGAGGACTTGGCTTGTTTTGTTTTTGATAAGTGGATTAGAGCAGCGGGGGTGACTTAATTCTGAGGGGGAAGGGAGCACCTGGATCCCAGAGAAAGTTGGAGCATCTCCATTTGAAAGAGCTGAATGAACACTTGGAGGTAGGAAGGGGAGCAGAGGTGGTTCAGCCTTATTCTGGTACATTCTAGGAAGCCTCTCTGGCCTGGTTCTGTTTTTATAGGGTTTTACATTGTTTAAGTTTTTTTAAGGTTTTATATTTTACACCGTTGTTAAAAAATGACAATAAAAAATATATGACTGAGACGAAAAGCCTAAAATATTCACCATCTGGCCCTTTACATAAGAAGTCTGCTGACTCCTGGTTTTCCAGATGGGAAAACTAAACTCCAGGAGAGGAAAGTGACTTGCTCAATGCCACTCTGCAGATGGGTGGCTGAGTGCTATATTGTGCCTGCCACTCTCCTGCTTGCCCTTCGACACTGCAGCGAGTATAGGCAGGTGGCCTGTCAACCCTGGGTCAGCTGCCTCTGAGAGCAGGAAGCTGGAGGGGGACCCAAACGGATGCTTGTGTCCCTCATGGCAGTGCTGCCTCATCCCCCTCCTTGCCAGTTGCTTCAAGAGACGTATGTTTTGCCACCTTTTACCTGGGGATCTCCAAGCACAGCACATGACTGAATTCAGAGAATACAGTTGCTGGTGTCGGTACATTTTTTACCCTGTGGTCTGGCATGTTTTTCAAGAGCTCTGTTAATCAGAATACTCAAGGGCGTGTAGGCACACACATCATGTGTAGGGACATTCTGGGGAACTGACTTTTCTGGGTAACTGAGGGTTAACTGGAAGCCTATGATCCAATGCCTTATTGAAAATTTTTCTACAAATGATGAGCATTTCCCCAACTTAGTATTTTGAAAAGTTCCACCACTTTCTAAATATGTGACCTTGGTCAAGTTACCTAACCTCAGTAACCTCAGTTTCCTTATCTGTAAAATGTGCAGAACGATACCTCTCTAGGTTGTGAAAGGCACTAGAAAGAGGAGCCATGTGTGCTCTAGAAATGGACCCACTAGACTGTTGTTCTTAGCTAGTCAAAGGACTGAGTTGTTGGCTTAAGCTCCTTGTAGGGATTTAGGATGGCGGTTTGGATGCACTGCACATTCTGTACAGGTTCACATAGAGACTGGCCAGAATTGACATCCATCTGCAGTTTCTGTCCCAACCAAGTCCTCCCAAGGAGATGGTTTTCTTAGGATCTGCTGCTTTCTCGTAAAATCTGGTGCAGTCGGGTCTGCCTGCAATGAACCAGGACTCTTGGTCTGGAGCCCAAACTGTCTTTATTTGAATTTGTTGCACCTCCTCTGGGAAGGGATCAGGAGACAAAGGGCAGGGCTTGGGTGCTGACTTCCGGGCATTCCATCCCACCCCAGCTATGGCCATCCTCCCCAGGACCCACTACAAGAGCCAGAAAGAGACAGGGAAGAGGGAGTCTTGGCCAGCTACTGAGTAGGCAGGAATGGTTGCAGGTGAAGGACACCCTGGTCTGGGGAGAAAGCTGGACAGGTTCTAGGTTCCCAGCAGTGGTAGGGGGACTTGCAGTGGGGTGGGGTATGCTTTTTCTGATCAACCACTCAGACTGAGGACTTGAGGAGCTGCCCTGAAGTGGGGAGCCCGTGGGAGCCCAAACTCCAAAGAATTGCTCTTGCTGGCTGTGGAGAGGGAAGAGGCAGACATACTTGGAGAGTGTGGCAGCCTGCTACTCGGCCCTGCAGGGCCTCTTTCCTCTGGTCTGACCCCTGCTGCTTCAGTCATTTGCCCCCTAGGGGGTGAGGCTGAGGGGTCTGCTGGTGCCCTGAGTCAGAGGCACAGTACTCACCTCCAGTGAGAGGGAATAGGCTCAAAGCCAGATCAACTCCCCGCCCCTTGCCCCTCACTGTGTGGCCTTACCTTCTGGGCCTCATTCTCCCTATCTATAAAATGGGAATACTTACCTCTCAGTGTTGATGTGAAGACAGTGTGATTGACGTGTGAAAAATCAGCCACATGTGGGTCACCAGGCTTTCAGCCTACATCCTGCCCTCTTCTAAGAGCTGGGCAGAGTTGCATAGTGCCCAAGGGTGGGCAGAGCCTCACAGACCAAGGGCGGGGCACCATAGGCTTTGGTTTCTGGACTGGGAACAAAGGCTTTCTCTAATCCTTATCTGTGTGCGGTCCGTCTTGAGCCTCTCTCCAACTTATTTTGTCCCCTCCACTTCTCTCTTTCCCTCCCCACTGCCCACGCCGGGCTCCCCCAGCCTTTATACAGAGGCCTGCCAGGCTGGCACACAGCCTGCAGTAGACATCAGGGAGAGTTTGCTGGGGGTCACACTCCCCTTAGACTTGTTTTTCTCCACCTGGAGAGGGCGTCCCTGGGTACCTAGAGGCTCACCATGAACCTGAGTTCTTGCTGGGCTTCTTGCAGAAGCTGGAGGGGTGGGGCAGGAGGAAGGGGAAATGTACATACAGTGTACTGAACAATCGAACACACATGTGCTGAGCTTATACTGTGTGCAAAGACAGTGCCACTATGGGGCGGGGCATGGGGCAGATTGTGCAAACTACTCTTGCTAATGATAATAATATAGCACCTTGTATATGTATGGCATGGAGAACTTTCCTATATTAGCTTATTCTCATTCTTGCCATAGCAGTCCTTGTTTTCAGAAAGCTGACCGTGTTGTTACTGGAGAAAGATGTGAGTAACTATGAAACAAAATGGTGAGGGCAATGTTGGGGGGATACCCCTAACTCAGGAGCTACCAGACTTAAGCCAGTATCCTAGGAACAGTAAGCAATTGACAAATGTAGGTAACTGGTGTTAATGATATGTGGCAGAACCCTGACTTTAATGGGCCAGGTGAAAAGATGACCTTTCCCAGCATCCTTTGCAGGCTTGGGACCCAGTACCAGCCAAGAAGATCTAAGAAGTCGTCTGGGGATTCTGGAGTTTGACATTCCTTCTGTAGGCCCCTCCTCTTCCTCTTTGTCACTTCCTTTTACTTCCTGCTTGGAAGGGGTCATGAGGCTGAGGTGAAGCAGTTATCTTGAAATTATGAGGAAGAAAGCCACTTGCCAAGGAAGCAGAACAGAAGGCTCAGAGGATGCCAGATCCTTGATGATTCCCTTAAGTGCTGCACTAGCCTGAACTTTGGACTCCAAGACTTGTTCTTTGAGCAAAATGAACCTGCATGTGGCTAAGCCACTGTCACTGGGCTTCTGTTAAATGGAGCTGAGTGCAATTCCAAGTGGAGTCTGAGGGCAGCAGCTGGCACCCCTCACTCACCACACTGGCTCTAGGGCTCTGGGAAGCTCCCTTACTCTCTCTAGGTCCATTTTCTTATCTGTCAACCAGAGATTAGATGAGATAACATAAGTATTTTTAAAGCTTTCTCCTTTGCTAATTTATAACATTTGAATATGCAGTACACATCCAGGCCTCTGTATTTGGAAGAATGTGATTTAAAAATTTATAAAAACTCAGATTACTGCAACCCCCAGTCATAAGGACCATGGCTACCCTTAATGGAAATGGAAAGTAGGTGCTCTTATAGGTTTCAAGGAAATCCATCAGGGACAGCTGCCACCCCTTAAGGCTCATGCATTTGAGGGAAGAAAAAAAAAGACTATTTTAAAACATCTGGCTATGCACATTTCTTCAGTTTGTAGGAACTGACAGGTGAAAGAATCATGTCCAGGATTAGGTCATGTTAAAGGAAAGATTGTAATCTTAAAGCTGCTGTGATTCTGGCAATGGAGGCCTGGTGTCAATACCCTTTATTTAAAATCTCCCATTATGATTATGGCTTTGCCAGTTTTTCTTTGTAATTCTGTAAGTATTTGCTATATATACATATATATATATGTGTGTATATATATATATATATATATTGAAGTTAGGTGCAGTCAGGTTCAAGATGGTTTTATCTGGTTGTTGAAGTATTCCTTTTACTAATACATAGTGAATCCTTTTTCCCTAGTAATGACTTTTGTCTTAAAGTCTATTTTGCCTACTACTAATATTGCTACACCATCTTTGTTTCGATTAGTATCTGCTTAGTATAAAAATACTTGGAAAATTTCTGTGTCATTATGTTTTAGGTATATCTCTTATAAATAGCATATAGCTAGAGTTTAAAAACTGTAACCTGAGAATCTCTGTCAGGTAAGTGGTAAGTTTAGTCTGTTTACATTTATTGTTATCATTGATCAACCTGAATTTAATTTTCTGTTTTATCCTATGTATACCATGTTCTTGCTTTGCTTCTTTGCCCTTTTTGCCATTAGACTGATCAGATTTTCTTCATCCTCATCCCCTTTTTGTCTGCTGGTTTGGGTATTACACATTGTATTTTTATTCTTTAAGTGGTTAACTTATATCTCTAGCATTCATATTTGACTTAACAAGGATGAAATTAGTATCTTTATGCTATTCCCAAACAATGCCAAAGATCTTAAAAGCTTCAGCTTCAATTACCCACCTCCCATTTTCCATGTATTATTGTTTAATATTTTATTTCCATCCTATTTTTAATATCCCAAATTATTTATTATTGTTGGTATAAATCAGTGACTGTTTAGATGTATACATGGATTGTCTAATGTTCTATTACTGTGAATAAGTTGTCTCTAATCATCTAATTATTTCTCCTTTTAAGTAAGCCATGTTTTCTCTCTGATTGCTTTTAATATTATCTTTGATGTTCTGCAGTGTCTATATGTGGTTTTATTTATTTATTTACTTATTGTTATCAATATACAATTACATGAGCAATATTATGGTTACTAGATTCCCCCCATTATTAAGTCCCCCACACATACTATGTAGGTTTATTTTTATTTATCCTGCCCAGGACTCTGTGTGCCTCTTCAGTCCAAAGAGTTGTGCCTTTTTTTCCATTCTAGGAAAATTTCATCCATCATTCTTTTGAATATGGCAAGTACTGTCTCTCTCCCATTCATTCTGATTTTTTTCTTCTGTAATTCCTATTACTTGTATACTAAGTCTTATTATGTTAGTATCCATGTCTTTTAACCTTTCTTTTAAGTGTTCTAGCCTTTTGCCAGAGTGCTACATGCTGATTAATTACCTCAGATCTGTCTTCTAATCAATGCAACATGGCTTGCTTGTCCATTATGTTTACCAATTCAATGTCTATATGTTTCATTTCCTTGGTTCTTTTTCAAATCTGTCCTTTTCTATAGTGCCCTGGTTTTTCACTATCATTTTTATTCCTTTCTTTATATTTTTAATTATTTTAATATGCTGATTTGGTATCTCTTTCATTTTGCCCTGTGCTGATTTTCCTATGTGTTGTGCTTGCTGACCGTCCTTCACATAGATGGTTTCTTGTGTGACTTGTGACTGGTGTTTGTGAGCTCATCTTCAGTGAGAAAGTTTTGTTCTGTGGGAGTCCTGTGTGTTCTGGGATGTGAAGATGGCCTCAGAGATCTGTTTTGTATTTGTTTCTGCCAACTGCTCCAGGGGCTCATCAAGGGGATTGTTTTGTGTTACATTTTCAGCTTGGGAATTCTTCACTCCATGGATAGCACAAATTTGGATGCCATCTCCATGAATAGTTCAGGTTTAAAGTTTTGATTTTTCTCAGGTATCTTCTCCCAGAGCTCTAAGTCAAGACAAGATCACTGTCAGTTCCCTGGGTTGGTGGGTAGGCTCTGCCCTGAGGGCAGCCCTGTCAGGGTTCTGACTTTACACAGGGGTCTCCTGTCCATTTCTCCTTCAGGCCACACTCCTGAACGTAGGCGGGCTAACTGTTGTTAAGGCCCACATCCAGGGTCAAAGCTCAACTCTGACTCCAAGTTCTCTTCACACCCAACACCCGGGTATTTCCCTGTCTTTTTTTTTCAAGTTTCACTTTGGCTCTAACATCTTTCAGTTATATTTTGTTCTGGGTTTCTCAGTGTTTTTGGGGTGTATGTGTCAGTGTTGGTTCTGTCCATGATGTTCCCAGAATCTGAAAGTAGGGGTCTTGATGTTTAGCAGAGCATCTTGAACAGGTTTAGGGCCTGCAGAGTTAGGCCTGGGGATGGTATTGATTCCGCAGAAATGGGGAGCTGAACGTGTCTGTGTGAGAAATAAACAGAGATTGGAGGGTGAGGAGATTGGAGCTGGCTCTGAGGTGGGGAAGAATAAGGGGCCTGGGGGGATGAAGGAAGGCTGGGCTTATAAAGACCCAACAGTGGGAAATCCTGATGGCAGGGACATCCCAGGACCCTTGAAAATAGTGGTTAGTTGAGCCCCAATTTAATGCTGTTCCCTGTGCTGAATTGACTGTAAATCCTCCCTCCCCTTCACACAGCATGACCCCACATTTTCAAAGCTGCTGCCCACAAATGCCTTCGTGGTGCTTGAATCAAACCAAAGAAAAGGAGCCCATGTGGGATGAGGGCTGCAGGGAAGAAAACACCCACAGGAAAGGAGATGAGAGAGGGCCTCAGCAGAGGGAAGGGACCTGGAGAAATGTGGGGCCTTTGCTGAGCTCCCTCACTGGACTCCCTGGAGCCTTTGAGGGGAGGCAGTGGGTCCTGTCTGGACAGGCTCAGGCTTTTTACTTCAGCTCCGGGAACTGTTCACCCCACTAGGCGAGTGGACCAGGAGAGCTCATGGATGCTCAGAACTCGGAGTGATTCCCATGAGCACATGCTCCATCTGCAGTTCCATCCCCAGTCCATCTGCAAGTGACTCCGTGCTTATGGGAAGACTTGGGTAGCTACCTGGCCAAGGCGGAACACCCCCAAGAACAACCTGTGGTTTAAAAGAACACATTCTGCTAGGTACGGTACCATAATTTTGCCCATTTTTCAAGTGCCTTTAGGGCTTTCACCGAGGAGCCCAATTAGATTTTAGAATTAGTAAAAGGCTGGAAAACTTTGCAGTCGGTCTTGGTTTAACCTGTGCTAGTTCCTCAACCTTGAGCCTCAGTTTCTCCATCTGTAACATACTTAAGTTCCACAGCCAGTGTGGGCAGAGACCCAACTCTGTACCACTGAGGCACTAAGCTGTTCGTGGTGCTTAGCATAGGCACGGCTCCCAGGCCTGGGCCCCAGGAAATGTTTGCTGACTGTACCATTGAAATACTCAGAGAATTTAAACCTTGGCGTGAGCCTTGTCAGGGACGTCGTGAAGAAGTGGAGAGAGAGTCCATGAAGGGCATGGGGCGAACTACAGGCTCGTGTGGCACTCAAAACTCGGGCCTGCCGGCAGACCTGCTAAGACAGAATCTGAGGACACTGTCTTCCTTCTTCCCAGCATTTGTTTTCAGAGCCATTGAAGAACAGAGGCAGCAGAGGTCAATAGGCGTGCAGCCCAACAAGGGCAGAGACACCCCTGTGGTTACCCCTCCAGTCCTGGGGGATGGTTCTGTTCTTACCCTGCCTCTTAAAGCTCAAATGGATAGAGAGGAGGGAATGGGCCAGAGCCGGGCTGATGTGGACATTTGAGGACCCTTCTCAGCCGCAGTGGAGGGGACATGGGAAGCGAAGAGGTGGCCACTCCTTGCCTGAGGACTGCGCCCATGGCTCTGGCACTGGGCACAGTGACAATGGCCAAACGCTCCAGGGTGGAGGGAAGCTATTTCCTTACTCTCTGTGCTATTTTGGCTTTGGGGGTGGGGGTGGGGAGCGCCAGAAGGACCTCTAGGGAATCTTGAAAAATTCTGTTGGAAAGGTCACTAGTTTGTCTGCTGACTGAGCCAGTTCTCAGCAACCACAACTCCCTTACCTGTCCCGCCCCCCAGGACCTCACAGTGGAGCACAGGGCGCACCCACCGGGGCCACACGTGAGGCCCTGAACCCTGCACACTGCCCGCTATTTGCAGGCGAAGCCTTCCTCCCTCACCCTGCCTCCCTCTGGCTGTAGCCCTGCGACTGCCCATCCCCTCCCACATCTGTCTCTCCTTCTCCCACGTAATAAGGGCACGCCTGTTTCTAGCTGGACACTGGGCTCCGGAGTAAAGGCTGTTTCTTAGTCCTCGGCTGGGCGTGGTGGCACGTGACTGAGCTCTGGCCAATGGCATGCGAGCTGAAGTAAGGGGCCTGTGACCCCGCGTGCTTGTCTTGCCTGGGCCCTTCCTCCCGCTGCTGGAAGCGCTCTGGGCCACGTGGAGGACGGCGGCACCCAGTGAGGACAAGCAAATTTGGAAGGGGCCTGGCAGAGACGGCTCTGTGGAGTGGAGCTCCCCACCCTCCAGACTTGCTCCTGGAAGGAATCAACCATTTCTAACCCCTGCCAACGGTAGCTGCTCACAGCCTGAGGGATCCAGGCATTCACACGGACTTCCTTCTCCAGCAGCCTCCCCTAGCTTTGTCTCCACCCGACTGCTGACCTCCCCCTGGGCACACCCAAGGGCTTCTTCCACCCAACACCTGGCTGAGCTTCGCCCGGCTGCTCCCAGGCCATCCCTCTCAGCCCACCCTTACCTTCTGGGATGCCATGCCCCTGGCACCTCCGATGTCTCTGCTGTCCCTTTCCAGGGTCCTTTGAGGGCCCTTATTCCTGTGCTTGTCCCTGACACGTTGGTTTCCCCAAACTCTTGGGTCATTACGGGGAAAAGGGCGAGACTGGCCTTCTGGATGCAAAGCCTGGTAAGCTGGGTTTCTGGGCTGAAGGAGGTATTGTGTGCCCAGACTTCTAGCCAGGCATTTCCCCATGGCTGGACACTGTCCATGCTACATGGCTGGCTCAATGCAGACATAGGAGGACCCCTTCTCTGCTCATGATGGCTGGCCAGACCCTATCCTCCTGTCCCAGTAACTGTCTTTCTTAGCTTCCAAAATGGGGCTGAGTCTCCCTAGAGTCACCTCTGTGGAGTATGTGGCTGGCTGTCACCCTCTGGTCAGTCTGCCTCATGGTAAATACATATCTCCCCTCCCAATTCACCAGCTTGGGTTTGATGCCTCAGCCCATGAGATTTGGCCGAGTCAGGGGTGCCTGGCCATGCTGTGTCAGAGGCCCTCAGGACCCTGGAGATGCACTGTGCCTGTGATTTACTCCCCAGTGAGCCACGCAGGGCTCTGGAGTCCCACCCACTGTGGGAAAACTGTAGGGTACACCCACGGCCCCAAGAAAGGCATGAGGTCCCCTCCAATAAGGGGAGGGTTACCCCTTTAATGGGAAGAACTGATATTTACTGACAAGTGCAGTTCCCTGTGCTAAACACTCACCCATTCCATCCTATCAGCCCTCAAGGTAGGTCACTTCATTCCCAGTTTGCAGATGAGAAAGCTAAGCCTCAGAAAGGGCAATCAGCTGACTCAGGGGTGCATAGCCATTAAGTGGTGAAGTCAGGATTCACGCCCAGCTCTGGCTGGCTCCAAAGTTGGTGCACTTACCCACTGCATTGTCCTCCTTGCCTAGAAACTCTGGAAGGTCCATCAGATTCCTCCAGCTCAACAACAGTGCCACTGCCTGGCTGGTCTTGCCCACACTGTACAACTGGTGACTCCCAGATCCATACCCCCAGCCTTATCCTTTCACCTAAGCAGTTTCTTTTTCGATTCTCAGGTGCCCTTGAGCCATCTGACTTGATGACTTGCAGCTGCCCAGACTCAAACATCCTGAGCTCATGGTATCCCTCCCACATTTGCTCTCTGCAGGTCTGTGTCCCTCGTCTGGACCAGGTAAGCTTTGGCTCTCCTACAGTGCCGCATTCCATCCTGCCTCACTTCTGTCATTCCACCTGTGAGGTCTTTCCGCAAACAGATTGCTCCTGGCCCTTTGATACAAGGCTGCTGCTCATAATCCTTCAGTGATTGCCTATTTTCTGTAGAATAAAATCCAAATTCTCCTTTGACCTTTGTGATCTAGTTCCTTACTGTCACCCCTCTCTACAGACTGGAGGGCCACTGCTTCACTCTACCACTGGGCTGGACAGTGCTAGCTGCCTATCCAATAGCCATTTTCTCCTTCTTTAATAACAGAATCCCACTTTTTAACTGCTCCCCCAATAAGACTACATTTCTCAGCTCCCCTTGCAACTAGTTGTGGCCACAGACAAATTTCTGGCCAATGAAATATCAATGAAAGTGCTACAAAAGCCCTCCAGTAAGTTGTCTTAATAGGAAACTGACTTAGAGGAATGCCCTTTGGGGTCTTTCTCTTTCCTGGTGCCTGGAATGCTGATGTGCCAGCTGGAGCTCCAGCAACTCTTTTGGTCCATAAAGTGACCTTGAGTATGGAGGCCAGTGCTAGAATGGTGGAGCAGAAAAGCCAAGAGAACCTGGGTCCCTGTGGCAATAGAGCTGTCAATACCAGTTACCCTAGACTGCCTGTTTTCAAGTTATTTGAAAAAGAAATAAATACCTCCTGTTTAAGCCATTATTCTTTTGGATTTTCTGTTATATGCAATTCTAATCTTAACTGACACAACCAGACAGTACCATGCACAATTATATTTCTGTGTCTTTGTATATGCAGTTCCTTCTTCCTGGAATGCCCTTCTTGCCTTTCTTGCTGTTGAAAGCTTAATTAATTTTCAGGGATCAATTTTTATACCTGTCACTCCACAGAACCTTTATCCATTCCCTGGGCATAATGACCCCTACCGCACCCATGGGTTTCCCAGGCCTCAGTCTGGATTTCTTATAGGAGTTACCTAAGTACCAGAGTGTACTTGAATTGACTAAGGACAAAGATTGGGTTTTCTTCAATCGCTGCTCACCCAGAAATTAGGCCACGCTTGGTATGTAGTAAGTACTCGATAAATTCCTGTGTAACACACAAAACACCCTTGGGGCAGGTGTCACAGTCTTCCAGGACAGGCACCGTAAGAGGTGTGTGGGACTAGGGGGCACAGGGAGAGAGCCTGCCTCCCCCCTTCTAAGCTCCCCTACCTCTGAGCAGCCACAGGGGTCCCCAGTAGTGCTCCCCTCCCTCGGTTCCCCTCTCTAGCAGGCTCCACACTCACACCGTGGAGGGTGCTCCAGTGCTAGTGGGACAAGAGCTGCGGGAGCCCGGAGCAGAATCAGGGACCAGGAAGATCTGAACGGGGCAGCAGTGTGAAAGTGACAGCACAGACCTAACTAGGGGATGGCTACTTTGCTGGCACACCCCAGCCTCCCTATCCTGACCTCTTGCCCCCAAGGCCCAGGATGGGGGTCCAACTATTGACCTGGAGAATTTGGTGAACCCCCAGAGTTTTTAGGAGTTCATAGCCAGAAAGCAAGTGGGCAGGAAGGAGAGCAAGTGTGGGGTGGGGGACACAGGTGGGAGCCTTTGTGATGGGGGACCATTTATTTCCCTCCTGGGTATCTGACCAGAAGTCAATTCCATTTGTCTCCACCAGGTGGCAGTGCTACCAAGCTCTCTGGTGGAAGGTCAGGTTTTTGGAGGGAGGTGGGTGCTCCATCGTTCATCAGCTCTCTCAGAACAGCTTTAGGGATGAAAGGGAATTTAGCCAAAATAAAATTAAGGTGCAACTGACATGCGATTTGGGCTGGATGGATTTTTCCATATGTATACACACCCTCTGTATACACAATACCCAATCAAGACAGAGGACATTTCCAGCAACCCAGAGACTCCCTTGTACCCCTCCCGGTAATCAACTCCCAAAGTGAGCACCATCCTGACTTCTAACCCCACAGATTCGTTTACCCAGTTTTTATATTTCAGAAGCACAGAGGGTCCTGTTTGGGTCTTATCTTTCATCAGCATTAAATCAGTGAGTTTAACCAAATTGTTGTGGATAAAAGTGATTTGTCCATTTTTATTGCCATGAGCATTCATTCCATGGTGTGACTACATCGCAGTTCACTTTTCCATTCTCCTGTTGGTGGCTCTTGGAGGTTGGGTTCCCTAGGGAGCAGCCCCTGAGACAGAATTATTAGGGAGCATTTCCAGGATCAGCACCTGTGGAAATAGAACCGGACAGGAGAGCTGGACTGCGGGGCACTTGTGACAAGAACCTCAGTTAAACACTTGAGAGCAGTACTTTAGCCTCTGGGGGACCATGTGCTTCATTCCTCAAGTAGGATCTGAGCAGCACATCAGAGCATCCAGCACAATGGATGTTAGGGTTGTTTCTAGTCTGGGGCTGTCATGAATCACACTCCTCTGAACATCATGTATGTACCTGTCTTTTGGAAATCCATACCTAAGGCTGTTGGGTATCACCCAAGAGTGGAATTGCTATCATAGGTAGGTGGATGGGCAATTTTTAATGAAACTGCCACACTGAACTGTTTTGCACTCACAGATCCTTGCCAACCACCTATTGTGTGCGTCATCCTGATTGTTCCATGGGTTGGTTTCCATGCATGGCAGCCCCTTGCCCTCCGAATTTTGGCCCTATGGGGGAGCAGTTGAGTTTGGGCAAGTATAATACGGTAGGGGTCAGAAGGCCTCAGAAGCCTCATCCCAGGACCTCCCCAACAGGTGGCGCCCTTCTTAGCTTTGAGGACCACAGTGCATCCTGCAGTACTGAATATAGCCACCAGGGGCTGCCTCAGTTACCATCAGAAGCTGCCCTCCTCCAAAGGGCCAGTCCCTCCCTTCCTGGAATAAACATTTACAACAGCCTTGCTGAGGTGGTGGCCTGGAGCAAGAGGGAGGGGCGCAGTCTCCAGCATGGGGTGCCCAGTCAGCAACTATCCATAAAGCCCTTACTGTGTGTCAGCACAGTCAAATGGCCAGGACGTTATTACAGCTAAGGACTCAGAAGGGTGCAAAGTGGCCTGTCTTAGGAGGCACAGTGCAGCAGTTAAGGTACCAGCTGTCAAGCCAGACTGCCTGGGCCACATCTTCTTTGCCACTTACTGCCTTGTGATTGTGAACAAGTCTCTTCACTTCTTTGTGTGTGCCTCAGTTTCCCCATTTGTAAAATGGGAATGGTTACAATAGAATATTTTGCAGAAGCCACCATAGGATTAGCAAGTTAATTAGCAAGTACTAGACTTAGAACAATCATGTTTGTCAAATAATCAAGAATGGGGATGTGTGATGGGGTTTCTGCCTGGGACACCCGTCCCATGGATGTCAGCTCTAAGGCAGGATTTCAGTTCCTCAGAGTGCTCGCTGCCACTGAGGTCCCATCTTTGAGACCTCAGCGCCTCAGCCTGCTGTCGTCAGCTTACCTGGTAATGTTCCACCCAGGCTGATGCTCGAGATCTAATTTCCCTGATAAGATTCCATAATTACTTCTTTTATAGGAATATGGTTTATCAACCAGGTGCCCTTAGCTCCAGCCTTCTGGCCACCGCCCAGAGTAGTCAGAGATACAGGTGGATCTGCAGGAGAGGAAGGGGGAGGAGGGATCTCTGGGCCCTAGTACTGCCCAGAGACACAGGGATGCCCTGAGCCTGGACCTGGCTGGGCCAGCAGGACCACGAACCTTGGACTTGCTTGGCATTGTGGTTGACTTCTCGCCAGCTTGCCTTTGGCCTCGGGAAGGCTGCTTCTAAAGGAGACACTGAGGGAGCCTGGCAGGGGCAGGTGTGAAAGAGAAGGTCCAAGGTTGCAGTTATCTTCTGAAGTCAGCTGGGCCCAGGTTCTGTTGCCTCTCCATTGCCCAGACCAAAAGCCCGGCCTGTCAGGGCTGGAAGGGACCCACAGACTAATTCATTCTGGCTTCCTGTTGTACACATGGAAGGACCCAGGGGGTGTTAGGAGGGACAAGGAAACACAGGATGCCGGACCTGGGTCTCCAAACCCCCCCCCTTTCCCACCCTGCCTCCTCCCAGCTCAGTCAATAGCACCACTGTCCTAGTCCCTCCAGGGATATGCGTGGGGGAATTCTCATAGAGGGGGGAATCTCCCTTTAGCCGAGTTCAGAGTAGTCACCGATCATGGCCTTGATCCAGGGTCTTGGGAAGGGCTTAGCCTGGAGGTGGAGGGCCCAGGTACTTACCAGCTCCAAATGAACTAGGGTCTTGCCACCTAAAGTGGGGTCCACAGAAGTACCGTGTTAGAAAAGCAGAATCCTTAAAAAAGCAGACATGGCCCTCAGACCTTCTGAATCATCTGCATTTTAATGAAATCCCCAGGAGATTCCTGCATGTTGCAAAGTGAGAAGCACTGGCTGGAGCAAACCACTTGCCCCCACCAGCCTCAGTTCCCTATGGAAGTGGATGGGGCAGATCTCTGACTTCTTTGCCCCAATACAGGGAGCCAGGTCTTTGGTATGACCTCCTATGGGACCATTTGCATTTGTGGTAGATTCTGAAAGTGGAATTCTGGCTCCAGCAAAGCTAGGGGAGCAATAGATACCTCTCCCATCCTGTCTGCCTCCCCATTCCCCTCTTGCTGGAAAACCCAGGCTGGGCCGCTTCACAGGTCCTCCATGCAGCTAATTCAATTCAGACTACTTTGGCAACATTGAGTAAGCACCTTGTGTGTGCCGGGGTCTGGAGCAGTGAATCTCCACCCCAGCTGTACATTAGAATCATTCCAGGTGCTTTTTAAAATTAAATGATGCCAGGCCCCACCCAGCACACTGGAATCAGTCTCTGGGGACAGGTCTGGGTAGAGGTATTTATTAATGTGCCTCAGGCAATCATAATGCACAGCCGGGCTGTGAACAACTGAGAGAAGTCTACCCTAAAACCTACCCAGGCCATCTCTTCAGTCCCTGCTTCCCACGGGGCCAGCCAGCTGCAGTAGGTGTGCAGTGAGCCAGGAGAAATCATCAGGAAATTCCCTAGATATTGTAACCCGTGACAGCAACATCTAATTAATCATCAACTATGTAACATGATCCCTGCCCATAATAAGGGGACCTGCTGAATCTTTGGAAACCTGTCCACTGGCCTTCTGCTGCCAATTCCTTCCAGACTCAGGGACCTGTGCCTGAGGACCCCTGGCTGATGGGTGCCTGGCTCTCCTCCCCCGCTGGTAAGTGGGGGCCCTGAGCTTGGTTCCTGGACTGGGGATGCAAGAAGCAGAGGGATCCACGGGACCTTGGGCAAGTCACTTTCCCCTAGGGCCTCAGTTTCCTCATCCACAGGCCAGGGCCAGTGCAAGCCACCCTGTTGGCATACAGGGCTGCCAGGAGCACAGACCAAAAGGCCACCTGAGGCACAATAGCTGTCTGTGAGTGTCACGTGAGACCGCAGCTTTCCCTTATGGGAGGTGGGGGGACACCATCTTTCACCACCAGGGATCCAGACTGCATCTCTGGACCCTGCTTCTGCCCAGGCAAAGAGCCTGAAGCCTCGGCCTTGGCCCCCTAGCAGCACTGAAGGCTCACACACCAGCAGCAGCAGGTGGCACCCAGGGCCTGGGGCTTGGGGGAGGAACCAGGCCGCCTTGGCTGCCACTACTGTGGTGACCGTGTGTGGATTCCAGGCGATGGTGGTGCCATGAAGGAGGCAGTACAGGAGAGCAGGGCGAGGAGCTGGGCAAGCTCCTCCACTTGCAGCTGCAGCAACTTCATCCCCCCGACCCGCTCAGTTTCCTCTGAGTACAAGATGGTGGGGGGGAGTAAAAGAGGTTGTAAGGGTTTAGGAGGTGCCTGGCACCTGGGGAGGCTTGGTGGCTGGAGGGGCAGTGATGAAGATGGGGATGAGCAGGGTGCTAACCCTAAATCACTTGGATTCTAAGAGCCTCGAGGCAAAGAGTCTCTGATTTGAATCCACCTGTCAGGGTGGGAGGAGGGCATCAGACATTGCCTGACGCCTGCCCACTGGGCAGTGAGCTCCTCACATTCAGGACTCTCAGGCAGGTACCTGAGACTCCAGGCATTGGCTGGGCAGGCATATCAGTCCCATCTGTGGGTCAGGAGACCCTAGAGCCACAGGGGCAGTCGCTTGCCTCGGGCAGCCGCAGAGCTGGGGTTAGAATCTGGGTGTCAGACCTGCTTGCCTTGCACCGAGCCTCTCAGGGACCCTGCAGTAAGCACAAAGGTCCATCCGATGTCGGGCCTTGACTCTGGCTCCTGGTCACCATCTGTCTACGCAGGGACTTCCCCCAGCCTGTGCACAGCCGGAAGGAACAGGAATGGGGGTCTGGGCAGGCCTGTCAGGGAGGAGGGGTGAGCATATTCTGGGAAGGGTTGGCAATATGGGCAGAGCTCAGGTGAGGGCGGGGTGAGCTTGGATAGCAGAGCCCTGTGAGGGCAAGTTCGGAGGCCTCCAAGGCCAGGGTGAGGGCTTGTCCCTGATGCCTCAGGAGAGGGAACCACAGTAGGCTTGTCTTTGGTCTGAGTCCATCAAGGACAGATCCACGGTGACTTCGAGAGTATCCCCCGTGCCTGACCAGGTTGACCCTCCCTAGCATGTGCCCTGCTGGCTTATTGAGGGCCTGTGAGTCATCAGAGACAGGGGCCCAGGGAAAACTAATGAGATCTGGGAGGGGAGGAGACTTGCTCCCCCCCAGGCTGGGGTCAGGCTCAAGTTCTGATTGAATTCACACCTTTTTCTTTCCAGCCTCCCTCCTCCAACCCAGTAAAAGCTGGGCCGGAATGGGGGAAGGGTGAGTGATGAGGTCTGGGGAGCTGGCTAAGAGCAGTCCTCAGGCAGGAAGCTCAGCAGCTTCCTCACCAGTTTCCTCCAGGCCTCCCAGAGGCCTGGGGGTTGGAAGGAAGGGCTGCCCAGTAAGGAACTTTCCCTGCCTGGCTGCCAAGTGGAATCAGGTCAGGAAGTCCCCTAATTTCAAAGCCCACCTCTGGACCTTGGCTGGGCCCAGCCCATGATTCTGAGGGGCTGACCTGGGACCTCCCCTTTCCAGCCTCCCCCCATCTCCACCCCATGGGAAGCCAACAAGCCCCTTTCTCTCCCAGAACAAGAAAGTCACCCTCACTGGAGGCTGTGGGCTTGACAAGTGATGCAGGTTCTCTGTGGGAAAATCACGGGGACTGGCCTCCAGCGCCCAGCACAATCAGCAGAGCTATTTTCTTTCGGGCTATTGCAGATGGAATATGCATGTACATGTTAAATATATAGATACCCGTGTCCAACAAAACCAGAATCATATTACATCTACTTTCTACAACCTGCTCTTTCTATTTAATGACAAAAACCATTACAGGATATTAGGATCAGTACAGGTATCCATTCCCTTCATTTTGACAATATCCCTGCAGGAGGGGCACAGAGGCTTGGGAGGGAGACTCCGTGAGGAAACTCAGGACTCAGACAGGCGAAGAACGTTCCTCACCCGGCTCTAGGCAGGTCTCTGGGGTCCCAGGGATGAGGGCCAGGGCGGACAGTGGCCCCGGGATGCTGGTGATGGTAGAAATGACCCCCACCCCAGGAAGGGTCAAGGAGGGAGCCTCGTGGGGAGCCGGTGGGGCCGGGTCAGCACTCACCTACTACCCCACCCTCCGCAGAAGCCGAGGCGCCTCGAGAGACACTTCGCTTCCACGCTAAAGCCAAGGGCGCGCAGGTGCAGCTGGAAGCGCTGCACTGCATTGCACGCCGGCGCTCCACCTTCCACGATGGCATCGTGTTCAGCCAGCGGCCGCTGCAGCCCGACGAGCGTGTGGCGCTGCGCGTACTGTGGTACGAGGACTGCTGGTGCGGCGGCCTCCGCGTGGGCTTCACGCGCCTGGACCCCGCGCGCGTGCCTGCGCTCAGCCTGCCGCCCTTCTTGTGCCCGGACCTGGAGCAGCTGAGCCCGACGTGGGCGGCCGTGCTGCCCAACCACTGGGTGTTCCCGGGGAACGTGATCCGCTTCTGGGTGAACCGCAGCGGCTGGCTCTTCGCCAGTATCAACGCGGGTCCCCAGCTCCTGCTGCGCAAGGGCGTGCGCATGGGCGCCCCGCTCTGGGCCGTGATGGACGTGTACGGAACCACCAAGGCCATCCAGCTGCTGGGTGAGGCACCCCGCGGGAACCAGACACCGCCCCTGTGGGAGAGGCTCGGGTGCAACTCTGCCCCTGCCCAGAGCCACGGGGGGAAATGTTCATTCGTTCATTTCATGAGCTCCTGCCCAGTGTCAGATATGAAGATGGCTCTGGGGACTCCAGAGGGACAAGTCCCAGGCATAAGGAGGGCACCTTGTCCCTAAAGAATGATAAGATAATGACTAGCACCCCAAACATCTGTTAAAGAGCCAATCACGTTTCATAAAGGGAGAAATTTGGAAGCTGAGCTTTCTAAGTAGTTCACTGGAGACAGGATGCCTGAGTTCAGTCAGGCGGTGGGGAAACAACTCTCTCGACACCTGAAATGAGAGTGGATTTGGGGGGAGTGAGTAGATTCAGGAACACATTGAAAAGAGACTGGTGCCCCTGTGCTGGTGGCCCATGGGCCTGCACACAAGCCGTCCATTCCCCACCAGGCACCGTGGCTTTAAAAACCATGTGTCACAGCTGCTGGAGCCTCTCCCCTAGAACACCTAACCTGGCAGGTCTGGAGTGGGCCCATGCGCTGTTTGCTTGCCTCCCGGTGGATTTTCATGCACGTGCAGGTAACACTGAGGGTCTCTATTTAGGTAATAGTAGGAAGACAGAGAGGAGATGTCTAAAGGAAGGGCAGTTTGGGAAAGAGAGTCTATAACCCACAAATTCTCTGCTTGGCTAACCTGGGGAAGGGATGGTGAAGAGAGGGCCCTAAGATTAGATGGGAACTCTAGCACTGAAACCCAGAAAATTAAGGAGGTGGACACTGCCCCAGGGGCTCAGTGGGGAGGGAGCACCCTGATTTTGCTCCCTGAACCCTGAGTTTCCCTCTCTGCCTTAGACCCCACAGCCAGCGCCTTCCCCACAGGCGGCACCTTCAGCACAACCACGCCGTGGGACCTCTATGTTGACCTTGTGTCTGAGCTTGAAGGTGAGTGGCTTCCTGGGGCACACCGACTTCCCAGGACTCCAGAACCAGGGTGCCAGAGGGAGTCCCAGCCTTAGGAACTCAGTAAAGTCTTTCGGATTCCCATCAAGCCTCCCACAGGCTTCACGCCCCAAGATTTGGCTCTGTTGCTGGAAACCTAAAAGGAAATGAATAGCTCTGCCTTCTAGAACATTGGCTGACTTTACAAGTTACAAGAGCACATTCATGAACAGATAACATTATTTTATTCTTGCTTTAACAAGCAATTCATGTTCATAGTAAAAGCTTTTCCAAAAATAAAATAAAATAAACATTAAAGGATAAAGAAGGAAGAAAAAAAAAAAACACCAAAATCATCCATTAACTCCAAGGTGGATTTCCTCCCAGTATTTTGTGGTCATATATATATATATATATATATATATATATATATATATATATATATACATATATGGAGACTTGATTATGCTTTGTTTTCCTTTTTTCTAAATTGGAATTTTATGAAATATATGTATGTACATTATGGTTATCTTAGTACTATTTTCATTGTGAGCATTTTCTCATGACATAATAGTCTTCAGAATATGACTGTGTAGTTCTCTGTCCTCCAGTAGGCTGCCCACCCCTTGCCCCATGCACCCCCATCATGGGCTGTCTCTTTTCCCAGACACAGCAGGAGGAGAGTGTGCCATCTGCTTCCACCGTGCTGCCAACAGCTGCCTTGTGCCCTGTGGTCACACACTCTTCTGCAGCTCCTGCGCCTGGCGAGTCTTCTGGGACACAGCCAAATGCCCTGTGTGTCGCTGTGGTATTAAGAGGGTGACCTCTGCATGAAACCGTCCTGCTCTGCGGACTGGCAAAGGCCTCCCGGTGGGGGTGGCAGATTGGGCCTAGCTCTGAGCTCGGCTCCGGCAGAAGGAGGAGGTGCACTCAGAAAGTCAGAAAGGCTGGTCAGCAATAATCTCAGCAGCAAGAGGGAGGTGGTGATCCCCCATCCCCACCAGGCTGGGGCCAGTGGAGCTGAGAGGAGCCTCTCTTTCTGCCCATACCCAAACTGTCTCTCTAATGGGGAGCGTAGCTGTAGAAAGTGGCTCAGTGATGGGCCAGGGGACTTCTGGTCCCTCTGCTTAGCTCCAAGTTCATTTGGGCCCTGTCAGTGCTTTTGGATGGCCACTGCAGGCCTAGCAGTCCTGGTATACATAAGTCCCATGGTGCTCAGAGTCAAGAACCCATGAGTGTCAATGAGAAGGGCCTTTGTTCAGAGATGGGGAGACCCGGCCTCTGGGTTTACAGCAGAGGAAGTTAAGAATATCTGTGTGTCTGTTGGAAGCCCTGCCCACCCTGAGGTATTGAGAAGTCTGAACCAGATGCAGGGAGGCATCTGGGTGGAATGTTAACAGTGCCGTGCGGAAGCTGGTCCTGCCAATAAGACCTCCATAAAGTGGATCCGTTGTTAACCACCTGCCTGCCTTGCTGGGTGTCTGTGAGGTCCCAGTGAGATCATGCATCTGAGGATGATTCAACACATATGAGTTCACTGTGGTCACTGTGTTTATTTCATTGCCAATTTCTGAAATGTTGAAATAAAAAATCATTGTAAAAGACAAACTTTAAAGAATATGTCCCCTTTGTTGCAGTCAGTGGGAGTGGGAGGAGCTTGGGCTGGTCAGGATACTGAGGCATTTGGAACATGCCCTCCTGTCCCCAACAGACATACTCTGGGCTTGCAGTAGACTGGGTGGAGCTCTGTGCACTCAAGCCAGTGGACTCATTTTGCTAGGCACGGAGAGGGATAGTCCTAGGCTCCCAGCCCTGAAGTCACAACCAGGCTTTGCTCTTGCCACCCTCGATTTGAGGGTAGGGAGAGGGATGCTTATTTTGGGATCTGGCTCCTGACTGAAGGGAAGAGCTGACCTGAGAACCGACGTCAGCATGGGTTTATGACGGGTCAAGCCATACCTATTACTTAGCTCTTGTTTCTTGCTCTCTGACTGGTGGGGAGGTGTTGCCTGGGGTAGAGGGTTAAAAGGGGGGTTCCAACCTACTGTGCTCAAAATTAATGATGGGCGACTCCACAGACTGCCTCCCTGCCCAGCCAAAGGGTCAGGACGCTGGGTTTGAGGGCATCAGAGTAGCTTTCACTCTGGAGTAGGATTGCATCTGCTCCACCTAAGAATGTTCTAACCTTGATCATGTGACTTAACTTCTGTGAGCCTCGGTTTCTTCATCTGTAAAGTGGAAATAAGATCATTTTCTTGCTGGTAAGGTGAGAAGGTAGTGAGTATGAAACTTGTAGCTTAGAGGAAGTATTAAAAATATGGCAGCTCCCTTCCCCTGGAAAAGGCACATCTCCCAGAGGAAGCCCCCAAGGGATCAGTGGGGCCAGGTATGGATCCTAACAGCCCACTGACTTTTACCAAGGACCACCACATCACCACAATAATTTGGAATGATTCCTATGGATCCTAAAACAAGTTTTTTCATCTTTTAAGAGTTTAAACTCAGATTCTTCCATGTCCAGGGCAGTACTTTAATCCTATTCCCAGCGAACACCTCCTTATCAATTAACACCCAGGCAAACCTAATCTTAGAAATTATCTCTAATCTGAGGTGGGATTTCTGGGATGGTGGAGTAAGGACTTCTGTAAATCCATTCCTCCAGAAAAGCAACAAAAGTATTGGCAAGATTGTAAAAATCAGCTTTTCCAGAGCTTTGGGTATTAACCAAAGGCTAACAATCTGAAGAGGGTTTATCCAAGAGAAACTACTCAACTTTGGCAAGAACAGAGGGGTTTTAATTTTAACTCCCATCCCTCTTACCCCAGGTCCACAGTAGTCTTGAAAACCAGCAGTCTTGCCGAAGTCTCTGCTGTCTCTCTCTGCTGTGTTCTGCCTGCCCTGCTCGGTTGGACCTGCTTCTCGGTCAGCGAGAGTCTCTATGACTGGGGAACCAGAATGTCTCCACATGGCAGCCAGGCCCCAAGCTCCATGAGGATAAAAGCTCCTTTATTTGGGACCTTGTCCTGTATATTTCTTCATCTGGCTGTTAACTTGTAGCCTTTATGACATCCTTTATTAAGCTGGTAAACGTTAAGTGTTTTCCTGAGTTCTATGAGCCACTCTAGCAAATTAATCGGACCTAAGGGGGAGGTCGTGGGAACATCCAATCTGTAACTGGTAGGTCAGCACAGAGAACTCCCTGGGGCTTATGACCAGTGTCTTGAGTGAGGGGTGGAAGGCAGTCTTGTAGGACGGAGCCCTTAACCTGGGAATCTGGTGCTGTCTCCAGACAGATAGCATCAGAATTAAGTTGAGTTCTCCAACACCGTGCTGGTGTTTGAGAATTGCTTGGTGTAAGTTTGTGTGGGAAGACCCCCTCCCACATATTTACACACACTGGAATCAGGTCTGGGTACCTGAATGGAGTTGTACTGCTATTACTGCTGGGTACAATATTGTTACTGTTATACATATATGTAGGGAAGAAATACACCATTGCATTAGGTGTTGGACATGTGGGAATCACACCTATCAATAGAGAGAGAGAAATTATAAAAACAACCAAGTAAAAATTCTGGAGTTGAAAAGCACAATACCTGAAGTAAAAAGTTCACTAGAGTGGCTCAACAATAGATTTGAGCTGCAGGAGAAAGGATCAGTGGACTTGAAGGTAAATTTATAGAGATGATCTAGTCTGAGGAATAGGGGAAAAATGACAAGAAATAAACAAACCCTTTGAGATCTGTGGGACATTAAATGTTCCAACATAAATATAATGGGAATACCAGAAGAAGGGAGAGAAAAGGGGGAAGAAAAAAATATTTGTAAAAGTCAAGTCCAAATAGTTTCTAAATATGATGAAAAATATTAATCTACACATCCAAGAAAATCAACAAACTCCAAGTAGGATAAACCCAAAGAAATCCATACTGAGACATATCAGAGTTAAACTGTCAAAAACCAAACAGAGAATTTCAATGGCAACAAGAAAAGCAAAGAACAAAACCTCATCATATACAAAGAATCCTCAGTAACAGCTGACATCTCATCAATAATCAAGGAAATAATGAAATGATATCTTGAAAGTGCTGGGAAAAAAGAATTTCAACCAACAATTCTCTATCCAGCAAAATTATCTTTCAAAAAACGAAGAAGCATTCTCAGGTAAACAAAAAACAGAACATTGATTGCTAGCAGATTTGGCCAACAAGAAATATTAAAAGAATTCCTTCAGACTGAAATGAAAGGATTGATCTCTAACCTTTTCCTCCAATCATGTTGGTAGGCAAACTGGGGCCCAGGGAGGAAGAATGATCTTATAAATGATGGGACAAGAATTAGAATCCTCATTATAACACACTGACTCAATCATTTCTTCATTCATTCATCAAGCTAATTTTAAAGACATTAAGCACCAGATAGTGGAAGCTATCCCATAAGAGCAGAGCCTTTTCTGTGTCCTTGGGAGTCAAACTGAGGTATAAAAATTATAGTACAATGTGGCAAGTATTCAAATAGTCTGTACAAAAAGCTTTTCAACTTTCTGCTCAAGAGAGACGGAGCACATGAAGTATTTCCTTTTACTCCAAGTCTCTATAAATTGTTCATAAAAGATCTAAATAAATCCCTATCTTCACTAGAAAACAATATAGGGAAAACCTAGTGATAAAAAAACATTATAAAAGATGGAAAACAGAGGAGAGTAGACTCAAGATGGAAAACATGGACCAGAATTACACAGAGGAGAGGACTGCTTCAAAGGGTGGGAACAGCTCCAGGGACACTTCAAACCCAGAATGGGGGAACTGGGAGCAGGAAGTGGCCCACACTCGACCTACCAGGAATGCTTCACCAAACACAGTGCAGTATAAAATTAGACTTAGCACACCAACACAATGGGGCTACACCTAACAATATGGAGATTTAACAAGAAAATCTAATGAATACCAATACATTTACACAAACATGAAAACCTAGAAGAAATAAATGACTTGCTTGGAAGACATAAATTACCCAAATTGGCCCAAAAAGTAGAAAACTTTAATAAATAACTCCAGAAGGTTTTGAAAAGGTAGTCAATTCCCTAAAATGTTTACAAGCTTAATTAAAAAATTTATAGGTTTTGGTTAATAATAGCAATAACATATAGACAAAAGTAGTCAAGAATAAATTAGTAATGACAATAAACCTTGTAAAATAGCTGGAAATAAATGTAATAAAATATTCAAGTCACCATGGAATAGCATAAACAAGACCAAAAATAAAAGAGCTGTATACTATGTTCATGGGTGAAACTTTCAATATGGTAAAGATATCGCTTTTTTCCAGAACACCATAAATCCATGAATTCTGTGCAGTCTCAATCTAAAGCTCATTGGGATTTTCTATGGACCTTGGGAAACTGTTTCTAAAATCAATATAGATGTTTAAATGCTTAAAAATAACTAAGACAATTTTGAATTAAGATTATAAAACAACAGTTATTTAAACAATACTTTGATTTCTGTGGATTTCTTCAGGAAAGATAAACAGATCAGATACAAATCCAGATGCAGTCCCAGGTGTGAAAGAATATTTAGTTTTGTATATGATAAATTAGGTGGCACTTCAAATTAGTGAAAGAAAACAGATTATTGAATGAAATGTTTTGGAAAAATTGACTACCCGTTCAGAAAAAGAAATGAAGTCATCCCATTCACTAAAATACATACCAGATGGATTGAAGAGCTTAAACTTTTAAAATCTTGTAGATACAGATGATAGATTGAACAAAAATTACTTTTGCTCCTTCCTGAAAACCAACTGACAAGACAGCAAGGGGATTTCTTTTTTCAAGGCAAAAACCCACAAGGGCAAAAGAGAAGGAAAAGAAAAGAAAAAAAAAAAAAAAAAGAGGAGGCCGCTGCCACAGAATCTGTGAGGCTGGAAAGGAGCTGGATGGACTTAGCCCGGGGAACTGACTTTTCCACCAGCACTGGGGAAAGTTAAGAAACAACGATGTTTCTACCCAAACCTCCAGGAATTGGGACACCCAGTATCTCTGCAAGTAAGAGTGAAGAAAGACCTGGAAACAGGAGAACTTACTAAATGTATAATTAAGAAGAAGTTAGGCCCTCTAATCCTGGGGATCAGTGCTTTTACCAACTGTGTCAGAATATTACAGGTTTATTCTCCAGGGAGGCAAAGGAAAAATACAAGATGATTACTACTGTTAGAGGAAATTAAAGGTAGTTCAGGAAAAGATAGTCGATTAAGGTATACACATGCCTTGGCTTGACTGTGAAATGTATTTATACAATATTAATGTAAATATTGACTACTGGCCCACCTAAATTATGTGACCCTCTGGGAAGGACTGATGGATGGAAGGAGTGTTCCGTTGTATGGTGGTGTGGGAGACAGAATGGAGAGAGGATTAAGTGCACATCCTTCAGAGTGAGGAGCCTCTATTAATTCCTAAAACTTCAATCTCACAAGCTAGCAACCTAAGCATGTTATTAAAAAAATATAGAAGTAAGTGTAAACAAAGGACTTAGAAGTGGCTTCCTTTGGGAAAATGATAGGAATGAAGGCAGGGACTGTTCTTTTTGAAACCAGCCTTGTAGAACAGTTTGGCTCCTTAATGTATTTGATTATGATTCCAATAAAAGTAACATAAAACAAAAAAAAATCTATAAAAATATCAGAAGACCCCAGTCATAATTGGAGTGTTCCAATCTCCATCCCTCCCTGGCATGCCAACAGAGGCCAAATGAGAAACCTGGACTTCCAACCTCATCTGGCAGTGCCTCCCCTTTTGAATGGTGTCAGAAGAGTCCTGCTAATACAGGACTTTTTAAAAAGACCCAGAGTCTTATAACAAAATACCCAAAATGTCCAGGATACGATCAAATATCACTTATCATACCAAGAACCAGGAAAATTTTAACTTTAATAAGAAAAGACAACCAACAGATGTCAACACAGGGATGACACAGTTGTTAAAATGATCTGACAAGGATTTTAAAACATCATAAAAATGTTTCAGGCATTCATGAGCCCATTTGAAACAAATGGAAAAAATTGAGACTCAACAAAGAAATAGAAAATATAACGAAGGATGAAATGGAAATTTTAGAACTAGAAATTATAATAACCAATAACAACAGAAAAGGAGACTTGAAGATGAAAAATAGAAATGGCCAATATGAACAACAGAGAAAAAGATGAACTGACAAAAAACAACAACCCAGAAAACAAAGAGCAGGGCCTCAATGACCTGCGGAACAGTAAGTAAAGATCTGACATTCACATCATCAGAGTTCCAGGGGAGAGGAGAGAGGTGGTGTTGAGAAGTATTTGAAGAATTAATGGCTGAAAATTCTTCAAATTTGGCAAAAGGTGTAAACCTATAGTTTCAAGAAGCTGAGCAAATGCCAGAACACGATAAATCCAAAGAAATCTACACTGAGACACATCATAATCAAATTTCTAAGAACTAAGACAAAGAAAACATCTTGAAAGCAGCCAGAGAAAAACAAGACCTTGCCTTCAGGGAAAAAGCAATAGAAATGACAGCAGATTTGCCATCAGAAACCATGGAGGCCGGCAGGAAGTGTCACAATATTTTTCAAGTGCAGGGGAATAAAAAGAGCCATCGATTCAGAATTCTATGTCCAGAAAAATGATCCTTCAGGAATGAAGAGGAAATCAAGATTTTCTCAAATTAAGGAAAACTAACAGAATTTGTCACCAGCAGACCAAAAGGAATGACAAAAGGAGGTTCCCCAAACAGAAAATCAATAACAAATAAGGAATCTTGCAGCATCAGGAAGGAAAGAAGAACAAGAGAAATAATACAAATATGATGAGGTCTAACAGGACAATGGAGCACACAGTGAGCAGAGGAGATATATGTGATCCATGTAGTGGCCATTCCAAGCTGTTTCATTTGCATATAACTTGCCCAATGCCCATGAGTACAGAGCTCTATTGGACCCACAATGCATGGGTATTCAGCAAGACTCAAAGCGAGTGCAAGTACAGAACTGTTGATGGGCAGCAGCTGCCCAGCCTGGGACTACATTCTAAGCCTTCACCAAAGGAATGTGAGAGAAAGCAGCATGCTATTTCTGGGCTGAGGCTCCATCCTTTCTTCTCCCACATGCTTTCTGGGTGCAGAGGACACCGAGATTCTAGTGGATGGTAGAAATACAAGACAGGTGACACTAACCAGGAATCATAGCAATGGCCCATGATGTGGGTAAGAAATGAATCTCTTGTACAAATCACTGAAATGGTGGGGTTCCTTTGTTACTGCAGCTTGTGTTCCCTTGGGGTTTATATCTTTGCAGAATTATAACACATGACTTTTTCATTTAATAACCAATATTTAAATCTCAATGGATTTTTATGTAATTTTTGAGCAAATGTCTAACATGTATCTCTTGATACAATTAATTTTATTTAACTGGTAGCATAATTTTTTGTGATCATGTCAGATAGACTACATTTGATGTATTCAAGATATTTTGCAATGTGTACTAGAAGAACAGGCTCATATTTCTACAAAAAAATTAGAAAATAGAGGAGATAGTTTAACCTCAGAGTAGTGATGGCCTTTCAAAACAAGACACAAGATCTAAGAGCCACTAAGAGGAGACTGACAAGTTTGATTACATATAATTTTCTTAAAAAGCTTCTGTATGCCAAAAGATACCATAAATAAAACTAAAAAGCAAGCTAATGGATAGGAAGTAGCCTTTCAATATAAATGATAGAGAATGAATTGATGTCCAAACATATAAGGCACTCACTCCTACAACCAATAAGAAAAGCACAAATAGTTCCCCATGGAAGTAACTAAGATTACATGCAAGTAAATCAATCCACGTGGCCAGTAAGCATGTAAGTAGATGATCTCGTTCATCAGAGTCTGGGAAATGCAAATCAAGGCAGCGATGAGATACCAACAGAATAGAAATTGATTGAACAAGAAAACTGTAGACATTATCTACTAAAATGTAAAGTGTTCATTCCCTATTGCCCCAGCAGTAACTACTCTATGTCACTCACATGGGTGACCTGGGAAGTTACTGGATTAAAACAATGGACAGGGTGTGTGCCTGTAAGGGTATTCCTGGGGGCAATACTTGGCACCATATATTTCACCATACTTCTGACATACAGAATGTGATATGTCATAATCTCATGTATGTAAAAATATATAAAATGTGTATATATGGGTGTGTGTTGGTAAATACATAGCAAAGTGTGTGGAAGGAAAGAGAGATTATCTCGAGGAAAAGATTGGGATGGGGAGAGGGGCCTGAGAGGAAATTTTAATTTAGCTACAACGTTTTGAGTTTCTGTACAATGAGAATGAGTTTCCTATTGGTTAAAAGAGCAAAAGTAGTTGCTCTGGAAAACAGTCTGGCAGTTCCTCAAAAAGCTAAACATGGAGTTACCATATGATTCAGCAATTTCACTCCTAGGTAGGTACCCAAGAGAAATGAAAATATGGGTCTGTGAAAAAATTTGTCCATACCAAAACCCAACAACCAACCAACAGATCCTGAATGTTCACTATAGACTTATTCATAATAGCCCCTCGGAGATGAAGTCAAAAGTCCATCAACTGATGAATGGATAAACAACAGGTGGTGTATCCATACAAGGGCACATTGTCTGGCCATAAAAAAGGAACAAAGTGCCAATCATGCTACAAGGTAGATGAACCTCAAAAACATCCATCTCTTAAGAAGGAGGCCAGTCACAAAAGGCCATATACTCTATGATTTTATTCATACAAAATGTCCAGAATAGGCAACTCCAGAGAGACAGAAAGTAAATTAGTGGATGCCAGGGGCTAGGGAGAGGAGGTAGTGGAGAGTGACTGCTAAGGAGTACCGGTTTCTTTTGGGGGTGAGGAAATTAAAATTGCGCTAATGGGTGCACAACTTTGTAAATATATTAACCACTGAACCGCATCCTTTAAAGGTGTGGATTTCATGGCATGAGGATTATACCTCAATTTAAAATTTATGCAGAAGAAAGCACCCCAAAATAGCCATAGAGAAGTACTAGCGGGAGAAAAAGAGGAAGGCAGTATTAGCCCCGGTAGCAGGACAGGCTTCGAAGAGGAAGCGACATTTGCACTGGGTTTACAGGACAAGCTATTCTGAGAGAGGAGGGGAGGGCTGGGTAATCCACACAGCACGCGCAAAGCCAGACAAGCACAGGATGTGTAGGGGGAACTGTGCGGAGCCACACTGGCTAAAGCAGAAGGCACAGGAAGCCGAAAGGAGCCCAAGGGGAAGGTGGCTGGAGCTGACAGCAGTCGGCTGAGGGGCCCTCGCCCTCCCAGCTGGCCGCAGGGGGCGACCGCAGAAGGAGCCGCAGCAGACCTGCCCTGCTGGTGAGGAACCTGGGAAAGAAGCAGGCTGCCAGGTTTCACTTTCCCAGAAGTCTGAGATGTAGAGCTTGTGGCGATAGCAGGCCACTGGATCAAAGCAGTGGAAATGACTCATTATCAAGAGGCTAATACATAGGTAAAAGGAAAGTAAAAGTACCACTGAGGATTATCAGTGTTTGCTTAAGCAGGAAGCCACCCAAACTGGGTCCAGGGACTGCAAAGGGGCTTTCCTGGAGACTGGAGAAAAACTCCCTTATGCAGGTGACTTTCAGATAAGGCTTCCTGACTGGGGTGGGAGACCTGGGTCTGGGCAATAACAAGCCCTCCCTGCAAGGGACAAGGTTCACCATGCCCCTTGTCCATTTGGCGCCCCCCACGCCATCTCACCTGCACACTCCCAGGCCACCTTTGACCTTCAGGGGCGCCTCCACTAGCTTCACGGCCTGATTGATACCCCTCCCCCTAGCGCTTCTGCGGGGCCTCCTGCTGCTGAGAAGCTGCTCAGGAAATTCCACTGGGAGGAAGCCCACAAGCATAGGTTGGGGAGGACAGTAGAGGGGATTTTTGAGCCTGATGACAGAATGAAGGGAATGAGGTGCCGTCCCATCCCTCCATGGACCTGCACACCACATCAGTGTCCCATCTGCCAGCTGTCCTGCTCTCCCTAACCCTTCTTTGGAGGAGGAGGAGGAGGGGGCCCCTTGTGAGTGTGGAGGTAGTGACTCTGTGAACCTCTGGTCCTGGTCCCTCTCGGACAGGTCTGCATGAAGTAGGTGGCTAGAGTAGATGCTAATGTTCCCTTTTTGTAGCCAGGAAAACTGAGGCCTAGAGACTGAGTCTGGCTTGCCTGAGGCCACTCAGCAGTCCATGGTGCTGACAGGACTAGATCCTGAATCACTAGGCCCCAGCCAAGGGACTCTTCTGCCTCAAGCTGTGCCATTTATGGTTTGACAGGGATGGTATCACCTCGTAGACACCACTCTCCCCACCCCCTGAAGTCCCCAACAAAAAAGGGGTCAGTTTGGATGCAAATAATGATTGAGATGGGAGAGCTGACAGTGAGAGCCCTCTCCAACCCTCCTCCTGGGTCCAACCATCTTTCTGGTGTTAACCTTAAAAATAAAACAGTTATTTTACCAACAACGGTGGTTTTATTTGGGAATGGCAGAGAATTGAAATCAGGACCCACAAGCTAAGGCAAAACACTATCATTTTGTCAGTAGACTATATACAGTGGTAAGTAGAAGGAATTTTTGAATTCCTGGTAAGACCAGATTGTTATTTGGTCTAAACCAGAGCTCTCTCCTTTTATCCAAACAATAATTATTAGATTTCCAATATTGTTTTTCTCTGTCTGTGGCCATTTGTTGGGTATCTCTTGTGAATTTCCCAAACTATCATTTGGGAGAACATCCCTTTGGAACATGATAAGAGTTTGGTTATTGGCTTCTTTAACAGCAGTATTTTTTGGTGGAAATACCCATGAAGTGATTTCCTTTGGCCTCCAGGGAGTTGAATTTCAAATGTCCAAGAAACTTAATAATAGCCAGAGCCACTAACAAAAGTATGGCATCTAATACATTTTGGAAATAGGAGCCATTTTTAAATTTATCTCCTTTGGAGGTAAGGAAATCTGGTTATTTCCAGTGAGCTACCATAAAGGCATATCAACTATCAGTATAAAAGTTTGCAATAGGAGGGGCTCAAGATGGCAGCATGAGTAGGGTGACAGAAATCTCCTCCCAAAACCATACATATTTTTGAAAATACAACTATTCCTAAAAGAGAGACCAGAAGATACAGTACAACAGCCAGGCTACATCTACATCTGTGAGAACTCATCATCTCACAAAAAGGGTAAGATTCAAAGCCGTGACCTGGTGGGACCTGAGCACTCCCCCTAACACAGCTCACTAGCGGGAGGAGAAGAATCAGAGTAGGGAGGGAGTGGAAGCACAGGACTGCTAAATAACCAGCCCTAGTGATCTGCACCAGGAGCATAGACACACACTGCATGGTGCACTGGATATTAGAGAAACGGAAAAGTAAAATCTGAGACAGAGACTGTGAACAGGTCCTCACAGTGGGTTCTTTTTTAAAGTCTTAAAGTTACAGGGCTTAACAGCTGGACAAAATCGTCCCAGCACACTCAGCCCAGCAGGCTGGGAACCTTAAGGAACTTCAGGTGCCCTAACACCCTGGGGGTTAACGCAGCCCCGAAGCCACTCTCAGTGATAAGCAGCCTGCCATTCGTTCCCCCTAGCTGGTGCTGCAAGCAAACCAGCTGACCCGCTACAGCTGTGGAGCAGCCGGAGAACAGTCCCGATCACAGCAACCACACAGAGTCTCCTCCCAGTGCGCAGCAAACTGGGACAGACCGAGAGGCTGCTGTCTATGCGCAGATGCCCGGCACAGGCAGAGGAAGCCAGACCAAGGTCCGGAAGGCATGAAGGGGCACCGATCTTGCAGGAGAATACACCCAGTGTGTCTGCCACCCCCCGCAGGGCCCTAGGCTTTCCCAAGGGCAGCCCCAACCACAGCAGGTCAGGAGATTATCCCAGAGACTGCTCCCGGTTTGCAGGTAACCAACACAGGCAGCGGAGAAGGGCAAGGCAACCAGCAAGCAGGAAGGGACTTTGTTCTCCCAGCTGACACACACACCACCTGCGTGTGACCACTTCTATCACCATGAAAAGGCAGAAGAATCTGGTCTAGTCAAAAATCACTCAGACAACCCCAGAGGGCCTGGTGAGATAGATATAAACAACTTTCCTGAAAAATAATTCAAAATAAAAGTTATAACCATGCTGATGGACCTGCAGAGAAATATGCAAGAGCTAAGGGATGAAGTCCAGAGGGAGATAACAGAAATGAAAAAATCAATAGAAGATCTTAAGAGCAGACTGGACAAGGTGCAAGAGACTGTTAATGGAATAGAAATCAGAGAACAGGAACACAAAGAAGCTGAGGCAGAGAGAGATAAAAGGATCTCAAGGAATGAAAAAATATTAAGAGAACGGTGTGACCAATCCAAACGGAACAATATTCACATTATAGGGACACCAGAAGAAGAGAGAGAAAAAGGGATAGAAAGTGTCTTTGAAGAAATAATTGCTGAAAATTTCCCCAAGCTGGGGAAGGAAACAGTCTCTCAGACCATGGGAGCCTACAGATCTCCCAACACAAGGGACCCAAGGAGAACATCAAAACATATAATAATTAAAATAGAAAAGATCAAAGACAAGGACAGAGTATTAAAGGCAGCCAGTGAGAGAAAAAAGATCACCTGCAAAGGAAAACCCATCAGGTTATCATCAGACTTCTCAACAGAAACCTTACAGGCCACAAGGGTTTGGTATGATATATTTAATGCAATGAAACAGAAGGGCCTTGAACCAAGGATACTGTAATCAGCACAATAATCATTTAAATATGAAGGAGGGATTAAACAATTCCCAGACAAGCAAAAGCTGAGGGAATTTGCCTCCCACAAAACACCTCTAGAGGATATTTTAAAGGGGCTGCTCTAGATGGAAGCACTCCTAAGGTTAAATAGATGTCACCAGAGAAAATAAAATCACAGCAAAGAAAGTAGACAAACAAATGCTAACTAAAGGCAAAAAATAAAATCAACTATCCACAAAAGCAGTCAAAGGAAACAAAAAAGAGTACAGAATAAAACACCTAACATGTAAAGAATGGAGGAGGAAAAATAAGAAGGGAGAGAAATAAAGAATCATCAGACTGTGTTTATAACAGCTTAATAAGAGAGTTAAGTTAGATGGTTAGATAGTAAAGAAACTACCCTTGAACCTTTGGTAACCACGAACCCAAAGCCTGCAATGACAATAAGTACATATCTATCGATAACCACCCTAAATGTAAATGGACTGAATGCACCAATCAAAAGACACAGAGTAACAGAATGGATAAAATGGCAAGACCCATCCATATGCTGCTTACAAGAGACTCACCTCAAACCCAAAGACATGCACAGACTAAAAGTCAAGGGATGGAAAAGATATTTCATGCAAACAATAGGGAGAAAAAAGCAGGAGTTGCAGTACTAGTATCAGACAAAATAGACTTCAAAACAAAGAAAGTAACAAGAGATAAAGAAGGACATTACATAATGATAAAGGGCTCAGTCCAACAAGAGGATATAACCATTCTAAATATATATGCACCCAACACAGGAGCACCAGCATATGTGAAACAAATACTAACAGAACTAAAGGAGGAAATAGACTGCAATACATTCATTTTAGGAGACTTCAACACACCACTCACTCCAAAGGACAGATCCACCAGACAGAAAATAAGTAAGGACACAGAGGCACTGAACAACACACTAGAACAGATGGACCTAATAGACATCTATAGCACTCTATACCCAAAAGCAGAAAGATGCTCTTCTCAAGTGCTCATGGAATATTCTCCAGAATAGACCGCATACTAGGCCACAAAAAGAGCCTCAGTAAATTCAAAAAGACTGAATTTCTACCAACCAACTTCTCAGATCACAAAGGTATAAAACTAGAAATAAATTGTACAAAGAAAACAAAAAGGCTCACAAACACATGGAGGCTTAACAACACGCTCCTAAATAATCAATGGATAAATGACCAAATTAAAACAGAGATCAAGCAATAAATGGAGACAAATGACAACAATAGCACAAAGCCCAACTTCTGTGGGATGTAGCAAAGGCAGTTCTAAGAGGAAAGTATATAGCAATCCAGGACTATTTAAAGAAGGAAGAATAATCCCAAATTAATAGTCTAAAGTCACAATTATTGAAACTGGAAAAAGAAGAACAAATGAGACCCAAAGTCAGCAGAAGGAGAGACATAATAAAGATCAGAGAAGAAATAAATAAAAATGAGATGAACAAAACAATAGAAAAAAATGAATGAAAGCAAGAGCTGGTTCTTTGAGAAAATAAAATAGATAAACCCCTTGCCAGACTTATTAAGAGAAAAAGAGAATCTATACACATAAACAGAATCAGAAATGAGAAAGGAAACATCATGACAGACCCCACAGAAATACAAAGAATTATTAGAGAATACTATGAAAATCTATATGCTAACAAGCTGGAAAACCTAGAAGAAATTGACAACTTCCTAGAAAAATACAATCTTCCAAGACTGACCAAGAAAGAAACAAAAAATCTAAACAGACCAATTAACAGCAATGAAATTGAATCAGTAATCAAAAAACTACCCAAGAACAAAACCTCTGGGCCAGATGGATTCACTGCTGAATTTTATCAGACATATTGAAAGACATAATACCCATTCTCCTTAAAGTTTTCAAAAATATAGAAGAGGATGGAATACTTCCAAACTCATTCTATGAAGCCAGCGTCACTCTAATACCAAAACCAGGCAAAGACCCCACCAAAAAAGAAAATTATAGACCAATATCCCTGATAAACATAGATGCAAAAATACTCAACAAACTATTAGCAAACCAAATTCAAAAATACATCAAGATCATCATATACCATGATCAAGTGGGATTCATCCCAGGGATGCAAGGATGGTACAACATTCAAAAATCCATCAACATCATCCACCACATCAACAAAAAGGACAAAAACAACATGGTCCTCTCCATAGATGCAGAAAAAGCATTCAACAAAATTCAACTTCTATTCATGATAAAAACTCTCAACAAAATGGATACAGAGGGCAAGTACCTCAACATAATAAAGGCCATATATGACAAACCCACAGCCAACATGATTCTTAACAGCTAGAAGCTGAAAGCTTTTCACATAAGATGGGGAACAAGACAAGGATGCCCACTCTCCCCACTGTTATTCAACATAGTACTAGAGGTCCTAGCCTTGGCAACCAGACAAAACAAAGAAATACAAGGCATCCAGATTGGTAAAGAAGAAGTCAAACTGTCACTCTTTACAGATGGTATGATATTGTACATTAAAAACCATAAAGTCTCCACTCCAAAACTACTAGAATATCTGAATTCAGCAAAATTGCAGTATACAAAATTAATACACAGAACTCTGTTGCTTTCCTATACACTAACAATGAACTAATAGAAAGAGAAATCAGAAAAACAATTCCATTCACAATTGCATCAAAAGAATAAAATGCCTAGGAATAAGCCTAACCAAGGAAGTGAAAGACCTATACCCTGAAAACTATAAGACACTCTTAAGAGAAATTAAAGAGGTCACTAACAAATGGAAACTCATCCTATGATATTGGCTAGGAAGAATTAATATTGTCAAAATGGCCATCCTGCCTAAAGCAGTCTACACATTCAATGCAATCACTGTCAAAATACCAACAGTATTCTTCAACAAACTGGAACAAATAGTTCTAAAATTCATATGGAACCACAAAAGACCCCGAATAGCCAAAACAATCCTGAGAAGGAAGAATAAAGCAGGAGGGATCTCACTTCCCAACTTCAAGCTCTACCACACAGCCACAGTAATCAAGACAATTCGGTACTGGCACAAGAACAGACCCACAGACCAGTGGGACAGAATAGAGAGTCCAGATATTAACCCAAACATATATGGTCAACTAATATATGGTAAAGGAGCCATGGATATACTATGGGGGAAATGACAGACTCTTCAACAGCTGGTGTTGGCAAAACTGGACAGCTACATGTAAGAGTATGAAACTGGATTATTGTCTAACCCCATACACAAAAGTAAATTTGAAATCGATCAAAGACCTAAATATAAGTCATGAAACCATAAAACTCTTAGAGGAAAACATAGGCAAAAATCTCTTGGACATAAATATGAGCAATGTCTTCATGAACATATCTCCCCAGGCAAGGGAAACAAAAGCAAAAATGAACAAGTGGGTCTATATCAAGCTGAAAAGCTTCTGTACAGCAAAGGACACCATCAACAGAACAAAAAATTATCCTACAGTATGGGAGAATATATTCAAAATTGACAGATCCGATAAAGGGCTGACATCCAAAATATATAAAGAGCTCATGCACTTCAACAAACAAAAGCAAACAATCCAATTAAAAAACAGGCAGAGTCAGAGATGGGTAAGATTCCTCAAGGGAGGAACAACCTAAGACAGGCACAGTCGCAGGGGGGCCATCAGGTGAGAATTTGGGGATCAACAGAGGTGAGGCTCAGAACCTCACCTCCCCTGCTTTGAGAGAAATCTTCTGCATCCGTGGATGTTTTGCTGCCCTTGTCTAGCCTGGATTAATACTTAGTCCATAGGCACACATCTGATCATCTGATCATCTACATTTGCCGTCTTACAGCACTAAACTATGTTTTCTACCTTTATCTTGCATCTACCTACCACTTCAGCATTTTATTAAAAATAAAAATAAAAATAATAATAAAGGGAGAAATGTGGGATCAACATATAAATCAAGTACAAAAATCAAACGAATATTCATATTTGACCTGATTGTTTATAGGTCATAATGCGTGATCAAAACCGAAAGTTTCTGTGATGAATGCCCTTGTACTGTTCACCATGTAAGAATTTATTCACTATGTAAGAATTCGTTCACCATGTAAGAACTTGTTCGTTATGCTTCAGAAGATTGGAGACTGACGAGAATTAGACTTGAGATGGATTAATGATTGTACATTGAGCATTGACCCCCCTATACTGAATTTTATTGTTGTTAACAACCATTTGATCAATAAATATGAGAGATGCCCTCTCAAAAAAAAAAAAAAAAACGGGCAGAGGATCTGAACAGACACTTCTCCAAAGAAGAAATTCAGATGGCCAACAGACACATGAAAAGATGCTCCACATTGCTAATCATCAGAGAAATGCAAATTAAAACCACAATAAGATATCACCTCATACCAGTAAGGGTGGCCACCATCCAAAAGACAAACAACAAATGTTGATGAGGATGTGGAGAAAGAGAAACCCTCCTACACTGCTGGTGGGAATGTAAATTAGTTCAACCATTGTGGAAAACAGTATGGAGGTTCCTCAAAAAGCTCAAAATAGAAATACCATTTGACCCAGGAATTCCACTCCTAGGAATTTACCCTAAGAATGCAGCAGCCCAGTTTCAAAGACATATGCACCCCTATGTTTATTGCAGCACTATTTACAATAGCCAAGAAACGGAAGCAACCCAAGTGTCCAGCAGTAGATGAATGGATAAAGATGTGGTACATATAGACAATGGAATATTATTCAGCCATAAGAAGAAAACAAATACTCCATTTTGCAACAACATGGATGGAGCTAGAGGGTATTATGCTCAGTGAAATAAGCCAGGCAGAAAAAGACAAGTGCGAAATGATTTCACTCATATGGCAAGTATAAGAACAAAGAAAAAAACTGAAGGAAAAAAACAGCAGCAGACTCACAGAACCTAAGAATGGACTAATAGTTACCAAGGGGAAAGGGACTGGGGAGGGTGGGTGGGAAGGGAGGGATAAGGGGGAAAAGAGGGCATTATGATCAGCACACATAATGTATGGGGGGGCATGGGGAGGACTGTACAACACAGAGAAGACAAGTAGTGATTCTATAGCATCTTACTACGCTGATGGACAGTGACTGTAATGGGGTATGTGGTGGGGACTTGGTGATGGGGGGAGTCTAGTAGCCATAATATTGCTCATGTAATTGTAGATTAATGATACAAAAAAAATCCAGTTATAAAATAAATAAGTCCTGGAGATGTAATGTAAAAAAAAAGAAGTTTGCAGTACAAGCTCAGGTGAAGGCATATAACTCAGCTCATTGAGCCAAAGTAGCCAAAGGTAGTAGCCAAACTTTAATGACTTCAGAAGTAGTTGCAATTGCATACCCAGCATGATAGTTACCATATTCATCCTTTACGTAAGAATTGTCAGTAAACCATGAAAAATCTGCACTAGTTAGAGGAGATTCATATCAATTGTTACAGAGAATCAAAAGGTGACCTGTTAGCATTAAGAAGCTGTGAGGGGTTTCATCTGGATCCAAATGGAGTCCTATTCTGATACCAGATGCCGTAAGTGTGGAACCTGAGTTTGAGCGAACTGCCATTTCTCTTTGGAGACTTTATGCCCCTTAAAGGCCTAAAGTTTTAACAGGTGAACAGGCACCATCTTCCTATAAAGAGGTTTGAGAAGGGGAGCAGAGAAGTGAGTCATCTGGGTATTTTAACTATGTAGAGTCTGTGGAAAACTTATGTTACCCAAATAACTTTTTGAGGTTTATGAAAGTAAGAACTCTCTGAAACCCTGGGTGTCTTGCCTGAGGGTTTCAGCCCCAGGCAAGTTCACTATGGATTCAGTGAGATGGAGAGATGACAATGGAATGTTCTTGGGGTAAAAGGGTTTATACCTGGCTTTATTCTCATGGTGGAGATCAAACACTAGAATCACATCTGCATCCAGCAGTCTGCAGGTCCATAATTCACCTCCATCTCCACCTCCATCCAGAGCACTGGGCAGACCTCTTTATATAGCAACCCAGTCAATAATAGCTTATTGCCTCCAGGTGTGGAAACATTAGCCTAGCAGTAGGCCAATCACATCATCAAGTAGTTTAATGTCAGGTGAGGAACTTCCATTTCCCCACACTGGGGCATGACTGTCCAGTTGTATTTTCATTCTTCCCAAGTGAAAACAAAGGTATTGGATATCCTTATCAATTGAAATACTAATAATGCATTGCACAGTTCAATTATAGTGAAAAATCTGCTCTCGGTTGGAGTGGAGTTCAGCTTATGGGGTCAGGAAGAACAGGATGCTGAGGGATAACAATATTATTTATTGCTCTGAGGTCCTGAACAAACCTCCATCCTCAGCCACTGGGTTTTCTCACAGGTACAGTAGGTGTATCATAGGGACTGTGCAGTGGATAAGGCCCTTGAAATCCTCTATTATGGGCTCAAAGCCTTGAAGGACTTCTTTATTTATAGGGTATTGATTAATTTGGGGGAATGTTTTTGAGTGGTCTGTTTGAATCTTGATGGGAAGTGCACTGTGGGCTCTGCCAATATCAGTTGAAGATTTTGTTTATAAGCAGGATGTTGGCTGATCCAGTAGGAACAAGTGATCAGTGTCCTCAGACTCAGGTATAGAGCCATCAAAACAGAGCAAATAAAAGATGCTTAATTCCCCTGGTTAACTATGTTGATTACTACTGTCACATTCTAGAATTATTTCCCCACTTTTCAGAGGAAGAAATTCCACCACGATACATACATTTTTAAGAAATCTTGGCCCAATAGATGGAGAGAGGTGGAAGAACTAAGGAGAAAAGATGTGTATCTCTCAAAGGGCCTAAACAAAAGGCAACAGGTTCAGAGACAGGAAGTGTTGAGGTTTATTTGAGACCCCACTATTTGAAGTGTTTTAGTGCTCTGAGGCCAGGGCTGCTTTAAAGCGGTGGGGTTGAGCTAGGAAAATATAGCTCCAGGGTTAACAAGAACAGAGAGAGATTTATTCCCAATCAGAAATGGTTTCTCCAAGCCAATTAACAAGGAGGACTGGGGAGAGGCCTGTAGCATCTCAGAGCCAATCACTGGGAATCAGCAGGGCGGTGGAAACGCTGGCGAGGGGGCTGAAGGCACCTGAAGCACTTCAATTTGTAACAGTCTCTCTTTTCCTCTCCTAAGGTCCTGTCTCTTTGCAATAGTGGCAAGAACTGGGAGGTCTTTTGTTTCATTTCTTAGGGGCCTTCATTTCCTGGATTTGAAAGTTAAGAATTTTAGCCATCTTCCTTTTAAAAGGCTCATCTAGAGGAGGAACAAGCTGGCTTGCCAAATTAACTACATCTGGAGTGGAGGTAGTTTCCCATTCTATCCTGGTCCTTTTAACTAAGAGGGAAAGACCCAGGTTCAGCCTATTAATAACCAGAGTTAAAGGCTATCTGGGTGGATTCAACATCTAAAGGAATACCAGAATTTCCCTTGAAAACAATCTGAAATCAATTGCAATCATCATGAAAAGGTGCATCAGGCTTTGTCGGCAGGTCTGAATGTCATACTACTCAACAGACTTAGGGAAAGCTGTTGTAACTGCTCGGTGGTTTCCAGCGAGTGTTCTCATTTCTTGCCAAAAGTTAGGGGTCTATTTGTCCACGTCCCTTACAGGATGTTCCCATTGATCCAGTTCCATCCAATTCTTGGCCTGGCGGTCAGCAACAAGCATGTGGATTAATTGATACAACCTGAAAAACCAAGTCGATAAGTTTGAATAACTGTTAAATTCCTCAGCAAACTCATGTGGGTCCTCAGTCACTTTAGGAAACTCTTTAACTATGACTCACAGTTCAGCCTTAGTCCAGGGAATGTAAGAAACTTGGGGTTTATTTAGATCCTCAGAAGCTTTGACTTTAAAGGGACAAGTTTTAATAGGCTCAGAAGGGGAAGGAACAGAGAGAAGTTCAGAGGAAAAGAGGATTAGAATAAGGCAGTGGCAGAAATAGAGGAGATGGGGAAAATGCAGATGGAGTAGAGAAAAATGGCACCAGAGGAGGGACCTAAGCAGGAGGTGGCTCCCACCTGTCTGTAGACAAAGAAGATGTGGGAGGGGTGCATGAAAAGATGCTCCACATCACTAATTATCAGAGAAATGCAAATTAAAACCACAATGAGGTATCACCTCACACCAGTAAGGTTGGCCAGTATCGTAAAGACTAAGAACAGCAAATGCTGGTGAGGATGTGGAGAAAGGGGAACCCTCCTACACTGCTGGTGGGAATGTAAGCTAGTTCAACCATTGTGGAAAGCAACATGGAAGTTTCTCAAAATACTAAAAATAAAAATACCATTTGACCTGGGAATTCCACTCCTAGGAATTTACCCAAAAAATAAAATTCCTCAGATTCAAAAAGACATATGCACCCCTATGTTTATTGCAGCACTATTTATAATAAATAAATAGGGAAGCAACCTAAGTGTCCATCAGTAGATGAATGGATAAAGAAGATGTGGTACATATACATAATGGAATACTACTCAGCCATAAGAAAGACAGAAATTCTGCAATTTGCAACAACATGGATGGAGTTGTAGGATATTATGCTCAGTGAAATAAGCCAGGCAAAGAGAGACAAGTACCAAATGATGGATGTAACAACGAAACAAAACTGAAGGAACAAAACAGCAACAGATCACAGACTCCAAGAAGGGACTAGTGGTTACCGAAGGGGAGGGGTGGGGGAGGGCAGGTGGGGAGGGAGGGAGAAGGGGATTCAGGGGTATCATGATTGGTACACATGGTGTGGGGGGATCATGGGGAAGACAGTGCAGCACAGAGAAGGCAAATAGTGACCCTGTGGCATCTTACTACACTGATGGGCAGTGACCGCAACGCAGTATGGGGGGACGTGATAACAGGGGTCAATGTAGTAACCACATCAGGTTTTCATGTGAAACCTTCAGAAGAGTGTGTTATCAATAATACCTTAATAATAATAATAGTAAAAAAGATGTGGGAGGGGAAAAGAGGTCTTGGGAGCCATTTTGGCTTTTTTCAATTGCTTGTTTGCTTCATTAATTTAGAAACAGCAAAGAGGCAAATTAAGAATCCTGAAAACGTTTGGAAACCTCAAGGTAACAATTAAAATCGGCATCCCATTCAGTATTTTTTTCTTTGAGCCACAGCTTTCTAATTCAATTTTGAGAAAAACAAATTTGGGGAGTGTCCTGCCAATGGGTTTCAGCCCTGGGAAAGTTCATTTTGGAGTCAGTGAGACCAAGGAATGACAGTGGAACATTCTTGGGGGTGAAAGGGTTATACCCAACTTATTCCCACAGTGGCAGGTCAATCACTGGAATCCCATCCACTAAGGGGAGGGTGGAAGAAGGGGATTTAGACTCAGAGCGGGTCTGCATGCAGCAAGCCTGTCTCTGCCTCTGGGCCTCTTTGCCCCCGCAGCCGTCTCTGCTTGCCTGCAGCCAAGCCACTGTATTGCTTAGAGCACTGGGCAAGCTCTTTATATGAGTCAATAACAATGTATTGCCAACACATGTGTAGTGAGCTAGCTGACAAGGGCCAGGTGAGAATCCTGGCCATAGGAACCTTCACATTATCCACAGGGAGATCAGAGATTCCCCATAATAGCCACTGGTGTTTTAAATTACTTTTGGTCAAGTTGGTCCATTTAGTTAGTATGGGGAAAGTAGAATTTCCTATGGTCAGGATCCTCACCTGAACCTAAACTACTTGATGATGTAATTAATCCACTGCTAGGTTAATGCTTCCACAACCTAGGCAATGAGCTATTATTGACTGAGTCAAAATATAAAGAGCTCTGCCCAGTGCTCTGGGCGGAGGTAGAGATGGAGGTGGAGTACAGGCTTGCAGACTGCTGGGTGCAGACGTGATTCTAGTGCTCACCTACCACCAAGAGAATAAAGCTGAGTATGTACCCTTTTGCCCCAAGAATGTTCTGTTGTCATTTCTTGGTCTCAACAAAATCCATAGTGAACTTGCCCAGGGATGAAACCCTCAGGCAAGACAGAAATGCATGTGAGGGGGAACAATAGCTTTATTTTATTTCTTAACATTTGTATTTTTTTATTGATGTTCAGTTATTATGCAATATTATATTGGTTTCAGTTGTACAACATAGTGATCCTACAATTATATACATTGCAAAACGCTCACCATAATAAATATAATTATAATCTGTCAAAGCTTTTACAATATTATCACTATATTGCCTATGCTGTTCTTTTTAACCTGTGTGACTAATTGTATAAATCCCTCTCCTCTGACACCAAATGTAATGGTGTATTTTTTCCCTACATTTATATATTACAATAACAATATTATACACAGCAGTAATAGTAGTGTAACTCCATTCGGGTTCCTGGACCCAATTCCAATATGTGTAAGTATGTGGGAGGGGGTCTTCCCACACATACTAACACTAAGCAATTCTCGAACACCAGGAGGCCATCAGAGTACTTAATTCTGATGCTATCTGCTGGGAGACAACACTAGATTCCCCAGGTTAAGTGCTCTGTCCTACAAGACTGCCCCCTCACCCCAGCCACCACACTCCAGACACCCAACCTACGCTTCTGACCTACCAGCTACAGATTGGAGGTTCCCATGACCTCCCTCTTAGGTTTGATTAATTTGCTAGAATGGCTTACAGAACTCAGGAAAACACTTATGTTTACCAGTTTAATAAAGGATACAAGTTAACAGCTCGATGAAGAGAGGCACAGGGCAAGGTCCCAAATGAAGGAGCTTCTATCCTTATAGAGCTTGGGGCCTGTCCCAGTGTCACATGGAGGCATTTTGGTCCTCCAACCGTGGGAGCTCTCTAGGACCAAGGAGCAGGATCTATCTGAGCAGAGAGAGAGCAGTAAACTCTTCTCAGGGGTTTTTATGAGGGCTTCACTGCATAGTAATGATTGACTAAATTATTGGCCACTGGCTGATTCAGCCTCCAGGCCTGCCCTTGGGTGAGGGTCCAAAAGTCTCTCATTAACCTGACAGAACACCTGTTTCAACTTTAAGACTCCATAATGTTTTCAGGAACTGTGAATGAAGACCAAATATACCTGGGAAATATATATTTGGTCATATGAATGACCAAATATATATTTCTTATGACTCATTATATAGCACTTATTTATTTATTTTTATTGACGTATAATTGATATACATTATATTGGTTTCAAGCATACAACACAGTGGTTCAACAGTTACACACATTATTAAATCCTCACCCCAACTAGTACAGTTACTATTTGTCAACATACAGTTACTATTTGTCAATGTTACAGAAACATAGGCTATCAACCCCATGAACAACTTATGATTCAGATTTTTGGGCCCCTTTATCCCTCTCACCCTCCCTTTCCACTCACCCCAACCCCTCCCCCATGTTAGCCAACTGTCACTTCTCAGTATCCATGAGTCTGCTGCTATTTGGTTCCTTTTGTTTTGTTTCATTTTTAGATTCCACAAACATGTGAAGTCATATGGTACTTGTCTTCCTCTGACTAGCTTATTTCACTTAGCATAATACCCTTAAGTCCAACCATGTTGTTGCAAATGGCAGGATTTCTTTCTTTTTTATGGTTGAATAATATTTCATTGTGTATCTTCTTTATCCATTTATTTACTGATGGACACTTTGGTTGCTTCTGTATCTTGACTATTGTAAATAATGTGGCAATAAACACAGGGGTGCGTATATCTTTTTGAAGCAGGGATTTTATTTTCTTCAGATAAATTCCAAAAAGTAGAATTACTGAATCATATAGTATTTTTATTTTTAGTTTTTTGAGGAATCTCCATACTGCTTTCTAGAGTGCCTGCAGAACCATAGTTTCTAAATATAAAACCAGCCAGGGTCCCAGAAGTAAGGGGGCACCCACAAAACATTTTGATGACTTAAACATAATTTCTTAGAGGTTTTTCTCTAGAGCAAATGAAAAATTCCTAAACAGCAGAGTTTCAATAGGGACAGTCTGGTTCCAAAAGAAGTCAGACCAAAGCTACTGCACAGTTCCAACAGACACAGTTCCATCAGAAGAGTCTAATCCTCAACAGGACTGAAGGCCCACAGTTTCACCAGTACAGTTCCACAGGAACAGTCCAATCCCCAAAAGGTTATGGACTTAAGGCTAGTTCCACAGGAATAGTCAGATTCTAGAAAGGAATTGGACTGAAATCCAAATGAGTACTCTCAGGAAGAACAAGGCCTTAAAGCAGATCCTGAATAAAGCCTGAGAGTTCAAAAACACAAAGATAGTACAGCCCAAAATCCAGAGAAACCTTACCCTCAAACTCCAGGGTCTTCAAGAAAGCAGAGATCTCAATGGTACCTGTTTGATCACCAGTCTTGGAATTGTTGGGAATCATCACTGGATCCCACTTCTGACACCATGTAATGTTAACTTCCAAAATAAAAGTCAGTGATTTTACCAGCAAAAACAGTTTTATTCCAAAATAGCAGAGAATTGCAATTCAAGACATGAAAGCTACAGCAAAACCACAGGCATGTCCAGAGAACAAAAGAGATAAATGCTCTTTTATAGAGGAAATGGCCAACATGGGAGGACTGTTTTAAGCAAAAAGTCCGTTGGAGGAAACTGGTAGTCCCACTTATTGTGGCTTCTCATTGGCTGAGTTGTGACAGTCTCTCATTGGCTGAGCCATTGCAGGGAGGTGGAAGGTGGAAAACTTTCTTCCTCCTGCTGGGGAATAAAGTAGCTAAAACAGTACAGTGTCCATCTCTTCTGGTGAGGTCTAAGATTTATGAGGAGTGGTGGATGTGAGAGCTCCCCTGCAGGCCTCCTGAGTCCATGACCGTGAGGTGTCCCTTTATTAATTTTCATGCTGGCTTCCTCTCCAGGACCCCTCCTGATTCCCTCTGCTCCTCTTGGGTTCTCCTGGCTGAAAAGAGGATCGACTGCATTTTTGTTCCTCACTTGTTCCTTCAAAGTATGTGTAGTCCAGGGATGACTATCCCAAGAGCCCTGAGTTTCCAGGAAGGAAGAGCCCAAGTATGATATTGAGGAAAACAGACTGTCCCTTTCCTTCCCAAAATAGAGACCGAAGAGGATATGACCCTCAGCTAAAAGGGAATCAGACCCTTGGGTTACTGTAAGGTGGAGTCCTTTTCTGGTATTTGTGATGAAGGGACCCTGGTGGTTAAGGGGCTCATCCCTGCATAGCAAATCAGTGTTCTCCCAGCCACAAAGACATGTCAGGACAGTGTGCATCACCTTAGTGGGGTGACTTGGGGGCTGGCCCCTGAGAGGCCTGGGGCTAGCCTCGTCACCTCAGTGAATGTATGAGGCCCAGAAACTTGATTCTGTCAGCACCAGTGAATATAGCCATGTCAGTAGGGTGGGCCCATGGTCCCTACTATGCCTCAAGTAAAGCTAACTGAGATAAATGTGAAATGACCCAAATGCCTGTGGCTACCACAGAAACATCCTGTTCGGACCTCTGCTGTGGGGCATGTGGGTGACTGACAGCCCGGCTTCCCTCTGCCACTCCCAGCCTTATCTAATGGGCAGGGGTGCTGGCGCTGGCCCAGTCCTGTGGCATGGGGGACTCTTAATGGTGCTTCTGATGTATTAAACCATTTTTAGAGCTGTCCCACAGCCCCAGCTCCTTGTCCAACCTTCCTACCCTTTCTTTACACCGATGGCAGGCCTGGAAACCCTTCTGATGGCTCTCACCTCCTTCTCAGCTCACTCTCCTTGTCCCTGAAGGCATTTCTCCCAATAAACACCTTGTATGTTTAACTGTGTCTTGGCATCTGCTTCTGGGAGGACCCAACCCCCTCAGCTTCCATCTCCAGCAGGAGAAAGGTTGAAGTCAGTGTGCTCATGTGATAGGTGAGCTAGCGCCACTGAGACAAATCTCCAAACTGGGATGCTGCCCAAGGATGCTTCAGATCTGTCCCAGCTCTGGCCCGCTAGTGGTTCTAAGCACTTTACAGGTCTTCATGTATTTGATGGTCTCACCAACATTCTGAAGGACAGCCTATCATCACCTCCATTTTACAGATGAGAAAACAGGTAATCACCTCACTTCTCCATGCCTTGATTTCCTCACCTTAAAAAGGGGCAGGTGATAATGCCTCCTTCATAGGATACTGTGAGCTTTGAACCAGGTGAGCACTGGATACTGAGTTTGCTGTAGAGTTAACATCCATCTTCACTGTTCTTTTTATTCACTTTCATTCCATTCTTCTGTCTGGAGGACCACACCTCCGTCGGATGTTAATTGGCATTGCCTTGGTGACTGCATTCCTCTAGTGGTTTTCTCTGGCTCTGAGGTCCTTCACTCCAACAAAGGCTGGCAAAGGACAGTTGGAGGAAGTTGAGTGTCTGAGAGGGACACGGTCTCGTCATGGATTTTGCACCAAATCCAGTCAGAGGCATCAGCACCCTGAAAGGAAACAAGGGGGAAGCGTGCTTGTGTGCTTTCTGGGGAAGGAAAGCAGGGGATGTTCAGGGCCCAAGCTGAGGCGGCCAGGTGGGCTGGGGACCACCTGTGCCTCCCCGACGAGGTTGGGAGCCAGCTGGAAGGAGGAGATAGGAGCACACCTCTGCAGCGTGGCCCTGGGCAATGCCCTACCATGGCACCCTCAGCATCCTCATGGCCACGCCTTTTCAGGAACAAAACTGAAGTCACGGGAAGGGAAGGAGCCATACGGCACTCAGGGCCATCTGGCTCAAAACGAATCTTGATGCCTGTGCAAGGCATCTGGCTTGGAGGCGGGGCCCGAGGACCGGATTATCCAGTAGATATTGCAGAAATACAAAGATAGTTTGCAGAAACACAAAGATAGTTTGACATCTGAAAACCTACCTGTGTAAACAACAATAAACTAAAGTAGAAGCTGATATGATTATCTCAATGTAGGAAAAATCATTTAATAAAGTTCAGCACAATTTGTGATGAAAAACTGAGCAAACTTGGAATAAATAAGTAATTTCCTGAACTTAAAGGTTTTAATATTAAAACCTGCAGCATATAATATACTTAATGGGAAAATTTTACATGGATTTTCTTGAAGATCAGAAACAGTTTTGACCAAAAGCATTAAGAAAAGAAAAAAATAAAATTGGTAAGGATTGGAAGAGAAGAGAAACTATCATTATTTGTGAACGATATGACATCTCCCTAGAGAAACCAAATCAACAGACAAATTTTTAGAACTATTAAGAATCTTCAGCAACTATTAAAAATCTTGCTGGATTCAAAGTCAACCTGTGCTGGCAATCACCAACTGAAAGTTTTACTAAGACATAAGATACAATTTTTAATATCACAAAACTTAAAGTATATCAAGGGATTAACCAAGAATACACTAGATATATGTGAAAAATACTTTAAAATGTTAATAAAGACATAATAATAATAATAATAAGACATAATAAAGATGATCTGAGAAGTGAGGAGACATCCATACTCTTGAATGGGTGGTTTAATATTAAAATATCAGTTTTCATAAATTAACCCATAAATTCAATACAATCCAATTCAATTTCTGGCTGAATTTTTAAAACCTTGATAATTTCACTATGCTGGATTAGGTAGTGTTTCCCCCCAAATTTATGTCTACCTGGAACCTAGAATGTAGCCTTATTAGGAAAAAAGGCCTTTGCAGGTGTAATGAGTTAATATGAGGTCATACTGCTCACAGACACTGAGAAGGGACTAGTGGTTACCAAAGGGGAGGGGTTAGGGAGGGAGAAGGGGATTAAGGGACACTATAAAATTATAGGTAGGTCACGGGGAAGGCAGTACAGCAGGCGGAAGACAATTAATTACTCTATAACATCTTACTATGTTGATAGACAGTGACCACAATAGATGGGGTAAGGACTTGATAATATGGGTGAAGGTTGAAACTGTGTTGTTTATATGAAACCATCATAAGATTGTATATCAATGATACCTTAATTAAAAAAAAAAAGACAAGGTCATACTGGATTAGCATAGGCCCTCAATCCAGTGATTGGTGGATTTAGGTCACACGAAAATGGCAGCAGAGATTGGAGAGACACAGACACAAGCCAAGGAACACTTACTGCCAGCAGCCTCCAAATGCTGAGAGAGGCAAGGAGGATTCTTCCTTGGAGCCTTTGGCTCCAGGCATGACCTTGTGGCACCTTGATTTCAGCCTGGCCTTCATAACTGTGGGACAATAAATTTCTATTGGTTTAAGCCACCAGGTTTGTGGTATCTTGTTAGGGAAGCCCTAGGAAACTAACACAACTGAAATTGATCCGGAAGACTGAAGATCTACAAGTAGCTAAAAGTTCCTACCAGAGTATAAGATACATAACTAAAAACAATTTGGTTCTAGAACAAGAATAGTTAAACAGAACATGGAACAGAATAGAGGTATGAGAGACAGACCTGTGTATAATGAGTATTTACTCTATGAAAAGCAGAAAGGGCTGATCATCTAGCATTTGGTGTTGAATAATTGACTCTGTTTAGGAAAAACATAAAACTGAGTCCCATCTAAAACCATATAAAAAGTTGTACTCCTGATGGAATGAAGATGTAAAACTATAAAACTAATAGAAGAAAATGTAAGATAATTTCTTCTGTCACTTAGGTATGGAAGGACTTAAACAAAACATCAGAAGGAGAAATTATAAGGAAAAAACCTATACTCTTGGTTACATCAGACTTAAAGATTTCTGTTCAACAAGGGCCTCCTTTAAAAATTTTAAAATATTGATGCAGATGGTAGGGAGACTTTGAAATTTCTTGGACTTTAATATCTAGGACATTCTTCTACAACACATTGTCCAATGAAATTCTCTGCAAAAATGCAAGTGTTCTAGACTTGTACCAGACAAACATTACATGTGGCCATTGAGCACTAGAAATACTGAGACAGGGACCATGGGCTTAGACAGAATAGGGTGAGGGACTCCAGAAAAAGCAAGGCAGGATAATTACAGTCAGAGCTGTGTAACTGCATCCAAGGAAACCCCCTACCAAAACTCTGTGTTAAACATTAAGCTCTAGAGTCATTCTTCAGTGAGATCAGTTAATATTCCCCAGATAAAGAAGAGTAGCACATGTTTTTATTATTCTAAGCATTTGTAATCATGTGTAAGATTCACTTTAGCATGCTAAAGGCCCAGGCCTATGTGCTGTCTTTCCTCCTTCAGACCTGATGAGGTGATATGCAATCTGGGCAACTAATTTAGCATGCAGACCCAGCTGCAAACAACATAGTAAAAAGCAGGAATGATTCCACCTTAAAGATAAGATTTCATTTTAACACCCAGGAAGTTAAGAAGTAAGATTCTTAACTTGCTCTTTAGCAAACAATACCCCAATTCATCTTGGGGGCTGGGCAGGCAGTGTTTGATATGCTCCTAGATCAAGACGGTTGGTCGGTTGGTCGGTATCTCAGGGAGAAATCAGAGCAGGAAGTTCCCTGTGTTAAGTTAATTCTAAATATTCAGAGACCACTTAATAAGTCCACACCCCTAAGCTTTTTCACCTTCCCCAAAATCCTCAACTGCCTATAAAACCCCTAGACAACGCACCACTATGGACTCTCTTGTCCCCTCCTGGCATGAGCCAGGAGTTCTGTCCTCTCACTGTATCTTTCAATAAAAGCCTCTCCCTGGTTCTCCTACCTTGGGTGTTTGCTAAGTTCATTCTTCTACTCCACAAACAAGATCCCCAGCATCAGTTGGAAGTTGGTACCAATGTGGGAGTACACCCCTGGAAGAGTGAAGAATAAAATGTGGTGGGGGTAAATATGCAGTATTTTAGACCTGGCAGAAACAGCGGGTTATACATACATAGAGCCACATGAATGGATCTTAAAAACACACTCCATGCTCCAGGAATGAAGTAAGAAGCAGAGTTAAATATGGAATGCAGCATTATTTACACTAATTAAAAATACGTGCACAGAACACACATTGGCAAAAACACATGCAAAAGGATAGACATTAAACACACTGGGCATGGCTGCCTACGGAGAGAATGGAAAAGAGAGTTGCAGATAAATGTAAACAAATATAGTAAGAAAACAGGACAGGGATCAAAGAAACAGTCACAATGGTAAATCAATCAAACAGTACGTTTCTTACCAGTCTCTTAACAAATGTAACTCTTAACACGCAACAGTAATTTGGATGTTTTGCCATGTAAGGTTATTATAGATGATGGTGCCGGTTAATATGTTACAGAAATTATGCTTGTATTTGAGTTAAACTATGTTTATTATGGTTCAAAATATTTAACTATGACATCACTGACTGATGTAATTAGCTTGATCAATATAAAAACTTCATAGAATTTCCAGCAATAGGTAAAGCATTTCTTCTTATGCAAATTATAAAAATAAATAATTTGACCCATAAGGCAAAATCTCTTTCATGACTCTATGAACATGCAATTCAAGGAAAAGGCAATACAAACATATTCAGAGTACACGTTTATGTCTATCCATGTCCTGGTTTTGACTTCAGCTGCTGAGTGGGAGCCTTTTGGGACCAGGCAACATCCCCGGATTCCTGGGTGCCCCTCTGATGGGGAAAGGACTCCTGCCAACCTGGCCCCGGGTGCCCAGGGTGCCCCAGCTGCTGGAAAGAAGTGCTTCCAGCCAGCAGGGCAAGTCCTTACTGCCCTCCCGCCTGGGCCCTTGAAACAGCAGCCCTGGGCTGCCCTGGGGTAGGGGCATGGCACCAAGGGATTAGGGGAGCTGGCCCCTGCCCTCTGCCCCTGCCTGGTGGGGCTCTGGGCTGCCCTCAAGGCTGTGACAAGTGGGCTGTGAGGCCAGCAGGGACTGTCCTCAGCACTGTCTCCTGCCAGCAGATCACCCCCATTTCTCCCACAGCCCTGGGGGAAGCATCAATAAAGAATATTTTAAAATAAAAGGGAGGTACTGGGGAATGCTGACAGAGGGCAGCTCTCTTCTCACCAGGTGGCTGGGGACAGGGGATAGCTCATTCCAGGGAGGATTAAAGCCACATGGCTGCATATCTACAGTTAGGGCTGACCTCGGGCAAGGGGAGGGCTCAGAGAGGCCCACCATTGGCCATTGGCCACAAAGCCTTTGCAGAAGAGAGCTGGTGCTTGAACCCAAATATTCTGCCTCTCCGTCCAAAAGGGGGTCTGCTCTAGGTTACAGAGATAACCCTCACACGAAACATCTCTTTCATTTAACCAGGTCTTTGACATAAGTATATAGAGAAGTTCTGCCCTAACACCCAGTAGACACGTTTGGGAAAATTTTAATAGAAACGAAACACTTTATTTTGTTTAAATTATAAAAGTGATATACAAGCTATGTAAGGTGATGGATGTTAACTAAACTTATTGTGGTGATCATTTCACAATGTATACAGATGACAAGTCATTGTGTTGTACAGTTAACATTCAAATGAAGTTGTATGTCAATGTCAAAGAGACTAGAAGGGCATATAGTGAAACATGGCTATATGAAAGGTAACTAATTCCCCTGCCTGACCTTTTCTCTCACCTATGAAGAAGTAAATCCTATGGAACTTGTCCCTGCCATAAACAATCAGAAAATTAGATGATGCCAGAGAACATATTGGACGTTGATCTCCTACAAGGTCAACCTTGCAGACCTCTGTTGGTGAATTCCACCTCTGGGTTAGAGTAATCAAACCAGTGCTGAGAGGAAACACCAGCTGGGCACTGGCAAGTCTACCGTCCCCACAGAGGGGTAGCTGTCAAACAATATAAGTTACCTGGGGGGTAGAAGGAAACAGGAGAAGCCACCCAATCAGCTGCTCCAAGTGGGACTGTACAGTCTGCCCATGGGGCTTTCAATAGCCCAGTATGGCTGGTAAAAAATGCCAATGGCTCATGGTGGATAACGGTGGATTAGCAAGAATTAAACAAGGTGATGTCCGTCATGCAGGTGGCTATGCTCAGTGTTGCCCCCATTGTAGACACTGTGGCCTTGGTCCTAGGAGTGGACTTGGGTGAACGCTTTTTTCCCTAGAGCCCTGGCCACTGAGTCACAAGGTCAATTTGCCTTCCCACAGGAGGGGCAAGAGTGGATCCAGTGCTTCCCCAAGGCCGCCTGCACAGCGTGCCACATGGGGATGGAGGCTGAGACCTGTCTCTGCTCTCCTTCACGTCAGGAAAATGGGCCCATTGCATGGGTGGTGTCATGTTAACATGTGAGGACTTGCCTCTGCTGCAGGATGCTGCAGACTGTGCTGGCACGCCTGTGAGGGACAGGTCGGGCAGTGTGCCTGCAAGACACGCAAGGCTCAGGCAGTGCCGAGATGTTTCTGGGAGTCATGTGGTGGAGTTAGATGTATGTTGTCCCAAAAGCTGTTATTGACAAGGTGCAGGCCTAGCCAATCTCTAAGAACGTGAAAGAGGCACAAGCCGTTGTAGGGCTTGGGGGATATTGGAGGACTTTAATTCCTCACCTGCTATGTGCCTCCATCCCTTATACCACCTGGTAAAGAAAAAGCACATGTGGAACTGGAGTCAGAGCAGTGCACCAACCTGGAGTAGCTGGAAATCCTAGAGAAGCAGATGAAAGTCAGGGCTACCTTTGAGTTATGTACCTGTGACTCAGAAGGGATGGGTTGGGCTGCAGCAGAGACAACAAAAGGGGAGGGTGCTTATAAGATTTTGACCCCAATTCTGGAAGGCGGAAACCCCACTATGCCCCCATAGAACAACAGCTCCTAGCAGCGAACAGCTCACCACCAGGCAGAGCTTCTGCTGAAGGAGCAGCACATCAGCACACCCTGGGAAGAACTTCCCTCTCTAACGAGGGATGGGTTAAAAGTACGTTCCATTAAATCCCCCTGCCATGGCACACCCCCTCACTCTGACTACACAAGGTGCCTGTTTGCATCAGGGGAGCACCCTGTCTGCCAGCCCATGGTCTCTAGAGACATGACACCACCAGGCCCTAGAGAGGGTGTAGATCCTCCAAATGCCCAGGCCCCTATTCCTGTGGTGGCCCCTGCACCCTGCAGAGAGGGAATGGAAAAAATTCCGGCTGAGGCCCTGTGTACAGTCTAGTCTGGGCCACCTGCAGGCACAGACTGCAGTCACTCTTCAGCCCAACACTGACACCATCTGGATGGAAACAGAACGAAGGGCTGAGCTCGGAGTGGCTTGGCTGGTGTGCCCTCACAAGCCCTGGCTGTTAACCCTCTGCACTGGCAGTTCGGCTGCTGTAAAGACAGAAACCCTATGGTCTGGGTGATGGGAAGCCTTAGGGTGGGTGATCATGAATGAGCCCTTGGGATTGGGGATGTCCTGCAGGAACTGAAGCAAAGATCCTGGTCAGGCTAAACTGACACAGTTTCGTTCAGGGTTAGGACTACAGCCTGGGAGACACTGATTCAAGAGGCGCTTGAGTTGTGTTCCCCCGGACGACAAAATGGGGGAGGCTTTTGAAGGCAAAACCCAGAGGGTTAAGGAAAATCACATAAGCTGTTTGTCAAAAATTAAGATTGGTGCTGGCGAGAGGTGAGGATGCATATTAAGTAAGGATCCACAGGGGGAAACCTGAGAACTACCAGGTTAGTTTGCAGCTGGTATTCTGAAAGGCTGAAGGTCGCAGTCACAGCAGAATTTGGTCACATCAGTCCCTGAGGCATGGTGGTTTAGCACGGCTTAAAGTTCAAGTTCACATTGGAGTGATGGTGTGTTGGGCCCCATCTTCCTAGTGTCCACTCAAGTCCATTTTGATTGTCTGACAGATGTGACGCCATCTTGATTTCTAAAAAAAGTTAGAAGTGTGTTCATAGGAAAGACCTTTGAGAAGTGTTAGTTGCAATCTCAAGAGCCCCCTATTCCCCGAAACTGGCCCATTGATGGAGCCACTGAGACAGAGCCCCTCTGGTCCTGGCTGTCTGCCCCCCACTGCCCGGCCTACAGCGAATGCCCCCATCTCATGGAACAGAGGAGCCTCTGAGGCTCCCTCTTCCCCTAGAACCATGAGCCTCCCCACTGGCCCTCCTTTTGGGGCACTAGTGCATTCTCCCTTACCTTCCCCAAACCACGGTGAGTGTTCCGTCCCCTCACTCCCATCTACCTAGTCCACAGAATCCTGTCCCCAATAAAAAGGCTGACTGCACCTGCCCCTCTCTACCCTCCTGGTAATAATTGTGAGTGCTGCCTCCCTTCTCCCCTGACCCCACCCCACACAGCCGCTGCTTCCTCCTACTTCCTAATAGTCACCCCACCTGTGCACAGCAGCAGATCCTGGGATCCCAGCACTGGTCAGTTCAATAACCTGGTTGCTGGGAAGGAAGTCAGGTTTGCCCAGTGCCGGCCTTCACTCACAAGCACGGTACCCATGGGAGTTAATAAAGGGACAGGAAGTTATTGGCACTGGGAGCTCCACTCTTAGGCGAATGGTAGTGAGCACCTCTTGTGTTCTGGGAATAGGACGGCAGCTCCGCAGGGCTAGCAGTGGGATTCCACATGTGTGTCTCCAAGGTCTGACTTGGCCATGAATTCTAGATTCTCCCAGCTGGATGGCCAGCAGGTTCTTCTATCACTCCGACTCCATCCTTCAGTGGGGGCCTCGAGTGCCTCCACTGTGGAGAAGGCATCTGAGGCGCGTGTCCAGGCGGGGCAATGAGCACTGCAGTGGCTGGATGGGCAATGTCTGCAGTAGATGAGAGCTGGCATAGCTGGGTGTTTGCCAACTTGAGATAAAACAACAGCGGGTCCACACACCTTCCAGGAATCCTCCCCAGATATCCGTGGAGTCTTCTGGCTGTCCCACATTTCTGTTAGCACCACAGTGAGCAGCTGCCACCACTCTTGGAATTAGCCATTTCTGTGCAGAAATCTCCTTCTGTTTGGGATTTGCTTCCTTGCTATGTGCTCCACAGCAGGGAGAGGTATTTGGATCCAAGGGTGTACACCAGTACATTCAGCATCCCCAAAACAGCTTCCAGAACATTCCCTGTTCAATCAACTTCCCCTGAGATGTCCTTGTTACTGTAAAATACAAATCTTAGCTTTACTTCACTTGCCTTAAACTGAGAAAACCACATCAGAAGTGCTGAAATATCTGTGGGTCTATTCACAAGAAAATGTCTTTTCCAATGTGTGAAACAGAGCAATAATAGGAAGAGTAAGACTCTATCATTTTTGTGTTTGTTTATGTCATTAAAAAACTCAAAACTCATTTCTTCCCATTTCCTTGGTTTCCGTAACTGGTTCCAGCATCTAGAATTTAGATAAGCCTGGTCCCCAGCAGACCCCGCACCAGAGCCCTTCACACATCTGCCCACATACTGGGCAGGAGCCCCAGGGGCCACTTGGCAGAGCGAGGAGAGCCCTGTTGTGCCCTGGTCTTGTCGATCAGCGCCCAGGTCTCATCCATCAAAAGAAGGGGTGACAGCACCAAATGGGGCAGAAAGGCCCCTTGACCTTTGAGTTCTTTCACTCTATGTTAGGACTGTGGATACTAGGGACCTATGCCTTCCCCCTTCTTTCTGCCTCTTCCCACAAGGCGGGAACTGGGTGCATCTGGGGCTCAGCTTTGGATCCTGGGCCACCTGCTTGATAAGGAAACTGCAGCCCAGAGAGGAGAGGGTCTTGCCTAAAGCCGTATGGCTATTAGGTGGGAAAGGGATCACTAAACTGGTCTCCTGCCACTCTGACCCAGCTGCCTTCCAGACCCCAAAACAGAGGCAAGATTTCATGTGTCCCCTCTCTGGTTCCCCTCCAGAAACCCTCTACTCCTAACCCCCAGGGACCTCCTGCATCCCTGGGTGGAAGGGCCCCCAGCCCCTATAGCAAGGAGGTGCCAGAAAGACCCCGAGATGACCCTAGACGTCTGCGGGTTGGCCGGCAGCTGGGGTAAGTGCTGGAGCAGGGTGCTCTGCCCGTGCCTTGCAGGATGGCAGAGTTCAAAGACTCCCTGAGCCCACTCCTGAAGGTGGGGTTTGCCCTCCCTTGGCCCACCTCCAGGCCTCACCTGCGCCACAGTCAACTGGGTTAGAGAATCCATGCCAGTCAGTCATGCAGGCCTGAGGTCTGTAACCCACCTTGCCAGGGTGCTAACATTCAGGGGGAGGGGATTTCTTTCCACTCTTGTCTCCTCTTTTCAGGATCCCCTCAATATCAACCAGAGAACCTGGGAAGGTGAGTTATGGTTGCTCAATGAGCACATTATCTGAGCCAAGAAAGGAAGAATCTTGAGGAATTTCCATCAATGAAGGCTCCCCTTTGCCCTCCAAGTAAAGAAGCTGCTTCCAGACCCAGGGGCCTAGTCCTCCCTCCAGGACCTAGTCAGCCTGGGTTCCTCTGCCTCGCCTCCCTAGTCTCTGAGCTGACAGAGTAGATAGGGCTCTGAATATTGTATTATCTGTCAGGTTCCTACAGGGACCGGGTCTGCTTCTGCTCTCTGTTCTCTCCCATGGTTTAAGTATTGAAAAATGTTATATCTAGCTAACAAATTATTGAAATAGATTATTCTCCTCCTATCTTAACAAATATGCCTTCAGCCCGCCTTGGGGACCAGGTCAAATCTAGGGTTCTTAAACTCCTTGGATTCCCTTACTGGAACCCACATGGCTCTTGATTCATCTTACACCACCAGGAGCCTCACATGCAAATATATGAGCACCCCACCCACGGATCACCCTGCAGCCACCCTGCAAACAGTGGTCCTTGGCACAGGCCCTGCCCTCTGGCAGTACAGTCCACCTTGGAGCAGGCATGCTGAGCAGAGGTCTACAAGGGTCTGGAAACAGGCACGGGACTGTCTGAGCATGAGCGGCCAGGGGCAGGGAGCTGGTCTTAGGGGGAATGTCTCCTGTCCCTGTAGAGAGGCTGGCAGAGGTGGCCTTAATGGGCTCAAGTCTATGGTCTGCAGTGGTGCTGCAGCTGCAAGGTAGGCTGAGCACTCACCCAGGCCTTTGGGCTCCAGGCCTGTGCTCTGAACCACTGCACCACCTCCCCTTCCAATCTGGTTATGAGTGATTGACAAGGCTTGACTGTCTAATGTTAAAATATCTTTGAATTCCTGGGATAATCAAATTTTATATATGTCTCAGTTGGCTTGGGCTGCCATAACCAAATACCACAGACTGGATGGCTCAAACAGCAGAAACTTATCTCCTTACAGTTCTGGAGGCTGGGCATCTGGGATGAGGGTGTTCATGGTCAGTTTCTGGTGTGAAGCTGCTCCTGGTTTGTAGAATCAAGCACTTGGAGGGTCTCACTGTGTCCTTACATGGGGGAGAGAGAAAGAGGGAAGGAGAGGATATTGAGAGATTTCTTTTCCTTTTCTTATAAAGCCACAGTCCTTTCAGATCAGGGCCCCACCCTCATAATCTCATTTAACCTTAATTACCCCTAACAGCCCCTCTCTAAATATAGTCATAGTGGGGGGTTAGGGCCTCAACATATCAATTTGAGGGGGACACAATTCAGCCCATAGCTCTGTGTGTGTGTGTGTGTGTGTGTGTGTGTGTATACATATTTGGGTTCAGAGTGATAATACAGATCCACAGTCCATTCTGAAATGTGTTTTGGTCTTTGAAACTTTTTGGATTTTAGAAAGGGCAAACAGTAAATACACCATATTTTGCATAACACCCAAATCTCAGCAAGAACTCTGTAATCAAGTGTCATAAAATCTCTGCCACAAATGTTTGACTATTAAGCTAAGTAGGATAAAAAGGGACCAGAAGTGGCCTCTCTTCACTTCAGGTTCTGCCTCCAAATGACTTCTGGAAAATGTTTTGATTTCAGAGATTTTTGAACTCCAGAATAAGAATAATAGATTGTGGATCTGTATTTTGTTTAGGACTTACTATCTATGTTCATAGTGAGATAGGCAGGGGGAAAGGCAGAGGGGAGCAGGAAGCAGAAGTAGCAAAGCCACATGCTGGAAGCAGGAGAGAGCAGGAGGCTGGGAGAGGGAAGCTGCAGAGCCCCGTGCCAGGAAGCACTGGGGAAGGCAAGGAGCCCAGCGCTGGGGAGCAGGAGGAAGCTTAGATGGGGCGACCAGAGGAAGCAGCGCCTGCAGAGCAGTGGCTGAAGCTGGAGCCAGAGACCGAGGCCAGCAAATGGGAGTCTAGCACTTGACCTTCTGTGCGAGAATAAAGTTTCGTATGAGCCCCTTTTTACCCCTAATGTTCCATTGTCATGATTCAGAATCAGCAAACTCACAGTGAACTTGCCCAGTGTAGAGAACCCCCTCCTCCCGGAGCAACAGGCCCTTGCAGGTGTATTAAGTTAGACACCTACCCCTCAGACCGCAGCTTCAAGCCTTTTTAAGGAAGGACTGGGACAAGCCCTTCCACTCCTAGCTATTTACTGTAGGGAAGGAAAGCAGAGTCCCACACAAAGACTTGCACATCAAGGTTTATAGAAGCTTTATGTGTAATTGCCCCCGACTGGAAATAACCCAAATGTCCATCAACAGGTGACAGGCAGGCAAACTGCAATATTTCCACACACGGGAACGATACTAGATGTGGGTAAAACTGCAATATTTCCAGAATCTCTAGCTGGGCTTTAGTGCATCTCCATATCAACAGGCATTTCCAAGGGTGGAGAGAAGTAGTCCATCTCCATATCAATGGGTAATTACCTGGGCTATGGAGGTCTCATATCAACCTGAGAGGTTGGTGGGAGGATTCCCTGGCTTCTGCCGCAGGAGAGAGATGCCAGAGGCTTTTTCGTAATCAATAAATGGCTTTTAAACTTTATTTCTCCCTTTGACTGATTTCGGTTTCAGCTAGGTAATTTGCCCTGGGATTTCCTCTCCCCGGATTTACACTAGGTAATAAAAAGGAATGAACTATTATAACAGCAATAATATGGATGGATATCAAAATAATTTTGGAGAATAAGAGAAAACAGAACAAAGTTCTAGGAAATGCAAATGAATCTAGGAGGCGTGGAGTGGAGAGGGCAGGAAGAAACTTGGGGGAGTACTGGCTCTGTTCACCATCTGGTAATAATTTCACAGTTGTATATGTATATCAGAATTTGTCAAATCCTTCCATTTAAATATGTGCACTGAATTGCATGTCAATCACGCCTCAAAGTTGTTTTTAAAAATCCTGCAATGAATATTCCTCACCTGCGGGGCAGCGGCAGACTGCCCAGAGCCCCTCCCAGCCAGGGACAGCGGTGGAGAATCCTGTGTCCCGTGCTCAGTCCAGAACGCCATTCCACACAGGGCGCTGCCGCCCCCTGGCTGCAGCAAGGTGCCTTTGCTGGAGGCAGGGCAGCCTGACCAGGCAGCCAAAGGGCTCTAAAACCCCTGCCCCAGGGGACTCCTCAAGGACCTTGGGTGCCACCACCCCACACGAGGCCCCAGCTACAGCAGCAAACTCAGGTACCACAAGGGCCAGGTGGGCAGTGCCACTGCAGATGGCAGCGATGTCAGGTAGATAGCCAGATAGGTAGCAGGGAGATTGGGGGCCGCCACTACTTGCTCCACACACTTGTTGCCAAAAGGAGGGCCCAATATCACCAAGTCTTTTTTTTTTTTTAAGAAGAGCTAGAAATCCGGGTTTATACAGGAAACCTTCCAATTTTTTAATGACAAACTTATGCACTGAGTGGGCCAGTGCAGACCTATTGAAAGATGTTGGTGAGCCATACTCAGCCCAGAGTTGCTAGTTTGCAACCTCTATGCAGTTACCTTGGTTCATGTGCCGAGGAGCCAGCCGTGCTTACTCTCCCTGAGCAACATGAAGGAAGGGCTCAGGGGCAAGACAGCAAGATATCCGTGTGTCTGTCAAAGAGGGAGAGAGGACAGAGTGATCCAAGCTACCTCCTTGAGGAGGGGCTGCTCGCTAATGATTGGCTCTCCTTCCCTGCATTTGGATTTAAGGCCCCTGGCTCAGCTTCGAACACATTTCCTCCTCTGGAGTCTTGTCACTGGGGAGCATTTGGGGAAGGATTAATGAAGGATATAGAGGCAAAGTTCTGGACACTCAGCAGGTGCCAAGGCCACTAGGCGTGTCCCACAAAGAGAACAGGCTCCTGGGGTTTCCCTTTGTCTTCCAGCCAGACAGGGAACCTGGAGTGTCCCTGTCGACCTGGGGCAGGCCTGTGGAAAGAACCGAGTGCCTGGAAGGCAGGGCTGACCCCTGAAGAAGAAGCCAGTGGAAGCCCTTGGTCACTAAGATGGAGGGAAATGGATGCCCAGCCCATCACCAGGGCAGAAAGGATTGCCAGGGGCTTCTGTAGAGCATCTGCTGACCTGCAGAGGGTGGTGTCCTCTTGCCTGACTCCAGTGTTTATACAGGAAACCTTCCATCTGCTGGGCAATCAGCCCCTGGCAGATGTAGACCAAAGGCCACCTCTGCTGTGGGCTGCCAGGCCTCTAACTTCCTAGAGCAGATGAGCTGGCCATCTGCCCCTGTGAACTGGGCCTCTTTATGGCCACAAGGTCATGAGGATGTACCCAAAGGGGTCCTCCAACATCTGAAGTCTAAGGAGGCATAGGTCTTTCTTTGGAGGGGGGTCAGTGAGTAAGTGTCCATCAACCACGCAAGCATGAGCTTCCTGCTTCCTGCCCCAGGCCTAACCAGACTCTAACCCTCCCCAAAGGACTCAAGGGTCAGGAGACAAGCCTGTGTTGGGGATGTGAACACTTGTTGGGCCAGGCCAGTATCTCACCCCCTGGGCCCTGGCATGCCCAGTCCCACCAGGCTCTTGTGCTGGGCACAGCCTCTGGCAGGGGTGTGGGAGAGTCGAGGGGCTGCATGGGGGATGGCAGGCTGCAGGGAGCAGGGCCTGAGAAATGCATCAGGACACAGAGACATGATGTCCTGGGGCCAAAGCCCAAGCATGGGTGTGTCTCTAGAAGAAGCCCTGGGGATAAGATAGCAGATAGGGGAACCCTGAGCTGGATGGGGATCAAAAGCCATCTTCCTCAAGTAGGGGTACCTGGGCCTGCCCCAGAAAAGGGGCTCCCTCCCTCAGAAGGAAGGCGGGGTTGTGTTAAAGAGAACATTAGTCATGACACTTATTAAAGAACAGTAAGGCAGACATTTACGAGGGGCAGGGCGATGGGTATCAGGACCACTGCAATGGGGTCTTACAGTGGGGGAGTTTGCACTTGACTCCCCACACAGAAATGAGCAAACGGGACTTTGTAGCCACAGAGTAGGGTGGGGTCAGTGGACAGAAATACTAACATCAGGGGTTGGGGAGAGTCTGGCTGACTGACCTAACAGGAGTCTTGCAGAAGACAGACCAGGCTGGTCAGACATCACCTGGGGGAGGTGGAGGATGAGGAACCTGATCATATATTGAAGGTGATCAGATTATGGAGACTGGGGGATTCTGGCTAAACTGACTTGGCAGAGTTGAAAATGGACAAAGCAGAGATGAATATGGAAGTCCAAAAGCCAAAGCCTAGTAGGAAAGAGCTCAGAAGAGCCTGATTAGTTTGCTCAGGGAGAGAATCTTTGTCAGTCCCCCATCTTATTCAAGGAAAGAAGAGACGTTTTTCTTTCTTCTAAACAATGTAAATCCATTTTCTCATCTGGTTGCCTTCTGTGTATTAAGGATCAGCTGCACCATCTATTTGGACTTAGTAGTACAGGGTATTTGCTGGATGGTACAAACATTGAACCATTTAATATAGAGAATTTCTATTAAAACAAAATAAAAACAAAGATGAATGGTTGGAAACCCAGTTTCCGTGTCCAGAGGTCAGCCAGCTGAGAAGATTTCCAAATGTTAGGCTCACGATGGGAGTAGCAACCCAGTGAATTTCTCGGTCTTCTGTTTGAATGTCTTTCATGATTTCATGATGGTGTTGGCTGACCTGGTGAAGTTTCTGAGTGGCCCACACAGCAGCAGGCATGACAGTGATTTCTCTGAAGTTTATGTCAAGTCATCCAGCTTTAGCTTGAAGTTGCAGGCTTTGGGGAAAAGGCAGCGGTTCAGTTCTCAGTGATGCCAAGTCAGGAAGCGAGAACAATTGGAGGCATTAGTTTGGAGAGTTGTAGCCAGATATTTGGGGAAACTGGAACTGAGAATTTGTTATGGACTGGCAAAATGTGCAAGATGGAACCCACAGGGTGCACTACAGTTTTCCACTGAAACAAAAACATTTTCTCTGTAATCATCTCCCTTTGGTTCTTGTTTACAAAATAAGGCTGATCTCATTAGAGTTTAATTAAATTTTATTATTTACATAAATGTAATGGCAGGAATGGTAACTGACCACAGGCAGTTTTGAGTTTGCTTTGCTGGAACTTTACATAAGGAATCCCAGATTATATTTTTAAAACCTTGAGGTTGAGAGGTTAGGCAGCCAGGCCAGGAACCCTCCAGCAGATTGCACTTGCAGAACCTACAGGTTCAGATAAATTCCTCTTTTCTTGAGTCTCCAAGATAATCCGAGTTTCCTGGGCCTGCTAGGAAGTAACCTTCCTTACTCACTCAGAAGGCTGGGAAACCTGTAAGCCAGGTACCAGGCTGATTTTTCCCAGAAGGCTTTGTAAGTATTGGCTCCATAAAGTCAACCTTGGTTCCTTAGAACTGATTCTATGCATCATCCTGAAATATGACATTCCACTCAAAGCCTTGGTTATTTAACCAACATTTCCAATTATTTCCTGTTACAAGGGGAATAGATTCTTATTGAACTTATGAAAATAATTATATTGTCATGTAAATAAAAGTATTCAATTAATTTCTGAATTCTGGAGAGATCACGTAGGGGAAAAGATGAATATTTTATTTCTGTTTATAAAAGTATAATCTACTAAACTTTAAATTATAAACAGCTTCAGTAAAAGGCATTCCTTATGTCTGGAAAATGGAACATTAAAGAAATAGCAATTTTCCAAAACAATGACCATATCATCATTTATCAATTAATTCAATCTCCTGTAATCAATTCTTGTTCTACTTGATCATGGGCTAAAAGTTTCATGAACCTGTAAGCTTCTAAAGATCTGATGAGAGCTCACCTTACAAGAAAATCTGGTTGTTTCTATGACAATAACAAAAATAATAACCAGAATTATGATTGATAGCATTCATATCATGGACCGCAAGGATACTGACATGAAATTTCTATGAACTTTATACAATTTCTGAAATATTTATGTTAATAATATTTACCCATACAAATATGCCCTAAGAAAGATCAAAACATCTCTTCTTATTTGAGAATACCTTTTAATGTGATTTAACAAATTATAAACTAAAATCTCTTAAAATTTCTCTTTTCACAAGGTAAAAGAACAAAGCCTTTGAGATTTTCCCTCCAAGAAATCCCAAAGTTGGTTCAAGGTCAAAAAGCCTCATTTAGGATTTGATTTTGGGAAGACAAAATAAGTCAAAAATGTAAAAACCCTTAGCTCTTTTAAAAGTGAGAGGAACGAAGTACAGGAAATTATTCTAAAAAGACACAAGATCTTGATGTTCTAGGCAGGTTACACAAAAGTAAAGAAAAGAATCATTTAAAATCTCTTATTAAGAGCAAACCACTAATCCAAGAAAACTTTGTCATTGTAACAGAGAGATCAAATTCTAGTTTTGTACCAGTGTATATTTGATATTAAGCCTTTTTCAGCCTTATAAAGAAACCCATTCAAATCTTACTCAGCTTTGACTCTATGAAATAAGATCTCTTCTGCAAACCTTTTGCAATTTCCTTATATTCATTCAGGTGTTTGTTTTCCTACCTTTTTCTCCTTTTATTCTGGCACAACCAACCAGTCCTTCTACTTTAAAATAATATTACTCTTCTTAACAAAGACACATCCTTTATCTTTCATACCCCATACCTTTCCTTATTAAAAAACACATCCTACTTTCTTTGTATACTGTTCATACACAGTTGTTTTCCTTCATCCTATTATTTCTAATTATTTAAATTACATATATTGATTAAAACTTTTAACCATTTGTAACTTTTCTTTACAGAGAAAACTAGGAAGTAGACAATATTGAACTCTATCACATACTAGTATGAACAGACCAGCAAATTTTATTAATATATACCATCTCACAATTTTTAGAAACATGTATTTCTTTACAGTACAGCTTTTCCTATTTATTAACAGACACAAATATATGTAGCTTTGCTATACCATAAAAAAGGTGCTGAAAGTTTATAGGATTGCAGGGATTTGTCCCCCTAAGGCAGTTGAAAGGACCCCGAATAGTCCCCCCAAATCTGCCAGTTTGGCATAAGGATTATTTTGAGCTAAAGGCGATTGAGAAACAGCAGACACAGAATGAGCTCCCTGCCCTAACCCCTTCTGATAAAAAGCAAGATGTAAATTTCCATTTGTAAAGGTGTTCTCTTTCCTGTAACAAGAAGACTTCAGACTATAACAAACCCTACTAAACAGCCCTTATTTACCATACATTTCCTAGTAACCTTTCCACAATTTACAGCCCTTGGGAGCCCAAACCTCCTTTCCTTTGTCTAGTTACTTCTTCACAATTTATCACCCTTTGTTAGAATGGTATATAAGCGCCAGAGTATGTTTCTTTGGGTTTTTCATTTCTTCTCTGTAAAGCCCTGTGGCACATAAAATAAAAATTGTATGCCTTTTCTCCTGCTAATCTGTCTTTTCGTAGTTTATTTTGTTATTTATTTTTTTATTATGATATCATTAATATACAATCACATGAGCAACATTGTGGTTACTAGATTCCCCCCATTATCAAGTCCCCTCTACATACCCCATTACAGTCACTGTCCATCAGCATAGTAAGATGCTATAGAGTCACTATTTGTGTTATACTGCCTTCCCCATGCCATACCTATATTATGTGTGCTAAACATAATACCTCTTAATCCCCTTATCCCTCCCTTCCTACCCACCCTCCCTAACCCCTTTCCTTTTGGTAACCACTAGTCCATTTCTGGTTCTGTGAGTCTGCTGCTGTTTTGTTCCCTCAGTTTTTGCTTTTTTCTTATACTCCACAGATGAGTGAAATCATTTGATACTTGTCTTTCTCCACCTGGCTTATTTCACTGAGCATAATACCCTCTAGCTCCATCTATATTGTTACAAATGGTAGGATTTGTTTTCTTCTTATGGCTGAATAATATACCATTGTGTATATGTACCACATCTTCTTTATCCATTCATCTACTGATGGACACTTAGGTTGCTGCCATTTCTTGGCTATTGTAAATAGTGCTGTGATAAACATAGGGGTGCATCTGTCTTTTTGAATCTGGGATCCTGTATTCTTAGGGTAAATTCCTAGGAGTGGAATTCCTGGGTCAAATGGTATTTCTATTTTGAGCTTTTCGAGGAACCTCCATACTGCTTTCCACAATGGTTGAACTAATTTACATTCCCACCAGCAGTGTAGGAGGGTTCCCATTTCTCCACATCCTCGCCAGCATTTGTTGCTTGCTAGTTTAATTTGTAAGACCTAGGTACAGAACCTAAGAGGGTAATAAGAAAGTTTTTCCTCCCCTCCCTATATATAAACTGTTAATTCTACCCAAGAGGAACCATTTTAGTTAAAATTAAAGGAGAGAGCCCTGCCTTACTTAGCCTTTCACCCACAGAGAAAAACTCAAGTTGCCCACAGTACAGCCTGCCTAATACAATGTCTCCCTGAGTAATTAATGGAGGGAAATCAGTCACTGACAACACATGAGCCCTCTGTCAAAGACTCAAGTCCTATTGGCCAAGCCTTTACCCAGAGGCTCCCATTCATGTTTCCATTTAGTACTTTATGCAAATTAAGAAAGCTGAATTTGGCTACTTCCAGGGCCATATCTTTCTTTACGAGCCAACGTAAAACGAACTGATGTTTCTATAACCATCAACAGCAGAGATGTCAGGACTCCATAGAGACTGGCTGCAGATGGAGACATGCTGGGATCAGGTATGCACTTAGCCTCACATGGGCTGGCCTGAGAGTGGGACCCTGCCTGGTTCCTGCCCCTCAGACTCACACATGCTTGGACAGATGTAGCTGGACCCAGATGTACATGCACCTAGCTACAAACATAGACAGGCCCCAGGTGTGAGCAGACAGGGGCAAGTACCCAGGTGTACACACTCTGAGATAGACCAGGTGCATATAAACACACATATGCACATGGCCCTCAGGGACCCAGGTCTGGTCCTCCAGGCCATCCTGCCCCTCCCCACAGCCTTAAAATTGACTATGCCCTGGTTGTGGGCTCTGCCTGCTGGGTAGCCCCAGGTTGAGTCAGGCACCCTCCTGGTCACCATCCCGGGCACTTGTCTGGCCTGGCCATCCCCGCCCCCAGGGTGGGAAAGGGTTACTGAGAGTACTGGGAGTCTCCACAAGGAATGTGGGGCCCTGAGGCACAGGCCCACCCCACCTGTCCCTTTGTCCATCTGTCTGTCCATCCATCCTTTTCCCCATAAGGGCCAAAAAGCAACTCTACGTCTGACAGGCAGAAGGCACTGGATATGAGATACACAGATTGGCTCCATGCTGTCACCTGGCTGCTGCAGCCCAGCAGGTGGACCTCACTGCAGCCCAGGAGGGACCTCACTGCAGGCTACAGGCCCTGAGAAAGGACCAGGTGCAGTGGGCTGCCCCAGGTGACGGTGATCCCCCTGTGCATCAAGTCGAGACTGGTGCCAGCCCACCTGGGAGCCCTGTGGACTCGCATTGCCTACTGTGAGGGGTAGTCTGGGTCAGCTGAGAGAGAGGAACAAATGTGCTCTAGGGGACATTCAGGGAGGACCCCCAAGGGCAGGGCCTGCTTAATGAGTGCTGGGCACACACTGAAAGCAGAGAAGGGACCTTCATTCAGGCCTCGTGTCCTTTCAAATAACCATTTGTTATAACTCAAGAGAGGCTGGGGGCACAGGTCCTTTCAGCCAGCATGTGGGTGCTGATGTCAGAGGTCTGACATCAGTACCCCTGGACCCCTCTGGGGGAGCTGGTACCTGCAGTCCCTGAGGCTGAATGAATCTCAGGCATGAAAAGCATACTCTTGCCTGGCTAGTACACTGGGGCTATTGTTTTCGATAGATGAAAACCATGCCAGCTGGAAAAGGGCCACTAAACCCCAAAGTTCACACATGAATTGCTGAGGACCAGAGCATCAGAAAGTGACTTGTCCACATCACAGAATGAGCAGGTGGCAGCACACGGCTAGCCACGGGATCTCAGCCTGTGGCCCCAGGCAGCTCCCTCTACTCTGGGACAAGATAAACCAGTTGGCTGTGCCAAAGGGACGCTTGGGTTGCTTCCACCTTTTGGCTATTGTGAATAATGCTGCAATGAACACGGGTGCATAATATCTTTGAAACCTTGCTTTCAAAGCTTTGGGGTACATACTCAGACATGGTAGTGCTGGATCATATGGTAGTTCTATTTTCAATTTTTTGAGGAACCGCATACTCTTTCCCATAGTGGCTGCACATATTTACATTCCCATCAACGGTGCTCAAGTGTTCCAATTTCTCCACATGCTCACCAACACTTGTTATTTTCTGTTGTTTTTTTTGTAGCTATCCAAATGGGTGTGAGGTGATTCCCTTTGCATGACACCTGTCATGTTGGATTAAGTCCTGCCCTGATCTCATCTTAACTGAATCATATGCAAAGATCTTATTTTCAAATAAGGTCACAGTAACAGGTATTGGGGGTTAGGACTTCCAACATCTCTTTTAGAGATTCAATTCAACTTTGTATATATGCATATATGTTCATATGAACCAAAAAATATGTTCTGGGTTTTTTATCAAACAGGATACTTTTTTATGCCTTTTTCCCCCATGTAACAGTATGTCTTGGAGCTCTTTCCACCTCAGGATATTCTTTTAGCTGCTGCATACTAGTATATCGCAGGGATGTTCATTGAACAGTTTCACTAATAGTAAGCATTTGGATGCTTTGGATATTTCAAACAATGTTGAAAACAACATTCTTTACAAGCCTCCCTGTGCATCTGGTGAGTATGTCTCTTAAATAAATATCTGTTAATGTAGTTTTTGGATTGGAGGTATGTGTTGTATTATAAACTACCTGCTGCCAAACTGTGCTCCAGAAAGGCTGTGCCAGCTTGTACTTCCACCAGCAGTGGGAGAACAGAATCAGCTTCCCCACAGTCTTTCAAATGCCTGATATTGAGACAGGGACCATCGGTGTAGTCAGAGTAGGGTGAAAGCCTCTGGAATAAGCAAGGCAGGATATTTACAGTCAGAGAAATGTAACTACATGCAAGGAAACCCCCTACCAAAACTCTATATTAAACATTAACCTCTAGAGTCATTCTTCAGTGAGATCAGTTAATGTTCCCCAGATAAAGGGTCTCAGCATAGCCCATCTTTTTATTATGCTAACCATTGTAATCATGTGTTAAGATTCACTTTAGCATGCTAAAAGGGACTTAATGTCTCATCAAGGACAAACATCCCAAGACTGTAAGATAAATTTTAGCCGAAATAAGCAGGCGAAGAGAGGCAACAAAGGGCCAGGTAGTTTATTTGAGTGCAACTCCCGGGTGATGTTCCGCGGTCCAGCTATCACAGGCCAGGGAAGTCACACCCGGTCAGGGAGGTGGGGGCTTATAAAAGGTTAGGAGGGAGAGGAGTGGGCAAGCTATCCTAGGGGGCATGGAGAGGTATGATTGACTAAAGGTGACATAATAGACAACTAGAAACTTTTTTCCTTCCAAGAGGGAGGAAGCTGACATCCGGGTCTTAGTTGGCACATCAGAAGGATGGAATTCAGGAAGAGCTGTCCCCTTTCCATATAAGGCATGTACCTTGGGGTCTGGTCTGTTCTCACCCTATGGCATCTCTCTGTTCTGTTTGCACGTCCTTGTTTTTCCTTCCTCCTGCCAACAAAGACCATTTTTAACAAGTTCGCATCCCTAAGCCCTTTATCAGTTCCCCCAAATCCTCAACTGCCTATAAATCCCCTAGACAATGCACTACCCCGGGCTCTCTTGTCCCCTCCTGGCGTGAGCCAGGAGCTCTGTCCTCTCACTTTATTTCTAAATAAAAGCCTCTCCGTGGCTCTTCTACCCTGGGTGTTTGCTAAGTTCATTCTTTGATTCCGCAAACAAGAACCCTGGCATCAATATTACCCACCATTCCCCTCTTTCTGATCCCCTTGCTTCATTGATTGGCTTCTTCCTGTCTGTGACACTGAGCATCTTCTGCTCTTGGAATGTCCTCTGGGGCGACCTCCCTGTTTGCATCTGTGCCAGTGGGGATGAGGTCCAGCTGCATTTAACGGAAGGACCAGCGTTACAGTGGTTCAGAGTTTACCTTGTTGTTTTGTTTTCCCATCAAAGAAGTCACATCATAGGCAGTGGAGGGCTGGCCTGGCAGTTCCGTGGTCACCAAGGACTGGACTCCCTCTGTCTTTATAACTTCTCTCTTAAAGTTGCCTCGTGGTCACCTTGCACCCACAGCCTAGACTGTGGGAAGGAACCAGGAAGGACAGGCTCTTTTAAAGGACGTTTCTATCTGTCCTGTGGACCTATCATTGGCCAGAACTGAGTCACATGACCACACCTAGTTGCTGGGATTCTGGGAAATGAAGTTCTCCATCTGGGTACACTGTCCGCGTTCTGTTACTGAGGAAGAAAAGGACTGGGTAATGGGTAAGTGATAGCAGTTGGTGCCCCAGCATCCTGTCTTGTTTCCAAAGTCTGAGGAAACTGGAAAGGGTCAGGGCCTGGTGGGTAGTGGCGACTGATGGAAGGGGCCCTTGCCTTCCACTTCCAATAGCACCTTCTTACTGTCTCAGGAGTGGAGTTCCCTCCAGCAGCAGCAGGCGCTAGTGGGGGCCCAGCTCCTCAGCGATGAGCAGGGCCTGCAGGGGTGGTGGGGGAAGGTTGGAGGTGGCTGCTCTGGAAGAACTTGGCACCCTAAGGCATGTGCCTGCTGAGAATGGCTAACTGGGCCCCAGAGCCCACCAAGCCCTGAGCTGTGATGGGTGGGCTAGATGAGAGCAGAGGTAGAAGGGGAAGAAGCTGGTGAGGACGTGGGTGTGCCCGTCAGGAGTCCTGGGTGTCATTCTCAGTTCTGCTGCCAATGTGCTGTATGGCCTGGGGGACTCATCTGTCAAGTGGGGGAGATCATGCTCACTGTGCCTTCCCTCGGGGAGAAGCCAACAAGGCCAGGTCTTTGAGAACAGACGTGAATACAACAGAGTTGGCAGTGACCCACACCATGGTGTCCCATTGAGAGCAGCCAGTGCGGCCAGACCACGTGGACTTGGTGATGACCGGCAGAGCTCCCTCTGGGTCACATGGGTTGGGTGCCATGGAACTGAAGCCTCATGCAACCTCTCTTGCCCTGCCCTCTGCACGAGGCCCAGCTGCTGGAGAAACTGGAAGCAAAGAAGCCGAGTAGCTGGATGAAGCACATAGTTGGAGCTGAGGGAGCCGCGTGGGAGGCTGGGCCCACAAAGAGCTGTGTACACAGAGGAAGGCACAGGCAGGAAGGTGGGCTGGGGGAGCGAGGGCAGCTGCCATCCCCTCGGACGAGGTCAGCTGGGGCTGCCATAACAAGTACCACAGACAGGAGGCTTAAACCCAGAACGCATTCTCCCACAGTTCTGCTTGCCGACAGTTTGAAATCAAGGTGTTGGCGGGATTAGTTTCTTTAGAGGCCTCTCCTCTTGGCTTGTAGACGCTTGTTTCCATGTTCACATGGGGTTCCCTGCTATGTGTGCCAGTGTCCAAATTTCCCCTTTATAAGGACACCAGTCACATAGGATTAAGGCCCACCCTAAGTATCCCATTTTAACTTAACTACCTCTTTAAAGATCCTATTCCCAAATGCAGTCACATTCTCAGCTACTGGGGGTTAGGACTTCAAGATGGGTTGTGGGTTGGGGGGGCACAATCCAGCCTCTAATATCCTCTATGCAATGCCTACCCTTCATCTAACCACCTGTACTGGGTTAAATAGTGTCCCCTCCAAAATTCCTGTCTACCCAGAAGCTTGGGATGTCATTTTATCTGGATATAGGGTATTTGCAGATGTAACTAAGGTAAGGGACAAGATGAGCTCATACTGCATTAGGTGGTCCCTAAATCCAGCGATAGTACATGAGACAGAGAGGGGCACCCAGAGAAGGCACAGTGGAGGTGGAGGCACAGGTTGCAGTGACTGATAGGCTACAAGGCAAAAAAAGAGTGTTCCCCAGGCCCTGCAGAGGGAGCAGAGCCCTGTTAGCACTTTGATTTTGGACTTCTCGCCTTCAGAACTGTGGGAGAATAAATTAAGCCATGAAATGTGTATGGCAACCCCAATAAACAAATGTTATCTTCTATTCATCTGTGCCATTCACCCCCCTATCACCCAGCCAGCTATGCATCATTTGCCCATCCAGTCAACTTGGCTCCTGTCCTGGACCAGCCCACTGTGTTAAGGTGCCTGGAAGCCCCAAGGGTAAGTCTGGGGGCTGGAGAAGATGTCATCAAGGAGGGGCCACCTGAGCTGGGCTTTGTAGGGAGCAGGTCTGTGCCAAACTGCAAAAGCAGGAAAGGCTGTGCTATGTGGAAGGAATGGTGTGAACAGAGCAGAAGCAGCTAGGTGCCTGGTCCTGGGGTGACGTGCTGTTAATGCACGTCTGTCCCGCCACAGGGCTGTGACCTCTTTGCAGAGTCCTCTCCAGAGCCTAAGTAGGCGCTCAGTGCAGGGCATGAGAGCCAGAGCCCATCCAAAGGGAAGAGCTGGAGCTGCAGGGCATTGCAGCTGCACCACAGAAATGCAGCAATATCTATGGCATCCTCCAGCGTCACCCTGCCCAGGGGGACCAGCAGGGACTCCCTGGGGAGGGGTGTGTGGCAGCAGCCCATTACAACAGGAAGCTAGGAGGACCCAGTGCACTGTGGAGGTGTCTGAAGTCCCTGGGTGCCTTCACCAGGAAGACCCTCTGAGGTGAGGACAGGGGTGGCACAGGGTGGGGCTGGAGCATCTTGCAGCACAGAGGCCACAGGGGCTCCTGTCTGGGTCTGGAAAAAGGCTTCTCAGAAGCACGGAGTGTAAGTGGAGTGGACAGGAGCAGCAGGGAAGAGAGGCTGGAAGGGAAACCCAGATGACGGGCAGAGGAGATGGAGGTTTCTGCTGGAACAAGAGTGGAGATTTAAAGTATATTCTAGAGTTGAAAAGATGAGGGAAGAGGGTGGGGTGGAAGGAAGAGGGAAGGAGGCCACGCACGGCGTGGAATGCCGAAGGATGGCAGCACTCCGGCCTGCCAGCATGCCCAGTGCTCCTGCTCTCAGCCTGGTGTGCTGTGGCCAGCCTGTCCTCAAAGTCAGAGGGGCTGCCGTCTCTTCCTCCAGCCTCTCTGGTCTCACCTTCAGTCAGTTGTCAAGCACTTACTAGTAAATCAATGTAAGGTGGTAAGAAATATAAATACTATTTCATAATAAATAGTAGGAAGGATTCTACTATTGTAATAAATACCAGCAAGAATTCTAGAAACCCCTGGAGCTGAGAACCACCCTCTGCTCAGCTTCACAGCACCTTCTATTCCCTTTGGGTGATGCTGAGCCTGGCCCTCTGCAAACATAGCTACCTTGCCAGCCACTCCCTTTTAGGTCCTACCAAGGTGAGGCGAGGCACTTGAGGGTGCCTGCAGGGTGGGGAAAGGGACCGCCCCTTCTGGTCCCCAAGCCCTGTGGGGGGGGCAGGCAGGCAGTGCCCAGCAGCGCTTTTCACCCTGGTTGGCAGCAGCTCCTCCCCACGGCAGCTTGCCAACCATTACAGCAGCTTCGCAGTGTCCCCTGGATGCCACCAGCACCAGGGGAGCAGGCCCTTCTCAGGGGGCTTCTGCTCTATGGAGGCCTCTTGGAAGTCTCCAAGTGTTTCTCTTCAGTCCCTGTTTTCCCAGACCTCCTGACAGCTGCTACTCACCTGATACCTACAGCCCTCCCGTCCCGTCAGTATCAACTCCATGTACCTAGTAACAGCTCTTTACACTAAGCTTTCTGTTCTGTTCCTGGCTTGACTCCTGCCTGGACTCTGACTCCATCTCTAGTTTACATAGGAGGTAACTCAGACCTAGACACACTCTTCAGGCGATTTCCTGAGTCAGTGTCCTTATTTATCCCTAAGAACAGAGATGGTTTCCCAAACTGGGCTTCCATTGTGGCAGAGAGGTTTCCTGTTTTGCTAAGGACACGCACTGTTGCAGTTGAGCCTCAGCAGCTTCACTTCTTGTCACACTGGCCTTGTTTCCTCCTGGCCAAAGGGACTTCCCACCTTCACATCCTCAAATACTTAGTCCCTTCCAATTGCCTGTTTTCCGCTTCTTCAGTGAGAAGAGTGAGGACAGCTCTGATTCCTTAGCCTGTTCATAGGGGCATAGGCCCATTCTTTGCTTCTGCAATGTTTTTAATTCCTTTGGGAATTCCACTTTGGGAAACCCTTTTGCAAATTCCACTCATTCTCACCCAGGGAAAACTATCTCCAATATTAAGAAAAAGGTTTTAGAAGTGTACTCCAAGCTTGGGCTCAGAACACCTTGAACAGCACTGCAGACTGAAGACAGTTTCGTGACAGATACAAATGCAGTGTTGTCCCATTTAATCTGACAAAGGTTTTCCTTTCTCCCTGATTTGTGCATTTACTCATATAAAAATCTTGCAAAAGTATACAAATGAAATCACAACCTTTTATTTCACAGATCATTTTTACTGAAAAGAATAAGATGCAATGGCCTCCAGACTGCTGGAAGAATCCAAGATGAACAGCTTGGTGACAGTGGAGTCAGTAAGTGCCTCCAGGACAGCTGACGTGCAGATGAGCAAACACAGCCTCCTCTTTGCCATACTGAGCAGAATCACCACTACTGGGAAATGGACTCAGCCCACTCAGAGAAGCATGCTGGGCTGAAGGGGAGTCGGCTTGGCTGGCTCTGCTCCCAGGACAGAGCAGAGCAGGAGGCCTGGCACTCACCTGGCACAAAAGGATGCTGGGGGCTCTGGCCCCAGCAGGACGGGATGGTTCTCACTCGGCTTTCCTTTTTCTACTGCAGAATGTTCACAAGTCTAACCCTCTTAGTGTAACAGAGTGGGTAATATTTTGGACACAATTTGGAAAGCACATTCCTGAAGGGAGAGGATTACTTCTGTGTGGTTTTAGCGCAGGAACAAGTTCTTTATTATCAGGAGTTATCATGAATTATATACTTCACTGCTTCTGACCCAACATCCAAAACCCAGTGAATGGTGACAGGATGCTCTGGGAGAGGCCCAGGACCTGCCAAGGACAGAATCACCTGGATCAACATCTATAAGCCCTGAACCAGCATAAAGCAAAGAACAGACTCTAAAAGCACATTACCTGGTTCAAGGTCAGGCTCTGACAGCTGGCTGTCCTTATGCAAGTTGCTTCACCTTTGTGTACCTACTTTTCCTCTGTACCACGGGAGAGGTGACAGTATGTCCCTTACGGGGGTGCTGAGAAGACTGAATGAAGTTATCCACAGAAGGTACTTAGTAGCCACCTGAATGTCAGCAGTTTTTACTATCATCACCCTCCAGCAGAATTCAAAGGCCCAGTGGACTGCATCTCAACATCTCAATCTCCAGCCGGTGATTTCTCTCTCCTCCATTCTGCCACAGACAAATCATCCCAGCCCTTAAGCTGAGCTGTGTCCTGCCTTATCCTGGCATGTATGGGTGTCTTGTCTAGCTAACACGACTACATCCACCTTGAGTTAGTAAGGCCCAGGTCTAAAGCTTATCTAGAGGGTACTCAATTATTTTGCCAAGCATATTATCCAGAATGACTTTATTTTAAGCATTATATATACATTTTTAAGTGCCCATATGATGTACTTTATGTACATGAGTTAGGTAGCAGTTTAAGGACCAGCACCTATGGGAAATTATTTTCTACAAAAGTAAAGTGTGGAAAATGATACAGATCAACTTAGAAGATGAAAACTATACATGGATATAAAGAATGGAAACAGGTTCTCATAATCAAGAACACTATCCTCCACCACCTCCCCCACCCCCCAGGTGGTCACACAGGGTAAAAACTTTAACAAAGGACAGAGCTTCAAGGTGCTGGTCCCTGGCTGTGAGGGACAGAAGGGAAGAGCAACAGACTAACAGGCACTTCAGTAGTTGGCTGCAGCCCAGAGTGAAACCCAGATGAAGATGTCCGGTCATTGAGAAGTGATGGGGCCCCTGCTCCGACTTCTCCCCCACCGACTCAATCCTCCTGCCTCACAAGGACATCAGAAAGATCCTCAGTTCCTTCCAGCTTCAGGTTCTGAAGGATGATCAGAAATACATGAATTGTGGCATACTGAGAAAATGAGAATCATAAAACAACGTCTAATCAAGGTAATAGTCTAATGACTACAAAGAATGAGGTTTGCACCATATTAAGTAAATAATGTCACAGCAGATGTAATTTGCATGATAAAGCTGGTTGCAAATCCTGGCCAGTTGCTGGGGAAAAAAAGCAAGAAGCAAGACTTCCCTGACACTGGTTCCTGCAACCAACTCTCTCATGAAGGGCCCAAGAGCTAAAACTGTTTGCCTTGGAAGGAAGGAGCTAAGGAATTGCATGGGGAGGCCACCAGGAGCCACAACACATTTATCACCCTGTCCTTGTATGGCTTCCTCCAGGTCCTCTCCCCACTGCCCCCAACCTTACCCTTGGTGATAGCCATGAAAACAGCCTTTGTCCCTCTCTGTGCAGGCCCTTTCCCTATTCTCAATTCCTCCCCCACCCTGGGAATTATCCAACAACCCCAAGCAATCATTTCGCTCAGGACTGAGCAAGCACCAGAAGACTTTGGTGCTTAACTTCACCGCCTACACACCTCCCCCGGCTTGCACAGGAAGAAGCACACAATCCACACCCTGTCCTGTGCACCTTCCAGTACTGGAGATGGGAAGCTCCAATCTGGCCTTCCACATGTGACTTCTGCAGCTTCAATTCCAGAAGCTGCCTGGTTTGGCTAATTAGTGGCATTCTGCTGGATTATCCCTGCAGATTATCATGGTAATTATCAGGGCCAATGTTACCAGTCAAATCTTCTCAAGTAGCCCCAAACCAGGCCCCAGTAATGACCTGAGTGAGAGCTCTGCCCAACAGGCCATGGTCTGGAGCCACCTCCCTATTCCTCAAATGCTGAGCACTCTGGGCCATTGGAGAGATGTGATCATAGCAAAATGAACAGAGCTGGCAGTGCCACTGGGGGAAGCGGGGCAGCACCAAGCCAGAGCATCATCCACCTTCACTAGGCCACTGGATCATGACTACTGCTTAGCTGGGTTTACTCAGCCTTGGGCTACTCGGGAACAAGTGGGGGCCTCAGAGCTGCTCTCTCACAGGAGGAGGCAGGCTTCCGTGGAGACACACAGCCCAGGGCAGCGCTCTGACCCTCAGACTGGTGCACCTGAGTGAAAGAGGCCAAGCTCTGAATATGGACTCAAGCTAAGAGCTTCTGAGCCTTGGAGGCACCCACACTGTAGGAGCCAGTGGGTGAGGAGAGCGCACACAGTGGGACCATCCACTGGCACCTTCACCCACAAAGTGGGCGTGGGACTCCAAGCCGCCCCCAGGACAGTTTAGCAGGGGACAACTGGGAACATCAGACAGATGGATGGCTTGTGTGCTCTCCTCCTCAGACATCGATCCCATCAGAGCCACTTGGGGATTTCTTCTCAAGATGACAACAGTACATCTTTTTATTCGTCTCCTTCTCTTAGTCAGTCTTCCTTCGTGTAGTTTGCTTCTGACAGCATGTGTCAGGAATCGGCAGTAGACACTGTCAGATCTCCTCCCATAACCACGGAGAGATGCTCTGGGCCCCCAGCCTGTCTGCCTGACTTCTGAGCAGGACACTGCCCCCACTGCTGCTCACTGCCTTCCAGCCTGTCAACAACCATCTGCACCGGCTCTCAGCGCACGAGGTTTCCGCCGCGGCAGGCAAGCGGGTTACATGTTAGTACCTCCACTGTAAACACCCGAACCGTGGCCACAGGCCCAGGTGTCAGCACCACAGTCAGACACGCAGCACTTGTCTTGGCTCGGTGGCTCTTCTACTCTGTTCCCCACCCAAAATCAAACTAGCTTCTGTTAAATGGACAGCTTCTTCTTCTTCAGTGGGTCATGAGCTTAGAAGCTGAAAAGTGGTCCCTGACCCCAGTGGTGGGTCCCCTTGGATGGGTTGCCAACTATGCTCTACAGGCCAGTCCCTGGGGTAACATCTCTCCTTTAGGGCTGAGAGTCAATCCAAGCAAAGACAGGCCTGGGAAACAGCCAATCATCACTGCTTCTGATGTCATTGTGAGGCTCGAGGCACCGGCATATAAGAAATCCTAGACCTGTCTGCCAGCACCCCCTTTTTGCTACCATTCCAGTGCCAATTCCCTCAGACTATACTTATGTTCAGACAGGCATCAAACTCTAATCCCCCAATGCCAAGCAGGACACCTGTCCTAGACGAGGTTCAGTGTCTACAGGAGTGGTACACAATGGCAGCCAGGCACCCCAGACCTAGTGATGCTCTCCACTTCCACTAAGGCCCAGCCCCCTGTCCTCTACATCAGGTGCCAAAGTTCTGGGGGATCAGCTGCCTGGGAACATTAAGTGACATCAAGTTTTGATGTACCCCACGAACGGGCCTATTGCTGGCTGTCTCACTGGGTGCGTCCCGGTAGCACCAACAGACTCCTGAGAAGAGGGGCCTCTGCCTGCTCTCTCAGTACCTGCTCCGCAGCTGCCCAGCTCTGTTGGCTGATGGAGCATAACAGGAGGATGGCATGCTCACAGCTGGCACCCCTGCTCTGCTGTCTCCTTCCTGTGGCAGAGCTATCCCCCGGCTGTTCTCACTGCTCCCAGTGCTCCTGCTTTGTCCACATTGCTTTTATGCCCTATCTTTCTGTATCCTCACCTTTCCCCTCTCTTCTCTGCCATGTTTCCCATGTGTCTGGACTTTGACACTGGCTAGACTTGGCTTTTAAAGCCTTTTACTCCCAATGATGTAAAAGTACTTCATATTTTTAAGAGAAGAACTGACAGATTATAACTTCAGCACCTAAAATTTTCCCATTTGGGTCCTCATTATTTTCATGGCTAATCATAACTGATGGTCTCTAGGCTGCTTCCAGGTACCTGGTTAATCCTCTGGGTTAAAAGTACTGCATAGGTCACTGTGTTTAAGAACTCCTATGAGGATGCCCATGGAAGATGTAATAAGCAGCTCAAATACTTTGACACAAATAGAGAATACTCCCAAGCTTACCAAATTTACCTACCTTTTCATTGGCTAAATGTAGGAGACAGGCAAAGGCCAGAGGTATAGAGAGGTTCTGAGCCATGATGGGAGGCAGGCTATAAAACAAAGAGGCAAGTATTTAGATAGGTTACTGCAATTCTAGGAACAAAGGCTCTTTCATTAAGTATGAATACACAAGTTCAATGAATAAACTAAGGAGAAACAAAGAAATATTTCCGATGCATTTTATAAGCAGGTTTTCCCAGTTTCTTATTTGGAAATAAAATATCTCCTATTCCATTCTAGCCATTGGTGCAGAAAAGTACCTTTTTAAAGCTGATCTCATTTACCATATAACTCATTTATCAATGCAGAGAACAGAAAAATTGCTGTAAGTGTTAAAACAACAGGTTGTGTGCAAAGGGTCTGTCACACTGACAGCTCAGGCTAGAGCACCCTCAGCTGGCGCTCAGAGGAGAGGCAGTGAGCCCCCCATGTTCACTGGCACCCACCTCTTCTGCAGGTCCTTTGTGAGCCCACTAAGCATCTTCTTGTCAGCCACCTCTGCCAGATCCCCTTCTCTTTCAATTTCACTGTGGTTTGCCTAACAGATGAAGATTTTTATAGATTAGACATTTAGGACCAGTTAACTTTTGAGAGAGCAACATAAACTTACAAAACTGTAAGTCCAAAAAGAAAAGCCTACACCTAATGGAACCCAAACATTTTCTCAGTTGCATTTTGAAGGAGGACCCACAAAGGGACCCACTGCCTCAAGCGCTGGTCCATGACACTGACCACCAAGTACAGTCAACATGGGTATCAATGACCAGTACAATCCCAGAAAAGAGGTTTCTAGGTACCTCTGAAAAAACAGTAAGGAAAAAAAAAAGACAAAACAGTAACAAAAAGCCATGATACATTTATAGCTTTAACTGAACTACAAAGCCAAGAGCAGCAGGGTCTGTATCTGAAGCAGACTTGAGCTTTCCACTTAAAACACACACACAGGATGGGGGCTGCTTCCTTGCTAGTAGGCTTTGAGTTTCAAAGCAAGTTCCTTCTGGAGATTTGCATTAAAACAACTGAGAGTGTGTACATGGGATGGCACAGGTCTGGGTGACAGTAAAAAAAAAAACATTGACAACTATTGGAAATGGGTGTTCACTACACTATTCTACTTTCTACTTTTGAATGTTTAAATATTTTCATAATAAAAAAGTCCAGACACTAAGGAAACAGCATTTCCAGAAAGATGCATCAAGAAGGCTTGAAAATGGGCACTTCCAAAAAGATCTGTGACAAGCTTTCCATCCCATATATCAGCACCCCTGATGAACAGGATGGCCCCAGAGAAGCCCCAGTCAGACCCTTTTATCAACATGGGTGCTTCCACCATGAACTCGATAACACAGGATCCAGCTGGTCACCCGATACGGAGGACGCCCCAAATGCACCTCATTTATGCACACATAGCATGAAGAGCTGGAGCTCTGTTTAGCCATACCATGTTTCCAGATAAGAATCTCCAGAACTTGCTTTGAAACTCACCCTACCTGAGTCAACAATAAAGATTCGGTCCCAGAACTGGTGATTCAAGAGGAGGAAGTAGCAGCAGAAACAACAATCATTAAAGTAAAAAACCAGATCCTTCTGGCCAAGAATGTGCCCACCTCATGCACAGCATCAACCAAACCTCCTCCTTTTATTCCTAGTGTTTCAGATTTCTATAGCTACATTCCACCTCAGCCCTTAGGCTCTTCCAATTTCGCATGGGACACTTTCATCACTGAAAGTCCCACAGGTGATGTCCAAATGCAAGATCCTCAGTTGGACAGGCCAGTGCCTCAGTTCCTGCTTTGTACTGTGATGCTTATAACATAGCTCAAATCATAGAACTGTAAAGTCTTCTTGATGAGGATGAGATATCCAGGTCTTCTTTCCACTGTCTATATCAATCTCTCTCACCCACAAGGCCCCAGCTAGAAGAACAGAGTGTTCCTCTCCTAGCATCTTTGCTGGTCCAGCTGTAGGTCTATCTCCTGGGCAAGCCTGATCCAGTAGGACAAACTAGAGCACTGCACCCTACCATCTAAGAGACAGCCTGGAATTCCAGAACCCTCCAGTACAGTGGACTCTGGATTTCTCTGATCCAAGTATTAATAAATAGAAGGTCATAAAGAGAAAAAAAAAGCCCCCCACCAAATAATAAACCTTTAATTAAACTAACCAAAATCCCTGCTATCATGAGTCATTTAAATCCCAAGATTAAGCAGAACCCCCTTCCCACTTAATAAAGAGGACGTTTCTCTTATATTTGCATCCCATTCCATTTTAGTTGATAAAACCTAATGAACATGACTGAAGCATTATCTGATATCCAAGACTACTGTGGATAAAATGAAGGTTCCTGTGGGCGGGATTCTCACCTGGCCCTGGTTGGCTAGCTCACTACACACGTGTGGGCAATACGTTGTTATTGACTCTATATAAAGAGCCCTGCCCAGTGCTCTGGGTGACACGGTGGCACAGCTGGAGAGCAGAGATGAGACTGGAGTGGTGGCAGCACTGAGGACAGAGACTGAGACGGCTGCATGGGCAGAGAGGCCCAGAGGCAGAGACCGGCTTGCTGCATGCAGACTCGCTCTGAGTGGACAGGACTCTAGTGACTGACCTGCCACCATGGAAATAAAGTTGGGTATAACCCTTTCACCCCAAGAACGTTCTACTGTCATTTCTTTGGTCCCATTGAATCCAGAGTGAACTTGCCCAGAGTCCTCAATCAAATCATCATTTTCACTTTTCAGCCAGCAGGAGAAGGTATGAAAGAATAGGTTGAGTTCGGAAAGCTCACAATATTCCCTGAGCAGAAGAGGTCTGGAAGAGGGGATGGAAGGATTCTAGTTAATTTAGTCTCATTTAGATGGAATGAGTTAATCAAGGTTTCACCTTGTACTGAAGAAACATGAATTTTTTTTACTACTTTCCTACTTGGAATACACATCCCAAATCAAAATTATCAAAGGCTATAGGGAAAATGGAAGTTCTTATGGCCAGGATCCTCACCTGACCCTAAACTACTTGATGATATAACTGGCCTGCTGCTAGGCTACTGCCCCCACACCCACAGTATAGGCAGTAAACTATTACTGACTGAGTCCCTATACAAAGAGCTCTGCCCAGTGCTTTGGACAGAGGCAGAGATGGAGGTGGATTACAGACCTGCAGACTGCTGGGTGCAGACATGATTCTAGTGCTTGACCTATTGCCGTGAGAATAAAGCCAGGTAAAAACCCTCTTACCCCAAGAATGTTCCATTGTCATTTCCTGGTCCCACAGAATCCACAGTGAACTTGCCTGGGGCTGAAACCCTCAGGCAAGAGAAGGCCTAAAACATTTTACAGCATCTGAGATATTAGAATTTGCTTTCCAGAAGGGTCATTTATCAATTTAGAACTGCACCAGCAGTGAAGTACTCCAACTCAACTCCATACTGAAACACATTCACTGCTAATGCTGTTATTTTAAACCACGATAAACATGTTTTCACTTGTATTCCAGGATTACCAGCAAGGTTGAACAATGCCCATGCACTAGTTTACCACCTATATCACCTTTCATGTAACCTGCTGTGGATAAAGTGAGGGTTCCTATGGCCAGGATCCTCACCTGAACCTAAACTACTTTATGATGTCACTCACTGGCCTACCGCTAGGCTACTTGCTTCCATACCCAGGGGCAATAACTGACTGAGTCACTATAAAAAGAGCTCTGCCCAGTCCTCTGGGCAGAGGCAAAGATGAAGGAGGATTATAGACCTGCAGACTGTTGGCTGCAGATGTAATTCTAGTGCTTGACCAGGTAATAAACCCTTTCATCCCAAGAATGTTCCTTTGTCATGCCTCGATCTCACTGAATCCACAGTGAATTTGCCTGGGGCTGAAACCCATTGGCAAGACAACTGCCTGTTCATACCCTTGTTCATCTCTCTTTCAGAGGTGTGATGCCTTCCTTGTGTTTCTGAATGAATGCTTCCTGCATTAGTGCTACTGATACTGAGAGCCTTAGACCTCAGCCACTCCCTTCCCACATGCCGGGCACCTGGAGAGTAACAGATCATGTTACCTCTGTGTGTGCTTGCTTGGAGAACTCTGTCAGCAGACGCCACATGCTCTGCTTCAACTTCTTCATGTCCATCTTTTTAGCAGTCTTGGCATAATGAATTTCAATTTTATTTACCTGAAGTAGGTATGTGACAGTAAAAGAAAAGCAGAATAAACACCACTGACTCACTGTAAAATCAAAAGTCTGGATTTTAAATAAAGAATCAATCTTATTTAATCCAAACAGTTATGCTTTCTTTGGACATACTAAAATAAAGTCCCTTATTTCAATCTAATTTCTTTCTGATCAAGTGCAATCCACAAAGGCTAACCTGGAATTCTAGTGTTAAAGAGACAAATGTGCAGGAAAGCACAAAGCATGTCACACCTATTATGGAATAAATAGATGCTTAAAGAATAATTTACTATGAATAGAAATCTGGCAAAGGTTTTCCATAGTCAAACAGCTAGCCTCACTTAATCAGCATAAAAACCCATTCTCTCTGCGTATAGCTTTCATTCCTTTACTTGTATGACTACTTTGCCCCTGGTCCTATAGTTTAGCACAATCTTTGCAGAGATGGCTAGTTCCACACAAACTTAATCAACATCAGCTCATTCCTCTCCTCAGCCTTACTTAAGGATCAGCCACTTGGAAAGCAACAGGTTAAAATCAAGAAAAAAATAAAAATCAACCTCAAACCAATGTGACTTTCATATAGGAGGCAAGTTAAATATGTTACGCAGCTAGGTGAACAGGTCTGTCCTGTGCTGGACAAGGTCCTCCCCTTCTCCAGCTACCCTTCTGTCACCAGATGGCAGAACTTGCCCCAAACCCCTCTTGTTTATGGTTCAGTCTCCTGCCTTATCAGGGCCTAACAAGATGTAAAAAGCCCCAGCAGGGCTTCCAGACAACCAACAAAGGTTGGCACAGGCACATTAAGACCCAGAAGGTGACCCAGAACTACCTCAGGGCTCATCATGCTATAATTATAATAAATTTACACTGTAGTTTTGCACCACCCCACCCGTCCACCTGCCTCTCCCACCCCCCAGCCCTCGGTTTAGCTTAGGTACATATGGGTAAGTGCCTGTACACTAGGAAGGTTATATAAGTCAATTAAATGACACAAGACACGGGGAGGGACTTTTCACCATTTTAAGAACCAACCCTAACCCTAACAGTGGGGCTGCTTCTGGTTTCCAGACAGCCCACTCTCTGCCCTTCTCCAGAGTATACTTTCACTTTGCTTAATAAACTCCTGTTGCTTAAGACTGTGACTGAGAAAACACAATGCACTCAACCAGTAACAAATAGATCTTAGGCTTGCTTAATAAACTCCTGCTGCTTAAGACTGTGACTGAGAAAACACAATGCACTCAACCAGTAACAAATAGATCTTAGGCTAACAATGTAAAGTATAATTCTTTGCTTCATCTTTACCTTCTGAGGCTCAGCTACTAGATTTGACTCCCCATAAGTGGTGATGTCTAATCCTTGGACTTCAGGCACATCATCACTGTCTTGTGTTGTCTTAGGTGGATGACAAGGATAAGCTGAAAGGTCAAAAGTCCCAACTGGTCCCACAAATAAGTCATCTGACTCTTCATAATCACTGTCAGCTGCCTGGCAAGAAAATAGCTCTTTAAGTTTGGCAGAAGCTGTTCTGAGGGGCTTAGAAATATCCTTGAAAAAGCCCCAGTCTTTAATTACACAATAAGAGCAGAACACTGGAGAGTCCATGACCTGAGTCAAGCCTGGAATGAGATTCTAGGTGCCTCCAGTTATCTTCCTGTTGTACATAAACCTTACTAGTTCCACTAAGATCTCTGGAGTGAGAGTTAAAAGGAATTCAATGATCACAACTGCCAGTGTCCCGTGGCTTCTAACCAGTTGAGGGTTTCACTTTACAGAGAGCGTGCCTGAAACACCACAGTTGTGATGCGCACCCCTTACCCAACATGAGCACAGGAGATGCCAGGGGTTGGATGGTGGTAGCAAGGGTCCTGGCCTGCTGGACTGAGTCCAGGCGAACAGATGAGATCTCTGGGGTGGAGCTGAGTAAGTGTTTTATTAATAGGCCTCCCAGGGGATTCTCAGGGACAAGTTTGAGAAGCCCTGGTCAGTCTGGATTTTCACTAAAATATAACTACCCAACTCTCCTTCAAGTCAGAAAATAAGGTCAATAAACTACTCTTCCAGTTATTTTCCCTCTCCCCACATATAGGGACACAGATGAGGCCTAATATTTTTCCTCTTTCTGTTACTTATATTTGCCATCTCACTAGTAGAATCACAGAAGGAATATTGAGATTATTTAGTCTAAACCAAAATGTAGACATGGGGGCATGGCTTGTATAAGCTCACAATGTGAGAACAACAATCAGAGCTACATACCTGGTCTCCTGTACTTAGCCCCACCAGATTTTTTCCCATTAGACCACATCATCTTTACACTGCTAAGTATTTTGTTTCCCCAACCAAAATACTAACTCCTATGAGCAGGAGGAGTATTTAATTTCCTTTAAAATAATAAAACACAGGCTAGAGACTATCTACATGTGGACTGGTTTACTGGAGTATATCCATTCATTTCCTGCATATAGGGCTGAAGGTAAGGCAAGGTTTTGGCTGTTTCCTCAGCTGTGCTCAGTTCCCTGAAGCCTGGAGTAGGGCAGGCATCCACAAAGCCCCACCTGATTCGGAAATCTCCTACAACCTTCTGCTGTATAGGAACCAGATAGGAAGCAGGAAATACTCTTTGGCTTAGAAGAGAGGATACAGCTCCTCTCTCCTTTTACCTGTAATCTTGGACAAAAGTTGGCGGTGTCGTTAGGGTTATTGTAATCATAGTCTTCAATTTCTTCATAATGCTCAGTGCCTGCCCCCTGGCCTTGGGCCATCTTAAGTAACTAGAACGAAGGACAGAACAATTGCAGTCAGCAAGTTCTACAAAGGCAGCTTCTATAACTACACTGGAGAAATAATCTTATGACCAATTCCCTAGAATTACAGACTTTTATTAGAGTTATAAGGGCACTGAGAATCATCTAATCCAACCAACTTTTCAACTGTACAACTCCATTCTCAAGAAAACCCAGGTAGCAGGGCTTGGAGCCTCCATCCATCCCAAATAAGCCAGAGCAGCTAGTGTAGAGTTAGGTCTACACACAATTTTATTTGAAAAAGGGTTCCTTCACTGAAAGTAAAATTGCCTATAGACCTGCTGCTGGAGCAATTCTGAGGAAAACCCACCAAACACTTCACAGACAGCCTGTCCCATTTCTGGGGTGGTCATTGCTCCTTACACAGCCTCAGGGAGAGACATCCAGCTCTTCTCCCTGTCCTGACATCTGTGGGTCCTTGTTCTGCCCTTCAGAGCCTCACAGAACAAATTAGCCTCCTCCTTCAGAAGTACCTGCGACCACAGCCCCTCAGATACCTGCTGGCCCTGAGAACAGTGATTTTTCCCTGGGGCATGTGTCTTTGGGGTGAGGGAAATGGGGCTGGAAGTGTGTACAGTTTACAAAGCATAGAGAACATTTTAATACAACCATATACTTCAAAAGCAGCCCAAAATACACATAATGTTTCTGTAATATAAATCTAAAAATACATACTGAATTAAGAAATGCCCACTTTCCTCCACTGCTCTTCATATAACACAATTTCTAAACCCTCCCCCCTTAGGATACTCTCCTCTAGGCACTCTAAACTGCCTACAGACTACAAGAAGTGTTTCAGGAAGGGAATGCACCCTCCTCATACACTGGCTAGTTGCTACTAGAATCACCCTTTAAGACTGCCATACTACAGAGTGAATTTGTTCCTGTGGATAATCAGAAACAGAAGTCCTTTCTTCTATAAGAAATAATTTTGGGAGTTCAGAAAAAGGTGGCAGCGTATGAAGTGAGGCAGAAATCTCCCAAAACCACATTTACGAAAATACAGCAAATACAACTAATCCTAAAAGAGTGATCAAGAAGAAGATTCCAACAACTGGCCTACATCTGGAGGAAAAAAAAAGTAGACTTCACGGAAAAGGGTAAAACACCAAGGCTACAATCCAGCGGGACCAGGCCCTCCCCCAACTCCAGCTTACCAGCAGCAGGAAGAGAAACAAAGGAGGTAGTAGAAGCCCAGGACTGCTAAATACCCAGCACTGGAGATCTACTCCAGGAGCACAAACCCACACTGTATGGTACTTTGGAGATTAGAGGGGTTGTAAAGCTAAGACAGGTGGAATACTTGGAGAGACTGAGATTCCAGCTGCTTACGGAGAAAGAGGAGCCCACAACCAGCTACTCTGGTACAAAAGAAAGGTGGGAATGATGAAAGACTTCCTAACAGTGAGAGGGCTGCTAAAGGGGCAAGATTACACAGTTTGCTGTTCAGGAGAAGGGACAGGTGGACAAAATCATCCTGACACACACAGCCCAGTAGGTTGGGAACTTTCAGGAGCTTCAGGTGCTCCATCTCCCTGGCTGGTAAAGCAGCCTTGAGGCCTCCCATTGCGATATGCACCCTGCTGCTCCTTCCTCCTGCCGGCATCTGCTGGCGAACCTGCTGTCCCTGCCATGGTGCCAGGCCAGCCAGAGGGTGGCCGTGCCTAAGGCAGCTACAGGAGTGTAACCAAGAGGCTGCTCCCTGCATACTCAGCTCACTGGTCCTGACAGTGAAGGCAGGCACTGGGGCTGGGAAGCAGCCCCACCTACAGAAGCATACCCAAGAGCCTGCTCCCTGCATGCTCGGCTCACTGGCCCTGACAGTGGAGGCAGGTACTATGGTGGGAAAGCAGGAAAGAGCTCTTTTCCCTTGGCAGGCATAGGCACTGCTCGCCTGTTACTCCCACCATTGCTCCAGGTGCTGGGCAGATTCGTAGAGTAGAGCTTCTGGGCACTAGAGGGCAACGCCTACACAAAGCTAATATTCCACATTATCCAGTATGTTTATGAGAAGGCAAAAGAACCTTGTTCAATCCAAAACCCCTCAAACACCAGAAAGAGGGATCAATGATACTGAAATCATCAATCTTCCTCAAAAAGATTTCAAAATAAAAATTGTAAACATGCTAACAGAGCTACAGAAAACTATTTAAGATCTAAGGGACAAATTCAAGAGACACTTTGAAAAATACAGTATCTGAAATGAAACATACAATGGAGGGATTTAAAAACAGACTATAAGAGGCAGAGGAGATGGTAAATGGAATAGAAATTAGACAACAAGAATACAAAGACGCTGAGGCAGAGAGAAAATAGGATCTCTAGGAATGAAAGAATAATAAGACAACTCTCTGACCAATTCAAACGGAACAATATTTGCATTACAGGGGTACTAGAAAAAGAAGAGAGAGAAAAAGGGATAAAAGTGTCTTTGAAGAAATCATTGCTGAAAACTTCCCCAACTTGGGGAAGGAAAAAGTCTCTTAGACCCTAGAAGTACACAGATCTCCTAAGACAAGGGAACCAAGGAAGACAACACCAAGACATACAATAATTAAAATGGCAAAGATCAAGAACAAGGACAGAGTATTGAAAGCAGCCAGAGAGAGAAAACAGATCACCTATAAAGGAAAACCCATCAGGTTATCATCAGACATCTCAGCAGAAACCTTACAGGACAGAAGGGAATGGCATGATATATTTAATGCAATGAACAGAAGGACCTTGAACTAAGAATACTCTACCCAGTAAGATTAACATTTATATTTGAAGGAGGGATTAAACAATTGCAACATAAGCAAAAGTTGAGGGAATTTACCTCCACAAACCATCTCTACAGTGTATTTTAAAGAGACTGCTGTAGATGGAAGCACTCCTAAGGCTAAATAGCTAGCACTGGAGAAAACAAAACCACAGTAAAGAAAGTAGACCAATTAATTACTAAGCAAATAAACAATTAAATCAGCTACCCACAAAGTCAGTCAAGGGACACACAAAGAGTACAGAATATGACACCTACCATATAAAGAGGGGAGGAGGAAGAAAAAGGGATAAAAAAAAAAAGAATCTTTAGATTGCGTTTATAATAGCCTAATAACCAAGTTAAGTTAGACTGCCAGACAGTAAAGAAGGTGCCCTTGAACCTTTGGTAACCACGAATCCAAAGCCTGCAATGGCAATATGTATATATCCATTGATAATCACTCTAAATGTATATGGACTGAATGCACACATCAAAAGACATAGTCAAAGAATGGATAAAAAAGCCACACCCATCTATATGCTGCCTATAAGAGATTCACTTAAAACCCAAAGAAATACACAGACTACAAGTGAAGGGATGGAAAAAGATATTTCATGCAAACAATAGGGAGAAAAAAGCAGGAGTTGCAGTACTTAGATAACACAGACTTCAAAACACAGAACATCATGAGACAAAGGATGACATTATATAATGATAAAGGGGTCAGTCCAACAAGAAGATATAACCATTATAATAAATATCTATGTAGCCAAAATAGTAACACCCAAATATGAGCAACGAATACTAACAAAATTAAAGGGGGAAATAGAATGCAATGCATTCATTCTAGGAGACTTCAAGACACTACACACTCCAAAAGACATATCAACTAGTCAGAAAATAAGTAAGGACACAGAGGCACTGAACAAAACATTAGAACAAATGGACCTAAGAGACATCTAGAGAATACTCCACCCAAAAGCAACAGGATACACACTGTTCTAAAGTGCACATGGAACATTTTCCAGAATAGATCACAGACTAGGCCACAAAAAGAACCTCAGTAAATTCAAAAAGATCAAAATTGTACCAACCTCTCAGATCACAAAGATGAAATGAGAAATAAATTGTGCAAAGAAAACAAAAAGGCCCACAAACACACGGAGGCTTAAAACATGCTCCTAAATAATCAATGGATCAGTAACCAAATTAAAATAGAGATCAAGCAATATACGGAGACAAATGAAAACAGTTTAAAACCCCAACTTTAGTGGGATGCAGTGAAGGCAGTTCTAAGAGGAAAGGATATAGCAATACAGGCCTATTTAAAGAAGGAAGAACAATCCCAAATGAACAGTCTAACCTCACAGTTAATGAAACTACAAAAAGAAGAACAAATGAGGCCCAAAGTCAGTAGGAGGGACATAATAAGCATCAGAGAAGAAATACATAAAATCAAGAAGAATAAAACAAAAGAATTAATGAAACCAGAGCTGGTTCTTTGAGAAAATAAACAAAATAGATAAACCCCAAGTCAGAATTATCAACAAAAAAGAGTCTGTACACACGTAAACAGAATCAGAAATGAGAAAGGAAAAATCACTATGGATACCACAGAAATACAAAGAATTCTTAGACAATACTATGAAAAATTATATGCTAACAAACTGGATACTCTAGAAGGAATGGACAACTGTCTAGAAAAATACAACCTTCCAAGACTGACCCAGGAAGAACAGAAAATCTGAACAAATTACCAGCAATGAAACTGAACTGGCAATCAAAAAACTACCCAAGAACAAAATCCCTGGACCAGATGGCTTCACCACTGAATTATATCAGACATGTAGAGAAGACCTAATACCCATCTCTCTTAAAGTTTTCCAAAAAGTACAAGATCAGGGAATACTTCCAAACTCATTCTATGAAGCCAGCATCACTCTAATAGCAAAATGAGACAAAGACACCACAAAAAAAGAAAATTACAAACCACTATCCCTGATGACCAGAGATGCAAAAATACTCAACAAAATATTAGTAAACCGAATTCAAAAATACATCAAAAAGATCATCCATCATGATCAAGGGGGATTTACTCCAGGGATGCAAGTATGGCACAATATTAGAAAATCTATAAACATCATCTATTACATCAACAAAAAGGAGGACAAAAACCACATGATCATCTCAATAGATGCTAAAGAAGCATGAGACAAAATTCAACATCCATTCATGATAAAAATTCTCAACAAAATAGGCATAAAGGGCAAGTACCTCAACATAATAAAGGCCAAGTATGATAAACCCATAGCAAACATGACAATTAACAATAAAAAGATAAAAGCTTTTCCTCTAAAATCGGGAACAAGAACGCCAATTCTCTCCACACTTTTATTCAACATAACCCTGGAGGTCCTAACCATGGCAATTAGACAACACAAAGAAATAAAAGGCATCCACACTGGCAAGGAACAAGTTAAACAGTCACTCTTTGCAGATGGCATGATATTGTACATAAAAAATCCTAAAGAATCTACCCCAAAACTACTAGAACTATTACTTGAATTCAGCAAAGTTGCAGGATACAAAATCAATACACAGAAATCTGCTGCATTCCTAGATACTAACGATGAACTAGCAGAAAGAGAAATAGGGAAAACAATTCCATTCACAATTGCATCAAAAAGAATAAAACACCTAGGAATAAACCTAACCAAGGAAGTGAAAGACCTATACCCTGAAAACTACAAGACACTTGTAGTTTTCAAGACACTCTTAAGAGAAAATAAAGAGGACATTAATAAATGGAAATTCATCCCATGCTCTTGGCTAGGAAGAATTAATATTGTCAAAACGGCCATCCTGCCTAAAGCAATCTACAGATTCAATGCAATCCTTATCAAACTACCAACAGCATTCTTCAACAAACTAGAGCAAATAGTTCTAAAATTCATACAGAACCACAAAAGACCGTGATTAGCCAAAGCAATCCTGAGAAGGAAGAATAAAGGTGGGGGGCAGGGAATTACTCTCCCAGACTTCAAGCTCTACTACAATGCCACAATGATCAAGACAATTTGGTACTGGCACAAGAACAGACCCATAGACCAATAGAACAGACTAGAGAGCCCAGATATAAACCTAAGCATATATGGTCAATTAATATATGATAAAGGAGTCATGGATATACAATGGGGAAATGACAGCCTCTTCGACAGCCGGTGTTGGCAAAACTGGACAGCTATATGCAATGAGAATGAAACTGGATTATTGTCTAACTCCATACACAAAAGTAAACTCGAAATGGATCAAAGATCCGAATGTATAGGTCATGAAACTATAAAATTCTTAGAAGATAACATAGGCAAAAATCTCTTGAATATAAACATGAGCAACTTTTTCCAGAACGTATCTCCTTGGGCAAGGGAAAGAAAATAAAAAATGAATAAATGGGACTACATCATGCTAAAAAGCTTCTGTATAGTAAAGGACACCATCAGCAGAACAAAAAGGCATCCTACAGTATGGGAGAATATATTTGTAAATGACATATCCAAAAAGGGGTTAACATCCAAAATATATAAAGAACTCACACACCTCAATACCCACAAAGCAAATAACCCCATTAAAAAATGGGTGCAGGATCTGAACAGACACTTCTCCAAAGAAGAAATTCAGATGGCCAACAGGCACATGAAAAGATACTCCACATCACTAATTATTAGGGAAATGCAAATTAAAACCACAATGAGATATCACCTCACGTCAGTTAGGATGGCCACCATCGAAAAGATTAGGAACAACAAATGTTGGTGAGGATGTGGACAAAGAGGAACCATCCTACACTGCTGGTGGGAATGTAAATTAGTTCAACCATTGTGGAAAGCAGTATGGAGGTTCCTCAAAAAACTAAAAATAGAAATACTGTTTCACCCAGGAATTTCACTCCTAGGAATTTACCTTAAGAATACAGGATCCCAGATTCAAAAAGACATATGCACCCATATGTTCATCACAGCAGTATTTACAATAACCAAGATATGGAAGCAACCTAAGTGTCCATCAGTAGATGAATGGATAAAGAAGATGTGGTACATATGTATACACAATGGAATATTATTCAGCCATAAGAAAACAAATCCTACCATTTGCAACAATATGAATGGAGCTCAAGGGTATTATGCTCAGTGAAATAAGCCAGGTGGAGAAAGACAAGTACCAAATGACTTCACTCATTTGTGGAGTATAAGAATAAAGCAGAAAAAAAAAAACTGCAGCAGACTCACAGAACCTAAAAATGGACTAGCGGTTACCAAAAGGAAAGGGGTTAGGGAGGGTGGGTAGAAAGGGAGGAATAAGGGGATTAAGAGGTGTTATGTTTAGCCCACATAATATAGGTATGGCACAAGTAAGGCAGTATAGCAGAAAGAAGACAAGTAGTGACTTGTGGTGGGGACTTGCTAAAAGGGGGGAATGAAACAACCACAATGTTGCTCATGCAAAATCTGAGTGTAAGATTGCATATCAATGATATCTTAATAAAGACGGAAAAGAAAAAAAAACAAATTGTAAGGAATAAACCAAGGAAACATTTACATCACAAAAAGTGCTTTACTACTAAATGCCACAAATATATTTTTAATTGTTATTCTACATAATATTCAGAAGGAACTGAAGTGGAAAAACAGTGAAAAAGAAAAAAGAAACAATTACAAAAAAACAAAGTGCATGTGGAGTGCAATGACCCAGTGACTTTGTTCTATCATCTTAAGAAGTGTATATGCAAATTTCCACCTAAGGCCACATTCTTAAAAGCTCACCGTGCCGGCTTGAGGGAGGAGAGGGTAGCTTGCCCACAGTAAGCGGCTCCAGGCTGGGCAAGGGTTGGTACAAGCAACTGTCCTGCTCTTCTGCCTCAGGGCTCCATTTTCAGAGTAGAGCAAGTTGCTGCTAGCATCTACCCAACATTGACCACAGCCAGTTTCTACTAATGTTTCACTGTGTATCTATTATTTATTTATTTATTTTTTTTTTACTAAGGTATTTTTGATATACACTCTTATGAAGGTTTCACATGAAAAAACAATGTGGTTACTACATTTACCCCTGTTATCATGTCCCCCCCCACACCCCGTTGCAGTCACTGCCCATCAGTGTAGTAAGATGCTGTAGAATCACTACTTGTCTTCTCTGTGTTGTACAGCCCTCCCTGTGCCCGCCCAACATTATATATGCTAATCATAATGCCCCCTTTTTTCCCCACCCCCCCTTAATCCCTTCCTTCCCACCCATCCTCCCCAGTCCCTTTTCCTTTGTTAACTGTTAATCCATTCTTGGGTTCTGTGAGTCTGCTGCTGTTTTGCTCCTTCAGTTTTTTCATTGTTCTTATACCCCACATATGAGTGAAATCATTTGATACTTGTCTTTCTCTGCCTGGGTTATTTCACTGAGCATAATACCCCCTAGCTCCATCCATGTTGTTGCAAATGGTAGGATGTTTACTTCTCATGGCTGAATAATATTCCATTGTATATGTACCACATCTTTATCCATTCATCTACTGATGGACAGTTAGGTTACTTCTATTTCTTGGCTATTGTAAACAGCCTTCACCCATTTTTTAATCGGGTTATTTGCTTTTTGGGTGTTGAGGCATGTTGAGTTCTTTATATATTTTGGATGTTAACCCCTTGTCAGATATGTCGTTTACAAATATATTATCCCATACTGTAGGATGCCTTTTTGTTCTGCTGATGGTGTCTTTTGAGGTACAGAAGCTTTTAAGTTTGATGTAGACCCATGTGTTCATTTTTGCTTTTGTTTCCCTTCATCAAGATGTATTCAGAAGAAAGTTGCTCATGTTTATAATTCAAGAGATTTTTGCCTATGTTATCTTCTAAGAGTTTTGTAGTTTCATGACTTACATTCAGGTCTTTGATCCATTTCAAGTTTACTTTTGTGTATGGGGATACACAATAATCCAGTTTCATTCTCTTGCATGTAGCTGTTCAGTTTTGCCAACACAAGCTGTTGAGTTTGTCATTTCCCCACTGTATGTCCATGGCTCCTTTATCGTATATTAATTGATCATATATGCTTGGGTTTATATCTGGGCTCTCTAGTCTGTTCCATTGGTCTATGGGTCTATTTTTGTGCCAGTACCAAACTGTCTTGATTACTGTGGCTGTGTAGTAGAGCTAGAATGCAGGGAGCATAATCCCCCCAGCTTTATTCTTCCTTCTCAGGGCTGCTTTGGCTCTTCAGGGTCTTTTGTGGTTCCATATGAATTTTATAATTATTTCTCTAGTTCATTGAAGAATGCTGTTGGTATTTTGATAGGGATTGCTTTGAATCTGTAGATTGCTTTAGGCAGGATGGCCATTTTGACAATATTAATTACTTCCTATTCATGAGCATGGGACGTGTTTCCATTTATTGGCATCTTTTTAAATTTCTCTCATTAGTGTCTTGCAGTTTTCAGTGTATAGGTAGATCTTTCACTTCCTTCGTTAGGTTTACTCCTAGGTATTTTATTCTTTTTGATGCAGTTGTGAATGGAATTGTTTTCCTGATTTCTCTTTCTTTTAGCTCATCATTATCCTGTAGGAGTACAACCAATTTCTCTGTATTAGTTTTGCATCCTGCAACGGTACTGAATTCAGATATTAGACCTAGTGGTTTTGGAGTGGATTCTTTACGGTTTTTAATGTACAATATCATGTCATACACAAACAGTGACAGTTTAATTTCTTCTTTACCAATCTGGATGCCTTGTATTTCTTTGTCTTGTCTGATTGCCATGGCTAGGACCTCCAGTACCATGTTGAATAACAGTGGGGAGAGTGGGCATCCCTGTCTTGTTCCTGATCTTAGAGGAAAGGTTTCAGCTTCTTGCTGTTAAGTATTATGTTGGCTGTGTGTTTGTCATATATGGCCTTTATTATGTTGAGGTCCTAGCCATCTGAACCCATTTTATTGAGTTTTTAACATGAATGTATGTTGAATTCTGTCGAATGCTTTTTCTGCATCTATGGAGATGATCATGTGGTTTTTGTCCTTTTTGTTGATGTCTTCTTTTTGTTGATGTGGTGGATGATGTTGATGGATTTTCTAACAGTATCATCCTTGCATCTCTGGAATAAATCTACTTGATCATGATGGATGACCTTTTGGATGTATTTTTGAATTTGGTTTGCCAATATTTTGTTGAGTATTTTTGCATCTATGTTCATCAGGGATAATGGTCTATAATTTTTTTGTGTGGTGTCTTTGCCTGGGTTTGATATTAGGGTGATGCTGGCCTCATTAAATAAGTTTAGAAGTATTCCTTTCTCTTGTACTTTTTGGAAAATTTTAAGGAGGGTGTGTATTAGATCTTCACTAAATGTTTCATAGTATTCTCTAATAATTCTTTGTATTTCTGTGGTGTCCGTAGTGATTTTTCCATTCTCATTTCTGATTGTGTGTGTAGACTTTCTTTTTTTCTTGATATGTCTGGCTAGGGGTTTATCTATTTTGTTTATTTTCTCAAAGGACAGCTCCTGCTTTCATTGATTCTTTCTATTGTTTTATTCTTCTCGATTTTATTTATTTCTGCTCTAATCTTTATTATGTCCCTCCTACTGACTTGGGGCTCATTTGTTCTTGTTTTTCTAGTTTTATTAATTGTGAGTTTAGACTGTTCATATGGGATTTTTCTTTCCTGAGGTAGGCCTATAGCAATATACTTCCCTCTTAGCACCACCTTCGCTGCATCCCACAGATTTTGTGTTGTTGAATTATTGTCATTTGTCTCTATATATTGCTTTATCTCTGTTTTATTTGGTCATTGATCCATTAGTTATTTCGGAGGATGTTGTTCAGGCAGATATTCAGTATATCAGTGACTAGGTGCAGCGCCAGTGGCCTGCTGTTCATCTCTACTGCACACTGTGTGGGCCAGAAAGCTTAAGAGGCAGGCACACTCAGATGCTTGGCATCTGCATTCCCTCAGGCCACAGTGGGCTCCTGTCTACACCTTGACCCAAGGGAGGCAACGTGGTCTGGGAAAGCATCTGGCTAGTGAACCTACAATGTCTATGAGAAAGTGAAAGAATCAAGAAATAACTAACCTCCTATAGAAACCTCAACCTAAACACAAGATTTTGTTTATCCCCCTAGCATTTCAGCACGCAGGCCTCAGTGTCCATCCAGCGTTCTCACCAGGTGAGGTACTTCTGGATCTCCAGTGGGCATCCATCCTGTAAGCTCCCCCCAATCCTCCAGCTCAGCCCTATCCGTTTCATCTCCCTGTAATGTCCCCTGGCTGACACACATTCCTGTTCACACTCGGCTCTTCCCCAAAGGAGCACCTGACCCCTCCAACACCATCACCAGGTTCAGGAACAGCAGCAGCGGGAAGGAACCATGAACAATCTTACCCTGGTGCCTGGTTTGAGATGCAGCTGGACAAGGTTATCAGTCTCATAGTGGAAATCCGTAGGAAGGGTGGTGGCTTTCCAATGCTGGCTCTCCAAAGTAGACTTGGTCAGAACAGTGGCAGCCTATTAATTTTTTTTTTAAAAAGTGGTTTAGGCATCTTGAAGAATGGTTAAAATATTTTTTTTTAGGAGCTTAGGAAAGGTTTGGGCAGCACTAGTCTATCATCACTTCCTAGCTCTGCGTAAAACAGTGATTTTGCTAGACATTCTCCATAGTCTAAACTTGAATTCTCTCTGCCACTGAGTTTGGCACTATTTTTCAATTCTTCTAGGGATTGAGGGAAAATGAAACCATCTATTTACCCTAAGTCTGAATTTATAATCAAGTTTTAAAAATCATATGTGAAAGGGGAAGAGAGATGAAGATAACTTAAGGAAGCACAAGTGTTAATAAATGTAGCACAAACCTTTGTTTTTTGAAAATATACATGAAAGTCAATATCATCATCAAAGTCAATTTCAAAATCTTTCTTTGTGGTCCTCCTTTTGTTCCCTGATTGTGAGGAAGCATCTTCTGCAGAAATGAATATAGATGTCAACACTTCACTTCTGTGGACAAAATATATACTCATTTTGCAAGATGCACTGACAGCCTTATCAACCACAAGATAGCATTTGGGTCTCAGCATCATTAACAGCATTAGGAAAGGCAATCCAGACACCTAATTTTTATTCTTCACTCAAAATTTGCGTTTTTGCTAAAACATGATTAAAAATATGCTAATTAATCCCTACTTTTCAAAGAGAGAATATAAACACAGAATGCTGGCACAGGACTTTGGTTTTATACAGAGTGTAGCTGCATGAGCCCAGTGGTCTTTCTTACCTGTGGCCACTGCTTGAAGTCACATGGGTACTAGACAACTAGGCAGTAGTAGAAGGTCACAAGCCCAGCTCTCCTGACTCTAGGCATTCACTCTTCTCACTCAGAGTCTCAATCTTAAATGACCCCTCATCCCAGGCCAGATCCACTAACTGTCTGGCCAGCAGGTTGGCATATCTGTATACTTCTGTAACCTACTGGGGCACACCCAAGCCAGAGGCTGCCATTCCCTTCCTTGACTGAAATGCTGACTAGATGGTCATCTCTGCTCTCCAAGTTCCACGTAGAAGTACATACGTTTGTGTTGGGGTCTAAAGCGCCAGTGATCCGGGCCAGCCCACATTGACATGGTACGGGGACTAAAATAGGAATATTCTCCAGGTTTCATGGATAGAAGGGGACACATAGTCCTAATGTCTCCGAGAGGAATCATTTCTTCCCTGTAACACACATGAAATCATTTTTACATGTACAATCACATACATATCAACATACACAATACAATCATGTGTTTACGTGTAAAGCAACATGTGATGCACCTGAAGACTCTACCCACAAATGAGCCACATTTCTAAGAGTAAGTCTAATATAAATATTTCATCATTAATAATCCTTTCATTTTTACTTCATCAAAGTACTTCTGCTTCTCTTAATTTTACAACAATATAAGGAGGCATCAAAGCACTTCATAAAGTCCAAGTGTTCCACTCTGAGACAAGAAAACAGCAGTAGGGAAAAATTAAGTTTTTATATGACTGCACAGCCAGTAAAATGCCAGAGCTGGGAGTAGTTGGCATTCCAACTACGAGTCTCTGAATTCCAGCCTCAGGATCTTTCCACATACATACAAGGTTTCCTGCCACACAAGATAATAATCTCTCATTCATTCTCCTTATCCTTCCATAAATGAGGGCTCCAAGAACACTGTCATCATTCCTACTAAAAGTGAGTAAGGTGTTATTCCAATTTACGTCCCTCAAATGATGTACTGAGCCACATATATAAACCCTCTTTATAGCAAGCTGACAGAATAAGCTAAAAAAGCTTTTAAAGGAGACTGCCTCTATCTACAGAATCTTTTTCTAAAAACCAGGAAATTATATTTGTGTATTTATTAAAATTTAATTTAAAATCTTAAAAGTACTGAAAAATTCACATTTTAGTCTGTAGAATGCCCAGTCTATTAATTAACAACTGTACTGCACTGTGAACTCCAGAGGGAGGAAGAAGATGGCTTCAGTAGTATCCCCACTCAATTCTTATTGATATTCTTCTGTTGAAGTTGGGCTGGGAACTTATAGGCAAAGGTATAAAGAGCCTGGTTCTATTCCCTGAGTCTGTGAGCCATGGCTGGACTAAGGCCCTGGAGGCTTAAACACTAGCCATTTAATAATTCTTGTAATACACAATGCTATGTGGCAGGAACCCTACTAGTCCCAACCTCCCCCTCAACAACCAAGCTAATCCACTGTCTATCCATTTTTCAAGGCCTGAACCCCATCAAACTCGTCTAACCCCTCTAGAGGATCTCTTTCTTTCTCCTACTCCCCTACCCCAACTACAGGGCCTCTCCTCCAACTCAGCACCAGTTCACTACTACCTGCAGGTGGAAGGTCTCCTCCCAGCTGGTTCCTGCCTATCATTCAGCATGCAGCAGAGTGCCTCATGCTTGCATGTATAGAGCTGGTGTCTTAAGACCAAAGACTAGGTCTTTAACCACAGCAAGCGCCTGCACCACAGAGATCAGCTCGAGAACATATGGGTGCAGGCAGAGGGAGTGGGTCCGGGCTGCTCTTAGACCCAAGTACTTTATCAGTCCCATCCTTGTCAATGTATGCTGTGCCATTGTCTGGACTGGTTTTTCATCCTTTCTGCGATGTACCAGAATGTGTGAGGGGGCTTTCTTCAAGACCCGATTTGCCATTCAAGGACAAATAAGGTTGGTATCTATAATTCATCATTGCCTCTACTCCACCCTGAGCTAGAGAAGACCTTTCATTATAGTACGTGTTTGCAACCCTGGGTGCACAGCACCATCACTGGGGGAGATTTGGAGAAACAGTGATGCAATGCCTGGCCTCTAAGATTCTCAGTTAAATGCTCTGGGGTGGAGACTGCTAGCCAAAGCTCATTACCTGCAGCCAGAACTGGCAAAGGTGCTGGGCTATATCCAGTTCCACCTCATTACTTAATTTCTCTGAGCCTGTTTCCTCATCCATAAAATGAGGATAATAGGACCTAAATAAAGGCTGTTGCCAAGGATAAAGTAATTTCATTTTATATATTGTGTAAATTATGCTAAATAATGCAGGTAGGGCACTTGGCATAGTGTCCAGCACAAAGAGAAAAATAAGGAGCTCAATAAATATCAAACATTACTATTATCTAATCCCAACCCTTCATTTAATGGACGAGGAAACACAGGCCAAAAAAGGTGACACTACTTCCCCACATATCACAGCTATCTATGGCAGAATCTAGTCTGTTCAGTTCAAAGATTTACTGAGCTCTCAGGAAAGGCCAGCACCATGCCAGGGACAGGGAATTTCAAGACAAAACCTTAGACTGGAAGCTAAGCCCCCTGCCCTGAAAGCACCTGGGAAGGTGGATTCTAATATTCTGTTCTGTTTGAAACTGGGGAGAAAAATTAAGTTAGTTGTTCAAAACTTCTTCAAAACAAACCATCTATGGTTATAACAAAATGCAAGTGACTAAAGCCCTCTGTGACATCAGTTCCTCAGATGTCACCACGTTGTTTAGGAAAATAGTTCTTCTCTGACATTTGAAGATGATATTAAAAGAGCTCATCCCACCAACCTGCCTACCATTTCTCACTTTGTAGAAGATAGGATGGGAGCAGAGGCAAATCATAGGCGTATTAACAGTATCAATCAGGAGAGGACAGTGTAAGGGCCTACATGGGTAATTTTTACCTCAAGGTACCAAATGCTTAATTAGCTCCTCAATTTCTACAGTTTGAAGCTGTATCATCAATCTAATCATTTCCCACATGGGCAAACAAACCGAGCTCAAGAAAGCAATCTCTTATCCTGGAGACAATCAAGCAAAGCTCTTGAAGGGACTTTTACCTCAATGGGAAATGATACTGGACAACTTTTAAGGTATTGCCCCTACTCAACCAGCTTGGCTGCCCACAATGTCAGGCTTGCAAGGCTGTTACCAGCACAGGAGTTATCAGAGAGACTGTTGATTCTCATCTTGTGTCATCTCCTACACACAGGCCCATTCAGAACCTTTAGAGGCCCTCAGCACTACAGGTATGTGAGATCCTGCTTTCAAATCGTATTCAAAATTCAAATACTAATCTGTTAAGCACATATCATGACGGACAACAAAGCTGGGTCTTCTTATATGCTTACTAGAGCAATACAAAATTTCATTTACTGCAGACCAGCCCTACCAGCTCTCCTCCTGACCAATAAACTCAATTTTATCTACTTATTGTTTCCCCCGCTTTGCTCATGGCCAGTCTGCCTTTCTGGTAACACAGGGCCACCTTTTTCCCATAAACAACATGTTAGCTTGTTTCTACCCCTAATAGATATGGAGCGATTCAGCCAAAGCCAGATGCCTGCAGTGCGTAGAGAAGGAGTGTGCTCCATGCTACCAAGGTGTGAGCAGTAACAGCCACTGCCGAGGTAGCTGCTTTTTTTCAGCACTTGACATATTTTAGTTCCATCCTCACAAACTCCTACAATGCCAGTTTTATAACCAGTAAGTGGCTGAACCAGCTTTCAAAGGCAGGTGTGACTCCACCAAGTCAGGATGGCTCTGCCACTATGCATGACAGGGCAAACCAGCCCAGCCAATCAGAGATGAAATCAGATTGTCCCAGCAAGAAATCTGATGGGACTGATGGAAAACTCCTATGGGAACATTTTCCACCATTCTGAGCCTTACTGGCAGCTGTGGACGTGGCACGGCTGGTTCTGGCTCCTGAACTCTGCGTGATCCCCAGCTGTGGTGCGGTCCGGTTCCTCACTGGCATCAAAGTCGTCCTCCAGGGGTCCATCAAGGAAGTCCCCACTGTCACTGTCCTCTACCTCAGCGTTGATGTCAAATACCTGATCATTCTTCTTAAACTTGTCCACCAGGGCTGACACAGACTGGAGGGGGAGGAGAGAGGGTTCTCTAGTTTTCATTCCCATGAGCACTGTCACTGTTGGAGGAGCAGCTGCCCGGGGTGTGCCTTCTCCTCCCTAAATTCCAGTTTCCAGCCTTCTCCTCCCCACTTCCCCAGAGCCCGTGTTCTCACGACAGTAGAGCGTTGAGGAAGTTTACACTGTGTGGCACAGGATGAAGCTGTATTGTCGTTAGGCATGTTTTGTAAGACATGAAACAGGAATCTGTATCCATTAACTAAGTGTTTAAACAGTTTTCCATGGAGACCATTTATTCTGGAAGCAGTAATAAATAGGCTAAAGGGGGCCATGCTAAAAATACACAGAGGAAAGCTTTACACATGACAATTTCTCAGGAAATTCTATGCCAAGGGACTCAGCCCCAAGGAGCAGGAAATTCCTTGAGCTTGATAGCAGCCTAAGAGACCAGAGGCCACGGGGATGTTCAAGAGTAAATGTTATAAAAAAATAAGATGCACCCAGGAATGACTGGGCTGCCTCACCATCAGGAAGCAGAGAAGAGGCCATGAAGCTGACCCACAAATTCACTGAGCTACGTAATGCTCCTATTGGAGTGCACAACTCCACTCCTAGCCCCCAGGTTTTAGTCCCTACACAAAGGCCAAAAGAAATATTTTCTGTACTCCTGGCTAAATAAAAATTATGCCACAGTTTTGGTTCCCACTGGGCAGAACTTATCTTGGGCCATCTCACTGAAACCATGAGCTGCTGGAGAAATGCCCACAGCCCTTAGAAGTCCAAAAGCTCACCACACCTCATTATGTGTTTCCCTGTCCCATTTGGTGAACTGGAACCCAGCCAGGGATGGGCAGATCTGGCAATCTTCCACACACTGCTGCAAGGATGCTGGAGAGGACAGGAAAATGGCAGAGGGGTTAGAAATGGATGGAATCCTCACCCCTCAGCGACCAGAGCAGCACAGTGGAGGAAAGACAATCATCTCTTGTTCTCTGGCAGAGAGGCTGGCTGGCAGCCAATGTCTGTGTCACAGATGCTCTCTAGGGAGAGGAGATGCACAGGTGCACATCCATGCAGAGGTAGGCTCCATACTGGCATTCTGGGGATTAGTAAAACACTAGAGCAGAAGCCTGAAGCAGAGACATTTGATTCTGAAATGGACTCTGTGCCCTATGCTATAGAAGGGAAATGAAAAACCTTCCAACCATCCAATGTTACTTATTTTAGTCCCCAACTAAACTAGCTACAGATTACCTACCTCAGAGAATTAGAGCTCCAGTTGAAAGCATAAACTTGGAAAATGGATTGTTAGCACAAAACAGTTATACTCAGCAAAGTCGAGACAAGGATAGAAAGGAGAATGGGCAGCACATCTATGTGGTCACAACTGGGAGGATCAATGTCACCTAACACAAAGATGATCACACACAGGGAGCTATTGCATTCTCGTGCCTGAGCTTCATATCCACCTGTGCCTGTCACAACATTCTCAGGGGAGCCCTGATGGGTTAGGAGGGTTAAAGCCCTTGTCAAGCCAATATAAGGGGCTGACAACAGAACGGCCTATTCTCAGATGACTGAAATAATTCACAATGCCCTCTTCTCCTCAGGACTCCTGTATTAGTAACTAATAAGAACAAGGCTTCTCTGGCTCCATGAAAGTCTCTTAAAGTCCCTTTCTCGAGTCCAAACTCTGACACTCCAGGGTTGGCCTAGGGATCCAATATGTGACTGTGAGAATTGGCTGCTAACAGGGACATTGAGGGAGGAGGCACATACAGATCAAGGGCAGTGGTGAGCATCAGCTACTACTGTTTCACACTTCATGCTGCAGAGAGGAAGAAAGTTGGCTTCCCCTGAAAGGATGCCCAATTTGCTATTTCAGAGGAATCTTCCGGGGAATTTAAATAAGCAACATAATAGCATGATGGGCTTACCATACCCCATGGTTTTATGGTTTTTATGATGATTGAAATGCTCTGGTGAACGACATTATATGTACTCACTTTTTAAATCTGTCATTTCTACCCAACCTAAATCTGGCAAGTCAAGAGGTTCTTCAGTGGAGAGAGTTTGGAGGTCAGCAGGAAAGAGCAGCTCACTTCTATAGTCACAGCTGTTTAGGGTGGACAGAAAAACGCCGGATGGGCTGCACTCATCAAACGAGGCTGCAGTCTTCTGAAACATGGGATCAACCTGAGTACAAAACCAGGAGGCAACTGAACAATTATGGGATGTAGCCAAAGGAAATATAAAATCTGGACTGAAAAGTCTCTATACATGCTCAAAAGGGAGGGGTTTTCTTCCTGATCAGGTAAAATCCCTAACAGAGATCAGTTCAAAAGGAAGGCCCTATGTGTCAGATGAGTAAATGTATACTGCTCAAGCTTATGCCATGCTCATCTGTTTGTTACAATATACCCACACAGTATCCTCTGCTGGTCTCTTTCCAGCAGTCACCATTTAAGTGGCTATCTTTAATAGAATTTTATCATGACAAATTCTGCTAACTTAAAAAGCCTGTGTGATGGATCTGTTCACAAGATCCCATTATCCCTCTGAACAGAAATATTTTCAAGGATTTGGAAGAACACAACCAAGAGATGCAGGCAAAGGTCCCCAAGGCCGGGTCAAGGAGCAGAAGTGGTACAGCACCACGACAGCAACCCTAAAGGTGGCACAGGGCCTAAGTAAGAACGACGACTGGGCAAAGTACTTCATGTGTGTGGAAAGAGGGTAGGAGCAAGCACTTTCATTAACTAAGGAACATTTAAAAAGCCTTTCTGTGCATTTGGTTTTTCATCTGATGAAAGGAATGACAGATAAACCACTTGCCTGTGGTTTAGAGAAGTAAATGGGTTGATGTATCTCTAACATTTAGAAGAGCACAACGCAAAATTGAGTGTTCCACGCACATGGTTGGTGGCAGTGCTTACAGGATGCATCTAGGAGAACCCTGCAATAAAGGCCAGATCTCGCCCATCACTGACTTCCTGGCCCCCTTTCGAGATGAGGCATGAAGCTGTGCTCAGAGGGTTTGCTGGGGATGGAGTGTGTGGCCCTGTGACAAGAAATGGTCTGGGTCCTAGGTTCCCAAGCCTTGTTGATATCTTAGGACATGGCTACTATGGAGAGGGGGCCTTGGATAGGTGCAGATATGGTGGTTTTCCTGGCCCCCTTAGCTCTGAGTACGACTCACCAGAACTGAGGTTCTCCCCTTGCCTCCCCAGTATAAGCCCATCTCGCCATCTTCCTAGCCCCAGAGCAGCACATCACCACCACGTCCACCCTGTGTCCTTCCCCTTATCCAGCTGCACCACCTGGTGGGCTTTGCTTCTAGTGCATCCCTACACTTTATCCCTTCCCGTCCCCTGGCACCAATACAGCCCTCACCTGAGCTGACCCTTATCTCTGGTCTCTCTCATTTCCTGTCCTAAAAATTCCAGTGTTGTTACTCCCATTCCCTTCCTCAAATGCTAACCAGTCAACAGCTTCCCACCTGCAGCCCCACACCCCTAGAGGCCTTGTATAGGTAACGCGACTCAGCATTACAAAGAGTCAACATGGAAACTTTACACTGACCCACATTAAAGCTAAAAAAATTAAGATGCCCTTGTAAAAACAATAGTTCTTCCATGTGATCTGACTGACATCTTTGAGTAATTTAATGGGAAAACAAATTATTGCTGACTGCATAGTTTGGGTAGATGACCTTATGAAAGAAGGGTCCACAGCAAGGAAGAGAAACAGTAAAAGGAGGCCTGGGTAAAAACAGATGGATGGTAAAGTCCAGGGTCATCTCTGCCTTATGAACAAATCCTAAGCTCTAGCCAAATGTATACACTGTCTAGCTCCCTAAAGAACTAGAACTTTCCTGTTTCATGGCCTTTGCTTATGCCTCTGCCTAGAGTCACCTGGGAAATACCAACCCTTCCCTCAAAGCCCAGTTTAAACTTCACCTCTTCCATAAACTCTGACCTCCACCCACTCTGACTTCCTATAGTGTATGCCTTAACTTCCTTGCATTGTGTCTATTTGTGCTCTTGTGGTATAAAGAACTAGAGTATAATCAGGCTGGAATCTCCCATGACAGCAAGCATTCTGCACACAGCAGAGCTGTGTCCAAACAGACCAGCTCACACACAAACAAATGATCTCCACTGGCCTAGACACACCTATAGAACATTTGCCTTCTGATCTCCACGCCACCTCCAACAGAGTGCAAATTCAATAAACAGTTGAAACTTCAAATTTTAAGTGACAATCTCTGCTTCTTTTTCATCTTCCCTGCTTTTGACTATTACAAATTTATGGCAGATTACAGAACAAAAGAAATTTTACAGGATTGGGGTACCTGGTGTTTCATCAAGACCCTGGTTTCCCTTGGCATAAACATACCACAATCTGGCAACCATGGCATAGAGGGTTGCCTGCATTTTGTGCTGCTTGCCCTCATTTTCTGTTTGTAACAATGCGAGACGCTGGTTAGTACGAGCCTCTTCAGGCTCCCCAGATTTGGAAAATAGCATTTCCAACCATACTGAATTGAATATTTCACTGTAGAACCAGAAGAAAAAGCAAGAATGACAGTGAAACAAATATGCAGATTATCTGAGAAGGGGAAAAAACATGGAGATTAGGGAGAAGGGGAGGGAGGACAAGATTTTATGGCTCCCTTTCTGATGTGTACAACACATTACTATGCATAAAGCACTGTGCATGAACTGATTCACTAAGACAAAACACGTACGGGGGTGGGACCCATGTAACCTGTTTTTTTATAGTTTAACAAAGTTAGATTCAGAACCTCTTCTCAGGCCACACAGCTAAGATAGAACCAGGTTCTCAATTTATATCATCTGCCTCTAACTCTGGTAATACCCAAGGTCAATGCTAACACACAGTTAAAGGAAAAGAACACAACCCCCTCCCACAAAAGTGCCTGTGCCCCCAGCCTTTGCCGTCCCATTTCAACCTTAGCCTTAGTAGCTCCACCTCCCTCAGGCCCCTCCCTGCCCATCCACACAGTCCTCACACCAACATAGGCTGGAGACACCAGAAAGCACAAGGCAGAACTGCCCATCACCCAGTGAACCTGGCAAGGCCCCTCACCCCTACCCCACCCCCACCCCAGGAGCTCAGCCTCACTGCTACTATATGCTGTTGAGATCACAAAGGCTGATCTCATTATTGCCCTTTACTTATTTATTTACTTACTAGTCACATAGAAAAGGCCCCAAGGCCCCCAGGAGTCTCCACTGCACAGGCTCTAACCCTACACAGCTCTGACATCCTCTTTGCCCCATCTCCCTCTTCTCTCTAACAGCCGATATTTCTCCCAGGGCCCTCTAGACTCAGTCAGTCATCAGCAAAGTTCCCTATATTTCCTACTGCTTCCCTGAAAGTTCTCTCCATCTACTTAACCTAACATGTTCATTCTCAGTGGGGGTGCTATTATTTCCAAGGGGATGAAAACTGGTTCTTGGGAGAGGGTGAAAAAAATTTTACAATACTTTGTGGCTCTCCAAAGCTCAACCCTACCTGACAAAATTGACTCCTTATTATTTTCGAGAAGGGTAGGAACAAAATATCTAAGGCTCCGAAGGGGAGAAAATAATGACAAAAGGCTGAGGAACACTGCTCTAATGGAACACGGTACCCATCCAAGGCCCTCCTTCCCCTGCAGCTCTCACACCACTGGCTGAGAGGTGAGATAGGCAACTTCTCTGCTCCTCATTGCTACTTCTAGACTACTCTCCTTCCCAAACTCCTAAAACCATCAGCTTTAAACACACATCAGACTTTACTACCATCTGCCCATCTACAACAATCATCTTCCAATCCCTGGCCTACCCCCTTTTGGGGAGATTTTAATATGAGCTTCTTGGCTCATTACAATTCTCCGACTTTACTGCTGTTGTAGTTTTTGGTGCTTTCAATATCCATATATTAATCTATCTAGTACTCTGGCCTCTCAGTTCCTTGGTATCCTCTCCCTCAAAGGTCTTAGGCTTCACCCTAAGAACTCCAGGACTCTGAGATCCCAGCATGACCCACCACCTCTGCCTTCCATTCCCTTGCCTGTTCTCTGAATTGAAGTATTAACTGTGACCATAGCCTCTCCATATGCTCAATTCTAAGTGCCCTTCACCGACAACCACCTCCTGCCTTTCCACACTAACATCTCTTCTCTCCAATGCCAAGAAGTCTTTGACCCTACTGGGTGCTACAATCTACTGATCAAGTGGCCTTACACAGCCCCTCACCAGCCCCAAGTCCATAAGCGATGATTATAACCACTGCCCTGCACATGCTCTGAACTCCAGTGCCCCTCTCCAGCTGTATCACATTCACTCAGCTAAACACAATCTGTTGTTAAAACCAACTCTCTGCCTACTCCATTCTTGCACTCATAGCTAAGGATAGCTGGAGAAAGACACAAAGGCATGCTGGCTGACCCTCTATCATCTGCTCTGTGATGCTGGATCTAGGACCACATTTAGGCTTTGCCAGTAGCTACTTGTTGGCCTCCACCAACAGGGAGCACTAGAGGGAGACTGAAGTCTAGAAGAAGGGAATTGCTTTGTTCTGTAGGCTTCCTGATCCCGTGACTGCCACCAGCAGCAGGTCTTCACCCCAGATGCAAAAGGTCCTACCTGTAGCAATAGCTGAATTCAATGTGCACTTTTTCTCACACTCACAAAAACCAGCCTCACTGTGTGCCCCTGAGACAACCCAGCACCAACCAGAACGCCCTCTCAAAGGTCTAGGTCTTGGGCCCACAAGCCCCAATTCCAAATTCAAGGACACCAGCATCAGCCAAACAGTACCCCTTCCTTGAAGGTCTGAGTTTCAGCCCCAAAGGGCCTTTCTCCAAGCTCACCAGGGGCTTCAGGTTACTACGTTTGACATGGTTGATCACTCCTTCCTCCCTGAAACATTCTCATTTGAATAACACACTCTCCTGGCTTGCTTTCTACCTACTGGTTGCGAGCAGCGATAGCTTAGTAACTGGCAGGAAGGTAAGGTGTACCTTACTTACTATTTGTAAATGTTGCGGAGGTAAGAGAAGGAAGTAATCTAGCCCACTGTTGGTGGGAGAGTAAATTGATACTACATTTTTTTAGGGCAATGGAAATGCCATGATTCAGAATTTTCTTACAGGTATACTCCCAAAAGAATGCAAAGATAGTATATATGAGACTGTTCACTGAGTTATTGCTTTTAATAGCAAAAAAAAAAAAAAAAATTGTAGCAACACCTATTTGTTTTAAATATTATTTACTAATATTATTTATGATAATCAAGAGACAGAAGAAACTTAAGTGTTCATCAATAGATGAATAAAAATGCGATACATGTATACAATAGAATATTTCTCAGTCATAAAAAAGAATGAAATCTTACTATTTGCAATAACATGGACGGACCTAGAGGACATTACACTAAGTGAAATAAGTCAGACAAAGACAGATAAATTATTTCACTTACAGGTGGAATCTAAAAAAAAAAAACAACAAAATAGAGACAGACTCATAGAGAACAGACTGGTGTTTGTCATAGGGGAGGAGGGTAGGGAGATGGGTGAAATAGGTGAAAGGGATAAAGAGGTACAAACTTTCAGTTATAAAATAAATTAGTTACAAGGATGAAAGCACAGCATAGGGAACATAGTCAAAAATACTGTAATATCTAGATATGGTGACAGATGGTAACAGCACTTACCGTGGTGAGCTTTTAGTAACTATACAGTTGTCAAATCTAATTATGCCTTATGCCTGAAACCAGTGTTATTTATCAACTACATTTAAATTAAAAATTTTTAAGTAATTATTTAACTGTGCTAATTATAAATGAGGCTTCTGGTACCATTCCTTTTAAGTAGATTCCTTAGATTTGCTAGATCATAAGGTTGTTTAGGATGAAGGACTCTGGAGCCAGAACACCTAGCTTCATATCCTAGTTTACTTACTAGTTGTGTCATCTTACGTAAGTTACTGAACAGCTCTGCACCTCAATTACCTACTCATAAAACGTTACAAGGACATTGTGAGGATTAAATGCATTCACAGGTCACAGGCTTCAGGCAGCACAGTGCTGTTAAGTACACAGTAAATGTTACCGATCATCATCGCTGCTGCATATACTATGAAAGAAAATAAATATTTCATCAATCAGATTTCTTAGTTGCCATCTTTCTATTCAATCATTCTGAAATACTGAGGGAAAAACAGCACTTACCCTCTCCAGTCTTCACTGTAAAGCTAGAGGACAGTAATGCAGATACCCTTGAGGGCTAACACAAGCAAGGCAGGCTTGGCCCTGCCGCATGTCAGCCCGAGGCTCTGAATAGTCAGAGACCACACCGTTGTGCACAGTTCCTCACCTTGCACTTGCGATCTGCTTCGGAGACGTTGAGGTTGTTTATGTTCTGCTCAATGGTTTTGTATGAGTGCTTCTTCTTTGGTTTTGCAGCCTTTTTGGTTGTTCCTGCTTCAGCAGCACTTTCATCTAAAAGGAGTAAGACTGTGTTACTACAAGGATTGCTTTGGAGCATGTAACTGAACTTACTAATTCAAATTCTTCAAAACTCTCAAAAGTGATCATAATTGAAACAAGTGCCATCCTTTCAAAGCAACAGGCACATCCAACCTCAAGCTTATGGAGAAACTAAACAACTAGATTAAGTGCCTGGTATCTAATAGAAGTCAGTTTCTAAAGACCCCCAAATTGGAAGATCTTTAAGGGGTAATATTTACTCAATCTTGCCTGAACACAGTCTAAAAGGTTTCATAGGTCCTTCTCTTTTTCAAGGAAAAACAACTCTAGTATTTGAGTGTCTTCTCATATACAATTCCGAAAATGTTCATGCCTTCAGCAGAATGAGATCATCGATTTCTTGTAACTTTATTCCAGTATATCACTCAAATACCTACCTGCTACACCCTTAACAAAGTCACTTAAATAAAGTACCATGGTTCTCTACTGCACCTACCTGCACCATGGTTCTCTGTTTCTTCTGGAGATGGTACATCTTTGCCCAGTCCCCCAAGGACTTTGTATACATCAGCATGGACGGCATCTACACGCACAGCATAGATCTTGGTGCTGGCATCCAGAGTGCCAGCAGCCACCTAGTCAAACACGCAGAGCTGTACTCAAGGGGATGCATAAAAAGGAACTGCTAAACCAGCAAACATGGCAAACTTCATAGAACATTCATTTGCCCTTAAGAAAAAAATGACAGAAGATTCCCCAAAGAGTAACAGGGAATAAACAAAACATAACAGAAACACCTTCTCCATATTTCATCAATTTAGGTAAGAAAGTAAAGTATCTAATAAAATGTCTTAAACAAGGAAGTTTCGTGTAGTTGTAGAGTTCAATTATTGTGCTATGCTAAAAATTAGAAATAATCCTTATTAATTCAGAAGCAAGAGAAGGTGGATATCCTTCTTACTTTAAAGTTGGTCAGTTCAGTGTCTTTCTGTTTAAGAATCTCTGACATAAAATCAATCAAGTGCAAGCCAAAAGCATTCTTGGTAGTGATTTTCTGAAAACAGAAAATTGCAGAAAGGTTATTTATATAGTCTAGGCTCATGTAAATAATGGTATCCTGATAGAGGAAGCTGTTTTTAAATATCTCTCATCTTACCACAGTTATCAATTCCCACGAGCCCTTGGTGACACAGCTAAATCATACATGTGCATCTTCATCCCCAGTGCCCAGAGAGTAACAGCACAATTTCTGAGTGTTCACTGTATGCAGGCCCTGTTCTAAGCGCTGCACACAAGGAGACTCAGCTACCCCTGGGATGACTCTGGGAGGCCGGGACTATTTTACTCTTACAAAAGAAGACCCTGCAGTAGACTGCTGAGTGACTTGCCAAGGCCACACAGCTTGTAAGCAGCAGAGACAGGATTCCAACCCAGGCTAGCTCACAAGCTCACAATTAGCTCCACAATTCTACTATCTAAATACTGTGCAGCTCCAGAACTCACATTATTAACCCCGAGGCCATGCTGTTTAGGTACACTGCAGGTGGCAGGCAATCTGTCAGAGGGTGCACCAAAGGACTATAAGAAACAGTAAAACCATACTGAATAACACCAGCATTAAGAGTTGCTGGAGAACAAAAGCACGCAATTATCATCAATTTTGCATTCTCTACAGCATCAAGGCTAGATTTCCTATGTTCAAGTTGTAAAATCTTCACTGATAAACAAGCAGATACTCACATTTTCAGTGGATAGTTTGATACAGGTGGAGTAATGCTCTGTAATCTGTGTGTTTGTAAACTTAGGAATTGTGGCTGAAACATCAGTATTCCTAAATGAAAAACAAAAGCAAAACCTCTAGCTAGGATCCATGACACTCTAACTTTTCAAAATCTAGACCCAAATCCACAAGGTGGTGTAGATGCCAGACCCTTGTAACCCATGTCAAGATGGCCCCCCAGGGAGGCAGCCCAGCCCCCCTCACCTGCTGGAGGGGGAGGCTAGAAAGTGAGGTGAGTCTGTGCTGAGCTGTAGGTCAAAGACCCTGGAACGCCTCCGCTGCAGCCGCTCCTTTTCATCATCATTCTGGGCAAAGTCTTCAAGGACTGGAGTGCCAGGAGTACTGAGGGTGGCCTTCCTGGGCAGGGGCATCGAGAACACCCGTTCTGAAGGCGAGGAGACACTGTGGGGGTGGCCACGGATCTCTGAAGAAGAGTTATTCATTGTGGCTGACCGTGATGAACAGAACACTTGCTTAAGAAACCTTCAGAGAATACTTCTTATATTCAAAAGGGCTTGGGGCCTGTTATAGGGGTGGAAGTTAACTGCACACTTCCCACCAAGATCTTTTCCAGCTCTGTGGCCAGAACCTCTATAGTTTCGGTTTCTTGAAGGATGATGGGTTTCTGATGCTTTTTTGCTGATCTGGGACAAATACCCACTATGTAGCTCTTATGAACCTAAAGCACTAGATGGGACCTAAAAGTGGGAAGGAAAATGTTGCTGCCTCTGGTAAGCTCACAAGCAGACACAGAACCACATGCCAGGCAAAAGAGAGGTGAGATGCTGAGATAAGAGTTAGGTATGGCCTATCAAGTTAGACAGGCTAGTTTCTAATTCTAGCTGGAGGGGTGGGGGTGGCGAGCACAGAATAAACACAAATATTAAACTAAATAGAATATTCCAAAGAATCACCCACAGAGTATTTGTTAACTACAAAGAAGAAAATGTCTTTTACAAAGAAAGATGTAGCAGTCACCACATTAACCAAGCAATCAAATGTAGCCTCTCAAAAAATGACACAACTTGAAACTAATTCATCTCCTGATAGGACAGAATATGAAATTCACAGCATCACCCATAAAATATTTTTGCCAAAGATGTTTAGCCTGAATTTAACTAAGACAGATCTAATTCCAGTTTATAAGAAATACAAGGGCTACAAGAACAAATTTAATGATATTACAAGGAAACATTCAGACAAATCCAGAATGTGGGATACTATGCGAGACAACTGGATTCATCTCTCAAAAAAGTCAGAATCAAAAAAAAGTAGGACTCCTCAATTAAGAAACCAGTCACAATAACCAAAAATAATGTCCAAACTTTTGGCCAATCTTTGGTCAAACAGAAAAAATAGCTATAAACATTTTGGGGATAAACTGGAAAATTTAGAATATAGTAGGGAACTGATTTTTATTTTCTTAGGTGTGATAGTGGTATTATGGTATGTAAAATATCCTTACTTTTGGAGATGTATGAGAAATAATTAAGGGGTGATGTGATATAATGTTTGCAACAGGGAGAATAAAGGATATATGACAAACTGTTAACAGTTGTTGGATCTGTTAACTGTTAACAATAGTGATGAGTATAAAGCTGTCTACTGCCTTCATCTTTCAGGTTCCCTGTTTGAACATTTTCACAATAAGAAGCTGGAAGGCAGCCAGCATGTAAGGTAGAGAAAAGTAAAGCACAGAAGGGAAATGAGGATTAGGAAACGGAAGTGAAAGTTTTGCATAGTATCCCACATTCTGGATTTGTCTGAATGTTTCCTTGTAATATCATTTAACTTGTTCCTGTAGCCCTTGTATTTCTTATAAACTGGAATTAGGTCTGTCTTAGTTAAATTCAGGCTAAACATCTTTGGAAAAATATTTTATGGGTGATTGTTTTAAATACAGTGGTTAGGAAAGCTTCACCAAGAAGGTAACCTCAGAGTCAAGACGGGCAGATGTTTGGGAGAAGCTACAATGAAAAAGAGGGAATACACAGGCAGGGACATACCTTGCGTGTGTGAGGGGAGCCAGTGTGGCTCAATGGAGTGAGAGGGTACGGAAGTGAGAGGCAAGGGTGTCAGGCTCTCCTGGGCCTGGTAGAGCAGGAACACCATTTAGTCAGAATAAGGAAAGGACTAGTAGAGATGTATGAGCCATACTTATGTTCCCTGTAAGGCCTGGCTTTCATGCAGATGAGAAGGGAAGTGAGTGCATGGTGATTGAGAGGAGGAGCAAAGGGATCTAACTTATGCTTCAAGATCCCTATGGTTGTCATGCTGAAAAGAGACTGACAAGGGAGCAAGAACTGTCAAGCAAGAGGACCAATTAGGAGGTGACTACTATAACCAGGACAAAAGATGGTAGTGCCTCAGACCAGAGAGGCAGCAGTAGGAATGATAAGTGGTCAGACCCTGGATAGTCTCAAGATAAAGCCAAGATGGTTTCCTGATGGATTAAATGTGGGGCATGAGAGTAAACAGAAGAATCAAGGATAACACCAAAGTCACCCCAAACAATTGATAACAGGGAGTTGCCATGACCTAAAAGTGGAAGCCTACAGAAGAAGCATGTGTGAGGAGAAAGGACGCAAGATCAGGGCTCAGTTCTGGACTGCTAGCCTTGAGATGTTTACTAGTTAACCAACTCTGGTAGACATCTGGATATTTAAGCCTAGAGTTTAGGGAAAAGTTCTGGGCTGGAAATATAAGTTTGGAAGTCATAGCATACAGAGGGTATTCAAAGCCATAAGACTAGATGAAGAAAACTCCAAATAAATAAGTATACATAGAGAACAGCAGAAGGCTGATCCTAGGATACTTCAAAAGTTTAAAGAGAAGGAAAGAACGAGGAAGCAGCAGAGAAGTAATTGTGCAACTAATGAGACAGGGAGAAAACTAGGAGCATGTGGTGTTTTCTAAAAGTCAGGTGATGTTTTCCTAAAGTAGCAGGGGGAGGAGAAAGTCCATCAGACACAGATTTAAGAAAAGATGGAAGAAGAGAAACTGGAGACAACAAATGGAAACAAGGTTTTCAGCACTTATGCTATAAAATGAAGAACTGAGTGGGAGGCAGTTGAAAGTTAAGTGATGTCAAGAAAATAATTCTGAGATGGAAAAAAGAAAAACCCAGGTTGGCAGAATGAAGAAAATAAATTGTATTAGTTTCCTATTGCTGCTATAACAAATCACTGTAATCTTAGTGCTTTAGAACACAAATCTATTCTCTTGCAGTTCTGGCATCCAAAGTCTAAAATCAGGTCAGCAGGGCTGCATTCTTTCTGGAGGTTTTAGGAAGAATCTGTTTCCTTGCTTTTTTCAGCTTCTAGAAGCCACCTATATTCCTTGGCTTGTGGTTTCTTCCTTCCATCACTCCAACCTCTTGCTTCTGTCATCAAATATCCTTCTGACTCTGACCCTCCCTTATAATGACCATTGTGACTGCACTGGGCCCATCAAGATCTTAAATTATCTCCCCATCTCAAGATCCTTAATTTTATCCACAAAATCCTTTTCAGCATGTAAGATAACACATTACCCGGTTCTGGACATCTTTAGAGGCCATTATTCAGAGAGATCATTTGAAGAAAGGGTAGAAGGTGCTTAACAATGTCCTCAAACAGGTAAAGGGGCTGCCTCTGCTGAGAGCACAGAAAGCCCTCCACAGCAACAGGAAGGCAGGCAGACAACACAGGCAGAGGTGCAGGAGCAGGTACAATGGTGGTCTTGTGGATGTTCTTTTTTGATTGCTTTTATTTTGTTAGTAAAATAGGAAGTGAATAAAAACCAAAAGTTCAACAGCTAAGGACGAGGTCCTAAGAGGAGGTACTAGAGTTATCAGGAGAGAAAGGAAGGTATGAAACAGTCACCTGGGAGCCCGAGTGGATGAACCAGGGAGTACAGCATGACTGCTGGGCAGCCCTTAGGGTCCCACTGAGACCACCGAGTAAGTAGGACCTGGGGCAGAGAAGGTAGAGTTGGAGATAACTAGGGTTGTGATTTTTGTCAAGGAAGTGTGAGGAAGCAGGAAGAGGGCAAGGGGTTACAGGTGAGTGAAGGAGAACACTGATTGTCCACAGACTGTAAGCTAAGTCAGGAGGGGAATAAGGCCAGAGGTGAGGGAGAGTGATAAGCAGAATCTGCTGGGTCAAGAAGACTGTTGGACTCAGGGAACACGAGAGTGAGTTGGAAAGACAGGAGTGGCATTGAGCAATGGGGTGTTTAAAATTAAGATGATGACAGAGTGGTGTGCTATTGATAACAACAAGGTTTAGGGTGTAACTACGGTATTGGGTGGCTATAGCAAAGATGGCAGGGCAGGAAACAGGATCATCATTAGAAGAGAGATGAAGAACTGAGAGTCCTGTAGTGGGGGGAGGGTTGCAGGGAAGTTTTTCAGATTTAAGAATCAGAAGGCTTGGCTTCAAACCCCAGACTCAATAGCTGGAGAAATTTTAATCAAGTAAATGTTCTGAGCATTTGCTTCTTCATCCTACAAATGGTAAGAAAGTATCTCTCAGCTGGTTCAGAATTGGCAATACAAGAAAAAGAATGCACAATATGACACATATTTAGTTGGAACACATTAAAAATAAAGTGATACACAATTAACATTAAATGGCTGCCCACGTAAGAGGAAGAAAACAGGAGTGGTAAACAGAAAAAAAAAGGAATAAAATACAAGAACTTGCTTCCCACCAGCTGAAGAGTATGATTAACATAACTCTCAGCTGATCAAAACACACAAAAAGTAAAAAATGGAAAGGAAGGAGGCAAGATCCATTTTTAGAGATTGAGCACTGCAAGGTAAGGAACGGAGTTGGACCGTGGGAGAAGCGATCTTAACAGAAATAGGTAGCACTGAAGGAGGAACTTGTTTAAGAGGGAAATTCAAGAGGGAATTAGAGGCATGCTTTAATTCTTTGTACAGTCTTTCTCCGATTTCTCTCTTGCCAGTCATCATGCATCCGTTCACTCAACAAATGGTTAGTGAGCTTAAAAACACTTTCTGCATTCACTTCCTCACCTCCTACTCATTTTTCAACCTCCTGTGCTCTGGTTGCCATCTCCACCACTTTATGAGAACTGTCTTGTCACATTCACCTACAACTATGGTTCATGATCTGTATGATGATGATGTGCAAGTTTATTTCTCAGTCCATGGTCCACCCTGAGTGGTCCATATCACCCCCTAATTGTCAAACTCTCTTATCCAAGTGTTTACTGACCCCTTCACCTGTGTCTCAGGTAAGTCACTTACCATATTCCAAATTTAACTCTAAATTTCCTAACCTCTTACCAAGACCTGTAAAGGCCCTGCCTACCTGGACTACCGCACTCACTGTTTAGTCACAATGTTCTGGTCCTAGTCCAAGCCAGGCTCTTTCCTGCTTGCCCCTGTTATTTTTTTGGCTTTTGTGCCTTCTGCCTGAAACACATTCCCAACTCTCTGCTTTAAGATCTCCCCTGAATTCCTAATCTGAACACTAAGATTTGTGCATTTTGTTGTATGTACCTCAAAAAATAAATTACACAGAATTCAGGAAAAAAAACCATATCGGAAAAATTTAATATTTAAAAAATAAAATGACATTAATACGTTACTGTACACCTATTAAGCGAGCAAAAATAAATGGAAATGATAAAAAATCCAGTAATGACTGAACTGTGGAGAAATATGGTATGTAAAGGCTGCATAATATTCTGCTACACAAAAACACCATTGTTTAACTGGTTCCTGTAGTTGGGCATTTACGTTCTCATCGGATATATCTTAACAATCTGCGAATAAAAGTTTACAAATTTTTTAAAAATGAAGAAATTAATAAAGGGGCCCATTTTGCTATTGTCCATCACAGCACTCAGCCTCATCTGTAATCATTTCGTTTATTTATATACTACAAGCTCCAAAAGGCTGGGATCTTCTCTCTTTTGTGGTTTGCTCCATCTCTGCACCTGACAGAGGGTTTCGCTCAAAGTGCTCGATACACATTGAATTAATGTAAAAATGCATGCGTGTTAAGCATACAGCGGTAGCCACAACGCCTCCATGGCCTTGAACTAAGATGCATTTCAGGAAAATCACCTATTTAAGAGACACCCAGCCCAGCATAGGAACTCGAGAGAAAGAACCCCACACCGCTCTGGGAATCACAGGAGTGAGACGGACCCCACGCGCGCTCCCGCCGCGGGCGGAAGCCACGACCTGATTGGCGGAGCGCACTACCCGCCCCTCCCCCACCCCGGCGCCTGACTCTCCTTCCACCGGCTGACAAGGCCACCAAGGCCGAAAATACCTGCACTCTCCGCTCAGGCCCTCCCGCTGGCCCCGAGTACGACTCCGCGTTGTGCCCTTTGCGCCGCGCAACGCGCCACCACTCCTCACCTGGGCAGGGAGGTCCCATCTTGCTCTCCGCGTCTCTAGAGCTGTATTTAAATCGCGCGCCAAGACGCTCGAGCGCCGTAACGGCCGCGGTGACGTCCCCCGTGGGAGGGGCCAGAGGCGCGCCTGCGCAGACCGCGTAGCTCCTCTTCGCCTGAAGGACCGTCTAGAAGCAGCGCGGAAGTGAGCCGTCCAGGATTGAGGGCTCCGGGGAAGGTGCTATGAGTGGACTGCAGAGAGTCTTTGGACCACCGGCCCCTCCTCCCCCAGCGAGAGTTTAAAAACACTCTCCTTTCGAGTGCTGGAAGCGGAACTGGGCGCTAGGGACTCGGAGTGGAGCTGGGCGGGCGAGGGCTCTGCTTCTCGAATTTGCAAATGGAGAGGCAGTCTACCAGAAAACAAGGTCAGTTTTCCATACTGACTTGTAATGTGAGGACCTGTACCGTGAGGAGGTAAAAGTGGTGGATGGGGTTTGCAACATAAAAGGGAGCAGACATGGGAATGAGGAGCATTCCAGGCGGGAGAAGGACAGATGTAAAAATGTTATGAGTACATTTGTAAATGAAGCCGTTGTTTTTAATGCAGGGAAGTTCCCTGTGTATCTCCCCGCCCCGCTTTAAAAAAAAAAAAAACTTAAGGTTTTAAATAAAGTGTAATTTGTTGCCTATCTTCGCATTGGCTGTTTTCATTCAGCATCTAACCCCAACTGTGGTACCGGAGGAAAGGCCGAGGCAATTCCCCTAAATACCCCTAGAAAATACTATAATTTCTTAAAACACACAGCTGGCATTTTATAGTTTCTCCTCAAGGGTGCTATTAGCAATAAGGGTGAAACAATTATTGACTCATAGGACCCTTGCCCTCTTTGTAGGACTGTATAGTAACCCAGACACCCTTTGCCCACTAAATGTCGTCAGTGCCCCACAGTCACTTTGGCAACCAAAAAGTTGAATACCTGTGAAAAACATTTTTTAACCCTACTTGTTTTTTGCACAAACTTGTTCTCTCAGTGACCGTCTTCATATTTTCAGTGTAAAACAGTGTGGGATGGAAGAAAGAAAACAAGTTTATGGTGTTGATTTCAGTGAATTTCTACCAGCCACCCAGGAGCCATCCTCCATATCTCCCTCTCCCCCACTCTCTCCACACACAATCCATTGTTGAGCTCTGTTTACTTCCTAAAAGTCTCTTCAATCCCTTCTCTCCATTTTGTTCACATTACCTTCTTGCTGATCTGTAGCAGCCCCATACCTGCTCTGAGCCCCTTCTAATTGGGTCCCAGGTGGTAGTTGCTGACTAATTGTTATTCTTACTTATAAGGAACTTATCACTTCCTAAAGTCTAAAATCTTTCAGAAGTCCCATTGCTCTGGGAATTTATAAAGTGAGCTGCAAGGCCCTGCAGGGTCTGGTCCCCACAGCATCTCGAGCTTCACCTTGTACCTTGTCTCCATTGCTCCCCACCCTCCAATCCCTTGGACCTTCTTTCAGCCTCACCCCACTGCAGCAGCTCCCAGTCCACATTCTCTGCACATGCCATACCCTCCACAGGATCCTCTTCATCCCCATCTTCAACTAGATAGCTCCAGGTTTCAAGTTTCAGCTCATGTCACTTCTCAGGGAGGCCTTCCTTGATTTGCTCAAGTGTCCTTAACTGGAGACTTTAGTAGAAATTTCACCTTTGCAGTTGAACATCTGCTGGGGTGACTTTCATGTCTATCTCCATGAGGATGAAGCCATGTCTTTACTCACCATTGTTTTCCCAGGACTTGGTGCTAGTCCTGGACACAGCAAGTACTTAAATGTGTACTGAATGAGCAAAGTTGGAAGACTATTTTAAATCCTGGATTGGGCATCATAGCCTCCCTGGGCCTCATTTGCGTCCCCATTTATAAAAGACTGATGAGATTACCCCCTTTCACTGGGCTTTATGAAGAATTCAGTGGTAGGTTAAACCCTTGTGAGTATGTGGGCCCAGTGTGCAGGAGAGTCCCTGTCATCTCACTTGTTCTTTCTGTGCTAAGTGCATCTGAGAACAGTGGGAACAGGTTGTGACCCCCTGAATTCCATGTGTGCACCAACTAAGAGCAGTGGGGTCTGGGAGGGTGGTAGGAGACACTGAATCAGGAGCCCCTGAAGAACTGGCTTGGAACTGCTGGCAGAGGGGCAGAAGGAGGCTACCAGCTGACTCAGTAGGTGAGGCATGAAGCTATTCTGTGCTTGTAATAAGCCTCCTGAGCTGATGGCTTGGGGGCTCCATTTTGCCGGGAGGCAGAGCCAGCTCCACCCACTGCTGGCAGGTGTTCCACCTCTGGCTCTAAATGCTATCTTTGTTTTGGAGGAGTTAGGACTACAGAGGATGCCAAAAGATTGAATGATTTATCAGTAGTATGCAAAACTCAATTCCTCCCTGTAAAAACAAAGTAGTGGGGCCCCTCCCCTATCACTTGCCTACCAGAAAAACAGTGCTGGAGCCATTCCCTTGCCCCATTTCACTCACCAGGATTCTACTTCCCCATAATGACTGGCAAACAGCCTTAGTTTAGGTGAGGAACAATAATAGTGTTATCAGTTGGCTACCTGAACAATCTTTTGGCTTCAAATTTGCCCTGACTTTCCAGCATTCAGCTGGCTTATCTCATGTGGTTCATGGTATGAACTATTGAGTCATTGGGGCTCAACAGGCATGTAGTAGAAATGGCTTTGCATTCATTTTGGCCTCTGAGCAAATGCCTTTAAATTGTGTATGTGATACGAAATTCCTGACCTCCTAAAGACTGGGCTAAGTGCCAACAATTTCTGTCTTTTAGAATTTCCAAACATACCACCCATTATCTTAGAATTAATACAGTGCTTTTTGCTTTTCAAAGCACTTTGACCCCTACATCTTGTGTTGGTCCCAAGGCCATGCTGGAAGGGTGCTAAGAGAGGTACTTTCTTCCAGGCTTTGCCATTTACTAGCTATATGGCCTTGAGGAAGCTGGGTACCTTTTCTGTGTCTGTTTCCTCACAGGTAAAATGGAGGGGATAAAACACCCACTTCATGGGGTTATAGTGTGAAGATTAAATGAGTTACCAGATGCGAAGCATTTAGAACTGTTCCTGGGCCATTGGCAATGCTCAATGAGCACTAAATATTTCATTACTATAACTGTTAATACACATCCTGGGTGCCAACCAGGTATTGTTTTAGAATGAAGCTCAGCTTCCTAAATATCTGGAGAAACTTCCCCTTTCATTGTAAGAGTATTCCCAGAGCACTACAGCTCTGTTCTTTCCATTACTGCTTGTTTTCTCTATGTTGTTTCTTAACACCCTCTGCCCCACCCAGGCTTCGTTGACTGTTCCCTTTGTAATCTTCGGCCTGCTCATAACTACATTTTCTTTCTTGCCTCTTACTAGACTAGAAAGCACACAGTCCTAGAACATCATACCACCTCTCTACTTATGCCTTCTAGAGCTTGTGTGTTGTTTGGAGCCACTAAGATCATTTAATGTGGGTGATATTTTGTCTGGGGCACCATGAAAATAAGTAACTTAGGTGTTCCATAATATTCTGAATTATTCTTTCCTGGCTACTGGCCATGCCACTGGGAAACCTCAGGGCAAACTGGTTCAAAGTACATTGAGAAATACCAGGATGTACTAGATGAAGCGATCAGGGTAATATGAACTTCTTGGGAACAGGCATGTAAGAACACTGATCTGCTGTTTGTGTGCTATTGCACAGATTCCAATTGACAGAGAAAATAGCATCCTTTATTGATTTGGAACTAAAACAGCAGCAAATTATTTTCTAAACAAAAAGCATATGGATGTCTATAAAACACCAAAATCTGAGCAGCATAGAACCACCATTATTGCATCTTAGCTTGAAAGCAAGTACATGGCAGGTCCCGGCAGACAGGTTGGGAACCCGGCAGCAGTTGTGCAGTGGGAGCCCCAAATTATTAGCTGGCATCAGCTTCTGTGACCCTTGTAGTTTACTTTTGCAGCAGATATGGATTTTACAACCAAAGCCCATAAGGCCAGCATCTAAACCCCCTGCAGTCAAGTTAAATGTGGGGCCTGGTCCTGCTCCCAGGCAGACCTTCCTGGCAGGCAGGGTAGGAACAGCATTGGTATTTCCAGAACAACCACACCCACAACTAGTCACATTTCTTAACACTCCACCTCAGGGGGCCCCAAGTTTTGAAAGAAGAGAAAAATATACCCATCCTCACTCCCAAATTGCAACTTTGTTAGAATTGGACTGCTTCATGGCCCCTTCCTGTTCCGCCCTGGCAATGGGCCTGGATTGTGATGACCCTGTTTTTGCCACCAATTTGAACCACCAATGTAGTTCAAATAATTCCTTTGTCGTTTTTGAAGAGAGAATATAAAGGCATTACCAGACTGAGAAAACACACAGCTATTCATGGTAGCTAACCTTTTTTTCATTTAACAAACAAGTGGCTCCCCACAGAAACAGTAACTCTTCATCTCAGAGCCCCAAAGATTGTCCTTATTAAGGGTTTTATAATATTGCTTCCAAGCACGATGTGGTCTTCAAGTGTCGGCTATTTCATTAATTTTAATAATTACCTCAATTATGGGACAGGTGACTATTGACTTAATATTTGTGAACCAATGCTAATAAATTATTTGGTTAGTATTGGAGTTTTTCAGATGCATAAAAATGGCTTTATTTCATATATCACATGAAAATAGGGCTAAATTAAGAAAATGGAAAATAGACATCTTGGTTATATCTTCAAATAATGAATATCTGAAAAATTATATTCCAAAATATGAGAAGTTACCATCACAGTATTTGGGATAAAATAGAGTGCTGTCAGCGTCGATATGAATTAAGCTAACAGTTCAACAAGGAAACCAGTTTACAAGGAGTGTTTTAGGAGTCATTCACAAAAAGGAATGAGCTGGAATGGAGGTATTCTGGTTCTCTTTCACTTCCAGTGTAGATGCAAAACACAACTTCACAGGCCCTCTCTAGATCTCTACTCTTGAGCAGCAAGATCCTCCCATAACATCTGCTTCCCCTGGGCCCTCTCTGGGTCATGATGAAAGTCAAGTCAGAAGAGAAAACCTCAGAAGATCCACCATTGATTAGGCTCTGCAGGCTGGACCCCATCCTCTTTTACCACTTAACATGCTCCTTTAAGTGTCTTAATCTACCACAGCCCCCACTGACAAAGACAAACTCTTTTTCAGCCTGAGGAATCAGATATCCCTTCTCCCTTTTTAACGGCCTTTACATTAATGTGCACCAGCTGATGGGGCACAGGGCAGAGTTTTCATCTGGGTCAGAAGGTTGTGGAACTCTTCCAGTGCCTGTGAATGTGCCATGGGGTTTAGCACAAGGTGTTGGAAGAGATTGACAGGCTCGGCATTCCGAAATGTCTTAGGGATTGGGATGGTCAGAGGCAGGAAGGCGTTACCAATGAGGAAATGATGGAGGGACCTTTGCTGGAGGCCACGGCCCAAGAACCAGAGGATGTCCTGGAGCCGCTGTGAGAGCATGCTATGCTGCCACTCTGCCAGAGGCAGCCGCAGCAGGAGGTGCATGAGGGCTGTTTTGAAGTGGTAGGAGGTGAGGATGGGACGGGATGCTCCCTGGGGTAGGCTCTGAAGGTCCCGGAGACTTAAAATGATCTGGAGGCACTTGAGGTGACAGGTGTTCTCTGGAGCAAAACGCCCTACCAGCTTCAGGAACAAGTGCTCACAGGCGGCAAAGGACTCGGGCCAGTCCACACTGGTGAGCTGTTCCTGGTCGGAGGCCTGACTCACCAGGTAGACCAAGGTATCTTCTCGTTGTACCCCTAGGACCAAGCGGATTGAGAGAAAGCGGCCTGAACGATAGTCCAGCCTGAGCTTGCAGGAGGTGGTGGATGGTGGGAGGCTGAGCTTAAAGTCATACTTGTGGGCCACCAGGGCCCAGGCATTGCCCACCATGTTCTGGAACCACTGTATGGTCTTGCACATGTCCAGGTGGGAGCCAGTGCAGAGAGTCGCCTTGATGGAACTGCTACACTTGCCCAAGAGGGCCGAATGGTCCCTGTGGTGGTGCACCAGGCACAGCACATCCCCCAGAAGCTTCTCACGCTTGCACACACACTCTGACTCCACCAGCACACAGCCGCAGCGGTGACCTAGGGCCAGATCCCTCATCTCCAGCACAAACATAGTGCCATGAGGGGGGACAATGGGGACCAGGATATCAAATTTCTGGGTCTCATGGAGGGTTCCCCATTTCTCAAAGGCAGCCCCGATGCCCAGGCAGTCCTCCAACTGTGGTTGGGCATCCTGGCGGCTGAGCACCCGACAGGCCTCAATGAGGTCGTCCACAAAGCTCTCCACAAACTCACAGGTGCAGGGCAGGTCACGAGTGGCATTCTGGACATAGTGTTTGTAAAAGGATTCCAGGGCCTCCCTTGAGGGGAAGTTGGCAAGCCAGTTGTAGGAAGTGACTGGCATAATGCGGATTTCCTCCTCCTCATCACTGCTGGAGTCAAAAGCTGGCTCATGCTGCATGTTCTGTCGCAGGAGCTCAAAGATGAGAAAAAGGCAAAAGAGGCCAGCATTCCACAGGTTTCCCAGCATCCAGCCCAGCGGCCCCTCCTGACCCTCAGCCTGCAACGGCCACCTCATGTCTTTCTTCCCCAGCACTAACTGGTCACTTGATATGTCTCCCTTCCAGAAGTACTCTACCTTCTGCTTCTGCTCAGCTGCTCGCCTTCTCTTTTCAAACTCCATCTCTAACTGGCGCATCTCCTCACTCATGCGCTTCTCCAGCTGCCGACTTCTGGCCAGTGTGTCCAGGTCCATCCGGTCACTGACCATCAGGGGGTGATGAACAACATACATCACTGCCAGGAACAGAAGGCTTATCACAGCCATGGAGGCCTCTGCATCTGGGAGAAGGAGGACGGTGGGGGTCAGTGGTGATCTTCAGGACTCATCTGTTCTCCAGTGCTTATTCCCCAGAGCCCTGGAACCCCAAAGCCTGGCAGCTAACTACTCAGGAAGGACAGAAAGCTCATAGAGCTTGGGTTGGACAGCCAAGGGTGGTCTGCCGGGAGGCAGGTTGGGAGAGGGGGCAGCAGCGCGTGCCACTCAGTCTCCCTACAGCTTTCCTGACACATGGTGTGGGTAGTTTTTTGGCTTCCAGAGTGTGGACAAAGGATTGATTTCATTCCTGTGTAGGATGGGGAGGGGGGCCCTTGTGGTAGACTGGCCTCACCCATCTCATCATTCCACCACAGGCACCAGGTGTACCCTGCTGATCCCTGAGGCTCCCTACCACCGGCACAAAGCACTGGTGTGCCTGGACAACACCTTTCCTTTTGCCACCCAGCCCCAGGCCCCAGCTGTAATATCCCACTTCCTCTGACTTCACAATCCTCTGCTCCCCTGTGTCATCAAACCACTCAGCCTCTCCTCCTCCCTCCTGCCTACTGGGCCAACCCCCAACGGGCACCAGCCCCCAACGGCCACCAGTGTGGCCACCCTCCTTTCCACTGCTTCCTGCTGTGCTCTCTGAGGTCCTCAGGGCGCTGTAGGATGCCCCATCGTGGACTGCACAGCTCCACCGCAGCTCAGGAACCTTGGTGATGAACCGGGTGCACAGGGCACCTGACAGCCAGCAGCCTGGCTTCCTCTGGCTTCCCATCCACCACAGAGGCCAGAAGCTTCCTGCATTCATGCGACTGGTTCACGAGCTACTGGGCTTACCGAGATCGTGAAGACCTGCCGTGTGGGCGCTGAAACCAGGTTGGGGACTCTCCTCCCTTTGGAACTTGGCCCTGCTTAGTCTCACCGCCCTCTCAGGCTGCCCTGTGAAAATTCACGAAGTACCTGGGGGCTTTGTCTCAAAGCGGGGTGCCCTCCCATTCATAACTTCCCCAAATTCCACGCCCAGAGATCTGAGCTCCCATCCGCCCTTCCTCCTTAGGGTTTCTCCGGGGACCTGCGGCCAGGTTACTCACCGTCGGTGTTAGGAACACCGTCTTAAAGAGACAGCACGGCCGGACTGCCCCCGCTTTCTTCCCGGCGGGGTGGGGGCGCCGCATTCCTCTCCGGGTCCGCCCGCGGGAATGGCCCCGCTGCCCTCCTGGGAACACACCATTTTGTCCGAGAATTCGAACGCCTGGGCGCGGCAGGCCCCTGGACATAGCAGTCCGCGCGCGGGGCCAAGGGCGCCAACCCCGCGCAGCTGCTCCCGCCGTCCAGGCCCCGCCCCGCCTCGCCCCGCCCCCTAATCCGGCCGGGTTGCTGCTGCTGGAAAGCACCCGGGGCCTGGGACCCCCCTCGCGTCGTCCGCGCTCTGGCTGCCGCGCGGGCTCCTTCGCGTTGGCGTGCTCGGCGGAGGGGTTGCGGCCACAGACTCGCTGCTAAGGGGCGCTCGCGCGGCAGCGGCTCACCCCTCTCTGGTGGCACGAGGGGGCACTGCCGTGCCTGCCGTCTGCTTCAGCTCGGCCCAGTGGAGGATACTTTTGGCATTTAGAATGCACTTGCAGTGAGGATGACGGTGGGATGGTATAACTAGGAATTGACCGGAGTTGGGTCGACACGTCATTCCCACCTCCGGCTGGTCCGGTGCAGATGGTACAGGGGATGAGGTCTGTTGCCAGCATTCTTAATTTGCCTCAACCCTAGCCCGTGTCCAGACTCAGGTGTCTTTCACCAGCCCCTTTGGGGAAAAGACCAGACTGCACCAACAGACCTGGCTTGAGGCCTTACTTGCAACTTACTAGCTACGCGAGAATAAGAATCCTAAACGTAGAGGATAGCGTTGTTAGTGAGATGGAGACTGGATAAGCCTTATGACACACTAAGAAGTTCCAGAGGAATGGGTTTCTTGAAAAGGACCTTCAGAGTATCAGAAAGAGCCCCAGCTTTTAGGTACTGTGTTAGCTATCCAAGAAGAAAAGGAAGCGATGATTTCTTGATACTAAAGTCCTTCTGCTCAAAGACAAACAAGTTTCAGATCTTCTCATCCAGTTGCAATGCAAGGGAGGCCCCAAACAACTCAAACAGTACTTCAAAAATACTGATTTACTTATTGACCGAGGAGGGAAGACTGTCTTCTGGCTGACCATGACTGAGGTTCCAAAATTACTTTTCATAAACTTGCCTGAGGAAGAATAGACCACAGGCTACTATTACTATGCCTTAGTGCAACCACAGAGTGATAATGAAATTCTGTATTATTTTTTTACTTCTGACATGACAGTATATTTCAGAGTGTAAAAATGATGGTGTTAAAAGCCATGTGTTTAAAAATATGTATTCATGGTCAAATCAAGGTTTGTTTTGAAAGTGATACTGGGTTAGAAGACATTTGCTAAGTCAATGGTCCCCACAGAAATGAAGTTGCTGTACCAAATGAAAGACTGCAAGCTAGAAAACTAGTAATGGATTTAAAGATCATACTTAAATCAACAAAAAGCCCTCTATCAGTGGACATTTCTTGATCTGATTTTTGGTGATATTTCTTCTTCAGCATGATTTGAAGTGATTGTTGGCTTAGTCAGTGGGATTAATGGGAAACCAAATCATTTGAACATCTGGTCACTCATGTTAATTGTGATTGTGCACAAATGACATGAGCAGTAGTCACTCATTTTAACAACTGAATTGCAGTGAGGTGAGATTTACCCTTGCCAAGCAAGGCAGCACGGTAGCTCTTCCCCCATATGAACTTATTTTCATCACTAAAAAAAAGTACATAGAAAGTAAGAACCCACGTAATCTCAATTATACCTCTTGGCTCACAAAACCTAAAATTTGTTTAAGACTGCCTTTTGGGTGAGAACAGCTGCTCAAACTTGAGAACATTGGAAGAGACATCAATGATCAATTAAAAACAAGGCCAGTGATTTTGAGTAGCTTTCCTTGGCTTGATGAATCAATAGATACTGCTGATAACTTTTGTTACTGTTTATTCAAGAAGCCAGTGCAGAGTTTGCAGTTGCTAAAGAATTAGACTCTATGAATAGTCAGCATGGAACAACTACAGGCAAGAATATTTCAAAGAAGCTGAGAAAACACTAATTCCACACAACCTGAAGTGGAATCTGCTAATATGTTTACAAGGTAGTAAAATATACGTGGAGCTTAGATGGACAAATTTACAAAGCCTGTGAAAATGTAAGGTATTTAAAACCTATGATTGTATTTTATTCATTGGTAGATACTTTGCGGGAAATATTTGAATCCATCATGTATTAGGGAATCATTAGTATCAATAGTGGACTTGGTTCACTCTCATGAACTTAGAAATCATCAATTCTATGAATTCTTGTCAGAAATAGAAGCTGAATATCTTGCTCTACCATATCAGTTTAATCTTTTTGAGCTTGGAGCTGAGATTGAAATTTTTCTAAATGAGAACTGTCCTCTACTACTATTATCAAACACTGAATGATTTTGGAAATTAACTTTTGTTGTGGACTTGATACTGTTTCTTCATGTAGTCAACCTAAAATTACAAGGCAAAATGGCATTTATATGTGAAATTTTCCTGTGATGAAGTCATTTCAACAAACTTTGAATCACAAGTAATATCAAGTTGCTTGATACACTTCCCTTGCTGTCAAAAGATAAAACAAGAAACAAAATGTCAATTCCCACATCAGTTTGGAGCAGATATATTTTCTAAGCTCAAACTACAATTCTAGCAGTTTGTCAGACATCAGTGCAAGTGAAAAGGACAGTTCGACATTTCAAAATCCATTTAACTAATCATTTGAGAATCTCCCACATAATCTTTAATTAGAAATGATTAATCTCAGTGTAAAGACATACTGAAAGGCAAATATCAAGAGAAGAATCTATTATAAGAATGAATATGCTTAATTAAAATCACGTGCTTGGGGACCAATATATCAATATTTGGCAGTAACTATCTGTATCGGAAAACATTTTCAAAGAAGTAACATATAATATCTCATATACTAACTTTGAGCCCCAATTAAGTAACACGTTGTTTCCCAAAAAAGAAATATCTTTTTATTAGTAGACCTGTATTACCAAAAAATATTGCACTCAATTATTAGTATTATATTTTCAATTTTGTCAATAAAAATTTTGTAGAAATTTATTTTGTCTTATGTGAGTACCTACATAATATCCTCGATTCTGCCTCTTGGCCAGCAAACACTAAAACATTTCCTATCTGGCCATTTACAGGAAAAAAAAAACTTGACCTTTGCCTTTAAGCATTAAAATGTGCTTATTTCCCCAGAAATTTATTTTTAAAGTCTCATTTTTGTAAAAGTGACACATGCTCTTGTAAAAATACAAACTATACAGGAGGAACAGAAGCAGCTACCCTCACACCCACCACCAAGAGGTAAGTGTTACAATTTGGGGAGTATTTTCTAGATATGATTTGTATCAGTATGTCCAAAAATGTGCCCCTGGAACTCTAGCTGCTTGATGACCCTCAGCAAAAGGATTTATATGCTTCTTGATAACATTTTAAAAACTCATAAAAATAAAACATTGATCATTGTGAACAGTTTGGAAAATACAGAAAAGTTTTAAAGATCAGCTTTTTAAAAACCACCCTGAATCCTGTGATATCTGTTAGGATCCCCAGCATTTGCTGGCATTCTCATGCTGGGTAACTGAGGAGAGTTTAATAAAGGAACAAAAGGGTTTCAGAGTTTGGGGAAAACCGCAAGGGGTGGTTATTGTTCCTGGAGCCAGTCCACTGGGAGACCACCTCTGTGTTAAGGTTGAGCAGGAGGGAGTGAGTCCTCATCAGAATTTGGAGAGGATGATGTCAACCCTTTGGGGCCCCCAGGAAGAGCTGAGTTCTCTGAAGACTCATTTTCTGCTGATGCCTCCAATTGGCTAAAACAACTGGAAGTCGAGGACAAGGGAGCCCTTTGATTCAGTCTGGCTAGGTCACTGCCCCAGGGCACAGAGCAGGGAGGAGAAAGGAGAGAAGATCAACAGAAGATGCATATGTCATTGCCAAAGGGACAAGCACCAGTCTGAGTGCACACCCAGTCTGCTACATTTGAACACCTGTGGAGCCTCATTCTGAACACTCGACTTGGGCCTTCTGTGCTCTAAAAAGAATCAGAACTCTTTGGAGGATCACAGTATGTGTATCAGGACATCCAAAAAGTCAGGCAAGCCTAGAGTATTTTGATCATGTTAGAAAGCAGGGGAGCCATTAGTAGACCTGTCACAGGTGATTTTAGAAAAGATGTGAAGAGGCTGCATAAGAATCCCACTGCTAGAGTGAATGGCAGATTGTCTTGCCAATGGGTTTCAGCCCCAGGCAAGTTCACTATGGATTCAATGTGACCAAAGAAAATGACAGCAAAACGTTCTTGGGGTGAAAGGGTTATAACCAACTTTATTTCCAGGTGGCAGGTCACTAGAATCCCATTCACTCAGAGCAAGTCTGCATGCAGCAAGCCCGTCTCTGCCTCTGGGCCCCTCTGTCAGCACAGCCATCCCACACAGCTGTTCTGCGCAGCCATCCTCTGGGCCTCTGTCCTTGGCGCTGCCACCACTCCAGCCTCTGCTTTGCTCTCCTGCAGCCTTGCAGCCCTGCCACTGTGTCACGCCCAGAGCACTGAGCGGAGCTCTTTATATAGAGTCAAACTGCCCACAGGTGTGCAGTGTACTAGTCAACCAGGGCTAGGTGAGAATCCTGGCCACAGGAACTCTTATGTTACCCACACAGATTATGAATGAAAAAAACAATTATAATCATTGGGAAAGGCTGAGTCATGGGTCTGTGAGATATTATTTAATGATACACAAAGCATAAAGTTTTTGTGAAAGATTCTTGTGGTGTACCCACATGCTTCCAATATTTTTAACCAAAACCAAGTCACTACATACATCTTACACTCATATTTTGGTCATTACCTAATAAACCTATAAAAATACAGTAAATATGGTATATATAACAAATCTACATTAAGATGGAAAGCAGACCATAACATATTAAGTGAAAAAAATGAAGATTACAAGAGCATGTCGTGGTTTAATTCCATTATTGGTATATGTATCCTTTGCCTAGGAAATAATTTCAAGGGGTGGATTCCACAAGGTTTACAGGGACCTGATGTTAAGGGATTGATAGAGGGGACTTTTACTTTTTCCTACACCTTTCTCGAACTATTTAACAGTGAGCAGTTACTAGTTTCACAATATAAACATAACAAAGCAGGAAGTGCTGGTCGCATGTAAGAATGGACTGCGTTCCCAAAGCTCTGGTATTTCTTAGTTGAATGGAGCTCAAAATGCGTTTCCTAAATGAGCAGATGCGCCGAAGCTGGCGTGTTTCACCCGGGACCCGGCTGGTGACGGGCGGCGGCCTCGCGGTTCCGGAGACCCCGGAAAGGAGGTACGCTCACCCTGCCGCCGGCGGCCTCCTTCCGCCCCTCACTCCGCCGCTATGCCCGCAGCCGCGGATGCGCCCGCAACCTCCCGTCCCGTCTAGGCTCACGGCCCGGGGACCCCTCGGTTGCAGCGGGCAAGTTTTGGGGTCACAGACACGGGCGCGCATGGTTGCCAGCCGCTGGGAGGTCGGGTCCGCGTAGAGCCTGAGAATGCGCATCTGAGCCAGCGTCGCCGCTGCGCCCCGAGTGCGCCTGTGCCCAGCGGGCGGCTGCGGCCCTGCTGCACCCTGGGCCGGGCACCTCTGAGCTCTCCTTGTCGCGCTGGAAAGAAAGCCCTTCCCTTTGTGCTCGTTAGCGCGTCATCGAAAGACCGTCCGCGAGGGTCACTCTAACTACGGCTTCCGGTACGGCTGGGAAGGAGGCGCGCCTTCTGACACGGTGGCCCCCGAAGTAGGACCCTCGCAGACAGGATCTGGAAATGACGAGTCTCAGGCAGCAGAGCCAGGTCCCCGGAAGGCTTGCGGGCGGAACGGAGGACGGACGAGCCCGAAGGATCGGAAGCTCGCGCGCAAACGGTCCCCCTGCCCCAAACCCGGCCCTCTTGCCCGCCGCGCGCCCCGGTGCCATCCATAAGCACGCTGAGAGAACTCCTTTGCCGGTCCTTCCTGCCGCGCGGACGCAGCTTGGAGTCGGGGGAGAAAGGGGATCAGGGAAGCCAAGCCTCACAGCCTCGTCCCACTGCCAACTGCAATCTAGAAAGTTCTGAAATTCCCTGAGCCTCTGCCTTCTCATCTGATAAAGACAAGGATAAAAGTTTCCCTTTTAAGGTTGATGTGCAGATTGAATGACCCATATATTCAGAGCACACGAATTAGTCACCTGCCCCTCCTGGGCTTGCTTATCTCCTTACCACATGAACTGCATCCTGGGTAGTTGGTTATCTGTTGGTTTCTCCAATGAAACTGAGCCACCTAAAGGCACAGACCAAAATTCAACAACGCAATTCCGTTTTTGAATGAACGAATGACACAAGGATGTTCCAGCTGTGGAGAATAGGAGTGTTTGGGGTGGGCTAGGCACTGTACCTTCTTTGTTTGCAGAGGCTGTTTGGAACTTGGGAATAACTTAATAGGAAGCAAACCTAGATCCACACAGAATCCTGACCAAGAGGATGCAGGTATTGGGTCTGTGGCCAAGAATCAGCTAAGCAAATAAATATTTAGATCTTAAATGGGGTAATAGATGGTATATCAGGATAACTAGGCAAAAATGACTGTGATGCAATAAACTATAAGACAAGCCATTTTCTCAACCACAAATTTCAAAAAAAATTTTTTTCAACTGGAATATTTCCATCACACCAATTTCTTGTTATCACATGCCCCAAATTTAATCTTGCTCTGACTGCAAATAGTTTGTGAAGCTTGTTGTACAATGAAAAGCCTGTGTGGACAGACTTGTATGAACATAAGGGAAAGTAGAAAATTGCTGTCCTGTTTTCCATCAGCCAGGAATGCTTTATGGAGGAGTATTATTAATAGGTGAGCTACTATCAATGCATAAAACGTACCACTCTTGCATAATAAATCTGAATAGCATATCAAAGCATATTGATTGAAGACTTCTCATACGTGTCTTCAGAAAAACAATTAACAGTCTTTTCTCAGATGTAGCACTTGTATTATTGGGAGACCAACAGATACTCATACCATTAAATAGGGATTTAAAGGCCCTGAGCAGGTTCTGTCTGAAGTCTGTCATACTGAATTGTTCATTCATTTGACAAATATTTATTTGAGCATTTTTTTTATAACTATGACATTGTTGGTGTATTTGGACTAGATGAAGTGAGAGGTATGAGAACAGGTTCAAACTTCTCAGCAGGGGTCTCAGCTATATACACATATTTCCCATTTGTTCTCCCTTCCTACTCTCAGTTTACTGGTTACCATTCTTCTCTCTCCTTAATGTTCTTTTCCTTATCATTATAGTTTTCTTCCCATATGCTGGTCTCTTTACTTTTTCTTGCATTTCATTAGCATTTTTTTCCCAGAGCTTTTTAGAGTTCCTACACAGATTTTCAGCCTTTCATACCTTTCTTAAATATGTAAGCCTTTAAATAAAATAAACATTCCAAAATGCAGAAGCATTTTTAATCAAGTAAACACATGGTCAGAATGGCATTCTATTTCCCCACAAATTGATCGTTAATTACGAAAGGAAAAGTACTAACTTCACAACAGAGAGGCCTGGCAGTCACCAATTTAACCAGCAGATCCATATTAATAGCATCATGTGCTTCCTGGAGTGATGCACTGAAAAGAACACATCGCTCATAGAACATTCGTGCCCAGAATGCATGAACTGTATAACACACATCACGGAGAACCTAAGTCAAATCAAAAGGCATTTTATAAAGTAACTGGTACATATTCTTCAAAGTGACAGTGTCAAGAAAGACTAAAAAAAGGTCGGTGGAGAATAGCTCCAGATTTAAGGAGACTAAAGAGATAAGCCAATTAATTTGATGCAGAATCCTGCATTGGATCTTGGAAGCTGAAAAGTGCTAAGAGACATTATTGAGATAACTGTCAAACTGGAATATGGAAATAGCATTGTAGTACTGTTAGGTAAGAAAATGTCCTTATTAAAAAAATCAACGGAAGTATTAAGAGGTAAAGAGGCATGACCTATTAATTTAACTATTTCAGGAGACAGCATTAGAGAAATAGAGAATGGGAAAACAAATACAGCAAAATGTTAATTGGTTAATGTGGATAAAGGGTACATATGTGTTTAAAATTACTTCAAAATAAATTTTTTTAAAAGAAAAATGAATTTTATCTTTATTAGCACCATAAAGTACTCTATTAATTTTAAAATACAGAGCACATCTTGAGCAAACACGTTTAAACTTTAGAGAAATTTATGCTTAATTCAAGAAGACTAAACATTCAGAAACCCTTGCTGGATTAGTCACTTCCTGCCTCTCATCCACCCACGCTGACATCTGCCAACTAACAGACATAGTTCCCTGTGACACTGGATGCTTGTGTGTTCTTTGGTTGAAGTGATCAATCACATGGATATTACATGAAGGTGAACCTTGGGAAAATAAATTGTGACACAGAATGTGGCCATACTTCAGCCTGGCAATATTCAAGGGTTTGGCTGTGAGTGAGGAGAGAGATTATGCCAAAGTGGTTTTGTGACTTAGAAAACAGTAGTGTTGGCCTGTATCTGGAATATTTTTAAGTAGCTTGAAGTTTTAGGTGCACAAGCAAGAGATGTAGTATGTGTTCACTGAAGAAATCTTACAAAATGTAGGTAAGCAGAAAGAAGACAGCAAAAATCAGCCACAACCCCACCACCCTAGGTAACTGCCATCAGCATATTGGAGTTTACATAGGTCCAAACAATGTCCACATGGAGGCTGAAGAGTGGTTAAGAGTGTGGGCTATGGGGCCCCAGCTCCACTCTTTGCAGTCGTGAGGCCTTGGGCAAGGTATTTAGTCACTTTATATCTGTTTCTCCTTCTATAAAATGGAAAGAATAATATTACCTTGTTCAAAGGGTTGCTATGAGGAGTGAGTTAATATTTATAAAGCACTTAGAACAATGCCTGGCATGTGGTAAAACAGTATGAATATTTCACAGATTTTCTTTTTCTCTGTGAAATTATAATTGAAAAAAATTAGAACAGTGATTAGAACAGAGATTGATTAAGAAGGGCATGGGGAAACTTTTCTGGAGGAATGATAATGTATAAGTTGGTAGTGGGTTGAGTTTACATAGGTATATGCATTTGTCAAAACTCTGAGAATTTTACACTTAAGGTTTGTATATTCCATTACATGTAAATTTTGTCTCAAAAGAGCAAATATATTCTTAAGATGTTCATGTTATGGATGGAGCTGGAGGACATTATGCTTAGTGAAATAAGCCAGGCAGAGAAAGACAAGTACCAAATGATTTCCCTCATTTGTGGAGTATAACAACAAAGCAAAACTGAAGGAACAAAATAGCAGCTGACTCAGTGAACACATACTACATCAGAAGGAACTAGTGGTTGCCAAAGGGGAGGGGTGTGGGAGGGTGGGTGGGGAGGGAGGGAGAAGGGGATTGAGGGGTATTATGTTTAGTACACATGGTGTTGGGGATCATGGGAAGAACAGTGTAGCACAGAGAAGGCACAGAGTGGATCTGTGGCATCTTGCTGCACTGATGGACAGACTGCACTGGGGTATGGGTGGGGACTTGATAATATGGGTAAATGTAGTAACCACATTGTCTTTTCATGTGAAACCTTCATAAGAGTGTATATCAATAATGCCTTAATAAAGATTTTTTAAAAAAGATGTTCATGTTAAAGTATTTAGGGGAAAATGTACTGATGTCTATAATGCATCAAATCCATCAAAAAAGGTGGATGGATGGATAGAGGGTTGGATACATGGATAGGAACATCATAAAACAAGTATAGCAAAATGTTAATGTTAGATTAAGGCAGTGTTCTTCAAATTCAACTTTTTCTTTGTGATTAAATTTTTCACAATAAAATATGAAATATGGGAAAAACAATATATAATACTCTAATACTGTTAACACCATTTTACACTAAAATGTATCATGATGATTCCATGTTATTAGTCTTTTTCATAAATGTAATATATAATATTTTATTGTATAGATGAGCATAATTAAACCACTATATTTCAACTGATTCTGAATTCATTACAAAGCAGTCTGAAGGAAATAGAGACTATGCAGTGAAAAGAGTGCTTTGCAAAAGAACTATCATTCTTTTGCAAAGCACAGGGCCCATCACGGGGCTCTTCGGAGTGCAACAGAGCCTATGAGTTGAAGATGAATGAAGCTTGTCATCATAAATGTTTTCCATAGACTTGTCATAGAGGATGGAAAAAACTACTGGGAAAAAAATCACTCAGAATGTAACTGCATATAACAGTATATAGGTAGCTGCAGATGAATGTTCAAGTCCATGACTATGGCTTTTAAAAATTCTTCATTACCTCAAGTGTTGTATGCAGCACTTTGGAAGGAAAAATGAAGAATTGGTCAAGAAGGAATGAAGCAAATGACCCAGGAAACAGGTCCAATAAATGTACAAACTGATACCAGGGCCAATGGAAGAAGTATGTTGATGTTTAAATTTTAAAGTTTGGAATTACAGATATTTGTCATCTAATGAAATGGTCATTACAATGGTCATTACAGTTTTGAAGCTGAATAGTGATGTGAGGAGGTGGAAGAAGCAGGGAGAGAAGGAATGGGAGAGAAACACTAATATTTATTTGATAAAGGTTAAATGGATGATCAAGGATAAAGACACCATGTATATTTCTCAGTTATTAAGAACCATTGAGAATAAAACAGACACATAAAACTATGGAGAATAGAGAGGATGGAGATAACCCCCCCTTTTTTTGATAAGGTGCCAAAATCATTCAATGGGAAAAGGATAGTCTTTCCAAAAAGATGATGCTGGGAGAAAAAAAGAAAACAAAAGGTTGGTCCCTTATCTTACATCATACACAAAAATTAAAGGATCGAAGACCTAAACTTAAGAAATTTAACTATAAGATCCTTAGAAAATACATTGGGGAAATTCTTCACGGTGTTGGATTCGGCAGTGATTTCTGGGATATGACACAAAAGCGGAGGCAACAAAAGAAAATAAGTCAATTAGATCAAATCGAAATTTTAAGTGTTCGTCAAAAGACACAACAGTGAAAAGGCAAACATGGATTAGGAGAAAATACTGGCAAATCATTTATCTGATAGGGGGTCTACAACTCAACAAGAAAATCCAATTTTTCAAATAGGCAAAAGACTTGAATAGACAGTTCTCCAAGGAGGATGTACAAATGGCCAATAAACACATGATAAGATGCTCAACATCAGTAATTAGCAGACAAATGTGAATCAAAACCGCAATGAGATACCACTCTACATGAATGGCTACTATAAAAAATAAAGAAAAGAAAAGCATTGGCAAGGATGTAGAGAAACTGGAACCCTTGTGCATTGCTATTTGGAATGTAAAATGGTGCAGCCACTATGGAAAACAGTATGGCTGTTCATCAAATATATTTAACAGATTACCATATGATCCAGCAATTTCTCTTCTGAGTATATACCAGAAAGAATGAAAACAAGGTCCCAAAGAGATTGTACACTGATGTTTAAAGCATTGTTATTCAAAGTAGAAGCAACCTAAGTGGATAAACAAAATATGGTGTGTATACACACACACACACACACATACACACAGTGGAATATTCATTCTTAAACAAGAAGTAAATTCTAATGCATGCTACAACATGGATGAACCTTGAGGATATTATACTAAGTGAAAAAAGTCAGGCAAAATAAGACAATATATTATTCCACTTATATGAGGTACCTTACAGAAGTCAAATTCTTAAAGATAGAAAGTAGCATGGAGTTGCCAGGGGTTGGGGAAGGACAGAATAGCGAGTTGTTTAGTGGGAAGAGTAAAAAGTTATAGAGATAGATGAGGGAAACAAGGAGAATGAGTGTACTTAACACCACTTATGATTAAGATGGTAAATTTTATGTTTATTTTAGCACAAAGATGGAAAAAGAAAAAAAACTAGAGTCCAAAAGGAGTTTAAAACAATACAAAAACACCTGCCATGTACCCCTTCCCAAGAAGCTGTACAGGTCTATACCACAACATCTGCTGGATGTTCCACTGCCCTGAACCCTTGTATCCAGAGCCTCCTTTGTGGCTTTGCCCACCCACAGCCTTAGAGTGGCCTGGTAGACACTCATGAAAGCTGAAGCCAGCCTCCGATGCAGACACTCTGCCTTGTTTGACCTTCTCCTGGGACTTCTGTCTACTGGACCATGTTGCCCCTTCTTTGCAACTGGGTTTGTGCTGGCTACTCACTTTCTCAAAACTGCACAATATATTTTTTAGAGATCATACATAAGCAGTAAAACTATGAAGAAAAGAGTCAGGAAAGTGGTTACCTGCGGTCTGGGGAGGGTGGGAGGGAGAACTGAAGAGAACCCCAAGGGGGTTCTGAGGTACTAGAGTGATGGGGACATGGGTGTGTGCCTTCTTTCCTAGTTCCTTGGCATATTGCTCTCTGGCAGGGGTTGGCTTTCCAAGCCTTCACCAAGCTTGCCCTCAGCCAGCTGCCTGCCTCTTCAAAGAGCCTGTGGTTGGAGATGCTCCTCACCCCAGACACAGAAATGAGTGCATGGCAGGTACCGTGTTCATGCTTGTGAAACTTGTTAAAAAAAAGTTGGTCAGGTACACAGTTTGGAAGGCTAGAGTGTCTCAGGAAAAAATGATTAGGGCTTGGGACTTGGATTTCATCCAGACCAGCAGTTGGGGGAGATCAATGGGTAGAATTTGGAACTGCCAAGATGAAGAAATTCAGAGCCCAGAGAGGAGAGTGGGCAGGGGTGCATGCAGTAAGATGCAGTGCAGGTATAATTTTTTTAAAATTATTCAACAGTGACATTTTATTTTCTGAACATCACTTTTACAATAATTTTTTTTGAAGGCTCCTGTCTTAGAAAGGAGCCTTTAAAATAGAAACTGGAGAGAATGGGCTGGTAGGGAGTGGGAAACCTAGAGGAGTGCTCAGTGCAAGTACAATATTCAGCTTGTCTGTCCTGCATACATGGCAGAAGCCAGTCTTCAAAGATCTGCAAGCAACCAGCTGCCTGGCTAGGAACAGATCCATCACTGCAGCAGTATGAGCCATGCCTCAACAAGGAGTCTACATTTATATATAGTTATGACATCCATTTTTAAGCAAGCATATGGCAGCCTGCACACCAAAAAGAGATCTCAATCACTGCAAGTCAGCTACCTAGTGAGGCCATGTCTTTATTCTAACAATACAGCCCCTCGCACAGCATACTGGCACAGTCACCCCCACCCAAACTATAGGCTTGCTATTGGATACATTAAGTGCTGGCAAGCTGTTCTCTTCTGCGTAAGGGCTGGAGTTTGGGAAAGAGCTAACAGTCATTCAGAAGCAAGTTTGCTGGGTGGCAGGGCCATCAATGGTAAGAAGGTTTGATAAGACCGTTTGGGATAAGAAAGAAAGGATATGACAAAGAATGGGGTCAGTTTTCCTGTGTTTGAGTCACAAACTGCCTCCAAACACAAAGTGTTTCATAAATGCTTTTAACAGGTCATTGTGTTCATATGCTTTAGCTTCCATATAAGGTATATATGTTCAGTCCCAGGTCTGGAAGCATATCAAGTTACCAAGGTTTTTGGGTGATCCAGCCCCAAGAGTTCAGGCAAATTAAGGGTTTCCTGGACTCACCAAAGACAATCCAAGTCCCTTTGAGTTTTATTCTCATTAATAACATTCTACAACTCCTGCCCGTGGTACCTTAATCAGGCACACCTAACCTATTGCCCCATGTCCTGCAATAGCCTTCCATCTGAACTCCCTGCCTCTGGTCCTCCTGCCCCCATTCTCCCACTATCCATCTTACGTAGCACTGTGAGAATCACCTTTCTGATGCCCAGATCTGTGAGGAAGCCCCTGCCTGTTAGAGAGGCCCTGGGATGAGATGGCCCAGTTTTGAGGCAGGTGAGGCCAGGCAAGTCGGCTATTTTCTCTGACCTCAGTTTCTTCATTGCTGAAAAGCAGGGGAGGGGCACCAATATATTTCATAGGGTTTTATGGAGATTAAATGAGATAATATGCTGAAGTGGTACTTTGCAAATGTTGCCATGTGTAAATAGTTTTTCTTAGCCTAAATGTTGGTCCCTCTAATCAAACACCTGGCTATAAACCTGGAAACAAGCAAAAAAACAAAACCCTTCAATCCAGAAACTCGCTATGGGTTCCTATTGTCTCCTAGGAAAAAGTAAAAACTACAACGGTGTTATTTTTTCAAGAGCTCCTAAATTGTATCGATGTTCCATTCCTTACATTTGCCTTGCCTCAGCTGGATTGAACTCAGAACAGTTTCCGAGACATGCCTCTGTCTTCCCACCTTAATGTTTTTGCTTTTTCTGTATTCCCCTAAAATTCTCCCCACCCCCTGCCTCTACTGAAATCCTAGCCAGCATCTAAATCACATCTTGTAAAGCCCTCAGTCTCCTAAATCAGAAGCGACTTCTCCAGCCTCCCACAACACCCCCTTGTGGCACTCACTGCATTCTGCTTTTTAACTGCAGTTATTTGTGTTTTATTTCTCCTGCAAGGCCGCAAATTCTCAAGGGTTCTAATTGCATCCTGTTTTTCTTGGAGTTCCTAAAAGTGCTCACGGAGTTTAGTGTACATATACATATTTGAGAGGTAACTAAATGAAGTGATAGGTCCTCAGGTACAGAAATGCAGGGCCCAGGAGCCTTCGTAATCTGTGTCCAGGTCTGGGGCTAGGAAATAGTGAATGCTGAAGGTCATCTTTAGAAAGGCAGCACAGTGGGGCACATATAGACCAAAACAAAGCTAAAGCTGAGCCCATCTTAGTAACTACTGTCTCCACAAGGGTCTAGGCCTATCAGAGTGCTCCAGGTCCTTCAGCTTCAAATAATCCTGTTAAAATTTTTTTGACAACTTTATTGAGATATAATTTATATATCATACAATTTTCCCATTTGTACAGTTCAGTGGTTTTAAATCTACATTCAGAGTTGTGCACCAGTCACCACAGTCTAATTTTTAGAACATTTTCATCATCCCAACCCTTACAGTTACTCCCCTTCCCTCTTCTGCTACCCCCACCCCTGCAACCACTAATCTACTTTTTGTTGTAAAGGAGTGCAGAGAGCATTAAGAGTCAGGAAAAAGAACTAATAAAACTTAGCTAAACCTTAACAGCAGACCATTCCGGAATAGTAAGAGATTCAATGTCTAAACTTAGAGAGAGACCAGATCAAAGGAAGAGAGAGCGAGAGGCCAGCCAAGGGCTATTTGAATCCTAGTTTACTAAATCCCCATGGTTTACAACCCTGATATCCACCCTGGCAGGGCCCTTGCTTATTTTTATACTGCTTCTCACTTTAGGTCCCTGTATCTTAAACCGGCTAATAGCCTTTGTTAGGGAAAGAGTGAGTGCTGTTCAGGTGCTAATGCTGAGACCGCAGTATCATTCACTCACACAGCAGGAAGAAACAAACATTCCATGATTGGAATGGTCAAAGGAAAGTGGGGAAATGTAGAATCTAAGCATTAGTAAGATTAGTAAATTAGCATAAGCATAGCCATCTTAGAAACCTAGAAACCATTTTCTGAGAGTGTGACTCAGAGGAAAGAAAAAAAAAAAAGCAAAAAAACAAACAAACCCTGGGCCTGGGTAAGGCCTTGAAAAACAAGTTAATCATGAGCACCGGGTGGTGGGCAGCTGTGACCCTTGGTCAGCTAACCTTGGTCAGTAAATCTTACATACCAAGCTTATCGTGCAGAACCTCCCTAACCATTGAGGAGTAGTCTTACCCTGCCCTTGCTTAACCCCAGGATATATGTCTTGCAAGAATAATGTATAGTTATAGAAAATTGCTATGAGTTAAGTGCTTTGAAATTGCTATATAAACCCTTGGCTCTGAGTGCTCGGGGTCCTTGTTGAGACCCGCTGCATCGGGCTGACTTGGACCTCAGCTAGCTAGCTGAATAAAGACTTTGCTTGAATTTACATCTCTATGCCTGTGTAGTTTGTTGGGGAAGCCTCGGAAGCCTGGACCCTAACATTGTCTCTATCAATTTGTTTGTTTTTGACATTTTATGTAAATGGATACATATGTATCATACAATATGTGTTATTTTGTGATTGGCTTCTTCCTCTTGTAAAATTAATTAAAAGTGAGGGCATTACACTGAGGTGGTTCTAATACCTTAGCCTATGTAAGCAAACCAAACCTAAGCCTGAAATGCTTCCAGGTTAAAAAATCAAAACCTAAAGACAATGAATCACAAAGAGCCAGCTAGGCTTTTCCACCAAGTAAGGCAAGTGCTTAAACTATAGCTAATCAAATAATTTCCTTGCTTTGCTTCTTCATCTTCTCTGTGAAAGTTGTTCTCCTAGCTCCTGCTGGTAGAGCACACCTAACCACTTCTGGTTTGGCACTCCCCAGTTCAGATAGATCTTTGCTCAAATAAACTCTTAAAAATTTAATATGCCTTAGTTTACCATTTAACACACCCAACATCTTTCTGAGATTCATCTATGTTGTAGCACATATCAGTACCTCACTGGTTTTTGTGACTGAATATTCCATTATATGAATATACCACAACTTATGTATCCATCAGTTGATGGACATTTGGGTTGTTTCCTCATTTTGGCTATTATGAATAATGCTTCTATGGACATTTGCATTCAAGTTTTTGTGTAGACATGTTTTCAATTCTCTGGGTAGAATCCTAGGTGTGTATTTGTTAATTCAAATGATAACTCTATGTTTAACTTTTTGAGGAACTGCCAAACTATGTTCTCAAGTGGCCACACCATTTTACTTTCCTTCTAGCTGTGAATGAGAATTCCAGTTTCTCCATATCCTTGCCAACACTTCTTACTGTCCATCTTTATTATAGCCTTCCTAATGGGTGTGAAGTAGTGTCTCAATGTAGCTTTGGTTTGCATTTCCCTAATGTCTAATGATGTTGAGCATCTTTTCATATACTTACTGACATTTTGTATATTTTCTTTGGAGGAATGTCTGTTAGATCCTTTGCCCGTTTTATAACTTTTTATTATTGAGTTTTAAGAGTTCTTTGTATATTCTGGTATGGGTAAAATTGTAAATTTCCAGAATATCTTGCCTGGCTTTAGTACATTTTCCATATCCTCAGGGGTGGAGACAAGTTCATCTACATGTCAATGGGTAATTACCTGGGCAATTGAGGGCGTGTCTGAATCTGAGAGGTTAAGGGGAGGGGCTTGCTGGCTGGCTTGCTTCTTCCAGAGGAGGGGAGGGAGACTGCGCTGGACTGCAGTTTGTAAGCAATAAATGGGTTTTAAACTTTATTTCTCCCTTTGACTAATTTTGGTTTTTAGAGGTATTTTGCCCCGGGTTTCCTCTCCCCCGGACTTAGATCTGGTTACTAATTCCTTATCAGTCCTTTACATTTCTCATGGTGTTTTTTGAAGCACAAATATTTTAAATTTTGATGAAATCTAATTTCTCAATTTTATCTTCTGTTGCTTATGCTTTTGCTGTCATGGCTAAGAAACCATTGCTTAACACAATGTCATGAAGATGAACCCCTATGTCTTCTTATAAGAATTTTACAGTGTTAGTGCTTACATTTAGGCCTATGATCTATTTTGAGTTGATTTTTGTGTATGGTATGAGCAAGGATTATAAATTCATCATTTTGCATGTGGATATCCAGTTGTCCTGGCAAGATGTGGTAAAAAAAAAACTCTTCTTTCCTTATTGCATTGTCTTGGTACCCTTAAGAAAAATCCTTTGTTCATAAATGTGTGAATTTTATTTTTGGACTCACAGTTCTATTTCGTTGATCTGTATGTTTAATTTTCCTTTAATCTTAAAACAAACTGGCTCAAGCCTCATTCTACATGTTATGAGGGCAACAGCACCACCCCACTGCCAGGAGTCTGGAAATTCTCAGGGACACATTTTCCCCCAATTACTTCTTTTTTTTTGTTTTTGGGTTTTTTTTTTTTTGTATCATTAATCTACAATTACTTGAGGAACATTATGTTTACTAGGTTCCCCCCATCACCAAGTTCCCCCCACATACCCTATTACAGTCACTGTCCATCAGTGTAGTAAGATGTGGTAGAATCATTACTTGTCTTCTCTGTGTTGCACAGCCCTCCCTGTGCACCCCCCCAACATTATACATGCTAATCATAAAGCCCCCTTTCTCCTCCCCCCTACTATCCCTCCCTTTCCACCCATCCTCCCCAGTCCCTTTCCCTTTGGTAACTGTTGGTCCACTCTTGGGTTCTGTCAGTCTGCTGCTGTTGTGTTCCTTCAGTTTTTTCTTTGTTCTTATACTCCACATATGAGTGAAATAATTTGATACTTGTCTTTCTCTGCCTGGCTTATTTCACTGAGCATAGTACCCTCTAGCTCCATCCATGTTGTTGCAAATGATAGGGTTTGTTTTCTTCTTATGGCTGAATAATATTCCACTGTATATGTACCACATCTTCTTTATCCATTCATCTACTGATGGACACTTAGGTTACTTCCATTTCTTGGCTTTTGTAAATAGTGCTGCAATAAACATAGGGGTGCATCTGTCTTTTTCAAACTGGGCTGCTGCATTCTTAGGGTAAATTCCTAGGAGTGGAATTCCTGGGTCAAATGGTATTTCTACTTTGAGTTTTTTGAGGAACCTCCATACTGCTTTCCACAATGGTTGAACTAATTTACATTCCCACCAGCAGTGTAGGAGGATTCCCCTTTCTCCACATCCTCGCCAAAATTTGTTGCTTGTCTTTTGGATGGTGGCCATCCTTACTGCTGTGAGGTGAGATCTCACTGTGGTTTTAATTTGCATTTCTCTGATGATTAGTGATGTGGAGCATCTTTTCATTGTGTCTGTTTGCCATCTGAATTTCTTCTTCGGAGAACTGTTTGTTCAGCTCTGCCCATTTTTTATTGGATTATTTGCTTTTTGTTTGTTGAGGTGCGTGAGCTCTTTATATATTTTGGATGTCAACTCTTTATTGGTTCTGTCATTTATGAATATATTCTCCCATACTGTAGGATGCCCTTTTGTTCTATTGGTGGTGTCCTTTGCTATACAGAAGCTTTTCAGCTTGATGTATTCCCACTTGTTCATTTTTGCTTTTGTTTCCCTTGCCTGGGGAGATATGCTCATGAAGAAGTTGCTCATGTTTATGTCCAAGAGATTTTTGCCTATGTATTTTTCTAAGAGTTTTATGGCTTCATGACTTACATTCAGGTATTTGATCCATTTTGAATTTAATTTTGTGTGTGGGGTTAGACAATGATCCAGTTTCATTCTCTTACATGTAGCTGTCCAGTTTTGCCAACACCAGCTATTGAAGAGGCTGTCATTTCCCCATTGTATGTCCATGGCTCCTTTATTGTATATTAATTGACCATAGATGTTTGGGTTAATATCTGGAGTCTCTATTCTGTTCCACTGGTCTGTGGCTCTGTTCTTGTGCCAGTACCAAATTGTCTTGATTCCTGTGGCTTTGTAGTAGAGCTTGAAGTTGGGGAGTGAGATCCCCCCCACTTTATTCTTCCTTCTCAGGATTGCTTTGGCTATTTGGAGTCTTTGGTGTTTCCATATGAATTTTTGAACTATTTGTTCCAGTTCATTGAAGAATGCTGTTGGTATTTTGATAGGCATTGCATTGAATCTGTAGATTGCTTTAGGCAGGATGGCCATTTTGACAATATTAATTCTTTCTAGCCAAGAGCATGGGATGAGTTTCCATTTGCTAGTGTCCTCTTTAATTTCTCTTAAGAGTGACTTGTACTTTTCAGGGTATAGGTCTTTCACTTCCTTGGTTAGGTTTATTCTTAGGTATTTTATTCTTTTTGATGCAATTGTGAATGGAATTGTTTTCCTGATTTCTCTTTCTGCTAATTCGTAGTGTATAGGAAAGCAACAGATTTCTGTGTATTAATTTTGTATCCTGCAACTTTGCTGAATTCAGATATTAGTTCTAGTAGTTTTGGAGTGGAGTCTTTAGGATTTTTCATGTACAATATCATATCATCTGCAAATAGTGACAGTTTGCCTTCTTCTTTACCAACCCCCATTACTTCCTGTACTAGTTCTTTGCTTTCACTGAATTCTCTCTCAGCTCCAGGTCTTGTCTTCTATAACCTAGCCCTTCCCATTTGATTCCAACTTTCCCCAGACACCACCTCCAGTCCTTCATCCCTAGAATACAATGGACTCAACAGTGTGTGGTAAACTTCTACTCAGGATTTGAGTGAATGAATGGAGAATGATGCAAAGCTCGTAAGGCCAGCAACTTCATAATTTAATCACTGCCTAAAAGTGGGGCAGCCAAGCTCTGTGATGGGAAATTTTCCTTTGCTTGTGGCTCTTTTGGGTCCTGGTTAATTTTCATCTTCCTGGATACTTTCCGTTCCCCTTTCTACACACCACTCCTCTTTCTTTTTTTACACAGGGCACTTTAGTTCTCTTCTTGATTTGCCTTCACTAAGACCCCCAGCCTCACCCTTTTCAATAAGAAAGCTCATAAAGTTACCCTGGGCACTTCCCCCAACAGAAGAACTCCCATCTCTGACATAAAAACTGCCCCTTCCTAGAGTGAGGAAGCAGAGCTGTCATTTTGTTTTCTAAACCACAATGTTTTTCTTCCTGTTCATACATTGTACATACATTATTCCTGTATGTACAGTGTGACATTTTCTCTTGGCTGCAGCCTCCTCATGAGGGAAGCTGAACTACTCCATCTCTTAAAACTTCCAGTTCTGATGTCCTATAGAAATTTCCAAATCCATCTAAATTATTAATGGAGGGTTATATTTGGTAGAGACTGTGTAGAGGAAAAAGGAAGATGGGAGAATTTTCCCTTTCACCCTGCTTCACGATTTGCCTGCCTGCAATCTAGACTCTATAGTAAACATGAGTACCACTCCTACAGACATGCAAAGCAGAATCCTTGAAATACTTTTCTAACTTTTGTGTCAGGTGGATGAACCACAGGATGGCCATCAAATAAAAATCAGTCATGAGGATTCAGATTTGGATAACCTTCAGTGAGACCCCACACTGAGTCAGGCACTTTGCTGGCGCTTTTAAACACAGTCACCTCATTTAATCACAAGTCCTATGAGGAAAGTTGTATTGCCTCAATTTTAAGGATGACTAAATGACGCTTATCCAGAGAGACCAAGTAGCCACCTCTAAGTCATGCAGCCACTGAGTACTTGACTGTCAGTTATGCCATAGAGCCGCCACTCCAAGCCTAAGGGGTCAGGCAGGTAATACCAAGGAATGAAGGGGACAGGTATATGAGAAAACAGGAGCAGTGGAGGACCACGTCTATCCTCTAAAGGTGACAATTCTGATTAACACAGGGCATGTTATGCCGTGTAGGAATGTGGTTCTTCGTGCAGACAGTATCCTAATTTCTCCACAGATGCTGGTAGTCCAGATTTTGTGTGAACTGCAGAGAGACCAATAGAGAGCCAACAAAGTACCCCTAAGGTCAGATTTGGTCAAGACTGTTATTGAGGATGCATTCTTTTGGCATAATACCCATCCTCCCTTACATTAACATTTCAGAATCAAACAGGCTCTAAGTAAGGTAACCATTCAGTTATTAGTTGCCATTCCACAGGCGAAAAGTGGTTGATTGGGGTGGGAGGGCAGGGATGGCTCCTGGCCCTGGGGCTTTGTCGTTGGGGAAAAAATCAAGTCACTGTCTTTTAAGTAGTTGGCTCTGCCTAGAGGGCAGTCGCCTTCACCAAAGTTCCTTGGGCCCTGCCATGGAATGACAAACATTTGGGAGCAAATACGGGGCCCAGGCTGGCCCAGACGAGGACGAGGGTCTTGGAGGCAAGGGCTTTAGGAAGGGACAGGTGGGGGACAGAATTTTCTTTCAACTGTTTAATATAGAAGAGAAACCTAAAGAAAGGCACTATTCACACTGACACACACACACACCCCGATTGCTGATACTTCTTCAGTTTTCTCACCCATTAAGTGGGGTTAATGAGCCCCTCCTTGCCGGCACAGCTCACAGGACTGTAGCCAGAGTCACAGAAAGAAGACGGTAGGAAAGCACTGGGTAGGTGGCTAATAAGCAGGCTTATGTTCCGTTATGATGTGAGGAGTCTTGGGAACCAAAGGACAGAGTCCGAGGTGAGGGGAGAGTATCGGTCGTGGACCCTAAGTGCCAGGGGTTGGTTGGACCCAGAATCTGAGAAGCGCGGGATTCGGAGAGCGGAAGGCACCGGCCCCGCCCACCTCGCCTGAGATAAGCCCCACCTGCTCTTCGGGTAAGCGACCCGGAAGAGGAAGGGAACCCGTCTCCTCCTCACTCCCGTGCTTCTTTTCTGCGTCGTTCCATCCGGGAGAGAGCCGAGAACCGTGGCAGTTGGTGGCGTGCGGTGAGGGATCGCAGAGCTCTAAGACCCCGGAGCAGCCGCAGCTATGGCGGATGTGACCGCCCGTAGCCTGCAGTACGAGTACAAGGCGGTGCGTGAGGGCTCGGGGTAGGACTCCGAGCTGGAGAGTCCAGTGGGGAGCAGAAGGCTGAGGAAGCGAGTTTCAATCTGAAGGCCTGCAGGAGAACCACAGATGCGGAGGGGATATAAGATCCGGACAAAGGGCCTGGGGTGGCCGGGGTGGGCTAAGAGTTCTCCTAGGAGTGTTCGTTCCCTCTCCCCTCTGCGCTATACCCATTCACTTCTCTATGTCACCCCTAACATGCCCAACACTTTCCCGTGTCTGGGTTATTATGGGCATTGTTAGTAGTAAGAATTGTTCAACTGATTTGCCCTTTGCTCATGCGCAGTTAATACGATGTTATTTCTTAAGTAAAACATTTTTTTATTTCTAGTGATTATTAGCATTTGGTTCCGATCCTTACTTTCTCATCGTCTGCTGTATATCCCTGCACTATAGGGATTGGCCCTACTCATGTCACAGGTGCAGTACTCTTGTGATCTTTTCAGAACTCGAATCTTGTCCTCCAAGCTGACCGCTCTCTCATTGACCGCACCCGCCGGGATGAACCCACAGGAGAGGTGCTATCCCTGGTTGGGAAGCTGGAGGGCACCCGAATGGGAGATAAGGCCCAACGGACCAAACCACAGATGCAGGAGGAACGAAGAGCCAAGTGAGTACCAAGGGAAAACGATTTTTCTAAAGACCTCAAGTCCACCTTCCCTTGAGCATTTGAGCAGCGTTTTGGCTGAAATGCCTGGTGGAAGATGAAACATCAGTGGCATTAAAACAGCTTACTGAAGGTAAAAATAGAACATGAGAGTTAAAAGATTCATTGGTCTAACAAGTTTACCTTGTTACACTTGAAGTAGAAAATAACTTTTAGGCCTTTTTCTAACCTGTGTGTTTTTGGTCCATAGACTGATCATAATTTCTTTCACAGTATCTTCAAGATCCTTGCCATTACCTTGTCTCAGCAGTTTTGTTTCTTCCATTACTAACTTCCCACACCTACTCCTTTCTCTGCTGTTGCCCACTTTCTACTTCTGTAGTTATAAACTAACATTCAAGCATCCGTGGTATGAAACACAGGTTTTTTGTTTGGGTTTTGTTTTTTACATTAGGGAGGATATATTTCAAAACTTAAAAAACCAGTGAATTTTATTTCACCATTATCTTTTGATCCTGATGATCTCTATGTCATTTTCCTCTCCCATAGTGGCCTCAAAACTTAGTAGGCCAAGTTTTGATTAAACTAGTTATATTTGAAATGAGTTAATATGTCATTAGTCCTCCACTGTACAGAGTATGACTTCTTTAGCAGTTTTGTTATTATTTATTGGGAATCAGTTGTAGTAGATTCCTTTAGCACTTCAGTTTCTCTGACTAGAAAAAGAAAATGTGTTTTAGGAGTGAAATACAAGTGAGTCAACTCTAATTGTATAATATTGTCTGTCACATGAAATTAAAAAAGGGTCATTTTTTAAGCGAATAAGCAGGATGTCTCATTGTAACGTTTAGTGCATCTAGTGAGAGAATGACACAGAATTCCCTTTCTGTTACTGTGTGCTCATAAAGAAATACTCTTTCATGTGACTGAGGCCATGTGGGATTCATTTGCTGAATTACAGTTTCATGTTTTTACATATTACCTGAGTGCTGTGAAACTTGGAAGAAGAGGAGGTTGGGCTTAATTAGGCTTGACTTTGGGAGGGAATTCTGCCTGTTCAGCATCGCACTGTATGTCTATTAGGCGAAGAAAGCGTGATGAGGACCGGCATGACATCAACAAGATGAAGGGTTACACTCTGCTCTCAGAGGGCATTGATGAGATGGTGGGCATCATCTACAAGCCCAAAACTAAAGAGACCCGGGAGACCTATGAGGTGCTGCTCAGCTTCATCCAGGCTGCACTTGGGGACCAGGTGAGGTGGCTAGAGAGTGAAGCCAGTTTTGAAGAGGGAAAGAGCAACAGCCAGGAGGCACCAGAAAAACCTTGACTGGGTTTTCCTGTATGAGCTGTACCAGTTTGCAGAGTGCCTGATATTTACTTGAGCCCTTACTTTATGTGGGATAGTACTTTACTTGTCTTCTCTCTCTCAGTCCTCATGTTGTTCTAGGACTAGATGCTGTTGATATTCATTTTCCATTGTGCAGAAGAGAGATGTGAGGCAAAAAATAGTTAAGTACTTTGCCAAATCCCAGAGCTGGTATCTGGTCGAGCCTGGCTAGTTTATATCCAGCATCTATGCCCTTAACCATTGTACATGTGTGATGAGATGAAGGACCTTGATGAGTCTCTGAGTGGCTCTGGGGAGGTGGGTGCTAGAGGTGATGAGAACAGAGAATTACCAAAAGTTTGACAGGCTGGAGGACTAAATGTTTCTACTACTGGGAGAAATGTGGCAGGCTATGGAAGCCATGTCCTGTTGTATCCCAAGACTACCTACATAATCTTTTTTTAAATGGATGGATCTGCAGTTGAGAGACTCTTGGTGGTGGTTTTTATTAACACTTACGAAAATAGTCAAAATCTGTAGGCAGGTTAGGTATGGCTTTTCATATTCTTATGTCAGTAAAGCTGGTCAGTGATGTTCTGCATTCCACTGTTCTATTGTTTTTCTTTCCCTTTTGCCACTAGCCACGTGATATCCTTTGTGGGGCAGCTGATGAAGTTCTAGCTGTCCTAAAGAATGAAAAGCTTCGGGATAAGGAAAGGAGAAAGGAGATTGACCTGCTGTTGGGTCAGACAGATGATACCAGATATCATGTGCTGGTGAACTTGGGCAAAAAGATCACGGACTACGGTGGAGACAAGGAAATCCAGAATATGGGTAACTGAGCTCTTTATGTCCTGATGATACTGACTCATTGCTTGTTGATCTCTAAATGTCTTCCAGCCGCAGACATTAAAATATCTGAATGTATCAATGAGTTTCCGTACCTGCTTAGTGTTTATCGAGGCGTTGTGATTGACGGACATCAGAATCCCTAGATTACAGTAGCCATTTCTTATTCTGAGATCCTTTTATTGTATAGAATATGGGTGAAAACATGGGCAGAGACTGGGGAGCTCAAGTGGTTGAGCAAGCAGAGCAGGGCCATGTTCAAGGTTGGCAGGTTGAAGAAGGCCTCAGGTGACAGTACAGATGGCTCTCTCATGTTGATCATTAAGTGTCTGTTTGTGAGACCTTAGATCTATCCTGGGGGAAGTCAAGTCAGGCATTTGGGGAGGAAATTAGCTCCATAGTGCATTTCACTAGCCCTTCACTGTCCTCTTTTTCTGACCCTTAACCATTTCAGATGACAACATTGATGAGACATATGGTGTGAATGTACAGTTTGAGTCTGATGAGGAGGTGAGTGGTAAAGCAAATGGAGCTAGCGTATTCGTTTTTTAAAGTTGTTAAGGTGAGGGCGCCACTTACAGTGTAAAGAAGCTCCTTAAGCTAAATAAAATTTATAGTGGTGTATGGGTATCAAATTTGGGCATAAATATTATTTTGCTAAAAAATTGTTACTGTTATCTTTAGATTTTATAAAGAAAATTTAAACTTATAAACTAATTTAATCTGAAAATAAACCAAGTGGATCAGCAAAAAGACAAAGATAAGTACAGTGGATACCTTCATTGAGGGTATTTTATTGCATGTTAACCTTAAAAAAAATTTCCTACTTTTCAGTACTCTCATCTTGCCAGTTTCAAAAGAATGTACATTTTCCCAAGAGCACGGGCATATTTTGTACATGGTTGTTTAAGTAACAGTTGCAGTAGACACTGAAGTTTACCATCTAATCAATTTCTTGAATATAACTAGGAATAGGAGGGGCACTTGAAAAATGTGTAAAGTTCCTTAGAGTTCTCAGCGTGTGAGTTTGGCTCCTGAAGGCAGAATGCCAGCCTTGGGACTATCATGTAATGGAAGGAAAAAGGGATAGCACAGGCGAGTCAGAAGAAAGAGCACCAACTGGGAGCCAGGGGGCCTGAAATTTGGTCCTGCATCTTGGGCAGGTCATTTTGCTTCAGTTTTTCCATCCATTAAATGAGGTGACTGAATCAAATGATTGCTAAGTCCCTTCCAGCAGTATAGTTAATAGGATTTTACAATTTGACATAGCAACAAACTAAAAGACTGCTTTGCCCATAGCCTTCATTCATTTAAGAAATGCATGTTATGAAGTACCTGCTTTTAACATTGTGCCAAGTATACAATACAGTGACCATGTGTGTGAGTAAAGACAGTGGTCAGCAGGCTAAGTGTGGTCTCTGCATTTCTAGATCACCATGTGCTTTTTCATGCATGCTTCTGCTTCTCTCCTGTTAGCTGATAGCTCTTTTTTTCCATTTATTGGTTATCTGTATATGAGAGTGACTGAACTGGTTCGTTGCCATTGTGGCAGCCTAAGGTGAGAGGCAGAAACGAGTGTAGAAGCATCTACTGAATCCATGCCCACTGGACTTAAGTGTACTCTGGAATAAGGCTGTTGGTTTCCCGCCAAAGCCATTGCTCTAACCATGGAGCTATTTTCATTGACTCAAAGGGAGATGTTCTGTGCTGATGCCAGGATGAGCTCCAAACCCTGAGTTGGGGTCGGGGTTGTTTCCCTAGGAAGGTGATGAAGATGTGTATGGGGAGGTTCGAGAAGAGGCATCTGACGACGACATGGAAGGGGATGAGGCTGTGGTGCGCTGCACCCTCTCGGCTAATGTAAGTACACTTTGTTCTTAGGTTGCTGCAAGGCCAGGTAAGTTGTGGGTATAGCACTTCTTTCTCATATCTAGGTCCTATTACATATAATTATTGAGCTGTGTTTTTATAGAATGAGCCATAATAAACATTTAGTGTTTTGATCTTTTTTTTGGAATCATTGATCTACAATTACATGAGGAACATTATGTTTACTAGACTCCCCCCATCACCAAGTCCCCCTGATAAACCCCATTACAGTCACTGTCCATCAGCGTAATAAGATGCTATAGAGTCACTACTTGTCTTGTCTGTGCTGCACAGCCCTCCCTGTGCCCTCCCCCACATTATACATGCTAATCATAATGCCCCCTTTCTTTTCCCCCCCTTATCCCTCCCCACTCATCCTCCTCAGTCCCTTTCCCTTTTGTAGCTATTAATCCATTCTTGGGTTCTATGATTCTGCTGCTGTTTTGTGCCTTCAGTTTTTTCTTTGTTCTTTTACTCCACATATGAGTGAAATCATTTGGTACTTGTCTCTCTCTACCTGGCTTATTTCACTGAGCATAATACCCTCTAGCTCCATCCATGTCGTTGCAAATGGTAGGATTTGTTTTCTTCTTATGGCTGAGTAATATTCCACTGTGTATATGTACCACATCTTCTTTATCCATTCATCTACTGATGGACACTTAGGTTGCTTCCACTTCTTGGCTATTGTAAATAGTGCTGTGATAAACATAGGGATGCATATGTCTTTTTGAAACTGGGCTGCTGCATTCTTACCAAAAATCCCTAGAAGTGGAATTCCTGGGTCAAATGGTATTTCTATTTTGAGCTTTTTGAAGAACCTTCATACTGCTTTCCACAATGGTTGAACTAGTGTACATTCCCACCAGCAGTGTAGGAGGGTTCCCCTTTCTCCACAACCTCGCCAACATTTGTTGTTTGTCTTTTGGATGGTAGCCATCCTGACTGGTGTGAGGTGATATCTCATTGTGGTTTTAATTTGCATATCTCTGATGACTGACAATGTGGACCATTGTTTCATGTGTCTGTTGGCCATCTGAATTTCTTCTTTGAAGAACTGTCTGTTGAGCTCCTCTGCGCATTTTTTTTTTCATACCAATTATTTATTTTCTTTATTCTTGGGGCTCACATTCTGCTTCTTCCCACTGTCCATTCATTTCAAACTCTATTTTCGTATCTTTTTTTTTGGACTAATTAATTAATTAATTTTGTTATTAATCTACAATTACATGAAGAATATTATATTTACTAGGGTCCCCCCTTCACCAAATCCCTCCCACAAACCCCATTACAGTACTGTCCATCAGCGTAGTAAGATGCTGTAGAATCACTACTTGTCTTCTCTGTGTTGCACAGCCCTCCCCATGCGTCCCCCACATTATACATGCTAATCGAAATGTCCCCTTTCTTTTTCCCCACCCTTATCCCTCCCTTCCCTCCCTTTCTCCCCAGTTCCTTTCCCTTTGGTAACTGTTAGTCCATTCTTAAATTCTGCTGCTGTTTTGTTCCTTCAGTCTTTCTTTGTTCCTATAGTCTTTGGGTTTGAGGTGAGTTTCTTGTAAGCAGCATAGAGATGGGTCTTGCTTTTTTATCCATTCTATTATTCTGTGTCTTTTGATTGGTGCATTCAGTCCATTTATATTTAGGGTGATTATTGAAAGATATGTACTTATTGCCATTGCAGGCTTTAGCCTCATGGTTGCCAAAGGTTCAAGGTTAGCTTCTTTAGTATCTTACTGTCTAATTTAACTCACTTATTGAGCTATTTTAGACACTGTCTGGTCATTCTTTATTTTTTTACCTTCTTATTCCTCCTCCTTCATTCTTTATATGTTGGTTGTTTTATTCTGTACTCTTTTGTGCTTCCTTTAACTGCTTTTGTGGGTAGTTGATTTTATTTTTTGCCCTTAGTTAGTATCTGGTTGGTCTGCTTTCTTTGCTGTGATTTTATTTTCTCTGGTGGCATCTATTTAGTTTTAGAAGAGCTCCCATCTAGAGCAGTCCCTCTAAAATACCCTGTAGAGGTGGTTTGTGGGAGGCAAATTCCCTCAACTTTTGCTTGTCTGGGAATTGTTTAATCCCTCCTTCATATTTAAATGATAGTTGTACTGGATACAGTATTCTTAGTTCAAGGCCCTTCTCTTTCATTGCATTAAGTATATCATGCCATTCTCTTCTGGCCTGTAAGGTTTCTGTTGAGAAGTCTGATGATAGCCTGATGGGTTTTCCTTTGTAGGTGACCTTTTTCCTCTCTCTAGCTGCCTTTAAAACTCTGTCCTTGTTCTTGATCTTTGCCATTTTAATTATGTGTCTTGGTGTTATCCTCCTTGGATCCTTTCTGTTGGGAGTTCTGTACAGTTCCATGGTCTGATCGATTATTTCCTCCCCCAGTTTGGGGAAGTTTTCAGCAATTATTTCTTCAAATACTCTTTCTATTCCTTTTTCTCTCTCTTCTTCTGGTACCCCTATAATGCGGATATTGTTCCTTTTGGATTGGTCACACAGTTCTCTTAATATTGTTTCATTCCTGAAGATCCTTTTATCTCTCTCTGCATCAGCTTCTATGTGTTCCTGTTCTCTAGTTTCTATTCCATCAATGGCCTCTTGCATCTTATCCATTCTATTTATAAATCCTTCCAGAGATTGTTTCATTTCTGTAATCTCCCTCCGGACTTCATCCCTTAGCTCTTGCATATTTCTCTGCATCTCCATCAGCGTGGTTATGAGCTTTATTTTTTATTCTTTTTCAGGAAGACTGGTTAGGTCTATCTCCTTCTAAGGGTTTGCCTCTGTGATCTTGGTCTGTATCAATTTCTTCTGCCTTTTCATGGCGATAGATATATTTGTGGGGAGCTGGCACATGTGTTGGGTAAGAGAAAGTCCCTTCCTGCCAGTTTATGGCCTTCCTCTCCTGGGAGAACAGCGGTCTCTAGCAGCTTGTGCTGGGCAGCTGTGTGCAGACAGGGCTTCTGATCTTGCCCAGCCGCTATGGAGTTTATTTAGCTTTGCAGTTGCTGTGGGCGTGGCCAGCCTCAGGCTGCTATTCCAATATGGCGGAGCCGCATCAGAGGGGGAACAGGCAGGAGTCTGTTTATTGCGGTGAGGGGCCTCCAAGCTGCTCTGTGGGGGTTCAGGCACCCAGAGCTCCCTGAGGTTTGCGGCTGCTGGTCTAAGTGTCCCAGGGCGCTTCCGTCCAGCTGTGGGGTCCCTATCCCTTTAAGACTTTCAAAAAGCACTCTCTTTTCTTTGTCCCAGGTGCCAGCGGGGACCCACTCACTGGTCTTACTGTCCTGTTTCCCTAGTATCCAGCACCCCATGCATGCACTGTGTCTGCGCTCTGGTGCGGATGGCTAGGGCTGGGTGATTAGCAGTCCTGGGCTCCCTCTCCCTCCCTGCTCCGACTCCTCTCCTCCCGCCAGGAGCTGGGGTGAGGAGCGCTGGGGTCCAGCCGGGCCGGGGCTTGTATCTTACCCCCTTTGCAAGGCGCTGGGTTCTCGCTCGTGTGGATGTGGTCTGGATGTTGTCCTGTGTCTTCTGGTCTCTCTTTTAGGATTAGTTGTATTTTGTGTATTTTCAAAAATGTATTTGATTTTGGGAGGAGATTTCCGCTGCTCTACTCATGCCACCATCTTGGTTCTCTCTTCTCTCCTCTGCCCATTTTTTATTGGATTATTTGCTTTTTGTTTGTTGAGGTACATGAGCTGTTTATGTATTTTGGATGTCAACCCTTTATTGGATATGTCATTGCTTAATATATTCTCCCATACTATAGGATGCCTTTTTGTTCTATTGGTGGTGTCCTTTGCTGTACAGAAGCTTTTCAGCTTGATACAGTCCCACTTGTTCATTTTTGCTTTTGTTTCCCTTGCCCTGGGAGATATGTTCATGAAGAAGTTGCTCATGTTTCTGTCCAAGAGATTTTTGCCTATGTATTTTCCTAAGAGTTTTATGGTTTCATGACTTAACATTCAGGTCTTTGATCCTGTTTTGATCTTTAAAAAAAAATTTTTTTTAATTGACAAAGGTGATATGTAATATTGTATTAGTTTCAGGTGTACAACATAGTGATTGGGAGTTAAATTCATTACTAAATGCTAACTGTGATAAATACTGTTATCAGCATACAAAGATGTTACAGTATTACTGACCGTATTTGCTATGCTGTATCCTCATTCCGGTGACTAATTTATTTTATAATTAGTTATTTATAGTGTCTTGGTTTTCTTAAGATTTCAGTTAGTCATCCTTTTTCCCAAAGGCATGTGCTGATGAAAGCTTAATTTGGTGTCAGGTTTTTCCCCTCTGCAAAGTCCTTAAAGGAAGGTAGGCTGTGGGTGGCTAGTAGAACTCTGTTGTGGAATGATGAGAAGGCAGTTGGGGCATACAGAGACGTGGTGAGCTGAGTGCCTGGTTACTTTTGTAGCTTGTAGCCTCAGGTGAGCTGATGAGTTCCAAGAAGAAGGACTTGCACCCTCGGGATATTGATGCATTTTGGCTGCAGCGGCAGCTCAGTCGTTTCTATGATGATGCCATCGTGTCGCAGAAGAAGGCAGATGAAGTGCTGGAGATTTTGAAGGTAGGGCCAAGATAATGGTCTTGTGGTCAGCATATTTTAGCCATTGGGACAGTGCCTGAAGCAGATGGCTATGTCCTTAACCACGGTCTTACCTTCTCTCTGCAGACAGCCAGTGATGACAGGGAATGTGAGAACCAGCTGGTTCTGCTTCTGGGTTTCAACACATTTGATTTCATTAAAGTGTTGAGGCAGCACAGGACGATGAGTGAGTACAGGGTGGACCCTCTGCGGTGTGCATGCGCATGTGTGTCCTGGACACTGTGCTGCTTCCATAGCTTTAGGGCTTGTTCGGTTTAGTTTTATTTCTCCCACAAGGTTGAAGATTGATGTTCTCTCACCCTTCCTTACCTTCTTTTTCTTCCTATTGTTGGCAGTTTTATACTGTACTTTGTTGGCCAGTGCACAGAGTGAAGCTGAAAAGGAAAGGATCATGGGGAAGATGGAGGCTGATCCCGAGCTGTCGAAGTTCCTCTACCAGCTCCACGAAACTGAGAAGGAGGATCTGATCCGGGTAAGGGCTGGCTTGATTTCTTTGTCTGATTCCTTAGCTTGGGGGTGTTTGCTCTGCAAAAGAGACATTAGTTAGAAATTTTCAGTAAAAAGCTAATTCCTATTAAAAGGAGAAATTGAAGAGGTAAAGTAATTCTCTAAATTTTTTGAGGTTTGTCAGTGGTACAAGTTAGTCAGCACATTCACACTGGTGTGGTCAGGAGATCACTGGCCTGCTATTGTCTTCACCAGCCCCATAAGCCCTTTACTGCTTGTTTACACAAGCAGTCATGTTATCTACGGAAAATATAGGAACAGAACACGTTTTCTGAACACAGAGCCCACACTCCTACCCTTCAGGGATGGCCCTTGATGCTGAATTGTTGACCATCTCCTTTTGAAGTTCCTGCACTGTGCATTGTCCCTTTAATGCTGTTGGCTTGTTTTCATTGTTCTGCTGGCCCCCACAGCAAGTGTCTGAACATAGAGGGTCATCTTTCTGTTTTAGGACTTACTTGTCAGCACCCGTGAGGCAAACACCAGCTAAGTAGGCACTGAGAAAGACAAGAGTCTGGCATGATGGGGAATCACTTACTCCTGTTACCTACCTTCCTGTTACAGGAGGAAAGGTCCCGGCGGGAGCGAGTACGGCAGTCTCGAATGGACACAGATCTCGAAACCATGGATCTGGACCAGGGCGGAGAGGTAGATGTTGGGTCATTTCCAAGTCTGTGATGGATGGAAAACTTGTTTGCTCAGCTTGTTCCCTTCCTTTGTGTTTTTGTTTGTTTTGGTATCATTAATATACAATTACACGAGCAACATTGTGGTTACCAAATTCCCCCCATTATCAAGTCGCCACCACATACCCCATTACAGTCACTGTCCATCAGCGTAGTAAGATGCTATAGAGTCACTACTTGTCTTCTCTGTGCTATACTGTCTTCCCTGTGCCCCCCCCACTACATTATGTGTGCTAATCGTAATGCCCCTTTTTCTCCTTATCCCTCCCTTCCCAACTCCCCCCTCCAATCCCTTTCCCTTTGGCAACTGTTAGTCCATTCTTGGGTTCTGTGAGTCTGCTGCTGTTTTGTTCCTTCAGTTTTTTCTTAATTCTTATACTCCACAGATGAGTGAAATCATTTGATACTTGTCTTTCTCCGCCTGACTTATTTCACTGAGCATAATACCCTCTAGCTCCATCCATGTCATTGTAAATGGTAGGATTTGTTTTCTTCTTATGGCTGACTACTATTCCATTGTGTATATGTACCACATCTTTATCCATTCATCTATTAGGTTGCTTCCATTTCTTGAATATTGTAAATAGTGCTGCGATAAACATGGTACATATGCCTTTTTGTAACTGGGCTGCTGCATTCTTACCAAAATTCCCTAGAAGTGGAATTCCTGGGTCAAATGGTATTTCTATTTTGAGTTTTTTGAGGAACCTCCATACTGCTTTCCATAGTGGTTGAACTAGTTTACATTCCCCCCAGCAGTGTAGGATGGTTCCCCTTTCTCCACATCCTCCCCAACATTTGTTGTTGTTTGTCTTTTGGATGGTGGCCATCCTTACTGGTGTGAGGTGATATCTCATTGTGGTTTTAATTTGCATTTCTCTGATGATAAGCAATGTGGAGCATCTTTTCATGTGTCTGTTGGCCATCTGAATTTCTTCTTTGGAGAACTGTCTGTTCAGCTCCTCTGCCCATTTTTTAATTGGCTTATTTGCTTTTTGTTTGTTGAGGTATATGAGCTCATTATATATTTTGGATGTCAACCCTTTATCAGATATGTCATTTGTGAATATATTCTCCCATACTGTAGGATGACTTTTTGTTCTATTGATGGTGTCCTTTGTTTACAGAAGCTTTTCAGCTTGATATAGTCCCACTTGTTCATTTTTGCTTTTGTTTCCCTTGCCTGGGGAGATATGTTGATGATGAAGTTGCTCATGTTTATGTCCAAGAGATTTTTGCCTATGTATTTTCCTAAGAGTTTTATGGTTTCATGACTTACATTCAGGTCTTTGATCCATTTTGAATTTACTTTTGTGTATGGTGTTAGACAATGATCCAGCTTCATTCCCTTACATGTAGCTGTCCAGTTTTGCCAACACCAGCTGTTAAAGAGGTTGTCATTTCCCCATTGTCTATCCATGACTCCTTTATTGTATATTAATTGACCATATATGCTTGGGTTAATATCTGGACTTCCTGTTCTGTTCCACTGGTCTGTGGGTCTGTTCTTATGTCAGTACCAAATTGTCTTGATTACTGTGGCTTTGTAGTAGAGCTTGAAGTCAGGGAGTGTAATTCTCCCTGCTTTATTCTTCCTTCTCAGGATTGCTTTGGTTATTCCAGGCCTATTGTGGTTCCATATGAATTTTAGAACTATTTGCTCTAGTTCATTGAAGAATGCTATTGGTATCTTGATAGGGATTGCATTGAATCTGTAGATTGCTTCAGGCAGGATGGCCATTTTGACAATATTAATTCTTCCTAACCACGAGCACAGAATATGTTTCCATTTATTGGTATCTTCTTTAATTTCTCTCATGAGTGTCTTGTAGTTTTCAGAGTATAGGTCTTTCACTTCCTTAGTTAGGTTTATTCCTAGGTATTTTATTCTTTTTGTTGCAATTGTGAACGGAATTGTTTTTCTGACTTCTCTTTCTGCTAGTTCATCATTAGTGTATAGGAATGCAACAAATTTCTGTGTTTTAATTTTGTATCCCACAACTTTGCTGAATTCCGATATAAGTTCTAGTAATTTTGGAGTGGAGTCTTTAGGGTTTTTTATATATAATATCATGTCATCTGCAAACAGGGACAGTTTGACTTCTACCTTACCAATCTGGATGCCTTTTATTTCTTTGTGTTGTCAAATTGCCATGGCTAGGACCTCTAGTACTATATTGAATAAAAGTGGGGAGAGTGGGCATCCTTGTCTTGTTCCTGTTCTTAAAGGCAAAGCTTTCAGCTTCTCACTGTTAAGTATAATGCTGGCTGTGGGTTTATCATATATGGCCTTTATTATATTGAGGTACTTGCCGTCTATACCCATTTTGTTGAGAGTTTTTACCATGAATGGATGTTGAATTTTGTCAAATGCTTTTTCCACATCTATGGAGATAATCATGTGGTTTTTGTCCTTCTTTTTGTTGATGTGGTGGATGATGTTGATGGATTTTCAAATGTCATACCATCCTTTCATCCCTAGGATGAATCCCATTTCATCATGATGGATGATCTTTTTGATGTATTTTTGAATTCGGTTTGCTAATATTCTGTTGAGTATTTTTGCATCTATGTTCATCAGGGATATTGGTCTGTCAGTTTCTTTTTTTGTGGTGTCTTTGCCTTGTTTTCATGTTAGAGTGATGTTGGCCTTGTAGAATGAGTTTGGGAGTATTCCCTCATCTTCTACTTTTTGGAAAAATTTAAGGAGGATGGGTATTAGGCCTTCACTAAATGTTTGATAAAAGTCAGCAGTGAAACCATCTGGTCCAGGAGTTTTGTTCTTAGGTAGTTTTTTGATTACCAATTCAATTTTTTGTTGGTAATTTGTCTATTGAGATTTTCTTTTTCTTCCTGAGTCAGCCTTGGAAGGTTATATTTTTCTAGAAAGTAGTGCATTTCTTTTATGTTAACAGTTTGTTAACCATATGATTTTTCATAGTATTCTCTCATAATTCTTTGTATTTCTGTGGTATCCATAGTGATTTTTCCTTTCTCATTTCTGATTCTGTTTATGTGTGTAGACTCTTTTTTGTTTGATAAGTCTAGCTAGGGGTTTATCTATTTTATTTATTTTCTCAAAGAACCAGCTCCTGCTTTCATTGATTCTTTCTGTTGTTTTATTTTTCTCAATTTTATTTATTTATGCTCCAATCTTTATTATGTCCCTGCTTCTACTGACTTCGAGCCTCATTTGTTCTTCCTTTTCTAGTTTCATTAATTGTGAGTTTAGACTGTTCATTTGGGATTGTTCTTCTTTCCTGAGGTAGGCCTGTATTGCAGCATACTTCCTTCTTAGCACGGCCTTCACTGCATCCCACAGATTTTGTGCTGTTGAATTATTGTTGTCATTTGTTTCCATTTATTGCTTGATCTCTGTTTTATTTGGCCATTGATCTATTGATTATTTAGGAGCATGTTATTAAGCCCCCATGTGTTTGTGGGCTTTTTCATTTTCTTTGTATAATTTATTTCTAGTTTCATACCTTTGTGATCAGAGAAGCTGGTTGGTATAATTCTCAATCTTTTTTAATTTACTGAGGCTGTTTTTGTGGCCTAATATATGATCTATTCTTGAAAATGTTCCATGTGCACTTGAGAAGAATGTGTATCCTGTTGCTTTTGGATGGAGTATTCTGTAGATGTCCGTTAGGTTCATCTGTTCTAATACATTGTTCAGTGCCTCTGTGTCCATACTTAATTTCTGTCTGGTTGATCTGTCCTTTGGAGTGAGTGGTGTGTTGAAGTCTCCTAAAATGAACGCATTGTATTCTATTTCCCCTCTTAATTTTGTTAGGTGTTGTTTCACATATGTAGGTAATCCTGTGTTGGGTGCATAGATATTTATAATAGTTCTATCCTCTTGTTGGACTGACCCTTTTTTCATTATGTAATGTCCTTCTTTGTCTCTTGTGATTTTATTGTTTTGAAGTCTATTTTGTCTGATACAAGTACTGCCACTCCTGCTTTTTTCTCCCTATTGCATGAAATATCTTTTTCCATCCCTTCACTTTCAGTCTGTGTATGTCTTTGGGTTTGAAGTGAGTCTCTTGTAGGCAGCATATAGATGGGTCTTATTTTTTTTATCCATTCAGTGACTGTGTCTTTTGATTGGTGCATTCAGACCATTTACATTTAGGGTGATTATCGATAGGTAAGTACTTTCTGCCATTGCAGGCTTTAGATTCGTGGTTACCAAAGTTTCAAGGGTAATTCCCTTACTATCTAACAGTCTGATTTAACTCACTTAGTATGCTATTACAAACACAACCTAAAGTTTGTTTTTTTTTTCCTTTTTCCTCCTCCTCTATTCTTTATATATTAGGTATCATATGCTTCACTCCTTGTCTATCCCTTGATTGACTTTGGGGGTAATTGAGTTGATTTTGCATCTGTTAAATAATTAATCGTTCTACTTTGCTGTGGTTTTATTTCCCCTGGTGACATCTATTTAGCCTTAGGAATACTTCCATCTATAGCAGTCCCTCCAAAATGCACTGTAGAGGTGGTTTGTAGGAGGTAAATTCTCTCAGCTTTTGCCTATCTGGAAATTGTTTAATCCCTCCTTCAAATTTAAATGATAACCTTGCCAGGTAGAGTATTCTTGTTCCGAGGCCCTTCTGCTTCATTGCATTAAATATATCATGCCACTGTTTTCTTGCCTGGAAGGTTTTTGTTGAGAAGTCTGATGATAGATAGCCTGATGGGTTTTCCTTTGTATGTAATCTTTTTTCTCTCTCTAGGTGCTTTTAGGTGTCTGTCCTTATCCTTAATCTTTGCCATTTTAATTATTATATGTCTTGGTGTTGTCCTCCTTAGGTCCTTGTGTTGGGGGATCTGTGCACCTGCATGGCCTGAGAGACTGTCTCTTTCTCCAGACTGGGGAAGTTTTCAGCAATTATCTACTCAATGACACTTTGTATCCTCCCTTTTGCTCTCTCTTCTTTTTCTGGGACCCTTATAATGCATATATTGTTCCGTTTGGATTGATCACACTATTCTCTCAATATTCTTTCATTCTTAGAGATCCTTTTTTCTCTCTGTGCCTCAGGTTCTTTATATTCCTCTTCTCTAATTTCTGTCCCATTTACCATCTCTTCTACTACATCTAATCTGCTTTTAAATCTCTCCATTTTATGTTGCATTGCAGATATGGAATTTCTTAATGATTGAATCTCTGTCCTAAATTTGTCCCTGTGTTTTGTTGTGTTTTTTAAATTTTTTATTAAGGTATTATTGATATACACTATGATTAAGGCTTCACATGAAAAAACAATGTAGTTACTACATTCACCTATATTATCAAGTCCCCACCCATACCCCAATGCAGTCACTGTCCATCAGTGTAGCAAGATGCCACAGATTCACTATGTGCCTGCTCTGTGCTACACTGTTGTCTCCATGATCTTCCACACCATGTGGACTAAACATAATACCCCTCAATTCCCTTCTCTCTCCCTTCCCACCTGCCCTCCCACACCCCTCCCCTTGGTTACCACTAGTTCATTCTTGGAGTCTCTGAGTCTGCTTCTATTTTGTTCCTTCAGTTTTGCTTCATTGTTATACTTCACAAATGAAGGATATCATTTGGCACTTGTCTTTCTCCGCCTGGCTTATTTCGATGAGCCTAATGTCCTCCAGATCCATCCATGTTGTTGCAAACGATAGGATTTGTTTCTTTCTTATGGATGAATAGTATTCCATTGTGTATATGTACCACATCTTCTTTATCCATTCATCTACTGATGGACACTTAGGTTGCTTCCGTATCTTGGTTGTTGAATCTGAGAAGTTGTATTCTTTGGGTAAATTCCAAGGAGTGGGATTCCCAGGTCAAATGGTGTTTCTATTTTTAGTTTTTTGAGGAACCTCCATATTGCTTTCCACAATGGTTGAACTAGCTTACATTCCCACCAGCAGTGTAGGAGGGTTCCCCTTTCTCTTCATCCTTGCCAGCATTTGTTGTTCTTAGTCTTTTGGATGGTGGCCATCCTTACTGCTGTGAGGTGATATCTCATTGTGGTTTTAATTTGTATTTCCCTGATGATTAGTGATGTGGAGCATCTTTTCATGTATTTGTTGGCCATCTGAATTTCTTCTTTGGAGAACTCTCTTCATATCCTCTGCCCATTTGTTAATCAGGTTATTTGCTTTTTGGGTGTTGAGGCATTTAAGTTCTTTATATATTTTGGATATTAACCCCTTTTCGGATATGTCATTTACAAATACATTCTCCCATACTGTAGGATGCCTTTTTGTTCTGCTGATGGTGTCCTTTGCAGTACTGTCCCAGAGTTCTTGAATATTTTTCTGTACCTCCATTAGCATGTTTATGATTTTTATTTTGAATTCTCTTTCAGGAAGATTGGTGAGTTCAATTTCATTTGTCCATTTTTCTGGGGTTTGTGAGATTTTGGTGTGAACCATGTTCCTTTGATGTTTCATATTTGTATGTGGTGCCCTCTAGTGCCCAGAAGATCTACTCTCTGGAGCTGCTCAGCCCCAAGAGTGAGGTCAGGGCTTGCAGGAGAGCGGAGCTGGTGCCTGGGGAGAGGAAAGAGCTGTTCCCTGCTTTCTGGCTTCAGTACCTGTCTCTAGTGTCAGAGCCAGTGGGCTGAGCACAGACGTGTAAGCCTCTGCTTTGCATCTGTAGCTGTCATAGGCGCAGCCTCCCTCTGGCTGGCCTGACGCCAGCGCAGTGACTGCCAGTTTGCGAGCAGGTGCCGGTAGGCCAGGAGGAAGGTGCAGTAGGCTCCCTTTAACAGTGGGGGCCCTTGCACCTGAGTAGCCAGGTGTATGGAGCACCTGAAGCTCCTGAAAGTTCCCAACCTGCTGGGTAGAGTACGCCGAGACAACCTTGTCCACTATCCCTTCTCCCACACAGCAAGCTCTGTGCAAACCCTGTCCCTTCAGCAGCCCTCTCGCTGCTAGGAAGCCTCTCAGAGCACCTGCCTTTCCTTTATCCCAGAGCAGCTGGATATGGATATCTGTCTTCCACAAACGGCTGGAATCTCAGTCTCAAGTATTCCACCTGTCTTAGCTTTCTAACCCCACTAATCTCCAGAGCACCATGCAATGTAGGTTTGTGCTCCCAAAAAAGATCTCCAGGGCTGGGTGTTCAGCAGTCCTAGGTTTCCACCCCACTCCCTGCTCCATTTCTCTGATTCCTGCTGGTGAGCCGGGGTGGGGGAAGGACTTGGGTCCCGCCAGATTAAGGTTTTGGTATGTTACCCTGTTTCGTGGGCTGTTTTCCTGTTGTGTGCAGTCTGGTGCAGCCTTCTTTCCTGTTGCCTTTTTAGGATTAGTTGTGTTAAGTGTATTTTCGTATTATATGTGGTTTTGGGAGGAGTTCCTGTCTCACCTCTCATGCTGCCATCTTGAATCTTTTTATCGCTTGTCCTGCTTTGTGTTTTTGATTGTCTTAATCCCAGGCACTGGCTCCACGGCAGGTCCTGGACTTGGAGGACCTAGTTTTTACCCAGGGGAGCCACTTCATGGCCAATAAACGCTGTCAGCTTCCTGATGGTTCCTTCCGTCGCCAGCGTAAGGGCTATGAAGAGGTGCATGTGCCTGCCCTGAAGCCAAAGCCCTTCGGCTCAGAGGAAGTGAGTAAATTGCTTTTCTTAGTTTTCTACTCAATTCACCTCCCGTCCAGTTTGGATTCCAATCAGTCCACCAAAATGTCGCCTTATGTCATAGTGTATTCGAGAAGTGGAAGCTGCCTCAGTTTTCCCATTTGTTTTTCATGCCCAGGGAACAGTATTGATCTCCCTGGTTTGGCCTTCAGTGCAGAATTATGCAGGCAGGTTGCCAGGAAGTGCTATCCTGGCAGTCATACAAAACACCACATGCTCAAGGGTGCTGCCAATGTGACACAAATGACATTTCCTCCTCCTAGCAACTGCTTCCAGTGGAGAAGCTGCCTAAGTATGCCCAGGCTGGATTTGAGGGCTTCAAAACACTGAATCGTATCCAGAGTAAACTCTACCGTGCTGCTCTGGAGACGGATGAGAACCTGCTGCTGTGTGCTCCTACTGTAAGCTCTGCCCCGGCTGCTGCTGCTTGTGGGATGTGGTGATATTTTGGGTGGCGACATTGTTCCTCTCCCCCCATATCCCCCAATTCTTATTTTTTGATGGAAGAGACAATAAATGGTGGGATAAAATTTCCAGGAAACAGTCCACTCTCTATTTTGGTGATAATCCTGTGGATATTAGGGCAGTGAGCACACCCAGCTCAACAGGCCTCCTCACCCTTGATCTCTGTCTTAGGGTGCTGGTAAGACCAATGTGGCCCTGATGTGCATGCTCCGAGAGATAGGAAAGCACATTAACATGGATGGCACTATCAACGTGGATGACTTCAAGATTATCTACATCGCTCCCATGCGGTCTTTGGTGCAGGAGATGGTGGGCAGTTTTGGAAAGGTAAGGGGGTGGAACTCCCCTGCAGAAGGTACTTGGTGCAGCTGTCAGTGTATTGGGAAGAAGCCTGGTACATCTCTGCTGGTTGTTTTGGGACATCTGTGAAATGCCTCATGTGGTGTTTCTTTTCCACTTCAGAGGTGGAACTTGACTCAGGTACAGAGTGTTTCTGAAAAAAGAATGTGCTAGATCTGTTGTACTCCTTGCATCCTTCTTTCATCCTCTCCATAGCAGTTTTCTACAGTTGTTGTTTGCATTATTGGAAGATTTATAAAACCCTTATATGGACGTAGTTGACAATCGATCTAATGGTGTTATTTCAGGTCCTGTTATCTACATGTTCCCATTTCCTGCTCTTGTGTGCAGAGCTCCTAGACATCCTTGGCTTCATTTGCTAGTATAAACTTGGACTTGTTCACCTGATACTCCCCCAGTGGGTGGATACCTACTTCCGATACCCTGTGCTGAGACCTTCCAAACAGGAGTGTGGTGTCAAGGTCCATTCAGGCATTCCTGCCTTGACGTGTCTTTCCTCCCACAGCGCCTGGCCACGTACGGTATTACTGTTGCAGAACTGACTGGTGACCACCAGCTGTGCAAGGAGGAGATCAGTGCCACCCAGATCATTGTCTGCACCCCCGAGAAGTGGGACATCATTACCCGCAAGGGTGGGGAGCGCACCTACACCCAGCTTGTGCGGCTCATCATTCTGGTGAGCCGGGACACTGGTGGGAGTGGAGGGGCTGGGTCTGGTTGAAGAGGCTACTGCTAAGGGTCTCCTCAGGGCCCTTCTCTAGTCACAAACCTTTGTAATGACAGCTGTTGTCAGCATTGCTGTTAACCATTAAATGAGATCTCACTTAACTGAAAAATTTCCTAGTGGGTGAATAGTGATTTCTATATCATTATTATGTTGCTGTTTTTTGGAAATTTGTAGTGCTTTATTCCTTTCACCTATTTCTCTGATCCTCCAATTCCCCACCTCTGTAGCAACCACCAGTCTGTTCTCTCAAATTGTATTGTGTTTATCTTTCTCTTTCTGACTTATTTTGTTTAGCATAGCCTTTAGATCCATCTGTGTTGTCACAAATGGCAAGATTTCAAAGATTTCATTATTTAAATGGCTGTGCCATATTACATTGTGTCTATATACCACATCTTTATCTGTCTATAGCCACATGTTTATCTGTCAGTGGACACTGGTTGCCTCCATATCTTGGCTGTTGTAACGAATGCTGCAGTAAATATAGGTGTGCGTGTATCTTTTCAAATTAGTATTTTCTTCAAGTAGTGTGAGTGGAATTACTGGATTACATGGGTTTTCTGTTCTAATTTTTTGAAGAAGCTCCATACTCTTTTCCATAGTGGATGTACCAGGTTACATTCCCACCAACAATGTACAAGGGTTCCCTTTTCTCCACTTTCTTATCAACACTTACTTTCTTGTATTTTTTATAGTATTTTGATGGTATGAGGTATTATCTCATTATGGTTTTGGTTTGCATTTCCCTGATTATTAGTGATGTTGAGCATCTTCATTTGTCTCTTGGCCAGCTATATATCTTGTGAGTATTCAGGTCCTCTGTCCTTTTAATCAGATTGGGTTTTTTGGTGTTGAGTTGTATGAGTTCTTTATATATTTTGAATATTAACCCCTTACTGGATTTGTCATTTGGGAATGTATTCTCACATTCAGTAGATTGCCTTTTCATTTTGTTGATGGTGTCCTTTGCTGTGCAGAAGCTTTTTAGTTTGATGTAGTCCCACTTGTTCATTTTTTGCTTTATTTTCCTTGTCTGGGGAGATGATCCAGAAAAAAATAGCTAAGGCCGCTGTCTAAGAGTTTGCTGCCTGTATCTTCTTTTAGGAGTTTTATGGTTTCAGGTCTCACATTTTGGTCTTCAATCCAAACTGAGTTTATTTTTGTATACATTGTAAGAAGATGATCTAGTTTCATTCTTTTGCATGTAGCTGTCCAGTTTTCCTAACGCCATTTATTGAAGAAGCTGTCTTTTCTGCTTTGTATATTCTTGCTTCATTTTTCATAGATTAAGTGACTAGATAAGTGGGGGTTTATTTCTGGACTTTCTCTTCTGTTCCATTGATCTATATCTATTTTTATGGCAGTAACATACCGTTTTGATTTTTATAGCTTTGTAGTATATGCTGGAATTTTAAAAAAGTCTTTTTGTTACCAGTGGAATGTGTTGTTTCCCAGATTCTTGTCTTTTTGAAGGAAAATTCAATCAAGAGACAGACGTAGGACAGTTTTAAAACGGCAGGAATTTATCAAGCAAAGCATAAGTACACTCTGAAGAAGGGCAGAGAGCAGGTTGTCTGGAAACCAGAAGCAGCGCTCCATTAGGGTTAGGGTTGGTTTTTAAAATGGTGGAAAGTCCCTCCCTGCATCTTAGGTTATTTAATTGACATGTTAATTGATGATTTCAGGTTATATAACCTTCCTTGGGCACAGCAGTCCACCCAGAAGTACCTAAGCAGAAACGAGTGGTGGGGCTTGGGGTGGAGGTACAAAACCACAATGTAAAATTTTTTTTAAATTTTTTTATTAAGTTATGATTGATATGCACTCTTATGAAGGTTTCACATGAAAAAACAATGTGGTTACTACATTTACCCGTATTATCAAGTCCCCACCCATACCCCAATGCAGTCACTGTCCATCAGTGCAGCAAGATGCCACAGATCCACTATGTGCCTTCTCTGCAGTTTAGGGTGTAATGAGTCCTGAGGTCACTCTGGATCACCTTCTGGGTCTTAGTGCTCTGGTGCCAACCCAAGGTGGTGGTCTAGTGGAAGTTCTGTTGGTCATTTTACATGTCCTAGGCCCTAATAAGGGAGGAGACTAAACCATAAACAGGTGGGGTTTGGGGGGACAGTCTGCCATCTGGCAATAAGGGGTAGGTAGGTGGGAACAGGGAGGACCTTGTCCAAGACAGGGCAGGACCTGCTCATGTATGCTTAGCTGCCTGACATTTTTTTTTTTAAGAATATGGCTTTTTTTAATGCGGTTTTTTTTTAATAGGTTACAAAGGAAACACATACAGTTTAAGAGGCTGAGATTTGAAATAATGTTTTACAATAAAGTTTTATAGATTTTTCTCATAAAGGTCTGGTTCATTTCTGTTGGTTCTACTTCTAGAATATATATGGATCTATTATGAAAATTTTATTTTTTTCATTTTATTTTTTAGTTAGCTACTGCTGGTATGTAGAGAAGGTATTGGTTTTAGTGTTAACCTTGTGTGTTTAATCACCGTGCTGAACTCTCAAATTGGTTCAAATAGCACCAGTCGATTCTCTTGGACTTTCTAGTTATATACACTTCCCAGAGAAATTTCCTCTGTTCAGTTTACTAAGAATGTGTATACATGTTGTATGTGTATGTTTTAAAGTCAAGAATAGGAGTTGAAAATTTATTAAATGCTTTCTGTACACAATAAAACCACATGCTTTTATTCTTTGTTAATAAAATATTGCTAGATTTTCCTAATGTTGAAGCTTCTCCCTTTCCTGGTACAACTTCATCTTGATCATGAGGTATTGTTTTTTTAAAAATCATACTTAAGATTTTTACTTCCTTGATTATAGTGGTACTGAATTACAGCTATTTTTCTTTGTGTTATCCTTAGATAATGTTGGTATCAGCCTTGTGCTAGCCTCATAAAATGACCTGCCATCTTTTTTTTTTGTTCCCATTGAACGGTAGATGGGAATTATCTATTCTTTGATAGTTTAATTGAATACTAGTACAACTTTTTGATCCTCATATATCTTTGAAGGGTGGGGTTGACCTTTGATTACTCTTTCAATATTTTGTATGATTATTAGTTTTTTCAGGTTTCCTATTTTTTTGTCCACCAATTTTGGTAATTTACAACTTTATAGGAAGTTCTTTATGTCTCCATGCATACTGGTATAAAATCTTGGTGACAATGTGAAGCAACTAGAACTTTCATATATTACTGGTGAGATAATTGCATGACAGTGTCTTACAAAGTTAAACATATACATATCATAGGACCAAAAATTCCACTCATCTAGGATAAATGGAAATATATACCTACACAGATATTTACATGAATTTTCATAGCAGCTCTATTTATGTTCATTAACAGATGAATTGATAACCAAATTGTGGTATATCCATAGTAGAGTGGTACTCAGGAATGAAATGAAATGAACCATTGATATTCACCATGAATGGATTTCAAGATAATTTTGTGGGTGAAAAAAGGCATACATACTATATGATTCAAATTATTCAAAAGTCAAGAAAAAGTAAAAGTTTCATTATAGAATTCACATCAGCCATGACTGGGGGGCCAAGAGCTAGGGGGAAGAGACTGAGAACTGACATAGGGAATCTTCCTGGTTGGCAGAAATATTCTCTACCTTGATTGTGGTCGTGGTGCCATATCTCTAGGTTTCTTATTTTTCCTTTTTCTGGTTTAGTTGTATTAGTATTTTCTGCCTTTTTTCATCCGATTGTTTCAAATTATGTTCTATTTTGCTTCATTCCGTGGCTTCCCAAAGTTTTTTCACCATCTCCTTGGGCTGCTTGAAATTGCCCACAGTTCACTGATGCTCTGTTCATTTTTTCCTTTAGTTTTTTTCTCTTTTTACAGTTTCATTTTGCAGTTCTATTGCTGTTTCTTCACGTTTACCAATCTTTTCTTCTGTAATGTCTAATCAGCTATTAGTCCTGTTCTCAGCACGTACGGACCCCTGTCCTCCATAGGGGGAACTCATCCGCGTGAGCAATGGGGCGAGTCCCCGGGAGGGCACCCTGCACGCCGCCAAGTGTTGGCCTGCACGCGTACGCCCGTTGCCAGGGGCGGGCAGCGACCAGCGGGGCACCAAGGTGCGCCGCGTCTGTTACTTCAGTCCAGCCCCACGCATTCCCCGCTCGGAGGGCTGGGTGCCCTCCTTCTGCCTCGGAACGTTTCCACCCGAGGAAGTTGGGACTCGGGACTCCGGCCGCCTCCCCAGGTCCTTGAACCCGCGGCTCGCGCGCTGTCAGGAAGGGACCCAGACGGAGGGGCGGGGGTGCCACCCGAGCAGATGCGCCGCCCGCAGGCCACCCCCCGCTGCTCGCGCCCGCTGCCCGCTGGGGTGGTCGCCGCCGCCTGGGCACCCGGACGCCGACCCCGCTTACCCCGCTTTCCCGCGATGCCTGGCCCTCCGCGCTGAGCCCCCGCCGCATGCCTGACATTTTTATGTATGAAATACTTAGAAATAAGTTTAAAAACAGACGAATTGTTACTTCCCAGAGCATTAAAGGCTTTTATAAATAAATAGTCTATTCTCAGAGGGAATGAATAAGGAGTCAGGATATGTATCCATATGCGCCAAAGCACCTGGGGAGGAATGACTGTCTCAAGGTAGTTTCTTTATAAGTTGTGAGGGAAAGCAGACAGCAGACTTCACAGGTTGATTTTCAGTGTTCTAGAGCAGGGGTTGTCCATCTGTGGCTGCTGGTTTTCACTTCACTGGAATATAGCCAATTCCCGTTTGTTTACAGCTGCTTTTGTGCTACAGGAACAGAATTGAGTATTTATACGGGGACTGTATGGCCCACAAGCCTAAAATACTGACTTTTTGGCTCTTTAAGAAAAAGCTTGCCACCCTCTGAGCCTTGCTATTCAAAATCCAGTTAGAAATGCAGAGTCCATGGTCCCACCCCACACCTACTGGTATACAATCTACATTTTAATCAAATCCCTCCCTGCTGCATTTGCAGGCTGAGATTTGAGAAGCACTGGTTTAGGCTACATAAACCCCTCTGGGGTGCCTGGTATCTTTGCTTGGTCAGGAAAACTGTGAAAAGGTGAAGCCTTACTTGATGTAAATAAGGTCTGATCCAAAGCTTCATTTAACTCATTACCTGAAGTTCCAGATTTTCTTTCCAGAAAGTGTTGTGTTTCACTGAACTGTAATAAAGCAGCTCATGGTCAGAGCATGGTATTTCCTGGGATAGTTCATGGTGTATATTGTCCCATCCTTTGGGTTTCTCTGGCTTGGTGTTTCTTGTCTGAATTTGACTTACTAGGTATGTACCTACAAAGTGGGACTACTCCCAGGAAAAGGGGCTACATTTCTTTAGTCTTAGAGGTAATATGCTGCCCTCCTCTTCCTAGGATGAGATCCACCTTCTCCACGATGACAGAGGTCCTGTTTTAGAAGCTTTGGTAGCCAGGGCCATCCGAAACATTGAGATGACCCAAGAGGATGTGCGACTCATCGGTCTTAGCGCCACCCTCCCTAACTATGAAGATGTGGCCACCTTTTTGCGTGTTGATCCTGCCAAGGGCCTCTTCTACTTTGACAACAGGTATAAGAAAGACTAGGAGAAGTTTAACCAGGGTGACCTTCCTGCTGTCCTTTCCCTTTTCCAGGAAGCTCTATTGGATTGAGTTTTAGAAGGGCCTCTGGGTTTTAGTATGATGTGAGTCCAAAAAATGTTTTGCTCCCCGGAGTGGAAAGAACTGTTTGTTTCTTCAGTATTCTGGCTAAAAGCCTCATTTTGTGTAATTGTTGAACTTCTAGCTTCCGTCCAGTGCCTCTGGAACAGACTTACGTGGGTATCACAGAGAAAAAAGCAATCAAGCGTTTTCAGATCATGAATGAAATAGTTTATGAGAAAATCATGGAACATGCTGGAAAAAATCAGGTCTGTCTGTGGTTTCTTGTTACTGTTGAACTCTGTTCTTTTGAATTTTTGACCTATCGATAGGCAGGATTGCCAAAGATAGGACACAGTGCCAGTTGTCAGTATCAGGGATGAAATAGGATATTATTACACAATCTGTGTCCCTTGAAAGGATAATAAAAGAATACTACAAACAAGTCTAGACATAAATTTGACCACCTAGAAGAAATGGGCCAGTTTCTTAAAAACCACCAACTACCAAGACTCGGCCTCCATGAACTAGACAACCTGAATGGTCCTATAGCTATTAAAGAAATTGAATTTGTAAACTCCCCAAAAAAAGAAACACTCAGATGCAGGTAATTGGCTATTTACATTATCAAGGGTCCTTCCATAAAAGATTTGGGTGTCCTACAATAAATAATACAAACACAGTAAAAATAAAGGTGAAAAATGAAAGCTAGTCAAAGAGGACATTTTACTAGAAAATACATTTTTTAAATTTAATTAAACCTTGGGTTTAGCTATATTAACCAAAGCAAAACTAAGGGAAAGTGATAAAAAGAAGTCTAAGAATTTTTGTCTGATAAAAAGCATACTAATTTAGATGAAGAGACAAATCTTTTTTTGGCACTAAATACTTGGAAGACTTCATTTTCTACAAAATGGTGCTAGTCTCATAAGTCTTTTTATCAAGGCCAAGTACCCATTAGTTCATATAATGCTTTAGTTGCTATTCTGTGGACACATTCTTCAGGTAGCTTAGAATCTTGTCATGTACCTGAACACAAATTCTTGGGATTCATGAATTTGCATCCATATGATGTCTAAAGTTTTCATTAAAGATAAGTTGCTAAAAGTCAGTTTCCCAGTCATAGGACTGTGTCATTGTACCGTCTTGGCTTCTGAGCCCATGTATGTTCCTGCCACTGCCGCCCTTTAAGACCTTGGCCTCTGGCCAGTAACAGGGCAGCCCCTGCTTCCTGCTGCTGGTGCCCAGGGCTGTGGGAGCCACTGTGGGAGCTGTGTCTCTTGACTGTGGCAAATCATGGTTTCTGCTTAGGTGCTGGTGTTTGTCCATTCCCGGAAGGAAACTGGGAAGACAGCCAGAGCCATCCGGGACATGTGCCTAGAGAAGGACACTCTGGGTCTGTTTCTGAGAGAGGGCTCAGCCTCCACAGAAGTCCTTCGGACTGAAGCTGAGCAGTGCAAGGTGAGGAGAGACAGGCCCCGCTCTCATTCCTACCTGGTAACTGGCTCATTCTGAGGTTGTCCAGACAGTCCTCTAGGACTGCATCTTGCTGCTAATGGTGAACACTGGTTAAGGTCAACTGTCTGGATGTGGTTATGTGAAATAGGTAAGGGGCAGGAAGAGCATTATGTGTGAAGGGTATACTTGGTAATCTGGGAGTTTCCATAGGAAGGCTCATCTCATCACCTGTTCCTTTTCTGTTTACAGAACCTGGAGCTGAAGGATCTTCTGCCCTATGGCTTTGCTATTCATCATGCAGGCATGACCAGAGTTGACAGGACACTTGTAGAGGATCTTTTTGCCGATAAACACATTCAGGTGAGGGCAGGCAAAGAGCAAGCAATAGAAGACCCAAAATGTCAAAAGTTGTTCCCTATGTTTACACCTGGTACTTCATTGTTTCTGGCTCAGGCATCCCAGGTCCAGAGGGTTGTGGTAGATACAGTAAATACAACTTCATGCCATCTCTCCCAGTTCTTCACATACTGCATGAGGGAAGATGAGTGAGTTTAGGAAAGTGTCTGAGAAGTGTAACAGACCAAGTCTGTTGGTGACTCCAGTCATTGCCAAATAAGGCCTCATAAGGAAAAGACCTCGTTCATTCCCTCTCAGGATAGCCTGTAGTTTTAGTATTTCTAATTGTCTATTAACCTCAGGATCCATCTCAGTCCTGCTGGAAGCTCTGAGACCAGTTGCCTAGACAAGTTGGGGATATTGACCCTCTGGTAGTAACATTTATTTTTCTTACTACCTTGCTTCCGTAGGTTTTAGTTTCCACCGCAACTCTGGCTTGGGGTGTGAATCTCCCCGCACATACAGTCATCATCAAAGGCACCCAGGTGTACAGTCCAGAGAAGGGGCGCTGGACAGAACTTGGGGCCCTGGACATTCTGCAGGTACAGAGCCTTTGTTCTTATTCTCAGCTGGGAAAAGTACCCCATGTATAAAAGGCAAGGGTGCTGGAAAGATGGCAGACAGAAGGTGAAATTCTGTAAAGTCTGGAATCAAGCCCTGAAATTCTGTGCCCGTATCGCTCTTGATGTGCTGTCTCTGACCTAGATGCTGGGACGAGCTGGGAGACCCCAGTATGACACCAAGGGCGAAGGCATACTCATCACGTCTCATGGCGAGCTGCAGTACTACTTGTCCCTCCTCAATCAGCAGCTTCCTATTGAGAGCCAGATGGTGTCAAAGCTGCCTGACATGCTCAATGCAGAAATTGTGCTGGGGAATGTCCAGAATGCAAAGGTAGAGGAGGGCTCTGCCCTGGGAGCTTCTTGCCTTCTTTAGAGAGGCCAGAATGCCAGACTGTGATGGTCTCTGTTGTGGAGGTGTAGGCCACCAGCATCAGGGTTCTCCAACCCTGTGCCCCACCTCTTCAGTACTGGTCAGCAGTCTCATAAGCTTGGGTCTGTGACTGATGATTCCCCTTGTTACCAAAATCTTAGAAATGAGTCATCTGTATAGTTGGGAATTTATTTCTAAGTGATCCCTGGGAGCTTTTATTTGGACCTCAGTTTTCCATGCTGACTCAGGAGCTGTCTCTTATAGGATGCAGTGAACTGGCTAGGCTATGCCTACCTGTATATCCGAATGCTCCGATCCCCAACCCTCTATGGCATCTCTCATGATGACCTCAAGGGAGATCCTCTGCTGGACCAGCGCCGACTGGATCTGGTTCATACTGCCGCCTTGATGTTGGATAAGAACAATCTGGTCAAGTATGACAAGAAGACAGGCAACTTCCAGGTGAGGGGGCTGAGGTATTGAGCAGAGGTCTCAGCAAAAACTGTAGCCCCAGGAGACAGTTTTTCAAAGTGTTTTCTTAATTTGAATACTGCCTAACTAATTGCCCACTGATTGGAACAGTAGAAAAACAGGTGAGATTGGACTGTGCCCTTTGACCTAGGAACTTTTGAAATGGTGTAAGAAAACCTGATGGTGCTTCCTTCCTGTAGCTTGAGTTGAGGCGGCTAATCTAGCTATCTTTTTGGGGCATCAGTTCAATGTAGGTCAGCTTCTTGGCCCATCTTTCGTCTGGTGCATGGGTCAGGCACATGTGTGGCTGTTAGTTCATCTTTTGGGCACCTCCTGTCCACAGAGGTTGCAGTTTATCAAGTGGTGTTGGATTGACTCTTCCTTCTTCACAGGTGACAGAACTGGGCCGTATAGCCAGCCACTACTACATCACCAATGATACAGTACAGACCTACAACCAGCTGCTGAAGCCCACCCTGAGTGAGATTGAGCTTTTCAGAGTCTTCTCGCTATCCTCAGAGTTCAAGAACATCACTGTGAGGGAGGTGAGTCCACACAGCATGTTGGGACGGGGAGTTGGTACTCACCACCATGTCACTGCATGGTCGTCTCCTTGGCCACCTGGCTTTTCCTTGACCTGTTTGCTTCCTGTGGCAGGAAGAGAAGCTGGAGCTGCAGAAGTTGCTGGAGAGGGTGCCCATCCCTGTAAAGGAAAGCATTGAGGAACCCAGTGCAAAGGTAAGCCCTCCCCTCTCTGCTTGGGGTGAGGATCACATAGTTACCATAATCTTCCAAAAGATGAGCCTTGAGCTTGGGTTCATGCCTGGCGACCTGCTCAGTTATCACAGTGCTCGCATCCTTCTCACATGTTCTTTTTCTGTGAAGTAGCAATTATTTAATGTCTGTAAATCAAGAGCTGTGGAAGATCTTATGTGGCATGGATGCCAAGAGCAGAAGTGTGATTTGCTTTCTTGGACTGCTTACTGATTGGCTTCCTGGCTGACCTTGCTTTTTTCCAGATCAACGTGCTTCTCCAAGCTTTCATCTCGCAGCTGAAACTAGAAGGCTTTGCACTGATGGCCGACATGGTGTATGTTACACAGGTGAGCCCTGGGTTGTGCTGTCAGGAGCAGGGGGTTCTGTACAGTTGCAGTCCCTACATGCAGTCACTGAGAAGGCAGGCCTGATGCTAGTGAGGGAGAAGGGATGCTGAGTTTCCCCCAGTTGGCTTGTTGGTTGATGCATGTATGATTCAGCTGCTCTGTTTTTCTGATCTTGAGCATATGGGAAAGTTAAGGTCCAAAGTGAGTGCTGGGGAGTCAATCCCCTGGGGAGATCCACAAGACATAGCGTCAACTTCGCTGCAGGGAGTGACTTCCCACTGTGGCTGCTGGACACAAAATAAATCCAAAAATGGGCAAGAGGCTTTATTATTAGCCACTCTGTCTTTACCTTTTAGGGCAGGTCACTGGCACCCTATTTTTGCTAGAACACTAAATGCTAAATGAGCCAAAACCTTTACGATCACGCAGTGAGCATTAGGCTAAAATGTGCAGTGCCCTTGACCTGCACTTTTCTGACTATTCTGCATTCAGCAGGCATCTACTATAGAGAGAGAAGGAAAGAGTAATTCCACTTTGTGTTTGAGTTGGTGTGGTTAAGCTGAGTAAACCACCTGTAGAGTGGCTTCAGTGGCTTGGGGATTGTGGTGACTTAGCAGGGGATGCCTCCTCTCTCCCCAGTCGGCTGGCCGGTTGATGCGTGCCATCTTTGAAATTGTCCTAAACCGAGGTTGGGCACAGCTTACAGACAAGACCCTGAACCTCTGCAAGATGATCGACAAACGCATGTAAGGGCCTAGGGACCTGGAAGCTGGTCACCCCATATTGGAGTCCCCAGACCAAGGGTATGGTGGACAGCCTTGGAGCGCATCCTGTCTCTGGTCCTGATGCATGAAGAATGATGTACACCTGGGTGAAAGTTGGGAGGAGGGAAGGCCCTTTGGGGCGCAGCAGGGTGGGAGGAGGGTGGTGGTGAGTGTTGGCTGTCAGGTCTCACTGCTGGCGTAGTTTTGAATGTCTCTCTTTGGTGACTGTGTCTTGTGTGGTGTGGTCATGGCTTATCTATTGGAAGCCATGATGAGGGCATTTTATTGCAGGCCTTGAACAAGAGACTAACAGTTTTGTTGCTCTGGATAGGTGGCAGTCCATGTGTCCTCTGCGCCAGTTCCGGAAACTCCCTGAGGAAGTAGTGAAGAAGATTGAGAAGAAAAACTTCCCGTTTGAGCGTCTGTATGACCTGAATCATAATGAGATAGGTGCGTGGGAAACTTTCATTCTTGTACTTAGAGTGCAGATGCCTTTCTAAACCTTCATGCTTCCCTTTCCCAGGCCTTGTGCCCCAAGACCGAACATTCACTTCTTGAGTGCCACTGAAGTACTAGGCTAGTTAGCTCTTGCTCTTGGGACTCTGAATGTTCTGGGTTCAACTGAGAGCAAAGGGAAGAGCCTGCTCCCCACCCCCAGTAGAATCTGTGGGTGTAGCAGGCAGGCTGGCTGCAGCCCCAGGACTCCTCCTGTGTCCCCATAGGGGAGCTGATCCGCATGCCAAAGATGGGGAAGACCATCCACAAGTATGTCCACCTGTTCCCCAAGCTGGAGTTGTCAGTGCACCTGCAGCCGATCACGCGCTCCACCCTGAAGGTGGAGCTGACCATCACTCCCGATTTCCAGTGGGATGAGAAGGTGAGGCGCTGCTTGGGGCAGGGACTGGTTTCAGGGTGATCTCAAGAGCTGAGCTGGAGGGGCTGTGTTCCCACACTGCTGTGCTGGCAGGTCCATGGTTCGTCTGAGGCCTTCTGGATTCTGGTAGAAGACGTGGACAGTGAGGTGATACTGCACCATGAGTATTTTCTGCTCAAGGCGAAGTATGCCCAGGACGAGCACCTCATTACATTCTTCGTGCCTGTCTTTGAACCGCTGCCCCCTCAGTACTTCATCCGAGTGGTATCTGACCGCTGGCTCTGTGAGTGTCCCCTTGCTGCGGGACTCTTGGGGCGGGTCCTCCCAGCACAGTTAGCAGAATGTCTGTGCCTTGTACCCGGCCAGGCTTGGTTGGGGAAGATGGCCCACATGCTGCTTTGGGGTTTTCAGTGTGCACAGAGGGCTGTGAGGTAAGAGAAGGCTGCTTCTCACCTTTCCGTTCCTTTTCTGGCAGCTTGTGAGACCCAGCTGCCTGTCTCCTTCCGGCACCTGATCCTGCCAGAGAAGTACCCGCCGCCCACTGAGCTCCTAGACCTGCAGCCTTTGCCTGTATCTGCCCTGAGGAACAGTGCCTTTGAGAGCCTTTACCAAGATAAATTCCCTTTCTTCAACCCCATCCAGACCCAAGGTGGGCACGTCTATTCCCAGGTGGTCGGTTCCCATTGGGGGCCTTTTAGGGTCACCTAGAGACAGATCTGTGTGTGGAAAGGAATTAGGGTGTGCAGGTGCTTGGCTAGCATGCGTGCTCATACCAGCCGCTGGTCCACACCAGGACATGGTCCTTCCTCAGAAGTCCTGGTTACTGTTAGATTTGCTTTGCGTCTGTGCATGTGTCACTGAGGACCAGTAGAGCAAGATCTTACCACAGGGTGTTACTGTTTCTCAGTCTTGGGAGGCTGGACGCCTACCCTGATGTGCTGGTATTGAACTGGAGTGCAGTGTTGACAGAGGCTCCCCCATCACTGTTTCAAGTAACAGCTGCGTCCACTCTGGTGTCATACCCCCAGTACATCACAGGTGTTTCTTTTTTATTCCTTCCACCAAACCTATGACAGATTTACTATTTGAGCTACTACTGTTGGTGTCCTATTTTACAGATGAGGATCAGGCATAGAGTAGCACCCCTGTGAGCCAGCTGATAAAGAGAACTTGGACTCGAACTCAGTTTCAGGCTTTGGCTTTTACCTTCTTTCCATATTAGACTCTTTCCAGGAGCCATAAGAGAGTGTGGGAAGGGCAGAGAAAGTAGCCAGTTTCCTTTTGTTCTGCATCCTGGTTCCTGAGAAGACCGGCAGAGAAGCAAAGGAAGATACTTGGCTGCCTTTGCTTCTATTGTCCCCCACAGCTCCATGGGACCTGAACTCTTGATCCTGGTCTCTTCCGCTCTTCCCCAGTTAGAGGCCCCTGGGCCATCACCGTCCGTGGTTGGCACTTCTCCGCTGACCAGCTGAGTTTCTCATGTTGGCCTTTATCCTGATAGCCAGTCTGAGTCTCTTCAGTCCTCACACTGCTCCTCTGTCGGTTTTCAGTGTTTAACACTGTGTACAACAGTGATGACAACGTGTTTGTGGGGGCCCCCACGGGCAGTGGGAAGACCATCTGTGCGGAGTTTGCCATCCTGCGGATGCTGCTGCAGAGCTCGGAGGGGCGCTGTGTCTACATTACCCCCATGGAGGCGCTGGCAGAGCAGGTAGTGATGTGGGGCTGTGTCCTGTGTACATTTTCGCACAAGCTGTTTCCCTTTGTGAGTCCAGATCAAGGTTTTCTAAGCCCTGAGGTTTGTAGGGTCAGTCGGGGCAAGACTGTTTGCTTTCTCCCAGTCATTTCCTCAGTTGGTGTACTAAAGAAAAGCCCTTCCATTGCTGGAAGGTTGGTGTGGGTTATAAAGTAGCTTGAGATCTATAGATCAACAGGTGTCTCTGGTGTCTCAGGTTTTTCTCATAATAAACGAAACACTGCCTGACATGGCCGGATACCTTCTGCCCTCTGTCTCCCTCCCTGCCAGGTGTACATGGACTGGTACGAGAAGTTCCAGGACAGGCTCAGCAAGAAGGTGGTGCTCCTGACGGGGGAGACGAGCACGGACTTGAAGCTCCTGGGTAAAGGCAATATCATCATCAGCACCCCTGAGAAGTGGGACATCCTTTCCCGGCGGTGGAAGCAGCGCAAGAATGTCCAGAACATCAGCCTGTTCGTCGTGGATGAGGTCCACCTCATCGGGGGCGAGAACGGGGTATGAAGTGACCTTGCAGCACAGAAGAGGGCTGTGGGCATTAGATTTGGTTCTGAGGCCAGAGGTGAGGGCTTCTCCCAGAGGATTCTGGTTGTCACGTCACTCTTAAAGAAAGAACAGTGTGAGACTTTTGGTAGTACTCTTGGGAAACAGCACCGCTTAGTGAAGGTTGGCTGCTGTGGAGGAGGAGTAACCAGAGACTAGGAGAGCCCTACTTCGAAGAAAGAACCAGGAGATCATTTCCAAGTCACTGGGCTGTACACACAGGGTAACAGGGTAAAGAATGGGCCCCTAGGCCTGATGTGACTCCCTCCTTTTCTCCCCCAGCCTGTCTTAGAGGTGATCTGCTCCCGTATGCGCTATATCTCCTCCCAGATTGAGCGACCCATTCGTATTGTGGCACTTAGCTCCTCGCTCTCAAATGCTAAGGATGTGGCCCACTGGCTGGGGTGCAGTGCCACCTCCACATTCAATTTCCACCCTAACGTGCGCCCTGTGCCCTTGGAGCTGCACATCCAGGTAGGACCTGCTCTTCCCGTTGCCGTGTGGCCTCATATCCAGAGTACCAGGTCTTGTAACCTCTGTCTCTTTTCTTCCTTGGTCTCCAGGGCTTCAATATTAGCCATACACAGACTCGCCTGCTCTCCATGGCCAAGCCTGTATACCATGCTATCACCAAGCACTCTCCTAAGAAGCCAGTCATTGTTTTTGTTCCTTCTCGAAAGCAGACCCGCCTCACTGCAATTGACATCCTCACCACGTGTGCAGCAGACATCCAGCGGCAGAGGTGGGGTGGGCCGGGCCTGGCATCTGGGGGTGGGTGTGGAGGGCAGCTGGGGGGCATTGGCCTATCCCAAAGGATGTTCTGTGTATGTTGGTGGGATTAGTCCCCTCTGGCTAGGGGCTGGGCCCTACACAGTTGGAAGGGTGGCAGCCAGGGATGGTAATTGCACCAAGCTGAATCCATGCATGCTGCCTAGGTTCTTGCACTGCACCGAGAAGGATCTAATCCCGTACCTGGAGAAACTGAGTGACAGCACGCTCAAGGAAACACTGTTAAATGGAGTGGGCTACCTGCATGAGGGGCTCAGCCCTGTGGAGCGACGTCTGGTGGAACAGCTCTTTAGCTCAGGTAAAAAAAAAAAAGGCTTGTGGCCCAGAGTGAGGTTACATCCAGGGTACCGCAGGTGAGGCACACTAACTAGGGTATGGGTGGGATTTCTCCATAGCACAGTCATCTTCAAATTGCTTTCTTGATTATTTCATCTATCATTTCCTTTGATCCTCCCAGTAGCCTTGTAATGCAGGTGGGACAAATACTGTCCTACTTGTTACATGAGAAAACAGACAGGCAGGTAAGGCTGTAGTATTTTCAGAACCTTGTTTTTTAGACTGGGACCTTTAGCTACTAGACCTAGTTTTCAATGGATACCAGACTTGCCAGGGTTGTTAGACCTTAAAGATATAGTAAATGGTAGAACTGAGCCTTCCTTTTGCGGTCTGTGGGCCACTGTGATCTGTGGTGTTTTGTACAGAGTATTATCATATATTATCATTTTGAACTGCTGGGTGGGGCCACATGGAGACGCTCCTGCCAGAATCACTTACTCTTTGAACTTTGAATCTGTGTGATTTGGACCACACTCAGAGCTCAGTCTGTGCCTGTTCTGAGGCAGTGCAGTTGACCTTATTAGCACTTTCAAGTCAGCCAGGTGAGTCTGTCAGGCTTGTGTCTAAGTCTTGCTTTCCCTAGGCTTAGGAATCTGCTCCTGGCTTGTTTCCTGTATGATAGTCCCCCGAGCAGGGCTGCAGCCCTCTTAGTCATGTTTAGGCCTCCTTCCCAGCTAGCTTTGCACTGACTCCTGAAATGTAGCACAAGAGAAGCCCCTGCCTGCCCAGGAGGCAGGAAATCTGCCTCACCCAGGAAGCCTTGCACTCAGTTGTTGTCTGTTCTCTGCCACTCAGGGGCCATCCAGGTGGTGGTAGCTTCTCGGAGTCTCTGCTGGGGCATGAATGTGGCTGCTCACCTGGTGATCATCATGGACACCCAGTACTACAATGGCAAGATCCATGCGTGAGTCGGACTGTGCTCTGTATGGGAACCTCCCTCCTAAAATGGAAGTAACATCTGCAGATCTAGAGCTTAGCTCTCACAGAGAAAAGATGTTAGGGGATTAAAAACTAGCCAAACTTCACCACAGCTGGGTGGTTGAGAAATTTTATTCTCAGACCCTAGGCTCATACTTGCTTTAATGGTTGTCCTCCCATATTTCAGCACGTTGGAGAACCAGGAAGTTTGAGTCAGAGGAACCTTAGAGATTATGTAGTTAACCTGCTAATTTTATAGATTGGCAGTCACTGGGTCCAGGTCACACACATTTTTGGTGACAAGTAAGAAGTAGAAGGTTCAGATTTTCTCAGAAAAAGCTTGAATAATTTAACTCAGTAATTTTTCCCCCAAATTGCAGATTATTTTGAAATGAGGTTTATTTTTATGGGCTTATTTTTACTGTCTGAATCTGCTTCTAGCTTTGGATTTTTTTTTTTTTTTTTTTGAGAGGGCATCTCTCATATTTATTGATCAAATGGTTGTTAAAAACAATAAAATTCAGTATAGGGGGGTCAACGCTCAATGTACAATCATTAATCCATCTCAAGCCTAATTCTCGTCAGTCTCCAATCTTCTGAAGCATGACGAACAAGTTCTTACATGGTGAACGAATTCTTACATAGTGAATAAATTCTTACATGGTGAACAGTACAAGGGCATTCATCACAGAAACTTTCAGTTTTGATCATGCAATATGACCTATAAACAATCAGGTCAAATATGAATATTCGTTTGATTTTTGTACTTGATTTATATGTTGATCCCACATTTCTCCTATTATTATTATTTTTTTTATTTTTAATAAAATGCTGAAGTGGTAGGTAGATGCAAGATAAAGGTAGAAAACATAGTTTAGTGCTGTAAGAAGGCAAATGTAGATGATCAGATGATCAGGTGTGTGCCTATGGACTAACTATTAATCCAGGCTAGACAAGGGCAGCAAGACATCCACGGATGCAGAAGATTTCTCTCAAAGCAGGGGGGGTGAGGTTCTGAGCCTCACCTCTGTTGATCCCCAAATTCTCACCTGATGGCCCCCCTGCGACTGTGCCTGTCTTAGGTTGTTCCTCCCTTGAGGAATCTTACCCGTCTCTGGCTAACCAGTCATCTTCCGGGGCCATACAGGGAAATGTAAAGTTGGTAAGTGAGAGAGAAGCCATATTGTTTGCAAAGGTTAGCTTTTTACTTCTTTGCAGATTTATGCCCTGTGGCTTCTATGCCCAGCACTTGTCTCGAGGTATCTTTACCACCTGGAGGAATTATGATACTCGGTAAATTCGATATGAGGCACGAATTCTATTTAAGGGTTGTAATTAGGAAGGAAGAAGAAAAGCTATAGATGTAGTGTATGAAGGAAACATGGGAGGATTGATTATTTCTTTGACATATCTTCTTGTATAGTACCTTAAGTATGTATAGGTTTTAAACTACTAACTAATTTGCACACACATATTAACATAATAGGAATACGGTGACATAAACAAAGCAAATCTATAATTACCATCCATCTCCAGTGAAGCCAAGAAAACCATTTAGGCACCCTAGGCATTTGTGAAAATTTATCTATGATATGATGGATATTGTCCAACTGTACTTGAACCATCAGACAAATTAAAGCAGCCCATTTCTGGGATCTGTTCACATCCCATATGTTCTTTTAACCATAGATAGTCTATAGTCATGAGATTTTGGAGTGCTACAACTTGCACCCCTCCCAACTCCTGGTTGAGTTCCAACAGTACAGATCCGGTCAAATTCGTTGTCTCACTGTATGCACATGCCAGCCTAGACATCTCCCTCCTCATTCTTATGGCAAGTCCAGGAGACGGTGGGCTGGATGCAGCCACAACCGCAGCATCATCCGGATCCCTGTGGAGGCTTTTTGATGATCATCCCCCGGCACAAGTCCTCCAGAGAGTGCTGATGCCAGAAGCTCCTCCTCATATCGTATCTTAGTTCATTTTCTGGGTATCCAAGCTAGGCCTTGATCTTCTGCGTAGAAACAAACAGACCCTTTGCCCACACTTTGACATGCCCTCTATACCACTGTGCAGAACTCATTGGAGGTCAGCACACAGTAACTGCTTTTTTTTTTTTTTTTTTAATTAAGAGAAAGGAATATTATCAGAAAAGAGTACCTCCATTAGCTTTGGATTTTTTAAGTTGGGTAATTTCATAACAAAGTACACAGCTGTTAAATTTTAGAGGCTTGACTTACATACTTTGTCCTTTAATGGGGAGTTCAATTGCTTTTGGTATAAGATGGGTTTGGTTCAAGGACCCTGAGCAATGAAGTCAGAACTCTTACGCTGGAAAGCTGTGATGATGTCTAGATAAACAAGTGAAACCAGTGCCTGAGCACAAGACCTTATAAACATGGTTCTGCTGTCATGTGCCCATATTTTCCCCTATTTATATTTTCTTCTGTGACATTTAGGGAGTTAAGAGCCTTCTGAATGTGGTCTCTGTGTTGAGGTGCCTTTACCTCCTTTGTTCTCTTATGTCAGGTACGTGGATTACCCCATCTACGACGTGCTTCAGATGGTGGGGCATGCCAACCGCCCTATGCAGGATGATGAGGGGCGCTGTGTTATCATGTGCCAGGGCTCCAAAAAGGTCAGTCCTGGCTGCTTGCACCATCTGCAGATGCTGGGGCTCAGAACCGATTGCTTACTCTTTTGATGTCTTTAGTTACTTTTTAACATTTTTTTTCTGTCAACTACTTTTTATTTTCTACATTGCTTTTGTAATGAGCCTCTCAGCCATATGGAAATTTTTAACCTTTTGTTTTTGCTGCTGCTTTGTTGACTCCATGTGTTGAGATCTTCACCCTCTGGCTGGTTCCATTTTGTTCTTATGCACTGCTAGGCCCTGTTCTCACTACAAAAATAACCAGTGATGTCAGTGGGAACAGGCATGCACACCCACCATACCAGGTCCAGACCCAGCTCATCATTTTTGAATTAGCTGTGTCTGTTGCCCAAGGGCCATCTGTATTGATTTGTCATTGGCTCTTTATTACTTTCTCTAATCCACAGGATTTCTTCAAAAAGTTCTTATATGAGCCCTTGCCAGTCGAGTCTCACCTGGATCACTGTATGCATGACCACTTTAATGCTGAAATTGTCACCAAGACCATTGAGAACAAGCAGGATGCTGTAGACTACCTCACCTGGACCTTTCTGTACCGCCGCATGACACAGAACCCCAATTATTACAACCTGCAGGGTCAGTGGTCTTGGGAGCCCATGTTTTCCTTTTGTGGTTTGCACCACCCTTAATGGCCATCTCCCTATAACTGTCTACTTAACTATCACCTTCACAGGCATCTCTCATCGTCACCTTTCTGACCACTTGTCCGAGCTTGTGGAGCAGACCTTGAGTGACCTGGAGCAGTCCAAGTGCATTAGCATTGAGGATGAGATGGACGTGGCACCTCTGAACTTGGGCATGATTGCTGCTTACTATTATATCAACTATACCACCATTGGTGAGCAGCCAGCCAGGGCTTGTGTCTGTGTCTGAGTCTGTGGGGACTCCTAGACTCTTATGCAGAGTCTGCAGCCCCCCAGGTTGAGAGATGATTGGGCTTCCAGTGCCCAATGTGTTCCCCAGAGGGATGCACTGCGGGGCAGACCATGGGGACCTCAGGCATTAACTCTCCTTCCTGTGCCTTCAGAGCTCTTCAGCATGTCCCTGAATGCCAAGACCAAGGTGCGGGGACTCATCGAGATCATCTCCAATGCGGCAGAGTATGAGAACATTCCCATCCGGCACCACGAGGACAACCTCCTCCGGCAGGTGAGGACATCTAGGCTTTGGGAGAATGTCCCTAGAGTTGAAATTTGGCCTGTGTGCCCAGAGCACATGGTGTCCCTGGCAGACACAGGAAAATCCTAACACCCATACACATCTCTACTGTACCACACCCATCTCCCCACCCACACCTTTCAAGTTTTAAAGGGTTGTGAGCTTGGGATGGGTGCTGCTTTGGGCCTGAGAGCTTGTCCCCAGCAGGGTCACCTGTTCATCACCAGTTATTTTTCTTCCACTCTCCAGTTGGCTCAGAAGGTCCCACATAAGCTGAATAACCCGAAGTTCAATGACCCACACGTCAAGACCAACCTGCTTCTGCAGGCTCACTTGTCCCGCATGCAACTGAGTGCTGAGCTGCAGTCAGATACAGAGGAAATCCTTAGCAAGGTATAGTGTGGGTACAGCTGGGAATGGGCTGGAGGGGCTGGTGTGGTATGTGAAGTAGTGGCTCCAGCCACTTGCTCATGCACGCCGATCCCTCTTCAGGCAATCCGGCTCATCCAGGCCTGTGTGGATGTCCTCTCCAGCAATGGGTGGCTCAGCCCTGCTCTGGCAGCCATGGAACTAGCCCAGATGGTCACCCAAGCCATGTGGTCCAAGGACTCGTACCTGAAACAGCTGCCACACTTCACCTCAGAGCACATCAAACGTTGCACAGACAAGGTGAGCTGGGCCTGGACCCAGAGTGTTAGGTGGCTGAGCCTGAGAGCCAAGTGTCCTGGCCTGGTGGCAGGTTGTGGAAAGGGAGTCAGTAGGGAAGACTTCTGGTTCTGGTTCCTGTGAAAGTGTGAGCTATTGAGACCTTAGAGAGCCTGACAACTGTGGGCTGTGTTCTTCTGAAGCTGTGTCTTTAGATGATCTGATAGTGTAGGAAGGTAAATTGGCTGTTTGGAGCCAGTTTCATTTGCTATTCATACATGTTCTTTTTCCCTGACGTGAATACCCACTGCAGGGGGTGGAGAGTGTGTTTGACATTATGGAGATGGAGGATGAAGAGCGAAACGCGTTGCTCCAGCTGTCTGACAGCCAGATGGCCGACGTGGCCCGCTTCTGTAACCGCTACCCTAACATCGAGCTGTCTTATGAAGTAGTGGATAAGGACAGCATCCGCAGGTGAGCCAGAGACCCGGTGCCCTGTCCAGGGTCCCATCTGGGCCCAGCATGCCAGCGCACTCTGGGACACCACTGCCACAGCACTAATGTACTATGCTATTTTTCTCCCCCAGTGGCGGGCCAGTTGTGGTGCTGGTGCAGCTGGAGCGAGAGGAGGAAGTCACGGGCCCTGTGATTGCACCTCTCTTTCCACAGGTATGTCCTGGTAGCTGGCTTTGCAGGTGCCCACCGGGAGCCTATCCACTGGCTGGAGTCCAGAGTGCAAGGGCACACTGTCACTGGGAGGGAAATTTAGCATAACAGTGAAGTCACAAGGTTGAGCATTAATCTTGGGGCCATGGGTGACTTTTGCTTTTAGTTCAGAACAGTTTAGAGGACTGATTATTGTGAAAAGCATCGTTGTGCAGTATAGTCAGTCTCTGTAACTGGTAAGGTACATTTGTCTTTCAACGGCTGCAGGACAGCTGCGCTTCTCTAATTGGTGTTACTTCTACTCTCTCACTGCCACTCACTCTCTCTGTGTTTCTTTGGTTCTTTACTACCAGAAAGAAAGTCTGATTCCTTATATGGGAGACTATGAAGATGGAAAGCAGAAACCAGAGACACACTGTAGTGTTGAATTTTACAAACTAGTTGTTTAAAAGGCTTTGAGAAAAGAGTGCCTTAAACTGAAACATTTGGCCTTCCGACAGTGGACTGGCCAGCAACAGGATTTCTTCAATACACGTGTGGCCTTTTTTGGACTCTCTGCCAGCAGGCTCTTCTCCATTTGGCATGTATGCCTTTTACTTAAAAGGGTCTCTGAGGAACTCAAAGCTCCCAGGCCTGCAGAGACTAGATCTCTAATAATGGGATCAGGGGTTCATTGACAAGCACTAATTGGGGGAAGGTGCTGTGGAATAAGGAAAAGGAAATGAGCCAGAACCAACACAAGTTCATCAACTACCTAACTACTGAGTTCATTTGAGATAGCTTTCAACAGTTTGAAAACCTTAATTCTATCAATTGTATGTCAGGAACAAGTTTCAGAAAGCTAATAGCTTTCTGTATAGTTCTTTTCCTATTTTTAAAACTATGGTCTCATGTGGCCATCAAGTTTTACATGCTGAAGTTCTTGGCTTTTGGTCATTGCAGAAACGTGAAGAGGGCTGGTGGGTGGTGATCGGAGATGCCAAGTCCAATAGCCTCATCTCCATCAAGAGGCTGACCCTGCAGCAGAAGGCCAAGGTGAGTTTGTCTACAGGCCCAGCATTTGTTTGTTCACAGGGTGAGAACTCTTCCCCCGTGTCCGTGCTGACCCTGATTTCTGCCTGCTTTCTCTAGGTGAAGCTTGACTTCGTGGCCCCAGCCACTGGTGCCCACAACTACACTCTGTACTTCATGAGTGACGCTTACATGGGATGTGACCAGGAATACAAATTCAGCGTGGACGTAAAGGAGGCTGAGACAGACAGCGACTCAGACTGAGTCCAGACACATTGCCCAGAGGAGAGGCTTGGCCCTGAATGAGGAGCATGCACAATTGTATTGGGGTCTCAATCGTGGAGACCTGGTCTGTGGACATGTGGTCCGGCCAGTCTGTAGGAGTTATCCCAGCCCGCCTCCATTACTTTTCCCCTTTGGTACATCCTGCCATCCAAACTTTGGATTCCGCGTCTGCAGGTGTTATGTAGTTGTCAGGCTGTGTGTACAGCATTTTTAGGGATGTTTTTTGTAGTTCCTTGTGAGTCAGACATTCTAATAAAATAACTTGGAGAAACTATTTGTCTCTGCAATGATTCCAAATTGTTTCCTTTCTCTAACCTAAAGGCCTTGGCCAAGATTTGTTTAGCCATTGAACTTGCTTACAATGAATATTTATAGAGGATAAGGCAGCTTTTTAATTAGGCTGTCACCTACAGCCATTTCAGTCAGTGTGGAGGAAGAGACAGGCCTTAGTTACCTTCTGTTTAGCCAGTTTTATACCCCTGGTTCACCACCTGCTACCCAGACATAGCTCTACTGCAGGAACAAACACTGAATTTTAGTGGATAGAGGTTAGAGGTCTGAAGATGTGCAGCATCCCCTCCCATCAAGGGTTTTTTTTTAATGTAGCGGCTGGTGTGGCCTAGTCTTGGCAGACCCACAAATTTTCCTCTTCAAATTCTTGCTTTCTATTGTTCTTTAGGAATAAACACACATAAAATTGTAAGGTGATTCTCAAGGATATTTTTCCCAGGTCAGCAGTTTTCAAATGGTTTGGTTTTAGGGACCACTTTATACTACAAAAAATTAACCCCAAAAGCTTTTATTATCTAGGTTATACCCATTAATAGTTACTACACTAAAAATTAAAATTTAATGCATTTAAAAATAATGGTTAACTTTCAAAGATGAAAAATAACTTTGAAAACATATCCAGAGAGATGAATGGCATTTTACATTTTTACGAATCTCTTCAATATTTGGTTTAATAGAAGACAGTTGAATTCTCATATCCGTTTTCTACAACCTTGTATAGAGCTGAAGTAAAATGGAATAAAGCTGACTTTACACAGATATGAAGTTGGGAAAGGGAGTTTTTAAATAGCCTCCTCAGGTAATTGTGGCTCTTTGACACTACATGGAGACTCCACATGTGGTAGTTTATCTTAAGGGCAATGTGGAGTCAAACCTTATTAATGAGCTTTTTGTACTGTTACCATAAAACCCACTGATCTTATACTTTGAATAAGCGTCTACCCATGTACGATTTGTAACATGCATTAGTCATCTGGAGAACACTGGTTCACTGAATTATGTATACCTTCCAAATGACACATTTCATAATCACATTTTTACACCACCAATCTCATCAGAAAAGTACTGGGAAGACACCAAGCTCATTGTGGCAATACAGGTTTTCAAAAATTCTAATTTTTGCTTGAAAGCTTTATTTTATCATTGGCAACACTATCAGTTTCCCTTTTAGTGAAAGGCTTGTTCCATTCATTTCCCAGAAAATGTCTGCCAAACAGCCAAGTCTACCATTTGTCAGTTCTTTCAAGTAGAAATGGTATACCATGAGGAACACAGTTCAGCTTACAACTCAATTACACAACTGTTTCAAGACAGCAATACTGCAGTGTGCTTTAAGCAGAAGTGCTCTATGCATGCTTCCTATTGTCAGAGTATTAGCAGTGTTCTCAAAGTCAAGACTTAGTACAATTAATTTTTACTGGTTCTATCAAGGACATTTCTAAAAAAGCTGGCAATGTTTTTACCAAGGGAACAAGGCAGTGAAGACTACTAGTATTTAGTGCCACTGCCTTGATTCCTGCCAAGGTGCCAACTGACCTCTCAGATTCCCCTAAAAGGCTCTTGGGGCTTCTGGGCTCTACAGACTGCACTTTAACCACATTCAGATGTCTTCAAAATCTAAGGCCATGATCTCTGTGGTGTAAAAAACTAAGTGAAGCTAAATCTTTGGGGGCAGTCAAGTTGAAATGCATTTGTAAGTGACTCACGAGAACTTGAGGGAGACTGAAGAACTGATTGCCTTAAGGCAGTGAGGCTCTACCTTCTCTCATTACTGCTCCCCTATGGGGCCTTACAAGACATCTTTTTCCTACTTGCCCCTACAATAAAAACTTAATACTACATACTGTGGATTGTCATACTATAGTCCTTTAGAGGGCCACAAACTATTGTCTCTTAAAATTTTGTCCCCCACCCAAGAACCAATTTTTAGCCCCACTGAAAATGTATGGCCTATGGCCAATAATGATTTTTTAGAGTTCATGTCCCCCACTTATTTTTCAGCATTCCCTGGTTACCATCATAGCACAGAAGATACATGAGGATTTCTAAGGGAAAGCAGAGGTATCTCTTAACTCTAAAAAAGCCTATGTTAAAAAATTATCAACATTAATTGATTCATGTCTTAAATGCAACGAATGACCCAGAAATTGGGAAGGCAAAACCTATTTCAGAAAAAGACTCACCATGGAATTCTTTATATTGTGAATGTCCTTATAACACAAAATTGGACTTGGGACTCAGGTTATTTTTATCAAGTTTACAATTTCAGAAAGGTCTGAGATACAGCCCTCCTACACATCGATACAGTGGTTATAAGTAATATATTCACCTCCCAAAATCTTAACAGAGTGCCCTAAAGCAAGCAAAATCTGTGGCACACCTACAATGTACTGATGTTCTGTGGATCTTTACCAAGGACCCCACGTCAAAACGGGGGAAAGAGTGAGAAGTTCTGTGGCTCTGCATGTCTACCCAAGTCAATGGAAGAGAGCCAAGTTAAAGGCCAACCCAACAATGCTCAAGTCCACTCGGGGGCTAGGAAAGTCTTAATGACATTTTTTTGGGAACCATGCTTCTGTCCAAGGTCGAGATGGTTCACAGGCCTTCAGGCTGCTGGTACTTCCAGAAGGCCACCTCCCCATCATCACTGCAGGAGGCCAGGAGCCCCCGCTCCTTGGGGCTCCAGGCTACACAGTTGACGTCCTGGGAATGAGCCTGAGGCAAGTGGGCTGTCAGGGAGAAGGTGGGCTGCTGCAGATCTGAGCTGGGATCTTCCTCAAACACCCGGATGGCATCATCCCCACAAGCTGTAGCTAGGGCCCCTGTCAACTGACACCTGGGAAGAACATGTACATCAGTGGGGACGCAGGTGGCTCCTTCCTCCCCAACCTCTCAGAGATTGGTTCTACGATCTCTGGCCTGTTCTCCTCCCAAACATCAGGCCTTAGCTAGAAGTCTCTTATTAAAGAGCTTCCCTAACATCTAGTCACAAACATCCCGTTAAATCTTTTAAGTACTGCTCTCTGGGTTTTTCCCCAACAACCTAACTCTGACCCGCAATTTCTCACTAGCATAAGCAGTTCCCTTTGTCAGGTACTTATAACCATTTTTTTGAATAGTGATATAATAGGCCATTGAATTTTACCACACTTCAGTCTATTTTTGTTATTCCTAAATTTCTGCCAACCTAAATAAAGCTTAGACGCACATCAACTTTTTTGATGCGCACAGTACGGTCATCACTGCAAGATGCCAAGCGCTGGCCACTGGGGTCATCTATTTCCTAGGAATAGATTCTAGGGCCAGAACTGCCCTAACTCTCCTGTATGAACTGTATGGCTCTTCTAGCCTCCAAAGGAGTAGTCAGTGTTACCAACCCAAAAAATCCCAGCCAGGAATCCAGTTTCAGTAATAAATATTTCTGGATGGTATGATGCTGTGTTATCTACACCCGACCTCACAAAGGCTGGTGCTGTCTTCACAGCCTGGGATCTTAATGTGGGTGCACGCCTTGATCTAAGTCTGTTTCCTGCTCTTCTATGAACCCTGGTGCTGGCCAGCTGTAGAGCAACATGACAGATGTCTGGACTGATCTCAAGAAATGAGGTAGCTGTTCTCTATTCCCTTTACTTCCAAAGGTGGTAAAGAGCAGCACAGGGTCTTGACTTCCATAAGACCTCCCCAAAGTGGGGTGGGGTGGGGTAGGGTGGGGTAGGGTAGGGGTGGAAGAGATGGAGGTCTTACCAAGCGATGTCGTAAATGGTCCTGGAGTGGAAGCCTGACAAAGTGCAGATACACTTCCAGCTGGGGTCAGAGCCGCTGCATGCCATCCCTGCACAACAGACTTCTCTTGAACCTAAGACACGACTTGTCTCCTAGGCACCTCAGGGGTAACTGCCTCACTGCAGAGGAGATCCTATTTGCCTTCCCTCATCCCCATCTTCAATCATGAGTCCTCATCTTCATTCTTCTGTCCCTATCCTCACTGATCTGTCTTACAGGCTGGTATTTTAACTGTAGAATTTTGAGGAGGAAATATCCTTTCCTTTAAAAAACCTTTTGCTGCAGACAATGTTTGACTAGTTAGCCTAACTTTTTTTTTTTTTTTTGAGAGGGCATCTCTCATATTTATTGATCAAATGGTTGTTAACAACAATAAAATTCTGTATAGGGGACTCAATGCACAATCATTAATCAACCCCAAGCCTAATTCTCAACAGTCTCCAATCTTCTGAAGCATAACGAACAAGTTCTTACATGGTGAACAAGTTCTTACATAGTGAATAAGTTCTTACACAGTGAACAGCGCAAGGGCAGTCATATCACAGAAACTTTCGGTTTCGATCATGCATCATGAACTATAAACAATCAAGTCAGATATGATTATTCATTTGATTTTTATACTTGATTTATATGTGAATCCCACATTTCTCCTAGTTAGCCTAACTTTTAAGGCCACCCACCAGCCAGCCCAATCCATCTTATTGCTCCTAAAACCTTTTACACTCGGTGTTCCATTTAGAAGAATCATGTATATGGTGTTAAGTCTAAGCTTTTCCATTTTCAGTGCCTTTGCTCATGCTGTTGTTTCACCCAGAATTCTCTTCCTGTGGTAACTTCTTCTATGTTAATATCCTATACACACTTTTAGGTGTGGATAAAATGGCCTTTCTTCCACATAGCTTTCCCTGATTCTTCCAGCATTCTCTCTGGAACCCTCTCGTGGCATATTTCCCTTTCTATCTCAATTTGCTAAGATTCATCTGTGTGTCTTAGGCCCTTAGTAGACAGTAAACTTCCTGAGAGCCAAGTCTCCTGGCCCCTCACCTTGCTCGTTGCCTGGCAGATACTGATGCCAGATGCGCACAGTACGGTCATCACTGCAAGATGCCAGGCGCTGGCCACTGGGGTCAAATGCCAAGCTCCACACAGTGGATTCATGGCCCTCAAGGGTGGCACAGCATACCCAGTCATCCTCTTCCTCCCGGTAAAGCTTCACTGTGTCGTCATAGCTGGCAGAGGCCAGCAGCTGGGGAGTGAGGAAAACAACACTTGTTCGTATGACCCAGGAAGTGCCTATGGTTCCAATACCTCTCCCTGCTAGGATAGTACAATCCTAGGGCTCTGTGTTCATAAAGGCACTAATGTCTCTCAGTCATAGACAGAGATTTCTGTACAAACCATGTTAAAGCTGAAGAACAGAGAAAGGCAAGGCACAACCCTCCACACCAGAATCCCTTCTCACCAAGACAGAATGCTTCTTACCTCCTGGCTCGGGTGCCAAACCACATGCTTGACATCCTGTGTATGGGAGTTGAGGACACTGACACATTCATATTCATCTTCTTCATCAACTGTGGGAGGAAAAAAAGGAGCCCAGGAGCTGACCCTGTCAGGACACAGAGGGGGATGTCTGTCCAGTGGTGGCTCCTAACTGCACCTTAGAAGGACCTGGACTCACCTTCCCAGACCCACACACTCTTATCTCGGCTGCAGGTGGCAAGTAGGTTGCCAGATGGGGCCCAGGCCACTGACTTAACCTCATTTTCATGGCCCTCCAGGGTGGTTACACACTGAAAAGGGAAGAGGAACAGGGATCAGCAGCAGCTAAGACCCTGGGATCCTTTTCATGAGTACAACCCTACTAGTCCAGGTTGAACCAGCCCCTGTGGAGTAAACAGGTAACAATCTTGATCCCATCCAGCCTGGTTACCTCAAAGTCATCCTGGTTCTTCTTCCAAATGCAAGTGGTAGCATCAAAGCTGGCAGAGGCCAGGTAATTGCCACAGGGAGACCAGGCCACCTTCCTCACAGTGCGCTGGTGGCCTTCAGAAAGGACAGATTTGCAGACCCAGCTGTCACCTAGAAGCAAAGGACAGGCCAGGCTCTGGAGCTGGGTGCACAAGAGGGTGCAGTAGCACATCAATGCCATTGGATAATGGGGGCTAGCCAAGCTGTCGACAAAGCTCAATGGTTATGTAACAACATGCTTTTAGAAAGATGTAACTGACTACTTCCCCTGGAGACATCCTTCCAAAACAAATCTGAGGAGTCACTCTCCCGGTTTAAAACTGTCAAGGGCTCCCAAATGCCCTCAGGATAAAATTTTCAACCTTATTGTGTGGCAAATCACCCTCCCTTCTTTCATTTTCCTGCCTCAGCAACTCTCAATTCCAACAGTTCTAGCCTGTCCGTTGACGTTTTTGCCTCTCGTACCTGCCAACTCCTTTCTACCAACTCCTTTACCAAAAAGTCTCTCAGAGTGGATACCTTCCAACTGGAAGAAGCCCTCTCCCACCTCTCCCCTGGCCCTTAACTCTGTTCGGGGTCGGCCTGCCGCGAAGGCTGCGCACCTCCCCGAGCCTGGCACCCCCACTACGCGCACACGGAACCCTCGGCGGCACGAGCCTTACCCTCCGCGCCCCAGATGCGGACTCTACGGTCACCACCGCAAGAGGCCAGCAGGGTTCCCGCGGGGTTCCAGGCAAGGAACCAGCAGCGGGAGTCCGGGTGTGCAGGGACACGGCCCAGCAGCACCAGCGAGTCCTTCATGGCGGGTAGGAGGAGGAGGTGGGGAGAGTCAGCCGCGCCGACTACAGGTCCCACGGTGCACGTTCCCTCAACCTCCAGGCCGGCCTCCCGCCGTCGTCGGGTCCGACCGCATCCGCCCGAAGGCCCAAGAAATCCTGGGAACTGAAGCGTCCGCGACTGCAGCCGCGCTGCCCTCTGGGAGTTGTAGTCGGTCTACCACCTCCGCCCCACCCCCCAGTGGAAAGCATCGCGGGACCGCTTCGAACTACCAGTCCCGTGAGGCCCAGCGCAAGGAGCCGGTGGCGCGCCCAAGCTGTGACGTAAGCGGAGGCCAGAGCGCGGAGCCGGAGGAGGCGGAGACAGAGGTGTAGGAAGCCGGAAGTGGATCGACCCCGGGTCGCTCCGGGCGTTGCGGATTTGGGGGGCTGGGGCAGCTGAAGAGCCCGTAACGGGACGGAGCGGCGTCATCCCGGCCCCGAGGCCTGCTGACTGGTGAGGGACGGGTCGGTGTGGGGAGGGCCTTTTCCGGACACAGGTCGCACCCCAGAGCGGATCCCGAGTTCCGAAACCCCGCGGCCCAGCTTGTTTCTCCGCCCTTTGGCACTCTGGCTGAGACCCCAGGTCCGGGTCTCTACCACCAGCAGCCGATAACTCCGCCCACCACACCTCCCTGCTCCGGTCTGCCTCTCTTCCAGCTGGCCCCCAGCCCTCTGCGGGTCCTCATCCCGCACCTCCGCAGCTCCATTCTGGGGACCCCGTCCCCGCCCCCCGAATCCCTGCAGCCCTCCAGTCTCCGCTCGGCCTCAGGTCCCAACCCCCATTCTCCGGTTGGGAGATAATAGCCCTGCGCCGGCCCCACCTGCCGCAAACCCAGCGCATTGCTCTCCTCCTCGGGACAGGCAGGCTGTGCGCCCCGCGGAGGTCGGCGGCGACCAGCAGCGACCGCGGAGCGACGGCGGGCGTCGCCGGGCATGTACGCCCCCGGAGGCGCAGGGCTGCCCGGCGGGCGCCGGCGGAGGAGCCCGGGAGGCAGCGCTCTGCCCAAGCAGCCGGAGCGTAGCCTGGCCTCGGCCCTGCCTGGAGCCCTGTCCATCACGGCTCTGTGCACTGCGCTCGCCGAGCCTGCCTGGCTGCACATCCACGGTGGCACCTGTTCCCGCCAGGAGCTGGGGGTCTCCGACGTGCTGGGCTACGTGCACCCGGACCTGCTGAAAGGTGAGGGCGCTGCGCGCCGGCCCTCTTCTTTCTGGGTGACTGGGCTTCCTCGGCGGGGAGCAAAATGGGGTTCGAGCTGGAACTGAGATAGCCAGGGGCAGGCACTTGGTTGAAGCAGACAGCCCTCTTCCTGCCTGGTGTACATGCCCACCAGGTGGCTCTGTTTGGGGGTCCGGCCCCTCGTTAATTCCGATGTTAATTCAGCCAAGTACCTACTCCCTCAATGCTAATCTGAACTGCTACTTTTTTAAGATTCTGCCCAAGGAAGGGCGCTGTGTATCGAGAAAAGGGTGCTAGGCATCACAATTAGCTGTCCCCTTCTAATCAGTGGCAGCCTCATTGATGGAGAAAAAGGAACTTTCTATATGCCTAGATTTTAAAAGATATTTTTGAGCTGTACAAATTGAATTTTTATTAGAGTAAAAGGGAGTCTGTGGCATTTTTGATAACCACTAGTCAATTCTATTGCTGTCCTCAGTAAAACTATTGGAATTTGGCTCTTGGAACCTTTACAAGTGTTTCTGACTGAGGTAGGTTGCTTTGTTCATCATCATGCTTCCCAGCAAGGTGGGCAGAGGAAAGGGAAAAGTTCTCTTTACTGGACACAGGGAAAGCCAAGACCTATATGGGGACCTGGCTCAGTGAGCCCTGTAAGCTCCTCTTGCCCAGTGGTGTCCAGTATTGAGGGAAGGGTTGTGTGGTATGAGGGCAGGACTGCATTGTCTTACTTTTACCTAAAGCCAGTCAGTGGACCCCAAACAACCCTTAGTAACAGCACATTTTATTAGCCCCAAGGTCTTCTGAGCTGTTCTTGAAGGGTGCCACTCCCCCGCTGTGATGCATTCCAGATGATTACTACCCCATATAACAGAAGCCCTTCCTGTTAAATATTTTCACATTGCCTCTTTAAAGATTCAGGCACTGGGATTTGGTGAAAAGGTCAAGTTCTTCCCTGTGGGATGATATACAACTTCTGCAGGCCCAGGCTAAAAGCTCTATCCTTGTGGTTTAATATTGTCTTTCCCTGAGAGTTCTGTTTGCATTTCTCTTGAGTTTTTGAGGCTTTAGGATGATTTTGTAGAGAACAGGATGGGAGCTTCTGGTTTGTTTCCAGATTTGACCACGATGATAGCCTTTGTTGGGCTGGCTATATAAGACCAAAGTCATACACAACATGATGGAGGCCTTGTGACATGCGGCTTTTTCTCTAGGGAGTAGCTGATAGCAGAAAGGCCACCAAGCTTGAGTTGAGCCTCGATGGCTTTTCCCTCAGCTCATTCCCCTGCACTTACCTTCTTTGAAGCACAGCTACCACCTTTCCACCACTTCATCTAGACCTTTGTGGTGGATCCCCTGGTGTTGCCTTGTTTAGGGAGCTTGGTGTCACTTACAAACTGGAAGAGAGCTCATAATGCTTCTCTCTTTCAGATCATCCCTGGGGAGGCTCAAAAAATTTGTGTGATGGAGGAAGAGGCAGTCTGACCCCTTATTTCAGTGGGTCAAGAAGCTATGTCTTAGAGAAGTGAAGTGATCTCTCCAAGGCCACACAGCTGTAGGTGGCATAGCTAAGTCAACCTCACATCTGTTGGCCCCACTATAAAATGATGCTGTCTCATTTGTTTTTTAGCCTTTGTTTTACTTCAGCTCTCATAAGGAATGAGCTCATGATTATTTCACTTTAGCAAGTATCCTTGTCAAAGCATGTTAAAAATTTAAATAAATTCTTGGTGCAGATCCTCCTTTGCGCACATATCTATTTATCCTTTCTGAGAAATTATTCACGCTGTAAAAGATTTTGTCTTTTATAAAGCATGTTGCTTAAACTTTTTATTATGTTTGTTCTTGTGTTTAGGGATTGTAACCCATGGGTAGTTAGAACCTGCTTTCCTGTGGCTATTTCCTTGGCCCTTGCAAGCTAGGAACACTTGCTGTTCATTAGTAAGAGAGTTGACAGTGGGTCCTCAGGAGCTATCACAAAGGAGACGAGGAATCAGGAGGTCCCTGATGGCTTCTCTTCTTCCTTTTCTCTGTACCTGTTGGTTTTTTTGGTACTCGATGGGCCTTCAGATATACACTGTCCTGTGTTGTTATGCTGATCCTTAGGGCCAAACAGATGTCCTAGCATGGAAGTCTGGGATATTTCCCATTTCAGAGGGAGCAGAGCTGTGGGGCACACATCTGCCTGTAGATGCTTCCTGAGGGAGAACAGATCTCTGTTCTTACCAGGTCTCTGCAGGTAACAGGCAGCAGGCAGCACTGGCAGACTTTGGAGTAGAGCCTTCTCGTTTCTCAGCCCCCCGCCTGAGTGCCAGGCATTGTACTAAGCACACTCCATACCTGGCCTTAGTTTCTCCTAAACAATGTCTTTATTTGGTAGGTTGTCACTTCCACTTCACAGAGGTCTCAGGCTCGGGGTCACTTGCTCAAGGACACACAGCTGATTTGCATGGTGTGGGTGCCACTCTTACCACTGCCCCTTAGTGTTCTGGGTTTCTTACTTCCATCAGATCTGTGCAAGGCTTATTATTTCCCCATGCTAGTTGAGTTTTACTACAAGTTCAGCCAAAACTGTGCTTTTTATCTCTCATCCCTTCAGTGTTCTGGCTCTAGCTGGTGATCCTGAGGCAAAGCCACACCCCCTCCTGCCATCCTTTGCAGAGCCCTGAAGCTTTAGTAAATGCAGGCTGGCTCAAAAGATTAGATCCTGAATTTTTCCACTCCCCAGGGGGTTCCTGCTTCTCACACAGCTCTTCAACCTGGACCCAGGTCCAGATATAGGCTCATACCTCTAGTGGCCGTTAGCAGAGGAGCCCCAGCGAATCGTTCCTTCTGAGATCCAATGCCTACCTGCCTCTCAAGTGCAGCCAGCAAAGGGCATTGCCAACAACAGCCTCAGGAAGCATCTTGGGAGAATAAGGAAGTTTGGGATTTGAAGTCGGGTGAATCATGATTGACAAGCCACTGGAAGGTCAACAGCCTTCCAGAGAGGGCTGGTGTGCCTGAAGGGGTGGTGGTGACTGATGCAGCTGGCACTCCCAGGTCCAGCAGGGCCTGTCCTCAGAGGCAGCTTGGCAAAGACCACTGGTACCTGTGGTGTTAGCCCAGCCAGGCTCTAGAGGATCCTGTTGGAGTCCTGTGCCAGAGGCCTGTCGGGAAGCTAAAAAGTCACAGTGGGGAGAGACTGCCAGGTGGCACAGATGAGTGCTGACAAGGATTGGGGCCATGGGGATGTGGCTCTAACTCACAGGGGCTCCAGTGGGTGGGAAGGGAGGAGAGATGGAACAGGAGAAGGGAACTGGCCAGAATCCACTTTAGTCTTCCTGCCTGCAGCCTGTTTGGGTCGGTCGGGAGGGAGGAAGAGCAGTGGGCAGGTAGACAGGAAGAGCCAAGGCCTTCAAAACAAATCCAGCCCAGTGACTCACCAGTGACCTTGGGCAAAGGCAGTGTCTTAGTATCCTGTTACACAGCAGCTGCCTTATTCCCTAGTGACTGATGGGGACAGCAATAGTTACCAAAATAAAGAGGCCACAGTAGACTGCACCACTGGTTTGGATTTAAAATTAGGACTCTGCCCCATATGCCATTTCTCTTTACAAATAAAATAGTACATACATAACATTGCATGTATGTTCTCAAGGGAGCAGTATTTGTTGCCCTCCTGCCATACTAGTATCTGGCTGCGGAAGAGAAAAAGAGGCACTGAGATCCTGACCCCAGGAAAGTCGTAGCTGGGTTTAAGCCTGTCTGGTCTAACTCTGCCTGTCTTCTCCTTGTGCTCTGAGACCCTCTGATAAAAGACTGCCTGGGATGTGGGACAGGCTCCTGGGATATCTGTTAGCATCACTCCATGGGCTGTTTACATTAGGCTTCCCCATTAAACCCAAGGTTTTATTGGCAGCTCTGGAGTGGACAGTCACGTTGAATCAAAACCTGTTTGAATTGGGGGGTCAAAAGCCCTTTCTCTGTACTGCATCATCACTGCTGGGGCAGATCCTCAGTCCAGCTTTAGTGGGCTCTTTCTCTGGCCCACACTGGCTGATGTTTGTGGACAAGGAAGTCTTGGTCTGAGGAGGAAAGGCGTGCCAGGGACGAGGGTGCTGTGGCCCAGCTGAGGTAGCCCAGTGCAGAGCAAGTGGGGCAGTAACTTTACAGGGGGCTGTTTGTTCATGGCACACTGTGAGCTGACTCTTCCATTGTGCTCCTGTGGAGATGGGGCAGGTGTTGCTGTCATTTGATAGATAAAATGGCAGAAGCCAAGGGCAGTTAAGTAAGTGACTTGCTCCAGGTAACACATAGTCTGTGGTAGGTCTAGGATTCAGTGCCAAGTCCAGTGCCTTTCTAGTGTCTCCACTGCTTCCAAGAGCCTGATGTCTGCAGAAGCTTAGACCATGCAAGCAGGCTTTTGCCCAGTAATTCCCAGTATGAGCATTTTTCACTGCTTAATGACCCAAACCTTTTTTTTTTTTTTTTTTTTTTGAGAGGGCATCTCTCATATTTATTGATCAAATGGTTTTTAACAACAATAAAATTCTGTATAGGGGACTCAATGCACAATCATTATTCCACTCCAAACCTAATTCTCAACAGTCTCCAATCTTCTGAAACATAACAAACAAGTTCTTAACATGGTGAACAAATTCTTACATAGTGAATAAGTTCTTACATGGTGAACAGTACAAGGGCAGTCATCACAGAAACTTTCGGTTTTGATCACGCATTATGAACTACAGACAATCAGGTCAAATATGAATATTCGTTTGATTTTTATACTTGATTTATATGTGAATCCCACATTTCTCCCTTATTATTATTATTATTATTATTACTTTTATTTTTTATTTTTTTATTTTATTTTTATTTTATTTTATTTTATTTTTTGAGAGGGCATCTCTCATATTTATTGATCAAATGGTTAACAACAATAAAATTCAGTATAGGGGGGTCAACGCTCAATGTACAATCATTAATCCATCTCAAGCCTAATTCTCGTCAGTCTTCAATCTTCTGAAGCATAACAAACAAGTTCTTACATGGTGAACGAATTCTTACATAGTGAATAAATTCTTACATGGTGAACAGTACAAGGGCATTCATCACAGAAACTTTCGGTTTTGATCATGCAATATGACCTATAAACAATCAGGTCAAATATGAATATTCGTTTGATTTTTGTACTTGATTTATATGTTGATCCCACATTTCTCCTATTATTATTATTATTTTTATTTTTAATAAAATGCTGAAGTGGTAGGTAGATGCAAGATAAAGGTAGAAAACATAGTTTAGTGCTGTAAGAGGGCAAATGTAGATGATCAGATGATCAGGTATGTGCCTATGGACTAAGTATTAATCCAGGCTAGACAAGGGCAGCAAGACATCCACGGATGCAGAAGATTTCTCTCAAAGCGGGGGGGTGAGGTTCTGAGCCTCACCTCTGTTGATCCCCAAATTCTCACCTGATGGCCCCCCTGCGACTGTGCCTGTCTTAGGTTGTTCCTCCCTTGAGGAATCTTACCCATCTCTGGCTAACCAGTCATCTTCCGGGGCCATAGACCCAAACCTTTTTGGCCTAGAAGAGATTTGGTGCTCCCAGCTGTTGCCTTAGTTCAGTAGAGCTGCTGGCTCTGAGGATGGCTTTGACAGCATTCATATTAATTTTTGACCCTTCGCTCAAATATAACTCTTTAGGATTTGATTGATTATCTCCATCAGGAAAAAATTAAATGGGTAACTCTTGTGCTTGGTGATTCTGAACATCACGATGCAGGTAAGCCTGGCCTGGGTTTGGAGTCTAGCTCTGCACTGCATGACCTAGAGGAAGTCACTTAACCTGGAGCCTTCAACTCCTTATCTGAACTGTGTGGTGAATCCCCCTGAGTGGAGTGAGGCTTAACTAAGGTAACAACTGACTCACCTGCATGCACAGGAGCTTCCTGGAGGGGTACATGAGGAACTGTCACTAGTGTCTCTTGGGTAGGGCAGTTGGACATCTGGAAGGGAGGGACATCCTTTCTGAAGCTTTTTAGCATGTGTGAGTCTTCATCTTATTAAAATAAGTATATTAAGAAACAAAGGACACATGGGAGTGTATAAAGCAGATGTATATTTTTAAAGATGATAATAAAATTGAACATCCTATAATCTGCAGCTGAAGAAAGTATTTTGAAGAAGGCCCTGTGTATTACTTTTTTCAGTTAAAACGAGTTGAATTCTAAGAACCACAGTTCAAGCAGCACTCGGGCACCTGTCCACACTGAGTGAGGCTGCCTGCAGTGATCTGTGCAGCCTGCTGTGAAGCAGAGTGACAGAAGCCTCTGCACTGTGCTGCTGCAGGTTATTCTCAGAAGCACTGGAAGAGCACTTTCTTCCTGCTCTGTCCCTACCACATGTCAGGTGGACCCCAAGAAGAACTATCATAGAGAGCTTTTAACTGTATTCAAAATAAAGCCAGGAGACAGCCCCTGCCTCCAGTTTTTCTTTCAGTAAAGCCCTGTGAGTTTATCTAGACTCCTTCTCACAGCACTAGCTTAGGCTATGCCAGGCTGGATAAAATGAAGGCTGGTCTTGGTTGCTGGCAGAGCAAACATACAGGCCAGCCTTCTGGCATTAGGCAATCAATCACCCAGGCTGATGATCGAGCCAAAAACAGTCAGTCAGCTGACAAAAGAGTCACAGATAGCTCTGAGGGCAACTTGGTGGATGATCTGAAGCCAGTTAAAGACATATGAGTCTTGTGTGGGCCTAGCCAACATCTGCCTGGTGAATTTAGAGCCCAAGAGAGGGAATGCATGCTGTCACAAAGGCACAGGGTCTCATGATATCTGATCTGGCTCCTCAGTGTGGGAGGCTGGGCCCTCATGATGTCAGTGTCTGTTGCTTGGAGTCTCCTTTATTGGGTTCAGATCCCCTCCCTAGGTTCCTGGACTGTACTTCAGTCCACCTCCCTCTAGGTCCAGGATCAGTGTTTCTTGGAGTGTAAGGCTTGGATTTACTGCATGGGAATTATCTGGGTTGCCTGTTAAAATACTAGGCCCTGCTCCAGTCTGAGAGCTCAGAATCTCTGGGGCCTGGGACAAACTTTCAGCCAGGACCCCTGTGATTCTGATGTGCACTAGGGAGTGATCACGATCACCCCACAGCCTCTCAGCCTGGGCCCAAGAATCAGGAAAGGACCATGTACTCTTAAGTCCTGCCAGCCCTTTCCCAGTTTCCCTAAATCACTTGGTGACCCATGGCCTAAATGAACAAAGAGCTTGCCAATGGGTGGAACAGGAGGGACAGGAAGTTAAGGCCCATTTCCTACCTTTTATTAAAAAGTGGTTTCTTTTTGAATCAGCCATTTATCTGTCTGTATGCTTCTGAGAGCAGTGGCAGTTTGCATAGATATCAGAGGACTGACAGTGTTTTTTAGATGGATTTTTTAAAAAAGAAACTGTGCTAAAAAATAAAGTTTATAGGTTAAAAATGAAAACAAAAAAATAAAGAATAAAGTATCTAAGTTAAAAATAAAAACAAACAAATAAATAAATAAAAATAAAGTCCTAGAGGAAAATATCAGTTGCTCTATGTGCCTGGTGTACAGTTGTCATCCTAGAATCCCCCTACACCATGACTCTTGGAATGTTATGTCTCTTGTTTCAGCATCTTCCTTTTTCTTGATTTACTCCCTCGTCTTGGTACAGCATGTACCCTTCAATGGCTTTGCTCTCATTTTATGAAGTGTTTGGTGCTGTCAATTTCTGAGCCTTTCAAGCTTTGGTGTGTAAATCTGGTTGCTTCTTAGCTTTTCCTGCTTCCCACTTACACTTCAGCTTATCTAGTGTATTAAGTTAGTCCTAAGTAGTTCTAAGTCCCTTTCTGGTTTCAGGAATTTTGTTTTGCCCCTCCCCTCTTGTATGGGATTATGCCTTAAGTTTTTTTTTTCTTTTGTTTGAGTAGGGTTCAAGTAGGGAGCAAACATTAATGTGAAGCTCCAGTCTGCCACCTTTCCTAATTTGTTTAGGAGTCTCTTGTAATATTACATTTCTCTAAACTGCTTCAACTTCTTTTTGAACAAAAAGGGAATGAATGAGTGACTGGATAGAGAGTCGACATTAATGGTCTTCTGGCCTTAACCTCTGGCTGTCTCAGCTCAGAAGTTAGTGGGATTTCTTGCCAGCCCAAAGCATGCTTTAGCAGAACTAGTTAACATGTCAGGTCATCAGGGTTTTTAAAGATGGCTAGAAAAGTATGCCATGTACTTGAAGCAGAGTCCTGCTCTAACACTGCTTTCATTGGAAAGGGAAGAAGGACTTGAGGCTCACGGGAGCAGTGACCCAGGGTTCCTGTCTGCTGATATGGAGGCTGTTCCACCTCTTCTGTAGGCCAGCTGAGAGCAGGAGCCAGGACTGCTCCCTGCAGTACTCCTGGCTCCCCTGACTGTGGTGGAAGGGGCAAACTCCTCCCAGGTGGAGACTGCCTGTGCTAGGGTTTTGCGTGGGGTGCTGAAGGTCTGGTTTTTCCCCTACAGATTTCTGCATGAACCCCCAGACAGTGCTGCTCCTGCGGGTCATTGCCGCCTTCTGCTTCCTAGGCATCCTGTGTAGTCTCTCTGCGTTCCTTCTGGATGTCTTCGGGCCCAAGCATCCAGCCCTGAAGATCACCCGTCGCTATGCCTTTGCCCACATCCTCACAGGTAAGAAGGAACACAGTGGAGAAGGAACTGCCACAGGGTAGGGGCATCCTGTCTGGCACTGCAGATGGGAACAAAGAGGAGGTTCTTTGAGCAGACACCATCCAGGTGCCCATTTCAGCTCTAGCCTTTCACAGAGCGTGGGTCTATGATGGCAGCTTGCTTCCATCACTTACACGTATGCCTGCTGAACCACAGTCCCACTTGGCCCAGCTTTAGGGAGGGAATATTATTAGAATCCCACAAGGCATTCACATGGCTCTCTGAGAACTGGATTTGAAGCTCAGCCAGGCTCATGGGGCCTGGAATAGACAAGGAAGGAACCTGAGCGTCCACTGCATCTCCCTGGAGTGCGTGGTCTCAGCTGATTATCTCCTCCCCTTTCCTGCTTCCCTGCAGACCAGCCTTCTCTGCTTGTATGTGGCTTCTCTTCTCTCTCATGACTGGGCTCGTGTGTTGATTTGACTTGTGATGGTGCCAACTCGAGCTCCCAAACTGCATGACCTTATCTATTCCTTTCAAGCACCCATGACTAGTATCCCAATTCGAAACTCTTAAGACAGAGAATCTGAGCGGCCCAGATGGGGTCAGATATCCAGCCCAAGCCCCAGCCCAAGAATCCTGTGGCCAAGAGCGCTCCCTGTTGCAAGCTGTGGGGCTGGACCTATCCACTGAGACTGGGGTTTGGGTGGAGAGGCTGCAGTTGGTTCCTCAAGCATCCTGCTTGCAGGGTGCCCTCTAACTCCTTCCTACTGTTCCTGTGTCCTGCAGTTCTGCAGTGTGCCACCGTCATCGGCTTTTCTTACTGGGCTTCTGAACTCATCCTGGCCCAGCAGCAGCAACACAAGAAGTACCATGGTTCCCAGGTGTATGTCACCTTTGCCGTTAGCTTCTACCTGGTGGCGGGAGCTGGTGGAGCCTCAATCCTGGCCACAGCTGCCAACCTCCTGCGCCACTACCCCACGGAGGAAGAGGAGCAGGCACTGGAGCTGCTGTCAGAGATGGAGGAGAATGAGCCCTACCCAGCAGAGTATGAGGTCATCAACCAGTTCCAGCCGCCCCCAGCCTACACACCCTAATGGCAGCCCTTCCCCCACACTGCAGGGCCTCCCCAACCCGGAGGAGCTCCTTTTCCCAGGAGGCCTCCCTGGCAGGATCCTGACCATCTTCACCAAACCTTCTCCAGGAGAGACTCTGCCTTTAGGGCTGGTCATGTATCCCTGCTCTGGAAACCCGGGATTCACTGATTTTATGTAATGCACTGTCTTCCCTCTCACCACCTTCCTCTCCCTTCATGGTCGCCAGTCATTACAACCAGGGACTTTGCTTGGGGAGCTGCTGGCAGTGGACAGTCCCAAACAGAAGGGTGTCAACAGGGCCCAAGGGGATGGGGACTATACCCTGAAGTCTCACTTCATAATAGTCAGCCTTTGTTCCATAGCTGTAGCTCTGGGCTGACCCCCACCCCCCTAATCCTCAGAGTGCCCCGTTTCCAGGCCCCCACTCTGAGGAATTCTCTGCACTTTAGTCTTTGGACTCTCCATCATGTATGTTTTGGTTTTGTGGGGAGAAGGAATTGCTTTTGGGAAGCAGAGCAGGTGCTCCTCGTGCCTGTCCTCACTCTGGTGGTGGAGCCAGGCAAGGAGAGCAGCACCTGACGTGGGCCTGATGCCTCCAGGTGCCCATAAAGGATTAGAGTGAAGGGGCTGATTCTCCCTGGCCCCTTCACCTTTTAAAATGCCAGTGGCTTTAAAAGGAAGAAAAAAACACAAGCAACAGCAACTACTCTCTTTAGACTAGCAACAGACTGTTGTCATTTTTCAGATATTTATTCTTGGCTCTGCAGTGTTTTGGACTGCAGCCCCTTCCAGCCCATAGGAGTTCCTCCCTGAATTTCTCCCAGAATGCAGCCCTCTCCCCTTCCTCCCTCCCTCCCAGGGACCAGTGTCTCCCTGGGGCCTTCCTGTGGAACCAGAGCCTCAGCCCAGGAGGCTGAGGACTGTGGCCTGGCTGTCTGGCCAGCGTGGTGCTCCTCAGGACTGTGGCACTGAGATGTAACCTGGCCTCCGTGCGGGAACAGGGGCCACAGCAGGGCGGGAAACCCACTACTCCACCAAGGAACCACAACCCGCAGGGCCCCATTGCGGAGGTGTCAGATGCACCCTGTCAGGCTAGTAGGTCCAGCTGTGTCCTTCAGACTCAGTGTGTGCCCTAGACTGTGACTTGGGCAGCAGCTTGTGGCATGCCCTCTCTCCTTGAATGTCCTCTGGTCTTACAGAGTGCCATTGGCTCTGTCTTGCCCAGCCGTCACTCTGAATGTCCTGTCTGACACACATGGCTCTGGGTCTGGCTGAATTCTCTGTCCTGAAATCAGGGGTGTAAAGTGGGAGAAACTTGAGAGGCATTCATTGTGGATCCGGATGGCCAAGCTTCTTTGGGATCACCGTCCAATGCTGAGCTGAAAAACAGACGGGTCCCAGTCTCCTCTCCCCTTCCACAGACAATGGAGCAAGGCTGGGGAATAGACACCATTGTTGAACAGTGTCTAGAAAGGGACCGTTATGTCCCTTGTCCTTCTTCAGCCAGACTGCCTGGGGATGTCTGGATACCTGTGTGGGAGGCGAAGACCATGTCCAGATATGAGGTAGTGACTGCCTGGAAATCACTGGGATGCCGAAGTGTGTCCCGTGGTCACTTTCACACCCTTCTGGACACTTATCTTAGGCAAGAAAGACTCCCATATGATACCTGAGCACAAAGCTAAAGAGCTAATAAATTAAGTCTTCTCTTTCTGTAAATCCAAATTTGTTTCTGGCGGGTCTCCAGAGTGTGGCCAGCTCTCTGATTGTGGGTGTCTGAGCAGGCAGACCAGGAGACCGGGTACCAAACACGCATGCCAAAGTGATCAGTCATCTCATGAGGACCAGACGTGACTCTATGGACCATTCCACATGATTTGGAACCCACTTTTTATTCACTTCCCTTGCCTCTGGCCTTTCTCTCTTCCCCTGCCATCCTGACACTGATTTGTCATATAAATTCCCCTGACTGTGTTTTTTTTTTCTAGGAAAAAAATTAAAAAAAAAAAAATAGAAACCACAAATAATAATGTAAATGCTAGTGGCTCCTTGTCATTTTTCTGTTTTAATTTCCCTGATTTGGTTTGTTCTCTTCCTTTTAGGGAAACAGGAGAAATGATGAAGTGCATAATTTTTTTTTTTAAGTTAGAAGGGACTTTCATATGCCTACTCCTTGCAAGGCATTTTCACTGCCATGATTCTTCTAACTTCTGACAGCCTGCACACCCAGCCCCTTTGCCCCAGCTGTAGATGCCTTTGCCGAACTCCTTGGCTTCCAACCCCGAGCTTGTCTGTGCGTTTCTGGTTAGCTGCAGAAGAGAGAGCTTCTTCTGAACTCCAGCCAGTGTGTGGGAAGAGACAGACTCCTTCGGGGCTAGGACTTTGAGAAGAAACTGCATTTTTCTTTTGAAATGATTGCTTACTTGGAAGAGATGTGAGCAGAGTGTAACTGGGAGTGTAACTTCTCGAAGTGCTTTTCATTGTCAGTGCCTTGAATCGTTACCACATTCTCTTCACTCATTCACACATTCCACCAACATACTGAGCCCCAAATGTATATATGATGAAAGCCAGGGCTCCCTTTGAGGAGCAGCCTGTGTAAGGTGTTCTTTTTTATTCCTGGGAAGAGTGCACGTCTTTCATGGGAGCTAGGAATATGTTCTTACTTCATTTTAGACATTTAATGAAAGGTGCCTGCCGTTATATAGAGCACTGCTGGGCACCATGAGGGAAATCGGATGGCCTTCAGGGACCCTGCTTCCAAGTATTTGTATTACTCTTAGCTCAGGAGATGGACTTGTCCATGAAAGGGCAGTGAAGTAAGTGGTCTAATGTACAGCTGGGAAAAGTGCTGTTCTAAGAGGGGAGGCTGGTTCTGACCTGGATGGTTATGAAAGGCTTCATGGAGGAGGCAGATTGAGTTCGGCTTCATGTGAGAGCAGATTCGGTGGTGGGGTGGGAGGGTTCCTGCTGAGGGAAGAGCAGAAGCGGAACAACTGGTGGCCAGGATGTGGGAAAAGAGGTTAGGAAGGTGAAAGGGACCCACTTAAGGCATTAAAAGTGGTGGGGGGCCCTGGGGAGATTTTGAAAAAAGAAAGATCCAGTTCTTTCTAATGACTCCTGTGACAACGTGAAGGAGGGTTGGCCTGATGTTAAGTGGAAGAGTCTGGAATGGGAATCAGGTGGGAAATGGTGTAGAGGCCTGGAACCTGGCAAAAGGCCAGTCAGGAAGCAGAGTGAGCCCCCAGGGCCTATGTCTCCAGCAGGTGTTGGAGTAGAGATCCTAGGAGGCCCAGTCTCTACTGGCCTATCATGGGATGGAAGGCCTCATGCATGAGAAGATGCAGGATGTGAAGGGTAGCAGGGAGTGAGCCCTGAGGAACACGGGAAGAGGTCGTTGCATCTTGAGAGAGCAGTTCTAAGATAACCAGAATCTTTTCAGCTGACATCTAACTACAGATGTCCACACTTAGAGCCACTAAATTCATGGGTCACAAGGTCTGTGGGGAGACACCAAGGAACTAATAAGCTTTATGACCCTTACTTTCAAGTAGCCTGTAATCTTTCCTCCTCCCCTGCGGGGGGTGGGCCTCTTAATGGGGCCTGAGAGATGCGTGGAGGGAAGAAAATGCCTCCTCTTTGAGTGGGTCCACCGGAAGTGAAGGAGATGTAAGTTCCTCCAGGTAAACAGGGAAATGCTTGGCGTGTTGCTGGGGCCAGGGCCTGGGGGGCCAGGGCAGCTTCCTCAGGAAAAATTTCATTGGTATCTTCACTGGCTGAAGGATTTTTGTGGGCCTAGTCTGCCCACTCACCTGAGTGGGAAACCAACAGTATAGGCAAATCAAGAGGGTCTTTGTGAGATGTTCAAGGAGAGACAGTGGTCCCTCAGCCCACCCATGTGTCTAAAGAGTTGTAATGAATAAATTTGCAAAGAGACATCTGTGGGTCCATGTTTTTTAAGGGCTTGAATGGTTTTAGGAGAGTGGGGTCTGAAGGCACAGGGCCTGTAGGCAGCCCTGTTTGAAGCTTCCTGTCCTGTCTCTGAAGCAAAAATGGCAGCTGGCCCTCCTCATGGTGAGGTCTGGCTAGATGCTGTACCTCAGTGTCATCCCCACCCACTCACCCGCCCCTTGGTTTTACCTCCCTCTTGGGGTTCTCTCACCTAGAATTCTAGTGCCATCACTATTGGTAGGGAGTTTCCTTCTGGAAGAACTTAGGGGTGGTGGCTGGGTTTTGTTTTAGAATGGTGAAAGGTGTCTTCTTCATTCTTTCCTCACATTCTAGTGGAGTGGTGAGGGGAATTTGCCTGTGTGGGCTTGCACACACAGGCACCCTATTTCTATTATGTTGACAGGCTTTATTCCTTGATTTTTGTAAGTTACTAAGGCCAAGGGGTCATGCTTTCTTATGCAGTGTATACTCACCAAATAACAACACAATCCTTTGTGAAGAATGCAAAGATATTAAATTTAAACACATACAGTCCTTGCCTCTGGAGCCTTCCAATGTAGCTGCCAGGAGACAGGAAACCCGACAAGGCAGAACACTTCATGCTCCTTGATACTGTAATGGTCCAGGAAGACTTCATGAAGGAGAAGACTTAATAAGGACCTTGAAGAATGGGTAGGCTTTCATGAGAAAAAGATGTAATCAATGGTGTGCAAGCAGGAAAGAAAGGAACAGACTTTGGGGAACACTGAGTTTTGACCGTGCTGACTTCCACCAGAAGAGAGTGGTAAGGTGGATGGTCCCAGCCCAAGAGGGGCTGGAATGCCAAGAGTATGGTCAGGATACTTAGAGAACTCCTGGTGTTAGGTGAGCATTGTTTATTTTTCTCTGTTCTTGTCCCCACTGCAACAAAGAATTGAAGGGCAGAGAGACAGTAGTGAATCAGAGTAAAACTTTTATCTAAAGTTATTTAAAGAGAGAAAAAGCACAGACGACCTCAGGGAGGAGAGGTACCCTGAAAGGTTGGAGAGAGAAAGTTAAAGGCTATGCACTTAGAAAGTGCAGGCGACCTCAGAGAGGAGCATCCTGAAAGGTTGGAGAGGAAGTCTACGCACTTAAGGAGTGCAGGTCATCTCAGAGAGAAGTGCACACTGAAAGATTGGGAAAAAATCAAAGTTACACACTTACAAATTCCAGGTGACCTCAGGGAGAGGTGTGCCCTGAAAGGTTGAAGAGAGACAGTTTAAAGTTACACACTTAGAAAGTACGAGCAACCTTGGAGAGAGGTGTGCACTGAGAGGTTGGGGGTTCCCCCTTTTAAGGATTTTTCAGGAATGTAACAAAGGTCTAGGGGTACAGACTTGTCAAGTGGTCCCTGAATATTTAAAATTAGCAGAAGAAATCTGGTGCTCTGATTTCTCCCTGAGATACCAGCTTCTTGGTCTGAGAGCATTTCAAACAAAACCACCTGCCCAGCCCCCAAGGTGGGCTGGGTTATTATCTGTTTGCTAAAAAGTAAATTAAGAATCTTACTCCTTAACTTCCTGGGTTTTAAAATGCAATCTTATCTTTAAGATGGAATCCTTCCTGCCTTTTACTATGTTGTTTATGGCTGGCCTGCTAAATTAGTTGTCCACGTTGCAAATTACTTGATTAGGGCTGAAAAAGGAAAAAGAGCAAATAGGTAAAGTTAAAAAAATAACGGGCTGGAGACAGATTCAAGATGGCGGTGTGAGAGGTGAGACAGAGAGAGAATTCCTCCCAAAACCACATAAGTGTGAAAATAAAGTTAATACAACTAGCCCTAAAACAGTAACAGGAAAGAAGGCTGCACCAGACCCCATACAGACCTCACAAACTGAGCGGACGTCATGAAACAGGGTAACGTACAAAAGCCTTGATCTGGCAGGACCTGAGCCCTTCCCCCGCCCCAGCTCACCAGTGGGAGGAAGAGAAATGGAGTGGGAGGGGGTGGAAGCTTAGAACTGCTGAACACCCAGCCCTGGAGGTCTGTTTTGGATCACAGACCTACATTGTGTGGTGCTCTGGAGGTTGCTGGGGTTGGGGAGCTGGAACAGGTGGAGTGCTTGAAAGACTGAGATTCTGGCCATTTGTGGAGGATGGGGATCCACACCCGGCCACTCTGGAACAAAGGAAAGGCAGGAGGTCTGAGAGGCTTCCTAGCAGCAAGAGGGCTGCTGAAGGGGTGGAGTTTGCACAGAGCCTGCTACATGGCAGAAGGGATACGTAGACAAGGTTGTCTGGGTGCACTCTGCCCAATGAGTTGGGAACTTTGAGGAGCTTCAGGTGCCCCACACCGCTGGCTGCCTACTCAGCTCTGAGGCACCCTACTGTGACACATAGCCTGCTGCACCTTCCCCCTGGTCTGCTGGCACCTGCTCACAAACCAGCAGTCACTGTGCTAGTGTCAGGCCAGCCAGAGGGAGGCCCCGCCTACAACAGCTAGAGAGGCCAAGCACAGAGGCTTACACCTGTGTGCTGGGCACACTGGCTCTGATACTGGAGACAGGCACTGCAGCTGGGAAGCAGGAAAAAGCTCTTTCCTGCTGCTAGGGACCAGCACCACTCCCCTACAAACCCACCCTCACACTAGGAAGCTGAACAGCTCCAGAGACTGAAGCTTCTGGGCACCAGAGGGCACCAAATAGAATTATGAAACGTCAAAGGAACCTGGTTCAGACCAAAATCTCACAAACCCCAGAAAAAGGGCCAAATGAAACTGAACTCACCAATCTTCCTAAGTGAAATAAAAATCATAAACATGCCCATGGAGGTAAGGAAAAATATTCAAGAACTCAGGGAGAAATTTAAGATGGAGATTTAATCATTAAGAAATTCCATATCTGAAATGCAACATACAATAGAGGGATTTAAAAGCAGATTCAATGTTGTAGAAGAGATGGTAAATGGGATAGAAATTAGAGAAGAGGAATACAAAGAAGCTGAGGCACAAGAGAAAGAAGGATCTCTAAGAATAAAAGAATATTGAGAGAACTGTGTGACCAATCCAAATGGAACAATATCCCATTATTGAGGAGATAATTGCTGAAAACTCCCCCAATCTGGGGAAGGAGATAGTCTCTCAGGCTCTCAGGCCATGGATGTGCACAGATCTCCCAACACAAGGGACCCAAGGAAGACATCAAGACATATGATAATTAAAATGGCAAAGATCAAGGATAAGGACAGACACTTAAAAGCAGCTAGAGAGAGAAAAAGATTACATACAAAGGAAAACCCACAAGACTATCATCAGATTTCTCAACAGAAATCTTATAGGCCAGAAGGGAGTGGCATGAGATATTTAATGCAATGAAAAAGAAGGACCTCAAACCAAGAACAGCCTACCCAGGAAGGTTATTATTTAAATTTGAAGGAGGGATTAAACAATTTCCAGATAAGCAAAAGCTGAGAGAATTTACCTCCCACAAACCACCTCTGCAGTGCATTTTGGAGGGACTGCTATAGATGGAAGTATTCTTAAGACTAAATAGATGTCACCAGGGGAAATAAAACCACAGCAAAGTAGAACCATTAATTACTAAGCAGATGCAAAATCAAATCAACTACTCCCAAAATCAATCAAGGGATAGACAAAGAGTACTGAATATTATAACTAACATATAAAGAATGGAGGAGGAAAAAAAAGAACCTTTAGGTTGTGTTTATAATAGCATGCACAGTGAGTTAAATTAGACTGTTAGATAGTAAGGGAATTAACCTTGAGCCTTTGGTAACCATGAATCTAAAGCCTGCAATGGCAGAAAGTACATACCTATTGATAATCACCCTAAATGTAAATGGTCTGAATGCACAAATCAAAAGACATAGAGTCACTGAATGGATAAAAAAAAATAAGACCCATCTATATGCTGCCTACAAGAGACTCACTTCAAACCCAAAGACATACACAGACTGAAAGTGAAGGGATGGAAAAAGATATTTCATGCAACTAATAGGGAGAAAAAAGCAGGAGTTGCAGTACTTGTACCAGACAAAATAGACTTCAAAAGAAAGTCACAAGAGACAAAGAAGGACATTACATAATGATAAGTGGGGCCAGTCCAACAAGAGGATAGAACTATTATAAATATCTAAGTACCCAACACAGGATCACCTACATATGTGAAACAAATACTAACAGAATTAAAGGGGGAAATAGAATGCAATGCATTCATTTTAGGACACTTCAACATACCACTCATTCCAAAGGACAGATCAACCAGAAAGAAAATCAGTAAAGAGACAGAGGCACTGAACAACGTATTAGAACAGATGGACCTAATGGACATCTACAGAACACTCCATCCAAAAGCAACAGGATACACATTCTTCTCAAGTGTACATGGAACATTTTCAAGAATAGATCATATACTAGGCCGCCAAAACAGCCTCAGTAAATTAAAAAAGATTGAACTTGTACCAACCAGCTTCTCAGATTACAAAGGTATGAAACTAGAAATAAATTACACAAAGAAAACAAAAAAGCCCACAAACACATGGAGGCTTCACAACATGCTCCTAAATAAGCAATGGATCAATGACCAAATAAAAACAGAGATCAAGCAATATATGGAGACAAATGACAACAATAATTCAATACCGCAAAATCTGTGGGACACAGCCAAGGCCATGCTAAGAGGGAAGTGTACTGCAATACAGGCCTACCTCAGGGAAGAAGAACAATCCCAAATGAACAGTCTAAACTCAATTAATGAAACTAGAAAAGGAAGAACAAATGAGGCTCGAAGTCAGTAGAAGCAGGGACATAATAAAGATTGGAGCATAAATAAATAAAATTGAGAAAAACAAAACAACAGAAAGAATCAATGAAAGCAGGAGCTGGTTCTTTGAGAAAATAAACAAAATAGAAAAACCCCTAGCCAGACTTATCAAGAAAAAAAGAGTCTACACACATAAACAGAATCAGAAATGAGAAAGGAAAAATCACTATGGACACCACAGAAATACAAAGAATTATTAGAGAATACTATGAAAAATTATATGGTAGCAAACTGGATAACCTAGAAGAAATGGACTACTTTCTAGAAAAATACAGCCTTCCAAGGCTGACCCAGGAAGAAAAAGAAAATCTGAATAGACAAATTACCAGCAAAGAATTGAATTGGTAATCAAAAAACTACCTAAGAACAAAACTCCTGGACCAGATGGTTTCATTGCTGAATTTTATCAAACATTTAGTGAAGACTTAATACCCATCCTCCTTAAAGTTTTCCAAAAAGTAGAAGATGAGGGAATACTCCCAAACTCATTCTACAAGGCCAACATCACTCTAATACCAAAACCAGGCAAAGACACCACAAAAAAAGAAAATGGCAGACCAATATCCCTGATGAACATAAATGCAAAAATAGTCAACAAAATATTAGCAAACTGAATTAAAAAATACATCGAAAAGATCATCCATCATGATCAAGTGGGATTCAACCCAGGGATGCAAGGACAGTACAACATTCGAAAATCCATCAACATCATCCACCACATAAAAAAAAAAAAAAGGAGAAAACCATGTGATTATCTCCATAGATGCTGAAAAAGCATTTGACAAAACTCAACATCCATACATGATAAAAATTCTCAACAAAATGGGTATAGAGGGCAAGTACCTCAACATAATAAAGGCCATATATGACAAACCCACAGCCAACATTATACTTAACAGTGAGAAGCTGAAAGCTTTTCCTTTAATATTGGGAACAAGACAAGGATGCCCACTCTCCCCACTTTTAGTCAACATAGTTCTGGAGGTCCTCGCCATGGCAATCAGACAACACAAAAAAATAAAAGGCATCTAGATTGGTAAGGTAGAAGTCAAACTGCCCCTGTTTGCAAATGACATGATATTGTATATAAAAAACCCTAAAGAATCCACTCCAAAACTACTAGATCTAATATCTGAATTCAGCAAAGTTGTGGGATACAAAATTAATACACAGAAATTTGTTGCATTCCTATACACTAATGATAAATTAGCAGAAAGAGAAGTAAGGAAAATACTTCCATTCACAACTGCATCAAAAAGGATAAAATACCTAGGAATAAACCTAAGTGAAAGACCTATACTCTGAAAACTACAAGACACTCATGAGAGAAATGAAAGAAGATACCAATAAATGGAAACACATCCCATGCTCATGGATAGGAAGAATTAATATTGTCAAAATGGCCATCCTGCCTAAAACAATCTACACATTCAATGCATTCCCTATCAAAATGCCAACAGCATTCTTCAATGAACTAGAGCAAATAGTTCTGAAATTTATATGGAACCACAAAAGACCCTGAATAGCCAAAGCAATCCTGAGAAGGAAGAATAAAGCTGGGGGGATTAAGCTCCCTGACTTCAAGTTCTACTGCAAAGCCACAGTAATCAAGACAATTTGGTACTGGCACAAGAACTGACCCATAGACCAATTAAACAGACTAGAAAGCCCAGATATAAACCCAAGCATGTATGATCACGTAATATACGATAAAGGAGCCATGTTTATACAATGGGGGAATGACAGCCTCTTCAACAGCTGGTGTTGGCAAAACCAGATAGCTACATATAAGAGAATGAAACTGGATCATTGTCTAACCCCATACACAAAAGTAAACTCAAAATGGATCAAAGACCTGAATGTAAGTCATGAAACCATAAAACTCTTAGAAAAAAACACAGGCAAAAATCTCTTGGATGTTAACATGAGCAACTTCTTCATGAACATATCTCCACAGGCAAGGAAACAAAAGCAAAAATGAACAAGTAGGACTATATCAAACTAAAAAGCTTCTATATAGCAAAGGACACCATCAATAGAACAAAAAGGCATCCTACAGTATGGGAGAATATATTTATAAATGACAGATCCGATAAAGGGTTGACATTCAAATTATATAAAGAGCTCATGCACCTCAACAAACAAAAAGCAAACAGTCCAATTAAAAAATGGGCAGAGGAGCTGAACAGACACTTCTCTGAAGAAGAAATTCAGATGGCTAACAGGCACATGAAAAGATGCTCCACATTGCTAATCATCAGAGAAATGCAAATTAAACCACAATGAGATATCACCTCACACCAGTTAGGATGGCCACCATCCAAAAGACAAACAACAACAAATGTTGGCAGGGATGTGTAGAAAGGGGAACCCTCCTACACTGGTGGTGGGAATGTAAAATAGTTTAACCATTGTGGAAAGCAGTATGGAGGTTCCTCAAAAAAACTCAAAACAGAAATACCATTTGACCCAGGAATTCCACTCCTAGGAATTTACCCTAAGAATGCAGGAGCCCAGTTTGAAAAAGACATATGCACCCTTATGTTTATTGCAGCACTATTTACAATAGCCAAGAAATAGAAACAACCTATGTGTCCATCAGTAGATGAATGGATAAAGATGTGGTACATATACACAATGGAATATTATTCAGCCTTAACAAGAAAACAAATCCTACCATTTGCAACAACCTGGATGGAGCTAGAGGGTATTATGCTCAGTGAAATAAGCCAGGTGGAGAAAGACAAGTATCAAATGATTTCACTCATCTGTGGAGAATAACAACACAGCAAAAACTGAAGGAACAAAATAGCAGCAGACTCACAGAACCCAAGAATGGACTAATAGTTACCAAAGGGAAAGGGATTGGGGAGGATGGATGGGAAGGGCAGGATAAGGGGGAAAAAGGGGCATTATGATTAGCACACATAATGTACAGGAATGGGACATGGGGAAGGCAGTATAACACAGAGAAGACAAGTAGTGACTCTGTAGCATCTTACTATGCTGATGGACAGTGAGTGTAAAGGGGTATGTGGTGGAGACTTGATAATAGGGGGAGTCTAGTAACAACAATGTTCATGTAATTGTACATTAATGATAGCAAAAGAAAAAAAATAACCTGGGCCTTTTAGCAGGCTAAAGTAAATCTTAGAATGGCATGATCTCATGGACACAATGAAGATATGGGCTGGGCTCAGATACTGAGGAATATTCAAACATTCCAGGCCAAGTTGCCCCTGGCCTTTTGAGCTTTACCTGATTAACTCATTAATTCTGAGCCTTTTCTGGGTTTCTAGTTTTAACTGGTTAACTTTTTGAGTCTCTTGTAGTGGGCTTTACTGGCCTTAACTCTCTCTCCAGCTCCACTCATATCATCTATTTTCCTGCCTAACACTAATACTGAACTATCTTAATTAAATGGAATTTATCAACTCCTATAACTGAGAAGGTGACTTGGCTGGTCCAGGGGCTCAGAATGAAGATGTGATTTTCTCCATCTACGCTCCGCTGGGTTCACGTAGTCTGATGTTGGAGAAGATGGCCACCAGGCTTACACTAACCTCTTATTTAAGGATTGGGCTGAATCTTTTCACCAACTTAAATGATGGCCCCTTTCCTTGAACTGTGGCCAAGGGCTTGGAGCTTCATTCTATGGCCCAGGATGAGGATGGTCACATGTCAATCTTGGATTCAGAGATGGAGCACTAATGGTGGCTGGCTACAAGCACAGGAGTGAGGCCTATACCAGTTAGATGCCCTCGCTGGCACAGGGCCTATGAAAGGGAGATGAAATGCCTGTAATTTCTCCCTCAGCCCTCTTGATGGTGATAATAGGGCATGCAGCCACTGCCCAGCTCTGTGTTCTTGCAGAAGTTTTGTATGTCCTGTCTTTGAACAGGGCTGGGCCTTGAAATCATGCTTGCTGTTTTTAGGGGGGGTATTGTGTATTTTTCTCTCTTCTTGTCCCCACTGCAACAAAGAATTGGAGGGCACAGACACAGTAGTGAAGCAATGTCATGGTTTTATTTAAACTTACTTAAAGAGAGAAAAAGTACAGGTGATCTCAGGGAGGAGAGGTGCCCTGAAAGGTTAAGAAAAGGTTAAGGCTATACACTTAGTAAGTGCAAGCGACCTCAGAGAGAGGAGCACCAAGAAAGGTTGGAGAGAAAGTCTACGTGCTTACAAAGTGTGGGCGACTTCAGAGGGAGGAGCTCACTGAAAGGTTTGTGGTTACCCCTTTTAAGGATTTTCAGGTATGTGACAAAGGGCCGGGGGTGCAGACTTGGTAAGTGGTCCCTGAATATTTAAAATGAACTTAACACAAGAAATTTACCTCTCTGATTTCTCCCTGAGATTGAAGCTTCTTGGTCTGAAAGCATATCAAAGAAGACCACCTGCCCAGTCCCCAAGGTGGGCTGAGTTATTTTGTGTTTGCTAAAGAGTAAGTTAAGATTCTTACTTCATAACTTCCTGGGTTTTAAAATGCAAACTTATCTTTAAGATGGAATCTTCCTGTTTTTATCATGCATGATCTAATTGACACAATGAATACATGGGCTGTGCTCAGATACTTTTCTTTATCTGGGGAATATTCAAACATCCCAGGCCAAGTTGCTCCGGGCCTTTTGAGCTTTAACTGATTAATTTGTTAACTCTGAGTCTTTTCTGAGTTTCTAGTTTTTTTTTTTTATTAAGGTATCATTGTTATACACTCTTATGAAGGTTTCACAAGAAAAACAATGTGGTTACTGCATTCACCCATATTATTGAGTACCCCCCATACCCCATTGTAGTCACTGTCCATCGGTGTAGTAAGATGCCACAGAGTCACTACTTGTCTTCTCTGTGCTTCACTGTCTTCCCTGTGACCTCCCCACACACCATATGTACTCATCATAATACCCCTCAATCCCCTTCTCCTTCCCTCTCAGACAACCCCTCTCTGGGTTTCTAGTTTTAACTGGTTAACTTTTTGAGTCCCATGTAGTGGGCTTTATTGGCCTTAATTCTCTCTCCACCCTGCTCTTATCTATTGTCCTGCCTATCGCTATGGGTAAAATTGCAATATGTCCAGAATCTCTCACCTGGCCTTAGTGCATCTCCCTATCAATAGGTATTTCCAAGGAGTGGAGAGAAGTAGTCTATCTCCATATCAATAGGTGACTACAGTGGGGAGCCAGGGCATATCTGGACCTTAGAGGTTGGGTGGGGACCCTTTTTGCTGCTGGGTAGCAAGAGATTTGGGCAAGCAGAAGTGGACTGCTTGTAAGCAATAAGCAAGTTTCTCCTATTTTATTTCTGCCTTTGACGATTTTGGTTTCAAAGGTATTTTGCCCTGGGCTGGGAAAATATTCCCCCCGCTGGAGTTACACTTGCCCACATTCAAACAGGCAAACTGGGCCTTGCTTCCCTGTCCTCGGGAACTGTTTCTTTTCCCTCTCCTGCACCCTTCCCCCCTTCTTCCACCTGCTGTGCAGCGCCCACCCAGCATTCCCAACTTTTTCTTTCCCACTCCAAGTTCGGTGTTTTGCTTGAGTAGAGATTGGCCCTCCTCAAGACTCAGCAGGCATACATTGTGGCTGTTTTGAGGATCTGCCCACCTAACCCCATCCCCATCCCCATAACTCCATCCTGAAGTCAGTCCAATGGGATGGGAGGCAGCTGGCAGCAGCGGAGGAGCAGAGGGCAGTGGGACTGATGCCACATACCAACATTTGGGTACATGTTTGCATTAATTTCTCATAACTCCTGAAATTTGTTCTGATCTTGGAACAACTGCCTCCTTTAAGACATGTTTAATACCTAACAGATATATCTCTGTGGTAGGTCCTCTTCCCCCAAGACTTGGACTTACTTATTTCAGAAAGATGTTGAGAAATTGGAGAGGGTCCAGGTGAGCATTCTAAGTGGATGCAAGGTCAGAAGAAAAGGAAACAGCTTTAGAGAAAGAGATGCAATTGCAAGCTGAAGTGTATGTGGAGGTGATCAGTTGCCAGCTATAGTGTGACCTTTAAAAGGTACTTCTCTCTGGAACTCAGTTTCCTTACCTCTAAATGAAGAGCTGAACTGGATGACTTTAACATTCCTGCCGTCCCTAAACTATGACTTTCTGAGAGGATGATGCCACCCTCATATCCATTCTGGTGGGTCAAAAGGAATAACTTTGAATTTATTTTAAGCACTTGAAAAACCTTTGTTTTGAAAAAAATTTGTGCTTGCTGAGAAGTTGCAGTAGGACAACATGTTAGGGTCCGGGCTTCCGAGGCTTCTCCAGAGAACAAACTACACAGGCATAGAGATGTAAATTCAAGCAAAGTCTTTATTCAGCCAGCTAGCTGGGGTCCAAGTCAGCCCGTCGCAGCGGGTCTCAACAAGGACCCCGAGCACTCAGAGCCAAAGGTTTATATAGCATTTTCAAAGCACTTAACTCATAGTAATTTTCCACAACTATACATTATTCTTGCAAGACATACATCCTGCGGTTAAGCAAGGGCAGGATAAGACTACTCCTCAATGGTTAGGGAGGTTCTGCACGATAAGCTTGGTATGTAAGATTAACTGAGCAAGGGTCACAGCTGCCCACCACCTGATGCTCATGATTAACTTGTTTTTCAAGGCCTTACCCAGTTCTAGTTTTTCTTTCTAAGTCACATACTCAGAAAATGGCTTCTAGGCCTTTAAGATGGCTATGCTTATGCTAACTTATTTCTATTCTTACAGACAAACTCCCATAAACCTTTCAGCTAGATTGACTGACTGTTAACATTTTTGCCACATTTATTTTTATTAAGATATAATTCACAATGTACCCTTGGAAACCCAGTGTTTTTTAGTATATTCACAAGGTTATGCAATCATCATAATTCCAGATAAAATTCCATTTTTATCACTCTCAAAAGAATCTTGTACCCACAAACAGTCACTCCCCATTCCTACCTCCCTCCCCACCTGCCACCCCTAGCCTTTGGCAACCACTACTTTCTGTCTCAATGAATTTGCCAATTCTGGACATTCTACATAAATGGAATATGTGGTCTTTTGTATGTGGCACCTATCACTTAGTGTAATGTTCTTGAGGTTCGTCCATGTTATAACATCTAGCCGTACTTCACTAATTTTTATGGCTGAGTAATATACCTTTGTAGGTATACACCACATTTTGCTTACCCATTTATTTTGTGATGGACATTTAAGTTCTTTCTGCTTTTTGACTATTGTGAATAATGCTGCTGTGAATATCTGTGTACAGGTTATTGTGTGAACATTTATTTTCAAGCCTCCTGGCTATATACTTGAGAACAGAATTGCTGTGTCATGGTGACTCTTACGTTTAGTAGTTTGAGGAACTGCAGACTGTTTTCCAAATCAGCTGTACTGTTTTATGTTCCTATCAGCAGCATGTGAGGGTTCCAATTTCTGTACACTCTTGTCAACCCTTGTTATTATCCTCCTTTTCAGTTCTAAATATCCTAGTGGGGGTGAACTGGTATCTCACAGTGGTTTTACTTTGTATTTCCCTGGTAACTAATGATGTTGAACCCCTTTTTATGTGCTTATTGGCCACTTATGTACGTTCTTTGGAGAAATGTCTATTGGAATTCTTTCCCCATTTTAAAATTGAGTTATTTGCCTACTTTTTGTTGAGTTTAAGAGTTCTTTATATATTCTGGATACTAGGCTCTTATCAAGATGGCAGAATGACTCACGGAGGGTCTACATTCTGAGGTAGATTTGTGCTCAACTGATACATATTTAAAACATTTTGGAGGAATAGAAAAATATGACTTGATACTTTCCATTGCAAAAGAATGCTCTTTTATTTATTATTGTAACAAATCAAACTTTAGACACCCTCACCAAACTTCAGGGCTAAGGAAACAGATGTTAAAACCTCTTTTCTGATCTTTTCTAAGGGTAAATTTAGTCAGTACACTTTTAGTTGCAAAATAAAACTCAAATTGGTCATGCAAGAAAGGAATATTGGCTATGAATCAGAAAAGTCAAATAACACAGTGAATCCAGGGCCTCCAGAGGTGCTCTCTTTACTCCCTTTCAGCTGGACTCCATTTCCCACCCAGGCTTTTCCCTAAAGGTGGAAAGAGGGCTGCTTAGCTTCATGCTTCCTCAGAGCACTGAGTTCAACAGAAAACAAGGCAAGCTCTCTTTCCTTGGGCTGTTGGGCAATCTGATCTGGGGAGGTCTCCCTGTGCACTGAGTGAGACCTCAACCCGGGATAGGGTTTTTGACTGTGGCTGAGAAAGAGTTCACAAGCAGATGGAGCAGGTCGAGCAGGTACAAAGAGTGTAAATCAAAGTATACACTCACTGAGGGAGTGCAGGCATGCTCCAGAGATGGGTAGCCCAGTGGGGGTCAAGTTGGATGGTCTTAAAGCTGGGGTTTAATGGGGTGGAGGGGTGAATATTCATCAGGATATGTGGCGTTTTTTGGTATAGGAAGGGAATTTCCAGGAAATAGGGTGACACCCTCTGTTTGCCCTTGGCTTTTCAACCTCGGAACTGTCGTGGTACCCAGAGGTATGATTTTTAGTATGCACTCTTGCCAATGGGTTTCAGCCCCCGGGCAAGTTCATTATGGATTCAATGTGACCAAAGAAATTGACAGCAAAATGTTCTTTTGGGTGGACGGGTTTATTACCCAGCTTGTTCTCCAGGTGGTACGTGGAGCACTAGCTTCTCTGCCTCTGCCCAGAGCGCTGGGCTGAGCTCTCTATATAATGCAATAATAGCTTATTGCCTAAAAGGGTGGAAGCGGTAGCCTAGCAACAGGCCAGTTACATCATCAGGTGGTTTAAGTTCAGTAAGGATCCTGGCCATAGGAACTCCAACTTCCCCACATATGCTAATGAGCATATAATGTACTTTGAGGTGGAGTCAGGGTCAACTTTTCCTCCATGGTGGAACCAGTCAGTTTTGGCAGGTCTGTTATCTATACCCTCCCTCCCCACATATTTCAAGAACAGTTTAAATGGAATGTTTAGAACATAAACAAGGATCCAACCAAATGTAATCACCAGTCAAAGTCCCAACTCCCTTCCTGTTCATGTTTGGCTATCCACCTATTATTACAATTGCAGTTTACAAGTATCCCAGGGTTCATTCTGACTTGACCAATTTGGGATTGACCTTGTTCCTGACCTTGTTCTCAGGTGTAATACCTGTCAACAGGATGATTCAGTGCCCTGAATGGCCTGGTCTAGGGTCATTTGTCTCTCCCTGATGCTGGGTACAGAATCATATGCATGAGAGACTGAAGGGGTAGGTTCTTGAAAAGGAAATTGAAGTACTTTTACAAAAAGAAGGGGAGAAGGAGCCAAGATGGCAGCATGAATAGTTCAGTGGAAATCTCCTCCCAAAAACATATATATTTTTGAAAATACAGCAAATACAACTATTCCGAAAAGAGACACCAGTGGATACAGTATAACAGCCAGGCTACATCTACAGCTTCGAGAACTCAGCATCACACAAAGGGGGTAAGATACAAGCTGTGGCCTGGCAAGAACTGACTGTCCCCTCTACCCCAGCCCCCCCGGCGGAAAGAAAGGAGTCAGAGCGGGGAGGGAGTGAAGGCCCAGGACAGCTAAACAACCCTCTGGTAGTCTGCACCATGAGCGCAGACACATGGTGCATGGTGTGCTGGATATTAGAGAAATGGAAAAGCAAAACCTGCGAGCAGGTCCCTGCAACCGGCGCCTCTGGGACAAAAGAAAAGCAAGTGCTTTTTGCAAGTCTTAAAGGGACAGAGACCTCACAGCTGGACAAATCTGTCCCAGCACACTCAGCCCAGCACCTGGGAATCCCAGGGAACTCTAGGGGACCTAACCCCCTGGGCGGCAGCACAGCTCTGAAGCCCCTCATGGTGATAAGCAGCCTGCTAGTCATTCCGTCAACTGGCGTGGACCCTGACACACCAGTCCAGTAGCCAGAGAGCGGCTGTGCACGCCGGCGGTGGTGACGCCAGAGGAGCCTGGGGGCAGCCCACGTGAGCCCACGGCGGCGGTGGCAGAGTGGTCCAGGAGCAGCCACGTCCCCAGCAGCCTCCCATAATCTCAGTCTGGCTCACAGCTGCCTGGACCAGACCCAAAGGCCACAACCAGCACACAGCTGCCCAGCGGAGGCACTGCTTTCACAGGAGAGCACACCCGGCGCACCTGCCACTCCCTGCGGGGCTCTGTGCTACTCTGACGGACACCGCACCCACAGCAGCTTAGGAGATTAACCTGAAGGCTGGTCCAGGAGTGCGGGTAACCAACACAGGCAGCAGAGAAGGGCAAGGTGACCAGCAAGCAGGAAAGGACTTTGTTCTCCCAGCTGACACACATGCTACCTGCCTGCAGCTACCTCTATCACCATGAAAAGGCAGAAGAATTTGGTCCAGTCCAAAATTACCCAGACAACCCCTGAGAGAGGGCCTGGGGAGATAGACTTAACCAATATCTCCAAAAAAGAATTCAAAATAAAGGTCATAAACATGCTGATGGATCTGCAGAGAAATATGCAAGAGCTAAAGGACCAAGTGCAGAGGGAGACTACAGAAATAAAACAATCTCTGGAAGGACTTAAGAGCAGACTGGATGAGGTGCAAGAGGCTGTTAATAGAATAGAAATCAGAGAACAGGAATGCAGAGAAGCTGACGTAGAGAGAGATAAAAGGATCTCTAGGAATGAAAGAATATTAAGAGAACTGTGTGACCAATCCAAATGGAACAATATATCTATCATAGGGGTACCAGAAGAAGAAGAGAGAGAGAAAGGGATAGAAAGTGTCTTTGAAGAAATAATTGCTGAAAACTTCCCCAAACTGGGGGAGGAAATAGTCTCTCAGACCATGGAGACCCACATAATTCCCAACACAAGGGACCCAAGGAGGACAACACCAAGACACATAATAATTAAAATGGCAAAGATCAAAGACAAGGACAGAATATTAAAGGCAGCCAGAGAGAGAAAAAAGGTCACCTACAAAGGAAAACCCATTAGGCTATCATCAGACTTCTCAGCAGAAAATTTACAGGCCAGAAGAGAATGGCATGATATATTTAATGCAATGAAACAGAAGGGCCTTGAACCAGAATATTGTATCCAGCATGATTATCATTTAAATATGAAGGAGGGATTAAACAATTCCCAGACAAGCAAAAATTGAGGGAATTTGCCTTCCACAAACCACCTCTACAGGGTATTTTAGAGGTACTGCTCTAGATGGGAGCACTCCTAAGGCTAAATAGATGTCGCCAGAGAAAATAAAACCACAGCAAAGGAAGCAGACCAACCAAATACTAACTAAAGGCAAAAAAATAAAATCAACTGCTGATAAAAGGAGTCAACGGAAACACAAAAGAACACAGAATAAAACATCTAACATATAAAGATTGGAGGAGGAGAAATAAGAAGGAAGGGAAACAATAATCAGACTGTGCTTACAATAGCTTACTAAGCGAGTTAAGTTAGACAGTTAGATAGTAAAGAAGCTAACCTTGAACCTTTGGTAACCACGAATCTAAAGCCTGCAATGGCAATAAGTACATGTCTTTCAATAATCACTCTAAATGTAAATGGACTGAATGCACCAATCAAAAGACACAGAGTAACAGAATGGATAAGAAAGCAAGACCCATCTATATGCTGCTTACAAGAGACTCACCTCAAACCCAAAGACACACAGACTGAAAAAGTCAAGGGATGGAAAAAAGTATTTCATGCAAACAACAGGGAGAAAAAAGCAGGTGTAGTAGAACTGGTATCAGACAAAATGGCCTTCAAAACAAAGAAAGTAAGAAGAGATAAAGAAGAACATTACATAATGATAAAGGGATCAGCCCAACAAGAGGATATAACCATTATAAATACATATGCACCCAATACAAGAGCACCAACATATGTGAAACAAATATTAGCAGAATTAAAGGAGGAAATAGAATGCAATGCATTTCTTCTAGGAGACTTTAACACACCACTCACTCCAAAGGACAGATCCACTGGACAGAAAATAAGTAAGGACACAGAGGCACTGAACAACACACTAGAACAGATGGACTTAACAGACATCTACAGAACCCTACACCCAAAAGCAGCAGGATACACATTCTTCTCAAGTGCACATGGAACATTCTCCAGAATAGATCACATACTAGGCCATAAAAACAGCCTCAGTAAATTCCAAAAGATTGAAATCCTACCAACCAACTTCTCAGACCACAAAGGCTTACTAATAGAAATAAGTTGTACAAAGAAAACAAAAAGGCTCACAAATACATGGAGGCTTAACAACATGCTTCTAAATAACCAATGGATCAATGACCAAATTAAAACAGAGATCAAGCAATATATGGAGACAAATGACACCGACAGCATAAAGCCCCAACTTCTGTGGGACGCAGTGAAGGCAGTTCTAAGAGGAAAGTACATAGCAATGCAGGCCTATCTAAAGAAGGAAGAACATTTCCAAATTAATAGTTTAAAGTCACAATTATTGAAACTGGAAAAAGAAGAACAAATGAAGCCCAAAGTCAGCAGAAGGAGGGACATAATAAAGATGAGAGAAGAAATAAATAAAATTGAGAACAATAAAATAATAGAAAAAGTTGATGAAACCAAGAGCTGGTTCTTTGAGAAAATAAACAAAACAGATAAACCCCTAGCCAGACTCATTGAGAGAAAAAGGGAATCTACACATACCATCAGAATCAGAAATGAGAAAGGAAAAATCACAATGGACCCCACAGAAATACAAAAAATTATTACAGAATACTACGAAAATCTATATGCTAACAAGCTGCAAAACCTAGAAGAAATGGACAACTTCCTAGAAAAATACAACCTTCCAAGACTGACCAAGGAAGAAATAGAAAATGTAAACAGACCAATTACCAGCAAAGAAATTGAAGTGGTAATCAAAAAACTACCCAAGAACAAAACCCCTGGGCCAGATGGATTCACTGCTGAATTTTAACAAACATATAGAGAAGATATAATACCCATTCTCCATAAAATTTTCCAAAAATAGAAGAGGAGGGAATATACCAAACTCATTCTATGAAGCCAGCATCACTCTAATACCAAAACCAGGCAAAGACCCCACCAAAAAAGAAAATTACAGACCAATATCCCTGATGAACGTAGATGCAAAAATACTCAACAAAATATTAGCAAACCGAATTCAAAAATACATCTAGAGGATCATACACCATGATCAAGTGGGATTCATCTCAGGGATGCAAGGATGGTACAACATTCGAAAATCCACAACATCATCCACCACATCAACAAAAAGAAGGACAAAAACCACATGATCATCTTCATAGACTCTGAAAAAGCATTAGACAAAATTCAACATCCATTCATGATAAAAACCTTAAACAAAATGGGTATAGAGGGCAAGTACCTCAACATAATAAAGGCCATATATGATAAACCCACAGCCAATATCATACTGAACAGCAAGAAGCTGAAAGCTTTTCTTCTGAGGTCGGAAACAAGACAAGTATGCCCACTCTCCCCACTGTTACTCAACATAGTACTGGAGGTCCTAGCCATGGCAATTAGACAAAATAAATAAATACAATGCATCCAGATTGGTAAAGAAGAAGTCAAATTGTCACTATTTGCGGATGACATAATATTGTACATAAAAAACCCTAAAGACTCTACTCCAAAACTACTAGAACTAATATTGGAATTCAGCAAAGTTGCAGAATACAAAATTAATACACAGAAATCTGTGGCTTTCCTATATACTAACAATGAATTAACAGAAAAATCATGAAAACAATTCCATTCACAATTGCATCAAAAAGAATAAAATACCTAGGAATAAACCTAACCAAGGAAGTGAAAGACCTATACCCTGAAAAGTACAAGACACTCTTCAGAGAAATTAAAGAGGACACTAACAAACGGAAACTCATCCCATGCTCTTGGCTAGGAAGAATTAATATCGTCAAAATGGCCATCCTGCCCAAAGCAATATACAGATTTGATGCAATCCCTATCAAATTACCAACAGCATTCTTCAACGAACTGGAACAAATAGTTCAAAAATTCATATGGAAACACCAAAGACCCCAAATAGCCAAAGCAATCCTAAGAAGGAAGAATAAAGTGGGGGGATCTCGCTCCCCAACTTCAAGCTCTACTACAAAGCCACAGGAATCAAGACAATTTGGTACTGGCACAAGAACAGACCCACAGACCAGTGGAACAGAATAGAGACTCCAGACATTAACCAAAACATATATGGTCAATTAATATACAATAAAGGAGTCATGGACATACAATGAGGAAATGACAGTTTCTTCAACAGATGGTGCTGGAGAAACTGGACAACTACATGTAAGAGAATGAAACTGGATCACTGTCTAACCCCATACACAAAAGTAAATTCGAAATGGATCAAAGACCTGAATGTAAGTCATGAAACCATAAAACTCTTAGAAAAAAAACATAGGCAAAAATCTCTTGGACATAAACATGAGCGACTTCTTCATGAACATATCTCCCTGGGCAAGGGAAACAAAAGCAAAAATGAACAAATGGGTCTACATCAAGCTGAAAAGCTTCTGTACAGCAAAGGACACCATCAATAGAATAAAGAGTACCCTACAGTATGGGAGAATATATTCATAAATGACAGATTCGATAAAGGCTTGACATCCAAAATATATAAAGAGCTCACACACCTCAACAAACAAAAAGCGAATAATCCAATTAAAAAATGGGCAGAGGAGCTGAACAGACAGCTCTCCAAAGAAGAAATTCAGATGGCCAACAGACACATGAAAAGATGATCCACAACGCTAGTTATCAGAGAAATGCAAATTAAAACTACAGTGAAATATCACCTCACACCAGTAAGGATGGCTACCATCCAAAAGACAAACAAAAACAAATGTTGGCAAGGTTGTGGAGAAAGGGGAACCCTCCTACACTGCTGGTGGGAATGTAAGTTAGTTCAACCACTATGGAAAGCAATATGGAGGTTCCTCAAAAAGCTCAAAATAGAAATACCATTTGACCCAGGAATTCCACTTCTAGGAACTGACCCTAAGAATGCAGGAGCCCAGTTTGAAAAAGAGAGATGCACCCCTATGTTTATCACAGGTCTATTTGCAATAGCCAAGAAATGGAAGCAACCTAACTGTCCATCAGTAGATGAATGTATAAAGAAGATGTGGTACATATACACAATGGAATATTATTCAGCCATAAGAAGAAAACAAATCCTAGCATTTGCAACAGCATGGATGGAGCTAGACGGTATTATGCTCAGTAAAATAAGCCAGGCAGAGAAAGACAAATACCAAATGATTTCACTCATCTGTGGAGTATAAGAACAAAGAAAAAACTGAAGGAACAAAACAACAGCAGAAACACAGAACCCAAGAATGGACTAACAGTTACCAAAGGGAAAGGGACTGGGGAGGATGGGTGGGAGGGGAGGGACAAGGGGGTGAAAAAGAAAGGGGGCATTATGAATAGCATGTTTAGCCTGTATAATGTGGGGGGGGGGCACAGGGAGGACTGTGCAACACAGAAGACAAGTAGTGATACTACAGCATCTTACTACACTGATGGACAGTGACTATAATGGGTTTGTTAGGGGGACTTGGTGATGGGGAGTCTAGTAAACATAATGTTCCTCATGTAACAGTAGATTAATTATACCAAAAAATAAAAATCTTAAAAAAAAAAAGTAAATAAATAAAAAGAAGGGGAGCTGGATGCGGTAGCTCTGGACTGGAGATGGTTCCCAGCCCTGGGAAAGTTCACTCTGGATTCAGTGAGACCGAGTAACAATGATGGAAGTTGGGGGTAAAGGGTTATACCACCCAGCTTTATTCTCGTGTTGGTAGGTTGAGTGCTAGAATCCCATCCACCTCTGGCAAATCTGCAGAAAGCCCGTCTCCATCTCTGCCTCTGCTCCAGCCTCTCCCCTGAGCACTAGGTGGAGCTCTTAACATAGCAACACAGGCAATAATGGTTTATTGTGGACACAGGTGTAAGCATCACCTGCACAGCAGGCTAAGCATTACATCATTGCATGTGCACAGTGGGCAGGTAGATTAGGGTCAGGTGAGCATTCTGGCCATGGAACTTCCATTTTCCCTACAGATGCTGAACTGCTGAAATGCAAGTGTCTCCCAGAAATGGAGAGGACACTGGGCTTGTGGAGCCACCCACATGCTAAGCTTTCCCCTTGTACAGAATTGGGCTCCCTCAGTGGTGCTCCTGGCCAACCCCTCCTTTGTCACATTTGTTACACAGCATTGTCATTGTTTCCATGTCTGTCTCCTCAAGTTTCTCTTCATTCATTTGGTCTACCAACTGACCTCCAGTGTCATCTCAGATTTTCTCTTCAGGTAAGGGAAGGAAATAGGGGAGTTACTCAAATAATGAAACATCATACAAGACATACAGCAAAAAATGCAATGGGAACTCAAATGGTAAGAGTGAAGGCATCAGGAAACTATTCTAGGTTCAATTTGGTAGCCCTGAGAAATAAAGGAGTGGGTAACAGAGGACAAACTGTCCCTTTAATTACAGATAGGTGGGTTGGAGGACATAGTTTCTGGTGTAGGTAAAATTGCAATAGTTCCAGAATCCCTCACCTGGCCTTAGTACATCTCCATATCAACAGGTGTTTCCAAGGGGTGGAGAGAAACAATCCATTTCCATTATCAGGGCAAGGACGAGCCAGGGCATACCTGGACCAGAGAGGTTGGGTGGAGCCCCTTTTTCTGCAGCCAGATCATGAGAGACATGGGAGAACAGAAGTGGATGACTGCTTGTAAGCAATAAATGGGTTTCTCACACTTTATTTCTCCCTTTGACTAATTTTGGTTTCAAAGGCATTTTGCCCTGGGATTCCCCCCCGACCACCCCAACCGAGTTACACTGGTCTGTTGGTTAAGTGGACTGCTGATCCTAATCTCATAGTGAGGCTGGCTAAACCAGCCAGTCACAGCAGTGCTAGTCTAGATAAAGCCTCCCCTGACCCCTGTTCCCTGTAGGGGACAAGCCTGTCTCAGGGAAAGCAGAGGGATTCTGCTCCCTGGAGGCAGCTCACTCCCAAGAGGAACGAGGGGTGGAGGTGGCCTCAACAGAGCCAGTCCCCACCCTCACCTACCGGAGTAGTCATCTTTCACTGTCCCTGAGGCAAAGTAAATAAAGGAGTAGAGCAAGGACTAGGGAATTACTGCTCATGGAGATCCTTGCACATGGATGGAAACAGTTACATTCCAAAGGTTTATGGAAGGTGGCATTTAAGATGGGTCTTCCTGGGTCCTAAGCAGGAGGGATTGAAGAGGCTTCAGGCCAACTCTCACAGGCAGCTTCTTTCACCCTTACTCTTGTCTCATGGCTCTAATGACTGTCCTCTTGCTTGCCTCCTGGCCTGGGTTATGATAGTGCAGTACCTCTAGACCCTGTACTTGGGTCTTAACTTGCTGGTATGTGGTTATGCATCCCTGAACCCTAGGGTCCTTCCCAGCTCTAACTGGGTTATTTCTCTGCCACCTGCTACATGCACTGAGCCAGTCCATTTCCAGGCACAGCAATCCTTGCTGTTGGGCTGGTCCCATTGTGAAGTAGGCCAGACTGAAGATATGATGATAATAACCTAAGCTGAGCCTGAAAAAATCTGGCCACAGGAAAGGGAAGAAGCAGCTGGAGGCATGTGTGCCACTTCACCCCCGGGCTCCAGGCCCTCCCCTATCCATTTGGGAAATGGGGACAATTCCTGCCTCCAAGAGGCAGGGAAGCCTTGCTGCCAAGGAGGTGTGTTGGTGGAGGCTGCCCAAGCATGATGCTCTCCAGGGCTTTTGATCTGGTTCTGAGAAGAGCCTCTCCAAGGGTCACTGGCCCAGCAGTTCCACATGCAGCCCATCCTTATGGCACAAACATGCCTTCATGAGCTGTTTTTAGGTTATGTATTAGGGGTAAATTCCTGCTATGAAGAGATTTCATATACCAATGAGTAAGTGGATGCATATTGTAAACACTTTCCATTCTGAATGATAGATGAATGGAGCTTCTGGTTATATATTGTTTGGAAGGGAAGAGAAGGCAATTACTGCTGCTTTTGGCCTGACAGTTGGGACCCAGGGGTTGCATCAGACTCAAACAATATACTTTCCAAGTACTTGGGGAAAAGGGAACAAAATGTAGGCATCAAGGCTAACTCTAAGTAACTTAGAGCTAACCCTAATTAACTTAATTAGTTAACCCCATTTAACTTGACACTGTGTGGGGAGGAATGTCTGTTCTCAGGTGTAATGCCTGAGAAACAATTTCTGCATGTACCTCTGCTAAGTCAATAAACAGGTACTCCTTAATTCTCTGCCAGATCCCCAAGCTGGGAGAGGTGATATCCAGTCTAGGATCTAGAAACTGCAGGCCATGAAGAAGGGCAGGTCAGCGGGGAAAGGCATCTGCTAGGGGACACCAAAGAAGGACAGCTAGAGAGGAGAATGTGCAGTCCCCCTAGTATTTTCCAGGCAGAGCACAAGCCCATGACCTAACTCCCAGTGCCAGTTCTCTGGACAAGCATGTGCTATTGAGCTCCCCAACAGAGTCTGTTTCCAGTTGGGCTCCCTGGGCAGCAGACTTAGAGATGGAGATCAGCACGTGCTGTTGGGGTGCTCTCCACTTCAACCTGTGGCGGGAAGAAAGGAAGCAGCTTTTGAGTTGGCCTGAGTTGGGTGAGGAAACCAAGCCTTCACACCTCAGTTTCAGCCAGTCATTGGATGTACACTGTCCCCAGAAAGGAGGCAGTGACCTTGGGTGAGGAAGCTCTCTTCACTTGGGGGCAATTCCTGAAGAAGGCTGGTAACTGAGGGCTGTTAACCAGCAATACTGCATCCACCATCTATGGGCAGATGCCCTTCAGCTGTGAAGACTGACCTGGGTAGCATATCATGGTGCCCACTTTTCCTTATCCACTCAGCTCCACTTCTTTGTATAAGTTCTGGGAGAAGATCTACTTTTTCTGGGGAAAACTGATGGTTAATGGGACAATCACAGTCCCCACCACTGTCATTACCTTGAGACCCCAACTGATACTCATCGTCTTCCTCCTCTGCTTTCCATTTTAGATTCTTCTCACTGTCAGGAAGCACTTTTTTCAACCCCTGAGGCACTTGTGGCCATGGCTGCTGCGCTTGTCTATTTAATGTCAAAACAGAACAAGGGTGTAACAGAGACACCCAGCTGGACTGTCAGGGTGCCAAACACTTTCCTCTTGCTCCCATTGTGTAATTGCAGCCCTGGCTCTTCCTAATGATCAGGGTCAATTACTGCTGCCAGGATGGAGACTCCTGCTTCTTGCCTGCTAGTCCCTTGGCATGAGGAGCTCAAAGTGCGTAGTGGCAACTGTAAACTAAAGTTCAATGGGACTCTTACTATATCCCCTGATGAAAATACTTCCTCTTTGGGAACAAGGATCTCAATGTCCTCAAAGCTCAGAGCTGTGACAGTGCAGTAACTCAATGGGGTCACTGGGGTTAATGGTAAATGGAGCCACTCTTACTTACACCCCTTGGATCCTAGACCTATCTATTCCTTTTACTGGGATATAGCACCATACTGATTGTTGATGGAGTGTATACCATGGCCCGAGTGATGGTGCCCCATCCTTAATTGGTAGCATCTCTGTGCTGGCACCTCAGCTGTGGTTTCACAGGTCATTCCTTCTGTTCAGGCTGGCATCTTCCAGAAGGCACAGAATGTGATGGGGCCAGTGGATCCCAGGGTCATTTGCCAGTGTCACACTCCTTTGCTGTGCAATGGATCCTTTGGTCCAATGCAACATTATGTGGGATCCTGTGACCCCACTGACTTGGGTCAGACATTCGGTGAACACTCAAGATAGTGGTGCTGGCTGAGCCATATTAGAATGCAGCAATTTCAGTCAGAATCAATTGCTGCCATTTCCAGGAAGGAAGGTATCCAATGTAGTCAACTTATCAAGTGGCTGGCTGCTCTCCATGAGGAATTCTGCTATTTCAGAGGCTCAGCACTGAATTAATTGCTGGCTGGTTGGACATTCAGCAGTGGCAGTAGCTGCATCAGCCTTTTTGAGAGGGAGCCCCTGCTCTTGGATTCAGGTATTGTTTCCATCCTTGCCACCATGGGTACTCCATGCATGTACCCTTTATGCCAGTACTAAGATAGCTGATAATATCTGGCTGACATAAGTTGGTGAGCCATTCTCTCTCTTTGGTTGTTTAGTGCCTATTTCACAGTAGATCCTCTCTGGTGAGCATCTGCACACTCACTTACTGCTCACTCATATAGTCCTTCCATATGCCTCCATCCCAGACCTCCTTGTCTTGATCTTATTTTTCTTCTCCCAGGCCCCTGATCAACCAGACAAGTCAATTACTAGTGCCATAAGTCCATATATGTTCTAGCCTTATTTATATTTGTGTCCACACAAAGTGAATGACCAGGCACAGCACCAAGAGGATGTATTCATTGGGAGCATTTCTCTTGCCATGTCTTTCAAGATCACCCCAGGGTTGGACTATTGTGCAGCCATAGTTCACTTTCATCTTACACCCACATACCATTTTGACCTTTCTGCGAATTGAGTTGTGCTTTTTTTCTTCCTTTTTCAGCTGGTCATAAAGGGATACCTATCCTATGCAGCCATAGGTGTGAGCTGAGAGAAGCAAGGGAGCACAAAAGGTAGGTGACATGGATGTCTAGGCCATCTGCTGGTGTAGCTTACTTGTGCCCCTAGCCCTGCTCATGGCCAATTCTGGGTGTACCACTTCCATTTTACTATGAATATTACTGGGTCTGGTCAGTTTTGTTTTGGTGGGTCTGATAGGCAGAACCTTATATAAGACAAGCTCATGATAAGTTTGGATCAACTTAAAAATACACACAGGGAAAGAAGGGATTAGCAGTTACCAAAGGGGAGGGGTTGGGGAGGGTGAGTGGGGAGGGAGAATGAGATTAAGGGGCATTATAATTAATACTCACAATATACGTAGGTCACAGGGAAGGCAGTATAGCACAGAGAAGACAAGTAATGATTCTATAACATCTTAGTATGCTGATGGACAGTGACTGTAGTGGGGTATGGGGGACTTGATAATATGAATATTATTACCACATGTTGGTGATGTGAATGTTAAAACCACATGTTGCTCATGTGAAACCTTCATAAGATTATATATCAATGATATCTTAATTAAAAAAATACTTTGTTGCTAAAAAATGCTAACCAAAAAAAATATATATATATATATATATATACACACACACACATACACACACACACACAGGGAATAAAAATTTTCAACATTGTTCTGGGGATACACAAGCAAAAAATGCTTGTTAATAATAGATTGGAAGGGAGATTAGGCTAGAGAGTACTGTTAGGGACTGAACAAAAAAATGGTAGAGAGAATGCTGTAGAAAAATTGATTTTTGAAGTTCTGAAGAAGAATTGATAGGTGGGTATAGAAATGGAGATAGCAAGCATACATATGTACCTTTTAAAAACAAAGTCATAGCTGTTAAAGGAAGGAGACGGGGGTAGTATCTGGAAAGACAACACTAAGATATTTTTTTTCAAAGCTTTTTTGAAGATGGACTTGACTTCATGAACTGAGAGGAAACAGACAGTAATGAGGGAGAAAAATGGCTGCACCGGGAAGGGGTGGCTCAGCTAGAGTTTGTGAGAACTCATTTAGATAAACAAAAGTAGAAAACAAAATGAAAACCAAGCATAAGTGGTGAGCTCCTTTTAATCAAGAGAAGCTGGACAGTAGGAAAGTCATCCTCTCCTCCCACACCCCCATCGTGGCCATCCTACCATCATTGAGAAAAGCCTGGCTTGGGAAAGGGGCAAATACTGTTTTCTGTTATATACCCATTTCTCCTTACCTGCTTTCAAGGGAAATAAACATGAGGACTAATCCCCAGAGTGAACTCAAGACACTCTGGGTAAGGCAGATCTCAATTTCACCTCCAGTAAAGCATAATTTGTCTCTTTTTGGAGAAGTATCTTTTATTAAGAACATCTAAAATTGCTCAAATAACTACAGTAAAGTAGAATTTCTAAATGTATTGCCTTGGAGGGAGCACAGCTTTTTTCAGAAGATGTCCTTTCACATTATTTTTTTCTTGTTTGTCAATAAGGTACTTAATATAAGCACACAAAATAATAAGGTAACAATTTTGGGTGGGGTTTCCCTATTGACATCCCTCAGTTTCATTTTAATACGTTTGTATGAGAATAGTAATTTAATACTCTTCAAGACAGTCTGGCCAGGTTGTTCATGGCTGGTGCAAACGAGGTTTTTGGTAACCTATTTACTGTCTCACGTTGTCTTTTTAGGGTCAAAGGGAGAGAGGTAGAGTTACTACCCGACCAAAAGGACTACGGCATTTCCAGATTGCGACGGGGCACGTGCCCACGTAGCTCTCTAGAACGTGTCCTGGGCTCCAAGCTTGTCACACGGGTCCGCGCTCGCGTCGCGGGGTTCGCAGAGAGACGAACGCTTGGACTCGGATCTTCGGGGACCCTCTCGGCGCCGCGGTTTTGGGAGCTTCCCGTTGAACTACCGGGAGGGCAAGGAAAGTGTTCGTGGCAGCTGTCGCCAGGCCTCAACCGGATCTCCATCCTCCGAAGGTGTCTACGCTGTGCCCCGACCTCCAACCGGGACACCCCTAGCGCCCCGCAGAGGCAATACCAAAGCCCTGTTCCAGCCTAGACTCAAATTAGTGAATGAGGAACCGGTCCCCCGACTCTCAGAACAATTAAGCGCGGTGCAGAATTCCACCAGGCACCTGGCCGCGCCCCTTGGAGGGGCGGGGTCCGGTGCCCAGAAGATGGCGGCAGCGGCGGGGTCCCACGGTCACTCCCACTGGCGCCCTTGATGGGCTCTCGCTGCCGCACCACCTACCTTGATAGCCAGGAGCGAGGAGGCGGAGGAGCGGTGACAAGCAGTTGGCGGCGCCAATCAGCACTGAGGAATCCGGGCCGTACCCAATGAGGGCCCGGACGGTGGAGACCGGGGTAGGTTGCAAGGGGGCCAGCGCGAGTGGCGGACGCGGAACGCGTGGGTACTCTTCTGCTGCTGGGCGGGAGCCGCCCGCCTCGCTGCTTTCCGCGCGCTCTGCACCGTGGCCCCTGGCGCCGGCTTGAGGGCGCCCTGGAGGCAGAGGGTCGACAGGGCTGGCCGGCCACCGGCCCGCGAGATTGGCAGCCCAAGCCCAGAGCACCTCCAGCAGCGGTCGCGGGGCCACTCTACGGCTGTGTCATGACTGACTCTTCCCCCAGAGGGAACTCTTTCTCAGCGGCGGCTGCAGAGAGAAGGGCCTGTTAGACCGTGAGACGAGTTCGGGGCCGCCAAACAGGGGGCTCGGAGGTCGCGTGCGCCCTCCCGGGCTCGTTGCTGTAGCCCCGTTAGGCAGGCCTCTCCCGCCTCGCGCGGCGGTATGTTCCCGCGGAGGTCGCCGGCCGTCCTGGCGGCCTGGCTGGCTGGCGCGGCGGCGGCGGGGGCGCGGGGCGGGGGCCTGCTCGCCCTGTTGGCCAATCAGTGCCGCTTCGTAACGGGCCTGCGCGTACGGCGCGCGCAGCAGATCGCGCTGCTGTACGGCCGCCTGTACTCGGAGAGCTCGCGCCGCGTCCTCCTCGGCCGCCTGTGGCGCCGGCTTCGCGGCCGCCCTGGCCATGTCTCGGCCGTGATGGCGGCGCTCGCCGGCGTCTTCGTGTGGGACGAGGAGAGAATCCAGGAGGAGGAGTTGCAGAGGTGAGCCCGGGGGTATGTCTTTCCTGTTGCCTGGGGTGCGCGCCCTCCCGGTTGGAGGTTGGGGCACTGAAACGTAGGGCCTGCCTTTGCGGACAATGTTGCCGGTTTACCCCGGTGGTACTTGAAAGGGCGATGCAGTAGCTTAATTCTGTTTTAGCAAACCACGTTTTTTATTGTCTCTAATGTGTTAATGTAACTTGACGGGTTAGAAGTAATTGGAAGTGTAGGTTCGTGTAGGGGAGAGACTTTGGGGAGCAGGCACTAAAGAAATAACATTGTAAAAACACATGGGATACGAAGGCATGTGGGCCGTTGCTCGCAATCCTTAACACATCCAGAAAGGTGCAAATGCAGAACAGATTTTAAACTTGACCTAAGGGTGTATTTACGATTTACAGAATTACTCCGTTCCAAGTAAAATTTAATGAGAAATGCTAGGAGAGCTCTTTTGTCATTGTGACTGTTGTGTCAGAATTAGGAGACTGGAAGGTTTTTTGCTGTCCTCGGACAGACCAATAGCGCAGACATGGTAATCCGTAAGAATTAGGTCGGTTTTTTGCTACTTTAGGACTTTGGGGGTGCTGTTTTCATTAGGCACCGAAATCACACTGTCATCGTTGAGAGCTGTTGTGTGAAAAGTGCAGTGCCATTGTTTGAATTTGTTAATGTATTATAAATCAGAGCCCTTAGAGTTTCCAAGTAGTTCGTGGGGAAATCTTGCTTTTGCTCTTGCTTTACATTGTTTCTGTGTTTCTTTTTAACAGATATTCTTACCCTGTGCTCTCTCGGTGCACACACAACACCCTCTGCCCCCTAAAATCTGAAACTGATTTCAGCCTCCTCCCCTTGATAAATCCCTGCAAGTCTACTTATTCTAGATATTTCTTCTGTTATTCCACATTTTGGTAAGGTTAAAAATGGAAATACTTAAAAAATTTATACTGTGACCTGTTTGAAGGTTAGTGCCCAGGTGCCAGGCAGCTACTTGGGCAGCACTATAAGTTGTGTGTTCTTAAGAACTGGTAATATTTTTCTTAGTAGGGAAGATGACTGTTTTATAAATGCAATTTAAAATCATAAAAGCAACCTGATTGACAAAAACAATTAAGATACCAAAGCATGATAGGCAGTTTGCATGATTTCTGTTAGTTCTCCTTTCCTGCTTGCCCATTTGTTTTTATTAAGCAGTCTTAGATGTGAGAAATAAAACAATTTATGCAAAGGGAACTTTAAAATTGAGAAGTTATAAATAACTGTTCGAATTTTCATTGTATTTGATGGTGAAATGCTCATGTTCAGCGGTGGTGAGGTTTGAGGGGAAAATCCCCAGTTGTATCTGTTTGGGGAAGAGGTGGGGAAGAGGAGAAAGACAAAAGACTAGGTGCAAATGAGAGGGAAGATATTTCAGGGATCTGAGTTGAATAGTGTTGGGGCCTAGGTGGAAGATGACATTTTTCAGCTTGCTTCATGTGTGTTTATGGATGATTGTTCTGGAGCCTCTTTTTAGTAGGTCTATGCAGGAGCTAGATGGGAAAATGAGCTAGGAAATGAATGTGATAAACATTTGTGTCAGTTACCACTGCCCACTGTGGCAGAAGGAGGTAGATCACTCAATGCCCAGTCCTAGTTTTCATTCTGTTGGCCTCTCTTGGGCCTCTCTTGGTTTCTTGTTTGCTTCTCTTGGTTGCTCTGAAACCTGGGGCTGTTGGAACACTTGGTTCTAATCCAGTTCCTAAAGAGATATTGCTCTGGGTTAACCTCCTTGGGAATTTCAGAAGCTTAGATGAATGTCAGAACACTAAGGTGCCGTTTTTGGCCCACTCCCGTGTTATAGTAGGGTTCCTAACTTAACACTTCACTGTCCAGTTCATTATTGATTTCAGTCATATACTTAAAATTTGATCAAGTTATCCATTTTGAGGATTTTTTTGAATGTTACCTTTTTAAAATGTTAACATTATTTAAGTATATCTTGACTGTACAATGTTTCTATAGATTTGTCATGTTTATATTAAAATACCCTGGATACAGGTTAACATTTTTAACTTTTTAAAACATTTTTTGCTTGGTGTTTATGTGCTTTAAAGGAGGCACTGCTGAGGTGGTTGTAGGTAGCTTAGAAAAGCCTAGATTTTGGTCTTCTAGTTATATGATTTGTGGTGCACAGTTGAGAGTGCCGCCGGACAAGTGCATTTCTTTTCCTTGTTAATGGAAGAAGACCATGATTGTCCCATGGCTTCCAAATCGTAGCCTTTGGTTCTTCTGTGCTGTGCCTGTACCAACTTGTGCTGGTACAAACTAATTCTAATACTGCTGTCTTGATAAAACAGGGATGGGGTGTGCAGGATACTTCTTCGAATGTGTGATTTAAAGTAGCAGGTGTTTTTTCTTACATTATTTGAGTTTCTATTCAGAGTGAAAAAGAATGATCTTGCTTTCTCTTCTTTTGTGCTTAAGAAATAGGATCTCATTAATCTAGCAACAACAAGAAAATTTGAGAAATAACTGGTACAAAGTGAGTGATTCACTGATGGTGGTGTCAGATATAGAAATCAGATCTTTTAGTATTTGATCTATTCTTGCCTAATTGGCTTCAATTAAACAAAATAAAATAATTAACAATTAAAGAAATGAAACTTCAATTAAACAAAATAACAATCAGAATAACTTCTAATCATTATTTTTGGTGCTGGCAGTCTGTGAGCCCAGGGCAAATCTTAGGGGAAAATACAATAGTAATTTTTTATTGTATTGGAACATTAAAAAAAAAAAACTACAGGAACAGAAAGAGGAAGGATGTTAAGAAACATGAAAGGCTCAGGGAAAATGTCCCATTAACCTCCCCACTTTGTTAAAAAGTTACAGTTCATTATTACTCTAGAAATTTGAGTAAGTGCCAGTAAATTTTCATAAAGAAAGTTGGTCATTTTTCCATTTCTGTCTTTGGGGAATTCAGAATACTTGGAACATTCAATATGCTATTAAAACTAAATTATCCACAAAGAGTCCTTTTGGCTTAAACAAACTTTTTTCTTATTTATTTTTGTCACTGTCACTTGAGTGTATTTTACTGATATACCCAATTTAGATGATCAGAACTATGTAGAAGCTGACTTGAATTTTTTTAGATTATCTTCATTGTTTGGCTATTAACCAGTTGGCTCAGAATTGCAATGAGGTAGTTGATGTCTTTTATTTCTAGATGTGTCCTCTAACTGTTGTATTTGAAAATCTCTAACTTTGACAATGATTTGTGATTTGAGGAGGGGATCATGTGAAGTGAGGCAGTTGTGTTACTGAAATTACTGATAACGGGGATGGCTTCATTTGAATTATTTTGGATCCCCATGTCAGTGTCCACACCTCGTGAGATGAGCCAAACGTGACTATACCTATTTTTCTGTTTTTGTGCTTTTATGCCTTTATTTTCCATAGTACTCCAGCCTTTTTCAAATACTGAAATGACTTTAGTTTTGGAGAGGGAAGCATTCACTGTCTTCCCTTGATCCCCTTGCTAATCTGCTGGCTCTGTTACTATTTTGGTAATAATCTCCTTTGTCCTTTCCTCTCTTCTTACTACTCAAGTCTCTTAGATGATGAGGTTTAGACACCCATCCCATCCGAACAAGATTTGGCACAGCAGGCTAAAGGGATATATGGTGAGAGGTTTTTCCTTCCTCACTAACATACATGATATCACTAACGTATGTGATAGTGAGTGACTTTGTGTACCTGTGTGCTAATTACGTCTGTTATGTAGAATTTAAAAGTTCAGACCCTTTAGAAATTCTTGAGCCGGGGACATAACAGTCATTTAAATTTTCATGTTGCAATCTTGTTCCAGCATTCATGTTGTGCTATTCAAAGAATGAATGTCATGCCTTCACAAGACATTTTTATCCCCCTCTCGGGACTTAGTCTTATAATTTTAGTCAAAGCCACCTAGTGACCTTTAATTGTGTAAGGAGAGGCTGATTAAGCAATTAGGTCAGAAGTTCTGTATCATCTTGAAGTCTTAGAAGGTCATTAAAAATATTGTCTGTAGTATAGTTTAATTTTCTTAAAACCTTGTTACTATGTAATTTTATGAGCCTCTGTTATGTTTTTAATAAGACATTCCTCCCTCCTCTTCATTATGTGATAAGTGTGACATTCAAGAGTGGTACTTAATTTTATTGAAGGATGCTTTCCTAGTCCTGAAAAGTGCCATAGTGGGTGCCAGGTGATGCCTAAATTGTGTTCTGGGCAAGTCCAGCTGTGGTTTTGCTTTGCTTTCTCCTCTGTAAGAGCTTATTGCCTACTTTGAAGTTCCTTCCCTATTTGTGTACGTGTTTGCATTGGTAGCAGTCAGTCCTCTTTTGCAACTTTTTTTTTTTTTTAACATTTTGGTGTTTATTTTCAATAGGAAGATAGATACTACTCTTTTTTTAATATGCTAATCTTTTTTTTTTTTTTGAGAGGGCATCTCTCATATTTATTGATCAAATGGTTGTTAACAATAATAAAATTCAGTATAGGAGGGTCAACGCTCAATGTACAATCATTAATCCATCTCAAGCCTAATTCTCGTCAGTCTCCAATCTTCTGAAGCATAACGAACAAGTTCTTACATGGTGAACAAATTCTTACATAGTGAATAAATTCTTACATGGTGAACAGTACAAGGGCATTCATCACAGAAACTTTCGGTTTTGATCATGCATTATGACCTATAAACAATCAGGTCAAATATGAAAATTCGTTTGATTTTTGTACTTGATTTATATGTTGATCCCACATTTCTCCTATTATTATTATTATTTTTATTTTTAATAAAATGCTGAAGTGGTAGGTAGATGCAAGATAAAGGTAGAAAACATAGTTTAGTGCTGTAAGAGGGCAAGTGTAGATCAGATGATCAGGTGTGTGCCTATGGACTAAGTATTAATCCAGGCTAGACAAGGGCAGCAAGACATCCACGGATGCAGAAGATTTCTCTCAAAGCAGGGGGGGTGAGGTTCTGAGCCTCACCTCTGTTGATCCCCAAATTCTCACCTGATGGCCCCCCTGCGACTGTGCCTGTCTTAGGTTGTTCCTCCCTTGAGGAATCTTACCCGTCTCTGGCTAACCAGTCATCTTCCGGGGCCATACAGGGAAATGTAAAGTTGGTAAGTGAGAGAGAAGCCATATTGTTTGCAAAGGTTAGCTTTTTACTTCTTTGCAGATTTATGCCCTGTGGCTTCTATGCCCAGCACTTGTCTCGAGGTATCTTTACCACCTGGAGGAATTATGATACTCGGTAAATTCGATATGAGGCACGAATTCTATTTAAGGGTTGTAATTAGGAAGGAAGAAGAAAAGCTATAGATGTAGCGTATGAAGGAAACATGGGAGGATTGATTATTTCTTTGACATATCTTCTTGTAGAGTACCTTAAGTATGTATAGGTTTTAAACTACTAACTAATTTGCACACACATATTAACATAATAGGAATACGGTGACATAAACAAAGCAAATCTATAATTACCATCCATCTCCAGTGAAGCCAAGAAAACCATTTAGGCACCCTAGGCATTTGTGAAAATTTATCTATGATATGATGGATATTGTCCAACTGTACTTGAACCATCAGACAAATTAAAGCAGCCCATTTCTGGGATCTGTTCACATCCCATATGTTCTTTTAACCATAGATAGTCTATAGTCATGAGATTTTGGAGTGCTACAACTTGCACCCCTCCCAACTCCTGGTTGAGTTCCAACAGTACAGATCTGGTCAAATTCGTTGTCTCACTGTATGCACATGCCAGCCTAGACATCTCCCTCCTCATTCTTATGGCAAGTCCAGGAGACAGGTGGGCTGGATGCAGCCACAACCGCAGCATCATCCGGATACCTGTGGAGGCTTTTTGATGATCATCCCCCGGCACAAGTCCTCCAGAGAGTGCTGATGTCGGAAGCTCCTCCTCATATCGTATCTTAGTTCATTTTCTGGGTATCCAAGCTAGGCCTTGATCTTCTGCATAGAAACAAACAGACCCTTTGCCCACACTTTGACATGCCCTCTATACCACTGTGCAGAACTCATTGGAGGTCAGCACACAGTAACTGCTTTTCTTTTTTTTTTTTAATTAAGAGAAAGGAATATTATCAGAAAAGAGTACCTCCATAGCTGATCATCTGACACACTTTAAGTGATCAACATTAAGGATATTTAAAGCATGCGTTGATCTTTGATTTACCAATAGTTTTATCCTGTCAAGGAGTAATCCCCCTTTTCTTTCTTTCTTTCTTTTTTTTTTTTTTAATTTTTAATCTACACTTACATGAAGAATACTATGTTTACTATGCTCTCCCCTATATCAGGTCCCCCCTAACAACCACATTACGGTTACTGTCCATCAGCTTAGCAAAATGTTGTAGAGTCATTACTTGTCCTCTCTGTGTTGTGCAGCCCACCCTCCCCTTTCTCCCTCCCCCCCATGTATGCTAATCTTAATACCCCCCTTCTTCTTCTCCCCCCTTATCCCTCCCTGCCCACCCATCCTCCCCAGTTCCTTTCCCTTTGGTACCTGTTAGTCCATTTTTGGGTTCTGTAATTCCGCTGCTGTTTTGTTCCTTCAGTTTTTTCTTTGTTCCTATACTCCTCAGATGAGTGAAATCATTTGGTATTTCTCTTTCTCCGCTTGGCTTATTTCACTGAGCATAATACTCTCCAGCTCCATCCATGTTGCTGCAAATGGTTGGATTTTTCCACTTCTTATGGCTGAGTAGTATTCCATTGTGTATATGTACCACATCTTCTTTATCCATTCATCTACCGATGGACATTTAGGTTGCTTCCAATTCTTGGCTATTGTAAATAGTGCTGCGATAAACATAGGGGTGCATCTGTCTTTCTCAAACTTAATTGCTGCGTTCTTAGGGTAAATTCCTAGGAGTGGAATTCCTGGGTCAAATGGTAGGTCTGTTTTGAGCATTTTGATGAACCTCCATACTGCTTTCCACAATGGCTGAACTAATTTACATTCCCACCAGCAGTGTAGGAGGGTTCCCCTTTCTCCACAGCCTCGCCAACATTTGTTGTTGTTTGTCTTTTGGATGGCAGCTATCCTTACTGGTGTGAGGTGATACCTCATTGTAGTTTTAATTTGCATTTCTCTGATAATTAGCGATGTGGAGCATCTTTTCATGTGTCTCTTGGCCATCTGTATTTCTTTTTTAGAGAACTGTCTGTTCAGTTCCTCTGCCCATTTTTTAATTGGGTTATTTGTTTTTTGTTTGTTGAGGCATGTGAGCTCTTTATATATTCTGGACGTCAAGCCTTTATCGAATGTGTCATTTTCAAATATATTCTCCCATACTGTAGGGTTCCTTTTTGTTCTATTGATGGTGTCTTTCGCTGTACAGAAGCTTTTCAGCTTAATGTAGTCCCACTTGCTCATTTTTGCTGTTGTTTTCCTTGCCCGGGGAGATATGTTCAAGAAGAGGTCACTCAAGTTTATGTCTAAGAGGTTTTTGCCTATGTTTTTTTCCAAGAGTTTAATGGTTTCATGACTTACATTCAGGTCTTTGATCCATTTTGAGTTTACCTTTGTGTATGGGGTTAGACAATGGTCCAGTTTCATTCTCCTACATGTAGCTGTCCAGTTTTGCCAGCACCATCTGTTGAAGAGACTGTCATTTTGCCATTGTATGTCCATGGCTCCTTTATCAAATATTAATTGACCATATATGTTTGGGTTAATTTCTGGGGTCTCTAATCTGTTCCACTGGTCTGTGGCTCTGTTCTTGTGCCAGTACCAAATTGTCTTGATTACTATGGCTTTGTAGTAGAGCTTGAAGTTGGGGAGTGAGATCCCCCCTACTTTATTCTTCTTTTTCAGGATTGCTTTGGCTATTCGGGGTCTTTGGTGTTTCCATATGAATTTTTGAATTATTTGTTCCAATTCCTTGAAGAATGTTGCTGGTAATTTGAGAGGGATTGCATCAAATCTGTATATTGCTTTGGGCAGGATGGCCATTTTGACGATATTAATTCTTCCTAGCCATGAGCATGGGATGAATTTCCATTTATTAGTGTCCCCTTTAATTTCTCTTAAGAGTGACTTGTAGTTTTCAGAGTATAAGTCTTTCACTTCTTTGGTTAGGTTTATTCCTAGGTATTTTATTCTTTTTGATGCAGTGGTGAATGGAATTGTTTTCCTGATTTCTCTTTCTATTGATTCGTTGTTAGTGTATAGGAAAGCTACAATTTCTGTGTGTTAATTTTGTATCCTGCAACTTTGCTGTATTCCGATATCAGTTCTAGTAGTTTTGGGATGGAGTCTTTAGGGTTTTTTATGTACAGTATCATATCATCTGCAAATAGTGACAGTTTAACTTCTTCTTTACCAATCTGGATTCCTTGTATTTCTTTGTTTTGTCTGATTGCCGTGGCTAGGACCTCCAGTACTATGTTAAATAACAGTGGGGAGAGTGGGCATCCCTGTCTGGTTCCTGATCTCAGAGGAAATGCTTTCAGCTTCTCGCTGTTCAGTATAATGCTGGCTGTGGGTTTATCATATATGGCCTTTATTATGTTGAGGTACTTGCCCTCTATTCCCATTTTGCTGAGAGTTTTTATCATGAATGGATGTTGAATTTTGTCAAATGCTTTTTCAGCATCTATGGAGATGATCATGTGGTTTTTGTCTTTCTTTTTGTTGATGTGGTGGATGATGTTGATGGATTTTCGAATGTTGTACCATCCTTGCATCCCTGGGATGAACCCCACTTGGTCATGGTGTATGATCCTTTTGATATACTGTTGAATTCTGTTCACTAATATTTTATTGAGTATTTTTGCATCTACATTCATCAGGGATATTGGTCTGTAATTTTCTTTTTTGGTGGGGTCTTTGCCTGGTTTTGGTATTTGGATGATGTTGGCTTCATAGAATGAGTTTGGGAGTATTCCCTCTTCTTCTATTTTGTGGAACACTTTAAGGAGAATGGGTATTATGTCTTCTCTGTGTGTCTGATAAAATTCCGAGGTAAATCCGTCCGATCCTGGGGTTTTGTTCTTAGGTAGTTTTTTGGTTACTGTTTCAATTTCTTTGCTCGTAATTGGTTTGTTTAACTTTTGTGTTTCTTCCTTGGTCAGTCTTGGGAGGTTGTATTTTTCTAGGAAGTTGTCCATTTCTTCTAGGTTTTCCAGCTTGTTGGCATATAGGTTTTCATAGTAGTCTTTAATAATTCTTTGTATTTCTGTGGAGTCTGTCGTGATTTTTCCATTCTCATTTCTGATTATGGTGATTTGTGTTAACTCTCTTTTTCTCTTAATAAGTTGGGCTAGAGGCTTATCTGTTTTGTTTATTTTCTCGAAGAACCAGCTCTTGGTTTCGTTGATTTTTGCTGTTGTTTTATTCTTCTCAATTTTGTTTATTTCTTCTCTGATCTTTATTATGTCCCTCCTTCTGCTGACTTTAGGCCTCATTTGTTCTTCTTTTTCCAGTTTTAATAATTGTGATGTTAGACTATTCATTTGGGATTGTTCTTCCTTCTTCAAGTGTGCCTGGATTGCTATATAGTTTCCTCTTAAGACTGCTTTCGCTGCATCCCACAGAAGTTGGGGCTTAGTGTTGTTGTTGTCATTTGTTTCTATATATTCCTTGATCTCTATTTTGATTTGTTCATTGATCCATTGATTATTTAGTAGCATGTTGTTAAGCCTCCATGTGTTTGTGAGCCTTTTTGTTTTCTTTGTAGAATTTATTTCTACTTTCATACCTTTGTGGTCTGAAAAATTGGTTGGTAGAATTTCAATATTTTGGAATTTACTGAGGCTCTTTTTGTGAGCTAGTATGTGGTCTATTCTGGAGAATGTTCCATGTGCACTTGAGAAGAATGTATATCCTGTTGCTTTTGGATGTAGAGTTCTATAGATGTCTATTAGGTCCATCTGTTCTAGTGTGTTGTTCAGTGCCTGTGTGTCTTTACTTATTTTCTGCCCGGTGGATCTATCCTTTGGGGTGAGTGGTGTGTTGAAGTCTCCTACAATGAATGCATTGCAGTCTATTTCCCTCTTTAGTTCTGTTAGTATTTGCTTCACATATGCTGGTGCTCCTGTATTGGGTGCATATATATTTAGAATGGTTATATCCTCTTGTTGGACTGAGCCCTTTATCATTATGTAGTATCCTTCTTTATCTTTTGTTACTTTCTTTGTTTTGAAGTCTATTTTGTCTGATATTAGTACTGCAACCCCTGCTTTCTTCTCACTGTTGTTTGCCTGAAATATGTTTTTCCATCCCTTGACTTTTAGTCTATGCTTATCTTTGGGTTTAAGGTGAGTTTCTTGTAAGCAGCATATAGATGGGTCTTGCTTTTTTATCCATTCTATTACTCTATGTCTTTTGATTGGTGCATTAAGTCCATTTACATTTAGGGTGACTATTGAGAGATATGTACTTATTGCCATTGCAGGCTTTAGATTCATGGTTACCAAAGGTTCAAGGTTAGCTTCTTTAGTGTCTTACTGCCTAACTTAGCTCACTTATTGAGCTGTTATATACACTTTCTGGAGATTCTTTTCTTCTCTCCCTTCTTATTCCTCCTCCTCCATTCTTCATATATTGTGTGTTTTGTTCTGTGCTCTTTTTATGGGTGCTCCCATCTAGAGCAGTCCCTGTAGGATGCCCTGTAGAGGTGGTTTGTGGGAAGCAAATTCCCTCAGCTTTTGCTTGTCTGGGAATTGTTTAATCCCGCCATCATATTTAAATGATAGTCGTGCTGGATACAGTATCCTTGGTTCAAGGCCCTTCTGTTTCATTGCATTAAGTATATCATGCCATTGTCTTCTGGCCTGTAGGGTTTCTGTCGAGAAGTCTGATGTTAGCCTGATGGGTTTTCCTTTATAGGTGACCTTTTTCTCTCTAGCTGCCTTTAAAACTCTTTCCTTGTCCTTGATCCTTGCCATTTTAATTACTATGTGTCTTGGTGTTGTCCTCCTTGGATCCTTTCTGTTGGGAGTTCTGTGTAATTCCATGGTCTGTTCGATTATTTCCTCCCCCAGTTTGGGGAAGTTTTCAGCAATTATTTCTTCAAAGAGACTTTCTATCCCTTTTCCTCTTTCTTCTTCTTCTGGTATTCCTATAATATGAATATTATTCCTTTTGGCTTGGTCACATATTTCTCTTAGTGTTGTTTCATTCCTGAAGATCCTTTTATCTCTCTCTATGTCAGCTTCTATACGTTCCTGTTCTCTGGCTTGTATTCCTTCAATGGCCTCTTGCATCTTATCCATTCTGCTTATAAATCCTTCCAGGTATTGTTTCACTTCTGTGATCTCTTTCCTGACATCTGTGATCTCCTTCCGGACTTCATCCCACTGCTCTTGCATTTTTCTCTGCATCTCATCCCACTGCTCTTGCATTTTTCTCTGTATCTCATCCCATTGCTCTTGCATTTTTCTCTGCATCTCTGTCAGCATGTTCATGATTTTTATTTTGAATTCTTTTTCAGGAGGACTAGTTAGGTCTGTCTCCCTCTCAGGTGTTGTCTCTGTGATCTTTGTCTGCCTGTAGTTTTGCCTTTTCATGGTGACAGAGATAGTTTGCAGAGCTGGTACAAGTGACCGCTGGAAGAGCTTCCCTTCTTGTTGGTTTGTGGCCTTCTCCTGGGAGAATAGTGACCTCTAGTGGCTTGTGCTGGGCAGCTGTGCGCAGACAGGGCTTCTGCTTCCTGCCCAGTTGCTATGGGGTTTATCTCCGCTGTTGCTGTGGGCTTGGCCTGGCTGGGGCTGTTCCTCCAAAATGGTGGAGCCCCGTTGGAGGGGGAGCGGCCAGGAGGCTATTTATCTCCGTAAGTGGCCTCTGTGCTCCCTGCTGCCCAGGGGGTTAGAGTGCCCAGAGATCCCCATATTCCCTGCCTCTGGTCTAAGTGACCTGTCCTGCCCCTTTAAGACTTCCAAGAAGCACTCTCCAAACCAAAACAACAACAGCAACAATGAGAGAGGGAACAGAAAGAAAAAAAAAGGAAAAAACACGCGATTTTTTGTTTTTTTTTTGTCCTCAGGTGCCGGTCCCAGGCACCCGCTCACTGGTCCTGCTGCCCTGTCTCCCTAGTACCAGGGTCCCTGTCCTTTGAAGGCTTCCAAAAAGCACCCACCCACCGGTCCCGCAGGGAAAGAATGCTCGATATTCTTTGTCCTCAGGCGCTGGTCCCAGGCACCCACTCCCCAGTCCCACCGCCCTGCCTCCCTAGCACCGGGGTCCCTGTCCCTTTAAGGCTTCCAAAAAGCCCTCCCCAGAAAGAGAGAAAAAAAGGGGAAAAACGCGCGATTTCCTCCATCCTCAGGTGCCGGTCTCAGGCACCCGCCCACCGGTCCCACAGGGAAAAATGCGGGATATTCTTTGTCCTCAGGTGCCGGTCCCAGGCACCCGCTCACCAGTCCTGCCGCCCTGCCTCCCTAGCACTGGGATTCCTGTCCCTTTTAGGCTTCCAAAAAGAACTCACAAAAAAGAGAAAAAAAAGGGAAAAACGCGCGATTTCCTCTGTCCTCAAGTGCCGGTCTCAGGCACCCGCCCACCGGTCCCGCAGGGAAAAACGTGGGATATTCTTTGTCCTCAGGCGCCGGTCCCAGGCACCCGCTCACCAGTCCCGCTGCCCTGCCTCCCTAGCACCGGGGTCCCTGTCCCTTTAAGGCTTCCAAAAAGCGCTCGCCAAAAAGAGAAAAAAAAAGGGGGGGGGGAACGCGCGATTTTCTCCGTCCTCAGGCGCCAGTCTCAGGCACCCGCCCGCCGGTCCCGCAGGGAGAAACGCGGGATATTCTTTGTCCTCAGGTGCCGGTCCCAGGCACCTGCTCACCGGTCCCGCCACCCTGCCTCCCTAGCAACGGGGGCCCGTCCCTTTAAGGCTTCCAAAAAGCACTCGCCAAAAAAAAAACCGCTCAGGTTTCTTTCCACCTGCCGGGAGCCGGGGGGAGGGGCGCTCGGATCCCGCCGGGCCGGGGCTTGTATCTTACCCCCTTTGCAAGGTGCTGGGTTCTTGCAGATGTGGATGTGGTCTGGATGTTGTCCTGTGTCCTGTGGTCTCTATTTTAGGAAGATTTTTCTTTGTTATATTTTCATAATTCTATGTGTTTTTGGGAGGAGATTTCCACTGCTCTACTCACGCCGCCATCCTGGCTCCGCCCCCTGTAGACCTTTTTAAGAGCTTTTCGGGGCCTCCACTGCCTCGGGCTGGCCGCTTCCTCCTCTTTTGCAACTTTTAATTAAAACTTAAAAAAATGGTTAAACCTCTTCATCAGAACATCAGTATAAATTGTACTGGTTAGGGTTCTTGGTTACAAACAAAAAAACTGCTATAGGTTAATTTAAGCCAAAAAGGAATTAATCCCAAAGGTGTTAGGTCACTCAGAGAGCATTGACAAACACCAGGGGACAGTCTGGCTAAGGGAATACCCAGGACATGCAATGGGAATAATGTTACGGTAGTGCTAGTTTTGTTTCTGCCAGATCTGCTGTGCTGCTGGACTCGCCCTCAGGATCGGAGAATAATCTGCCAGAGATCCTGTGCCTTACATTCCTCAAGAGTTAAAGCCTCTAGCAGAAGTCTCTAATTAATTAACCTCACTTAAACTAGCAACTGTGCTCTGACTGCTAGGGGCTAAGAGAAAGACTGCATCCCCCTATTTTGTGATTCTCTCAAATGTCCCCTTAAATAAGTGTTTTCATCTAAGTCCAAAGTTTAAAATCCAGAAAATTAGCATTTTAGAGCTAATAGAAACCTCTGAAGAAATAATCTCCTCACTTTACAGCTGGAAAAAAGGGAGGACTTGTCTGGTAAAATGATGTGCATATACTCACACAGTAGGTGGCAGAGCTGGGACTAGAATATAGACCTACATTCACTACACTGTGGTTTGCTCTAAACTTTTAACCTTGAGTTACCAGTATATACCTGTCAGTTTTTGGCTTTTAAAGTACTGTATCAATGTAATCTTCTAATAAAAGTTTGAATTACTGAGACCTATTTCCATGCTTATTCAATTCCGTAAACATTTATTGAGCATTGCTGTTTGCTAGGCAGTTGTTAGAAGCTAGAAATACAAATGTGAAAAGGGCTGATTCTGGGCCATTAGAGAATTCACAGTTTAGTAAGGGAGGTGGATATAAAGATAGATTAATTGTAATTTGATATGTTTCTGTAGAGGAATAATGTATACGATTAACTCTGCATAGATGTTAACCTTGAACCTTGTGTTTTTTGGAAGGTTGAAGAGGAGTGAAAAAGCATTTCAGAGCGTGTATCTATCGGTAGTTGGTGTCTTCTTCAGTCTTGAATCACAGAAGAATTGTATATGACATAGCCAGCTAGCAATCTTTCTTTTTCCTGTTTGCTGTTTAAAGGTTATGGGGAAAATACAAGCCATGTTAAAAAAAATTATAATGAAATCTTTCAGACATATAAAAGGTTTGAAGAATAATGTGAATGTTACAAATAGAATTATATTTAAGAAATAGGATATTATAAATATAGCTAAAGCCTCCTCTGTGTCCTTTCCAATTGAAATCTCCTCTCTCCCCCAGATTATCCTAACTTGTATTTCGTTTCCATCTGTCTTTATACATATGTACATATCCCTAAGTGATATATAACGACATGTAGTGTGATACATGGTATTGTTTTGAATGTTTTAAAGCTTTGTTCAGCCCTAAACCAAATACTAAAAAACTGAATCCAGCAACATATAAAAAGGATATATATCATGAGCAAGTGGGATTTATCCCAGGAAAGTAGTCTATCATATAAAAATCAATTTATTAATAAATTAAACTAATAAAAATCAATCATTGGTTTATTGATAAAATGAATTTATTAATATAATAAAGGACAGAAACCACATGGTCATTTCAGTAAATGCAAAAAGAAAGCATTTGACAATATCTAACCTCCTTTCATGATAAAAAAAAGCATTTAGCAAACTAGGAATAGAAGGAAACTTCCTCAGCCTGATAAAGGTGATCTACAAAAAACACATTGAACAGTATAGTTAGTATCATAGGACCGAAAGCTTTCCCTTAAGATCAGGAAAAAGACAAAGATGTCTGCCCTACCACTTCTGTTCAATATTGTATTGCATGTTCTTGCCAGGGAAATGAGGCAATACAGAGAAGTGAAAGGCACCCAGTTTGGAAAAGAAGAAGTAAAACTATCTCTGCAGCTGACATAATCTTGTATTTAGAAAATCTTAAGGTATCCACAGGAATCTAGTACAGCTATAAATGAGTCCAGCAAGGTTACAGGATACAAGATCAATGTACAAAAATCACTTCTATATCTAGCAATGAATAATCTGAAAATAAAGTTAAGGAAACAATTTCATTTACAATAGGATCAAAAAGAATAAAATACTAAAGAATAAGTTAACAAAAGAAATACAAGACAGAACTGAAAACTACAAAAAAGCATTGAAAGAAATTTTAAAAGACATAAATAAATGGGAAGATATATTGTGTTTGTGGATGGTAGACTTATATTGTTAATGTGGCCATACTATCCAAAGGGATCTATACATTCAACAGAATCCCTGTCAAAATCATAGTAGGCTATTCTGTGGAAATTGGCAAGTTGATCATGATACTTAATGGAAATGAAAGAGATCCAGAATAGTCAAAACAGTCTTCACAAAGGATAGAGTTGGAATACTCACCCATACTGATTGCAAAACTTACTACAGTGCTGCAGTAATTCAGACAATATGATACTGGCATAAGGATAAATATATATGTTGGAATAAAATTGACAGTTTAGAAATAAACCCTTACATTTATGGTCAGTTGATTTTCAGCAGAGGTGCCAAGACAATTCAGTGGGGAAAGAACTGTCTTCAACAAATGTGGCTAGGACAGCTGGAGATGCACATGGAAGATAATGAATCTAGACCCCACCCCCCACCAACCTCACACCACACACAAAAATGAACTCAAAATGGGTCAAAGATCTAAATGTAAGCTAAAACTAAAATTCTTAGAAGAAAATAAAGTCTTTATGACCTTGGATTAGGCAGTGGTTTCTTAGCTATAACACCAAAAATATAAGCAATCAAAGAAAAATTAGATTAATTGGACTTAATCAATATTAAAAACTTCCATTCATCAAGTTACTATCAAGACAGTGAAATGACAACCCACAGAATGGGAGAAAATATAAATCCTGTCTGATAAGTGACTAGTATCCAGAATACATAAAAAGCTTACAATTTTTTTTTTTAAATTGAAGGGTAGTTGACACACAGTATTACATTAGTTTCAGTTGTACAACACAGTGATTTAACATTTATATACATGATAATTCTAGGTACCAGCTATCACCATACCAAGTTGTTACAATATTTTGACTATATTCCTTATGCTATACATTACATCACCGTTACTTGTTTATTTTACAATTTGAAGTGTGTACTTTTTTTTTTTTTTTTTTGTGAGGGCATCTCTCATATTTATTGATCAAATGGTTGTTAACCACAATAAAATTTTGTATAGGTGGGTCAATGCTCAATGCACAATCATTAATCCACCCCAAGCCTAATTTTCGTCAGTCTCCAATCTTCTGAAGCATAATGAACAAGTTCTTACATGGAGAACAAATTCTTACATAGTGAAGAAGTTACATGGTGACCATTACAAGGGCAGTCATCACAGAGGCTTTTGGTTTTGATCATGCATTATGGACTATAAACAGTCAGTTCAAATATGAATATTCATTTGATTTTTATACTTGATTTATATGTGGATACCACATTTCTCTCTTTATTATTATTATTTTTAATAAAATGCTGAAGTGGTAGGTAGATACAAGATAAAGGTAGAAAACATAGTTTAGTGTTGTAAGAGAGCAAATGTAGATAATCAGGTGTGTGCCTGTAGACTATGTGTTAATCCAAGCTAGACAAGGGCAATAAAACATCCACGTATGCAGGGGGGTGGGTTCTAAGCCTCACCTCTGTTGATCCCCATTTTCTCACCTGATGGCCCTCCTGCGACTGTGCCTGTCTTAGGTTGTTCCTCCCTTGAGGAATCTTACCAGTCTCTGGCTAACCAGTCATCTTCCGGGGCCATACAGGGAAATGTAAAGTTGGTAAGTGAGAGAGAAGCCTTATTGTTTGAAAAGGTTAGCTTTTTACTTCTTTGCATATTTTATGCCCTGTGGCTTCTATGCCCAGCATTTGTCTTGAGGTGTCTTTATCACTTGGAAGAATTATGATACTCGGTAAATTCGATATGAGGCACGAATTCTACTTAAGGGTTATAATTAGGAAGGAAGAAGAAAAGCTGTAGAAGTAGCAGGTGGAAGAAAACCTGGGAAGATTGATTATTTCTTTGACATACCTTCTTGTAGAGTAACTTCAGCATGTATAGGTTTTAAACTACTAATTAAATTGCACACACACATTAACATAATAGGAGTACAGTTACATAACCAAAGCATACCTGTAATTACCAGCCATCTCCAGTGAAACCAAGAAAACCAGTTAGGCACCTTAGGCATTTGTGAAAACTTATCTATAATATGGTGAATATTGTCCAACTGAACTTGAACAGTCTGAGAGAAATCAGACAAATTGAAACAACCCATTCCTGGGGACTGTTCACATCCCATATGTTCTTTTAACAGTAAATAGTCTGTAGTTGTAAGATTTTGGAGCGCTACAATTTGCACTTCTCCTAATTCTTGGTTGAGTTCCAACAGTTTAGATCCAGTCCAATTTGTTGTTTTGCTGTATGCACAGGCCAGCTTAGATATCTCCTTCTTCATTCCCATGGCAAGTCCAGGAACTGGTGGGATGAGTGCATCTACACTTGTAGCAGTGCATGGATCTTTGTTGGGGATTTTTGATGGTCATCTTCTGGTATGAGTCTTCCCGAGAGTGCTGATGTTAGAAGTTCTTTTTCATATCATATCTTAGTTCATTTTCGGGGTAGCCAAATTAGGCATTGATCCTCTGTATAAACACAAACAGACCCTATGCCTACACTTTTATATGCCCTTTATATCATTGTGTAGAACTCATTGGAGATCACCACACAGGAACTGCTTGTTTTTTTTTTTTTTTAATCATTAATCTACACTTACATGACGCATATTTTGTTTACTAGGCTCTCCCCTATACCAGGTCCCCCCTATATACCCCTTTACAGTCACTGTCCATCAGCATAGCAAAATGTTGTAGAATCACTACTTGTCTTCTCTGTGTTGTACAGCCCTCCCTTTTCTCCCACCCCCCCATGCATGCTAATCTTAATACCCCCCTTTTTCTCCCCCTCCCTTATCCCTCCCTACCCACCCATCCTCCCCAGTCCCTTTCCCTTTGGTACCTGTTAGTCCATTCTTGAGTTCTGTGATTCTGCTGCTATTTTGTTCCTTCAGTTTTTCCTTTGTTCTTATACTCCACAGATGAGTGAAATCATTTGGTATTTCTCTTTCTCCACTTGGCTTATTTCACTGAGCATAGTACTCTCCAGCTCCATCCATGTTGCTGCAAATGGTTGGATTTTTCCACTTCTTATGGCTGAGTAGTATTCCATTGTGTGTATGTACCACATCTTCTTTATCCATTCATCTACCGATGGACATTTAGGTTGCTTCCACTTCTTGGCTATTGTAAATAGTGCTGCGATAAACATAGGGGTGCATTGGTCTTTCTCATACTTGATTGCTTCATTCTTAGGGTAAATTCCTAGGAGTGCAATTCCTGGGTCAAATGGTAAGTCTATTTTGAGCATTTTGATGTACCTCCATACTGCTTTCCACAATGGTTGAACTATTTACACTCCTACCAGCAGTGTAGGAGGCTTCCCCTTTCTCCACAACCTCGCCAACATTTGTTGTTGTTTGTCTTTTGGATGGCAGCCATCCTTACTGGTGTGAGGTGATACCTCATTGTAGTTTTAATTTGCATTTCTCTGATAATTAGCGATGTGGAGCATCTTTTCATGTGTCTGTTGGCCATCTGAATTTCTTCTTTGGAGAACCGTCTGTTCAGTTCCTCTGCCCATTTTTTAATTGGGTTATTTGTTTTTTGTTTGTTGAGGCATGTGAGCTCTTTATATATTCTGGACGTCAAGCCTTTATCGAATGTGTCATTTTCAAATATATTCTCCCATACTGTAGGGTTCCTTTTTGTTCTACTGATGGTGTCTTTTGCTGTACAGCTTTTCAGCTTAATATAGTCCCACTTGTTCATTTTTGCTGTTGTTTTCCTTGCCCGGGGAGATATGTTCAAGAAGAGGTCACTCATGTTTATGTCTAAGAGTTTTTTGCCTATGTTTTTTTCCAAGAGTTTAATGGATTCATGACTTACATTCAGGTTTTTGATCCATTTTGAGTTTACTTTTGTATATGGGGTTAGACAGTGGTCCAGTTTCATTCTCCTACATGTAGCTGTCCAGTTTTGCCAGCACCATCTGTTTTAGAGACTGTCATTTCGCCATTGTATGTCCATGGCTCCTTTATCAAATATTAATTGACCATATATGTCTGGGTTAATGTCTGGATTCTCTAGTCTGTTCCATTGGTCTGTGGCTCTGTTCTTGTGCCGGTACCAAATTGTCTTGATTACTATGGCTTTATAATAGAGCTTGAAGTTGGGGAGTGAGATCCCCCCTACTTTATTCTTCTTTCTCAGGATTGCTTTGGCTATTCGGGGTCTTTGGTGGTTCCATATGAATTTTTGAAATATTTGTTCCAATTCATTGAAGAATGTTGCTGGTAGTTTCATAGGGATTGCATCAAATCTGTATATTGCTTTGGGCAGGATGGCCATTTTGACGATATTAATTCTTCCTAGCCATGAGCATGGGATGCGTTTCCATCTGTTAGTGTCCCCTTTAATTTCTCTTAAGAGTGACTTGTAGTTTTCAGAGTATAAGTCTTTCACTTCTTTGGTTAGGTTTATTCCTAGGTATTTTATTTTTTTTGATGCAATTGTGAATGGAGTTGTTTTCCTGATTTCTATTTGTTAGTTCATTGTTAGTGTGTAGGAAAGCCACAGATTTCTGTGTGTTGATTTTGTATCCTGCAACTTTGCTCTATTCTGATATCAGTTCTAGTAGTTTTGGGGTGGAGTCTTTAGGGTTTTTTATGTACAGTATCATATCATCTGCAAATAGTGACAGTTTAACTTCTTCTTTACCAATCTGGATTCCTTGTATTTTTTTTGTTTTGTCTGATTGCCATGGCTAGGACCTCCAGTACTATGTTAAATAACAGTGGGGAGAGTGGGCATCCCTGTCTAGTTCCCGATCTCAGAGGAAAAGCTTTCAGCTTCTTGCTGTTCAATATAATGTTGGCTGTGGGTTTTTCATAGATGGCCTTTGTTATGTTGAGGTCCTTGCCCTCTGTTCCCATTTTGCTGAGAGTTTTTATCATGAATGGATGTTGAACTTTGTCAAATGCTTTTTCAGCATCTATGGAGATGATCATGTGGTTTTGTCTTTCTTTTTGTTGATGTGGTGGATGATGTTGATGGACTGTCGAATGTTGTGCCATCCTTGCATCCCTGGGATGAATCCCACTTGGTCATGGTGTACGATCCTTTTGATGTATTTTTGAATTCGGTTTGCTAATATTTTGTTGAGTATTTTTGCATCTACGTTCATCAGGGATATTGGTCTGTAGTTTTCTTTTTTGGTGGGGTCTTTGCCTGGATTTGGTATTAGGGTGATGTTAGCTTCATAGAATGAGTTTGGGAGTATCCCCTCCTCTTCTATTTTTTGGAAAACTTTAAGGAGAATGGGTATTATGTCTTCCCTGTATGTCTGATAAAATTCTGAGGTAAATCCATCTGGCCCAGGGGTTTTGTTCTTTGGTAGTTTTTTGATTACCGCTTCAATTTCGTTGCTGGTAATTGGTCTGTTTAGATTTTCTGTTTCTTTCTGGGTCAGTCTTGGAAGGTTGTATTTTTCTAGGAGTTGTCCATTTCTCCTAGGTTTCCCAGCTTGTTAGCATGTAGGTTTTCATAGTATTCTCTAATAATTCTTTGTATTTCTCTGGGGTCCGTCATGATTTTTCCTTTCTTGTTTCTGATACTGTTGATTTGTGTTGACTCTCTTTTCCTCTTAATAAGTCTGGCTAGAGGCTTGTCTATTTTGTTTATTTTCTCGAAGAACCAGCTCTTGGTTTCATTGAGTTTTGCTGTTGTTTTATTCTTCTCAATTTTATTTATTTCTTCTCTGATCTTTATTATGTCCCTCCTTCTGCTGACCTTAGGCCTCATTTGTTCTTCTTTTTCCAATTTCGATAATTGTGACATTAGACCTTTCATTTAGGATTGTTCCTCCTTTTTTAAATATGCTTGGATTGCTATATACTTTCCTCTTAAGACTGCTTTTGCTGTGTCCCACAGAAGTTGGGGCTTAGTGTTGTTGTTATTTGTTTCCATATATTGCTGGATCTCCATTTTGATTTGGTCATTGATCCATTGATTATTTAAGAGCATGTTGTTAAGCCTCCATGTGTTTGTGAGCCTTTTTGCTTTCTTTGTACAGTTAATTTCTAGTTTTGTGCCTTTGTGGTCTGAAAATTTGGTTGGTAGGATTTCAATCTTTTGGAATTTACTGAGGCTCTTTTTGTGGCCTAGTATGTGGTCTATTCTGGAGAATGTTCCATGTGCACGTGAGAAGAATGTGTATCCTGTTGCTTTTGGATGTAGAGTTCTGTAGATGTCTATTAGGTTCATCTGTTCTAGTGCATTGTTCAGTGCCTCTGTGTCCTTACTTATTTTCTGTCTGGTGGATCTGTCCTTTGGAGTGAGTGGTGTGTTGAAGTCTCCTAGAATGAATGCATTGCAGTCTATTTCCTCCTTTAGTTCTGTTAGTATTTGTTTCAGGAATGTTGGTGCTCCTGTATTGGGTGCATATATATTTATAATGGTTATATCCTCTTGTTGGACTGAGCCCTTTATCATTATGTAATGTCCTTCTTTGTCTTTTGTTACTTTCTTTATTTTGAAGTCTGTCTTGTCTGATACCAGAATTGCAACACCTGCTTTCTTCTCTTTGTTGTTTGCCTGAAATATCTTTTTCCATCCCTTGACTTTAAGTCTGTGCATGTCTTTGGGTTTGAGGTGAGTCTCTTGTAAGCAGCATATGGATGGATCTTGCTTTTTTATCCATTCTATTACTCTGTGTCTTTTGATTGGTGCATTCAGTCCATTTACATTTAGGGTGATTATTGAAAGGTATGAACTTATTGCCATTGCAGGCTTTAAGTTTGTGTTCACCAAAGGTTCAGGGTTCGCTTCTTTACTATCTTACTGTCTAACTTAACTCGCTTGTTGAGCTATTATACACGCGGTCTGATGATTCTTTATTTGTCTCCCTTCTTATTCCTCCTCCTCCCTTCTTCATATGTTGGGTGTTTTGTTCTGTACTCTTTTTAGGAGTGCTCCCATCTAGAGCAGTCCCTGTAAGATGCCCTGAAGAGGTGGTTTGTGGGAGGCAAATTCCCTCAACTTTTGCTTGTCTGGGAATTGTTTAATTCCTCCTTCATATTTAAATAATATTCGTGCTGGATACAGTAGTCTTGGTTCGAGGCCCTTCTGTTTCATTGCATTAAGTATATCATGCCATTCTCTTCTGGCCTGTAGGGTTTCTGTTGAGAAGTCTGATGTTAGCCTGATGGGTTTTCCTTTGTAGGTAACCTTTTTTTTTCTCTCTGGCTGCCTTTAATACTTTGTCCTTGTCTTTGATCTTTGCCATTTTAATTTTTATGTGTCTTGGTGTTGCCCTCCTTGGATCCCTTGTTATGGGAGTTCTGTGTACCTCTGTGGTCTGAGAGGCCATTTCTTCCCCTAGTTTGGGGAAGTTTTTGGCAATTATTTCTTCAGACAGTTTCTATCCCTTTTTCTCTCTCTTCTTCTTCTGGTATTCCTATAATGCATATATTGTTCCTTTTAGTTTGGTCACTCAGCTCTCTTAGAATTCTTTCATTCCTGGAAATCCTTTTATCTCTCTCTGCATCAGCTTCTATGCATTCCTGTTCTCTGTTTTCTAGACCATTAATGGTCTCTTGCATTTCGTCCATTCTGTTTTGAAGTCCTTCCAGCGCTCGTTTTATTTCTGTATTCTCCTTCCTTAGTTCTTGCATATTTCTCTGCAAGTCCATCAGTATGGTTATGACTTTTGTTTTGAATTCTTTTTCAGGAAGACTGGCTAAATCTATCTCCCCAGGTTCCTTCTCAGGGGAAGATGTAGCAGATGCCGAAGCTGTCTGGGTTAGTCTTGTCTGGATCATATTTTTTTGCCTTTTCATGTTGACAGGTGCTATTATTGACTGTCAGCTGGGAGGGCCAAACTTTTCACTTGCTACTGGCCTTTCTTTACTGGGACAACTGCGACCCCTAGTGGCTTGTGTTGAGTAATTGCGTGTAGGCTGGGTCTTTGTGTCTTGCCTGGCCGAAGTGTAGGAATTTTCCTTTCTGCCTTTCTGTGGGGGTGTTTTGCCTTAGGCTGTTTCTCTGCTTTCACAGCGCTGGGAGGGGTAATGGACGGGGGGTGGGGGGCTGTTTGGCTCTTTACCTCCGTGAGGGGTCTCGGAGCTGTTGCCCAGGGGGTTAGTGTGCCCAGTTTTCCCTGTAATTTCCAGCCACTGGGCTGTGACCTGTGTTGTTTCCGTCTAGCTGTTAAATCCCTGTCCCTTTAAGACTTTCAAAGAGCACTGGCTTTTCTTTGTCACAGGGGCATCAGCTTCGGCACCCGCTCAGAGGTCTTGCTGCCCTGTTTCCCTAGTTTCCAGCCCTCCACGCATGCAGTGTGTCTGCGCTCTGGTGCGGGTGGCTGGGGCTGGGTGTTTAGCAGTCCTGGGCTCCCTCTCCCTCCCTCCCGGAGCTGGGGGGAGGTGTGCTGGGGTCCCGCCGTCCGGGGCTTGTATCTTACCCCTTTCACCAGGCGCTGGGCTCTCGCACGTGTTGATGTAGTCAGGCTGTTGTCCTGTGTCTTCTGGTCTCTCTTTTAGGATTAGTTGTATTTGTTGTATTTTCAAAAATATATATGTTTTTGGGAGGAGATTCCCACTGTCCTACTCACGCTGCCATGTTGGCTCTGCCTCAAAAAACTTACAATTTAACAATAAAAAAAACTACCCAATTTAAAAATGGCTAAGTATTTCAATAATATTTCTCTGAAGAAGATACACAGATTTCCAATAAGCACATGAAAATATGCTTAACATCATTAGTAACTGGAGAATTACAAATTGAAGACCACACTGAGGTACCACTTCACACCCAGTAGGATTGCTAGAATAAAAAAGATGGACAATAAACAAGTGTTGGCAAGAATATCAAGCCATTGTTGGTGTGAATATAAAATGTTGCATCTGCTTTAGAAAATACTTTGGCACTTCGTCAAAATTAGACAGAAATTACCATGACCTAGCAAATCAACTAGGAATCTACCCAAGAGATCTGAAAACCGTTGTCTACATAAAACCTTACAGTACACAGATGTTCATAGCAGTATTATTCATAATAGCCAAAAAGGGGAAACAACCTAAATGACCATTCCCTGATGAATGGGTAAACAGAATGTGATATATCCATACAATGGGCTATTATTTAGTCATATAAAGGAATAAAGTACAGCATGAAGGAACCTTGAAAATATGCTAAGTGAAAAAAGCCAGATAAAAGAAACCATGTATTGTATAATTCCATTTATGTGAAATGTCCAGAACTGGCAAGTCCATAAAGACAAAATAGTACAGACAGTAGTAGGGTCGTCAGGGATGCTGGGAAGGCAGGAATGGGTGGTGATTGATGGTTTCTTTTGGGGATGATGAAAATGTTCTGAAATTAGAGGTTATGGTTGCACAATCTTGTGATTATACTAAGAAAACACTGAATTGTGTAGTGTAAAAAGAGGATTCTTAAATGAATTGTATCTCTTGAAGAGAGGAAGAAAAGTAATAGGAAGAAAACCCAATAAAATATGGGCAAAAGATAACTTTAATAGTTAACATTTGAGGGCTAATTATGTACGATTTACCAAACATTTTGCATGTAAGTTTATTTTTTACAATCCATTTTTGAGGTTGGTACTATTCCCATTTTATAGATTAAGAAATAGGGACTGGTTAAGTAATTTAATATTCTAGTTAATGAATGTTGGACTGGGTTTCAAACCTGGGAACTCATGTTTTTATTGACCATGTTTTATACTCTTTTAAGCCCACACCATTCTTACACATATCTCTGTGTGGACATTTCATTTCATGGGTCTGACACCATGTCATCTACCCCATGCCTGTCGTTTTTCTTCTTTCCAGGTCCATTGATGAGATGAAACGGTTGGAAGAAGTGTCACATATGTTTCAGAGTTCTGGAGTTGAACGCCACCCTCCAGAACCAAAATCCCAAACTGAAGGGAATGAAGATTCAGAGACCAGAGAGCAACCATGGGAAATGGTGATGGAGAAGAAACACTTTAAGCTGTGGCGGCGCCCTATTACAGGCACTCCCCTTTACCAGTACAGAGGTGAGCCCAGCTTGGCTGCTCTGTGTGCTCCCTGGTTGCCCAGGTGTGCAGGGCTTCTGTTCCTCATACTCTTCAAGCTGTTCTGTTCTGGTCGTTTCTCAGAAAATATGTCATGTTCTACTATGTGTTGTTTTTCTTCTCCCAGGTGACAAGAGTCTCAGTGTCTTCATTGCTGGACTTTGCTATAGGTTTCTTTGTCTTACTTTGCTGCCCCAATAGGACTTCTAGTTTCAGAATCTGCCTTAAGATCTCTCAGTACTCTGTAACTGAAATGCAGCTGAGTGATAAGGATAAGAGAGTGGCACATCCCTTATTCTTTTTTGTCATTCTAGTTTTTGGAACCTACACAGATGTGACACCCCGGCAGTTCTTCAATGTTCAGGTGAGTAAATTTTTCTTCCCAGATTTGAAGCCTCTAAGCCTGTAAATCCATCTACCACCATCCCCATGTGTAATTTCTGTGACTCAGAAGACACTGGGTTTAGTACATCTGTCTATCTCTGTACCCTTTGTCTCACGCTGAAGAGCATCGGTAAACATTTGACTTAAATTTCTTTGTCCAGTGGGGTTGATACTGATTCTGCCCCCTCACAGGGCTTTTGGAAAGATCAAATGGAAGAATGGATTTGAATGCTTTTGTTTTATAAGGTTTAAAGGTTTTTTTCCCTAAACAGTATGAGGGTAAGTTACGTACGTGGCCTTTATTCCAAAATCCTTCAGTATGTATTTCCCAAAACTAGACATGTTCTCTTAACCAACTATGGTTCCATTATCAGTCAGTAAATTTAACGTTGATGCAACATAGTCTTCTCTTTGTTGTTCTAGTTTCTGTCTGTTGACCCAGTAATATTCTTCATAGAATTTCCCCTTCATTACAGATCCAATCAGGATTTAGTAATATGGAACATTTCCACAGTGAAGGTATTTGTTTAATAAAGAGGAAGAGTATCTGTTCAGAGACTGATCCCAAATTGAGGAGTGGGGTCCCCAAGAGTTCTATGAAAAGATTTTTTTCCTTCCTGGATTTTTCATTTGCTTTGCTGAACTTCTGGGTAACTAGTTTGATGATTACAACACTCACTGGTAATATGCAAGTGCACACTTTAGCTTAAGCACTGAATTTTGTCAATTTACATTGAATTTTTGTTGGTTTGGATGTGTATGCGTCTTATTTTGAAATTCCTTAGTTATTAGTGATGCTAGAAATTTTGAAAAAAATAGGCTACTCGCATTTCTTTGAGGTGTCTGCTTATACTTTTGGACTTTTTGTCTTTTTAAAATTTTTAGCATTTTAAAATGTGTCTATAAGTTTTCTTACAATTTCCTTTGGTTTTTCTTACTTGTTAAGATTCACTTTCAAGGTAATGGCATACATGTCTATTAAGTTTTCTTATACTTTCCTTTGGTTTGTCTTTTTCTTATTAAGATTCACTTTCAAGGTAATGGCATTGGCTATAAGAAGGGGTTTTAAAAGGCTTACCTATAGTAAACACAGTCAGGTCTTACACATTTTGGCATTGTCTTTAGGTCAGGTCACTGTTTCAGAATAAGATCCCTGAGTCAGAGGCCCAAGCATCTGGAGAAGCCTTCTGCAGCTTTGTTTTGGATCTCTTGGGTCTTCAAGTTGTTTTCTCTTTCCACAGCTAGATACAGAGTATAGAAAAAAGTGGGATGCCCTGGTAATCAAGCTGGAAGTGATTGAGAGGGACGTGGTTAGTGGTTCTGAGGTTCTTCACTGGGTGACCCATTTTCCTGTGAGTACTTAGTATTTGTTTTACTTTTATCATGTCCATGTGAAGCAGAACAGTAACCCTGCCCCTCTTTTTCTTTAGTATCCGATGTACTCACGGGATTATGTTTATGTTCGGCGGTATAGTGTAGATCCGGAGAACAACGTGATGGTGTTGGTGTCACGGTATGTATTGTTACCTGTGGCTCCTGCTGTGTCCTTCATTCACACACGTCCCTGGTGGGAGGTTGCACTTTCTCAGTGCCCTTATGTGTGCAGCCAGGGCACCATCCATTCCAGCTAGAGCAGGAGAGGGCTGTGATGGGTGACTCCGGGGAGATGGAAAGGTATAAGCTTTCATTAACCCATTTCTTCAGTTTCTCCTGTTGGTAATTAATAAAAGACATGCTTTCTTCTTCAACACAGACCTAATGGGCCAGAAATTGCCAAGGGACCTACCTCCCTTTGTTGTTAGAACTTGTTTGTATTCATTCATCTTAGTGACTCCCCTGTTCTACTTTAAAAATTAGAGCCCACTTTTTAGATTTTCCTGTTAACTTTAGCTCCCATGCTGTTTTATACATAGACATTACTAAGAGTTTTACTTAACTTTTTTCCCTCCCAGTGCTGTGGAGCACCCTAGCGTACCAGAGTCTCCAGAATTTGTAAGGGTCAGATCGTATGAGTCCCAAATGGTTATCCGTCCCCACAAGTCATTCGATGAGGTGAGTTTTACATCATCCAAGAGGTGATGTGCTATGGCTTTGGGATTTCTCACAGAATGCCTTTTATGTGAACTGGAAAGGGCTAGGGTTGCTGTAGGGCAGTGTTTCTCAACCTTGGCATGCATCAGAATCCACTGAACTCGTTCAAATATAGTGCTGGGATATGGTCTGATAGTTTGCATTTTTAAGAAGTTCCAAGTGAGGCTGATGTTCCTGGTCTGAGAAACATACTTTGGGGACCCCTGCTGTAGGGCACTACACCTGGAAGGTATCCCAGGGCAAAGTTGTGATGGCCCGTTGGCTCCCATTTATCTGAGAGATAGAAGATAATGGCCCCCACTCATGAACCTGTCCTTAGCAGCATCCTTAGGAACTAGAACAAGTACCTTTTCCATCAAAATCTGCCCACACAGTGGGCAGAACACTTAAAACTTTCTGGACTTCTCTTTCCTTGTCTGTAAAATGAGAGGGTTAGACTAATGTTCTCTTTACCATTCTATGACCTTACTTTGAGGAGAATATTTTCTTCAACTTAGTGAGGTGTTTTGTTTTTGTTTTTTAGCAGAATCTCTATTGAGTGTACATATTGATTCCAGTTGTTTCTGTTTTTGGTTCAGTTTTGTGTTATAGTGGCTTTGTTTCTCCCATCACTTGTATTTGTTTTAAAGCTGTGTAAACTGTGTTTTTTAGTATAGTTTTGTTATTTCACCAGGTTGTTTTATCTAAACCATCTGAAGTGGGACTCTACATATGACAAAGATGGTGGCTCACCTCCATCAATGTGGCGTTTGACTGCTGGGGGATCCTGTGTTTACTTCTGTACTATTTTTAGAGCAGTATTTTTCAAACCATGGGTTACTATTCATTAGAGGAAGACAAAATTAATTTAGTGCACTATGGCTGACTTAAAAAGAATAAATAGAACAGTAGAAACAGTGTAAGCATATTTCATGAGCCTTTGGTTTAGTTACATAAGCTATTTACCTTTAGGAAGAGGGGAGCCTAGGTTAGGCTGGGGGCAGTGTGAGACACAGACTTGTGCCTCACTCTTTTCCTTTATGTTGCTTCTGAAATGTGAACCTTGTCCATGTATTTCCTATATGGAAAAAAGTGACTTCTAGCATTACTGCCTTTACAAACCATGACCAGGAAGCAGCCAAGTCATAGTTTAGCAGAGTGTGTTGCATTTAGTAGGCACCCAATAAACAATTTCTTTCAGCTGGGGTGGGCAAACAATAGAAATTACATAATTCTTTTAATGTATTTGTGGTAAGCTCTTATAAAAAGGTGAGGCTTTAGTTGGTTCCTGGATAGAGGAAAACAGGAAGGGCACTGGAGGTGGGAGACAGGATTCAACCAAAGAGAGAGAGGAATGAGTGAGTCATGGATGTGTTCAGAGACTTATCTTAGAAAGGAAGGTAGAGGTTGGGAGTGATACATACCATTGACCTTGTATGGAGGGTACTTGAAAACTAGGCAGCCAGTTGGGGTTTTCTAAATGGAAAGTAAGTCCTTGAGCCAAGGGATGGTGTTTTGATGTACTTCTTATGTGGACAATTTGAAATGTATTCAAAAGATAAAGAAGTAGAGAGAATAATATAGTGAACTATTCTGTATCCATCGCCACCTCCAGCAGTGATCAACTCATGGCTGAACTTGTTTTATCTGTTCTCTTTCTTGTTCATTTCTCACTCCCATGATTATTTTGAAGCAAATTCTAGGTTTGCTATAGAAGAACCTATAGAAGAATACTTATATAGATATTTTAGTACTGCCCCCCCCCAAAAAAAATAGATCTTGAAAACATAATCTCATATTGGAATAATCCCTAATATCAGATACCTAGTTAATGTTCCGATTTCTCTGATTGTCCGTGGATATTTTTGTAGTTGGTTTATTTAAATCTGGACCAAGGTAAGATCCAGACATTGAAATTTGTTAATCCTGTCTCTTGATATCAGTAAGTTCCCCTCCTTTTTTTTCCTGGCAGTTGTGTTTGTTGAAGAAACAGGGCTCTTAGGGTCTGTAGGGTCTATAGTGTCCTTTAACATGTTCCTCTGTCCCCTGTATTTCCTAGATACTGGAAATTGGATCTGTAGGCTTGAAGGGAATCAGGTTGGTTGGCGGTTTGGGGCAGAACTGCTTTAAAGTCATGTAATGTCTGATTGTCCCTTTGTGAATTTAGAAGCAACTGGTGATTATTGCTCAGATCTACTATTTCATTAGAGGTTACAAAATGCTGATTTATCATTCCTTCATTCTTTCTTCATTTACTTACATTTTTAGTTTAAATGCCTTAGAGAAAATTATCCTCATCAACTATTTGGTTTCCTAGAGTAGGAAGGGATGGAGGGAGAAATGCTTGATTTGTTTCTTTTGTTTACAAGTTTTCAAAATAATGAATTAGTTCATTCAACTCGGGATCCTTCAAGGGTAAAGTTTTATTATTTATGTATTTATTTTTAAAGAAATACCGTTAGGAAACCACAGGTATAAACATACTTGATTAGTTTTAATCCATCGAGTTACTCTTAATGATGCTCACATTGTTCTGTTTTGGCCATTAAGAGCCCTGTCTTACTGGTTCAAGTCCTTTTGCGTTGACCTCAGGAATTCCCTTGTTTTCTGGTGCTGTTAGATGTTCCTGGTTCATCTTGTACAGTTTTAGCTTTAAACCTGGAGATGAGCATTTCTTCAGGGACCCCTGATTCCTCTTAAGGAAATGTCATTTAGCCTTTTCAGAGGATAGAACAAAGTAGTAAGTTTTGTTGGTTTATTTATTTTAAAGATAAATCTTAATATTTTTAATTTGATTTCAAGACTGTATAATTTATATTTTATATCTTACATCTTTTTTCCTTTGCTGAAAAACTCAGTTCTCAACTTACTCCAACACAACTACTCATTTGATTTAACTGAAAAACACACACATCAGCCTCAGAATATTACCAACGAGATCATCAGTAATGTGATGATTAAAAATTTGTCTTTTTGTCCTTAGGATATGTACGCTTTGTACAAAATACTGAGTTTTAAAGTCATTTGAAATAGGTCCTATACTTGTGGTTTTTCCTATAAATTCAGTTCATAGAAGGTTCCTTGTTTACTTTTACTTTACTTTTGATTTTTAGATAACACTTTTTAAATTCAATTTTGTCTTACTGAATTATGAAAAAATTTGTTTTTCCAGAAAAAGTAAAATCTATAAAGTAAGAACTATTCAGAGTAATTTAGCTTGTATCCCTGTTCCTTCCACCCAGTTCCTTCCTTCTTCCTCTAGGTAACTTGCTTTGTTTTTTGCTTCCTTTTTAAATATAAGCAATAGTGGGTGAGAACCCAGGTTTTTTTTACTTCCCAGTCTGGGTGTTTTATAGGAAGAATAAAGTCTTTTACATGTATTTATTCATTTAGTCTTAATACCAACCCTTGCAGTGGGTGTTGCAACTATTTTCATTGTATAGACTTTACCTCTCCTACTTTACTTCCACAGTATTCCACAGTATTCAGTCTACATCTCTGTTAGGGCACCTGTTTATCCCATTCATTGGAACCTCCCAAGGGCAAGGTCTAGCACATTTTTGTTTCCTGTACAGCACCTAGCACAGTGCCAGTCAACATAGCAGATATTTAGATATATGTTGAGTAAATGAATAAAACATTCAACAATTCACTCATGGGAAAAAGAAGATGGACTCTGCTGTAAAGGTGTGAGGGTTTAAAAGTTGTACCTCTACCATCTGGAGTTGTGGCCAGTCTCCTTTGAAAAGTGCAAATGTAAAACTGATTATTTCTTACCCCTTTGGGTGGAACATAATAAGAGGTTCAGACTTCTAGGATCAGGATGGATACCTTAACTCTCCTTAATTCCCTGTCTCTTACTTTATCAGGCAATAAGAGGGCTGAGCCAGAAAGGATGGGGGCATGGGTCCCACAGTTAGATTCTGGGGTCGTCATGGTTCTCATTGATTATGTGGGTGACCTTGGGCAAAGTTACTTAACCTCTTTGTGCTTAGTGTCTTCATCTTCAAAATGGGGCATAGGAGCTATCATTGTGAGGAGGTGAAGCGGTTCATGGCACATAGTTAAGAGCTATATAAATGTTTGCTGGTAGTAGTAGTAGTGGAAGTAGAGTTAATACCATTTTGGTAAAGAGTTAAGATCTTAAACATTACGGTTGTGTGTTGGGGTCCTCAAACCACATCCACATTTGAGGAGTCACTTGAAGGACTCAGGACTCTTGATAAAATTGTATTTATGGCTAAGATTTGTTACAGTGATGTAGTAAGGATACACAGATAAATTACGAGGGAGAGACACAGGCGGAGTGGAGGCATCCCTATGTTTCTTCTCCATTCGCTGTCCTGAGAGGGCCGCGAGCACATCCTCCCCCAGCAACAAAAGTGCAGCAGCATGTGTGATGTTTCTGCTCAAGGAAGCCCATGGGAAACTAAGCAACCAAGATGTTTATTGATGACTGGTAGAGGTACCCTCTGCCTAGCAGGTACCCAAATTCCATACCCCCAGAAAGAAAGTAGGTGTTCACCATAAACTGCATCATTTGCACAAACAAGTGAGGCACATGGAGCCCCCACTTAGCAGTTAACTGTTGAGGGGAGCACTCTGGGAACCCAGTTCCCAGACACCAGAAAGGGGCCAACCCAGCAAGTAGGCCTTTTTTTGGCTTCGCAACCTGTCAGGACTTCAGTGTTAATCTTTTTCTGTACAGGGTAAAAAAAAATGTCAGTTTCTATCCCTTCATCTTCGCTGTTTTTCTTTTCCAGAATGGCTTTGACTACTTGCTGACATACAGTGACAATCCTCAGACTGTGTTTCCTCGTTACTGCATTAGTTGGATGGTTTCCAGTGGTGAGTGGGCACTTTTATATAGGCCTGGAATTTGGGTTGAGCATACTGTTTTTCTCTAGTTTCTTAATTGCATCAAGAAGAGCAATACTGGTCTCACTGGAGCTCTTGTGGGGAAGGTAACCATCCTTTCAAGTTCATTCTTGAGTACTATGAAGATATCACAGCCTCTAGCTGGAGTTTGGAGGGATGAGAATTATGTAGTCCCAGAAAAGAACTTTTGCTCAGAGGGGAGTTTTAAGAATATCATTTGCTGATGTCTTAAGTATGGACTGTGTACATTAATGCATTTGAAAATTTTCTTCTTAGACAGTGTTGGAGGCCATGAAATCTGGCTTAGAAAATGTGGTAGTTGTAGTACAGTCAGCTAAAGAAAGGGGCCACCACTTGTCTTAACAAAAGCTACACCTTTCCCTTCCGTTTTCTTGCCTTAAAAAACATCCTCATGGAATTTTCTTTCTTCTGGTTCTCTATAGGCAGCTTCTTATTTATACCTCAGGGAGAATGGAGAGGAGACTAGATGTTTCTGTTTGACATTTGTCTAAATAAAATTGGCAGTCATTCAGCTGTGCCACTGATTAGTGATACCTTAATTACCTGAAAGAGAGCCTTTTGGGATTTATATGGCCTGATCAGTACTCCTTTTTGAAGGAGCTTATAGGTCATGGGTTGTTTTCATGCCCTACATTTTGGGAGGTGGCTATTATGGGTCTCAGTCAGGCTGTGGTCTATAAGAAGGAAAAAGCCATAGAAGAAATAAGGCCTTCTAATTTTGAGCCTTCTGGTTTGTGTATCAGCCTACCCAAATTTCCTTCTCTCCCAACAGGCATGCCAGATTTCTTGGAGAAGCTGCACATGGCCACTCTGAAAGCCAAGAACATGGAGATCAAAGTAAAGGACTATATTTCGTCTAAGCCTCTGGAAACGGGTAGTGAAGCCATGGCCACCACCTTGTCTTCCGAGAGGAAGAATGAGGGGAGTTGTGGCCCTGCCCGGATAGAGTACGCTTGAAGGGCTTTGGGATAAGAAGGGACAGGCTGCTCCTTGCCCTGTCTCTGTCCCTTATCTGCTATGGAACAGGGACATGTATTAGAAGGCGTCTATAACCACCAGTGTGGGATAATTCAATAACTGGTGTCTGATTTCATTCAGAGTCCTTAATTGCTCTTAATCAGAAGAGAGAAGAAGGAGGCATCCATGGGGGTGTTGTCATACTCTCAGGCCAAGCATTTTAAAATTCAGTATTTCACTGAGCTAATCTGGAACAAGCCTCTCACCTTAGGCAGAAGGGGACAGTTCGTTTTTGCTTCCTCTGGGTAGTTTCCTCTGCCAACATTCCACTGCCCACCAACGGTTCCGCAGTGCTGTGGATTTCCTTTAGTTCTGAAGGCCAAACTGGAAAGTGCAGTTGGCTGGCTGAGTTTCAGTGAGGGGTCATCAGGAGATTGGGAGTGCTCTTGGCAACAGTCCTGGGGCTGAGGGCTGTGAACTGGTGCTTGGCAGTGTAAGTGCCTGTCCTCACCTTGCTTCTCTCTTTAGGGACTTAAAGTTTATACCAACAAACCTCTCCCTTCACTTCCCAAATACCACACCATTGACTCACCTTATCCAAAGCAGTTCCCTTTGATTTGGCCAGTTCTGTATTTGTGCACTGTATTATCTTGGATCATCACCTCCTTCCTTACCCCATTACCAAGAACACTGGGAAATGAATCCTTTTAGATAATAGCCTCCTGTGTCATCAGTGTTTTGATAGGGTTAGTGGAGATGCTCAAACATCACTTTAGTTTTTGGTTTTTTTTTCCTTGTGTGTCAAAAAGTAGAAATTGGGGAGTTGAATAGGATTTCTCCATAGTCCCACTATAGAGAAAACATTTTGATTCAGGCATTATTTCCCATACTTGAGGTTTGACTGGATGAAGAGGACTTTTCCACCTTGTAAGGCTAAAGGCAGAGGAGTGGGTTGAGTGCTCCCTTGGAGTGCTCGGAGCTGTAGGCAAGTTGTGTGATTGAGTAGGCGTAATCTCCCCCCACGTGCTAATCTTAACAGGGATGTGGTTTATGTGACCCTCTTGTTCTCTGCAGAGTTCTTTTCCTCTTCAGAGCTAAAATAAAAGCAAACTACTGTAGAGATAAAGTCACGATCAGATGGTAACAGTTTGGCTTTTCCAATTGGCTTACGGTCATACTGCAGTTTGATGGGATAATAGGGATCAAATTTTAAATCCTCCCTTCCCCCTTTTCCTAGGATTTAAACGGCCAGATTTTTCCTTTTTTTCCTACTTGCTTCCCTTTTGTGTTGTTGAACCAAGGATCTAAACCCAAGACTATCATGCCCCTTGACCTTGTTGCCTGTTAACTTTTGTGCCAAGGAAATAACTGCCCTGGTGTTTCATGTCTTGCCTTCTCTGAGTTGTAGGCAGAGCAGAGAGCTGCACTGAGCAGTCCCAGCTTCTTTTCATGGATCATTTCTCTCTCCTCATCCCCAGGGCCTGACTGAAGCCAGGGAAGAGCCCCTGGGTTATGTCTGCATCTAGCACATGTGATTATTAGTGTGGGCAGGTATGGGCCAGTGTGTGTGAGTGCAGAGGTGTTAAGGAGCTGAGCTGTGTGGTGCTCATACTCTGAATTTGGGCAATTTGACTCTGTACTTAGGGTCAGTCTGTACAGTTACTTGTGTCATTGTAATGATTTTACTCCTAACTGTGACGTTTTTATCAAATGTGTGAATAAATACATAAAGGTTGGTACAGAAACTGTGTGTCTGGATAGATGGTGGTGGGGAAATCTTGCACATTAGGGTTATTTCTTCCTGATCATAAAGTTGAAAAGTAGAGTGTTTCTACTTACAGACTTGGCATGTGGAAGTGGTGGGCTTGGTCTTTCTTGGGAGTGGCTGGCACACAGCTAATACATATGAACCCTTCCCAGGTGACCAGTTTGGCCACTGGAAAAAGCCACCTATTTGTACTTTATTATCTTGATCTACTAACCCATATCCTTTGCTTTTAAAGAAGGATCAGCTTGGAGGAAATGGTGTTGGAACTCTGTTGCTAGTCACACTTCAGAGGGAGTGAGGAGAGGAGGAAACTAGAGCAAGGGCAGGTCTAGAGTTGAGGGACAATCCAGTCCTCTGGTTGGAGCGGGAGGGTGGTGAGCTTAGTCCCCACTCGGTATGGTGGGGAGGGTCTTGTTTACAGGCAGTTTGCCTGTAAGTTTGTTCCAGGGCAATTGATACACTAGTCACTTGGAATATAACATGAATTGGGAGTTTGTGTGATTTTGCTTGTGGGGAACACTAGGTGAACACAGGTGCACCCCAGTTACTACAACTCTTAACTCCAAATTGCTCTCAGGTAATCACTGAAAAGACATCTCTACTTGTAGACTACTTGCCAGAGGTCATATCCTCGGGGGGTGCGCATGTGTCTGTAACCTTAAATTTGGAGAGCTGGTTCTGGCCTCTGCCCTGCTGCAGAGGCCCCCACACTGCATCCTTGACATGGTTCTGCAGGTTCTGCATGAGCATTTCCTGAGAAGCAGCTGAGCTCTTACTGAGAACAACATGTCCATTGTTGGCCAGCTCTGACCTTTGGAAAGTGCTTTGCATTGAGACTAAACGTGCCTCCTGTGACGTCGGCCTGTGGGTCAAACCCTGTCCTGGGAGCGGCTTGGAAAAATGCTCCCATGAGATAGTGCTTCACATTCTTGAAGACAGTGATCATGTGACTCTAAACTTTCCCCAAGCTCTATGTCACCAGCAGCTTCAAAAATTCCTCCAACTTTTTTTTTTTTTTTTTTTTTTTTGCCTAAAGAAGATTGTCTAAGCTCTTTATTTTTTTAGTTTTTATTTTGGTATCATTAATCTATAATTACATGAGAAACATTATGTTTACTAGACTCCCCCATCACCAAGTCCCCCCCACAAACCCCATTACAGTCACTGTCCGTCAGCGTAGTAAGATGCTGTAGAATCACTACTTGTCTTCTCTGTGTTGTACAGCCCTCCCTGTGCCCCCCCCACATTATGTCTGCTAATAGTAATGCCTCCCCCTTTTTTCCCCCTATCCCTCCCTCCCTCCGACTTTTTATTTTGAGAAATTTCATGTGTTCAAGTTGAAAGAGCAATAATAATAAAATCTCACCTACTCTTTCCATACCTTTCCTGATTGTTAACCTGCAGTAATGTGCACTGTATCTTTTTCTTTCTGTTATGCTTTGCTATGGACTGAACCAGGTCCTAAAATAAGGATGTTCTGTGTAACCACACAGATAGATAATGTCCCAGTATCTAGTAATGCAGTCAGTAGTAAAATTTCCCCAGTCAGCCCCCAAATCAGGATCTAATAAAGTATGTGTCACATTAGTCAGTAGCAGCTGAGTGGCTAGGTCAACAGTAGCCTACCCTTCATTTGCAGTGCAGCTTCCTGGGTGTTTCAGATGGTGTGTAGGGCAGTTGTTATCAAACTTGGCTGCTCCTGGGAGTGTCACCCCAGACCAGTTAACCATCAGAATTTCCAGAGGTGAAAGTGTTGAAGGTAATTTAATCAAAACAATACAAAGTTGGCAGCAGTCCACCTTGTCTGCATGCTACTAAAATAAGCCAAGATGTCATCAGTTTGTCACTAGTCTTGTCACACTGTTGGCTTATGTTGGGCTTAGGATCAACTAACAGTAATAGCCACTGTTACTGACTCGCTTCTATGCCAGACACTGTACTTCATGCTTTCATGTAGGATCTCATCTAATGTACAACAGCCCTGTTGAGTATGCAGCTATCCTGGTTTTATAGGTAGGGAAAGAGCATCAGCAATTACATTAATTTTCTTGCTCAAAGTTAGTCAGGAAGTGACGAGGCCAGGATGCAGACACCTTGAGGAGCATAGCTTAGAATTTTGGTGAGTTTCTTCCTACTGTTGTCATGTCGGAGTTATTCTCAAGGTGGTGGACTTGTTTTGGAACAAGGGTCATAGGCTTTCTTTGTATCCAACCTTGTTAAATTTTACATGGTTTAAACCTCCCTCTGGCCTCCTATTTCCATCATCCAATTCCAATTGTGTGATGGTGCTCTTTGAGTAGCAGAAACATCAACAGAATTTCTTTACTGAAAATGTCAGGATGTATACCATTATCATAACATATGGATTAAAATAAAAGGATGGGTGGTGTTCTTGGGGATATCTTGAGGTAGCATTTTCTAAATATGTGTGATGACAAAGTAACCAGTCTTTGTACCCAGCATGGTAGGACAGAAGCCTAGAGATTGTTTTCAAAGTCTATACTCTTCTTAAAATCTGAGAACTCTTGATTTCTAAAGAATAAACTCGAAAGTATGTAAAAAAATTAGCCTATAGTGTTTGGATGGAAGTGATCTTAATGTAAAATGTATTCCTATAAACCTCTGGATACTTGATAAACACTCTGAAAGAATCCCCAGGCCACATTTATTATTAAACTTCATGGTTGATCCTGATCCACAAATGCACTAAAAAAATTTTTTTTCAAACAATTAACTTATAAATGACCTGACTTAGCTATTCTTAAAGAGCCTTACCATACCTAAAAAGGTAGGGGGAATGTTTGAAAGTAGTAATATTTGGGTGTTTTTATCGTTAATGCATTTTATATCTTTAAACACTGCTGTGTGTTAGGACTATGTTCTGCCTCAAGGGATAGAAAACCACGATATGGCCACAGTAAGACTCACATAGCGTCTTGCTTCTGGGAATGTAGCCAGTCCAGGGCTGCTATGGCAGCTGCCCAGTCCTCCCAGACCTTGGCTCCTGCTATCTCATCCTACCTTCCTTGTTACTGGGTGGAATCATTCTGTTACTTGAGGATCTTGGGGTGAGACTCAAGCACTGTGTCACACTTCTGGATATACTAGAACTTCTCAGTGCTCCTCCTAAAATGTGGAGCCCAGGACTAGATCGAACTGTTGCTGGCAGGTGAGCGCCATTTGGACAGGGACCCTGTCTGCTGTCTGCCGAGTCCTCTGCCTCTGGGGCCTGCTCCACTGCCAGCCATCGTGTGTTGTCAGTGGGAAGGAATGAAGGGGAAAGAGAATGTTCCTTAAAGACACTTCCCAGAATGGCATCTTTCCTGTTTGCAACCAGCTGACCAGAAATTAGTCCACATATCACACCCAGCTGCTGAGAAATAGTCAATACTTCACAGCCATATGCCCAGTTAAAATTCAGAGGTAATTTTGCTAAGGAGAGAATGGAAATGGCGGGGTGGTGGGGTAGGGGGGCAACCTGCAGGCTTTGCCAAATTATAGCTAAAACACTTACACTTCAAAGACCCTGGGTTCAGTTAAAAAGGCAGAAATGCCAGCAGACGTTTTAGTTGCTGGTGCTGTCATAGCAGTGCAAAGTTGAGTGGCTTGAACAACAGAAATGTTACGGTCTCACAGTCCCAGAGGTGAGAAGTCAGGTCGAGGTGTTTGCAGGGCTGGTTCCTGAGTGGTGAGGGCTGTCTGTTCCATGCCTGTCCCTTGCTCCTGGAGGTTGGTGGCCATCTGTGGTGTTCTTGACTTGTAGCTGCATCACCCTGAACTCTGCCTTCATACTCAGCATTCTCCCTATTTACATGTGTCCATGTCTAGATTTCCCTTTTGTGAGGACACGTGGCATATTGAATTAGAGGCCCACCCTACTCCAGTGTGATCTCTTAGGTAACTGCAATGGCACTGTTTCCAAATAAGGGCACATGCCTCGGTGCTGGGGGCTAGGACTTCAACGTGTGAATTTTGAGGAGACAACCCACAAGGAGATCACAGAGAATTCAATTAAAAAGTGACTTACCAAAACTGTCCCTGTTTGCAGATGACATGACATTGTACATAAAAAACCCTAAAAAGTCCACTCCAAAGATACTAGATCTAATAACTGAATTCAGCAAGGTTGCAGGATACAAAATTAATACACAAAAAGTCTGTTGCATTCCTATACACTAATGATGAACTAACAGAAAGAGAAGTCAGGAAAACAGTTCCATTCACAATTGCATCAAAAAGGATAAAATACCTAGGAATAAACCTAACCAAGGAAGTGAAAGACCTATACCCTGAAAACTACAAGACACTCAAGAGAAATTAAAGACACTAATAAATGGAAGTTCATCCCATGCTCTTGGCTAGGAGGAATTAATATTGTCAAAATGGCTATCCTGCCTAAAACAATCTACAGATTCAGTGCAATCCCTATTGAAATACCTACAGCATTCTTAAGTGCACTAGAGCAAATAGTTCTAAAATTCATATGGAACCACAAAAGACCCTGAATAGCCAAAGCAATCCTGACAGAGAAGGAAAAATATGCAGGGGGGTTCTTGCTTCCCAACTTCAAGCTCTACTCTAAAGCCATAGTAATCAAGACAATTTGGTACTGGCACAAGAACAGACCCATAGACGAATGGAACAGAATAGAGAACCCAGATATAAACCCAAGCATATATGGTCAATTAATATACGATAAAGGAGCCAGTGGTGAAACGACAGCCTCTTCAACAGCTGGTGTTGGCAAAACTGGACAGCTACATGTAAGAGAATGAAACTGGATCACTGTCTAACCCCATACACAAAAATAAACTCAAAATGGGTCAAAGACCTAAATGTAAGTCATGAAACCATAAAACTCTTAGAAAAAAACATAGGCAAAAATCTCTTGGACATAAAACATGAGCAACTTCTTCATGAACATATCCCCCTAGGCTAGGGAAACAAGCAAAGATGAACAAGTGGGACTATATCAAGGTGAAAACCTGTACAGCAAAGGGCATCATCAATAGAACAAAAAGACATCCTATAGTATGGGAGAATATATTCATAAATGACAGATCTGATAAAGGATTGACATCCAAAATATATAAAGAGCTCACACACCTCAACAAACAAAAAGCAAATAATCCAATAAAAAAATGGGCAGAGGATCTGAACAGACATTTCTCCAAAGAAGAAATTCAGATGGCCAACAGGCACATGAAAAGATGCTCCACATCGCTAATCATCAGAGAAATGCAAATTAAAACCGCAATGAGATATCACCTCACACCAGTTAGGATGGCCACCATCCAAAAGACAAAACAACAAATGTTGGCGAGGATGTGGAGAAAGGGGAATCCTACACTGCTGGTGGGAATGTAAATTAGTTCAACCATTGTGGAAAGCAATATAGAGGTTCCTCAAAAAACTCAGAATAGAAATACCATTTGACCCAGGAATTCCACTCCTAGGAATTGACCCTAAGAATGCAGGAGCCCCGTTTGAAAAAGACATGCACCCCTCTGTTTATTGCAGCACTATTTACAATAGCCAAGAAATGGAAGCAACCTAAATGTCCATCAGTAGATGAATGGATAAAGATGTGGTACATATACACAGTGGAATATTATTCAGCCATAAGAAGAAAACAAATCCTACCATTTGCAACAACATGGATGGAGCTAGAGGGTATTATGCTCAGTGAAATAAGCCAGGTGGAGAAAGATAAGTATCAAATGATTTCACTCATCTGTGGAGTATAAGAACAAAGCAAAAACTGAAAAAACAAAACAGCAGCAGACTCACAGAACCCAAGAATGGACTAACAGTTACCAAAGGAAAAGGGACTGGAGAGGATGGGGGTGGGAAGGGAGGGATAACGGGGGAAAAAGGGCATTACGATTAGCACAGATAATGTAGCAGGGGAGGTTGGACACAGGAAAGGCAGTATATACAGAGAAGACAAGTAATGATCCTGTAGCATCTTACTATGCTGATGGACAGTGACTAATGGGGTATGTGGAGGGGGGACTTGATAATAGGGGGAGTATAGTAACCATAATGTTCAAGTAATTGTACATTAATGATATAAAAAAAAGTGACTTATCAAAAGAAAAGGCCCCTCGTGGCATCCAGGAAGACTGCCTGGGCATGGACACCTGTCTGTAGCTGCAGTGTGACAGCAGCAGGGGGCAGGCCCGAGCCAACTGCGAGGAGCCTCTTGGTGCCTGCCGCTGCGGGACGGAATTTACAGCTCATGTGAAACAGCTGTTCAGTGTGGGTCTGCTGGGGCACCACCACCGCTGCCTCGAAGCCCTGATGGGCACCGAGACCTATGAATAAGCGAGAGAGGAAATTGGTCAGACGACCACAACCTGTGTGGGTGTATATAGCAGGTTGGTAAGAAGAGGAGGAGGCCGAGGGCAGGTCGGAGATTCACAGGCTCCAGCTGGGTGACGAGTGTGTGCGTGGGAGAGAGGCAGCAGCTTTGATTTGCTGTCTCCTCCCTCCCAGCCTTCCTGCTCCTGGCGGCCAATCCAGTTGCCAGTCTAGGGAGGGGATCAGCCCCTCCAGATCCCACCAGGACTGGCAGGCCACGTGGAGGACCCAACTGTCTGACCCATGCTCCTGTTACAATTCCCGCATTTCCTGTTAGAATGCTTATTTGTTTGCTGTGTTTCTGTGCCTGGGAAAGACGGCATGATGTGTGGCTCAGCCAGGAATTACTGAAGGCCCACTGTGCCTAATGACTTCCTAAAGATTTACAAAGCAGCTGGGGAGCTGACACCAAGAGAGAGAGAATCCAAGAGCTCCACACCCAGACACCAATGGAATGTCAGTTCTGTGTGGGGAACAGGCAGGCCGGTTTGTGAAAGGGAATCCCTGAAACCAGCAAACTGTCTGCAATGTGTTTTAACCCAGTCGTGCTGATTCACAGAACATTCTTGACACTCTTGGGGTTTGCCTTCATATTTTGTCTTCCAAAGTAATAATTATGTGATTAATACATAATTTTATGCAAAAATGGAAAAAAATGATCTATAAACCCTACAAATCAAGACAATCCAGTCTTTTTCCTATTTTCTTTTTTTTTGTAGATTTATCTAGGCATTCATGCACATAGTTGAATAAGTCAAACAGCTCTCGTAAAGTTTGCTGTGAAACCCTCAACCCTACCATCTCCCCTTCCTGGGGACAGCCAGCTTCAGCTCTCTAATTGGAATTTTCCTCCATGTCTCTAAATAGTGTGCTCATGTTAACACACATAGGCTTTTTGTCTTAGGCATTAGATGAAAATTCCTCTCTTCTCCTGACTCCTCCTTCCAAACTCGCTCATCCTCCCAAAGTAGTTATATCCAATTTTACTTAGAGCATCATTTGGCATCTGGATTGTTAAGAGCATGGAAATGTTATTCACAGATGACAAGACACCATGATTACTTTCTTGCACACCTTTTATGTCCCTGGAGTACTTGCTCTGCTGGTTGTTTCTCACAAATTAAACCCCACCCTCTGTGTCAGTTGTGAGCGCTCCATATTCTACCAGTTTCTCCTCTAGGGTTCTGGGCACGTGGTGCCTGAGCTCTCCTGTCTCCTTCTGCCTGGGGTTCCTTCCGTGTCCACCGTGTGTTCTCTGTATCCCATTCTTCCTTGGCTGTGGTTTAGTTCTCCCTCAATTGTCAAAGGAGAAAGGGCCCCTGGGAGGTAAAATTTTCAGATGTTGGGTGATTCAGCCAAGTACAGAAATACCAGTTGGAAATAGTTTTCCTTTAGAATTTTGGCAAAGTCAGAAGTTTTGGTTCCTGATCTCTTATCTGTGTAGCCTCCACATCCTGCAGCTCCCAAGATTGGGAGGTCTTCTCTAGTTCCTGGTATTCTGTCTGAGCTGTTTTTATCTTTTGTGCTGTCATGGGCTCTCATTTGCAAATTCATGTCTTTCAGGGCTGGAGCATTTTCTTAATATTACTTTCCTCTTCTCTCTTTTGGCCCTGTTATTTTATTTGATGGTCAGTCACCTGAACTTGTTCTCTCATTTCTTACATTTTTTTTCTCCTGTTTTTCAACCTTTTGTCTTTTTGCTCTATTTTCTGGAAGTTTCCTTCCTCTTTATTTTCCAATGCTGATACTGAGTTTTTAACTTGTGCTTTCTTTTAATACCCAAGAAATCTGTTTTCTGAATGTTCCCTGTTTGGGGTAACTGTCCTTATTTTATGGGTGCAGTGGCTTCCCCCTTGAAGGATGCTAGTGGTTTTTGTTAATGTTTTCTTCTTCCCGTGTTTCATCCTAATTGCTTTTTTCTATTAGGTCCGTTCTTGCACCATACAGGCTTTCCAAGGGTGGCTAAATGCCATTGGCTGTTGGTTTATAGTGAGAAATTGAGACTGGGGCTCCGAGCACGTACATGTTGGTGGCCAGCTATGGACTTCACCATAGGGTGGGCTGGCCCTGAATTCCACAGACCTTCAGCTGGTTCCTCTTGTAGCTCCATCCTTCAACCCACTTGGTGCCCCGAGCCTTTTGCAGATTCTGCTGTGTAGACTGGATTAGCTCTTGCCCAACTACTGACTGGGTATTCAATTCCCTCCCCCACCCCCGCCCCCGCAAAGCCATTTACCATTTTGTGCATCTGCTTTCCAGTTTCCAAAACATTTTTCCTGTTCTTCTTTCTCCTTGCTTCTGTGGGGTCACATTAAGTTTTGCTTTCTTTACTGTTGTTGACATGGGTTTCAGGAGGAAGCAAAAAGCAAATATGTGTTTTCAACGTGACATCTTTACCTGGGTCTGTTTTGTTTGTTTTTTTATATAGTCTATTCTCCCCAACTACTGAAGTATAATCAAAGTACAGGTAATTGTGTATATTTAAAATGCACAGTCTAATCAATCTTGACATGTATATACATGTGTGACATCATCACAATTAAGATAATAAGTATTTCATCATCCACAAAAGTTCCCCTGTGCCCCTTTGTAATTCTCCCCAAGCCCTGTTCCCAGGCAACCACTGACCTGCTGTCTCCATGAAGTAGGCTACATTTCCTAGGACTTTATATAAATGGAATCATACAGTATATTATGTTGTTTTTTTATATGGTTTCTTTCATTTGGCCTAATGATTCTTAGATTTGTCTATGTTGCATGTATCCATTGTTTGTTCCTTTATATGGCTAAGTGCTAGTCCCTTGAACGAATGTCCCATAGTCAAGGGACAAGTCTTTATTCATTAATCTGTTGAGGACAGTTGAACTGTTTCCAGTTTGGGGCTACTGCAAATAGAGCTGCTACAAACATTTATGTACAAGTCTTTGTGTGAGTATGTCTCTGAGGTGGCTTTTTTTTTTTTAGGTAAATACCTAAGAGTGGAATGTCTGAGTCATATGGTAGGTATATGTCTAAATATTTTTAAGTAGCTGCCAAATTGTTTCCAAATTGGTCCTAAATTTTATATTCCCACTGGTAGTGTATGAGCTCTAGTTGCTCCATCATCTTTGCCAAAATTTGTTATGCCAATCTTCTTATCATACTTTAAAAAAAAATGGAAGTATAATTGACATCCAATATCCTGTTAGTTTCAGGGTTACATCATAGTGACTCAATATTTTTATACATTATGAAATGATTCCCACAGTTTAGTGACCATCTGTCACTGTACAAAGTTATTACATAGGGACTATATTCCCTATGCTGTGCTTTCATCGCCGTGACTTACTCATTTTATAACTGGAAGTCTGCACCTCTTCATCCCCTTCATCTATTTCACCTGCCCCCAACCCTGCCCACTCTGGTAACCAACAGTTTCCTGTGTCTGTGAGTCTGTTTTTGTATTGTTGTTTTTATTCCTGTTTTGTTTTTATTCCTGTTTTTAGTGAAATCATATGGTATTTGTCTTTCTCTGATTTATTTCACTTAGCATAATGCCCCCTAGGTCCATTCATGTTATCCCTCATTTTAATTTGTGTTTCCCTAATAACCAGTGACATTTAGCATCTTTTTATGTGCTATTGGCATTCATAAATCTTACACGAAGTGTCATCTGAACTTACTTGCTCCTTTTTTCTTCTTTTTACACTAAGTTTTTACAATGTAAGAATTTTATTTTTTCTTCTCTTCAATAAATTGTTATAATTCATATACCATGAAATTCATCCTTTTAAAGAGTACAATTCAGTGGCTTTTAACCTATTTACAAAGTTATACACCTATCACCACTATGTATTTCCAAACGTTTTCATTATCAACCCCCTGCCCCCAAGTCCCCAGACACATTAGCAGTCACTACTCCCCATTCCTCTCTCCCTGGGCGTGGCAGCCACTAATCTATTTTCTGTCACTGTGGAATATTTTATATAAATGGAATCATACAATGTGGGCTTTTGTGACTGGCTTCTTTCACTTAGCATAATATGTTCAAGGTTCATCCATGCTCTAGTACAAATCAGTACTTCATTCTTTTTTGTGACTGAGTAATATTCCACTGTATAGATAGACACCATTTTGTTTATCCACGCACTAGTTGCTGGACATTTGAATTTTTTCCACTTTTTGGCTATTATGAACAGTGCCATTATGAACAGTCATGTACAAGATTTAGTGTGGACATATGTTTACAGTTCTCTGGAGTACATACCTAGGAGTGGAATTGTTGCATCACATAGTAAATCTATGTTTAACTTTTTGAGAAACTGCCTGTTTTCCAAAGCACCCCTTTACATTTAAACTAGCGACTTATGACGGCTCTAGTTTCTGCACATCCTCAACACTTGTTACTGTTTTTTTGTTCTAACCATCCCAGTGGGTGTGAAGTGGTATCTCATTGTGGTTTTTATTTGCATTTCCCTGATGACTAATGATGTTGAGCATCTTTTCATGTGCTTATTGGTCATTTATATTTCTATTTTGAAGAATGTCTATTTTGCTCATTTTTTAATTGGATTGTCATTTTATTGTTGAGTTGTGTTTAGATGCAAGTCCTTTGTCTGATATATGTGTTGGTAATATTTTCTCTCTGTAGCTTGCTTTTTTTTAACGGTATGTTTCATGGAGCACTAAGTTTTTTAAGTTTGATGAAGTCCAACTTATCATTTTTTACCCTTTGTGTTCTGTGCTTTTGTCTTGTGTGTAAGAAACCTTTGCCTAACTCCAGGATGCAAAGATTTTCTCCTGTGTTTCCTTCTAGACATTTTATAGTTATGGTTTTACATTTAGTTCTGTTGCCTGTTCAAGTTAATTTTTATGTATGGTGTGAGGTAAGCATCTTGTTTGACACTGAGGGTATTTCCAATGATTTCTTATATATTGTTACATCTATATCCACACTGCCTATTATTTTATATTTCATATGCGGTAGAGTGAGGGTGTCAGTCCCTTCTTCCCCTATTTTTTTTCTCCTCATCCTATCACACTCTATCCCACAACCTTTGTAGGGAAGGTCTTTCTGTTTTTGCTTTTTGTGCTTTCCTTTTCTTAAGAGTCAAGATACAGAGAGATTTTGCTATTATGGAGTATACATTTTTGACTGCACACTGCTGTCCCTACATCCTTGTCAACACTTGGTATTATCTGACTTGATTTTTTTTTTGCCAATCTGGGTAGTATACAGGAATAACTCATACTTTTATTGTTGATTTCTCTAATTGCTAGGGAATTTAAGTACTTTTTCACATACCTGTTAACCATTCACATTTCCCTTACATGAACTGACTATTCTGGCTATATCCATTTCTCTATTGATATTTTTCTAGAGTTCCTGTATTTTTCTTCTTGATTTGCAAAAATTTGTTGTCCTTAATAGTTTATTTATGAATTTAAATATAATATATATATGATAAACATTGTCCATTTTAGACACTGCAAACGTTTTCTCCCAGTCTACCACCCATCTGTTAACTCTGTATATGGTGTTGTTTATTGAACAGAGATCTTTTATTTTTATGTGGTCAAATCCATCATTTTTTCAACTGTAATCTCTGCTTCCAAAATCTTTACTTTCTGAAGACTAAAAAGATGTCCTTCTTCATGGTCATCTCTTAGCTTTATACTTTTACCTTTCACAGTTAGATATTTATCCTACTAGGTAAATGTTGTGAGGTAAAATAAATGTTATTTTTTCCAGTCTGGTTTACCAGTTCCATGTACTAAACATAGCACAGGATCGGGGGTCCTTCAGTGTGAGGGGTGGAGACTGACTCTTTAGGTGGCTTTCTGCAGCAGCATTTTGCTTTTGGGGCAGAGAGCAGGATTGAGACATTTGGCTTTTCTCCAGGAGTCAAGGTTGGAAGGGCAAAAAGGGATGGGAGTCCAGGACTTGGCAGGGGCGGTAGTAGGCATGATAAGCATGAAGAGTTGTGGACAGGAGCAAGGGTCTGGTTCCTGTGGGTGGTTGCTTGGGACAGGGGAATGTGCTTAGCTTAGAGTTAATGAAAATATGACCAGGAAGCTGAGTGTGTGGGCACTGACACTGTGCCCAAATGCAATAGAGGGTCTTTCTCCACCCCCTGGCCCTTCTTGGACTCAGACAGACCAATGTAGACTGATAGCCACGAGGCTCTTGGCATGTCAGTGGTGGCAACCCTTCAGATGGGAACAGTTGGGTGGGTAGCCCTGAAGGTGCTGGCCCCCAGGTCAGAGAGCTGAGGTGCCCTCACTGTCCAGGATCCACAGGAGCAGGTGAACAGGCTTCACATGAGGGTTTGAGGGCAGAGGAGAGCTCAGGACTGAGATGGTGGTGGGAGGCAGGAAGCAGGGGGATTTTACAGACAGAGGCAGGAATGGAAGTGGGGGAGTCACTCAACAAGTCCCATGGCTCTGCCCAACTGCAAGAGGGCTGGGAAGGGAGGGCCTCTGTGCACCTGGCAGGGGAGGTCTGGACACTCACCTCAGTCATGCCCACAGCGGGATATGCCCTGCTGTCTCCTGTTGAGACTGGCCTCCTCTTGGGCCTGCTCAGGCTTCCAGCCCCACCCCTGGACTTGCCCTTGGAAGGGAGATGTTAATGAGATGGGAGACCAAGGGTCCCCCTAGGAGGGCTACCCTCCACTGAGGGGCTGTGGACCAGCTGGGGAGTGGGAAGCCGAGGAGAGGAGGAGATAGGGGCCCTCCTGTGGCCTGAGGAGAGGCAGTGTCCCACTCAGCCTCCCTCCCTGGCTGCCTCAGCCCCCACTAGGCCTTGCTGTCAGTAATGGATTTCCCTTCCTGCCACCTCACAAAGTGCGCTGCAAAGGGTTCACACATACGGAGGAAGTAACTCCAGAAATGAACCAGGGTGGATTATGGGGGATGACTTATTGTCTTCCCCCTTCTTTTCTGCTTGTTCCAAGTTTTCTATAGTGTGGATGGATTTCTGGGACAACTGGGAAAATAACAAAGGTTTTGTGATAAATGTGTGAATGGAGGATGTGGTGGGTGAGGCTCCTGTCCTGGGGAGGGAGGACCGGGGTCTCATGGCCCGTGCTGTGGGTGTCCTTGCTGCTGCATTATGCTCCCTTGGGTTCCCACTTGTAGCCAAGGAAGTGGGGCTCCAGTTGCTTCAGGGCCTTGCCCAAGGTCATGTGGAATGCTAGTGGGAGAACCAGGTTTGGAGTCCAGGCTGCTGGCCTGACCTGATCCTCACCCTCCATCCGTCCCCTCCACCTTGGTGCTGGTGTAAGCTGAGCCCCACTAGACCACATTTGGCACATCAAGACCATTCTCAGGAGAGCAGAATCAAGTGTAAATTCCTTCAAACCCCCAGGAGTTGAAAACAAAGGGCTGGTGCCCCCAGATCTACCCAGGAAAGGCCACAAGAAAACCCAGGAGGTGGGGTTGGGGGCCCAGGCTTGGGGCCCATGGTGTCAGGGAGGTGGAAACAGGATGTGAGCAGAGAGGGGGCCATGAGAAGCAAAGGCAGCCACCTGGTAGAGCATGTTCTGAGCCACGGAAAAAGGCCCTGGGCTGTGTGGGAGTTGTCATATCCTGCTCTCTATTGGGCCTCCCCAGCCCTGCCTCACTTCCCACGGGGGCAGCATCTGACCCCCAGCCTGGGGTGGTGGGTGAGAGGACAGCAATGTTGCCTTTTGGAGAAATGTGTATTAAACCTTAATAAGGGCTCCCAGCCCCTGGGCAGTACTGGTATGAAGGGCAAAACCAAAACAAAGGAGAAACAGGACAAATAATAGCTCACTTATCCTCCAGCCACGGATGGAGGTCATGTTGGGGCCAGTGCTGAGCCCAGAGTGGGGAAAGTAAAGATGTCAAAGCCCACTCCCTGACTTCAGGGAGGCCCAAGGATTGGGAGGGGCTGGTGATGAGGTCTGTGAAGGGCAGAGATGGGTCTGAACCCTGGGAGGCCCTTGATTCAGCCTGAGGACCTTGGAAGGCTTCCTGGAGGAAGTGAGGCTAAAGGGAGTCTGAAAGATAGGCAGGTAAGGGATGGGTAAAGCCAACCCAGGCAGGGTCAGCCAGCTCGGGGGGCTGAGGTGACACCTGGCCACAAGTTTGTGGGTCTGTGTTCCTGGGGGCCTCTTTCTGCTCACCTGGCAGAGCCCATCTCCTCAGCCTGCTCAGGTCCTATGATCTCCCTCCTGGCCTGGCCTCTCACCAGCATGAATACTCTGCATTCTCTTCTCTTGTCAGAGCAGTCCTTCCATCTCCTACATCTCCCCAGCAAACCTCAGGGCCCCTTGCCTTCACATCCGGCCTGTGGAAGACTTCCCAGTGCTGATGCCCAACCTGGTCAACTTTTCATCCTCCCTCAGCTCTCGCCAAGTCACCAGCAGCCTCCGGTGGTTCAACGCTTTCCCTTGGTTTGTAGCCAGACTTTGTCTCCTAAAGCATTTTCATACATATCCATGTTTATATTGTACATAGAACTTTCTGTTCCTTGCAGAAATGGTATCATACTAAGTTAGTTTTGCAATTAACTTTTTTCATGTGGTCTTGGAGCTTGTTTCTGTATCAGTATGTGTAGATCTACCTAATTATTCTTTGACAGATGCTTCATAGAACTGTAAAAAATCATGATTTCCTTTTCCCTCTAGTACAGACAATGAATGCTGCATTGAGAATCTGTACACTTCTCTCTTGCTAGAGTGATACCCAGAAGAGGGGGTTCTGGGGTCAAATGGCATGTACTTTAATCATTGGCAAACAGGTCCTGTCAAATTGCCATAAAAAAAAATGATCCTAACTCACAGTCCTTTCAAAAGGGTGCAAGATAAGTCATTTACCCGCCCCTCCCAGAACATTTGCCAACCCAGTGAATGAGCAGCTAATGCCACCACATTGTTTCAGTGAATAGAGCCTGAGTTTTGCATGTCTTTCCAACATTTGCATTTCTTGGCCTGTGAATTCTTGTGGTTTTTTTGCCCCTTTTTCTATTTTGTGCTTTGATTTTTTTTCTTTTTTTTAAAAATTTTTATTAAGGTATCATTGTTATACACTCTTATGAAGGTTTCACATGAAAAACAATGTGGTTACTACATTCACCCATATTATCAAGTCCCCCCCATACCCCATTGAAGTCACGTCCATCAGTGTAGTAAGAGGCCACAGTCACTACCTGTCTTCTCTGTGGTCCACTGTCTTTCCCATGACTGCCCCCACACCATGTGTACCAATCATGATACCCCTCAATCCCCTTTTCCCTCTCTCCCACCCACCCTCCCCCACCCCTTCCTTTTGGTAACCTCTAGTCCCTTCTTAGAGTTTGTAAATCTGCTGTTGTTGTGTTCCTTCGGTTTTGTTTCATTATTATATTCCACAAATGAGGGAAATCATTTGATATTTGTCTTTCTCTGCATGACTTATTTCACTAAGCATAATATCCTCTAGCTCCATCCATGTTGTTGCAAATGGTAGGATTTGTTTCTTTCTTATGGCTGAATAGTATTGCACTGTGTATATGTACCACATCTTTATCCATTCATCTATTGATGGACACTTAGACTGCTTCCATATCTTGGCTATTGTAAATAGTGCTGCAATAAACATATGTGTACATAAGTCTTTTTGAATCTGAGAACTTGTTTCCTTTGGGTAAATTCCTAGGAGTGGAATTCCCGGGTCAAAGTGTACTTGTATTTTTAGTTTTTTGAGAAAACTCCATATTGCTATTACAATGATTGGACTAGTTTACATTCCCACCAGCAGTGTAGGAGGGTTCCCCTTTCTCTGCATCCTCGCCAGCATTTGTTGTTCCTAGTCTTTCTGATGTTGGCCATCCTAACTGGTGTGGAGTGATATCTCATTGTGGTTTTAATTTGCATTTCTCTGATAATTAGTGATGTGGAACATCTTCTCATGTGCCTATTGGGCATCTGAATTTCTTCTTCGGAGAATTGTCTGTTCATATCCTCTGCCTATTTTTTAATCCAGTTATTTACTTTTTGATTTTTGAGGTGTGTGAGTTATTTATATATTTTGGATGTTAACCCCTTGTCGGATATGTCATTTACAAATATATTCTCCCATACTGTAGGATGCCTTTTTTGTTCTGATGGTGTCCTTTGCTGTACAGAAGCTTTTCAGTTTGATGTAGTCTCGTGTTCATTTTTGCTTTTCTTTGCCTTGCCCAAGGAGATGCATTCAGGAAAAAGTTGTTCATGTTTATGTTCAAGAGATTTTTGCTTATGTCTTCTAAGAGTTTTATGGTTTCATAACTTACATTCAGGTCTTTGATCCATTTTGAGTTTATTTTTGTGTATGGAGTTAGACAATAATCCAGTTTCATTCTCTTATATGTAGCTATCTGGTTTTGCCAACACCAGCTGTTGAAGAGGCTGTCATTTCCCCATTGTATAACCATGGCTCCTTTATCATATATTACTTGATCATATGTGCTTGGGTTTATATCTGGGCTCTCTAGTCTATTCAATTAGTCTGTGAGTCTGTTCTTGTGCCAGTACCAAATTGCCTTGATTACTGTGGCTTTGGTGTAGAGCTTGAAGTCAGGAGTGTAATCCCCCCAGCTTTAGTCTTCCTTCTCAGGATTGCTTTGGCTATTCAGGGTTTTTTGTGGTTCCATGTGAATTTTTAGAACTATTTGCTCTAGTTCATTGAAGAATGCTGTAGGTATTTTGATAGGGATTGCATTGAATCTGTGGATTGCTTTCAGCAGGATGGCCATTTTGACAATATTAAGTCTTCCTAGCCAAGGCATGGGATGAGTTTCCATTTGTTAGTGTCCTCTTTAATTTCTCTTAAGAGTGTCTTGTAGTCTTCAGGGTATAGGTCTTTCACTTCCTCAGTTAGGTTTATTCCTAGGTATTTTATTCTTTTTCACGCAGTTGTGAATGGAATTGTTTTCTTGATTTCTCTTTCCGCTAGTTCATCAGGAATTTCTGCTAGTGTACAGGAATGCAACATTTCTGTGAATTAATTTTGTATCCTGCAACTTTGCTGAATTCGGTTATTCTAGTAGGTTTGAAGTGGATTCTTTAGGGTTTTATATATACAATATCATGTCATCTGCAAACAGTGACAGTTTAACTTCTTCCTTACCAACCTGGATGCCTTTTATTTGTGTTGTCTGATTGCCGTGGCTAGGACCTCTAGAACTATGTTGAATAAAAGTGGGGAGAGTGGGCACCCTTGTCTTGTTCCTGATCTTAAAGGAAAAGGTTTCAGCTTCTCGCTGTTAAATATGATGTTGGCTGTGGGTTTGTCATATATGGCCTTTATTATGTTGAGGTACTTGCCCTCTATGCCCATTTTGTTGAGAGTTTATCATGAATGGATGTTGAATTTTGTCAAATGCTTTTTGAGCATTTGTGGAGAATGATCATATGGTTTTTGTCCTTTTTGTTGATGTGGTGGATGATGTTCATGGGTTTTCAAATATTGTGCCATCCTTGCAACCCTGGAATAAATCCTACTTGATCATGATGTAATGATCTTTTTGACACATTTTTGAATTTTTTTGAATTTTGAATTTTTGACGCAGCTCTTGATTTCATTGATTCTATTGTTTTATTCTTCTTGATTTTATTTATTTCTGCTCTGCTCTGCTCTGCTCTGCAATTTGCTAATATTTTGTTGAGTATTTTTGCATCTATGTTCAATTTTTTATACATAGGGATTTTGATCTATAATTTTCTTTTTTTTTGGTGTCTTTGTCTGGTTTTGGTTTTAGAGTGATGCTGGCCTCATAGAATGAGTTTGGAAGTATTCCATTCTCTTCTACTTTTTGGAAAACTTTGAGGAAGATGGGTATTAGGTTTTCACTAAACGTTTGATAAAATTCAGTGGTGAAGCCATCTTGTTCAGGGATTTTGTTCTTAGGTAGTTTTTTTTATTACCAATTCAATTTCCTTGCTGGTAATTGGTCTATTCAGATTTTCTGTTTGTTTCTGTGTCAGCCTTGGAAGGTTGTATTTTTCTAGAAAGTTGTCCATTTCTTTAGGTTATCCAGTTTGTTAGCATATAATTTTTCATAGTATTCTCTAATAATTCTTTGTATTTGTGGTGTCCATAGTGATTTTTCCTTTCTCATTCCCGATTCTGTTTATGTGAGTAGACTCTTTTTTTCTTGATAAGTCTGGCTAGGGTTTATCTATTTTGTTTATTTTCTTGAAGAACCAGCTCTTGATTTCATTGATTCTTTCTATTGTTTTATTCTTCTTGATTTTATTTATTTCTGCTCTGCTCTTTATTATGTCCCTCCTTCTACTGACTTTGGGCCTCATTTGTTCTTTTTTCTAGTTTCATTAACTGTGAGTTTAGACTGTTCATATGGGATTGTTCTTCTTTCCTGTGGTAGGCCTGTATTGCAATATACTTCTTCTCTCTTGGTGCTTTGACTTTTTCTTACTAATTTTTTGGAGGCCCTGGAGCATAGCAAGCTCCCCCTAATTCTTCTGTGAATGAATAGATGAATGAGGGAATAACAACCTTTTATCAGTTCCTTGTTCTTCAGGTATTTTTCCATGTCTGTCACAGTGCCCTTTACCTTTGTTTATGGTGAGTTTGATCATGCAGAAAATTTTAACTTCTATGAGCTCAAGTCTATGAATTTGTTTCACACATGGCTTTTGTGTTCTGCATTTTACTTAAGGCCTTTTTTACCCCAATGTTATAAACATATTCTGGTATAGATTTTCCCTAAATACTTGTATATTTTGGTCTTATTTTAAGTGATTTATCCCACATGGAATGTGTATTTGTTGCATTCCATGTGGGATATATGATATGAAATATGGGTCAAAGAATTTTAAAAATGGATAGCCAGCTGTATTATTGAAGAGTCCACGCTTGGGTCTGTTGGCTAGAAATGCCACCGATACCACTAACTGGGCTTTTGGACTTTCTAGTGGTTTTATTGATCCATTTTTTTGTCTACTACTATGCCAGAACCACACTTTTAAAATCACTAGATGTAGTTTATTTTTATATCACCTGGGACAAGTCTTCTCTCTTTGTTTTTAATTTCTAAAAATATCTTTGCTATTTTTGTACCTTTTCTCTTTCAGATGAATATGAAAAACAGCTTATCAGGTCCCATTTAAAAGATGTTGTGATTTCGATTGGGTGGAAGTACATTTACAGATCAAGGCCGGTAGGACCCGGCATCTTTGTCAAAAGTCCTGTTACTGGGCTGAACATTGTTCTCTGGGTAGTTACCTCTATAATGCCCTCCAGCCAGATTTTTAGCTGTCCTCTTAAAGGCCTAACACTCCCTGGGGGCTTATTTCTTGGTATCTTACCGTTTTCTTAATATCTTGAATGGCAAAATTCTATGACAATTTCTCATTGGTTTTTCATGGCTAGAAAAGCAATGATTGTGGTATTATGATCTTGTGTCTGGTTACCTTGCTGATTTCCTTTTCTGGTTCTAATACTTGCTCAGAGGAGTCTCTTAAATTTTAATGACAGGCAGTCAGGTTTTCTGCAAATAGTGATTGATGGTTTATGCTGTTCTCCTACTTCTCTTTCTTGTACCATTGAAAGGTCATGACCCCCAGAACATGGCACAGCCACCATTGTATTGGGCTTGTCTTCCTCCTTCAAGGAGAATCGTCCTGGAGTTCCACTATTAAGTATGAGGTTTGCTGTTTTTCCATTTCTAGTATTCTGAGAATTCTGCTTTCCTGTTATCTTGAATGAGTGTTAAATGGCATCAGACTTTTGACAAGCTCACTTGGTGAAGTAGAGACAGGGATTTTAGCTGGGTGCATGGCTGCTTGGGGTAAGGAAAGCCTTCCTTGTGAGACAGGGACCATGGGTGTAGTCAGAGTAGGGTAAGGGCCTCCGGAAAAAGCAAGGCAGGATATTTACAGTCAGAACAATGTAACTACATGCAAAGAAACCCCCTACCAAAACTCTGTGTTAAACATTAAGCTCTAGATCATACTTCAGTAAGATCATGTAATATTCCCCAGATAAAAAAGAGTAGCACATGTTTTTATTATGCTAATCATTTGTAATCATGTGTAAGATTCACCTTAGCATGCTAAAGGGCCCAGGTCTATGTGCTGTCTTTCCTCCTTCAGACCTGATGAGGTGATTTGCAAACTGGGCAACTAATTTAGCATGCAGGCCCAGCTATAAACAACATAATAAAAGGCAGGAAGGATTCCACAGTAAAGATAAGATTGAATTTTAATACCCAGAAAGTTTAAGAAGTAAGATGCTTTAACTTACTCTTTAGCAAACAAACAATACCTCAGCCCACCTTGGGGGCTGGGCAAGCGGCCTTGTTTGATATGTTCCCAGACCAAGATGGTATCCCAGAGAGAAATGAAAGCAGGAAATTCCTTATGTTAAGTTAATTATAAATATTCAGAGACCACTTAACAAGTCCACACCCCCTAAGCTTTTTTCACCTTCCCCAAAATCCTCAACTGCCTATAAAACCCCTAGACAACACACCACTATGGGCTCTCTTGTCCCCTCCTGGCATGAGCCAGGAGCTCTGTCCTCTCACTGTATCTTTCAATAAAAGCCTCTGCCCTGGCTTTCCTACCTTGGGTGTTTGCGAAATTCATTCTTCGACTCTGCAAACAACCCAGGCATCACTTGCACTTAGGTGTGGCCAGGTGACTGAGTTATGCCCTTGAGGTATAAGCAGAGTGACAGCAACTTGCTGGAAGTTCTGAAGGGAGCAGAGGAGAGGGAAGGGCAGGCCAGGAGGCCAGCCTGCTGTCCCATATTCATGAATCTATTGATCCTTAATTATTTACATTATTTACACATGGACAGCCCCATATAGACTACAAAATGCCTTCCTGAATGGCAGCTCACTCAATTCCCAGGACAGCAAGGCTAGGCCGCGCTGCTCTGGCTCCTTCCCAGGAGGCGGCTGAGACTGGCGTGACCCTGCATCCCCACAAGCTGTTTGCAGAGGTCCTGCCCAGTGGGGCTTGTCAGAAAGGGGAAGGGGGAGGGGGCAGGGCCCATTCCCCACTGAGGAAAGAGGAATCCTGGCCACACTCAGTCTGGAGGAGCTACCCTAACCTCCTGCAGGGTGGGTGTTTGGGGTGAGCCCTGCATGGGGTGAGCCCGCCTGGCCTCATCTCAGGGCTTCCAGGCTGCTGGACCTTGCCTTGCCACTCTGGCACCTGTTCCTTCCATGGCCAGGATGGAGGTGGGAGGTCACGGGACAAGCCCTGTGGCTCCTCTGACCTGCTCTCCCTCGCAGAGTGCCTTCCCTATGGTCGGGCAGGGTTCCCTTGTGGGAGCCCCATGGGACCCTGTGGTTGGCCCATGTGCTTGAGCCCAGGCCTGGCTGGCTTACTGTTGCTGGTGAGGCAGGACCAATGCCCAGAGAGCAGGGGCCACACAAGGAGAGGAAGAGCTGGCATCCCAGGTCAACCTTGAGCACAGAAGGACAACCTTGATTTTTGCACCTGCAAAATGGCAAGAATAAGTAATTCCTATCTCTTGAAGTGATGCAAAACTGATGAGGCATGTGATAGAATTTAGCTAGCACACAGTAGGTCTGTAGTCAGTGTGAATGTGAAGACATTGCCAGTGGTTCCTGCTTTCAGCAAGAATGATCAGCACCCAGACACTTGAGGCTGCTGGAATGGCCCTGAGGAAGCTCCTGGGATCTTGAGTCGGGAAGCAGAAGGCAGGCCCCACCCAGGCTTCTCATCCAGGGCTGGGCTGGCCTCCAGGATCTGAGGAAAGTGAGACAGCTCTGAGTAGCCCTAGGCTGGACCTATTACCAAATAGACCCTCTGGGCTGGAGTCTGAGGCTTAGGCAAAGAGGCCTGGTGGGTGAAGGATGCAAGGAGGTAAAATTATGGTGCATGGGGAAGCCACCCCAAATCTCGTTCTACCTGGTAAGCATCCTGTGCTGGAAGGAACTGTCTAGGTCAAACCTGCCATCCCACTGCCTCAGGGAGGGGCTTCAGTCCCCAGAGGCTTACGACATCCCCAGGCTCTGGGGCACCTTCCCTACGGAGAGTGGGGGAAGTTCCGCATTCCAACTCTGGCTGACTTCGAAGGGCTGGTTTCCTCTCACCCCTCTGCCTTGGTGGACAAATGCCTCAGGCTTAGGGTAGGCCTGGCTGGGGCAGCCCACCCACTTCTGCCCGTGACGTGTGTGCCCCAGACTGGGGGCTGGGCCTGGGATGAGTGTGGCCTGCAGGGCAGGATGGATGGACAAGGGCTGCCAGGGACCCCAAGCCCGAGCAGAAATCAGCTGGGGCTGGGCAAGGGCACAGGGAAGGTTTTCTGGAGAAGGTGTCTTCAGTGATCCAGGGGCAGGGAACAGCAAAGGCAGAGGTTTGGAAGTGGGACATGCAGGGTGGATTGTGGTCATGATTAAAGCCCCCAAGGCCAGTTCCATGTGTGGGAACTGGGCTGTCACCACTCACGATCTGAGCAGGGAGAGGTGGGCTCCACGCTCAGGCTGGGCATTGCCATCAGGGCCCCAACCTTCATGTCCTGGGGGGTGACCCTTGCCCAGGGTCACCCACTGGGACTGGGGCCCATGGCCTCGATCTGCCTCCTGCCCTCCCTCACTGGGGCCCACTGCTGGGTGATCTTGCAGCCCAAGCCAACCAGCTCCATGATGGCAAATGCTAGGTTTCTTGGCATGCCTGGCCCTTGCAGGCTCTGGGGGACTGGGCCTAGGTCACTTTCTGCCCCTGCCAGGCCCAGCTTCCAGGGGTCTTTCATATCTCAAACTAAATCCAAGGTCTGCCCCTGTCCATGGGGAAACTAAGGCAGCCACTCGTTGCCCCTACCCTGCTGTACTGTGGAAGTAGCTACACCCTGGAAAGAAGCAGGTGACAAAAGGGGTGGGCTTTCCTGGTTGGGATACTCGAGAAGAGCCTTCTGAGAATGCGGCAGGCCTTGGCCCCTTGACCAGCTCTGGTTGGGCCACCCTCTCCCTGAAGCAGGTGTTCCTGCCTTGGGGCAGTGGATGGGCTCCAAAGGGTTGTGTCAGTGGGGGTGACAGCAAAGCTCAGCTCACAGTGAAGGGTCCCTGGGGCACCCAGCAGAGGGTCTGACACTCAAGGGAGCCCTTACCACCATATTTACAAAATCAAAGACTAACACGGGCCATCTTGTTTAGCCTTAATGTTTCCCAAGGTGACTTCCCCTCCAAAGAACAGCACTGATGATGGGGAGCCCACACCTTGCAAGGAGCATGTGTGTGTGTGTGTAAGTGTGTGTGAGGTTCCAGAGGGCTAAGGCCAGCCTGGCCCTGAGAAATGGCCCTGCTAGGACGCCCGCAGTCTGAGGCTGGACATGTTCCATGTTAAATAGGGGTGTGGGGGTGTGGGGGGCCAAGGCAAGACTCAGCACTGGTGGGAGGTGGGAAGGTTTGCGGGCTGCTCAGGGCAGCTGGAGAGTGTGTGAGCCAGGGCAGTGGGCCTGGAGCCAGGGTTGGGCCCAAAGTTGTGTGGACCAGGGCCACTGGGGTGGGACTGCTGGGGAAGGTGTTTACATGGGCTGTCCTAGAGCTGGGAGGCCACAGCCCAGCAGGCGCATTCAAGGGTCCATAGGTGATGGGAAAGCACATTGACCTGGTCATGTGTGATGACTGTGTGTACAAGGACAGGTGTGTGTGTGTGTGTGTGCGCACATGCATGTCCCTCTCTAGATACCCAGGGGTGACTATGAACAGGGATGGCTTCAGCTTTCTCAGGAGCCATCATCTTCAAGGGCAGCATAATCCAGTTTGGGGCCCTAATCTCCCCTAATCCCTCTAGGCACTTCCTCTCTGGCCTCCACCCCAAGCCATCTTTGCTGCTAAAGCCCCACTCAGCCCTGAGGGCCACTCGGTGCTCATCTCTGCTAGCCCCCAGCTCCTCTGGCTGTGGCCTGGCCACCTCCCTTCTCTGCCCTTTTCCCCAAATGTGCTGAATAAATGCCCCTCTTCCAAATTGTAAAACTGAGTTCCAGGGACAGAGGTGAGCCCATGCAGCCGCTGGTATACTTTGGCTGGCTCCTGAGTCCCCAGTCTTGGGGAGCAGGCACCCAGGCAGGGCTGGGTGAGGAAGGAGGTAGGAAGGCTTGGGCCTCATCCTTCCCTAAATCGTCCAGCCCTCTGCTCAGCCCAAACCCCAGAGCTCTCCACCCTGCTCCTGCACAGTTCCTATTTCTTCTCCCCTGCTCAATCATGGCCCCTCCTCCATTTTCACTGCCACCTGCGAGAATGAGTTCTTTTCCTACATATGTATACATAACAATAACAATTTTATACACAGCAATAATAGTAGTGTAACTCCATTCGGATTCCTGGACCCGATTCCAATGTGTAAGTATCTGGGAGCAGGGGATTTCCCACATAACACCAAGCAATCCTTGAACACCACCAGGGTGTTGGAGAACTTGATTCTGATGCTATCTGCCGGGAGACAGCACCAGATTCCCCAGGTTAAGGGCTCTCTCCTACAAGACTGCCCCCCTCCCCCCAGACTCCAGACGCAGGTCGCAAGCCCCAGGCAGTTCCCTGTGCTTCTGACCTAAGGGCTACACTTTGGAGGTTCCCATGACCTCCCCCTTAGATTTGATTAATTTGCAAGAGCAGCTCACAGAACTCAGGAAAACACTTAATAAAGGATACCAGTTAACAGCCCTATGAAGAGAGACACAGGGCAAGGTCCCAAATAAAGGAGCTTCTATCCTGTTGGGGCCTGGCTTGGTGGCACATGGAGGCTTTCTGGTTCGCCAAGCACAGAAGCTCTCTCTGACCAATAATTAGGGTCCAACTGAGCGGAGCAGGCAAAGCAGGGCGCAGATAGAGTTCATCTCAAGGGTTTTGTGAGGGCTTCACTGCATAGTCATAATTGACTAAATTAATGGCCATTGACTGATTCAACCTTCAGCCCCTGCCCTGGGGTGTGGGTCCAAAGTCTCTTATATCTTGACAAAACACCCGTTTCTCCTTTAAGACTCTGCAGTGTTCTCAGAAACTGTGGATGAAGACCAAATACACCTGGGATATATAACCAAATACGTATTTCATGTAACTCATTATGTCGCAACACCCCAGGTCCAGTTGCCATCCCCTGAACTGCTGTAGCAGCCCCTTGCCTCTCCCTGCAGCACCCCCTGCTCCCATACTCCATTCTCCACCCACAGCTGGAGGGGCTGTTCTGGTATTAATCATGGTTCGCTCCATGATCAAGGCCCTCTATGGATTCCCATTATCCTTTTAATCAAATTAGCCTCTCATGGCTCTGCTGCTTCTGGGTACTCACAGGCACCAGCTCCTCTGGCCACCTATAAGCTTACTCCTACCCAGGGCATTTGTCCGGGCCATCCTGCTTCTTGGACACCCTTTCCTCCCTCCTCCCTGGCCAGCCCCTTCTCATACCCCAAGTTACAGCTCCAAGGCCATCTCCTCCCAAAGGCCGCCCCTGCTCTAGCTTGTGCCCCTCTGGGGCATCATCCGCAGCACCCACCCTTGTTGGATATAATCTCATTTAAAATGGACTTGTCTAGTCTCTCCCTCCCCTAGCCCCAGGGGCAGGAACTGTATCTGTCTTGTTGGCTGTGCATCCCCAGCACCCAGGACAGAACCTGGCACTTGGTGACTGCCTAGTGAGAGTGAGCACTGGGATAGGAGGGACGCCTGTGGCAGGCAGAGTGCCCAGGGCCTCAGAGCTTGCCCGTGAGCCCAGACCTAGCACAGTGAGGCTCTTGTGCTCACATGCTGGTGTGTTTACTCTCTGGAACCATCCTCTGCTCTGGGGACCTGAGGGCATCTCCTCTGCCCTGGAGCTGGGACAGGGTCAGGGGAAGACAATGACACTGACCTCTGTCCAACGTTCCATGTAATCAGCTTCCTGTTTGAGGGCTAGCTGGGGGCACATCCATGGAGATGTATCACACCCCCCGTTGTGGGCTGGGCGTCGTGCATCCCCGTGCATCCTCAGGGGGTTCACGACTGAGCCAGGAGTCAGCACTGATGCCCTAGAAAAAGCATGCTCCTCCTTGACAGTGGCTGATGTGGCTAGAGCCCAGCTGAGAGACGGAGGGCCTTGGGTAAGGGCGGAAGCATGTGAGGAGAGCCTGGGAACCTGGATTCCAGGGGCAGGATGGAGGGGCACAAAACTGAGTTCAAACTCTGGCTCCACCATCTACCAGGCATGACAGTTTGGATAAGTTAGTTAGCCTCTTGGTCCCTTAGTTCCCCCATTTGTATTTGAGGTACCAGTCATTCCCATCTCTTAAGGCTCTCTGAGATTTAAATGCAGTTATTCCAGTAAATGTCTTAGAACAAGGCCAGGCACATGGCAAGCACCCCACCAGTTAGTTTTTGTAGCTGTCTTTATGAAGAAAGATGAGACCAGCCAGGAGGTGAGTGCTGGTGAAAGTGGCAGCTGTGGGCCTGTGCAACCCAGAGACAGGACAATCTGTGGTAAAACCCTGGGTTCCAATCCCAGTGTTCCCAATTATGCACTGTATGGTTAGGTTCAGCCACTTTACCCCTTTGGGCGCTGGGTTCCCTATGGCAAAGCAGGGTAATGATGCTGTCCCCAAGCCCTGAAGCAGAGATGCAGCAATGCCTAGAAGGCACCAGCACAGTGCTAGGAATTGCTGTTATTTAAAGAGGGCACACAGAGGTTAAATCACTTGTCCAAGGCCACACAGCAGGAAGCAGCCCAGCTGTGCTTGAGCTGGGGTAGTGTGGCTCCAGGGCCCCCACAGCCCCCTGCTGCACCCTATTACTACCGTTGCCCCTCTGCTGCTGGTATTACTGGTCTTTAGGGGAGTGGCCCAGCCTGGTCTTTAATGGTTGTAAAGGTGACGTGACAAGGCAGGAAGGAGCAGTCTCTGGCTCCCCTGGTTCTCGAAGTCCCCTTGCTCTGACTGCAGGGGAGCCTGGGAGTCTTCTTGTCACAAAGCCACACACCCTGTGACCATAATGCGGTCACAAATGGTCACATTTCTGAGAATCCCTCGCCTCTTGCCCAACCGCATCCACTGGTGACAGAGCCCTTCCTTAGTAACCTCTTCTTCCCTCCATGGCTACCTCTGCCTAAGCCGGGGTGCCTCCTGCTGACAGGGTGGGAATGGGACCATTTCACTGCCACCAGAGCAGGGGGTGGTGGCCAAGGGTGTGCTGAGGGTGGGTGTGGGCCAAGGGAAAAGCCAGGGAGGTGGGTCTCCTCCAGCCCCAAGCCTAGGCCCATCCAGTGGTGCCGCCAAAGCCAGGTCCCTTTGATGGACAAGCCGTGGTGCAGGAAGGGACCCCACCAGTGGAGCTGGCTCCGGCCATGGCAGGGATTGGCTGTCCCAGACTCCCGTGCTCAGGGCTATGGCCTCTTCTCCCCTCTGTGCCCAATGCTCCTTTCTTGATGGGCGACCATGGCAGGAGGGAGAGCCCAACCTCACAGGACTGCACTGAGCCAAAACGGCAGGAGTCTGAGGGGCCTCTCCCAGGCACCGTGTCCTGACTGCAGCATTTCCAACCCGTAGTACACTTTTTAACATTTTGGGCACTATTGGTAACATTCAAGTTGTTTTTCACAAACCTAAAATTCATTTTATGGAAACTGTATCATTACTTGAGGTGGATAAGTAGTATCATTCTCCATGAATACAACATAATCACAAAAATAAATATTAAAACAATGAGGTCAGCTCCCTGAGGGCAGTGGGTTGTGATTTATTGCTGCATCCCCAGCATGTAGAAAAGCACCTGGCACATGATAGGTACTCAAATAGTTTTTTGGAGTGAAGGGCTGAATGAATGGATAAATGTAGCAAGGAATAAATGACCTTAGGGAAGGTGCTGAGCCTCTGTTAAAATGAGGAAAAGCAGATATTTGAGAGGCATCAAAGCCACATCAGCACCAAGTGGAGACTGTCTCCTTGGTGTATGTGTTGTGTCCAGGACAGCTTTGCCCGCCGGCTGCCTGAATGTGCTCCTGCCCACATACACATGTGGTGTGACACACATGTGGGGGACAGACACCAGCCCCTTCAGCTGTGGGCAGGCTCTCTTCTGAGCCAGCCTTGCTGAGGTCTGGATGCCCAAGGCGAATTCACCCCCCTGCCACCAACCTTTCTCCCACTGGGCTGGACAGGGGCCATGTTTGCAGAGCATGGGGTCACTGGCCAGAGCCTGTGGGGGTGGCGCCCACACCATGGAAGGGGTCCGGCACAGGAAACCTGATATTATCCTGACTCACTCCGCAGGGGGGGTGGGGGTGGCCATCACTCATTACTCTCATCTTCATACCTGCCTGGCCTAAGGACAGCAGCCTCAACATTCATTTGTTCCTTCCTCCCTCCCTGGGCATCTGCTTGGGGTGTGGGTTTGGAAGGAGGGAGGAAAACACACTGCAAGGCCTCATCAGCACATAGATTGTGGAAGGGAAACCACTGTGCCTGGAGGCTGGGTGGATGGGCTGGTGGGGCAGGCAAAGACTGGGAATCCCAAAGCCAGGAGGCGAGGGACACCAAGCGGCTGTCACAACAGATGGTCATAAAGAAAAATAGCACAGAATCATCATTTGTTCAAGTTGGGTATTTTAATTAAAAAACAAAAAAAAAGCTGAGCCCTGAACCTACTTGATAGTGTCTGCTCTGGAACAGCTGGGCCGGCAAAGCAAACCGCAGTCTCTGAGCATGGTACCCACGCCCCCTTGCCACCTGGCTGTCCTCTTACCGTCTAGTGATGACACTTCCTTGCAGGACCTGTAGCTTGTGGGGCATCCTGTCTAACCAAAACGCCTCCTCACACTGTCCTCATCATGTGCCCAGAGCCCTGCCTCAACCCTGCCAGGGGGACTGGTGGTCCTTGAGGGGGTGGCATAGGGGGAGAAGCCATCTGGTGTCATGACTCACCAAGGCTGGGGGGATCTTTAGTGCAAAAGTGGGGGTGGGACACAGGTTTGCTTCCCTTCCATCTCTCTTCCTCCTTGGGCTTTCACCCAATTATTGAGGGTGGGGTTTTCCCCAGTTCGGGAATAGGAGGAGGTAAAGGGGAACCCCCTCTTTCAAGGCTAAGTGAGGCCTCCTTGAGCCTGTGTTCTGGAGCTGCAAAGGGGACAGCCCCGAAACAGGTGGCATTTTAGGGGTTGATGTACATGCAGCTACCTCAGGCTGGTCCTGGTCTGATCACAGGGCAGGGGCCCAGGGACTATGCCACTAGAGCAAGTCTTCACCTATGCACTCCAGCTCCCATGTGGAACTCCCCAGCATGGTGTGCACCCTTCTCTCCAAGGAGTGGAGAGGCTCAGCCCAGTGAGGAAGTCTGCGGTTTGGGGCCCTTACTGTTGGGCTGATTCTCACCCCTAAGCCAGGCCCCCAGCTGGCCAGTCCTCCCTCTTCCTCCCAAGGAGCTAGAAGGTGGAGGCTCCCAGCACAGCAGGTGATGCCAGCTCCATGGGTTAGCAAGACTGGACCTGACTCTTCCTTTGTGTGCTCTGTAATTTGCCCCTGGATTTAAGTCGTTTGCTTGGCTAATGCCAAGGATAAGGGACCCTATCAGTCTCTGGGATCTGTGGCCCAGACTCCCAGGCTCTGTTGTGGGCTTTGCCTCATCAGCCTCCAGACTGGCCAGAGAGGGAGGGACAGACGGAGCACTGTGGGTGCCCAGCCAGTGGATGAGCCTCACAGCCTAAAAGCCAGTGTGGGTGAACAGCTGGGATATCATAAACCCCATCTTGTAGATGGGGACACTGAGGCACAAGAGGGTGACATGGCCCCAGGAATCGTTGGAGTTCTGGGGCTTCTCTCCCTGGAGCCCCCTCTCCCCGCAGCACACATAAGCCATCGTGGAACTGCATACAGATGGTACTCCAACACACACAGACACAACACACCACTGTGAGGAGTTCAGAGTTTACAAGCCAAGTGGAGGGCTTGGGAGTCAACACAGGTCCAAGATTTACCCCTGTATGACAGTCTGGACATGGTTCTGCAGGCAGCTGGAAGTGTCTTATACAAAGGGCACTGGGCAGTGACTTAGGGGAATGGGAGCCTAGGAACTTGGGTCCTGAAATACTATGCAGCTAGGGGTGGGGTGGGGGCAGCTTCTGCTCCAGGACACTGTCCCCATCCACCTCAATTTGTCTGCTTTGGAGTTCAGTTGCCAACATATGTTGCCCCGAGCCCAGGGCCCAGATCCCCCACGCACACTTGGGACTCACCACATCAGACCCTGGGCTGGCAGCTGGGGTAGGGGAGGGCAGAAGAGATGTAGATCACTAAGCTCTGCATTCTTACTGCTCACTGCCCTGCTCAAGGGCCAGTCCTGTGTCCCTGCTGTCCAGGGGGTTTGCTACAGGCCTAGGGAGGGATGAGAAGGGGAAGGGTAGGGGTTGGAGGAGGTAGACACTGGTAGATCTTCTCTTCCCCTTCTTCCTGAAATTCCCATGAGGCCGTGCGAGAGCCCAGCAGCATCAGCAGAGTTCCCCTCTCTAGCTGGCCTGTCACTTGAGGAAGTGCTTCACTCTGGGCCCCTGGGGTTTCCCTGGGCTCCAGGGGAAGAAGCTTTGCCCCACTCATAACTGGAAACTCATCATAGGCCCCCTGCCTCCCCCCTGCCCCCAAGGCCCAGGGGTCCACCTCATGCCAGTGTCCAGCGTCTTGGGCCCTGAGGACAATGCTGTGGACTAGCTTGGTCACCAACCTGCTGCAAGACCCAGAGTGCTGGTCTCAGCCCTACAATGGAGGTGGAGGGGGAGGCAGGGATGGGAATAAAGCCCCTCCTGCCCAAGGTCTCTCAGTAGAAAAGGTGCATACATCTCAGCCCATCCTCCAGGGTGGAAATCATCCGTGGCAGCAGGCATATGGCAATTTTTGTGTAACAAATTCCTAGGTGGGAAATCCTGGGATGAATAGGGAAAGGGAAGAGGGAGAGGAAGCCTGGCAAGGGGCCCGTGCTGCTCTCTGTTTCCGGGAATGAAGATGCATCTGAGAAGCTGAGCTCACTAGGACTGAACAAGGTGGAGAGGGTCAGAGGTGGAAGCGCTCTTCCAGGCTGCAGCGCAGAGGTGCGTGTGGAGGGGGCGCTTGGGCCCGCTGATCCCGGTAAACAACCCCCCTCCCCCAAGCTGGCCCCGGCCCCCTCCCCCTCGCACCCCTCCCTTCTGAGGCCCGGTTCCCGCCCGCCCAGCCCGCGCACCGCCTGAGGCCGTGGGGGCGGGCGCGGGCGCCTTCCTGCTCTGCCCTTGTATGGAGACCTGGGTGGTGACCGGCGGGTATTTAAGCCGGTCCGCTGCGGACGGCGCCCAGAACCGACGTCTCGGGCAGTGCGGCCACCGCGGAACCTCGAGAGAGCGCGTGGGGAACCGGGGGAAAGGAAGCGGACGAAGAGCAGGAAGCCATGGGGTTGGAGGAGGCGCGCGAGCTGGACTGCGCGGCGCTGGGCGCGCTGCTGCGGGAGCCACAGGAGGTCGAGCGCACGCTGCTGCTTGACTGCCGCCCCTTCCTGGCCTTCTGCCGGTGCCACGTGCGTGCCGCGCGGCCGGTGCCCTGGAACGCACTGCTGCGCCGCCGCGCGCGCGGCCCTCCCGCCGCCATCCTCGCCTGCCTGTTGCCCGACCGCGCGCTCCGGGCGCGCCTGGCCCGCGGAGAGCTGACGCGGGCCGTGGTGCTGGACCAGGGCAGCGCCTCGGTGGCCGAGCTCCCGCCCGACAGCCCAGCCCAGTTGCTGCTCGCCGCCCTGCTGCACGAGACCCGAGCCGGGCCCGCCGCCGTCTACTTCCTGCGAGGTGAGCCCCCGCCCGCCCGTGCTCAACCTGCTGCTTGCGCTCCCCCGATAACAGACGGGCCCTCCCGGCTAACCCTGTCCTGGCCCGCTCCGCAGGAGGCTTCGAAGGCTTCCAGGCCTGCTGTCCCGATCTGTGCTCTGAGTCCCCCGCCCCGATTTTGCCACCTGCGGGGGCAGAAAACAGCTACTCCGACCCCAGAGTTCCCTTCTATGACCAGGTGAGTAGAGATCAGGGCTCCTTGTCCCTGTTCCCGTGCTCTCCCTGCCCTCCGACCGGATAAGGGCGTCTGAGGAAAGAGTCTTGTCATTTATCGGTGGGAGGAGTGTGTCCGTGTCTAGGCTCACCTGTGGCTGTGTCCGCGTGGGCAAGCGGGAGCACACCTTTTCGTGTGCCTGATGTGGGTTGCACATGTGGGTCCCTGTGGGTCTGAATGTGCGCAACGTATTTTGAGGCTTGAGGGGATTGTGTGTATCTCTGTGTGTCCACGTGTGTTCTCCTATTCCTGTGTCTGATACCTGGTTTGGACTGGCTGAGATCTCCTCTTGCCTGGGACTCTGCTGCCCTGCTAGTGCTCAAGCCCTCCAGGCCTGAGCTGAGCAGACCTCACCACCCCGCGTCCTCCTCCCCCACTCCAGGGCGGCCCTGTGGAGATCTTACCCTACCTGTTCCTGGGCAGCTGCAGCCACTCGTCAGATCTGCAGGGGCTGCAGGCTTGTGGCATCACAGCTGTCCTCAACGTCTCCGCCGGCTGCCCCAACCACTTTGAGGGCCTTTTCTGCTACAAGAGCATCCCGGTGGAGGACAGCCAGATGGTGGAGATAAGTGCCTGGTTCCAGGAGGCCATAGGCTTCATTGGTAAGAGGGCTCCTCAGCCTCAGGACCTGGAGGGGCCTCAGGGGTGGGGACTGTCATTTATCGGTGGGATGCCTGTCTGATCCCCACCCCCATTTCCCTTGCAGATTCGGTGAAGAACAGCGGAGGCCGGGTACTGGTGCACTGCCAGGCAGGCATCTCACGATCTGCCACTATCTGTCTGGCGTATCTGATACAGAGCCACCGTGTGCGGCTGGACGAGGCCTTTGACTTTGTTAAGCAACGCCGGGGTGTCATTTCTCCCAACTTCAGTTTCATGGGGCAGCTGCTACAGTTTGAGACTCAGGTGCTATGTCACTGAGGCAGGGCCCACAGTGCTGGCTGCCCAAGTGCTGAGGCCAAACAGCTGCTGATTCCTAGGTGGGGAGTACTGACTGTGGATGGGAGGCCCCACAGCCCCCCTCACCTCAAGGAGAACCGCTCCTTCCTTGGAGTTTGAAAAGCCCCTCTGGGGGGCAGGTGCTGGGAATGCTGGACTTTCTCACCTGGTGCTCTTCTGCTAGGGGTTTGAGGGCCAGCCCTCGTTCTGGGGATGAGAGTGGAGCATGTATCTACTGTCTTCCTACCCCTGCTCTGGTGGAAACTAACAGGACTCTACACTCATGACCTCCACCGGTCCCACCACCACGTTGAAGCCCTTGGCAGCCTGAGAGTCCAAGGAAGAAGCTGTGACAGCCTGGAGCCTGGCTAGAGTGGCCCCCAGGGCCTGGAGCCTGGGCCCTGTGCCCCTGGGGAGCCGGCTTGGGGCAGTGAGGTGGATGTTGTGTATTAACCACTAGCTTACGTGTGTATGTGTGTGAGCATTTCACACCTGTGTTTGCGCTGGAAAGTTACTGTGCTCAACTGACATTTAACACTCCCTCCCCCACTTCCTCTCAGCCCTGTGGATGGAGGTTGGAAACTTAGCACTTTATATTTATTTGGAACATTGAGGATGTGTCAATAAAACATCGTTTTGTTTAAAAAAGCAACCTCTCAAGTGTTTGGCCTCAAGTCAGTGCCTGGGAAATGCTCACAAGCTGTTTCTTAAGCAGAGCTCACCTTTCCTTGCCTGAGACAGAAGGAGGATGGTGCAGATGCAGCCTCACCCATAGTGGGTGCCTCCCAGCCCCAGTGCCCTTTCCCTGGCCAGGGTGCTGTCTCCACACTGAAAAGTGGTTTCTGGGAGGCTGGCTCCAATCTGGTTCCTGTTACTGGCTTTGGTCCTGTGGAGAAAAGGCTGTGTCCAGAACTCAGAACTGAGCTCAGCACTGCTGTGGTCAGACCACACTTCCTTTCTGGAGCATGTATGTGGGTGTGCATCCAGGTATGTGGCTGTACCTGTGGGTGTGAGTATCCTTGGTTTGCACGCACCTATATATCACGCACACCTGTGTGTGTCTGTATTAGCCTGGGCCTCCACTTCTCCACAGTGGGTAGCCTGGCCACGCTTCTTCTCCCATGTCCCTGGGCTGGACCCCCAGGCCTCAGAATCCCTGTCCATGCTGTGGTTCGTGGCAGCCCCTGTTCTGGAGCTTCTTGTCCCCAGAAGGCATGTGCTGAGGGCATGTCGCCAGGGATGGGATGGGTGTGTGCAGGCCAAGAATATCAGTTCTTCACACCTGCCCAACTAGAATGTTTTGATTGAACACTGGTTTTGTGCCCAACACAGGACACTGTCGGGGGCAGCGTGAGACAGAGCCCACTGCCCAGCCCAAGGAAGGGAGAAGCAGAGGGAGGGGTGCATGTTGTGGCTGTCGAGGGTGGGGGCTGTGATTTGTCTGAAAGCTGATCCTGCTCCTGCCTCTGAATGTCAAATAGCTGTTTTGTCCTTCCCTTTAGCTCAGGGGCCACCCCTGCAGACTGCTGTCTCTTATTCAGTGCATTTTGAGTCCCTGGCAGGGTACAGCTGAGAGGGGCAGATACAGTTTGATGGTAAGGGGCCAGATTGCTTATTCTCCCTGTATTTCAGTTTCCTTGACTGTAATTAGTCCCCACCTCTTAGGGTTACACCGGACAATCCATGTAAAGGGTTTAGCCCAGCACCCCCATATAGTAGGTGGTCAGGAAATGTTAGCTACCAGAAGCAAAGGTTTCCAGATGTACGGTTGTGCATCACCACACCGGATGCTACTGAGGGCAGGGCCTGTGTTCTGCTCTGCACTGTGTCAGAGTTTGGCATGGGGGGCACTCATTCCACAAGGCCTAGTGAAGGAGGAACAGCCTGTCCCCTGCTTCCTTGGCTGTTGGGGTGGAGGGCAGTGAGGCATTCCCTGGGGAGAACTGAGCCGATCTGGGTTGCTAGCAGGTCTTTCTCATGCCCTATGTGGGCTTCTGTTTGGACCTGCCCACAATCCTCACACCAGCTTGGGTGGGTGGGGGGCATCTGTGGCCCTGAGTTATCGGGGTCTTCCCACAATGCAGCCCCATCTCACACCCAGCAGGACTGCTGGCTAAGACCCCAGCCTCCCTTGCCCCATCCCATCCCATCTCTACCTCGCCCATCTCACCTCCCAACTGCCTATTTTTAAGTTCATCTTCCAAACAAACTGCATTTCTCTTTTTCTTTCCTTCCTTCCTCTTTATTTTACAATTTTAAATTGTGGTGAAGAACCTGCAGCAATTCCCTTTTACCTGCAGTTTCAGTTTCTAAAGTTTCAGTTCCCCATGGCCAATCATGGCCTGGAAGCAGAGGATTTGCATGATGATGATGTCAGAAGGTCAGTAAGTAGCTTAACACTGTGACACAATGCCTATGTCATTCACTGATTTCATCTTGTCACTTAGGCATTTTATCATTTCACAGCATCACAAGAGGTGTGAGCACAGCGCAGTAATGTGGAGAGACCACATTCACATAACTTCTATTACAGTATGTTGTAATTGTTCTTTTTTATTACTATTGTCAATCACTTAGTGTGATTAATCTACAAATGGAATCTTATCATAGATATGCATTCATAGGAAAAAACAGTATAGACAGGGTTCAGTACTATCCATAGTTTCAGGCATCCATGGGGGAGGTCTTGGGAGGTCTCCCCCCAGCATAAGGATGACCTACTGCGTAACATGAAGTTTACCATCTCTATTGTTTTTTAGAGTGCAGTTCAGTAATGTTCAGCATAGCCACATTGTGCAATGGATCTCCAGGATTTTTCCACCTTGCAAAACTGAAGCTCTGTGCCCATTAAACCCATTAAGCAAAGCCCTATTTCTCCCCTCCTCTACCCCTGGCAACCACCATTCCACTTTCTGTCTCTAACTGACCACTTTATATACCTCGTGTAAGTGGGATCACACAGCACTTGTCCTGTGGTGAATGGCTTGTTTCACTTACACAGTGCCTTCAAGATCAACTGCATTTCTTATCTAAGCATCTGTTTCTCTACCCAAGCAGGGTGATTATTTATGATTATAAATATTCACAAGCACCCATCTGAAGCGGTGGGCCGTGCGCACTCTCACACGTGCTAATACTGCCCGGGCAGCAGGAGCACCCGTCTTCACCTCCTTCACCTCAGGATGCTGACTCCTGTCCTTCAAAAGTGCTGAGCAGGATGCTGAGAAGCACTTGAGGACGACAGCTGGTGACCTTGGTTCTGTCACTTCCTGCACTGGGCATGGGTGGGGGTACCCACATTCTCTACCGCCAGGATTTAAACCCAGGTGGACCCATTTGTGACCAAGCTCTGAGGATGGGACTTCAAGAGAAGGAGGAATGTGGGTGAGGAGCTTCAGTTTCTGAATTGGTGGAGTGGGGATAACTGCCAGTTTAGTGAGGCTGTTGTGGGGGTGACAGGGGTAGCATCCATGAGGGTCAAGGTAGCCAAACCTCCCCCTTCCCACATGGCAGGTTTCTCTGGAGTTCTGGTGACACCAGGTACGCAGTTTGAACACTTTTTGATCCCTGCACTTGCAACTGTCTGCTTCTCTGTGTGTACACTAAAATAAAAGCTTATAAAAATGCAGTGGTCTTTTCCTCCTTCCACAGGCAGACTGGGGATGCCTCAGGGCCTCAGGCAGCTTTCCCCATGTCTGTGCACAGGGTGGGGGCAGGAAAGGGGTCTCCTTTGGTTGGAGGATGAGCTCCCTCTCAACCTCCCACCTCGGCACCTTTGTGCGGTGTTTCTCTGTCCCCTGGTGGTGATAGGGGGCCCCAGAAGAGGCACGTCCTCAAGTGGGACCCCTCCACACCCACAGGGCGCCTTGTGCCCCGCTTCTTCCCACCCTATCGCCCATCTCAGCCAGGCCAAGAATATCTGCCCAGGGGCCAAAAGGCCTGGGTCGGGGTGGGGGCACAGGTAGGAGTGGATGGGGCTGCAGGTGGAGCTGGTTGGGGCAGGGTGCAGGTGGCTGCTAGAGAAGCTGCTATTTAAAGAGTGGGTGGCGCTAGCTCCGCAATTCAGCTGCCCTGTCTTGCTGGGGGATCGTGAGGCTGCTTGCTGGGCCCATCACAGGCGGCATGGACCTGGGAGGCCTCTGGCCTTGGCTGCTGGCTTTTCTCTCTTTGCCAGGTAAGCAGCGGGCTGTCTCACCCTCCTCTTCTTGACTTTGGCCTGCAGAGTGTTGGGGGAGAGGCCCGAAGGGTGGGGCTGGAGCCGGCAGGGATCTGAATAGTTCAGAGAATGGGCTTTCCTGGGATGCTGGGAGAAGTCAGCTTTGAGGCAGTGGAGGGGGCAGGAAGGGCCTCCCAAGGCCCTGGGAGCAGAGGGCCTGCCTGGCAGGTGATGGCAGGTGTGGTATTCTAATGACCCTGTTTCACCGGCCATGCCAGGCTTTCTAGGCTGAGCAGGGAGCCATGGGGTGGCAGTCTGAGGCTAGCATACATCCTGTCATCAGCGTGGGAGCCTGGGGTCTGTCCCTGCCTCCCTCCTCTGCCTCATATGCACCCAGATACTCAGAGCCCCAGCTGCCTTTCGCAGCCCAGTGTTGGAGTCAAGAAAACACCTTCCTTAAAGTTGCCTTGATATCAGCATCAGCTGGGGCTGCCAGGGGAGGCCAGGCAGGCGCGTGTTATTCCCACCTGGAGATCTACCCTCATAAAGGGCCTGGGTCTTGCTGTCTGACACCCCACCCCACTTCCTGTCCTCATATCTTCACCAGTTGGGGCACTTGGGGCCTCATGTGTACTCACCTGTCCATCTGGGCCAGGTTTGATCCTAGGAGCTCCCTCAGCCTCCGGCTGCTCCGGAGCCTGTGGGACCAGCTTTTCAGAGGACCTGCCTGCTGAGGAGACCCAGACATCCTGGGACAAGGACATCCCTGCCATTAACCAAGGTGAGGGCCCCATGTGTCTTCGTGGGCTGGAGGGGTATGGAATTGCCTGTGTAATGTGGGAAAAGCCGTGCTGAGTGTGCAGATGAGCAGAAAAACCTGAGAATGAGTCAGCTTACCTAGTGGGCATTAGAAGAGCAGTCGTTCAATGGGCAACGTAAGTCTATTTTTCTGTATCTTCTCTTCTAGAAGACGGGGAAAGTATAGGTTTTACAAAGAGGCCTGCTGAGAATATGGGGCCTTGGGGCCCTCCAGGCCTGCTGCTGAGCTAAGTCCTTAGTGGATATTTGCCAATATGTCAACCACCTGGTGGCGGACGGCCTGCAGATGTGAGGGCAGGAGCTGGGAGTACAAAGATGAAAAAGCATGAGGCTCAAGATCCCTCTATCTGGGGATCTCAGCTAAAGAATGAGAACATACGGATAGCCTAGGACAAAGCTGGCAGAAACCAAGACTGGAGTTTAAATGTTGGTGCTGAAGCATTTGGGGAACAGGTGATGATGGCCCTGGCCTGGGAGTGGGTGGGAATCTATTGGACGTGGTGCCCCCCCCCTTTCTCTGCCAGCCAACTTGTAGCCCCAGCACTGCTGGGCTTGAGCAAGGCACATACCAGCTTTGCTCACTGACTGGTCTGGAGGTAGCCAGAACCTACCTGAGGCTTCCCTGGCATTGACTTCAGCTGCCATGGGACAAGCACGCCATCCCCAGCTGCTGGGAATGTGGTTGCTACAGCCTCACAGCTGAAGGCCCTTAGCCAGGGATGCCTAGGAAGCCACTCCCTCCCCTGCCTAGGGTGCCCACAGTGACTCTTAGGGTCCTGGGTCTGGCCCCTACCTCAAGGTGGGGCGAGTCTGTAGTGCCACTTGGGGTTGGGAGCGCCCGTGGCTACATTCCAACTGTACCCTATCCTGCCCCAGTGTGCCCTGCTTTCCTCGCTGCCTCAATAACCACTTGCAGGTGGCTCCAGGCTTAGGCTCTGCTCCCAGGGAACCCAACCTGAGTACCTCCAGGGTGCCAGGCATCCTTCTAAGGTTCCTCATGGGGCTGGTATCTTAGTGGAGAAGGGCTGCGGCTGTGGCAGAAACTGACGTCAGAGAGAGGAGGAGGGGACCTGCGGAAGTGGGAAGGCCCTGGGGGAGAGCCAGACTTGTGGAACCAGCTATAGTCCTCCTCCTAGAGTTGTTCGAGCTGGAATTTGTCACTTGCCACCTCTAGGATCCTGGATACCACAGAGATGGGGAGGAACCAGACGGGCGAGAGGCAGGACAGGAGACCCAGGGCACACCTGGGGAGCGTGGCTTGGGCCAGAGTGCAGCATGAAGGAGACAGCTGGGAGGAAGGGCTGCTTCTGGACAGCAGAGGGGCCTGAGCATGGGTGAGGGTGCTGGGACTGTGTGTGTGTGAGGGAAGGAGTGGTTGGGCTGAGCAACGTCACACACGCTTATAGCCCGGTGTGATGGAGAGGCTGTGGCTTGCCTGAGGCCACACAGCCTCAGTGCTCAGGGAAGCCCTGGCTCAGAGGAAGGAGAAGCCCAGGGCTTGCTCAGCCTGGCAGCCAAGGCCTCTGTTGTATTCTGGGGGACACGGGCCCACCCACATCCCTCCTTCATTCCTCCCCAGGGCTCATCCCAGAGGAATCCCCAGAGAGCAGCTTCCTCCTTGAGGGGGACATCCTCCGGCCGGTGAGTGTCAATGACCTCACATGGTGTCAGAGGCCTTTGAGCCAGTCCGCCAGGAGTCACCACGGGGGTGGTGTGTGTGGGATGTGGCTTTGTCGCTCACAGCTTGATAGACACCTCTTCTTGCCAAAGTCAGAGTGAATGTTCTTCCAGGAATTAGCCTTCTTGAATGCTAAAGGAAGATAACATGGGTGGTGGTGGTGCAGTCAGCCTGGGAGGGCTTCCTGAAGGAGGGGGTTTGCACCCTCAAGACCCAGTTTGGTATCCTGCCCAGGGGAGGTGCTCAGGAAGTACTGGGATGAAGGAAGAGATGAGCACAGGCTGGTGAGGTGGCTGGTGGGGCTACAGGGAGGTGCTGATGGTAAACTTCAGTGGTGGCAGTGATGGTCTGGGGCAGACAGAACAAGTAATGCAGAGGCCACCCTGGTGAGAGTCAGGGGTGGGGTCAGAGAGGGGAAGGCTGTGGGTGAGCTCTGAGCCCTTCTGAAGGAGGCCACCCTGGGCCTCTGGGACTCCTAGCCAGCCTGTTAAGGGATGAGTATTTTGTTCATTTACTTGATTGAATAAGTTGCAAGTTCTTTTCTGGAGAACAAGGGTTGTGTTGTACATGGTGACTCAGGCAGCTGGCTCGCTGACTTCCTGCGCTTCTATCCCCTTTCTAACGACCTCCCCACCCTCACATACCTGCATCCGGCTTCACATCTTCAGGGCTCTTGTGGCCTAAGGTGTGGCACCCATGTGGGCAGGAAGCTTGCCTGGCCTGAGCCCCTGTGGATCCCTGAGCTGCTGCCCTCTCTCCTTAGAGTCCCTTCCGGCTGTTGTCAGCCACCAGCAACAAGTGGCCAAAAAATGGTGGTGTTGTGGAGGTCCCCTTCCTGCTCTCTAGCAAGTATGGTGAGTGAGCCTGTACCCCAGTCCTGGAAGCTGCCTCCCTGCCTGCCCAGCCCTTATTCCAAGTGCAGCCTGGACTCCTCTCTGGGCTTTTTCCTCTGCTGCTACGTCACCACCCGGAGAGCCCTTCTACCAGAAGCCCTTCCATTCCCGAGAGCCTCCTGAGCTGGAGGGTCACATCCTGGAAGTGCTGATAGGGAAGGACATCTCGGGGCTGTCAGATCCATTTTGAGATAATGTTCCAGAGGACGGCGACTCCCCAGAGTCACACAGCCAGGCTCTGGTGGAACCCAGCTTTTCTTTGCCCACACTATTCTGCTGCCCTTTCTTGACATTCCATTATGGGAGAGTGATTTGAAGCTCAGTTCCCTGCCCTGCATGCAGATGGTCAAGGGGTCAGAGCGTTCTGGGGGTTTGGGGGTTTAGCCACAGCGTCTCTTCCCCCAGATGAGTCCAGCCGTGAGGTGATCCTGGAGGCATTTGCCGAGTTTGAACGTTCCACATGCATCAGGTTTGTCGCCTACCAGAGCCAGAGAGACTTCATCTCCATCATCCCCATGTCTGGGTAGGTGCTCCTGTGGTGGGTGGGTGGTATGTATGTGTGCATACACGTGCTCACTCATAAATGTACTGTGCAGGGTGAGTTCCTCAGCTCTCCTCTGAGTTCAGCCTGGAATAATTAAGCCAAGGTCAAAAACCTTCTGGGCTTGTCTTTCTGGATCTGAAGTCTCTCTGCACACTGAGTGGCTTGCCCAGGGTGTGCTGGACCTACAAAGACTCAGGGCAGAAGGTGGGGGAGAGGAAAGGACTTGGGGCCTTTCTGGAGTCCTCCTCTCTGGGGAGACTTCATGGTCTGGTGAGTGACTGCAGGTTTTGTGGGATAGGCTTGGCCTCAGACCTTGGTTCCACAGTGCAGGAGACACCTGACTCCAGGCCAGTCCCTTAACTTCTGAGCCTCTTCTGCCTTGTCTCTGAAATTGGGGAATGACCACCTATTTCTTAGCTCATCAGGGGCTTAAGATAATGTGTGTGACAGCTTTGACTTAAGGCTCCCCCACATGGGTATGTTTACTTAATAAGCTCTTTCTGTTACCTACGTTAATATCGTTCCAACCTCTTTCTTGCAGCCTAGGCTGGTTGGTAATGAGCTTCTAGCACACTCAGTTCACAGAAGGCCAGGCAGTGAAGGGACTTGGGAACAGCAATCTGGGACAAGAGTTCAGGATAGGGACTTCCTGTTGGTGCTCATTCATCCCAAAACTTGGGAGGATAGGGAAAGGGCTGGGTCTGCTCTGGCTCTTTATGGGCTGGTGCCCACCCAGCCCTCCTTTTATGTCCCCACAGGTGCTTCTCTAGTGTGGGACGCAGTGGAGGGATGCAGGTGGTATCCCTGTCACCTACCTGTCTCCAGAGGGGTCCAGGCATTGTCTTACATGAACTCATGCATGTGTTGGGCTTCTGGCATGAGCACGCACGGGCTGACCGGGACCGCTATATCCGTATCAACTGGAATGAAATCCTTCCAGGTAAACCAGGTTGTGCACAGGCCAGGGTGGGCCTAAGGAACCTTGTGTAGAAAGCATGGGCCAGGGCCCAAGGAGTCATAGGGGGATGGTGTGCAAGGTGGAGACCATGCATGAAGCCCCCAGAGAAAGGTGTGCCTTGGGGGGCACATCAGCAGCATCTTATACTGGGGTAGGGGATGGAGACTGACACCAGAGATTAGTCCAGGGATGTGGGGAATGATGGGGGCTCTGTACCCTGAAAACACGGGCTATAGTCCTTCCAAGTGTTCATGGAATAGTTGTAAAAACTTACCCAATGACAGCCACCAACCCTCAGGTTTGAAAAAGTTAAAAACTTGTTTTGATTATGATGCAGACTAAAAAGTAGAAACTAATAACAAATGCAAATCCAAAATTTCCACTTGAAAATTAAAGTTTAAAAAACCCAACATTTCTTTTGGCTCTGGGGTTAAAGAAATGGCAGGAATTAAAAAAAAAAAATCAAACACATTACAACCAGTGATCCACAGCTATAGAAATGCTCTGGGAAAATGTGTAGACTTCAATACTTAGCAATAAAAATAGGACAAATTAAACAACTCAAGGCAAGGTAAGAGAAAATAAAGGAGAGCAGGAGGGAATTAATAAAAGTAATAGCAGAAGTTAAGGGGTTAGTGCTTGAGTTTTAGTGCTGTTTCCTATTTTCTTACAATAAAAAAGGTTAAAACACCAGCTACTCTAATGGAAAAAAAATGTTTAAGAATGGAGTAAAGGGAGAATACATTTGTTTTAGTTAATATATACAGAACAACTGCTACCAGCCTGACAGCAACAGTGGGGGTAGAAATGTGGGAACTCAGAGGGCAATGGAATGGGAGATCTATTACATATTTTAATATCTCTTGATGTTTTTCTGAACCAGAATATTGCCTATTCAAAATTGTTTAATAGTGTAAGGGTTTTTAAAAGGAAGAAATGAGCCAGCTCTAGTGACAGGTGATTCAGGCAGTGATGTATGGGTGTTGGAATGCCATCTGGGGGTAGGGAGGCTGGTGATCATGGGACAGTGAGGCGGCTGGCTGGGCCTGGGGGGACTGTGGGGCAAGATGAGGGTGTAGCTGTTCTTCAGAGGCTCACTGTGAGGGCAGAAGAGAAGTCAGAGAGGGAACCTTGTCCCTCACAGGCCTGGAGGACACAAGTGACAGCAAGTGGGTGTTCTGGCCAATGTGGAAGTGCTGGACTCCAGGCCTGGGGGGTGGTGCTGCTGGCCTGGGGCAGTAAGGACAAGGTGTGCTTGCTGCTGGGTGTGGGAGGTCAGGATAGATGATGAGCCAGCTGGTCCCTAACACTGGCTGAAGAGTAGGCACTTGACCTCATGGGTGGGGACGTCTAAGACACTCCGAGCAGTGTGTGACTTGGTGGGAGCTGTAGTTGATATAAAGAGTGTCTCATACAGGGTGAGCTTGAGAGGAGAAAGAGGTGCAGATGGCAGGCCACTCATGAGGTCCCTGTGTTTCCATATCAGCTGGTGCAGGTTCAGAGCCTCTCAGGGCAGGGGAGGAGCAAGCAGTGAGGGCGCCAAGGAGTTGGGGCTGGTGGGTGAGGGGGACGCCATGTTTGGCTGGTTTTGGGCTCCTCAGCTCAGGTAGGTTAGAAGTTCCCAGAAGGCCCCTATTGCCCTCTTCCCCTAATGCCAAGTATTTTTTCAGGCTTTGAAATCAACTTCATCAAATCTCGGAGCAGCAACATGCTGGTGCCCTATGACTACTCATCGGTGATGCACTATGGGAGGTGAGAACCCCCTTCCTTTTCTTCTTTCCCTCTGCATTGCCCTGCCAGCCCCTGCTATGATTGGGACTCAGGACCCCACCTGCTGGGTTTCAGGCTTGCCTTCAGCCGGCGTGGGCTCCCCACCATCATACCACTCTGGGCCCCCCGTGTCCACATTGGCCAGCGATGGAACCTGAGCACCTTGGACATCACAAGGGTCCTCAGGCTTTATGACTGCAGCCCAAGTGGCCTTGACCCCCATGGGAGAGGTGAGTGACAGGGGCAGAGCGATCTGAGGAATGTGGAGAAGGCTCCTGTGTTAAGGTGGTATCAGTGAGGGTGAAGTGGTGGGAGATGAGGTTTAAGTGAGCAGAATGAGGTCACCAGGGGCTCACCGTAAGAGAGAGGAAAAAACACTTCAAAAAAGTTAATACTTATGACTTCAAGGTCACTTTCAAGGTCACTTTCTTAGGAGTTTATTTCTATCTGTTAATCTTAGCATGGATCTACCAAAGACCAAGAGCAAAAATCATTTTATTGTTGAAACACTGAAGTCAGAACCAAAACAAAATTTCCAATTATCCCATCTATTCAAGGCTGCAGTGGAGGTCTTAGCCATTGCATCCAAAGAACTTTTACAACCCAGCAATAGAAAGACTACCCAAATGAGAAATGGGTGAAGGATTTGAACAGACATGTCTCCAAAGAAAAGCTACAGATGACTGACAGACACATAAAGAGATGTTCAACATGATTAGGGACATGCAAAGCCAAACCACAAGGTACCACTTCATACCCACTTAGGATGGTTATCACCAAAAGAATAGGTAATAAGTATTGACAAAGGTGTAGAGAAATTGGAGCCCTCATGCACTGTGGTGGGAATGAAAAATTGTATAATCAATTTGGACAACAATTTAGCAGCTCAGTATGGAATTCCCATAGGACCCCAGCAATTCTAAGTAGACACAGGGCAGGGCTGGCTGCCCAAGTGGAGACATGGTGGAGGCTGCTGACTTGGCCCTCCAGGACTGGGGTTTGTAGGCAGGTGGGGTGGGGAGGCTTGAGGTTTCCAAAGGAGTGACTGCAGTGAAGGCTGCAGGGTGTCCCACTCAGGTGAGGAGGGGTCTGAAAGGGAAGAGTTATAGAATAAGACGTGTGGATCCTGGGCTTGGCAGGACTGGACAGTGGTGACATCTGTGCTAGGAGCAGGTGCAAACAAGCTGCTGTCTGAGGTGGGGGCTGCCAGCAACTGAGACTTCTGCAGTGGTGGTTTCTGGTGCTGAGTAGCTCCACTGGCAGGGATGGGTGGGGAACTCAATGGGCCTAAGAGGGAGGATGGTGGGAGCATGCCAGCTCAGAATGGGGTAAGCATCAACTGATGGAAGACTGGGCTCAAGGCAAAGCCTTCAAAGCCTGGGCAGCAGCAACAGGGATGAGAGGCAGCCTAAAACGAAGGAGAATTTTACAAAGGAAGAGGTAGCAGCCATTGGTAAGGAGGACCTGACCACTGAGTGCTAGGGTCCAACTGTGCTCAGCAATGTCCTCTTGATGCCCTGGTTGGATGTGTCTGCAAGTGTAGGAGAAGCTCTGGAAGAGGCTTCAAATGTGGCGTGAGAGGTAAGGTATTGCTGAGCAGCCCCAGGAGGTGTTAGCTCTGGCAGCCTGTGCCGCCCAGTCAGCCCTCAGCTGTGGGTGGGTCAACCATCAGGGCAGTGGGTCATGGAAGACTCCTGAGGTCTGACTTTCTGGTGTTGACCTCTGGGACCAAGTAGGGAGGGAATGGGGTGGTTCTGTGGCCTGTGTCTCATGGCAGTGCTGGGAATTTGGATCTCAGATGTGTTGGACAGCAGTTTGGCAGCAGCATAGAGGGGAGCTCTGTTTCCCTATAAACTTGAGTCCTCTGGCGGCTTCTGTGATTCTGGGATGTGACCTCCTATCTTTCCTGATCTAGGGCTCCAGCCTCACAGCAATGGTAGGAGCCCCACTCCTGACTCTACACCCTACCTGCAGCGGCTTCTGAAGGCACTGATGGAATCCAGCAGCCCGGACACTGGAGACCAGCATGTAGCTGCAGGGCCTGGAGAAAGCCCAGGGGGGTGGGAGCACCCTGCCCTGAGGAAGCCTGGCGTAGAAGCCTCTGCAAGGCTGCCTCAGCCTCCAGCCTCCTCCCCAAGCTCAAGGCCTGGAGCTGATGCTCCTGCTATTGCTCTGGAGCAGTCCTGGCTGGCTCGGGCACTGATGGGGCCCCCAACCCCATCTCTGGAAGACCCGGCAGCACCCAACCAGGCTGCTTTGGAGAACCCAGATCTACCAGGAGCACCTGGAAGTCACCTCAGGGGCATGCCCAGGCTCCAGGCCTGTGGCTTCTGTCCCCAGGTGGGAAGGGTAACCTCTGCCCAGAGTAGCCAGGTTGAGTAACTCTTAATCTCTCTGGGCAGCACCCCTGTCTTCTAGCCCCAATCTGGCCACCCTGCCTGAGGCCTAGGCCTTTCCCCCAGCCCCTTCCTGCCCCATCATGGTCCCCCTCCCACCCCAGGGCTCCTGGGGCTAGAGGGGCTCTGGCAGTCAGGCCTATAAGGGGATGCCTGGCTCTACCCACCTTCAACTTCTGCCCCAGCCCTGGAGGATGCTGGGAATAGGAGGTATCATTTTCCAGGGCTTCAGGGGCAGGCAGAGGCAGGTTCCAGCCCTGAAGGTCCCCCAGCCCCCAGGATGCTAATGGTGCTCCCCCTCTCTCCATCAGCTCAGGCTCATGGCTGGGCTCCTGGGAGCAGTCTCCTGTCCCTAAGGTCTGGGTGCTGAGAATGTTTGCCTGCAGTTGTAGCCTCTGGCCCTGCTTTCCAGGAGGCTTTCAGAGCCCAACTCACTCCCCTGCAGCAAAGGTGCCACCCAGGGGGAGATGAAGGGGCCCGGGGTGAGAGGGGGTGCACTCTAGGCCTGCACACTAGGGAACTTGGTGAGGTTGTGAGGTCCCTGACAGAGGACTCAGAGCTCCTCTCCAACCCAAGTGGCTGCTCTCAGGAGCCTTGCCCCCTTCTGCATGCCACAACCCCCACCTGCCCCCAAGGACTTGGCTAGAGGAGGCCCTGGAAGGTGGAAAGGGCTTCATTTTGCGGGGGAGGGGTGTGGGTGGTCACCCTGCTTATCTTCCTTTGGCTGAGTCCCATTCTCTCTTAGCTCCTGGCCTCCCTTCCTGGAATGGCACTATTCTTGTGACCTGCCGGAAGTCCTGCCTGGGGCGGGTGGGGAATAGAAGCCCATGGCCTGGCCCAGTGGGGTGGGAGGGGGCAGGCGCCGCAGGCATCTGTGGGGAAGGCAGAAGTAGAGCCGGGTACTTGCTGTAGTGGTGGGGCATTGGGCTGCACCAACCACCTCACTCACACAAGTACCCTGAAGCCTCCTGACCATCCTGGGGGGCTTCCCCCAGTTTCTAGATGTAGAAGCAGACTCGGGAGCCCAGGGGGCACAGCTCAGGAGCAGCAGAGCAGGCCTGAGACTTGGGGTTGCCCACCTGCTATGGGGATACGAGGGAATGCTCATGGGCAGCTGGGCCCTCTGCCCGCTGCCCTCTGCCCTCTGCCCTCTGCCCTCTGCCCTCTGCCCACCTTGGCTTTTAGTTCCGAGTCAAAAGAGTTTTCTCAGGCTGAACAGGAACCTGGTCTCTGGTATTAGCCTCAGGGAAGAAGCGTGGTAGGAAACTGTCTCTCTTGCCTAGGCCCTGGGAGGAGCAGCATGAGGGAGTTTAGGGTGGGTGAGTAGGGTCTGTGGCTGTCCTCCCAGCAGGTAGAGTCCCAAGGAAAGGTAGCATATATGTGCCCAGTCTCTTAGAGAAATGAGTGCACTCACACCTTACTGGTCTATCAGTCTTTTTGAGTGGAGCCAGGCTGCTGGCACTGGGCTGTTTCTTGGTGGCCACACTGGGTCAGAGGAGGTGATGTTCCTTGGGCCCTGTGAAGACCTCCGAGCTCTCGGGCTGCCCATCACTAGCCTCCATGAGGATGTGGCCTTTGGTCTCAGATCTGGGTTCTCCAGAGAGCGAGGTGGCTCAGGGGGAACACTGCTGCTTCCCCATCTTTGGGGTTTATAGGGGCAAGGCTGTCCATCACATCCTTCCTCCAAGAAGCCCCCTATCACTAGAGAGCCATTCCCCAGGCCAGCTCTGGGGCCAGGCGTGGTCCAAGCCCCATCCTGCTGCTGGTGGTTCAGTCCCTGGAGCCCCAGCATGGGGGTATGATATGTAGGGGCCCCGGGGTGTCAACCAGAGCCCAGTGGCTAGCCATCCAATAGGTAGATGGCCTATTGCCCAGTCCCTAGCCACGTAGCCATGGGGGCTGCTGCTTCAACTTATTCACTCACTCAATAGGCATCTATTGAATTAGGTTCCAGGTTGGCTCTGTAGGAGTCACCAGGGAAAAACATGGTGAGCAGGGTGGTGTTTCGATTTTCATGGAGTTTATTCGGGGGGAGGTGGAACATGGAAGAAAAAGGGCAAATAGGAAAGCATCTGAGATTGATAATGATGGGGGAGGAGGAGCATTCCTTTAGGTTGTTGGCATTTCAGCTGAGAATGACAGGAGGGGGCTACCCTGTGAAAATCCGGGAAAGAGCAGCCAGTGCAAGGCCCGTGGCAGGAAGCAGCAGCGGGAACTGGGGGATCAACAAGGGTGGGAGGCAGGCAGGGCCAGGTTAGTCAGGGAGGAATTTTATCCCAAGAGCAACAGGGAGCAGCTGCAGGAGGGTTCTATGGAGGAAAGTGATAAGATCTAAGATATAAAAAGTCATTGGGAGGCTCCGTGGAACACGGAAGCAGGGAGAACAGAAGCCGTTGCAGTTGTGCAAGCCAGAGCAACGGAGGCAGTGAAAATGGGCAGAATGGGTGCTTTCAGAGTGTTCTGGGGGCTGAGGCAACCCACTTGCTGCTGGATGCAGAGGGTGAGGAGCTGACACACAGCGCTTAGCACCGAGGGGCCAGGCAGCGTCCCAGGGAAATGGGGATGCCAAGTGTACCAGCTATCAAGTGGGTGGGCCAGGGAGCGTGAGGGCTGAAGGAGCCTGGAGTTTGGGGCAGGCGGTAAGCTTTGGGATCACCAGGATCTAGGTGGGAGCCATGGGGTTAAATGAAACTACACAAGAAGGGGTCAGGTGCAGAAGAAAAGGGGCCTCAGACCTAAACTGAGGTGCTGTGTCATTTAGTGCAGGCTTCTCAGTCCCAGCACTGCTGGCATTTTGTGTGTGACCACTCTTTGGTGTGAGGGGCCGCCCTGTGCATTGTAAGAGGTTTACCAGCCCCCTCTCTCCAGTTGTGACTGTCGGGACTGTGTCTGGGTGTTGCCAAAAGCCTCGTGGAGGAGAGTGGGGCAAAAATCACTCAGCGAGAACCGCAGGTTTAAAGTTTGGGAGAACAGGAGGCTGAGGAGTAGCTTGCAAAGAGAACCTGCAGTGTCCCAAGGGAAGGGAGCAGCCCCTTGTTTAAAATGTTGCTGAGAAACTGGGTAAGAGGAGGACACACTTGGTGGCATGGAGTCATGAATGGCCCACCAGGAGTAGATTGAGTGGACGATGGGGTGCAGGTGCCTGACCAACGGATTTGAGGCAGTGAGGGGCAAACAGTTGAAAGTGGCAGCTGCAGGGTGGGGACACAGAGGGCTTTCTAAGGAATTCTGCTGACCCTGTAGAGTGGGAACAATGACAGGAGGAGAGGGGAGAGCTGAAAGGACAGAGTTCTGGGGGACATGAAAGGGTTTGGGTCCAGAGCACAAGCAGAGGACTTGCCCTGCAAGCAGCAGTGGAGCCCAGGTAAAGGTACAGGTTGGGGATGAGTTCCCACGTAGTGACTTACATTTTTTCTCAAGCGGGAGGCAGTGAGACACCAGTTCCGAGTGGAAACATGAGCACGGTAGGAATGCCTGGAGATCCGTGATCACCACTGGAAAGCAAGGCCAGAGGATGCAGAGGGTGCTTTGCTCCAGAGAGAGCAGCTGCTTAGCCAAAGGCAGGGTGGGTGATTCAGGTGTGACCAGGGTAGGGGCTTTCTCAGGTGAGTTATGGTGGAGAAGTAATGATGGATTTAGTTATCAAGGGCACAACTCAAGGGTCTGGGAGGGTGGAAGTTGGGCCATACAGGTGGGGTCCCAGGGATTTGGCAGGCTGGGGCTTCCGGGGGAAGCCGGGCTGTGAAGCCCAGCTGGGGATCATTCCTGTGGGCTCTCAAGGAAGGCAGGCAGGGCAGCTCGGGGACCTTCCAAGGCCCTGGCCCAGGAGGATCTGTCAACTAGGATGGCACATCTGTTGCTTCACTCTTACAGCCAGGGATGGGACAACTGTTTCATTTTTTGGGGGGAAAAATGGTACTAGCTAAAAATAAAAACAAAACAAAATGGTACTAGCTTCCCCCATGGCCCCTCTTTCCAAGGACATCTCCTGGGGACAACTTCACCTGTCTGAGAAGGGCTCGTGTGTGTGACTGACACCAGCTGTTCCTACCCCTCACCATTCAACAATCCTGGGGACAGAGAAGGGATGTCTGCTCTGATGGAAGGAATCATGCAACAAACCCAGCTCAGCACAGCTCCAAGAGGGAAGGTGGTGCTTTAAAGAACTTGGTGAAGATGGCACCTCCCTCTGCCTGAAAAGGTGGCCACAAGTGAGTGGACCTTGAGGGGATCAAGCACAGAATGAAGTGTGAGGAGAGTCGTCTGGCAGAGCAAATGGCCCCTGCAAAGGCCTGGAGATGTGGGAGCCCAGGGAATGTTCAGGGACCAATATGGAGCCTGGTGGGGTAGGAAGGCAGGCCATGCCCGGCATTGTCTTCCTCCACTGCCCCCAACACACACACGCACACGTGCGCGCACAGCTGAGAATGCTCTACGCAGCTCCTGCTGCTGGCTGGTTGTAGGTCTGGACTAAACTCTGCCAGCCCTGGGAGACTGGGATGACAATGGAAGGTCAGATCTAGTTTGGGAAGAGCTGAAGGAAGCATCAGAAGGTTTGTGGAGGGGGAGGTGGGAGCTCAGAGAGGAGCAAGGAATCCAGTTATGTAACTGCCCTCATTGCCCTGAGAGCCTGGGCACGTCCAGGGGTGGCGCTGGTAGGTGGCAGCAGGTAACACAGAACCTGGGGTGGTGGCTGAGCCTCACAGGTGCCTGGAGACTCTCCCTGGCTGTCCCCACCTGGGCTGGTGCCCAGCAGGGCTTGAAGCTGGGTAGATCTGGAGCTGCCCCTTCAGGGAAGGCCCAGGTGAGGATCAGCGCTGGGGCTGAGGGTGGGGAGGGACAAGCAGGAGGGGGAGTATTTGCAGCCTTGGCCTCAGCTCCTGCAGGGTCCTGAGGCCTGGCTTTTTAAGGAAAATGGGCTGGGAGGCAAAGGCTGATGTGGTTGCCATGTCTATACCTACTGGCTCCCCAGCCTGAGTATTGCTGGAGGGTGTGAAAAACGGTCCCTCTTAATGCCCATTTGAGCCACCAGGGTGCTCAGACTCCTTAGCACCTGAGACAGGGAGCCCCAGGGACAGGCAGGAACTTGCTTCTGGCTGCTTCCCAGGCTCCAGTGGCCACCCTCTGTCCTTCCTCAGGGATGGGACTCCTGAGATCTCTTCATCCCTTCACAGTTGGGGGCTGTGGCCCTGCCTAACCCAACTCAGCCCAGTGAGTGGGAAGGATGCATCCACAAGACCTGTCTGTGGAGGCAGCAAGGGAAGCTGGCTGCCCACTCCTAGCCAGCACCCATTGTACCAGGCTGTGGGCACTCACACCTAACAGAGGGCTGGGCAGGCTGGCAGGAGGCAGGGATAGCCAGGGATCAAGGAGGAACTTCCCCCCACACCCCACGTGGCTGTGGGAGGGTCTGGGGTACTGGGTAGGGGTCAGACACTGTCTGTGGGCACTGAGAGGTTGCACTCCTTGCTCCCAGGAACATGGGGGAGGGGAAGGAACGAAGGTCCACCGGGCATACTGGCTTAAGGCAGGGTACTATGGAGGAGACCTACTTTTAGAGATAGGTTGATGAATATTTATACAGAGGATGCAATGCAGAGTTGTAGGCTATAAATATGAGGCTTGGCTCCACACTGGGGTTATGGCATTAGGGGCTCCAGAAGTGGTGAAAAAATGTGCCCTTGAGGCTGCACAGGTTGGCACTGGTGGCAAGGGGCACCAGGAGAGTTGGGGAGTGGGGGTGGAGCAGCAGGCTGAAGCTCTGTAAACCCAGGATGGGAGTCACGGCCGACTGCTTAATCTGACTTTCTTCTCACCCCAATTCCTCTTTCCACCACCACTCCAAAAGGGGTGTGCAGTGTGTATCGGGGAGTCAGCAGGGCTGGAGCAGGGAGGGTGCTCACTACCCAGGAGAAGGAAGCCCCTCCTGTAATAGCTGCCCCTGAGGCTTGTTCTCTAAGCTTTGTAAAAAAAAGACCCTCCTTTGACTCCCACTAGGTTTCCTTGGTCTGCGCCATGGAACACCCTTTTCCTGGTCAAGAGGTTGGCATTTGCCAAGCATGCACCCCCTCCCCCAGTGATCTGGGTCTGAGCTGCTGCTGAGATTTGAGTCCAAGCCTGTTCTCCTCTTACCTCATTGCCCTTAAGGGAGGAAACTGAGGCAGCTGCAGAGGAAACAGAAAAGCTGAAGTCCTAAATCTCTGAGCACTCACTTGCCCTACCAGGCTTGGGAACCTTCTCAGGGCCCGCAAGATGCCTGGAGGACGCAAGTCTCCCGGCTGGCCGCCGACCATCTCAGCACGTGGGCGGCGGCAGGGGGCGCTCGCAAGCTGGCCACGCGCGTCTTTTCCTGCTTCATAGGCCCGACGGGGTCCAGCTGAGACGGCAAAGCATTTGGGGATGGGGTTCGGGCAGTCTCTACGCTACCCCACCCCTTCCGCAACTCATTCCTTCTCGGGCGCCGGGTCGCGGGTGTGTTTATTATGCTCCGGCGCCCCAACACACCCACTCACCCTGCCCTTGGGGCTCGGTTAGTGGGAGATCAGCTCGCTCCCACCATCCTACAGCCGGGTGCTGGGACCCAGACCAGCAGTCCGCACGAGAGGTCCCGCCTTCGGGCCCTACGACGCGCCCGCGCCGCGTCCCCGCTCCCTGGGCGCACTGACCCTTCCACTTCTGCAAGCCATGTCCCCAGAATCCCGAAGACTCCAGACGCCAGATCTCTCTGACCTCCCGCTGCGCGGAGGCTGGGAGGAAAAGGGGTAGGGGCTCCAGGGCTAAGCTGGGCGCGGGGAGGCTGCGGCCCGTAGGTCCTCCGGCGAGGCGCACCTTCCACCCACCCTTGGTCGCTCGCCCCGCCCCGCCTCCCTCTTCCTCCACCTCCCGCCTCCAGTCTCCTCCCTCCTCCAGCCGCGCTCGCTCTGTCCCCATTCCCCTGCCGCGGCGGGTTGCCTGCAGGAGTGGCTCCCAGACAGAGCGAGCTAGCGGGCGGAGCGGGCACCTCTGCCTCCGCGCCTCCGCCAAGGACCGGTGGCGCGCCCCCTACCCGGCCCTCCGGGGCCCCGCGGCCCGACGTGCGTCCAGCAGCTTGGTGGCTGGAGGGCGCAACTTTCCCCCCGTTCCGGGCGAGGCGTGGACCGCAGCGGACAACTTGGAAAACTTCTCCGGGGCAGACGGCAGGGACGCCGGGCTCCAGTGGAAGAGGATGTAGGAGAGTGGTCGCTGGCCCCTAGCATTCCCCCGATCTCCTAGGCTCCGTTCGGTCTCGCCATGGAGCTCCAGCGCCTTCAGCGCAGCCAGGGGGGCGACCCACTTGTCTAGAGGAGCTGGGTGAGACAGCGCCGTCGTTGCCTGGGCACGAGCTGGGCGAGCAGCGCCCCCTCTGGCCACGTCCGGCCCCGCCATGGACCATCAGGAGCCCTACTCAGTGCAGGCCACCGCGGCCATTGCGGCTGTCATCACCTTCCTCATCCTGTTCACCATCTTTGGCAACGCGCTGGTCATCTTGGCTGTGTTGACTAGCCGCTCGCTGCGCGCCCCACAGAACCTGTTCCTGGTGTCGCTGGCCGCCGCTGACATCCTTGTGGCAACGCTCATCATTCCTTTCTCGCTGGCCAATGAGCTGCTCGGCTATTGGTACTTCCGGCGCACGTGGTGCGAGGTGTACCTGGCGCTCGATGTGCTCTTCTGTACCTCGTCCATCGTGCACCTGTGCGCCATCAGCCTGGACCGCTACTGGGCGGTGAGCCGAGCACTGGAGTACAACTCCAAGCGCACCCCACGCCGCATCAAGTGCATCATCCTCACCGTGTGGCTCATTGCGGCGGTCATCTCGCTGCCGCCCCTTATTTACAAGGGTGACCAGGGTTCGCAGCCCCGCGGGCGCCCTCAGTGCAAGCTCAACCAAGAGGCCTGGTACATCCTGGCCTCCAGCATCGGATCCTTCTTCGCACCCTGCCTTATCATGATCCTTGTCTACCTGCGCATCTACCTGATCGCCAAACGCAGCCATCGCAGAGGTCCCAGGGCTAAGTGGGGCCCTCGTGAGGGTGAGTCTAAGCAGCCCTGCTGGGTCCCTGGGGGAGCTTCAGCTACACTGCCAACCCTGGCTTCTCTGGCCGCTTCTGGAGAGGCCAATGGACACTCCAAGCCCATTGGGGAGAAGAGAGAGGGGGAGACCCCTGAAGATCCAGGGACTCCCGCCTTGCCACCCAGCTGGTCTGCCCTTCCCAACTCAGGTCAGGGTCAGAATGAAGGTGTTTGTGGGGCATCTCCGGAGGAGGAAGCTGAAGAGGAGGAGGAGGAGGAGGAGGAGGAGGAAGAGGATCATGAGCCTCAGGCCTTGCCAGCGTCTCCTGCCTCGGTTTGCAGCCCACCCCTGCGGCAGCCACAGGGCTCCCGGGTGCTGGCGACACTGCGTGGCCAAGTGCTTCTGGGCAGGGGCGTGGGCGCTGCTGTGGGTAGTGGGCAGTGGTGGCGTCGGCGGGCGCAGCTGACCAGGGAGAAGCGGTTCACCTTTGTGCTGGCTGTGGTGATTGGTGTCTTCGTGCTCTGCTGGTTCCCCTTCTTCTTCAGCTACAGCCTGGGTGCCATCTGCCCACAGCACTGCAAGGTGCCCCACGGTCTCTTCCAGTTCTTCTTCTGGATTGGCTACTGCAACAGCTCACTGAACCCCGTCATCTACACCATCTTCAACCAGGACTTTCGCCGTGCCTTCCGAAGGATCCTTTGCCGCCAGTGGACCCAGACGGCATGGTGAGCCGCCTGCCTGCTGCCCATGTCGGGTTGGTGCCAGGTGGCACCAGGGCCACCCTAATTCTTACCCTGTTTTGTGTGGCCACCTCCTTGGGGCTTTCTGGGGTCCACCCAGGTGCTTCAAGCTCATCTTGGGAGCCTCTGGGAGGGGCAGGGGCAGGGGCAGGGCTGCTGTTCACAGGGTTTTTGAAGACTCTCCTTGCTGGCTTGGCTGGAGGGCCAGGGACATCTTCTCCATCCTCTGCCTGAGAACAGGCAGACGGATGAAGCTTGGACCTTCCTGAATGTAGCTGAGCCCAGACTAGGATAAAGCACCTCCCTCCCAGAGCCCCAGATGCTGGCAAAGCCAATGGGTGGGCTTCCCTTCCTCGAATACCCTGTGTTCCCTGGCCAGTCACTTGCTTGCAGTGTTTTGTTTATTTCTCATCTTCCCCTGGTAAAGAGCAGGAAGCCAGCCTTCCATGTTTCCCAGGATGGCCTGCTGCTGAGGAGGAGGCATGCACATTGGGTACCCGTGACCCCCATCAGGCACTGAGTGGGGTTTTATGGGCTAGCACTGTCTCTGGGCCCTTCTTCCCCTTTCCCCCTGCTTTTGAATTTGTATCTCCTTTAAAGCCCAGAACTGTGGATCCTCTTCCTTACCTTGTACCCCTCTGGGAGGCAGATGTGTATGTGGATGCCTCAGAGGGGCAGTCTGGAAGCTTGGCCTCTGCCTCCACAGGAGATCCCGAATCACTAGCATTTATCCCCTGCAGAAACCCAGGGGTAACAATAGCTTACTTGCTGCAGGGAGATGAAAGGTTTTGTGGAAAGCTTTGAGCTCCATGGGGGAATGCACTAGAGAACCAGAAAATGTGATTATTCGGGGATATAAAAATCCCCTTCTCTGTGTGTTACCATCAGCTGTCTTCCTGTAGACTTTTGGTCTGTGCCTGGGTGTGTAAATTCCTACCCCAAACTGGAAGTGGGGAGTGGCAGACAGGACCACTATTTCAGTTAAAAGATTTCTTTGAGGACATGTTCTTGTGCCTGCAAAGGTTTGCATTATTATGCTGCATGGCAACTTCTCGACATTTCACCTGCCACACCAACAGGGTTTTCAGTGGCTTGGGCCCCCCAGTGGGGGTAAGTCTTTTATCATCAAGCAGGCAAATTGTTTCCCCAAGATAGTTAAAAATAGCCACACCATAGGAACAGTCTGAGATGAGAGCCTATGGCAGGTGACAGAGCCCCCAGGCATGGTGCTGCGACTGGAGCAGGTGAGCAAGGACCCCAAGGTGCCTAGGCAGGTCTCCAACCCCCAAATAGGCACTGTGATGGGACAGCCCTGGGCCATCTTCAACCCAGCTTGCTGCTGCATCCCAGTGATATAAGGGAACCCTTCCCTCCGAATTCTCTCCCTTACCCCATAACCTGGCACCCAGAACAAATGGGAGCACGTGAAGGATGTTTCCCAGTCTTCCCCATGGGAGTGGCTGGCTTCACCACCAGCTTGGGGGTAGGGCTGAGCAGCACAGATGCTGTTGTCACTGAGGGACCTGGCCAGATTTGGAAGGTGCTGAAGGGGTTTTCTGGTGTGGAGAGAGAATGGGGGGCACCAAAGAGAGTCCCTCCTGGGGAAGGGGACTGTTCAGCTTGTTCCTTGGTCTCTATGTGTGAGGCCTGGGCACTGCCCTGGGGCAGGGCTTGGGAGCCTGGCCCAGGGGAGGGGCTGACCTGAGATGTCTGCTGACTGGGCTTGTGTTTTCCCCATGGGACTTCTGCTATTCTTGCCTGTGTCCCCCTTGTTGTGATATGCAGGTGTTTTTTTAGAAGTCTGAGCTATTTTATCAATAAAGGATATTTTGTAATAAGCAGGCTCTGTCCTTGTTGCTCAAGGGCTGCCAGGGGTAATTTTTCCTTAGCTACTTGCATAGCAGACTCTGGGCATGGGCGCCCTCCCCAGGCCTTTCTCCTCCTCCAGGTGTGGCTGGCTGGTGCCCACCCACCTGCCTGCCTGCTTTGTCCACTCAGCATCCTTTCTTCATTATTACAAGTCAGTAGGGGTGAGAGTGGCCAGAGGAGCCTGAGACTGGCTGCTTGGCTAGGGAGAGCTTCCCAGAGGGGGTGGCCTTTGGGTTGGGTCTTGAGGGATGAGCAGAAGTACACCAAGAAGCAAGCTAAGAAGGTGTTTCCAGCAGGGGACACCACATGCCAAAGATACTGTATTTGGCAGATTTGTAGCAGTTTGAGAGCCAGCCTGAAGTTAGCCCTGCTGGGAGGTCAGAACAACAGCTGGGGGTCAGAGGAGTAGAGGAGGTGGTTAGACAGCAATCACATGGGGTGGGAAGAGCACAAGCAGGAGGGAAGGATGTCTCCCTGCGTGTTTTCAGCAGCTGCCTTTCATGAAGGCGGGAGAGTGGAATGAGCCGCTTTGCTTCACGCTCTCTCACACTAAGGTTCAGTCATGACATCAGAGCTGGAAGGCCTGTGGATGTCATCCCTTGTTTCTGCATTCCCCAGAAGAGGCTGCAAAGCCACCCTGTGACTTGGATTAGAAGTTGAGTCCACCGGGCTTACTATTCCACCTCGGAGAGGGCAGCCTCTGGGGCCTGCACCAGGTTGGCCTTGATCAGGGGGCAGGGGTAGGGCTGATGCCAATGGCAGACCCCAGGGAGGGGTGCAGCCTGGGAGGGGAGGGTGCAGGGAGGAGCAGAGAGGCCCCAGGGTCTGGTGGTGGGAGGCCACGTCCCACCTTCAACTTGATCCAGGATTCACGCTTTCCTGGGGCCATGGTTTCTGCCATGGTGACCAGTGGGGATTCCTATGTACCCACTTGCATTGGTGACTTGGCAGCTTCCCTGAGGACTTAGCCATAAAGCCATGCTCCCTCCCTGCTTCTCCTAGCAGCCTGGGCACCCACTGTGAAGGTGTTGTGGCCTGGGGAGGGTAGATCAGAGTAGCCCATTTGTTCCCTGCTTACTGAACAGTCTCTTCTCTGGCACTTTGTCTGATACCTCATTTAATCCTTATGCCCACCCTGTAAAATAAGTATCAGCCCATTTTATTTAGGAGAAACTGAGACTCAGAGAGAGTTACAACTAGCCTGAGGTCAAACAAGCTCAAACTCCTTCCACTGGACTACACTGTCCATGTCGCCTAAGGGTATGCAAGGGGCAGCCCAGGGGGCCTGGAGGCAGAGCTTCCTGCCCAGTCTCTGGAGGTGGTGGCAGAAAATTACCCCTACTGGAGCTGGACTGTTGGCAGTCCATTTTGAACACATTATCTCATTTAATCCTCACAAACTTGCTGGGTGTGGCTATTTTACAGAAGAGGAAACTAAGGCTCAAAGTCACCTAGCTGGGTCCCAAAGTCCCAAAGACAAAATTCAGGTGCAGACCTGTGGTTCCATTTTTTACTTCAGTTGTCATTCAGTGGTGCTGGCTGTTCAGGGATTCTGAAACTGGATATGGCTGGAGTCAGTAGGCAGCAGTGCTGTGACTGACTGCTCATGTCTGGCATTGCTACAGAATGTGTAAGTGATGGTATGTGTTTCACAGGTTCCATTCCAGACTGCTCAGTCCAAATCTTGGATTTTATTAAAGAGGGAGGTGACTTGCCTCAGACCCCCCACATGGTGGCAGAGCTGGGTCTAGAACCCAGGTTGTCTGTCTCTGTGCCCAGCATACCTCACCTTCCTACTGAAGGGATTGTGTCCAGACTCAAGGAATAGCAGGCCCATCTGCTGACAGTCTGCTGTGCGCCAGGTCCTGTGCTAGGTCTGGCAACATTTTGCTGCCTTAATCAGTTCTCAGATGAAGAACTTGAGGTGCAGAGTTCTGGGGACTTGTCCAGGGTCTCACAGCTAATAGGTAGGGCAGCTGGAGCCTTGAACTCCCAATCTGGTCTTCTTGTCCTCTCACACCCCATTCCTGCTGTTCCATGTGAGTAGCATCTGCTTTGATTTCACCCTGAGCCCGTCTGAGGGGAGTGGGTCAATGAGGTGGGCACAGAGCAGCAGAGATACGGGGTTGGATCACAGACTCTGCTCCCAAGAGTAATCCCGCAGGAGGCAGCGGACAAGGACAGGAGGCCAGCAGGGAGGGTTTTTTACTAGGTAGATGTGCACTGTCTTGGCCGGGAACTTCTGCCTTCTGGAGACCCTACTAACTTCTGTCTTAAGATACCCCTGACCAAAGGGAGTTATCAATAGAGCAGATAGCTAAACAAGAGGGAGGGTGGAGGACTTAGGAAGACTCCTCCTGCAACTGCACTAGCCCAGGGAGAATCTGGGTCCTTAGATCACAGGGGACTTCCTCGAAAGGCAGTTCAGCCCCAGCCTCAGGCAAGCTGCTGAGAAGTTTGGGTCACTGGAAACTCCTCTCTGGAGTACTGTTGTAGGAGGTGCTGCTGACGTGCCTGCTCAGAAGGGATCCATGGCAAGAGGGCCCAGCTTGACCTACAGCCAAGACTCAAGGTGGAGGGGCGCTTGTGGGTTTATCAGGCCTGGCCCCCTCCCAGCCCGTGCATGGTCTCCATTTTGTGTATTTTGGTGGTGGGGGTGTGCTGGAAAGGGGGCGTGAGGCCTTGCCCAGCTACCACCTGCAAATGGGGTTGGTGCTGGCTGAGAAGGAAGCATCTGCCCAGCTGGAGAGGTTACTGGGCAACCTTTCACTTCCCTGGTGCCAGCCAGGAATTCTGCTCAGACAGCTTGGTTACAGTGGACAGCAGCACTGGGGTAGGACTTTTTACTAGTGAAAATCACAGTGGGGAGGTGGCAGGTGGGCCGTGTCAGGCCCTGCTTCTGCCATCATTCATCTACCTGTCTCTGGACAGGGCTGGGTCCCTCTTGGGGCCTCAGTGTCCCTGCTGGCCCATGAGAGATGGTCCCTGTGGTCCCCGGAGCTTTCCAGCTGGATGCTCCCTCTCTGCCCTGCCCCTAGCCCATGCCCTGGAAGGCCCAAATGCAGAGGTTCCTGGGGTCATTCAGTTGTCTTAGAGTCATGCTCCTGGGCAGCATCAGGGCTGTGTTTTCTTCAACTTTGTACCTTATCGCAGGGGCAGACTGGGTCAGGAGTGACTGATCAGTTTGCGGCTACCTGAGATGCACAGGGACAGAGGAATAATGACAGCTCTGAGTCATTCGGGCCAGTGCCTGACATGCATCATCTGAGATTGGAGCCATCACTACCTCCATTTTAAGGGCAGAGGAACTGAGGCTGAGGAAGGTTGAGGGCCTTGCCAGAGGCTATCTAGCCCCGGGACATAAACCACAGAATCCGAGCTCAATTGTGTCACTAATGGGCCTCAGCACTTGATTTCTCAACAGTGGGGAGTAGGTCCAGGGCCCTCTCAGGCCGGCAGAGCCCCTGCCCTGTGCCAGCTGAGGGTCACCCCTGCAGAGACCCCACAGCTTTGGGGTTAATCTCCCTGCCTGCTGGCACCTGCATGAGAGCAGGAGCCCAGGCAGGGGGTGGGAGCTCCCACCCTTCCAGGCTCTGCTCACTGTTAGCAGGGGAGGTGGGGAGCCCTCAGCTAAAATTAGGCTCTGGGATTCTTTGTGCTCCCCACATCCGTCCTTTCTTCCGTCCAGCATGGGGAAGGCTGTTGTCAGCAGGCCAGAGCTGGAAGGAGTCTGGATGTCAGCTCGCACCCTCCCCAGGGTTCACCGGCTCTGATCTCCTCACACCTTCCCCTGGACCTGGGCCAAAGGCTCCTGCCCTTGGCTTGGCCTTGTGGCCAACTATTGATAAACAGTGATTTCAAGGGGAGAGGGGCCCCTTCTTAATACCACCTTCTCCCTGTGGGATTCTCCCCAGCTCCCTCCACTCCTCTCCCTCCTTCTTCTCTTCCTCCTGCCCCCTCCTGGTCCTTCCCACTTCCGGGTGCTCAGGGACTAGCTCTCCCTCCCGGAGCCTCCCTTCTGCCTCCTGCTGACCTTCTGACTTCTGCCTCCCCCTTGGGGATGGTCCTGGCTCTTCAGGGGACCTGTAGGCTCCGTGGGCTATTGTGGTTGCAAGGGGACTGGAACAGATTGCAGACCAAAAAGAGCCCCCCTCTCTGGCAAGTTGGGGCTATTTCTGGCCCCTGCAGCCCCCTGGGACCCCTGGCTCTCGGCCAGGCGGGGGAGGTGCTGGGCCCAGGCCGAGAGGGTGCGAGGGTTCTGACCTCTGATTTCCCTGGGGAGGGGGAAGGCCCCTTCTGGAGCTGGGGGGCAGGCCCCTCCAATCTCAAGCCACTACCTCCAACCCCATGGGGACCTGGGCTGCTTCAAGAGAGAAAAGGGCCGAGTGTCCCCGTGTCCATCAGTTCCGTTCCCACCCCAGCCCAGCTGCAGCTGCGAGGGAGGGAGCGTGAGAGGCTGCCTGGGCCCACGGCTTGGAGTCCCTGGACACTGGGGGCAGGTGAGGGTTAAACCCAGCTCTCCCTCTCCCAGGTGCCATTTTGACACAGCTGTTACCCTGCAAATCCAGGGGGGTGCTGGCAGCTGGAGTTTGGGTAGGCACAGGGCTTCAGCCATTTCAGAAACTCTGGCTAGGATCCAGAGGCTCGGGTCATGGTCCCAGCAGGGCCACCAAGTTGCTGGGTAACCTTGGGCAAGGCCTTTCACCTCTCTGGGCTTCAAATTCCTCTTTATCAGGTGAAGGAGTTGGACTGGAGTGTGGTTCAGATGATGTCCTGGGTGCTGCCTTAGGAAATACTGGGCAGGAGCAGAGAGAGGTGAGGGAACAAATCAGTGGTCTCCTGCCCCCACCACCCCTGCCTTTTTCTGCCCATCAACTGTCGGGAAGCAGCTCCTCCTACCTGCCCACCAGGCTTCCTTCTCTGTCAGCTCCTAAGGTCACCAACCCTTTCCCACTCCAGCTCAAATAACACCTCTTGGCCACCTCCCTGTCCTGCCCTGCAGATCTAGGTAGTGTGAACTGCAAAAGGGCCACCTTGAAAGACATTCCCACAAGGAAGGCCGGGAGCTGGTGGGCCTGGGAAAGGGGCCTGTGCGTGTGGAGAGGGAGAGAGAAGTCTGTTCTCAACATTGTGTCTTAGGTAAGGCAGAAAAGAGAAGGAGGCAGGGTGAGGTCTTCTTGGAGGGGCAGGCAGGGGCATGGTGCTCCTGGGAAAACCGTGTTCTCATTGGGCCACAGCCTTGAGTGAGACAGAGAAGATGCAGCTCGTGAAAATAAACGTACTTTGACCCCAGCTGTGGGCATGTGCCTGCTGGCCTACCCCTGAGGGCACGACCCTCTGCCTTGATGCATGTATGCCTCCCAGCCTGGCACAGAGCAGACAGATGCACAGGAAACATTTGTTGAGTGAGTTTTCCCAGCAAACTAGGGAGGCCTTGGCCTTAGTTACCTAACGCTGGGGACCCTGTGCTCTGGGAGTGCATCTCTGAGTTGGTATTTAATTTTTCTGTTCTGTTTTGTTTTGTTGTTTTCCCATAGTTTCCTAGAGAAACTCTGTTGGAAGATTCCATCCTGGCCTTGGCTGAGCAAGAGGCGGGAGAACTGTCCCATAGAGCTGGGCAGGCAGGAGGTGTCCTGGGAGGTGGTGGCAGGAGCCCATCTGGCACGCAGAAGAGCAGATGGGGCTGAACAGAGAAGGCACAGGCAGACAGAGGGCATGGCTGGGTCATCCCAGTGGCAGCATGGAAGGGTCCTGGCTGTGGAGTCAAACCTGGCTCCATCGCCTACGAGCTGTGTGGCCTCAGACAAACCACAAACCCTCTCTGAGCCTCAATTTCCTCACATTTAGAATGGATAATATGAACTACCTTAAGATTAGAGAGGTGTGTGGAAAGATAGAGGTGACATATAAGATGCCCTAGTAGAGTGTGGGCCCACAGAGTTGGCACCTATGAATGGCAAAGCCATTATGATTATTCTTCTGGAAGTCCAGGTACCCTTGTCCCTTGATGTCCCCTGCCTCACTGCTCACTTCCATCAGCATCCTGATGGAAGGAGGGTGGGCTCTGCACCCTGGAAGATGGCCCCATGCCACATGTGGAATCTGCTCTATCTGCTGTATTTATCCCTTACCCTAGGCTTTCCGGGCTCCAAAGCCTCTCCCACCAGAAGCCCCTGCCAGGCTTTCTCCAGTGTAGAGCTGGAAAGGGAAGGTTCTCAGGCAAATGTGTCAAATACCCCACATGAATGCCCACAACCTTACTGCTCTGTCCATGCCAGATGTTGCTAATGGACCCCAGGAAGGACTCTCCCATTAGCCAAGACAAGGCTGCAAGGAGTCCAGGCAAGCATCCTCAAACACTTGCAGCAGTGTGCAAGACGAAACCTATTTGCTTCTCAGATCTTGGGGGCATCCTGGCCTCGTTCTCTGTGAGCATATGGGGGAAAGGGCTGCTCAACCTGATGTGAGGAGAACCTTCTATGATGGATGGTAAAGAGGACAGTCTCTGGATTCCTGCACTGCTGTTGCAGTATGGGAGGGGCCACAGGTCAGTGCCCAGGACCAGAGATTCTGATAAGATTGCATATGGAAACACACTTCCAGCAGATGGAAGGGCCAGGGAATGTCTGCCGAGGGTGAGGCCAGGCAGCATGGCAGGAAATGGGGCAGAGTGGGGGCTTCTTGGGTCAGCTTGCCTTGATCTAGGTTAGAAGTGGGCAGGAAGAGAGGGGAAGGGACGCAGAGACACCAGGAGGTCTTATTCTCTCAGGGATGTGTGACGCAGGGCAAGGAGGGTTCAAGGATTGCCCAGCCTGCACAGCTGGACAGCCTGTTACACTGCTGTGGGTCTGATCACCCACTCTGAGCAGATGCTGTTGCTCCCTGAGTCCCAGGAGTAGAAGTTGAGCCCTAATCCCCTCCATCTGCACAGTGCTCCATAGCAACAGGGCCCCTGTAAGCCCCGTCCATCTGTGTGCATCACCATACCCTGTACCTGCCCTGGCCCCTCCCCAACCAAACACCCATCTCCTGTCCCTGCCAAGAGCTTCCTCAACACTTACCCCCAGCTGGCATACTAGATCTTTCACCTCCCTGTCTGCTACTTGTCTTTGTTCCCTGCTTGGTCTGGTAGGGAACTAGACTGTCCCCCATGAGGGTGGAGACAGATGTCTGTCTGTTCACTGCCGAAGTATCCCAGGCCTGACAGTCCTGGCAAATGAAGAAAATGTAGGGGCTGGCTTGGCTGGTCAACTGCCTGACACTTAAAATACCACGGGAAACGTGGTGAGGTGCTGACAACCGTATTGATGAGAACTCTGCCAGGGAGGGGAGGAAGAGTGGACAGTGGGGAGGGAGGCCAGAGCTTCAAGAGATGGGCTTGGACCACAGCAGGTGTTGGGTATTGGCTGAGCCGCTGCTGGGCAGTTGCATGGGCTTTGAGTTCCCTACAGCCTGGCCTTCGTTTGGCTCAGTGGAGTGTGCAAGTTCGGGGGTCTTGCTGGGAACTGCAGAGGTGGGCAGAGATTGCCCCATGTGGCCCTCCACCCCAGCCCTGGGCCCATCTTGGCTGCAGTCCCAGGATGGGCATCTGGTCCAGGGGAAGCAGTTTGGAGGGTCCTGTGTCAAACCTGCCTGGATGCCTGGGTCCCTTCCTGCACTGCCTCTCAGTGCTCAAAGCTCTGCGCTAGGCTCAGGGTCACAGACAGCCAACACCACCCTGCGGGGGGCCCAGCTGGCAAGGAGAGGCCTCCAGCACCGAGGTCACAGAGCACCGAGGGACAGAGGGCAGTGGCCGGACACAGAGAAGGCAGGGCGGGTGGGCCTTCTTGGGCGCAGGAAGCTGGGAAGGAGGCAGCTGGAGGGTGGTGCTGGTGTCTTGGGCAAGAGGGGTGCGGTGGGGAGCATGGGGACCAAGCTGCCTGGGCTATGGCTTGTGTGTGGGCTCAACCATGTTCTGAGGTGCCTTCTGGCCCCAGATTGCTCCCCAGTGGCAGGCGACAGGCTGGGTGAGGCCCAGGGCCAGCAGCTGCCTCAGTTGGGATGTCAGGGTCTCCCGGCTCCAGGAAACCGGGTAAGAGCGACAGAGTGACAGTGTGAGGAGGCTGCAGCGGCAAAGGGGAGGAGACACGACCACAGCTGAAGGCGGCCAGCAAACGTGTTTATTTTCTTCTCTCTAGCTTGAAGTCTCCCTGGCTGCCTGGGTCTTGGTGAGGGGCACTGGGGAGTGTGCATGCCCCTGATACATGCCCAGCTCCCCGTGTCCAGTGCGCTCCTGTGAGACCCAGTCGGTGGAGAGCAGGGGTCAGGAACTCTGGGGTGATGCCGAAAGGGATGGGGTTAAATCTGGCATGTCTAATTTCATTTTTACCCTTCTGTGGCACCTGGGCCCAGGCAGTTGAGGGACTTGTCCCAGGTCACAGTGGGCAGTGCCTGGAGCCGCACCAGAGCCCAGGTCTCCTGGCACTCAGGGTACAGCTCTCTGCGGGGGCCTTGGTCCAGCTATGGCACCAGCCCTGCCCACACCACCCTTGGGAGGAAGCGCAGGGCAAGGGCTCGCACTGGGGAGAAGCTGGTCTGTGTGGTTCTGGGAACAGCCTGGAGGTATGGGTGGGAGTTGTGAGGGCACGCTGGCCCCAGCTGCCCCACAATTTGTCATGGTGTATGTGACACCCATCTCAGCCCCTTGGGGCTTGGCTTGTTGGTGAAGTGCTTCCCCCTCTGCCCTGAACCCCAGGGGCTGGGAGTGGCTTTTCAGATGCTACAGGGTAAACATGGAGGGCTCTGTGCCCTCCATGCTTCAGCTCTGGGCCAAGATCAGGGAGGAGCCCACCTTATCCTGGCTGCAGCTTGTGGGGTGACATGGTCCCTCTCATCCCCATCCTGGGCGTCCCTCTGGTTGGGTGGGCCTCAGAAGATGCAGGCTGCTCTCACTCTGCCCAGGCCTCCCTGCCTACCCCCTCAGCACACCAGCTCCTCTACAGTCTGCTGGATCCAGCTTGTGACCCTCCTTTCCCTCTACCCTCCTCCCTGCCCCCTCTCTCTGTCCTCACTCAGAAAAGCCTCTGTTGGGGTGAACCCTGACCACCCAGAGGTCATGGTCCCTGTGGCTGCCCTAAGCCTCAGGGCAGGGCCACTCCCTCCTCAGAACTGCATAGCCTCCTGCCCCTGCTCACTGACATCCTTCTGAATACAGCTGCCTGGGCAATGTGCGGCCCAGTGGCCCAGTGAGCTCCTCGGGGCTGGCGGGCCCAGGCCCTGTGCAGCAGCCGCCTGCGGCCCTGCATCCAAGGGATGTGGGAGGGAGTGAAGGGCTGGCGACCAGCTCTCCGGAGGGGCCCCTTCCCCACCCCCAGGGCATCAGCCCCTTTATTCTCTCCTCATGACGCTTCCTCCTCCTCCTCTCTTCCTTTGTATTGTCAAGTGTGTTGATAAATTCTCTAGCAGGGCTCAAAATCCTCATCCCTGCCTTACCAAGTGCAGCTCCATCCCGTTAGTAATCTCTCCACACACACACACTCCTTCCCCCCACTCCCCAGTGGCAGGCAGCTCCAAGCTTGCAGCCTCTGGGTCCTGCCCCACCCCAGGCCAGCCTTTCCAGATTCTGGGGGTTGTTTCAGGGACTGGGACCTGGGTCTGTCTCTGGGGAAGCTCACTTGGGATGGGCCTGGGGGGTTGTTAGAGGGCCCCGCTGTCACCCTGACAGCAGCCAGGGAGAGCTCTGGGCCCAGGGTATGGGGCCCGAAGGCATGCGAAAGGCCAGAGCTCATCCTCCCAGAGGCTGGGATTGCTAGCAGATATGCCTTCCTGCGAAGCCAAGCACGCACTTCCTGGCTGCCCTCTCTCTGCTAGGCCAGGCACTCCGTCCCACTGGAGCCACTGGAGCCACTGGAGCCAGCATGACCACCACCCCTTCAGCCTGGTGGCTCTGAGGTGGATGTCTGTTAGGAGGCTCTGTGGATGTGAGGCCAATGGCCCAGAGGACATAAGTAGAAAGGGCAGCATTAACATCACAGGCTCCCTGGTGGGGGCTGCCTCAACTGCAGGGAGCTGGATGGGAGCCTTGGCTTCAGGCCCATCAAACCCCAAGACTCAAGACCCTGCACAAACAGTCCAGGCCCTGCAGTCACCCAGCAGACAAGTTCCTCAATTCCCCAAATAACAGGGTATTTAATGAGTTGCTTTGTTGTCCTGCCATTGGTCCAGCCAGGCTTGGGAGGGCCCCTGGGCAGACAGTTGCTCAGTGGTCAGGCAACTGGCCCTGATCAGGGGGACTCCTTAGGTAAGTCACTTGTCTCTGAGCCTGTTTTCATATCTGTAAAACAGAAAGAAGCATCTCAAGATGAGATGGGACAGTGTATGAAGAGAACTGGTGCACTGAGTATTTTCTATAACACACAAATGCTTTCTCTGCCCCTTTCCAACAGGGGATGAAAGGGTGAGGGTGTTCAGGAATAGCCTGTCTCTAGAACTTCTGAGGATCAGCTCTCGGTCCCAGGAATCATCCTGGGAGGGGCTGGGCAGACCTGCAGAGCTGCATTCAGACCCTGGCTGACTGGCTGTGTGACCTCAGAGAAGCCACTCAACTTCCCTGACTTCTACATTTTCATCTGATAAATGAGGCCCCCGCTGAATGTTGCTCAGAGGGTCCTGGAGAGTTCTGAGATGCTTGTCACAGAGACAGAGCCTGTGTGTGCTGGCAGACCTAGGCACCTTGGGGAGGGAGGCAGGGCCTGGGGACATGGGTGTGGCTCAGAAGGTCTGCCCTGGGGCAGCTCTTGGACTGGGAAGGTCCTGGCTATGCTGAGGCTGAGGTAAGAGTCTGGGACAGGCAGGGGCAGATGGGGGCCTAGAGCTGCCTCCAAGACCACCCGCTCCCTGGCTGCAGCAACAGCCAGGGCTGCTACCTCTTCCCTCTGTTATTCACAGGTAATTACCCTAAATGCTACAGCTGTTGTCATGACAACACATAACCCATCCTTAGGTAAAAGCCCTGTTCCCGGGGGAGTTGGGCTGTCTCCAGCTCCCCTGGCCCCACTGCAGACCCCACGGCCCCCTTCAGGTTCCCCAGCTCTTCCCCCTCTCTCCCTCCTTACCTCCCTCCCTTCCATTTTGGTCCTTTTGCAGAGGTCACTCCTGTTTTCTAAATTTCCAGAATTTTTCTGTTTCTGTGTTTTGTTGTGCTATGTCTGGGTCTCCCTCTCCCTCCTCCTCCTCCTTTCCCTCATTTTTCTCTCCTCTCTCCTCTTTCCTTTTTGCTGCATCCTGAGTATTTTTCTCAGTTTCCCTCTGTCTCTTTCTCTTGGACTGTCTCTGTCTCTCTCCCTCCTTCTCCCCCATCCTTGGGTGTAGGGGGACTGCATGAAGATGGTAGAGATGGGCAGGACCTGCTGGCCAAGTGGGGTTGCTCTGCAGGGGCCTTAGGAAGCCTGTGGGGCTCCCCAGGCTGGAGCAAGGGGAGCCCAGCGTAGGCTCCAGCCTGCGTGGTGCACGGCCAGGAAGACCTCCACCTGGTCATGAAACAGTGTAGGCCAGAGAGCTGCCTTTACTCTGCCCCCATCCCCTGCCTGTCCCTCTGTGGGGCTCCAGCTCGAATGCTCCCTGGACTGAGGCACCCCTCCTGAGTGCTCCCTGCATGCTCAGCGCCATCCTAAGGTCATCCACTCGGGAAGCTTTGCCACAACTCCAGGAGGTAAGGGGCATTACTCTGTTCTACAGGCCGGTAAATGAAAGATCAAAGCAGCCCAGCAACTTGCTCAAGACCACACAGCTGGTCAATGGAAGAGGCAAGACCTGACATTCGATTCCCTAGCCAATGCTCCATGGGGCTCTAATATTAATACTCTTTCCCGAGTGGTCACTATGTGTCAGGCACTGCACATTTAGCAACTTGTGAACTGGTTTAGCCACCCAGCAACCCTACAAACACGAACCATGAGCATCTATTTTACCAGTGAGGCACAGAGAGGTTAAGTACCTTTCTTAAGGTCACACTGGAGTCAGGGGTGAGGCAGGGTTTGGACCCAAGTCTTTCTGTCTCCAGAGCCTGAACTCTTTACATTGAGTGTCATTATCACCCTTTTCCTCTCCTACGGGGATGGGGCCACAGAAGAGAGGGACAAGTACTTGCACTCAAGTCCCTCCTTCCCCCCACCCCCATCTCATATAAAGTCCCCTCTGGGCCCCAGCCAGGCACATTTTTGGGATCAGAGGAGGAAACCACATGGTGAGAGGCAGCATGTTCTTCGCTGGGTTGCACACAAGCGTGTGTGTGTATGCATGTGCGTGTGTGTATGTGTGCGTGCGTGTGTGTATGTGTGTTCCAGATCCTATGGCTCCTTGTAGACCTCCAAGGCAGTCACCACACCCTGTAAGCACTCCCAGGACTCTTGTCACAACCCAACACCCCAGGGCCTCAGGGAGCAGGAGGGGCTGATGGGTGGCCGAGTGCGTGATAGGGGTCGGGCTGTGGTGCCCCCGCCTCCAGGCATGCTCTCCTGGCCTGGGTGCAGCCCTTCTTGCCCCATTGCTCCAGTCCCTATAGAGCGGCTTGGGCCTTGGAACACGCTGTCCTGGAGGGCTGCTGTTGGGATGATGGAGAGGCGGGCTATTTTTTTTTTTTGAGAGGCTGGTTATTTTTAACAGCCCATATTCATGGACAAAGCCCATCCAGGCCAGGGGAAGAGACCTCAAGGGAGGGTGGGGATCAAAACTCCAGGCCCTCCCAGATTCTCCCCACCATCCCTTCTCCTCCCCCCGACTCCTGGGCCTGAGAGGCCCTGCGAGGCCCTGCAGGCTTTGTGGCTGGCCCTATGGTTGACAGGATCTTTGGGCAGAGGGTGGCTGCCACCTGCCTGTCCACACTGCAGGAGGGCCTGGTGGTGGTGGGAGCCTCAGAAGTGAGCCCCCCTCCTCTAGAAGCTGCAGGTCTGGGAGCTGATCAGAGCTCATGTGCCAGCTGGGGCTGCAGGGAGCCCAGGCCTAGGTCTGGCCTGCTCTGTCCAGCTCCTGCCAGTCCTGGACCCACTTCTCTTTCTGTGCCTCCAAGGAAAGTAGCTCATTCTTCAAGCTTCCTAGGCTCTTCTTAGCTTGCGCAGGAGCCCCTGTATGATGGAGTAGGGGCCCCTTCAATCCCCCAATTTCTTCAGATATCTGAGTCTGCTCCTACTGGTCCCAACACCCTGTTTATTGGGTCCACCAATGAACAGGCACATGCAGGCGTGTAGCCTGTGCTCTTCCTCCCTGTGAGCTGTTTACCCCACTGAGGAGGGGTGCGAATGTCTTGCTGCTCCCATCTGGACCTCTCAGGGAGCCTCATACTCCATGGCAGTGAACACTGGGCTGGGAGACCAGGACCTGGCTTCTGCCCTGCTCTGTTGTCACCTGCATGGGATGAGTCCCTCTTCCAATCTGGGCCTGGGTCTCATTGCTTAGGCCAGGGCACTGTGGGAGAAAACGTTCCTCAAGACACTTCCTGCCTGAGGCCTAGACTGAGTCCACTCTGGGGTTCAAGCCTGACCAGCCAGGTCAGGGAGATGCTTGCTGGGTGAGTGTGTCAGTTTTAACATACCCCCTACTTCTAACCAGCCCCCTGCAAGCCCCTCTCCACTCTGCACCCAGAGGGACATCTTTAAAAGATTACTCAGGTCAGACAGAAAAGTGCACAGCCTCCATATATACAGCTCAAGGGCTGTTGACGTGTTGGTACCACCTAGATCAAGGTACAAAGCCAAGTGTCCTTCCCCCAGATCGCCTTTCTCCCCCTTCCCAGTCAATATCCCCTGGGAAAGAGCATCATTCTGATTTCTAACATCATAGATTAGTTTTGCCTGTTCTAGAACTTTCACATAAATGGAATCAAAACATATTCTTTTTAGCCACACGTTTGTGCCTGGCTTCTTTTGCTTAATAAAATGTCTGGGAGAGCCATCCAGGCTGTATCAGTATTGGTTCAATACCATAATTTATATTCACTCCCTGTTGATGGACATATGGATGGTTTCCAGTGTTCAGCAATTATGAATAAAGCTGATATGAATGTTCATGAATATGACTTTTGGTGGACACATACCCTCATTTTTTTTCAGGTAAATATCTAGGAGTGGAATTACTGGACCACATAATAAGCAAATATTTAGCTTAAGCAGATATTACCAGACAGTTTTCCAAAATGAGTCTACACAGTACACTTCTGTCAGCAGTTGCTCCACATCCTCATCAGCACTTGGTGCTCTTGGTCTTCCTGGCAGCCTGTTAAGTGTATAGTGGAATCTCCTTTGGTTTTAATTGTGTTTTCCTTTTGACTAATGATGTTGAGCATCGTTTCATGTGCTTATTGGCCATTTGGATATCTTCTTGTGTGCCTGCTTAAGTCTTTTGCCCATTTAAACAATTGAGTTGTTTCTTATGGATGTATAGGATTTCTTTATGTACTCTAAATATAAATATTTTGTCAGAAAATGTATTTTTTGAAATAAAATAATCATAACATAAAATTAACCATTTCAAAGTGTACAATTCAGTGGCATTTAGTATATTCACAATATTGTGCAACCATCACCACTATCTTGTTCCAAAATTTTCATCTCTCTGAAAGAAAGCCTCGTTCACATTAAGCAGTCTTGCCCCACTGTCCCTCAGGCCATGCCAATCACTTTTCTGCTTTCTGTCTCTATGGCTTTCTCTATTCTGGGTATTTCATATAAGTGGAATCATACAATATGTGGCCCTTTGTGTCTGGCATCTTTCACTTAGCATACTTCTTCCCAAGTTCATCCACACAGTAGCAGGCATTATGACTTCATTCCTTTTTATGATTGTTATTCCACTGTATGGATAGACCACATTTTGGTTATCCATTCAGCAGGTGATGGGCATTTGGGTCGTTTCCACCTTTTGGCTATTGCGAGTAGCACTTTTATGAATATATGTGTACCTGTTTTAAAAATTCTTTTGAGTATATACCTAGAAGTGGAATTGCTGGGCCAGATGGTAGTTTATGTTCAGATTTTTGAGAAACTGCCAAATGATTTTCTAAAGCACCTGCACTATTTTACATTCCTAACAGCAGTGTATGAGGGGTCCCATTTCTCCACATCCTCAACAACACTTTTTATTGTTGGTTTTAAAAATTCTGACCATTCTCATGGGTGTGAAGTGATATCTCATTGTGGCTTTGATTCGTGTTTCTCTAAGTACTGGTGATATGGAATATCTTTCATTGTTGTACTGTTTGGCCATTCATGTATTGTCTTTGGAGAAACGTCTATTCAGATCCTTTGCCCATTTTTTAGTTGGACAACTTGTCTTTTTATTAGTTGCAAGAGTACTTTATGTATTCTGCAAACTAGACTCTTATCAAATCCGTATGTATTTGATTTACAGATGCTTTTTCCCATTCTGTAAGTTTTCTTTTCACTTTCTTTATGGTGTTCTTTGGTGCACAAGTTTTTTCAGTTTTGATGAAGTCCCGTTTCTCTACAGTAGTCCTCCAGTTTATCCATGGTTTCGCTTTCTGTGGTTTACCTGTGGAGACCAACAGTGAGTTCAGCTTTCCACAAGTTGACATATGGAGCAGACAGAATGCCACAATAATAGCAGATGATCTTCCTGACATGGTATCAGAGGGTCAGTAGTAGCTTAATGCTACATCACAATGCCTACGTCATTCACCTCACTTCATCTCATCATGTAGGCATTTTATCATCTCACATCATCACAAGAAGGGGGAACACAGCACAATATATTTTGAGAGAGACCACATTCACTTAGGTATTATTGCAGCATATTGTTGTAATGGTTCTACTTCATTATTAGTTATTGTTGTTACCTCACTGTGCTTAGTCTGTAAATTAGCACAGGTAGGTTTGTATGTACTAGAAAAAACGCAGTATATAGAAGCTTCAGTACGATATGTGATGTTGGGCCTCCCCTGGGGGTTTGGAGCATCTCCTCCACAGATGCAGGGTAAATGTTGTATTTTTTTCTTCTTGTGCTTTTTGTGTCATATTAAAGAATTCATTGCCAAATTCAAAGTCATGAAGATTTACTCCTCTGTTTTCTTCCAAGACTTTTATAGGTTCAGCCCTTACATTTAGCTATTTGATTCATTCTGAGTTAATTTTTGTATATGCTGTGGGGTAGGGGACCATCTTCATTCTTTGACATGTGGATGTCCAGTTGTCCCAGGACTATTTGTCAAAAGGATTGTTCTTTTGTCTTTGAACGGTCTTGGCACCCTGTTGAAAAGCAATCATCTATAGATACGTGGGATTATTTCAGGACACTCAGTTCTACCCTATTAGTCTATATGTCTATCCTTCTGCCAGTACCACACTGTCTCAACTGTAAAAAGGGTTGGACAAACCAGCCTCCTGCATTTGATGGGAAGGTCCCTGAGTGCAGGGACCCCACTTCTGTATCCCCAGTTGCACCCCGGAGCTCACAAAGAGGGCCCTTGCCATGGATGGGCTGTGGTCCTGACCCTGATCTGAGTACAGAGGACTGGGTAAGGCAAATTTGGGTGAGGGACTTACCAGAGCTTGATGACCGTTGGTTAGAGGGATTTAAGCCAAGAGACAAAGTCAAAGATGATTTCATAGCTTTTAGCCTCAGTGCCTGGCATGATTATCATTCTCATGTCAGAACTGTGGAGGGTAAGTGGGAGACCTGATGTGGAGACCAACAGTGAGTTCAGCTTTCCACAAGTTGACATATGGGGCAGACAGAATACCTTGAGGCAACCAGGAGCCAGACAATGAGAGTGGGCGGTGACAGTCAGTTCTCAAGGACTGTGAGCCCAGCTGTGGTCTGTGCTGGGGGCATGGGGTTCTCACAACCCTGTCAGCCCATTTACATACCAGAGGACCCACACTCAGCAAGGTGAAGTGGCTTGCCCAGGGGCACACACTCCTAAATTAGAGGGCTGGAATGCATACCCACACACTGCCTGTGAAGGGTGCTGGCTCCAGCAGTCTGTGCTACTGGGTTATTTCTGCCAGAGAACAGCCCTGGACTTCTGCCCCCGCTCCGGGGATGGGATGCACCAGCTGAAGGCAGAGAGCTGGGATGGGACAAGGCTCAGATGTGGATGAGGTGAGGAAGCCATAATTTCAGGCACCTGCAGAAGCTGTTTGTGAAGAAGTAGAATATCAGGAATTTCCATTTTGGCGTGGACTTGATGACTAGACCTTGTTAGACTAAGCAGCTGAAGTGAGTAGAGATCTTAAGACAGCACCAGGCCTCCCTTTGGCCTTTAGTACCTTTTCCCGGTCTGCTTCTTTAGTCCCCACCAGCATTCACCTTCTACCCTCCCTCCGCAGGCAGAGGGCCTCAGAGCCCACCTGCAGTAACCCTTTCACTGCCAGCCTTCCCTGCTTCCTTTTGGAGATCCTCTCCAGCTGCTTCTGCCACTAGAGGCAGACCCCTGGTTTCCAAGTGTTCCTGGGCCCCCAGGGGGCTGTGTGAGCAGGGGGTGGGGGCGGGGTAGTAGGGGGTGGGGATTGTTGGTGGGGGTTATAACATCCTCGGCTCCGGTCCACTGTGTGCAGCTCCCTTAGATGGGGACTGGTTTTCTTGAGCCCTGATGCTCTTGTCTACTGGGACGGAGCCTTGAGGCCACCCATGGGTGGGTTTCCCCCTCCACAGACATTGCTGTACCCACCGAGCAGCCTGAGCTCTCCTCCCAGGGTGGGATGAAGGGTGGCTGGGGAGGGGAGAGGACAGAGGGCTGAGGTAGGGGCAGGGGCAGGAGGGGAAGAGGCAGCAACTCTAGGCCTGGTTGCTGTGGCTTTGGGCAAGCTCCTGTCCCTCTGTGGGCAGCAGTCCCTCCTCTGCGGACTGGGGGAGTACTGCGCTCACAAGGTCACTCGTGATGAAGTGAGACAATGCAAAACAAATTTGAGAACAGGCCTGCTGTGGCCAGCACTGGGGATGGGGTGGTTGTTACAGCAGCCACTGCAGTTAGCTGGGAGGTTGTGACGGAGAGTGAGGGCAAGGGAGCGGAGGAGCAGGTAACTGGGGGCTCAGGGGCTTGGGAAGCACCCTGCAGGGGGCCGTCCCACCTCTCTGTGTGAAGTCTGGAAGGGAATGTGGAGAGGAAAGGGTCTGGAGGGGACAAAGGAAGGAGAGGTGTAGGAACCAGGCAGGTGTGAAGTTTCTGTGTGAAGCTGGCGTGTACCTGGGCACTCGGTGGCCCATACACATCAGGAAACACCTGTCCTCTCCAGTCAACAGAGAGCCAGATTACCCACCTTCTCCACCAATGCCCCCATTCCCCACCAGCCCCCGCAGTGGCCCCACCTTCCCCACCCCTCATCCCCCCTTGCAAGGCCCTGCCCTAATGAGGCTGCTGGGAGATGGTTTCCCTGTAGGGCATGCCCAGTCTAGGTTAATAGCTTCTCCCTGGGCCTGAATAATGTCCTAGAGCCTGCAATAAACAAAATGTGGTCATCAGTCCTCTTTCCCTGCCAGCTCCCAGATGCTCGCCATAGAATTACAGCTGCATGTCCACCCCCAGAGCCAGGGCAGTGTCCACTCAGCTGTCCTCTGGGGGTGGGGCCTGGATGTCCTGCCTAGAGGCCCTGCAGAGACCATGTGGCCGTGGCCTTTGGGCTGAGCTGGGACAGAGAAGATGAATAGTGGAGCAGGGGTCCAGGGACTCAGTTTGGGGTCATCAGGACCCTGACCACTCACGTGACCTCCTACCCTGCCTTCCTTCCCACGTGCTCCCGCACCTCTCCCCTCGGCAGCCTTATCTCTTTGGAACCCAGAGTTGCCCGCGGTGCTTCCCTGCTTAAAGTCTATCAGTGGCTCCGCACTGCCCGAGGATGGAGTCCAGATTCCTTGGCTGGCGCTGGGGACCTTCCCATTCAGCCTTCAGCCCTCAGGGACTCCCTCTTCCCCACCCTGCAGTTGGGCCATCCCAGTTGCTTGCCGTGCCCCCAAGGTGCCCATTTCTACTCTGGGAGTGGTGTGGGAGGCAGTAGCCTCTAGTTAAGGACACGGGTCACTGCTGGTTGCTCAGGGAGGAGCTGTCCAGTGCCCCTGACATCCCTGGGTTCCTTTTCCTCCTGAGCACCTGTTGGACCACAGTTCTCAGCCCTCTTGACCTGGAGATGAGTCAGGCCAGTGGGAAGTGGGCAGAAGAGACACATGCCATTTCCACTTGGCCCACAAAAATTCTCCTAGTGTAATTGTCCATTCGGTTTCTTCTCTGCAGCAACCTGAAAGCCATGGGCTGAAGATGGTGGCACTGGAGGATAAGTGGAGCCTGGGTTCCTGCATTGCAGCTTGGAGGAGAGCTGCCTGACTAACACAGGGCTGTGATGTGAGCAAGAGATCAACTTGTGCTAAGCCACAGTGCTCTGAGGGGGGGTGCTTTGTTAGAGCAGCTAGCCTACCCTGATTTACTAAAATCTTAGGAGTGACTGTGGGCAAGTCATGTAACACAAGATTTGGTTTTCTCATCTGTGAAATGAGACAAAATACCTACCTCACAGAGTTATGGAATAAGACAACAACAGGTACTTAATACTCTCAATAATTGAGGCTATTTGGCATCATCACTAGGCCTTTGCTTGAGCGATTCCCTTGCCTGGCCTTTTCTCCCCAGTCTTCTCCATTCTGGGCCTCGCTGCTCTGGGGGGCCTTTCTGAGCCTCCAGCTTTAGGGCTTCCACACCTGGCCTCAGCAGGTAGGAGAGACTTTTTCAAACAGATTCACCCTCTCTCCTCTCATTGTGCCAGCTGGTGGGAGTGTAGACCACATGGTCATTCCAGGAGCCCCTAGGATATACACGCATAGCTCCTCAAGCTGCCGTCCCACTACTGGGTGTCCTTCCAGGAAGCCCACCCACAGGTCCACAGGTGTGTCTACAGTCTTCCCAAGGATGTTCCTTGTAGTGTTGTTTATGGTGGTGAAGCATGGAATTAAATCAGCCGTCTGACATCAGGAGAACAGATAGGTACGAGCCACAAAGTCGTCGGGGGCCACAAACAAGGCGACCTGCAGCTGCTGGGAGATCTTAACACATGCTGCGGCATCAAAAACCATGATGGACAGAGGCTATGCTGTGAAACCACTCCCATGAACTAAAAACACAAGTGTACTCGAATCATACTAGTTCATTCTAAGGATACATGGGTATTTAAGGACATCCATGGGGGACTAGGAGGAGGAAGGGGGAGGAGTGGAAAACGGAAATAAATCCTGTGAGTGGTGCCTCACAGGGCCTGCAGGGCTGTGAGCAGAGGCCTGTGTCTAACTGACCCAGGCACTCAGAAGGAAGGGGCGGGCAGGGAAGGGTGTGTGGCTGGAGAAAGGGTACCTGCCACAGGGGATGTGACAGTTGCATGGGGACTGCAGGGAGTTGGGGTGGGGGGATTCTTGCAGGGCAGCAGCTTCAAGGAGCAGACTTTGACTGTGCAGGCCTCTGACTGTGCGCGCAGGGACGGGGCAGGGGTGGGAGTTCTCGGAAACTGCCGCCTTCCACATGCCTCTCTGCTGGGGTCAGGGCATGAGGCTGAGTAGCCAGACTTCTCAGGCCACCTCTGGCTGTGTGCAGAAGGCGGCTGTCCCCACTGGAGGGGTGGGAGCTTTGGCCCCTGGAAGCAAGCCAAGAATGTGGATGCTCAGAAATGTGTGGACGTGAGCAGTTCTGTGATCCCTGGCCTCTGGCTGGCCAGCCAGGAGCCAGGCCTGAACTCTTTATCTCCCTCTCCCATACTGGAGGCCTGGAGTCTGACAGCTCTACACTGGCCCTGGCTTGAGCAAGAGGAACCCCAGGGCAGAAGAGGGGGAAGGCACTGTGAAAGTCTTGGCAGCTTGACCTCAAATGCCTCCTAATTAAAGGGACACTGCACAGTGAGTGCCGGAGGTCATTGAGCATTGGTTCCAGGATGCAATGGCCTTGCCAGGCCTTGGGGAAGAGGCAGGTGGGCTTCTCATCCACCTACAGGCAACCCAGGAGCTAGCACCATGAGCTGTGGCAGTGCCCTGGGCTCCGGGAGACAGAGACATGGGTCCCCATCCTTTCTGGTCCTGAACCAGTGGAGTGGCCTTGGGCAAGTGGCTTCCCTCCTCTCGAAGGAAGTTATGAGGCGAGTTTCACTTGTGGACGTGGAGAAACTTCCTTTGTAAACTGTGAAGTGCTGCCTGAGTGGGATGTGCAAGGAAGCCCATGGTTTGATGGTCTTGGCTGGGAGAGCAGACAGGCCCCAGTGGTCAGGCAGGTGTCTGGGCTGCAGGCTGGGCCCTTCTCTTTTGCATCCCCTCTCAGCCCAGCACCTGGGCTGGGGCAAGTATGATCCAAGACTGGACCCCGGCCTTGGCCAGGACACAGGTTTGGAACTTGAAGGAGCCCCATCAGAAAGCGTTTTGGCAATTGGGAAGGACTATCCTCCTGAGAAGGGTTATTACAATGGTGAGGTGGGTCTGATACCTCTGGGAGACAAATGGGAGAGCTGCTCCTGGGCCGTTCCAGACCTGACTGAGGTCAACGGGGCACATGGCGCTTGAAAGTGAGCATTGCTGGTGCATTTGCTGCCTGAGCTGGCCTGTTCTCCCTGGGGGCCCAGTTAACTGGAACACAAATGCTTAAGCTGAGCAGTCATTAAGTGGGGTGACCAGGATCTAAATCCAGGCCTCTTTACCCCATAACATCTATTAAATCCACTCATGCATTCTGTCCCTGATGTGAGTCCTTTAGGGGTATGGTAGGCTCAGGTATCTGATGTCAGGATCCCACAATCAGTCCCATGGCAAGCATGATGGGCTTGCTGTAGGGAGCCACCCCAGGACACTCTCAGGCTGACCTGATGATTCTGGGGGATTTCAAGGTTGTCAGTCACCACCACCCTGTGAATCAGGGAGGATCCTGAGGCAGCCTTCATTTCCAAATTTGTGAGGGGAGGTGGAATTTGGGAGGGCAGGGCTGAGCCATGAACCAGAATTAATTTTGGGAAAATGACCTTGTACATCCTGGAATACAGGCCCCCAGGTGCCCAGAGGACAACTGGCACCAGGAGGTAGCAAAGGGACTGGGACAGGGAGGAAGAATGTTTGTAGGCATTTTAGGGCAGATGTTTGCAGAGTTTGGCCAGCTTGCAATTAAGATGAAAGACTGTGGCATTACTGCCCAAAGCCTGGCATGCAGGAAACACTTAATAAGACCCTTAAGGTAAAAATGATATACATCATGAATGGGGACATTTTCTGTGGGGTGTTAAATTTCTTGGAAGGAAAGAACAGCAGATGAGGACCCAGTCACTAGAGTGGGTCCCCCAGTCCAACTGTGATGTCTGTGTTGTGGAACCAGCTGTTAGCTGAGGTGCTGGGTTTAGGGCGTTTGACTCAAATGATTGGGGATGAATGTGCAGGGCTGGTTGGAGCCTTGATGGAACCAGAGGACTAGTTGTGCATGTGTCTTGAAGGATGAGCGGGAAAAGGTACAAAGGTATGTACTGCCCGCCTGGCTTCCAGGGAGGGCCTACAGGCTCCTTCAGTTTGGGGACACCCAAGCCTTGCTGGGCTGCTTGAATGTGTCCTCCAGTCTGGTAGAGAAGGAGTGGGTGTGGGGACTGAGCAGGACCAGGGAGACCTGAACTCAAGGGCCCAGTTCCGTGTGATGGTTGTTAGCCCACCTGGAGCTGGGAGGACAAGGAGCCTGATCACATGAGCAGGAGCACAAGGGCAGAGCGGTGTGGGGAGGGCACTGGGCTGAGGGACTGGGGCTCTGATCCAGGCTTCAGTATGTCCTCTGAGGGTTCATAGTCCCTCTGCTTTGTGACCTCAGCTGTGAAATGAGGACAATGATGTCAAATCCCTGACCTGACCGGTTCACAGAGCTGATGGAGGCTGAAAAGAGGCAACAGATGCAGCTTTGGTAGGGTGCAGAAGGTTGTGAAAGACCATTGTTCCTGCCATAGCAACAAGGGTCAGTGAGCTCAAAGGCAGATTCAAATAAATTATCCAAACTGAGGAGCGCAGCAAACATCTTTTTAAATGTTTTCTTTAAAGCTATAAGAAAGCTGTGGATACACACACACAAAGTCTAAGTGAACTAAATTACAGAGAGGATCAGTCCTCCCAGGAGAGGAGAGACTGGCAGATGCTTTCATTCTACTAAGTGGGGGTGACTGCCTAAACTGGGTAGTGGTGGCATAGCACTCAGGCAGCACTTCACAGTTTACAAAGGAAGTTTCTCCACGTCCACAAGGCCTGACATAGGTGGAGGGACTTTGCTGAGAAAGGAGGAAAATGCCCAAACTTTCAACTAATTTAACTTATGTGGTAGATAAGAATCTGGAGGAGCTCCACATGAAGAGCTATCCCCTGCTAGCTGGCCTGCCAGTTCTCCATAGGGCTTTGGCTGAATAAACATCGGCTGGGGGCAGAGCTAGAAAGAAGAGAGAGAGAGATGGTCTCACAGTGCTTAGATTCAAAGCCCTGCTGGAGGGGCAGGAGGGCTGAGCTCACCATTGAAATATTGAAACCTCAGTGAATTGAAATGAACTCAGCTCCCATCTAGCTCAACTCGATCAATGAGATAAACCCCTCATGTTAGCAATCTGTCAGAGGGAAGACTGTCAGAATGGATCAGAAAATAAGATGCAAGTATGTGTTGTGTACAAGAAATCCACTTTAAATATAAAGACTTACATAGATTAAAAATAAATAGATGAAGAAAGATACCTAAAAGAAAGTGGGAAAAGCTATATTAATTTCAGACAAAGCAGACTTCAGAGTAAGGAAAGTTATCAAGGATAAAGAGGGGTGTTACATAAAGATAAAGGTGTCAATTCTCCAAGAAATCATACAGCCTTTAATGTCTATGTGCCTAACAACAGAGTATCAAAATATGTGAGGCAAAAATTGATAGAACTGAAAAGAGAAATAGGTGAATCTATTATTATAGTTGAAGGCTTCAACACATCTCTATCAGAAATGGACAGATTCATCAGGTAGAAAATTTATAGGCTACTTCATTCAACAGTAGAAGAATACATATTCTTCAGAAGCTCACATGGAATATTCACCAAGATCACATTCTAGGCCATGAAATACATCTTAACAGATTTTAAAGAATAGAAATCATACAATATCTGTTCTTAGATAAAAATCGAAGTAGACAAAAAAAACCAGTAACAGAAGGATAGCTGGAAAATAAAAAAATACTTGGAAATTAAACAGCACATTTCTAAATAATACATGGGTTACAGAAGAAATCTAAGAGAAATCTAAAAATATTTTGAACTAGATGAAAGTGAAAATACAACTTATCAAAATTTTGGAATGCAGTGAGAAAAATTTATAACATTGAATGCATATATTAGAAGAGAAACAAGATCTAAAACCAATCACCTAAATTTACTCCTTATGGCACTATAAAAAGAAGAGTAAATTAAATCCAAAGTAAGCAAAATAAATTAAATTTAAAAAATCAGAGCAGAATCATTGAAGTTGAAAACAGGAAATCAATAGAGAAAAATCAATGAAAACAAAAGCTGTTTTTTGAAGATATCAATGAAACTGATAAGCCTTTAGCTAGTCTCACTAAGACAAAAAGAGAAAAGACACAAATCAGTATTAACAGAAATGAAAGAGAGGACATCACTATAGATCCTTTATTTAAAAGAATATTACGAACAACTCTATGCCTATAAATTTGACAATCTAGATGAAATGAACCAATTCCTTGAAAGATACAATCTGCCAATTCACACAAGAAGAAACAGACAATCTGAATAGGCCTATATTGATTGAGGAAATCAATTGAATAGTTAATAACCTCCCAAAACATAGAGTACCAGGCCCAGATGGGTTCACTGGTGAATTCTACCTGACATTTAGGGAGGAAATTACACCAATTCTCTACAGTTTCTTGCAGAAGATAGAAGGAATATTTCACTAACTCATTCTGTAAGGCCAGCACTACCCTCATACCAAAATCGGACAAAGAAATTACAAGAAAAGAAAACTATAGACCAATAAATTCCATGAAACTAGATGTAAAATTCCTTAACAAAATATTAGCAAATTGAATCCAACAATGTATAAAAAGAATAATACACCACAACCAAGTGGTATTTATCCCAGGTTTGCAAGGCTGGTTGAACATTCAAAAAACAATTAATGCAATCCATCACATCAGCAAGCTAAAGAAGAAAAATCTCATGGTCATATCAATAGTTGCAGAAAAGCACTGATAAAATTCCACACCCATTCATGATATAAACTCCCAGCAAAGTAGGATTAAATGGGCACTTCCTCAATTTGATAAAGATCATCTAAAAAAACCTACAGATAACATCATACTTAATGGTAAGAAACTAGAACCTTCTCCACTAAGGACAGAAAGAAAGCAAAGATGTCCTTTCTTACCACTCCTTTTCAACATCATACTGGAAGTCCTAGCTGATATAATAAGACAAGAAAAGGAAATAAAATGTATACTGATTGGAAAGGAAGAATTAAAACTGTCTTTCCTCACAGATGACATGATTGTCTATGCAGAAAATCTGAAAGGATCAACAAGACAGAAAACACTCCTGAAACTAACAAGTAATTATACCAAGGTTGCAGGATACAAGGTTAATATGCAAGAGTCAATGGCTTTCCTATATACCAGCAATGAACAGGTAGAATTTGAAATTAAAAGCTCTTGAACTGAAAAATACAGTACCTGAAATAGCATATTAATTTAGTAGACTTAATAGCAGATTGTATACAACAGAAGAATGGATCAGTGAACTCAAAGGCAGGTCAAAATAAGTTATGCAAATTGAAACACAGAAAAAAACCAACAGAAGTGGAGTGGAGTAGTCAGCAAACTGTGGACCCATGGGTCAAATCTGGCTTGCTACTTGTTACTGGAATATAGGCATTCCTATTCATTTAAGTATCTTCTATGGCTGTTTTAGTGCTACAATGGCATAGCAGAGTAAGTGTGACAGAGACCTTATGGTTCACAAAGCTCAGAATATTTACACTCTGGCTCTTTAGAGAAGTTTTACAACCCTTAGAACAGAGTAACAAAAACAGAAGAAACAATATTAAATAGTATGATATATGTATAATTGGAGTCCCAGAAAGAGAAGAGAGAGAGAATGGGGCAGAATAAGTATTTGAAGAGAGAATGACTGAACACTTTATAAAACTAATGAAAACATTAACCCACAGATATAAGAATCCTAGTAAACTAAAGCAGGATCCATACAAGGACGCTAGCTTTACCTAGATACATTATAATCAAGCTAGCAAAAACACATAAAAAGAAATTCTTAAAATCATCTCCAGAAAATAGAGTCATTACAGAGGAAAACCTGTAAGAATTATAGCTGACTTCTTATCAGAACCAAAGGAAACCAGAAGACAATTGAAGAGAACTTTGAAGAGCTTACAGGAAAAAAGCCTGTGAGCTTACTTGTAAGTCTATATACAGTAAAAATATCATTCAAATATAAAGACCAAATGAAGACATGTTAAGACAAATAAAAAATTTAGAGAATTCTTTGGTAGGAGACCTATACTACAAGAAATACTGAAGAAAATGCCTCAGGCCAAGGGAAAGAATCCAGGTGGAAGCTCAGATTACCAGAAAGAATTGGAGAGCACCAGAAATTGTAAACATATGGACATATAGACCATATTTTTTCACTTTTTAAAAGGACTTTTGACTGTTAAAAGCAAAAATAAGAATATAGAAGCAGGGTAGAGAGTCCAGATATAAACTCAAGCATATATGGTCAATTAATATATGATAAAGGAGCCATGGACATATAATGGGGAAATGACAGCCTCTTCAACAGCTGGTGCTGGCAAAACTGGACAGCTACATGTAGGAGAGTGAAACTGGATTATTGTTTAACCCCATACATAAAAGTAAACTCAAAATGGATCAAAGACCTGAATGTAAGTCATGAAACCATAAAACTTGTAGAAAAAAACAGGCAAAAATCTATTGGACATAAACATGAGCAACTTCTTCATGAATATATCTTCCTGGGCAAGGGAAACAAAAGCAAAAATGAACAAGTGGGACTATATCAAACTAAAAAGCTTCTGTACAGCAAAGGATACCATCAGTAGAACAAAAAGGCATCCTACAGTATGGGAGAATATATTCATAAACGACAAATCCGATAAGGGTTTGACATCCAAATTTTATAAAGAGCTCACACACCTCAACAAACAAAAAGCAAATAAGCCAATTAAAAAATGGGCAGAGGAACTGAACAGACACTTCTCCAAAGAAGAAATTCAGATGGCCAACAGGCACATGAAAAGATGCTCCACATCACTAATCATCAGAGAAATGCAAATTAAAACCACAATGAGATATCACCTCACACCAGTCAGGATGGCCAACATCCAAAAGACAAACAACAGCAAATGTTGGCAAGGATGTGGAGAAAGGGGAACCCTCCTACACTGCTGGTGGGAATGTAAGCTAGTTCAACCATTGTGGAAAGCAGTATGGAGGTTCCTCAAAAAACTCAAAATAGAAATACCATTTGACCCTGGAATCCCACTCCTAGGAATTTACCCAAAGAATACAACTTCTCAGATTCAAAAAGACATATGCACCCTTATGTTTATCACAGTACTTTTTACAATAACCAAGATATGGAAGCAACCTAAGTGTCCATCAGTAGATGAATGGATGAAGAAGATGTGATACATGTACACAATGGAATATCATTCAGCCATAAGAAGAAAACAAATCCTACCATTTGCAATAACATGGATGGAGCTAGAGGGTATTACACTCAGTGAAATAAGCCAGGCAGAGAGACAAGTATCAAATAATTTCACTCATCTGTGGAGTATAAGAACAAAGCAAAAACTGAAGGAACAAAACAGCAGCAGACTCACAGAACCCAAGAATGGACTAGCAGTTACCAAAGGGAAAGGGACGGGGGAGGGTGGGTGGGAAGGGAGAGATAAGGGGGAATATGGGACATTATGATTAGCACACATAATGTAGGGGTGGGGCACAGGGAAGGCTGTATATACAGAGAAGACAAGTAGTGATTCTATAGCATCTTACTATGCTGATGGACTGTGACTGTAATGGGGTATATGGGGGGGGACTTGATAATGGGGGAATCTAGTAACCATAATATTGTTCAAGTTATTGTACATTAATGTAAAAAAAAAAAGAATGATATTTAAATAAAAAAAAAGAATGTAGAAGTAAAATATATGGTAACACTAACACAAAGGACTGAGAGGGGTCAATAAATTATACTGTTACATTTATTGTCTTGATAATGATTGATAATTAAAATAATTAGCTGATAAAACTAATTCATACTAAGGTGTGAATGATGGCTACAGGGGTGTATGCATTTGTAGAGATTAATCAGGCTATACTTTTAATATCTGTGCACTTCAATGTATGTTAATTATATTGCACTTCAATAAAATTCTGTTAACATAAAAAGAGAAATAGCTTGATAATATGGGTGAATGTTGAACCAGTGTTTTGTATATGTGAAACCATCATAAGATTGCATATCAATGATACTTTAATTAAAAAAAAAGAGACATAGTGGGCACACAGTTTTGTGAGCTGGGGAGGAATCACAAATAGAATGGGTAATTATGGTTGTCATGGCGGAGTCAGTCCTGCTCCCTGGAAGAGGCTGTTACAAGCTGAAGATGGAGTTGTGCTGAGTTTAGTTCACTTCCTGCTGTGCTGACAAGGCAGGAACTTCCCTCTGTGCCTGAGGCCTGCTGGAGCCCATCTTCCTGCCTTCATGGAGAGCTGCAATAGGGCTTGGCCCATGAGGTGAAGGGCCTGATACCTGGCCTTTCTGTCCTTGGCATGGGGCAGGTTGGGGGGATGACTGCCCACCCCTTCCTGCGACCTTCTCCTTGAGAAGGTCAGCTTGGAAGGAACTTCTGATTCAGTCAATTCTACAGAGATGGGATGAGGCCATTCTATGGAGATGGGTGGAGCTCAGAGATAATAAATTCAAGATATTGGACTTGAAAGCAGGCCTCCATTTAGTACTGTAACAACTGTCTTGGGTCCATTTAAGCCCGTCTTCCCTGAACAAAAATAGAGGTCCACAATTATCCCTTTTTCTGCCCTGTTCTTAAAAATCGTCACCCCACCAATGCCTTTGCTTTATTAGTTCTGGTGAAAGCAACTGATAAAACCAATTCATACTAAGGTGTGAGTGACTAATACCCATTTAAAGCCTTCCTAAAAGGGCATGCATATTAACCGCCTTCAAGAAAACATCCTAATAATGTGATCCCATGCAGCATGGTAGGCTGAGGAGAAATATTTGGGGGCAGAGGCAGGCAAAGAAGGTGATAAATCCATTGCCAGTTTGCAGGCAGTCTGTTTTAGGAGAGAAGGCAGGGTTCTGTCTCTGTCCTAACTCTTCAGCTCATCCTGAGCACATTATATGCTCTCACCAGGCCTGTTTCTTCCAATGTAAAATGCAGGCTGGACACTAGAATAGCTCAGAGGCCCTTCATCTCTGACATCCTAGCCCCTTTCACTTACATACTTCTAGTGTGTTCACGTGACAAGAGTGGTTCACTTCACAAGTCAGGTAACAAAAAGATACATTCTCTGGTTCTCATGACCACCTGAGGAGAGTAGAGCCTTGGGCATGGGGTCCCCCTTTCACAGGTGAGGAAATGTGGTGGAGAAGGGAGGCCACTCCCGGTTGGACTCAGTGCTCCTTCCTCTCCCCAGGCTGCCTCCTACAGGGGCAGGAGGAGCCTGATCTCACACCACCATGCTGGCTGCTTCTCAGGTCAGAGCAGGACCACAACGCCCCCCTGGATGAGGGCAGAGGGGGGACCCAGCCCTGCTCCAGGCCCCCGAGGGAAGTAGGGTTCCCTGCCAGAGGGGCTGTTCCTTGCAGCACCTCCCAGCATCAGGCACCCACCACCCCCAGGGCCACCACCGATTCTCAAACATCCCTCCCCGCCTGCACCTCTGTGCCTGCCCCGGCAGCCCTGCTCCCTCAGTGGCCCTTTCTCCTTTTCTTACTGCAGTGGCTCTCCAGGCTCCCACGGCAGGGTGTTGTTCATGATTGCGGGCGGAGAGGCGTCTTGAGCCTCCTCAAGGGGCTCGCTTGGTCCCAGGGAGCTCCCTGGGAGGAAGCGCCACTTTGTCCCTCCATGCCCAACGCACAGTGCCTGCATACAGCTGGGGCTCAAGACACGCCTCCTGATCACCTCAGTGGGCTGGTGCAGCACTGTGCCCAAGTGCCCTTGGGGTCCTGGCTGGCCCAGGCATCTTCTTGGGACACTGAGGAAAGGACAGGCTGAGAATCTATACAGGCAGGAAAATCTGGCTTCAAATCCTAGCTCATCACGTGGGAGCCAGTGAACTGGGACACTTTGCTTAATGCCTCTGAGTCTCACCATAAAAATGAGAGATTAGTGCCTTCCTCACAGGCCACGGTGATGAGTAAGTGAAATGCGGCATATGAAAGAAAATGCTCAGTCAATGACAGTTCTGACCCTTACTGCTTATACTCCTATTACCACCTGAGAGACCCAGGGCAGTCACTCACCATCCTGTTTGCTCACTGTGGGGAGGAATAGGTCCCAGCACTGCCCGCCTCTTCAGGTGGTGGTGAGGGTCGGAGGTGGCTGGGCGATGACAGATGCCAGGCCCAGAGTGAGGATGGGTGGGGGCCTTGGCAACTTCTGGTACTCACACGTGGGTGGGAGATGGGCTGGCCTGCTGCTCCCCTCGGCTGCTGCAGAAACAGTAGCTGCTGTGCCCGTGCTCTGCATGACAAGGTCACCAGGAGCCTGGGGACCCTAGAGCTCCCCCACCAGGAGCCCCTGCACCATCCCCAGTGGGAGGCCCAAGTTGGTATGCTCCTCCCCGGCTTTGGGGATTTAAAATTGTTTTATTTCCAAAATAAAGAGAGCACAGCCCCTCTGATGACAATAATTATGCGGTAATAAAAGGAAGCTTAATGGGCTCTCATTAAGAGGCGCACTCAGGGAGTGAGACGCAGCAGCTCTGACAGCTGCCAGCGCAGACTGTCACAGACTCACGGGTGCCACTCTGGCCCTTCCTTGGGGCTGCAGGTTCTCCCCCAGGAGAAAAGGCTGGGGAGCAGACCCCTGGGGCCACCGGTTCCTTGTCTGACCTCTCAGAGTGGCCTCAGGTGGCCTGTGGTTGTGTTTGTAGCCCTTGCTCACTGATCAGAAAAGCAATGAACATGTGCCAGGACAGGATCTAGAGGCCATCTGGATGAGGACTGGCAAATCCCTGACCACTAGTAGCCACTCCTATGTCCATGATGCACCTCTTCCTGCTGAACCTGGAAGCAGCCTCGGGTTCTTCCTGAAACAGCCTGAAGACAGCCACGCCCAGGCAGCCCCTTGAGTGGAGACCTTAGAGCCATAGCCAGATCTGAGTGTCCTTGAACTCCCACGTGGCTGTAGGCATTTCTTCAGCTCAGTTGTCCATGGTGGAAGGTGGTGACAGGCCTGGCCGAGGGACCCAGACACCTACTGAAATCATCATCCTGATCCTGTCCCGTCTTGCTCAGGCGAGGAGTCTGCATGGAGCCATCTCATCTCCAAAAGTCCACGCATGTTCAGGGTTAGCTGGAGCGCCCACCTTATCCTGATGGAAACTCTCTCCCAAAAGTTTCCTGAGAAAAGGTGCAAAAGAGGAAGGTGGGTCTGGCACTATCCTCAGAGTCACACTTAGCAGGTAGTGTGGCCGGCATATTCACCCAGGTCCTGTAGCGGGCGGCTGACTGCAGGGAGGATTCGACCTTCCGGGCCGGTTGGCCCTTTTGGCTCCCGGCTGCTGGGGTGGCTCCCCCTGGCCTTGTGAACACGTCCCTCTCCCGACCTTCACTACAACATCCTATCCTTCAGATATCCCCAGCAGTCATTACAAAAAAGCAATGTAAACAGGCAAAGGGGACACTAACAAACAGCCACTTTAATTGCCAGCAAAGTACGTGGAGATCATGTTCCAAGCGTGTATTTTAACTGGAGGCACCTCCAGGGGAGAAATGAAGATACCAATAAGACAAGAGGTCCACCCCTCTTCTGCCAAATGCAGCTCTAGCAGAAGCTACCTTGTGTTTGAGGAGACCTACATAGCAGGAATATTAAATTTGTTAGTGTTTTTTTTCCTTCATATTTTGGTAGAGAGGGTGTTTGTGTTTTGAACCAGTAACAGCAGCAGCAGAGGGAGAGATGAGGGAACTGCGAAGTTGGCTTGAGGTGTCCTTCTGCCTTGGTTGGGGTGGTGTGTGCATGGCACCCATCCCTTTGTTGGGCTTCCCTGGCCACACGGCCCCATCTGTGACATTGTTCAGGGTCTTGGTATTAGAGGAAAGGAAGTGAAGTGCCGTGGTGCCCAGCCAGTGGGGTTACTGGCACAGAGCAAACACCCAGCCAGCTGGCCCACACTGTGAGGTAGGAGGCACAGGGAAGGCAATGTGACCCCCTGCCCACCCTAGGGAACACTGGAAGGGACTGGTCAAGCTCCGCCCCCAGCCCCACCCCTCAGCTTCAGGGGAGGAGCTCAAGGCTGGTGGCTGGCCTGAGGTCTCCAGCAGCTAAGCCGTGGTAGGTCCAGCCCAGAGCCTTTCCAGGTCCCCACAAAGGCCTCCAGCCTGCTTAGCCACCCAGGCACCCTAAGTGCCTATCCTGGAGGCAAGCCCGGATAGCTGAGCACACCTGCCACAGCACCCAGAATCCTGGGCTCCTCCCTGGGGCTGCTGGGAAACAGGACCAGGCATAGTGGGGGGCACCTTTGTGGGGTCTCACTGGGTTTGCAAGGAGACTCCTCTGAGAGCATTTGTGAGCACTCCCAAAGGCAGGAAGGACTGCATGCAGAATATGACCCCATTTGTGTAGAAAAAAATGAATATATATTTTATGAGGAAATAATGAATATGTTCTCCCTGTATATGAATTTTAAAAGATTCAGAGGCATTCCCTAAAATTGTCAACAATGATCATTTGGGGGAGGGGGGCGTTTCATCTTAGACATTTGGTATTTGCTCGAATTGTTTACCATGAGCATGTATAGTTGTATGGAGTATTTTTATTGGAAAATACTAGCTGAAGTTACTACCTCTGGGGACAGACACTTGTTTTGGGAAACTGGGAGGTAGTTGAGAGACATATTAGCATTGTCTGGAATATTCAAGCTTATTTTTTTTCTTTACAAAGAGATGTTCTCAAATTTAAAAAAAACCTTTAAAACCTAGTAAATAAATAAAGAATAGAACTCCTGGCTGCAGCTTCTGAGCCCCACCTTCCCCCATGCCTCCTCTACTTCCAAGATGCCTGGGAGGCTCAGGTTTTAGGAAAGCAAATCTCTTTGCAGCTGGAGGAAGGCCTGCAGAGGCTCCCTGGCTGGACTCCAGGCGGGGCCAGGCTGAGAGAGGTGTGTGCCATCGCCAGGGGAGCTCAGTACTCAGGATCCCCGCTCCAGGGCTGGAGGTGGGCTCAGAGCTCACAGCACTCATCCAGTCCTGCAGTCAGTGTCAGAAGAGCAGGGCTGGACCCAGGAGCCCAGCCCAGCTCCCCAGAAATGGATGGTATTGTTGACACTGATTCCCGCCCCCCAACACACGCAAAACACCATTCCAGTCTGCAAAGCCCTCCAAGCCTCTCTTAGGCTCCCAAAGGGCCCCTGGTAGACCTCTAGCCCACCTGCCCCAAGGAGCACACCTTTGCCCAGTGTGAGGCTTGACCCAGCACAGGGCTGGAGGAGGGGGTGCAATCGGGGGAGGGCTTCCCAGGCGCCTTCCCAGCACCAAGCTCCCTTCCCCCTCTGCAGCCTCTCTGCTCTTCAGTGGCTGGCAGGCAGCATTGTTCTGTACCTGACAGCTCCCTTTGCTCCTCAGCAAGTGCCTCCTGCATTGTCATGTCATTTGGACAGCTGTCATGCCAACTCTGAGACACACCCGGTTTCCTGCTCTCAGTTCTGGGAAGAGCCCTGGACAGGAGCTAGGGAACCCAGCCTGAAGTCCTAGCTCTGCCACAACCACTCCGGTGATCTTGGGTATCTTGCTCCCCTGAGAAGGGAGAGATGTGCCCCCTTCCCAGCTGAGCAAGAGCATCAGGAGAGCCAAGGGCTGGAGGAGGCAGGGGAAGCAGGGGCAGTTTTCCCAGCATTTACTAAGCACCTGCATACCAGGTGCAATGCTAGGGGAGACCCAGATAAAGGAAAAAGGGTCTTTACCATAAAGGAGCTTCCAGTGCAGCGGGGGTGGCCAGCTGACAAGGGGACTGAGAATTATGTGGAAATTCCACATTGAAGGCATTCAAAGTAGCAATACAGCAAGGGCCTTGAGGTCCACCTGAGGGAGCTCAGAAGCTTTGCAGGAGGGGCGGCGTTTGATCTGGGCTTTGAGGGATGGCTGAGTTCACCAATTAAAAAAGACCTGAGGGACCTTTCAGGCAATAGGCAAAACATGTCACCTGGAGGGGCCTCAGAAGGGCACTGGTGCAGGAGGGCTGAAGAGGCAGGACGGGCCAGGTAGTGCTGGGTCTTTGTATCAGTTAGGGTGCTTTTCGATGCAAGGAGAAAGTTGCCCAGCTAAAGTGTGTAAATACACATAATGTTTTGTTATGCCACATAGCAGAGGCGGGGCAGTGCCAGGGCTGGCTGGTTTATCAGCTCAGTGGTACAGCTGAGGACCAGTTCTTCCACCTTGGGCTTGTCTCCTTAAGATGGCTGTCACATGGTGGGACAACACCCCTCACACCTCCAAAGACAGCAGAGTGTGGTTTCCCCAGGAGCCTCAGCAGACTTCCCCCAGGTCTCCTTCTCTAGGATTGGGTCACATGCTAAGGCCATGGTTGTAAGGGGGCTGGAAAAGCAAGTGTCCGGAACCTTCTCTCTCTAACGGAGAAGGGTGGAAGCTGAGGACCTGGGGTTGGCTGGTGGTGAACGACCAGCGGGGTCTGCCTCACTTCTCGTAGTCCTGGTGCTGGCCAAACCCTATTATCACATCACTCCCATGGGGCCTGCCAACTCCTGAGAGATCCTCTGAGTATTGCCACTTGGCAAGTAAGGAGACTGAGGCCCAGGGAAGTGAGACAGCTTGCCCAGAGTCAGGGCTGCAGGTTTCCGATGCAGGCTGGCTGCACTCCTCTGTGGGCCCCTGGCCCCCGTCCCCAAGCATCTGCCCCTGACTCGGACCTGTGGGTCACTCCCAGAGTACTGGGCTCCTGGGCTCAGATTTCAAGCACAGGGTTCTGGCACAGGGCTGGGCATGCAGTAGGCTCTCAGAAGTCAGTGAGGAGCACACTGATCTAGGAGGAGGATGCCTGGGCAGGAGATCAGATGGCCCTGCCTCTGACCTTGGCAGATGGCCTTGGGACAGTCACAGCCCTTCCCTGGCGCTAGAGCCCCACCTCTGCATGGCCAAGGTTGATCTAGATCATTCAGAGGTGTAGATGAGGGATAGTGGGCCCTACTCCTACTCTTCAGGTAAAGAATCAATCCAGTCATTCTTTCATTCATTTGGCATTCAACGAATGTGTATTATTCATCAACTTTGTGCTGCCTTCTGGGCACTGGGGATAGCACAGAGAACAAAGCAGATGGCAGTTCCTGCCCCCATGGAGCAGTGCACGCACAGGAGACTCTCATGCACAGGAGGACATCATCAAGCATTCTCAGATTCAACTGTGTAGATGGATGGATGGAGAGATGGATGGGTGGAGAGATGGATGCGTGGAGGGTGGATGGGGAGAGAAAGAAGTGTGAGCCCCTGTTCTACTCCCTGCGAATAGGTTTATGTCTCAAGATCGAGCTGACTGGCCTGCTGGATCTCCCAGATGGGGAGTGAAGGGCACAGTGGCCTGGACAAAAGCAGGGCTGGGTGGGGTCAGTACTAAGTTTGGGAGACTTGGTGATGGGCTGGATGTCAGGGAAGGTGGCTTGGGAGGAGGCAACAGGGCACAGGGAACGCACAGGCTGAGGCTGAGAATTGTGGCATCAGCTTCCCTCTATCCAGCCTCTCTTTGGGATGTGAGGTCCCCCAGTCTGAGCTGTGGCCATTCCCTTGTGCTCCGCCAGGGCCACATGCTGCAGCATTCCAGAGATACAGGGTATTAGTGAGGAAGAGGTAGACAGCCACATTCATGGGGCCCAGCACAGGGCATGGGTGAAGGGAGAGCCAGGGAGCAAGAGGGCCCAGGGGTGAGGCATTTACCATTTGCTGGCGGTAGTTTCAGAGGGTTGGGCTTGCCTGCAGTGAGAGTCTGCCTGAAGCTGGGAGGGGAGTCTGCTCCAGAGGCAGGCAACTGCAGTGAGACTAGAAGTCCTTCGCCATGCAGGAGCCTGAGCTGCAGCAGGGCAGCTCCCAGAAGGTGTGCAGTGGAGGCAGGGAGGTGCCAGGCAGATCTCTCTGTGTGCACGGTGCTGGATGCAGACAATAGGGTCCTCCTGGGATGAGCTCCCTCCCTACGCATCCCCTGAGTCACCAACACCGCTTCTTTCACTTGATTCATGTCCTTGCTGTCCTGTGAGTCACCTCCCCTACTCTGTCCCTCCCACACTGTGCCCCTTAGCCCGCTCTCCCTCCAGCACAGTGCTTTCTAAGGCTGCCTGGAGGTGGGGTTTGTCAGGTGGGCAGGGTGTCCTGCCTCCCCCTCCGGGTCCATCTTCCCTGGTGCTCTCTTCCCTCAGGTGACTGCAGGGGCGGGGCAGGGGCAGGGGTGGGGAGGGCGCTGGGTTCCCAGGGGCCTCAGATAGGGCATTAGGCTTCAGAAGATGTGGCTCCTTACCCCCTGTTCAGGGTCCACCCCTCATCCACTTGCCACAGAGCCCACGTAGTCACTGTTTGGTGTGTACTCCAGGTGAAAGCCCTGGGTCTCCAACAGTCTTTGAGATGAAGAACCCCAGGAGAGCTTTGGGGCTAGATATTTAATTCTCTGCCATGAGTCCACTCCTCAGTTGCTGCGGCCAGTCGCCTCCAGCTGGACAAGGCCCGCTGGGCAGTGTGCCCAGCAGGAGCAGGCAGAACTGGTCTCAGTGCTGGCTACCGGCTGCCCCCCATTCTGCTCTGTGGTCACCTTTCTGGATGTCAGATCCACTTTTACAGAATGGGGGGTGAGTGTTCTTTGAGCTTCCTCCTGGTTCCAACATGGGAAACTGACACCTTTCTGTTTGCAGCCCTGTGACTTTGGTCAAATTGCTTGATCTCTTCAAACCTCAGTTTCATTCAGTGTGAATGAAAGAGGTAATGAGAGCCCCCGAAGATGAGATTTTTGATGGAAGAATGATAACAACAGTGACCCCATAGCCCTTTACCATTTGCAAGGTGCTCTCACACAAAAGATCTCACTGGAGCCTCCCAACAACCCTGTGAGGTGGTGTCACTTTCATCTCCAGCTTTCAGAGAAACAAAGGCCCAGCTGCAGGGGGACAGGTGCAGAGATGGGCCTTACCTCCATGTCCCCTGTCACCAGGTGAAAGGTTAGATCACTAGGGAAAGGGCTGGGCACAGCGCCAGGAATGTCTGGCCTTCTGCCCTTTCTTTCCCAGGTTGGACATCTCTGGGAAGGCAAGAGACCCTGGGAATGCAGGTGAACAGCAGCCCCTCCCCAAGTACAGTGCAAGGAGACAGGGAGATGCTCCTGACAGCTGTGCAGATAATCGGCACTTCTCCATCGCTGCTAATAGCATGTTTAGCTTGCTGACTCCTTTGTTTGCCTGGTGCCTCCCACGGGCCCAGAGCTGGAAGTCTCTTAGCTCCTGCTTGGGGTGGGGCAGCTGGGAAGGGGAGGCCCTCCCTGCTCCCCAGCCCTGGCCAAAGCCCCTAAGTCTCTACCTGGACCCTGGGAAGGGCTGCAAGTCCATGCTTCAGCGCCCCCAACCCCCAACCCCTGGCAGCTTCTTGTTCTGGAGACCTGGGTGCCCCATCCCTACGAGCTCCAGTACTCTTTTGAGTCTCTTGCCCCCACGCAGGTCCAAGTGAAGGAAGGTTCTGGGTTCTAATGGATTTCTTCTACATGGAGTGGGCCTCACAGAGTAGGCAGGACTTGGGCCAGCCCACCTTCAGACTATACTCCACCTCTCCCTCTGACCCCCTTGCCTTCCCAGCAACCATGGGACACATCCTACATACAGACCTGGCCATGACGGGAGCAGGACGGACTCTCCCAACCCCTAAACCCCCAAATCCCAGGTTAGCAGGAAACCAAGCTCACACTCATGGGGGCTACTGCTTGCCTGGCTTTTCCATAAATCCCAAGGGTTCACGGGCTTCCCAAAAGCAGTCTGCCAGATTTCTCAAAGGAAAAGACCCCTTGGGTTGGTGGTGCCCATTGCCCTTGGTCTGACACGCCGCTGCCTGACAAAAGGCTTCTCCCTTGGGATCCACGGCCCTCTTCTGGGCCATTCCCAGGCACCCACCTGCCCTGACAGAACCCACCCAACAGTGGGCAGCAGAGAGCAGCTGGGACCTGAGAGAACTTGCCTGTCCATTTCCTGTCTTAGGGAGGCACTTACCTAAGATGCTATGACTCATTGGTTACCTATGGCTGCCCTCTGGAATGTTCCCTCTAGGAGGGCAAGGGCTTGGCCCCATTCATTCATGGTGGTCTCGCCAGTGCCAGGAGCAGTTGATGGCCCAAATGGGGGCTGTCATATGTCAATGGAATAAATGTGCACAAGTTTGTGTTCTCTTTTCCCTTAACATTTTTTTCATGAAGAATTTTCCAAGTGTGCCATTTTTCTTGGCTACATAATAAATATTTTGCTTTATTGACACATCTTCCCCTTCCCTCCATAACTTTCAGAGCATTTTGGTGGATTCCAGTTTTGTGTTATTATAAATAATGTTGCTATAAACAGCTGTGCACGTATAGCTATTTTTCCTTTGCAAGTATGTCTTTGGGAGGAATTCTAAACAGTGAGATTACTGGGTCAAAGAGCATGGTATATTTATGGCCCCGGATATGGTGGGACTGGCTAATTCTCAGCCTCCAGGAAACCCTGCTGTCCCCAAGGTTTGTCTCTGAGTCATGTTCTTCCCTCTGGTGCCTGGGGCTAGTTCCAGCACCCAGAGGGCTGTGGGGCCAACCACAGTGGCAGGGGGCTGGTATGGGCCTTTGCAGAGGTGTCAGGAGAAGGCAGCTGTGGGAACAGTGGAGATGAGGTGTGGCCCCAATTTCCTGGGGCCAAGAGCCCTGTTCTGGGAAAGCAGGAAGGCCACTTCCTCTCCCACACCCCCTTCTTCTTCAGGAGCAGCTCTCCAGCCCTGTAGTGCCCTCCCCAGGCTGTGAGAGGAGACCCTGTCCACCGGAGGGCTACAAGAAGTGGGCAGGAGAATTCCCATGCTTCAGCTGTTTCTGACTTCCCTCCTCAAGGCCCTTTTGTGCAGGGGAGAAAGGGAAGGTGTGCAAACTGGCTTTGAGCAAAGGTCTGCATCATTGGAGAAAAAGGGTCTGAGATTCAGGCTTCCCAACCTGCTCCATTGGCCTTCCCCCTCAGCCCCTGCCCTGTCCCCCACTTCCTCGGCTCCCTGAGCTCTTTTAGCCCATCTCAGCCTCCAGACTCAGGGGTCTGGATGGTAGAGATGGAAGGATGCACACCAGCACCCTCTGGGCCCTGCCCCAGAACCTGCATCCTACTGGAGGACTGGGTGGGCAGGGTGCAACCCCTCCCAGGCACACCTTCCCTGTCCTGGAGACACTCATTCAGTTTGGGGAGCCAGCCTGCTCAGTGCTGCCTGCATTTAATGGAGACCTCTGAGGCTTTATCCCATGGATGGAGTCACGCACTGTAGAACAGTGCAGGGGGAAGAGGAGCCTGCTGTTTCCAAGAGCTGGCTGAGCCCCAGCCCAAGTGGCGATGGGCAGCAGAGGCCTGGGTGTGGCCAGAGCAGGGAGGAAGGAGTCGGGGCTCCCCTGGGCTCCTGGTTCTCCCCTCCAGAGCAGGGAGCAGGTTTTCGTTGTACTTCCTTCCCTGGTCCTCTAGCTTCCAGGCCTCCAGTGGCAAGAAGTCCTGAAAAACAGTGCAGGAAGAGCACAGGACTCTAGGCCACCAACCGACCGTGATCCAGGCCTCCTGCCTCTGCATCCTGAGCTGTAACACTGGGTGCTGACACCTGCTCCTGCCTTGTGTGGCCCCCCTGCAGCTTGGGTCAAGGCCTCAGCAGGGGGCTGCGTGGGTGGCTGACCTGACATAGAGCTTGCACGTGGCTGGAATCCTGGCCGGTGGGGATGCTGAAGAAGCCTGGTGCCTGCCTCCTGACATTAGCCCTTGGCCTGGCACTGGGAGCCCATCTTCTTCAGCTTCCCCCCATCTTCCCATGCCTCATTCTGCCTCGCAGAGATGCGGAGCTTTCTTCTGTCTTGTAAGGGGAACAATGGCTGTGAGAGCGTGTGGGTCTGTGTAGGCTGTGTGATTTCCCTGGACAGGCAGGCGTGAGGGGGAGGAGACATTATTCTGTCTAAAATCTCAGAGATGAGCTCTTCTCCAGAGCTGGCGGAGTGACGGCTTCATGTCTGGGTGAGGCAGCAGGAGATAGGGTGGGCTGTTCCCAGGGCAGGAGGGAGGCAGGGCCCGGCCAGTCCCCAGTGAAGATGCCGGGAAGGCCACACAACAAAGACCACCTTTGGTGTTCACCCAGGTGCCCACCCTTACAAAGAGCTGTGACACCCACCATACCAGCCAGTCCTCACAAGAATCCAGAGGGACTGTCAGGTGGGCTGACACTGTAATTAACCCAGTTTACAGATGAGGAGACTGAGGCTCCGAGAGGTTAACTGCCTGCCTAGGTCATGGGGCTAGTTAATGGCAGAGCCAGGGCTTGAATCAGGCTTCTGGATCCTGAAGTTCACATCTGCCAGGCATCAATTCCTAAAAGACCACATGGTGGCAAAGTTCCTGAAGATGAAGCCAGGGAGGGCCCCCCAAAGTAAACAGCAGCTGCAGTTTATGCTCTGGATCCTCACGCAGAATTTGCCAAGGTTCTTCCCATCCTGCCTCAGTCCCACCCAGCCCTCCTCCTCCAGAGGCGTCTTTCATGTGGGAGGAGGGGAAAGGGTGGACTGGGGAGAAGCTGTCCTGCTGGGACCCCAAGTCTCAGGGGAGGGCTTGGCAACTCTCTTCGATCATAGGGAGTCTCTTGTTATCTGCTGGGCTCTTAGGTCTCTGCCACCATGTTTGTTTGTTTGTTTTTACTCTCTTTACAGAAAATGATTCAGCTAACAATGGCTAGAAACTGACCTCCCCCAGGAATCTCCACCTGCTTCCCTGGAAATGTCATTTCTGTAGTGTGAATTCCCCTAGAGAAGGGCCAGCTGAAAGGAGAGTGGATAAGGGCTCTTGGTGACAGATCATTACGGTCATCAGAGGCTGTTCACAGATGTTTAAGTCTCTTTTATCCTAGGCACATCAGAGCAGTTGACAGCTCCACCCACTGCAATTCAGGCCTGGCCTCTGATTTGCTCTGACCAGTAAAGTGTGAGTGGAAGTGATGTGTGTGTGTGACTTCCAGGTAGAAGCTTTAAGAGCCCATGGGTAGTCACCTTGTCCCTGAGGTTCTGGACACAACTGTGAAGATGAAGCCTCTGTCCCACTGGGTTGAGTGACTATAACCACAGTGGACATAGTACATGTGCAAGAAATAAATCTGACTGTTTTAAGCCATTGATATTTCGGGGCTGTATGTTCCCGCAGCATAACTCAGCCTATCCTGACTGAATACAGTCACCAGGCTGGCCAATAAGAACCTTGCCTAGGACTCTAGAATTAGGACCTACGCCTCCTAGCGGGCTGGACACAACTATGTAAACCTGGCTGCTCTGTTTTCCTCCATGGGAACATGGAAGCAGATAAATCATTGTTTGGAGAGCGAAGACAGCAGACACACAGTGAGGAGAGGAAGAGGGTGATTCCTAGCATTCTACCGCCTGCTGAAAATCTGGATGCCTAAAAATTCCCTGTGTCCATTGATGAAGCACTACCCTTATTTATTATGCAAGCTTGTGGTGGCTTAGGTGGCTTCCAAAACAGAGAATTGGAGGCTAATACAGAATGAAAGGGGATTTGGGACTAGTTTCCATTTTATAGATGATGTCTCTAAGGCTCAGAGCCATTAAGGATGAAGATTCACTTGCTCCCTGCCTTGGTAAAATAATTCAAGTGGTAAAGATAAAATGTTAGTCCTTCGTGCCTGTGCTACCAGCCTCACTCTCCAAAAATGACTACTTACCAGTTTGGTGGGCATTTTACCAGGCCTTTAAAAAAAATGTGTTGCAAACATATATGTACACTGTACTCAGAGTTTTATTACAAGAATGGGATCATATTATCCTGATTTTCCCGAAACTGGCTTTTTTCACTCATCAGATTCCTGAGGTTTCCAAATTTTATCTGTACCTGGCCACACTGGTGGTATGCTGGAGAGAGAAGGGGTAAATGGGGTCAGGGGCTAGACTCAAAGGACTGAGGTCAGGAAACCCTCCAGGCAGCAGCCATGGGGTGGGGAGTTACCATCAGGGGGAACCTTCCAGGAACCTCCCCAGCCCCTGTGGAGCTCCCAATAGCCCTTCCAGGCAGCCAGCTCCTCTGGCCAGCTCTGCACGAGGAGGAGCTTGGCCTTTTGTTTAAGCTGAAATCTGCTCCCCGGTAGAGTCCCCATACTGGCTCAGTACCTCTCCATTACTTTCTGAGCCAAATTGCTTTAACCACCTTCCTGCCTCCAACAGTAGATCAGACGGGGAAGAGGCGCCTCCTGTGGTCTGCGTGGATAACTCCCCCATTCACACCACTGGGGCTTTAGCTGCCCCACTGACTAGCTCTGCACAAGGTGGTAACAAACGCCATTAACCACCAGGAGGAATCGGGGGCCCAAAGACAGAGCATCAGGGGCCTGGAGAGAACAAGAGGAAACCGAAACAGCCAGAAAGCAGTGGGCAATTAAAGAAGGGGGCTGAGTTTTCTAACAGGCTCCTTTGCCAGCAGTGGATAATTAATGGATTAGCAAGGCTGCTGCTAGCTTGATTGAGGCAGGCACCCGGGGTTGGGGGAGGACTGGGCCCAGATTCCTCAGGAGTGAAAAGGAACCTCAGCTCAGCAGCCTGAGGGCAGCTGAGGGTTGTGGAACTGAGCAGGGACATAGTGCGCAAGCTGGAAGGTGGGAGAGCAGGCCCAGAAGGGTGGGGGTGGTGTCATCAGACTGTCCCCCTGGCCTGAAAGGGCCCTTGGTTTGCAGAGCCCTCTGTCTGAGGAGGGGCTAAGGAGGTGGTTTGTGAGAATACTTGGGGATCCTGGTGTGGATACCCCTTTTATGTGTATATCACCATATAGTTCACAACAAGCTTTCAAAGTAGTTTGGGGCAAAGCTGCAGAAAGTGTGAGTGAGAGCAAGGGCTCTGACATTAGACACTCCTGAGTTAAAATCTTGTTCCCACTTCCTAACCGGGTGTGGCTCATCAGACATCCTAGGTACTCTCGCAGACTTCTTAGCTCCTTTGTAGTTAGACAGTCACACCAAAGCATAAAAGAGTCAGTGTGCATCCCTCCAGCTGTGTCTTCCCTGGCCAGGGAATTTGAGGAGGCCACTGTTCTAGAGAGCATCGCCTTAATCAGCCTGAATCCCTGAGTGACCTGTGTGAAGCAGATCCCTGTCAGCCCCTTAGAGACATACAGCAGGAGCAATAAGTGAACTGTCGTGTTTTGAGATTTCAGAGCTGGTACAGCAGTGTAACCAGGCCAGGCCAGGATCCCCACCTCCCTGAGCCTCTGTTTCCTTATCCATAAAGTGGGTAAGAATGACACCTTGAATGATAATTGTGAGGTTAAGTGAGATGACATATAAGTTGGCTGAAGGATACTCCCAGCTCCTGGATCCCACACTTTCTCTAAAATAAGGAATATTGCCATGGACCAAGGTCAAAGACCAGGGATACTTGCTATGCCCCTGCCAGTGGTTGGGACTTTTACAGTACTAAGTAAAAAGTTTAAAGGTTGAGCTCACTTGGGGATGGGCAAGGTCCATAGGGTCCTGGCTGTGCCAGCGGTGTGGGGAGGCCAGGCCAGCTCCCTCCCTCTCAGGCTTCTCCAGCTCTCGCTGTCTGCAGTGTGGGGAGAGGGGCTGAGGGCTGCTACCCTCATCCTTGCCTGGGGAGGGCTGGCTGGGCCAGTCAGGGGGCTGCCCGTGTTCTCTCAGGCCCCAGGCAGTAGGTAACTCCTAAGGCCTGTCAGCAGCACAGGGGTCTTCCCTGTGCACCCTCTGCAGTGGAAGCCCTAGCCCCCCTTCCCTCAGGGCACCTCCTGCCCTCCTAGCTCTCCAACCTAACCTTTGGCCTGTTCCTGAGCTGGTCCCATGTTGCCCACAGAAGCGGAGCAGGGTCATGGCATTGGAAGCGGCTGACTGTTCTCCACTCTGTTTTTGGCCTGTTCCCCACTGTTCCTGTTTTGTCTGTAAGATCAAATCCATTTTTTTCCCCAGCTGATCTCATTCCTCCTGGAGTTTCCGATGTGCTCTATTCAAAGCCCAAGCAACCATTTATGTGCACTTTCCAAATGTGAAGCCCTCCCACCCTCTCTCTGTAGCTGGTTGACTGTTCCAGGCTCACTGATTCTTTAGGGGCAAAATGTTCCAGGCATAGGCCTTTAAAATGTCCTTCTTAGCCTGTGTGTGCTCCAGTGAGACTCTTCCTCCCTCAGTCCAAGAAGCTGCCATCTCTCCCAAGCCAGCAGCCATGTGCCCTCTTCTCTAGGACTTTCCTGCCCACAGCTGAGCCCATAGCTCTGGACTCTGAGAGCCCTCATGTCCATTGAGTATCCCCAATTAGAAAAGAACTTGCCTCTCAGATGTTGTACACATAGTCACAGATCAGCTGGGGTTGGTGGTTTCCCTCATCTGTCTCACAAATGAATCCCTATTCTGGCTAATGCTAGCGGCTGCCACCCTGCAACCAGAGGTACAGCTGCTACGTTTGCCCTGTCCTACACAGGGGCCACTGGCCACATGTGGCTACTGAGCACTGGAAATGTAGTCAGAAAGACTGAGATGTTCTGTGAGTATAAAATACACAGTAGATTCTGAAGAGAGGATGAAAAAAAGAATGTAAAGTATCTCATTAATATCTAACACACACCAAAAAGTACCTCATTACTTAATATCACAAATCTCATTAATTTATATTGATTGTATGTTGAAATGATAGTATTTAGAATATATTGAGTTAAAATATATTATTGAAACTAATTTTACCTCTTCTTTTTGTTTTGTTAACATGGTTCCTAGGAATTTAAAATTACACATGCAACATGCATTATATTTCTACTGCACTAGACGCTTCTTCTCCGTTATTCCTACCACGTGGAAGGCTGCCCTCAAAATGCCATGTATTAGTTTATTATTTCTTCAGTAACCAACTCAATGCCTTAAAATGCCACAAATTTATCATCATACTGCTGGGGGTGATATGTGTCACTGAGTTAAAATCAGCGTGTCACCAGTTCTGTGTTCCTTTCTTGGGGTTGTAGAAGAGAATCTGTGTTTTGCATTTTCCAGCCCCTATGAACTGCCTGCACTCCCTGGCTCATGGCCCTTTCCATTTCCAAAGCCAGCAATGACAGGTTGAATCTCTGATCATATCTCTCTGCCACTCACTCTTCTGCCTCCCTCCCCACATTTAAAGGACCCTCGTGATCATGCTGGCCCTGAGGCTCCAGGCATCAGCTGAGCTGCCTAGATCATGGCGGACGGGAGGAAGCAGTGCTGGGCTGAGTCCTAGGTCTTCTGATCCCAAACCTGGCGGCTTATGTGGCCGATTGCCTGCCTAACAGCCATCCTCCCCTTCCTTTCCCTCAAAGCCAAGGACGGCTACACAACCCAGCATGGCCGGTGGCAGGTATCCTCTGAGTGGGGCTCCTTCAAGACCCAGTGGCTCTTCGTTATAGCCCTTCTGCTTACTCCTCTCTGGGGCATGAAGCTGGGCCTGAAGGGGCATCGGCCATCTTGTGACCGTGAGGATGAAGGCACCTGCTAGGACATCAAAGCAGGAAGCTTAAAGGGTCCTGGGCCCTGATAACCTCATCCCAACCCCAGTGGCTTGGCCAGCTGTGGTCTTCTGGCCTCTGGACTTATTACCTGAGGAAAAAAACCTCCAAACCCGACTTATTTGAGATGCTGCTGTCAGGTTTCGGTGGTTTTGTTACATATGATTGTGATTGATCCTCACCGTGTCCTTTGGGAATTTTGGTCATGGATGGAGTTTCCTGGAAGGAAAGGAAAGGGCTCCGGGACTCTCTTATATCACCATTTTGTCCTCTCAAGTTTGCAAGCGTAGATGGAAAGTCAGCAGGAACCTGGTTGTCCTCCGTGTGCTGGTGAGGGAATTCTAGGAGGATTCCGCCTCCACAGAGGACAAGAGTCCAAAGGAGCATGGCCATCATCGGAGCCATTCTTTTCATTTTACTGATGAAGAATTCAGCTCTGTGTCAGGGTACATTTGGCTATAAGTAAAGAAAACTCAACTAATGGGGACTTAGTTGAACAGGAGTTTATTTTTCAAACATAACAAACCTATGTGGTCCCAGGATTGTCTCATAGACCAATAAAGCAAAAGTGTAAGGTTGGCAAGTCTGAGATTTTCTTGATATTTCCTGCATTGTTGCAAAATGGCTGCCACAGCCCCAAATATCACATACTCACTTAATGGTGAACAAAACTGCAAAGACAGGAGAAAGACAGATGGGGAAAAATGGGAAGGGGCTTCCCTGATGTAAGAAAGTCTTTCCCAGAGGGATCCCAGCAGCGTCCCCCTTCTTTCTCATTGTCTGGGAATAGGTCACATGGTTACCCCTAGTTACAGCAGAGGCTGCCCAAAGGGCAGAGGTCCTGCCACAATTCTTTACACACTCATGGTCTACCCCCCAGCTGGGCACATTGCCACCAAGCCAAATTATGGCTGTGCTGGCAAGGTATGAAGAGAGAATGTCTGCCAGGCAGGTGACTGACAGTGGGACCTGACTTGTCCAAGGTCAGGCAGTGACTGGTGGAGAAAGCTCAACTTAGAAGTCCAGTCCCCTCTCCCCTGATCTCCGAGTGGGAAGAATCTCTGTGTCCTGATGCAGCAGACGCTGCTCGAGTATCAGAATCCTGTGCTATTGGGGTAGTCTATGGCCTTTAAACCGTTATAGTTTTCATGTGCCCTCTGCTGGAGACTGGCCAAAATAGGTATGTGATACAATTCTGGCCAGTGAGATTTGAGAGAAAAATTGCTAGAGGGATTCTGAAGAGTTTCCTTACTCTCAAAAAGATGCACCCAGGAAGAGGTGGTCTCCTCTGCTGGTAGCTGTCATGTGTGGCTGTGATGCCTTAGAACTGTGGCAGCCATCTTGTGATCATGAGGGAAGCTACCCCAAGAAGAGAACTGGACTACTGACAAGGGTAGCGTGGAAAAATGGAAGAAACCTGGGTCTCTGTTGATGTCTCTGTAGCACTGAACTAAGCAGTCCTGGGCTGTCCTACCTGGGGGCTTCTTCGCAAGAGGGGACATCTCTCTCTTATCAAGACCCTTTGATTGGGCTTTCTATTGCTTGCAGCTGAAAGCACTTTAACTAATCCATATATTTCCCTCTGTTCTATCTCTTGCTCTTGAGACAGGTGCAAACCAGCACCAAGCAGCCACACTCTGGAGAGAAGCAATGCTACCTTCCTTTGCCTACATAGCTGGAGTTCAGCCTCCTGTGGCTGATTGCTCATTACATAACCATACACCCACAGCCCCAGGCAGTGGGGAAGAGTGGTTTGGGGGGAGTTATTGTGGGTGCTGCATAAAGGAAGGCCATTCCTGACCCCCATACCTCTGTGTCACCCCCCACCATGGCCTTGCCCGGCCCAGCACTGCCCCCAGTGCCCTTAAAGGCAATGCCAGCAACCACCCACCAGCACTGCAGGCCAGGTGGGGGCAGAAAGAATGGTGGTTAAGTGCTAGACAATCCCCAGGCCCTGGAGCTGGCCCAGAAGAGGTTTTTGTTGAGGGAGTGTGACTATTCTGTCTCCACAGCTCTCCTGGTGCAGGGTGCATACAGGCTAGTTAAGTACTTTCTGGCAACTGATTATATACATTTGCTTCCACATGAGTTCTCTCTTGCAATGACCCAGGACCCCAAGAAGGCCCTCCCCTGATCATTTGTGCTGAAAACACTCTGAGCATACTAACCTTTCTGCTCTCTGGGAAAGGGACTCCTTGGCAGGGAGAAGGGCCTAGAGGTAGGCACTTTGGAGGCATTTTCTTTCTTGGAAGAAATGCTAGAGGGCCTGAACCACTCCCCCCAGGGCACTCACCACTGGCTGTCAAGTAAAGTCTGCAAATTGCAGATCTGCCATCCCCTTGCCCAGAGACTCTGATGGCGCCTGCTGCCCTGGAATTGCAGCGCCTGAGCCAGGCAGCAGAGAACTTCACGTTCTGCTGCTCCAGCTTTATGTTGTGAGCTTTCGCTTGGGTCATTTCCTGTGCCAGAATGCCCTACTGTCTCAGGCCTTCATGGCAGCCCAGTGTGGCCATCAGAGGCAGAGGAATTTGACTCTTCAGGCACGGGCATGTGACTCTTTCTGGGATAAGGAGGGCAAGCCCTGGGGCTTTTGTGGGAGCCTCTGGGAAAGGCAGGCCCACACTTCTGGGTTTATCAGCTGCCATTGCTGGAGCCCATCTTTGTCATGCAGCCTAAGAATGAAACCAAGCCAGAGGAAAGCAGATGGAAAGGAAGGCATCAAGAGACATCTGATGATGCTATTTGGGCACCTGAATCCATCTATGCCTGAAACCTACACCAGGACTTTTCAGTCATTTGAGTCAACTCCTTTTGTTCAGAACAACAAGCCAATTTGAGCTGGGCTTCCTGTCACTCATATTACAAGTGTGGATAAAATGAGAGTTCCTGTGGCCAGGATTCTCACCTGGCCCTGGTTGACTGGCTCACTGCACACCTTTGGGCAATATGTGGCTGTTGACTCTACATAAAGAGCTTCACCCAGTGCTCTGGGTGCAACATGGTGGCAGGGCTGCAAGGCTGCAGGAGAGCAGAGCTGAGGACAGAGGCCCAGAGGATGGCTGTGCGGGACGACTGTGCAGAGAGGCCCGGAGGATGGCTGTGCGGACAGAGGGGCCCAGAGGCAGAGACTGGCTTGCTGTATGCAGACTCACTCTGAGCGAACAGGATTTTAGTGACTGACCTGCCATCATGGAAATAAAGTTGGGTATAACCCTTTCACCCCAAGAATGTTCTACTGTCATTTCTTTGGTCACACTGAATCCATAGTGAACTTGCCCGGGGCTGAAACCCATTGGCAAGACAACAAGTCACTACAAAAATAAAGTCGTGACTCCCTGTCAGGCAGAACTAACCTCTCACAGCACTCACTCACTGCATTGGCCCAAGCTGAGCTGTCCCTTGAGCTAGGGATGCCACTGCCTCCTCTGCTTCCATTGGAGCTTCGCTGTACCCCTTGTACTCTCAAGCTGAGCTAGCCTCCTTGGCGCATCCTCTTCTTTGGCCCACAGAAAAGTCTTCTCGTTTTATTTCTCTTTTATCTCCATGTCAAATACCCTTTCCCTGCCTCTGCAATGACAACATGCTAATGCATCTCTGTTCCCCTGTTGTATGTGTTCATGCAAAATGGATGTTGTCTTATGGGTTTTTTATTTCTGCAAATGTTAGTGTTTTGTTTCTCATGCTGTCTCTTCCCTTTTTGATTCTCATGTTCTTTCTTACTTTTGAGACTCAGCAAAAGCCCCATCCATGTTGTAATGTGTGCATGTCATCTGTCCTAGCTCTGCATAATTCTTATAGTGTGAATCATTCTCATTTTTCTTCCACTCGCCCGGTGATGGACACCTAGGTGCCCCACCACCACCACAAAGAACTCAACAGTGAATGTCATGCTATCCATGTCCTATGGGCCCGAGTCAGTTTCTTACAGCCATGCCTGGAAATGGGATTGAGGGGTCGTAGGGGAGGTGTGTCATGTCCACAACACCTCCATCCTCACTGCTCTGGTCTACCTGCTCACAGGCAGGACCCCACCAACACCCCCACATCTCCACCCAACCCAACACCTGTCATTATTCAGCTAAGTCTGGCCAAAAATAACATACATTTCTTATCTCCCGTTTTCTGCAGGCCAAGAGTCTGGGCATGGCTTACCTGCGTCCTCTGCTCAGGTAGCCATCAAGGCATGAGCCAGGCTGCATTCTCATCAGAGGCTCAATTGGAGAAGGATCTGCTTCCAGGTTGCCTCAGGTTGCTGGCAGAATCCATCTCCTTGTGGCTGTAGAACTCAAGGTGATTTGCTTCCTCAAGGTCAGCAGGAGAGTGTCTCTGACCTCTACATCCTTTTTTAAAGGACTCACCAGATTAGAGTTGACACACCTAGGATAATCCTCCTTTTGATTAGACTAAAATCAACTGATTAGGCATTTTAATTATATCAGTAAATTCCCTTCACCTTTTCCATATAGCATAACCAAATCAGGGCCTGGTCTCCTATCGCTTTCATTGTTCTATTGATTAGACACAAGTTACAGACCCTACCCACACTCAAGGGGAAGATTCTATAAGGACTTGGGACTCATCTTAGAATTCTGCCTACATTACACATAGTCAATAGGTTACACACATAGTCAATATTAATTACTCGCAGGTGTAATGTGATACTTTCCTGATGTTTTTATAATTGTGGCAAAATATATGTGGAGAAAGTGAAGGTTCCTATGGCCAGGATTCTCACCTGGCTCTGGTTGGCTAGCTCACTACACACGTGTGGGCAATACGCTGTTATTGCCTCTATATAAAGAGCTCCGCCCAGTGCTCTGGGGTGCACCACTGCAGGAGAGCAGAGACTGGAGTGGTGGCAGCCTTGAAGACAGACTGAGATGGCTGCGGGGGTAGAGAGGCCTAGAGGCAGAGACAGCTTACTGCATGCAGACTCGCTCTGAGTGGATGGGATTCTAGTGACTGACCTGCCACCGTGGGAATAAAGTTGGGTATAAACCCTTTTACTCCAAGAACATTCCACTGTCATTTCTTCGGTCTCATTGAATCCATAGTGAACTTGGCTGGGGCTGAAACCCACTGGCAAGACAATATACACAGCACAAAACCTACTATCTTAACCACTTTTTAATGGATAGTTCAGTAGTATTAAGAACATTCATGCTGTGCAATCATTACCAACATCCATTTCAAGAACAATTTTCATCTTGCAAAACAGAAACTTTATACCCATGAAACACTGACTTCCCATTTTCCTCTTGCCACAGCCTCTGAAAACCACCATTCTACTTTCTGTCACTATTGATTTGATTGCTCTGGGTGTCTCACATAAGTGGTCGTACAGTTCTTGTCTTTTTCTGACTGGCTTATTTCACTTAGCATAGTGCCCTCAAAGTTCATCCATGTTATACCATGAGTCAGAATTTCCTTCCTTTTTAAGGTCAAATGATGTTCCATTGTATGTATAGACCACATTTTGTGTATCCATTTATCCATCGATGGACACCTGGGTTGCTTTCATTTTTTGGCTACTGTGAATACTGCTGCTATGGGTGTGTAAATATCTCTTTGAGACCCTGCTTCAATTATATTGGGTACATGCTCAGAATTAGAATTGCTGGATCGTATGGTAGTTCTCTTCCTAACTTTTTGAGGAACTGCCAAATAGTTTTCCACAGTGGCTTCAACACTGTACACTCCCACCAACTGTGCACAAGGGTTCTAATTTCTCCACAATCTCACCAACACTTGCTATTTTCTCTTTTCTTGTAGCAGCCGTCCTAGTGGGTGTGAGATAGTTTCTCACTGAGGTTTGATTTGCATTTCCCTAATGATTAGTGATTTTGAGCATCACTTATTGGTCATTTGTATGTCTTCTTTGAAGAAAAGTCTGCTTGGCTATCTTATTAAAATCTACATTTCCCTGTAATGATTTTGGCCATCTCCTTATAAAAAGTTTATTTTTGGCTTTTGGGGTTTCTTCTTCCAACAGCTGCCTGCTTATATCATTTGTTCATTTATTTTTCTTGCAGGAGTTCCCTGTGTACTGAGGCTCTACTACTCTTGTAAATTTTGGACTTTGCACATATTTTCTATCATTTTGTCACGTGTCATTGGGAATAGATATCTTTAACTTTGACACAAGAAAGTCCTCCCCTCTTTATTTTGCTTTATGGATTATGCTTTGAAATTTTACCTTAGACATCTTTTCCTCCCTCTGTGTCTCAAAGATGTTCCCCTCTATGCTTTTTTCTATCAATGGTGTAATTTGGCTATTTATATTGACTCTTTAATCCACCATCTGAGCATCCACCAGGTATGGGATACTATTGTTTTTTTGATTAATAGTTTTCCCGATAAGAACAACAACTCTTCCCCACTGGCTTATGACGTTCTTTGATAATATATTAAGCTCCCCTATAACTAGGGGTCTATCTCTGAATTCTCCATGCTGTCCCAATGGGTTACTGTTGTTTCACTAACACCAGAGAAGGTTTGTTTATTTTTTTAAACGATGTCATTGCAGTAGGCCTGAATATCCGGGAGGGTGAGTTTCCTGCCCACCCTTCCCCAGCTTTTATTTAGGCATCTGCAGACCTTTATTCTTTGTTACAGATTTCAAAGTAAGCTTACATACCTGGAATTTTTACTGTAATTGTACCTACAGTCAAGTTATAGATGAATTTAGGGAGGACTGACATCATCATATATTAAGCCACCCATCACAAGGGATGAGATGGCTCTACGTGGGGAGTGTCTACATCCCAACTTTGCTACCATCCAGCAATTAGCAGGCAATGGATGAAGTTTGCTGAATCAATGCTAAGGAGAAAATCTCCAAGGAGGAAGTAAGAGCAGGTTTGGAATGGCCCTCAACACCACTCACCACTCCCTCCGTTCCCAGTCAAGTAGGGCAACAGGGAGGAAACACCTGCTACAGAACCTATTTTCTGGGTAGGCAAAACCCAAGATGGAGGAAATACTTATGGTGGGGAGTTGGGACCCCCTGAAGTGGGGGCCAGAGGTGAGAGGATCACAAGCAGCAGAATAACTCCTGGCTTTCCACAGGGGGGCCCAACCCTCCTAGTCATCACATGGTGGCACTGGTTGGTTCATCAGCGTCCCTGACGTTTGGAGAATTAATCATGCTTTTCCAAGTTCATGCACCCCATAGTCTTACTGAGCCACACCCCAACCATGCAAATTAAGGAAAGATGATCACCCCCCACTCAAATGAAGAGGAGACCTGAGGTCCATAGAGAAGGAAGTTCATTCATCACTCAACAAACACTCATCAAGAGTCCACAGTGCTGGTCCCTGCAATGCAGCAGAGAGCAGAAAAAACGGTCCCAGCCTAGTGTTGATAAGTCAGCAGTAGACAGCATGGTGCATATGTTGCTTTTGTTAGCCAGCACCCCTTTGCTGAGGGAACTAACCCCTTTCCTGCTGGGCTGGTCAGGCATGGTGTCTCCACATTGTACACAGTTAGGGAAAAGGACAGTGGTCTGGGTGGAGCCAATGTGGCACAATAACCCCTAGACATAGTAATTGGTAGACAGGGTGGGCAGATGATCCTAGCAGGACTAATCAGAATCTTCTCTGTTATCTTCATATGGATTTCTACCAAGGCTGCTAAGGTGGTGGATATAAGTTTTGGGCTGCTGGCAGTCATATTGGCATAGAGAAGAGCCTTCAGGAAGAACAAAACCAAGCAGAGACAAGTAGTGCAGACCCATGAGAGAGAATCAGTGACCACATAATGTTGCTTGAGCACAGATGTAGCCATGCCTGAAGTTAGCATGCCTATACTTTCTAGTTACATGAGGCAACCCATTCTCTTTTTTTTATTGAAGTATAGTTGATATACAACATTATATTGGTTCCAGGTGTACAACAACACAATTGGATTCAACAGTTGTATACATTATGAAATGCTCACCATGATAAGTATAGTTACCATCTGTCACCACAACAAAGTTATTAGGTTATTGACTATATTCCCTATGCTGTACTTTTCAGTTCTGTGACTTAGTTATTTTATAATTGGAAGTTGTGCTTTTTGACCTCCTTCATCTATTTCTCCTGTCCTCTCACTCCACCTCCTGAATGGCAATCACCAGTTTGTTCTCCATGCTTATGAGTCTATTTCTGTTTTATTTTTTTAGATTCCACATATAAGTGAAATCATATAGTATCTGTCTTTCTCTGACTTATTTCTCTTTGAATAATACCCCCTTGGTTCACCCATGTTGTCACAAATGGCAGGATTTCACTTTTTATGGCTGAGTAGTATTCCATCATGTATGTGTACTACATCTTCTCTATCTGTTCATCTATCAGTTGGCCCTTAGGCAACCCATTCTCTTTCAGGTTAAGTTTATCTGAGTTAGAATCATTGGAAAGGAAAAAAGTCTCCTTGGACAGAGACCCAACAAGTCCAGCTTTCTGCACTGTCATCTCCCAGGTATTACCAGACACTTTCAGGTTGGAGCTCATTTTGGTCCTAATTCCTTTTCTCAAAATCTCTTGGAATCCTAATTCTGTCAGCAAATACCATTTATACCTCTTTGTTTTATAGCATCTGATAAAAGGCTAAATCTACCTTTGGGTCAACATCCAAGTTGTTGATAAAGGTGTCAGGGTGGAGGCAGAGTCCTCTAGCATGCAACACACACATTCCTCAGGCCATCAACCCATTAATTTTTTACACTGTCTCTGGTCTTCATAGAATCCAAGATTCCTATTATGAAAGGCCTTCACATTTCCCACGGCCTATCATCCCTGACCTGCATCTCCTGGGCTCAAGTTTTCATCCATAGAGCTGCCAACCTTGGCCAGGGGGAGAATGGCCTGTGTGGTGAGCATCTGTTGGGAGCTTCCCAGCATCCATTTTCCCACTCTCCTGCACCAGCACCCAGATTCCACTGCTCCCTTCTCAGCTGTGTGGTTTACTACAATATTTAACAAGATTTTATGGAAGCTTCCAGAATAATGGAAGGGGACTCCAACATAGAGCACAACCAATGGTGACTAAAGGTAACTGTGCTGAGCTCCTGGACCTGGGGAGGTATCCCAGAAATACCTTTTCCCAACTCCCTGGTCAGCCCTAGAGGGAGGGGCCAGAGCCCCTCTGCCCAGATGAAGGCCAGCCTAGGTCCTCCTTTCCAGATGATGTACAGCAGGAAGGCCCACTGCATTCAGAGACACAGGCCCCCAACCACAGGGAGGGCCTTAGTCCCTCTGGGTCCAGGAAGTCACACACGTCAGGATATTCTGGGTAATGCAGTTTGGTCTGAGCCCAGGGTGGGGCTCCCGAAGTTCAGACTATTTTGCCTGGGGCCAAGCCCAAATGTGTTTCTTTTTTTCTGCCAAGGTCAGGTCAGTCACAGTCAGTCTGCTGGGCAGCCAGACTTGCTGCATGGCAAGCTCCACATCTTCTGCACACTGCTTGAAGAACACATTGAATCCTCAGTACCCCAACTAAGACCCAAGTCTGAGAGATGATGCTTCTTTTTAAATGCCCAAACCACAGCAAATTGTCCAAATTGTAGCAAACAGAAACAAAACTCATTTCTTCCAAAGAAGCAACATGACTGAAGACAGAACTCCAGATGACAGACCTAGTCTCTGCAGTCACAATTCATGCAACTGTCCAGTCTGTGCATCTGTCTTGGGGCTACTGTTGAGCATTAAACCTCCCTAGGAAGGAGAGGTGGGGACATACTGACAACCATGAGAACTCAACAGCCCATACCTTATGTTCCCACAACAAAGAGGCCTCAGGTAAATTCAAGTGTGTATACTTAGGAGGCAACTTACGACTTCTAATTAAAGGTGGGTTTTTATAAGCTTCAGAATCTCAGAAACTAGTTGTGACCAGTGTATACTGGTACAGAAAAGAAAGGTAAGATGGGAACAAAATGGATACCAAGTGCACACCTGGGATCGAGTGAGTGGACACAAACATATGGACTGGGTAGAGAGACAGAAAATGGTACAAAGAAGGTAGAGAGATGATTACACCCTGGAGGGGAAGGGTGGGGGCGGTCACATCAGGGGTGGTGAGTCAGAGAGGAGGGAGTGATGTGAACCAGCCTTCTGCTCTCCCAACCAGCCCAGCTCCAGTGCGGCTTTGCACACGCAGTGTCATAACGTTCTGAAATTGTGGCATTCTCTTGACTGTTAAGTGGGCTCATTACAGGTTGGGGGTGGGGGGCGGCAGGCTGCGGGCAGTGCAAGAACAAAGCACAGTCATCCCTTCCTTCATGTATTCTGTATGTTTTGCCTACTATGGGTTCAGTGAAAAGATAAATGAGCCAATAGCTTTCGTTCACCTGAAGCTCAGGGCCGAGACAGGAGTTGGGTATTAATCAAATAACCCGACGAATAAACATGCTGGTCATTGGGCCAGTTGAAACCCCGGCACCAGTTGAAACCCCGGTGACTGCAGCGTGTCCCTGACTACGCTCTAGACTTCTAATTAATAAAGGAAATGACACGAGAGAAGTCTGATTTGTTTCCCATGATACAAAGCTGGCTTCTGGTAATCCTCTCTCTTTTCTAAGCGCCCCCAACTCGGAATTTTGCTAGAACCTGAACTACAGCTTGGTGGTGGGCGTACCCTGGGAACCTGTTTCATTAGAACCTGGCTGCCCAAGAGTCCCTGTCCATCCTCCCAGCACACCCAAGACTCGCGGACGTCTCCAAAGGTCCCCACAACCCTACAAGGTCTGCCTAGGAATGCGAGCAGGGTCCAGGCCGCAACCAATAGCTCACCTACCACTACCCAGCACACTGAACCCAGCCAACCGTCCTGGAACCCCACCCACAGCAAAAGTAACGTGGCCACGCAGCCAATGGAGCGACATGGGGATGGGGGCGTGGCTTTAGGCCCAGCGCACGTCCCAATTGGCTAGCAGGGATGTCTTCCAGACGGCGCGCACAGCCCGCCAGTCTGCCCTTTCCGGTCTCCTCGCTGGGCGGCTGCCTTGGCGGGAGTTGGCCGCTGGTGTGAGGTGAGAACCGCGGGGTCGCTTCAGGGCTGGGCCAGGTCGGACCAGGCTCAGGATCGTCTAAGGACCTTCCCACTTTGGGGACCAGCCTTGACGGCCTTTCGGGAGGGTTGACGAGGGTTGGATGGAGCACCGACGCTGTAGGGCCTGACGTGCAAATGAGCCCCCCTGTGGGGTTCGTGGTCTGACGGCCGGGTCTGGAGAGCCCCGCTTTGCCGGGCCCTTGGCTTTCTGTCGCCCTAGACCTGGGGGGAATCGGGTCGGAGTTCGACACCGCCACTGCGGCGGGCGCCCTTTCTTCCTTCTTGGGACAGCTCAGGGAACACCTGCCATGGGTATGATGAAGATCGCGATTTCTGAGGGCCGAGGGGTGAAGAGGTCCTGTTCAAGCTGTGGTTCTCTGGAGGCATAGACATTCCAGACAGGGGAACGGGTTTGGATGTTATTCTTTAACGGAGGACTGCAAACTCAGAAGTGCACAGGGGCCGGGCAGCAAGTGTGATTGATGGGCTGGCAAATGGGAGGGTGCGTGCTGCTGGGCTAAAGGGACATTGGCGCTGGGCTCCAGCCCGCTGAGGCCCTGTTGGGTGCATGTCAGGTCTCGGGTCTTTTTCAACAGCCACCTGGAAACCCTGATTTTTTTTTTTTTAATGTAACAAGCTCTTTAGTTTTAAATGTTGAGGTTAATTCATCAAGCTTTAGAATATTTTACTGCCAAAGAAAATACATATGTGAACTGTTTGTGGCCCTCCTGAGGCCAGTTTGCTACCTCTGCTGGGGAGAGGGTGTCCATGCAGGAGCTACAGACTGAGATCCCCATTTTTGGGACTGGGGAGCTGGAAAGATTTATCCCGGCATGGAATTCTGGATTGTGAGAGCTGAGTAGGCGAATGGGAGTAACCCCTGGCCTTGACTTTTACTCTACCCCTTTAGGGTTAGAAGGGATCTACTGGGTCATATTTTGAAAGTGGGGGCAGTCTGGTGTTGGGGAGCGAACATCCTTCTTGCAGAGCAGGTTGGACTCCTTAAATACAGCCCTGGCTTGGAGACTCCCTGTGCCAAATGTCTGTGAGGACATTTTCCAGGTGGGAAGTGCATTTGGGATGAGTCTGCCAGAGTTTATATACACTGCAGGAATTGTGATCCTAGAAAGGTATCTGTGTGGTATTTCTCTGTGTTTTACCCCCCAACCGTCCTGCACCTCATACTATAGGCCCACATTCCTGTAATGACTAAATGAATAAAGGGCTGTCTTCTGGGGCAGGGTGGGGGTGGGGAGGTGGGGGGTGGGAAGAGCAGCTGGGCAGGACCTGGTGGCCTTGTGGCAATGGTCCTGTTTCTCTCTGGTTGTCTGATGCCTCTTCCTGCCAATCCAGCCTTGTTCTTTCCCTTTGCACAGAAGGGGTCTGAGTCTCCAGTACAGCCTCGTCTGTGCTGTGAGATGGCAGGGTGGGTATGATGGTAAGACACCTGATCCCCTTAGTGTCAGCCTAAGAGATCCCCTGATCTGAACACTGTGAGACCTTTGAAGGACACTGTAAAACTAGATGAGTATGGGGTGGGGCTTTGATTTGAGCCAGCCCCCATCTTCCAGCCCAGGTTCTCACCACTGCTTGTCTGGGTGTTGTCTGTATGTCCTCGGGGTAGGGGTTTGGGGACCACCCTAGGAACTCCTAGTTGTGGCCAGATGCTAGTACCCTCTCTATTCTTCCACCTCTCCCCAGGTCAGGTTCCTGTGGAGAGAGAGAGGCAGAGGTGGCTGGTTTCCAGATCTTACAGGCCCCCATATCCACTATGTTGGGAACCAGACTTCAGACCCAGCAAAGGAGCAGCAGCCAGAGTGGCCGGGAGGTAGTGTGGCCTCTCCCATTCCCAGAAAACCCTCTGCCCTCCTACCTCCCTTCCTGTGTCCCTCACTCCTGGAGCCTCCCTCCCTCTGCCAGGGACCTTGAGACCCCTCATCTCTCCCTGTGGTCCTTTCCAGACCAGGCTGTGGTCCTCAAGCTTTGGGATGAAGCTGGAGGCTGTCACCCCATTCCTGGGGAAATATCGCCCCTTTGTGGGTCGCTGCTGCCAGGGTTGCACCCCCAAAAGCTGGGTGAGTGATGGTAAAGCCAGGCTCCAACCTGGGATGCTTGGGGTAGCTTGGTTTTGGGAGCCACAGCTCTGGGAAGCAACTTTTTTTTATGTCCTTCCAAACTCAGCCCTCCCCTGTCCATGCCTCTGCTCTTGGCTTTCAGGGGCATGAATGCACTGGTATTGGTTGTGTTGCTGGCCTGGGGCTGGCTCTCAGGTCTGGGAGAGTTGGGTGGGGTAGTGCAGCGGGACCTGAGAAGAAAGGAGGTAGGGAGCGGCTAGATGGTTGGAGTCTGACCATGACTGAATGAGTCCTGTTGTTCAGTTTTGGGGATATTGCCCACTCAGAGTCATCCAGCGCTCAGCATATGCTTGAAGACCTCTTGTGTATCCATGCCATGTTCCAGTGCTGATGGGACCCAGGATTCTGGTGGAGATCCAGGCTACGTGTTCCCTGCTGTCAACAAGAGAACTTCTCAGAGACTTTAATGTGCTCCTCAACATGAGGGCAATTCCATAGAGAATTGCAGCCCTTCCATTTTGAATATAGAACCCTTTTTCCTGAGTGAGCATCAGGATCTGGGGTTGAACATCTTTAGGGAAATGCTATGCTAAAACCCTGTCTCCTGGTACACTTGAGAGTCCTGTCAAGCAAAGACCACAGAAAACAGAGCAGGGGCTTTCCTTTGCTGGTTTGGGAAAGCCCCTTAAAGACATGCTGTCACTACCCCCTTTCTGGCAGGAGTCCCTCTTCCACAGAAGCATAATGGATCTAGGCTTCTGCAATGTGATCCTGGTGAAGGAGGAGAACACCAGGTAGTCAGCTTGGGGGTGGGACAGATTGTGGGCTCGGCCCTTGGGTTCAGGGCTACTGGGGCCCTGTGGAACAAGAAGTGTCCATGGCCTCTGTGGCACCCCCACAGGTAGGGAGAGGCAGGCTTAGAGCTCTTCTGCACTTTCTTCTGTGAGCATTTATGGATTTCCCACTGTGTCAGGCCCTGAACCTATCCTCTATGAAGTGGGGAGATGGGTGGGAATCGGATACAGACTGATATGTGCTTTTTCCTGCTCCATGATAAGCCAGGCTCAGGTGTCCCCAGGCCATGGGAGTGGGATGTGATCCCTTCCTGATGGCCCGCTCTTTGGGCCCCAGTGGGTGTGGGCCCTCTGAAAGATCTACCCCCTGCTCTGGGGGTTATGCCCAGGTTTCGGGGCTGGCTAGTACGAAGGCTCTGCTATTTCTTGTGGTCACTGGAACAGCAAATACCCTCCTGCCAGGATACCCCGCAGAAGATCATGGAAAACACTGGGTGAGGAGGCAGGGACTGGGGTCCAGCTGGCACTTCTGGGATCCTTGAAGGGATGACAAAGGCTCTAGGCAGAGGTGGCTGAATGGGCTGGCTTCTAGTGTTGGCTTTGCCTGGGGCCCTTACTTAAAGATGGAGGATGAAGACTGGAGGCTGTTCCCTGGGGATGCTGTGCATCTGAGGGAGGTGATCTGAGAGATCTTAGGCCTGTCCCAGCCTGACACCACTACCCCCATACCCCAGGGTGCAGAATGCCATCTCAGGGAGGGCCCCAGGAGGGGCTGGGGAAGGCCAGGTGCCTGGCCTCATGAAAAAAGAAGTTCAGCGCATCCTGGACCATATCCGGGCTCCACCCCGCCCCTTCCTGCTCAGGTAATTCTGCTGAGAGGCAGTGGTCCCTGGACTGGGGCCTCTGCCCTTTTGGAGAGTGGGCATTGGCTGGACGTGAGGAAAGACTGGATTCCCCTCCTGGGGAGCTTGATGGTGTGTTTGCCAGAGAGCCTGAGGGAGCCCCTGATCTGGACACTGTTAAGACCTTTTGAGGACAGCTGGCCCCTTGGAGGGACCAGTCAAGTATGGGGTAGGGCTTTGCTCTGAATCAGCCCACAGCTTCCATCCCAGGCTCTCACCACTGCCAGGCTAGTGTTGTCTATCTGTCCTAGGAGTAGGGGCCTGGGGTCACCCCAGATCCCCTGGTGTGGCCTCCAGTACCCTCTCCATCCTCCTTCCACGTCTCCCCAGGCCAGGTTCCTGTGGGGAGAGAGAGGCAGGTGGTGGCTGGCTCCCCATCTTACAGGGCCTCATGCCATCCTTCCTCCCACATTCATCCAAATAGTTCTGAGCTCCTTTTAGATGCAGGGTGCTGTTCCCAGGGGAATGGAGGGATGACAGGTAAGAGTGAACAGAGGTAGGCAGAGCTGCAAGAAGGACAGAACGAGGTTGAGGATTGAGAATCCTGGAGGGGAGGAAGAGACTTGTAAGCCAGGGCCAGAAAGGGAAAGGAGCCAACCTTGGGGGTTAAGGATGGGGACTATAGAACTACCAGAGGGAATAACATGAGCTGTGGCCCCAGGAAAAGGATGGGTTTGCTTAAGAAGCTGACATGGTTGGAAGCTGGCAAGTGAGGGAGTTGCTGTTGGAGATAAAATTAGGAGGTAGAAGGGACCAGATACACAGGACCATACAAGAGGTTTGGGTTGGACTTTAAGTGCAATGAGAACCGGTGTAAAGGCTTTAAGCAGGGAATGACAAGATAAACTGAGATCAACCGTGGAGAGAACAGACCATCTGGGAGGATGTTTTGTTATTCCAGGTGAGATGTGATGAAGAGGTGGGATGTAATAGTAGAGGCTGGAAAAATGGATTGTGAGACCAGTGTGAAATTGACAGACCCGCTGATGGATTCCGGGGTAGGGGCCAGTGAGGGACAAAGGGAGAAATCACAGGAGAGCGGTTTCTGGCTGAGCCCCTGGTGGTATGGCTGGAGGGGCAGGCTTGGGGAGGGTGAGTTTGGCCTACAGTGGGTGTTTTGGACATAGAGAGTCTCAGATACCTGACATGCTTGTGGAGACACTGAGGATGCAGTTACTTATATGAATTGAGCTCAGAAGAGAGGTTGAGGTCAGGAATATGCATTTGCAAAGCTGTAGCATATAGATGATGTATAAAGCCAGGAGATGAATGAGTCCCTGAGAAAAAGAGGGTGCAAGCCTGTGAGTGTTGGGCTCAGCTGTCTTGTAAGTGCTGAGGGATTGACTGAGCAAGGACAGGAAGTAGAGGTTGTTGGTGGCCTTGATCAGCCCTCCAAAGGACAATTCTGTGACTTTGCCAAGATTTCCAGTTCCTTGACCTGACCACCTTTGTATCAGCCATCAGCCTCCCTCCTGGTCCAGCTTCAATTCCAGGGAACATTGTGATAATAATGCCCTGTGAAGGAGTCACTGGGCACAACCGGGTTGTCTGAACCCACCCACCTGTCTTCTCCGTACCTAAGCTAGAGGAAAACACCAGGTGGACCTGTTTCCTTTATAAGCACTCCCCCAGGTTCCGATCCAGAGGGCTCCTTCTCAGACTTACCCACTATCAACTGATGCCCCATCTCAAGGGGCTTCACTGAGAAATAGAAGCCACCGAATGAGCATGTGCTGCTTATCCACCGCATCTCCATGCTACCTGCAGCTACACTTCCATATTCATTGAACACTGGTCTCCCCATCGGGCTCTGGACAAGCCCTCCCCAGGGACTCTGCCCCTTCAGTTATCCCGTCCTTCCGGGATCCTTAGCTCTTCCCTTTTTACTTCATCTTTCACAGCAGTTTGCAAAGACCAGGCCAGGTTATGTTTGGAGACAGTGTCCTCTAATCCCCATTGGGATAAATGGAGGCAGGGAGATTCTCTGAAGCTGATGAGAGGCCCCTGCACCCAGATACCGTCTTGGGAGAGCATCAGCACCTCACTATGTTCTCTGGTGTCAGGCCCTCCTTCCAGGTCCAGCACCACCATTTTTTAGCTTTCTTTACTCTTCAGCAGTTTCTGTGACCTCAGCCCCACTTTCCTCTCCTGCAAAGTTGGGTGGTAATAGCACCCACCTTAGGGGAGTGCTGGGCCTCCAGGTACAGTGGGACCCCGCCCAGAGGGTGGTGCCCCACCACACCTCAGGCTGGGTGTTGCTCTTCAGGCTGTTCAGCTGGGCACTGCTGCGCTTCCTGAACTGTGTTTTCCTGAACGTGCAGCTCCACAAGGGCCAGATGAAGATGGTCCGCAAGGCCGCCCAGTCAGTAAGGCCCGCCCCCCATGGGGTGGGGCTGGTGGGGACAGAAGGAGCGGAGGCCCCATCAGCTGGTGGGAAAAATCCACTGCTCTCTGATGACCTTCTCTTCAGGTCTCACGGCCCAGCTCCCACGGGGCTTCCTCTAACGTCTTTTCATCATGGTCTTAACCATTACATCAGTGCATTACCTTAAAAGTTGTTGACAGAGCTCATCAACTTTGGGAAATGCGCTCAGAGGAAGAACTTCTCTTCTGAACCCTCCCTTCCTCTGGGGCCGCCCTGGGTCTGGAGGCGCTGAGTTTCAGCCCCTTGCACCTTCAGGGTGGTGGGTGGATTGGCATTTCTTCCTGGCTTTCCCCGAGCAGGGTTTGCCGCTCGTCCTCCTCTCTACCCACAAGTCACTGCTGGATGGGCTCCTGCTGCCCTTTGTGCTGCTTTCCCAGGGCCTGGGTGTGCTCCGTGTGGCCTGGGATCTCCGCACCTGTTCCCCCACCCTCAGGTAAAAGTCTTGTGCCCCTGGATGTACAGGGGAGCAGTCCCCAGGTGGGGCAAGGGTGTGTGGGTGTGTGTGGAGAGGTTGCTAGCAGGAGTGCCCCAGAGGTGCTCTTCCTGGCCTCTCTGCTCCCAACTTTCTGCCATCTCAGCCTGGGGGGCTCAGCCATAGGGTCAGCTGTTGGCTGTAGGGTCACGCCTGGCCTCAGAGTGCTCAGGCAGGAAGCAGATTGGCCCTGGATGGACTGAGGCTCTCACTAGCCTCCTGCTTGGTTCTTTCTCTCAAGCCCCTTCCCTCATCAGGCTCTGCCTTGTGCCCCACAGAGCTCTGCTTAAGAAGCTTGGGGGACTTTTCCTGCCCCCAGAGGCCAACTCCCTGGACAGCTCTGAGGGGGTCCTTGCAAGGGCTGTGGTATGTGCGGTGAGTGCCCCTAGTGGTTGTATATGGGGCCAGGCCAGGGTACAGGGGCCTGATGCTGCTTTGGCCTTGACACCCACCTTCCCCTACCCTCTTCCAGGCTATAGAGCAGCTGCTGGCCAGTGGACAGCCCCTGCTCATCTTCCTGGAGGAGCCCCCTGGGGCCCAGGGGCCTCGGCTGTCAGCCTTGGGCCAGACCTGGCTGGGACTAGTGGTACAGGCAGTGCAGGTGGGCATCGTCCCAGATGCTATGCTGGTCCCAGTGGCCACCACCTATGACCTGGTTCCAGATGCATCCTGTGACACGCGCCATGTGAGACCCTCCTGCCTCTTGGGATCCCAAGTGGACACCATCTCCAGAGAGCAGGCACATTATTGTGTCCTATGGCTAAGTCCCCTCTTAGGCCTGAGGTCAAGGGGGGAATGCAAAGGAATTCTGTTATTTATAGTCATTTTGTGGCACCTGCCAAGGCTGCTACAGTCACCCTCTCATTTCATCTTCAAAAGATTCCACTAGGGAGGGATTTCTCCTGTTTCATGGATGAGAAAACATACTTGGAAAGGCCATGGTCATGCACTAATTTGGGGCTGAGATGAAGTTGAGCAGAAAGTGGTGCCTTAAGCAGGCCAACTTACTCAGCCCCTCCCTCCCTGCAGGTCTCAGCCCCACTGGGGCTGTGGACCGGAGCTCTGGCTGTCTTGCAGAGCCTGCAAGGCTGGGGCTGCAGCCACAGGGTCTGCGTCCGGGTGCACTTGGCCCAGCCCTTCTCCCTGCAGGTATGCAGCCTGTTGGGCAAGTCTGGGAGTACCTGGGATCTGCTCTGGGACTTCTGGCACCTGGCCCTCAAAGCCATGGCAGGGATAGCCTTGCTACTTTAGGTGGGCTGTGTGCAGGTGCCCTGGTGGACCAGGGCAGGCCACCTGAGAGCCTTGTCATGGGCAGGAGTACACCATCAACTCCAGAAGCTGCTGGGGCAGCAGGCAGACCCTGGAGCAGCTGCTGCAGCCCATCGTGCTGGGCCAATGGTAGGGACAGGGCAGTGTGTGGGTCCGGGTGGGCAACGCAGGCAGCCCTTTGGCCCCAGCTTGTGAGCTGGCAACACCCTCTCCCATACCCACAAACACATCACCAGCTCCAGCCTTCTCTCACCAGGTAGCCTTGGGTCATCTAGAACAGTGCCTGGCCCCACTCTGCCTATAATCTGAGCATAGGGCCTGGCACACAGGCCTGAAGGCTGGGGTTACTTGAACAACCTCTTGCCCCAGGGTGGGGATGGGGAACATGCTCCTCTGAGAAAGCTATGGGCTTTCCCACGACTGTTTTTAGGGTTGGTCTCTTCATCCTGTGATCTGTGTGTCTCTATCCCAGTACGGTCATCCCAGACACTGAGAAGGAGCAGGAGTGGACCCCAGTAACTGGGCCCCTTCTGGCCCTCAAGGAAGAGGACCAGCTCCTGGTCAGGAGGCTGAGCCGCCATGTCCTGAGTGGTGAGGGAGAACTAGGTCTGGGCCTTCAGGGGAGGCTCCTGAGTCGTCCCTTCTCTCTGGGCTGGCTAGTTGCCAGGACCCTCCATTCTAATTGTGTTTCTGCACCTGACCCTCCACCCTCACCCGTGTGGCTGGCTTGGGATGTGTGAAGAGGAGTGGAACAGCCCCTGCCCCTGAGGAGGAGGGCGGCCATAAGGGAACCCCTGAGTGAGTGCTCAGAGCTGCATAGAGGGTGAGCTGTGCAGAGGGCATCCGGCTCTGCCTCAGTGCCTTACATCACCTCTGAGCCTGGTCTCCTTAGTTGTAAATGAGGGTGATGTTAATTGAATGGAATAATGTGTGGAAGGGACTTAACACATTATCTGGCACAGAGAGGGCTCTAAATAGGATTGTCTTTATTCCTGTTTCCTCAAACATCCCTTCAGTGTGGAGGCTGTGGGTCAGTGGGCAGGCCTTTGTAAGGCAAGGAAGGCCCCTGAGCTCCCAGCCTGGTTCCCAGCTATTTCATAAGTGCCACTTCTCTGCTGGTACTCAAGGTTCAGGCCTGCACCTCTTACCTGGGGTGGAGTTGTGTGTCTGCGGTGTGGCTGTTGCCAGGGAGGCAAGGGAGGAGAGATCTTGGCTGGAAAGGCTTGACAGGGGATGAAGGGAGTGGCTGGGCTGCTGGGCCTCAGTCTTGACCAGCACCCGCACCCCCAGCCAGCGTGGCGAGCTCCGCAGTGATGAGCACGGCCATTATGGCAACGCTGCTGCTCTTCAAGCACCGAAAGGTAGGGGGCAGTGTGGTGGGGGCTGGGGGTAAGGGGCGGCCCCTGCTCAGCCCCTGTCCTGCTGCTGGCCCAGGGTGTGTTCCTGTCGCAGCTCCTGGGGGACTTCTCCTGGCTGACGGAGGAGACGCTGCTGCGCGGCTTTGACGTGGGCTTCTCTGGGCTGCTGCGGTGCTTGGTACAGTATACACTGAGTCTGCTGCAGGCACACGTGGCCCTGCTGCACGTCCACCAGGGGGACCTTCTGGTGGTCCCTCGGCCAGGCCCAGGTCTCACACACCTGGCACGCCTGAGCGCCGAGTTGCTGCCTGCCTTCCTGAGTGAGGCTGTGGGTGGTGAGTCCCCAGGGCTCCAGTGGGTTGGGTGGTAGGGGTGAGGGAAACGGGTTCCTTCCTCATGCCTAGCCCCTCCCCCCACAGCCTGTGCTGTGCGGGGACTGCTGGTGGGCAGAGTGCCACCTGAGGGGCCCTGGGAGCTGCAGGGCATTGAACTGCTGGGCCAGAACGAGCTGTACCACCAGATCCTGCTGCTACTCCACTTGCTGCCTCAGGACTTGCTGTTGCCACAGGTCAGGCCTCTCCCACTGGTGCTCTGCCACCCCTCTGGGTGTAAGAGGGGCCTGTGCTGGCCTGAACCCACCCCAAACCTATGGCAGTAGATTGCCTTGCCCTGCCCGTGGCCTGGCTCTCCGAACCACACGACGCCTCTCTCCCTAGCCCTGCCAGTCTTCCTACTGCTACTGTCAGGAGGTCCTGGACCGTCTCATCCAGTGTGGGCTCCTGGTTGCTGAGGAGGTAGGTAGGCAGGGCAGCTGGAGACAAAGCCCCTGCTGGGGCCCAGCCTCCTTCAGCCTCCCACCCTGAGCGACAACTCCCCTGGCTGCTCCTCTGCCCCATGTGCGCTGTGGGGTGGGCAGCCCCCTGGCCCAGCAGACAGGAACCCTGGGTCCCACCTCTGCCATTCTCTGTTTGGGACCATGTGTATCTGCCATGACAGGGCTGGATGAGTGTGCCTCTGAGGTTCTCTGTATACCTGCTCCCACATTTCTTGTCCACAGGGCTGTGGCCCATAAGAGTGGGTGCACATTTCCTCTTACCCTGCAAGTGGGCTCAGCAGGTGCCATGGTTGGTGTGGCCCAGGTGTCCCTTGCTCTGCTTTGACTAATTTTATCTCTGGGTGCCTGGCCTGCCACGTACTTGGTCTGGGAGACTCAGGGCTGAACCTTGGCCAGCCTGACAGGGACCAATGGCTCCCATGGCCCCTAGAACCCAGGCTCCCAGCCAGCCTGTGACACAGGGCGACGGCATTTGACTGCAAAGCTGCTATGGAAACCGAGTGGGGACTTCACTGATAGTGACAGTGATGACTTCGACGAGGCCGAGGGCCGGTACTTCAGGGTGCGCTGGGAGAAGCCCTGGGGGTGGGGTGGAGGGGTGGCAGTAGGGAAGCAGTGGGAGCTGCCCTCACCCACTCCTGTCTCTCTCCAGCTCAGTCAGCAGTCTCGCTGCCCTGACTTCTTCCTTTTCCTCTGCCGCCTGCTCAGCCCACTGCTGAAGGCCTTTGCGCAGGCTGCTACCTTCCTCCACCAGGGACGGCTGCCTGATACGGGTGAGGCATGCGCTTCCCCAGCCATCCACAGGGGGCGGCTGCGAGTTCTGGGCATGGGCTCTGCCTGTGGGGGCCCAGGCTCAGGTCTTCTCTGGCCTGCAGAGTTGGGCTACGTGGAGCAGCTGTTCCAGTTCTTGCAGGCCACTGCCCAGGAGGACGGGTTCTTTGGTGAGTCCCAAGCAGCCAGTGTAGGCTCCTGGGAGGCTGGCGGGTTTGCTGGTGGCTGCTGCCCCCTGCTGGGCAGTGCCAGACTAACTCCAGGAAAGAGGGCTGCAGAGAGGGCCTTCAGGTTGTCCCAGCGGTTCTTGGGGGAGTAGTTCCTTCTTTCAACAAAAAAGAGAGAGAGGCATGTGCCTCTTGTTTCCCTGCCCTCCCTATAGCTTTTGTTTCTCTTCCCTCCAGAGTGTGCCGACCGAAATCTAGCCTTCAACGCTATCTGGACCTTCAGAGACCTAGGGGTGAGGGGCAAGCTCTGTTCCTGTTCTGCCACCTGCCCCCCACCCCACTCCCCACCCCACATCCCTGCTTGGGGAAGCTCAACTGTGCTAGAAGGACTCGCAGCCCTTCTCTGTGGCTCAGGTGCTGCAGCAGACGCCCAGCCCAGCAGGCCACATGCTCCACCTGTCCCCTACATTTGCCATCCGGGAAAATCAGAAGAAGCTGGAACAGTTCATCCAGCAGTTCATCTGTAGCTAGAACGTGGGGTGGAGCCCATGCAGAGACCTCTCAGCCAAGTCCTGGAGCCATAAGACCAGGAGGAGGAAGCAAACCCTTAGCTGGACTATAAAATCTTTGTCCCTTGTCATCTCTGGCTTTCTCTATCCTTTGGTGTAATAATGAAGGGAGTGGAAAAGTCTTTTTTCAAGTCCAGCAGAGAGAGAGAGAGAGAGAGAGTGAGTGTGTGTGTGTGTGTGTCTCTGTGTCTGTGCCTGCTCTCTCCTTCCCGTGGAAATGCTGTATTCACTCCCTGAAACAGACTCCAAAGAACAACAGACAGTGGCAGAAGCCGAGCTGCTGCTTTGGCCTGAGACGTTTATTGAGAAGAGCTCCACCTCCTTTCCTGCTACCTGGAAGAGGAGGCTGGCACCTGGCCTCCTCCTGGGTTGGGCAAGAGTGGATGCCCCTCCTCTTGTCTTTAGTCCAGGGCATGTGGTAGGAGCCATCACACCACCTTGTTGATGATGACACCTAGTTCTTCAATTTCACACTGGACTTCATCACCCTTCTGCAACAGATCAGGCGCCAGAGTGTTAAGTCCTTTGGTCTGATACACACACACCCCTACACAAATAAATGGGCCTGGATTTCCTGAGTCTCTGCCAAGCCTGCCTGGCCTGCTGGGTCCTTGTTCCCCTTGTTCCTTTTAGCCAACCTACCTTGAGAAAGACGGGAGGTTTCCTGAATACACCGACACCTGGAGGGGTCCCAGTCAGGATGACATCCCCTGGGTAAAGCGTGACAAACCTGGGGCAAAAGGGTAGGTGTGACCAGGAGCCAAGGTGGCCAAAGCCAGGAAAAGGAGGCTAAGCTTAGCCTGAGTGAGTGTAGGCCGTGGCCCCATCCCACTTACTGGGACACCCAGGCTACAAGCTCTTCTGTTTTAAACACCATCTGGTTGGTATTGCTGCTCTGTACTACCTCCCCGTTCACACGGCAGCAGATCTTTAAGTTGTGTGGATCTGAAATGCAAAAGCAACACCTTGGGGTTCTCTGTTCTTCCTCAAACTCACCCTGTACTCAGCTAGGACAGGAAAGCACAGGCTGCCTCAGGCCTCCCTGCACCCACCACCTAGCACAGCACCTGCCAGTGGTCACGGGTGGGCTCAGGAGACGATGTCCAGACCTTCAAGGGTGGGGGGAGAAAAACTGCTGTTTTGCCTTTAATAATGGACATCTATCCACAGTAGAGGCTGACAACTGCAGATATAAAACTGACCAGGCATCTATAAAGCAACAGGTAACAGCTTGAGCAGGGGCATTTGACAGCAGGGGGCGGCGACCTGGAGTAGTGTCCTGGCCAGGGGGCATTTCTAACCTGTACTGTTTTACACATACACACACCTTAGCACAGCTGGAATATGACTTCACTGTGCTGATGACCAACTGCTCAGGATGGTGTGAGGCTGAACCACCTGGATGGGCCCCCACCCAAATGGCTGCACTCTGCCATCTCAACCAGTCTTCCCTCCTGGCTCACTGGGTCCTTGCTATCTGTAGCTGGGGCTGCCCTGGTAACATGTGGTTGGGCCAGGTCCCTTACTACAGGAGTGGCATAGGCTTTGTGACAACTATTCTCTGTCATGCTTAAGGGCCAGCTTTGCTTCTTTCTAACTTAAAGGCTCTCATGGATGGTGGCAACTAGAAGAATCAGATTCCCCACCTGTATAGTTGTCCTCTAGTGGATGAGGGCATGTGGAAGGAGGCCTGCTAAGAATGTGTGACCCAGATTGGGAGGCTTGCTAAGGAATAAGCAAAAAGCAGCTGGCAGTGGCAGGGGAGGTTGTGGGCTCCACATGGAGCCATACCCCACACTCCCACTGCCTGAGAGTTACTTTGCTTTACTCTAACATAACTGTGAGCACAGGAAGAGTCACTATGCAGGGTGTCAGAGACCTACCTGCTATACTATCCTTGGTCACCAAGGCAGGGCCCAAGGGGCAGAAAGTGTCAAAGGTTTTTCCCAGCAGCCACTGCTTTCCGTTGCGTCTCATTTGCCAGTCACGAGCACTCACGTCATGAGCCACAGTAAAGCCAGCCACATGAGCCATGGCATCTGTGGTCTTTGGCCAGATTGGAGGTTAGATCATGGTGACACCAACCCCTATAACAAAAGCCTTGATCCTACACATTAGTAGTTAGGGCCAGACAAAGGTGATGGGCAAGGTGCAAGGCAGAGTGAGGGAGCAGATAGGTGCCAACCACTTCCCAGTGCCAGGGACAGCTGGCACCACCCCTTCCCCCTCACCTTGATGTGCTTGCCTTTCTTTCCAATGACTACGGCCAGCTCCACCTCCCAGTCCACCTCCTGTAGAGTGGGAGAGGGGCAGTGAGCTGCCTGGCTCTGGGGCCCCTGCTGAGGGGCTGCCTGTCACTCTTGATACTTCCGAAAAGGATGAATGCCAAGTAGTAATAGCTAACCTTACCACTGCTGAGGACCATTATGGTGTTTTAATGTTTTAACTCAGATGATAAGATGATCAACACGCCAAAATAAATGCGGGCAACAGTTTGAACAAGCAATTCACAAAGAGAGACATGGCCACAAAACAACGAAAACGTGCTCAGCCTTTCCCATAATCAGCATAAACTACAAAAGATACAACTCAGCCCCTCAGACTGGCTGCTCTTCCTCGGGGTAACCACCAGGGCTGCTATAAGCACCTGACACCCAGTCCTGGTCTCTAGTATCTAACTCCCCACTAGAAAGAACTGGGTCCTTGGGAGAAATGGCTAATTCCAGGTCTGAGACAGAATACAAGATCAGCCTAGAATAATACCTTGGCCAGAAAGCAAGGAAGTGATGGGGATGGGGGCTCACCTGAAGCCCCCCACTGGTCAAACTGAGACTGTTTGATATCCAAAAGAATGTAAGTGATGGATTATAACGTACTGGATAAAATAAAGATCAGGAATACTGGTATCACACAGTAATACTAAAGGAACAGGAGTAAAAGAAAAGGAGGGAGGTAGCTTTTCTTCACAGAATGCCAGCTAATAAGGATCAAAGGTATGATAGAAAAATCATCCTTTTCTATTCCCCAATACAATAAGGGATTCAAGTAAGAGTGACCAGAGGATCCCTAGATGAGAAACTGGGGCAATGAGATGGTCACATGGTCTCAAACTGCTGTGCTACAGAGTGTTTATCCAGTACCACAGGGCAGTATGCCTCTGCGATGGGAGATCTAGCCAACACCAGGTACACCAAGTGGTCAAACTTTAGGACCACCTGGCATAAGTCTCCCAGTGGGATGCAATGTGAGTGCACATCTGTTGCTATAGACTGAATGTTTGTGTCCTTCCAAAATTCATGTTGAAACCTAACCTCCAATGCGCTGGTGTTAGGAGGTAGGGCCTTTGGGAGGTGATTAGGTTATGAGGGTGGAGCCCTTATGAATAGGATTAGTGTCCTTATAAAAGAGACCCCAGAGAGCTCCCTTACCCCTTCTGCCTTGTGAGAATATAGCAAAGAGTCTTCTATGAACCAGGCAAAGGGCCCTCACCAAGCACCAAATCTCTCAGCACCTTCATCTTGGACTTCCCAGCCTCCAGAACTGTGAGAAATGAATTTCTGTTTATAAGCCACCCAGTCTGGTATTTTGTCACAGCAGCCCAAATGAACTAAGACACCTGCGAAGAACTCTTGACAAAAATGTTTAACCTGAATTGAATCATGAGGACACAACCAGACGAATTCAGAGCGTGGGATATGCTATGAGACAACTTGTTTGGATTCTTCAAAAAGTTACTGTCATGAAAGATATAAAAGGGCAGGGGAATTGTTTGAGATCAGAGGTCAGCAAACTGTGGCCTGTAGGTTGAATACAGCTCACTGCCTGTTTTTTATAAATAAAGTTATCCTAGAACAGAGAAATGTTCGTTCACTTATACATCAGCCATGGCTGCTTTCACACAGCAGTGGCAAAGCTGAGCTGTTGCAAGAGACACTATATGACCTTCAAAGTCTAATACTAACTGGTCCTTTGAGAAAAAGTCTGTGGGTCCCTATTCTAAAGGCACTAAAGAGACATAATCAAATACAATGCGGTCTTGATTGATTATGTCAACAAATAAATAAAAAACAAAACAGTACCCAAATTACAAGTCATCTTTGTGGGTAACTGGGAATATTCCCAATTGGACTATATATTAGATATTATTCATGTTGATTTTCTAGTTGTAATAATGATATTATGGTCATGTGAGACATCATGTTATTCTTGGAAGATGCATACTGAGTTTTATGAATTTCCTGTAATGAAGATATATTACTTTTGTAATCATAAAAGACATAAATTAATTTCTTTTTTCTGAAACTGGTCATTATTGTAGAATCCCCTGTAGTTTCTGTTTAATGCTGGATGCTGAGTGCTGGGCACCCCTGAAATGGACCCCAGTGGTTTGGGAAGGCAGGGAGAGGCACTGACCTGGCTCTCGGGGGGTAGGACAACCTCATCGTAGGGCCCCACGATGGAGCTGGCAAACTTGCTGAAGATGATGGGCTCCTTGGGCACTGGCACGTTCTGCTCTTTGCAGTGGTCGACATAATTCATGCCCACACACACCACCTTATCTGGTCGTGTGACTGGGGCCAGGAAGGTCACCTCTGACCGTGGTAGGACTGGCAATTGGACAGTCAGGGCTCTGCAGAGACCACAGCAGGGGAGAGCAGCTGACTGGGAGCAGGCCAGCAACCCTTGGGCATGCAGGAGACATCCTACAGCAGCTGTTTTTACTTCTTGAAATATTTTCTAGATCTATCAACCATCAGTCAGTATGAAAATCAAGCCCAGTTATTGTCCTTTGATATCACAGCACTATTTATTTTTTATCCAGTGTTGACTTCCTTTCCCTCATTAGGTAATACATGTCCATGTAAGATCATTCAAAAGGTACACATGGGAATAATGGAAGGGTCTCTCTCCTACCCCTTCTAGTTATCTGGCTCCATCCTTGTACAACCATTGTGTCCTGTGTAGATTTTCACAGCCACCTACTCCTCCCACCCTTTTTTATGAGAATTATAGCACACCAAATATACCTTTAAAATACATACATATTTAAAAAATAAAAAATACATATTAAAAAATTATATTTATTTATTTATTTGGAGATCCTCCCTCACAGTATATAGCTTCCTCTTTTTTTGTGTGACTGTGTTTTAGTGCACAGTAGAGATACACCCCAATTCCCTAATGAGGGACACAGAAGTGGTTTTCCATTCTTGCAAGAATATGACAGTATGGAAAACATACTGCTCCCAACACTGTGTGCTCTCAAACACTTGTATTTTTGCCAGTTTAACATATGAAAATTATCCCTCAAAGTGGTTTTTTATTTACTATTCATCAACCTTTAGACCAGATTCCACAAGGCTCCTGGCTTCAGTGAAGTTCCCACCTAATGTAGCCCAAACCCAAGAACCATCTTTAAACCTTTTTGCAGTTTTCTCTCCTCCAAGAAGCCAAGAGTCTAATCACTCCCCCAGCTTCGCAAGATGTCTTAGGACCTCAAGTCCCAGACCCCTCAGGCAGGCAGAGACTAACCCCTGAGGAAGGCAGCGTGACGAAGTTCTGGGTCCACTAGCAAATGTGTGGCCAGTTAATCACCCTCAGTGGGCCTCAGTAAACTGAGGATGCTGCCACATAAGATCTCTAAAGTTCTCCTAAGAACAGGTGAGACAAGAAAGGTGGGGTTGCCCTGCTCCCTTGCAAAAGAGCTACCTGCTGGTTCCAGTTTCCAGGGTAGGGGGTGAGGGTGGGAGGAGGGAGGGTAATAGGGCAGCTGCTGCAGGGGGTTGCTGCCTGCTGATTTACCTTCTCGCCACTGACAGAGTGGCCTCTCCCTGCTCCAGGAACTCCATCATCGTCTTGGGCAGTGTGGGGTCAAAGGCGTTGAGGTTAATGATGCCCCCACCATTCCCTGACTCCAGGCCCAGGTGAGGCCCCAGCAGGTGGGGTGCCTCGAACTGCACCAGTCTCATATCTCTAGAGGGTTGAAAGGGCAACCTCTGAGCCTGCAGCAGAGCTGTGAGCAGCCTTCTTCTACAAGAGACCAACATCAGAGCCTATGGAGAGAAAAGAGGGCAGACGGAGCCGGCAACCACCATCAGAATTCTCAAAGCCCCTCAAGCTGCAGCTCAGGTCCCTTCACTGCATCAGCCATTGCTGGCACATGGGAGTGGTTCAGACTTATTTCACCCTTACACTTTATAAGGTGATTCTTTGCTTCATTCAATGTGTGCAATGAAACATTTCTAGAGGAGTGACTACTCATGCCAGGCACTCAGCTAGGTGCCAGGGATTCCAGTGTGTTCCTTCAACCAGTGCTCTCTGAAGCTCACTGTACCTGGCATCACTGAGGCACTGTGCAGTGGAGATCAGACACAACCAGCCCGACTATCCTGCTCACAAGGGAGACTGATGTTGACCACTGATGGCTGTTAAGATTTGGCAACTGAGACCCTTCTGTGCCTTTGTCTAGTTTCTCGAGGAAGCGATGCTGAACTGAGCAGGGTAGGGCTAAAATGAGCAGCACTAGGAATTCGCCAAGAGTGGGGCCTAGCATGGGCAAGTGACCCCTACTAAAACTGGCTTCACAGCCACCACGAGCAGTTTTTTAAATGCCAGTTTGGTCCTGTTACTTTCCTACTGAAAATGCTTTCCACTGCTCACATGACCAAGCCAGAACCACCATCAGGCTGCCCCAGCCTTCTAGGAGCTGTCCCCACCTGCCCCTCCAGACAGCAATTATTTCATTCCTCCTGCTGGAGCAGAGGCTGTCTGAGGGAAGAGGCTACAGACCAAGGGCAGGGCTTAGGCTTGACAGGCATCACTGGGTTTTCTCCTCTCCTCTCTGTCTGTCTCCTTCACTCCTTGCTGAGTCCACAGTGCCCAGCACAGTGCCTGGAACATGGAAGGGTTTCAACTACTCTGTTGGAAAGAACAAATGCCAGAAGCTGGGGCTTGACTTTTCACTACTTGGGAAAGCTTGGTGTTTGTCAACCTCAGGAGGCATGGCTGTGCCTTCCCTCCGCAAATCACTTAGAAGGTATTAACAGGGTCAGGTCCTATTTTGAGTTCCAGGCTCCACGGGAAGAAAAATTCCCTTCCCTTGTTTTGTTTCTAATGTAAGTCTGGCCTCCATTCCAAACAGTCCTACTCCGGAATGGTTCCTTGCTTTGAAAAGTAGCTCGCTGTGGTCAGGAACATGGAGGTAGTCCCAAACTCCTGGTCCTCACACCAATGATTCAGTCTGCCAAATTCAAGGACTCATTAGAAGCAGGTCACTGATCTGACCACTCTGGTGGTCCAGAGTTTGACCAGAAAACCAGGGGCTTTGAAACCTCTGCCCTCCTATCTTCCATAAGCAAAAGGCTGTTCAAACCAAAGTGCTCACACTCAGACACTCCACACATGAAATAACCATAACTGCTCCCACTGAAGGCCAGATCTTATTTTAAGTGCTTTATCTACAAGGTCTGATTTAATTCTTTTGACAATTGTGAAAGACAGGAACTGTCAATCTCACTTTACAGATGAAAAACTAAGGCTTAGAGAGGTTAAGGGATTTGCCCAAGTTCCCAAGGAGATTAAAGAGCTGGGCCCTGAATCCCCATCCAGGTGCCACTGGAGTCCTTGGCTTTGGCTAAAGTGCCCTAGGAGTGGTAGGGGTTGGACTCACAAGTGGAGATCTAGAGGGCTCATGGACACCCTGTCTGCTGGGGTGTTATCATTGCTGGGGAAAACTTGGTGGCCTCTGGCTGCTGCCTCAGTGGTAAGGTGGATCACCTGCTCTCCAAGACCACCCCAGGACCCACTGACTGTGCCCTTTCCCACATGACAGGCACAAGCAGGTTCTCATTCTGCCCTCAGCAATCTCCTCAGGCAGAACAGAGGCAATAAGGCTTAAGGAGGTGAGGTTCTCTGCCAAAGTAGCAATCAAAAGTGGGCCCACTGCTTCTGGGTAACCACGATGCAACAGAGCATGAGCTCAATCCAACTCTAGTAAGAGGTCCTTAAGCAAAAGGCAGTAAGAGCACAAGCATCGCAGCCAGAGACCTGGGTTTGTACGCTGGACCGCGTCCCACCACCCACTTGATTGGAATCCTGTGCCAGTCCCCTACTTTCTCTCTTGCTCAATTTTGTTCCCGGCTCTCACTGGGCGCTCGAGGACCCGCCTTGTCAGTGTGGTCTGAGCGTCCGGGGCCCTAGGTCAGTCCTGCCCTTAGCCGGACCGATGGAGGTTAGGGCCTGGCCTGGCCCACCAACCTACCTGGCCACGGCGGCCAGTCCTGCCGGGCGTGCTGTGCGGTCGGGATAGAGCTCGCGGGGCCGGAAGCCAAGGTCGGCGGGCGCCCGAGCACGGGCAACACGTCGCAACGACAGTGACAAGCCCCAAGAACTACGGTAACAGCACCTTGCGACTCCCCTAAATAAAGCGGGGTGAGGCGCGCCCTGGTGACGTCACGGAACAGGGCCAATAGAAGAGCGCCTCGTTCCGCCCCGGAAGCCAGCTCGCGGTGGGCGGACGCAGTGCTGGAGCTTGCGTGGTAGGCTCCGGTACGTTTGTTGCCTCCTGCGTCGGGTCCGCAGAGGCGGAGAGGCCTGCGGGATTCCGGAGCGCGAAAGTCTTGGGCACGCCCAGTCTAAAGGTGGCCTAAGCGCGCACGAACTGCGCCCTGGGTGCTCGTTAGCCTCCCCCTCGTCCACCCCTGCTTCTGGGCCAGGAACTTTTATAATTGTCGGGCAAAATGCGGTGGAAGGGACGAACGTGTGGCGCTGTGGTTAACAGAGACAAATATTTTTGTCTTTTGATTCTGACATATTGAGGAGAGAGGGATGATTGCACCCATTTTACTTATGGGGAACCTGAGGCCGAAAATGTTTTGCTCAAGATGACACAGGCAGTGTGAGTAGTGGAACGTGCACTCGACCCCAGCAGCAGCCTTTTACACCCTCTCTCAGCAGCCTTATCTTCACGTGCACTGTTCGTGGCAGAGCAGGGGGTAGTGGAAGGCATAACTTCCAGCGTCAGAGAACAGGCATTCTAGCAGAGAAGCGTTCAGTTATACGGGCAATTACAATCCAGCTGTTCAGGCCTCTTGACTTCTGAAGAAGCGATGGAATCTGGGCAAGAGGCCCAAGACTTCATCAAGGGCCAGCTCATCAAGGGCTTTACTTGTCTTGGGAAAGAGAGTTCCCTAAGCACATAGGAGGCCACTGGAAGGTCCTCACAAGGGGTGTCATGGTTAGATTTGCATTTGAGAAGTTTTCCTCTGGCAACTTGTTTGAGGAAAGGTGTCTGGATAAGAGTGGTGCAGGTGAGAGCAATGGTGGCAGAGATAGTGCCAGTCCAGAGATGTTTAGACGGTAGAACTGATAGCCCTGAGTTATTCCAGGAGGTGGGAATAAGGGGGAAGGAGGTACAAGGCTGACTCCTAGGTCTCTGGCCTGGGTTAATGGCAGTGCCATTGATGAAGATGGGTTAAAGATGTGTTCTGGAGGGGCAGCAGTTCTGGGGAGAGGATGGTGAGCTCAGTTTTGGATGGGTTGTATTTAATGTGCCTATGACCCATTTGAGGGGGCACTGCAAGATGGGCAGTAGGAGACATGGGTGTGGAACTTGGGGTTCTAGTCTGGTTTGAAGGTGAAGGTCAGCATAGAGGTATAAATGGAATCTGTGGGGTGAGTGTGATCTGGGGGAATGTGCTAAAGAGAGCCTGGCATAAACCCCAGTCAGGAGACCACCCAGTAAGGATCAGCCAGAGAGACTGAAGGGAGTCAGGGGAGCACATAATCTACAGAGGTCTAGGGGCTACACCTTCCAAATGCCAAGGAGAGAAGGACAAGATGTAGTAATGGACAGGATTTACCCTCCTGCATGGAACCGCCAAAACACTCAGACAACACATACGAAACAATGGCTTTTCAAGAAATTGGATCTCAGGCAATGAAGAACAGTGATCTCATATCAGAAAACAAAAGAGGTAAGCCCTGTGTTTGCCCCAGCTTTATGCTTTGACAGTTTCCAGGCTGTGGCACAAGGAGGGGTGCCAGAATGGAGCCATCCTACCCCATGAGTTGCATTGATGTAGATGAGGACCTCGTAAGACCAAGGAGGCTAGAGTTTGCAGGACAGATGACAGGAGAGAAGATACCTGGGCTGAAAGGGAACTCAGAGATCTGCAGAGATAATCCCCTTGAGTACTTAGCAGAGTACTGAGCAGTACATGCCAGTGAGGCAACTACCTGAGACCACAGAAAGAACCATTAGAATGAATTAGAGGGAACAATGTCAAAAGGTTGCACAGGGCCAGGAACAGTGCTTCCTTCCACTACACAGACTGGAAAAACAGAATTCGTGGGATCTTGGGTAGAGAAATCATAAAGGTCATGCTTCCATAGTGGGAAATAATGAGCCTGAGACTGAGCAGTGCACCAGTCCTGCCTGACAAATTATAAAATAACCCCAAAGGATCAATCTGTCACCAAATAATTTAACTACATCACAGACCAAGCTAAATAATCTTTATAGAAATAAAAAAATAATCCAGCACCCAAGGTAAAATTCACAAGATCTGGTATCTAATCAAAGATTACCCAACTTGTACAGAAGCAGGAAAGCATGACTCATAATGAGAATAATCAAGCAATTTAATCCTAAACAGGGCTGACATGTTAGGATTAACAGACAAGGATAGTATAATCTATATGTTCAAAAGTTAAGTAGAGACATGCAAGATATTTAAAGACTCAAATCAAAATTCTGTTGATTAAATTACAATGCCTGAGTTGAAAAATATACTAGAATTAATGGCAGATTCAACATTGCAGAAGAAAAGATCAGTGAATTGGAAAATAGCACGAGCCTTTTGGCCGGACCTTCCATCTTCTGGCCATTTGCCAAAATTACCAACATAAAGAGAAAGTGGAGAGGTACCTTTTATGTATTCTCTAGGCCTTTTAGAAACCATGGAATTTTTCCTTTGGCCACACACATGTGAATCTACAAGAGAGGTAATACTGTAGACATCAAGGGAAAGGACACTGCTCAAAAAGGACTGCCCCACAAATGATACCCTTGCAAAGCTGGAGGAGTCTACAATGTTACTCAGCCTGATGTTGGCACTGGTGTAAACAAACAAGGGCAAGATTCTTGCCAAGAAAATTAATGCACATATTGAGCATATTAAGTACTCTAAGAACTGAGATTGCTTCCTGACACTTGTGAAGGAAATGATCAGGAAAAGAAGGAAGCCAGAGCAAAAGATACTTGGACTCTACTGAAGTGCCAGCCTGTTCCACCCAGATAAATGGGGAAATTGCTTCTCCATTTGTGAGAACCAATGGAAAGGGCCCTGAGCTGCTGAAACACATCCCCAGTGAATTCATGGCATGATAGTTGTAAAAAGAATGAAAAGACCTCTAGAATATAAAAATGTTTCTCTTAATTGAGTAGAAGTGTGGTCTCCCCTCTCCCAAAGAAGTATTTAAAGCAAACTTTTTAAAAAAGGAAAAAGAAAACAGCACTAAGAAATATCTAAAATGAAATACAGAGTAACAAAGAATTCAGACACGATGAAGATCATCAAGGAACTATGGGAATAATTCAAACAGCTTAATTATATATGTAATTGTAGTCCCTGAAGTAGAGGAGAGGGAGAGGGGAGCAGAATAAATATTTGAAGAAATAATGGCCAAGAGCTTTCTAAACTTGATGAGAGCTATAAACCCATTATCCAAGAATCTCAACAAACGCCAAGCACAAAATATATGAAGAAAACTACACCATGACATACCATATTAAAGTTGCTCAAAACTAGTGATAAAGAGAAAATTTTGAAGCCAGAGGACTCCTGTGTTCAGAAATATGGAGTAGAATTCCTCGTCCCTATTCCTCCTGCTAAATACATCTAAAAACCCATACAAAACAAACATGAGAAAACTGGTGGCAAGATGACGGTAGACCAGCTGTTCTCTTGGTGTTCTTTTTTCCTCATATATTCCAGACTTGGTGCTGAACAAGCTGGCAGCCTGGGAATTCCAATGGGTACAGACAAAAAAGGCCCCAGGAAAATCGTGCTCTCCTTAGTCAAAGGACCAGGAAAAGGAAAGCATAGCAAAACAGAATTTAGACAATAACTGCTGTACTCCAGCCAAGCAACACAGAAAACACTGTAGACCCGACACCAGCAGCCAAGATCAAAGGGGGGAGCCTAGATTTTCATCCTTGCCAGGCTGTTATGAGATGCCTCAACCCTCCCTCCACCTGAGAGTGGAGAGTGGGGTGGGTCAGAGAAGGACAAATGGGGAGCCTGTACTGTCCCCCCCTTCTGGCCCTCCAAAGTGGAGGCCATGTGGAGACTATTATAAGGTACTCCTGACCTTCCAAGGTGGTGTCAGTGGAGGCCTAATGAGGTGCTGGAGCTGCCGCCCAGCTCAGCAGTAACAAGAAGCTTCTTCCAAGTGTCAATGGGAGCTGAGAAGGGAACCTGAACTTCCACTCCCACCTGGGAGTAATGGGGCAGCATGCCTCCCTGCCCTATTGGAGCAGTGTCAGAGGAGGCTTGATAAAGAGAAGACTTGAAAAATATCCAGGGACCTATAGTACTCAGACTGTCCAGATTTCAACTGAAAATCATTCATCATACCGAGAGTCAGGAAAACCTCAAATGAGAAAAGGCAGTCAACAGATGCCACCCTAAGGTGACAGAGATGTTAGAATTATCTGGTAGGGTAATAAAATCAGCCATCATGATTTTCAATGTGTAATTTATGAGCATGCTAAAGAAAATGAAAAATAGAAAATTTCAGTGAAGAGGAACTAATTGAACATCTTAGAACTAAAAATACAATAACTGAAATAAAAAAATTAACTAGGTGGACTCAACAGCAGAATGGAGGAGACAAAGAAGAATTATAAGTTAGGACAATAGAGATTACTTAATCTGAATAGAGAGCAAATAGAGTGAAATCAATCAATGAATAGAGCCACGGGAATTTGTGAGACTATACCAGAAGATTTAACATTCATGGCCTGAGAGTCCTGGAAGTGGAGGAGAAAGAGGGCAATGCTAAAAAAGGCTTTGAAGAAATAATGGTTGAACTTTCCCCAAATTTGTCAAAAGACTTAAATCTACAGATTCACAAAGCTAAGAGAACCTCAAACAGGATTAACCAGAGAAATTCATGCCGAGGCATATCACAGTCAAACATCTAAAAACTAAATACAAAGAAAAAAATTGAAAGCAGGAAGAGGGAAACAACTTAACCATACAGGAAAGATCATGTGAATTGTAATCAGTTTCTCATCAGAAACTATTAGTGCCAGAAGGCACAACATTTTTCAAGTGCTGAAAGAACTGTCAACCCAGAATTCTGTATCTAATCTAAATCTAAAATTCTGTATCTATCTAAAAGTATCCTTCAAGAATGAAGGGGAAATCAAGACACTCACAGATAAAGGAAAACTAATGGAATTTGCTGCCCGCAGACCTACTCTAAAAGGATGGCTACAGGATGGTCTCTAAACAAAAAGGAAATGAAAAAAGAAGGAATCTTGTAACATCATGAAGAAAGAAAGATTGAAGGTTGTGGTAAAAATATGGGTAAAAACAATATTGAATATTGAATTCAATACAATATTGAATACAAAATTGAATTTTCTAAATTATGTTTGACAATTGAAGCAAACGTGACACATCTGATATGGTTCTCAATGTATATAAAACAAATATTTAAGACAGTTACAAATGGGGAAGTGTAAAGGGAGGTAAGGTTTCTATGCTTCACTTGAACTGTAAGAAGTCTACACCAGTACACTGTGATAAGTTATGCGTATATAATATAATACCCAAAGAAACCACTAAAAGCAATACAAAGCACTAACTCAAGTGCTACAGCTAAGTCAAAATGGAATTCTAAAAACTGTCTAAAAATTCTAAAAAGCCAATAGGAAGGCAAGCAAAGAAAACAGAGAAACAAGAACAAAATAAGCAGAAAACAAAAAAATAAAATGGGAAATTTAAGCCCTAATATAACAATAATTAAACAGTTATATTAAGTATAAATAATTATATTAAATGTATTATGCTAAATGCAATAATCAAATGTGTTGATTACATTAAGTGTGAGTATATCAAGTATTCTAAATACCCAACTAAAAGGCGGATATTGTCAGCATAGGTAAAAAAATAACATGTGTCATCTTTATGGGGTCTACAAAATACTTACAACAAATATACCAATATAGGCTGTTAAGTAACAAACAACAGAGGTGCAAAATGTATGAAGCATAGACTGACAGAACTAAAAGGAGAAAAAAACAAATCCACAATTATAATGCTCAATATCCCTTTCTTAACTGATTGAACAACTAGACAGACATTCCAAAAAGATGTAGAAGTCAATAACACAATCAACAAACAGCATCTATTCAACATTTATAGAACAATTCAGTAGCAAAACACACATCCTTTTCAAGTACCCATGGTACATTTGCCAAGATAAACCATATTCTGAATCATAAAACAAACTGAACAAATTTAAAAGAATTGAAAACATAAGAGTGTATTCCTTGAGCAAAATAGAACCAAACTAGAAATCACTAACAAACATATAACTGGAAAAATATTTAAACGCTTCAAAACTAAAACACACACACTTCTCAACAATCCATGGGTCTAAGATGGAGTCTCAAAGGTAATGACAAAATACATTGAGCTTAGTGAAAATGCAAAATATATCAAATTTGTAGGATGTAGCTAAGACAGTCTACAGAAGGAAAATTCTCAATAAGTTTGACTCCCACAGCTCAAAGTAAACCTAAACAAGTAAAAATGACAAAGGAAGAAAGAACACAAATTACTAATATCAGGAAAAAAATAGGTGATCTTACCACAGACCCTGAAGATATCAAAAAGATAATAAGAAAAAAGAAACAAATCTACACACAAATTTGACAACTTCAAAGAATGGACCAATTCCTTGAAATATGGAGATCACAATTCACCCAATATGAAATAAATCATTAGCACTACATTTCTTAAGGAAATTGAATTTAATTTTAAAAACGCCTGAAAAAGAAATTCCAAATGGTTTCATTGGAGAATTCTACTAAATATTTAAAGAAGAATGAATACCAATTATACATAATCTATTCCAGAAAATTGAAGAGTAAGGAATGTGTCCCAATTCATTTGTGAAGCTAATATTACCCTGATACCAAAAACCAAAGACCGTACAAAAAAAAACAAACTACAAACCAATATCTCATGAATGTAGATGCAAAAATCCTTTAAAAACTATTAGCAAATACAGCTCAGCAATGTATAAAACAATTCTCTACTATGACCAAATGGGGTTTGTTTCAGAAATGCAAGGATAGTTCAATATCCAAAAACTAATTGTGTAATTCACCATATTAACAGGCTAAAGAATCACAAAGCCATATCAATTAATGTAGAAAAAGCATCTTAACAAAATTCAACACCACTCATGATAAAAACTCAGAAAACTAAAAATAGAGGGCTGCTCCCTCAACTTGATAAAAAAAAATCTACCAAAAAGCATCATAATTAATGGTGAAAAACTGAATACTTTCCTCCTAAAATTGGGAACAAGAAAGAATGTCTCTTCCTACCACTATTATTCATCATAGTACTGGAAGTTCTAGTTATTGCAATAAGGTAATGAGAATAAATGAAAAACATACAGATTAGAAAGGAGAAATAAAATTATCTCTATTTGCAGGTGACAAGATTGTCTTCCTAGAAAACCCCAAGGAATCAACAAAAACAAAACAAGGCTCCTGGGAATAAGTGAGTCCAGAAGGGTCACAGAGTAAAAGATCAACTATATTTCTACAGACTAGCAATGAAAATTTGCATACTGAAATTAAAAATACAATACCATTTTCTCAAAGAAAAATAAATAATTAGGTGCTAATCTAACAGAATTTGTGCAGGACTTTTGTGCTGAAAAACACTGGTAAAAGAAATCAAAGATCAAAATAAATAACAAGACATACCATGTTCATATATTGGAATATTCAACATAGTAAAGAAGTTAATTTTCTACAAACTGGTATACAAGTTTAGCACAACTCCTACCAAAATCCAAGCAAGATGTTTTGTGTATATATTGACAAGATTATTCTTGTTACAGAAAGGCAAAGGAACTAAAATAGCTAAAACAATTTTGCAAAAGAAAAATAAAGAGAGTAATCAGTCTACCTGATTTCAAGACTTAAGTAGTTACAGTAATCAAGATTGTGTGGTTGGCAGATCAATGGAACAGAAAAGATAACCCAGAAATGGGCCCACACAAATATGCCCAACTTGTTTTTGAGAAAGATACAAAAGCAATTCAATGGAGAAAAGTGTCCTTTCAACAAAGGGAGCATCTCTTAAAAATGAACCATGACCTAAATGGTATACCTTTTACACAAAATTTAACTCAAAATGGATCACAGATTTAAATTTAAAATGTGAAATTATTTATCAAACTTTTAGAAGAAAATACAGGAGAAAATCTTTGAGACCTATGGCTTGATGAAAGGTTTTTAGACATTGCACCAAAAGCATAACAAAAGAAAAGAAAAATAAAAAATCAATGGGTGTATTTCATCAAAATTAAAAACGTTTTCTCTGCAAAAGGATGTCAAGAGGATGAAATAAAAACTACAGATTGGGAGAAAAGATTTGCAAACCACATATGTGACAAAGAACTCATATCTAGGATGTACAAAGATCCTTCAAAAATCAACAGAGAAAAAAATGAATCTAATTAGAAAATAGGTAAATTACATGAAGAGATGTTTCACCAAAGAAGCTACACGGGTGGCATACAAACACGTGAAAAGATGTTCAACATCATTAGAGATTAGGAGAGTGCAAATTAACACCAGGATGAGATATTACTGCATATTTACTAGAAGAGCTAAAATAAGAAGTAGTGACAATTCCAAATGTTGGAGAAGATGTAGATAACTGGATCTATTATACATTGCTGGTAGGAATGTAAAACGCCATAGCCTCTTTAGAAAATAGTTTGGCTCTTTCTTAAAAAACTAAACATGCACCTACCATGTGGCCCAGCAATTGTACTTCTGGGCATTTATTCCAGAGAAATGAAAATATGTACATGATTATTCATAGTAGTTTTATTTTTAATAGCAAGGAATATTGAAACAACAAAAATACTTTATAATAGGTGAAAGTTTAAAGAAAATGTGGTACATCCATACAGTGGAACACTAGTTGCCAAGAGCATGGCACCAACTTTGGATACACAGTTACTTGAATGGTTCTCAAGGACATTATGTTGAATAAAAAAGGCAAATCTCAAAAGGTCACCACCTATAGAACATCTCAAAAGTACAGAGATGGAGACCAGATTAATAGCTGTTGCTAGGTGTTAAGATGGGAGTCTTGGCCTTTTAAGCAGGAGAGGAAAAATATCTTTTCTAAGTTATTTTGGGTCCCTATTACTTGCAGTCATACATAGTCTGACCTGCTAAACCTTCTGTCCTACCACTCTCTCAAATTTCCTCCTCTATCGTCATTACTTTTGCAAGCTTGCCCTTCTCCATCCAACCTATAAATGTTGGTATCTCTCAAGACATGGTCCTTACTTATCTTCTTACTCAGTAGGATCCCTGAGCAATCATTTTCATGCTTGATGGTTTTATTATCATCTAAAGAAAGTCTCACTCACATGAACCCAACTGGGCATTTCCATTTTGATGTTGTAAAAGCACTATAAACTCAATGTATCTGAAACTGATCTCATTATTTTTCCACATCAGACATGATCTTCAGGGAATGGAACATACAGACAGTATGTCATTTTGTCCACCTGACTATTAAGTGTCTCCTGTGCAGTGGATGCCTTTTGGTGAGCATTCATGTGTACATCAATATCTTCACATATTGATGCTCATTCAGAGAGATTCATTTGCATACCTCTTCTCTAGACTTTCTTGTCACCAATTGTGATGGTTAATCTTATGTGTCAACTTGGCTTGGCCATGGTGCCCAGAAATTTTGTCAAACATTATTCTGTATGTTTCTGTGAGAGTGTTTTTTGGATGTAATTAACATTTAAATCAGTGGTGAATGAATAGAGCAGATTGCTCTCTATAGTGTGAGTGGGCCTCATCTAATCAGTTGAAGGCTTTGGTAGAACAAAGATTGACCTCTCTTGAGCAAGAAGGAATTTTGCCAGCAGATGGCTTTTTGACCTAAACTGTGACACATCCCAGAGTCTCCAGCCCACTGGCCTACCCCATTTGATTTTGAATGTGCAGTACTTCCACAAGCAGGAGCCAGTTCCTTAAAGGGTCTACTTATCCATCATCTATCTCTATCTATCTATCTATCTATCTATCTATCTATCTATCTATCTATCTATCTATCTATCTATATCTATCTATCTATCACCTATCTATATCTATCATCTTTCTAGCTATATCTATCATCTGTCTATCTGTCAATCATCTATCTGTCTATCATCTATCTATTCATGTTGGTTCTGTTCTCTGAGAACACTGACTAATGCACCAGTCTTCCATTCCTGTTCCTTCCAAGTCCTTGACCATGAAGCCAAACCATTAACAACTAATCATGAATCAATGACCATATTCATACTTCTGGTCATCTCTCACTCCATAAATTCAAATATATTGCCCAAATTCTATCCACAAGAAGAATTTTTCCTTCCCTTGACCTTTAAGGTCATACCTGAATGAGTGGTCATGCTGCAGCTTAGCACTTTGGGAGGGGAATCAGCATCATATCATGCAGACCCATCTGCAAACTATGGTTGAGTTTTTCATCCTCAGTAAACTGATCCTAAAGACCATCCCAGGAAGTCTAGGGCATATGTTGAGACAGGAGGTAATGTGACTGGTGTTTGTGTCAAAAGAATCTGAGCCACCTGCTCCTTCCACACTTACCTAAGCTCAGCCTTTCATCTCCTATTTCCATGTGAATGACAGATGGCTGCTGCACATGTACAACCTTATGACTAAGGGGTTTGACTACACCCAGATTGTTTTGGGAGGCCCAGGCTGCATGGCCATTGGCATCCCTGGCTAGGTGCTCAGTCTCTAGCAAAGCCCAACAGCTAACCAGGGCTGTTTCTCAAAGGGAGGGTGGTTATCTCAGAAGGGGGTTTGACGGGCCCCACAGCCCTAGTGTGGACTGTGATGATTCACCTATTGGTGCTTTCTAGAAGCTCCATCTAGCATTCCTATATGTCATAAACTTCAACTCTCAGGTGACTCCCACCCCAGCTACCTTCTGAAAGCAAGGGCATGAGAGACCCTGAACAAGAATCACTCTGAGATGTAAAATTCCTGACAGTTCTGCAGCTGTCCAGAGTCACTGACCAAACAGCCTCCTCACTGGTTTCCCTGAGTCCATTCTGGCCCCTTGCAATCTGTTGTCCATGTTTCAGCCAGAGGGGCATTTTTCAAAGCACTGATTTGGCAGTAAAATTAGTCAGTGGCTTCCTGCTACTCTGAGGATGAGGCTGAAGCCTTCAGAGGATCTTTAATGGCTGCTCCACACCGCTGAACTCCCTTTTCCACCTGCATTTGCACCCAGGATTCCAGGCTCCGGCCCCACCAGCCCAGCCTCTGATTCTGAGCGGTGCTGTCTCCCTGCGAGGCCACAGCCTTTACCTGCCTACTCCTGCTCACCCTTCAGGGTCAGCTCAATTGCTGCTGCCCTTAGGGAGCCTCCTGAGCTCACATGGCCTGTCCAAAGTTTCTCCCGGAACCAAGGGCTTCACCTTTGTGGCCATGGCACTGTTTATAAATGTATACACTTTTGTATGATTTACTTTATTGATGTCTTGCATTATTATTAATGGTTTGTAAATATTCTGCACAGTGCTGGGTCTACAAGGGCAATGGGCCAGGGGACCGGGATGGAGTGAAGATGTCTTCCACACCAGTGTCTTCATTCCTGTTCCACAGACACAGGGGACAGGGACCAGGTGGCAGCACAGTCTCCTCCCTTCTGGGTCCCGTTTGCTCTACCCAGAACAAAATTCCACTCAGGCTGGGAAAGTTTGTCAACAAAGCGGGGAACCTGAGGATTTTGCAGTCCTGGTTGGCTGGCTGCTGGCTGTGGGTGACTGACTGATGACCTGCTCTTTGGGGCCTTATTTCTAGTGTCTGGATGTTTTACTGTATTGGTGATTTTTCAACACTGGTAAACAGGCTTCCTGTGCTGAGCTCCTGGGGCAGGTCACACGATTGCCCAGGAGAGGAATGTGGAGGCAAGCGGGCAGGGTGGGGCTGGGCTGGGGGTGGGTGCTCAGGCGAAATGCCCTACTGTGCAGACTAGAGATGTTTCAAAGGTCGCTGACACTGGTGCCTCGAGAGGGAGAGCTGGTCCCGTGACCCAGCAGGCTCAGAGGCTGTCACCTGGCCCCACCCCGGGCTGTCTACCATGGCCTTCCTCCCTATAACCTAAAGGACAGCAGCATTACCAGCACTGCTCTCCCCCACCTGCCAGCCACAGTGCCAGAGCTGGGGCCCCGGGGTGCACTGTGGCTCCTGCACCAAGATGCCCACAGTCTGGCAGGGGAGACAGCACTGGGCACATTGCCCCTGCCACCTTCCTTCAGGGCTTCCCGGAGTCAGGAAAGCATTGCACCTCTCCACAGCCGAGTCTGACATTAGAGTTACAGAGGTTGAGAACTTTTGAGCTGAAAGTGCCAGTCAACCCAGTCCTAACTGACTTAAGGGAGGTGGTGGTGGGGACCTTTTAGTGGCCTTTGTAAATCAGGAGTCCAGGGAGGGGCTCGCTGAAGGTGCAGCTTGATCTTGAGCTCAAAGGCCAGCGTCCCCCTTGTTTTCTCTCTCAGTCCCTCTGTCTTGGGCACTGGTTCATTCCCACGGCCCCACGCAGTGACGAGGCAGCCGTGGCTCCAGGACTCACACCCCCAGCTTCAGGGAGAAAGGGCGCGGCATCTTTCACCAACATGGGCCTCGCCGGGCCCCCTGGCTGAGACAAGGCCCTGCCCCCGTTGGCTCAGGCCTGGCCTGGGGGGCTTCACAGGCAGACAGAGAGCAGAGGTCGGGGGCCACTGCCTAAGAAGAGGGTGGGCGCTGGGGAGGCTGAAGACTGGTGTCCAATCAGGTGCCTTCCCTCATTGTCCCTTGGGGGTCCAGGGACTACCCCGAGAGAGAAAGTCCCAATGGCCTTTTGCTGATAGGGGAACCAAGGAGCCATCTCAGGCAGAGAGATGGGGGAGACACAGTGCCTGCGCCCGCAGGAAGGTTCCACAATGTTCAAAGCCAAGCAAGAGGTGTGAACAGGGGAACCCTGTGCCCAGGCCAAGGTGCGAGAGTGAAGACAGGACTGGTGAGATGGAGCAAATCTGGGGGTTTCTGCTGGAGGAACAGACAGAACCAAAAAGTAAACAGCAGCTGAGGGAGCCCAGTCCTAAGACTGATGGCCCTAGGCGGTCGGGGCAGTGGATCCCCTGACTGGTGCCACCGGTACCCACGAGAGGGCTGCTCTCACTGCCTGCTCAGGAGGAGCCTGAATTGCTTCCAGGGACTCCCCCATCCTGTCAGGTGCATCCTGCTACACTGCTGCTTCTCTGGGACCTCTCAGCTCTGGCCAAGGGCCAGTCTGACCGGTGTCTTCCCCATCAGTATATCTGCATTTCCCCGTGTGAGTGCGTGGGGTGTGGTGAGATGAGTCCCTCCCACTCCTTCATCTTGCTCCTACTTAGGTTCAGGGAACCCTGGCCACACTGGTCCTGGCTCTGTCCACAGGCCCTGCCTCCGTCTGGCTGGGCCCCATGCCCCACTCTCTCCTCCAGTCTCTGAAGCCTGCAGAGCTCACCTGCAGGCAGCCGGATCCTGCCACCTAGTCCCTTTACAGCCATCTGGTTCAGACAAAGTCCATGCCATTAGAGCTGGCCTGTGCGAACCAGAGGTGGCTGGCCTCCATGCTCCCTGAACCTGAAGGGCTAAAGTGCCTGCAAGTGGGTGAGAGGGCCAGGAGAGGGCCCCAGGACTTGCTTTGGGATGGCAACAGTGTCCATGGCCTTGGCAGCTTGTCTGGGACAGAGAAGGCTGATGGGGCAATGGAAGCAACAAGGAACCATGTCCAGGATGACAGAGCCTGGTTCAAGGAGGGCCTCACATGAGATGTTGGAAGCTTCCTGACTTGGCAGCACAGCTATTGTCTGGAATAGGGACAGACAGGAGAAAGGCTCCCGAGCATCCTAAACGGCCTTCAGGAGCACTTACCCTAAGGGGCATCCTCCCCACCTCACTGAGCCTGTCCCCTCTTCCCTTATAGCTCTATGGGAAGTCCAATCCCCCTGCAGTCTGCCCTGGGGGGCTTGGTCCCACCTGGCCTGTGCTTTATGGAAACTTCCCTCATGGCCCAGATCACTGCCTTGGACTTCTTGCCTTCCAATGTCTCCAGAAGACTTGAATTTCCCAGAGGCAGAGACTATGGCTTAGCCCCTGTGGTCTCCTTATGGTGCAGCCCATGCCTGGTGTGTAGATGGTGTTTGATAACTGTGGAATGATGCCTCCCTTGGTGCAGACCTGGGAACTGGGAAGGAGCATGAAAGACGATTGCTGGAGGGTCACCATCTGGTGTGAAGGAGGAGGCAGAAACCCCACCCAAAGCAGGCACACGCCGATTAGTTCACGGGGCAAACAGCTCTGCAACCACGGGAGCTGCTGAGGCAGCAGCCAGCTTGAAGGACAATGTTATTGAGGGCTCCAGGCCACTGAGCAAAGGTTAGAGACAGCAGAGTTCTGAGAGGCTGCAAAAAGATCTCTGTCTCCAAAGGTGTGTATGGGGAAAGTGTGGTTGTTTTAAAGTTTGTTTCTGGAAGGATCTCACAGAGAACTTTTGGCTGTTTGAAACCAGCTCTACACATGCCTCCTTCCTAAGGGTAGCCGTCAGTACAAATGTTTCTGTGGCCACTGTCTGCTGTCTGGCCTTCTGGATCCTCCAGAAAGACACAGGCCCAGCATGGCATCACTTCTTCTAGGCTAGATCACCAGACTGGGGCTGAATACCTCACCGATTGCAGAAATGTAGTCGGTCAGTAATTTCCTGGTCAGTATGGATATGATAACCTGTCACATATGTCCTCTCCATCCCCCCAGAAGGAATCCACTTAATAAGATCTTTTTGTTCTCAAATGGAAGTGACCTCAACCAAAATAATCCTTTTTCTTCCTGTTTGTGACTTCCTTGTCCTGCCTTTAAAAACCTCCCCCTGTTGCCCTTCGGAGTATCTCTCTCCTTTCTAAAGGGAATGCTGCCCAGTGCATGAATCACTTAATAAAACCAGTTAGATCTTCACATTTACTTGGTTGAATTTTGTTTTTTCAACAGGTATATTTCCAAGATTTTTTTCAGGATTTTCAATAGCATAATAGCTAAGGCTAGGCCAGCAAAATTGAACATTAACCCTATGTGCTCTGGGGCTGGAATTAAATCAGCTGTGTGGTGATGGTTATGGAATCTGAGTAGTTAATGTGTGCCCTAGTTAATAAAATAGGGCTGACATCGTGTCCTGTCTCCCAGCATCCAGCTCAGTGGACTCAGTGTGCCTGTAGAATTGTTACTTGATAAATTCAGTTTTCTGGGGCAAAACCACGTGGAGAATGAGGCAGACACATGAAAATGTCTGGGGCTATGAAAGAAATATCAAGTGGCTTCCTTCCAAGTCGCTTCCTCAGGAACCTTGGGAATGAGGGCAGGAAATGGGTGAGGAGGCTGCCATGCGGTACCGCTGCCCCCTGGTGGTCAATGGGGAGCACAGCACGTGGACCGACAGGCTAATGGCATCTCTGGTAAAACCCCACGTGGAGAAAAGGCGAAGCTACGGATCTTCTAATTAGGAGACTGGCTGTTGTTCTGTAAAGTTAGGATTTGTGCAGCACTGCCAGACCCCCAGAACCTCCCTCCTCTCACCCCCCGAGTTGGGGCCCGCTTTTTCATCTCCCCAGGTTCTCATTTCTTCAGGTCTGGAGCTTCTTAAGGTTTCCCAACTGTAAACATCTTTTTGACTCCACCTTAAATGACGTCACAGTGGGAGCTTGCAAGTGAGCATGGAAATTGACAACTGCTAGGATTCAGGGAATGTTCAACATTTACTGGCACAGCACTGGGCAGGAGCCGACGTTAATACCAGCAGGGATGGGAACCAGGGGGCGAACTGCAATTCAGAGTCAGGGTAAAGTCACCAAGAATCCCTTTCCTTTGTCAAGTTTATTTTATTAAAATATACAGGACTGAATATTGGTGGGCGCTGAGAACAGGAACCACCCTCCCAGGCCATGCCCCAGCAGACACTTCTGCCATGCAGACATGCGGCCAGTCCACACTCCAAGCTGGGAGAGACCCCTCCTGGTTGACTGTGCAGCCAGTTGGCCTGAGCCCAAGGGGGGGCGGGAGCATCGCGGTGACCCTCTCCTTTTGCCTCGGCCCCTCAGAAGCAGTGCTACACCAACTGGGAGGGCTGGGCTGGAGTCAGGGGATGGGGGAAAGATCCCTGAGCCAGGGAAAGCTGATGCCCTCCTAGAGGAGGGGAGAGGGACCCCCCAGTCAGACTGGAGGTGGGGTGTCAGTGCAACTCCAAGGGGAAGGACTACCTGTGTGGGGTGCCCAGGGGTCCCTGAGGCCAAGCCAGGCCAATGTCCACGGCCTTTGCCACCTGGCCATTCCTTCGAAGGCCCTGTTTGCCCTAGGGCCAGGCGGGAGCAGGGACAGGGCGGCAGCTGATGGAATGTATGGTATGGGGATGTCTTCAGAAGGGCCCGTGCTGCCTGGGACCGGGTTCCTTCTCTGGGAGGCCTAGGCAGGCAGGAGCAGCCTCTCTCTCTCTCTCTCCTGGAGGTTTCTGACCTGCCACCCTGCTTCAGGGCCCTCCGCCCTCATCACTGGCTCTGGCTGACATCACCTCCATCCCCAGAGCAGAACCCAGCCAAGCAGAGTCCCCAGGGTTTGTGCTTTTGAATGTTGGTGAGCTGGGCTGGGGATGGGCTTCAAGCCCCCACTGCTCTGAGGCACAGAACTGACCCCGATGCGTGTGCCCTGGGGCCATCCGGATTTGGGACTGCTGGGATCCAAGTCTCAGCCCACTAGGAAGGCCTTGTCTTGGAAAAGCAGTGTCCTGGCTCCCCTTGTGGGCTGTGGCCTGAGTTGCTGGGGATGCTTGTGCTTCTTGATGGGGCTGGGGTGAGCTAGTGTGGAGGGGCGACCACACTGCTTCAGGGCCCTGACCTGGAAGTGAGGGGTGGGGGCTGGGGAACTTATCCAGGCTGCTGGGCCCAGGAGATGGACTGACAGGAAGGAGGGAGGGAGAAGCCCCTTCCCAGGCCTATTCTGCCCCTCTGGCTCCTTGGCAGCCAGGCCCTGAGCCATGTGACCTCAGGACCTATGATGATGTTGGGGTGAGCAGTCTTGTGCCTTATCCCAACTCCCTTGACTCCCAGCTGCCCCTCCAGTGTCCTCAGGTGAGGGGCATTCTGGGAGTGTCATTGTGGGCAGGGCCCTTCGGGGAACAAGGCAAGAGCAGCCCCTGAAACCTGGCCACATGCGGTGGGACAGAAGGGTGGCAGGAAGGAGGGGCAGGGGGGCTCACACAGGAGGGTCCTTTGCTTTGGAGACAGGACCCTCCTCTGTGGAGCTTGACCCCTTTCCTGGCAACGCCCAGCAACAAGCGGCCTGCAGAGGCTGTTTTTCTGCTGCCCACCCCAGAGACAGCCATGCCCCACGGGCCTGGGCTGGGGGCTGGCCTGGGCTAGGGTATGCGGCTCTCCTCATGTGGGCCTGGCTCTCAGACAGACTCAGCCCCTCCCTGACCTCCGTCCCCCTTCTGCCATCCCAGAAGAATGGTGTGTGTGTGTGTGTGTGTGTGTGTGTCTGGAGCAAATTGTCACTTTTTGCAAATATATTAGAAAAAGGTTTCTCACGGCGGCTGCTCCGGGCAGGACTGAAGTTTCTCTGAGGGCAGAGGAGGCAATGAGCACTCGAGAACCCCCACCCCCGACATGTCCTAGATGACATTCTCAAACAGCTGCATGGAGCTCATGATGTTCTCGTCCTGTGGGAGAGGAGGAGAGACTTGGTCAACTCCGGGTGGGCAGGGCAGGGCAGTGCCCAAATCCAGCCCACCTTCAGCAGGTTCCTGCCAGGGACTCAGAATCCTGCAGTGGCTGTTCCGTCTGCTTCACTGGGTGAAGGGGGAACTGGTCAGGCACAGTCTGTCCTCAGCCCCCCGGCCTGACTGCAGTCCCACCTGGGAGCAGCTAACTCACTGACAGACAAACCTCCCTGGCTACTCACTCAGATGGGGCCTGGGGCAAAGGAGCAGCCCGCACAGGGGGTGAGGCTGGCGGCCAGCGCAGACCCAGTGTCCTGCCCCACTAAGGGTGCTCTGCAGAGGACAGTCAGCAGCAATGAGGGGGGAGGCCCCAGGTGCCTTTCCCACAATGTGACCCTGTCCCAAGGGCCATGGGGTCAGTCACTCTCCCGTGGCCCCACATCTGTCCCCTCTGCCACCAGGAGGGCAGGGCTGAGGGCTGGCAGGAAGGAGTGGGGAGGGGAAGAGCTCAGACAAGAGTGACAGTGGAGCTTGGAGGCGGGGTGGGGTCCGGGCACTGCCAGGGACAGGCTGCTGGGTGTCCTCAAGTCCTAATCCCGCCTACCTTCTGACAGGTCTCCAGGAATTCGTCAATGGTCACCACCCCATCCTGATTCCGGTCCATTTTCTGCAACCCAAGCCATGCCCTCAATGAGTCTATGTCCCACCAGGGTGGTCCATGCCCCGGGCCTGAGGACAGGGCAGTGGATGCGTGGGTTGGCTCCTTCTACCTCAACCTGTCCCCTCTGTCCCCTGCTCTGGCCACATAAGTGCCCTCTCCTGCCACCTCCACAACACAGCTGACCTGTGGCACCTCCCCAAGCCTACCCTGCACCCCAGCCCCTTCCCAGCAGCTGTCTTGGCTCACATTTCCAGAATGCATCGCCACACTCATCTGACCCCCTTCCGTCCTGGACAGGCAGCCAAGGTGGAAGGAGCAGCCAGGCACATGATGGTCACATGTCTACAGGGTCCCCAGTAAGTGGGAGTGGGGCTTTAGCCCCAGTAGTCCCCATGGACACAGGGCACAGTCACCCCATCCCCACTCCATTCACAGAGAGTCTCCCCCAGAGGAGCTGGGGGCGCTCTCGGACTGACGGCACTGGAATGCTAGCCCGGCAGTCAGCTGCCTTGGAATCCAGGAGCCCTGGCCTGGCCTGCCCCGGAAATGAGTTCATCAGTTCGGGGAGTGGGGATGGTGTTTTAATTCGCTCTCAGGGCCCTGACAACCAGGCAGGTGGGGAGTGCAAGTTGAACCCCCTTGCAGTGGGAGGCAGCTTCAGAGGGGAGTGGCTTGCCCAGGGGGGCCCTAAGAGCAGGGCCCCCCTCCTCTGGCTGCCCTTCCCCATGGGCCTGGGAGGCCGAGGTGCTCACCTGGAAGAACCTCTCCACGTGCTCCAGAGGTGCATCCTCCCGCAGAATGGGGTAGGTGTGGCGGCCCATCATGTCATAGATGGATTTCATGATGGCCAGCATCTCCTGGAGGGGGCCGGAGGGCTGGCATGGGCTTGGCTGCAAGGATGTGGGGGGTTCGAGGGCCCAAGGGGAGGGGGCTGCATCAAAGGGTGGCAGGCGCCCAGGCAGGGTGAGATGAGATGAGCTCACTGCACCAGCCCACTCAGCCCACACTTCTGATCCTCCCAGGTAAGCTGGAGAGAGATCGTATGCACCATCTCCAAAATGTGAAACTGTAGCAACTGTCTCACACACACAAAAAATGATTGGGCCAAAGACTGTGGGCTGGTGTGGTGAGGCCCCCCATCCCCACCTGCCTTAAGGGACCACACTGCCCCCCTTGGCCAGTGGGAGCCCAGGCCAGCTCCCCCACCCCACTCTCAGATTCTCCACTTGTGTCTCCCCCTGGACCTCCCCAGAAGAAAGGGTGATCCGAGAAAACTTGTTGAGCTGGGCTGAGACGTCTGGTGGAGAGCACACAGGCTCCATGCCCCCTGCACCCTGGAGTCCAGGACCGAGAGCCTGGGAGAGGAAGAGGGCCCCCTGGTTGGCCATCCCCTCCAGGGCCAGGTGGAGAGTCACATCTCTGAAGGGGGAGGGGAAACAGGACAGCCAGGGCAGCAGGAGGGAGGAGAGAGGCTGGGGTCTGGGGTGCGGAGTGGGATGAGGAGGAGCAGACGGGCCACCGCCCCCAGCCACCCTGTACCTCTTTGGTGATGTAGCCATCCTTGTTAATGTCATAGAGGTTAAAGGCCCACTTGAGCTTCTCATGCACTGTTCCTCGCAGGAGGATAGAGAGGCCGACCACAAAGTCCTGAGGAGGAAGGGGAGAGTGACAACTGACAATCCAATGCCCAGATTCTATTTCCAGTTTGCTGCGTGGCTTCCACTGAAATTCACACCTTTATAGGTGAGAAGCTGCCATTTCAGAGCAGGCAGATGGGATCCATTAGGTCTACACAGTGTGTGACCATGTGTGAGTGTGTGAATATGTATGTGAGCATGTGTGTGTGTGTGTGTGTGTGTGTGTGTTGGGGGGCATGTGGTATGTATGTGTGGGTGTGGGTGTGTTGCAGGGGCACGTGGTGTGTGTGTATGTGTGTGTGTGCATGTATGTGGTATGTGTGCGAGTGTGTGGTGGGGATGGCATGGTGCATGGAGCTGATCTTCCCAAATAAAAACATTCAAATACATGGTGCCCTAGAGCCATTTAATGCATTGCTGCTGATAGAGAAGCTTGGGAATGCTCTTTTAATAAAGGGGAATGCTCTATTTTTAGTTTACCAAGCATCTGTATGTCAAGGTGCTTGAAATCTTATAGCTTAAAAGCTAACTTGACAGCGCTTAACTCTGGGGTCATGACATACCCGTGTGTTGCAATCACCTCTGAGATGTGACAGATAACTTATCACTAATGTGACAAGACGTGAGTGCCCAAACAACTTCTATGTGAAAACTAACTGCTTTGTGATAACAGCTGGTGGAAAGCAAGTGTTTCTCTCCACTTCCTGGAAGGTCTGCATGTTAAGCCCTCCCTGCTCCCTGGGGTGCTCCCAGACTACTGGGAAAGAAGGGAGCAGAGAAGGGCTGTCCCAGAAGCAGGGGTGGAGGGTGGCAGGCTGTGTGCCCAGCCATGCATCAACAGGCTTGGTCCCCACTCAAAGGTTAGAGTTTCTGGATCTGAGAAAGCCTGTGCCATGAGAGAGAAAGATAAAAGGAAAGAGAAAAACAATTAGAAAGAAACAGAAATTATTCAGGGAGAAAAAAACCTTAAAAACAATTAGACTCAGAGAGTACAAATCTGGAGTCCTTAAAATAAGAACAGGATGCAATAAAAAAGGAATAATTGAGAACAAGAAAGCTCTTGGGAATTAAATATTAAAAAAAACAAAACAACAGACGCAGAAGAAGGGTTGGAAAAGCAAGTGGAATCTTCCATCAAGTAGCGTGAAAAGGCAAAGAGCTGGAAAATATGAAAAAGGAAAATGACAGGTTTACTCCAGAGGGACCAACCCTTGAACACCAGGAGCTCCAGAAAGAACTAGAGGAAATGACGGGAAGCATGTCACAGACGCAATGATTTCCCAGGGTAGGAGGCTGTGAGTGTCCAGGTCCTGCCCAGGCGTAGCACGAAGCATGGAAACAGCCTGCAGGCACATATGGTGATGACATTTCATTAAATAGGGTGCCAAGAGAGGACCCTACAAGCTTCTAGAACAAAAACAGACCAAAACAGAAAAAACAAAATCAGATCCAGTACACAGGGTCAGGATTCAGCAGGCTTTGCCTTTTGACAGACCCATGGTGGGCAGGAAGCCAGTGGAGTGATGCGGCCACTATTCTGGAGGACAACTTTCCACCCCAGCTCTGCTCCCAACCAACATATCAAGAAAGAGTGAGAACAGAAGGAAGTTGCTTTCAGACATGTGAAGGCTCTTCCCAGTTACTTCCCAGTACTCTTCTGTAGGAAGTGCTGGTAGATATGCCCCTGAAAAGAGAGAGTAAAGCAAGAACTTCTTCCTTGCCTTTCCTCTGAAAGGGGTAATCCAGAACCAGGAGACCCAACCAGGGGATGGGGAAGGGGTCCCTGGAGGGCCCCCACTCCTGATGGGTGATGGAGCCTGTTGGAGGCTGGGGAGGCGTCCTCCTGGAGAGGCCCGCTCAGACTACTACAGAAGGGCCTACAGTGAATTAATGATGGCATCACAGACACCAGGCAGATGACAAATCAGGCTTACTGTCGGCAAAACAGTGTGTACAGGAAAGGAAAACATAATCAGAGTTTCCTGCGAGACTCAGCTGGCAATCAAACCCACATCAACTGTGAGTCCTTGTCCGACTGTATCCAACAGTCCGGTGAAGCCAGGGGATGGGACAGGTGTGTGTGCACATGGGAGGCCCATTCCTCATCACCGTGCCATAGAGCCAATAGGCAGCCTCTAAAACCACAGAGCCAATAGGCAGCATCTACAGCTGCAGAGAGCCAATAAGCAGCCTCTAAACCTGGGCACTCAGGAGGGAGCACGCTTGTGCTCTTGGGAGGTGTGGAAACATACTGAATGGGCTAAAATAAGAGAAGGTGGTTGCTTCCTCGGGTGTGTGTGTGTGGGTGGTTAAGTGCTGTTTTTCCAAAGCACACCCTGTAAATCTACTGTGCTCTTAATGTCTTGTCTCTGAACAGAATGAAAATATAGTAAAGGAGAAGCAAAGGGCTGGTTCTTACATGCCCAAGGTCAGGGGCTGGTAGGCGCGGGAGCTTGTGCCCGAGTTAGGTAGGAGGTGAAGGGTGGAGGTATCCAGAAATGGTGTCGCTGGGCTCTGACAGGCTTTCCTGTTAGGCAAAGGCATGTAGTCCCACGGGAGCAGCAGGGTCCGGTGAGTCCCCACAGGAATCCCGTCTCCCGTGGGAGGGCACCGGCTGCTCCCATCTTGTCTTCATAACCTGGACCTACCGTGTAGAGGCCCTCATAGTCAGCCCAGCCAAGGAATGTCCCCGTTCAGTGTCCCTAAGTGTGTGTGCCTATCCTAGTGATGGTACTAGGAGAGGGGTGGTGGGGATGTCCCCTGCGAGACTACTGGCTTGCCCTCAGGTGACCCCAAGTCCAGAAGGCAGGAGTGGAGGGTGTGATGACAGGCTTGGAGGCATTTCCTTCTGCCCACCAGCACCCAGAACTAGGCCCTGCGGGTTGGAAGATCACTGGGGAAATACATGCCCTCCTCTCTTCCTGAAAAAGCCTTCCTAGAGCGGAAGACAGAAATCAACTGAGAGGGTCCTCAAGGTAAACAAACATGGCCCATGAAACCACAGGAATTAATTTCACAGCAGAGAAGCACAAGGCAGGCCTGGGGTGATGCGGGACACCAACAACCTTCTGAGCGGGTGCCTAGTAGAGGGGCTTCCGCACCAGCACCCCCCACCCAGCCACTGACAGCAACCCCCTCATACACATGCACAAAGACCCCCCACCTACCACCTTAAAGGGACCACAAGCCCCCTCCCTCTGGGGAGTGAAAGCAATGACCACAGCAGGGTGGCCGAGACCTTCCTGACCCCTGAACCCAGCCAGCCAGCTGAGCTCTTTGATCATCTGATGTCTAAATAAGAAAAGCCATCCAACTAAGCCCTGGTGGGGTGCATCACACGATTCCTTCTCACACTTTCTTTGCAGAAGTCCCTGGTGCCTCTTGAAGGATACACAAGAGATGGGTCACAGGGGAGGACAATGAATTTTTCCTGTTGACCTTTGTAGCAACTGGACTTTTCTACTGTGCACAGGTATTACTGAAAAAAGATGATAACACTGTACATTTGCACATGCATTAGTGCCAGAAGTGTGGCCAGGAGAGGGTGGGGCCCCTGTGGTCACAGAGCAAGGCCAGGCCTCAGGCCGCCCCACGCTGTCGTCATGTCTGTGTGGCAGGCTGGCTGGAGGCATAAAAATAAACTGAGCAGCATTACCGACAGGTTATTATTACACCCCAGCTCGTCAAGGGGCTTTCTGCCCTGGCCGGCTTGCTCTGCTGTCTTCCTGTCAGCCGCCCTTGGCCCTGGAAGCTGAGAGGGGTGGTTATCGATCAAGCCTGGCTCTCAGCAAGGTTTCCCTCTCCAAAGAGGTTTCAGCTTTTCGCCTGCAGCTATTTTTAGGGGCCTGGGCTCCACAGATGGGGCCTCTTTCAAATGATCCCATGTGGCCAGACCTGGTGGAGCCCACAGTGCACAGAGCCTGGGCAAGGCCCTCCAGGGGGCAGGTGTCCTGGGGGGAGGCTTCTGTCCTCACAGCGGGGAACCCCAGCGCCCAGCTGGGCTGACCCCAGAGCCCAGTCAGGCTGGGATGCTCCACTCATTTTCTGGTAAGGGGTAAATTCTGGGGCTGGGTGCCTGAAAAACCACCATTAGCACAGACACCCAAGTTTAATCATGTCCCCTTTCCAAATGCAAATTCCTGTTAGGTGGTGACCACCTCGGTGTATCTCAGCAACCTTGGCTGGGCTGGGCTGGGATGGAAGAAAAGGCTGAGAGCAGGGGGAGCAGATGGCAAAATGAGATTTCACCAACACCATGATTAGGCCCTGCGCCAGCCAAGCCCCGGTCCCCTCACTCTCTGGGTGGCATTCCAGACCCTTTACACTCAGGGACCACATCTGAGCCTCTGAACAACCCTGAGAGGGTGACACCAGGGCAGGATGCTCCCTCACAGGACACAGAGGCAGGAGACATGGGCAGGGTCATCAGGGACCTACCTCAAAGCGGATGGCCCCATTCCCGTCTGCATCGAAGGCATTGAAGAGGAAGTGTGCGTAGGTGGTGGCATCTGGGAAGAGCAAGGGCCAGGGCCAGCATGTGTTGGGTCTGCCTGGCAGCCTGAGCCCCACCCCAGGGAGCCCCCCTCCCAGTGTTCCCGCTGTGTCCTGGGCCAGAGTCCTCCCCTTCCGATAGCACAGAGGCAGCACCAGGCCTCCGGAAGGTAATAGAGGTGAGGGTCTCCTCCCCATGAAAGGGACACCCACCGTCTGCAGAGCTGCCAGAGGGACCACAGCCGGGGCTTTGGGAAGAGCCAGGAGGGCCTGGCCTGGGACTCACCTCCCTGGGGGAAGAACTGCGAGTAAATGAGTTTGAAGGTGTCTTCATCCACCAGGCCTGTGGGACACTCCTGCAGCAGGGAGCCACCCCTCAGCGACCTCAGCCAGCCCCAACCCCACACCCCAACTTCACAGGGCTTGGCCTCCCTCCTCCCGCTGAGGGATCCCTGCTGCCCGAGGCACCACTGGGCTCCTCTGGGCCCCAGGCTAGGGGACACCTGGTGGTGGGCAGGTGGGAGCGATTGGCTGGTCCCTCCATACTCTCCTTCCCTGTGCCAGCATTGGAGACTCACAGAGAAGAGCGTGGTGCCTCCAGAATACTGATTCTAGGACTCTAGGACCCCCAGACAGTTCTCCCACAAAACATAAACTCCTTAAAGACCCGTGGCATATTTACTGTGCCATGGAGAAGTTTCTAGGGTCTCTCCTGCCTGGAGACAGGGACAGGAGGTTGGGTGGGTCGGGGCCTCTCCTGGGGGGATGGGAAAACTCACATTCTTGAAGCCCCTGTAGAGGGACTGCAGTTCCTTCCTGGTGAACCTGGTCTGTGCCTGCAGCTGGTCCAGCCCTTCTGGCTGGTGGCGCACCGTGGACAGCTCCAGCTCACTGTCGCTGCTGTCTGGAAGGGACACAGACCCGGGAGGGTGGGACAAGTGGCCCAGCTCCTCCATCTTGTTCGAGTGTGGGCACCAGACCATGGCAGAGGTTGGGGTGGAGGGACACGCCTTTCAGGTCTGCCATGTGTGGCCGCACAGGCTGTGCACTGCACAAACGGTGGAACCGCGCACTCAGAGGCTATGGCTGCTCTGCCACCTGCTCCTCACACAGCTCTTCTGCCTCACCCTTCCCCAAGGGTGCCCAGCCCCTCAGCTACACAGTGGGATGTGGGGTGGGAGCTGGTCTTGCTCTGGAGAGATACTGAACAAGGGGAGGAACGAGGCAAAAAGGCAGCCAGATGGGTTGCCTTGGCTGTCAAGACCCAATTCCAGGACCACTTCCCTCCATACAGCCCTCCCTGACTTCCCCGAGGAATGGGGCAGGCCCCTGTCTTGGACCATCCAGCCTAACACACTGCTTTACTGCATATGGTATGAGGGTATCATTCACATTTGGGTAGAAGGTCAGAGGGCAAGGACCTGAAGGGCAGGGACCAGACCTTTTCTTTAATAACAACACATCAAAATGTTAACTAACCATAGCTATTCCTGGGGGGAGGTGGATTTCAGGCGATCTTTATTTTATGATTTTATTTATTTTTTACATTTTCCTGATTTGGTATGGCATGCACCACTTTTGCAACACAAAATAAAGCTACGGATACAAAAGCACTACATCCTACATGTTGCTGAGTTTTATAATTATTTTGCTTTGTCTTGTCATTCTAAAGCTTCCCTCTGAGATGGGAAGCACAGTCCCTGCCACACTGGCTCGGCTCGTGGCCTCCCCTGCACCCAGGAAGGGTGTGTCCATGGCTGTCTGCACAGCTGTTTGCCCACTCAGGGCTAGCACGGGATGGGGGGTTGGGGGCCCTGCCCCCTCACTAAGCTCCCGAGCACCCTACCTACATGTCCTGCAACCAGGCTCCTAGCCTCCAGGACAGCTGTTTCACACCTTCCTTCTCTTCACACTTCCAGTGCCTCCCCCTGTCCTTACCCTCAGGTTCCTTCCTATGTCACTGATAAACAGAAGCCACAGAAGACAATTTTCCCATCTTCACCACCACATCTACCCATCTACCTGCCTCTGGCCCAAACATCTGCTTCCCTCCTCTGGGATGAACTGTCCCTGCTCGTGGCTAATGCCAACCCTTCCCCACGTGCAGTGGGGCCCGGCCTTTCCCACTTACTCAAGCATGTGGCTGCAGTAATTCTCCCCACTCTTTCCTCATCATCCTTTTTCCTACCTTGTAGATTATTCCCATCACCATGAGGACATACTGTTCAATCTGGCAATCCTTAGTCAAATTGAGTATAGGCAAACCTTGCAAGCCAGCAGTTCCACTCTGGGTGAACTTCCAGAATCTCACCCGGTTAAGGAGACCTGTACATAGATGTTCATGGCAATAGCAGTTTTGATGGGGGAGTTGGAGGTGTCCCAGGGGTCTATCACAGGCAGGATAGGTGGGCAGAATACGGGGGGTCACGTGAGGTAGAACCACACAGTGGGTTAGAAATACATATGTTAGAACAGCATGAATGGATGTTAAAAATAAGGTGTTTACTTCAGTTAAGAGGCAGACATTTCAGAATGGATGAAAAAGCAAGTCCCAACTATATGCTATTTACAGAAAGGATACCCTTAATACAAAAACACAAACATTTAAAGTAAAAGCATGGAAAAAGGCTAAGAAACATGGTGAGGCTGTATTAATAACAGAAAAAATAGGCTTCAAGATAAAGAGTACTACTAGAGATAAAGAGGGACATTTTATAATGATACAGGATTGATTCATCAAGAAGACAGAGCAATCTGAAATATATACATACACCTAGGAGCAGCTTTAAAACACTAGAAGGATGCAACCCCTATAAAATTACCAGCAACATTCTTCAATGAACTGGAACAAATAATTAAAAAATTCATGTGGAAACACCAAAGATTCCGAATAGCCAAAGCAATCCTGAGAAAAAAGAATAAAGTAGGGGGGATCTCACTCCCCAACTTCAAGCTCTACTATAAAGCCACAGTAATCAAGACAATTTGGTACTGGCACAAGAACAGAGCCACAGACCAGTGGAACAGACTAGAGACTCCAGACATTAACCCAAACATATATGGTCAATTAATATTTGATAAAGGAGCCATGGACATACAATGGCAAAATGACAGTCTCTTCAACAGATGGTGCTGGCAAAACTGGACAGCTACATGTAGGAGAATAAAACTGGACCATTGTCTAACCCCATATACAAAAGTAAATTCAAAATGGATCAAAGACCTGAATGTAAGTCGAAACCATTAAACTCGTGGAAAAAAACATAGGCAAAAACCTCTTAGACATAAACATGAGTGACCTCTTCTTGAACATATCTCCCCGGGCAAGGAAAACAACAGCAAAAATGAACAAGTGGGACTATATTAAGCTGAAAAGCTTCTGTACAGCAAAAGACACCATCAATAGAACAAAAAGGAACCCTAAAGTATGGGAGAATATATTTGTAAATGACAGATCCGATAAAGGCTTGATGTTCAAAATATAAAGAGCTCACACGCCTCAACAAAGAAAAATCAAATAATCAATTAAAAAATGGGCAGAGGAACTGAACAGTTCTCCAAAAAAGAAATACAGATGGCCAACAGACACATGAAAAGATGCTCCACATCACTAATTATCTGAGAAATGCAAATTAAAACTACAATGAGGTATCACCTCACACCAGTAAGGACGGCTGCCATCCAAAAGACAAACAACAACAAATGTTGGCGAGGCTGTGGAGAAAGGGGAGCCCTCCTACACTGCTGGTGGGAATGCAAATTAGTTCAACCATTGTGGAAAGCAGTACGGAGGTTCATCAAAATGCTCAAAACAGACTTACCATTTGACCCAGGAATTCCACTCCTAGGAATTTACCCTAAGAACGCAGCAATCAAGTTTGAGAAAGACAGATGCACCCCTATGTTTATTGCAGCACTATTTACAATAGCCAAGAATTGGAAGCAACCTAAATGTCCATCGGTAGATGAATGGATAAAGAAGATGTGGTACATATACACAATGGCATAAGAAGAGGGCATAAGAAGAGGGCAAATCCTACCATTTGCAGCAACATGGATGGACCTGGAGGGTATTATGCTCAGTGAAATAAGCCAAGCAGAGAAAGAGAAATACCAAATGATTTCACTCATCTGTGGAGTATAAGAACAAAGGAAAATCTGAAGGAACAAAACAGCAGCGGAATCACAGAACCCAAGAATGGACTAACAGGTACCAAAGTGAAAGGGCCTAGGGAGGATGGGTAGGTAGGGAGGGATAAGGGGGCGGGGAGATGAAGAGGGGTATTAAGATTAGCATGCATGGGGGGGTGGGAGAAAGGGGAGGGCTGTACAACACAGAGAAGACAAGTAGTGATTCTACAACATTTTGCTATGCTGATGGACAGTGACTGTAAAGGGGTTTATAGGGGGGACCTGGTATGGGGGAGAGCCTATTCTTCATGTAAGTGTAGTTTAAAGATAACAAAAAAAAAAAAGGAAAAGAAAGAAAGAAAAGGGGCATTACACCCTGATAGGATAAAACTAACTGTAAATCAACAATTAATGCATGCTTTAAATATCCTTAATTTTGATCACTTAAAGGGTGTCAGATGATCGGCTATGGAGGTACACTTTTCTGATATTCCTTTCTCTTAAAAAAAAAAAAAGCAGTTCCTGTGTGGTGACCTCCAATGGGTTCTACACAATGGTATAAAGGGCATATCAAAGTGTGGGCAAAGGGTCTGTTTGTGTTTATACAGAGGATCAAAGCCTAATTTGGCTACCCAGAAAATGAACTAAGATACGATATGAAGAAGAACTTCCAACATCAGCACTCTCTGGAAGAGTCATACCAGAAGATGATCATCAAAAAGCCTCAACAAAGATCCAGGTGATGCTGCAGTTGTAGCTGCATTCATCCCACCGGTTCCTGGACTTGCCATTGGAATGAAGAAGGAGATATCTAAGCTGGCCTGTGCATACAGTAAAACTACAAGTTTGACTGGATCTATACTGTTGGAACTCAACCAAGAATTATGAGAAGTGCAAGTTGTAGTGCTCCAAAATCTTACAACTACAGACTATCTACTGTTAAAAGAACATATGGGATGTGAACAGTTCCCAGGAATGGGTTGTTTTAATTTGTCTGATTTCTCTCAGACTGCTCATGTACAGTTGGACAATATCCATCATATCATAGACAAATTTTCACAAATGCCTAGGGTGCCTAACTGGTTTTCTTGGCTTCACTGGAGATAGCTGGTAATTATAGATCTGCTTTGGTTATGTAACTGTATTCCTATTATGTTAATATGTGTGCACAATTTAATTAGTAGTTTAAAACCTATACATGCTTAAGTTACTCTACAAGAAGATATGTCAAAGAAATAATCAATCTTCCCATGTTTTCTTCCGCCTGCTACCTCTATAGCTTTTCTTCTTCCTTCCTAATTACAACCCTTAAATAGAATTCATGCCTCATATCGAATTTACCAAGTATCATTATTCCTCCAAGTGGTAAAGATACCTCAAGACAAATGCTGGGCATAGAAGCCACAGGGCATAAATCTGCAAAGAAGTAAAAAGCTAAGCTTTTCAAACAATATGGCTTCTCTCTCACCAACTTTACATTTCCCTGTATGGCCCCGGAAGATGACTGGTTAGCCAGAGACGGGTAAGATTCCTCAAGGGAGGAACAACCTAAGACAGGCACACTCACAGGGGGGCCATCAGGTGAGAAATTGGGGATCAACAGAGGTGAGGCTTAGAACCTCACCCCCCCCTGTTTTGAGAGAAATCTTCTGCATCCGTGGATGTTTTGCTGCCCTTGTCTAGCTTGGATTAACACATAGTCTACAGGCACACACCTGATCATCTACATTTGCCCTCTTACAGCACTAAACTATGTTTTCTACCTTTATCTTGCATCTACCAACCACTTCAGCATTTTATTAAAAAAATAATAATAATAATGATAATAATAAAGGGAGAAATGTGGGAGCCACATATAAATCAAGTATAAAAATCAAACGAATATTCATATTTGACCTGATTGTTTATAGTTCATAATGCGTGATCAAAACCGAAAGTTTCTGTGATGACTGCCCTTGTACTGTTCACCATGCAAGAATTTATTCACTATGTAAGAATTTGTTCACCATGTAAGAACTTGTTCATTATGCTTCAGAAGATTGGAGACTGACGAGAATTAGGCTTGGGGTGGATTAATGATTGTGCATTGAGCATTGACTCCCCTATAGAGAATTTTATCATTGTTAACAACCATTTTATCAATAAATATGAGAGATGCCCTCTCAAAAAAAAAAAAAAACAACAACACTGGAAGCAAAAAATTCAGAACTAATGGGAGAAGCAGATAAGCCGCCAGCACAGCTGAAGCTTTTAACGTCCTTTTCCAGTAAATGATACATGTAAAGATGTAAAGGACTTGAAAAACACTATCAACCAACTTGACCTAATTAATATTTATAGAACTCTATGCCCAACAACTCTATAGAGGCCACATTTTTTTCAAGAGCACATCCTGTGGTTACCAAGACATACCAGATGATGGAAGATTGACTATTAAATAAAAATCCTAAACAGTAAGATATCTAAAAAACTCCAAATATTTAGAAATTAGACAACACACTTCTTAATTAACTCATAGGCCAGAGAAGAAAAATTGTAAGGAGAATTTTGAAATATTTTGTAATGAATGATAATGAAAACACACATATCAAAATTTTCTGGATGCAGGGAAAGCTGTGAGGGAAGCTTTCAGCTTTAAATTCCTTTATTAGAAAAGAAATTAGGTATAAAGCCAATGATATAAACATCTAGATCTAAACTTTTCAGAATCTAGAAAAACAACATCAAATCAAACTCAAAGTCGTTAGAAGAAAGGACATAACAAAAATAAGAGTAGAAATCAATGAAAGTGAAAATAGACAAATATAGAGGAAGTAACAATAAAGTTATCAAGTAACTAAATAGGCAAATCATATACTGGGAAAACATGTCTTCAGTACATATATCTGACAAAAGACTCAATTCCAGAATATATAAAGAAACTCCTAAAAATTAACCAAGAATGAGACCAATAACTCAGTTCTTAAAAAGTCTAAAAACCAGAAAAATTTCACAAAAGAAGATACACAAATGGGCAATAAGCACAGGAAAAGATAGTTCATAGCATTAATCATCAAAGAAATGCAAATGTTCTGATACAAAAAGCAAAATACTCAGTGACCTACCATTTCAAAACACTGACAACACCAAATACTGGTGAAGGTGTGGAGCAACTGGAACTCTCATACAGCACTAACCTAAGTGTAAAATGGTATAACCACTTCAGAGAACTGCTTGGCAGTTTCCTATACATGTAAGCATACATCAACCTTATGACCTGTTTGCCTGGGATAAATAAAGACATATGTCCACAAAAAGACTTGTACCAGAAAAGTCATAGCAGCTTTTATGACAGTCCTAAACTGGAAATTACCCCAACAATCAACAGGAGACTAGAACTGTGGCACAGTCACAGAATGGAATACTATACTGCATTTTAAAAAGGAATGAATTACTAATTAATGCAATAACATGGATGCATCTCAAAAGTATGCTGAACAAAGAAGCCAGACAGGAAAGAGTTCATACTCTCTGGTTCCATTTATATAAAATTCTAGAACAGGCAACACTTAATGTAAGGTGATAGAAAGCAGTATAGCAGGTGGTAGTTAAAAGGATGTAAATAATCATCAAAACTTACTGAACTGAACATTTAACATCTGTGCATCTTGTATATAAATTATACCTCACTTTAAAAAAAGAATAAAACCTACTGCTTCGACTTTTGCTTTCAGTTTTGATGGGATAGTGAGTGTCAGACTTTCCACCACAAACAACTTGAACACTGGAAGAAATACGTGAAGCAAGTGTTTGCAGATGTTTAACTACAGCACAGGACTACCAATATCAGGAATGAAACAGGGGAAATAAGTATAGGCTTTCCAGACATTAAAAGGATAAAAAGGAAATATGAACAAGTCTTGCACACAAATTCAATAACTTTGATGAAATGCACCGATCCCTTAAAAGTCACAAACTACCCAGTTAGCCAAGGTGAAAAAGATAACCTGAATAGTCCTAACCAATATTCCTTATGAACACAAACACAAAAATCCTCAACAAAACATTAACAAATTGAATCCATTGATGTATAAAAATAATAATATACCACACCAAATGGGGTTTTCTGGAATGAAAGTCTGATTCAATATTTGAAAATAAATCAATATAATTCGCCATAATAATGATCTAAAGGAGAAAAAACACGTGATCATAACCAATTGATGTAGAAAAAGCATTTGACAAAATTCAACATCCATTCACAATAATAACACTCAGCAAATTAGGGATGCAAGACAACTTCCTCAACTTGACAACATGTATCTACAAAAAGCCTACAGTTAACATTATTCACGTGGTGCAAGATTGAATGTCTTCCCTCTAAGACTGAGAACAAGGCAAGAACATCTGATCTTTCCTCTCTATTCAATGTCATACTGAAAGTCGTAGCCTGTGCAATTAGGAGAAAAAAGAAAAAACAAAGGAAGAAAGAAAAATCATACAGATTAGATTAGAAAGAAAATGCCCAAACTATCCCTATTTGCAGATGACATGATTATCAATATAGATAATCCTCAAGTTGACCCTTGAGCAATGTGGGGGGTAAGGGCACTGACCGGCTCCCCTCCTGTGCAGTAAAAAACCCGTGTATTGACTTTTAACTCCCCCGAAACTACTAATAGGCTACTCTTGACCAGAAGCCTTTCCAATAACATGGTCAATTAACACATATATTGCATGTTATATAAAATGAATTATATTCAGTATTCTTACAATAGAGTAAGCTACAGAAAAGAAAATGTTACTAAGAAAAAATCATAAAGAAGACAAAATACATTTGTAGTATTTATTAAAATACCATGTAAGTGGACACACATTGTTCAAGGGTCAACTGTACAAAAAAAATCCTCTAATAATTGAGCTTATTTAGCAAGCTCACAGGATACAAGGTAAACATGCAAAAATTATCCATATTTTTATAGACCAGCAAGTCAAAAAAAATACTATTTAGAATCTCATGCTCCACGAATGAAATATTTCAGTATAAACCTTAGAAAACACACAGGTAATCTGTATGCTGAAAACTACAAAATGCTGATGAAAGAAATCACAGAAGACTAAATAGACATACCATGTCTGGAACATTTGACATCATATAGTTGTCAATTATCTCTAAAAACATAATTTCAATAAAAATTGGAATTTTTTTGTAGATATAGACACACTGATTTTAAAACTTTCATGGAAAGACAAAGCTAAAACAATTTTGAAAAAGAATAAAGTGGGAAAAGTTAGTCTATCTGATTTTAAGACTTACTATATCATTACAATAGTCAAGACTGTGTGGTGTTGGAGACACAGACACACAGATCAGTGGTACAAAACAGAGAACCACACAAATATAAGCAGCTGATTTTTGATAAATGTGCAAAGGCAATTAAATGGTGAGAAGATAGTTTTTTCAACAAATGGTGCTGGAATAATTGGACATTCATTAAGAAAAAAAGAACTTTAACTTAAACCTTGTACCTTCTTTAAAAATTAACTCAAAATGGAGCAGGGGTTTAAATATCAGACATAAAACTATAAAACTTCTAGAAAAAAAAAAAAACAGGAGAAAATCATGACCTGGGTTCAGGCAGAGTTCTTAGACATGACACCAACAGCATGAACCATATAAGAAAAACTTCATAATCTGTATTTTTAATAAAAAATTAAAACTTTTGCTCTGCAGGAGATACTGTTACTTAAGAAGGTAAATTACAGACTGGGAGAAAATACTTGCAAATCACAAATCAGACAAAGGGTATCCAGATTATATGAAGAACTCTCAAAACTCAGCAGTAAGGAAACAAACAACTCAAATTAATAAATGGGTAAAAGATTTGATCAAACACTTCTCCAGAGAGGACATACAGATAGCAAACAAGCACATAAAAAGGTATTTATCATCTTTTGCCATTAGGGAAATACTGCCACTATGGAAATCAGTTTGGTAGTTTCTTATAAACATACAACTTACCCTATGACCCGCAAATCCATCCCTAGTTATTTGCCCAAATGAAATGAAACCTAATATAGTCACACAATAACTTTCAGGCAAATGTTGAGAACAACTTTATTCACAATCAAAGAAAGCTGGAAACAATCCAAATGTCCTTCAGTGGATGAAAGGATAAACTGTGGTACATTCCCACAGTTGAATACTACTCAGCAGTAAAAGTGAACAAACTATTAAAATACGCAACAACATAAACGGATCTCAAATGCATTAGCTAAGTGAAAGAATCCAGGTTCCAGAAGCTACAGAATATATGACTCCACTTACATGACATTCTGGAAAAGATCCTACAATTTTGTAGAAATCAAAGGAAAGGAGAATATATCAGTGGCTGCCAGGGGCTGGGGCCCTAGGGACAGGTTAACCAAAAAAGATGCAGGATGAGGGAATTTTTTGTGGTGATGGAATTGTTCCAAATCTTGATTGTGGTAGTAGTTACCTGACTATGAAATTTTCAGAATTCACGGAGCTGGACACAATTCTAATTCCCCAAAAAAGGGTAATTGTACTATTTGTAAATTAGAAAAAAATTAAATAAAAATAAGAATAACTGCCTATAGAGAAGTAAGGCAATGGGAAAATAAAAGAGGAAAAAGTATAAACAAAACAAAAGAGGGTTTTTAAATGGGTCACAACTGATAATGTCCCACGGACTAATGAACATGACTAACTTAACCCTGAGGGCCGAAAAGTAAAATAAAGCCCCAAACTTGCTGCTCTTTCTTTCCATGGGAAAAAAAAAAAAACAAGAAAGCAAAACTTCCTAGGCCACACTGTCCCCTCAGTTATCGCCTTTTTCTCTCCTTTAACTTACTGTTTTCACCTCCTCTCCTGTTCTCCCTTGAAGTTACTCCTGTGGGATCTCCATATTATTAATCTAGGGATGAATAGAGTAATCTTGATTCCTAAATCACAGAAGGGCGATACAAGAATGAAAATTATAGTAACAACATGGGTGGGCCCGGAGGGCATTATGCTAAGTGAAGTGAGTCAGAGAAAAGACAAATACCGTAGGATCTCACTTACAGGTGGAATCTGAAAAAAAGCCAAACTCAGAAACAGAGAGTAGATTGGTGGTTGCCAGGCCTGGAGAGGTGAGGGAAATAAGGAGGCGCTGGTGGAAGGGTACAAGCTTCCAGTTATAAGAAGAGTAAGTTCTGGGGAATCTAATGTACAGCATGGTGACTACAGTTAACAATGTTATACTGTACACTTAAAAGTTGCTAAGGTAATAGATCTTCAACCTTCTCACCACCACCATCACAAAAAAATAAAAGGTAAGTATATGCGATAATGGGTGTATTAACTAACCTTATTGTGGTACACAATGTTGTATGTCAATTATATCTCAAGAAAGCTGAAAAAACAAACAAGAATTCCATACGCATTTCATGTTTGAACACAAATCCAAAACTTTAAGCACAATATTAGCTAACTGAATTCAACAGTACTTTTAAGAAGACATCATGATCAAGGTTTTTCTATAAGAGTATAAGGAGGGAAAATCATACGAAATCTGAATACAGGAAAGGCATTTGATAAACATCCATATACATTTATAACTAAAATAAACGAACAAAAACTCTTAGCAAACTAGGATCAAGGGAACTTTCTTAATTTAATGCAGCTTATATTTGCAAATCACATATTTATTTACAGAAAATATTAGATTCAATATTAGATTAATTAGCGAATATGTCTGAGTTCCTGGGGCTCAGACATATTCCCTTTAAAATTTGGGCCAAGCCAAGGTTGGCCACAATCACCACTAAGTGATACCCTGTCAATGCTCTAAGGAAATTTCAAAAAAGAAATAAATGGTGTAAGAATTGGGAAGTAAAGGTTAAAACTGGTATTATTTGTAGATGATATGGTCCCTACAGGGACCAAAAGAATCAATATACATGAGAGTTCAGTAAGGTTGCCAGATATAAGATTAATTTATGAAAATCAATAGCAATTTCCTGCACCAGTAATAACCACCTAGAAAACATACTAAAAAGATAACATTCATAATAGCAACACAAACCAGAAAGTATCTAAGTATTAACCAAAACTCAAAGGACTTCTATATAGAAAGACAGTCTGAATAAATGAGATATTCCTTTTTCGACAGGATCTAATATAAAGATGTTATTTCCTCCCCCAAAATAATCTATAAATTCAACACAATCCCAATTAAAAATCCAGTTGGACTTTTTGAGGACCTGGATAACTTTGCTAAGGATATGGAGGAATAAGAAAATCCATAAAAATCTAGAAAAGAAAAGTAAAGAGAGTTGTCCCCACTAGATACTCATACGTTTTGCATAGTAACTGATAAAAATTGTGTGGTTGGTACAAGAACAGACAAACACACCAACAAATAGACCAGAGAGCTTGAAAAGAGACCGAGGCAGCATAGGGGGAACTTTACAGAAGGTTGGTGGGAAAGTCAGATTGTTTAGTGGTAGTGAGGAAAACTGGCCCGGCACGTCAGTCTGGACCCTTTACTTAGACCACGTGCAAAATGGGCTGCAGATGAACTAAAGATCTGAATGTGAAAGGCAAGCTATAGAGTTAAGACAAAATGTGAAAGGATCTCTTGCTAACCTAAGAATGGGAAAAGATTTCTTAAAATTTCCTAAGGCCAAACCATGATGGAAAAAAATGGATGAATTCAAGTACATCAAAGTTAAGGATTTCTGTGCAACAAGGAGCACAGCAGCCAGTCGGAGACCCTCAACAGAGTGGGAGGCAACAACATGCAGAGCTGACACCTGCCCAAAGAAGAATGACTAAAATAGATAATCAGCAGAAAGGGAAACCAGGAAATTGAATAAATACATGCAAAATGGTTCAACTCCATTAATAAACAGGGAAATGCAAATTAGGATGAGAATGCAACATCTAGGTTGGCAGAAAATACTACTACTAAAATAAGAAGGCTGCCAATGCTAAGTGCTGGAGAGGACATAGGTCCACAGTAATTGTTAAACCTGCTAGTGAGCATGCATAACTTACAAGCCTTGTGGAAGAATAACTTCATATTCCCACTGGTGATGTGCACATCTGTACACCCTAGGTCCTTCCCTAGGTATGCTTGATGGAGAAATTCAAGGCCCAGGAAACATGCACAAGGCTGTCACTGGAGTTGTTACTATAGTAACAATAGCTTGAATCCACCAATGTCCACTGACAATAGAGCAGATAAATAGAGTGGGAGGCATCCATAGATGAAATGTTAAACAGCACTGAAAAATGAACTGTAACACAGCAATACAGACAAGTCTTAAAAACATGTTCTTGGATGGAAAACCAGTCCTAGGAGACCAGCTGATTCCGTTTTTTACAAAATTCAAACCCAAGAAAAACCAAGTAACATATTTATAGGGGTAATTAAGAGATAAAAATTATAAATAAGGACAAAAATCCAGTAAGGACAAGCACAAATCTGGCTGGTGGTACCCTCTACGGTTTGGGAGAGCGGCAGAACTCAGGGAGAGGCAGGCTAGTGACACCCTGGTTCTGGGGGGAGGGTGGGTTCACTCGTGTTCATCATATTATTCTTTGTAAGTCATGTATCAAATATATCTATGAAAGTTAGTTAAAGATTAATTAAAATGTTTGAAAGTAATTAGTCCACGGAGCAAGAGAAAATGAGAGAGAGAACACACCTCTGGTGTGGATAAGACAGAGGATACTTGAAAAATAAGAAAATGACAGCAATCCCAAGAGAAATGGTCACAGGATAGGCAATTTACAGAGGAGGAAACTGACAAAGCTAATAGGCACATAGAGGTGTTCAAAATCATTGGCATGAAGATGCATAGATGGGCAGTGAGGAGAAATGTTACTCATTAAACCTGCAAAATCTGAAAGTGACTTAAAAAGTCAAGCCTTGGTTGGGGGATGCGGGCTAACTTCTGCTTGCCCCCTGCACTTGGATGTCTACAAGGTTTTCCAATGGAACATGTCCAAACCCAGCTCCTGATCTTCCCCCCGGAAGCTGCTCCACCACAGCTGTCTGAGGCCCAGCTGAGGGCAACTCCATGCTGCTGGGTGCTGAGGCCCAAGTCCTGGGCTCACACCTTCCTCCCAACCCTCCATCCGTGCACAAATCCTGCCAGCTCTGCTTGCAGCGTGCACCCTGCGGACCCCGTCACCCACCCCAAGGCCCATAGCTACATCAGCTCCCCTGTATTCTTCAAGCAGTGCTGGAGGAAGCAGCTGACAGCACATCCTGATGCTCGCCTCTGTCCAACCGCCTGGCTCTGAGTATAAAGTCAAGGTCCTTGCATGGCCAGTAAGGGTACCCCCACTCCATGCTGACCTCGTCTCCCACATCTCTCCCTCGCTCCCTCCACTTCAGCCATGTGGCCCTCTTTGAGTCCCCCAAACCCACCAGGACACCCCTCCTCAAAGACTCCCACTTGCTATTCTCTCTGGCTGGAATGCTCATTCCTCGGAACCCATGCTTCCTTCCGGCCTGTGCTCCAGTGTGGCCTCCTCAGTGGCCCCCTTTCCTATCTGCCCCTCATCTTTTTTACTCTTCTCCACTCAGCTGGGACTCCCTGGCATATGCATATATTTTTCTGTTTACCAGCATGACGGACTGACCTATGTCTCCCCAAAATGCAAATGTTGAAGCCCTAACTCCCACTGTGACTGCAGCCAGAGACAAGGTCTGCAGGAGGTAACTGAGGCCAAGTAAGGATTGGTGGTCTTATGAGTAGAGGAGGAGCAGTCCCCCTTTGGATTTCTCTCTCTCTCCACACCCCTTCTCCACCCTCCCCCCACACGCATGCACCAAGGAGAGGCCACATGAGGACGTAGAGAGAAGGTGGCCGTCTATAAGCCAGGAAGAGAGGCCCCACCAGATACCTACCCTGCTGGGACCTGGAACTTGGACATCTAGCCTCCAGAATTGTGAGAAAATAGATTTCCATTTTTTAAGCTGCCCAGTCTGTGTTCTGTTATGGCAGCCTGAGCAGAACAACATCATGGATGTATCACCAGTCTCTCCTGGAGACCTCAGCAGGGCCCCTGTCTGCTCCTTGCTCTCCAGCCCTGGAACTGTGCCTGCACGTGGGTGCTCTGTAACACACACTGGGAGGGAAGGACCCCTCACAGCTAGCTGTTTCCTGGGGTGAGTATGTGCATTATGGTGCTGTGTTTTAATCTTAATGTCTCTAGTCTGGCCTTCCTTCTGCCGATCGTCCCAGGCCTCAGTACTCCCTGGTGGTCACACCTGTCGGGCATGGAGTGGGTGGGGGACTCAAAGAGAGAGATATTCCAAGACTCAGGTCCAGTGACAGGTAGTCAGGGGTCAGAGTGCACCCCGGGCAGAGGGTCCAGGGAATGCGAGCCAAGGGATACATGGGCACAGGAGCCACCAAAGGGCCCAGTGCAGGGACAGGACTTGTCTGATCTCCATTCCAGAATGGTCACTCTGGCTGTAGGTGTCAAATGAAGCAATGGCAAGAACACACAGGGAGACTGGCAGAAGATATCAAGGAGGAAGAAATCACTGTCCTCAGCCACTAGTCCTGAGGGGACCAGGACAGGGTGGGTGAAGTCTGGAATGACTCCATGTTTTCGATCTGGGAAACTAGTCACTGCTGGTGCCATCCACCAAGACAGGGGGTTACAATCACTCAGAACTGGAAAATCCAGCAGGAAGACTGCTGCATGGCCTTTCAACATCAGGCTGGAGCACATCTACAGGTGTAAACTCTGCTGGACTCACTCTTTCTTTGCCATCAGGGCCCAGGCACTAAACAACACTGATGTCAGCTGTGGAAGACTGGTAGCGCCTTGTGTCCGCTAGGAATGCAAATGATTTCTGTCCATGGAAAATATGACCCTCAAAGTTTCTGGCTATTATTGCCCCATAGGACATTAACTGGTTGATTCTAATGTAATGATCTTATTTCAGCATCAGTTTCTGAAATAGCCTTGCTACCCTGCTGTTCCCTTACAGAGCTAAACTAATAAGAGACAAGCTTTTAACTCTGACAGTTATCCTTGGACAGGCAGAATACAACAGGTAGAGAAAATCTTTCCTGTTTTGTGGCTTGGGAAATATACACAAGTTTGTCTGTGCCTACCCGACTCCTGGCTCTGTGGAGCCTTCCTGTGCAGCTGGCTGCCCCTTCTGCAAGGAGCCTAATTCCTTGCAGAATTAGGCTAACACCTTAAGGGGTCCTCTGGCCTAACCCTGCTGCTGTCTGGAGCCATCTCAGGAGAGGGAACCCGGCTTCTTCATTTGACTCCCAATGAGTCCAGCCCAGGGCAGGGACCCCACATGCTCTCAGGGCACTCCACGGCCTCTCCTAGTTCTTCCACAGAAGAAATCCAGAGGTTCATCCCTCTTTAGTTTGTTTCAGTGGCGATGTGCCAGATCTTTTAGAAGCTGCCAGAGGCATCACACCCACCATTGGCAATTACTGGGTGTGTGGCAATTAATGGATCTAAACAGCCATTTTGCACAGCTTTCCTCATCACACTGAGAAGCTCTGCTCAGCCAAACTGTGAGGTCTGTTTCTACCATCTCCCTTCCACCTCTCCCTGGGCTCAGTTTCTGAAATAGCCTTCAGTTTCTGAAATAGCCTTGCTACCCTGCTGTTCCCTTACAGAGCTAAACTAACAAGAGACAAGCTTTTAACTCTGACAGTTATCCTTGGACAAGCAGAATACAGCAGGTAGAGAAAATCTTTCCTGTTTTGTGGCTTGGAAAGTACACACAAGTTATCTGTGTCTACACCACTCTCCAGGGCTAACCCTGGACCCCCACCCTCACCAAGTATCCACTGATAACCAGGGGCTCAGCAATAAAGATTTAACCTCTCTATCAAACAAGCATTTTATCAAAGGAGTGAAAGCATGAGACTTAAAAAAATTGTTTCAAAGTTGAATGTCCCAGAGCCTGGCAGATTACAAACTGGGCTTTCCTCCCAGGGCATGAAAGTCCCAGTTCAGGTGTCTGAGCCCCTGGGTGCTGGACCCACCTTCAGGGGCTTGGGAACTACAAATCTTTAATTTACTGAGCTAAGATGCACCAGGTCTGGGAGAGGGCCATATCCCAATGCATGAACTTGGTGAAGCCCTCCTGGTCCCCCTGATGCCTTTGTGAGGATCCCCTATAGGCTGCAAAACCTGTTTGAGCCTACTTCCCCTGCCAGCCAGCACCCATCTGTGCTCCCCTTTGCAGCAAATTTCTCCACAGCATTGTCCACACTCACTGGCTTCAATCCCTCTTGAGTCCAGCTGGTGGATCTCAGCCCTCACTTCAACCCTGTTGGTCAGGTGACTCCCACAGGGGAGCCCCAGTGGCAAAGGGGGTACCTATGGGGGCAAGACTCCCTTCCTGATCTGAGCAGTGCCCCTTCTATTAGTCGGGGGTACTGGACTTCAAAGTACAACTTCATTTGAGAATCTGTGGCTAAGTCAATTTGAAACTACTGGCCATGTCTAGACCTGCAACAGCTGAGGTGCTGACTTGGGGTTGGTGGGGGCCTTGCCCCAGCCCCTCAGCCCCCCAGCATCCAGCAGCGTCAGGCCTGGGACTCTAGCCCACCTCCCTGTCCTGCAGAAACCATCCATGAGGAGCCCACCTCTCCTGGACCCTTTCCCAGGGCCCACCCAGCAGGCCTGCCCACAGCCCCAGGCACCCTGCCCCTTACAGAGCACACTGTGAAGGATGCCTGCCTCCATGGAGGGCCTCTCAAGTGCACCCCTTCTCCCACTAACTTCTAATAGTTAGTGCTGTGTGACCCTTGGATGGAACTGGGGCTAGGGCATTTTTTGGCAGGAAATAAGAGATGACCCTCATTGAGTGTGCACTCTTTGCCAGGAACTGCTGTTTAGTCTTCAGAACGGCTCTATGAGGGAGACTTTTCCCACTTTGGATTTGGATCCAGGCAGCTGCCAACACTTTGGACTCCTGACAGCTGCACCATACGAGGTTGGGATGTGCAGGGCCGTGTCCATGGCCCCCTCGGCACTGTGGATTCAGAGATGCCTCCAGGATTGGTATGCCAGGGTTTGAAAGGCTCTGGCTCAGTCACTCCATGGCTGGATAACCTCGGGCAAAGTACTTAGTTGCCCTGAGCCTCAAGTTTCCTCATCTACAAAATGGGCCTGCTGCTGAGGACAACATCATGATATGCACGAGGTGCCTAATACACAGAGAATGCTCACTAGATGCTGGTTACTGTCATTGTCATCAGCATCCCAGATCTGAAAACTGCCCAGGGGCTGCAGGAGTCCTGAAGAACCTGCAGTTTACAAAGAGCAGCAGCCCCTGCTAGGGAGAACGACGTGCAGGATGCTCTGAGCACTAGAGGGCCCCCAGCGCTTGGTGCTCCTGGGAAGGCAAGCAAGAGAAAGCAAGAGGGGTAATGGTGGCCTCCTGGGCCTGCTCCAAGCCCAGAGTCAGCTGTGGACCCACCAGGCCCCAGCGTACCTCTTCAGGCCAGAACCCTGTGGGCAGCTGTGCACAGATGTCAGCTGCAAGAGGGTTGGGGCTGCTTCCCTGAAAGGGGAGCAGGGCTATTGGGCCAGGTCGAATGTACCTCTGTTCTGGACACCATCCAATCTCCCCTCCATGCCTCTCTTCTCTCACTCCGGCCCTTACTCTGCAGCCTCCCCGCCTCCATCACAGCCAGGGGGCCCCCTCTCAGGGGGCATCTGTCCAGGGTTGCCCTGAAGGGAGGGCCCAGTCCTGCAGCACCTGTGCTCCTGGGGGCTCACGCTGCCTGACATACAATGAGCACCCAATAAGTGTGTGCCGACAATGGCCTCTAATTTATACATACTTAACACCTGCTGTTTGCCAGACATTCTGGGGCCCTAAGTGTTATAGACACAAATCCCTGACGCCCTTGGACAGCCCAGATTGCTTGGGATGGGGAGAGAAAATTTGAGTGCAGCATCACCCGACAAAACCCCAGGGGCAGGGGGTCGGGGTCAGGGCAAGTTTCCAGGAGGAGAAGGTGCCTCTAATCCATCACCCATCTTACTGACGAGGAAACAGCTCAGATAGGAAAAGTGGCTTGCCTGAGTTAACGACAGCATCTCAGTGGTATGTCAGGGCTGGGAAGCAGCTGTCCTAGGCCCTGGCCAGTGGTCCCTCTAGAACAGGGTTTCTTAGCCTCACTCCTACATTTGGGTCTGGTAAATCTTTGTGGTGAGGGACTGTCCTGTGCACTGCACATGGCCTGCAGCATCCCTGGCCTCTACCCATTGGATGCCAACGCTGCCCTCCCCTAATTGTAACCATCAAAAATGTCTCTAGATATCACCAAATGTCCACTGAGGAGCAAAATGGCCCTCAGTTGAGAGATATTAATCTAGAATTTAGGAAATCTGACCTGAGCTAAGAGAAGTGGCTGTCAAAGTCACACCTTGGGCCACACATGTGGACAAAAAGGTCTGGCTTGCAAACAAGCCCCAAGGCTTCCCAGCCCAGGCTCACTTGTCACCACATGCCCCTAATCCTTATGAGTCCCTGAGATTTGAGTTTCACTTTTAATCTTTTCAAAGTGCTTTAGTTCCCCATACCCCTGGGAAGTGGATAGGGGGAAAAAATTATTATCCTCATTCCACAGGGAGGAAATTAAGGCTTGCAGACATTAACTGCACCAGTCACCCAATAAGCTGGTGGCCAAAGCAGGCTGGAATTCACCCACAGACTCACCCAGAGTCAGAGACTGACAAGGGACCCAGGGCAGAGAGAGGAAGGCCTTTTGAATTCTGCATCTACTTCTAGAGAGCTGCATCCCTAGAACCTGGATCCATTAGTTCCTAATAATCCCCAGGGGCATCATAACTCAGGTCTCCTGCAGCTGAGAATGACGGCGGCTCAGAGGGGACAAGAGACACATAAAATCACTCGCTCGTATGCTTACAGGGGAGCTGGGCACCAGCTCTTCTCCCTCAGTGACAGCTCACACCCAGGCTGGTTGAAAGACCTGGGCTCCTCACAGCCCCTCTGACAGTCCTTTAGACACTGCCTGGCCAAAGGACCCTTCAAGGCACTTAAGGAACACCACTTCCCATCAATATGGAACATCTGGAACTTGTAACTCCCTTCTTTGATGCAGGCAGGGGAGGCCTGTTTGGGTGAGAGAATGTTTTCAACCATGAATCAGCTCTATTTTCAGTAGTGAGTCAGTCCACTGCTAGTTATGGGTGATGCCAATGGCCCCCAAAGTTTGTGTGGTTATTACATGCTGAGAATGGTGCTGGAAGCCGTTCAAGCCCCACTGACTAGTTACAAGTCTGTCACAACCCACTTTACAGACAGTGAAAGTGAGGCCCAGAAAGGTTAAGGAATTTTTACAGCCAGTATGTGTGAATGACAGAATGCCAGCTCTGGCGGGGCTGTCCCTGAGGCTCTGTACTCCTCCCAGTGTGTCAAGACCCCAGAACTCCAAGGGACACAAGTGAGCAAATACACCAGCAAAGAGAAACTCATTAGAGTCTGAAGTACGTTTTTTAGCAGGTTGAGTAAAAACATTTATAGTCTTATGCATGCTATCTACCTTGTAAAGGAATACCTTCTCCTTAGAAATCACAGAGGCAAATTCCAGACTAGCCCTGTGAGCGAGTCAGGCTCAGGAAGGTTTATAGTACTCCACACAAAGTAGAGTAAAGCTGGCTGGTGCTCCTGGGCCCTGGTGGCCCCAGGTGGGCCAGGAAACAGGGAAGAGCAATGTAGGGCCCATGACTTCCCCGAGCATCAACCACCCCCACATCCACAAAGACTCCAGTTGGGGAAAGGATAGGATAAAGCAGATACACAGCTAGCGCCCTGCAGGAGGCCTAGGTCCTCAAGCACAGCAGTGGAGGATGCCCATTCCCCACACTCAACCTCATCCCAAGCACTGCTTTTCCCACTAAGTCCCCTGTCATAGATGCCGCCTGCCAGGGTCAGCATCTAGCCAAAGCAGGCCCAGCTTGGGCAACTTTCCTCTCCAAGTAAAATCTACAGCCCAAGTGAATATAAAGGTGGCACCTCTCAGAACTGCCCTGAGCAAGTCGCTTCTCTCTGGGCCTCATGAACTCACCTAGAGAAGGCATGACGGGACCCAATGGGGTCTTAGGGACACATGGCCATGGACTTCAGGAAAAGAGCCAGCCCTGTGCTCTGAAGACAGAACAGAAGGCGGGCTTCTGGGCCCTGGGTCCCTTCCTGCCCTCAGAAGCCCTTGGCAGGGGTCTGGGGCACACCTGCAGGCCAGAGGGGCTGCAGGGCAGTTCAGAGGCAAGGGCAGGTTCCTCCTCCGTGAGCCTCTGGGTCCCAGTTCCAGGAGCTGGGGCTTGGCAAGGTCAGCAGAGTGCTGAGGCAGGCAAGATGCCCATCCTCCTCTGAGAGGGCAGCATGGGTGACCTGAACAGGGCAGGCTGGCCCATTCCCCACTGTCCAGAGGTAGGGGGCCACAACTGCCTTTCTGGGCCTGGGCAGGGAGGAGAACTTACAGCCCTGGAGGGATAAGGTCCCCTTCAGGATGGGTGTGCCCCAGAGGGGCTCCTCACTAACCTGCCCTGAAGTCTTAGGGAGGTACTAAGGGCTGGGGAACAGCTCCAAGGACAGGAAGGCCATCCCAGACAGGCTGTGCTGTCTGATTTAAGTGTAGGTCTGCCTCCTCGGTTAATATTTTATTGGGACAGAAATGTGGCGCCTGAGGATTTGATTACTGATCCCGTGGGCTGGAACCTTGCCTGGGGAGGGGGAACTGGATGTCGTGTGGGGGACGAAAAAGGCAACTCTACCATGTGGCGGAGGTTTCATGTCACTCGCTCCCACCAGGTGCCCTGGGCTGAGGGTCCTTCCTGTCATCTTCACCCTGAACCACCTCCTGCCACCGGGCGGCCCAAGCCGGCTGTGCTCCCTGGGGGTGGCTCCGAAGGGAGGGCCCGGACGGCGGGGGATGCCGGCTCCAGGTGTCACTGGTTCCTAGCTCACGCCCACCCCAAGAGCTGCTGCTCTATCCCCTCTGGGGCTCCTTGGGGTCCCCGCCCTTTCTGCCCTTGGAGCACTAGGAGCCGGGAGGGGGCGGCGGCCCATGTGGCTGGGGCTCCCCGCCGGACCCGCGTCCCCGCGTCCTGGAGTGCGGGTGCTGCTTCCTCCCCACAGACCATTGGCCCCCGGCGAAGGGCACTGAAGAGAAGGGTGGCTCCGAGTTACCTTCCATGGACATAGGCTCCAGGATGCCGAACTGCTTGAGGACGGCGATGAACAGCAGCACGACCACGGCCATAGCGCACAGCTCCATGCCCTGGATGCCCATGGCGGCCGGGCTGCCTGGGGCCGGGGCGTGCCCCTCGCCCGCGCGCTGCCTCGGGAGGCGCCGGGCCGTGCAGCCCGCCCGGCCTCTTGGGGAGGCAGCGGCTCACATGCCCCCGGCAGGCGGGGCTGCGGCTGTCGGCGGGCCAGGGGCCCGGCGGAGGGTGGCGGCGGCTAGCTGGGCAGGCCCGGAGCGGGACGCGGCGCCGAGGCCAAGCTCGAGCGCAACTTTCCGAGTCAGCCCGCAAACTTCGAGGCGCGGCGACGAGGAGCGCAGCTCGGGCGGCCGGCTTGGGCCAGAGGCGCCTCCATGTCCGGCGCGGGCTCAGCGCCTCTTTCGCCCCCTCTCCAGCCCCGCTGGCGCGGGGGCGCGGGGGCGCAGCGGCGGCGGGGGTCCCCGGCGTTCCCGGCCGCCCCAGCCTCCATCGCAACTCCCCGTGCGCTCATTGGCCTAGGCGCGGCGACCACCCGCGGAGGCGTCCCGGGCGGGCCCCCCCGCGAGAGCCCTGGAAGGGGAGGAGAGAGGCGGCCCCGCCCCGCACGGTTCAGCCCCCGGACGGAGTCTGGCGCCCAGCCGCTGCTACCCGGCCAGCTCCCCGGAGGCGGTGCGAGTCCAGGGTTTCACCGAACCGCCCATGCAAGGTGGGGGCCGAGTGCTGGGGAGGGGGCCGGGGACCCGAAGGGAAGGGAGCTGCGGCATCACTCTCTGCGCGGAGTCGGGGCTCCATTGCCCTGGAGGGGTGGTCCCTGGCCACCGCCTATCCCTGCCCGGCCCGCCCTCGCGGAGCTGGCCTCCACAGGATCGGAAAGCCCTCTCACCCTGGGTATTTCCCACAACCAGAAGGCCTCGGCAGGTGATTGAACTTGGCCCCTGGTCTGGCCCCGCTGAAAATGGAGAAGTTGATACCCAAAGTTTTCCAGTTCTGGAAACACGCGTGCGCTCGAGGCTTTACGGGGGAGCGTACGCTTTGGCATTAGACTACGGAGCTGAGTTCAAGACCTGACTTTGCTGCATGACCTTGGTCGGGTTGAGCACTTGCAGCCTCCTCCCTGAAGAGGGGATGTTGCCTGCCTTTCCGGCTGTGGGAAAGAGCTAAGCGGAGGCCAAGCGCTACAGACGGGCACTGCGAGGGAGAGCTAATTCAGCGCAGGAAAGGAAAGCCTTTCCGGGGAAGGAGTAAGAAGGGGCGAGGAAGGGGCGTGGCAGGGCGGGGCCCGGGCGGCTCCAAAGCCCCCAAACTCCGCGACGCGAGGGCGGGAGTCCTGACTCTCTGCTGCCCTCCAGCGGGCGCTGCGCGCCGCTCGGGTCCCACCAGCCCCCTACTCAGAGGGCGGGAACCCTAAGTTCTTCAGACCTTCCAGCGTTTTAAAGAGGGAAATACAGCCCAGCTCCAAGCCTGTTTGGACTTAGGGCCTGAACAATGGCAGCCTCCATTTATGGAACCACTGCTACCCCCTCAGACATTCATGCACAAACACCGAGCGTTTTCTGCGCGCGAGGAGGCGCAGAGCTACGTGCGAGGGTGGGGTGGAAACCACAGCACGCGCCGCTGAGGGCTGTTCTGGAGCCTCTAGGTTTACTTGTAATCCTTAAGGGCCCTCCAGAGGGCTTTTCTGTTCCTCCATTTTACAGGTGAGGAAACCGAGATCTAGACGGTGGATTACAGATAGGAGCACAGCGACAGCCCAAGCTTGCTGGGTCCCAGAGCAGATGCGGTCCAATGGACAGCACACTGCTTTCCATGGAAACGGGAGAGAGGCTGCAGCAGTCCTTCTGGCCCATAAGTTCAACCTCACCATTTAACACACCTGGTTAAAAGTCTGAGTTATTGGAGATATTTTTAAAGACCTATAAATGCACAGCTTTCAATTCCATTTAAATGGGGATGTGGTGAGTATCCACTGCTAATGTTGGCCAGAGTACAGGGCTCTGTTGAAGCATCCAGGGCTCTGTTGAAGCATCCGAGCCGCTAAAGTGTGGAAGTCTAGAAAGGCTCAGGAGGGCTCTGCAATCTGATTCACACTTAAGTATTGAGCAAAAGCTAGCCTGTTACCAGCCTGTTGTCCCAGCTAGTTACCACCAATCCTCAGTCAATGGCCTGATTAAGAGCCCAGTAGTACATTGCCTCTGTAAGCCTGTTTCCTCATCCATAAAATTGAGATGATAATCCATCTTCTTCAGGGACTTGTAGAAGGTTGAACATGACAAGGGCTGGCCCATGTCACAGGCTCTGATGGCCCCTTAAGAACTGTTCTCAGAGCCAGGTGTATGCAGGGTGTCAGGCAGGAGACAGAGGGGAGGCAGAGGGCTGAGCAAGTAAAGGAAGCCATCTCTAGGGTCCTCCAGAGGCTGCCCCACCGCTCCTCCCCTGCCTCAGTTTCCCCTGGTACTCCTGCACATCTTCCCTGTGAAAGCTTCAGTGACTGTCCATAAACACTGAGCTGAGCTATAAAGGAGACATCGATCCCCTGGCTGTGCAGTGTAAAATATTAACGATGCCTAAGTGGATACTGGGACTGAGAGCAGAATGTCCGCTCGGCATTAGCAGCCTGGGCCATGCGCCTAATGGATGGGACGTTCACTCCCTTGCTTGTTCTGGGGCCTGCCAGGCCTGGGGCCAACCCAGGTCCACTGAGGCTGGATGGATGGCCCTGTCACACCCCCTTTTTCCAGAGGACCTGGAGAAGGAAGCTGGCAGATAAACTGCCAAAATCACACACCCTCCCCACACCTGTGAAGTGCCCACTCCAGGCCTTACAGCCACTTGAGCTCCCCTCCCAGCAAGTCAATGTGCCATTTGCCCCAGCACACATTCACCTCCTCCCCAGTAACCCGCCAAGTGCCTCTTGTGGCAGGGAATTTGCTGGATATTGACAGTGCTTCCTGCCAGCAAGCTGCCTGGGGGAGGGGCAAGCTGCAGGAGGGGCACATACAGGTAAATCTGCAGGGCAGGGTGCTGAAGGCTGCTAAAGAAGTAGGGAAGATAAGGGTCAACTGGGAGGGAGCAGCTTGCTCTTCCTCAGATGATAGAGGAGGGCTGGCACCCCTGAGCCCTCACTTGAAGACCTCTGGGTGACTGTGAGGCACTGGTGTCCTGGTCTAATTTAGAAAGTTTTCAGAGACCCAGCTACTTTGGGATGGGGTGGAGCATCCTCCAAACTTAGCCTTGCTCCCCACACCTGAGGTCATGGTCTTTTTTTGCCTGGAATGTTGATGTTGTTAATTCCTCCAGGAAGCCACTCCAGATTGTGCCAGCCCTCCACTAACCCCGTTGTCGTCTGAACCCCCATGGCCTCTGCTACCTGGGCCATGCCATTCAGCACTGTGTTCTGGTGGTGTGCCCAGACAGCTTCCATGTTATCCCATGCTCCACATCTCTCTCCACACTTCTCTTCACTGTCAGTTCCTGTGGGCTGGAACCCTGTCAGTCTAGCAAACATTCACTGGATGTCCTGAGCCTGCTGCTCCTGAACACCTAGCTGTCCAAGGATTTCAAAAGGTCTTTGGACTTTCAAGGGAGGGATTGGACTGGATGCATGCTGTTCCAGGGATGCATTCCCTGCAAACTGCTCAGCAAGTTGTTCCTGGTGGGTGGGCCACCTTGGTTCCAGTGTGTTCTACTGGGCAGAGCAGGCACTATCCAATGTATTTATCTTTCTTACATTTCATAATAACCAGCCAAGAATGCCCAGGAGTGGAATTACACATCCTACAAAATGCATCTAGGAGTCCTCCCTGTGGATGCCCAACGGTTCTTCAAGCACAGCACATCCAAAGCCCAACTCTTCCTCTTCCCCCAAATCTGCCTCTCCTTTGAACTCCCTGTCTCAGCTACTCAGGCCCAAACCCTGGCTTTTTGCCTGCAGTCCTATTGTCCTCACTCCTTCCCAGTCTATCACCAAGCCCTGACACAGTGCCTCTTTCTCATCCATGTCTGCTCCACTGCCACCAGCCTGGCTGTACCACTGTCCCCTCCCCTGGACACTGACCTCAATCCCCGATGCCTCTCCCCACCCCCACTATCTTTATCCTGTCTCTTCTCCATACAGCAGCCAGACTGGTCATCACAAGACGAACATCAGGCCCTGTTCCTTCCCTGGCTTAAAACCTCCAGTGGCTCCTGACTCAACACTCTTTGTGTTTGCCAGCTGGCAGTCCTCTCCCTGATCTGATAACAACACCCCAATTTCCTTTCTAGAACCCCTTGCCCCTGCCAGCCTCAGGCCAGTGATTTTGGAGGTGTGGGGATATAACTGGTTGATCAGTACCAATTCTTTCCCCCCTTCACCCAACCCCTCTGCTGCCATAGTGATTGGCTCTGGGACAAGCAGGAGAGAGGCACTCTCTTTCCCTGTGGTAGCTAAGTGCCCACCCTGTCACCATTTGGGGACAGCAAGCCTGAGAATGTAGTTACAAGAAAGCAGAGAAAATGGTGGAGAGAAAGAGACCAAATCCAGTTGACAAAGCTATATGCCTGGACCCAGCTGTGCCTGATGACAAATCTAAACCTGTATCTTTAAGTTATATGAGCCAATAAGTCCTCGTATGGTTGCTTAAGCCAATGTGAGTTAGGTTGCTGTCTCTTGCAACCAATATAGTCCTGATCAATGCATTCCCTGTTATTCGTAGAACAAAGATCAAAATCTTTAACAAAGTCCATAAGAGCAGCTGACATCTACTGAGCACTTCTGTGTACAAGGTACCTCAACACCACTCATCTCCTTCATTCCTCACAGCTCCCAGTATGGTAAGGATTCCGTAAGAGGAAGAAATTGAAGCACAGAGTGGTTAATGTTTTGTTTAAGGGCACACAGCTGATAAACACAACCTCAGAATTTGAACCCAAGCAGTCCAGCTCCATAGCCTAGATTTAATCCAACACTGCCCTGCCCCTCTAGGCCCATATGGCTGGGCCCTTCCTCTCCCTTGCTCACATGACCTCAGCCCCTACCTGAGTGTGTCCCGGAAGCTCTCATCCCCAGATCTCTGTGCATGCTCTTCCCTGAGCCAGGCGTGTCCTTCCTCCGCCTCCCCCACCTTTTCACCCAGCTAATTAAAGCCTACTTGTCCTTCGGGTCTCATCTTAAATGTCACTTTCCTAACCTCCTTTCCCTTGTTAGTCTCCACCTGGCTCCCTTCCCTTTCCCGCTTGGCAGTGTAAACTTAAATATTTACTTGTGTGTTCATTTCTTCGTTACTGTTCTCCCAGTAGAGTGTAAACTTCCTGAAGGTATGGGTATTAACTGTGACCATCTTGGTCTATTAGGTTGGGCCAGTTAGATATAAGCAGAAGTCATTGGGTGGGGCTCCTAGAAAACCATCTTAAAGAGAGTGGGACTGACTCAATTGACATGCCTTTTCACCCCACTCCTTTATCCCCACTCTGTTTTGGAATTGTGGGTTCTGGAATTATCTGGGGTTATGATGAGTGTGCTTAGGACCATGAAAGAAGGGTACAGGCTCAAGGATTCTGATGACTCCAGATGCCAAACTAAACCTAACACCTACCTGCTTCTGGATTTCTCATTGCTTTAGAAAACAAAACCCCTGTCTCATTTAAGTCATAATTACTTAGATTTTCTGTTCCATGAAGCCAAAGTTGATTCAAATGGACCTATAGGTGGAGAAATTGAGGCCTAAGAGATGAGGCCAAGATCTGGCGTTTGAATTCACTCTGAAGGCAGTGCCACAGAGAGATGGCTGGTGTGCCCTACAACCCCTGCCCCACCCCGATCCACCTCCTGCCCTGGCCATGTCGGCTTCTTGGGACCCCTGCCTTGCGTGATGTCTGCTTGCTCCTTGCCAGTCTTCATGCTGGGAGCTTTCTCCTAAAGGTTCAGTCCCCAGCTGAGGGCTCCAGCTGTGTGTTCTGCTGTTCTCCTCACTATCTCCAGTAGCTCCACCCTCTAACCCAATGGCTGGACTGTTTTTTTTTGGCCCCAGTCCTCACCAGCACTTCTCAGCCTAGATTCCTGCCTTTCATTTCTGTCCTGCTGCTTAGAAAACAAACCCAGAGGCAGGGAAACCCATGATGAGGACAGAGAAGAGTTTGGGTGAAAGGTAAGTGTGGCCTAGACTGAGATGGAGGCAAAAGGACTGGAAAAGGGGGAACTTGGTCATCAGAAATCAATGAAACTGAAAAACTCTGCATGTCCAAATGTAGCCTAGGAGGAAAGCTGCAGTATTTAAGGCTCTGCTGATACATTGATTTTCTTGTAATTTATATTTATAACAAAATTATTTAAAAATTTAGATTGTTTTTAAATGGTGGTGTAGTGGTTAATAGTGCTGGCTTTGCAGTTAGACCTCAAGGGTTCAAATCCTGCTTTTTCCATTTATTAGCTGTATGATCATGGGCAAGTAACTTAGCCTCAACATGACTTAGTTTCGGCAACTATAAAAAGGGAATTATAGTACCTATGTATAGAGTGAGGTTGAGGGTAAAATAAATTAGTACATGCAAAGCATGTAGAAGAGCATCCTTTGCCCATTTGAGGTACTCAATAAGGGCTGTAATTTCTATTGTTATTACAGAGAAAGACTTCATTGTATATTATAATGACACATTCAGAGAATAAGCAGGAACATGGGTGAGTTTTAATACAACCGTGCTTTTAGCCATACAAGTACCATTATCTCTTAGCCCCCTTGAATGCAGGAAATGAAGGTTCCAATCCTGGTGGAGTAACTGGCATCAGACTTACCACTGAAAATAACTATAAAATCTGGACAAAGTAGATAAAACAACTATATGTGGGCATCGGACAGCAATTAACATAGGGCAATGACCCTTGAGAGAAAGGAATCACACAAAATGATCCCCACATTTATTTTATCTTTATTTCTGAACATATTTTCTAAAATGCCAAGCAGCAAAGCCTCCCAGCACTGGGGGTCACTCTAGATGGAGGAAACAAAGATCGGAGGTCAGGACTGCTAAGGTGGCCATTATTTGATGTGTAGGGGTCTGGAAGTGAGGGAGCCACAGAGAAGGAGCAGCCCCAAAAATCTACATGAAAATATCCTTTGGATCCTTAGTCAATTCTTAGTCTTTGCATGAGCAGCGGGAGACTCCAGGAAGGCTTGCAGAGAATAGCTGCCAGGGGAGCTGAGAACTGAACAGGGATTGCAGAGGTCATACAACTCTGAGGAACTATTGAGAGTCAGGCCCGACCAAAATGAACACAGATGAACAATGTGGGCTTTCTTTTGAGGTCCCAGAAAAGCCACTCTTTAGGATTAAAACAATGCCTTAAGAGAAGAGCTACACTATATAAGCAAGAGAAAAACTGAAACAGACCTACCTACCTTAATAAAGTTTAAAAGCAACCTTTGACAGGACTAGTGTGATTTGCTAGTTCAATTGCCTGCCAAAACAAAATTCAATTTCTACAGGGAAAGAAATTAATCCAGAACCTCTATAACATATCATTCAGAATTTCCAATGTGGAAAAAAAAGTGACTAGACATATGAAGAAGGAAAATAATGTTTTTAAAAATAGAAAAATAAGTGGACAAAATGAATGAAAAGATAATGTTTAAATTATAACAAAGCATTGAGATCCTGTATCAGGGTTTGATCAGGGAACCACTATGAGTGATATGAAATAATGACTTTAACAATGAGACCTTACACAATTGTGGTAGCTGAGGTAGAAGTTTATGAAAGGCTATTGCCTCTACCTATGCCTGAAGTTACTGTAGGTCAGCAGGATGATAAGATAGGAAGAAAGGCTGGACATGAAGTGAGATAAAGGAAGAACAAACTGGAACCCACATCTGTCTCTCACTGCCTCATTCTCTGACAGCACAGGTAACCTGAAGAAGAAGCTGACACCATCTGCCACATAGACTCGCACATTTGCCTGACCTAGTATTCAATGACAGACATGCCAAGAGTGACTCATTCTCAGGAAAAGAAGTAGTCAATAGAAACTGAATCACTAGATACTGGATTTAGCAGATAATAACTTCAAAGCAACTATTATAAATATATTAAAAGAATGAAGGAAAACCATATTTAAAGACTTAAAGGGAAGTATGATAAATGATTTAGTTGATGGAGAATCTCGATGAAATGGTAGAAAATATTTTTTGAAAACCAAATGGAAATTTTGGAGCTGAAAAGTGACATAACTGAAATAAAGAAATTGATTAGAGGGACTCAATAGGATATTTGAGCTGGCAGAAGATAGAATCAGTGAACTTGAAGATAGAGCAATAGAAATTATCCAATCTGAAGAACAGAGAGAAAAAACATTGAAGAAAGATTAAAGGAGTTTCAGATACCTGTGTACCAACATTAAACATACCAACATACATGTGATGAGAGTCCCAGAAGAATAAGAGAGAGAGAGAGAGGAGCTCACACACATTTGAAGAAATAATAGCCTCCAATCCCCAAATCTGATGAAAAACATAAGTCTAAAGATCCAAGAAGCTTAAAGAATCCCAAATATAGAAATATGGAGATATCCACACCTTTACACATCACAGTCAAATAGTTGAAATACAAAGACAAAGATAAAAATCTTGAAAATAGCAAGAGGAAAGTGACATATCACATATGTGAAACCATATGAGTAACATCTGACTTCTCATAAAAATAATGGAGGCTGGGAAGCAGTGGAATGGCATCTTCAAGGTGCTGAAAGAAAAAAAAAATCAACCAGGAATTCTTTATCTAGCAAAAATAATCCTTCAAACAGCTGGTTAGCCAGAGATGGGTAAGATTCCTCAAGGGAGGAACAACCTAAGGCACAGTCACAGGTGGGCCATCAGGTGAGAAATCAGGGATCAACAGAGGTGAGGCTTAGAACCTCACCCCCCCTGTTTTGAGAGAAATCTTCTGCATCCATGGATGTTTTGCTGCCCTTGTCTAGCTTGGATTAATACTTAGTCTACAGGCACACACCTGATCATCTACATTTGCCCTCTTACAGCACTAAATTAGGTTTTCTACCTTTATCTTGCATCTACCTTCAGCATTTCATTAAAAAATAAATAAATAAATAAGGGAGAAATGTGGGATTCACATATAAATCAAGTATAAAAATAAAAAAAATAATAATAATCCTTCAAAAATGAAGGTAGAGACATTTACAGATAAACAAAAACAGAATTTATTGCTAGGAGACCTGCCTTACAAGAAATACTAAAGGAAGTCTTCAAGGTGAAAGGAAATACTTCAAATCCACAGGAGAAAATGAAAGGTGCCAGAGATGTTAAATGTATGGATAAACTTAAAAGACTGCATAAATATATCTTTTTCTAATTTCTACTCTTAACTTTCTTAAAATTCATAAGTTTGCATAAGCCAATAATTATAACACTGTATGCTTTGGCTTATAACATATGTAGATATAATATATGTGATGATAATAGCACACAGGAAGAGAGAGAAAAGAAAATATATTGGGAGACAGTTTTTATATTTTAATGGAATTAAGTTAATATTATTCTGAATAAGGTGTTATAATTAAAGTGGATAATGTAATCCCTAGAGGATCCACTAAATAACTCAATATACTACAGTGTTAAAAATCAATAGAGGAATTAAAATGGTACACTAAAACATAATTTTTTAACACAAAAAATGGCAGTAAAGGAGGAACAGAGAACAAAAAGATAGATAGAAAACAAGTAGCAAAATGGCAGATGGAAATCCAACCACATCAATAATTACAGTAAATGTGCATGGACTAAAATTGAAAGGAAAGGGAAAAAACCCAGAAAAGAACATGAGGAAGATGTGAGGAAAAAAGCCTAACAAATGTGTACTAAAAGTGGTCCCAGAAGAAGAGGGGAAAGAGAATGGGACACAATTAGAATTTGAATAATGGCAGAAATTTTCCTAAAAAGATGAAAGATATCAAACCACATTTTCAACAACCTCAACAAAACACAGAAAAAAATACAAAGAAAATCACAGCTAGGCACATCATAGTCAAACCACTGAAAATCAAAGTTAAAGAGAAAACTTTAAAGGTATTCAGAGGAAAAAAGACATTCAGAGAAATACAATACAAATTGATGATAGACTGTGACAAAAAAAAAGAAACCAGAATACAATGGAATAACATTTTCCCAAAGTGCCCAAAGAGAAAGAACTGGCCAACCTATGATTCTATACCCAGCAAAAACATCTTTCAAAATAAATTAAGACATTCTCAATTAAAAAGTCAGAAAATTGTCACCAGTAGACACATTCCATAAGAAGCACTAAAGAGATGAAGTTTGCCATGTTGGAACCTAACTCTGCTTCCATCACAGGCCATCACAGGATCTCTCAACATCTTGGGCCAGAATCAGAGCCAGTGGTCTCTGGAAGGAAAGGAACTTAATGTTCCTTAATTAAGCAGTTCTGCTTCCCATGGTTCTTGCAGTCTGGAAAGTCTTGGGAGGCATGAGATGACTGAGCTACTTGGCCATGTGCACATATCTCCAGGTGTCACTGTGGTAGTGGATCATCTGTGCCTACTTATGAGAAAACTCTCTTTTAATTGCCCAGCAACCTGTATGATTACTCCTTGTTCAGAAGGAGAGGATCTCTTGTATGCCTCCATCCCCATATAAGCATATGAAAATCCCTATCTATTGCCCCAAGGGTTTACAAGAGTATAGGAATAGTGAACAGGTAATGGATGGAAAGAGAGATGCTTGAGGGTCCTTTGTCCTCAGAGCCCCTTGTCCTACTCCTTAGTCCCCTGCAATGAAAAATTCCTATTTCCTCTCTCATTTGGAGGACTTCTCATCCTTTATGTGTCTTTTTTTACCCTTCTACAGGTCCAGTCCAGAGGAACCAACCAGCCCCAGAATGGCAGGACTGGATAAGACCAGTTGTAGTTCTCAGCAACTTTACTGCCCATCCTATCAGTTTGTATAATGTCCTCCATGTTGACCTGAAAGTTTCTTTGGGTAAATTTCTATTCCTTGGTTGAACTTGGCTTTCCCACCTCTCTGTGTTGGCACGAGGTCTGGTGATGAGTCAGGAGATCCAGGGCTGTTTGACCTAAGCTACATTGCTTCTTACCTCCCAGGGCCTCAATTTCATCTCCAGAGTGGGGGAAAACATTCCTAAACCCCTGGCCCATCCCCTTGTATTGTTGTCACAGAAATCAGGTTCACCCATTCATGTGAGAGTGCTCTGAATACTGAGGGGCTCTGTGTACATGGTAACTAGCGTCATGTTATCTTAACGCCCTGCTGAATCTAAGCTGGGGCCCACTGCACAAGACGTACACAGGAAGCATTGTTGGCCAACTCAGAGTCTGCTTGTTCTCCCTGGCGTTCACCCCAGTCGCACAGGGTCATCAATCCTCATGTTTTCTGACACTGATGCTAAGTGCTCTCGAGTCACATCCTTGCTGCTGATCTATGAAGATGTCTGGACATAAGCATTTCTTTGTTTAAACACAAGCCCTGGGCCCAAAGGTGTCTTGGGGAATTTCCATCCAGGACACTTGGTGCTGGTATCTCAGCCTCTGCAGTGGCCTCTGGCAGCTCAGGAAGGTATGTTTGTTACTGATGCCCTGCATCAGCTGGATGCAGATGAACAACTTAGGAATCAAAACCTTGGAGTCTGAGGTGGAAAACAGCAGGGGAGAAGCCAGAGCCCTGGGTTTGGAGTTGGGAATCCCAGATCCGAGTCCCACCTGTGCTTCCCATAAGCTGGGAGTCGCAGCCAGTCCACACTTCTCCCTGAGCTCAGTGAAATGAGGGAACTGGACAGTAATAATAGTAGACACTTCACTTACTGAGTGCTTGTTCTGTGTCAGGCACTCTCCTAGGCACTCGCATGCATACTATTACTTAATCTTCACATGCCTCTGTTAATGTCCCTTTTCACAACTGCAAACAACGGAGGCGACAGGATGTGCCGGCATTTCCTCTCCAGAAGCAGGAGGATTCTAACCTAGCACAGACTCTAAGAAGTTCCTTGGAGCATTCACTGATCTCCCTTCTCAGAGGGCTAGAGTGGCTGAGGTGGGTACTTGTGAGGCCATCATGGAACAGGGCTCAGGACCTGGAGGAGTCTGTTAGCTGCATCCAGAGAAGGAAAAATGGTTTTGAATCTTCCTTCACTACAAAGAGACATACGATTTCAGAGTGAGAAGAGGCCTAGGCTCATACATGCATTTACTCATTCAGCAAGTTGTACCTGATGGATACAGCATTAAACATGACAGACATGGCCACTGGGCACAAGAAGCTTATATTCTAGATGGGGAGACAGACTACAAAACAGTTAAAACAGGCCAAGCCAAAGACCATGATGGGAGAATCAAGGTGACAAGCTCCCATCCCAAACGGGATTCCCAGAGCAAGTGTTTCCGAGGGAGTTTGAATGTTTGCAGGCCTGAAGGCCGAGAAGGGTGTAGGAGGATTTGGGGACATGGACCACACTGCAGCTCCAGGCAGGGCTGGGGTTGGTGGGGGCTGAGGGTGAGCCACGTACTGGGCCATAGATAGGGACCTGAGTGGGAGGTGGGGTCAGGAGGTGGAGCTGAGCTGGCAGGACTTTGTTCCGAGGGCAGTGGGGCTTCCTTCCTCTCCCTTTCTTTATAACAACCACTCTAACCGCAGCATGACCAGATTAGGGGTGGGAAAGGCTGCAGTGATTTCCTCCAACTCCCATTTCACAGATGAAACAAGTGAGGCCCAGCCAGGGGCTGTGAAGGCACATGGTGGCACCTGGTGGGACAAGAGCCCAGGCCTCTCAATTTCTCGGCCTAGGCTCCTTCTTCAGCCCTCACCTCCCCAGACTCAAACATCTAAAGACCCCTGGCAGCAGCCTGAGGGGGTGGGAGGAGCAGGCACAGCCCCACCCCCACCCTCTGGCAGCCAGGAAGGGCCTCTGGCCGCCCCACGAGGTCCCCCAGGGGCCAGCGACAGGCATCAGAGCCGCCCCGCCTCCTTGAAGTGAGTGTCCTGGTCTCCCCCGCAGCACTCACATAGTCACCCAAAGAGCATACTCTGCAGTCCAGATTTCTCAGTCGTGTGTGAAACATTGTGTCTGCCCAGCTGCCCACTAGCCTGAGGCAGCAAGTAGAGGGAGTTCTGTGACAGACTCACATGAGACAGAGCATCTCATGCTGGTGGCATGTCACACATTGTGGAGCGTTTCACATCTATCATTTCCTTTGGCCTCTAAAACCTGGAAGACAGCCATGTAGTTATGATTCCCATTTAACAGATGAGAAAATTAAGGCCTGGAGGGGCAGAAAGTCTTCCCAAACACCACTAAAACACAATTTGTTTAACCTCATCTGACTAGCACTTCCCAAGTGCATTTGACTATAGAATCCCTTTTCACAAAACAAATATTGATTTGTTTTCTCCAGCCCACACCTGGAGAAGCCCTGTTCTACCACATGAAGCTTTTAGGGAATAGCCAGCATGTCTTAAGAGTGACCCACAGCTCTGGGGGCAGGTGGCCTGGGAGCAGCAACTCCTCCCACCTGGTGGGCCCTGGAAAGGTCCCATTTCCTTTGCCCCTGGGTTCCCCCTCACATTGCTGGGAAGATTAAATGAAATGACACTCAATTTTTCTATGAATGAGAATTTCCTCTTCTCTGTTCCCTTGACACCTGCTTTCTGGGACTCCTTTTTGATGAAAGTTGAAACTACTGAACTGTGCCCCATGACTCAATTCCTTTTCATATTTCCATCTCTTTACCTTTTAGTATATATAACTTGATAGAAATTCTAGGCTACAGAGTCAAGCTCATTAGTTTGCCTTTTAGGGTAGTCATTCTGCTATTCAACCCATCTATGATTTTTTTCTATATTTTAGCAATTACAGTTTTCCTTCCAAGATTATTGATTCTTTTGCATGCATATCATGTCCTCTTGCATCTCTGAGTATTAATTATGCTTATTCTGTTCTATACTTTTTCTTCTGTTTGTCTTGTTAACTGTTAATTTGGGTGTTACTTCCTCATTTCATTGAGCTTAATGTCTCTGATGTTGTTGGTTTTCTTCAAATGTTGGTGCCTGTCCACATCTGCATGTAGAGTGCATGCGGATCTGTCCCCTGAGGGAGGGTCAGGTGGGGTGGGGTGGGTAGGGCATGGGGTGTCCCCACGGCTTGCCTCTGGAACAAGGCTCCCTGAGCTTGGGGCACTGCCAGTCACCTGGGGCTCTGCTCTGCTCCTCAGATCCATGTGCCAATCCTTACCGCTGGGCTGGGCTGGGCTCCTTTGCGCAAGGTGGGTAGTGGGCGTGCCCCTCCCCCAGATGCTCCTCCTTCCACACCCCTCTGCTCTCTTGCACCCACGCACATCTGAAAGCTGCAGCACTCTCCACACACTTTTGCACCGTGGTTTCCCATTTCCTCCTTCAGTGTGGTTCACCTGCCTTATGCCTTTTGGGGATTCCTCATAATTTCTCACCCGCTGAGGGCATGCACCCCTTCTTCATTCTTTTCTGTCCTCTGGAGAACTGGAAGCAGACATGCACTGCCCGTCTGGGCCCAATCTCCCTTACCTGATGCATGTAAGGCAGCAGCAGGAGTCCAATCTCGGTAACACCCTCCCCTCTCAAGGGTGCAATAAATACCTATGACCAAGCCACCAGCCAAGCGCCAGTGTGTGCTGGGCCCTGAGCAGAGGTGCCCACTGCATTGCTGGGAAAATTAAATGAAACGACACTCAATTTTCCCTGGACGGACCCTGCCCCACAGTTGCAAGAAGGCTGGCTTCTCATCGGTAGGGGTGCTGCTCACACCAAACAAAGGGCCTTGTAGAGGCTTGCAGCCAGGATACAATGGGAAGGGAGAGCCCCTGAGCCAAGAACCCCAAAACCAGTTGTTGCTGCACAAACCTAATGCATATATTCATTTTTCCCTGAGATTCGTGTGGAGGAAGTCAACAAATGGAAACAGCCAGACCTCTGTCAGGAACCCAAATGAACCCAAACAGGCCTTATATATCATTTTAAACAGTGGACTCAGAGTAGAATCAGGTCACCACCATGTTCTCCCAATCAGGACTGCTTCTGGCCCTGCCGTGGTGGCCACTTAAGTGTTGCGAGCCCCAACAGGTCAGGGCAGGCTTGGAATCAGTCTCTCTCTTGTGTTCTGGGCTTCTCTGCTGCCCAGGGCCCACCTCCCCTCTCCGTTTGACTGCTGAGGTGTGGCCTTAGGGATCCTGGGGTAGAACTGGCTCAGGCAGAGGTATTTATTGGCTCTTAAACCAAACCCTAGGAAAAGAAGGGGGCGGGAGTGACCAGAAAGGGGGCTTGGACTGTTCAACTCTCACATCTGACTGCATGTTGGCCTCACTTCCCCCAGATAGCTTCTTCCATGTGGCTTGACACTTGGCTACTAGAAGCCACCAGGCCTGCATGTCATAGCCATCCTCTCCAAACACAAAGCCACTCACTGTCAAAAGATCCGGGAAGGGATCTCACTGGCCTGATGGGGTCAAGGGCCCACCTCTTGATCAGTAAACATGGGAAAGCCAGGAGCCCTCATCCCAACCAGTGGTTAGAAGCATAAACGCCACTTTCTGGAACACAGATCAGTGCTTTTCTGGGTAGAATAGACAATCGAAAACTGCAGGCACCAGGCGCCAAGCTCACGGGTAGACATAGGAGCCAGAGAACTTTACACAATGTATGTGTGCCTGACTCAGCTTGGACCACTTCTGTCCAGTGTTTTGGTTCTAAATTCCATACACATGCCAATGGCTCTCAATTTCTCTCTCCTCTCAGCCTCTCTCATATCCCGACTGCCAGATAGCTCCCTAATGCCTCCACTAGGATGTCCTTAGACGTCCCAAACCTAACATCCTGCACCTGAGCGTCCCCAGCCCATGCTGGCTCGCGCCTGCATTTTCCCACCACTGTACAAATAACTCGGCTTTCCAAATGCTCAGGATGAAACCTTGACCTGTCTGCTATCTTCTGCTCTTCTCTTTCTCTTATGCCCTACAACTTGTCCATCCTACAGTGAAAATCCTTTTGGCCCCACCTTCACAGCGCCTCCAGGACCTGCCTTTCTCTTGCTGCCTCTGCCCCCTGCACCTGCACAGCCTGTGGTGTCTGGTGACCCTGTGGCCATCCTGGCCCCGAAGGCTTATTCTCCCCTGACAGCAACAGGGGACTCCCCGCCCCTCTCCAGCCAAATCCCTGGGCTGTGGCTCACTCCCACGAACAGCAGAAAGCCCCACAGTGACCCATAGGTCCTTCTCTTCCTGCCCCCATGCCCTCACCCTCCACGCGCCTCCGCACAGCCACCTCCCTGTCCCCAGACACGCCTCCGGCTTTGCCACCCGCTGCCTGGGAAGGCTTTCCCTTTGGCTCTCCTCTCCTGGCTCAGGTCTCTATCCAGATGCCACAGTCCCTCCAAGCCCTTCCCTGGGTGCCCCCAGCTCTCTTCCCCACCCCAGGTAATTTCTGTAGCCCTGTTCCTTTCAAATATATAATTTATTTATCAATCTCATTTGATAGCCTGCAAACTCTAGAGGGATTCTGATTAGCAGACAAGCTCAAGACTTGAGTGAATGTGTTAGGCAGAAAGACAAGGTATGAGTGGGTGGAGAGAGACTAAACCCAGCACAGCCTGCTAGAAGGGACTCAAAGAGTTAACTAGATAAAACCAGAGAGCCAGAAAGGACTCACAGAGTTAATGAGTTAATTAGCTGAAGTTCCAAAGGCCAGGAGTGATTTAGAATATCCGGATATTCCCCAGATAAAGAAAAGTATTCAAGTGCAGCCCATGTCTTCATTGTACCAATCAGATCATGCCATTGTAAAATCTACTTAGTCTGCAAAAAGGCTCAGTTTATTCTTTAACTTAATCCTCTTCTTCCAGCCTCTTAATCAAGTAACTTTGTAACCAAGGCAGGAGACAGACCTCCTAAGTATAAATGAAACCATGTGGACAAAGAATGCTGAGATCTGAACCAACAGTAGTCTCCTAAAAACCCTATTCTTAAAACAAAACTTCAAAGGAATTATGAATCACCTGTATACATCATGCCTATGCTGACTGCTACCCCAAAAGCCTATAAAACCCCAGACCCTAAACCCTCAGGGGCACCTCCTCTCTGAGGTTGCCCACACTCCCCTTTGTTCGAGTGTGTCATTCTCTCTGTCCTACTCCAGATAAATAAGGAAGGGCTGAAGAGAGCTCTGATTTGGGCCTGCAGGTTACTGTCGCCTGGGTGACCAGGATGGAACTGCAGCTGTACAGTCATGCTCTTTAGTACCCGCCTGAAAATCTTGCTTTGCCTTTGAGAAGTTCTCAGAACATAATCTCACTCCATCTAGTGTTCTGTGGCTCCCCCAAATCCTGGGTGGTAGGGGCTTGGTTCCCATGCTGTGCAGATTCAAGTGGATGCTGGACACCAGGTGACCCTGGCTTTAGGAGTTGGCAAGGGACTTGCCCAATGCGGAGCAGCAGTTCAATGAGCTTTCCTTTCCTGCCTTTGTCTGCCCTGACTCTGGCCTGCTCCTCCCTTGGAGTGCATTCAAATAAGATTTTCATTCTGCTTTGCTGCTGTGTCTCTGCCTTTCAATTCTTTGTTGCGGTGGGGACAAGAACCAAGGAGAATAAACTTAACCCCTAACAAACGTGCAGCTGGATGTTCTTGGCCTGGCACGGGGCTAGAGTGCAGATGAGTCCTGGATGCTTACAGGGGACCAGCACCAGCCCAGTGGCCTCATGGGGACTGGGAGCCACAGCCCCAGGGCTCTGCCCCAGAGTCTGTGGTGGTGGCTGCTGGCCCAGGATGGGCCACCCCAGACTGGTTCTCTTCTTGCTGCACCTCAGCAGAGCCTGGCCCCCTAGCCATGAGGATTTCACAGGGCAGATGCTCTGCTTGCGGGGTCAGGCTACTCTCTGCGGCACACCTGTGTCACCCTGGTTTGTCCTAGTGGAAGAAAGGACATGGAGTTCAGAGTGGTGCTATTAGAAGCCCCTGGCCACCCTGCCATGAGGGTGGGGCTGGGACCAACCCACTGCCCTGGAGTCCTCCCCGGACGGAGGGTCCCCAGAGGCACCCGGAGCACTACTGGCCAGGAAGTCCTGCACAGGGGTCCTCACACTGAACGTGCTGTAGATACGGATTTGGCTCTCCCCACCCCCAGCCCACGGCAGGAGTAATTACTGGCCTGAGGCCTGCCCAGGGCTCATTCAGGACCAGCCTTCCCTGTCACTCCAAGATGTCCCCCTCTCCCCTCCGCTCCCTGATCTCGGCACTGCAGGGCTCCCTGGGGAGCAGCCACACTTTCTGCTCCTGCCTTCCCCCTTCAGCCCTGCCACTTAGTTACTCTGGTGCCTTGTCCTGCAACAGCCAGACACAGGGGATGCTGACCCACCAGCCTGAGTCCCTCCCGGAAGTGGTCACTACTGGGCAGGGAGGCTTGGGTCTGCAGCATAGGAGAATGAGGGGCCCAGACAGGGTGTGAGGTGGGCCCGCACAGGGACAGGGCAGAGGCCCTGAGTTGGCATTTTCGGATTTGCGTTTGGAGACAATTAGAAGCTGAATTATTAAAGACATGCAAGAGAAGAAGCTGTTTTGAAGAAAGCATGAGTAAGCAGGGTTCTCCCACTGCAGGGCACGGGATCGAAGGCGATCAATTGTCATAATGGCTGTAAATATTTATTTGGCTTAACTGTGAATGTGTGCGCCAGCCACATATTCAACACAGGGGCCCCTGCCCAACAGACCCCCATCAGGCCAACCAGGTGGGTGCAGCTTCCACCCCTCTCTGTGTCCCTGTAACACAGGCTCCCGAGAGGCACTGGCTCTGTAGTCAGATTCAGCCAGGCCTTGCAGGCTTGGTCACCCTGGGTGGGCTGCTCGGCCTCCCTAGGCCTCAGGACTCACCTGTGAAGTGGGCTGGTGATGCCCACCTCAGCGCACTGGGGCACTCCCAGCACAGTGCCCAGGGTGGCTGACGCTCAGCAAAGGCAAGTCTGCTGGCCCTGGCCCAGAGGGTCAGACAGTAGAGGTCTGCCCGGGAGCAGATGCCTGGGACTCTGGCCTCAGCCCAGATCCTTGCTTGCTTAAAATACAGGATCAGCTTAAGTCTCAGAATTGGGGTGCTCACAATAGGAGCCCCATAAGTATGAGATGGTTGGTGTGGGGCCACTTTGAGGCACAGCCTTGAGCCCACAGCCAGATCATTTACTGCACTTACTGTGTGCTGGGTGCTCTTGGGCCAAGTGCTATATCTTATTTTATTCCTCAAGTAGCCCAGAAAGGAGAGTTCTTCTATTATCACTCTTCATTTTACAGATGAGAGAACTGAGGTTCAGAGAGGTGGAGTGACTTGCCCGAGGTCACACAGCTGCCAAGTAACAGAGCCAGGACTACAGTCCACGTCCTTCCCACCCTCTCTGTGAACCACTGGGCTATGCTGAGACCCACTTTCTGCCCTCTCCTCTTCCTTCTCCTCCATGACACCCCTTCTTCCTCCCACTAAGAGGTGCCCTGGCCCCCCGAGAGCAGCCTGCATGCCAAGGGCCCATACAGAGGCCGCAGCTGAAAGGAAGCCTGGCTTCTGTTTGCTCTTCCGCCAGGGCACCTTCTGCCTGGCAGCCCCTGCCCCCAGAGATCCTGGATCTAAGGGGCTCGCATGGGCCAGGCTGTCCCAGCAGTTGCTCAGCAGTGACCCTCTGATGCTGGGCTGAGGATGTTGCTGCAGAAACAGCACCCAGGGCCTTCCCCAACACCCAGGCAGTGTCAAAGCCCACACTGATCACACAGGAGGCATAGATGGTGAGTGTGTACACACACACACGCAAGCTTGCACACACACAGGCACAAACACATACAGCTAAACCCTCACATAATGGCTACCAGCCTCCCCACAGACTCACTTTAACCACTGTCCTGTGAGTTCAGTGCTTAGAAATAGCTCACCTGCCCACTGCATACCCCACGGCCCTCCTCAAGGTGCTGGGACAGGGCCCTGGGCCTCTCACTGGGCCCTTCGGATTTCCCAGGCTGGGACGCTGGGGCTAAGACAGCTGTGGGGAGTAGAGGGCAGAGCACTGTCCTGGGAATTCCAAGACCTCTATGACCCCGGGCAGCTCACATGTCCTTTCCCAGCCTTAGTTTCCCCTTTTGTGCCATGAGAACTCAGCAGCTCCAAAAGGAAGACCACGGGGCTGGGGGAGGGGTGGAGTCTGTTTCAGTTTGACCCACTTTCCCAGGCCTAGGGAGGATGGGCAGAGGGGTGATTTTGACATCTCCATGGGGCAGCAAGAATAAACTGCACCCAGACCCTTGTCCCTGCTCTCATTCCCCCAGAGGGTACAGGGCACGTGGTGCTCCAGTCTGTCCAGCACAGGTTGGCAGCAGGCCCCCAAATATCTGCAGCTAAGGCCTGGCCTCCACACCCCGCAGCAGGTTCCCGGGTGTGTTTGGAGGGAGGGGTCAGCGAGGGCCCTGCTTCGGTGGGAGGCAGAGAGGCAGGCCTCCCCACTCCTCCTCCCTCCCATCTGCCTCAAGCCCTGTTCTGTGCCAGGCTCAGCAGGTGCATCAGATGTGTATCGCATGGGTGGACAGGTAGACAAAGCTTTCTCTCCGTAAGTCTCAGGCACTCCTGGAAGGTGAGGATGATAGAGATGCCCAACTTGCAGGATCACCCTGTGGACAGCCGGGGCACAGAGTGCACTCCACCCACTCTAGGGCCCTCTTTGCCTCCCGGGGCCCCTTGCCCTGACCACAGCTGGTGCTCAGAAGCCTCCAAACTGAGGCTGTAAGAACAATGACCCCTGCCTGCAGACATACAGGGTGTGAGCGTGTATGCATGCCTGTGCACCTCCTTGTGGAGCAGGCAGGGGTACTGCGTGTCACCTTGGAGCCATTGAGTTGGGACCCTTGAATGGGTGGGGATAATGGGATCCTGAGTGGCCCTCCAGGGCAAAGGCGAGGTGGGCGTGGTTAGCGTTAGGTGCAGGCTACAGAGCGCTTTGACTCGCAGGACTCCTGTGTGGGCTAGTTGTTCTGGGGTCCCAGCACTGAACTGGACAGGCAGCGTACTGAAGTCTGACTTGCTTTATGTCTGTGGGAAAGCTCTAGGTCCAGTGATGGTCTGGCCTGAATCTTCAAAGATAGAGTGGTCTTTGTCAAATGCCATTTGATCAGGGGCTTGGTATGTGGTGGGATGTGATAGGGCGAGTCCTCTGAGGAGGTGACGTTTGAACCGAGGCCTAAAGAGGGAGAAAAACCAACTGTGTGGATGCTATGAGCAGAGAGAACTGCATGCACAAACATCCTGCCAAGGAGGAGCAGGGCCCTGGATGTATTCACAGTTCAGGGGAAACCACGGAGGGTTTTGGCAGGAGTGATTTATTTATGTGCACAGAGCTGCCTCTGGCTGCTTGCTGGGAGCCTGCATGGCAGAGCCGCTTCCAGGGAGAGACCGCGGTGGGAGAGGGCGGAAAGAGAAAAGGCGGTGAGGGGGGCAAGGATGAGCAGCCGCCCTCTGGTGCTCTCCACCACTCACAAGGACAGGGAGGCCCACAGAGGGAAAGCAGCAGGCAGGGGTTACCGGCTGGCCAGGGGTTACTGCGCCCGTGGCTGCCTTCCGTCAGCCCCACCTGCCCCCCAGCCAGGCTTCTCGCTCCCCACCTGGGCAGCCCCTCTTGCCTGGGGGCAGGAGACGATGTTGGCCTTGGCCCCGTGAGCCTCCCACCTGGAGGGGAGACCTTCTGCACGCAGCCCCCTGCTCCAACCCCAGGCTGCCCCTGTCTTAGCTGGGTCAATACTCCTGAACAACTGCTTCCTCCCTTACTCCTTTCTTCCTCCCACTCCCTCCCTCGGACGCTCTTCCATTCTACTCTGGGCTATGTGCAGGCTGAGGCCTGGGCAGTCTGCCACTCCGCAATCCAGGCCCGGGATTCTCAATTTGTCTTTCTCTGGGAGGGACAGCCTTCAGCCACCAGAGTGGGAGGCCAGGCCTGTGCACCTTACTCTGAATGGAGGCTAGGGAGAACGGCCTCCCTGGGGCCCAGCCAGGACACTTGTCCCCGGCGTTTGCCTCTCCATCAGCCACTGTAGCCCTTTTCAACCTCCCAGCCCTGCCTCAGCTGGGCAGACTGTGACTGTGGTCTCCAGGCTGTTACAGACCCTTCAGCTATTCCCCAAATTTGGAAGAGGCCATACAAGTGTCATCTTTTATTTTGCAGTGCAAGGGGATTTTTAAAAAATTTAAACCCTGACTACTCTCTATCCTCAGCATTAATTTAAAAGAAAATTCAAACGATTGAAAGGGAACACAGTTCAGGTATGGTTCACTGCATGTCTTTCATTGCACCTCCAAGACCTGTGCCAGCCTACAGGTGGCATCAGGAGCCTGGTGTATCCCTCCTGGGAAGCATTCATATTAAATCATTATAGGTCACCTACCACCCCCCACCCCCACCACACCATGTCAAGCACAAGTCCTGGGTGGGGACATAGCTGCTGTCTGATGCTGTGCCCTCATCCACACCTGAGGAGGACTCCTACATAAACCCTAGGGTTCACCTTGCCCTTCTGAGGCCTCTGGGGGTGACCCAAGAAGGAACCACAGCCACCCCAAGGCACATGGAACCCTAGCGGCTGGGGCAGGTACTTCATGGGCAGCAGCGAGGAGGGGAGGCCTGCTGGGAGAGGGTCCCATCTTGTCCTGGGCTTAGCTCATGCATCCCAGAAGAGAAGCAGCAGCCTGGGGGCACCAGATCCCTGTGTCCTTATACCCCGAAGGTGTGAAGGTGCAGGGGTAAGGGGGGAATGCCAGGAAGAGCGGTCGGTGCCAGAAAAATGCAGAGCTGGCAGACGTGTGGGTCCCTGCTGCCCCCTGGTGGGCCTATGGGGAAATGCATATCAAGACAGTCGCTTTGCCAGGCAAGGCGAGGCAGGAGAAAGGCGGGCGGGCAGATGAGCACTGCGCTTGCCAACCTGTGAGTGTCTGCCCAGGACCTCCAATCGCCCAGTCACCAAGGGTCTGCCTTTTCGCTGAGCAGCCCCAAGTGTGGCATAAACATCTCCCAACCCGGAGCATCTGAAGCTGCTCCTGTTTTCCCTCCCCACTCCCCACCCCCAAATACCCCCAATGCCCCTCCACACCAGAGGGCAGGGGCTTGGGCCCCAGAGCATCAAGGACACACACACACACACACACACACACACACACACACACACACACACACACACACACACCATGATCAGGGAGGGTTCTGGCACAGGCAACTGGGATTTGGCCCAAGGGCCCCTTGGGCTGGGCAGGTCACTACCAAACGGCTTTCTTTTGTTTTGCTCCACCTGCCCACCTTTCCAGTCAGTGTCCAGCGAGCCCTCCCCACTGGCCTCCCTCTGCATCTGCCCAGCCTCTCCTACCCATTCTGATTAGCCATTTGGAGGCAGGCAATGGGGGGGGGTCTGGGGGAAGGGGCCGCAGAGCCCATAGATCTGTCTGGAGAATCCAACTCCCCCACAAAACTCAGGGAGAGCAACAAACTTCTCACAGTGGGCTCTTCATGAATTTCCTCATTAGCAAAGCCCTGGGGAGATGCTTGGGAAGCACCCTGAGGGAGGAGGCACAGAGTCCCTCAAGACTTGGAAAGAGCATCTAGGGAGAGGCCAGAGTGGGCAGTGGCAGGGCAGGCCTTGCCCGGGTCCAGGAGCCACAGTGCACTACAAGCATCCAGGCCCCTGCAACTGTTAAAGAAGGGGAGGGGAGAAATCACAGGATTGACAGCTGGTCCTTGACCTTGAAATTTGCCCTATCAGAGTCTAATGTTACAGAGAAGGATGCCAAGGCCCAGAAAGGGGGATGCCTCAGCTCAGACCCCCACAGTAAGTCTCCATTATCACCAGCCCTGCCACCAACACCACGAATGGTAGCACTGCCCTAGCTCTTTACAGACTCTGGTAGAACCCTCAAAACCACCCTCCATTATACCCATTCAGTGGGTAAGGAAACTGAGGCTCAGAGAGACCTAGTCACTTGCCTAACATCACTCACCAGTATAAAGCAGACCGATACGGGAACCCCCATGGTGGCAAGGGAGAAGGTGAAAGGCCACCCCATGGATGCAGGTCGCATGGGCACCTGACAACAACCTTCTTAATGCCCTCATTATCCTCATGACCATTTTACAGGTGAGGCAACTGAGGCTCAGTGAGGTTAGAAGCAATTTGCTTCATGCAGAGCTATGTTAAGTATGTCATCAGGAGATGCTTAGAGGGGGATGGCTCTAATGCCATGGTAGCCTGCACAGGCAAACCAAAAACCAGGTCAGGGTCCGTGCAGGTGAAGCTAAGCTTTCCCAAGTAAGGCACCTGCTAAGCTATGGCCAATCAAATAATTCCCTGCTTTGCTCCTGCACCATCTCTATAAAAACCCTTCCCCTGGCTCCTGTGGGTGGAGCACTCCTAACCACCTTCTCCTTGGCACTGCCCTTATTCAAATCAGTGCAGGCACAGAGGAACTCTTGAAACAAGTTTTAATGTGCCTCAGTTTACTTTTTAACAGCCGTGAGCGGCAGAGGGGATATCTTATTTGAAAGTGGTGGAAACAAAGCCCAAAGAACCTTGTAGGGCCTCTGAGTTCCGCCAGAAGAGTCTGTCTCTCGAGGGAGCAGAACTAAGCGGTAGGACCTAGTAGGGCCCAGTGGGTTTACAAGCCTGTGACGCTGATAAGAAGCCGATGGTTGCCTCACTGGCCGAGGAGATGACCCCAGGTGGTGGCTGCAGTGCCCTGATCTTAGTTTCATGTACCAAGCAGTCTTATCTCAGAGTTCCTTTTATTTATACCCTCTCTAAAACTCCCTGTGTTTCTCTCCCATCTGAATCTGCTTGGTCACTCTGCAGCTCCCTCACTGGGGCCTTCAACACACACCAGAGCATGAGGTTGTCACCACACATGGCATGGTGCTTCGGCAATTCCAGCCAGCCGCGCCGGACTTCCTCTGCACCCTGGAGTCTGTGCTGCCTTCACCTGGGGCCGGCAAGCCCTCCCTCCTGGCTCCCGGACCCTCTCTGCCTCTGACACGGCCTGTCCCTGGGCCCCTGCCCTGCTGCAGGGGGGTGTGTGGCCCGGGAGGCAGGCTCCCACTTGTCTTGGTGTGGCTCCGTGTCTGCATCGTGTGTTCAGTGTGACTGACCCCACTGAGTTTGGGCAGAAGCCCCAATGGCCAAGAATAGCTACACAGGTGGCACCAAGGGACGGAGAAGCCCGCTCTGTGACTTCCCCCTCCTCACCCACCAGAGGGCAGAAAAGGGGAAGCTTAGTGAGACAGACAGGATGTCTTTGGAAAGACTGGTTGGCCTGCTGGCTGCCCTCTGACCCCTCCCTCCCACCAACCCTCACCTCCTGCCCAGAGGCGTTCAGTCCTCTGTCCAGTTGAGGGGCTCCCGGGAAGCCTGTGGGGATCTGGGCGCATGTTCCTGGAGTGTGGAACCATGCAGGGCCAGGTGGGTCTGACCCACACCTGGAAGAGGTCAGGGTGACGGCAGCCAGGGTGAGGGGAGGGAATGGGACATCCACCCAGCAATAACTCTGGGGGCAGAGGGTGCATTTCTGAGGAGCTCCCTTGGGCCCTGAGGAAGACAACTGGGGGGAATCCATCCTCAAAGCTTCAGTCTCCTCAAAAAAGAGGAGAGGGGAAGGCTTAGCAGCCTGGAGCGGGGAGACAACAGCCGCGGGACAAGGCTAAGGGGCATCGTGAGCAGGGACGGGAGGCGGTGCTGGCCTGGCTCCAGGAGCCAAGTGGGGAGCAAAGTGGAGAGGAATTGGCTCCCGGGCCCCTGCCCATGTTCCGCCTCCTTCTCCTCCTCAGGCCTGAGCTGAGGCAAAGGGCAGGGCAGCCCCGGTGAGTGAGGGTCTGGAGCTCTGAGACTGAGACAGAAAGGATTCCCTGAGTACTCGCTAACACCCAAAAGATGACCCCACGATCTGCACAAAATTCTATCCAAAGGGCAGGGATGAGCCATTCCATGGGGTGGAATGAAAGGGTCTGAGGTGACAGAGGATCAGGCGTCCTAGCTTGTGCTATACATGGGTATCAAGCATTTGTGTTTTTAGCAGCCGCCCACATCTTCTCATCCACATCTTGGGATTCACACCCAGCCTGCTCCTGGCCGCCTCGCTCCCTGCTTGCAGGTAGATCCTTCCCACCCACAACTACACTGCGACTCCCAAAACCAGCATCCTGCAAAGCTGCGAGGAGCTCGGAGGCAGACCAGCAAGCTCCAGCCTTTGGGGATGTTTTTATGTCTTTTGTCAGATGAGAGACTTGAGGCCCAGGGAGGCAGACTGCATCCTTATATGACACAGGCCTGCAGTATCCTCTCTATTTTTTGAGACAGACTGAGACAGAGACATGTGGAGAGAATGAGAAAAAGCCCCCATGAGCCCACAAGCATATCAGGCAAGGAAGAAATTTGGAAAGAGGAGCATGAAGCTCCCAGGCAATCAAGACTCCCATTTATTGAAACTCCAATGAGCAAGGGTTGTCACCGACCCTCCCATCCATGCTATGGAGCTGGGACATATGTCCCAGCTATTGACATATGTCCCCACTGGATAGGCAAGGGGCTGAAGCTGAGTGTGGTCAGGAGGGGTACTCAAGATGACCAGCTGTAGGACCAGCTGGTAGAGTCACAGCCGGAAGCCTGGTGATGCCAGGTGTGTCCCTCTGCCGCTGAGCATGGCCCCAGGCGTCTCTCCTCATAGGGTAGCAGCCCAGGGCCCACCATCTCTAAAGTCCCATCCTCCCCAGAACGACCACCTGGATTGGGGAGTTAGCAGCCGGGAGGCAGGGCTGAGGCGCAGCCCGCTGGTGACCTTGGGCTCTCATTTGCAGCAGCACCAATTGGTCTGAGCCTCACCTTAGAGGCCCCTGAGGTTGCTGCCGGGCTTTAGACTCAGTCCTCCATCTGATCTCTCCCTGAAAGCCATTATATCAGAATCCTGTCTCCTTGTTCCTAGAGATTTATTTGCTTGTAAGTATTTTAAACCATTACTATTTGACCCATGTTGAGGTGATGGATTATATTTTCAATGTTATGTTTTTATTCTTCTTAAAACATTATTCATTAATTTGACAAGGATGTAGCATACCAGGCTCTGTGCTAGGCACTCAGGATAGGCCAGACAGCAGGATGGTGGACAAGGTCCCTGCTCCCAAAGAGGGGACGAAGGTCAGGCCTCTCAGCCCTGCCCCTTGGGGTTGGCACTTTGTCCCTCGGCTTCCAGGAGCATCTTTGGGCAGCACAAGCAGCTTTTCACTTTGGCTAAAAAGCTAACGTGTCACATGTCTACCCTGACTCATTGACGCATCTTTATGTGTTAGGGATTTAATTTGATATCTCTATAAGGAATCATGTGATTTATTTGGCCTACTTCCCTTGGCATCCCTCCAATAACAGGATCGGTCATGAGGGCCAGGAAGCCCCAAGCAGCTGAGGGTCTCTCCTTGCAGAGTCTGAAGCTGCTGACGCCACCCCTCACCAGGGTGTCCTGCCAAGGAAATCAGGTCCCCACATGCGGGAGCCCCCTCTTCCTGTGTCTGCCTCCTGGTTCCCAGGGCCAAGCCTCAGTCTTGGTCCTGCTGGATGCTTGAGCCCCACCCTGGTGAGAGGCCAGGGACACAAAGCAGAAGTGGGACCTGGCCTGCTGTACAGTGACTCCCACCCCAGGCTCCTCCCCAGCCCTGAGCCCGAGAGTGCAGGCTCCAGTGGAGTCCCCCTTGTGCCCCAGCCAGAAATTCCATTTTGTTGGTTTTTACAGATTTTGAAAGATGGCTAGCACTGACTGAGGACTCGCTATACACGGGGCCTTCTACACACTTGCCCATTTTCTTTAATCCTTGCTGTAGCTGTCATATCTGTCTCTGATGGAGGAGGAGAAGGGTCCCAGTGAGGAAGGGAGGAGGGGAGAGGGCCACGTGCACAAGGCAGGTGGACTGGCTCCCCCCAGCCTGCGCTGGGCCCCCTCCCCACCTCCTTTCCCCACCAGGCCCAGAGTGGAAGAGCCCTAGTTGGCACTCACTGCCTGCCCATCACAGGGCAGGGCTCTGAGCCTGGGGGTCCCTTCCGGCTTTGCTTTCAGAGCCACTGCCCCCTGATCACCTCGGCCCCATTCAAGATGGGTACAGTTCTGGGCCCCAAACCTGCCTCTTTCTCCACCCTCCACCCCAGTCCTGCCAAAGCAGTGCTCACCTCGAGCCAGGTTCCCAGAGATGAAGCGGAAGAAGAAGCTGATGGTGTTGCCCAGGTGCTCCTTGCAGCCATGCTGGCACTCCCGCAGCCTCAGCCCAGGCCCCCGGGCCATGCCTCGCCCCGCCATGCCTGCACCTGCTGACCTAGGGCCCAGCCTCCAGCCTCCGTACAGGCCACCCCAGCCTGCTCTGTCCCTCCTCTGCCAGCCTTTCCCCAACCTGACACTCAGTCTTCCTTTTAGAATTCTCTCTGTCTCTATCTCTATCCCACTTCTGGTCTGTCTGTCTCTCAATCCCAGTGTTGGTTTCAGCTTCTCCCTCGTTCTCCTGGCCTCCCTGGCCTGGCCTCCCCTCCTCTGTTTTCTGTCTCCACTTCCTGCTCTCTGACCTTTCCCAGACTGCCTGCCCTCGGCCTGGAGCTCCCAGGGGCCGGCCAGTGGTCACCCTGCACCTGCCTGACTCCTCAGGACCTGAGCTCACTCCTACTGGAGGCAGAAGGGCTCCTGCAGCTTCCTGGGCTGGGAGGGGGGAGGGTGGGTGGGGACTGCTCCTGAGCTCCCAGCACCCACGGAAGAGGTGCTACTGGTGTGACTTTTGGCTGAGGGTGCGATCTCACTGCAAAGGGGCCTCACCCAGGTCCCAAGGCTTCTCTGCAGCCAGAAATGGAGCAACTTTGCTCTCAACTAGTACCCTGCATGGGAGGCTCAGTAGTCAGGGGCCCTGGACCGAGCTGGGGGATGTGTGAGGCCCTGGTTGTTGGCTATCTCTTGACATCTGACCTCTGCTCACTGACCCCATACCCTAGAGAGTGGAGAATGCAGAGATAGGATGGGTTCCCCCTGATTGGAGGATAAGGGAAAACCAGGTATATGACTGGAGCAGAAACTTCTGGCCAAGCCCTGCCACCCACATTTATTGAACAGCTTGCCAGGCAGCTTGCTAAGGTCTTTCTAGGCACCAGTGCATTCAGTAATCAAAACAACCCTACAAGGTATGTGTAGCAGAGAATGCCACTTCAGCATTCATTCTCCTTTGCTTTTTCACCTACAGAATTAATATTTGTTGGAGGTGGAAATGTGCCCAGCTTAAAAAACTACAATTCCCCACCCTCCCTGCTCTCAGGGTGTCAGTTTTGGCCAATGAAGTGTAGGCATAAATCTTCCAGAGATTTCTGTGAGAGTGTTGCTTTCCTGATATAGGCACTCCCTCTACCTTCTTCGTTCTACCCAGTTTCTCCTTCCTCTTGCCTGGAACAAAGCCATGATGGCTGGAGCCAAAGCAACTACCTTGCAACTGTGAGGGACAGGACAAAAAAACTGAAGACTTCCATTCTGACATCCCCAGACTGCTAAACTAGTGCCAGCAGCAGCCTACCCCAGATTTCTCTTATAGAAGAAACATACTCCAGTCTTAAGCCACTATTATTTGTGATTTCTGTCATACATAAGTGTAGCCAATCAAAATATTCCCTCCAAAGAGAAATATGAATGGTTGTACCCTGCACTTCCAGCCAGTACACAGGTGTTTGGTGATGCTTCTCGTGTGCCACAGGGAAGTGTTCTGCTCCAGATTATTTCCTGACAGTGTGAAAAGGCTGCATACAAGCAACTCTGTCCCTTGGGCCTGATGACCCAGCACATTCAAGGATGCACAATGTGCTCAAGGCAGGTAGGATGCTCTGCAGGGCCCATGGCTGTCTGCATTAAGAGTGCTCCATGGTCTCCTCTAGTTTGGGGCAAAGCTGTGCTTCCTCTAACAAAGATCTCTTTTGACATACAGCCCACAGCTCCCTACTGAGCTCTCACGGAGATGGAATGCCTGACTGGCAGACACCAGGTAGCCAGGAGATCCGACAGGCTCAGGTAAGGGTAGAAACAGGTGCTCAGACCTTCAGGGTACCTGCTGCACTGCCGTCTTTCCCCCAGTCCACATCCATGGCCTTGTACTGAGTCCCTAAGACTTTTTGTAGAGGAAAAGCTTTCGTATGTAATTTATAGACAGAGCTGCAAGACGGGCGCCAGCTCAGAGGAGAAGGACAGTGAAGGGGAATCCTCCTGATGGGAAGAACTTGACTCCATCTGATGGCGCATGTTGCCTGGAAGATGAGATGACCTGAGGTACAGATTCACATTGACTCATGGGTGGTTGTTAGCCATTTGTTCAGGGGTCAGGGCAGGGAGGGAAGAAGACTGGAGGAGTGGTGACCAGGAGATACGAGAAGGTCACAGTCCTTTGTGGGCGACTCAGCAGTCAGGTGGACAATATGGCCCACCTGCGCAATGTCAGCCTTAGTCCCCGTTGCTCATGAAGAAGGGCCAGGGTGAACTGAGATTACTTATGGGTTCCATGAAAAAACTTTTCCAGGCTGGGCTGCTGTCAAGTGCCCAGCCGGCCAGCAGAGAGACAAGCCAGCCACTAGGTGGCATGTCGGCTACACTGCATCCCCTCCATCCTGGCAGGGGCCATCATTTCTCGTCTTGGAACTGGCACCCATTCTGGGTTTTGGATTTCTGCCTGTCCTGCTTCGGCCAGCACCACCCACCCATCACAGTGTCCCACCCATTATAGTTCCTGACCAAGGGGCTCATTTGACAATAGAGGGGTGTGACCAAAGGCCAATGTTTACAAGACCCACTGGCCTGACCCTGTTCCCCACGCCCAGAAGCGGCTGGCTGTACAGAACAGTGGAAAAGCCCACAGCAGACCTGGCTCCAGCACCAGCCACGAGGCTCAGGTGTTGTCCTGCCGGATGCCGGGTGTGTCACTGTGCATGCTGTTTCTCCTCCTGCCACAGTAATGGCTCCAGGAACCCAGGGAAGAGGGGGCAGTGGGCCCTCACACCTGCCCCAGCCATCCCTTGCGCACTTTTGTTTCTCATAGCCAATTCTCTGGGCTCTGGATTAGAGGTTTCAAATCCCAAAGGAGGAGTGCCCCCTTCCCCAGTGGGGACACACCAGCAGTCCTGCTGAATTGGAAGCTGAGACTGTCTCCTGGCAATTTGGGCTCCTCATACCACTTAGACAACTGACGTAAAAGGGTGTTGGGCTGGGCAAATGGTCCTGATTATCCAGGGGAGAAGGCATTGCAGCCACACAGGGCAAGGGAAGGGGCACTATGTCTCAAATGTAGCGAATTCTCCAGGGAACCCATTAACATTGCCACATACAGTGATGAACATTAGTGGGGGGTTATAGGCAGGACGACCGAAGGCATACATCCCTCAGAAGCGAGAGTTTGGATCACTCCAAGGCCTCTTAGCTGAGGCCCCTGTGATGGGGTAAGGATGGCCACAAATATCCTATCACAACTCCACAGAAAGATAGAGTCTGCTTCCCCTCCTCTTGAATCTGGGCCGAGCCTACGACTTGTTCTGACCAACAGCAAGCAGTGGAAGTGACACTGTGTGAGCTCTGGAGCCTACACTTCAAAGGCCTTTTTTGCCTTTACTGGAACAGCTGCTCTTGGAAGCCAGCCATCCCCTACGCAGAGACCACCATGCTGTGAGGAAGCCCAAGCTGCACTGTGGAGAGAGACAGGCCCTGAGGCACCAGACATGTGAGTGCAGCCTTCCTGGCCCTTCGAGCCCAGCCCAGCCACCAACTCAACAGAGGCAAGTGAATAATCACAACGAATGCCATGTGGAGTAGAAGACCCATCCAGGGAAGCCAGCCCAGTGCCTGAGTGCCTGACCCCAGAGGCAAGAGCAAATAAAATGGCTGTTGTTCAAAGTCACTACGTCTGGGGGTATTTTCTTAGGTAACAAAGGTAACTGAAACATCCCTTTCTCAAACATACTCCCTCCAGAGAAATCCTCTTCATAACCATCTCCCCTCAGACTCCAACCATTCAACTTTCTACTTTTGATGAAGGTGAAACGTCCAGAACCTTGTGACTAGTTTTCAGATAAATCCTTGAAAATTTGCATCTGATCTGGCATCTTACTTTGAAACATGATATCAAGTGTATTTTGGTGTGTTAAACACATTAAAATTCTGTTTGCATATTATATATACCCTTATAGATTACAGACAAGTAATTTACCTTTTTGTCCTCATATCTTTATAACACTTTTTTATCAGGGATGCTGGTGATGATGACTTTATGATTTTACATGAGGTTGACAGAAGCTCAGGAGAAATGACAGCCAGGGGTGAATGCAGTAGCTGATGAGAATCTGGGTCTCCACTTTGGGGGCAGGGGCGGAAGTATGTCTTGGGTTGTAGAGCACTTTCTAGAACAGCAGGCAGGGCCTTGGCCTTGCCACTTCCAGGCCTCTGCCTCACATCCTCCAGGGCTTCTGCAAACCTCCCAACAGCCTAGAATTAATGCCTCTCTGCTTAACCCAGCCAGCCTGGGTTCAGTTGTCTGCCACCAAGGTCCCTGTTATTCTGTGGTGAAGTTATTGCAGTTTTAGTTGAAATAACCTAGTTCCCACTGCCCTTGCGGGGAGCCAGACTTGAGAAGCCAGTCTGTCCAGCTGGGGGAGAGGCACCTGGCATCCTGACAGGAAGGGCTTTCAGAGGCTGGGAGGCATGCAGAGCAGGTCAGAGTCCCAGCCTCTGGGCCACTAGGGATGGGACCCCAGTGTTGGGGAGGGATGCACTCCTTGGCCATGAGTGGGCACCCCTGCCCTGTACTCCCACTTCCTGGGCTCATCCATCTTAGAGGCTGTCACTGCTGACCGGCTCCCAAATCCACGCTGGAGCTTTCACAGCCCAGGAGTGACTGCCAGGGTGTGGTGGCAGCTAGTCCAGCCATTTCCCTTAGCACTCCCAGCCCCTGAGACCCACTCACTCCTTGATGACACTTCCCAAGCCTCAGGGACACCCCCTGCATCCTATTGGGCCTGGGCCTTGGCTTCTGCTTCCCACCATCCCAGAAACAGGTCTCTCTGGTCACTTGGGCTGAGTGGAAAACCCCCAGCAACAAGGATGCAGTGTTAGCCTTCTGCCGCCCCCGCACAGACACCTGCTGCCCAGGACAGCACGGCTGGGCCTCACTAAGTGCACAGACAGAGCTGTGCTGAATAGCGCCACTGTTCCCTGCACCCAGAGCCCATGGGGGCTCCTGTAGCAGCAGGGCACCTCATCTGTGCCCAGCTCAGCATCTCACACATGTACAAAGCCCTCAGGGTGGCCAGGCTGGCAATGCCATCCTTGAGGCACATGCAGGGACAGGTCTGGACTGAGGAGATGAGGCCTGAAGTTATGCCCATGGGAGACCAAGGGTCCATTGGTGTCCCGACTCCTCAAGTTTGAGGGTGGCTGCTGCCTCCACTGACCCCAGAGGCTCCCTCTTCCCTCAGCTCTGAGAGTAAAGACACGGAAGAAACACTCCAGGTGGGCACCCTGCCCGGAGCCCATGGAAAATGCTCCCAGCCAGAGCCCTCATTTGGCACCTATTGCCCTTGTGACCTGCTGAGTCATGTGACCTCCCTGAACTCTTCCTTAAAACAGAGTGATCCAAAATGCCTGCCTCACCCAACAAAGAGGATCCTGTTTTTCCATGCTTCCCCTATCCTCTTGTGCCTGGCATGGAGTCTGGCAACATGTCCGTGCAGGGGAGTGCCGGGCTGGGCGCTGCTCCCCATCCCCCCAACTACCGCACAGCCTGACAGCTCACTGAGCCCAGTGTCAAATGCCCTCCCTCTAGGAAGCCACCCTGAGCTAAAGGAGGGACACATGGGTGTGGTCCCTTTGGTGGTCCACTCGGCCCCCTCTCATTACAACCTTGAACACACCAAGCCTGCTCCTCACCTCAGTTTTCTCTGGGTGCACCCAGACTCAAGTGTGCAAAAAGCCTCAGCAAGGGGGTGGTGCACCCCACCCCAGCCCTGTCATGAAGCACCACTGTGTGCCTAAATGCCAGCAATTGGAGCCAGGGCCCACCAGGAGAGAGGCCTGGGGTGGGAGAGCAGGGAGGAGAGGATCAGGGCAGGTGATGCAGAGACAGTAAGACCAGGAGGGCTGCAAAGTCCACAGGCGAAGTATGCACCACTGCCAAGAAAACCCTGGATGATGTAGGCCTGGAGGGAATCTGAGCCTCAACAATGCTAGGCAGGTCAGTGGGAGCTGACCCCAGCCCACCGGCGCACATGGCTGGCCGCGCGGAGGGGTCCTGGCTTACCTCTGCTCTTGGCTTCTCCCTGGATTATTTTTATCCCATCGCAGAAAAAACAGTACCATGAAGATGTGAGCTTCCCAGTTATTTGCATGAACTTTTACTGTCTTCATATTTCTGCCACAGGCAGAATCTATCCCCCCAAGAAGTTGGGAGTGCACGTGGCCCCACATAGATGTTCATGTGCACCAGTGTGGCTAAGAGAGGCCACTGTGGGGAAGGGAAGGGTGGAGAACAAATGTCAGCCAGGGTGACAGGGCAGCACAGATGGACAGGGACTCCGGGGAAGCAGAGGGAGGGATGGAGTCTCCCGGGAGCACCCTGGAGCAGGGCTTCAGATAAAGGACAAGGATCTGGCCTGTGCAGCCACTTCCCCTCACACGCGATGGAGGTGACTGCCAGCTGCTGCGCCGGATGCTGGCCCTGCCCCCAGGTGATCCCTTCCATGCCCTGTCCCTGTGGAGCCTGGGAGGCTGGGGGCATGATTATGCCCATTCTCCAGTTAAGGGGACTGAGGCTCTTGGAAATCACACAGACAGCAGCTGAGACAACCAACAAGATGTGCAACAAGGGGGACGTGTCTGCACCTTTTTCTTAGAGTAAAGGAGGTGGACTCACTGCACCTTGTGTGTATGATCATACGAGTGGGCGTGGTGCATGGTGGGTGGGTGTGCGTATGAGCATGTGGTATGTGCACGAGTCTAAGAGTGCAGGGGCTGCACGCAGCCACCTCTGCATCTCTGGCTGCATCACATTCAGCAAACACCAGATGCCACCAGCAAGGAGTACAGGGCAGCCATTTCTGCCAGTCCCTCCCCAACACGCAGAAAGCTGCACTGGGGAAGGGGCTCTGGGCAGGACCCAGGCCAGGGCACCCTCTTCACCAGGCCTCTGCACACATTAGTTCCTATCTTCAAATGTGCCCTGCCCATGGGGATCTACACCCCTTCTACAGAGCATGAGTGAGTCGCCCAGCTTGGTTACTCATCTGGTGCGGGTGGGCAGAGTGAGCTGGGCCTGTTGGACTCTGCAGCCTGGTGCTATCCTCCCAGCCCCCACATGGAACACCCAGCAAAGTCACAGTCCTCTGTCCCCACCCCCATGGGTCCTGCCTTGAGCTCAGTGCCTTGTAGGAGCAGGTGCTCAATGAATGGGGGTAGAGCAGGAACAAATGGAAATGCACCTCTCATCAGAGGCAGAGGTGATGTGCCCTGGGCTGGTGTTCCCGGGGTGGTCTCTGAGCCCCCAGACAGGAGCTCAGGGCAGACCCCACCCGGCCCCAAGCCCGCCCCCAGCCCCTACCTGAGCCCTGAGGGGCTGTGCTGGACAGGACCCACTTGACCAAGCAGCACCGCATCAGGGCCTGCCGCGTGAGCCGTGGCCTCTGCCACTTGACGCCCTCCTTCTTGCTTAGCGGGGTGTGCCCGGGGTCCCCCAGGAGGCTGCCATCTGATACCTTCATCACCTCCTACAACAGGAACAGGCAGAGCAGCCCTGAGTCCTTGCTCACAGAGGGCACCTCCAGGTTGTCCCCAGGCTGGCTCGGGCCTCTGGGGCAAGGCTGTCCTTGACTTCCCCCAGGGTCTTGCTTTCTAGGGGTGTGTGCCAGGAGCCCCTGGTCCCATGGAGAGTTCGCAGGTCTCTGTCAGCCCTGGCACTGGTCATCTCCTGTCCCACCCTTCAGTGGCCCCACTCTCTCTGAGAGCCCTCTGTCACTGCGGGACAAGGCCACCTCGCAGGCACAGTGTCCACTAGAAAAGCAGCCCCAAGACTCCAGATTAGAGAAGTGGGCTGAGAATGACAAGCAAGGCCACTCCGGACTCTGTGTACCCCAGCCTCCCACACAGACGCCCTGCCAGCCGCATCCGGTCATCCGACTCATTCCTGTGCAGCAGTGCTGGGGAAGAAGCCTCTGGCCTTTTAGACACTTTCATGCCCTCAGTGGGGGCTTTCCTGAAATGGGGGATAAGACAAAGGTACAGATGTGCCTGATATTTTGGAGTTTGTGCAAATGTCCTGGTGAGGGGAAGCTGGCCTCGTGCTTCCTGCAGGCTCCAGACAGGCAGGAGACCCCAGCAGCTGCTGAGCTGGCTCACGGCCTCATGAGGCCAGTTCATGTTTAGGGCAGGGCAGTGGGCCTCCTTGCCAGCTTTTGGTGATGTGACTGCACAGACAGGGCAATATCCAAACCCCTTATCCCGACTTTGGGGGCCTTCCCTAGCCAGGCCCCAGCTGCCAGATCTCCCTCTTGTACTTGTCACTCCCAAGCCACCTCCCCAACACACACCCTCGGCAACACCCCATATTCCTCCCCTCTCCAGGCTCACCCTGATGATGAGGGTCGATGGTGCTCAGAGCTGCAGCAAGAGTGAGCATTCACCATGCTGATGGGGCAGAAACAGGGTGGGCAGGGGCGAGGGGGAGACCTCCTATACACACAGCGCACGCGTGCGCGCGCACACACACACACACACACACACACACACACAGGTCCTGCCCAGCCTATCAGAGGACCTTCTCCATTATTAATGATCTTATTCAGGAGAGAAATGGCCTCAATGAATAAAGTCTTTATTTCAGTCCAGGAAGTGGGTGGTAGGGGGAAGATGGGCCCTGGCACTTCATTAGCTCAGTGGGGGCTTTCCTGAAATGGGGGATAAGACAAAGGTACAGATGTGCCCTACATTCTTTGCTGCAAGCCCTGCACAGGGGTTTGGTGGGGAACATCACAGGAAGAAACATGTGCAACTCAGAGCCACTGGCAGGGTCTATGTGTGGGGACCTGCTTCATCTCAGGATGGTGCTGGTGCTGGCTGCCGGGCTGCCCTCGGGAGCCTGGGGCTGTCACAGAGATTTGGTCTTGTAGCCCAGGATTCCGTCCTCCTGGGAAGGCTGGGAGGCCCACAGGGCAGGGACAAGCTCCCTTCAGCCATTCTGTGCAATCTGTTCTGGGCCTCCGTGTCATCAAGACAACCCCTGAGGTCAGCAACAGCACCCCATTTTAAAGGTGAGGAAACTAAGTCCTGGGGAAGTTTGGAGAATGCCAGGGCCACACTGTACTCGGGGTCCCCTGGCTCCAAAGTCTAGGTGGTCTTGGCCACAAGCTGTGCTGCTGGGCAGGCCCCTGGAGAGATGTGCATATTGGGGAGGGGCTCCCAAGCCCCCTAACCATGTCAGAGTTACAGTTCACGAAATGTCCTGTTGCCTTCCTTGGCTAAGGAGCGCCTGTATGTGTGCTCTCCCCAGCGGAGAGGGCTGGGCAGCAGGTGGTGGCAGGAGCCCTGGGCCTCCCCCTACCTGCAGGCCTGTCTATCTGGAAGAGGGTCTGACAGCTATCCAGTAATCTTAATAGCGACACCAAGTGCCCAGCTTCTGACTTGGGAAACTCTTAGGCAGTGAAGGGAGGGAGCCCAGAGAGTGAACACATGAGCCCCCTCACTCCATGGTGCCGCTGTGCCAGAAGGTGAGTTGAATAGGAGAGCTGGATCAGTGAGGAGACCCCAACACAGATTACATCCCTTTCACCCCTGCTTGGAGCCCCCACGACTTCCTGCTGCATTTCAAATAAAACCCCAGTACCTGGGTCCTCCCCTACAGCTAAACCCTGCCTGACCCCAGCCAGCCGTTCATCTGCCCATCACCAACCTACTCTGCTCTCCACACTCCCTGGCTCGCTCCCACACAACCACCTTGCACCCGCTGCTCCCTTCACCTGCACACTCCCCATCCCACCTGCACACCCCTCCACATGCACACTCTTCCCACACCTGTACATCCCCTCCACCTGTACACCCCCACCCCACCTGCACACCCCAACCTGCATACTCCCCACCCCGCTTGTAAACTCCCACCCACCTGCACCCTCCCCACCACATGCACACCCTCCACCCCATCTATCCACCCCCCACCCCACCTGCACACCACCCACCCCACCTGCACACCCCTCACCCCACCTGTACACCCCACCCCACCTGTGTGCTTCTGCCCCACTCCTGAGCACACACTCCTGCCTCCACCTGCACACTTTTCCCCCACTAGATGTGGAGGTTCAACTTCTCCCTCTCAGGTCTCACTCAGGTGTCAGGTCCCAGAAGCGTCTCTCCCCCATCACCCACCCCTATGCAAGCTCCATCTCAGCTACTGCTGTGCTTCAAGGCACATACAACTTTTGACATTATCCTATTTATTTATTTTCTGGTGCATTTTCTCTCTCTTCCTCCCAGAACGTCAGGTCAAAGAGCTGGCCTAGTCCCCTGCATTCAAGTGACCCTCACTTCCAAACTCAACAAAGAGCAAAGTATCTAGTCAGAAAATGGCCAAAAGATGTACACTGACATTTCACCAGAGGACACAGAGGTGGTGAGCAGGCTCATGAAGAGATGTCCAACATCACTGCCGTCAGGGAGATGCAAGTGAAAACCATAGTGAACGGACACTCCTGCCTCTCTGGGAGGCTGAGACAGAAAACACGGAATAGGAACAGTACTAAATATGAACAACAATGCAGAGAAACTGTATCATTCACCCATGGCTGATGGGAGCGTAAAATGCTGTAGCCTCTCTGGGAAACGCTTTGGCAACTTCTTAAAAACCTAATCCTGGCAATTGCCCTTTTGAGCATTTATCCCAAAAAACTAAAACCTATACATGAATGCTCACAGCAGCTTTATTTGTAATAGCCCCAAATAGGAAATGTCCCAGATGTCCTGCACTGGGCAAATGAGTAAACAAACAGGTGTGTCCTTGCTGTGGAGTACGATGGAGAGACCCACAGGAAGGGCTAGATACACACCGCACCGCAAACTGGATGGAGCTCCAGAGAATTATGCTGAATGCAAGGAGCCAAGCTCAGAAAGTCACATATTGTGCAGTTCTATTTCTATAACATTTAGAAATGACAATGTTTTAGAAACAGAACAGATTATTGGGCCAGGGGTTAAGGATAGGGGTGAGCTGGAAGGAGGAGAAGTGTGGCCATCAAAGGGCAGTGAGGAATCCAGTGATGGAAGTGTTCTGGATCTTGATGGTGATGACAGATCCACAAACCTACCTATGCGATAAAGCTGTACAGCAAAACACACAAAAGCATACACACGCACGCATGCACACACTGCTGGGGACATCTGAATAAGATCAGGGGACTCTGTCACTATTGATATCTTACCTGTGATCCTGTACTCTAGTTTGCAGGCTGCTTCCATTGGGCCGACCTGGGAAGCGGCATGTGGGATCTCTCTGTATTATTTCTCACAACTGCCTATGAACCTACAGTTATCTCAATAAAGTTTCAATTAAAAATACCTTCATATACACAAAAAGGAGTGTGAAAAACAACACACACAAAGCCCTCAATAAATGTTCACAAATCACTGGGTAGAAGTCCCCTGATGCTCTTCATAATTCAACTGAGAATTTCTCTCCTTCTGCTTCATTGTCACAGGGGGCAGAGCCATCCCTCTATCTTCCAGGGACCCCAGAGGATGGTCAGGGTCAGATGACAGATGAATGAAGCCAGAAGAGCTGTGCCCTGCGTTCACACAGAGCTCCCAGTGGCACACCTGTGTGTGTTCAGGGCCACGTTGTGCTCAGGGCCACATCCCAGAAATGGCTCTGGGCTGAACCTCGGGACCTCAGCTTCTTCTGAGACACACAAGATTTCCTCAAGGGCAGAGGCTGCAGGTGGGCAAAGCCACTCCCTGACACTCACCCCAGAGCTGAGACCTGCGGCTCCTGCCTGGCCAGATGGGCCAGGAGCAGATGTCAGCTTCCTGCCACGTACTCAGGTCTGTGGTGAACAGGGCAGAAAGGGAGCCATGCTGACGATGCACTTGCTATGTGCCAGACTCTGACTTAGGTGTTTGGAGAGGTTGTCTTATTTAATGCTCACCCTTTTGAGGTTCCTTAGACCCTCCTCCAAATTGCCCAGCTGAAGCCCAGACTGTGTAATAGTTCTTCCTTGCACCTCTCCCCAAGCTCGCTTGGTTCCCCAATGTGGCCTCGCTCTCACTCAAGTCAGCGAAGAGTCAACCCAACTTCCTCAACTCCGGTGTGTCCACTAGGCTTTGGCTCCAGGGAGCAGAGTCGTGCCGCCAGGGGCCTGAGAGAGGCTCCTGCCTGGTACAGGGAAGGACTTAGGCTCTGGGTGCCCGCAGTGCCTTCTGACTTGTGGTAACACAGACCAGTGCAGCCTCAGCAGGCACCGGAGTCGGGGAGGCAGGAATTTAACTCTTTGGGGTTGTTTGCATGGCATTGCTATGGTTACCTTCCACTTCAGCAACTGCTATGGCTTTCTATTTACAAGGTTAAAAGATTCCCTTTTAAAGGAATTTATTAAAATTTAAAATTTGAATTAATTTAAAGAAAAAACAAGAAACAATAACACAGCTTATGGCAGACAAGGCAGAATCAGAGAAGGCACAGTACGAGCTGCCAGCAAACAGGCTGACCCCTCCGGGGTCCCATACAGTGGCCACTTGCTGTGTGGGGCTTACTGAGTACTGGGAGCGTGGTTGGTCCAAACTGAGACACACTGTCCATGCAAATACACTCTTGATTTCAAATCCTTACTCAGTAGAATGTAAAATGCACCTTAATAATTTTTATATTCATTACACATTGAAATAATATTTACACTGGGCTAAATAAAATGTATTATTAAAAATAATTTCACTTTCTAAATTCACTTTCTTTAAGGCGCCCACCTGAACATTTATGATGTCTGGTGGCTCGCAGGACATTTCTATCCCCAGCACTCCTCTGTATGGTTCTCAGGCCTGCCATCTGGGGACCTGGGCCAGCCTCGTCCTGCCAGAGCTCACTCCGCCCCAGCCCCTCTCTCCAGCCCAGGTGCCAGCTAGAGCGAGCCAGACTTGTTTCAGAAAGGGGGCCTGCGGAGGGCTGGGGGACAATGAGTAGGGAGGCCAACTTGGGGGCTGCCCTAGCCAGGGGCAGAAGGGGGGTGCCAAGCCAGACGCAGGCAGAGATACTAGTGTGATGGGTATTTAGGATCTGCCATAGATGTGGGTGGTGATGAGGTTACTCCTCGTAACTGTGACACCTGTCACCCCAGGGATGTAGGAAGCAGAAGGAGCCCTCACGCTTTCCAGCTCCCCCGAACACGGTCCAGACTCTCCACCAGGAGCACCATCATCTGAGTTCTCACCACACCGCAAGAGAAGCCCGGTCATTTTAGACAACCCCCAGGACCTGGACCGGGACAGCCCACCTAGTGGCTGCCCACCTCCCGCAGGCCCCCTGCAAGAGAAGCCACCACAGCTCTGCTGTTCCTGCTTGCTGCCCCATGCGCAGTGGGCACGGCTTCACTGCGGGGCCCATCTGATCAGGCTATCAGGGCCACCCTGAGGTGAGACCTTCAAACGGCTAGTTCAGACTCTGTGGTTGTCACCCCCATAGTTTCAGAGAACCCCCAAAGAGCATTCCAGAGAAGGCTTGGCAGAGGTGACCTGTGGGCACATGGTAGTCTGTCCAGGGTGGGGGTGCAGAGCTGGAGGACAAGGAGGGTCCTAGCAATCTTGAATTAAACATCCAGGCCCCTTACCCAGAGGTAATGTTATTTGAGTAAATGCATATGCAAAAAGCAAAGCTAACTCCCCTCAAAAAGCTATAGAAGTTTGTAGGTGAGAAACAGCATGAATGGCTTCATAGGGGCCACCAGGACCCACCAGCTGCTGGTTCAGAAGACACACTTGGCTGGGGAGGGGGGATTTCAGACAGCTTAATGTTACATCAGGCAGCCGAGCACAGTGTGAAGGAGTCTGCAGTCAGTCAGACAGGGGCTTGAACCTTGGGGGGCCTCCTGGCTCGGCAACCCTAGACAAAGTTCTTAGGACTCAGGGCCTCAGTTTCCTCATCTGTATAATAGCGATAATAATACCTTCATAAGGCTATGGGGAAGGTTAAGTGAGATGACATATACAGAGCCCCAAAAGGAGCCATTTTCTCTTATTCTTCACCCTTCTGATGCTGAATGAGGGTCTGGCTGGCCAGTGCAGGGGCAGGGCCAAGCCCACAGCCCATCGATGCCCAGCAGGGAGATGAGCTCACTCTGCTCAGCTGGCTGCACATCAGAATTGCCTGGGAGTTGACCCCACGTCTGTGTGCCTGGGGACTGCATATTTGATTGAGTGGGGTAGTACTGCTCTATTTTTATAAAGCTCCTCAGTAGATTTGAAAGTGCAGCTAAGGTAAAGTGCTTCCGGCCAGATAGGAAATTCTGGGCCTTGTCTATGGCATGAAGCAGTCTCGGGTTCTCAACCTCCTTACCTTCCCAGAGGGCTGCTGCACAGCCAGAGCCTGGGTCAGATGGGGACATGCAGGCCTTGCTCAGGTGTGGAGCTGCCAGTCCCCAGCCCCCGGCCAACCCGGACCACTGCAGTGCAGGCTGGCTCACTGAGCACCCGCTTGTTGTCGCCTGCTCTATTTCCATCATTTGGGACAGATGGCAGGAAGTGGTTGTGGGCGTCCTGCAGGCCCCGAGGATTTGGGATGGGGAGGTTTTTGGGAGCTTCGATTCTCCACCCACCCCTGGGCACCAACAGATGAGGGCCAGACAGCTAGCCTTGTGATGGGGGAGCTGAGATTGTCACGAGTCCCTGCCAACACTCACGTGCACATGCTCTCGGATGCACACAGACATATGCACATGTGCCCTGCCCCGCTCAGAGCACTGGAGGAGGGAGGGGCAAACTGGGCTGTCCCTGGCCTGCCTCTGATAGTCTGGCTGCCACCTCAGCCAGATCACAAGCTTCCCACCTGCCTCTTGCTGCCCAGGAAATGAGGGTGTCTCATTAACTGGGCAGAGACTGGAGCTGCTCATAGACAACATTCTCTTCGGGGTACAAGTCCCAGGCTCCACTCAATAATCAGAAAATAATGACATTGACACTGCTGCCATATATGGAGCTCTCACTGTGTGCCAGGGGCTTGGTATAGGGTCTCAATTATCTCGGAGGTTGATGATACTTCTCCTAGGAAAATGAGAAGACCTGGCACAGAGGAGCTAAATAACTTGTCTGCGGACACAACTAACACATGAAAGGGCTGGACCTGAACCCAGATCTGTCTGGTGCAGAGCCAGGTCAACAGCTGACAAGGTGCAGCCATGTCACCCCCTCAGGCCACCTTCCTCTCTTGGCCAGGGCTTCAGTACAAATGGTAGGGACGGGGCTCATGATGGGCCAGTGGGCATGTGTGTGCATGTGGGGCAGGGCGGGAAGTCTACAAGCACCTTTGGTGGGGGCTCCCATTTCTACCCTGCACCCTGCTGGTCAGCACAAGTCTCCAACCTCAGGTGGGGGCCCGGCAGAGGCTACCTAAGGCCCATTTAGGGGATGGACCCTGCCAAGCTCAGAGTCGGGCTAGAACCTGCTGTCTGGGGTCACTGCCCAGAGTACCCACCTTGAGAGAGGATCTGAAGTCAAGGCCAGGACGGGCTGGACACAGCGGCTGTCATCAGCAGCAGGGGACACAGGTTATTCTTCCCCTGCCCTGGAGGCATTCAGTGGGGGAGGGCAAGGGGCCGTGGGCAAAGCTGGGGATGAGGCTGGTGACAACCAGCAGCTGTCTTGCCAACGGAGCACAGTTTAGCCCTGCACCCGGGGATGCGAAGGCTGGCCTGAGAGCCGAGATGGCAGATCAGAGACGGGAGGCTCAGCCTGCTGGACAGGGACAGGCCCCCTCTCAGATGTTCTGCCTTGGTTTCCCCTCCAACTCTGGTACTTGCAGATCCCCTTGCTCCTCTCCCTGTCACATGGCTGCTCTGTGGCATCTGGGACATGGGCTGATCACAGCTGACAGATACACCTGTTCAAGGGAAGTGTCAGTCAGCTGGGGACAGGGAGCCGGGGGTGGTGATGCAGTGGCTAAACTGCTCAGGGGCCCTTCTCCCTCCCAGAGACCACATTCGGATCTCTGCAGCTGCTTGTGGGCCTCACCGGAGACACACTGAGGCAGGGTGGGGAGGACAGATGGGCTTGAGACAACCCAGGTCAGCAAAGCACCTTCCACTCTTACGGGAGATTTTGATGCCAACGGGGGATCCTTTCCTCTGTAGCTCTGGATTCTCAGCCCTGATAGGGGCTGTGGCTGGCTCAAGGTCACATGGCTAATCCAGGGGACATGGCCAGAGGTGGGGTCTGGCTTGTGTGCACTCACTTAAGGGAGCAGAGGGTACAACAGGCCAACAGGCCACAGGCCCATGGAGCCAGCCTCCAACTGGGATGGGTACCTCATCAGCTACCAGACGTGTCCCTCTCCCTGTTATCTTCTTCCATGACCTCCCCAACCCTCCCTGCAAGCCTTAGGGAACTGAGCTTTGGAGTAAGATGAAGCAGATCTCAAATCCTAGCTACAATACTTTGTAGCTTGCAATCTAGGGCAGGCCCCAGTTTCCTCATCTGTAAAATGGGTACAATACCAAGAGCTACCTCATAGGCTGCATGGGGGCCCAGGGAGATAATGCAGGGGCAGGGCCTGTTGGCCAGGCCATGAGGGGGGAGTGCCCCTCAGCCCCAACTCTTCCCCAGACTCTACCTAAAGAACAGTTGGACCCTCTTCATTCCCCATCTCAATTCAGGGCTTTACTATCTTTGGAAATGGGGGAGCAGGTGCCCTGCAAGAAGGCTGGAAGCTGGGCAGATTCCTGATGCACATGCCGGCATGAAGACCTCACTCCCTGAAGACCAGGACGGAAGCCAGTGCCACACAGCTCAGCCTGCAGTTCTCTTTGCTCTGCTCTCCTTGGAGCTCAGGTGGTTCAAGTCCTGGTGCTGCACTGGACAGGCCACTCGCCTCTCTGAGACTCAGTGTCTGTGTAAGGGGCAGTGACAGCACCTGCCTTCCTGGGATGCTGTGCATGGAAGGTCCATGGAGGATGGAGCCCACAGAGAGGTGGAGGGGCTGAACACCCACAGTGTGTTATTGGGGGCAGCTGAGGCCAGGTCCCTTGGGCCTTCTCCCAGCCTGTACTCTGAATTGCAGTCCCTGCTACCACTGGAGAGGAAGGTTATTTCCTGCCATGCCCCTGCTGACCTTGGTGAACTGAGAGGTAGCTTCCCCTAAGACTACCATCCCTTCCTGGCCAGCACTGGAAAGTGTGGGATCCATTCCAGCTCTAGCGAGGCCAGTCACATGCAGGCCACTGGCAGGCACAAGGCCAGTGCGATCCAGTGGGGCAGGGGTGGCAGAAGGCAGCATGGGGTCACAATGGCCAAGGGAAGGGCCAGAAGCACCTGCAGGACCCAAGCCACTCACTCTGTCCACTTGGCAGGGGCAGCAGGCGGCCTCCCAGCAGTAGGGCCCACAGAGGGAAGCAAGAGGAGGCTCATCTCCTGTCTGGTGCATATCTGGAGCAGCCTGCCTAGAAATCCCTGCCTCTGCGTGCGTGCAGGCCATGCAGCACCGTCAGCAGTGGGCATGGTCACAGGGTATGGCCGTGCCCTGCATGCTCATACCGACGCCTGTGGGTGCACATGACTGTGCTGTGACATGTGTGTACAGTGAGCACATAGCCTGTGAGCTCATGACAAGGGCCTGAGTTTCTCTACTCCTGCCCTGCCTGCCTGGAGGTGGCTGGGGAGATTTGAGGAAACCAGAGAGAAAGCACCTTTCCAACGTGCCCTGTCACCATGCTCCTGGTCCCCTGGGAGATGGACTAGACAGGGCAGGGCAGCCCAGGCTCTGGGGCAGTGTGGCCTGGAGCGGGTCCCCAGCCCCCTCTGGGCCGCTTGTCCTCATGGGTGAACAAGAGGCAGGAATCCACCTCTAAGGGGTGCAGTTGGGTGGAGAGTGGGAGATGCCAGCCCAGTATCCATTCTTCCTTATTCACAGACCCTCATTTTATTGAGGTCTTTTTGCTCCTCTTTCTTTCTACTTGTTGCTGCCTACGTGTGCTTGCTAGAGCTCCAGCATCCATGTTGGCCCTTGAGGTAACCTCAACAATGGAAGCCAGTGAGACAGATGGTGCCTGTGTCCCTGCCAACCACGGGGACTCTGTGACAGCCCTCCACCACCTCCCTCCAGACTTACGCCTGGGAAAGAAATGCAACCAACCTTATTCAAACCACTGTTAATTTGGGGAATTCTGTTACGAGCAGCCAGATCTAATCCTGGTGCTTTTTCTTCCTTCCAAAGCAAAACTGTCCCAAACATGTGAAGAGCTTACAAGGCAACAGGACAGGTTTTCTGAGTGCAAATTGTGCTCATTCTTCTTCATTTAATTGTCCTTTATCCTTCCCAATGCCCCACCACTATTTCCTGAACTCTGTCGCAGGCATTTTCCCTACCTCTCTCTCCCCAACCTCCTAGAAGCCCCTACAGAGAGGGAATATTAGCAGGTGTCTTGTTTGGGGTCTCACAGCCCTTAGGAAGTGGGCGTTCATTAATCATCCCATATTTAAGAGAGTCATTCACTGACCAGCGTTCAAGCAATTGACACCCCCTCCCAGCACACAGCCCAACCCAACTCCAAGGGCTGTGGGCCAGGCCCAGGGTCCAGCGATCTAACTAAGCAGGACCCACCACACAGCTCCTCCCAAATCCTCTGTCCGGCTTCTGCTCCACAGACACCTAAAGCCTCTCCTGTCCAAATGGGGTGCCAAGATTTTAGTCTCCCAGCCAGGACACCCCAACACTTACTTTCCTAAAAATGACCCTGCAGGGGACAGCAGGGGACTGAGTCAGAAAAGGAGGCACAAAAGGCTCCCTGGTCCAGGGCACCCCCAGAAGCCCCTGCTCCCCACCTCCGGGCAAGCCCCCAGCCCACAGTGCCTACCTTGGCCCGCTGCATCCTGGGTGCTGAAGGAAACTGTTGCTAGCCTCCCTGCTTCCCAGCAGAGGAGAAGAGGACTGCTGGGTTGGCTGGCAGCTGCCTCATGTTTGCCTGGACCCAGACGTAATTGTTACGGTTGCCTCCTCGCCCGCCCCTTGCCCATCCCTCCCTCCCTGCCTGCCTCTCCCCGCTCCACCCCTTCTGCTTGCCTCCTTCTTCTCTCAACGTCTTTCTCTCTCTCTTTCACATTTTTGGTCTCCCTCCCAGGCTATCTGTCCCACTCTATGAATGGCTCCCTGCCCTCTCAGCCTGTTGAAGTCTTTCTGTGTGACTCTGAGCATCTCCCTCTGGGCCTTCCCTGCAGTCTTTCTCTTTCTCTAACACACAACTCCCTGCTCCCCCGGGTGGGGGTGCAGAGAGCCTGGGCTGAGGGGAAGGGGAGCTGCAGCAGGTGTTCCTGCCTGGAGAGGGCAGGGGACAGCAGGGAGCCTGGGGCGCCCCTGGAGGCATCTTACAGAGCAGGCCACCCCCACCCAGCTGCCTACTCCCCGTGCTGCTGGCCCTTCCTAATGATAGCAGTGGAGTGACCAGCAGTCAACCTCGCAGTCAAGATGGACTACAGAGGGGGTTCCACTGGGCCAGGGCCTGGGGTCTCCCTGGGATTTCTCCAGCCTCCCTGCCACCCCGGCTCTGTAGCATCTTCCTGGTGGGGACATCACTCTGCGGCCCTGCCTGGGTCCAAAATGGCCTCACCGATGAGACCACACCGCAGGAGATGGCGACAGTCACCATGACCACATCATGTCACACACAGGGGCTCTTTCGTCTCTTTCATCTGTTCCCCACCCTTAACTACCTCTTTTACCCCATGAGGGGCTTGCGGTGTGGGAGCAGCTCTCCCCTCGCCCCAGCCAAGCCCGAGCCCCTGAGACCCCCGAAGTAGCCCATCTCTCCAAGGCCTGTCATTTGGTGCCTGGGTCCGAGCTTGGGACCACATCAGGGAGGCTGAGGGACCTGCCGGATCTCCTGGGTCGGCAACTGGGGGGAAGGGCGAGGGCCCCTGGGCATCCTAGAGAGCAGAGAGCCTCCCTACCCCTCGGGAGGGCAGCCTCCTGGGCATTTGCTCAGTCCCCAGGGAAACCACCCAGGAACCAGGTGCCTAAAACCTCTGCCAAGTTTCCCTTTTCTGCACCCCAAGGAGCCAGCCTGTGCCAGTAGTTCCCATGGCAACAGAGCCCTGAGACACCCCCTCCTTTGCAGACGGAACAGAAACACTTGCCCGCCCTTCTCCTTTTCTTTCTTTTTTTTAGCCAGCCAATTAGCTCCAACTTTCAGATCCTCAGGGAAAAAATAGCCTGGAGCTGTTGACCCACTGAGGCAAGGAAGGCTGGTCTTCAGAGCGGAGGCGACCCCGGTGTCTGGCGCTGCTGGACTTCCAGAACAGGCTGGACCTTGCACTCACTGGTCCTAGCACACTGCTGTGTCCTGGGAGGACGGTGACAGCAAGCCCCGTGTACAGCTGTCAGGTGAGAGGCCAAGTTCCCTGTCAGTCCAGATGCCTTCCTGGTGACCTTTGCCTCAGAGCAAGCTCCCACAAGCAGGGCTCACTTCACAGGGGCGAGGAAGGTGAGTATCATGGTCTCACTCTGCAGAGGAGAGACCCAGAAAAGTTATAGGATTTTCCCAGGGTCATAGGCTAGAAAAGGACAGACCTGATACAAAAAACCTGTTAATTTCATCCCAAAGTGGATCCCCCAAAGTGGACCCATGGAGGATCCCCCACCCTCCATGTTCCGTACATCGGCGTGGAAACTTACCCAGCACACCGGGTAAGGCAGCCAGGCCTTACTTATGGTGTTGTCGCAGGAGGCAGGGTCACAGAAGCCCACTCCCCAAGCCAGTGCTGCCCTCTGGAGAAGCACCCACCACCAGACCACTTGGCAGGCTCACCGAGCTCCTACTACCTGGAGATGCTTTCTTCCGAGCTAATGAGCTTTAAGCTGCGACAGAACAGGACCGCTGCTCTCCCCCATCACGTCCCCATGCCTTTGGGCCTAGGGAAGCTCCCACTGAAGCAACCACCAAGGGGAAGCCCCTATTTAAGCACACATCTGGGGGGTGCCCATGCCACATCTTTGCCCAGTCCATGGCCCTTTCCAGAGCCCCAGGGACTTCCTGCTGGGCCTCAACACTGGGAATGCAGGAATGAGAAGGGCAGGAGGGGCTGGAGGCCTGGGACTCCCTGAAGCCGGGCTCCTCACTGGGCCTCACCGGGGCTGGGAGGCTGCAACAGCAGTGCAGAGGCCACTGCAAATGTTCTGGGAGTGGGTCTGGGAGTCCAGAGATTCTTTGGCAGTTATGAGACCCAAAAAAGGCTAAGGAAGGTTGCGAGAGAACCTCCCCTTGTTGGCATGAACCCTTCAGGCTGATGGATTTCAGCTGTGGTTTTCCTCACATCGGAGGGCAGCAGGTGGGGAGCCCAAGGATGGGACTCGGAAGGGGGAGAGGGAGGGATCGTTCCAGCCTGGAGGACGGCTGTGACTCCTTACGGTGCACTCGAGCTCATCACTTCTAAGAGGAGGCAGTGGTGAACCCTTCCGGCTGGCTAAGGCCCTGCTCTAACCCCACCTTGGGGAGGGCTCTCACGGCTCCTACCCACAAGTCTTGGGGTTTTCTGGACCTTCCTGAGTTGTTGCTCACAGTCCCCTCCACTCCAGTCCCAAGCTCACAGCCCCCCTCTTTCAGCACGTCAAACCTGGCTCCACAGAGCCCCCGCCTAGATCTTTTCTCTAGTCTCTTTTCCTGGGCCATGACTCTCCGGTCCCTGGCCAACGGGGTGTGGAGGGGAGAGAGGGCATCAGCACAGTGTCAGGTTTTGGGTCCGCACCCCACCAAGAGCCCTAGCAGGTAAGGAAGGCCCCTCGGGGTCATGTGAAGCCCTTCTTCACAGGAGCTCAAAAATATCTGCCCCAAAATGGCACCCCACCCGGATGCTGCTGGCCCAGGGCATCACCACACTGCTGAGCCAGCACGGCTGTGGGGCAGCAAAGCCACTGCATGGAGCCGTACTGCGTCTTCCACCGGACCTCACCGGCCCCTGGTCCTGCCCTCTCGCAGCTGGACAGAGACCTGGCAGGCCCAGGATGCTGCTCTGTGGGGAGATACAACAGTTCGGTCCCTTCCCACAGCATGGCCTAGCTCAGGCCCAGGCCCCTGTGGCGGCCAGCCGTCCTGCTCTGCAGTGGGGCCCGTGGGCAGCAGGGGCTGTTGCCGGGGCCCCGCTGGAGCTCTCCTGGAACTGCACTGGGGCTTGGTGGATGTGTAAAGCTACACCTCACCCTCCTGTGGGCATGTCCCCAAGACCCCAGAGCCTGGCCACTGCTGGGCACCTCCCTGCCACCCACCTTACTAGGGTATTTCACAAAGGCCCAAAGGGGGCCAAGGAGCCCCAACACCCCATGGCAGTTCCACCTTCTCTCTGCTGAGGTCTGTTCCCTCTCCAGGCGAGCCTCCTGGCACCAGGCCTGAGAGCCCACACTGACTCCCTCCCATGATGCCCTCACTGGGACCAGCGGCCCTCTCTGAGGCATGGCCAGCAAAGGAGCCCGCCTGGCTCTTGCCCTCTAGGCTTTGCAGATGGGGGCCAGACATCAGTCCACTGGATTTCTCAAACTGCACGGACACCACGAAGCTCTCTGGGGGATCTTTAAAGCCCCCATCCTCTGACTTGAAGCAAGGGCACCCCTCTGCCAGGGTTCAGTTTATGTCCCCCGAATCTCCCTCCTCTAACTCAACAGTTGACTCCTAGATACCTCAGTGTGGGGAGGGTTCAGGCTGCCTAAAATTCTGCATCACTTGCAGAGGTCCAGGGCCGGGGTCACCTCTCTGCACACACCGGCCTGCCCCCTGCCCCTGGCTGCAGTGGTCAGTGCATCGTGTAAGATGGCTGTGTGCCAACTGCTCCAGGAATGGCACATCCAGGAAGGCAAGCAAGGATTAGGGACCAAGGAGAAGGGGCTTCTTTTCAGCACGTGGCCTGTGGACCAGGCTGGCTCCTAGCCTCCTGGGTCAGACCCTGGCATTCAGTCCCCAGAGAGCCCAGACACTAGGAGCTAGGAGTGGACAGGCCCTGGCCCTGGGAGGGTAGAGGAGGGGTGCACTGCCAACATGCACCCAGAGCTGGGCCATGGGCTGACTTCAGAGAATTCAGCTACCACCTGAAATGCCATCACCAGTTGATCCTTTTGGATAAGTTGTGCCCTTTCTACTAAGCCTGCATGCCTCTGTGCCTTGGTTTTCTCAATCGTAAGTATGTGAATAATAGTGCCTACCTCTTAGTTAACTTATGTGAACTGCTTGGCACACTTCTGAGTTTATACTCAGAGCTCAAAAGATGTTAACACTTTTTGCTTGTCTCCTCAGCTAGCCTGAGCAGATCCCTAGCCATGTGGCCCTTCCTTTGCACACCTGGAGCCTACTGGAATGGTCCTGGCCAACCACCTGGGACCTCAGAGGCCCTGGTTCACGTGGTATGTCTTTGGCAGAATCTGCCACTTATGGCTCACAGGGTCTTTGGTCTGGGATGGCCAGACTGAAGAGGCTGGCAGAACACCCTGGGGCCTCCAATCTGTCGTCCCTCCTGCCATAGGGACAGCAAGGACACTCGGATCAAACCTCCTTGGAGACAGGGCCTCCCCCACTGCACACCCACTGAAAATGGCAACTGGCAGCACAGCCAGGGCCACCAGGGCCAGGAGACCTGAACCCAAGTCTGGCTGGGCTCCAACTTCAGAGACCTTGAACCAGCATGTAGCTTCTTGGAGCTTCACTTGCTCAACCGGGAAACAAGGACAGCCCCCCACCCACCACTCCTTTAGGACAGATCAGCACGTGACCATGAAGGGCTTTAGTTTTGCACCTAAAGTACGACTGGCATTTTAGGATCCCAGCATTTTCAAACTGGGAAAATATGTAATATACTTTTCTCTGTTGCTATTTCTGTCTCTCTGTCACCTGCCAAGAGTGTCATCCTTATCCCCAGGTTACCAGAGCCTATGCCATACTCTCCAAGCTATGCTCCTTTGGAAAGTTAATGTCCCATTGTCTGGGCAAAGATTTCTGGATACCAGAGTCAGTGAGTGGCAGCCTTTCCCAGTTCCCAGAGGGAAAATCAGTTAATTTTCATGACCACTACTTCTGATCGTGGTGGAGTAGATCATTAGAATTAAATTCCCATCTGAGAACAACTTTAAAAAGCTGCTCAAAATAAATTTTTTTCAAAGTTTGATGGGGGGGATCAGGGAGCAAACAGGCAGGGAAGAATCACAGGGCCAAGATCTCGGGAAAGAAGGAAACAGAGACATGCGCCTGGCATCTGGAGCTGCTTTCTCCCTTGGGGGTCCGCTGATTCCAGGAGATGATGAGCGAGCTCGTTAACAGCCTCTGGGACTAAGGGGGCAAAAACTGAGCCCACCAAGAGTAGAGGGTACCTGGCAATCTTTTATGATTTCAGTTGGGACCCCAAATCATCTCAGTCCCTGCAAGTGGATTAAAACAGTCCTGATTGGCTAGATCCAAAGACACCTTCCATGTGTAAATATAATACTCATGGAGGGAGATTACTTCATTCTATGCCTCAGATTATTTCTACAGGTTTTCAGATATAATGCACAGTACCCAGTAACAAATTGCCAGGTATGTGAGGAAACAAGACAAATGAACAAAAAACAAGAGAAACAATAGAGGCTAGAGACAGACTCATACAGGATCCATATAAGGGAGTTACTGAAATTTAAAGTAACTGCTTGGTTTGATCAAATATATAAAAGATAAGATAGGCAATTATGATAAAGAACTAGAAATGATTTTTTAATCATTTTCTATTTCTATTTTTACCCCATCAGTTTCATTCTTGAAGTGCAGGGTGCTACAGTCCCCCTGTGCAAGGCAACAGAGGAGAAACAAGCCAGAAAACCCTGGAAAAGCCAAAAAGAGGCAACTATGCTACATTCAATGCTTGTTTGAGAGTGTGTTTGCCATAGTGACAGTACACTGTGTACACACCACTCTAATTCCTAGTAGTAAATTTGCTGCTGGTTTGTAAGATGTAATTAAACATAACCACCCCCTGAAACAAAGCAGACTATACAGTGTTACAGGGCTTTGCACCATGGAACAGGGACCCACCTCCCTCTTCCCTTGTACCTGCCCAGACCCAGCTCTGTCCCTGGCCCAGAGCAGTCATGGCAAAAAATAGCAGCACAGGAGCATGTGTTTTGTGCCAGGCCCCTGCCATGGGCTTTCCACACATTGCCTTGCTTTTCACAACCCTATGAGTTGGCTATGACTGTTAACTGTATTTCATAAACGGAGAACTGAGGTCTAGGGGACCCACATAACATATTCGAGGCACCCCAGCTATCAGGCGTTTGAGCCAGATTGCAAGCCCAGGTCTGCCCGCTCCCTGAGTGGGCCCTGTTCCCCATCTGCTGTGGGGTAACCCCTGGATGCCTGTGGTCAGAAGGGCCCTTGAGTCTCCTTCCACAAACACTCGTGAAACACCGACTGCCAGGGGCCCCAGCTGGGAGGGCCGCTGTAAAAGACCCAAGGGCAAGGCTTAGGAAGCGAGAATACTTTAATGGATCTGAGGCCCTATCCATCCCCTCGCCTCTCCCTTCCTCCTCTTCCCCATTTCTGGACCTCAGTGTCCAGCATGCAGAGGGCACGGGATGGGCCAGGGATGACCCTAGGCCACATGCACTGGACAGAAGGAGAAGGGCCAGTGGGCACAGTCCTGTGTGGCCACAAGATCGCTCCCAGGAAAGCTGGGGGTTGGGGACTGATGTAGAGGGAACTTCTGGGGAACCTAGGGGGAGTCCCTGCTCTGGCCCAGGCCCCAGGTACCTTCCAAGGGAGTCAGTGCCCAGAGAGGAGCTGAGGGCCAGCAGCACTATTTCCAACCCAGGATGCAGGCACGGGACTCAGCCTTCAGGCAGGCCTCCCTCACCCCACTGAGGGACCTCAGCTCCCCAGGCAGTGGAGGGCTCAGGGGCCATGAGGCAGAGTCTGCAGGTGGCCCATGCCTGGGCCATGGTGGCCCCTGGCCTGCTTGGTGACTTCACCTGATTAGTTTGGTTGGACAGGAGGGATTCCTGGGGGCCAGCAAGATAGCAGGATAAGGTAAAGAGGGGTTGAAGGGGGAAAAGGGCTTCCTGGAGGGAGGATAAAGGACTGGAGAAGGGACAGAATGAAGCTGGGGTAAGTTGGGAGGCTAAATGAGGAAAAGGGGCAAGGAGCTTGGTGAGGGGTTGTGGTGGGGCATGAGGAGGGGAGGGCGGGGACAGAGTGGGATCGCACAGGGCCTCTGTCCCACCCAAGGGCAGAGCAAGGGCTTCCGGTAGGTGGAGAACAGGCTCTTCCTGGTGCTAACATATTGCAGCAAGAAGGATAAGGGTTAGACACTGGAAGAACCTGTTGGCTCTGTAGCTCAACAAAACTCAAGTGTGTTTTTGAGAATGAATGAAGGGGTTCATGAGCAGAAAGGGGTTAGAAAGCAGACAGGCAAATGGGGTCAGGTAACTGGAGGTGAGAGACAGTCCAGGCCTGGCTGCCAGCCTGGGCTCTGGGACAAGAGCAACCCAAGTCTTCTGGTCCGGGCCAAGTCCAAGGGGGAAGGCAGGCGGCGTGGGCATCACCTCACAGCCAGCAAATATCACTGTTACATCAAGAACCAAACAGGGGGCGGGAGATGGGGCGGGGCCAGGGCCTGTCTGCCCTGCCACCGGACGTGCCACACCCAACACCCAGACCCCGCCAAATCCCAGAACCTACTGCCTCCCTGGGACCTAGAGGTCCCGGTTTCCCTTCCATCTCACGTCCACCCCAGCATCAAGGAATTAAGAGGGCGGAGAGACTCACCCACAGGGGCCCTACAGCTTCAGGGACGTGACCCGGGGAATGTGGAAGAGCTGAGTCTCCTCAGAGCTGGTGGAGCTGTGGCATTGCAGAGAAAGGGGCATGAGGACCAGGTGGAGACCCCCAGCCCCTCAGCTGCCCACCTTGGAAGCTCTCCAGGGGCAGGAAGAATTCCACAGAGCTGTGCCTGGGTGGATGTGCTCCAGGAAGGACAAGATGGAGCAGGCCCCGGGAGCACCTGCCTGGCCCCCGAGCTCCTGAGTGTGTGACTCTTCAGGGCTAGGCATGAGCCTCCTCCACCTGGGAGGCCTCAGGAGGGGTGGGGCAGGGGGTCCACAGCCAGAAGTACCCTTCCTGGGTCCCCACTTTCCCCACAGTCTTGGCAGCCTCCTCACCTGAGGCGTTTCCGGATGGGACGGAAGTATTTGGAGGTCTTGACGGCGAAGACGATACTGGGGATCAGGAAGAAGGCACACCACGAGAGGCAGAACCAGAAGGCATTCTGGGGTGGAGGATGTGAGGTTAGGTCACTGCAGCTGAGCAGCGACCTCCCCACCCCACCCCACACCCCAGTCCCCCAACTTTAATGAGGGGTACTGGGATGCATTCTCAGAACTGAGGGGAAGGGCTGGGGTGCAGGCCTGAGGGCAGGGGCCCTGCCTTGCCTCATGCCCTGATCTCACTGCCCCTCTCATGGGGGTCTCAACAACCATAAGGCCTGATGAGCTGAGGGCACTCACCCAGGGGTCAGCCACCATGTCACACAGGATGACACGGCCATTGTCCAGAGCTCTGGAGAGGGGCTGGCAGGTGGCAATGCGCTGAGTCACCTGTGTGTCAGCATGAGGCAGGCACATGCGGAGAGGCTCAGCCCCACAGGGGCATACCTCACATTCAGAGAAAGGTTGACAGGGACACAGAGAGGCTCAGGGACAGTTGGAAGCTGCTGCAAAGTAGTACACAGACACATGGTTGCAGGGGCACAGAGAGATGAGGCCATGCTGACATAGGCTCACTGCTCAGCCCCCGCCCCTTCCATCCCATTCAACAGTCAGTGTTAAGCTGTGTGCCCAGCACTGCTCCTTAAGTCACATTCTCACTGCACAGGCAATGCTTATGTGTGTGCATGCACACACATATACACTGCGCACCATGCACATACTCACTCATGCACGCACAGGGACACTCAAGGTTAGGCAAGAGCTCCACCGGCCTAGTACAGATGCTAGATAGCTAGCAGAGGTTGTGGTCAGCAAGCACCTGCAAGGGGAGGTGGGCTTTGAGGGCTGGATTGGTCTCAGACAAGCTAAGCAAGGGCACCAGCATAGGGAAGGGCACAGGACCAAGGTGTGGACAGCATGGTCTGGAGAGCCACAGCTGGCCCAGCTCACACTCGGGCTGCAGAGAAGGGCTGTGGCAGAGGTTGTGTGAGCGGAGCCCAGCCAGAAAGCAGGGGTGTGGCTACAGAGCTGGGAGTTTAAGTTCAATCCTGCAGGCCTAGGGCACCTCCAAGGAGCTCTAGGGGGCAGAGGAGGGGTAAAACAGGGAGAGGAACTGGTATCGCTGGGAGCTTGTTTGAAGCCAGGGGTATCTGAGACCCCACTCACCTGCTCTCTCACCCAGGCCACATACTGGGAAAAGTAGTCCAGCTCCCGGGCCAGGAAACACATACTTTCCTGCAGGAAAGAGAGGAGGCCTGGGCTGGTAGGGGTCCCAGGAACCAGCACCCCTTGCCTCTCCTGCTTGGTGCCATCAGGACAGGCTGAGCTGGCTGTTCTGGGAGCCAAGGTGAGGGGACAGGGGAGGAGAAGCCTGGGATGGAAGCCCCACGTGCATAGCCCCTCAACCCACCTCTGCTCTGAGGCAGACCCTGCCCCTGTCCCATGCCCCCTCTCACATTCCTCAGGATACGGGTGGCCTGCGTAGGCAGCTCTTCTTTCAAGTAAGTTACCCTATGCAGGACACCTGAGGTCTCCAGCTGGGAGGAGAAAAGGGCTCAACTCAGCGCCCCGCTCCATCAGAAAGCAGTCACTCACTCATCCATTCATGAATTCAACGTGTAACACACAACACACTCACCTTAGCCAGGTGACACAGAGGCTCTCAAGAACCTGCCTACCTACCCCCGTGTCTTCCCACCCCACCCTGAACCTCCAATGGGACCAGAGACAGCAGGCAATGTCCCAAGCCAGCTGGGCCCCTACTTGTCTTCCCTCTGCTGCCCACCTCCCATCCCCAGCAATCACCTGGAGACTTGGGGTGGAGGATGCCAGGGCCCTGACACTGAGATTGAGCTTGGCCTGTGGAGAAGAGATCAGGGCTAGTTAGGGGAAGCAAATGGTAGAGGAGGGTTCTGAGGCCCTCCCTCCTCTTTCATGCCCCTTCTCTGCCTCTCTTATGCCCCAGAGCCCAGGCTCCCTGTGCCTCCAAACTTACCACGAGGATCTGCTGGGGGAGGACCTTCTCCTGATAGAGGTTTCTGAGCCCTTGGGCCTCCTCCTGCAATTGCTGCCCCAGCACAGAATTGCTCTGAGGGGACAGGGATCAGAATCGTACTGTGCCCAGGACAGGACAGCTTCTGCCAACACATCCTTCACCAAAGTGTTCACCCGGATACAAAGAGGGCATGTGGAAAGTGCTGGGCTCAGATGCCAAAAACCAAGGCCTCCTTGAGCTCCTCAGCCTGATCTGGGTTTGGGGGTGGCCTAAGTCTAAGTTCTAGGCCCATCCCTTGCTTGCTAGGCGCCCCTAAGTCAGCCACGGAAGCCATCTGAGTGGCAGTGGCATCTGCTGGAACTGAGGAAAGCCCCTTGCCCTACCCGTCATGTGAGGATGGTATGAGGCATATGACATCTCAAAGAGAAACTCTTTAAACTCTGAATATTTATAAAAAAACCCAATTTTCTCCAGTAGAGCTTCAGCTGCCAAGGACAACTGTCATGACATCTGATCTGCCACGCTGACCTCACACCTGCCCTATTCCACAGTAGTGTGCACTTAAGGACGGAGTGATGTCTCCCCATCTGATCTCTAAGTATCTAAAGGATAATCCACTTCACACAGGAAGAAACTGAGGTCCACAGATGTTGAATGACTTGCCCACATAACCAATTTGCGGCAGAGCTTGAGTGAGAACTAGTGCTGCAAAACCTTCAAGCCCCGCCAGGGGACCAGAGAGCCCCAGCCCTCACCAGTGGGCCCTCAATCCCGTCTCTGCCCTCACCCCCTCCCCAATCCAAGTGCTCCCTCCCTCTCCCACCTCCCAGGCTGCCCTCTGACTTCTACTTCCCTAGTCAGACCTCTGCTCCCGTCTCACTTGGGTCTGTGCCAGTCTTCCCAGCTCCTGGGCCAGCTTCTCCACGTCAGTGTTCACCAGGGGCTTTCGGATCTGAGAAAGGAAAGGCCAAGAGGGGATGAACCCTGGCTCCCCAACCCTCTAACTCCCAGTATTTTTCAAAGTGCCCATACCAGCTAAGTCCACTCTGACACGTCAGTCACAGTGGGTCTGCCCTGAAACTGTGAAATATATCAGACATTTTCCATTAGGATAAAAGGGAAAAACGAGGCACGTTCTGGTGTAACCCAACCCAATGAAGAGGCGAATTCCCACCAGCATTCTCCAAGGCAGTGGGTTCAGGACCATGAACAGCGACACATGCTGCTGGGAATGGGGCTGGGGGACACATGGTCTGGGGACACCCTAAAGAGGAAGAGGCTCCAGGGACATATGGAGGAGTCAAGGGAAGGTGGAGAGCCAAGACAAGACAGGACGAGATACCCCCCCGGCAACTATGCAGGCCCCTGGTTCTGCCATGGGCTGGACTGAGGTGCTCGCTGCTGACCTGAACGAGGAAGCCAGGGTAGTGGATATTCTCCAGCCCACTGCTCTGCAGGGCCTCCAGGTCCCGGTGGGCGGCTGGGCTCAGCAGGTCCAGATTCTTCGTGTCCACTTTGAAGCTTTCCAACTTTTGCTGCAGCTTGGCAGTATACTGGGAGGGAGGGGACTGGGTAGGGGGCATGCCCAGCTGCTGAGCCAGGACCCCAGAGCTGCTAGCCTAGGTGAAGGGGTGGCTTCTCTCCATCCCCATAGTGCCTTCCCCAGAGGGAGAAGAGGCCTAATCTCTTAGCGGTGGCGTCTTAGAGCAGCATTTCAGCATCAGTAACACAGGTACAGGAAATGTTTGAAGGTGGCAGAGCCCTACTCATGCCCTGGGAAGTGCTTCTTGTCTCATTTATCTCTTAAACCTCAGCTCACTAGTATCTCCTTTGAGGACAAGTACTCTCAAGGTCACATTTCATATGTTACCAGGTGGCTCTCAAGGACTGCCCAGTCCCTCTGAACCTGAAGCCCTGTTTGTCCAGACTCTCTGTGAACTGGACCCCTCCCCTCCCAGGCCTCTCAGGCCAGCCTCCAGCCATGGGGCAGTGCCTGCTGCCCAGCACTGGGACATGGTCTGCTCCACGGACCTCTCGTCTGGCTAGAGATGCTGAAGAGGGAAGCAGCTAAGGCACTGTGCAAAGTGCCCCAGGTTACATACTTCCATACAAGGAGCTGGGACTGAGATCCGGACCACTTAGCTATGGTACACCATGGGCTGAGGATGCATGGTGGACTCAGAGGAGTTGGAAAGGTTCCTGGAAAGGATGCAGAATCAGGACTCAATGTACTGGGGGGAGGATGGCAGGTGGAGAAATGGGGGTCTTCACAGGATACGCTCGGGAAAGGTTCCCCCAGTTCCTGGAAGCCGAGGCAGCTCTACTCCCACGTCACTTAGGCGTGGAGAAAAGGATGGAGGGAATGTGCTACAGCTTCTGCATATTCTTAGGAAAACCACATTCTCAAAGTTCGTCCCCTCACATGAAGTATATCTTCCTTCTCTCTGTCCTAGACCTGCCTCTCACCAGCAGGAGTAAGATTCTCCAGCTCTACACACCCAGCTCCAGTAAAGTCCAGTGGTTAAGGGAACAGGCCAGGCAGGGTGGAGAGCCTGTCAGCACCTACTAGCTGCGTGAGTTCAGTCAGGGGGCTCTGGTGGGCCCTCTCCTAGGGACACCTGAGGTCATCACCATCGTTTTCACTGCCACACACCCTGCCCCAACCACCCTACTCCTGACTGTGGTATCCCAGCAATAGCTGTCCTGGGTCAGGACACACACATACACGCCTTCACATTCGCTGGCACCATCCTTTCCTGCTACAATCTCAGCTGTGGCTGGTTTTTCCCGGAGCACAGTGATCAGAGCTCATCACATCCTGCAGGCTCTCACCCATCCACCTACACATGCTAGAAAGCTCATGCTTTGGCCCTGGGCCAGGCCCTGAGCTTGCAGCAGGGGCCTCTGCCCTGGAGGCGCTTCCGTTGCTCTCACAGACTTCTCGGTTTCAGGAGATGGTCCTACCACAAGGCAAGACCAGAGGGGCAGGGATCTGCAGGAGGGGTCCCCACAGACTTCCGGGAAGTTCCCTTACCTGGCTGATGTCAAGGTGTTCCTCCAGGTTGTAGGAGTCATTGAGCTTAAGGACCCTCCAGAGCGAAGCCCCTTCCTTGCACTGTCTGGAGAAGAACAGTTGGCATTAAAGATGAAAGGATGGCAGGTGGGGGCTGTCCTCGCTACTGGGACACCCACCTCGGCCCCTCCTCATGCCCTGTGCCCCTGCCCAGGCTTCCCACTCACTGATAGGCCAGGTGGATGCTGATGTTCTTCTTTAGGCCCAGAAGTTGGGACAAGTTCAAGGATGAGGGCAAGTTCCCGGGGGTATCTGCAAACTAGAGATGGAGCAGGAGAAACAGGCCTGGAGGTGGGTCGGGGCAGGGCACTCCTGCTTCACTAGGGCCTGGTCCCACACCACCCTGGTAAGCAGAGACCACACCCCTGTGACTCCAGCCTGAGCCTGCCTCTAACTCAGTCACCCTGGGTCCTAACTCCTTGCAGAGACTCTTCCCACAAATCTCTGGGAGGTGTGCCCAGCCTGGTCTTCAGCAAAGAATCTGGGCTGGCACCTCAGCTCATCTGCTAGAAGTGCTGGGGAACCAGGACTCGCATTTTGCAGACTCTGCAAACAGAGGGGATCAGGCCTGGGTGCAGTTCCTGGGCCCTGCTGGGGCCTGGGTATTAATTACCCCAGGGACCACTGGCTCTTGCTCTCTCTCCTTTTCTTCTGGTGGTTTCCTGTCCTTCCTTAGCTGTTTCCATCATTCCTCCTGTCCCTCCCTCCCTTTTGCTCCCTCTGACTCCCACATCCTTCTAACCCTCCGGCTCTACCTGCATCTCCCCTGACCTCCCTCTGGGCCCCAGAGTGGCGCAGGCCCACCTCGTAGAGCTCCCCACTCTCCCAGCTTCGGCACACCAGTGTCTGCACGTTGCCTCCCACCAAGAAGGTGGCAAAGACGAGGAGGATGATGGGTACAGCGAAGAGGAAGCTGAAGCCCACACCCCTGGGGAAGATGGAGGGGCAGTAGTGAGATGGAAGAGCAGGCTGGCTGTCCTGGACCACACCCTCCATCCCCACCCACCTCCCAGGGTCAGCATGGTCAATGGGTCGGCCCCAGGACAGAGCTCTCCTGAGAGGCAAACCCTGCGTCCAAGGACTCAGCCTCCTGGGCCAGGAGGACTCAGAACTGCTGACTGCCCCACTTTATCCTCCCCCAGTCCCTATCCAGCTATCCCTGGCTACCTAGAGGAGAGGGTAGCTGTTTTGCTCAGAGACAGGACTGCCCACCTCTGGGCCCAGGACAGCTCCAGAGGTTGGCCCTCAGCAGGGCAACCTGGCACTGCCAGCCATGACCTGCCAGGGGGTCAGCAACCCAGGTCAGTGCTGCTGAGGCCTTCTTTTGAGACAGGCACAGCCTGGGCCAAGGTTTGAGGCTTCAGAGGGAAACAGGCAGGACTGCAGCCAGGAGCCCTTATGCAGTGACCAACTTAAACAACTGGATATGGCAGCCCTAGTCTTAGAGACCAACCCATTTAGGGATGGCAAACAGGTTCTGCCTCTGGTGGTGCCGCCTACTGGTGGTGCTGCCTGGTTGCTGAAGGTTAAAAAGGATTCTGGGGCTCTGTCTGGGCTCCGGAGGAAAGAATGACTCCTGATTACTACAGTGGCCACTGGTGTGGGAGAAGAAGTGCTTCTTATCTGCTGTTCCTGCTCTTGTCCAACCCTTTTATATACACGAGGACACTGAGGCCCAGATGGGTGAGTAATTTTCCCAGGGACACCAGCAAGTTGGTACTAAAGCCACCAGAAGAGCTCATCTCTTGATTCCCAGGGCTCCCTGCTGCAGCCACACTGGAACTGTTCACGAGCATGAGAAGAATTCTTCCAGCTCTGTGGGAGAGACCCCTCCCCTGTGCCCAGCCCTTACACCATGAGGAAGCGGGCTCCAGCTTCGCTCTTGGCTTCTGAGTGGCTGGGGTCCTCCCTGGCAGCCAGCCCCCAGATGCCCAGGGTGAGGCCCAGCAGGTTGCAGACCACCACAAGCAGGACCACGGAGCACAGCACGCAGCCCAGAGCCCACCTGTCAGAGAGAAGGGGTGGCGTCACCAAGGGAGGCAGCTGGGCACCAGGGTGGGCTGGCATAGGACCTAGTGGCTGGGTGGGGCCTCCGATGCCAAGGCTGGGCTTTAGGAGTGCAGATGTGGACACTTCGAGGTCCCGTGCCTTCTGTGGGGTCCCCAGGCTCATATCTCAAAGGCACACAGCCAAGATGGGAACACAGAGGCCCAGGGAGTAGGGGCTTAGATGGAGGTAGAGGCTTAGTACAACCAGGGTTGGTGGGGGCTGGAAATGGGGCCCAGGGTGGCTGAGAGGCTGGGTTTCTATCCCCTGGGTTCCCAGGCACCTGTATTTCTCATATCTCTGCACCTCCTTCAGGTAGGGGCGGCTACTCTGTGCCACATTCTCTAGTGCCTGGCTCCAGTGAGAGGCTGCCTCCCAGTCGGGGAACCCTTCGGCCAGTGTCCTCAGTCCTGCAGGCTGCTGGGCCACCATGTTCTTCAGCTCTGCCCAAAGCAGCAGGGACTTATGGGATGGGGAAGGTACCAAGGGTCCAGGGAGGAGACAGATGGGCATGAAGAACATTTGGGACCACAGAGCAGGCCCAGTCTCTGTCCAGACCCAGCCATGAGGACAGCCTTACCCTCCTCCCCTGACCCTCCACCCCACTGTCCCACCCCACTCTCTACAAGTCTCTTTGCTGGGCAGCCAGCCTAGCCCCTGGCAGGGCCTCACCTCTGACCATGTTGGCTGTTTCAAAGTCGGCCAGGTACGGGAGGGCGTTGAAGGTGAGGTTCTCCTGCCAGAACAAGGGGAGCTGTGCCTCCCACTCTCCACCCAGGTGTCCCAGCCTGGGTGACCCCAATGCCACCAGGCCCAGAGGGAAAACAGCCTTCCTTTTGTTCTGTTGGTTTCTTCTCCCCTCCCTTGGCTCAGCCTGACCCAACTCCCTAAAACATTGCTCCTCAGAGACCTGTCCTTTCTGTCCCATCCCTCTTGCCTAGCCACGTGCCATGCTGTGTCTCTCCCACCTGTCCTGCACATGACTACCTGTCTATTTCCCTAAAGTCTAGCTCCAGCCTACTCCTTCAGCCTCAGCTCCCACTTCCTTCCTCCGGGAACCTTCCACTCCAGCCAAGCGGCACAGCTGACTCACTATTTCCTGGCATTTTCCAGGCCGTGGGTCACAGGTGCTGACTCACGCTGCACCCTCCCCCACAGCCCTCTCCACCCAGGAGAGCCTGCCTGCCCTCTGGGGCTCAGCTTGCGTGCTCACCCTCTTGCCACTCCAGCGTCCCACTCTCTCGGGGGTCCTAACTCTTCCTTCTGAGTTCCAGGCCTGCCTCCCCCACCAGACTGTGTGCACCCAAGAATCAGCATCATGAGCCTCTAGTCCAGGGGCACCATGTAGTAGGTGAGACTCTGATTTGACCCAGGTCTTAGGTTCAGCTGGGTTTCTCCAAGATGGGGAAGCCCCTCACTTGTGAATTCCCAGGCAGGTGGGGGAGGAGGCAGTTAACCCAGGGCAGGCACTAACCTCCTGGACCATGCTGGAGAAGTTGGCCTCCGGGACACCCTTCAGCCGATGCAGGACATCACCCACAGGGGGCACCTGAAACGGTGGGGAGGGGAGGATGGGAAAGCCACGGAGAGGCCTGAGAGAGATCCCTGCGGTGCACAAAGGGGACTCCCTTGGGCCCTACTGCCCTGGGTAGCAGTGAGAACTCAAGGAGCTAATACCCACAAAGCCCACGGCACAGTGCATGCCCCACTGCCAGGATGGCCATCATTAACCCTGGGTGTGTGGAGAGGGAGGAGCAGCTGGAGGAAAGGGACCAGCAGGGCCTCAGGAGACACCCCAGGATTCCTGCGGAGCAGGCAGAGGCCTCTCCTGCTCCAAGAGGCCTTGGTCCTGGGTCTGCACCTGGCTGTAGTTAGCTCCCAGCTCCAGGGCTTGGGCTTGACTCAGGGCCCCTGCGCAGCCCTCGCAGCCGGGCTCCTGCAGTCGGATGAGGAGTCGCTCCCGGTGCTCCGGGACAGCCAGCTCCAGGTCCCGCTGTCCCTCTTGCAGCTCCACCAAGGTGGCGTTCAGGGCCCGGAAGTGGTCCATGGAGACCTGCAGGGCTGAGAAACACCCATCTGGACTGAGCAGTCCCCACTGCTACCAGCATCCCCAGAGGCCTGTCAGAAGGCAGATCATCTCTGCCTCCCCTAATCAAAGGGCCAGCAACCATTCCCTTCTGAGGTTGAAGTGGAAACTGCCCCCAGGGCCCATTAAGTCAGGAGATCAGCGGAGATCCTAGCCAGCGGGCTTCCTAGAAGAAAGTTCTGGGAGAGTCATGGGTGGGGCTTGCTGAGCTGGCAGAAGAATCTGAGGTCTGTCCCCAGGAGACAACCCAGAACACTGGTTCCACTTACCCTGGCCCAGGCTTTGCACTGAGGCCAGGGCCTCATACACGGTGCTCCGGAGCTGGGTGTAGATACTGCCCCCAATGCTCAGGCCGATACCTGGAAAGCACAGGGCAGTCTGCAGGGCTGGCCCCCAGGAGCCTAGGGTCCTCCCCACCAGTCCATCCAGCCTACCCAGGCCTGGCTCAGGGCTCAGCAGGGTGGGCATGGGCTTCTCGGTCCTACGGCAATGTGGCTAACATGCTGCCCAGAGGGGCCCAATCCCCACCTCTGTGGGGCGCTCCCAGGTGGAGCTGGGATGAGGGGATAAGAGTTCCCCCATGCAGGCCTGAGCAGGGGTCTGCGGGCTGACTCGCCCACCAGTAACCCTCACCATCCAGTTCCTCCAAGACTCGCTGCTGGGGAAGGGAGAACTGTTGTGCCACGGCCTGCAGCTCCTAGGCAAACACAAGGCTGTGAGGATGCTCTTCCCCTGTTCTCCTACAGTCTCCACTCCGGCCCACCTCCCACAACCCTCTCCAGGCCCCCACAGACCACTGGGCATCCATCCCGAGGATACTGTGGGTGCACTGATGTATTACAGTAACTGTCCAGCAGGGGGCAGTCAGGTGCATGTTGGAAAGGGACACCCTTTCTGATTTGTAGGCAATGGGCTAATCAGCAAGACCTGCTCTACTCTGTCCTGCCTGGGCCTGCTGCTCATAGGGGAACATAGGGTGAGGAGTTACTCAGTACTCACCTGGGGGACATCAGAGACCAGGCCACGAAGGCTGAGAAGAGTCTCAGGCAAGGCCTCAGCACTGGGGCCCACCTGCTGGTGCGTGTGCTGGTTAGCGACAAAGGCACAGACCACACCAGTCCTGTGCGGATGTGGGGGAAAAAGGGGCTTGCTGGATGCCCACAGGCACCCTGGGCATCCGCCATACCTCCCGCCTGACCTGGGCACCCCTCACAGCAGCATGAGCGTGGTCAGCAGCAGGAAGACCATGAGGGTGCATCGCTCACAGGCCATTGCCTTGTGCTCCGTCTTCACTCGGCCCCCGCAGCGCTGGCGGCAGCGGCAACAACAGAAACAGAGCCCAGCGGTGGGCACCACCAGGAGGTAGAGACCCGCGATCACAGCGCATGCCACGTAGCCAGCCTCATACCGCACCACCTGGACAGGGCAGCAGGCGTGAGAGGCTGTCCTGGCCCTCCCACCCCAGCCCACACCTGACTCCACAGGTCAGCCAGAAACAGCGGGCACTTGCACACTCCTCCTTGAACCCATGTGAATGGCACATATATCCTTATTGTTTTTTATCATCTTAAAGATGAGGAAACTGAAGTCCAGGGAGGTGTGGGCTCATGCAACCCACAGCCATTTAAAATCAGGATGTTTAGAATCAAGCCTGCTTGGGAAAGAGGGGAAGGGGCGCTGGAGACCCCACCCTGGAGGGACTCCCGGCAAGGTGACTGGGTGGGGAGGCCTCCCTGTCTGCCCACCTCATGCTCAGCTCTAACTCCCCGCCCCTGCACACACCTCCCCTGTGCTCACCTCATCCACCTCCACGGAGGATGGCTCATTAAGCAGGACCTTTACCAACCCTATGGAAAGAGTCAGGCTGGGGACTTGGGGGCCATGACTGCCCTGCCCGTGTCTACTCCCACTGCCAGGTGAAGGTGGGCTCTCTGGAGGGGCTCCTCCCAGCACTATGCCACCATGGGAGAAGCCAGTGTCACCAGGGCCCCATCCCAGGATGCCCAGGCCTCAATGCTGCTACAAGGGCAATGGCTGAGGGGAGGCCTGGCCCACCTCTCCTCCTGGGCCAGACAAGTAGGCCCTGATGTGGGGAAGCCACCAGCCCCATTAAAAGCAGAGTAGGGGCCTGGCCTGGCAGTCCTTCCTCTCAAGAGGCAGGGAACAGGTTGGGAGGGGTCCCATGGCCCCTCCTGGTCCTTCCAACCTCTGGGTGCCACTAGACCCAGAGGGAAATCTTCAGTCTTTGACAACTGCTAACGTAATTACCTCTATTTTGGGACAGAGAAACTGAGGTCCAGAGAGGAAAGGGGCTTGTCCACGGTCACAAAGGAAGGTCTTCAGGGGATGCCCCTGGGTTTCTGGGGCTTCTGGGAAGGTGTGGGTGGGGGATGCTGGGGACTTCAAGGGCCTACTGACAGGTAGGAGCACAGGAGGTGGAGGCGGACTAGGGTGCTGGCTGGGACCCACACTTCCCAAAGCCCACCGGGGAAAGGGGTGCACTCACCAGCCGGGAAGGGGTTGAGCTGCACCACGGAGAGGAAGTGGCGCACTGTGCTATAGAGGGGGTCCAGGGGCCCCTGCTCGCGAACGCGAGGGGCCAGCCACCGGACCCTGGCCTCCGGGGCGAACGACAGGCGCTCCACCCTGCCGAAGGACCCACAGTCCATGGCCCCCGCCCCAGGCAGGCTCAGGACCAGCCTCAGGCCCAGGCCCAGGCTCAGCAGGGGCGCCAGGAGGCTGGGTGCGCGCGCCATGGAGTCGCCGGCGGCTCCGGGTCAGGCAGGCGAGGGACTCAGGCGACCGAGAGAGAGCGCGGAGCACGGGGCAGACCGTGCATCCTTCCCCAGCCTCAGTCCCGGCGGCTCTTAAAACCTGCTCGACAGGTTCGGGCTCCCGAACTGCCTGGGCGCCCGCCGAGCTCTGGAAGGGCAGGGGAGGAGGCCTGGGGGAGGGGGATGGCCTGGTCCCGACCCGCCCTCAGCGGCTCAGGTCCTCCCGGGAGGGTTGCCGCGGAGCGGGCCAGTGGGGCCCTTCGGTAGCTCTGGGTTATCTAGGGTGGCCCGATTTCAGAATGTACAGCCCATGCCCAGACCCAGCAGCCTAGTCTGGGGCAGGGAAAGCAGCCAGCGGGTGAAGCCCTGGCCCAAGGGGTGAAGAACGGCGGCACAGGCCACGAACCAGGCTCCTCTCCCAACTTCCTCTGGGGCCTGCTCTGTCCCCTTGGGTCATGCCTGTGCCGGCTGCCAAACCAACATGGAGCAGAGAGGCCACCAGGCTTTGTCCAGAGTGGTTCTCAGACAGGCACAGTCCGTTGGGAGGGTGAATCCTAACAATGCCCCATCCAGTCATCAACTCGGATATGTCCAGAGATGTGTTTACACAGGTCTCTGTTTTGCAAATGGCTCTGTGCCCAAAACCAGAGTGTTCCTGTAGCCGAGCAGGTCCTAGGGAAATACTGCTAAGTGGATGGGGGATGTTCCTGCCAGCGTTCTTGATGATAGCAGATACCAGGAAGGAACTGATAGAATGAGCATCCCGCACAACACTGGGCAGCCATTAAAGAAAATGATGTAGAAATGGCTCTTTAGACCTGAAAGGTACAATGCAGTCTTCAGGGGGGATCATGGGCAGTTTTTAATTCTCTTCAGCTCATCTGTTCTTCCTAATTTCTGTGCTCAGAGAAGTAATAGAAGTTTGTGAGTTTCCATGGCAGAGGGGCAGAGTGGGAGCCCTGGAGAGAGAGGCTGGGTCTGTTGTCCGCACCACCTGGAAACTCAGTCCTAGTTTGCAGCCTGGCTGAGGGGCGTGGGGGTTTTGGGCTGCCCAAGTTGGGGTCAGCAGTAAAGGAGGGAGTTAAATTTGAGTGAGGGCTGGCCTGCTTCTGGGTCCTACCTCCCCACTGCTACCCCTGCAGTTTCCTCAGAGCCTGGTGACAGAGGACACAGTCATAGAAGGAAAAGGGCAGTTAATAACAGGGTGCAACAGGAAACGGAATCTCATCGAAGGATGCCTCAGAGATGAGGACCAGGACTGCCGGGAGGAATGCGCTGAGGTGCCCCAGCTAACTTGGGTCCAAGGAGGGTGGGGCCATCTCTGCCCTGTGACTGCAGAAAAGCTAAACTCAGGCTGTCCCCACCCCTCACCCCTCCCATCTAACCTACCCAGCACCTGTACTGGGATCAACCTGGAGGCTGCCATTAGAACCAGCTGTTCTCCCCAGAGCCTGCCTGCAACTCCTCTTCTTTTCCTCCTGCTGTTAGAATTACTCCCCTGATTGCCACTTGCTAACTTCAGTCCTGTCAGCAGCAGAATGGATATAGCCCCTTCTCAGCTTGATGTGATCCACCTAAGGTGCAATTTGTAACTGCCATTAGTTGTGGTTTTTTTTGTATTTTCTGACTTGGATGCACGGGTGGCAGGGGAGTTTTGTCCCACTGGAAACCACAGGGGCTTTGGGAAATAGGCAGCCCAGCCCCCCACTCCCCGGCCCCTGGTTCCGTATCCCCTTGTCCTCTGCCTCTCTTCTCAACTATTGTAATTAAGCCAATGGGCTGCTACAACTACTGTTTTCCTGTGTCTATAATAAAAGCACTGCCCTTTGAAGGCCAAGATTTCCCTAAGAGAAAACAAACCACACCAAGTCTCTGTCTTAGGGGTGGGGCAGGAGGGTTGATGAAGATACTGAATCTGCCTATTTGGCAGGCAGACCAAGTGAGGTGTGGAAAATGGACTTTCCTGATCAGTTACCAAGCCAGTCTCCTTCAAGCAGGATCCTGATGGAACAATCTATTGGGCTGGCTGGTCAGCCCTGGTCAGCCTGGAAGAGCAGGTGGGGCTCAGAGTGCAGGCCAGGGCGCTGACAGAAGAGATGCAACTGCCACTGTAGTTGAATTCCTTGGAGAGGTGGAGAGGGTGGGCTGGGTGGGCTTGGCTGTGGGGTTGCCTCTGCAGCAGTCTGAAAGGGTGCAGGGCTAGAGGGCTTCTAAACAGGGAAGAGGCTCCAAAGATGGTCCTGTCCTGCCCCCTCCTTTAATTCACATCTTTCTGGGTACACCTGCATGTCCCTTTCTCCTGCTACCCTCAGGGACCTTCTGCTCCCCATGGAAGTCCTTGGTTAAGCTGGGATAAACTGACCTTGGTTACTTTGGGAACACTTTCTGGGGCCATTTCCCACCCCTGACTCACACATCTTCAGAAGTGGGATGGTGCCCAAACCCCATGGCCCTGGGGTGGTGGGGGCCTAGAGGTGGAAACCTGGGCCAGGCGTCTGACCTTCAGTGAGCAGATGGGCCCAAGGACACCAGGTCTGGCCCTCTGGCTCCCCCATGCACTGCCTTGCTGGGAACGGAGAGGAGAAGCCCAGTAATTCTTTAAGGAAATGGCAGGCGAGAGGGCTGGTTCCTCCTCTTTCTGGCCTCATGTGTCCATGCTGTGCCCTGGGAGAGGGTGTAAACTAACCCAAGGGGGCTGACCATCGAGGCTGGAGTGCAGCATTGTGGAGTCAACACTCTTAGTGACAGGAGTCAAAGACCCACTCAGGCCACTGAAGGATTTGTAAAGTGAGGATTTATTATAGGGATGGGGGGCATTTAAGGAGTCCCAGCTTGGGAGCTGGAGCTGGACCTCAGGAGGGCTTGCCTGGAATGGAAGCCAGTCGAATGCCTACTGCTCCATCCCAGACAATCTCTCTGGGCTGAGGCCTCTCCCCACTGCACACTGATCAGGATGCTCTGCACACCAGCCTCTCTGAGTCCAACAGGGCAGAGAGCCATCCTGCCAACCAGTCTGCCTGTTTTCCGAGGTCTGCTGTCCCACAGTACTTGAGGCCACATTTTGGATCCTAGTAAGAAGAAACCTACAGTGCCAACCTGTGGGGTGTTCACCAGGCCACCACAGTCCAGCCACAGCTGTGGACCTACCATGGTGGGTGGTGGGTGTACAGGGACAGTCTTCTGAGCAGGAGGTAAAATTGGAAAGATGTTGGTCACAGTCTTAGGGGCAGAACTCTTGTTCCAAAAAGGCCTCAAAATCCTGTGTATCCTGGGAAGCTCTGGGTGAGAATTCCATGAGAGGGGGAGAATGGGTAGCTTCGTGGGAATTTTGGAGAATTTCCACTACCATGATCCTGAGCCACGAAATCATCCCTGACATTTTGTCCCTCATCCTGCGTCCAGCCACTCTGCTGTGTCCTTCCAGTACCATCACCTGAGCATTTCTCCAGAATGGACCATGGGAAATACAGATTGGACCATGTGACTCTGGCTTCAAACCCTCTGGTAGCTCCTGCACCAGCCTCAGGTTAAAGGTGAATTCCTCAGGTGCTCTGCCCCTGGAGCCCCCTCGGTTCTAGGCAATTTCCTGCAGGGCTCAGCCCACAAGTTACGTACACCCTCTGTCCCGTTCCTGCCTAGGAGATCCCCTTCACCCCCTTTCTCTCTATTTTTATTTATCCCTTAAGACTTGGCTCAGCAGCCATCTTCTCAAGCAGGCCCCCCTATTGCTTCCAAGTTACCTGTTCATGCATCTGTCACCCCATGTCATCGGCAGGTGTTTTAGTCACCCTCACATCCCCCTCAGCCCCAAGCACAGAATCCAGCACAGAGAGTATTCTCCATTCATGTTTCTCTAGACTTGAGGAAAGCAGCTTTCAAAACATGTAAGGACATTTTCTCATAGCCAGAGAATCTGGAAGTGAATGTGAGCAGGTGAGTGAGACATGGGGGGAGGGGTGTGGGGTGGGAAAGGGAGGGGGCTCTTTGGGGGGCAACATGTCCCTGGGACCATTTTCATGAGCCTTACCAAGTAGTTAGCATGGGGCACAGCCCAAAGAGAGGCCACAGGGCCAGAGGGTGTGGGGTTTCAGCAAAGTGCTCAGGAGTTCCTGTGATAACCACTACAGGCCAGGCCCAACTTCAGCAATGTCACGTGGGCGTTGTCTGGAAGGCAGCAGGTGTGGCAGAGCCTCAGGCAGCCAGCTTTGTCAGGAGTGGTCAGAGTCAGGATGGTGGGGGCCCCAGCAGACTGTGGGCTGCAGTCTGGTTCACTATGGCAGGGTGTACTTCTAAAAGAAGCAGCCCCATACTGAACAGATCTCCAGAAACATTTGCTATAGGAAGCTTTGGTCAGCTGAAGGTGTCAGTCCGTGCGACCCAAACCCCCTGGGTAGGCTCTGCACCCTCTGCATGGCCGGGTGAGTCCCCTTGAAACCAGAGGACCACCATGTCCTCAAGACTTGTTGGTCTCTGTCAGCTGGGAGGATAGCATCTTCTGGCCTGAGCCAGACGTCCTCCAATCTACCCAGCCTCATTACCCACAGCCTCCTCGGCTGCCCAATCTCTCCAAAGTCAGGGCAAGGGTTTCTCTCAAGGTCAGGGCCCAGACAACATCTGGCACTGACATCAGCCCCCTCCTCATCCTGCAGCACTTGTAGTCATGACCCCTTGGGGAGAAGACAGACAGGAGTCTGATTTGCAGAAACTTGGGGCAGTTTGGAGCCTCGTGTCCAGGAGCATCATGGGAGCAGGTGATGCTCTTCTAGAGCCTGATTTAGGAAGGACACAGGCACATGGGGGAGGTGAGTTGCTGGCTCTCTTGTGACATTTACAGTCCAGTCTGTTCCCTTCATCACAGTAAGTGCAAGGGAAGGCTGTGGATGTTCCCTCTTTGGCGGTGCCATGTGTCCATCTCTTCCTCTTGAGTGCTCGTGACAGTGCATTGACCACCTCTCAGGAGCTCTGCCTGACTCCTGAGTCTCCTCTTGGGCACATCCTGGCCAGATGCCCAGGAACTCCATGCCAAATGCCTTCCATAGGTAGATTTTATGTTGCAGCTGGGACAAAGTGACTCTACTGTCTGTCCCTTGAGATAGGTCTGGGAGGACACAGGATGTAGGAGCAAAGGCTCCTCATGAGTGGAAACCTGGAAAGGGGGGCTGGGCCCAAAAGATGAACCTCTTCAACCATAAGCAGGAGACTGGGGTGGGTGGTACCATGCAGAGTTGGAAAAGGATACCTAAAGTCTACAGGGAAGAGGCAGGTAGCGTGTCACATGCTCCAGATCAGCATGCACATGCATCCCTCCTGTTCAACGCTGACTACACAAAACCAGGAGGAAAGGTACATGGTCCTGATGACAGAATGAGGATTCGAAAGAATCTTGACCCACTGGAATGGTGAGTGCAAACCCACAGCATGAAATGGAACCAGGAGAAATATAATGGCCAGTTCCCAGATTCCTTGATTCATAACTGTGGAAACAAAAAGATCATAATGGCTTAGCTAATCACAAGTTAGCATGAGTCAATGATGCCATTGTAATTGCTAGCCAGCCTGGGAGGTCAAAGGTCCCCCTGCAGAGGCCCAGTGCCATTGTCCTGAGCTGCTCAGCCCTGCTCTGGAGTTTTAACTTCTAGAAACAGCCATGGCCAGGTGAGGCAGAGCCAGAGGACCAAGCCATGAGAGGCCACCAGTGCCAGGACAAAACCACCCAAGGGTCAGGGGGAGGGACAGGAAGGTCAGGGAAAAGCCTCCCAGTGGCTTCAGCTCTCGCATGATGGAAGCAGCCAAGAGGCCCGCCCTGCCCATCTCCTCCGCCACTCACCTGTGCTCTCTGCCCCTCTACAGACCTGACCACCCTAGCCGGGATGGCAGCCACTGGAGGATGGGAATGGGCAAGGGGCAGCCCTTCTGGGGCTCCACTTCTGGCAGCGTTTCCCAGCCTTAGGATGGGGCTGACAGTGTCAGGGCACCCCTAGATCCTGGGAGAGGACTTAGAATCACCCGAGAGGTCACAGGCTCTCCTGTGCCCTTGCAGGAGCCCCCTCAGAGATGCGTCCACCATGGCTTCCCCCAGGAGTCAGGATGCTGTACTTAAGAAGGAACTGGAGAGCTGCTTTTCTGGGCCGTTTTGAAGGGGAAGGTCTGTCCTGTCTGCATGACCTACAGTTGAGAACTCCATGCTCATCCCCATTTCACTGGAGAAGCCAACTGCTAAATGAGGGTTTGTGACAGAGATCATATGGCGCATTTGTGCAATTGCACAATTACTCTAACTGAAACACAGATATAACAGAGTATAAAATGTGTACATACTCCCCTGGGAGTGACAATGTGGAGGTGTGGATTACACATCAGTCTATCTTCCTAAATTGTGAGGAAGCAACATAAAACCACAGGAGAGGCTCCTTACCCAAAAACACGCCAACTTGTCTGGAATGAGGACAATGGCAAATCATTTGTTCCCATGGGAGACCTTCTCTTCCTGATAAGATTCAAGTCCCCAAAACCTCAGCTGAGAACTGGTTTTTTGTGGGCTATAAGGGAGTTGTCCTCTCAGCAGGAACTTTGCTGCTCAGCCAGCAAGAACAGTGTAGGAGCCGAGTTGAAGGCCTCCCACAGCTGGGGGTGGGTCTCAATGAGGCTGCGTGCCAGAATCATCTGCGCGTGCCTGGGCTGCACCCCACTAAATGTGAATCTCCATGGGTGGGGCTTGGGTGTGTGCAGGTTTTGTAGCTCCCCAGGGCTTCTGAGGGCCAGGTGGCCTGAAAGCCAGGACCATGGGCAGTCCCAGCGCCCTCACAGTAGTGCAGCCCTTGTCCTGGAGGGCAGGGGTGCCCCCACCTCACACACTCCTAAAGTTTCCTGTCGGGGGCATGGGAAGGGGGTGTCAGGATTCCATTCCTGCCCATGGCCATCTCTGCCCCACCTACCCTGACCACCATAGGCAGACATACTGTGCCAGGCTTCGGGGACTGAATCAGCACTGGTCTGGGAGTGTATGTGGGAAGGGGCTGTGGGGAGAGACCTGGGTCCCTCTGCTGCTCCCATGGTATGTGGGATAGGAAGCAGATGGGTGGCAGGGCAGAACTGGCCCCAGAAGGGACCCAGAGGCACCTTTTGGGAAGCCTTCAGTTAGTTGCAGACCAGCTGGGATTTGGGGAGTAACAACTGAATTTGGATTGTTTGGAGCTTGCCCTGCAAGGTCCAGGCAGCTTCCGGGGGTTAATGGGGGGACTGCTATTGGCCACTGTGGAGCTTGCAGAGATGCGCTAATGTGCAAGAAGGAAAACAGACGAGGTCAGTGACCATAGCATGAGGGTCCCCACCTCACTCCACCTGGTCTTTCCAATTCAGAAGACAGCGGGGGAAGGACTTGGAAGTCAAGATGACATGGGGTCAGTGACATCCAAGTGCAGAAGTCAATGGGATAGTGTTTTCCAGATGCAGAAGACAGCAGAGTAATGCCTCCTCTGAATGCAAGAGAATGAAGGAATTCTCCAAATGCAGAGGAGAATGGAGCTTGAAACAAAGAACGTCAGAGCAATTCCTTCCAAAACAGAGGACGCTGGATCAGTGACACCTGAATGTAGAGGAAAGTGGAGCAGGGCCTCCAAACACAGAGGACTTGGCAGCTGCATCCTGAAAATGCACAGAACAGTGGAGCAGGACTCCCAGTGCAGCAATGAGAGCAGCAGTGAGGTTCAAATGCAATGGGTAGTGCAGCACAGCCCCCAGATGCAAGAGAGTATGGTCCAGTGCCTTCCACAGAGGAAGACCGTCTCCAAACACAGAGAATGTGGCAGCGGTGACATCCAAAATAGTTGATAATAGAGTGGTGCCTTCAAAAGCCTGTGGAGGGGTGCCTTTTCAATACAGACGACAAGAAGATGGAAAGGATAGTGGAGCAGGGCCTCGAACTGGGGTCATTTCCTTGCTGGCTGTCAGCTGTGGGCTGACCACAACTCCCTGCACATGTGCCCCCACATCCCACAGCCAGCAGTGGTACATGTAATTCTTCTCCCACTTGGATTCTCCGACTTCCCCGTCTGTTGAATTTCTCTGTTGCTTCTTCCACCTCATCTCTCTGGCTGACTCTTCTATGTCCTAGCCTGTGATTAGGGACACATACGGGGCCCACCTGGAAATTCCAGGACTAGCTTTCTATCTTAAAGCTAGCTGATTAGTAACCTTAATTACATGTGCAAAGTCCATCTTCGCAGTACCTAGAATAGTGTTTGAATGAATAACCAAGGACAAGCATCTTCAGGAGACATCTTTGGAATTCTGCCTATGTTAGGTTTCTTTATTATAAAGTTTTCCACTGCCTTTAATTCACTAATAAGAATTCTGACTCTCCCAGAAGGGAGGTTTTTTTCCTAGGTCAGGTGTTTCTGGTAGGATTAAGTTCAAATGAATATGTCAGAAAACCCAAAATAACTGGGAGCAAACCAAAGACAGGAATGTATTCTCACAGAAAATGAGGCTGGAGGTTGGGCCCCCGGGGCTGATCTGACAGTTCCAGGAAGCCAGAACAACCCAGGATCCCTCTCTCTTGTTTACTCCTTCATCCTAAGGCAGTTTCTAACCTCGTGATTGTTTCATGGGACAAGATGGCAGCTGGAAGTACAGTCCTCACAGTCACATGCCAGGCTGGGGGAGGGCTGGGAGGGCTGACATCCCTCCTGGGTGAGGCAACTTCTTGTGAGCAGCCTTCCCAGAAGTCACTCCCAGATCTTGAATTTGTGTTTCCTCAGCCAGAGCTTGACCATGAAGCCACACACAGCTACAGGGAGGCTGGGACACCTGCTGTGTGGGCTGGGTGCTCTGCTGCCTGAACAAAGCCAGGGTTCTGGGGCACAGGGAGAAGGGAGTGTGGACTCTGAGTGGGTCCAGCCTTCACTGCCGCCCTGGGCGTCCCAACTAGAGGGACATTTAACTAGGTGTCTCTGACTAGACAGACACCTTTGTTTCCAGAGCACAGGGCAGAGTGTGTTTCCTTTAACCAGCAGCATAATGTATTAGGTTCTGGTTGCCCATTACTTTATGTTCTATTCTCCTAGTTCCCAAGTAGGGAAAGTATTTTAAAAGCAAGTAATATAGTACTGAAGAAAATCTTAACATTTATCCATAAATTGTATCAAAATAGAATTCCATGTTTGTTGATCCTAAACTACGTAAGTCATGTCTTCCTCCCTTTCACTGGCATTTTACCCTGCCGGCACTCAGGTGTGGTGGCGTAGCACGCAGGACGGGACAACAGCGCCCTGCAGCCTTCCAGGAGCAGGGGCCCACGCGTGCCTGCCCCGGTGCCTCTCCTTGCAGCTCTGCCCCGGGCCTGGGAGCCTGAGCAGGCGCAGTGAGGAAGGCTCCCTCTCCCTCCGTCCAGGTCAGGTGACTCGCCCCTCCCACTTCCTGCAAGGTCACCTCCTCCGGTCAGAGACCTTGAGGCAAGGAGGACTGTCTCTTATTTCCCTGCTCACCTCTCTACTGGTTACAACTGTAATCTGGAGAGCAGGCCCTTTCCCTCCATCCCTGAATCACCATTCAATGAATTATGTAGGGATTTTGACTAGAGGCCGGGCTAAGCAAAGGCCACTGGCACAGGCGAAGGAAGAAACCCCAGACTGAACGGCAGCCATCACAGTTCGAGCAGCCCACCCAACGCCCATGCCACAGGGCATGTCTACTGGTCCCTCTCTGTCCGCAGGCCTCGCTCCTGCTGTGGTCCTGCCTCCCTCCTGTCTCCAAGCCCAGTACTGGGAACTCCACCTTGTGATCTGATGGGAACGTCATACAGGGGCTGTTTGGGGATGGAATTTGCACACCCTTTGCCAGCCCCTTGCTTGTCCTTGTGTTGGAGGACAGGTTACACTTAGAGAGAATGGCTCTGGGTCCCAGGCTAGCCTCTCCCTTCAGACACATTAACCTCTTACAACCTCAGTCTCCCCAAATGCAAAAGGAATTTTGGCCTTGCTGACCTGTGAAGTTGACCCCTTGTCCCCACAAGCTGACTGCTGAGTTCCACTGACTACCAGGAGGAAGAGTCCTGGCCTGGGACAGGGGAGGCAGGGGCACCAGGTCCCAGGGCTGAAGGAGGTCATCCTGCCCCTGGGGTCTTCCCGGCCCTGGAGGAAAAGAGGGTGAAAACCCCGGCTGACCGGCTGCAGATGCCCATGGTTCAGATGCTGAAGCCTGGAGAAACACATGTTCTCAGATGGTCAGGCCAGGAACACATTTTGAGAGGAAGGCACAGGGCCTTTCAAAAGGAAGTGGGACAAAATGAGGATTGTGGGCCTCAGCAGGATGGAGACAGGAAGGGAAGAGCTAAGGGAATAAAGCGGGTATTGAGGATCGAGGCTAAGTCAGGGACCAGGCAAAAGTATGGGAGCTCCTTCAAGTTAGTGTGCAGCCAGGAGGTGGCAGAGCAGCAGTGGACAGAAGCTTGGCATTGAGGGTGGCAGCATGCTGAGCACAGCAGGAACTAGGTGCCAGGTGAGACCACGTGAGTACAGTACCCAGGCCCCTAGCAGGGAGCTCAGTACAGGCCCCCAGCAGGTAAAGGCTGCAAAGGGCAGAAAAGCAGACACAGGGCAGCAGGAAGAAGGCCCAGCTCTGTGGTCTGGGGAGCCCCAAAGCTGCAGGATCTGGACAGGAACCCTGGAGGCAAAGACTTCAGTTTCCACCAAACAGAAGTTCTGACAAGAAGCGTCAGGGTCAAAGGTGGCTGCTCTTGGGCAGATATCAGGCAACCAGGGACCCCCAGAAACTTTCTGAGGGAAACAGTCTTTGCTTCAGGTGGGAGAGTGGGTGCAGCTGGAATCCCCTCTCTGACTTCTCTGGCAGAATTCCTGAGATTCAGAAGCACCTGCCACACAATGGAGCAGCCCTGGGCCTCAGTGCCTGGACAGTGGGCGGGGCATGTGCCCCCAAAGAACAGCCCGCAGGAGACCCCATGCATCATAACACCCATTTCTTGAAGAACTTTGGGGCTACTGGTGCACTTGTCAAGGTTCTGTCCCTAACATCTGTCGAACACTAAGGCAAACAGCTGTGCAGGGTTCACCAGCCATCGTGGCCTCCTCTCCTGAGGCTGCGAAGATGTATTCCCAGCCTACCTGGCAGCTGGGGTCAGGTGGTGAGTCCTGGTGAGCAGGTGATTAAAGCAGCAAAGCAAGTGCCATCCTGGCTAATGCACAGCAAAGCGGGGCAAGTGCCCCGACTCCTCTCCCCTGAGCGGGGCTGTTGAAGTGGAGGTGGCGATCTTACAGGGTGACACCACCATCAGCTGGGATCCCTGGGCCTTGGCAGAGCTGCCACATCTAGCACCCCCAGCCCCGCCCACACACACACGAACCAAGCCAGTATCACACATCAGAGAGAAAAACAGATCTCTGTTGGATTAGGTGCTGAGATCAGAGTTCACCAGTGACTAGAGAAGAATCCGGCTCTCTCTCTTTTTTTTTTGGATATACCTAAATTTATTTGGCCACCCTCTATTGTTACAGATGTGTTTTTTCCCAAGTTCTCTCCTTTAAACATGGCCATAACTATCTGGTGTTTGCATCTTTGCTCTCCTGTTTATTTTCTTGTGATAATTACTAGATGTAAAATTATTGCTTCAGAGGATATGCCTATTTTTTTTGGTATCATTTACAATTACAATTTTTTTTGGTATCATCACAATTACATGAAGAACATTATGTTTACTAGGCTCCCCCCTTCACCAAATCCCCCCCACATACCCCTTCACAGTCACTGTCCATCAGCATAGTAAGATGCTGTAAAATCACTACTTGTCTTCTCTGTGTTGCACAGCCCTCCCCATGACCCCCCACACTATACATGTTAATCGTAAGGCCCCCTTTCTTTTTCCCCGCCTTTATCCCTCCCTTCCCACCCATCCTCCCCAGTCCCTTTCCCTTTGGTAACTGTTAGTCCATTCTTGGGTTCTGTGATTCTGCTGCTGTTTTGTTCCTTCAGTTTTCCTTTGTTCTTATACTCCACATATGAGTGAAATCATTTGGTACTTGTCTTTCTCCGCCTGGCTTATTTCACTGAGCATAATACCCTCTAGCTCCATTCATGTTGCGAATGGTAGGATCTGTTTTTTTCTTATGGCTGAGTAATATTCCATTGTGTATATGTACCACATTTTCTTTATCCATTCATCTACTGATGGACATTTAGGTTGCTTCCATATCTTGGCTATTGTAAACAGTGCAGCGATAAACATAGGGGTGCATCTGTCTTTTTCAAACTGGAGTGCTGCATTCTTAAGGTAAATTCCTAGAAGTGGAATTCCTGGGTCAAATGGTATTTCTATTTTAAGCATTTTAAGGAACCTCCATACTGCTTTCCACAATGGTTGAACTAATTTGCATTCCCACCAGCAGTGTAGGAGGGTTCCCCTTTCTCCACAACTTTGCCAACATTTGTGAGAATCTGGCTATCTTAACTAAATGCAGCCACCGTATGGACTGGGCACCCCAGGGTGCCTTCCCATGTGGACCAGACCTCTCACAATCATTGATTATTTCCAGTGACATCTGCACACCCTCCGTCCTCAGACACAGCCACATTGAAGTGTCTGCCCCCACCCCCATGCCCGTCTCTCTGCTGCTGTGCGGGAAGTGCCCTCCTGTACTATTGGGAGCAAATCTGTGGGCCTTTAAGCAGATTCGGTCACAAAAGCCTTAAGACAACAGCAACGTTTTGAGTAAAAATCTTTCCTGTAAAATCAGCTAGAAATCTTTCCTGTAAAGTCAGCAACAATGAACCCATCCACGCGTTAGAAACAAGTTTTCCCCTATTACTAAGAAGCACATTTAGTGAACTTCTAGGTTAGAGCTAGGGGTTAATTTACCTAGCAACATTTGCATTTCTAAGTTAGAGTTAGTGGTTAGGCTACTTCACAGCATGTGCCTTTTCTGTCCTTTGTTAAGCAAGAAACACCTCCCCCGCCCCCAACACGGCGAACTCCCCGCTTCTCTTCCGGGTCCTCCGTCCCCGCCGGCGCCAACCAAGACCCAATCACCCTTCTACACCTCCCCGCCGGCACCACCTAAGGTCCAATTATCTCCTGACCCACCCCTTACTTGCTACTTGTATAAACTGAGCCTGCAAACAATAAACTGTGCCAGCTTGATCAGACATCCTGTCTTGCTGGTCGTTCTTTGTGTCCCTTGCCCCATTCTTTTTTATTTTTCAATTCTCTCCTCCAGGTCATCGACCCCCGTTGATAGTCCTGCAGGTCGGGACACTGTACCACCCAGGAGTCCGAGGGGTCCAAGGCTGAGGCCTTGTCTCCTGATAGTGTAATCACGTTTCTGTTCATCTCTGCACTTGACCAGAGTTCTGGAGAAGTGAGTCTCCACCACTGGAGAACTGAGCAGGCTCAACAGGACACTTGACAGTCTCTCCATGCAAAGGCCTTGCTTGGGACAGAACCACCTGGAAGGCACATTTCTAGGCAAAGTCTCAGGTCTCATCTCCACACACAACCAGAAGAGCCTTAACTCAAAGCCTCTCATGTTGGTGGGTCCAGTGCCTCCCTCAGCACTTCTCCAGGGACTCCCCCATAAGATGCTCCTTCATCCCACCAGACAATCTGGGGTCAGAATAATCATCTGCTCTCCCATCCTGAGGCTTTAGTTGTTTCTATGGCAAAACTTTACAGACCTGACTCAGTGGGAGACTGGGTGACAAGCCATTGTGCTGGCCACTGGTCCTGCAGCAGGCGTCAGCTAGGAGCGGCTGGCCCCAAGCTGAGCAAAGGTGTGTATTCAAAAGGAAAAGAAATATTGAAAACCTCTATGATTGTGTGTATGTATGCATGTATGGGTGTGTGTGTAAAGCTAAAACAAAGCTATAATTTGGAGTCCTTTATAAGAAACCCTGGACGAAGCTGTGCTTCCAAACCTAAACCCAAAGGCTCTGAATGTGACTTGAAGTCATCCCGCAACAAAATGCATCTTTCAAAAACAATTAGTCCAACAGAGAACAGGACATTCCACATAATGAGGCAAAGTAGAATTAGAGGACTAAAAATAACTTCAGGCGTATTTGGCCAAGCATTCAAAAGGCCATTCAGTCCACAAACCTCCGCTGAGCACACATTGTGTATCTACAGTGCTGGAAGCCCAGGTGAATGGCAGAGTGTTCCTGCAACTCTATTCCCTTAGAAATAAAAACGGAGCAGCCTAACTTAATAAGAGCCATTGATCAGCACCAAGATCAGGGTACTAAGTAGGTGCTAGCTATCCATAGAAAAGACTTCTACAGAGATCAGTCACCCTATTCTTTTCTGAAGCAGACAGGCTAGTAATCCCCAATCAAATGTCAGCAAGTCCATGGGATATATTGAGAATGATAGACACCGAACGGGTGAAACCACCCTGGAGATTTGAAGGGATGAAAAGCAAAATACTAGTAGTATCTTCCAAAACATGTCCCCTATTATTTAGCTCAGCCACTAGAACAGAAGAGCCCTAGGTCCACTTGTCTTGATTGTGGCCCTGGAATTCGACTACCAGGGTCATGGCCAGCTCCCCTCTTACTAGCACTGGGACATCACAGACCCCTTTTTATCTGTCTCTTCACCTGAAAACATGTTTTATAAATAGTCCCTACCTCCTAAAGTGGAAATAATATAAAGTCTATTCAGCACTTAAATCAGTTCTGCCACATGGCAAATGCTCAACAGAGGTTATTAATTGTCAGTGAAGCCTGGGGCTCATCAGTACATTGAAAATCAGGGGGCACAGCTCTGTGGAGGAGGAACCACTGAAGGCCAGTCATTCAGACCTACCACCTCCTCCACAGGGGATCATGCCACAGTCCCACTGCTCTGGGAGATTACATTTCCACGTTTGGGGACCTCTTCTTTGGCCCAGCTTTCAACAGGGTTTTCAGCACATTCTCTTCAATACCTGTAATGGTGGCATATTTGCACCCTAGATAGAATTTTTGGAAAAAGATAAGTTGTTTTTAGCTGAGGCTTGTGATTAAAAAGGCAATTGAGAGGAGTCATATTGTCTGCCCAAAAGTAGATTATGATAATGGCATAATGAAACCAATTCTTTTGGGTGGCTCCAGAGAGCATAGGTTATCTGAGATCTGACCCCAACTAGGCACCTGAATGACTGGTACAACACTGCCACCTGGTGAAGCGTTGGGGAACCACAGGGAAGTTCTTAAAAGGCAATAAACCCTTAGAAGCGCAGAACCAAAGGTGAGCTCCTGGATGGCAGGGGTTCTGGAGTCCCAGAACACTGCGGAGACCTCCTGTTTCACCCTTTGGCCAAAGTGTTCCCCTAAAGTTAAATTAATGTGATCTACTGAACTAAGTCTTTGCCAAACGGTTAATATTTCCTTACATCCCTTTTTTTCTTTTTAAATTCAGACATGTATCATACACATTTTTTAAAAAGTTTATATTCATTGCATGCATGAATCTTAGCTGTACAGTTTGACAAACTGATACACACTTGCTTAATCCATGCTCCAGTCACAATGACGAACACACTTCCATCACCGAGAACGTCCCGGCCAGCCCCCTTCTGGGAGCAGTGGCTCTTCCACTTCCCTTCACTATAGATGAGTTCTGTCTCTTCCATCAGATAGATGGAACCATAGGATGTGCTAGACTTAACTTCTTTCACTCCATACAGTGTGTCTGAAATTCATCCAGGTATCAGTAGCTCATTCTTTTTATTGTTGAGTAGTCAGTCATCCATCATGTGAATATGCAGTAATTTGTTTTGTTTTACTGCTGATGGACATTTGGGCTGTTTCCAGTTTTTGGTTACTAAGAATAGCACTACCTATGAGGAAAATTCTTATGTAAGTCTTTTTGTGGGCAAATGTTTTTATTTCAAGAGTCAGATTTCTGGGTTGATGGGTAGGTACAAGTTTATGAGAAATTGCCAAACCATTTTCCAAAGTGGTGGTAGCATTTCTTTCTTCCTACCAGCAGTGTATGAGTTTCCTTCTAAAGTTTGGAGGAGTCCAATTCTATGTGAGCAGCTAAACAAGGAGAGTAAGTATTCTTATAAACTATTATGTCAGCATTAGGTGAGGCAGATGTTCTACAAAAATCCCCAAACTTCAAAATGGAAATGCTGGAATAAGACATACTACATTTGCTCATAAAAATGTAAGTGCTACCTCCAGGCATCATAATTAAAAATAATAATAGTTCCTCACTAAAAGGAACCAGGATCCTTACAGAATGGCTACTCCAGATTTGGTGCCAGGAAAGAACAAAGTGAGCCCAGAACCCCTGCCATATGGGCAATACTCCAAGGAAAAGGTGGGGAAGCCAGCATGAGGGGTTCCCACTTTCCATATTTCATAACCAAATGATGGGAGGTAAAATTCCAAGCACAGCTATCTAACAAATGACTTGTATCAAGAATATATATAAAGAACTACTACAATGAATTAAAAAGACAGAATTTTCTTAATGGACAAAAGACCAGAATAGTCACTTTTATAAAGGTAGATACCAAATGTCCACTTAGCATTTGATAAAGTGATAATTAGTTATCAGAAAAATGAAAATTAAAACCACCATGAGAGATCACTATTCATTAACCAGATGGTTAAAATTTAAAAGACTAATGTTACAAAGTGTTAACAAACTGGAACTCTCATGCTTTGCTGAAAGAGGGGTGGTAAATTGGTAAAATCATTTGGAAACTGTTTGATACCATCCATTAAACCTAAACATACGCCTGCTCTATGACCTAAGAATTCTATTCCTAGACATATATATCCAAGAGAAAAGCATATGCCTGCCAGGAATGTTCATAGAAGTTGCATTCATAATAGCCAAAACCAAGAAACAATTCAAATAGCCATCAACATTAGAATGGATAAACAAACTGTAGTGTATTTATACAATGAAATACTATACCATCAGTGAAAGAGAACAAATTACATGCAAGATAACTGAAACACATAAGATGTGGAGTAGTGAAGGAGCCAGATACCAAAGAGTACTTACAATATGATTTTATTTAAAAGATGATCAGGAACAGAATAGGTAAAACTGTTGGGTGAGGCACTGTGTATTTTCCTCGGCTCTTGTCCCTGGTGCAGCAAAGAATTGAAGGGCAGAGATACAGTAGTAAAGTAGAGTAAAAGTTTTATTTAAAGTTACTTAAAGAGAGAAAAGGTGTAGGCGACCTCAGGGAGGAGAGGCACCTTGAAAGGTTGGAGAGAGAAAGTTTAAGTTTAAAAGGTTGGGAAAAAGTTAAAGTCATGCACTTATAAAGCACGGGAGACCTCCGAGAGAGGTGTGCACTGAAAGGCTGGGGGCTCCCCCTTTAAAGGGTTTTTCTGGAATGACAAAGGGCTAGGGGTGTGGACTTGTTAAGTGGTCTCAAGATGTTTATTATTTCTGATGAAACGTAAGTTTCTTCTTATCAGTATTCCAGGTAGTTCTGCAAAATTAGCTTAGCACAAGAAATTTACTGCTCTGGTCCCCTCCCAGGATAGCAGCTTCCTGGTTTGGGAGCATATCGATTAGGACTGCCTGCCCAGCACCCCAAGGTGGGCTGAGTTATTGTCTGTTTGCTAAAGAGTAAGTTTCTTAACTTCTTGGATTTTTTTATTTAAATGCAATTTTAGCTTTAGATGGAATCTTCCTGTCTTTATTATGCTGTTTATAGGTGGGCCTTTTAGCAGGCTAGAATAAATCCTACAATGGCATGATCTAATTGACACAATGAAGATATAGGCTGTGCTCAGATACTTTTCCTTTCTGGGGAATACTCAAACATTCAAGGCCAAGTTGCTCCTGACCTTTTGAGCTTTAACTGATGAACTCATTAACTCGGAGTCTTTTCTGGCTTTCTAGTTTTAACTAGTTAACTCTGAGTCCTTTCTAGTGTGCTTTACTGCCCTTATTCTATTTCCACCCTGCTCCTATCTATTTTCCTAACAAAATTAGTTGAGGATAACAGAAATCCAGAAAGTAATTCCCTAAGGGGGCAGGAGGTGAGAGGTTGGGAGGACGAGGTGGGTGGGGTGGACTGACTTAGAGGAAATGAGGAGGCCTCTTCAGATCTGTATCCTGATCTAAAGCTGGTTGGTGTTTACATGGGTTTATTCATATGTAAAAAGTCTTCAAGCTGCATACTGAAGATTTATGCATGTTAGGAAAGTTACACCTCAATTAAAAGAAAACTTGAAAAGAACTCCATGTACCCATGGCGATACTGAATAAACTGCATGGGAGGTGGAGTTGGGAAGCTCTTCTTTTTGTAAGAATGCCAGCTAGTAAATGTAGCAGGTGCAATAGAATTAGAAGTACACCATTTCGTAAACACTCAAGTAATAATTGATTCAGGCAAGGATCATCAATAAAATACAAAAACACTAAGTGAAGGTGATGCCGGGGTTCTTGTGCAGGAAGCCGGAGAATGAGCTTCACACTGAAGGGAGGAGAGCAAGGTACAGGCTTTTATTTAGAGAGAAAGTGAAAAGACAGAGCTCCAGGCTCAAGCCAGGAGGGGACAAGAGAGTCCCTGGTGGTGCGGTGTCTAGGGGTTTTATAGGCAGTTGAGGATTTTTGAGAACATGAAAAAAAGCTTAGGGGTGTGGACTTATTAAGTGGTCCCAGAACATTTAGAATTAAATTAACACAAGCAACTTCCTGCTTTGATGATTTTTACCTGAGATACCAGCATCTTGGTCTGTGGGCATATAAAGTAAGGCCACCTGCTCAGCCCCCAAGGTGGACTGAGGTATTGTTTGCTAAAGAGTAAGTTAAGAATTTCTAACGTCTTAACTTCTTAGGTATTAAAATGCAATCTTATCTTTAAGGTGGAATCCTTCTTGCCTTTTACTGTGTGTTTATGCCTGCGCTTACTTGCTAAATTAGTTGCCCAGTTTGTAAAATCACTTCATCAGATCTGAAGGAAGAAAGACAGCACATAGGCCTGGGCCTTTTAGCATGCTGAGGTGAATCTTACGCACGATTATAAATGCTTAGCATAATAAAGACATGTGCTACTCTTCTTTATCTGGGGTATATTAACTGATCTCACTGAAGAATGACTCTAGAGCTGAATGTTCAACAGTTTTGGTAGGGGGTTTCCTTGCATGTAGTCACATTGCTCTGACTGCAAATATCCTGCCTTGCTTCTTCCGGAGGCCCTCACCCTACTCTGACTATACCCACGGTCCCTGTCTCACAAGGTTGTTGGGAAACAAGATACTCATACATTACTTATTAAGTCCAACAGGAGAGATTAATGATAATGAAGGAATTTGGACATGGGAACAAAATAATCAAACTTAGCATTAGGAATAATAGTGAGACAGGGACTGTGTTAAATTAATTCTAAATATTCAGAGACCACCTAACAAGTCCACACCGCTAAGCCTTTTTCACAGTCCCAAAAATACTCAACTGTCTATAAAACCCCTAGATAATGCACCACCCCGGACTCTCCTGCCCTGTCCTGTGAGCCGGAAGCTCTGTCCCCTCACTGTATCTCTCAGTGAAAGCCTTTCCGTGGCTCTCCTACCCTGGGTGTTTGCTAAGTTGATTCTCTGACTCCATAGCCAAGAACCCCAGCTTCAACAGGACAAATCCAGTCTCGATTCTCATTTGTCAAACTCACTGGACACTTTAAATGGATTAATTTTATTTATGTAAACTATACTTTGATAAAGTTGATTTAATAAAAGGCCCTGTAGGATCTGAAGAATCAAAAGTTAGCAAAAGTACAGCCATCTTAAGGCCTAAATACCACCCCCTAACCCAGAAGAAGGAAAATCATTAGAATCTTGAAAAACAAGTTAGTTAGCCTGTGTCAATTGTAGTGACCTTTAGTTAGCCAACCGTAAATCAGTTAATCATACATGCCTAGCTTATCTTGCTAGAACCACCCTAGACATTCCGAAGGTGATCTCATCTAACCAGACCCCAGGATGTGGCGCCAGCAAAAGATTTATGAGCCTATAGAAAAAACCCTGTATTGTAATTATGGAAAATTTTACCCCTTTTGAAAATGCTATAAAACCTTCTGGCTTTGTGTGCTCTGGGTCCTCGTTGAGACCCGCTGCGACGGGCTGACTTGGACCCCAACTAGTTGGCTTCCGAATAAATTCCTCTTGCTTGTTGCATCAAGAAACGTCTTTGGTGAGTGATTTGGGGCGGCGCCTTCCTCAGGGGAATCCAACAGCCTCAAAGCCAATAAAAATACCAGTAAAATTGACAAATCTCTGGGAACACAATCAAGAGGAAAAAAGAGGTTACAAATAAGCAATTTTAGGAATAAAAAGAAGATAGAACTACAGATAAAAATGGGATATTAAAGAAAATAAAAATATTTGAACAATTTAATGGCAAAAATAAATTTCTAGAAAAGTCTAACTTAAAATTTTTCAAAAAGAAATAGAAAATCTGAATAGCCCTCAACACCAATCAAAACACACACTAGATGCACAGTAATTCCAGTTTTCCAGGTGAATGCAACTGAACATTCAAGGAACACAAACTCTTCCAGGTGTGGGAAAAGTCATTAAATTGGGTAAATCCAGGAAAGCATGTATTCCTTTACATTAGAAAAATCTATCAGTGTAATTTACCACATTAACAGGTTAAAGAAAACCATACAATCACTTCAAAAGATGCATATTTTACTACTGTTTAAGAAAATTTATTTAAAAAAAAAAGATAAAAAAGACACATTCTATTATATTCATTGTAATTTTTACTGGGCTACACCATTATAAAGCTTACATGATGGACAGGTCACAGAAACAACTATGTCTACAATACCCAACAGTTATATAGCACTTTGATGGTTTACAAGTCACTTTGCATCCATTATTAACCTAATCTAGTCATTTTCAAATAGATACTACATTTTAAAAATACATATAAATGAGGAAACAGATTTAAAATGATGAAGTGATTTGTCCCAAATCCCGATTATTTCATTCTTTATTTTGTTGGTTCTCTGTGATATCCTGTGTTATACATAAAATTAAAATGAACAGATACCTACATGTGGATAATACACAATAAGGGAAAACCCCCCACAAAATTTTAAACCCAATTCTCCAGTAGTTCTCACATGCTCTTGGAACAAAGATACTAATAAAAATGATTAACCCTGTAGTTTATATTCTTCATCATACCTATCTTTCCTTCTCAAATTTGTAATCTACAATTAAATTCTGGTGTTTCTTCAGCAACCTAAGTGTGTCCATCAATAGACGAATGGATAAAGAGGTGGTACATATACACAATGGAATATTATTCAGACATAAAAAGGAAAATCCTTCCATTTGCAACAACATGGATAGATCTAGAGGGTATTATGCTCAGTGAAATAAGCCAGGTGATAAAGACAAATACCATATGATTTCACTTATTTGTGGAATATAAAAACAAAGCAAAACAGAAGGAACAAAACAGCATTACACACACAGACACTGAGAAGTGACTAGTGGTTACAAAGGAGGAGGGGACTGGGTTAGAGGGAGGGGAGCTGTTGAACCACTGTGATGTACATTTGATTAAAAAAAAAATCTGGTGTTTCCTCAACTTAAAATCTGTAGTTCATTCAAAGCTAGGTGAAGCTTACAGCCTGGTGATTTTGACCTAGCACTATGGCAACTTATCTTTGGGGAACAAGTGAGCATTCCTTTTAATCCTAACAGGTTATAAATGACTTATATATGCCACAGATCTTTGACACACTTGACCTGCTATTTCAGTGTCAAGTGGAAGGATGTCATGGGAAAGATGACTTTTCCCTATTTCTCTTAAGTACAGCTAAAAACCCTGGATATTATATACAAAACAAGAGAAGTTTCTGAAAGATGGAAAGAATACAGACTGGCTAAGGACCTGGGACCTGAAGAATGACATAGCGCTGAGTTCCGTGGGTCTTCCTTGGGCCTCATCTATCCCAGACCAGGTTTGGAGGAGGCTAGCTACCCAGAAATGCCAATGGGCACAGACAAAAAAAAAGACCCACGGAAAGTCTGCTGTCTCCAGCCTTCCAACCAAAGGACTAAGAAAAGAGCAACCTAGCAAGATGGAAAACTTTTTAGACGATCACCACCCTTCCTCAGCCAGAGACCATAGAGAAAAAAACTATGGCCCCGTCCGCACCATAAAAGACCAAGTCAGGAGCCTATACTTACACCCTCACCAGGTATAATGAGACCCCTCAATGCCCTACCTCCACCCCAGAGTATGTCAGAGAGGGTCAAGGAGGGACAGGATTTTCAAAACCGACCTCTCCCTGCATCCCCCCCGGCAATGTCATTGGAGACCATGTGGAGACTAGGCTTCCAACCCTACCCAGAAACAAGACGTCCTTTCCCTTGCTTACTGATGTGGTGCCAGTGGAGGCCATGAGGGGATCTGCACCTCCCACTCCTGCCCAGCAGTGCTGAGCACCCATCCCCAGGTGTCAGTAGGGGCCAGTGACAAGCCTGCATGTCCAGCACAAATCTACAGTGATAAAACTGTCCCCCCAACCCTTTCTCCCCCAGAGCAGTGTCAGAGGAGGCCTGCTCAAACCCAAGGTTTAAACAGGATACAGTATCTCATAACATAACACTCAGAATGTCCAGACTTCAGTGGAAAATCACTCATCACACAAAGAACCAGGAAAATCTCAACTGGACTAAGAAGACAATCCACAAGTGCCAACACTGACAGAGATGTCAGAATCACCTGACAAGGATTTAAAACAGCCATCACAAAAATGCATCAATGGGCAACCACAAACATGCATGACACAAATTTAAGAAATAGAAAGTCTCAGCAAAGAGATAGAGTACATAAAGAATTAAATGGAAGTAAAATGTACAGCTGAAATAAAAATGATGGGCTCAATATCAGAATGGAAGGGACAGAGGAAAAGACTCAAGTGAATTTGAAGATAGAATAGGAAATAATCTGAAGAAAGAAAATTGCTGTGGACTGAATCGCGTCCCTCACAAATCATATGTTGATGCCCTGACCCCCAATGTAACTAGATTAGAGATAAGACTTGTAGAAGGTAACTGAGATTAAATGGTCATAAATTTGGGGTCCTGATCTGACAGGATTGCTAGGCTTATAAAAGGAAGAGAATTCTCTTTCCACACGCATGCACTGAGGAAAGGCTGGAGGACACAGGAAGAAGGTGGCGATCTGCAAGCCAGGAAGACAGCCCTTATCAGAAACCAATCAGCTGGCACCTTGATCCTGGCCTCCTGGCCTCCCAGCCTCCGGAACTGTTGAGAAATGAAATTTGTTTAGGCCACCTATGCTACAGAATATTATGGTGCTCCAACCACATTAACAGGTTTTAACCCCTAGAAGTGGTGTACTGCTCTAACAAATATCTGAAAGTCTGATGTAGCTTTGGAACTGGGCAATGGGTGGATCTGGAAGAGTTTTCAGGTTCATGCTAGAAATATGGGTGTTAAAGGTCATCTGATGAGGTCTGGTGAAATGAAGAACACAGTACTGGGAACTGGAAGAAAGGTGATCCCTGTTGTAGAGTGGCAACAAACTTGGCTTGAATTGTGTTCCAGTGTTTTGTGGAAGACAGAACTTGTGAGCAACTAAACCTAATATTCAACAAAGGAGATTTCCAAGCAAAGCACTGAGGGTGCAGCTTGGGTCCTCCTACTGCTTACAGCAAAATGCAAGAGGGAAGAGATGAATTAAAGATGGAATTCTTAAGCAAAAAAGAACTAGAACTCAGAGGTTTAGGAAATTGTCCATACTGCCAAATACGATGAAGTGTGTTCTAAAGAGAACTCTATGGGTGTGGCATTTGAAAAAGAGATCATGGGTGTGACACTTAATCAACTCTCTCAGCAGAAGTCAGGGAATAGAAATGGGATTATTTCTACCAGCAGACACACTGCCAGAAGGGATGAAAAAGCACAGAAAACCTAGACAAATGAAGGAAGACTCTCAGACTTCTGAGATCTTACTGGGCCAGACAACAGAACTATTCAGCTACAAAGGTGTGCCATGCTTCAAAAAAATAATGACTCCAAAGTTAACTCAGAGATGTTAGGCTGCTGCCTGTTTCAAAGGGTAGGTATAGTGTCTCACTTTCAATAGGCCAGATGGCTTCCAACCAAAGCTTTGGAAGTAGGGCTGGTCCCTGGAGGCCTGGCAGTGGAACTGCTGTAACAGTGGGTCTGGAAGTTGGAATAATTGCCTTAGTGGATCCAGAAGATAGGGCATCAAGCCAGAGGATTATTCTCAAGACTTAAGATATCATGGAATTTGACTTACTAGGTTTTGTTGGCTGGGGACCCATCACCCCTTCCTTCTTTCTTATTTCTCTTTTTTGGAATGAGAATGTCTATCCTATGCCTGTCCCACAGTTGCATTTTGGAAGCACATAACATGCCTTGATTCACAAGTTCACGACTGGACAAGAATTTTGACTCAGGATGAATTATATCTTATATCTCACCCATATCTGATTTATGTGATATTTAGATGAGACTTTGGACTTTAGACTTAAGAGTTGCTGCTAGAATGAGTTAAAACTTTTGGGGTTATTGAGATGAAGTGAATGCATTTTGCATGTGAGAACATGAATTGGGGGGCTCAGGCAGAATGCTATGGACTTGTGACCCCCTAAAATTCATTTTGAAGTGCTAACTCCTAATGAGACTATTTGGAGATAAGGACTTTTCAGAGGTAACTAAGGTTAAATGAGGTCATAGACTGGGGTCCCAATCAGATAGGAGTGGTAGCCTTATAAATGAGCAAGAGGAGCTTTTTCTCTTTTTCCACATACATGCGTCAAGAAAAGACCTTGTGAGGTCACAGCAAAAATATGGCCTCTTGTAAGCCAGGAAGAGAGCCTGCCCCAGAGACCAGAGCCAACATCTTGATCTCAGCCTTCCCAGCCTCTAGAACTGAGAAATAAATTTCCACTGTTTGAGCCACCCAGCTAGTGGTTATTTTGTTATGGCAGCCCAAGCAGACTAAGACAAAAATATACTGAAACACAAACAAACAATGGAGCCTCAGTGAGGAACATTCAAAGACTGAACATTTGGGTCATCAGAGTCCTTGAAGGAGAGAAGGGGTTGGAGGTGGAGACTGAATATGCATTCAAAGAAATGGCTGAAAATTCCCCAAATCTGGCAAAAGACAAGCCCACAGATTCAAGCTCAGAAAACAGACTAAACTCAAAGAATACCAAGACATTATAGTCAAACTTGTGAAAACTAAAAGCACGGTACTCAAAATGTTTGCAATAACCTTCACATCTTCAGTAAAAAACCTGTACATACAAAGATGCCATCTGCCTGTACTCAAGAGTAAAATGATAAAGAGTAAGTATTTCAAAGTCTTTCCAAGTTTTTCACAGTATGCAATGTCAGTTTGGGTCTAAGGTACAAACTACATATAACTGACGTAAAACTTTTTAAATAAGCACATTCTCAAGTAACTGTAGACTGAAACAGATTGGAAACATCAAGGATCCCTTCTGACTCTGCCTTTCTAGGCTGTCAGTCTTGACTCTTGGAGTTAATGTGATTCTTAGTAGGTGCTATCTCAATAAGCATGGTCCAAAAAAACAAAAAGTGCAGAAGTGTACTGCCAGGATAGCATTCCTTGGCTAAAGGTTGGGAGCTTTTCAACCAACCAACCAACAAGTTTGACTAACAGTTTCCCTGTTGTGGGTACTAGCTGCAGTGGTTATCTCTATCAACAGTTGCTGACTTCATTTCCCCAGGCTTTTTCTCGCCCTTTCCATCTCCCTCCTAAGTGTCCTTCCACTGCCACTCAAACTCAGTGCGGAATCTCAATCTTATTCCTACCCCTGCGATTTCCCTAAAAGAACCACGTATCTCTTTAACACTTCATCTCCTTAGCATTATGAGACTACGTAGCTCAGCTAGTATGTCCTCTTCCCATCATGCCCTATTCTATTTCTCTCTCAAGGATTTGGCAGCTTACATATAGAGTGTTAGAAATAATTTTTGTCTTTCCCCAGGGAAATTCAAAATGTCCTCCATTAGGACATTTTGAAAAAACATAAAGCCCCTTGTTCACATTTAAAGTAACTGTCATATATTAACAATGACTTCCCCATTAATATATTTTTTGTAACAGTCTTAAATTCCTCTGTAGCCCTCACACATGTATAGTAATTGTTCAATAAATATTTTCTAAATGTACTATATCTACATAGTCTTTATCCAGTATGAATTCTCTTTTGCTGGCCAAAGGCTGAATGCTCACTAAAGACTTTTCCATATTCCTTGGTGCTCCCTCCAGTGTGAGTTTTCTGATGTTGAGAAAGGGAAGAACTCTGGCTGAAAGCTTTTCCACATTCCTTACACTTATAGGGTTTTTCTCCAGTGTGAGTTTTCTGATGCTTTGTAAGAGATGAGCTCTGGCTGAAAGCTTTTCCACAATCCTTACACTTGTAAGGTTTCTCTCCAGTGTGTGTTCTCTGATGACGAATAAGGGCTGAGCGGTCACTGAAGGCTTTGGCACAATCATTGCATTTATAGGGTTTCTCACCAGTGTGAGTTCTCTGGTGTTGAGTGAGAGCTGAGCAGTAGCCAAAGGCTTTCCCACATTCATTACACTCATAAGGCCTCTCCCCAGTATGAGTTCTCTGGTGCTGAATAAGGCCTGATCGATCACTGAAGGCCTTCCCACATTCATTACACTTATAAGGTTTCTCTCCAGTGTGAATGACCTGATGCTGGGTAAGGAATGTGCTCTGGCTGAAGGCCTTCCCACATTCATTACACTCATAAGGTTTCTCTCCAGTATGAATTCGCTGATGTTGAGTGAGATATGAACTCTGATTAAAGGCCTTCCCACATTCATTGCATTCGTAGGGTTTCTCTCCAGTGTGAATTATATGATGCCGAATCAGGGCTGAACGGTGACTGAAGGCCTTCCCACATTCATGACATTCATAGGGTTTCTCTCCTGTATGAATCCTCTGGTGTAAGGTAAGGTGTATGCTCTGGCTAAAGGCTTTCCCACATTCATTACATTCGTAGGGCTTTTCTCCTGTGTGAATTCTCTGATGCAAGACAAAAGCTGAATAGTAACTAAAGGCTTTTTCACACTCATTACACTTCCAAGGTTTCTTTCTTGCACAAATTTTATCATGCCTCATTAGATCTGAATTTTGTTTTAAGTTCTTTTTAAATGAATCACAATTATATAATCTCTCTTCTTGCTGTTGAACAAGTAAGGACCTCCGACTAAAATTTCTTCCAATTTCATCACACTGGTAACTTCTCTCCCCTGAAGATTTCTTCTGCATGACAACCTCTTGTATTAAATGTTTCTCATGGTTTTCCTGCTGACTCTCCAAAGAATCCTCACATTCACTGGAAGTTACCTTTGGAAATCTTCCTATTAACACCCCAGAGGCTGATTCTTCAGAAACTTCCTGCTCTGGAATTAGGACCTTGCTTTCTGGTGTTGTCTGCCAGTCTGAAAGAAACACAAACATATATATGTCATTTCCTACACAGAGAGAAAAATGATTTCTGCTGTAGGAAAATAATGCAACAAAAATGCTTACAGGGAATACAAAAATTTGAAGGCTCTCTAAGAGAAAAATGAGGGAAAAAAAAGAACAATGAGAAGCAGCAGAGCTGCAAAAAGGGAGAGGGTGAACAGGTATTCAACATACCTTTGTCTAGCAGGGTAGGAAATGAGAAAGAATAACAGAGAACAAGACTAAACAGAGTGGGTGTGTGGAAATGGAAGATAAAAAACAGTCTCTGGTGGAGACAGGTCTGGGATCAGAGAAAGATGGTCTCCCAGGGATTGTCAACTGTCCCCATGAGAACCTCAGCACCACATGCCATGAGAATGACCATCATTAGCTCATCTCCCCACATCCTAGCTACCAATCTTTACCTTTTCTAATATGCCCCAATCACTGGTAACAGATTAACCTTTAAAAAATCTCTTACACAAAAATCTCTGCTGGTTCCACTGTCTCAAGATGAGACACAAATTCTAGAAGCTAGCACTCAAAGTGTCCAGATCTACATATACAAATCACCACAAAGCTTAGTAAATAAGAAGCAATCGATCATTTCTGACTGCTTTACACCCAACAAACTAGAAAGAGTAAAATATAACCAAGTTTTTAAATAAATGAGTAGTGTTTAAACATGAGGGAAAAGTAAAATCTCCATGTGCTCAGATTGGTTTCCATCCTGTCAGGATATCTGCCACCAAGTCCTAGGCTTCCTAGTAAGAGTTCAGGGGGAAAAGCTTCACTGCTAAAAATGTTTAAATATTTCCAGGCTTAAATAGTCTTCAATATCCATTCCAACCATGACTCTATATGAAATAAATCAATACAAAGACCCCAACTACATATAATTAGACAAGTGTCTGGGATTTTAAAAGACAAACAGCCAGAAAGAGATTAAAGACAAATGGACTTTCAGCTAAGGGGAGTGGAAGAATTAAAGCCCCAAATGTTTGTGGAGAACACATGGTTAGTGGAGGATAGTAAGAGACTTGCCTGTCTGGGTCAAGGGTTCAAGCTGGAGAACAGAGAAAGTAAAGTGGTTGGGCAGGTAGCGTAACAAAGACCTTGAAAGCAGGTAGAGGAATACAGAACTGGCAGAGTCAGCAACTTACTGCAGGGAATCTAGCAATATTATGCTGCCTCAGTTAGACAAGGGTAAGACTAAAGAAGTTATAATTAGCTGGTAGTCTGTTGCAGGAACCAGTTTGACAGAACTGATCGGGTCAAATCCATGACATCTTTTAAAAACAGATTTACAAGGATTTAATCAATAGCTATCATTTGCTTAGCATTGCAGCCAGGTTTTGTTCTAAGCATTTCTCTTGGATTATTTCATTTGATCCTCAAAACAAGCCTATGAGTTAAGTGCTATCATTATCTCCATTTTTACTGGGGAATTTGAGACACAGAAAGGATAATTCACTTGTTAAAGCTCACAGAGTTAGTTAAGTAGTTGAGACTGGCTTTGGACCCAGGAAGATTGGTTCCAAAGTCTGCACTCTCACCCATTATGCTACACTGCTTCCACTTAGGTAGAGAGGAAGACAAGGGGAAGCTCAGAGATCAATTTATAGGCACTGGTCTCATACAAAAAGTCACCTTACCCCACAGAGATAAAAATAACATGAAAAGGCTGGTTTAAAACTTTGCACCCATGAAAATAACAAATATTAAAATGCTGATTTCATTTTACCTTATAGGGAAAAAAGAATTAGTTTGAAAGGGCAGGAAGTACTTATTTTCTAAAAAAAAATTATGAATTTATTAACAGATTGTCATCCACAGAGCATGGGAGTGTGGCATGGAAGAAAGGGACTTCACCTCAACTTTTTTGTGGGTCTAGCAAAATCTGGAAAGGTTCCTCCACAAGCATTTCAAAAGTGCCTTTCCTACTGGCTGTCTGGGTTTTATGTTCACTATTTCCAACAATCACTCACCTGGACAAGTTGCTTTTGAGACTTGTCTCTCCAGTTCTTCCCCACACTCCAACTGAGAGATTACATCAGGCTTGGAAATTGGAAGCCCTTTTCATGGGGAAAGAAAAAGGAGTTTGGTAAAGACCTCAGTATTAGCTCCTTGGTCATTAGGGAAGACAGTATAAAAGAGAGGTTAGTTCTGGATTTCTCCCTCTACAGTGCTCAGAAGGTAGGAAGATTCATATGGGGTGTATCTGAGTTCAGAACAACTGAGTCACTTGATTTTACCTTTCCTTATGAAAACAATAAGCACCCATTTCTTAAGAAGTGCTTTCACTAGAACTTTGTCTCAACATCCTTGGTCAGGGAATAGAGAAGAAGGATGGTACCACCTAGGCAAATGTGATAAAAAAAAGTGTCCATTTCTAACTCTGGGAGTGGTAAACCTATATCCAGAAACAAAAGCAGGAATTGCCTGTCTCAGAACTTACACAGGGATTAAGAATCTTCGCATCAAAGAACCACCTCAGAGCTCCTAAGAACTGAAGAAGCAAAGGTATCATACTGGGTAAATTCACAGGGAGTCGGGGAACCATTCTTACCCAGCAAGACCAGATTCCTATGCTTCTCAGGCACATCTCCCTGAGGATGGTTCAGCTGCTCCCACTGGGTGAAAGCCTCAGTCATGTCTCTGATCATCAATGACTCCTGAAAAACCAAATATGTCAGTGCTCACCAAGGGACCTCCTTCCAGAAGCCTCCAGGAAAGACTTAAACTGACAGCCTAAGAGAAGGAAGATAGGAAGGACAGGAAGGTTAGACAAAATGACCTCTAACATCCCCTCTGACTAAGATTCTCTGGCATATAAGTCTGTGGCTACCCACAGACTTGCCCCTTGCCTCCAGGCATCAGAACTTCATGTTACCTGCAAGTAGGAAGGAACACCTTCAATGTAAAATCTGAACATGCCAAAGTTATTTGTTTTTATACCAATAAATTATATTATAGGACTATAAAAATCCTTACTATTTAGAAATGGAAGAGTGGAGAACATACAATTAGGAACTAAGTATTTTCTTTATGGTATGGTTTTAAAATATAAAAGTGTTCAAGAAAAATGAAATATTGTTCTCTCTAGTTTTCCTTTGAGAATAAAATCAGTCCAGTATATATTAAAAATTAAGATGTTTGATATTCATGTCACAAAATATGTTTATTTGTAAAAGAGTATCAAGTCCAAATTATTAAATTCCCAAAGTGTTCTTGCCATTTCTCCTAATGGCTCTGATCAGCCTGACATCCACCCCTCTCCCAATCTACTCTCTACCCTATCATACATATAACATATTATTCCTCCTGATTCTCTGTGCTCCAGCTGGTGGCTGCCTTTAGCTGTTTGAAATGTGTGCCACATTCCCTTCTGCCCCTTTATAAATGCTGTTTCCTGTTCCTCAATGTTCTCCTTCTGTCCCATCCTTTCAGCTATTTCAATTCTACCTACATTTCGGTTCTCAGCTCAGGTGTTACCTTCTCAGGGAAGCCTTCCCTGGCTGTCTGGGTTGTAGTGCTATGTTCCTTCCCTTCTCTTGGGTTATGCACATACGGAGGGACTTTGTGATTAATATCAGTCTCTCCCATTAGACAGTAAGCTCCACAAGAGCAGAGGCAAGGTCTATTTTTCTCACTGAAGTATCCCTAGTCCCTGGCACAGAGCAGGAACACCATAAATATCTGTCAAATATTTGAATGAAGGAAAGAACACCTGATCAAGAATTAGTAGAAACAGTTTAGATGGGATAGTCTATAAAAGTGTGCATGGGAATAGGAGTGGGGAGGGCAACAGTAATGTATCAGACATTGAAAACATTCCAGGAGTGTTTACTCTAGCCTAACCTTGACCTAGATGATAGGCACAAAGTTTAGACTATCTACTGCAGTGTAAGGAGAGGAAGCACAGTGGGCAATCTCCTTTGAATCTATAGCTGAATCTGTTTACTGCTGGTAAGACAGATATTTAATAATTTTTCTAATTCTATAAAAAAATTTTCTATACAACTTCAATTTAATAAGATACATTAAAACATACCAGGAGGCGGAGCCAGGATGGCGGCGTGAGTAGAGCAGTGGAAATCTCCTCCCCAAAACACATAGAGCTATGAAAATATAACAAAGATAAATCTTCCTAAAATAGAGACCACAGGACACAGGACAACATCCAGACCACATCCACACCTGCAAGAACCCAGCGCCTTGTGAAGAGGGTAAGATACAAGCCCCGGCCCGGCGGGACCCGAGCACCCCTCCCCCCGGGTCCCGGCGGGTGGAAAGAAACCAGAGCGGTTTTTTTTTTTTTTTTTTGGCGAGTGCTTTTTGGAAGCCTTAAAGGGACAGTGCCCCCGTTGCTAGGGAGGCAGGGTGGCAGGACCGGTGAGCAGGTGCCTGGGACTGGCGCCTGAGGACAAAGAATATCCCGCATTTTTCCCTGCGGGACCGGTGGGCAAGTGCCTGAGACCGGCGCCTGAGGACGGAGGAAATCGCGCGTTTTTCCCCTATTTTTTTCTCTTTTTGGCGAGCGCTTTTTGGAAGCCTTAAAGGGACAGGGACCCCGGTGCTAGGGAGGCAGGGCGGCGGGACTGGTGAGCGGGTGCCTGGGACAGGCACCTGAAGACAAAGAATATCCCGCGCTTATCCCTGTGGGACCGGTGGGCGGGTGCCTGAGACCGGTACCTGAAGACAGAGGAAATCGCGCGTTTCCCCCCCCCCCCCTTTTTTTTTTCTCTGTTTGGCGAGAGCTTTTTGGAAGCCTTAAAGGGACAGGGACCCTGGTGCTAGGGAGGCAGAGCAGCAGGACCGGTGAGCGGGTGCCTGGGACCGGCGCCTGAGGACAAAGAATATCCCGCATTTTTCCCTGCAGGAACGGTGGGCGGGTGCCTGAGACGGGCACCTGAGGACGGAGGAAATCGCACATTTTCCCCTTTTTTTTCTCTTTTTGGCGAGTGCTTTTTGGAAGCCTTGAAGGGACAGGGACCTCGGTGCTAGGGCGGCAGGGCGGCGGGACCGGTGAGCGGGTGCCTGGGACTGGCGCCTGAGGACAAAAAAAAATCGCGTGTTCTTTCCTTTTTTTTTTTTTTTTTTCTGTTCCCTCTCTCATTGTTGCTGTTGTTGTTTTGGTTTGGAGAGTGCTTTTTGGAAGTCTTAAAGGGGCAGGACAGGACACTTAGACCAGAGGCAGGGAATCTGGGGATCTCTGGGCACTCTAACCCCCTGGGCAGCAGGGAGCACAGAGGCCACTTACGGAGATAAATAGCCTCCCGGCCGCTCCCCCTCCAAGGGGCTCGACCATTTTGGAGGAGCAGCCCCAGCCAGGTCACGCCCACAGCAACAGCGGAGATAAACCCCATAGCAACCGGGCAGGAAGCAGAAGCCCTGTCTGAAAGCTGCCCAGCACAAGCCACTAGAGGTCGCTATTCTCCCAGGAGAGGAAGGCCACAAACCAACAAGAAGGGAAGCTCTTCCAGAAGTCACTCGTACCAGCTCTGCAAACTATCTCTATCACCATGAAAAGGCAAAACTACAGGCAGACAAAGAGACAGGCAGATCACAGAGACAACACCTGAGAAGGAGACAGACCTAACCAGTCCTCCTGAAAAAGAATTCAAAATAAAAATCATGAACATGCTGACAGAGATGCAGAGAAAAATGCAAGAGCAATGGGATGAGATGCAGAGAAAAATGCAAGAGCAGTGGGATGAAGTCCGGAAGGAGATCACAGATGTCAGGAAGGAGATCACAGAAGTGAAACAATCCCTGGAAGGATTTATAAGCAGAATGGATAAGATGCAAGAGGCCATTGAAGGAACAGAAGCCAGAGAACAGGAACGTACAGAGGCTGACATAGAGAGAGATAAAAGGATCTCCAGGAATGAAACAATACTAAGAGAACTATGTGACCAAGCCAAAAGGAATAATATTCGTATTATAGGGATACCAGAAGAAGAAGAAAGAGGAAAAGGGATAGAAAGTCTCTTTGAAGAAATAATTGCTGAAAACTTCCCCAAACTGGGGGAGGAAATAATCGAACAGACTATGGAATTACACAGAACCCCCAACAGAAAGGATCCACGGAGGACAACACCAAGACACATAGTAATTAAAATGGCAAGGATCAAGGACAAGGAAAGAGTTTTAAAGGCAGCTAGAGAGAAAAAGGTCACCTATAAAGGAAAACCCATCAGGCTAACATCAGACTTCTCGACAGAAACCCTATAGGCCAGAAGAGAATGGCATGATATACTTAATGCAATGAAACAGAAGGGCCTTGAACCAAGGATACTGTATCCAGCACGACTATCATTTAAATATGATGGCGGGATTAAACAATTCCCAGACAAGCAAAAGCTGAGGGAATTTGCTTCCCACAAACCACCTCTAAAGGGCATCCTACAGGGACTGCTCTAGATGGGAGCACCCCTAAAAAGAGCACAGAACAAAACACACAACATATGAAGAATGGAGGAGGAGGAATAAGAAGGGAGAGAAGAAAAGACTCTCCAGACAGTGTATATAACAGCTCAATAAGTGAGCTAAGTTAGGCAGTAAGATACTAAAGAAGCTAACCTTGAACCTTTGGTAACCACGAATCTAAAGCCTGCAATGGCAATAAGTACATATCTCTCAATAGTCACCCTAAATGTAAATGGACTTAATGCACCAATCAAAAGACATAGAGTAATAGAATGGATAAAAAAGCAAGACCTATCTATATGCTGCTTACAAGAAACTCACCTTAAACCCAAAGATAAGCATAGACTAAAAGTCAAGGGATGGAAAAACATATTTCAGGCAAACAATAGTGAGAAGAAAGCAGGGGTTGCAGTACTAATATCAGACAAAATAGACTTCAAAACAAAGAAAGTAACAAGAGATAAAGAAGGATACTACATAATGATAAAGGGCTCAGTCCAACAAGAGGATATAACCATTCTAAATATATATGGACCCAATACAGGAGCACCAGCATATGTGAAGCAAATACTAACAGAACTAAAGAGGGAAATAGACTGCAATGCATTCATTGTAGGAGACTTCAACACACCACTCACCCCAAAGGATAGATCCACCGGGCAGAAAATAAGTAAGGACACACAGGCACTGAACAACACACTAGAACAGATGGACCTAATAGACATCTATAGAACTCTACATCCAAAAGCAACAGGATATACATTCTTCTCAAGTGCACATGGAACATTCTCCAGAATAGACCACATACTAGCTCACAAAAAGAGCCTCAGTAAATTCCAAAATATTGAAATTCTACCAACCAATTTTTCAGACCACAAAGGTATAAAAGTAGAAATAAATTCTACAAAGAAAACAAAAAGGCTCACAAACACATGGAGGCTTAACAACATGCTACTAAATAATCAATGGATCAATGAACAAATAAAAATAGAGATCAAGGAATAAACAGAAACAAATGACAACAACAACACTAAGCCCCAACTTCTGTGGGATGCAGCGAAAGCAGTCTTAAGAGGAAAGTATATAGCAATCCAGGCACACTTGAAGAAGGAAGAACAATCCCAAATGAATAGTCTAGCATCACAATTATCAAAACTGGAAAAAGAAGAACAAATGAGGCCTAAAGTCAGCAGAAGGAGGGACATAATAAAGATCAGAGAAGAAATAAACAAAATTGAGAAGAATAAAACAATAGCAAAAATCAACGAAACCAAGAGCTGGTCCTTCGAGAAAATAAACAAAATAGATAAGCCTCTAGCCAAACTTATTAAGAGAAAAAGAGAATCAACACAAATCAACATAATCAGAAATGAGAATGGAAAAATCATGACAGACTCCACAGAAATACAAAGAATTATTAAAGACTACTATGAAAACCTATATGCCAACAAGCTGGAAAACCTAGAAGAAATGGACAACTTCCTAGAAAAATACAACCTCCCAAGACTGACCAAGGAAGAAACACAAAAGTTAAACAAACCAATTACGAGCAAAGAAATTGAAACAGTAATCAAAAATCTACCTAAGAACAAAACCCCGGGATCGGACGGATTTACCTCGGAATTTTATCAGACACACAGAGAAGACATAATACCCATTCTCCTTAAAGTGTTCCACAAAATAGAAGAAGAGGGAATACTCCCAAACTCATTCTATGAAGCCAACATCATCCAAATACCAAAACCAGGCAAAGACCCCACCAAAAAAGAAAATTACAGACCAATATCCCTGATGAATGTAGATGCAAAAATACTCAATAAAATATTAGCAAACAGAATTCAACAGTATATCAAAAGGATCATACACCATGACCAAGTGGGGTTCATCCCAGGGATGCAAGGATGGTACAACATTCGAAAATCCATCAACATCATCCACCACATCAACAAAAAGAAAGACAAAAACCACATGATCATCTCCATAGATGCTGAAAAAGCATTTGACAAAATTCAACATCCATTCATGATAAAAACTCTCAGCAAAATGGGAATAGAGGGCAAGTACCTCAACATAATAAAGGCCATTATGATAAACCCACAGCCAGCATTATACTGAACAGCGAGAAGCTGAAAGCATTTCCTCTGAGATTGGGAACCAGACAAGGATGCCCACTCTCCCCACTGTTATTTAACATAGTACTGGAGGTCCTAGCCATGGCAATCAGACAAAACAAAGAAATACAAGGAATCCAGATTGGTAAAAAAGAAGGTAAACTGTCACTATTTGCAGATGATATGATACTGTACATAAAAAACCCTAAAGACTCCACCCCAAAACTACTAGAACTGATATCGGAATACAGCAAAGTTGCAGGATACAAAATTAACACACAGAAATCTGTAGCTTTCCTATACACTAACAATGAACCAATAGAAAGAGAAATCAGGAAAACAATTCCATTCACCATTGCATCAAAAAGAATAAAATACCTAGGAATAAACCTAACCAAGGAAGTGAAAGACTTATACTCTGAAAACTACAAGTCACTCTTAAGAGAAATTAAAGGGGACACTAATAAATGGAAACTCATCCCATGCTCATGGCTAGGAAGAATTAATATCGTCAAAATGGCCATCCTGCCCAAAGCAATATACAGATTTGATGCAATCCCTCTCAAATTACCAGCAACATTCTTCAATGAATTGGAACAAATAATTCAAAAATTCATATGGAAACACCAAAGACCCCGAATAGCCAAAGCAATCCTGAAAAAGAAGAATAAAGTAGGGGGGATCTCACTCCCCAACTTCAAGCTCTACTACAAAGCCATAGTAATCAAGACAATTTGGTACTGGCACAAGAACAGAGCCACAGACCAGTGGAACAGAATAGAGACTCCAAATATTAACCCAAACATATATGGTCAATTAATATTTGATAAAGGAGCCATGGACATACAATGGCAAAATGACAGTCTCTTCAACAGATGGTGCTGGCAAAACTGGACAGCTACATGTAGGAGAATGAAACTGGACCATTGTCTAACCCCATATACAAAGGTAAACTCAAAATGGATCAAAGACCTGAATGTAAGTCATGAAACCATTAAACTCTTGGAAAAAAACATAGGCAAAAACCTCTTAGACATAAACATGAGTGACCTCTTCTTGAACATTATCTCCCCGGGCAAGGAAAACAACAGCAAAAATGAGCAAGTGGGACTACATTAAGCTGAAAAGCTTCTGTACAGCGAAAGACACCATCAATAGAACAAAAAGGAACCCTACAGTATGGGAGAATATATTTGAAAATGACAGATCCGATAAAGGCTTGACGTCCAGAATATATAAAGAGCTCACACGCCTCAACAAACAAACAAAAAATAACCCAATTAAAAAATGGGCAGAGGGGTGGGCGGAGCCAAGATGGCGGCGTGAGTAGAGCAGTGGAAATCTCCTCCCAAAAACACATAGAGCTATGAAAATATAACAAAGAAAAATCTTCCTAAAATAGAGACCACAGGACACAGGACAACATCCAGACCACATCCACACCTGCAAGAACCCAGCGCCTTGTGAAGGGGGTAAGATACAAGCCCCGGCCCGGCGGGACCCGAGCGCCCCTCCCCCCGGCTCCCGGCGGGTGGAGAGAAACCGGAGCGGTTTTTTTTTCTTTTTTTTTGGCGAGCGCTTTTTGGAAGCCTTAGAGGGACGGGCCCCCGTTGCTGGGGAGGCAGGGTGGCGGGACCGGTGAGGAGGTGCCTGGGAACGGCGCCGGAGGACAAAGAATATCCCGCGTTTCTCCCTGCGAGACCTGGGGGCGGGTGCCTGAGACCGGTGCCTGAGGACGGAGGAGGTCGCGCGTTTTTCCCCTTTTTTTTTTTTTTCTCTTTTTGGCGAGCGCTTTTTGGAAGCCTTGAAGGGACGGGGACCCCAGTGCTAGGGAGGCACGGTGGCGGGACTGGTGAGCGGGTGGCTGGGACCGGCGCCTGAGGACAAAGAATATCCCCCATTTTTCCCTGCGGGACCGGTGGGCGGGTGCCTGAGACCGGCACTTGAGGACAGAGGAAATCGCACGTTTTTCCCATTTTTTTTTTTTTCTCTTTTCTGCGAGTGCTTTTTGGAAGCCTAAAAGGGACAGGGACCCCGGTGCTAGGGAGGCAGGGCGGCGGGACTAGTGAGCGGGTGCCTGGGACCGGCACCTGAAGACAAAGAATATCCCGCATTTTTCCCTGTGGGACCGGTGGGTGGGTGCCTGAGACCAGCACCTGAGGACGGAAGAAATCGCGCGTTTTTCCCCTTTTTTTTCTCTCTTTTTGCCGAGTGCTTTTTGGAAGCCTTGAAGGGACAGGGACCCCGGTGCTAGGGAGGCAGGGCGGCGGGACTGGTGAGCGGGTGCGTGGGACCAGTGCCTGAGGACAAAGAATATTCAGCGTTCCTTCCCTGCGGGACTGGTGGGTGGGTGCTTTCTGGAAGCCTTGAAAGGACAGGGACCCTGGTGCTAGGGAGACAGGGCAGCAGGACCAGTGAGCAGGTGCCTGGGACCGGCACCTGAGGAGAAAAAAAAAAAAAAAATCGCTTGTTTTTTCCTTTTTTTTCCTTTTTTTTTTCTCTTTCTTTCTGTTCCCTCTCTCATTGTTGCTGCTGTTGTTTTGGTTTGGAGAGTGCTTTTTGGAAATCTTAAAGAGGCAGGACAGGTCACTTAGACAAGAAGCAGGGAATCTGGGGATCTCTGGGCACTCTAACCCCCTGGGCAGCAGGGAGCACAGAGGCCCCTTACGGAGATAAATAGTCTCCTGGCTGCTCCCCCTCCAACGGGGCTCCACCATTTTGGAGGAACAGCCCCAGCCAGGCCAAGCCCACAGCAACAGCGGAGATAAACCCCAAAGCAACTGGGCAGGAAGCAGAAGCCCTGTCTGCGCACAGCTGCCCAGCACAAGCCACTAGAGGTCGCTATTCTCCCAGGAAAAGGCTACAAACCAACAAGAAGGGAAGCTCTTCCAGCGGTCACTTGTACCAGCTCTGCAAACTATCTCTATCACCATGAAAAGGCAAAACTACAGGCAGACAAAGATCACAGAGACAACACCTGAGAAGGAGACAGACCTAACTAGTCCTCCTGAAAAAGAATTCAAAATAAAAATCATGAACATGCTGACAGAGATGCAGAAAAAAATGCAAGAGCAATGGGATGAGATGCAGAGAAAAATGCAAGAGCAGTGGGATGAGATGCAGAGAAAAATGCAAGAGCAGTGGGATGAAGTCTGGAAGGAGATCACAGATGTCAGGAAAGAGATCACAGAAGTGAAACAATCCCTGGAAGGATTTATAAGCAGAATGGATAAGATGCAAGAGGCCATTGAAGGAATAGAAGCCAGAGAACAGGAACGTATAGAAGCTGACATAGAGAGAGATAAAAGGATCTCCAGGAATGAAACAACACTAAGAGAAATATGTGACCAATACAAAAGGAAAAACATTCGTATTATAGGGATACCAGAAGAGGAAGAAAGAGGAAAAGGGATAGAAAGTGTCTTTGAAGAAATAATTGCTGAAAACTTCCCCAAACTGGGGGAGGAAATAATCGAACAGACTATGGAATTATACAGAACCCCCAACAGAAAGGATCCAAGGAGGACAACACCAAGACACATAATAATTAAAATGGCAAGGATCAAGGACAAGGAAAGAGTTTTAAAGGCAGCTAGAGAGAAAAAGGTCACCTATAAAGGAAAACCAATCAGGCTAACATCAGACTTCTCAACAGAAACCCTACAGGCCAGAAGAGAATGGCATGATATACTTAATGCAATGAAACAGAAGGGCCTTGAACCAAGGATACTGTATCCAGCACGACTATCATTTAAATATGATGGTGGGATCAAACAATTCCCAGACAAGCAAAAGCTGAGGGAATTTGCTTCCCACAAACCACCTCTACAGGGCATCCTACAGGGACTGCTCTAGATGGGAGCACCCCTAAAAAGAGCACAGAACAAAACACACAACATATGAAGAATGGAGGAGGAGGAATAAGAAGGGAGAGAAGAAAAGAATCTCCAGACAGTGTATATAACAGCTCAATAAGTGAGCTAAGTTAGGCAGTAAGATACTAAAGAAGCTAACCTTGAACCTTTGGTAACCACGAATCTAAAGCCTGCAATGGCAATAAGTACATATCTTTCAATAGTCACCCTAAATGTAAATGGACTTAATGCACCAATCAAAAGACATAGAGTAATAGAATGGATAAAAAAGCAAGACCCATCTATATGCTGCTTACAAGAAACTCACCTTAAACCCAAAGATAAGCATAGACTAAAAGTCAAGGGATGGAAAAACATATTTCAGGCAAACAACAGTGAGAAGAAAGCAGGGGTTGCAGTACTAATATCAGACAAAATAGACTTCAAAACAAAGAAAGTAACAAGAGATAAAGAAGGCCACTACATAATGATAAAGGGCTCAGTCCAACAAGAGGATATAACCATTCTAAATATATATGCACCCAATACAGGAGCACCAGCATATGTGAAGCAAATACTAACAGAACTAAAGAGGGAAATAGACTGCAATGCATTCATTGTAGGAGACTTCAACACACCACTCACCCCAAAGGATAGATCCACCGGGCAGAAAATAAGTAAAGACACACAGGCACTGAACAACACACTAGAACAGATGGACCTAATAGACATCTATAGAACTCTACATCCAAAAGCAACAGGATATACATTCTTCTCAAGTGCACATGGAACATTCTCCAGAATAGACCACATACTAGCTCACAAAAAGAGCCTCAGTAAATTCCACAATATTGAAATTCTACCAACCAATTTTTCAGACCACAAAGGTATGAAAGTAGAAATAAATTCTACAAAGAAAACAAAAAGGCTCACAAACACATGGAGGCTTAACAACATGCTACTAAATAATCAATGGATCAATGAACAAATCAAAATAGAGATCAAGGAATATATAGAAACAAATGACAACAACAACACTAAGCCCCAACTTCTGTGGGATGCAGCGAAAGCAGTCTTAAGAGGAAAGTATATAGCAATCCAGGCACACTTGAAGAAGGAAGAACAATCCCAAATGAATAGTCTAACATCACAATTATTAAAACTGGAAAAAGAAGAACAAATGAGGCCTAAAGTCAGCAGAAGGAGGGACATAATAAAGATCAGAGAAGAAATAAACAAAATTGAGACGAATAAAACAATAGCAAAAATCAACGAAACCAAGAGCTGGTTCTTTGAGAAAATAAACAAAATAGATAAGCCTCTAGCCCAACTTATTAAGAGAAAAAGAGAGTCAACACAAATCAACATAATCAGAAATGAGAATGGAAAAATCACGACAGACTCCACAGAAATACAAAGAATTATTAAAGACTACTATGAAAACCTACATGCCAACAAGCTGGAAAACCTAGAAGAAATGGACAACTTCCTAGAAAAATACAACCTCCCAAGACTGACCAAGGAAGAAACACAAAAGTTAAACAAACCAATTACAAGCAAAGAAATTGAAACAGTAATCAAAAAACTACCCAAGAACAAAACCCCGGGGCCGGACGGATTTACCTCGGAATTTTATCAGACACACAGAGAAGACATAATACCCATTCTCCTTAAAGTGTTCCACAAAATAGAAGAAGAGGGAATACTCCCAAACTCATTCTATGAAGCCAACATCACCCTAATACCAAAACCAGGAAAAGACCTCACCAAAAAAGAAAATTACAGACCAATATCCCTGATGAATGTAGATGCAAAAATACTCAATAAAATATTAGCAAACAGAATTCAACAGTATATCAAAAGGATCATACACCATGACCAAGTGGGGTTCATCCCAGGGATGCAAGGATGGTACAACATTCGAAAATCCATCAACATCATCCACCACATCAACAAAAAGAAAGACAAAAACCACATGATCATCTCCATAGATGCTGAAAAAGCATTTGACAAAATTCAACATCCATTCATGATAAAAACTCTCAGCAAAATGGGAATAGAGGGCAAGTACCTCAACATAATAAAGGCCATATATGATAAACCCACAGCCAGCATTATACTGAACAGCGAGAAGCTGAAAGCATTTCCACTGAGATCGGGAACCAGACAGGGATGCCCACTCTCCCCACTGTTATTTAACATAGTACTGGAGGTCCTAGCCACGGCAATCAGACAAAACAAAGAAATACAAGGAATCCAGATTGGTAAAGAAGAAGTTAAACTGTCACTATTTGCAGATGATATGATACTGTACATAAAAAACCCTAAAGACTCCACTCCAAAACTACTAGAACTGATATCGGAATACAGCAAAGTTGCAGGATACAAAATCAACACACAGAAATCTGTAGCTTTCCTATACACTAACAACGAATCAATAGAAAGAGAAATCAGGAAAACAATTCCATTCACCATTGCATCAAAAAGAATAAAATACCTAGGAATAAACCTAACCAAAGAAGTGAAAGACTTATACTCTGAAAACTACAAGTCACTCTTAAGAGAAATTAAAGGGGACACTAATAAATGGAAACTCATCCCATGCTCATGGCTAGGAAGAATTAATATCGTCAAAATGGCCATCCTGCCCAAAGCAATATACAAATTTGATGCAATCCCTCTCAAATTACCAGCAACATTCTTCAATGAATTAGAACAAATAATTCAAAAATTCATATGGAAACACCAAAGACCCCGAATAGCCAAAGCAATCCTGAAAAAGAAGAATAAAGTAGGGGGGATCTCACTCCCCAACTTCAAGCTCTACTACAAAGCCATAGTAATCAAGACAATTTGGTACTGGCACAAGAACAGAGCCACAGACCAGTGGAACAGATTAGAGACCCCAGAAATTAACCCAAACATATATGGTCAATTAATATTTGATAAAGGAGCCATGGACATACAATGGCAAAATGACAGTCTCTTCAACAGATGGTGCTGGCAAAACTGGACAGCTACATGTAGGAGAATGAAACTGGACCATTGTCTCACCCCATATACAAAGGTAAACTCAAAATGGATCAAAGACCTGAATGTAAGTCACGAAACCATTAAACTCTTGGAAAAAAACATAGGCAAAAACCTCTTAGACATAAACATGAGTGATCTCTTCTTGAACATATCTCCCCGGGCAAGGAAAACAACAGCAAAAATGAGCAAGTGGGACTACATTAAGCTGAAAAGCTTCTGTACAGCGAAAGACACCATCAATAGAACAAAAAGGAACCCTACAGTATGGGAGAATATATTTGAAAATGACAGATCTGATAAAGGCTTGACGTCCAGAATATATAAAGAGCTCACATGCCTCAACAAACAAAAAACAAATAACCCAATTAAAAAATGGGCAGAGGAACTGAACAGACAGTTCTCCAAAAAAGAAATACAGATGGCCAAGAGACACATGAAAAGATGCTCCACATCGCTAATTATCAGAGAAATGCAAATTAAAACTACAATGAGGTATCACCTCACACCAGTAAGGATAGCTGCCATCCAAAAGACAAACAACAACAAATGTTGGCGAGGCTGTGGAGAAAGGGGAACCCTCCTACACTGCTGGTGGGAATGTAAATTAGTTCAACCATTGTGGAAAGCAGTATGGAGGTGCATCAAAATGCTCAAAACAGACCTACCATTTGACCCAGGAATTCCACTCCTAGGAATTTACCCTAAGAACGCAGCAATCAAGTTTGAGAAAGACAGATGCACTCCTATGTTTATCGCAGCACTATTTACAATAGCCAAGAATTGGAAGCAACCTAAATGTCCATCTGTAGATGAATGGATAAAGAAGATGTGGTACATATACACAATGGAATACTACTCAGCCATAAGAAGTGGAAAAATCCAACCATTTGCAGCAACATGGATGGAGCTGGAGAGTATTATGCTCAGTGAAATAAGCCAAGCGGAGAAAGAGAAATACCAAATGATTTCACTCATCTGAGGAGTATAGGAACAAAGGAAAAACTGAAGGAACAAAACAGCAGCAGAATTACAGAACCCAAAAATGGACTAACAGGTACCAAAGGGAAAGGAACTGGGGAGGATGGGTGGGCAGGGAGGGATAAGAGGGGGGAAGAAGAAGGGGGGTATTAAGATTAGCATGCATGGCGGGAGGGAGAAAGGGGAGGGTGGGCTGCACAACACAGAGAGGACAAGTAGTGACTCTACAACATTTTGCTAAGCTGATGGACAGTAACCGTAATGTGGTTGTTAGGGGGGGACCTGATATAGCGGAGAGCATAGTAAACATAGTATTCTTCAGGTAAGTGTAGATTAAAAATTAAAAAAAAAAAAAAAGAAAGAAAGAAAGAAAAGGGGGATTACTCCTTAACAGGATAAAACTATTGGTAAATCAAAGATCAACGCATGCTTTAAATATCCTTAATGTTGATCACTTAAAGGGTGTCAGATGATCAGCTATGGAGGTACTCTTTTCTGATAATATTCCTTTCTCTTAATTAAAAAAAAAAAAAAAAAAAAAAAAGCAGTTACTGTGTGCTGACCTCCAATGAGTTCTGCACAGTGGTATAGAGGGCATGTCAAAGTGTGGGCAAAGGGTCTGTTTGTTTCTATGCAGAAGATCAAGGCCTAGCTTGGATACCCAGAAAATGAACTAAGATATGATATGAGGAGGAGCTTCCGGCATCAGCACTCTCTGGAGGACTCGTGCCGGGGGATGATCATCAAAAAGCCTCCACAGGGATCCGGACGATGCTGCGGTTGTGGCTGCATCCAGCCCACCGTCTCCTGGACTTGCCATAAGAAGGAGGAGGGAGATGTCTAGGCTGGCATGTGCATACAGTGAGACAACGAATTTGACTGGATCTGTACTGTTGGAACTCAACCAGGAGTTGGGAGGGGTGCAAGTTGTAGCACCCCAAAATCTCATGACTATAGACTATCTATGGTTAAAAGAACATATGGGATGTGAACAGATCCCAGAAATGGGCTGCTTTAATTTGTCTGATGGTTCAAGTACAGTTGGAAAATATCCATCATATCATAGATAAATTTTCACAAATGCCTAGGGTGCCTAAATGGTTTTCTTGGCTTCACTGGAGATGGCTGGTAATTATAGATTTACTTTGTTTATGTCTCCGTATTCCTATTATGTTAATATGTGTGTGCAAATTAGTTAGTAGTTTAAAACCTATACATACTTAAGGCACTATACAAGAAGATATGTCAAAGAAATAATCAATCCTCCCAAGTTTCCTTCATATGCTACATCTATAGCTTTTCTTCTTCCTTCCTAATTACAAACCTTAAATAGAATTCGTGCCTCATATAGAATTTACCGAGTATCATAATTCCTCCAGGTGGTAAAGATACCTCGAGACAAGTGCTGGGCATAGAAGCCACAGGGCATTAATCTGCAAAGAAGTAAAAAGCTAACCTTTGCAAACAATATGGCTTCTCTCTCACTTACCAACTTTACATTTCCCTGTATGGCCCCGGAAGATGACTGGTTAGCCAGAGACGGGTAAGATTCCTCAAGGGAGGAACAACCTAAGACAGGCACAGTCGCAGGGGGGCCATCAGGTGAGAATTTGGGGATCAACAGAGGTGAGGCTCAGAACCTCAACCACCCTGATTTGAGAGAAATCTTCTGCATCCGTGGATGTCTTGCTGCCCTTGTCTAGCCTGGATTAATACTTAGTCCATAGGCACACACCTGATCATCTGATCATCTACATTTGCCCTCTTACAGCACTAAACTATGTTTTCTACCTTTATCTTGCATCTACCTACCACTTCAGCATTTTATTAAAAATAAAAATAATAATAATAATAGGAGAAATGTGGGATCAACATATAAATCAAGTACAAAAATCAAATGAATATTCATATTTGACCTGATGGTTTATAGGTCACATTGCATGATCAAAACCGAAAGTTTCTGTGATGAATGCCCTTGTACTGTTCACCATGTAAGAATTTATTCACTCTGTAAGAATTCGTTCACCATGTAAGAACTTGTTCGTTATGCTTCAGAAGATTGGAGACTGACGAGAATTAGGCTTGAGATGGATTAATGATTGTACATTGAGCATTGACCCCCCTATACTGAATTTTATTGTTGTTAACAACCATTTGATCAATAAATATGAGAGATGCCCTCTCAAAAAAATAAATAAATAAATAAAAAATAAATCAGGATATTAAAAAAAAAAAAAAATGGGCAGAGGAACTGAACAGACAGTTCTCTAAAAAAGAAATACAGATGGCCAACAGACACATGAAAAGATGCTCCACATCGCTAATTATCAGAGAAATGCAAATTAAAACTACAATGAGGTATCACCTCACACCAGTAAGGATAGCTGCCATCCAAAAGACAAACAACAACAAATGTTGGCGAGGCTGTGGAGAAAGGGGAACCCTCCTACACTGCTGGTGGGAATGTAAATTAGTTCAACCATTGTGGAAAGCAGTATGGAGGTTCATCAAAATGCTCAAAACAGACCTACCATTTGACCCAGGAATTCCACTCCTAGGAATTTACCCTAAGAACACAGCAATCAAGTTTGAGAAAGACAGATGCACCCCTATGTTTATCGCAGTACTATTTACAATAGCCAAGAATTGGAAGCAACTTAAATGTCCATTGGTAGATGAATGGATAAAGAAGATGTGGTACATATACACAATGGAATACTACTCAGCCATAAGAAGTGGAAAAATCCAACCATTTGCAGCAACATGGATGGAGCTGGAGAGTATTATGCTCAGTGAAATAAGCCAAGCGGAGAAAGAGAAATACCAAATGATTTCACTCATCTGAGGAGTATAGGAACAAAGGAAAAACTGAAGGAACAAAACAGCAGCGGAATTACAGAACCCAAAAATGGACTAACAGGTACCAAAGGGAAAGGAACTGGGGAGGATGGGTGGGCAGGGAGGGATAAGGGGGGGAAGAAGAAGGGGGGTATTAAGATTAGCATGCATGGGGGGGAGGGAGAAAGGGGAGGGTGGGCTGCACAACACAGAGAGGAGAAGTAATGACTCTACAACATTTTGCTAAGCTGATGGACAGTAACCGTAATGTGGTTGTTAGGGGGGACCTGATATAGGGGAGAGCATAGTAAACATAGTATTCTTCATGTAAGTGTAGATTAAAAATTAAAAAAAAATAAAATAAAGAAAGAAAGAAAGAAAAGGGGGATTATTCCTTGATAGGATAAAACTATTGGTAAATCAAAGATCAACGCATGCTTTAAATATCCTTAATGTTGATCACTTAAAGGGTGTCAGATGATCAGCTATGGAGGTACTCTTTTCTGATAATATTCCTTTCTCTTAATAAAAAAAAAAAAAAGCAGTTGCTGTGTGCTGACCTCCAATGAGTTCTGCACAGTGGTATAGAGGGCATGTCAAAGTGTGGGCAAAGGGTCTGTTTGTTTCTATGCAGAAGATCAAGGCCTAGCTTGGATACCCAGAAAATGAACTAAGATACGATATGAGGAGGAGCTTCCGGCATCAGCACTCTCTGGAGGACTTGTGCCAGGGGGATGATCATCAAAAAGCCTCCACAGGGATCCGGATGATGCTGCGGTTGTGGCTGCCTCCAGCCCACCGTCTCCTGGACTTGCCACAGGAATGAGGAGGGAGATGTCTAGGCTGGCATGTGCATACAGTGAGACAACGAATTTGACCGGATCTGTACTGATGGAACTCAACCAGGAGTTGGGAGGGGTGCAAGTTGTAGCACTCCAAAATCTCATGACTATAGACTATCTACGGTTAAAAGAACATATGGGATGTGAACAGATCCCAGAAATGGGCTGCTTTAATTTGTCTGATGGTTCAAGTACAGTTGGAAAATATCCATCATATCATAGATAAATTTTCACAAATGCCTAGGGTGCCTAAATGGTTTTCTTGGCTTCACTGGAGATGGCTGGTAATTATAGATTTGCTTTGTTTATGTCACCGTATTCCTATTATGTTAATAAGTGTGTGCAAATTAGTTAGTAGTTTAAAACCTATACATACTTAAGGTACTCTACAAGAAGATATGTCAAAGAAATAATCAATCCTCCCATGTTTCCTTCCATATGCTACATCTATAGCTTTTCTTCTTCCTTCCTAATTACAACCCTTAAATAGAATTCGTGCCTCATATCGAATTTACCGAGTATTATAATTCCTCCAGGTGGTAAAGATACCTCGAGACAAGTGCTGGGCATAGAAGCCACAGGGCATAAATCTGCAAAGAAGTAAAAAGCTAACCTTTTCAAACAATATGGCTTCTCTCTCACTTACCAACTTTACATTTCCCTGTATGGCCCCGGAAGATGACTGGTTAGCCAGAGACGGGTAAGATTTCTCAAGGGAGGAACAACCTAAGACAGGCACAGTCGCAGGGGGGCCATCAGGTGAGAATTTGGGGATCAACAGAGGTGAGGCTCAGAACCTCAACCACCCTGATTTGAGAGAAATCTTCTGCATCCGTGGATGTCTTGCTGCCCTTGTCTAGCCTGGATTAATACTTAGTCCATAGGCACACACCTGATCATCTGATCATCTACATTTGCCCTCTTACAGCACTAAACTATGTTTTCTACCTTTATCTTGCATCTACCTACCACTTCAGCATTTTATTAAAAATAAAAATAATAATAATAATAGAGGGAGAAATGTGGGATCAACATATAAATCAAGTACAAAAATCAAATGAATATTCATATTTGACCTGATTGTTTATAGGTCATAATGCGTGATCAAAACCGAAAGTTTCTGTGATGAATGCCCTTGTACTGTTCACCATGTAAGAATTTATTCACTATGTAAGAATTCGTTCACCATGTAAGAACTTGTTCGTTACGCTTCAGAAGATTGGAAACTGATGAGAATTAGGCTTGAGATGGATTAATGATTGTACATTGAGCATTGACCCCCCTATACTGAATTTTATTGTTGTTAACAACCATTCGATCAATAAATATGAGAGATGCCCTCTCAAAAAAAAAAAAAAACATACCAATCCCTGGGATGCTAGCAAATGAACCAGTCTTGTCTCTCTTTGAGTCATCATTTTTGCTATGGCCCCCTGAGCATATATATGAATAAACCAGTTAATCTTGCATATAGTCAGCATGCTAATGTTTATGGTATAACCCTCCAGAAACTGGTAAGACAATTCACATAATGAAAAAAGGTTAAAAGAACTACCTACTTTGAAAATACTCTGCTCAAAATAATTTAACTCTTTATTCTAATACTTGAAGTATGAAATCACTACCCTTTAAGTTTACAGTCGCTTAAGGCCTACCTCACGAGTTATCAACACAAGCAATGTAATTCGTAGTGTTCTTTTTTGTTGTTGTTGCAAACAGTGCTAACAGTAACAGCCTAACTGGTAGTTCCTTTCAGATTTCATTCCCTCTGAAAGCCTCAGCAATCCAACTCATTTCCAGAGCAGCTGCTCAGTGGGCGTGTGCTGAGGGCACAGGCAGACCAATCAAACACTGTCCAGCGGATGGTACTGACTTTCTCTGCCCTCTGCCCTTTTGCAAGAGACCTACAAGCTCAGATTGGACTCAGCACTGAGGTTTTCTCCAGTGTCTCACGTGGACCAGCAGCTCCTGTGTGCTAGGAGGCAGGTACCACAGTAGTCCCAGTGCCTCTACCATTCTCCTCTTAAAGTATTGTTTTTTTAAGAGATTGATAAACTTAGTTTTCAAAGGTAAAAAAAAAATATGGGAGGCAGTTGGTGTGATTTTTCTAATTTAGTACATTATGTCGACAATCACAAGCACTTATTGATCACCATTATATATGTACAGAAGCACAGAAATGATACAGTTTCTGTCCGGGCTACTGTTTTTCTTGTTTTGTTCAGTGCCAGATTTTTTATACACAGATTTACTGTTTGGAAGAAAGTTTAGAATTTGAGGAAGCTTTTTTTCTGGAGGAACAGAAGAGGTTTCTCTTTCATTCTCTTTCTTTCTCCCCTTCCTCCCTTCCTTCTTTTCTTTTTGTCCCAGGCCAGATCCTACAGAAGCATCCTGCTTTTCTCTCTCCAGTCAGTGAGAGAGGCAGGTTGCATCTTGCATGACCTCTAAAAACTTTCATGGGGACTTATCTACCTCTGGAATTAAGACCCAGTGCCAATTTTCCTGTGGTCTACAACATACCTAAGCTTACCTCATCATACTCCAGCCCACCGCACAGTGACACATGTCCCTTGCAGACCCTCAACTCTCTCATCACTTGGAGACTTTTTTGCTAAAGATGTTCTCTCGCAGACTATTCCACTATTTTATTCTCCAACTATTCAGTCTTTTTTCTTTTTCAAAGTGCAACTATTTTCCCAGTATTTTTCCCCAAAATACTTCAGAGGATGGAAAACCTCTTCCAATGCCTTTTATGATTTGTCCATACAGTCATTTCTACATTAAAAAAATGTTTCTTCTTGCTGTTTAATTATCTTACTTATCTGTATCTTCTCTCCTCAGTAAACTTCACAAGTCAGGGGCAACTGGCTTTTATTACTTTGAATCTCACCATGAGGCCAATTACTTCCCTGAAAAGCTAGTAAGTATGCATCAGGCAGCAAGAGGACAGAGAAGTAATGCCAAAGGAAAGTTCTGCACAAGGGGGGAGGAGTTACTGTCAGGTTCATTGCTCATCATTTTATCAGGATGGACCCACTGGTCTAAGATCAGGGCTGAGCAATTCCATGACAGTGGAAGAAATCATATCCATGTTCCGAAAACAGGAAGAAAAAAAAAAGAAATCTAAACCCACCTGGAATGCAGGCATCAGCAGGCCTGTGGTCATGCCATTTCTTTTGGGTTCCCAGCGTGGGGAAGGTCTGAGTCCTCAGAAAGTGACCCTAGAAATGGAAATAGGAGCCATGACGGTTACAGTCGTCTTGTAGTAAACTGGAAGAAACTGCCATACACAGCTACCTGTCACCTGAGAGGAATAGACAGAGGGAACCAAAGAACAATCCCTCAACATCCCTGAATCAAGACAGCCATGACCATTGCTGCCTCAGGCTCCTCCTACCCTCATCTGTCCTTAAAACTGCAGTGGAACCCTGCTTTGAGGATCTGGACACATAAACACATATTTCTATCTCCCATCCGTTGAGTGATAGTCAAAACAATACTCAAAGTCCCTGTGAGTCAATCCATACCTCACTTAATGAGTCTATTCCAGCCTCATAAGTGAAGGAACATTAGTCAAAATCTTTTTGAACCTTGGCTTTTCAGATACAATAGTGGCTTTCTCAGAAAAGCGATAGGTCTTGTGGGAAAAAAAAAAAATCCAGGATTTAAAATAAATCCTGTAACTTCTCAAATCTTCACTTTCTCTAATTTGTCAAGTGGTTATAACAGTCTCCTTCCTACCATCTTTGGGGGCTCCTGTGAGGACAAAAGGAAGTCATCAAAAGCCAAACTGTCAGACCTGTTGATTTGGGGGGCAAAGGAAGCATACATTATCCTAATGACCCTCAGCGCAACGCAGGTGGTGGGCTTTTGCTCAAAACCCCAAGGTGAGACTAGCTAAGAGAAAACGCTCTCACACAGAGACGGGATGCTTCTTCTGAACCTGCCCAGCCAGAGGGCAGCCTTTCTCTTTTTTTCTCCCCAGCAGGCACCGCGGCGCATCCCACCCATATTCTCACCTCTGCCCCCCGGCCAGCGCAGAGAACTAGGGCCCCGGGAGGCGGGTGGGGAGAATGTACAACGGCCCGGGGGTCCAGCGTCTCGTCCACCCAGCGGCCCAGGACACGCGAGCGACCGCCGCCGTGCAGCTGGGAGCCCCTCACTGATCCCTACCGCCGCCCTCCTTCCGGCCACTCGGACTTAGAACCCCGCGCGCTCAGCCCTCCTCGACCCCGGGGTCCACTTCACAACCAACCCAAGGTAAGCCCGGCCTGGCAACAAAGGCATCTGGGGAGCCGGGTGGGACGAACTACAACTCCCAGAATCCTCCGCGGGGCGGGGTTCGCGTCACCGACGCCGCTTCCCAGAGCACCCCGCGGGACGCTGGCCAGCGGCTTTTCAAGTGGGGGCGCGTTTCCCATGTCGGCGCGGGGATCCTGGGCGCGTCGGAGCTCGAGCGTTCGGCCTCTCGCAAAGCACCCTTTCTGGACAGTTGGAGGTCACCCCTTTCCAGGTGCCGATTTTTACTCGGAATATGTACTGGGCCGCTTCAAACCCCGCTCGGAAAAGCACATTTACCGTGCATCCTTAACCGGCGGGTGACTGCGTCCCGCCGCTACGCCGATCCCTCCTCAGCGGCTGTGCCCCACTCGGAGGGAGGCGTCAGCCTCGTTTCCTCTCCTGTTCCTCAACTTTACTACGCCCGTTGTGGCGGGGTCAAAGATTACTTCAAAATAATAAGGGACGTTTATTTCTGGGCTGCACCTTGGAATAAGGTGGAATTTCAGTGCCATAAATCAACCCAGAAACAAGTCCTGAAGTAGTAGTAACTGGTACCTCAGACAGCAAGGATATTTCCAGACTCCCAGGTGCTTATGGAGCTGCCGGCTGCATGTTGGGGGTATCTTTGAGTCGGTGCATGTGCTCACTTATATTCCCACAATACAGTAGCCAAATTATACAGTTCACAAGGAAGAAAATCAAATTAGCCTCACTGTCACCGTTTGGGGGCAAGCCACAGTGTCCGTTTGTCCTTTCTCTTAGTCCCCAAGTTGTAGCTGGGCGTAAGGCTTCCTAGAATAAAGATTACATTTCTCATTATCCCTACCTCTTGCAAGGCAGATGAGAGCGAACCGATTGCTAAAGTGAAGAGGCAAGCCCCTCGCTGCTGGTTGGAACACAGACAAGTCATTGTGGGCCGTGTGGACAAGGTTAACTCCGAAGAATGCCAAAGTAGAAGGAACTGAGCCCAACAACTTGGTGGAATAGATCTTCAGCTTTAAGGTGAGATATAAACTGTTCTTGTGTAAGCCACCTTAATACAGGTTTTCTGCTATACAGATATCTATACTTACCTTCCAACTGGTTTGTACGTTGGCTGCTTTCGGGCTAATCAGCTAGAGCTGGAGGAGAGGGGGCATGTGGTAGAGAACACAGCCTGCCAGCTCAAAGAACAGTTAAGGAGGCCCCTGGACCCTTCCATGAGCAGGAGATACGGAGTGGGCAGTTTCTTTCAAGAAGTGATGTGTATAAAAGGCACCACCAGTTGACATGTCTGGAACACCTGGGAATACGTTTCTTCCTTTTGTTAACTATTCCCTTCACAGAAATCCCCTTTTGTTACCAAATCAGTGGTAGGTTCTTGTAGAATCTAAGCATTAAGTAAGAGTAGAAATAAGTTGGCATGAAAGTAGCCATCTTAAGGGCCTACAAGCCATTTTCTGACGTCCTTTGAAAAGAAAAACTGGAACTAGGTAAGGCCTAGAAAAACAAGTTAATTAATCATGAACACCAGCAGCAGTGACCTTTAGTCAGCTAGCCTCAGTCAGTTAATCATACATACCAAGCTTATCTTGCTGAACCACCCTAACATTCGAAGAGTGATCTTATCTTGCTCTTGCTAAACCCCCAGGATGAAGATGTGGCGCCAGCCGAAAAGTTATGTGCTTGTGGAAAAACACTGTTATCTGCTTGTGGAAAAATACTGTCTCTTTGAAAATGCTATATAAACCCCTGGCTTTGAGTGCTCGGGGTCCTTGTTGAAACCCGCTGCGTCGGGCTGACACTTGGACCCCAGCTAGCTGGTTCCTGAATAAAGTCCTCTTGCTTGTTGCATAAAGAGACGCCTTCCGTGAGTGAATTGGGGTGGCGTCCTCCTTTGGGGAGATCCAACATTTCTTGGGGGCTCGTCCGGGATCGAGCGTTCACCCCGCTTCACTCCGGGAGTCGCCCTTGGAGGAAGAGGTAAGGTTGGTGGCGCCTTGGGTTGTCTGTGTTTCATTTTCTGTCTTTCAGTGCGACCGGTCGGAATTCTGAAGGGGGTACCCTCCGTCTGGCAGCTGTCTCGATCCCGTAAAGGGTTTGAGACCACGGTCAGTAGATGTACTCGGAGCACCGCAGGCTGCAACCCTGGGGGACGCCTCAGGGAGATTAGAGGGCCAGGGACGCCTGGTGACCTCTCACCTGTTTTTTCGGCAAGGTGAATCTGATGAGATAGGGTTGATTTTCGGGCGCCAAGAATATCAACCCTCCGATTCCTTTCAGTTTCTGGTCAAAAATCTGAAGAAAACAAGGAGCGGCCGCTGTGTGTCTAATCTGTGTGTGTCTTCTGTTTTTTGTGTCTTTCACGTGTCTAATAATTGTTATACTGACAATGGGGCAGACAGTGACGACCCCTCTCAGTCTGACGCTAGATCATTGGACAGAAGTAAGGACGAGGGCACATAATTTGTCAGTAGAAGTTGAAAAGACCATGGCAGACTTTCTGCACCTCCGAGTGGCCCACCTTTGATGTTGGGTGGCCCCTGGAGGGGACCTTCGCTCTCTCCATTTTACTAGCAGTAAAAGCTGTTGTTTTCCAGGACTTGCCTCAGGAACACCTGGATCAGCAACCCTACATTGCAGTCTGGCAGGAGTTGGTGGAGAATCCACCGCCCTGGGTAAAGCCCTGGGTGCAACAGAAAATGGGCCCTCGGGTCTTAGTTGCTCAGACCCAACCTCAGAGCAAGAAAAAAGAGACCACCAAAGTTCACCCGGACACTCAACATTTACTCATAGTTGATGATCCCCCTCCCTAGCCTCCTGCCCCTATGGCCCCCCCAGCCCCGGCACCCCCGACACCTCCAGTCCCTGGTGCTGAAGCAGTGGGGCCGGCTCCAGGACCTGCCCGGGGAACTCGGCGCTGCTGAGGGGCTACCTTGGACCCCCTGGGTATTTTTCCTCTCCGGTCTTATGGGGCCCCCATCCTCGGAGAAGAAGGGGACCCACCTTTCCAACCTCTGCAGTATTGGCCGTTTTCCTCTGCCGATTTGTATAACTGGAAAGCTAACAACCCTCCTTTTTCAGAAGAACCACAGAGACTAACTGGGCTGATAGAATCCCTGATGTTTTCTCACCAGCCCACTTGGGATGACTGTCAGCAGCTTTTGCAGGTGCTCTTCACCACGGAAGAGAGAGAAAGGATCCTCCTGGAGGCACGAAAGAACGTGCCTGGAGCCGATGGATGACCATTGCAACTCCCTCATGATATAGAGAGGGGGTTCCCGCTGACCAGACCCAACTGGGACTTTAATTCTCCAGAAGGTAGGGAGCGACTAACCATCTATTGCCAGGCTCTGGTGGTGGGTCTCCGTGGGGCCGCAAGGCGCCCCACCAATTTGGCCAAGGTAAGAGAGGTCAGTCAGGGAGCCACTGAGGCACCCGCAGTGTTCTTAGAACGCCTGATGGAAGCCTTTAGGTGGTACACTCCCTTTGATCCTACTTTTGAAGAGCATAGCGCCTCAGTGGCCCTTGCTTTTATCGGACAATCAGCGCCCGATATTAGGAAGAAGCTTCAGAGATTAGAGGGTCTGCAAGATTTGTCACTGAAAGATTTAGTAAAAGAGGCTGAAAAAGTTTATCATAAGAGGGAGACTGAGGAAGAAAAGGAATTGAGAAAGGAGAGGGAAAGAGAAGGTAAAGAGGAAGAGAGGGACAGGAAGCATGAGAAAAATTTAACAAGGATCTTGGCTGCAGTAGTAGAAGGTAGAGGACGCCCACCCTCTAGTGGCAGAACTAGCAAGGCAGGGTACCTGGGCAACCGGACCCCTTTAGAGAAGGACCAATGTGCATACTGCAAGGAAAAAGGGCATTGGGTGAAAGAATGCCCTAAGAAGCCACTGCGGGGACCTCCGAAGAAGGTGTTGTCTCTGCTAGAGGATGAAGATTAGGGAGGACGGGGCTCGGAGCCCCTCCCCGAGCCCAGGGTAACCCTGAAGGTGGATTGGCAACCCGTTGAGTTCCTGGTAGACACCGGTGCTCAACATTCTGTACTGACCCAAGCTAGGGGCCCCCTCTCTGGCAAAAAGTCTTGGGTGATCGGGGCTACGGGCCAGAAACAATATGCGTGGACTACCCGAAGAACAGTAGACTTAGGAGTGGGACGAGTAAACCACTCATTCCTTGTCATACCGGAGTGCCCCACATCCCTGTTAGGAAGAGATATGTTGACCAAAGTAGGAGCCCAAATATCCTTTCAAGCTGAAGAAACTCAAGTGACTAATCGAGACAAGAAACCTTTGAGCCTAAGTATCCTGACCATAAGTTTAGAGGATGAATACCGCATTTTTAAGGAACCAGAACCCTCCCAAATTGGTCAGGAGTGGCTTGACCAGTTTCCAGGGGCCTGGGCGGAGACGGCGGGTATGGGGCTTGCTGTAAACCAGCCCCCTGTGGTCATAGAACTGAAAGCTTCAGCCTTACCAGTAACTGTGAGACAATATCCAATGAGTAAGGAAGCTAAAGATGGAATTAGGCCCCATATCCAGAGGCTCATGGAGCAGGGGATATTAGTAAAATGTAAATCCCCATGGAACACTCCCTTGCTACCCGTAAAGAAAGTGGGAACAGGAGATTATCGACCAGTGCAAGATTTGAGAGAAGTTAATAAGAGGGTACAGGACATTCATCCCACTGTGCCGAACCCTTATAATCTGCTAAGCTCCCTGGCCCCAGAAAACACCTGGTGTACAGTCTTAGATTTAAAAGACACTTTCTTTTGTCTGCGCCTGCACCAGAATAGCCAACCGCTGTTTGCTTTTGAGTGGAAAGATCCCTCCACAGGAATTACTGGGCAATTGACTTGGACCCGTCTGCCACAAGGATTTAAGAATTCGCCCACCCTCTTCGACGAGGCTCTACACCAGGACTTGGCCTTTTACCGAGCCTCTAACCCACAGGTAACCTTGTTGCAGTATGTTGATGACCTATTAATAGCAGCCCCTACCTGGGAAGCCTGCCAAGAGGCCACTGGAGCCCTTCTGACTGAACTTGCTAAACTAGGGTATAGAGCATCTGCCAAAAAGGCACAGATCTGCCAACCACAAGTGACTTATTTGGGATATTCCCTGAGGGAAGGGAAAAGATGGCTCACTGAAGCCCGAAAGCAGACTGTGACACAGATCCTGGTTCCCACTACTCCACGCCAAGTTTGCAAGTTTCTGGGGACAGCAGGATTTTATAGACTGTGGATACCCGGGTATGCTACCTTAGCCGCCCCTCTGTATCCCCTAACAAAAGGGGTGGCCCCGTTTGTTTGGGGATCTGAACAACAGCAGGCCTTTGATGATATTAAGAGGGCCCTCCTGTCGGCACCCGCTCTTGCATTGCCGGATGTGACTAAGCCATTTGTCCTCTTCGTGGATGAGCGGAGCGGGGTAGCTCGAGGAGTGCTGACCCAACAATGGGGACCTTGGAAGAGACCTGTCGCCTACTTGTCAAAGAAATTGGACCCAGTAAGTAGCGGATGGCCTGCCTGTTTGAGAGTAGTAGCAGCCGTGGCCCTCTTAGTTAAAGATTCTGACAAACTTATGCTGGGACAAAAACTCACTGTGGTTGCTCCCCATGCACTGGAGAGTGTAATTCGGCAACCACCTGAAAGATGGATGTCGAACGCCAGAATGACTCACTACCAAACCTTGCTCCTGAATCACAATTGTGTGGAATTCGCCCCACCCGCCATCCTAAACCCGGCTACCCTGCTCCCTAACTCGGGGAAAGAAGTGCTTCACACCTGCCAGGAGATCCTGGCTGAAGAGACAGGGACCCGCCGGGACCAGGACTCCTGACTTGGTACACAGACGGGAGCAGTTACATCATGGGAGGTAAGAGGATGGCGGGATCATGTGGGCCAGCGGACTTCCAACGGGCACTTCCGCACAGCGAGCAGAACTTGTTGCCCTGACCCAGGCTCTAATGATGGCTGAAGGTAAGAGACTTAACGTCTACACTGACAGCCGATACGCTTTTTGCCACTGCTCACATACATGGGGCTATCTATAGACAGAGAGGGCTATTGACTTCTGCTGGGAAAGATATTAAAAACAAACTGGAAATTTTAGATTTGTTAGAAGCCATCCATAGACCCAGGGAGGTAGCGATAATACATTGCCCTGGACATCAGAAAGATGAATCTCTAATAGCTCAAGGGAACCGGAGAGCAGACCAAGCTGCCAAACAGGCAGCCCAGGGAATGAACATCTTACCCCTCCGGGCATACCTGGAAGACACATGTGTTAAAAGCTTCCAGTATACACCCGAGGATCTCGCTCGGATGGACAAGCTGGGGTTCCAAAAATCCTCACCCCTTGGAACATACGAGTCAGGAAGTGGGAAAAATATTCTGCCCCAGAAAGAGGCAGGAAAATACTTAAGGCAACTACATCAGTTGACACATTTGGGAGCCAAGAACCTAAAAGCCCTGGTTTGAAACTCCCCTTATCACATCATTGGCTTGGGAGAAATGGCAGACAAGGTGGTGAGAAATTGCGTTCCTTGCTAATTGGTAAATGTGAACAAACATCAAGTAATATACGGAAAAAGGCTCCGCGGGGATCGACCAGGAGCTTACTGGGAAGTTGACTTCACTGAAATTAAGCCTGCTAAGTATGGACATAAGTACCTCCTAGTCTTTTTAGATACCTTTTCAGGATGGACAGAAGCTTTCCCTACCAAGACCGAGACAGCTCAGACAGTGTCCAAGAAGATACTTGAAGAGATATTTCCAAGGTTCGGAATCCCAAAGGTAATCGGCTCCGATAATGGTCCTGCCTTCGTTGCCCAGGTGAGTCAGGGATTGGCCAAGATCCTGGGGACCGATTGGAAATTGCATTGTGCATATAGGCCCCAGAGCTCAGGACAGGTAGAAAGGATGAACAGAACTTTAAAAGAGACCTTGACTAAATTATCCATAGAGACTGGTTTATGTGATTGGTTAGTCCTCCTTCCCTTCGCCTTATTTAGGGTCAGGAATACCCCCGGCCGCTTTGGACTAACGCCCTTTGAGATAATGTTTGGGGCCCCAGCTCCGCTCCAATCGGCTCATCTTCATACATTCCCCGAATGTGCAACTAATAAGTTTCTGCTTGAAAGGTTACGGGCCTTGGAAGTCGTGCAGAAAGAAGTGTGGGCCTCCATCAGGGAAGCCTATCGGCCAGAGGACTTCTCAGTACCTCATCAGTTCCGGGTGGGAGACTCTGTCTATGTGAGACGACACCGAACGGGAAACCTTGAGCTTTGGTGGAAAGGCCCCTTCATCGTCCTCTTGACTACTCCCACAGCTGTGAAAGTGGATGGCATCTCCTCCTGGGTACACGCTTCACATCTGAAGAAAGCACCCCCACTGGACCCAGACTAGCGAGTAACTCGGACTGATAACCCACTTAAGCTTCGTTTGTGTAGAAAGAACCATGTTATTAGTGATTCTGATGCTCCCGCTACTTCCAACCCTCCAGAACCCCAACCCCCATGAACCCAGGTGGCTGACATGGCAGGTTTACTCTCAGACAGGAGAGACAGTGTGGTCTGTTTCTAAGGCTGCCCCCCTTAAGACCTGGTGGCCGTCCCTGCACCCTGATGTCTGCGCCCTACTTGCTGGGTCCGAGGACTGGGACATACCCGAACTTCCCTGGTACCAGGCCAACAGACCCGACCCAGTAGCCAACCAGACCCGAGAGGAGGATCGACATACCACACCAGGGGGAAGCATGCCCAGAGCCAGAAGGGCTCAGGGGGCTTTGGGTGCAAAGATCCAGCCGCACGCTGTCAGTTGAAAACCACTACTTTCTATGTTTGCCCCCGTGACGGACGAACCCACCAACAAGCCCGACAGTATGGAGGCTTAGGATCCTTTTATTGTAGCTCTTGGAGCTGTGAGACTACGGGTAATGCTTATTGGAACCCTGTGTCTAGTTGGGACCTCCTTAAAGTAGTCCAGAACCACACATCCCCCAACTGTGAGCAGACAGGGCTATGCAACCCCTTAAATATCACGTTCAGTGATAAGGGACGCCAGTATGATGGATGGATTATTGGACGACAGTGGGGGCTTAGATACTATAAATCTGGATATGACAAAGGCCTCATATTTACTATCAGACTCAAAGTTGAGACCCTTCCGGCTGTCCCAGTGGGACCCAATACTGTCCTGCGAGATCAGCCACGTCTCCCAACCCCAGCCCCGAAGCAGGCCCTAGTTCCACCAGTGGGCTCTGCCACCACTTTCTCCGTCCCCACTCCTGACCAAGTAACCCCCTTTTCTGGCACCAGACAACGCCTCCTCAACCTCCTCGAGGGAGCTTTCCAGGTTCTAAACACCACCAACCCCAATACCACCAAATCCTGCTGGTTATGTTTTTCTTCTGGACCCCCTTATTATGAAGGACTGGGGCTGTTGGGCAGCTTTAACAGTACAACTAGCCACGAAATCTGTAGCTGGGGCAGCCACAAGAAGCTGACCCTGACTGAAGTGACCGGGAAAGGGAAGTGCCTAGAAACGGTCCCCTCGACTCATAAGAATCTGTGTAATGAGACCATATCCATAGCCCCCTCAGGTGAAAACAGATATCTAGTCCCTCCTCCCCAGGGGTGGTGGGCTTGTAATACTGGACTGACCCCGTGTGTCTCCACCTCAGCCTTCAATTCCTCCCACGATTTCTGTATTATGGTCCAACTAGTGCCTAGGCTGATGTATCATGATGATCTCTCATTTGTAACAGAATTTGAACCCAGACATAGATATAGAAGAGAACCAGTCTCGTTGACTCTAGCCGTATTATTAGGTGTAGGAGTTGCAGCTGGAGTAGGAACGGGGACAGCCGCCATTATCCAAGGGAATCAAAATTACGAGGGACTGAGAGTAGCTATTGATGAAGACTTAAGGACCATAGAACAATCCATCACTAAACTTGAAGAGTCCCTAACTTCCCTTTCTGAAGTAGTGCTACAGAATAGGCGAGGACTAGATTTACTGTTCTTAAAAGAAGGAGGATTGTGTGCAGCCCTGAAAGAAGAATGCTGCTTTTATGCAGACCATTCCGGAATAGTAAGAGATTCAATGTCTAAACTTAGAGAGAGATTAGATCAACGGAAAAGAGAGTGGGAGGCCAACCAAAGTCTATTTGAATCCTGGTTTACTTGGTCCCCATGGCTTACAACCCTGATATCCACCCTGGCAGGGCCCTTGCTTATTTTCATATTACTCCTCACCTTAGGCCCCTGCATTTTAAACTGGCTAATAACCTTCGTTAGAGAAAGAGTAAGTGCTGTGCAGATACTAATGCTGAGACAACAATATCATTCACACAGCAAGAAGAAACAAACATTCCATGATTGGAATGTCCAAAAAGAAAGTGGGGAAATGTAGAATGTAAGCATTAAGTAAGAGTAGAAATAAGTTGGCATGAGAGTAGCCATCTTAAGGGCCTAGAAGCCATTTTCTGATGTCCTTTGAAAAGAAAAACGAACTAGGTAAGGCCTAGAAAAACAAGTTAATTAATCATGAACACCAGCAGCAGTGACCTTTAGTCAGCTTGCCTCAGTCAGTTAATCATACATACCAAGCTTATCTTGTTGAACCACCCTAACATTCGAAGAGTGATCTTATCTTGCTCTTGCTAAACCCCCAGGATGAAGATGTGGTGCCAGCCAAAAAGTTATGTGCTTGTGGAAAAACACTGTTACGTGCTTGTGGAAAAATACTGTCTCTTTGAAAATGCTATATAAACCCCTGGCTTTGAGTGCTCGGGGTCCTTGTTGAAACCCGCTGCGTCGGGCTGACACTTGGACCCCAGCTAGCTGGTTCCTGAATAAAGTCCTCTTGCTTGTTGCATCAAGAGACGCCTTCCGTGAGTGAATTGGGGTGGCGTCCTCCTTTGGGGAGATCCAACATTTCTCAGCCCTCCTTTCGCTTTACTTATCAACAATAGTTCGTAAAACAGAATATTCCCTCCTGGAAACACTCCCTCCTGTTCCTTCTTGACTGGTCACTCCTACACAGTCTCCTTAAGTAGTTGCTCTTCTAGCCAGTCTCTAAACCAGTGGTTCTCAAACTGTAACATCAGAATCACCTGGAGGATTTATTTAAAAATTCTGAATTACTAATCAGGATTTTCTGGGGTGGGACCTGAATTTGCATTTCTAACAAGTTCCAAGTGATGATGTCTTGCCAATGGGTTTCAGCCCCGGGCAAGTTTGCTATGGATCCAATGTGACCAAAGGAAATGACAGCAAACGTTCTCTGGGGTGAAAGGGTTTATTACCCTGCTTGTTCTCCCTATGGTAGGTCAAGCACTAGCGTCTCTGCCCCTGCCCAGAGCACTGGGCAGAGCTCTCTGTATAATACAATAATAGCTAATTACCTAAAGGTGTGGAAGCTGTGGCCTAGCAACAGGCCAGTTGCATCATCAAGTGGTTTAAGTTCAGTGAGGATCCTGGCTATAGGAACCGCAACTACCCCACAGATGCTAAAGCTGCTCACTTGTGAACCAGCTAAGTGCTGGAATATCCCAGGGCTCAATCCTTGGGCCTCACCTTTTTCTATCAACACTTACTCTTTAGGAATCTTGTTCAGCCAGATGATCTAAATACCATCCAAATGTCAACTCCCAATTTGTATCTCTAGCCTGGGTTTCTCCCCTGACCTTGAGCTGTTTCCTCAACCTCTTTACTTGGAAGATTCATAAATATCTCTAATGTAGAATGTTCAGAACTAAACTTTGGATATGCTTTCTCTCCACTGCCATAATTCTTCCACCTGCAGTTTTCCCCACCTGCATTTTTCCTCAGTGTCTTGCCAGTGGTTTTCAGCCCTGAACAAGTTCACTTAGAGCAAATCTGCTGCAGCAAGCCAATCTCTGCCTCTGGGCCTCTCCACCCCTGCAGCTGTCTCAGTTTCTGTCCTCAGTGCTGCCACCAGTCCAGTCTCTACTTTCCTGCAGCTGTGCAGCCATGCTGCACAGAGCACTGGGCAGAGCTCTTTATATAGACAATAACAATGTATTGCCCACATGCGTGTAATGAGCAGCCCGACCAGGGCCAGGTCAGAATTCTGGCCATAGAAACCTTCACTTTCTCTGCACACAGTAAGTGGCAATTCTGTCTTCCTGGTTGTTCAGTTCAAACACCTTGGAGTCATCATTCTTTATCTCACAACCCACATTCAGGTCCTCACAAGTTGGCTCATTCTCAAAATACATGCAGAATTTCATCACTTCTTATCACCTCCACTGCTTCCACCCAGGTCTAAGCATCCATCACCTGTTACCTGGACCATTGCAAATGCCTGCTGACTGGTCTCACTCCATCCATACCCCTGCATATTCTATTCTCAACACAATTACTCCCCTGTCTTAGAACAAAAGCCAAAGTCCTTACAGGGGCCCACAAGGCCCTTCAAAATCTGCATCAATCCACACTCAGTAACTCTCTGATCTCATCTTCTACTACTTTACCCTCACTTACTCTGTTGCCACTATACTGGCCTATTGGTCACTGTTCAGTCAAGTGAAGCATGCTTCCATTATGAAGGCTTTGTGCTTGTTCCTCTGCCTGGATTTCCTTCCCCCAGATATCTACATGACTTGCTCTCTAAGCCTTTGTACACTTCCTTTGTGAAGTCTTTTCTGACCACAACTTCTTTGTTTTAATGTATCTCTAACATATACTTATTAATTTTGTTTATTGGGTATCTCCCAACACACATCAGAGATTAAACTTCTTGGAGAAGAAGTACCCAAGAGTATTTTCTGGTACTTAGATGATCACTAACTGAATGACAGTATACACTTCTCTGAGATGGTATAAGGGCCTGAAACTAATATGGTCTTCATCGCTTTTCTTGGCTTTCATTCATGTGCTTTTGGAAAACTTGGACTTCCTTCATAACCCTGCTTTTATTTATATAGGCTTCACTTTAGAATAATGTAGCCCTTAACACTAACAGCTGGTCCATGCTCATAAATTGGGGTTGCATACAGTAGAGTGGAGTTGGAACACCTTGGGATAAAAATCCATTGACCCCTAGTGAATCTTAAGGATGGACTTGTTAGGGCAGAAAGACATGAGCAGGATGAAAAGAGGGTTGGACCCACCAATAAATTAGGAAGTTAATCAGACAAAACCAGAGAGTCAGAAAGGACTCACAGAGTTAATGCCCTTTGCAATCTGAGTTCATTCCACATGCTCTGAATCTGGGCTGACCTTGAGACTTGCTCTAGCTAATGCAGGTGAGATAGAGCAAAGACATGGCATAAGCAAAATGATTAATTTTTGTTAAAATGCCTAGATATGAATAGCATAGTAAGAACAGGAAGGATTTATCTTAAGGCTCAGATTCCATTTTAAAAGCAGAGTTGGGAAGTTAGATTTCTAACATATTCTTTGGTAATACGCCAACAATCTAACGTAAGGCAAGGCAAGCAATCTTAACTGGTATGTTCCCAGTGCTTGCAGGTTGCCACTGAACTTGGACAAGAACCGAAAGTTTATCCTACAGAATTATCTGAAGGACCAACTATGGATAATAACATATTGTCTCTCACCAGAGGTAGACATCATGAGACGGCATGACAAGCCTATGCCCCCTGACCCTTTACCTTTATCCCATTCTTGAAAATCTTTAAAAGACAGAATCCCAACTTTTAAGTATGCCTCGACTCTGAGTTTGCCCGACCTCCCCTTTCTTGGAGTGTGTATTTTTAAAAGACGTCTTACTGCTCAACTTACTGTGTTTTGTCTCTGTGCCCTTCCAGTGGTGTCTTTGTCACTTTGCTATTTCATTCTATTTTCCAGACTTTAATCACAAGTCTTCATTGTCTCTGTTCTACTTCAGATAAGTAGGGAGGGGCTACAGAGAGCTATAATTCCAGCTTGCAAGTTCCTGTCAGTGAGCTTCTCCTTCCTCTCTGCTTTATTCAAGTAAGCCTGCCTTTGTCTACCTTGACTGGGGCCCATTCCTCCCTTAGAGTGTATTCAAATAAAGCTTCTGGTCTGCCTCACTACTGTGTCTCTGCCCTTCAATTCTTTGTTGTGGCAGGGACAAGAACTGAGAACAGACTCAACCCTTTAACACACTCTCCTTGAATTTTCCTAAATTTAATGAGGGCCTCTGTTTCCTTCTAGTCTGTCCTTATGTTTGCCACCATATCCTGCCAAGAAGGCATCCTTGCCTTGCTTAAGAAGCTACTTTACTTTGATATGAAAGTTGATGTTAAGAGAGGTAACAAGGAATCTGTTCGTCACCAGGGAAGAGGGCAAAATGAAAAATGTAAAGGTGGGATTTGGCTGGTATGGTAAAAAGGAGATTTGAGGGACATGAGTTTTAACAGAAGAGAGACGTGCTAAAGGTCTCAGGGAGTGAGAGAGGAGGGCAGACTTGAGGCAGGCAATCAGGCTTGGAGTAAAATAGCGAAGGGAATATATCAGGTGTGAGTTGCGCCTAGTCACCTTACCTCTGGGCCCAGTCAGTTTTTTTACTGTACCACTGAAGATGGACAGTTATCTGCTTGGGAGTGCTATTCTCTACCCCTTGCTTGCCATAGGCCAAACAACTTTCTGGCTCCTTGCACCATTTCAAGCTTGTTGAAGTGCCAAACAATGGATTGTGAGATCTTGCTTCCCTAGGGCTGGCTGGATGATGCAACCTGAAACTGTGAGGGAGACAGAAGGAATCTGATGAGATAAACCCCTTCTGCTTCTCTTTTCTCATCAACTGCTCCAAGGCATGTTTTCTCTACAGCCTGGAGACCTCTTACAGAGCCAAGCAATGGCCTTGCTAAATAAATTACTGTCTCTCCTCTCAGTTTGTGAAGCAATAACCAATGGGTACTTCTTCCCATCCCTCCCTGCTTCACTTCTTATAAAGTCCTAGTTCTTAATCTTGGCCTCAGGCTCTGACTCCTAGGAAATTTAGGCTAAGGCTGGGAATGTGGCCTTCTCTGACCCCCTGGTCCCTCTAATGGCCCAGTTGTTTCAGGGGAGAACTGTGGGTCATGAGCATTGTGATTCATGGTGGAGCCAGGAGCAATTCTTTGGGCTAGCGGGTGAAGGTGGAAGCACAAACTGAGACTTGGATCAAGGAAATAGGAGCATGGGGATAACAACTGGGAGAGAACAATAGTAGGTCTCTTGTCCTAGCACAAGGAATTTAAAGGATGCAAATACATTAGTGTCAGTGGCTAGTATGTATACAAATGTACATCACAGTGGTTCAATTGTCCCTATGATCAACTTACATTGTGATTGCAAATTATTGTGCCCTTTTATCCACCCTGCCTCTCCCCATCAACTGAACCAACCCCTCCCCCTTGGTAACCACTAATCATTTCTCAGTATCTATGAGTCTACTGCTATTTTGTTCCTTCTGTTTTGCTTTGTTTTTGTATTCCACAAATAAGTGGAATAATATGGTTTTTGTCTTTTTCCACCTGGCTTATTTCACTGAGCATAATACCCTCTGTAAGATAAATTCTAGCTGAAATAAACAGGCAAAGAGAGGCAACAAAGGGCCAGGTAGTTCATTTGAATGCAAATTCCTGGGTGATGTTCCACGGTCTGGCTATCACAGGCTGGGGAAGTCACACTCAGCAGGGCAGGCATCGAGTTTTTAAAGAAGGTAGGGGGAGGCAGAGCTTAGATTCACAGCAGCACGAGGATTGACTAGCCTAAGGCACATTTTTCAGGTTGGGAGGAGGCAACAGCCGGGGACTTTGGCACGTCATCAGTGTCTGACGTGCTCACCCCTACCCCCAGTGCCTTCAACCTTACATTCCAGCCTTTTGGTCATAATGGGCGATGACTTTTGACTGACAAGGGGCATCGTGGTGGGGGGGGGTTTCATAGCATGTAGTTACATTGCTCTGACTGCAAATATCTTGCCTTGCTTTCTCCAGAGGCTCTCACTTTATTCTGTCTAAGCTTATGGTCTCTGTCTCATTTTCTCCTCTACAGATAGAGACTCTAGCTGCTGCCAGGGAAAAGGGACAATGACCGCTCTGGCTGCTTCATGCTGAGAAAGGGGTGCAGTAAAGGGTGCAGCTAGGTTTTCATCACTGGTCAGTTGAGAGGGCCTCAGAAGGTTGGTGCTTCTGTTGGATTCTCCCAGAGGAGGACACCACCCCAAATCACTCACGGAAGGTGTCTCTTGATGCAATAAGCAAGAGGAATTTATTCAGGAACCAGCTAGCTGGGGTCCAAGTTAGCCCGAAGCAGCGGGTCTCAACAAGGACCCTGAGCACACAAAGCCAGAAGGTTTTATAGCATTTTCAAAGGGGGCAACATTTTCCACAATCACAATACAGTGTTTTTTCATAGACACATAAATCTTTGCCTGGGGCCACATCCTGGCGTCTGGTTAGATAAGATTACCTTCGGAATGTTTAGGGTGGTTCTAGTAAGATAAGCTTGGTGTGTATGATTAACTGATTTGAGGTCAGCTAATTAAAGGTCACTACATTTAACACTGGCTGACTAACTTGTTTTTCAAGATTCTAATAATTTTCCTCCTTCTAGGTTAGGGGGTGGTATTTAAGCCTTTAAGATGGCTGTACTTATGCTAACTTTTGATTCTTCAGATCTTACACTTCTATTCTGGAAGGACAAACTTGATGAGATTAAGAATGCATGGCTGAATATGAGAACTAGAAATCTGAAGAGTCTAATTGAGAATCATAGCCAGGTATCATGGGGAAACTAAAATTCTGGATTGAGTTTACATCTGAATGACTAGTATTGGGATTTAGTATAGATAAGACTGCATTATTGAAACAATATTTTTCTCTAAAATCACCCTCATTTTTATTAGAAGTAACCAGGTTAAGGAAATAATTAACACTTGGCTTAATTATTTGCATAAGTGCAGCAAGAAGAACAATTGATTACATAGGCTCTATTAAATGTGCTTTGCTGGAACTTTTTGTAAGGAATTTCAGATTAAACTTTTAAAGGCCTCTTGAGGCCAGACAGCCAAGCCAGACTTGCCATCAGGTTTTGCCTGCAGTGACTGTAGATATGGGTGAATTCCTCTCTTCTTGAGGTCTCCAAGACATCCTGAGGTTCCTGCACCTGCCAGGAAGTGACTTTCCTTACTCACCTGGCAAGGCTGCTGGGAACCTTGTAAGCAAGGTACCAGGCCAGTTCTTCCAAGGGGCTTTGTTGGCTTTATAAAGTCAACCTTAGTTCCTTAAAGCTGTTCATATGTGAGTTTATGCACATGTCTCTCAGGTATGATGTTCCAGTTAAAGCTTTGGTAATATAACTAGTGTTTCTAATTGGTTTTCTTACAAGGAAAGCAGATTCTTATTGAACTTGTGAAAATAAGCATACTGCTGTGAAATATAAAAATAGTCACTGAGAGTTTTTTTTAAAATTCTGGAGGGATCAGGTAGAGAGAAAGATAAAGTTTCAATTCTGCTTATAAAGGCAGTCATTTACTAAACTGTTGTCAGCTCAAGAGAAGAAGCTTAAAACACTTTATCAGCAACATATGAAACAAAAAGCCACAAAATCATCTTCTTTAGTTTACTTAATCTTATGTAACTAATACCTGTTCTGCTGAAATCTAGTTTTTTGCTAGTTTAGGAGTAATAAAACAGTGACTATAAATGACAAAAGACTTACAAATGACAATGGTTAAAGATCTGATGAGAGCTTACTGTAAGACAGTTGACATAAGGAAATTCTGATATTTCTGTAATACAAAACATTCAGTAACAAAGTTTAGTATTATTCTTTTTGACAGTGCTTTCTAGGTAATTAAGCAGGTAATTATATATCAGATAAGTAAGCTAAATTAGCCAAATACTTTCTCCAATGAGAAAAAGTTCTTCTGACATGTTCCAGGGGCCCTCTGAAAAATATCAGGGTTAACTAGAGGTAGAAGTACCTTTTTGAATTTGATTTTGGGAAACTGTTAAAAGTTTTAAGGCACTTAGTTTTAAGGCTTAATTAGGATTATAGGTTGCTATGAAGCAATACTTATCTATTTAACCAGAATGACAACAAAATACCTCAGAGGCAAATAAAGAAGGTTATACAGTTGTTAGCAAACTTTAGCTTTTAGTCCTTTTAATATTAAGATCCCATTTTCTTAAATACTCCGACAACTCATTGAGACTTTAAGCATGAGAAACTGCTTTGATAAAACAATTAGAGAACTTTTTGCAATTTTTCAATATTAAGAGCAGACTAACAGTTAAGAAAACTTTGTCTTTTTAACTGAAAACAAAATTCTAATTTTGCTGTGTACTTTATACCAAGACTCATTTGCTTTAATTTTATATAGCATGACCATATTAAATTCTTCTACAAACTTTCTACAACCTTTTTACATTTATATTTTTCCCTCTAAATAAACAGCTGTACTTTAGAACAAAGTTACTTTCTTTTATCAAAAGACACATTCTTTAGCATGCAGAAATGTTTTCTTTATTACTTTAAGTAGTTTTAATTAGAACTTAAAATTATTAGGTACCTTAATTTTTAGTGAATACTGAGAAGTAGGCTATTATAAACTGTTACACTAGCATTCTTTGGATTGACAAATTTATGAACATTTTATAATTTCTGTTAACTAGGAGCTTTACAACACAATTTCTCACTAAGCACAAAGTATATCTTTTTAACTCAGCAAAATTTTAAGGTTTTAGGTTACTATAAAGATTTCTAGGCTGTAGATAGGTATACACACTGTAACACACAATAAAAAAGGTGTTCACTTGCCACACTTATTTAGTTCACTCATTTGTAACAACTATGCTAGATTACTTACAAGACCTTTACTGAATATTAGACAAAGCCAAGCCTTTAAGCATTTTATTCTTAAAAGATTTAGCAGATAACATCAACTTAAATGACCTTAGGTAAACTTAGGCAACTGTTTACTATAAGGACATGCTCACCTCAGCCAAACCCAAATTAGCATTAATGCTTATCATTTTTAATCAGATTTTCTGAAAGTTTTAGAATGCCTAATTTTCACAAGCGCTTGTTTTTATATCAATTTTTATTAATACCATCTGGAGGTAGGAAAATATTTTTCATTCATACACCTAGACACACAAACATACAAATTGAGATACAATGACTATAGTCAGCAACACCCCCTACATAAAAACATATACACAGACAGACAAACCAATATAAAGACTTGAGTCACTGATATCTAATTGCTTTCCCTCTCTTTCACTTCTTGTCCATGGCTTCCAGAACTAGAGGGCGGGAGGAGTGTGTTCTGGTGAGGGAAGAGGGTGGTGAAGATGGAAGGAGAGGGGGAGGGGGGTGGTGCAGCCACCAGAAGAGAGCAGGACAATGGCATGGTTGAGAATGTAGGACTTTAAGATGGTGGCAACACGTGTGAAGACAAAGGACTTAAAGATGTTGGTGGAGAGAGGGGGAGGGGATTGCAAGCTGAGGGAGGCAGGTGACTGAGGTCTTCTGCGGATCTGAAAAGGAGGAAGGATTGGGCAGAGTAAGAGGCTGACAATCTTTAACTGGAGATCGGGCTAGAACCTGAGTCATTGAACACTTAACATAAAGGTCTGGGCGGGATCGCAAAGTCCAAAAAGCCTGCACATATGGGATTTCACTCTACTCTCTGCTTCAGTGGCAATAATCAAGTCGGTGAGGAAGTCAAAACTGAAATTTCCCTCAGGGGGTCAGCAAGATTGATTGTCTAAGGGATACTGAGGCCAGGCCTCAGAGCAAAGAAAGACTAGCTTCCATTTGCGAACTTCCTGGGACAAATATAGAGTAGCCAAATTAGAAATGAGACACCGCAATGGGGTCTAAGCCTCTGCTTTTGAGGGCTGGTTCCCCATGTCTGCACCACTTCCCAACTAATCCCGCTGAGAGGAGCGCCCAGCGTCCCAAGTGCACCAAGTCAGGGGAGATGGCCTGGGAGCCTGGATGAGGGATGTCTCCCCGACTGCAGGGCCAGGGGCAGGTATCCCGGATACCCACAATGGATGGGCTGGATGCTCAAACCTGGACATATATACGATTTCAGATGGACTAGGTGAAACGGAGTTAGGAAGGGAAACAGACTGGGGGAAACTGAGGGACTCACTGGAAAATAGTCCATGCAGCAGAGAGCAGGCTGAAGTCCCGGGTCAGGGAAGGTGGGGGCGGGGCCATCGGTGGCTGGTCAGGGCCCCGCGCTCATGCTCCTTCCCGGGATTTCAGCACCAAATGTAAGATAAAGTCTAGCCAAAATGAGCAGGCAAAGAGAGGCAACTAAGGGCCAGGTAGTTTATTTGAATGCAAATTCCTGGGTGGTGTTCCGCAGTCTGGCTATCATAGGCCGGGGAAGTCACACTCAGCAGGGCAGGCAGTGAGTTTTTAAAGAAGGTAGGGGGAGGCAGAGCTTAGATTTACAGTGGTGCGAGGATTGGCTAGCCTAAGGCACATTTTTCAGGTTGAGAGGGGGCAGCAGCCAGGGACTTTGGCACATCATCAGTGTCTGATGTGCTCACCCGTACCCCCCAGTGCCTTCAACTTTATACTCTCTAGATCTATCCATACATCTAGATCTCTAGATCATCCATACATCTATTGATGGACACTTAGGTTGCTTCCATATCTTGGCTATTGCAAACAGTGCAGTAATAAACAGAGGGGTGCATATATCTTTTTGAATCAGGGATTTTGTTTTCTTGGGTAAATACCTAGAAGTGGAATTACTGGGTCAAATGGTATTGCTATTTTTAGTTTTTTGAGGAACCTCCATACTGCTTTCCAGTCTGTTGCACCAATTTGCATTCCCACCAACAGTGTAGGAGGGTTCCTATTTCTCTGCATCCTTGCCAGCATTTTTTGGTTCTTGTGTTTTGAATAGTGGCTATTCTAACTGGTGTGAGGTGATATCTCATTGTGGTCTTTTTTACTGGACCTGACATCAAAGATTTATGAAGGGCCGTTCAGAAGGAAGGTTCCTGCAGCTATGCTGTATGGTGAGGAAGGAGAGAATCTAGTATCTGAAAGGGTACTAATGAGTATTTACTACAGAGCCCATTTTCCATCAGAATGGGACCAGTCTCCAAGAATTTCTGTATTTTCCTGAAAGTTATCTACATTACATCTCTTGCATTTCCCTGATGATTAGTGATGTGGAGCATCTTTTCATGTGCCTGTTGGCCATTTGTATTCTTCTTTGGAGAAGTCTGTTCAGGTCCTCCACCTATATTTTTACTGGGTTATTTGTTTTTTGGGTGTTGGGCATTGAGTTCTTTATAAATTTTGAATGTTAATCTCTTAACAGATGAGTCATTTATGAATATATTCTCCCATACCATAGGCTGCCTTTTTGTTCTGCTGATGTGTCCTTTGCACTACAGAAGCTTGTTAGTTTGATGTAGTCCCACTTGTTCATTTTTAATTTTTTCCCCTTGCCTGAGGAGATGTGTCCAGGTAAATATTGCTCATGCTTATATTCAAGAGATTTTTGCCTATGTTTTCTTCCAAGAGTTTTATTGTTTTATGACTTACATTAAAATCTTTAGTACATTTCAAGTTTGCTTTTGTGCATGGAGTTAAACAATAATCCACTTTCATTCTCTTACATGTAGCCATCTAGTTTTGCCAACACCAGTTGTTGAAGAGGCTGTCTTTTCCCCATTGTATATTCATGGCTCCTTTATCATATATTAATTGACCATATATGTGTGTTTGTATCTGAGCTCTCTATTCTGTTTCATCCACTGATCTATGGGTCTCTTCTTGTGCCAGTACCAAATTGTTTGGATTACTATAGCTTTGTAGTAGAGCTTGAAGCTAGGAAGCTTAATCCCTCCAGCTTTGTTCTCCTCGCTCAGGATTGCTTTGATTACTAAGGGTCTTTTGTGGTTACATATGAATTTTAGAACTATTTGTTCTAGTTTGTTGAGGAATACTGTTGCTATTTTGATAAGGATTGCATTGAATCTTTAAACTGCTTTGGCAGTATGACCAATTTGACAATATTAATTCTTCCTATCCATGAATATGGGATAGATTTTTATTTATTGGAGTCTTTCTTAATTTCTCTCACAAGTGTCTTGTAGTTTTCAGGTATAGGTCTTTCACCTCCTTAATGAAATAGGTTTATTCCTAGGTATTTCATTCTTTTTGATGCAATTGTGAATGAAATTGTTTTCCTGATTTCTCTTTCCGCTAGTTCATTGTAGTACATAGGAATGCAACAGATTTCTGTGTATTAATTTTGTATCCTGCAACTTTACTGAATTCAGTTATTAGTTCTAGTAGTTTTGGGGTGAGTTTTTAGGGTTTTCTATGTACAATATCATGTCATCTGCAAACAGTGACAGTTTAACTCCATCCTTCCCCTTTACCAATCTGGATGCCTTTTATTTCTTTGTGTTGTCTGATTGCCATGGCTAGGACTTCCAAGACTATGTTGAATAAAAGTGGTGAGAGTGAGCATCTTTGTCTTGTTCCTGATCTTAGAGGAAAAATTTTCACCTTTTTGCTGTTAAGCATCATGTTAGCTATAGGTTTGTCATATATGGCCTTTATTTTGTTGAGGTACTTGCCCTCAATACCATTTTTTTGAGAGTTTTATCATGAATGGATGTTGAATTTTGTCATATGCTTTTTCAGCATCTATTGAGGTGATCATGCGATTTTTGTCCTTTTCATTGATGTGCTGGATGATGTTGATGGATTTTCAAATATTGTACCATCCTTGCATCCCTGGAATAAATCCTACCTGATCTTGATGGATGATCTTTTTATATATTTTTGAATTTGGTTTCCTAATATTTTGTTAAGTACTTTTGCATCTATGCTCATCAGGGATATTGGTCTGTAATTTTCTTTTTTTGTGGTGTCTTTGCCTGGTTTTGCTACTAGAGTGATGCTGGCCTCATAGAATAAGTTTAGAAGTATTCCCTCCTCTTCTATATTTTGGAAAACTTTAAGGAGGATGAATATTAGGTCTTCTGTAAATGTTTGATAAAATTCAGCAGTGAAGCCATCTGGTCCAGGAGTTTTGTTCTTAGATAGTTTTTTGATTACCAATTCAATTTCATTGCTGGTAATTGGTCTGTTCAGATTTCTCTGTTTCCTTTGGGGTCAGTCTTGGAAGGTTGTATTTTTCTAGAAAGTTGTCCATTTCTTCTAGGTTATCCAGTTTGTTAGCACATAATTTTTCATAGTATTCTTTAATAATTTTTTGTATTTCTGTGGTGTCTGTACTGATTTTTCCTTTCTCATTTCTGATTCTGTTTATGTGTGTATACTCTCTTTTTTTCTTGATAAGTCTGGCTAACGATTTATCTATTTTGTTTACTTTCTTGAAGAACCAGGTCCTGCTTTCATTGATTCTTTCTCTTGTTTTATTCTCCTCAATTTTATTTATTTCTGCTCTGATCTTTATTATGTTCCTCCTTCTTCTGACTTTGGACCTCATTTGTTCTTCTTTTTTCTAGTTCTTAGCCTCAATTTTTTTAACTATAAAATGAATTATATTAATGATGTTTAAAGTCTCTTCCAGCTCTAACATTAATATATCCATGAGAGCTTAGCCTGACCAACTGGTTCTCAAGTCAAGAGAAAAACCGTGATGACTGTACAAGTAATAGAGGACACTTGGAAGAACTGAAACCAAATGAAGAAATTTAGTGCCCCTTGGAAAGAAAGATAACAGTGTGCCCAACTAGAGGATTCAGAATTTCTGTATTTTCATGAAAGTTCTCTATATCCTCCCTGAGCTCACTGCTAGGGGCAGAGCTCAGCAGTAATGGTCTGTTCCTTGACCATTACAAACTTATGATGGGACCTGTCATCAAAGCTTTATGAAGGGCTGTTCAGAAGGAAGGTCCCTGCAGCTATGCTGTATGGTGAGAAAGGAGAGAATCTAGAATCTGAAAGGGTACTAATGAGTATTTACTACAGAGCCCATCTTCCACCAGAATGGGACCAGTCTCCAAGGCATTCATCCTATAACTGGCAAGGAAGCTCCAGACTGAAGAAAATCCAACTCATCTGCCATCTGGCTGTTAGGGACACAGCTTCCATTCTCTCTTCTGTGATCTCCTGGAAAAGGCCTGATCCAGAGATGGCAGAGCTAGAGAAGGAAATATGAAACAGACAAATCCCATTTTGTAATTGTGGACTCAGGATAAAAATCTCTACATATCAGGTAGATGTGAAACAGCCCTTACTCCCAATATCATAAGGGAAAAGCAAGCCTACAGTAAAAACTCACCCTTTCCCAGGGGATGGATATTACAGATACCCCCACAACCATGTTCCTGAGTTAGCTGATTCCTGGGAACAGAACTCTGCTCCCACATCTGAAAACTGTTAAAAATCAAATAGTTTACTCTGAAGTTAATTTTTACCCCATTGTATAAACCTACAATTAGCATTGTGCTGTCTAATATTTTGACATAAGTAAGCAATTTAAAAAATAACTAAATTTGACTTTTAAATTCAATATGACCAAGAGGATGCTTATTGCTAACATTTTTTTAAAGCTAATGTGATGTCCACATAGTCAAAAATAAAAAAAAGTAAAAGCAAATAGATGAATGTATATTAGTCAATTTTTTTAAATTCTAAGGACTAGAAATATATTCAAGCAGGTGCAGGTAAATGTGTTATTTTTAGGACACAATGGACATTATAAGGACATTGTAATCCAACTGCACCCAGCCTCATGGCATTTGTGGCCCCTACTGGGGTTGGAAGAACATTTGCCTCCCATCTTAATTCCCTCCTGATTGCCAAGGGTCCTGTGTACAGGTTCAAGAAACTGACTGGGTCCTATCCAGCCAAGAAAGAGAATAAGAAGTCACATGGTAGAAATTCCAACCAGTTTCTTAGGTCATTTAAAAAGTTTCTGCAGACTTAGGGGGCTCTACTCAAAATGATACCCAGTATTCAATGGTCAGTCTCAGACTGAATACAACTGCTTCTCCAGCAAGAGAAAAAGGGCAGCAGGGCCAACAGGATGCTTGGACTGACCACTGTCCCTGCAGCACTGGCTGGCATCACAGAGGACTTTGGGAGATAAAGTATTACCCAGAAAGCTAGGGTTCCTAGAGTGTTATGGTCACCTGCAGAGGCAGATGGACTCCACCCAAAGCTTGGTCCTGATGCCAAGACTGATGACACTCCCCCCCTCCAGGAGTATGAAAAGGTTTATTACTTATATAATTGAAGTTTCTGGGGAGAGCAGGGCAGGCCTCTCAAGCAGTTCCAAAATGGCTTGAGAGCAAGGAAAGGGAATTGGCCTGGGTTTTTATTGTGGTCAGTGGGTAGGGCTGGGGTAAGTGTTCCCACATGTCCATAGGAAGGGGCTTATATGGTTTGAATCTTCTGCTTATGGTAAAGGAGAGCATTCTCAGGATTCTTTATCAGCTTGTCTAGGTGTGGGGCACAAGGGGAAGAGGGAGAAATGAGACTTAAAAGCTCTCTGAAGGCAAACATCAGAAAAAGGAGGCAGACTACAGAGTATATCTGGGGAAGGATGGAGAATCTCTGTCCCCTTCTCTCCAGTCCTTTGCAATTTCAGGCCTGGTGTGGAGCCAACCTTACAACAGCACCTGGAAGACACAGGAGTCAGTAATATGCTTAAGGGAAAGATTTGTTCATCTGATGTAAGTTTTCTGAGAATCTGAAAGACCCTTCCAGGAGTGGAGGTGGGAATAATGGTCAACTGAGGCTTGCCCACAATGAATGCCAGGACAGTATTCTCTTGGACTTTTATCACAAAGCCTATTGCAAGATGTAGTTAGTATCCAGGAGGAAGGGCAGAAGGGTAGAAGACAGAGGGGGAGGAATGAGGTGTAAAGGGAACCATCAGTAACCATCTGGGGCTGACTCTATGTGATACAATGCTCTACAGTCCAACAGAACTAAGTCATATTTGGCACCATCTTCTGAATTCCAATTATGGTTGTGATCCACTACCAATTAGGTTTTCTTTTGTTAACAGACTTGTGTGCCCTGCAGGATACTGAAGGGGTAATGATGCTATACATCTTTATCTCTTGCTTCTTGAGATCTCTGGACAGAGGACCAGGATATGTTATCTTGAACATTTTAGAATGGCCAATAGCAAGATTATATTTATATTTTCTGTATGTGCAGGGCATTTGACATCTCTTCATCTCTGAAGAGAATGTTCTCAGGGGAGAATGTTCTCATTCTCCTCTGAACAGACAAGGTTCAATGAGGTCTTTAACTTCCAGTCCTCCTGGACTTACTAATGTAGTGGTACCCACAGTTAACTGGCCATGGTCTCTATGTCTCCTACTTGGAATTCTCAAGACACTATTGGATGTTGGCCATTGAGGGACTAAAGACCTTAGATCATGATTCCACCTCTCCCAATCAGCTGTAGTGAAGAAGCATGAATAAGAACAGTTCTCAGAGAAAGTAACTATGGCCTGCTACTCTATAATATGTAGTTTTCTTACTAGCAGTGTTTTGAGGTGAGTGGTAGGCAGCATCAGCAGCTATTATTCCATCTTGAGCTCTGCCAACACTTCATGTTCTTCAAGGAAATACCTTTACCCACATCCACGTTAGTAAGAACTGATTGCACTTCCTAGACAAAGCTGATTGGCATTTGACCCAATTAGAGTCCTTTTCTGGAATTCTGGAAGCAGAACCAAGAAAAACAGGTCAAACTCTTCTCATGATGCTCTACTTGAGGCCATGAAAACTTGGGAGCCCCTAACAGTTACATTTTGTCTTGCCATTTGAAAGAAGAAAAAGCCAGTCAGCAGTGACAGGGAAACTTGAAACATAAATGCATACAGAAATAGATGCAAGGGGTTAAGAGATGGTCCTGAATTTGTTCTGGTCTCTGGTTCCAGTTTACAGGGATACGTGCAGTCTTCTCCTTGGGTTCCATGACCGACCCAAGTATCCTCAAGATTAATCCCACTTACATTAGTTTGAGCAGGGTTTCTGTAACTTGCAACCCAAAGAGACCCAAGACAGGTAGCAAAAACAAGCTTTTACCCCCCAGTTCCTCACTATTCATGTTCTGCCACCATCTTGACCTTTCATCTTTGAGCTCTCTCAAATTCTGGGGGTAACATAAGATACAGCATCCAATCTGGCTTCCAGAAACAAAAAAGTGGGCATTAATCTTAACATACCTACCAGTGTCATGAAAACAAGGTAGGGATGCTTCCAGCCAAGCTTTTAAACTCCTTTCCAATCCACTCCCAAATGAATCCATATCATGAAATAAAGTCAGGATCATTAACTTCTTTGAACTCTTAGATTTCTGTCTCAATCACCCAGTCTGTGCTATCTTATAGTTATCTGTGTCTGTTTCACCTTTTTGGGTAGATGATGAATCTTGGAAGCCAAATCTTGCTTTCCTTTCATTAGGAAAGCTATTCCCACATATTTGGTACTCCAATATTTGCAAGGCTAATTGAAATACCAAGTTTTGGAAGAAAGTCTGGCTGTTGTCGGAAAGCAGCACTGAGAATCAGAAGAGAGCGCCTTTGGGCAGCTGCAAACAGACCGGGTGAAAGGGATCTAAACCCTGCACGGGTCCAGGGAACCAGGAGAAATGAGCAGTCCGAGGTGCTTTCCAGGAAAGATGAGTCGGCAGGATTCAGTGGAGTCATTCAGTCCAGGTGTCCTGAGTCACTCAGGCGGCACAGACCACCCGGCGGGCTCCGGTCAGAAAAGCTGCGGAGGAAATGTGCCATACGCACTGTGGAGCGCGGCCCCGCGCATTTCAAAGCTCGTCCTGATCTCACTTCAATCACCGCCATGTCGTCACCCTGAGTCTCGTTGGGCCGCGGCTGGCATCCCCTCCCCTGCCCAGCAGGAAGCCTGTTCCAGGGCAGCCCCGGGGACGGCGACCACCAAGCTTTCAGAAACACCCCATTGCTGTTCCACCCGCACATTACTGCACTTCGCACCCCTCCCTTACCTCCCCGTCCCTTACCCCTACACCTCCCCGCTTTGGCCGCCGCCTGCATCAGACGCAACAACCAGGCCTCAATTCAAGTTCCAACCTGGCCGCGGCGGCTCGAAGACCGAGGGCGCTTGCGCAAAATGCCTCCTGAAAACTACGATTCCCAGAAGGCCTCTGGAGTGGTGGCGGGCCCGAGGCACTGCCCACGTCCTTAGGCGCCCTCCCCAGGTTCAAGCAGGGGACCGCGAGGCAGCTTTTAAAAGGTGGAACTGCGACAGGTGTAGTCAAAGTGGAGGGAAGCGGACAGAAGAACCTAAGCGGACTCACAACCCAGGTCGCCTGCCCCAGGTGGACCAGCCACACTACCGCGGATGCCTCTTTTTCCTGGGCGGCTTCCTATCCAGTTACCCGGAAAGATGTTTTCAAACCATCTTTACTTTGCTTAGGCACCTGCAGCTTACTTCTTGGCTCTCTCACGGGGTGGGGCTGGAGGAGATAGGGAAATAGCCTCAAAGAGAATTCGCGTATTTGCCTGTAATCAAATCTACAAGTTTGCCTTCTTCACATTCATTCTTAGGCCATAATTTTAACAATAAACAGAGTTACACCTGGGCTTTGCAATTATTATCAGTCAGTAAAGTCCCTTGAGGCTTAAGCAAACTGAGGAGGCATTTTCCGTCTCCTAGACCTGAAGGCATCCTGAGAAATTTTCACATCTCTTCACATTTTAAAAGAAATCTTCCTTCAGTCACAGATCCACCCCCGCACCCTCATCTGCCAACTACAATTCTCTATCTTTCCTTCTTATCGAAGCAAAACTACTCATTTCGAGTACTTACATTCTGCCTTTCACTTTCCACTCATTCCTTTACCAAATTCATTCCAGTATGGCTTTGGTGCCACCATCCAGTTTACTGACAGATACCAGTGGACATTTTGTCCTTGATCACTGGGCAACTTTGAATGCTTTTTATAATTCCCTTTCTTAAAACTCTTTTCTCTTAACTTCTATGGCACTGCTCTCACTTTCTCTTACCTCTCTATCCTCTTCTATTTGCTCTGCCTTTATAGGCCCTTCTGTTGGGGACTCAGTTTGTTCTTGGCTCTTGTACCTGCCGCAACAAAGAACTGAAGGGCAGAGACACAGTAGTGAAACAGAATTGAAGATTCATTAGAATACACGCCAAAGGAGGAGGTGGCTAGAGGCAAGATAGATAAAGGCAGGTTTATTTGATTACATTCCAAGGGAGGATTGGGCCAGAGTCAAAGCAGACAAAGGCAGGTTTTTTTCAGGCAAAAAGGTACACCCTTGAAGAAAGGGGAGTGTGGGCAACCTCGGAGAAAAGGTGCACTTAGAAGATTAGGATTCTGTCTTTTGAGGCATTCAAGAATGGGATAAAACTAAAGGATTAGGAGGACATTGGCTTGTCATGTTGTCTGTCTCCAGTGAGAGACACTGTCATTATCCATAGTCAGTGCTCTAGATAATTTTGTAGGATAAACTTAACACAAGGAATTTACTGATCCTGTTCTCTCCAAAACAGTAGTTATCCCCATGCACTGAGAACAAAATAGTCAAAACTGCTTGCTTGCCTTAAAGTAGATGTTGGCTGATTACCAAAGAATGTGTTAGGAATCTAACTACCCAACTCTCTGTTTTTAAAATGGAATCTTAGCCCTAACATAAGTCCCTCCTGTTCTTACTATACTATTCATATCTCGGCATTTTTAGGAAAATTAATCATGATGCTTGTCTCATGTCTCTGCCCTATTTTACCTGCATCAGCAAGAGCAAGTCTCAAGGTCAGGGCAGATTCAGAGTATGTGAAATGAACTCACCTTGCAAAGGGCATTAACTCTGTGTTTTCTGGGTCTCTGGTTTGGTCTGGTTAATGCTCTGAGTTCTTGGTGGGCCCCTCCCTCTTTTCATCCTGCTCATATCTGTCTTTCTAACACTTCCTCCATGCCCCTTAAATCTTGTTGTTCCCCAAAGACCTGTCTTAAACCCCAGTCTCTTCCTATATTACACCTATTTTTCTTTTAAGGTATTATTGATATACACTCTCATGAAGGATTCACATGAAAGAACAATGTGGTTACTACATTCACCCATATTATCGTGTCCCACCGTACCCCATTGCAGTCACTGCCCATCAGTATAGTAAGATGCCACAGAGTCACTATTTGCCTTCTCTGTGCTACACTGTCTTCCCCATGATCCTCCAACACCATGTGCACCAATCATGATACCCCTGAATCCCCTTCTTGCTCCATCCCCACCCACCCTCCCATAATCCTCCCCTTTGGTAACTGCTAGTCCCTTCTTGGAGTCTATGGGTCTGTTGCTGTTTTCTTCCTTCAGTTTTGCTTCATGGTATTCCACAAATGAGGAAAATCATTTGGTACTAGTCTTTCTCTGCCTGGCTTATTTCACTGAGCATAATAACCTCCAACTCTATCCATGTTGTTGCATATGGTAGGATTTGTTTATTTCTTATGGCTGAATAATATTCCATTGTGTATATGCACCACATCTTCTTTATCCATTCATCTACTGATGGATACTTAGGTTGCTTCCATATTTTGGCTATTATAAATAGTGCTGTAATAAACATAGGGGTGCTTACCTCTTTTTGAATCTGAGAAGCTGTTTTCTTTGTGTAAATTCCTAGGAGTGAAATTCCCAGGTCAAATGGTATTTCTATTTTTAGTTTTTTGAGGAACCTCCATATTGCTTTCCACAATGGTTGAACTAGCTTATAGTCTCACCATTTGTGTAGGAGGGTTCCCCTTTCTTCACATCCTCGCCAGCATTTGTTGTTCTTAGTCTTTTCGATACTGGCCATCCTTACTGGTAATGAGGTGATATCTCATTGTGGTTTTTATTTGCATTTCCCTGATAATTAGTGATGTGGAGCATCTTTTCATGTTCCTGTTGGCCACCTGAATTTCTTCTTTAGAGAATTGTCTGTTCATATTCTCCGCCCATTTTTTAATCGGGTTATTTGATTTTTGGGTGTTGAGGCATGTGAGTTCTTTATACATTTTGGATGTTAACCTCTTGTTGGATATGTCATTTACAACTATATTCTCCGATACTGTAGGATGCCTTTTTGTTCTGTTGATGATGTCCTTTGCTGTACAGAAGATTTTTAGTTTGATCTAGTCCCATGTGTTCATTTTTGCTTTTGTTTCCCTTGCTCGAGGAGATGCATTCAGAAAAAGTTCCTCATGTTTATATTTAGGAGATATTTTGCCTCTGTTGTCTTCTAAGAGTTTTATGGCTTCATGACTTACATTCAGGTATTTGATCCATTTTGAGTTTACTTTTGTGTATGGGGATAGACAATAATCCAGTTTTGTTCTCTTGCATGTAGCTGTGCAGTTTTGCCAACACCAGTTGTTGAAGAGGCTGTCATTTCCCCATTGTATATCCACGGCTCCTTTATCGTATATTAATTGACCATATATGCTTGGATTTATATCAGGGCTGTCTAGTCTGTTCCATTGGGCTATGGGTCTGTTCTTGTGCCAGTACCAAATTGTCTTGACTACTGTGGCTTTGTAGTAGAGCTTGAAGTTGGGGAGCATAACTCCCCCAGCTTTATTCTTCCATCTCAAGATTGCTTTGGCTATTTGGGGTCTTTTGTGGTTCCATATGAATTTTAGAACTATTTGCTCTAGTTCATTGAAGAATGCTGTTGGTATTTTGATAAAGATTGCATTGAATCTATAGATTGCTTTAGGCAGGATGGCCATTGTGACAATATTAATTCTTCCTATCCATGAGCTCGGAATGTGTTTCCATTTATTGGTGTCTTTTTTAATTTCTCTCATGAGTGTCTTGTAGTTTTCAGAGTATAGGTCTTTTACCTCCTTGGTTAGGTTTATTCCTAGGTATTTTATTATTTTTGATGCAGTTGTGAATGAAATTGTTTTCCTGATTTCTCTTTTGGCTAGTTCATCATTAGTGTATAGGAATGCAACAGATTTCTATGTATTAGTTTTGTATCCTGCAACTTTGCTGAATTCAGATATTAGATCTAGTAGTTTTGGAGTGGATTCTTTAGGGTTTTTTATGTACAGAATCATGTCATTTGCAAACAGGGACAGTTTAACTTCTTCATTGCCAATCTGGATGCCTTTTATTTCTTTGTGTTGTCTGATTGCCATGGCTAGGACCTCCAGTGCTATGTTGAATAGAAATGGGGAGAGTGGGCATCCTTGTCTTGTTCCCGATCTTAAAGGAAAAGCTTTCAGCTTCTCACTGTTAAATATGATGATGGCTGTGGGTTTGTCATATATGGCCTTTATTATGTTGAGGTAATTATCCTTTATATCCATTTTGTTGAAAGTTTTTATCATGAATAGATGTTGAATTTCATCAAATGCTTTTTGAGCATCTATGGAGGTGATCATGTGGTTTTTGTCCTTTTTATTGATGTGGTGGATGATGTTGATGGATTTGCAAATGTTGTGTCATCCTTGCATCCGTGGAATAAATCCTACTTGATTATAATGTATTCAGTATGCTAATATTTTGTTAAGTATTTTTGCATCTGTGTTCATCAGGGATATAGGTCTGTAATTTTCTTTTTTGTGGTGTCTTTGCCTGATTTTGGTATGAGGGTGATGTTGGCCTCATAGAATGAGTTTGGGAGTATTCCCACCTCTTCTATTTTTTTGGAAAACTTTAAAGAGGATGGGTTTTATGTCTTCACTAAATGTTTGATAAAATTCAGCAGTAAATCCATCTTGTGCAGGGCTTTTGTTCTTAGGTAGTTTTTGATTATTTCATTGCTGGTAATTGGTCTTTCAGATTTTCTGTTTCTTCCTGGGTCAGTCTTGGAAGGTTGTATTTTTCTAGAAAGTTGTCCATTTCTTCTAGGTTATCCAGTTTGTTAGCATATAATTTTTCATAGTATCCTCTCATAATTCTTTGTAGTTATGTGGTGTCCTTAGTGATTTTTCCTTTCTCATTTCTGATTCTGTTTATGTGTGCAGACTTTTTTTCTAGAGAAGTCTGGCTAGGGGTTTATCTATTTTGTTTATTTTCTTGAAGAACCAGCTCCTGCTTTCATTGATTTTTTTCTATTGTTTTATTCTTCTTGATTTTATTTATTTCTGCTCTAACCTTTATTATGTCCCTCCTTCTAGTGACGTTGGGCCTCACTTGCTCTTCTTTTTCTAGTTTTATTAATTGTGAGTTTAAACTATTCATAAGGGATTGTTCTTCTTTCCTGAGGTAGGCCTGTATTGCAATATACTTCCCTTTTAGCACAGTCCTTGCTGCATCCGACAGATTTTGTGGTGTTCAATTATTGTTGTCATTAGTCTCCATATGTTGCTTTATCTCTATTTTCATTTGGCCATTGATCCATTGGTTACTTAGGAGCATGTTGTTAAGCCTCCATGTGTTTGTGGGATTTTTCATTTTCTTTGTGTAATTTATTTCTAGTTTCATATATTTGTGCTCTGAAAAGTTGGTTGGTACAATTTCAATCTTTTTTAATTTACTGAGTGTTGTTTTATGGCCTAGTATATAATCTGTTCTTGAAAATGTTCCATGTGCACTTGAGAAGAATGTGTATCCTGCTGCTTTTGGGTGTAGAGTTCTATAGATGTATGTTAGGTCCATCTGTTCTAATGTGCTGTTCAATGCCTCTGTTTCCTTACTTATTTTCTGCCTGGTTGATCTGTCCTTTGGAGTGAGTGGAGTGTTGAAATGTCCTAGAATGAATGCATTGCATTCTGTTTCCCCTTTAATTCTGTTAGTGTTTGTTTTACATATGTGCTCCTGTGTTGGGTGCATAGATATTTATAATGGTTATATCCTCTTGTTGGACTGACCCCTTTATCATTATATAATGTTCTTTGTCTCTTGTGACTTTCTTTGTTTTAAAGTCTGTTTTGTCTGATACAAGTACTGCAGCTCCTGCTGTTTTCTCCCTATTGCAGGAAAAATCTTTTCCCATCCCTTCAATTTCAGTCTGTGTATGACTTTGGGTTTGAACTGAGTCTCTTGTAGGCAGCATATAGATGGGTCTTGTTTTTTTTTTTTTTTTCTATTCAGTGACTCTATGTCATTTGATTGGTGTGTTCAGACCATTTACATTTAGGGTGATTATTGGTAGGTATGTACTTATTGCTATTGCAGGCTTTAGATTCATGCTTACCAAAGGTTCAAGGGTAACTTCCTTAATATCTAAGAGTCTAACTTAACTCACTTAATATTCTATTACAAACACAATCTAAAGGTTCTTTTTTTTCTCCTCCTTTTTCTTCCTCCACCATTCTTTATATATTAGGTATCATATTCTGTACTCTTTGTCTACCCATTGACTGACTTTGGATGTAGTTGATGTAATTTTGCTTTTACTTAGTAGTTAATTGTTCTACTTTCTTTGCTGTGGTTTTATTACCTCTGGTGATAGCTATTTAGCCTTAGGAACACTTCCATCTATAGCAGTCCCTCCAAAATACACTATAGAGATGGTTTGTGGGAGGTAAATTCTCTCAGCTTTTGCTTATCTGAAAATTGTTTAATACCTCCTTCAAATTTAAATGATAACCTTGCCAGATAAAGTATTCTTGGTTTGAGGCCCTTCTGCTTCATTGCACTAATTATATTATGCCACTCCCTTCTGGCCTGTAGGGTTTCTGCTAAGAAGTCTGATGGTAGCCTGATGGGTTTTCCTTTGTATGTGATCTTATTTCTCTTTCTGGCTGCTTTTCATAGTCTGTCTTTATCCTTGAGCTTTGCCATTTTAATTTGTATAGTCTTCCATGGATCCCTTGTGTTGGGAGATCTGTGCACCTCCATGGCCTGAGAGACTATCTCCTTCCCCAGGTTAGGGAAGTTTTCAGCAATTACCTCCTCAAAGACATTTTCTATCCCTTTTTGTCTCTCTTCTTCTTCCGGCACCCCTATAATACATATATTGTTCTGTTTGGATTGGTCACACAGTTCTCTCAATATTCTTTCATTCCCAGAGATCCTTTTTTCTCTCTGTGCCTCAGCTTCTTTGTATTCCTCTGCTATAATTTCTATACCTTTTGTCGTCTCCTCTGCCATATCTAATCTGCTTTTAAATCCCTCCATTGTATTTCATAATGATTGGATCTCCATCCTGAATTCATTTCTGAGTTCTTGAATATTTTTATGTACCTCCATAAGCATGTTTATGATTTTTATTTTGAAATCTCTTTCAGGAAGATTAATGAGTTCAATTTCAGTTGATCCTTTTCTGGCATTTGTGGGATTTTTGGTTTGAACCAGGTTCCTTTGTTGTTTCATATTTGTATGTGGCGCCCTATAGAGCCCAGAAGCTCTACTCTCTGGAGCTACTCAGCCCCTGGAGCGATGTTGGAGGTCACAGGGGAGCGGTGCTGGTGCCTGGTTCCCAGCTGCTATGCCTGTCTCCACTTCCAGAACCAGTGGGCCGAACACACAGGTGTAAGTGTCTGTGTTTTGCATTAGTAGCTGCCATCGGTGGTGCTTCCCTCTGGCTGGCCTGATGCCAGGGCAGAGGCTGCTGGTTTGTGAGCCTGTTGTGGGCTGGCCATGAGGAAGGCACAGCAGTCTGTGTATCATGGTGGAAGGCCTTGGAGCTGCATAGCCAACCAGGGGGATAGAGGCCTGAATCTCCGGAAAGTTCCCAACCTGCTGGACAGAGTGAGCCTGGACAATTTTGTCTGCCTGTCCTTTCTCCTGAGCAGTAAGCTCCATGCAATCCTTGCCCCTTTAGCAGTCCTCTCACTGTTAGGAAGTCTCTCGGACTGCCTGCCTTTCTTTTTTCCCAGAGCAGCCAGATATGGATCCCTGTTTTCCACAAGCAGCCGGAATCTCATTCTCTCCATGTATTCCACCTGTCTATGCTTCCCAACCCTATTAATCACTGGAGCACTATGCAATGTAGGTTCATGCTCCCAGAGGAGATCTCTAGGGCTATGTGTTCAGCAGTCCCAGGCCTCTACTCCCTCCCTACTCCTTTTCTCTTCCTCCCACTGGTGAGTTGGGGTGGGGGAAGGGCTTGGGTCCCACCGGATCATGGATTTGTTAAGTTACCCTGTTCTGTGAGGTCTGTTCTTTTCTCTAGGTGTATGCAGTCTGGCACAGCCTTCTTTCCTGTTGCTCTTTCAGGATTAGTTGTATTAATTATATTTTTGTATTATATGTGGTTTTGGGATGAGGCCTCTGTCTCACCTCTCACACTGCCATTTTTAATCCAGAGCTCATGCTACACCTTCTTCATGAACAATTTCTGTGCACTCACATGGTTTTATGTGTCTGAGATCACTCTTTACCTTTTCTGTCTGCCTGCAGAACATTCCCAGTATGTTTGGATATCTCAGGAGCATCTCAAGCTCAATACATTCAAACCCACTCACTCCCTACCCTAATTTGACATTTTGGGGGCACCACCACATGTTCTCTTGGCCCAAAATTTACCCCCATCCATGCTACAGCAACGGAGCTCTTTTTCTTTTGCACAGGTATAATCAGATAACACCTTGCCTCAGTTGTACCCCATACTTACATTTCTCACTTTCCTCCCTGGAGTTTCTTCTGATTCTTCAACAAAGGATAACTACAGAAACCCTTGGTGTTAATGTAGCATTACTCACCCAGTGGGGGATGGGAACTGGGAGATACGTGCTCTCTGCTTCCATATCAAGGGCAGACAATTCTGAGGGTCATTCAACATGACTCCCCAGGCCCCAGTGGGATTGAGCCTCAGTTGCCAACAGCAGTGACCAACTTGATCACATACCATTGTATTGACCTTTTATCCTTCTCTTTTTGACAAATATTTATTGTCACTAATGTAATGAGTAACTTCAGTATTTTAATTATTTAAATATTACTTTATCAGATTATGATATAGTGCAAAAAAAATTAAGCATTTCAGTGACAGGACAATAAAAGCAAGTTGCTAGAGTGTTAAGTGAAGTTAAGTTTACACTGCTATTAGTGGATCAATGTAATGGGTATAGACAAGAGTGTGTTAGCTAGATAAATGGCTCCTTCCAACCCATCCCTTCCCAACCCAAATAATCCTTCTTTGTGGGTGTATAGGCAAAGGGATGTATGGGTGGTCAACAGAGTAAGTACTCTTTAGAGGGCATGCTTAGGAATTTCAAGAGGGAGATTCAGAGATGATTATGGTGTCAGACTTAGTCCTGAAAAACTCCGGACGTACTGTGAAATAGACTGAGTCTCTTCTGGGGTTGGATAACCATTTGAGGGATCTCTGGATAGACAGCTAATTAGTAAAGTCTTTCGGCTAGTCACAGGGAGCCCCGGACACCCAGACCAGTTCCCTTACATTAACTGTTGACAAGACGCCTTCCTGTCCATGCCGCCCTGGCTGAAAGTATGCTTAGAAGAGAATTGTAAAATCATTATGACCTGAGTGGCAACTTCTTCCAAGACCCCTCCCAATCCAGGGAAGCCTATCCTCGCCAGTGAGCCAGAGGAGATGCCTACACCATATGTCCCTCCATCCATTTACCCACCTTTGCCAACTGCCCCACCATTGGTTGAGTCCACTGAAGGGTCCTAGGTGGAAAGTGGCCCAGATGGGACTGCGAAGGTGCTGCTGTTTGTGAGTCAGCCGCCCCCCACCATCAACACCAGAACCTCCAGTGCTGACCCCGCAGCTCCCCCGTCAGAGGGACTAATATACCTCAGTTGGAGACTCCCCTGGAAACCACAGACCAGGAGCTCTGCAGATGCCCCTGTGTGAGACACGTGGCCCTATCTTCTATGACCAGAATGGGCATATTCAAGGGGGACAATGAGTCTTTGTTTATCAGCCATTCACTACTGACCTTTTAAATTGGAAGAATCATACTCCACCTTATTCTGAAAAGCCTCAGGCCATGATTGACTTGTAACAATCTATAATTCAATCTCGTAAACCCACCTGGACAGATGTCCATCAACTCCTAATATTAGTCAATGCAGAGGAAAGGCATGAATAACCAAGGTGGCCATAAAGTGGCTGGAAGACCCCTACTGGGACCCAAATGATGACTGGGACTACCAGGAATTAAAACAGTATCAGGAGGCTCTTATAAGCAGAATGAAAGAAGGAGGGAAAAGGGCCAAGACCTCAGAGGTCCTCCAGGGACCCGAAGAGATTCCAGCTTTATATTATGAGAGGCTGTGTGAGGCCTTCAGGCTCTATACCCCGTACAACCCAGAAGCACCAGAAAACCAGCAGATGGTTAATGCTGCCTTTGTCAGTCAAGCCCAGGGAGACATTAGGCGAAAGCTACAGAAGCTGGAGGGGCTTCGCTGGGAAGAATGCCTGCGAGCTGAGGGAAGTAGCAACTAAAGTTTTTTTTAACTGAGACCAAGAGGCCTGATGGGAGGCTGATAGGAAGATGAAGAAAAAGGCGCATCTCCTCACCGCAGCTGTGGCGGAACGTTTGAAAGGGCCTCGGAGGTCTGCTCCATCAGGCAGGGGCTGAGGGGGTTGAGATCGACCCGGGAGATCGCAGCTTGGAAGGAACCAGTGCTCCAACTGCCGCCAGAAAGGACATTGGAAAAATGAATGCCCCCTAAATGTGGGGAAACCCAGGCCAGATCCTGAAGCTCAGGGAAGTGGGTAAGCAGTGTGGGGATGCTATCAGTCCCAGAGACCAGCTCTCAAAAGCCCAGAAGGGGACTTCACTGGTCTTGCTGATGGAAGACTATAAAAATAAATAGGACTGCTGAACTCCATCCCCCTTGGCCCCCAGGAGCCTATGGTCCGAATGACAATAGGGGGCTGAATAATGGACTTCATGGTGGACAGTGGAGTGAACACTCGGTGGTTACTCAGCAGGGAGGCCCTCTCTGTCAACAACAGCCGACCATCATAGGTGCCACTGGAAGCAGCATGTGCCAGCCCTTCTCGATGCCTCAGTGGTGTGCTCTGCGGGGGCGGGGGGGGTCATGAAGTTGCTCATGAGTTTTTGTACCTACCAAACTGCCCTGTGTGGCTCTTATGGGACACAGTCCCTTAGGGAAACTTCAGGCCCAAATAATTTTCGGCTCCCAAGGACATGCAGCCTTAACCCTGGGGGGTGCCAAGCAAAGATTTTGACACTCACAGTTCCTGAGAGAAGAGTGGCATCTCTTGAGTTGCCCAGACTCCACCTTGGAAATCCTCGAAATGCCTTTCCAGATTCCTGGGGCACGGGCAGAAGAAATCCCCTGGGGCTGGCCAAAAACATTCCTCTGGTGGCTAGAGAATGCCTGGGGCCAAGCCAGTATGGCAAAAACAGTATTATATCCCTCCAGAGGCGCAGGCAGGCATTCAACAACACCTGGACAGACTCTTGAAGTATGGAATCCTCCAACCTTGCGAGTCGTGTTGGAATACTCCACTTCTACCAGTCCAGAAGCCAGGGACGGAAGATTATTGGCCTGTCCCAGACCTACATGCAGTAAATCAAGCTACTGTCACTCTTCACCTAGTGGTCCCTAATCCCTACACTCTGCTGGGCCTAATCCCACCAGAAGCAACTTTCTTCACTTGCCTAGATCTAAAGGATGCCTTCTTCTGTATCCTCCTGACCCCAAGAAGTCAGCCGGTATTTGCCTTCCAATAGGAAAATCCTGAGCTCGGAGAATACAGGCAGTTGACTTGGACCAGACTTTCCCAGGACTTCAAAAATTCTCCCTGCGTATTTGGGTCAGCCCTAGTCTCAGACTGGAAGGCATTCCCTGCTGACCAGCTCAGCTGTGCTCTGCTTCAATACATGGATGACCTTCTACTTGCATGACCCACAAGGGAGGAATGCCTTAAGGGAACAGAGAGGCTCCTCCACCTGCTATGGGAAGCTGGATATAAAGTATCCAAGAAAAAGGCCCAAATCTGCCTAGAGAAAGTTAAGTACCTGGGCTTTCACCTCTCACACAGACAGTGGCAACTTGGACTAGAAAGGAGTGGACCGTTTGTGCAAGCCTCATCCCCTGAACCCAATGTCAGGTTTGGGAGTCCTTAGGTGCCACAGGATTCTGCTGGATCTGGATTCCCAACTTCTTAGTTATGGCAAAACCCCTAATATGAAGCCACAAAGAGGGGTGAATGGGAGCTGTTACTTTGGGTAAAGGAGCAGGAGAGGGCCTTCCAAACCATAAAACAGACTTTAACCAATGCTTTGGCTCTGTGACTCTCAAATCCCTCAAAGCCATTTTTCTTTTATGTGCATGAATGGTCAGGATCAATGGTACTTACCCAGATGTTGGGGTCCTGGCACCAGCCAGTGGAGTATATATCGAAACAGTTAGACTTTGTCTCTAGGATGGCCACCATGCCTCTGGGCCCCGGCTACTATGGCTCTCCTGGCTGCAGAAGCTGACATTGACTCTGGGGCAAGACCTAACTATCAGAGTGCCACATGCAATCCTGACATTGATGGACTGTAAGGGACAGTACTGGCTCACAAATGCCTGAATGGTCAGATACCAGGGAATGCTGTGTGAAAACCCCTGCATCCACCTTGAAGTCGTGAGGACTCCAAACCCAGCCACCTTACTGCCAGTTGGTTGAGGGGCCCCAGACCATGATTGCTGTGAAATAATGGGTGAGGTTTTCTCCAGTAGGCCAGACTTATTAGATTAGCCTCTCCCTGACCCAGTGGTAGAATATTTCATGGACAGCAGCGGTTGTGTCCAAGATGGGAAGCAACTGGCTGGTTACTCAGTTGTTCCTTTAAATTCCTCTATAGAGGCTGAGCCTTTGCTGGCAGGCACTCTGCTCAAAAGGTGGAACTAATTGCTCTCCTTGCCAATTGGCAGCGGAAGTTCGGGTGAACATGTACACTGATTCCAAATACGCCTTTACTACTGTTCATGTACATGGGGCTCTGTACAGAAAGAGCTGATCAACTCAGGAGGAAAATACATTAAATATGGCAAGGAAATCCTTGAACTGCTAGATGCTGTATGGGCTCCTAAAAAGGTGGCAGTCATACATTGCCAGGGGCACCAGAAGGGAGACACTCTAATTGCCACAGGGAACCAGAGAGCCGACCAGGAGGCAAAGAGCATGGCCTGAGAGAGTGACACACGACTGGCAATCCTACCAAGTGCCCTATTTCCGACTCCACTGGCTAACTGGGACCGGTATTACTCCCAGCATGAAAAGGCATGGTTTGAGATCAAGCCCAGAGAATACCTCACCCGAGGGTGGCAAATGTTAAACAGTGGAAAAATAGACATTCCCAAATCTGTGGCTCCAATTTGTGTAAAATAGTCTTACCAAGAGACTCACCTGGGCCGACCTCCTTCGAGTCCTTCCCTAGACAGGCACTTCTATGTTCCAAGATTAGCCAGCATTGCTTGGGCTGTGTGTGAGAGATGCAAGGTCTGCACCCAAAACAGCCCAAGACAAGGACCGAGAATGCCCCTGCAGGTTCAGAGCGTAGGAGGCGCTCCCTTTGAAAACATAATAGATTTTTCTGAGTTGCCTCACACCTGTGGGTGTCAGTATCTGTTGGTAATTGTGTGTACCTTCTCTGGGTGGATAGAAGTATTCCCCATCTGCACTGAAACTGCCCCGGAGGTGACTCGAGTCCTTCTGAGAGAAATTATTCCCCGTTTGGGGATTCCAATTACTACTGGGTCTGACAGTGGACCAGCCTTTGTGGCCAAGATACTACAGCTGATGGCAAGGGAGCTAACGATTACCTGAAAACTGCACACAGCATATCGACCCCAGAGCTCAGAGAAAGTAGAGAGAATGAACCGGACCCTTAAAGAGCAATTCAGTAATTTGTACCAGGAGACCCACCTCCATTGGGATCAAGTACTGCCAGTAGCCTTTTTAAGAATAAGATCCAGCCCCACTAGGCAGACAGGGCCGTCTCCTTTTGAGATCCTCTATGGCCGTCCCCCTCCTCTCATTAAGGGCATTAAAGGAGACCTGAGAGAACTATGTAACCTCACCTTAAAACAACAAATGGAGGCGCTAGGCACCACCCTATCTTCCCTGAACCTGTGAGTCAGGGAAAGATTGCCAGTTAGCCTTGCCACAGAGGTTCCCTTCAAGCCAGGGGATTCAGTTTGGGTCAAAGAATGGAATTTATAACCCTTAAAGTCCCTCTGGAGGGGACCTTTTACTGTTATTTTGTCTACCCCTGTTGCAGTCAGGGTAGCAGAAGTCACTCCCTGAATATATTGCAGCCGACTGAAGCCCGCCACCAGCCAGTGGGAGTGTGTTCCTGAGGCAGTGACCCCTGCAAACTATCCAAAGACAGGTCCCCACTGATCCAAAGGAACCAGAGGACTACAGCCCTGCTTTGGTCACTCCAGAAGCTGACCAATCTATGCACAGCAGAAGCTTGAAGAATTGGCAGCTTGAAAATGCATAACCTGTTACTGTTATTAATAACTGTGGGTACACTACTCCAGATACGTCCCAGCAGAAAACTTTTGTGACAAATGTATATGGGCTACTAAGTTGAGTCAGGGCATCACAAAAGCCTTGCTGTATCACACTTATTTCTTCTGCTTTTCAGGAACTATTATAGGATGGTGCAGTCACAATAAGAGCACTTATTCTGTTTGTCAACAGGGAAATCCGTACACTTATTTCAACCCCCAGTACTCCCCAACTGAAGAGTGGCTTGAGGTCCACAGACACTCCAGTGGGACCTTGATTAACCAAACCCAAATTTTTAACCCCAAACAGCCAGTATCTTTATTCTTTGATGTGTGCCAAGCTATAGGTAGTACTTGGTCAACCTATAGTATGCCATGTGGGGGGTTAAAATGGGAACAAGAATATTGACTTAATGATAAGTATGTGTGAAGAGTCCTCAGCCTGGTCTGGGTGTACTGATGAATATGAGTTTTCCTGTCCCTGTTGGAGTTGTGTACCATGGGCCACCTGGCAAAATAAGTGTAAAACTGCACTCCTCCAAATGAGTGTTGCTACGCCAGACTGTCGAACAGTAACCTGTAATCCTGTTAATTTCACCATCCTGGATCCAGAAAAACCTAAACGGAGGGCAGGATGCCAGACTGGTATACTTATCTATGGACGAGGCACAGACCCCAGGGCACTGTTGCTTTTTAAGAGGGTCAGAGTCTCCCTCCGAGCCTCATCTCATGAGGTTTTTCATTCCTTCTATGAAGAAAGAGGTAGTTCTCCTCCCCTTTCCACTATAGCAAGAAACCTGTTTCTGGCCCTAGCAGAGGCTATAGCCCAATCTTTAAGCATCTCTTCTTGCTATGTATGTGGGGGAACCATATGGGAGATCAATGGCCTTGGGAAGCTAGAGAACTAGATCCCCATGAACCCTATAATAGACATAACCCAGTCCTACCGCCATGGTTTTGCTGCTAAAAACCTTAATACTGGGAAAAAAATGTCTTGCCAAGTGGGGAGGATGATTTAACACCTCTGTTGGGAGCCTGACATGCCTGGGTCAAAAACTCTACAATGTAACTGCCCAGAAAACCCAATGGTGGGGGTCCCCAAATCATATTGAACCAAACCCCCACCACTTGTCTAACTTTACTCATCTCAGACAGGCCTGGGACAACATTGCCACAGAAATTGAGTGGCAGGCCCCAGGAGGGCTATACTGGATATGTGGAAGGGCTGCCTATACTAAATTATCTCCATTGTGGTCTGGATCTTGTGTACTAGGGACTATCTTTCCCTCCTTCCTCCTTTTCCCACTAACCAGGGGAGAAAATTTGGGAGTCCCCATGTATGAAACTAAGAAGGCCAAAGAGAGAGGCACACCCTACGAATTGGTAACTGGAAGAATGATCAATGGCCCCCTGAACAAATAATTCACTATTATGGCCCTGCTACCTGGGTGGAGGATGGATCCTATGGGTACCACACTCCCATCTATATGTTAAACCATATCATCAGGTTACAGGCTTTAGTCGAAATTATAATAACCAATGAAACTGCAAAGGCTCTCAATATACCGGCCAGTCTAAAATGCGCAATGCTATCTATCAAAACTGCTTAGCCTTAGATTACCTGCGCGCCTCTGAAGGAGTCTATGGGAAATTTAATCTTAGCAACTGCTGTTTACAAATAGACAAAGGGAAAGTTATAGAGGAAATTACTGACACAATGAGGAAAGTAGCCCACATTCCAGTTCAAACCTGGAAAGCAGGCTGGAGTCCAAATGAACTGTTTGGAGGCTGGTTCTCAACCTTTGGAGGATTCAAAACCCTGGTAAGTATGATACTCTTAATCCTTCCTTGTCTCGCCCACTTAGTGCTACAATCTGACACCACACTCACTGAAACTTTAACTGAAAGAAAAATGGCAGCTCATGTACTGTTATTGTGGAAATATAAACCCCTAGACCAAAATGAGCAATTTTAAGACCCAGGTGATGCTCTGTAGCCTCTGAAGAGGTATGAGCATCAAAGGTGGGAATGAGGTAGGAAGTCAAGGAGTTTTTTTTTGAGGCTTCAAGAATGTAGAGGAATTACAGGGTGTTTGAGGTTAAAACATTGTAACAATGTACCCCCACTGGGACCCAGTGGAACAGCTTGCTGACCATAGTCAAGTAGGCCCATTATTTTAAGAAATAAGTTAAACATAACTAGCTTCTGGATGAACTTATAGTACACTAACAGCTCCCATAGCAACATTTCCTGGGGGCTGACTCTCCTTTAGCCTTGTAATGAATGTATAAAAGGCATGGCCCTGCTGCCCTCTGGGCTCAGCCTTTGGATATGAATCTGCTGAGCTGATGCTGGCACTAAGAAACTGCTTCTTGCCAAACATCTTGGTGTCCCGACTCCTTGTTCATAGTACCCGCGGTTCCTGCAACAGTTAGAGGTTCTTTAAGTAACATCTCTTCCCCACTTGAGTTATGATCCAACTCAGAGAGAACAAAAGAGTCACAGAGCTGTTTTGAAAGCTATTGAAAAATATGTTTGAGGGATGTGACAACAGGATTCTCAGGCCTGGACCCCACCAGACACTTGTCCTACTAGAAGCAGAAGAGTGCTTTTTGCAGATGCAGAGTGCTTGCCACATGGCGAGAAGCAAGCATCCCTCTACCACCTCCAATGATTAAGATAATCCCTTTCCCTTTTCCCTTTAACAGCTCCTGATGATTATACACAACTCTGCTGTACAATACAGGAGCCTCTAGCCACTTGGGGCTATTGAGAACCTACAATGTGCTGTGACTGTTCTCAAAGACTTATTTAGTTAAAAAATATGTAGGTATGTCAATACCTTATGTATTGATTATATGTTGAAATGACACTGCATGAAAATTATTTGAATGAAATGAAATACTAAAATTAATTTCAACTTTCATTTTAATTTTTAAAACTTATTTATGATTATATTCTTATTGGACAGCATTGATCTAAAATACCTGGACTGAGGCATAGGGCTAAGGGTCTCTCCAAACTGATCTGGTATTTAATAGTTCCAGAGGGAAAATGTGCTGTTTTCCAGGGCCAGATCTGTATCCTTATACCCCATATTGGTGCCTTATGATCTTCAAGTTTCTACTATCAATATAATATAAACATTTCCTTAGTACATTCAGGCTCTTGTAAATGCATATTCAGTGACACACTCTCACTAAGGATCCTCATTTCCCTAACTCAACAAGGCCCACTTTGACTTCTTTCTACCTTTTTGTTAGGCAGGAATATAGACATGAATGGGGTGGAAAGAGAGTAAGGCCAGTAAAACCCACTAAAAAGGACTGAATTAAACAGTTAAAATTAGAAAGCCAGAAAAAAAACAAAACCCTGAGTTAATGAGTTGATCAGTTAAAGCTCAAAAAGCCTGGAGCAACTTGGCCTGGAAATGTTTGAATATTCCCCAGATGAAGAAGCGTATCTCAGCATAGCCCTTGTCTTTATTGTGTTTATCATGCAGGCCTAGCTTAATTTTTAACTTTACCTATATGCTGTTTTTCCTCCTTCAGCCCTAATCAAGTAATTTGCAACCTGGGCAACTAATTTACCAAGCAGGGCCAGCTGTAAACAACATAGTAAAAGTCAAGAAGAATTTCATCCTAAAGATAAGATTGTATTTTAAAACCCAGGAAGTTAAGAACTAAGATTCTTAACTTTTTAGCAAACAGACAATAACTCAGCCCAACTTTGGGGCCAGGTAGGTGGTCTTGTTTGATATGCTCCCAAACCAAGAAGCTGGTATCTCAGGGAGAAATCAGAGCAGAAAATATATTGTGTTGAATTTAAATATTTGGGTACCACTTAAGAACGTTCCACCTCCAGCCCTTGGTCACATTCCTGAAAAATCCTTATAATGGGGGAACCCTCAACCTTTCAAGGTGCTCCTCTCTGAGGCTGCCCGTACTTTGTAAGTGCATAACTTTGACTTTTTCCCAATTTTCCAGGGCACCTCTTCTCTGGGGCAGCCCATACTCCCCTTCCTCTGAGTGTGCACCTTTTTGCCTTAAATAAACTTCTCACTGCTCAACTGAAATGTTTTGTCTCTGCACTTTTCCAGTGGTGTCTTTGCTCCTTTGCTTTTTCATTCTAATCCTCTGGATTTCAGCTTAAACCATCATTCTCTCTGTCCTATTTCAGACAAGTAGGGAGGGCCGCTGAGAACTCAGATCTGGGCACGCAAATTACCATCACCTAAGTGACCAGACAGAACTGCTGCTCACAGTCATGCTCTTTAGTAGCCTGCCTAAGTCTACTTTCTTTGTCTCTAGGAAGTTCGCAGAACATAATCTCACTCCATCCAGTGCTCTGCAGCTCCCCCAAATCCTGGGGTGGTAGGAACTCAGTTCCTGTGCCATGTAGATCTAAGTGGACACTGGACACCAGGTGACAATGGCTTAAGGTGTTAGCAGGGGATGTGCCCCATGCCAAATAGCAGTTCAATGAACTTCCTTTATACTGTCATTTCTTAACACTCTTGTTTTAATAAATTCCTTCCTCACCTTGTATTCTGACTTCCCTGAATCTCTAAACAGACTTCCACATTTTTATGGTGTGAGTCCCACCTCAGAAATGTAGACCACTTAGGAATTTGACATTCATTGTGCTCTTTCTCTTGGACTTCTGAGCATCATGGTTCTGGCATTTCAACATGTTATCTAGTTACTGACATGTGGGAGCCTTGTTCCGCAGCTCCTCCTTCACTTGTGTCTTATGTAAAACTTGGAGGTTAAGTTTTTCTCAGAAGCAGAGGTGGAAGAGTGAGGGTGGTGGTGCAGCAGAGCTCAGCAGCTGTCCAACCTTTCTGCTGGCTAAGTGGGAATGGCAGCCCCACCAACTTTCTGTCCCAGGCTCTACTGCATATTTTTTCCCCATCTACTACATTTTCATCTCAGAGCTCCCTAGCATTGCTCATTCTTATCTGTGAAGAGTTGATTCATGAGGTTATCTGTTAATTTGTGTGGTATTTAATTCTCTCCTAAAACTGAGATAAAGCTTTAAGCACCAGCAAGATTATTTAAGACTACTTTTAAAGTCTTAGTCTAAAGTCCTACAAACACTAACAGGTCGTTAGCCTTATGTCTTAAGAATGCTGGCTACTTCCAATTCGACCAATTTGTGATTCCAAGATTTGATCCTATTAAAGATGAAGCTAAAAGCTCAACATTTAAGGATTCCACTACTACATGTCCTACTGGGAGATGTTGAAAAGTAAAATGGTGCTTTCCTCAGAATTTCTAGCAGGAGATCGAACAGTACTTCACATTAAAAAAAAAATGCTCTGCAGACACCAAATTTAGAAGGGGAACAAAGGGAGAACTATCCAGTTTATGTCCCCACTCTGTTTCAATTATCAGTGTACTAAAAAATCCATTAGAATTCTGAATTCATTCTAGTTTCAGCATGCTTACAATGGCAGAGTATCTTAAAGAAATACTTGGCCCTCAAGTTACTTTTAACAAAGCAGTAAATTAAAGACTCAGAACTCTCAGAGACAATCATCAGCCAAAAGTTTGTCAATGGTCCCTTTTATTTTCTACTTGACATTATTAAACAGTATGATAGGTTTTACATGCCATGAAGTTGCTTCAAAGTTCCACATGTGAAAAGTCTTCCCTGTTGCTTGTCTGCTCTAAGAAAGGTGGATCAACAGAGTTAGTAGGGTGGAAGGAATCTGTTTGAAATTCCAACTTCTTGAATCTGACTGTAACTCCCAGGAGAAATGCATCTTGGTCCTCTGGGATTCATGCATGGTGAGCTAAGTTACAGACAGCCTTTCAGAATCAAGTCCTCTTCTGGGCTTCACCTTAAGCAAATAGAAAGGGGATGCAGATTCCTAGAGTCAGTTGTCTAGAACCTGACCTTTAATGAAATAAAAATATGGCCTGGGTTCAGGGAGTAGAAAACTTTTGGGAGTTGAAACTTAAAGTTCAGCAATGTAGAATTACATTAGGACCGACCTTAAATATTTAGAGAAGATTTCATTAAATAGAGAGCTATTTTAGGTCTTGAGTAAAGCAACTATGGGTAGGAAGGGGTCATTTGCAAAGACTGGCCTAACAGTAATATGCAAAATGTAACTGGTGACTGAGGCTGTTGATGTTAACCAAATATTGGGGTGCTTATTTCCTTTCCTAGCCTTCTGTTGCTGAGTTCTGATTTAAGAGATAAGGGCAGAAGTGATGGCCTTTAAAAATATCCCAAAGTACTTCCCAGCTTTCCTTTCCATGATGACCTTGGAAACAACATGTTCTAAGTAATGAGGATGAAGACAGACTGACTCACATCAGATTTTATAAGAGAAATTAATCTTTATTTAGGAGTTTATTATAGCACCATGGCTTAGCATCCCCCTCCCCCTTCAAAAATGAGGAGGGAAGAATTCAAATTAAGAAGTGACTACTGCAGTACCCTGAGATGATAAGGGTATGGACTAGACTGTGCAAATTCAGAGAAAGGATGTGAATCCAGGAGGTGTTCTTAAATAGAACTTGGTAAGCAGGACAGCTGTTAATTCAGATAAATATTTATTGAGCATCTATTATTTATTTGCAAGGCACTGTGTAAAATACAAAGATATGTCACTCCTCCATGTGCTTACAATCTAGTTGAGATAATACAGGCACATAAATTATAAAACAAACCTTGTAACATAATGGTAAAGGGAATGGACTTTGAAGGTAGACCTGTATTCAGGACTTGGCTTCACCTTTTACTAGTGTGTCACCTTGAGCAAATTATTTAACACCTCTAAAATTCAGTTTACTCCTCTGTAAAATGAGGACAGCAACAGTACTTACTTCACAGGGTTGGTGAAAGAACAAAATAATATCCTTGCAAAACTCTCAAGTGCTTACCCCATAATAAGCACTCATTAAGTGCTGGCTAGTAGTGGGAGTGGTAAGAGACCTAACAGCTGGGACACAAAGTCAGTGCCAAATGAGCTCCAAGAGAGGACTAACAGCTATAAAAAGAACTATTCTGGAAAAAAAGGTGCTCCTCTCATATAATTTTGCTTTCTCCTCCTATTGTAGCCTCCAGTTATTTAAAGTGCAGTGTTACCTGGGGCCTCAGACAAGGGGTGTGTCTGAGGATAACCTCCTAACATTTATCCTATTGTCTGACAAGCTTCAGCAAAATGTTGACTCTTTAAGAGTCAAATCCTAATTTCCAGCATCCTATATATTCAAAAACTGGGTGGCAGAGATGGGAAAGGTCACTAGCCAGAATAGGTAGCATGACCAAATGATGGATTTAAGATTGGGAAGACCTACCTTGAGTTTCTATGGAGGTCCTTTGACTAAAGCTTTCACCCAGCTCAGTCTATTCCCTGTTTGGCATAACGCCGTTGATGTTGAATAACTGATGACTTAGAACTGAACACTTTCCCACACACACTGCATTCAAAGGGTTTCTCTCCTGTATGAACTCTCTGATGTCGTGTAAGCCGGCACCTCTGGCTAAAGGCTTTCCCACATTCACTGCATTCATATGGCTTGTCTCCAGTATGAATCTTCTGATGTTGTGTAAGGGAAGAGCGGTCAAAGAAAGCTTTCCCACACTCATTGCACTGGTAACGAGGGTCTCCAGTGTGGGCTTTCTGATGTCTATTCAGTGAGGAGACACCATAGAATGCCTTCCCACACTCACTACATTCATAAGGCTTCCTACCAGTATGGATTAGCTGATGTCGAGTTAGAATACTTTTCTGGCTAAAGGCTTTCCCACATTGATTACATTCATAAGGACTTTCTCCAGTATGAATTCTCTGGTGTCGAGTAAGGGATGAACGGTCAAAGAAAGCTTTTCCACACTCACTGCATTTAAAGGGCTTCTCTCCAGTATGAATCCGCTGATGTACAGTTAAGGAGGACCGGTCAAAAAAGGCTTTCCCACATGCACTGCATTCGTAGGGGCTATCGCCAGTGTGAGACATCAGATGTCTACTGAGACTGCTTCTGTGACTGAAGGCTTTCCCACACTCGTGACAGTCATAAGGCTTCTCTCCAGTGTGAGTCCTCTGATGGCGAGTAAGGGATGAATGGTCAAAAAAAGTCTTTCCACAGTCACTACATTCCTGGTCTCTCTCTTTAACGAGAACTTTCTTGGGAGGGGTTGACCCTTGCTGTAAGCTCTCCTGCTGGGATTTCTTGCAGGTCTCCACTGCAGGGCTTTCCTTCTCTGTTTCTAATTCATCCTCCAATGCATGAACTCCCAATTTAGGATGCAGAGCAGCTTTTCCTCCAAGCCTTTCCCTCAATGTTCTTTCTGATTTTTCTTTTTCTGAAGCAATTTGAATCTCAGATTTAGTCTCCCAGTCTGCAAATGGACAGAAAACATAGATGTAGTCTCCTCCCTGGGCTAGGAGATATTACAGCAGAAGAAAGAGATATGATGATAAATTAGAAAAGTGAGGTACAGTCACTGCATGGCTTGCTCCCACAAATAGTCCTACGTTCTAGGGAAAGACTGAGACTTAAGAATGAAGAAAAAGGCAGGGAACAGAACTGATGGTGGACATCTCACAAAGAGAGTTCCCACTGAGAGCATGGCCACGATAGTTAGAAGAACATGTTATGTGGAGGTTGTGGTGAGGAACAGTGATATCAAAGTGTGAATGGGTAATGTGACAGATCTAAGGGGATAATTCTAGGTGAATAAAGATGGATTCATACTTTAAGGTATAGGAAAAAAAGGCAAACTGATGGGTGATAGAGAATTAACATTAATGCAAAATATTTGAATTTGAGAAAAAGGTGAGACCCAATACTCCTTCCCCCCCACACCCAAATGACCATAAAACAAAGCTCTGCTGTGCCCTGTTCAGACTCAATTACCTAGAGAGACACTCCTTGCACATTCTTTCTCCTCACTTCCATGAAAATCAGCTATCCAAGGCTCATCCCCTTTCTTCAAATGAAAAATCACATCAGGTCGAGGAACTGGAAGTCCTGCTCATGGAAAAGAAATAAGCCAGGTAGGTGATGAAAATATACAACTATTCCAAATCTTAATTCTGGCCTCTATGCCTTTCATATAGAAAAAGCAAAACACACAAAGTGCATGCCAGTAATGTACAGTAATGGAGTAATGCAGAAGCAGGAACCTCTGAATGGAGGTCAAGGCTGAGGTTCTAAAAAGGAACAAGCAGAACTTAGTCACAAAGTTGATAAAATGCATTTGAATGAATGTGTTTCTTCCTGCCCCTGAAGTGACTGGGACACTCCTATTGTTAGCACTGGTAGGATGGGGGATAGTCCTTGGATCAAGGAAGAGAATGAAAAAAGACCATCTTGAGAAAACGTGTAATAAAGGTAACCATTTTTGTTTGTTTACCCTTCAGTATTAAGCTGTTACTTCATTATGTTCACTGTAGGAAAATGAGAGGTATGTGTGAATCAAAGAAAAATCACCTTTTATACTTTGCATTAGTTTTTTCTGTCTTTATATCCATTCTGATACCAAAAGATACCTATACATTCTGTTTAAAACTGAATAATGAAATAATGCTGACTTGTAAACCTTATTTTTTCAAATAATAAATTTAAAGTACTATTTTATTTCAATTAGCACAGATCTACATCTCCATTTTAATGGCTACATGATATTACACTGTATGAAATAATCTCATTTATTTAATTTCCTGCTGGCAGACATTTCAGACTGTTTTTAATGTTTTTGTTACCAAACACTGGTATGATGAACATTTGTGTATACCTTGGGTTGCTAATCCTATTATTTCCTTGGGACAGTTTCTAGAAGTGAATCTATCCATTTTTGGTGATATAAAAAAATAGATTCCCTCCTAGAAATATTCTTGAGGAAACCTCCCTGACACTGGGACCCCTGACTTGGGAAGAGAGGCACTTTCCTACTGGGCCCAAGGATCATACAACTGTTGCATGCTGGTTCTCTACCATCCATCAAAATGCCACGTCGCCACCTCCTTTTGGAGGAGTGGAATTCTATTTTCCCCAATATTTCATCCCACCAAAGCCTGTGACAAGGGCTCAGAAGTCTCCCTTAATGCTTCTTGAACGTTCTATTCTTTTCACATATTTGGCCTGTTAAGCTAATCCAGGAGGTGTTCCAGTTGTGTTTTTGACCTGCTTCGTATGAAATCAGCAATGTGACTGTTTTTACTGCCATTTGCTGCCCGTTTCTGAATCTGCACACTTTCTCAGCCTCTTAATTATGGAAGCTCCTGAGATGCTTTCTTACGTGCAGAAGACCAACTTGACTTCACACGAATAACTGATATGAACAGTAATTCTTAATTTTCCCTTTGTCACACATGTCTCTACAATTGCAAAGTGCTGTCTGTGAGCATCTAAGACTGTATTTAAAACAAGTATTCAAATCAAACCCATTTCTAGTGACCTGCTCTGAGGCACAACCTTGTATTCCCACCCTCATACAGTCGTCTTTCTAAAGGGAAGCATTTCTTTCCCCTCCTCTGCTTCTCTGAAGAGAAATAGCCCCTCAACAGTATGGTCCCTGGTCCCACTGCTAGTCCTCTGAATGGAGATGAGTAAAGCACCTGATAAGGTAGGGAAAGAGCAGGACATATATAACAGCCTCTTTTGTCTGCCCCCTTCGCAAGTGTCAGCTCCCCACAGCAGGCACACATTCTGCTTTGCTCCTCCAGGGCCTTCAAGTTGCAGGGGAGCCCATGGTTGTTCAGCCTGCTATGGCTTAGGGAGCAAGCCAGTCTGTGCAATGCTGGGGTTCAGGGTTAAGAAGCTCGCTGTTGCAGTACACCTAAGCTACATCATTATCCTCTTCTACTTGTCTCTCAGTGGTTCCGAAGGTGGGAATATCAATTTATTAGTCCCTCAGCCCCACCACGTTTACACAGTACAGAGGCTAACTTATTATGGAAAACTCCCCTTACCCAATGTGACAATGCTTTTATAGTTCTCCAGCATCACCTCCTTATAGAGGTCCCTCTGAACAGGGACCAGATGCTTCCACTCTTCGTCTGTGAAAATCACGGCCACATCCTCGAAGGTCACTGATTCCTGGAAACACAATCACATTCTCCCTTACTCATAATTGTTCTCTTTATGTGGGCCAGACAAAACTGTCATAAAGATGACAGCCCCAAAGATGTGGAGGGAGAGGAAGGGAAATGGTTCCAACAAAGTAGGGCTTTAAGCACTTGGGCAAAGCGGCACAGTCCTCTAAGGCTCGAAGTTCTTGGTCAAAATCCCATACCTCTATATTCACAGCTGAGCCCCTGAATAAAAGGGGCTCTTTTTTCAGACTTACAGAAAACGTGTATGAACAGAACAAGGAATTCCCACGTACCCTTCATCCAGCTTCCCCAAATATTAACATTTTCCACATTTGCTTTACCTTTCTCTCTCTCAGTATATACACATTTTCCTACCTTCTTCCTGGACTTCTTGGGAGTAATTTGCAAACATGAAGTCCCTTTACTCATAAATATTTTAATGTGAATTTGGTAATCACAAGGATGCTCTCTTGTGTAATTGCAGTATAACTATAAAAATCAAAGAGAATAGCATAGACATTATACTATCATCTAATCTACAACCTTATTCAAATTTTACCAATTGCCTATCTTTTTACAAATCCTTGATGTTGACTAGACTGTCTCTAGGATCCCTCTGATTTTATCCTAATGCTTTGTGATTCTATAAAATTGCCTCTTTACCCCCAATGCTGAAACCCCCACATGAATCTCTGGTGTGTGCAAAAGTTCTAATCGAGAACATGGAATTCAAGTCTCTGCATTGGGCAAAAATGCATCAAGCCACATGTCTACCCACACCAAACCCTCCAAGGACTCCTACAACCTCGCTGAGGTGCTTTAAGCATATGCCACATTCCCTAATCTGACCTAACATTCCCTGGAATACTTGGGGCCTGCTCTCAGCACACACATGATACACTACAGAAAGTCAGGACTAGAACCAGTTTGCTCTTCCCCAAATGTTCTAATCAGACCCCTTTTAGGCAAAATTTCTCAGAGTGAAGGCCATAGTAGCTGTGTGCCTAGTGATGGGCTAACGGGTACCTGTTCAAGGCAAGAAAAGGTCACTGAAGGATATAAAAGTTAAATAGGAAGGAAGCACTCTGTAGGGAGTCCTTTATCCACCTGGTTAGGTTTGATCAAAGAAGCTCCAGGATAGAGAAAGAAAAGTGGTTACATTCTGGAGACTAAAAGTATTTCAGAGACATAAAATTCCACCTTACCTGATATCTGGCAGTTGGAGACACAGAAGCCATTCCCTCCTGCTCTCCTTTTAGAAAGGGGCAGAGTCCTAATGAGGCAGAGGTATGGGAGGAGAAATAAGGTATGAAAAAGACTAGTCTCGTTTTGTAGTTTTCTGACTCATGAAGCAATAGGTCTCTCCTTATATCAATGAGATATATACCCACTCACATTCTCAATACCTTACAAAAAGGGGAGGCAAAGTAAATCAAGGCCAGGAGCAGTCCCACCCCATCCTAGAATCACAGCAAACTTAGAATTAGCCATGGACACTGCTATTCAGAACAGTGTGGTGTTTGCTTTAGCAAAGTTCTGTTCCTGGGAGTCGAGAACATAGTAAGGCTTATACTGTATTTATAAATTCACATTCAACATTGACCTGAATTGTCAGTAGATAAGAAGCATAAGACATTTTATAAGTGACTTTGCGGATAAGACATGTCAAGTAAATACCCATAGCCTCTTCAAAGGAAAAATACCCCATTCCCAAACCTGTGCTAAAGGGGAAGCCCTTGGGCAGCCCCGTTTTGTTCCACGTGACCCTGAGTCTCCTTCTTGGAGTCACACTGATTAGGCTGCAGGTGGGCAATGCACAGGCTGACCAGTAGACTGAGATGTGATCTGGCTTGAAAAGATGACATCCTTCCTCAGGAATGTGAACTAAGAAAGGTCAGGACAACAAGTGGGTAAAGAGTTGGGAGGATGTCATGAGAGACGGGAGTAGCCACAAGAATCAAGGGAGCCAAAGTCACTGTGAAGCAGAGCCCCTGAGTATGCGGGAGGTCTCAGGTAGAGAACAGGGTGTACCAGACAGTGGGGCTGAATGCCAGCAGGGGAGCAACAGCCAGGACATCACTGGGAAAGCACTGAAGCAGAAACTCAATAATTTCTGGCTCTGAAGTCCCTCAATTCACCCGGTACCACTCCTGGACTGGCTACTCTCCTTCAATCAAGGGAATATGTTCACTGATCCTGGTTATTCATTCATCCATGTATCCAACCAACATTCATTCAGCTCCAACTATTTATACCAAGCACAAAAACTACATAACACTGTACTTGCCCTACAAAGGACAAACAAGTAACCAAAATAATACTTCACTACAGGATGGATGAGTGCTCCAAAGAGATACACCCAGCAAACTATGAGAGCACATCAGAGGCTTGCCTAACCCTGATGGGAGGGAGGCAGGGGCATTGCAGGTTTCATGGCAGCAGCGGGATCCAAGATAAGTTTTGATTTTAGGGAGGCAGAACATTGTAGGCAAGAAAAATACCATTTTTTTCAAAAACAAGGCGGCAGGTCTTTACATGGAGAGGATTAACAACTAAGTAGTTTAGAATGGCAGATGTCTAGGCTGTGAGCAGTGCTGTGCGAAAAGATGAGTTTGGAGAAGTAGGCAGAGGCCAGCTAGATCAAGGGGAGTTTTCTTGGCATGGGTATCACTGAAGGATTTAAGCGTTGGTAAGTGTCATCCTATTTGTGTTCCTGTTCTAGAATATCATTTCAATTTGTATCAACGGCCTTGAAATATACATACTTTGAAATATACATACTCTTTGACCCACTAATTCTCTCCTAAAGTTCATTCTAAAGAAATATGAAAGAATATGTGCAAAACTTGCACATAGTTTTATTTTATTTAGTGCTATGTGTGGCAACCTAAGCATTCTACATGCATTATCTAATTTAATCCTTATAATAATACAGGGACATTTTGAAATATCTCGAGTTTCTAAAATAGGAGATTTGATCAATTTATGGCCCAGGCAATCTATACAATGGAATATCGCTAAACATCATACTAATAACTGGCATTTATTGGGCATCTGCTATTCAACAAGCAGGCACTATGATAAGTATTCCTTAGAAGGATAAATTAATTCCAGCCTCATAAATCAATAAAGAAGGTACAGTTTTACAATTTGGGAAATTTAGTCTTCATAAGAGGCTGAGGGAGAATTTGAATCCAGGTCTGTCTAGTAGTTTTTAAGCTCTATGCTGTAATGATTTATTTTCATGAAAAAATAGTCACATAGTTGATAGACCAATAGACTAGAAAATCCCCAAACATATCCACACATGTAGGGAAGCTTGATATATGACTCAGGTGACACTAAAAGTTCCTGGGGAAAAGATCCCTTGTGATAAATTACAAATGACTTAAATATTGATAATTATGAATGTGTGTGTGTATAGAAAGATTACACATTGAGATGAATAAACTAGAGCCTGATGTTAATAATAAATAGCAAAAATATAATTACTGAGCAAAAAATAATGTTATAGAATCACCTGTGTAGTATTTAATATAAAATTTAAAACAGGTAATATTTACAAAAATCTGTATGGGACAATAAGCACCAAATTGTATCTCTGGCAAGGGTGGGAAATGGGATTGGGGAGAGATAACTAAGAGACTTCAATTTTGTTTGTAATTTTTTTTGTTAAATAAATTTTTAAAAAATTCACTAAATATTAAGTGGAGAATGCACTTTTTAAATTGCATATTTGTGCATGCACATATGTACAGAAAAGACTTAGTACACTAAAATGTAAATAGAATTTGAGTGGTGGCATTACAAGTGATTTTTTTACAATTCTTTATATATATTTTTTAATAAGAGTGTGTATCTACTTTGGTATAAGGAAAAAAACAGGAATGAAGGAAAGGTGGTGTGAAGAAAAGTTAGAGAAGACCTAAGAACTGCTATTCTTAGAAGGGTCTTCTTGCAAGGTTGGCCCCTAGCTGGGATCTCAGAACTTCGAGAAGAGGGCTCCCCATGAGATAAGGTCCCTTATACCTAAAGCATTTGTGCAAACAATGTCATTTATGCTGAACACTTGCTTTCTTGCTTGAGGGTCTGAAATTTTGGTAGGTGCTAGGCAGAGGATGCTTCTGTGACCAGCCCTCAATAAAAAGATGGGCTCTGAGTCTCCAGTGAGCTTCTTTGGGCTGAAACATCACACATGTTGCATTTTCATTGCTGGAAGAGATGTGCTCTGTGTAACCCCTCGTTGGAAGGGGTAGAGCATGAGGAAGCTTACACATGGATTCCTCCAGGCTCTGCCTGTCTCTTCCTCTTATGACCTAGCTATGCATCCTTGCAAGATCACTGTCAAAACCTAAGCCATGAGTGCAACTGTAGGCTGAATTGAGTCCTTCCAGCAAATCCATGTATGCGGGGTGACCTCAGGGCTGACACAAGCAGCCATGCCACTCTGGATAGCTGTGGCAGAATGGAATTGGAGGAAGGCAAGAATGGAGGTGAATAGATCAGTGAGGAATCTGTTACAATTAAGAAAGAAATGATGAACTGAAGGAAAATAGTAGCAGCAGAAATGGAGAGCAGAGGAACTACTACTATTAAGATATTAAAAATAGACAAGACTGACTGGAGGTGATAGGAGAGGCCAGGATGACCCCCAGGTCAATGATCTGAGCACTGGCGTGGATAATGGTACCATTCATGGAGATGAGCAACAGAGAGGTAGCAGGTTTTGGGCATTTAGAGTTTGAGAATCTCAGATAGGAAAAATCAGATGACTCTGGCTCCCACTGTCCAAGTTGTAAAAATTATTATTGCTAAATGAAGTAATTTGAATTTTGAAAGACCATGAATTTCATACTCAAAATAGGAAAGTTAATATATTTTCTAAATGGTTGTAATATAAAGAAGGCAAGGTTTAAGCCTTTAATCATATAGCTTTTTTTCTACTAACTGTGACTAAACTATTCATAAAGTGTAGATTTATCTTTATGATACATACTTGTATCTATTCATATAAGCATAAAAAAAGAAACCCAGGGAATGGGGACAAGCCAAGTAATCCAGAAAGAGGAACTAGGTACCCCAAACAGAAGACTAATCAGTATTGGGGTCAGGTAGACAGAGGAACATGCATTCCTAATAAGGAACCAACTGCAGATTCTAAAGAGGCGAGGTTAACCATGCAGACTTAATCCTTCCTCCCTTGGGAGACGAGCCCTCCAGCTGGCCTTATTAATCATGAGACACTAATAAGGTAAGTTTTCAAAAACACCAAAAGACCGTATCAATATACATTTACTAGACAATGGGTTAAGAGCAGCCAAACATATCTTTAAAAGATTATCACCGTGAGGGTAAACACCAGTTTGCAAAAACATTTGAAACTTTGTGAAAGGTAAAAACTTAAAAAAAAAAAACGCTTACTGGAAAAACAAGTTCAGTCTATCTATAAAAAGGAGCTTAACCTAAGGAAGAGACTAGAGTTTGAATCTTGCTAGAAGGAGGCAGAGTGATATATACACAAATAGAAACAAAAATATATCATCAGGACCCTGTAACTTGTATTAAGACCATATTCTTTTCTTGCTGGTCTGTTAAGATTCCTCCATCCCCAGGAGGGTCTCAAAATATTACACTTGGGCCCTAGGGAGTTATCAAAATTAGTATTTAGAGATATAGGTGAGTTCAATACTTCAGAGTACAGGTCTGGCAGACTGCCTGAAATAAAATTCCAGCACTGCCTCTTTCTACCTGTACCACCTTAGGCACATTAGTTAACTTGTGTCTCACTTTACCCATCTATAAAACTGGAATAATGAAAAGTACCTATCTTATACAGTTATTGTGATGCTTAAACAGGATAATATGTAGAAAGCGTTTAGAATAATGAGCTTAGTGTTAGCCTTAGCTAGGAGTCTTGTTATAATCCTAGGAAGGCAGAAACAGTGAAAATATTAAGTACATTGTGTTGCTGCTGTTTTACAGTAGCAAGTATAAGTGTAGCAATAACACTGGAATCAAATTATTTGTATATGTTATCTGGTGTTTAGGTTTTTCAAAGTAGTCGAACTGCATTTGAAATCGTAGTTGAAACTGCTCAATGTTTAAATGCTTAAAGACAATTTTCAAAGTTTCGTTTATTAGATTATGACTTTAATAAGCTGATTATTGAACAAATTACAGATGGTGGTGAGCATAAAAGCTCCCCAGCCATTAAACAACCAGTTGATCTTCCCAAGGTGCTCATCATCGGTGGGCTCCCTGCCAGGCAGACTTCAGTCCCCATTAGGTTTAGTCTCCCCAGACAGTCGCTTCAGTAAGCTCTCAATGACACTTGAGACTCCCCAAATCCACCAAATTTACTTGGAGTCACTGCCAGCAACAGGTCACCTTCACTTGTTTTCTCTTTCCTGTTCTTGGATCTCAGAATATTTCTGGTGAAAATGCTCTTCAAATTCTTATTATAGTTCTTCAAATGAGCCCTTGCCTAGGAAGCTTTTACTGTTCCCATCCTAGCTACATAGTTATTCCAAATATCTATGGCTATCATTCAATTTCAGCAGAACCTTTTCAGCCTTTTACTACAGCGAGCTCCACAAGAGTGAGTTCAAAGGCGACTGCATGGTAAAAAACATTCCAAAGGCCTGGAATTATTAACTGTGAAGGCTTGGGCAGATTACTTAAGCTAACAGTTGATCCCCAGTTGTTTAATAGCTACTTCACAGAGTAGTCATAAATGAGACAATTAATATTAAGCATTTCTCTTACAGCCTGTTCAACAAATGAACGTTCCTTTCTCTTCTACTGCCCTACACCAATCTGTTCATCTTACCATTCAATATTTCCAGGTACCTGTTATGTGCCAGGCAGCCTGGGGTGTAAGGTCAACAATACCACAATCTGTCAGTTTCCAGGACTTCACCTTAGCTTCCCCCATCTGTGTCCTACTTTCTTTCCCTCTCAGATCTGCTCCCTGCATTACCCAGTCTCTCTTTCTCCAGCAGCGCCCATCTCTCCAGTAGCTTCTTCTCATATCTTCAGATACAATCCTCCTCTACCTGAAACCATCTCACTGAATCCTATGGCCTCCTTCTAGCAAAAAGGTATCACTGATGTCTTCCTTTCATGATCAAACTCTTGGATGAGAGTTTGATCCATACCTCACTGACCCCATGTTATCAGCATCTACTCTTCCTGAATCTGCTATTCTGCTCTTGACACCTTTCACAACCTCAAACTGCACGCTCGAAAATCACCAATGTATTTCTGATCTACTTCCAATAGTCCTTTTCTCATCTTTATTTCTCTGCAGCTTTTGACTGTTTTGACAAGTTTCTCCTTCTTTCAGTAGTCACTGTAGCTGCTGACATTGCACTAGCCCGACTGTCCTCCTACTGCTAAAACTGCCATCTGTGACTTTTTTTCCCAATCTTGCCCTGGAAATATGGATGCTCTCCAAGGTCCAGTCTTTGTACAGTGTTCTTGTTATCCCTCAGAAAGTCCATGCACACCTGGCACTCCATTTTCTAACTCTACAGAGATGGTTCGCCAGTCTAGTCCCAGTCCTTCTTCCAAACTCATTTTGCATCTCCAAATGACTGCAAATTTTGAATTAGGCATTCTACCAGCACCTCAAGACCATTTTCATCTATGCACCTCCCCACCTCAACTGCTCTCTCTGGCTTTACATTTCTGTCAGGTGTTCTATTATTTTCCCAGGTGCTCCAAATTCAGTCTCTTACCTTGCTCTCTTTCCTCCCAAATCTAGTTGGTCATCAGGTCCTTGACTCTTTTTCATGTCATGCATACCCTTCCCTACCAATGACATCATCATAACTCAGGCCCACAACAGGACTACTACCACTACCACACAGCCCTAACTGGCTCCTTGCCACTAGTACCTTCTTCTCTCCAGTGCTGGATGGGGCCGTTTTATTCTCTTCAGTCCCTAGATCGACTCGTGCAATCCACCTACTGCGGATTCCAACCCTGCTGACTGTGTCACATCCTCATCTTCGATGCCCTGGCTCATTATACTTCTTTTCATCCTCGTCTCCCACTGCTCCTGGACACTTCACTCCAGTAAGAATCATCTCCCTCTTAAATCTGCCCAGCGCTTTGCTACATTTTTCGTGGTTTTTTTTTTTTTCCACATTAACTCCTACCTCCAACATGAAGGTCTTGTGATCACTCGTGCAGAAACCCAAGGCAGGGAGCTAAACGAGAAACTCTAAGGCGCTTTCTGGGAAAGAGGGAAGGACTGGAGTGGGCAGCACCCTAGATCTAGTATCAGTTCCACCCACGTTTATTAAAAGCTCTTTCTTAAGAGAAGAAGGGGTGGGACGGGCGGGAAAGGGCTCCAAACTTCCAACCTGAAAGTTGGGATCTGACACACAGTGGGTGCACTCTGAAAGACCACTCGTTAACAGTGCCTACACCCCACGGAACACGCGCACACACGAGTATAGGGGGAGGGGCAACTTTCCGTCCGTGCCTCTTCCAGCCGGGACGTCGCCACACAGACACACACTGCAGACTGGCTCCGCCCGCGTCACTACGTTCTACTGCCACAGCACCTCCCCCCCAGTTCTCAGTGTCCCCTTCTCTTGGCCGCTGCGCTCACTCTGCATCTCCAAGTCACACACCCACAGCCCTCACCTCCGGCGCACAGGGTTCTGGACCCGGGAAGACTGGGCCTCTTCAGATCGGGAAAGCAATACGCCTGCGCAAAGGGGTCTGACGTCCGCACTCCCAGTCAACTTTCGACCTTCGTACAGACTCCATTCCCCAGAAGGCTCAGCGGTCGGTGCTTTTTAATATGACGTCTGAAAAATCCGCTCTAGCGTACTCCTCTACATAATAGGCCGGTGGCGGTGAAGCGGACGGTCGCGGTAGCCGGAAAGGAACTGCTGTGGATGCATAGGAGGCTTATGGTCACTCTGGAAATTCTGCCTACGTGTGCTCTCACGCCCCTCCTGACTTACGATGGAAGGGCCGTCCGAAAGAAATGTGTCTCTTTGATCCTTGGGACCCGTCCCTACCCCTGGTTTACCCCGCAGGTGGATACCCGCAAGGTCGGGTCTTCTGGCTCTCGGAAGGGGCTTGTTCTGCTTCATCGTGTCCACTTTCAGGAATTTAATTCTGAATTTGGGCCACAGAGACGCAGAATTTGGTTCTGAGAACGGAACAGGGCCTGAGGCAAGATACGTGCACATTTTTGCGCCGAAAGAAAAGAGCCCAGGATATTTGTGTATGTAACTTGGCAGCCGGCCCTACGCTCCCGAGTTTGAGCGCACACCAGCCTGTCTTCCTTGACTCGCTTCCTGCTGCCCTCGGTTGGAGACTCCTCAGGGATAATCAACCTTGACTGTACGCTGGAGTCACCTGAAACTCCTTTGGACATGTAGATGCTTGGGCCCTATGACGAGCGAGAGTTCGCAAAGATATGTAGGTGATTTTAATGTGCAGCTAAAGCTAAGAATTACCACCGAGTACCACTGAACCAGTGAGCTTCAGGGAAGACAGGATTACACAAAGAATATAAAATCCTAAAACAGTTACTGCCCCAAACTCACGGTGCAATGCAAAACAAAAACCAGAACCTGAAATTATTAAAACAATGTAGAATACTCTATAATTATCTCACATCCAAGACACTGGGAGTACAACGGAAGAAGCAGTGAACTATGGGAAACAGGCTTCCTATAACTGGTGCACTTGAAGAAGAGTAATTACTTTCTTAACTATTACAGAAAATACTGGAAAACCTGGACTGGATCACTGACGGAAGAACCAAGCGGCACTGGGAGGTTTTGGAGTGTTGAGGTTTTATTTTACACCGGCAGGCTCAGAGGGGAATAATCTCCCAAGGTCTGAACCCTGAGCACAAGCAAGGGGAGCAGTTTATATTATTTTGATATGTGACATTTCGGCATGCGCAGGGCAAAAGAGGAGCCTGGAGAAGGGGAGGAGGGAGCTGGGAGTGCTTTGCCAACTGGAGGAAAAAAGCGGTTTGCTGACCTTGACGGCTGTGTTGAATATTTTCCTTATCGTAAGAAGAAAAAAGTGTAGTCTAAGCAGAGAGGACAGCACTTGCAAAGGTATAGACTAGAGGATAAACGGGCAAACAACTGGTAGCAAGGTGAGTGGCTCGTGGGTATGATTTAGGGGCTGTAACTTGAGGTTGAACTCATGGTGACTTAAGGCAAGATTGAGGGTGAATTTGTGCTGTGGTAAGTAAGGGGTTTGGATATTTCTATAAAATCAGGACTTGATCAGAGGCATATATGTTTTGCTGTTCCCTTCTGTGTGGTGGCTTTTATTATTCAGCATTTTTCTGAGTGGAAATTTTGGGGTCCTAGATGAGTTTCCTTCTAGCATTCTCCAGGCTCTGGCAGGCCCTAGGATTTATCTATCTTTACTGCTTCAGGTAGCTGTCAAAGCTCAAGTTTTCCAGGGATTAATAGTATAAAAGTCAGGTTTGCTGCTCATTGACCTGTCAGGGTTCTAGCTCTCTCTTTTTCTCTCTCTTTTTTTTTAATTCTTTGCAAATTTATCACCTGGTCACCAGTGTGTTTTCAAAGATGTTTTACAACTTTTTAGCATTTCTAGTGTTTTCAATTAGGACGATTGTTCAAGGTATCCAATCTGCCAAGTTGCTGGAAAGATTAAGAGATTTTTAACTGATTTTATCAAAAGAGTTAGGAATGCCATATGGACACTGAGTAGCCAAGAAACAATAGAAATCCATCTTATTTAAAATAAAACAGATGCCTCCTAGGCCTGCCAGCTGTGGCCTCTGACAAATTACAGGATGTTTTGTCTATCTGCTGCAATGTAACAAACCACTCCAAATTTAGCGGCAAAACGACAAGTCAATTAGGCTAATAGATTCCATGGGTCAGATTCTGTGGGTCAGGAATTTGGACCAGCAATGTGGAGATGGCTTGTTTCTGCTTCATTGCTTCACAATTTCTGGACCCTCAGTTGGGGAGACTCAGATGGTTTCTCCATTCTTGTGTCTGGTACCTGGACTGGCACCTATGGCTGGGCTCACCTGGCACTGAGGGCCAGAATCCCCACATGTAATTTCTTTGTTCTTGGACTCCCTCACAACATGGTGTTCTCACGGCAATCCGGCTTCTTCTTTTTTTTTTATTAAGGTATTATTGATATACACTCTTACGAAAGTTTCACATGAAAAACAATGTGTTCCTCCATGCCCCAGTGCAGTCACTGCCCATCAGTGTAGTAAGATGCCAGAGTCACTATTTGCCTTCTCTGTGCTACACTGTCTTCCCCATGATCTCCCCACACTATGTGTGCCAATCATGATACCCCTGAATCCCCTTCTCCCTCCCTCCCCACTCATCCTCCCATAACCCTCTCCTTTTGTAACCACTAGTCCCCTCTTGGGTTCTGTGAGTCTGCTGCTGTTTTGTTCCTTCAGTTTTGCTTCATTGTTATATTCCACAAATGAGGAAAATCATTTTGTACTTGTCTTTCTCTGCCTGGCTTATTTCACTGAGCATAATATCCTCCAACACCATGTTGTTGCAAATGGTAGGATTTGTTTCATTCTTATGGCTGAATAGTATTCCCCTGTGTATATGTACCACATCTTCTTTACCATTCATCTACTGATGGACACTTAGGTTGCTTCCATATCTTGGCTATTGTAAATAGTGCTGCAATAAACATAGGGGTGCATACGTCTTTTTGAATCTGAGAAGTTGTTTTCTTTGGGTAAATACCTAGGAGTGGAACTCTGGGTCAAATGGTGTTTTTATTTTTAGTTTTTTGAGGAACCTCCATATTGCTTTCCACAATGGTTGAACTAGCTACATTCCCACTAGCAATGTAGGAGGGCTCCCCTTTCTCCACATCCTCAACAGCATTTCTTGTTCTTAATATTTTCAATGCTGGCAATCTTAACTGGTGTGAGGTGATATTTCATTGTGATTTTTATTTGCATTTCCCTAATAATTAGTGATGTGGAGCATATTTTCATGTGCCTGTTGCCCATCCGAACTTCTTCTTTGGAGAATTGTATGTACATATCCTCTGCCCATTTTATAATCGGGTTATTTGCTTTTTGGGTTGTTGAGGCGTCTGAGTTCTTTATATATTTTGGATGTTAACCTCTTGTCAGATATGTCATTTACAAATATATTCTCCCATACTGTAGGATGCCTTTTTGTTCTGTTGATGGTGTCCTTTGCTGTACAGAAGGTTTTAGTTTGATGTAGTCCCATGTGTATATTTTTGCTATTGTTTCCCATGCTCGAGGAGATGCATTCAGAAAAAACTTGCTCATGTTTATATTCAGGAGATTTATGCCTATGTTATCTTCTAAGAATTTTATGGTTTCATAACTTACAGTCAGGTCTTTGATCCATTTTGAAGTTACTTTTGTGTATGGGGACAGACAATAATCCACTTTCATTCTCTTGCATATAGCTGTCCAGTTTTGCCAACACCAGTTGTTGAAGAGGCTGTCATTTCCCCATTGTATGTCCATAGCTCCTTTATTGTATGTTAATTGACCATATATGCTTGGGTTTTTATCAGGGCTCTCTAGTCTGTTCCATTGGTCTGTGGGTCTGTTCTTGTGCCAGTACCAAATTGTCTTGATTACTTTGGCTTTGTAGTAGAGCTTGAAACTGGGGAGCATAATCCCCCCTGCTTTATTCTTTCTTCTCAGAATTGCTTTGGCTATTTGGGGTCTTTTGTGGTTCCATACGAATTTTAGAACTATTTGCTCTAGTTCGTTGAAGAATGCTATTGGTATTTTGATAGGAATTGCACTGAATCTGTAGATTGCTTTAGGCAGGATGGCCATTTTGACAATATTAATTCTTCCTATCCATGAGCATGGGATGTGTTTCCATTTATTGGTATCTTCTTTAATTTCTCTCATGAGTGTCTCGTAGTTTTCAGAGTATAGGTCTTTCATCTCCTTGGTTAGGTTTATTCCTAGGTATTTTATTATTTTTGATGCAACTGTGAATGGAATTGTTTTCCTGATTTCTCTTTTTGCTAGTTCATTGTTAGTGTGTAGGAATGCCACAGATTACTGCATATTAATTTTGTTCTCCTGCAACTTTGCTGAATTCAGATATTACATCTAGTAGTTTTGGAGTGGATTCTTTAGGGTTTTTTATGTACAGAATCATGTCATCTGCAAACAGGGACAGTTTAACTTCTTCATTGCCAATCTGGATGCCTTTTATTTCTTTGTGTTGTCTGATTGCCATGGCTAGGACCTCCAGTGCTATGTTGAATAGAAATGGGGAGAGTGGGTATCCTTGTCTTGTTCCCGATCTTAAAGGAAAAGCTTTCAGCTTCTCATTGTTAAATATGATGATGGCTGTGGGTTTGTCATATATGGCCTTTATTATGTTGAGGTACTTGCCCTCTACTCCCATTTTGTTGAGAGTTTTTATCATGAATGGATGTTGAATTTCATCAAATGCTTTTTGAGCATCTATGGAGATGATTATGTGGTTTTTGTTCTTCTTTTTGTTGATGTGGTGGATGATGTTGATGGATTTTCGAATGTTGTACCATCCTTGCATCCCTGGAATAAATCCTACTTGATCATGATAGATGATCTTTTTGATGTATTTTTGAATTTGGTTTGCTAATATTTTGTTGAATATTTTTGCATCTATGTTCATAGGGATATTGGTCTATTTTTGTGGTGTCTTTCCCTGGTTTTGATATTAGAGTGATGCTGGCCTCATAGAATGAGTTTGGAAGTATTCCCTCTTCTTCTATATTTTGGAAGACTTTAAGGAGAATGGGTATTAGGTCTTCACTAAATGTTTGATAAAAGTCAGCAGTGAAGCCATTTGGTCCAGCGGTTTTGTTCTTAGGTAGATTTTTGATTACCAGTTCAATTTTGTTGCTGGTAATTGGTCTGTTCAGATTTTCTGTTTCTTCCTTGGTCAGCCTTGGAAGGTTGTATTTTTCTAAAAAGTTTTCCATTTCTTCTAGGTTATCCCATTTGTTAGCATATAATTTTTGATAGTATTCTCTAATAATTCTTTGTATTTCTGTGGTGTCCTTAGTGATTTTTCCTTTCTCATTTCTGATTTTGTTTATGTGAGTAGACTCTCTTTTTTTCTTGATAAGTCTGGCTAGGGGTTTATCTGTTTTGTTTATTTTCTTGAAGAACCAGCTCTTGCTTTCATTGATTCTTTCTATCGTTCTATTCTTCTTAATTTTATTTATTTCTGCTCTAATCTTTATTATGTCCCTCCTCCTACTGACTCTGGGCCTCATTTGTTGTTCTTTTTCTAGTTTCATTAATTGTGAGTTTACACTGCTTATATGGGATTGTTCTTCTTTCCTAAGGTAGGCCTGTATTGCAATATACTTTCTTCTTAGCACAGCCTTGGCTGTGTCCCACAGATTTTGTGGTGTGAATTATTGTTTTCATTTGTCTCCATATATTGCTTGATCTCTGTTTTTATTTGATCATTGATCCATTGGTTATTTAGGAGCATGTTGTGAAGCCTCCATGTGTTTGTGGTATTTTTCATTTTCTTTGTGTAATTTATTTCTAGTTTCATAACTTTGTGGTCTGAGAAACTGGTTGGTACAATTTCAATCTTTTTGAATTTACTGAGGCTCTTTTTGTGGCCTAGTATGTGATCTATTCTTAAAAATGTTCCATGTGCACTTGAGAAGAATGTGTATTCTGCTGCTTTTGGGTATAGAGTTCTGTAGATGTCTGTTAGGTCCATCTGTTCTAATGTGTTGTTCAATGCCCTGTCTCCTTACTTATTTTCTGTCTGGTCAATCTGTCCTTTGGAATGAGTAGAGTGTTGAAGTCTCCTAGAATGAATGCATTGCATTTTGTTTCCCCTTTTAATTCTGTTAGTATTTGTTTCACATATGTAGGTATTCCTGTGTTTGGTGCAGAGATATTTATAATGGTTATATCATCTTGTTGGATTGACCCCTTTATCATTATGTAATGTCCTTCTTTGTCTCTCGTGACTTCCTTTGTTTTGAAGTCTATTTTGTCTTATACAAGTACTGCAACTCCTGCTTTTTTCTCCCTATTTCATGAAAAATCTTTTCCCATCCCTTCAATTTCAGTCTGTGTGTGACTTTGGATTTTAAGTGAGTGTCTTGTGGGCAGCATATAGTTGGGTCTTGCTTTTTTATCCATTCAGTGACTCTATGTCTTTTGATTGGTACATTCAGACCATTTACATTTAGAATGATTATCAATAGGTATGTACTTACTGCCATTGCAGGCTTTAGATTTGTGGTTACCAAAGGTTCAAGGGTAACTTCCTTAATATCTAAGAGTCTAACTTAAGTCACTTAATATTCTGTTACAAATACAATCTAAAGGTTCTTTTTTTTCTCCTCCTTTTTCTTCCTCCTCCATTCTTTATATATTAAGTATCATATTCTGTACTCTTTGTCTATGCCTTTTTATTACCCCTGGTGATAGCTATTTAATCTTAGGAACACTTCCATCTATAGCAGTCCCTCCAAAATACACTGTAGAGATGGTTTCTGGGAGGTAAATTCTCTCAGCTTTTGCTTATCTGGAAATTGTTTAATCCCCCCTTCAAATTTAAATGTTAATCTTGCCAGATAGAGTATTCTTGGTTCGAGGCCCTTCTGCTTCATTGTATTAAATATATCATGCCACTCCCTTCTGGCCTGTAAGGTTTCTACTGAGAAGTCTGATGATAGCCTGATGGGTTTTCCTTTGTATGTGATCTTATTTCTCTCTCTGGCTTATCCTTGACGTTTGCCATTTTAATTATTATATGTCTTGGTGTTGTCTCCCTTGGGTCCCTTGTGTTGGGAGATCTGTGCACCTCCATGGCCTGAAAGACTATCCCCTTCCCCAGATTGGGGAAGTGTTCAGCAATTACCTCTTCAAAGACGCTTTCTATCCCTGTTTCTTTCTTCTTCTTCTGGTACCCCTATAATGCAAATATTTTTCCATGGATTGGTCACACAGTTCTCTCAATATTCTTTCATTCCCAGAGATCCTTTTTTCTCTCTGTGCCTCAGCTTCTTTGTATTCCTCTTCTCTAATTTCTATATCATTTATCATCTCCTCCACTGTATCTAATCTGCTTTTAAATCCCTCCATTGTAGTCCATAATGATTGGGTCTCCATCCTGAATTCATTTTTTAGTTTTTTGAGTTTTTGAATATTTTTCTGTGCCTCCATGACCATGTTTATTATTTTCATTTTGAAATCTCTTTCAGGTAGATTGATGAGTTCAGTTTTACTTGACCCTTTTCCTGGTATTTGTGGGATTTTGGTTTGAACTAGGTTCCTTTGATGTTTGATATTTGTATGTTGCACCATCTAGTGTCCAGAAGCTCTACTGCCTGGAGCTGCTAAGCTCCTGGAGCGATGTTGTGGGTGGCATGGGAGTGGTGCTGGTGCCTGGGGGTAGAAAAGAGCAGTTTTCTACTTCCCAGCTGCTATGTCTGTCTCCACTTCCAGAACCAGTGGGCTGAACACACAGGTGTAAGCCTCTATGCTTTGTATATGTAGCTGCCATTGGTGGGGCTTCCCTCTTGCTGGCCTGACACCAGGGCAGGTGCTGCCTATTTGCTAGTCCAGTGTGGGCTAGCCAGGAGGAAAGTGCAGGAGGCTGCATATCACTGTTGGGGGCCTTGGAGCTGTGTAGCCAGCCAGGGGGATGGAGCGCCTTAAAATTGTTTAAGTTCCCAACCTGCTGGGCAGAGTGCACCTGGACAATTTTGTCTACCTGTCCTTTCTCCTGAGCAGTAAGCTCTGTACAATTGCTGCTTTAGCAGCCCTGTTGTTTTTAGAAAGTCTCTCAGACTGCCCACCCAGATCAGCCAGATATAATTCTTTGTTTTCCACAAGCCACTGAATTCTCATTCTCTCCAGGTATTCCACCTGTCTTAGCTTTTCCAAACCCACTAATCATCAGAGCAGCATGCAATGTAGGTTTGTGCTCCCAGAGCAGATCTCCAGAGCTAGGTTTTCAGCAGTCCCATGCCTCCACTCCCTCCCTGCTCTGGTTCTCTTCCTCCTGCCTGTGAGCTGGAGTGGGGAAGGGCTTGGATACCGCTGGGTCCCCGCTTTGGTACTTACCCTGTTCTGTGAGGTCTGTTCTTTCCTCCAGGTGTATGCAGTTTGGCGCAGCCTTCTTTCCTGGTGCTCTTTCAGGATTAGTTGTATTCATTATATTTTCATATTGTATGTGGTTTTAGGAGGAGGTCTCTGTCTCACCTCTCACTGCCGGAGTCCAGCTCCAGCCTAGGGGTGGGATGCCTGAAGGTGCAGGATGGAGTCAGCCTATGGAGAGACAGGACACAGAGTCAGATGGAGGTGGTCTCTCGACAAAGTGTTGATGACAGCTTTATTTATACCATTTTGCACAAAGATATGATTATTTTTTATTGTTCTGATGATTCATTAGTATAGGCAGTTGGTTAATAAGTATAGGCAAGCTTTTTTCTTTCTTTTCCTTTCTAATCTATTCATGGTTGGTCAAGCATTAGACAGGTGATTGTTTTTCTGTTCTTTGACTGAAACTTTTCTTATTAACATGTACTCTATTGTGTTTTACGTTTCTATGCAATGCAGTTTCTAAGTAGTGCATGTGACTGTAGGAGCGTGCAGTATGTAACAGCGACTATGGAGTCTATCAGCTCAGGGTGAAATACAGGTCACCTAGTGCCACAGTTAGCTAGGATTCTTTCCCACAAAAATATTCTTAGAGGCTTTAATAAATTTATAATCAATTTAAAATCATAAACTTATATTTTTACTTTATACCCCTTTATAGGGCACAGTAGGCAGCAAACTAAATTTCCCCTTCTTATCTACATTTCTTTTTCTTCTGTGTGGATACCAAAATCTTTCTTACATATGCTACACAGGTTTCTATGACTCCACTACTGCAGGGACTAAAGTTCTTACGTGGTGAACAATGCAAGGGCATTCATATCATAGAAACTGTTTCTGTTTTAACTACAAACCTTAAACTATAAACAATTAAGTCAAATATAATGTATGATTATTCATTTGGTTTTTATACTTTATATGTGAATCTAATAAAATGTTAATGTAGTAGGTAAATGCAAGTATAAATAGAAAGCATGATTTAGAACTGTAAGAAGGCAGGTGTAGATGATCAGGTTTGTGCCTACAGACCAGGTCTTAATCCAAGCAAAACAAGGGCAACAAAACATCTACAGCTGTAGATTTCTCTCAAAACTGGGGGGGGTGAGGTTCTAAGCCTCACCTCTGTTGGCCCCCTTTTTCTCACCTGACAGCCCCCCTGCGACTGTGCCTGTCTTAGGTTGTTCCTCCCTTGAGGAATCTTACCCGTCCCTGGCTACCCAGCCATCTTACGGGGACATACAGGGAGATGTAAAGCTGGTAAGTGAGAGAGAGGTAATATTCTTTGAAAAGGTTAGTTTTTCACTTCTTTGCAGATTTATGCTCTGTGGCTTCTATGCCCAGCACTTGTTTTGAGGTATCTTTACTTCCTGGAAAATTATGGTACTTGGTAATTTCACGTATGAGGCACAAATTCTAGTAAAGGGCTGTGATTAGGAAAGAAGAAAAACAAACTATAGAAGTAGTAGAGGGAAGAAAACATGAAATGATTAAGTGTCAATAGGGTTATTCTATTCAATATTTTCTCATGACTCTATTTCTATAAAACTTTCCATCACTAGTTTCACTAGCAAAACCAGGGGGGCATTCTCAGTGGAAATGGGGTAGTCAATGTTTGACTAACAGCAGGTTTCGGTACTTTATGCTAAGATCGCCATTTGGCCCCTGTGTGTTCTATTCTTCAGGAGCACTGTCCTGAAAAGCTTTTGGGAAGTTTATGTTCTCATCTTTTCCATGCTGCTTAGCAAAGGTTAGTTTAGTCTTTGGCAACAATGCAAGTAAAAACAAAGCCAATAGTATAATGGAAAATAACAAAATCAAGGTGGGTAATAGAGAGAGTCAGCTGTGAAGGCCCCTGCCTTTTGGGGTTCTTCTTCCAGCCTGAGCTTTGCTACACAGCTTGAGTAGCATGGCTCCCAGCATCTCACACTGCCATCTTTAATCCCTTTTCTCCCTCAGTAAAGTATTATTATTATTTTTTTTTTCACCATAATGAAATGGGATTTATTCTGAGGATGCAAGTATAGTTCAATATCTGCAAATCAATGTGACTCAGCAAATTAACAAAAGGATAAAAAGCATCTCAATAGATGCAGAAAAAGCATTTGATAAAAACTCTCAACAAAGTGGATACAGAGGGAAAATACTGTCACATGATAGAGGCTATATAATAGAAGCTCACAGCTATCATTACATGCGATGGTGAAAAGCTTAAAGTTTGTCCTATAAGAACAGGAAAAAGACAAGGATGCCCACTCTCCCCACTTTTTTTTTTTTGAGAGGGCATCTCTCATATTTATTGATCAAATGGTTGTTAACAACAATAAAATTCTGTATAGGGGAGTCAATGCTCAATGCACAATCATTAATCCATCTCAAGCCTAATTCTCGTCAGTCTCCAATCTTCTGAAGCATAACGAACAAGTTCTTACATGGTGAACAAATTCTTACATAGTGAATAAGTTCTTACATGGTGAACAGTACAAGGGCAGTTATCACAGAAACTTTCGGTTTTGATCATGCATTATGAACTATAAACAATCAGGTCAAATATGAATATTCGTTTGATTTTTATACTTGATTTATATGTGGACCCCACATTTCTCCCTTTATTATTATTATTTTTATTTTTAATAAAATGCTGAAGTGGTAGGTAGACGCAAGATAAAGGTAGAATACATAGTTTAGTGTTGTAAGAGAGCAATTGTAGATGATCGGGTGTGTGCCTGTAGACTATGTGTTAATCCAAGCTAGACAAGGGCATTAAAACATCCACGGACGCAGAAGATTTCTCTCAAAACACGGGGGGTGAGCTTCTAAGCTTCACCACTGTTCATCCCCAATTTCTCACCTGATGGCCCCCCTGCGACTGTGCCTGTCTTAGATTGTTCCTCCCTTGAGGAATCTTACCCGTCTCTGGCTAACCAGTCATCTTCCGGGGCCATACAGGGAAATGTAAAGTTGGTAAGTGAGAGAGAAGCCATATTGTTTGAAAAGCTTAGCTTTTTACTTCTTTGCAGATTTATGCCCTGTGGCTTCTATGCCCAGCATTTGTCTTGAGGTATCTTTACCACTTGGAGGAATTATGATACTCGGTAGGGTATTATTATTTATTATTTATTATTTATCAGCTTGCACACTGTATTCTGCTTTGTATAAGATATTAAAGAAGACACAATCTCGGCAGTGCATTTACAGCCAAGGAGAGCAGAGTCCTGGATTCAGATATCACAGGAGTGAGCTGAGGAAGGGATCGACTGTCCCAGTTCAACGGCAGTCTCTGCAGACAGGTGGGGTCAATCAGGCTTCTTATGTGGTAGCTCACTCCAGGAGTGTACCAGTGAAAAAGAAGTTGCGTGGCCTCATGACCTAGGCTTAGAAATCAGTGGTGTCACTTCTGCTGTACACTATCGGTTGAACTGGCCACAAGCCTGCCCAGATTTAAGGAGAGGAACCATACAGCCACCTTCTTAAAAAGAGGCATGCCAGTGAACCTGTGGCCTTTAAAAAAAAAGAAGCCTCCCATGTAGGATTTTAACCTTCCCCTTCTATGGCTGTTTTTCTATAAGAAGTGGGCTTGGGGGTCGAGGGTTACAAGAAGACAAGAGTGACTTGTATTCAGGGACTCTGGCTGGTAGCTTTGCAATGTGCCTGTTGAGCTGACACTTTTGCTGTGCCTTGCTGTGACTCTGCTTACCTGTGTTGTTGCCTCCTGAACTGCTACAGACAGCAAACTGCACCATCTAGGCCACCTCTTGCTGTTCCAGGACCCCTCTTCTTGGACACTCTTTGACCTTGAATCTCTGAGCATTTCTTCTCTTTGCTGCAGTCACCTTGTACATTTCTCTCTGAAGAAAGTATTATCCGTGTATATCATGGCCTTTTTAGAGCTGTTACATGAGCAGAATTGTATGGGCTCTTCATGATAAGTGTTTTCAGTTTTACCAGTCCATGGGAAATGGATTTTGTTACTTAGAAGTAATATTCATCATTTTCCACTACCAACTCTTTTTCCTGGGGTGCACATGTACCATCAGAAACTGAGTGGATGGGGTGGAAGAGACCTATTCAGGCTGAATTTCATAGTATATCTGAAAGCCATTGTTGCTTCTGATACCTAGGTCTGATTCCAGGTCAGATTGGCTTTTTAATTCTGTCTTTTGTTTGCTTAATACCTTTTATTCGAAAATGCTACCATTGAGGCATCTTTAACCCCCTAAATGACTATAGATGTGTGGATAAAATGAAGGTTCCTATGGCCAGGATTCTCACCTGGCCCTGGTTGGCTACCTCACTACACATGTGTGGGCAATATGTTACTATTGACTCTATATAAAGAGCTCTGCCCAATTCTCTGGGCAACATGGTGGCATGACTACAAGGCTGCAGGAGAGCAGAGACTGGAGTGGTGGCAGTGCCAAGGACAGAGACTGAGATGGCTGCGGGGGCAGAGAGGCCCAGAGGCAGAGACTGGCTTGCCGCATGCAGACTTGCTCTGAGTGGACGGGATTCTAGTGATTGACCTGCCACCGTGGAAATAAAGTTGGGTATAACCCTTTCACCCCAAGAACGTTCCATTGTCATTCTCCGGTCTCACTGAATCCATAGCAAACTTGCCTGGGGCTGAAACCCATTCTCAAGACAGATGCCTGAGCCTTAATGGTGAACAGGATTCTGGTTTTGCCACGTGTAAGTCAGAGGATGTGGGTCATGGTGGTGCTCTAACATCCCCTAACACACAGAGCTCCTTTTGAAAACTCTGTGTTTCAGTCCTGCTTTGCAAAAGCACCATTCATTTTTGTTTCTTATAATTAGTTCTTAAAATTCCTTTAGCTCTTTAGAGAGCCGTCTTCTTCAGGCTAATTTGATATACAGAGATGCTTGTTATCTACTCTTCCTCAGGATAAATTAGTTTATCAATATTATTCCTAAAATCGGAGATCTCCCATTGTTCTTTCTTTCCATCTTCCATGGTAATAGAATTTTTGCTGGCACAAGGATAAAAACTACATTTCCCTGCAGCTAGGTGTAGTCATGTGTTCCAGTAAATAGGATATAAAAGAATGTGTTGAATGGCATTTTTGGACAACCTTCCTTAAAGGACAGCTGGACTCGGAATAAAAAGGAATGGACGATTGATACACATGATGGCATGGATGGCTCTCAAGGGCAATATGCTGAGTGAAAGCAGCTACTCTCAAAAGGTTGCCCACTATATGTAACCTGATTATGTGACATTCTGAAAAAGACAAAATTACAGGACAGAACAGATCAGTGATCACAAGAGGGTGGGGTAGGAGAAATGTTTGACTACAAAGGAGCAGCAAAAGGGAATGTTGGGTGTAATAGGGAAACTTACCAGACTAATGGGGACCAGAGCTCTCCTAACAGTACTTGACATCAAATTGCACACCAGAGCACTGAGTGGGGGAGGGGACATCCCTGTTAAGCTACTGATTGACTCTTGTGGGTAACAAATATGCATCGTGACATGTGGGAGTGGGAAATTTCAGACACTGGAGCAGGCTAATGCTAAAACTAAAGATAATGGGGACAGGCAGTGCTCCCTGTTTATCTGAAGCAATTTCATTTCTATCTAGTTATGTTGAGCCACCAATGAGATAAAAATCTTTCCGCACTTGTCCATTCCCTCCTTTTTCATTCCAAAGCACTGAAGAGAACAGAAACTCTTGTGCCACCCCTGGTTCCCAGGCAGTCCCCTGGCCCCTACCTTGGGAGGTAGAGGGCTTGCTTTCTGGGCACTTGCTGTGCCGTCCTGGTCATCTGTGCCACCGTGAGTGCTGGCAAAAAGTGAAGCTAGACTGCAAAAGCAAGACAGCAGAGTGGCCTTTTGGTCCAGATTTAATGGGATTATATGTCTCTCAACCTCTAAATAGGGTCTATACTACAAATCTCTCAGTCCTCCTAAGTCCCCTCTCTGGCTGAGGACTGCCTCCAGAAAGTTAAGGTTTTAATATTAAAATTGATATTCCATTTCTTTTAAGGTCCTAAATGATACTTGTTTCTGGAGCAGGAGGGAGTCCAAAGTCCTGCTTTCTTAGTTCACCTTTCGGGGGGACTCAAAACCAGGGGCAGTGGGAGAAAGGCAGAGAGGCACTGGACAGCCCGTAGAATAGCACTTAGTAAATAGCAATGAGCCATCAATATCTCCTGGGCATCGTATAAGAAATACACACGCCTGGGGGTCCTCCTGGCAATCCTTGACTGATTCAGTGTGGGGCCCAGCCTTCTGTTTTTAACAAATTTCCAGTGGCTTGTGTTGGACAGCCCCAAACCGGGCTACTGGGCCCAAGGTGGGAGCTGCTCCCAGTTCTCAGCCCCTTTGGGGGAGCCGGGTAACTGACCGCAGGACCCCTCCCCGTGGACGCCCGGGCGCAGGCGCCGCTGCCCCCCCACCGCAGACCCTCCGGAGACCCTCACCGGCGGATTCCGCGCGCGGCCAGTCTGCGCAGGTCAGGACCGGTCTCCTGAGGTGGGGCTGGGTAGGGGCGGGGTTTGCTCTTTGTGGGCTCGGAGACCTGGGGCGCGGTTTTACCTTGTTCTCCGCCCTGTGAGCCTGTGGCAGCGTCAGGAGTGTCCGTCTGCTTGTCTGCGAGGGGCTGCGGAGGCCTGGTGCAGGGGGACGCAGTTACACGGCCGGACCGTGTCCCTGTGAGGCTGCGAAGGAGCGCTGGGTACCAGGGTCGCAGGTGTGGCTACGGCTGTACCTCCTGGTGGTGCGGTGGCCCCGCGGGTGTTGGTCTCCGTGGGAACTGGGTCCCAGAGCCTGGTGCCCTGGAGGAGGGCGGTGGAGCGGAGCTCGCGGGCTAAGGCCCGGCCCTGAGGGGTCTGAGAGTGCCCCTGGGCAGCCGCGCTGCGCCTTTGGGCAGGGGTCGGGTTTGACAGATCCGATCTGGGCCGTGCAGGTTGGCTGGGCGGCACCGCACGGAGTGGGACTGCCTGGTGTCACCTAGCTTGACCCCTGCTCCATGAATCCTCGGGAGGTCCGCAGAGCTGCAGCCAAAGGACAGAGATTTGGACCTAGTGAAAAGACGTGGCCCCTTGGTGCCAGCAGTGGACTCTACAACATCATGTTTGGTTCTCTAGGGTCTATAAGCCCTCCTGGGGAGTTAGAACCAGGCCTAGTAGAAGGAGAACCCTAGGATAGGGCCGGGGAACCCCACTGAATGGGCAGAGCCTGCCCCCACCTTCCCTGTGGCGGTTCCTAACATTCCAGGCCCTGCATGAAGTTGCAGCATCTAGAGAGCATAGAGGTGGAGAGTATGGCCATGGAAGATTTGTCCCAAAGGCCAGAGAGAGGGGAGGGCAGGGAAGGATCTTTTCCTGCTGTGGAAGGGAGAGGGTAAACAAACCTGTGAGGAGTGGCCCTTGGCGGGAGATCAGAGGGCAGGGGAGCCATGTGGAGGCTTGCCACCCACTTTATCACTCCATTAAGTAATAATGATTCTTCCAGTTCTAGCTCAGCTGTGTACAAGGTAAGCAGTGTACACGGTGGGCACCTCCTGTGACCCACCAGGATCCCCCCAGTAGTGTTAGGGACTAGGCCATCCAGGTGACCCAGAGGCTTTATGCCATTACTTTTTAAATTTTGTTTTATCAAATGTACATCACAGTGGTTCAACAGTCGCCCTCCCCGCCCTTTCCCTGCCGCCTTGGAACCACTAGTCACTTCTCAGTGTCTATGTGCCTAATGCTGTTCTGTTCCATCTGTTTTGCTTTGTTTTTATACTCCACAAATGAGGGAAATCATTTGGTACTTGTCTTTCTCTGCCTGGCTTATTTCACTGAGCATAATACCCTCTAGATCCAACTGTCCTGTTGCAAATGTATGCCATTACTTTTAAAGTTTAGAATTTCCTGTCCTTCACCAAGTAGTCATTTTAATTTACTTTTTATTCTTCAGCACACATGATCAAGGTCACAAAACTGTCCAATGGCAGAACAAGGCCAAGTCTTTGGACTCCCATGCCGTATAGACCAGCAGCACAGGCATCACCTGGAAGCTTCTGAGAAGTGCAGACTGTCAGGCCCTAACCTATAACCACTGAACCAGATTCTATCTAACAAGATCCTCAGGAGCTCAAATGTATGTTAAGGTTTGAGAAGCACTGATCTTTACTGTACTATGACCTGCACCATACTGTGACCTGTACTATGAACTGCATTGTACTATAACTTGTACTTTACTATGACCTGCACTGTACTATGATCTGTACTGTAGTATGACCTTCACAGTACTATGACCTGCACTGTACTATGCTGCAGGCCCACTTCCATGCTTCTGGTGGTGGTGGTGTTACCCATAACCACTTCTTTGGGGTAGGGTTAGATTTTTGTTTGCTTTAAGGCTCTAAAAACAGTATGATATAAAGCCTTATAACAGAGGGAATCAGAATATGCTGCAGAGATCCAATGCTGCTTGGAACTTCTCAGGAAGAGCTATTTCTAAGCTGGTTTCCAAAGGATGACAGAAAGAATTCTAAGCTTTCTTCCCCTTCAGGGCCCTCCATGGCCTTGCCCTGAGCCTTGTTTTGTACTGTTAACCTGTCTCATACCAACAGGCTAGACTTAAGTTCCTTGAAGGTCTTCTCCATGTTGATGTTTTCAAAAGGCCTAGTAGAGGACTTACATATTGGAGGTCCTGTAAATAACTCAGCAATGGCCAGACTGGTCACATTCAACTACCTGCAGCCTGCTGTGGGCTCTAGACAGGTGGGGGCCTTACACAGCAGTACAAGAGCACCTCTCATGGGGCATAGCTGTCCCTCCACTTCCTCTGACTGATCTCTTTCCCCAGAACCATAGAGTTGACACGATGACCATGTAAAGCTCTCCCATTGGGGAGTCTAGGAGCTGTAAAGGCCCCAAGGGTTAACCTTCCTTCGGGCTCCTTTGACCTTCCTGGCTCTCTGGGTCCAGGACCGTGCTATTCCTCCGAAAACATACCCAGAGAAAAAGGGAACAACCTGTTTATTCCTGAGAACCAGGCCCTAGGTAAGTTGGGGTTCTCCTAGTTTTTCTTCAAATGTCTGAACTATGAATATCTTGGCCTCCTTTTCTGTGGAGCCTCTTTGTTCACCAAGGCACATTCACCCGAATTCCTGCTCTGTGGAGGCCAAGCCCACGAGGGAGATACTGGCATCCCTGTCCCTTGCCTAGGGCCCTCCCCTCTCACTTGGTGTGCACTCACTCAGATCATCTGGTTCATTTCTGTGATGGGCACTGTGGCAAGTGGCAAGTAATGTGAGAGCCCTGGGCTTGAAGGAGCCTCACAACCACAGAGGGGAGAGGGGAGAAGAATCTGGAACCCAGTCACAGTAAGGATGTGTATGGTTTGATGGCAGATGGAGGGGCATAGACAGGCCTCTACATTGAGGTTTGGGAAAAGGAGAACCAGTCTGTGCTGGAGAGGTTGGGGAAGGCTCCGTGGAGAAAAAGAGACAAAGAGGCTCTGAGGGCCTGGACAGGTGAGGAGGTCATTTGAGGCTGGGTCCCTATTCAAGTGTTATCTTCCTGGGCTAGCGAGGAGGCTAACTCAACTTCACTGCTTTGTGGCTGGGTCACCTGACTTTGGAAGGGTCATGTGATCTCTTTAGGCATTGGTTTGACAAGTGTAAAATGGGGATGATAATCATGTTAATGATGGAAAGAGTAATAGCTATTGTTTACTGAGAAGCAAATATGTATTAGGAACTGAATCAGTTTACTTATATTAACTCATTTCATTTTTAAAATGTTCCCATTTTGAAGAGTGGCAACTGAAGCACAGAGAGGTAAACTGATGAAACCAAGGGACAGAGAATGGTACTTGTTTGTGGTTATCTAGCTAGTAAGAAAGGGAGCCTTGTTTCAAATCCAGGTTGTCTGGCCCCAAGATCTTTACCACTCAATGCAACAACCTTATATGATTGTTGGAGTCTTCTGGCAAGTGGTAATTGCTTAGTCCTTGTCAGTTTCAGCTGTGAAGGGGATGCTGGGGAAAATGGTAACTGAATCCAGAGGTGGATTCAGGTTGGTTTGCTGTAGTGGGCTGGATGTGGAGGGAGAACCAAATGGAGGCTGTGAAAGCCAGCTGGCATTGTTTCCTAGCATCCAGGTGGTAGTGTAGTGGTATTCTAGCTTGGTAATAGACATTTATATTTCATTTTTTCGCTGATGGGAAACCCCCACCAATAAGAAATTTCCCCACGTAGTCACCAGAATAATACATAGAGCTTAAACCTCTTTGGCCTTGATATACACCATTCAGTGGTATATCAGAGGGCTTAGTCTAGTTAGGCTGTAGTAACAATAGTGCCAGATCTCAATGGCTCATAGTAACAAAGATGTGTTTCTTCTTTACATTACATATCGCTGGTGGGCTGGCTGGGACTCTGCTCCACACCCTCTTTGCTCTGGCATCGAGGCAGAAGGACCAACCCTGCCCTGGGACAGGCTGTTTTTGTGGCAGGGGGAAAGTGCAACGTCAGACAGAACATGGCTCTTCAGGCTTCTGCTCGGAAGTGGCACATGTTACTTCTGCTCATAGCCCGCTTATTAAAGCAGGTCATGTGGTCAAGTCTAATGGCAATGAGGTAGGAAGTGTAAGCCTCCTATAGTAAGGGGCCCAAAGGTGGGGGCAGTGAATATTTTGAACAAATAATTAGTCTACCACTCTCTGTTCTCTGACTCACAGATACTCACTTCTCTCCCTTCCACACACAAAATCTCTCCCCAGGACAGAGAAACCAGAAGCCATCCAGTTAGAGCATCAGGATTAAAGTCCTAGGTGGCGTAATGGTCTGGATGTCAGGTCTGGACGTTTCTCTGCCAGATCTGGAGACCTACGAGCTGACATGACAAATTGTCTGACTCTGTATATCCGGCATGCAGTGGGGCAATAGGGACAGGATGACCACAATAAACAGCCCTATTTAGAAGGGGGAGGGAGAGGAGCCAGCAGTCCCAGGTTCTTAATGGTTATGAAATTTCACTGGGCAGACTTGGGGAGAGCCTGGTAAGAACCCCTGACGTTGGGAGAGGGGGGGTCTTGGTTACACCTTGGTTCTGCTCCCTGGGTGGGTGGAGCTCTCGAGTCCATTGCTAACCTTGATCTTGCCTCTGCCCTGTGGAAGTTCATGATTACATTGTTCATCTTAACAGTTATTGCAGGCAACCGTTTTACCACACAGTTCACCACCAAATTATATGGGTTGCCATCTTGCTAATAAGCTTCCTCACTGCCTGGCCTGGAAGCCAAAGGCACATCTTTTAGGCTTTCTGTTATGGCAGAACCCTACTTTGAATGCCAGTTTTTTAATGAGTCAGCTTAGGCTGGTTCTGCTGCAATAACAATAGCAAACCCTCAGACTTAGACCAACAAAGGTTTATTTCTTGCCCATGTTTTATGGAAGCTGTGGGCAAGAAGATGTGGGGCTAACTTCCTCACTCTGGGATCATTTGCCATTTTCAGAGAGAGAGGAGCAATTGGGGAACCCTCACAGGCTCTGAAAGCTTTTGATAGTATGCAGTTCCCATCACTTCCTTCATATTCTATTTGTGAAAGATCATTTGACTACACCTGAATCAGCGGGGTGGGAAGCTCGATCCTGTAGGGAGGGCCCAGGATTATTTTGAACAAATGTAATCTCTCACAAGAGGATAGTATAGTAGTGAGTTTTTCACATTTGATTATTTTGGACTTTTATGTTAATGTAAAATTGTTACTTTGACCTACTCTATGGAATGATTAGTGTGTAAATGGGATTTGATTTTTAAACATTTCTTTTGGGAAAGTAGCAGAAGTTTATATTACTTTCACTTACCTGCTTCTTAGTTCATAGTATATGTATTATTGTATAATACAAACCAAATGGGTGGTGTTCTAATTGCTTTTATGAAGGGTGACAGGGTAGTTCTGGCTGGAACTCACAGAGTGGTTGTAGCTTGGGGGGACTTAGGATTCAGGACCTCACTCTCAACTTTGCACATTCAGCAATTGGAGAATGATTAGGTTTTGGGGGAGAGAATTCATGCTAATGAAACTCACAAATGACTATTGATTTATTATAAGGCCACTTGATGTATTTTCACTGAGCTCTGTGCTGGCAGGCAGGTATGGGGATAAATTGCTTGCTGTAAACTTCAAATTATTTGACATGGTCTTAAATATTGTCATTACAATCATAGGTCACAAGTTTCAAAAAATACTTAGATAATTGACACTGGTGCATTTGGAAATGCAAACCACATTATTGTTTTACTTCTAACTGATTCTCATTAAATGCAACTAATTGAGAGTAAAATCTCTTGAAAACTGAGGGAAGGGACTGTACTTATCTCTCCTGCCTAAGCAGATGTCTCTGTAGGCCTCATTTTCCTGACCCCCTGGTTAGAGTGCTAAGCAGCTGATGTTGACATAAGTGGGCACTGGGTGGGATACCAAGTAGTAAGAACAATACATTCCCTGGAGCAGCTTAAAATATTTTTGAGTGACAAAACCTGAAACTGGGTATTGGGATAGCTAGAAACTCTTGGAATCTTTAATTGCCTATACTAAGATTCTTCTCAGAAAACCATCCACTCTTCTCCCCAGGGCCATGAGCATGTTCCCCAAGGATGCCAGTGTGTCTCCTGTGTTTCAGGACCTGATGACATTTGAAGATGTGTGTGTGGAATTCACCCCATGGGAGTGGGGGCAGCTGGACCCTTCTCCGAAGGACCTGTAGAGGGAGGTGATGCTGGAGAACTTCAAGAACCTGGCCTTTCTGGGTGAGCTCAGCTCCCCCAAAGGCCAAAGTCTGCCCTTCAAGCCATCTTTGTTTCCTTGGTGTTTAAAAGCTTGGGCTGTCTGGAGCTGTGCGCTGAGTTTTTCCCTGGAGTTCTGGAATCAGACATTAACACTCTCTTTGGGGTCCAGAGATGCAGTACTTCTGCTCCTTCTTCCTCAGATAAGTCCTGTTCCATAAGAAAATGTAGTAAGTTTTATGATTCTGCTCCTGATGTTTCACAATACTTATTTGGAGGCTATCCACATCTACAGTATGTCTTCCCCTTTTAAGACCAAAGGTCAAAGCCTTTGGCATCTGACACACATGTAGTCACAATCCTTTTCTTTCTCTATCTTTAGAGCTTCCAGTGTCCAAGCCATATGTAATTTGCCAGTTGGAGGAAGGGAATGAGCCCTGTGTACTGGAGAGAGAAATCTCAACAGATGCCCACTCAGGTGAGGGAGACCCAATCAGCATCACACATAAGGACCATTGGTGGGTAGGCAGTTTAAGGTGAGGCCACTTGTCAGGAGCCCTCAACTCTAGTATTTTGAACATTCATAGGCTTTTGTAGTTATCTCTGGTGTCAAAAGAAGAGATGTTCATTTTCTTCTCTAGTATTTATCTTTTCTTTCCTTTGGTATCCATCCCTATCAACTCCTTTTGGGTGCTTGGTACCATGCAGCATCATTAGATGCCACAGGGTCAGTGTAGATGTAATCTAAGGATCAACAATTGTAAATGGCCAGACACCCTATATTAGCAGGGCTATGGGAGTTAGCAAGAGATCAAACAGAACAGTTTAGTAGCTTAGAAATTTAAGGGTTACAGGCAAGGAAAGACATGATGTCAGAAGACTAAAATGAGAACACTTTTAGCTTAAGTTAAACTGCAACAGAAGGTTTTCTAGGTGCATCTGACCAAGTTCACACTTTTGTACTAGATGAAAAGCTTTCCTCCTAGAAAAGCTTACCAATATTTAATTACCAGTTGTTACTGATTATAATTAACAATTAAATATTTTCTTAGAAAAATGTAATGTTGCTTCCTGTAATTATTTTTCAAATTCAAATACAGATTAGCATTTTTCCATCTTTTTCAGGTGGTTTGGTTTGGTGTACATAAAAATTTATTGCTATTTTATTCTATAGCACTACAATGACTTCTCATGCCAATTACACAGAATTAGGACAAACTTCACACTGTTGAGGATACAGTACCCCACAAGACTTCTGACTTCAGACACCAGCTACAAATTGGGGGTTCCTAGGATACCTTTCTTACCAGCTGGGTACAAATTTAGGAGTTCTACTACTATCTCAGGTTTGAAAATTCTCTAGAACAACTCTCAGAACTCAAGAAAGTGAAATATTTATGACAGTGATTTTATTACAGCAAAAGAATGAAAATCAAAGCCAGAATAAGGAAGAGACAAAGGGTAAGGTACGGGAGCATCCCAAATGAGGCTTCCATCTTCTCCAAGAACACACATTTCCTTACTGGCACATTAATGTGTAACAACAATGTAGAGTACTGCCAACCAGGTAAGCTAACCCACACTTTGACATCCAGAGTTTTTATTGGTGTTTCATTATGCTGGTATGATAGATTGATCACAGTTAAGCTCAATCTCCAGTGCCCTTCTCCCTGGAGGTTGGGCTGGTAACATATGGCTCAAAGCCTCAACCCTTTAATCACAAGGCTTATCTTTTCTGGTATCACCTGCATCATCTCATTAGCATAAACTACTTAGACTAGGGACCAACCATGAGTCACCTAATTAGCATAAACTCATGTGGTTCTAGACAACCACTATGCATAGCAACTACACTCCAATCAGGAAATTCCAAGTATTTAGAAGTTACCCCTTAGGAACCAGGGACAAAAGCCAGCCAAGTTCTTTATTATAAACACACACACTCAAATCAATGTGAAAATGCTTCATTATTATTCAAATATACAAGTTGTAAACATTAAGACTGTATTTTAGACATTTCAGCAAATAATTGCAACATACAGTTTACAGACCATTGATAAGTTAAACATAGGCCCACAGCTGATGGAAAGGGAGGCTGGAAATTGTTCATCTTTGTCCTGGGCAGCAGTAGGCCCAGCTAAAATTTGGGGGCTCTATTACTAAGGAAGAAAAGGAGGGTGGATGTTGACAGATGACAAGGAATCTGTGCCTCAAGACCCAAACACTCCAAAATTATTTGGGAGCAAAGTCACATCCATGATATTCTGGATCTCAAGTCTTCTCTTCTGCAAGGTGAAGGGCTTTGCACCTGTGGAAATAAATGAGGACCACACAAGTGAGATTAAACAGACTATTTATTCACAGCTTGCTATAGCAAAGGATCAGCCACTATCACCTGCATTTGGCAGAGACCTAAGGGCAGCAGGGAGGAAGAAAACTTTAAAATTAGAAGAAAAAGAAGGCATCAGGCCTGTCCCAGTTGGAAGTTGCTGGCATGGGAAAGCTGGAGATAGGTCAATTTGGAGCAGGACATGCTATGTGACTGGTTTGGGGAATGTATTTGGCTTTCTATGGTTGGTCCTAAGTTGGAAGTGGGGGCAAAAAATAGGGGAACTAGCAGTCATTGACCAAGTCTGGCTGTTCTAAGTTGACTGCCACAGAGGCTGTGGTTTGGCTTCCAGGCTGGTTGCTGCAGAGGTATAGGTCAGAGTTCTACTGTCATACACAGTGTGTCCATTTTCCATTGGTATATTAATCCCTCAGTTATCCTTTTTGGTCATTCTTTTGCTTGAGAGAGGTTGACCATTTCAGAGTTGCTAGAGATATGGATCTTGGGGGATTGTTTGGTTGTCTCCATTGTAAACTGTATCATGAGATCTTTTGGATTTTGTTATTGTTTTATGATGGCAATCATCTGATGAGAGAACAGGTGTGCAGAAGCATTGAGCCAAAAAGTATTTTCTTTAAGGCAATATATTGCCTGCTCTATACTGCCTGTTTCATTGATCCAAGCACATCAGGAAGTAATAGCAATTGCCCATAACTACTTGTGGTCCTGGGTTAAGGTGATCTACAGATCTTCCACCTAGGGGAGAGGTGTTGTCATTAATAACTTTTGCCAGTTAGTGATAGTCTTTTCCACCTCCCCCTTTTGGAACTACTGCTCTGATTGTTCACATAAACAATGAGACAGCAGTTCCCCAAGTTAGATGCCTGAAAAATCAAGGGTGGTCTCATTTTGGAGCTCCTGCCTGAGTCGGAATTTCTAGCATTGGTGATTTGTAGAGCTAGGACTTCTGTATGCAGACAAGTCTTGGAATACTATTCATAATTGGCATGACATTTTAGTCTGAGGAAAACAAGACAGTTGTCCTGGCTACAAAGGAAGTAGAATCTGGTGGGTGCACAGAGACCAAGGAAAAAAGGTGTTCATAACATGAGACTGGAACAAAGACTGAACTTAAGTTAGCTGTGTTGCATGTTTGGATACCCTTAGTTTCTGCCAGGTGATAAATGACCCACTACCCTCAGAAGGTTGTTGGGTTGAAGTTAGTATTACCTGGGGTCTGATCAATTAACAATTGGGTCTTCTGGGAAATAGGGACACTAGCAAAATCACATGTTGATTTAAAGTCATTCCTGTACATGCAAGAGAAAAAACCACTGGCTATACTTCCACAATCATCTCTTTGATGAGACCAGAATTGTTCACATATATTTATTGTGGTGGTCTGGTGATGAATGGCATATACACCAGCTGGTAAGACAGAATAGTGGCTACTGTTTGGGATAATCTAAGATTGGCATTGGAATATGTAAGTTCTGACCTAACAGTTATAATAAAGAGGAAAGAAAAGAGAAAAGGGGCCATTATGGGTAGATGACAATCAGGGATATATGGAAAAGAGAATAACTATAAGCAAACATGAAAAACAAAACAGGACTTTGATACGGGTGTTGATCTGACATCTTGGGCAGAAGCCATGCATTATCTGAGGTCACCTATTTATTCCAGAGGTCTTTGTTCAGCTATATACTTCTGAAGAGCAGCTGCTTCTACACCATCTTGAAGAATCCCCAGTTTGAGGTCCTCTGCTGGAGTAGGCTTCCAGTTTATCAATTAGGAATTTTTTCTTTCACTGTGAAATATGTACTGAAGAATTGATTCCCTGGAGTCTCACTGTTGTATTTGTTAACAGTACCTTATAAAAGTCCCACACAATGAGGTTTAATTAAGAGCAGTTTTTCTCTGATATATCTTCCAATAGATAAAATCTCGTGGTTGAAGATCATAAAGAACTAGGAAGATGCTGTGAGAAGGTGGCTTTAACCTATTGGTGACAGGACTGGGTTTAGTACCTGAATCCCTTGTAATATTTTGTCATGTCTGTGTACAGCAGGACAGAATCTAGTACTGGAAATGAAATCTCTAGAAATGGGCCTTCTGGTTATCAGTTCTTAGAGGGATAACTGAAATATCCTCAAGAGAGTGAGTGAACCATACAGCTATAAGGGCTTCTGGGAGTGACTGTGGCCAGGGAACTAAAGGGTTTCTGAAAGTCTTGCTAATTTTAAGTTAAGGATACCATTGATCTTTCAGTCTTCCTGGAATATTGTGGATGGTAAGGGCAATAGAGTTTTTGAGTAAGAGGTAATGCCTTATGGAGTTCTGTTACAATGATCCCTGTAAATGTGTACCTTGATCGACTTAATATAAAAAACGCAGTGCCCCAGGTTAGAAACAAAAACAGCTTTTAGTGATTTTAAGGGCTATAGTGACTTTTAGTGACTGTCAGGGCTATAGATTCTCAGCAAAGAAATGCTTCAACCCACCTGGAAAATAGATACACAGTAATTCATGCATAGGGTGGAAACTGGATAAAATCCATCTGAAGGTGTCCAAGGACCCTTGAGGCTTTGGTCATGTCCCATCTTTACAGTTTCCCAGGATTATGTGGATAGGTCACATATGACTTGAAAATAACCTGTTAAAAAACTGTCTTTTTAAGGCTTGTGTACCACTGTTAATTTAAGGTAACCAACTTGTATCATGATGGGTAGTTACATGGAAAATTTAGCTAATATCCACTGGACATCACTTGGCGCCGCCAAATGGCCATCTTGGGAGCACCAGAAATTATCTGGGTGAAGGGTGTTTAATTTTTAATATTCTTTTTCAGAAGCAGGGGCTAAACTTTGACATTTTATAATGGCCTCTTTCTTTGAATTCGTCTAGAGATGTATCCTTTGAGGATTTAGTTAGGAGCCTCACCTTGGCTAAGGCTACTCGTGTGGCATAATGATCAGCTAGAGAACTGCCTTTCACTTCCATATTACCTCTTTTGCATGAGCCTCAGCCCTTTATAGCAGCCACCTCTCTGTGAAGCAGGAGTGGGCCCGTATGTTCCTTAGCCTGTAGTCCATGTTTGATGGGGATTCTGCCAGAGGTTAGGAAACCTGTTTTCAAAGCATCTCAAAGTCATGTACTGCTCTCAAGCATATCTGTTATTTTTGTGTGTGTTTATTCTCTGGTCTTTGGCTAGTTGACAAACTATATAGTAAGTGCAGTAAGTTCTGCCATCTGGGCTGACTTTACCTCTGACAGAGGACTGTATTCTAAGAGAGCTTAAATTAGTGACAGCATATCCTATTTGATAGCCTCCAGTTTTTGAGAGAAATGATTCATCAACAAAAAAATATTAGCCCAGAGTTTTTAATTGGACTCCGAAATAAATCTGAGCAAGGTAGATTTAATTTGCCTAATTAAGGTAAGACAGTTATGATGTTCTCCTGTCAGGAACAGAAGTGGCAGGATTCAGGATGCTGCAATAGTGAGCAGAAATGTGAGGAGAGAATAAGACTATCTTAAGATTTAATTAGTTGGCTGCAAGTGTAGGACTACCTCTATTCACAGATGACATGATCCTTTAGACAAAGAATCCTAAGAAATACACTAGAAACCTATTATAATGTGTGAGTTCAGCAACGTTTCTAGATACAGTCAGATCAATATATAAAAATAAGTGATATTTGATCATTAATGGATCTGTAAAGGAAAAAAACTGATAAATGGGGCTTCATCAAAACTTAAAACTTCTGCTTGGCAAAAGATACTATTAAAAGAATGAGAAGACAAACTGTAGGCTGGAGGTAGATATTTTCAAACAACCTCTTTGAAAATGTACCTAGAATACATAAAGAACTCTTACAACTCCACAAACAATCCAACTAGAGAGTGAGTAAACACTCCAGCAAAGAGTACATGCAGATGGCAAACAGGCACATGAAAGGAAGCAACATCATTAGCTGCTAGGAAAGTGTAAGTTAAAACCATGATGAGGTTTTACTACACAACTATTAGAACAGCTAAAAAAAAATTTTTTTAAGTGACACTACTAAATGCTAGTGAGGCTGCAGAGGAACCAAATCTCTTACAGTCTCCGGTGGGACTATAAAATGGCATGGCCACTTTGAAAAGGAGTTTGGGAGTTTCTTAAAAGACTAAACATACACTTATCACCCACTTTAGCAATCTCACTGCTTGGCATTCATCTCAGAGAAATGAAAGCTTGTGTCCACACAGAAATGTGTACATGATGAGTGTATACCCCAAAGTATTTAAAGCAGGGACTCAAAAGATACGTGTAGCCCCATGTCCATAGTAGCATTATTACAACAGCCAAAAGGTGGAAGGAATCCAGCCGTGCGTTGGCAGATGAACACATGAACAAAATGTGGTCTTCATAAACAATGGAATATTAGCCTTAAAAAAGGAAATTCTGACACATATTGCACAGATGAACCTCCAGGATATCATGCTAAGTGAAATAAACCAGTCACAGAAGGACAAATACCATGTTATCGCTCTTAAATGAGATACCCAGAGTAATTGAAATCATAAGAGATATATTTATACTTGTTCATGGGCTGTGGCTAATGGCTTGGCAAGTCAGTTTCCTTGAAAGGAACATAATTAGAAAACCCAAGGTCTGGGGCAGAGGTGTGTGGACAGACTTCTCTAATCTGGCACAGAAATGTGAAGATAATTGTGTCTTGTATGCATGTTTACCAAAGGGTGACCTCCACTGAGGATTTTAATGAGGTGGACAGAAGAGCCATTCTATGGACGGTAGCCAGCCTTCTTTCCCAGCCCAATGTATACATGAACAAAGCATCGGGGATGGAGGTTATGTATGGGCTCCACAGTATGGACTTCCATTCACCAGGGCCAATCTGGTTATAGCCCCTGCAGAGCGCTCAATATTCCAATAGCAGAGACTAATATTGAGCCCCAGTATGCCACCATTTCCTGGGAGATCAGTCAGCTGATTCCAGATTGATTATATTGGGCCAGTTCTATCAGAAGGGGACAGAACTTGTCTTATTGGAATAGACACTTACTCGGGGGCAGGGGATTTGCCTTGTTCACAATGCTTCTGCCAAAACAACTATCCATGCACTTAGAGAATGCCTTATTCACCATCATGGTATTCCACACAGCACTGCTTCCATGGGGGAACTCACTTCAAAGCAAATAAATCACAGCAGCAGCTCCTGCTCATGGAGGTACCCAGTATTACCAGGATCTCAAATTATCCTGAAACACATGGCTTGACTGATTGGTGGAATGGCTTTTTGAAGACTTGGTTATATTGCTAGATAGATGTATATTTATGTTACTATGTAAATGACAAAATCTTGTGTGCTGGGCAATGTCCTCTAGGATATGGTGTTTATGCTACCTTAGCATCCACTATATGGTGCTGTTTCTTCCATAGCTAGGATTTATTAGGTCCAGTTACCAAGGGCTGGAAATGGGAGCAGCTCCTCTATCATCCCTGGTAATCTACTCAGTTTTTGCTTCCCATCCCTATGGCGTTAGGTTCTGCTTGTCTACAGATCTTAGTTCCAAAGGAAGGAATGCTTTTACCAGATGACACACAATGATTCCATTCAACTGGAAGTTGATACTGCCACTTGGCCACTTTTGACTCCTCATGCACCTGAAACAATACTGGCTGGGCTGACTGGTTCTGACTATCAAGGGGAAGTTGAGCTGGCTGCTACACAATGAGAATAAGGATGATTATGTATGAAATGCAAGAGATTATGCCAATTAGCACTCCCAAATCCTGTAATTAAAGTGGATAGAAAACTACAAAAACTAATCCAGGCAGGATTTAAATGATCCAGACCCTTCAGGATGAAGGTTTGGGTCAACCCAATAGCAAGGAACCATGATCAGTTGAGGTGCTTGCTCAAGGAAAAGGGAATGTACAATGGGTAGTAAAAGAAGGTAGTCATAAACACTAGCTTTGACCATGTGACCAGTTGCAGAAATGAGTTATAAGTATTTCTTCCTTATTGATGTTTGCATAAATATTAACAAAATGTTTGCTATTTCTTCCTTATTGGTTTGCATAAATATTAACAAAGTGTTTACTTTTCCTCTTATCCCCTTAAATAACATAAGATATATTTATGATAGTTAATTTAGTATTTCAGTATTTAAATTACAGAATATAAAAGGGGAGTATGAATCAGCTAGAGGAAGATCTAAACATCACCCATGGACAAAAAAAGTCTTTGTGTCCTCTTTTGGGAAAAGGTTACTGTGTTGTTTTCCACAGACAGTTGTACCACATTAGGCAGAGCATGACTTTTTTCTTCATTTTGAGATTAAGTATGGTTTAAGGAGGTGTATGTGGGTGCCAGGTTGACATGGGGTGGACTGTGATGTCTTTAAAGTATGTGAAATTGGCCAGAGTGAATGACATTTCTTTACATGGTAGCTGGATACCAAGGGGATGAAAGTAGAAGCTGCCAGTCCTCTTTAGGCCTTGTTAGAAGTCCCAGAACACCATTTCTTTCCAATGAAGCCTTCGAATATTTTTCTGCTCCTTTTTCTCTCTCTCCACCTTCTGAGACTCCCATTACGTGTATGTTGACACTGTCCTACAGGATTATGAGGCTTTGTTAATTTTCCTTCAGTCTTTTTTTGTGTTTGGACTGGATAATTCCTATTGATCTATCTTCCAGTTCACTGGTTCTCACTTGCTACTCAAATCTGATGAGGCCTTCTGCCACTTTCTGTTGATCAAAGCGAGTGATAAGGCTGGCCCAGATTCAAGAGAGGGGAAATAAACTTCACTTCTTGAGGGGAGTGATAAGTAGAGAAAGAGAAGGAATTGTTGGGGGCCACCTTTGCAGGCATTCCACCATATATGAATTATTTAATTAGGCATCAATTATCCCTCTTCAACCCACCAATGAGTGCTTCTCACCCAAACCCCTGCCACTACTGAGTGTGATGAATCTCTTTTCTTTTAACTTAGCCAATTTGATATCTTAGAAGTCTACCAAAAACGGGATGCATCATACATTAGGTAGGAGTGAAATAGTTTATCTATTTCAACAAAGAAAAAGGAAAAATAGGAACAGGAGAAGCAACTGTGTCCTTCTTAATCTTTGACTCTAGCTTGCCACTATTTTTGTTTCATATAAGTTTTAAAGCTTTTATACTAATTTGAAAATCGGAGGTCCGGCTGAGCAGGGTCCTAGAAATGCGTGTCTTTCCTTCCCCCGTCCCCGCGCACTCGTGTCACGTGGCCAGGCCCTGCAGGTGAGGCCTACGCTTCAGGGGGGTGGCCACGCCCGCGGTGTTGGAGTAAAATCACGTAGGTCAGGAGTGTGACCGCACGCTATAATCAGAGCGTACACATAAATGCGTGTTAGGTCCAAGGTAACTGACGTGCTCAATACATCTGATAACTTCAGAGCTTTAGCTGGGCTGGTATGAACTTACCTATCGTGGTCTGTCCTCTTCACCTGTTAGTTGGCACCCTCCACGGATCACCACCCCTGACCGTCATTTAGACCCTTTCCGTGCTCGCCCGTCCCGCACACTTCCGGCGGACTGGCCCGCGTGGGTGTTGACACGGCGAGGACCTAGCAGCGTAGCGCCCGCAGCCCGGAGCTCTGGCGCTCCCTGCACCATCCCCAGTGGGAACTCTGGCCGCCAGCCCCGCCCACACCGGCAGCGCACCGCCCCCAAGTACCGCCCCCACGTCCTGCAGCGAGGACCCCCACGGGGCTGTCCGCGGCCGCGCCGGACTCCTTCTACCCTGTTTCGGGTCTCCACAATCCCCCAGCTCAGCCTCAAGTGCTGCTTGGTCCTCGGGCTTTGAGTTTGCTGTCGCGGGCCGAGGCCCGCCGGTCGGCAAGAAATAGCGCGCAGGCGGTGGAGAAGGCTGCCCGGACGAGGCGCTCGCGTGGCTCCACAATGGCGGCGGCAGTTCGTGCTGCAGGCAAACTATCTGGGCTTTGCGGCTTGCCGGCGGGTGAGAGCTAAAACGCTGCGAGCGGGATGGGAGCGGGGGCTCGCCCGGGCCTTGCAGACACCTGGGAGGAAAAGCGAGAAGTCGCGGCCTCTGGGCCCATCACTCCAGCCACCGTACTACCCGGACCCGCTGTGTGACCTTGGCGCGTCTGCACCCTCTCTGAGCCGCAGGGCCGGGTCTGTAAAGTGAGGGTGGACTGGACGCAGTCCAAGGGCCCGTCCAGGTGGCCAGACTGCTCGTGCGTGCTCGGCTGAGAGGGGCAGGGACCTGGGAAGGAAGCATCACCTTTCCCGCGGGCGCGACGCCAGTTATTTGGTGATGCCTGTGTGGGGTTGGGGACAGGTGTGGTCAGCGAAGCTCGGAAGGGAAGGAGGCCGTCTTCCAGCTGTAATCGGATAGATGTAGTGTCAGTCATTTTAGGTTCCACGTTGAGCAGTGTCCTTACTGAAAAGGATGTTCCGAATGTCAGTAATTTGGCAGTTATTTTCCTGCCTCGCCGCTGGTTGGTTTGCAGGCTGAGAAAGGGCAGTCTGATGTCCTCCAGAATAACGTTTACTCCTAGGTACTGCTTCATGATGACTCGTTCTTCTCTATTCACTCTATTTTACTGTAAATCTACAATCCACTATTCATACTTCCAAAATCCAAAGACCTCTAAAAACCGAAAAGTTATTTTTTGTAACTCATTTTGTTGGGAAGCTTGACCTGAAATCATTTGGCAAAAAAACCTGAACATTCGTCCCTTGTGTCCATGTTGTGACACCTTCCTTTTTGAATGCCTCATTCAAACTGCACCTAGCTTCTGTAGTTTAACTTCATGTGCCCTTAATGTCTGCAGGCAACTTTCTTAAGCTCTTTATGCTTTTTTCCTCACTTCCTTTTCACAATGTATTTATGAGATAGATAGCTTTATTACCATTGTACAAATGAGGGAATTAAGGCATACAGAGATTGAGAAACTGTTTCAAGGTTAGACTGGGAGGATGTCAGGTTTTTGCACCACCACCATCTGGCACCAGAACTTCCTACTTTCTTTTTCTGTTGTATAAACCTTTAGTAGCAGCTTTATTAAGATGTAATTAACGTACCACAAGTCACCCTCTTAAAGTGTACAATTCAGTGGTTTTTAGTATATTCACAGAACTGTGCAACCATCACCACTATCAATTTTAGGACATTTTCATCACTCCAGAAAGAAACCCTGAATCCTTTAGCTATAATCCCCTTGCTCCCCGTTGCCCCCAGCCCTGGGCAACCACTAATCTACTTTCTGTAGTTCGCAAGTTCTGGATAGTTCATATAAGTGGGATCATAATACGTGGCCTTTTGTTCTTGTGTTCTTTCACTTAGCATGTTTCCAAGATTCATTCATGTTTTAGCATTTATAAGTACCTTCATTCCTTTTTATAGCTGAGTAATACTCTATTGTATGTATTTACCATATTTTACTTATCCATTCATTACTGAAGGAACATTTGGGTAGTTTCCACCTTTTGGCTGTTAGATTTAATGTCGCTATAAATGTGTGTGCTTTGTTTTTGTGTGTACATCTATTTTTATTTCTGTATATACTTGGGAGTGGAATTAGTGTCTCAAATAATATCTCCACGTTTAACTTCTTGAGGAACTGCTAGACTATTTTCTAAAGTACCTGTGGTGGGTTTACCCAGCAGCAGTGCATGATGGTTTATTTCTCCACATCCTTGTCAACACTTGTTATTATGTGTCTTTTTTATTATAGCCGTCTTAGTGGATGTGAGTAGTATCAGGTTGTGGTTTTGATTTGCATTTCTCTGGTGGGTAATGGACATCTTTTGTGCATGCTTATTGGCCATTTGTAAATGTTATTTGCAGAAATGTCTGTTTAAATCTTTACCCATTTTTAAATTGGATTTTTTTTATTAGTAAATTTTAAGCATTTCTTATGTATTCTAGATACAAGTCCCTTGTTGATACATAGTTTGTAAAAAATTTTATCCCAATCTGTGTGTTACCGTTTCACTTTTTGATCATGTCCTTTGAAGCTTGGAAGTTTTACATTTGGATGAAGTCTTCTTTATCTACTTTTTTATTGTTGCTTATGTTTTTAGTAGCATATTTAAGAAGCCATTGTGAAATCCAAGATGGTGATAATTTACTCTTATGTTCTTTTTCTAAGAGTTTTATAGTTATTGCTCTTACTTTGGGTCTTTGATCCATTTTGAGTTAATTTTTATATATGGTATAAAGTAGGGCTCCAACATCATTCTTTTGCATGCTCATATTTAGTTGTCCCAGCACCTGTTGCAAAGATGATTCTTTCCCCATTGATTTGTGTTGGTACCCTTTTCAAAAATCAGTTGCCGGCAAGTGCTGTCAGAGCCTGTTCTGAAGCACTGTGCTGTATGAAGTGGTCCACAGTGTGGCTGCAGCCTGGTGCTGGCCAGGGCTCCAGAGGAGCAACAGGAGCAGAGTGCTGTGGGAGCACTGTGGGAATCAGGGAGCCTTCACCAAGAGTGGACCAGGACAACATGTCAGGGACATCTAGAAGGACTCTAGAGCAAAGTGTGTTCAAGACTGACTACAAGTCTGTTGTGGCCAGAAGGAGGGGGGTGAAGGGGAGGGTGATGGGAGATGAGACTGATGTGGGAGGCTGGGGCCTAGTTGCAGCCCTGAAGGCTGTGCCAAGCGGTTTTGACTTTGTAAGTATATAATATATATCAGGGCCATGAAATGACCAGACCTGTTATTTTAGAACAGGCTGTCTCTTCAGCAGATGGCTAATTACATGGGGAGAGACTGGAAGCAGTGAGACATATAGGAGACTGTTGTTACCATGTAGCTGAGAGATGAGGACATAGGATAAGGTGCAGCTGACAGGTGGGTTGACTTTGGAGAAGAATTTATAGATAGGGTCTGGTAGGTAACTAGTTAGATGTGAGAGTGGAAGAGTTGTGTGATGTCACCCGCTTGAGTAAACAGCCATGGACCCAGAGATTACTCATCTACTTGTCTTGCGTCTGTTATTCTATAGATATTAATATATTTTGGGTGTTAAAAATGTACCTTTTCATGTAGAAATGTCTATTTTTTTCTTTAATTTACAGGTCATTTATGGTCTAGGCAGCTTCACCTAAACACCTTTCCAACAGCTTCCTTTTTGGCATTCAAGACTGTTCCTAGCAAAGGTGAGGTTCATTTATCTAGCTGCCTTTCTTCTATGACCTAATATTAGAGTATTTCATGTAGATGTAAATGAAGGAAGCACATTCTTTGTAATGGAAATGTATGAAGTCTGTTTCAATTTCTTTATGATTGCAATTGTTATAGTTTAAGGCTTTAAAAATAATAGTTACAATTTGTTAAGTAATTACTGTGTGTCAGGCTTGTAACATGTTATCTTGGTTAATCCTCACACCAGATTTTATGAGGGAGTTGTTTCTATTTTACAGTTGATGAAGTGAATCTCTTAAGAGGCTAAGTGACTTGCTCAAGATCACGCAGCCAGTGTCAGGACTGTGGTGTCTCTTGGTAACACAGTCTTGTAGACGTCCTTTGCTCCTTCATCAGAGTGCAGGGCCCTCTCTTCAATCATTCTATAGAAAGGAAGAAAGCCAGCCCTTGCTGAGCCCATGTTGTGCTTGTGGTCAGTTAAGTCCTGTCTTTTCCACGTGGACTATGGTTAGGGCAGAATTGAAATTTCACTGTGCCCTTGAGTTTCTGGAATTCTGCGTGCTGGGCTGTACTTTAAGTCTTTCTCCCTTTCATCTTGTTAACTCCACCTGTCGAGATGCCTCCTACTTTGCTTGAATGGTCTAGGAGGCTGTGGTGGACCTGAGCGCTTCCCTCCTTTTGTTGGTTGGGTGATTAATGCATTCATAAACTGCTTACTGTGCCGTGTGCTGTGATTCAGGTGCGCCTACCTGAGCTGATGTGGGGCCTGGAGAAGGCTTCTGTGAGGAAGGCCAGAGGCTGCGAGTACCTAGCTGAGGGGATAGACCCCCGTGGGCCCTGGGGAAGAGCTGATGCTCCACCTCTTCCTACCTTTGCACATGAGCAGGTGATAGCCCTAGGGCCCTCAGTGTTCTCATCTATAAAATGGGGGTACTACTTTGAAGATTGTAGGGACAAACCCATAAAACCCCCTTGTGTGGACCTCTTCAGAGACACAGAGTCAGCCTTCAAGATTTCAGTGTTTAACAGTTTTAACCATGAAGAACTTCTTTCTTCAAATTTGTCTCTTATTAACTCAAATTGGTTAATTAGTGATGTATTTGCTATGTTTCTGACCAATCTGTTGCAGCACTTGGAAAAATATAGCAATAGGTACTCAGAAAACAAAACATTTTTTAAAAACAAGGCAATTATTAATTCTAATTAGTAAAACAGTATTATGTTTAAAATACCATACTCCCAAAGAGTACTAAAAGGTTTATATCTTAAAACCAGTTCTCTTTCCTATTACTTTCCATGTTCCAGTGACACCTTCAATTCTTTTACCTTCTGGTTATATTTCTTAATAGATTGTGTATGTTGTTTTTTCTCTGTTAATATTATTATGCTAATTGAAGAGCTAACTCTTACACCACTGTCCTTATTTTTTCCCAGTATAGTTGTAAGCACAATTGTGATCGAACCTATGGACAGTGTTTTCATTATTAAAGTTATGTATGTATTATTACAGCTGAGCAAGGCAGTATTCTGTCATTACATTTCCTTTCTTACACAAAATTTTCTTTTTCCTAGAATTAATAATTGCCTTGTTTTTAAAAAATGTTTTGTTTTCTGAGTACCTATTGCTATATTTTTCCAAGTGCTGCAACAGATTGGTCAGAAACATAGCAAATACATCACTAATTAACCAATTTGAGTTAATAAGAGACAAATTTGAAGAAAGAAATTCTTCATGGTTAAAACTGTTAAATACTGAAATCTTGAAGGCTGACTCTGTGTCTTTGAAGAGGTCCACACAAGGGGGTTTTATGGGTTTGTCCCTCTACGGATTCCTTGGCGATTGTTTCCTGCGATGTAGACCTCATGATCTGAAATCAGTATGAAGGCAAAGGGTCAGTTCAAAATTGATAATTGATTATTGATGGGTAATAATCTGTAACTGAACTTGAGAATGTGACTTAGCACAAGCCGCTGCCATCTCCTATTTTAAAAATCACAACACAATTTAAGCAAAATCAGGGATAGCAACAGTATATTAAAAGAGATTATTTTTAAACTCTAAGTCAGTTTTCTGCTTTTGACAATTGGACCTTTTTAAACTAAATACATTATTAGCTGTGAATAGTATTTCAGTCTTTTGAAAAAGATTGATTTTTAAACTCTTAAAGTATATCAAAGATTGCCATACTACACAGTGTAAGATTAAACTTATGTGTGCAGTTGATATTTTGTTGAAGAGTGAAAAGCCAAGATGTATCTAGTTTAATGGGGTTTGGAATGATCTTGAAGTCCTGACTATATTTAAAATGAAAAGCCAGTATTTTCTGCTTACTTTTTATTGAGTAATGCACTAAGTGAGCTCATGGGTCCAGAGAGACCTCGCTGTGTCATCCATGCCAGCTTCCCTCTCCGTGTGGTTGAGTAATTCATCTGGGGTTGGAACTGGGGTTTAAATCTCATTACTAACTAGTTATTCATTTATTTCTTTATTTTTATTTTTGTATCATTAATCTACAGTTACATGAAGAACATTATGTTTACTAGGCTCCCCCCTTCACCAAGTCCCCCCCACATACCCCTTCACAGTCACTGTCCATCAGCGTAGTAAGATGCTGTAAAATCACTACTTGTCTTCTCTGTGTTGCACAGCCCTCTCTGTACTGCCCCCACATTATACATGCTAATTGTAATGCCCCCTTTCTTTTTCCCACCCTTATCTCTCCTGTCCCACCCATCCTCCCCAGTCCCTTTCCCTTTGGTAACTGTTAGTGCATTCGTATGTTCTGTGATTCTGCTGCTGTTTTGTTCCTTTAGTTTTTCTTTGCTCTTATACTCTACATATGAGTGAAATCATTTGGTACTTGTCTTTCTCCAGCTGGCTTATTTCACTGAGCATAATACCCTCTAGCTCCATCCATGTTGTTGCAAATGGTAGGATTTATTTTCTTCTTATGGCTGAATAATATTCCATCGTGTACATGTACCACATCTTCTTTATCCATTCATCTACTGATGGACATTTAGGTTGCTTCCATATCTTGGCTATTGTAAATAGTGCTGCGATAAACATAGGGGTGCATCTGTCTTTTTCAAACTGAAGTGCTGCATTCTTAGGGTAAATTCCTAGAAGTCCTGGAATTCCTGGGTCAAATGGTATTTCTATTTTGAGCATTTTGAGGAACCTCCATACTGCTTTCCACAATGGTTGAACTAATTTACATTCCCACCAGCAGTGTAGGAGGGTTTCCCTTTCTCCACAACCTCACCAACATTTGTTGTTGTTTGTCTTTTGGATGGTAGCCATCCTAATGGGTGTGAGGTGATATCTCATTGTGGTTTTAATTTGCATTTCTCTGATGATTAGCGATGTGGATCATCTTTTCATGTGTCTGTTGGCCATCTGAATTTCTTCTTTAGAGAACTGTCTATTCAGCTTCTCTGTCCATTTTTTAATTGGATTATTTGCTTTTTGTTTGTTGAGGTGTGTGAGCTCTTTATATATTTGGGATGTCAACCCTTTATCGGATCTGTCAGTTTCGAATGTATTCTCCCATACTGTAGGGTACCTTTTTGTTCTATTGATGGTGTCCTTTGCTGTACAGAAGCTTTTCAGCTTGATTTAGTCCCATTTGTTCATTTTTGCGTTTGTTTCCCTTGCGCAGGGAGATATGTTCCGGAAGAGGTCACTCATGTTTATGTCTAAGAGATTTTTGCCTATGTTTTTTTCTAAGAGTTTTATGGTTTCATGACTTATATTCAAGTCTTTGATCCATTTCGAATTTACTTTTGTGTATGGGGTTAGACAGTGATCCAGTTTCATTCTCTTACATGTAGCTGTCCAGTTTTGCCAGCACCATCTGTTGAAGAGACTGTCATTTCCCCATTGTATGTCCATGGCCCCTTTATCGAATATTAGTTGACCATATATGTTTGGGTTAATATTTGGAGTCTCTATTCTGTTCCACTGGTCTGTGGCTCTGTTCTTGTGCCAGTACCAAATTTTCTTGATTACTGTGGCTTTGTAGTAGAGCTTGAAATTGGGGAGTGAGATCCCCCCACTTTATTCTTCCTTCTCAGGATTTCTTTAGCTATTCGGGGTCTTTGGTGTTTCCATATGAATTTTTAAACTATTTGTTCCAGTTCATTGAAGAAAGCTCTTGGTAATTTGATAGGGATTGCATCAAATCTGTATATTGCTTTGGGCAGGATGGCCATTTTGATGATATTAATTCTTCCTAGCCAAGAGCATAGGATGAGTTTCCATTCGTTAGTGACCTCTTTAATTTCTCTTAAGAGTGTCTTGTAGTTTTCAGGGTATAGGTGTTTCACTTCCTTGGTTAGGTTTATTCCTAGGTATTTTATTCTTTTTGATGCTATTGTGAATGGAATTGTTTTCCTGATTTCTCTTTCTATTAGTTCATTGTTAGTGTGTAGGAAAGCCACAGATTTCTGTGTGTTAATTTTGTATCCTGCAACTTTGCTGAATTCCAATATTAGTTCTAGTAGTTTTGGAGTGGAGTCTTTAGGGTTTTTTATGTACAATATCATGTCGTCTGCAAATAGTGACAGTTTGACTTCTTCTTTACCAATCTGGATTCCTTGTATTTCTTTGTTTTGTTTGATTGCTGTGGCTAGGACCTCCAGTACTATGTTGAATAACAGTGGGGAGAGTGGGCATCCCTGTCTTGTTCCCGTTCTCAGAGGAAAAGCTTTCAGCCTCTCACTGTTCAGTATGATGTTGGCTGTGGTTTTATCATATATGGCCTTTATTATGTTAAGGTACTTGCCGTCTATGCCCATTTTATTGAGAGTTTTTATCATGAATGGATGTTGAATTTTGTCGAATGCTTTTTCAGCATCTATGGAGATGATCATGTGGTTTTTGTCCTTCTTTTTGTTGATGTGGTGGATGATGTTGATGGATTTTCAAATGCTGTACCATCCTTGCATCCCTGAGATGAATCCCACCTGGTCATGGGGTATGATCCTTTTGATGTATTTTTGAATTCGGTTTGCTAATATTTTGTTGAGTATTTTTGCATCTACGTTCATCAGGGATATTGGTCTGTAGTTTTCTTTTTTTGGTGGGGTCTTTGCCTGGTTTTGATATTAGGATGATGTTGGCTTCATAGAATGAGTTTGGGATTATTCCCTCCTCTTCTATTTTTTGGAAAACTTTAAGGAGAATGGGTATTGTGTCTTCTCTGTATGTCTGATAAAATTCTGAGGTAAATCCATCTGGCCTGGGGGTTTTGTTCTTGGGTAGTTTTTTGATTACTGCTTCAATTTTGTTGCTGGTAATTGGTCTGTTTTAGATTTTCTGTTTCTTTCTGGGTCAGTCTTAGAAGGTTCTATTTTTCTAGGAAGTTGTCCATTTCTTCTAGGTTTTCCAGCTTGTTAGCATATAGGTTTTCATAGTATTCTCTAATAATTCTTTGTATTTCTGTGGGGTCTGTCGTGATTTTTCCTTTCTCGTTTCTGATTCTGTTGATGTGTGTTGATACTCTTTTTCTCTTAGTAAGTCTGGCTAGAGGCTTATCTATTTTGTTTATTTTCTTGAAGAACCAGTTCTTGGTTTCATTCATTTTTTCTATTGTTTTATTCTTCTCAATTTTATTTATTTCTTCTCTCATCTTTATCATGTCCCTCCTTCTGCTGACCTTAGGCCTCATTTGTTCTTCTTTTTCCAATTTCTATAAGTGTGACATTAGACTATTCATTTGGGATTGTTCTTCCTTCTTTAAATATGCCTGGATTGTATATACTTTCCTACTAACTAGTTTTATGACTTTGGGCAAGTTCTTAATTTTGCAGGCCTAAATTTCTTACTTAGTAAATGAAGAGGTAGGGGTAAATCATGTATAGTGATTAAAGGAGACTACTTCTTTACTTCTCAGTGTCTGTGTACAGTGGAGATACTGTGTTAGCATATTACAGTCAGCTAGTATTAATTTTCCCCTATGCTTAACCAAATTCTTACTGCCTTTAAAATTCATTTCTGGAGTTTGGCCTTCTGTGGTAAGAGGCCTCTTCATAACTTCCCAGAGACTTGAAAATAGCTGCTGTCACCTTGGCTTTGTGCTTTTCAAGTTCAGTCAGTGCCCTTATATCAAATTTTTTCTCTCAAGGGCCATTTTAGTCCTCCTGTCACTTCTCTTGTGTCAGTAGAAATACAAAGCCCGAGTGTGTATGCTGGGTTTGTAGTCAATGCTCCCATTTCCTTTGGTTCATTGATCCTCTCACACCTGCTGTCTTCCTTGCAGGATACCACCATCCACAGGATTGATGAAATGGCTGCCTCTAGATGTGGCTATTTAGAAGCATTTGTTAAGGGAAATGTGTGTATGGTTTAAAAAATTCCACAAAAGCAACCTCTCATATCCAACCTCAAATGCAGCAGTTTTCTTCCCCAGTGGCAACCACTGTTAACAGTTTCTTGTATATACTTCTGGAGTTTGTCTGGAAAATGCTTCAAGTCCCTCTTCTTGTTTTTTAAATGGGAAGGGTAGGATGCTGTACTTTTGTACTTCCTGTACCTTGCTCTTCTAGCCAGGTCATCACAGGTCTTTCCCCATGGATAAATTGGCTGCATGCAGCAGAGGGCACTGTTTGCCCAGTAGACAGCACCAGTCATGAAGGGGGTTGTTCATGCAGTACAGCATCCCTGATGTGGACAGATCTACTTACATTTTTAGGCAGCTCATCCACTGTGGAGATGAACTGTAACTTCTCTAATAAGGATGGGCATTTAGATTATTAGTTCAAAGTTTTTTTTTATTTTTTAAGCAAAGTCCACCCTCAAAATATGATTCTTAAAAATTGAAGATTTTAGTAGCTTATTTTTATTAGCAATGATTAATTATCTGGCGTTGGCAATGTTTCTTCACAGGCATGAAGCGTCTAACTCAAAGTTTTATTCCATTTACCTACAGGTCCTTTTTCATCTCCAAGAACCAGAGACGACTGTCGTTTCACCAGCTTGGCCCGTGCACTACAGACCCAGTGCTGTATTTCTCTTCCCAGTAACTTGATGGGCCAACAGCACAGACCCTATAGTTTCTTCACAAAATGTACGTAGACTGGCCACAAACTTTCCCATTTCATGAAACAGGAAAATAAAGGGTGATTTTGTATCTTAATTTTTCTTCCTTTAATGAATTAACTCTTCAGAGATTAGTATATGATATACTGTTAAAATAAAAATGTCCTTTTGTGTACCTCCTAGAATTATCACACATGCTACCAGTTAATTTGTACTATACTTCAGTAACACTAGTTTACTTTAATCCCCTTGTTTGGGTCACATGAGGCCTAAAAGGTATTGAATTGTGGCCCAAATCCCTGCTGATTTAGATTCATACCAGGGATATACTTAAAGTCCATTATCAGTTACACTTTAGTTGAAGTGATAGAAAAAATCAGGAGAAGTTAATTTTAAGTTGACATTGTTTTGCTAAATAACACTAGTTCTACTTGCCGTAGTATTTGAAAGAGTACAATCTGAACTATAGTTAGCTTGTAATAAATGGAGATTGATTTCACAACTCAGCATTAGGCACATTAAAAGAAATTAGGATTATAAAGCCAATCCATTTTAGACTGGTAACAGAATCAAACAGAAGAGAATCACCTGTAATTCTACTCCCCTGAAATAGCCAGTTTGCCACTTTTTTCATGCAGCAATATTTCATACATTTCTCCATGTCAGTACGTGGACTACTACAGGGCAGTGTTAGGATAGTAGAATATTTGATCGTGTGGGTACAGATCACTTTTATTTGGAAGTCTCGTGGGTGCTAGGTTATTTGTGTAGGAATGCAGAAAAGAGGACCAAGTTGTAAGGGGATTAGAAGGAATGTAGTTTCAATTGTACCTGTGGATTTTAGTGCAAATAGAGGAGAGTGAGATAGAGTGGGAGTCCCTAATACCTCTCCCCTTGCCCCATTTTCTGAGAACTGAGTTTGTACTTCAGGGGATATGTCAGACTTACAGGCCTGGGACTTTTTAAAATACAGATCTTCTTCAGCTTATGATGGGGTTACATCCTGATAAGCCCATGATAACTTGAAAATACGTAAGTCAAAATGCATTTAATGTACCTGACTTACGAAACGTCAGTTCAGCTCAGCCTACCTTACACGTGCTCAGAACAGTTACATTTGTGTACAGTTGAGCAAAATCATCTTGCAGAAAGCCTATTTTATAATGAAGTGTTGAATAGTCCATGTAATTGATTAAATATTGAAAGTGAAAAACAGATTGGTTGGATGCAGAATGGTAGTCTGGGTACAGAATGGTGGTAGGCATGTGTGGTGGTTACTCTTATGATCCCATGGCTGACTGAGAGCTTTCGCTCACTGCCGCTGCCCAGCATCTCAAGAGAGTATTGCACTGAATATCACTAGCCCTGGAAAAGGTCCAAATTCACAATTTGAAGTTGGTTTCTACTGAATGAGTATTACTTTGGCACCATGGAAAAATCAAAAAATCCTAAATTGAACCATTATAAATTGGGGACTGTCTATGGTCTTTTCCCTGCCCTAAAAGGCCTTTTCTCCAGCTCTTCTTCTCAAGGTGCCCCTTGCCCTCTGAGACCCCTCTCCCTGCACTCTAACCCCAAACCTACCTCTGACTCCCCGTTAGCCTGCATTCTTCCTAGTTGCAGGACCCCGTGCTCCTGTGAGCCCCCTGTTCGGGATCATGCCAATAGGAGCACCAAGGGGCCACCAAGCGTGGGGCTAGTTCCTGCTGTTTCAGTAGGATACAATCTTTGGTTTTCTAAGGCTCTTCCAAGAAGTAAGAGAACTTAGTTTAAAAAAACGCCTTAAGATTTCCTAAGAATATTTAACACTGTACTTGTAAACCTAGCCCTCTGTGATAAACAGTCCAGTTTAAAGCCTTTTGATCCAAATTAGCAAGCGGTGTTACTTAGCACAATTAAGAGAGAAATAGCTTAGTGTATCAAATTCGATGTAACTGGATTTTGTATCTTTGTGTGTATGTGTGTGTATAAATAAATGAACTTTATTTTACATAAATATGGTGTTTAAAAAGTATATATATTAACCTATCTATACCCTTCCAGAAAATGACAGAAAGTTGAAATAACAGTCAGTCTCTTCTATATAGCATTTTAGGTTATTTGGAATCTTAGCCCAGTATGTTCTGATGTTAAAACAGTAAAATCTCGTCAAATAACTTAATTCAACTTGAAGCCACTATAAAATTTTGTTTGTGAATAATACTAAGAATATGAGGTAAGGTTTACAATGTAATATAGTAGGTGAAAAAAGATACAAAATTACACGTATGGTATAATATCAGTTTTATCTAAAAAATATGTGCCTTTGTATACATGAATAAAGAAACTGATAGAATATAAATTCTGACTTAACAGTGGTGATGGAATTATTTTTATGATCCTCATACTGTTTTCCAGATTTAAAAAAATCTTTCATAATCTGAAAAAAGATTAAAAGTATTTTTAATATCAAAATGGCATTCAGAGGTTAACATATGACTTGCTGTCTTTTTCAAATGTAGTTAGAAATTTTATTTTCCTCTTATGTAAAAAATGAACTAAATTCTTATTAGTTTTTGACTTCTTGTCTCAATATCAAGCTCCTTTTAAAATCAAATCCTTGTTATCCTTATTCTGATTCTAAGTGAAAAACTGTAGCTGACCTCTTAATATGCTCCCGTTAAAAGTGCTTTCATTTTGAACTTTCAAGTTTTTTATGGCATTTCATAGGTGTCATCATTTTTAAGTGGTTAGAAAACAAAATCAAATCTTCAGCAAGAGTGTAATTTGAGGCTGGTAGTTTTATTTTGAACCTGTGGTCTTTTAAGTGAATCAGGGTCAGCCTACAGTCTGAGCCCAGCCTAGACCTTTGGCTGTGATGAGGGATACACAGAGCAGCAGGTGACAGGGAGTCGTGCTTACTTTCCTGAGCTTCAGTTAGGAAGATCAGCTATAATACTGCACACGTATTTTGAAAAATGGGGTACTGTACAGATGTAAAACATTTAAAAATATTATAAATCCAAGAGTTTACCCTTTCCATTGTTACCTACCCAGAAGATCAAGGTGTGAGGCCTTTTAGGAATCAAGCAGGTTAATAAATGCTAAAAGCTTGTAAGAAGGAGAATGAAGATGCTCATTTATCTTGAATATGTTTAGTATTTCAAGGATAGAGACGTTTGTATCTTAGAGGTTTGACTAGTACATTTGTGTGGCTCTGATTCTTTATTAAATAAAATGTAAAAGAAAATTTGTGGTTATAAAATCAATTGGTGATACTTTGAAAGGCTGTAAGTCCTTGGGAAGACAATTTAAATCTAATAAATGATTTATTTCCACCAATAAAATTCAGTAGTAGCAAAGAATAAAGAATCTGAATATTCCATAAATACAAAAGGGAAAGTACTGATTGAAATGTATGTTAGGAAAAAAAAATACAAAAGGGAAAGTACTGATTGAAATGTATGTTAGGAAAAGATTTGGGAATCCTGGAAATTGACGAGTGGAACTGATTCCAATCAACAGTGTCAAGGCCTATACAGAAAAGTAAAAGACAAGCATGATTTAAGAAATACACATTCAAGTATTAACTGTCAGAGTTCACCATGTTCATTCTTTCCTATGTATTGGTTAGACATTAATTAGAATTGAAGATGAGTTTAGGCTTCTCATTTTAAAGGATACCCAGGGATGTTTAGGGCATTCACAGAAGACTAGAACAAACAATTCAAATTAGTAAAGTTTGTGGGTTCAGACTGAAATGTCGATTCTTGTTTGGGCTAAGAAACCTTGATTTAAGGATAGGTGGTTATAATCTCAATAGCCATAAGGAGGCAGAAGGGCAGGAAAGAGACCTATAAGATAGTTGATAAAGTGTCTGGCAAACAAACCTACTAGTAAGTGGGATTTAAATGTTGGCCGTGTTTTGTGGGGAGAAGGCCATATTCTTTTAAAGTAGTAGAAATGTCTTCTCTTGGGCTTTCTCAAGTAACCATGTGATATGTGCAAATAATGATTTAATTCTGTTTTCCTTGCCATAATGATATAAGTGAAGCTGGCCTCTTCTGGCTTTTTATTCAAAAAGTCCATAGATCATTGCTTAAAAATGAAAAAAACAAAGGAGTTCTGTTTAATTTCAGTGACAGCAGATGAGCTCTGGAAAGGAGCTCTAGCAGAGACTGGCGCTGGGGCAAGAAAAGGAAGAGGCAAGAGAACTAAGAAAAAGAGAAGAAAGGATTTGAACAGGGGTCAGATCATTGGTGAAGGTAAACTTATCTATAAAAACAGCTAATGTGCTTGATAAGTTCTTTACCCCAAATTTTATATATATTTTTGCAGTCTGCAAGCATCAGAACATTTCTCACAAAAGGCACTAGGATCTGTGGTTTTATTGTCCAGCCAAATGACTGACTTATTGCCTCATGACTCAAGGGGAGAAAAATCCCACAGGAAGGGATTCATCATTCAGTTGTTAATTCAACAAACCTTTAGTGTCCTTGTGCGGCATCAATAAACCTTATGTATTGTGACAGTCCCTGCCTTCAAAGAGCTTATAGTTCAGTGATAGAAGATAGAATAGATACATGTAGAGTTGGCAGACTCTCTCTGCAAAGGGCCAAACAGTAAATATTTTCAGCTTTGTGAGCCACGTGGACTCTGTTACAACTATTCAGCTCTGCTGTTGGAGCAAAAAACAGTCATAGTACATAATCAGATTGGCATACCTGTGTTCCAGTAAAACTTCATTTACCTAAAGAAGCGCTGGGCAGTATCTGGCCTGCAGGCTTTAGTTTGCCGCCCCCATGGGACACATGATTGTTTATACTTGTGTTTTTGAAGAATAAAAATAGTATAATGGACATGAATCAACATTTGTACCATGGTTGCTGATTAACTTTGAAGTAATATCTTTCTGGCATAAAGAAAACACCTTTCACTGCATATGTCTAGTTTGTTGCATGTCTACTTGGATGTTTTCCTGACTCACCTTGTATCTTATTTTTATTTTTTAACATTAAAACATTTTTTAAATTATGTTACAAAATCATACATGGTATACCTCACTGATCTCATTTCAGTGTGTTTCCTTCTGACAATTTTTAATGCTTTTTTTTATATACATAAAATACCATAATAGAAATAGATATTTTCATATGGTACATACTGTCTTATAATTTACTTTTTTCTCTCAATAGTAGGTCTTGGAAATTATTGCACATCAGAACTGATAGAGCTACCTCGCTTTTTCAATTTAGTGCAGAATAGTTCATTTAACCACTCCAATACTGCTGGATATTTAGATTGTTTCCACTTTTTGCCTTTACAAACAACACTTAAGTGGATATCCTTGGACAAGCACAAACATATGCCTTATACCTATATGGGAGTGTTTCTCTAAGCGATACCATGAAGTGGAATGTCTAGCTGTTAGGGTAGGTACATTTAAATCTTAATAGTGCCAAGTGGCCTACCATGTGATTATGTTTAAGCTCACACCAGCAGTGTCATTATCTGTACACCCATTGTCTGGCACTGTGACATGCAAGAAATGAATGATTTTAAAAAATTCTTATTTATGTGTATTTTTAAACTTACAGGGCGTCATGGCTTCCTATGGCCTGGTCTGAATGTCCCTCTTATGAAAGATGGAACTGTGCAGATGATTGCCCAGAGAAGCAGTGAAGAGCAGAAGAAGGTGGAAGCTGATCTGGCTCAGCAGAGAGAAGAGTGGGACCAGAAGAGGAAGATGAAGGTTAAACGGGAACGAGGATGGAGTGGAAACACGTGGGGAGGCGTCAGTCTTGGCCCCCCCGACCCTGGTCCCAATGGAGGTAGCAGAGTCCTGGTTTTGCTTACGTTTGTGATAGAGAGAGTACTTTTAGTTCTGGAGTTCCTTACTATAACTTATTTACTTGTCTGTTTAGATTGCCTTTCTCCAAGAAAGGATTTGGGCATCACCGAAAGAACTTCACATTATTATCTAAATGTATTTTATGGAACACTAGAGGCCCATAACAAGAAATATTCCACAAACAGGATGCAAAGCACTGGATTCTGGTGTCTTTATTGTGTGGCTTCTTAGAGCCTTAAACATGGTGGTGTGCACTGTGGATCTATACAAGCCACCTATAGGGTGCAGTTTCCCAAACATAACGGGTTGTGGGGTACCTATGGAGCAGCATAGTGTGGGAGTGTTGTTTTGGTAACAAAATAAACCAGATAGTTGTTAAGTCTCATAAAAGCATACATGAAATAAAAATCTATAGTACTTATCAGGCCAAATTAGAAAAACTCAGGTCCTTTCTACCCCCACCCTCCACCCACCCAAGTATATAAAGAGGTAAAAATGATCTGAAAAATTTATTCTCTTCAATGAATGAGAGATGAAGAGACAGACAAGAATTTGGCTGCTCTCTTAAGCTTGGCTTAAAGAGGAGAGGAGAGGAGAGGTTGAAATGGAGAGACTCAGGTGAACATTCTTAGAACTGAGCAAAATGCTTCGGTTGGGAGGATGAAGATATGGGAGGGAGAGAAAAAAACCATAAACTGAGTCCCTAATGAGGGCAGGTCCAGAGTGTAGATAAATGGATTAACTTGTGACAGAGGTAGGGCAGATTACAGATTCTGGTGAGCCTCTGTTGTTGGTAGTGGAAATGGGTGTGTGTTTGGAGTGGAGTCTGGTGGCTTCATTTTATCTGAGGAAGGGGTGGGGTTATCTGAAAGTAGGATGGGGCATTGATAAGCATGGCCACCTGAATATTTTGATGAAAAGGTAGGGTATCTAGGACTGGTTTCAGAATTATCCAGTGGAGTGGGAATTGGACAGTGTTTAGGGGAAAGGAGATTGGCCATGAGATTGTTGAAACTGGTTGATGGGGACGTAAGTTTTCATTTTGTTTTTCTCTTATTTTTTGTATAACACTGAAATTTTCTGTGGTAAAAAGTTAATAAGTAAAAACCCCCAGAGAGTGTTTTAAATGGCTGCTGTGGTGCGTGGAGAGAGACCTAACTGAAAGGACATGCAGACCAGCAGGCAGCAGACGCTGAGTTTTTAGTGGTCCACTTGTGAACTACACTTCGACTTCTCTTCAGCAACACCCAGCAGGCCAAGCCTGGCAGGAGCTGCACTGATCCAGGCCTGGCTAGCGTGGTGGAGAGAGGAAGGGGTGAGGGAGCCAAGGGCATCTGCAAGATTCCTGTGGAAATGATGCATTGTGATATCTTGGCTGAGTGGGGAGGCTCTGAAGACCAGATGGGTTGAGAGGAAGGGCAAACAGTGGCCAGGAGTCTGGAGGTGCTGTGGGTGCTCTAAGCACCATCGCCTTGAGAGTCATTGAGTGAGGGAGCTAGGTGGGAGGAGGGTACAGTCATGGAGATGGTGAATTTAGTGGCAAGCTGTCTGGTGGTAGAGGACTAGGGCGTGGCCTTGGGACCAGTACCAGAAGATCTGAGATTCTTTTTAAAAGTCAGTGATGTACCTGTGTTGAAAATGCTTTTGGACATTAATTGTATGGACACATTATCTGTATGTCTGCTTTTCTCTCTACAGAAACATATGATGACTTTGATACCAGGATACTTGAGGTAGGCATGCTAAATTAAATACCCAGTTAAGCTTTTGAAGAAGTGGGGGTTGTGGAGGCGAGATAGGGCAACAGGATATGAGGAATCTGAGATTCTTCCTCATTTAAAAGCCAGTGATGGTACCTGTGTTGAAAATGCTTTCAAAATGAGGAAAAAAAGCCTTTGGTGCATGACTCTTTCTGAAACACAGAACTGATTTGAATAAGCAAATAATGAAATTTTAATTTTAGTTACTTGATACTGATTCTCCTGACTGTTGCCATTTTTGGGGGCTGCCAGTTGAGGTCTCATGACAAGGCAACTTCTGTGGTATTGTCAATAACCTAATTTAGAGGTGATGGATTTTAAACATAAAACCTGAAGTAGCATTAGCAATCTGTCCTTGAATTATAAACCAGCTGTATCTGGCACTCAGTTCAGGGAGCACAGACTGAGAGGGGCCTCAGGGCAGGGATAGAAGAGTTACTGTGAATGTCCAGCTCTTGATGGGAAATAATCTCTGGGGCTGTTTTCAGGCCCTTGAAAGTGAAGCCTGTGCCAAGTAAATTTCAGTCACTCTTTCCAGTGCATTTCCTAAAATAGTCAACTTCCCTTTGAGCTAGTGCTGCACACTTAGTGCTCAGTAGCATACGGAGTAGTTGTTACTGAGTTTGCGAATATTGTGGTACCTTAGTGCGATTGTGAGTCTTGTTCCAGACCACCATAGTGAACTGAGTCAGATGAATCATTTGGTTCCCAGTGCTTATACAAGTTATGTTTACACTACACTGTAGTCAATTAAGCTTGCATTAATAGCACTAAGAAAACAATATACACACCTTAATTAAAAAGTACTTCATTGCTAAAAAATACCATCATCTGAGCTTTCAGCAAGTTGTAATCACTGATCACAAATCACTATAATGAACAAAGTAATAATGAAAAAGTTTGAAATACTGCGAAAAGTACTAAAATGTAACACCAGTAGGCTTGCTTTGATGCAGGTTTGCTGGAGACCTTCCATTTATAAAAAAGGAGTATCTGTGAAGTGCAGTAAAGCATGGTGTGCCTGTTAGATGTATTGTTTCTTCAGTATCAGTTGCATTATAGAATTTAAAATATGCTTACAAGCATTTTATGTCTTTGGGTCCCTGTTTATACCTTTTAGAAGTTAATCCCTTAGAATACTTGCATATGTGGGTGATTTCCTGTAAGATCATCCACAGGACAGGATTCAAGCTCCCTTTTTCTTTAACCTCCTTTTATGGGAAAGGACCTGTCATGTAAGCAGTTTAGTTAACAGTTTCATAGTTCCTGGCCTTTTAAATATGCTGAAAAAGAATGACGATTTTCTTGTAATTCATAATAAGCAGGTATTTCCAAATTTTCTATTCTCAAGTCAGCCTGAAATCCAGTGCTGTGCTAATTCTTTCTATATACTACATTTTATCATTTCTAAGATGCACGTTTTTCATACTTTAACATCTCTGATATTAGGGTATGTTGTATAATCAGTCATAAACTATTTCAAGGTTTAATCAGTGACTTTTTTCCTTTGTGGTACATTCATTACAATAGGGTGTACTGAGGTGTGCAGTTTCAAACCCCTTTAAAAGTTACCTCAGTCAAACTTCCCAACAGCCCTGTGAAATAGGAAGAGAACATTTTATTTCCATCGACTCCTGAAGAAACAGTTCGGAGAGCTTTGCTGTCAAAAAAGTTTGCCATGTATGCTCGTGGACTTGGAGGGTGGTGTGCCTGTTCCCCACCTGTGTGTGTGTGTGTAAGGAGCTCACACCCGCTTCCCTACTTCACCATCTTCTTAAGGTGTAATATTTATGGAACATTTTGTCTTTTAGGTAAGAAATGTTTTCAATATGACAGCAAAAGAGGGAAGAAAGAAGTCAGTCCGTGTCCTGGTTGTGGTGGGGAATGGCAGGGGAGCTGCAGGTGACTGGGGTGGGACACTGTTCACTGTGCTGGCAGTGCAGACGGAGGACACATGTGGCCTGGGCTTGGCTCTGTGTAGACCTTGGGTTCATGCTGCTGGCCAGATTTCGTCTGCTGATGTGGGCTCACAAATGTGTTAAACCTATAAAATCCCTTAGAGGAAAAAGAAAGAATAGATCTTCCTACTCTGCCTTTTCCTGTGAGGTCAATGGATTCTTTAAAAGGCTTAAGACACTATTGTATTATGTGTAATAGTGAAAAAATAGAGAGAAGAAAACCACTGAATGTTCAACAATAGGGACAAAATCATATAGCTGTACATTGTAATATTCTGTAGCCATTAAAGAGTTTTGAGAAATTACAGAGTAATGCTAAGTAAAAAAACAACTTCATATAAGACTGCATAATCCCAATTTTTGTTTTTATAAAAAATTACTTACATGCAAAGACTGGAAAGATATACACTGAAAAGGTTAATAGCATTTACTCTGATTTGTAGGTTTGCCAATTATTTAAATTTTCTTCTTTTTATGTTTCTGTTAAGTTTCCATGGTGAACATCTATTTTTGAAATGCATACATGAATGTATAAGGGAAAGAAAACTGGAAAACTGCCTGTCTAACCCATACTGACACTTTTAAAACAAGTAATGTGTTACCAGAGGAAACTACTCTTGACAGTTACTTTTATATCTTTTCCAGAAATTCTGCATTCATATATCACCATGGGGATCATATTATATCCATAATTTTGCACCTTGATTTTCTTGCTTCATATCATACCCAGAGATCTTCCTGTATTAGCATAAACAAATTCCCCCTTATTCTTTGTCTTGATTGCATAGTGTTCCATTGTGTGGATAAACACCTTTTGTAACCTTTTCCCTATTGCTGAATATTTGTATCCAATTTTCTACTATTTATAAAGAACAGTGAGCCTTTTATACATATAATTTGTTGTACTTTTGTGAGTATATCAATAGAGAAGATTTCTTTGCAGTGAAATTGCTGCCTCAAAGTTATACATGTTTTAAATGTTGACAAGTGTTGCTGGATTGCCCTCCCAAAAGGCTGTATCAATTTGTGTTTTGTAGCATTACACCCTTGCCAGCTCTGGATATTATCAAACTTTACTGATTGTCATATGATATGTGAAACAGTATCTCTTAATTTTGATTTGTGTTGCTTTAATTATGAGAGTTTGGACACCATTTTATATTTATTAGCCATTATTATTTCCTTTTTTGAGATCTGATCATTTTTACCCACTTTTCTATTGGGTGATTGTTCTTCTCTTATGGACTAGTATAAGCTCTTTGTAAGTTAAGGACATTAGCCCTCTGTCTACCATGTAGACAGGTAAACCTTACCTAACAAGCTTATCAGTCTTTTATCACCTCTGGCTTTGTGTCTTGCTTAGAAAGCCCATATTCGAAGATCACCTATGTTTTCCTGTGTGACTTAGGTGGTTTAATTTGTACTGTTTAGGAATTAGAATCCATAGTTCCTTTTGTCCCAGGTTCTCAGATGTTGCGCATATCTCATAGAGCAGTATTGTCTTACATTGCTTTACTGTGTAAAATGTAGAAATAAAATACGTTCTGCAAAATAAATAGTTAATGGTACCAGCAAATGATAGAAATGTTTCTGTTAATTTGTGATAAACCTCATTTCATGGGGTTAAGCATTCACAAACTCAAGAATCATTCAGAATTGCATTTGAAAGTTCCAATGAAACTTAGGGTTTTACTCTATAGCAAAGTAAATTTTTTCCCAACCTTTCTGGTTATTTTAATATATTTTCAAAAATGTTTAAATCCATTTATGCTATTAATTAACTTAGAGCATGGTAGGTTTTTTAAATTGAATCTATTTAGTTTTATCTGGAGATTTATAAAAGATAATGTAATTCAGGAGCTGAAATTTGAAATATGAAAGATGTGCCAAATTTATACCCCTTTTTATATTTTTGCTTTTTCTTTTACAGGTTTTGCCATTGGGAAAGCCACTGAGCGGGTAGATGCTTTCAGAAAAGTATGTACATTTTTCCTTTGTTGAAGTAAAATATCAATAAACTATGTGCTAGACACCATTGAAACTGCAAAAATGAAAATAAATAAAAAGAAGAACCCTCCCCTGAGGCTTACTGTCAAGGTTATTTATCTCATAAAATGCAGTTTCAGAAGTACCTGTATTCTTCTGCATCATTTTAATCAGACTTATAATTATTTACCAAAGTTGTGAGACATCTGGGAATTTGAAGACTGACAATGTTCACAGATACTAAGGAGTTACTGTTTATTTTTTTGATGTGATAGTGATAATTGTGGTTATGATTTTCTTAAGTCCTTAGCTTTTAGAAGTATATATTGAAATTTTTATGTAAGCTTGAAATTTTCTGTAATAAAATATTTTATAAAACATATTTTTTGAAATCTCTGAGAAAATTTAAATTCCAACAGTAGATTTAAGAAAAATATTTTCTTCTTTTTCTCAGGCAAAGAACAGAGCAGTTCACTATTTACATTTTATAGAACGATATGAAGACCATACAAGTGAGTCTTAATTTTTTCTTGAAAAATTTTCAGGATTACTTTTTTCAGTATGTGTGGTTCTCTGCTTATCACGTTCTAGAACAAGTAAATACATAAAATGTTGAAACAAACTTTCTCTCTTGCAAAGGTTAGAAATGAGTGAAATCAGAATTTGTCACGCATTCTTGGCCATTGTGTGATGGCTGCTTGGGGTAGTCTTAGTAGCTTTGCATTATTTGCAAGGGCATTACAGTCATACACCTAATTTCTCGTTTATGTTTTTACCCTCCAGTATTCCATGATATTTCTTTAACATTTAAAAGGACACATATCAAGATGAAGAAACAACCCAGAGGTAACTAAAAAATTCTTATAATTTGTTCATGAGAAAGGGAAAGTGTAACAATTCTATCCTGTTCTCCATTTTTGCTCACATTTAGTGAACTCATTTTGAAAACGCGAAGGTGGAAAGGCCTACTTTAGATATAAGAAGGCTGATGCTCTTGGAGAAATAGAAAACAGTCAACCCACTCAGGCTCTTGGGAGCCCGAGCATGTTCCAGGGGTGACTGTAGGCGGGAAGAGCGCATAAGGGATAGTGAGGAGTTGGGTTTGGAGGAGTGGAACATTAGTTCCTCCTCTACAGTTCATCGATGCCATTAGATGGTCTCTCTTCTCACAGTTCACTCAGCTTCAGTCACATACTTGCATCGTCACGTACAGATTGAGCATCTTCTGTGAGCTGGGTGCTGTGCTGAGCTCTGGGGATAAGAGATGGACCTTCCTGTCTTGTGGGCAAGCTGGCAGGCAGGCAGAGTTCAGGCTCTTGGACTGTGGCTGTCATGCCCAGTGGACTCCAGGTGTAGAATTCTTGAGCACTTTGGTTTGTGTTTAGCCTGTAGTTCTATAGTAAAAATGATTTCAGAAGATAAAAGATTCCATTCAAATTTTTCATGTCCAAGCTTCTAGTACAGCTCTGTTAGAGCTATGGCCTGGAAATAAATCAAGAAGAAAGTCTCAAGTCCTTGAGGTGGGAAAGCCAGCATGAGGAAGGCGGTGCCCCTGCATGAGGTCAGTGGAATGGAATGCAGGTCAGGAAGGGCTTTGTCAGTTGTGAAGTTCTTTATTATTTAATTTTAACTCAGAACAACAGGAAGTGAAGGGTTTTGAGTGGGGAGTGATGTGTTTGGTTTGTTTTTAAAGCTGTTCTGGAGAAGGGATTACATGTACACAGAGCAGGGCAGGAGGCTGGTGGGGAGACCATCCAGGATGTAGAGGCATGAAAGTTGTTGAGAAAGACAGGCCAGTAGCTAGGAGGGAATCCAGGAGGGGGTGCGTTACTGGCACCAAGAGAGGAGTTTTTCCAGGAGGAGGAAGTGGACATCTTTGCTCAGCGCAGGAGTCAAGGAGCAAGATCACAGATGTGTCCTTCCATCCTTAGGTCTCATGGGTCTGGGGTGCCAATAACTTTCGTGCATCTCTGTTAATCTTCCTAACAACCCTGTTTTGTTGCCTGTGTGTTCAAGAGATTTATATATATATAATTTCTTTAATCCTTATAACATCTCATGTAAGTAAGTGAACCATAGACGTTGAGTACGTTGTCATGGGTCCCCCAGCTGGGAAGTGATGAAGCCACAATGAGAACCAGGGTCTCCTAGACCCAGAGCCTGAGGCTGTATGAAAGCCAGCAGGCGAGTGATTCCGTGTTTCTGCTTTTCTAGGCTATGGCCTCCACTGCCACCGGGCCATTATCACCATCTGCCGGCTCATTGGCATCAAAGACATGTATGCCAAGGTCTCTGGGTCCACCAACATGCTCAACCTCACCCGGGGCGTCTTCCATGGGCTCTCCCACCAGGTAACCCTTCCCTGGGGTCTGAAACAGAAGCTGTAGTTCGTGTGTGTACACTGAGACCGCAATGTCCTGGGGGCTGCCTCGGTCATGGCTTGCTGTCTGTGGCGGCATTAGGTCAGTTAATCCAACTGAAGAGCCAGTTCATGAAAGCTGACCTTTAAAAAATATTCATGGGGCTGGAGGGCATTATGCTCAGTGAAATAGGCCAGGCGGAGAAAGACAAGTACCAAATGATTTCCCTCATTTGTGGAGTGTAACAGCGAAGCAAAACTGAAGGAACAAAACAGAAGCAGACTCACAGACTCCAAGAAGGGATTAGTGGTTACCAGAGGGGAGGGGTGGGGGAGGACGGGTGGGGAGGGTGGGAGAAGGGGATTGAGGGGTATTATGATGGGCACACATGGTGTGGGGGAATCATGGGGAAGACAGTGTAGCACAGAGAAGGCAAATAGTGACTGTGGCATCTTACTATCCTGATGGACAGTGACTGCAATGGGGTATAGGGGGGACACAGTAATATGAGTGAATGTAGTAACCACATTGTTTTTTCATGTGAAACCTTCGTAAGAGTGTGTATCAATAATACCTTAATAAAAAAAAATACTTCATGGGTATTTGGAACTTCCAAAATTGAGTATTTTTGAAAGCCAGTAATTATAATGTTTTATTAAGAAAAGAATTCCCACTTGTTCTACAGCCCCAACAATGTAGAAATGTAAAGTAAAAAGAGAAAGGCCGTTTCCCATTTAGTCCTTACAGTTGGACTAGAGTGAAGCCTCTATGACACCTCTCTCAGGAGAGCTGTCTTCCCAAGAGAGTAGAAGCAGTTTTTGTATTACTTGCAGGGGACCCGTGAGTGAGAAGGAGCTAATGGACATTTATATGCCAGGTCATTTCTGCACATAGGTGGGAGCCCTGGGCAGCTGCCCAGCTTACATCTGCAGCCTGGGCTACGCTCATAGCTGCTCCCTCTGCAGCAAAGAGGAAAGGCTGCAAGTACGTGGGCTCTGCCTGGGCTGTTCCCCTACCTTCACGGCAGGACCCGCCTGCCCCTTGGAAGGGTGCCTAGACTGCAGAGCTCAATGAGCAGAAAAGACAGCCAGGCTCAAGAGACCATTTGCTGGCCTCCATTGGTTGAGGACTTTGACAAGTTTCCTGACACTTAAAATGGTGATCCATGGGATAATTGTGCATGTCTCTGTTTAAAATAGGAAAATTGATTAAAAGGAAAACCTTTGTTAAAAGAACTTTTTTGAACAGTGTGTGTGTGTGTGTGTGTGTGTGTGTGTGCTTACGTGTGTGTGTTGGTACTATTTTAAACATCCTTCAAAAGTACTTCTAAATTCAAACTTATTGGTTTAATTGTTTGATATAACTTTTAGCTAGGTCATATTTATGATCAAGTAGACTTGTTCTCTTATGTAATATTTTTGTTTTGTGTTAGTATTTTGGATCTTCTCATGTGCTTACCAGTATTGCCCCTTCTAAAATGCCATCAGCTATAAAAATGTTGCATTATTTAATGTGCCATCCCTAAATGAGAAAGCCTCCACCTCATTGATTGGTATGACACACCAATTTGTTATTGTTTTTTTTTAATGAAATAGTTCATGTCTTTTCTAATTTCAAGCATATATGGAATTAGAATGAATAGTGCAAGATGGCCATAAAATCTGGAAACACAAAATTGAATATATCAAATATTTTAATGTACTATCAGTAACTTATCTACTAAACTGATTTGCCTGTTACCAGATTTTGATAGGCAGCTGCTGTATGAGTCCCTGTGGCCCTCTCACCCCAGTCCACACTTAGCAGCTTGTGACCAGTCTTACTTCTCAATACCATCCCCACCCAGCCCAGTTACTGAATGAAATCTCAGGTGTTATTTTATTTCATCCATAAATATTTCAATATGTACTGCCAAAAGATGGAATTAAAAAATAACCCACAATACTATTATCATACCTAAGGAATTCCCAGTACTTCAGTGTCATCAAATACCTAGTCAGTCAGTGCTCATAGGATTGTACCCATTTTTCAGATTAAAGAAATGTGTTTTACAGAATTTGAATGAATCATATTGCAGAAAAGGTCACATTGTTAGTTTCTGCTGTTTGTTTCAAGTCATTTTGAAGCTGTAGGTTCCCCTCTTTTTTTCCTTGCAGTTTTCGTGTGGAGGAAACCAGGTTGTTTGTCCAGTAGTTTCCCAGTCTGGTGCTGACTAAGTACCTCTGGGCCCTTAACGTCTTCTCTCCCTACAAATCCTGTAAATTGGTAGCTAGAGCTGTGAGCTTGATGAGATTCCAGTTCAGTTTGGGCACCACATGGCACATAGTTGGGAAGGTTTGGAAGGCAAGAGACCAGGTCCCCTGGCCCTTCCTCCCTTCCAGTCAGGTGCACAGGTCATCAGAGTGTGCATAAGACCAAATCCGTAAACCAGAATCAGCTGAAATGTTACCAAAGTCCCCCAAGCATACAGTGTTTTCACTGACTTCCATCTGGCTGTGGAAGCTCCTGTTTACCTTAACACATGCACCTCCTAGACCTAACCTGGTGTTCTCAATTTGGTCTTGTCCAGGAAACCCATCAACAGCTGGCTGATAAGAAGAGTCTCCATGTTGTGGAATTCCGGGAGGAATGTGGCCCTTTGCCTATTGTAGTTGCCTCCCCCCAGGGGGTCTTGAGGAAGGATCCGGAGCCAGAAGATGAGGTTTCCAACATCAAACTGGATTGGGAAGAAGTGCGGGTTGCACAGGGAATGAAGCGCTCTGTGTGGTCAGGTTTAAAGAGAGCCGCCACCTGAGCTTCCCTCTTGGCCTTGTACAGCCACAGTACCTGGTACTCTCCTCCCCTTGGAAGAGACAACCCCTTGCACATTTTTTTATAAGGAAAGGCAAACTTTAACTTCTTTATTTACAATTAATAAATAATTATAGCTTTAACTTATTGAGCATGGGATATATATCTGGCGCTGTGATAGGAACTTCACATATATATTTTAAGTTCAAGACTACTTTAAAAATTCATTTAAATTAGCAAAAGTGGGTGAATTCAGGAGACAGGCTTATGGTCTGACCCATTCAAAAATAATATGCAAAATAATAATTGCCATAATAATTACAGCCAATACATATTAACTCTTACTTGTCCACAATGAATGTTATGACTTCATTTTACAAAGAAGGTGAGTTCTTGACTCTTGTCACATCTAGAAAGTAGAGGAAAACAAGCTTTTTTTGCCTGGATGTCCTCTTTTATGAGCCCTCTGCGTGGGTGCTCTGGAGGCTGCTCTAGGTATGGACTCGCACACACATCACTTATCAGAGTTCACTGTGTGCACGTGTTACCAGTTTGAAGTGTAGAAACCTTCCCTCCCTTTAAGCCCTTTACCCTTCCCTATTTCTGTAATTGCTTTAAATTTTCCTCTGCCTACATTGGGAATCACATTAGACAACATCATACTTTTTGTTTCATCCATCAAACATAATACAGAATACTCAAGAAGGAAAAGGCCTGTATTCACCCATCTTCTTACTCTTTCCATTGTTCTTTTTTTTTTTTTTTCATGATATTCCAAGAATCCTTCTTTTACCATTTTCAGTAGGGGAAAAACCCAGTTCTCCTTTTTTAGTTTTACACAAGTATAAACCACATTCATACACTTCTGCTACCACGTGTGGGGGGTTTTCTTCCACCAAGTAATTCAGTACAATACTAGCTGGGTGTTGTACAGTTTAACAGTTCTGACACTTTACCTAAAGATAGTGTCAGACCCTACAAGTTAAGGGCTCAGTCCACAGGATTGCCCTCACCCCACTTTACATGCCCATTGCAATTCCTGTTGTCACTTGTGCTTCTGACTGATTGGCTATAAATTGAGGCTCTCATGAGTCCCTCACCGGTTGAATTAATTTGCTAGAGCAGCTCACAGAACTCAGGAAAACAATTTACTTACATTTACCAGTTTCTTATAAAAGGATTTGATCAAGGCTGCAGGTGAATATCCAGATGGAAGAGAGGTGCAGGGCTGGGTGGGTGGGAAGGGGCACGGAGCTTCCATGCCTTCTCTGGGCATGCCACTCTGCCAGCACTTCCACATGTTCACCAGCCTGGAAGCTCTCCAAACCCTGTACTTTGAGGATTTAATGGAAGCTTCATTTTATGGATGGATCGTTAACTCCATATCCAGCTTCTCTACCCTCTCAGGAGAATGGGAGGTGGGGCTGGCAATTCCAAGCTTCTAATCGTGTCTTGGTCTTTCCAGTGATGCCCCCATCTAGGAGCCCACCCAGAGTCACCTCATAGAACAAAAGGCACTGCTGACACCCAGGAAATTCCAAGGGATTTAAGAACTCTGTCAGGAACTGGGGTCAAAGACCAATAATTTGAACAAAAGATGCTCCTAGTGCCGTTAGCACTTAGGAAATTACAAAGTTTTTAGGAGTTCTGTGTCAAGAACCGGGGGCAATCTATTTTTCAATATATAGTTTTCACATTTCCTTTCTGCTTCAAGAACTTCCTGTTAACCATTCTTTTAGGATATGTCTACTGACAACTAATTCTCTTAGTTTTCCTTCATCTGAGAATGTTTTTATTTTCCTTTCATGGCTAAAGAGTAATCTCACCAGATGGAGAATTCAAGGTTAACAACTCTTCTTTCAGCACTTCCTTCAGGCCTCCAGGGTTTCTGATGACAGATCTGCTTTCATTTGTTTTCTTGTATAGACACGGTATTGTTTTTCTCTCTGCTTTCAAGAATGTTTCTTTATCTTTAGTTTTCTGAAGTCTGATTGTATGTCTTGGTATGCATTTCTTTTTTTTTTTTTTTTGCATTATTTGGACCTTTTATTTTGAAGTATAATATACCTACAGAAAAGCACACTGAATTCACATGTAACCACCCCAGATCAGGAAATAGGCTGTTGCCACCACCCCCTGGATCCCCTCTCTTGTCCCTTCACGTCACTCCCCATCCTACCGTCCCTACACAAGACCTGTTTTGGTATGGATTTCTTTTCGCTTACTCTGTCTGGGCTTAGCTCAGCTTCCTGAATCTGAGAGGTTTTTTTTTACATCCTTGTCACCATTTGTTCTGTCTTTCAGTAATAGCCATCCCAGTGGGTATGAAGTGGTATCTCAATTGTGGTTTTGATGTGCCTTTCCCTGATGGTTAATGATGTTGAACACCTTTTCATGTGCTTATTGGCCATTTTGTGTTCTTTGGAGGAATGTCTATTCAGATTTTTTGCCCATTTAAAAAATTGGGTGTCTTGCCAATGGGTTTCAGCCCTAGGCAAGTTCTCTATGGATTCAATTTGACCAAAGAAAATGACGGCAAAATGTTCTTGGGGTGAAAGGGTTATACCCAACTTTATTTCCAGGTGGCAGGTCAGTCACTAGAATCCCATTCACTCAGAGCGAGTCTGTATGCAGCAAGCCAGTGTCTGCCTCTGGGCCTCTCTGCACAGCCATCCCACACAGCTGTCCTCTGGGCCTGTCTGCACAGTCGTCCCACACAGCTGTCCTCTGGGCCTCTGTCCTTTGCACTACCACCATTGCAGCCTCTGCTCTGGTCTCCTGCAGCCATGCAGCCCAGACCACTGGGTGGAGCTCTTTATATAGAGTCAACAGCCATGTATTGCCCACAGGTGTGCAGTGAGCTAGTCAACCAGGGCCAGGTGAGAATCCTTGCCACAGGAACTCTCATTTTATCCACGTTGGGTTAATTGTGTTTTTATCGAGTATAATAGTTCTTTATAGATTCTAAATACAAGCCCCCTATCAGATATAACTTGCAAAAGTTTTCTCCCATTCTGTGGGATATTGTGGGGAAGCTGGGGTTCCTATGGCCAGGATCCTCACTGAACTTAAACCACTTGAGGATGTAACTGGCCTGTTGGGCTGCCGCTTCCACACCTGTAGGCAATAAGCTCTTATTGCGATATATAGAGAGCTGGGCCCAGTGCTCTGGGCGGAGGCAGAGATGCTAGTGCTCAACCTGTCGCCGGGAGAACAAGCCAGGTAATAAACTTTCACCTCAAGAATTTTCTACTGTAATTTCTTTGGTCGCACTGGATCCATAGCAAACTTGCCCAGGGCTGAAACCCATTGGCAAGAGAGTTATATTATCATTTTCTTATTTCTTTGAGTATTTTTCCAACCCCACCTACATCTTCCTGGGATGTTGATAATAAAAATGTTGGTGTTTTGTTAAAGTCCTACATGTCCCTAAGGCTGAATTTTTTTTTTTTCTGGTCTGTTTAATATCTGTTTAGATAGGGTAATTTCTATTGCTTTATCTTCAGGGTCACTGATTATTTCCTCTTTCCTGTCCATTGTGCTCTTGAGCCCATTAATTCAATATTTTTATTTTGGCTGTTGTATGTTACAGTTATAGTTTCCATTTGCTTCTTTTCTATTTTTTGGCTGAGCTTTTTTATAGTTTCAGGTGTGTTTGTAATTTTCACTGAAGCATTTTATGATGGCTTTTTTTGTCCTGGATATTTTCTGTATTATACTATGAAACTCTGGGTATTATTTAAATCTCTTTTAACAGGCCTTCTCTTGACTGCAGGGCTGGTGTAATGAGGTGCTGCCTCATTACTGTCAAATGGGGGCAGAAGTCCAGGTTCCCTGCTCAGGCTTCCCTCTTGCCTGGAGGGAGGAGGAGCCACCCCAGTGACACTGTGGGGAGCAGGGAAAGCCGTGTTGGACTGGATGGTGGTCGTGGGGAAAATGGAAGTTCCTGTGGCCAGGATCCTCGCCTGAACCCAAATTACTTGATGATGTAACTGGCCTGCTGCTAGGCTACTGCTTCCACACCTGTAGGCAAGAAGCTATTAATGACCAAGTCACTATGTAAAGAGCTCTGGGAGGAGGCAGAGAGGAGGATTACAGACCTGCAGACTGTTGGATGCAGACATGAGTCCAGTGTTCGTGAACAAGCCAGGTAGTAAACCCTTTCACCACAAGAACGTTCCATTGTCATTTTTCAGTCTCATGGAATCCATAGTGAACTTGCCCCAGGGCTAAAACCCATTGGTAAGACACAGGGTTTATACCCAACTATATTCAGCCCAGGTAAGTTCACTATGGATTCAGTGAGACCGAAAAATGACAATGGAACATTCTTGGGGTGAAAGGGTTTATATCCAACTTTATTCCTATGGTAGGCGATCAATTACTAGAATCCCATCCACTCAGAGTAAGTCTGCATGCAGCAAGCTGGTCTGTGCCTCTGGTCCTCTCTGCCCCTGCAGCTGTCTAAGTCTCTGTACTCGGCGCTGCCACCACTCCAGTCTCTATTCTTGCAGCCCTGCAGCTGTGCAGCAGCCCAGAGCACTATGAGCTCTTTATATAAAGTCAGTAACAATGTATTCCCCACATGTGTGTAGTTAGCAAGCCGACCAGGGTCAGGTGAGAATCCTCACCATAGGAACCTTCACTTTCTACACAGCAAGACAGTGGTGAAAGTTCTCAGCCTGATATCAAATGATACAGCTGCATTTTTCTGTGGTAATTGGCTTGAGTAAGGAAGGTAGTTACTGTCTAAAAATTTTCAGTTTTGATATGTTACCTTCCCTCCTTAAATATCAGGTAATACCAAGACATTGAACTTAAGGCAACAAAAGACAATGATCCCTTAGAGACTGGAAACAGAAATATCCCCATTTGCTATTTGGAGAAAGTCCAAGGCTCCAGGAAGGGCCCTCCCCTCAGGACATGGTGGTCTCTGGGTTGAGGAGATGGGGTTGTTAGTAAAGGACAGTCAAGATGGCTAGAGTTTACTGGGGAGAATTCCCTAGAGAGGAGAGAGAGCTGTACAGCAAGAGAACTGAGATCTGCAGAGGGTTCCCGTTGTGTACTTGAGTTGTGTACTAAACAGTGAATGCCTGTGAGGAAACTACCCAAGACCAGAGAAAGATGCACCCAAAGGATTATAGGATACAGTAGAACTGAAAATAGTGGCTGTTTTCAACCACCATAAAGGAAAACTTTATAATTCATGTGGCATTGAAAGAGTATTGACAGTGGAAGAATTAACTCTTCTAAATGTAGCTCTGTTCACAGATTACAAACCATTTAAAGTAAGGCCCAACTGGAACGCAACTGTGCCTGAGTAATTTAGTTGTGTTCCTGGGCAAGGCTCTAGAATATAAGAATACAAAAAATATCCAACACCCAGTCAGGTAAAATTAACAATGCCTGGCATCTAATAAAAAAAATCACAAAGCATGAAAATAAAACCCATAATGAGGGGCAAACTGACTAAGAAATAACATGATATTGAATGAGATTGAAACTGACTGAGAAATAACATGATGATGGAATTAGTAGATAAGGACATTAAAACAAATTGGTAGGAGTGTATTCCGTATGTTCAAAAACTAGAAAGGTTAAGCATGTAAAAAAATATTTCTCCTTGAAATTTATCAAAATTTTGCCTCAAGTATTTTAATGCTTTGTTATAAGGCACATACAGATTAAGGGTTGTTGTTATGTCTTGGAGAACTGAACCTTTTATTCCTGATATTTTCTTTGTTCTGAAGTCTGTTCTGTATGAAATTAATATATCCCCACTTTCTTTGGATTGGTGGTATTAACATGGTGTAACTTTCTCTATCCATTTACTTTTAATCTATATGTATCTTTATATTTAAAGTGGGTTTCTTGTAGATAAATGGTATTGGATCTTTTTAGGTCCACTTTGACAATCTTGTGTTTTTTAATTGGTGTATTTAAACCATTGACACTTAAAGTGATTATTAATATAGTTGGATTGCCATATTTGTTTTCTGTACATTGCTGTAGATCTTTTTTTAATTAAAAAAATTGAGATTAAAATATAACATAAAATTTACTGTCTTAAACATTTTAAAGTATTCAGTTCAGTGGTATTAAATATATTCATAACATTGTGCAACCATCACCACCATCTTTCTCCAAAACTCTTTTCATCTTTGTAGGGAAAATGAAAATTCCAATGGCCAGGATCATCACCTGACCCTAAACTGCTTGCTGATGTAATTGGCCTACTGTGCTAATGCTTACACATGTGTTGGCAATGAGCCATTATTGATGGTGTTACTATATAAAGAGCTTTTCTCAGTGTTCTGCTCAGAGGCAGAGACCAAGACAGGTTGTGAACATTCCAGAGGCAGATGTGATTCCAGCAGTCAATTTGCCACCATGAGAAGAAAGCTTGATATAAACCCTTTTACCCTTAACTTTCTGTTGTTACTTGGTCTCACTGAATCCAGAGTGAAATTTCCCAGGGCAATCTTCTTCAGGCTAGACAATCTTGCAAAACTGAAACTCTACTAATTAACAACACTCCATTCCCACCTCCCCTCAGCCCTTGGCAACCACCATTCTACTATTTGCTCTATGATTCTGATTACTATACCCCACATAAGTGGAATCATACATTATGTATCTTTTTATGACTGACTTATCTTACCTAACATAATGTCCTCAGGGTTCATCCACATTATGGCATGTCTCAGAATTCCATTCCTTTTAAAGGCTGAATAATATTCCATTGTATGTATAGACCATGTTTTTGCTTATCCATTTAGCCACTGATGGACACGTGGGTGCTTCCATGTTCTAATCATTGTGAATAGTGCTACTGTGAACATGGGTGTACAAATAATCTCTTTGAGAACCTACTTTTAATTCTTTTGGGTATTTACCCAGAAATAGTTGTTAAATCATATGGTAGTTCAATTTTGAGTTTTTCCTCAACACTTATACCATTTACATTCTCATCAACAGTAGGCACGGGTTCCAGTTTCTCTACATCCCCTCTAACACTTGTCATTTTTTTTCTTTTTTTAAAAAATAATAGCCATCCTAATGGGTGTGAGATTACCACCCATAGTTTTTGCAGTTTTGATTTGCATTTCCGTAATAACTAGTGATGTTAAGGATCTTTTCATGTGCTTATTGGCAGTTTGCGTATCTTCGGTGGAAAGAAGTCTACCCAAGGCCTTTCCCTGTTATTTATTTAGGTTGTTTGCTTTTTTGTTGAGTTTTAGGAGTTCTCTATCTATTCTGGATTTTAATCCCTTATCAGATAGATGATTAGCAAATATTTTCTTTCATTCTGTGGGTTGCCTTTTTACTCTGTTGATAGTGTCTTCTGATGCACAAAACTTAAATTTTCATGAAGTCCAATTTGCCTATTTTTTCTTTTGTCACCTGTGCCTTTGGTGTTCTATCCAAGAAGTCATTGCCAAATCCAATGTTGTGAAGTTTTTGTCCCATGTTTTCTTGTAAGAGATTTATAGTTTTGGGGCTTACATTTTGGACATAGATTTGAGTTAATTTTTATATATGGTGTTAGATAAGAGATGAACTTCATTATTTTATATTGGGTATCCAGTTTTCCCAGCACTCTTTGTTGAAAAGACTGTCCTTTCCCATTGAATGGTCTTGGCATCCTTATCAAATCATTTGACTATATATGCAAGGTTTATTTCTGGGCTTGCTAGTCCATTGGTCTACATGTCTGTTTTTATGCCAGTATCATATTGTTTTGATGAGCATAGCTTTGTAGTAAGTTTAAAATTCAGGAAGTGTCAATATTCTAGTTTTGTTCTTATTTTCACAGTTGTTTTGGCTATTTGGGGGTCCAAGATTGCACATGAGTTTTAGGATGGGTTTTTCTATTTCTGCAGATAAGTCACTGGGATTTTGGGAGGGATTGTGTTGAATCTTTAGATCACTTTCACATTTTAAGAGTATTAAATCTTCCAATCCATAAACTTGTAATTGTGTCCATTTATTTATGTCTTCTTTAATTTTCAGTAATGTTTTGTAGTTTTCATTGTACAAGTCTTTCATTTCCATGGTTAAATTAATTCTTAATTATTTTATTCTTTTGATGCTATTTTAAGTAGAATTGTTTTCTTAATTTCCATTTGTTTTCTCATGTGTAGAATGTAAATGATTATCTGTTGGCTTTGTTTCCTTCTTTGCTGAATTCGTTATTCTTTCAGTGTTGTGTATGTGTGTGTGTGATCTTTAGAATTTTGTACATACAGAATCATGTTTACAAACAGATAATTTTTCTTCTTCCTTTCTAATTTGGATGCTTTCATTTCTTTTTCTTGCCTAATTGCTCTGGCTAGATCTTGCAGTACTATGTTGAACAGAAGTAGTGAAGGAGATACCCTTACTTTTTCCTGATCTTAGAAGAAAAACTTCCAGTTGGTCACCTTTGAGAATGATGTTTTCTGTGGCTTTTTCATGTTTGGTTTTTATTATGTTTAGGTAGTTTCCTTTTATTCCTAGTTTGTTGAGTGTTTTACAAAAACGTATTGAATTTTATCAAATGGTTTTTCTGAAATTGAGATTATGTTTTTTTTCCCTTCATTCTGTTGATGTGGTCTATTGTGTTGATTAATTTTTGTATGTTGAACTATCCTTGCATTTTAGGAATAAATGCCATTTGGCCATGGTATATAATCTTTTTAATATGCTGCTGAATTCTGTTTGTTAAGTGTTTTGTTGAGGTTGTTGCATCAATACTCATAAGCGCTGTTGGTCTGTCGTTTTCTTGTATGTGTTTGCCTCTTTTATCAGAGTAATGCTGGAAGAGTGAAGCCATCAGTTCTGGGATTTTCTTTGTACAGACAGTTTTGATTACTGATTCAATCTTCTTATTAGTTATGGGTCTATTCAGATTTTCTATTTCTTCGTGATTTAGTCTTGGTAGGTTTTATGTTTAGAGGAATTTGTTCATTTCATCTAGGTTATCCAATTTGTTGGTGTACAATTGTTTGTAGTAATTATAATCCTTTTTATTTCTGTCCTTTTTATTTCTGTAGAATCAGCATTAATGTCCTCACTTTCATTTCTGATTTTAGTAATTTGAGTCTTCTTTTTTTTTTTCTTAATCCATCTAGCTAAAGGTCTGTCAGTTTTATTGCTTTTCAGAGAAAACTCTTGCTTTCATTTATTTTCTCAATTATTTTTCTAGTCTCTATAGTTTGTATATCTGCTCTCATCTTCAGTACTTTTTTTCCTTCTACCTTTGGGTTCAGTTTATTATTCTTTTTCTAGTCCCTTAATTTATAAATCAGGTTGTTGATCTGAGGTCTTTCATTTTTTAACATAAGCATTTATAGTTCAACAATTTCTCCCTTTGCAGTGCTTTTGCTGTACTTAGAAGTTTTAGTATGTTTTCTTTTCCATTCATCTTTAAGTATTTTCTAATTTTCCTTGTGATGTCTCCGTTGATTCATTGGTTGGTTAAAATCCATGTGTTGTTTAATTTCCACAAATTTGTGAGTTTTCCTCTTTTCTTTGTTATTGATTTCTAACTTCATCTTGTGATTGGAGGAGATATTTTTTATGGTATTTATCTTTAAAAAATCTGTTAAGACAGTTTTTGACCTACCAAATGGTCTATCCAAAGTTTTTTTATGAGAAATATGTTGATAATCTTATTGAGAATCTGTTGTAAATGAATATTCACTTCTTACCTCTTTCAAGATTATCTCTGTCTTTTGAACATTTGATTAATGAATCTTGGTGTGGGTCCCTTTGAGTTCATCTTACTTGGAGTTGGTCTTTCAGATGTTTATATTCATTCATTCATGTCTTTCACCAAATTTGGGACTTTATTTTTCAGTCCATTCAAATTTTCGGCCATTATTTCTTCAAATATTCTTTCTGCCCCATTCTCTTCTTTTGGGACTCCCACAACATGTATGTTGATCTCCTTGGTGTCTCACAGGTTCCTTGGACTCTGTTCACTCTTTTTCTTTCCATTCCTCAGACTCAATTTCTGCTGTCCTATCTCCTATTTCTGATTTTTCTTCTGCCTGTTCAAACCTGCCTTTCAATCCATCTAATGGATTTTTATTTTGGTTATTGTACTTTAGTTCCAGAATTTCTTTTTGGTTTCTTTTTCGGTTTTTATCTCTCTACTGATGTTTCCATTTTGTTAGCACATCATTTCTCCACATCTCCTCTTAGGTCTTTGAGCATTTTTAAGACTGTTATTTTAAAGTCTTTGTCTCGTATCTCTGCTATCAGATCTTTGTAAGGGACAGATTCAAAACTGGTCATTTGAATCTAATAATGTGGCAACTATGGAAATCAGGTTCTCTCCCTTCCCTGGGGCTTGATGTTTTTGTTATTGCTTTTATATTTTGACGGGTTCGGGCTGTTGCTGTAACAAGAATCTGCTGAAGTGTAAACTTAAGGTCTCCTCAGGTCTCTTCTGAACCTGTGCCTTTCCCTGGCCATGTATGGTCACTTTCTAATGTTCCCTGTGTCTGCAGTTGCTTTTGAATCTCCCAGTCTTTAATGTCTGACTCCTAAAAGGGGGAAAAAAAGAAAACGAAGAGAGAGGGCATTAGTCCCTCTTGGAAGTCAGCTGGTCGGGGAAGGGCTTGAAACAATTGTGGGAGGTCCAACAATAGCCACCCGCATCTTTTTCTGCATCTCTCTGATCAGAGGCAGCAATCAGTGATCAGAACAGAGATCCCTGATATTGGGATGATGTGGTTGTTTTTGCCCACCCTCACTTTGACACATAACACACTAGCTGTGTGCAGGTTGCTCCAGGAATACATGCACAGCTGCCCGCCAGGGGCTGAGAGTCAGGGAAGGGCAGCTGCACTGTGCTAAGAGCTGGACTTGACCAAAATTAACCACAATTTGCCATCCATGCCTTCCCCTGGAAGTTGGAAGCCTTCAGTACTCTCCAAACTTGTTAAATAGTTACATCAGACGGATTCTGCCAGTGTAGTTATTGTCCAGGTAGGGGGACAAATTCCTGGTGCTTCCTACTCTACCATCCTCCCAGGATCCTTTCTCATTGCCCTTCTTCTTTGTTCCTCTTTTTTTGTTTTCCACTTATTTTCTGCCTTTTGTGGTTTTTAATTGAGCATTTTATGTGATTCCATTTTCTCTCCTTTCTCAGCATATCTCATACTTTTAATTTTCTTTAGTGGTTACCCTAGAGTTCCCAGTACACACTTAGAAGTAATCCAAGTCCACTTTCAGGTGACACTATACCACTTCACTGGTAGTGTAAGTACTTCACTTGCAAGGCAGGCCTACTGGTGACAGATTCCCTTGTTTGAGAAGGTCTGTATTCCTTTTCACTTTTGAAAGAAGTTCACTGTGAACTTCACACACACTGTTCGATTTTTCTCCCCTTTTGGATGGAATCTGCAATTGAATATTCCCATCCCCCAAGGTTGTTAGGCTCTGATAAAACACGAATAGTTTAGGCTCTGGTAAGATAGTTTTTCTTGGGAGTAGACCTCCTTAAGAAGAACTGAATCCTCTGGCTTCTTTCAAACCCTTCTTACCAGAAGCAGGAGATTTTTCTCCAGTATTGACTGTGGGAACCAGGAGGGAACCTGGAGGTAAACTCACAAAAGTGGGAGGGCACCCCTGGTGGTTTTAACCTGCAGACTTCGACACTGAGCCTCTAGCAACTCCTTAATATAGTTTATTGAGGTTTTCCTACCCTGTACTGGTTCCAGGGGGTTTCTCCAAATGGGTTTCTGTTCTTCAAATTTGTGATTCTCTGTATTTGCCTGTCAAGTTTTGGCACAGCAGTTTGCCCTGTGACCTCACTGCTCTGCTGCATCTTAGAAGAATTGATTTTTCGGTTTGTTCAGCTTTTTACGTACTCAGATGAAGTGATAGCCTCCAAGCTCCTTACATAATAGACCAGAAACCTAAAGTCTAAACATGTCAGTTAAACAGTAGAAATTGCCAGGTCTGACTAAAACAAAACAAACACAGGATTCAACTGTATGCTGCCCATAAGAAACTGATTTTAAATACAAAGACTAGTAGGGTAAAAGGAGAGGGATGGAAGGAGACACCATGGTAACACTCCTCAATAGAAAGCTGGACTGTGTATGTCTGCAACAGACCAAGTAGATTTCAGAGCAAGGAATTTTACTAAGGATAAAGAGGACCATTTTATAATAATAAAGAGCTCACCAAGACTACATAGCAGTCCTAGATGTTTGTCCCAACCCGCAGGACTATCAACGGGGGTCGACGACCTGGAGGAGAGAATGAAGGGGCAAGAGACACAAAGAACGGACAGCAAGACAGGATGTCTGATCAAGCTGACCAGTTTTATTTTTTTCAGGCTCAATTTATATAGGTTGTGACGAAAGTATATGTAAAGAGGTGATTGGTCTTCAGTTGGCGCCGGCGGGAACGTGTAGAGAGGTGATTGGGCTTCAGGTGGCGCCGGCGGGAACCGAGGACCCGGAAGAGAAGCAGGAGGTTTGCCATCTTGTGGGTGGGGGCCCTTGGGAGGGAGGTTTAAGGGTGGGGCTTTCCCCTGGGGCAGCGGGTGTTCTTGAGAAGCAGGAGTTTGGCAGGGTTAGAAGGCCAGTGGAAAGAATAGAGGAGGAAACATTGCTTAGCAATCTGACTGCAAGATCTATATTGATTTGGCTAGGAGAGCAACTCTGCCTTACTGCAGAAATGATTGCTGTTGTCTTAAGACTTACATAACTAGTATTGCTTAAAAGTCCATAGGCTCGCTTCCAGCAGATGTTTAGGCCCCTAAAAACAGCTTCAAATTCATGAAGTAAAACCAAACAAAAATGCAATAAAAAAATAGACATTCGTAATTACAGCCAGAGATTTTTAACACCCCTCTCAAGAACTGACATGAGTAGACACAAATTGTTAAGGGTCTTGAAGACATGAACACAATTAACCAGCCTGACATAACTGAGCTTTGTAAAATACTCCACCCAAAAAAGGCAAAATACATACTATTTTCAAGGTCATACAGGACATTTACCATGATGGACTATGTTCTGGGCCATAACAAGCTTCAATCAATGTAAAGGGATTTAAGTCATAATGAAATATATTATCTGATCAACAGTGTTTTAAATTACAAATCAGTATATCTGGGAAAGCCAAATACTGTAAACTAAGTGACATACTTCTAAATAACCATGAGAAAGTAGAAAATTAAATGGGGAAAAGTAGAAAGTATTTGAAACTGAATATACAGCTGCAGTAATTGAGACCGTGTCATACTGGCATCCAGATAGACATGTAGGTCAATGGAAGAAAACAGTGTATCATAATCATCCACCAAAAATGATCAGTGGAGTTTTCAGCAAAGATGCAAAGGTGAAGAAAAGATACAACAAATAGTGTTGAAATAGTTGGATGTCTATATTGCAAAAAATGACACCAAATACAAAAACTAACTGAAAATTCTTCCTAGACCTACATGTAAAACCCCAAACTAGAATTTCTAGATGAAAACATAGGAGCAACCCTGTGACCTTGAGTTTGGCAAAGATTTCTTAGATACAATATCAAAGACATGATCCATAAAATACTGATAAATTGGGCTTCATCAAAATTAAGAATTTCTGCTCTTCAAAAGACCTTAAGTATGTGGAAAAGATAAGCCAGACTAGAGAAAATATTTGTAAATCACATTCATAATGAACATATTCAGAATACACATAGAATTCTCAAAACTCAAACAGCCCAATAAAAATGGTCAAAAGATTTGGACATGCAAATTTAAGTATGAAAAGATGCTTATCAATTATTAAGGAAATGCAAATTAAACCAACTAAGATATAGCACTACACACCTATTAGAATGTCCAAAATTAAAAATAATACCAACTGTTGGTGACTATATGGGACAACTGGAACTTTCACATGTTGCTAGTGGAAATGTAAAATGGTACTTTTTTGAAAATAGTTTGGCAGTTTCTTGAAAGGTTAAAGATACACCTCCCAGATATGCATTCCAGAGAAATGAAAGCATCTGCCTTTACCAATACTTGTATATAAATGTTCATGTCAGCTTTAAGACAAAAACTGGAAATAATGCAATTTTATATTAACAGATGAATGTATACACAAATGGTGGCATATACATACAAGGATCACTACGCAGCAAACAAGGGAATGAACTATCAATACACACGACATGGATGCATCTCAAAATCATTACGTTAAGTGAAAGAAGCCAGACAAAAATGATTCTGTTTATACAAAATTCTAGAAAGTGCAAATTAATCTATAGTAACAGAAAGCAGATCAATGGTTGCCTGAAGCCTGGAGAGGGTGGGCCAGGGTGGGTGCGAAGGGAACTGAAGGGCATCAGGAAGCTTTGGAGGGTAATAGATTGATCGCTGTCTTGGTGGTGGTGATGGTCTCACAGTGTGTATGTATGGCAAAACTGATGGAAGTGTGCAGTTATTTAAGCCTCATTAAAACTGTTGAAGCGTTGTAACCACCAGGGGGCAGGAAGATCTCCCCCAAATAATCCCTGGTCTGTTTATTGAATGAGGAATGTAGAGATTGATTATTCTGGTTGAAACCCGTCGTTCCTCTCAAATATTTTGTAATTAGAAATGCTCACTTACTACATGCGTAAACTATTTCAATTTGAAATGCTTGATGTGGGGAACCCCAGGGTCTATAAGCACCTATTAGCTCAGTTCAAGTTAAGCTTTCACATATGCGTGGCAAAGAGTACCTTGAAAGAACCACATCTGCTTCTCTTCCTCTCTTGAGGAATATTCAAACTTGTTTCAGCTGCAGACCACTGCATTCAAACTGAGGTTTTCAGAACCCAAAGTGTAAGTCAGGGTTGTGGGACAGCTGGAGGAAGCTCCTAGGATCTGAGGACTATAGCTTGAAAATCCATCAACTTTCTGTGTGACTTCAATCCAGTAGTTTAATCACTCAATCCACCCTCAGTCCCTGTCTCAGCTTTCTAAAAATGAGGAATGAGCTCTCCATGACATGAGTCATGAAGATGTTCATAAAATCCATACTGCCTAACAGTGCGACCAGGGCCCATATCAGAAAGAGGGCACGTATGAGCCAGGTACGGAGGGGAGAGCTGCGGCTGGTGGGCATCAGGGGATGGATGGCAGTCCAGAGAGTAGAGTCTTCTGAGTCAGGCATTCCTGGGACCTGTGACATGTAAAGTGGAGCCAGCTTCTCTCACCAGTCTAGTTCTGCTGTCTCTAAGAGACTCACCTTTTCAGAAAAAGACAATGCTTGTGGGCAAATGAGCACCAGGCACTGGGCAGAAGGTGCTTTACTCTGAGCACACTTGGGAGCAATTAGCTGCCTGTATGCCGTGACCTGTACCACACAGGAGCACCCCTTTTTCTTAGCACTAACCCCAGGATTCCAGACCCTCAGAAACTTGCTCATTACTCTTTTATTGAGACCCTCATTCTTACCAAGAATATTGTTTGGCATGTATTTATGTCCTGTGACTTTAAAACTTTTCCTATAATGAGCATGATAAAGATTGACGTTTATTGAGCACTTCACTAGCACTTAAAGTACTAGACAGAGTTGTAATCCACTTACCCATTTAAACTAAAGACTCTTGAGCCCTGTGATTCCCAGATTAAATAACTTGTTCAAGGTGACACAGCTAGTAAGTGGCAAGGGCAGGGTTGGTGCCCAGGTAGACTTGCTCCAGTGCCCAACCCTGAGGCCAGGCTGCCCCAATAAAGCTGGACATTTTCCTTTATGCAGGAATCCTTTGAGGCCCAGAGGGTATCAGCCCAGCTCAGAAGGACGAAGGGAGGTCACCGCATTTCAGAGGCCTTTGGAAAGAAGGCTCTGGAGACCTGAGAAGTGAATGGATTTTTGCGTAGGGTTTTAAGGGATGAGTAGGAGTTGTGTAGATGTGGGGCAGGTGGCCCCCAAGCCGAGGGCCTGGACGCCAGCCCCGGGACCTAGCAGTGTTAGTGCAGGCTCTGCGGGGCCGGGCGGGCCTGAACCATCCTGAGCCACGCGGCTGTGGAGGCTTGGGGAGCAGCGGGAAGCGGTGCGGGCGTGCAGGCGTGGCGCGTGGGGTGTAGTCGTGTGGCCCGGGCCCTCTGCCAGCCTGGCCTTGGCCTGCCTACCGGTGCTTGGCCGGCGGGCCGCCACCATCCCTGAGGTCTGAGCCCGTGCTCTGCCCAGGGCTCTCCGGGAAATCCTAGGGAGAAGAGAGTTCCTCTCTGGAGGCAGCAGTGGCCTTTTAAGTTAACAAGCAGCTGGGTGGCCACTGCCCTGGACACTATGCAGTTCCCCAGCAACCCTTACCCCACGTGGGTGACCATCTGGCCTGGGTGCTGTCCAGGACTTGAGTCATTCCTGTCTGTGACAGTGAGGGTTCCACTAGAAAGTAGGCTTGGGCCCAGGGATGGAATGGGTCATGTGACCACGGGGCAGTGTGTATGGGGTGAAGTCACCATGGCTGCCATCTAGAGGGGCCCTGCCCCCTCCTCTTCAGGCCTCTCCGGGCCCTGGGCGGACATGCAGTTCCCCCCTGCGTTGGGCTCTCCGTGGATGCCCCGCCTGGGAGTGCCCCGGCCTGGCCCGCCGCGGGCCTGCACACAGCTCTGCTGGCAGCGGGAAGCGGCGCGGGATCAGGAGACTGCGCTTTGCTTGCTTTGCTCCTTTCCTGCCGCGAACCTGAGTTTCCAGAGCCGATCTGGCACAAGGCGGAGAACGGCAAGCGGGCAGCACTAGAGAAGCTTCAGAGGGTCTTTCTTTGATGTGTTATGCAAAGAGAAACCTTACAGAATAAAGGGCAGAAAGAAGAAACTTTCTTTTTTCACATGATGGGAAACTGGGTCCAACCTCTGATATGTATTCAGTGAATGTGTAATATACACAGCTGTGTGGCCATGCTCTCTCTTCCTTGGGCCTCAGTTTCCCCATCTGTAAAACAAGGGATGGACTAAGTGAACACTGTGGGCTGAACCCACAGCCTCAGGCTCACGGGGACAGATCTTGATACTCACTGAGCACAGGGTGGTGAGTCCCAGCCCCCAAGTGCAGGGAATGAATGCATCCACAGGACAGTGTGCAGTCCTCTCAGCAGGGCGCCACATGGGACATTCAGCCGCTGTCTGATTGAAGCCTGTGGATCAAACACAGGTCACCTGATCCACAGCTTGCTCACACCTAGGGAAGGGCCATGAGGTTTGTTAGATAATGAAGCTTATTCCTGGTGTCTTCGTGGGCTTTACAGAAGCATTTGAGGCCATTAACACATAGACTTTTTCTACTCAGATTTGGCAGGTTGAGAAGTCTCCTAAGAACCTAAGAGTCAGCCTGAAGAGGAGGGGGCAGGGCCCCTCTATATGGCAGCCATGGTGACTCCACCCCATACACACTGCCCCGTGGTCACATGACCCATTCCATCCCTGGGCCCCAAGCCTACTTTCTAGTGGAGCCCTCACTGTCACAGACAGGAATGACTCAAGTCCTGGACAGCACCCAGGCCAGATGGTCACCCACGTGGGGTAAGGGTTGCTGGGGAACTGCATAGTGTCCAGGGCAGTGGCCACCCAGCTGCTTGTTAACTTACAAGGCCACTGCTGCCTCCAGAGAGGAACTCTCTTCTCCCTAGGATTTCCCAGTCTTTCCATGGATGAAGGTCTCTATTTAAAAATTTAAAAATAAAAGATAAAAATCACAAATTGGCCCTCTGCCCAAGACACATACAATAATAGCTGCACTTCCAGTAACAGTTGATAGAGAAAAATGAAACCCCTAAAAGGCTGCTCTGAGTTCAGCAGTGCTGTTAAATGATGTTGTATCGTATGCATTGCAAACATCTATACATATTTGAAAAAGAGCACTAAAGACTATATAGGTGCTGGGAGCATAGATAGACACTCAGATCCACTCCCCAGGGCCCTTGTTGGTAGGGGGTGGCATAGGTTTATGAAACCAGAGAGCACCCCCACTCCCCAGCAGGTCTGGCCTCAGCAGTGTGCACACAGGCACACACAGTCCTGCTTCACTTTGGCTAGAACTGGCACTAGGGGGATCGGGCTGTAAGGTCGTGGTGTCTATGTGATTTCTAAGATCCATGAGCCCCTAGATCTCAATGGTGATGAGGCTGCTCACCCTCAACCATCTTTCTACCAAGGGTGCAATTTCTCTGGAGCCTGAAAGTACTGGGCTCTGGAGCTAGTAGCTTACTTGGTTCCAGAGGTGGACACAAAGAGGGTCTGGCTGCAATCTATAACCAGACCCTGGGGACATGACCGTGGGGGTGTGGGGTGTTCTGATTGCTTGCTTATGGGCCTTAAAGCAGAAATCACAGGCTGACTTGGCACCTTCCTCCTTCAGGGCCTGAAATGTACAACTCTTCACTAAATAATAAGCAAGCCCAACCTCCAAAGACTGATCAGAGAAGGGAAGTGTGCGGACCTACACAATGTTGCTAGGTGAGGTTATCTTCCAGGAAAGTAGCTCGCAGGTACTGGTGAAACTTCCTGGGAGTATGGGCCCTGGTTCTTTCTCTATGTGCTTCCCTAAGAAGGAGAAATTGTCACATGATGGGCGTAGGGTGTCCAGAATGCTGCCAGAACAGTGGTTCCATGATTGCTTCATCCCTAGTCTGTCAAAGTAATTTAGTAGAGTAATAGCTTAAGAGGGGAAAATCTAAGAGACCCCAGAAAAACTGATCAAAGTTGTACCCACTCTTGATAAATTTCCTGGCAAACTAAGAGTAGAAGGGAACTTCCTTAATGAGATAAATGGTACTGATTGGAGTAAACCTGGAACTTAATGGTGAAACCTTACAAACATTCCTTCCATTCAGTGATGGAACAGGGCACGCATGACTGCTCTTCAGTCATTCGGTTCTGTCCTGGGGGTTGACATGGCACAGCAAGACAAGAGGAGGGACAGAAAGGAACAGAGCAGCCATCATTTATAGGGGACATGATTGTCCTCCTAGATAAGCCAAGGAGATCAATAGACAGATTTTAAAGCAAATTATAAAAGAGGTTTGAGGTGGCCAGATATAGGTGATCACATAATAAATCATTGGGTGGCCTGTGCCCCAGAATGGCAAGTGAAAAAAAAGTAACATAAGAGATCCCAGCCATGAGAGTAATGCAAATTATAAAAAGCACAGGAACACAGGTAACAAAAAATGTGCAAGAATTTTCAGGGGAAAACAGTGTATCTCTACTGAAGGACATAATCATCTTAGTCAAATGAACACACATGACCTTCATGCATGGGAATACTCCGTAGGCAGTAGTGTACACGGATCTGGAGCTTGGAGAGAGAGAAATGATAAATGGATGTGGGAGTTGTTGGCACAGGTCTGAGTGATTTCTTCAAGGAAGCATATGGACATGGCAAGAAGAGATCGCCCCAGATGGTGCTGAAGCCACCAAGCCAGAGAAATAGGCGGGAGGCCAGGACGGCAGGAGGTCACAGAAGCCCAGGAAAAAGGCAGTGTCAAGGCGGGAGGCCCAACAGTATCAGATACTGGGAGAGGGAGAGGTTGGGGAAGATAAGGGCCGATTGGGGTCCATTGTGTTCGGTAAGAAGGAGTTAATGAGTGACCTGGGAAGAAGCAGACTTTCATGGAATGGTGGGATCAGAAGCCAGATTGCAGCGATTTGAAAAAGAAAAGGAGTTTTTCAGAGGGTAAATATGGGAGATTAAACATAGCTATCTACTTTAGTGTTTTCTTAAAACCACATTGAAATGACAGTAAAGGTGTTTTTTAAAGGTTATTTTTTAAAGGCATAAACCTACAAGGATAGGAATAATGGGAGAAAAAAGCAACAAGGTGTTTGAAGTTGGAAATCAGATGAAGGATTGTAACTGGTTTTTAAGACCAAAAAAGTCCCCTGAATCCTGAGGAGGCAGTAGGGAAAGCCTAGAACCAAACCCGGCTATAACCCAGAATCCCCCAAAGACTCAGGGATTGACCCCACGGAGTTCTAGAGATGGGGCTGAAGGAATCTAAAACAAGAACGGTTGTAAGATCTGTTTGACAGGGAGAAAGATCTCCTCAATTCCCTCTTCCACTCTGGATAGGTGGGGGATTTCTCTGGAAAGAGTGAAATCGAATCCCTCCCCCAGTTCCCAGCCCCAGTGCTCTGAACCTGAGCCTGGACCTGGTGAGGAGGGGAGGGACTTGCCACCAAACACATAGGTGTCCAGGGGTGCTGACTGCTGGATGCTCTCTCCCTAGGCTCCCACAAGCCCACAAGGCAGGCTGTCCGCCTTTCTTCTTCAAGCTGGAGAGTGGAAGAGGCTGCTCTGGGGAATCTGGGCAAGAAGACCTACGGATAGTGGTATCAGAGACTCCTTCACTGAACAGCCCTTTCAGATCACCCTACAGTGATGCCAGGAAAGCCCACTTTTGCACTCAGAACTTCCAAGCAGCCTTTAGACCCTACTTTATTTATTTTATTAAGGTGCCATTGATATACACTCTTATGAAGGTTTCACAAGAAAAACAATGTGTTTATTACATTCACCCTTATTATCGAGTCCCCCCCATGCCCCATTGCAGTTACTGTCCGTCAGTGTAGTAAGATGCCACAGAGTCACTATTTGTCTTCTCTGAGCTACACTGTCTTCCCTGTGACCCCACACACACCATGTGCACCAATCATGATACCCACAATTCCCTTCTCCCTTCCTCCTTCTCCATCCGCCCACCTCCACCCCTCCCCTTTGGTAACCTCTAATCCCTTCTTGGAGTCTGTGAGTCTGCTGCTATTTTGTTCCTTCAGTTTTGCTTCATTGTTATACTACACAAATGAGGGAAATCATTTGGCACTTGTCTTTCTCCACCTGACTTATTTCACTGAGCATAATACCCTCTAGCTCCATCCATGTTGTTGCAAATGGTAGGATTTGTTTCTTCCTTACTGTTGAATAGTATTCAGTTGTGTATATGTACCACATCTTCTTTATCCATTCATCTACTGATGGACACTTAGGTTGCTTCCATTTCTTGGCTATTGTAAATAGTGCTGCAATAAACATAAGGGTGCATATGTCTTTTTGAATGTGAGAAGTTGTTTTCTTTGGGTAAATTCCTAGGAGTAGAATTCCCAGGTCAAATGGTATTTCTATTTTTAGTTTTTTGAGGAACCTCCATATTGCTTTCCACAATGGTGAACTAGTTTACATTCCCACCAGCAGTGTAGGAGGGTTCCCCTTTCTCCACATCCTCGCCAGCATTTGTTGTTCCTAGTCTTTTCTATGTTAGCCATCCTAACTGGTATGAGGTGATATCTCAATGTGGTTTTAATTTGCATTTCCCTGATAATTAGCGATGTGGAGTATCTTTTCATGTTCCTGTTGGCCATCTGCATTTCTTCTTTGGAGAAGTGTCTCTTCATATCCTCCACCCATTTCTTAATCAGGTTATTTCCTTTTTGGGTGTTGAGGTGTGTGAGTTCTTTATATATTTTGGATGTTAACCCCTTGTCATATATGTCATTTACAAATATATTCTCCCATTCTGTAGGCTGCCTTTTTGTTCTGCTGATGGTATCCTTTGCTGCACAGAAGTTTTTTAGCTTGATGTAGTCCAATTTGTTCATTTTTTATTTTGTTTCCCTTGCCTGAGGAGATGCGTTCAGGAAAAAGTTGCTCATGTTTATATTCAGGAGATTTTTTGCCTATGTTATCTTCTGAATTTTATGGTTTCATGACTTACATTCAGGTCTTTGATCCATTTCAAGTTTACTTTTGTGTATGGGGTTAAACAATAATCAAGTTTCATTCTTTTGCATGTGGCTGTCCAGTATTGCCAACACCAGGTGCTGAAGAGGCTGTTATTTCCCCATTGTATGTCTATGGCTCCTTTTAATTGACTGTATATGCTTGGGTTTCTATCTGGGCTCTCTCTTCTGTTCTACTGGTCTATGGGTCTGTTCTTGTGCCTGTACCAAACTGTCTTTATTACCGTGGCTTTGTAGTAGAGCTTGAACTTGGGAAATGTAATCCCCCCAACTTTATTCTTTCTTCTCAGGATTGCTTTGGCTATTCAGGGATTTTTGGGTTCCATATGAATTTTAGAACTATTTTCTCTAGTTCATTGAAGAATGCTGTTGGTCTTTTGATAGGCATTGCATTGAATCTGTAGATCGATTTAGGCAGGATGGTCATTTTGACAATATTAATTCTTCCTATCCATGAGCACAGGATGTAATTCCATTTATTGATATCTTCTTTAATTTCTCTCATGAGCGTCTTGTAGTTTTCAGAGTACAGGTCTTCACTTCCTTTGTTAGGTCTATTCATAGGTATTTTATTCTTTTTGATGCAACTGTAAATGGAATTGTTTTTCTGATTTCTCATTCTGCTAGTTCATCATTAGTGTATAGGAATGCAACAGATTTCTGTGTGTTAATTTTGTATCCTGCAACTTTGCTGAATTCAGCTATTAGATCTAGTAGTTTTGGAGTGGATTCTTTAGGGTTTAGACCCTACTTTAAATAGGAGTTGTCACTCAAAGAAGACTTCTGGTTCAGATTAATTCAACCAAATATTTTAAGAATAAAATAATACCAGTCCTACATAAATTCATAAATAGAGGAGGGGAAATTTCCCAACTCATTCTATGAGGCCAGCATTACCCTAATACCAAAATTAAACAAATACATTACATGACAAGAAAACTGAAGACCAGTAAGTCTTAGGAACAAAGACACAAAAATTGTTGCAAAATATTAGAAGGTTGAATGGAGCAAAATGTATTTTTATATAAAACATTAAAAATACACCATGACCAAGTGGAATTCATCCTAGGAATGCAAAGTTGGTTACATTAGAAAATCAATTGATGTAATTCACCGTAGTAACAGAATTTTAAAAAACCTATATGATCATTTTGACAGAACAGATTAAACATTTGACAAAATTGGCAGTGTTCAACAATGGTTCATGATAAAATCTCTCAGAAAATTAGAAATAGGAGGACTTTTTTTCAACCTGATAAAGACCATCTTGAAAAATCTGCAACAAAAGCATATTTAATGATGAAAGACCAGATGCTTTCTCTCTAAGGTTGGAAATGGAGCAAGAATGTTCACTCTTACTACATCTGTTCCACACTGGGCCTGGGGTCCTAGCCAGCATATAAGGCAAAGGAAAGAAAGAAAAGGTGACCAGATCGAAAAGGAAAACAGTGAAATGGTCTTTATTCATAGATGACAGGATTGGATATGTATAAAATCCTAAGAAATCTATAAAAAACTACTACGACTAAGAAGTGAGCTTAGCAAGATCATACAAGATCAATATACAAAAATTATATTTCCATATATATAGCACCAAACATTTAAAAATTAAAATTAAAAACTATCATTTGTTATAGCATAGAAAAGGAAGAAAACCAAAAGCACGGATAAGATATGTATCTAGAAAACAAACTGGTTAAGAGAAATTAAAGAGAGGAAATAGATATACCACAGTTAAAGATTAGAAGATTCAATATTGTTAACGGTCAGTTCTCTTCAAATTGATCTATAGATGCAATGCAATCCCAATCATAGACCCATCAGCTGGTTTGCTGAAGTTGATAAAAAATTTATATAGAAATAGAAAGAACCTAGAAATGTCAGAACAATTTTGAAAAAGAAGAAAAATGGAGTCTTACAATATCTGACTTCAAGACTTATTATAAAGGTGCAATAATCAAAGTAGTGTGGTGTTGGCAAAAGAATAGACACCTGGATCAATAGTACACAAAAAAGAATCCAGAAGTAGACCTACACACATATGGGCAACTGATTTTTATTTTTTATTTTGGTATCATTAATGTACAATCACATGATCAAAATTATGGTTACTAGACTCCTCCATTATCAAGTCCCCACCACATACCTTGTTACAGTCACTGCCCATCAGTGTAGTAAGATGCTGTAGAATCACTACTTGTCTTCTCTGTGCTATACTGCCTTCCCTGTGCCTGCCCCCATGTTATGTATGCTAATCATAATGCCCCTTTTTCCCCCTTATCCCTCCCTTCCCACCCATCCTCCCCAGTCCCTTTCCCTATGGTAACTGTTAGTCCATTCTTGGGTGCTGTGAGTCTGCTGCTGTTTTGTTCCTTCAGTTTTTCCTTTGTTCTTAAATTCCACATATGAGTGAAATCATTTAGTACTTGTCTTTCTCTGCCTGGCTTATTTCACTGAGCATAATACCCTCTAGCTCCATCCATGTTGTTGCAAATGGTAGGATTTGTTTCCTTCTTATGGCTGAATAATATCCATTGTATATATGTACCACATCTTCTTTATCTATTCATCTACTGATAGACAGGTTGCTTCCATTTCTTGACTATTGTAAATAGTGTAGTCAACTGATTTTTGACAAAGTCTCCAAGATAATTCAACGAGGAAAAGGACAGACTTATTGACATGTAGTGCTGGAAACTTTGGATATCCATATGGAAAAAAAAATCTTGACCTTACTTTAGGCTACACACAGAAGTTAACTCAAAATTGATCATAAACCTAAATATAAAAGTTAGATCAGTAACATTTCTAGAAGGTAACATAGAAAATAATCTTCAAGACCTTGGGGTAAGCAAAGGCTGATGTGTCCGAGAAACATGGAAACCACAGATCATAAAAAGAAACATTGGTAAACAGTTTTCATAAAAATAAAATCTGTTTTCAAAAGATAGCATTAAGAAAATAAAAAGATAAGTCACAGACTGGGAGAAAATACAACACCTGCTTCTAACAAAGGTCTTGTATCCAACTTGGGACATGTATTCTTCTGAATATATAGTATGTACAGTTGCTTCTCATTGTGGATTCCCTATTCCAAATTCATCTACTCACTAAAATCTATTTGTAACTCAAAATTCAATACTCATGGCACTTTTGCAGTCATTTGTGGACATGTGCAGATTAATTAAGAGTTTGAGTTGCCTGATAGGCATGTTCTGGTTGAGGTTGACCAAGGTGACGCCTTCATGTTTCACCCCTCATACTGAAACCAAATGTCCTTTCTGTGGTCTATGTGGTGCCATGTGTTTTGAATTTTTCTGCTTTTTGTTAGTGATTTTGCTTTTAAAAATGGTGCTTAAGCATAGTGCTGGGTAGTGTTACTAAGAAGAAAGCTGTGATGTGCCTTTTGGAGAAAACACGTGTTAGATAAGCTTCAGGAATGAATTCTATTGCTGTAGGCCATGAGTTCAATGTTAATGAATCAAAAAATATATTAAATAGGTGCCTTTAAACAGAAAAACAGATATGTATTTGTCAACTGATGAAAATGTTGTAATTATAGACTCATATAATCTCATCCTGTTTTTAGGAGCAGCAGTTTAGTATTTGCTAAGTCAGTGTTTGTGGTGACTTTATACTACATAAAGTCACCACTACAGAACATAACTACTGTAAATAATGAGAATCAAATATATACCCAATACACACATGCACAAATACACACACATATATGTAGAGAGAGAGCCCAACAGGAAATGTACAAAAGATTTCAAGAGAAGAAATACAAATGGCCAACAAGCATATGAGAAGTCTGACATCATTAGTTCTTAGGGAAATGCGTATTAAAATCTCAATGGGATACTGTTACACACCCATAAGAATGGCTAAAATTCAAAAAAACTGACAATATCAAATATTGGGGAGGATATAGAGGAACTGAAAGTCTTATGCATTTCTGTGGGAGTGTAAAATGGTACAGCTATTTTGGAAAACAAAATGGTTTTCTATAAACTTAAATATTCACTGACCACATGACTCCGCCATTCAACAACTAGGTTTTTACTCAAGACTAAAGAAAACATATGTTTACACAAAGACAAAGCTTCATTCATAATATCTCAACCAACCTAAATGTCATCAACATAAGAATGGGTAAATAAATTGTGAATATTCATTCAATGGAACAGTAGGAAAAACAACAATAAAAAGGAAATGAATTGCTGAAAACTCAACAACATGGATGAATTTCAGACACATCATGCTGAGCAAAAGAAGCCAGGCACAAAAGAGTACATTATATAAAATTTCATTTATCTGAAACTCTAGATATGACAAATCAAATCTGTAGTGACAGAAAGCAGGTTAGTGGTTACCTGGAATCAATGGCTAGGAGAGATGGAGATTGATTGGAAGGGGCACAAGGAAACTTTTTTATGTGATGAAAATGTTCTGTGTTTTGATTGTGGTGATTGTTACATAGGTGTATATATTGGTCAAACTTATCAAAGTGTATGTGTAAAATGTGTGCATTTATTATATACAAATTATGCCTTAATAAAGTTGGTTTAAAATATGAGCTAACAAACATCTCAAGTTCCTCTAATATGAAACAGAGAGGCCAAACAAACAGAAAAGACAATTTGAAAGAAAAAGATTATAGAGGGAGAAGAAAGTACACATGAAATTATTAACATCCTCTGAAGAATAAAAGAAGATAATAGTTCCACGAGGCAAAAGAAAGATGCCTTTAAAAGGAAAATCAGAACATAGAAATCTTTTTTTAAAAAAGTGATAGTAAAAATGAAAAACTCGGTAGAAAGAAGTGTTGGAAGATAAATGAAAGGGACCTCCCAGAAAGTAGAGCAAAATGACAGAGATGGGAAATAGGAGAGCAAAGATCCTTTAGAGAACCAGTGTAGAAACTCTAACACCCAAATAATAGAAGTGCTAAAAAAAAAAAAAAAAAAAGCACAGAGGAGAGGAAACCATCAAAGAAATAGCAACTTTGAAATCTTGAATGCAATAGAGCATTGCACACATAATAATTGCCACATATAGAAGGAAAATTACTTTTGGTCCAGTTCTATACCCAGCTCAACTATGAGTTGAATGTGAAGGTAGAATAAAAACATTTTCAAAGAGGAGCAGGCTACAAACCAATCACCTCAATTCCCATTAAACTATTTTCTAGGAAATTAGTAAAGCATGTGTTTCCCTAAATGAAGAAGCAAACCAAACAAGGGACAAGGACTGAACAGACTGCAGGAAACCAGAGAGCTGAGCTACACAGGATAGAGACAGGAACATGTAGGGTGATGATGAGGGGACAGCTGGGCACCCGATGCTGAAGCCCCCAACGTGGATCAAAAGGCTCCGTGAGAGAAAAGTTCAGGAAGAGGACACTGGATAGAACACTAGGCGTGTCTGACAGTCTGGAGAAACTGCCATGGTGTTCCAGTGAATTAATGATAAGTGAATAGAGACAATAAGCCCCTTCCCCCTAAAACTAAACACAAGGCAAAAAGCCACAGACAATTATTATCACTATGGAAAATAAAAATGGAAAGAGAGGAAAAGAAGTTGCACCATGTTGAGTGGCTCATCTCTGGATGCATGTGGGGGCACCCCTCGGAAATCTGTGAAGTGTGATAGAAAGATTTGGGTTTGGTTTGGTTTGGTTTGATTTGGGTTGTTCATTTCTTGTAATTTGGTTTTGGCTTGTTTCTATGTTGCTCTGTTTTGGTTCTTGCTGACATTGTCTTAAAAGAGGCAGCAACCTGGACGTGTGCTGAGTAGGAAGTACCAGCAAGGGGCAGGGCAGCCGCTGATCGCTGGGGGCTGGGAGGAGCGTTGGAAGGGGGCGTGAGGTCAGGGGTGTGGCAGAGCACGGCCGGGCAGGTGCAGGGCTCCAGGTCACCTGGAGGAAGGGGGCAGGCTACGGAGTGGGAGGGGAGAGGCAGCAGGGAGGTGCCCAAGAAGGACAGGGGTGGGGCAGTCCCTCTGATGGGCGGCTGCTGCTGCTTTCCCCTTCCTCCTCTTTCTGAAATTTTTAGAACTAGGTGGTAGGAGGTGAGGTCACTCCCGTGCTGGCAGGAGGTGACCAATAAGGGCTTGAGGAAAGCTGCAACTTCCAAATTGCATTTCAGGCCATGCTGAGCCTCCATTGCTGGCTGAGGCACCAGCTCTGAGCCCCAGAGTGTTTGTAACAGCCCAAGTAGGAGGACAGAAAGAGCCATTTCTCCTTGAGCAGGGGAGAAGGAAGGGCCCACAGTGCCCACCCTCCAGGCAGATGGCAGAAGAGGGGTCCCGCATGTGGTCTCACCCTAGTGCTGCTGATGTGGAGACTCCAAGGGAAACAGGCCACGTAGAAATCAGGACACCAAGCCCACATCTGCTGGTGTGGTCGTACCCAAGACAGGAAGAGATCAGTTTATCTATGCTTGTCAGTGCGCCTCTCCCAGCTGCCCGACAACTTGCAGACCCTGATGGCTTCAGCAGCCACATCTGTTCTTCCTCACAGCTGTCTGGGAAATAACTCACCTGGACCCAAACTGCCCAAATGGATGAAGCTTGCTTAAGCAGCCTGGGGCTTCTTACTTACTGCTCCTCAAGATTGGGTGGGGGGGTTTGTTTTCTCACCCCAGTAGGAACAACATTCTCACTGAGAGAAAAATTTTGTAACAGGAAAGAGTGAGATTATTAATCTGAAACACCTCCATTGAAGGCTTCCTCGCAGATTCGCTAGGGTCTTCTGTTACAATGCAGGCAGCTTCCAGAACATTAGCCCTTTTATGCCTTGAAGGTGAGTGAAGGCAGCTAAGAACCTGTATCCATCCAGGTGTGGGGGCTGGGGGCAGTGGGGGAGACAAGCGCTCAAGGTGCACAGGGGCCCATGAGGACCGCCTGGTCTATGTGGCACTCCTGCATGGATGGCTGCATCCCTGCGTGGATTCCAAGCCAGCCGGACCTGCTTCAAGGCCTGGATCAGCCACTTAGCAGTGGCCTCAGATGGGCAATATTCAGTGTCAGAGAACCTGCTAACCCATCCGCACAGTAGTTACAACATCTACTTAGCAGGATTGTCATGAGGTGACAGCAAAGACTATGCGGGGAGGCCTTAGCTTCGTCACACTGAGAATGCCTACCAGCCACGGGGACCCTCATGTGTAACAAAGCAGGGAACAAAGCTGAGCAGATGGGGAGGGGTGGGAGGGGTGTGCACAGCTTTCTCTACCCCTCTGTCACCCCTTGCCCCCTACCCCACTGCTGGCGAGGCCAGAAGCCCCTTCTCCTTCCATTACAGGGCAAAGAGGGTACTTTTGGGGAGACCCCGAAAGGGTTGAGCATCCTTCGCCTGTTAGCACCAGGGCCAGAAAGCTGCCCAACTCAGTGAGTGGGGTGAAGGGCAGGGCTGCCCTATCGGAGCATCTGGCTGACAAGGCAGCTCCCTGGGCGGGCTGTCTCAGCACGCATTCCTGTCATTGTTTGCCCAAGGCAGGGACCAGGCTGAGACTGGAGGCCTCAGCCCTGCTTTTGGAAGTGAGGTCTGTGGAAATATGCTGTCTGTCCACCTGCACTTTCCCTGCTGGTCACCCCTTTCTGGCCTGGGTGATAGGACTGAGTCATAGGATGGCGCCACGGGCCAGTTCACCTCCTCCTCCCTCTGTACTTCCCATCCTGGGGGTTCCTCCATCCTTCTGGCCTCACTGTCCTGGTGGGTGTGTGGGTGAGCATCTGCAGAAAACTGGTCACCTCATCTGTCGGGGAGGTGGTGGGGTGTGGGGGTGCTTGCAGGCTTAAGGAGCAGAGGCTGGGGGTGTGGAGAGCAGGGATACCCAGGAGCAAGAGCCGGCTGGGTTTGGGGACAGTGCCCTGGAGGACGGGGCGTGCTGGCTGGGCAGCGTTTAGGCTGGTGGATGACATGGTCACTGTCATCGTCATCACCATCACCGTCACTGACATGCATAGTACAATTACGAAGCATGTGCTGGGTAGTTTGTGCTGATGCTTGGGGACAGCAGGGACCCTCCCTCTGGTCACAGCTGGATGTGCATCCTTTTTGATCCGCAAGATTGTCATCGGTTCTAACCCCAGAAACAGAAGACTTCAGGGTCCCCACACTCATGGGTAGGGCACTTTTGCCCCTGGCCGTTTCATCAGTGCAAGTTGCTAATTCAGCCCCTCTGTCTGCACTGCCTCAATGCAAGCATCAGAAAACAGTGGAGTATCTTAAAAGAGGATGGTTATAATGCCCCCTAGGCCATCCATGTTGTCACAAATGGCAGGATGTCCTTTTTTATGGCTGATTAGTATTCCATTGCACACATACACACTGCATTTTCTTTATCCATTCATCAGTGGACACTTAGTTGTTTCCATGTCTTGGCTATTGTCAGTAATTCTGCAGTGAATGTGGGGGTGCAGGTATCTCTTTGGGACAGTGATTTCCTTATGCTAAGTGAAATAAGTCACAGAAAGACAAATACTGTGTGATCTCACTTATGTGTGGAATCTAAAAAACAAAACACAATCTCATGGAAACATTGCCTGCCAGTTGCCGTGGGCTGGGGGAAGGGGTTTGGATGCAGGCGGTCAAAAACTACAAGTTTCCAGTTATAAGATGAATAAGTCTGGGGATCTAATGCAGGGTGTGATGACTATAGCTAACCATACAGTTCTGTATATCTGAAAGTTACTAAGAGACTAAATCTTAAAAGTTCTCATCACAAGAAAAAAAATAACTCTATGAGGTCGTAGATGTTAGCTAAACTTACTGTGGTCATCACTTCACAATATATACATATATCAAATCATTATGCTATATACACCTTAAGCATCTACAATGTTATGTGACAATTACATTTCAATAAACTAGAGGGTAAAAAAGGTGGGCAGCAGGGGCAGGAATGTGAGGGGGTGCTGGCAGGGGAGGGTGCTGCCAGGAGAGCCACAGCCTGGGTGCCAGCTCCAGCACTAAGTTGCCCTGTGCTCTGGGGGAGTCTCTTGGCCTCTTGGGCCTCCTGCTCTCCATTTGCAACTTCCCAGACCTGGCTGTCTCCATTGCTGCTGAATCCTGGCTCCTCATGCCCCAGGGAACCAGGGGCCCCATGGGTCTGGTCAGGGGACCTGACGCTCTGAGGCACTTCACTTGGTGGTCAGAGGCCTCTGGCACAGACGTCCTCCTTCCCAAGGGACTGAAGTTTAGTTTACTTGGTGAGGCTATTTTAAACTGTGTCATGGCTGATTAAATGTTCAGTTCTGTGGTGAAAAGCAAAGCACCATCCCAGTCTCTGACAACGCAGGGACGTGGTTAAAGAATAAAGACATGGGAGTACCTATCATCTGCTGGGGTTGGAACTTCAGGGTCATTCTAGACCTCCCCCTGCTTCTTTCCCACAGTGGTGACAGAGGCAGGCACCTCCTCAGTCTTCCAGCCTGAGCCAAGTCCTAGAACCCTCCCAACAACCCGTGAGGCAGGAAGAACTTTCCCATTGCACAGGCAAGGACTGGGGCTGGGCGAGAGCACACGGGTCGGCTCAGCCTCGGTGCCCTCGGTCACTCTCTTCCATCTGTTCACCCCTGTCTGGCCAAGTCTTTCCTCCTGCCCAGCCCGCTGCTGCCGCCTAGATCTGCAGCGCCTCGCACCTGGACAGCTGCCACTGCCCACAGGTATTCCCGGCAGGTGCCCTTGGTAAGGCCGGGCTGCAGCCTCCTGGCCCCGAGGGGCTTCTGGCTGGGTGTCCCTGACACTCATGTGCTGTTTGGAACCTTCAGGATCGTCTGTCAGTGTTGTGGGTGTGAAGGGTTTGCATGGCATGTCTGTGGCCCCTGCTTCCAGGGGAACAGGGAACCTGTCGCTGTGAGTGGTGCCACATGACAGGTGACTTCAGGACTCTGCAGCCAGACCTCTGGAACTGGAATCATGCTGACTTGCTATGTGACTGTGGGGAAATCATTTTATTTATAAGGGATCTCTGGGCCTCAGATTCCTCCAATTGGAATCGACCACAATACAGCCGTAGCAAGGATTACGTGAAGTAAAGTGCTTCGAGCAGCACCAGGCCCACCGCCAACCCCCACTACTCCCCACTCCCCCTCCCTCCCCCGCCTCCCTGTCCTTGGTGAGTCTTTCCCCTCGTGTCCCTAGAGGTCCTCCTGGCAGGCTTTGGAAGTCCTGGAAGCTGAGCTCCCTGCATGCATCAACCCCAGGTACCATCTATAGAGCCTGGTGCTGTGACTGTGCCCATGTTACCCAGGAGGGAAGAAAGAGGTTACTGCTTGCAACCCAGAGTCTGCCTCCAGTGCCTCAGCCTTAGGGCTGCCCCATGGGTATGATGGAGTGAGGACAAAGGCCTTTGCATCTTTCAGAAAGTAGGGAAATCACTTTGTTTTTCCAAATTGTGTTACTTTAAATGCTCTGGGTGGATGCCCATGTGTGCAAGGGACACTTGGCTAGGCCAGTGGCACATTGTTCCCTGAAAGGCCCCATTGTGACCCTGAACTGGCCAGAGTGACTCTTGGAACAACAGGCCCCTGTGTGCACCCAGGGCTGGCAGTGTAAATGCTTTGCTGTCTCTTTAAGGTCAGCATAGGGATGCCTTAAATCCCCCATTTGGGCTGCTGGGGCTCTGATTGGAGGTGCTTTTAAGGGTTTGGGTCTAGAATTTCTGTGAAGCTCAGTTCATATAAACAGTGTCCTCTCCAGAAGGACAGATTCAGTGAGGACCGACTGTGAGCAGCTCAGGGGTTCAGGGGCTGGTTCCCAGAGGACATATGCAGATGAGGCCCTTCCCACGCCATTCCTCCCGCAGAGGGAAGGCCGCCAGGACAGTGCCCCTGGAGCCCTGATAAAGTCCCGGGGCCACAGCCACTGGAGTCACAGATGAGAGCCTTCCAAATGTCCTGGCAGGATTCGATTCACGCTGCCTTTCGCTGTTGGCCTCTGTGATGTGCATCCCGACAATGTATCTGTGGTGGCTGCGCTTTGTTCTGCCTGCGAGCTTTGGCTCTTGGTCACATCATAGACATCAGCTTCTTAATCTTTTCTCAGGCCCATGGAGGGATTTAGCTCTTTGTTCCATTAGCTTAAAAACACCCAGTCATTTGTCTTCTTTACAAGTGTCAGCTGGACTGTGGGAACCTTTGGCAAAGCAGGGTGCAAAGCAGGACATGGTAACTGCCAGTAACTTGTCATCAGTGTGCAGCTCAGAGCAGACTTTCAATAAGACTACTGAGTCCAGCACCTGGATGCAGACACATGGCCTCCTGCAGACCTTGCTCATGGTCTGGAGTTGTCCCACGTCCCAGGCTTCACCCCCCACGGAAGGTCCCATCCACTGGCATCAGGTCCACTGCAAGGTCTCTGTCACTGCTTGAGAGGCGGGAGGGCAGAGACACATGAGCACAGGTCTGGGCACCCTCGGGTGGTAAGCGAGCTCACAGGAGCTGGCCCTAAATCCAGCTCCAGATCTCACCGGCTGAGTTTGTTTCCTACCAGTAAAACGGCAGTAGTGGCCTCGTCCCACAGCCTCTGGATGTGATGACAAAGGCTGTATATAGGTAAGGTGCCTATGCAGGGCTGGGCCTAAGGCAAGGGTGCTGCAAATGGCAGGCAGGGTGGTCACACAGGTGTGGACGTGGGGCCTTTGGACAGCTGTGTTTGGGTGTGGGCACTACCGACCTTGGGACCAAGTCAAGGACACGAAGAAGGCAATATAATGTCCCACTTGCCCTTGGAGTGGAACCCAAGGTTATGTCCCAGAGGAGGTCTCTTCTTGCCCAAGGTGCAGGGGCAGACAGGCGAGGCATGCAGCTGCAAGAAGCTTTGGGGACAGACACCACTCCACCCCAGGGGACCAATGGCCCCTGCAGACAGTAGGTGCTCAGTGGTTGCCCATTCTCTGTGGTCTGAGCGTCTTTCGGCGACTGCCCAGAAGGCTTAAATGCCGCTCCCCAGGCATTGTGTGTTCCCAGAGGAGTGGTGCCCTTAGCAGTGGGGCCTGTGCGTCAGCCTGCACTCCTACCTGCAGGCGCTTCTTACACAGCTGATGCAGGCAGAGCTGAGCAGTGAGATGCAAGCACAAGGAAACAGGACCAGAGGTAGGTTGGGGGGTGGGCATGGTCTGCGTGAAAGAAAAAGCAAGACCAGGAGGGGTCATTTTAAAACACTGAGAAACCCTTGGGAAATTCAACCTAGCCTCTGCTTGCTTTTATTGATGGGGTTCAAAAATGTTCCTGCTAGCATCAGGTTCCTGCTAGCTTACCAGAATGCAATCACCCAGTTTTGTTGAAAAAAGAAGAATCTTGCTTCAATCAACATTTGATCACAAAGTTTGTTAAATATGTGACACACTTCCTATCATTCTCAGTTTGTACTTTAAGTTTTCAGGATAAAGCCCCAATCAAACCTTTGGCTCCTAATTTGCTATGAAATTTTTACTTCAATTTTATTTTAAGTGGATTCACTAAAAGCAGCCTTTTTTTCTGGTACAATTATCCTGAGATAACAAAGGACCTCCTGGAGATATCACTGAGACTCGATTTGGTCACAGGCTCCCCAAGTTGGAAGAGGAATGAAAATGTCCACTAGTCAAACCTTTGCCTGAAGCTTGAATCTTTGCTCTACACGGCTGCTGGTAAGGGGTCAGCCAGTCTCCATTCGCACCTCCACATGGGGAGCTGGCCAGTTTTGGAGGCACCTGCTCTGATGTCCCAGCTCTGGGATATCATTAACCTCTTTGAGCAAAGGGGTAAAGAAGGATTTCGTAATAGGAGCGGGGCTTTCAGGATTCCAAACGAAGCACCCTCCTTCCTAATTTTTCCCTCTCTTTTCAACCCAGACACCTCATAACCAAAGCGTGGCACTCACCACCTGTCACTGGACTTCCTCTCTCTGTAGTCAGGTCCCCTTGCACTTCTGTGGAGTGGTCCAGGGAAATCCTAAAATCAGTTTATTCTTCACATCCCTCATTGGAACTGAACACAGATCACACTGCCCAGCATTTTGGGATCAGTTTCACAACAAATGAGAAGAAACTTCTGCCCCTTATTTCCTTTTGGCTAAAAGATTTTCTAATTGAGCACAGACCCCTGTGATTTGCAAGAAGATGAAGGCATCCTCCAGGCTGGCACCTGGCAAGTTTCCAGAGAGGGTGAAGCTGGAGGGTGCCATGTGAGCTGGGAAGGGTGGGCACCCAGCAGGGCTCCCTGCCAGCACAGTGCCCGAGCACACAGCTGTCATCTGAACTGCCATGTGCTGCTGCCTCTAGAGTCAGTTTAAGCCAAGGGGTCGCTCAGAAAGAGAGCTGAAATGATGGCATCCCTGATACTGGGGAATTACAACCAAAACCAAAAAAAAAAAAAAAAATCCACCAGAGTCTTGAACATAAAGGCACTTTATAAAGTATTTCAAAGGTTTAGCATCTTCCACTGGGGATACCTGCAAATATTTGCTGGGTGAGTTTTAACTTGCCCGTGACAGGTAGATAGATATCCATGAAGACTTAGAACACGCATGCCCAAGATGGGTGCTCAAAAGAGCCGGTGGAAAATTCCAATAGACAGTTCTCAAGATGTGGGCTGGGGATCAGCAAGGGATCTTTGTTTTCACTGTGTTTTCCCAGATCACAATGCCCACTTGCCACCACCCCCCGTCACAAATAGAAAACGACCCTAGAAAGACAGGTCAGTAGTTGGAGGTTAAACATAACAAGCCCCCGCCACTGACGTGAAGATGTGCGGGCGGGTAAACAGAACACCTACGAGAAACAGAGCCTTGCTTTTTTTGGCCGCCTTTTTTCCACCACCGAGAGCATTTCTGTGTTCCCAAATGTTATGCTGGAAGGTGGGCTGATCTGTTAACACCGTCTGGGTTTTCAGCTGCCATTTTATGAAGATTTCCATCTGATTAAAGAAAACGCGGCGTGGACCACGTACAGCAGAGTGGCTACGTAGGAGAACACCTGAAACCAAGATAGGTAACCGTTAATGGGTGTGCACAGCAGCGGGCAAGGTAGAAGCAGCCCACACTGGGCTGGCTGCTCGGTCCTGCTGGTCGCATGGCTCCAGGGATGACAGACCCGCCACTGCTTCCCATTGCTCTGCAGGCACCCTTTACCACTGAGCCCTGGCGTGGCCCCAGAATGCCTGCAGCACAGAGCTCCAGGTGACCCTAATGATCCACTGGACTTGGCATGCAAGGCCAACTATCTACCATCGCACATCATGTGGGTGCCACCCAAGCCGGAAAGGCAGGCCTTAAGGCACCCCTCAAATGACAGCTGCAGGTGAGCACCCACTGCTCCCTGTGGAAAACTTCCCTCCACACCAGTAACGTTGGAGTCCACTGATCTGTGATCCCAGTGGCCTCAGCTAAGAGAATGTGAACATGTGGGTTTGCTGGCTCTGGCTGAGGTCTTGATGCTGCCCCTACCAATATTTTATTCTAGGTTTCTTAATTGCATAAGCAAGGGAGCCAGTCTCACAGGAAATGAGGGACTGGGATTGGGGGGGAGGGATTCTGAGCTTCAGCTGAAAGGCTGGGGCTTACTGAGAGAGCTGCTGGGAAGACCTAGTCAGCTGTTACGGCCTGGAACAAAGACCCTGGAAATGTGGCAGATGGTCCCTCTGTGCCCTGTAAAGGCCCTGATATGCTGTGTTTGCTTGTGCACCATCTATTCCTACCCCCTACTCTGGGGGGCTGGCCTCCCTGAAGGCTTGCCTGCCCCAATGTCAAATATCTGCACCTGGTTTTGTGACCTTGGATGTGGGGCCAAGAGTTTCCAATCCAGGCACAACATTAGGGCAGCTACGCTTCCGTGACTCTTGGAAATGCCCATAAACACTGGGGCTCACCGTGCCTGTTCTCTCCCTGCCTCCACACATGGGTGAGCCCTTCACCCTCATCAGCCAGTGGCATTGAGGAAGCTGAGTTACTTAGTAACAAATGTAACAGAATTCATCCAGGGGAACTTATACACTGTCTGAAAGGAGCCCTCACACTTGAGAAGCCCCCAAAACCACTTGCCCCCATCAGTGGGAGCAGTTTGCTGTCTGTCTAATTCCAGACCCAATGGCAGCTGTTGGCAGAAGCATCTCTGAAGTCCCCAGTAGGGACAAGAAATGAGACTTACTTTCCCAATGAGGTCAGGAAAGGGCACCCCATGGGGACACAGAGCCAGGGACATGGAAGGACATACTCAGGTCTGCAGAAACTCCTCTCCCTAAATGGCTGTCTTTAGTGCCCACCATAGTTAAGGTCCAGGAACCTCCAGATTTCTGCAGAAATTTCCAGCTACCCTGAGTCAATGCCCAGAAATCCAGGGATCCCTTTGATGCAGACTCCCTGCTGCCAGTAAAGGAAGGAGAGGGAAGCTTGGCGTTTGAGGTGGATCCCAAGTAGGAATCACAGAGAGGTTTGAAAGGCAGGCCGGAAGCTTCCAAGGTCTAGGGAGAAGGAGACGCCTCTCCAAATCCCCAGACTGGCCACCCCTGAGACCATCAGAAGGGCAAATCGTGGTTGGGCAGAGGCTGTGGTTAAATCCTGAATAATCCTTCTCCCTGCACACTGATACCATTGATGTTTTGCATAGGAAGGCATGACTTTACATGGAACTGGGCTCCTATTTCAGCTCGGTGTTTTCAGCCCAGTGCGTTCACCTGCTGGCAACATTTCAATCCTGACTCCAGCATGCCTGGGAGCGCCTGGGTCTGTTCATGTTTCTCCAACTTAACTAACAAAAATGTGGGGACCTGACCACTTGGGGCATGGATGAATAGATTTTGTTAAATCCTCAGTAGAATACTATACAGCAGTGAGAATAAACACTCTACATCTCCACCCAGCAATGTGGATAAGCCTCACAAACCTGCAGTTGAGAGAAATAGGACAGGCATAAAAGATGTGTCAATCCATTTCTGTGAAGGTCAAAAGCAGGCTGAACGGAGTAGGGCAGCTAGAGTTCAGGGCTGTGGGTATGCCTCCTTTGGGTGCAATAGGACGAGGGGACTCCTGGGAGCTGTTTATTATGTTCTGTTTCGTAATTTGGATGCTGGTTGCACAGGGAGTTCACTTGATGGAAATTCACCAAGCTTTACACGTGCATTCTGCTCACTTGTCTGGCTGTATGCTGTATTTTGATAAAAAGTAAAAAAGGAGAGTCGGGACATGGTGGAGCCCAGGTGTTCTCTACTAGAGATCAGTCTAGCAGGCAGGGGCATTAATGCACCCCATCCGGGCTGCTCCGTCACATGCTGACCCCCTAGCCACATTCCATGTACATTTCACTGTTGCTGCCTGCAATAATTTCATGGAAACCATGGTCGAATGCTTGCTGATATCTGTTCTGAGAAAAGGCTCCTGGGCTTGGGATCCAGGGCAGTCTGAGGTGCTCCAAGGTGAGGGGAGGTGAAGCCCTCTGAAGGATGATGGGGGGGTGGGTTACCACCTCACAGGGGAAGGAGGAATGGCCAGGCTGCTCCCGCTTGGAGACCAGCCATTCTGGGAGGACGTTCCTGCCCCATGGGAAGCTTGAAGGGGTGTCAGGGGCCATGTGGCGGCTGTGTTTATGGAACTATGGAGTAGGCTGGAGGTCAAGGGCAGGGCAGGGGATGGGCCCGTAAGGACCAGCAGACAAGGCTTTGAGGAACTGTCCCTCAGACCCTTCCCTCTGGGAGCAGGGAGGGCACCCCTGCCCTTCCCAGAGCCCAACAAAGCCCACCCCTGTGGGTTTTCTCCCAGCCTTTGCTCTGTGCTTGCTGGAAGGGGCATCACCCAGCTTTGGCACCTGGAGCTGCCACCTGGTGATCTATCATCACATTGCATAATTCACGGGGCAACCTCTAGAAATCTGAAGAGTGCTATTTCTGAAATCTTTTCTTCTTTTTAAAACAATACCCATGGTTGGAAATTCATTTGATATCATGAGTTAGCTTACTGGCACAAGCCCACACAGGCACCACTCTGGAAAAAAGTTTTATGAAACAAAACATTCTCTTACTCCCTGTCATTCTGATTCACTCCATTAAAAAGACAATTCAGGCCATGACCTCGCAGTCCACCGACACCAGCGGGTCTGGCCCCAGGGCAGAAGGCTCCTTTAAGAGCACAAGACCTGCGTGCGCTCTGGGCACACACAGCGGCACCCCACTGTTCTGCTGGTGGGGTGGATGAGGCTGCAGCACCTGATCCACCCATTGCTCACTGTTTAACATCTCTGTTGTCCAGGGAAGTGGACAGGAATTCCCATCTCATTTCATAGATGAACAAGCAGAGGCTCCGAGAACGGAGGGACGTGCACAGGGGAGCCCTGGTGATGTGAACTCCGGCCCCCTCTCACAGGCTCTCAGCTGCCAGGCAGGAGACACGGTCATGAAGAGCTGACATGGGCCTGCCCAGAGCCTCTGCCCCAGAGCCAGGGTTTGGTGAGACATGGTCTCCCATCCCTGGCCTCCCCCACCCCTAACTGTGTTCCCATGAAGACTGCTCAGGAAGAGCCAGATGACCCATGCAGCCAGGCTAACTGCTCCAAACCAGAGCTGGGGGTGTGAGGACAGAGCACCCGCCCTGATACCCAGCCCAGCAACGCCAGGTGACCTGGGAGAAGCCGTCTGAGCTCTTGGTGCCCTGGCTCTCCATCTGTGAAATGGGTATAAGTGTGCCACATCCTAGGGCTGCTCTGAGGGTGAAATAAGAGCTCATGGACAGCTAAGGTGCCAGCCCTTACAGCCATGTCTCCTACATCTGCCTTCCCCAAAGCCCATGTGGGTGTGGACCCCTGGGCTCACCCAGGTCTGTGCAGGATGGTGCTGACTGGAGGGATAAGGGGGGTCCTCCCTTCTCTGGGGCTTTGTTTCTTCAGAAATGATAAGAAGGTTTACTTTGTTCAACAGCTAGTGAACTAACATGAGGGCAGTGGGGCAGCCTGTGCTCCTGCCCCCGTCAGTGGGCAGTGGTGGCTGTGAACACGGGCAGGCGGGCTGGGGGACTCACCACAGCAGAGATGTTTTCGTGGTAGTATTTGTAGGTGTAGCCCTCTTGCATCCCGATGGTGGCCAAAGCCTCCAGGACGGAGGCACTGAGGTAAAACATGGCAGCAACACAGTGGTAAGCTGCGTCCTGCAGGGTCAGAAAGAATCGTCAGGTGGGTGAGGGCCCGACGTGGGGGCAGGGCAGCTGTGGCCACAGCAGGGCCCATTCCCCCTACATGGCTCGGGCCCCTCCAGCACCCGCTACTTCCTTCCCTCCCCGGCCCCCTGCCCCCTCGGCCTCCCTCCAGCCCCTTCCCCAGGGAGATCATGCAGTGAGCACTGTGTGGCTGAGTTCCATCTCCCTGGTTTGGGGCCAGACTAGAGGCTTCGGTGGAAGGACACTGCTTTCCCCAGAGGTGGGATCCACATGAGGTGAGGCCAGGAGGGGCAGCTTGGGATTTCATAGGGAGAAACTGGTTCTGGACCTGAGACACCTCATACACAGTCACAGTCCCGTCCCCATGTGGCCTCAGTGACAGGTGCAGGGTGAGACAGGCCCAGGCCATTTCTGGTGTTCTTGTGCTGTTCATTTCTGGGGAGATGAGGTGGGAGGGTCCAGGTAGGTTTAAAAGCAAAAAAAGCCCTAGAATGGGGTTTTGAGTAGTTGAAATTTGGAGGTGATTTCTAAACTATAAGTAGGAGGCCTTTTGATGGGGGGAGGCCTGCCAAATGGTTTGCCTCCCCTTTCTCAGTAGGTAAAAGTCAGGTGTCCCATGGTGAGTTTTATGGACCTCAAGGCAGAATTATGCAGAATAGAGACCACAGGCCATCCCTGTCCTGCCTCCAAGTCTCTCTCTGGAGACCCTGCTTTCGAAGGCCATCACCAGGAGTTGGACAGTAAACATGCATCCCCAGGACCCCCACACAGATGGAACCCAGCCTTGCTGGGCAAAAGGAGGTGCCAGAAGGCACCCGGCAGGTGCAGGTGGTATGGGGAGGGGTTGGGGGCTGCTGTGTATCCATGAGAAAGTCACGCAGAGAAGCAGAGCAGGTCCAGCCAGAAGCCGGCAGTGACTGTCAATGCCGCCTTCACCTCCTCCTGACCTCCTCACTGCAGGGAGCTGAAGGCCTGGGCAGCTCGGCCTCAGAACATGGCTGGGAGATGCTTATGGGGGGGCAGCCTCCCCCGGCACTGGAAATGCCAGCCTCCCGGGGGAGAAGAGCTAATACCACACCTTCACCCCCAGACATCCCGGGCTGGGACTCACCAGGGTGATCCAGGAAGACTCCCCACCGTGGGCACCAATCAGGTACAGGATGAGCAGGACTGTGGTGGCCACAAAGCAGAACACAGACACGAACATCACCCAGCCCTGGACCAGGGGCATGGGCACCCGCGATGAGGCAACCAGGATCCACACCAGGCCCCCAAAGACCTGCAGAGGGAGGGAGGCAGAGGTGACTGTAGGGCCAGGACAGCCCATGCCAGGCAGGGCCAGAAAAACAAGAAGAGGCGAGCGCTTCTCTCCCCAAAAAATGTCTCTTTCATGCCACTCAAGGATCTAGCCTGGATCTCCAATCTGTCTTTCCAATCCCCCACTTGCTTGCCTTTATTCATATTTTAAAATAGAGTTTTAATTTTTTACTTAACAAAACCTTAAATCACACTTATATGATTAAATCCTACCCAGCGTTTTGATATTAAAATACCCTTCCTTTTATGAAACAGCAGTGGCCCGCAATTCTTTTGGTCTTTACTTGGCAAAATAAATTAGCCACCCACTGCCATTAGGACAATTTTTTTGAGATTGGAACCCTTCAATCTCCAAGTCCAGGGGTCAGGCGGGAAGGAAGAGGTCAGCCTGGCCTCCTGGGACAGCCTAGGACCGGCAGGAGAGAAGCACTTCCCTGTCGTTATTCAAAAGACACCCCAGTTGCTGTCTACAGGGTCAGTGAGCCCCATGTTTTCAAAGAGAAGCATAAGGACAGTGTAGGGGTTGTAACGCCACTCAGTGCCGCTGTCCCACGCCCCCTCTGGACAAAGGTGCGCTGACCCAACTGGGATTCTCTCTACTTCTCTTACCTTCAACTTGTCCTCATCTGAGTGAAATCAGCTCGACCTCACCGCCCGCCCCCACCCAGGTGAGGATGCTGCTGGGAGCAGACTGGGACATGGGGTGGGGGGCGGCTTTGCAGTCAAAGGTCTCCTAGGTACCCTGAGTGACTGGGGGCTGAGGACAGGCTGCCCTCCCAGTCCTATGTTCCCTGTGATGTGAACTCAAGGGGTACCCTGACCCCGTCTCCTGTACCAGCTGCCCACCTGCTGGGTAAGAGATACCACCGTCCTCACGGGTGTTCTCTGAGCCTCAGGAGAGAATGAGAAGTATCAGGAGAGAATCATATTTTGGTACAAAAACCAGTGCCATGAAGAATCTGGAGTTATCAAAACTGAGCTGGGCCTAATGAATCAGATATGGGCCTCTCTGACCAGAAAACTTTTCCTGTCGATGAATCTGAGATTGCCTGAAGGCCCATGACAGAGCCAGAGGAACATACTTCACATCTTAACAATAATTGGAGCAAGATCAATGAAATAAAAATCCTTAGGTTGCTGACGAATAACGTGTGTGTAGATTTCATCCATAGTTGCCTTTATGGTCAAATTATGTGGCCTTTTTCATAACAGGCACTGACAGAGGGAGGCAAGCACGCCCACGGCTGAGCAGGGCTTGGATTTGGGAGCCTTGAGTGTGGCAAGGAGAGAGGGAGGACAGAGTGTGTCCGTCTGGAGGGCAGAGGCAAGGGCATGGGACACTCCTCTCCTTGGCCTGGTCACCATCCAAAGAAGACGGATCTGTCAGGTCCCCCTTTCATAGGCTCTCAGGGAGCCTGTACTTCTTTACACAACTTAGCACAAACCAGGAGTACTTGATTAGTTACAAAACAGCACTTTCCCTGACTGGGTGATGGAGCGGTGAGGTCCACCTTGCTCACAGCTAACCCTGGGTGTGGGACACCTGTCCAGTCATGCATCACTGTCTTAGTTAAACTGGCCTCAAGGTCTCCTGTTTGACGTGGAGAAACAAGTGATTCATGAACCAAATCCCAAAGGGCCACCTTGTGCTGCAAGGGGAGGGGGGAGCTCTCTGTTATGGAGCCCCACGTAGGACCAGTGGGTGGGAAGTACTTGTAGGTGGCCAGTGGAGTGGCACTGAGGACCACTGAATGCCATTTTCCTCTCTCCCTCTCCCTCTCTCTCTCTTGCACACACACACACACACACACACACACACACACACACACACACACACACACACACACACAGACTCATGCAGACTCATGCAGATTCCTGATGTCTATGCCTGTCCATAGGAGCAAAGCCCACCCTGTGTTCCAGCCCACCTCTTGCCCCTGACTCCTGGTAGATCTCAGCACCCCACCCTGCCTTTGGGTGGGTGACCATCTTGCAAAGATCCTTTTAAAAATAATGTTGACTTTTTTTTATCGCATGGTTTATCCACAGCAGGAAGTTTCATAGTAAGATGGGGAGAATTCTCTTTTAGACAGCTTTCATGAGATAACTCACATACTCACAACTTAACCACCCACTTGAAGTGTACAATTTTTTATGGTTTTTAGGATATTCCCAGATATGTGCCACCATCATCCCCAGAGTCAATCACCTCACGAGAAACCTGGTACCCTCCGGCTGTGGTTCTGCCCCTCCCATCCCTGAGGGACCGCTGCTCCGCTTTCTGTCTGTCTGTATTTCCCTGTTCTGAACTTCCATATGAGTCGAATCATATAAGTAGAGGTGGGCTTTTGTGACAGCTGCCTTCATTTAGCATAATGTCTTTCAAGATGAGAAATTCTCTCTCAAGGGGATTGTTATAAACTACCCGTACCATCAAGGGTACCCCACTGGCCCATTCCGACGCCCACCATGTGGGGAACACTGAGTGAATGTGTCTCATCTCTCTGAAGCCTCTAAGGTGGAAAAAGCTGAGGAAGCACTGGTTCCCAGGAGAACATGGCACCATGCAGCATCTGCCCCAGAAATATATTTTAAGTTACACATCACGTGAAGTAATGTCCTCAGCATAGATGAGATGATTAAACCCGGGGGGTCTGCTCCCCGGAGGCAGGCAGCACCCAACAGTTGCTCCGGGAGAAATGCAAGGTGGCGGCTGCAGGAAGGAGCCACAGGGGACCGTCTGGGAGGGGTGCTGAGTGGGGTACAGAATAACCTTGAGTGGACAGGAGTGGGGAAAGAAAGAAGAGGTGAGCTGAGAGATTGCAGTCCTGCCTGGGTGTCTGTGGGCGGCGCCCTGGAAACAGGCAGGCTGCTGTGGGGCAGATGCGGGTGGAAGCGGTACGAGCCAGCCGGGCATGTGTGCAGCTGCGCCCCTCTCAGCACTAGCTCCTGCAGTGCCCCCGCCCCGAGACCCACCGAGGCGTTGGCTTGAGGAGGTTGTAGCATAGATTCAGCCTTTGGGCCTCTGCTTGCTCAGCTGTAGATTGGCAATTTGCAGCTGTCTCCCCACACTGCAGGCCGGTACAAACTGGCTGAAACCACGGATGTGAGTATGAAGCTTCTGGCCCTATGCCCAGCACCATCCAGCAACTAGGGTAAGACATTGCTCACTCAGGAGCCCAACGGCCCGGTGGAGACAGGCAGTTACATTGCAGGATGAAAACCGGCCCCGACGGGGCAAAGCAGTCTGGACTGGGGCATGGCTCTGGTCAAGTCTTCAAGGGACAGGTGGACCTAACCAGTTAACTGGGCCAAAAGGTCAAGAAGTGGGTTTCACTGGGGAGGAAAAGGTACATTACATGCCAATCCAGGGGATGCTGAAGCAGCAGTGAGGGCATCACAAGGCCAGGGAGCCAGGCATGAGCGTGGGGGTGGGGGAGGCGTGGAGGGGCAGATGAGGCTCCAGCGGTGACGAACGCCAAGACAGAGCTGACGGCTGGGCTGCTGTGCAGGCATCCAAGGCCCTGCTCATTGGAGAGCTGGGATTTAGCATGAATTATGGGACAAAGCCAGGGCCCACCTGACTCCACCTATTAGGTGTGCAAAGAGCAAACAGAGAGAGCAAACGTCCACACCCAGGCAGATAAGGCGTCCGGGCTGGGAGCAGTCCCATCCATCCTGGCCTCAGGACCCCACTGACCAAATATTTGTCAAGAGAAAGGGGGTAGGTGAGGGTTCAAACATTTCCCTTTGTAAAGAGAACTCCAAGCGCTCCAGGTGATAAGTACTCAGAGGTAATCATTTTGAAACTGGTCACACAAGACACAGGACTCCAGTTTCTGTTCATCTCTGTCAACAGGCTGGACTTCCCATGACCTGCCTGCCTGCACTGGGGTCACTCTCCTCCACGGTGGGTTGGATGGTCTCAGACACAGGTCTCTTAGTCGGGGGGCCCAAGAGCTCTTTGGACCCCGTACTCCCCAGCTGGAAAGTGGGGGTAGGCTGACCCTCACTCTAGTTAAGAGTTTTCTGAGGCTCCTGAACAACCCCAAAGCTCAGGGTCTGACTCGACTGGCGGGAAGTCAAGTTAGAGGACAAGGAACAGACATCCCAGGCTCTTCGCCAAAGACCTTAGAATGTGTTTCCATAACACAAACCTGTGGATTATGTTCTGTTAAGTCCTGTCAAACAGAAGCAACAGCTCCTGTCTCCAGCGCTCTGCCCGGCTCGAGCCACACCAGCCAAGATGCCACTCCAGTTCCTCACTGGGCTGTGGGGGCCAAGTTCCCTCTCAGTCCTCTCCTCTCCTTAAGCTTCAATCCCTGCCTTGCCTTGGTTGTGCGGCTAGCTTGTCCTGAGGTGTCCCCTAGACATGGGGACTCAGCCCCAGTGTCCGTGATTGGGGGTGATTTGAGCTGGTGATCTGAGTTCTCTACCCACCCAGGACCAGAAACCACCTCTCCTTAATTCAGTCCAGTTTTGGGTACTGAGCAGGGCTGAGGTTTTCTCTAAGATTCAGGGAAAACAGACAAAACCAGACAAAAAACTTGTAAAGACTTAAAAGAGTTTACATTCGGGGTCTCCTGGATTGAATTATTTTTGTGGAAAAGAATTTCCTCAGGAGACAGTCTTCAGGGAAGCCCTGGTGTAAACTCAGAGAGGGTTCTCACTTTTTCTCTCTGAATTAACCCATGGAAGGCAGGTGAGCATGGTGAAGACTGTCGAATTTAGAGCCAGTTAACTGAGTTTGAATTCTAGCTCATCACTTACGAGCTGGGGGTGGGGCTGGGGGCTGTTGTCCCTCGGCAAGTTACTGAACCTCTCTGTTCCCTATCTCAAAAACAGTGATACCATTAGTGCCCATGGGGCTGAGTGGAATAGGTTTATGTCTGTGGAGCACCCAGCACCCAGTGAGGGCTCTAAGTATTTGCTGATTCAACCGTCAGGTGATGGACCCAAATGAAGTCCCGGTAGGTCCAAGGTCTCTACACACACAATTACCCACTCCAACCCTATGGGGACCTAGAAATTAAAAATTACTTCAAAAGCATCAGAGAAAAAAAAGCCTCTTATCTCTTAGAAACCGAAAGTTGGAAAATGTGCTTGCCTCAGTGCAAGGACACACAAAGGACATGAAAATATGAGAAAAATCTTCGTCCAACAATGAACCATGGTTACAAAGAGGGGAAAAGGAATCCTCCAGCACATTCTTGAGCTTCATAGGGTGCGCCCACTGCTTGTGCAGGGCCCAGAGGGCTCTGCGTCCACAATTGCCCAGTGTTTCTGCTGCAAGCCTTGGGAAACTGAGGTCACTGCAGAGGGATTGCTCAAATTCTCGAGATAGTTCCTGGGGCTCCATTCCACTCTGCCAGGGTCTCCACACATAGACACTCTTGAATAAGCCAAGACTTGAATAAAGAGGACTTCCCTTGCAGGGCTCTCCATGCACACTTGGTAGTGTGCCTTTTGGCGCCCAGTGCCAATTCCCAGTGACCCCAAGGGCGTGGTGTGTGCCTGGAAGGCACATGTGAACAGAACTTTGTGCCCTGACCTCTGGAGAAGTAAAGGAAACCCTTCACAGAATAGGCTATGCACCCAACTCTAAGCCAGCCTGCCACGTTGGTTGAGCGGCAAAAATCCTCTCCCAGGGAAGGGAAAGACAGCCATGCCAGGTGCGACCTGTCCAGCTGCCATTAGCTCCAGCCCTTTGATGCTCTTCCAAGGCCACCAAGAACAGAGCCCCAGTTTGTGCTGCTGGAAATGTCTGCTGCTGAATGATTTTAGCAGCCAGGGGTTACTGCAGTCCTGGGAGGGTGTGTCGTGTAGGTGACGTGAACAGCATGGTGACTGTGCTCGAGAAGCTCAACTACTGGTAAGAGCTGGTTGACTAAAATAATGAATCATTCTCTAAGTTTGAGTAGAGGGCCTTTTCCTCTGTGTGGAGTGTGTGCAGAGGCTGGTTAAGGAGGAGCTTCTGCAAAGGGACACGGCACCAAGTGAAGCCAAGAGGACATGAGCACCAGGTAGTAGGAGAAGGCGCAGGAAGGGTCAGAGGGGAAAGACTGAGACCCCAAACAGGGAAGCCTTCCCCCACGGCCCCCAGCTTTTCCCTTTAGAAACCAGGTCTGACAGAGAGAGGCAGAGACACAGGAAGCAAAGACCTGGGGCTCACACCAGCTTCTCTGGTCCTTGTACCAGCCCACTCCCCTCACATGGAGGAGCCCAGCTCCCAGCAAGTCAGAGAGGCTTCCTACACTCGCTCACTCCCTCACTCATTCCTTTGCTCACTCACCTGTGTAATAGATGCTGGGTGTGGCCATGACTGTGGGCAGCACCGAGGGCAGCAGGCACACCCAGGGAGACAGACCTTATCCAAAGTCACACACCCATGAACATAGCCCATTGCTCCTGTCTTGTTTTCTCTCTTCCAATCTTACCACCAGGCCCCACTGGAGCAGCTCTGGACCCACCAAGGGCAGAGTCAGGTCCCAGTGAAAGTATCTGGGCCCCAGTGAGGCTGGCCAGCTAAACAGTTCTGCCCAGGACAGGGACAGAGCCCAGAAACCTGCCCAGAATCCCCTACCCTGAGCCCTGGGGAGGTGCCTGGTGGGGTGGTCAGAAGATTCCCTGTGTGTGGACTCCCTCCCCTCTGCCAACTGACAAGGCAGCTTTACGGAGAGTCTGACCTCTGAGGCTACTTCCAAAATGAACACTAGGAGGGGCTGAGGCTGCCTGACTCAGTTTACCTACACCAGTGCTCTGCCCTCCTGGCCCCTTCGTTGGCAGGCTCTTCATTCTAGGAGGCTCCATCATGCCCTTATCCCTCCCAAGGCACACCTAGATAGTGTCCTTTTATCTACTCTCGGGAGCCTTGAGTCTGTTTGTGAAGAGGGGGATGGAGATCTGGAATTCAAAGCCATAGGAAGGGAGTTCAGGCCTGGAGTTTATTAACAGGGCGAGTGTGGGCTGGAAGAGGCCCCTGTCCAGACCTGCAATCCACGTTCCTCGAGTCCCAGGGAAACCTCCTCTTCCAGGGAACCCACCCCACCTCTGCTCCAAAGCCCTGACCACGAGCATGGCGAACAGCCCCTGGTCAGTCCCTCACTGGGCGGAGGAAAGTCCCCGGCCCTGGAATCAATGACAACCACTCTCAGGTCCACAAAGCTGGGGCCTTTTAGACAGGCATGTCCTCATGCGGATGGAAAAATTTCCCTACTGTGCCTATACCCACTGGCTTTACCCAGCAGGATGAACAGAAACAAGGAGGTTCTGTGAAAAACATCGGTAAGGCCCCCATAAAAGGCAAAATCCATGGAAATGCTAGAGCAGAAGGGAGTGGCTCAGGGCAAGAAAAACTGAAGGTACAAATGGGAGCCACCAACTAGGTTAGTAATGGGGTGAGCACATAAACAAGAGGTGTGTACCTGCAAACAGAAGAAACCACCCATGTGGGGCCTAGCTCTCCTCTTGGGGGTCCCAGGGGTTCTCTCTTAGGAATTGCTGGAGATAGCCAGTTTCACCTTCTGTGTGCCTGTGGGGTCAAGGACTCATCTTGTGATTTATAAATGTTAGCCAGGTGGGAGACGAAACGCCAGCCCCTGTCCTCCCAATACCAGGTGAGAACAAACATTTGGAGCGCATAGTCTTTGCCAGGGACACCGGCTGACTCACGGTCCACCTGGAAACAAGCAAGGGCCTGTGTTACAGGCACTGACTGCTAGAAAGGGGTGCTGTCATGGTGGGCTTCCAGGTGGAGGTGTTGGGGAAGCCCAGGCATAAAGCATAGAGGGCTTAGCCCCACCGTGCCACCTGCACCTAAGGAGCTCATGAATGGAGACCAGTGAGGACTATAGGGCTGGTTCTGGAAAGAGTCCCAGGACACAACAGTTGGGTGGTTCCTTCCCTGCCAGGCCCCTCAGTCCAACTGGGGCTGGTGGAACTCCAAGCAGCAGGGCAAGATGGAGGCTGGGGGAGGGAGCCTCTTGTGCTAGAGGCTGTCCTACTCCCGAACCCAGGGCCTCCCTGGGCAGATGCAGCAACTTGTGCTGGACTTAGAATTCACATAGCTTTCCCTACCCGTCCTGGCCCCAGGCTGGCAGGATAGCACCGCCACAGCCCTCTCTTCCCCTGGCCACCCCACCAGGTGGACCCAGCACAGCTCGAAGCACAGGCGCCACTGGGAGCCTACAGAGGGTGGCACCTGGTGACCCCAGGGGCAAGTCAAGTGTGCCCTCAACAGCCCTGCCCACTTCCAAATCTCACTCACCCTTGCCTCACACACTCTGCCTGAGAAGGGCATTGAAGGCAAAAGATGCTTCTGGATTGATCTTCTGGACTTCCCCAGCCCCCTGCAGTTGCCCCCATGGATAGGCCAGCTGATCTTGGAGCAGGTGTTTGAGTTATTAGCACATTAATAATAATTGCATATAATAGCTACTGAGCAGTGCATCGTGTGGTTTTAAGAGCTTTGGGTTTATTACACTCACTCCTCACAGCGATCCTTGAGTGTGGCCCCCTTGCACTCCCGCAGCCGTGGAGTGCCAGCTCCGGCAGGCTAGACTGGAGCCTTGCAGTCACACACGTGGCCCACAGGCAGTCCCCTATGAAGTCTCCCATGTCTAGGCTCGGCTTCAGAAGTGGCCATGACAGCAGTATCACCCAGGGATAGGAGACCAGCCTGTCAGCGTCCCCAGCTGCCCTGGGTCGGGAGAAAAGAGGCCAGTGAGGAGGTGGCCGGAGGCAGACCTCCCCCCAGCCCACCTCTGCACTCAACAAGCTCTGTTCTTTCAGAGGAAGAGGAGGACACCAAGGCTTGTGTTTAAGACCAAAAAACAAGCAAAAGATCAGAACACTGAAGAAAATCATTCCCTCTTGGGCAGGCACAGGCGGCTGCTGTCAGATGCCCCCATGGCTCTGGTCCACCAGCAGGACACCTGACATGACCTGCACCCCCACCCCCAGAATAACAGGTGCAGGGATGTCGCTTCACCTCCTGCCCTTCCCCATCTGCTCTTTCCCCGGAGGACCCCCCACCCGCTGCCCTAGCCTTAAAGCCTGTACCCTTGGCCCTCTAAGGGCCTCCTTCAAAGCTGGACCCAGGAGTTTAAGGGGCCCCCTCCCCCTGTGTGCCCCCTTCTGCACTCTGACAGGGATGGGGCTGTGGTGAGCAAGCTACACTCAGCTGAGTCTGGCTGCGAGGCTGCAGGCCTTCCTCTTCCCACCACCCGTGCAAAGCAGTGTGTGATGGCCAGTGACAAGGCTTTACTTTTAGTTCATACATATTTTTCTCAGGCCCTTGGGCCTTGGTGCATTAAAGTGACTCAACACAGGGGTTGTTGTGCTCCAGTGTGAGCAGAAAATTAGCTATTAATGAGGTGGGAGGGGTAGAGCGCCTGGAACTCAGGCTTGCAGAGAATCACTGCCAGTCCCTTACCATAAGAAATAACTTGAGTTCTGCAGATGGTGCCCAGCAGGGGTGAACCATGAACCAAACGTTTCCATCCAAATGTAGCAGGCCAGTCCGGGGCCTCATGATGGAGAGAATACCAGAGACCTGCTCCATGTCCATGGGAACAATCTGAAACCTGTGCAGAGCTGGCCTACACTTCCCCATGCCATTATGATGCGGGGCGCCATTCACCCACTGTCCTCCCCTCCAGCAGCACCCGAGAGAGCACCAGCCTCCTGCTGGGGTGTCTGTCAGTGACTGTCCATGGTGGCCTCTGGTCTAAAACAGTGTCTGGGACTTATACTAGAGAGCCCAGGAAGAAGCCAGGCAGGCCTGTATTAGGGTTGAATCTATCAGGAGGCAGCCCTGCCTCACCCAGCTGGTCGCTGACCAGTCCCAGGTGGCCAGGACCTGCCCCAGCCTCCATCACAGAATGTGTCTGAGCCCACAGCAAAGCTAAGCCATTCCTAAGGCTGTGTGGAACGGCCTGGCAGGCAGCACAATGCCATCTCCCACTCCCCATGGTGGGGAAGGTGTAGGTGCAGAGTCAGCCTTTGTCCCTGGTCTGACCTGGGTTCCCCACATGGCATCTGAGACTCTCATGCTCCATCCTAGTGCCTCCACCACTCCTGGTGTTACTCCATCTGCGTCAAGTCGGGGAGTGACTTATAGAAAGCGTAAAAGCGGCCCTTCTCACTGGAGCTCATTTGGGATGACGTATGTGTGACCCTCCGGGAGCTGAGGTCCATCCACACTGAGCAGTTTCCAGAGAACAGCTGAAGGTCACTGATTCCTGACCCCAACAGGCCTCTGCTTCCTGAAAAACCAGAAAAGTCACTTCTAAGTCCAAGAACAAACCCCTGACAGACCTCTAATTCTTCCCCTCCTTTCAGAGAGGAGGGAAGACGAAACCCCAGGCAGCATCTGTACCCCTTTCCAAACAGAAAGGGGCCCGTGATACAAGGTGGGGACACGGGCCAGGAGTCAGCGGGTGCAGCCAGGCAAGGCTCAGCCACCACCCTGCACTGACCAGCAGGGCCAGCCCCACCCCTGGTGACCGTCGAAGAGGTCCTGGCTGAGGCGGCAGGGACATGTCACCAGGAACAGAGAGCGGGCCTGCCCCAAATCGGGGAGAACCTCAGGGCCCCTGGCTCCCTGCCTCAGTCTCTCACTGATTCCTGTCCCACAGAAACATCGAGGGGGTGGGATGGCCTACCAATGACCTCTCTAAGCTTTGCTGAATTGGTGGGGGGCTGTGCAGTGTTTATCAAATGCAGATTCTTGGGCTGGCCCTGGTTCAAGGGACTCAGACTTTCCAGCATGTTTTTGATAAGCAGGCTTAGGGGGTGCAAGCTCCCCAGTGGCTCTGAGCTGTCCTTTCACTCTCTGGGGGCAGAGAAGGGAAGCTGGCCTTACCCAGGGCGGCCAGGTGGGCAGTGCCACCTATTCATGATCTCTTCTGCTGCGGGCAAAACTTCCTCTTGGGCATTCAGGTGAATGCAGAAACCTGGACCCGACCGGTTGTCACAGTGAGAACTGCTGCCCAGAGATCCACACCTGGGCAAGCTGATCGGTTGGGTGAGCCGCTGTTTCCTCCCAGCTCTGAGCAAGTGAGGCTTTGTGATTCTCTCTCTCTCATCTCCTAGGAGTCCTCCTGGAGCCAGAATGTGGACCACCCACCAGAACTCAGCTTTATCAGCTGCCCACCCCACCCCCACTTCTCAATCCTGGTGCTGTGGGGCCCTTGTTCCCCAGACACATGGAAATCTAGGGTAGGCCCCAGCACGTGTCTGGTCACTCTCAAATAATAAAAAGTCCCCAGTTACTTTGGGTCACAGAAACGGTCTCATTTTAGTAACTACTAGGTGACAGGAAAAAATAAAAACTGCAAACAGATCCCACACTACTGGAAAGCTTGAAGGTGCTCCGTCCCACCTTAAGGCAGGCTCCAGGTAGCGTCCCCAGCCCCTGCCTGGCCCTCAGAGAATGTGCCTGAGCCAGAACAAAGCCAGCCCATCCCCAAGGCTGTGCAGAACATTCCCCCAAGTGCACCCTATGGGTGTTGGCTCTCAGCAGCTCACCCGACTCCTCTGTGCCCCCCAAGCTCCTGGGGTGTGCATGTAGGAAGGGGGCGGCCGTCCCCTGGAGAGGTGGGTGGCACTCTGAGCAACCTCTTCAAAGAAAAGAGTTCTCTCTGAATTCCCGGGCGTTTTGTCAGGCTCCAACTCTTTTATAGGCTGGGGAGGAGGGAGCTGAGTTCATGGTTTCATAACTTGCTTTCAGGCATTTCCTTCACAAGTTCTGAAAGGTGGGGTGAGGGGTTCTCTCCTGGCACTTGTGAGAGAAATTTCCTCTTGAGGCCCTGGCCAGAATGGCACAAAAAGCATCTCACGTTAACACCCTGTTCTGGGGATGGTGCCCAAGTGTCATGACACCCCTAGCTTGTGATTCTGTATCTGAAGGGATGAGGGAAGAGGGAAAAAGAGACTGTGGCTCCAAAGGGAAAAGTCCCCCTTGGGTGGGGATGGGGGAGAAGACCAGAAGCAGAGCCCTGAGCTGAGTTGTTGGGGGACACACTGGAAGTGCCATCCTGTGGGGGCTCGTCTGGTGATCCCCTGATGCAATAGTGGCCTGGCCCTTGTGGCTCTGGCGGTGGTCCAAAGCAGGATCACACCGTCTGGGTGGGCCTGGCAGCTTTCCGAGGTCAGGAGCTCTGGGGTAAGGTGCTGGGCCGTGCCCCCCTGAGGTGCTGCCCTTCCCTGCCCTGCAGGAAGTTTCCCTGCATGACAGGGCCGTGGAGCTCCACCTGTTGGCCCTGGGGCCTGAAGGTTTGACATGGGCAACTCCCAGGCTATAGGGAGGTCAGGCATGGGGATATGCACTGTGAGTTAACAACAACTCACCTACTTGAAAAACAATCAGGCATTTCACACCCATCGGACTAGTAGAAAATTTTAAAGCCTACAAAATGACCAAGATACTACCAAGTGTAACAAGGATGACAGGCAATGGAGGCTTTCATACTGCTGGTGGGACATGAGAAGGCCCAGGTCTGGCCTGAAGCTTAGACAATTTGAGAACCTTCTTTATAAAATATGAATGAAGGAAAGCAGGGTCTTGGAAGGGGCGTGAGCAAGTGGGGTCCTGAGCTTGATTAAGCCTCATTAGCTTCCCAGTAACTGCTCCTGGAGTGTGTAAACTGGAATAACCCTTGTGGATAACAATGAGGGAACATCTGGAAAATGAAGATATGCATTCCTATGAGCCAGCAAGTCAAGCCCTCCCTGGGTTCTTGGAAGGAATTCCCAACATACAACTGAAGAGGCAAGTATGAGACTTTTTGGCAATGCTATCTGCAATAGCAAAAAACAACAAACTGGAAATGGCCAAAATGTCCACCAACAGAAGAACAGATAAAATGGTGTCAACACGTGTAAACTCAAAACAAGGTTGTATGAAAAATGTGTTGCAAAAGGATATGTAAAGGATGACACTATTTTCATAAAGTGTGAAAACATATAAAACAATGCCATGTGCAGTTCCTAGATAGTTCACAGATAGTTAGGTGTGCGGCAAAGGTCTAAACCCTGGTTGGGAATAATGAACACCAGTTAGCCTGGGGTCATCATGAAGAGGGAGAGAAGAGGATCAGGTAATAGTGGAATATCCAGAAACCTTAGATGCCATCTGAAAAGCTTTATATCCTTCATACTAAAAGCAAACAAGGCGAAATATGAAAATTTGATAAAGTTGAGTGACAATAAGTGTGTGTCTCTTAAAGTATTATATATCCTTCTCCATATTTAAATATTTCTTTTTTTATTTTAAAAGTTGAAGTTCACATAACATAAAAGTAACCATTTAAAATTGACTAGGTCACTGGCACATAATCCATTCACAATGTTGTGCAACCACCATCTCTAGCTAATTCCACATTTTCATTCCCCAGAAGGAAGGCCCAAGTCCATTAAACAGTGTGCCCCAATTCTCCTCCTCTCAGCCCCTGGCAAGCCACCAGTCTGTGTTCCATCTCTGTGGATGTACCTATTCTGGGCATTTTATAAAAATGGAATGCTGCAATATGTGACTTTTTGTGGCTGGTTTCTTTTACTTAGCATAGTGTTTTCAAGGTTTCTCAACTTCGGAGTAAGAATCATTCGGTCCTTTCTATGGCTGAATGATACTCCACTGCATGGATATATCACAATTTGTCATACATTCATCTACTGATGGACATTTGGACTGTTGCTACCTGTTGGACTGTGAACAGTGCTCCTATGAACACACATGTCCATGTACCTGTTCCAGTCACTGCTTTCAGTTCTTCTGGTTATAAACCCAGGTGTAGACTTGCTGGGTCATATGGTCATGTTTTGAGGAACCACCAAACTGTTTTCCACAGCACCATTTTACATTCCTACCAGCATTGTAGGAGGTTTCCAATTTCTCCACATCCTGGCCACTACTTGCTATTTTTCAGTTTTTTGATAAAAATCATCCTAATTTCATGTGAAATGGTAATGTCATTGTGGCTTTGATTTGCATTTCCATGACTAATGATGTCGAGCATCTTTCATGTGCTTCCTAGACATTTGTGTATCTTCTTTGGAGAAATGTCTATCCAAGTCCTTTGCCCATTTTCTAACTGGGTTGTGTGTCTTCTTGTTGTTAAGTTTTATTGTCCATAATTTAAAAAAAAAAAGCAAACCAGGACCTTTTAATTCTCACTCTTTCCATACATCAAGACACATAAAGCTTCGTATATACAATCTTACATAGTCTTGCAGAGGAAAACTTAAAGGACTGCTACTTGCTTTATTTTCTGCTCTCCCAAGCACCCTGTGAGTCCATCCCCAATCTAGAGAGGAAGAAAGAGATTCAGAAAGGAGAAGTGAGACATCCAAGGCATCTAGGGGTGAGGGCAGGGGTGGTGTTAGGGGGAGCAGGGGCTGAGGTGGAGGAGAAAAAATCACTTCTAAGGCAGATGAAAGGGAAGCAAGGGAGAATTATTTCTTCCAGAAGCCCCTACTATCCCGTACTACAGCAGGTCACAAAACCGCCCCGGAGGAGTAAATTTCTACTGATTCATGGTTCCGAGATTTCCTACACCCGACATTCTATTTTTTCTTGGTGGATTTGGGGATCCTCCTGTCCTGTCCAGGGCAGACTGCCCTGCCAGACTGGGCCGTTCTACCCTCGGGGCACTCCCTCCCCTCCCCTCAGCTGTGACACCGAGAGGAGGCAGAGGCGCTGGGAGGCCATCCCTTCTGTGAAACCAGGTCCCCACTGCCACCACCTGCCACCACCTGAACATGCTGTCAGGGCAAGAGGAAGAGGGTGCACCAGAGCCTTCTGCATGAAGCCCAGCTAACACACACTCTCATGATTCTTGTTAGAGGGTCCCCAAACATCTACAAAGGCAGAGTGAGCCACTCATCAGGACAATTTAAGAGACACTAGAAGAACTTTTACTTAAAATCTCTGTCCCATCACAACATCAGCCATCATCTCTTGGTCCTGAAACTCTGCCTTTGTAAATAACAGCTGCCCCTGTAGGAATGAGCCACCCATTACTTATTTCCTCCAGCGTGGGGCAAGAACAGGCTAAGTGCTGAACAGAAGCACTGAGATGAACCACTTGGGGAAAGAATGTTCCAGTAGATGCAAGCGCCTCCCCACTTGGCCTGGGTGTCCCTATGTATAAATGGTAGGGCTGGGCTTAGGGCTTAGGGGTGTCAGGGTTTCATCTAGGTGTTACCTCCTTGATTCTAACTAGTTTCAGGATTTAAAGGCACTCTGGATACACCCACGTTGGGCTCAACTCAACTCTCACAAGTCCAGTGATAATGGTGCCAACCAGGCAAACTCAGCACCCTTCGCACTTTTTCCCCGAAACCCTCGATGGATAACAGAGCCTTCCTTTTGCTGTACACACCCTCTCACCTCCAAGCAGACAGTAAGGAGCTGGAGTCTGTTTTTCAACAGGCAGGTCTGGACATTTTCTTTTCCAACCAACTCTCCAGGCAGCCACGTCTGGCAGGGGTGCAGGAAGTCTCCGTGGCTGTAGCACCCGCAACCACAGGATAAATACAGCGGCTCCCTCCCAGGTAAGGACCTGTGGCTCCCGAAGGGTTGAGGCTGAGGGCCGTCTGAAGCCCCTCCACGTGAGCCCTTTACCAGGAGCCCAGGGCAGGCAGAGCTTTCCCGCAGCGGGGGCTGTGCGGCTCCAGTGTAAGGAGGACCCACGGCCAGTGCAAGGGGGGGTCCGACCGCTCAAGGTCAGCCGGGGCTCGGGACCCTCGTCCCCACCAGTCCCTCTCCCTTCCTCCTGCCCCACAGACGGGGCGCAATGACTGCGGCGAGAAAATGATGGCTTGTGTTACTATTTCCAGATCAAGGTTGTCGCAAATACTCCCCAGAAACTTTGAACAGCCAGAAGAGAATAATCCGGATTCAGTGCCTCCTACCTCACCAACCCAACCTCCCAACCACGCTTGGTGATAGTACTCAGGTTTCTTTTACTGATTTGTCTTTTTAAATCCTAATTCTAACCCTGGAACAAGCTGGGCATCTCTACAGGGACGTCGCTCTCCAGCAAGGGCGTCCTCCGCGCGCTGCGTTGGAGCCAGCGCGCAGCGAAGAGACCCTGACGCGCTTGTAGGTATCTGACCCATGTTGCGCACTTGGCTTTTACACTTAAGTCCTGGAGACCAGAAGTCGCCAAACGATTGGGGGTCGGAGGAGAGAGGCTTTCCCGCTCTGGCGCCGCTACCCCGGCACTCGGGGGACCCGTGCAGCTTGCGAGTCTCAGCGGCGGCCGACTGAGCCCCCGCGAGCGCAGCACCACCCATCCCGGGCACCGCGCGGGGCACGCGAACCACTCACAAACTCCAAAATGAAGAGCAGGTCCGGGAAGGTGGTGAAGACCGAGAAGCCGCTGGGCAGGCTGCTGCCACCCGATGCCGCTGCGGGGGCCATGCCGGCTGCTGGCGTCGCCTCGGGACGGGACGCACGCGGCTCCCCGCTGACCGCTCGCTCGCTCGCTTGGCGGAGCCTAGTGGCTGGGGCACCAGCGCGCGGGTTAAGAGTCGGGCAGCTAAGGCTGGGGAAGGAGGAGCCGGGGCCGCCCCGCGCCCCGCCCAGCCCGCGCCCGGCCAGCAGAGCTCGCAGGGGACCCCGCACCGGCACCGCCCCAACTCACCTGGGGACGTGCTGGGCTGGGGCTGGGGAGAGGGCTTGACTCCCGGGTCCTACCTCCTGGTTCCACCTTCTGCAGGGAGCAGGACAAAGCCACCTCGGTGTGACAGCGTCACACGCTTTGTACTCTTCGTGGGCGATCACCTTTCCGTGAGAATGATAACCATCAATCACTAGGTCCCCAAACTCCCCACCGTGGACTCCTCGGGTCACCACTGCTGTAACCGTTCATAAGCTGGAGCTTCTCCTTTGCGCTGGGTGATCTACCGTGCGCGTCCTCCCCGTCCAGACTCTCGGTGAGACCAGCTCCCAGTTCTGCCCGCGGCTGCGCCGAGACCAGCTCTCGCCATCGCGCCCTTCTGGCGCCTTCGGAACCCCGGCCGGGACCCACGCGCCCGCGCCCTTTTCCTCTCTTGGAGCTGCGTCTGTGGGTCTGAGGGTAGGAGGCTGTCCTCAGGGCTGCCCGCCCCGAAGGAGGGCTGCTTTGAATCTAAGTGACAGGAAGGGGCACTTCTGGAGTAGACCTTCCCCTTTCATTCAGAGGGTAGCCGGGCGCCTCTGCTGATGGCATGACCTCTCCTCCCCGTGTCCTTAGACTGCCTGTTGACTGCCAGGGTTTTTTTCTAGACCACAGTTTCTTTACTCTTTTTTGCCTTTAAGTCAAGTATCAGACTCCAGAAGTTACCCCTTTATTTTGATGTAGAAACTAGTGCTGAGTTTTCATCTACAAATCCTAAAGCCTAAAATCTGTCCCCAGCCCAGACTCTGCAGCGCTTCTGTGGCCTCACCCGCAGCTGGCAGCAAGGCTCAGAGCTGCCCTCTCTCCAGTGGGACCCTCACTCTTTCCCCTCTGCACAGCTCCTTTTCCTTCCCAGTCACTATGAAGAGAAGTAACTGCCTGGACACATTTTCCAAAGCAAAAATCTGTGCCCAAGAACTGTACGTTCTGACCATGTATGGAGAGGGCCCAGGCATTTGCAATAAGAAAATCCCACTGCACTTCTGTGAACCGCCTTGGGCTGCTTGCTGGCCTTGGTGGCTGGAGACCTAGGGTGAGATTGTGCCAGGGCCCGTTGACCCCTGCCAGGTGTCCAACACAGGACCTGCCTAAATGAGCCTTCATGGGCACAATGGATTGTGTCAGGGGCCCTCACCCCATGGCCCCACCCACCAAGGCCATCTTACATGGTATCAGTTAGGCCTGCTGGCTCTGGAAGGACATCTTCCTCTCCGAGAGACTCTAGTGGGAACAAGCCTGAAAGCAAGGTGGCCACAGAGCCATAGCTGGCCTAAGGTAAGATGGACTCTCAAGCAAATCCAGCCAAAGCACTTGGCAATTTCTCTATCATATTCACAAATTTAAAAACACAGAGGTCTTCAGGGAAACACAAATTAAAACCACAATGAGATATCACCTCACACCAGTTAGGATGGCAACATCCAAAAGACAAGAAACAACAAATGCTGGCAAGGGTGTGGAGAAAGGGGAACCCTCCCACACTTCAACCATTGTGGAAAGCATATGGAGGTTCCTCAAAACACTAAAAATAGAAATACCATTCTACTCCTAGGAATTTACCTGAAGCAAACAAGATCCCAGATTAAAAAAGACATATGTACCCCTATGTTTATCGCAGCACTATTTACAATAGCCAAGATATGGAAGCAACCTAAGTGTCCATCAGTAGATGAATAGATAAAGAAGATGTGGCACATATACACAATGGAATATTAGTCATAAAAAGAAAAGAAATCTCACAACATGGATGGAGCTAGAGGGTATTATGCTCAGTGAAATAAGCCAGGCGGAGAAAGACAAGTACCAAATGATTTCACTCATTTGTGGAGTATAACAACAAAGCAAAACTGAAGGAACAAAACAGCAGCAGACTCAGACTTCAAGAAGGGACTAGCGGTTGCCAAAGGGAAGGGGTTGGGGTGGAGAGGGCAGGAGAAGGGGATTAAGGGGCAGTATGATTAACACACATAATGTAGTGGGGGGCATGGGAAAGGCAGTATAGCACAGAGAAGACAAGTAGTGACTCTGTGGCATCTTACTACACTAATGGACAGTGACTGCAATGGGGTGTAGAGGGGGGAGACTATAACATGGGTGAATGTAGTAACCACAAACCTTCATAAGAGTGTATATCAATGATACCTTAATAAAAAAAAAGATTGTGTATCAATGATACTTTAATTTTAAAAAAAAACAGACATCTGAGCAACTCTGAATAATCTCTTTGCCTGTGGAGGTTTTTGTCTTTTGGTTTGATTTTTTGCTAGATATTTCAAACCTTTTCTGCTAAGTCCTTCAAGCTTGGGCCTGCGACTTTGGGGAAAAGGCTCCCTGGTGTATCACAGTGAAGCTGATCAGCTCCAACCTTCACTTGATAAGGCCTAAGAAGAAAGGCAGCCTGGCCAAGGTCAAGTGGGGCTTGCCCCTTGCTCTGTGACCCTGTAGTCCTTTGTGTGATGTTCACCTTCCTGACCATACTCTACTTTCTGCAGGGTGTCCCTACCCCCACCCCACCATTGGCCTGTCTCCTTCCCAGTTATACCCTCAACTCCTAACCAAGAACCCAGCCCATGGTAGGTGCTCAATAAGTGTTTGTGCAATGCCAACTCTGTGCTGACTGCCGGAGGAAGTAGAGATAGGTCGTCTTTATTTCATAGCAGAGTTCCACATGGTGCTCTGAGCCACTTGCTGATGACTTAGGTGGTTCATACTTACAAGAAGCCCAGGATTATAGTTTGGTTTCCAGCAGGAAATAAGAAAACCACCTTAGACAATAACACCTTACAGTGTCCCCAGTCTTCCTAGCAGCTTCGTTGGTGTGAATGTGGGGGTCTGTCTGGGTGGATCTGGTGCTTCTCTCAAAATAATAACATGGCCTAGGATGGCTGTGTACAAAGGAGAAACTAGACCGTGGGGAATGCTATGCCAGCCTGAGGGTGAAGACGTCACCTCCAGCTTGTGTGAGGAGAGGGAACTGGGAAGGAGGAGAAGAGATTGGGGGAGAGGGATGTGTTCAGGGAAAGACTTGTGGTCAGGAATTGCCTAGAGGAGGTGTGATTTGCTTTTGAGGCCTCTGGAATGACTCCCATTTTACTGATGTGGTGGTGGAGGCTCAGAAATGTTAGCAGCTTCCCAGGTCCATGGAGTGGGTGAGTGGTGGAGCTCAGCCTTGAACCTGAGACCTGCTGTGCCTGCGCAGCTGCAAGTGCATGTCAGTCAGCTCCCAGGATGGGCATTGCAAATAAAGTGCCATGCTCTGTGCAGACCATCAGTAGCCCCCCAGAGCCAGGCTCAGTGGTCCGGTCAAGCATGCCACTGAGCACTTGTTCTTGAGGCATCTCTGCCCAGCGGACAGGGCTCTGGACCATCCCTGACTGGGAACATGAGTTAGAGGTCATTATCCCCACTTAAGATGGGAAGCTGGATGAAGGCCCAAGTTCCGTGAGCTCCCCTGGGCCAGCACTTACCTCCAGGGACTTTTTTTGTTCCAGTCACCCACAGTCCCAGATTTCACCCATGGCATGAAGCAGTGAGGGCACCAGCTGGGCAGATGGATTAATGGCAGTCACAGGAGGGGGGAAGGGAGCCAGCATAGCTGAAGGCCTACTACGTGCCAGCATAGCTGAGGGCCTACTATGCGCCTAGCACCGGCATGGTCATTTTGCCCACATGACCTCAATTTAATCCCACAGAGCCTTTCCAGTAGGTGTCACCCCACCATACAGGCTCAGGGTGGAGAGGGGATGTGTCCAGACCACATGGGAGGCTCTGGGCCTCTTGACTCTGGAAGGCAGGCATCCCCACTGCCTCTGTGCCTACTGCATAACGTCCACATACTTGAAAACTAGAGGTGGTGGGTGCTCACCAGAGAGCTGGCCTGTGATGGACCGATGGGCACCTGAGTCCTGCTGCCTCCAGTGACAATGAGCTACTGCGCATGATCTTTCCCCTTGTTCCCAGTCTCATCTGGGCTCCTGTTTCCTAGTGCCAGGGAGCCTCAGCACTCCCCCTGCACCTGAGAGTCATCACCAGGCTCCGAGGTTGCCAGCACCAAGCAAAGGCTGGCATTGCCTGGGTGTCATGGGGACAGGGACAGAGGGTGGTGGGGCTGTAAGGAGGGAAGACAGAGTCCCTGCTCCCTACGTGAGTTCCACCCAAAAGGGACACTGAAGTCACAGTCTGTAGACACCTGGTCTAGGCGCTTGCTCTCACTGCAGGCCAAATGCTGAGGTAGCTCAGGGGCCAGTAATTCTCAACCACACTGGGCTGGGGCAACTCCCATTTCTGAGCACCTTTCCGATGCTCTGAAGATTTAACAGTAAACTGAGTGGAGGCCCCTGCGCTCCGGCTTCCCATCAGTGCCAGTTCAGTAGGAGCTGCACACCAGGGACAGCATGTTAGTAGGGCAACCATGATCTACCATTTGGAGGCTTATCATGGGGCTCAGGAGGCAGAGCTCAAACACCTTCATAGTCAAGTGTGTGATGAGGTTAGGTGCTGGAAGGACAGTGCAGGAAAGCCGGAGGAGAGCATCTACCAGCCCAGCCGGGCTTGGCCTCCAGATGGTAGCTTGCAGGAAGAAGAGACCCCTGAGTGAGTGGTTAACTAGGAGGTGAGGGAGAGAGAGGCTTCCCTACAGAGGAAGAGAAGCCCAGGCGCCAGCCCCTGGCCATATCCTGGGAGAGTGACAGGTTCTGCTCTGTGCCTTATGAGGGCTGCAATTATACATAAGGAAATCCATAATAAAAGTCAGAAGCACAGGGGCAGGGGCGGGAGGCAGACCGTGAACAACTGTAGGAATCCAGCCAAAGGAAATGGGCAGAGGCAGCCAGTGCTGGAAGAGCTGTGGCAGAGGACTGATGCTGCTGGAGGTCTGCTGAGGGGGTCTGAGCAGAGGGGAGGGAGCAGGGGTGAGCCAAGCCAAGAGAGCAGCGTGGGTGAGCCCTGGAGGCCCGAGAGCGTGTGCTCTCTGTGGGGAGCAGGGTCAGAGCTGGTAAGGCAAGAGCAGGCTGGGCCCAGGAGGAAAGAGGCAAACTGCAAAGGGCAGACAGCCTACACCAAGCTTAGTCATCTCCCCCAGTCCTGCCCGGAGACTAATCAGGCTCATTCTTTCTGCCAGAGAGGGGCTGGACCCTGCACCTCCACATGAGAGCTCATGACCTGCCCAGCGAGCTGCATGGGGAATTTGGCCCAAGTTGCCTGAAACAGCAGGAAAAAACATCAGATGCGCAGAGCAGGGCTAGGCCAGTGGGTCCTCGGAATGCAGTCTCAGCAGGTTTGGGGCCGGGCTGGGCTGCTCCCATGCTAAGTGCTTTCCTTTGAGGTGACTCATGATGCCCCTCTTTGATGGCCTTTGCCACATCGCATAGACTCGGAAGCACTTCCTGTGCTCGGCAGACACTTCCTGGAACAACTGTGGTCCCCAGGCCTTTCACTCTCAAACTCTTACCCCCACTTGGGGCTCCCTCCAAAGCCTCCCCATGGAACTGGCCCACTGTGGATGATCAGGAACCCACCTTTTGTGGAAACCACTTGCCCTCCAGTTACTGAGAGAATGAGGAGAACTTTTCGCCTCCCACCTACTGTGCCAGTGGGCCCTGTCTTGCTATCTCTTTTTCATAGCATTTCTGTTTTCTGTTGGAAAGAAATATACTTACACCTAGAAAACATTGAAAAGAATATTATACTAATGCCCCCTGGTTCTTCTAAATCAAGATGACTATTTTCATTTCTGCATGTTCTCTTTTAGAACTCAGGAAAAGGCAGCCATTACCTCTCCGAGCTTCTCCACATAGTGAGTTGTCCCTTCATTCAGCCTCAAATGCACCCCCCAAGAGTGATGCACTCATGCTGTCTGAGCACAGGGAACCAGGCTGGCAAGGACAGTATATGTGGGCACCCCGGTGGTGAAGGTGAGGTCGTTGGATCTGCAAGCATTCCAGGTGGGGGCCATCAAGGCCCTTGCCAAGGCCAGCATGAGTTCCCTCTGGGGGACGGGAGGGCAGTCCAGCAGGTGCCCATGTTTCTTCAGTCCTTGGAACAGTCAGTGCCAAGTGCTTGGAGCAGAGCCAAAGGAACAGGGGTGCAGGGACCAGCCCCTAGGTTTCTGACTTGGCCTGGGGTCCCTGGAGATCTGGAACAGCATGAGGTCAGAACACTCAATAACTGCAACCAAGTGGAATATGAAACCTGGTGCAGGAGAAGAATGGGATGTTCTTCTGGGGAGTAGTAGGAAATTGCTAATTCATCTCTTGGTGCCCCATGCTTAGCACAGTGCCTGGTACATGGGAGACCCAGCGAGTGCTCACTGAAAGACAGGGAGAGAGGGCTGGAGAAGGGGAGAGAAGGGAAGAGGCATGGAGGTCAAGCATGCAGGCAGGCTTCTGGAAAGCCGAGGAGCCCTTAGACTCTACTGACCTTTTTGCTTGTTCCCAGCCTCTTCTAGTTTCCATTGGTGTCCCGCTGCTTTCCTGAACTTACCAACCATGACATAAAGTGCATCCTTCAGGTGAACTGATTTCTTATCATGACAAACAGACCTGTTTTTTCCAGCTGTGGGGCATAAAGGAAGACGAAGGAAAAGATTTGGCTGCCCTGGGTCTTGGTCTGTGACTCAGAGCAGCCAAGCCCTTGGAAGAGAAGGGAGGGGAGCTGCCACTGCCTCACCCAGGAGGAGGTTCCTGAGAGGTGTGCCCAGAGGAAACAGTCCAGCTAAAGAGGATGGAGGCAACCGCAGCCTGTGGGGAGGTGGGCTGGGCCCTCACCTGGCCAGCCCAGCTGGTCTGGGGGCCAGTCCTGACTCTGTAGGGCTGCCCATGGCCTTCTGGGGGACAATTCAGACCCCATCATCTCTGCACCACCTGCCAGACCCATCTTCTCATAAACGCCTTGTCTCAAAGACCAGAGAACTCCCAGACCCCACTGTTTCCCTAAACCACCATTTCTCAGACCTTAGCATCTCTCAGATTCTAATCCCCTAAATATCAGGGGAGCCAGAATCTTGGCATTACCAGCTTCTCTGAGACATGACAGCCTCGCTCCACCCCCCGCACCTCTGATGCATTGCTCTGTGGGAAGGAACAGCCCATTCTCAAGACAGCCTGTGACCACATCTACTCAGCATAGGACAAGTCACCCAAACACATGAGCTCTGTGTCCATACTGTGGGATGCCATGGCCGCACTGGAAAAGGGGCAATAGAGATACATGTGCTGGAGGCGCAGGAGGATGGCCAGAGAGCATCTTTGGGGGAGAAGAGAAGATGCAGATCAATGAAAAAGCATAATCTATGTTTTTCTCTTTTAAGAGAATGTAAGTTTGTGAAAACGGGTAGATAAATAAATCCCTGGAAGGACAGAAGACACTCTTTTCACAGGGGTTCCCTCTGGGGACAGGACTGGCAGGTAAGGGAAAGGTAGGGCTGAGGGTAAGAGAGATGTCACATTTTCTTCAGCTGGTGGACACAGAATATAGAATTTGTAATTGGAAAACCCTTTGCAGGAAAGGACATCCTGGCTCCTGCCTGCTGACCTGTGGAGTTCTCGTCATTCTGTCACGCCAGGGACTCTTGTGCACAAGGCCAGCTAGCCGGGGGCTTGGATCTCAGAGCTCCCCACTTCTGGAAACGTCATTTTATTTCTCCCTACCCCCACATGGCCCCAACTGCTAACAGGCTAGAGGTGCAGCTGGACAGAGATAGTTGTGCATGAGGCCAGGGACGAGGAGGCACGTCTCCCAGCTGCTGGAGGTGACTTCAAATTACTTGACTTCTGTGCTGTGATTTCCATGTCTATAAAATGGCAACAGCAATCTCTCTCCCACAGGGCTTTTTGTAGAAAACGTGTGCCTGGGGTGCTTTACAGTGCCTGACAGGAGGAAAATGTCAAGCCTTGGAAGCTGGTACTAATAGATGCTCACAAAATTCTCCCGATTTACCACCGTCTTGTGTGCACACCCCTTCCCAGACCTGCACTCACAGAAGAAAGGTGTTCTCCCCAGCTTGGATGCAAATCCCATTAGACAGCATTCTGGTTCTCACACACCTGCCTCTCTGTCTCATTTCCTCGCAGTCACCTCCTGGGCCTGAGGCTGTTTCTGTCCCTTCCTCTTTCAGCAAGTGGAAGTTTCTGTTCTGGTCACTGTAAAAGTCCCCAACCACGAATTCCTGTAACTTGGAAGATGGTACGAATGAAACCAAAGGGTGACACTGGGCAAATGTCATTTGCTGCCTAACTTTGAGCTCTTAAGAGGGGTCCCCATGGCCTTGCAATGCTGGGGAAGAATGACAAATTCAAAAAGGCCCAGAGTTTTTATCAGCAAATAAAACCTCTCATTCTCAGTAGAAACCCAGCTGTTGGTGGACTCACTTCCTGCGTGGTTCAACCCTACTGCTCCCACAGCAATAACATGGGCCAGGTGCCACCTAGGGTGGCAGGGGAATGCCTTCTCCCCTGGCTCATCCGGTCTTAGTCACCTGGCCAGCCTGCTCTGCACGTCTCACCCTTGGGTGGTGGCCTCTCAGGCCTGTGGGGGTGGGCGGGGGCCAGCCCAGCTCTAAAGTGGGTCCCAAAGCAGAACTGCTACTGGCAGCCCATCGGGCTCTGCCCTGGGTCAGGCCTTGTTCACTGGGGACCTGAGCAGCTGCCTTCAGCCCAGAAGGCTCCATTTTGTCTTTGTGGAAACCAGGACCTCCTGGGTCCTATTCTGCTGGGCTAGATTCTGAGTCCCCACCCTGGGAGGCAGAGGGGTGCAGGTGTGATTACCTTCGCTGCTCCCATCCCCCAGCCTGCTGGCATTTCTCCTGCTACCCCTACCCCCTTTATCTGTAGGACCCCGTCCCAGTCACCCACCAGCTGAGCCACAGATTCTCTTTCCTTAGAGAGAGAGCTCCTGTGGCTCATGTGGGCCACCGCTCCCCTGGTGGGGTGCCTGCTGCTGCTGCTAACATAATCACCCCTTTGCTCAGGTGGTTCCCTGTGCTCACTGTTTTACATATGTTGTTTAATTAATTGTTCAATAACTCTACTTCAAAAAATTTTTTTATTGTGGTCAAATACATTTAACATAAAATTTATCATCTTAACCATTTTTAAATGTATGGTGCAGTGGCGTTAAGTACATGCGTGTTGTGCAGCCCTCCCCACCATCCACGGCCAGAGCCTTTCTTATCTTGTAAAGTTGAAACGGTCCACTTCAAACTCTACCTCCCCGTTATCCCCTCCCCCAGCCCTGGCAACTGCCATTCAACTTACTGTCCTTATGTTGACTATTCTGAGTACCACGTGTAAATGGAATCACACAGTGTGTATCTTTTTGTGACTGGCTTATTTCATTTAGCCTAATGTCCTCAAAGTTCATCCATGTTGTACCATAAGTCAGAATTTCCTTCCTTTTTAGGGCTGAATAAAGTCCATTGTACGTATAGACCACTTTTTGTTTATCCATTCATCCTTCAATGGACACGTGGGTTGCCTCCACATTTTAGCTATTGTGAATGATACTGCTATGAACATGGGTGTACAAATAATGCTGCTATGAACATGGGTGTACAATCTGAGACACTCCTTTCAATTTGTTTAGGTATATACACAGAAGTGGTTGGGTCATATGGCAGTTCTAATTTTAATTTTTTTAGGAATCCACCATACTCTTTTCTATAGCAGTTGAACTATTTTACATTGTCACCTACATTGCATAAGAGTTCCAATTTCTCCACATCTTGTTAACACTTGTTATTTTCTGTTTTTGTTTTTCATAGTAACCATCCTAATGGGTATGAGTTGGTATCTAATTGTAGTTTTGATTTACATTTTCCTAATGATTAGTGTGATGTTGAGCATCTTTTTTTGTACATCTTCTTTGGAGAAATGTACGTCTAAGTCCTTTGCCCATTTTTAAATTAGGTTATTTGTTTTTTGGTTACTGAGTTTTAGGAGTTCTTTATATATTCTGGATATTAATTCCTTATCAGATACATGATTAGCAAATATTTTCCCTCATTCTGTGGGTTACCTTTTTACTCTATGGACAGTCTCTCTTGATGTACAAAATTTCTAAATTTTCATGAAGTCCAATTTGTCTATTTTTTCTTCTATTGCCTGTGCCTTTGGTGTTCTACCCAAGAAATCACTGCCAAATCCAATGTTGTGAAGCTCTTCTATGTTTTCTTTTCAGAGTTTTGTCTTACATTTAGATCCTTGACCCATTCTGAGTTAATTTTTGTATATGGTATAAGGCAAGTGTCCAACTTCTTTATTTTGCATGTGGATATCCAGTTTTCCTAACATTATTTGTCAAAAAGATTTCCCTTTCCCACTGAATGGTCTTGACACCCTTGTCAAAAATCATCTAACCATATATGGAAAGATTTAATTCTGGGCTCTATATTTTATCCCTTTGGTCTACATGTCTACCTTTTTTTCTAATACCCATACTACTTGATTACTGTAACTGTGCAGTAATATTGAAACCAGAAAATGTGAATCTTCCAGTCTTGTTCCTCTTTTTCAATATTGTTTTGGCTATTCAGAGTCCCTTGATATTCCATACGAATTTTAGGATAGGTTTTTCTGTATTTGTAAAAAATGTCATTAGCATTTTGATAAGAATTGCATGGAATCTGTAGATTGCTTTGAATAGTATTGACATTTTAACAATGTCAAGTCTCCCAATACATGAACATAGGATGTGTTTCCTCTTATACATGTCTTTAATTTCTTTCAGCAACGTTTTGTAATTTTCATTGTTTTAAGTTTTTCACCTCCTTGGTTAAATTCATTCCTAAGTATTTTATTCTTTTTTTATGGAAGTATAGTTGATATACAATATTATATTAGTTTCAAGTATACAACATAGTGGTTGACAGTTATCTATGTTATTAAATGCTCACCCCAACCAGTGTAGTTACTATCTGTCAACATAAAAATATATTCTCCATGCTGTACTTTCATAAAAATATGGAACACTTCACAAATTTGTGTGTCATACTTGCACAGGGGCCATGCTAATCTCTGTATTGTTCCAATTTTATGTGCTGCTGAAGTGAGCACCTACGTATTTTATCCTGTTTGAAAAAAGTGAATGGAATTGTCTTTGTAACTTCCTTTTCGGATTGTTTATGGTTCATGTGTAGAAATGCAACTGATTTTTGTGTGCTGACTTTGTATCCTGCTATTTTTCTGAATTCATTTATTAGTTCTAAGAGTATTTTGGTGTAATCTTTGGGGTTTTCTACATAAAAAGTCATATTGTCTATAAAGATAATTTTATCTTTTTCCTTTCCAATTTGAATGTCTTTTATTTATATTTCTTGCTCTGGCTAGAACTTCCAGCACAATGTTGGAATAGAAGTGGTGAAATGCTGTTCCTGATCTTAGAGGAACTATTTTCAGTATTTTTTCTTTGAGAATGATGTTTTCTGTGAGTTCTTCATATATGGCTTTTATTATGTTGAAGTTGTTTCCTTCTATTTCTATTTCTTGAGCCTTTTTATCATGAAAGGGCATTACATTTTTGTCAAATGCTTTTCCTGCATCAATCGAGATGATCATGTGGTTTTTTTCCCCTTCATTCTGTTAATGTAGTGTATTACACTGATTGATTTTCATATGTTGAGCCATCCTTGCATTCTAGGAATAAATTCCACTTGGCCACAGTGTATAACCCTTTTAATATGCTGCTTAATTCTGTTTGCTATAGTTTAGTTGATAATTTATCAATGTTTATAAAAGATATCAGTGTATAGTTTTCTGTAGTGTCTTTGGCAGTGATATCAACATGATGTTGGCCCTGTAGAATGAGTTTGGAAGTGTTCTCTCCCCTTAAACATTTTAGAAATTTGAGGATTGATATTAGTTTTTCTTTAAATGTTTGATAAAATTCACCAGTAAAGCCATGAGGTATGGAAGTTTAATCTGTTGGGATATTTTTGATTAATGATTCAATCTCCTTACTAGTTATAGGTCTTCTATTCAAATAGTCTATCTCTTTGTGATTTAGTCTCCGCAGACTTTGTGTTTCTAGGAATTTGACCATTTCATCTTCTAGGTTATCTAATTTGTTGGTGTACAGTTGTTCATAATACTCTTCTAGTTTTTGAGTTGGTTAATGGTCCCCTTCATTTCTGATTTTAGGAATTTGAGTCTTCTTTCTTTTTTTCTTAGTCCATCTAGCTAAAGGTTTGCTGATTTTGCTTATCTTTTTGAAGAATCAACTTTTGGTTTTCACTGATTTTCTCTATTGGTTTTCTATACTTCATTTATCTCTGCTCTAATCTTCATTATTTCTTTCTTTTTTCCAGCTTCAAGTTTAGTTTGCCTTTTGTATAGCTCATTAAGTTGTAAAGTAAGGTTGTTTGAGATCTTTCTTGTTTTGTAACGTTTTCATAGCTATAAATTTCCTTTTTAGCACCACATTAGCTACACCCCATTATTTTGGGCATGTTTTGTCATTCAGTTTTCACTCATCTGAAGTATGTCTAATTTCCTTTGTGATTTCTTCTTTGACCTATTGATTGTTAAGAAGTGTGTTTAATTACCACAATTTTGTGAATTTCTCACTTTTCCTTTTGTTGTTAATTTTAACTTCATCCTGGTGTGGCCAGAGAAGATACTTTACATAATATCTATCTTTTTAAAGCTACTGAGACTTAATTTGTGGCCTAACACACAGTCTATCCTGGAAAATGTCCCATGTACACTTGAGAAGAACATGTATGTTGTTGATGGGTGGAATGTTCTGTAAGTATCTGTTAGTTCTAGCTGGTTTCATTTAAGTGTTCTGTTTCCTTACTTATCTTCTGAATGGTTGTTCTGCCCATTATTGTGAGTGGGATATGAAAGACTTCCCATGGAAGTAGCAAGCCTTAATAGATTCCAGAGTTCCACAATAGTTATATCAGATAAATTCTGCCAGTGTCACTGTTGTCCTGGTGGGGAGACAGCTTCCTGATGCATCCTACTCCACCATCTTCTCAGAATCCTCACACCACCACTGTACGTTTAAAGTGGAAACTTTGACACGACTGCAAATGGAAGCATAGCATTATTTACCATACATGGAAAGGAGCTCTGAAAATAGGTACCATGAAACTAAACAGCAGGATTACATTCCAGAAGATTCTGTGGCCAACCCAGGGTCTCCAGTGGGGCTTAAGAAAATGTGAAGATGTGGACCCAGAGAGAGCATGAGAAGGATGAGGACCTGCTGGCTCTCAGGGTGCAGCCTCCTCTGCAAATCCCTGTGGAGGGGGGTGAACTGACTTTGCCTCTCCCAGTGCAGGGATCCTGTGACTCCACATACCCAACACATAGAGTTGTCAGGTTCTTACCATTTTGCCATTCTGAGGCATATAAGATGGTATTTGTAGGTGTTCTTTATATTTTCAAATACTAGTTTGTTTTATCCTCTGTAAATGCCTTTTCCTGTCTGTGACTTAACATTTAATGAGCAGAAGGATTTTTGTTTGTTTGTTTTTTATGAAGGAGAGTCTACGAAGCTTCTTCCTTGTGGTTTGTTTTCTCTGTCTTAAGAAATTCTTTCTTATCCCAAGGTCATGGTTTTCTTTTCTCACTTAGGACTGTAATCCACAGAGAACTGACATTTGGTGAAGGTAGAGATCCAATTTCATTTTTCATACAGTGGATCAGCTGTCCCAGCAGCATTCACTAAATTGATTAGCCCTTCCCCACGGCTCTTGGCCCTGCTCTTTGATGCCCAGGGTGACTCGGGCATGTGCACAAGAACCTGAGCGTAGTAGTTGCCTCCTGGGACATGAGCTTGGTGGTTGGGGGAGAGGGGTGGAAAGAAAAACTTTGTTTTTCCCATATGCCCTTTTATACCTTTGAGTTTTATTTGAGGGAATCAATAAAATAAAAGGTGATTTATAGAAAAATTAAAAGGTAATACTTTTCTTACCATATTTTGATGCCACTTACAACCTGAACTCACCTAGCTTGGGGATTCTGATCTCTCTGAGTGAAGATGCGGTAAGGATTGTATTTACACCAATGAATGAAGAGCTTGGCTCAAGTACAGGGAGTGTCGGGGTGGGAGGCCCTGGGAACTGAGAGGCCTACTCCTGGCAGGCCAACAACTGACTTAGCAAATGCCTCCCTGAATCTTTCTTGGTTGTTGTTCTTAAGAGAAAGGACAGTTGCCTCCCTGCACTTTCTGATTAACTTGTAGACACCCTGCAGAACAGCTTCTTGGGGACCTTCTATGCAGTGCTAAATTTGGTACCCATAAATAATAAGTTCAGTATTTCCCTAAGAAAGCTGTCTGGCAAGGACTGTTTAGCTAAGGCATCTGCTGCTGGTCCGGCAAACACCCACGTGGTTACAGTTCATACAACTTTGAGAAAGGTCACCACGTCACAGTGTCACCCTGAGTTTCTCCTGGGTTTTCACTGTTACTACCTTCACATTAATGAACATAGCCTTGGAGTAATTTACTGATTTCTTTTGTTGAATGCTTTGTTCCTGCATCAATGTCTCATTTCCACTTTGTTAGGGGCTTTGTGGACACCAAATTCTTCTAGTGCTGGGAAGCAGGAACAAGCCTGATGGCTGGCCACGGAAAATCTTGCAACCCTTGGCTCAAAAGCCCTCAAGCAGGGGCCAGAAGGGAAGCCCTATTCTGGCCAGGGCATCCAGCAGAGAAAAATGCTTTCTTGGGTTTGTTTTTATCAGCTGTGGCTTGATTGACAGAGCCAATAGCATGAAGAAGAGAGCCCAACTCTTGAAGAACAGAGTAGAGCCTATGGCTCTAGGCAGCACATGGATGGGATGGGACCAATGAGTAAAAGGATGGTGGGAAAGCAGGGCATGTGGAACCTTAAAGCAGAAGTGAGAGTGAAGCCAGAGGGCCTCTGCCCTGCTGGAGCCCAGGGCCAGTGGACACCCACCAGGCAGCTTCATTTCCTTCTCATCAGCTTTGTACCAAAGCCCATGGGGCCACCGAGCTTGCACCGATCTATCCATTCCCTGGTCCAAGCCTGAGGCCCTGCTCTCATGGCCTGTGGGCAGCCTCCTTGCTGGTCAAGAGGAACTTGCTCAGGGCAGAGCAGGCCTGTGCTCACAGCCTCAGACTGCCTCTCTTCCACAGCGCTGGCTCGCCCCTGCCCACCCCATCCTCATCTCAGCTGTTGGGAGTTCAGGATCTCACGGCCCTCCTCTCCCCTCCTCCAACAGGATTCACATTCCCAGTCAGGGCTTTTGTGCTCTTTCTACCCAGAGGAAGCAGTCACCCAGCTCTTCCAGAGGACCCTCCCTGATGAGCCCACCCCAGGAGCCCCCTCCTCCCCACATCACTTATGTCCCCCAGATCATTACTCATGACACTTTCTTCAGTGCAAAATTGTCCAATATTTCCTTGTTTAGGAGTGCTTGCCCTCTAGAATGCCTATCTTGTTCTCTAAGGCTGGAATAATACTGGCACAGAGAAGGTCCTCCGTAAACAGCTGTCAAGTGGGCAAATGAATCTCATAAAGTCATACTCTGAGAGCCTTTGAGAAATGGGAAGCTAGCCAAATTCATAAAAAGTTGCTGGTCCTTTTTGTTTATATGTATGAGAACTAATCTGCAGCTGGCCCTTGATGCGGAGCTCTCAGAGTGAGCACAGCAGAGGGGTGCTGGGATGGAGACTGCCAGCTCAGCGAGCAGGGCCAGGTAGCAACATGCTCCGAACTAAGGTCTGCTTCATGATCCATGCTGCTTTCACGAGGCTGCACCACTTTCCTAAATCTCTGATCAGCAGCCTCATTTTCCCTCATCGATGCACTTCTCCTCTGCCCTAGACATCAGTCAGAGGTCCCTCAATGTGTGTGCAGTCAGCTCTAGACCCAGTGTGTGTGTGATGTGACACTCACAGGCCCTTTGCACGGTGACCAGAACCTTCCCTGCCCTTCTCTGCAGCTATGCACTGCCTTCACTTGGTGCATCTCGACTCCAGGGACCAGCTGTGGGCCTCCAGCTCTCCTTCTCGCACCCCTAGGACAGCTCCTTCCTGGGCCCCTAGTGGCACTTTACTCATCCAGCATTTCTCTTCTAGTAATTATTTATTTATTATCCCATGGAACAGGCCTACAGATTCACAGATTGCTCATCTGGGTAAACAGGGTCACAGGCACAGGGTCTATGACAACCTCACTTTTCAGGAAAGCCCAGTACATGGCCAGCAATTTTTGCCCTAGTGGTATAGAGCATGGAGATAAAAAGGGTGATTTCTTGCATCAGAAGTGCATGGGCAACTTCTGGACAGCAGAGGTGGTCCAGAGACCCCTGGAGCCACAATGGGGTTGCCAAAACCTCTGTATGAAGGAGCTGGGCAAAGCCCTACCAGGAGTACTGGCTGATTCTCATTTGGATAGCTTTTAGAGGACCCCCCTGATAAAGGGCTGATTTGTAAGTGGCAGCATCAGTGAGCCTAAGTGGATTTGTAAATGAGGAATATGGTCCCTCCAGAAAATGCAAGGATGTTGATCTCATATGTCTTTAATAAAGGCATTATGCAAATTCCTTGGAGAAGTGTGTCATCAGTGTGATGTCATAGCTGTGCTCCTGGACAAAGGCAGACACAGTTAATACCTTGCCTGCGAAGACTCTAAGGGAAGAGCAGTTGAGTACCCCATGTGAAACCCAGAAAAGGCATATTTTGTCCCTTCAGAGTGTTTGAAAATGTAAATTTATTATTATTCAGGTATGGTGAGGCCAACAGATCAGCTTCTAGACTGCTATTGAAAAGACAGTTTGCTACTCTGTCCCCAAGAGGAGGGGGCACGCCACATGATGGGGCCGCACGGGAAAGCCCTGGGGTCCGTGAGGAGGCAGTCGGAGATGGGAAGGCCTTGACAGTGGCTTTCTCAGGAAGGAATGGGCAGGGTCGGGTAAGCAGGCTTAGGATTGGCTGCTTGGAATTATTTCAGTACACTCTGGGTATAAGGGCTGGGCCTGCTGTTTGATACCTGGCCCTGGGATGATCAGAGCAGAGGAATATTGGCTAAAGAGCCAATACTGATAAGAGCCAGACAGAGGGTGTAGATGGGGGGACAGGCTTTGGGTTGATTGCCCATCTGTTATTTCTAAGAATTGGCTGACTCTGGGAGGCAGTCTCTCCTTGTCAGCAAGACCTCAGATGTCAGTGTCAAGAATACTGAAAAATAAGAAAACAGTCATTACACAGAGGTGAAGGCAAATTGCGACTGAGAAATAGGCCCTGAGAACATATTATCCTCATCTATAATAGCTAAGTATTTATTGGTTGCTGACTGGATGGAGTTAAAGATTTCAGTCATGGGTACTGTGTATGGGGGTCTTAACAGATGGAGCCACAGCACTAAGGTTGCAATAATTCACCATGAGGTGCCATATATATTTCCCAAGCTTAAGAGCAGGCAAATCAGGCTATCGAATGGAGAGGCGGCAGGGATAAGCACCATTCATTAATCAGATCTATGTCATGAGCTTTAATCCTTGAAAGCCTGGTTTGAACCTACATAGGGCCGTATTAACTATTATAACTGGGGGCTCATGGGGGCCCATTTTGTCAAACCAGTTTGTAAGTGCCAAAGACTTCACTGAATGCTTACTTACCTCACTGTGTGAGAGGGTCTATGGGATGTATCAGGACAATGGGCAGTGTGACTATGGGAAATTTAGCCAAGGCTACAATGAGGCACACCTTTTTTTTTCTCTATTACATTTACCTTCTCTTTTGCAATTACAGGTAACATCACGTTTAGTTTCAGTGAGGTCCTCAGGTATAACTATAATTTGAGCCCCAGAATTAAGTCCATGAAACTTTGTCAATGGGCATTTAAACAAATGTTGGAGCTAATTTAGGCAAAAAAGCCAAGCAGCACTCTTATTTTTTATTGTGGTTACATAATTTATTAAAGTTTAGATTTTTTAATTGAGTCAGTTATGGACCCTTCTTTCAATTTGATTATACATATGTATGCATAATTTTATATATATATATATACTATATATATATCATTTTGTTTCATTTTGTTTAAACTTCTTCCCTGTGTATCCAGATTTCTTCTGCCATTCTTCTTCCTCTTTCCCTCCTTCCCTCCCTCTCTTTCTTTCCTTCCTGGCTGGGGGGCTTCCAGCAGCCCAAAGGCATGGTTTTTAGTTTTCGTCTCTGATAATTAATAGTATGGCCTTCTAGGAGGTTCCAGGAAAACTGTGGTTAGGGGACCCCCCCCCACCAGGTATTTGGGCTTGCACTTCAGAGGATAACAGCATCTCTGAGGTATCAGTTTCTCTGCATATCAACATGGAGGCACTTACCCAGGCCCCAGCACAGGCCTAGGCCTTTCATTATCTAAGCCATCAGGTAGCTTGGGCAGGTGTGGGGGTGGGTGTAACTCACCAAACCCCTGGCGCAGGAGGGAGGCAGCTGATAGCAGTGAGATATGCAGCAGCAAGAAGATGGTAGGCACGGCCCCCACCTGCACGTGGCAGTGAGACCTGGGGCATTCCCCACCACAGGGCCATCCCACCAGCACCTTCTTCACAGGGCTCAGCTGCACCACACGGGCAAACCAGGCCTCTGCCCCAAATACTAATAAAGAAAAATGACACCAAAGAAGTGATGAGCCCTTGGTCTGGGTCTTGGATAAACCCTGGATGTTCCAGAAAAACATTGAACACCCAGCCTGGAAAAGTCTCGCACAAGGACCTGTTACTCATGTTGCCCTAAAATGGGCCTGCCTGAGCTAGAACGCAGTCCCCAGGGTTTGGCCAATTAGCACCGCTCATTTGGAATGTTCCCACACCGAGGAAACTTGGGGCAGGACAGAGCGGCGGCCACAGCAGCGGGCAATGAGGCTAAGGCGCAAGTGCCCATTCTATCCGAAGCCCCTCCCCCTCGTCTGGAGCCAATTAATAAGCCAAGAGCAGTCTCCCCATGAAACCATCCACGAGCCACGCCATCCTGCTCAGGGCACCAATTGTTTCATAAGTTGTAAAGATTCCTTTGATGTTGGTCACAACACAAAGGCCCTCAGAGAGATGAAAAGCGACTCTTTGTGAATTTCAGCTCCAAACCAGAGTAAGCTGCCAGGCAGGGCACCACTGGGGCTTATGCCTGGGACAGGGTGACTGACAGGCAGCCAGAGTTGTAGGGAGCAGCTTGTGTGTGGCAAGTGGGGTGGGTTCCTAGGTTTCTTGGACTCCCTACGCATTGGTTAATTTGAATAATTTCTCGAGCTCTCAGAAGGACAGCTTAGAGGACAGCTTAAGGCTGCCCTTGGTCGTCTGGTGCCCTGTCCCACAGAATCAGGCTGGTCCGTAGTGTCTGGAGTGTGCAAGCCACATAAGGCAAGTGGTTGGGGTGTGGACTTAATCAGCTGCCCAAGAAGGACCACTGACAAGCCTCTGGTCAGGGCCTCAAAACTGGGTGAAGACTGTATCTTAAAAAAAAAAAAAAAACTAGATTGCAACTGGCACAGGTGCTGGGGCCTCTTCCAGGGCTGAGGAGGATTCAGTCAGCGTCCCTGGACCTGCTCACTCCTACACACCAGATGGGAAGCTCTGGTCAAGGTCAAGCGTAGTAAAGCGATTCCCAGTTATTAGTTCAGGCCTGGGCAGGCACCACAGCCCTAGCACATTGTAAAACTCATTCCTTAGTCTTCATTCATACATTTATTCATCTCGTTGGTGCTGAAACCTGACACTCAGGGATAAGCAGGAACTGTGTCTGTGACCCTTGATGGGAGGGTGACTTGGACAGGGGGCCCTATCTGTGGTGTTAAGTGGGGAAGGGAGTGTGTAGGTAAGGCCACTGAAGTCCCCCCCTCCCGCCCCCGGTTTCAGCAGATGTCAAGGTGACATGTGATATTAGGTTTTAGTTTTAGGCCTTACACCACAGAGGGGAGCTCCTGCAACATGGCTTTTTTATGTCCTTGGGCATGATATGATACTTGGAGCTGTGGCAGCCTCTCTGAGATTATGAGGGAAAAGCCATGGAAATAACAGAGAGGCTGACCAAGGACCTGACTATGGGTGAGCTACAGGGTTATGGTGAATAGTTCACCAACCCTGAGGTGCCGTGCCTCCAGTCTTTTCATTATGTGAGATACTGCATTACCTTCCTTATGCTTTAAGTTGCTGTGGGCTGGGGAGCTGTTCTTGCACTCCGATGCAGCATTCATACTGTGTGAGTCTGTGCATTTCAGGGGCCCGGCTCTACACCGCCAAGGAATGTAGGTCTGCTGTGGCTTCCTCTGTCTCTGAGTGTGTCTGATATGCCATTTATATGGAAAGTCTAACAAGCTGTGGTGCCTCCCTGGAGGGCTCTGGGAGGGGGCAGGAGGATGCCCTGGAGAGCCCTTGGGGAAGGAGGCCCCCCTCTGGCAGGACTTGGAGGTCAGCAGGGCTAAGGTGAGTCATGGGCCAGTCTGACAGCTGGGGAGGTCAGAGTCAGTGACCCCCTCTGAACCAGACAAAAGGAAGCTGTAGAAGCTGTTGGTGTCACCAATGACCCGAAGACCTGAGGAGGTCTAAAGAGCTGGCCGCTGGGAGGCTAAGGTGTTGGGACCAGTAATCTAAGTCCTGGGCCGCAGGGGGCCCTGCACAAGCAGGCAGGGGAGTGTTTATAAGTGGGAAGGCCCTGGCGGCCTGTGCCAGGGCCTGAGAAAACTCTCCTGTGGGCTGATTGGTGTTGGGGGCTCCTGTTTGTAGTCCATGACTTCTGGGCAAGGTTGTTGGTACAAGAAGCTGCATTGCTGGGTTTTTGTTGGTGGCTAATGCTATCTCTACCTCCACTTCTGAGAATTACAGAGTGGAAGTAGTCATCTATTGAGCATATATTCAGTGCCAAGGGCTTTGTACTCTTATAAACAGAGAAAGTGATGCTCAAAGAGGCCAGGGACGTCCCTAACCCTCACACCAAGGGAGAGTGGTAACTGAGTGAAACCCATGTCTGACCTGGAACATGGAGCCTGCTCTGCCCCAGCCACCATCCTGGGGTGCCCAAGGCCCTGGGCAGTTGCCACTGTGGCCAGTGTGTTGATATGGACAGGCTGGGCCATGACCTGGCCCCTGAACCTCAGTCTCCTCTCCTCATCTGTAAAGTGGGGCTCATGCAGCTGTGAGAGAGCAGCCTTTGACAACCTCCCTCATGTGGACTGCCTCTTTTAGAATTAACCTCCACCCATCAGGAGAAAAAGATGAGCAGAGCTGATGGGGGCATTGTGGAGCTGGGTCCTGGGCACTCAAGCATATCACAGGCTACCTCATCATCTTGCCTCAGCCATGCACAAAGTCTGCCGCCTGCATGGCCCTTGGTGTGCTGGGAGCTGAGGCAGACAGGCGGCTGTGTATACACGGGGGTGGGGCTGACAACAGGCTACAGGGTTTATGGCCTGGTGAGAGACCCTGGAATGTGTCTGGATTTCTATCACTCTCCAGCCACAACTGGACTGGACACTGCCAGCTTGTGCCAGGCTGGGCCACTGGTCACTAGGTGCCTCTAATTTTCTGTCAGCAGTGGACTGGGCAGCCTGGAGCCCAGAGAGCCCACAGCTGGACTGACTGGCTGCTGGGGTCCCCACCCCTGCAGCTCTGTGAGCCCCAGCAGCATCAGATGAAGTGCTCATAGAAGACCTGTCCTAATTCCTGGCCTCCTGAAGCGGACAGCGTGGTGGTTGTGGGGCAGGGAGAGAGGAGACCTAAGGATTGGGCCCTGGGAGGCCTGCTGGGTCACATAGCATGATTTCAGGTCCATTTCTGTCCCCTGGAAGCTGTAGCATATTATTTCACTGTGCCAAGCCTGAGCTCCCCTCATTGAAGCAGGCACAAGAATGGTGCCCTCCTTGGTGTTGCTGAGGGATTAAACAAATCTTTCCTGTCTCCAGCCCATCCCATCTGAGCAGTTAATAAAAGATAGCCTCGAGCACTAGTTATGATAAGGAACACCTTCCCATCTCTCCCCTGCTCTGTGTAATCCACCCAGCCAGTATTCCACCCCTGGGCCTGCCCCATGCCCTGGCCCAGGATGGCCCCTTCCTCTCCAACCCCCAGATCCTTCTCTTCCTGCAGGCTCCTCCAAGAGCCTTCCAGCCTGCAGGAGCTTCAGCCACAGATTGGAGACACTCAATTGGGACACTGCTTTGCTTGCAGTGGGATCCAAATGCAGCAGTATGGTGGCAGAGGACAGCTCCTGACTGAAGCAAGGCCACATGAGGCACCCAGTTCATGGTCTGGGCAGGCTTCTGGACATACTTCTGCTTCTCCTCCTCGGGCCCTTGCTCAGAATGACCTCACACCCTGTCATGCACCCTCACCCCTTGCTCACCTTCCACAAAGACTTCAGCTACCATGGTGCTATGGAGTGAATCTGTTCCCCCAAATGCATATGTTGGAGCCCTACACCCCACTGTGATAGTATTAGGAGGTGGGCCTTTGGAGGTAATCAGGTGTAGGTGCGATCATGAGGTTGAGGTCCTGCAATGGGACTAATGCCTTTTTAAGAAGAAAAGAGTGGCCAGGGCTCCCTCTCTCTGCCAATGAGGACAGAGAGAGAAGGCAGCCTCCTGCAAGCTGAGACGAGAGCCCTCACCAAGAACAGAAGCTGCTGGTACTTTGATCTTAAACTTGTCAGCCCCTGGAACTGTGAGAAACTGTCTTCTGTTTTAGCCACTCAGCCTAGGGAATTTGCTGGAGCAGCCTGAGCTGACTAATGCACAAGAGAAGGACCTCACCCTTTGCTGTAAAACAACACTGAGTGCTCCCATGTGGTCTGTGCAGCAGCCACTGTGCTAAAGCTCGATGTAGATTAGCCCACATCAGCTCTGTCAGGGTAGTATTGCTGGACCACCCATTACACAGATCAGGAAACAGAGGAACAAGAAGATGAGATAACCTGCCTGAACTTTCACAGCAAGAAAGTGGCAGAGGTGGGATCATAACTAGAAGCACAGCTTCAGGGCAATGCCTCCCCTGCTTCTGGTCTAAGCCATCAAACCATACAAATAACTGAAGAGTAGATTTATTAAATAAAGGGATACACAATGCATTTTGAAATGATTGCTGTGGTAATGTAAATGTAAAGCAATAGGTAAAAATTGTGACAGCTAAGAAGAAATCAAGTGTTATCTTGACTAGACTTTCCCTGTTTTACTCATGGCTTTGAGGTCCCTCTGGCTCCCTCCAACCAGCTACCAACAGGAGGCTTCCCCTATGGCATCTTTCACTGTCTTAGAGAAACATTTGTGGTACAAGAAGTTAGCCAGAGGTTGCTCTGCTTTCTGGTTTTAACATTTCATTTGTTAAATTCACAAAAAACAACTTTTTACTTAAGCATTTAATTTTAGCCAACACATTTTTAAATTTTATGTATTTTATCTTACATATTTAGTGATGCTTTTAAGAACACCTTCATATCTTTTTTTATTTTTATTTTTTATTTTCATTTTATTTATTTATTTATTTATTTATTTTTTATGTATTTTTTATTTTTGAGAGGGCATCTCTCATATTTATTGATCTAATGCTTGTTAACAACAATAAAATTCTGTATAGGGGAGTCAATGCTCAATGCACAATCAATAATCCACCCCCAGCCTAATTCTCGTCAGTCTCCAATCTTCTGAAGCATAACGAACAAGTTCTTACATGGTGAACGAATTCTTACAGAGTGAATAAGTTCTTACATGGTGAACAGTACAAGGGCATTCATCACAAAAACTTTCGGTTTTGATCACTCATTATGAACTATAAAAAATCAGGTCAAATATGAATATTTGTTTGATTTTTATACTTGATTTATATATGAATCCCACATTTCTCCCTTTATTATTATTATTATTATTTTTTAAATAAAATGCTGAAGTGGTAGGTAGATGTAAGATAAAGGTAGAAAACATAGTTTAGTGTTATAAGAGAGCAAATGTAGATGATCAGGTGTGTGCCTATAGACTATGTGTTAATCCAATCTAGACAAGGGCAATAATACATCCATGGATGCAGAAGATTTCTCTCAAAACAGCGGGGGTGAGGTTCTAAGCCTCACCTCTGTTGATCCCCAATTTCTCACCTGATGGCCCCCCTGCGACTGTGCCTGTCTTAGGTTGTTCCTCCCTTGAGGAATCTTACCCGTCTCTGGCTAACCAGTCATCTTCCGGGGCCATACAGGGAAATGTAAAGTTGGTAAGTGAGAGAGAAGCCATATTGTTTGAAAAGGTTAGCTTTTTACTTCTTTGCAAATTTATGCCCTGTGGCTTCTATGCCCAGCACTTGTCTCGAGGTATCTTTACCACTTAGAGGAATTATGATACTCGGTAAATTCGATATGAGGCACAAATTCTATTTAAGGGTTGTAATTAGGAAGGAAGAAGAAAAGCTACAGAAGTAGCAGGCAGAAGAAAACATGGGAAGATTGATTATTTCTTTGACATATCTTCTTGTAGAGTAACTTAAGCATGTATAGGTTTTAAACTACTAATTAAATTGTGCATACACATTAACATAATAGGAATACAGTTACATAACCAAAGCAGATCTATAATTACCAGCTATCTCCAGTGAAGCCAAGAAAACCAGTTAGGCACCCTACGCATTTGTGAAAATTTGTCTATGATATAATGGATATTTTCCAACTGTACTTGAACAGTCTGAGAGAAATCAGACAAATTAAAACAGCCCATTCCTGGGAACTGTTCACATCCCATATGTTCTTTTAACAGTAGACAGTCTGTAGTTGTAAGATTTTGGAGCGCTACAACTTGCACTTCTCCTAATTCTTGGTTGAGTTCCAACAGTATAGATCCAGTCAAATTTATTGTTTTACTGTATGCACAGGCCAGCTTAGATATCTCCTTCTTCATTCCAATGGCAAGTCCAGGATCCGGTGGGATGAATGCAGCTACAACTGCAGCATCGCCTGGATCTTTGTTGAGGTTTTTTGATGATCATCTTCTGGTATGTCTCTTCCAGAGAGTGCTGAAGTTGGAAGTTCTTCTTCATATCGTATCTTAGTTCATTTTCTGGGTAGCCAAATTAGGCTTTGATCCTCTGTATAAACACAAACAGACCATTTGCCCACACTTTGATATGCCCTTTATACCATTGTGTAGAGAAAGGAATATTATCAGAAAAGTGTACATCCATAGCCGATCATCTGACACCCTTTAAGTGATCAAAATTAAGGATATTTAAAGCATGCATTAATGGTTGATTTACAGTTAGTTTTATCCTATCAGGGAGTAATCCCCCTTCTCTTTCTTTCTGTCTTTTTTTTTTGTTATCTTTAATCTACACTTACATGAAGAATATTATGTTTACTAGGCTCTCCCCTATACCAGGTCCCCCCTATAAACCCATTTACAGTCATTGTCCATCAGCATAGCAAAATGCTGTAGAATCATTACTTGTCTTATCTGTGTTGTACAGCCCTCCCCTTTCTCCCACCCCCCCTATGCATATATCTTGATAATTAAAGTCTTAAGTTTTTAAAATTGCATTTATATAGTTTTTATTTTCCTTGTATTTCAATTATTTGGTTTATATAAAACCTTTCTGAATATTTAAATAATTCATGACTAATAGACTAAACTTAGAAATATTGTGTTTTAAGTCCTCTCAAGTTCTTTCAAATATTCTAATCCTGTTGCTAAAGTTAAGATGTTTTAACTTAAAATCACAAACCTCATCTGATGACACATTTAAAATTAATCAAAAGGTGGCCTCTCACCCTACAAGGCCAAATTCGTTTGAACTTGACAAGATGCCTAGAACCTAAAATGTGTACCAATTTACACACAAAGTCATTTTTATGAGTTTAATTCACAAATAATTCTGTACTTCATTCTAAACCTTCCTGTGCTGCGGTCACAGGCAGGGAGGAGCCAGGCCTGCCCAGCAGAGGGGAGGCTGGAAGTGAAGGCACTGATGGTGTTGGCAGGCTGGTGGGGAAGCCGCAGTCCCCATCGGGCCAGGCCTGCGGGAGGAACAAGGCTGCGGCCAGAGCTTATCCTGCCCTGCAGGCGGCTCCCCTCTCAAGGGCCACATTTCAAGGTAGCTGTGATGGGAACAGGGGCTTTAAAAGCCAAGCCAGAGGGGATTTCACCACACCTGCCTTGCAGGTATGGGCCTGGGACAGGCCATGTGGAAACCACACCGTGAGCCTGCAGTAATGGGGAAGATGCTCTGATCTGCTACGTGGAAAGGCGTGTGTATAGGATGGGTCCAGCTAGCTTCACAGGTGTGCGGCAGATGTTAACATCTGGTCAGCGGGGGCTTTCAGACAGTGGATGCTGCGTTTCACTGGACCCTGATAGCAGAACCAGGAGAGGCCAGTGCAGCCTATTAGAAGTGAAGCCTGGTTCTCAACTTGAGCATTGCGGACAGGAAGGGAGAAGCGCAGGTGCGTAGCTGTACAAAAGGAAAATGTTTCAGCACAGAGATCAGATGCCTGCTCAGAGAGGAGCCATCTTTAAGTGCGTGAGCATAGTGCCTGGCACATGTATTATAGCCTTGCCCTGGCAGGCTGTGAAACCCGGCAAGGGCCTCTCAGGCCACCCCTGCAGCACCGTCTTAAGGGAAGTTGTGGACTGAGAAGGGAGGCTCTCATGGGAAGCCCCTGGCACACTGTGCCCTCTTTTCTCACCACTGTCATCTCCTTCCCTGCCAAATAAACCTCTTCCTTCAGGGACCTTTGGGATTCTGTTCTTGTCTGGGGGAAACCACCTGCAGAACTTCCACCGAGGTGGGGGTGAAAATCGGTTACAAGACTCCTACCTAAAGGCTACTCACATCACAGGGTAAAAGGCTAAGAGCTGTGCGGAAAGAAGAGCTTTCTGGGAACCAGGGGCTGACCCCCAAGGGGAGGGAGAAGGGTACAATCTGCTTGGTCTCCAGTCAGGAGCTTTAAGGACTTAACCTGTGCCCCCACAGTTTGAGGGACATAGGGGTGGGTGTCAGATCTAAGCCTGACAAATCCAGAGAATGGACTGGTGGCCTGCTCTCAGGTTGAGCTCGAGTGGGTCACAGTGAAGGATACCAAAAAGGGAAACCTGGACCGGACAGGGGCAGACAGCTGGGCAGGGGGCCCCAGGGGGCTTACCTCCTGTGGGAGGAGGACTGCACTGGGGGCCTGGGCATGGGGCTGTCTGCCCAGGGGCTCCTTAGTATGTAGCCACAGAGGACAGAGCCACACCCTCCCTCTTTTGGGGTCTGCAGACCAGAGTCGCTTAGCCAAGCACCTGTAGGGCAGGGAGTGGGAGTGGGGGATTGCCATGGAAGTCACGGAACCACCTGCCTGGGCAACTGGCAGCTTCCCACCTCTGCCAGTGCCAGATCATGCCACAGGACCCATCTCGTAGAGCCCTTCCCACTGCCGTGCCCTCCTTGTTCCCATTCAGAAACTGGGCTGGCCAGCAGGGGCCTGGAGTAGAGAAGCCCCCCACACCTCCTCTCAGGCTGGAGCAGGTGGAGGGCAAGGCGGGGGCGTGAGAATGGCCTGAATTTTGGATCTAGTCTTTACCACCTAAGGATGCCCTGACAGCCCATGTTTTCATCCAGGGAAAGAACTAGCCTCCAAGAGGGAATTAAAGGGGCAGGAAGTGAAAATGCAGCCCCTTGTTGATCACTTTGTGCAAATCCTGGAGGAACATCACCATCTGTTGGGAGCACTGGCTTGGGAGGAAAAGTAGAAGCAACTTTCTTCTTCCTCCCCCTGCCCCTTCAAATGCCAGCAGCCCACCCTCCCCACTCCTGAAGGAAATCTCAGTTTCTCCCTGCCAGCTGTGCTGTGCAACAGAAAGACGTGAGCCACAACTCCTGCACACCTGTGTAAACACTCCAGCAGCCACAGTAGAAAAGGAAATTGGACAGATGGAATTAAGTTAAATAATGTCTTCTATTTGACCCCATATATGTAAAACATTATCACTTAAACATGTAACTCAAAATAAAAATTAAGACTTTTTACATTTCCCCCCCATTCTGAGTCTTTGAAATGCAGTGTGTTTTATAGTCACAGCACACCTGTATTCAGCCCAGCCTCATTTCAAGTGCTCCATAGCCACATGTGGCTCTCAGATGTCAAGGAATGGTTTTGTTTTCAGGTATTAACATACCCAGTCCAATTGGGAACCAAAGCTGTAATCCTTTATTCAATTAAAAGTGTGCCCATCTCTAGCCCAGGCAGGAATTGGACTTGGAAACCTGTAGTGGACAGGCAGCTGGGGGGCGTGGTGGGGGATGGTGCTGCCACCTGATAGCTGTCCTTACTGCCCTACCCCTACCCCTCTTCATCTGCCCGGGATGAGGCATGGAGGCAATCGGAGGAAAAGGCCACCAGGCTCTTTCTGCCCTGCGCACGCCCTGGGCGACCGTTCCAAGAACCATCTGAGAACGCCCAGGCTGTTAGGGTGCATGTGCACAGCTGTGCAAGAAGGAAAACATTGTAGAGCAGAGGCCAGACACCTTTTCAGAGCAGCAGCATCTTTAAGTGAGTGAGTGCAGCAGTGTGACACCCACAGATCACACCCTGGGCATCCATTCTCTCCTGGTGTGCTTTTGTGCTCGGGAGCACCACCCGTGGTTCCTTGATGGGGCTCTCCTTGACTGCCTGTCCCCCAGCCCTGGATTTCCCGGGGGCAGCTTACCTGGCCTCTCCGCCGCCTCCCTGGCTCCCTGGAGACTGCACTCGTGCACCCTCCTGCAGCCTGTGGAGGCAGTGCACACCTTCCCTCACTCTCTTCTCCCTCTGCTGTGAGCTCGAGCCCAGCTCTTTTGCCCTTAGATTTTCTATGCACAAATATGGTGCTGCACCCAGATGCTCACCTCCCCACACGCCAGGGACCTGGCCAAGTTCTCTGGTAGCTCTCCTGATCCTCCCTTTATTTGGTTTGGGGGACCCTCCTTCCCGTCTATCATCAAAGAAGGTAATAGAGTTGCCACTGAGGCAGAACCCCCATTCGGTTAGTGTGTGGCTGGACTTCCTGTCATGGGGATTCCTGGCAGCTACTGCTCTTCATTGTCACCCTGCCACACTTACAAATAGAGTCAGGAAGGTCACACCTGCATCAAAATATTAACATTGGCTGCCCCAAAGTAAGAGCAATTCCAAATTATTTTTGTTCTCCCTTTTTACAATTTGGAATTTTCTAGAACATTTTTTAAATGGCTAAAATTTATTATTTCTATAATGAGAATTTTTTTAGACAACCAATGACTTCTGGGAGTCAAATAAGATGAATATTCTAGAGAAAATACACACGAAAAGTAAAGGAAAGAGCAGGTGCTGGTGTGTGGTGTGTGCACACGTGTGAACAAGATGCTATGTGCTTGGAGAGACATAGTTCTCCAAATCGGTCCTGCCCTTCTCTATTCTGCTCTACATCACCTACAGTGCCTCACTGCTAATGTTGGGGTGTTTTGGCCAGCAGGAGGCTCTGCAGGACTTTGGCAGGGGGGTGGAAGGAAGAAGCCATTGTTCTTTCCCTCCATGGGGCCAGGAGGTGTCGGTCTGGTGGTTCCGAATGTGGCTGTGGGTGGCCTGGTGGCAGCCGGATCAGCAGGATCCCTCCTGGGCTCTGGTGTCCCCACCTGCCCTTGGGACTGGACCTTCCCCCTGCAGTTATTAATCTCTGGGTAATCTCTCATTCCCCTTTCACTCCTTCAAACCATCTGTGGCCAGTTCCCTGAGTTAAATCCCCTCTCTGGGAAATACCTACCACATACTGTTTCTGAAACTGGTCAGCTAACCAAGCCTTCTCCCAGTATCAGCCTGGGGAGCTGTGTGGGCTGAGCATTGCCTCCTTTCCCCATTGTGCGGCTCCACTGGCTCTGCCACTGGCCAGGCTCTCTGCCTCCCATAGGCAGCAGGGGTGTGGTTATAACTCAGAGCATCTGGCCTGGGCTAGCCTGGCCCCCAGGCCTGCAGTAGCAAGTGACACCCCCAGGCAGGGACTCCTGTTCTCTAGTATCGAACATCCTATGCCTGGCCTGAGACCCCAACCCCTCCAGGGACAGGGCAGGCCCCAGGAGGTCTGTCTGTCCTGTATACCCTAAGAGCCTCTCACTTGTGGCCTCAGGCCACACCCACACCACAGGTATGACTCCAGACTCTCTACACTGAAGGACACCTTTGCGACATGTAAACCTTTATTTTCTAGATAAGGAAACAAAAGTGCAATGAAAGCAGGGAGGAGTGACCTGTCCAGGGTCTTACCTTGATTTGATGGGACAACCAGGGCCAGATCTCAGCCCTTCTGCCCCCTGATCTAATGAACGTAAAAAAAAATAAAATTTGTTATTTTAGATCGCTATTTTTACTTTAGATTACCACGCCATTGTAAGAGAGAATACAGGAAGAGCCTGCATTCCCTTTGTCCAGTTTTCCTCAATAAGAACATCTTGCAAATCCTAGGAGAATGTCACACCCAGGATATTGACATGGATACAGTCCAACTGACCTTTGTCAGATTTCCCTGGTTTCACTTGTACTTTGTGTGTGTGTGTGTGTGTGTGTGTGTGTGTCTGTGTGTGTGTGCATGTACTGAGTTCTATACAATTTTATCACATGTGAAAATCTGTGGATCCACCACCACTATCAAGATATGCAATATTTCCATCCACACAGCAACCCTCGTGTCCTTTTATAATCACACTCACATAACCTCCTTAACCCCTGTCCCACCAATCTGTTCTCTACTTCCATAACTTTGTCATTTCAAGAATATTGTATCAATGGAATCATATAGTATGCAACATTTTGGGGACTGGCTTTTTAAAAAACTCAACATAATTCTCTATAGATGTATCCAAGTCACTGTGTATATCAGTCATTCATCCCTTTTAATTACTGAGTAGTAGTACTCCATGCTATGGATGCCCCACAGTTTAAGCAGTCAACTGCGGAATGTTTCCAGACTGGGGCTATTACACATCAGTTGTGAACATTCACATATGGGATTTTTATGAATGCGAGTTTTTATTTCTCTGGGAAAAGTGCCCATGAATGCAATTACTGGATTGTATGGTAACTGCACGTTTAATTTTTAAAGAGTGCTTTAGCATCTCACATACATTCCCATCAGCTATGTATAAGTAATCCAGTTTTTCAGCATATTTGCTAGCTTTTGGTGCTGTCACTATTTAAAATTTTAGCCATTATGATAGGTGTATGAGTTAATTTGCATTTCCCTATTGGTGAATGAAGTTAAATGACTTTACATGTGCTCATTGACCACCTGTATATCTTATTCTTTCATTCAAATCCTTTGTCCACTTTTAATGAGATTATGCCTTTTAATTATTGAGCTGTAAGAACTCTTTATATATTCTAGATAGAAGTCCCTTATCAGATAGATAACTTACACATATCTTCCCTCATTCTGTGAGCTGTCATTTCACTTTTTCAATAGTGTCCTTTGAAGCATAAACGTTTTAGATTTTTATCAAGTCCCATTTCTTTACTCTTTTTTTAATTCTATGTGTGTTTTTGGTGTCATATTTAAGAAACCATTGCCTAATCCAAGGTCACAAACATGTACTTCTATGTTATCTTATAAGACTTTAGTAGTTTTATCTATCACATTTAAGTCTTTGGTCTATTTTGAGCTAATTATCGTATATGATGTGAGGTAAGGGTCCAACTTCATTCATTCGCATGTGGATATCCAGTTGTTCCAGCACCACTGGCTGAAAAGACAGTTTCTCCCCATCAAGTTGTCCTGGCACTCATATAAAAAAATCAATTGAAAACAAAAAAACAAATAAGCCAATTAAAAAACGGGCAAAGCTGCACAGACACTTCTCCAAAGAAGAAATTCAGATGGCCAACAGGCACATGAAAAGATACTCCATATGGCTAATCATCAGAGAAATGCAAATTAAAACCACAGGTAGATATCACCTCCCTCCAGTTAGGATGGCCAACATCCAAAAGACAAACAACAACAAATGTTGGCAAGGATGTGGAGAAAAGGGAACCCTCCTACACTGCTGGTGGGAATGTAAACTAGTTCAACCATTGTGGAAAGCAATATGGACATCCCTCAAAAAACTCAAAACAGAAATATCATTTGACCCAGGAATTCACTACTGGCAATATACCCTAAGAATGCAGGAGCCCAATTTGAAAAAAACATATGCACCCCTATGTTTATCGCTGCACTATTTACAATAGCCAAGAAATGGAAGCAACCTAAGTGTCCATCAGTAGATGAATGGATAAAGAAGATGTGCAACATATATACAATGGAATATTATTCAGCCATAAGAAGAAAACAAATCCTACTATTTGCAACAACATGGATGGAGCTAGAGGGTGAAATAAGCCAGGCGGAGAAAGACAAGTACTAAATGATTTCACTCAATCTGTGGAGTATAAGAACAAAGCAAAACTGAAGGAACAAAACAGCAGCAGACTCACAGAACCCAAGAATGGACTAACAGCTACCAAAGGGAAAGGGACTGAGGAGGATGGATGGGAAGGAAGGGATAAGGGGGAAAATGGGGCATTATGATTAGCACACATAATGTAGTGGGGGAGGGGGGCACACGGGAAACGCAGTATATACAGAGAAGACAAGTAATGATTCTACAGTATCTTACTATGCTGATGGACAGTGTCTGTAATGGGGTATGTGTCGGGGGGGACTTGATAATAGGGGGAGTCTAGTAACCATAATGTTGTTCAAGTAATTGTACATTAACAATACCAAAAAAAAAAAGAAGAAATCAATTGACCATAAATGTGAGAGTTATTTTCTGGATTTTCAATATTATTCCTTTGATCTATATGCCTAATCTTATGCAGTACTCTACTGTATTGATTACTGTACTTTGTATTAAGTTTTGAAATTGGGAAATGTGAATCCTCCAACTTTGTTTTTCTTTCTCAAAATTGTTTTGACTATTCTGGGTCCTTTCATTTTGTATGAATTTTGAAGTCAGCTTGTCAATTTCAGCAAAATCTGCTGTTGGGGTTTTGATTGGTTTTGCTCTGAATCTGTTGGTTCATTGGGGAGATCTTAACAGTATTAAGTCTTCTTATCCATAAACATGGGATGTCTTTCTATTTATTTAAGTCTTTCAAACTTTCAACAATGTGTAGTTTTCAGCGTGTAAGTTTTACACTTTTTCAATTAAATATATTTTTAAGTATTTTATTTTTTTTGATGCTATTGTACATGGAATTGTTTTCTTAATTTTATTTGGTTTCAGTTGAAAGTTCAGTTAAGGAAATGCCTTTCAATATTTTAAGCTGCCTTTTATGTTTCATATATATGTTTTCCTTTTTTAGTACTTCAATGACCTGACAAAGTCATTTTGAGCCTTTTAATTTCAAGGAGTGAATTTAAAATACAATGTACCTGACATTCTCTTAAATATGTCAACACTATTTATGAACTTCGATTTTAGTCTAAAACCAGAAGTTTAAAACAGTTACGCAATTACACACTGGAGTCTGAGAGTCCCAAATCTCTAATATGTTATTTGCATCAAATTCCAGATAAGAGATTCCTTTTTGACACCTAGACCCTAACACCTAACACGTGAGTTCAGAACTCACACAAAGAACTTCTGAGATGGACATTTGGGTGCTTGCTGGGAAGGGTCCAGTTACCTGTGGACCTTGGGGACAATTTTACTCACTCAACTGAGGAATGATGGAAATATCTTGGCCAGGAATTGATTGTAACCACTTCAAGCAAATACTTACACTAAACTGTCATAAATGCAAGCACAAGTTTTTGAAAATACTTAATTTTGGTGCTTCATAGCAATTCCACATTTAATTCTCCCCTACAACTTTTTCATTTATTTTTATCATAATTAAATGTATATATAAAGATAGCATAATGAATATTTTCACTAAGCCCCATGTGCAAAAACTTTTCTAAGTGTTCCATGATGCGTAAAAGATTGAAAGTAAAATATAAAGAGATTCTACCATGTGGATCCACATTACTTACTTAACACTCACAACAAAGGGGCCAGAGGGAGAGTGAACTGCCCAGGATGGAGCCTCTGACTGCTAACCAGCTGGCTCTTAATAAACATTTGCAAAGAAAGGACTGGCTATATCTACCATTTACACTTTAGTGTGAACTTATTTCTAAAACATGATTTCTCCTCTACTTGTGAAAGGAAAGGCAAATATTTCATGTAAACTGCACCAATATAAGATGCCTATGGTTTCAGCCATTTGAGTGTTTTGACTTCAGGCTTAGAATACTCTGGTTTTATTCAGCACTGCAAACACAGAAGATCTATCAGTCTTGGACAGATGAATCCACCTGCCTTAGACATTGTGATGACACTTCAGGCCAAAGAGGAGTCTGCAGCTTCCTGTGGGAAAGCCCACTGCTTTGCAGACAAGGTTCCCCCTTGAGTTGGGGCCATTCACACCCTGTTTTATTGTGCCCTCTTCTGGAATGCATGCGAAGTATTATTGGCCTGGTCCACACACAGGCTACCCCAGCTGCTGTTGGTTCATGAAACATGTCTGCTTTGAGCCTCTGGACCCTTCCTAATGCTGTTCGCCACGTCTACAGCTTTCCCCACCACACTGTAGCCAGGGTGACTCTAGTCTGGAAAAGGGATGTGGTTGACCAGTAACTTTCCGAAGGTCCCATTTTCTAGGAGGCCCTTTGTTAGTCCTTCCCTCCACTTCCCAGTTGAGGTCAGTGCCCTGTCATCCCCACAGCTCACTCCTGAGTTCTTCAGAGCAGGAGGGCTGGGTCCAGGGCCAGAGACAGACAGTCAGCAAACACGCATCAGATCCAGACCTGCGGGCTTTGCTGCGCACAGACATCCTGGCTGCTCCCACAGGCATGTGCCCTGGCAGGGATTTGCCCCTGCCCAACCATCGCAGCTTCTCCCACTCCTGTGTGTCCTGAATCCATGCCAAAGGAGCCTGGATGGAGGGGAACTCTGGGTTTGACTTGGGCCTCATGCCCTGCCCTCTCACTGCACAAAAATGTCCTGCCGTTTCCCTCTTTGTTTTTTCCTCCAACCTCCTTGTTCCCTTCTCTAGAAGGAGGTGGTGGCCCCAGAGGTCCTTTGAGGGCATCTTTGCATGCCCCTCAGTCCACAGAGAAGTAGAGCAAGGCACAGAGAGAAGGCCCGTGCCCGAGACCGTGGGTGTTAGTACACGCTGGGGACGCCCCTCCCGGACTCAGCTTCAGTATTTCAGCAACCAGTGGGGCTAAATAACAGAGTCTACATACACATGTCTGTTCAGGGGCCCTGGAGGGGGAGACTGGGGAGATGGCATGTTGGGGTGCTGCTGGAAGCTTCTGGAAACCTGGGCATATGCCAGACAGGCAGCAGCTGATTAAAGGAACAGATTGGTTTTCAACAACGGGCTGACATTGCGACCTTTCTTTTGCACCCCTGTGATCTGACATCTTCACTTTCCCTCCCTTGGCTGCCCCTGGAGTCACCACAGTGGCTCAGCTCCTGCCCAGCACATGTCCCTCTGTCCAGCAAAAGCTCATCACCCAGGGGCCCAGGAGGCTATGGGCATTCAGTGCACATAGCTGAACACAAAGGGGTGGCTGCAGTGTTACAGCTGGGAAGGGCACAAGACAGAAACCTCCATCTCTGCTTCTAGGCAGAGCAGAGCCTTCCCCATGGTTTAGGCCCAGCCATTACGCCTCCGCAATGACAGTGGAGGGACAGAAGGGGCCTCTATGCAACACCCACCCCTTTTCCTTCAGCCTTGATACAACATGCAAACTGTGTGAGGACAGTCTGTTCCTGAGCCTCAGTTTCCCCATCCTGGGCCTCAGTTTCCCCATGGTGGGGCAGTGGGCAAAGCTCCAAGAGCTGAGGGCACCTCTGTGTCACTCCCTGCTGCAGGGGCAGCCTGCCCTGGCAAGACCCCCAAAGGCCCCGCCACTCCTGACTCTGAACCCTACCAGGAGTTGCCAGGAATGACCTCGCTTTCTGGCATTTGAGCAGAGCCCCTATGCCACCCAGTGGAACAAATGGGTAACTGCACTGAGCTTTCTCAATCAATTTCACATTTCAGTTGGGTGCCTAAATGATTTTCTCATAAAAGGTGTCTGAACTCTGAAAGGAGAAATACTTCCATCACATCAACAGCAGTGAGGTTGTTTCCTATCTGCTGCAGGAAGGGACATTATCTCAGGGGCCCTTGTGGTTCCTTCCAGGTTTGATGGCACAAGTCAGTAATGATCACATTGATAGACTCTCAAACCTCCTGCAGACACACCTGTATGGTGTGCCTCACCTTACCCTAACTGTACTGTGAGAGAACTTGACATACGGGTACTTGACACAGCTACCTCTTGGTATAGCTACAACTTGAGCTGTCAGCACCTTGACCTAACCATCCCTAACATACCTAAATGTTGCATAACTGCAGCTCAGCATGAATGCACCTTGGCATAATTATGCCTTAAGCTAGCCGTCTCTTGACCTAACTTCACCTTCACATAACCCTACCTTGTTGATGTATCTTCGTGTTGATGTGACTGCATCTACAGCCATGATAGCATAGGGAAACCCATGTATCACAGTTTGTGGGTACAACACGTGCATCTGGCGGCAGTGACATGTCTTGACTGAGGTCCCAAGACCAGAGGAGGCAAAGGCAGCCTCCTCGGCATTCTCCCCCATGTCCTCCAAGATTCCTCAGTTTGGTACCTGGGGCAGTTGGACCTGAGTGAATTGTCTGCTGCATTCCTTTCTTCTTAGAGGTGAGAGCGGGTCTCCATGTACAGAAACAAAGGCACAAGCAAGGAGGGACCCTAAAAGGAGCGGCTGCAGCCAGTGGTCGGTGGTCTCCACGCAGAGTACACAGGACCCCTGCCCACACACACCTGAAGGCCCCAATGGCCCCAAAGCCACATGCCTCCCAGGTTGGCTCTGCATTCTCCTGATAACCCAGGCACGTGGGACTCTAGGCAGTACTTACTACCTTTCTATTAGCCCTACTGTGTGCTGGGCCCCGACCCAGGGTGGACTGGCAAGGCCCCCGGAGCTGGCCTGGGCCCTGGCGGTGGTGGGCTGGGCTCTTCCTTATGGCAGGTGAGGTACCAGGGTGGAAGGAGCTAAACAGCCACGTGGAAGTCTGGGAAGTAAAGTCTGGGTGAGCAGAGGGCAGCTTCTGGCTCCCAGGGTGTCGGATGGTGGAGGGAAGGACCAAGAGGCTCAGAAGCCAGCTCTGTGCCAGTCCCTGCAGGCTGGCTATGGCCTTTGCAAGTCCCCATCCAGCCTACAGAGCTGGGCAGAGCACTCAGAGCTGAGGCCCATGGCGGTCAGGTCAGGCTAGAGAGGATGGGAAAGAGCAACAGTGATAACAACACCCAAAAGCCAAACCTTTGCCCTTGACACCTCACACTCCAGTGAGAGACACCACAACACAGGGGCAAGGTAGTGGGGCAGGAGTGCACAGCCAGGTGCACAGGCAGCCTGACACGGCCATGCATGATTGAGTCCAGGGCAGGAGAAAGACATCCTGTGGGTACACGGGAGCTTTTCATGGAGACAAGAGTCAGGGCTTCCATGTTCCCAGGAGAATTTTCCCCTTGGCCTGGACATAGCAGCAGGCCTGAGCTGCCCACAGGGGCCATCCTTAAACAGGACCGTCAGGGCTGGGGGCTCAGGGCTGCTGCAAGATGTGGGGTAAGGTTCAGGAATGCATTTAGGGCCCGGGTGCCACTTCCCAAGGGGTTTAGGCTTTATTCTGATGGTAGTGAAGAATTTGGTGCCAGAGACGACAGAATCTAATGGTCTGAATGCATCAATCAAAAGACTTAGAGTCACTGAATGGATAAAAAAACAAGACCTGTCTATATGCTGCCTACAAGAGACTCACTTCAAACCTAAAGACATACACACACTGAAAGTAAAGGGATGGAAAAAGATATTTCATGCAACTAACAGGGAGAAAAAAGCAGGAGTTGCAGTACTTCTATCAGACAAAAGAGACTTCAAAACAAAGAAAGTCACAAGAGATGAATAAAGACATTACATAATGATAAAGGGGTCAGTCCAACAAGAAGATATGACCATTATGAACATCTATGCACCCAACACAGGATCACCTACATATGTGAAACAAATACTAACAGAATTAAAGGGGGAAATAGAATGCAATGCATTCATTCTAGGAGACTTCAACATACTACTCACTCCAAAGGACAGATCAACAACACAGAAAATAAGTAAAGAGACAGAGGCACTAAACAATGTATTAGAACAGATGGACCTAATGGACATCTACCGAACAATCCACCCAAAAGCAACAAAATACACATTCTTCTCAAGTGCACATGGAACATTTTCAAGAATAGATAATCTCCTAGGCCACAAAAAGAGCCTCAGTAAATTCAAAGATTATGGTACCAACCAGCTTCTCAGATCACAAAAGTATGAAACTAGAAATAAATGACACAAAGAAAATGAAAAAACCCAAAAACACAAGGAGGCTTAATAACATGCTCCTAAATAATCAATGGATCAATGTCCAAATAAAAACAGAGATCAAGCAATATATGGAGACAAATGACAATAATAATTCAACAACAATAAATCTGTGGGACACAGCAAAGGCCATGCTAAGAGGGAAATATATTGCAATACAGGCCTATGTCAGGAAAGAAGAACAATCCCAAATGAACAGTCTAAACTCACAATTAATGAAACTAGAAAAGGAAGAACAAAGGAGGCCCACAGTCAGCAGAAGGAGGAACATACTAAATATTAAAGCAGAAATAAATAAAATTGAGAAGAATAAAACAGTAGAAAGAATCAAGGAAAGCAGGAGCTGGTTATTCAAGAAAATAAACAAAATAGATAAAACCCTAGCCAGATTTACCAGGAAAAAAAGAAAGTCTACACACATAAACAGAATCAGAATTGAGAAAGGAAGAAATCACCTTTTACAGACACCACAGAAATACAGAAAATGATGGGAGAACACTATGAAAAATTATATGGTAACAAATGGGACAACCTAGAAGAAATGGACTAGAGAGTCCAGATATAAAGTCAATTAATATATGATACAGGAGCCATAGACATACAATGGGGAAATGACAGACAGCCTCTGCAACAGTTGGTGTTGGCAAAACTGGACAGCTACATGTAAGACAATAAAACTGGTCACTGTCTAACCCCATACACAAAAGTAAACTCAAAATGGATCAAAAACCTGAATGTAAGTCATGAAAGCATAAAACTCTTAGAAAAAAACACAGGCAAAAATCTCTTGGACATAAACATGAGCAACTTCTTCATGAACATATCTCCCAGGGCAAGGGAAACAAAAGCAAAAAATGAACAAGTGGGACTATATCAAACTAAAAAGCTTCTGTACAGCAAAGGACACCATCAGTAGAACAAAAATACATCCTACCGTATGGGAGAATATATTCATAAATGACAGATCCGATAAAGTGTTGACATTCAAAATATATAAAGAGCTCACACATCTCAACAAACAAAAAGCAAATAATCCAATTAAAAAATGGGCACAGGATTGGAACAGACACTTCTCCAAAGAAGAAATTCAGATGACCAACAGACACATGAAAAGATGCTCCACACCACTAATCATTAGGGAAATGCAAATTAAAAGCATGATGAGATATCACCTCCCACCAGTTAGGATGGCCAACATCCAAAAAACAAACAACAAATGTTGGCGAGGATGTGGAGAAAAGGGAACCCTCCTACTCTGCTGGTGGGAATGTAAACTAGTTCAACCATTGTGGAAAGCAGTATGGAGGTTCTGCAAAAAACTCAAAATAGAAATACCATTTGACCCAGGAATTCCACTCCTAGGAATTTACCCTAAGAATGCAGCAGACCAATTTGAAAAAGACATATGCACCCCTTTGTTTATTGCAGCACTATTCACAATAGCCAAGAAATGGAAGCAACCTAAGTGTCCATCAGTAGATGAATGGATAAAGAAGATGTGGTACATATACACAATGGAATATTATTCAGCCACAAGAAGAAAACAAATCCTACCATTTGCAACAACATGGATGGAGCTAGAGGGTATGAGGCTCAGTGAAATAAGCCAGACGGAGAAAGACAAGTATCAAATGATTTCACTCACCTGTGGAGTATAACAACAAAAAAAAAACTGAACAGAAACAGCAGCAGACTCACAGAACCCAAGAATGGACTAACAGCTACCAAAGGGAAAGGGACTGGGGAGGGAGGGATAAGGGGGAAAATAGGGCATTACTGTTAGCACACATAATGTAGGGGATGAGGGCACAGGGAAGGCAGTATATGCAGAGAAGACAAGTAATGATTCTATAGCATCTTACTACGCTGATGGACAGTGACTGTAATGGGGTATGTGGTGGGGACATGATAAGGGGAATCTAGTAACCATAATGTTGTTCAAGTAATTGTACATTAATGATATCAAAATAAAAATAAATTAAAAATTTTTTAATGTTAATCATCTTTAAGTTGTCTTCTGTCTCTCTAAGAAAAGAGAACTCTCAAGCCCTGAGTTCCAATCTTGAGGAGGGAGCCTCCAGCCAGTTCAGTTGATGTTCAGTTGTGGAAGCTGGACGTTGCAGGAACTCCTCTCTGAGAGTAACTTTGTAAACTTGAAGCTTTCAAAGTTGGCTAATTGATTACTTAAGGATCAAGACCAATAGCTTGCGGAGGTTTGTTTCCCTTGTATTGGTTTGTTACTTTGTATGGACACTTAACCCAGGTTTGTTACTTTGTGTGGACACTTTTCAGTTAACCCAGCAACACTAATTATTGTGATGAAAGATTTTGTGAAACGGTTGAATGAAATTTAAGTAAGTTCAGAAACAACATGCCTTCAACTCTCAAATTTGACAAGTCCATTCAAATTGGACAACAGTCAGATGCCATCTGTCAGTTTCTTCCCTCTTCTTTCAAAAAGTATTGACACTTTTCAGAGACTGCTGGTCATTTCTAGTTACTAAGGAGGAATATCGTGCCTCACCAAGATGCCTGTAAAAGTCATACTAGCATGCATTCGATTTGTATAGTGATCCATTACTAACAAAGTTGGGTCTTATTGGAAAAAAGAAAGTATATTCCGTTCTAGTTTTTAACACCTTTAAGAAATTCTTGTACTTTGATTTCAAGTGAGTGGTAAATGATTGCCTTCTAAAAAACTCAAACCATACAGAAACCTGTAATGCAAAAGATGAAAGCTCTCAATCCAGTGCTGTCAATTTCTACCCTATAATTTCAATCCCAAACTAAGGGTATGTTTTGTTTGTCCCCATCATATATAAACAGAAGTTGTTTTACAAAAAAGAATCCTATTATAACATTTATTTGCAATATTCTTTTAAAAATTATCTGTACTTTCTATCAGTTGGTACAGGATGTACCTCATTTAAAAGCACTTTTTAGCAGTTTTAGAGTATATGGTAATTTTATCTTTCTTGTAAAAATCAAAGATTGATTAAAAAAAGGAAAAAACACCTGAGTTCAAATTTTCCCTTTCACTTCTGTCCTGCTCAGTTCTACATAAAACTTGTAGTTATTATTTCAAATTAATATTCCTTATTTTGAAAGTTCCAGTGAACGAAATGATGAGAAAATAAATGCAAACAACATGAATTTGAATTAATGTTTAGGTTTCTGTATTCGGACTTTCTGAAAAAATAACAGTGTTTTAAAATGTTTTTAAAGGCCTGACATGTCCATGGTGGTGGTATTTATTTACCTTTTATATTTAAAAAAAAACTATGGCTTTTTATTGGTAAAAGAGCCAGTTTGGAGTCTTTGCTCATCCATAAATGAGGTGTCTTTCCACTTAGGACAATTGTCTTTTACATCCTGTTGTACATTTTGTAGTTTGTTGCACACAGGTCTTTTTTGGTTGAGTCTTTTAGATTTTTTTATAGTATATATTTTGTGCAATAGATCATTAACAATGTCTTTACATTTTATATTTCATGTTGGGACAAATTACACAGTCCAGGCTTCCATAGGAGAAATGTTAGACATTTGCGTGGTGTGCCCTATGATTTGTAGTACTGCCTTCCTAAGCAGCTGAAACTGACTGCCACGTACTCCTCAGGCTTGCCAGGACAGATACACCCTCCATTTGCTACTGGCCATTCTGATGCCATAAGCATGGTTAAAGCAACAGACTCTACAGTATATTGAAAACTCCACCCAGTTTGTACCGATAGGAGACTTAAATAGATGTTAGTTAGATGTGTTTCTCTTTGATGACTAATACTTAGGGATTTTAGAATACTATAAACAAGACAAACAGTATAATTAACTTCATTGAGTAATAGAAACCTATTATTTGAGAGAGATTAATTTTTTCCAACAGTAGAATGTCTAGTACTAGAAATTATGGAGCTGAAATACCCAGCTCCCCAGACTCCAATCCTTCATATTAGAGAAGATTCTACAGAGTTACTGGCTTTATTTTTTTTTATGTTTTTAAAACTTCCTCAACTAGCAGTTGAAGAAAGGGAAATTAAGGTAACTGGATAATATTTTAATGTATTCGATTACAATTTTTTTTTTGAGAGGGCATCTCTCATATTTCTTGATCAAATGGTTGTTAACAACAATAAAATTCTGTATAGGGGACTCAATGCACATCAATTACAATTTTTTTTAAGCATTGTTGATACACAGCCTTACATTAATTTCAAATGTGTTACCACATTAAATCCTCACCCAGCACTAGTGCAGTTACTATCTGTCAACATAGGAAGATGTTACAGAATCATTGCCTATATTCTCCATGTTGTACTACCATCCCTGTGACTAACTTACGTTTTGATTAAAACTTTTTATAGAATTATTTGCTTTCATAGTTTTTGTGCAAAAGAAAATTAGTCCTTTATGTCTGTACTTCGAAGTTCTGTAGAAACAGTTGATTTTTATGTCTTTCTTTGACTCTAAGGTAATTTCATTCATTTCTAGGCATAAGAGGTCTTAAATATTATATGCCTAATGTATGTAACTGCTCTAGAAAAGGAAAATTCATTTATTATTAATTATTAACAGCCATTATGATATGTACTCTGCTCTGTACTCTCATTTAATTCTTAGAGCAGTTTTACCAGGTAGATACTACTATTATTCCAATTTCATAGATGAGAAACAGTCTTAGGGAGTTTTAAGTATTAAGTGATATGCCCAGGGTTATACAACTAGTCAAGGGTACACACTTTAAGACAGAGCCGAGATCTTTTTAGTACAAATGAAATACACTTAATTTTGCTTGGCTATTTACTCCTTTTTGTCAGCAATCCACTTACAAGAGGAAAATGAATGTTTCATTTTCCATAATGCTTTCCATAGGTGTTAGGTTTGCTCTAGTTTTTTTGGATGTCACTGTAATGTAATTTTCTTTCGCTTCCTGGAGTATTTTGAAATATTTAAAAAGATTTCTTAGTCTTGAAATCTTCCTCTTGGTGTTTGGTCCTGTAAGCCCTTATAACTGAAAATTGGGCTATGGTAGATATTCATGAAGTCTTAGGTATTATTATTAGATAATTTTTATGTTACTGTTACTCTCTTTCCTATCTTAGTGATTGACATCACAGTATTCTTAGTCACCCAAGCCATAAATACAGCAGCCATTTTTAACTTTTACCCATTCATTCATTTTACTGATTAATGCAGTGTAAAAAAAAGTACTCAAGTGCCAATCAACAGTTTTAGTTGCTGGAGGTCAGGCAGTGGATATGGCAGACAAGGTTACTGCTTTTTTGGAACTTTAATTCTAGTAAAGGGACTTGTACAATATACAATAAATAGGCTAATGAAATAATTTCGCTCACTGGAAAGTCAAGTACCTGCCAAAAATATGTGATCAGAGAGATGGCAAAAACTTGGTCCTTTAAATGGAGTGTGTGTTAGCTCATGTCCTCTGAGAAACATGCCACAACAGTATTAAATGTGCCAAGGTGTTTTTTTTTCATTTGTTGGTAAAATACACATAATTTAAAATACACTATTTTAACCATTTTTAAGTGAAGACTTTGTCATTAAGTACATTCACCTTGTTGTGCAACCATACCATACCATACAACTCTGCCTTTCTAAGTGTACAATTCAGAACAACCATCACTGCACTCAGTTTTAAAACACTATCAGTTCACCAAAAATAAACTGCACATTTTGCCTAACACAGCTCAATCCTCCTATTTGCCCCAGTCCAAGGCAGTCACTAATCTGACATTGGCTTTAAAGGGACTCTTCCAATATGTGATCTCTGTGACTGATTTTGTTTACTTAGTATACTAAATAAACGAGTATACTGGTTTGTTTTTCAGGTTGGTATCATGTTGTAGTTTGAATCAGTACTTCATTTCTTTTAATAAACAAGTAATATCCTATTGGATTTTATTTATTTGTCAGTTGACAGATACTTATTTACACTTTTTGGTTATTATGACTAAAGGTTTTATGATTATTTGTGGCTACACCATTCTAATTCTCACGAGCAGTCTGTGAGGGTTCCAGTTTCTTTACAGCCTTTCTAACACTTGTTATTATCTGTATTTTTTATTATAGGCATCCTAGTAGGTCTCTCTTGAATCTTAAGTCCCATGTACCTGTGCCTTATCATTGCGACTTGTTTTCTTGCATTTAACTGTGGTGATTCTTGTCTGCCTGGCTGGCTGTCTCTTGTCATTTGCTCATGGCAGTGCCCACATGTTCACCCGGCTTTGTGGTCCTTCTTTACTGCCGACCTTACTGAACGCCAGGCAGGCTGCGATGGCTGATCTTAGATACAGCACTAGATTCATACTATTTCATTATTTATAGTAAACCATCTAACATAGGAATCACCTACATGTGCAGAAAATATTTAATATAATTACCACTTCAAAATGTGATACCAGGAGAAAAAAAATGTTGATGAATAAAAGTCTTTCAAATTCTAATCCTTTTATCTACTTTCACCATAGTAGGTTTTGAAGAAATTATTTGATTTTGATCAAATATGTTGCTGAAGGTAGTAAGATAATACAGTAAGACCAGTTCTTGGTTTATAGAAGTTTTCAAGTAGGCTTAGGTTCTGTGATTTTTACTATATTTGTAAAGATCTGGTATATGGGTAGAGAAAAATATTTTATAGGAACAGTGAAATAATTCATTACAGAAATTTTATATCCTGATGAGGAAAAGGCCATTTTGCCTTATTTATAAATAAGGATGTTGTCAGTGGAATCTGAGAACTCTTCAGTGAAGTAGTGTGATAAAACACACTGACAATCTTGTAAATATCCAATTATGTCTCCTAGGCCTTTGTTAAGGCTTCCCACGTCTCAATGGACTCCTGAATATAACAAACCCTATACCTCATCAGTGGATGTGAAGAGGGAGATTCCTCCTGATGCCCAAAGACACAGGAGAGCCTGAAAGGGACCCTTGTGCACCCAGGCCCACCGGGGCAGCCAGAAGGGTTCCTGCAGGAGCTGAGATGATTACTAGTAAAGTAGGGAGAGCATGTTTATTGAGTGCTCAGCATTGTGCAAGTCATAATTTTGAATTCTGTTACATTATTTCTATGGAGATAACTTGCATGAAGGACTTTACAGTGTATTTTGTAAGAAAGGCTTATGATTTCCTGGGTAACTATACTTTTTGTTCTTTTTTATATTTACTTATTTAATATTGATGTCATTTAAAGTCTCCTTCAATGCTTGGACACTCCAGATACCCCTGGAGCCAAAGTCCAAGCCCCCATAGTCGTTGGCCACAGGAGCCAAGCACCTGCAGGAGGGCTTCCCCTGCGATGCAGCGTTTCAGGCCGAATCCGGCAGAGGTTGTGGACCTCACTGCTGACGATGATGAGGATGGTAAGCTGGAGTAGCAGCAGTGCACAGCTATGAGGAGAATTTGATAAAATGAAACATCTTAAAATGTTAGATACTTCTACTCTTGCTTACTGGTAGTATATTATTACACTACAATTACTACATATTACACTATATGTCAAATATCCTAATCTTATTTTTTAATTGATACCATAAATTGAAACATAAACTGAGGTTTGCAAGTTGTCCCTACAATGCTTTCTGGTTATTGTTTCATTACTTGGCCATTTTCTTCTTGGACAAAAATATTTTGACAAGTGGTAGTTTAATTGATCCTCATACTTTCCTGTTAATTTTATTGCTAATATTATTGTTGTGCTTTGACTTTACTGTGAAGAACTGAAATGGCACTTTTTAAGTACATACAACAGAAAGCCAGTATGACTGACTTAAATGGTTAATACTATTTATTTGAAATAACTAATTTATTTTTTTCTTTTAAAGTTATCATTGATTTACACTCTTATGAAGCTTTCACAAGAAAAACAATGTGGTTATTACATTCACCCTTATTATCGAGTCCCTCCCCCATACCCCATTGCAGTCACTGTCGTCAGTGTGGTAAGATGGCACAGAGTCACTATGTCTTCTCTGAGCTGCACTGTCTTCCCCGTGACCCCATACACACCATGTGCACTAATCATGATACCCCTCAATCCCCTTCTCCCTCCCTTCCCACACACCTTCCCCCACCCCTCCCCTTTGGTAACCACTAGTCCCTTCTTGGAGTCTCTGAGTCTGCTGCTCTTTTGTTCCTTCAGTTTTGCTTCATTGTTGTACTCCAGAAATGAGGGAAATCATTTGCTTTGTCTTTCTCTGGCTGACTTATTTCACTGAGCATAATACCCTCTAGCTCCATCCATGTTGTTGCAAATGGTAGCATTGATTTGTTTCTTATGGCTTAGTAGTATTTCACTGTGTGTATGTACCACATCTTCTGTATCCATTCATCTACTGATGGACCCTTAGGTTGTTTCCATATCTTGGCTATTGTAAATAGTGCTGCAATAAACATAGGGGTGCATATGTCTGAGAAGTTGTTTTCTTTGGGTAAATTCCATTGTGTGTATGTACCATATCTTAAAAAATCATTTATCCATTGAAGGGTATTTGGGTTGCTTTGATCTCTTGGCCAAGAGCATGGGTATAGAAATATTTCTTTAAGACAAAAAAATGTGAATTTTAGAGTAGAAAGTTATACCTCAGAAAAGCTATGTAAAAAAAAGAATCACCCTGACACATTCTATATCAAAGGAGATGAATAGACGGCTTCAAAATGTAATCTAAAATATGTAAGAATATTTAAGGGAGGTACCAAAACCTAATGAGGGAAAAGAAAGGGTTTTTCAGTAAGTGGTTTGGTGATAGCCAGTTAGCCACGGAGGGACAAGACTGCATTCTATTTATAATCTTATGTGATACCATAAAACAGAAATTAGTTCTAGATGAAGTAAACAATTAAGGAAACATACTGAACCAAACATAATATGTACCCATCGTCCAAATAAGGAACCACTTTCCAAACTTACAATAATTTGGATAAGAACACATACCCCAGATATTACAGATTTCATAGCATAAAACTGAAAAGCTGTTGTGTATTTCTTAGAAGAATTACATATTATTTTGTTAAAAATAACTGGAAAAAATACACAACAAATGTACCCTATTTTAGAACTAACGGGTTAATATCTTAAAAAATATGAACGCATAAGATCTTAACACCTTTAGAAATTGCAGGATTGATATCACTATATAGGATCATACAAATTCTTATGGAAACTATTAAATTTATAAACAAAAATCATACAAGAGGAAATATGTGAAGATGTACAGATCAAGAGAGTAAGTATTGCTTTCACTATGTACATTGAGCTGTTTTTTAGAAATTTTCATTTAGACGGATAGGGTTTTTATGTTTCTAACGAATTTCATAGTCTTCAAAGCAAAACATTATGTTCTATCAATTAGTTGACAAGCAGATGCCCTTTACAAGTTTTTTCCTTTTGTTTCTAGCACATATTGATGAAATCGAGGAAGCTTCTCCACTCCCCAGGTCACTGCCTATGCAGAAATTGATGTTACCTTGACGGACAGTGACTATGAAGAGACTGATGTCACCTTGAGTGACAGTGAAGTGGAGACTGTGACAGATGGAGAAAGCCGTCAGTAAGATTGAAAGAATGTAACATTTGAAGTTTTAAATGTAAACTTAAACATCTTTATGCTGCAGATATTTCCATTCCTTTCTTTTCTTGAGATCTAGTTTGTGTATGTACATACCAGATAAGCCATTTTAGTGGTTTTCAAACCAGGTTACTGTAGACTCCCCTGGAAAGATCATAAAATAAAGATACATTGTTGCCTGGATTGTATCCCCCACCAGTTGTGCCAGAACCTTAGGGGTCACTATTTTTAAAAATAGTGTACAGTCATGGTTAAGAGTCTTTGCTCTAGGTAAATGGTAATTTTACTTAGTGTTTTACAAAATTCAGTTTGCTTTCTGATTAAGGGAATTCATGAGCTCCTTTGAAGTTTAGATGTTCATAATGCATTAATATTGGGTATGGGCTAAAATTAAAAGTGAAGAAAACTTTAAAGGAGTATTGATGCTGAAGTATTACTTTTTGTTCTGATTTGTTTCATCCCAAGATCGCAGTGCTACCAGGGAAGTCTGTGCTATTACGTTAGGGCAGCAGAGCATGAAACATTCTTTTGACCTTCACTCAGTAATTTCATCTAACCCCTGTGCCAAAACATGAATGAAAACCCTCATTTGCTTTGATAAATAACTGGAAATGACATTGTCCTTTGGGAATCATTTTGACACCCCCTTCAAGAAACTAAACTAAACTAAACCCTAACACTGCATTCATCTTGTGCTTTAGATGATTACAGATACTGGTAAGAGTCCCTCTGTTCCATTTGTCCCTCTTCCATTTCATTCATCATACTAAGCGCTGGATTAATCTCAATTTTTGTGTTGGAATGAATTTAGAAATGTATTTGCTGATGATGTTTTAATGTGTGTTGTTATAGATTGAAAAAACAGACATTCTAATTTTGGAATATGTCAAAACACACCTAGATGTGTGCTTCTCCACTTGCCACTGTCCCACTGAAGTGCTGCTTCTCATGGCCTGGAAGAGAGCGCTCTAGAATATATCCCCGGTTTAAGTTTTAAAGGATTTTCACACACTGAGAAAAACTGATACTCCCCAGTGTGAGCCCCATTATCCTGTGACTTTGCACAGTGCTTGGTACAACAGTGACTCCGTTTTTATGAGCTACAAGAACTGCTGAAATTAAGGACCTCCTTTTCTTTGTGGAACTGGATACCTTTCTTGCCACGGAGCTCCTTACTATTTAAGCAGATACATTTACCATAGTAAATGCATAGTGCTCCTGACCCGGGTTTTTCCTTATTGTTACTGGGGGTACTAATTTTGTCACTGTTTAGCTGGCCCCTAGAGACACTGCATCTGCATTTCAGATTCTTTGATGTCAGGACTTGACAGATGTCACTAAATTGGAGTTAGGACATCCTATGAAGCTTTCACAAAAGTACTACAAAATGGACCTGGAACTTTTGGCAGCTATTAACAGCTTTTCATGAATGACAGACTTCTCATCACAGACTCTTGGGTTGTTTCTCAAGGATTTTACATGGTGACCTCTGTCCTCCTTCAAAGCCATTGTGATCCTGAGACATTTGTTTACTCTCATGCCTCGGCCTGTACTGTCATGGCTGGAATGAGCTGCCTTTCTTTACTGTCGCAGGAGTTAATCTTTTTTACTCCTGATACTCGAGAATTTCATTTTAGAGTCTGAACTTCTTTATAAACTCTTAGGCTTTACACTTGCTGAGGCCATCTACAGCCCAGGTTGAACGCTAAGGTTATTTCCTGAAGGGTCGAGCGTGTGCCCCCCATGACTGTATGTCCACGGGTCTGGCCCACCCTTTCCACACAAGCTGACGATAAATTCACAGTCAGTTTCACATTCAGTTTGAATAAGAGAGAAAAAGACATTTTCATAAGCCCCACCTTTCTAAAACATTCATTTTTCTCTGGGAGCTTTAGGACTGACTCTGTATTCTATGTGCTATTCCTCTGTACCCTCAGTCTAGATCATTACTATCCCTTAAAATTAAAAAAAGATGAAACATACAGTAAGTAACAATACAATACAATGCCACACACATCATAAAAAGATGATAAAAATGTTCAGTGCAAACAAGTGATGTTTTGTTATGGCTCCCAAACTGGTCAACAAGCTGCAGCTCTCCCCGCCTCTGCTGATCCCAGGAAATTTCTCTGCACCTTCAATCTCTTTTAGGGCGGCACCCGAAACATAGCTTGGTTTAGAATTCCTAAAACTGCGTTTCACAAATTCAATCTGGACTAAATATACAAGATCATGCAGATGTTATTAAATGTTTAGGGTGTTGATAATTTTGTTACTTCACGGGTGGTGCATAATTTCAGGTACTAACATAAATGGGAACATTTGATTATAACCCCAGATGTATACTCAAAATAACCATTGAAAAGAGAGCAGCATTCCTGAACCAGAATCCTGTATTTTACACCAGTGATTGGTCTGGCATATCATTTTTCATATCCTGAGGTGAGTTGATTGGAGAACATTTGCTGAACATTTCATGCAGCATGTTTATTGAGTGCTGGGCATTGTGCTAGTCATAATTTTGAATTCTGTTACATTATTTCTATGGAGATACCTTGCATGAAGGACGCTACAGTGTATTTTGTAAGGAAGGCTAATGATTTCTTGGGTAACTAAAATTTTTGTTCTTTTTTATATTTACTAATTTAATATTGATGTCATTTAAGGTCTCCTACAATGCTTGGATGCTCCACATACCCCTGGAGCCAAAGTCCAAGCCCCCATAGTCGTTGGCCACAGGAGCCAAGCACCTGCAGGAGGGCTTCCCCTGCGATGCAGCGTTTCAGGCCGAATCCGGCAGAGGTTGTGGACCTCACTGCTGACGATGATGAGGATGGTAAGCTGGAGTAGCAGCAGTGCACAGCTATGAGGAGAATTTGATAAAATGAAACATCTTAAAATGTTAGATACTTCTACTCTTGCTTACTGGTAGTATATTATTACACTACAATTACTACATATTACACTATATGTCAAATATCCTAATCTTATTTTTTAATTGATACCATAAATTGATACATAAACTGAGGTTTGCAAATTGTCCCTACAATGCTTTCTGGTTATTGCTTCATTACTTGGCCGTTATCTTCTTGGACAAAAAATATTTTGACAAGTGGTGGTTTAATTGATCCTCATACTTTCCTGTTAATTTTATTTCTAATATTATTGTCGTACTTTGAGTTTGCTGTGAAGAACTGAAATGGCACTTTTTAAGTACACACAGCAGAAAGCCAGTATGACTGACTTAAATGGTTAATACTGTTTATTAGAAATAACATTTATTTTTTTCTTTTAAAGTTATCATTGATATACACTCTTATGAAGGCTTCACAAGAAAAGCAGTGTAGTTATTACATTCACCCTCATTATCGAGTCTCCCCCCATACCCCATTGCAGTCACTGTCGTCAGTGTGGTAAGATGCCACAGAGTCCCTATTTGTCTTCTCTGAGCTGCACTGTCTTCCCCGTGACCCCATACACACCATGTGCACCAGTCATGATACCCCGCCATCCCCTTCTCCCTCCCTCTCCACGTGCCCCCCCAACCCCTCCCTTTTGGTTACCGCTAGTCCCTTCTTGGAGTAAGGAAGCAGAACTGAAGGAACAAAATAGCAAACTAATTTACTTTTAAAAGTTGCTACCCTTTAGTGTAATATTGCTCTTCCCTTCTGTGCGGCTCAGCTTTAGCGTTTTGTTTTGGCTGAGAACTGCACTCCAGTAACTGAGGAAACAAACTAGAATTGGAAACAGGGGAGGGAATGTGGTAGCACGTGTGACTACATGAATACATCTGTAAGTTTCCCCACATATTGAGAATTATCTTCAGGAAATATCAGTTACGTCTTAGAAGGAAATGGTCAGTCATGATTTTCTTAAAGGGTGAAGGCAAGTCATATATGAATTTGTTATTGGGAGTTAGCTATAAATTGGAGAAAGGATCCATTAGGGAGGGAGGAAGCGTCAGAGGCCGTGTGCACTCGGCTCCCACGGACTCTCTGCAGTCTGGGTGATCACGACTCTCAGAGCACCAGGGCTCTGGGATTATGTGTATGAAAAGATCGTTTATTTTTACCATCTGCATTGCATTCAACAGTGTCTTGTTTTTATTCTGAAACACCACAAATTATCTGTAAGAGAGTGGTTAATATAATAGGGATTAATTTGAGATTGCTCAGAGTTAATTAAATATATGACAACTGTTTTGGAAACTTCTTGTGTGTTTTCCCAAGTGACATCTACCAGCCAGTAAGTAGGAGAAGGTGACAGAACAGCCTTCTAACCCACTGGAATTAGTTCAGGCAGAATACTTTTACTAGGTTAAAAGAATGCCAGTGATAAGTAGATGCCCCCTTCTCACTGATTTCTCTCAGTGGAAAGCTTCTAACCTATTAAAAAGCTTAAGTGTCTGGGTCCCCTGCTTCCTCCCTGGCAGCCATTTAGTCTCCTGGAGGCATCTGGCAATGTCTGCAGACATTTTCAGGTCTCACTTTTGGGGTAGAGGGCTGCCATCACCTAAGAGGTAGAGGCCAGGGATGCTATGACTCACCCCACAATCCACAGGACAGCCCACCCTATATCCCCACTTCCTTCCCCTACACAGAATTGTACAGCCAAAGTGTCAATACTGCCAAGGTTGAGAAACTGAGATAAGCCATTTGCAAATAAACAGAGGTTCCTCCCTGCCCTTTTTATATGTAGCAAGTCTGTTTAAGCATCCAAAGTAGTTTCCCATCTAAGACAACAGGTACTGTTTGCATTTCAGAAATCAGCCTACTGCTCTGCACTGTATAGAAAAGATTGTATTCTCGATCTGTAACACGTTAAGATAATCCCTTCTTTTTGAACCAAATTGTTGTGACTATGCTTTGGACAGATTTATTTCTATTCTCAATTTTTAAACAGCCATTTTATAATCAGAGTCTAAAATATAGCTCATTCGTAAGTTAACGTCTGCCTCAAATTTACTTGCTACTACAGAACTTTTTCACTTTTATTATAAAACACTGATGGAATTAATATTTGCATTTTTTTTAAATAAACAAAAAGCCGTGTAAAAAAGAGAGAGTGCTTAGGTAACTTATCCATGACCATACTGTCAGTGGTGAAATTAAAACTGCTTTTCAAGCAGTCTGACTCTAGAATCCATACTGTACCGAAGAAAGGACAGTTTCTAACCCTGACAATGTATATGAACATAGCGGACACACTTTTTCTTTCCTTTTCCTCTTTTCTGCTTGGTAGTAGATCACAAAACTTTCATAGTGGTTACTCAAAAAACTATTTTAATAACCTGAATTATAAGAATATGCACGTGTTGTATTTTTAAAACACAGTAATCACATTTTAGAAACGTCGTTTTAATGTTGCAGTTTAGCTTTACAAAAGCTTTTTGTAAAACTACATATTGTACTTATTAGAGTTTAACAGTTTTAAAGTTGGTTTTAATTACCATAAAAATGATAGCTTTGATTAAAATAGTCCATTACCTAATTTGTTTTGAAATGCTAAATAACTATTTTACATTCTGCAGAACCTACTGTAGTACCACTCACTACTTCAAGAATGGAATCTCCGACCACGAGCCCTTGGATTCACAACTACTCAGATTCATCTGCTCCTGAGCAGGCCTCTGATAGTGAGTCAACTGACGATAGCAGCGACTGGTCAGAGACGTCAGTTCCTCTTACAAGCAATAGAATGACTGGGACTTATACAGGAGGTACGTTTCAAAAAACGGGCTGGGGAGAAAGAATTTTTCATTACTTTTGTTAGAAAAAGCATTGTTTTAAGGATTTTAGCTATGTTAGCAAAAGTGTAATCTTAGAGTGAACATCGTATGTGAGGAAAGTCATCTCTATTAGACTAAGATTTCATATTGGAGGTGCTGCATGTTATTGAAGTATCATAGCACAACTGAAAGAGATCGGGGGCTGTCACCAAAAATATGAGCAGCAACAAAAGAAAACATAGGTAAATTCGACTTCACCAAAATCTAAAACTTCTGTACATCAAAAGACATTTTCAAGAAAGTGAAAAGACGGCCTACAGAATGGGAGAAAATCATTTGAAAATCATTTATTTGATAAGGGTTGAGTATCCAGAATATACAAAGAACTTGCACAACTCAACAGTAAAAAGAGAACCCAGTTTAAAAATGGGCAAAGGACTTGCATAGATATTTTTCCAAAGAAGATACGCAAATAATGGGAAGCACATGAAAACAACCACATTAATTACGAGGGAAATACAAATGAAAACCACTTTACACCCATCATAACTAGAAACAAAAAACCAAAACACTGCAAATAGTAAATGACCAATGTTGACAAGGATGTGGAGAACCTGGAACCCTTATGAATATTTGGTGGGAATGTAAATCAGTGCAGCTCCTGTGGAAACCACTTTAGGGGTTCCTCAAAAGGTTAAACCTGGAATTATGTGACCCACAATTCCAGGCCTGGACATATATCCAAAAGAATTGAAAACCATGATGAAAGTTTTAAAAGGCTTGATGTCCCATCATCTTAATTTTTGTTGTTGTTTGGTCTTTTGGTGTCATATGTAATAAACCAGTCTAACCCTAGGTCACAAAGATTTACTCCTGTGTTTTCCTTTAAAGAGTTTTATAGTTTTAACTCTTCCTTCAGAATTAATCTTGTGTTTCTGTCACCAATGGTATCTCTGGTTCTTTCTCTTCTCAGTTGTTGAACGGAGCCTTAAACTAGCCTCCTTTCTCTTCTGGACAATGGCCACAAGACAGGAACTTGCTGTTTACTAACAGGGATACCATAGACCTACAGCTTGTAGACTGACCAGGAGTACTGTCAATAATGAAATCATCTTATATTTTCTAACATTTTTTTGCCTTTAACAGTATCTCATTTAATTCTTATTGTACCTTTCTAACTTAACATTGAACAGATTGGAAAACTGCTTGTGGCTGGATTGGTCTCCGTTCCTTGGAGAATTGACGGTAGAATCTAGAATCCAAGGAAATTTCACACGGGTGTCTTTTAAATACTACATTCGTTGAAAAAATATAGGCAGAAATGGAATGGGCTTTTATTTCATTTATTTGAGTGTACACTCTTTTCCCAGTACTGAGTATCTTGTATGTTATTTTATGATTATTTAATCCTTAAACATTTTCTTGATGTTGAATCATACTCTTCCCATTTGAGAAAAGAAGAAATCTGCAAGTTGAATACTTTGAAGGTCAATAGTAATCTCTGAGGCCAACACCTGAACACTTCTCATTCACTCCTGGCCCCTGGCAGCCTTATGTCCTCTCTCAGCTAGATTTCATGTGACACTGTCCCAACTTCATTTCAAGGCAGTCTCAAAGCTTTTATTAACTTATTTATTTGTTTGTACCCTAATCAGTCAGGATTCACATTTAATCTCTTAGGTAGCAATTCACTACTTGAATGGCCTTCTCACGGTGTTACTGTAACTGTATTGATGACGACCTTTTGGACAGACAGACCTGCTTATGTTGTATTTTCCTAGATTAGGAGAAGAACATTGTTCTAGGCCAGATTGTTCCTGTATATAATAAACCTGAGAGAACCACTCATAGATATTCAGGCTGCATTAGGAACACTCAGTTCTGCTGGCTTCATTTCTTTTAAATGTTTTGTAGAACATCCTTCGCCTATTCTGTTCACATCCTGTCCTTACTTAGCACATTGCATACTTCCAACCTTGAAGCACTCAAGCTTCAACCAGGTTCCTAAATGGGGCTGCACAGGGCTGATAAGAACCATAGAAGCAAGCAGATGGGTGCCTCATGAATTTAGGGTACCTAACATGGGTTTTGGTAGTAAGATGCCAAACTGTAATGTATCTCAGTCAGTTCCCTTTCCTTCCTTTCAGTGGTGGTTCCTATTCACTCACTCTTAGTTTTGTATTTGAGATATTTGAAGATAATGAGGGCAAGTTCTCTCTGAACAGATAAGGGTCATCTCTCTCACTTCCGTCATGGCCACAGCAGTCCGCAGCACTCTTGCTGTGCTTACAGATTCATCTCCTGAGTCTTAGGATTGCCCAGAATCCTCAAATAACTGGATCTGTAAAATTAAAGCGCCCAAGTTGGAAGGAACCATGAAGGTCATTTAGTCCACCCACTCACTGGATTTCATCTCAAAGGTTTTCAATCTTTTCTCTGAAGTAATTTCACCTTAAATGACATACACTTGTATAACATGTTGACATGGGGGTTGAGATAAAGTCCTGAAAATGTTGCAGGAAGTAAAGCTACTGTAGTAATGAGTTATTGTACATATATCACAGCATATAGAAAATAGTTCCTTACAGGCTGTTGGTGATGGTCATTTCCTCATATGCTAGTTGTAACTTTGCTCAAGTGATGGTCATTTCCTCATATGATAGTTGTAACTTTGCTCAAGTTATTTAAAAAATTTGGAATGCAAGTGAATGAAAATGATATAATTATATACTGAGTTATAGAATTATAACTGACTTTGAATCCACTATAATTTATGTTTTCAAAGTAACCAACTTATTTTCCTTGTTTTTTGATACAAATCACTTGTAATATTTAACCTCTCAACTGATGCTAACAAGGTGGTATGAATGCCAGGAGGCAATTAGAGATGAGAAAAAATTGGTAATTTTTTTAATCCAAGTCCACAGACTCCTAAATCTAGTTCTCGGGTTACCTTTATTTGGGTTCATGAGATTAGCCCAAATAGGCCAGACCCAGAAGCTTGGAGAAAACCAATATACAGAGATTTAGAATAGAGACACTCTGTAGCAGAATTTAGATCACAGACCTTCCCCCGGAGATAATCAGCAAAGACAAGAGAGGGCATGTACGGGAAGGCAGCCCAGGAGAAGGACAGGGAGGTTTGCCGCCTGCCATCAGACCTCCCAACCACAGCCCAAAGTACCTCCACCCAGATCCTTCTATGTGACCCCATTAATTTCCTTCACTGTTTTGGCCAGTTTTGATTGGATATTTCTATTATTTGTAAGTAACCATGAGATTCCTGATTGGTACCTTGGCCCAGAAGAGATTAGGTGGGTCCTACGAGCCACACAGGAGCAGGTTAACTCTGGTATTGGCTACTCTAGAGATCAGACTGGAACGGTGGTGCTCCAGAACCCTGCGGACTCTGCGGGGAGGCGGTGGGGGGGGAGCCTGTGGGCGCTCCACTCTTCCATTTATTTTTTAAGTAAAAAATTTCATCTACATTTTTACCTGGTTCCTGCATAATAGTTTGAGGAAAGGATGCTATCTTTTAGATGAGTTTGAAGCACTGTGCTAGGCCTTCTGGGGGCACTTTTGCATGTCTTCTGGCAGGGAAGGGCATACGTCCAAAATAACTATGGGCATGGGGCAGAGAGCATAGTCAGAACTCATGTATTTCATACCTAGCAGATTATCATCTTCTCTAACAACAGCTATGCAGGGCAGTGACTGCTCCACTTAATAGGTGAGAAAGGTTAAATGACTTCCCTAAGGTCACACTGCTCGGGATTAGACAGGCTCACAATTCACACTCAGGCCCATCTGACTCCATGCTTTTCTCCCACTGCTCAGCACTAATTCACTAGTTCAGATATATTATATGTAATAAAGAAGTTATTTATTTATCTTACTGCCCTGGCAACGATGGTCTAATTTAGTGGCCTGTGATTTTTTTTTAAATTAAGTCTCTAGGATTGTCTGAAAGTTCTAAATTATTACTGATTGAGGGGATTTGGGAAATCAGAAATCAGGTTATTATGACACCATTAATTCTACACAATTAGAATTTTATTTCTTACATTCTGTTGGGTCTGAGTTTAGAGACCATAGGAAGGGAAGAGACGTTGGAGGTTAGAGCAGCAGCCAGACAGGCTCTGGTTTGGTGGTTATGTCTTCAGAAGATAAGATTTTCAACACATAGTCTGCATTATGTAGGAATGACTTGTGGTATTAGGGGTTCCTGGAGTTCAGGAGAATTTTGCTTTATTGCATATAATAGAAGGACTCACTTGATATTTAAAAAATTTTTAATGCAATTAAAAACAAATCATTTGTTATGGCCCAGGAGAAGATGATCTACTGCCATATTTAAATGTCATGGTATATATGAGCCTCCTAAAGAATTCAGACTTTCAGGAAAATCTCAATGAAGACTGTGGCCTGAAAGTATATGATATGATATGTAAAGAATGTGGCACTATCACATTCTTATTTACAGAGATTTGAATTTACTAAAAACATGTCTTAATTCTTTATTTACTTATTTAAGGAAAACTATTTTTTACACAGTAATTTTTTGTTCATTATAACTCAATAAAGCTGAAAAAAGTGAAATGATTGTTGAAGAGTTAAATAAATTGATTCATCCTGAAACAAAACTTTAAAATTTTATACTTGTGAATATTACTTCTTGCATAATGATTATAGAAATAGAAAAATTTTAAGTGAAACTGGGAAAAATGCTGTGAATTTGAGGAAGGATAGTGAACTGTGGTAAAACAGAGACACTTCCTTTTTTGTGATCATTTTTACTACCAAGAAATACTGAGCTTTGTGATATCTTGGAGTAAAGCATTGATTTGAAAACATAACTTTTAGAAAATAAGTTCAAAACTTTTCTCACAACTTATTGAGCTTAGTGAAAGTTTCTTTAAGATACTTGATAGCAAGGTTTCCTTTGAAAATATGGCTGAATGTTTTCATGGTTACATACCTTTTACCCCAGCTGAATGAATCAAAGAATTACAAATTGAAGGAAATGCTTCTCTAATGAAACTAGAGACTGCCCATACCCTACACCAGACTACCAAGAAATTCTTCCAAATAAAATGAAATTCAGACTGAAATCTATAAACATATTTTTTACCTCAAATAGATGCATGTTTTGTAGAGTAAGAGGGACGCATATTCCGCAGAGGATCTTCCAACAGTTACTTTGAAACATAAAGATTCAGAATGAAGAAACGGGGGGAAGGCATCTGTGTGAAGGGCTGATGTCCGCGGCCGGTTCCTGGCAGACATGCTCCTGTCATCGTATTAATGACGTGTGGGGAAAACGGCCTGGGGCGGGGGGAGAGGAGCAGCAAGAAAAGGACGTCTCCACAGTCCTGCCCAGAAGGACTGCAAGTTCCTTTCCTCTCTATACTGCTCTCAACTGGGAAATCATAACGGAAAGCAGGGTTTATATGCTTACAAATGTGTCATTAATACAGCTGACTACACAGAAGTCAACAAACCTGTGTATGGCTGTATGGCAAAATAAAATTAACAGAAGACAGTTTGGAAACATGTTTACACTTATTATGACATAATAAGCTTCCATTGTATATGAACTACTTATAAATCAGCAAGAAAAAGGTGAATAGACTATGAAGGTGAATAGGTAATTCTGGGAAAAATTGTAAGTGGCTAATAAATACAAGATTTTTCTCAGATTGGCATGTGAGGACTGAGTGATAGTGGGGGTCCTCAGGGACTCCTGTGCACTGGTGACAGGCGTATTAATTATGGTAACCTTTTGGGCAGGGTCTTTTGTCAACTGGTATCTGAGTTTAAATTATTTTTTGAGACTCAGAACTACTTACAGGAAAACTGTGCTACAAACACTGTCCATGAATGATGTGTGTGTGTGCACTTGTGCACATGCATGTACAAAAGAAGACAAGCATGAGAGGGATCATACAGACAGATATTGGAGCATTCGGGTTGTTTCCAATTTTTATCAGTGGAAATTTCCATCAAAGGAAAATTCCACCCCCTACTAATTTAGATGGCACAGCTGCACCAATCCCGCAGCATCTTCATGCCACAAACCAGCCAATTCCGTATTATATTCCAGGCCCTGCACCTCCAGGGCAGAGACTGCATCATCGCGAAGTTACGCAGAGGATGGAAGATCGAAGGATGATGGTGCAGCATCCAATGTATGTTTCATGTTTTTAAAAAGATACTCACACATTATTCCTTTTCCTTCTATTCCCATTGGTTTATAACACTATAAAATCAGTAGAAGCAATTTAAGTATATTAAACCACCAGTTCACTAGGTTATTCTTTACTAACCAAAATCTTCCTCTGTCTTACCCTGAGTTGGAGGTGTTGACAAAACAAATTTAACGAAACCAAACCGTTTTCAGGATGCAACAAAGGGTCATTTCTTTTTGCAAACCAGTCTCTTGTTCTTTTTTCAGTTTCCATAGTAAAGGTTAATGTTAAAATTGATGATCTTGAGAAACAAGATACAGTGCTCAAATATTTACTTTGACTTATTATATGTTACCAGCCAGACAGAAGAGGAGTATTAGCATTTTTCAGCTGTTCTTTTTTCAATGTCTTTTTAACTTAGTTTATTTATTAATTTAAATATTATTGTATTACCTTAACATGGGAAGACTAACTGAACTTTTTGCTTTTTCTTTGAAAATTAAGTATCTGGTTTTCTACTTTAGGGCAGCAAATTCTGTTCTTCATATCCTGCCTGCTTGTTTTTGTAAATACAATTTTACAGGAAAACAGCTACCTTTGTTCATTTATGTGTTTAGCCAGCACAGCTGCACCAATCCTGCAGCATCTTCATGTGGTTCATTTCGTCTGTGGTGTCTGTGGCTTCTTTCACATTATGAAGACTAACTTGAGTATTACAAAGACTTAGTAACTACTTAGTAAGACCTAGTTGAGTATGGCCTATAGAGAAGTATTTGGCCCTTACAAAAATGTTTGCAAATCTCTTGAAATAATTAATATCTACCACTTCTGTGACTTCTTCCTTTTGTTGTATAATTTATGATTATACCCAGAATCTCTGGTTGTTGCCATTGTAATATAGTAACCCTTTATATAGAAAGTTATAAATGTAACATTAATATTTTCCAGTATCTAGAAGATTACTTGTTCTAAATTGTTAAGATTAAACATGCAGTAGTAACCACAGTGGTGCTCATGTGAAACCTGAGCATAAGACTGTCTATTAATGATACCTTAATTAAAAAAAAGATTAAACACACAAAATCTGAAAATGTGTTAGAAGCTAATAGGAAATAAGAATTGGAGTATAAAAATGCATCACTGGAACTTTTTTTTGAGGTACTCTGTCCAGAACTGTGCTTCTATTTGTAAATTTGACTGAGTCTAGAAAGAGAAAATATATTAAGCTGGAATACAGAATAAAGAGTGTGAATGGAGCTAATATCAGTTTCCATATGTGGAAACTCTTCTTGCATGTGTTTGAAATAAATGCACAAGGTTAAAATTTTTTTCCCGTAAAAGATTTATCTTTTTTTTTTTTAGGTTATTTTCTTTCTTTTTTTTTTTTGAGAGGGCATCTCTCATATTTATTGATCTAATGCTTGTTAACAACAATAAAATTCTGTATAGGGGACTCAATGCTCAATGCACAATCATTAATCCACCCCCAGCCTAATTCTCGTCAGTCTCCAATCTTCTGAAGCATAACGAACAAGTTCTTACATGGTGAACAAATTCTTACATAGCGAATAAGTTCTTACATGGTGAACAGTGCAAGGGCAGTCATCACAAAAACTTTCGATTTTGATCACTCATTATGAACTATAAACAATCAGGTCAAATATGAATATTCGTTTGATTTTTATACTTGATTTATATGTGAATCCCACATTTCTCCCTTTATTATTATTATTATTATTTTTTAAATAAAATGCTGAAGTGGTAGGCAGATGCAAGATAAAGGTAGAAAACACAGTTTAGTGTTGTAAGAGTGCAAATGTAGATGATCAGGTCTGTGCCTGTAGACTGTGTTAATCCAAGCTAGACAAGGGCAATAAAACATCCATGGATGCAGAAGCTTTCTCTCAACACAGGGAGGTTGAGGTTCTAAGCCTCACCTCTGTTGATCCCCAATTTCTCACCTGATGGCCCCCCTGCGACTGTGCCTGTCTTAGGTTGTTCCTCCCTTGAGGAATCTTACCCGTCTCTGGCTAACCAGTCATCTTCCGGGGCCATAGAGGGTAATGTAAAGTTGGTAAGTGAGAGAGAAGCCATATTGTTTGAAAAGGTTAGCTTTTTACTTCTTTGCAGATTTATGCCCTGTGGCTTCTATGCCCAGCATTTGTCTTGAGGTATCTTTACTACTTGGAGGAATTATGATACTCAGTGAATTCGATATGAGGCACGAACTCTATTTAAGGGTTGTAATTAGGAAGGAAGAAGAAAAGCTATAGAGGTAGCAGATGGAAGAAAACATGGGAAGATTGATTATTTCTTTGACATATCTTCTTATAGAGTAACTTAAGCATGTATAGGTTTTAAACTACTAATTAAATTGTGCACACATATTAACATAATAGGAATACAGTTACATAACCAAAGCAGATCTATAATTACCAGCCATCTCCAGTGAAGCCAAGAAAACCAGTTAGGCACCCTAGGCATTTGTGAACATTTGTCTATGATATAATGGATATTGTCCAACTGTACTTGAACAGTCTGAGAGAAATCAGACAAATTAAAACAACCCATTCCTGGGAACTGTTCACATCCCATATGTTCTTTTAACAGTAGATAGTCTGTAGTTGTAAGATTTTGGAGTGCTACAACTTGCACTTCTCCTAATTCTTGGTTGAGTTCCAACAGTATAGATCCAGTCAAATTTGTTGTTTTACTGTATGCACAGGCCAGCTTAGATATCTCCTTCTTCATTCCAATGGCAAGTCCAGGAACTGATGGGATGAATGCAGCTACAACTGCAGCGTCACCTAGATCTTTGTTGAGGTTTTTTGATGATCATCTTCTGGTATGTCTCTTCCAGGGAGTGCTGAAGTTGGAAGTTCTTCATCATATCGTATCTTAGTTCATTTTCTGGATAGCCAAATTAGGCTTTGATCCTCTGTATAAACACAAACAGACCCTTTGCCCACACTTTGATATACCCTTTATACCATTGTGTAGAACTCATTGGAGGTCAGCACACAGGAACAGCTTTTTTTTTTTTAAGAGAAAGGAATATTATCACAAAAGTGTACCTCTATAACCAATCATCTGACACCCTTTAAGTGATCAAAATTAAGGATATTTAAAGCATGCATTAATGGTTGATTTACAGTTAGTTTTATCCTATCAGGGAGTAATCCCCCTTCTCTTTCTTTCTTTCTTTCTTTCTTTCTTTTTTTTTTGTTATCTTTAATCTACACTTACATGAAGAATATTATGTTTACTAGGCTCTCCCCTATACCAGGTCCCCCCTATAAACCCCTTTACAGTCACTGTCCATCAGCATAGCAAAATGTTGTAGAATCACTACTTGTCTTCTCTGTGTTGTACAGCCCTCCCCTTTCTCCCACCCCCCCATGCATGCTAATCTTAATACCCCCCTTCTTCTTCCCCCATCTTATCCCTCCATACCCACCCACCCTCCCCAGTCCCTTTCCCTTTGGTAGCTGTTAGTCCATTCTTGGGTTCTGTGATTCTGCTGCTGTTTTGTTCCTTCAGTTTTTCCTTTGTTCTTATACTCCACAGATGAGTGAAATCATTTGGTATATCTCTTTCTCCGCTTGGCTTATTTCACTGAGCATAATACCCTCCAGGTCCATCCATGTTGCTGCAAATGGTAGGATTTGCCCTCTTCTTATGGCTGAGTAGTATTCTATTGTGTATATGTACCACATCTTCTTTATCCATTCATCTACTGATGGGCATTTAGATTGCTTCCAATTCTTGGTTATTGTAAATAGTGCTGCGATAAACATAGGGGTGCATCTGTCTTTCTCAAACTTGATTGCTGCGTTCTTAGGGTAAATTCCTAGTAGTGGAATTCCTGGGTCAAAAAGATTTATCTTTTAAAATGGCTGAATGTTACAATATAAAAGTAAAGCAAAATAAGATACTTCCATTTTCCTGCCTTGTGTGTTTATAGATGTATCTTGTTGCTCCTATAACATTTGCAGAGGTGTTTAATTTTAAAAATTTTATTTCCTTTCAAATTCCTATTATTTTACTTAAAATATCTGCTGTAAAGAAGGTATATAACAGAACATTCAAATTGTCTTTTTCTTTGGATGAATTTGAATTGGAGGTATTGCAAGAAATAAGCAGTGAGAATTTGTGGGGTTATGATTTCTTGATTTATTAATCATTAAATCTATGTTATATTTTTCTAATTTGTTATTAGATAATGAATTTCATGACTAATCTATAGACATTTGAATATTAATACTAGGCTATTCTTTCTACATTAAGAAATAACCAATTATTCAATCATTTCCAGTGGTCTTTCTGTGTTCTGTTTCCAGGCTGGCCCCTGAGCACCCCCCACCTCACACACACAGGATGTACCCCTAAAGTGGACACGGACATCCTGTGCCTGGGACTGTATCGTCATGTCTTCGGTAGGATCCAGAGAGATCTGCTCCATCAGTATCTTGTCTGTTTCAGTAGCTTGTGGTCAAACGGCCAGAATCAATGCTTTATAGTGGAATGCCATCCAGGGCCGTGCTATGGAGAAACTGAATTCAGTTTAGCTGTGAGGCACCGCCTCTGGGCAAGTTAGAGACCTGGGGAAGCAACAGGAGGAACTTGAGTCCTGGGGCAGGGGGCCATGTCACACAGGAGTAAGCTGTTCCGTTGTCCTTCAGGGGTGTCTACCATTAAAGCCAGCTCCCTAAATACATCCTGCTTCTCACAACTTCTTTATACACCCTCCCCATTCTTAGTACTCACATCTACTTGACTGCCTCTAACCCTGGCTACTGACAAGACAACACCAGCTTGTGCCTTCCTACTCTTACGGTGTTTACTACAGAAATGGAAGTAGATGTGCATTAACTTCCTATGAAATTCATTTTCCTTAGGAAGTCATTGAGATGTTGGTCTACAGTAGCTTTTGAGGCAGAACATAAAGTGAGAATAAATAAATGGAGATTTGGCATTTACCAGTTTTACTCTTTATAAAATTTTGTTTGCCCTTGTATTGTAAGGTACAGATGTGTTTGTTGTTGTAATTATCTTTGAAGCCAGCAACCCAGAGACACTATTCAACAAACAAAAGTCTTGGGAGCATCTGTAACATTCACATAAACAAACAGAAACACCTAATTTGTGTGCTCATCAAGTAGAGTGGGACTTTCATATTGGAAGGAACCTATGCAGTTTGTATCCTTTGTAGGATGTGAATGAAACTCAGTACAGTGCTTTGCTCCTTGTAATTACAAAATGGAATTTTTGAGTTTTACTTTCTGAATTGAATTTGAAATTTTTTTTAAGTTATATCTTAGGGGCTAAATGTGCCTCAGCTGTGTAAGTTAAGAAGCTTTAGGGAACTTTAAAAAATGTAAACATACTCCCCCATTCCTACTGATTATCATAACACACCGCAGAGATGGTTACAAGCTAAAGCGCTCCCATCCTTTGTCAGGGGCCTGGGACCTGAAGCCGGAGGAGCTGCAGCTGCTGAGGCACCTGGAGCATCACGTCCCCACCTGGACTGTCACCACGTACCACTTCGACTTCACTTCATATTTGTACGAGTTCTTCCTTTACTCGTAAAATAAAAACTTTTCAAAATGCTGAAATATTCTTCTTCTTATGAGTATTCTTTTTCTAAATTATTTTATTGGAAATATTCTCAATGTATTAGTTATAGGTGTTTTAATAGAATTTGAGAATTAGTATTTGGAAATTGTGGTATAAAAAGGTATTAGATATATTAAAATCTGTATTTGTATTTGCACTGTAAAATGTACTGTATTTCTCTCTCCTTATAAAAGTTTTTCTTTTGTACAAAGACACCAGTCTTGATCCACTGTCAGTGGGACATAAGCTTGATTTTCTCACAAGTGGTAATTGGTCTGTTCCTATGCATTTCTACTCTACTCATCTGCCAAAGTACTGTACTTATTCTCTGTATCTGATTTGAACAGATTCACATTTTCTAGATACCAATCTAAGGTGTAAATTTATTGAGTTTGCAATTCATAATACATACTAGTTATAAAAGTAGGACAGAGAAGGGAGTGGCTTCACCTTGGGGAGGTAGACATACTGTAGGAAAGGGTTCCAAGATGCTTGATCATGCAGGTGACTTCTCAGAAGGTTTTGGAATTGAGAATGATGCTCTTGCAGTGATTACAGCATGTTAAGAGATCTCAAATAACATACACATAGGCAACTGCAAATACATTGGTATTTCTGGATCTTAGGAATGGGGATCACTCAGCAATAAGAAATAAAGCTGCCCTGCCAAGAAACTGGGACTCAGGAACCATTGAAAGCGAAATGACTTGGTCTTACTTATGCTTTTGGAGTGATTTACTCAGATTGTAGTTAGAAAGACCACCTCCTCACTTGTTTCAAAATAGATTTGAAGGTGAGAGGATGGAATCTAGTTAAGACATAGTAGAGGAGGTAAAAGTTGATAAACACCTGAACAAGGACAGTGGCAGTTGGTGTAATAATGATGAGACACATTTGAATGACATTTAAGATGACTCCTAGATGCTAGCTTGGTGCCCTTCACTGAGTTGCGGAGTATTAGATTATGGTTTAGGCAAGAGGTTAGGTGAGTTAGGTTTTAGACATACTGAATCTGTGATAAGTGGGTATCAGGGTGAAATGTCCAGTAGGGATTTAAGTTTATAGTCTGCACCTCGAAACCATACAGTGATACCTGAGTTAAAGATAGGTTGTGATTTGTCAATATATATGAGCCACATACTGTCATAAAATACAAATCTATGGAAGAGGATTAGATTGCCAGAAAAAAATGTATAGACTGACAAATTGAAAAAACCTTGGAGAGTGATAATACTGTATCTACAAGGTAATCCTGTTCTTCAAAGAAAGGATTCTGAGCCCTGGCTAGAGAAGTTGAGAAGAAACAAAATGAGAATAATGTCAAAATAATATGGACATTAGTGTCTCACCACAAAAATACAAAGTTGGGAAAATGTTGAATGCATTATAGAGTGGTTATTGGTGGTAAATATATATATATTCCTATATTTATATAGGAAGGTAAAAATGTGGGAACAGAGAATATAAATTGCTTGCCTTATAAGCCTGGCTGTGAAGGAAAAGCAGGAAACAGGGCTGCAGTTATACCAGGATTAAGGAGATGACACTTTGGGATAAACATGAAGCTTTGTTTAGGCTTAAGACAGAACATGAGAAGAGGACACAGAAGCAAGAGGTGGGCAGTAGGAGTCACTGAAGAATGTAAGGGTGACTTTGTCGCACTGCTTCAGTGGGCAGAGAAAAGAAGTACAGACAACCATTTGCCTTAACATACTGCAAACACTGTATTTATATTGCAGGTTTATAAATATGGATCTTTATTGCTTTTACAGTATTGACAGCGCTATTCAAGGAATAGTCATCCTGCCTTTAATACTAGTTATTCTTCACCTTCAGATACTGGAACCTTTACAAGAAAGAGAAGATGTCAACAGTGGAGCATCTCAGGAGACGATCGAGAGATGCACATACCCACATAAATACAAAAAAGTAAGAATTTATTCTGTGTGATGCCTACATTACTGAAATGCATAAGATTTAGTATTATGGACCTTTGAATTCAACTACATTATTACTAAAGCAACACATGCATATGATTTTTAAAAATTTGAAAGTTTAAAAATATATATTCTGAGGTTTCTTACCCTGATGACCAAAGTTTTCTTCCCAGAAGAAAAATCATAGTTAAGGGTTTCTTACATAATCTAGGTATTTTTAGGCATTAATAATGTACATATGTATATATTTTCCCTTCCACTTTTAAAAATAACACCAAGAGGATGACAAGCGCACCGTTTTTGTGCATTATGTTTTCATTCTGGATCAGCACCCACATGCCACCCATATTCTCTTTAATGACTTATACTGTAATTTAACTGGCCACTTATTTTGACATTTAGTTAACCTACATTTACATTGTACCCTCAATTTATAGTATTATTTATAGAAGTTGTGCAATAGACATGTTATATAGATTTCTTTCAACAAACAACTATGCTATGCAGACTAATAATAAGAAAGTGAAAAATCACTGTACTTTTCTTCTGTTTTCTCAGAGTATTAAAGAGGTATTACCACTAAATTTAAGTCCTTTCAGTTGTCTATGCCAAAGACTATGTCATCGGATTAATTTATTTGGAGATTGTTTGAAAATTCCTTAGTAAAGGCTATGTGTTATGATGGGACAAAAACAGTTTATAATCATCCTAACAGTGTATTAAAAAGAGTAGTTTTCCCAGTAGTTACATTTAATTTTCCTTTTGATGCTGCTTATTTAAGTCTTAAAAGAACTTAGTTGAAAATAGTCACTTAACTCATCCATTAACTCATCACAGATATACCTGGGAGATAAGTTGTGGCTGAAGGTGTAGTTTAGTTTTGCATTGTCTGTCAAATAAACACAGGCTTTACTCAGTTGTTCAATAATGTCATCCTACTAACACGGTGACACCCGATCGGCTCTCACAGAGGACCTGCCCCACCAATAAGCCAGTGAAGCACCGACTCAGGAAGCCACGGAGGAGCAGTGCACCATCTGCCTGTGTACTTTAGAGGAAGGGGAAGACGTGAGGTAACTAGACATGAATTATCTAAAATCTGTTGTCAAAACTGTACATGAGATTTAATGTGAAAGTAGACTAGAAGCCACAAAAAGATCACTCCTAGCATATCCTGTTACCAATCTCCGATGTGTAGAGAATTGCCTTCCCATAGTGAGTGAAAGAAAAAGATTTAAGTCTCTGTATTGCTACCAGTGGGTTGGGATGGGAAATATACTTGGGCAGGGAAATTTTGTGGTCAAATTGTCTTCTCTAAATCTTGCAGAAAGGAGAACTTGACAGGCTTTGGAGGCAGACACTGTTAAATTAATGTATTCTCCAAGGCTTAAAGAGGGGATCTCGATGAACTCCACGCAGTGTTTGACAGCATCTTTTCATAAATTGATTTTGTCCTAAAATGCCCTCTTACTTCTTGGGACTATTCAGTTCTTACAACTTTGCAATTTAGAAAATGTTATGCTAACCCAATATTAATTTTAGGTATTTTCTTTTTAGAATCACTTCATTATTTTGCACCTGTTCTGTTTTTATCCAAAGTACATAATCCCATGTGAAAAAGGTTCTATATAACATATGTAACAGAACCGTATGCTAACTATGTTGCCCTAATTGATAAGGGTAACTTTATCCTATGTCTTCACTTGGCTGAGAGAGAAAAAAATTATAAACATTTGTCCGCCATACCACATATAGGTTATTTGAACACTGTATTGCCAGTGAAATTTATAAATATGGAAGCTAACTTTTCTTAAAGTACTGGTAATACTGTTCAAAGAGTAATTGGAGCATCTCCTTTTAGCAAGAATTCGGAAGTCTAAAAATGTGTGACAGCTCTTAGCAGTGGATTAGAAATGGATACTTCTTTCACACTCCTCACTTAGATTTACCCTGTATTGCCTCGATGCTTTCTTTATTTCTCAATTGCTAAGTGATGATTTAGTGTAGTATACCAAAGTAAATATCTCCTTCGAAGCTACTTTCTTTCCCATTAATTACTTTTCATGGAGATATAATTGGCACATATTAGTTTCAAGGGTACATGATTCGATATTGCAAATGTGTTACAAAATGGATAAAGCTGTTTTTAAAAAAGAGTGCCATAGTATTCAGTGGCTATAACAATTACCCATAAAACCCTTATTAACCTTCAATCAATCTGTACTTTATAAAGATCCTCAAGGTAGAAAATAATATTACATATAAGATTTCTTAATTAGTGTGACTAGAACTCATGCCACAATAAGTTCTGATATTTTTGAGAGAGACAGTTTTTAAAGTGTTTCACAAATGCATCTGATAGTGAAAAAATATATTTTTGCAATTTGAGGTAACAGGAACATACTGCCAACTCAGCAGATTGGCAGCTCATTATAGAAACAAAACTGGAATAACTGCCAGTGTAGGTTTTAAAATCCTGGAGGTTTTACATGATTTGGTTCCATAGCTGAAACAGCTAATCATCTTGGGTATTTATACCTTATTTTGCCCAGTGTTGATTTAATGTAGGTGTAACTGTCATTAGAGAGGACTCGAGGTTGTTTAACGTTTTTACAGATAAAAGAGATGTCTGGTAACTTTGAAACACTCCTGAATCACTACAGGTATACCACATGCAGTTGTCATAAGATTAATTTTGTGCTTTCTGTTGTTTTTGCCTATAATAGACGTCTTCCCTGTATGCACATTTTCCATCGAGTGTGCATTGACCAGTGGCTGGCTACAACTACGAGGTGCCCCTTATGCAGAGGGGACATTGAAGCCCAGTTGCCACGTGAAAATTAACACCACAGTTCAAAACTGTTGCCCTCCCTCTCCTTCCCACCCTCCTGGTACACAATCATATCAAGAACAAAAAAAAACAACAATAGAAAAGATCCAAGTAACACCAGAGCTCATTAGAGAGGAGTTAGGCACTCTTTGAAGACTCCACAATGACTATTAGGAGTTTAAGGCTTCAAGAACAAGCACTTTAATCTGTAGAGCTGAATAACACATTTGACCACTGAGACAGCACATTAAAAATGTCAATATTTATTTCTTAGAGCTACATTTACACATGCGAGGCCTGATTATAGTCAAACAAATGCTACATGAAAGCGTGCATGTACCTGCCTGTGTCTGAATGCGTGCGTGGGAGAACACACGTGTGAAACTCTGCTTGTTCCTTCAGAGGTCCAGTGATGAAACTGTGATACCTCTTATCCCTCCACACCCCTCAAAGGAATGTGGAATCAACCCAAGCATACACATCAGGTTCATGTGGGGTGGGGAGGTAGGTTGTTCTTTGCTAATATAGAATCAAGACCTCAGAAAGGGAAGGTGGAGGTCTCTGCACTGTTACAAAGTCCACAGGTAGGGATGAGAACTCCTGCTCTGGAGGCCTGGGGTCTCCACCTGTCTCATTGGCAGGTGTTGCCTCCTGGACATCTCAACACATCCGGTTCAACTCGTAAAGGTCAATTCCTCCAACATGGCCTCCTTGATCCTGGCTCCCCTAAGCTGGGCACTCTCTCTCCTGTTCTAGAATTCGACACTGAGCAGTCCCTTGGCAAATCCATGGCCATGATTCATGGTAATTATCATTTTGTTAAAGCATAAGCTGCGGTTCTTTGGAGTTCCTCACTAGGGCTAAGCGATTCTCCATACACATGCCGCAAAAAACCCACATACACACAGTAACAGGCAAGGCTGCACAACCCCATTTCCCTGTGCCCAGACCCAACACCACTATGTGCACCCCCATCAGCAGCTCGCTCTACTTCTCCTCCTTCTGCCCCACCCAAAGCATACTGGAAGGCAGACAAAGGAAAAGCGATCTCATAGGAATCACCTCACCTCCTCTTTTCTCGTAGGTCATCCACAAAGCTTAGGACCTTAACCAGAAATTACTAGCTAATTACTTCAACAGTCCTTACAATTGGTTGTGACACACTGAGTCACAAAACTGATATTAAGAACTGTTGACTTAACTAGTTACTGAATGCATAAAGACGGCGTTGGAAAAGGAGAAAGCAAAGACTAACAAACGATCGTCCTTTGGAAAGCACAAATAAACTGTTTTATAATCTTTAAAGTCTACATTACTGTATTTTATGACAAAAATTACATATTAATAGGACTATTAGAAATTTAGGGATTCACAAAAGCTTTAAGACAAAGCTCTAACTAAAAATAGATTATTATACATCATCCATTACATCAACAGAAAGGACAAAAACCACATGATCACCTCCACAGATCAGTTGATGTTCCCCAGACGGGGAAGAGTGGCACATGTTCAGTGACGCTAATCATTTGTAGCCATGTGTAAGACTCACTTCAGCACACTACAAGGCCCGGGCCTATGTGCTGTCTTTCCTCCTTCAGATCTGACGAGGTGATTTTGCAAACTGAGCAACTAACTTAGCACGCAGACCCAGCTGTAGATGACATGGTAACAGGCAGGAAGAACTCCATCTTAAAGATAAGGTTGCATTTTAACACCCAGAAAGTTCAAGAGGCAGGATTCTTTAACAAATAGACAATACCTCAGCCCACCTTGGGGGATGGGTGGGCAGCCTTTTGATGTTATCCCAGACCAAGGTGCCAGTGTCCCAGAGAGAAATCAAGGCAGGAAATTCATTACGTTAAGTTAATCTTTAATATTCAGGGACCACTTAAGTCCACACCCCAAAGTTTTCTTCATGTTCTCGAAAAATCCTCAACTGCCTATAAAACCCCCAGACAACGCACCACCACAGACTCTCTCGTCCCCTCCTGGCTTGAGCCAGGAGCTCTGTCCTTTCACTCTATTTAATCTCTAAATAAAAGCCTGTACCTCTCTCTCCTACCTTGACTGTTTCTGAAGCTCATTCTTCGGCTTCGTGAACAAGAACCCCGGCATCACTAAGAGAGGCCCTCTATCCTGTCCTTACGACTAGACAAAAAGAGCAAACCTTAAGTAAAGTGATGTGAGCAGGACTGTCTCCCAGAAGCCATTCGGAACACCACCTCCCTTTCCACTCCTTTCAAGAATGTCTTACTAGTTCACAACTGTGGGGCAAGAAACAAAATAACCAAAATTAGTATGACAAAAGTAGAGGATTGAACCCAAATAGCTGCTACTACATCAAGGGGAAAACCAACCAACCACCATCACAAAATCTCTGTCCACATTTTTAAATCCATTTTATGAGTCCAGCACACATAGGCGGATTGGCCATGTGAAGATGGGTTTTCTATTATCTGAAACATTATAATACAGCTCCACTATCTGGCTTTTTCTTAAAGGGGAAGTCCCCAGCAACAATCTATTTCAATAAAGCCACATGGTTTGCAGGAACTGCTTCTCTTTGTCCGCCAACCGGTCAGGAGAGAGCCCCTTTCAGAGGTGGAAGAGAGCAGGGAGCTAAAGTCAGTGCCTCCCTCCCTCCCCACACTGTCAGTCAGGCTGACCACCCACACCCCATATCAGAGGAGCTGCAGAAATGGCTGTCCCCTCACCAAGTTTCCACTCTTCCAGAATGTTCCAGCCCCACCTAATATCCTGCCTGAATGTCTGGCTTACTGTTTCACAGAACCCGCTGAACATAGAAAGGAAACAAAATCCAAAGACCTGGGATGCACACAGATAGCTAAGTCCTCCCCAGGTGCTCCTCCAAAGGACATAGAACTGACAGGATTGGTCTAGGTCCTCAGCTTTGAGTTGATATTCTGGGTGTCATTCAACTATTATTTATTGCGTGCCCAGTCAGAACAAGGCACTGTCAATGCACACCCAGTTAAGTCTGTACCAGGGTTCTGAGATGATTACGTTTCACCAGTGCACAGACAGCAATATGGAGTTAAGGCCTCTGTCCAGGAACAGGGAACAATTGCTCCTTATTGATTTACATGAGCAGAAAAAGGATATGCCAATTTGCAAAAGATTTGTAGCCTCTGCTTATGCCTGGAACGTTGCCAGAAAAATCAGGAAAGAATACATCCGCACACACACAAAGAGCAGCAAGACGTACTATGCAAACGTAAGGTCACGAAGAGGCTGCCTCACTACAAACGTTTCCCACCCTTTTAACCAACCTTTTCCCCACCATCTCCCTCTTTCCTTTTCCATGGAAGACTGCGAACTTTTGTTTTCCACAACTTTAAATCATTGTTGTTGTTAGGCTGGAGGAAGGAAAAACAAGGACATGCAAACAGAACAGAGAGATACCATAAAAGGAGAACAGCTCAGACCCCAGGGTCCATGCCTTATATGGAAAGGGGACAGCTCTTCCTGAATTCCATCCTTATGATGTGCCAACTAAGACCCGGATGTCAGCCTCCTCCCTCTTGGAAGGAAAAAAGTTTCTAGTTGTCTATTATGGCACCTTTAGCCAATCATACCTCTCCACGCCCCCTAGGATAGCTCACCCACTCCTCCCCCTCCTAATCCCTTATAAGCTCCCACCTCCCTGACCGGGTGTGACTTCCCCAGCCTGTGACAGCCAGACCATGGAACATCACCTGGGAGTTGCACTCAAATAAACTACCTGGCCCTTTGTTGCCTCTCTTCACCTGCTTATTTCAGTTAGAATTTATTGGAATTTATCTTACAGTTGTAACAGGCAATTTACAGAAGGAAGAGCAAAGAAATGTACTGTTCTTCACTCCCAATTTTCCTCTACACATCAGTCAACAGAAGAAAAACAGTAACACACACAGGAAGCTGCTCTCTGAGGTCATCCCCGAATCCCCTCTGAGCCAGCACAGCTCCAGGGCTGTGAGTGGAAAGGCTGCATGGCCACTATCGATAAGCCACAAGGAAAACCAGAATAAAGCTAATTTGTCATGACACCATTTTCTTACTTCCATTATGACTCACTGTGGAGATACCGCACTGATTTTTTGGTAACTCTACTCAAACTTGCTTTTGAAAGACTTTTTCCCAAAAAAGAGTAAAAGAGTAAATGCTCAGAGGGTAGGAGAGAAGAGAAAGTGTGTGATGGCGTAGTGGCAGATAAGGTAGGAACAGGTGCTCCAGGAAATGAGAAGTGTTTCAAAGCAGATCAGAGCTGAGAATCTTTGCAAAGGTATGGAATTTATGTGTCTCCTTTTCAAGAAAATACGGCCATTCCTGTCCACACTGTACAGGTTTTTCCTCCAGGCATCTGTGGTGACAGCTGTTCTAGAAATACATGATAAACCTGTTGTCTTCCTTCTTGGTTATCATCACTTATAATAGTGTGGAAAGACCCATGAGAAGATGGCTGAGGATACAGATGCCCCAGGGGAAGCTGAGACCAGAGGGCTGGGAGTCTAGAGGAAGGGGTCCCATGAGCTAGCTCAAGGAGGGAGGGGGGTAAGGGAAGAGGCACTGAGTGGGGCTCGGATCACCCCAAGTACACCTGTGACAGGGAAGAACCATCTGTGATATTTAAAAGGTCTGGACAAGTAGTGACTCTCTACCATCTTACTACACTGATGGATAGTGATTGCAATGGGGTGTGTGAGGGGGACTTGATTATATGGGTGAATGTTGAAACCACAATGTTGCTCATGCAAACCTTTATAAGATTGTATATCAATATACCTGAGTAAAAAATTTTAAATAACCACTTAAAAAAAAAGTTCTGGAGAAACAAGGAACATTATTTTGTGAACTTTCAAGTAGTGTTGTTAACTAGAATCACCGTGCTATACACTAGATCTCCAAAACTTATTCATCTTGTAACTGAAAGTTTGTACCCTTTGACCAACATGTCCCCATTCCTTCTCCCTTCCAGCCCCTAGAAATGACCATTCTGTTTCTATGAGTTTGTTTTTTTTGGAGTCCACATGGTATTTGCATTTCTCTGAGTTATTTCCCTCTGCACAATGCCCTCCAGGCCCATCCATGTTGTCACAAATGGCAGGATTTGCTTCCTTCTCATGGCTGTAGAATATTCCATCACACACACACACACACACACACACACGCACACACACACACACACACACACACACACACACACCTTTATTCATTGAAGGAGCATTATTTTTAAGGCATTTTGAAATCTGGATTATTTAACATAAAGGACCTGTTCAAGTAGAAAAATCACCAAGTGTAAGAACATGAATGAACCACTTCCAGGGCTCTAGAGGTGTGTGTCCCACCCGCCCAGCTCTCGGACATAGGAGGAGCATAAGGGGCCTGAAGAGTCCATCACTAACTCCGGAAACACCGGGGCTGGAAGGAGAACAGTGTCCCTCAGGGCTGGAAGGGGCCTCAGAGCCCACCCTGCCCCTCACACCTGCCCCAGGCCCCGGTGTGTGGGCGTCCCCAGGGCCCATCATGGCTCCTCTCCCAGTCCTCACAGTCCTCCCTGGGGGTGCTCTGTGCATCCCCACAGGAACACTGGGCAGAACTTAAAATGATGTATTTGTTAATGATAACAGATAAAAATGGAAACTGATTGATTCATTAACTATTTGCTAATGGCCAGGCATATGTGAGAGGCTCCATATTACATATTTTTCACCATTTAATTAATGCCTCTTTGTCCCAACAGTCAATAGCCCTATAAGGGCAGCAGCCATGTGTACACTGCATGTTTGTAAATCCAACCCCTGACATAGATCTAGACATAACAGGCACTTAATAAACATGGTATGAATTCATATTGTTCAACCCCCTTACTTCAGAGTGGAGCATACTGTGCCTCTGAACAATTAGATGCTATGGGCAAAGTCATACTCCCAGACGATGACATGTCCCACCCAGAGTATGACCAGTGCTTCCTGAGGAACAACGCTGATGGTAAAGGCTCATCAGACACTACTTGGGAGAAAGCAACTTTAAGGGAGGCATCATTTGGATTACAGCGCCCTGGAACTGGACAAAGAGCACTACATTCAAGCCCCAGGTCTGTGTCTCTGCAGCGGACACCTATGAATAGCCTCCCAGAGCTCCTTTCTCCTAACAAAGAGCCTCGCTGGCATTGCACTTCTGAAGAAGCTACCCTCACTCCGCAGCATCAGTACACACCCCAGGGTCACACCCAGCAGGGGAGTCCACAACGAGCCTACAATAACCAATGCAGAGCCAACCAACAGACTCACCCAGGTTGGCCTTAGTGAATGTCAAGATCTCTGCTTCTGATGCTGTTTGATGGCCCTTCCACGGTCGATGTTGCACTCATTTATGAGATTTAGAACTCCCTAACACCAGCATGAAGCTCTGGATCAAACCATACTTGAAGCCCATCCCATGGCTGGATTTCTCAGTTACAAGAACCACTAAATTCCTTTTATTACTTAAACTTGTCTGGGGGTTTTCTTTTGCTTGCAGCCAAAACAAAATCCTAGTATGTACTAGATGTTTAACACTGGAAAAGTAAACATGGAGATAACTTTCACTTTAAAAGGACATCGTGTAGATCAATGAAGGACAAGAAAGGGCCTAAAACAATGTCTGGCACTTAACCAGCCCTAAATATTCTTTACTTCTATGGAAGGCTCCACCACCAAGTTCCTTTAAATAGCCTTTTCACCCAATACACTAAAGAAATGATTTACAAATGATCTTCCACTTAGCAGAGCAGCAAGAGCAGCCGAAGATAAAGGCATAAAAAGGTTAAATGTCATTGATAACTGAAGCTCAATGCAAAATGGAAACAAACATCCCTTAAGTTATAAAAAAACATCTACATAATGTCTACAAGCACACAGAGTCACAGTCTGTATTATACATACACCCACGTATAAGCAAAAATGTGATGCAATGAAAATCTAATTCTTACAAAACAAAAAGACGTTTGCTGCATGAAGGGGGCCGTGATCAGCTGGGCTGCGTTTGGCTCCCTCCCTGCCCACCTCGGCTCCCTCCCCATCCCACCTCCCAGCATGGCACAGTACACACGGAGGGACCAGGGCAAATAAGGCTCCGGTCAAGTGGGCTGACCCCAAGACCGCGGTGCTCAGTAGTAGGCAAGCAGGACAAGCCAGAAAAAGGAGGTAAAGATGCGTCCTTGCAAGAACCATCCAGAGGCAAAGCCAGACAAGCCTGGTTGCCTCAATTCCACAGGGGAAAGTCCAGGCTGGACAGGAGAGAAAGGGCCAAGGAAGTCAGAGGTAAGAAACAACAGTGGGGAAGGAAGAGTGAAACTCAGCCAAGACAGTAGCCAATATCAGCAATAGTCACTACTTACTAAGCACAACACCATTAAGATCTTTACTTGTGTTATAGATCTCATTTAATTCTCACAAGAACCCTTGAAACTATTATTCTCCCTATTTTTAAACTTCCGCAAAAATTGTATCATACATAGTAGTAAAGAGAGCAGTTCATGAAACGTTATCTGTAACGGCTAACTATAAAAGTAATCTATGGCAACTCTTGATTTATCAGTACTTCCTCTACCTGCTTCTCACCACTGTTCTCACCCTCAGCACCAAGAAATCACCAGCAAAACATGTCAGCAAGCTCCCCAATGTCTCACCTGATCGCCCCCCCTGAGACTGTGCCTGTCTTAGGTTGTTCCTTCCTGAGGAATCTTACCCGTCTCTGGCTAACCAGCCATCTTCCGGGGCCACACAGGGAGATGTAAAGCTGCTAAGTGAGAGAGAAGTAATGTTCGTTGAAAAGTTAGCTTTTTACTTCTTTGCAGATTTATGCCCCGTGGCTTCTATGCCCAGCACTTGTCTTGAGGTATCTTTACCACTTGAAAGAATTACAATACTCCGTAATTTCAAATATGAAGCATGAATTCTAGTAAAGGGCTGTAATGAGGAAGGAAGAAGAAAAGCTATAGAAGTAGCAGATGGAAGAAAACAGGAGAAGATTGATTACTTCTACGATGTAACTTCTTGTAGAGTAATGTGAGCATGTACAGGTTTTAACAAACTACTAATTAAATTGCGTACACACATTAACAGAGTAGGAATACACATACATAACAAAAGCAGACCTACAATTTCTGGCCATATCCAATGAAACCAAGAAAACCAGTTAGGTAACCCAGGCATTTGTGAAAACTTTTCAATAATATGATGGATATTGCATAATTCATTTTGTATATGAAAGCATTAGTGTTTCTGGAAATTTGAATTGTATGAGGATGAATAATGAATAAGCAGAATTTGGTAGAGAAAAAAAGTAGTGTGAAAGGAAAACTTCTGAAACATACAAAAGCTAAAACAATTCACCAGTAGACTTGCACTACAAAAAATGTTGAAGTCCTTCAAGTAAAACAAAAGTGAGGCCACATGAAAATTTCTATCTAAACAAAGGAATGATGAGCATAAGAACTATATAAACATTAAATCTCAGTATTAAATCTCCTTATAATAAAATCAGGTGTTTACAACAACAACAACAAAAGAATAATCCTCAGTTCTGCTCTACAGAACAAAACAACTGGATGGATGGAACTTAGGGCATGTCAAGTACAGAGAGTAAACAAGTATGGAGCTTGTAAAACATGTTTGTTATAAATGAAGTAGAACACATATGGTCTAAACATAGACAGGAAGGGATCGAAGAACCAAGTGGTCACCTAGTACTCATGAACACCCAAAATTGGCCACCCACTGCTGGTACCCATTCTGGATCAAAGCGTCTTCCTGAGACAGGGGAAGACAAGCACTTGATACCCAAGAGGGGCTTTGACAAGAGACCTATGGCCAGGCATGCTTGCCCCTGCACTTCTCCAACAGAGCGTGTGTGTATGGGCTCCAGGTCCCTTCCATCTCCCAAGTCCTGATGCCCATTCCCAGATCTGGTCCTCATGACCACATCATCAGCAAGGAATGGTGTGGAGACAGAGAGAAAGAGACAGGCTATGTGAATGCTGCCCAAGCCAGGATCCAAATACTATAGTCTAATATATTCACCTACTCTGTCTTCTTTCCCTTGCTTTTTAGAGTGTTTGAATCATTTATTAAGTCCATTTAAACAGCTTAATTTGGTCTGTGGGTCTGTTTATGTCTTCTAGGACAGTATTTTTGGAGGCCACAATAGCATCAAGATAATTTCCCACCACCACCAATTACAGGAAATGATTAGGTAAATTCTCCTATATCCACATAACAAATTACCTATTTAAACTACATTTACAGTTTCAAACAACATAAGCATTGTTAATATTAATTGAAAAACAAAATATAAATACAAACAGAATGTAATTAAAAATATCCAAATTTTATTGAAGGAAAAGGTTTCTTTACAGATTTATGTATATACTTAAGGAAATGCACTAAAATATTACCAAGTTATCTCCAAGGTAAATATATATACATGATCTTTAAATTTTTTTATATTTTTCATATATGCTACTTTTGTAATCTGGAAAAATTATAAACTTTTAAATACGCACAGAGAAGTTCAAGATTCAAGATGGCGACATGAGAGGTGAGACAGAGAACTCCTCTCAAAACCACAAATAGCATTAAAATGTAGTTAATTCATGCAACTGACCCTAAAACAGCAACAGGAAGGAGGGCTGCACCAGACTGCAGGCGGACCTCAGGAACAGAGCGGACCTCACCCAACAGGGTAACGAATGAAGGCCTTGATCCGGCGGGACCTGAGCCCTTCCACCCGCCCCAGCTCACCGGTGGGAGGAAGAGAAACCGGGCCGGGGAGGGGGTGGAGACCTGGGACTGCCGAACACCCGGCCTTGGCACTCTGCTTTGCGAGCAGAAACCTACCTTGTGTGGGTCTCTGGAGGATGGGTAGCTCAGACAGGCGGAGTACTTGAGAGACTTGACATTCCGGCTGTTTATGGAGGACGGGATCCACACCCGGCCACTCTGGGTCACGGGAGACGCAGGCAGTCTGATAGGCTTCCTTGCAGCGAGAGGGCTGCTGAAGAGGCCGGGTTTGCGCCGAACTTGCTGTGCAGGGGAAAGGGAGAGTCGGACGAGCTTGTCTGCCCGTGCTCTGCCCAGCAGGTTCGGAACTTTGGGGAGCTTCAGGCGCTCCATCCCCCTGGATGCCTGCTCAGCTGCGAGGACCCCAATGTGACACGCCGCCTGCTGCGCCTCCCTCCTAGCAGGCCAGCACCGGTTCGCAAACCGGCAGTCACTGTGCTGGCGTCAGGCCAGCCAGAGGGAGGCCCCTCCCACCACAACTAGAGACGCCCAGCACAGAGGCTTACACCTGTGTGCTCTGCCCACTGGCTGACACTGGAGACAGGCAGGGCAGATGGGAATCAGCAAGCAGATCTCTCCTCCCCCAATGCAACAGCTCCACTCCCGCACCCCCCCCAACCTCACTCTATGGGCTGAGCAGCTCCAGAAACCAGAGCTTCTGGGAGCTAGTGGGCACCTCACAGAAATATGAAATGTCAAAAGAGCATGGTTCACACCAAAATCTCACAAACCCCAGAAAAAGGCCCAAATGAAACTGAGCTCACTAATCTGCCGGAAAGAGAGCTCAAAATAAAAAAGACATATGCACCCTTATATTGATTGCAGCACTATCTATAATAGCCAAGAAATGGAAGCAACCTAAGTGTCCATCAGCAGATGAATGGATAAAGAAGATGTGGTACATACACACAATGGACTATTATTCAGCCCTAAGAAGAAAACAAATCTTACCATTTGCAACAACATGGATGGAGCTAGAGGGTATTATGCTCAGTGAAGTAAGCCAGGCGGAGAAAGACAAGCATCAAATGATTTCACTCATCTGTAGAGTATAACCACAAAAAAAAACTGAAGGAACAAAAAAACATCAGCAGACTCATAGAACCCAAGAATGGACTAACAGTTACCAAAGGGAAAGGGACTGCGGAGGATGGGTGTTAAGGGAGGGATAAGGGGGAAAGGAGGCATTACTATTAGCAGATATAACGTAGGGGGGTGGGCATGGGGAGGACTGTACACCACAGAGAAGACAAGTAGTCCCTCTACAGCATCTTATATGCTGATGGACAGTGACTGTAATGGGATATGTGGAGCAGACTTCGTGATGGGGGGAGTCTAGCAAACATAATGTTCATCATGTAACTGTAGATTAATGATACCAAAATTAAAAATAAATAAATAATAAATAAATAACAGGGCACAAAAGTATGAATATTTGTCAGGAAAAAAGACAGTCCTTCAATAAGTTAGAGGCACTCAACCCCACTTATAAGAGAAATGCAAATTAAAACAATACTCTATCATCTTTTGTAAAGACAAAGATCAAAAAGTGTAACAGTTTGGAAAGTTTCTGTGATATGACTGCCCTTGCACTGTTCACCATGTAAGAACTTATTCACTATGTAAGAACTTGTTCACCATGTAAGAACTTGTTCGTTATGCTTCAGAAGATTGGAGACTGTTGAGAATTAGGCTTGGGGTTGATTGATGATTGTGCATTGAGTCCCCTCTACAGAATTTTATTGTTGTTAACAACCATTTGATCAATAAATATGAGAGATGCCCTCTCAAAAAAAAAATTAAGACAGCAAACTAAAAAAAAAATGGGCATCAGACTGTTTCTGATGGAGATGTGCTTGTTCATTCACAGAGCACTTGTTGTATGTGCACATGCATTCCCTACACTCAGAATCAAAACTGAAGTTCCTGCTCTGATGGAATTCACTACATTCAAGTGATAAAATGAGGGGGGATAAAATTAGGCCCTGACATCTTAGTGCTTGCACCATGCCTGGCACAGCTTCAACCTGTGCCTGAGTGGATGCTCACCATCAATACCACTGTTGTTAAGAGGGACATTATCATCCTGGTGAATGGTGGGGCTGTGCTGGGGCTGGGCCCTCCACAGCTAAATGCAATGGGCCCTCTGGGGGCGATGCCTGCATGGCATCCTGCCTGTGATGAAGCCATCCTTTACCTGCTCATTCATCACAGCATTAGAGTGTCAATATTTGTGGGATGAACAGGCCTGTGATAACCATGTCTTACAGCAATTGCACTTTGGTTTTTATCTCCTCATAGGAGGTTATGTTAATATTGAGTCAATTCACTCCAATATCATCTTTTTAAATTAAAAAAAAAGTGTCTTCAAAAAAAAAGTGTAACAGTTTGAACACGGGAGAGGGGAAACAAGACTTCTCTTAAATCTTTCCTCCACAGAGAAATTTAGCAAAATAAATTTAGCAAAATATATCAGTTTTTTTATTTTAAATTCCTTTTACCCAGCAACTTTTAAGAATTAATCTTATAAATCCACATATATGCAAAATGGTGTTGGAGGCAGAGAGAAAGAGACAGGCTATGTGAATGCTGCCCAAGCCAGGATCCAAATACTATAGTCTAATATATTCACCTACTCTGTCTTCTTTTCCTTGCTTTTTTGGGTGTTTGAATCATTTATTAAGTCCATTTAAACAGCTTAATTTGGTCTGTGGGTCTGTTTATGTCTTCTAGGACAGAATCTTTGGAGGCCACAATAGCATCAAGATAATTTCCCACCACCACAATTACAGGAAATGATTAGGTAAATTCTCCTATATCCACATAACAAATTATCTATTTAAACTACATTTACACAGTTTTAAATAACATAAGCATTGTTAATATTAACTGAAAAACAAAATATAAATACAAACAGAATGTAATTAAAAATATCCAAATTTTGGATTTCCTATAAACTAACAATGAACCAATATAAAGAGAAATCAGGAAAACAATTCCATTCACAATTGCATCAAAAAGAATAAAATACCTAGGGATAAACCTAACCAAGGAAGTGAAAGACCTATACCCTGAAAACTATAAGACACTCTTAAGGGAAATTAAAGAGAACACTAACAAATGGAAACTCATCCCATGCTCTTGGCTAGGAAGAATTAGTATAGTCAAAATGGCCATCCTGCCCAAAGCAATATACAGATTTGATGCAATCCCTATCAAATTACCAACAACATTCTTTAACAAACTGGAACAAATAGTTCAAAAATTCATATGGAAACACCAAAGATCCCGAATAGACAAAGCAATCCTGAGAAGGAAGAATAAAGTAGGGGGGATCTCACTGCCCAACTTCAAGCTCTACTACAAAGCCATAGTAATCAAGACAATTTGGTATTGGCACAAGAACAGAGCCACAGACCAGTGGAACAGATCAGAGACTCCAGACATTAACCCAAACATATATGGTCAATTAATATTTGATAAAGGAGCCATGGACATACAATGGGGAAATGACAGTCTCTTCAACAGATGGTGCTGGCAAAACTGGACAGCTACATGTAAGAGAATGAAATTGGATCACTGTCTAACCCCATACACAAAAGTAAATTCAAAATGGATCAAAGACCTGAATGTAAGTTATGAAACCATAAAACTCGTAGAAAAAAACATAGGCTAAGATCTCTTGGACATAAACATTAGCGACTTCTTCATGAATATATCTCCCCAGGCAAGGAAAACAAAAGCAAAAATGAACAAGTGGGACTATATCAAGCTGAAAAGCTTCTGTACAGCAAAGGACACCATCAATAGAACAAAAAGGTACCCTACAGTATGGGAGAATATATTCGTAAATGACAGATACGATAAAGGCTTGACATCCAAAATATATAAAGAGCTCACGCACCTCTACAAACAAAAAGCAAATAATCCAATTAAAAAATGGGCAGAAGAGCTGAACAGTTTTCCAAAGAAAAAATTCAGATGGCCAACAGACACATGAAAAGATGCTCCACATTGCTAGTTATTAGAGAAATGCAAATTAAAACCACAATGAGATATCACCTCACACCAGTAAGGATGGCTGCCATCCAAAAGAAAAACAACAACAAATGTTGGCGAGATTGTGGAGAAAGGGGAACCCTCCTACACTGCTGGTGGGAATGTAAATTAGTTCAGCCATTGTAGAAAGCAGTATGATGTTCCTCAAAATGCTCAAAATAGAAATACCATTTGACCCAGGAATTCCACTTCTAGGAATTTACCCTAAGAATGCAGCACTCCAGTTTGAAAAAGACAGATGTACCCCTATGTTTATCGCAGCACTATTTACAATAGCCAAGAAATGGAAGCAACCTAAGTGTCCATCAGTAGATGAATGGATAAAGAAGATGTGGTACATATACACAATGGAATATTATTCAGCCATAAGAAGAAAACAAATCCTACCATTTGCAACAACATGGATGGAGCTACAGGGTATTATGCTCAGTGAAATAAGCCAAGCAGAGAAAGACAAATACCAAATGATTTCACTCATCTGTGGAGTATAAGAACAAAGGAAAAACTGAAGGAACAAAACAGCAGCAGAATCACAGAACCCAAGAATGGACTAACAGTTACCAAAGGGAAAGAGACTGGGGAGAATGGGAGGGTAGGGAGGGATAAGGAAAGGGAAGAAGAAAGGGGGTATTATTATTAGCATGTATAATGTGGGGGATGGGGGAAAGGGGAGGGCTGTGCAACACAGAGAAGACAAGTAGTGATTCTACAACATCTTACTAGCTGATGGACAGTGACTGTAATGGGCTTTGTGCGGGTGTTTGGGGTAGGGGAGAGTGTAGTAAACATAATGTTCTTCATGTAATTGTAGATTAATGATAACAAAATAAAAATAAAAATAAAAAGTAAAAAAAAAATCCAAATTTTATTGAAGGAAAAGGTGTCTTTACAGATTTATGTATATACTTAAGGAAATGCACTAAATTATTACCAAGTTATCTCCAAGGTAAATATATACACATGATCTTTAAATCTTTAAATATTTTTCGTGTGTGCTACTTTTGTAATCGGGAAAAATTATACTCTTAAATACGCACAGAGAAGTTCAAGATTCAAGATGGCGGCATGAGAGGTGAGACAGAGAACTCCTCCCAAAACCACAAAGAGCATGAAAATGTAGTTAATTCATTCAACTAACCCTAAAACAGCAACAGGAAAGAAGGCTGCACCAGACTGCAGGCCGACCTCACGAACAGAGCGGACCTCACCCAACAGGGAAACTAACGAAGGCCTTTATCCAGCGGACTGAGCCCTTCCACCCGCCCCAGCTCACCAGGGGGAGGAAGAGAAACTGGGCAGGGGAGTGGATGGAGGCCTGGGACTGCCGAACACCTGGCCCGGGACTCTGCTTTGCCAGCAGAAACCTACCTTGTGTGGGTCTCTGGAGGATGGGCAGCTTGGACAGGCGGAGTGCTTGAGAGAATGAAATTCCGGCCATTTATGGAGGTTGGGATCCACACCCTGCCGCTCTGGGTCACGGGAAAGGCAGGCGGTCAGAGAGGCTTCCATGCAGTGACAGGGCTGCTGAAGGGGCGGGGTTTGTGTGGGGGAGGGGCAGGCTGCAGGACCTTTTCTGCATGGGGGAGGAGAGAGCTGGATGAGCTTGTCTGGGTGCGCTCTGGCCAGCAGGTTGGGAACTTTGGGGAGCTTCAGGCGCTCCATCCCCCTGGCTGCCTGCTCAGCTCTGAGGCCCCCCACTGTGACACGCAGCCTGATGTGCCTCCCTCCCAGCCTGCCGGCACCGGTTCGCAAACCGGCAGTCACTGTGCTGGCGTCAGGCCAGCCAGAGGGAGGCCCCGCCCACCACAGCTAGAGACGCCCAGCACAGAGGCTTACACCTGTGTGCTCCGCCCACTGGCTCTGACACCAGAGACAGGCAGCACAGACAGGAATCGGCAAACAGATCTCTCCTCCCCCCCAGGCACCAGCTCCGCTCCCCTATGGCCCCCAACCTCACTCTATGGGCTGAGCAGCTCCAGAGACTGGAGCTTCTGGGCACTAGTGGGCACCTCACAGAAAGATGACATGTCAGAAGAACATGGTTCAGACCAAAATCTCACAAACCCCAGAAGAAGGCCCAAATGAAACTGAACTCACTGATCTGCCTAGAAGAGAGTTCAAAATAAAAATCATATACATGCTATGGAGGTACAGAAAAATATTCAGGAACTCAGGAATGAATTTAAGTCAGAGATTCAATCATTAAGAAATTCCATATCTGAAATGACTCATACAATGGAGGGATTTAAAAGCAGATTTGATGTAGTAGAAGAGATGGTAAATGGAATAGAAATTAGAGAGGAGGAATACAAAGAAGCTGAGGCACAGAGAGAAAAAAGAATCTCTAAGAATGAAAGAATATTGAGAGAACTGTTACCAATCCAAATGGAACAATATTTGCATTATAGGGATACCAGAAGAAGAGAGAGAAAAAGGGATAGAAAGTGTCATTGAGGAGGTAATTACTGACAATTTCCCCAATCTGGGGACCCAAGGAAGACAACATCAAGACATATAATAATTAAAATGGCAAAGATCAAGGATAAAGACAGACTTTTAAAAGCAACTAGACAGAGAAAAAAGATCACATACAAAGGAAAAACCTATCAGGCTATCATCAGACTTCTCAACAGAAACCTTGCAAGCCAGAAGGGAGTGGCAAGATATATTTAATGCAATGAAGCAGAAGGGCCTTGAACCAAGGATAATCTACCCAGCAAGGTTATCATTTAAATTTGAAGGAGGGATTAAAGAATTTTCAAATAAGAAAAAGTTGAGAGAATTTACCTCCCACAAACCACCTCTACAGTGCATTTTGGAGGGACTCCAATGTGTCTTGGGACCTGGCCAGGTGTTCCTGGAGGTAGTGCCTGGCTGTGGGGCCCCAGGTCCTGCCACCCAGTGATGGGAGCCAGGTAGTAGTAGGGAGAAGAAGGATTCTGGGACCATTCTGGCAGGAGAGTCTTGGGGCCAGGCCCAAGGGCAGGCAGCTCTGGGGTGGAGTGGAGGTGGAAGAGAGCGCACATCTCCCACAGCAGCGTGGTGGCTACTGTGTCAGCAAGCTGAGTCCCATGGTTGAACAAGCTGCCATCTTTCTCACACAGGATGCAGAGTCCAAGGAGAGAGGTGGCTGGTGTTGGTCTGGCAGCATGCCCAGCCACTATCTCTGCCATCTCCTTGGCAGTAGCCAGGCCGTGATGTCCTTGGTCAAGGCAGGAAGAGGAGATGGCAGTGCAGTGGGTGGGTGCTGCCTGCTGCCTGCCCTCATCCCCGCTTCAGGCTGATGGACCCCACAGCTGCTGGGGAGAGCAGTCACCATGGCTGCTTTGCACCCCCACCCCCACTCCCAAAACCACCTGAAGCCAATAATGGCACAAGAAGGAGGCCAAGGCTCTGCTCTCTTGGCTCAGGCAGGGCAACCCCAGGGGGCAGCTGCTCATGGGCGAGGCCTGGGCTGCAGAATCAGTGTGCGCCAGCCCCCACCAGCCTGGCCTCCCCGCTGCCCTGTCCCAGTTGCAGATCCCAAGAGCCCTGCCCGAACCTCACACACAGCCTCCATCTCAGGCCTCCGTACAGCCCACGATGTTGATCCACAGCCTGCATGTGGCTCACCTCTTCAGGGTGCGGTGTTCACAAGATGCTCACTCGCCACTTCCTAACGCAGAGGTTGGTGGCAGATTCAGGGGCCGGAGGACAGGGAACCAATAGCTTGTCAGCTGAGGGACTTTCCAGGCCTGTGGTGGCCAACCCAGAGGTAAGTATGTCGTTTGTTTTACTAGTTTGAATGTGTATTATGTTTTCTCATCTCCTCTAAAAATCCTTGCTGCTTATGGGCCAAAGCAGTACCTCGGGCTGTCCTGTTACTGGCTTGCTCAGGGCAGGACATGAGGCCTGGTTCCCAGGACCCTGACCCAGGGCCCTGCGACCCCAGTGTCCTGGGACATGGTTGTGGGATGACTTACTTAGTCTGAGGTCCCCTGAAAGCTGTCCTTGAGGTGAGGGCTTTGGTGCAGGATCCTGGAAACCCGTGGGACAGTGGGGTGCAGATGAGGTAGAGAGAAGCCCATCAAGCTGGCGCCATGGCCCAGGGGTGGCACTTGTGCTGGAGCCCCTGGGGAGCTGTGTGGCAGGATGGTGGCAGCCCCATGGCCCAGCCCCCTGCCCCTTGTTCCTGCTCTTCTTCAGGGCTATCCTCTCCTGCCACATTCCAAGGCCCCCATCCACCGGCAGGCATCATGGACCCAGTGCTGAGCCCTCGCCCCCGAGAGTACCTGCAGCCGCCCAGCGCGCAGCTCACTGCCTCTTCCCCACCAGGCCTTCTCCAGGGCATCCCGAGCTTGCCTAAGCTGCATAGCTTGGCTACTGGAACTCGCATCCAAACTGTCCTGTTGCTGTGGAAACGACTCCACAGGCCCCCAGGCCTGGACACAGGCTCAGCCTCCGGGCGCAGCTGCCCTAGAAGCAGGGGTGGGCTGGCCCTTAACACCCTCCATGGCATACTTCCAGTGCAATTGCTGTCAGGACCTACAGAATGGTGGCTGGTCCCATGGGCTTACAACATGAGAATGACCACCTCCACTTTTTACTGTACAAACCGCTTTTATTTGGATATGGCTACTCAGCAAATACTGACCAGTGATCATCATGGATAGCTGCCAAGAGACAAACGATGGCTTTTCCAGCTATCAGGGTGCTTAGAAAGTGAGCTGTCAATGAGAATGAAGCCAGAGTGAAGCCAGAGTTTCTCTTCAGTGGCTCCCTGGACCTCCCTCTCACTCCCCTGCCCACCCCCCAAAACAAGAGCAGAAAAGAGTTGATACAAAACTATAAGCCCTAGAATTGGTTAAGACAAACCCCTTTCATGTAATAATTTATTTCATTTCAAATGGCAGCAGGCACATGAGGTTACAGGGCTGTGCCCCACTCACCTGGGTCAGGGACCCAGCTCAGAGATGGAGGACAAGGGGCTCAGACCTCTCCCTGGGCAGGTGGAGAAAAGCCAGAGAGCACAGCTTTCTTTTGAAAAACATGTACTCTGAATTCAAGCACCTTGATTTTATATTTCTGTGTGGGCAACATTAGCCTTTACTTTGAGAGTGGCCCCAAGTGTCAATGCCTTGGCCTGTCCCAGCCCGTGTGATCCCAGCCCTGTCCCCACACAGCTGGCCCTACTCGAGGAGATGCCAGGGAGCAGGCGTGCACCGAGGAACACAGACCCTGGGGCGCCACACGCAGTTTGACAGGAGCCCAAAAGACAGTCCTTGCATGTGAGGTCTTACCTTGTTCCTTGATGGTCTTTTCTGAGGGATAAGTGGCATCTAGTCCCCATGGGGTGTGTGTGGCTTTGGAGTCCTTGGTGAACTGCAGCCCTGCAGGCTTCTGGGAGGCCTGACTGGAGAAGCGGATTATACCTTCTCTCCCTGTCCCCCATCTCCAGGTCTTACTGTACAGCAATTTTGTCAAATCAGTCACTTATCTTCCCCACAAATCTATCCTCAAAGTTGATTTTGCACAGATTTCCCTTGAACCCAGAGATGGGGAGGAAAGGGAAGGGCAAGTGGAATGCAGGTCAAGCACGCAGCCCTTCCCTGTCAGGTTTCCCTCGGCCGCACTCCAAAGCAGAGGCGAGCCACACAACAGGACGAGGTCTGTGCACCTTCTGCGGATCTGGTGAGATAGCACCATTTCAATTTTAAGAAAAGAAGACTGATATTCTTATAAACCTACTCCAGGGAACCTCACGCTGAGGCAGGATCCCCAAACGCGCAGGACAATGGTGGTGTGGCTTCTCAACTGTGAGGGCTTTGGGTCTTAGTTTTCTAAAAGAGTGAGGTTCCTTGCCAGATAATTCCAGGAGACACACTTTCCCAGTTAAAAAAACCAAAAGTAAAAACAAAGACCCCAGTGTTTTCATATTCATCACAGTGAATTAACCCGTCCAAACAGATATGCCAGAGTGTGATTCCATCACAGTCTGCAAAGATGGTCTGTTCTTCTCATTTGATGTTTCTGGTGATCTTCTGTTTGTCATCCAGATGGTGAATGTTGAAAACTACTTTTGGAGTCAAAAACCCACGTCTTAAAAGAGCGTTTCCTGCTCAGCCTGGCTCCCTGCTCTTCAGTGGTAGTAAATGCTGAAGGCGTGGAGGATGTAGAGCAGGGTGGTGACGAAGGCGAAGAACTGGAGGGAGACAGGACAGATGCTGCGTCAGTGAAGCCCCAGCGGTCCTGCCCCCATCCTCTGGGGGCCTTCTGCCCCTGCAGCCTGGGAGACACACCCTCTGCCCCAACCACTCCCTCCCTTTGACACTCTCCACCCCCAGGCATCCCCAGGCCACCCTTCCAGAGCCCCAGTCAGATTGCGCAGCGTCCATCCTATCTGCAGGCATGTCCCCGCCGCCCGCCCCACCTGGCCATAAGTGGGCTCACCTCCATCCCTATGCTGGGCCCTCCGCCTCCCACTGTCCTCTTGTCCGAGACCCTCTCCCCCTGTCCACCTCCCACCATTGTCTGTGCTCTGATGACCCCAGACTCACACACTGACCCATAGCTCCTTTCTGAGCTCCTGCTCATCAGCTACTTGTGAAAGCCTCAGAGGCCCTGCAAGCTCCCAAAGACCCAAACTGAGCCCCTGAGATTTCCTCACAAGCTCTGTGGGCTTCAGGACCCTCATCTCACCCAGCTGCTCCAGCCAGAAACCAGCCACTCTCCTCCCCCTGCCACTGCATCCAGAGTCACCCCATTGTACTGCGACCGCCTCTTGGGACCTCCCGTCCACTTGTCCGCCTCAGCCTAATCCCTTGCCAGGATGCTCATGGCCTTGCCTCGTCCTCCTCCGCCGGCTCTTTCCCCCCTCATCTGCCCTAAGAGGAGATGCTCCCACAGTGCGATCAAATCCACGATGACCCCCCACTTCTCAGGGCCGCCGAGGGCATTCGCCTTCACACACCTGCCAGGCTGACAGCTCCAGCCTCACTTTGCTGTGCTGTCCACCCACACTCTGTTCTCATCCATTCATTCATTTATTCATTCAACAAATATCTTTTAAGCACCTGCTCTACTTCAAAAATGAAAGTGTTTACAATAGCGAACAAAACATTCAAAAATCCCTATCCTTGTGGAGCTTACATGTTGGAGGCAGAAGCAGAAAACAAGCAAGACAGGCCAGCAGAGTCATGGGCTCCAGGGGGTGAGTCCCAGGGAAGGGGGCTGCAGGAGGGGTACAGACAAGGCCCCCCGAGAGGGTGACTAAGAAGAGTCGGCCAGGGCGCTGCCTCGTGGAGCAAGGGTGTCCACGTGTTCAGGGGCAGCAAGGAGGCCGGTGTGGCGGGGGTGGGTGCCCACAGGTGAGCCGCAGAGAGGAGGGCCCGGCACTGGTGCTGACGCTGTGAGCTTGAGGAAATCGAAAAACTTGATGAGGTGGGAAAGGAGGCAGACAGGCTGGAAAGGCACCTTGTGGCCCCCCTAGTGGGTCACGGGATTTACCTGGTGCCCCATTCTTACAAGAGGACAGCACCCCAGGCTGCACCCCTTCCTCCTGTCAACTGACCCCATACTGACACAGGGCTGAACCTTCCTGGTCAGGTGGGCTGGACCCAGGTGGCGTTAGAGTGGGTCCTGGGAAGTTTTGGGGTGGCTGCTCTGGAGGAGGGAGCTGTCAGCTGTGGGTGAGCTGCGGCGTGAGGGCGCTGCTCCACAAAGGGAGAAAGAGGCCACTGTGCAGAGGCAGAGGCGAGGCCGAGCTGGCTTAGAGTCTCTGGTCCCAGTGGACCTAAGGTTGGGGGTCCTGCTCTTCCCACAATTCAGCTGGAGCACCTCACTCTGGGTGTCCCCAGCCAACTGTTCCCCTGTGGTTTTCCATCACTGAAATATATGGATAGCAGGAAGTTCAGCTGCACTGAGGAATTTGGACTCCATTCTACAAACAATGAGAGCCATCGAAGGACCTTCAGTAGGAGAGAGTGATGTGTTCCAGTTTGTGTCCTGGAAGAAAACGTTATTCTGAGGGCAGTGTAGTGGATGCAAGAGAGAGCAAGACTGAGGTGGGAGGGCAGAAGACGAGACATGACACTGGAACTAGGGCTTGGTACACTGCCTCTTGGACACACCTGTTCACAAATGTGCGTGCATGCACATGCACACACACACACACACACACACACACATCTCCTGCCCTCCACAGCTCCTTCTGCCTGAGCCTCAGGCTCTCCTGCTCTGTATGAGACAACAGCTGCGTAGTGCAGCACTCACCGAAGCTGCCGTGTTTATGAAATAGTTTTTCAGGTCCTTCATCTCAGAAATGATGGTGGCGTGTGCCTGTAAGACGGCAGCGCTCATGTACAGGATGCCGGTGGTCCCGTGGTACAGGCTGTCCTGGAAAGGCAGAGCAGAGGCCATGGCCACCATCACAGGCAGATTCCTCTCTAGGCCCATTTGTGAGCAAAAGACACCGCCTGCTCCCCAGACTGCTGCCTATGGCTTTGGCAGTGCTCCCAATGTGCACGCACGGGATTAACAGTAACAATAACAGCACCAACAGCAGCCAGCAGTTACTGAGGTTGTTAAACGCTGTGCTAAGCCCTTTTCTCATTTGTTCCTTTTTATTTCTCTTATTATTATTATTCTTTACTATTTGTCATTAGTGCTGTTTTGAGGAAATAGAAGCGCAAGGTTAGGGTCAATGAATAAATAGCTGAGTGAGGATTTGAACCCAGATCAGATTAACTCCAAGCCTATGCTCTTAACCTTTAGTGTCATGAAGACCTACTATGTGCTGGGCACTTTCCTAACAGCACACACATGTTGTCTCATTTCATTGTCACAGCCAATTTCATAAGGTCACTATCATCCCCGATTTACAGACAGGAAAACTGAGCTTAGCTAACACATGGTAGAGTTGGAAGGGTCAGGCTAATCTGATAACAGATTTCAATTTTTGAACCCCTATGCTAAGTCCTCAGCAGTGTTCTTCAACTCAGCAAGAATGTCATGTGGTCATTAGTAGCAGTTGTCAATTTTTGAAGGAATGTCCTAACAGGCAAGTCACCATTTTGTAACCTCAAATGAAATATGATGGGGTAAGGCTGTCACACTGAGGGACCACCTGTCACCACATGTGGTGTGACTTGAAAGCACCTAGAAAGTGTTCTTACTGGAAATGTTTAACCCATCTTCAATTCCAGGTTATAGAAAACTATAGGAGCAAGTCATATCCCATCACAAAGAAGCAAACAGACAAACCCAAAATGTGGGCCCTTCTGCAGCTGACCAGGCTTCTACCATAAGTCACTGATAGGGAGAGCCATTTTTCCATTAAAGGTACCCAAGAACAGAAACTACCAAGTGCTATACATGGCCTTTGTGAGGCCCCTGATTCAAATAGGCCGGCTGCAAAAAGATATTTCAGATATAACCATGTAAGTTTACATGTGACTTGGGACTTAGACGATACTGAGGAATTATTAACTTGAAGTAAGTGTGATTGTGTAAGAAGGTTTGCTTATTTTTTGGAGGCCTGCCAAAGAGCACAGAACGGAATGACATGATGTCTGAGGTTTGATTTTAAATTCTGCAGGGGAAAAAAAAAGCTAGGTGAAGCGAGTGTGGTAAGTTTTTTTAATGCTGAAATCTGGGTTATGGTTACATGACGGTCCTTAACCCAATCCTCCTACTTTTGTGTATGTTTTAAATTGCTCAGTATAGAAACGCTTTAAATGGTTGTCAAGATGATGTGACAGGAAAAAAAGTTAATGGTGTGGTACATGAAAGAATCTGTATCCAAAAGTATTGGTTCAGGATGGTTATATACACATTGTGCATAAAATTTGCCTAAAGTACATTTGCATAAAAGAGGAACATGGAAGAATGAACCCCATGATTGTGATGGGACCTTGAGAATTAGGGAGATTTTTTTCTACTAGCATTTCCCTCAATACTGCTCTTCCAATGATTTTACCAGATAAAAATGTAGAGGGAACTGTGTCAGGGTGTGCTTACCTCAGGAGTCTAAGGGTGGGTCTATTCCTAGTGAGGAGGGCAAGGGGCAGTGCAGGGTGTGGGGTGGGGAATACAATGAGAGATTGACTATGGCAGAGGAGTGCTTATTCTGGTTTAACAGTAAACGCATTAAAATAAAAAGTTTTAGTTCCAGGGGGCCAAGCCCAGGAAAGGCTTCTGGTGCCTGGTTCTTCCTCCCCACCCAGGAGGCCTGTGGTCCTCACAGCCCCCGAGACATCAGTCTGAGAGGAGCCCGAGGGCCTGGGCCCCACTTGCTGATTCTTACCAAGACTCTCCAGGACTCGTATCTTTTGTAAAATCCAAACAAGTAAGACAACAGGAACATCAGGGAGATGAGAAACGAGGTGAGCGAGACATACATCACCCATCCTTGCAGCAACGGGTCTGCGACCTGGGTGGCAGCTACGAGGATCCAGACCCAGCACCCAAATAACTGGAAGAGAAAACCACAAAAGAAGGGGCTTCATTTGCTTGTGTAGGACACGTTTTCCTTTGCAGAACATCTCTCTTCTCCTCTGTCTCTGGTTAAAAGCTTCTCAAGCAAAGTTAGGTTGGAATCAAGAGGGAAATGGAGAAGGATGGTCAACCCCCTGAGTCACAGTAATTTTTGATAGAAAATTCAAAGAGTTAACACACAGGTTGCCAATGGAAAGGCCTGGTTACATTTGGCCTGTGGATGTGTCTTCTTGACCCAAGTAGTATTGGCATATACGGTTCTTTTTTTTTTTTTTTAAACATTTCTGAGTAAGTTGCCAGAATTTCAAACAGAATATTTCACACAAAACAGGATCTTTCAAGACATCTCTTGAGAAGTTCATAGTTCTGGCCACAGTGAACCCATTTCCTAGGCCAGAGTAAGATGAAATGAGTTGTGACTGTGTCTTTGAAAAGGACCTGGAGTCCTCAGTAGACCACATGTTCCTCCCTCTCCTCCAACTGCACGCCATCATGTGTCACATGTCCTGTTGCCCACTTTCACTGGAGAATAGTACTGGCTTCCTGCATCTACTGACAGTGCCTGCCTGGCCCTGTGGCCATTTGATTTGTAAACCCTGGGTAATAGTATCTGACACTCCAAGGTCATTACCAGCTGGATGATATGGTTCTAGTTTAATCACCTCTCAACTCTGTCCAGCTGTTTACTACCCCTTGGTGGGAAAACCAAACCTTTTTCCTGTCCTCTTTGAGCTCTGCCTTTGGTTTTGGGCTGGCCTGCATTGCTGCTACCACAGGCCATCTCGGTTGAAATGCTGCTCCTTTGTAGGAATCTGTCTTGGGTATCTGGCCACCTTTAGAGTCTTCTGTCTTTGGGGTTCTGAAGTTTGTGTAATAGAGGTGTAGGCATATTTTTATTAGTTTTTCTTGGTTTTCAGTTTATGTTCAATATCTTATTCAATATCTAATAATTCCATTATCTAGGGTTTGGTAGCCTGGTTCTATAGTTTTTGGCTTCTGCTCAATTTTTTCTTCCTATGTTTAGTGATTTTTTATTGTGAGCACATAACCATGGGGTAGCTCAGTCCTGGGTGACACTGTGAGAAACATTTTGGACTAAACAGCTCCATTTAATTCCATCTAGCTTGGCTGTAAGATACACAACTTTCTGACCCTGCTTTTCATAATGTATCCCTCATTTTCTGGGACCAGTAGCTCTCATCTTAAAAGTAAACAATGCATAGATATGTCACCACAACCCTTATGAAGCTTTCATTGCTGTTGTCTGGGAGAGAAAAAGCTCTTTTGAATATATGGTGAATTCTTGGGCTCCTAAGGAAAGAAAGGGAATAAGAGGTGAGAAGCCACAACAGATGAAGAAATTGGCCATAGACATACTCATAGGCTCTGTCTGTGGGCTGGGCAATAGTCATAATCCCAGGAGCCTGGCCACCTCTTAGAGCACCCTCTCTGGGAGAACATTTCCCCTGTCCTTAGTGATTGATCTCTAAGTGACTTTTGGAGGTCTTAGGCTGGATCTGGCACTGTCTGTGAGTGACCTGGGGTTGGCTTGTTCTCAGAGAGTTATTGAGGGATGGGAGCTACTGTCCCCCCTGAACTGGGCTCTTGCATTTTATCTCCATGGCAGGGGCTGGTGATATTGCAGGGAGGTGCCAGGGCTCAGCTTTAGAGTACCTGCTAAGTGCCCTCCCCAGAAACCCATGGGAACTACATAAAAATGCTGCCGTATTGTCCATACCCAAAGCTCAGGAATGGCATTCAGGGTTTAGTGACTGGAATGGCATTCAGGGTTTAGTGACTGCATCAGAATTTGTAAAACTTTACACTCATTTTAGATCTCTGAGGGCAGAGACCAGTCTGTGAAGTTCACTGCTGCACTCCTGGTGCCCAGCATAGGCCCAGGAACAAAGTAGATGGGGAGGGAAGAGGATCAAAGAACATTCTTTAGAATAAGTCCATGATAACATCATCACCACCTCACAGTCACCAGGTGCATTACATCTATAAAAAGCATTCCCTCAGCCGGCCTCATGAAGTCTGCATGGGGATTCTAACTCCCGTAGGCTTTCTACAACCAGAACGCTGTCATTTGATACCTGCCACTGCTCCCTGCCAGTCCACTTCTGCCAGGCCCTGGGGCAGTAAGGGCTCCTTGGCCCCCTGTGCCTGTCGGTGCCTGCAAAGAGGTCCCTGCCCCGCTCCTGCCATCGGAGGCTGCCCTGTGAGGCCCTGCCATGGGCACATGACTTACATGTCTGCACTCAGTCCTCACCACAGCCTGTGAGGTGCTGCTGTACTGGAGGGGACTAAGGCCTGAGGTCGCATAGACCATGGGGTAGGACATCTGTGGTTTCTTCTCACAATCAGATTTCACACCCTGAGGGCAGGGGCCTCTGACCATTTGGGCATCTATTCAAATTGCATGGAACTCCTCTCAAACAGCTTTAGTGTTGCGTAATCAGTGATACTTGGAGGAATGTCATTTACTTTTTATTTCCACACACACCCTCTACCTTCTGAACAGTAGAAGAGACCAGGGCCAAGGACAAGCTCAGGTGGATTTAAACCAGTAGAGTTTGTTATCTAGTTTCTGTCTCAAGAAGTCTAGGTTGGACTCTTTAGAGGTAATGCATCTTGGGGTATTTGTCTTTTCTTTTTAAGTTATATTTAGCTTTCCAAATTTTCTTGGCATCTAAAGTACTTTCTTATTTTAATCCTCATTTTGTATTTCCCGAAAAGAGGAGATAGTTTTAAGTGTTTAGGGCTGGCCTTCAAAGTGGAAGAATATTTTATTATAGGAAGATGTTTCAAACAAGTGTGTTTCAAGTATAATTTTGGCAAGTCTGTTCTGATGAACAAATGCAGATTATTTATCTATATATTTTCCAAAGGCTAAACTGAAACTTGCAAACATCTTTGAAGGCAAGTTGGAGCTCAACAATAAGTTTGGTTTCTTATTCTTCTCTAGAACATGGAGAACAGCTCTCACACCTTAAACGGCTGGTTAAAGAACTAGAATACAAGAACTGGGGTAACAGCATCTGGAGCGCAGCCCAGGAGAAAGGCTGACCCCAAGTCTGGGGCAGGCAAGGCGGGCCTGGACATCTTACCACACCAGATGGTGAGGACGGTTCCGAAGCCTCCTGGGATTAGGGCAGAAGGATTCGAAGACTCCTGATAATCAAAGATGGGACATTTGAGCTTCACAGAAGGATTATAGCTACAAAAGATTGGAATGCATCAACTAAGCCAAAATCCATGAGTGGTAAATGACACTTTAAAAAGCCCCTCCCTTTGGAGGATGCCCATTATTTTGGAAAGCAACTGTGCCCACCACTATACCTGATGCTTGTTGTCTTGAAAACTGCTTAAAAAGGAAGAGAATAAATGAAAACTGTGGTGTAGGGATAAGGAGCTTCTAAAATACAGGATACCTAAGTCTTGGCCTCGGAGCAGCGCCCCTTGCCGGGCACTTTGAGAGAGCCCCAGGGTCTGGGGCCTGCCATGAGATTCGGATGGGCTGGCCAGACAGGCCCGTTGTTACAGTTCCCCAGACGGCGCAGCCAGGACTGAGAAACTTGCGAGGAGCTGAGGAGCCATTTTCTATGGCATGCGGGTCATTCCTCATGGGTTCCAACACCAGCACCGCCCCCTGGCCAGGTGAGTTGACTCCTCTGCCCCTCCCTGTCCCTGTCCCTTCCCCGGAGGAGGTGGGATCACCCCGCTCATCTGGCTCTTGTGAGTACATGAGCCTCTCTGGCTCATCGTGAGGGCTGGGTGACTACTGCTGGCCATGTCAGCCTTCATCACATGGAATGGCACAGAAGACAGGAGGGAATGTCCCTTGAGGAAGACCCAGAGGAGGGAATGTCCAAGGCCAGTCTTCTGAGGGATGGGAAGTCCACTTCTGGGAGAGCCGGGAGGTCAAGTCAGCTGGGTGAGTAAGATTACAGTGAGGGGGCAGAAACCCTTCTGAGGAGTTAATGAAAGCTTTGGCCACCTAGAAAAATGTACCTATGTACACCCACAATTTTCTATAAATCTGGGGACTAGCAGGTACTCAAAATCACTTGTAGCCCCCAGATGGAAGCCCATTGCCATTTCCGGGTTAAATAACAGTGCCACTCACTCTTCTATTATTTAGATAATATTGATTAAAACATTAACTGCACATACTGTGCAACACAGTAACTTCACTTTTGGGAATTTGTTATACAAATAATGAACATTAAAAAAATGATGAATGTACAAGGTTATTTATTGCAGTTTTACTGGTTACAGAAAAGATAAGGCACATCCTAAATGGTCATCCAGGGAGACCAGTTAAGGCAATTATTTATGTTTGCAGTGGAGCACTCATCAGCCTTCAAAAAGATGGAACAGCTCTTTGTACACCGAAATGGGACAACTCCAAGAACTGTCTAATGGGTTCCTGGGGTGCTGTGGCTTATGTAGAGGAAGAAGAAAATACGTCTGTGTGTTTGTGTAAATGTGCATTTGTTCGTAGATGCACAGAGTATTTCTTAAATGAGACCCAGTAAGCCAATCAGCATCCTGGCCTCTAGGAGAACTGCTTAGCTCAAAGACAGGGTTTCAAATGTTTAAAGTAATAAAAATACCCAACCTTTACATTTAGAAAGGAAGAAGAAAGACTGTGCTGGATGACGAGGCTTGCTTTGTTTCAAGAGTCCAAAGACTTTTGACTTTTGAATGGGAGACTCAGAAGAGAACTGCCTCACCTTTGGGAGGATGGATCTGCCCACCTGGGTAGAGCTGCTGGGGGCTGAGAGGCCTCCAGTGGGCAGGAGCAGGTAAGGGGCAGGTGAGGGGCCAGTGAGGGGCTGGTGAGGGGGAGGGGAGGGGCAGGGGAGGGGTAGGTGAGGGGCAGGGGCTGGTGAGGGACAGGTGAAAGGCTGGTGAGGGGGAGGGGAGGGGCTGGTGAAGGGAAGGGGAGGGGCAGGGGAGAGGGAGGGGAGGGGGAGGAGAAGGACTGGTGAAGGGGAGGGGAGGGGCTGGTGAGGAGGAGGGGAAGGACAGGGGAGGGGCTGGTGAGGGGAGGGGAGGGGCTGGCGAGGGGGGAGGGGCAGGGGAGGGGCTGGGGAGGAGGAGGGGGGCAGGGGGAGGGCTGGGGAGGGGGAGGGGAGGGGCTGGTGTGGAGGAGGGGAGGGGCAGGGGAGGGGCTCGGGAGGAGCAGGGGGGAGGGGAGGAGCAGGGGGAGGGGAGGAGCGGGGGGAGGGGAGGAGCGGGGGTGGAGGGGCAGGGGAGGGGCTGGGCTGCCACAGCGGAGTGAACCTCATCCACTGGGACGTCCTGCAGACACTGCCCTAGTGATGACCCCACGGGGAGGGGAAGGAGGAACCAGCCATGCAGCTCAGAGCCGCCTGTCCTGAACTGCGGGCGGAGGCTGGGAGGTGTGGGCTGGGCAGGGCCGACCAGGGGTTGAGACCCAGAGAGGCACACTGTGAGCGACACCCCTGGGCAGGTTTTTCTGCATAACTGGGTGGTATTCAGCGTGGCAGGCATCATCAGCATCAACACTGAGTTCCTCTTCTTACCAATTGTCTTAATTTCCGTGAAGCATCACCTCTCCCTCCCCTCCCCGTCCTCAGGTGAATGCAGGCTGTACCACGAAGCCTCAGAAACTTTTGGACTGAGAAGAAAGGACCCAAATAAGACAGCGAGGTAGGAGGTCAGCGTGCAGAGCGAACTGGGAGCCCCCGGCCCCAGGCGGCTGGGACAGGCGCCGTGGAGGACAGGTTCTGGCACTGCCGCGGTGGGACCCGGGGCTCCCTGAAGACTCCCTCTGACCCTGTGATGTTTCAAGGTGAAGAATGCTGTTGAACTCATGTTCAGGTATCCATGGCCCAGGCTGTCTGAGCCCAGGTTCTCTTGGCCATTGTATACCCCCTTTTTAAAAATTGTGGTAAAAACACTGATGGACAGTGACTGTAATGGGGTATGTGGGGGGTACTTGATGATGGGGGGAGTCTAATAAACACAATGTTGCTCATGTAATTGTAGATTAATGATACCAAAAAAAAAGTGAAAAAAAATTGTGGTAAAAATCAGAACAAAATCTGCCACCTTAGCTATTTGTAAGAGTACAGGGTTGTGGCCCAAAGCGCATTCACAAGGTTGTGCAGGCACCCCCACCATCCAGCTCCAGAACGCGGTTCTTCTCACAAACCTGAAACCCCTTTAAATAATAACCCACTACTGTTTCCTCCTCCCCCAAGTCCCTGTCAATCACTCTTCTTTTGTCTCTAAAAATTTGATCACTCCAAGTAAGTGGTTTCACAGCATTTGTTCTTTTGCTACTAGCTGGTTTCCCTTAGCCTAACGTCTTCAAGGTTCATCCATGTTGTAGTAGGTGCCAGAATTTCCTTCCTTTTTAGCTGAATAATATTCCATTATAGGAATATACACATATACTTTTTTTTCTTTTTATCAATCTATCCATTGATGGACACCTGGGCTGCTTGCTTCCACCTTTTGGCAATTGTGAATAGTGCTGCTATGAACAGAGTGTATAACTCCGTGTTCCACGCACATCCTTTAAAAGAGAAAAATAAGACAAAAGCCCATGCTGGGGCTGTGGTTTGGACCCCAGGGTGCAGTTCTGGTGCAAAAGGCTCCAAGAGTCACAGCTTCTCTGAACAGACACACCCTGTGTTCATGCCGCTGTGGTGGGAGCAGGTTTCCCTTAGGAATTTGCTGCTGTTGACTCTAAACACCTCAACCCCAGGGTGATTTTAATGGCTGGATTAGAGCTGCTATTATCTTTCAACCATGCGAGTTTAAATTGATTGTAAAAACAATATTAACAGCAAAGGAATTTTTCACTATGCTATGCTCCTTCCCAGGCCTATTGTTTATACATAATATTTTCTATAAAGTTATAAATCATGGCAAGCATACATTTTGTATTCCACTTTTCACGTTTTTCTGTTTTGCTACCTGGCTTAAAAATACAGGCTTATTACAGTTCTTGTTACTCAAGGTATTTCTATAAAGTTGCCTTGAACCCTGAATTCGTGAACACTGAACTGCTCCTAGAGGAGATACAGGCTTGGTTCCTGGGAGCCAGGTCTGTGGTCACAATATTTTTGTCAACTGATTGACACATAGCTCTGTTTTATGTGTGTTTTCTGCTTAAAGCCACCTTATGTAATATAAAAAGTGTTGATTCATTAACACTGAACTCTCAGCCAACAAGCACTGAAAAACTAAGCTTCTCTCACACGTATTCTTGGTAAGGTACATCACGGCCTTCTCGTGCTTAGGAACACCAGACAGCACTTCAGTGCTGCACTTGAGGGCCACTGAAATAGCAAAATCACTATCAAAAAGCACAAAAAATGTGAACCATGTGGCACGGAGCAGACCTCGAGAAGGACGCTTGTTTACAGTAGGAGGGCTGCAGCAAGGAAGCAGAGCACCCCCTCTTCCAACCTCAGGTGGAAACTGAGCAACTCTGATTTTTTTCTGTTGTGCACATGCCAACAAATGACTGTGAAAACGCTGCAAGTATTGATTTGGAGGTTGCAAAAAAGTTTTACTGAGTAGGTGAATTTGCAAATACAGAATGGTGAGTAATGAGGGTGGACTGCACTTTTGAGTGCCATTATCACATTCCATCAAGTTGATAAAACATCACTTATGCAATTGGGCCCCAGGGCAAGTATGTTGGATGTTTCTAGTCTCCCCCTGTTATAGACAATGACACAGAAATAACGTTGCAGAGATGGTTGTCTTCTCTTAAACTGTTTCTCTGGGGGTAAATTCCCTAACTAGGCTTACTGGTGGGATGTGTGGGCAGGAAGGGGAAGTAGCCGGTGACTCTCCAACATCCACAAGGCTTACTGCATCTCTTGGCTGGGACGCACACGGGACGGAATCTTGGCCAGTGACACACAGGGGAAGCCTTCTGGGGACTCATGGGGAGGGTTTCTTCCTGCCTAAAGAGACCCAGGATGGACAGTCCCTGTCTGGAGCCATGAAGTAGAAGAGGAAAGAGATGGACAGTGCCCTGGGCCCTAATGACATGGCTGTGCCGCTGAAGACTTGGGGAGTCTGCCCACTCTGGGCTTCCCAGGACATGAGAAAGTCCATCTTCTTTGGTTCCAGCCAGTGGGAGCCAGCGACAGCCCTCATCACAGATCCCCTGACGACCACCTGGGACACGAGTCCATAATGATGCCAATACTCCACACCCCCTCTTGGAACACCCCACTGGCTCCCCATGACGCACAGGACAAAGGAGCCACCTGTCTCACCCCTCGGGGCTCCATGCTGCGCCCTGAGCATCCCTCGGTGCCCTGGCACTGGGCCTTCCAAATGTGGGCTGAGACCCCTGAGTGGCTGAAATCCTTTTGGCCAGTCCCCAACCGCATTAAAGATGAAGTGGAGTAGAATGGAAAACACAGCTGTGGTTCCTGAATGATTGTTTCTCACACACACACACACACACACACACACACACACACACACACACACACACACACACCTGCCCTGAAAACACACACACACACACACACACACACACACACACACACACACACACACACACACACACACACACACACACACACCTGCCCTGAAAACACACACACACACACACACACACACCTGCCCTGAAAACACACACACACACACACACACACACACACACACACACACCTCTGCCCTGAAAACATGTCTCGTCCGTGGAGACCTTTGCTCTCGCGTGCCTTCTTTCCTCCGGCCCCGGGCTCTATCCATGACTCCCTCCCTTCCCAGCCCCAGCCCAGTACGCAGGGCAGGCCCCACCTGGGCCTGCGTGGGAAGCCTGAGCCTGAGAGCAAGGAAGAGGTCTCCTCTCCCTGTTGCTGGGAGGGACAGTGGGTCACCAGGATGGGAGGACGCCTGGAGTGTCCCACCTCTGCTGTGGCCAGACACAGTGTAAAGGAGCCAGGCCTGCACAGTTGGGGGGTTGAGGCCCAGTCAGGCCGGGGTGGTCCTCCAGGTCACCCAGGCAGCAGGCGCTGTTGGGCAGGCCTCCCGTGGGCAGCTCAGAGACCCCAGCATGTGTGGGTGTTGTCTACAGCCCACGGGTGGCTCCCATCCCTGCAACTAGGGGCCCCAGCAGACATCCTCACCCCCTTTGCATAGGGACCGAAACCACCTCCGAGAGGCCAGGTGACTTCCGCAAAGTTACCTGTGGCAATGTGGCCGGCCTGGCCTGGAATCCAGGGTCCCCAGACCACTAGCATTAAGTGGGAGTTCTACTGGCCACAATTCTGCCACACCCTGACTCACGGAGTGAGGATTTTCTCTCTGGGGCTATAAGGTTAGCAGGAAATTGCCCCTGGTCCCCTTGACCTCTGGTGAGGGCCTGTGTCTTATCTGGTCCACTCCAGGAACAATAGTGGGGCCAGAGCTCCCTCCACCACTGATGGCAGAGCAGGTCATATAAGGAGCCCTCGGTACCCACAAGTGCTCTCAGGCCCCGGCTGGCTGCCCGCCAAGGAACATCAGCGCCTACCTTGGGGCGTGTGCTTGGGAGGGACAGGATGCCACGCAGGAGGGGCCGGTGAGTCAGCGCTTGGCCCCCTCTGCCTTCCTCCCCACCCTCTGAGGGTTTCCTCCCAGAGGACCGCATCCACCCATTCAGGCCCCCAGCCACCAACTGACCCAGCTTTTTATTGACTAAACAGTACAGATTTACAACATAACATAAAATAATCAAAACAGTCTTACCCATTCAAAGTCTAAAGGGCTTTTCCTTCTCTCTTTAAACAACAAAAAAAAAAGCAACTGAACATTTTGGAAGGCAGATTAAAAAAATTTTTTTTTAAACGTGTGCACCTTGGAAAGGTCACAAAGTGCAGAAAAGACTCAGAGAAGCAGAAAAAAAATGCCCCCTGCTCGACTTGGCAGCCTCGTGGGTGGCTCCCCACTTGCCTGGCCTCTCAGCCGGGCTCCTCCCTCTTTGTTCCCACTATGCTTATTAACCTCCTGTCCCTTCACTTGTCCCCAGGAGGTCACCCTGTGAGTCCTGGGGTTGGGGTCAGGGGTGGCCCCACTCTGCCTTATCCACATTGTATGACATGTTCCTGCCCATTGTCAGGCCTGAGGACCCAAGGATGTCACTTTTCACTCTACCTCTGGTTAACTCTCGCTCAGCTTCCCACTCCCGCACTGCGTATGACCAGACTCTCAAGAAGAGGGGGCAGACGATGTCACCTCCTCCAGGAGGCCACTCCTGCCAGCACACCTCTGGCGGCCTCCCTCATGGTCACTGTTTAGCTTCACAGCCTCCTCACCAGACTGTGAGCTTCTGTGTGCAGGACTCTGCCCTGTGGCTTCTGTGTCCCCAGTGGAGGGCATGGAGCTTGGCACAAAGCAGGGGCTCAGTACATGTTGCAGCCCAACTCCAGAAAGAGGCAGGAGGCAGGCAGCTGGACCCTCCACTCACTAGCTGCTCAGTCTTGTCTTCCTGGGCCTGATCCCACTCAGGTGGCACCACCCAATGCCCCTGGGCCTGCACTGTGGCCCAGCCACAGACTCGTGCTTCTGCCAGGAGCCAGGACCAGATGAGGACAAATCCTGTTTTATCCCCACCCATTTCCTACTCTGTCACCTTCCAAGTCCTAGAAATTCTCCAGGTCAGTAGCATCTTCCCTGGGAGAGCAGATAAGATCCCCTGGAAGGCTTTCTGTCTCCCTGCCTCTTCCCAGCACATGGGAAAGAGAGCACAAAAATGTGCTGTCAGAGGGGATGCTGTTCAAGAGACCATCACCCCCTCCCACACCCACCCAGCATCACTTGGGAAGAAAGAGGGTGCAGATGGGAGTGAGTGTGTTTCTGTGTATGTGTGTGTGTGTTTGAGCAGTGCAGAGGCAGGAAGGCAAGAGAACCCCTCCAAGGGAGGGGCTGAGTTGGACTGCTCTGAAATAGGCCAGAAGACTCTGGGGCCCCAAACCCATGATATCTGGCCCTGCTAGGTGGGGAGCCCACTGAGGCCCTCTCTGGAGCCCCCCTGCACCTTCTAGGCAGAGCTGGAGGCAGGAGGGTGGGGAGTTGTGTCTCAGGAGCTGTGGAATGGGGGTCTGGGCTGGCCCTGCCGCAGCAGGGCTGGGCTCTGTGCGCCGTGAGCAGCCATCTATTCTGAACAGACCAGGTGGTGACAGTAGAGGGGCAGTGCTGGCTGGCAGGTACAGGAGGATGCACAGGAGGCGCTAGTGGAGGTGAGAGGGGTGAAGGCTAGGGAACCCCCCATGGGGCCCCCTGCTTCTCCCTGCTCTGGCCTGCTTCCTATTACTTGCTGAACTGAACAACATTCTAGTAACCCTCTGCCTCCCACAGATCAGCCTTAACCCAGGGAAAACTCCTGGTGAAAAACCCTTGGCAGGTCGATGGCTGAGGTGGAGCACCTCTTATCACTCAGACTCCTTATCTGGGCTCCCTGTGGTCCACTGGGTCACGATGCTCTGGGACCCTCCCTAGCACCCCCTCTAAGAGGACCCAGTTATTTTCATCCCAGCACCTGCTAGTGAAGAAAACCTCCTGGTGGGCTAATCTTCCAGCAGCAGGCTGATTGCCTGTCCTGTCTGAACTGAGAGGCCACGAGTTCAGGACAGTCAGGGGAAGATTGGGACCAGAATTCCGTCCTCGGGCAGAGGGGAGCATGTGGGCTTGGACTGGGACAGGTTCTCTCCGCTCTAGTCCACCTCCTCTGGTAAGCTGTGTGTGTGGCCGGGCCTCTGCAAGCCCAGGTCCTGGCTCCCCAAGGGGCTGGAGTCCTGCTAGGCTTGGGCAATGGGAGGACAGGCATGGGGACTGTCACTGTCACTGCAGCAGAGTTGGCTCCAATCAAGGTCCCTGAGCCCCTCCCAGGGGTGCCCATTGCCTCACAGCACCCCCTCCCTACAGGCAAGAGTGTGACCTCGGGGGGTCTGACTCAGGCTACTTGGCCTGACTCCTGGGATGGGTGGCAGCTACTTCATGTACTTAGCATTGCCTGCTGCTTCTGGGTCTCCTTTCTGCTTTTAAGCCGGTCAACAATTGCATGAAAAGGCCCCTATACTGGGCCCCCTCTCTGCGCCATACCTACTGCAGGTGGAGCTTCCTGGGCACCCTGCCGGCACAGCCCCTGCTCTCCTTGGCTGGTCTCCATCTGCCCCATTGGCCATCAAACCCCACAGTCAGGGCCATATCTGTCTCCTTCATCTTTATGTCCCCGTGCTTGGCACAAAGTAGGCACTCGATCAATACTTGTTGAGTGAACACATGGGATTTAAGTGGGGCAGTCTTCCTCTTTCCTCACAGCCTGATTCTATGTCTCTATTAGCCTCCTGATCTCAGGAAGTCCTACACTGAATAAGCAAACATCTAATCCTTCAATCCAAACCCTTCAAGAATGCCAGGCCAGCGCCTTGAGGAAGCTTGTCCTGATAGCCACTCTGCTCCTGGAACTTGGCAGCTGTGATACTTTCCACTGTTTCCTATCTTGGGGTGCTCTCCACATGTTCTTATGTCACGTCTTTAAGACAGGGTCCACAACCTACCTTACCCCCTTTCTGCCCTTAAGAGCACAGCGTGGGGCTAGATCAGTAGTAGTATCTCAGTAAATATCTGTAGGTTACAATAGGAATTTGCTCATAAGAGCAAATTTCTAGTAAGAGGTCCAGAGGGCCAATGATAAAGTAGCCTGAGCTCACATTTCCTGAGCAGTCGCAACGTGCTGATGCTTCCTGTGATGGTCCTTATTGAAACCCCGGGGCTGGCTCAGGAGAGCTTTACTGTTACTCTCTCCATTGTTGAGGCTCAGAGAGGTTAAGCAAAGTGCTCAGGGAGCAGAGCAAGGCTGTCTACCTTATCCCCATCCCAAATGACTCTGTTTTACCAAACCTGAGCACACTGGAGCCTCCCAGAGTCAGGGCTGGGGCTACTGCCAGGAAGCCAAAGTGGGTCCAGGCAGCAAGAGTGGTTGAAGTGATTCCTTTCCGCACTGCCCTCCCGCTGTCCTGCCCCAGGGCCCTGCTCCCCACAGCCCACACTCTGTGATTATATCTCCCCACCACGTTTCCCCTTCCTCTCACATGCCTTCTGCCGGCATCCTTGGGCACTGTTATGACGGGACTTGGTACCTGGGCTCAGAGGTTGTCGGTGCCCTCACTCTGCAGGAGCCGGGCGAAGTGTGTGGTGGGAGGCAGAGGCAGCAAAGATGAAGGGAGAGGGGACTAAGTCGGACTTACTTCTGCTATTCCCCACAGGTGTGGAGCATTTAAAGGGGTGCAGAGGGAAACACGGGAAAGGAGTTTTCCTTTTGGAAAACCAACTTCTAAGCAAATGTAACATGAGGGAAGCACCTGCTCTAAGTCAGGCCTCAGATGAGCCCTCCTTCCTTCTCAGCCTCTTGCTGTAACTTCAGTCCACATGGATGACCCCACACAGCTTCAAGGTTCAGTAAGTTTTCAAACAGGGTTTTATAGACAGAGTAGAGGAAGCAGCAGGCTGATGGTGACCTAGGGATTTATGTGACGCATAAGTGTGAGCTTCCCCAGCTGGAAGATTCTGGAATGAGCTTCTGGAGACATCAGCATAGTTCCTTCTGACCATGGTGCAGGCAAGTGAAGGGGAAAACATCAAATACTGAACACTTCACCTTTTAACAGGCTGACTCTCTCAAAATCTTCCTTGCTGTTTCTTTTTAATTAGCCAAACATCTAATCAGTAAACTGACTAGGGAAACGGTGAAAGTTAAAAGACTTCCTCAGACTCTTATCCATAAAGTACTCCCCCAGTGGTAATCACCTGGGCCAGCTCTCACTGAACACCACTCATCTGAATAAAATCTGATGAGTCAGCTCACAGCACGCAGGCAAATCAGGCGGTCACCCCTGCTCCTGCTCTCTGCAGCCACCTGCACAGTTTGCTCTGAAGAGCACGTGAGTCACTTGGGCCCCAGGCCCTACCCTCCACTGGCCCCAGCAGGCTCCCACACCCGCTGAACGAAGGAGAGAGGGAACAAACGGTGTCTTAAAATGCCTTGACTCAAAGGTTCCTCACACTTGGAGATTATGGGTAGAAATTAAAATTGTTTTCAAATGAGAAATCTGAATTCAATATGAATTTGAATGTTAAAATCTCAAAAGTCTTATCTGTTGCTGGTGGGAATGTAAAACAATACAACCATTCTGGCAAACAGCTGGTCGGTTTCTTAATGAAAACGAAGCATATACTTATCAGACAGCCCAGCAATCACACTTGGGCATTTCCCCAGAGATGAAAGTTACTACCACATAAAAGCCAGTAAACAAACATTCCCAGCAGCCATAATTAGGATAGCTAAGAACTGTATAAACAACCAAAATGTGTCTCAGTGGATCACGGGTTAAACACAGTGCAGCAGAGCCAAGCTATGGAATAGTATGCAGCAATCAAAAGGAAAACACACACTTGGATGGATCTCAAGACATTATGCTGACTGGAAAAAGCCATCTCAAAAGGCCACATGCTGTACAATTCCATTTATTTATATACTTTTTTGAAATGACAACATTATAGTGATGGAATTAGTTGTTTCTAGGGATTCAGGGATAGGATTCAGGGGTGGGGTGGGGAACAAACAGAAAGTGGGAGATTTTGGTGGAGATGGAGCAATTCTGTGTTGTGATTTGGTGGTGGGGACAGGAACCTGCAGGAGGAAGAAAATGGCACAGAGGAACAGACACACCCTACTGACGTCGGTTACTGGGGTTTGATGAGCTAGGGCTCTGGAGGATGTATCCACTCGGGAAGCTGGCTGAGGGCTGGGGGAGACCTCTTTGAACTATCTTTGCCACTGCCTAAAGTCTACAATTACTGCAAAATAAAAGCTTAAGGTGTGCATTTTAATGTTAAAGACTCAAAGTAATTTGGCAAGGATCTGTAGGAGCAGGCTGCAGGGAGCAGAGCAGGCAGGGAACATGCAGCTCTCCAGGAGTCTGTGCCATCCTGGTCTGTCACTGTCATGAATACAAAGGAGCCAGAGGCTGCTCAGCAGGGGTGGCTCAGGGTCTGGGGGAGCTGAGGGGATAGGACTCATGGATACCTCATTTAATTCTGCTGTCCTTGCCTTTTTGGCCCCTTGTGCCCATGGAAAGCTCTCAGCATGGGGCCTGCTCTCCAGACTTCAGTAAACAGTGGCTGAAGAGAAGCGTGCCCACAGACACACCCATGTCCACCCTGGGCTGTTCCATTACGGGTAACATCTGAATTTGGGTTATGGACTTCACCTTCTCTACCCCTTTTTGCTGGCCTGAGCTCCTGGTTTTGGAATCCATTTTCTGGACTCATGTCCTTAGAAAAACAGCTGCCCATCTATAATGCCTTAAGCCCCAAGACAGGATCCCCTGGGAGCCCAAGGCCTGGTCAGCCCCAGGGGGTGCCAGCAGGCGACAGGGACAGAAAGGGGCTTCTACCAGGCTGATTCTCCTCTCCAACCCAGCATCCCTTCTGCTCAGTAGGACCAGAATCAACCAGCCAAATCAAATTCTACCCTGCTCTCCAGTTTGTCTCCCCACCTCCCCCCAGGTGTGGAGGCCCACTCGTTTTTATATTCCGCATGAGGAACAGTCATTTAGGGAGCCAGCAGGTGCAGAAGAGCATGTGGAGAATAACCCCATTAAATATATACATGTATAGGCTTCTATTCATTTCTTTATTTTCTATATGTTCAACATTGAATAAGGATTACTTGTAACTACAAACTGAAGTTGTAATGAGGAAACATCAGACAAGGCTAAAGGGAGGGCACTGTATAGAGTGACAGCAGCATTGTCCAAGGAATGAGGCACTGCCCCAGATCAAAGGAGGTGAAGGAGACCCAGCACCCAAATGCAACGTGGAGTCCGGGACTGGCACCAGGACAAGGAAAGGGCATTAGCGGGGACACAGCACAACTGAATGAGGTTCATTACACAGCTGACAGCATAGTAACAATGTTAATTTACCGATTTTGATAGTTGTACTATGTACATGTAGACCTTAAGGGAAGCTGAGTAAAGAGAATAAGGGAAGTCTCTGTACTACTATCACGGCTTTGTTATAAATCTAAAATGATTGCAAAGAAAAATAATTGAATAGGAGTGAACCACTAACAGTATATTGCCCCCAAAGATACTTAAGGCCCCAGAGCCCTGCCCAGCACCATGGGGGTGGGTGCAGGAGACGGCCCCTCTCACGACAACTCTGTCCCTGGGTGCTTTCCTGATTCCGAAGCCCCATTCCTCCAGCCTCCTGCTGGCCTGTCTCTCCTGGGCTCCAGGTCTTTCCCTTTGCTGCCCTCCCAACCTGGAAATCCAGCCTATCCTTCGAGGTCCACTCCAGAGTCGCCCCTCAGTGGCAGGACTGCACCCCTCCCTGACTTGACATGGCTGCATGGCTCTCCCAGGACGGTCACCCTCTCAAGCACGTCTGACTCTGGGGAGAAGAGTCCGTTAGTCTCTCTCCAGCAGACCAAGAATCTGGGAAGGCACAGCCCTGTCACCTGGGGCTTGCATTGACTGACAGGAAACATGTGCTCAACAAAAGGGGATGGAGTCAGCTGTGATCTTGGTAATGCACATGGATGTTCTGAGGTGAGGGACAGCCCTGGGCCTGGCCCAGAGAACTTGCAAGAGCACCAAGATGTCATCAGTCCGGCAAGATGCCCACGCTCCTGAGCCCCAGGGGGCAGGGCTGGAGGCACCCGATTCCCCAACCCGGGCTTCCCTTTCCAGTAGCCATCAGTGGGCCACTTGGACTAGTTTGCCAAATACCTGCTTAGTCAGGCCCAGCCTTCCAGGCAGATGATGAGGGTGAAAGGGCAGGGCAGGTCCAACGGAAAGCTGGAACCACTTTCTATCTTCCCCTCCTTGCCCAGGGGGTAGCTCTGCCCAATTCAAGCTAGTAAGAAAACACCATCCACAGGATGGATCTTTCAGAAAGTATGTGAAAAACAAAACAGACCGCTTTGCCCTGAATTGTTCAGTGTCTGCATCCCTGAGAAGCAGATGGGCCAGCAGGCTCAGAGGGACTCGAGTCCCCTGGGACCCTGAGCGCAGGGGTCTGTGCACTGGAACACGCCAGGCCTGCCCATGGGGACCGTGGTTGTGGCCTTTACTCAGCCGCAGGGCCCCTGAGAGTAATGCCGGGACCTCCGGCGCGACCGGGGAGTCTCACACGCCTGTTCTATGGCACGTGTGGCCACAGTCTACCGCCTGTGGGAAGTCTCATAGGGCAAAGTTCAAAGTCAGCTGCCATGACAGTTAAGAGAATACTGGAGGACTCCTGTGAGAGGGAAAGTTGGAGACACCCCCACTTCGAATTCGGAAAAGCAGAAAGAACCATGTAGCTGGACAAAAAGCCGGTAATAGAATTCCATTTCCAACATCTCCTGAGGACCCCAGAATCTCTCGCAGCATCACCCGACCCCTGCAATCACCAGGCGGCCTGCGTGCCACCCGCGGGGAGGGGGCTCCATTTGGGAGGGAGGAAACCCACCCACCCTCGGCAGAAGCCGAACGGCGCAGGCAGCAGGGCCACAGCAGCCCCGCCGGGTGCTCCTCCCCCGGCCCCTCCCTGTCTGCAGTGCCCGCGGCCGCACTCACCAGCTCGGGCAGGAAGAAGGCGTAGGGGATGGTGAGGAACAGCGCGACCCCCGAGGGCACGTCGGGCGGGGCGTAGCTGGTGTCCGGAGGGTCCCGGGAGGCCATGCTCTCGCCCAGTGCTGGCGCCCCAGGCTCCGCAGCAGCTCGCCCGCGCCCGCAGCCCTTCAAATATCACCTCCGGCCGACACACCCATCGGACGTCGTCTGGGAGGGAAAAAAACATTCCAGCCGAGCAGGTCCTTCCACCGCCGCCAGCCAAAAGGCTCCTCAATGAACCCGCCTCGCATCAGCTGGGCCTCGCTGGGCTGGGAAGGGCTGGGGCAGGGCTGCTGCGCGCAGGGAGGCACGGAGAGTGGAGCCCCTTCCTAGACTTCTCCTCCGAAGGGATTTTTGAGTTCTGGAGCGTATTACTCCAGAGAATGCCAGCTACAGCCATACCCCTGAACCCTGTGCCCAGGTGTGGGCAAAGGCTGCCTGCCCATCAAAGACCCTTTACTGAGGACCTACTATGAGCCAGGCAATCTGCAGACAGCTCTGGTGCTCCCTACAGCCCTGCACAGGGCCATTTTGCCCCCTTTTCAAGTGAGGAAACTAAGTCTGTGAGGCCAAGTCAAGGTCACAGAGCTTGTGTTGGATCTTGCACCCCCATCCACCCCTGCTGTCAGCCTCAGAGGGACGGGGCAGCCCTCGCCACCAGCTCCCAACCGGGCACTTGCGCTTCCTTCTCTCTCTGCATGCTCCTCACTGTTCCTCCTCTCCCTTTTCTGTCCACAGTAGATGGAGGAGGTCTTTCTCTCTGGAGAAATCCCCCAGCAAGCCCCTGAGGAGGGCTTGTGGGGAGGGCTGGGGCCTGCATGCTGGGGCAAGAGGCCAGTGTTTGGTCATTAGCAATTGCAGTGCATCATGCCAGGGCCTGCCCTCCAGCCCAGGATGGGGGAGCAGCAGCTGGGCCTGTGCCTGGTCTGGGGAAACCCAGGGGAGAGGAGACAAATCATTTGGACCAGTGAAGCCCAAAGTGAAGGCACCCTGTAACAGTTGGGGCATAACAGATGCTTATGAAGTCCGTTTATCTAATTCTAATCCTGCAATTACTGCTCCTCGGTTCTCTTCCCTTTCCATGGCAAGACTGGCACCTCCTCTGTTAATATTTCCATTCTGATTTCTAAAAATTGTTTCAAAATTGCTTTATTTATATATAATACACTTACAGAAAAAGCGCAACAATCATATAGACCTCCAAACCCCCCCCAGAGCATAGCAGGCTGCCAGACTCCTCCCTCATACCGGCTCCCAGGCTCTCACGCTGTCTAACCCGTAGGCTGGTTTTGCCTGGCTTTGAGGGAGTCCTTTGTTTCTGGCTTATTCCCCTCAGCATCCTGTCTGGGAAGCCTCCCTGTCGAGCTTTACTGTAGCTCCCTCGCGGCTGGCTGCGTTGTTTCTGTCACATGAGTACACCACACTTTATCCATTCTACTGTCTGTGGACATTTGGGTTCTTTCGATTGGGGGTTGTAATTAATAACACTTATAAAAATTCTAGAACATGTCTGTTGGCAAATCTGTGTATGCATTTCTATTGGGAGTATCTTAGGAGAGAAAAAAAAGATCTTCTGGTCTCCTGACAAGTAAGGGGCAGACCATGAGAATGCCATAGACGCTTGGGCTGAGAATAGACAGTGCATCCATTTTTTTTCCTACCCTCGGGCCTGGCGACTCCCACAATGTGTGGGAGAAAGACTTTACTGACTAGGCAGCTGAGTTCCGGACTTGGCTGGCTGGTTGGTTGGTTTTAAAGGGGAAAAAAGCAAAGTTGTTGGTAGGAGGGCATGAGGGGGAGGATTCTTCCCCTTTCCCAGCATCTGGTACAGATGGGAGGTTTGGGGCAATAGAAAAGGCAGTAGATGGAGGCACATACCCCACTCAGTGCAACATAGAAGAATCTGACACAGATACTGTGTATAAAAGCCACTGGTCCTCATTTGCATCCTCCTGCTGGCTGGCTGGGCTAGGGGACAAAGAAGCTGGGGTGGTGGGCCAGGACACAGGGACATCTCATGGTCTCCATCTTTTTCCTTTTTTTTTTTTAGAGTTTTCTTCCTATTTAATCATCTATACTCATATTTAATCTTCACAACAATCCAGCGAGATAGAGCAAGCATTATCTTCACTTCACTGGTCACGAGATACTCATGGAGAGACGTCACTTGCCAAAGCACACGAGAATAACCTTAGTTCAAGGCCAAGCCTGAACCTCTGTCAGTGTTGGAAGTACTCGAGCCACCCGAGTTCCTTGTCTCCGCTTCTCCATCAGGGCTTTCTGACATGGGCCACACTGCCACGCAGCCCCCTCAGCTCACAGGGAAGACAGGCGTCTTTATTTTCCCCCCTCTCCAGCCTTGTCTTGGGTGGCCAGTGCAGGGGAGTGGGAGGGTGGGGAAGGAAGAGTAGGAGAGAAAGAGAGATGTCCCCCAAGCTCTAGGACCAGGTTCCTTTGCTCGGAGAGAAGGGTGCCCCTCCCTCCCTCAGAGCTCTAGTCAATGTCTGGCTGCCACTGCCACCACTACTGGCACTAGATTGCCTGGGGCCTGGGCAGGAGAGCCTGGGGGAAACACAGATAAACAGGAGTTCCTACACTCTGACCTAGGGGCTCTGCTGTCCTCATACTGGAAATGGAGGGCTACTTCTCTCTTTTTTGGATGCCTCTTCCTCAAATTCTCTCCCCACCAATAAATTGCTTTATACATTTTTCAAAAAAGATTTTCTGGTTGACTGACAAGTAAGGGGCAGACCAGGAGAAAGCCAGAGATATGTGGGGAAAGAATAGATAGTGTGTCCATGGGGATTCTTCCCATTGCATGGTTTAGAATACCCCACTCCAACTTGAGCAGTGAAGGGAATTTGTTACCTCAGGAGAATGAGAAGTTCAGAGGGAGGAATCTCACTTCAGGCGAGGCTTGATCCAGCAACTTAAACAATGCCACCTAGGACCTAGATTCCCTGTTTGTCAGCATTGTCTGACACTGTCACTTCAGTTGGCCTCATTCTTACCCTTACTGGGTGCTGCCCGCAGGGAACACATAACTCTAACTCTTCCCTCCTGGAGCAGAATGGCTTCACATGCAGTAGCTCCAGCTCTCACCTCCCCTACTCCACTGGGCAAGGAAGGAGAGATTCTGGTGAGCAAATCCTCTGGGATGTGCTCTCTGCTTGCTATTCCCAATCCAGTCACTGTGACCAGGGGAATGGGATATGCTGGTCTGCATGAGCTGATCAGAGCTGGGATAAAAGGTTTTTATATCAATGGTATTGCTGGTCTGCATGAGCTGATCAGAGCTGGGATAAAAGGTTTTTATATCAGTGGTATAAAGGGCATATCAAAGTGTGGGCAAAGGGTCTGTTTGTGTTTATACAGAGGATCAAAGCCTAATTTGGCTACCCAGAAAATGAACTAAGATACGATATGAAGAAGAACTTCCAACTTCAGCACTCTCTAGTACCAGAAGATGATCATCAAAAATCCTCAACAAATATCCAGGCGATGCTGCAGTTGTAGCTGCATTCATCCCACCGTTTCCTGGACTTGCCATTGGAATGAAGAAGGAGATATCTAAGCTGGCCTGTGCATACAGTAAAACAAACAACAAATTTGACTGGATCTATACTGTTGGAACTCAACCAAGAATTAGGAGAAGTGCAAGTTGTAGCGCTCCAAAATCTTACAACTACAGACTATCTACTGTTAAAAGAAGATATGGGATGTGAACAGTTCCCAGGAATGGGTTGTTTTAATTTGTCTGATTTCTCTCAGACTGTTCAAGTACAGGTGGACAATATCCATTATATCATAGACAAATGTTCACAAATGCCTAGGGTGCCTAACTGGTTTTCTTGGCTTCACTGGAGATGGCTGGTAATTATAGATTTGCTTTGGTTATGTAACTGTATTCCTATTATGTTAATGTGTGTGCGCAATTTAATTAGTAGTTTAAAACCTATACATGCTTAAGTTACTCTACAAGAAGATATGTCAAAGAAATAATCAATCTTCCCATGTTTTCTTTCATCTGCTACCTCTATAGCTTTTCTCTTCCTTCCTAATTACAACCCTTAAATAGAATTTGTGCCTCATATCGAATTCACCGAGTATCATAATTCCTCCAAGCGGTAAAGATACCTCAAGACAAATGCTGGGCATAGAAGCCACAGGGCATAAATCTGCAAAGAAGTAAAAAGCTAACCTTTTCAAACAATATGGCTTCTCTCTCACTTACCAACTTTACATTTCCCTGTATGGCCCCGGAAGATGACTGGTTAGCCAGAGACCAGTAAGATTCCTCAGGGGAGGAACAACCTAAGACAGGCACAGTCGCAGGGGGGCCATCAGGTGAGAAATTGGGGATCAACAGAGGTGAGGCTTAGAACCTCACCCCCGCTGTTTTGAGAGAAATCTTCTGCATCCGTGGATGTTTTATTGCCCTTGTCTAGCTTGGATTAACACATAGTCTACAGGCACACACCTGATCATCTACATTTGCACTCTTACAACACTAAACTATGTTTTCTACCTTTATCTTGCATCTACCTACCACTTCAGCATTTTATTAAAAAAATAATTATAATAATAAAGGGAGAAATGTGGGATTCACATATAAATCAAGTATAAAAATCAAACAAATATTCATATTTGACCTAATTGTTTATAGTTCATAATGAGTGATCAAAACTGAAAGTTTCTGTGATGACTGCCCTTGTACTGTTCACCATGTAAGAACTTATTCACTATGTAAGAATTTGTTCACCATGTAAGAACTTGTTCGTTATGCTTCAGAAGATTGGAGACTGACGAGAATTAGGCTGGGGGTGGATTAATGATTGCACATTGAGCATTGACCCCCCTATACTGAATTTTATTGTTGTTAACAACCATTTGATCAATAAATATGAGAGATGCCCTCTCAAAAAAAAAAGAAATGAAAAAAGTATACATACATATGAGCTAATGTGAAAAGATCTTTAAGATACACTGACTAGAAGTAAACAAGGTTCAGAATAGCAAGTGCATTGTGAAGCTATGTAACTTAAATACATATTAAGTTTTCTTAAATAAAAAAAAAAGGTGTGTATGTGTCTGTGTATTTGTATAACGGGTTTTCCTCCAAAAAGGGGAAGAGAGGTGAAGCTACCAGGAGACAAGTATCTAGATGTTGGACAGCAAATACTCCAGATGCTCCAATATCTTTCCATTATAGAAAGAGTATTCCAGGCCCCCACTCCCACCCCTTCAGGCCACAGGGACACATACATCCCACCAGCTCTAGCCTGCTGATACAGACACAGATGGATTGTAGCAACCATCTGTATAAACCAAGCTCACTTTGATTCCCAAGTGGGGAGTTAGGACGCACACACCAACAGCTAGGGCTTGGGGGAAGGGCATGGTTGCTGCAGTTTGTGGCCATGGGGCAGAACTGGGTCTGACTCCCGGCGTCTAGGGGGTCTGGGCAGGCATAGAATGCTTCAGGGTCAAGGACAGTTGCCAGGAAAGATGAAAGACTCTGTGGGATAATGTCTGGGTCATCCAGAGATGAGAGGAGAACCCAGAAATCTTGGAGTCTTTGTTATCCTCCAAAGCGGCCTCTTTGAAAGGACAAAGTTCTGCAAAGTTAATCTTTGCTGGCAGAGTCAGATCTGAATGAGCAGCGTAAGCTCCAGTCTGTCACCAGAGCCTGAGAATGGGCTGAACAACAGACGAGCTATCAAAGTCCTGAGTCGAGCTGTGTCCTATTCATGATCCCTGTGTCCCATTCATGACTCCCCCGTCACGTTGCGGTACACAGGCCTGCATGCTCTCATTCAGTGTGTCACCACCCGTCATCAAGACAGCCCAGCCCTCCACTCACTGTTCACTTACGGCTCCACCCAGCCCTTCCTGTCCAAATCTATATCACTACTGTATCCAAATATCAGGGGTTCACTAGCAAGTCTGGATGTTGAGTGGTACCAGGTTATCAAGTCTATGTTTTCCTGAGTTTAAGAGAGTGAATGGCTGTAGTTCAGATATATTGAACTCCGCATGTTGATGTGACTCCAGTTGGCCCCCAGTGCTAGCAGTGGAGCTGGGGAGGGAGAGTGGGGGAGGAAGGATACAAGCACCATCCGGCTGCTGAGCATTGCTAGGCCTCCGTTCCTGTGCCCTGTAAGACAGGACAGGGGTCATGTCAGGGCTGCTCCCACTGTGTCCTCAAAGCCAAAGCTGTGCCTGGAGCATAGTAGGTGCTCAATGAACACATGAAGAATAGATGAATGAATAAGTGGACAATTATAAACCTCAGATACACAGGGCCTTAGGTAAGTAGGGTCCTGAATCTTTGTTTTGAGGAAACAGAACACAAAGCAGCCAGGTGTCACCTATCTCCGATCACCTCCATATCCCGAGAAAACCTCCCACCTTGGAATACATCATGCAAGAGGAAACTGAGCCAGTCCCCAGCAAAGGACAACGGACAAAGCCCCCACCTGGCAGGTGACCCTTCTAACTACCTCCCTCATTACTGATGGGTTTCCCAGATGCTTCTGGGCTGACAAGCCAAACCTGCTCCATTTGTATGTGGCATTTCTATATATAGTGAGTTGCTCTGGCCTCATGCCTCAGACCATAAAACCACTGAAGACAGACTGTACCTGCTCTTTAGCACACACCCTTGTCCCCTTGCCATCCAGGTCAGGGAATCAAAACATTTCTCACCTCCCACAGACCCAGAGTATATGACTCAACCAGTGAGAAGAGGCTGGGAGGCTGGGGGCAGTGGGCTGCGGAGTTACAGGCTGGAACCCTCCTGCCCCGGGCCCATGGCCCTGGTGTGGGAGCCCCCGTCCTTCCAGGTGGGCCCCGCGTATGTTGTCCCTCGGTGGGGGCCTGCTGGCCACCCGTTGCTGCTCCCCTGCTGTGGCTCTCATGATTAAGTCAGTGTTGCCAAGGCACGCTCCTTGACACAGACCCCCCAGGGCTCATTTCCAGGATGTTTTTGGCTCCTCGACAAGCTCTTCCTGTTTTGGAAGCTAAAAAGTGGCATTTAAGAAGCCAGAGAGGTTTCTTTGTGTAAAAAAAAGAGACTCCACTGACAGAAGAGAGAAGATGGTTTCTTAATGGCAGAGACGCCCTCGCCCCTGCTGCACGCCCCCTCCATGGAGACTCAGTGCCTTCATGCCTCACTTTTTGGCCTCAGGTTTCCTGAAACTGTTTTCCCTCATGTCCCATATTTTATGCATGTGTCAGAAACTACGAAGTTTTGCCCACGTTTGTGAACCATGACACATTTCAAATGAACATGAAAAAGTCTGTGAAGACATTCTAAAGAAGGCCACCTCTCCTCATGCTGTAGTCATTGAAAGGAATTCATCAGCAATATTTTCTGTATTCAAAATGCTCTCCCCACCCCTGTCACTGGCTTCATGCTAGGAATAAGCTAAATGATTTAAAAAATAAACAGGTGAAACTTATGAATTAAAAAGTCTACAGAACAATGACCTTCACCATGGAGAGTGTCCTTCAAACAAGATTACAGGGGCCGAAGACAGTGTAACTCAGGAACCGAATGGGGAAGAGTCCCCATATGCGCTCACCACCTCCATTTGGAAAGGTGGAAGCCTTTCCTTCGGAGCAGGAGCAAGGAGGCCATGGTTCCAGAGAAAGGGGGGCACTGCCCCTGGCGAAGGGGCTGGGGCAGTGGCATCATGCTGGACAAACGCATGGTACCCGAACACTCAGCTTCCCACATGTCACCAAGGGCAGAGGGGATGTACAGGGAGAATTTCCAGGAATCAAGGATCGGAAACAAGAGTGGAATCTCTTTTGCAAGGCCATGTTCTCTTGCCACATTTGTGGCTGGGAGCCCTTTTGCATCATGCTGATTCTGAGATGAAGGCCCATGTTAAGTTTAGATTAAGGGTTTAGAGTAAGCTACATAAGATGTAGCCCAGCAGTTTCATAATATTATGGATGTCTAAAAGTAAATGCCTCTTTTAAGGCATGCCTTAAAAGCACCTTATGTGCAAAAATATACCTCAGCTGGTACTCTGATTATTTAAACTCTTGTTTGATCATATTTTTCTTTAAACAAGCTTCTCATGTTTTATTTTCACATGCAACTCTAAACCGCGTGTATCTTAATACATGGTACACCAATACATATGCAGTAGTTTATTAGCCATGCTACATTCTAGCTCTGACCTTAGCCAGTTCCTTAAACTGCCTGGCCCATTTCTTTAGCAGTAATATAGGAAATCCAGTACCTACCTTCTGCAGTAGCTGTGAGGGCTAACACAGATAACAGAGCATATGCAGTAGGCAGTAAATGCTAACTGTGCGGTTCTTATGAATAGTGAAGGGTTGGGACAATTTATCAGCAGTCACAGGTTTCCTGAAAATGCAACAAAACTGCTAGTCTTTGACACAGAGTTGGGTTAACTCATTCTCCAAAGTCTGAAAGATTTTTTGAAAGTGCACTTATTATATGGGCTTGAAGAGGCAAAACTAGATTCTGCTTTTATATCTAATTAACATAAATCACATTATAAAATTAGACTGAATTAAGTGATTAATAACAACTTTCTCCAACTAATTACTTTGATTTTTCCTTCATTTCACAACATAAATTTTAGTAGCAATAGTCAAACATTTATATATTCTGAGTACTAGACTCATCAGATATATGATTTGCAAATAGCTTTTCCAATTCTAAGGATTATATTTTCACTTTCTTGAACAATCATAACTTTAGCTTTTGATAAAATCTTGCTTTTATACAAATCTAAACTGTCAACTTTAAGTTTGTTTTTGAAAAGTATTTATTGTATGATATTAAAACATTCGAATAATGAGAAGTATTTCTTATGCAATGTGGTCTGTAGAAAAAAGAGTCAAGCCTAAGTTATAATGTGAGTTACTCTTGGTTCTGTCTTTTCATTCAGGTCATCATGGAGGATTCCTCAGATTCAGTGGGAAGCTAAGGACAACCACTGTCAGGTTGCATTCTTTCTTATTTCACCCAAGAAGTCATAGGTCTGCTCTGAAATGTCAAAAGGTTCATGGATTGCATCTGGCGACAGCAGAGCCTGGAGTGCGCCCTCATTGTCCCGGTTTTGCTTAAGGAAATCAGCGATGACCTTCCAGCGGGCAGCCTCAGTCTCTTCCTCTGCCCACCTGAATGGAGGCAGGACTGTAGAATGGAGCAGAGGCAGCGCGCAGTCGTGGTAAACCAGGAGAAATGCAGCTTTCAGGAACTCTCTGTCTCTCTGGGGAAACAACACCACCGCAAATGACTGTGTGACATCATTACTTTTCAGGTGTTAAATTCTATGAACTCTGTTAACTAAGAGCCATCTATGGGGTGGGATGCAAGGTGCTATTAGCAGGTAAGCAGTTCTGAGCCAGCTACTTAGTCAGAACACGACACTCTCCAAAGTGGAAGCAAGCAAGTCTCCACGGGGGAGAGCCGAGCAGTTCTCCCTGAGAGTCTGTGAGCAGCAACTTGAGAAAGGGTGTCTCCTAAGCTCCACTGAGGGTGTGTCACACATTCCATCAAGGACATTGGGGTATTGAAATCTAATTCTGATGACAAGGGTGTGGTTCTAGGTAAATATAACTAAAACACAATGTGAAGTCTTCTGTATCCACTTAATTCCTTACAGAGTATCAGAGATGACTGTCAAGTTGTTATGAGAGAACGGTACAAGTATCTTACATGACATCCACAGAAGGCAGGCCCAAGGAGTGAGATTTGCTGTGAGACCCTCCCCAGATAACAAGATACTGCCATGCGGACATTAGTTGTGCACCGCTGACAGCCCAGGGTGAGAGCCTCAGTGGGCGCAGGAGGTGAAGGCAGAGATGTCATAGGCCGCAGGGGCTGCACACCGGCACTGCTCCTCTGTGTGCTCCCATGTGTTGGGGCAATTTCCCTGGGCCTGAGGCCCAGCTCCTTGTGCAACTGCTGTGCCTGGATAGCATTTAACCTGCCAATTTTGCAAAGGTCAAATGTGGATGGTCCTGGTCAAATGGAAGCTCAAATAAGGATATGCTATGCATACAATTTTTTTTCAATTTTTAGGGCTCTTAATCTGCTTGTTCTCCTATATTCTTTGTAGATAATTTATTAAATTAGAAGCCCCAAAACCATGGACCATGGGCCAACTGTGGCCCGCCACCTCTTTTTATAAATAGTTTTATAAAAATATAGTTGTGCTCAATTCTTTACGTATTGTCTATAGCTGTTTTTGTATTACAATGGCAAAGCTGGGTGCTTGTGACAAAGGCCATATGGCCTGCAAAGCCAAAAATATTCACTATCTGGCCCTTTACAGAAAAAGTCTGTCAATCCTGGATCAGAGTCAAACCACCTCTCACTGGCTGATGCATGTTTGGTGAAGGCCACGCTTCTGACGTGGTGCATGGGCTGTACATTTCTTCAGTGCATGACACCCAGGCCATTTTCTTTTTCCTTCCCTTTTCCTAACAAGGACCTTGAAAACTAGAGGACTGTTTTGGAAATAAGAGAAATTTAATGGCCAACTGGGAGACTTATGGGTTAGAAACTCCTCCCTCAAATGAAACTTAGATCTGAATAGTCGCCTGGATCAAGTGTTTCTTTTCACATTAGGAATCTGTCACCCATGCCCTTCTGGGAAGGTGTCTTTGCAATCATAACGACACAGCTTAACTGGTGTAGAGAAATGCTGACGATGGCTACTTCAGCTACAGAGAGGCGTTAGGAGATGGTGCACACAGCCAGTACTGTAAATAAAAGCTCAGTGTGGAGAATTACCTTCTCTGATCTCTTTAATGTGCTTTCTTTCTCAGCCCATGAACTCTAAAAAGCAAACAGAAATACTATATTAATCCCAGTATTCACAAGTCCTTGCCACACTTCTGCAACCTTCTCTGTAATCAGACTTACGGACAGGTTGAAAATGCTGTACAGACCCCACACATGTACGACATGAATGTGTAATTAGGCATCTCTTGTTCACAACCCAGAACCAGACTGACTAGACAGGACGTTATCAGTGGAAGAGACTTTGAAGCCCATGACTCCACAAGTCAAAATTAATTTAAGAAAAGAATAAGTGAAACACTACTACATCCACGTAAACTGCACAAACACAGCATCTGAACAATAAAATACTAGTAAGCTTTTAAGGTATGACAGGAATGAAAATAGAAAATGCCACGAAATACCGTACTTCCCTACTATTCTGTCTGCCATGATGACTGTCTGTGATCAGTGTAGGAAAATGAAGCACAGCTTTGCAAGTAAATATTTCAAATCTGTCCCCAAAGCTTCGCAAAAGCTTCTTGAAAGAAATGAACCCCGCAGAAGTGTGAATCAAAGACCTGCACAGGGCCAGCTAGGGCAAACTGAGCGAGTGGCAGTGTGCCCAGTCTCCCAGCTGCTTGTTTCAGGGTCTCACTTTTGCGCCTGTTTGCAGGCATCCTTCTGCTGATGCCTGATTTCATGGCTTTCCTGAAAGTACCAGCCCTTTTTCAGCAGGGAGGCCCTGGAGTGACAATGACATATGGCACCAAGAAGGAGATTCGCCATGAAATAAAGAAGTTTCCTGTCAAAAGACCACAGGCTGTGCCCCTCAGGAGCTACCCTGGACTATTCGGAGTCATTACATGAAGGAGCTGCCTTACAGGGTCGTGGCCCTCCATGCTGCTCGCTGCTGCTCCTGTGGGTCCTGGAGAGTGTGAAGAGGACCTTTGCCATTATTATTATTGAAATGCCAAGGACACACTGGACTTAACTAGAAGGCTCACACACTTCATCATGTAAACTTTAAATGGTGTTGGGCTTAACAAGAATATTGCTTAGCAACTTCAGACTTACTGTCTGGTAAAATCTGCCAATTGTTTTTTAGTTAAGTGTTAAGGTACCACCTCACTTTTATTATGCCTCAAATGGGTTTTTTTTCACTTAATAATATGTGTTGACAGCTTTGCCCATACGCCTTCTCCTGCAGTGTGTGGCATATCTGGAGGCACCCAGAGCTGACCTACTAACAGCCCTGGCCTGGCCTCTGCTGAGCTCCCTGGCCAGCTGGGCCGCTGAGTAGTCTGTTCATCCCGAAGTGCAGACATTAGATGGCTTAGCCTGAAGGTTCATCCCAACACTAATGTCCAGATTCTGTGGCTGGTACACACCTAGAGAAATATGCCAGTGCCCAGCCCAGTGCCTTAGCCCCATGGGCTCTTGTGAAACAGTTGTTAAATGAGGTAGTGCCTGTATGCTCTGTATAATTAATAACTATCATGACATAATGACTTTATAGGGGAAGGAAGAGACATTCTGCATTATCTAACTGTAGTGTCTGAAATTATGGGTAATCATATGTCATGAACATTTTCTTAAGTGTTTTAGATGAAAACCTTGTTGTTACTGTTGACACGCCCAGCCCAGCCACACTGGCACATGCAACCAGTTTCAAAGCCTAATAAACCCCCTGTAGACGGCTGCTCCTCCTTCCATTTCTCCGTCGGGCCAAGTCGGCTCCTGACAAGCCTGCATGTGTGTGTTCCCCTCTCTGTGCTGTCAGGAGTTTGCCTCCAGCAGAAGTTTTCACAGATCACCCATTCCCTGCATACTCTTCACCCACAGCAAGAGACCCAGACTGACCACCTGCAGGCAACATCCGACAAGCCAAACTGGATCACTGCTCTTCTCAAGGACACCTTCTGGTCCTCCTGCCTCGGCGCTCCCTTCTCCTGGATTGTCCTCCCTTCCCTCTTGGCGTGTCAAAACCCAACTTGGCCCCCAGCCTTTCATTAGGACCCCCTCACTAAGGACCTCTTTCAGGAAACATGCTCTGGGTCCTCATCTGTTGTCACTTACATGCCACAGGCAATGTATAATCCAGGTCCTGCAAGGCATATGGGTCTTCCAATATTTGTTGACTCTGATAAATGAAGTTGAGCTTTATGAAACTGCCATTTTTAAAGGCTAAAAAAATGGCTGAAAATGAGATTTCATATGGTTCAACCTGATATGCAGTTGCCATTTCATACAGCAGACAGTATATGCTGAATTAAAATAAAAATGATATGCATGCCCTGATTCCCCCCCAGAAACTAATTTAGTTTATCTAACAAACCACTTTGGGTTTTTGCTCTTAGGACTACCAGTGGCCATCTTAAAAGTCAAGAAACAAACAACAGTCAAGAGATTACAATAGTGCATAGCAGGCATTCCATCTGCCTACTGGGTCAGGGAAGGCAACCATGGGGAGGTGACTTTCAAATCAAGTTAGCTAGACAGCAGACAGGGGCTGGGAGACATCACCCGAAGAAGGAAAAAGAAACGCAGAGCAGCAGACATCAGAACTCCCTAGTGCAGTGTGTTGAGTCACGTTCAGACCCCATCAGGTTCCTATGATGATGCATGCGACTCACCCGCAGGGCATCCATCACGTCAGGCTCCTCCAAGAGCTTGGGGAAGGTGGCCAGCACTGGATTGCTAATTAAATCTGAAATACAAAACAAAAAGGATTTTATATATAAACTTCATCTAATATATTTTAATGCAATAGACATAAAAAAATTCATTCACATTAAAATTATTGTGCCACATGATTTGTTGGTAACACATTCTACATATTTTAACCTCTGGGAGCTCAAAATTGTCTCTTCAACCTACGTGTGCCTCTACCTCCATACCCAGGGAGCTCTGAAAGGAGTCTTGTACCAAGTAGCTAGAGTTTTTATAGTGGGAGTAAAGTGGCTCTGAACAGAATTAGACTAGAAAACTTTGTTCTTCTTCCTCTCTTTCCTCCTTATGACATAACTGTGGTGTGGTAAAAAGAATCTTCCAGTTAGGAGGCTCTTGGAAGGCTGAGCCGGAAGCGCCAGGGGGAAGGAGGCACAGGGTGGGCTGCTCGGGCTTCTGGGGTCAATGGATAGGGGTGGATGAACCTGGAAGGAATCAGGAGTTGGGGATTCTGGCCACATACCTAAATACTATTCAGGGTAATACTGATATCCCACAATACATGCTGGCACATGAAAGGCCTGTGTAAAGAAGCTCATGAGAAAGGACACCTCTGAAATGTCAAGGGCAATACATGCTGTAGTCCTGTGCCTTCAGCACAGAAAAATTCTTTCTGTAGATCTTACTAGGCTTATTCTGATGGCCAGATTCAAACGAAAGCAACAATTCTGAGCAAACTTCCCCTTACGTACAGGAAAACCAAGCTTATCCTCTTTAGGAAGTCACGGCATTTATGAAGTTTTTCTAGAGTCATTAAAATAAAGTTAAAGGCAAATGATAATTAAAAGGGTTAAACTGCCCTTTCCTCAGAGTTGTAATTATTCCTTGAGAAATGTTGGTGCTTCTCTGCCTTTGAATTGCATTTCTACCTACCTATCCAGGTGGTAAGTTCCCGGAGAGGACCATGAACTCTCTTTGTCCAGAGTGCTTAGCCCTGGTAGGGCTCTCCCTCTTACTCACTCTGCTCCAGCTGCACTGGCCTGCCTTCAACGCAGTCCCTCCTGCACCCTTAGGTCTCCTTGCCTTGGGTCTAAAACATGTCTGTCCCTCCATGCAGAGAGGATGCTCTCCCATATCTCTAACTCCTCTCTGAGGTCTTACCTTAAATATTTCTTGCCCAGAGAAAACCTCCCTCATCCTACACATCAATTCAAGTCTACCTATGCTTTTTGTTGTGTATTTTCCTTTGGAACACTTATTTTAAAAAGTTGGAAAAGATTATTCATGTGATTTTGTGTTTGAAGTCTGTCACTCCTCAGGGTAGAGAAGACCATGCCTGTCTCATTCATCCCTGAGCCTGGCATATAGTAGGTACTCAATACATATCTGCTTACTGATTTGCTGAATTCAAGGAATATCCAATAAAATAAAACTTTTTTGGGAGGCAATTCTTGTAATACAAGTTTTGTCACAAACTTGTATTTTAACATGTGTTGAACATGTGTTGAACGCAAGTTCAACATGTGTCACAATTCACTGATATCTTAAAATTATTTTTTTTAACATTTTACTTGGAAAAAATTTCAAGCTTACAAAAAAGTTGCAAGAATAAAAATGGAACACGTGAACCTCTTACCTGGACTCATCAGTTTTAAATAGTGCTTTGATATTTAAACTTCATGCATTAAAAACCAGTTATTTTGGGTGATTTTGGTCTCTTCCCAAAAAGATGATGTACACACCAAACACACAGTTAAAAACAAGTTACTCATTAGGAGAAAATATGATTATATCTGAGTTTTAGGATCACAAGCTCCAGAATTTGAAATGTGAAAATACGTATATTATAAAGAACTGAATACACACTGAGCTCACAGAGGATACATGCTAAGAACAGCTTTGCATCTGAAGTAACTTATTGACATTGATGCTATTCTAGATACTTTATTCCAAATGTCACTTTCAGAAGTAGAAGATGAAGGTTCACATAGATTACATTTACGCAAAGCATGATGCATTCTTGTACATAGGAAATTGCAAAGACACCTTACCAGCACTCTGCATGCTTGGTCTGTCTTTCAGGAGTACATCTCCAAGAATTTGGCGATAAAAGATCAACAAATTAATACAGGACATACTTCCAATTAATGTTTCAGGCAGTAGACTATTAAAAAAGAAAAACATGTACTCATTAAACGGTCCCCTACAATGCAACCTACAGTGTTTTTTAAATGTATACTTATTACCCTAATGAAGAATTCAACTTGCTTCAATATTGGAAAAATATTGAATTGCTTCAATATTGGAAAAAATTTTACATTTTAAGGAAAATTTCCACTCTAAGTTGGCCACATTTAACTTCAGAAAATTTGTATCTTTATGTGTATACTTTCAAGTCTCATTCTGTGTGTTGCCATTCCTATGTTTCCATTTTAGCATATATAACCATGTTAGTCAAATGAAAAAGAAAAGTTATCAATTACGTGTTTTAGAAAGAAAGGGACTGGTCAGCTACAAGTTCTAACAAAGCCATATGGCCACCCAACCTGTGACAAACGCAGAGGAAACATGAGTTCATACTGTTCATGGTGGGTGGAACTTGACTTCCTAGATTTATAACTTCAGATTAACTAATTATTCTCCTTGTATTTTGGTTTCCTCATTTGTAGAATGCAAATACTAACATCTGCATTTCAAAAGTTTATTAAAAGGATTAAAACAGGGTACATGTGGAATGCTTGATGAAATGCCTGATACATAGTATATGCTCAAAATCAGAAAAATGTTTCAGTATTGAGGTTAAGTTGGTATCAATTTAAAATAGGCTCTTATAACTTTAGCATGTTATATGTAATCCCCATGGTAACCACAAAGATAAAAATCTATAGAATAGAATACACATAAAAGAAAATGATAAGGGAATAATTTGAACAATTTGAAAAGGAAATTAAAACAATTCCACATACATTAGCATCAAAGACAAGAAAATATTTAGGAATAAAAACATAGAATCACGATTTCAATATTGAGATATCAAAATAATGAGCTGCAGATATGCAAATGAGTTGAGTACTTTAAAATCCTGGCACTTGACCCATACTAAATACTTACTGGGAATACACTGAGCACACGAGTTAACCTTAGAAGATACTCAAGAACATGTCTTGAATCATTCTAAATTTACATTTTCTCAATGCTAGTTTTAGAAATATATGAACTCTGTCATTAAGCATGAAGAAGGACCACACAGGAAATCTTAAAGACCTTGTAAACAATGTCCTCCATCAAAGAGGAAAGATATCTTTGGGTTCCTGAAAGTGCAGGAGCAATGGATCCATATGGTAGTTTCATGGAATTTAGACAAGTATCCTTGATCACTCACTAACCCTGCATTTCTAGAAACATACAAAAATGTAAGACAGGTTTTCTTACCACACTTTGAAGCATTTGGTATACAGAGTCAGAAACCATCATTTTCCAACCTTGCTAAAATTCTAATGCTGTATACATCCGACCGAGATTTCAAAGACTGACTATAGGGGGTCCTTTACGCTACCTTGATGCCACCACTTGCCTTCTCAGGGTTCACGCTGTGATTCACAAGGGTTGTTCTACATCCTGTCTTCTGGTTTATAGCCCATGTAGGCAGTTTCAGTGCATAGCCCAACTCATGTCTCATGCTGAAGAATAGCCATTGATTTTGCTAGGGGAAAGGGTAGATCCTTCCTTCCCTTTTCCCCTTCTGCTAACACCCCCACTCGGTCTGTCTGGCAGGCATGGCTTCCAGCCTCAGAAGAGGCCATCCATCCTCCCACAATGCAGCACCTCTTTCTTTCTGGCACCTCCCAACAGGGACAATGCTGCTTGCTCTTTATTAGACTTTTCTTTAGGGAAATCCTCTGATTTTCCCAAACCCAAGATGACCAGAAAGGTCTGAGCTACTAAAGGTAGGCCGAGCTGAAGAAGTAAAAATATACTTCTTTCTGATTTCAGAGATAGACCATTTAACTCTGGTGGCAGAAGTGCAATGGATGTAACAATGGGCCCCAGGTAAGTAGCACTAGTGCCTCGTTTACTTTTAGCAAAAGTACAGTGGAAGTAAAAAAGAAAAAAAAAGATGGAATACATCAAAAAGGCAAAGGAAAATAAACAAGTTCACAGCAAATTTATATATACGCACACAGCCTACTCTATGGACCAGGGTTTCTTGATGTTCAGAACTCCTGTACTGTAAATCTACATCTAAATTCAGGGCTTTCCCTCCTCAGGGGCTTATAAGCATATCTTTGGCCAAATCACATCAAGTTAAACCCCACCGGAAGATAGCCCAAAGTTAGGAGGGCAAGTCTTGGTAAAACTGAAGGATCAATCGGCTCCCTCTTTTGTCTCATGCTGAGGGGGTCAACATGCTCACAGCTGTTTCCACAAAAGGGAACCCACAGCAGGATTCTGGTGCTGTTGGGTAAAGGATATAGATGAGTCTACATGGATTCATTCACATTTTCACAGGTCTTCTAACAGCCAAAGGGCACACACATGTAAGACTGCTGGCTGGTGAAAGGGGAGTATTAAGCCAACTAGCAAGGACGCTGGGTAAAAGTGGGCACCAATGCAGCTCTAACTGGGCCTCCTGCCCAGGGCCCTGCCTGCACTGTTGTACATCCCCAGGTATATTGGAAGGAGCCTCTGTCCTTTCTCCTTTAAGCAGAGAAGTTTGGCTAAACAAAGGTGAAATTTTCAAGCAAGGGAGTGTAGGGCTAGAGGTGGGGCTAAAGGTGGGACTTACTTTAGAAGGAGAGGAGAGCTGCTGGTACTGACTGTTTGCCTCACTCTCCCATTCACTGAAGGCGGCAGGTCAGGAGATGAGAGGCGCCAGGAACGGATCAGCGCGACCGCAGTCTTCACCTCCAGGCACACAGGCTTGGAGCAGTTATGACCCAAAGCACCCCTGCGGGTGCCCAGGACCTCACTCCAGGGCCCCACACCAGGGCCCATGGCCCTGCAGTTAAGCCTGGGGCCTCTGGCTTCATCAGGCCTGTGGCCTGGGCTCTGTGAGAGGCCCTGAGCTGGGGCTGCACCAGCAGATTGCTCCAACCCACACTTGACACTACTGGGAGTACATATTTCCAGATGATACAAAGTGGAGTGGCAATTCCAAGACAGTGGCCAGGTCCCTCTCTGGGCTCTGGGACACACCAAGACAAGCCAGGGGGAGGCTGGACGACAGGCGCAGAGTAGAGCTCCTGGGAAACACACTTTTAAACCAGCAGGAAGATCTCTATTTTGAAATTATTTAACAAACATATTTTGGGTGTCTACTATGTGCTGTAACCAAACAAGTGCCTCAGTTTCTGAGGCCTAGTGGTCAAGAACTCAGGACCCTTCTTAAGAACCCAAAACACAAAAGAACATTCACTGCCTGGAAGAATGGGTCTGCCTATCTGACCTCTGCCCCACCCACTCAGATTTGATCTCTAGATTGTGAAAAATAACTGCAAACCAGTGTTTGGGGCCAAAGACACATTATTAAGAGCTGTACCTGAAGGACATGCTTGGGAATGATTTGGGACTCCTGGAGGCTAGTCAGCGAGATGAGTGGTGGAAGGCTGAGAAGCAGGAAGAATGAAGCCAAACAGGATTTTGGCTTTCTTTGACAAAGACTGCTACTGTGCTTTTTTTTTTAATCTTGAAAAATAACAATTTTCTAAGGAAATATTGACCAAGAAAGGGAATTTGCAGGCTCTATGAACATCCAGGGAGAAAAAAGCCAAGAGAATGAATACCTATTACTATTAATGGTTGCTGAAAGATTTCACTGCTAATACTATTTTATTAGATAAAAGAACAAGGGATATTAAATCACAAGCATGACTTAGGATGAGAAAAGCAACCGTTGAGAGCAATGTGCCAAGTTTTCATTTATTACCCTACCTGATAATCTGCAAGCAAGGTGCAGGTCACAGTGAGACAGTTCAACTGCATCAGTCCCTGCTCGCTTCCCCCTCTTGTCCACTGTGTGCCCTCTAGGGACAGTTCCTCTCTGCCACATCTTCACATTCTCTCCAATCCTTTAAATCCTACTTCAAACACCCCCCAGTCTTATCAGCTACATAGCACAGCTTCATTTGAACAAATTATATGACATATAGCACCATCTACATATTTGCATTTATTTATGCATTTAACAATAATTTTGTAAATAATTATAGCTAACTCTTAACTGTGTTTTACAGTGTGCCATGCTCTATAACTATAAGGCTAAGAGTTTTATATGCTTCCTTTTCATTAAACTTCATTGCAGCTTTAAGAGGGTGATATTATTATTATTATTATGCCCATTTTAAACATGTGGACATTGTGACCCTGAGCAAGCTGGTTAAATGACTTGTCCAAGAGATTACTGAGTTAGAAATTGATAGAGCTGGGATTCTACTCATGCAAAAGCTCCCTGAAGAAACTGCAAATTAAAACCACCATGTGACACTCCCTTAATAAAATGGCCAAACAAAACTGATTATAGCTAGTGTTGTCAAAAATATAGAGCAATTGGAACTTTCATATATTGCTGGTAAAAGAGTGAAAGGGTATAGTCATTTTGGAAAACAGTTTGGCAGTTTCTTATAAAGTTAAAAAAATACCAGATGACCCAGTGATCCCATTTGTACCCATGAAAAATGAACACCCACAAAGATCTCATGTGCAAATATTTAGAGCAGCTTTATTCCTAACTGCCCAAACTTGGAACAACTCAGATGCCCCTCAACTAGTGAGTGTATAAACACATTCCAGTATATTCATCAAATGGAATACTATTTAGAACAAAAAAGAACAATCTGCTAACACATGCAGCACACATGACTCTCTAATGCATTATGCTGAGTGAAAGAAGCCAGATACAAAAGGTAGGTACTGCACGAATTCAATCTGCATGACATTCTGGAGAAGGGATAAACTGTTGGGGAAAAAACTCAAAAGAGTCAGTGCCTGAGGCTGAAGCTGGGCTGCTGACTGTAAAGGGAAGAGAGAGCTGTTCAGAGTGGTGGAAATATGGTCTATCTTGATTGTGGAGGTAGTCACATGACTATATACGTTTGTCAAGACTCAAAGAACTGTAAGCCAAAAAGAGTAAATTTTTTTGCATGTAGATTATACCTCAACAAACTTGACATTAATGAAAAGTTCCCTGAAGATAGGATCATGGATGATAAGCCCCTTTTAGTCAAAAGTTTTCATAATATTTCTGACTAAATCTATCAGTTGAGCTAAACTAGTAAGCAGTAGCGTAAGCTAATTTGAACCTCATTACTTCCCTATTTCTCTCCTGATCTTTGCCAGATGAATGAATGAGGAATAAAATAACTCACAAAAGATTACAAAACAGGGGAAGAAGCCAGAAGCAGAGATGGTTCACAGATGCTGAGTGACCTGAAGTTCACTGCACAGGTAAAAGCGGGCACCACCAACCTTAGTATGTTTCTTGATCCTCTGTTCAAAGATCTCAGTTTCACTAAAAGTTGAGGCTGCCTTCTCATTGTCATAATCTGCTGGAAAACACTCCCATGTGCTTAAAAAAAAAAAAGTCAAAAAGCTAAGTACTTGGGACAGTAAGCATTTTTTTATAATAAAACAATCTCTTTATAATTTTTTTTAAAGCAGGAAAAGCAGAGTCACTCACACATGCTAAATGAGCTGATAGAGACATAAAGCCAGACATTAATGCCTATTGACTTTCCTAAGGGCACCAAATTGGGCCATGAAGCTGCCACTCCACCAAGTGCTTTGACAGCATCATCCTTACCAATTAGGAAGGAAAACAGGGAGTTGAGAAAGCACATCTGACTCCAGGAAGAGCCAGCTGCTCACTTCCCAGACCCCAGACACGTCCTGCTACAAGAAGGAACCACTGGCACAGCAGCGGCGTGTGCTGTAAGCCATGGGCAAGGACAGGGACTGAGGGGGAAGGAGAGCTTCAGAGCTGTCAGGCTCTGTGCTCCGTGAGGCAAGGACCGTATCTGTCTTAACCCCATTTTCCCGTCATCTAGCACAGTGCCTGATCAGTGAAGATATTAAAAGATGCTCAATATTTTTGGAAGGCAAAGTGGCAAGTTTATCACAATTTGAAATATCGACACCCTTTAACCTAGCAATAGGTGATCTCTGAATCAGTCTACTGGATTAATCCTGCGGTGGTCATGGTATCAACCTAGAGAGCGGTGAAAAGGAACCAAGGCGGTGTCCTCAGGCTTCCTGAGTCCCTACCTTAGAGTCCATATGTACCAAGAAAATAAACACTTAGATAACAATGATCAGACTTTAATCTCAAATGACATATTTTACAAAACGTGAATTCACGGGAAAAACATTATGCTTACTGGAATATACAATCTTCTCATGCACCTTCTGTTTGTTTACTTGTAAAGGGAAGGAAGGCAACACATAAGAGCTGTACCTCTTCTGGATACTGCAGGGTCCACTTCCACACCTTTCTCATAAGGGGTGCCACCATTCAAGAGGAGTTCATAAGTTCTACAGAGACCAATACACATGATGATATAGATTAAGGACATTTTGAAACACTGGAGACAGTAGTGGAATTATTTTTAACACATACATTTCCAGTCATTTTACTTTTGTGTCATTGGTAAAGAGAATGAAAGCTGATTCCTCCATGAGGTATTATCTCAGTAAGTAAACAGTCTCTTTCTCAACTCTGAAATGCAGAAAATACATTTTTCCATATTAAAATGAGAAAGATTAACTGATATCATTAAAGTGTTTTGATTTTAATGACTTGTGTTAATTACTGATATATTTTTTAATATATTTTTCAATATATTTTTCAAATGTTTTGAATAATCTGAAATACAGCTATTATGAATTTACACTATTTTTAAAATGTAAATAACATGTAGATTGTTATAAAAAGTTTGAATGGCATAAAAAAGTTAAGTAAAAAAATGAATACTCCCTCCCTATCCCATCTCTCCTTAGTTTCTTGCCCTATCCTTTTCTATGCAAATGCAAACACATATTTATATACACAGTAAATCTCAAAACTAACACGTTTTCTTTTAAAGTTCTATACTATCCAAGTGTTGAAAGTAGAAGGTAAAAAGAACACCTCTTTACCAGTTTTGCTAGAGGTAAGCTCTGGGAACTGTTTACATAGACTCACCCACATACACACACACATACAGTTTTTCATGAACAGAAGTGTAATTACCATATATATACTATTCTGCAACTTGCTTTTTTCATTTAGTAATATACATTGGAAAGGTTTCTGTGTCAATAATATGTTTCCACCTCATTAAAAATTAGCTATGACTCCACTTTTGGAGAGATGGAGCAGATATACTTTTCCCTCTTACTGGGTACAACTTAAAAACCCTGAACATATTTAAAAAACAAGGAAACCCCAAATCACAAGAAGCCTGGGCTTCTACATCCCTGGGAGAGGTGGGGGAATGAGGTGCCCCTCCTTCCTCCTGTGGGGTGGCGTCAGAGGACAAGTGGAGACAGGACTTTCACCTTGGCCCTGTGTGAGGACGCCACACCACTCCTGGGATCTAAGGTGAAGTCACAGAAGGCAGGGAACATTCTCTGAATTAATTCTCACAATAACCCTCTGAGGTAGGAACTATTTTAATCTCCCATTTTAAAAATGGGGGCAACTGAGACTTGGAGACATTAAGGAACCTGCTTAGAGTTACACAGACAGAGCCAAGACGAGAGCCAAGAATCTGAGAATTCCAAAACAAACAATATCATTAACCACCATCCTGCTGACTGCCTGTTTGTAGCGCTTCTGTGAATTTCTTATTTATATTCTAGATTTAGATGTGTATGAGTGTGCGCCCACTTAAAAATTTGGATGGTCATCTTCTTATTCACGTTTGAAACCTTTTTATGGTAGGGATAATAATCTTCTGTTATGTATATATTGCAAATATTTGCTACCAGTCTGCTTTTGGGCCTTAAACTGGTTTACAGTGGCTGCCACTATGATTTCAAAGTATCACCTACAGAAGAAAGGTGGAGTCACAGAAGACCCAGGGACCCAGACTTAGCTTACCCACTCTTTGGAGAGAATTAAGCTCTGTTTTAGCACTGTGACATGTGCTAATACCACAGAAAATTACCGAAAGAATATTCTCAGCAGACAGCTTGTGTGAACACCTTTTAAAATATCTATTCTATATGTGGCAGTTCTTCCTCCCTAGGATGGGACTGTGCATGTTGTTTTCATATTCCACCCCTTTAAAGAACATTAAAATCAACATTAAAAGCTCTCTCCCACAAGTCATTGAAATGCTAGAACATACACTCTGGTGCAAACCTGAGGTAACCAGACTCTAAAAAATGAATCTCCACAAAAATACTCATCTGGAAGGAATATATAGCTGGCTTACTTTGCTGGGATAGGAATTCCACTGACATCAAAAAGTTTAAGAAACACCCAGCCACAGCTTAATTCTCCTCTTTCACCGGTTGACTAGGAAATAAAAAGGTATATGAAACTTAATGTCTAAACCAGTTAAATTTATAAACACATACCAAGTCCTTTTAAAAGAGAAAGTTAGTATTCACCTTTAGAACTAAACGATTCTTCACAAGAAAATCAAGCTCAACAGTGGCACCCCATTTTGTTTGTGGGCTGGAGTAAAGGTGGTATAGAAAGTGACAACCCCATCCTGTCAGTTGCTCTAAGAATTCCCCCAACCTGGTGATGTGGCAACCATTGCTATTGTTTCCTAAGTGATATGTTTTATGGAATCATCTCAAACCACACCAGTCCTACATGGGATTAAGAAACTTCATGCCAATGAAAGATGGACTATGAATGAAATACTTCAAGGGTCTTCTTGCTCAGAACTTTTTCCTCCACTGTCAATTGCCAAAGGCCACTGGAGCTTGCCTGGGCGACCTGCTCCCCTCTCCTGTCCTACCCACTCACAACACAAATGGATGAGTTTGCCTTAAAGAAATTAAAGAAGAGTGTAATACCATTAATGTAATAACAACTGGTTCTCTGGGTTACCTTGAGGACAAGGATACTCACTACACCCATCCAGGTACTATTAAAATGTGGAGACAGTTAATTACTGTCACAGACCCATACCCACTGGCTCAATAGTTTGTATTAGATAAGTTAACTCAGGTTTCTGGTGTTGCCTTTATAAAAATTACCCCTCTAACGGGTCCCTTAATTAGAACCCTCAGCCACAAGGTTGAGCGTACTCTGTCCACTAGGACAGAGGTAAACCGTGCTGGAGTGCCACTCAGCACCTTTTATCACTTTCTGCAAGTCCCGTCCTTTTCAAATCCTCATTCTTTCAAAGCACTGGAGTTCAATCGAGCCTTAAATATAAACCAATTACACTTTTATTTTAAATGCTACCAAAAAAACAGCAGTATATATAAATTTAGAATCACTGCCATTCTCATTCAAGAGACTAAAATTCATTACAAAGAAAAACCTCAATCATTTTACTTAAGTACAGACTTTTACAAAAACAACTTCCCTTTGAACTGAAACATTAGAAAGTTTTATCTTTCATTTGACATACATTGCGAATGTAAGAAATTCCAAGTTCAAATAATATTCCAAGATCTGGAGATGAAGAGTTAGACCTGATAAAACAATCACCATCAAGCAAGCATGGCAGGATGCCAGTAACCTGAAACAATAAAAAAAGAACTAAAGTTACTAAGAAAAGTAAAAAATGGGAGGGAGGTTTTCAGTTCTTTTCATCTGTAAATGGTTTATACCTTTGCATTATAATTAAGGTCTTTTAAAGGAACATAAGAAGATGGGTTGGACTCATCTATACCAATAATTCTGAATATAACACTTTAACTTTTGTGTGACAGAGAAATAACCTTTCCCCTTAGAAGTAGAGTAGAGGCTTAGAGTAGAGGCTAATGTGAAAAAGCACTGTACCTGGGTACCAGAGGTGTCACAAAAACAGTTTGCATATACAGTAACATATTTATATTAACCATTGCTCTTTGTAAACAGAACTAAGATGAAAGACTTCATGCGCACATTGGCTTGGCTTTCCTGAAGCTTGCCTGCTAAATTTCCCCTTCCCTCTCCCTGACATCCACATCCCTCTTTTTTTGCCTGTAAAATACTACCCATCCTTCAAGGTCTATTTTCTCTTCTGTAAAACCTTCCCTGAGCCTAAAGACAAGGATTAACTTCACCTTTCTCTGTGCTTCTATAGCACTTGGGGCCCCATACACATTACATCCTGCCTTGGTGACAGTAATCAACAGTACACAATCGACTGGGCCACCAAGGACAGAAGAGGTCACGCATAAGGGCCCACACCATAGTCCGGTGCACGGTTAGAGCTCCATAAAGAGAGGCTATGGCTATATGTGTATATGTTTCTTCTCTGCTAACCTGTAGTTCCCACAATACCTAGGAAGAACGCCTCACACCTGACAGAGGCTTAATTTCACCCAACAAGATGACATTTTCTTATTATTCATCCTTCGAAGCAGTTCATCTTTATATTTGGGGAGACATTAGCAAATTCTACCCTAAACACTTCCCATGCACCTAGATGCAATGTCAGAATTGTTCAGTGTTGTGTCACAAGAGGAGCAGTAGTGCTCAGGACACCAAAATGGACTTGAGGGAACTGTGCTCTAGACATGGGTGGAGGCGTGCACACACACGAGGTGGCTGGTCCACTGCACACCCCACGTGCTCTCACTGACCCTCTATCTTGCTTGAAGGTCTTTTGGTGCAGTAAGAGGATGGCTCCTGAAGGGCCCTAGGGTGCAGTGACACAGGAGTCAGCTGTGGGGCAAGTAAGTGCTAAAGTCATGTCACTCTGGAGGTAGAGAAAAAGTAAAGTAAAATCAACTATAGATGATTAAAGTCATGAAGAGAACATCAAGCATCTTCCTCTTCACTGGCATCTAGGTAACATCACTCAGGGGTCTGAAACCACTGGACCTCATGCCAGTCTTTCTGTTCCAATCTTGACAGCACCAGGCTATTAATGTACCAGTTTCCTAGGCGTCACCCTTCATTTTATCTGAAGAAAGCACAGCTCTTATTAGCACAGTTAGACATTTCATTTTTGAAAAACACTTCCTAAATTAATCCTTTTGTTTTCATTTTTCATCAGAGGGCATTTCCTAGAATTGAACCCTGAAATCCATTGAGTGAGATGATTCATAGGAATTACAACTTTGGTGAGTCAGAAGCATGAGTCATTTTTATAAGTCCTACAAGAACATTAAATAATCTAAAGATTCAAATCTGGCCCCATATATTCTGTGCTAAACCTACATATATTATTTCAGAAATACACTTTGACAGCCTCGCCTTAGAACTTTATAACACTTAACAGGTAAAGAACTTTATGTTTCATTCCTTCACTCAGCAGCTTCCTTACCTGGGGAGAAAAGGTCCATGTTTTGGGTTGTTTAGGTTGCCATGTGGCTCTGACTGTATGAACGTTGCTCAGAACCTGAAATGAGATTCTCCCATTTGAAATCATGTTGTGGAAAGCTCCCTGAGCCATCAGCACTTCCAGGCCCCAGCAAGTTAGCAGTTAGGTGAGGAGCAGAGGGAGAGGGGGAGCTTTCACGTCTTACTCTGTGCTGCTCTGTAACATTTTTTCTTTTTATATCAAGTACATACCTAATTTCAAAATGATTAACAAACAAGTTTTACAGCATTTACTTAGAAAACAATGAAAGCACTGATAAAATGAACTCAGAATCAGACCTTGGTGCTTGTAGCACATTATTTTAAATGAAATACTTCATTTCTGAGATAGGTTTACCAGACAAGTAAGAGAAATTTCGGGCACAAATGACCTTTTAAGAAATGGGCCCCGTAAGAGTGCTTGTGTGTAGTCCGTTACCCTGCCACTAAGACAGACATGCAGACAATATTAGTAGGGCAGACACACGCTTACAGTTTTCTTTAAGATCTCTAGGCCCATAAATTATATTCTTCTTGCAATTGAAAATCTTATAAAATGCTCCACAAGAAGTTAGTCCCACAACACACATAAAGCAGTGAAATACACAAGGAGCAGAACTGTGACGAGGAGTTCAGATTCTGTGAAGTTATGGCCAAACCAACATCATCCAAAGGAAGAGGTAAGAAACCATTTTTACTTTAGACACAAATATGTCCATACAGCACTTCTAGAACTAAGCTTTGAGAATATGTAGAAATTAACCCAAACCTGTCATGTTAGGTCAAATTGCCTTCGCTGCCCTCTGGGTCCCTAGTGGTAGGCAACTAGGAGTACCTTCTGGGCAGCCGCGCTGTTTTTCACATGGAAAAATTCATTTCCTTTAACAACTAGTATATTTGAATTTATTTAAACTCTTTCTAAGATAATAATACTCTCAGCCTGGACTCTTGGGGTACAAACTCCTTTTGATTATTACCTGGTATTTAATCTAAGACTGCTTTTTATTTATTTGAAAGTCTTTCTTGGTTTTTCAAGAAGTGATAACTGTTCTTAATATCCAAGAAATTCTTGGCAATCATCAAAATTGAGATCTCATATTATCTCTGCTTTTATCTTTTCAACTTGGAGAATCTTGACTTTGACAAGTAACTTCTGCTTGATAATTTTACATCTTTCTTGATTTACAGACTCTGGGGGCTAAAAAGGATTTAATCTAAACATCTCATTATACATATGAGAAAACTGCACCTATGGAGATGAATGATGGGCTCAGAATCATTCTGTCTTCTGCACATAAACAGAACACAAAGGGTGAAATAATCGAGGAATCAAAAAGTTTAGAGATCTTTCCACTTAACAGACCACATTAAGAATGCATAAGGACATATGCTCAATATGGCACACTAGATTTACACTTCAACAAAGCTGCTGCTCCAAACATAAAGCAGGTTAGTGAAAAACACAGAGTAGGATTCAAAAGTAAGATGAATATTTTAATGGACTATAAATAGAACAGGAAAGCAAAGAAGAGGATTAGAGTAAAACCAGGTGTCTTCTGAGCTCTGAATCTAGTAGTAGGATGTGGTGGCAGAGTTGGATTTGTATGTTAGACGCTAATGGTACCCAATACACGTTAGAGGAACAGAAACAGCCTTGCTGCTTGAAGACAGGAGGGTGAAAAATAATGGTGTCCAACCTTCCTCCTCATTGTAAGTGGTGAGCTGAAGCAGGTAGGACAAAGATGGAGCCATGACACCAGATCGGAGCCAAGTCAACAAACAGATGGGCCTTGTAGTGAATCAGTGACATCCCTGACATCACCTTGGATCAAACCTCTAAACTCTGTAAAGTCTAGCTCTAGACAAAGGTTTGGTAGGAGATGGTACTGGGTAGCAGCCACAACACTATTAGATAGTAGGGGGAAGAGAGTAATATTATCAATCACATGTAATGTTTCTTTAAAGACTAAAGAAGAAATCAAATCCTAATAACAGAAGAAACAAACCTGAGCATAGAAATTAATAAAATATGTGTATATGAAATTAAATATTGTTTTTAAAAAAGCCAAATTTGATTGCATAAAAATAAAGCCTTCTAGACAACAATAATAAGATGGGAGCAGGTATTCAGCTGGTTGCTAAAGCTCATTGGCATCTTTGGTGTGTTAAGGAGGAAGATAGAATGATTTTAGATTTATGAGAATAATTTATACATAAATAGGTATGTTAAAAATTTAAAGGTAACAAATAATGGAAATATATTCTATAGATTCCAAAACAATAGTAGGAAAAAAGTGGAATGCAGACAACAGTATTTCAACAAACAGCTGAGAGAAACAAAAGCAGCAAAAAAAAAAAAAAAGGTGATAAACAAAATAAGCATGCACACATGTACAAATGGGGGAAATAAGTCCAAATGTATGAGTAATTATAATAAATGAGGCTTATCTAATATTATTTATTCAATCCAGATATGGACAATACAAAAAGAAAATTATAAGCCTATTTCACTTACGAATAGAAATGTAAAAATCCCAAATAGGTATTAGTGAGTCTAATTAAGCAATATTTTGCTTTTAAACAAAATAAAAATATATAATCAAGAAGAGATTATTTCAGAAATATTAAGGTTGTTTCACTATCAGAAAATTATTGCAGAACACCACATCAACAAATTAAAGGGGAAAAAATCTTAGGACCATCTCAAAAGATGCAGAAAAGAATGTGCTAAAATTCAACATTCACTTGTAATAAACTGGGAGCAGAAGAAAACCTAAGTGTCTATCAAAACTTGCAACTATCATCTCAATGGTGAATCTTTAGAAGCAATCACATTTAAATGAGGAAGAAGACAAGGCTGTCCCTCCTGGCAGTGCTTGCCAAAACAGTAAGACAAGGAAAAGACATGTGGTATAGAAATGGGAGACATGAAACAGTATTTTTTGCAATACAACTATATACATTAAAAAAATCTAAGAGGCTTTATATAAAAGGTCTAGATACAAAAAATACTACATTCAAGAAGTATTAGAAATAATAGGCAATTTCAGTAAAGTTTTGGGATATAAGATCAACTTCCAAAGAGTAACTTTCTATTTATCGATCATAACCAATCAGAAAATAAAAGAGGAATAAGATTCCAATGCATTATGGCTACCAAAGCTAGCTAATTTCAGGAAATAATGTGGTGTGGGGAGAGTACACAGAGAAATTAAATGATAATATGAAGATCTGAATAGACATATCCCCCAGAACTATAGTATCCAATTCAGTAGTCACTGGACACATGCAGCTATCTAAATTTTACTTTAAATCACTTAAATAAAATTTTAGTTCTTCAGTCATAGTAGCCATGCTTCAGGTGCTCAACAGCCACGTGGGGAGAGTGGCTACCATAGTGGACAGCACAGAGGTAGGATATTCCCATTACCCCAGACAGTTCTACTGACAGTGCTACTCTAGACTGTGAGACATCCCATGCGACAACTGACCCAGGTTCTCCAACAAGTCAGGGGCACAGAAATTAGAAGGCAGGAGAAGGGGGACTTCTAGATTAAAAGAGATGTAAGACACATGCCAACCAAATGCAACATGTATGGATCCCGACTTCAACACAACAACTACAAAAAGAAATCCTTGAAGCAACAGGAAAAGCTGCATATGGACTGGGTATGAGATGAAAACATGGACTCATTCTTAATACTGCAGGATGGGATAATGGTCCCTATGTAAGAAAATGTCGATACTTGTATACAAAGTACCAATGTCAATGCATATATAGAAGAGTGAAATGAAATGTCAAAGTTTTCATTACAACCCTTATATAAAAAATAAAGAAAACATTGGGGCTACATTAGCCTGTTCAGCAAAATCTTGAAAATTATACTTTTTTCTCTACTTCTGTGAATGTTTGAAAAGTTTCATGATAAAAATTTGATTCTGAAATAAAAAAGGTCAAGGGCAGACTAGAAATAATTGTGTTAGTCTATTGTCAATGTGAATTCATGTCTTACTACCTTTTAGAGTCATGATTTCAGAAGTGTCACCCAGTAATATTCATGATGTAGTGACCCAGTGCTGTCCAGTAGGACTCCCATAAAACCTACAATGATGGGTATGCTCTGTGTGCTGTCTGATGTGGTAGCTGTCAGCTACGTATGGCAACTGAGCACTTGAAATGTAGTTAACGACATCCAAGAACTGAATTTTAAATTTTATTTAATCTTAATTATTAAGTTTTAAATTAATAGTAATTTAATACTATTTTAAATTTAATTTAAATAACTTACAGTTGCTATAAATAATAGTAGCTACTATAAAGTAGCTGGTGGCTACTGCATTTCAGTTTGGTTCAATTTGCAATAAATATGAGTGCACATTTATTTTTAAATGAATTTTAAAAAACTAAGGTATGTATGTTTAAATTGAACAAAAGTCTTTTATGGTGAAAATTATGAAACCTTATGATAAAATAAAAGTGATGATGAAAATAAATGGATAGATCATACTATACGTTAAAGGGCTATAAAGACAATACTATAAAGATTCTAGTAAAATCAACCTATAAATTCAATACAGTTTTACTAAAAATTCCAAAAGGTTTTTCAAGTAATTTAACAAGCAGATACTAAAAATCATGTGGAGGAGCGAAAAGATGTAGATAAGTTAAGAATAATTTATATAGAAAGCAAACCGAGGGGACCTTCCATATTATAAAGCCATAGTGATTTAGACCGCATTGGTCCAGGGAAAAACAGATACACCAACTGACCAGAACAGAGGGACCAGACCAGATCACACACAGATGATCATTTGTCTCATGACAAATAAACATATACAAATAAGTATGTGCAAGAATATTCAATGAAAGACTATGTAAAAATGTTTCTCAACTGAATAATGGGTAAATACACTGTGACATATCCATACAATGGAATACCATTCAACAGTTAAAAAGAATGACCAAGAGCAAAATCCATCAACTTGGATAAATCTCAAAAACATAATGTTCAGGAGAAAAAGTTAATTGCAGAAAGATACATGGATATTATACTATTTTATGAAACATGGGAATATTAAAAAATAGGCTATATAAAATTAATAAATCAAAATTTAGGATAGTGATTTACCTATATGGGAGAAAGGAGAGGAATAGGATGGGGGAGTGCTTCAATCATATTTGCAGCATTTATTTTTAAATTAATAGATTTATTTTTTAAGATAACACTTTATTATGAACTTTTAAAATTTTTGTTTAGATTTCTAGAAAAATTAGGCAGAAAGTACTTATTTTTTATTTTTAAAAAAGTCAAGATGTACATACTGCAAACTAGAAGTGTTCAATAGAACTAGGTGATAAAGCCATAGGTATGTTATGCTATTCCCTGGATGTTTCTGTACATTTGAAATAGTTCATAATTTTGAAAACAGCTAATTCCAGTAAAAATCACATTGGGCTAGAAAACAGACATAAAAGGAAAAAAGTTGGAAAACTGTAATGTTCCAAAACAACAAAGCATCTAAATGTGAGATATGGCTTACCTTCTATTTCTCTTATTATTAGCTATTAGTTGATATATCATTTCCTAATGAGTAAGAGTTTTCAATTAATTTATAAAAGGGTGAAACATACAACAGTGGTTAATTATGAAACGTGCCAAACATATCAGACAGGTTAAAAGAAACTTACAGTGAACTCCTATATGCATATCACCTAGATTCTACTAGTAGTATTTTACTACCCATTCTTTATCACATATATCATCTATCAGCTCACCTTAGTTTTTGAGGGATAGCCAGCTTGCAGACATTAGTAAACTTCTCCCTAAATACATTAGCATGCATGTCATTAACTAGAGTTGATTGCTTACAGTTCTTCTGGATGTAAAATTTAATGTAATGAAATTTACAAACTTTACTTTTATTCTATATATAACCTCCAGCATGGAGAGAGGAAATGGACTGGCTCGCCAGCATAGGCCCTGAGGAATGACACAGTGAGTGCTGTCAAGGTAGGCCCCATGAGGAGCCTGAACTTCCATCGGGCCTCAAAGTCAGGAAGCATACCTTCCCCCAGGACTGTGAATAGAGGCCAGGTGGGAAACCTGGACTTCCATTCCCACCGGGGGTAGTGAGGCCGCACTCACCTTCCCCTTCCATCATCGTGCCAGACGTCTGCTAAAACAGAGGCTAAATAAGATCCAGAGACACAAGGCACCCAAAATATCCAGTATACAATAAAAAAACACTCATCACACCAAGAACCAGGAGAATCTTAACCTGAGTAAGAAAAGACAATCAACAGACACTGATACTGAGATGACACAGATGTTGGAATTACCTGACAAGCATTTTAAACCAGACTCCTAAAAATGCTTCAATAAGCACCATGGACATGCTTAAAGCAAATTTAAAATGTAGAAAGAAATACAAAGTTTCAAGAAAGGAATCACAACAAAGACATGGAAGATATAAAGAGCCTGTTGGAAATTCTAAAACAGAAAAATACAATAATCAAGATACACACACACACCCCTCACTGGATAGACTCAACTGCAGAATAGAAAAGAGAGTGAGAACCAGTGAACCTGAAGATAGGAAAACAGAAACCTCACAGTCTGAATAACTGAGATAAAAGAGATGAGACAAAATGAACAGAGCCCCAGGAGCTTTTGGGATTTTAACAAAGGATTTCACATTCATGCCATGAGAGTCCCAGAGGAGAGTTTGGAGCTGAAAAAGTATTCAAGAAAATAATGGTGGAGATGCCCCCAAGTTGGCAAAAGACAAAAACCTACAATTGAAGAAGCTGAGTATGCCCAAACAGGGTAAGCCCAATAAATTCATGCCAAAGTGCAGTATCAACTTCTAAAAACTAAACATGAATCTTTTGACAGCAGTGAGAGAGGAATAACACCTAGATTTACTGACGGAGAAAATCAATCCCAATGACAGTAGATTTCTCATCAGAACGCTAAAGGTCAGAAAGAAGTGGCACAATTTTTGTCAAGTGTTGAAAGTAGTAGCCACCCAGAATTCTCTATCGAGGGAAAATATGCTTCAGGAATGAAGGGGAAGCAAAGACATTCTCAGATGAAGAAAAACTAAGAAAATCTGTAGCCAGCAGGCCTACCCTTAAAGAATGGCTAAAGGAAGTTATGCAAACAGAAAGGATATGATAAAAGAAGGAATCTTTGAACATCAGGAAGGAAAGAAGAACAATGAAAAGAGTAAAAATAGGGCAATACGATAGGTTTTCTCTTGAGTTTCCTAAATTATGCTTGATAGTTGAAGTAAAAGTTATAACACTGTATGATGTGGTTCTTGATGTATGTAGAGTTTTAGTAGTAATACTTTTTCATTTATAACTAGTCTTAGATTTATTAAAGAAGCAGTCTTAAGTAAACAGTATCAGCATTTGTATAACTATTAAATATGTTCTGGAACTCTCGATTGGAAATTTGGCATATATTACTTACATAAACTAACTTCTATTATTTCTATGTAAAATAACTTCTGTTATTTTGATACGTTATTCAAAATAAAGTTTCAATCTTTGTTTTATGTTCTCATATATAAGAACAGGGAGAGATCTAGGAAAATGTATCAAACCAGATCTAAGGAAAAGACAATTCATCCCTTTTTGGTCGCTGATGACACCTACTGGTGCATGTGTGGTACTGGTTTTGTGCAGGGTACACAGAAGCGAGGGAGGATCCCTCCAACGCAAGCTCATTCCTTCACTCCCAGTTCAGAGGAAGAAAGGCACTTTCCCCCTGCTGGCACTGGAAGCGCGCTTGGCTCCCTCATACAGAGAGCAGCAGCAGCTGTTCTTTTAAGACACTAACTGGGTGTACCCTTGACACACTGCTCTGAGGTACTGATCAAGTAACCTCTTCCCTGTGCGTATCCTGTTATTAAAAGGCATAGAAGCTGTTTCCAGACAAAGAGCTGTGAAGCAGTTTACCCAAACTCTCCCAGGTCATGCCCCCAGTAAGACTCTGAATAAAGTATATTTCCTTAAAAAACAGTTTACACCAAGAGAATAAAGCTAAACCAACCAACTCCTTTAACCTGATCGGCTATTGGTGTTCCCTACGTCACTGAATGTCACCAGCATGCACCCACATGTGGAAGTCAGACACTTGGTGCATACCTGACACCCCACTCTCCCCACCCTCCATATCCAGTCTGTCACTCAGTGGGGTTGGTTTTCACCTCCTTAGTATCCCTCTAGCCATAGCTCTCCCCTGCAGCCCACTTCCCTGCTCTAAGTTATCACCATCTCATCTAGTCACATTTACTATGTTCTATGTACTGTTCTAAGTGTTTCACTTACATTCACTCATTTAATCCTCACATCAACCCTAAGAGGCATATACCAGATGAGAAAGCAGAGAGACAAGATCATGTAATTTGGTCCGTGTCTCACACCCGGCTGGTGGAGCCATGGTTAATTTTAGGCAAACTGGCTGCAGGTTTTGTTACCTTGAGGGGGACACTTGCTGCCCTTTGACCACCACACTGTGCCATAGCCCCCAAATGGTCTACTCATGCCCCTTCTGGCTCCCTCACCCATCTCCAGAGAGGGGCCAGAGATCTTCCCAAAACATAAATCTAAATTGCGTCACTTCCTCCGGTGACTTTCCCTATTTTAGGATAAAAACAAAACTCCCTGCATTCCCAGCTTCCTGACGTCTCCCCTTTCATCCCGTCCTGCTTGCTCTCTCTCTCAGCACTCAGATGCCCTGGCCTCCCATTTCCTGAGTCCTTTCCCCCCGAGGCCTTTGCCTGTGCTAGTCCCTCAGCCAGGCACACCCTTCCCTTTTCTCTTTGCCTTGTTAAGGCCTATTCACCCCTGAGATCTCAACTCAACCACCCTTCCTCAGGAGGAAACTAAGACAAGCCATTTGAGAATTCTTTCCTACTTTATCCAGTGCTATGAATTAAAACTATAAATTTCCATCTAAGTACTGTTTAAGCTATATCTCACAAACAAATCAATTTTTAAAGTCATTCAAATTCTTTATTTGGTACTGGGTAAAAAGTATTCTCTTAGGAATTAGGGATGAAAAAAATGGAAAAGGACACTAGTAAACTTTGTAAGGCGATGATAATGCACTGTATCTTGATAGAGGTGTTGGTTATACAGGTGTGTACATTTGTCAAAAATGCAATACTCCATGCACTTAAGACCTGAACTGTATACAATACTAGAAGACAGGCATCAGAACCTTTTTGTAAGTGGAAAACCTAAGGGTCAGAGGAGCTAACTGTGATATGTATATAAACATCACACACTTAGCAACTGGAAGAGCTGGGGGTTAAGCCTATGTCATCAGAACTGGTGTGGTTTGTACTGTACCACATATTATCTTATACATATACTTACACATATTCACATACTTTTATAAAAAAGAGAGATTGAGAGAGAGACAAAGAGACAGATCTCATGCAGTACATGTTTACCACATGGTATTAACAAAATGCTTTCCATACTGATGTGAATGGATGCACACCATTTAAAATCAGCTCACCTTATTACCATCAAAAAGACAGAGGCGCACATGTCTGCTGAGAACCTGGATGCTTGTTCCTGGAGGAGGAATCATTTTACAGCTCCAGAGGGTCAGAATGAATGAAACACGACTTGGTCTTGACTTAATCTAAGAGAAAAATTGGTTATGAGAAAAGTTTACTTCTATGACATGTAAGATGAATTCATTTTCAAAGCATCTTTTATAAATACTTAAGAAAACATGCATAGAATAAAAAAGAATAAAAGGAAAAATTTTACACACAAAATTACATAAGGCAAGTTTCAATAATCTGTTCAATTTAAAACAAAACTTTAGGCAAAATTTTCAGGTAAATTTTTCACAAATATTTGTATTTGAAATACTTGTATTTTGGGAGTAAGTACATAAAAATTGTGATGAAAAGCATAGTCAGAACAATCAGGAAAAATGTGTGACCTGATCATGCAGTCACAGTATCCCAGGTTCATTCTTACAGTTCACTTCTGCAAAATGTGGGTAGGTGTAGGTCACCACCACACAAAAAATAGTGACACCAGGAATTAATATGATTCAGTCAGTTCCTCCTTGTTTTAGTTCCAAACATTTATCCACATTGTCCTTGGGTTCTTACATGGATGCTTTAATTACAGACAGAATGCACTGACCATTGGCTGTGATTATTCAGTTCTGCTTCACAAGGTAGTTCAGAACGTCAATAAATAAACTGGCATTCTGGTTTCTTATTTAAGAACATCTTCAACTCTTAACATTCTGTTTTATAGTCATGGGCCTTCCCATTTAAAGAACATATCTTTGAAAAAAATAAGACATTATCTAACAGCTTGTCACCTTTTCAATTTAAGAAACGAGAGTTGAATACTTAGTTCTCTAGGTACAAGTTCATTAAATTAAATGCCATTTATTCAAACACTAGTCCACTAAATAGACCAACTACCAGAACTTCTGTCGACCTGCAACGGAAGATACTTGATACTGAGAAGGTTCCAGGAAATGCTCAGGTTGAGAGGAAAAAGGGACTAAAATCTGCACCACCCCTCCCCACAAAGCCTGACCCCACTGGGTCCTCTTACTCTTCCCTTAAGGCTCTGTGGGGAGGGGAAAAAAGTAGAAGGTAAATAGGAAGGGGAATGATGTGCTATACTTGGTTCATATCTGCTAAAAAGGAGGACAATAGAATTAAATATCAAGAGTATTTCCTACTTCATGTACTGTGATACCAGGAACATTTACTCTAAGCTCTCCTAAAAAAGGATAATCATAGAGTACTGCCAACTTCCTCTCCTACTTAATCAAAACAATATTCTTCTTCCTCCTCCTCCTCCTCCTCCTGATACTGACTAACACTGAATGAATTATCATCATGTCCCAGGCCCTGTTCTAAGCCCTTTGCGCACGTAATGTAATTCTCACCATAACCTTATGTTGGAAGTATTCTTCGTCTTCCCTTTGTATAGATGAAGAAATTGGGGCAAAGAATAATTATGATAGATACCCAGTATTATTTCTTTGTAACAGTGGGAGAAGAGAGCAATGGAGGAGAGAAGCATGATAAAGTAATAAATCTGAGTTTTGTCTTAGCTATATGTTTCAAAATTGCAATACAGAAGCAATTTTGGGTTTCTATAATACATTAATCAAATTACATGTTACTTGTATACTTACAACCATGACAAAATCTGGAAAAGCTATAATTTTATTAATAGTAACCATACTTACAGTGCCTGTTTTAGTATCCCACATTAGATCTCTGAAGGCCAGTTGTGAAGGAGTAAGCTCTGGTTGTAAGAAGTAACTTGCTCGAAACTGAGTCCCTGTAAAAATAATTTTTCCTCTATTTTCTTACAAAGAATGGAATGTGATTCAAAACCCAAAATTCATGATGTTATGCTACAAACTTAGGAAAAAGACACCTAAAATGCTGAAACTTGCTTTCTAAGACAGATGTTCCAGGAGAAATTTAAACATAAAAACAATAGTAGGAAACAAAGAAGCACATAACAGCTCATCTTAAAGCAGCTTTAAGAAAGATCTTAAAGACTTTAAGGCCAATAACATGTCCCACGATGAAGATGATCCATTCAAATATTTCTGGAAAATACAGAAAAACTACAAATACTTTTTAGGGAATTTAATATATAATTATTAATTTCACTTAACACAAAACTATTTTTATACTGTTCTCCCATACTTTAGTCATGAAGAATACTTACTACAAAATCATTTATTCATTTGAGAAATCATTATTGAGTTTTTACTCTGTGCTAGGTACTATGCCAGGACATGGAAATACAAATGAGACCTAAAGAGAAATATGACCCCTGCCCTCATTAGTTTACAGTTGAATGGGGAAACAACTGTTTGAAAAATAAGTAGACAAGAGAATACATAAAATAACTAGAAGCTGACATAAGCTCATCAAGGGGGCTCATGTGGATGGGAGTAGGGGGAACCTACATTACTCCAGGAAGGCATTTCTGGGAAGGTGGGATTTACCCCTGAAACTCAAAGGATGAGAAGGTGCTGAGTATTCAGGGCAGGATAAGAAGAGCTTTCCCGGCCCAGCAGAGGGACCTAGAGATAATTCAACAACTCAGGGTATGTAGGAGACCCTCCCAATATTCATCTTAAAAATGAGCTTATGGATAAATGTTGTCAAATACAGGGAAATCCAAGAATGAGTAGGAAAACAGAAATGGAGAATGCAGGTAAGTCTTTGGAAAAGTCTGCTCTGAAGAGAAGGAGAGAAAGGGAGGCTCCAGCTAGAATGGGTAGGGATGGAGGGGCTGGCTTTTAAAGGTGGGAAACTTAGGCATGCAAGCACTACTGATGAGGGTCGGAGTTGGGGGGTGGGCGGGAGGTGAGAGGAAGATACAGGAAAGGGTCATGTTTGAAATGAAGAAAAGGGGCTGGTCCCAGAGTCCAGGTAAACAGACTAGCCTCTGACAGGACCAGGGGCCCCTCCTCCACTGCCATGGGGAAGACAAGGGAAAGATGAGCACCAAAGAGATTTGAGAGTCAACCACTTTTTCAAGAACTTGTTTTGGCAAAGTATGCAAATGAGATGTAAGCCTTGCCTACTTAACTAAGAGTCTGTGGTGGCTGACAGACACTGTTACCTTCCTCTAGAAGCTGGAAAAGCGTGGAAGGTCTGAATCCAGCAGGAATAGCTCCCATCGTGGTTAACACATCCACAGTGTTCACCTGCTGAAGATAGTAAAAAAAAAATCATTTGCTTGTTTTCATTCATGTTTCCTCACCTCTGTGTTTTCTCTTTATCACTACAGCAACTACAACCCAGAAAAGGAAAATACAAGAATCTAACTACAGATTTCTGAGCTGATGCCCACACTGAATCCTGCCTCTCCCAAGGAACTACGTACCCAGTAGGCAGAGCTCTGTGCCCCAATTGCTTCCTGCCCAGCCCTCATCAAAATGTCCCTGCTGTCTTGTACCACAGTGTACTGCCACCTGACAGTTGCTTTTTTTTTTACTGAAAGAAAAACAAATTTTTTTTATTTCAGTTGATTGGGAAGCTTTGTCAGAGCCCTACCCCTAAGGAGTAGAGACAACAGCTGCTTTTATTCTTGTTGGTTTGCTTTGCAATCTGCTTTGTGTAAAAGCTGACTCTCTCGGTCACAGGCGTCTGGTTAATATCATAATGGACACGGAGTGAAGGATTAATGGCTGCTTCGTATATGCACACACACACGCACACACACAAGCATGTCCATGTATGTGATAAGTAGGGTACAACGTCAGAAAGGATATTTATTTGAACTGTTAATCATGATTACTTAAGGGGGAGTAGATTTTTCATTTTGTTATACAATTTTTTCAAATGATAGGATTATGAATAATTCTTACTTCTTTTAGCATTTGGGGATTTTTCATATTAACTGAATTTTTTGAATTGAAGTATCATTGCTATACAATCTTATGAAGGTTTCACATGAACAACATTGTGGTTTCAACATTCACCCATATTATCAAGTCCCCCCCATTGCAGTCACTGTCCATCAGCATAGTAAGATGCTACAGAGTCATACTTATCTTCTCTGTGCTGTACTGAATTCCCTGTGACCTACCTATGTTGTGATTGTTAATTATAGTGCCCCTTAATCCCCTTCTCTCTCCCTCCTCACCCACCCTCCCCAAGCCCTTCCCTTTGGTAATCACTATTCCCTTTTGGAGTCTGTGAGTCTGCTGCTGTTTTGATCCTTCAGTTTTGCTTTGCTGTTATACTCCACAAATGAGTGAAATCATTTGGTACTTCTCTTTTCCACCTGGCTTATTTCACTGAGCATAATACCCTGTAGCTCCATCCATGTTGCTGAAAATGGTAGGATTTCTTTTCTTTTTATGGCTGAATAATATTCCACTGTGTATATGTACCACATCTTCTTTATCCATTCATCTACTGATGGACACTTAGGTTGCTTTTATATCTTGGCTATTGCAAATAGTGCAGCAATAGACATAGGGGTGCATAAGTCTTTTCAAATCAGGGATCTTGTTTTCTTTGGGTAAATTCCTAGGCCAAATAATATTTCTATTTTTAGTTTTTTGAGAAGCCTCCATACTGCTTTCCCATATGAACTGAAATGCAACATCAGTCTTTTATCCAAATGATAGAAAATTCAGGCAGAATTAGAGATATTTCCAAGCCCTCAAACCTACTCTTCTTACAGAAAAATTTCATTAAAATGTTACTTGAAAAAAAGTAAAGATAGAAATAAAATAATTATAAAAGTGTTCAAAGAAAACAATATTGAGATGGGACAGCCATTTCCAATTATAATACCAAAACAAAAGTCATAAATGGAAACACTTACAGACTTAGCTACATAACAAAATAAACATGTTTGAAAATCAACAAGAACCTATTCGTCACAAGTTTGCAAGGGTTAATATTCTTATTATTAAAATATTACTCAAACTCTTATACATTAATAAGATTTTTAAAAATCTCTTAGAAAAATGGTTGAAAGAACTGAAAAGGCAATTTACACAGAAGAAATAGAAACGGTCCTAATGCATACGAAATGATGCTAAAGCAGAAGTGTATGTTTTATGCTCTATATATTCCAAGCACTGAACCCTGTTTAAGATCCAGTGCTGTCTTCCAAAGTCACCCTTACGGTTTGCATCTGAACTCTGTCAGAACTATTCGGTAACAAAAGGAGACATCATTAACAAGACAGGCGATACCAACCTCTGAGACAGCTTTTCGGACAGCACTCCAGTGAGAATCAGTTCTGGAGAAGCAAAACAGCACGGGGAGGGCACAGACAGGTCATGCCTATTCACTCAATAAGGGAACTTCACCAATCAAAAAACAAAGTATGCAATTGTTAGTCAGTTTTGAAAACCTAACAATCTCTAGATGAAACCAGGATAGAATATCATGCACTAAAAATAGTCACAAAATTAAAGTAGCAAACATCTTTAAGCAAATAGTAGTGTGAAAAGCACTGTTCTCAAACTGCAAGTGATCTCCACTTCAAGAAATTCCTGATTTATAATGGTAAAAATAAACACAAAGTTTCCTAAACCTACTTTGATATCCTCTCATGTCTTCTTACCTTTGTTTAACTTCTGCTCCCTCTGCCGTTTCATCCCCCACCTTTACATCTCCTTCACTGCTTTCTTCACTTGATTCTTGGCTTTCTTCTTTATCATATGGCTGAAAAATTATTGAAATATGAAGTGCTTTTTATGTAAGCGAAATTCAACCAATAAAAATACTTTCAGGAAGACTTAAGTGTACGTGGGAATTTACGAACAGGTATACCAAAAATCAATGGGATAAAGATTTCAACACATGGTTGATAACATTACTGTTTGAAAAAATTACAAGACTAGAGCAAATCTAATAAAAATAAGTTCCAGATATAATTTACTCCAATGAAAAAAAGTAAAGATAGAAATAAAATAATTATAAAAGTGTTCGAAGAAAACAATATTGAGATGGGACAGCCATTTCCAATTATAATACCAAAACAAAAGTCATAAATGGAAACACTTACAGACTTAGCTACATAACAAAATAAACATGTCTGAAAATCAACAAGAACCTATTTGTCACAAGTTTGCAAGGGTTAATATCCTTATTATTAAAATATTACTCAAACTCTTATACATTAATAAGATTTTTAAAAATCTCTTAGAAAAATGGTTGAAAGAACTGAAAAGGCAATTTACACAGAAGAAATAGAAACGGTCCTAATGCATATGAAATGATGCTCAACTTCATTAGCAGTACAATAATGCAAATAAAAACAACAAGGAGCCTTTTTCTGCCTATCATATTGGCAGGAAGATTGATGACAGCCATCACTGGCAGGTGTGGGAAACAAGTAGTCTCAGGTGCTGGGGATGGAAGTACAAATAGGCATAACTTTGCTGAAAGGCAAAATGGCAAATCAAATCAAAACATTGGGTGTAAACCCTTTAAGCCAGCAATGAGTATCTAAGAACTTACATAAGGGGAATAATCAGACAAGTCTACAAAGATGTCTGTGCAGACTGAGCACAACACAGGTTGCTGGTTGTCTACCAGCCAATCTCCACTTCTTCTTTGCCAACAGAATCCCTGCTCTTAGCCAAGAGCCAGCTAAAATACTACATTTTTGTAGCCCTCCTTGCAGCTAGGTGTTGCCAAGGAACTACATTCCAAACAAGGAGATGTAATTGGAAGTTTTTGGTGTAACTTCCAGGAAACCTTCTTAGAAAGATAGCATCTGTGCCTTTGGACTTCTTGTTCCCTTTCCTCTTTTGCTGCTTGGCATCATTAAACAACCTAGCAGTCAATTTAAACTAAAGAGATAACCCTCAGAAGAGCTGCCTCCCGCCTAACAGCAAAGTAAAATGTTAGATGGGACCTTACCATCCTTTGATTGCCTACCTCCACACTTGTTCCATGTGCAAGAGACATATGCTTCTACATTATTTAAGCCACTATTTGGGGGATCTTTTGTAACTCATAGTTGAAGCTAATCATATCTTCTTTGCAATGAAATGCATATGATAATTTGCATTTAAATATGAAATGCATGTAAGTAATTTATACTCACTATAGGTTGGAAATGACCTAATTGTCCATCTATATGAAACTGGAATATTATAGTACCATTGAAAAAGATTATCTATAACTACACTGTGCAATATGCAGCCACTTGCCACAGGTGGCTACTGACACTTGAAATGTGACTAGTCCAAAATGAGATGTGCTACTTAAATGTAACATACACACTGGAATTTGAAGACTTAAATTGAAAAGAAGGAAGTATTTTAAATTACTGATTATATGTTGAAATTATACTATTTTTGATATACTGGATAACAAAATATTAAAAATAATGTCATCTGCTTCTTTTTACTTCTTTTAAAATGTGTATGGTATAATGAAAAATATATAGTTGGTCTTTATTCCCAGTTCTTAGCAACAATTTTTTTCTAAACCCTTGGAATTTCCTAATACAAGTGCCTTTTGGTATTCATTAGGAACCCCTTTCAACCATATCTGAATTTAGGCTAAGGTGATGGGGTGGGGCTGGCTGCCAGAGAACCAACCATGTGATTAGAGGGCTGATGTGAGCACACTGCTAACTGCCTCACCTTCAGGGAAGGGAAAGGAGCTAGAGATTGATGCAGTCACCATAGCCAATGGTTTAATCAATCTGCCTACATAATGAAACCCCCATAAAATCCCCTAAGAGATGGAGTTTAGGGAACTTCCAGGTTGGTGACCACTTTGAAGTTCTGAGAAGGTGGTGCTCAGAGAGGACATGGAAGGTCCAGGTCCAATTCCTCCATCTCCCAGTTTGCCCTATGCACCTCTGCCACTTGGCTGTTCTGAGTTGTATCTTCATATCATAGAAATAAGGTGTTTTCCTGATTCTGTGAGTCCCTTTAGCAAATTATGAACCTACAGAGGGGTATGGGAACCTCAGAATTTATAGTTGGTCACTCGAAAGTACAGGTGGTCCCTAGGATTTGTGATTGGCATCTGAAATAGGGTAGTTTGTAGGACTAAGCCTTTAAATTGTGCAGTCTGTGCTAACTCCAGGAATTAATGTCAGAATTGAAGTGTTGGTTACCTGGTTGGTTTCAGAGAATTGGTGTGGAAAAACAACAGGTATTTGGTGTCAGAGAAAAACCACATAGTTGGTGTTAGAAGTGGTATCAGAAAAAAGATATCTCAGGGTGGTTACTAGAAAATTTTAAATTACATTTGTAGTTCGTATGATATTTCTACTGGACTACACTGATCCAGACAGGTATCTATATATATTGGCACATAAAATGATCATGCTATACTATAACATATAAAATAAATAGCCTGCAATATGCATTTTAGTTACATTTATATCCTAGTAAGAGATCATATATTTGTAGCGTTAGCAAAAAATTATCTGTGGTTTTGTTTAACAACAAACAGCAAATGCCTATTAATTTTTATGATGAGCATTAATCGACAAAGCACCTTCATTTTAGGATAACACTCTAGGGTTCATCTGCATAAGAGTACTTCACAGGTCCCCAGGACTACTGATACACAATATTTTTCCCATACCCTATCCCTCTAAAATTAAAGCAAACTCTATATCTCAGGTCATTTGCTAGTCAGTTAATTAAAGAATATACAGCTTACTATTTTATTAAAACTGAAAAAGTTTTGAAAAAGAAAAAGTAAAAAATAAACAAAGACTAACCTCCAAGTAGGTTCTGGGAATGAGACCTTTGTTTCCTTTGGCATCCTTAGCCATCCACCAACCATCAGGTTTTTTTTCAATTATATGGAGAATTTCCCCTTTCTTAAAGCAAAATAAAGTAAAACTTTTTCAATTAAATTTTACCTCTAAAGTAGGAATTAGCAACATCAAAACTATTAGAACTAAATAGAAGACATTAAATCTTTTTCTCTTTTACTATCAGGTAACTCTGATAACAGAATTTCATATGACTACTGACTATAAATCATAATTAATACTTATTTTACTTTAACAAATTGAGTCTTAAAAAACTTAGTATCAGGAATATGTAGTACTATCCATTTATACATCTATACAGGTAAGTTTTCTTATTCTGTAAGGTACGCAAGTTTATCATTAGGTTAGGCTCCAGTCTTGTTTCTACCTACCTTAAATGTAAGATCCCCAACTTGCTGAGCAGTAAAATCTCCAAGAGCAATGTATTCTTCACCTGTAGCCTGTTGGTGGGATTTACTTTCCTGTTTCTCTTCCTCTTCCTCTTCTGTTTCTTCTTTCTCTCCCCCACTTTCTTCACTTTCTTCTTCATCATCATCTTCCTCGTCTTCTTCAGCAGAATCGCCATCTTCCTCTGTTTTAGTAAGTGTCCCAATTCTGCACAAAAAATTCTATGATCAGGATCACTTGAAATAATGTATAAGATCAGATCAAGTATAACTTCTATATAGAGAAGGTCTGGTGGTCATTAAGTATTAATGTAATTCCAAGTCATCAAAGATATCACTGCAGGATTTCTATTCTTTGAAGTTTGTTGAAAATGCCTTTATGGTAAAATATGGTTCATTTTGATTAAAGTTACATGGGCACATGGAAAGAATGTGTACTACTTAGTTGAATGCAGTTTTTCACATACGTATATATGTAATTACGTAAAGGTGGTTAAGGATCTTGGATTATATAGCTCTCCTTCAGTTCTGGCAACTTTTGCTTAATACATGTTGGAGTTATGTTATTAGGTGTCTACACATTTAGATATCTTCCTATGTATTGACCCTTTTATTATAAAATGTCTTTTTTAAATTACTTTTGACCTTTAAGTCTACTTTCCCTGATATTAATATAACTGTATCACCTTTGTTTTGGTTAGGGTTTACATGGAATTATTTTATTCCAGTCTTTTACTTTCAACCTATCTATAATTTTATACTAAGTATATTTCTTCTAAACAGTATATATTTTGGGTTTTAAAAGATCCATTCTACAATCTCGTTCTTTTAATTGGAGTACTATCCCATTTACATTTAATGTAACAGTCTATATGGCTGCATTCAAACCATGTTGCCATTTAGTTTCTATTTGCCTCATCTGTTTTTTTGTTTCTCCTTCCTTGTCTTTTTTGGGGTAACTAAATCATTTTTCGTATTCTATTTTATTATTTGTGCTGCTTTTTATTTACTTCTTTATTTTATTTTGTTAGTGATTATTCTAGGCATTACAATATGCATCCCTAACTTATCAAAGTCTAACCTAAATTACATAAAAGAATTTTAAGATAATATCATCCCACCATTTACCCTGCCAGCTCTTTTGCTATCACTGTGCCATTGTTGTCACGTATTTTACTTGTACATGTAGCTGATCTTTATTATTTGCAGATTCCCTATTTGAAAATTCTGTATTTAGTAAGTAAAATGCTCAAATGTACCTGTAACCCTAATCAAAATGGTGCAGTGCTTTCGTGGTCATCCACAGTCATGTGCAAAGCAGCAACAAAATGTGAGTTGTCTAATATGCACACTCCCAGCTAAGGCTGAATAAGGCGGCACTCTTGACTTTTTTCCCCCCAGCTCTCTCACTGTAAATAAGCATCCTTTTTAACAGTCTTTTAGTGCTACATTTTTTGCATTTTTGTGCTTTTCGTTGGTGATTTTGCCAGTTAAAATGACCCTCAAACATACTGCTGAAGTGCTGTATAGTATTTCAGAGCACAAGAAGGCTGTGATATGCCTAATGGAGAAAATAAGTGTGTTAGATTTGTAAGTTCAATGTTAATGAATCAATAATACATATTTAAGTAAGGTATCTTTAAATAGAAACATACATAAAACAAAGGTATGTATTACCCAGTTGACAAAAGTGTGACTGGAGCCTTACAGGAACCTAACTCTGTATCCCACCTAGAAGCAATGATTTAGTATTTACTAATTAAGTGTTCACATTTTATAGTTGTTTATGCTAGGAAAGTTAAGTCCAAAGCAGCTACCTGTCATTCTCAGTATTGGAATTCAGGGGAAATTCTAGAATCCCTGCATCTATATCCTTTAGGATTTTCCCCAGGATACAGTGAAAAAGTATGGGAACAGCATTTGAAGAGTCTGCATAGTTGATTTTTTCCTTTTTGCTTCCCACAAAGTGGGTTTGTTTATACCATCAAGTTTTCTTTCCATTCTGCAAAGACTATTATTAACATACACTACAGCAGAAAACCATGCATGTTTCTACCTCCAATTTCTAAAAAATATTTATGATGAGGGGAAATATACAAGTAGACAATCCAAACATTGGATTGAAAAATCCGAATTTTCTTTTTATATATCAACACTGATATTAAAGGCATCAACCTTGTTTTCTAACATTTGTTTATTTAGCTTTTCAGATCTCTGTTTTGTTTCCCCAGCTGGATTATAGATTACCTGAGGGTAGAGATTATGACTTACACTTCTTTACATGTCTCAAGGGATCTAATATTTTCTACTATATATAATAAATGAATATCAGTTGATTATACTGTTGCCATTTGTTTATATCTATACTGTTATATGTCTTTATTCTGAGTCAAATATTAAAACTGTTGGTGACATAATATCTGAGGAAAGAAAGGAAGGAAAAAACATACTCAGTTTTATTTTCTCTACTTAGGGACCCAGCGAGTTCTTGCAGTTGGTGGGTAAGCTTATCCAAAAGATGGTTCTGCTCCTCTTTTTTCTGATTATAGTTCCCGACAGGTGCAGGTTCATCAGCCTATGAGAGAATGTAAACCTATTTCACTGAAAAATTTGTTTCCTATTATATTTATTTCAAAAGGAAAAAAAGCTCCAGTAAGTGCTAGAAAACAAAGTAAGTATCAGTATGAGACTATGCTTACCTTTGAGAAATGATTAAAAGATATGTAGATTATTACATTGGAATGCAAACCAAAAGAAAAAATAAAATTGTGCTACTTGGTTTTTTGTTTGGCTGGGTATTGCAGACCCTCTGATAGTTTCCAGACAGAAGACTGGCTTTATAGTCAAAAACAGAGATGCCAATCCCAAGTTCTGTCACTTACTGCAGAGAGACATTGGGAACCACTTCCCCTCTGGGAGCCTCAGTTTCCTCTTTTGTGAAATAGGAATAATTAGGTATTCAAATTTAGGTTATGTCTGCCTCCTAAATTAAAGTATTGTCACTGGAGACATTTGAAAGAGACACTCAGTGACCACTTGTCTCAGATGCAATAAAAGAGATTCATTCATAGGCAGGGAGAGGATACCTTCCATTCTAATGCTCTCTGAATCTCTAGCCTAGGACACCTAGCAGAAGCTCAGGCTCATAATAAAAGGACACATCCGAAGGGACTACCAAGAGTAAAGTCTAGTTGCTCCTCTTTCTGCAGAGTCACTAATATTAGAGCTACTATGTGAAACAAGGAGCTTCTTTACCACTTACCCTCAGGGCCAGACCACACACTCTCTCCCCACAATATAATTAAAATGAAAACAATTAAAAACTGCAAAACATAAAACTCACATATACAAATTGAAAATAGTTTCTTCCTGATTTTCTGAGTTCTCAAGGCTGGGTGAGTTCATCAGAGCTGAACTCACAGCGGTATTTGAAGCCCTGGCTCTACTGCTCCCGGGCACATGCTCAGTAAGCTTGTCGGCAAGTCAGCACCCACTGCAGTTGGACTTCATCTCTCACGCAAACCAGGAAATTACCCCCTCTATGAACTCCCACTTAATGAAAAGCTTTGCATGAAAACAGATTTTTTTTGTAATATGATTAACTATATTCTTACCTTGCTTAATTTTTGAAGAGCATTTTTATTTTCATCTATTGCCTGTTTTAATTGGATACATCTAAATTTTTAAAAAGAAAGAAAAAAGTAACAGATTTTCTATTATCAGAACCACAAAGTTATTTTATAAAATCATACATAAATCTTTAGGCAGTCAAGACAATTAGTTATTGTATGAATGATGTTAAAAAATTCACCTCTAGGTGGATTAAAGACGGCAGTGTGAGAGGTGAGACAGAGAACTCCTACCAAAATTACATGTAATACAAAAATACAGTTAACACAACTAATCCTAAAGGAGCAAGAGGAAAGAAAGCTGCGCCAGACTGCAGAAAACCAGGAGAAAAGAGCAAGCCTCATGAACAGGGCACTGTACCAAAACCTTGATCCGGTGGGACCCAAACCCTTCCCCCACCCCAGGTCACTAGAGGGAGGAAGAGAAATGGAGCAGGGAGGGGGTGGAAACCTAGGACTGCTGAACACCCAGCCCTGGAGATCTGCTGTGGGAGCAGGAACCTACATTGCATGGTGCTCTGGTGATTAGTGGGGTTGGAAAGCTAAACAGGTGGAATAGTTCAAGAGACTGAGATTCCAGCCATTTGTGGAAAAGAGAGATCCACATCTGGCTGCTCTGGGACAAAAGAAAGGCAGGCAGTCTAAGAGAATTCCTAATAGCAAAAGGGCTGCTAAAGGAGAAAAGATTGCACAGAACGTGCTGCTCAAGAGAAAGGATAGGTGGACAAAATTGTCTGGTGCACTCTGCCCAGCAGGTTTAGAAGTTTCAGGAGCTTCAGGCGCTCCAACCCCCTGGCTGGCTACACAGCTCCCAGGCTCCCCACCATGATACGTAGCCTGCGTTGCCTTCCTCCTGGCCGGCCAGGACCAGCTCGCAAACTGGCAGTCCCTGGCCTGGCATCAGGCCAGCCAGAAGGAAGCCCCGCCTACAAAAGCTACAAACGCAAAGCCACTGATCCACCCTGGGAGAGCCTACCTCCTAACTTTTTGGGGAGTGAGACTGACAGTACAGCCACTAGTTTTAACAGGTATCCTGTTACTTGACCAAAAGATCCTAACTGAAACTTTGACTCAGAAATTTCATGTAACAGCCAGAAAAGAAAACTATCTTTATATAATACACAAATAAGCAAATTATTTATTATAATTATCTCCTTCCTATCTGTAAAACTTAAAATCCTCAAACTGTTCACATATTTTAAGACTCCCGGGTCAGAATAAAAACTAAATCATGTATTTTGCTTCACTGCCTCCTGAAACCCTACAAAAAATAGTTAGTACATTTTAAAAGGCTATGAACCCTGAACACAAGAGAATAAAAAAACGACCACCTGTCAACTAGACATTTCAACAAATTTTTGCTGCATGGAAAAAAGACAGAAGCATGGTCTTCTATAAAGAGAGGAAGAAGCCATAAAAGCAGAAAAGGGACAGAATCTGCCAGGCAGAGACCACCATGATTTGGGTCAGCAGGCCTGAAGAACAGAGGGTTAATTCAAGTGTGTCTAAGGAAGTGTATTATAGTTGTACAGATGAAAAGACATGCACAATGGCTGGGATTTGCTGTATATATTAACTGTATATTGTACTGTGTTTATTATATTATACTATATCACATTATATAAATTAAATCATATCTATAACATCTAAGTTATAAAAAGGAAAATCAGTCTTAAGGAAATTGTGAGGGCTTTATATAATTCAGGGAGGGAGTAAAGGTATTCAGTTTAGATTTGGTTAAGGCCTTTCTATATTAAGTCTTTGATTTTTAAAAAAAGTTTATTTACAGAAAACTTGAGCTCCCCTTTCTCTTAATTCACCTCTCTCTGCTCTCCTTCCATACCAGAGAACTGTCTCCTTGAAAAAAACAATGAATGACCTGGGGTGAATTACAGCTGCCAAAGAAGTTTGCTGTACACCAGGGTTAAAGCATTTCTGGCATTGGTTGCTCCTCAGACCACAGGCTGGTCCCAGCCCCCTAAAAATCTGTACCATGTAGAAAGAACTTCATTCTCATTCAGGGGATAGTACCAGCAGGAAAGAGCCCACATATACAACAGAAGAAGAATCCATGATAGCTCTGTAGGTTAATCAACCTAGTTCCTCATTCTTAAATAAAAATGGATAACCCAAGGACCACCAGACTTAATAATGAAAACTAGCAACATGGAAAATAAAATTTAAGATGAACCAAAACTAAAATAACAAATAATCTGAGCCCAGAGGAAATGAAGACAACTTGGAGAACAGAAGAGAACTTAAAAAAAAATCTTCTAGTCATGGAAGGAGATAATCTGAAAACAAACATGATGATAGAAAGAGAACAATTAGAGAACAAGAAAAAACGTGTGCAAGTTGACAATATGGCTGCTGAGATAAAATATCACACAGCAAAATAAAAAGTCAAGAGAACCTCCCAGATGCAAGGAACAAAAAGACAAACAAACAACTATCTCCGGGGAGATAAGAGAGAAGAGGAATAGTCCAGAAGATTCAACACCTGACTCAAAAGTGTTTCAGGAAGAAACAAACAGTAGCAAATAAATAAATGAATAAATATATTTTAGTAAAAGAAAATCTCCTAGAGCTCATGAGAGACAAGAGTTTTCAAACTGAAAAGATTCACTGAATGTGAGCAGGATAAAAACAACACTTGATGTTATATACACAATGATGGAATTTCAAAACACCACGGCTGAAGGGAGAAGCTTCAAACAGGTCAGTCATAAAGGAATGCTCATCAACTGATCCCCATCACTGGGTGTAAAGAAACCTGACCATGTTTTCAGAGGTTTGTTTAAACAGAAATTATTTTTACTCTGTATCTAGCCAACTATTAATAGAACATAAAGGTTATGTTTTCAGTCATGCAAACGTCAATGTGAATGTTTGAATGACAGTGAGGGGATCTCTTTTATACAGAGAAGACTAATTTGATTAGTTGGGTTTAAAAATGATTATTAGTTTATTAAAATAAAACTTAAAAACCTAGTTTTCGCTGGGACTTCAAATTCAGCCTATAAATCTTACACTACTTTAAAATCTAGTAAAGCAAGTACAATCACCTTCACTTTTTTCCATTGTTAGAATTCAACTTGAACTAAATTCCTTAAACAATCCTACTAATGATTGTAGATAAATTCCCTTTGATGTTTTAAAATTCTTTTTAATTTTACTATGCTCTTAAGCACTTTGAGTGTTTGAATTAAGTAGAACTTTTCAAATGACTCTAATGAATCATTTAAACCAACAGAATGAATCTCATGTTCTTTTGAATGTCATAGACTCTTTAAATACCCAAAACATACAGATTATCTTAATGATATTCTAAACTAATACAAACGTATTAATAGCCTAATTCCATTTAGTTCATCATGTCTATGTAATTTAAAACTCTGTTTAATGTTAAACTCTCCCAGGCATTTAGAAGAAGTCAAAACAAAACAAAACATATACATCAAGAGAACAGTTTTCCTACCTCAAGGGAGTTAAGGTCAGCATCCCAAGTGAGATGGAATTGCTAACAGAAAATTTCTGACCAGATCGCAGGGTCTGGAGCTACCCAGGCCAAGGACCTACTGTAATTCTGCCTAAGCCACTGACATTGACTCTGAGCTGTTTTTACAGTTGCTGTCACAACAAGCAAGTCCATGACCTTCAGGTTGAGGCTGGTGTCTGTTAGCCCCAAGTCACACCACTGTAATTCCTCCACTTGACTCAAAAGGACCACAGCCTGCAACTCCACTGAGAGTGCAGTGAGGTTCCTCTGTGGCTTGAGTGATGTCTGCATTTCTCAGAGGTTTTAAAACATTTTTATTGCCTTCACACTTCAATGTCTTATAGCAAAGTAAGTTAGTTAGACCTATTAACTAACCACTGTGAATTTTAATTTTCTTATCTATGTTAGTAAGCATCTCATGATGTTATTGTGAAAATTAAGAAAGTTTTTAGAGTGCAGACCACACTGCTTGGCACATACAGAGTCGAAAATAAATGTAAATTGCATCTTGTTAACATTTGTAATTTTCTATTCAATCTTATCATTCTAATATTTAGGCCTAGTAGATTATTACAAGGAATATTTTTAAATACATCTGGTAATTTTCATTCATTGTTACCTCAAAATTATTTCCCCATTATTGTCTCTTTAGAAATTGTACTAATAAAAAAAAGGAAAGAAAAAAATGCCTCAATTTTTTTATGCTGTAAATACTGCTCATTGAAATTTAGGAACAGTTTCTGAAAAGCTTATATAAATAAGAATGCTTTACCTCTGGTAAATATCACGCCTCTTACTGGCTTCTAGAGCACCTTTCAATTGACTCTCAGAAAACACACTGTCAACCTACAATAAATAGAGACTGTTTAGAATATCATATTGTTAAATACCATATAATCTTAAGAAATAAAATTTTAATTCTCTCTTCCCAATAATTTATAATGAATACTTGTAGACATACAATGAAGTTGAAAGAATTTTACAGTGAACACCCATATACCCACCACTTAGATTTTACTGTTAACATTTTACTATACTTATTTGATCCTTCTATTCATTGATCCATCTTGTATTTTATGTACTTCAAAGTAAACCGCAGTCATCAACACATTTCCCCCTATATAATGCACACGGGTATGACTAGAGTTCAATATTTGATATAAAACTTACAATGAAATGCATTAATCTTAAGTATCTATTTGCTGAGTTTCAGCAAATACATACACCATTGTAACCCTATCAACATACAGAAAATTACCATTACCCCAGAAAGTTTCAGAAAGTATGTACTCTTCTGTAGTCCCTTTACACAGCATATTTCTTATATTCTTCCATATTGTTGTATCATTAGTTTTCTCCTTCTTTTTGCTTAGTACTTGTTGCATGAATATATCACAGGTTTCTTAATCTTCATGCTTATATCTTTTAACTTGACTGAGTACTTTCCAAACACCATATGTAACATTACCAATCTACCCACAAAAGAGGTTTATACTTCTCCCTGGGTTCTTTTCTATATATTATGTGGAGAAGATAAAGTGGTTGAAAAAGGAGAAATAAAATCGCGCTAGCTTCTTTATTCTTGCTGATTTGCATCTGTCTGAGCGTTATTTACAAAAGTCACATGCCTGGTAACAGAATCAGTCATCACAGGCATGACCCAGATGAGCTTATGATCACTTGTTCCATGAACACCAAGTTGGAAATCTGTTCCATTTTTTGCTTCAGGTGTCCTCTGAGGGGACAGGGAAGAACTAGCTCATGCTCTTAAAGAGCTCTTCCCAAACATTCAAGGTGTCAAAAGGCTCCTGAGCCAATTCTCCTCCAGGTTGAATAATCCCTGTACTAGTTTGCTTGTTTCATCTTTAATAACAATTTTTGTAATTTACTTTTGAAGCTTTTCTTGGTTCTCCCAAAGTCTTCCTAAATTTAAAATTAGACACATAATCATATTAAGCATCTAGCCAAAGCTCCACTTGTCAATGCCTCATCAAGTTTTATTTTTATTTCTACCAGAAGAGTATTTTGTTTTTGTTGCACCACTGTAATTTCGAGTCACTTAAGAAAAATTTATCCATCAAACCTTTAATATTTTCTAAATGAAAGCCCCAAACTGGATAAAATGTGAGCATTCAGTAAATCTCTTGCCTGCCAAAGATTATAAGATAATTTTATTTGGTGGAAAAAGTACTTGGTAATAGATCAAAAGAAAAATAAAAAGTAAAATTAAATTGAAATAAGAATTTCAGAAAATAAATTCACAACCCATTAGTTACTATTTTTTCTTATTTTGAAAAGTAATGTACATTTGGAATATTGGTATATAAAATTATGAAAATATTAAAAAGTATGAAGAAAAACATGATCATCATCAGACTATCACCACACAGAGTTACCATCCTGGCATGTTTACTTCTTTTTTCTACACGTACTTTTTAAATGAATCGAAATACTGCATATTCTATTCATATTTTTTCTAACTTGATGTTTTATCACAATTATTTTCCCTAACACATTGAAATCTCTTTAACAAAACTTTGATCATAGTATTATATCCCATCAGAAGTTTTCCACTCGCCTATTATTGATTATTTAATTTGTATCCAGTCTTTTCTAGTGTAAGTAATATTGTGATGAACACGTTTACAATGAATTTCTGTCCCAATGCTTTTTTTAAAATTTTGGTATCATTAATATACAATCACATGAGCAACATTGTGGTTACTAGATTCCCCCCATTATCAAGTCCCCACCATGTCCCAATGCTTTTATTATTATGTATGGTAAATTGCTGGAAATGCAATTACCCAGCCTAGGCACATACATTTTTCCTACATATTATCAAGCTCTCCAGAACTGCTGTACCTTATGCTCCGGAGAACTGCATGTACCTGTCTCATCACACTCCCCAGTACTGAGCAATTGTGATTTTTTAAATGTTTGTGGTATCTTATTTCCTTTGCAATTACTTGATTATCTTTAAAGTTAACATTTCTCATGTTTATGAGCTACCCGTATTTCTTCTTTAGTTCATGCCCTTTGCTCGTTTGTAGGATCTGAATATTTTCTCCCACATTAGGCCTATTCCTTGATGCCCGTTTCGCTTGAGTTCCTTCGAAGCAATAACGGATAGCCTCCACTGGCAAAAGGCTCAAAGGAAAGGGGGTCGTGGAGGGTAGGACAGGGATGTTAGGACGCAGGCATGGTTGAAAATGGTCGTTGTTAAAAGTTCAGATTTGGAGATAAGGTGTGTTAAGGGAGTTGTTAGGAGGGAGACTGAGATGTTAGGGCGGGGATGAGGATGGGGTGGGTGAGGCAGTGGTGGAAGGTCACGGTTTTCGGGAAGTTTAGCTTCGGAAGGAGGCGTTGAGCGCATACAGGGTTAGAATCGGGGTTTGGCGCTGGCATGTTAAGGGTGACGGAGCGCTGAGCTCGCAAAGGTGTAAGTGGGTTGGGGAAGGCTCCCCGGATTCGGATGCGCCCCAAATCTCGCCCCTTGCTGGAGTCCAGGCCACCGCAAGGTGCCCAAGTCCCCGCTGGACAGTCAGACCTTACCTGCTGCTTCAGTTCCCGAGTGCGGCGCTGCAGGGCCTGCAGGGAATCGCGCGGCCGCCGGATCAGCATCTCCCAGGCTGTGGCTCCCAGCGCAAGCCCGTCGTCAGGGAAACCAGGCTGCGCGGCCGGAAAGTGACGCCATCATCGCGCGCCCGCCTCGCGGCCTGGCGCCCGGCCGACTGGACGGACCCGGCTGCGGGTCCATCCTCCTCTGCTGCCGCCGCCACCCGCCGGTCCTGAGCTCTCAGCCAGGGCGCGGCGCACGACCCTCGTAGTCATTGTTTCGCCGCCAATTCCAAAGGATGGGGTAGAGGTTAGGGAGAATGCCCCACGGCGTCCGAAACTACACATCCCACAGTTCCGCGGTACTAGCACGACATCCCTGTGGGTACTCAGTATCATGGCATTTGTCTTCTAATACCAGTTTTGCTAAACTAATCTTAGGGTACAACTTAAGCATCTTAAACTCATAATTAACTGCAAGGCTAGCTTTTATATATGGCCTTAATGGGACGCTTGGTTCTGTTGGATACTGTCATTTTAAAAGGCAGTTGTTAATTTTTTGCCACCTGGAATATTGCTTTAGTTTCATTTCACTCCAGTGGTGCTTTCTCATCCCGAGGTCTGTGAGGATAGTGATTCTGTCTATTCTACAACAAGTCTGTGTGCAAATAATTAGGATTTGCACTTTACATCTCCTTTTTGGGAGACTAATAACATTTACCCAAATGGTGCTGAATTCTACAGATCCCATTCCCAAACTTTCCACTGCAGTAAGAATGATGATGATCTGAGCTCCCGTTTCAAATGATGAATCAACACACAAGTTGATTCCACAAGCCCAACTGCTATGCTTAGTGTACTTTTTTCAAGTATAATACACGTAAAGTGACAAGCATCCACCTCACTGAATTTTCGCTGAACACGCCCCTGTGTGACATTACCCATTAGGACAGAACATTACAAGCTCCTTAGTAGTCTTCCCTTCTAGTCTCTACCCACTCCCAGCACTGCACCAAAAGTAAACATTAGCCTAACTTCCAACAGCAAAAACTGTTTTGACTCTTTTAAAACTGTACAGTGAAACCATGCAATGTGTACTGGCATCTTGTTGGGCTTCTTTCACTCAATATATTTGTAAGAGGCATCTGTATCATTGTGTGTGTTGTTTGTTCAATCTAGAAGCATAAATTCATCAGACTACAGTCATTTAGTTCTACCACCTACAGAAGATTGCCATAGAAGTGTCACCTGGTGTACAGAATTTCCTGCCAAGTGAACTGTAGACAGACACATTGCATTTGAGTTCTAGAGTGAGGTTATCCAATGAAAATGTCCACTAGGTAGTTGAACTTGTGAGGCTGGAATTCAAGAAAAGGATCAGGTGAAACAGAAGGATCTGGGAAGGGGTCTGCTTGGATTTGACAGTTCAGCCTAAGGAATGGTTGGGGTAGTCAAAAGGGTAGAGCAGAGGACCAAGGATTGTCATTTCAAGAACTTGGAAAAAGACAGCCATAGTACAAGTTTGGAAACTCAGGGAAGTTTTAGGGAAGCAAGGAAAGGAGAGTTTCAAGGGAGTAATTGGCATTATCATATAGACTGGAGGTGAAAGGTAAATATTCAGAAATGTCTATTACATATCAATGACTGTGGAGGGTGCAGACAGCAGACTAGAGCAGGGTAATGGGCAAGACATTTAAGAAGAAAAGTGGTGGTGGACCACTCTAAGAAATGATGGGGTCAACTAATGGGATTTTTTTTTAAAGATCTGTTCATATTTGTACACAGAGGGAAAGCTGGGAGAGACTGAAGCTGCTAGAAAGAGAAGTGTACTAAAGAACAAGGAAGGTCCTGGGGTCCGGGGGGGGGAGATGCAGAATTCAAGTGAGGCAAGAGGGGATTCAGCCTTGGAAGGGATCTGTACATCTCTTCTGAAAAAGGAAAGTGAAAGAGCCTCAAAACTAGCTATTTCGAGCATCACAAGCACCTGGGGAGCTTTAAAAATCCTCATGCCCAGGCACACTCCAAACTACATAAATGGAAGTATCTGGGGCGTGGCATGCAGGAATTGGTATTTTTTTTTTTATTCACAGGGTTCATTTATTATTTTGTACTGAAGTATGTTTGATATACATTACATTGGTTTCAGGCATATAATACAATCATTTGACGATTATACACATTAGTATATGCTTAGCACTATAAGAATAATTATCATCTGTCATCAAAGATATTACAATAGACATAGACATTGCAATACTATTGACTATGTTCCCTATGCCTCACTTTCATCCCCATGACAGGAATCATTTATTCTTTTTTTTTTTTTGAGAGGGCATCTCTCATATTTATTGATCAAATGGTTGTTAACAATAAAATTCTGTATAGGGGACTCAATGCATAATCATTAAACCACCCCAAAGGAATTAGTATTTTTAAGTTTCCTAGATGATCATGATATGCACCCCTGTTGAAAACCACTGTCCTCAAAAGAGCTACCAAGAGGAAGATGAAGGAATTCCCACATACGGACTTCACCTTCTCTTACAGTTGAGAGCAATCTGCTAGGAATAAGAGAAGTAAACTGGGGATGTGGACAAATGCAGCTACAACACCAGAAGGGTACACTTACACTTAGACCCCATTTGGAGTAGCTAAGTGAGAAAGGTGCAGGTTCTTTCTCTATTAAGTTAGGTGGCCCAGAGAGAGCAAAAGCAGTGATGAAAGGTAAATATGTAGGCAGGGAGGGAGTCTGACCCAACCACATCACCCAGAATACATGAGGTGAATTGCAAGGGAGGAATAACCAGTGGTCTCCTCCAGAGTAGGCAGTTCTGTAAGTGCAGAGGTGGGGAAGATGTGAGTTGTCCTTGAGGAAGGTTTACCAGCTGAAACTGAAGAAGCCAAGTATGATGGGACAATGAAGTCCAAGACTGTGACAAGGTTCAGGTATGGCTGAAGCAATGTGGAATGGAGCAGGTCTGAAGAGCCTCAGGGGGTCAAAAGGAAGGGTAGGTAAATAAAAATGGGCCAATGCAACAGGTAGCTGCTGTGATTACACAGCAGTGACAAAAGAGAGGGGGTGAGATATGTATGTCAATGAGTCAAGTATCATTTCCAGGTTATACCACTGGTATCAACTCTGGCTCCCAACTTCCTCATTGCCAATTCTGGCTAACATGAAAAAAGTTAACATCTCCATGTAAGACAATATCCTCAGGGAAAAAACCCAGGCAGAGGGCAGAGGGCAAGAAGAGAAAAAGTGATTGAGGAGCTGTCCCAGGGAGTGACCCACCACAGGGCTGGGGACACATGAGCAGTGTAAAGAGGCTATAGGGGACAAATAAGAGTGATATGGGGTGGCGAAAGATCACAGAGGACCTAGACAGGACTCAGGGTGAGTAGCACATGCCCAGAGGGGCAGGGGTGGCAGTTGAGACAGCAGAGGGAGATGAGGGTGTCAGGGTGCTGCACACAATGGGAAAAGAATCAACACTGAGAAGACCAGGTCCACCAGGAACATGGCACAAGAACAGAACCAAACAGCCATAAGTGGTTATAACCCAGATGCTTAACAGGATACATCATAACATTCCCAGGCAGCATGTGCCTTGAGACCCCCCCTGGCTCACAGTCTCAATGACAAAAGGTGAGTAGGATACTTCAGGGTACTCATCCCCAGATGGGATGAAACTTAAGAATTAACATTTCAGTCCCTGCATTCACAGAATGAAAATAAAGTTGGAAATAATAAAGTGTAACATTCCGGTAAAATGGGGAGAAAAAAAAAAAGCTTTCTGTGGAAACAACTTCTTTGAATTTCCTTAATATGGAGCTGCTGTTAAATTTGCTGAGACATAAAATTAATCTTTATAGGAATAAGCAAGGGCAATATTCTAAAAAACACCTCTTGCAAAAAATAAATAACCAGGGACCTGGACACAGTCTAAGATCCCTTCAAGAGGGTTTCTACTTCACATGCATATTCCATCATGACACACAAATGAAATTTTTGCCAATAAAGCTTATACTCTGCACCTGGAATATGTTGTCACTCTCAGAAGTGCAAAGGTTTTACATACATCACTCTTGCCTCAGTTATTTTTACAGAGCCCCTGGGTTTCCTATATAGGTCCAGTAAAACAGGTGACCAGAAGGACTGGTAACAGTCCCTAAGCTAACTCCACTTTATAGGTTGTCCCACAAAAGAACCGGCATAGGTTGCTTAAGAAGACACCTGCTCAAAATTACTATTACATCAGTTTTGAGAATCCAGATTTCTTGATGCAATAAGCTGCAAGACAAGCAAGATACTCCTTTTCCTTATGATAAAAGGTTCAGAGATGTTTATAATTTTTATTTTAAAAATAAAATTGATTCATAAAGTGCAAGGAGAAATTATTTCTGTCCAGTGCTGTCCATCCATCTTCAACATGCTATTGGAAACAGAAAGAAAAAAAAATTAGAAATACACAATCGTTAACTTCAAATTATTCTACTGTGGAGTTAAATCGTGAACCATAAGATCTGATGTTACAGATAAGAAAACTGAGACCCTGAAAATTTGCACAGCTCTAACATAAATCTAGGCCTCTAGGCAAGGCTCCTGACTTTCGGCCCATTCATGCCCTTTTCATCTTACCGGCTGCCCTGCCCGTGACAAAGGAATTCAGACTGGGGATTAGAAAACATGAACGCAAAGATGTATGGTGCTACCCAGGATATCATCGAAAAAAATAAGGGGTAAAGGGGTGCAAGTACAACTCTACGGCCCATTTTCTTTTCTCCTCTTTCTTTACAGTATTTTGTTTTTAAGTTTAACGTTCTGAATGTGCAACGCTATTTCACGTGGTAAGACATGCCCGTTAAACACACGCAGAGAACTTAGCTACACCAGTGCAAGTTGTTAGGGAAAACAAAACTCCCTCCTCTTTCCCACGTCGGTGAGAGCGAGTCACCTCCTGTGAGCTATCCAAAAGCCCTCCCACCCTAAGATATCCGTAGGCCCCAAAGTCTCCTCCCCTTTGAGGGCAACTCAAGCAGCGCTCACCGACACTCCAAGAGGAGCCGGGCGCGGCTGGCGGAGTGAGATGAGCCTGGCTCAGGCCGCCTGCACCCGAGCCCCCGCGCCGCGGAGCGAGGTGGCCGCGCGGGGGCCGCGGCGCTGGGGCTCACGCCAGGTCCAGCTTCTTCTGAGTCATCGCCAGCTTGTCCTGCAGCCTCCGCTTCCTCCAGTCCAGGTAGCGCCTCCGCAGCCGGTTCGCCTGCCAGCCCACCAGCACTCCGGAGGCGAAGGCCAGCAGCACTGACACCTGTAGCGTCCTCTCCGACACGTCCGGCATTGCAGCCGCCCGGCGTGGGGCACGACCTACGGCGCGGTGAAGGGGTCAAACGGCGCAGCGCGCTCACGGAGGGGCGTGTGCGGGGCGGGGCGCGCGGGGCGGGGCGCACGGGGCGGGGCGGCGAGGCCGCAGGACTCCTAAGGATTCGTGCATCTGGCCTTCTCCTGCGGATTTGCGGGGTTGCTGGTATCCCCGCCTTTCCGTCCTCTGAGCCTTGCGGTATTTGTCGTTTGGCATCCATCAGGCATTGCTTTGCATTATTTGCTGCCTTTGGTGGTGTGTCTTTCCCACCCTCAGGACCCTATGCATTTTGTTTCAGCAGTAGAATGCAAGCTGCATATGTCACTTTAAATTTTCTGGTGACCCGTTTAACAAAAACATGACAATATTTTTAGTAATGTATTTTACTTAACCCAGTAGATACAGGATGGTACCGTTTCAAAATGTAATCCGTATAAAAATTATTAACGAGATACTTCATTCTTTTTTTATACTAAGCCTTTGAAATCTCATGTCAATTTTATAATTAACAGTACATCTAAATTTGAACCCTAAGCTTTTAGTGGAAACACTTGATCAGTATCTAGATTTCACAAAATTTAGTTGAAAAATTAGATCCACATACCCACACTGTTCCAAAGACACAAAAATTCTCCAATAACTGATTATCAGCTTTTAAATTTAAGTTTAAATTCATTAAATTTTTTAAAATTCAAAGTCACCTCTTCAGTCACACTAGTCACATAGAGGGCTAGTGGCTACCATGTTGGACAGCAAGGTCTAGCCAGAACTAACACTGGGTCAGAGCTGTTGGGAAAGAGGGCAAAAATTCTGAAGATGAGAGTCCTTGTGGTGGACAGACCCTTAGTGATCCCCAATGATTTCCACTTCCTAATGGTCATGCCGTCCTAATGGTCAAGCCCCTTAAGTGTGAGCTGTTTCTGTGGCTTGCTTCTGCCTAATAGAATAAAGCAAAGGTGCTGAGATATCACACCTATGATTCCTTTATGTTAAATGAAACATCTTGACAGACTGATGACTCTCCTTGTGGGTTTGATGAAGTAAGCAAAATTGCTGAAGAAGCTAATAGAGCCAAGACCTGCAGGTGGCCTCTCGGAGCAATGGGATGCCTCCAGCCAACAGCTGGCAAAAAGCTGGAGCTCTCTGTCCTGCTAACATGAAGAAATTAATTCTGCCCCCAACTTGAATCAGAAGCAGAATCTTCCCCAGTCCAGCCTCCAGATGAGAACACAGCATGGTTGATGCCTTGATGGTAGCCTTGTGACAGAGGCCCCATGTGCCTGGACTCCTAACCCATGGGAAGTTGATGTTATAAATGTGTGTCGAGTCTCTAAGCTTGTGGTAATTTGTTACACAGTAATAGAAAACTAATACAGCCATGAAAAGGAGACAGCATGTGGAAGCCTGAACACTTAGATTGGAGATCTGACCTCACCTCTCTACAGACATCAGCAACAGGCCTTTCATGCTTGATGCAAAAACCTATCTTAGTAAGGAGATGATGAAGACAGTATTGGATCCAGTGTGAATTCACATCTGCCATATCTGCCATGTTTAATGTTCATTTAGTCAGCAAATATTTATTGAATGCTGCAGTAGGCTTTGGGAATGTAGAGGTGAATACAGCACAACATCTGCCCTCAGATGGCTTAATGCAGAGAGAAAGAGATGGGGAAAGAAAGAATTAGACACATTCAGATGAATTGGAATATGTAGTTAAGTATGTAGTTTAGACTTAAAAAATAAAAACACCCAGAAACATTCTCTTTCTCTCTTACACTCCATCCAGCCTATCAACTGATCCTGTTGGTTCTATTTCAAAGTATGGCCAGAATTAAGCCACTTCACACCACTTCTCTCCTTACTGCTACCATTGGGTCCAAGCTGCCATCAGCTCAGTTACCTGAGTTATTGCAGTACCCCTGTCAGGTTTCTGTGCTTTATATCTGTTCACTACATTCTGGTCTCAATACAGCAGCCAGAGCAGGCCTTTGAAATCAGAAATTGGATCGTGTCCCACTTCTGCTCAAACCCTGCAGTGGCCAGAAGTGCCTACGGTGGTCCACAGAGCCCTGCATGATTAGTTCCCCTCCTCTCCTCATCCCTCACTGGTGTGCTCTTTGTTTCTTGAGCTCACCAGGCATGGGGCTCCCTAAGGAATTTGCATGTGCAGTCCCCCTGCCTGTCATACTCTTCCCCCAGGTACCTATATGACCAACTTCCTTCCTGCCTCTTAGGTTTCTGTCACTGTTTCCTTCTACACAATGTCTACCTGACAGTTTAAAAATCACATACCAAGCCAACCCTACTCTCTGGCACTCTCAATTTCCATTTTCATGCTCAATTCCCCATCTCCATATACTTTCTGCCTTCCCCAGGTTGTGGAATTTATTTATTTATTACACTGATGGTTTATTGCCTGTCCCCTGCTGTAATGTTAGCTAGCCAAGGCCTGGGGTCTTTGTTTCAGTTGTATACTGGTGAATCCCAAGTGCCTACAATGGGCTGGCACATAACAGACACTCAATAAACATTTGGTATTGCTGACAGCAGGGAGTGGTCAGGGAAGACTTCTGGGTATGTGGCTGGACTGAATCTTGAAAGATTGGTAGGGTAGTCAGAAGAAGAGATGAAATTTCTCTGGATCTCAGTTTTCTCATTTGTAAAAGAAGGAGTTTGGTCTGATTTAACAGCTCTAAGAAATTTTTAAAAGCCAGTTTTGGCAGGGTGAGTGTGTATATTTGGGTCACTGGTATTATTGCAAATTTGAACCTCACTTGGAGTCCTTGCCTCATCTCTAAGTGGCTTTTAGGCTAAAAATAAGCTAGATCATGTATGCTGGAGCCTTAAATTTGGGAAAACCTTAGACATGGGATTGGGAGAGACCATAGAAATACCCTTATTTTAACAGGAGGAAACTGGCCAGAGGGGAGAATAGAGCTGCTGGGAGGAGGCAGCGGTATAAGATTTAAAATCCCTCTTAAAGAGCCAGCGTGTCCCCTGCTTGAGACTTTGTGCTTTTCCCTGGGTGCATTGTTTCAGTGGGATATTTTAGTAGACTTAATAATGGTCAACCAGCTTGGAGCTGATGATTAAATTTGGATTAACAGGCTGAATAGTCAAGTGTAATGAGTTCATCAATCACAAGTGTTCTTTTGAATGATACGTTAACTGGCGCTGTTGAGTTTGTTGTAGAAGTGCTTTCCAAGGGGAAAGACTTTACTATTTACAGTATTAGACCTTTATTGACTTCAAGTCCATACAAAGTGTGTACGTGGAATTGGTCTCCTCTGCAACTCCAGTAGTCATTTTACACCCTCAAGTCCTGATCAGGGTGGATATTCATCTAATTAGGTCCTTGAGTTCTGGCTCAGAAGAACTACTGTTGGGCCTGTTCCCCTCAGACACAAACACACAGCCCCAGGACTAAGGAGACTAACTGCCAGACCCTTTGTATCCCCTTCTCTTCCATGAGTTGTTGGAAGTGAGAAGAGAAATGCCAGGGTGGTTGGGTGTCCTGCTGAACTCATGCATCTGCCACGGCCAGCACACACTGAGTGGCTGGGACTGGGGCAGGTGGGCAAGCACACCACGTACAGATGCCGGTTGTGTGATGCCCAAATGCAGATCATTCTCTCCCAGTGTAGGCAAGAATGCAAGGCCTACTATGGGGGAAGCTGAGGACACTTCTTCAAGTGGGCCTCTGTTCTGTAATTCTGGAGACATGCACAGTAGAATGGTCTCCTCTAATAGTACTTTGCCTCACAAATTCTCGCCACTTCTTCTTCCAGGAACTCCAGTCTCCATCTCCTCAACTCAGTGAGACTGCCGAGCCCTTCTTGGTTTTGCCCTCCTTGCATACTATGGCCTAGAAACTCCCTCCAGGCAGTGATAGGACAAGAATAGGGCCGACATCATTTTTTCCTTTCCTTCAGAAATCAGTTCGGTTCTCTCTGTTGTACAATGTCTTAAATTAGTTGTTTGATGTATTTTGTCCACTTTTTAATAGTTGTTTGTGGCAGGAGGGCAGTGGACATGGTTATATGTTTAGTGTATCTTGGTATGTTTGTTTGATTAACGCCTGGCTTTCCCCAGCAGATGGCTTTTTCCATGAGAGTGGAGACCAGTTTTGTTGCTGTTCACCATGTAAACTCACAGTATGTGCTTGATAAATATTCGTTGAATGAAATAATTATTTTTAGGTATAAAAAGTAAATATTTGTAGTGAGAAATCACACAAGTCATAACTTTAAAAAAATTGACCAAAAGCAACAATACAAAATCTAGGTAGAATGATACTATGATTATGTGGAAGGAAGAGGCCACCTAATAGCTAAAACAAACAAGTTGGATTTGTTCTTTTGTAAGCGACTCCGAACTTGGGCTTTATCACCACGTTAAGCCAATGGCCTGGGAAGGTACTGATGACATTGATGTATGGAGCTTCTGGAGAGTCCCAGCTGGAGAATTACAGGGACGACCTCCCCAGTCCTCCTGTTGTAACTATCTTCCATTTGTAAAGCAGCTTCTGTCTTGGTTATTTGGTTCTGGTAGAAACTGAACCATGTCAAGACTTTGCAACCTGAATTGACTATTAGTAAATGAGTATTATCTGATGCCAGAAAATTGGAAATATATAGCACATTCCATTATAAAACAAAAATGGTAAATGGAAGACTGAGCCCAAGCATGTCTGAAAAGCATGTAACTCATGGGCCAAGCTCCCATGGAGCTTCCCTCTGGCTTGCTGCTTCTCCCTCCGTCCACACTTATGTGCTCATGGGGATTTTAGGAGTTCTCTGGAACTGGTTAATAGTGAAGAAAATGCCACAGACCTGGTTCACAGTTGGATCTACCTGGAATGCCACTAGAGGACATCTACCATGGAGGGGGTTCTCCACAACCCAGATAAACAAGGCAAGCTGTCATGTGGATCCTCTTCTCCCACCTCCCTTGTACTTGCCCAGTACATCCATGTACAAAGTGGCCACATAGTCACAGATAGAAGTTATGCACGGACTTAATCACATGGCCTTCCCCTCACCAGGGCTGACTTGGCTCCCACCACAGCTGAAGTCAGCTGAGCGGAGGTCAGTGCTGAGTCCTGGGAATGATACCATTCCCACTGGTAGGAGATGGGTGGCATTGTATTGACCCCTTCTTATCTTGACAAGGGCAGCAACTTGTCCTCACAGGGATAAATACTTATTCTGGGTATGGATTTGCCCTCCCTGAACTCAGCACATCTACCAGCAATGCCATTCACAACTTTATAGGATGCCTTATCCATAGCTGCACAACAGAGGCAACACAGTTCTTGGCAGAAGCATTTGGCACTTGGAACTCAAGCCCTTGGAATCCACTGATTTTGCCAGAGAACTAGCAGGTTAGACAAAATGGTAAATCAGCCTGCTGAGAACTCCATTAGAATGTCAGCTGGGAGACTGTGAGGTTAGTGTGCAGCCCTACAGGATATAATATGTATATCTTAAACCAGCAGCCAGTGTGTAGCGCCTACTCCTGTGTTACCCCAAAATACAGGCTTGGGGTGGGAAGAGCGTCCCCTGTCATTATTCTATCCAATACTTCACTCACAATTCTTATGTTATGCCTCTGTAGTCTCGGCCTCTGTGGGTTTGGCAGTGCTGATATGCAAAGGGGAATTCTTTTGTCAGTAACATGGTCATGGTTCCAACTAGTTGGAAGTGGAACTGGCTCCCCAGTGAGTTGGGCCCCTCATGCTGCTGAACAAACAGACACAGAGTGGACTTACTATATTGGCTGGGGTAGCAGGTCCCCAGGGGTGCTATACTATGGGGCAGGGAGGGCTATGTCTGGAACTTGGGGGATTCCCTGGGACATCTCTTAGTGTATTTTCACATCCCATTATAAAAGTTTGTGGAAAAACGCAATTAAGACAGGAGCACTAATTAATATCCAATAGGAAAGACAGGTCGAATCACCCTGCCAAATAATGACAGGCAAGGTCAAGGGGAGCATGGGGCTGCAGAAGCAGGCTTCACTGCAATGACAAAGGTCACCCCACCGCTACCTCCAACATCACTGGGGGCTAACTGCTTGGGTGTTATCAGGAGGTGGGAGAAGAGCGGACGCTGAGGGCCAGGGGGTGGAATTGTGTGGGCCTAGGTCCTCCAGGGCTTCTTTCCACCCTTCCATCTATCTGCCCAGCACCCTGATCTCTGTGGCTATATTCCACAGACTCTCTCCGGCCTCTGGGGGTGTTCGGCCAGGGAGGGGCCCAACGCAGAATGGGAAGGAGGAACAGAGCAGGGCTGGGGGACTCCTTCCCCAACTCCCTTTGCATGGGGCTGTATCCAGCTGGCTGCGTGCCCTCCTTCCAGGGTGGCTCTGGGCTCCTGGGCTCCTTCCTGCCTCTGGGTGCAGGTGGCCAGCGTGAAGCAGAGAGGCCAGGCTGGGGTTTCGCTGACCCAGGGCGGGGCCCACACCAGTGAGGGTCTGTGCTTCCCCGAGAGTCTCCCCAAGGTGGAGCACCTAAGGTCTAACAGCAAGTAACAGGACAAGGGAAGAGGAAGCAACGAGAAGAGAAAAAAACGGAGAGAAGAGGGGAGGGGAAAGGAGGGGACCTAACAGCAGAAGAAAGGAAATCAGCTATATTTCGGCACCTTTAATGCCATTTTTGCTCTGCTTTTTGAACAGAGGGTCTCCCGTTTTCAGTTTGCCCAACACCCTCACTCCACTCTTCCTCCCCTTCTTCCAGGAGCAGCTCCTCCCCCTCATCCCTGTGGCCTGGGTGGGGGTCCTGGTTGCCAGCTCGGTCTCATCGCCCTAGGGCCTGTACACCCTTTACATCTTGCCTGCAGGGGAATAACTGGTCCTTTTACTAAACCAAGTAAGAGGAATTCTCCAAGTCTGAGTGTCATATCCTTTTCCTGCTGGTACCCAGGCTGGTATATATCCCCATCCACCCCAAAGGCCTGCTCTTTCTCCTGCATTTCATACCAAGTTCAGCTGCACAACTTAGAGCTGTGTGTCTGTTAATTTTCCATACTTTTCCTGAGCAACTAGGACATATCTAGGAAACTGACCATCAAATGAACGCTGGGAAGGAGAGGTGTAGATTGTGCTGGGTGCTACGTACTAAGAGCGTAAAATATAATGCAGTTCCAGACCCCAGATGGCAACAGCCTAGTGAGGACGCAGTTCCTGGACTCTCTGCACTGGGGCAGGAAACCAAACGCACAGTGCTGAAACAGACTTGGGTCAGCAGAGAAACCGGTGTAAATCTTTCACTGCTGCATAAAAATCCAAAGTGAAATGTCTCTGTCTTTGGACAGCCCAGTGAAGTGCCCACAGGTCTTTCAGAAGTTGCCTGGTTGGAACAAGTCCATTCACCTAATTGCCATAGGGACACGCCTGAGTCTGTAAAATGCAGTTGATTCTCACTTGTGAATTCTGTATTTACAGATTCACTTTCTAATTAGAATTTATCTGTGACTCCAAATCAACATTGGTGATGCTGGCAATGTCATTCACGGACATGGGCAAAGTGGCAAAATATTTGACTGCCCTGGAGCACGTGTCCCAGCTGAGGTCTGAACAAGTGATGGCCTGCCTTTTTTTCAGCTCTCATACTGTGTAAACCAGTGTCCTTTTCACATCTGTTTAGTGTCATTAATTTTTTTTTTTTTACACTTTCGTGCTTTTTGTTTGTGATTTTGCTGGTCAAAGTGTTCCCCAACCATAGTGCTGAAGTGCAGTGTGGTGTCCTTAAACTCAAGAAATCTGCCATGTGCCTTGTGGAGAAAATACAGAAGTTAGATTTGTTCAGGCCTAGTGGCCATGAAACAAGGCTGTGTTGATCAGTTGACAAAACATGACCAGTCTGGCAGGAATCTCACCCTGTACGTATTTCCCCTAGAAGTAATGGTTCACTATTCGCTACTCATTGTACGTGGTGACTTTATGATGAGAATACTGAGAATCACCCTTGAGATTCAAAACTTCTGAGCATCAAAATTCCATGCCCAGAGGCTTCTCCCCGAGTCCTGCCCTTCCCCCCCGGCCCAGTGTCTTTTTTTCCAATACAGGAGTTTGAAAACTCCAACAACTTTGGACAATCCCACAGAAACACTGGTGAATTGTTTGTAATTAGCAGTGTATGCAGTGGTTCCCTGATTCTACCAGGTGAGGAAGTCACCCTTGTCAGAAATAAATTTCTTGTTAGTAAACACAGTGCAGGGAGCCTGGCGGCAGACCGGCTAAGGCAGTCTTTCCAGGGGTAGCCACTGGACATCTCTATTTTTAACAAGTGCCACAAATGATTCTGTTGGGCGTGGGATTTGGGAAACACTGTTATGTATCCATATGTTTCAGTTGCTTGTTTGTTTTGCTCTTTAATTCTTTCCTGGCAGCCCCATTATTGTGTTACTGGCTTGTGTGTGTCCTCTGTTGTATGTCCCCTCTCTTCCTTCTTAGAAATTTCTCCACAAACTGAAGCTTCAGAATTGATGTCTCAGAGTGAACCATGGATATTGCTACTGTGTACAAACCTACCTCCAAAGAGGAGGGTGGCTAGCAATGCAGATCAGACTTTTTTCACCATATTTTAGAGATAGGAGCATGTGTGTATTGGATACCTGATATGTGTCAATAGAAATACCAGGTGACAGAAAGAAGGTTATTTTAGGGGACAGCCTGAAGTAACTCTCAACATTAATGTTTCTACATTTGAGGAATCAAATCAGAAAGAACTGTAAATTTTTTTTAATGTTACTATGGATAATTTCAAATATATACAAAAGTAGGAAGAACAGTATAATGAACTCCCATATTCCCATCACACAGCTTCAACATTTACCAATTGAATGACCAACTTTTTCCAACTAATTCCTAGAATTCTCTAGCTATCTTGTTATATATCTGTATCATTAGAAACTCACAGATTTTTAACACACCTGATATTTTTCAATCGTTTGCCATTATTATTCTTATTGGTGCTGAAATCATTCCATCTTTAGCCAGTGGAAACCCTTCAGGCTGGTTCCTGAGTCCTTTTGACCTGCTCCTAAAAGGCCTTCAAAGCGTCCTCGCTTCCTGGTATGACAAGATGTTCCAGGCTCATTTGTATACATCTTCCCCCCAGACTTGGAATCAGCCACCTCTCCAAGGAGCTCTGATTCCTTTTAGTAGAGTAGGTAGTTTAGGGACTATAATCTGAGTGTTGGGGTACCCCTATTCCCTCATTCCCCTGGGGATAACCTTTAAAAACAGTGTTAACGAATCCTTTCTTTGGGTTTCAAAATGAGCAAATATACCTAGATATTTATACCTCCTTCTTAGATAAACAGTAGTATCTCATACCCACTTTTCTCCACCGTGCTTTTTTGACTTAACATATCCTGGCCATCACTTATACTGTAGAGAGATAACCCTTTCATTTCACAGCTTAATGTACACCACTGTGTGAAGGTACCACAGTCTAGTCCACCAGTCCCCTCTTAATGGACATTTGGGTTATTTCCATCCTTCTCTGTACAAATAACAAAAGCAGTGAACTCTCAAGAAGAAAAGAAATGCAAGCACACGCGTACAGTGCAGAACTGATCTTACACAAAGAAGGGTCTTTACCCTGAGCTACTGGGAGGTGATTTCTAAGGCTCCCAGAACATCCTGCCTGATCGAATGTCTTTTTGACTGGGGTTTTTGGGCCACACAGTAACACTTCTCACTTTCAAGGGACCTGGAGACTAGGGTTTACCTCTAAGAAAGGCTGGAGTTGAAAGGCCAGCCACACAAGCAGTATGTAATCAAGCCCCCATAAAACCTCTGGCCACCAAAGACTTGGGTGAAATTCCTTGATTGACAGCAATCTGTGTTCCTTGTCACACATCATGGCTGGAAGGAGGTACCATTGTCTAAGGATCCACAGGAATCAGATGACTGAAAACTGTGTTTGGACCCTTCTTGGACTCTGTCCCATGCACTGCTTCCCTTGGCTGATTTTAATCCGTGTCCTTCCCTGTCATAAGCCATACCCATGAGCATAACAGCTTTCAGTGAGTTCTGTGAGTCCTAGTAAATTATTGAATGTGAGGATGGCTGTGGGAACAACCCAAATTTGTTATTGATGTCAGAAGTTAGGGCAGAGCTGTAAGGTCTGTTCCCTCAGGCTTTGCAATTCAGTAAACTTTTCATAAGAAGCTAAAGTGTTTTGAGAGAACTACTTTTTTCAAAAGCATAGATATTATAAGAATCAGTCAATCAAAGTAGAACTATAAATTGCATGTTAAATGAAAAAATCCACAGTAATGCTTTATTTTGCCAATTTTTTTAGTATTGGGCCTCACTTTTGTTTATAAAGTTCTTGACTTGTAACTGACCAGCACTTTAGAGTGCAAACTTTCATTTTGGAATCTCCCATGGCTTCAAGGGACACATAGGTAGGTCACACTGGGGTTCTGGCATTAGCCCGTCTGCGTTGGAGAGAATAAACATGAGACTATCACAGGATCAGGGGACAGGAAAGATGTGAAATTGGGCTCTACAGGGAGGGGAGCCTTGAGAGAATTGTGTCCTCTAGGAATCTGATGGACAGCATAACCTCATACATCCTCTTATCTGTGGTTAACCATTCCATACCACTTTCAGAAATTCTCACTCAACAAATAGTTATTGAAAACCTTTTGTTTTCCAGACCCTATTTCAGATGCTTGGGAAATATCTGTGGACAAAGTAAATATTTCCACCCTTGTGGAGATTACATTCTATCAGGCATAAATAGACAATAAATAGTAAACATAGGAGATTAAAAACTATATAGTATGGTACAAGGAGATAAGAGCAGTGCAGAAAAGTAAGAGATCAGGGGCAAGGGGAGCAGAAGGTCAGGAGTGGACTGAAGAATTAAGTGGGGTAGTCAGGGCCTGTGTCTCTGAGACAGAAGGATCTGAATAAATACTTGATGGGGGAGTTGGGCAGGTGGGTGTTGTGCCATGAGCAACCCAGGCGGAGGGAATGGCTGGAGCAAAGTCCCCTGGAAAGTCTGAGGAACAGAAGGGAAGCCCGTGAGGCTGGAGTGGAGTGAAAGAGCCTGCCAAAGACTAAGTAGGGCTTGCAGAGCACTGTGTTGTGGATGAGTCTGAAAAGGTTCGCCCTCTACTGTCAACCACGATCACTGTCTTTACACTCACATCCTGATGATTGCTTTGAAGTGTTTAAAACACTGTACAAAATCTCATAGGATTGTAGGAGGTAACTGGCAAATAGAATTAGGCAGAATTCTTTGATTAAACATGGACTTTATTTGCTCAGCTGAAAGTACCTAGTAACTATTTCTATACAGAGCAGAATGACTTGGAAATTTTCAGGCTCTGTGCCAATAGAGGTCTGGGTTTGTGATCACCACTTTCAAGATGTGTGACCTGGGGCAGGTTGATTCTCTTCTCTGAGCCTCTGTTTCCTTGGCTCTAAGGTGAGGATTGCAATCAGTACCTGTTATGGGCTGAATTGTGCCCTCCCCCAAATTCATGCACGGGGCACTACCACCTCTCCCCCATTTAACATCGTATAGATTTTTTCTATTGGCCATATATATTGACTCATTCAGCCTCCTGGCTTGCATAGTATAGCTTACATAATTCTAAGTGCAAAGGTCAGCTGGTTTCAAAGGTAGTCTTTCCATGAGGCCATCAGAGGCCCACCAAGGGCACCTCTCCTCTGCCACCTGCAGTATCCTCTTCACCTGAGGTGGGCTGCAAGATGGTTGCCCATAGCCATGATTAATTTGTGGTTTTTAAAATTTACACTCACAGGAGAAGGGAGAGAAGAGAGAGAAAGATACCTCTCCTTGCAGGCCCATAGCTTCTTTTTAGGCAGGCTGAGCTACTGAGTCACATAGTTCTCTTGGAGGAGAACTGTTCCCAGGGAACAGCTTTGTACAGATGGGCCTACATCAAGTAGGACAGTCCTTTTGTGAGAAATGGGGAGGAGGCCTGACCCGAGGCTGCATTTCCAAGGCAGGGGTGGGTCAGGGTCAGCAGTGTCTGCAGTGTCTGTGGGGTAGGAAGTAATCTCATTTGCACAGAACTGCATATATGCTTGTTTAAGTGTGTGCAGTAAGATCAATGTAGAGAAGGATGTTCAAAACTTGCTAACAGTGGTTATCTTAGTTGTTCCCATGCACTGAACATATTTACATTTTATCAAAAAATAAAAAAGCCATTTTAAAAGACCCCACCATCAAACAACCATTCTGTAAGTCACCACTTAGGACAGAAATAGAATAACTGTCTTTTTGCAAGAGCACGTCGAGTGTTATGGTAATCTCCACAATAAACAGGTATAAGAATTATGTCAGATACCCGTGGATGTGGGTCATTGGATACAAGTTGGTATGAATTCGGCTTTGGCATCTCACCGATCACCATATGCATGCTCTGTGCTAGAAGCCAGGGATCAAGGATGAAGGTTTCTGCCCCCTCCAGGTTTGTGGCCTGGTAGGAAATACACACAAATTGAAGAACTGAGGCACAGTGTGGTTGTTTTCATGAAGAGTGTGGGACCACAGAGAGGAAGTGGCCCACTGGTTGGGAGAAGTTGAAGAAGGGCTCTCAGAGATGTGACATTAGAATCGAGTGGGAACAATCAAGGGAGGTGGGGCAGCAAACACAGCACCTGGTGTGCCCACTAAGGCATGAGGGCTGCAGGCTGTTCTCGCTGCAGGCCAGTCTCATGACTAGAACATCGTGCTGGCACTGAAGTGCAGGTCAGAGTGCCTGAACACACTGCCACCAATGCAGGGGCTTAAAACGTTATCCACTTATTATCTCAGTCTATACAGGTCAGTAGTCCCTGAGGCAAAGCTGGATTGTATGCTCTGAGGCTGACATGGCTGAAAAGAAGGTGTCCGTGTGGCTGCGTTCCTTCCCAGAGGTTCTGGGGAGGGTTCCGCTTCCAGGTTCATTCAGGTCTTTGGTAGAATTCCGCTCCTTGTGATTCAGCTCCATCTTCAAGGCAGTAGCATCTTGAGTTCTTCCTGGGCTTCCAGTCTCACCTTCCCTTCTGCCTTCCTTTTATGTTTTATGTGATTCCATTGGACCAGTCTCGATCCAACCAATTAGTTACCTGAATTACATCTGTAAAATCTCTTAAGGAGTACAGTAACAGAGTCACGTTCCCAGGAATTAGGATGTGGATTCTTTTGGGGGGTAGGGAGCCGTAATTCTGCTTGCCACCCCTGACCTGGACATTGGCAGCCATGGATACCTAAGCGCAGAGTCCTGATGAACGACCCAGAGGGACATCATGCCTCCTGCCAGGTGACCAGGGCCAGCGGCAGCCCTGCTAGGTCTCTTCTTACCCTGGGAGGTGTCAGTGAAGTGGGTATGGGAGCTCAGGACCATTTGCCCTGCCCACCAAGGCTCATCCAGGAATTGGCCTCGCATGTTATTATTATTATTTCATGAATATTTTAAAATATCAGAAACACTCTCATGAAAATCTAGATTTTTTTTTTAATTCGTTAGTTCTGGCACCCGTGAGTTCCTGGCCAGACTGAAACTGGGGGAGGCGGGGTGTGGGAGGCGGGTCCGCGCCCTCTCCCCAGAGGCATCTGCCCTAGGAGGCCCCACTGCTTGCTCACCCAGCATTACCAGGCCTCCGCTAGCACGGGGAGGGGCCCAACATATGCCGGGCAGGGGCCAGCGGCAGCCGCTGCGTATATATTAACGCAGTTCTCAAATCAACCCCGGGCCAAAGGCCTGATTGCCGTGTGACTGGAACAGAAAGCCCGCGCGCGCGGGTGGGGACGCGGCCAGGTGGCCTCTCGGTTACTCCGCGACCGACCCTCGCGCTCCCCGACCGACGCTCGCGTCCCCGCCCCCGGCTCCGAGCGCGGCCGCGACCCGCAGGCCCTCCTCCGGTCCTCCGCCCTGGGGCCGCCACCGTCACGTGCGGGCCCCGCGGCCGAGCCCACAGTCCGCGGCGCAGCGCCGCAGCTCCCGCGTCCCTGCCGTCGCGATGCCCGGGGCTGGCAGAGCCCGGCGTTTGCTCCACCCGTGCCCACAGCCCCCCGAGGAACCGCCCGCCCCGGAGGTAAGGCACGGCGCCCCGAGGTTGCCTTCCTCGCGCGGGCCACCCTGGGGCGTCGGGGTAGCAAGCGAACCCGCGCCGGGCGCTGGAAACGAAGGTCAGTGCGGGGAAGCGGGCGAGGAGCCGCTCCTCGCGGACTGTGCCCCGGGCTGGCGGCGCTCCGGGTGCTCAGAGGGGAAGCGCACTCCTGCTGGCGCCCCTGGACCAGCTCCCCGGGCCGCAGCCCCGCAGGCTGCAGTTACTGGGGGAGCTGTCAAGCCAATTCCCCTGGCCGCCGCCCTCGGCGGGGCTGGCCGAGCTGGGATGGGCACCGGGCTCCGAGTTGGGATCCTGTCCCAGCAGAACGGGTTCCTGTGAGCTCCCCGTCGGGGCGGCCCGTGCACGCCCGCGCTTCACTCCATGGCGGCGGAAAAGATCTTGGGGTCCGATGGCAGGGAAACTCCCGGGAGGAGGGCTGCAGGATGGGGGTCTGGGAGTGCTGGTGCAGCTGGCTCCCCGATCCCTGCGGGGCCGAGCACAGGCTCTGCACAGCCGCTCAGCTGTTTTCGCTCTGACAGCCGAGCTTCCAGGCAGTCCTTTCTGGACCGTTTCCGTTCGCTAGTCCAAGACTCCGCAGAGAGGGAGGCCCTGCTCCCTTGGTAGGGGCGCCGGCTCTGACTGAGGAAATCTGAACTGTGCATTACGAGAGGATGGAGCCAGAAGCATGGTTTGGCCTCTGGGTACCCCCTCCTGCGGTGGGGGTGATAAATAACACCGTCCAGAGGAGTGGGGGAGACAGTGGTCTTCAGGCCCAGAGCACGCAGTCAGGCCCAGGGCAATGACAGCCAGGCCTCAGGCATCCCCGGGCCCATTCATGTGTGCTGCTTTGGCGTTTGGTTGGAAGTGTGTGGAAAGTGGGGGTGTTTTAGTCCCTCTTCCCGGCCTCCCTGAGCTGGCCCGTTCAGCTCTTCTCTTCTGGGGTATAGCCCTGCCTCTGCTCAGCGGGCTCCTGCAGCCTGCTCTGGTTGGCACAGGCCAGGCTCAGGTGAGGGGTTTAAGAACCCTGCTGGTGCGTTGGCCCCCTTCTCTGGCCTGTTGGCATCCCAAAGGGCCTTGGGCACTTCCAGAAAGTGGTTTTACTGTCCCCTAACCCTAAGGGAACAGGTGGAGGAGAGCCAGTCAAGGAGAAAGATGAGGGATGGATTCTTGGTCCCCAGCTCTGACCCAGCCCAGGCTTTGCTCTGTCATTCTGCACAGTGATGGGTCTGGGATCACCAGTCTTCCATGGCAATAAAATTGTTTTAACTTGAGACTATTCTGTGTACTTAATGCTTTGTTGTCTAAGCAAAGAAAGAAAAGACTAATAATTTGAAACCTCAAGAAATGCAGGGAGCTGAAAGCAGCTCAGAGGCCTGGCTGAGTCCTGTGTGAGGGGTTTGGCTTTAATGCATGTCTTCAGGATCCAGGTATTTCTGTCTCGGTATCTTTCAAAGACCTTTCAAAGGAGTGCAGGCATAAAAGGCCAGAAGCCAGGTACCAAAAGGTAATTCTCAGGAGATCTCCTTGTTTACTGAGATAACAGCAATGACTGAGTCATTAAACCGAGGCTCTGACCTCAGACGCTTGGTGGCCAGTATGACCTGGTTAACCTATTTAAAAGTTAGTTTGGGGTCACTTAATAAGAAACTGCCTAGTCACCTAAATACATTTCCACTCTGTCCTTTCAAGCAGTTTTTTTAGAACACTTTTCTACCTGGAGGTTCTTTTGGCAGCTCCTAAGATGGCAACCCACTCCTTGGTGCATTTCCCAACACTTTCAGATTTGCAATAGAAACAATCCAGTGGCAGCTAACAAACCTCGCTGTTGTTAGCATTACCTGGGGGAGCTTTCAGAAATGCACCTGGGTTCAGGTGCTACCCCTGATACTCTGATTTAATTGGCCTGGGTGTGGCCAGGCAACAGGAACTTTAAAGCTACCAGGTTAAAGCCAAGGCTGATAGCCTGCGTTCTATGCTGTTTCTTTGTGACTCAATGTGATCACCTCTTGACACTTTATGTACTTGTTTTTGAATGTTGTTATTCTTAAACCTTTTCATCCAAGCCCTGGATTCTGCTGTCTTTGGGCTCATGGTCTCCTGGTGTTTGCTTACAGTGATGTGTAGAGAAGTCCTCTGCAGGAGGAAAATGGCAGTAACTTGGAGGGCTTGGGAGAATTAGGTAAATGGGGCAGTCACCAGCTGAAATGCCCACAAGGGCCAGGGAGAAACCAGGGGCCTGGGTGGGAATGAGGTAAGTCGGGCTTGTGGGAACCTGGAGAGCATGTCCAAGACTCAAAATGACCATAGGTGCCCACCTCCAGTTAGTTATGATCCCCTGGGCCATCATCGATTGCAAAAATGGCCACAAACTCTTCCCATCCTGGATACATTCCCCATTTACAACCAGCCTTTGCAACTACTTATATCAGGATGTGGAGTCAGTTTCTCCAGCCCTTGAGACCATCAGCCATGAGACTTGCTTTGGCCAATGGGACATTAGCAGATGTGATGCAAGTAGAGGTATGAAAAATACTGGAGCATTGCTCGTGGGAACACTTGGACCACCACCCTGTGAAGGAGCCCTGGCTAGCCTGTGGCAAGATGCACATGGCCAAGACATGTGAGTGCAGCGTTTCTAGACCAGCCAGCCCCAGATAACCCTAGGGAGCAGCTGGGTTGGCCTGGACCGGAAGGACTGCCTGGCTGACCCACAGAATCTGGGGAGATAATAAGTGTTTGTTCAGGTGACTGAGTACCAGGGTGGGTAGCAAAAGCTTACTGAAATACAGCCCACACTGTCAGATGTTATGATCTCTTAAAGAGAAACCAGAAGTTCTCATTTTTGTGTAAGCTCCAGTTTTTAAAAAATTTGTATTAATGGTCAGCATCCACAGAGCACTGTGTGGGCCAAACAAAACACATCTTTAGGCTGCCCTTGGCCCACTAGCTGTTGGCCTTCTGGCATAGGGGGACGTGAAGTGTTGGCACCAGCACCAAACTGCCACCTATTGTCGCACCATCTTGCCACGCTGCTGTGCCCAGCCAACCCTTAGCAGCTGGTTCTTCAAATGGAATGCCCACAATATACTTTCCAACCCCAGCTTCTCTTGGTAGTCTTTCCAAATGGAAGTGGAAGCTGCTTATATTGCCAGTCTTCATGGAGAAAGGGAAATTTTGAGATGGGCCCCCAATGAGGGAGATCCACCCCTGGCTTTAAGTAAGCAAGACATCAAGGGGTGAAAGTGAGGCTGGTTGTGGGCCAGTGGACGATGAGTCCACCAGTTTTGGCTAGAGAAGAGGGTTCCTGTAGGGAAAGTAGGGGAGACAAAGTTGGAGAGGTGGGAGGAGTTGTGAAGCCCTTAAATATGAAGCCAGGGGTTTGACATCTGATTCTGAGGGCACTCTAGGCAAAGAGAAGTCACTTGCAGCTGTTGAATGGGGGTTGCAAGGGAAAGCAATGATCACCTCTGTTGTGGGCATCAGTGTGCCTGTGACCTACAGCAGGAAGGGAGGGAGACAGAGGTAGATGGAAGGTACAGTGCTTATAGTGACAGAGGGAAAAACATGGGCAAGAGTTTTCCTTCAAATTTACACTAACTGGACAGCTACATGTAAGAGAATTAAACTGGATCATCATCTAACCCCATGCACAACAGTAAATTTGAAATGAATCAAAGACCTGAATGTAAGTTATGAAACCATAAAACTCTTAGAAAAAAACATAGGCAAAAATCTCTTGTACATAAAGATGAGCAACATCTTCATGAACATATCTCACTGGGCAAGGGAAACAAAAGCAAAAATGAATAAGTGGGACTCTATCAAGCTGAAAAGCTTCTGTACAGCAAAGGACACCATCAATAGAACAAAAAGGCATCCAACAGTATGGGAGAATATATTTATAAATGACATATCCAATAAAGGGTTGACATCCAAAACATACAAAGAGCTCACACACCTCAACAAACAAAAAACAAATAAATCAGTTAAAGAATGGGCACAGGATCTGAACAGACACTTCTCCAAAGGAGAAATTCAAATGGCCATTAGACACATGAAAAGAAGCCCCACATTGCTAATCATCAGGGAAATGATTAAAACCACAATGAGCTATCACCTCACACCAGTTAGGATGGCCAACATCCAAAAGATAAGAAACAACAAATGCTGGTGTTGATGCAGAGAAAGGGGAACCCTCCTACACTGCTGGTGGGAATGTAAACTAGTTCAACCACTGTGGAAAGCAGTATGGAGGTTCCTGAAAAAGCTCAAAATAGAAATACCATTTGACCCAGGAATCCCACTTCTAGGAATTTACCCTAAGAATGCAGCACTCTAGTTTGAAAAAGACAGATGTACCCCTATGTTTATCGCAGCACTATTTACAATAGCCAAGAAATGGAAGCAACCTAAGTGTCCATCAGTAGGTGAATGGATAAAGAAGACGTGGTATATATACACAATGGAATATTATTCAGCCATAAGAAGAAAACAAATCCTACCATTTGTAACAACATGGATGGAGCTAGAGGGTATTATGCTCAGTGAAATAAGCCAGGTGGAGCAAGACAAGTACCAAATGATTTCACTCATCTGTGGAGTATAAGAACAAAGAGAAAAACTGAAGGAACAAAACAGCAGCAGAATCACAGAACCCAAGAATGGACTAATAGTTACCAAAGGGAAAGGGACTAGGGAGGATGGGTGGGAAGGGAGGGACAAGTGGCGGGGAAGAAAGGGGGGCTTACGATTAGCATGTATAATGTTGGGGGGGCATAGGGAGGGATGTACAACACAGAGAAGTCAAGTAGTGATTCTACAGCATCTTACTACACTGATGGACGATGACTGTAATGGGGTATGTGGGGGGGACTTGACGATGGGGGAGTCTAGTAAACATAATGTTCATGTAATTGTAGATTAATGATACCAAAATAAAATAAATAAAAAAAAGAAAGATAAAAAAATTACAGTAACTTTTGTTTACCTTAAGTTATGGGTGGTCATCTTAGTTTTCTTATGTATCTAAACAACATAGCGGCTTTTTTCAAAGCACTTCTATTAACAACTTGGTGGTCTGTCAAGATTCTTGGTGCCTGACTCATGCGGAGCTCAGGGTTGTCTCTTTCTACACTGAGGGCTTCCTTGCTGTCCACTGAGAGCTTCTGGAATCCATCTGCCCCTCCCTCCTACACGCCCTCCGCCCCTTCTCCCTAAGGGGTTCTAAGGTATTCACCTTTCCTCAGAATGAAGGCTTCCAAAGTTGGGAGGGTGGCAAGAGAAAATACAGAAATGTTAATACATTTTTAAATCTTGTGGAGAGGAAAGGAAATGTCCCAGCTGTGAGAAGAGGAAAAGAAGCCGAGAGAAGTCAGTTATTGCCACCGCAAAATGAAAATACAAAATATGAGGACGAGTGGTAAAAATGGCCATACTTAGACCAGCGGTTTTCAGTCTTAACTGCAGGTTGGAATCACCTGGGAGCTTTAAAAATTCAATCCTGGGTCTCACTTCCCAGAGATGTTGATGCAACGGGATCTTTAAAAGCCAGAGCTCTGAAGGTGAGTGTAGTGTGTGGTGGAGCTGAGAACCACCGCCCTGGCGGTCACCAGGGCCTCCCAGGCTGGGCTGCTATTTTGAGGGACAAAGCCACTTATAAGCTGCATCTGGGGGAACATCTGCTCTTCAGTCTTTGCCATTTTCATGGTGGATATGGGCAGCAGTTCCCATGTAAACTTGAAAAGCATGTGTAGCTATGGAGCAGCATGTTTAATATAAGCCATATTCTTGGGTTGGATGAAAACTATTTGTTTTATGGGAGGATACAAATGGCCTTAATCCAAGCGAGGATGCTCATGACACTAAGCCTGCCTGTTAAGAGGATGAATTCCCAAGCAGAAATGGGCAGGAGACTTAAAAGTCGCACACAAATGGGACACAGGGAAGGAAGACAAGTAGGGCTTGAAGATAGAGCAGATGAGACTTTAAAAGGAGGCTGATGTCAGAATGTAATTGCACTTAGTAATGGGAAAGTGTTGAAATGCTAATATAAAGGTAAACTAACTGTTATGAAAGTGTTGGCACATTTCAACATCACAGGCATGAATTCAGATGGCAAGGGGGTATGGGGAAGGGTGCCATGGTGCTTAGATCACTCACTGTCCAGTGTCTGAGTGATGTCTGATGGAGGTAAAGTGCTGAGGCCCAGCTGGCCAGGTTACTGGTGAGCATTTGTTTCTGTTCCCCACTTGGAAGGTGTGTGGCTGATGCACCTCAAATTTACAATTGTCAAACTGCTCATCTTGTGGACAAATTGTTTCTCTGGGGCTGGAAGGCTGTTAGTAGCATTGTCTTTTAAAATTGGGAACAAGAGTGGCTTTAAGAGATTTTGCTTTAAATATTTTTTAAAGCCTTAATATCAGAATTCTTTGCTGTCCCAGTATGATCTTTTTGAGGCTCAGTGGAACTTCTCAAAATTAGTGTGTGTTCATTAAAAAAAAAAAATCAACTCTTACTGGTTTTAGACATTTTTTTTACCTAAAAGAGATTTCTAAGCATATCCTGGAAACACTGAGGAACACTGAGGAAAACATAAGGTAGTTTCAAAAGTCATCAAGAAAGGCAATGATTTTCTTGTCAAATTACCCTTGAAACCCCTTCCCCCAACTACTTATAAATAAAAAATGTAATTTTGTATTTGTGTTTTTGTGTGTCTATAGCCTGTTGGCCAAGAACTGAAACAAAGAGCCTGGTCGGGCTAAACAGACACAGTTTCATTCAGGGTTTGTCAGGACTGCAGGCCAGGAGACACAGATTCAAGAGGCACTTGAGTTGTGTTCCTCCAGACCCCAAAATGGGAAAGGCTTTTGAAGGCCAAAACCACAAGCTTAAGGAAAATCACATAAGCTTTTTGTCAGAAATTAAGATTGGTGCTGGTGAGAGGTGAGGGTGCATATTAAGTAAGGATCCACAGGGGGTAACCTGAGAACCACCAGGTTAGTTTGCAGCTGGTATTCTGAAAAGCTAAAGGTCGCAGTCACAGCAGAATTTGGTCACGTCAGTCCTTGAGACAGTGATTTAGCACGGCTTAAAGTTCAAGTTCACATTGGAGTGAGGGTGTGTTGGGCCCCTCTCCACAGTGTCTGCCATTGTTTATCTGAAAAACTCCATTGTGTCTGACAAATGTGACTCCATCTTGATATTTTTAGAGAGTCAAAAATATGTTCACAAGCCCTATGTATGTCTGTTTGAATTCAAGAAAGTTGAACGTGCTTGTGTCTCAGTGCCACTGCAGACGCTCAGTGCCCAGGAAAACATCTGGAGGTGCACATACAATGCTATTGAATTACCTCTGGCAAGAGTGGGTTTGGAGTAGGCAGTGGAGGTGGAGGGGAGTTCCTTTTGTACTAGATACATAGTTATAAACAAAAAAAGAACATCCTTTCCTCCTCTGACTGTTGTTCTCCCCTTACTTTCTCCCAAGGAGGAACAGGACCTGCTCCTGGCAGCTGCCTATGTTTCTGACGCCCAGTACAACAGGAATATTCCATTTGAAACATCCCCTCGGGCCATCAGGTAAAACATTAAACCGTCATGTAGAACCACCTGACCTTCAGCACTTACTAGTCGAAGTTGAACCCAAACTGAAGATACTGTTCCCACACATAATTTGAGAACTCTATACGGTATGGCATATCCAAAACGACTTGGACAAAATCCAATGTTTTTTTTAAGGTATAAAAGCAGGGTGCCTCACACATAGGGAAGCATTCAATAACTATATTAAAGACAGATAAGTGAGCAGGAGATGGGGCCCGCCAACTACAACCCAAGGTCATCCTCTTTTCACCTTAGACAGAGTTGTCCCCTCAGAGCCACCTGAATCAAAAGATGTGTTCTTTTTCTTTCTGTTGCCTTTTGATGAAATTTGTGTATTTGTTCTTTTCATGAGAATTCAGCTCTCTGTCTCAGTCCCTAGAGGATGGACTAAGACCAAGGATTTGGCTCAGGATAACGAAAACCATTTCAGACCATCAGGGCTCAGCGTTAGTGCCCCCAAAGCAGTGAGCGCCTATTCCTGGCTGCCGTCGAGCAGTCTGGGGGACCGTCCCCCTGCCCAGGAAGAGCATACGTGATCGTGAGATCTCTCTGACTCCACCAAGACACATGCATGATGCATAGTTTAAATCGGCCAGGCTGCCATCCACATAATTGGTCCTTTTAACTGAGGATTTCCTCTGCGTCAGTCACTGTTCCAAGTCCTCTAAAAGAATTCTCTTATTGCCACAACCACCCCATGAGGAAAGGCCTGATCCTGGCTTGAGTGTTACGGGAATGTGCTGTGAGATATGATGATATCCCTGATTTTTTTCTGTTAGTGTTTTGTAGTGTGCATTCAATTCTACACCACCCTTTTGCTCCGTTGAATGTAAAGGGAATGTGGCCAGAGCATAGCTTGTATTTTACCTGCCACTGGTGTTCTGATGGGATAACAGGAAGTTTGGGTCCTGCCTAATCCCACACCTTGTTTATAATCACCTTTATTCTTTTCCTCTTCAGGCTTTACTATTTTTATAACCACTGGACAATGCGATTTGCCACCTACTTCTTTATCTGTGTAGACCTTTCCCTCGCCCTGTTTGAGGAACCTGCCTTGTTTCCAGTACCTTTCTTGGTAAGGATTAAAGACGGACTGGCTGACCAGACTTTGTCACACGTGTGTTGGACCCCACTCCTCTTACTTTTCTTTCTCAAATTTCAATAACTATGCATTTGGTTTTATTTTTATTGCTGGGGTTGGAAGAACTCTGCCTACTACCTGAGCTGATGCTTCAATCATAAGGCTTTTTAAATAGAGCGGAAGAATTTTCTCTGCTCTGCACACAGGGTTATGGATAGAAAAATGATATTTTGAAAGCATATTTCTTTACTGGCAAGTGGACAGTTTTGTAAGGTAGTGTAATATTCACCTTGCACATGCCACATTCTCAGCTTTTTTTCATAGTATATGTTCACAATGTTCTCATGCTAATTCTCAACCCGACGCTGCTCTCTTCTCTGACGGTAGTTGTGACAGAGACTGTGTCACTTGCAAGTCCTAAAATATTTATTCTCTGGTCCTTTCACAGGTAAAGTTCATGGGCCCCTCCCTTTAAAGAACAGGCTTGTATTTTCTCCCGTGATTCTGTGGGTGAGTGGGCTAACTGGGCATATTTTTGCACATGGAGACTTGGCTGGTGTAGTAGGTATCTGGGTGCTCTGGAGATCTCTGGAGGCTGGGAGCCTACCTGCAGGAGCGGTGGGCCAGAGTGCCCCCTGCTGTCTCCCACACTGCTGCTCCACAAGGCTTAGGTTCTCCCCGTGGTGGTGGTGAATCCAAGAAGCAGCATCCCAGTGTGCAGGCTCTGTCAAGCCTCCTCTTGCATCACACTTGCTGAGGTACAAAGTCCGTCAGGTGCCCAAGCCCTGAGTCAGCAGGAGAGGACCCTGCATAAGGGAATGGAAACCACATTATTCACTGGGGGCCACCAAGGTGACGGTCTGCACACTTCCGTGTGATCCAGATTCTGCAGTTAGTGAAGTCTCTGGGTAGAAAACTTCTAGCTTCGTGACTATCCAAACAAAGTCTGAAGAAGCAGAGCTGTGCTTTCACAGACCCACCTGAGTCTCTCCTTAACACTGGCCCATCTGGACCCAGGGAAACATTCTACAGGGTTGTCTGCGCAGCCCCTTGCCTATCTCCTGAGTCCTCACCCCTCTGCACATTACTGGTTGCATCGAGCCTTGGGTTGGCCTGAGTTTCAGTGTTCCTTCAGCCAGCATTTGTACCTCAAGTCTCGAAAACCAAATGTGTTATGGGTGCTCTGGCCCTGATCTAGCATCAACAGGCAAATATTATTTTCAGCAAGGGTGTCCTGGAATTGCCCCAGGCCATTTTGCAAGCCTGACCTTGACAGTGAGTCCCTACAGCCCTTCAGGGATGGACAGGCTGAGAGCCAGAAGTTTGGCAAGGGGGAGGAGCCTGTGTATGTGCCCAGGACATAGGTGCTTGGGGTTGGAGGGTGGGGATTGCATCACCTGCTGCTCTCAGAGTCCAGAGCCAGCCCCTTCCTCCCTGTCCCTTAGGGAGTCCATCCCTCCAGCCTTCACACCAGACCTTTCCGTCTTCCTGGCCTAAGCCTTAGGCCCTCCCCATCTCTTCGTACTTTGTCACCCTCCCTCCCTACTGATGGAGGAAAGTGCCTGCAGGGAGAAACTACCACTTCACGCAATCATGGGCAAAGCAGGGCCTGCAAATCTCACCACCTGTAGGGAGTTGGGAGGTCGTGCGCTGCACCTCACAGAGAGGCCAGGCCTGAGCACTGGGTCTCAGTGGCCTCCATTCCCTAACTCACCAAATAGGGCAGCAGGGGCAATGAAGTCCAAGGAATGACCCACCATTCCAAAACACATCTTCGGAGAGTTACTCTGCTATTAGGGAAACTGAACGTCCCGCGCTATCTCTTCTGAATTTGAACATGTGCCTCTGCTGTCCCTGGCCTTCCCTGTCCTAGGGACCTGCCCTCTGGGGCCTCTGCCTGAATGGGCCCCAATCAGCAAGCCCTGCCAATTGGGTGGGGAGTTCGAGGCTCCAGGACAGGTTTCCTTTTAAGAGGAAGAAACCATTCCAATCAGCAAAGAATTTTGCTGCAACTTGCCATAAAATTAACGACATCGCTGATTCTCAGAGGCTGGCATTGAGGGGGTGTTGGGGGGCTATGAGAGAACTGAGTTGTGCCCCTGATGGCCGGGTGCTGTGCTGAGTCTCTGTTTTCGGCGTGCAGGCTACCTCCTTAGTGGAAGTGCTCTGTCTGACGGCGTTCTTCGGGAGACTCATACATTTTGCAAAAGTCACTCCTCAAATGGTCTTCTGGAAGGATATGAAGAACATCTGCATCATGGTGGCCATAGTGGTGAGTGCTCACTGTCGTGCCTTAAGAGTCTGCCATCAAAGGCGAGAACTGTGAAGAAAAAGACTGGGTTGGTCTGACTCAGTTAAGGCAGAGGATGGCTTCAGTTCAGCAGAAGGCATTGGCACGAGTAACTGCCTCTTGACCTTCCTGAGGTTTATCCTTTCAAAGCTCTCCCTTTGCTTTGCTCTGTGAAGCCTCGTCAGACGGAACCCTTGGTGATGTGCCCGTCCCTGCGTCCTGGGACAGCCACACCCGTTCCTCCGGGGGTTGCCCAGTGCGGCAGCCAGCATGCCTGCTTTCTGTGTCCATGTCCCTCTCCTGGTGTTGCATCCTTGCACTGGATCCTCGGTGCCCTGCCACCAAAGGCCCTGAATTAACATTTTTTAATATGGTAGATGATTCTTTTTCACTTGCATTTTTCTAACATACACTGGGTTATTCTTTTGCCCTGTCCTCAGTGATCACAAACCTGCCCCTAATAAGGATCAGTATAAGGATTTTCTGTATCCTAGATATTCCTGCCTTTGTTACTAGGATAGACAACTGCTCTTTGGTGTGTCAAGTTGAAGAAAAGCTACAATTGAGTAAGACGGAGTATGGGAGCAGGACACTGCAAATGCTCTGCCCTCAGCCTGCCCGGGTTCCCGGCTCAGTTCTGTACTTACTGGCTATGTGATCACAGGCCATGGGCTCACCCTCTCTGTGCCTCAAGCATCTCCATCTAGGAAAAGTGCCTGCCCGCCTTAGGGGCTTGGTGAGGATAACATAGAATAATTATGGAAGGTGCTTTTTATACTCTGTGGCTAGTAAACACACAAATGACGGCTACTATTAATGTTACATCGCAAACTGTGAAAATCGCATTTTTCATGACATATTGTGACCCTCCTTCCAGATCCGAGAACAGGTATCCACACCATCACTTCCTCTGTCCCCTAGCGTGTGGCACTGACATCTGTCCCGTGTCTCTCACAGCTGACCTTAATCGATCTGATTATCTATGGGTCTCTGGAAGCTGTTAACATTCACAGCATTCGATGGTCCAGGGTCTTAAGGCCAGTCTTCCTAATTAACTTCCCTGAGAGTCGTCAGGTAAGGATACACTTTAGGATGCATGAGGGCTTGGGCTTGACTTTGGTTTTTGCAGAAAATTAGCCAATTTCTTGTAAATGACATGAAATTTTGTCTTCACAGATCCGAAGGGCTTTCCGAAGCATCCGGAACACTCTGCCTGATATCCTCTATGTCTTCCTCCTGTTTATGTTCAATATGCTCATATTCTCCCTTATGGCCTTGAAGCTTTTTGGGGATAGGTGAGCAGGCCTCTCTGGAAGTTTCTACCCATGAATGCTTGCATGATTGGCTCAGCCTGTTGGTGGCCGTGTCTGTCACCGGGTGCCACCTTCCTCATTCAAACACCCTAGAAGTGTTCTTGAAGGAGGAAAAATGTTTCAGAAACCACAATTTTATTTATGTGGGTAGGTTTTTCACTTTGTGTTTTTGGTTCCTCTTTAGGGATCTTAAAACGGTGGAAGGATCGGCTTACTTCACAAACATCCTGGAGATAGCATTTGAGCTTTACGTGCTGGTCACGACTGCGAACAGCCCAGACGTCATGTATGCTTGTCCCCAGTTCATGTTCATGGACATCTGTTACTGCAGTAGAACTCACTTTGTTCAAAGCAGCTGTCTCCTGACACTAGCTGGACTGAGAGAGGGAAAATAGTGATTTTCTATTTATTCATATTCATGGTAAAATTTTGAAGAATACAAAATTTTACACTCGTGATAGCATACCCTTTCTATGTCACACTAAAGTTAGATGACTCTTTTAAAAATTGAAAACAACAGGAGACATTGTTTGAGATACAACTCTTAAATATTTGAGTCCGCTTTTTATTGTGAAATTTTCATTTAAGTGTTGAATTCAAACATCTTTGTAAAGGACTCGTGGCTTGTTCCCCTAAGCACTGATGCGGTTTTCTGGCTAAAGGAAATAGGCAAGACAAGTAAGCATTAGTAGTTGTCATCTTTCCCCCCCGAATGCCAGTTCTTCACACTTGTGGACTTTACTTAGGAGGACAACACTGTGTTTTATTCTACTGTCCTTTGTATTATGGGTTTACCTTGATCGTGAAGGTAGAATTATTAAACAGTGCTCCACTGAGTACATGGCTCTAGGGTGTGGACGGAGCTCTAACTGCAAATGCCAGTGTCCCATTTCATCCTATGCTGCGTTTTGCGCCTGTCCCCTAGTTCCGAACGGGATCATCATAGCAACTTGCTTTTGGCTGTTGCTCACTCCCAGGCCTGGCATAGGCAAAACAGAAGAGAGGGGAAGCTCCCAGCCCTCCTGGGTTCCCCTGGCTCTTTCCCTCTGACCCCAGGCTGCCAGCCGTGCCAGCACTCCCATTTCCACCAGTGTGGTGCTGGCAGGCATCCTGGCTTGTGTCTCTTTCCTGGTGCCTTGATGAATGGTGCCCCTTTTGTTCTCACGGTTCCCTGTGGATAGAAAATTGTCTGGCTCCCCAGCAGGCAATCTGGTGTCCCTGTAGGGTCTTGAGTGTAAACCCAAGCCACACTTCGATTCCTCTGTAATTCTGGGCAAGGTGCTCTCTTTCTAGGCCTCTATTTTCAAAATGATGGTAGGGAATGGGACTGGGGGATCTCCCAGATCCAACCTGCTTGGCAAGTTGGTGCCTCTATGAGGTGCTCAGAATTCCAGAAGGTAGGTTTGGAGCCAGCTGTTTAGCTTTAGGGATGGTGATGGCTTTAAGACTCCATTCCACCATCTCAGGGAGAGTTGACTGAGAGGTTTTATGTGCCTTGTGGTCTTGGATCATGTATGTGGCATGTCACCTCTTAAGCACTGTAGATCTTGGGTTTCAAAACAATGAAACATAATTATTTCCTTCTAGGATGCCTGCCTATGACTTCAATTGGTGGTATTCTCTGTACTTTATAACCTACCTCATCATCAACACCTACATCTTCATGTCCGTCTTTCTGGCTGTGGTCTACAACAATTACAGGAAGCACTTAAAGGTAACCTGCCTGACGAAGGGTGAGGAGTCGGGTACAGGCACCCGCTGGGTGCAGCTGCAGGGAGGCTGGCCAATGCATTTGCTTAATATGTGAAAGTGTCCTTTTTCTTTTTGCTTTGGTGAGTCTGAACTTATTTGGTGTTTTCCTCTCTTCTGCTAGACAGGGCTGTTCTCAAGCAGCCTTTGCGATGGGCCTGACAGCATGTCCAGAAATCATGTGCAATAGCAGGCCCTGGCTTTGCCCCCTGCTCTTGAGGCATCAGATTGCTCATGGCTCCTTGAAACGTCTTGTGTGATTGGGGGTTGGGGATATTCTCTAAGCTTCGGACTCCATTCTGCCTCCAACTGAAGGGGAAACTTCTTAAAGCCAACAGTTTCTGCCCTGATGCCTGCCTGCTTGATTTCTGTCTGGAGAATTCCTAGAGGTGTTGGCTGGGCAGAAGCTTTGGGGTATTTGGGGTGGCCCGGATACCTCGGCCATCTCCCCTGCCCACTGGCCATGGCCACCCACCTTCACAGACCTCTGTTTGGCTTTTTTCTCATACTATAAAATTAGTTGCACAGAGAAACCTTTCAATAAAGGAGGGTTTTCCTTAAGGGTTACCTTTTGGGTTTTGATCCATTTGGTTCTGTTTTGAATTTTTCATTGCTTAGAGGGTGTTCCCACTGCTGGGCCAGTAGAAAGCAGAGAGAACTTCAGCGTGTGCAGCTAAGGCGAAGCAGGTGGTGGGGCTGAGGCTGAGATTTGGCCAAATTGGCCTTTGAACGTATCTGGCCTGTCCAGGCTCTGAGGAATCTCAGCTGTTCCTGACCCAAAGGCTGGGCTCCCAGAGACCCTCCTGTTCTGACTTCCTCCCTCTGGCTGGAAATGGGCTGCCGCAGAGAGCCTTGGGCGCCTCTCCTCTTTTACTGCGGGACAGAACTGTTACTCTGCTTCCCCTTCCTTGAAGGAAGTGTCTCTTGGTATAGCTCCTCAGAAATCAATCTTTTGCAACATGGATCAGTCAGCAAATGAATCTGAAACATGCTTTATGTGCCCAGCACCATACAGAGTTTTCAGGACTCAAAGAGGATTAAGGCCCAGGCCACACCCTCTAAGAATGTGAGGTCTCACTGTGTAATCAAGTAAGTGAGGACCATATGTGGATACAGGCTTCCAGGCCACAGGAAGGGTGGGCATCGGGTGGCCACTGTAACTCTGCTCAGCCCCCTCCTTCTGGAAGATTCCCTGTGGTCAGGCCAGATGGCAGTTCCAGGCAGGGCTCAGCTGTTCTTCCGGCCCTGGACCTCTTCTTTCCGGACCACTTCTAGCCTAGTTTCACTTCCCTGCTTTTCCTCCTCCTCCTCGTTTTTCGATTGACTTAGTGGTAGATCTGTCTTCTCCTGCTCCTGGGTCTCCCCCTCTCTCAGCAGCATACCCGATTTCCTTCCTTTCTGGAATGTCCCCTCCTCCCGGAGTTGGGACCTGCCTGCTGCCTGCTGCTCTGTTTCTCACCTCACAGCTGCTTCTTCGTGGCTCCTTCATTTGAACTTGGTAAGAGAAGTTCTGTTTTTGCAGACAGGGCTTAGCTACGTGTACCTATAGCCAGGGAGGACTCCACACCTTGCTCATTAGCAGACCCATCTGTGCCTTCTCTTTGGCTATTGGATGGCCTGAAAATGTCTGGGATGAAGAAACGGGGCTCTCCTGAGTCTTTCTCTTAAAAAACACAATTCTGTTTTTTAAAGAATGAGATTCGCAAACTGGCATACCTGAAACGCCACAAAATGCTAGAGGCTTTCAACATTCTGAAAGTCAAGGTGGGCACAGAGTTTGTGGTTAAGGAGGCCCAGTGGAGGCGGCTGGCCAAGGTCGTGGCACCGGACATCAGCAGTTCTCACCTGGAGCTCCTCTTGAGGATCTCCGACGAGGGACAGAAGGGGCATGTGGGTAAGGAGCCTTGGCCCCTCACATCCCTCTTCCCTGTGTGCTCCAAAGTTGGGGGGCTCCAGAAAGTGATAAGTAACACTTCAGTACTGCTTTTTTATTTTTGTAAATCTGCAAATAAAAATGTATACCGGCACAGTCTGCTGGCAACAAGACAGTGGAAGCAGAGTCCTCACGCTGTGTTTGGACAGGGCCGACCTAGTGCATGTTGGCAAGGTGCAGTGAACCATCCCAAAGCCCTTACCTTGTGACATGAGCATTCCACTTCCACGCTGCTTTAGAGGAAATCTAAAATACAGCGAAGAACTGTTATCAGTGAGCAGTTGCAATAATCTGGATTGCAGTCAGTATTTGAAAGCGCAAAGTTGAAAGGAACCTACACTTTATGGGTCCGTGCTTGGTAGCTATTATTAGTAATGCTTAGTATCTGTGGCTTGGTTATCCCGTGTGGGGCGTTGTCGTGATTGTTGCCCAGGCATCATGTGCTTGTAATCTTCCCCCAGACTCCCTGAGGTGGGGTTCTTTGTTCCTACTTGTCGATATGAAAACTGAGACTCCAAGACATTTAGTAGCTGGCCTGCAGCCACGCAGCTGTGAAGAGGAGGCCACCTGACTCCTGGTCCATGTGTTTTACTGTTGCTCTGAACTGCCCCAAGTTCTGATAGTATTTAAAGGCACATTTTGGTGACATTAAAAATGACCACGAAGCTGAGGTACCCATGTGGAAAGATGGGAGGTGACTAAAACAAGTCCCAACCTGTACAATACCCCCATTTCACCTGTTTCAAGAGAAGCCTAGATGGAAACACACCAAAATGTAGTGGCAGGTTGTAAATTTACAAGACACAAGGGCACGCACACTAGCCCAGGAGAACCATGGGTTTTATTAGGACTTCATGCATGTGTGAGAAGAAGGAAAAGACAGTGACTCTGTGGAATTTATGTGAGAAGTGATTGCAGTGTCCAGGGAAAAAGAGAATCGTATAACAAGACACTCCCACATGGTGGCACCAGCATGTTCTGGCAAGAATTTTGAATGCAGGGTGGGAGAAGGCCTTCACTGCCTGAGTCAGCAGGGCTTGACAGGTGCCCTCTGGGGAGGCAAGTGTGTCTCCTCGGGCACCCAGCTCTGCCTCGTGGCTCTGAGTGTGATTAGGAGCCAGACTCCTCAGACCCTGAACACACTGCTCCGGTGCCCCTGTGAGGGTCGGGTGGTGATTCACGGGGCCTCACAGAGGGTCGCAGGAGGGGTCTCTGAACAGCGGGGTAGGGTGGCTGGCCCTACTGGGCAATCCTTGGGCACGGTAGTTGCTGAGATGTATGTGGTGAAGATTTTTAATTTCCAGCCTGTCGTGGACTGATACTTTGGTAAAATAGCACAAAAATGAATAACCAGAAAAATGAAATGGACAAACATGTAGAATCCACACCCAGTTTATCATTATTAGAGTCAGTGGTCCTGCCATGAGATGGTCCTGGCAATTGTTCTCCAAGCTGCTAAATTTTCAGAGCTTATCTCAGGGAGGGGAGAACACAAGAACAGAACCAGCAGGGCCCAGCCCTAGTACTTACAGGCAGCATCGGAACCTGTGTCCCCTTAGACCTCCACGCCGAGGATGGACCGATGGGGCTGGCCATGTCAGTGCAGGTGTTCCCATATTGACCCCTCTGGTCTTGGGAATTCTGTGATGATTTAGTGCTTCTGCTGTTTCTAGATGATTGGGACTCTGGAGACGTTGATGCATCTTTAGGACTTAACAAACTTTCTTTGTGATTCCTTCTGTAAAGTGAATTCCTGGATCTCTATTAAAAGGTGGGATGTTCCAAATGCAGAGGTGGGGCCTTTTCAGTCTGTCAGTCAGGCACAGGGAGGCCTTTACACTTGGGTGTCTTCTGCCCAACCAGAAAAGGTACCCATGGTCACCAGGACATATTCATGTGAACATTCCTTTGTTTACAGGGTCAGTCTATTGGCAGCTGTTTCCCAAGTGGGAGGGTGAGCTGCTTTGTCTTGACAGCTTCTTCAATGTTCTGAGCTGTTCAGCCAAGTGGATAAATACAGAGTGTACCAAACACACCTGAGTTCTCCTGGCACCCCTGTTAGTTTGGGGGTACCATTCTGCAGAGGATGGAAGCAAGAGGGAGGAGGAGTTCTTTGGTGCCACCACACCACTTTCTGCAGTCTAGCAAAGACCTGCCCATGTGCAGAAGGCTTCTCTGATGTGGTTGTGAGCGTGGACAGGGGAACATCTGCGAGAGCTACCAGACGAGGCTGGTCAGTGGCAGAGGGAGCAGAGGAGCTGAGGAGGAGGCAATGCAAAGCCATGCTGTGTGTAGAACAGTGTTGTGCGGGCCAAGAACGGCCCCAGCCAGGGAGTGTGGGGACCAGGCAACATCTTAGCGCCTCCGGAAGTGAGGGCTTCCCATCGTACAGTGCTCCACAATTATCCGGAGATAATGGAGGTCAGCCTAAGTGTTGCAGACTTGTGAGAAATAGAAGAATCTGCCTGGCTGACGGCTGCAAATCCAGCTCCCTGGGCAGAATAGAGATGGTGAAGACCCACCTTCCATCCCTCACATGAAGAACACTGTGGACCTGTTCTGAGTTTTTATCTATTAATATTAATGCACTTTGTTAAAGACATATACACATATAGTCGTGCCAGTCGGTATGCTTAAATGACTGTGATTTAAAGCTTGAAAACTCTAGTTTTTAACAAAAGTATTTTTGTAGCCTAAGGTAATTGTTATATAATTTGGTTTTGATTTGGGTGTCATGAAGAATAAATATATTTATACATGGGGACGTAGCACTTTAATTTCTTTGGAAATCTTTAGGTAAATGCAGATTATGGACTCTTCATCTCAGTATTCATTCATCCAATACCCTGAACTCAATTAGTAATTTTGAGAAATACATTTAAGAAACCATAGGTAGTTGATCCTCTGTTAACATGAAGGATTTGCCAGAGAACTATAGAACTTTAAATGCTGCAGCCACATAGCATATGCAGCTAACTCCGTAGGGCTTTGTGATTTTCAATATTGTGTGAGATTTACACAAGCCAGTTGATAAAGATACAAGTTTTTAAATCACAGCACAGTTTAAATCATGCTCCGGGGTTCTAGCCCATGTTTATGTTTACGGACGGACACCTATTAGGTGAAAGTGTGATACCAATTGACCTTTAAGATAAGGCAGGGGAATGTGAGACTATTCCAGCCATTTTAGCTTCTTTGGATAAAAGATTTGCATAAGCTAAAATGCTATATTTCAAGTTTGTATTTATACTGGATAAAGTCAGGAAAAAGATATGAAGCCACATCTTAAACTCTAAGTCACAGAACAGTTTATTTGTTTTCCTTTATTAGGAGCATTAAATACATTTAGATTAAAATTTTAAATTATTTTAACTTGACTTATGAAGTAATTTTATGAGATTTTAATTTTTGATTAAAACTTTTTAGATTAAAAAAATTTAACCAGATCTTTAAAAGGTATCTTTTTACTAAAAAAGGTAGAAAACTTGTTTTACTACTGATTGTAGCATATTGTTTGTTAATTTGCATGTTTTTTCTTTATTTTTCCTAACTAGGTAGAGACTCCAAGAATATTAAACCAAGTTAGAATTCCCTGGTTCCCATCTGATTTTCTTAATATATTAAGAGTATAAAAATTCTATTTAAATTGATGTTTTGTTGTTTTACATAGTTTTTACTTGTGGGGCCAGGCTTTATAAACCAATATGTTAATTCAGGGTTTTGTCTGGAAGGTACCTGTGTCAGGGAGAGAATCATTTCATGACCGAGTTCACATAACACTGGTTGAGCATTTTTAATACTTCGATGCAAACTGCGAGTTTGTCGCAGATTTTTGTTAAAAGAAAAGAAGGTGGTCATTGAGCTTGGAATTCCCTTTCTATCTTAGTGATTGTTTTCCTTTGTAATGTTTGGTTTATTTTTTAAAAGGATAGCATTATTTAAAGCATACAGAAGTTTTCCTTGATTTCAAATTTTGAGAGAATCTTTAAGTCTCCATTGAGAATTTAAGGAATGGATAATGTTCACCTCAAAACTATTAAATTAACCATTTATTGAGAAACTGTTCCCTTTTGTATGAGCTTTTTAGGGCTGCCATCACAAGGTGATTAGTAGGTGGTTTAAATGGCAGATATTTATTTTCTCACAGTGCTGGAGGCTGGAAGTCTGACATCAGGGTGCCCGCAGGGTTGGCCTCTCTCCTTGGTCTGTAAATGACCGTCTTTTCTCTGCTCTAGGCATCTGTGTCCTATCTTCTTTTAAGGATCCTGGCCATATTGGATTAGGGCCCACCCTAATGACCTCATTTTAACTTAATTACGTCTCCAGAGACTGCCGTCTCCAAATATGGTCAGACTCTGAAGCCCTGGGAGTTAAGATGTCAACATACTAATTTTGAGGGACACAGTTCAGCCATGACTCCTGCTTGGCTGGTTCTGGCCATAGATTTTGCCCTGCTCTGGGGCCTTCTCCTACCTATGGTTTACCTTCCCCCACCCCTCCACACATCTAATCTCTGAAGCCCTGAGTCCTATTAATATTCTCAGCCGATCAGTCTCCATCTTGAATATTACTGTGGGGGGAGGCAGCTGCAATGTTCTAGCTCATCCGCTGCAGACTTCGCTGCCTCTGCAGCTGTGACTCTGCTAGTCTAAGACTCTGAAGCCACAGGATGACACTCCTTCCATGCCCCAGACAAAACTCGTACCTACATGATTCTCTTGCTTTCTAAGGGCCCTGTAGATGTTCAGCACAAACAGCTCAGGACCTCCTGAGCAGGTTAGCAGCAGGCGGAGGAGGCCGCCAGGTGCCCCAGAGACACACCCATGGGGACTGTGATCTCTGCCAGCTCACGATTGGAGTCAGCAAGAGGTCTGGGTCCTCAGCCCTTAGGCCTGCTGAGTTTGTCACCTGAGTTGTGATCTTATTTGTAAATTAAATGAGACCAAGACTCATTTAGTTTGAGAAAAGGAATCCATCAGTAGAGCTCCATAGATGTGACCAGAAGACTGTGCCGGGATATATTGATCTACAGACTTCCAGGATTTTACCTTTTACCAAACAACCTTGTCACTTAAATAATGTTACCAGGGAAACAACAGTTGTAAAGAAGACAGCCAGTCTGATTGGTTGGCTTTTAGAGATCATAGGACAAAGCAGTAATTTCTAAGGTCTGCATGTCTAAAAGACTCCTTTGTTCAATGAATACTTTCAAAGACCATTTTAATAACAGAAAGCTGGACCGAATTACAAGCTTCACACCAGTCTCCTCTCTGTGTGGACAGGAATAGCAGTAATTCTGTGAGCACTGTCACTGCCCCTTTGATCAGCAGCCGTGAGCATTTGTGGTTTCCAAGGCCAAACACTGGAAGTGTTAAACCAAGGAACACAAGTTTACAAGAATGGACAGAAAAGGGCTGACTAGAATTAGCAAGAGAATATGTAACAAGTAATGTATCTACAACAAGGGTTGGCACACTGTGGTCAGTGGGTGAAATATGGCCCACTGCCTGTTTTTGTAAATAAAGTTTTATTGGAGCACAGCCATGCTCATCTATGTATCCTTATGGCTGCTTTCATGCTATAATGGCAGAATTGCTTAGTTGAAATGGAGACCATGTGGCCTACAAAGCTTAACATATTTACTATCTGGACCTTTACAGAAAAAGTTTGCCAACCTCTGATCTCCAATATCAGATGGATCCAACTTTGTTCTTAACACAAAATGATAGTTTTGATTCTCTTTGGCTTTTCTTGTTCAACTGAACCTTCTGGATTAAAAGATGTGATCCCAGTGAGACTGATGGATTCTCTGCTGGTGGAGGTTTTAAATGAACAAGGTTTGGGTCACCCTGAACCCTTCTTATGCCAGTGTCTCCCTAACCCCAGTGGTGGAGTGCACATCGCTCAGGTCCCTGGATCCAAGCTCCCATGTCACCTAATTCTCTGAGGCGTCCAGCTGAGAGGGTATATATCTTCCTTCTAACTCCAAAGACCCAGTTCATCTAACCTGATGGACTCCTGTCCTTTCATGTTCCTAGGACCACCCACCAGTTAGGGAAAGTACGCTCGATGAATGCTGACTATCGCTGGAGACTTTGTCTCATTGAGCTCCTCACTCAGGCGGGGCCACACCTCCGAGAACACTGAGGCTTCTGGGCTGGGTGTCTGTTGACAGCAGCGCTGTATCCTTTCTGGCACAGACCACACTGTGCTGACACCTGTAGGACCATGATTCATGACTTACTTCCCAAACCTGACCTGGAGACCTGACATGTGCCAGGCCCTCTAAATGGGAAGCTCTCAAGGACTGAAAAGCTCCTGCCTGTCTTGGGCAGTCGTCTCAGCTGATACGCACCTGCAATTTATTTCAGCCACTTTCTTTGAAGTTTCCAAACTTCATCTTAGCTCCTAAATCTCAACTTAGTTTTCAGAAAAGTAGCAACACTCTTTGCACATTCTGATTTCATCCACTGATGTGATAGTTCAAGTTCATGCATATACAGGTTTAGAACCCGTCCAGTTGAGTCATGGTCAGCACCCAGCCTGCCTGGTGGGGAGGAGGTGCCCTGCTGGCTGGGTATTCAGCGGGGCTGCTGGGTATCAGACGGCACCCACTCAGCAGTTGGGAGGTTCCAGCTGGTCAAGAAAGTGCCTACTGTGCTCTGGCTAGTGGTGGGCTGACATGATGTGGAAGCTCTGGGTTGGAGTGAGTCCCTGAGAAGGGGCAGAAGGGACTGTGGTAGAGAAGAGGGTTGGGGCTCAAGAGGCAGGGTGTGGATCATTTCTGCCCTGGAGGCTTCATGGAGCGGAAGGGGAGGTGGGGTGGGGCTGGAAAGGCATTCAGGCAGACACTGCAAGCAGCCATGGTCCGTGTAAGGCCAAAAGCGGGTGGAAGACAGGAAATGAGGTGGTGGCATCTGTAAACTAGCAACATGTCATGCTTGGGTTGGCCGAGGGTCTGTGAGGACAGGTGGGAGGCTTGCCACTCGCTGACTCCTTGGCCTTGGGCTTTCACCGTTTTAGGCTTCAGGTCTTTTTACCTGTGAAATGCAGATCCAAGAGTCTGTGCTGACCTGGCTTCACCCTTTGAATCTTAATGTCACAGTGGCGATGTATTTTAGGGACATTTTTTTCACTGCAGACAAAATGAACTTTCTACGCCTGGCTGACCTCCTCAACATTCAGGTGGTCACTGTCAACATCAAGAGACACCCGCTGGAAGCTTGGATGCCTCAGCTGTACCAGTCGTCCGCAAGCCTCTGGGTACAGAAGGTGGTTCGGCACAGGCAAGTGGGATGGAGCCAATTTTTTCTCAAGTGGCTTTAGAAACAGGGTAATCCGTTAAAGCTAGACCGAATATGTTTTATCACCGAAGCTACAAATCAGCTGCTTGCTCCATCGGGGTCCTTGATTTCTCAGGGAGGCTTGGAAAGCATTCTAGAGATGCTATGTCTGACTTTAGCCAAAAAGACAGGCTTCTAGAATATGCTTCCTTCTGCAATGTTTCCTAAGATGCTCTAGGGCTACAGACTGAATGTGCTCTCGGAGCCAGAGAAGCGGGTCACTCTCTGAATTCAGGAGGTTCCAGCCCCAGAGTCTAGAGTCTGGGACATTGATGTCAAATATGGCCCTCTGACTCTGTAAACCATATGGGCAGAACTCACGCGTTAGAGTTCCTGGAATGACTGGTAAGAAGGCCAAGTAATTATTTTGTTCTCAAGTAGACAGACTCCAGGAAGAGTGATTTATCCTGGTTGGAGATCTTATTTTTAACAGGCATGGCCTGTAATACCTTGGTCTTCAGAGGCTCATCCTCTTGCTTTATTTGAATTTAATGTTTCATGAAGTGGATGGTTCAGAAGTCCCTGGAAGAGCTCAGCTTATGATGGAGGTAAATGTCCTTTCTAGCTGCCCATATTTTATATTTATTAAAGCCCTTTATGTGGGCACCCTTCCCGTTAATCCCAACTTTGAATCATTGATGTGCTTCCTGCAGCTGGGCCCTAGAGCCCCCGGCGTCACGGAGGACTGCGGGGCAGGACCCCCTCCCCTGTCTTCCATGGTCGTGCCCTGGATTTAGCCTGGATTCTCTGGCACACGGGGCCCAGGCGCCTGAGCAGGGCAGCCTGCTCTGTGATCAAAAAGTTTAGTCAGAGCTCAGTTACAATATTTCTTCAACCATGTTCACACCAGACTTGGTGAGGAAAATGGACATGTCAGTCCCCTGGAAAGCATGTGTGCATTCAGGGTAAAGAGGTTTTCAGAAGCTTTCTTAGTTAAGGATGATAATTTTCTAGGGACAAACAGAGGTGTAACGATCCTGTGCTAAGCCCTAAACCATCTCCTCACCCCCTGATTCTGCCTAAGCTTTCATCTGATCAGGTGCTGCGTCCCCGGAGGGGGATCCATGGGATGCACGGGGAACCATGCCTCTCACACCGTCTCGCTCTGTCCTCACCTTCTCTTTGGTGCCACAGGCTGTGCCAATATCAAGGGGAAGCACAGGGATTGCAGGCCCCTGGCCATGCTGTGAACTTTCCTTACATGAGGAGTGTGTGTGTGTGTGTGTGTGTGTGTGTGTGTGTGTGTGAGTGTATGTGTGTGTGGTGGGGGGTGGGGAGCACCTTGTATTCATCACATTGGGGGGAAACACAGTCGGTCCTCTACCAGAAGGTGCTCCTTTCACTGAAATGTGGGGTGACACGATGTTATCTTTTTCTCCTTATGGCAGGGCTTTTGTCTGGGTTTATGATGTCATCATTCTAATAAATGCCATATTCATTGCTCTGGAAGAGAAAAACCCCTTCATTTCCTACGCAGAATGGGTTTTCCTTTTTCTCTACATTACTGAGATTCTCCTGAAACTGTACACGTTCGAGCCCAGAGTCTATTTTGGAAGGAAGCAGTTCTGGAACTGGTGAGCATGAGGGTTCTGGGGAGAGGGGAGAAGGGGCTTGCCCTCACAGCTCAGGGAACATAGTTTTAGTTTCCCAAGCTCCATCTGCCTCTTGAGGCATCTGATAACAACACCTTGTGGGTGGGAGGATATCTGGCTTCCTCAAAGTTATGTATGATGTCAGTTTGAACTGACTCTGGCTAAAATCAGCATCACAGATCAGGACACCTTGGGGTGGAAAGGTCCTTAGAATGTCATACCCCACCAGGCAGTTCCTTCTGCAGCTCCATAGTCTTGTTATCAGAAAACCTGGCCTGTGTGGCTGGACAATGAGAATTGTTAACAAGCTCTTTTCTGGGCTGGATGTATCTCCCATGACCTTCTTTTCTCCAGGCTGCGTACCACCTGGTTGCAAAGCATCACCTGAATGCTGTGTGTTAGGCATTGGGGGACACAAAGATACAATATGCAGGCCTGACTTAAGTAGGACCCAGCAGGGTTGGATCTCTGCAGTCATTGTTCTCAGTGCCAAGAAACTTGCTAGAATGTGATGCGGCCAAAGGGGAGCTGGTCAGTGTTGTCCAATGCTTTGGCTCCATTGTCCTTTGACACCATAGTCAGAAAGAAAAGTAAGGATGTGATGAATTTCCCTTTTAATTAAAAAGTTACAATGCGTTTAGTAAAATTAATACCAAGAAAGATTATACTATGTATTCTGAATATGTATCACAGTATTCTTATAGATATGTAGTTACTTTAGAAGACAAAGGGGTATGAATTGGCTGAAGTAAGCCCCCTACAAATTCCCATGGTTCATTGGAGCATCCAGTGAAGGATCATCAGATTGTTCAAACATAGCACTTCCGACTTTGTATCCACTGTCCTAAAAATTATGGAAATCAGTTTTATGGTTGGGTCATTGCTTGGCATGAGATACTGGCTTCAAAGTTTTCCTGGGATTCACTGTATCCTGAGGTTGGCAAGCCTTTTCCTTGATCTGTCACTGACTTTGCTTCCTCCCCATCAGGTTTGACACGCTGATCATCATTGCAGCCCTTGTGGCCACTGTGGCCACCACCACCATTCAGCCAGGTTAGAGCCGCTCACGGACGGATGCACAGCTTCACGCCCTCTAGGATCACGCATCCAATCAGTAGTTTTGGTCAAACAACTGCTGTGCACCACCAAAGCGTCTGGGAGGAAGACGAGGGGACACAAGAGAATTAGTAAAAATGCTGCATGTTCTGGAGCAGGCTGGTGACTCCCTGTGTGTGTAGCTGTATATTAGAGGTGCCATTTGTAGGCATCCATCACGGACCTGCCATCTCCTCTCCCGCACCACCCTTGGTCTGAGGGTTAACTTCCACACCTTTCCCCCTAGCACCCACTCAGGGTCCAGCTGTAGCAGGAACTTGGCTTCATTCCCTGCTCACCACCCTCTTCTCTCTACCCTCCTGTGGCCCCACCCACACATACCACCACTGCTGTGCATACTCCTTCTCATAGACAGCACCGCAGGTTGTTTAGAGAGAGTGCAGCTTCTTCCCATGACTCTGGAGTGAGTGCTGGGGAAGGGAGGGCGTGCTGAGATGTGATCTGTACAGCTGCAACCACAGTCACTTCTTGATGACCATCTGAAGTCTCCACCTAAACTCACCATTTAGCTCTAGGGCCTGCAGGACTGCCTGGGTCCCACTCTCGCCAGCGTGGTGTGGTTTGCTGGGGGAGCTAGTGATTTGGGGCGGCACTCATGTCCTCACGGTTCAGAGCCATTGTCCTGGTCTTGAAGTACGGCTGCATCTTCCCCCAGTGCCCACAGAGTCTCAGGCCTCCTTGAATAAAGGGGCAAGCCAGAGGTTCTCAGAAAATGGAATTAAATGACTGTGTCCTTTTTCTAGCAAGAAAATACAACAGTCAGCAGATACTGGACATCGTCTTGGTACTGAGAATACTGCGGCTCTTGAGGGTCATTGTCAGCATCCAGAGGTAATGATGAAGTGACAGGTCACAGCCGTGCTGGGGTGGCTGCCAGGCCTGGTGGGGACCACTCCTGCCTCGGAACTGCAGCCACACCCAGCTAGGGACCCAGAATGCAACTTGTGTGGAGGACCTGGGCTTCTCTTGCGATGGTGGGGAGCAGGGGGAGTCCGTGTAAAGGCAAGAGCTCTCAGAAGGCAGCTCCGTGAGGGCGGGGATTCGTCCCCGTGTCCCCCTGCTGCACAGCGCCTGAATAACAGTGATCATAAAGGCAACTGATGTTGTAAGTCCCTCCCACAACCCTCTGTGTAGGGCTTTGATTAGCCCTTGATCACAGGTGATGACAATGACGTTCAGAGAGGCTGAGTAACTCTCCCAGTAGTGCACAGCGAGAAAGAGGCAACCCAGGATCCTGACCCCAAAGCCTGGATAAACCCTGCCTGTTTTTGATAGGGTTCCTTTCAAAGGATGTGGGAAGATACCTCCCTCCCAGGACTGGTCTGCATCTCCAGAAGGTGATTGTATCATTTTAAGCGTCCAGGTCAGCCTTAAAACAGGCTGGACTTTGATGGAGAAAAAGGTGGGGGGAGAAAAGCTGAGAAGGCAAATGGTTTTTCAGCCTCAACACCCACCTCCTTCTTACCAGCAAAATTCTGTGATTGCCTTTCTTATGTTTTTTAAAACTGCCTTGCTTTGTTACACCTCTACACAATAACTCCCCCCTCAGCTTTGCAGATGGGCTGATCCTGACAAAATCCTAAAGGCAGACCCCTGCTGTATTCAGGGAGGGCTCAGGCCTGGGCCAGGGGCATCAGACTGGGCATGCCGGGAGGTGCTGGTCCTACATCTTGTCTACTGCCTTGTGCCTGAAACTTTGTTTTACCCTAGATTCCGGGTCATCGTGACCACCTTGATTAACATCGGCCCCGCAATGCTGACGTTTGGTGGACTTGTCTTGGTAAGGGGCTGTTCTCCTTGCTGCTCTATGTGAAATAAGCGCTGAGACATTCCTTCTTAGCAACTCTCAAGTCAGCCTTACTTTATTTACACAAGGGAAAGAAAGGGTGATGAAGGAAATGAGATTTGCTGGTTGCCAGTAGTTATTTCTATAACTCTTATTTTTGGAAATAGCAACTGTCTAGGAACATTGGGCCTCTCTCAGTGAAGGTACACTGGCTACTGTGAAGACATCACAGCTTCAGTGGGCTCACCCAGTCAGAGTTTCTTCTGCACCCTCACCCCAACCCCACCATCTGGGTGGGTGTTCCTAGCTAGCAGGTGGTCCTCAGGAATGTAGGCTTCTTCCAGCTCTTGACTCTGCTCCCCCCAGGCCTCAGATCCTTCTTGTTCTGCTGAGAAAGCCCACCTGCCCTTGAGATCCCTGATGGAAAGAACACCTGTGCCACACAAGGCTCAAGGGGGCTGGTGCCTCCCACTCAAGGGATTCTGCACCACGGATGGGGGAGCTCAAATATCAGTAGGCAGGCTGCTATGGGGTACTTATTTTTCTTTTCTGTTATAATGGTACAAAAGGCAATGAGTACAGAAGAATGAAAGGTAGACTGCAAGTCACCCATTCCCACCCCTGCTCCTCTTCCAGAGATAGCCATTATCAAGTGTTCCTCCTTACTCCTGCTGAGCATTACCGTGGGTGCACAGGCATGGCACACACAGGCAGGCACCCATCCAGCTTGTTGTTTAGGCAGATGGGATAGTCCATACAAAATGATGCACAGCTTTTCTTGGACCCGCTATCTTTGTCATATGTCCTGGAGGCACATGCTTATAGGCTCCGCTGTGGTTAAATGTGTCCCACTGATGGGGGACTCCAGAAAGCAAAAGGCCAGCCCTCTACAGACAGATGGTGAGGTGGTTTCACCTTTTTGGTTTCACCCAAGTGCTGTGGTGGAAACCATTCTCACACATGTATCTTTGTGCTTTGGTGTTCGTATCTCTTGGATACATTCCAGGAATGGAACTGCTAGGCCAAAAAAAGGTGGATGTGTTCAAAATTTGGATTGTGGAGGCAAATTGCCTTCCAAAAGATGTGCTCCTACACTCCAAAGGACAGCGTATGACAGCCTCTATGGCCATGCAGGCCTCATACCTAGGGTTTATTAAACATTTCCATGTTTTCATCTGATAGGCCAGCAAGTGTGTGACTCTGACATGTACTTCTTCAGTTATTCAGAAAGCTGGAAGTCTTTTCCATGTTCTTTTGGCTGCTTATGCTAATTTTTTGATAAACAGCCTATTTCTATCCTTGGTCCATTTTTCTATTATTTATTTTTCTTTTTAATATATGATTTATAGAAATGTTTTGCCTATTAAGGAGCAAGCTTTGGGTAAGTTGTATACAGAGCAATTATTTTTCCTTACCTGTCACTTTTTTTTCCTACATAAAGACTTTCTGTTGTGTTTTTTTGGCTGTATGTAAGTTTAAATTCATTTACATAGTCATTTTTGCCAGTCTTTTTATTTTCTAGTGCTTAGGTTTTATGTCATGTTTAGCAAGGCCTTTTCTACTCACTTTTTTTAAGTTACTTTCTGTTTTTTTACATTTGAGCCTTTGGTAACTGAAATTTATTTTGGTATAAAAAACAAGGTAAAGCTCCAACTTTAATTTTTTCCGAGAGGACTAGTTCTTATTTATTGAATATATTTTACCCACTAGCTTGCTAGCCGCTTTGTTTTGACTTTGTAAATGGAATCCATGGTAGGGACACAGAGTGGTCCAGTTGGCCAGGTCCTCCCTGTCTCCCGCCTGGGCAGCTTGGGCTTCTCTGGAAGGAGGCCGATTGGTCAGCCTCTTCCCGATGCATTTCGGGACTCTTGGCTGGGCAGCCATCCCCGGAACAAGAACATCTGCCAAATCTGCGGGGCCTTTGGCCGTGGCCAGGTGTCCACGGTCCCACATCCTGCACGCCCCACCCCCGGGGTCTGCAGGTCATGTGCCCACTGACGGTCTTAGGTGGTCTACTACGTGTTTGCTATCATCGGGATGGAAGTGTTCCATGGCAAGGTCCGGTTTTTCGGCCCAAACGCCACCACCCCTGATGCCCTGGTGTGTGGGAACCCGGCCCTAAAAGACTCGGCGTTCGCCCGAGACAAATACTGCAAGAACAACTTCAACAACCTGGCCTCCTCGTTCATCCTCCTCATGGAGCTCACGGTGGTGAACCAGTGGCACAATATCCTTTCCGAGAAGGTGGTCTGCCACAGGGGCTGCTGCTCCCCGGGGCCGGGCAGGGGTCGCTGAGAGAGACTTCCGGGAAGGGGGTGCCGTCCTGGTGTCCCTGAGCCCAGAGGACCCACCGCGGGCCTGAAGGTTTGGTTCCTTAGCCTCGGACTCCTTGCCGGCGGCTTTGCCCTGGTGACTCATCAGGCAGCGAAGCTGTACTTCATCGGCTTCCACGTCGTGGTTGTCATCCTCATTGTTAAGTGAGTTTCTCCTGCCCTGGTGGCCCCTGCAGCTCTCCTTTCTCAGAATGTGGAGGCGCTTCCACCTGCTCCCTGCTCCTCCCCAGCCCACAATGTGGGTAGGTCGCATCCCGTGCTAGGTGGGAGGGCACGGGAAGGAAGAGGTCTTACCTCTGTTCACAGCTGTTTTGCCATAGTGTCTGCCAGCACTGTGCACGTGGGCATATGGTACCCGTCTCAGCCTCAGAAGGTGTTTGGGTCAGGACTCGGGTCGTGGCCAGGCCGCCTCCCCTTCCCCACTGGGGCGGGCCCACCATGAAGGCCTCCCTGAGAATGCTGTCCACCCTTCTCTGCATGGAGCCTTCACTGTCCCTGCAGAGGAAGAAGGGCAGTGTGCCCTTGGGTCACTGGTTCCAGTTCTGTCCTGACCCCTCCCAGTGGAGGACTCAGTATTTGAAAGTGGCTGTGACATCTCACTTCTCCAAAGGGCTTCCGGTCCAGCTTCACAGTCCCTGATTCTAGGTCCCTGGTTCTCATGGGACCAGAACCTGAGTACCCAGACCCCTGGGATTCTCTCCCAGAGCCGTGTTCTGGCTGTCATACCCCTCTCAGCGCCTGGGGCCCACAGTTACTGGGGTGACAGCTCAACGCCAGTGCCTTATCACATTGGGGCTGCTTTGGTCAATAATGCCTTGGTAATGTCCTAGTCAACAGAGGGGAAGAGAGGAAACCCCACAGGTGGCTCTAATCAGGCCTGCTTGTCCTATGCAGCCTGAATGCAGTACTGATGGGAACAGAGAAACGCCTCCCTCGGGGCCACTTAAAGAGGTCTGGGTCCCAGGGCTGGGGCTGGTGGAGGCAATAATGGGAAAAGACTGCAGGGATTTTTTTTGCTCTGCTCCAGTTAAAGTGTGTAGTGCTCTGACAGCCTGGGCTCCGTGTCATCACTGTTAAGTCAAAAACAGTGAAGGGTGTGAGATTCTCCCCCACTTGCAAGCTAACAGGTTCATCTGCCACCTGTGTACACTGACAGAAAGCAGGGCACCCTGGGTCAGAGACAAAGACAGTTTATTATTTATGGCAAAAACTGCAGTCAGAGCTGGGAAGCCCTCTATCAGTTATCTGGGCCCTAAACCCCCTGAACAATCTGGTGAGCACCAGCTGGAGGGGCTACAGGGCAGGAAGGGACTCCAAAATGAGGAAACTCTGATCTCGTATCAATAGGACTGCTGGGGACCTGCCCACCCTCCCATCTGGAGACAGGGAAAGAGAGATATCTTATTATTACTTTGGAGTGTCAACAGATCGCAGGGGAGTGCAGGAGCTTTACCTCTACTCCCCTGGACTGTCTCTACAGAGGGAGGCACTGCTAAGCCTTACTATCCTGGAACATGTCTGCAGACAAACATTCCAAAATTAGCTCTTGATGCCTTTACTCAGAGGACCTAGACTGTGCAGAAACATGAAATTTTCATGAAGAATTATCTACCAATAATTAGTCTAAGCTTTCCCTTAAATAAATACCATTTTCTTTTATATGCACTGTTTAAATAGGATCTAAAGGATGGTTCCCAAATGGAAGCTGTGTCCCATCTTTGAGAGACATGTCTGTCATTTCTCTCATCTGTGTTGCCTCTTCTTTGCAACGATAAGGCTGCCTTGCTATTTGGGCTCCGACATCCCTTGGAGCCAGGATTCCCAACACCCAAACCGCTTGACCCCACCTAACACCTTGACCCTCTTACTCTTTCTCAGTATTTTCATAGCGTTCATCTTGGAAGCATTTTTTGTGGCATATTCATTAGAAAAAAGTGAAGTAGAAACTGCCATTGAGAAGAAGATTCAAGAGCTCAGAATGGGAATCCAAGAGTGAGTAGTGTGTTTCCCTTCACAGACTTTTAGAAGAGCCCAATCTTTTAGAAAGATCCTGGTCATTTGCAATCTCTAAGTGCCAATTCTCAGGGACACTGGCTGGATGAGAGCCCTGACTGTGGCTAGATGGCGACAGGGGGCCAGGGCTTGGAGGACATGGCCAAGGGACTTGACCCTGCTCATGTGGTCTCTTTGTCTTTGAAGAGAAGAAATGCAGGATGGGAAGCTCATTGATAATGTGGAATCCAAGGACAGTGGCTTTCATGGAGATGATGGAGACAACAAAAGGAAGACTTTGAAAGGGCTGTACTTTAGAATTGCATCAAAAAGTAAGTTCTAACCCAGTACAAAATTTTCTCCAAACTGTGTTCCTCACTGCAGCCAGTGAGGTGATTTTAGAATGCAGATCTGACCTTCAGTGGCTTTCCAGTCTTAAGATAAAGACGATCCCCTGCTATGGCCTCTGCAGCCCCCATGCCTGGTTTCTATCTCAGCTTCTCTTCCTTCCTTCCAGGACCCGCCATGCCTGCTGCATGTTTATTGTCAAGGGATTGTTGGGTCATCATCTGTCTTCTTTGCAGACTCAAAGCTTGGCTGCACGTGTGCAGAGCTGTGTTCTTTTTGCTTTCTGTTGTGTCCCCAGGGCCTTACAACATGCATCAGACATGGGGGCCCTCAACAACTCTGTTTAATTGCTTTATTAATTCTCAATGAATTAACAATTGGCTGAGTATATGCAAACCAACCTGAATGTCAGTTTGGGTTGGCTGGAGCACCCATGACAAAATAAATGCAGACTGAGGAGTGTGACAGATGGCAAGAGCAGTGGTCTGAGTGTGCAGCCCCAGCAGGGTGGCTGTCCTCCTCCCTCCTTCAAGGAGGACTTCTCCTTGGGCTCCAGAGCCTTCAATGGCTGAACAGCTCAGTGGGATCAGCACCAGGAAGGATGAGTGATTTCTTTCCTGACATTTTCATCCTTCCTTTCAAAGAGTGGCTCCCATGCCGAGCATCGTCTTCAACTCGGAGGCCATCCTTCAGGAAAGCCTAGCTCTACCCTGGCCGATTGCTCCCCACTGGCCCAAAGCACCAGTTTGCATGTGCCTTTCTCCTTCCTCCCAGAGTACAGGACTGTGGACACCTTGCTGCAGCAGATGTTTGAGTCTGAAATTGCCCCGGAGGATGAAACCCCTTCCTTGGATGAGATTCTGAACTTCTCACCCAGTGACATATATCCCAAGAATCCCAGTTTTGAAAACAGTGCATGATTCTGGGCTGTGGGCCCACAACTGGAAACCAAGATAAGCTGTTATCACTTGTGCATATGCTACCTAGAGAATGTGTTTCCAGGCCAGGTTCCCTTCTGTGTTCTGATAATCCTGTGAACCCATTCCACTCACCCTGAGTAGCCAGTTGAAGGGCGTGGAAACGCTGTCTCTGTATGCCCCGCCTGGGGTCATTCTGAAGTCTGATTGTGGAAGTCAGGAGAGGAAAGGAAGAGATTGAGAGGAGCATTTATCATACACATTTTAAGTACATGTGCAGAGTCCTTTCCATGGGCATATAAAAGCTTTTCATTTATTTTATATATTTTGCTATTCTATTAAACAAATACTGTGCTACAATGTTGCACAAATAAATTTTTAATAACTACAGTAAAAGAATACATTCTAGTATAGCAGCTTTTAGATGCAGTTTCAAAATGAAGAAAAACATGAAAATAAAATTTTGTAAAATTGTTTCTTTTTCAGGGGGAGTTTCTCAATGTTTAATTAAATTACAATTATAGCAAGACTTTTGAGTAAGTCACTCTCTGAGGTTACTTTCCCCAGCGGGAAATATCCCAGTACAGTGACATGCTCCGTATGGGAAATTAAAAAGGATTTTTAAAGTTCATTTATTTAAAAATTTTAAGTTGTGGTAAATACACATAAAGTTTACCACTGTAACCATTTCTTAGTGTATAGTTCAGTAGTTTTAAGCATATTCACATCTATATGCAACCAATCTCTGGAATTTTCCCACCAATCTCTGGAATTTTCCCACCACCCCAAATGAAACTGTGACCATTAAACTATACGCCCCTTTCGCTCCTCCCCTGGTAACTACCATCCCACCTTTTGTTTATACGAATCTGACTACTTGGATGGTAGTTGCATTCTGAGCAAGTGTAATCCTTTCCAGAGTTGTCTGGGTGTGACTCCTCGTTTTTCTGTACCTCATCATGGCCCCACCATATGGCAGGGGAGTTGGTGGGAACACATCTCCATGAGCTGAGGTCTCTGGGTGCAGTGAGGTCCGAGTCATGCTTTGAGTTATGCGTCGATACACTGACACTAGCTTGGGAGGGGCTTTGTTTCCTCCGTTCTGCAGGTGACCTCTGGTATAGGAGCAAAACCAGGGTTTTGTGCTGACTCTGGGGCTAGACTGTCTGGTTTCATACCTGGTTCCTCCCTGGCCATGCCACTTAACCTCTGTGAGCCCCATTTCCTCACCTGCATTTGACACAAATGGTACCTCCCTCCCACACCTGGTGCCTGTAGGAAAGTGACTGGTGGAATGCCGGTTTGGTGCTGTCTCAGCGTTTGCTGTTCCCAGTTTAAAACCATGCCTGGGATTGGGCATCAGTGCCTTAGAATTCCATTATCATGAAGATTCCCAGGAGGGGGACCATGCCGACCTATCTAACGGGATTTGTGGAGTCCTGCCATCCTTCTAGACCCCTCTTATTTCTTTATCTAACACTTATTATTATGTAAATAATTAAACTGAAAGTACTGAGTGGCAACTTAATTTTCTAAATTGGAAAATATGCTGGCCATTTTTTATGATGCATTGTAAAAAATTCAATACAGAAATAAGAGTAAAAAGTGGCTTTTTTCTTCCTTTTCCTCCTTCCACCCCCTTTCATTCTACACACTATCTGAGACCTCTTTCCCAGTATAACTGCTGTGTTGTTTATCCTTCTGGAACAAAATCTACTCATTTACAGCCATTATCATGCATATTATTATACACTGATTGTATTTTTCATCCTAAGTGGTAAGACATGTTCATGTATGTTCAAGAACCTGCTTTTTTCACTTACCAGTCTTTGTTTCATGTTGAGGGGTGTGTGTGTGTACATATACACAGAAATGCTGCCAAGTGTTCCATACCATTAATGTTTCATGACTTACGGAAGAATTCACTTTTTCAGGGACCTATACATTGTTACTCATGTTCAATATTAAACAATAATTGAGCAAACCTTGTTATGTATTGTTTCTGCATCTGTGAGCCTGTCAGTACAAGAGTCTGGGTCAGACTTTCTGGACCCAATTACTACTGACTTGCAGCAGCCCGCGTAGCCACCAGGGGGCCCCACCGGCCCAGCTACTGCTCACAAGTCTAGGAAGAAGGGGATTAACGGGGGGAGCTGTGACAGGGATTGCAGCCTTTCTCCGGCCTTTCAGTGAACTAGACATCCAATTTGGCAGTTTATTCCTCAGTCTCCCTGCCAGGGGGATGTGGCAACATGATTGTCCGCCCCAGGCTGTGAGCCCAACTGGGGTCCGCTCCTGGCTAGTCCTACCCTTGGGAAGTCTCCCTGCTCTGCCTCCACTTGTCGCCGGCTGGGAAATGGCAACAACCGGGACATCTTGTAGGCCTTCTGCAGAGGAGCGCAAAGTTCCTGCCAGTACAGGATTGCTCACCCCCCAATTGCAGTGGGAGACTGAAATCATTTGTCTTCTCTGACCACTGTGCACGTGGGTCCTGTTATAGCAGCTTAGCCTGCCTAAAGTCTAAGCCATCCAGAAATGGGTTTTCTGAAACATTCTGGAAAAGAACCAACAGGACAGATGGTTTGACACAAGGGGTGAAGAAAAAGGATGACCAAAGATGACAACTTTGAGGATCAGTGGCAGAGAAAGGTGTGGAGTAATAGCTTTGCAGGCCTATTTATATATTGTGCCAAATGCCCAACTATCTAGGAGCTATTTCTGATAGGTACAGGCCACGTTTGTGGTTTCCTAGGTATATCTTAGGGAAAAATAAATACTAGAGCCATTGCCTTAGACCACAGATATAAGAAAGGGGGAAAAGACATTGCTAACGGGAGTCTCTGAATGTCCTTCTTAGCTACAACTCAGAATGTGGAGCAGGGAGTCAAGAATGGGTAGGAAATGCCTTGACCCCAGATGGATACTGACTCTGAACCTAGGCTGAGTCTAGCCAATGTTTGAGCATTTAGGATGACCTGGGCCCCTTCTCAGCTCAAGAGACACAGCATGAATAAGACACAGCACTGTCCTTGGGGAAATTTGTTTCATTCATTGAGTGAACTGGAAATTTCTTTGCCCTCCCAACACTGACTTCAGTTGCATCTACTTCTGTTGCCCTTTAGACGCAGAATTTCCCTTATGCAGATAAACTGTGTAGCATGTGTGTGTGCAATTCAGACAACTAATCTATGATTAAATAATGAGGGTAGATTAAAGATGGCGGCATGAGAGGAGAGACAGAGGCTTCCCCCTAAAACTGCATACAATTAGAAAATACAGTTGGCGCAAGTAATCCTGAGAGAGCAACAGGAAAGAGGACGGCGTCAGGCTGCACACACCTGGAGAAAAGAGCAGACCTTACCAAACAGGGTAACGTACCAGAGCTGTGGCTCCGTGGGACCCGAACCCTTCCCCCACCCCAGCTCACTGGCGGGAAGAAGAGAAACGGAGCAGGGAGGGAGTGGAAGGCTTGGGACTGCTGAATACCTAGCTCTGGAGATCTGCTCAGGGAGCACAAACCTACATTTCATGGTGCTTTCATGAGACTTGCATGACTACTGGGTTGTAAAGTTAATACAGGCAGAGTTCCTGGGGAGACTGGGATTCCGGCCGCTTGTGGAAAGCAGGGATCCATATCTGGCTGCTCTGGGACAAAACCTTATACCACTGTGCCTGGCCCACTGACTCAGGCAGTGATGACAGGCACAGCAGCCGGGAGGCAGGGAACAGCTCTTTCCTCCCCCCAGGCACCAGTATCGCTCCCCTGCAACCTGTGACATTGCTTCAGGGGCTGAGCAGCTCCAGAGACTACAGCTTCTGGACATTAGAGGGTGACATATACAAACATGAAATGCCAAAGGAACCTTGTCCAGAGTAAAATTATTAATACAACTCCCGAGAAAGATTTAAATGATATGGACCTCGTGACTCTTCCTGAAAGGGAGTTCAAAATAAAAATCATCAACATTCTAATAGAGGTACGGAAAGACATCCAAGAACTCAGGAATGAATTCAGGTCGGAGATTCAATCATTGAAGAGTACGATGGAGGGTATTAAAAGCTGGTTGGATACGGTGGAGGAGATAATAAATGAAATAGAAACTAGAGAAGAGGAATACAAAGAAGCTGAGGCACAGAGAGAAAAAAGGATCTCTAAGAATGAAAGAATATTGAGAGAACTGTGTGACCAATCTAAGTGGAACAATATTCACATTATAGGGATACCAGAAGAAGAGAGAAAGGGACAGAAAGTGTCTTTGAGGAGGTAGTTGCTGAAAACTTCCCCAATCTGGGAAAGGACATAGTCTCTCAGGCCATGGAGATCCACAGATCTCCCAACACAAGGGACCCAAGGAAGACAACACCAAGGCACATAGTAATTAAAATGGGAAAGATCAAGGATAAGGACAGAGTGCTAAAAGCAGCCAGAGGCAGAAATAAGATCACATACAAAGGAAAGCCCATCAGGCTAACATCAGACTTCTCAGCAGAAACCTTACAGGCCAGAAGGGAGTGGCATGATGTATTTAATGCCATGAAGCAGAAGGGCCTGGAACCAAGATTACTTTATCCAGCAAGATTATCATTTAAATTTGAAGGAGGGATTAAACAATATCCAGATAAGCAAAAGCTGAGAGAATTTACCTCCCACAAACCATCTCTACAGTCTATTTTGGAAGGACTGCTATAGATGGAAGTGTTCCTAAGGTTGAATAGCTGTCACCAGAGGTAATAAAACCACAGTAAAGAAAGTAGAACAGCTAATTACTAAGCAAATGCAAAATTAAATTAACTATCCCCAAAGTCAATCAAGGGATAGACAAAAAGTACAGAATTTGATATCTAATATATAAAGAATGAAGGAGGAAGAGAAAGGAGGAAAAATAGAAAAGAACCTTTAGATTGTGTTTGTAACAGCATACTAAGTGAGTTAAGTTAGACTCTTAGATAGTAGAGAAAGTAACCTGGAACCTTTGGTAACCACGAATCTAAAGCCTGAAATGGCAATAAGTACATACCTATTGATAATCACCCTAAGTGTAAATGGACTGAATGTACCAATTAAAAGACACAGAGTCACTGAATGGATAAAAAAACAAGACCCACCTATATGCTGCTTACAAGAGACTCACCTCAAACCCAAAGACATGCACAGACTAAAAGTCAAGGGATGGAAAAAGATATTTCATGCAAATAGGGAGAAAAAAGCAGGTGTTGCAGTACTAGTATCAGACAAAATAGACTTCAAAACAAAGACAGTAACAAGAGATAAAGAAGGACATTACATAATGATAAAGGGCTCAGTCCAACAAGAGGATATAACCATTATAAATATATATGTACCCAACACAGGAGCACCAGCATATGTGAAACAAATACTAACAGAACTAAAGGAGGAAATAGAATGCAATGCATTCATTTTAGGAGACTTCAACACACCATTCACTCCAAATGACAGATCCACCAGACAGAAAATAAGGACACAGAGGCACTGAACAACACACTAGAACAGATGGACCTAACAGACATCTATAGAACTCTACACACAAAAGCAACAGGATATACATTCTTCTCAAGTGCACATGGAACATTCTCCAGAATAGACCACATACTAGGCCACAAAAAGAGCCTCAGTAAATTCAAAAAGACTGAAATTCTACCAACCAACTTTACAGACCACAAAGGTATAAAACTGGAAATAAATTGTACAAAGAAAGCAAAAAGGCTCACAAACACATGGAGGCTTAACAACATGCTCCTAAATAGTCAATGGATCAATGACCAAATTAAATGGAGATCCAGCAATATATGGAAACAAATGACAACAACACAAAGTCCCAACTTCTGTGGGACGCAGCAAAAGCAGTCTTAAGAGCTTTTATAGCAGGTGTTGCATATAGCAGCAATCCAGTATATAGCAATCCAGGCATATTTAAAGGAAGAACAAACCCAAATGAATAGTCTAATGTCACAATTATCAAAATTGGAAAAAGAAGACCAAATGAGGCCTAAAGTCAGCAGAAGGAGGGACATAATAAAGATCAGAGAAGAAATAAATAAAATTGAGAAGAAAAAAACAATAGAAAAAATCAATGAAACCAAGAGCTGGTTCTTTGAGAAAATAAACAAAATAGATAAGCCTCTAGCCAGACTTATTAAGAGAAAAGGAGAATCAACACACATCAAGAGAATCAGAAATGAGAAAGGAAACATCACAACGGACCCAACAGAAATACGAAGAATTATTAGAGACTACGACGAAAACCTATATGCTAAGAAACTGGAAAACCTAGAAGACATGGACAACTTCCTTCAAAAATACAACCTTCCAAGACTGACCAAGGAAGAAACACAAAATCAACACAAACCAATTACCAGCGAAGAAATTGAAGCGGTAATCAAAAAACTACCCAAGAACAAAACCCCCGGGCCAGATGGATTTACCTCGGAATTTTATCAGACATACAAAGAAGATATAATACCCATTTTCCTTAAAATTTTCCAAAAAATAGAAGAGGAGGGAATACTCCCAAACTCATTCTATGAAGCCAACATCACCCTAATACCAAAACCAGACAAAGACTCAACCAAAAAAGAAAATTACAGACCAATATCCCTGATGAACATAGATGCAAAAATACTCAACAAAATATCAGCAAACTCTCAGAACCTCACCCCCCCCGCTTTGAGAGAAATCTTCTGCATCCGTGGATGTCTTGCTGCCCTTGTCTAGCCTGGATTAATACTTAGTCCATAGGCACACACCTGATCATCTGATCATCTACATTTGCCCTCTTACAGCACTAAACTATGTTTTCTACCTTTATCTTGCATCTACCTACCACTTCAGCATTTTATTAAAAATAAAAATAATAATAGGAGAAATGTGGGATCAACATATAAATCAAGTACAAAAATCAAACGAATATTCATATTTGACCTGATTGTTTATAGGTCATAATGCATGATCAAAACCGAAAGTTTCTGTGATGAATGCCCTTGTACTGTTCACCATGTAAGAATTTATTCACTATGTAAGAATTCGTTGACCATGTAAGAACTTTTTCGTTATGCTTCAGAAGATTGGAGACTGACAAGAATTAGGCTTGAGATGGATTAATGATTGTACATTGAGCGTTGACCCCCCTATACTGAATTTTATTGTTGTTAACAACCATTTGATCAATAAATATGAGAGATGCCCTCTCAAAAAAAAAAAAAAATTAGCAAACTGAATTCAAAAATACATCAAAAGGATCATACACCATGACCAAGTGGGATTCATCCCAGGGATGCAAGGATGGTACAACATTCGAAAATCCATCAACATCATCTACCACATCAACAAAAAGGACAAAAACCACATGATCATCTCCATACATGCTGAAAAAGCATTTGACAAAATTCAACATCCATTCATGATAAAAACTGTCAACAAAATGGGTATAGAGGGCAGGTACCTCAACATAATAAAGGCCATATATGATAAACCCACAGCCAACATCATACTGAACAGCAAGAAGCTGAAAGCTTTTCCTATGAGATCGGAAACAAGACAGGGATGCCCACTCTCCCCAATGTTATTCAACATAGTACTGGAGGTCCTAGCCATGGCAATTAGACAAAACAAAGAAATACAAGGAATCCAGATTGGTAAAGAAGAAGTCAAACTGTCACTATTTGCAGATGACATGATATTGTACATAAAAAACCCTAAAGACTCCACTCCAAAACTACTAGAACTGATATTGGAATACAGCAAAGTTGCAGGATACAAAGTTAACACACAGAATTCTGTGGCTTTCCTATACACTAACAATGAACTAATAGAAAGAGAAATCAGGAAAACAATTCCATTCACAATTACATCAAAAAGAATAAAATACCTAGGAATAAACCTCACCAAGGAAGTGAAAGACCTATACTCTGAAAACTATAAGACACTCTTAGGAGAAATTAAAGAGGACACTAACAAATGGAAACTCATCCCATGCTCTTGGCTAGGAAGAATTAATATAATCTAAATGGCCATCCTGCCTAAAGCAATACACAGATTAGATGCAATCCCTATCAAATTACCAACAAGATTCTTCAACGAACTAGGACAAATAGGTCAGAAATTCATATGGAAACACCAAAGACCCCGAATAGCCAAAGCAATTCTACTTTGGAAGAAGAAAGAATAAAGTGGGGGGGGATCTCGCTCCCCAACTTCAAGCTCTACTATAAAGCCACAGTAATCAAGACAGTTTGGTACTGGCTCAAGAACAGAGCCACAGACCAGTGGAACAGAATAGAGACCCCAGATATTAACCCAAACATACATGGTCAATTAATATATTATAAAGGAGCCATGGACATACAATGGGGAAATGAGAGTCTCTTCAACAGATGGTGCTGGCAAAACTGGACAGCTACATGTAAAAGAATGAAACTGGATCACTGTCTAACCCCATACACAAAAGTAAATTCGAAATGGACCAAAGACCTGAATGTAAGTCATGAAACCATAAAACTCTTAGAAAAAAACATAGGCAAAAATCTCTTGGACATAAATATGAGTGACTTCTTCATGAACATATCTCCCTGGGCAAGGGAAACAAAAGCAAAAATGAACAAGTGGGACTATATCAAGCTGAAAAGCTTCTGTACAGCAAAGGACACAATCAATAGAACAAAAAGGTACCCTACAGTATGGGAGAATATATTCATAAATGACAGATCTGATAAAGAGTTGACATCCAAAATTTATAAAGAGCTCACGTACCTCAACAAACAAAAAGCAAATAATCCAGTTAAAAAATGGGCAGAGGAGCTGAACAGACAGTTCTCCAAAGAAATTCAGATGGCCAACAGACACATGAGAAGATGCTCCACATCGCTTGTCATCAGAGAAATGCAAATTAAAACCACAATGAGATATCACCTCACACCAGTAAGGATTGCCACCATCCAAAAGACAAGCAACAACAAATGTTGGCGAGGTTGTGGAGAAAGGGGAACCCTCCTACACTGCTGGTGGGAATGTAAATTAGTTCAACCATTGTAGAAAGCAGTATGGAGGTTCCTCAAAAAGCTCAAAATAGAAATACCATTTGACCCAGGAATTTCACTTCTAGGAATTTACCCTAAGAATGCAGCACTCCAGTTTGAAAAAGACAGATGTACCCCTATGTTTATCGCAGCACTATTTACAATAGCCAAGAAATGGAAGCAACCTAAGTGTCCATCAATAGATGAATGGATAAAGAAGACGTGGTATATATACACAACAGAATATTATTCAGCCATAAGAAGAAAACAAATTCTACCATTTGCAACAACATGGATGGAGCTAGAGGGTATTATGCTCAGTGAAATAAGCCAGGCGGAGAAAGACAAGTACCAAATGATTTCACTCATATGTGGAGTATAAGAACAAAGAAAAACTGAAGGAACAAAACAGCAGCAGAATCACTCAACCCAAGAATGGACTAATGGTTACCAAAGGGAAAGGGACTGGGCAGGAGAGGTGGGAAGGGTGGGATAAGGGCAGGGAAAAAGAAAGGGGGCCTTACAATTGCATGTATAGTGGTGGGGGGCATAGGGAGGGATGTGCAACACAGAGAAGTTGAGTCTACAGCATCTTGCTACACTGATGGACAGTGACTGTAATGGGTTTTGTGGGGGGGGGACTTGGTGAAGGGGGGAGTCTAGTAACATTATGTTCTTCATGTAATTGTAGATTAATGATAATAAAATGAAAAAAAAAAATAATAATGGTCAGTATAGTTTGTACCAGGCAATGGACACACACAGAGCTACTTGGGTGAAGTGCTTAAAATAACTTTGCATTGAGCCTTCCTCCCTGGGTACAAGGCAGTTGCTAGTAAACCAAACTGTGAAGTTTCATTTAAGTGCAGCCCTTGGCACAGATTGACTGGACACCAGGTGGGCAACAGCAGTGCTATGATGACACTGGTCAGGTCTAGGCTGCTGTGTGAATTACATGGAGGATGTCTGGGAGTGTGACAGAAGATGAGGACCCCAGAAGGGCAAATGGGCTGGTGGAGATACAGGACATGTCAAGGGGCTGGATGCCGCCCAAGATTGAAGGCAGTCATAGCTGCCTGTCATGGACGGACATTTAGCTATTAGTTTAGTCTAAACTACACCCTTAAAAAGGAAAAAAAAACCCTTTTGACTCTATCAGTGCTCAGTTGTTACAACACTGTTGAAATTTAATTTCAACATTAGCCTTAAAAGTAAATTTAATGTTGGTTTGTCTGATGAGGTCTGTCCCTGGATCATATTCAACTTCCTTCCAAGTTGAGTATGTGTGTAATGGATCATGTGGGTTGCATTCTTTATTTTCAAAATAAAAACATATTTTGGAATTCCAATTTACCATCTTACCCTGCACACACATTTGCACTTGCACTTGTGCTCACCTGTTTGTAGCAATAAAACTGAAATCAACTAAGTGTCTGTCAATAGAAGATTATTTAAATAAATTATAGTACATTCATAGAAGAGAATGGCATATAGCTGGTCAAGTACAGATGAAAAGATGGGCAAGAAAACTAAAATAGTGTTATGATTCATGTTTGTCAAAAGAAATGGATGAGTCCTTCTTCAGCATAACTAAAAATGCCTACACCAGGTCAGCATCACAAACTTACTGGATAAACATCAGAATTCCCACTAAAGCAGAAGACAGATGTCCAGCCCCACCACTGATTAGCTCTCTTCTCTTGGTCCTGGGCAGCGGCAAGAGAAAATCACTGGCGAAAGCATGGGAAAGGTGCAAAATAAGCATTATTTTCATAGTGTTGGTTACTTACTCAGAAACTTTGTAAGAATTAATTGAAAAGCTTTTCAATAGGTTTCATATATTCCAACTACTGCCTAGAAAAAAATAGGGAAAAATTACATCTGATTTAAAATAGCAACTAAAATTTAGTCTTAAGTATTTAAATCAGTACTAGTATAAAAAAATTAAGGGACTTTTTCTTATTTTTTGAGGATGGCATTTGAAGACACAAAGCTATAAAAGCCATTTAAAACTATAAATCAGAGTACACTTTAAAAAGTTCTTCATGGCAAAAGAAATCTTTAAGTCAAGAGACAGATGACAAATTGGGACAAATATTTGCACCTCCTACAGGTAACCTGAAAGATAACAATAGAGAGGTGGACATAGGATAGAGTTTAGAGAAAAACAGAAACACGACTCTTGAGTATATGAATATATTTGGCCTAATCAGAGCATTTGTTCACCTGTCAGCACGGTTCAGAGAGCCTGATACGGCCCCTTAATGGGGACAGGAGAACAGAGCCCTTGCAGGCCCACTGGCAGCTATTTGCCAATATTGATACAAAATTTTGAATGCACTCACCTGACCCAGCAATTTTGCTTCTAGGAATTTATACAAAAGATACACATATAACCAAATATTATGCAGCTATTAACACGAATGAGACCATTCTGGATGTAGTTTCATTCTCCGCTATTCATTAAGTGAAAAAAAGAATCATTCTTGTTGTATGAAAATTATTATATATAGAAATATACATAGAATCATTTTTGAAAAGACTCACAAAAAGTGGGGAACCTGGTGGCTGGGAATAAGAGGAGGAGGAAACAATTCACTCTATTGTTGAATTGGGTGTCGCCTCAGCTTTGCTTCCATCTTAACGGAAATGGGCGGCATTTATAAAGTGAGGCACATTTTATTGTCAAGGACGCTAGAAAAGAGGTAAGGGAGGGATGGAGGGAGGGAGGAAGGTCAGGTGAAGTTACAGGACACTTTGTTTTAAAAGTCAATAAATGCTAAATTGGCTGCTACAATTTTAGATCTAATTAATGATATATGCAGTCTATAAGATTATTTTCAAGATCTCAGATATTCCTTTGAATAGTACTTTTAAAAAATAAAGAAGCCTAAGATTTATACCTGTAATATTTCCTGTGGGTGGCAGTGAAGAACAGGTACAATAAAGGACAAGTGAATTTTATTCATAAAAACTTAAAAAGTCTCTCAGATATATATGGGGAATTTAATTTTATACAAACACGTGAATTTGGAAGAAAAAAAGTTGTTTTGGCACTTCCGTGGCTTAAAGTGAACAGGTCAGTGTTTAAAAAGTGATTTTAGAGAATGTTCACATCCAAATTATTCTCATGAATGCTTGTACCCAAGGGCAGCCCAGTTAGCCTGCTGCATAGGGACCTTTCCTATGTATATTTTATTGAAATATTTGTAACAACTAAATTTTGTGGACTTTATTTTTAAGAAACATCTACATAAACAAAAAATGTGAAAACAGCAAGGTTCAAAGTGGGCAGGCCAGCATTTACAAAGTGACTCATATTTTATTTTCAAGAACGCTTATATCCTAAGAGTATTTACAAAGTGACCCATATTTTATTTTCGAGAACGCTTATATTCTAAGAGCAGTACAATTAGCCTGTTACGTAGGGCCTTAATCTTGTTTGTATAGTGTTGTTGAAATATTTTCTTCAGCTTTTGCCTTAATAAATCCAAAGATGGAAGATGATGGCAATCTGGTATATTCAACATGACATGAAAAAACTCATTCCACGTATCCAAATGAGGAAGCCTGAAGCAACAAAGCATAAATAAAAGATAAACTGTAGCATTCTGCATGTAAGGCAGTCTCACTCCAGCATCTGACATCACAGGCTTGGACAGCCTGCCATAGCAAATTCCCCTAAAGGCAACTTAATACATCAAGAATTGAAATACTGAATCTTTACAAGACAAAATTAAAGATACAATTAAATGTCTATATACCTTGTTCCAAAAAAGTGATTTCGATACATAGTCTTAATTTAGTAATAGGCTCTTCAGTGGAAACTTCCTTAAAAACATTTTTTTTTTTTTAAATAACATCAATCTGCTCTTGCTTGCTTTAAATACCATACCTCCAGAACCTGATAATCTGGCCAAATGGTTCTGAAGAGCCAACCTGCCTAAGTGCCAGGACTAGGCTGACTACCCGGAATAGAGCTCAGGTTCAGAGCTCCAACCACTGTAATGGTTAAAGTAACTACAGAAAACTCAGAACACAGAATTGAGGTACTGGGGAGAAAGAACATAACTAAATTTGTGTTTCAGACAGGAAATTCGGCCTGCTATCATTAGGGAGCTTTACTCTACACTGGTGGTCAGAGATGGAAGCCTTCTGAATAACCTCTCTGGTCCTGTGATTAAAAGCAAGTAAAACAATAAAGTATTTTCTGAATGTGATAACTCATGCAGAATAAACCAGGTTGTTCTGGGTTTCCTCCAGGGCCTGAATCTAGCCTTATTTATGCAGAGACACTATATTTTATAAAGTTACTATAACTGGCTTTATCCACACCCCCATCAGGGTGTGTAATGTGTGTATATGAGGGTAAGGGAAGCCTGGCTTAAACTTTTTCAAGGTATAAACATGCAAATTCATTTTTCTGTGTATGTTTTTATACTTCAAAAAAAGTTAAGAATGTATAAGTGATACAATGAACAAGCACATCCCAAATACTCGGTTCAAAGATTACCAGTCATCTCTCCACCTGACACTGGAGAAAGAGAGCTACCCACATCTGAGGTGACAGGAGGGGTTCTAGTCTAATCAGTGATTTTCACTATGAGTTTAGAGATGGGAAAACAGTTTTAGAAAAACTCAAGTCACCAAAGGATGGGACTTAAACCCCATCCTGTGATAGACACCTGCCTTGCCACTTTCCTCTGTAACTTACAAACACTGTCACACACATTATTCCTTTGCTTCTTTAAGAAACACCTGAGGGAAACAGAATCAGTATTATCTGCACTCACACAGGCAAGAAAACAAGCACAAACCCGAGGTCAGTGCCACTGGGTGATTTCTCTGGGTGCACAGAATGCCAGCACTTGGCCAGGAGCTTTACTGGTTCTTCGAGGGCACTGGCTGCTGCTAACACAACCTGGGAAACAGAAGCTGTGAAGCAAGGTGGCTTGTGCACTGGCCTGAAGTCCAGGATCATGCAGCTGAACTGTGCTCCCCAGGCATGGGTCCCTTGCCGTGGCAGAGATCCATCTTCCATGGAGCCCAACACCCCACTGTGTTTATTCTCTCTCCGTGGTAGCACCAAAGCTAATACTCACCTTCTATAAAGACCTTCAGGCTTCCAGACTCCTCCTTCATTTTTCACTTTCATGTAAGTGCCAAAAAGCATGCAGTACACTGTTGCAGCAACTCCAAAGTAATCAATCTATAAAGTAAGTACAGGTATGCATGATGACTAATCTACACAAACCTGTGTACCCGAGGCCTCTCTAACTTTAGGCAGCAAGCTAACTAATCACAGGATTTTCAAGAGCCTGGAAGCCATTGTTCAGCCACCCTACTGAATGCCTGTGCCAGCTTTGCTGAGGCTCCCAGGGAAGCTGACAACATACCACCTCCTGAGGCAGCCCCTTGGAAAGCTCTGTTCTCCATGGATTACCGTGTCCCTTCTCAAGTTCTTCATTTTGTCACACAGGGGCAAACATCACTCTAATCCCTCTTCCACGGGGACGTTATGACTCCCTCCCCTGGGACTCTGGTGGCTGTTCTCTAACTGCACTCCAAAGCCTCTCACTGTGTATTATGGTCATAACTGAAAACACTGGAGTATAGTCTAAATCTAAGGCTAAAAGACTAGACCAGCTCAAACTAACTAGATCCCCAAATTCATTTTGAAAATACAGTAAGTTTAACAAAGGAAAGTATTTTCAAATCTCTCACCGCAGTTCTATACCTGGTAGTTCCACGGTTTGTTACTGAGCATCTCAGTACACTGAAAACCAGACGTTTCACACTTTGCTGTAAATGTAGTTCCTTTTGGAAAAAGTTTCATATCTATACTCTGACCCAGGTCAATCAGAGCCAAGTCAGCAGATAAATCATCACCTTCACTGCCCTGTTCCAGAAATCTATATTAAACACAAACAAGGGCCAGGATGCATGAGCACAAATAACAAAGGCTTCTGGGAAACAGAGAAGAACCCCATTAAAAGCATACCACTTGCCTGTTTCCAAGTATGAAATTGTCTGGCTTAATGTCTCCATGAATGATCTCACAGCCGTGGACTTGTTCAATCATGTAGAGCATTCTGACAGCAAACAAGAGGACTAGAGGCTGAGGCATCACTTTCTCAGGGGTGTTTTTATAGAGGTTAATGGCATTCTAGGAACAATGGAAGGTAGAATCCTGAGTTGGTTGCTCAGGATTAATATATCAAGAGAAGAACTTTGCCCCCACCTGCTACATCAATAAAATCTCTAACAAAATGTATGTGTAACGCACAAGCCAAAAATGTAGTTCAAATTCATGTTCACATCACAGAAGTGAATACACTTACTAATAATGTTCCATAACTGTAGAGATCCCCTACTAATACACTGCCATTCTGGAAAAAGTGGGCAGAATAGAATTTGATAAACATGTGCCGTATACTTGGCTTTAGTCTCTCCATCAGCTGGGTCCCAATGTAGAATTCCCAGGGGCTGGCCGGCTTCTGGACCTGCAGATAGGGTATGTGACATTCATATCCGGTCTCACATTCTGGAAAATGATAGCAAGAAAGGAAGTTCCATCCCAATAGAGGATGTGGGGTGGAAAGTGATGATAAGCTATGACCTCTGGCTAAAGAATAGGGCTGGCTGTGAGATAATTTTAATGGCAAAGCAATTCTAAATCCTTGTAGGATAGTTTTTGTTTCTTAATTGCTGACTATAGACCTAAATGAAATTAGCACTTTTTTGAAAAAAAAAAGGAAAAGGAGGCTGACAAACTCAAGTTCTAAAATTAATTTCTATACCATACCAAAAACTGCTCAGATCACTTACCTTTAAAACAAATTTCTGTTTTTTTCTGGTATCATTCACATCTCCATGGGTAACTTCATAGACTTGGGCAAAGGCCCCTTCTCCAAGAAGGTGATCAACATAGACCAGCAAAGAACCTTAGAAGAACAATATGTCAACATGAAAAAAAAGGCTCAAAGCAATACAGAGTTTATACAAAGGAAGTATTTGTGAAGTTTTCTTGTGCTTAAGTTGCTTTAATAAATAAAAATGGATATAAGCTCCATTAGGAAATGTTTTTCATCCTAGATGGAAGTTAAATACCTGCCACAATGATGTGGCAGAGGGACAAACGTTGCCAGCAGAGGCAGAACTGCTGGGCACCATGCTGGCCCCTGGGGACAGGTGCCTGGGCAGCTGTCCCATCTTCACCAACGTCCTTACATGTAAAGGGGGTCACCTGTGCTGCAAGACTGCTGTGACATTAGAAAGAATATGTGCAAATCCTCTGTAAACTGCTAACCAGAGCTCTAACATGCTTCGAAAGATGTGTGCCTCAGAAGAATGAAAAGGGCAAAGTGTAATTGTACCAATATTTCTGATAATGGTAACGTTTAATTGAATAAATCTTTTAGAGTAGTTTTCAATTTATAGAAAAGTTACAAAGATTTTCTTTATGCTCTGCACCCAGATTTCCTGATTAACTTGGATATAAACATGGTACACTGGTCACAAAGAGCCAACACTGGCTTGTTACTATTAACTAAACTCCACACTTGGTCCAGGTTTAACTAGTTTTCTGCTAATGTTTCAGGCCACATTAATCAAGTATCTTTAGCTTCTGCTGGGCTGTGACAATTTCTAACTTTTTGTCTTTGATGACCATGACAGTCCTAAGGCATACTGGTCAAGTAAGTTGTAGAATGTCCTTCAAATCGGACGTTCTTGATATTTTTCAGTAACATTGGGGATATTGATTTCAGGAGAAAGGCCATGGAGATGAAGTTGTAATAGAAGTTAAAATTAATTTTTAAAACTCTACATGTTCAAAATCAACCATACAAGTAGATTTCTGGTTTCTGGTGTGGCATCTGAGCTTGGAAGTCATTTTCCCCACCCTCACAATAAGAAAAAGCTGAGCAAACTAAAAATAAAAAATCAACAACTCTTCTTCAATCCAGCAGAGAACTGAGGTACAAGACAAACCACTGCCCCCAAAACTGAGAAAAATGGGTGGATACAGAGAATAACAGCTTCCAGAGCAGAGGCCCAGGAGCAGAAACCACCACTAGAACCAGCACTAGGGGACGAGAACAAGAACTGATGTCTCAGACCTTAAGAACAAGTCTCTAAGGAAGCCCAGAGAAAACAGGGAAGACAGAGATAAGGACACAAATAGAAATTTTAGTCTCTGATACCTACAGTGGTAAAAACAGTAAATATAGCTTAATCCCAAGCCTGACAAGCATAAACCTTATGCTAAGGAGCTATTTCTCTCAATTCCTGTTCCCCAATAGATCAGGTCTGGCTTCTAATAAAAACTACAAGGCTGACTAAAAGACAAACACAGCTTGACAAGACAGGGTGAGCATTGGAACCAGACAGATACAGCAAAGATTTTGGAATTAAAAGGCCAGAAAATTTTTTAAATGTTTAATATGCTAAAGGCTGTAATGAAAAAAGTAGACAATGTGCAGGAACAGATGGACAATGTACACAGGCAAATAGAAACTCTTGAGAATCAAAAGGAAATACTAGAAATGAAAAAAAAAAAGCATTGTTAACAGAAATGAAGAATGATGGGCTCATCAATAGGTGGTACAAGGTCAGGAAAAGAACCACTGAGACTGAAGATATGCCAATATAAACTTCCAAAACTGAAAAAAAACAATGAAAAAAGAAGACAGAATGTTCAAGAACTTTGTGACAAGTACAAAAGGTGAAGAATTTGTATAATGGGAATACTAAAAGGAAAAAGAAATGAGAAAGAACAGAAGAAAGAGCTGAAGTAATAATGGTTGAGAAATGCCTAGAATTAAACGAGACTAATCACAGTTGCAGGAATCCTGGGGAACACCAAGCAGAAAAAGTACAACAAAATCTACACCTGGGCATGTCATACTCAAACTCCAGAACTTCAGACAAGGAGAAATACTGGCAGAAGCCAGAGGAATAAAACCTCTCTACCTATGGAGGAGCAAGGATAAGAATTACGTAGAGGGGGCGGAGCCAAGATGGCGGCATGAGTAGAGCAGTGGAAATCTCCTTCCAAACCCTATATATTTTTGAAAATACAAGAAAGACAACTCTTCCTAAAAGAGAGACTAGAAGACACAGGACAACATCCAGACCACATCCACACCTGCGAGAACCCAGCACCTCGCGAAGGGGGTAAGATACAAGCCCCGACCCGGCAGGACCCGAGCGCCCCACACCCCAGCTCCAGGCGTGAGGAGAGGAGTTGGAGCGGGGAGGGAGAGGGAGCCCAGGACTGCTAAATAGCCAGCCCTAGCCATCCGCACCAGAGTGCAGACACAGTGCAAGCGTGGGGTCCTGGACAATAGGGAAACAGGACAGTAAGACCTGTGAGCGGGTCCCTGCAGCTGGCACCCTGGGGACAAAGAAAAGCGAGTGTTTATTTGGAAGTCTTAAAGGGACAGGGACCCACCGCTGGATGGAAGCATCCTGGGACACTTAGTCCAGCAGCAGGGAATCTGGGGAACTCTGGGCACTCTAACCCCCTGGGCAGCAGGGAGCACAGAGGCCCCTCATGGAGATAAATAGTCTCTCGGCCATTACCCCTCCAACGTGGCTCCACCATATCAGAGCAGCAGCCCGAGGCAGGCCATGCCCACAGCAACAACGGAGATAAACTCCATAGAGGCGGGGCAAGAATCAGCAGCCCCGTCTGCGTGCAGCTGCCCAGCACAAGCTACTAGAGGTTGCTGTTCTCCCAGGAGAGGAAGGCCACAAACCAACAAGAAGGGAAGTTCTTCCAGCCGTCACTCATGCCAGCTCTGTAAACTATCTCCATCGCCATGAAAAGGCAAAATTTCAGGCAGACCAAGATAACAGAGAAAACACCTGAGGAGACAGACCTAACCACTCTTCCTGAAAAATAACTCAAAATAAAAATCATGAACATGCTGACGGAGATGCAGAGAAAAATGCAAGAACAATGGGATGAAGTCAGGAGGGAGATTACAGAAGTGAAACAAACTCTGGAAGGATTTATAAACAGATGGATAAGATGCAAGAGGCCATTGATGGAATAGAAACCAGAGAACACAAACGCATAGAAGCTGACACAGAGAGAGATAAAAGGATCTCCAGGAATGAAACAATATTAAGAGAACTGTGCGACCAATCCAAAAGGAACAATATCCATATTATAGGGTTACCAGAAGAAGAAGAGAGAGGAAAAGGGATAGAAAATCTCTTTGAAGAAATAATTGCTGAAAACTTCCCCAAACTGGGGGAGGAAGTAATCGAACAGACCACAGAAATACACAGAACTCCCAACAGAAAGGACCCAAGGAGGACAACACCAAGACACATAATAATTAAAATGGCAAAGATCAAGGACAAGGAAAGAGTTTTAAAGGCAGCTAGAGAGAAAAAGGTCACTTATAAAGGGAAACCCATCAGGCTATCATCAGACTTCTCAACAGAAACCTTACAGGCCAGAAGAGAAGAGCATGATATATTTAATGCAATGAAACAGAAGGGCCTTGAACCAAGGATACTGTATCCAGCACGATTATCATTTAAATATGAAGGAGGAATTAAACAATTCCCAGACAAGCAAAAGTTGAGGGAATTTGCCTCCCGCAAACCACCTCTATAGGGTATTTTAGACGTAGAGTTCTAGACGGGAGCACTCCTAAGACTAAACAGATGTCACCAGAGAAAATAAAATCACAGCAAAGAAAACAGATGAAACAAATACTAACTAAAGGCAAAAAATAAAATCAACTACCCACTAAAAGCAGTTAAAGGAAACATGAAAGAGCACAGAATAAAACAACCAACATATAAAGAATGGAGGAGGAGGAATAAGAAGGGAGAGAAGAAAAGAATCTCCAGATAGTGTATATAACAGCTCAATAAGCGAGCTAAGTTAGGCAGTCAGACACTAAAGAAGCTAACCTTGAACCTTTGGTAACCATGAGTCTAAAGCCTGCAATGGCAATAAGTACATATATTTCAATAGTCCCCATAAATGTAAATGGACTGAATGCACCAATCAAAAGACACAAGGGCGGGAGCCAAGATGGCGGCGTGAGTAGAGCAGTGGAAATCTCCTCCCAAAAACACATAGAGCTATGAAAATATAACAAAGAAAAATATTCCTAAAATAGAGACCACAGGACACAGGACAACATCCAGACCACATCCACACCTGCAAGAACCCAGCGCCTTGTGAAGGGGGTAAGATACAAGCCCCAGCCCGGCGGGACCCGAGCGCCCCTCCCCCCGGCTCCCGGCGGGTGGAGAGAAACCGGAGCAGTTTTTTTTTTTGGCGAGCGCTTTTTGGAAGCCTTAGAGGGACGGGCCCCCGTTGCTGGGGAGGCAGGGTGGCGGGACCGGTGAGGAGGTGCCTGGGAACGGCGCCGGAGGACAAAGAATATCCCGCGTTTCTCCCTGCGAGACCTGGGGGCGGGTGCCTGAGACCGGTGCCTGAGGACAGAGGAGGTCGCGCGTTTTTCCCCTTTTTTTTTTTTTTTTTCTCTTTTTGGCAAGCGCTCTTTGGAAGCCTTGAAAGGACGGGGACCCCAGTGCTAGGGAGGCACGGTGGCGGGACTGGTGAGCGGGTGGCTGGGACCGGCGCCTGAGGACAAAGAATATCCCCCGTTTTTCCCTGCGGGACCGGTGGGCGGGTGCCTGAGACCGGCACTTGAGGACAGAGGAAATCGCGCGTTTTTCCCCTTTTTTTTTTCTCTTTTCTGCGAGTGCTTTTTGGAAGCCTAAAAGGGACAGGGACCCCGGTGCTAGGGAGGCAGGGCGGCGGGACTGGTGAGCGGGTGCCTGGGACCGGCACCTGAGGACAAAGAATATCCCGCATTTTTCCCTGTGGGACCGGTGGGTGGGTGCCTGAGACCAGCACCTGAGGACGGAAGAAATCGCGCGTTTTTCCCCTTTTTTTTCCCTCTCTTTTTGCCAAGTGCTTTTTGGAAGCCTTGAAGGGACAGGGACCCCGGTGCTAGGGAGGCAGGGCGGCGGGACTGGTGAGCGGGTGCGTGGGACCAGTGCCTGAGGACCAAGAATATTGAGCGTTCCTTCCCTGCGGGACCGGTGGGTGGGTGCTTTTTGGAAGCCTTGAAAGGACAGGGACCCTGGTGCTAGGGAGACAGGGCAGCAGGACCAGTGCGCGGGTGCCTGGGACCGGCACCCGAGGAAAAAAAAAAAAAATCGCGTGTTTTTTCTTTTTTTTTTTCCTTTCTGTTCCCTCTCTCATTGTTGCTGTTGTTGTTTTGGTTTGGAGAGTGCTTTTTGGAAATCTTAAAGGGGCAGGACAGGTCACTTAGACCAGAAGCAGGGAATCTGGGGATCTCTGGGCACTCTAACCCCCTGGGCAGCAGGGAGCACAGAGGCCCCTTACAGAGATAAATAGTCTCCTGGCTGCTCCCCCTCTAACGGGGCTCCACCATTTTGGAGGAACAGCCCCAGCCAGGCCAAGCCCACAGCAACAGTGGAGATAAACCCCAAAGCAACTGGGCAGGAAGCAGAAGCCCTGTCTGCGCACAGCTGCCCAGCACAAGCCACTAGAGGTCGCTATTCTCCCAGGAAAAGGCTACAAACCAACAAGAAGGGAAGCTCTTCCAGCGGTCACTTGTACCAGCTCTGCAGACTATCTCTATCACCATGAAAAGGCAAAACTACAGGCAGACAAAGATCACAGAGACAACACCTGAGAAGGAGACAGACCTAACTAGTCCTCCTGAAAAAGAATTCAAAATAAAAATCATGAACATGCTGACAGAGATGCAGAAAAAAATGCAAGAGCAATGGGATGAGATGCAGAGAAAAATGCAAGAGCAGTGGGATGAGATGCAGAGAAAAATGCAAGAGCAGTGGGATGAAGTCCGGAAGGAGATCACAGATGTCAGGAAAGAGATCACAGAAGTGAAACAATCCCTGGAAGGATTTATAAGCAGAATGGATAAGATGCAAGAGGCCATTGAAGGAATAGAAGCCAGAGAACAGGAACGTATAGAAGCTGACATAGAGAGAGATAAAAGGATCTCCAGGAATGAAACAACACTAAGAGAAATATGTGACCAATACAAAAGGAAAAACATTCGTATTATAGGGATACCAGAAGAGGAAGAAAGAGGAAAAGGGATAGAAAGTGTCTTTGAAGAAATAATTGCTGAAAACTTCCCCAAACTGGGGGAGGAAATAATCGAACAGACCATGGAATTATACAGAACCCCCAACAGAAAGGATCCAAGGAGGACAACACCAAGACACATAATAATTAAAATGGCAAGGATCAAGGACAAGGAAAGAGTTTTAAAGGCAGCTAGAGAGAAAAAGGTCACCTATAAAGGAAAACCAATCAGGCTAACATCAGACTTCTCAACAGAAACCCTACAGGCCAGAAGAGAATGGCATGATATACTTAATGCAATGAAACAGAAGGGCCTTGAACCAAGGATACTGTATCCAGCACGACTATCATTTAAATATGATGGTGGGATCAAACAATTCCCAGACAAGCAAAAGCTGAGGGAATTTGCTTCCCACAAACCACCTCTACAGGGCATCCTACAGGGACTGCTCTAGATGGGAGCACCCCTAAAAAGAGCACAGAACAAAACACACAACATATGAAGAAGGGAGGAGGAGGAATAAGAAGGGAGAGAAGAAAAGACTCTCCAGACAGTGTATATAACAGCTCAATAAGCGAGCTAAGTTAGGCAGTAAGATACTAAAGAAGCTAACCTTGAACCTTTGGTAACCACGAATCTAAAGCCTGCAATGGCAATAAGTACATATCTTTCAATAGTCACCCTAAATGTAAATGGACTTAATGCACCAATCAAAAGACATAGAGTAATAGAATGGATAAAAAAGCAAGACCCATCTATATGCTGCTTACAAGAAACTCACCTTAAACCCAAAGATAAGCATAGACTAAAAGTCAAGGGATGGAAAAACATATTTCAGGCAAACAACAGTGAGAAGAAAGCAGGGGTTGCAGTACTAATATCAGACAAAATAGACTTCAAAACAAAGAAAGTAACAAGAGATAAAGAAGGCCACTACATAATGATAAAGGGCTTAGTCCAACAAGAGGATATAACCATTCTAAATATATATGCACCCAATACAGGAGCACCAGCATATGTGAAGCAAATACTAACAGAACTAAAGAGGGAAATAGACTGCAATGCATTCATTGTAGGAGACTTCAACACACCACTCACCCCAAAGGATAGATCCACCGGGCAGAAAATAAGTAAAGACACACAGGCACTGAACAACACACTAGAACAGATGGACCTAATAGACATCTATAGAACTTTACATCCAAAAGCAACAGGATATACATTCTTCTCAAGTGCACATGGAACATTCTCCAGAATAGACCACATACTAGCTCACAAAAAGAGCCTCAGTAAATTCCACAATATTGAAATTCTACCAACCAATTTTTCAGACCACAAAGGTATGAAAGTAGAAATAAATTCTACAAAGAAAACAAAAAGGCTCACAAACACATGGAGGCTTAACAACATGCTACTAAATAATCAATGGATCAATGAACAAATCAAAATAGAGATCAAGGAATATATAGAAACAAATGACAACAACAACACTAAGCCCCAACTTCTGTGGGATGCAGCGAAAGCAGTCTTAAGAGGAAAGTATATAGCAATCCAGGCACACTTGAAGAAGGAAGAACAATCCCAAATGAATAGTCTAACATCACAATTATTAAAACTGGAAAAAGAAGAACAAATGAGGCCTAAAGTCAGCAGAAGGAGGGACATAATAAAGATCAGAGAAGAAATAAACAAAATTGAGAAGAATAAAACAATAGCAAAAATCAACGAAACCAAGAGCTGGTTCTTTGAGAAAATAAACAAAATAGATAAGCCTCTAGCCCAACTTATTAAGAGAAAAAGAGAGTCAACACAAATCAACATAATCAGAAATGAGAATGGAAAAATCACGACAGACTCCACAGAAATACAAAGAATTATTAAAGACTACTATGAAAACCTATATGCCAACAAGCTGGAAAACCTAGAAGAAATGGACAACTTCCTAGAAAAATACAACCTCCCAAGACTGACCAAGGAAGAAACACAAAAGTTAAACAAACCAATTACGAGCAAAGAAATTGAAACAGTAATCAAAAAACTACCCAAGAACAAAACCCCGGGGCCGGACGGATTTACCTCGGAATTTTATCAGACACACAGAGAAGACATAATACCCATTCTCCTTAAAGTGTTCCACAAAATAGAAGAAGAGGGAATACTCCCAAACTCATTCTATGAAGCCAACATCACCCTAATACCAAAACCAGGCAAAGACCCCACCAAAAAAGAAAATTACAGACCAATATCCCTGATGAACGTAGATGCAAAAATACTCAATAAAATATTAGCAAACAGAATTCAACAGTATATCAAAAGGATCATACACCATGACCAAGTGGGGTTCATCCCAGGGATGCAAGGATGGTACAACATTCGAAAATCCATCAACATCATCCACCACATCAACAAAAAGAAAGACAAAAACCACATGATCATCTCCATAGATGCTGAAAAAGCATTTGACAAAATTCAACATCCATTCATGATAAAAACTCTCAGCAAAATGGGAATAGAGGGCAAGTACCTCAACATAATAAAGGCCATATATGATAAACCCACAGCCAGCATTATACTGAACAGCGAGAAGCTGAAAGCATTTCCACTGAGATCGGGAACCAGACAGGGATGCCCACTCTCCCCACTGTTATTTAACATACTACTGGAGGTCCTAGCCACGGCAATCAGACAAAACAAAGAAATACAAGGAATCCAGATTGGTAAAGAAGAAGTTAAACTGTCACTATTTGCAGATGATATGATACTGTACATAAAAAACCCTAAAGACTCCACTCCAAAACTACTAGAACTGATATCGGAATACAGCAAAGTTGCAGGATACAAAATCAACACACAGAAATCTGTAGCTTTCCTATACACTAACAACGAATCAATAGAAAGAGAAATCAGGAAAACAATTCCATTCACCATTGCATCAAAAAGAATAAAATACCTAGGAATAAACCTAACCAAGGAAGTGAAAGACTTATACTCTGAAAACTACAAGTCACTCTTAAGAGAAATTAAAGGGGACACTAATAAATGGAAACTCATCCCATGCTCATGGCTAGGAAGAATTAATATCGTCAAAATGGCCATCCTGCCGAAAGCAATATACAAATTTGATGCAATCCCTCTCAAATTACCAGCAACATTCTTCAATGAATTGGAACAAATAATTCAAAAATTCATATGGAAACACCAAAGACCCCGAATAGCCAAAGCAATCCTGAAAAAGAAGAATAAAGTAGGGGGGATCTCACTCCCCAACTTCAAGCTCTACTACAAAGCCATAGTAATCAAGACAATTTGGTACTGGCACAAGAACAGAGCCACAGACCAGTGGGACAGATTAGAGACCCCAGAAATTAACCCAAACATATATGGTCAATTAATATTTGATAAAGGAGCCATGGACATACAATGGCAAAATGACAGTCTCTTCAACAGATGGTGCTGGCAAAACTGGACAGCTACATGTAGGAGAATGAAACTGGACCATTGTCTAACCCCATATACAAAGGTAAACTCAAAATGGATCAAAGACCTGAATGTAAGTCACGAAACCATTAAACTCTTGGAAAAAAACATAGGCAAAAACCTCTTAGACATAAACATGAGTGATCTCTTCTTGAACATATCTCCCCGGGCATGGAAAACAACAGCAAAAATGAGCAAGTGGGACTACATTAAGCTGAAAAGCTTCTGTACAGCGAAAGACACCATCAATAGAACAAAAAGGAACCCTACAGTATGGGAGAATATATTTGAAAATGACAGATCTGATAAAGGCTTGACGTCCAGAATATATAAAGAGCTCACACGCCTCAACAAACAAAAAACAAATAACCCAATTAAAAAATGGGCAGAGGAACTGAACAGAAAGTTCTCCAAAAAAGAAATACAGATGGCCAAGAGACACATGAAAAGATGCTCCACATCGCTAATTATAAGAGAAATGCAAATTAAAACTACAATGAGGTATCACCTCACACCAGTAAGGATAGCTGCCATCCAAAAGACAAACAACAACAAATGTTGGCGAGGCTGTGGAGAAAGGGGAACCCTCCTACACTGCTGGTGGGAATGTAAATTAGTTCAACGATTGTGGAAAGCAGTATGGAGGTGCATCAAAATGCTCAAAACAGACCTACCATTTGACCCAGGAATTCCACTCCTAGGAATTTACCCTAAGAACGCAGCAATCAAGTTTGAGAAAGACAGATGCACTCCTATGTTTATCGCAGCACTATTTACAATAGCCAAGAATTGGAAGCAACCTAAATGTCCATCTGTAGATGAATGGATAAAGAAGATGTGGTACATATACACAATGGAATACTACTCAGCCATAAGAAGTGGAAAAATCCAACCATTTGCAGCAACATGGATGGAGCTGGAGAGTATTATGCTCAGTGAAATAAGCCAAGCGGAGAAAGAGAAATACCAAATGATTTCACTCATCTGAGGAGTATAGGAACAAAGGAAAAACTGAAGGAACAAAACAGCAGCAGAATTACAGAACCCAAAAATGGACTAACAGGTACCAAAGGGAAAGGAACTGGGGAGGATGGGTGGGCAGGGAGGCATAAGGGGGGGGAAGAAGAAGGGGGGTATTAAGATTAGCATGCATGGGGGGGAGGGAGAAAGGGGAGGGTGGGCTGCACAACACAGAGAGGACAAGTAGTGACTCTACAACATTTTGCTAAGCTGATGGACAGTAACCGTAATGTGGTTGTTAGGGGGGACCTGATATAGGGGAGAGCATAGTAAACATAGTATTCTTCAGGTAAGTGTAGATTAAAAATTAAAAAAAAAAAAAAAAGAAAGAAAGAAAGAAAAGGGGGATTACTCCTTAACAGGATAAAACTATTGGTAAATCAAAGATCAACGCATGCTTTAAATATCCTTAATGTTGATCACTTAAAGGGTGTCAGATGATCAGCTATGGAGGTACTCTTTTCTGATAATATTCCTTTCTCTTAATTTAAAAAAAAAAAAAAAAAAAGCAGTTACTGTGTGCTGACCTCCAATGAGTTCTGCACAGTGGTATAGAGGGCATGTCAAAGTGTGGGCAAAGGGTCTGTTTGTTTCTACGCAGAAGATCAAGGCCTAGCTTGGATACCCAGAAAATGAACTAAGATACGATATGAGGAGGAGCTTCCGGCATCAGCACTCTCTGGAGGACTCGTGCCGGGGGATGATCATCAAAAAGCCTCCACAGGGATCTGGACGATGCTGCGGTTGTGGCTGCATCCAGCCCACCATCTCCTGGACTTGCCATAAGAAGGAGGAGGGAGATGTCTAGGCTGGCATGTGCATACAGTGAGACAACGAATTTGACTGGATCTGTACTGTTGGAACTCAACCAGGAGTTGGGAGGGGTGCAAGTTGTAGCACCCCAAAATCTCATGACTATAGACTATCTATGGTTAAAAGAACATATGGGATGTGAACAGATCCCAGAAATGGGCTGCTTTAATTTGTCTGATGGTTCAAGTACAGTTGGAAAATATCCATCATATCATAGATAAATTTTCACAAATGCCTAGGGTGCCTAAATGGTTTTCTTGGCTTCACTGGAGATGGCTGGTAATTATAGATTTGCTTTGTTTATGTCACCGTATTCCTATTATGTCAATATGTGTGTGCAAATTAGTTAGTAGTTTAAAACCTATACATACTTAAGGTACTATACAAGAAGATATGTCAAAGAAATAATCAATCCTCCCAAGTTTCCTTCATATGCTACATCTATAGCTTTTCTTCTTCCTTCCTAATTACAAACTTTAAATAGAATTCGTGCCTCATATCGAATTTACCGAGTATCATAATTCCTCCAGGTGGTAAAGATACCTCGAGACAAGTGCTGGGCATAGAAGCCACAGGGCATAAATCTGCAAAGAAGTAAAAAGCTAACCTTTGCAAACAATATGGCTTCTCTCTCACTTACCAACTTTACATTTCCCTGTATGGCCCCGGAAGATGACTGGTTAGCCAGAGACGGGTAAGATTCCTCAAGGGAGGAACAACCTAAGACAGGCACAGTCGCAGGGGGGCCATCAGGTGAGAATTTGGGGATCAACAGAGGTGAGGCTCAGAACCTCACCCCCCCTGCTTTGAGAGAAATCTTCTGCATCCGTGGATGTCTTGCTGCCCTTGTCTAGCCTGGATTAATACTTAGTCCATAGGCACACACCTGATCATCTGATCATCTACATTTGCCTTCTTACAGCACTAAACTATGTTTTCTACCTTTATCTTGCATCTACCTACCACTTCAGCATTTTATTAAAAATAAAAATAATAATAATAATAGGAGAAATGTGGGATCAACATATAAATCAAGTACAAAAATCAAATGAATATTCATATTTGACCTGATGGTTTATAGGTCATATTGCATGATCAAAACCGAAAGTTTCTGTGATGACTGCCCTTGTACTGTTCACCATGTAAGAATTCGTTCACCATGTAAGAACTTGTTCGTTATGCTTCAGAAGATTGGAGACTGACGAGAATTAGGCTTGAGATGGATTAATGATTGTACATTGAGCATTGACCCCCCTATACTGAATTTTATTGTTGTTAACAACCATTTGATCAATAAATATGAGAGGTGCCCTCTCAAAAAAAAAAAAAAAAAAAAAAAAGACACAGAGTAATAGAATGGATTAAAAAAAACAAGACCCATCTATATGCTGCTTACAAGAAACTCACCTCAAACCCAAAGACATACATAGACTAAAAGTCAAGGCATGGAAAAACATATTTCAGGCAAACAACAGAGAGAAGAAAGCAGGGGTTGCAGTAGTAGTATCAGACAAAATTGACTTCAAAACAAAGAAAGTAACAAGAGATAAAGAAGGACACTACATAATGATAAAGGGCTCAGTCCAACAAGAGGATTTAACCATTCTAAATATATATGCACCCAATACAGGAGCACCAGCATATGTGAAGCAAATACTAACAGAACTAAAGAGGGAAATAGACTGCAATGCATTCATTTTAGGAGACTTTAACATGCCACTTACCCCAAAGGATAGATCCACTGGGCAGAAAATAAGTAAGGACACACAGGCACTGAACAACACACTAGAACAGATGGACCTAATAGACATCTATAGAACTCTACATCCAAAAGAAACAGGATATACATTCTTCTCAAGTGCACATGGAACATTCTCCAGAATAGACCAAATACTAGGTCACAAAAAGAGCCTCAGTAAATTCCAAAATATTGAAATTCTACCAACCAACTTTTCAGACCACAAAGGTATAAAACTAGAAATAAATTCTACAAAGAAAACAAAAAGGCTCACCAACACATGGAGGCTTAACAACATGCTCCTAAATAATCAATGGATCAACGAACAAATTAAAATAGAGATCAATGAATATATGGAAACAAATGACAACAACAACACAAAGCCCCAATTTCTGTGGGACGCAGCGAAAGCAGTCTTAAGAGGAAAGTATACAGCGATCCAGGCACACTTAAAGAAGGAAGAACAACCCCAAATGAATAGTCTAATATCACAATTATCGAAACTGGGAAAAGAAGAACAAATGAGGCCTAAAGTCAGCAGAAGGAAGGACATAATAAAGATCAGAGAAGAAATAAACAAAATTGAGAAGAATAAAACAATAGCAAAAATCAATGAAACCAAGAGCTGGTTCTTTGAGAAAATCAACAAAATAGATAAGCCTGTAGCCAAACTTATTAAGAGAAAAAGAGAATCAACACACATCAACAGAATCAGAAATGAGAATGGAAAAATCACAACAGACTCCACAGAAATACAAAGAATTATTAAAGACTACTATGAAAACCTATATGCCAACAAGCTGGAAAACCTAGAAGAAATGGACAACTTCCTAGAAAAATACAACCTCCCAAGACTGACCAAGGAAGAAACACAAAAGTTAAACAAACCAATTATGAGCAAAGAAATTGAAACGGTAATCAAAAAACTACCCAAGAACAAAACCCCGGGGCCGGACGGATTTACCTCGGAATTTTATCAGACACACAGAGAAGACATAATACCCACTCTCCTTAAAAGTTTTCCAAAAATTAGAAGAGGAGGGAATACTCCCAAACTCATTCTATGAAGCCAACATCACCCTAATACTAAAACCAGACAAAGACCCCACCAAAAAAGAAAACTATAGACCAATATCCCTGATGAACGTAGATACAAAAATACTCAATAAAATATTAGCAAACCGAATTCAAAAATATATCAAAGGGATCATACACCATGACCAAGTGGGATTCATCCCAGGGATGCAAGGATGGTACAAAATTCGAAATCCATCAACATCATCCACCACATCAACAAAAAGAAGGACAAAAACCACATGATCATCTCCATAGATGCTCTAAAAGCATTTGACAAAATTCAACATCTACTCATGATAAAAACTCTCAGCAAAATGGGTATAGAGGGCAAGTATCTCAACATAATAAAGGCCATATATGATAAACCCACAGCTAACATCACACTGAGCAGTGAGAGGCTGAAAGCTTTTCCTCTGAGATAGGGAACAAGACAGGGATGCCCACCCTTCCCACTGTTATTCAACGTGGTACTGGAGGTCCTAGCCACAGCAATCAGACAAAACAAAGAAATACAAGGAATCCAGATTGTTAAAGAAGAAGTTAAACTGTCACTATTTGCAGATGACATGATATTGTACATAAAAAACCCTAAAGACTCCACTCCAAAATTACTAGAACTGATATCGGAATCCAGCAGAGTTGCAGGATACAAAATTAACACAGAAAAATCTGTGGCTTTCCTATACACTAACAATGAACCAATAGAAAGAGAAATCAGGAAAACAGCTCCATTCACAATAGCATCAAAAAGAATAAAGTACCTAGGAATAAACCTAACCAAAGAAGTGAAAGACCTATACCCTGAAAACTACAAGACACCCTTAAGAGAAATTAAAGGAGACACTAACAAATGGAAACTCATCCCATGCTCTTGGCTAGGGAGAATTAATATCGTCAAAATGGCCATCTTGCCCAAATCAATATACAGATTTGATGCAATCCCTATCAAATTACCAACAACATTCTTCAACGAACTGGAACAAATAGTTCAAAAATTCATATGGAAACACCAAAGACCCAGAATAGCCAAAGCAATCCTGAGAAAGAAGCATATAGTGGGGGGGATCTCGCTCCCCAACTTCAAACTCTACTACAAAGCCATAGTAATCAAGACAATTTGGTACTGGCACAAGAACAGAGCCACAGACCAGTGGAACAGAATAGAGACTCCAGATATTAACCCAAACATACACAGTCAATTAATATTTGATAAAGGAGTCATGGATATACAATGGGGAAATGACAGTCTCTTCAACAGATGGTGCTGGAAAAAGTGGACAGCTACATGTAAGAGAATGAAACTGGACCATTGTCTAACCCCATACACAAATGTAAATTCGAAATGGATCAAAGACCTGAATGTAAGTCATGAAATCATAAAACTCTTAGAAAAAAACATAGGCAAAAATCTCTTAGACATAAACATGAGTGACCTCTTCTTGAACATATCTCCCCAGGCAAGGGAAACAAATGCAAAAATGAACAAATAGGACTATATCAAGCTGAAAAGCTTCTGTACAGCAAAGGACACCATCAATAGAACAAAAAGGTACCCTACAGTATTGGAAAATATATTTATAAATGACAGATCTGATAAAGGCTTGACATGCAAAATATATAAAGAGCTCACCCACCTCAACAAACAAAAAACAAATAATCCAATTAAAAAATGGGCAGAGGAACTGAACAGTTCTCCAAGAAAGAAATCCAGATGGCCAACAGGCACATGAAAAGATGCTCCACATCGCTAGTTATCAGAGAAATGCAAATTAAAACCACAATGAGGTATCACCTCACACCAGTAAGGATGGCTACCATCCAAAAGACAAACAACGACAAATGTTGGCGAGGTTGTGGAAAAAGGGGAAACCTCCTACACTGCTGGTGGGAATGTAAATTAGTTCAACCACTGTGGAAAGCAGTATGGAGGTTCCTTAAAATGCTCCAAAAAGACTTACCATTTGACCCAAGAATTCCACTCCTAGGAATTTACCCTAAGAATGCAGCAGCCCAGTTTGAAAAAGACATGTGCACCCCTATGTTTATCGCAGCACTATTTACAATAGCCAGGAACTGGAAGCAACCTAAGTGTCCATCAGTAGATGAATGGATAAAGAAGATGTGGTACATATACACAACGGAATATTATTCAGCCATAAGAAAACAAATCCTACCATTTGCAACAACATGGATGGAGCTAGAGGGTATTATGCTCAGTGAAATAAGCCAAGCAGAGAAAGACAAATACCAAATGATTTCACTCATCTGTGGAGTATAAGAACAATGGAAAAACTGAAGGAACAAAACAGCAGCAGAATCACAGAACCCAAGAATGGATCAACAGGTACCAAAGGGAAAGGGACTGAAGAGGATGGGTGGGTAGGGAGGGATAAGGGGGGAAAGAAGAAAGGGGGTATGATTAGCATGCATAATGTGGGGGGTGGGAGAAAGGGGAGGGCTGTGCAACACAGAGAAGACAAATAGTGATTCTACAACATTTTGCTATGCTGATGGACAGTGACTGTAATGTGATTTGTGGAAGGGATTTGGTGTAGGGAAGAGCCTAGTAAACATAATATTCTTCATCTAATTGTAGATTACTGATAACAAAAAAAAGAAGAGAAAGAAAAGGAGGATTACTCCCTGATAGGATAAAACTAACTGCAAATCAATGATTAATGCATGCTTTACATATCCTTAATTTTGATCTTTTAAAGGGTGTCAGATGATCAGCTATGGAAGTACATTTTTCTGAGAATAGTCCTTTCTCTTAAAAAAAAAAAAAAAGCAGTTCCTGTGTGGTGATCTCCAATAGGTTCTTCACAATGGTATAAAGGTCATATCAAAGTGTGGGCAAAGGGTTTGTTTGTGTTTAAACAGAGGATCAAAGCCTAATTTGGCTACCCAGAAAAAGAGTTAAGATACAATATGAAGAAGAACTTCCAACTTCAACGTCCTCTGGAAGAGTCATTCCAGAAGATGATCATCAAAAAACTTCAACAAAGATCCTGGCGCTGTTGCAGTTGTAGCTGCATTCATCCCACCGGTTCCTGGGCTTGCCATTGGAATGAAGAAGGAGATATCTAAGCTGGCCTGTGCATACAGTGAAACAACAAATTTCTGGATCTATACTGTTGGAACTCAACCAAGAATTAGGAGAAGTGCAAGTTGCAGTGCTCCAAAATCGTGCGACTATAGACTATCTACTGTTAAAAGAACATATGGGATGTGAACAGTTCCCAGGAATGTGTGTTTTAATTTGCCTGATTTTTCTCAAACTATTCAAATTCAGTTAGACAATATCCATCAAATCATTGATAAGTTTTCACAAATGCCTAGGGTACCTAACTGGTTTTCTTGGTTTCACTGGATATGGCTGGTAATTGTAGTCTGCTTTTGTTAAAACCTATACATGCTTATGTTACTCTACAAGAGGATATGTCAAAGAAATAATCAATCTACCCATGTTTTCTTCCATCTGCTACTTCTAGCTTTTCTTCTTCCTTCCTAATTACAACCCTTAAATAGAATTCGTGCCTCATATCGAAAATTACCGAGTATCATAATTCTTCCAAGTGGTAAAGATACCTCAAGACAAATGCTGGGCATAGAAGCCACAGGTCATAAATCTGCAAAGAAGTAAAAAGCTAACCTTTTCAAAGAATATTGCTTCTCTCTCACTTACCAACTTTACATTTCCCTGTATGGCCCCGGAAGATGACTGGTTAGCCAGAGACCGGTAAGATTCCTCAGGGGAGGAACAACCCAAGACAGGCAGAGTCACAGGGGGGCCATCAGGTGAGAAATTGGGGATCAACAGAGGTGAGGCTTAGAATCTCACCCCCCCTGTTTTGAGAGAAATCTTCTGCCTCCGTGGATGTTTTGTTGCCCTTATCTAGCTTGGATTAATACTTAGTCTATAGGCACAGACCCAATCATCTACATTTGCCCTCTTATAGCACTAAATTATGTTTTCTACCTTTATCTTGCATCTACCTACTTCAGCATTTTATTAAAATAATAATAATAATAATAATAATAAGGGAGAAATGTGGGATTCACATATAAATCAAGTATAAAAATCAAATGAATAATCATATCTGACTTGATTGTTTATAGTTCATGATGCATGATCAAAACTGAACGTTTCTGTGATATGACTGCCCTTGCACTGTTCACCATGTAAGAACTTATTCACTATGTAAGAACTTGTTCACCATGTAAGAACTTGTTCATTATGCTTCAGAAGATTGGAGACTGGTGAGAATTAGGCTTGGGGTTGATTAATGATTGTGCATTGAGTCCCCTATACAGAATTTTATTGTTAACAACCATTTGATCAATAAATATGAGATGCCCTCTCAAAAAAAAAAGAGAATTACATAGAACTTCTCTTCAGAAATCATACAAGCAAGAAGAGAGAGTGAAGTGTTGAAAGAGAAAAGAAACACCAACCAAGAATTCTGTATCCAAAGAAATTATCCTTTCAAAAGTGAAGAAATAATTTTTTTTACATAAAGAGAAAAGGAATCTGTCACCAGTAAACCTGCTTTGCGAGAAAATGTTAAAAGAAGTTCTTTAGACAGGAAGACTCAGATCAGGTGAGAAATTCAGGTTAGAAGAGAGTAGAAAAAGGAATAAATGAAGATAAATCAAATCTTTTTCTTATTCTTAATATATTTAACAGATAACTGTTCAAAATAGTAATAGCAACAATGAATTCAGTAAGTACAGCTTATGTGTAAGTGAAATGTGACAGTAAGTACCTTTAGAAGGGACAGGAGGGAGGAAATGGCAATACTCTGTTATAAGGTACTTGTGCTACCTGTGGAGTGGAGTAGTTATTTGAAGGTAGATCTGGATTAGTTTTACACATTGTAAACTCTCAGGCATTAGTAAACTCTCAGTTAACAACTGGTTTGCTAAGAGAAGAAAGAAAATGGAATAATATAAATACTTAATTAAAACCACAGAAAGCAGAGAGTGGAGGAGGACAAAAAAGGAAAAAAGAACAAGGGCAATGAATAGAAAATAACAAATATAGTAGATATTAATCCAAGTATATCAACAATCACTTTAATTATCAATACACTAAATATACCAATGAGAACAGGTTGTCATAGTAGGTAAAAACATAAGACCAAACTATATGTTTTCTACAAGAAACACACCTTAAATATAAAGACATAGATTAAAAATAAAGGGATGAAGAAAGATAGGTCATGCTAACATTAATTAGAAATCTAGAGTAGCTATATTAATTTCATATAAAGCAGACTTCAGAGAAGAAAAATTATCACTGCTGGTAGGTATTGTAAAATGGTATAAAAACCCTTTGGAAAAAAGTTTGGCAGTTTCTTACAAAGGTAAACATGTTCTTACCATATGATCCAGCAATCACACTCCGTGTTATTTACCCAAATTAACTGAAAACTTGTGTGCACATAAAGAGTGCACAGGAATGTTTACAGCAGTTTTATGTTTAACTGCCAAAGCTTGGAAACAACCAAGATGTTCTTCAAAAAGTGAATAAACCACAGCACATTCATACAATGGGATATGACTCAGCACAAAAAAGGACATCAAGTCATGAAAGGACATGGAGGAATATTAAATGCATATTGCTAAGCAAAAGAAGCCAATTTGAAAAGTTTACATACTGTGTGATTACAACTATATGATGGTTTGGAAAAAGCAAAACTATGGAGACAGTAGTAAAAAGATTAATGGTTGCCAGGGTTTTAAGCAGAGGGAAGAAGAGATGAAGCAGTGAAAGCAGTGAAGCACGGGGGTTTTAGGGCAATGACACTATTCTGTGTGACACTGTAATGATGGATACATGTCATTATACATGTACAACACAAAGAATGAACCCCAAGGTCAACCAAGGACTTCAGTTAATAATGTATCAATACTGGCTCATCAAATTTAACAAATGTACCAAACTAATGCAAAATGTTCATAGGAGGGGAATGTGTGTGTGTGTGTGTGTGTGTGTGTGCGCGCGCGCAGAAAGCATATCATGAGAAATCTCCCACCCAGTTACCCATATCCACTGTTTCCTATTTCCACATTTTAATTCATTTTTATTAGTGTTGAGCATCCTTTCAAGAGTTCTCTGGAAATACTATCAAATATGAAGATCTATTATCTTCCCCGTTTTTAAGAAATAAAAAGTAGCCTATAATGCTAGCCTGCCCTTTCACAGAATAGCTGTTTGAGAGACTACTCCCTGTCACCACACAGCAAGCTGTACTTTATTGTAGAGGTGTCACATAGTTTAAGCAGTCCCTAGACACCTATGTTATTTCCAACTGCTTTTACATGCACACATCATTTAGAATGTGTGCAAGTATATCTACAGGAAAGTCTTAAAGTAGATGTATGGGTCTAAAAGTATATGCATTTAAAATTTTGATAGATATTGCCAAATTGATTTAAGTTATAGTACCACCAGCAGTCAAATCCTACAGTCATGGCTTAATAAGATGTTCTCAGCTTAGTACTATAGGTAAAACTCTTTATTGGAGGTGGGGTTCAGAGGGTAGGGGTGGTGCCAGGAGGGAGGAGAATCACACACATGAGTTACCGTCAGCTTCCCATAGAGCAGCAAAGAGTTTAAAGGCTTACTACCCATATAGTTCTTACCCAGTTGAAATTCAATCTTGGGCTTGATGGCTGGAAGCTTACATTGCCATGTGAAAGTATTTGGATAGGAACTCACTGGTTGAGAAATCCCAGACAGAAGTTTGAGAATCAACTTATCATCCCATGGATTCTCAATAGTGAAGTCTTAAAGAATGGGGAAAAAAAAATCAATTCAAGAATTTTACTAAAGAAATTACATATAAAGCAAGTGGAGACATTTATTAAATTTCAAAAGTCTTATCTTTAAAGAGCATTGATTCAAATAATAAAGAACCACTTTCAAGTAAAAATAGGTAATTCTACATAATTCCTTGTCATTTTAGATCTACATATTTACATTAATATTCAGTTGTGACAAAGGAAATCAACACCAGCACCAAGGGATCTGCTTCCCTCACCTGTAACTGCCAGATTCTGCCTTTAACACAACAATTCCTGGGGACAGACTAGGATACTAGTTACTTCTAATTACTTCTAACATTCATTGCTTTTCCACTTAAAGCTACAAAATACATTGCCTCTTAAGACTTACACAATCTGCACATATAAGATGTATTGTGGGTCCATAAAAGAGAAATCATTTCTAAAGGGAAGAAAAAGTTTCTGTCCAACTTAGAATGCTATAAGAAATTCTATTAGCAGCAGTTATCAAAGACTAATAAAGCACGATTACCATTTACTTAGTGCTAAGCACACGTAGAACATGGTTCTAGGCACTTGATGTTGAGTAATGCACTTGGTCCTTACAATAAGATGCTAAAGTAGGTATGACCATCACCTCCACTTCACAGAAAAAGAAAGAGGGCCACAGAGAATTGAAATGATCTTGGCCAAGATAACATGACTGCCTAAGAGGGGGCTAGAACCTAGCCAGTGTACCTCAGAGCCTGTGCTCTTGACCATTGTGCAAGACTATTTCTCTGTAACCCAGGGCTGGGGGCTGAAGTCCTTTAAAGCCGAGCTTGTTTCCTTTGCTATGAAATGGGAATAACAACATTAGATTAAATTCCTGGCATACAGTAGGCCCTCCAGCTCCAACTTCCTCTCCCAACAGTAGTTATCCTTCTAGAATAAAATCAAGTGGTATCTTGACACCACTCTAAATCTAAAGTGGATTAAGTTGCCTTTCAAGTATGCTACTGTTGTACTGCATTGTGAGACAGTATGCACGTATTGTCTGAACTTGTGTTCTACCACAACATTCAAGTTCCTACTCTTTGAGCTTCTCTTTCATGCAACAGCTTTTACCAGGCTATTATCCTTATTCAGGGGCACAATTAGTTCTGGGCATTTGTTCATACTTGGAGCATCAACATTCCCAAGGGAACTAGTTTGCATCTGTTCTGCTTGGAGCCCCACGTTGGCCTTTGATGGATCCTCTGCAATGGCAAAGTCAGTGTCTGTGAGTTTACAAGCTGCAAGGCCCCTCGCTGCCTCTCTGGTCAGCATACCAACTGCAGCAGGCTGGCTCAGGTGGAGCAAGGACGCCGAAGACAGATTTGTGGGGAAGGCTGGTTCTGGGCTTTTCTCTTGAATTGAACTGGATGTATTAAAGGAATAGGGAAGAGGAAACAAAATACCATGTGATTACAAGCGTATTGGATTTGATCATATAAAAGTCCCACAAAATAGTTTCTTTCATTCTAAGAATGACATTGCAAGGTTGCTTCACAAAGAGTTGATTAAAGCATTTTCTTCAGACAAATATATACTAGTACAATATGGATAGAAGTAATATCAAAGACAGGGTAAAATTCTAGATAAATAGATGAGGTAATACGCTGGATATTGTTTAGTAGGAAATGCTGGGAGGAATGGGTTTATTTCCACAAGCATCATCTAAGTATCACTACTATAACTAAGACTGAATATTTAACCTGGTTCCAAAAATGCCTTCTGTGTACTTCCCTTGGGAGCTACAGTCCAGTGTTTGCTAACTCAGTGTTTGCAATGACTTTACAGAAAAAAAAAACCTAATGCAAACACTAAGATTTGACTACAGAAAAAAAAAACCTAATGCAAACACTAAGATTTGACTATATATGTGGTATATCACTACACATACATTCTCTCCCACCTATATATCCACATATACACAACATATGTATAAGCATATATTTTATTATACAAATGAAGTTATACATGTAACTTCATATTGCATTTTTACTTCTTGACATAGGCATTTTTCATACGGTAAATTTAAAAAAAAATAAAATAATTTTGAAATAATTTTAGATTTAAAGAAATGTTGTAAGATAATATAGAGAATTCTCATATACTCCTCATCCAATTTCTTCTGTTATCATAGCACACAGCTGCTCCTTTGTTAAAACCAGTAAGTCAACATTTGTTACAGTAACGAACCTCCAGCCCTCATCTGGATCTCACCAGTTTTCCACGACGCCCTTTACCTGCTCCAGGATCCAACTGTGGACACCATGTTGCATTTAGTCACCATGTCTCGTTACTTTTCTCTTCTGTGAATTTCTTAGTCTTTCCTAGTTTCCCAAGACCTTGTCAATTTTGAGGTGAAATGGCCAGGTATTTTGCAGAATGTCCCTCAGTTTGGTTTCTGGTATTTTCCTCCTGACTAGACTGTCAGTGCTTAGTGTACTGGCCAGGTATTTTGCAGAATGTCCCTCAGTTTGGTTTCTGGTATTTTCCTCCTGACTAGACTGTTAGTGCTGGTTTTGGGGAAGAGTATCACAGAGGTGAAGGGCCCTTCTCATCACATGATACCACAAGTTATTGCTAGTGATGATCACTGGTCGAGGTGGTATCTGCTGGGTTTCTCTACTCTTACCATGGACTCTAATAACTACACCATTTAACCCAGGGGATATATGCTGGAATATAACAATTCCCTGGTTACACACTGAAGATATTTCCTATTTTATATTACAACCAAACAGGAATTAGGGGTGCCCATACACAAAAAGTTATTTCCAGATGTGTGTACATTGCTACCACATGAGAGCCCAAATTACTGTGGATGCATAAATGATTTTAAAAAACCTTTCTTTTTGGGGGCGGAACCAACATAGCGGTGTGAGTAGGACAGTGGGAATCTCCTCCCAAAAACATATATATTTTTGAAAATACAACAAATACAACTAATCCTAAAAAAAGAGACCAGAAGACACAGGACAACAGCCTGACAACAGCCACACGTGCAAGAGCCCAGCGCCGGGTGAAAGGGGTAAGATACAAGCCCCGGCCCGGTGGGACCCGAGCACACCTCCCCCCAGCTCCCGGCGGGAGAGAGAGGGAGCCCAGGACTGCTAAACACCCAGCCCCAGCCATCCGCACCAGAGCGCAGACACAGTGCATGGAGGGCTGGAAACTAGGGAAATAGGGCAGCAAGACCTCTGAGCAGGTGCCGAAGCTGATGCCCCCGTGAAAAAGAAAAGCAAGTGCTTTCTGAAAGTCTTAAAGGGACAGGGATTTAACAGCTAGACGAAAACAACACAGGTCACAGCCAAGTGGCTGGAAATTACAGGGAAAACCAGGCGCACTAACCCTCTGGGCAACATCTCTGAGACCCCTCACGGAGGTAAACAGCCAAACAGCTCCCCCGTCCATTACCCCTCCAGGCACTGTGAAAGCAGAGAAACAGCCTAAGGCAAAACATGCCAACAGAAAGGAAAATTCCTACACTTCGGCCGGGCAAGACACAAAGATGCAGCCTACACGCAATTACCCAACACAAGCCACTAGGGGTTGCAGCTGTCCCAGTAAAGAAAGGACAGTAGCAAGTGAAAAGTTTGGCCCTCCCAGCCGACAGTCAATAGCACCTGTGAACATAAAAAGGCAAAAAAATATGATCCAGACAAGACTAACCTAGACAGCTTCGGCATCTGCTACATCTTCCCCTGAGAAGGAACCTGGGGAGATAGATTTAGCCAGTCTTCCTGAAAAAGAATTCAAAACAAAAGTCATAACCATCCTGATGGACTTGCAGAGAAATATGCAAGAACTAAGGAAGGAGAATACAGAAATAAAACAAGCTCTGGAAGGACTTCAAAACAGAATGGACGAGATGCAAGAGACCATTAATGGACTAGAAAACAGAACAGGAATGTAGAGAAGCTGATGCAGAGAGAGATAAAAAGATCTCCAGGAATGAAAGAATTTTAAGAGAGCTGAGTGACCAATCAAAAAGGAACAATATACGCATTATAGGGATACCAGAAGAAGAAGACAGAGAAAAAGGGATAGAAAGTGTCTTTGAAGAAATAATTGCTGAGAACTTCCCCAAACTAGGGGAAGAAATGTCCTCTCAGACCACAGAGGTACACAGAACTCCCATGGCAAGGGATCCAAGGAGGGCAACACCAAGACACATAATAATTAAACTGGCAAAGATCAAAGACAAGGACAAAGTATTAAAGGCAGCCAGAGAGAAAAAAAAGGTTACCTACAAAGGAAAACCCATCAGGCTATCATCAGACTTCTCAACAGAAATCCTACAGGCCAGAAGAGAATGCCATGATATACTTAATGCAATGAAACAGAAGGGCCTCGAACCAAAACTACTGTATCCAGCACGAATATCATTTAAATATGAAAGAGGGATTAAACAATTCCCAGACAAGCAAAAGTTGAGGGAATTTACCTCCCACAAACCACCTCTTCAGGGCATCCTACAGGGACTGCTCTAGATGGGAGCACTCCTAAAAAGAGCACGGAACAAAACACCCAACATATGAAGAAGGGAGGAGGAGGAATAAGAAGGGAGAGAAATAAAGAATCATCAGACCGTGTTTATAATACCTCAACAAGCGAGCTAAGTTAGACAGTAAGACAGTAAAGAAGCTAACCCTGAACCTTTGGTAACCACAAACTTAAAGCCTGCAATGGCAGTAAGTTCATACCTTTCAATAATCACCATAAATGTAAATGGACTGAATACACCAATCAAAAGACACAGAGTAATAGAATGGATAAAAAAGCAAGATCTATCCATATGCTGCTTACAAAAGACTCACCTCAAACCCAAAGACATGCACAGACTTAAAGTCAAGGGATGGAAAAAGATATTTCATGCAAACAACAAAGAGAAGAAAGCAGGTGTTGCAATTCTGGTATCAGATAAAACAGAATTCAAAATAAAGAAAGTAACAAAAGACAAAGAAGGACATTACATAATGATAAAGGGCTCAGTCCAACAAGAGGATATAACCATAATAAATATATATGCACCCTATACAGGAGCACCAACATACCTGAAACAAATATTAACAGAACTAAAGGAGGAAATAGATTGCAATGCATTCATTCTAGGAGACTTCAACACACCACTCACTCCAAAGGATAGATCCACCAAAAAGAAAATAAGTAAGGACACAGAGGCACTGAACAACACACTAGAAGAGACGGACCTAATAGACATCTACAGAACTCTACATCCAAAAGCAACAGGATACACATTCTTCTCAAGTGCACATGGAACATTCTCCAGAATAGACCACATACTGGGCCACAGAAAGAGCCTCAGTAAATTCCAAAAGACTGAAATCCTACCAACCAACTTTTCAGACCACAAAGGCAAAAAACTAGAAATAAACCGTACAAAGAAAGCAAAATGGCTCACAAACACATGGAGGCTTAACAACACACTCCTAAATAATCAATGGATCAATGACCAAACCAAATGGAGATCCAGCAATATATGGAAACAAATGACAACAATAACACTAAGCCCCAACTTCTGTGGGACACAGCAAAAGCAGTCTAAAGAGGAAAGTATATAGCAATCCAAGCATATTTAAAAAAAGAAGAAAAATCCCAAATGAATGGTCTAATGTCACAATTACGGAAATTGGAAAAAGAAGAACAAATGAGGCCTAAGATCAGCAGAAGGAGGGACATAATAAAGATCAGAGAAGAAATAAATAAAATTGAGAAGAATAAAAAAATAGAAAAAATCAATGAAACCAAAAGCTGGTTCTCCAAGAAAATAAACAAAATAGATAAGCCTCTAGCCAGACTTATTAAGAGGAAAAGAGAGTCAACACAAATCAACAGTATCAGAAACGAGAAAGGAAAAATCATGACGGACCCCACAGAAATACAAAGAATTATTAGAGAATACTATGAAAACCTATATGCCAACAAGCTGGAAAACCTAGAAGAAATGGACAACTTCCTAGAAAAATACAACCTTCCAAGACTGACCCAGAAAGAAACAGAAAATCTAAACAGACCAATTACCAGCAACGAAATTGAAGTGGTAATCAAAAAACTACCAAAGAACAAAACCCCCGGGCCAGATGGATTTACCTCGGAATTTTATCAGACATACAGGGAAGACATAATACCCATCCTCCTTAAGTTTTCCAAAAAATACAAGAGGAGGGAATACTCCCAAACTCATTCTATGAAGCCAACATCACCCTAATACCAAAACCAGGCAAAGAGCCCACCAAAAAAGAAAACTACAGACCAATATCCCTGATGAACGTAGATGCAAAATACTCAATAAAATATTAGCAAACCGAATTAAAAAATACATCAAAAGGATCCTACACCATGACAAAGTGGGATTCATCCCAGGGATGCAAGGATGGTACAACATTCGAAAATCCATCAACATCATCCACCACATCAACAAAAAGAAAGACAAAAACCACATGATCATCTCCATAGATTCTGAAAAAGCATTTGACAAAGTTCAACATCCATTCATGATAAAAACTCTCAGCAAAATGGGAATAGACGGCAAGTACCTCAACATAATAAAGGCCATCTATGAAAAACCCACAGCCAACATTATATTGAACAGCGAGAAGCTGAAAGCTTTTCCTCTGAGATCGGGAAATGAACAGGGATGCCCACTCTCCCCACTGTTATTTAACATAGTACTGGAGGTCCTAGCCATGGCAATCAGACAAAACAAAAAAATACAAGGAATCCAAATTGGTAAAGAAGAAGTTAAACTGTCACTATTTGCAGATGACATGATACTGTACATAAAAAACCCTAAAGACTCCACTCCAAAACTACTAGAACTGATATCGGAATACAGCAAAGTTGCAGGATACAAAATTAACACACAGAAATCTGTGGCTTTCCTATACACTAACAATGAACCAACAGAAAGAGAAATCAGGAAAACAACTCCATTCACAACTGCATCAAAAAAAATAAAATACCTAGGAATAAACCTAACCAAAGAAGTGAAAGACTTATACTCTGAAAACTACAAGTCACTCTTAAGAGAAATTAAACAGGACACTAACAGATGGAAACGCATCCCATGCTCGTGGCTAGGAAGAATTAATATCGTCAAAATGGCCATCCTGCCCAAAGCAATATACAGATTTGATGCAATCCCTGTGAAACTACCAGCAACATTCTTCAATGAACTGGAACAAATAATTCAAAAAATCATATGGAACCACCAAAGACCCCAAATAGCCAAAACAATCCTGAGAAAGAAGAATAAAGTAGGGGGAATCTCACTCCCCAACTTCAAGCTCTATTATAAAGCCATAGTAATCAAGACAATTTGGTACTGGCACAAGAACAGAGCCACAGACCAATGGAACAGACTAGAGAATCCAGACATTAACCCAGATATATATGGTCAATTAATATTTGATAAAGGAGCCATGGACATACAATGGCGAAATGACAGTCTCTTCAACAGATGGTGCTGGCAAAACTGGACAGCTACATGTAGGAGAATGAAACTGGACCATTGTCTAACCCCATATACAAAGGTAAACTCAAAATGGATCAAAGACCTGAATGTAAGTCAGGAAACCATTAAACTCTTGGAAAAAAACATAGGCAAAAACCTCTTAGACATAAACATGAGTGACCTCTTCTTGAACATATCTCCCCGGGCAAGGAAAACAACAGCAAAAATGAACAAGGGGGACTATATTAAGCTGAAAAACTTCTGTACAGCAAAAGAAACCATCAATAGAACAAAAAGGAACCCTACAGTATGGGAGAATATATTTGAAAATGACACATCCAATAAAGGCTTGACGTCCAGAATATATAAAGAGCTCACACGCCTCAACAAACAAAAAACAAATAACCCAATTAAAAAATGGGTAGAGGAACTGAACAGATGGTTCTCCAAAAAAGAAATACAGATGGCCAACAGACACATGAACAACAGACACATCGCTAATTATCAGAGAAATGCAAATTAAAACTACAATGAGGTATCACCTCACACCAGTAAGGATGGCTGTCATTCAAAAGACAAACAACAACAAATGTTGGCGAGGCTGTGGAGAAAGGGGAACCCTCCTACACTGCTGGTGGGAATGTAAATTAGTTCAACCATTGTGGAAAGCAGTATGGAGGTACATCAAAATGCTCAAAACAGACATACCATTTGACCCAGGAATTGCACTCCTAGGAATTTCCCCTAAGAATGCAACAATCAAGTATGAGAAGGACCAATGCACCCCTATGTTTATCACAGCACTATTTACAATAGCCAAGAATTGGAAGCAACCTAAATGTCCATCGATAGATGAATGGATAAAGAAGATGTGGTACATATACACAATGGAATACTACTCAGCCATAAGAAAAGGGCAAATCCTACCATTTGCAGCAACATGGATGGAGCTGGAGGGTATTATGTTCAGTGAAACAAGCCAAGCAGAGAAAGAGAAATACCAAATGATTTCACTCATCTGTGGAGTATAAGAACAACGGAAAAACTGAAGGAACAAAACAGCAGCAGAATCACAGAACTCAAGAATGGACTAACAGGTACCAAAGGGAAAGGGACTGGGGAGGATGGGTGGGTTGGGAGGGATAAAGGGCGGGAGAAAAAGGGGGGTATTAAGATTAGCATGCATGGGGGGGTGGGAGAAAGGGGAGGGCTGTACAACACAGAGAAGACAAGTAGTGATTCTACAACATTTTGCTACGCTGATGGACAGTGACTGTAAAGGGGTATATAGGGGGGACCTGGTATAGGGGAGAGCCTAGTAAACAAAATATTCGTCATGTAAGTGTAGATTAATGATAAAAAAAAAAAAAGCAGTTCCTGTGTGGTGACCTCCAATGAGTTCTACACAATGGTATAAAGGGCATATAAAAGTGTAGGCAAAGGGTCTGTTTGTGTTTATACAGAGGATCAAAGCCTAATTTGGCTACCCTGAAAATGAACTAAGATACGATATGAAAAAGAACTTCTAACATCAGCACTCTCAGGAAGACTCATGCCAGAAGATGATCATCAAAAAACCTCAACAAAGATCCACACACTGCTACAGGTGTAGATGCACCCATCCCACCAATTCCTGGACTTACCATGGGAATGAAGAAGGAGATATCTAAGCTGGCCTGTGCATACAGGAAAACAACAAATTTGACTGGATCTATACTATTCGAACTCAACCAAGAATTATGAGAAGTGCAAATTGTAGCGCTCCAAAATCTTACAACTACAGACTATTTACTGTTAAAAGAACATATGGGATGTGAACAGTCCCCAGGAATGGGTTGCTTTAATTTGTCTGATTTCTCTCAGACTGTTCAAGTACAGTTGGACAATATCCACCATATCATAGATAAGTTTTCACAAATGCCTATGGTGCCTAACTGGTTTTCTTGGTTTCACAGGAGATGGCTACTAATTACAGGTATGCTTTGGTTACGTAACTGTAGTCCTATTATGTTAATGTGTGTGCGCAATTTAATTAGTAGTTTAAAACCTATACATACATACATGTTGAAGTTACTCTACAAGAAGATATGTCAAAGAAATAATCAATCTTCCCATGTTTTCTTCCACCTGCTGCTTCTATAGCTTTTCTTCTTACTTCCTAATTACAACCCTTAAATGGAATTCGTGCCTCATATCGAATTTACCGAGTATCATAATTCTTCCAAGTGGTAAAGACACCTCAAGACAAATGCTGGGCATAGAAGCCACAGGGCATAAATATGCAAAGAAGTAAAAAGCTAACCTTTTCAAATAATAAGGCTTCTCTCTCACTTACCAACTTTACATTTCCCTGTATGGCCCCGGAAGATGACTGGTTAGCCAGAGATGGGTAAGATTCCTCAAGGGAGGAACAATCTAAGACAGGCACAGTCACAGGGGGGCCATCAGGTGAGAAAATGGGGATCAACAGAGGTGAGGCTTAGAACCTCCCCCCCCTGTTCTGAGAGCAATTTTCTGCATACGTAGATGTTTTATTGCCCTTGTCTAGCTTGGATTAACACATAGTCTACAGGCACACACCTGATCATCTACATTTTCTCTCTTATAACACTAAACTAAACTATGTTTTCTACCTTTATCTTGTATCTACCTACCACTTCAGCATTTTATTAAAAATAATAATAATAAAGAGAGAAATGTGGTATCCACATATAAATCAAGTATAAAAATCAAATGAGTGTTCATATTTGAACTGACTGTTTATAGTTCATAATGCATGAGCAAAACCGAAAGCTTCTGTGATAACTGCCCTTGTACTGTTCACCATGTAACTTATTCACTATGTAAGAATTTGTTCTCCATCTAAGAACTTGTTCGTTATGCTTCAGAAGAATGGAAACTGATGAAAATTAGGCTTGGGGTGGATTAATGATTGTGCATTGAGCATTGACCCCCCTATAAAGAATTTTATTGTGGTTAACAACCATTTGATCAATAAATATGAGAGATTCCCTCACAAAAAAATATATATATATATACACACTTCCAATTGTAAAATAAATAAGTAACCGGGATGTAATATATAGCATAAGGAATATAGTCAAAATATTGTAACAACTTGGTATGGTGATAGCTGGTACCCAGAATTATCATGTATATAAATGTTAAATCACTGTGTCGTACACCTGAAACTAATGTAATACTGTGTGTCAACTACCCTTCAATAAAAAATAATTATCTGAAAAAAAAAAAAACCCCAAAAAAAAAACCTTTCTTTTCTCCATGAGAATTTGAATTTTGGCTAACTTTCTAGTCGTTCTCCCATGAACACTGAAAAGGTGAGAGTCACTATCACCACTGCTCATGTAAAAAGAACCCCCTTGGTCACTGCATTGAGACTGGGAGAGTCAGTCCTGGGGAACTAACAGCTTCAGACTTAAGGTATGATGGGTGTCTCACAATGATCTGTCCCTCATGGGGCCCGGGGGCTAAATCCAGAGAGCACTGCAAGAGCCACTGACTTCTGTGGAAAAGAGGCTTCTAAGCTAGGGGAGCCTTAGGACTTGGGTCCTGAGTGAGTCTCGCTTCCTTGCAACTTAATTGTCTCATGAGGGTCAAAAACAACAGTTTCTTGGACAGTATTGCCCTGCTGGCAACTGTGATTTTTGTCCTATTTATTTCTAGACTAATCCTGTGCCAAGTGTGGCTTATGGGAGTCATGAGTCAAAAATTTAGTTAAACATAGGAAGATACCTAGTGGGTAGTAACAGACTGTACCCATTGGGTAGAATTTAAAATCAAGAGGCAAAAAGCTATTTAATTTGCATTAATTTTATAATTAGTGAGTTAACTATTTTCCACATTTTTATTTTTTCTTTTGTAAATTCTGCTCATGTGCTTTATCCAACCATTTACTTACTGGTGTCTTATTTTAAGAAGAGGTTTTTGACAAGAGGCAGTACAGCATAGCAATGAGAGCAAGGGTCCTAAAATCAGAGATATGGGTTCAAATTCCAGTACTACAAATTAGAGGCTGTATGACTTTAAGTTTTATTTAGTCTTCTAGTCCTAGTTTCCCTCAGCTACAATGGTGGGAAAGAATAGTTACTACAACTGAAGTTTTTGTAAGGGATAATAAAAGGGAACAGTACATGACAATTTTAACTGCTATACTGGAATGTAAGAAACACTCAAAAGATTATAGCTGCTTTTAGTGTCTATTATATTTACTGGACTATTCAAATATGATGGAGGTTTACTTCTACAAAGCATTAATATATACCAAATCTGTATTTTACACCAATAAAAAGTTTAACCATCCTGTCATCCTCCTCTTAAAAGGCTATTGGTTTTCTTAATTATAATTGGTATAAATAGTGAAAATGGATATAAGGAAATTGGGTTTGCTCAGTTCCACAATAGTCTTTATGTGTCAGGGTCTTTGGCTGCCAAGAGTATCTGCAGTTCTGCTCCCAAAACAGGTGGAAGACAGTCTCAAAAACTGTTCCCACAGGGATTCTCTTGACAACCCAGCTGCCTGTTTCAGGCCCTGATGTTTAGGTTAATCATGTTTTTATCTACAGAAAGTACCTCCTGACTTAGAGCTGTGAGTCAATAAAAACGTTTAGTCTTTAAGAGTTGGGATTTGGTATTCCATTACATCCTGTAAGAAAAGCTAGAATGAAAACTGAGAGTGACAGAACCATGTGCTCTCCCAATACCTGGACTGTTTGTCTTTTGGGGGTCCCACCAGGTCTTTTCCTCTGGCATCCACAGTCACATGGGTGTGCTGTTTCACTACCACATTTTCTGAAACACATGGAAAATTAGAGACAGACATTATTATGCCCGCACGTGTACACATACATACACTATTTTATATGGCATAAAGTCCAGAATTCGTTTTTACACTGACTTTCATTACAAATTCACAATAGTGTTCCATGGTGAAATGTGCTATAATATTTTCTAAATAGGGAGAAAAAATTGCTAAACATTTTTTACTGCTAATATATGTGAGCAATTCAACTTTATCCATCTAATTAATATAATCCTCCAAGAGAAGAGTCCAAGGAGTGGCGGGTCCACTGAGGGCAATGACCACAGCACGGGGGTCGCTGGTGGTAGGGCACACCCCGCCTTCGAGGAGCCTGCTGACAAGGGCGTGGGGAGAGGCAGCGATGCTTCTGGAGGGCGGGGATGTTGGTGTATTTTGGTCTCATCTGCTTTATCCAGTCAGCACTTGACTGGATGAACTGATTCAGAGTGTTTATCTCAGGAAGTTACCTAACACTACCTATCATCACTCACTTTAACTTAAAAAAGAAGAAAGGAAACAACACCCATCTATGGATAAAAACTAGATAGGCAGAAATATAGAGTATCCCTCTATATAGCCAAGTATTACAAGGGATTAAATTTTATCAGATATTGCTTCACCAAACAGGTGCTACTTTGGTACTAGCACATTAGCTTCTGTTTAAACAACCTAAGTGACAAATATTCTAATATTGACTTTGTGAAAGACTCCTGACTGATTAAAGTTTTCCCAAATGGAAAAAGCTTAAAACATTTTTTTATTAAAGTTGCAAGCTTGTGATGGCATTTGTCCAAGTTTCAACTGAACTCTCCTTTAAAATTCAGAAAAGAAATATACCATATTGGGTATAGTCTAAGAAAAAGTTAAAAACGTTTAGGGCTACAGGCTCAGACTTCACTTTATAATATGCTTCCAACTAGGGGAGTGAAATTGTTTGGCAGGTCTTTCACTGTTGTTTGGTGAACAAGTGCTAGTTTATTAAAAAAACTATCAGCAGTGATAGAGTTTGGCTAGTAAATTCCTCATCAAAATGGTAAAGTGGTCCCAAATCCCACTGCATATATTTTGTAGGTTGGTACCTAATAGGTAAGAATTACCTGTGCTCAATGACAACATTATATATTAAGGTTCAGTTGATATTTATGAAGATTTTTGATATAGGAGTGTTACATTATAGCAGTAAATAAGGAACATTTGTGAGTTTTGTAATTACTTTCTTAAAGTCAGATCACAGATGACTTTCTTAAAGTCATATACATATGATTTTCTGAGAACAGTGCTTGGCTACATCTCTCAAAAATTTGTAGACCTATATCCAAGACTAAAATTTGCTATTTATTACTCTTATCAAATTATGAAATATAAATGTTCATTATTGTCAGTATCCAAATAATTTAATGTGTCCATAGAGGCTATTTTGTTTGTTGTAAAAATTAATAAACCTATACAACCCTATACAGATGGGTTGGACTTTTCAAATGCTTCTATCAGCTTTTCTCCTGTTCTACTGATATTCTTGGTTAATAAATTTTTAAAAATGCACAACTTTATGAAGACAGTATGCCAAAAGAAAAATACATTGGTAATAATACAATGAATAGATTTTAAGTTTCCTCTTTATGATCTTCAAACTTTCCATTTAGAATTTGCAAGAAGAAATCCATTAATACTGAAATAAATGAAATTGGCAGAAGACAAGGCAGTAAAACAGTATAACACACACCTTTATCTTCTAGTGCATGCACTGAGTCCACTGGGAGTTTGTGGAAAGGTGTAGATGCAAGCTGTGCAGCAGATGTAAAGTCTCCTGGGCTTTTAGGAGTGGGTGCCAGCGTTTTGTTGCAGCGGACACCCCATATGGTTGAATCATCTGAAAATTCTTCAGCTTGAGGTACTTCCTACAACAAAAGATGAATTGAAAAAAAGCAGCATTCTCCCTGTTTGTCCATGAAATTTAACTCACTAATACTTTCTGATATAAAAAATGAGGAATTAAACACAAACTAGATGTAATCCAAAGAATATGGTGGTTTTGTCTTTTTCTAGAACTGGGACACTTCATCTTTAACACGTCCCAGTGCAGCCACACTGTACACAAGGGTCACACTTTCATTTCTCAATTTTTCTTTTTTTAATTTGAAAAGTCTAGATCTGCAGATGAGATACAAAGATAGTCCAGAGTTCCCATGTTCATCCAACTTCCTCTAATGTTATTATCTTAGAGAAACGCTGGTACCTTTGTAAAAACTAAACAATACTAATAATTGTATGTTATTTGGATTTCATCATTTTTCCATTAATATCCCTTTTCTGGTCCAGGGTCCAATCCAGGAGACCACACTGCACTTAGCTGACATGTCCCATTGGTCTCTTCTCATCTATGCCAGTCCATTGGTCTCTCCTGGTTTTTCTCACACTGCCTCTGTTGAATACTGGTCAGGAACTGTGTAGCATGTCCCTCCAATTTGGGTTTACCTGATGTTTTCTCATATTTAGACTGGGGTTATAGATTTTTGGGAAGAATATTGGTAAAGTGTCCTTTCTTACTATATCTTATTAGAGGACACATGATATCAACACAACTTAGTACTGGTGAGGTTGACCTGAAGGGGGATTCTGCTAGTTTTTCCACCATAAGGTACTATTTTTCCCTCTTCCTACAGGATTTGTTAGAATCAAGTCACTAAGTCTAGCTTATACCCAAAGGGAGGTAAATTAAGATCCACCTCCTGAGGGAAGAATATCAAAGAATTTGTGGACAAGTGTTAAAACAACAGTAATTAATAATTTGGGTGATCTGCTTGGATGCTATAAGAATAATTTTCCTTCCTAAGGTTTCACTCACTAATTTCAGTATTCATCTGTAGATCGTGCCTGCAGCAATGATTACTGTGGCATTCTCAGTTTTTCTATTCTCATGGCTATTTCTATTGCCACTCATTCCTTCTGCATTTCTTAGTAGGTATTCATCTGTAAAGATGTTTTGTCCCTTCTCCCTCATTTGTTCATATCAACATGGATATTTATTTTATTTCTTGGGTGATAAAACAATATTGCCTTATTCCACTTATTTTCTTATTCAAACTGTTCCAGGGTTGGCCGTTGGCTTATTCAGGTTGACACCTGGTTCTTTTACTATGTCCCATCATTTTTTGTAAAGCGCTTCTTTATATTCTAGCTCTATAGGATGCTCCAGGCTCATCTTGTATTTTTGCTGCCCCACCCCGACAATCAGCTGTTTCCCAAGAATGACAAAGGTCAAGTTTCAGAGTTTGTACATAGACTTAAACTGCTGAGTCAGAATAGCACTTAGAAAATTTTAACTGTGCATAACATGCCACCCATGGTGTTTAAATATACTGCAAAGTCTTCATAAATCTACCATATTTCTACCAATGCTGGAGGAAAACTGGCTGGTGGTTCCTTCAGGTGGACACAGGATAAGGCAATTGGTCTATGCCTAGGGCCGGGATACATGGACAATTCATCATGATTTTTTCAGTCAAAGCACAGCTAGTTGAACAGTTCAGTAAAAGGCACCTATGAATAATGCCACTATATTTGACATTCAGTCCACTGTTTGGGAAATTATTAAGGACAAAAAGTTCATCAAAAGGAATAGAGAGCTAGGTGATAATTTATTGAAAAGAATCCACTGTGCAATTAATACCACGAAACAGGTATTAGCCCAGTTTTTTAGTACTGACACACCACAGCCAGAGGGCCAGGCAGGGGTAAATGAAGGGAAAAGTACACCATGCAGTAACACCCAGAGCTGGACTCGATGACTAATGTAACAGAGGAATGCTGTGGGCTAGCAAACAGGTGACACTCATCTCCTGAGGTATGCTAATGATGGAACACTCCAGTTTAATTCAAATTTGCCAAGGTTTCTAATATTCCACTGTAGGACTTGCTTCTTAGGTCTAGGAAAAACGTATATCCCCCAGTCTAAAGAGAAGATTCCTTGAGGGCAGGGATCATATCAAATTGATTTTTTAGTCTCCAAATCTATCACAGTGTGGTGCTTAATAGACACTTGAACAGCTGCAGAATAATGTTCCAAAAAAACACACTCTTCATATCACACTGCATTCATTGTTCAGCATAGTTTTATATACATCATCTAATTCGATTGACAAAATCATTCGGTAAAATGAAGAAGAAAGGGATGTAAGACCCATTTCATGAATGAAGCAGAGATTTACTTACATTTGGTCTTGAAGGAAATCTGCTTACAGAGCGTTCTCCAAAGGTCCTTGCTCCTGTAGGTTTAGGCTGTGGTAATCTAAGGAAAGATTTGCAAATTTACAAATAGTAAAATATGCTAAGGAATAAGTACCAACACTTAAGTAAGGGTGTTAGAAACATTCTCCACTTATTCTTTTTAACAAGTTAATATTTATATACATATCCCTTTGCAACAGTTGTAGGAAAACTGAGTACAAACTGAATTAACTTGCCTATGTATATAAAAACAGATTATATACTACTCTTTACATTATTATATGTTCCTAAGGGAGAGAGGGAAATACAGAAATTTCCAGTACATGAGTTGTAAGTTCGAGGAACAAAAAGAGTTAGGGCCACAGTCAAAGAATGTCATGGATGCCACACATTCTATATTTCTTTTTTCCAATCTTTGGTCTAGCTATGGAATTTGTCTCTGAGAGCTGGTCAGACCATCTCCTTCCTGCCTTCATATGAATTTCTTCTACACCATTACACTGTCAATTCACACTGAAAATTTCAACAGCTACCATACTCTACCCCCAGATATGGCTCTCTAATGTAGTGCCCCTCAGCTTAAAACATATTCTCTCTGCAGCATTACCTAACGTAAGCCACTCCTTTTTCCACTTGATCAGTCCTGCAAATATAAACAGCATGCATGGGTAACTATACAGGTCAATTCATTCACACCCAATATAACTTCAAATCTAAAGAATTCTCAGTTCTTGAATAATTTATAACCGTGCTGCTTTCCTTTTCAACACATGCTTTTGCTATGGGAGGCCTGTTTTCTTATAACTTCCACGTAACACTGCAGATCCAGAGAACCTTAGCAACAATCTGGTCATATGGCTCATCAGGGGCTGAGCTGGCACTGGGACCCAGGCCATTTGATCAACAGGTCACATTCTCCCATCACCTTGCATCCTACAGGAACCTCTATAGCATCCCATGTCACTGTGCCAACATGTATCTTCCTCAATACTATTTTAACTATATGCTTCTTTACCCATAATTTTCTTTGTTTCCATCTTCAAACACAGGAAAAGCAGATGACAAAGAAGAGATAATCTTATTAACTCCCCAAGCTCCAGAAGACGTTGCGTTTTCTGCAAGAGTAAAAAATAGCATTTGATTATTAGGGAAAAAAATCATTAACTTCAACTATAAATAAGAATATGGAATAACAGCTTACAGAAAAGAACAGATAGATATGTTTTTCAAATATCTTTATATTTATATAAAATATATATAGTCACTTTATAGTGAGATGAAGTGACTTAAGCATGGTCACAGCGGTTAGGACTCAAGCCCTAGGCCCTTTGTTCCTCCTATATATAAAGCACTCTATAAATCATTCTGCTAAAACACTGCTATTGTCACCTGATTCACTGTATAAACCTTGCTGTGGCTTTCTTTTCCAATTTTTGTAAGGAAGAATTAATCTCTTAGCTTTATATTTCAAGTCTTCCCAAATCCTATGATCCTATTTATCTTTATCATGATCTCTCTCTGACTTCCAGCACAAATCCCAACTATAGACAAATGTAGGCTAATCACTTGCCTCCAACACTCTGTCCCAGCTATGGCTCAAGTCAGACCTCATATACTCAGACCTTCCTGGCCCTTCCTACACATGAGGGTTTTTCCTTCTTTAGCACTAATTTTTAAGAAACAAAATGTATCTATGACACATATTGAGTACCTTGTCAAACACTGTCATATTTTTTGTCATGATACCCTGCCCTTACATGACAAGCCAATCAAGGGCTAGGGCCACTTTTTGTGTAATCCTTAATATTCCCTGTGGCAACCACCTACAATGCCATGCACTTAGTAGCTTTTAAACAAACTGTTATTACTTTGAAATTGGGCTTCAAATGCATCTTCATTTTGATCTAATGATGGCCATTCATCTTTGTCATCAGAAATATCAGGAAGGGTAGGAGCCTGAAACACATTCATGATGAAACCTTAAAAGAATAGAAAGAGTACTGTAAACATAGTTGCAAAAGATCTTTCATGAAATTGTGTCAGTGCTACACATTCAAAGAAAAGGCTCACCTAACGCCTCTTTGGTGTGCACAGTGGGTGACGGCTGCACTTTGGATGGTGTCGCCTGAACCATTCCCAGTGATGTGTTTGGAGTTGTGTGAAAAGAACTTGTGTTAACAACCTTATGTGTCTCGCACCCTATTAACGGAACAGGGACAAAATACATTATCAGTAAGGAAATGAGAATAATTTAGAAGGCATACAATTTAAGAAACTTATGATTAAAACATTCCATCATTATTGATAAATATCACTGGGGACTTCCACTCTTACAGTGCTTTCATAGTTTTCATTTTTATCTTTACAGTGGTCCCACAAAGTGGGTAAGGCAAGAATTAACTTCTTACAGAGAAGCAAATGAAAGCTCAAGGAGATTAAGTGTCTTGGTCTAAGATAATGTCAAATTAGCAGTCTTGTCGTAAGTGGCACCCTTCACTGTTTCCCAAGAAATACATGTTAACAGTCACACTGTAAATCTTAAGATTGGCTTTCCACCTCACTCAGCTGGAGTCCAGACAATGGTATCCTCAGACCTTATCTTCCTCTTTCTCCTGCTCATTCCAGCTACTCTGGCCTCTTTGCTATGCTTAGAATACATCAGGGCTCCCACCTGAGGGCTCTGGACTCGTTCTTCCCTCTGCCTGAAAAGGGTTTTCCAAGCTAGCTGCATAGGCAGCTCCCTGCTTCAGACCTTTACCCAAATATCACTTTATGGGCTCCCCTGAAATTCCAATCCCTCCCCAAGAACAACACTTCCTTCCCCCTCTGCATGAGTGGGAGCTTTGTCCCTTGTGCTCACAGCTGTACCACGAGCTATCTAGAATAGTGCCTAGCACCTAGCGAGCACTCGGCCTTGGTTAAATGGAGGTATCTCCCGCTGTTTTGAGTAGTTTTGTTCCCCATTAAGCTATTACTGGAAAGGTTGCAACAGTCATATAGAGGGGCAGGGGTTAGTGAATGCCCGATCCATTTATAGTTTATGCTATATATAAATTGCATAATTTACCTTTTATTAGAGGCAAATGCCTCTAACAAAATAGTAACAGAGTACAACACTTCTCATTAAACTTCCTACCTCATAACATATTAAAGATGACACTTGTCTAGATAAATCTGTTATGAAATTTAACAGAAAAATTTCCAAAGGATTCTAGTAAGATGCAACTAACAAGTGGACTGCTACCTTTACTGGAAATGGCCCTGAGCTCATCTAACCCCCACATTCTAAGAAAGGAAAGCTAACACCCAGGTTCGTTATGGTTTGAAGGCTTCCCAAACAATAGACACCAAACAGACCTCTAGCAACCCAGAGGAACCTAGGCAAACAGGTCAGAAACAAATTTACTATAATTAAACATTACCTTCTTTTACCTCTGTTCCACTCTGTGGCTTGAATTTCTGAGTACTTTTAGTCACACATCTGGAAGAGAAAACTCATTAGATACACTAACTCTCAAGAAAGAACAGTAAAAATGTCAGCAAATGTCTACAAGCCTGTTGTCAAAATACAGATGGAACTGCTTAGTTCTAAAGAGTAAGTAAATAAAATGTTTATGTTTAATCAAGGAAAAGAATTCTTACAGATAAAGGTATCTGCCTGACACAGGGATTCTGTATTTTAACACCATGATACTCATTCCTACATGTGGTAGGGTAGGATAATGGCTCCCCTTATTCAAATGAGCCCATTTATTGTGTAGGCTAAGGGGCTAGCTCTTAGCTCCAGGCCTGGGTGCCTGCTACATGGCCGCCTCTCTCATGATGAGCCAGTAGCCACAGGGCATTGCTCTCCAGACTTGAAGTTACCATGAAAGAAGAAAACAGCAGTTAAGATGTTTGTATCAGTTTGTTTCCCACACAGTTGTGACAGCAGCCCTGTCTGTTTAATGTGGCTAGGATCCTGGAAGGAACACTGCTTAGATGGAGAGTGAAAGGTGCACAGCACTTAATCTTACAGATCCCCACAACACGGTCATGAAAGCATGAGTCTTTATGCGAGATTCCAGAGAAAAGCACCTTTCCCCTGCATGGTGAGCAGGCCGGTCTACTGAGAACGCTGGGGGCCCATTTACCCTCTTGTCTGGGCCTGGGCCTGGGCCTAGGCCAGGGCCAGTCTGAAGCCTTCTGAGATCTAAATGTTCATTAGGTTCTAGAGCTTCACGGTTTCACGAACCATAGCTATGTCTGGCTCCCCAACCACAGGACTCCATCTCTGCAGGGGTGGTTAGACACATCATCTCTATGGGGTTGGTCACCACTGCCATTTTTGCCATTTTACAGTTGTGTAAATGAACTATGAAGAACAAATGACATCCTAGTCCTCACACAGCAGTCCTCTTATGTATATGGTACAAATAGGGCACAGTCTGAACTGTCATCCTAATGTGAGTGAAAAAGCATGTGATTTTAAATCTCATTTCCAGGAGAAATCATTGATAAAAGTTAATGATGGACATTGATAAGAACCAGTACTTAAGAACCATAATTTGTACTAAGAGCTTTAGCCCAAAGGGAGGGTGGTAGTGACACTATGGCTTTTATTTTTTTTAATGGATCAATAAAATTGTTTTATGTAAAAGAGAGAGAGAGACAAAGTGACTGAAGATAAAAATTTAAACAAGACAAGCGATGTGACATTAATTAAACAGGAAAATGCCTCAAAACTGGGGGAAAAACACCCATAGCAGTGCAGAGAGAGATTTTGGTCTATCGTGTAATGGGTATAAATCCCCAGCAGAAAGACACAAGGATTATGAGAAGAACACATGTTAAGGAACTGCCTGCATAGTAATAATCCCTCTGTGTATTCAGTTAAAGCCATAAGCAAGGCAATTCCAGTTTAATAGCTATGCATTCATTCTTCAGTTATAAACATTGTGGATTTTCAGGGTACTGAAAATTATTAATTTCAGAGAGCAGTATGACGTGAAGTAAATACTCTAATAAAAGAGGAATGGAAAAGGCTGACATCTTTGGGCCCATTTTGGTAACTTGGTTTTTCAAGAATATGCCCATCTAAAAGTTACTTTAATGTAAGGAGTTATTCACTGTTTACTTACTGCACTTGATAATACAAACCATGTAAAAAAGCTGGTGGATGACATTCCTACATTATCATCTCTAGGACTACCTCTGACTTACTGCAAATCTTTTCTGGCCACTGCAAACACAGAATCTGTCGCCAGCTGGGCTGTCAAAGGAACAGGCGGTGCTACACTCTCGCTGATAGCCGGGGACACCAAAGCGACGGTGACAGCATCTGCCATTTGAGGAATGACAGGAGTTGCCTCTCTCGCTTTCTCTGCTATGGTCTCTGAGGTCTGCTGATTGATGGCTGGAAGAGATGGACCTCCCAGTTCCTGTGGAGAGCCTACACCTGGCCCCAGATGTGCTGGATCAACCTTTCATGGTAAGTAAACAAACAAAAACAAAACCATGAGGTCCACAATATTACTAATTCATATCACAGCTTTTCCAAGAATGGCATCTTCAGTAGATTCTTTCCCCTTGAGGAATCCCTTTACCCCTTCAGGTATTTTGAAATGAACAGCCAACAAAAAAGACCATTCTACATGATGGGTGCTTTTGTAGCTTCCTAAGCACAGACACGATGGCAGCTCAAACTCCTAATTAATAAAATAAGCAGTGCCTACAGTTGGATCAGTATTTAAGAACTGTCTTATTTCTCCTAATTTGGGGAACAGACCAACAAATCAATGTTATCACATGCTTGTTATGGTGCTCCTCCTATTAAAACACATTCAGCATTTAGCAGAAAATGTGACTATGCACTGCAGTAATTACTGCCACAAGAGCATGGCTCCCAATGGGAAGAGAACAAACTCTTAACTGAGAATCTTTGCTTCTCTACTCACATGTACTTAGACTGCAATTGTGCATGCTCCTATGTTACCAAGTTAAAAGAAGAGTTAATTACTCACATATATAAAACTATTCTCACAAATTGTTAAGAAAAGCACCGAATACCTAGGGCAAGAATAGATATTTCACAGATAAATGGATGAACTATAAGAAGTCCATCTATTCTAGTCATCAAAAAAGGTAATTAAAAAGAACATATACCATTTTATTATGTACCAAATTAGTAAAGAGTAAAAATCATCTTAATAGTCTCCGAAGAAATACTTGAAAAACATTAAGACTTTCTATACCAGATACCAAAACATACATCATAGCTGTGGTAAATACACAATTTTGGTATGGATATTTTAGAAATGGATCTATGTATATTAAAAATTTAGTATATGATAAAGAGATTTTAAATCAATGGGGAATGGTCAATATATCATTTAGTGGCAACTGGCAATCCATTTGGAAAATACATCTTTATGACACCTAGACACAAAAGTAAGTTTCATAAAGAGAAGTTTCTGATTACAGACAGTGGCTTAAGCATGTGCTTCATCATGTACAACCCTCCTAAAATCTTACCAAAATGACAATAAAGGAATTCTAACACCTAAAACAGCAGTGGGAGGAGGTTCATCCCTGGGGAAGTTTTGAAATTTAGATATGTCTCAGAATGGAAGTGAAGGTGGAACTGGAAATGGGAATGCGGCAACAGTAAGTCTGTTAAGAAAGCAGATCCTGAGACCCATTCTTGCAGGCGCGTGCAGAGGATGGCTCCTCCTGTCCCGCCTGGCAGCAGACTGCAAGTTTCCTTTCTAGAGAAACTGAACCAAAAGGACTGTGGTCTAAGCAGAGGGTGGCTGTGACACACCGTGCCAGAAACCAAAGGCCTGAATCAGACTATTCACTGAACAGGGGGATCCCTAGCCTTTCCTTGACTCCACACTGTTAGTTGCCTGGGTTTATGCTTTCAAACAAAAAAAAAGATTCTGCGCTCAGGAATTAATTAGACACCCTCTAGTGAAGCTGATCCATTAGCAAGCCCCCTTATACATGTGGGAATTCCAATCAGTCTTTTCAGGTCTGCTTTTGGATGAATAGATGTTAAGATCACCAGATAAAATGATAAGCTTTCAATATGAAGGACAAAGGCCAAAACAAATAAATAATACATTTAAAAGGGAAATAAGGGATTCTGAGATGGGTCAGCAGCAGGGGGATGGGGGTGGGGTCCTTAATATCTTCGAACTGAGAGGTAAGATATTACATTCTCATAACAAGAATAGGCAGCTAAGAAAATTAACATTCATAATAAAAAAGCTATGTGATCTTAGAAGTGACACCAAAAATAAATGACTTAATGTACCATAACCAATAAATGAATATACCAATTAACAAATTTAAATACCATAAGACGTTAAGGAAATCTCTCAGAAAGTTGGGGGGAAAAGTGGTTAAAAAGGAGAAAAAAGTTCAGAAACTAGAGGATCAGTGTAGGATAGCCAACTATGAAATATGAGTTTCTGAAAACCAAGAACAGAGGCATGTGTATGGGAATTATTAAAAACAAAACAAAACAAAACAAAAACAAAACAAAACAAACCCCAGCCAATGCCCCGAACTGCAGGACTAGAATGCTCAAGCACTGAGTGTACTGAATAGAAAGATAAACCCTAGAACATTGTCATTATATCACAACACTGGGGAGGACAATCTGACCCACTTCCAAAGAACAACAGAGGCCACCTTCAAAGGACCAAAAATCAGAAAGACCCTGAGGCTTTTCAACACCAACCAACATGGAAGTCAAAAGATCTGAGTAGAGCCTGCACAAATTCTGCGGGAGCATGATTTCCCTCCAAGAATGTCATGCGCAGCTGAATTATCACCCAAGTGCGAGGGCAGAATGAAGATGCTTTCACCTATGATCTAAGAAAATTAACTGCTCCCATATACTTAAAAAAATGCACAACTAAAATAGGTACATAAAGTAGAAACAATGCCATGGGAAGCAGAAAACAGATCTCTATGTAGTAATAGTGAAAGATCTGTAAGATGGGTTAGGTAGAACAAGCAGAAAATAAGTCTTACTTATTCAGAAACTTTAATTGTATTCATATTTATGTGTATTCATGTATAGTAAAGTCTGGAAAAAGGCAAACTACAGTAGTTGGGAATGAAAGAGGATTCATTCATATATATGCACACACATGCACATAAATACCTTTTCTTCAATTTTTTTAAACCATCATATAGTCACATATTTTTATAACTTCCAAAATATTCAAGAAAATAAGGTTAATCTTCATTGTAGCCTACATCATAGATAGATACATATTGTGTGAAGTTTAAGCAACTATCATATAGTTTAAATTGATTTATCCCCAGTCTACCCCATTTACTAATAATTTTAAGAAAATACATGTGGCTCTAATGCTCTCAACACTTCTGACCTCTTCCAACATGAAACAATGGCAAACATAAAATATATCTAGATGATGTATTAATGAAATTATTAAATTAGAATTCTCATTATATAATAGTCATTGTACAAAAAATCAGAAAAAAGGCTATATCCACACTAATACATAAATACTTAATATGTACATAAAAATACATAAAACATACATTCTGTTCTGTAACTTGCTTTTCTCATTCTACATTTTGAACATCTTTCTGTGTCAAACTGTTTAAAAATTTGGAAGGCTAGTTGCTAAATTAACATCAGAATTAACTCTAAAAATAGGGCACAAAAAGGAGAAAATAAAAGTGGAAATCACTGCTACTGGGCATGGGAAGTGCCAGCAAGGAGCACACACACACCTCAGACCTTGCCTGGACAGCGGGCAGGTTCTCATGTGACATCTCCACCACTTGGTGCAACTTCTTATGAAGTTCCTCCATTTTCTGTTTTAACAGTTGTTCTTCAAACGCGTTTGCTTCTTTCCTTTTCATATAATGTCTGTCTTCATTTACTTAGATAAAAAATGGTTTGCACGCAAAGTTTAATTTCAGGTCATCAGAGGAATACCCAAGAAGTGAGTAAAAGCTCATTTTTAGGATGGCAATTATTTTTTAATTGTCTTTTCCTTGTGTATTAGGTTGTTAGAATTGGAATATATATTATCTTTTAAGCATTATTTTTACCTGCCCTCAGCATGGTTACTTTAAAGTTCAGGGCATCTAAGTCAAAAAAATTTATTTGTTGATCAACAAAAATATTTAGTAATAGCACAGTATGATGATGAGCACTTCTTGTGAAACTATTATGGTAGTGCAAATCATTTGAGAACGGAAGTGCTGAGAAGAAATAAGAAAGTCCACTGAAGATCATCAAGTGCACTGCATTTAGCTCCACTTCCAGCGACTGGCTAACAGAACCTTATCACACACAAATCAAATTGTCCAGCTGAACTTTACGTCATGGGGTGGGAAAGAAAAATGCATCTGTGCATGGCACAAAATGTCCTCTGTGAGTACAAACCATCTGTTCTAGTCCAAATCCCTGAGATGGAATAAAAGCCCTAACTGGAGCAAAGGTTCATTTCCCCTTCTCTGTAAGGTCCAAACTGTTACAGCAAGGGCAAGTGCAAATGTTGTTAACAATCCTGGTTTTCCCTGTGGGGAACAGAACCTGATCCACTATGTAGCCATAAATAACATGGCACTTTGATCAGAGGACTCCTTCTGAATTTATGATTTACAGATTTATAGTAGTTGAAGATCTTAGAAAATCTCTTCTCAACTCTGGTTTCTAACTTAATCCTCTCACAGTTCAAGTAACTGATTTAAAGGTTTAGAATTACTCACTACAGAAGTTCAAATCCATTTAAGATAATATGTAAAGACCAAAAAAAAGCAGAGGCTTTTTACTATTAAAGTAGATGGATATCAACATTAGTGCTGTTCCAAACCTGAGCTTTGCTGTCAAGATACCAATTTAGTCCTTGGACAAAAGTGGCTGCTACACTTGTATTTAACAAAGATTTCCAGGCTTCTGACAGGATGAGCTGGACCCTTTTTGGTAAATTCTTTCAGTATGGTCAATTTGTTAAAAATGTAATTACTCAGAGATAAGGATTATTTTAAGTGACATAAGAATATCTCAGATTATAAGACTACAATACCCCATTGTTCATGCTTTTTCCGTTGACTATATTTCTGGGCTCTCAGTTCTTCAAAGGAAAATTCTGATTCTCCACGAATAAGCTTCTCCTTGCAATACATCACAATCTGCTGAACATCAGCTTTGGCTGCCAAAGATGGGTGTGCAGAATATTCTGATTTAGAAATCATGATCACCCTTTGTTTCCTGTAATGAGGAAAAATACATCATTTATAGCAGGGTACTGAAGCAGCTCTTGAAAAAAACTAATAGATTAATACACTGATTATACTTGCATATTTGACTCTTTATCACAAGCTGAAGATAATACTCCAGAAAGTTCTGAACCCTGAAAAGAAAAAAAGAAACAGCACTCACCAGGAAAGAAACCTTCACCCAAGTTATTTCACAAAACAGTATGAAAATATCTCATTAGAGATTTACATATGCTCTTTTAAATTATAATCAAAATCAATTAGTTTGCATTATTAACTATGATAACTTTTGTAACTGGAAGTCCAATAAGAGGGTGACTTAAAAAACTTTCTACTTGGTAGACAGAAGGGCACTAATTTCCCTTGATCTATAGTCTAGGAGCAGGGCCACAGTGCCTAAGTGTTATAGGTTTAAAATTCCAAAATAAATGCCTAAAAATTATCTTCTGGTATTGTTCTCTCCTCAGGATAGAAGTTCCCAAAGCTAGCACTCAATCACTTAACAAATAGTTATTGAAAACCTCATATTTGTTACATTCTGAGCTAGGTCTTGGGAATGCGACCATAAATAAGACTCAATTCTAGTACTTAAAAATTTATAGATAGGGTAATAGGAAGCAAAGAGGCTGGCATATGTCTAGGATGTAAACTGGGATAGTCTGAGTATCTGTCAAAGTTACAAACGCATATTCTACTTCTAGGATGTCTCATTAATAAAACTTGCACAGGTGTATGAAGAAATTTCCACTGAATTTAGCTTAAAAGAGGTCCTTAGCAAACTCTGAAAGAGCAGCTCTACTATGCAGAGAGAGAGATGCTGGGAAACAAGGAAGGAGACTTGAGCATTTTTTATGTATTCATACTCCACTGGGGCAGAAGAGACCTCGACGGTGAACATCTCAAGAAGGACACAAGATGAGCACAAGTGGAAGACCATCTTTCTCCATTGAGATGGCAAGGAGAACACAGTTACATTTATTGGTTGGTGGCAGAAAACTGACAGATGTCATCTGGTGGCTTCTGCTGTATCATTGAAATCGTATTTTTTTCCAGCTCCTGAGGGAAAGAGTTGAGGCAGCCAGATCCCAAGTCTGAGCAAAGCGAAAAGAAGCTTAAAATCAATTTAGAGGCGGAGCCAAGATGGCAGCATGAGTAGAGCAATGGAAATCTCCTCCCCAAAACACATAGATCTATGAAAATATAACAAAGAAAAATCTTCCTAAAATAGAAACCAGAGGACACAGGACAACATCCAGACCACATCCACACCTGCAAGAACCCAGAGCCTTGCGAAGGGGGTAAGATACAAGCCCCGGACCGGCGGGACCTGAGCGCCCCTCCCCCCGGCTCCCGGCGGGTGGAAAGAAACCGGAGCGGTTTTTTTTCTCCCGAGTGCTTTTTGGAAGCCTTAAAAGGACAGGGACTCTGGTGCTAGGGAAGCAGGGCAGCAGGACTGGTGAGCGGGTGCCTGGGACTGGCGCCTCAGGACAAAGAATATCGTGCGCTTTTCCCGTTTTTTTTTTTTTTTGGCGAGTGCTTTTTGGAAGCCTTAAAGGGATGGGGACCTGGATGCCAGGGAGGCAGGGCGGCGGGACCGGTGGGCGGGTGCCTGAGACCGCGCCTGAAGACGGAAAAAATTGCGCGTTTCCCCCCTTTTTTTTTCTTTTTGGCGAGTGCTTTTTGGAAGCCTTAAAGGGACAGGGACCCCAATACCAGTGAAACAGGGCAGCAAGACTGGTGAGCAAGTGCCTGAGACCAGCGCCTGGGGACAAAGAAAATTGCGTGTTTTTCCCAATACTAGGGAGGCAGGGCGGCGGGACCAGTGGGTGGGGGCCTGGGACGGGCGCCTGAGGACAAAGAAAATTGCGAAATTTTCCCTTTTTTTTTATTTGTCAAGTGCTTTTTGGAAGCCTTGGAGGGACGGGGACCCCAATACCAGGGAGGCAGGGCAGCAAGACTGCTGGGCGGGTGCCTGAGGACAAAGAAAACCGCGCGTTTCTCCCTTTTTTTTTCTTTTTGGCGAGTGCTTTTTGGAGGCCTTAGGGGGACAGGGACTCCAGTGCCAGGGAGGCAGGGCTGGTGAGAGGGTGCCTGGGACGGCGCCTGGGGACGGAGAGGGTCGTGCGTTTTTCCCTTTTGAGTGTTTTTTGGAGGCCTTGGAGGGACGGGGAAGCCAGGGCTAGGGAGGCAGGAGAGCAGGACCAGTGGGCGGGTGCCTGGGAATGGCGCCTGAGGACAAAGAAAATCGTGTGTTTTACCTTTTTTTTTTTTTTTCTTTTTCCACTTTCTTTGTTGCTGTTATTGTTTTGCTTTGGAGAGTGCTTTTTGGAAGTCTTAAAGGGGCAGGACAGGACACTTAGACCAGAGGCAGGGAATCTGAGGATCTCTGGGCACTCTAACCCCCTGGGCAACAGGGAGCACAGAGACCCCTTACGGAGATAAATAGCGACCCGGCGGCTCCCCCTCCAACAGGGCTCCACCATCTTGGAGGAGCAGCCCAAGCCAGGCCACGCCCACTGCAACAGCAGAGATAAACTCCATAGCAACAGGGCAGGTAGCAGAAGCCCTGTCTGCACACAGCTGACAAGCATGAGCCACTAGAGGTCGCTATTCTCCCAGGAGAGGAAGGCCACAAACCAACAAGAAGGGAAGCTCTTCCAGCAGTCACTCGTACCAGCTCTGCAAACTATCTCTATCACCATGAAAAGGCAAAACTACAGGCAGACAAAGATCACAGAGACAGCACCTGAGAAGGAGACAGACCTAACCAGTCCTCCTGAAAAAGAATTCAAAATAAAAATCGTGAACATGCTGACAGAGATACAAGAAAAATGCAAGAGCAATGGGAGGAGATGCAGAGAAAAATGCAAGAGCAATGGGATGAAGTCCGGAGGGAGATCACAGATGTCAGAAAGGAGATCACAGAAGTGAAACAACCCCTGGAAGGATTTATAAGCAGAATGGATAAAATGCAAGAGGCCATTGAAGGAATAGAAACCAGAGAACAGGAACGTATAGAAGCTGACATAGAGAGAGATAAAAGGATCTCCAGGAATGAAACAACACTAAGAGAACTATGTGACCAATCCAAAAGGAATAATATACATATTATAGGGGTACCAGAAGAAGAAGAAAAAGGAAAAGGGATAGAAAGTCTCTTTGAAGAAATAATTGCTGAAAACTTCCCCAAAATGGGGGAGGAAATAATCGAACAGACCATGGAATTACACAGAACCCCCAACAGAAAGGATCCAAGGAGGACAACACCAACACACATAGTAATTAAAATGGCAAGGATCAAGGACAAGGAAAGAGTTTTAAAGGCAGCTAGAGAGAAAAAGGTCACCTATAAAGGAAAACCCATCAGGCTAACATCAGACTTCTCGACAGAAACCCTACAGGCCAGAAGAGAATGGCATGATATACTTAATGCAATGAAACAGAAGGGCCTTGAACAAAGGATACTGTATCCAGCATGACTATCATTTAAATATGATAGCGGGATTAAACAATTCCCAAACAAGCAAAAGCTGAGGGAATTTGCTTCCCACAAACCACCTCTACAGGGCATCCTACAGGGACTGCTCTAGATGGGAGCACTCCTAAAAAGAGCACAGAACAAAACACACAACATATGAAGAATGGAGGAGGAGGAAAAAGAAGGGAGAGAAGAAAAGAATCTCCAGACAGTGTATATAACAGCTCAATCAGCGAGCTAAGTTAGGCAGTAAGATACTAAAGAAGCTAACCTTGAACCTTTGGTGAGCACGAACCTAAAGCCTGCAATGGCAATAAGTACATATCTCTCAATAGTCACCCTAAATGTAAATGGACTTAATGCACCAATCAAAAGACACAGAGTAATAGAATGGATAAAAAAGCAAGACCCATCTATATGTTGCTTACAAGAAACTCACCTCAAACCCAAAGACATACATAGACTAAAAGTCAAGGCATGGAAAAACATATTTCAGGCAAACAACAGAGAGAAGAAAGCAGGGGTTGCAGTAGTAGTATCAGACAAAATTGACTTCAAAACAAAGAAAGTAACAAGAGATAAAGAAGGACATTACATAATGATAAAGGGCTCAGTCCAACAAGAGGATATAACCATTATAAATATATATGCACCCAATACAGGAGCACCAGCATATGTGAAGCAAATACTAACAGAACTAAAGAGGGAAATAGACTGCAATGCATTCATTTTAGGAGACTTCAACACACCACTCAGCCCAAAGGGTAGATCCACCGGGCAGAAAATAAGTAAAGACACACAGGCACTGAACAACACACTAGAACAGATGGACCTAATAGACATCTATAGAACTCTACATCCAAAAGCAACAGGATATACATTCTTCTCAAGTGCACATGGAACATTCTCCAGAATAGACCACATACTAGCTCACAAAAAGAGCCTCAGTAAATTCCAAAATATTGAAATTCTACCAACCAATTTTTCAGACCACAAAGGTATAAAAGTAGAAATAAATTCTACAAAGAAAACAAAAAGGCTCACAAACACATGGAGGCTTAACAACATGCTACTAAATAATCAATGGATCAATGAACAAATCAAAATAGAGATCAAGGAATATATAGAAACAAATGACAACAACAACACTATGCCCCAACTTCTGTGGGACGCAGTGAAAGCAGTCTTAAGAGGAAAGTATATAGCAATCCAGGCACACTTGAAGAAGGAAGAACAATCCCAAATGAATAGTCTAACATCACAATTATCAAAACTGGAAAAAGAAGAACAAATGAAGCCTAAAGTCAGCAGAAGGAGGGACATAATAAAGATCAGAGAAGAAATAAACAAAATTGAGAAGAATAAAACAATAGCAAAAATCAACGAAACCAAGAGCTGGTTCTTTGAGAAAATAAACAAAATAGATAAGCCTCTAGCCAAACTTACTAAGAGAAAAAAAGAATCAATACAAATCAACAGAATCAGAAATGAGAATGGAAAAATCACAACAGACTCCACAGAAATACAAAGAATTATTAAAGACTACTATGAAAACCCATATGCCAACAAGCTGGAAAACCTAGAAGAAATGGACAACTTCCTAGAAAAATACAACCTCCCAAGACTGACCAAGGAAGAAACACAAAAGTTAAACAAACCAATTACGAGCAAAGAAATTGAAACGGTAATCAAAAAACTACCCAAGAACAAAACCCTGGGGCCAGACGGATTTACCTCGGAATTTTGTCAGACACACACAGAAGACATAATACCCATTCTCCTTAAAGTGTTCCATAAAATAGAAGAAGAGGGAATACTCCCAAACTCATTCTATGAAGCCAACATCACCCTAATACCAAAACCAGGCAAAGACCCCACCCAAAAAGAAAATTACAGACCAATATCCCTGATGAATGTAGATGCAAAAATACTCAATAAAATATTAGCAAACAGAATTCAACAGTATATCAAAAGGATCATACACCATGACCAAGTGGGATTCATCCCAGGGATGCAAGGATGGTACAACATTCGAAAATCCATCAACATCATCCACCACATCAACAAAAAGAAAGACAAAAACCACATGATCATCTCCATACATGCTGAAAAAGCATTCGACAAAATTCAACATCCATTCATGATAAAAACTCTCAGCAAAATGGGAATAGACGGCAAGTACCTCAACATAATAAAGGCCATACATGATAAACCCACAGCCAGCATTATACTGAACAGCGAGAAGCTGAAAACATTTCCTCTGAGATCGGGAACAAGACAGGGATGCCCACTCTCCCCACTGTTATTTAACATAGTACTGGAGGTCCTAGCCATGGCAATCAGACAAAACAAAGAAATACAAGGAATCCAGATTGGTAAAGAAGAAGGTAAACTGTCACTATTTGCAGATGATATGATACTGTACATAAAAAACCCTAAAGACTCCACTCCAAAACTACTAGAACTGATATCGGAATACAGCAAAGTTGCAGGATACAAAATCAACACACAGAAATCTGTAGCTTTCCTATACACTAACAATGAACCAATAGAAAGAGAAATCAGGAAAACAATTCCATTCACCATTGCATCAAAAAGAATAAAATACCTAGGAATAAACCTAACCAAGGAAGTGAAAGACTTATACTCTGAAAACTACAAGTCACTCTTAAGAGAAATTAAAGGGGACACTAATAAATGGAAACTCATCCCATGCTCATGGCTAGGAAGAATTAATATCGTCAAAATGGCCATCCTGCCCAAAGCAATATACAGATTTGATGCAATCCCTCTCAAATTACCAGCAACATTCTTCAATGAATTGGAACAAATAATTCAAAAATTCATATGGAAACACCAAAGACCCCGAATAGCCAAAGCAATCCTGAAAAAGAAGAATAAAGTAGGGGGGATCTCACTCCCCAACTTCAAGCTCTACTACAAAGCCATAGTAATCAAGACAATTTGGTACTGGCACAAGAACAGAGCCCCAGACCAGTGGAACAGAATAGAGACTCCAAATATTAACCCAAACATATATGGTCAATTAATATTTGATAAAGGAGCCATGGACATACAATGGCAAAATGACAGTCTCTTCAACAGATGGTGCTGGCAAAACTGGACAGCTACATGTAGGAGAATGAAACTGGACCATTGTCTAACCCCATATACAAAGGTAAACTCAAAATGGATCAAAGACCTGAATGTAAGTCATGAAACCATTAAACTCTTGGAAAAAAACATAGGCAAAAACCTCTTAGACATAAACATGAGTGACCTCTTCTTGAACATTATCTCCCCGGGCAAGGAAAACAACAGCAAAAATGAGCAAGTGGGACTACATTAAGCTGAAAAGCTTCTGTACAGCGAAAGACACCATCAATAGAACAAAAAGGAACCCTACAGTATGGGAGAATATATTTGAAAATGACACATCCGATAAAGGCTTGACGTCCAGAATATATAAAGAGCTCACACGCCTCAACAAACAAACAAAAAATAACCCAATTAAAAAATGGGCAGAGGAACTGAACAGACAGTTCTCTAAAAAAGAAATACAGATGGCCAACAGACACATGAAAAGATGCTCCACATCGCTAATTATCAGAGAAATGCAAATTAAAACTACAATGAGGTACCACCTCACACCAGTAAGGATACCTGCCATCCAAAAGACAAACAACAACAAATGTTGGCGAGGCTGTGGAGAAAGGGGAACCCTCCTACACTGCTGGTGGGAATGTAAATTAGTTCAACCATTGTGGAAAGCAGTATGGAGGTTCATCAAAATGCTCAAAACAGACCTACCATTTGACCCAGGAATTTCACTCCTAGGAATTTACCCTAAGAACACAGCAATCAAGTTTGAGAAAGACAGATGCACCCCTATGTTTATCGCAGTACTATTTACAATAGCCAAGAATTGGAAGCAACTTAAATGTCCATTGGTAGATGAATGGATAAAGAAGATGTGGTACATATACACAATGGAATACTACTCAGCCATAAGAAGTGGAAAAATCCAACCATTTGCAGCAACATGGATGGAGCTGGAGAGTATTATGCTCAGTGAAATAAGCCAAGCGGAGAAAGAGAAATACCAAATGATTTCACTCATCTGAGGAGTATAGGAACAAAGGAAAAACTGAAGGAACAAAACAGCAGCGGAATTAGAGAACCCAAAAATGGACTAACAGGTACCAAAGGGAAAGGAACTGGGGAGGATGGGTGGGCAGGGAGGGATAAGGGGGGGGAAGAAGAAGGGGGGTATTAAGATTAGCATGCATGGGGGGGAGGGAGAAAGGGGAGGGTGGGCTGCACAACACAGAGAGGACAAGTAGTGACTCTACATTTTGCTAAGCTGATGGACAGTAACCGTAATGTGGTTGTTAGGGGGGACCTGATATAGGGGAGAGCATAGTAAACATGGTATTCTTCATGTAAGCGTAGATTAAAAATTAAAAAAAAAAAAAAAAAAAGAAAAAAAGAAAAGGGGGATTACTCCTTGATAGGATAAAACTATTGGTAAACCAAAGATCAACGCATGCTTTAAATATCCTTAATGTTGATCACTTAAAGGGTGTCAGATGACCAGCTATGGAGGTACTCTTTTCTGATAATATTCCTTTCTCTTAATTAAAAAAAAAAAAAAAAGCAGTTCCTGTGTGCTGACCTCCAATGAGTTCTACACAGTGGTATAGAGGGCATGGCAAAGTTTGGGCAAAGGGTCTGTTTGTTTCTATGCAGAAGATCAAGGCCTAGCTTGGCTAACCAGAAAATGAACTAAGATACGATATGAGGAGAAGCTTCCGGCATCAGCACTCTCTGGAGGACTTGTGCGGGGGAATGATCATCAAAAAGCCTCCACAGGGATCCGGATGATGCTGCGGTTGTGGCTGCATCCACCCCACCGTTTCCTGGACTTGCCATTGGAATGAGGAGGGAGATGTCTAGGCTGGCATGTGCATACAGTGAGACAACAAATTTGACCGGATCTGTACTGTTGGAACTCAACCAGGAGTTGGGAGGGGTGCAAGTTGTAGCACTCCAAAATCTTATGACTATAGACTATCTACGGTTAAAAGAACATATGGGATGTGAACAGATCCCAGAAATGGGTTGCTTTAATTTGTCTGATTTCTCTCAGACTGTTCAAGTACAGTTGGACAATATCCATCATATCATAGACAAATTTTCACAAATGCCTAGGGTGCCTAGATGGTTTTCTTGGCTTCACTGGAGATGGATGGTAATTATAGATTTGCTTTGTTTATGTCACCGTATTCCTATTATGTTAATATGTGAGCGCAAGTTAGTTAGTACTTTAAAACCTATACATGCTTAAGGTACTATACAAGAAGATATGTCAAAGAAATAATCAATCCTCCCATGTTTTCTTCCATATGCTATCTCTATAGCTTTTCTTCTTCCTTCCTAATTACAACCCTTAAATAGAATTTGTGCCTCATATCGAATTTACCGAGTATCATAATTCCTCCAGGTGGTAAAGATACCTCGAGACAAGTGCTGGGCATAGAAGCCACAGGGCATAAATCTGCAAAGAAGTAAAAAGCTAACCTTTTCAAACAATATGGCTTCTCTCTCACTTACCAACTTTACATTTCCTTGTATGGCCCCGGAAGATGACTGGTTAGCCAGAGATGGGTAAGATTCCTCAAGGGAGGAACAACCTAAGACAGGCACAGTTGCAGGGGGGCCATCAGGTGAGAATTTGGGGATCAACAGAGGTGAGGCTCAGAACCTCACCCCCCGTTTTGAGAGAAATCTTCTGCATCCGTGGATGTTTTGCTGCCCTTGTCTAGCTTGGATTAATACTTAGTCCATAGGCACACACCTGATCATCTACATTTGCCCTCTTACAGCACTAAACTATGTTTTCTACCTTTATCTTGCATCTACCTACCACTTCAGCATTTTATTAAAAATAAAAATAATAATAATAATAAAGGGAGAAATGTGGGATCCACATATAAATCAAGTATAAAAATCAAACGAATATTCATATTTGACCTGATTGTTTATAGGTCATAATGCATGATCAAAACCGAAAGTTTCTGTGATGAATGCCCTTGTACTGTTCACCATGTAAGAATTTATTCACTATGTAAGAATTCATTCACCATGGAAGAACTTGTTTGTTGTGCTTCAGAAGATTGGAGACTGACCAGAATTAGGCTTGAGATGGATTAATGATTGTGCATTGAGCATTGACCCCCCCCTATACAGAATTTTATTGTTGTTAACAACCATTTGATCAATAAATATGAGAGATGCCCTCCTAAAAAAAAAAAAAATCAATTTAACGTGGCTTTTAAGAGTGAATGGGAAACAAGAGATCCATAAAACATAAAGCTCAGACCAGGGAACTGGGAACACAGTTGCTGGAAAGCAGTAAAGGCTGGGTGGAGGTTGCAGATTCATCATTGCAAGCTGGGGTGGTTAGGCAGGGCCCAAGAAGGTGTTTTCCAAGGTAGGGCTTCCTGATCTGTGTGAGGGAGGAAAAACTGCTGGGGAGGACATGTTTTGTAGTGGGGGACCCTAGGTCAGATAAGAGCAGGAAATTATGCTGGACAATACGTTACTTGAAAAGAATATTTGACATGAGCAGTGGGAGATAACAGCAGGCCCAGCAAGTTGCCACAGGCACAGGTAGCTCACGTGGAGGTAAGAGTCATAGGAGACAAAGTCAACGAAAGATGTCAAAGTAGATGTGGATGGTAGCTGGACGACCATTCAATAGCACTCTCAGTTTCCACACAACCACAAACGCTATTATTACCTGATTCTTAGAAACACATGCTGAGTTATTTCCTGGATTTGATTTTGATGCCATTTGATTTACAATCTGAGCATTATGCAGAGGTTCTGAGGCTCTAGCTATGGAGAAGAAAGGATGAAATAAGGCTAAAACCATGCAAATAAAATTATTACAAATACATTCCCCTAATCTTTCAATAAGTAGCATAAGAAATAAGTCAACTCATTCACAGTGTCTCAGAAAAAGTAACTAAAATACACTGTAGATAAGAGAAGTATAGTAGAGACATTTTTCTAATCACTTCTAAATGCCCAAAGGAAGTGCCTGGAAGAAACGTAAAATCTAACTAGTTATTATAAATAGGATAAGATAGTCAATGTTTATTGCTGAAATGTATATAATCTTTATGTTGAAGAAAAAAAATGACTACATTCTTTAAAAGCTGCATTAACCACATTTGATTCTATTCAGAATAGATGGACTATAGAATGAGTATTGTTCTCTATTCAGAGCAATTTACATTTTTTTTTTAAATTCCTAAAAATACAATGAAATCAAGTTTTCCTTGGGGATTTGCTCTTTTAAAGTGCTAAGAAAGAGGCCTGTTCTCCAGAGGTATTTAGTGGGCATTATTACTATGTATTATGCATTTAGTGTGCCTTCCCATTATGTAAGACAGTACAGACAATAAATACTGGATGGATTTGTTTTTTAAGAAAAAAAGAAAGGCAATGCAGAGACTAAATTAACAATTTAGACATTTTAGAAAGCACTGTTTTACCTTGAGTTGGCAAATGAGTCTCTGTGAGGCGTGTCTGAAATAACCTAAACAATAGGAATAAAGACATCAGTATAGATTATAAAACTTAACAGTTTAATACATATTTGTATTAAAGCAAAAACAAATAGGAGAGCTTATTATAAGCTAGCAAAGACTGAGGTCAAGAGACAACGTAAGACTGATTTTTGGAGTTGCTTCAAAACAAGAAAAAATCTCTGGGAATATCTTCATATCTAATAAATTTATATTAGAAAAATTCCTCCTTCTGCCTAGTTTATGTCAGTATTTCTTAAATTCACATAGCAAAGGTACACCCTTTCTCTGTGTATCAAGTATGCAAATGTTTGAAGTCCTTATTTTTGGCATTCCATACATCTGGAATCTAATATGTTTGGAAGAAAGAAATGAAAGTAAAAAATCTTCAAGACTATATAGTCTAGAACAATAATATAACAGCTCTATTGTTCATGCTGTGAGAACTTCCTCAATATGTCATTTCATGCCCCTTTGCACAGCAACTCAACCTGTCAGGTAACATGCAACTTGCACACCTGACATTTTTGGGAGATGTGGGCAAGAGTAAAGAGACTATGAGATGTACATTCAAATGCCAAATCTTGTGACTCATAATGCAACAAACCAAAGGTTAAAAAAAGTTTACATAAATGAGGAATGATTGAAAATCAGATGATATTAAAGAATTATAGTTAATTTTGTTTGGTGTGAAAATGACATAAGAAATATAAGAAATCACCTTTTAGAGATGTTTAAGTGTTTGGGGTAAAATATTTTGCTGACTTGGATTTGCTTTAAATTCTTCAGTATAGAAAAAACATGATCAAATATTAATAATTATTAAATGTTGGTGATAGGTAAATGGACGGTCATTATATAAATTTTCCTTTAATGAAGCATGAAAATTCTTTTCATAAAGTTGAGAAAGAGCATGAGCACTATAACAAAATTGAAAAATGAGTATATTAAACGCTGACAAGAGGTGTAGTGAAATAAGTTGTCTCATATGCTGTAGAGAAGGGGACAAAAAAACCCAGCATAACCTTTTGAATAAGGTAATTTGACTCTATGAGCCACAACTTCAAAACTCATACACTCTGCAACTCAATAGTTTCAATTCTGAGAAAGGAACTAGGTAAGAATAGGAAATGTATTGGGAGATACCTTTATGATGAAGGAAAAAAAAGCCTGACACAAACTGCTTATGTATGTAAAGCATGCTTGTAATTGTGTAACAAGCTGAGAAGAAAATGCAAACTAAAATGCCAGAAGGTTTCTTGTTTCTTTAGTTTTCTATATTTTCAAAATTCCCTAAGTGAGATATAGTTACAGAAAAAGTAAAAATTGTGAAAAAGTTATTCATTAAGACATTACATTGTTCTTTATAAAAATTAAAATATTGGAAACAGCTTAAATGTCCAATTAGAGAACACTTAAGTTACAACATAACTCTGGGACAGATTTTACAGCTACTTTATAAGTGTAAACATTCTTAATTCCTTAGAAGCAGTCAAGCTCAGTATATATAACTGACACACAGTATGACTTACTATTAAAATACACACAGAGATATTGGAAGGAAAAGATTGGAAAAGATTTTGGAAGGAAATGCAACAAAATGTTATCAGTTTCCTTTTCTTTACACTAGTCTCTATTATCCACATCTGCCACAGTGAGGACTTCCCTGTACAAATGGGTAACTGTAACATTTTTTAAGAGGCAAACACATTTCAAAGTAGGAAATGCCATGCAGTTTCATTTTCAGACTACCTGTACTGTTGTTGCAGCACTTCTCCAGGTTCGGCCTGGTTTTGAATTCCTCTCCGGATAATGGCGCTGGCATGCTGCAGCTCTCCCTGGCTTTCCAGATGCCCAGCCCAGGCCAGGTACAGAGTAGATGACAGGGTTCCAATCCCATGGTTGTACAGAAACTCAAAAAACTGATGAAGGTCACTGTTGCACTGAGCCTAAAGAAACCCAAAGCAGACGTAAGAACAAAGGAACTGCTAGTCTAGGTCTGGCACAGAGACCAGCCAGCCTTCCATGTTCGGTCTTCATGCAGACTTCAGGATGTATTGGGTAGGGGAAGACCTGTGTGGCTATTTGACAACAACCTACAGTTTAGGCTCATTCCTTTCCTTGATATTCAATGTCCCCCAAATTACCCACACTATTTCCCAAAAGAGTGAGTTCTAAATGAGGTATTATGTAAGGTATTACTTTTGCCTTAATCTGAGCTTGCCGAAGTTCCATAGGGTACCTCTAATTCTAGTATTTTGTATTTTAGTGAACAAATCCATGTTTACCCTATCATGATCTTATTACTAAAACTCATGCCCCCAACCATTTATTTCAAGATTGAAGAGAACCAACCTTTACAAATTTTTTTAACTGAAATACAGCTGACATACAATATTATATTAGTTTCAGGCATACAACAGCAATATAACAATTATATTATGAAATGCTCACCATGGTAAGTGCAGATAGCATCTGTCACCATACAGAGTTATTACAGAATTGATTATATTCCCTATGCTGTGCTATAGTTTCAGTCTTATTTTATAATTGAAAGTTTGTATCTCTTTATCCTTTTCACCTCTTTTGCCCATCTTCCCCACACTCCATGGCAACCACCAGTTTATTCTCTGTATTTATGAGTTCATTTGTTTTTAGATTTCACATGTAAGTGAAATCATATGGTATTGGTCTTTGTCTGATTTATTTCACTTAGCACAATACCCTCTAGGTCTATCCAATTGTCGCAAACTTCAAGATGTCATTCTTTTTTGTGGCTGAGTAATTATTCCTTTGTATCTATGTACCACACCTCCATTTATCTATCAGTGGACACTTAGGTTGCTTATTTATCTCGGCTACTATAAATAAAGCTGCAATAAACCCAGGGGTACATATTATCTTTTCAAATAGTGATTTTGTTTTCTTCATGAAAACACCCAGAAGTGGTATTAATTCTTCCAATCCATGAACATGGTATATCTTTCCATTTATTTATGTCATCTTCAATTTTTTTCACCAATGTCTTATAGTTTTCATTATACAGGTCTTTAACCTCGGTGTTTGAATTTATTCCTAGGTATTTTATCCTTTTTGATGCAATTATAAATGGAATTGTTTTCTTAATTTCTCTTTCTGCTCGCTCATTTTTAGTACATAAAAAGCAACAGATTTCTGTGCATTGATTTGATATCCTCCAACGTCACTGAATTAATTCACTCTAACAGTTTTTTGGTGGCATTTTTAGAGTTTTCTATATAGAGTATTATGTCCTTAGAAAGTGACAATTTTACTTCTTCCTTACCAATTTGGGTGCCTTTTATTTTTTTCTTGTCTGATGGCTGTGGCTAAGACTTCCAGTACTATGTGAATAAAAACAGTGAGAGTGCACATTCTTATCTTGTTCCTGATCTTAAAAGTAAAGCTTTCAGTTTCTCACCATTGAGTATGATGCGAGCTGTGGGACCAAACATTTTAAGCCTAACCTGATGTGGCCTTCTCCTTTTAGTACTAAACTTAGTTCCTCAGAGTTAAAACTTTCTTAATTATTCACAATGGATTTAATTTATTCCCAGGAACCCTCTGAATTCTCCTCTCCCTCAAATATACTTCTTATCCAACAATGTTTTAATATAGTGGTTTCTATCTCATGTAACATTTACAGACTTGATACATAGTGAAGGAGGGTTTTAAATTAAATTACTGACTCCATAACAACAGAAGCCAAAAGGTTCTAAAAATACACATCTCTGGCCATACAACTTTAAAAAATTTATGATTGGAAACAAAGGAATTAAAATAAAAGACAGTCTAAAATCATCTTAAAATGTGGGGAAAAAAGCAAAAGTACAACATGATTACAGATTTGATTATATATCTGAAAATATACTTACAAATTTTAAACAATAATTGATGAATCTGGGGTCATTGTGGTATTTCTTCTTATCTAAAAATTCCTTCATTAAATGTTCTAATAAAGTTGTCAAGTATTCTTTATTCTGAGGAAAATTTTCTTCCACCCACTGCACATAACTAGAAAAATTTGGATAATATTATTTTTAGGATAGCATATAGTTTGTTTAAAGGGGAAAAAATAGACTAAAAGCTAACCTTTCCCATTCACCAAGTGGGTCATCACCCTTGTAGGTCTGCATATGGGCCTCAAACATTCTACAACAGAGAAAAATATGCACATAATACATTAGGGATAATTCCTAAAAGCAAAAGATGTATTTTATGTAATATTTATCATTTATATGAAATTGAATTTATATTAAAATTGAAGTTATAAATAGCAATTCAAATATTATATAAAAATTAAAAGCATTTTCACTCAGAAGTGGTCAGAAAACTCAGAAACAGTGTTTTTCCAGAAGAAAGCAAGACCCAAGGCCTCTGACATTAGTCCTTTAAAGAGGTGACTGGAAGAGGGTCCCCAGCTCTATCCCAAGATAGAGCTCCTCCTTCTCTCACTGACCCCATTGTCACTACCACCATCATGAGTTTGTGCCACCAGAATTTGCTGCAACTCCTTACACCCAGGAGTGGCACTGACTCAGGCCCCCTCTCCTTGCTGCTGCCCAGGAGCAGGGCTGAGACACAGTCAACCAAACAAGGTTCTAAGAGTGAATGCTGTGTGAGAGCCCAGGCATCACCCATCGGGGTGTCCAGACAGAATGCGTTTTCAAAGCCTCAGTGTAACACGATGTGCCTGAGGAAGAACACAAGATGGCAAAGCTCATAAGTCAGCAACTACAGCACCTGGAGAGCTTTGCTCGCCTGTATTTGAATGTACCCAACCACAGCTTTAAAAAAAAACCCAACCAGGCAAGGCAAGTTCTCCATGGGTGTTCAGTTACTAGCAGGGTAAACAAACATGTAAAACAATGTCAGGTAATATCAGGCACTTAGGGGGGAAAAAAGGGGGGGGAGATGAGTTAAGAGTGTAACAAGGTTTCAGTTTTTAGGTAATGTCCAGGAAAGGCCATTCTGTCTGAGGGGCTTACAACATTTGATGGATCAGTGTCAGGGAGCCATGCAGCTGTTTAAGTGTGCTGGGCTAGGAGAAGAGTAAGGTTGACAAGATATACTTGGCATTTTAAAACATCCACTCTGTCTCTCTAGGAGAAGGGGTGAGGAAGAGAATAGAAGTGGGAAACCAGTGTTAGGGAGCCACTGCAGAGTCCCAGTGAGTGGCGAGCTGGATCAGGCTGGGAACAATGCAAGTGTGGATTTGGGGTGTTTTGGAGAAAGAAATAATGGGTCAATCTAAGGAAGACTTCCAGATTTGCTGAGGGAAATGACGTGATCTTTTGAAAAAATAGGGTTGAAAGCAATACTTTCTTCTAGCCATCATGTCAGTATACTAATGAAATCAATGTTTCTTATGACTCAAAATCTAGAAGCCACAGAAGAAAAGCTGGATAAAGTCAACTATACATACATAAAAAGCTTCTACATGTCACATAAACAAAACATGAAGCGGAGTCAAAAGAGAAATGATAAATGGAGATAACAAAATAAGGCCAGAATTTGGGAAAAAAGAAAAAGTCAATTAAAAAAAAACGAAGAAAAGGTATTCCACAGAAAAATACTCAACTTCTCTTATAAGAAAAATTCAACTCACAGAGATACAATTCCTCACCTGACTGAAAACACTAAAAGAAAATGTGACAAAACAGCATATAGGTGAAAACAATGGGAAATAGGCACTCACATCTTGCTTGTGAGAGTGCTCTCAGTCTCTGCCAAGGGAATTGGTAATATCTACCAAAATTACAGATGGATTTACTTTTGATCTAGCAAACCCACTTCAGGGGATCTAGAAGACAGATACATCTATATAGTGCAAAATATCACATGTACATGGTATTTCACTGAGACACTATTTGTAACAGCAAAAGACTGTCAACAGCCCAAGTATCCATTGATGGGGGCCTTTTCAGATCAATTACAGTACAGGAAATATACATTTGTAAAAAATAAGAAAGAGCTCCATATATTGACAGAGATCTCCAAGGTTATTGTTAAGCAAAAAAAGCAATGTACATACTCTACTTTTTATGTGAGATAAAGGCAGGAACTGTGTATATATATATATATATGTACACACATATATAGACATATCAATATAGCATTATATCACTTATACACACATATGTATACATGCATAGACATAATTAATATATTGTAATATAAATATTCCTGCAAAAAGAAACACTTGAAAAATAAAGAAATTAGAAAAATGGTTCTATATGAAGGGGTGGGAGTATAGACAGATATAGATCTCAGTGAGTTTTTCTAAATCTCTTAAATCAAAAAAAGTATTTTTTAAAAATTAAAAAAAATACTTCTGAATTTTAATCTTCCTTTCATGCCACATAGCAGATAAATCCTTAAATGGCATAACTTTTCTGCAGAAATATATGTAATGATAGACTAGCCAAAGTAAACATTTCACGTTCAAATATCAGCCACATTTCCCTAGTAATACTAAATAGCCTAAATAACACCGTTAAGTTGATACTGAAACATCCTGTTCGGACAGCGAATCAGAATCTAGAAAGCCAAAATAAGGTCAGAAATACTTGATTTCCCCTTTAAAATGGGGGAAAACAAGCTTGTAAAAGTGAACTAGTTTGCTACTAGATTAAACAGATTTTTGTTTTGACTGTACCTAAAGATCTCCCTCTTCTGGTCCCAGAGAGAATACAGTTACCCTGGTGCTGATAAAACCGGTCGGTTTTACTTCCTGTCATATATGACTGCTGTTTCAAGTGCTTTTGAAAGCAGTCTGGATAAATCACCTAAGTCATGAAGCAAAGGCGTGGGAAATTTCGTAACTGTTAACGGGTTGACGTAAATGACAACAGTAAGTTTTTATTGTTCTTTTTTCCTTAAAATGTACGTTACGTAAAGATTTTTAAAAGCTGACTGTGGGATTAAGGGCAAGGCAACTTTCAGTGCCCTCCCTACTGTCCCAGCATTCTTAGAAGTGGCTTCGAAGGCTTCAGTGAAACCAAGTGCCCGCGAGGTTCAGGGTTTCTGCTGGGTTAGATTTTTTTCTCCCGCAGAGTAAACGAGACCTCTGAAGGCCTCACCGATTGCCCAACTCCCCCAAACTGCCACTGAGGCCGCGGCCCCGCAACGAGGGCCGGGGTCTCGGCGGAGGGCACCCGCCACACGGCTCCCAAGGGGCCCACAGCCTGGCTGGGGTGAGGCGCGGGGACCACCTCCGGAGCCAAGGAACTGGGGCAGGACGGGGCGGGCCGAGCCGCCGGCCGCAGACCGCCAGGCGCGAGCCCGAGGCGCCCCACCGCGCTAGGCGGCCCGAAGCCGGGATCGCGCCTCCGTCTTGCCCAGGTCCCAGCAGACCTACACTTACTGAAATACATTTTCCGGGTTATCCATGGCTGGAGAACGCTGGCCAGCAGCAGCCCCGCCGGAACCTAGCGAGTAACCGCCGCCGATTCGAACTCCTGCACAGCCGCAGTAGTGGCGACGAGTGTTTGCAACGCGCCTGGCCATTGGCCCTAACTGCAGTCAGGCTGGCCAATCGCCGAGGCTGCTGGCTGGAGGCCTTTGTCCCGCCTCCCTCCTCCCGCCGCTGGCCCCTCCCACTCCTCTCTGCCAGGTTGATCGCGAGGCTCCCGGCTGCCTGGGGAAGGGCTGGGTCTTGGGGTACGGCGCGGCGAATGGACCTTAGGATTTCGGCTTAGTGACCACAACGTGAGAGCACGTCGATAGGCTCTTCGGGGCCGGTTTTGTAAGTTGCATCTGGCGTATGGAAGTGATGAGCTGGTACGCTTGCAAACCTCTGCGCTTGATTGAACTGATCTGAAATGCTGTATGGTGGTGACCCGGTGCGGTTCCTACACCCAAATGGTAATTCAAATAAAACACAAGAGTTTGGATAGATTAGAGAATGCCAGCGAGAAAGCATTCCACATCTATAGAAGTAGGAACTCCAGAGGCCAAATTCTCAAGAATTATAAAACCAAAACTAAAGAGACCTCTTTGTAAAGGACTCCAGATGTCTGAGAATAAATATGTATTATCCTGATGCTTCCTACCTGAGAGTGAGTTGGAGGAGGGTCAGCTTAGCCTTCTCTGTGCCTTGGTCGTTGATAACTTCCCGTTCTACCTCTTAAAGTTGTTTCAAGAGCCACTTGGCAATGCACGTAAAATATGAAGAACAATTCATGTGATTAGCTTCTTTTTAGAGAGGCTGTGTGGGTGTTTCACTAAGGGCCCTTAAATTAAATACCTTAAAAAAAAAGCAGCTCTTGGAAATCCTGATGCTCGAAGAATCCAGAATTTCTTCCAGAGTGTTAATCAATTTGTATCTACACAAGAAACTGATTTGTGTGGCTTATTACTCAGAGGGTGCTCACTCTGGAGTCTTTAGGTAAGTATTAGGTTCTGCTTACCATCACAGGAATTAGCACATTTTGGGTCTCATTAACTCAATTTTCAACTTGTAGCTGATACAGACTCAGTCATACTTTAGGAAATAGTAATTGAGCATCCATCATGTACTAGTTGCTGTTGGATTTATACATTATAAAATTGCGTAGATTAGTTAATGTATATACATTAGATAATTACAGCCTTGTCTAACTCATATTCTGTGTTAAACTAGTGGTTTTGTCTGGGAGATGAAGATACAGTTATATTAAACCGTTTAAAGGTGGTATATATGTTTATTAAGTGCTAAAGTAGTGTTCAACCTACCTACTGGGGGAGCCCATAGAAGGGAGGGGAAATGGGTACTGTATCAGATAAAGCTCCATGGAGAAGGTGGGGCTTGAATTGGCCCCTTCAGTAGGGCATAGGGGTGTATCTGAGTCAGTGAGAGCCTGGAGAGGTCATTCCTGGTGTAAATCAGGGTTATTGAAGAGATCACCCTTGAGGACCCCTGTTAATGAGTAGTGGAGATTTCTTTTTCAAAGACTGGGTAGTTTCATGTCAAATCTTAGTGCTAGACTAAGGAGATTGTACTTGATTATGATAGCAACTGGTCCTTTTGGGAATAAACAGGGTTTTGGTAGTAGAACCTCATGGCAGGTTTACTTAACTCTATCCTGTTTTCTTAAAGCCACAGATTATCTTTCCTCCATTTTGTTACTTCCCACCAGGCTTGTCATTGTGTAGGGTAAAGTATTCCAGATGCCTCTTCCACACTGCCCCTCAAAATAGGTCCAGTGATCCCATATAGAGTTCTGATGCCAGCCACTGTGGGTATATCCTGGAGTAGGGTTGTCAGCAGTGATTAGAAATTGATATGTTTCTAGGAATAATGTTCAGCCTTACTCAAGGACTGCCATTTCTCCTTACTTAATGTAAGGCCCTCTCTGCCAATATTCTTATACTGAGGGAGAAATGCAGTATGTTCATCTTAATGTCCCTATTAGATTAATTAACCTGGTAGGATTTACTGAGTATGGGTTCAGGGAGGGGCAGTAGAGTCAGAGAACAGTAATTTGCAGACTTAAAAACTAGGGTTGATTGAGGCAGAGGGAATAGAAGGTAAGGTAAAATCAGATCTCATGGAAGGAGAGTTCTCAGTACTCTTCAATATATAAGGAAAAGAAAGATAATTCTGGAGCCTAGGAATTGACAGTAACAGGCTTTGAAGCTGGGGAAAGCTGCTACTTGGTTTTTAGACATGGTGAGTAGGAGGGTTTACCAGACATTTGTCCTCCGAGATAACAAGAGTAGGCACAGTGGAGGAAGAAAGAAACAGACCTAGTTTAAAGGCTTCAAGAGCTTTGCAGGAAGTTCGCTGTGCTGTTTCCTAAGTCTCCATTCTCAAGAATCCAGAGAACTATGAGGCCAGAGAGAAGGTGACAAGTTTTTATAGAAAATAGACAAAAAACAAAAACAAAAAACGATCAAGGGACAAGGAAAACATTTGATCAAAGATTGGGCCCCTGGATAGCAATGGACTTCTGGGCAGATACAATCTTTACAAGAACATGAAACGTCGATAGGCTCTTCGGGGCCGGTTTTGTAAGTTGCATCTGGCGTATGGAAGTGATGAGCTGGTACACTGATATAATCTCCCTGAATCAGTAGCACCCAGTTTACTGAGGGAAGTAATGTTATTAGACACCAATTAATTTAAACTGCTGCTGGCATTTACCTAAGCTGCATTTCTATTATATGAGGCTTGCTGCATTGTCTGCTATGTTGCAGTTGCTGTTCCTGCTATAATTACACTAATATTTTCATCTTGTCTCCTTGTATCTTTGCAGTCCCCTTGCTTTTGCATGCTGATGCACTCACTGTATTACACTTTCTTTCATTTAATTAGAACTGACTTGCTTTTCCATCTGTTGCACTTTGCAAATTGAGTACTGCCTTAGTCTGCACAGGCTGTTTCCCTGGGCTGTTTGGATCACTGAGCAATGCTTCGTTGCTTCTGCTTCTCTCTTTGGAGAGGTCGTGGGCCTTCTGATTCTCTATAGGGACACCCAGATGACGGCCCTTTGTTTATTGAACCTATTGCTCATTTTGATTTCCTGCTGGGTAACCTGTGTGAACCATTCACCTCACTTGACCCGTCCATTTTCCTGATTATATCTGACCTTTGGATCTCAGTGTCCTCCCAGGTTTTACATCCAGCATTCTGGGAGTAGCTCTTTATTCAGTTCGCACACGTATGGGATGAAAAGGAAAAGAGAGTATAACCCCACAGGAAACAATAGACATCTGTAATTCATATGTTAAGTATTTCCTGTAGTAACCACTTAATCATTCTGTAATTCATATGTTAAGTATTTCCTGTATTAAACACATCAAGCCATACTTGCATTATAACAGTTTCAGCAATTGTCAGCATTTTCTCATTCTTTAGCTACTTTCACGTTACTGGGCATATGCTGTACATATTCTGCTTAGACCCAGTAGCCTTGGCAAGGGTTTGATGACATTAAAAATTTGAAATCAATTTAGACTCCACAGAAATCAGTTTGTCTTCCTTTATTCCCAATTGCTAGCCTCTTTCATTTTTCTGAAGGTGCATCTTCATCAGTATCCCTCTTCTTGGACATTAATTGATATGTCATGGTACATTAATTGGTACATACTTGGAAGAATACCGATGACTTTAGAGAGAAGCTAATAAATGTATCTAGATACTTTGCATCATAATCAACAGAAAACCTGAAAGGAAAGGAGCGACACACAACAGCAATTTACCGGAGAGTTCCGCTTTATTAGGGAAAGGTGCTGGGATATATAGGATGGGGCATAGGGTGATTGTGGTGTTACTTCTACGGGGCTGGTGGCTGTTGGCTAGGTGCTGGGATTGGGAGGGGGGCGAGAGGTGATTGGGCTTCAGGTGGCGCCGGCGGGAACCGAGGACCCCGAAAAGAAGCCGGAAGTTCGCCATCTTACTGGTGGGGACCCTTCATTCCCCCCTTTCTCCTCTATGGGTTTGTGGACGTTGCTTTCTCTCTGACTGCTTCCTGCTGAACAGGGGCGGAGAAGGGACTGAGGGTTTGAGGATTGGGAGGAAAGGGTTGATAGGACTCCCCACAGTAAGGATGAGTAGATGTGGACTTCTTCAGGTTGGAAATCAATGAAGGTTCCCTGTAACCATAGGTTGAGGACCTGTTGATTCTAATGGTGCCAAGAGGATATGGGTGTCAGGAGCCAGGCGTCTGCGGCTATTGTTTCCAGGAACAGTTTCCAGCGGAGAGAGGGGTCCATCTCAGCATGTGGTGAGGAGGTCACGTGAGGGTGAGGGGTCTTCCGTGGCCAGAAGCTGGTAGTTCCTGAGTAAAAGCTGGTTGAAAGCTTGATTAGAGATTTTCCCGACTTGGGATTTGATGAACTTTATTATACAGGGTAAGAAGAGACAGACAAGAAGAATGACTATTATGGGGCCTGCAATGGGCCAGAGCCAGGTGAGGAGGGGGTTTGTTAGTATTGACGAGAATGGGTTGGAATTGGAAGCAGAGTGGAGGCTGGAGGCAAGGTCAGTGAGTTTGGTGATGTCAGTTTCTACAATGCCGGATTCGTTGATGTAATAGCAGCACTCTTCCTGGAGGAAGACGCAGGTGCCACCCTTCTCGGCTGTAAGCAGATCTAGGGCCCGCCGGTTTTGAAGGGTGACTTTAGCTAGCGAAGTGACTTGTCTTTGGAGAGAGGCTAGGGAATCGGCAGTGGATGCCAGGGCTCCCTCAAGTTTGGCGTCGAGATCTCTAACTGCCCATAGAGAGTGACCCAAGGCTCCTCCTGAAAACCCCACCCCAATGGCTGAGGTGATTAAAGAGATACCGACCATGATGGGAAGGAAAGCAGCCCTTTTTGTGCGCGAGTGCAAGGGAGGTTGGAGCTCAAGGAATTCTGCCATGCTGTAAAGTGTAAGCTGTGGGATTAGGGTGACGAGAATGCAGGGTGTATCGGAGTTGAGAGGCAGTGAGTTGAAAAGGCTGCCATTACACCAAAAGAAGTGTCCCGGTTGTGTAAAAGTCTTAGAGCCGGAGGTAGGGGTGTAGATAGAGAGGCAGTGAAGTGCACTGGAGGGGGGTGGAGTTGGGCCTACACAGTGGTGGATGGTGAGATTATCTGGGTATTCTGGCTCCCATAGGGGTATGTCTGCCAGGGGACGGAGGGGTTGTCCTTCTGCATGGAAGGAGTAGTTGGAAATATTAAGGGGCACGGCGGCCAGCAGTGGGCGCTGTAGTGATGCGCACAAGAAACAATTGGCGGTGTTGAGGGTGTGGTTGAGAAAGATAGTGGTGTCTTGAATGAGCTGTAACCAAGAGTAGGAGGAATAAGATGAAGAGGCGCCGTCAAGAGTTTGGATAATGACTTTTTCGGAATGTCTGATATCTGATGCAAGTTGAGAGATCTGGGAGCGAGAGGGAACATACTCTCGAGAGATATGAAGGGTACCGTGGGGGGTCGAGGACCCCTTGTAGTAAACTGAGGCTGTTACTCCAGCAGCCCATCGAGAGTCCCAGGGATCTGGGATTGATAAGGAGAATGAGCCGTTGGGATATTTCATGAAACGGTTGGAGGAGTAATACTGTGGGTACTGGAAGTCACCCATGTAGTGAATGGTGCAAGACCAGTAGGGGCATCCCCCGTAGGTGTCTGGCCATCGCCTGCAATAGGCTTGTCTTTGGTCATAGAGGAAGCAGAGGTAGGGAGAATAAAGGTAGCTGTAAATGAATACTTCAGTGGAGGGAGGAAAGTGGAGGTACAAAGGCTCAGAGCAGCCTTTCAGAGGGCAGTCTGATGTGGCAATGAGGGCAGTAACTTTTGTTTGATGCTGTGTGTAAGTCTGCTTGACTTTGAATCGCCATACAAAGGAGGATGGGGCGGCAGGGAAGACAATAGGAATGAGGGAAAAAAGCGAGAGAGCAGTAAAGGAGGAAAAAGTCATGATTCAGGTATGGATGGCAAAGAGGGTGCACGGGAGATGCGGAGCTTCAAGGGATCAGAGGGATGAGGCGTGGTAGAGTAGACAGCGTCTTGGGCTGTGTCCGAAGGACTCTGGATTGTGACTGATGGGTCTTGGGTGTCCAGAGAAGGTGAGTCTTGGGTATTTGGTTTCAACCTGGAGATATGAATCCAAGGGGTGACAGAGTTATCAGGCAGTGAGAGCTTGGCAGCCGAGGGGGTGCAGAGAATAACTGGGTGTGGACCTTCCCATTTCGGGGTGAGAGAGGGCTGATCCTCTGGTGGCTTATAAAACACTAGTTGGCCGGGCTGTAAGACAGGAGGATTTTGGGAGGCGGATGGATCAGGAAGGAGCCAATCTTGATATTTCCACAATTCAGTGCGGAGGAGAGAGAGTAGTGGAAGGGCTATATTGGGAGGAATTGGTCCTTTGTGGGAAGGGAGCCCCGGGGGTAGAATCGGGCGGCCGTACATGATCTCAAAGGGTGACAAGAAGGAAGGTTTCTTTGGGAGGGCTCGAATGCGGAGTAGAGCTAAGGGAAGTAAGCGAACCCAGTCAAGGTGTAGTTCTAGAGATAGTTTGGTCAGGATGTCTTTTAGAGTCCTATTGGCTCTTTCTACTTTTCCTGAAGCTTGTGGTCGATAAGGACAATGTAAATGCCAGGGGAGCGAGAGCGACTTGGAGAGGTTCTGGATAATTTGGGCAGTGAACTCAGGGCCGTTATCTGATTGGAGGGAAGTGGGCATCCCGAACCTAGGAAAGATCTGGGTGAGGAGGATAGAGGCAACTACGGATGCTCGTTTGTTAGTGGTGGGGAAAGCTTCAACCCATCCTGAAAATGTATCTACTAGCACGAGTAGGTATCTGGTACGTCGTACAGGGGGCATGTTAGTGAAGTCTATTTGCCAATCTGCAGCGGGGACATTACCCCTTGCTTGATGAGCCAGGAAGGGTCGGGCTTTGAGGGGGGTATTAGGGTTAGTGCGTTGGCAGATGGTGCACTTGCAGGTGATTTGGTTAAGTAGGGTTTTGTCTTCAGGAGAGAGAGGAAAAAAAGATTGTAAAAAATGGATTAAGGATTGGGGGCTGGGGTGGAACAGGTCATGTAAGAGGCGGAAGAGAGACTCTTTGTCCTGAGAGCAGAGGGCATCTTGTGATAAGGCTAAAACTGCAAGGGCAGACGGATTGTTGCCTGGTGCGTTTTCTGATAGGGCAACTGACCGGGCTACTCTGTCGGCCTTGTTGTTACCTCTTGCAATGGGGGAGTCATCTTTTTGATGTGATTTGCAGTGGACTATGCCTAGTCGCTGTGGGAGTTGTGAAGCCTCTAAAAGTTTAGTAATTAAGGCTGAATTAGTTATGGAATTCCCTTTTGTGGTGAGGAGGCCTCGTTCTTTCCATACTGCCGCGTGGGACAAGAGAATGTGGAATACGTACTTGGAGTCAGTGTACAATGTGAGAGACGTGTCCCGGGCCAGAGTGCAAGCTCTGGTGGCTGCAATGAGTTCAGCCTGCTGATTGGTTGTACCAGGGGGTAGGGCTCGTGCTTCAATGACATCTTCGAGGGAGACTACTGCATATCCTGAGTAGTGGATGCCCTCATGTTTAAAGGAGGACCCATCAGTAAACCAGATGAGGTCGGAGTGTGAGAGGGCTCCTTCGGAGATCGTGGAGTGGCATGGAAGGAAGTTGTGAAGGGCTTCTAGGCAATCATGCGAGGGAGTATGAGGAGAGTAGGGCAGAGGAAGAAGAGTGGCCGGATTTAGGGGCGGGCAGGGGAGGAAAGAAATGTTTGGATTTTGGAGGAAAGAGGACAGTAAGGTGAGGAGTCTGGAGGGGGGGAGAGTCTGTAAACTTTTGTAGGTTAAGAGATCTTTTAGGTGATGTGGGGACAGAATGGTAAGTGGCGCTCCGAATGTTAGTTTATGAGCTTCTTTCTGCAAGAGCTGTCCAGCGGCTAATGCCCGTAGGCAGGGGGCCCATCCCCGAACTGTGGGGTCTAATTGCTTGGAGAGATAAGCTACTGGGGCAAAGGATGGGCCATAATATTGGCCTAGGACTCCTAGAGCTTGACTGGACCTCTCATGAATGTATAATGAGAAGGGTTTTGACAAATCAGGGAGATGGAGAGCTGGAGCTTTTACAAGGGCTTGACGGAGCTTAATGAAGGAGTGTCGGGGTGAGGATGATAATGGTTCTTCAGGGGGGCCCTTGCTGAGGTCGTATAGGGGTCTTGCCAACAGGGAGAAGTTAGGGATCCACGCTCTAAAATACCCAGCTAAGCCTAGAAAGGAAAGGATTTCTGTCTTGGTTTTGGGAACGGGCAGGTCAGAGAGGAGTCGTTTTCTGTCTAAGGTAATGGACTTTCTTTGCTGAGACAGAAGGAATCCAAGGTAAGTGACAGAAGGGGAAGAGATTTGAGCTTTGGCAGGGGATACTCGGTAACCTCTGGAAGCTAGAAGGTTAAGTAGAGACGCAGTGTCAAGTTGAGACTGTTCCCACGAGGGACTGCAGAGCAGAAGATCATCTACATATTGTAATAAAGTGGACTCGGGGTGATCATGGTGAAACTGTTTGAGGTCTTGAGCTAGGACTTGTCCAAAAATATGGGGACTATCTCGGAAGCCTTGTGGTAAAACTGTCCAAGTAAGCTGAACAGAATGTCTGGTGTATGGGTCCGTCCAGGTGAAGGCAAAAAAATCTTGGGAGGAGGGGTCTAGGGGAATAGAAAAAAATGCGTCCTTGAGATCTAGGACTGAGAAGTGGGATGCAGAAGCAGGGATCTGCGATAAAAGGGTGTATGGATTTGGAACTAAGGGATGGATAGGGACAACGGCTATGTTGATGAGGCGAAGGTCTTGGACAAGGCGGAAAGATCCGTTGTTTTTTTTAACAGCTAATATGGGGGTATTAAATGGGGAGTGAGTGGGTCTGAGATAGTTTTTGTTTAAGAGATCTTGAATGATGGGTTGGAGGCCTATGAGGGCTGAAGTGGTTAGGGGGTATTGGGCCTGACAGATATACTGAGAGGGGTCACGTAATTTGATAGAGGCAGGGGGACATAGGGCCATGGAGGGGCTTGTAATGTCCCAAACTTTGGGATTTACAGGGTGTATAAGGGCAGAACTGGAGCTTTCATTGGATAGAGGGGGGTTGTCGGCTATGAGGGCCATCAGAAAGGGAGTACTGGGGGCTGTGGGATTGGATATAGTTATGGAAACGTGGAGGAGGGAAAGGATGTCCCGTCCTAGTAAGGGGATGGGACACTGGGGCATAACTAGGAAGGAGTGGGAGAAAGGTATGGGACTGTCTAGGATTGTGCATAAGAGGGGGGGGGGTTTTAATGGGAAAATCTGTTTACCTCCTACCCCGACTATAGGAGTAATGGCTGGCGTGGTAGGGCCCCGGTATTCTCGCAAGACTGAGAAGGTGGCTCCTGTATCTAGGAGGAAGGAGATGGGGCGACCGTCTACTGTTAAAGTAACCCTGGGCTCCTGTTTGGTGATGGAAATGGTCGGGCGAGAAGCCCCCGGGCCCCGTCAATCTTCTTCTGCCAGCTCCACTACGGTGGGCTTAGGATGGGGGTTGTTCGTCCAGCCTCCCCTTCGGGTGGTTGGGCAATCAGACCCCCAGTGGCCCTTTTTGTGGCATCTGGGGCATGGGGTGGTAGGAGATCTGGGGGAGGGGCACGCCCTTGACCAATGTCCCTCTTTTCCGCACTTGAAACAAGCTCCTTGGGGGGGCTTGTCTGTAGAGGGGCGCCCAGGTTGTGGTTTTATCAGCTGGGCCAACATCTGGAAATTGGCCTGATCAGCTTTTTGTTTACGGCGTTCTTTCTCCTCCTCCCGGTTATGGAAGACTTTAAAGGCCACTGTTAGGATCTCAGTCTGTGGGGTAGCGGGGCCCTGTTCTAACTTTGAGTTTAGCTTTAATGTCGGGGTAGCTTTGAGCTAGGAAGTATGTCATAAGGACCTGTCTTCCTTCAGGTGTTTCTGGGTCCAGGCTGGTATACTGTAATAGGGCTTGAGTGAGTCTATCTAAGAACTCGGAGGGGGTTTCATCTCTCTTTTGAATTATGTCTTGGAGCTTTTGAAAATTGACTACTTTACGAGCTGCCTTTTTTAGACCTGCTATTAAGCAGGAGGCAAAAATATCTCGAGAGTGGAGACCCACAGCGGTGTTATAATCCCAGTGTGGGTCTTGTTCAGGGACAGCAGTGGGACCAGGGGGACAGGTGGGGTCAGTCCTGTGGGTTTCGGTAGCATGCATTTGGGCGAAGTCCCAAGCTCGTCTACGCTCCTCAGGGAGGAGAGTATTGGCCAGGAGCATGAAGATGTCATGATGCGTGAGGCTGTAAGACTGGAGGGTCCATTGAAACTCCCTGATGTAGGTCGTGGGATCAGTGGAAAAGGAACCTAGGCGTTTCTCTAGTTGGGCTAAATCTCCTAAGGAGAAAGGGACGTGAACACGCAAGATGCCTTCGGATCCTGCTACTTCCCGGAGCGGGGCGATAATTTTGGGAGGCCCTCGGGACCGAGTCTGAGGGGGACTGAAGGGTTCTGGCTCAGTCTGTGCAGGGGAAACAGGTAATGGGGGCAAAGCCGTGATAATTTTGGGAGGCTCTCGGGACCGAATCTGAGGGGGCAAAGATGGATGAGGCTCTTGGAACTTAGTTAGAGGGGGGCTGAAAGGCTCAGGCTTGATTTGCGGGAGGGGGGAAGGTGAGGGGGACAGAGGAGGAGGTGGTGAGGTGCAGGAGGAGATGGTGGAGGGGGGGGAAGGGAGAGGAGGGGAGGCTTCGGCGGGGGTGGAGGCGGCGGCGGCGATAGAGGAAGGGGGAGGGGCTGTTGTAGGAGAAGAAGGGGAAGGGAGAGGATGGGAAGCTTCTACCGCGGGGAAAGCGGCAGCGGTGGTGGCGGTAGAGGAAGGGGGAGGGGCTGTTGTAGAAGGAGAAGGGGAAGGGAGGGGAGGGGAAGCTTCGGCCGGGGGGGAAGCGGCGGGGGGGGGGGCGGTAGAGGAAGGGGGGGGGCTGTTGTAGGAGAAGAAGGGGAAGGGAGAGGACGGGAGGCTTCTGCCATGGGGAAAGAGGCGGCAGTGGCGGCGGAGGGTGGAGGGGTTGTAGGAGGGGGAGGGGCTGAAGGGGGAAGTCTGTATGGCGGAGGCTCGTCGGCCGGGTCAAAGGTAATTGAAGAGGGACTGGGAGTGTGTGGAGGGGAGGGAGACGGCTTGCAGGCTAGGAGAACTTGGGGCGGGGAGCAGGTGGTGCAGAGGCTGGGATTTTGAGCTAGGAGGCGAAAAGCTTCGATATAGGGAATCTCCTTCCATTTTTTCAGGCGCTGGCAGTAGTTAAAGAGATTGCGAGTGATGTTAGGATCAAGAGTTCCCCCTGCGGGCCATTGGTTGTTATTGTCTAGGGGGTATGTCGGCCAATCTTGGGAGCAATATTTACGGAGAAGTTTTGGTTTTATATCAGGCGTCAGGGAGAGGGTAGCCAGATGCTGAAGCAGGCATTCAAGAGGTGAACTTTCAGGGAGGGATGAGGAGGCTCCCATGGCTAAAGGACAGAGAAGGAGACAAACAGGGGAAGACGAACGGAGATCCTCAGACTGGAGGCAGACCACAAGGAGACAAAATGGCTAAAGGACAGAGAAGGAGACAAACAGGGGAAGACGAACGGGGATCCTCGGACTGGAGGCAGACCACAAGGAGACAAAGGGCGTCCCCGATGATCCTTGGTGGTCTGCGGAAACTCGTATACGAGTCGGAATTTCTTGGGAAGTGTGGGTCGTCACCCAAACTTCCCTAAGAAGGCAGAGTGCCGGAGTCACGAGGTACCTAGCGCTAGGCGTTTTCGGCAGGCTGAACAGGTTTCGGCGGACGGAACAGAAGGAGGAGGGAGCGGGAAAAGGAGCGTTCTCATCCGCAAAGGAGTCACCTCATTTATGGCTGTTGGGGGGGGGCTGAGAGTCTGCTGCAGCTGTGAAGGCCTGAGGTGGGGGTTTATGGCTTTTGGAGGAGGGGCTTGAGGGTCCGCTGCAGCCGTGAGGGCCTGAGGCAGGGATTTATGGCTGTCGGGGGAGGGGCCTGAGGGTCCGCCGCAGCCGTGAAGGCCTGAGGCAGGGAGCGTTCCCTCCTCGTCCCCGAGCGTCAGGGCCTTGCCGGACGATCACGGTCAATGGCACTGCGATAGCTCAGGGAAGAGTGGCCCACCCCGGGGAAGTTTTGCTTAAAAAGTCTCAGCTGAGGTGGGGGTTTATGGCTTTTGGAGGAGGGGCCTGAGGGTCCGCCACAGCCGTGAAGGCCTGAGGCGGGGAGCGTTCCCTCCTCGTCCCCGAGCGTCAGGGCCTTGCCGGACGATCACGGTCAATGGCACTGCGATAGCTCAGGGAAGAGTGGCCCACCCCGGGGAAGTTTTGCTTAAAAAGTCTCAGCTGAGGTGGGGGTTTATGGCTTTTGGAGGAGGGGCCTGAGGGTCCGCCGCAGCCGTGAAGGCCTGAGGCGGGGAGCGTTCCCTCCTCGTCCCCGAGCGTCAGGGCCTTGCCGGACGATCACGGTCAATGGCACTGCGATAGCTCAGGGAAGAGTGGCCCACCCCGGGGAAGTTTTGCTTAAAAAGTCTCAGCTGAGGTGGGGGTTTATGGCTTTTGGAGGAGGGGCCTGAGGGTCCGCCACAGCCGTGAAGGCCTGAGGCGGGGAGCGTTCCCTCCTCGTCCCCGAGCGTCAGGGCCTTGCCGGACGATCACGGTCAATGGCACTGCGATAGCTCAGGGAAGAGTGGCCCACCCCGGGGCGGGGGGGGGGGGGGGGGGACTTACCTAAAGGCCAGAGAGGAGTGGTGAGTGTGATGAGCCAGCGCCGGAAAAAGAGGACGAGGGCAAGCTGCTGCTGGTGTTGGGGGAAGACGGGGCCCAGTTGGGGTGTCCCATCTCCCGGGTTTCGGCACCAATGAAAGGAAAGGAGCGACACACAACAGCAATTTACCGGAGAGTTCCGCTTTATTAGGGAAAGGTGCTGGGATATATAGGATGGGGCATAGGGTGATTGTGGTGTTACTTCTACGGGGCTGGTGGCTGTTGGCTAGGTGCTGGGATTGGGAGGGGGGCGAGAGGTGATTGGGCTTCAGGTGGCGCCGGCGGGAACCGAGGACCCCGAAAAGAAGCCGGAAGTTCGCCATCTTACTGGTGGGGACCCTTCAAAACCCAAATCAAGCTAGCTTAAACAACAAAGAAAATTTATTGGCTCATTTAAGTGAAAAGTCTGTAAGTAGGTAGTGGGCTTCAGGTGCAGTTTGATCAGGATTCCTTCTCCTTTCCCTGCAGTGTTCTCAGCTCTGCCATCTCCCTTTATTAACTCTACCTCAGGCTAAGTTGCTTCGTGGTAGCAGAACTATTGCAGCAGTTCTTACTCCACAGTGCCAGGTAATCTGGCAAACGTCCCCTGTGTCACTGAACTAGTGAGGTCACATGCTTTCCCCTGAGGCCTCCTCTGAATCACATGGACATATACCCAAAGAAATTCAGGGGCTTGGGAAGTTCAGTGGGAGCATGGCTGGGAAGGCAACCAACAGATGTCTAGTCAGTCAGTTCCTAGCAATCAGAACTCTGTCACTTGAAAAGGAGATTTGAAAACCATTGGAAATCAATGGCTCACACTAGCTGTCTGCAAACTGCTGGCCCACATTTGTTTCAGTCACTAACTGGTGATTCTCTTTAGCATGTGCTGGAGATAACCTCCTTGTGACCCAGAAGAATAATGAAAAGAACAGAACTGTGGTAAAATAAATTTCTGTTGCTTAAGCCACCCATCTTGGGTACTTTGTTATATTAATCCTAGAAAACTATACTGACTCCAGGTTGGCTATGTTTCTTAGACCCCAGGTATTAACTTCTAAGTGCTAGTTGTTTTCCTGACACCAACTTTTCAAAGTAAGTGTATGAAAGTCTGACAGGTCAGGACACTTGAGGGAAGTTCCCCAGCTGTTGGTGGAATGCAGGTCTGCTAGCCAGATCATCTGTTCCTTATGAACCAGTTTCTTCAGCGGGAGAAAGAAAAACAGCTTGCGACAGCTGAGAGTTGGCCTGGCCCTAACAACTCTGATGTTCTGCAGATGACTTTGCAGAATATTCATATCAAACAAAGCCAGTCTTGGAATTTCACCTGCTTCCTAGCAGTGTCCAGTCCAGGCAAATGCCTTCTTCTTTGAACCCTTCTGCCTCACCAAACACAAGCCCAAATCCTATAGGTCCCTTCCAACACTTATTAGGGAAATGCCTTACAGTTCCCCATATTATGCTGTCTACCATGTGGCAGTGAGCCAATAACCTAACCTTGTTCCTAGTTGTCTTTTACTGAAAGGCATTAACAAGTTTTGCAGATCTTGGATTTAACACACATACACACACACACACACACACACACATGATATTGACATATATCATACATATGATACATATATCCCAATCTTTTTCTATCAGTCAACAGGGTCAACTCACCCCGGGGCCGGGCAATATGCACAGTTTAATACAGCTCTACACACTTACATTTTTATTATTACATGAACTGTTACTAACTTTATTATCCTTGGATTTTTTTTCCTTTGTTTAGTTTGGATTTCTTCTTAATGCCATAGAATGTGGCAGAAGAGGAGGGTTCCCTTGAGTGGGTTGCATGTGAGAAGGGATGTATGTGTCAATCCTCTTGGCTACAACTGTGAAAGGTCAGGAAGATGCTCCTTCCTAAGGCAAACTGTGCTGGTTTGAATACCATTCTGGCTGCTTTTGAGGGCTTCCTGTGAAATCCTAATGAACTAGCCACTTCAGTGTAATCCATGTTTATCAGGTCCCATCAGCACAAGTGCTGCAAAACTAGAGCTCTGGTCCTCCAGGGAAAATGGCAGTCTCTCAGATATCACCAGTGGGATTGAGAATTGTAGCTGTTTTGGAAAGTAATATGAATATGTCACCAAAAGCCAAACCACGCCAAACCTGCCACCCCACTTCCAGGAAGAGAACCCATGCAGCAAAGCATGGTGGGCTGGTGAGCAGGTAAGTGCTGGGGTCTGTGCAGCGGTCCAACACTGGACACAGGTGCTCAAACATCAGGACAGCTGAGCAAGTTGTGGATATTTTTACCATACAGTCTTTTATACCCACTTAAAAAATTGAGTGAGGTCTATAGTATTGGCTTGGAGACATTTCCTTCTTGTTCAATTACATGTAAGGAGCAAGAGGTAGAGGTGAAAATCTAACCCCAATATTGTAAAGCAAAGGTGGAAAATACACGTTTCCTCATGATTATATAACCAAGGAGAAGGATACGAAAAGACTATTTATTTGACAAACATATGTTACCTGTTAGTCTGAGCTTCTGACATCACCCCAGAGTGAAGTTACTTTTGGGGAGCTTAGATGTGATGCTAGGGCCCAGCTTTGCCCTCCTGCTTCATCACACTGCTGGGCTCCCACTGTGGTTTTCAGCCAGCCCCTTAGGAGTTGTGATACAGTATGGGAGATGTGGGAGCTGTGAAGAAGGAGGGGATGTCCCTCTGGACTAGGGAATTGAGGCAGGTCACTAGACCTGACCCTCTAAAGCAGTATTTCTTTAGAAGACTGCAGTTCTAAAAGTGGTGGTTGTGTTGAAAAGATGCTCTACATTGCTTGTCATCAGAGAATGCAAATTAAAACCACAATGAGATATCACCTCACACCAGTAAGGATGGCTACCATCCAAAAGACAAACAAAAACAAATGTTGGTGAGGTTGTGGAGAAAGGGGAACCCTCCTACACTGCTGGTGGGAATGTAAATTAGTTCAACCATTGTGGAAAGCAGTATGGAGGTTCCTCAAAATGCTCAAAATACAAATACCATTTGACCCAGGAATTCCACTTCTAGGAATTTACCCTAGGAATGCAACACTCCAGTTTGAAAAAGACAGATGCACCCCTATGTTTATCGCAGCACTATTTACAATAGCCAAGAAATGGAAGCAACCTAAGTGTCCATCAGTAGATGAATGGATAAAGAAGATGTGGTACATATACACAATGGAATATTATTCAGCCATAAGAAGAAAACAAATCCTACCATCTGCAACAACATGGATGGAGCTAGAGGATATGCTCAGTGAAATAAGCCAGGTGGAGAAAGACAAGTACCAAATGATTTCATTCATATGTGGAGTATACGAACAAAGGAAAACTGAAGGAACAAAACAGCAGCAGAATCACAGAACCCAAGAATGGACTAACAGTTACCAAAGGGAAAGGGACTGGGGAGGATGGGTGGGAAGGGAGGGATAAGGGTGGGGAAAAAGAAAGGGGGCATTACGATTAGCATGTATAGTGTGGGGGACATGGGGAGGGCTGTGCAACACAGAGAAGACAAGTAATGATTTTACAGCATCTTACTATGCTGATGGACAGTGACTGTGAAGGGGTATGTGGGGGGGACTTGGTGAAGGGGGGAGCCTAGTAAACGTAATGTTCTTCATGTAATTGTAGATTAATGATACCAAAATAAAAATAAAAAAATAACAATAAAAGTGGTGGTTGTGTTTTACAGGGTCCTTTTTCTTTTATTTCCTCTACCAACTTTGTTTTAATGCAAACATGGGGCATCTGTTGAGGCATAAAGCTGGACTTCGCAAGGGATCAGTTAGCTTCCAACTCAGTTGGGTTCTAGGACTCAGCACCACCAGGATCATGTCTCACCCCAGTCCCCAGCTCTGTGTGGCTTCAAGGGGATCATGGCAACTCACAGTTTACAGGGGCTCTTGAGCATATAAACCTAAGATATAGAAAGAGAACCTCTTAATGATGTTTATTTTGAAAAGATATGGTGAGTAGATGATCTACTAGGGGCAGGTAAGATGCTGACAGGCAGCCTGGGAGAATTTGCAAAACAAATGTCAGTTTCAGTACTATTATCCAAAATATACAATAACCAACTCTTGAAAGTCAACAGTAAGAAAACCAATAACCTGATTAAAAAGTGGGCCAAAGACTTGACATGTCACCAAGGAAGATACACAGATGGCAAAAAAATTATGAAAAGATGCTTCCCATCCTATGTCATCAGGGAAATGTAAGTTAAAACAGCAATGAGATACCACCACATACCTTTTAGAATGGCTGAAATCTAGAACACTGACTATCAAATGTGGTGAGGAAGTAGAGTGACAGGGACTCTCACTCATTCATTGCTGATGGGATGGAAAATAGAATAGCTGCTTTGGAAGACACTTTGTACATTTTTGAATAGGGTTGGCTGTTTTTTCGTTGTTGAGTTTATGAGTATTTTATACATTTTGGATACAAAACCTCATCAGATACATTATTTGCAAATATTTTCTGCCATTCTGCAGGTTGTCTTTCTTGATAATCCTTTGATAGACAGAAGGTTTACATTTTGATGAAGTCCAATTTATCTAGGTTTTTCTTTTGTTGCTCATGCTTTGGGTGTCATAGCTAAGGATCCATTCCAAGGATAAGTACAAGTTTGCCCCTCCCATTTCCATTTTCCTATTTTCTGGCAACAGTTTTCAAGTCCTTTAAGCAGAGCTGCCCCTGTCCAAATCTCAGTCTCTAAGAACTACACACACACACACACACACACACACCACTCTCCCTCTTACCACAAGGAAGCACTCCACCTCTCTCCCATCCAGTCCTGGAGGAGATGACTATATCACGTTTGGAGTGTAATGGTGGATAGAAATTGGTCTTTAATCATGGCAAGTGAGGGAGAGAGGTGAACTCAAAACAGCCCAAAACCAGTCAGGACAGGATACAGCTGAGTGCCTGCCTGTCTCATGAAACATGTATGTGCATGCTCTCCTACTGTGTGCATGTCATGTTTGACAATACAGGTTTAAGGTGGAGAGGGTGTGGTGGGACTGGGAGCTCATAACTCACCTGTGCATCTCCGTATAAATTACTGCAGCATGTCCTTGATGTGGAGCCCTTGTGCAGTGTACAACCTAAACAACAGTATCTGGCAGCCCTGCCCTCTCTCCTCCTGGCCTTTGATGCTGTTAATCCCACTGTTTGGAACATTCTTTTGCACCCTTTTTGCTTGGTTAAATTCTCCCTTCAGGTTTCAGTGTCCCCACATTGGGAGGAGGGGGCCCAACCCACATGCTTATTCATATTTGGACTCGCTTCTACTCCATATAAAACCCCAGAAATAGAAGTTAAACCATGAAGTCATACTATTTCCAATTCAAATTTAAGATAAGGATTTAATTTAAGGGTTTTCCCTAACTTCTGTGATTTTGTCTTATTTTTTAATACTGGTAATCTTGGATTCTAATGCCATTTTTTAGTTACTTGCTTAATGTAACAACACACATAAAATAGTTTCAAAATAACACCTATCTTCCTACTTCTAATAACCCTACTGAATGTCCTACAAAATTCCTCTGTAGCTCTTTTTTGGGTCATATTCAGGAATGGCTAGACAAAGTAATGAATTTAAAGTTAAGTGAAATAGTTTTTATATTGTGGTTACACCACCAACTTGAAATAGAATGAGCACATTTGTTTCAACTTGTTTTGATTTTTAGGGACTGCTTTTTTTTACTGTTATATTTACTTTTTTAGTTATATAAAACATTTACCTAATTCCATAATAAAAATTATAAAACAAGACATATTCAGAGAAATTTACACTTCATCCTCATTTCCTCCCTCCTCTTTTAGGTAACAATTTTTATTAGTTTTTGTGTTATCCTTGTTTCTTTTTGAAAGTATCAGTAAATGGACACATACACATATTCCTTCTGTCACACAGGAGGAAGCATGTTTTACACGCAGTTCACCACTTGCTTTTTGAACAACAGTACATCCCTGAGATTCCTGCATGGCAACATACAGAGATAATCAATCCTCAGTGGGTATTGGTCCATGGACTTCAAACTGGGGAGCTCTGACTCAGACCAGGAATCTGTCTCTTGGAGGAGGGATATGGAAGGCTGAGCTGGCCTCAAAGCTGGTTGATCTTGCTCTGGGGAGCTGGGGAGAGGCACTGTCACAGTTCACAGCCCTATTGTTTCCAGAAAGGGAGTCCATGGGAGTTCTCCTTGGGGGGCTGATGCCAGACTCACCACTGTGTGCGCTCCCGGCAGTGCCAGTAAAGGTTGGAGTCAGTCCATCCAGTCTACCTGCAGGCTTTATCCTGGGGAAGAAGGAAGGAGGCATGTCAGGGTTGACTGTGTAGCAAGCTGGGGCTGTTGCAGGGGGACATTCCTGAGGGCAACGTGGTGGCTGTTTCTGGAATCTTTCCCTTCCCTACACCTGGACACATATCTAGCTCCTGGAGACAGAGAGACAGTAAGCAAAGCTGTCACCTTTTCCAGTGGAAGCTGCTTAAGGGCCCTGTTCCCAGTGTGACATTGTAAAGGAACCCCCTATCTCCTGGCTCCCTCCTCCACAGACCAACTTTTGGTCCCACCCTAGGGATCCACATGGGGTCAGACAGTGTCCATTAAGGGAGGCAGTGGGAAGTCCCATAATCATAGGGAGAAGCCTCTCAGGGCTCCTGGAAATGCTGGTGAGATAGAAAGGAGGAGCTTGTCAGGGGCTAAGGCTCTGCACAGGCACAAGAGGCCCAGGTCAGTGAATCTGAGCTATTGCCTTTACTGGTACTCTGGAAGTACTCAGACTGGGGGTACTGGGACACATAAGGGCACTGTAAATCAGTCTCCCAAATTGTCCCATTTCCATCCTCAAATCCCTGTGCAGTGGCCAGACTACTCCATTAGAGGCCATGCCCTGCAGTGTCTTCGTCTGAAAGGAAGGCACTTACCGATTAGCCCCAGGCTGCTCCCTCTCTGAGAACGGTCCCATGATTTCTGCAAAACACACCGAAGTCCTCTGAGAATCTGTACCTCACCACAGAATCCTGAGTCCTAAACTGTAATGTTCTTGCCCCAGGCCCACATAAAAGCAGTGCTCATGAAGTTCCCTGAGGCCAGTTAGTCCTGTCTGGGTGGTGTGATGTAGGATGGGATTTGAAGTCCCCTAGCCCTGTCCCACAGAGAGCTGTGTGCCCTTGGGCAAGCAGTTACCATTGCACCTCACTCATCTGCAGGAGCTTAAAGGAAACTTGCCAGTCTGACCACATGGCTGGGTTATGATGCAAAGAGCCACCACTGAGGGAATGCTCTCTAAATGTCCTAGCCAAGGGCCTCCCCCACATGTCATCCCCTCCCCTCAAACAGGGGAGGGTCTAGGAGCAGCGTGGGGTGAAGTCAGCAGCAGTTTATGGCCTCACTCTTGTGAGGAGGGCCTGGGATTCTGGGGCAGCCCAGATGCCATCCCTGGTCCACTGTGGCTCACGGCATCCTTTCCAGAGGCCTTGACTGCTGGGTTCCTTCATTTCTCTCTAGGCCCAGCTGTAGGGCCCGGCTGCTCTTGCCCAGGCTTTCTTTCCCTGGTAGGGGAGTTTGGTCTACCCTGAGGAGTGGGCTGCCTTGGAGAGGGAGGGTTGGGGAGAGCACCAGTGGACTTAGAGCAGCTGGCTTCTGATCCTAGCCATACTCCTGTTCTTCCCCATTTCAGATGTACAAGTGTCTTACCAACGGGTTTCAGCCCCGGACAAGTTCACTGTGGATTCAATGAGACCGAAGAACTGACAGTAAGATGATCTTGGGGTGAAGGGGTTATACCCAACTTTATTTCCAAGGTGGCAGGTCAATCACTAGAATCCTGTCCACTCAAGAGTGAGTCTGCATGCAGCAAGCCAGTCTCTGCCTCTGGGCCTCTGCCCACACAGCTGTCTCAGTCTCTGTCCTCGGTGCTGCCACACTTCCGTCTTGTCTCTGTTCTCCTGCAGCCATGCAGCCCAGAGCACTGGGCGGAGCTCTTTATATAGAGTCAATAACAATGTATTGCCCACACGTGTGTAGTGAGCTAGTCAACCAGGGTCAGGTGAGAATCCTGGCCACAGGAACCTTCACTTTATCCATACCAAGCCTCCCTTAAGTTTTGTGAGCCAATGTAGTTCCATTTGACTGAAGAGAGTTCAAATTGTTTTTTATTACAACTGAGAAAGTCCTAGCTAACAGTCCAGGGAAGCCATATTTTATTTATTCTCTCTCCCTCCCCTTCTTCTGCTTCTCTCTGTATATGTGTGTGTGTGTGTGTGTGTGTGTGTGTGTGTATACATATAGACAAGCACATTATTTTCCTGACTCATTTGGAGAAAGTTGCCTATTTATCCCTAAATATTTCAACTTTCATTTCTTAAAAACAGGAAGATTCATTTATATATTCATGGTACAATGATCAAAAACAGGAAATTAAAATGATACAATAATATTATTTAATCCACCTTATTTAAAATTTCCCAATTGTCCTAATAATAAGCAGTCTGATTGTAGCAAAGCTGTGAAGCACTAATCTCACCCAAAGGTGTCAGCCCTGGATGCACATTAGAATCACCTGGGAGACTTAAACAATACAGACACCTAGGCCTCACCTCTACACATTGGATTTATTGGTTTTGTGTGTGTTTGTGTGCATGCACGTGAGTGCATGCCACTGAGCATTTCTTTAAAACCCCAAGGTTAGTCTTAAGTGCAGCCAATGTAGAAACCACTGATTTAAACCAATGTGGGGAAAATGGAAGTTTCTATGGCCAGGATCTTACACCTGACCCTAAACTACTTGATGATGTAATTGGCCTACTGCTAGGCTAATGCTCCCACACCTATAGGAAATAAGCTATTATCGGCTGAGTCACTGTATAGAGTTCTGCCCAGTGCTCTGGGTGGAGGTAGAGATGGAGGTGGATTATGGACCTGCAGGCTTCTGGATGCAGATGAGATCCTAGTGCTCACCTACCATCAGAGAGTAAAGCTGGGTATAAATCCTTTTACCCCAAGAATGTTCTGTTGTCATTTCTTGGTCTCATCAAATCCATATAGTGAACTTGCCCAGAGCTGAAATTCCCAGGTGAGACAGCCAATAATAGTCATTACTTCTATTTCTTTCTCATTTTTTAGTGATTGGTTTTGGGTGGGTGTGCTGGGTTGAATAGTGTTCCCTAGAAGTTCATGTCTACCTGGAACCTCAGAATGTTACCTTTTTGGAAATAGGGTCTTTGCAGATGTAATCAAGTTAAGATGAGGTCATATTGGATTAGGGTGAGCCCTAAACTGAGTGATAGTGTCCTTAAAAGGAAAGGGAGACTTAAAGACAGAAATCCACAGAGAAGAAGGTCATTTGACCCATGAAGGAGGAAACTGGAGGGGTGCAGGTAGAGCCAGGGCACACACCAAGGATTGCGAGGAGCCCCATGAGTCTAGGAAAAGGCACGGCAAGATTCTTCCCAGGAGCCTGCTGTCACCTTGATTTCAGACTATGTCTAACCTCCAGAACCATGGGAGAACATGTTTCTGTTGTTTTAAGTCACCCAATTTGTGGTAATTTGTTATGGTAGCCCTAGGAAACTAATACAGTGGGCATTGGGCTTCATCAAGGCCAGGAGACCCCAGGGCAATTTTACTGAGTCATTTCTTCGACAACTTTCCCTGAAAACTTCCTTCAGTGATTCACCGGTTCCTTGAAAGATCCTGTGGGGCTGGCTGGCAGGTACTTTGGTGCCCCCTGCTCTGGGTACCTGAAACCATTACACTTCTCTGTTCCCTGGAGAAGGGTTGACATGTGAACAGAGTGGTGCTTGTCACTTCTGGCGTACCTTTTTGAGCCCATGGGTGATTCAAGCCATTCTTCTGTATTCTGAGGCTGTGAGGCTTCAGATGGCAGCTGCTTGGTCTGACAGGTCCCAGAGTGAGAGGTGCTTTGCTGGGCACTCCCAAATACCATTCAGAGGTCTTAACAGGGTACAGGTCAAACTCTTGATTCTATTCTTGCCATAGGGGCTAAGGGTTGGAGTTTGAGTTTCCAGGGTTTTCTTTTCATTTTATTTAAAAGTTTTTTGTAGTATAGCTCATATGCAGTATTATATTCTTTCAGGTGTACAACATAGTGATTTGACAACTACATGTATTACAAAATGCTTACTATGCTAAATATAGTTACTATCTGTCACCATACAAAGAAATACTATGTGAACCAGTAATTCCACTTCTGGGTATTTACCCAAAGAAAACAAAATCACTAATTCAAAATGATGTAGGCACCCCTATGTTTACTGCAGCATTATTTACAAGCTGAGATATGGAAGCAAAGACATAAATGTATATATGGCCAAGACACACATATGCATGGATATATACATGGAGATATGTGTATACACACACACATACACACATATGTGTAAATATATATTATCTCTAAGATAGGGAAGCAACTTAAGTGTCCATCAATAGAAGAATGAATAAAGAAGATGTGGTACATATACACAACAAGCTTTCTGAGTTTTAATTGGCCTTTGTTGCTCAAGACACTTCTCTGTGTTATCTTTTATTGATAGGACTTGGGAAGCAGTTACCTCTTCCAACTCTGGAAGTCCCTGAAAATTTGTGGGCTCTCTGTTCCCTTCCCTCTCTGCTTGCAAGCTGGTCAGTTCTTTACAAAGTTCAACTCTTTTTTTTATACCATCTTGTCAAACACAGCCAATAGCAGCTGATGTGCAAAGCTAACATTGTGTTTTCAGTATCTTCTCCTGGAGCAGTGAGTTCCTTAGGTATGTCACGTAGTGGTGACAGTTTCATCAAGTGTTTGTCACTTCACAGCATGAACCTCCTGCCATTCAGCTTTGGTTATCAGTGTCCTCATGGCCTGGGAGCTCTCAGTCCCCAAGCCAGTGCATGTGCATATAGATGTATATATTTTATATCAGCAGCCACATTCTTCCAGTATCATCTAGGACAAGGGTAGGTTATAGTTGGGTAACGAACAACACTCTAAAAAATCCTAGTAGCTTATGACAAGTTTTTTTTCTCACTCAAGCTCCATGCACTTGGAAGGTAACTTAGTAACTTATGTTTTAGCTTGGAGATCTTTGAATGAAGAGGAACCACATTCTGACTTGATGCAGAGACTTCCATGTATTCCCCAGCAGCCTTGGACTTGATATTGGGACAGTATGGGAATTTGGTTGCCTCCTCTGAGGACTGGAGAGTGTATTTTGCCTGTGGAAGGGAGAGTGAGACAAATATTTGGCTACCAAAGAGGCAGATTTAGTAGTCAAAGTGCTGCTTATAGATTATCTTGGGTGTTGGCCTTTTGGGCATGTCCACGATGGTACTTCCCCTCATCCCAGTCAGGAGTGAACTGTTTTGGCCTGTGGACTGTGAGTGGAAGTTACATGTCCTTTCCAGCTAGAAGTTTAAGTACTTGTGTGGCCACACAATGATGGCTGCTCTGTCAGCCAGGATGTGGAGTGAGGGGACATGGAGCAGAGTCCCCATGTGGCGTGGATGAGAAATAAACTCATCTCTATAAACCTGAAGGCTTGGATTTGTGACCACAGCGTATGTGGAGTCATTTTGGCTTTGTTTCTTACTACTATTCTCTCCTGACTGATACAGAAGGAAAACCCTCCCCTTCTGCTTGGTACCATGTGGCACTTGGAGCTGCAGCATCCATTTTATGATCAAGAGGAGACAAGTTAAAAGAAAAAAAAAAAGATTAAGCTGACTGACTGAAAAAGGATGGTGGGGCAGGAGGAGGATGAAAAGAAAAGCTGGGTCCCTGTATCAAGCCACTGAACTGGCCCTTAGGACTCTCACACCTCCAGGCTTCCCAATATGAGGGAGAACAAAGCCTCATTAATGGCATAATGGCCTGCCAAAGTTCCCTCCTAACCCCCAGATCCTGGATGTTATCTCACAGGGCAAAGGGGATGTTGCTAGTATGGTTAAATTACAGATTTTGAACCAAGGAGATTACCCCAGATTATCTGGGTGGGGCCATGTAATCACAAGAGTCCTTATAAGAGGGAAGCAAAAGGCCAAGGTCAGAAGAAGGCAGGGATGGAAGCAAGGTTGTTGTGATGCACTTTGAAGGCAGAGGAAGTAGCCAGGACCCAACAAATGCAGGCAGCTTTTAGAAGCTGCAAAAGCCAAGGACAGGGATTTTTTGCTGGAGCTTCCACAGGGACTGCAGCTCTGCCAGCACCTTGACTTTAGTCCTGGAAGGTCCACTGTGGACTTCTGGCCTCCAGAACTGTGGGAGCATAAGTTGTGTTGTCTCCCACCACTCAGTTTGTGGTAATTTTTGTCACACAAGCCATAGGAAGGTGATACAGGTGACATCCATTAACTGAATGACAGCAGATAGCACCCCAACTGCCTGACTACACCCAAAACAGTCATCTCCCCAGCAGAGTGATCTTTGGAAGGGGACAGCTAGCATTTCCTGTGTATTTAAAAGGGGAATCAATAAAGTGTATGAGCAGGAGGGGAGGAAGGCACATTTGTACAAGAGGCTGTAACTCATTTCCTATACTGGCTTCTACAAAGAAAGGAGGGTCCTGGGAGTTTAGTGTTCACATTCATTGTCTTGTTCTGTCTGCATCTCGCAGCTGCAGGGGGCTGCGGTGGCTGCAGGCTCGGGCCACCCCCAGATTACAGTAATAATAAAGTTCACTGTAGTGCCCAGTTTGGGGGCAGCATAGATTTGAGCTGAGCGGCCGCTGAATTGGGGCCAGAGCACCGACCGGGCCGTATTGGGTCTTTGGAGCCGGGCAAGAGGCTGGCACACGAGGTCGTCGGAGTAAAATACCTCAGTCAGCCGCCAGGACTCCCGTGCCCCACCCACCTGACCAACACCCGATCTAGGGTCCTAATATTTGCTTCTTGTGGGCTCACAGACCGAAGGACACCTGACTAGGAGCCACGGGCAGCAGAAACTAAAGGCCCGCTGCTGGGAGGGAAGGTTTGGGGTTCCTGTCGAGCACGCAGGGGGCGGGGTCGGCATGGCGGGGGCGGAGTGGGTGGGCCTGCGGGGCGTGGAGCAACCGGCCTTGCGCGCCGGGCCTCCGGCGGGCAGCTCCGAGGAAGCGCGGGCCGAAGCCGGCCTCCCCGTCCGCGCGCAAAGCCGGATGGAGCCGGTGCCCGACGCAGGGCTCGGGGACTCGTCCCCGCAGCGCTACCTGGACAGCGAGTTCCGGGGCCTCAAGAACGAGGTGCTCAGGCTTCTTGACGGCTGCCCGCTCTTCAGGCACAGGTACTGTGCTGCAGCCTCCCCGGGTCCCCGGCCCGCCGCGTCCCGCGGTCCCAGCGCGTCGGTGCGGGCGCTGCCCGGTGCGCTCCGGGCGAGGGACGGGGTGTGGCAGCGCCCACAGGCAGGGCCCTCCTCACCCGCGCAGGTACGGCACTCTCCTCCCCAAGGGTGCGGCAGCCCCCCGCTGCCGCCCTCCGGACCCCGCAGGTCCTCCGCCGGTCAGCAGCCCCCTAGCGCAGAGTCGGGGCGAAGCGCGGGCCCCGCAGCCGCAGGGGCGGTGCTCTCCCCAGAACCCTGGTTGGCAGGTTCGGCCTTGCTTCCAAGGCTCAGTTGCTGGAGTGTGGGCCCCTCGGTGTCCCACCGCGGTGGCTGGGAAGCGGCCGAAAAACTGGGACGGGGTGGGAGGCCAGGACCGCGCTGAGGGCCACGCGGGACATGGCTGTAAGGTGGGCTCAGGTCCACGAGGTCACTTGATGCCACCACACCCCTGAGAAATGGGCAGTGGGGTGAGTGCAGCTCAAGTTTGCAGATGCGGAAAATGAAATGACTCAAATGACCAGCCAGTCGGGACCAGAACTCAGCACTTGTCTTGTGGGCCCTTTCTCCTACGCTCTGCTAGGAAGCTGACCCCATCCCAGGCAGTCTGAAAAGTCCGCTCTTAAACTGTGCTTTGGAGTTTAAGAAAGTCTCTGAATAAAACGTCCGAGGAGGATTAATGAGTCAGCCCACCTTTAGTTTACTGCTGAAGAACCAATGTTAAGAGGTAAGGGGATGTCTTGAGTGGAAGTCGTGTGTCCTTGGAGAAGTTGGGGCTCCTACACTGGAGGTATTTAGTGCGGGGTAGGGGTGGGAGGCTTTCGGAAGGGGCAGGTCAGGTGTGCGAGATGGTGGGTGTGTCCCTGAGTATCCCCCCACTTTCCCTCTCCCTCCCACATAGATCCTTAAGTCATGGTTCTCAAAGTGTGGTTGGTCCAGGGACTCCTGCAGGTACCCTGACCGTTTCAGGACACTTGAAGTTATAAACTACTTTTTAATAATACTAAGATGTTACCTGCCTTTTCATTCTGATTTTCTCACAAATGTACAGTGGAGGTTTCCAGAGGCCACAGGATGTGTAATATCCCAACCAACCAATTTAGAAGCAGATATGAGAATCCAGCCATCTTCTCTTAATCCCTTCCATTAAAATGATTTGTAAAAATGCAGAACAATGCCATTCTTTGTGAATTTTTTTTATTTTGGAAAAGTATTTTCCTAAAAGTTGAATCCTTTATTACTGTTAATTTCACATGTTTAATATATATTTAAACAACTTTTATGTCATAATTTCTAATTATGGTAAATATCAGTAGATATTTAGGAGTGGCAATAATTTTTTAAAAGTTAATTTTTTTTTTAGAGCAGTTGTAGGCTTACAACAAAACTGAAAAGAGGATATAGAGATTTTCATACACCCCCTACCCCCACACATGCACAGCCTCCCGCATTATCAACATCACTCATCAAATGGTTCATTTGTTACCAAGGATGAACCTACATGGACGTATTATATTCACCCGAAGTCCATGGTTTACAGTAGGGCTCACTCTTGGTATTGCCCATTTTATGGGTTTGGGCAAATGTGTAATGACATGTGTACATCGTTATGATGTCAGAGTATTTTCACTGCCCTAAAAATCCTTTGTGCTCTTCACCAGCCCCTGGCAACAACTGATGTTTTCACTGTTTCCAGAATGTCGTATAGTTGGAAACATGCAGTATATGGCCTTTTCAAATTGACTTCTTTCACTTAGTAATATGTGTCAGATTTTTCCCATGCCTTTTTACAGCTTGATGGCTCATTTTGTTTTAGTGCTAAGTAATATTCCGTTGTCTGGATGAACCACACTTTGTTTATCCATTCACCTACTGAAGGGCATCCTGGCTGCTAGCAAGTTTTGGCTGTTATGAATAAAACTTCTCTAGACATCCATGTGCAGGTTTTTGTATGGAGGCCTCAATGATTTTGAGTGCAAAAAGGATCTGCTACTTTAAGTCATACCTGCTTCTGTCATATCCCTTTATTCACATATCTGTTACCCATCTTGGCAGTTTCGTTCCTAGGCTGTTGTCTCTTTGCCTTTTCAATTTTGGTAACTGCAGCTTAAAATATGGAACAGAATTCTAATATCCAAATGACTGATTTGGGTCAGATAGATTATACTTCTTTGTGAATTGCACAACCTGCTTAGGGACAGAGGGGGGCACATGGGTGTTGGAAACCAGCAGGCAGCTTATTTCCTGTGTGGTTGTCATCAAGTCATTTACCTTTCTGAGCTTACATTTGCTCATCCACAGAGTAGGGATAATTTCTGTGCTGCTGTTATTATAATGCATAAATGAGAAACTGTTGATTAAGTATTCAGTAATGATGGCAGTGATATGACACCAAGAAAACTCCCCTCAAAAAACAAAAGATAAAAAATGCCATTTCCATTTTTCCATTCTCTCCAGTTTTTGTTTATTGACTTCATAATTTCAGGGTTGTAATAAGAGCATAGACAAAATGCTGTTGTATGTGTGACACTTTTCCATTCTCTCCAGTTTTTGTTTATTGACTTCATAATTTCAGGGTTGTAATAAGAGCATAGACAAAATCTCATATTATTTTTTCCCAAGTGATTAAGGATTCTAGTACTTCTTTGAATGTTCACATTGTACTCCTGGATTTGATCTCATGTGTCAGAAGGCAGTGATCCTGATTTCATGATATTTTAACATTCTGCCAAAGTAAAATGCTCCATAGGAGACCAGAAATAAAACTTCTCTGTTCACTGATTCACCTAGGCAGTGCTAGGCCCCTGTGGCTAGTCCTTCCTCCCCAGCCTTTGAAGTTAAAGTAGGTGTTGGGGGGTGGGTTTGTGGCAGCACAGTTCTGTGAGTGCTGTGTGTGTATAGTGGGAAGTTTGTACAGGGTCAGGCACTCCCAGGACATAAGAGCCCAGACATGGTTTTCCTCCAAAAGGAAAGAGTTCATGCAGTTTCCTGTGCATGTAACAGCTACCCTAGTCAGCCCTGGGGCTAATTTTCCAGACTGCTGCTCCCAGCTGCAGTGTGGGTTCTCCTCCAAAGACTGGCTTGCCAGGCTGACTCCTCATGGTCCCACTCTGTTACTGTGGGACCAGACGGTTTGCCGAGGGTCACAGCTGCCCTGTCACACATACAACAGCATGCTGTTCAAGAGGACAGCAGGAGGATTCTGGGAAACTGGAGGCTCCTCCCCGAGGTTTGCAATGAATGTTTAAAAGCAACATCTGATATAAGATAAGCTTCTACAATGTTTTTGAGCTTGTTTCTTGGCAAACTGAAGTTCTCTCCTGAGGGCCAAGCTAGCATGTGGGTGTGCACAGTGTAGGTATGGCACACACCTTTCAGCAAAACAACTTGTTTTCTGGCCCACTATGTGTTTCTGGCCTCCCAGACCTCCCTGCCCTTCCATAGGCTCCCCTTTGTGACCTGGCTTTGCTGTGCCAGGCATGTTCCCTCTCCCCCTTCTTTCTCTTTGCTCTCTTTTCTTTCCTTCCCCAGAGCAATTTGAATTTCTCTTCCAAACTTTGCATAGGTTTCATTTTTTCCCCTCTTTCTTATTTATATATCATGGAGGCAGCCTCACTGTAAAGAGTCAAATAATATGGAAAACTCATAGGTTTCCTAAATTGACACCCTCCCCAACTAATTTTTTATTGTAAAATACACAAAAAATAAAATTTAGCCATTTTCACCATTTTAAAGTGTACAGTTCAGTGGTATTAAGTATATTCACAGTGTTTTGCACCCATCACCACCATCCATCTTGGAACTTTTTCATCTTACCAAACTCAAACTCTGTTCCCTTTAAATGCTAACTCCCCATCTGCCTCCCCAAGCCCCTGGCAACCAGTCTAGTTTCTGTCTTTTGACTATTCTAGGAACCTCTTGGAAGTATCCTTTTGTGTCTGCCTTATTTTACTTAGTGTAATATTCCTGAGGTTCATCCATGTTGCAGCCTGTGTCAGAAACTCCGTCCTTGTAAAGGCTACATATCCTCCATTGCATGGAGAGTCCACATTTCATTTAATCCATTCATCCCGTTGCTTCCCCTAACCACTTTTAATACTTTTGTATGCTGTTTTTTTTTTTCTTCTGTTTTTCTACTGTTATGGAAAATACTGAAAAAACCTGGACTGGATCACTGACGGAAAAACCAAGCGGCACTCGGAGGTCTTGGAGTGTTGAGGCTTTATTTCACACTGGCGGGCTCAGAGGGGAGTAATCTCCCAAAAAGTCTGAGCCCCGAACAAAGGCAAATGGGGCAATATGTATCTTTCTGCTTCCTATCTGTAACATTCCTACGTGCACAGCAAGCAAGCAGGCAAGGGGGAGGGAGTTTAGGGAATGAACCTTGGGAACCGGTGCTCCACAGAGCCGGAAACCCCGTTTTTTTGTTGTTTGTGTTGAGGAGGGGGGCGAGGCAGAGGGGAGCCACCCGGGCTAGATTGCTGTCCTCGTAAATCATTCCCTATCACTACAAGTTCATATACATAAATGAATATTTCATTTTTCTATAAGCAGGATCATACCATGTGTTTTGTGCTATAGTACATATAAGCATTCTTAATACAAATAGTACAATGAGGTTTATAATGCAAATAGAGGTTCATGCCTCCATCACCTTCGTCCCTGTGGGTAAAATTGTAACATTTCCAGAATATCTCTCCTGGCTTTGGTTCATTTGCATATCCTCAGGGGTGGAGAGAAGTTCATCACTGTATCAGTGGGTAATTACCTGGGCAACCAGGGCGTGTCTGACCTGAGAGGTTAAGGGGAGGGGGCTGGCTTGCTTGCTTGCTGGCTTCTTCCAGAGCAGAGGAGAAAGACGGCACAGGATTGTAGTTTGTGAGCAATAAATGAGTTTTAAACTATTTCTCCCTTTGACTGACTTCGGTTTCTAGGGGTATTTTACCCCGGGATTTCCTCTCCCCATACTTACAGTCCCTCATTCCCTTTCCTCATTCATTCACCAGATCCTTGTGTTATTTACCTTCATATTCCTAAGTAACTGCTTAAACGGCCCCTTCTTGGTCATATAATGGCTTCATGTTATGGAAAATGAAGTCTTGCTGCTGTACCACTTTCCCGATTCTCTGAAAATCAAATGTGTTCCTTCCTTTTTATAGCATCTGTTGTTTTCCGGTTGTACAATCTCTTAATTTTTGAGAACAGGTGATGTAATTTTTTGAGATGGCTCTTTCTAGTCTTTGCTTTGTCTCTGTTTCCTTCAAGTTCCTTTTTTCCATTTGAACTTTTGACCTCAGTCATTTTTGTTGAAGGCTTTCATTAAATGTCCAGTCAACCTGAGTGTTTGCTCACAATAGGAGCAAAATAAGTAATGTGATAAAAGGGCTGATTGTAAACAGGCAGAGTTGTTTGGTCCAGGCTGTCCTGATGCATATTCTTTTCAGGGGCAGATCAGTACTAGTGTTTTATTTTGGACAGAGTTAATTTCTCTAGAGACGAATCTTTTAGTTTCCTGAGGGCTGGGTGGGTGGGGAATAGACAGGGCATGATCCTGGCTGCCTGAAGTGGTCCTGAGCAGAGGTCCTCTCTGTGTGACTGATGCTCCTTCCTCAAGACATCTGGCTTCCAGTTGCTGGGAAACGCTTATCCACTCTGCTTTTGTTAGAACAAGTCACTTTACTGCCATCTGCTGGGAAGTTGTGGAAACTGTCCACGATGTGGAGGTTGCTTGTGATTTGTTGTGCCTGGCATGTTGGTAAATGGGGGTCCTGGCTGCGGAGGTCCCACTGGCCTGCTGCTGCTCTTTCACATCTCCCTCTCCTGACGGTGAACCTCCAGGCTTTGATGGGTTTGGGAGGTGACTTGGGGATCCAGCTGCTGTCAGCCTCCAATTCCCCAAACTTGTGGAGTTGAGGGTCTGCTCCCCAGACCTATAAGACTTAGATTCTCGTTCAGCTAAGCCAGTTACCACTGGCCTGTCCACTTTCCAGCTGCCGGTATGTAGGTGCTGTCCCTTGCCTGCTGCTGATTTCCCTGCAGTTCTTGGTTGGTCCCTGTGGTCTTGGGTCTTATTCATTTCATTACTATCATTTGTACGGATGATGAAGGCCTGGGTTTAGATCTGTTCTGATAGCTAGAAACCTGCAGACCTATATTTCTGCGTCAGTGTAGATGGGACTGTCTAACTCTTTTTAAAAGTGGCATGAATTATGGTTCTACTATAACTTACTCACCCTGTGCCCCACTGATGGACACTCAGGTTGTGCGCAGTCTTTTTTGTCCTAAGTGATGCTGCAGAGGGCATCCTGGTGTCTGCCACAGGAGATTTCTCTGGGTGAGGTCCTACAGGTGACACTGATGGGGCAAAGGGCACACTGGAAACACCTGCAAATATTGCCAGATTATCTTTCAAAGGCTTCAGTTTTTTTGCCCCCCACAGTACGTGAGTCAGTTTCAAATCCAGTTTAATTGTGGATGTGTGGGATCAAATTCTAGTGTTTATCTGTTCATCCTCTGAGATACTGTGTCAGGCTCCCAGAACAGGCTGATGAATGTGTGAGGTGGGCTCAGCTCGCAGGAGCTTGCTGCAGTGCACGTGATATGGCTGTCCTGTGAGCTGGCAGCCTGTGGTCTTACTGCCAGCTCTGTCACTTTGTTTTTCCCATTAAAGTATTTAAATATCCCAGACATTGTATTTTCTACAGTTTCCAAGGCCCCAAAGCAGCACAAAAAATGTTTTGCTAAACTGTAGGTCCTAATTTTTGAGTGTAAAATGTGCTTTTTGCAATATGCAAAGTACAATGTCAAATTTTGTTAATGTCTCTTGGAGTGAGGTTCCAGGCCTTCAGACAAGCAGTCAGAGGGTAAGAATGCCCCAAGGTGAAGTCCAGCTCTTGTCCCCTGTCAGTGTTTAGTGACTTGATCCAGTGTCCCTGTCCTTCGGAAAGTCACAGCCTGGTGAGGCTAGGTCAGGAGGGACACTGGGAACGCCAGTGGGATGACAGGACTTGGAGTTTTCCAGTGAGAACATCAGGTTGCTGCTATGAGCCGTGGTCCGTGATCCAGTCCACAAGCTTCACTGTAAGCTGAACTCCTGGGGTCCATTTGCTCATTTACAAAGGTGGAAACAAAGTGAAGGCTCAGCGAGAAGTGGCTCATTGAGGGCCTCCCAGCATGCAGGAGTGAAGCCAGGAGTAGGGCCTCTGGTCTCTCGGTTCCCAAAGCAGACACTCCCCAGGGTATTTGCTTGGAGTATTATGCATGGTGTATCCGTTTGCTGGGATTACTCTGCAAAGTGCTCCACGCTGAGTGGCTTAAATGTCAGAAATTTCTTGTTTGCAGTTCTGGAGGTTAGAAGTTTCAGACCAAGGGGTCAGCAGGGTTGGTTCCTTTTGAGGGCTGTGAGGGAAGGCCCGGCCTCAGGCCTTTCCCCTTGGCTGGTAGGTGGCCGTCTTCTCCTTGTGTCTTCACATGGAGAACCCTTCGTCCTTGACTGTGTCCAAATTTGACCTTTTTAGAAAGACACTGGTCATGGGGTTAGAGTCCACCCTATTGAGCTCATTTGAACCTGATTATCTCTACAAAGACCTTCTCTCCAAATAAGGTCACATTCTGAGGCCCTGGGGACCGGGACTTCAGCCCATGCATTCCTGGAGTCCACTGTTCACCCCGTTACTGGTGGTGAGTGATGCAGAAGGACAAAAACCTGAATGTGTGTATATCTGGGAAAAACAGAGTTTTGTAAATTTAAACAGGACTCCCTACCTCTACCCTCAACTGGAAAGTCATTTCTTGAGGATCTAGGGCTCCTAGCCCCATAGTTGTCACCAAGGGGGACCTCAGAGTGTGTCTGCTCCACGAATGGGCAGGAGTGAAGAGACGTGAAACCAAAACCCCTCGGGGCTGGAGGGGTCGCCTAAGGAATTTGGTAGCCAGTGTCTTACACGTGTCTGCCTCCCATGTTGCTGCACACAGTGCTCAGAAAACACACACCTGAGGATGGTGAGGGAGTGGTGGGGTGAGGCCCTGAATTTTTCAAGTGTTTGCCACCAAGCTGTGGGAGAACAGAGAGACAGAAAGATGGTTGCCCATTTTCTTGCTAATCAGTTCCATAAACCTGGAAGCGATGGTGATTTTCCAGGTCCTTGTCAGACTCTGTGTCCCCTGCCTACGTAACAGAGACAGTTAGCAGGACTTTTGGTCCTAGAAGCAAACAGCACGGTCAAGATAGGGTCCCAGGGTTGTCTTTTATGTGCATCCACTGGATAAAATTAATCATTATGTGGATTAAAAAAAAATCACATGAGAACAACGCATGCTCTTAATTCTGTAAGGGCTCTTGAAATATTTGGGAAAGCATCTCCTTCCAGGTCTAGCTGTCGAGGTGATTTGTGTTCTGTTCATTTCATGAATTTATTAAAGAGCATGTCAACCTGCTAGATGACTTTTCTCAACCTTAAAAAAATAATTGCTAGAAAAAGTAGTGTTGACTATGCATAGTGAAAGTTTCCATCTTTTCCCTTTGCAAGAAGTTCTGGGGTGATGTTACAGTACTTTGGCTTGCTGAGTGGGTGTGATATTGTGATTTATAATAAATATATACTTGGTCTTAATCCCCATTTCTGGCACAGAGCTCCCAAAACCTGTGGAATGTCCTAAGTAAGGAGAGCTACAAAAGTCTTTTGTTAGGTTAATGAGGTCATTTTGGGGCACTCCCAAGGATAAGGGCTGGCTGCCAGGGTGGCCAGCCTTGTGATTAGAAGGTTGGCAGGTTCCATTGTTCCCTCTACTCTGATCTCTGGAGGGGAGAAGGGCTGGAGGTTGAATCATTTGCCAATGGGCAATGATTTAATCAATGACTCTGTAATGAAACCTCCATAAAACCCAAAAGGACAGGATTTGGAGAGCTTCTGAGGAGGTAAACATGTGGAGACTGGGGCAGAGTGGCACATGTGGAGAGGGCATGGAAGTTTCCTGTTTTAAAAACACAGGTGTTTTCCCACTGAAGTCACGCAGCCTTATTTGATTTGTTTAGTTCCACCCAGGTCATGTGGGGAGGTGGCAGTCAGGTGGGTCTTTTGGTTCCAGACCCCTACTTTTTCTTCTAGACCATGTTCCTTCTTAAATAGATAATCACGATGGGTGTTCTGATTTATTTTCTGAAAATGGACTAATTTTCCATTTACTTAATTATGAAATAAAGAGTGTGAGGGGTCAAAAACCCCCTGAATTCAGAGACTTGGTGATGGAGTTGGGATGGGGGTTGGGGAGGTGCTGCCCAGCCTCTGTGACCAGGTCCTCGGGCGACCAGGAGGGAACAGGGTTGAGGGACAAAGGCCCACCACTCAGGGCACTTTGTGCCGTTCTCTTTAGGTCGCGATTTCTTCTTCTCCACCAGAGGCTTTAGGAACTTCTCGAGCTCTGCACTCCTTGGATGTGTCCCTTAGCGTTTCGCCCACCTGCTTTCCCTTATGGTGGTTCCAGCGCTGTCATCAGGAGGGCCACCGTTTTCCATGGAGGACTAGTGTATTCGTTGGGTATTCAGGGATCTGTTTAGGAAGTCTGTGGTGTATTCTAACACCTTTGTTACTAACGGGATTCTAGAGGTCTGATTGAGAACAAGTAATGCCCATACTGTGGGTTTATTATTTTTTCCTTACAGCAGTGTAGCAGCAAACTGCCCTTGAGCACAAGTGATATTCCTGTGAAGACCTTTAATAATTCAGCAATTGAGAATGACTTTTGGTCACATTGGCTGGAAGAGAAAAGAAATACCCACTGCCCTCCCAGTTCTGAGCTATAAGAACATTTTATTTGGGGTGTTTTCACCCTTTCACGCAAATGAATAGAATAAATGTTGAAACTAGAACATTATAATACTTTGAAAGCCCTGGATGGTGAGGGAGACCAGTGGCGAGATTCCAGTTCGTAATATTGGGAAATGTGTGGCTCTTACACAGAAAAGAGGTTTGCAGTCCAATTCTTCTGCATTACTCTGGCAAAGCAGAACTTTTAGGGGGTAGGAAGAAAGTGTGGGCGTGCTCTATGCACGCGAGGTGATCTCTGCTTTCTCCCCTCCCCTCCCAGCCCCTCGGGAATTCCCAATGAGCTGAGCTGGGGCAGCAGGCAGGGGTTTCCAGTTTCCTCCTTTGTTTTGTCGGGTAATAATGGCAGTCTTTTTAGGACTGAGTGCAGTTCATGTAGGCTGTGGGTTGGGGCTCTCCCTCTGGGCCCCCTTAGACTTGGCACTGACCTTGCAGCACCCTTCCTTCCTATCCCCAGTCTACTGGCCTTCTGGCTCCAGCCCAGCCTTCACTCAAGCAACCCTGACTGATGCCCATGCAAAACGGTGGCATCGATTTCCAGTTATCTATTAACTTAAAAACTAATCACATTGTTTAAAAATTTAAAAAATACACAGAAAATTTATAGTGAAAATCTCCCTGGTATCTACACTGGCTTCTTATCTTTCTAGAGACTTAAAAAAAATGCTCCTATTAGCAAATATGAATATTTGATCCTATTTTCCTCATTTTTACACTCCAAAGATAGCACACTCTACACTCTGTTCTACATCTTTTTTTTTAAAGCGACCAACATATTTGGGGAGCGAGGGTGCTCATTTTGCTCTTCATTATGTAGCACTCTGTTATAAGATTGCTGATGAACTTCACAGCCCTGTCAATGCTGCTGTGACTAAGCTGATACCTGACTTATTTTGCTTGTGTGCAAGTACTGTAGATGGTCCATATTTATATAATTGGGGAGAGATGTGTTTAACTCATTCTGAGATAGAGCTGCTATCCCAGACCTGTCCTCTTGATATTTTTTTTGTACATTTCTTATCTTTTCCCAACCCTCTCATTGTTGAATTTGTCATCTGGGTAATGATTACTGACAGCAACTCAATGAAAAGAGCTGTTTGAAGCTGACTGAAAGACAAGTGAATGAAGGATATCTTTTTAGAAGAGAATGTAGGAGGAAACCAAGATGATCTTAGGTATGGCAGTGACCTTTCAGATGCAACACCAAAGGCACAACCAATGAAAGCATGATTAATAAGCTGGACTGCACGAAAATGAAAAGCTTATGTTTTTTGAAAAACCCTGTCAAGCAAGTGAGAAGACAAGTCACAGATTGGGAGAAGATATTTGCAAAAGATACATTTATTATCCAAAATATATAAGGATCTCTTAAAACTCAGCAATAAGAAAACAACAACCTGATTTAAAAAATGGGCCATAGACCTTTACAGACATCTCATCGAAGATGTACAGATGACAAATACGCATATGAAAGGCGCTCGACATCATGTAGCATCATATGTAAATGCAAATTAACACAGCAATGAGATAGCACCACACATCTGTTAGAACAGCTCAAATCCAGAGCACTGACCACAGTCAATGCTGACAAGGATGTAGAGCAACAAGAAATTTCATTCATTGCTGGTGGAATGCGAATTAGTAAACACACTTTGAAAGGCAGTTTGGATGTTTCTTATAAAACTGAAATACTCTTACCATATGATCCAGCAACCTCACTCCTTGGAATTTGCCTCAAAGAGTTGGAAACTTATGTCCACACACTGATAATGTGAACACAGATGTTTACAGCAACTTTATTAATCACTGCTGAAAGCTGGAAGCAGATACAATGTCTTTCAGTGGGTGAATGGATATATGAACTGTGGTATATCCAGGCAATGGAATATTATACAGTGAGAAATAGAAACTAGGTACCAAGCCATGAAAAGACCTGGAGGAATCTTAAATGCATATTAAAGTGAAGAAATCTGAAAAGGCTACATACTGTATGACTCCAACTATATGGCATTCTGGAAAAGGCATAACTATGGAGACAGTAAATATACCACGGGATGCCAGGAGTTGTGTGAGATGGGGAGGGATGAGTAGGTGGAGTGAAACTATTCTGTGTGATACCATAAGGATGGATACATGTCATGACATATTTGTCCAAACCCAAAGAATGTACATCAAGAATGAACCCTAAGCTAAACCATGGACTTTGGGTGGTGATACGTCTACAGAGATTCATCAGTTGTAATGAACATACCACCCTCCACCACAGACAAAGACCCGACAGGAACCCCCTACAAGAGAGCACCCCCAATCCACACCTGGCAGTGAGGGGAGTGATGTGGATAACAGGGGATGCTGTGCACTGTGTAGGGGTGGTGGGTGTATGGGAAACATTTCTAACCTAAACAGCCCTAAAAGAATAAAGTCTTTCAAAATAATTTTCTCTTCATTTCTTTTTTTTTTTTTTTTTGGTTGGGGTAAAATATCACAGGTTCTTCATTGCAGAAACTAAAGTTAGGAGAAAGTAAACGGTACCTGGAGGAGGAACTGATGACAAACTCTCAATAGAGCCACCCTTTGCCTTTGATGGCGAGGCCAACACCAGCCTGCCTTAAGCCGTGGTGCACGATGATGGTGACAAGCCCTTAGAGGCCTGGCTGCCCAGGTTTCAGTCCTGCCCCTGTTTAGGCACTGGCGGCCTTGGGCAAGAGCGGCTGTTCACTTACCTGAAAGCTCACAGACGTGTTTGGAGGTCCCAGGGGGACGATGAGAGCAGTCGGTGCTGTCAGTGCGCAGCAAGCACCAAGAGGACTCAGCCGTGGTGACGGTGATGAGGCTCTGTTGCTACCATGATGCAGGTGCCAGGTGCTCTTCAAGTGCGACCATTTCTGATCCTCACACCAGTCCTGTGGCTGCAGTTATTATCATCCCCACTTCGCAGACGAGAGAACTGAGGCCTTGAGAAGCACAGTGGGGAGCAGGCGTCTGAACTGTGGGCTTGGACTCAACACCGCCAAAGACGGGGCAGGGTCCACCCTCCTTTGGGCCCACTCGCAGCTGCCCCAGTGCCGCTGCTGAGGGCTCTCTGACTGGACCACAGTCCCGGGCATCCTCCAAGAGCCGTAACTTAGGGCTGCACACCTATGCTAGCTAACCTCTCACGTGCCACCTCTGCCCCAGCGCCCACTAAACATCATCCTCTTTTGACGCATCAAGTCTCATTTCTAAGCCAATTTCTGTTCTGGAGGTCGAGGTCATGCTGACAGCCTGGACCAATCAGGAGCCGGTCCTCCGGCTGAGCTGCTGCAGGCCCCACCCAGTCCTGGTGAGAAATTTGCCATACACTCCTGTGCCTAGTGGGAAACTGGGTCTGCCCCAGCCCTCTGCTCGTTTGGCCATATTTCTCCCTTCTCTTCTTTCCTGCTTACTTGCCGGCCCTTCCCTCCGGGGACTTCCTCTCTCTGCCCACAGTCACCCTGCTTCTCAGCGGATTGTGCATAGTGATCAGGTTCTCACTTTTCTGTCTTCTCCCGGACACTGCAGCTCCTCCTGACAGAACCAAGTAGAGGTAATCTTAAACCAGAACTCTCCACTCCACAAAACAGCCACGCCATCCCCTGGATGCAGCAACAGCCCTGCCTCTTGAGGTCTAATGTTAATGTGTGACATTCATCTTGTGCAACGCTGTGTGGGGACCCTGTTTCTAGTCCTCTGTGTTCCACGCTGAAGTCTGAGCTCTTTGAGGGTGGGAATCAGCCTGGCTTGTCCTGGACGTGTTTTAGCATGAGCAGACGCTGAATGAAAGCTCAAGGAAAGGACAAATGGAAGGATGACGGGAGGTCCCTTGGCGCCAGCCACTGGAGGCCAGGCTGCCGGGTGTGGATTGGGGGTGCCTCTTGTAGGGGGTTCCTGTCGGGTCTTTGTCTGTGGTGGAGGGATCTTTTCTTCTCTTCCTGCCTTGTCTCTGTCGCCATGAGTCTGTCTTCCTGTGGCCTTGGTAGACTTTGCCAGTCAGCAAATGTGCATCTCTGAGGGTGAGTGAACTTCAGAGCCACAGGTAAATGGTGGTGCTCAGAAAACCTTGCCTTAGCTCTTCTTGGCCACGCCTGTTTGTTCAGGGCCAGTGCCTTGGACAGTTGCCACAGGATAATTCAACAGCCTCTGTGTCCATTCAGTCCACTCTTCTAGGCTGTCAGGATGGAGGGTGGTGGGTGCGGCTTTGGACTAGGAGGTCAAGTGGTGACCTAGCTGTGCTGTTTACTAGGTGGAGGGTTTCTTTGCTGGCTGTCTGCAGATCTGTTCTTCACAGCCACTGTCATTTGTGGGAACATTTGGCGGTGGGGTACATCTCTCTCTCTTTTTTTTAAATTTTGGTATCATTATGTTTACTAGACTCCCCCCATCACCGAGCCCCCCCATAAACCCCATTACAGTCACTGTCCATCCGCATACTAAGATGCTGTAGAATCACTGCTTGTCTTCTCTGTGTTGCACAGCCCTCCCTGTGCCTCCCCCCCACATTATACATGCTAATAATAATGTCCCCTTTCTCCCCCACCTTGTCCCTCCCTTCCCACTGATCCTCCCCAGTCCCTTTCTCTTTGGTAACTGTTAGTCCATTCTTGGGTTCTGTGATTCTGCTGCTGTTTTGTTCCTTCAGTTTTTTTCTTTGTTCTTATACTCCACAGATGAGTGAAATCATTTGATACTTGTCTTTCTCCATCTGGCTTATTTCACTGAGCATAATACCCTCTAGTTCCATCCATGTTGTTGCAAATGGTAGAATTTCTTTTCTTCTTAAGGGCTGAATTACATTCCATTGTGTATATGTACCACATCTTCTTTATCCATTCATCTACTGATGGACACTTAGGTTGCTTCCATTTCTTGGCTATTGTAGATAGTGCAGTGATCAACATAAGGGTGCATATGTCTTTTTTATTTTGAACTCTCTTTCAGGCAGATTGGTGAGTTCAGTTTCATTTGGGCCTTTTTCTGGGGTTTGTGAGATTTTGGTGTGAACCATGCTCTTTTGACATTTCATATTACTGTGAGGGGCCCACTAGTGCCCAGAAGCTCCAGTCTCTGGAGCCGCTCAGCCCATAGAGTAAGGTTGGGGGCTGTAGGGGAGCAGAGCTGCTGCCTGGCGGGAGGAGAGATCTGTTTCCTGATTCCCGTCTGTGCTGCCTGTCTCTGGTGTCAGAGCCAGTGGGCCAACCACACAGGTGTAAGCCTCTGTGCTGGGCGTCTCTAGCTGTGGTGGGCGGGGCCTCCCTCTGGCTGGCCTGAGGCCAGCACAGTGACTGCCGGTTTGTGAACAGGTGCTCGCCGGCTAGGAGGGAGGCGCAGCAGGCTGCATGTGACAGTGGGGGGCCTCAGAGCTGAGCAGGCAGCCAGGGGGATGGAGCGCCTGAAGCCCCCCCAAATTCCCAACTTGGTGGGCACAGCGCATGCAGACAAGCTCATCAGGCTCTCCCCTCCACCGTGCAGCAAACTGCGCTAACCCCGCCCCTTCAGCAGCCCTCTCGCTGCAAGGAGGCCTGTCAGACCGCCTGCCTTTCCCGTGACCCAGATGGGCCGGGTGTGGATCCCGTCCTCCACAAACGGCTGGAATGTCAAGTCTCTCAAGACTCCGCCTGTCCGAGCTGCCCATCCTCCAGAGCACCGCACAAGGTAGGTTTCTGCTGGCAAAGCAGAGCCCCGGGGCTGCAGTTCAGCAGTCATAGGCCTCCACTCCCTCCCCGCCCCGTTTCTCTTCCTCCCACCAGCTGAGCTGGGGCAGGGGAAGGGCTCAGTCCGCTGGATCAAGGCCTTTCTTAGTTTACCTGTTGGGTGAGGTCCGCCCTGTTCCTGAGGTCGGCCTGCAGTCTGGTGCAGCCCTCTTCCCTGTTGCTGTTTTAGGGTTAGTTGCATGAATTAACTACACTTTCATGCTATTTGTGGTTTTGGGAGGAGTTCTACGTCTCACCTCTCATGCCGCCATCTTGAATCTTGAACTTCTCTGTGCATATTTAAGAGTTAATAATTTTTCCAGATTACAAAAGTAACACATATGAAAAATATAAAAAAAATTTAAAGGTCATGTGTATAATATATTTACCTTGGAGATAACTTGGTAACATTTTAGTGCATTTCCTTAAGTATATACATAAATCTGTAAAGAAACCTTTTCCTTCAATAAAATTTCAATATTTTTAGTTACATTCTGTTCATATTTTGTTTTTCAATTAATATTAACAATTCTTATGTTATTTCAAACTGTGTAAATGTAGTTTAAATAGATAATTTTTTATGTGGATGTAGGAGAATTTACCTAATCATTTCCTGTAATTGTGGTGGTGGGAAATTATCTTGATACTCTTGTGGCCTCCAAAGATAGTGTCTTAGAAGACATAAACAGACCCAGAGACCAAATTAACCTGTTTAAATGGATTTAATAAATGATTTCAACACCTTAAGAAGCAAGGGAAAGAAGACAGAGTACGTGAATATATTAGACTATAGTATTTGGATCCTGGCTTGGGCAGCATTCACATAGCCTGTCTCTTTCTCTCTGCCTCCACACCATTCCCTGCTGACGATGTGGTTTTGATGACCGGATCTGAGAATGGGCATCGGGACTCGGGAGATGGAAGGGGCCCAGAGCCCATACACACACGCTCTGCTGGAGAAGTGCAGGGGCAAGCATGCCTGGCCATAGGTCTCTTGTCAAAGCCCCTCTTGGCTATCAAGAGCTTGTCTCCCTCTGTCTCAGGCAGACGCTTTGATCCAGAATGGGTACCAGCAGTGGGTGGTCAATTTTGGGTGTTCATGAGTACTAGGTGAACACTTGGTTCTTCGGTCCCTTCCTATCTATGTTTAGACCATATGTGTTCTACTTCATTTATAACTAACATGTCCTGTAAGCTCCATACTTGTTTACTCTCTGTACTTGACATGCCCTAAGTTCCATCCATCCAGTTGTTTTGTTCTGTAGAGCAGAACTGAGGATTATTCTTTTGTTGTTGTTGTTGTTGTTGTAAACACCTGATTTTATTGTAAGGAGATTTAATACTGACATTTAATGTTTATATAGTTCTTATGCTCATCATTCCTTTGTTTAGATAGAAATTTTCATGTGGCCTCACTTTTGTGTTACTTGAAGGACTTCAACATTTTTTGTAGTGCAAGTCTACTGGTGAATTGTTTTAGCTTTTGTATGTTTCAAAAGTTTTCCTTTCACACTACTTTTTTTCTCAACCAAATTCTGCTTATTCATTATTCATCTCCGTACAATTCAAATTTCCAGAGACACTAATGCTTTCATATTCATTATTTGAAAGATATTTTTAATGGGTAAAAACTTACAGGGTGAGGATTTTTTCTTTCATCACTTTAAAGGTGTTCTTCTGCTGTTCCCCATTTATAATTGTTTCTGGTGAGAAATGTTCTGCCATCACTATCTTTGTTCCTCCACATACAGTGTCTTTTTTCTTTGGTTGGTTTTGAAGTTTTCTCTTTACCATTTGTTTTAAGCAGTTTGATTATAAAGTGCCTTCATGTGGGTTTTTTTGTTTCTTGTACTTGGGATTCATTGAGCTTCTTGGGTCTGTAGGTTTATAGTTTCATCAAATTTGGAAGATTTTGGCCATTTTTTTTCTTTAATTCCCTCTTTCTCCACTCCTATAGAGACTCAAATAAAATGGGGCTGTACCAGAGTTCACTGGTGCTCTGCTTCTTTTATATTTTTTAGTCTCTTTACAGTCTGCATTTCATTTTGGACAGTTGCTATTGCTGTGCTTTCAAGTTTATTAATTTTGTGTAAGTTCAAGTCCACTGTTAATCCCATCCAGTATATTATTCATGTCAGAAATGGTATTTTTTTAATCATTAGAAATTTGGTATGAGAGTTTTATTTGTATATTCCACATCTATACTTATATTCAACCATTCCTGTAGCTTCCTGAACATATGGAATAAACATATAATGATCATTTAAATCTCCTGTATACTAAGTTTGTCACTTGTGTCATTTCCAGTTCAGTTCTGATTCATTGTTTTTTCTTATTATGTGTCTTATTTTTCTGTTTTTTGCATGCCTGGTAATTTTTGATTGGCTGATAGACATTATGAATTTTATCTTATTGAGTGCTAGATATACTGCATACCTATAACATTTTTTGAACTATTTTTAGGATATGGTTAAATCACTTGGAGACAGTTTTATTCTATCATGTCTTGCTATTAAGCCCTATTAAGTGGGACCAGTCCAAGCCTGTTGTTTTTCTTCCCTCATACTACTGAAGCAAAACTCTTCTGATTTTTCTATTGAGGGCCCCAAATCATGAGGTTTATCTTTCTAGTTGTTGATAGCAGGCATTATTCTTGCACCTGTATGAACTATAGATATTATTCCTTCTAATATTTTCTGTTGGCATTTTCTTGGTAGTTGCCTGACATACATGCATTGGTCATTACTCAGCTGAATATTCAGGAGCCTCTAAAGATCTCCTGGGCTTTCTTTCTGAGCAGCTCTCTTCTCTGTGGTTCTCTGTCCAGAACTGAGGATTATTAAATGGCACAGCCAACACACATGGTACTTGGTTCCAACTTTTCTTGAGTATAGATAATTCTTTGGACACATGTGAACAGAAAGCTTTTTCAGTACTTCAGGATGGATTACTGGAAGTGGAATTACATGGGCTGAAACAAGATTTTTAGGGCTTTTAACACAGACTGTCCAGCTACTACTGAAGAGGCAGGTAGGGGAGAGCGCTCACTGCAGCTTCGCACTTAGTTGGTTTCTTCTCACCCATCCCGTGAGTGTATAGACAAGGATATGTGTGTGTGTGTATTTGAATATAATTATTTTGAAGTACAAGTGATAGCATACTACATTTACTTTTAGTATTTTGCTCTATATTTTGTCAGTTTTTATATGTAAGTACATATAGAACAGCCCATTTTTTAAAATGGCTTCTTGGTATTCTGTCACGTGTACACACCATAACTTATTTGCCAAGACCCAGATCAATAGATATTTTTTGGACTCTAATACTTTGTTAGCCGAAAAGACTATCTGTGAACAAGTAGCATTTTGCATATATGTGAATTTATAAGATTAATTCTTAAAAGTAAAGTTGCTGGGCAAAAGAAATATAAATTCAAAAAGCTGATATATTTTGCTAAATTTCTCTGTGGAGGAAAGATTTAAGAGAAGTCTTGTTTGCCCACCCCTGTGTCCAAACTGTTACACTTTTTGATCTTTGTCTTTACAAAAGATGATAGAGTATTGTTTTAATTTGCATTTCTCTTATAAGTGGGTTCAGTGCCTCCTAGTTATTGAAGGACTGTCTTTTTTCCTGACAATTATTCATACTTTTGTGCCCTGTTATTTATTTATTATTTATTTCTTTTTAATTTTGGTATCATTATTCTACAATTACATGAGGAACATTATGTTAACTAGACTCCCCCCATCACCGAGCCCCCCCCCATAAACCCCATTATAGTCACTGTCCATCTGCATACTAAGATGCTGTAGAATCACTACTTGTCTTCTCTGTGTTGTACAGCCCTCCTCGTGCCTGCCCCCCCTACATTATGTCTGCTAATAGTAATGCCTCCTTTTCTTTCCCCTTTACCCCTCCCTTAACACCCATCCTTCCCAGTCCTTTTCCCTTTGGTAACTGTTAGTCCATTCTTGGGTTCTGTGAGTCTGCTGCTGTTTTGTTCCTTCAGTTTTTTCTTTGTTGTTATACTCCACAGGTGAGTGAAATCATTTGATACTTGTCTTTCTCTGTATGGCTTATTTCACTGAGCCTAATACCCTCTAGCTCCATCCATGTTGTTGCAAATGGTAGGATTTGTTTTCTTCTTGTGGCTGAATAATATTCCATTGTGTATATGTACCACATCTTCTTTATCCATTCATCTACTGATGGATAGTTAGGTTACTTCCATTTTTTGGCTATTGTAGATAGTGCTGCATAGGGGTACATATGTCTTTTTCAAATTGGGCTGCTACATTCTTAGGGTAAATTCCTAGGAGTGGAATTCCTGGGTCAAATGGTATTTCTATTTTGAGCTTTTAGAGGAACCTGTATACTGCTTTCCACAATGGTTGAACTAATTTAATATTGCCACCAGCAGTGTAGGAGGGTTCCCCTTTCTCCACAATCTTGCCAACATTTGTTATTGTTTGTGTTTTGAATGGTGGCAATCCTTACTGGTGTGAAGTGATATCTCATTGTGGTTTCAATTTGCATTTCTCTGGTGAGTAGAGACGTGGAGCATCTTTTCATGTGTCTGTTGGCCATCTGAATTTCTTCTTTGGAGAAATGTCTGTTCAGCTACTCTGACCATTTTTTAATTGGATTATTTGCTTTTTTGTTTGTTGAGGTGCATGAGCTCTTTATATATTTTGGATGTCAATCCTTTATCAGATCTGTCATTTATGAATATATTCTCCCATACTGTAGGATGCCTTTTTGTTCTATTGATTGTGTCCTTTGCTGTAGAGAAGCTTTTCAGCTTGATATAGTTCCACTTGTTCATTTTTGCTTTTGTTTCCCTTGCATGGGGGGATATATTCATGAAGAAGTCGCTAATGTTTATGTCCAAGAGATCTTAGCCTATGTTTTTTTCTACGAGTTTTATGGTTTCATGGTTTACATTTAGGTCTTTGATCTATTTCAAATTTACTTTTGTGTATGGGGTTAGACAATGATCCAGTTTCATTCTCTTACTTGTAGCTATCCAGTTTTGCCAACACCAACTATTGAAGAGGCTGTTATTTCCCCATTGTATGTCCATGGCTCCTTTATCATATATTAATTGACCATATATGTTTGGGTTAATGTGTGGAGTGTGTATTCTGTTCCACTCGTCTGTGGGTCTGTTCTTATGCCAGTACCAAATTGTCTTGATTACTGTGGCTTTGTAGTAGAGCTTGAAGTTGGGGAGTGAGATTCCCCCCACTTTATTCTTCCTTCTCAGGATTGCTTTGCTGATTCAGGGTCTTTGGTGGTTCCATATGAATGTTAGAACTATTTGTTCCAGTTTGTTGAAGAATGCTGTTGGTAATTGATAGGGATTGCATCAAATCTGTATATTGCTTGAGGCAGGATGGACATTTTGACAACATTAATTCTTCCTAGCCAAGAGCATGGGATGAGTTTCCATTTGTTAGTGTCCTCTGTAATTTCTCTTAAGAGTGTCTTGTAGTTTTTAGGGTATAGGTCTTTCACTTCCTTGGTTAGGTTTATTCCTAGGTATTTTATTCTTTTTGATGCAATTGTGAATGGAATGTTGTCTTGATTTGTCTTTCTGCTAGTTCATCATTAGTGTATAGGAAAGCAACAGATTTCTGTGTTTTAATTTTGTGTCCTGCAACTTTACTGAATTCAGATATTAGTTGTAGTAGTTTTGGAGTAGAGCCTTTAGATTTTTTTTTTTTTTTAAGATTTTTTAATGTACAATATCATGTCATCTGCATATAGTGACAGTTTAACTTCTTCCTTACCAATCTGGATGTCTTGTATTTCTTTGTTTTGTCTGATTGCTGTGGCTAGGACCTCCAGTACTATGCTGAATAGCAGTGGGGAGAGTGGACATCCCTGTCTTGTTCCCAATCTTAGAGGAAAAGCTTTCAGCTTCTCGCAGTTCAGTATCTTGTTGGCTGTGGGTTTGTCATATATGGTGTTTATTATATTGAGGTACTTGCCCTCTATACCATTTTGTTGAGAGTTTTTATCATGAATGGATATTGAATTTTGTTGAATGCTTTTTCAGCATCTATGGAGATGATCATGTGGTGTTTGTCCTTTTTGTTGATGTAGTGGATGATGTTGATGAATTTTTGAATTACATTTTGTATTTTTGCCTACTTGCAGTGAAAGGCTGTCAGTGCATACGATGACACAGTGGTTCTGTCTCTCCTCTGTGGGCCATCTGAGCACATGGTAATCCCGCCCTCAGCCCAGCAGTGGGCCCTCTTCTCAGTGAAGTTGTCAGGCTCGTTTGTACTTATGTTGCGGGAGTGAGGGAAGCCATGGCTGCACTCTGCCTGAGTTTTGTGGAGGCTTTGTGAAATGCTTTCCTGACTGACCTGTTTCCTGGAATAGGTGCTGTAATTGTAGTTCTAAAAGGGTGCTTTCTAAATAAGTAGTATTCAGGAATACCTTCACCTCTAGGACTAACAGCTCCTGGATATTCAGGAACTAAGGGCTCATCTCACTGTGCTTATTTAATCTACAGGTTGAAATATTTCACCCAGAGGTGCTCAGCTTCTCAGGTGGTATAATGCCAAAAAGCTTTGTATAAAGTTACTAAAAGATCCTTATTTAAAAAATTACCTCATTGGCTGCTTGGAACAATCCCATTTCATGGATAAGGAAACAGCCTCAAGGGAAGTGATTAACTGAGTTGCTCAGTCGGTTCTTACTCTGAGCCCACTTGAGACAATTTAATCAGGGCAGTTTTCCTTTGGATGGTGTTCAGGAGCCTGCTAAATTGTCTAACCCACTTTCTCTTGTCACAACAACTCTGCTCCTCCTAGGCCTTGAAGAACACAGAACACCAGCCTTCTCTTTGTTTTCACTATTCTAATACCACTCCATTCTTTCAAGAGTTTCAGGCTAACAGAGTAATGAATGGCTATTTGGTAAGGAGCATCTATGAGCATTTCTGCCTCATTAGCCCAGATTTGTAAAGGACCACTGCTATGAAGGATTGTCATCAGTATTTCACATGAGATAAAACAAAATTTGTCTAAGGCCTCAGAGGTGTTAGAGTGGAAGTCATCTGTGTCAGATGAATAAATTATTGCAAAATTTTGGAATGGAAAGTCTTTTCAGGGACATATACTTACAGAAATAAATTATGTTGTGGCATGTCGGCTTGAGGGGCCCTTAGAATGTCCTTCCTCTTTGGTTATAGATTTGGGGTCTTAGTTGATTTTTGCATCACAGGGTTCCATTGTGTAATTCATAAAAGGCAAAAAAAAAAAAAAAGGTTAGTGCTACCTGTAAATTAGAAGGTTAAATCCTCCCTTTAACCCCTTTGTATGCGAAGAAAAATAACCCTACTTGACAGACTTGGGCCATTTGTGAATCAATAAACTCAGGACCGTCACTGAAAAATTGTTACAATTTCTGGAACAAATGAAAGGCCTTAAAAAAATAGCTGGGGGAAGATATATCTGATTTGATTTACTCTGGAGAGAGGGTGAGTGCTTTATAACCTGCTGATTACCATAATAAAACATCTTTATTTTTCAGGGGAACATAAAATGACAATAGAACTTAAAATACAGGATCCTGTAGCTTACATCTGGTGGGGGATTTAGGATGATTCAATTGTGATTTGCAAAGAGAATACTAGTGGAATCTAACTTTCAAGGCTTACCTCAAAGCAGAAACTGTAACTTGACTGCAGGGAGAGATCTGATGACTCCCTCTCTCTCTCGTGGCTGCCCCCTACCCCCCAGCCCCAAAACATACCTTAGTCAATTCAAGTAGACAAAGTCCAAGGCAGTGCTAATAGTGATATGGTGTTTCTCAAAGCAGTTTTGTTCTTAAACGTGAAGAATGTTACAAGATGCATGTGCCAAGATTGGGTGGTGGGTGGGATTGGTACCTTGATGCACAGTGCTTTGAACAGTCCTCATGGCGGTGATGTGGCATTCCTAACAAATCCATGGCTGAGTGGGCCCAGGCCCAGAAAAGGCTAGCTCTCATGGTTGGGGTGATAGTGCGTCCTGAGCGGGAGTGGGATGCTCCAGAGAGTAGGAGTGTGCGGACAGGGTCAGATAAGGGCCTGATGGAAGGGGTGATTAAGTCAGCATCACCGTGAAGGGTGTGGGCAGGGTGACCACATGCTTGTCTCTCCAGTAAGTGAGTACTAGGATTAGTGGAAGAGGAGAGGAAGATTAGGAGAGCTGGAAGAAGTTCCAGTGCATGGTGGGCAACTGACCCTAGGGGTTTATTACCTGGGTGGGTCAGTCAGACACCTAAGTATCTACCAGCCTTGAAGCCCTCGTGAGAGACTTTACAAAGTGGAAGGTGTGCTCCCTGCTATCCATCTGGCTGTCTTCTTACCCTTCTATTGCCTTGTTTTGTTCAGTAAACATCATCTGAAGGCATATTATGTTCTGGGTCCTTTGTGAGGCATGGGAGACTAAAAAATGAGCAAAAGTATATTTTTACTTAGCTACTAGATCTCCAGCTCCTTGTGCAGATATTCATAAATACTCTTACTTGGACTCAATCCAAATGAAGTCACTGTGTCCTGGGTTTCTATTAAATGCAAAAAAAAGGGATTAAAAAATGAGTAAATGCTCAAGGAGTGCTGCATAAAATGGGCAGTGGGAGACCTAAGGACCAGTCAGTAACAGTGTGGTAGGTATGCAGAAAGAGATGTACAGGCATTATGGGAATACAGAGGCGTGGTTCCCAGCCCAGTCTTGGGATAGGATGGATTATCACAAAAGGCTCTGTGAAGGTAAGGAAAGGAATGTTAGCCATAGCCAGGCTGCATGGGACCTTGGCAGGTGGCATTGAAGAGGAGGACATTTCAGTCAAAGGGTAAGAGGCGGGAAAATGCTTGCTGACACCTGGAGCTGCACATTAGAACACGAAGATCTTCCATGTCCTTGGGGTATTAGGAGTGGTGACAAACTAGGGAGATATGTGAGTGCCAGATGTGACAGCCCTTTCTGCCTACGGGCAGTAGTTTGGATTTGATCCTGAAGAGAGTGTACTTACAGGTTTAGAGTGCATGATCTGGTTGGAAAGACTAAGTTAAGATACTCATGAGGAAAATAACCAAGGAATTCAGTCAGCATTAGTGTGCCAAGAGGCAAAGGTATGTCCCTAATGAAATATATGGAGAATGGATGGGATTTGGAGATCTTTCCTTCATGTTTTTAGATGTGGCAGTGTGAGATTCACATATAAGTCAAGTATAAAAATCCAATGAATAATCATATCTGACTTGATTGTTCATAGTTCGTGATGCGTGATCAAAACCGAAACAGTTTCTGTGATATGACTGCCCTTGCATTGTTCACCATGTAAGAACTTGTTCCCTACGTAAGAACTTGTTCGCTGTGCTTCCGAAGACTGGAGGCTGTTGAGAGTTGGGCTCGTATTGAGTCCTCTGTACAGAATTGTATTGTTAACAACCATTTGATCAATAAATATGAGAGGTGCCCTCTCAGCACCACTCTTGCGCTGTTATGCCTCGAGTCCCCTGGCTGGTCCTTTCAGGTCTCCGCTACCTCATCGCGTCTCCTCCCTTGTCTGCAGGTCAGAGGCAGGGAGGGACCGACATGGCAGCACAACTGTGCTGTCTCCCTGGTGTTTTCTGGGGTCACTGCTGATGACAGAGCAGAGATGGAGCCTATTCCTACCAGGGGAAGGGAGATTCATGTGCTTTAGAAACCAGTCCATAAGCTTACGAGGTCAAAACTATGAAGTTGACTCAGATTTTTGCCTGAGCTTGCTGACATGTCTTGCCGGTGATTTCTTGGTACTGAGGGTGATAACAGTAGTGAGAAGCAGGTAGAGGAAGTACCGATAAATCAAGAGTTGCCATAGATTACTTTTATAGTTAGCCGTTACAGATAACGTTTCATGAACTGCTCTCTTTACTACTATGTATGATACAATTTTTGCGGAAGTTTAAAAATAGGGAGAATAATAGTTTCAAGGGTTCTTGTGAGAATTAAATGAGATCTATAAGACAAGTAAAGATCTTAATGGTGTTGTGCATAGTAAGTAGTGACTATTGCTGATATTGGCTACTGTCTTGGCTGAGTTTCACTCTTCCTTCCCCACTGTTATTTCTTACCTCTGACTTCCTTGGCCCTTTCTCCCCTGTCCGGCCTGGACTTTGCCCTGTGGAATTGAGGCAACCTGGCCTGTCTGGCTTTGCCTCTGGATGGTTCTTGCAAGGACGCATCTTTACCTCCTTTTTCTGGCTTGTCGTGCTCGTCTAGGAAACCCCCTCTACTTAGCACCTCAGTCTTGGGGTCAGCCCACTTGACCGGAACCTTATTTGTCCTGGTCCCTCCCTGTGTACTGTGCCATGCTGGGAGGTGGGATGGGGAGGGAGCAGAGGTGGGCAGGGAGGGAGCCAAACACAGCACAGTTGATCATGGCCCCCTTCAGGCAGAGAACGTCTTCTTGTTTTGTAAGAATTAGATTTTCATTGCATCACATTTTTGTTTATACATGGGTATATGTATAATAAAGTCTGTGACTCTGTGTGCTTGTAGACATTATGTAGATCTTTATTATAACTTAAGGGATGTTTGCTTCCATTTTGCATTGAGCTTCAGTTATCAGTGACATTCAACCTTTTTATGCCTTTATTTTTGGCTGCTCTTGCTACTTTGCTAAGTGGAAGATCATTTGTAAATCATTTCTTTAGTGTATTGGGTGAAAAGGCTATTTAAAGGAATTTGGTGCTGGAGCCTTCCATAGAAGTAAAGAATATTTAGGGCTGGTTAAGTGCCAGACATTGTTTTAGGCCCTTTCTTGTCCTTCATTGATCTACACAATGTCCTTTTGAAGTGAAAGTTATCTCCATGTTTACTTTTCCAGTGTTAGACATCTAGTACATAGTAGGATTTTGTTTTGACTGCAAGCAAAAGAAAAACCCCAGACAGGCTTAAATAATAAAAGGAATTTAGTGGTTTTTGTAACTGAGAAATCCAGCCATGGGATGGGCTTCAGGTATGGTTTGATCCAGAGCTTCATACTGGTGTTAGGGAGTTCTAAATCTCATGAATGAGTGCTACATCGACGGTCGAAGGGCCATCAAACAGCATCAGAAGCAGAGGTCTTGACATTCACTGAGGCTGACCTGGGTGAGTCTGTTGGTTGGCTCTGCATTGGTCATTGTAGGCTCGTTGTGGACTCCCCAGCTGGGTGTGACCCTGGGGTGTGTACTGATGATGCGGAGTGAAGTTAGCTTCTTCAGAAGTGCAATGCCAGCGAGGCTCTTTGTTAGGAGGAAAGGAGCTCTGGGAGGCTATTCATAGGTGTCCACTGCAGAGACACAGACCTGGGGCTTGAATATAGTGCTCTTTGTCCAATTCCAGGGCACTGTAATCCAAATGATGCCTCCCTTAAAGTTGCTTTCTCCCAAGTAGTGTCTGATGAGCCTTTACCATCAGCGCTGTTCCTCAGGAAGCACTGGTCTTACTCTGAGTGGGACATGTCATCGTCTGGGAGTATGACTTTGCCCATAGCATCTAATTGTTCAGAGGCACAGTATGCTCCACTCTGAAGTAAGGGGGTTGAACAATATGGATTCATCCCATGTTTATTAAGTGCCTATTATGTCTAGATCCATGTTGGGTTGGATTTACAAACATGCAGTATACACATGGCTGCTGTCCTTATAGGGCTATTGACTGTTGGGACAAAGAGGCATTAATTAAATGCTGAAAAATATGTAATATGGAGCCTCTCACATATGCCTGGCCATTAGGAAATAGTTAATGAATCAAACAGTCTCCATTTTTATCTGTTATCATTAACAAATATATCATTTTAAGTTCTGCCCAGTGTTCCTGTGGGGACCCAAGGAGCACCCCCAGGGAGGACTGTGAGGACTGGGAGAGGAGCCAGGATGGGCCCTGGGGATGCCCACACCCGGGGCCTGGGGTGGGTGTGAGGGGCGGGGCGGGCTCCGAGGCCCCTTCCAGCCCTGAGGGACACTGATCTTTTCCAGCCCTGGTGTTTCCGGAGTTAGTGATGGATGCTGCAGGCCCCTTGTGCTCCTCCTCTGTCAGGGAGCTGTGTGGGCAGGACACACACCTCTGGAGCCCTGGAAGTGGTTCATTCATGTTTTTACACTTGGTGATTTTCTACTCAAACAGGTTCTTTATGTTAAATAATCCAGATTTCAAAATGCCTTAAAAATAATGTCCCTTGAATTGATAAAGGTGTGTGTGTGTGTGTGTGTGTGTGTGTGTGTGTGCGCGCGCGTGCGTGCGCGTGTGTGTGTAATGGAATATTCTTCAGCCACGAGAAGGAAGCAAATCCTGCCATTTGTCACAACATGGATGGGGCTGGAGGGCATTATGCAGAGGGAAATAACTCAGAGAAACGCAAATACCATGTGGACTCCAAAAAAAACAAACTCATAGACACAGAATGGTCATTTCTAGGGGCTGGGAGGTGGAAGGAATGGGGACATGTTGGTCAAAGGGTACAAACTTTCAGTTACAAGATGAATAAGTTTTGGAGATCTAGTGTATAGAATAGTGATTCTAGTTAACAACACTACTTGAAAGTTCACAAAATAATGTTCCTTGTTTCTCCAGAACTTTTTTTTTGTTTTTTAAGTGGTTATTTAAAATTTTTTATTTAGGTATATTGATATACAATATTATGAAAGTTTCGCATGAGCAACATTGTGAATTCAACAGTCACCCATATAATCAAGTCCCCCTCACACACCCCATTGCAATCACTATCCATCAGTATAGTAAGATGGTAGAGAGTCACTACTTGTCCAGACCTTTTAAATATTGCGGACGGTTCTTCCCTGTCACAGGTGTACTTGGGGTGATCCGAGCTGCACTCAGTGCCTCTTCCCTTACCCCCTCCCTCCTTGAGCTAGCTCATGGGACCCCTTCCTCTAGACTCCCAGCCCTCTGGTCTCAGCTTCCCCTGGGGCATCTGTATCCTCAGCCATCTTCTCATGGGTCTTTCACAGTATTATAAGTGATGATAACCAAGAAGGAAGACAACAGGTTTATCATGTATTTCTAGAACAGCTGTCACCACAGATGCCTGGAGGAAAAACCTGTACAGTGTGGACAGGAAAGGTCCTATTTTCTTGAAAAGGAGACACATAAATTCCATACCTTTGCAAAGATTCTCAGCTCTGATCTGCTTTGAAACACTTCTCATTTCCTGGAGCACCTGTTCCTACCTTATCTGCCACTACGCCATCACACACTTTCTCTTCTCTCCTACCCTCTGAGCATTTAATCTTTTTGGCAAAAAAGTCTTTCAAAAATAGGTTTGAGTAGAGTTACCAAAAAATCAGTGCGGTATCTCCACAGTGAGTCATAATGGAAGTAAGAAAATGGTGTCATGACAAATTAGCTTTATTCTGGTTTTCCTTGTGGCTTATCTATAGTGGCCCTGCAGCCCTTCCACTCACAGCCCTGGAGCTGTGCTGGCTCAGCGGGGATTCAGGGATGACCTCAGGGAGCAGCTTCCTGTGTGTGTTACTGTTTTTCTTCTATTGACTGATGTGTGGAAGAAAATTGGGAGTGAAGAACAGTACATTTCTTTGCTCTTCCTTCCATAAATTGCTTCTTACAACAGTGATTTAAAGTCGTGGAAAACAAAAGTTCGCAGTCTTCCGTGGAAGAGCAAAGAGGGAGATGTTGGGGAAAAGGTTGGTTAAAAGGGTGGGAAATGTTTGTAGACAGGCAGCCTCTTGGTGACCTTACATTTGTGTAGTACGTCTTGCTGCTCTCTGTGTGTGTGCGGATGTATTCTTTCCTGAGTTTTCTGGCAACGTTCCAGGCATAGCAAAGGCTACAAATCTTTTGCAAATTGACATATCCTTTTTCTGCTCATGTAAATCAATAAGGAGCAATTGTTCCCTGTTCCTGTACAGAGACCTTAACTCCATATTGCTGTCTGTGCACTGGTGAAACGTAATCATCTCAGAACCCTGGTACAGACTTAACTGGGTTTGTATTGCCAGTGCCTTGTTCTGACTGGGCATGCAATAAATAATAGTTGAATGACACCCAGAATATCAACTCAAAGCTGATGACCTAGACCGATCCTGTCAGTTCTATGTCCTTTGGAGGAGCACCTGGGGAGGACTTAGCTATCTGTGTGTATGCCAGGTCTTTGGATTTTGTTTCCTTTCTATGTTGGGCTTGTTCTGTGAAACAGTAAGCCAGACATTCAGGCAGGACATTAGGTGGGGCTGGAACATTCTGGAAGAGTGGAAACTTGATGAGGGAACAGCTATTTCTGCAGCTCCTCTGATATGGGGTGTGGCTGGTCGGCCTGACTGACAGTGTGGGGAGGGAGGGAGGCACTGACTTCAGCTCCCTGCTCTCTTCCACCTCTGAAAGGGGCTCTCTCCTGACCGGTTGGCGGACAAAGAGAAGCAGTTGCTGCAAACCATGTGGCTTTATTGAAATAGATTGTTGCTGGGGACTTCCCCTTTAAGATAAAGCCAGATAGTGGAGCTGTATTATAATGTTTCAGGTAATAGAAAACCCATCTTCACATGGCCGATCCACCTATGTGTTGGACTCATGAAATGGATTTAAAAGTGTGGACAGAGATTTTGTGATGGTGGTTGGTTGGTTTTCCCCTTGCTGTAGTAGCAACTATTTGGGTTCAATCCTCTGCTTTTGTCATACTAATTTTGGTTATTTTGTTTCTTGTCCCACAGCTGTGAACTAGTAAGACATTCTTGAAAGGAGTGGAAAGGGAGGTGGTGTTCCGAATGGCTCCTGGGAGACAGTCCTGCTCACATCACTTCACTTAAGGTTTGCTCTTTTTGTCTAGTCGTAAGGACAGGATAGAGGGCCCCTCTTAGTGATGCCGGGGTTCTTGTTCACGAAGCCGAAAATGAGCTTCAGAAACAGTCAAGGTAGGAGAGCAAGGTACAGGCTTTTATTTAGAGATAAAGTGAAAGGACAGAGCTCCTGGCTCAGGCCAGGAAGGGACAAGAGAGTCTGTGGTGGTGCGTTGTCTGGGGGTTTTATAGGCAGTTGAGGATTTTTCCAGAACATGAAGAAAACTTTGGGGTGTGGACTTGTTAAGTGGTCCCTGAATATTAAAGATTAACTTAACGTAATGAATTTCCTGCCTTGAATTCTCTCTGGGACACTGGCACCTTGGTCTGGGATAACATCAAAAGGCTGCCCACCCAGCCCCCAAGGTGGGCTGAGGTATTGTCTATTTGTTAAAGAATCCTGCCTCTTGAACTTTCTGGGTATTAAAATGCAACCTTATCTTTAAGATGGAGTTCTTCCTGCCTGTTACCATGTCGTCTACAGCTGGGTCTGCGTGCTAAGTTGTTGCTCAGTTTGCAAAATCACCTCGTCAGATCTGAAGGAGGAAAGACAGCACATAGGCCTGGGCCTTGTAGTGTGCTGAAGTGAGTCTTACACATGGCTACAAATGATTAGCGTCACTGAACATGTGCCACTCTTCCCCGTCTGGGGAACATCAACTGATCTGTGGAGGTGATCACGTGGTTTTTGTCCTTTTTGTTGATGTAGTGGATAATGTATAATAATCTATTTTTAGTTAGAGCTTTGTCTTAAAGCTTTTGTGAATCCCTAAATTTATAATAGTCTTATTAATATGTAATTTTTGTCATAAAATGCAGTAATGTAGACTTTAAAGATTATGAAACAGTTTATTTGTGCTTTCCAAAGGACGATCATTTGTTAGTCTTTGCTTTCTCCTTTTCCAACGCCGTCTTTATGCATTCAGTAACTAGTTAAGTCAACAGTTCTTAATATCAGTTTTGTGACTCAGTGTGTCACAACCAATTGTAAGGACTGTTGAAGTAATTAGCTAGTAATTTCTGGTTAAGGTCCTAAGCTTTCTGGATGACCTACGAGAAAAGAGGAGGTGAGGTGATTCCTATGAGATCGCTTTGCCCATGTATGCCTTCCAGTATGCTTTGGGTGGGGCAGAAGGAGGAGAAGTAGAGCGAGCTGCTGATGGGGGTGCACATAGTGGTGTTGGGTCTTGGCACAGGGAAATGGGGTTGTGCAGCCTTGCCTGTTACTGTGTGTATGTGGGTTTGTGCAGCATGTGTATGGAGAATCGCTTGGCCCTAGTGAGGAACTACAAAGAACCGCAGCTTATGCTTTAACAAAATGATAATTACCATGAATCATGGCCATGAATTTGCCAAGGGACTGCTCAGTGTCGAATTCTAGAACAGGAGAGAGAGTGCCCAGCTTAGGGGAGCCAGGATCAAGGAGGCCGTGTTGGAGGAATTGACCTTTACAAGTTGAACCGGATGTGTTGAGATGTCCAGGAGGCAACACCTGCCAATGAGACAGGTGGAGCCCCCAGGCCTCCAGAGCAGGAGTTCTCATCCCTACCTGTGGACTTTGTAACAGTGCAGAGACCTCCACCTTCCCTTTCGGAGGTCTTGATTCTATATTAGCAAAGAACAACCTACCTCCCCATCCCACATGAACCTGATGTGTATGCTTGGGTTGATTCCACATTCCTTTGAGGGGTGTGGAGGGATAAGAGGTATCACAGTTTCATCACTGGACCTCTGAAGGAACAAGCAGAGTTTCACACGTGTGTTCTCCCACGCATGCATTCAGACACAGGCAGGTACATGCATGCTTTCATGTAGCATTTGTTTGACTATAATCAGGTCTCACATGTGTAAATGTAGCTCTAAGAAATAAATACTGACATTTTTAATGTGCTGTCTCAGTGGTCAAATGTGTTATTCAGCTCTACAGATTAAAGTGCTTGTTCTTGAAGCCTTAAACTCCTAATAGTCATTGTGGAGTCTTCAAAGAGTGCCTAACTCCTCTCTAGTGAGCTCTGGTATTACTTGGATCTTTTCTGTTGTTTTTTTTGTTGTTGTTCTTGATATGATTGTGTACCAGGAGGGTGGGAAGGAGAGGGAGGGCAACAGTTTTGAACTGTGGTGTTAATTTTCACGTGGCAGCTGGGCTTCAATGTCCCCTCTGCATAAGGGGCACCTCGTAGTTGTAGCCAGCCACTGGTCAATGCACACTCGATGGAAAATGTGCATACAGGGAAGACGTCTATTATAGGCAAAAACAACAGAAAGCACAAAATTAATCTTACGACAACTGCATGTGGTATACTTGTAATAATTCAGGAGTGTTTCAAAGTTACCAGACATCTCTTTTATCTGTAAAAACGTTAAACAACCTTGAGGCTTCTCTAATGACAGTTACACCTACATTAAATCAACACTGAGCAAAATAAGGTATAAATACCGAAGATGATTAACTGTTTCAGCTATGGAGCCAAATCATGTAAAACCTCCAGGATTTTAAAACCTACACTGGCAGTTATTCCAGTTTTGTTTCTATACATGAGCTGCCAATCTGCTGAGTTGGCAGTATGTTCCTGTTACCTAAAATTACAAAAATATATTTTTTCACTATCAAATGCATTTGTGAAACACTTTAAAAAATGCCTCTCTCTCTCAAAAATATCAGAACTCATTGTAGCATGGGTTCTAGTCACACTAATTAAGAAATCTTATATGTAATATTATTTTCTACCTAGAGGATCTTTATAAAGTACAGATTGATTGAAGGTTAATAAGGGTTTTATGGGTAATTGTTATAGCCACTGAATACTATGGCATTTTTTTTTAAAAACAGTTTAATCCATTTTGTAATATATTTGCCATATCGAATCATGTACACTTGAAATTAATATGTGCCAATTATATCTCCATGTAAAGTAATTAATGGGAAAGAAAGTAGCTTCAAAGGAGATATTTACTTTGGTATACTACACTAAATCATCACTTAGCAATTGAGAAATAAAGAAAGCATCGAGGCAATACAGGGTAAATCTAAGTGAAGAGTGTGAAAGAAGTATCCATTTCTAATCCACTGCTAAGAGCTGTCACACATTTTTAGACTTCCTAGTTCTTGCTAAAAGAGATGCTCTAATTACTCTTTGAACAGTATTACCACTACTGTAAGAAAAGTTAGCTTCCATATTTATAAATTTCACTGGCAATACAGTGTTCAAATAACCTATATGTGGTATGGCGGACAAATGTTTATAGTTTTTTTCTCTCTCAGCCAAGTGAAGACATGATAAAGTTACCGTTATCAATTAGGGCAACAGAGTTAGCATACGGTTCTGTTACATATGTTATAGAACCTTTTTCACATGGGATTATGTACTTTGGATAAAAGCAGAACAGGTGCAAAATAATGTAGAGATTATGAAAAGAAAATACCTAAAATTAACATTGGGTTAGCATAACATTTTCTAAATTGCAAAGTTGTAAGAACTGAATAGTCCCAAGAAGTAAGAGGGCATTTTAGAACAAAATCAATTTATGAAAAGATGCTGTCAAACACTACGTGGAGTTAATCGAGATCCCCTCTTTAAGCCTTGGAGAATACATTGATTTAACAGTCTCTGCCTCCAAAGCCTGTCAAGTTCTCCTTTCTGCAAAATTTAGAGAAGACAATTTGACCACAAAATTTCTCTGCCCAAGTATATTTCCCATCCCAATCCACTGGTAGCAATACAGAGACTTAAATCTTTTTCTTTTACTCACTATGGGAGGGCAATTCTCTATACATTGGAGATTGGTAACAGGATATGCTAGGAGTGATCTTTTTGTGGCTTCTAGTCTACTTTCACATAAAATCTCATGTATAGTTTTGACAACAGATTTTAGATAATTCATGTCTAGTTACCTCACGTCTTCCCCTTTCTCTAAAGTACACAGGCAGATGGTGCACTGCTCCTCGGTGGCTTCCTGAGTCGGTGCTTCGCCGGCTTGTTGTTGGGGCAGGTCCCTCTGTGAGAGCCGATCGGGTGTCACCATGTTAGTAGGATGACATTATTGAACAACTGAGTAAAGTCTGTGTTTATTTGACAGATAATGCAAAACAAAGCTACACATTCAGCCCCAATTTATCTCCCAGGTATAACTGTGATGAGTTAATGGATGAGTTAAGTGACTATTTTCAACTAAGTTCTTTAAAGACTTAAATAGGCATCATCAAAAGGAAAATTAAATGTAACTAATTAATTACTGGGAAAACTACTATTTTTAATACACTGTTAGGATGATTATAAACTCTATTTTTGTCCCATCATAACACATAGCCTTTACTAAGGAATTTTCGAATAATCTCCAAATAAATTAATCCGATGACATAGTGTTTAGCTTAGACAACTGAAAGGACTTAAATTTAGTGGTAATACCTCTTTAATAATCTTAGAAAGTAGATGAAAAATACAGTGATTTTTCACTTTCTTATTATTAGTCTGCATAGCATAGTTGTTTGTTGAAAGAAATCTATATAACACGTCTATTGCACAACTTCTATAAATAATACTATAAATTGAGGGTACAATGTAAGAAATGTAGGTTAACTAAATGTCAAAATAAGTGGCCAGTTAAATTACAGTATAAGTTATTAAAGAGAATATGGGTGGCATGTGGGTGCTGATCCAGAATGAAAACATAATGCACAAAAACGGTGCACTTGTCATCCTCTTTGTGTCATTTTTAAAAGTGGAAGGGAAAATATGTACATATGTATACTATTAATGCCTAAAAATACCTAGATTACGTAAGAAACCCTTAACTATGATTTTTCTTCTGGGAAGAGAAACTTGGGTCATCAGGGTAAGAAACTTCAGAATATATATTTTTAACTTTCAAATTTTTAAAAATCATATGCATGTGTTGCTTTAGTAATAATGTAGTTGAATTCAAAGGTCCATAATACTAAATCTTATGCATTTCAGTAATGTAGACATCACACAGAATAAATTCTTACTTTTTTGTATTTATGTGGGTATGTGCATCTCTCGATCGTCTCCTGAGATGCTCCACTGTTGACATCTTCTCTTTCTTGTAAAGGTTCCAGTATCTGAAGGTGAAGAATAACTAGTATTAAAGGCAAGATGATTATTCCTTGAATAGCACTGTCAATACTGTAAAAGCAATAAAGCTCCATATTTATAAACCTACAATATAAATACAGTATTTGCAATATGTTAAGGCAAATGGTTATCTGTATTTCTTTTCTCAACTCACTGAAGTGGTGCGACAAAGTCACCCTTACATTCTTCAGTGACTCTTAGTGCCCACTTCTTGCTTCTGTGTCCTCTTCTCATGTTCTGTCTTAAGTCTAAACATAGCTTCAGGTTTATCCCAAAGTGTCATCGCTTTAATCCTGGTATAACTGCAGCCCTGTTTCCTGCTTTCCCTTCACAGCCAGGCTTATAAGGCAAGCAGTTTATACTCACTGTTCCCACATTTTTACCTTCCTATATAAATATAGGAATATATATATATATGTATATATATACCACCAATAACCACTCTATAATGCATTCAACATTTTCCCAACTTTGTATTTTTGTAGTGAGACACTAATGACCACATTATTTTGACATTATTCTCATTTTGTTTCTTCTTACCTTCTCTAGCCAGTGTTCAGAATCCTTTCTTTGAAGAACAGGATTACCTTTTACATATAGTATTATCACTCTCCAAGGTTTTTTCAGTTTGTCAGTCTATACATTTTTTCTGGCAATCTCATCCTCTTCCATAGATTTGTATTTCATGACAGTGTGCAGTTCATATATATTGACAAATCACAACATATCTTTAACTCAGGTATCACTGTATGGTTTCGACGTGCAGACTATAAACTTAAATCCCTACTGGACATTTTACCTTGATACCCACTTATCACAGATTCAGTATGTCTAAAACCTAACTCACCTAACGTCTTGCCTAAACCATAATCTAATACTCCGCAACTCAGTAAAAGGCACCAAGCTAGCATCTAGGAGTCATCCTAAATGTCATTCAAATGTGTCTCATCATTATTACATCAACTGCCACTCTCCTTGTTCAGGTGTTTATCAACTTTTACCTCTTCTACTATGTCTTAACTAGATTCCGTCATTCTATTTTTCAAAACAAGTGAGGAGGTGGTCTTTCTAACTACAGTCTGAGTAAATCACTCCAAAAGCATAAGTAAGACCAAGTCATTTCGCATTCAATGATTCCTGAGTCCCAGTTTCTTGGCAGGGCAGCTTGATTTCTTATTGCTGAGCGATTCCCATTCCTAAGATCCAGAAATACCAATGTATTTGCAGTTGCCTATGTGTATGTTATTTGAGATCTCTTAACATACTGTAATCACTGCAAGAACATCATTCTCACTTCCAAAACCTGCTGAGAAGTCACCTGCATGATCAAGCATCTTGGAAGCCTTTCCTACAGTATGTCTACCTCCCCAAGGTGAAGCCACTCCCTTCTCTGTCCTACTTTTATAACTAGTATGTATTATGAATTGCAAACTCAATAAATTTACACCTTAGATTGGTATCTAGAAAATGTGAATCTGTTCAAATCAGATACAGAGAATAAGTAGAGTCCTTTGGCAGATGAGTAAAGTAGAAATGCATAGGAACAGACCAATTACCACTTGTGAGAAAATAAAGCTTATGTCCCACTGACAGTGGATCAAGACTGGTGTCTTCGTACAAAAGAAAAAACTTATATAAGGAGAGAGAAATACAGTACCTTTTACAGTGCAAATACAAATACAGATTTTAATATATCTAATACCTTTTTATAGCACAATTTCCAAATACTAATTCTCAAATTCTATTAAAACACCTATAACTAATACATTGAGAATATTTCCAATAAAATAATTTAGAAAAAGAATATTCTTAAGAAGAAGAATATTTCAGCATTTTGAAAAGTTTTTATTTTACCAGTAAAGGAAGAACTTGTACAAATACGAAGTGAAGTCGAAGTGGTATGTGGTGACAGTCCAGGTGGGGACGCGATGCTCCAGGTGCCTCAGCAGCTGCAGCCCCTCCAGCTTCAGGTCCCAGGCCCCTGACAAAGGATGGTAGCACTTTAGCTTGTAACCGTCTCTGCGGTGTGTTATGATAATCAGTAGAAATGGGGGAGTATGTTTACATTTTTTAAAGTTCCCTAAAGCTTCTTAACTTACACAGCTGAGGCAAATTTAGCCCCTAAGAAATAACTAAAAAAAAAATCTCAAATTCAATTCAGAAAGTAAAACTCAAAAATTCCATTTTGTAATTACAAGGAACAAAGCACTGTCCTGAGTTTCATTCACATCCTACAAAGGAAACAAAATGCATAGGTTCCTTCCAATCTAAAAGTCCGACTCTACTTGAGGAGCACACAAATTAGGTGTTTCTGTTTGTTTGTTTATGTGAATGTTACAGATGCTCCCAAGACTTTTGTTTGTTGAATAGTGTCTCTGGGTTGCTGGCTTCAAAGATAATTACAACAACAAACACATCTGTACCTTACAATACAAGGGTAAACAAAGTTTTATAAAAAGTAAAACTGGTAAATGCCAAATCTCCATTTATTTATTCTCACTTTATGTTCTGCCTCAAAAGCTACTGTAGACCAACATCTCAATGACTTCCTAAGGAAAATGAATTTCATAGGAAGTTAATGCACATCTACTTCCATTTCTGTAGTAAACACCGTAAGAGTAGGAAGGCACAAGCTGGTGTTGTCTTGTCAGTAGCCAGGGTTAGAGGCAGCAAGTAGATGTGAGTACTAAGAATGGGGAGGGTGTATAAAGAAGTTGTGAGAAGCAGGATGTATTTAGGGAGCTGGCTTTAACGGTAGACACCCCTGAAAGACAACAGAACAGCTTACTCCTGTGTGATATGGCCCCCTGCCCCAGAACTCAAGTTCCTCCTGTTGCTTCCCCAGGTCTCTGACTTGCCCAGAGGCGGTGCCTCATAGCTAAACTGAATTCAGTTTCTCCACAGCACCACCCTGGATGGCATTCCACTATAAAGCATTAATTCTGGCCGTTTGACCACAAGCTACTGAGCCTATCACTGAAACAGACAAGATACTGATGGGGCAGATCTCTTGAGCCTACCAAGGATGTGACGACACAGTCCCAGGCACAGGATGCTTGTGTCCACTGTAGGGGTGCATCCTGTGTGTGTGAGGTGGGGGGCGCTCAGGGGCCAGCCTGGAAACAGAACACAGAAAGACCACCGGAAATAATTGAATAATTGGTTATTTCTTAATGTAGAAAGAATAGCCTAGTATTAATATTCATATGTCTATAGATTAGTCATGAAATTTATTACTTAATAACAAATTATAGAAATGTAACATAGATTTAATGATTAATAAATCAAGAAATCATAACCCCACAAATTCTCACTGCTTATTTCTTACAAAACCTCCAATTCAGATTTACCCAAGGAAAAAGACAATTTGAATGTTCTGTTATATACCTTCTTTACAGCAGATATTTTAAGTAAAATAATAGGAATTTGAATGGAAATAAAATTTTTAAAATTAAACACCTCAGCAAATGCTATAGGAGCAATAAGATACATCTATAAACATGTAAGGCAGGAAAATGGAAGTATCTTATTTTGCTTTACTTTTTTATTGTAACATTCAGCCATTTTAAAAGATAAATCTTTTAAGGGAAAAAAAAATTAACCTTGTGCATTTATTTCAAACACATGCAAGAAGAGGTTCCACATATGGAAACTGATATTAGCTCCATTCACACTCTTTATTCTGTATTCCAGCTTAATATATTTTCTCTTTCTAGAGTCAGTCAAATTTACAAATAGAAGCACAGTTCTGAACAGAGTACTTAAAAAAAAAGTTCCAGTGATGCATTTTTATATTCCAATTCTTATTTCCTATTAGCTTCTAACACATTTTCAGATTTTGCGTGTTTAATCTTTTTTTTTAAATTAAGGTATCATTAATCGACAGTCTTATGCTCAGGTTTCACATGAGCACCACTGTGGTTACTACTGCATGTCTAATCTTAACAATTTAGAACAAGTAATCTTCTAGATACTGGAAAATACTAATGTTACATTTGCAACTTTCTATATAAAGGGTTACTGTATTACAATGGCAACAACAACCAGAGAATCTGGATATAATCATAAATTATACAACTAAAGGAAGAAGTCACAGAAGTGGTAGATCATTAATTATTTCAAGAGATTTGCAAACATTTATGTAAGGGCCAAATTCTTCTCTATAGGCCATACTCAACTAGGTCTTACTAAGTAGTTACTAAGTCTTTGTAATACTCAAGTTAGTCTTCATAATGTGAAAGAAGGCACAGACGCCACAGACGAAATCAACCACATGAAGATGCTGCGGGATTGGTGCAGCTGTACTGGCTAAACACATAAATGAACAAGGGTAGCTGTTTTCCTGTAAAATTGTATTTACAAAAACAAGCAGGCAGGATATGAAGAACAGAATTTGCTGCCCTAAAGTAGAAAACCAGATACTTAATTTTCAAAGAAAAAGCAAAAAGTTCAGTTAGTCTTCCCATGTTAAGGTAATACAATAATATTTAAATTAATAAATAAACTATGTTAAAAAAACATTGAAAAAAGAACAGCTGAAAAATGCTAATACTTTTCTTACGTCTGGCTGGTAATATATAGCAAGTCAAAGTAAATATTTGAGCACTGTATCTTGTTTCTCAAGATCATCAATTTTAACATTAACCTTTACTATGGAAACTGAGAAAAAGAAACAAGAGACTGGTTTGCAAAAAGAAATGACCCTTTGTTGCAACCTGAAAATGGTTCGGTTTCGTTAAATAAATCTGTTTTGTCAACACCTCCAACTCAGGGTAAGACAGAGGAAGATTTTGGTTAGTAAAGAATAACCTAGTGAACTGGTGGTTTAATATACTTAAATTGCTTCTACTGATTTTATAGTGTAATAAACCAATGGGAATAGAAGGAAAAGGAATAATGTGTGATTATCTTTTTAAAAACATGAAACATACATTGGATGCTGCACCATCATCCTTCGATCTTCCATCCTCTGTGTAACTTCATGACAATGCAGTCTCTGTCCTGGAGGTGCAGTGCCTGGAATATAATACGGAATTGGCTGGTTTGTGGCGTGAAGATGCTGTGGAATTGGTGCAGCAGTGCCGTCTAAATTAGTAGGGGATGGGGGTGCCACGGGGTTAGGTGAGGGTGCGTGACAAGACATGTTAGAGTGGGAGGCATGCACAGAGTGAGGAATAACAGGTGGAGACTGAGCCTGAGCAGGTGGGTTTCCGTAGGAGTTTGGGCCAGCAGAGGCTTCATGACGTCGTCTTGTCAAAGCAGCATCTGTAAGAACAGAGGCACCATGCAGTTGAGCGTACGTTGCTCGTATAGATTCCTACTGCATTTTAGAAATGTATTAGCATATGTTTAATTTTTTATGTATTCTTTAGCAATGCTTGAGTCTTCTCTGTTCTATTTGCAACCTGTTTTCTTCTTTGAATAATCTTAGATATCTTCCCATGTCAATGTACGGTTTTACTTCATTCTCAGCATCACAGCATTCTACTATAGGAATGTACCAAAATATCAAAGAAATTTCCATTGATAAAAATTGGAAACAACGTGAATGCTCCAATAAATATCTATCTGTATGGTCCCTCTCATGCTAGTCTTCTTTTGTACATGCACGTGCACAAGTGCATGCACACACACACACACACACACACACACACACACACACATCATTCATGGACAGTGTCTGTAGCATAAATTTCCTGTAAGTAGTTCTGAGTCTCAAAAAATAATTTAAACTCAGATACCAGTTGACAAAAGACCCTGCCCAAAAGGTTACCATAATTAATACACCTGTCACCAGTGCACAGGAGTCCCTGAGGACCCCCACTATCACTCAGTCCTCACATGCCAATCTGAGAAAAATCTTGTATTTATTAGCCACTTACATTTTTTCCCAGAATTACCTATTCACCTTCGTAGCCTATTCACCTTTTTCTTGCTGATTTATAAGTAGTTCATATACAATGGAAGCTTTTGTCATAATAAGTGTAAACTTGTTTCCAAACTGTCTTTTGTTAATTTTATTTTGCCATACACAGGTTTGTTGGCTTCTGTGTAGTCAGCTGTATTAATTACACATTTATAAACATAAACCTTGCTTTCCTTTATAATTTCCCAGTTAAGAGCAGTATAGAGAGGAAAGGAACTTGCAGTCCTTCTGGGCAAGACTGTGGAGACGTCCTTTTCTTGCTGCTCCTCTCCCCCCGCCCCAGGCCGTTTTCCCCACACGTCATTAATACGATGACAGGAGCATGTCTGCCAGGAACCGGCCGTGGACATCAGCCCTTCACACAGATGCCTTCCCCCCATTTCTTCATTCTGAATCTTTATGTGTCAAAGTAGCTGTTGGAAGATCCTTCTGTGGAATACACATTCCTCTTACTCTACAAAACATCCGTCTATTTGAGGTAAAAAATATGTTTATAGATTTCAGTCCAAATTTCATTTTATTTGGAAGAATTTCTTGGTAGCCTGCTATAGGCTATGGGTAGTCTCTAGTTTCATTACAGAAGCATTTCCTTCAATTTGTAATTCTTTAATTCATTCAGCTGGGGTAAAAGGTAGGTAACCATGAAAACATTCAGCCATATTTTCAAAGAAAACCTTGCTATCAAGTATCTTAAAGAAACTTTCACTAAGCTCAGTAAGTTGTGAGAAAAGTTTTAAACTTTCTAAAAGTTATGTTTTCAAATCAATGCTTTAATCCAAGATATCACAAAGCTCAGTATTTCTTGGTAGTAAAAATGATCACAAAAAAAGGAAGTGTCTCTGTTTTACCACAGTGAACTATTCTTCCTCAAATTCACAGCATTTTTCACAGTTTCACTTAAAAATTTTCTATTTCTATAATCATTATGCAAGAAGTAATATTCACAAGTATAAAATTTTAAAGGTTCGTTTCAGGATGAATCAATTTATTTAACTCTTCAACAATCATTTCACTTTTCTCAGCTTTATTGAGGTATAATGAACAAAATATTACTGTGTAAAAAATAGTTTTCCATAAATAAGTAAATAAGGAATTAAGGCATGTTTAGTAAATTCAAATCTCTGTAAATAAGAATGTGATAGTGCCACATTCTTAACATATCATATAATTTCAGGCAGCAGTCTTCACTGAGATTTTCCTGAAAGCCTGAATTCTTTAGGAGGCTCATATGTACCATGCATTTAAGTATGGCAGTAGATCATCTTCTGGGCCGTAACAAATTATTTGTTTTTAATTGCATTAAAAACTTTTTAATATCAAATGAGTCCTTCTATTATATGCAATAAAGCAAAATTCTCCTGAACTCCAGGAACCCCTAATACCACAAATCATTCCTACACAATGCAGGCTATGTGTTAAAAATCTTATCTTCTGAAGACATAACCACCAAACCAGAGCCTGTCTGGCTGCCACTCTAAACTCCAATGTCTCTTCCCTTCCTATGGTCTCCAAACTCAGACTCAACAGAATGTAAGAAATAAAATTCTAATGTGTGTAGAATTAATGGTATCATAGTAACCTGATTTCTAATTTCCCAAATCCCCTCAATCAGTAATAAATAAGAACTTTGAGACATTCCTAGAGACTTAATTAAAAAAAAAAATCACAGGCCACTAAATTAGACCATTGTTGCAAGGGCAGTAAGATAAATAACTTATTTATTACATATAGTATATGACACCAAAAGACCAAACAACAACAAAAATTAAGACGATGGGACATCAAGCCTTTTAAAACTTTCATCATGGTTTTCAATTCTTTTGGATATATGTCCAGGCCTGGAATTGTGGGTCACATAATTCCAGGTTTAACCTTTTGAGGAACCCCCAAAGTAGTTTCCACAGCAGATGCACTGATTTACATTCCCACCAAATATTCATAAGGGTTCCAGGTTCTCCACATTCTTGTCAACACTGGTCATTTACTCTTTCCAGTGTTTTGATTTTTTGTTTCTAATTATGATGGGTGTAAAGTGGTTTTCATTTGTATTTCCCTTGTAATTAATGAGGTTGTTTTCATGTGCTTCCCATTATTTGTATATCTTCTTTGGAAAAATATCTATGCAAGTCCTTTGCCCATTTTTAAATTGGGTTCTCTTTTTACTGTTGAGTTGTGCAAGTTCTTTATATATTCTGGATACTCGAGCCTTATCAAATAAATGATTTTCACATGATTTTCTCCCATTCTGTAGGCCGTCTTTTCACTTTCTCAATAATGTCTTTTGATGTACAGAAGTTTTAGATTTTGGTAAAGTCCAATTTACCTATGTTTTCTTTTGTTGCTGCTCATATTTTTGGTGACAGCCCCGATCTCTTTCAGTTGTGCTATGATACTTCAATAACATGCAGCACCTCCAATATGAAATCTTAGTCTAATAGAGACGACTTTGCTCACATACGATGTTCACTCTAAGATTACACTTTTGCTAACATAGCTAAAATCCTTAAAACAATACTTTTTCTAACAAAAGTAATGAAAAATTCCTTCTCCCCAGCCCGTTTTTTTAAACGTACTTCCTGTATAAGTCCCAGTCATTCTGTTGCTTGTACGAGGAGCTGACGTCTCTGACCATTCGCTGCTGTCGTCAGTTGATTCACTGTCGGAGGCCTGCTCAGAGGCAGATGAATCTGAGTAGTTGTGAATCCAAGGGCTCGTGGTCGGAGATTCCATGCTTGAACTAGTGAGTGGTACTATAGTAGGTTCTGCAGAATGTAAAATAGTTATTTAGCATTTCAAAACAAATTAGGTAATGGACTATATTTTAATCTAAGCTAACATTTTATTGTAATTAAAACCAACTTTAAAACTATTGACTGTAATAAGTACAATATATAGTTTTACAAAATGCTTTCATAAAGCTGAACTGCAACATTAAAATGACTTTACTAAAATGTGATTACTGCGTTTTAAAAATCCAACACATGTGCATATTCCAATAATTCAGGTTTTTAAAATAGTTTTTTGAGTAACCACTATGGAAGTTTTGTGATCTTCTATCAAGCAGAAAAGAGGAAAAGGAAAGAAAAAGTGTGTCCACTATGTTCATATCCATTGTCACAGGCTGTACCAGGGTTAGAAACTGTCCTTTCTTTGGTACAGTATGGATTCTAGAGTCAGACTGCTTGAAAAGCAGTTTTAATTTCACCACTGACAGTATGGTCATGGATAAGTTACCTAAGCACTCTCTCACTTTTTTACACGGCTTTTTGTTATTTTCAAAAAAAAAGCAAATATTAATTCCATCAGTGTTTTATAATAAAAGTGAAAAAGTTCTGTAATAGGAAGTAAATTTGAGGCAGACATTAACTTATGAATGAGCTATATTTTAGACTCTGATTATAAAATGGCTGTTTAAAAATTGAGAAGAATAGAAATAAATCTGTCCAAAGCATAGTCACAACAATTTGGTTCAAAAAGAAGGGATTATCTTAATGTGTTACAGATCAAGAATACAATCTTTTCTATACAGTGCAGAGCGGTAGGCTGATTTCTGAAATGCAAACAGTACCTGTTGTCCTAGACGGGAAACTACTCTGCATGCTTAAACAGATTTGCTACATATAAAAAGGGCAGGGAGGAACCTCTGTCTATTTGCAAACGGCTTATCTCAGTTTCTCAACCTTGGCAGTATTGACACTTTAGGCTGTGCAATTCTGTGTAGGGGAAGGAAGTGGGGATACAGGGTGGGCTGTCCTGTGGATTGTGGGGTGATTCATAGCATCCCTGGCCTCTACCTCTTAGGTAATGGCAGCCCTCTACCCCAAAAGTGAGACCTGAAAATGTCTGCAGGCATTGCAGATGCCTCCAGGAGACTAAATGGCTGCCAGGGAGGAAGCAGGGGACCCAGACACTTAAGCTTTGGATTTATTTTTAATAGGTTAGAAGCTTTCCACTGAGAGAAATCACTGGGGAGAAGGGGGCATCTACTTATCACTGGCATTCTTTTAACCTTGTAAAAATATTCTGTCTGAACTAATTCCAGTGGGTTAGAAGGCTATTCTGTCACCTTCTCCTACTTACTGGCTGGTAGGTGTCACATGGGAAAACACAAGAAGTTTCCAAAACAGTTGTCATATATTTAATTAACTCTGAGCAATCTTAAATTAATCCTTATTATATTAACCACTCTCTTACAGATAATTTGTGGTGCTTCAGAATAAAATGCAAGACACTGTTGAATGAAATGCACTTGGTAAAAATAAATGATCTTTTCATACACATAATCCCAGAGCCCTGGTGCTCTGAGACTTGTGATCACCCAGACTGCAGAGCGTCCGTGGGAGCCGAGTGCACACGGCCTCTGATGCTTCCTCCCTCCCTAATGGATCCTTTCTCCAATTTATAGCTAACTCCCAATAACAAATTCATATATGACTTGCCTTCATCCTTTAAGAAAATCATGAATGACCATTTCCTTCTAAGATGTAACTGATAATTCCTGAAGATAATTCTCAATATGTGGGGAAACTTACAGCTGTATTCATGTAGTCACACGTGCTACCGCATTCCCTCCCCGGTTTCCAATTCTAGTTTGTTTCCTCAGTTACTGGAGTGCAGTTCTCAGCCAAAACAAAACGCTAAAGCTGAGCCGCACAGAAGGGAAGAGCAATATTACACTAAAGGGTAGCAACTTTTAAAAGTAAATTCATCTGCTGCTGTTTTGTTCCTTCAGTTCTGCTTCCTTACTCCAAGAAGGGACTAGCGGTAACCAAAAGGGAGGGTTGGGGAGGGGCAGGTGGAGAGGGAGGGAGAAGGGGATTGAGGGGTATCATGACTGGTGCACATGGTGTGTATGGGGTCACGGGGAAGACAGTGCAGCTCAGAAAAGACAAATAGGGACTCTGTGGCATCTTACCACACTGACGACAGTGACTGCAATGGGGTATGGGGGGAGACTTGATAATAAGGGTGAATGTAATAACCACATTGCTTTTCTTGTGAAACCTTCATAAGAGTGTATATCAATGATAACTTTAAAGAAAAAATAAATTAGTTATTTCAAATAAGCAGTATTAACCATTTAAGTCAGTCATACTGGCTTTCTGTTGTGTGTACTTAAAAAGTGCCATTTCAGTTCTTCACAGCAAAGTCAAAGTACGACAATAATATTAGAAATAAAATTAACAGGAAAGTATGAGGATCGATTAAAGTACCTCTTGTCAAAATATTTTTTGTCCAAGAAGATAACAGCCAAGTAATGAAGCAATAACCAGAAAGCACTGTAGGCACAATTTGCAAACCTCAGTTTATGTATCAATATATGGTATCAATTAAAAAATTAGGTTTGGATATTTGACAACTTCCCTGTAGTCTAATAATATACTACCAGTAAGCAAGAGTAGGAGTTTCTAACATATTAGGATATTTCATTTTATTCAATTCTTCTCATAGTTGTGCACTGCTGCTACTCCAGCTTACCATCCTCATCATCGTCAGCAGTGAGGTCCACAACCTCTGCCGGATTTGGCCTGAAACACTGCATCACAGTGGAAGCCCTGCTGCGGGTGCTTGGCTCCTGTGGCCGATGAGTATGGGGGCTTGGACTTTGGCTCCAGGGGTATGTGGAGCATCCAAGCACTGAAAGAGACCTTAAATGACATCAATATTAAATTAGTAAATATAAAAAAGAATAAAAATTTTAGTTACCCAAGAAATCATAAGCCTTTCTTTCAAAATACACTGTAAAGTCCTTCATGCAAGGTATCTCCATAGAAATAATGTAACAGAATTCAAAATTATGACTAGCACAATGCCCAGCACTCAATAAACATGCTGAATGAAATGTTCAGCAAATGTTCTCCAATCAACTCACCTCAGGATATGAGAAATGATATGCCAGACCAATCACTGGTGTAAAATACAGGATTCTGGTTCAAGAATGCTGCACTGTTTTCAATGGTTATTTTGAGTATACATCTGGGGTTATAATCAAATGTTCACATTTTCTGTTAGTACCTGAAATTATGCACCACCCGTGAAGTAACAAGACTATCAACACCCTAAATATTTAATAACATCTGCATGACCTTGTATATTTAGTCCAGATTGAATTTGTGAAACACAGCTTTGGGAGTTCTAAGCCAAGCTATGTTTCGGGTGCTGCCCTAAAAGAGATTGAAGGCGCAGAGAAATTTCCTGGCATCAGCAGAGGCGAGGAGAGCTGCAGCTCATTGACCAGTTTGGGAGCCATAACAAAACATCACTTGTTTGTGCTGAACATTTTTATCATCTTTTTATGATGTGTATGGCATTGTATTGTATTGTTACTGTATGTTTCTTTTTTTTTTTAATTTTAAGGGATTGTCTGTAATGATCTAGACTGAGGGTACAGAGGAATAGCATGTAGAATACACAGTCAGTCCTAAAGTCCAGAGAAAAATGAGTGTTTTAGAAAGGTGGAGCTTATGAAAATGTCTTTTTCTCTCTTATCCAAACTGAATGTGAAACTGACTGTGAATTTATCGTCAGCTTGTGTGGAAAGGGTGGGCCAGACCCGTGGACATACAGTCATGGGGGGCACACGCTCGACCCTTCAGGAAATAACCTTAGCGTTCAACCTGGGCTGTAGATGGCCTCAGCAAGTGTAAAGCCTAAGAGTTTATAAAGAAGTTCAGACTCTAAAATGAAATTCTCGAGTATCAGGAGTAAAAAAGATTAACTCCTGAGACAGTAAAGAAAGGCAGCTCATTCCAGCCATGACAGTACAGGCCGAGGCATGAGAGTAAACAAATGTCTCAGGATCACAATGGCTTTGAAGGAGGACAGAGGTCACCGTGTAAATCCTTGAGAAACAACCCAAGAGTCTGTGATGAGAAGTCTGTCATTCATGAAAAGCTGTTAATAGCTACCAAAAGTTCTAGGTCCATTTTGTAGTACTTTTGTGAAAGCTTCATAGGATGTCCTAAATCCAATTTAGTGGCATCTGTCAAGTCCTGACATGAAAGAATCTGAAATGCAGATGCAGTGTCTCGAGGGGCCAGCTAAACAGTGACAAAGTTAGTACCCCCAGTAACAATAAGGAAAAACCCGGGTCAGGAGCACTATGCATTTACTATGGTAAATGTATCTGCTTAAATATTCAGCAGCTCCTTGGCAAGAAAGGTATCCAGTTCCACAAAGAAAAGGAGGTCCTTAATTTCAGCAGTTCTTGTAGCTCATAAAAACGGAGTCACTGTTGTACCAAGCACTGTGCAAAGTCACAGGATAATGGGGCTCACACTGGGGAGTATCAGTTTTTCTCAGTGTGTGAAAATCCTTTAAAACTTAAACCGGGGATATATTCTAGAGCGCTCTCTTCCAGGCCATGAGAAGCAGCACTTCAGTGGGACAGTGGCAAGTGGAGAAGCACACATCTAGGTGTGTTTTGACATATTCCAATTAGAATGTCTGTTTTTTCAATCTATAACAACACACATTAAAACATCATCAGCAAATGCATTTCTAAATTCATTCCAACACAAAAATTGAGATTAATCCAGAGCTTAGTATGGTGAATGAAATGGAAGAGGGACAAATGGAACAGAGGGACTCTTACTAATATCTGTAATCATCTAAAGCACAAGATAAATGCAGTGTCAGGGTTTAGTTTAGTTTAGTTTCTTGAAGGGGGTGTCAAAATGATTCCCAAAGGACAATGTCATTTCCAGTTATTTATCAAAGCAAATGAGGGTTTTCATTCATTTTTTTGGCACAGGGATTAGATGAAATTACTGAGTGAAGGTCAAAAGAATGTTTCATGCTCTGCTGCCCTAACATAATATAGCACAGACTTTCCTGGTAGCACTGCGATCTTGGGATGAAACAAATCAGAACAAAAAGTAATACTTCTGCATCAATACTCCTTTAAAGTTTTCTTCACTTTTAATTTTAGCCCATACCCAGTATTCATGCATTATGAACATCTAAACTTCAAAGGAGCTCATGAATTCCCTTAATCAGAAAGCAAACTTAGAATTTTGTAAAACACTAAGTAAAATTACCATTTACCTAGAGCAAAGACTCTTAACCCTGACTGTACACTATTTTTAAAAATAGTGACCCCTAAGATTCTGGCACAACTGGTGGGGGATACAATCCAGGGAACAATGTATCTTTATTTTATGATCTTTCCAGGGGAGTCTACAGTAACCTGGTTTGAAAACCACTAAAATCACTTATCTCGTATGTACATACACAAACTAGATCTCATTAAAAGAAAAGAAAAAAAAGGAATGGAAATATCTGCAGCATAAAGATGTTTAAGTTTACATTTAAAACTTCAAATGTTAAATTCTTTCAGCCTTACTGATGGCTTTCTCCATCTGTCACAGTCTCCACTTCACTGTCACTCAAGGTGACATCAGTCTCTTCATAGTCACTGTCCGTCAAGGTAACATCAATTTCTGCATAGGCAGTGACCTGGGGAGTGGAGGAAGCTTCCTCGATTTCATCGATATGTGGTAGAAACAAAAGGAAAAAACTTGTAAAGGGCGTCTGCTTTTCAACTAATTGATAGATAAAATGTTTTACTTTGAAGGCTATGAAATTCGTTACAAACATAAAAATCCTATCTGTCTAAATGAAAATTTCTAAAAAACAGCTCAACGCACATAGTGAAAGCAATACTTACTCTCTTGATCTGTACATCTTCACATATTTCCTCTTGTATGATTTTTGTTTATAAGTTTAATAGTTTCCATAAGAATTTGTATGATCCTATATAGTGATACCAATCCTGCAATTTCTAAAGGTGTTAAGATCTTATGTGCTCGTATTCTTTAAGATATTAACCGTTTAGTTCTAAAATAGGCTACATTTGTTGTGTATTTTTTCCAAAGTTATTTTTAACAAAATGATATGTAATTCTTCTAAGAAATACAGAACAGCTTTTCAGTTTTATGCTATGAAATCTGTAATATCTGGGGTATGTGTTCTTTTCCAAATTATTGTACGTTTGGAAAGTGCTTCCTTATTTCGATGATAGGTACATATTATGTTTGGTTCAGTATGTTTCCTTAATTATTTACTTCATCTAGAACTAATTTCTGTTTTATTGTATCAGATAAGATTATAAACAGAGTGCACTCTTGGTCCTCTGTGGCTAACTGGCTATCACCAAACCACTTACTGAAAAACCCTTTCTTTTCCCTCATTAGGTTTTGGTACCTCCCTTAAATATTCTTACATATTTTAGATTACATTTTGAAGCCATCTATTCATCTCCTTTGATATAGAATGTATCAGGGTGATTATTTTTTTTTCATAGCTTTTCTGAGGTATAACTTTCTCCTTTAAAATTCACATTTTTTTTGTCTTAAAGAGATATTTGTATACCCATGCTCTTGGCCAAGAGATCAAAGCAACCCAAATTCCCTTCAATGGATAAATGATTTTTTAAAATATGGTATATACACACAATGGAATTTACCCAAAGAAAACAACTTCTCAGACATATGCACCCCTATGTTTATTGCAGCACTATTTACAATAGCCAAGATATGGAAACAACTTAAGTGTCCATCCTTAGATGAATGGATACAGAAGATGTGGTACATATACACAATGAAATACTACTCAGCCATAAGAAACAAATCAATGCTACCATTTGCAACAACATGGATGGAGCTAGAGGGTATTATGCTAAGTGAAATAAGTCAGCCAGAGAAAGACAAAGCAAATGATTTCCCTCATTTCTGGTGTATAACAATGAAGCAAAACTGAAGGAACAAAATAGCAGAGTCAGAGACTCCAAGAAGGGACTAGTGGTTACCAAAGGAGAGGAGTGTGAGAGGGCGGTGGGGAGGGAGGGAGAAGGGGATTGCGGGGTATCATGATTAGTGCACATGGTGTGTATGGGGTCATGGGGAAGACAGTGCAGCTCAGAGAAGACAAATAGGGACTCTGTGGCATCTTACCACACTGACGACAGTGACTCCAATGGGGAATGGGAGGGGACTTGATAATAAGGGTGAATGTAATAACCACATTGTTTTTCTTATGAAACCTTCGTAAGAGTGTATATCAATGATAACTTTAAAAGAAAAAAATAAATTAGTTATTTCAAATAAACAGTATTAACCATTTAAGTCAGTCATACTGGCTTTCTGTTGTGTGTACTTAAAAAATGCCATTTCAGTTCTTCATAGCAAAGTTAAAGTACAACAATAATATTACAAACTAAATTAACAGGAAAGTATGAGGATCGATTAAACTACCACTTGTCAAAATATTTTTTGTCCAAGAAGATAATGGCCAAGTAATAAAACAGTAACCAGAACACATTGTAGGCACAATTTGCAAACCTCAGTTTATGTATCAATTTATGATATCAATTAAAAAATAAGATTAGGATATTTGACAACTTTCCTGTAGTCTAATAATATACTACCAGTAAGCAAGAGTAGAAGTATCTAACATTTTAAGATGTTTCATTTTATCAAATTCTCCTTATAGCTGTGCACTGCTGCTACTCCAGCTTACCATCCTCATCATCGTCGGCAGTGAGGTCCACAACCTCTGCCGGATTCGGCCTGAAACGCTGCATCGCAGGGGAAGCCCTGCTGCGGGTGCTTGGCTCCTGTGGCCGATGACTATGGGGGCTTGGACTTTGGCTCCAGGGGTATCTGGAGTGTCCAAGTGTTGAAGGAGACCTTAAATCACATCAATATTAAATTAGTAAATATAAAAAAGACAAAAATTTTAGTTAACCAAGAAATCATAAGCCTTTCTTTCAAAATACACTGTAAAGTCCTTCATGCAAGTTATCTCCATAGAAATAATGTAACAGAATTCAAAATTATGACTTGCACAATGCTGAGCACTCAATAAACATGCTCTCCCTACTTTACTAGTAATCATCTCAGCTCCTGCAGGAACCCTTCTGGCTGCCCCGGTGGGCCTGGGTGCACAAGGGTCCCTTTCAGGCTCTCCTGTGTCTTTGGGCATCAGGAGGAATCTCCCTCTTCACATCCACTGATAAGGTATAGGGTTGTTATATTCAGGAGTCCATTGAGACGTGGGAAGCTTTAACAAAGGCCTAGGAGACATAATTGGATATTTATAAGACTGTGTATTTTATCACACCATTTCACTGAAGAGTGCTCAGATTCCACTGACAACATCTCTATAAATAGGGCAAAATGTCCTTTTCCGCATCAGTATATAAAATTGCTGTCATGAGTCATTTCACTGTTCTTATAAAACATTTTTCTCTACCCATATACCAGATTTTTACAAATGCAGTAAAAATCACAGAACCTAAGCCTACTTGAAAGCTTCTATAAACCAAGAACTGGTCTTACTGTATTATCTTCCTACTTTCAGCAACATATTCGATCAAAATCAAATAATTTCTTCAAAACTTACTATGGTGAAAGTAGATAAAAGGAATAGAATTTGTAAGACTTTTATTCATCAGCAGTGTTTTTTCTCCTGGTATCACATTTTAAAGTGGTAATTATATTAAATATTTTCTGCACATGTAGATGATTACTATGTTAGATGGATTACTATAAATAATGACATAGTATGAATTCAGTGCTGTATCTAAGATCAGCCATCGCAGCCTGCCTGGCATTCAGTAAGGTCAACAGTAAAGGAGGACCACAAAGCCGGGTGAACATGTGGGCACTGCCATGAGCAAATGACAAGAGGCAGCCAGCCAGGCAGACAAGAATCATCACAGTTAAATGCAAGAAAACAAGTCGCAATGATAAGGCACAGGTACATGGGACTTAAGATTCAAGAGAGACCCACTAGGATGCCTGTAATAAAAAATACAGATAATAAGAAGTGTTAGCAAGGCTGTAAAGAAACTGGAACCCTCACAGACTGCTGGTGAGAACGTAGAATGGTGTAGTCACAAATATTCATAAAACTTTTAGTCATAATAGCCAAAAAGTGTAAGTAAGTATCTGTCAGCTGATGAATTAAAAAAATCCAATAGGATATTACTTGTTTATTAAAAGAAATGAAGTATTGATTCAAACTACAACATGATACCAACCTCAAAAACAAACCAGTATACTAGTTTACTTAGTATATTAAGTAAACAAAATCAGTCACAAAGATCACATACTGTAAGAGCCCCTTTAAAGCCAATGTCAGATTAGTGACTGGCTTGGACTGGGGCGAATAAGGAGGATTGAGCTGTGTTAGTGAAAAGGTGTAGAGTTTATTTTTGGTGAACTGATAGTGTTTTAAAACTGAGTGCAGTGATGGTTGTTCTGAATTGTACACTTAGAAAGGCAGGGTTGTATGGTATGGTATGGTTGCACAACAAGGTGAATGTACTTAATGACAAAGTCTGCACTTAAAAATGGTTAAAATAGTGTATTTTGAATTATGTGTATTTTACCAACAAATGAAAAAAAACACCTTGGCACATTTAATACTGTTGTGGCATGTTTCTCAGAGGACATGGACTCCATTTAAAGGACCAAGTTTTTGCCATCTCTCAGATCACATGTTTTTGGCAGGTACTTTACTTTCCAGTGAGTGAAATTATTTCCTTAGCCTATTTATTGTATATTGTACAAGTCCCTTAACTAGAATTCAAGTTCCAAAAAAGCAACAACTCTAAACTGGCTCTTTTACCAAGAAAAAGCCATAGTTTTAAAAAAAATATAAAAGATAAATACCACCATCATGGACATGTCAGGTCTTTAAAAACATTTTGAAACACTGTTATTTTTTCAGATAGTCTGAATACAGAAACCTAAACAGTAATTCAAATTCATATTGTTTGCATTTATTTTCTCATCATTTCATTCACTGGAACTTTCAAAATAAGGAATATTAATTTGAAATAATAACTACAAGTTTTATGGAGAACTGAGCAGGACAGAAGTGAAAGGGAAAATTTGAACTCAGGTGTTTTTTCGTTTTTGTAAATCAACCTTTGATTTTTACAAGAAAGATAAAATTACCATATACTCTAAAACTGCTAAAAAATGCTTTTAAATGAGGTAGATCCTGTACCAATTGATAGAAAGTACAGATAATTTTTAAAAGAATATTGCAAATAAATGTTATAATAGGATTCTTTTTTGTAAAAAAACTTATGTTTATATACGATGGGGACGAACAAAAAAACATACCCTTAGTTTGGGATTGAAATTATAGGGTAGAAATTGACAGCACTGGGTTGAGAGCTTTCATCTTTTACATTATAGGTTTCTGTATGGTTTGAGTATTTTAGAAAGCAATCATTTACCACTCACTTGAAATCAAAGTACAAGAATTTCTTAAAGGTATTAAAAGTGAGAATGGAATATACTTTCTTTTTTCCAATAGGACCCAACTTTGTTAGTAATGGATCACTATACAAATCAAATGCATGCTAGTATGACTTTTACAGGCATCTTGGTGAGGCACGAAATTCCTCCTTAGTAACTAGAAATGACCAGCAGTCTCTGAAAAGTGTCAATACTTTTTGAAAGAAGAGGGAAGAAACTGACAGATGGCACCTGACTGTTGTCCAATTTGAATGGACTTGTCAAATTTGAGAGTTGAAGGCATGTTGTTTCTGAACTTACTTAAATTTCATTCAACTGTTTCACAAAATCTTTCATCACAGTAATTAGTGTTGCTGGGTTAATTGAAAAGTGTCCATACAAAGTAACAAACCTGCGTTAACTGAAAAGTGTCCATACAAAGTGACAAACCAATACAAGGGAAACAAACCTCCGCAAGCTATTGGTCTTGATCCTTAAGTAATCAATTAGCCAACTTTGAAAGCTTCAAGTTTACAAAGTTACTCTCAGAGAGGAGTTCCTGCAACGTCCAGCTTCCACAACTGAACATCAACTGAACTGGCTGGAGGCTCCCTCCTCGAGATTGGAACTCAGGGCTTGAGAGTTCTCTTTTCTTAGAGAGACAGAAGACAACTTAAAGATGATTAACATTTTTAAATTTTTAATTTATTTTTATTTTGATATCATTAATGTACAATTACTTGAACAACATTATGGTTACTAGATTCCCCTTATTATCATGTCCCCACCACATACCCCATTACAGTCACTGTCCATCAGCGTAGTAAGATGCTATAGAATCATTACTTGTCTTCTCTGCATATACTGCCTTCCCTGTGCCCCCATCCCCTACATTATGTGTGCTAACAGTAATGCCCCATTTTCCCCCTTATCCCTTCCTCCCCAGTCCCTTTCCCTTTGGTAGCTGTTAGTCCATTCTTGGGTTCTGTGAGTCTGCTGCTGTTTTGTTCCTACAGTTTTTTCTTTGTTGTTATACTCCACAGATGGGTGAAATAGTTTGATACTTGTCTTTCTCCGCCTGGCTTATTTCACTGAGCATAATATCCTCTAACTCCATCCATGTTGTTGCAAATGGTAGGATTTGTTTTCTTCTTAGGGTTGAATAATATTCCATTGTGTATATGTACCACATCTTCTTTATGCATTTGTCTACTGATGGACACTTAGGTTGCTTCCATTTCTTGGCTATTGTAGATAGTGCTGCTATAAACATAAGGGTGCATATGTCTTTTTTATTTTGAACTCTCTTTCAGGCAGATTGGTGAGTTCAGTTTCATTTGGGCCTTTTTCTGGGGTTTGTGAGGTTTTGGTGTGAACCATGTTCTTCTGACATGTCATATTTCTGTGAGGTGCCCACTAGTGCTCAGAAACTCCGGTGTCTGGAGCTGCTCAGCCCGTAGAGTGAGGTTGGGGGCCATAGGGGAGTGGAGCTGGTGCCTGGAGGGGGAGGAGAGATCTGTTTCCTGATTCCCGTCTGTGCTGCCTGTCTCAGGTGTCAGAGCCAGTGGGCGGAGCACACAGATGCAAGCCTCTGTGCTGGGCGTCTCTAGCTGTGGTGGGCGGGGCCTCCCTCTGGCTGGCCTGACACCAGCACAGTGACTGCGGGTTTCCGAACAGCCAAGGGCTAGGAAGGAGGCGCAGCAGGGTGCATGTCACAGTGGGGGGCCTCAGAGCTGAGCAGGCAGCCAGGGGGATGAGCGGCTGAAGCTCCCCAAAGTTCCCAACTTGCTGGGCAGCAGGTGCAGACAAGCTCGTCCAGCTCTCCCCTCCTCCTGCACAGCAAGCTCCACGCGAACCCCGCCCCTTCGGCAGCCCTCTGGCTGCAAGGAAGCCTCTCAGACAGCCTGCCTCTCCCATGACCCAGTGTGGCCCTGTGTGGATCCCATCCTCCACTAATGGCCAGAATGTCAAATCTCTCAAGCACTCTGCCTGTCCGAGCTGCCCATCCTCCGGAGACCCACACAAGGTAGGTTTCTGCTCACAAAGCAGAGTGCCGGCCCGGGTGTTCGGCAGTCCCAGGCCTCCACCCCGTCCCACTCCCTGATTCTCCTCCTCTAGCCGGTGAGCTGGGGCGGGGGAAGGGCTCGGTCCCGCTGGATCAAGGCCTTCGTTTGTTTCCCTTTTGGGAGAGGTCTGCTCTGTTCATGAGGTCTGAGTGCAGTCTGGTGCAGCCAGACTTTCCTGTTGCTGTTTTAGGGTTAGTTGCCTGAATTAACTACATTTTCATGCTATTTTTGGTTTTGGGAGGAGTTCTCTGTCTCACCTCTCCTGCCGCCACCTTGAATCTTGAACTTCTCTGTGCATATTTAAAAGTTTATGATTTTTCCATATTACAAAAGTACCACATATGAAAAATATAAAAAAATTTAAAGGTCATGTGTATATAATTACCTTGCAGATAACTTGGCAATATTTTAGTGCAAGTATATACATAAATCTGTAAAGAAACCTTTCCCTTCAATAAAATTTGGGTATTTTAAATTACATTCTGTTCATATTTATATTTTTCTTTCAATTAATATTAACAATGTTTATGTTATTCCAAAGTGTGTAAATGTAGTTTAAATAGATAATTTGTTATGTGGATATAGGAGAATTTACCTAATCATTTCCTGTAATTGTGCTGGTGGGAAGTTATCTTGATGCTCTTGTGGCCTCCAAAGATAGTGTCCTAGAAGACATAAACAGACCCAGAGACCAAATTAACCTGTTTAAATGGATTTAATAAATGATTTCAACACCTTAAGAAGCAAGGGAAAGAAGACAGAGTACGTGAATGTATTAGACTATAGTATTTGGATCCTGGCTTGGGCAGCATTCACATAGCCTGTCTCTTTCTCTCTGTCTCCACACCATTCCCTGCTGGCGATGTGGTTATGAGGACCAGATCTGAGAATGGGCATTGGGACTCGGGAGTTGGAAGGGGCCCGGAGCCCATACACACATGCTCTGTTGGAGAATTGCAGGGGCAAGCATGCCTGGCCATAGGTCTCTTGTCAAAGCCCCTCTTGGGTATCAAGTGCTTGTCTTCCCCTGTCTCAGGAAGACGCTTTGATCCAGAATGGGTACCAGCAGTGGGTGGCCAATTTTGGGTGCTCATGAGTACTAGGTGACCACTTGGTTCTTCGGTCCCTTCCTATCTATGTTTAGACCATATGTGTTCTACTTCATTTATAACTAACATGTCTTCCAAGCTCCATGCTTGTTTACTCTCTGTATTTGACATGTCCTAAGTTCCATCTACCCAGTTGTTTTGTTCTGTTGAGCAGAACTGAGGAGTATTAAATGGCACAGCCAACACACATGGTACTTGTTTCCAATTTTTCTTGATTATACATAATTATTTGGACACATGTGAACAGAAACCTTTTTCAGCATTTCAGGATGGATTACTAGAAGTGGAATTACATGGGCTGAAGCAAGATTTTTAGGGCTTTTAACACAGACTGTGCAGCTACTACTGAAGTGGCAGGAAGGGGAGAACGCTCACTGCAGCTTCACACTTAGTGGTTTCTCCTCGCCCATCCCGTGGGTGTGTAGGCAAGCATGTGTGTGTGTGTGTATGTGTATCTGAATATAATTATTTTAAAGTACAAGTGATAGCATACCACACTTACTTTTTAGTATTTTGCTCTATATTTTGTCAGTTTTTGTATGTAAGTACATATAGAACAGCCCATTTTTAAAAATGGCTTCTTGGTATTGTGTCATGTGTACACACCATAACTTATTTGCCAAGACCCAGATCGATAGACATTTTTTGGACCCTAATACTTTGTTATCTTTAAAGGCTATCTGTGAACAAATAGAATTTTGCATATATGTCAAATTATAAGATTACTTCTTAAAAGTAAAGTTGCTGGGCAAAAGGAATATAAATTAAAAAAACTGATATATTTTGCTAAATTTGTCTGTCGAGGAAAGGTTTAAGAGAAGTCTTGTTTGCCACCCCTGTGTCCAAACTGTTACACTTTTTGATCTTTGTCTTTACAAAAAATGATAGAGAATTGTTTTAATTGGCATTTCTCTTGTAAGTGGGGTTGAGTGTCTGTTACTTATTGAAGAAGTGTCTTTTTCCTGACAATTATTCATACTTTTGTGCCCTGTTATTTATTATTTATTTCTTTTTAATTTTGGTATCATTAATCTACAATTACATGAGCAACATTATGTTTACTAGACTCTCCCCATCACCAAGTCTCCCCCACATACCCCATTATAGTCACTGTCCATCAGGATAGTAAGATGCTATAGAATCACGACTTGTCTTCTCTGTGTTGTACAGCCCTCCCTGTGCCCACCCCCATACATTATGTCTGTTAATAGTAATGCCTCCTATTTTTCCCCCCTTATCCCTCCCTTAACACTCATCCTCTCCAGTCCCTTTCCCTTTGGTAAGTGTTAGTCCATTCTTGGGTTTTGTGAGTCTGCTGCTGTTTTGTTCCTACAGTTTTTTCTTTGTTGTTATACTTCACAGATGAGTGAAATCATTTGATACTTGTCTTTCTCCTCCTGGCTTATTTCAGTGAGCACCATACCCTCTAGCTCCATCCATGTTGTTGCAAATGGTAGGATTTGTTTTCTTCTTAGGGTTGAATAATATTCCATTGTGTGTATGTACCACATCTACTTTATCCATTTGTCTACTGATGGACACTTAGGTTGCTTCCATTTCTTGGCTATTGTAGATAGTGCTGCGATAAACATAGGGGTGCATATGTCTTTTTCAAAGTGGGCTGCTACATTCTTAGGGTAAATTCCTAGAAGTGAAATTCCTGGATCAAATGGTATTTGTATTTTTAGTTTTTTGAAGTGCCTCCATACTGCTTTTCAGAATGGTTGAACTAATTTACATTCCCACCAGCAGTGTAGGAGGGTTCCCCTTTCTCCACATCCTCACCAACATTTGTTGTTGTTTGTCTTTTGGATGGTGGTGATCCTTACTGGTGTGAGGTGATATCTCATTGTACATTGATATGCAATCTTAAGAAGGTTTCACATGAGTAATATTGTGGTTTCAACATTCACCCATATTATCAAGTCCTTCCCCACCCCATTTCAATCCCTATCCATCAGCATAGTAAGATGCTATGGAGTCATTACTTGTCTTTTCTTCAGGAGTGTTTTAAAGTTTTCTTTGTATACATTCTGTGCATTTTAAAAGTTTATTCTTCCATTATTTTTCTTTTATTTTAGTACTTTTGCAGGAAGATATTTACTCTCATGTGTTTTCTGACTGTTTATGTATCTATATGAAATCTGTTGACTTTTCTCAATTGTGTAGCCTCCAACTCTTATTGTGTAGTACTTCTAGTTGGTTGTTTTGGGGTCGTCCAGGGGGACAGTCATGTTGTATCTGTTAGCTCTTATGCCACATTTAGTAGTTCAAAGCACTGAACGTTTAGTATTGATCATGAGTTTGTCCGTTCTTCTGGTCTTGACTGGGCTCTTGTCCATAGTTTGGGGCTGCCTGGAGGTAGGCTGGCTTAGGATGGCATTGGCTGAGACAGCTGTGCTCTTTTCATTTCCTTTACTTTTTACTATCCCAGCAGACTAGACTGGGCATGTTCTTAAATCAGCTCTATCATGTTCCCATGGGGTTGTAGAGGAGTAAGAGGAAGGAGAATGCACAGGGACCTTTTCAAGCCTTTATTTTTTCCCTCAGGTCTTCCAGTGTCCTAATGGCCCAGGCAAGTCATATGGCAAAGCACAGATTCAAGAGGTAGGGAAATAGACTTTGCCTCTTTATGTGAACTGCAGTGTCAAAGGGCAGGGATCAAGGAGAGGTCAAGCATGGGGGTCATCAGTACAGTCTGTACATAGTGATAGTTCTACATATTTCTTTCCAATTTTGGTTTTTCTAATTTCTTTCTCTAGCCTATTTGCATTGGTTAACTCCTCCAGAACAGTGTTTAACAATAATCTCTGGTGATGGTTGTTTTCAAAGAGCCAGCATTTGGATTCATTGGTTACACTTTTTCTGTTCTCTGATTGCATTTCTGCTTTTCTTTTCTTTGTTATCTTTTCCTTATTTAATTTGTTGCTGTTGTGGGTTTCTAACTTACCTGGTCAGCTGCTATAGCTGTTGATGTTAATACCCCTCCCCATCACTTGACCAGGCCTGGCACTCTTCTCGGCTGCTGTCATGTTGACTGGTACCAGCTCACAGCTGAGCCTTCTTGGAATCATCTTAGACCCATGGAAGTTCCCTTTCTGGGAAACTTGGGAGATTCTGCTTGCTCCTTGGGAATGATGGACTGATAGAGTGCACGACTCCGAGGTGTGTTTATACGCCAGGGCTTCCCATTGAATCAGGCTGAAGCAAACCTGCAGCCGAGCCCACGTCTTTGCAAGCTCCCCAGTCACCCACTTGTGGGGAAAGCGTCCTGAGGCCCCACTGATGCCTGGAATCACACTGCATGCCCTTGCTGCCACTTGTGTGGTAGTCAGCTCCCTACCTACACTCCCAAAGATGATATATCGTTTGCCCAGCAACCCCAGGCCTTTTTGGCACTCTTCAACTAGGGAGAACTTTTCTTGGAGTATTTTTTGTCTGTGCTTGCTGGAGATTCTGGGTTGGAAGATTCTACAGTGTCTTGTCTGGCATAGATGGGAGGCAATAAGGAAACCCAGAGAATTTGCTGCCATGTCATTCCTCAGGTCCTGAGTTCCCTCAGATAGTCTGACTTCTTTTTTGCACCTTTCAGAATCTTCCTGTGCCTGTTTATTGTGTGATGTCCAGGGTTTGTTAGTTTGTAGAAGGAGGATCTGGGAGGAATGGGGATACTACATCTTGGCAAAATTGGAAGTCCTTCATTATCCTTACAGTACTTCTGCCTGAAGAGCTTATAATAATAAAATAACTAGGGAGTGATGAGCTTTGAGTATTTATTATCTTTATTTAAAAATACAAATTTCATTTATACAAAGTGTAACTTTGTATAAATTAAGTTTGAGTAATTTATTTATCAAAGCAAAGTCAGGTTTGTTGAGGAGCAGACCACAAGGTGGGACTAGATATGCAAGCAACTTAGGGGGCAACATCTGTGAAGGGTCACGGAGAGGGAGCGGGAGGAGGTGGGCCGAGCCTTCAGCATGTGTGTGGGCAGGCTGACACCTGGCGGTGAGAGGAGGAGGGGGCAGGGCAGCGGTGGGGGAGTCTCAGTGGGTCGGTAGGGACTCCCTGGGCCAGAGTTGTCTGTTGGGCAGGAATGGCCTGATTGTAGAGACTGGCTGTGCTCTATCACCAGCTGGAACAGTGGGAGAGAAAAGTAGCCTTGGTGTGAACACCACAGTAAGTTCCAAGGTATGGCCGCTGGAGGCTTTGGGGAAGATGCTCCCTGCTGCAGGTTCTCTTAAAGGAAACCCTAAGCAACCCTCCTTATGGCCGCCATAGTCCACCCCTTGTACTGCACAGGTCAGTCCGTTCTCCCCATCTCCTCAAGTGCTGCTCTTGAGTCATCTCAGACCATGAAAACGTCCTTTACTCCTGCAGAGATGTTGGAATCTTGTTTCAAGATCGTCTTGTCAGGAAATCCTTCCTGCCTCCCATTTTGCTCCCCCTGTTTTGAACACACAGCCTATGTTACATACACAGGAGGCCTTCTTTGACACACAGTATCTAACAAGAGATACAAAGAGATGAAACAAAGATGCTCCTTCTAGCAGGTCCCTAGGTCTGGAGGCTCTTCTCAGAGTCACCAGCAATTCAGAGTGTTAACGCCCATTTTGTATCTGTCATTGACAGTTATGATCTAAGTCTTGATGAAATGAGAGCTTTGACAGTTCAGAGAGTGAAGTTTATCGTGGTTGTACCTCTGTTAAAATGTGCAATTCAGGAACAGGTAAGTGTCATTGTCACTGTATTGTAATGTGTGTCTGTGAGAGAGAAAGAAAGGGAGACAGAAAGAAAGAGGTTTTGGTTTTGTTTGCTTCTGTGACCTGTGGAAGGATATTTATTTTGTCCTGGGGCAAACTGACAGTATCCTCAGTACAGCGGATGCCCTCTTCTGCCCCTTTTCTGCCCCACCGCCCGTTACCCTAATAGACCCCTTACCTTGGCCCACACATTCACTTCTCCTAAGCTCAGAGGCTAGGGAACAGGGGAAACAGGAGAAGTAATGAAATATTTGTTCACAAAACAAATATTATCTTGGGCATAAAAATTCAAATATCTGAGAAGTGTAATTAACTCATCTTACAGGCTTTTGAAGCATGTTAGACTTGTCCAAAATGTATGAGTTGTTTGTCTGAAAAGTGCCCTACTAAATTTAATTAAATTATTTAGTCAGTGTAACCTCATTAAAAAGAAAAAGGGGAAGATAGATGGGTCTGAGGATTCTTGTGTGGTGCTAGCATTAGGAGCCATATATTAGCCAAGTTTAAACCTCGGTCCACTCCATTCAGCTTCATGGCCTTCTTAATCCTAACACTTAAGTAAGGGAAAATGAAACCCCTCCTGGTTAGACACCATGGGGCCTGAACTGGTGATGAGCTTCAGCTTTAGAGGAGGCGCCAGGCCTCTCCTGCAGGGGGCCTGGCCCCTTCCTGGCCAGTGTTGTCTGTGGAGGGATCGCTGAGGTTCTTCCCCATTCAGGAGGCCTCTGGGGGCTGGTTCCTCTGTTCAGTGTGGATCAGAGCCAGTGGGGGGCCTAAGGTTCCTGTTTGAGAATAGCTAACACCCTATGACCCCCTTTGGCTGGCTGTCCCAAGGAGGCAAGGACAGAACTCGGTGTCTGTTTGTCAGCAAGAAATTACAGGCAGAACTTTCACCTCCTGTTGAGAGACTGTAGCTGCCTCCAAGGTGACAAGGAGGTGGTATTGCCACACTCAGATGGAGAGTGTGTGGAAGGAAAACTAGAGTGATGCATGCTGCAAAGCCTAAAAAATAATTTCACACCAAGCAGTCTGGCAAGGTAGATTTGCAAGCTAAGAGGCTGCCTCTCAACATGCATTTAGAGCTGAGGAAACAACCAATAAAGGAAGAAGAAAAGGAAAAAACCCAAACCCTCCTTGCTTTCAGTCACTTTCTCCATCAGTCTGGCCTCCAGATGCATCTGGCGTGGGGCTGGTTGGAAGGTGCTGTCCTGACATATATGGCCAGTCTCCTCTCTTAATCAGCCCAACGTGTCTGTGGCTTAACTTTGCATCCATGCTCAAGAGCCGGATGTAAGGGTTGATACTTTAATGAGGTTTACTAATGGCTGTGTGACCCACTGAGTCTGGAGGATTAGCCTGTATAATCGTGTTCCTGATGAAGCATGTTGAGCCCTGGATCCAATTATCTTCCTGTTCTTGTGGTTCCCTTCGTGGTCTTAGGCCATCCAGGGACTCTGTCCTGGATGATTAGATATAATTCCTCCAGGAGGCACAGGATTGGCCCTAGATGGCCCCTCCAGTTCATTTCCGTTAGTTATAGCACTTAATTAAGTGCCTGTTTGGCACTTCTCTGTGTGAATTCAAAAAAGCTATGGAGCCAGAAGGCCGGCCAGCTGCCCGGTCATCAGTGTGGCAGGCTCACCGTGTCGGGCGGATGTCCTGAAACTCAGCGGCACTGAGAGTGTTTGAAGGCTCTCAGATTCCACCCTGCAAACACTGATTCATTGTGCCTCTTAGTGAAACATGGAGTCATGGCTGCACTGCCTGTTCAGAGTGTTCCAGGTCCCTCCGGCTTTCCCTGCCCCGTTTCGTGTTGCTGTTAACTTCTGTGGGTGATCTGCTGAGCTCCGAGGCAGAACGCAGTGTGTATGGAGTAATGATGATGTTCTCGAGGACAAGTGAGGAATGAGCCCCATTCGTTCCAGGTCTCTATGGACAGTCCACAGGCCAAGAATAAGCCATTAAAATATTTCCACTCTATGTTTCCCTTCTGCTATCTGCATTAGATTTGAAATGTTCTAATAATTTTAAAAGGAAACAAGAGTATCTGAGTTGACTACAGAGTGTGTGCACACACACATGTGCACACAGTGTGAGCACCATCAGTGCACCTGGTTGACTCTTCCACCTGTTTCCAGTGACATCACGTTTGTGCGTCAGCCAGCTGCTGGCACCATGCGGGACTGGATCGTGGGCAGAGGAAGTCACTGACACCCTGTATTTCCTGAGGAGAGAGGAAGCAGGTGGGACATCTACTCTGAGCAGTGCTAGGACTGCAGCTGTGGCCTGCCTTCAGGTGCCTTGTCCTGTGTGTGTGGCCGCTTCCTCTGAGTCGCTGGCCCCTGGAAGCTGGCAGAGGCTGATGACCTGCACCCAAATCACCATAGCCAATAACAGTAGCTCAAAATTTACTGACTTTATGTCAGTTACAGTGCTAAGAACTTTATATGGATGATCTTGCCTCATATTCACAATAGCTAGCATGATATTCCCATTTTACAGAAGGGTAAACAGAAGCTGAGTGTTGGGTAGTGAGTTATACATATAACTGGTGTAGCATGGATTCAAACCCAGGTGGTCTGCTTCCTGAGCCCACTTCAGTCTGGTTGTTCTGGTGCCTGGCTACCCTCCTGGGGGACTTCCCTAATCCTGCTGTTTGGGCCTTTCTCAGCCTGGTCAGAGGAGCATTTAAATCTCAGGTGATCTGTGCATCCTCGCTTGAGTACTGCTGCGCTGCCCTTTCCAGGTCTCCCGTGCTGTCTCCCCCAAATTGTTCCCTTCAGCATTTGGTCTGTGCCAGTCGTGGTTCAGGGACGACTCATAGGAATACTCCATCTCAGCATTTGCTCCCCCTGGGAGGAGCGAGCCAGGTGGGGTCAGGCTGCTCCTGGCCAAATGTGGTGAGGCGTGGGGACAGATGGGAGGACAATGAAACACCCACTCCATGATAGCTCCCTGCCCTGTCTTCTTTCCCACCCTGAGCTCTGCTCACCCTCAGCCTCAAGGCATGAACAGGTGGTGGGCATGGGAGCCTCATCATTTTCTAAACCAGTGGTTTTCCAAGCATGGTCTGAGGACCTCTGGGGGTGCCCAAGACACTTTCAGGTACTGTTTGAAGAGCAGATGTCCAACTACCTGAATGCATGACACCAGATTTTCATTAAACTTCAACCCAAACAACCTCATGGTGACTGATGGAATGCGGAAGCAGAGAGGAGCATCCGGCTGTCTTTTATTAAGCCAGATGCTCAAACAATCTGTAACAGTGCAGGACAATGCCATTCTTCTCACTGATTGCTTTTTGGTTTGGAAATTATGATTATTTTTGTAAGAATTATGTTATTTATATTAAACATGTAATGGGATTATTGTTACTTTTTAAATGAATAATTATTTTAAAACATCTCAGTTTTAATTACTGTTATGGTAAAATGATAGGTAGAATCTGGATAAGCAAAACCTCTTTGGTATTGTCAGTAATTTTTGAGAGTCTAAAGGGGTTCAGAGACCATAAATTTTGAGAATCACTGACCTAAATCATCCACTGTTTTCTCAGGAAGCCCAATTTCACATCAACTTGGAGGAGAATTGGAAGGAGGTGGGGGCTTTATATTTATTATCACTCTATTATTTTGATAGGGATTTTAGATTCTCTCAGTTTTGGATGGTTTTTAAATATTTTTATGTTTAGAGAATACCAGGTAGGTGATCAAATCTAAAATGGAATAAAACTCTAAGGTCAGCTCACCTTGGAGGGCATCAGCAAATGGGGAATGGGTTGCAATGCTAATTAACCCATGAGAAAAGGAGCAGCCTTTCCCAGGAAGCAAATACGTTGATTGAGTTTGGTTTGCAGAAAAGGAGCTGAGCAGGGAATATGCCAAGAGGCTGAAGAAGTCTCCCCTGCCACTGGCCCTTTACACCAGCCCATCCTGCCCAGGCCCACAAACACAGTGCCAGCCCCAAGTGGTCCTGCAGAGCATGACCAAGCACACCTCCCCTGCCCTGTCCCAGTACTGGTTCCTGACCTACTTTCAGCTCTTGGCTCGCACACCCTGGCCTTGGCTCTACCCTTGGTGCTCTGGCTTCTGTTTTTCTTGGAACCCAGGCTCTTCCTAGTGGGCTGTGACAGGCTGCCCCTGGCTCTGTCTTGCATGCTGCCTTTGGCAGGAGTCCCTGTCCCAGCTCCAACTCCACAACTTGGACTCTGGCCACTTGGCCAACACTCTGGCCAGGCTAGCCCTGGCCCCACGGGGTGCGTGAAGGATTTGAGCAGAGATGACAGGCCAGGGTGGCCTGTTTACAGAAGTTCCTCTGTGCAGATTGGCATCTGAACTGACTTGTCATCTGTAATGGCCACAGGGATTACTTGAAAGGGTGTGCCAGGGAGTGAGTTGGGACCTACCCAGGGGCTCCAGTGTAGCTGGAATCTTGGTTTTGTTTATTTATTGCACTATAAACCGTTCTGCATAGTGACTGACAGGTTCTCATTTTAAGGCTTAGTTATTCTTATAATGAAATACTATTTTAAAAATAATAATTATTACTTGCTAATAATTTGCTAAGTCCCTTCTGTATGCCAGGTGAGGGGATTGATGCATTTTACAACTTTTTATTGAACACCTACTATAGTATAGTATAGTACTATAGCAGGAGTTCAATAAAACCAGGCATTGTTCAAGAGGCAGTGAATAAAGCAGGCAAAAAAATACCTATCTTTATGGAGTGTGCATTTTTGTCTGGGAGGAATCAGACAATAAACTAATAAATAAGTAAATTTATAGTATTTCAGATGGCTGTAGATGCTGTGGCTAAAAATCAAGCATGGTAAGTTGGAAACAACCAAGTAAGAACTACCTCTGTTCACAGATGGCATGATCTTATATGTAGAAAACCCTAAAGATTTCACACACACACATACACACACACACACTCACTCAAAATATTAGAATGAATAAATTCAGCAAAGTTTCAGGATACAAGGTCAACCACTATTTTCCCTTAAAATTAATGTAAAAAAATGCACTTCCCATTACTACAAAAGTAAGCTATACATCAAGCTGGTACATCAATATGTTATATTCATCATTACTTGCTGTCAATAATGATAAATTATATGATTACACTAATACTCAGAAGAATTTCCAAAGCGACTAGGAATTTGCTAGGCAGTATGTGGTGCCAAGAGAATAGGTATTAAATTTAAGGCAAGCATTTGGAAAATCCTGAACTGTCAGAATACTACAATAAAGGAGAAAAATGTCCTCAGACAGGGCCATCCTTCCTGTTTGGGCTTCCCTGGGGGGAATAGAAGCACAGTGGTACAAAGAGCCTTTGTTACAGAATTCTCCCAGCACTCTGCTCAGGCACCCTACTCCGTGGCCCCCTGGAGGGATCAGCAGAGAATAAGGGACCTGAAGAGAATAAGAAGGGTCAGATGTGGAGGCCAAGTGAGAAATTTGGATTTTATTGCAAAGGTAACTGGAATCACTGGAGAGTTTTCACACTTGTGGGTGAGGGTGGAAGGAAGGGAAAGGAGGAAAGCCTAGCATGATGCCTATTTAAAAAATATTATAATCTCTTAATCAAAACTTATAAGCTAATTTAAAAAACATATATGGAAATGGAATAGACCTTGAATGGTGAAAGCAGTTCTGAAAAAGGACAGATTTGGAGAGCTCTCACTACTAGATTTCAAGACTTAGAAGAAAACTCCCTGAGATTATGTGGGTCTGGCATAAGGACAAACAGGTTAATTCGACACGGAGTCCTGAAATCAAATCATGTATGATCAGTTGGTTTTTGACAATGCTGCAAGGCAAGTCAATGGGACAGGAAAGTTTTTTCAGTAAATGGAGCTAGAACAACTAGTTAAACTTGGTTTAGAAAAAAGTTAACCCTTTTTCTATATGCATTCACATAGGCATAATTTTAGATATACATTTAAACACAAATTCTAAAGTTACAAAGTTTAGTTACAAATTCTAAAGTTACAGGAAAATGTCCTTTTGACTTCAGGATGGGTAGAGTTTTCTTAGGGCTCCCCCCCAATGATAAATTTGTAAAACAAAATACTGACAAATTGGTCTTTATCAAAATTAAACACTGTTTTTCATAGAAAGATGTAATTGAGAGAATAAGAGGAAAATCCACAAACTAGGAAAAAATCTGCAGTGCATATATCTGGAAAAATGTATGTCTGGGTACAAAGGATTTGTATCCAGAATATATTCAGAATTCCTAGAGCTCAATGGTAAAAATACAACCCAATTTAAAAAATAGGCAAAAGACTTAGATACTTTAAAACTATACAAATGGCAAATTAGCATATAAAAATGTGCTCAGCATCTTCAGTCATCTGAGAAATTTATATTAAAACCATAATGAGATGACATTACATCCCAAAATAGCTAAAAATGGAAAAAGACTGACAATATTGACAAGGATGTGGAGAAACTGAAACTCTCATATATTGTTGGCAGGAGGGGCCCAACCATTTTGAAAAATTGTCAATTCCTTATAATATTAAACATAAACCTACCTTTAACCCAGCAATTGCATTCCTGGGGATTACAAAAGAGAAATGGAAACACATCCCCAAGAAGACTTGTATGTGAATGCTTGGATCAGGTATATTCATAATTAACCCAAACTGGAAACAACACAAATGTTCATCAGCAAGAGACTGGACAAATTGTGGAATATTTGTAGATGGAAAACTAGTCAGTCGTAAAAAATAATGAAACACTCGTATATAAAATGACACGGATGCCTTATTTGCATGAAAGAAGGTGGACACAGAAGAGAACGTACTGTACGATTCCATTTATGCAAGTTCACGAAGAGGCAAAGCGAAGCTAATGGGTGGTGAGGAAAAGAGAATGTGGTTTCTTCTGTGGGGGAGGACTCCTTGAAAGGGGTAAGGAGGGCATTTTCTGCGGTGAATGGGAACATTCTATAACCTTAATTGGCATGATGTTTTCACAGATAGATAATTGACCAGGCTCATGCATTTAAGCTCTGTGCACTTCACTGTATGTCAGGTTTAATAATAATAATAATAAAGATAATGTCTGATGTTGGGACAGAGTGGAAGCAGGGAGGCCAGCTGAGAGGCTATTGCACTAGTCCAGGCACACGATGGTGGTGGGAGATGTAAGAAGTGGTCAGATTTGGGTTCTCTTTTGTAGGGAGGGTCAGGACTTATTGGCCCACTGGCAAGAGTCTCATTGAGAGCAGGCCTCACATGGCTGAATCCTCAAAGCCCGTTTGTTAATTTTATTTGTGCATTTCAATCTGACTCCTCTTTCTGAAATAATTTGAGGCTATTATAACAAAGGGGATGTATTCAGTAAGACTGAGAAGACATAACTAAAATAGAAAATTGAAACCAGAAGATAGAAGAAGCAGTTTGAGGACTGATAGTAGGAAAGTATGATCGGGGACCTCTTTCTGCCCAGTTCCCTTGGCTGGGCACCTAATGGGGGCTGCCAAAGGGATGCCAGGGGAGTGGTCTTTTAATATCAGAGGGAAGGCAGCTCAGATTATAGACACTTCAGCAGTGCTGGATCAAGTTGAGTTTAGTTGAAGAAGATAGGCTTTTGAAACCAAAAATCAAATCGAATTTGATTATGTAACAGAGTACTACATCACAAAGGTGTGATACATTAAGTGCTCCACAAAGAAATGGGGGCTATTTTAGGGAAAACTACCTTCCTTCTGTTTGAGATTGAATTTATCAAGCAGAGGTATGAATAGCAGGGGGTATAGTTTAGGACCAAATGCAAGGCTGGATATACTCTCTACACATTTATGGGAGCATTATCATGTAAAACTACTACAAACCAACCTTCTGATATGGGAATTGAGTTTGGTTTAAATCTATCAAGTCTAAAAAGATGGCAGCCAGCGATACCCTAGAAATACTGTAAAAATGTATGCCAAAAAACACATTGATTACTGACTGATCATTATCAGTATAGACAATTCATTATGTTGCCAATGGAATGAGAGGGAACCTTGTCAATATTACACATTCTTAGATTAAGAACAACGAATGGATCAGAAGTGAAAGAATGGAAGAAAAAAGAGAATTAATGTGTGGAGAAGATGTTAAAATATGTGATAGTAAGGCAGTCAGTTAAACCAAGCCTAGTCTTAGTTCTGGAACGTTTGCTTGACTCCTCGACATGGACCAGTCCGAATGAATGCTTAAATCAGCATTGGAGGGTTAATGGCTAACTCCTGTTGGCATTGCCTGTTGGGTCCAGTAGCCAAGATCAATGCCTTGTGCAGACTCTGAGGAAGGAAAATAATCATGGACAATTTATAATGCTCCAAGATTGCCAAATTTGGAGTTAAGTCTTTAGCAAACATGATTGTGATTTACTTCAAACTGGTGAGTAAAAATGACCACAGTTGGATATCACTGATGATAAAGTCATACTCCTACATCAAGAGTGTGAATGGAGAAAATGAACTATGACAAAAACTAAAAGCAGTTGGAGATTCTGAGGGACTGACTTCTGGTGGTTTAGGTGTGCCTGCGGCAGAGCCGATGACTGACAGTGAGGAAGGGTTGTTGTGATGATGTGGGGTGGGGTTACTCTCAGGAACATCACTTGGGTACCAGGACATATTGATGTCAGGTGCTCTCTGGGACAAGGCTGGTGGTACAAAATAGGGGTGGACCAGTGATAAAGCCTGGGCTGTCCAGAGCCCTGGGGCTTCCTCTAGAATTACAATGAAGGGCAGCAAGGGGTGGGGGTGAGACCTCTATATGCGGAATCTGAATATGTGATTTCTGCCTTTGCTCTACACTTAAAGATGGCCCTGATTGGACCTCCCTGAACCTAGATTTTTCCCTGTGTTATAACCCGTCCTATTTAGCCTCTCATGGAGGGTTGTTGAGAGGATCTGCAGTACAGAGGACACGGGGCCCTCCAAAAAAGTCCACAAATATCTGCTACAGTTGTTTTTTGTTATTTGCTGTAACTCTCCAGTGTAAAACAAAGCTGGAGCCATACAATGGCTCATGCTCAGGCCTAGAGATATTTTAGGAAATAATCAATACAAGATGCACTGGGTTGGAGCCACGGTAACAGTCATAAATCTTGACAGTCCACTGTTTGATAAAATTAATGCTTGAGAGAAATACTGCAGAAGTCTATGGGAGGGGAAAACAGTGTGTTCTGGGAGAGAGCTTAAGCCAGGGTTGAAACAGAGTCATCCAGGAAGGGTGGTTATCATCCCACCGCTGGTGGGTCAGTTTATATGCACACGTGCACACACGCACACGGGCAACAGGCACCAGCTTTGTTGGCTGGGTCTCAGAAGAGAATGGCGAACAAGAAAGATAAGCATTGATTCCAACAAATGGATAATTACAATTTGTGTACCTAGGGGCCCACCACCTCTTAAGGAAATGCCACCTGCCTCTGAATTTTTAAAATAGAGCAGTGACAATGTTTTGCCCCGTCTATTTTCTCTGGTGGAGAAAAGTATGCTCACGGAGCTTTGGGATTTGTGGCTGTTGGAGACGGTGAGAGAAGAGGGCAACGAAGGGCAGCCGGACGTCATGTTTTTTAAGTGATCATGGCACTGAGGTGGTCTGTGGTTAGAAAGGGAAGGAAAGAATATTGCTTTTCCTATATCCAAAGTGTTACCACACTTTCCGAATCCCGTCTTCACATTAAGGTGGCCACCTGTTCTGGGGCCAGGTGTGCGCTGCTGTCGCACAGCAGAACCCAGACTCGTGGGAGCATCGTGCTCCAGGGAGGGAGGAACAAACTTGGTTAGGGCCACGTGAGGCCAGGCGGGAGTCTGCCTGGGGCCTGGCCTCCGAGCTGGTGTAGCCGACTTTACTGTGTCAGAATAGTCTGTGAAGGCTTCACTTGTGGTCAGATTGAACAAGGATGAAAACATTTAGGCTGTGTCAGTAGGGTGATGGGATTGTTTTTAATTTAAAAATTGCTTTTATTCTGATTTTTAATTTTAAAACTAATATACACTTATTATGAAAAAACATTAATCTGAAAGGTCTGAAAACCATAAGGAAACGTTGACATTGGGTCTGTTGTGTTTTCAGGCAGAGGAAACAAAGAATTTTGTCAGCTAAAGTCTTGTTGTGGGAAAAGTTCTCTCCACAGTGGACATGGCCACAGGAGTCCAGGTGAGATGTTCTGGGACCTCCGCCCTTCAGAAACAGATGCTTAGCTTTGAATGTAAAGGAGTAAAAATAACCCTGCAGCCGTCAGTCTCTTTACTGGGATAGATGTTTGTAAAATGATACACCTTACAATCCACCCCCCTGACTGCCTCTTTGACCATTATATTCAATTCTGTATTTGTTTTCTCTTTGTTTTTCTTTTTTGTTGAGTTTTAGTTCATTTCTGTCAATCATTTATTTTTGTTTTATTTTTATAAAAACAATATAATTGTGATTTACTTTCTTCACTGAAATATTATCACTAGGATTGATCTGTACTGCTGCATGCCCCTGCATTCACATTTAAAAAAATTCTTTTTGTTTTGAACTAATAGTGTTCACAGAAGTTACAAAAATAATACATGAAGAGCGATGTGACCTCTTCATCATGTGAAGTTTCCCTCAGTGGCAACATCTTATTTAGCTGAAATGCAATATAAAACCAGGATATCAACATCAGTACAGTGCTGTTAACTAGATTTCATCAGGTTTTACATGCACTCAGTTGTATGTGTGTATAGACACACATGTGCTTATAGTTCTGTGCAGTTTGGTCCCATATATAGATTTGTGTAACTACCATCACAATCAAGATGTAGAACTGTTTCATCATCACAAAGAACTTACCGTGCTATCCATTTGCAGTGCACCCAGCCTCCACCCACCCCTATCCTTTGACAACCGCTATTTTCCATCTCTATAGTTTTGCCATTTGCGGTGTAAAATGGCATGGCTCTGGGGTCTTGCTCTGTGTGTCCCAGCTCACCAAGGCTGGTAAACCAAATGGCTTGGAGGGTGTGACTGCCACAGCCCCTCATGGTACCCTAAGTCTCCCAGCACAGGGCCATTCTTGTGGCCCTGCATATGCTCTTTTCTGTCCCTAGATACCTCTGGGTGTCAAAATAAGTCCCTGCATCCAGCCCCTAAAGGGGAGGAATAGTAACTAGAACACGAAGAGAGAATGATCAGACAGAAAGCCAGGTCAATTGTCGGTGAGTCCAAAGTGGCAGGTATTTCTGCTCTGTGTCATAGATATTTAAAAATGGGTAAGAATTAAAAACAAAGAAATCCATGAGTGCCATTTGTGGTGAGGACACCCACCACTAGGTCCCTTAGGGGAGACTGGCTTCCCTGTGATTCAGCCAGGCAGGGTCTCCTCCTTCTGGGATGGGTTTCTGAGAAGAAATTCAGCTGCAATGCAGCAAATAGATCCTCCTTTCAGAAATACCGATGATCCTGGTCTAGACTCTTGATCCTCAGTTTGGGCTTTTACTGTAGTGCCCCTGCCTGCCTTCTCTTCAGCAAGCCTCGGGTAGGCTGGGACATGGGGAAATCCCCACAGCGGGTTCCAGCACGCTGGGTGGGGAGCCCTATCCTCTGCATCTCCAGGGTTTTGCACTGAACCTAGTGTGCAGAGTGTTTGTTTGAATGAATGTTTGCTTGTTTGAAGGGATTTCAAATGTTTGAAATGTTTGAAATCTCCAATGTTTGTTTTTTTGAATGAAGAGTGTTTGTTTGAAGGGAATGTGTGAATGGATGAGGGAGGAGCAGCCTGCAGTTTGAAGCCAAGTTAAGAAACATTTCAACCAATTGCAATGTGTGGACATTATTTAGATCCTGGTCCAAACAACAGACTAAAGAAAAATTGTATGTGAGCTGTGGACATTCAAACATTGGTTATTTGGTAATTAAAGAATTATATTTTTAAGTGGGACAATGGTTTTAGGGTTATGTTTTAAAAAAGAGTCTTTATATTTTACAGATGTATAGAAAATATTTAGGGATTAGATGACAGGATGACTGGGATAAGCTTCGAGATTACCTAGGGCATAGAATGGGAAAGTGGACTGAGGGAAAAATGAAATGAAATGGAGCTGGCCCTCCTTGAGTTCATTATACCCTTCTTTTTGCTTGAAATTTTCCACAATAGAAAGCTATTAAAAAGGTCTTGCTCCTGAGTATCCTAGAAGAACATTTGAGTAGATTTAAAGAGAAACAGATCTTTAAAAATGCTTTCCTGCTCATGTCATGGCTCTGCCTAAAACCCCTTCCACTCTGCTTTAGAGAAACCCTCCCATCCTTGACGTGGGCTTGGGTCCTTGGTGGGCTGGGCCTACCCACTTCTCTGGATAGCTTCTGCACCCCTTTGTCCTCCTCCCTGGGGGACACCCCCATACTGGCCACCTTTTGGTTCCTCTTATCCACCTTCGGACCCCTCTTGCCGCCTCCCCAGAATGGTCTTTCCCCTCCTTCACCTACCTGACACCTGCTCATTCTTCAGGTCCCAGCCCCGCTGGCCTCAGGGAGGCCTCCCTCAATCCTGCAGCTTAAATCCCATCTATGTGTTGTCATCTTCTTTGTATCTTACAGTTTTCTGTCATACAAGTAACCCATTTTGAGTCTGTATTTTTTTATGTCTGATTTCTGTATGTCTGTTAGCACCACTAGGGGGCAAACTCCTTGATGACTATCACCCCTTCTGCTCTTGTTATACTGTCAGTACATGAGTATTAAGTGAATACATAGAATTATGACAGTATGGCTGTTACTCAAAAGATTACATGTGGAATTACCATATGACCCAGCAATAGCTCTACTAGGCATATACCCCAAAGAACTGGAAACAGAGACTCAGACAGATACTTGTAGGCCAATATTCCTTGAGCCTTGTTCCCAATAGCTAAAAGATGGAAACCAGCATCCATCAAGAGATGAATGGATAAAAAAATGTGATATATATGCATGATAGAGTATTAATCAGCTGTAAAAAGGAATACACTTCCAGTTACATGTTATGACCTGGATAAGTGAAATAAGCCAGACACAAAAAGACAATTATTGTATGATTCCATTTATATGAAATTTCTAGAATAGGCAAATTCATAGAGACAAAGTAGATTATGGGTTAGCAGATGCTGGGGGAAAAGGAGAAAGAGAGTCATCACTTGCTGGCTACTTTGTGGTGAAGAAAGAGTTTTAGGAATAGGTGGTGATGATGGTTGTACAACACAGTGAATGTACTTAATACCACTGATTTAAACACTTAAAAATGGCTAAAATGGCAAACTTTATGTTATATATGTTGTACCACCACTTAAAAAAACCTAGAAATTTAACAAAAATTATTAGTCCTGTTTGCATTCCCGCACATCAGTCATTGTGGAGATTTTTTTTTCTCATGTGTAGATATCCTAGAGGGTTAGAGGAATGTGTAGATTGTGTCCGAGTCTAGCCCAGGGGGGCTGTGGCTGTCTTTCCTGTTGGCGCTGGTGGAAGGTGTCTGGGGTTGGGGGGATGTGGGTGTGGCATGCTGGGAACAGTTCCTGCGCGCTCTGGGTTGGTCAGGGCATCCCCAGATCTTGCTGCCAGCCAAAGAAGAGCTGGTGGCCTCTGCCAGCTTTCCTCTCCCACCTTCACCTGAGCAGGCTGTCAGCCTGCGGAGGGACACCAGCGTCGATCCGTCCAAGCCATCTGGGCTCCGCAGGCCTGGGCCCCTTTCCTCTCAGCCTGCGGGTTGGTGTTACACAAGGCGTGGGACACACAGTCGTGGTCACCCAGCCGAGCGCTGGCAGGGCCGGGGGCTGGCACTGAGGGGCTCACAGCGAGCGGACAGGGAGAGAGGCGCCAGGCAGAGGCCTTCTTTCCCGAGGGCTCCGGAGCCGGCCCCACTTCTGCTTGGGAGGCAGTCCAAGGCCTTCTGCGGAAAGCGCTGATGCAATCTGGAAGGACTCTGAGGCTGAAGGAAACGTGAAGTGCTTCCCTTTCTTCTTCCCCAGGACTGTTCCCTTCTTGCCTTATTCGAACCATCATCTTCCTCGCTGTCTTAGTTTGCTTAGGCTGCCATGATAAATGCCACAGACTGGATGGCTTCAACAACAGAACTGTATTTTCCCACCATTTTGGAGGCTGGACGTCCAGATCAAGGGGCCAACAATCTGTTCCTGGGGAGGGCCCCTCTTCCTGCACATGGCTGCCTTCTCACTGTGTCCTCACAGGGGCGCTGTGGACAGAGAAAGACAGAGAGAATGCAAGCTCTCTAGTATCTCTTCCAAGGGCACTAATCCCGTTGTGAGGACCCACCCTTAGGGCCTCACCTAAACTTAATTCCCAAAGGCCTCAAACCTTGATGCCGTCACACCTGGGGTTAAGGCTTTAGCATATGAATTTTGGGGGGATACCATTCAGTCCTTGCCAGTATCCTTCCTGGGGTCATCATTGTCTCAAAAGACACCTACAGTACCTCAGTGTATCCCATTTGCTCTTGGGGTGAAAAGAACCCGGATGCCCTGGAAGGTTCTTTAGGATACCTGCTGTAGGACTGTTGTGTAGGAAGGGCCTGTCCTGTCCCAGGCACGGTGCACGCAGCCTTCCTGGCACACATAACAGACCTCACTGGTCCAGTGCAGCAGGGAGACAGAATGATGTGTGTTCTCCTTCTGCCTCTAGAACTTCTCAGTCACAGTTCCAGCACATTCCCTCTACATTGAAGGGTGTGATGGGAGACCTCAGTTTTCTGGGAAGATGGCACTGCTAATGCCCATTCCCAGGCTGGTTCAGATTTAGATTGATGATGTCTGGCATTTGCAGGAGCGCTATAGTGGTGGAGACTGGAACCCCTGGGGTGTGGCCCAGAGCCTTCCCAGCTGTCTTTTGGTAGTGGCTCAGTTAGTGAATTAAGATACATCGACCTGTGTTCCAGCTCTAGCCCACCAGCTTTCCTGCCCCTGTGGGTTGTCTCTGTTTCTGGCTATCATTTGGAAGCTAAGAGGACCTGTGGGAGCCTCCAGCCTTGGGCCCCTTTGGCCTGTCCTGACCGTAGTTCCCAGCTCCCAGGTGTCCCGACTGTGGCCTCCTGAAGCTACTGCAGCACTGTTTGGACATGCTCGGGTTGTGACAGCAGCCTGATTGTCTTGCCAATGGGTTTCAGCCCTGGCCAAGTTCACTATGGATTCAATGAGACCAAAGAGGTGACAATGGAACGTTCTTGGGGGTGAAAGGGTTATTTATACCCAACTTTATTCCCATGGTGGCAGGTCAATCACTAGAATCCCATCCACTCAGAGATAGTCTGCATGCAGCAAGCTGTCTCTGCGTCTGGGCCTCTCTGCCCCCGCAGCTGTCTCAGTCTCTGTCCTCAGTGCTGCCACCACTCCAGTCTCATCTCTGCTCTCCTGCAACCATGCCACCGTGTCTCCCAGAGCACTGGGCAGAGCTCTTTATATATAGAGTCAATAATGATGTATTGCCCACACCTGTGTAGTGAGCCAGCCGACCAGGGCCAGGTGAGAATCCTGGCTATAGGAACCTTCACTTTCTCCACACTGATGTAACTGTCCCTTTTCTCCTCCTGGTAAGTGAGAAAGGAGAGAGGGAGCTTTCCCAAACACACACGGCAAGGTGTGCCCATGTTTAGAGTTAGAGTGTGTGTGAGGTGTCCTCCTGTTTCATAATTTCCTTGCCACTGCTTTCCCCAGTCTCCCTCAGAGCAAACACACTGCTCTGTGTCCTGTCCCCTGAGGTGGGCCAGGGGTCGGGGTGCTTGCGGGGCAGTGATGACAGCAGGCACACAGTGACCTCTTGGGAGGACCTTTTGTGCTGCTCCCTCTTGATGGATTGATGCCCTTCTTCATCCATTCTCTGCATCCCTGGTTTAGCTTTCCATTCTCTCCTTCTTGGCTCCTCCTGGGAGCTTCCCCCTTGTCATTAATAAGCCTCCATCCATCTGGAGGCTGAGGCCAAACCCCAAATCCATTCCAGTAGCTCCGTCTCTACAATCTACCCAGAATCCCTCTATCCACCACCTTGACTACTGCAGTCTGACCGCTACTCACCTGCTCAGCTTAGTGTCTGGTGGGGCCTCCTTCCTGCCGGCAGGGCTGAGGTCCGTGTCCCTCACAGGAGGCACCTGCTGAAAGCCGCTGCAGGCCAGGGGGCCCCCTGCCTGAACCTTCAGGTACTGCATTGGCCCCCTTTGGTCAGATTACCTGCATTCAGAGAAAAGTGGCTTTTCAACATGCTGGCTGGAACAGGGGGGAAGAGCCCCACATTTTCACTGTGCAGATGGGGTCTGTGAATAAAATGAAAGTTCCTGTGGCCAGGATTCTCACCTGGCTCTGGTTGGCTAGCTCACTACACACGTGTGGGCAATACATTGTTATTGACTCTATATAAAGAGCTCTGCCCAGTGCTCTGGGCCACACGGTGCCACAGCTGCAGGGCTGCAGGAGAGCAGAGCAGAGGCTGGAGTGGTGGCAGTGCTGAGGACAGAGACCCAGAGGATGGCTGTGCAGGCAGAGAGGCCCAGAGGCAGAGACCAGCTTGCTGCATGCCGATTTGCTCTGAGTGGATGAGATTTTAGTGACTGACCTGCCACCGTGGAAATAGAGTTGGGTATAACCCTTTCACCCCAAGAGTGCTCTACTGTCATTTCTTTGGTCGCATTGAATCCCTAGTAAACTTGCCCAGGGCTGAAACCCATTGGCAAGACAGGTCACATAGATACAGCCTCTGCTAGCTGCTGCAGATTCCTGCAAACCTCCAGGATTCACACACTCAGTCCAGTGCTCCTTAATCAAAATGTGGGTGAGACACTAGTTTTCCCCCACCCTCTTTCTACAGAGGCGGAAAGGATTGAAAACCTAGGCAAGGAATCTACTGTAAAGAACGTAATTAACCACCAGCCAGAGATTTAGGGGTGGAAAATTCAACTTGTTCGAGTTTTAGAAGAAGTTTTCTTTAACTTGATTTCCAAGATGGTTTAGGGGAAAAAATGTCTATTTGGATTGGTTCCATTTTCCTGGGTTGGAATTAGTAATGCAATTTGCAGTGCCCCACAGGGATTCTGTGGAGAAGGGTGTGAGCAATCAGGGCATTAAGCATCTTCTGAGGATACTTTATGATTCTCCAAACGAGAGCGCTTCCCATGTCACAGGTTATTAGTGCAATTCACCTGTCATGGCAGAACCTTTCTGCTGGTCAAGCCATTGAAGTTGTTGGAGTACCCTTCCTGGCTGTTAGCACCAGGCTGATCACATGTGCAGTGCGGGGACCAGCTCACAGAGGCTGATGACAGCTCTCAGATGGGCAGCTGGAAAGATGCCGTTCCTGCCATTTCCCTGCAAGATCTTTCTTGGGGTCACTGAGTCCACTGGGGCTGAATCAAGTGCAGTGACCCCAGGAAAAGCAGGCACGTATTGGTGGTTGTGATGGCAGAGGCCAGAGTGCGGCAGAGTTCAGGCATGGGTGTGTGTGACCTGATCTCTCCTGTCTCTCATCTCTGTCTCCTCCCCACCTTGACCCCCACGTGTTGGCTTCATTCACCTCTTCTTGTTATGGCAAGAGCAGCTGGCAGCGCCAGGAACTCTTTCCAGGTTCCATTGCTTCCAAAAGGAGATGGTTTCTCTTCCCTAGTAGCTTGGCTCACCCATATATCCCCACAGCCACTCTGACTGGACCCATCCAGATCATGGGTCCATCCTGAAGCCATCCCTGTGGCCATGATATATGCAGAGTGGTCAGTCCTGGGTCCTAAAGCTGGCAATGGAGGCCAACATCAGCCACAAACCACTTGGGCTGGTTCATGGGGTAGAGCTTCCCAGAGGAAACTTGGGGCTGAGTGACTAAGACCTCAGACATAGAAAATATCTGTGCACCTTTAGCAAACTGAATTCAAAAATACATCAAGAGGATCATACACCATGACCAAGTGGGATTCAACTCAGGGATGCAAGGATGGTACAACATTCAAAAATCCATCAACATCATCCACCACATCAACAAAAAGAAGGACAGAAGCCACATGATCATCTTCATAGATGCTGAAAAAGCATTTGGCAAAATTCAACATCCATTCATGATAAATACTCTCAACAAAATGGGTATAGAGGGCAAGTACCTCAACATATAAAGGCCATATATGACAGATCCACAGCCAACATCATACTTAACAGCAAGGAGATGAAAGCTTTTCACCTAAGATCAGGAACAAGACAGGGATGCCAACTCTCCCCACTGTTATGGAGGTCCTAGCCACAGCAGTCAGACAAAACAAAGAAATACAAGGCATCCATATTGGTAAGGAAGTCAAACTGTCACTATTTGCAGATGACATGATATTGTACATAAAAAACCCTAAAGACTCTACTCCAAAACTACTAGAACTAAAATCTGAATTCAGCAAAGTTGCAGGACACAAAATTAATACACAGAAATCTGTTGCTTTCCTATACACTAATGATGAACTAGCAGAAAGGGAAATCAGGAAAACAATTCCATTCACAACTGCATCAAAAAGAATGAAATACCTAGGAATAAACCTAACCAAGGAAGTGAAAGACCTATACCCTGAAAACTACAAGACACTCTTAAGAGAAATTAAAGAGGACACTAACAAATGGAAACTCATCCCATGCTCTTGGCTAGGAAGAATTAATATTGTCAAAATGGCCATCCTGCCTAAAGGGATCTACAGATTCAGTGCAATCCCTATAAAAATACCAACAGCATTCTTCAATGAACTGGAACAAATAGTTCTAAAATTCATATGGAACCACCAAAGACCCTGAATAGCCAAAGCAATCCTGAGAAGGAAGAATAAAGCAGGAGGGATATTGCTTCCCAATGTGCTCTACTACAAAGCCACAGTAATCAAGACAGTTTGGTACTGGCACAAGAACAGACCCATAGACCGGTGGAACAGAATAGAGGGTCCAGATATTAACCCAAACATATATGGCCAATTAATGTACGATAAAGGAACCATGGATATACAATGGGGAAATGACATCCTCTTCAACAGCTGGTGTTGGCAAAACTGGACAGCTACATGTAAGAGAATGAAACTGGATCACTGTCTAACCCCATACACAAAAGTAAATTTGAAATGGGTCAAAGACCTGAATGTAAGTCATGAAACCATAAAACTCTTAGAAAAAAACATAGGCAAAAATCTCTTGGACATAAACAGGAGCGATTTCTTCATGAACATATCTCCCCGGGCAAGGAAAACAAAAGCAAAAATGAACAAGTGGGACTATATCAAGCTGAAAAGCTTATGTATAGCAAAGGACACAATCAATAGAACAAGAAGACATCCTACAGTATGGAAGAATATATTCATGAATGGCAGATCCGATAAAGGGATGACATCCAAAATATATAAAAAGCTCATGCACCTCCAGAAACAAAGAGCAAATAATCCAATTAAACAATGGGCAGAGGAGCTGAACAGACAGTTCTCCAAAGAAATTCAGATGGCCAACAGACACATGAAAAGATGCTCCACATCGCTAATCATCAGAGAAATGCAAATTAAAACCACAGTGAGATATCACCTCACACCAGTAAGGATCACCACCATCCAAAAGACAAACAACAACAAATGTTGGTGAGGATGTGGAGAAAGGGGAACCCTCTTACACTGCTGGTGGGAATGTAAATTAGTTCAACCATTGTGGAAAGCAGTATGGAGGTTCCTCAAAAAACTAAAAATAGTTTTTTTACCATTTGACACAGGAATTCCACTTCTAGGAATTTACCCTATGAATGCAGCAGCCCAGTTTGAAAAAGACATATGCACTTCTATTTTTATCGCAGCACTATTTACAGTAGCCAAGAAATGGAAGCAACATCAGAGTCCATCAGTAGATGAATGGAGAAAGAAGAGTGGTACATATACACAATGGAATATTATTCAGCCATAAGAAGAAAAGAAATCCTACCATTTGCAACAACATGGATGGAGCTAGAGGGTATTATGCTCAGTGAAATAAGCCAGGTGGTGAAAGGCAAGTACCAAATGATTTCACTCATCTGTGGAGTATAAGAACAAAGCAAAAACTGAAGGAACAAAACAGCAGCAGACTCACAGGACCCAATAATAGACTAACAGTTATCAGAGGGAAATGAACTGGGGAGGATGGGTGGAAAGGGAGGGATTAGCAGACATAATGTAGCTGGGGGTGCACGGGGAGGGCTATACAACACAGAGAAGACAAGTAGTGATTCTATAGCATCTTACTACCCTGATGGACAGTTAGTGTAATGGGGTTTGTGGGGGGGGGACTTGATGATGAGGGGAGTCTAGTAACCTTAATGTTGCTCATGTAAGTATAGATTAATGATACCAAAAAAAAGCAATCGATATAAAAATTTAAAAAAATCTGTGCACCTGAGCTTTTCTGTCTTTGCAGTCAGGCTCCTGCTCCCTTCAAATGTTCCCTTCTTACCTGAGCCATCCTGTCTTCCTCCTTCCCTAGCTCCTCCTCCTCTTCCTCCTTGTCAGCAACACTTGTCCAGGGTTTATAAAAGTGAGTTCTGCAGGCTGCTGTCTGCGCCTGGGAGCAGTGCACAAACACTTGTACACATTCTACACATCAGGCGCAAAGTGCTTGGCATTTGACCCTCACCAAATTGTCACAGCAGCCTTATGTAGTACTGTTAGGTGCTAGGTAGCTTGGTGTGAACCCCAGCCCTGCCCACTGTCTCGGGGTGCAGCCTTGGGCAGGTCACTTCCCTCTCTGAGTCTCTGTGTCTTCATCTGTCAAGTGGGAGCAATGTTGTGTGCTTCCCGGGGTTCTCGTGAGAACCAGTGAGCTTGTGTCGGGGAGCTCAGTGCCTGGAAGTCTGAGTGCTCAGTAGGCAGAGGTGCTCCTGGACTGCACAGCACATGTGGACAATGAGGCCACCATGTCATTAGTTCGAGTCCCACAGCCAGTAGGTAGCTTAGCTGGGGCCTGAGCCCAGGCCGTCAGCTCCCAAGCTGAGTGCCAGAGCCCAGGTTTTCAGCTCCCAAGCTGAGTGCCTGCTCAGTTTGCAGTGTCTCCTCTTCATCCAGCCTCCTGCCAGCTGCCTGTTCCTCATGGGAGGGCTTGCCTCAGCACGCTGCAATCAGCGCCTGAAGCAGTGCATGAGCAGGCTGTGGCATATCGTCTCTGTGCAGCCACTGAGCTGGACCCTGAGCAACTGAGGCAGAACGTTCAGAACAGTCATTGATGGGGGGAACTGGGCAGCCTCCAGGATGGAGAACTGACTCTGTGGTGTTGGGGTGGCCTCCCCAAGAGAGTGAACCAGGAGCCATGTCTGCAGAGAAGAACAGGGGCCTGACAGGCAGTGAGGGGAAGGCCTGGGTGCCCTGCCCCCAGGGGGGCTGTGTAAAGCTCAGTAAGCTGAATAGATGCTCCTTGAATGGTGTTTGACCAGTGGGTTTAGCTGTCCTTAAATTGGTGACTGTTGCTAACAAAGGTTTGTGTTGTCCTTGTTTCCAGGGTGGAATCATTTTTTGGCTCTTTGGTGGTGCAGCCAGGAATCTGGAAGCCCAAGACATTTAATTAAGTGGCTTCAGCCACTCCAGGTATGGCATGTACCTCAATAGATGTTTTCTTTGATGCAGAGCCTCAAAAATTTCACAGTAGCCAGGGGTGTGTGTGTGTGTGTGTGTGTGTGTTTGCAAAAAAAAAAAGACAAATAGTGTCATCAAGAATCTTGTTTGGAGTGACCCTTTCAAAACTATCTTTTGAAATGACACTGAGTCTGTCATATTGGTATCACATTAGCTTCAACAGGCTGAATTTTTATAATTATCTCCAACTCACTTCTTCTCTCACCCATATTCTTTAATTAATTAATTAATTGTATTATTTTTATTTTGTTATCATTAATCTACAGTTACATGAACAACATTGTGGTTACTTAATTCCCCCCGTTATCAAGTTCCCGCCACACACCCCATTACAGTCACTGTCCATCAGTGTAGTAAGATCCTATAGAGTCACTACTTGTCTTCTCTGTGCTATACTGCCTTCCCCGTGACCCCCCCATACATTATGTTTGCTAATCATAATGCCCCCTTTTCCCCTTCTCCTTCCCTTCCTACCACACCCCCCAGTCCCTTTCCCTTTGGCAACTGTTAGTCTATTCTTGCTTTTACCCATATTCTTAATGATCAGAGAGGTCTGCAGTTAGAGCAACCATCTGACTAGCTAATCTCCTCCAACATCTGGTAAACTCCAGGAGCAGAAATACACTGGGATGTTTGCAGTGACTGAGGAGGGTCCTGGGAGCAGCACAAGGGGATCCAGACCGAAGGCACCTTTGACCTGTCTGCACAGGTGAGGATTCTGGCCATAACCCTGTGGTTCAGGGCCACAGGCGCCCTGTGCAGAGCCAGGCTCCACTCCCCAGTCCCACTTCATATCTGTGTGTGTGTTCTCTGGCTTGAGGTGCTCAGATCAGAACAGACATCTAAATACTTTAGTGAGGTGGACATACACTCAGCCTTCGTGAGCCTAATACCAGCCAACACTTATGCAGCCCCTTTTTTGCAGTAGGCACTGCTGCAGTGCTTCACCTGCACCACTCTCATGCTTTACATGCTCTGCTCCAGTGCTTCATGTGCACTGAGCCAAGCGTTTTGCCTGTACTCTTCCAAGCGCTTGATGTGCACTGCTCTGGTGCTTTACACACTCTGCTCCAAGTGCTTTTACCTGCACTCATTAATTTAACACCTGGTGACCGCTGTCTGAGAATAGTACCAGGGTCATGTTGTCCCTCCCGAAGTAGCAGGTAAACACTGGAAGGGGTGTCCTTGTTGGCTGTCCCCATCACGCCATGTGGCAGGAGGACAGTGTGCACTCGGGCTTCCCTGCCAGGAGCCAAGTCCTCTGTGCCGGCATCATGCAATGTTTTTAACTATGACCTGCACAAAAATTCACATGGCAACCAAGACAAAACTTCACAAACCAGTTTTGCTTTTCCTATCTTTGTGAGGAACTCCAGTACTCTCCCTTCCATTCTCATTAACTAAAAAAGTGTTGGTCAAGACCCTCTCTGCTGGCTCACAGCCTGCTGCATGAAAACCCTGCTCTGTAAACCCCTTCCCCCATCTCTTTAGCTCCTACTCCCTGAATAAAGAAAGCAGCCGTTCACTTATTTCACTCCCCTTTATAGTTTCTTGTTTGATACTGGGTATTCCTAGAACTACAAAGGAATAGATACATTTTGAAGTTCCTCTAGAAATGAGTTTGTGTAAATAGATGTGTATAGGCATGTGCTCAAGTGTGTGTTGTGTGGCCACTGTTCCTCATTTTTGCTGAGTCTGTCCTTTAGAAACTGGGGTTTTGTGAGCAGGTTTCCTGACCCACAAGTACTAGCAGAGGTGGCCTGAGTTTGAATGACACGTTCAGATGAGGATTGAATTGGAGGATGTCCTGCTTTTGTGCTGCCCTGATGCTAGTTCTGCACAGTAAGTAGCCAGTGATGTCCAAGGTCATGATACGAATAAGAAAAAGGACTGCCATTTGTTGAATGCTCACTATGTACCTGGCTACGTGTCAGACTCCCTCTGTATAGTATATGCCATATTTCCTCACAACAGCAATGCCATAAGCGTGATGGTAAGCCACTTCTGTTAACCAAGCACTTGTCTGCTGGGCACCATGCTAAGACCTTTACATGTAACATTGTGTTAAATATTCTATAATCTTACAGGAAGGTATTATTATCCCTATTTTACAGGGGGAGAAACTGAGGCTCACAGAGGTTAGGAACCTGCCTATGACTGTGCAGTTAGTGAATGAGTCTTAGGTTCAGGTGGGACTGCCCTTGAACAGCTCAGCTTTCCTGCCAATGATGGAATGTGACCGAACACTTGTTGGGTTTTGTCTGGCAATTTTTTTCCTCCCCGAAAACCATGGTATTGAGGTCCCTTTGCTGTCATTAAAGGGGAAAGAAAACCCACTCACAATTCTTCCTTATTTGTTTCTTCTGACAATTATTTTTTTCTGCTAAAGTCATTTCCTTTGTTGGTCTCATTCTCCCAAAACAGCATACATGATTTAGCTACCTGGTGTGCTCCGGCAACTGCCCCTTTCTGCAGGGGATTTGCAAAGTTGAATCGAAATGATGAGGAGACTCTGGTGAACATGCAGCCTCCCGGGGGAGTGAGAGAGCGAACAAGCGCATCCTAAACCCTGGGCCCGAGAACTGATGAGCAGGGAGTGGGTTTCTCCTTCACTGACTTCTGGGTTTTCCCCTTCATTTCCCTTTAAAATGTTAGAGCATATCAGATGAGCCCTCTCTCCCCCAAGGACTGTTTCAATCTCTTATATTTTTTGATCATTCATTGCTGTGGGTTGGTTGTTTTATTTGTACTTTTGGATGGTGGATTGAGTAGCGCTATGGATGGTTAAGAGGTAAGAGAGTGTTTTATCTTTACACTTAACGCTAAATAGCCCACATAAACGAGGCTAAGAGCTCTCTGGCCAAAGCCAGCATTTTTAATGCCTACCTCACTGATCATTTTGTTGGCCTTCACCGACTAATTATAATTAGAACCGACACACATAGTGTGTGTTATTTAGATCCAGCTGTAACGCCAGCATTTTGGCTGATACAAATTTTCCAACTCAAGTGCTTTTACCAGAAGTGACAAACCTCCTTTCCCAGGGTGTATCAGATGTTTATAGGAACGATGGCCTCCTGTCTCTGCCCTGCGCCACCTGGTCTTTTCTGCCAGGCCAGTGTTTCTCTGCTACTTCCCTTCCTACTCTCTAGGTGTGAGCATCCCCTGACCCAGTGTGGTTTTTTTTTTGCTATTATTACTGGATCCAGCCCCAGATAACTTCTCTCTCTCAGAAGTCCTGGCTGGCCTGGTAAGACATGGGCAGCCTCCAGAGACTTCTCTTAAAGAGATTCAACTTGTCTCTGTATGTTTCTGAAAAGCCCTTGCACATGTTAAACTTTTCGCTGTGCAAACATATGTCAGGGAATGTTTTCTTAGGCTTCAAGACTGTATTTCTTGGCCAGAGAGAAAGTGTAGCTTTTATACTTTAAAATCTGAAATCTCAGATTATCTTTACGTGATCAAGAGCTTGTTGGTTTAGTTCAGCCACATCTTCAAGATGGCAGCTCCTATTAAATTTTCAGTTCTGCCCTTCTGCTATTTCCCTTGGGCTCCCCGACCTGTCCCGGGTACCTTGTATTCAGAGCTGGCAGTCATGGTCAGTCCCTTCTTGATAAGAGGTTTCAGAGCATCCCAGGTGGTGAGCAGAATTAGGGAGAACCAAGAAGTGAAGGAGAGTATTTGCGTTGTGATTGGGGCTCCCCATGTCTTGCCCACCCTACTGAGATATTAGTGGCCTGGCCAGTTTTCTGCTAGAAGCTGTACACATTGGCACAGCTTTCATTCAGTGTACTAGAGATTAGGAAGTCAGATTCAACCAGGAAGGAAAATGATAGTGAGATCTATGGTTTGCAGAAGGTATGAGAATATGTAGAATTTTCTTTGATAATCACAATTTGATTTTAAAGCCATTCCATTAGCATTTAAGCTCCATCCCAAATATGACAGAATGGCACTGGCAACACAGGTTGTTTGAAGGAGGAATCCCATTTTGGGGATGTTGATAAAAATGGAACAGTAAGGTTACATGTTCAGGGCAATCCCTAACAATATTCCAGAAATTGAGAAACTGATCCCCAAATTCATGTGGAAATGCAAGAGACTCAGAATAGCCACAACAATCTTGAAAAAGAAAAATAAGGTAGGAAACTCACACTTTTGATTTGAAAATTGACTGCAAGTGTACAGTAATCAAGACAATGGTATTACACTGGATCTCTCTGACAGCAGGCAGGAGGCAAAAGAAAAGAAAAGAAAACAACCCAAATACAGTGTGGTATTGGCCTAAGAATAAATGTGTGGACAGTGGGTTAGAATGGAGAGTCTAGAAATAAATCCTTACATTTATGGTCAGTTGATATTTAACAAGGGTGACAAAACAATTTAGTGGGGAAAGAATAGTTTTTTCAACAAATGGTGCTGGAAAAACTGGATATCCATATGCAAACGCACTAAGTTGAACTTTTATCTCATCCCATGTATAAAAATTAACTAAAAATGGATCACAGATCTAAATGTAAGAGCTATACCTATAAAACTCTTAGAAGAAAACAGGTATAAATCTTGGTGACCTTGGTTTAAGCAATGATTTATTATTAGATGCAACACCAAAGCACAGGCAACCAAAGAGAAAGATCAATTATCAAAATAAACTTTTGTGCTTGAAGGAACATGTTGAAGAAAGTGAAAGGACAGTCCACAGATTGGGAGAAGATATTTGCAAATCATGAATGTCATAAGGGTCTAGTATCCAGAATATAAAAGGAACAATTATAGCTCAAAAATACAAAGCCAATGGCCCAATTCAAAAAAATAGGCAAAAATCTGAATAGACATTTCTCCAAAGAAGATATAAAAATGGCTAATAGGTATATGAAAAGATGCTCAACGTCAAAAAAAAAAAAGAAAAGATGCTCAACGTCATTGTCGTTACAGAAATGCCAATCGAACTACAATGAAGTGCCTTTTTGTACTCACTTGGGTGGTTATAATAAAAAATACAGACAATATCAAGTGTTGATGAGGATGTGGAGAACCTGGAACCCTCATACATTGCTGGTGGGGATGGAAAATGGTGTGGTTGACTTGGAAAAGAGTTTGGTACTTCCTCCAAAATTTAGAGTTTCCCTATGACCCAGCAATTCAACTCTTAGGAATGTATGAAAACACGGTCCACGTGAGAATTGGACACATATGTCCACACAAAACTTGTACACAAATGTTAATAGCATAATTATTCATAATAGCTAAAAGGGAAACAACTCAACTACCCATCAACTGATGAATGGATAAACACAGGTGGTATATCCATCTGTTCAATGGAATATCATTTGGCTCTGAAAAGGAAGGAAATACTGACACATGCTACAACTTGCATGAACCTTGAAAACAATGTGCTAAGTGAAAGAAGCAGACATAAAGCAGCATATTATATAGCTCCATTTTTGTGAAATGTCCAGAATAGACAATCCACAGAAATAGAAATTAGATTAATGGTTCCGGAGAGCCTGGAAGGTGGAGCATATGGGAGTGACTGCTAATATCATGGGCTTATTTTGGGGCTGATGACATGTTTTGGAATTGGATAGTGGTAATGGTTGTAAAACTTTGTGAATGTACAAAAACCATTGAACTGTATACTTTAAAAGGGGGAATTTCATGGTATGTGAATTACATCTCAACAAAAAAGTGGACTGATGTGTGGTCTTCACCCTCAAGCTCTAGTGTTGTCTTAAGGCTGGTGGTCCTCATGTCTTCCTTTGTCAAGGGCCATTGCCAAGTTGCAGGTTGGTAGTGGCAAAAAACCTGCTTTTACTTTCCATGAGTTATGCCTTTGTCAGCATCTCCTGGGGAGGCCCTTTCCCCACGTCCCCACTCTGATGTCTCCTGAGGACAGTTCCAGGATGTGGAGACCCATGAGACCTCCCTGTGTGTGCTACTGGGAGCTCCCTGGCTTTATTTCAAGTGGTGCCATGTTCTTTTTTGCTAACCCGACCTCTTTTTTTTTTTTTAATTTAATTTTATTTTTTTTATGTATTTTTTAAATTTATTTATTTATTTATTTTTTTTGAGAGGGCATCTCTCATATTTATTGATCAAATGGTTGTTAACAACAATAAAATTCAGTATAGGGGGGTCAACGCTCAATGTACAATCATTAATCCATCTCAAGCCTAATTCTCGTCAGTCTCCAATCTTCTGAAGCATAACGAACAAGTTCTTACATGGTGAACGAATTCTTACATAGTGAATAAATTCTTACATGGTGAACAGTACAAGGGCATTCATCACAGAAACTTTCGGTTTTGATCATGCAATATGACCTATAAACAATCAGGTCAAATATGAATATTCGTTTGATTTTTGTACTTGATTTATATGTTGATCCCACATTTCTCCTATTATTATTATTATTTTTATTTTTAATAAAATGCTGAAGTGGTAGGTAGATGCAAGATAAAGGTAGAAAACATAGTTTAGTGCTGTAAGAAGGCAAATGTAGATGATCAGATGATCAGGTGTGTGCCTATGGACTAAGTATTAATCCAGGCTAGACAAGGGCAGCAAGACATCCATGGATGCAGAAGATTTCTCTCAAAGCAGGGGGGGTGAGGTTCTGAGCCTCACCTCTGTTGATCCCCAAATTCTCACCTGATGGCCCCCCTGTGACTGTGCCTGTCTTAGGTTGTTCCTCCCTTGAGGAATCTTACCCGTCTCTGGCTAACCAGTCATCTTCCGGGGCCATACAGGGAAATGTAAAGTTGGTAAGTGAGAGAGAAGCCATATTGTTTGCAAAGGTTAGCTTTTTACTTCTTTGCAGATTTATGCCTTGTGGCTTCTATGCCCAGCACTTGTCTCGAGGTATCTTTACCACCTGGAGGAATTATGATACTCGGTAAATTCGATATGAGGCACGAATTCTATTTAAGGGTTGTAATTAGGAAGGAAGAAGAAAAGCTATAGATGTAGCATATGAAGGAAACATGGGAGGATTGATTATTTCTTTGACATATCTTCTTGTATAGTACCTTAAGTATGTATAGGTTTTAAACTACTAACTAATTTGCACACACATATTAACATAATAGGAATACAGTGACATAAACAAAGCAAATCTATAATTACCATCCATCTCCAGTGAAGCCAAGAAAACCATTTAGGCACCCTAGGCATTTGTGAAAATTTATCTATGATATGATGGATATTGTCCAACTGTACTTGAACCATCAGACAAATTAAAGCAGCCCATTTCTGGGATCTGTTCACATCCCATATGTTCTTTTAACCATAGATAGTCTATAGTCATGAGATTTTGGAGTGCTACAACTTGCACCCCTCCCAACTCCTGGTTGAGTTCCAACAGTACAGATCCAGTCAAATTCGTTGTCTCACTGTATGCACATGCCAGCCTAGACATCTCCCTCCTCATTCCTATGGCAAGTCCAGGAGACGGTGGGCTGGTTGCAGCCACAACCGCAGCATCGTCCAGATCCCTGTGGAGGCTTTTTGATGATCATCCCCCGGCACAAGTCCTCCAGAGAGTGCTGATGCCGGAAGCTCCTCCTCATATCGTATCTTAGTTAATTTTCTGGGTATCCAAGCTAGGCCTTGATCTTTTGCGTAGAAATAAACAGACCCTTTGCCCACACTTTGACATGCCCTCTATACCACTGTGCAGAACTCATTGGAGGTCAGCACACAGTAACTGCTTTTTTTTTTTTTTTTTTAATTAAGAGAAAGGAATATTATCAGAAAAGAGTACCTCCATAGCTGATCATCTGACACCCTTTAAGTGATCAACATTAAGGATATTTAAAGCATGCGTTGATCTTTGATTTACCAATAGTTTTATCCTGTTAAGGAGTAATCCCCCTTTTCTTTCTTTCTTTCTTTTTTTTTTTTTTTAATTTTTAATCTACACTTACATGAAGAATACTATGTTTACTATGCTCTCCCCTATATCAGGTCCCCCCTAACAACCACATTACGGTTACTGTCCATCAGCTTAGCAAAATGTTGTAGAGTCACTACTTGTCCTCTCTGTGTTGTGCAGCCCACCCTCCCCTTTCTCCCTCCCCCCATGCATGCTAATCTTAATACCCCCCTTCTTCTTCCCCCTCCTTATCCCTACCTGCCCACCCATCCTCCCCAGTTCCTTTCCCTTTGGTACCTGTTAGTCCATTTTTGGGTTCTGTAATTCTGCTGCTGTTTTGTTCCTTCAGTTTTTCCTTTGTTCCTATACTCCTCAGATGAGTGAAATCATTTGGTATTTCTCTTTCTCCGCTTGGCTTATTTCACTGAGCATAATACTCTCCAGCTCCATCCATGTTGCTGCAAATTAACCCCACCTCTTTTTTCCTCTGCCTCCCCCAACACCCAGGTTCGGTTCTGTGGCTCCAGATGGCCAGTACCACTCCCCTATTAAGAACAAGAGTGCACGGTTCAATGCAATGCTGGCAGCACTCACCCCTTCGAGATTAGCTGTGACTTTCCAAGCTATGGGTCTCATGAAGGTACTTGACTCTGATTTTAATTTACCTCACTGTTTATTCTCTTCCAGGTGTGGGTAACAATTTCAGCAGCTGAGCTTCCTGAGTCCCAATTGGTGTAGTGTGGCTGGGCTTACTGTTGAGATACTAAGGTGGTCACTTGGCCATACCCAGGGAACATTTCTGTACCCTTCCTACTGTAGGATCCCATCCATCTGCATCCCCGGTATGCTGTGGATGATGGTGAGTGAAACATAGGGATTGTGGCAGAAGCCCCAAAAAGATGACCCTGGGAGAATGGTTCATTCACAACAAATACATCTGCTGGGAGAGCAGCTAAGAGCTCCCGCATGTGGGTGCAGGTTGGCCTGCCTTGGTGGAGTTCACTGGGGAATGCTGATGCTCACGTGGCTCTGTGGGGTGAGGCATTCAGCATCACAGGTTGAAGTCCAGGAGGCTGGATCTCCAGAGGCCAGCTCTGCACGTCCCTTCCCTCTTTCCCCTCCCAAATATTGGTTTGCAAAGAGAAACCAGAAAAGAAAATTCTGGAAGGCCCCCCCTCCTCTTCAGAGCCTAGCTCTGTCTGCCCTCTGGGCCCTCTCTGTCTCTGCATGGGAGAAAAGCCTGCTTTCAGCTCTACTGAGCTTGGTGAAGCTGGAAGAAAAATTAAGATACCCATAAATATACATTTGTGGCCAGAATCCAGCTTTTCCATCAAGGAGGAATAAATTTCATTCACCTGACTCCTGGCCTGACATCAGCACACAGTTGTCTGAATAGCAGGAAAATCCTTTACTCACTTCTGGGTCTGTCCCGCCTCACAGGAAGCCTGCCTGACATGAACTTCCCCGAGTGGTGCCCTTCGCACCCTTGGCACAGCTGTGATGCTGCACACACCCATGCTCTGAGCGGAGTCAGTGTCCCTGCACCTGCCACGGGAGCTGCTTCCTGTGCCTGTGACTCGGTGGCTCTTTAGAGGGCCGGGGAGGGTGTTTAGTTATACAGTCCCACCTCAGGGGGCTGAGCTGGTCCCCTCAGCTGGACTGGGCGACAAACGAATGAGGCCTAGTGATGAAGGCTCACGGATGAGATCAAGGCACTAGGCAGGGGTCAAGGTGCTGAGGACACCTTCTTCAAGTCTGTAAGAAACCACTGCAGCCATTTGCAGGACTCCAGAAAGAGGGAAGAAGAGGGAAGTCAGAAGAGCCTAGAACTGCACCACGGAGAAGATGGGACAGAAACTGGGCCCAGGCTTCTCTGGAGCCTCCATAGCAGCATTTGCACAATTGCCCCTTTGGTCTCAGTGGCCCCAGGGATCCTTTGAGGAGAGTGCTGGGTGGTTGTACACTGGCTGGCGTTTGGCTGTAAAGGCAGTGTAGACAACCTACACTGTTAGGTTTTAGAGTGGATGAGGGTGTGTGAAGGATGTCCATGCTGCCAGCAGCCCCATTAGCTCCTCCAGGTCAGGGGTGGAGTCTGCGTGGCAGGTGTACAGCAGTGTAGACAAGACCATGGGGGTCTTTAGGGAGAGAATTGATTTTAAGTGTCACCAGACCTGCAGTAGTGAGGGGTCAGGGAGAGGAGGCAGAGTGCATGCATGTTAAAATGTGCCTGTTCTCCATCCCTGCCAACTCCAGAGGGCCTTGGGGGTCAATTTAGGTCCATTCCTTCCTTGTCCATCATCTGAACTGAATACTTGGTTCCTGGCAGTGGAGAGACATCATGATCGCGGGGTCTGAAGTCAGAGAACCCTGGGCCCAAACCTCAGGCCAGACATGACCAGCAGGGGGGCTGTGGGCAAGTCAGGACCCTCAGTTTCTCCACCTGTGAGATGGGCCTCATGATAATGGTGAGCCTGAGAGGGGGAGTGCACGGGCTGCGCTGGCACAGAGCAGATGCTCCCTGGCTCGGAGCCGTTGCTGAGATGGTAGCCGTCGCCACTGCTGTGACTGGGGAGGCAGGAGCTGGCTGTGGGAGAGGAATGATAAGGCTTTCCCGTGAAGCACTCGCCTGGCCTCCTGGCCTCCAGGTAACAGGGTGGTCAGAGACGCTCTGTGTAGATCCATGCGTGCTCTTTGGATTCCTGGGTACCTGAAGCAAAATGTTGTGACTGTGAGCTGGCACCTGCCCTGCCCAGGAGGCAGATTTATCATGGGGTGGGGGACCTTCCCTGGAGCCAATGGGCCTCGGGCTCTGCGTGGTCTGGCTTCCGCCAGCGTGGTGGGCCCTGGTGGGCAGCGCCCCTGGCCACTGTGGTCTCATCACGAGGGTGATCTCTGCACCCTCCTGGCAGCTCCTCCTCTCCCAGGGCTCAGTCACATGACAGATGTTTTCTTGGCTAAACCCTAAGATGGGCCCTGCTTGTTCTGCTCTCGCTGGTGAGCGCAGAGACAGACCCTCCTCCTGCGTGCATTCCTTATGAATCATGAGCTGTCACCATGGCTCCCCATGGTGACATTTGCTCAAGGCTGAGCATACCCAGTCCTTTTAAACTTTGCCCAGATGTCTTATTTTTCATGGCTATCTCTCATTTCCATAGTGTTTTTCTGTACTTACAGATTTTCTCTTAAAGCCTAGCCGTCATAGCCATCCTCTGATTTGTGTCCAAAATGCCACTCCAGGCTAAATGATTAGCAGGAGCAAAAGGAAAGGAAACTAAGATGTCTGGCAGGGGGTGGGAGGTGGGGGCTTGAGAACTCCGCAGGAGCTGGAGCTGGGAGTCTGGGAGGCCTTTTCAGGAGGAAGGAAACTGGGGAAAGTGACCGTGAGTTGGTTTGGAGCAGAGGGAGTGTGGCATATAAAGGCTGCTAGGCCATGTTTTGAGTTGATTTTGCATGGAAGTAAATATTTTAGTGTAAGACAAGCTGGTCTCTACTCTCAAAGCAGTCTCCCTCATCTGCATCCACTGGGTCCCACCTGCAGAGTTCCTGATTCAGCAACTCTGGGGTGGGGCTGGCAAATCTGCATTTCTGAATTCCCAGGTGATCCTGATGGAACTGGTTGGCATGATCCACCGAGAGCCTCTGCCCAGAACAGATGGATATGGTTGTGAATTCCTAGCCCATCCCAGCCACCTCAGCACCCGCACCCCCCCCCACCCCCCCCCGGCCCCTGGTGCCTCCAGGGTCACGGCTCAAGTTCCCTTCCAGCTCCAGGGCACGACTGGCCTCTCAGCCACCCATTCTCCCACTCCCACCTTTCACATGTTAGTTTTCATGTCCAGTTCAGAGCTCAGGCACATGTCCCTTCTTCAGCAGGGTTACAGCCTGCCTGTGGTCCCTCTGTCACATTCCCAAGGGACTGTAGTCCCCCTGTGGCACTGGTTCAGTTATGACCAAATAATGATGTGGTAGGTGGTTTTGGTGTCTCTGTCAGTGTCTCAAGAGGCTCTCTCCTGCTGTTGATGGGTTTGGGGATATTGTGTCCTTGAATGACCTTCCCAAGGCCTTCTGACTGTAAGGTTTGTGGAGAATTAGAACAAAAAAGAAGATGAGGTGGGGGCACCTGGGTGTCCTGAGTCACGGGTGGCTCTTTAAGCCACGGGGGCGTAGTGGGGCAGTGTCAGGAGCTGCCTGTGCTGGTCTTGCTTTGCAGCTTCACCCTCCCCAGCTCTGGCACATCCCCACAGATGTCCCCATTGCTCCCTCGGGGGCCTGGCTTTGCAGGGCCGAGCCCGTGCGCTTCGGTCACTGGCTGGGGCTGGGGCTGGTCAGCCAGCGTCAGAGTGAGATCTTCCACCTGCCCTGAGGACCTAGAGCCAGACGCTATGACACTTTTCCATGAGTTGAAGCTTATTCAGTCCCGTTAAATTAATAACCTCAACTTCTATGCCTACCACTATACACTATTTTGCCTTTTTAATTCTTACTAGGTGCTTACCTACTTTTTATTTTCTTCTGGAGTCATTTTATGTTCATCACTTGTTCTTGTCATTGAGATTGATCTCATTTTTATTATTATTAACAGAACATTTAATGGGCAGAGATCATAGCTTGTTATTCAGTCTCAGTATAGGGCCTAGTAGAGCAGTAAATGTCAGAGAAGTCTTCCCTCCCTCCCTCCCTCCCTCCTTTCCTCCCTCCCTTCTTTCCTCCCTCCCTCCTTCCCTCCCTCCCTCCTTCCTTCCTTCCTTCCTCCCTCCCTCCCTCCCTCCCTCCCTCCCTCCCTCCCTCCCTCCCTTCCTTCCTTCCTTCCTTCCTCCCTCCCTCCCTCCCTCCTCCCTCCCTCCCTCCCTCCCTCCCTCCCCCTTCCTTCCTTCCTTCCTTCCTTCCTTCCTTCCTTCCTTCCTTCCTTCCTTCCTTCCTTCCTTCCTTCCTTCCTTCCTTCCTTCCTTCCTTCCCTCCTCTCTCCCTTCCGTCTACATACTCATCCATCTACCTCTCCACCTACACACTCATACACCCACCTATCCATTCATCAGTTTGTTCATCAATCTATCCACTCATCTCACCCATCCATCTACCCACCCAGCCATCCCACTATGAAGGCTCTGAACACAAGGGTGGTCAGTTCATGTATTATTTAGTAGTTAATGGTGTTCTGTGGAATGTTCTAGAAAAAAGAGGCACACCGTCCTGCAGAGCCTGGTCCTCTTGAGTAAGGAGCATCTCTATAGCCTTGCACACATGAGGGCTTGGTCTGGGGACTAAGCTGAATGGGATTGGACAGAAATGGAAAATTCACTGATAATGAGCATGGTGAGACCTCTGTGTCCTCAAACAGTGTCACATAATGGAGAGTGGAGTGAGGGGAGGATAAGGGTTCCTTAGAGTAATGCCTTGAAAATGTATGGCACTCACAAGGGTGTGTCTAATTGAAACTGAGCAGGCAGTGTTGACTGATACTGATTTTGTTGACACTTGTGTAAGGTGGCCAGTCGTCTGTTCTCACAGAGAGTTGGGGAGTTGAAAACAACAGCTCCACCCTGGGTCGGTTGTAGGTCTGTATAGATGCATTGTGTGTGCTTTGGGGAGGCAGGTTAACGCTGCTGCACTTGTCCTACTGATGCGAACATTATTCTTTATTAGTGTCCTCACACATATCCCCAGATGTGGTGGGTAGAGCTTCAGGACTGACTTGGATGTTTGGCAAGTCCCATGGAACGAATGAAGGCTTTGGCCTAGGTGATCCTCAGAGGGGCCATCTGTGACATGTGTACTGTTTTGTTTTCTGGTCTAGAAACTTCCCAAGGTTGACCACCAGAGGGGAGCAAATACCAATGATGGTTTGCAGATGATCTTTCCTTTACATTTTTTGACTTTTGCATGTAAGACTTGGCTGGGATTTTGTTCTCCTCGGATCTCATTGGCTGTAAGTGTTGATTTCTGCAAAGTGTTCAATATAAGGAGAACGGGGTTGCATAAGCTGAGAAACTGTCTGGCTCAAGACCAACACTGTAAATAGGGTGTGGAATTATCTTGATGACTCTTAAAAGATATAATTTGACTCACAAATGTCTAAAAAATAAGTTTGCAGCATTTTGTGTGGGTGTGAAAATGATTAAAAATTTTTTTGTGGTGTTTCCATTTTTAACAACTGAAATTCAAACATTTACTTTTTAAAAAGATACATCTGCTGCCGTATTCTCTGAAGACCAAAAGACCTGGACATCTGATACAACCATCGATAAGCAGCACAGGACATGAATATTTAAAATGGATATTTGAAAGAATTGCCAGTTTGAATTCACTTCAATTCCTTGAACACATGTTGTATGCTTTCCTTAAACGAGGCACTGGGGCAGTGAGCAGAGATGCTCTGGAACAAAGGTGTGCCCACCAGGGGTGCCTGGTATGTCCAGGTATCTGAGATTCTACAGCACTGTGAGGGGCTCCACTGTGAGGAAGCCTCCAGGGGTTTCTCTGGCATGAGGGAGAAGGTGGTAGTGGGATTGTAGTGATAATAACACTTATGAAAGAGAGAGTCCTAAGATTTTTATGGTTGGAAGAGACCCCAGAACAAAGATCAGAGTTCAAATGCAAATCTGTTATGGAAACATTTCTAAGTGAGGCCTCTGGGTCTCCCTGGCACAAAGATCTGGGAGCTGGCATCCAGCTTCTCCCCACTGGGCAAAGTATCCCGAGCCTGCCTGGGAGCACATTGGGTTGGGACAAGGTTTTCCGTGCTGTAGGAGAGGAAAGTTCGGGCATCCCTCCCCATGTGATGTGGCGTAACATATCAGGAATATTAGATGTGTGTGACTGTGACGATGTTTCAAGGACTAGAGCTTCCTTCAACTAAGCCATCAGAGGCTCAGCAAGCCCTGTAGGAAATCCCCGTCTCCTCAAACTCTGAGTTATGGCTGTGGCAGCTGTGAGGGAGGCAGTGATGGTGTTGCCAGTGTAGACAGCCTCCAGGTTGCACTGGGTCTGGATCCTGCTTGGGTGGCTTTTCTTCCTCAGCTCTGACAGCCTGCTCACTTAGGACATGGGCTGCGGCCGTGAGGAACTTCATGTCCCCACACCTCTGGGGAGCATGGTCTGTGCTACCTGGTGGTCAGGCATGGATGACTGATGGCTGGCTTACTGTCCTTAGGAGCGTGTCTACCAGAAACTTGATGGTCCGTGTACCACAGATGCTTGTAATGTGCTATAAGCACACTTTCCCCCTTTCCTCACTCCGCCTTTCATCACTCCATTCCTTTGTCTTTGCAGATGAATCCATCCTTTAAGTCACAGCCGTATGACAGCTCACGTGTACTGAGTGCTTCTCTGTAGGAGGGATATGTTTTGAGCATTTTATGCATAGTTGCTCATTTGTTGTCATGGCAGCCCTGGGAGCTGGGTGCTGTCATGATTCCCATTTTCCAGATGAGAAAACCGAGACACAGAGAGATGTAACAGCATGCCCAGACTTTCCTGGGCCTCATGCTGTGGCAGTCTGGCATGGGGATCCTGCCATTACCCACCCTGGGATAGCTTTTGTAATCCTCAAGCCAGAGGTTGGAGTCAGACATAGACCCTGCTCACTCGCATTCCTGGTCCATGTTGGCACACAGTTGTGTTTGTTTTGATAGACCAAACCAAACTAAACCAAAAATTAAAAAAATTTTTTTTTGTCTGCATTTGAAAATGTGGAGAATCCTCCCAAAATGGGCTTTGGCAGATGCCAAATGGTTAGTAGCTGGGCCAGAATCCAGGCTTCCTTCTCCTTTGTGACCTGGGATCTGATATATTTTTTAGTGGCCCTGCCAGCCTTGCCTGATAGCTTTGTGTTACTGTGGTCCTGGGCACCTGTGTGCTGGGAGCAGAAAGTGGGAGGGGAGACCGGCTGTCTGGTCTTTACATTGAATGTCCTTTTACGGGGAAAGGGCTGTTTGTAATGAACATTTATTGAGTTTGTACAACTTTGAGCTCAGTCCAATGGAATGATTTTTCAGTACTTTTACTTCCTACAGTGAAATTCAATAAGCCAAAAAAATATTCACACTTCCTTAGATAAATTTAAAAAGTGAACTGGGCCATTTAAGTTTGTCTCCACAAACCCTTGTAAGCTCTAGGAAATGAAGCAAAATGATGGTTAGTGGAGTATTTGTGTATTATAACTCTCCTGATTTACAACTCTAGAAATTTCTACATCTCTGCTGTGAGAATTTAGTTTACTTACACAACACCCCAACCCATCTCCCCTTTCAATTTTCTTCCTTCATAATTTTTGATTTTTACATTGTTACTTTAAGTTCTCCCATGGACTACCAGGGTACTGTAAATATTCTTAAGCCTCCATTTCTTATCCAAACAACCCTATTTGGAGACTTCTTTCCATCTGCTTCCCACCTCTATGGGCTGTACCATGTACTTTTATATTGTCAAGGACAAAGCATTTCCATTTTATTCTGTAACCATGATTCAGGTTACATTATTATGGCCAGGGTTATGAAGTATTGTTCACTATAGAACTATGAAGCATATGAGGATTATAATTCCTCTCTATAGGTACAATGTTACACCTTTACAATTTGATAAACAATATTCCTAGAATCAAGGTCAAATGCGATCACTTTTTTATACTCCATAAATTACTCAAAGTCATGTCACGTTTTTGTTTGCTTGATACTTAGATCATTGTATTTTTTTCTTTTTTTTTACATGGTGAACGAATTCTTACACAGTGAATAAATTCTTACATGGTGAACAGTACAGGGGCATTCATCACAGAAACTTTCGGTTTTGATCACGCATTATGAACTATAAACAATCAGATCAAATATGAATATTCATTTGATTTTTATACTTGATTTATATGTTGATCCCACATTTCTCCCTTTATTATTATTAATAAAATGCTGAAGTGGTAGGTAGATGCAAGATAAAGGTAGAAAACATAGTTTAGTGCTGTAAGAGGGCAAATGTAGATGATCAGGTGTGTGCCTATGGACTAAGTATTAATCCAAGCTAGACAAGGGCAGCAAAACATCCACGGATGCAGAAGATTTCTCTCAAAGCAGGGGGGGTGAGGTTCTGAGCCTCACCTCTGTTGATCCCCAATTTCTCACCTGATGGCCCCCCTGCGACTGTGCCTGTCTTAGGTTGTTCCTCCCTTGAGGAATCTTACCCTTCTCTGGCTAACCAGTCATCTTCCAGGGCCATACAGGGAAATGTAAAGTTGGTAAGTGAGAGAGAAGCCATATTGTTTGCAAAGGTTAGCTTTTTACTTCTTTGCAGATTTATGCCCTGTGGCTTCTATGCCCAGCACTTGTCTCGAGGTATCTTTACCACCTGGAGGAATTATGATACTCGGTAAATTCGATATGAGGCACGAATTCTACTTAAGGGTTGAATTAGGAAGGAAGAAGAAAAGCTATAGAGGTAGCATATGGAAGAAAACATGGGAGGATTGATTATTTCTTTGACATATCTTCTTGTAGAGTACCTTAAGTATGTATAGGTTTTAAACTACTAACTAATTTGCACACACATATTAACATAATAGGAATACGGTGACATAAACAAAGCAAATCTATAATTACCATCCATCTCCAGTGAAGCCAAGAAAACCATCTAGGCACCCTAGGCATTTGTGAAAATTTATCTATGATATGATGGATATTGTCCAACTGTACTTGAACAGTCTGAGAGAAATCAGACAAATTAAAGCAGCCCATTTCTTGGATCTGTTCACATCCCATATGTTCTTTTAACCGTAGATAGTCTATAGTCATAAGATTTTGGAGTGCTACACCTTGCACCCCTCCCAACTCCTGGTTGAGTTCCAACAGTACAGATCCGGTCAAATTCGTTGTCTCACTGTATGCACATGCCAGCCTAGACATCTCCCTCCTCATTCCAATGGCAAGTCCAGGAAACGGTGGGGTGGACGCAGCCACAACTGCAGCATCACCCAGATCCCTGTGGAGGCATTTTGATGATTAATCCCCGGCACGAGTCCTCCAGAGAGTGCTGATGCCGGAAGCTCCTCCTCATATCGTATCTTAGTTAATTTTCTGGGTATCCAAGCTAGGCCTTGATCTTCTGCATAGAAACAAACAGACCCTTTGCCCACACTTTGACATGCCCTCTATACCACTGTGCAGGACTCACTGGAGGTCAGCACACAGGAACTGCTTTTTTTTTTTTTTTTTAATTAAGAGAAAGGAATATTATCAGAAAAGAGTACCTCCATAGCTGATCATCTGACACCCTTTAAGTGATCAACATTAAGGATATTTAAAGCATGCGTTGATCTTTCATTTACCAATAGTTTTATCCTATCAAGGAGTAATCCCCCTTTTCTTTTTTTTTTTTTTAATCTTTAATCTACACTTACATGAAGAATACTATGTTTACTATGCTCTTCCCTATATCAGGTCCGCCCTAACAACCACATTATGGTTACTGTCCATCAGCTTAGCAAAATGTTGTAGAATCACTACTTGTCCTCTCTGTGTTGTGCCGCCCACCCTCCCCTTTCTTCCTCCCCTCCCATGCCTGCTAATCTTAATACCCCCCTTCTTCTCCACCCCCGTTATCCCTCCCTGCCCACCCATCCTCCCCAGTTCCTTTCCCTTTGGTACCTGTTAGTCCATTTTTGGGTTCTGTAATTCTGCTGCTGTTTTATTCCTTCAGTTTTTCCTTTGTTCTTATACTCCTCAGATGAGTGAAATCATTTGGTATTTCTCTTTCTCTGCTTGGCTTATTTCACTGAGCATAATACTCCCCAGCTCCATCCATGTTGCTGCAAATGGTTGGATTTTTCCACTTCTTATGGCTGAGTAGTATTCCATTGTGTATATGTACCACATCTTCTTTATCCATTCATCTACTGATGGACATTTAGGTTGCTTCCAATTCTTGGCTATTGTAAATAGTGCTGCGATAAACATAGGGGTGCATCTGTCTTTCTGAAACTTGATTGCTGCGTTCTTAGGGTAAATTCCTAGGAGTGGAATTCCTGGGTCAAATGGTAGGTCTGTTTTGAGCATTTTGATGAACCTCCATACTGCTTTCCACAATGGTTGAACTAATTTACATTCCCACCAGCAGTGTAGGAGGGTTCCCCTTTCTCCACAGCCTCGCCAACATTTGTTGTTCTTTGTCTTTTGGATGGCAGCTATCCTTACTGGTGTGAGGTGATACCTCACTGTAGTTTTAATTTGCATTTCTCTGATAATTAGCGATGTGGAGCATCTTTTCATGTGTCTGTTGGCCATCTGTATTTCTTTTTTAGAGAACTGTCTGTTCAGTTCCTCTGCCCATTTTTTAATTGGGTTATTTGTTTTTTGTTTGTTGAGGCGTGTGAGCTCTTTATATATTCTGGACGTCAAGCCTTTATCGGATCTGGCATTTTCAAATATATTCTCCCATACTGTAGGGTTCCTTTTTGTTCTATTGATGGTGTCTTTCGCTGTACAGAAGTTTTTCAGCTTAATGTAGTCCCACTTGCTCATTTTTGCTGTTGTTTTCCTTGCCTGGGGAGATATGTTCAAGAAGAGGTCACTCATGTTTATGTCTAAGAGGTTTTTGCCTATGTTTTTTTCCAAGAGTTTAATGGTTTCATGACTTACATTCAGGTCTTTGATCTATTTTGAGTTTACCTTTGTATATGGGGTTAGACAATGGTCCAGTTTCATTCTCCTACATGTAGCTGTCCAGTTTTGCCAGCACCATCTGTTGAAGAGACTGTCATTTTGCCATTGTATGTCCATGGCTCCTTTATCAAATATTAATTGACCATATTTGTTTGGGTTAATTTCTGGAGTCTCTAATCTGTTCCACTGGTCTGTGGCTCTGTTCTTGTGCCAGTACCAAATTGTCTTGATTACTATGGCTTTGTAGTAGAGCTTGAAGTTGGGGAGTGAGATCTCTCCTACTTTATTCTTCTTTTTCAGGATTGCTTTGGCTATTTGGGGTCTTTGGTGTTTCCATATGAATTTTTGAATTATTTGTTCCAATTCATTGAAGAATGTTGCTGGTAATTTGAGAGGGATTGCATCAAATCTGTATATTGCTTTGGGCAGGATGGCCATTTTGACGATATAATTCTTCCTAGCCATGAGCATGGGATGAGTTTCCATTTATTAGTGTCCCCTTTAATTTCTCTTAAGAGTGACTTGTAGTTTTCAGAGTATAAGTCTTTCACTTCTTTGGTTAGGTTTATTCCTAGGTATTTTATTCTTTTTGATGCAATGGTGAATAGAACTGTTTTCCTGATTTCTCTTTCTATTGATTCACTGTTAGTGTATAGGAAAGCTACAGATTTCTGTGTGTTAATTTTGTATCCTGCAACTTTGCTGTATTCCGATATCAGTTCTAGTAGTTTTGGAGTAGAGTCTTTAGGGTTTTTTATGTACAGTATCATATCATCTGCAAATAGTGACAGTTTAACTTCTTTACCAATCTGGATTCCTTCTATTTCTTTGTTTTGTCTGATTGCTGTGGCTAGGACCTCCAGTACTATGTTAAATAACAGTGGGGAGAGTGGGCATCCCTGTCTTGTTCCCGATCTCAGAGGAAATGCTTTCAGCTTCTCGCTGTTCAGTATAATGCTGGCTGTGGGTTTATCATATATGGCCTTTATTATGTTGAGGTACTTGCCCTCTATTCCCATTTTGCTGAGAGTTTTTATCATGAATGGATGTTGAATTTTGTCAAATGCTTTTTCAGCATGTGTGGAGATGATCATGTGGTTTTTGTCTTTCTTTTTGTTGATGTGGTGGATGATGTTGATGGATTTTCGAATGTTGTACCATCCTTGCATCCCTGGGATGAATCCCACTTGGTCATGGTGTATGATCCTTTTGATATACTGTTGAATTCTGTTTGCTAATATTTTATTGAGTATTTTTGCATCTACATTCATCAGGGATATTGGTCTGTAATTTTCTTTTTTGGTGGGGTCTTTGCCTGGTTTTGGTATTAGGGTGATGTTGGCTTCATAGAATGAGTTTGGGAGTATTCCCTCTTCTTCTTTTTGGAACACTTTAAGGAGAATGGGTATTATGTCTTCTCTGTGTGTCTGATAAAATTCCGAGGGAAATCCGTCCGGCCCCGGGGTTTTGTTCTTGGGTAGTATTTTGATTACTGTTTCAATTTCTTGGCTCGTAATTGGTTTGTTTAACTTTTGTGTTTCTTCCTTCGTCAGTCTTGGGAGGTTTTATTTTTCTAGGAAGTTGTCCATTTCTTCTAGGTTTTCCAGCTTGTTGGTGTATAGGTTTTCATAGTAGTCTTTAATAATTCTTTGTATTTCTGTGGAGTCTGTCGTGATTTTTCCATTCTCATTTCTGATTATGTTAATTTGTGTTGATTCTCTTTTTCTCTTAATAAGTTGGGCTAGAGGCTTATCTATTTTGTTTATTTTCTCAAAGAACCAGCTCTTGGTTTCATTGATTTTTGCTATTGTTTTATTCTTTTCAATTTTGTTTATTTCTTCTCTGATCTTAATTATGTCCCTCCTTCTGCTGACTTTAGGCTTCATTTGTTCTTCTTTTTCCAGTTTTGATAATTGTGATGTCAGACTATTCATTTGGGATTGTTCTTCCTTCTTCAAGTGTGCCTGGATTGCTATATACTTTCCTCTTAAGACTGCTTTCGCTGCGTCCCACAGAAGTTGGGGCTTTGTGTTGTTGTTGTCATTTGTTTCCATATATTGCTGGATCTCCATTTTAATTTGGTCATTGGTCCATTGACTATTTAGGAGTGTGTTGTTAAGCCTCCATGTATTTGTGAGCCTTTTTGCTTTCTTTGTACAATTTATTTCTAGTTTTATACCTTTTTGGTCTGAAAAGTTGGTTGATAGGATTTCAATCTTTTGGAATTTACTGAGGCTCTTTTTGTAGCCTAGTATGTGGTCTATTCTGGAGAATGTTCCATGTGCACTTGAGAAGAATGTATATCCTGTTGCTTTTGGATGTAGAGTTCTATAGATGTCTATTAGGTCCATCTGTTCTAGTGTGTTGTTCAGTGCCTGTGTGTCCTTATTTTCTGCCCGGTGGATCTATCCTTTGGGGTGAGTGGTGTGTTAAGTCTCCTAAAATGAATGCATTGCAGTCTATTTCCCTCTTTAGTTCTGTTAGTATTTGCTTCACATATGCTGGTGCTCCTGTATTGGGTGCATATATATTTAGAATGGTTATATCCTCTTGTTGGACTGAGCCCTTTATCATTATGTAGTATCCTTCTTTATCTCTTGTTACTTTCTTTGTTTTGAAGTCTATTTTGTCTGATATTAGTACTGCAACCCCTGCTTTCTTCTCACTGTTGTTTGCCTGAAATATATTTTTCCATCCCTTGACTTTTAGTCTGTGCTTGTCTTTGGGTTTAAGGTGAGTTTCTTGTAAGCAGCATATAGATGGGTCTTGCTTTTTTATCCATTCTATTACTCTGTGTCTTTTGATTGGTGCATTCAGTCCATTTACATTTAGGGTGACTATTGAGAGATATGTACTTATTGCCATTGCAGGCTTTAGATTCATGGTTACCAAAGGTTCAAAGTTAGCTTCTTTAGTATCTTACTGCCTAACTTATCTCGCTTATTGAGCTGTTATATACACTGTCTGGAGATTCTTTTCTTCTCTCCCTTCTTTTTCCTCCTCCTCCATTCTTCATATGTTGTGTGTTTTGTTCTGTGCTCTTTTTAGGGGTGCTCCCATCTAGAGCAGTCCCTGTAGGATGCCCTGTAGAGGTGGTTTGTGGGAAGCAAATTCCCTCAGCTTTTGCTTGTCTGGGAATTGTTTAATCCCGCCATCATATATAAATGATAGTCATGCTGGATACAGTATCCTTGGTTCAAGGCCCTTCTGTTTCATTGCATTAAGTATATCATGCCATTCTCTTCTGGCCTGTAGGGTTTCTGTCGAGAAGTCTGATGTTAGCCTGATGGGTTTTCCTTTATAGGTGACCTTTTTCTCTCTAGCTGCCTTTAAAACTCTTTCCTTGTCCTTGATCCTTGTCATTTTAATTACTATGTGTCTTGGTGTTGTCCTCCTTGGATCCTTTCTGTTGGGGGTTCTGTGTAATTCCGTGGTTGTTCGATTATTTCCTCCCCCAGTTTGGGGAAGTTTTCAGCAATTATTTCTTCAAAGAGACTTTCTATTCCCTTTTCCTCTTTCTTCTTCTTCTGGTACCCCTATAATACGAATATTATTCCTTTTGGATTGGTCACATAGTTCTCTTAGTGTTGTTTCATTCCTGGAGATCCTTTTATCTCTCTGTATGTCAGCTTCTATACGTTCCTGTTCTCTGGCTTCTATTCCTTCAATGGCCTCTTGCATCTTATCCATTCTGCTTATAAATCCTTCCAGGGATTGTTGTACTTCTGTGATCTCCTTCCTGACATCTGTGATCTCCCTCTGGACTTCCTCCCATTGCTCTTGCATTTTTCTCTGCATCTCATCCCATTGCTCTTGCATTTTTCTCTGCATCTCTGTCAGCATGTTCATGATTTTTATTTTGAATTCTTTTTCAGGAGGACTGGTTAGGTCTGTCTCCTTCTCAGGTGTTGTCTCTGTGATCTTTGTCTGCCTGTAGTTTTGCCTTTTCATGGTGATAGAGATAGTTTGCAGAGCTGGTACGAGTGACCGCTGGAAGAGCTTCCCTTATTGTTGGTTTGTGGCCTTCCTCTCCCTGGAGAATAGGGACCTCTAGTAGCTTATGCTTGTCCACTGTGCGCAGACAGGGCTTCTGCTACCTGCCTGTTTGCTATGGAGTTTATCTCCGCTGTTGCTGTGGGCGTGGCCTGGCTGGGGCTGCTCCTCAAAAGTGGTGGAGCCCTGTTGGAGGGGGAGCGGCCGGGAGGCTATTTATCTCTGTAAGGGGCCTCTGTGCTCCCTGTTGCCCAGGGGGTTAGAGTGCCCAGTGATCCCCAGATTCCCTGCCTCTCGTCTAAGTGTCCTGTCCTGCCCCCTTAAGACTTCCAAAAAGCACTCTCCAAACCAAAACAACAACAGCAACAATGAGAGAGGGAACAGGAAAAAAAAAAAAGGAAAAAACACACGATTTTTTTGGTCTTCAGGCGCTGGTTCCAGGCACCTGCTCACTGGTCCTGCTGCCCTGCCTCCCTAGCACTGGGGTCCCTGTCCCTTCAAGGCTTCCAAAAAGCACCCGTCCACCGGTTCCGCAGGGAAAAACGCGCGATATTCTTTGTCCTCAGGCGCCAGTCCCAGGCACCCGCTCACCGGTGCCGCCACCCTGCCTCCCTAGCACCGGGGTCCCTGTCCCTTTAAGGCTTCCAAAAAGCACTCGTCAAAAAGAGAAAAAAAAAGGGTGAAAACGCACGATTTCCTCCATCCTCAGGCGCCAGTCTCAAGCACCCGCCCTCCGGTCCTGCAGGGAAAAACGCGGGATATTCTTTGTCCTCAGGCGCTGGTCCCAGGCACCCGCTCACCGGTCCTGCTGCTCTGCCTCCCTAGCACCAGGGTCCCTGTCCCTTTAAGGCTTCCAAAAAGCACTCGCCAAAACGAGAAAAAAAAAGGGGAAAAACGCGTGATTTCCTCCGTCCTCAGGTGCCGGTCTCAGGCACCCGCCTACCGGTCCCGTAGGGCAAAACGCACGATATTCTTTGTCCTCAGGCGCCGGTCCCAGACACCCGCTCACCGGTCCCGCCGCCCTGCCTCCCTAGCAACGGGGTCCCTGTCCCTTTAAGGCTTCCAAAAAGTACTCGCCAAAAAAAAAACCACTCCGGTCCCTTTCCACCCGACGGGAGCTGCGGGGAGGGGCGCTCGGGTCTCGCCGGGCCGGGGCTTGTATCTTACCCCCTTCACAAGGCGCTGGGTTCTTGCAGGTGTGGATGTGGTCTGGATGTTGTCCTGTGTCCTCTGGTCTCTATTTTAGGAAGACTTTTCTTTGTTATATTTTCATAGCTCTATGTGTTTTTGGGAGGAGATTTCCACTGCTCTACTCACGCCGCCATCCTGGCTCCCCCCCCCAGATCATTGTATTTTTACAATGTAAGGTTAACCTTACATCATAAGGTTTTTGGTTTCTCCTGGAGTTTCCATTTGCTGTTCTTTTTTTCTTGTTGGAAGTAGAAACATATGTGACATTACCATATCAGTAATATCTTCTGGCTTCTTGTTCATTTTTTCTGTTGCATGGAATGCACCCCATTATTCTACTGCAGATCTTGTTGAGCCCACTGATTTCTTATTTTAATTTAGACTTGTTGTTCCTAAACCTGATGGACAGTAGCATCACCTGAACATTTTTCTTTTCACTAGATTTCTGAGAGTAGCTTTTTCTTATATCCCCTGTTGTTCTTTTGCTTGGTTTTCCTCTGGTTTTGTTCTAGTATATCCTCAAGTAATTTCCTCTGGAAGGGCATATGGATGATCATATTTTGATTCCTTGTATGTCTGAAATGGTCTGTATTGTGTCCCTACATTTGGTTGATAGTTTAGCTGAGAATTCTTGGTTGAAAATAATTTTCTCTCAAACCTCAAAGCTATTGTTCCATTGTCTTCTAGCATCAGGTTTGCTGGTGAAAAGTCATATATTCCCCTGTATGATACCTGTGCTTTGTATCTGGAAGCTGTTTTGTCTTAGGTATGTGGAAATTCTCCAATAATGTATCTAGATATGAGCTTTCACTTATACTGAATGGCACTTGGCAGACGCTTTCCATTGAAAACTGGTATCCTTTTCATCATGGGTAATTTTCTTCTACTAGTTCTTTGGTACTTCTTTTTTTCATTTTTCTGTTTTCTCCAAACTCTAATTATTTGGAAATTGGAATTGATTACCTCTGCCTTATTTTTTCCCTCATGTTTCTCAACAGGATTTGCTGTATGCTCTGGAATTTTCCTGGTTACATATTTTTATTTATAAAGTTATTTATAATTTTCAAGACATCTTTTTCTTACCTATTCCTTTTCTATAGGGATATTTTTTTGTTTTTAGATGCAATTGCTTCTGTAATCTCTTTATATATATCAACTGGGCATTGTTTTTCAGAGTTCTGTTCCCTGAAGTATCCTTTTTTATTCTGTGGTCATTTGGGGTCAATTAGAGGATAGAGAGTGTTGGGGGACAGAGGGACTGGAAGGCAGCAATTATAATCAATGTGAGGTTAGTGCTGTAATGGGGGTTAGCAAGCCCTTCCACTGCTTCCCTCAGCCACTTCCTCTAGCCTGGTGTGAATCAGTAAGAAAAGTGATGTTTTGTGCCTTGTTTATTTCTCAATTTGTATAAAAGCCAGTAGGGGTTTCGTGTAAACCCCAATATAGGGACTATAGAAGTTGGGGATATTGTTCATATTCAAAATGTATGAGCTGCCACATCCTTGATGAGAAGCACAGCCCTTGCCCCTGTGAGGATGTGTGACCTTACTACCTTATCACACAGTTTAGTGTGTGTGGGGGGGTGGAATCCTGTCTGCATTGAAGGGAACTCCCTCTAGATCAGACTTGACTTGACTTGAGTTTGTGGCTGGAGCAGGAGGAGGTAAACTGAGGAATGGGCCCCCTGCCTGCAAGTTTGCTTGCGGGCTTTATCTGTTACCCCTGCCTGTAAAGTCAGCTCTGGGTTGGGGGCCACCTTTATTTGCTTCTCAGAAGACTTGAGGCAAGTAGGTCTTGCCTGGGATGCCCAACCTCTGTCAGAAATTGGGAATAGCAGCTTCAAGGGAGCAGGACTTGTGTCATCTTAGTCACTGTTGTCCCATCTGGACTTAGAACAGGGCTTGGCACCTAGAGAGCACTTAGAGAGTAATAAATAGATGGAGAATAGATGGTTGGATGGATGGACAGATATAGTGATGAGTGGGAGGCTTCTTTGGTGGAGAATAAATCAGTCCTGATCACAGCTCTGTGGAGATCAGATGTGGGTCATTTGGTGGCATTTAAAATGTACTAAGGGCACTGGAACCCTAATCTGAATCTTTAAACAAAAATGAAAGCAAACATTTTCCATTTCTTATGTGTGTACCCAGACCTTTGTTTTATAACTTTGGAACTTGCCCACCCAGGGTATTTTCAGTCCAGGCAGGTGTGTATATGAGCAAGACTAATAGTTTTTATTTCCTGCAGAGCTCAGTTGCTCCCTGGCTCACCCTTGCAGATTGCTCATGGGTGTCTCATGGATCTGACAGCACTGTCAGGATGACTGGAGTGCTATTCTGGGTAGATGACGCACAGGTCCAGGGATGGTCTCTTCTCTGAAGATGGCTATGTAAGAGGATTAAAATTTCAGAGAGCAGCTCTGGCTCCAAACTGCAGGGAGCTGGGTTAAAGGGAATTCTTTCTGGGCAACAGAAATTGATCTCATACAGTACAGACCTGATTGCAGTTCCTCACACAGACTACACCTATCACTGGTGGGTTCTGCCCATGACTTTATCATTTTCTTCCCATTCACCAGTTCTAAGTGTAGCTGTTGTTTCCCCAAGAAACCTCCCTGGCTTTGTGGCTGCCCTTCCTTTATGGGCCTCTCATGGCACCCGCCTTACTGGTCCCTGGTGTTAACTGTCTGCTTCTCTGTTTGTCCGTTAGACTGTCAGCTACCAGAGGGCTTCACATCACACCAGGTATGTAGGAGGCCTTCAGTAAATACCTGTGAACTGATTCAGCTCTGGGGACTCCCCAGCCCATCACAGGCATCTTTGCTCTAATGAGGTCCGGGAGGAGGGACAGAGATCTGCCATGTGCTGACCATGCTCTGTGTGCATTTTCTCATTCAGTGCTCCTGGCAGCCCTACCAGGATTCCGATTTTACAGATGTGAGGACAGAGGCTCTGAGGTGAGGTAGCTTGGCGAGGGTAAATAATGCATGTGGACAGCATGGTGTTGTGCCCACCTCATCCCAGAATGACTTAGGGTGGTCTCCACCTAACTTTGTCAGAGACCCTCTGTTTTGAGGCTGCACTGGAGGAGTGCTCAATGTGGGGCCTCAAAATGCAGCACCTGAGATTTCTGGAAGCTTCCATGCTTCTTGCTTGGGTAACTGCCGGCCTTTGAGCTCACCTGCACATGTGACATTCTGAGAATTAGATCCTGTCTCCAGGGTTGCAGTCCTGGAGGGCTCTCTAGAGGCAGCACTAGATTTGAACTTGGTTTTTGTTCTCAGGGATGTCATTGACCTGGTAGTTAGGGTGATGGCTGTTAGTACCAGAATGCCCCTATTGGGTCGTGTTTTTTTAATTAACTTTCATCTGGTTTGAATGTTGTAGTAAGTAGACTTTTAAAGAAATTTGCATATCTCATTTCTTTGTCTAATTAGCGTTGTAAGAATGATGTCCTAGTTTTCATGCTTGAATAAATAACTGTCATGGTGTAAAGGTGCTAAGGGGCTGGTTCACTGCAGCTCTTTCCTTCTCATGTTTGGTATCTGATCCAAGCTTTGTTTTAATTCGCATTCCAGACTTCTCTTTTAAAAGAACTGACCTTGTTGGCCAAACGGTACCTTCTACTGCCGTGAACTCTCTCCTAAACTTAGAGGACACACTTTTGTCACTGTTGTGGCATGACTTGGAGATCAAATCGCTGGATCCTTAATACAAAAGTATACTCTGTGCCTCTATTCCAGTTTTAAAGTAAGTGGAATTAAAAAGCAGGGCACTGAACAGCTTTAAGTATGGCCTTTCCTCTGACGTAACTCTACCTTTATATATGACCTTGCAAATCCTCTGGTTTATTCACTACAGATGGATCAAGAGCACAACAGAATTGCAAATTTTGGGGGATAGAACATAACTGTTAAGTCCCTGCCCTTAAGGGGTCTTCAGTCCTCTCTTGGAAAAGCCAGGAGTAGGCCTGAGAGAATCCTGCTCCATTGATGCCCTGGGAACACCCTGAAGCTTGTGACCAGCAAAGGCTGATGTGGCTGTCATGCTGCAGGCTGTCCCAGCCTGACTCAGCCTGCTGGGAAGACGAGAAGAGGGCACACAGCATTATGAGATGTATAATTTTCAGAACCCTGAAGGGGTTAGTTCCATTCAGTGCCTGGAGTGTTGTTCATTTCTGGGCTTTGTTTTTATGTAAAGATGCAGACAAATAGAGCCAGTCTGGAGATAATCCCCTGGACAGTTAAGGGATTTGACATGATGCCATGCTAGGAACTGCTTGGGGCATCTGGGGGTGCTTAGCTGAGGAAAGAGAAGATCTTGGGATGAGGAGGCATGCTAGCAACGTTCCTGTAGCCTGGGGCTGCTGGAGGCCCCTGGGAAAATGGTTTGGACAGAATGGTAGAGGGCCTTTCCTGTCTTGTTAAAGATTCTTCTTGTCTTGTTAAAGATTCTTCATTTTATTCTGTTGGCAGTGGGGCTGTACTGATGATTTTTAAGGAAGGAAGCAATGAGATCTAGTTTGCAGTCCAGGGAACACCTTACTTTGGAATGGAGCACCCAGAGGGGGACCAGGTTATGGAGGAAGGTGTGAGTTTGCAGAAGTATCATGCAGGATGGGGAGACTCTAGGGGACTTGGCTGAAGCTGAGGGAATAGGTGACGTCATGCAGGAAGAGGGAGCTGTGAGGGACTTTGGTCAAAGCTACATTTAAAGAATAATCCGAAGGGCATGATGCAAGAGCTGAGTTAGAGAAGTGGGAGAAAACCAGAAAATTCTGGCCTCATGGAAGCTGAGAGCAGAAAATTTCAGGAGGGGTGTGTAGTCAGTTGTCCCACAGGGATAACCACCATTTGTTGAATGCCAGACGTTGTGCTAAGTGCTCTCTAAACATCATTTCCTTTAATTCTTACAGGGGCTCCTCAAGGCAGCACTAATACTGACATTCTATAGATAAGGGACAGTGGACCAGAGTGCTAGGTTTTTCTGGGAGACAGAATGTGGGCTTTGGTGTGAGACACACTGGGTTTGAGTTCCACCTCTGTCCTCATTAGCTGTGTGAACACGTATAAATTGCTTGATTGCTCTTCTCCAAACAGAATATAATGGCCCAGTCTCCTGAGGGTATTGATGGGATTCCACTATATTGTCTTATTGTAAGTGAAGCCCTTCATGTGGTGCCTAACATGAAGAAGCCCCCTCCACAGGCTTTAGGTTGCTTATTTCCTGCCGTCACCCTGGCAGGTGATATGGGACCAGAGTTTAAATGCTGTGGGGAGGGGGTGGCCTGAACACCTAGAGCCCAGAGGGGAAAGGGAAAGATTATTTCTATTATTTGTTAGGTCAAGGTTTGAGGAGTGGGAGTTGGGGTGGGGTGGAGACTTTGGAAGGCGAAGCTCAGTCTACACAGCTGTCAAGGGGATAAGGGTGGGGAGGAGAGAGGTGAGGAAGAAGAGTACTTGTGGAGACAACTGGAGTGGTATGTCGTGGTCTAACCCATATGTGTGGCAGTGCCAGGCAAGGTAATGATGTAGTTTGTACCTGGGGCAGTGGTAGGGAAATTGGATGGTTAGGTTGGCCCAGATTTGGAAATTCACCGTTTGGGTTGCAGAAGGACAGATTGTAGCAGTGACACGAAGGCTGCTGGGAAGCCATGACCAAGGAAGCCTAGGAGATGAGGTTGGGAGGGAGGGGGAACAAGGAAAATTTCATAACCTAGAGTATAATTAGGAATTTCTAATAACATATGAGACCCACTTTCAGCTCTCATTTCCCAACAAATAAATATAAGGCACCTGTGTAGAAAACTCTGTGGCAAGAATGGGCTGTCATACCTCATAAGATGGATTTTATCCAAAATGTGATCTCAAGTACAATCCAATAAAGCTGGGCTCCCAAAACCCATTGCCTCATGATCCTGTATCCCAGTCCCAGAATCAGTCATTTCCCCAAGGAGTCCTCTTTCCTTTTGTTGAAGAATGGTTTTAGAAACCAAGATTTGGGTGCTAGGTGTTTCTATTGCTACTGGAGTGCCATTACTTTTGGGTTTTCTCAGTTGATAGAGCAAGGAAGTATATGTTTGTTATACTAACCTGTGTATACACCTGTTATCTGTAAGTATGTATCCATTTGTATCTATGTTAAGCTAAACATGAATTCATACTGATGTCTCAACTCTAATCCATTACTACATAGATCATTCCAGACTTCTCTCTGAGCTTGTCTGTAACCTCCCCCAACAGTGAGAAACCTAGCTCCCACCATCTGCCACCCATTTACTGAACTGTTTGATTCTAGTATGAGCAGTATGTTGTTCTAGTATGGTGGTCTTAGAATTGTTAACTCATGTCCCCATGGGAAACAACTTTATCCTCTAGAGTACGGTGCTTATGTTCAGTTCATTTTGCCTTTAGTCTTGTGTAGTCTACACTCAACTCCAAAATTACTTAGTTCCCTACCTTTATCCGCACCTGCTTTTGTGAGGTTGTTTCACACATTTGTGATAGATCTTTTGTTGCAGTCTGAATTCCATTCTGGGATCCCCTTAACTTTTAAACAATTTAAAAAAATCCATATATCAAATATCACTGTGCTGTACAGTTTTACGAGCTTTGAGAAATGTATAATTTCATGTACCTGCCATTAGGGTAGCATGCAGATTAGTTTCACCACCCCCAAATAATACCCTCTGCTTCACCTATTCAGTCCTCTTCCTTTGCCAAACCTCTGGCAACCACTAATGTGATTACTAACTCTATAGTTTTGCCTTTTCCAGATTGTCATATAAATAGAATCATATAGTATGTAGCCATTTCAAACTGTTTTCTTCCACTCAACGATATGCATTTAAGGTTCATCCATGTTTTTTAATGGCTTGACAGCTCATTCCTTTTTATTGCTGAATAGTATTCTATTATATAATGTACCACAATTTGTTTACCTATTCACTTGTTGTAGGACATCTTGGCTGCTTCTGGTTTTTAGTAATTATGAATAAGGCTGCATAAACACTTGCCTGCAGATTTTTGTGTGCACAGAGGTTTTCAAATCACTTGGGTATATACCTTCCTAGGTGCTATTGTTGGGTTGTGTAGTAAAACTATGTCCAACTCTGTAAAAAACTGCCAAACTTACATCCAGATTGGTTCAGTCAGTTCTTCTTCCAACCAGCAATGATTGAGAAAGTTCTTGTGCTGTGGATCCTTGCCAGCTATTGTCAGTGTTTTGGATTTTAGCTATTCTAATAGGTGCATAGTGGTATCTGATTGCTGTAATATGCATTTTTCTGATGATATAAAAGGCTGAACTCTTTTCATATGTTCATTTGATCTCTGTATATTCCTTTTTGTGAAGTGTCTCTTTAGATCTTTTGCCCACTTTTTAATTAAGTTGTTTTATTATTGAATTTTAAGAGTTCTTTGGATATTTTGGATATCAGTCTGTTATATGTGTTTTGCGAAGATTTTCTCCCAATTTGTGGTTTGTTTCTAACAAATTATCTTTGACAGAGCAGAAGTTTTTGGTTTTAATAAAGTCTATTTGTTTTTTCTTTCATGGACTGTGCTTTTGATGGTATATCTTAAACTCATCACAAACCCAAGGTGATATTTTCTTCTAATAATTTCATAGCTTTTCATTTTACATTTAAGTTTTAAGTTAACCCTATTTTAAGTTAATTTTATTCAAGGTGTAAGGTCTCTAAGTCTTTTTTTGTTTTTGCATATGGATGTCCAACTATTCTAGTGCCATTTGGCAAAAGATTGTCCTTTCTCAGTTGAATTGTTTTTGCAGCTTTGTTAAAACTCTGTTGAATATATTTGTGTGGAGCTATTTCTGGGCTCTCTATTCAGTTATATTGACTTATATGTCTATTTTTTCTCCTAATATCATGCTCTTTGATTACTGTCATTTTAAAATTAGATAGTGTGAGTCCTTCAGCTTTGTTCTTGTTCATTATTGTTGGCTATTTTCATGTAGTTTTTAGAATCAGTGTCAACATTTATAAAATAACTCGATGGGAACTTCAGTGGAATTACATTGGGATCTCAAGAATTGACATATTAACAATACAGGGTTTTAAATACATGTGCACAGAATATCTCTCCATTTATTCATCTCTTTTCTGATGTTCAGTTTTTAAATATATATGTGTTTTTTGCTCTTTCTTGGATAATTTATATTAGTCTATCTTTAAGCTCACTGACTCTTTTTTCATCTCCATTCTGCTATTAAGTCTGTTCCGTGAATTTCATTTTCAGATACTATTTTTTTCCTGCTAAAATTTTCTTTCATTTCTTGTTTTAGTCTTCTATTTCTCTGCTAAGAGTTCCTATATTTTCATTAATTAGAGCATATTTTCCTTAACCTCATGGAGTACGGTTATAATACTTGCTTAAAAGCTATTGTCTGATAATTTCAACATCTGGATCATCTTAGGGTAGACGTTTATTGAAAGTCTTTTCTCTTGGGAATGGGTCACATTTTCCTGGTTCTTCATAAATCGAGTAACTTTGGATTACATCCTGGACACTGTGAATATTATATTATGGGGACTCTTAGTTATGTACTATTCTTCTGAGGACAGTTGATGGTTAATATTAGCACAGTTAACCTGGTAAGGCTCAAGGTCTAACCTTGACTTTATCTTGTCATTTGTGGGTTCAAGTCTCAGTTCACTTCTTTAAGCCTTGGCCGCACTGCTTTGGCCTGTGTGTGCTGCGTCAGTGGTCAGCACCAGTCCCATCCAGAGCTCGTGCATGGGGTCAGGGGTGCTGCTGCTTCTAATCTTGTCCTTCTGGGATTCCTCCTCATACTCCAGTGACCAGAGTTATCTTTGCTTTCTTTCCTGGTTCCTCCAGCCAGAAAGTTCCTCAAGGCTTTCTCTCAGAATATTAGCTGCTCTACTTCTCAACTGTGGCCTGTTTTCAGGGCAAAAAGCAGGGGGGAAAAACCCAACAAAAATCCAGGAAATTCACCCTGTGCTAGTTGCTACTTCAAAAATTTAAACTCTCCTGTACAATGTGTTTGCTTGTTTTGCTCTCCAAAATGATCAGTGGTTGTTTTCTGTATTTTGTTTATAGCTGTTGTCTGTGGGAGGGTTGGTCTGGAGAGCGCTCACACCGCCATGTCAGAAGGCACTTTCTGCTTGCTTTTTTTCACCGAATGCTATTTCTTGGAGCTCTTTCCAAGTTAGTAGATAGGCAACTTCCGCAATCTTTTTAGTAGTGTGGTCCACTGTAACCAGACCCTTCCTGATGGACATTTGTGTAGTTTCCAAAGTTTTGCTTTTAGGGACAGTGCCGTGCTGAATGTCCTTGTGCCCCAGGACATGGCATTAAGGTCTTGGTGGGCAAATGCCTCAGACCCTTAGCCAAGGCTTTTCTTGGAACCCTGAAGAGCATAATGCCTTTGGGAGTGGCATGATTCCTGCTACCTCTGTGGCTGGTGAAGGCCTGGGCCAGTTTCTGGGTATATCCAGTGACAGCAAGGTGTGGAGGAGCAGAGAGAGAGTGGAGAGTGCCAAGTATTTCAGAAGTCTTAGAGATTGTTCCAGAATACTCGGCTGAGAGGAGTTAGGGAAGTCTGATGCCAAAGGATAGTGACAACCCAGCAATCCCTGCAAAACTAGGTACTTTATTTAATTGTCCATTTCCAAGTTGGTTGTTTATTGACAAAGAACGCAAGGCATCTTTGGACAAAAATGTAGCACATTGAAGGAAAGCTTTCTCTCCCTGCCTCTCTGCCCCAGTTTCTCTTATGCAGAGGCCAAGGTGAACCTGTCAGAAGCATCACAGAGTGTGTCCCTACCTTGTTTAGCATCTCTCCGTTGTCTCCAGGATCACAATCCCAGTGTTTAGCATGGGACTCAAGACCCCCAATACTCCAGTCATAAATATCCCCAGGCATTCCGTCACCTATCTGTGTGAACTCTGGCAAGGGAGCGTTCTCTCTGAACCTCCATCTCCCCTCCAAGCTTGGGAATAGTCATGTTTCCTCCTCAGAACTGTTGATGGGCTTAGAGGGAGTGATGCTTCTGCAGCATGTGGCACCATATTTGACTTGTGGAAAGTGCTCAGTGGATGTCCTCCAGCGGTGTATTATCACCCACACTTCCTGCCTGACTCAAATTTCTTACTTCTGTGCTCTTGCTGTTGCTGAGGTTCCCCCATGATGTCCTCCCCTGTTCTCTGTATCTGTCCGAATCCTGCCGGCCTCTGGAGGTCCAGCTCACACCTCAGCTCCTCTGGGAAGGTTTCTTGAGCAGCCTCTCTCACAGCGGGATCACTGTCCTGTGAACTCATGGAGCCGGGCACCTAGCACAGTGATTAGTGAAGCTGCCTTCTTGTTTTATGTTGCACTTTCTGAGTCCAGGGACCAGGCCACATGTCTGCTTATGTCCTCTTCAGTATCCTGTACACAGTAGGCTTTTCAGAAACATTGATGAAGGGGTTGGAACCCTGCATTTCACATGCATTAAGTGGGCAGTTTCTACACGGAAACACATACTTATAACTTTGTCATTAATGGTCAAAGGATTGTAGCAAATGAATCCAACGGTCATATTGGTGTTAGAAAAATGTTGAATTAAAGTTTGAAGACATCCAGGCATTCTGCTGAGGTTCACAGATATCGCTTTACTATTTTCTCTCTTAACATCCCCCCCAACATTTTTAATAGCAATTAGGATCTTTGCTGTAAAGTTCATCCTGTAATGGCTTCTCAGATTGTGGGTACAACTTTCCCCACAGTTGAGTGCTATCTATGATGCATCTCCTCACACAGTGAGGAAGTAGAACGTTCTTGGCTGCTGTGTGGCTGCACCAGAACATGGATGCCCCTGGGACAGCTGCCATACTGCCGCCCGAGTCAAGGAGGCAAATACAGAGTTGCTATGGCTCACTGTGCACAGACAACTGCAGAACCACATTAAAGGAAAGAAACGAGGAGGTGTAAAACCTGTGATTTCAACAAATGCTCATTGAGTTCCTGCTGTGCATCTGGCACTGGACTGGGCATAGGATGGAAGGTGAGTGAACACCCACCCTCCAAGCGCTGGCAGGGTCATGGGGGAGATCTGTGCGTAACTCCTGCATATTCCGTGTGGAATTAGCCAAAAGAGGGACCGATGAAAGTCAGGGGCATAGACACCTCCTAGGGGTTATGGTGTCTGATGGGGTTTGTGGGATGAGTAGGAGTTTGAAAGGCAAATGAGCACTGAGGGGTGTGAGGTGGGAGGTGAAAAGGAGCAGAACAGTGCACGGAGTTTGGGAGTGCGGCGGTGATTTGATATGCTGGGTAGGCGTGAAAGGGATGGAGTGGTGAGAGGCGGGCAGAGGCAGGCGAAGCGGTCCTGGAGTTCTGGCTTCATCACATGGCCAGAGGCAGTCCCAAGAGGGTTCTCCACTCCCAAGACTCAGTGGTGTGATCAGCTCGGGGTTTTCAGCTGGAGAAAGGCAACCGCTTATGAAGTTCTTGCTACACTTCCCGTGAGGGAAGGCGATGCTCTCAGGGAGGTGGCAGTGAGGTCAACAGGGAGGGACAGGGTCCAGAGCGACTCATCTGGAGGTATTGAATCATCCCAGAGAGTGGCTGTGGGGGCAAGCTGAGGATGAGGGAGAGTCACATGTTTTACTTCTTTATGGCTCTGCTGGTGTGGATATGTTTATCACTGATTTTTCTGCCTTTTTCATTATTACATCCTAAACTTATATGCTCTTCTTAACTGTAATTTTTATTGGCCACAAACTATTGAGATAAAGTTATCATTGACTTAATTATTCTCCTAATTATTAATATATATTTACATTATTTCAATCTTCTATGTTTGTACATACAACTTTAGTGTGTATCTTTGGATTTTCTCTTCCTGTCAATTACTTCCTTAGGGACAATCTAAAAATATCAATAGAGGGGTGACTCCTTGATATATTTTGTCAAACTGTTTTCCAAATGAGTGGTGCCACCAGCAGGTGTGAATGTGCTCCCTCCACTTCTGGTGTTTGTTATTAGGAGAGTTTTTTCTTAGTCTAATTCCTGTAACAATCAACAGTGACTAACAGATGCCGAGTGCTCATTTTGTGTTGAGCACTTTGTGTGCATCGTCTCATCCAGCCCTCCCAGCAGGCTGAAGGTGACTAACAATTCATATCCCCCAAAGAGCAAAGAAACCGAGGCACAGAGAGATTCAGTCATTTGCCCAAGGCTAAGAAATGGTGGAGCTGGGGTTGAAATTCAGGTGGTTCTTTGGGGAGCCTTACCATAGGTAATCCATCACCAACTTGTACTGTCTTGCTGTTTAAATTTCCATTTTGGGGTTTTTGGTAAAGATGAGTATTTTTCTGGGTTTGATACTTGATATATTTTCTTATTCAGTGACTTTCCCTTTTTAGTCCTTCAGACTTTTTAACTTGCTAAACTCTTCATACTCCAACGCCACCCTGATTACAGTAACGCATTACAGTCTAAATGGCATCCACTTCAGGTGCGGGGTCTGTGTCCCTGGCTTTGTTGGGTCAAGGTGCCAGTTAGCGCTGGTCTCACACCTCACTGACAGCCGTGGGGTCCTGGCCTCCCCTTAGCTGTATCAGTGATGACGCAGTGATGGGTCACAGCAATGTCTGCAAACTACATAAGGTGTTTCTTGCTCCATTTTCCCTCCACGTCACATTGACCACATGATCACACTTCAGCAGGACTCTCTTCCTCTGGCTGTGTCCTTCCGTGAAGCTGGGCTGAGTCGGGGAAGAGGATGAGAGGTGTCCTTTATGTCCCTCTGCCAGGGGTGTGTGCGGGCATATAGTCCCCTGCCTCTCTCACATCCACCATTTAAGGCGAATTTGTTTCTCCCCGGTCAGTCTGAAGTCACCACCTTTAGCTTATACTGATCTAAACATCCAAATCACAACATGGAACCTTTGTGAAAATTTGTTTGGGGTAATGGGTGACATACTTATTTCCAAAAGATTATGGCCTTGTTCTTTTACTCTCTTTCTTGAGTGTTTATTTTGAATTTCTGTCCTTTTTATCCAGTGTAAATATGGGTGGAGGTGGAACATAATAATATCTCCCTGCTAAAGCATTCATATTTCAGGCTCACAAAGACAGTATTATAAGATAAAAATTGTATTTGCATATGCAAAAAGTACATGGTTCATAGCATTTTGCAATGTAGTTTTCCCTACATTTTTCCTTAATTAGATTTTTCCCAAAACTTACCAATCAATTCCAGCTTATGTTAATGAATTCAGATTACAGACTAGAGAAAAATATAAAATGATAGAGAATAAAAGTCCTTTTCCACCTCTTTCCCTCCCACCCAACAACTTGGCAGTTAGTTTTCCAGGCTTTCCTCCTTACAATTATATAAATACTATATATATAAAATCATATAAATAATCATCCAGTGTCAGATATTATACACATCTACATTGTATTTGAAATTTTTTTTTTTGCTTAAAAATGGGCTGTGTCACTTTTCACAATTGTCTATGGTATTCTTTTTTAACAATTTTAATTGTTTTATGGAAAGCCTTATCTTAGCCTGTTCTATCTACCTGGACAGAGGGCTTGGTTTTTTGTTTTGTGTATACATATATATATATATATATATATATATATGTGTGTGTGTGTGTGTGTGGGTGTGTATTTTACTTTTATTTTTGGTAAAAGTAGGAGATAGTTAGAAGGAAGGTAAGTATATTTTAGTGAACATGACAAAAATTCAACACCCATTCATAATAAAAACTCTCATAAAAATATAAATAGAAACTTGAGCTTGATAAAGAGCATCTATAAAAGAAACTATAGCAACCATTATACTTTATGTGAAACACTAAATGCTTTGGCCCTAAAATTGGGAACAAGACAAGTATGTCTTCTGTCACTACTCTTACATAGCACAATGCTGGAAATTGTAGCCAGCTCAGTAGGGCAAGAAAAGGGAAAAGAAGGCATATAGACAAGAAAAAAATGAATAAAACTGACACTTATTTGCAGATGACATGATTCTACCTAGAAAGCCCAATGCACCTGTAAGAACACTCCTAGAATTAATAAGTGAATTTTACAAGATTGCAAGATATAAGGTAAACATACAAAAATCAATTACATTTCTATATATTAACAATAAACATGGACACTGAAATAAAAAATACAATACTATTTACATTAGCTCAAAAAAATAAAAGAAATAGGAGTAAATCTAATAAAACATGTACAAGAATTATATGGCATTTATTCCAGAGAAATTAAAATTTATGTTCATGCAGATAGCTGCACACAAATGTCCATAGTGGCTTTATTTATAATAGCCCCAAACTGCAAATAAACCATATGTCCTTAACAAACTAATAGATGGTGGTACATCCATACCATAGAATACTATTCAGCAATCAAAAGGAATGAACTACTGGTACATGTAACCACCTGGATGAATCTTCAGAGAATTATGCTGAATGAAAAAGATTAATCTCAAATGGTTACATACGGCATGATTCCATTTATATAACATTCCTGAAATGACAAAACTGTAGGAATGGAGAACAGATTGATGATTGCCAAGGATTAAACAGAAGGCAAGTGTTGGGAGGAAAGAAGGTAATTTATAAAAGGGTGACATAAGTGATCCTTATGCTGATAGAAACATTCTATAGCTTGGCTGTGTTGATGTCAATATACTTATTAGGATATTGTACTATAGTTTTGCAAGATGTTACCATTGGAGGAAACTGGGTAAAGGATACATGGGATCTCTCTGCATTAGTTTTCTATATAATTTCTAATACAAAAATGTAAATCTTTATCTCATAATAGCTTAATTTAAAATATATTGTTTCTCCTTGAATAATGGGTCTACCGCACTGTTTTTAACAGCTGCTGACATATTTCATGGAAAGTCTCATTTTGCCCATATCCCAAGTGCCTGGGTGGAGAGATTTTTGTCTGTTTCGTGTAATTTTTTTTCTTGGTAAAACTTAGATAGAGGAGAAAGTAGGTAAAAGCCAGAAGGAGGGAAAGAATGCAAACTTTCTTTGAAACAAGTTCCTTAAAACTATTTTTGTATTTTACATTAGGAAGAGATTTCTTTTCCTGGGAGTTTTACCCTGACTATGATAGGCGCCAGTGGTGAGAGTGGGTTGACAGGCTATGGTAGTGTCTCTAAGCTTCTGTGACAGGCTGTGAACAGCCTTTCATTTCCTTGTATTTAATAGCTCAAAATCTACGTTAAAAATGCTCTAACTAAAATGCTTTTGTTGCTGATTGTATTTGAGGGGGTCCCCTGTTTTTTCCCTTTACTCCTTGTGCATTTCCTTTTCTTCCCTTCAGCCTCTTCCTCCTCCTCCAGCCAACACTGATTTAATAAAGTTCTTATTTGCATAGTATTTGCCACTGAAAATTCCAGAGTTCTTCAGGTTGGCTATTCTGTGATGGAAGCTGCCCACAGAACCCATGTCCACTGTCATGCTGGTTTCTGTCACACGTACTTGGACTTTCTAGGAAGAGTGTGTGGTTTATTCATATGATTGAATATCCAACCATTCATACCAAGAGAAGCAAAGAAACCAAAATCCACAGTTCTTTTGTTTGAAAACTAAGATAAATAGGTTTGAAACCTAAAGAAAAACACATTCATTGACAAGCTGTGAGTGTCACAGGAACTACTTGGAGTGACATCAGCAGTTCGTGAAGCTGTTTAGCAGCTCTGTTTATCCATCTCTGGGACCTGGGCAAATATGAGTAGCCAGGCCGTGCTGTACCCTCACTGTGCTGCGACACAGGTGGGCAGACCATGGCCATTTAGTGACAAAGGCAGAGATGATAGCTGGCCTCCTGAAGCGCTTGCTGTTCCTGGGGCTCTGAGAGCTTCCTCCCCAGCTGTCCCTGGGGGTACAGGTACTGTCATTCCTCTACAGGGGTGGGTACTGAGGTGGAGCGCCGGGGCCCTTCGTCCTGCCAGAATCCCAGAGGATCCCTGCCAGAATCCCTGCCAGAATCACAGGGCTGGGCTCCTGGAAGACAACTAGAAGAGTGGGCCCAAGGTGCTGCTACTGTGGGTGCAGCAACTCAAGACTCACCTGGGTCTTTAATTTGGACCAATTGGAGGAACAATACAAGTCCTTGTGAAAACGCATCTACATGCTTTTTGAGCAGAGCTGTTGTGTTCAGTCCAGAGAGAGAGTGCCTGGCTCCTGGTCCTGGGACAAGCGGTGAGAACCAGCCGCACAACTGGTCTTACCTTTTCAGCCATTTGTGGCTTAGAGACTTAAAAACAACCTGCTTTCTTAGGTTGGTGAACAACCACCGCCTTCGTTTCATTGTGAGTTTGAGGTTATTTCCCGTTGCTTTAGTAACTCGCCTTTTACATTAGGTTGTGAAAATTTCAGATCTGAATTACTAGGTTTCTGACAGATCTGGAAAGTGCCTGCACATGATATATATCCCCTTCTCTTCCTAAACATGAGTGTGGCTTTTTCTTGAGTTTCTTGAGTTTTTAGCTTTTTTAATCTAATTTTAAGGACCAACAAAGGAGAGCATCATGAAATAAACTAATTAACGGGGAGTACATTGCTGTTTTTCTTCTGCTTGCCTTTCTTGCTGTCTTCTCCCTGTTTGAGTGGGAATGACAGAGGGGAGAGCTGTGGGAGGGGAGGCCTGCAGCCTGCTGAGGCCCCCTCCTTGGCCTCCATGTGCTCGTTGCCAGCACACAGGGAGTCTCGGCAGGGCAGTGCGGATGCCTCTCCCTGCTCAGGGTGTGATCAGTTGCAAGCTGCCGGAGGTCTCCTCTCCCAGGACATATTCCCAGGCCTGCCGGGGGCCTGAACTCATTGGTTATGGTCCCTGAGGTTGAGTGGAGGACACTGAAATGACATTGAGAATGTAGAGTGGACAGTTTTACTGTGAACCATACCATCATCATCTTATCTGTGCCTAATACGTTGCTAAGTTCTTTTCATACATTATCTCATTCAGTGCTTCTGAAACTTGATCCCTGGAGGACTGGCTAAAACATCCCCAGAGTTTCCAATTGTTCAGGTCTGGGTCAGGGCCAGAGAATTTGAATTTTTTCACAAGTGCCCAGGAGACGCTGATATGCTTAGACTTTGAGGTCTAAGTTAATCTGCCTAAAACAACCCCATGAAATAGGTAACATCCCTCTTTTACAATGAGGAGAAGGCAAGAAGAGTCAGGGGAGTAGACCACAAAGCTCCTTGCTGCTGACCATGAGCATTGGTTAGTTCAGCACAGTTAATTTTTCAGAGGAAATAGCAAGTGCCAGAGAAGGTCCTAAGCAGATGTGCACGGCCGAGGGCCTGAGTCAGGCACGTAGGGTTTGGCAAATCTGGGTGATGTGCGGGAGGGGGACACCTGCCTCATGCGTGCTGTGGGGGGCATGGAGGTCCTGGCTGCTATCAGGAGAGAACTAGGAGGACAGCCAGATGAGCTGCTGGCTGGCTTTCTCCTGCCCTCATCCCTGGTGTCAGCACCCCGCGGCTGCGCCTGTGAGGGGACTGTGTCCATGTTCTGGCTCTCTCTGGGATCTCGACCATGCCACACCTCTCTTCTCCCTTTCATGTTTCTTTTCCACATTTTCCATAAAAGGGGAAGGAATAGTAAGCAACAACAACAACAACAACAACAACAACAACAACAAGAAAATGCAGGAGGGAAATAGCAAGCTTTTCTTTTTGAGTTTCTTCTGTGATGTTATATATTTTTGGACCCTTGAAATTCACAGAAAAGTTAACTCAAGAAGAAGCTCCACATAAGCAGTGGAGAGGGAGAGAAGGCTCACAAATAACGTGAAGGTGTTTTCAGCTTGGTCACAAAGTCATTAATTCCGACATGAAGCTTTGAAAATGTGTGGAGAGAGGCCTGGCAGCATGGAAAAGTGTCAAGTGAGGTTGCAGACTGCTGGCCCACTGGTCAAACTCCACTGACATGCTTTGTTTGGCTCACGTAGTATTTGTAAAATATTCCAATCAGTTTAAAGTGGAAGTTCTCATAATAAAACCCTTGGTTTCTGGCTTTCTCGAGGAGTGGGGAGCACTAGCGCTGGGGCTGGGGCTGGCTGGTAATGGACCCTGCGAGGGGCTTGACTCCTGTCCCCAGTGCTGCCAGCATGACCCACTGGCTCAGAAAGTTTTAGATTCAGACGTGGAGCACCAGTTGCCACCTGGGCGACTTTGGGGCTGGCACTTCCTGGACTCTTCCTCCTCACCTGCCCTCGGCAGCCTATGGGTACCAAGAACACGAAGCACACGGGGTTCCCCACCCAGGTGGCCGTGGTCAAGTGGGCATCAGGGAAGAGATGCACAGTGACAGCCCATGAACTGCGACAGCGGGGGGATTGCCCTGCTGGCCTCCTAAGCCGGTGTGTTTCAGAAACGCGTTTTCTAAAATGATTATGATTATTTTACAAGATCCATGCAGTCTACACGATGCTTTATAGGGCGTATCCAGCTACAGCTGGCACACTTTGGGGTGTTTTATGGCAAATTATTCTCAGATTACCCTTGAATGCAGGAAGGTCTGCCTGTTGTCTGAGCTCCCTGGGTCATATAGAAAACGCTCAGTCTTGATACAAAACAGCTGTCTCAGTCAGCTGTTCCAAAAGAGAAGTATTTTTAGGCTGAAGCAGCAGGAAAAAGGTTTCGTAGCTGGTGGAAAGTTTGAAAAATGTTAAATTACTCTTTCCTTGCCATTAAAGTGTGATTTAATTTTGTTATTAACAGACTGTGTAAATCTAAAGAGAAGCATACTGAATGGGAGTTTGTGAAGTGCTTTCTGGCAGTTACAGTGTGTCCGGGGGGTGTTCTCTGGTGAGGTTATGCAGCAGACCCAAACTCCCGCTCACCTCCATGTCCCTGGGGCTCAGCCCTGGCTGGGCCTGGGTCAAGGGCCAACCCCTGTGGCTCCCTCCTCACTCTCCTCTGGATCCCTGCAGAGACCAGCAACAAAAGGGTCAATTGTCTGAGGCCTCCCTTTGTCTCAGGGTCTCTACAGGCCTTTCCGAATGCCAAAGTGTCTCTGTGCATGAGGGCGAGTGCTTGTCTGTGTGAATGTGTGCATGTGCATATGTGCTGGTGTATGCATATGAGTGCATGTGAGTTTTTTTTGTGTGTGTGCATGCACATAGGACCATGATCATTCATCCATGCACACACATACATGAGTGCATGTGCATATGTGCATACACACATGCAAGGGTGGATGCGTATATGCATAAGTGCACACATAAGCACATGTACATGTGTAAATCTAGTGTGAACATGTATACTTGTGCATGTGTGATGTGTGTCTGTGCACACACAGGCAGTGGTAAGACCTGCTTAAAGCATATCTGAGTTGCTGATGCTTCTTGGGGCAAAGGCCTGGCTGGTGATGTCGGTCCCTTATGCCAAGGGAGAGAAGTATCTTGGGCCCATCTCTCAGCAGATTACACAGTTGCTTTTTTGTAGTGTTTGCCCTGTATGGAAACCTTGGGGCATTCTCTAGCTCCCTGCCTTCTCTAGGTCAGGTAATGTGTAGGAGGGAGGAGGAGCAGGCTCCTCACATGTCTCATTGGCTTCATCTGCCCACTCCAACCTGTCTTCCGTGGCAAGGCCCATAAGAATTTTTTGACACTTCTAGCATCTTGTCAGGGCTGTCTGATTGGATCCAGGACATTCCGTGTGGAGCGTAAGCCATGATTCCCGAAGGACTGTGCAACACCCTGTTCCCAGCCACTCCTTAAGCTGAAAGCTCCGAGGCTTTGCCTGGGTTCTGATTTCATCTTGTTCTTAGCACATCTTTACCTGGCCTTTCACACCCAAGCCTGCAGGATGCTACAGCTGGTGTCTGTGAGTCCACCAGTCACACTTTCTAACTTAACGAAGATATCCTTTTAAAAATGACAGTGAGACATATTTGATTCAGAATCAGGAAGAGACTAGTAAAAATGCGAAATTGAAATTCACCTCTGTGAAGGATTTATCTCCCAGCCCCCTTTAACCAGTACAGCTGCCATTTAACAACTTTTTCTGTTTTTTTTTTCTTTTTCTTGTCCCTCCCACACCCATTTCCTCTCTCTGTTCCAGCTAAGGCTTATCTTTCAACTGTGGAAAAGCCACCAATTAAGCAGTACTCCAATGCTTATCAAAATATTCAGTTGGTAAAATTATCTTATAATTAGCCCAACTGTAAGCCAGAACTTTTTAACCCCAGGAAATGTAAAGTTACCCGGGTTGTGAAATCTGTAAATTGCTCATCCTGACCTTCTGGCTGCAGGTTCTGTTTTTATTTCCTTCCTCAAGTAATTTCCTCCTTGTTCTTTAAATTCTTGATTGTGCCTGAGGCAGCGTCCTGTTCTGTTTGCTTAAATCTCAAAGAGAAAATATACTCCTGGTTAGTTGAGATGGATTTTTGAGCAAATGCAGGTAAATGTGATATGAAATAGACTTGATGCCATATATTTCAGGCCTTCGCTTTTAGATATTCTTTTTGTAAAATCAAGCCTATCCTCCCGGATTCCTGGTGCCCACTGTGTGTCATTGGTTCTGTATTTTGGTGTGTGGAGTGAGAACACATGGTGGAATATGTCCAGGAAGGCAGAGTCTCTGTCCTTTCTTACCTCAAGGGTTTTACATCTCCTCGCTCTCTATCCCCTGCCCCTTCCACCTTCCCACTCTTTGGAAGCACCCTGGGTGGCACCATAAAAGTCCCCTCCCCTCCCACCCTCTTTGGGGCTGACATCAGGGAAACTGACAATGCTTTGTTTGTGGATGTTAAGGTACAACTCAGGGAGACTTTTTGCCCAGAAACCGTATCATAGATGATGCTTAGATTTTTAACTGCTGTGTTGCCATAATGCTGTAGTTCAGCTTCAGATGGGATAATCAGATTTCTGGAGGCAAGGTTGAGGTTGCAAGTTTTTTTACATGCTAAAATGCTCTCAAAATTCTGAAAACTTAACTGAGAAATTAAATTTTGGAACGTGACAACTTATTTTAATAAGTTTTGCCTATATACAGTGGTAGTATGGGTAGTTATTATTTATAGAGTTTTTCCTATTTATCAGGTATAAAATAAGTTTATCCTGTTTTTTTCCTATTTATGCACACATGTGCACACACTCAGAGATATAAACACAAATACAGAAAAAGGGCAAAACCTTACATTAATCCTGTGAGAAAATAATTATTCTGCCCACTTTACAGCTGTGAACACTGAGGCAGAGACTTTAAATAACTTGCTGATACCCATTTGGTTCGCAGTTGAACTTGGTTGGCCTGATTCTTTTGTAACTCACTGGTGACCTTGCTGAGCCCCATGTTGTGTGACTCCACCTCTGCTTATGCTTGGGAGGTTTCCACAACATGCCACAGACTACTCTCCCTGAGGAAATCACACTGTCACCTCAGCTTCCACTTGCTGCTGTGCCAGCAATGTGTACACTTTCTCTTGATGTCACACGTGTGCAGGCTTGATGGCTTTGCTGCCCTCAGGTGTGGCTTGCTGGCCTGGAGCTTATGGGATCAGTGTGAAGCTTGTGCTGATGCCCCCGGGGAGATGCTGGCCCAGGTGGTCAGTCGCCCTCATGGCCTGGGCTCCACCCAGGGCTCCTGGGGCTGGGGGTGGACGGCACAGCTCCCAGGACAGGGGTTAGCTGTGCCCTCCTAATGTGAATCTGTTGCATGCTGCAACCCATCCTTTCCTGGCTTTGTCTCAGAGCTGAAAAAGCACTGTTTTGCTCATGGAAACAGAGAGTAGAATGGTGGTTGCCAGGGACTGGGTGTGGAGAAATGGGGAGACCTTGGTCCAAGGGTATAAACTTTTAGTTCTGAGATGAATAAGCTCTGGGGAGCTAATGTACCACATGGTGGCTCTAGTTAGCGATACTGTATTGTATACTTGAAATTTGCTAAAAGAGTAGAACTTAAAGAGTTTTCATCAAAAAAAAAAAAAGAGGGAACTGTGAGGCAATGGATGTGATAACATGATAACATGTGATAATCATTTTACAGCATATTCATATGTCAGATCATGACCTTGTACACTTCAACTATATACAAATTTGGGGATCATTTATACCTCAATAAAAAAAATAAAAAATCTTAAAAAAGAAAAATAAGATCTATGTTTTGGAAGTCTTTCCTGATGAGGGACACCTTCTATCTAATCCACAGTGAAATAATTGTAGGCATTTTCAGGACCCTTTCAAAATATTATTAGAATCCTTTAAGAGCTAAGTTGATGCTAAAGATCTATCGTTAGAATGTGTTATGAACCATTTGCAGTAGGGGATTTTAGGAAATGTTTAAAAAATAATTGACCATACTAAGTTAATTATCTTGTGTATTCAGTACATTCTTGATACTATCTAATATGTATTTCTCTCTCTTTAATTATAGCTTGGGTTGATGATAGCCATTCGCTGTAGCCACAGGTAAAGTTTAAAATTTTTTTCCTTTTAAGGGGTATCCTACTGGTTTATAGCTTTTGATGTGCTCGAGTCTGTGGGTTTTGAACTTAATTTTGGTGACTGCTCTATTTTGTCACAGCAATTAGATGAAATTGTTCTAGTTGCTTGATTGGAGAGTTAACTGTTATTTGAAGAATACAGTTTTTATGTAAAAGTGGTGGTAGTACATTTCTTTCAGAACAAAAAATGCAATGTTCTAGGGCAGGGACACAGAAATGATTTCTGGATAATACACTCTGTCCAGGGGTGAGAACCCAAATCAGGGATGTTACACATGAGCATCAAGGCCGTGTGGATACGAAGCCAGGTGGGGGATGGTAGTGAAGCCTGTACCCCCCCTCCATGCTGGACCTCCTGCTTTCCTCTCATGCATATCTGAGAATGGCTAAAAGCCCCTATTTTTGTCTTTCTTCATGATTTCTTACTTTGTCTCAATTGTATATTTATGAAAAATGTTTGTTTCTTGAACAAGTGTCAACCTTGCCCTTTTGCATATATCAAAATGTATTAAGATCCTGAATTAGTTAAAGTAAGCTCCATAAACTCATCTTCCTGGGGTGCAGCTCAGGACACTGGGCCAGCTCTCGACAAGTAAACCATAGTTACCTGATTTCAAAATGAGTTTGCCTTCTAAAAATACTTGTAACAACTTGTATGCATGGTGCCATCACTGAAACCTTGGAAGTGCTGGCAAGCTGTGTAGGTTAGAGTGGGCAGAAGGCAGGGAGGATTAGAACCACCAGGAACCAGGAATGAGTGTGTGGTCATGGTGGGCATCTCTGGATACCCTCGGAAGAAGGCTACTCGAGAGAAGCTCATGGTTGCTTTTATGTTTTGGGTTCATAAGTGTGCCTGATGCCTGCGTGGGGCGAGGTCTAGTGTCCTGCAGAAGCATGTTGTTCCCTGTGATCACAGCCAGGCTGCCGCAGCTGAGATGCATGGCTGCTCTTCATGAGGGAAGTGTGGTGTGGACCGTGGACTCTCGATTCTAATGCCTGCCGGATACTGAGTGTGGAGGGTGCGTGTGTGTGTGTTTTGGGGGATACAGGGGGTGGCTAGAAGTGCTCTCTTTCTAAAACTTTCAAGAGCCTCCTTCTAGAATGTCCTAAATGTAGTCTGCTTGGTCTGCTCTCCTGCTCTAAAATGAGGAGTGGTACGTGTGTGTGTGTGAGAGAGAGAAAGAGAGAGAGACAGAGAGAGACAGAGAGGGAGAAAAAAAGAGATGATTGTACCATTTATTTTCCTTTGGTGGGACTTTCCTCGTATGTGAGTCCTGCACATCAAGAAAAGCAGCCACCTGTTTCCGCACAAGTGCTAAAAAAGGTGCATCTTCCCTAAGGCCCTAAGAAAGCCAAGGTCTTGCTCTGGTTTGGGAACAACGTCCTCTTTCCTGTGATGGCGAGGCATCCTCTGCTGTGGCTTTGTGGAGAGTTCTGACTTGTGCAGAAATTCAGAGTCTGCGTGGAACCTGAGAAGAAAGCTTTCTTTTTAATACTTTCTTGGCTTAGGGACTGTGATCAGCCATCATCCTTTTCGAATCAGGGACTCAGGTAAGACTGCAGAGCAGGGCCAGCCTGAGGGAGGTCCTGGCTGGACGGCGCCTTTGTGCTGGTGCTGCGATGTGCCAGGGCCACGTTGCGGAGAGGAGGCTGCTTCCCTGCCCTCAGCACATATGTGCTTGGCATCATTCTGTGTTGTTACCAAGGTCACCCTGAGCTGGGGGGGACTCTACTTTGGGCTTTATGCAGCCTTCATTTAGGAGGAGAAAATGTCTTCTTACCCTGGACTGGGTAGTGATTTATATACACCTGCCTTCTGTAGGGTTGGGGGCAGTGTGCACTTTGGAAGGAAGCACTGTGTGGGGTTTTAAAGGACTTGTCCCCAGGGCAGCCCAGCTTTGCTGAAGGATTGTGGTCAGTAGACAGTGGGTAAGGGGCTGAGTGGAAAAGCAAATGCCCTGAGCCACGGTCCTATAGGAGCTGAGGATAGAGCTCCACTGTGATAAAGGATGTTGGAGGCAGTGAACCAGAGTTGATTGTAGAGAGCAGAGCTTTGGAAGTCCTCATCCAATGGCCACGTTTATGGAAACCCAGCTCCATTGGTGCCTAAAGCCTCAGTTCCTATTGCTACCCGATGCTACCACTTATCGTGCTGTGTGTTCTGAGGGCCAGGAGTTTGGAGACTGTGAAGATGGCTTGTCTTTGCCTCACAGAGTCTGGGGCCTGTACCGACAGATGCAGGGCTGAGGATACAATGCTCTGAAGGTTCCTTCACCCGTGTGTCTGCTGGGTGGTGCTGGGTGGTGCTGGCTGGCGGCTGGCGGCCTCTGTTCTTGGGCCATGCAGATCTCCACGTGGTCTTCATATGGGCTCGTTTGGGCCTCCTCACGGCACGGTGGCTGGGTTTCTCCGAGTGAGTGTCCTGGAAAGAGAGAGCCAGGTGGAAGCTGTGTCCTTCCTGTGGTCCAGCTTGGGAAGCCACCTAGCATCACTGCCCCCTTGTTCTATTGGTTGGAGCCGTCACCAACCCCCACTCACATTCGGAGGGAGGGAGCCAAGGCCCCGCCTCTCAGTGGGAGGAGTGCTGGTCATACTGTAACAAGAGCAGGGAGGTGGCGTCTCCATGTGGCCACGTTTAGGAAATGCAGCCTGCCACAGAGCGCAGCCGAATGGTGGAGTACTTATTCAGAGCCCTTGTGAAAAGAAAGTTAAGACGCTGCCCTAGCTATAGGGCACTCACTATAGGTATGTGCAAAGAAGACTTGAGGTTAGACACAAGTCTTATAGGAGGGGCAAACCCATCACAGGAGGCTTCTTAGAGGAAGTGGATCGCATACCATCCTCATTCTGCTGAAGTGGGACTGTGGAGGCAGGCTCAGCCCACTCAGGCAGATGCCCCTGGTAGGCTGACAGTGTGGTCCCTGCACAACATGGTCTTTAAATTACTGTTTGGCATTTATCTGGAGGAGAGGCGGAGTGTGGGGAGGTGTGGAGGGATAGGCTGGATCCTGGCTGCCTCAGCCTGCCTTCTGTGGCCCTAGGAGTTCAGCCCTGGCCCTGAACTTAGAACCCACTCCTCAAAGAAAACCCCTGCACAGAACTGGATGGGACGCCAGGGGAATGTCTAGCAGGCGTCTGTTGTGTGGGAGCACGGCTTTTTGGGCCCCAGGCCCCACCCCAGCAGCAGAGCAGCGGGGCGCTCCCATGCTCCTCACCCCCTGGCAGCCCATAGTCTGTGCTCATGCAGGAAATTTCTTGGCAGACTGGGCTGCTCCTGCACTGTGTTTCCAGGGATGTTTTCCTCTGGGCTGTTCTGTCCCCTACCCTGGGGTTGGGGTATTAAGTTCAGGGAGTTGTGGATATTTACATAAATGCAATAAACAAAAATCTAAATATGTTATGATGAAAGTAATGAGATTGAGGAGGAGGAAAGTGAAGACATATACTGAGTCGTCTCTGTAAGTTCCAAGGTCCTTTACCATCTACTTTGGAGTGTTGGGACCCCAGAGTGCGTGGTGGCCCAGTGAAGCCAGTGATCACAAAAGGCTGCCCTTAGCAGCTGCGTGTTCCCTACCCAGGAGTCTGAGGGCCTTAGGAGCCACAAGAATGACTGGGGCATTGTTGCCATGACTCAGAGCTGATGCACAGATGTTGGTTTGCCTGAGCTTGTAGGGAAGAGCCAACATCCAGCTTACAGTGACGAGGGCTACTGCCAGCACCTGTCTACCCGTGTGCTAGCATCGCAAACAGAGTGGGGATGGAGAAGGCGTTTTCAGAGGCTGCATTTTCCTAAAACGACCTCTGAAATATAAGGAATTCTTAATTAAATGCTTCAGGGAACATAACAGCATCTGGATTTGTGGCTGGGAAGAACCCATCTTCTGGGAAACCCCCAGTCTGCAGCAGCTGGTGTCACTGGAAAGCCATTACAGGTCAGGCCAGCTCCACCTGCTCCTCACCCCACATTCTTTGTCCTGACTCTGGGGTCAGCAGGCTCTGGAGCCATCGGCCTCTCCTCTTAGAAGCCTGCCGGTCACTGTGTTGCTGGGCAGTGGCTCTTCTGTCCTCCCACTGCCTGGCCCTGTCACCCCTCTGTTCTCATAGAGGAGGAAGAAGATGAATGGTGTGGATGTCTGGTTGGGTCCCCCCTTTAAAAATCCTAGCTTATTTAGATTAACTGAACTTTCATCCCTTTGTCAATTACTTTTCTTGGGGTAAAATACAGCTAACATAAAATTTACCCTTTTACCTCTTAAAAAAGTTAATAAGGTGTATAGTTCAGTAGCATTAAGTTTATTAGCACTGCTGTGTAACTTTCACCACGACCATCTCCAGAACTCTATCAGCCTCCCAAACTGAAACTCCATATCCAGTGAGCACTGACTCCCCGTTCCCTACTCCCCGCCAGCCCCTGGGAACCCTGTTGTTCTTTCTGTCTCTGAATTTGACTTCTTTAGGAACCTCCTATAAGTGGAATCATACAGTATTTGTCCTTTTATGATTGCTTTATTTCACTTAGCAGAATGTCTTCAGGGTTCATGCATGTTATAGCATGTGTCAGAATCTCCCTCCTTTTTAAGGCTGAATAATATTTCATTGCACAAATATGTGTGTGTACATATATATGTACATACACACACACACACATATATATATATATACACATGTATATGTTTATCCATTCATTTGTTGGTAGACATATGAGTTATTTCTGCCTTTTGACTATTGTTAATAATACCACTATGAGCATGGGTATACAAATACCTCTTTGAAATCTTGCTTTCAAATCTTTAGGGTATATACCCAGAAGGGGAACTGCTAGATCATATGGTAATTCTATTTTTAAGGAGCTGCCATACTGTTTTCTTATCAATTACTTTTTAAAGTGAAATTGTATCTTATGTCTAAGTAGTTCTGGGACACTTCAAATGCTCACAGTTGCTAGTGAGAAACAGTTTCCATTATCCTTGTCATATTTATCCAGAACCCAGATGCTGGAATTGATACCTTTGGAAGCAAGGTTTGGAACTTTAGTTTCTAATCACCAACACTGCTTCCAAAATCCTAGGAGGGGCCAGGAGAAATGGAGAAAATCCTGCAGACTTATGTAATGGATGGAGATGGGATGAAGAGAGGGAGGAGGCAGATGTGGTTCCAAGATATTGGGAGGATGGGTGGGTTCACTTATCAAGAGGAACAGATTGGCAGGTTAGGGGGCATTTAAAGAGCGTGGCCAGCCGGGGAGGAGACAACTACAATCCCATAACCTTGGTGAGCAGGCTGCACCTCTGCCTGGAGCAAGAGGGCCCATCGTGTGGCTAAAGAGGGGCTTCTGCCTGAAGGATGCCTGGTTTTGTTTTCATACATGTGCCCTGGGGCTTCAGACATCCAGCCTCACTGGACAGTGAACAGTGCTCAGGCTTAAGAACACCCCTCCCCCCCAGCCCTCACACATATACCCCAACTACTCCCACTTCTGTCCCCAGATGCAGGGTCAGCCCACACTCCTGCTAGACCTGTCTGGGTGGTGCAGAAGTGCATGCGGGTGTGTGCGAGTGAGACGTCGTGTGGGTAAGGTGCTGAGGCGTCAGGAAATGGAGAATGACATAGCCATACTCCAATGGTACTGACGCACTGAGCAAGGAGGAGCATCTACTGTGACTGACCGTACACTTGACAGCAAGTCATGTACACACCTTGTTTATTATCATGGGGTTTTATTTTTGTAAAGTCAAGTCATTCTTTCAGAGTGGAAAATCGCCTCTTGATGTTCCTTCCCCACTGTTTGGCTTGAGGTTTTCAGGTGGAATCCACACAGTGGTGACAGCTGGGTAACCCCCAGAAGTGCCCTTTGCAGATAACAGCTCTTGGGGCCCCACCACCCACACAGTGGGGAAATTGTTCCCCACTGTGTGGGTGTTCTGTTTTTTCTTTTTCTACAAGATTGAAAAAAGAGTTTAGATGTTCTTCCTGCCTGTCACAGGACAGCAACCTGAAGACGCCTGCTTCCTCCTGGTGGGAACCCCTGAGCAGAGATGAAATGAGCCCAGAAGTGATCATCTCACTTTAGCTCTGCTCCTCTGCTGCTGTGGGGAGGCCACATGAGCCAGTGGTGTGGAATTTTTGCACGTGGCACTTCTGCCTACATTTCTAAGAGCAGTTCACATGAGCAGTGAACTGGTCCCCCCAAATTATATTGTTTTGTTTTTTGTTTCTGTTGGTTGTCATTCTTTAATAGATGAGGAAGGAAGCAAATTTTCCATTCGGCTCTGTTATGCTTAAATGGGAGTCCATAGGGGTTTGACTTTTAGATGAAGCCTAAAGGTATTTCTTTGCCACAACTGACGTCTTTCTATCAGTTTCTTACAGGACCTAAGAAAGTCCAAATTTGGTACCCCACCCAGACCTGTGCCCTAAACCTAATATTAGATTTATAGGTACCAACGCCTAAAAGGCCATAGTGTCTCCTGAGGGCAGGCAAGGGGACAGAGAATTGGGGGCCCTTCCTGGATGAGTCCCAGAGGAGTGGGCAATTTGACTGTCTCTGGGAGGGACTTTGGTGGGCATGGTCTTACGCTGAAAATGCAGACCCTGTGATTGAATGGTCATTTCCAGGCTGCCTTCCGGTATTGGTTTTGAATGAGGCAGAGGGCCTGGCAAGAAGTGAGGGAGTCATGTGCATTTGTGTTCTGAATTAGATTAGAAGAGGAGCCGGAAGGTCGCGGCCCAATCAGAAAACTTGTTGAATGGGCAGGCTGCCTCGGGAAACAAATGAAGTTGTCCTGTTGAAATACAAAGGGAGGAGAAGAAAAGAAACAGCGCCATTGGGCCCATCAGACTTTGATTTGAAGTGTTGGCAAATGCCTAGCAACTCCCATTTGGAGCTGGTTTGATCTTGTGGAGAGCCCAGGAGACTGCTGTTCTCCAAATTTTGTAAAAACAAATAAAGATGTCTTTTTCCCCTTCTTTTTTCTTTTTTCCCTTGCCCTTTTTTCCCCTTCCAGGGAATAGTTGTTTCTGTCACTGGGGGTTGGCCTGACTGGTCCATCTGTCTCTTTTTCAGACTTCACAGTGAAGCTTCAACCAGATTTATACACAGGGGTGCCAAGAAATTTATTCAACCCCAATAGTTATAATCTTAAAAGTAAAGCCATCTTTTGGAAGGCTGCATTTTTTGGATAACTTTAATGCAGAACATTGTCCCTGAAGATCAGAATGTGAATACTCACAGGGTGCCTGAGTTACATGCTCTTACTTACTGACACCCTTGAGGGCCAAGGCTGTGACATGGACCTCTCATGGCAGAGCTTGAAGGCCTGGGGCTGTGAATGTATCCGGTGAGTGGTAGATGCTTTTCAGGGTCTGGAGGTAAGGAGTGAATGAATGTGCCTTCCATAACCTCTCCCATACTTTTTAATACCTTGTCTGGTGTCAGCTTGGCAGCCCTGTCCTCTTAGGGACCTTCTGGTCAGCTGTCGGCCATTTCACCAAACTGCTCCCGACGTGTCTGTCACCACTCCCACGGGATGGTCTCTGGGGAGATCTTTTGTCTGCTAGGAAGAGGTTCTTTCTCAACACTGATCTGGTCATGCCCCTCCCTCTTAGAAGTTTCCACTGATTTCCATGCCTAGGGAACTGAATTCTGACTCTTAACACGGGATTCCTTCGGATGGAAAGGATGCCAGCTGCTTCTCAAAGATTTGTCAAAAGCTATGCTCCTTTCTGTTGTGATGTCTCAGGGCTGCTTCTCAGGTCCAACCTCAATTCTGTGTCTTTTTCTTTTGTCTCAGGCAGCAGGTTGGAGAGGCAGACCGCATTCCTGTTCTCCCCACATGTCCTGCCCCGTGGCGTGAGAACACGTGGACTCTGGCACCAGCCCTTAAAGCTGAGGCCATTTGGCAAAACTGTTCTGTGTGGGTGGGCTTGGGAGGAACTGGTTAGTCCTTTTTTATAGTATTTCTGAAAAATGACCACTCCCTTATTTCAAAAGGGTAAGACACCTGCCTCAAATTGAGCTAAAGATTCAACCCCAATTAAAATGTAGAAACATAAATGTAAATGGCAATGTGTAATGATAAGCTAATCAAAAAAGTGACAACTAATTAAAAAATATATGTGTAAAGGTAAAAGTCCTAGGATAGCCAAGCACTTCTGAAAAAGATCAAAAGACCAACACTACTTGATTTCAAAGTTTACTGTAAAGCTGCAGTAATCAAGATAATGTGGTACTGGTGAAAGGACAGCTATACAGGTCAATGGAACAGAATAAAGAGTCTAGAAATAGATCCACACATAATCAATGGATTTTCAACCTAAGTGCCATGGTAATTCAGTGGAGAAAGGATAGCCTTTTTAATAAATGGTACTAGAACAACTAGACATCCATTAAAAAAATAACTTTTCAAAATATTTTCAAACATATATCTGATAAAGGACTTGTATCCAGAACATGTGTAGAGTGCTTACAATGCTTTAACTAGAAAGCAATTTAATAAATGGAAAAAAATTCTTGAACCGATACTTTACCAAGAAGAGATATGGGTGGTAAACAAGCCCATGAAAAGATACTGAGCATCATTAGTCATTAAGGGAATGCAAATGAAGACCACAATGAGACACCACTGCACATATATCAGAATGGTTTTAAAAAAACCCTACACACCAAAAAAGGAAAAAAATCCCCAAAAAGTGACAACAAAACACAAAACTCCAAAACCTTGACCATGTGAGGGTACTGATGAGGATGTGGAGTAACTGTAACTCTCATACATTGCTGCTGGGAAGGCAAAATGGTGTGGCCACTTTGGAAAACTGATGATTTCTTATGACACTGAACATTACCTTACCTTATGGCTCAGTGACTCCCCTCCCAGGGAGTGCTGGCAGAGAAATGAACACTGTCATCCCCCTCCCCCCCAGAGACCTGTATCCAAATGTTCATAGTGGTTGTATTCATGATAGCCCCAGATGGAAAACAGCCCCCATGTCCTTCGCCTGGGAAGTGGATGAATGAACTGTGCATGTCTGCACGGTGTAATACTAGGCAGCAATAAGAAGGCATCACAGCGAGTGATACTGTGTGATGCCATTTCCAGAAGGGTGATGTTCTAGAAAGGCAAAACTGTAGAGAAGAACACAGATCACATTTGCCAGGGTGGAGAGAGGGGACTGATCAGAAAATAGCATGAGGGGTTTTGAGGGGATGGTAGACATATTCTAAATCTTGATTGTGGTGGTTACGTGACTATGTATGTTTGTCCAGACTCATAGACGTGTAACTCCTGAAGTGGGTGAACTTTACTGTAATGGACTTGTGCCTCAGTGAATTGAAGAGAGCCAGGGCAGAGGAGAGCCTGGGCGGGTCCTTGGGCTGAGGTCGCCTGCCTGCGGCCACGTGAGTGGTCCTGTGCCCCAAGGCTCCTGATGTAGTCCTAGGATGTGGCACATGGAGTGGTGATGTGTTTGGTGTGCCTGGGGTGAGGCGTTGGGTTCAGTTTTTCTCACGCCATCCCTTTCCCCAAAGGCCAGTTGAACAGCATGTACTTTAGTTTAGTTCTCTGCTCTCTCTGAGACTCTCCAAGTGAACCAGCCCACAGGTGCAGTCCGTACTTGTGCCAGCTGAGGACTTTTCAGACAGAAACGTGCTTGAGTGACCTCAGTCGGGGCAGCCCAGCCTGAGGCTAGAGTGACCTTGCTCTTCCCCAGCAAGGGTGGGAGCTCTGCAGGGGCTGCAGCCTGCTGCAGCTCACTGAGCCCTGGGGGTGCCGGCATGACATGCTGGGTGGGGCTTGGACCCCTCCCTGGAGTGGAGGCCCCCAGCGCAGTGCCTGAGGTCACGTTCCAGGAGGCATTGCTCAGCTCAGGCATCTGGAAAACTCATTGTCTGGCTTGTCTCCCCAGAGACCTGGGGAACAGGGTGCAGCTGTTTGCAGACCTCACAGTGGGAAAGTTTTAAGAAAGCAGCTCCGTGCGCTGCCTGGGAGGTGAATGTGGCAGGTGTCACCTCTGCTCCCACTTGGTTGGTTGTCACTTAGCTGCTGAGCACCAGGTGGGGAGCAAGATTCCAGGTATCCAGTGAATGGGCTGCCCAGTGCTCAGGGCAGACAGAGGGGCCTGGAAGAAGACCCCATTGTGCCAGGAGGGGCTGCCATTCTGCCCGCGCTGGGGAGGCTGTTTCCAGGGCCACTGTCTGAGCCAGTGTTATGACACCCTGCTGGGGAGGGCATACTCAGGGTCCTTCCAGAGGTTTCCTAGGCTGGTGCCATGTCCGGTAGATGACATGACCGTGAGCCTGCGAGTGGTCATGACCCATTTTATGCAGCAGAGTGTTATGGTGGAGGCCTGTGGGAGAGGACTGAGGGCGTCTCTGCTCAGGCTGATGTGCTGGGGAGCCTGGCTCACGGGCTCATTTTCTGTGGCTTTGCCTGCAAGCCTGACGTGAGGGGCTAGACTCCCTCTTCCTGAGGTGTTTTTCAAGTTTTAATGTACAGTTAGTTGGAGGATGTAATCCTGAGGCTCTGCTAAGCTCGCCACAGAAAGTTCTATGTTTACTTCCTTCCAGTCACCAAGGCGCCTAGTTTATATGCAGTTTTTTGCTGTATGAACGACATTTTGGCCTCTTAGTGGCTCAAACCACTTACACACCAGGAACATTCTGTAGACTCTAAATTACATGGGACCGGGCCTGTGGGGGACTGGGGGCCTCCTGAAGGGGGGCATGTATACCATCTGCTGTGGGCCCAGTGCAAAAGGAATCTAGCTGAGGCAGCTCTTCTTTCATTTTCCTGAGGTATCTTATCACTTAGATTTTGCTTCCTGCTGAGGTTGGTAGAGCCTCAAGTGCCAGGCAGAGAAGTAAATATGTAAATTTATACTCCCTGGTCTTTGTAAGGTGGATTAACTGCTTGTCACAGTGGCTCGTTCTGTTACACAAGCCAGTCTCTGCTTCCTTAGAGTGCATGGTAGGAGGAGATGGTGAGTGGGTGCTCAGAGGCACAGAGGAGCCACATGTGTATCCTTGCACGTGGGCCTCCGCACATGTCCACAGCAGGCCTCCTCCGGGGAACAACTGCTCCCTCGTCCACATTCCTATCCACGTCGGCTTCTTACATGATGGCACTTCTTGTGGTTATTTATTTACATTCCTCCTAGATCAGTGGTTCTAAATGGAGGTGGTTTTGTCTCTCAGGGACCTTTGGTGGTATTTTAGGTTGTCCCAGTGTAAGGGAGGGCAACCCTGCATCCAGTGGGTGGAGGCCAGGGGGGCTGAAGGCCATCTGCAATGCACAGGACGGCCCCTCGCCACAAAGAACTATCCTGCCCAAAACGTGAATAGCCCCAAGGTGGGGGAATCCTGCCCTGGACGGAGAACTCCTCAGGGTCAGCGTGCTGTTTATTCCTCTTTCCATCCTCAGGGTCTGGCAGGTATCACACACTCATCAGCAGAGATCAAATCAGATCTGGTATTAACACAGCCTCACATGCTCTGTTGGCTTCTGTGTGGCCAAAACACTCTCCAGTGGTCCCTGCAAACATTTCTGTTCTGTTTTATTTGCTTCCTTGCTTAAAGGTTTACATGTAAAAGTTAAATCAGCTTTCAGTCATACTAATGGATGGGACAGAATAGTAGCATCTCCTAATGGTAGATCACTTAGAATCTATGGCTGTCTTTGCAAAGACAGAGAAGTACATACACATCAGCAGTGGGACCCAGGGACCCAGTGGGACCCAGGCCTTCTTCCAGCGTAGTCTGGCTTTTGTTGGGCAGGTGGGAGGTCCTGCCCTGTTGCCAATCCACAAGGTGTGACAGGCATTGGCAGGTAATAGGTTGCTTTACCTCGATTGTCCTATTTCCAACCTCCCTCTCTCCTCTCCCCTTTTTAAAAATCTTAAAGTGAAGAAGAAATAAATTCAGGACATTAAAGAAAATTCCAATTGAGCGTCAATTCATTTGTTTATTCATTCAACCAGTAGTTACTGAGTATCTTCCATGTTTAAACAGGGCGAGGGCACACCACAGTGCCCCTGGTGGCGCTGTGGGGATACTGCATGATAAGGGTGACAAAGGAAGGGTCTGTTGTAGTAAGGCACGAGTGTGTGCATGCGTGGGGGCGGGGAGCACAGTGGGCCATGCCTCCCTAGGGTGGGCTGGAGGCGACCGTGGCTTGGGAAGAGGACTTTGGCAGGCAGATGGCACTGCGGGTACAAACTCCAGACTCCCTCCTACTGTGGCTCTTAGTGGCTGTGCTGGAGACGCTCCTGCTGGTGACTGTCCAGGTGAAGCTCACTACATCCTCATCCATACCCTATGGATGTAATGGTTTTATACCAGGTGGGCATGGGATTTCAAACTCACACTTCTGACTCCCAACAGATGTGTTTCCCAATGTGTGTCACCAACACCACTGGGGCTCCTGGGGATGATTTCGTGTGGCTCACAGCCATGACCCTGTCCCAGCCCCAGGGAGGGGTGTTTGTTTGCCAGTCACCAGCGGGGGCAACAGCCTGGTGGGAGAGCGATGAATGACATTTGATGCCAATGGACAGTTCTCTTTAAAAATAAACTTACTCATGTAAACACCTAGTGGATTTATGGACAAGTGGTAAGAAGACTTCAGGAGGTGTGATGGTGTGACAGAAGCCACTGAGGGCCGTCTGCCTGATAGAGGTCTGGAAAGTGCCAGCTCAACCCCAGGGAAACAGGGGCCCCTGCTCCAGTGATCCAGGAAGGACCAGGGTTTTCTGAGTTTTTACTTCCTCCCTTGAGAAAGAGAGGGAGACAGTGGCTCCTGACAGCTGGTGTGGAGTCAAGGGCTCAGACCACTGCTCTGCTCAGCCCACGCCCCTGGGACCTGCTGCGCATGATGGTCAGGAGTTGGTCCATCAGGGGAAGAGGCCACTGACCTGTGTTCCAAGAAACGCTGTCTCAGTTGAGATCCTTGTGTGACCCCATAGGACATGTTTTGTTTGAAAGGAAACTTTCTAACATCTCCTTTTAAGTAAAAATTTATTTATTGTGATAAAACACACATAAAATTTAGCATTTTAACTACTTTGAAGTGTACAATTCAGTGGTTATTAGTATGTTCCCAGTGCTGTGAGACCATCGCTGCTGTTTGTCCCAAGGCATTTTTTGAATTGAAGTATGATTGCTATACAATATCCTGTTAGTTTCAGATGTACATCCTGGTGAGTCGTTCTTTTTAATTACATGCCCTCTGTGATGAAAGTAGGTGGGAAAGAAAGAAACGTTACGTGTTGGAGACAAAACTGCTTATCAAGAGGGAAATTCTTTCATACGTGTTACTTTTCTTTGTTTGTTTGTTTGTAAACCTGAAAGATAGGGAAGGAGAAAAAAACAGTGATTCTGCCAGTTGTCAACAGTTACCCTTGACCTTACAACCAGTCCCGATGTGGATGCAACAGCAGGCTGTGTGCTGTGCTTTAGATGACATGCTGCAGGTTTCCCTGTTTAACTCTCTCAGCCCCTCCGATGGGCATTACTACTTCTGTCTTATAAGTAAGATGCTCAGAAAGGTTGAGGAATTTGTCCAAGGCCACACAGCAGATCTTATAAGGACCATGCTCTTTTGAGTACCCTAGGAGTCCCCATTAACCTGGGTGTTGCTGTGATCATGAAATCCCATTTGAGAAAATGCTTCAAACCAAAGAGCAGCTTTCCAGGAGAAGCTATCAGGAAGTATCTGATTGGTTGCCAAAGAAAGAAAATGTACAGTAATGGTCTGCAAAATAAAAGACCCGGTGTGCTAATGCTTAGAAGATGTATAATGTAAATCTCAGCTCTTGCTTGGAATTATAACAGTAGTGACTTCACTAAGACTCAAATGATGCTGCTAAGACTGATAATTCTCTCTGTACATGGTAGTCTTTATTCATTCTCTCCTTTGTTCATTGAACAGTTATTTTGTATCAGGTTAAGATGCCTTTAGCTATGAGTAACAGGAAACCCTGTCTCAACTGATTTAAACAGTGAGTAGTTTGTTTTCTCACTTAATGATTCCTGAAGTGAGGCAGTTTCAGGGTGGTTATTTCAGTAGCTCAGTGACATCCTCAAGGACCAGGGTTACTTTGATCTTTCCTCTATGCAGCCCTGAGCATACCGGTTTTGTCTTTGGCTGTTTCCCACATGGTCACAAAATGGCTGCTGAGGTTCTTGCTGTCATATGCAAACACAACAAAATTTAGCACAAGAGGCAGACCCATCTCTTCTTATATGTCACTTTGCAGCAGCAAGGACACTTTTTTCCCCAGAAACCCTTCAAGAGATTTTCCCTCATCCCTCATTTCCCCTCATTTCCTGTCTTTCTATTCCAGGACCAGCATTAGCCAGAACTGGGATGACTGTGACTGGCTTAGTGGGAGCACACTGACTCCATGGAGGAGGGTGAATTACATGAACAAAATTGGGATTCTGTTATTAAGGAGGGAGGGAGAAGGAGTTGGACCAACAACTGAAAGTGTTGCTACATATTTAAAAACTGCACCGATTTTGGAAAATTTCAAACACAAGGGGGAATGGCATAGTGGGAGCTCAATTATTCATCTCAGGTTTATATCAATAGCCAAAGACAAAATCGGTATGCTCAGGGCTGCATAGAGGAAAGATCAAAGTAACCCTGGTTCTTGAGGATGTCACCGAGCTACTGAAATATCAATCAAAATTATCAACATTTTGATAATTTTAGTTCATCTCTATCCTGTCCTTCATCTGCTGGAATATTTTTAAATGAATTGCAGATATATCTTTTGTTTGTTTGTTTGTTTCTCCATACATATATCGAGAACCTTCTGTATGCCTGGTCACAGATCTAAAGAGAAAAGCTGTTTCAGGTATTAGTGAAGACTGACTGTGTATTTACTTTTTGCTAAAGAGAAAAGACTAAATTCCCTGAAACAAAGGCCAATGCAGTATCCAGAGAGCAGGGTTTTCTCCAAAGCTTTTGTTCTGGTTACATCTGGAGTCCTTGGGATCTTAGGGAACTTAGGTGTCCTGGGTAGTTTGAGTTGGGGCTGGGGCTGAGGAGTGCTCCCTGCCCCTGAGTCAGACATGGAAGGAGAGTGGAAGTTCAGCATCTCATTTGTCATTTGCACTCAGAGGTGGATGAGGTGAATGCTTTCTAAGAGTAGATTTTGGTTTGATGACACCTGTTTTTGCATGTTAATAGATTTCTGGGGTAAGTAAGATAGGGCCTGGTGATGTCACCTGCAGGTGCATGAGCCTGTAGCGGTCTGCTGCTTGGCATTTGTTTCACAAGGCATTGCTAGCCACATCTGTCCTCAGCCCGGACGGTATCTTCACCAGCAAGGTGGAGAAAGAGATGTTTTTAACCAGAACAGAAAGTCAGATGTAAGAAGTTGACTCCCAGGGCTGTAAACACGTGTACTTTCCCTATGGCTTTAGCTTATGTCATTCAGTTATGGAACAAAATACAAATGTTAGTTCTTTAAAATATCACCGTGGCAGTAAGAGTAATTTCCTCGCACCCTTTTCTGAGTTTCTTGAGCCCACCTGTTTTATCGTAGGTTTAGAAGACCCCTCTTCCCATGCATGGAACAGGAAGGCTGCCTTTTTATTTTCCTTCAGTTTTTAAACATTTGCTCCTTTGAAAAGAGCTTGCATGCTTCACAAAGGGTAGTACCTTTGTATATAACATAAAAAGATATTCGCCGTTTCTCTCTATATGTTTCTTCATTTCTACACAACAATTAAAGGTCAAATTGCAAAGCTGAATCAGTTACAGCTGTGTGTTCAGGATATACTCAACCTGAGCTGATTTTTATCTGCCTGGGTTTTGTAAAATGTTAGTATTTGCACAGTGAGTTTAAAAACAGAAGTCTTTTGCATAACTATATTTGAAAAATGTAAAAAAAAATCAAGAGCGAGAGAAAGAGAATGGAATAATGACATGAAATGATGCCATTTGACTTGATATTTTTGAGTCCGTGTGCTTCTGTAGCAGTTAACGCTGTTCTTGGAGGAGCATTCTAGAACGTGCACGTTGTGGTTGGGCGCCCTTTGTTTCATGCACGGTGCCTTTCAGTCTTATGTGAGAATTCATTCAACCCCGATACATTTTATTTGACATGCACAGCTGGGGTACTGGAGCAGAGTAATGCAAAAGAAAACACAGACAATCTATTCATCAGAACACCGTGAAAGGGAGGCTTACTGGGCAGGCTCTGGCAGGAATGCACCTGGAGGAAGAAGAGGAGGAAAACCAACTGGGCACCCAGGGAGAAGGAGGAGGAAATGCAGCTGCTGTTGACCTCTGACACTTCATGTGGCTGGAGGCTCGGCCAAGGTGAAATTTGATTCCATTTACAACTTGCGAACTCTTATTTTAGGATGCTCTGCAAGCTGGAGGTAAGATGGCTGGTCTGAGATCCCATTTGCTGAGATGTGTGTGCTCGACCCAGGAAAAGGCATAAATAAGGCCCACCTTGCTTCTGTGGGTGGTGACCAAACTTCCTGACTGCTGGGACCATGCTAGGGCTCCCCAGGCACCTTTCAGTCTCCACAAAGAGGGAAGCGAGGAGGCAGCTTTGGGAATCCTTAGGAAGCCTGTCTTTGGCCACGAGGATGTTCCTGTAACCTCAGCCTGCTTCACACAACCTGCCTAGCAGCCCCCAAGCCCAGTGTACCCTTTCTGCTCCCTATTTGCGATTTTGTGGCCTTGGTTTCACAGCACAGCAAGGTTTCTATTTGTGTGTGTGTGTGTGTGTGTGTGTGTGTGAGGCTGTCACCTGAACGGCCACTTGCATTCCTGTATGAAGACCTAGAGGAGGTCCCTTGCCAATTCAGCTGCAATACCAGGCTGGGTATCTGTGCATCACCTTCGTCACTCAGGCCTTCTGGGAGTGGCCACTCTGAGCCTGGCCTGGGCTGAGACTGGCTTGCTGTCCCCAGCTTACTCGCAGTTCTTTGGACAACATCAGTGTGAGCTTAACTCAAGATTGTGGATCTTGGTGCAGAAGATGGAATATTGGGAGTGCCTGCAAGCCTTCCCCTGGGGCCAGAACACCACATGTGGCTGCACTGCAGAGACCAGGAGCTTTAGAGATACACAGACAGACAGATAAACAGACTTGGGTTCGAGTGTGACTCCTCCACTCTGTAGCTTTATGACTTCTGTGCAAGTCAGGAGCTTCGTGGAGATTGGCGAAAGCAGCCAGGAAGTGGCAGCTGGGCTCATCTGCATCTTGGGGACCACACAGAGTACTGACTGATTGAACTCTTCCCCCTTTACTCAGTTCTCCCCTGTTCTCCCAGGTGGGACTGATGCTGGAAGTGAGTGTAATGCTATTAAACCACAGTTGACAGTAAGTTCTACAAAGGCTTCCAGCAACAAGGTTTTTGTTTGGCTTTGTTTTGTTTTTAATGGTTTTGCGTCAATCCTGATTTTTGTAAAATGTTCATATCTCCAAACCAAACCAGGTTTCAGACTTATAAAGCATTTAAAAAACCTTTTTATTTTCTTTTAGGTTCCTTACAAAGCTCAATGACATTCTATGGTATACTAAAACAACCAATAGCAAAAACAAAACAAAAAAACTTTAGTACTAAGGTCCTTGACAAACACGGCTTCACAAGCCTGACTTAAAAACAACCACCACCAAACCCCAAACCACCGGAGCCTCACGTGGCTTTTCCCACTGGGACAGTAGTTTGGCATGTCCACTTGGTTAGCTGGCCTCTGGGAAAGACCACAACTAAAGTGGCTCCCTGGCTACTTTCCATGCTTTCTCCGTCTTTCTCCATCTTCTCCCTTGCATACATTCTGCTGCTTGACCTGGAATGGGAACCTTTAAATCTAACCCTGGCTGTGTTGTTAAATTGTGAACTTCTAAGTTCACACGGGATAGTTGATGGAGATTTCAAAACGCCAGGCAAAATCCTGCTCTTACAAAGATGGAACAAAAGCACTCTGCCTCTGGAGGCCACTAATCTGGTGTCACTGTATTGTCACTATGTGATGTCTGAAAAACTTGGAATTATTTCCAGTTATTGGGTGTCCATGGACCTTGCTCTCTGAGCTGTTGACCCCTCGTGTTTGTCCGGCAGGATTTTCTCACTGGTCTTCACCTTGCTGCACACTGTTTGCCTGTCAGAGCATGTGAACTGCTCTGGGTGACCCTGCAGAAATGTCCATGTCATGAGACTCAGGGAGCTGTTGTGGATTTTGTGATGGCATATGCATAAAAGGCATGTCCATGGGCTTTGGGAAAGGGGATTTGGATTCTCAGAATCTTTTTTTCTCTCAATGTTCTGGAGGCACTTCTGTGATTGCTGTCAGAGCTGCGAGGTGACCCATTTAGAAGAGTGAGGCCTCAGTGACTGAGGACCCTTGCACGTTGGCATACACCTGCTCCTGGACACACATGTCCCTTGCACTCCTCCCAGGCAAGCCTTGGCAAACCCGAAAGTCTCAGCTGCTCACTCAGTTAAAAAAGCAGGCTCTCCCCTGGAAGCTGGGTACCCTGGGACACTGGGGTTTCATTTGACAGGAGTTTCTCCTGATTTCTGGAGATAGGAGGGTCAGAGTCACAAAGCAGCAGAGCAGAAGGGGCCTGCATGGTTCTGCTTATGAAATGGGCCTTTGTGGTTAGCTGCCTCCCAGGCTCCGGCTGAGGCATAGAGATGGGTGCGAAAGCAATTTCCGTGTGCGGGAGAAGCCCAGAGGGATGCAAAAAGAAGAAATAACGGAGTTTTAAAATTGGTGCAAACTACAAAACTCCATATGGGGCCCTTGCGAGTCACCCCTTGGACCTGTGCTGCCATCTTGCTCCAGTACGAGACACTGCTTATGGCCGAGTAGAACCCCATAGGCTCCCAAAAGAGTCACCACCAATGGGGAGCTGTGGCTGGCTGCTGGTCAGCCTGGAAGGGCAAGTAGACCTTTGTTGCTAATATTTACACATTAGTAGAAATTCTGGATTTTTGGCTTCTTTGGAAAACTGAGCAATCCAGCAGCACCCTGGACCCTGTCCCACATGCTAGCCACCAGCTGGAGCCCTGTAGCAGCTGCCACCTTCAGCGGGCTCACACTCAATAGTTTCTGGTTTTTTTTGTTTTTACATCCAGCCAACTGAACTCATTTCCTTGGCTAACACCAGTAGGTATTTCAGTTTGCAAATCTCTCATTTGTTCCAATCCCTTCAGAAAAACTGAAATGTAAATATGTAAGGACCTTTAGAATCCATCCTACTAAAATAATTCAGGATGCCGAAAACATTTCATGCTGCAAAGATATTTCTCTCCATTATTCATGATATGCAAAACTGGAAACAGCATAACATTGGCAGTAACTAAATTAAGATGTGTTCTTACAATGAAATATTATATGGCTGTAAAAGTAATGCTTATACAGAGTTTTTAATAACATGGAAAGATGCTCATGATATAATATTGGGTTAAAAAACTTGACATTAAGTTGTATTTGCAATATACCCCCAATTATATCCCCAAATGTAAAAGGAATTATCAATATGCATAAACTAAGACCAGAAGAAAATTTGTCAAAAGGTTAATAGCAGTGGCTTTTGGTGATGACATTATCCATGATTATTTCCTCTTTATTCTGAGCTTTCTATGTTTTCTATGATGAAGTGTGTAGGTTTTATATTCAGAAAAAAATATTAATAAAGAAAAACAAAAGCCTAGAAGATGAGGGGATTTTCCCCTGAGTCTCCAGATGGTTGGGGATAGGACAAGACCAAAATCCATGTTTCTCCAGTTCTGAGATGCATGGGGACTCAGCCCACTCCTGCCTGCAGCTGTGCACCTGGGACCTGGGGCCCCTGGGTTCTCACTCAGGACCTGCATGGTATGCTTGTCTGTATAGGGAAGCTATATAGTTTTAGGCCCTTTGTTTTGCCTTTGATTTCACTGTAATGAGCCATTTTTAAGAACCAGACGGCTGTGCCCCTCGAGTAGAAATTAGAGCTAATTTAGGTGTTACTCCATGCTAGGCTAGTTTCACAACTTGTGTGACTTGTGGGTGCATTTCCGTGGGGGCACACCTATGCTTGATCTCCAATTCCTGTTGTTCCTCCATGGCCTTCTATTTCTTCTGCATTAGGGAGGACAAGTAAAAGCAACTCAGACCCCTTCACTAGCGCAGGGAAGTGATGCAGTGCTTAGAAGACCCCTAAGTATCCTGTTGCATTGGGAACAAAATGGCAGCCGTCACAGCAAGTGGGTCAGATCCAAAGACCTGAGTCTCCCCACTCTCCACTCTCCAACTCCTGCCCCTAACTGCTTTGGTGAACTTGGACAAACGTCCCTTCTCAGAGCACCTCCCCCAGGGTAGAATGGGAAGGACTGTGGGAGAGGTTCTATGGGACACTCAGTAAAAGTTTTCACAGGTGCCAAGGAGGAGGAGTCCCCTGAACTGAGCACAGAGGAATTCCACCTCTCAAGGGCAGACTCATGTGCAAGCAAGTTCACAGGGACCCAAAGCCGTTCATTCTTCTAGGGAGAGACTGAGCATCTAGTGGTCCAGAAGGCCAGGGCCGACCCACCAGAGCCTCCCATCCCTGTAGACGTGCCCTGGCGGCCACATATGAGGCTCTCCTAGCCATGTGGGAATAGCCTTTTCAAGGAGACCAGACGCTTGCTCAGCCTGCTGGGACTCTCCCCCGAGGAGAGTGCTGCCAATGCACGCCTCCAAGAGTCAGCCCCTGCTGTGCTTTCCCGGCTGAGTATCATTCCCCTCCAGTGTGAGTCTCTGGAGTTAGCCAGGCTTTCACTGACCATAACAGTCCCATTCTTGGCCCTGTGCCTGGCAAACAAGCCACTCACCCGACTGGAGCTTTGAGGTTAGGTAGACCTTGCCAGCTTCATCCTGAGCGGCCTTCCACCCTGGTTCCCAGAGCTGCTGTCTCACTGAAGCCTCATAGCCAACAAATCTTGGTCTCATTTGGCACCTGGTGGTCAGCTTTTCTAGCAAGTGGGTGGCTGGGCTGCTGAGGACCTGGGGGTAGCTGGAGTGTTAGGTAACCGGGCAGGCACTGCCTTCCAGCTCTGCTGACTGATGAGCTTATTTCTTACATATTTTGGTGGATGGTTTCACTTTTTTTCCATGCTTCTGCAAGGACTTCTGAAACTAGGGCCTTCAGGAGAATTTCTGGTTGCTAGGAAAATGAATACCAAATGGAACTATAGGAATCAATGCATAAAACCAAATTCATCTGTCAAAACAATATAATTGTATGTTTCCAGTTGTAAATGTTGAAGGAAGGCCCAGGGCGCTTTTGTCTGGGGTCCCTGTTGTCTGGCTGGTGTGGGGTCAGAGCAGGATGGCAGGGTGGGTGTTGAGCTGCCTTTTTAGAGCCACTTCCAAAATCCTTTCATTTTTACTTTGGCTTAACTTTGCACTTGAGGTTGCTGAATTGTGGCCTGATTTCACATTCTGAAACTAAGCATGCGTCTCAATTCTGTGAAGAAAAGGATGTTTCAGGGGAGTGATGACTCACCTCTTATTTCCAGCCCCATTGAGAAGAATCCGTTCTAAGAGGCATTAAAGGAGTGAGCATTTGTTACATTTCAAGAAGATTATAGCTATTTTAAAATTTTGTGCTTAATTATGCAAGTGTTACTTGGAGCACATTCTTAGAAAATTCTGTCTTCCTTGCCCCTCTCCCCAATTTGAGGCTCTCTTTTCTGTGGTCCCCACTGTTAACAATTTAATGTGTATCTTTCCAGATGATTTATACATATTTATGTATGTGTGTGTGGAGAGAAATACAGTTTTATTTATGTGTATGTGGATTTTTGCATATAAATGACAGCATAATCTATGCTTTGTTCTATAACTTGTTTTTTTCCACAGAACCGTTATATAGTGTAGTGACCCTTCCCATCATTAAATGGAGATGTGCCTTGTTTTTAACTGCTGATGTACATTCAGTGGCAGATTTATTTAACCCTTTCCCTTTTGATAGACAGAAAATGATTGTATTTTTCAATATCTAAGTGAAGCTGTGTTTCAGTGACAAACAAATCAGGTTTTTTTCTTCCTTAGAGTGGTAGGTACTATTTTTAAAAAGAAGGAAAAACTAAGGAAGAATGATTCACTAGGAGATTCGTCTATTGACAGAGGGTGCAGGGCTGCGGCATGGTGCCTGGCTGGCAGTCGGCAGGGTGTGGGGCCGCGTGGCGGCAGTGTGGCGCCCTGTCATGGGCTACCAGGCGCTGTGGAGCAGCCAGGACAGCTCCAGAGGCTCAGAAGCTGGGAGACCAAGGTGGTGCTTGCCTTGCGGGCATCAAACAGAGGTGGAAGTATCTGAGTTGAGGAGGCAGAAACTTGAGGTGGACTGAAGTCCAATTGATTGGGCTCAACTCTCTTGATTCCCTCAGCCACCATCTCATGCACCCCTCACTCATGGACTACGTCCAGAGCACATGGCAAGATGCTAGGGAGCCCATCGTATCTGAGATTAGGACTCAGTCCTTCAGAGCCCCCCATCTGGTGATGCCTAAGGGGTTGGGGGGAGGCCCCATGGATGTCTGTTTGGCCTTGAAGGAGCAACAGGGCTTTTCTGAATGCAAAGGGAAGGGGAGGGCACTCCTGGCCAGCAGCACAGTGATTCAGGGCACAAAGAGGTGACATAACACCAGTGTCCTGGGATGGTGGGAAGCTGGTGTGGCTGGAGAACAGCCAGTCACAGGGAGGTGAGGGAGGTAAGGATGTGGGCAGGAGGAAAGCAGGCAGGGCCTTAAGAGCATGGGGCTGGGATTCTGTCTTCAGCAGATGTCAGCGATGGGGTAGGCTGACACCTGATTGGCTCACGAGGAAGAGGTGCTAGGGGCACGGGATTAGATGTGCTGGAGCAGAAGGGTGGGGGCTGGGGTACTGACTAGGGCATGGTTCTCTGCATCTCTCTGTGTCCATCTGCCCATCTGTCTGTCCCTTAGCATCTCCAGAGAACTTGTTCTGTTCTAGTGACTAATATATGGCCCCTGATTGCTAGCGGTCTATAGGCTGTTGAAGGGTGTCTTGCCCAAAGTAGGTGCCTGTTCATTTTTGATGAAGGATGAATCAATGCTCTGGAAGGAACAGGGCCCTAAATGGTGGTGGGTAGAAGAGGGCTGAGGCCAGACACAGGGCCACCACCGGAGGAGAAGCAGCAGGATCAGCAGCTGGTGGATGGAAATGAAAGGGAGAGAGAAAGAGAGAGAGAGAGAGACTGACTCACATGAGGAGTAGCCAATACAGGAAAGTGAGCAGGTTGGGGATGGGAGGGGCAAGTAAGGATTCATTTTGAATTCCAGGGTGTGGATAAAATGAGAGTTCCCGTGGCCAGGATTCTCACCTGGCCCTGGTTGACTAGCTCACTGCACAACTGTGGGCAATACATGGCTGTTGACTCTTTAAAAAGAGCTCTGGGCGCGACATGGTGGCAGGGCTGCAAGGGTGCAGGAGAGCAGAGCAGAGGCTGGAGTGGCGGCAGCAACGAGGACAGAGGCCCAGAGGATGGCTGTGTGGGACGACTGTGCAGAGAGGCCCGGAGGACGGCTGTGCGGACAGAGGGGCCCAGAGGCAGAGACTGGCTTGCTGCATACAGACTCACACTAAGTGAATGGGATTCTACTGATTGGTCTGCCACCTGGAAATAAAGTTGGGTATAACCCTTTCACCCCAAAGAACGTTTTGCTGTCATTTTCTTTGGTCACACTGAATCCATAGCAAACTTGCCCGGGGCTGAAACCCATTGGCAAGACACAGAGTCAAAAGAATCTTTGTGACTTAGAAAATAGAGGAGAAATAATAATTACCTTTTTGTGTATAGCAAAAACAACATGAAAAAGTAACTTAATTAATGTATTTTCTGTTGACTTCATTTGCATGTTAAGAATTTCATGTAGTCAGTGGAGGAGAGGTTGTTAAGTTTCAGAATTGTTTTAAGCAGAAAGTGATAGCAGCACCATAAGGGGATTTTCTAAGTTAATTTAGAAGCTTGAATTTTTACAGGGGTTCCACCTGGTTTGCCCTTTTCCCTAACCCTCCAGGCGCTGTCATTTGTGGCTCTGGTGCTGGGGCCTCTGAATCCTGGCTCAAGATTGGTCAATGTACCTTCTCCCTCTGGGAAAAGAAGTCAACCATCAACACTAAAAACAAGGGACTGAATGTTCTTCTGTATCAACCCAGTGAATCCTTGAAGGACTCTCTCTTCTATGGGTTCCCAGGTAACAGCCAGCTAGCCTGGTGTTTGTTTTCTCTTCTCTTCTCTAGTGCCCATCTTAGTCATCAGTCTCCTCATTGCTTCTGCTGGAGTTTCTTATCTTAGCAACACCATGCAGGCAAAGCTGGTGTGTTTCCCAAAGTGGTCCCACTGGAAAAACCATCCAAAGATGTGGAGGTGACATTGTGGCAGTGCCAGCCAACATTTGTTCACCATGGGCAGGTGCTACCCAAGAACTTTTCCTGTATTATTTACTTGTATCATGGCAGCAACTCTGGGAGTAGATACTGCTTGCTTCACTTCATGGTTGAGGGGATGGAGGCACAGAGAGGGTAGGCAATGTGGCTGAGGCCACACAGCTAGTAGATGGGGAGCTTCTCCGCCACTTGATGCTTGCTTTCACAACCCTGGAGCCCACAGATGCAACCTTGGGTCTCACCCCTGGGGACGGCTGTGCATAGAGAGCTACATAAATGCCGGCTGTTGGTGGTAGTGTTCAGTGTCTAGGCTGTAACCACAGAGACTTCCAGAACTGTGATGAAACAATCCAGGAAACTGCATTTCTGTGTCTGTCACCCAAAAGACCTTGCTGAGTCTTTTATTTAAATTAAAAATAAAATACTTGTCTTTTATTTAAATTTCTCTTTAGGAGGGTCACTTGAGTAGACCCCCATTTTTTTTAGCTCTCCACAATGGTGAGTGTGCCGTGGGTCAGCTTTGTGCCTGGGATGTGTCACTCCCTCCAGCAGGGCCTGCTCTCCCAGGTGCACACCTCGGTAGGCTGCGGCTCATGTCTCTTCCCACCAGCCAGACCAGGGCTGTGTCTGCGCGAGTCTGTGTCATGCTGGAGGCCATGCTGAGCAAGGCTCTGCTGGAGGCTCTGGTGGGAAGAGCCTCCTCATCAGCCAGAAGCCTCAGTATCAGTGGAAGTTCTCCATCCAGAGTGAAATTAAATGACTTCTTAAATAATACACACCTGTGTAAGTCAAGTATGCTTTGATCTATTGCTGGTTCCCGTGAAAATGACTGGGGGCAGTTTTGCCTAGTTTAGAGGGTCTGTTTGAAATGGTCTGACTTAAAACAGAGAGCACACAATGCACCCACAGAGATGGGAGTGGGTGCTTACCTGCTGGCAGGTGTGGTGGCCATGTGCCTGCCGCAGGGTAATGCACTCCCTGAGTCTGGGTTAGGGGATCCCTGCCAGGTGGCACCTCACCTCTGCAGTGCCTCTTTGGGGCTTGTTTAACTCAAGAGATTCTGTGATGGGGTGGGAGGAGGTGGGTGGGCAGAAACACCTCCCCATCCCCTCACCCATTCCTCCACATGGTCACAGTGGCCCGAGGCCTCCTTTTTCCTGAGAGGATGAAGACCCTAGTAGACGTGCAGAGAAACAAAAGTAAACGCTTGACTTCCTGAAAGTCAAGAATGTTCGTATAATCTCGATTGCCGGCCACTGTATTTTTGTCTCATGCACGCACATTAGAATCTAACCAGCAGCACCCAGACCCCAGCCCTCACCCACCTCTCCTGCCGCCTGATGCATGACTTGAAATAGTGAAGCAGACTGCTTTTGGCATGCTGGGCATGGGGCACATGCTTACACGTGTAATCAGTGGACATTGATTCCATCACGTGGGTGCAAGGGGAATCTCAATTACTTTGCATAAATGAAATAGTTTTTTTTGTGCATATGACTGGTCATTAATGGGCTCCCTTACTCCAGCTAGCATGGGATGGCCCTGCTTCCAGGGCTAAAGTGGTGCCCAGGGGTAGGGCAAGCCCGGCCCTGAGGTGGCACGGCTGCTATCACCAGTGTCAGGGTCCCTGGTCCTCACCATTGCCCAGCCCTGCTCATCTGAGTAGATGGCGAGGACCCTACAAGCCCTGTGTGGGCCCTCCCCAGGCCCCACGGGTTGGTCACAGAGAGGTTAAGTGACCAGTGAGTAACACAAGTCCAAAGTGCCTGTCTCTCGAGCCCACACCCAGAGCCCTGGGTGCTACTGACCCTCAGCCACCTTACAGAGCTGCCACAGGGCCCCTCTGTCCTGGCTACGAAGACCCCACTATGCCCCGTAGGGCACGTGTTGCCCCTTGTTGGGTGAGCCCAGACACTGCCAGTCCTGGCTCAGGACCCCTCAGTCATTGGAGGGCCCACCCTTCCAGGCAGAGGGCCGAATGGGCCCCTTTAGAGCCACCTTCAGCCAGGTGGCATGTCTCAGGTGCACTGAGCAAGTGGGCCTCCTCAGTTTATTTTCTTCACTGCCAGTTTAAACCTGGGGGAATGGGGAGGCAGGTTCTTCTCCTGTGCCTGGGGGAAAATTAGGGCTGTTCCCAGGACTTTTCTGAGAGGAAGAAGACTTTAGAGTTGGCTCACCCCCACCAAATGTTTTCCTGGAATAGTTCTGTCATTTTTCAAGTGTTAATAGCCCCATGGGGCTAGTGCCTGCCTACTGGACAACACAGAACATGTCCATCTTTGCAGGAGATCTTAGCTCTGCTCTAGTTGACTGCTGTGAGGGGACTCAGTGCAGCTCAATCTCCTTGCTTTTCAATGGAAGCCTGAACTCTAATTTTTTAAAAGTGAAGTCTTCCAATCCTTAACTGTTGGCAACAAATTCAAATTTTAAATAATCGAAGTTTGGGCCGAGCCCAACACAGATGTGTTCAGATGTGTCTTAAGTGGCTCTTGTTATTAAGGAGGCAGCCTGTCCACTTTGAGATGAGAAACATTTCATAATTGGACTATGATATCTTGTAGATTTGGCTGGCACTCTGCTTCCAGGAGAGATGTAGGCAAAATATGGAAAAATAAGCTGCTGTCCCAGCCCAGTGAGCAGGTAGGTGCCATGAAGCTTGTGCAGGGGAGCACTGAAAACTGAGAAAGATATGCATGCCACGCATCTCAGGGGACTGTGGGTTTGATCTGTCATACCCTTGCTGGTTGGGAATGTGACTCGAGAGGAATCTTCCAGTTAGCTACGTGAAGGAGTGCAACAGCTTTTTAGATTATTGTTACTAAGACAAAAGTCAAGTTCAGAGTCAAGCTCATCATTACTAAGATGAAATTCAGGAAAGGTGGCAGCCCTGCCTCCACAGGAGCCAGGAACACCAACTTCCACTCAACCTGGGGTCACAGACCGGAGCCCCAGAGCACACTGACACCCCCCCAACCCAGGCACTGTGTTTGGAGGCCAAACTCAAAGTGACCTGGGAGCAAGAGGACACGCTGAGTGAATGCTGCATCCTGCCTGTCCTGGGGACACCGGTGCCCTCTTTCCATCACCCCTAGTGTCTCGTGGAGAGAACCTTCCCAGGTTTAGAAGGCTTGTCCCATGTGCCTGCTGTGCCTCCCTTTTCTTTCATGAGCACGGCCTGGTGCTTCCCTCGGCTACTCTTGCGTAACAGATGACCCAAAACCTTAGTGCATGAAAAGGTAGCGATTGTTATTGCTCATGACAAAGGTCAGGGATTTGGAAATGTTGTCACTGGGCTGCTCACACAGCTGCACTCAGCTGGGAGCTCAGCTGAAGCTGAAACTGGTCCCTGGTCCCTGGTCCCTGGTCCCTGGTCGTCTGCACTGGACTTGCTGGTGGTGTGGCCCCTGGGCTTCATCCAAGAGGGAGGACATGGAAGCTGCCAGGTCTTTGAAGGAATAGACCCGGAACTGGCCCCACGTCATTTACTCTGCATTCTTTTGTCAAAGCAAGCCTGATCCTGCTCAGATTTCAGAGGGAAAGTCAAGGCCATCTCTTGATGGGTGGAGTGCCAGGAATTTGTGGCTCTTTCATTTGCCACTTGCGTGCAGTTTGGGATGGCACCAGGTTAGAGGTGCCCAGCTCCAGGTCTTATTGGTGGATGAAGGGAGGGTGATCCCCTTACAGATTCCCAGGCCTTAGGAGAGCTGTGTCAGTCCCCACCTGCCGCAGGCTCCCCGAGGTGTATGGAGTGGCTGTAAGGCCCAGTTGGAGGCCTGAGTTTCAGTTCTTTGAAGCGATGAGTTGTGAGGTTTCTATTGGCTTGGATTTTGGAACCCCTTGGCGTGTGGGTGTTGTTGGCGGGGGGTGGGAGGATTGATTGATTGCTGGTGAACCCCCAGGCCTTCTACAGAGCAAGGCCTTGTTCCTTGCTCAGTTCCACTGGAATGTGTCCAAGGAAAGGAGGGAGTGATCCTCCATGGGATGAGGGGAGAGAGCACCCCATTGCCCAAATCACGATCAAAATGTATTTTACTTTTATAGTAAAAAATCCTGTAGTGTTTCTGTGTTGCTCTTTCTGCCTGCATTTGGTTGAACATAAAGCAAATGTTTTAAATTGCTTTCCATTGAGTCACACTGGCACTCTGGGCAGATGGGCTGCTTCCCAGGTACACACACAGTTTCTCCCCACCTGACCTGAGTGCTGCATGTCCCCATGGAGAGTGACAAAGCTTGGGAAGCCCGTGTCATGAAACTGATCCACACCAGGCTCACTGGAGGCTAGTAGGAGGGTCCTCGGGTGGATGCCCAGGTTTGGTGCTGGGAGCTGTGGCCACAGCCTGTGGCCTAGGCTTCGGCTCAGGCACAGCTATGGGGGAGTAGTGTCATAGGTTGGGGTCCACAGGATGCCGTGAGCCTCAGGTAGCAGGACATTTATTGTTCCTCGAGCTTTTCTAAGTACTACCATATCCACACCTTTCAACATACCTATGACAGCAGTCCTAGCATCCACCCATCTCTCATTAGGCCACATGGTGAGTGAGTGAGGGGTCAGGATTTGACCCAGGTGCCGCCATGACCAATGGCCCCACTGCATCTCTCCAAAGCAGGTGAGCAGGTCCAGAGGGGGCTGGGAGCCCCTCTGCTCAGCCCTCCCATGGCCCTGGCTCCTGCCACAGGAGGAGTAAAGGGACCTCATGGGGGTGGGCAGAGGGGCACAGCCTCATAGTGCTGTCTGCATCTACAGGGGACAGGCCCTCTAAGAACACAACTTGTCCCCTGGCCCCCCAGTTCTAGAGTGTCTCTGGGGAAGATCATGCAGCCCTTCCCGCACCAGTCTTGGAGGCTGGGGACAAGGCACAGTAGCTCTGTGGTCTTGGCATCCACCACATGGGTACTACCCATGCCCAGGCCCTAGCTGTGCCCTGACTGGGCTGAGTGGGCAGTCTGATGCCCAGAGCACTGTGCTTCTGGGTGGGACAGGCTCTAAGGCTGGGAGAAAAAACCCCAAACCCACCCCAGAGCAAGAGGGGTAGGGGCTGCGCACATTAAGTGCAGTGCTGCCTGCCCTGAGATAGCAGGCTCCAAGGGGACTCTCCCCCATGGCCCCCTGCAGGACTCTGAGGGCCACCTGCCCCTTGGCAGGGAGCGTGGCGTGACCTTTGTGTGCCCCTCCTTGGTAGGCCCTCGCAAGACAGGAGATGGTTTGGTTCTGGGGTTGGCTTCCTGCGTGCTGCAGAAAGCACCTCCGGCCCTGGCCCCGGCACCTGGTTTTCCTGCAGCCAGAGCTGGGTTGCGACGCTGGGGCACAACAAGGCAGCTGGAGGGAGTGGTGGTATCGGGAGGCAGAGTGAGCCAGGAAGCTGGAGTGGAGAGGCCTCAAGCGCCACCCCTGCCTCAGAGACTGTGGCCTCCAGCGAACCTACTGCTGTCCTCATTAGAGAATGGGGGGGCTGCTGGACTAGGTGGACATTTCTGAAAGTGACTCTGTGGATCTTGAAGGTCAGCGGGGGATTGTTGAAATAATAGTAAGGATGCTAATATATTCTAGTTGCCACCTCACAGGGGTGTTGTAGGCAGGGCACAGCTTGTGGTGAGGCTGCAGGTGCTGGATTATAGAATGACTAGTTTTATAATTTGCCTTAGTGTCTGAATTTCAGGCAAATTCCTGGACTCCACCATGGACCCCCTGAGTCAGCCTTCCTGTGGGGGTGGGGGTTGGGGCAGGAATGTGCCCTTTATGAAATAGGTGCTCCTGGTCCCAGAGCCCTGGGCTGGGGTTCCTTCTTGTTCTCTCGCTGGCTTTGTTGCCTTGTCCTGCCATCAGCTCCTTCCCAGGAAGAAAACTCTTCATGCTTTCATGTACCACATGGTCATGGTCTAGATCCAAGTACAGCCACAGGCCTACCAGACAGTCCCACCGCCCGATGGTGAGCCGGGGTTGTTTGTACCCAGGTTGACGAGGCAGAGCAGCTGGAGAGCAGATCTTCCCACGTGGACATTTAGACTGGGATGTGGACTCAGTTTCATAGGGATGGAGAATGGCTATAGGTGCATAAATGGACAGGTTGAAAATGTTACCCTATAGAATATTTCCCTTGCTTCTTTCATGGGAAGGCCTGCAGAGAGCATTATTTCAGGTTCCCATGAGTCACAACACACTTTTACTTACTTTATTAAGTACAGATTTGGCCAAAGGAGAATGAGGCTTGAAAACTGGGTCACCACAAGCCACAGGCATGCAAGACGTTTACGATGCAGGAGGATGGGGTGGGGGACCCCCAGGAGTCTCCATCCTGGCAGGTGGGGTGGACTTGTGTGTGTGTCTCAGTGTGTAGGTGCATGAATGTGGTTTCTGGGTCTGTTTTATAGCTCCTCGTTGGTGGGTCTACCTTCTTCCCACCTCACCCCCAGCCTTCCAAGGGAAAACCTCCTTTTCCTAGCAACCCAAGCCAAATTGCATCCCACAGTGGGTCCAGCTCTGCCAGTCCTGGCAGCCACCTCCTGGGATTGGAGCCAAGCAGGATTCCCTCCTGTCCTGTTGCTGTGTGACTTAGGGCAGGTTGTTTGACCTATCTGAGCCTCAGGTTCCTCATTTGTAAAGTTTAGGTAGTAAACTCCACCTTCCTGGTGCTTAGATAAGGCATGGCAGTCAGGGCACAGAGCTGAGTCACTGGCTGGAGGCCATGCCAGGAAGTAACAGTAGAACTGTTTCTGGGGCCTTCTGGCCCTAGAGCCTACTCAAGCTCACTCCACTCTGTTTTTGCACAGCATTAGCTCATGTGCCTAAGGAGAAGGAGGGACACAGAAATGCCTCTGCTTTCAAGGAGACTGGCACTGTCATGTCTGTGCCTCTACTCTTAGACTTGAGGGAGCTTTTAAAAAGCACACAACCCCTCACAACGGCCTAAGGGTGGGCACTTCCTCTGTGATGGAGAGGGGCCGCCTCTGAGGGGAGCGTGTGTGTGATGCTCTGGGTTGGGGCAGAAAGGGCTGGGGTGCTTCCTGCCAGGGGAGTGGCCCTCTGAGTGGTGGTGGTCAGGTAGCAGCCAGGAGCGGGCCCCTGTCAGGTTCAGGGGTAGGTTGCACCTCTGCCTCCAATCTGCCCAGGGGGCCCTGCATCTGCTGTTCATGAGCTGCTGGGAGCTCTCTAGCAGAGCCTGGACCCTATGCACCCAGGTGTTCGAGTTGAGCACAATGGGCCCTCATTCCTGGTGGTTGGATGTCTGGCCTCACTGTGTGATAGCATGCTGATGAGTTTAATATGGTGGCACAAGTCAGAGTGACAGGCAAGACTCTAAAGTAGTTTTTGGCCCAGTCATTCATTCTTCCAGCATTTTTTCTTGAGCACCTACTATGTGCCAAGCCCTATTTTAGGCACTGGGGATATAGCAGTGAATAAAACAGATGAAAACTTCTCTGTCTTGGAGCTGATATTCAAGTGGAGAAAACAGAAGAAAGATAGAGTATGTAAAATACAAATTCAAACTAAGACTGGGAGGCTCTCAGCTGCTCCCCTTCTCACCACGGGGTGCTCCCATGACACCTCACACCCCGCCGACAGCACTGAGCACCCTGGTGCCAGACACTATGCTCTTCCACATCACAGAACCACGGGGTCTGCTCTGTAGGTGATAGTCAAGTGATGAAAGAACTGGTCAGGTGAGCTTGGTTGTTTGCTGCAGAGGGACCCTCTGCCTTCAGCATGGCCAGCAGTGGCGGGCAAGGCTGCCTTCCTGTTCCTGCCTCTCCAAGGCGGTGTAGTGGTCAAGCCCACACAGGATAAAACTAGCTGAGTAGAAATGCCTCCAGGCCTCCTCCTTGCAGTGGACCATCAGCTGGCCTTTTCCTGCTCTCTGCTCTGCAGTGCATCTCAACACCTCATGCAAGCTGCCCTTGACTCCTCAGCACCTCTGGGATCATTAGTGTCAGGTCTGACTTCTGCTGGGGTCTGCAAGAAAGAGCTATAACTTCTGTCCATTTTTATGCTCATCTGATAAGAAATCACTATTCTGTAGGATCTGCACAAATGGGTTTTTGTTTGATTGTTTTTTGAAACACTGGATATCACTCTGAAAACAGCATTTAACCCTTTGAACATAACCACTAAGATGCAGCTTGCAAACACACAGGATTTCCTTTTCCTACAGACTCCCACAGCACGTGGGTCACCAGAGAGAGTAGATGTTACCATGTTATCTCACCTTGCAAAGACCGGACCCGCTAATGACACTGATGCTGTGCATTTCTTTGATAAAACACTGCAGGCCAGAAAGGCCTAGTGGGACAAGATTGGCTGCTTGGACGGTGAAGAGAGGATGGAAAGGATGCCAGTCCATGTGTTACCCACAGGGACAATGGCTTTGTTCTTGCGTGCTGTGTGTTCCTGGGGAGAATGCTGCACCCCACACCGTGCAGAGATGAGTTCCTGAGCACATGTTGCATGCCCTCAATCTGAAGGGGCAGATGCCCCAACCACTTCCCCAGGTAATAAGAGATTGGGTATGGGAAATCAGGGAGCTAGCCAGGCAAGAGTTCTTTTTGTTTCTTGAAGTTTTAAGCCAAAGCTCATTCTGAATGTGATCTCATGTCAGAAGTTAAAACAATTCTGCTTTCTGAAAATCATGAGCCTTTTCTGAGTTTCTGCTTTAAACAAACAATAAAGGACTTAGATTTTACAAACCTAGGTAGAATTTCAAAAATTTTACCAATACTGTCTTTGTGATGATCTTTCATGGCTAAGAGAGAGAAGAGCAGCAGAGAAGATAGACATGCCCATTTCACAGACTGGAAAAATAAATATACAACAGTGCAAATGTTTCCTTTCCAGATACTTTCTAGTTCAGGGGTTGGTAAACTTTTTCTGGAAATGGCCAGACAGTAAATATTTTAGACATTGAAGGCCATCTAATTTCTGTTATAACTACTTAACCCTGCTGTTGTAGCTCAAGAGTTACCATAGATAATACTTGATAAATGAGCATAACTGGCTTCAATAAAACAATATTTATATTAACAGGTAACTGGCTTGCCAGCTATACCCCAGTTGATAGCCAAATGAGGGCTCACACCTGAATGCTCTCTCTATAGGTTATGTGTCCTCTGAAAACAAATTCCATTCGGGTGAATAGCAGACAAGATACTCCAAGTAGCCTTCCAGAAAGTGGTGGTCACCTAAAGATGCTGCATAAATGTAAAAAGCATCTTTTTCTTAATGCTTTACTAAGCTGACAGATAAAGTAAGGTGAAGTGGTAGGGAAACACCACTCCAGGGAAGTGGCTGCAGGTTGGAGCTGATGGTGCCCCAAGTGTTGTCTGCCAGTCCCAGTCCATGTACCGGCGGAATGGGATACAAAACCAAGGGCCAATCCAAGAGCAGGAGTTGGGTTGAGAATTATGTATAAAGCTGGGACCAAGCAGGTGACTTGGTCAATGGAAAGTAGAATGAAAGAACAAAGCATAGGAATGATGAAGAAATTTCCTGTCTTGAGGTTAGATTTGATGGAGGGGCCAGAAAACCCAAAGGGAGTCTGGAGTTAGATCTATGTATTCCTGATTTAATTCAAGGTGACCCTGGGTTGAAAATACCCCCAGGCTCTGGAAAGCAACCTAAAAATCCTCTGGAGAAAACACATTAAATCTAGATTTCCAGAGATAACGTTCAAAGCAACATGGGCTCACAGTTTAAGCTCATATAGCACATGAGGAAATAAGCTATAAGAAACAGGTCAGCAGAAATAATAAACAACAGCATCACTTGAAAAGGTTGCAGATATTACCAGTGCAGAAAATGAAGTATGTTTAATATATGTAAATAAAAGGCATCAAAATAATGACCAAGGAATAAGAGGCTATCAGAAATGCCCAAGGGGATTAAAAAAAACAAGAGTTTTTAGAAGAGAAAAATGTAGTAATTGGAAATGGAAACTCAAAAGATTGACTAAGTAGATTAGATACAACTGAAGAGAAAATTAGTAAATGAGAAGTTCTGTCTGAAGAAATTATGCATAATAGATTACAAAGAGACAAAAAATGTAAACTATATAAGAGGAATTAGGAAACATTAGGAAAGAGTGAAAAGTTTTCACATATGTGTAACTTCTCTTCTATAAATAGTAAATAAGAGAAATAGTAAAAAAAAAAAAAAGTTGGAAATTAAGAATGTTCCAGAATTGCTGAAACACACAGATTTTGAGTCAGAAGCCCATTCAAACCCAGAGACAATGGATAAAAAGAAATCTACATCCAGTCCCATTGTACTGAACAGAAGAGCAGACTACCAGAGAGGTGGTGAATTTGCCAAATGGATGGAACAAGACTTCTTAGCAGTGACAGTTCAAACCAGAATACTTGCAGACCCGCATTCTTTATTTGTTTGTTTCCATGCATATTGTTTTCCTCCTATAGAAGCTTCTTAGGGCAGAGACTTTTGTTGCTCACCACTGTATCTTCAGCTCCAGGTAGTACCTGGCACATAGAAGGTTGTCAGTAAAAACTTTTTGATTGAGTAAATGGGTAAATGGTAAATCTGCTTTCTTTCTCCAGTGAGGCAAAGGCTAGGAAGACATACATAAAAGTTTTGTGTTTCAATATGGACCAGCGTCAGAAAGTTTCTCTGCTAATGGACCTCTGCATTTTTGTTTTTTTGAAAAGTGCACATCCCACCTCTGCTCTTGTCCATCACCTTATTAGCTGGAGCTTGCATTGGACTGTCAGTTAGAGGAGTAAGGTCACTCATCAGTTCTGGCCTGCCTTGTTAGCATATTGATGTAGTCATGAACAGGTCAAGATTCCCATGAGCCTCTTGCTATTAAAACTCAATTTCAATCATATTCCCTTAGTGTTCAAACTCTCAGATCCCTCCCAGGCCATGGAAGCCTTCTTGTCTGGTCCTCTCCTGATTACAAGAAAGGGTGGAGGACTGCCCAGTGCTGGTTCTTCTGAGGAAACAATTAGATCATTCAGTCTGGAATCACCTTTAAGCAGGTTGAAATCTCTGCCTGCATCTGCCAGAACTGCAAGGCCTTGTTCTAGGCAGCCCCTTAGAGTCCATATAGGATTGAGGCAAAAGTGACCTTAGTCACTATCCAACCTGGCATTTCCAAAAGGTGTGTCCTAGAATACTAAAAATTTACTCTGCAAAAGTGGGTTGAATGCCCAAGTACCTTAGGCTAGGTGCTTCTGTAACCTCTGGGGTAAGCAGCTTTTGTTGCTGCAGGACTTCTCAGAGCCATTGATGCACTGTTGAGTATTCTTTAGGGCTCTCTTGGGGAGGTGGGGAGGTGAACATAGTGGGCAGTGTTTCCCAAGCTTGTTTGACAGTGGACCCTATATTTGCTGAGGGCCAGGGGTGGTGTTCCTTTAGGACACTTTGGGCTACAGGGAATTGAATATAGAGGATTGTTATGAAAAAATGATTCAGAATAACTTATCTTAAGGTTTCTTTCCAGAAGTATTTATATTGTGGAGCCAATTGTTTCTTAAGGCCACCATGCTTGTGATGGTAAAAATATCTCATGAGCATATAGCCCATATCCATCTTCCAATTCTCTAGACCAATTCTGGCTCACTGCCTGGTTCCTTAGGCCAATTCTGGCTCACTGCCCAGTTTAGTAGATGGAGTTTTGCTGGAATATACACATGCCCATTTGTTCAGCTGCATTCTGACTATGGCAAGGTTGAGTTGGTGCAACAGAAACCACATGGCTCTCAGCCAAAAATATTTAGTAACTGGTTCTTTACAGAAGTGTTTGCTGAGTCCTGTTCTAGCCATAAGAGGCCGATCTAGATTGAATGCCTTGGTTGTCTGATGCCACCCACAGCTCCTTAGATGTAGCCATCATGCCAGAAGAGATTGCAGGGGCTTTCGGAGAAGAGCTGAGGCTCCATCATTAGCAAGTGTAGGTGGGGCCCATGCTGGACCCAGTGAGATGAAGCACTCATGAGGAAGGGACTGGCAAACAGTGGTTCTGGGGACAGTGAGTGAAATGCACACTTGCCTGCTTCCTATAGTGTCCTGAAACACTATCTTGTGTTTAGGGCTGAATAATAATACTTTCTGTATGATTTTAATAGCCTTCACAGTTATTATTTTGATAACCTCTTGATTCTCAATATTTAACAAAATTGTTAGTGTCTGCTCCCTATTTAGCAGAAATTTCTAGAATATAGAAGAGCAAAAATGTGTACTGGATAGCCTTGCTTATCATAGAAACATACTGCAAACACTTGAACATCTATCAGGGGATATTGTTAAATAAAAAGTAGTTAATCCATATAATGAAATACTATGTGATTGTTACAAAAAATGAAGAATGAGTTATGTTGGTAACATGCACTGATATAAAAGGAGCTCAAAGATATGTTATTAAGTTAAAAAGCAAGTGTAGTAGGTACTTAATGATACTATTTATGTAAACAAAGGATGGAGACACACACACACACACACACACACACACACACACAATCTGAAAGACTATATCAGAGACTGTCACCAGCAGTTATTTATAGGGTTGGCAGGAGAGAAGAAATAGTTTTCTTTTTATGCCATGTACTTTTATTATTTTAATATTAAACACTAGTTTAGCATTTTTAACGACTGATTGGCAGTGTTGGACAGATTTTTTTCTGTGACAGCCCTTACCCATGTATCACAGTGTTTTTCCTCGCCAGCCTAAGATTTCTCCTAAGATCCTTCTACATGCTGGGTTTCAGCATTCAGCTGAATTTAACCTCACAGAAGAACTGAATGCATTGCCATCTCAGATTTCTGTCCCCTTTTCTGGTCCCAGAGTCATCTCCCAGAACTGCTGTTCGGTTTGCAGCTGATATTTATTGATCCCTTACTGCAAGCCATGCCCACTTCCTGAACACTGAATTTTGGCTGACTTTTCCCACCCTTGCTCGTGAGATTGGCCAGTCACTGTGCTGGCTTTCCCCAGGTCATGTTCATAGGCCATTGCATTCCCCCAGAACTTTGTTCAGTGTTCCCTGGCCAAGATCCTGAGAATTTTGTTTGGTTAGAAGTCTGCAGGATACAGTTCGGCAAATGCTGGCCTGGGGTGAATGGGTCCCACTGTTAATATTTCTCCAGGCAGATGGCCTGCCTCCACATATTGAAGATAACCTAGGATGGGTGAACTTTGATCTGAAAGTGAAATTTTTGAATATTAGTGTGTTCTGAATTTTCAGATCTTGTGTGAGGAGTGGAAATTTGGCGTCTTTTATAAAATACATAAAAATGCTTTTGTACAGGACCAGAGAACTGATAAAAAGGGCAGGGCACTGACTCTGGGTTCCTCTGCATCCTTTGATCATGTGCCCACCTTTCCATGAGAATGGAGGGCGAAAACTCCACCCCTGGGCCTCAGCCTTGCGTCTGCCTCCAGCAGCCCATCTGAGTGGCTGCTGGGCACATGGCTGCATGGATAGCCAAATTATCAGAGGTCGTTTCTGGTATTCCAACGTGGGGAGTTAATTTAGTGCTACTCTAAAGGTATGCGTTGCCTTTCTAGTTTGGGCAAAGGCCAGCATTCTCTTTTTGGACAATGTCCAGGTTTGTTCTTTCATTTTCATAATGGGAAGCTTTGCTTGCTTGTTGACAGTGGAGAGCATCTACTTGCAAGCACTTCCCTCATAGGCACAACATTCATTTGAAGAGAAAGACAATTATTTGAATAATTTGAATAAATAAATATTTTAAACGGTCCCCCAAAGACTTGACCTGCTAATAAATATTTGGTGCACTTTTAATGATGAGGCTGCATCTGCTTTCTCTCTTTTTTAGCCAGGGCTTGTAGAGTCAACAAAGGCTCAGACATTTGCTTCCCCTCAGAGACGGTGGCCTCATGGCTGACCCAACCCAAACGCTGTCACCCTGGTCCATGGTCATCAGGTTCCATACCTCCAAAATTGCCCCAGTGGAGGGCTAGAAAGTATGCGATGAGGTAGGATTGAGTTCTAACATAGCCTTGGCTTCCCTTGAGACCTCAAGCAAATGATTTAGCTTTGCTGGGGCTTGGTTCTTTCAGAAATCTGGGTTTACTAATACCTCCCTTGAAGACTACTTGGTGGCTTAACTGCTGTAACCCTCGTGAATGTACTGAGCATGGTGCCTACATGTGTGACAGAGCACTTGCCCCATTACATTCTCCATTCCTTTCTTTTTCCCAAATACAGGTACATGTAACCCAGAGATAACCAGAATCTTCACTGCCTCCTCCTTCTTAGCCCTCAATAGAAAGTCAGTGGACTGCAGACTAACAGGGCCACCATTTCCACTGTTGACAGCAATGCCAGAAGTTGTTTGTGTGGACTCTGATGTGTGCAGGCCCCAAATCCTTCTGCTTCCCCATTGCCTGGGCTGGTGATTATCTAAAGACACTGATACATTTGCAGGGCAGGGAGGAAGAGGAATGATCTCAGTGGGACTTAAGTTACTTCAGTGTTTGCTTACGAGGAGGAAATAGCAGATTCAAATTATAATGGAACTGGAAGGAAGTTTTCAGTGTCTGGGGAAAACTGTGACAGAAGGTGCCATTTAAAACTTATGAATAATGTACGAGCTAAAGGAAATTTATAGTTACCAGACCAAACCTGTCTGTCTAAAGAGAACTGCAGTGAAAGCCAAAGATGCCAGCCCAGTAGCTTTTGTTCAACAAATTAGCTGAATACTGCAGCTAAATTTAGAATACCTTCTGCGAGGAGAGCTCCTGAAGACGGGTTTGTCATACATTTCAGAAGTCTTCTGTTTTATCATCAAACTGAACACCTGGGGACATTTTAATTGCTATTTTGCCCTCAAATCTTATCGAATCTTCAAGCAGTCTGTGCATTTACGACACGGCTGCACAACCTGCCTCACAGATGTCTATACATATATGATGAGAGGCAGACAGTACCTGCCCGGGGCAGCAAGTTTCTGATTGCGTAGGGCTAGAAATTAGGAGCTCATGATGAAATAAAATTAACTGACCATTTTTTTTTCAAACAGCTTTATGGAGATATAATTAACATACTATAAAATTTGCCCATTTAAAGTATACAGTTCAGTAGTTTTTTGTTTATTCACAGAGTTGTGCATCCATCACCACAGTCTAATTTCACTAAATTTTTGTCATCGTCCAAATGAAACTCTGTATCCATCAGCAGTCACTGCTAGTTACTCCTACCCACAGCTTTAGGCAAGAACTAATTTACTTTCTGTCTCTTACAAGTTTGCCTATTCTGGCCATTTCCTGTTAGTGAAATCATGCAATATGTGGTCTTCTGTGACTGACATAATTTACTTAGCATGTTATTTTTAGATTTATGCGTACTGTGTATGTGTCAGAACTTCGTTCCTTTTTCTATTCCAAGTAATATTCGCTGGTATGGATATATATTACATTGTATTTATTCCTTCATCAATTGATAGACATTGCATTGCTTCCACTTTTGAGCTATGATGAATAATGCTCCTATCAACAATTGTACACAAGTTTTTGTATGGATGTGTGTTTTCATTTCTCTCTGCCTTAGAGTGGAATTGCTTGGTCATATAGTGACTATATGTTTAACATTTTTGAGGAACTGCCAAACTGTTTTCCACAGTGGATATACCATTATGTATACCCACCAGCAGTATGTAAGAGTTCCAATATTTTCATATCCTCGCTAACACTTGTTATTGTCTTTTTTTATTATAGTCATTTAATGGGTGTGAAGTGGTATCTGATCAGAGTTAATTTGTATTTCTCTAATGACTAATGATATTGAGCATCTTATTGTAATTATTGTATATGAGTCATTTGTATATCTTGTTTGGAGAAATGTCTATTCAGATCTTTTACCCATTTCAATTGGGTTATTGATATTTTTACTAGTGAGTTTCAGGGGTTCTTTGTATGTTCGGTATACAATTCCCTCATCAGATATATGATTTGAAAATATTTTCTCCCATTCTTTGGGTTGTATTTTAACTTATTGATGATGTTCTTTGAAGCACCAAAGTCTTTCATTTTGATCAAGTCCAGCTTATTTGTATTTCCTTTTGTTGCTTTTGCTTTTAGTGTCATATAGAAGAAATCATTGTCTAAACCACGGTCATGAAGATTTACTCCTATGCTTTCTTCTAAGGTTGTTTGGTCTATGATTCATTTTGTGTTATGTGTATGGTATGACAAGGACTCCTGCTTCATTTTTTTGCATGTGGATATCTAGTTGTCCCAGTACTATTTGTTGAAAAGACTATTCTTTCAGCCTGATTTGTCTTGGCATGCCTATTGAAAAACCAGTGGACATAAGTGTAAGGATTTATTTCTGAACTCTCAGTTCTATTCCATTGTATATGTATCTAACCCATGCCAGTACCACACTTTCTAGATTACTGTAATGCAACAATCTTTAAATGGGGAAGTATGAGTTGTATACCATCATTACTCTTTTTCAGAATTGTTTTGGCTATTCTAGGTCTTTTCTATTTCCACATGAATTTTAGGAGAATTTTGTCAATTTCTGGAGGAAAAAAAGCAGCTTGGATTCTGATGGGGATTTCACTGAATCTGTAGATCAGTTTCGGTGTATTGCCATCTTAATGATATTAAGTCTTCTGGTCCATGAACATGGATGTCTTCTCATTTACTTAGATCTTTAAATTATTTCAACAATATTTTGTGGGTTTTGGTGTACAGGTCTTATTTTTTTAAATTCATTTCTAAGCATTTCCTTCTCTTTGGTGCTATTATAAATATAATTATTTTCTTAATTTCGTTTTTGGATTATTCATTGTTAGTGTAGAGTGTGTTTATTATTTTTACATATTGATCTTTATCCTGTAATCTTGCTGAATTTGTTTATTAGTTCTAATAGATTTTTGGTAGATTCCTTAGGGTTCAGTTTATAAAATCACGGCATCTGCAAAAAGAGATAGCTTTACTTCTTTGTTTCCAGTCTAGATATCTAAAAGAAAATTATAAAATGTTTCTTTTTATTCCTAGTAATATTTTTGTGTTTTTAAGTCTATTTTCTGATGCTAGCATAGCCACTCCTGCTCTTATGGTTATTGTTATCATGTGTGTGTCTTTTTCCATCCTTATACTTTGAATTATTTGTATCTTTGAATCTAATGTGTGTTTCTTATAGAGGGAGTATTTTTAAATCTTGATTTTTAAATCTGGTATGACAATCTGCCTTTTTATTAGATGTTTAATTCATTCAAATTTAATGTTATTATTTGACGAGATTGGATCTACATTTGCCGTTTTGCTTTGTTTTCTGTATGTTTTGTTCTTCTGTTTCTCCTTTACCACCTTCTTTTGCATTAAATAGATAGTTCCTATTGCAACATTTTAATTCCTTCAGTTATTTTTTAAACTATATTTTTTGTGCTGTTTCTTTTTTGCTATTTGTTGTAGAGCTTATGATATACAGCTCAACTTACTGGAATCTACTTCCAATTTACACTAACTTAATCACAGAGAGATATGGAAACTTTACTCCTATATAGTTCGATCCCCTTCTTCCCTTTTTGTTCTGCTATTGCTATGGATATTACATTTATAGATGTTACAAATCCAACAATATGTTGTTTAGTTAGTAATTTATATAATTTTATTTCTTTTATGGAAGTAAGGGAAGAAATGAAGCCAAGTATACATTTATAAAGTTTGTTATATTAAATTTCTTATTTATCATTTCTGGTTTTCTTAATGTGAACCTGAGGTAGTATCATTTCCTTACTACAATTTAACTTTGTTCCCATCTACATTTTCTGTGCAGTTATTGTCAAATGTATTAAATTTATATGTTATAGGCCTCACCATACAATTATATTCATAATGTTCTATTCAAATGTTTTTCTAAAGTCAGTTAAATGAAGAAAGGAGAAAAAATGTACAATTATAGTATCTCAAATTGCCTACATAATTACCTTTACTGGTGCCCCTTGTTTTCTGTGTATGGGTTTCAATTATTGTCTGGTATAACTTGCTTTCAGCCTGAAGAACTTTCTTTAGTATTTCTTATAAGGTGGATCTTACAGCAATTAATTCTCAGTTTTTGTTTATTTGGGAATATCTTTATTTTACCTGAATTTTTGAAAGAAGGTTTTGCAGGATGTAAGATTCTTGTTTGATTTTTTACCACCAGTTCTGAAATGCCTTAGAGCCTCCATTGTTTCTGATGAGAAGTCAGCTGCTTATCATCATCTCGTATGTGATGAGATATTTTTCTTTTGCTATGTTCAGATTTTCTCTTTATCTTTAGCTTCAACATGTTTACTATGTGCCTAGTTGTGGATCTCTTTGAGCTATCCTGCTTAAGTTCATTAAGCTTCTTGGATGTATAGATTTTTTTAAAAATTAGATTTGGTTTTCTGCTATTATTTCATCAAAAAATTTTTTTCTTAGCTTTTCTCTTTCTTTTCCTTTGGGTAATCCTATTATGTGTGTGTTGGTATGCTTAATGGTGTCTCAAATTTCTCTGTGGCTTTGTTCACTTTTCTTCATTTTTTTCTCTTTCTGTTTTTCAGATTGCATAATCTCTATTGATTTATCTTCAAACTCACTGGTTCTTTTTTCACCAGCTCATATCTACTACTGAGCTTCTGTGAAAATTCCCATTGTGGTTATTTATTTTTCAAGTCCAAAATTTCCATTTATTTTTTATTGATATTCTTTGTTTGATTAAACATAGCATCATACCTTCCTTTAATTCTTTAAACATAATTTCCTTTAAGTTACTTCAATGTACTTACAAAAACCATTTTGAATTCTTTGTTTCCTAAGTCCAGTATCTGGATTGCTGCCTCACAGATAATTTTCATTGCCTGTTTATTTACTGTGTATGAGTCACAGTTGCCTGTTTCTTTGCATGCTTTGTATTTTTTTAAAAACTGGACATTTTAGATAAATATTGTAGCAACTCTGAATATTGATCCACTCCTGGGGTTTGTTGTTTGCTTATTTATTTGTTCAGTGGCCTGGCTGGACTATTTCAGTGAAATCTGTTTCTCCTGCCGTGTGCACTCTCTGGTGTCACTTCTGAAAGGGTGCAGCCGTGAGCATGAGCACATGTCTGCCTGAGCACGTGGGTTGACTGTGGCTTTAGCTGGGCTTTTTAAAACTGTCTTCTTCCTTTGTATCCCCCATAAGCTTTTGGGTTCTCTGTCTCTATTGTTATCACATTAATTGTTAGTTCTCTCTTAGTAATTGTTAATCACTAGCTTGTTGCTGTACTGTTTTCAATAATGTCTGAGCCATATATTATGCCACAGTGTGCTCCAGTTAAAGTTGGGTCCCTTGCAGGCGCAGGGTGTTGCCAGTCTTTGAGGCTGCTCTAAAAACAGAGATTTCTTCTTAGCTGTACCTTTCCCTCATTTTGTTAAACTTCTAGTTGATTTACCATCTTTTCTGAGCGTTATCATCTTTTGGCTTGTTGCCAAAAGAATTATAGAACTACCAGCAACTCTTAATTGCTCACCACCGAGATCTCCATTGTTTGCAATAGTAATCATAGGCATGGTCTTTTCCATACTTGTTCCAAATAAAGTTAGTCTCCTCAGGCAAAGCTGAAGAGCTCTCTATTCTTATGGCTTGCCTTTCTTCCTGCTCAGAACCTCTGTACCACTGCATCCAGGGCTAGAGATGGGGCAGTGATTTGCTTTCCTCAAAGTGACATCTCTTAAGTAGGACTCTCAACAGTGGTGGTAGCTCCTGGTCTTCTCAGCTTATTCTTCTTGGTCTGAGACTTCTACCCTAGAAGCAAACTCAGGCAGAGACGTTCAGAATCCAGGATTCTTGATCTTCTGTATCCAGAGAAGAACTCCTGCCCACGAGTGGGGGCTGAGTAGGGGCAGGGAACCCCAGTCCTTGTAGCTGTACCTTCCTGGAATAGGATTTTTGTAATATGGATCCAAGGGCAAAGAGGTAGTGGGTATGAGTTGCCAGTGGCCTGTATAAAACCATAGCTCTAAACTGAGAGCTAGGGGAAGCGGGGGACCCTTCTTCTTGGTTATACCTGCCCAGAGTACAGCTCCATCACAGTGACCTACTTGGTGGGGGGGGGGGGGAGGTGGGTGTGAGTGGGTCATGACTCAGAGACTTAGGTTTAGGTTTTCTTGTATAGGCATTTCTCCTTTTGATTAATGTCCTTGGAGTAATTTCTAGAGACTTGAGATGTTGTTTTTAGAAATAGTTTTCAGTGATTAAATGAAAAGCATTTGGGTATCAGTGCCATTGTATGCAGGTTAGCAAAAGTAGTGGAGTCCAGCCAGGGATGAAAATTGGATTTCTTTTTTGAACAAAGTTCAGAAGTGTGCTTTTATCTTCATTCAGTCCTAAAAGAGGTGGTACAAGGACCCTGGCCCCCTGACTCCTGTCAGGTTCTCTGTGGTCTAGCCTCTGCTGACCTCCCTGAATCTCTTTGAAGGGCATTCACCCAAGCTGTCACCTTGTGTTGCATTCCTTGGCATCTCATGATTTGGATTATTTCCATTATCCTAAGATTATACATAAAAACTCAAATGACCTTATGGAAGTTTATTTCCAGGCAGTATCCCTGCAAAGCAGATGGATTATTTTTGTCACAGGCATAATGAATTGTTAATTTTGGAAGTATATTTTGTAAAGAAAACACCCATCATGTTATCTTCTTTTTAATTTCAATTATGTACAAGGATCCATTAGTCCAAAGAAATGAGATGGGCTTGTTGTCACCTGGATGACAGTATTGCCTTTGGGAATGCCCAGGAGGGGATTGGAGCCAGGTAACAGAGCAGGCAGACATTTCGGGGTGAAGTGTGGCAGTGAAATCTGGGTAGTGAAGGAAGAATGTCCTGAGATGAAGTGCTGGGAACCTGCAGATGTAACAGGCACCCTGCAGGTCCATCTGTGGCTGACGGCAGCAAACTAATGGTGGGTTCTTTGGACAACTCTAGCTGAGGGGACTTTTTGTTGCTGCGTTCCAGGCCTTGGTGACAGGTGTGTTCATCCAACACCTGAAATCCAGATGCTGGACATAAATGAGGCCCCAAAACTGGGTTAACAGAAATGGTTAGCTGGATGATGAAGTACTTAGTTTTTACTTGAAGGATAGTTGTTAGAATATAGACCCACTGAAAGAGGGTTCTCCCCGCTAAATAAATGTTACTTGGAGGCACATAGTCTGTTGCCAACAGAATAGCAGTGTTTGCTTTTACTTATTATTTCAATTTTAGAATCAAAGATAAAAAAGGATGCTTGGAAAAAGCTGTGTTTGGGGAGGCTCAGGACTTGCATTAATTTCCTGGCAGATTAGAGAATAAAGTGGGAGAGAGGTCAAAGCGAGGACTTGTCTGCCAAGTTGATTGGAAGGAGGAAGATCAAGGGAATTGTCTGGGACCAGGGAATGGCTATTTTAAGCAGATATGAACAAGAGTCTGTTTGCCTTCATAGATCCTTCTTGGGTCAGCCTGGTGGCACTGGGTACTGTTAACTATATTGGTAGGTTTAGTCCTGTATCCCACTAGGGTAGACCCACATCTCTCACCTCTGCTTCTGTCTAAAATTGAAACAAACCACAAAATAACATAGATGAAGGAAAAACGTGACTCATCCTTTAGTATAGTTTAAAAGATATTACTAATAGGAAAAATCCCAAAGCAAAGTGTTAGATTAAATTGACTACATAAAATTTTTTAAATGTATGTATTTCATAAACAAAGCTAAAAGCATGACAAATAGAGAAATATCTAAATAAGTATGACTGACAGTGGTTTAATTTCATTCATATATAAAGAGCCTCTATAAATAAATAAGAAAAAATACTAGTACTATAGTATATAACTGGGCACATGATAGAACAGACAATTTGAAGGCCTCCATAGCTAATAAATTTGTAAACAGACATTAAATTATTATCAATAAAAAAAGGCAAGTTAAAGTGAGATAAATTTTTACTTTGTTAAATTAGCAAAGATTTTTGAAAGGACAGTACTCAGAAATGTATTTAGATGGGTAAGTTTATATGCTGGGAGAAGGAATAAAAATCAACACAATCTTTCTGGAAAGTGAATTGTTGATAATGTGTTAAGAGCTTTAAAAAAGACATATATTTTTGTTTCAGTACTATTTTTTTCTAGAAATTTACTCTAAGGAAATAGTCATTAAAATTGTAACTTCAGGAATACTTAATGATGTAGGGAATTGTATGCAGTGAAATATTAGATAAACAGAAAAGCAGGATATAGAAATCTTGATATATTACTAATTGAGCATTTTAATATATGCTGCAGATACTCATTGTCCCTTGATTATAACACACATTTCTCCATTTCTTTTTCACATTTGAGGTGTCTGCAATTTTGCATGCATATGTATAATGTAAGATTTCCTTATTCATGATATATTATTATTAAATAAGTGGTAAATCTTTAAATGATTTTTTAAATGGAGGAAATATGACATATTAACATCTATGCATGATCTTTTTTCTCTGCCTTTCTCTTTATATGTATGGAAGCTAAGAAAATTTAGTGTTATCAGTCAATCATCACACTACTGATAGATAAACCTACTAAAACTTAAATATGTCATGTTTAGAAACTTATAGTAGGACTTAGACTTTTGGGAAGATGGAGTAGAGGTACTTTTCCCTATTCTTCATACTAAAGACAACTGAAAAGCCTGCACATTACATATAAAACAAACATAAGATTTTGAAAGGCAGAGACAAGAAGGCAGACCAGCTAGGACCCGGAGACCTAAGGATGACATGGTGGGGAGTTCCCTTGTTTCTTTTTGCCTTATATATCCCAGACTTGGTACTGATGAAGCTGACAACCCAGAAACACCAAGAAGAATGCCCTCACTCCAAAAAAGAAGTCCCAAAAAAGTCTGCTTTCTCTGTCCAAAGGACCAGGATAGAACATTTAGCAAGACAGAAAACTTTTAGACAATATTGTTTTACTTTAGTCAAAGACCACTGAAAGAACTATAGCTCTCCAACCCTCCCATCCATAACAGCAAAGGTTGAGTGGGGGAGCTTTGATTTCTATTCTGCCCAAGCTATAATGAGTTGAATCAGTTCTGTCTCCGTGGTGGTGTCAGAGAGGGCTATGGCTGAGTAGGAGAGAAACTGGCTCTACCCGCTGTGGTATCAGTAGAGACCATGTGAAGAGCTTGCACACCTTCCTCTACCAAGCACCTCTTCTTACCTCCTGGTGCAGTGATATCAAAGGAGGCCATGTGGAAAGTTAGAACTTTCACTACTAGTCAGCCATGACACTCCACACACTGCCATGCCAGTGGAGACTACATGGGGAACCAAAACTCCCATCTATACCCAGAAAAAATGAGAAGCTCACTTCCATCATATGAGTGTCAGTGCAGGTCAAGTAGGGAACCGGGACTTCTATCTCTACCTGCCAGTAATGACTCCTTTCTCTGCCACAATAGTGTCAGAGAAATCTAGAAGGTTTACATAACATCTAGAGTCTCACAATATAACATGAAAATGTATCTGATCAAATATCACTTGTCATACTAGGAATCAAGAAGATTTCAAACTGAATGATAAAAGATAATCACTGTATTCCAACACTCAGATGATGGAAATGTTAGAATAATCTTAAAAATATTTTAAAGCAGCCATTATAAAAATGCTTTAATGAGCAATTACAAATACACTTGAAATATGAAAGAAATAGAAAGTCTTGGCAAAGAAATGGAAGATATAAAAGAGAACTAATTGCAAATTTTAGAATAGAAAAATACAATGACCCAAATAAAAATCTCAACAGCAGAATGGAGAGGACAGAGGAACAAATAAGTGAACTAGAAGATAAAACAATGGAAATTACCAAGTCTGTACAACATGGAGAATATAGTCTGCTATGACCAAAGATCTAACATCTGTGTCCTTGAAGTCCCAGAGAAATAAGAAAGAGAGCAGGCCTGAAAAACCACCCAAAGGTATAATGGCTGACAACTTTCCGAATTTGGCAAAAGATAATAGCCTATAGATGCAAGAAGCTGAGCAAACTCCAAACAGGATAAACCCATAGGAAGTCAGTCCAATACACATCATAGTGAAAACTCTGAAAATAAGATAAAGAAAAAATCTTGAAAGCAATGGAGAGAGACAATTTGAATCATAGCATATTTCTTATCAGGAACCATAAAAGCCAGAAGGAAGTGGCATGACATTTTCAAGCACTGAAAGAAAAGAACTGTCAAACCACAATCCTATAGCAGCAAAAATGTCATCCAGGGGTAATCAAGACATTTGCAATGAAGGAAAACTTCACAAAAAGAAATTGTCACCAGTAGATTTATCCTAAAAGAAAAATTTAAAAAAATTCTCTAAATAGAATGGAAATGATAAAAGAAGCAATCTGGAGCACCAGCAAGGAAGAAAGAACATGGTAAGCAAAAATATAAATACACTAGACATCCCTTCTCATCTGGAATTATCTAAATTATGTTTGACAGTTGAAGCAAAAAGTTGCAACCCTGATATGATTATAAATGAAGTAGAGGAAATATTTGAGCAACCACTTAAAAAGCTATACAGAAATACCCTCATGAGACCTATAGATACATCAGCATAGAATGTTTTAGATGTTCAAATAACCTAAAGAAAGGCCAGAAAAATGAAACAGAGAAATGAAAAACAGAGGGAACAACAAAAAGTTAGACTTAAGCCCTAACATATTGATAATTACATTATATATAAATGGTCTAAATAATTCAGTTAGAAAACAGCTTGGTGAAGTGGATTAAAAAAATATAACCAAATTTTATGCTGTCTATACGAAGCTCACTTCAAGAATAAGAATATAGACACGTTAAGTGTACCAGGAATGAAAAATATATATAATGAAAGGATTAACCAAAGAAAGGCAGGAGTGGTCATGCTGATTTCATATAAAGTAGACTTTGGAGCAAAGAAAATTATCAGAGGTAAGGAAGGATATTTAATAATGATAAAAAAAGTCAATCCATCAAAAAGATATACCAGTCTTAAATGTGGATGTAAAACACAATAGGCTGATGAATTAAAAACTGAGAGAACTGAAATGAGAAATTGACCAATCCATAGTTATAGAAGACTTCAGCATCCCTTTTTCAGCAATTGTATGACAGCTAGACAAAAATTAGTAAGGATAGAGAAAAAGATGGTGGTGTGAGAGGTGAGACAGAGGCTTCCTCCTAAAACTGCATACACTTCAAAATTATAGTTGGTGCAACTAATCCTGAGAGAGCAACAGCAAAGAGGACCATGCCAGACTGCACACACCTGGAGAAAAGAGCAGAGCTCATGGAACAGGGTAATGTACCAAACCTGTGGTCTGGCAGGACCCAAGCCCTTCCCCCACCCCAGCTCACCAGTGGGAGGAAGAGAAATGGAGCAGGGAGGGAGTGGAAGGCCTGGGACTGCTGAATACCTAGCTCCAGAGATCTGCTCTGGAAGCACAAACCTACATTTCATGGTGCTTTCATGATACTCGCATGATTACGGGGTTGGAAAGAATACAGGCAGTATTCCTGGAGAGACTGAGATTCCAGCCACTTGTGGAAAACAGGGATCCATATCCAGCTGTTCTGTGACAAAAGCTTATACCTGTGTGCTCAGTCCACTGGTTCAGGCAGTGGAGACAGGCCTAGCAGCTGGGAAGGAGGAAACAGCTGTTTCCTCCCCCCAGGCACCAATACCGCTCCCCTGTGACCCCTGACATTGCTTCAGGGGCTGAGCAGCTCGAGAGTAGAGCCTCTGGACACTAGAGGGCGCCATATACAAATATGAAACACCAAAGGAAACTGGTCCAGAGTAAAGTTAATATAACTCCGGAGAAAGATTTAAATGACATGGACCTTATGACTCTTTGTGAAAGGGAGTTCAAAATAAAAATCATCATGCCCATGGAGGTTCAGAAAGATATCCAAGAACTCAGGAATGAATTCAGGTCAGAGATTCAATCGTGGAAGAGCACGATGGAGGGTATTAAAAGCAGGTTGGATATGTTGGAGGAGACAATAAATGAAATATAAGCTAGAGAAGAGGAATACAAAGAAGCTGAGGCACAGAGAGAAAAAAGGATCTCTAAGAATGAAAGAATATTGAGAGAACTGTGTGACCAATCCAAACGGAACAATATTTGCATTATAGGGATACCAGAAGAAGAAAGAGAAAAAGGGATAGAAAGTGTCTTTGAGGAGGTAGTTGCTGAAAACTTCCCCAATCTGGGGAAGGAGATAGTCTCTCAGGTCATGGAGATCCATAGATCTCCCAACACAAGGGACCCAAGGAAGACCACACCAAGACATATAGTAATAAAATTGGCAAAGATCAAGGATAAAGACAGACTACTAAAAGCAGCCACAGAGAGAAATAAGATCACATACAAAGGAAAGCCCATCAGCCTAACATCAGACTTCTCAGCAGAAACTACCAGTCAGAAGGGAGTAGCATGGTGTATTTAATGCAATGAAGCAGAAGGGCCTGGAACCAAGATTACTTTATCCAGCAAGATTATGATTTAAATTTGAAGGAGGGATTAAATAATTTCCAGATAAGCAAAAGCTGAGAGATTTTATCTCCCGCAAACCATCTCTACAGTCTATTTTGGAGGGACTGCTATTGATGGAAGTGTTCCTAAGGTTGAATAGCTGTCACCAGAGGTAATAAAACCACAGTAAAGAAAGTAGAACAGCTAATTATGAAGCAAATGAAAAATAAAATTAACTATCCCCAAAGTCAATCAGGGAATAGACAAAGAATACAGAATATGATACCTAATATATAAAGAATGGAGGAGGACAAAAAAGGAGGAGAAAAAGAAAAGAACCTTTAGATTGTGTTTAGATTAAGTTAGACTCTTAGATAGTAAGGAAGTTAACCTTGAACCTTTGGTAACCACAAATCTAAAGCCTGCAATGGCAATAAATACATACCTATCGATAATCACCCTAAATGTAAATGGACTGAATGCACCAATCAAAAGACATAAAGTCACTGAATGGATAAAAAAACAAGACCCATCCATATGTGCTTACAAGAGACTCACTTTGAACCCAAAGACATACACAGACTAAAAGTGAAGGGATGGAAAAAGATATTTCATGCAACTAACAGACGAAATAGACTTCAAAACAAAGAAAATAACAAGAAACAAATAAGGACATTATATAATGATAAAGGGCTCAATCCAATAAGGAGATATAACCATTATAAATATCTATGCTCCCAACACAGGAGCACCCACATATGTGAAACAAATACTAACAGAATGGAAAAGGAAAATAGAATGCAATGCATTCATTCTAGGAGACTTCAACACTCCACTCACTCTGAAGGACAGATCAACCAGACAGAAGATAAGTAAGGAGACAGAGGCACTGAACAACACAATAGAACAGATGGACCTAACAGAGATCCACAGAACTCTACACCCAAAAGCAACAGAATACACATTCTTCTCAAGTGCACATGGAACATTTTCAAGAATAGATCATATACTAGGCCACAAAAAGGGCCTCAGTAAATTCAAACAGATTGAAATTGTACCAACCAGTTTCTCAGACCACAAAGGTATGAAACTAGAAATAATTTATGCAAGGAAAATGAAAATCCCACAAACACATGGAGGCTTCACAACATGCTTCTAAATAACCAATGGATCAATGACCAAATAAAAACAGAGATCAAGCAATATATGGAGAAAATGACAACAATAATTCAACACCGCAAAAATCTGTGGGATGCAGACAAGGCTGTGCTAAGAGGAAAGTATATTGCAATACAGGCCTACCTCAAGAAAGAAGAACAATCCCATATAAGCAGTCTAAACTCACAATTAATGAAACTAGAAAAAGAAGAACAAATGAGGCCCAAAATCAGTAGAAGGAGGGACATAATAAAGATTAGAGCAGAAATAAATAAAATTGAGAAGAATAGAACAATAGAAAGAATCAATGAAAGCAAGAGCTAGTTCTTCAAGAAGATAAACAAAAAAGATAAACCCCTAGGTCAGACTTATCAAGAAAAAAAGAGACTATACTCACATAGCAGAATCAGAAATGAGAAAGGAAAAATCACTATGGACACCACAGAAATACAAAGAATTATTAGAGAATACTATGAAAAATTATATGGTAACAAAGTAGATAACCTAGAATAAGTGGACAACTTTCTAGAAAAAAACAACCTTCCAAGGCTGACCAAGCAAGAAACAGAAAATCTGAACAGACCAATTATTAGCAATGAAATTGAACTGGTAATCAAAAAACTACCTAAGAACAAAATCCCTGAACCAGATGGCTTCACTGCTGAATTTTATCAAACATTTAGTGAAGACCTAATACCCATTCTCCTTAAAGTCTTCCAAAAAATAGAAGAAGAGGGAATACTTCCAAACTCATTCTATGAGTCCAGCATCACTCTAATACCAAAACCAGGGAAAGACACCACAAAAAAAGGAAATTACAGACCAATATCTGTGATGAGCATAGATGCAAAAATACTCAACAAAATATTAGCGAACCAAATTCAAAAATACATCAAAAAGATCATCCATCATGATCAAGTAGGATTTATGCCAGGGATGCAAGGATGGTACAACATTCAAAAATCCATCAACATCATCCACCACATCAACAAAAAGAAGGACAAAAACCACATAATCATCTCCATAGATGCCGAAAAAGCATTTGACAAAGTTCAACATCCATTCATGATAAAAACTCTCAACAAAATGGGTATAGAGGCCAAGGACCTCAACATAATAAAGGCCATATATGACAAACCCACAGCCAGCATTATACTTAACAGCCAGAAGCTGAAAGCTTTTCCTTTAAGATCAGGAAGAAGACAAGGATGCTCACTCTTCCCACTTCTATTCAACATAGTACTGGAGGTCCTTGCCATGGCATTCAGACAACATAAAGAAATAAAAGGCATCCAGATTGGCAAGGAAGAAGTCAAACTGTTCCTGTTTGCAGGTGGCATGATATTGTACATAAAAAACCCTAAAGAATCCACTCCAAAACTACTAGATCTAATATCTGAATTCAGCAAAGTTGCAGGATACAAAATTAATACACAGATATCTATGGCATTCCTATACACTAACAATGAACTAGCAGAGAGAGAAATCAGGAGTACAGTTCCATTCACAATTGCATCAAAAAGAATAAAATATCTAGGAATAAACCTAACCAAGGAAGTGAAAGACATATACCTTGAAAACTACAAGACACCCATGAGAGAAATTAAAGAAGATAAAAATAAATGGAAACACATCCCATGTTCATGGATAGGAAGAATTAATATTGTCAAAATGGCCATCCTGCCTAAAACAATCTATAGATTCAATGCAATTCCTATCAAAATACCAACAGCGAACTAGAGAACTAGAGAAAATCATCCTAAAATTCATATGGAACCACAAAAGACCTCGAATAGCCAAAGCAATTCTCAGAAGGAAAAATAAAGCAGGGGGAATTATACTCGCCAGCTTCAACGTCTACTACAAAGTCACAGTAATCAAGACAATTTGAAACTGGCACAAGAACAGACCCATAGACCAATGGAACAGACTAGAGAGCCCTAATATAAACCCAACCATACCATATATGGTCAATTAATATATGATAAAGGAGCCATGGACATACAATGGGAAAATGACAGCTTCTTCAACAGCTGGTGTTGGCAAAACTGGACAGCTACATGCAAGATAATGAAACTGGATTATTGTTTAACCCCATATACAAAAGTAAACTTGAAATGGATTAAAGACTTGAATGTAAGTCACGAAACCATAAAACCCTTAGAGGACAACATAGGCAGATATCTCCTGAATATAAGCATGGGCAACTTCTTCCTGAACACGTCTCCTCGAGAAAGGGAAACAAAAACAAAAATGAACTCATGGGACTATATCAAATAACCCAATTAACAAAAGGGCAGAGGATCTGAGGAGATAATTCTCCAAAGAAGAAATTCTGATGGCCAACAGACACATGAAAAGATGCTCCACATCACTAATCATCAGGGAAATGCAAATTAAAACCACAATGAGATATCACCTCACACCAGTAAAGATGGCCAGCATTGAAAAGACTAAGAACAACAAATGCTGGCAAGGATGTAGAGAAAGGGGAACCCTCCTACACTGCTGGTGGGAATGTAAGCTAGTTCAACCATTCTGGAAAGCAATAGGGAGGTTCCTCAAAAAACTAAAAATAGAAATACCATTTGACCTGGGAATCCCACTCCTTGGAATTTACCCAAAGAGTGCAACTTCTCAGATTCAAAAATACATGTGCACCCCTATGTTTATCACAGCACTTTTTACAATAGCCAAGATATGGAAGCAACTTAAGTGTCCATCAGTTGATGAATGGATAAAGAAGAGGTGGTGCATATACACAATGGAATACTACTCAGCCATAAGAAAGAAACAAATCCTACCATTTGCAACAACATGGATGGAGCTGGAGGACATTATGCTCAGTGAAATAAGCCAGGCAGAGAAAGACAAATGCCAAATGATTTCCCTAATTTGTGTAGTATAACAATGATGCAAAACTGAAGGAACAAAATGGCAGCAGACTCAGAGACTCCAAGAATGAACTAGTGGTTGCCAAAGGGGAGGGGTGTGGGAGGGCAGGTGGGGAGGGAGGGAGAAGGGGATTGAAGGGTATTATGTTTGGTGCACATGATGTGGGGGATCGTGGGGAGAATGGTGTGGCATGGAGAGGGCACATGGTGGGTCTGTTGCATCTTGCTGCACTGATGGACAGTGACTGCATTGGGGTGTTGGTGGGGACTTGATAGTTTGGGTGGGTGTGGTGGCCACATTGTTTTTTCATGTGGGGCCTTCATGAGAGTGTGTGTCAGTCATACCTTAATAAAAAAAAAACTTTATCATGAAAAAAATATTAATAAGGATATAGGAAAACTCCCTATCAACCACAATGATCAATCAACATTTATAGAACACTCCACCAAAGAAAAGCAAAGTACACATTCCTTTCAAGTGCCTAAATAATATTATTAAGATATATCTTAAATAATGTGCCATAAAAGAAACTGTAACAAACTTTTAAAAATTGAAGTCATACAGAGTGTGTTCTCTGACCTCAAAGGATTCAAACTAGAAATCTGTTAACAGAAAAATAACAGGAAAAACCTCCAAACACTTGCAAACTTAACAACATACTTCTAATTAAATATAGTAAAAAGGGGACCTCTCACTAAAAATACAAAAATTATATTGAATTAGATTGGAATATCTGATTTTCATCATAAATATATCAAAATTTGTGGCACATATCTTAAACAGTTCTGAGAGGGAAAATTATAACACTAAATGCATACACTTGAAAAGAGGGTGTCTCAAATAAAATTGATATCTTAGCCTCACTTCAACTTAATAGCTAAGTGTCCTTTTAACCTGGAAAAAGAAGAGCAAAATAAACTGAAAGGAAGACAGAACAACAATGGAGACAATGAAACAGAGCTTTCAAAATTTTAATAAAATTGACAAACTTCTATCAAGATTGTCAAAGAAAAAGAGAGAAAGCAGAAATTACTAATTTAGTTAGGAGTGAAACAGGAGATATTACTAGAGACACTGAAAATATCAAAAGGGTAATAGAGGAATACTAGGAAGAACTCTGTAAACATAAATCTGAAAACTTAGATGAAACAGACCAATGCTTTGAAAAACATAAAATACCACAACTCACCAAATATGTAAGATAATTTGAATAGCCCTAGAACTATTAGGGAAATTGAATTAATAATTTTAAAACTCCTAAAAAAATCTCCAGGCCAGATGGTTTCATTGGAGAATATTGTCAAAAATTTAAAGAAGAAATAACAATAATTCTGTTCTACTCTTCTATAAAGTAGAAGAGGAAGGAACACTTCCAATTCATTTTATGAAGCCAGTCATATCGTGATCCCCAAACCAAATTAAAACAGTATAGTAAAAGGAAACTATAGAACTGTATCCCTCATGAATATAGATACAAAACTCCTTAGCAAAATACTGAGAAGTAGAATTTAACAATATATAAAAAGAACTATATATCATGACCAAGTGGGGTTTATTCCAAGGGATAAATGCTAATTTAATATTCAGGAATTAATGTATTCCACCATATTAACAGGCTAAGGTAGAAAAATCACATAATCACTGTCAGTTGGTGTAGAAAAAACATTTAAAAAATTCAACATATATTTTTGATTATTGCTAATATATGAAAATATAATTAATGTTTGTATGTTTATTTTGTATCCTCTGACCTTGCTGAACTCACTTCTTAGTTCTAGGAATTGTTTGTAAATACTTTGAAATCTTTACATAAACAATCCTTTCATCTGAATATGGAAACAACTGTATTACTTCTGTTCCAGTCTATTTGGTACTTATTTCCTTTTCTTGCCTTATTGCATTGGCTTCAACTTCCATCACTATATTGAACAAGCGTGGTTAAGAGCAGATATCATTGTCTTACTCCCAAACTTAGGGACAAAGCATTCAGGCAGGATGCACAGACACTGCACGAGCATGGAATGGACAAGGAAGAAGAGAGGAGGGCTGGCTCTCAAAGGGGTTGTCCCTCTTACTTCCACACTGTAATGGCAGACGTGCTGGGGGCTTCTGCATTATCTCTTCAGTGGTATTGATGATGGAAGAATTCTCTTTCTATATATAATTTTTTTAAATATGAAAATAATTCAACAGTGAAATCATTAGCCTACCCCAGGCAGTCAGTCTCAGCTGTAATTTATGGCTCCACATTTCCCACGATTGTAATTTTGTTTTGCATTCATTAGGATATGATTTTTTTTAAAGAAAAATCTCAAGGAATCACAGTTCTGACAACTAACATTAACTACCATGTCACTCATAGCTAATGCTAAGGTTGTAATTCTGAAAAGTGAATTAATTTCCCTTGGTGGGAACCATCTGAATAACATTTGCATTCCTCTCTAGGGTAGGCTGATTGACTTTGGAGAGAACCTGCTGCTTCTATGGCAACATGATTGCTGGAAAGCTCTGGCCACACACCTTCTCTAACTTTATTTTGTCCACCCTTTTTTTTCCTGGAATGTGGGAAAAAGAAAATCAGCTGGTGTTCTTGGGTACATAAAGAGGACAGCTGCTTTTAGAAAGCTTCATATGCTTTCCAGTACACACACATGCACACATGCATGCATGCACAAACATGCATACCCATACACACGCACAATTTTTCCAACATATCAAAGGACGGTTTGTTTTCTTTTATGTCAGCAATTTTATTATCTTTAATTTAAAGCTGGGTGGAAGAGACTTTTCTGAAACTCTTTTTATAAAAGTTTTAGTGATGCAGAATACATCAGTGCTTTGTTTGCATCAAGGAAAAAAAGAGTGCTTCTTTTGGAAAAGTTTTAAATAAGTTTTCTAGATCAAGTCTGAGTAGAATAGAGGATAATCCTAGGGACTCAGGATAATGGTAATGACTGTGATGATGATACCTGCCATGCCTTGAGCACCTACTGTGTGCAGGCATGGTGCTAAACACTTATGGGCAATAATATCTCACTTAATCCTCACTGTCACTGTCAGCCTTCTTATGGTTGAGTACTCAAGGCTCAGCAAGTTTGTGTAACTTGCCTAGGATAACATGGCATATGTCAGAGTATGTCTGCAAACCAGGTTTGTCTGATTCAAGCCTGGGTTTTAACCACTAGTTCCTGCCTTCCCTCTGCCTGCCTGGGGTGATACGATGCTGAGTTGGTCCCAGGGTGGCCTCCTCTGGGTAGCATGAGGCATCAGAAGAGGGTAAGAGCAAACTCAGCAGAGTGGTGGCCAGGTTTGCTGGTGTTTATTGCAAAGGGCTTTGAGCCATATTGTACTGGGCCAGGTCCGCTGTGTTTATATAGCTGAACCCTCAGACAGAACCTGGCATTGGCTAGCCTTTAGAGTCAAGGTAACCCAGGCCTGGCTTTCTACTGCTCCTTCATGGTCAGGGTTACAATGGTCCTAACTCAGGATTATAACGTTGGCCAGAAGCCCACTCAGTGGAAATATGGGACAGTGATGCACGTTTACTTTGCTTTGTGTTGTCCCCTGTCTGAAGGGTTTCTGGGGCTCCACTGGGGTCACCCATCCACAGAGGGGGAGGAAGTAGACCACTTCCCATGCCGTGTGGCCCTGCAGCCTGCTCCTTCAGCACTGCTATTCCAGAGCTAGTGGGCGGGGAGACAGTCTGCAGCTTGGACAGCAGAATGTCAGTCCCCAGCAGACACTGGCCGTGACTTTGGACCCACGTGTTTCCTGCTGGGAAGGGCCTTTATGGTCCAGGGGTTTTGATCTGGTGTGACCTTTGCAGAGGCTCTTTCTCTCTGCACTCTCTGACTGAGAGAACATGGTCCCTAGTGTCTGCGGATTTAGGGTGGCTGTCCCTGCTCTCTACATAGACTTTTTGAACCTGAAAACAAAGCACGCTCATTACACTCATTACACTCTGTATCTAAAATATTCTCATGTTTAAAAACTGCCTTTGCCATTGTCCCTGTCACAACCATTGAGGACCATCTATTCTATTTGGTGGTGTTTGGACTGATAGATTATTGAGGGTCAGGAGAAAGAAAGGTGTTTGGAAGGTGCAAAAATTATTTGTTGGGTTTTCTGCAGGATCTGAAAGGCACTTTGAAGTGCTTCCTTGGGGTTATTTTGCACATTCAATCTAACCAAGGCTACTGTTAAAGATTCATTTACCTGTAATCTCTCTCTCTCTCACACATACATGCACACACACATTCCTGCTTTCCATTTCTTCTACTGATGAATTTAAAGTTGCCCATTTGGAGAATGACAGCTAAAATATGGTGATGTAACATGCAGGACCTCATATTTTCCATGTGGGATTGCTTTGTCAGAGCTCAAAGGCAAACTATTGTATGTTCAGCTTAAAAAGAAAATAACAAGAGTTGTGTGCAGTCTCGCCTCTTCCATGATCTCAAGTTTGACCCCAGAGTGGGCTTGGTTGGGGTCAGGTGTGGTGAGTCTTGAGGTGGGGGTCAGGGTGTCTATCGCACACTTTGCTTGATAATAATAAGCCAGGTTTTTATATCCTGGCTGGCCAGCTGAACCAAATCTGCCAGGTCCAACCAGTGATATGAAAATATCTGACTTTGTAACATATTTTCCCTCTGGGTTTCTATGTCCAGGAGCATCCCAGAGAAGGGGAGAAACAGGAACAGATGGGCTGTGGGCTCTCTGAGACGTTGGAGGGTCTCTACTGGGGGCCAGTGGGAATGGGGTGCAGTGCAGGTCCTTGCATCCTGTCTGTGGCCGAGTTATTAATGAGGAAATGTGGCCTGGACTAAGGAGTTTGCTCAGCTTTTCTCTGCAGAGATCGGCATCCTGACAGCCTGCCCTCCATCTAGCACACAGATCCCGGGAACCAGTTTGACCCCAAGAAATCTCAGGGTCAAGGGCGAGGCCCAGCCACCAAGCTCCTTTCCTTCATCTGATGTGACTGGATGTCATTCAGAGTAGACTGATGCAATGATGCTGCCGAGCAGGAAACATGCGAAGCAATTATCTTTTTAGTAGGTCACTGCCCTCCTTTGGGAGAAGAGACCAGAGGGAGGCTGGGAAGGCGGGCAGCACGGCCTCCCAAGGGTCGGCGCGTGCAGTAGCTGCGTTAGTGATTAATAGCCATGTCACTTGCCATGAATGTTGCTTTAAGCAGCCGTGTTCAAAATTGAGTGGGAATGAAATAAAACAACCCGAAATAAATGTTTCCTCTCTTCCTCATGAGTTGCTGGAATCCAGAAATAGCGTTTCAAATCTATAATTTTAAGTGGCATCATTCACAGCACCCTCAGAGCCATGGCTTTATTTTCACATGGATATTGTTGTGTGCACATGCATCCCCTTCTGTTTTTAAAGACCATGAGAAACTGGAGCTCAGTGACTTTGAGGGCTGTCTCGGCACTGAAATGAAAATTCTGTTTACAGAGAAAAATATAGCCCTTGCATGTGTTTTTAAAGAAAAATAGTAACCCAGTGGAGGAAAAAGACAGGAAGAATATTATGTCCATATAGATCATAAAATGGAATAGTATAAATGTCTGGCAGGCAGTAATTGCTGGCCAGCTGCAGGGATTACAGCCTTATGAGCCATGTTCAGGGCAGCCTGCCAGGATGCTGGCAACCAGTGGATAGGCCTGGACCATCACAACCCTCAGTGTGGCTACTAGGGAGCATAAATAAGAGGGTGGGAGGTTCTGCCCCAGCCCAAGGTCTGAGGCCTGAGGCTCCTCTCTCTGCGGCTTCTGTTGGGGCCCGTTTACCAGTTGGGGGCTGATGGTGGCAGTCACAGGGATGACCTCTGGCTGCATCTCTGGGTAGGAGAAGGGTCACTAGCCTTTAGTGTCACTTTTCCCCTGGAGAAGCCAAGGAACATGTCTGACAGGTAAGAAGCCAGCGGGAGCCCCTGGCTCAGTGTTTTGGGGACTGTCCATGTGTCGGGCCAGAGAGAGGGAAGGAAAGAGTGCGGGTGCTGCCTGCTCCCTGCCCACTCGTTTGTTTCCTTCTGGTCCCCAGCAAAAACACAAAGACCAAACCAAACCAGCAGTAAACCAGAGTGGGCGGGCTGCTGCACACAGGGCAGGGTGGGTTCCTCACTGTTTTTGTGTCCTGCTAAGTGCCTGGCAGCTCTCACTCAGCACTCTGGGGTCTACCAGCCAGGCTTTTGTCAGAGCATCTAGTAAACAAGCAAACGTTCCAAGGAGACATGGAGGGGTGGGTGTGGAGCTGCAGAGGGACGGCAGGACATGTGTCTGTCACCTGCCTTCACTCCTTCCCAAGCACTCAGACCCAGGAAGGTGGGGCTCATCAAGACGGAATAGGCCTGCCCTTAGGGAGCTGCGAGTCTGGCCACTGGTGCTGTTTTAAAACATATTATTGTTCAGTATGGTGAGGCCTGCAGACCAGCAGATGACCACCATTGAAAAGATGCTCTGCCCAGTTCTTAGAGGAAGGAGCACATGGGGAAGCACTGGGGTCGGGCAGGAGGCAGAGGGAGCATGGAGAAGCCTGGACAAGAGCTTCATCATGGTTTCTGTGGACAGAACTGGGTGAGGCTGGGTAAGCAGCTTTAGGATTGGCTAGTTTAAATAATTTTTCTGAAGGTTCTGGGGCATTGAGCTGCTGCTGGTCCTGTGGAGATCAGAGCTGGGGAATAGTGGCCCAGAGAAAGAGAAGTGGATAAACAAGGTGGCTGGGGGTGTGGGCTCTGTGTCTGTCGGCTTGCACAGGCTTGCGTAGGTTGGCTCTGCCTGTGTTCACAGAGCAGTAGTGTTTTGCAGCCTCCAGGAATCGGCCGGTCGTAGGAGGGGCAGGGCCCTCCTGGGTCAGCAGCGCCCCAGAGTTAACACAGCAGAGCATGTGGTTAGTACAGGTGCACGGGCACCAGCTGGGAAGGGAGATGACCTCCCGTGTGGGAGGACTGATGGGTGAAATGCTCTGAGAAGCAGCCGCTTTCTGCTTTGTTCAGCTTGGTTTGGTTTTTGAAGGAGCATGTTGAGGAGGGGAGGAAGTCTCAAGGGCAGGAGAGGGCATTTGGCTGGCCACCAAAAGAGTGGCATGTAGCACCTAGGGGGTGAGGTTGGCCGCAGGCAGAGAGCTTTGCCTGGACAGAGGCCTGGGATGCAGCTTAGCAGGCCAAATGGTTGGGCACTCAAGTAGGGCCGAAGTAGGCTGTTGGATGGCAGGCAGAGGCCACTGAATTTCATGCTGTATGAGCCACCAGCACTGTCTGTCCCCTAGGAGTCCTCATGAGTTCTAGGCTCCTTCCGAAGGCCTATGCTTGGCTGTCTATCATAATCTGAGCTTAATTAACAAGTTAGCATGCTGATGATGATTTACTCTGGTTGAAGTAAATAAATCCACTGTGGCAGGGGTTGAAACGTCAGGGCCTCCTGGGGCCTGGGTTAGTGTCTCCCAGAAAGGGCTTTGGGGCCCTCAGGAGACCGTTGTGCCCTAAATGGAGGAGCTCCAGTGGGCCACCTCATAAGAATGGGGTCCAGAGTTGCCAGGCCTGTCTAGGTTTCAAGAAAGGCTGGAAATTCAGATTCTTATGAAAACCCCTGAGTTTTATGAAATTCCCCTGGTGAGTCATCAGTGCATTAACTAAACTTGTCCCCTTACCAAGCACAAGGAAATGCATTCTGAGGCCTGCCGCATGACCCATGGTGGCCTCTTTCTGCTATGCAGTCGTCACCGCAGTTGAACTGTGAAGATCAAAGAGGAAATGGGACTGATTATAAGGTGTGCCTAAATCGGGAAACCGAGGTACACCAGGGCAGAGGTCAGCTCTGGCAACCAGGGACCTCTGTGAGGTCCTAAATGAGCCACTCTACTGGGCGTCATTGGCATTTCCTCACTGGAAAAGTTCATTCATTCTTTCTTTCAGTCAGCAAATCTTGAGTGTCTGCTCTGGGTGGGGCCAAGAGAAAGACTTCACATAAAAAAACCCAGAAAATTTGATGGGGTGCTGTTAAAAATTGTATCTCATTGTAATTACTTTTCAGCAAAACAAAAACTAAAAGGTGCTGTGGTCAGTGGCTTCTTTTGCTGTCGCTGTCGTGGTGAAGCTTCCTGCAGTGATGCTCTAGCAGTGCACAAGGAAATAATGGTGGTTGACAGGGAGGGGTGGGCAGGGGTCATGCCCGGGGCTCTCCCACCCTCGGCACATGGTATGATTCTCTCTGTGTCCCTGGCTGTGAGCTCAGAGGCTGGGCTTGATCCTTCCTGACCCCGGCGGATGCCTAGTGTGGTGCGGGCACAGAGCTGGTGTGCAAATGTACCCCAGAGGAGTGGGCCGTGTGTGGCCATGTCTGGTTTCAGCAGACCAAGATTTTAGTCACAGTGACCATAGAGAAAATTACAGTATAATCACTGCATTTAGAAATGAAAGGCAAGAGGGTGGGGACAAATGGAGTTGGTAAAATGACCTGACATAATGATGATGCTGTTATTGGATCTGCGATTTTTTTTTATTGGTTTCAAAAGGATCCAGCAGAAGCTGAGAGGGCGTTTTCTTTACAGACTGTCAGGCCTTGTTTGGCACTGTGCCCTGCTGGAGTTGGACATATGCTGGGTTGGACGGAGGGCATAGACAGAGGGTGGGTAGGGGAGTGCTCCTTGGACAACCATCTGTGCAGTAGTTAGCCTAGGGAAGTGTGTGCTCACAGAAGACAAGCCTGCATTGACAGTGCTCGAAAGCAGCTGCTGCCCTGTGTGCGCTCTCTGTGAAGTATGTCCTCACCACCTCCCACCCATATGACAGGGCCAGGTTATAAATTCTAGACACCTTATGCACTAAAAATCATGGTGCCCTTCTTTTAATTACAAATAAACGGGATATTAAGGCATCAGATTGTGCTTAAGAAAGTCTATCAAATATAAAATTTTAAAAAATTGCTGTTTCCTTTCTCTTGAGTGATTTATAGATAGATATCCTCATTTCACCGGCATCTGAAATGTGGTTTGTCTTGCCTGTCTGATAGCATGGTGCTGTCTGTACCTGTGTGTGTGTGCTTGTATATGTGTGTGTGTGTGTGTATGTGTGTGTGTGCACGCCTGTGTGTGTGAAATGTTCTCTCAGAAGTCAACATGAAGGTCAGAGATGTGCAAAGACAGCAGGCTGCCAAGCCCAGGGTTGGTGATCATCATGGGGCAGAGCGGTAACCTCTGAGAGGCCAGGTTCTGTGCCATCAGCAACTGTGGGGCTCTGTAACATTAGTCCAGAGGTGGTTGTTGCCTCTGGGGACAGTCCCACGCCAATTTATAAACTGCTCTGAAAGGCCTCCGTTCAGCCCGACACAGCTGCCGCGGAGCAAGCTCAGAGCAGTAGCTGTCCACAGGGCACCCGGTATAAGGCAGGAGGTGGAGAACAGCGGGGGGATTTAGGTGGGCTGAAAGTAATGGCCCCCTGTGATCTGACAGGAACTCGCACCAGGGGTAGCCTGCCTCCTGGTTGAGAATGTCCTCTTGAAATATGTCCTAGGATATTTCTCCCTTCCTATTAATTATGTCCTAAACCTAGTAAGGCTGACTAATTGATGATCGTGGGGCGCATGGAACTATAAAATGCCACGTAAATGTTAAGAAGTAAAAATTACCCTGTATGCTAGACATACTGCTGAAAAAATATTCCATGGTGGGAAGGTTAATTTCCAGAAGGGCTAAAAAGCTTTCTGTCAGACTATGTTCAGAAACTGTTGATATCATCTTAAACGCATTTTAGGAGACTCAGGCATTCTGTATTGCAAAGTATTTGAAAGGCTAACAGCTGTGTGGCACTTTAAGCCCTGGAAATGAAGTTGCCTGCTGGATTTCAGTACAAATTGTGTCTCCCTGATTCTCTCTAGCTGGAGGCAGTTTGCACCCGAAGCCAAGGAGGAGGTTGAGATCATTGCACATGGAACACAGACCCCGCGGCTGATGCCTCACCTGGCCACAGCCTGGGCCCTGACCTTTGCCAGCAGGTGAGATGGCTCTCAGGGTTTGCTCTCTCATGGTGAGTATAAGGTCCTGGCATTAATGAGGAGTGAGAAGAGAGGTAGGCAGGGGCTTCATTTTCTAACTGCAAGCAGGAAAGAGTCTGTGATTAAAATCTGATGCTCAGGTGGAAAGTTATGTCCTAATCTTGATTGTCTCTATATCCAGATGGATAGGATCCACAGAGAATTTTAGAAGACTGGAACCAATATTTCTCTAGAGTTTCTAAAAGAAACAGACTTGAATAGTTAAAATTTCTCTACCTGTGATAAAGATTCTAATTTATAGTAAAGTTTTCAAAAATAGGTCAAGGGGTTCACATATGTGGGGCAGAGGTAAGAGTCAGGCTACTGACTAAACTAGCAGTAAGAGCACTGCCAGTTCACGTGCAGCTTCATGTTTTACGTTTTACCGCAGGCTTGCATCCGTGCCTCTCAGTGATTTCTCCTCAAGGTCTGGAGCCTGGGTGGTATTTCATCACTGCATTCTGAAGATCAGAGAATCAGGGATGTGCCTAAGTCACAGACTGGGAATATAACTCCAGACTTTGGAACCTTAATGTCTTGCCAGTGGGTTTTAGCCCCGGATAAGTTCACTATGGATTCAATATGACCAAAGAAATGACAGTGGAATGTTCTTGGGGTGAAAGGGTTTATACCCAACGTTATTCCCACGGTGGCAGGTCAATCACTAGAATCCTATCCACTCAAAGCGAGTTTGCATGCAGCAAGCCTGTCTCTGCCTCTGGGCCTCTCTGCCCCCGCAGCCATCTCAGTCTCTGTCCTCGGCACTGCCACGCTTCTGTCTTGTCTCTGTTCTCCTGCAGCCATGCAGCCCAGAGCACTGGGTGGAACTCTTTATATAGAGTCAATAATGACATATTGCCCACATGTGTGTAGTGAGCAAGCTGACCAGGACCAGGTGCGAATCCTGGCCATAGGAACCTTCACTTTATCCACACTTACCTTGTGTTCTTTCCTCCCTATTCAATCCTACTTCTCAGTGTTAATAAGCATTAGTTTCTGCATAGTTTAGAATTGGTGTGTGTTTGAAATTTACTTCTCCAATGGGTACGCTGGTGTCAGGATTTATAACAAGAAGGTACTTGGAGACACTCTGCCAATCTAGTGTGCTGCGGGCTTGTGGAACTACCAGGCTGCTGTAGGCCTGGCTGGGAGGGGCTCAGAGGGGTGGTGCACCTCTGCTCTTACTGCACCCAAGGCTGGATTCCTGGGCATGTGAACAGCCATTCGTATAGACTGAGCTTCTGTTGGCAACACTAACCTCAACCCAAGCCTCCTGGAAGAAAACGTAAATCACTCCCATCCGACGTCTTATTCAATATATTTTTGAAGCTTAATTTGCATATAATTACATGCACAGATTTTAGTGTATCTTTTGGTGAGTTTTGACATGCATATACCCTTGTGTAATGAACAAGCAAACCGATTATAAACCATGTCCTTCAGGCCCTTTGCAGTTGGCCCCCACCTCAGCAACACAGCAGAGACACGCACCTTTCTGATTTCTATCCCCACAGCTTAGATTTTTGGAAACATACAATATGAATTTTTTTGTGTCCAGTTTATTTCATTCAATATAGTGTCTTAACGTTCCTCAGTGTTGTTCATAGTTTGTTAATTTTTATTGCTGAATAGTAACATTAAATGAATAAACTACAATTATTTTTTTAATCCATTCTCACAGAGATGAACATTTGGATTGTTGCCAGACTTTCAGCTACTCTGAATAAGCCACAGTGAACATTCCTGCACAAGGCTTTCATTTTTGTTACAGTAAATACCTAGAGAGGACTTGCTGGGTAATTAGATATGTGTACATCTAACTTTATAAGAAACTGCCGGTTTTTCAGGGAAGTGGTACCATTTTAAACTCTTGTATGAGAATTCCAGTTACGCTATGTCCTTACCTACATTGTTTCATCTCTTTCTTAATTCTATATAGACTAGTAGGTATGAAAGGGTATCTTTAAATTCATCTTTAAATATAATGGTATATTTAAATTCACACTTACCTGGTGGCTAATGATGTGGAGAACTTTGTGTGCTCCTGGGCCATTGTTTATTTTCTTTGTGGACAGTCTAAGTCTCATGTTTTTCTAAATTGGGTTGTCTTTTTATTATTGACCTATAAGAGTTGTTTATATATCTAAAAACAAGTCATTTGTCATATATACTTACTGCAAATATTTCATCCAGTATTGGCTTTGCCTTTTCATTTTCTTAATGGTGTATTTTTGGTGAGCAGAAAATTTTAGTGTGATTGTATCTAATTTACTCATTTTTTTTCTTTTTATGGTGAGTGCTTTCTGTGTCCGAAGACATCTTCATAACTATAGTTTTATAGTAAGTCTTGAAATCAGGTAGTGGGTCTGACCTTACAAAAATAAAAAGAAATATAAAAGATAGTATGGGTAATAGTATACTAGCAGATTAGATAGCCTAGGTAAAATGGAAAAATCCTAGTTTGAAATAATAGAATATATGTATTGGTCTCTGCTTCCAATTCCTGGCACAGAGCTTCTGAATCTCCTGTAATTTCCTGGATAATAGGAGTGTCTTTTATTCTAATGAGGTGACTCTGGGTGGGCTCCTGGATGAGGGCTAGTCACTGGAAAGACCAAGCCATGATTAGAAGCTTGGAATTTCCAGCCCCATCTCCCATTCTCCAGAGAGAAACCAGATCCAAAATGCATCTTACATGCCTATGTGATGAAGCTTCCATAAAATCCCCAAAGTACAGGGTTCAGAGAGCTTCCAGGTTGGTGAACATGTGGAAGTGCTGGCAGAGTGGCATGCCCAGAGAAGGCATGGAAGCTCTGTGCCCCCTCCCTCCCACCCAGCCCTGTGCCTCTCTTCCATCTGGATATTTATCTGCAGTCTTGATAATATCCTTTTATACTAAACTGATAAACATAACTGCCTCCCTGAGTTCTGTGAACTGCTCTAACAAATTAATTAAATCTGAGGAGTGGGTTGCGGGAGCCTCTGATTTGTAGCCAAGTTGGACATAATTTGTGGGTCCCCTGCAGACCTACTACCTGTGAGAGGCATCTGAAGTAGGGTGGGAGCCGTCCTGTGAGACCGAGCCTTTAACCTGTGGGATCTGACACTAGCTCCAGGTAGATAGTGTTAGAATTGAGTCGAATTGTAAGGACTCCCAGCTGGTGTTGCAAGGAAAAACCTCCACACATTTTATTAGAACAAATAACAAGTTCAGCAAGATTACAGGTTATAAGCTCTATATACAAAAATTAATTCTATTTCTATATCCTAGCAATAAATAATAAAAGTAAATGAGATGAAGGGAAACAATTTTTTGTTTATCCATTTATTAGTTGGTGGACATTTGGATAATTTCCACATTTTGGTTATTATGAATAATGCTGCTGCTATGAATATTCATGTACTATATTCATGTAAATTCCAGAGGGATTTAACCTGCTACATTTACTACATTTTTCTTTTCTTGAAGGTTACTTTTTTTGCTTTTGATAAAACCATACCAGTTTTCTTATACCTAGTATTTCCATGGTCTATCTTTTCCCACCCTTTTCTTTTTAAATTATCTGTCACTGTATCAAACTGTGTGTATCATTGTGAAATTTTTATGAACAGGATATGGTGAAGTCTTATTTTTTATCCAGTTTGATAATTTTTAAGTTTGCAGTGCGTAACTCATTTTTATTTACTCTAAGTCCTAATACGGTTAAATCTACATTTTGCTACTTGCTTTGCATTTGTTCCGTCTTTTCTTCATTCCCCCTTTATTTCCTGTTTTAGAGGTCATTGAGTATTTTTTTAGTATTCCATTTTATCTCCTCTCTTCTTTTTTTACCCTTACTTTTTCCCCTTTTTTTCAGGAAATACTCTAAGTATTGTAATATGCGTCCTTATCTTGCACCATCGGCCTTGAATTGCTATTATACAACTTTATGTATAATGTAAACTTAGATTATCATTCCATTTATTCCTTTCTATCCTTCGTGCTACTGTTGTCATGTATTTTACCTCTCTCTGTATTCAAAACTCCAGAGTACATTGTTCTTATTTTTGTTTTAAGCAATCAGTTGCCTTTTTCATTTTAACATTCTATTTGAAATAACTTTAGCCTTATAGAATAAATGCAAATACAGAGGGTCCCATATATCCTTCGCTCAGCAGCTCTGATGTTACCATCCTACACAATCATGGTACAATGATCAAAACTAAGAAATTAATGTTGATATAGTATTATCAGCCAAACTATAGACTTGGTTTAGATTTTTCCAGTTTTTCCACTAATGTCCTTTTTTATTCCAGGATTCAATCTGAGATATGACTTTGCATGTATTGTCAGGGCCCCTTAGTCTATTGCAGTCTGTAAAAGTTTCTTGGCCTTTTCCTGTTTTTTATTTCCTTACGATTTTTGAAGAGTACTGACCAGGTATTTTGTTTGGGCCTGTATGATGTTTTCTTATGAATAACTAAGGTTATGAATAGTTGGGAGGAAAAAAAAACACAAAAATGCTGAGTCCTTATTGCACCATATTTGGGGTTCATGATATTAATGTATCTTATTAGTGATGATATTAACCTTGATCATTGGATTAAGGTGGTATCAGCTATGCTCACCTTTGAAAAGTTACATTTCTACCTTTCCACACTCCATTCTTTAAAAGCAAGTCACAAGTGTAGTGTACATTCAAGGAGAGGAAATCTAAGCTGCACCTTCTGAAGAGAGGAGTGTCAAAGATTTGTGGAAATATGTTAAAACCATCACAATATTTAGTAAATATTTTGGGGGAAATACTTTGAGGTTATACAAACATTCTGTTTCTCCTTACTCACCCCCAATAACTTAAGCATTCATCACTGGAGCTTACCTGTAGCAACTATTACAGTGGTGTTTTAATGATTTTCTCCTGTGTGCTCGCATCTGGGCATTTGCACCCACAGCCCTCGCCACAGAGAAATTCTTTCCTAAAAATTCTCTCCCTCTCCTTTCCTCATTCTGTTAAATAATGTATTTATATAAGTGTGGACTCATAGATTTTTATCTTGTTCTTTGGGTTACAGTTCATTGCTATCTTATATATTTAGTTGCTCTAATTGTTACAACTTTGGCCATTGCTACAGCTCTTTTAAGTTGACTCCTATATCCTTTTTATTGCTTTATTTTAATCCCTTTGCTCAGCTCTTGCAAAGTCATTTTCTTTAATCTCAAACTAACTTAACTCGCTTGGATGTGGACAGGTCTGCTTCATATTAGTCTTAATATTTTTAAGTCAATTTTTTTCACCTGAATTCTTTTATGAGTGTATGTACAGGAATTCCCTAGCTAGTACAGAAGGTTTTGTTAACACTTTTTAATTGGTATGCTGGTTCCTATTGTTCTCCTACCCTAGTTGAACCATCAATTTATTGTGGGAAACTCAAGGCTGGTCCCTGTTTCCCACAAATAGTCCGGTGACCATGTAGCCTGGGTATTCTAATAAAGTATCAATTAAGGAAATTCTGCTAAGTTGATATGCCATGTGTTCTAATATTAGTTTGGCAAAATGTGGCCACATAGATGTGAGCTGGACTACAGAATAGATTCTGTATTGTATTTGTGGAGGATAATATCTCAGAGCGAGAGTTGTCAAATACCTCGTGTGTCACCACTGTTGCTTTTCCTGCTTTTCCCGTAGCAGAGTTCAGTGAGTGACCACAATTCTTATTCCCACAGAGCTCACCCCTACATCCTTTCGATTTGCCCCCCACCTTTTTTTTAGCACTTTCTTCCTTTATGATCACAGATGATGCTCCAAGGTCATGTATTTTTCCTGCCCTAGCCCTGGAACTTGAATCCCTGGCTCCTTTTATTGGAGAATGGTATTTAGAGGCCAAGATCTGGGTGCTAGGTGTGCTTGTTACTACTGGAGTGTCATTGTTTCTAGTCCCCCTCAGAGGACATGGCTAGGAAATGTACAGGTCTATTGGTTTATACAGTAAAATTTGAAAAATAAGTTCATCCCGCTACCTGACTCCAATCTAGCACCATAGGATTTATTCTAGCATTTACCCCTTTGTTTATTTGTAACTTTTTTCTCTAACTGTAAGAAATTTGGCTCTACATTTAAAATTTTGTTTGACCATAGTATGTACATAAAATAATATCAGAATTTTAAATCCACACCACTGTGAGAAAAGAAGTCACCAACTAGAGTGCAGTGTTAGTGTGTAGTTCTTTTTCTCTTTAGCCTTAAAGTATCTACTCAAACTACTGCTGTCCTAAGTTTTTAGGTTAGTTTTTTTCTTCTCTGCTTCAGTGTGATCATCTCAAATATTTGTATTACAGTTAGCGTCATTTGTCACTACCTACATTCCATCTTGTGTTTCCCTGACATCCCTGACTGTTGTTGTTTTAAATTTGTATACAGTGAAGTTCACTCTTTGTGTTACATAGTTGTATAGGGTTTGATAAAGACATAGAGTTGTGTATCTACCACTACACTATCAAACATAACTGCTTCATCACTCTACAAGTCCCCTCATGTTGTCTCCTTTGTAGTCCCCCCACTCCTCCATTCTCACCCACCACAGCCTATTTTTCATGCTTATAGTTTTTCCTTTTCCAGAATGTCATAAAACAGAATTGTAAATATGTAGCCTTTTGGGCCTGGCTTCTTTGATGTAACAAAATGCATTTCAGATTCATTCATGTTGTTGGGTGGGTTGATAGTTTCTTTTAATTACTGAGTAGAATTCCATTACATGGATATACTACAGGATATCTGTTCACCTGCTGAGAGATGTGTAGGTTGTTTTCAGGTTCTTTCCTTCTGCTTGCTTTAAGTAGTGCACACTCTTTCTTAAAGGGAGAGGTTAGCCTACTGCTTTGAGATCTTTTTTCTTGCCTAATATAATCCTTTAATACTAAGATCTTTTTCTAAGTATTGTTTTAGCTGCATCCCCCTGATTTTGATGTATTTTTATTTTCATCCAGTTCAAATAGTTTAAAAATTTTTTTGAGACTTCTGCTTTAACCACTTTGGTTATTTAGAAGTGCTGTCATAGTCATAGATAAGAACATTCTTTATATGAATCCTATTATTTTGAGCTTATAGCCTAGAATACACATACACACACCCTCTTCCCTTGTGTGTATAACATATTCCACCCTGAGAAGAATGTGTATTCTGTTGGTCTGCAAATGTCAGTTAGGTTAGGTTGGTTGACTCTGCTCTGCCAATCACATCATCCTTAACGGCTTTTGGCTGACGGAGAGAAGAGGGTTGGCGTTTCCAAGTATAATTATGAATTTGTCTATTTCTCTTTCAGTTTTATCAGCTTTTGTCTCAAGTATTTTGAACCTTTTTTCTTTCCAGGTGCATACACATGTAGAATTCTTATGTCTTCTTGGAGAACTGATTTCTTTACCATTATGTTTTCACTTAATCCCTGAAAATATTCCTTGTCCTGAAGCCTATTTTGTCACATTAATATAATGGGTCCAAGTTTCTTTGGTTTAGTGTTTTTATGGTACACATTTCTCATACTTTTATTTTTAACCTACCTGCATTTTTAAAGTGGGTTTCTTATAAAATAGCATATAGTTGGGTCTTACTTTTTTATTCAGTTTGAAAATCTCTCACTTTTAATTGGTGTGTTTAGACCAATTGCATTTGCCATGATTATACGTAAGTTATTGATAGGTAACTTAAATTTTTTCTGGTTTGTGTCTTTTTCCTGTTTTTCTGCCTATTCTTGGGTTAACTGAACATTGCTTATTATTCCGTTTTATCTTTTTTCTTATTATTTATACTTCTTTTAAAAATATTTTAATTTTTGACTCAGGATTTACAGTATACATCTTTAGTGAATAAGAGACTACCTTCAAACAATATTATACTGCTCCCCACGTAGTGTAGGGACCTTAAACTGTGTCTTCCCAATTCTTCCTTCCCATGTCATATAATTACTTTTAAACATGCTCAATACACAATACATTGCTACCATTTTCTTTCACCTATTAAATTTTAGCACAGTTGAAGGTAGGGAAAATTGAATTTTATTTTACCTTTGTTTATTCCGTTCCAACACAGTTAATTTCTTTGTATAGATCCAGATTTTTAGCTGATACCTTATGTGTTCAGTCTGAAGAACTTTTAATATGTCTTATAGAACAGAACTGCTAGTGATGAATTATCCCCATTTTTTTTTGAGGAAGTCCTCATTTCTCTTTTTTTTTTTAGACATTGCCAGTTGATACCGAATTCTTGGTTAATAATTTATTTTTCTCTGAACACTTTAAAGATGTTACTCTGTTGCTTCTTGATTCTTTGTTTCTCTGAAGAAAATAGCCAGTCTTTTTCTAGATGTTTCCTATATTCCTTACATATTCCCACTCAAGCCGCTTTAAAGATTTTCTCTCTTTGGTTTTCAAGGTTTTGGGCCTATGTATGGCTTTGTGGTTTTGTGCATCTGTGCTGTTTGAAGTTTGTTGAGCCTCTGGGATCTGTGGGTTGAAATTTTTCATCAAATTTGGAAACATTTTGGCCATTATTAATTTGCTTTTTTCTGTCCCATTCTTTCCTCTACTTCTCTAATTAATACAGAAACTACAGTACTTTGTGTCATCCTTCATGTCACTGAACTTATTTTCTTTCTCTTTTCTATCTATCTTTTATCTCTGTGCTTCCATTTAGATAATTTCCATGACTCTATCTTCAAGTTCTTGGTTCCTTTCTTATGCAATGTCCAGCTTGCTGAAAAGCGCTTGCCCCACTCTGGAGTTCAGTTCGTCAAGGCTTCCTGCAGCCTTTGCTCTTTGGGAAACTATGATTTTCACTTGATTGTTTTTTTTTGTTTGTTTTCTTGCTGTTACGAAGGAAGCAAAAGTCTCTGGTGTTCTTTTGCATCCTACTTCTGTGACATTTCTTTTAACTTTATCAATTCCATCTGAAGTCACTAACTCTCTACCAAGCATCCTTCTTCCCACCTTTTGGATTCACCCTTCTAGCCCTGCTTCCACCAAGCCGGATAATTCTTGACACATGTGTTAGTTTTCCGTAGCTCTGTCCCTGAATGCATATTAAAGTCATCTGATGTGCTTTTCAAAAACTACAGATTCTCTGCACTCCTGGGTGTATCCAAAGTGGGTGTGTTTAAGCTCCCAAGTGACTGTAGTGAGCAGTGAGTGTTGAGAACCAAAGGAGATTTTTAGGGAGCTTCCTAGTGTGCCCTGAAAATGAATTTCACAAACACCTAAGAAGCAGCAGTATTAAATTGTCACAAAAATTTAAATTGGGTCTCAATAATCTGATGATGAAACCCAAGATGAAACCACATGCATGGCAAAGGAAAATAAAATTCTCCTTAGAATTTTTTGCCCAGCAGGACTTGTAACTATTACAAAGAGGCAAGGCTGTCTATACAGTCACTTCTTTGTCACTGTTTATAAATCCATGACACAAGTTCTTAGACCGTATAACAAAGAGTTACTCTATGGCCCACATTTTTAAGTTTATATATGCATATGTATATACATGCATATTTACATATAATAAAAGTGTCATATGTATCAACAGGTTTCCTTTCTCTTTGGCTCTGTTTTTTAAAATATATTGATTTAAGCTTGATTTACTGTGATTTTATGAGAGCTGTATTGCTACCATTAATGAAACTTGAACTTTTTCTTGATTTGCCAACATTAGAGACATAAGGAGAGGTCACAGTTATAGTTTTAGATTTCTGGGGTAGAAAATGAAAGGTGATTAATGGAAATTAACTGGTTAATAAAAAAACCACAGAGTTCTTACCATGTGCCATGCATGTGTGACTCAGTGTGGAACAAGACAGGTCAGGTCCACACCCCTACCCAGCTGTCAGACTGACCACAGGCCAGTCCTGACTTTCATGACTGTGCCTCCTGTGCTTTCTGGTCTAGCTCTGTGTCCCGTCATGGCTCTGTGGCTCCTTCTCCTTTTTTCTTTCCCTCTGCCCACCCAGTTGCAGCAAGCAGCTGGAAGTACTGAAGATCTGGTTGTAGGAATTCTGAGGAAGAAGCCCCCCAGCTTGGGGGAAGAGACTATGTATTAAGACAAGTGCAGGAACAAAACTGGTGTTTTTTGTGATGTAGTCTTTCTAGTTTCTCTTGACAGCCCTGTCATCCTTCCCCCAAATTGTCAGGAATAGTTCAATGAAACTGGTTGTGACATGACAAAATTTTATGCCAAATACCTACCCCTCACCCAACTTGCTGTGTTTTTAGCTGAGGTTATCAGACCCAGTTAGAGGCCAGCTCTTAACTGATAGAACGCTGCCAGCCAACTGGCTTCCAGTTCCAGGGTCTGGGTGGCCTGAGGTTTGATGCGGTAGGTATCTACTCAGTGCACTGGGTCCTCCTCAAGGGTAGAGGAGCACCCACAGGGGCAGCCCAGGCCTTTGGGTGTATGTGCTGAAGGTAGGCGAGCAGGGAAAACACACCACAAGCCCGGGGCAGCTGGCCCTCCTCTTCTCCCACCTAGTGCAACAAAAACACGTTGTCAGAGCTTCACGTCACAGTAAAAAGGCAGGTAATGGAGGTGAGGTGGGATGGTTTCCTCCAGGTGTTCATGTGTTCAGCAATGCCACAGTGCCTTGCCAGTAGGTTACCAGGTCAAATACAGTAGCCCAGTTAAATCTGAATTTCAGATATTCAATGCATAAATTTTCAGTCTCAGTTTATGCACTGGGTATCTGAAATTGAAATCTAGGCAGGCATCTTCTGTGTGATCTAGAGGTCCTGCTTGCTAGGCCCTGAGCATACATGAGTGCTTGAGTCAGACATGGCACTTGCGATGCCTTGTCTGGGATTTGACAGTAACAGGTCAGCAAACTACTGATCCCTTCCCTTTTCTTCCTTCCCCAGTGCCTCCACAGGCCTGTAGTGAGCCCACCTTCCCCAACCCACATCACTCACATTCTCTTGCCCTCAGCAAGGAGAGGACGAACCTGGTATCCTTTGAAGCCTGTTTGTACAGGAAGAGGTGGGACCCTTCTCCCCAGTGGGGGCCCAGCTTCCAGGCAGGGGGACAGTGTTACGAGGAGAGGGCTAGCTCGGTGGGGGTAGGGTCTCCTTGAGAGGTGACAGCCTCCTGAGGAGGCTGCAAGGGCTCTTCTCCCTGCCCCCTTACCCCCAGAGCTGGCAGAATTGTCCCTGCCTCCCCTTGTCACACTGCCTGAGGACTTGGCAGCCAGCAGAATTGTCACCCAGGTCTCGGTGGCCCATCTGGCCAGTAGGATTCCTGTTTTCAGTCTTTAGCTGCAGGTGCCTATCCTTGGGTCCCTTATTGGCCTGCTCCCTTGGGGCCTGGCATCCAAGGCCCCCTGCGCACTGCTGAGTGCCAAGGGTGTCCTGTGTGCTTCCTGGCTTAGCCCCACACCCATGGGTGCTTGGTGTTCAGGCTGTACTGGATGTGGGTGCTGTGCTGCCCCACCAATGCCCTCTACATTCTTATACACTGACCGCCACAGTATCCCTCTCTGTGGTGGTAGTAAGTGCTCAACAATGTCAGTTGTGTGGCCACCTCCCCCCACCCCCCACAAGACTCCTCAGGCTTTCTAACCCCCATCCTGCCAACTGCCACATTCTGGCAGTTCTGCCTCCCACACTGAAATCACCCAAAGCCCTCCCTCTTCATCATCTTGCCTGGACTCCCCAGCTTCCTCTCAAGCCTCTTTGCCCCCATGTCCGTCCTGGCCTTTATAAAATCAGTTCTCTACAGGCAACCATCCCCAAAATAGAATCTGAATTCTCACTTGCCTGCTGGGACCCTCCCCGGGCTTTCCAGGGCCTTCTGTACCAGATGAAACTTAAGTTCCCTCAAGGCTTTCGAGCACCTTCCCCCACCCGCCTCTCATCACTTTTATTCCTCCACCGAGGGGCCCTGTGCTCAGCCTCTTCTTAGCTGTGGCCTTTCTAAGGGGACCACCCCAGTCCTCCTTCATCATTCACCCCTCACATCCTTGCCTTTTAACTTATTAAGAAACTGCCGCACAATTTTCCAAAGTGGTTGTGCAACTTTACATTCCCACCAGCAGTGTGTGAGATTCTTAGGAATGTAACCCCAGTTAATCCTTAGTTTCCCTATCTGTAAAGTAGGGATATGATTTCCCATTTCATAGGGCTGCTGCAAGGACTAAGTAAGATGACAAATTTAGAAGCCCTTTGCTGATAGTTGTTGCTCAATGCAATTAGGTTTCTTTTCATGTCAGTGCTGATTAAATAAATGCTGGTTTCCAGTTTTGTCAGTTTTCTCAGGGATTTCAATTATGTGGTTGGATGGCAGTCATTCCTGTTTGCTGTAGGACAAGGCCCAGTGGAGCATCTTTGGCATGTGCAGGTTTCATTGAGGAAACAAGGATCTTCAGATATCACAAGGTGATTCAATGGATGGAAGACAGTAACTACCTTGAGCCAAATTTGTTTTTGCCACTAAGGAAATGGAAAAGCAAGCCACAGAATGGGAGGAAGTGTGTACAATACATACATCTGACAATGGGATGTTATCCAGAATGTGTAAAGAACACTAAATATACAATTCAACTAAAAATAAGATGAGCAAGCCAGTAGAAATGGGCAACAGATATGAATACTCACCGAATGAAGATATACGAATAGTCAGCAAACAGACACATGAAAAGATGCTTGTGATCATTAGTTATCTGAGAAATGCCAGTTCAGACCATGTAGCTATACCAGTACAAATCCACTAGAATGATCTGTACTAAAATGAAAAAGGCTGCAAAGACCCGCTGTTGGCAGGCATGTGGCACAACTAGAATTCTCACACACTGCTGGTGGAATGTAAATTGCAGAACCACTGTGGAAAATTGTTTGGCAATATCTTAAAAAGTTAAAAATATACCTACCATATGACCCAGTCATTTCACTCCTGCATGTTTCCTGAAGTGAGATTAAGACTTACATGAGTTTTCATAGCAGTTTTATTTGTAATAGCCCTGAACTGGAAACCACCGAAGTGTTCATCAACAGTGAATGCAAAATGAAATGTGATAGATGCATTGCATAGAATGGAAGTCTAGTCAGCAATAAAAAGGAGCAGTCAAAACATGGTGTGCTGTGGATGAATCTAAAGACTGTATATTGATTGAAAGAAGACCAAAACATACTGTGTAATCTCATTTACATGAAAGGCAAACTAATTGCTAGTAACAAACAGCAGGTTACTGGTTGCCTAGAGATGGGGGTGGAGGACAGGTGGACTACGAGAAGGCAGGAGGCATTTTTTGGAAGGTGTTGGAAGTGTTCTGTAGTTTGATTGTAGTGTTATTCTCATGGGTATGTACAGTTGTCAAACTCTTTAAATGGTGTGCTTTGGATGAGTGCAAAAATTTTCCTCAATAATGTTGAAGAAAAAAAATAAATTGTTGGTTTAGAGTAAAAATGGCAATGAAGTTTATAACATATATAGAAGATACACACACACATATATACATACATATATATATGTATCTCAGCACAATGGATGGGAGAGTGAAATGGAAGTATATAGTTGTAAGAGTCTTATATTATTTGAGAAGTGGTGTAACATTATTTGAGAGAAGAATATATTAAGTTAAAGATGCATATTTTAGACCACAAAAAAATTACTAAAAAGTTGTAACAGTGGCATAGTTAAAATTCTAACAATGGAATACCAAAAGTTATTCAGTTAATAAAAAGAGATAGGAGAGAGGAAAAAGAGAAAGAACATATGGAATAGAGGAAAAAAATTGCAAGATAATAGTTTCAAACTCAATGATGTTGATAATTACGTTAGGTGTAAATTACTTAAACATTCCTATTTTATTTGGAGAATGTCAGACATGATAAAAATTCAAGATTGAACTAGATGCTTTCCACAAGAAACTACTTAAAATATAAAGACAAATAGGTTAAAAGTATGAGAATGAAAAATTTATACCCACAAATATAAACTATAAGAGAGTTGGAGTGGATATATTAATATATGATAAAATAGACTTTAGAAAAAGGGATATTATCAGAAATAAAGAGGAACTCTTCATAATGATAAAGCAGTCTACTCATCAAGAAGATATAATAATCTCAATGTATATGGACTCAATAAAATAGCCTCAAAATACATGAAGCAAAAATGAGAGGAGAAATTAACAAATCCAAAATTACAGTTGCAGACATCAGTCCTTTTCTCTGAGTAATAGATAAAAGACAGAATTTTTATGAACAATATTACTAATGAACTTGACTTAGATGACATTTATAGAACAATCTGCCCAGCAATAGCTGAATGCATTCTTTCAATTACACACAGAACATTTGTCAAGACATATAAAAGGATTAAAAACATACAAAGTATGTTCTTTGATTAGAAATTAATAACAAAAAAATCTAGAATGACCCCAAATAGTACACATATAATTCATAGGTCAGAGAAGAAACCACAAGGGAGACTGGAAAATATTTTGAACAAATCAAAATGAAACATAACATATCAAAATTTGTGGTATATACTAAATCAGTTCTCCGAGGAGAATTTATACCTTAAGTGTTTTTATTAGAAAAGAAGAAGGTCCAAAGTCAGGAGTGTAAATTTCCATTTTGAGAAGCTAGAAAAAAAAGAACAAATCAAATCCAAACTAAGTAGAAAGAATAATAAAAATGAGAGCAGAAATCAGTAAAATAAAAAAAGAGCCAAACAATAAACATAACTAATCCAAAACCTATTTTTTCTTTCAAAAGATAGAGAAAATTGATAAGCCTTTAGATAGGTTAATCAGGAAAAAAAAGACACAAAGCACCAGTATCTGGACTAAAAGAGAGGACATTACTACAGATCCTATAGACATCAGAAAGATAAAATTAAACACAATTGTTATTATTGTTATTGATGTGCTATGGATGTAATGCTAGTATGTTTGACAACATTTATGAAATAGATGAATTTCTTGAAGGATACATGTTACCAAGAGTGACTCATTAAAGAAAATCTGAATAGCTTTATTTGGCATTTCTAGTGAAAATCTATCAAGTATTTTTTTTTTTGAACTATTTGTTCCAGTTCGTTGAAGAATGTTGGTATTTTGATAGGGATTGCATCAAATCTGTATATTGCTTTGGGCAGGATGGCCATTTTGACGATATTAATTCTTCCTAGCCAAGAGCATGGGATGAGTTTCCATTTGTTAGTGTCCTCTTTAATTTCTCTTAAGAGTGTCTTATGGTTTTCAGGGTATAGGTCTTTCACTTCCTTGGTTAGGTTTATTCCTAGGTATTTGATTCTTTTTGATGCAATTGTGAATGGAATTGTTTTCCTGATTTCTCTTTCTATTGGTTCATTGTTAGTGTATAGGAAAGCCACAGATTTCTGTGTGTTAATTTTGTATCGTGCAACTTTGCTGTATTCCTCAAGTATTTTAAAAAAGAAAACATGCTAACTTTATACAAACTGTTTCAGGAAATAAAGGAGACTCTTTATCGGAGCACTGCTCTGACACCAAAAACAAAGACATTATGAGACTAATATCCTTTATGAACAAAATATTAGATCGTATACAGTAAAATATAAAAAGGATACTACATAGTGACTGAGTGGGGTTTATCCAGGAATGTTAGTTTGGTTTAACATTTGAAAGTTAATCTATATGATACACCATATTAACAGTGTAAAGGAGAAAAGCCATATAATTCTCCCAGTAGATGACACTCAGTAGATGGAGAATAACTGATGAACCAAGACCTGTAACTGCTGTCACTGTTGATCAGTCTCCAGCACCTGGGGCTTCAGCTGAGTGGACCAAGGAGGCCGTAATTTCTGTTACTTTCTTGGATTCTTTTAAGTTTGAGGTGGTTAGAGGAAGCTACCCAGCCCGATGACTTTAGTCATTGAACCTTGACTTTAGTGCCTGGTTCTGGGGTTTGGCTGAGAATAGAGAGGAAGAGTTCCCTAAAGTTTTTGTTCCTAGCAGTTGTTATAAAACAGTAACTTATTTAAAAACAGACTTTAAAAACAAGGCTAGTGGGACGGTGTTCAGAAAAAGGGAGTTGGGGAAAGCTGTACCCTCTACTTTGATGTTTTGGATTATGGCAAAGGAGAAAGCCAGAACTGAGCTGGAGGCTTGTGGTGGAGGAAGGCCAGAGACATTGCTAGGCACTGTACAGACTGTGGCTAAAACATGAAGGAAAACATTGTTTATAGTCTGAATTAGTATCCAGTTGGTGCTGTAACTAATTGCCACAAACTTGGCTTAAAATAGCATAAATGTATTATCCTATGGTCCTTGAAGTTAAATGTCTGAAATGGGTCTGACTGATGAAAAGTGCCCTGCGGGCAGGGCTGCCCTCCTTCCTGAGGTCCTCGGGGAGAATCCGTTTTCTTGCCTTTTCCAGCTTTTGGAGACCTCCCCATTGCTGGGCTCCTGCTCCCTTCCCCCATTTCACAGCGAGCAGCAGCGCCTGCCTGAGTCTTTATCCTGCTGCCTCACCCTGACTGCTTCATCGTCACAGCTCCTGCCTCCCTCTGATTTAGAAGGACCCTTGAGATTACACTGGGCCTATGGGATAATGCAAGATAATCTGTCCCTCTCAAGGTCCTTGATTTAATCACAGCTGTAAACTCCCTTTTGCCCCGTGGGGTAACATATTCTCAGGTTCCAAGGGTGAGGACCACGACATCTTGGGAGCCATTATTTTGTCTAGCGCCCAAAATCAATGGAAGTAGGATTTTAAAAATTAAAAATGCAAGAGATGTGTGAAATATTTTTGTGTAACGGAGGAGGTAGTTTGACTTATGATCCTGTGCGTGTAAACTGAAACAGTGAGAGTGGTGAACCGAGTGCGCACTTCCGGCGGGGTCAGGAGGAACAATGAGGCCTGTGAGGGACCGCAGGAGAGGTGTTCCCAGGGACCACGCGCAGCTTGGCGGTGGCAGGGCCTAGGTGACGGCGCAGCAGGCGGGGAGCCTTGGAGGACCTGCGGGAGGGGCAGGTGCTCCCGGGCCCGCTGCGGCTCTAGCTCCTGCGCGCCCTCCGCGTGCGCCTGTGCCTGCGGCCAGCTCACTCTCCGCTCGTCCCGCAGATTCGCCCGGGTCCTCCTGGACGACGAAGGAGTTTGTCAGCAGCCGCTCACTGCAGGCTTTGGCAGCGGGACTGAAGGCCTGCAGCAATTGGGAGGCGGTCAGCTGCTTGCAGGACTGCCGCGAGTGCACCGGGGCCATGATGGGCCCGCGGCCCCCCAACCCCGCAGGTCCCCCAGTCCCCGCGGCCTAGCGGCCCGGGGCGCACTGGGTGTTGTGGCCTGTGTGGGCCCCCTTGTGCGGGCCGCGAGGACCCAAGCGCAGTCCCCGCCTCCGGGAGGCGTGAAGCGAGCATCATTCGCCTTGGCCGGTGGTGATGGACTCTGCAGGAGGGGATCAGCGAGGGCCGCGATGACTGCCCTGATCCCCTGGAGAAATTGCAGGAAATGGTCCCAGGGGTTTCTAGCTGGGGGAAGGGGTCAGACAGTACATGTCAAGCCTTTAGAGACTGCCTAGGGTGCTCCCTGCCCTGGGCCTCAGACTGGATCTTGCAGTGAGGGGTGCCAGGTGAGAAATCCCAGCACGGATCTTTGGAGAGTTGAGGGGCAATCTGAGAAGGGCTGGGATCTCTGCGCTGTCCCCCATCCCCACCCCCACCTCCCAAAACACACACAGCGTAAGTGCCTGCAAGGATGCGGAATGCCGGGAGTCTCTGTGCCCTGGTGGGGGCTCAGAGCTGGTAAGAAGGGGACCCAGGTGGGGTCTGTGAGGGCATGCCATGTGGGGTATGCAGTTGTGGACCTGTGACTTGGTGGCATGGCCAGGCTACGGGCATCAGCTGTGTGGCATTGGGCAGCCCCAGAGGACAACCCTGCCTGAGCGACTCCCCAGGGTCAGCAGGCCTTCATAGGCACGTGGGGCTGGATGCAGGCCCTGCTGGAGCCTCCAGAGGACACTGCCCAGGAGAGAGTGGGAAGAGAGGACCCTGCTGGGCTGTTGGCCTGAGTTTAATCCTGAACTTGGCTTATTATTTGCCTAAAAACAGCAGCTCTGAACCTGGAGGGGAGGATGAAGAGATTTAGCCTCAGTGAGAAGGGGTTAAGAGCTTGTCAGGGGCAGCTGTAGAAAATAAATGGGGAAGGAAGTTTCCAGAAAGCTGGATACCCTGGCTCTCTGCATCAGAGCCAGGGCCTCATGGAGTGGGGAGAGGCAAGGGGTGAGGGGAGAGGAGGGACTGGGCCTTCCCAATGGCCTGAGGTTTTCTTCCACATGAGCAGTGTGCATGGAGTGGGAGCCGCCTGTGTTTTCTCATCTGGCGGCCAGCGTGTTTATTCCTCTTCAGGAGGCTAAGTAAGGATGTGCCCACAATGCAGCGGGGCCTCGGTCCGCCAGGCATCACTGCGTGTCCCTGGTGGTGCTGGTGGTGGAGACACACTTGCTTTGCTCTGGCGGGGATGTTGTGTGGGAGTCCACAGGACAAGGAGGATGGAGAATAAAGTGTCAGAGAAGCTGAGGTCTTCGGAGGCAGCCAGAAACACATGACCTTTTTTAGTGACCTGACAAGTCGCGAGGCACCTGCCAGGAGGCTGATTTCCACCTAGAGCTCCAGGGAAGCGTCTGCCTCTTCAAACAGGACTTGGCTGGCAGCAGTGGGAATAGAGCTCAGGGGTTCCGGTGTAGAGCAAGAAGGTTCCAGTCAGCAGATGAGAGGTAAGATCAGAAGTGACCCTTAAGGCAGAGGTGGCCCACACAGGGGAGGGGTGGGGCCCTGAACTGTCTCAGGTATTATAGCCTCTGACAAGGACTTTACCCTTGGGCTCGCTCAAGACCACCTGGTCTTCTAGTCTTCCTGCCTCAGCTTATTCCCTGTGATGCGTCTCATGGGCCCACGTGGCCAGATGTCTCCGGCCCCTGGGCCTTCACACCCTCCCTACACAAAGACCCTCCTGCAGTCTTCTTGGTCTTCACAACCTGCTGTCCTCAGACCCAGCCTGGGTGCTCCTTCCTGGGAGGCCACATACCCCCAGTCCGTCCTGAGCCCTGGCAGGGATGGCTGAAGCAGCAGCCCTCGCCCTGCTGTGCAGTGGCCCTGCCCAGTCCTGTGCTCCTTTATTGTCAAGCACTAGCCAGCTGTGCAGAAGTGACCCCTCTGCTACCATATCATAGCAGAGATGTGATGCTGGGGGCTGGAGTGCCAGCCCTGAAATCCACCAGGACCCGCTGCTCACACAGCCTCACTTCCCAGTAGCACCTCAGCAACCTGGATGCAGGGGCCCTGATTCCCATCTTCATTTCTTCCCTTCTCCTCCCCATCCCCCCATCCTCCCAATAGCCAGCACAAGGCTATTTGTAGATACATACGTATTTGTTAAAAGACAAGCATGAGCATCTTCTAGTCCTTTTATGCTCAGATTTCCATACACCACAGCTTCCTCAGGCAGGAGGTCTCCAGGAGTGGAGGAGTGTGGACTTGCGTCTGGGGGCTGCTCAGGTGATGCTGAAACCACCTGTTCTACTGCCTGTAGGTCTTCCTGCTAAAAAATGTATTTCAACACACATTAACTGTCTTTGCAGCCAGCAACCCTGGGCTGTGATCTTGGGCAAATTATTCCTCTCTCTATGCCTCAGTTTCCTCATATATAAAATGGGGATAAGCCTTTCTTTGTAGAAGTTGTGAGCATTAAATTATATGAGATGATGATCATAAAATGCTTCACGTGTGAACCCAGGAAGTAGCAGTTGATCTCTCTGTGATGTGCCTAGCTTGAGGATTTGGAGGAAAAAAATACCACATGGTCTCTTTTGCTTGCCGTTGTGCAAGGTGGATATAGAGCCCAGAGTGATGTGGCAGGTCCTGTGTAGCAGCCAGGGCTGGGAGAACTCAGTGAGACCTGGGGGGTGGTCCCAGAACTGTATCATTTTAGCACCTTAAAGGATGAACCAGAGTCTTTCAGATGGATGTTGAAAGGCCCACCAGGTCGGGGACAGCTGCACACAGGATAAAGGTATGTGAGCAGGTAGCACACCTAGGGACACCGGGACAGGCATGGGCTGGAGCAAGTGAGGGTGCACAGGAGGAAAGGATTGGATAAAGAAAGCCAGAATTAGACCTGAGAGAAGGGATTTACCCTTATGGGTCATGGGCTCAGAAGGCACCTGCTGTCCTCAGAGCCACCTGTGCAGCAGACTGAGTTCCTAGAGCCTTCAGCACAGTGCCTGTATGTAATAGGCTCTTGGCACTGTTAGCCTTTCTAATTTATTGCTATTTTACAAATGAGTAAACTGAGGTTGGACTATGAGTGCAGTAAGGGCAGGGACCAAGTCCTTCATCAGTACAGCCTTACTTCTGGCTATAGTGTGTGAGGAGTATCGGTAAGCACCTGTTGACTGACTGAGAGACTCTGGGTAGATGGGGTGGTGGACAGATGGACTGATGGAGAGATGTCATGATGGCCAGACAGACTGATGGACATCTGATTGATTAAATGAATGAATTATTGCCTTGTGCATTCATTTTTCTTTCTTACACTTAGAATTTGGGATTAATCCACACTTGTCCCTTTTTGTTTTGCTTCATTATTTTATTTTACTTGAACATTTAAAAAAAATCTGACTTTATTGTTACTTTTAGGGGAGAAAGAACACTGGTGTTGTCAATAGGCTACTCATATTCAGATCAGTGGTGATATTTATTAACTTTAAAACCTGTATAGGCCCACTTGTTGGCTCAGTTGTATAATGTGAGACACAAGGGCTTGAGAAGAGGGCTAGGATGGGAAATCACTGTACGATGAATCAAGGTATGAGTACCTCTAGCACTTAATTTTTACATCTACTTGAAACACATGGCCCTATTGCATTGTTTCCTTTCCACCACTAACTTTGTTTGCTGCTGTTGCCTGAAGTGAGCATCATCTGAATAAATGGGATTTCAAATGTGCCGTTGGTGTAGGCAAGGGTTCACAATCCCAGCACTATTGCCATTAAACTGTTCTATGGAAGCCTCTGGATTCTGACATTCTTTCTCTCCATATTTAGTGTTTCCATAGCATTTGGTGGATGATTTTTAACAACATTGTCACTCTGTGTCAGGAACTCCTGAGAAAGTCTCAGGTTGGCTTAGGAGCCTGGTGATTGTTGCTTTCTCTTGGTGATAGGTTTAATGTTGCAAGAGTGACATAGTTGCTTGAAGAGCGTTCTTGGAATAACAAGTGCTGGCGAGAATGTAGAGAAAAGGGAACCCTCCTAGATTGTTGGTGGGAATGTAAATTAGTCTAGCCATTGTGGAAAACAATATGGAAGTTCCTTAAAAATCTAAAAATAGGAATACCATATGACTGAGCAATTCCACTTCTTAGAATTTGCCTGAGGAAAACAATCACTAATTTGGAAAGATGAATGGATAAAAAAATAGATGAGTGGATAAAGAAGATGGGTACATATACACAATGGAATATTACTCGGCCATAAAAAGAAGGAAATACTGCCATTTGTGACAACAGATTGGACATAGAGGGTACCATGCTAAGTGAAATAGGCCAGGCAGAGAAAGATAAATACCATATTATTTAACCTATATGTGTAATCTAAAAAACAAAAAAGGAACAGACCCACAAATATAGACAATAGACTGTTGGATATATAGAGAAGCAGGGGTTAGGGGATGGGTAAAATAGGTGAAGGGAATAAAGAGGTACAAACTGCAAATTGTAAAATAAGTTAGACCTAGGAATGGAAGTACAACATAGAGAATATGACCAATTGTAATATATATATTGGAATGATAATGGAGTAACCACACTTACTATGGCAAGCCTCTAGTAATGTATATAATTATCAAATCACTGTGTTGTACATCTGAAACCAATTATAATGTTGTATATCAACTTTATTCCAATAAGAAATAAAATACTTGGTAGTGATACTAATAAAAACATTTGGATTTTTTTTTAAAAGAACATTCTTAGCAGTGAAGCAGCAGATAAATGAAGACTACAGGTAAATGTGAAACTTTGAAATTAAATCATATTTTAGACTTTTAACTCCTTTGTTTCCAAGCTTAAATTTTTTCCAACTATTTCTACATTTTCAGCATAACCTGTCATAAAGCCTGGGATAAATTAGATTTCATACAAAAGGAAGTTTTTTTTCGAAAATGAGATGTTCAAATGAGCAATACTGGTTGGACTTCAATCATTTATGTTGAAGCAAGTGCTGCATTGCCTTAATGATTGCTTATTAAGAGTCACTGTTAAGTATTTCTAAGTTCTTTCTATGCGTGGAGCAGTGTACTTGGTTCACGGTCCCTGTCCTGGGGGCCAGGCAGCATGATGGGGACACACTACACTGTGTCTGGAACTGGGAGGCCCTAAGATTTCCATCAAAAGAACCTTGGGGGACTTTTGTTCCTGACTGGGTTGAAGTAACATGCAGCAGATATACCCTCCTGACAGTAGAGCAACATTTAAAAAAGTACTGAAAGAAAAAAAAAATCAAAATCAGAAAATGGACAATATATGTGAACTAAATAGACACTGACCACCAGGCAGTGAGGCACAGTGATCTCTGAGAGAGGGGAAATAAACCAGATGGGCCCAACAGTTGCCCGTTTCCTGCCCTGAGAAGAGTTTCCTTGCCAGGCATCAGGAGGGAACCAGGGCAAAGCCCAGTGAATTCCCTGATTTGAAGACACGGAGCTGAGAGTCCAGGAAGACCAAAGCATCTGGAAATCACAGGCTGGAACACCAGACAGAAGAGCACTGGCTGCAAAGAACACAGGGACTTCAGTGGATCCCCTTGAGCATGCAGCTCAGCACTGGCTATGGCATGGGTGTGGGAAACTACTGGAGGATGAGCAAGACTCGCCTGAAAGGATTAGAGGGAACAGCGTCTGCTGGGCACCCAGTCCTGGGAACTGGGCCCTTTCCCACCAGCCAGTCTGGAATACCGTAAGGCTCACAGCCTGAGAAAAAAGCAATGTTATGTATAAAAGAACAAAGAGAAGGATGACAGCAGAATTCTCCCTGGGAAAAAAAGGTGCAAGCAGCATGACAGTGGAGCAACATTTAAAAAACTGAAAGAAAAAAAAAATCAAACAAAACTTCTATACTCGGTAAAATGATGTTTCCAAAATGAAAGGTGTAATAAGGACGTGTTCAGACTTGTGAAAGTGGAAAGGATTCATCACCAACAGACTTTTTTACTGTAAAAAAAATTAAAGGAAGTTCTTCACACAGAAGGAAAGTGATGCCAGATGGAAATATGGACGTGCACAAAGGAATGAAAAGCACCAAAAATAGTAACTATATGTCAATATGTAAGACTTTTTTCTTAGTATTTTCATCTTTTAAAAGATACTTGACTGTTTAAACAAAAATAATAACAATGGAATTTGAGGTTTATAACACATGTAACAGTAAAATAGATGACAACAGAAAGGCCAGAAGGGGAGAAAAGGATATTGTAAGGTTCTTATACTTTACACAAAGCAATGTACTATCATCTGAAAGAAGACTGATAAGTTGAAGATTTACACCATAAACCCTAAAGCTACCACTAAAACAATAAAATGAAGAGTAAGCCAATGAAGGAGTTAAAATGAAATTATAACAATACTAAATTAACCCCAAAGAAGGCAGGATAAGAGGAAATATGGGAGAATGAAGAGATTGCTCAGTAGAAAACAAATAGCCAGATGGTAGATGCAAACCTAACCGTATTAATAAACACTTTAAAAGCAAATACCCCAATTAAAAGGCAGAGATGTCAGACCGGATAAAAAAGCAAGATCAAACTTCATGCTTACAAGAAACACTTCAAATATAAAGACACAAATAGGTTAAAAGAGAAAGGGTGGGAAAAGATATACCATGTTACCATGCATCAAAAGACAGCTGGAATGACTGTTAATATCAAAGTAGATTTCCAAGTAATGAATATCACTAGGGATAAATAAGGTTATTGCATAATGCCAACAGGCCCGATTCATCAAGAGAATATGATAATCCTGAGGATTACTGGAGGGCTACTTTGGTTATCCCCACTTTGCAGATGAAGAAATTGAGGCTCAGAGCAGTTGGATTTTCTTGAGTTCCCACAGGTTGTCAAGGGATTTAAAGCCTGATTTGCCTGACCCCAGAGCCCATGTTGATATGATAAAGCTATGCTCAACTGAAGAGGGTGGGAAACTGCCTGGGGTGCCTGGGAGGCTCCCCAAGGAGATGAGGCTCAGCTTCGCTGTGTGTGGTGGACAGATACCACTGGGTGCATGAGACCCCATTGCCCCGGCGTTTACAGGCTTCACAGGCCTCTGACTCTTAGGAGGTCCATACTTCCCAGGATGGGGTACTGACTGCAGGGGCTTTATGTCTGGCTCTCCAAACCTGCCCTCCCAACCGAGTCTCTGTGCTGATGAAAAGCAGCCATTTCCCATGTCAGACACAGCGTACGCAGGGGCTCGGGACCCAGGGGCTGTGGGGATCTCTGCTTTCTTTTTGTTTTTGTTAACAGTCAGGAAGCATTTCCTGTATATGTAGGCCCATTTATAAGTGCTTTAGCTATAGAAACTTTGCTGATTCTTAAATTAAATGAGTACTGTTATTAGATTTACTTTACACAGGAGGAAACTGAGGGCAGGGAGAGAGGGAAGAACTTGCTCAAGGTTCAGTAGCTAGAAAGTCCAGACAGGCTTTGAACCCAGAGTCTGTCTCCAGAGCCCACACACCCAACTGCTGTGCCCTGTGCAAACTGAGCGTGCTGGTTTCTGTCCTCAAGCTCCAGAAAGTAGCTGCGTTCATTTCAATGGGCCAAGCACAGTTGCAGTCTGACATGTCACTTTGCTGCTGTGTGACGCTGGGTGGGGCACTTCCCATTCCAAGCCTGTTTCTAGGTGCCCGTAGATGCATCTTGCTGTGCTGCCAGAATTAATGTTAGTTGAACTGGGTCTTCCCATAAGATGGAGGCTGGCTGGCAGGACCAGACCATCCTCTCCCTGTCAGACCCTCTGATATGATTCCCTGCTTTTCCTCTGATACGGAGCTGAGGAAAGTGAGGCGGGATGTGGTTAAATTACTCACCCAAACAAACCTCTTGGTGAGTCAGGGAGGAGCTGGAACAGGAGCTGGGAGAGCCCAGCTTGCTGTTGGCACGCAGCCGGGCGCCATTGCCTATAGCCAGGGCTCCGTGCTCACACATGTTCTGCATTTTGGCTTCTAATCTCAGTATGTGAGTGGAGAATCCAACTGGCCCCGTTTGGACATGATGAAAACCCTTCACCTGCCCATGTGGGGACACTTGAGAGCAGAGCTCCGCGGACTCGGGTTGGTCATGTGACCCAGGCCTTGGCTGCTTCTCTTTACTTCCCACCTTCTTTCTTTCAGGATTGATGGGGTCAGCTGAATTCTTAAAACTCTCACAATTCAACAGTACTTGCACATTGCCCCCTTTCTCTGTATCAGGCAAATCCAGATCGGATTTCCTGTTATCCTCCAAGAGAGGAGTAGGGAAGCAGAACCCTGGATTACATTTCTGCCTTTTATGGACAGCGCCCTTCTGGCAGGGCGCACTTTCCATGGAAGTCGTGGGGTCTCCTGGGCAGGGCTTTCTGACCTTGGACGTTACCCTGGGAGCCTCAGTTTCCTTCTCTCTTAAAGCGTAACACATGGTAGGCACTGAATAAGTACTCGACTGCCCTTCTCTTCCCTTTTCCTGGATCTGATTACAATGAAGGAGCCCAGCTCTCTCCCCTCCCTCACCACGACCCATTAGACATGTGTGGGAGCTGCCTGCTTGGGGTTCCTCAGGGTGTGCCCTTGCATGTTAGAAGCAAGTCAAATTATCAGCAACTCTGACGCCAAAGCATCAGGGTTTGCAAAGACAGACTTGGAGCCCGGACAGCCTGCATAGTTCCCGCTGTCCGCTCTACCAGGGTAGACCTGTAAATAGATTCCCAGCTGCTGACCTTGGCCCTGCACAACCAAATTCTCCCAGGGACCCGTTACAGTATCCCTTGGCCCTTGAGTGTTACCTGTAACTTGATGCCCATGGCCAGGGGCTGAGCCTCCATGTTGGCATGTTGGCCCCCTTGTTATCAGCACTGGAAGATACCACTCCTGGATGTGCTGGACCCTAGGATTCACCCTCCACAGCTGAATTTTAGGCTCCCTTCCATTATAGCCCCTCCGTGGGACCTTCTCATTCCAGCCCTTGGCTGCATCACTTATCCTTAGTGTGTACCAGAATCCCATGTGGAAGAGCAGAACTGGCTGAAGCAAAATGAAGAAATATCTGCACATTTGGAGCAGGATAAAGTCTCAGAAGAGATCTATGACCTAGCCTGATGATAAGGTTATCAGCAGCCACTATTGACCAGTCCTTTCATGTTAAATATAGAGCTGCTGTTTGCTGTTTGGAGATGCAATCCAGCTGGTCAGTGACTGAGTTATTGTATTTTAAAGATTGCTTAAGAGACACTAAATCACAAGTGTTTGTAAATTAAGAAAAAAAAATTGTGTATCGCCGAGCCCCCCAGTTGTTTAGCAGCCTTAGTCCCAAGACTCATTCCTCAGGAGGATTCGACATCACTTCATTTATCTGGCATTGACCATTTCTTGGAACAGAGCCTAGGCCTGAAATAAGCAAACAGAACTCTGGGAATCCCGAAGAGATGACATGAAGTCCATTTGCTGAGCTCAAGCCTTTGCTCTGCTCCTGAAGGAGCCTGGCCAGCCTCCTCAGGGAGTCTGCTCATGCTTGTTGACTGTCACACATGTTTCCTGGTTTCCTGGGGGCGCTTCAGGATAATAAGGACAGAGGGTCTCTGAATGCATGCAGCTAAGAGTGCTGGTGACTAAAGAAGAGCTGGAAAGCCATAAGAACTAGAAAAACCAAACTCAAAAATCCAAGAGCACACTGGGCTCCTGCCAGTCCCAAAGAGGAGTCAGAGCTCCTCTAGAACACAAAGTCCTCCAGGCAGAGTGGGCTCTGTGCGGGCAGGCGGGTCGGTACCAGGAGGACAGTCATCAGAGAGTCACCTCTTCATCCTGCATGCTGCAGATTTACTATTCCCTGGAATAAAATAGATGGTATTTGATTTAACTGCTCAGCTTTTCACAGCAATCCTCTGGTCGTGTATCTCTCAAAACAGATTAATAGGTCAGCTTGACTTGAACCTAATATGGCAGAGACCATTAGCTCCCCATCCAATTTCTTAAGAAACAGAGCCAGGAAAAATCCTGGCTGATGCCTGGGCCATATGTAGCTAGTGATGCTGGTGGGGGATTTTAAGTCTGGGGGTCATGGGTCTAGTTGGCTAGGATTGCATGTGTGGGTGGTGTAGGGGTGAGTTGAGCTTCACTGTAATGCCAAGTAACTGGGTAACCAAGTGGAAGGGATTCAGGTACAGCCCATATGCAGAAAGGGTCCAAGGCTGGATCTGGCAAACCTTCTGAGAAGGGACTGGTTGAGGGCCAGGTGTTGTCCCCAGTAGAAAGGCCTTCTCAGTGGTTACTATGACAGCTTTACCAGTCAGAGCCTTTGCTCTAGCCCAACCTAATTTTCCTAGGGCACCAGTGGGTCTATGATCAACTTCCCCCCATTTCCAGTTCATTGATCAGAGATCCCTTTCTCTAGACAGAGTGAGGACCTTCAAGAATCTCCACATTTGGGGGCTCTGGATTAAATTCCAGGCTTCTCATTTCTGCTGTCACTTTCCAGTCATTATCAGGAATATATAACATGTTCAGTAATAGGGATTTAGAAAGACAGCACAATAAAAATCAGTTTATGATGATAAATGATTTCTCAATTTTTCAAGAACCTTGCTCCAAGATTAGAGGAATCAACTCTTATTTTCAGGAAAAGGTTTCCAGTTTTGAGTCCCTGACATTCTCTCAGTCTCTGCTCGGTGAAGTATAGGAGTCTGTATAGATGTGGCCACCTTTAATCCTCCAACAGTCCTATGAATAGGAATTATTATTCTTATGGTTTTTACACAGATTGAAGAACTACGACTGGAGGTGAAATGCTATTTCTCCAGATCTACTGAAAGGTGGAGGCAGGGGTTCTGACTCAGGTCTCCTAAATCCTAGGCTCTTGTCCCTAATTTGGGACCTTGCTATTTTTTTCTGGGTGGGGGAGGTGATAACTGTGTTTCTGTCCCCTGGCTTCTGTATTAATCAGTATTCTGTGATTAGCCCTCATTTAATATAGTCCATGATTTTTAAATAAGCCTCTGTGTTTTGCCATTAACCTGTGGTCCCTGGAAAAAATCATCTCCCAGTGAGAAAATCCACATGTCGTATTTGTGAGTATCTTATGTTAGTAGGTCTTATCTTGTCACGAAAATTAGAGTGGGAGAGGGGGAGGCGGTAAAACTGACCCTCATCACAGATAAAGAAAACAGAGATTACTAAAATAACCCAAAGACAATCCATTTTATTGGTAACATTCCTTTGAAGATCTCAGCCCAAACTTCTTAAGGGTGAAAAGAAGGTGATAATAAATTTTATATAGAATGGATAGCATCCAAATATATGAAAGAATAATGGATAGTGCTGGCGTCAATCTTGGGCCAATTTGCCAGATTCTGAATCTACTGTATACTCATTTTACATTACCTTGAGATGGTTCATAACTCTCCAGAAGGATTCACCCCATCACAACAAGGAAATAAGGAGGGCATAAAAATGAACCTGAATTCTGAATTTGTGATCATCTTAGTTAAGATTCTTTTGGATGCAAGTAAGAGAGACCCATTACAAACTTTTTTAAGCAGGAAAGGAGAATACATCTCAAGGGAGAGAGAGAGAGAGAAAGATGTGTTCTGGACTCCAGGTCTTGGCAAGTACCAGGAACTGGGAAGGGGTCTGGTGTTGAGGCAGCTCTGTTCTTGTTCTCTCCTTCCCTCAGGGCTATAGCCTCAACCTTTGCACCCCTCGTGTCAGCCCATTCTCCTTGCTCCTCTGCATTTGTGACTGCCCTTTGGCCTTGGACTTTATACAGTCTCCATTCCAGCTGCACTCTGAGATGGTGTCTAATGGATTTAGGGTTAAATCCCTGGCTTAGTTTGACTGTGAGTCCTTCTCATCTCAGTCATTTTGGGTTAAGGAATGAAATCACATGTCATGCCTACTGATGCCCCACTTGTATGGGTGGTGACTCAGTTCTCAGAGAATAGAAGCTGAGTGGATATCTATTATAGTATACATGATAGCTTTTAAAATATTTTCTAGCTAATCTTTTTAGGCTGGTGTAAGAAAATAAGAGTTGAATTTTGTATGTTGATTTTATATCCAGCAACATTGTTATACTGTCATAATAATTCTAATAATCTGTTAGTGGCTCTTTTGCATTTCCTATGAAGACAGTCATATCACCTGTGAAAAATGATACTTGCTTCTTCCTTTACAATTATTTATTTTATTGTCACGTTACTGAAGTGTCAAGGACATCCAGTGCAATGGTTAAAACTAATGGTTGGAAAAGGGAACCTGAATTTTCTTTTTTAACTTTAAGGATCATGTGCTTACATTAAGGGTGTTATTTGGTGTGGGTATTTTGCAACTATTTTTTTCCAGTTTTATTGAGAAATAATTGACATATCACAGTATGAGTTTAAGATGTACAGCTTGATCGTTTGATTGCCATATATTGTGAAATGATTAACAAAATAGGTTCAGCTAACATCCATCTTCTCATAGAGATACAATAAGAAGAAAAGAATAAAGAAAAAATTTTCTCCTTGTGATGAGAACCCTTAGGATTTACTCCCTTAACAACTTTCCTATATCATGCAGCAGCGTTAGCAAACTCATCGGGTTGTACATTACATCTGTAATAGTTATTTACTTAAAACTGAAAGCTTTTGCTTTTTGACCATCTTCCTCCAATTCCTGCTAGCCCCACCTCTAGTAAGTCTAATCTCCTTTTCTGTGAGTTTGTTTTTTGTTCTTAGATTCACAAGTGAGATCATACAGTATTTGTCTTTCTCTGACTTCTTTCATTTCCTTACATTATTACAAATAAATGTAAATAATTGTAAAGGAAGAATGCTTTCAATAATGCTTTCAAGGTCCATCCACAATGCTGCAAATGGTAGGATTTCCTTCTTTTTTTTTTTTCTATGGCTGAGTAACATTCCATTGTGTGTGTGTATGGTAGTGTGATATATATATATATATATATATATGTATATATATCACAACTTCTTTATGTATTCATCCATCCATGGACGCTTAGGTTGTTCCTGTATCTTGGTTATTGTAAATAATGTTGAATTGAATGCAGGGGTGCAAATATCTCTGAATTAGTGTTTTTGTTTTCTTTGGATGAATATCCAGAAGTGGAATTGCTGAATCATATGGTAGTCCTGTTTTTAACTTTTTGAAGAACCTCATTTTTTCTATATTAACTACCAAATTGCAATCCGACTAACAGTGCACAGGGGTTCCCTTATCTTTACATTTTTGCCAGCATTTGTTATCTCTTGTCTTTTTGGTGATAGCCATTCTAACAGGTGTGAGGTGATATTTCCTTATGGTTTTAATTTGCATTTTCCTAATGACTAATGATGTTGAGGATCTTTTCCTGTACCTGTTAGCCTTTCATGTATCTTCTTTGGAGAAATGTCTCTCCATTTTTTAATTGTGTTATTTGTTTTTTTCTTTTGAGTTGTGTAAGTTATTTATATTTTTTGTGTATGAACTCCTTATCAGATAGATGGTTTTCAAATATTTTCTCCCATTCTGTAGATTGTCCTTTTACTTTGTTGATGATTTCTTTTGGTGTGCAGAAGCTTTTTATTTTGATATTGTCCCACTTGTTTATTTCTTATTTTATTGCTTGTGCTTTAGGTGTCATATTAAAAAAATCATTACGAAGACCCATGTTGGAGAGTTTTGTTCCTATGCTTTTTTCTAGGCATTTCATGGTTTCAGATCTTACATTAAAGTCTTTAATCCATTTTGAGTTAATTTTTGTGAGTGATGTATGATATGAGTCCAGTTTCATCCTTGTACATGTAAATATTCAGTTATGCCAGTGCCAGTTATTCAAGAGACTGTCTTTTCTCCATTGATTGTTCTTGGCTCCCTTGTCAAATATTAATTGACTGTATATGCTTGGGTTTATTTCTGGGCTCTTAAATCTGTTCCACTGGTCTGTTTGTCTATCTTAATGCCTGTACCATATTGTTTGATGACTATAACTTTATGATACAGCTTAAATCAGAAAGTGTGATACCTCCTGCTTTGTTCTTCTTTCTCAGGATTCTTTAGCTGTTTAGGGGCTTTTGTGGTTCCATATAAATTTCAGGAGTTTTCTCTACTTCTGTAAAAGATGCCATTGGAATCTTGATAGGCGTTGTGTTGAATCTATAGATGGCCTTTTGAGGTATTGACATTTTAACAAAAATAATTCTTCCAGACTCTAAATATAGGACACCATTTCATGTATTTGTCTCTCCTTCAATTTCTTTCATCAGTGTTTTGTAGTTTTCAACATATAGATCTTTCAAATCCTTAATTAAATTTATTCCAAAGTACTTTATTGTTTTTGATGCTATTACAAATGGGATTGATTTAAAACATTTCTTCCAGAAATTTTGTTGTTAGTGTATAGAAACACTAAAGATTTTGTATGTTAATTTTATATCCTACAATTTTTCTGAATTCATTGATTAGATCTAATTGTTTTTTTAGTTGAGCCTTTAGGATTTCTGTATATAAAATCATATCATCTGCAGAGACAATTTTACTTCTTCCTTTTCAATTCTGATACCTTTTATGTCTTTTGCTTGCCTGGTAAACTGGTTAGAACTTCCAGTATATGTTGGATAGGAGTGGAGAGCGGGCACCCTTGTCTTATTCCTGCCCTTAGAGGAAAAGTTTTCACCCTTTCACCACTGAGTGTTAGCTGTGGGCTTGTCATTTATAGCCTTCATTATGTTGAGATGTGTTCCTTCTATGCCTAATTTGAGTTTGTATAATGAATGGATGTTGAATTTTGTTGAATGCTTTTCCTGCATTTATTGAGATGATCATCTGATTCTTTTCTTTCATTCTATGAATGTGATATGTCATTTTTTGATTTGCATATGCTGAACCATCCATGTATCCCAGGGGTAAATCCCGCATTTTAAAAGGAATGCTCCTTTTAATGTGCTACCGGATTTGGTTTGCTAGTATTTTATTGAGAATTTTGCATCTATGTTTATTAGGGATATTGGCCTGTAGTTTTCTTTTCTTGTAGTAACTTTCCTTTTCTGGTTTGATATCACAATAATGCTGGCCTTATAAAATGAGTTTGCAAATGTTCTCTCTGATTTTTTTGGAAGAAGTTGAGAAGGGTTGGTGAATTCTTCTTTAAATGTTTGGTGAATATCACCAGTGCAGCTATCTGGTCCTGTAATTTTCATCATTGGGAGATTTTTGATTACTGATTTAAACCTCTTGCTAGTAATTGGTCTATTAAGATTTCTTCCTGTTTCTTCCTGCTCAGTCTTAGTATGTTGTATGTTCCTAAGAATTTCTCATTTCTTCTAGGTTGTCCAGTTTGTTTTTTTATAGTTGTGCATAGTGTAGGTATTTATCATGTGAAGAAGGTCTGTTTTACCTTTAATTTCTCAAGAGGCTTTTTTTTCTGTGTATGTATGTATGTGTGTATTTGTGTGCTCTTTTTTGGGTTGGTTTTAAAATTATGAATGTTTTTGAATTTTATAGTATTATTATGTACACTTACTTTATTGAGGTAACCACACCTTTTCTTCCTTATAATATGTTAATGTTTAACAAATCTTGAGTTTGGGGATATATACAATTTGGTCATAGTGTGTGTTTGTGTGTGTGTGTTTAATATAATGAATCTGCTAATAATTATTTAGGATTTTTCCACCTATGATCATGAGTGAGGTTGTCCTTTTTTATTCCTTCCTAGTACTGCCCTTGTCCATTTTGGATATCAGATTTATACCACTCTAATTAAATGACTTGGGGAGGGGGTGTTCCTTTTTTTTCTAGTCTCTTGAAGAGTTTACATAAAATTGAATTATCTCTTTCTTGAGTATTTGGCACAAATACCTATGAAGCCATAGAGGGCTCCTAATTTCTTACTGGGAACATTTTAAATGATTGATTCTTTTTATTTAGTGTTTATAACTATCCAATTTTCTATTTTTTCTTGAATCTGCTTTGGCAACTTATATTTTTCTGGTTTAAATGGTTTTTCCATGTCTTCTTAGTTTTAAAATTTATTGGCATAAGTTCATAATACCCTCATCATTTTAATCCTTGCTGCATCTATAGTTATGGTCCCTTTGCCATTCCTAATACTTTTTGTTTTTGCCGTCCTCTCATCTTGTTAATCTATTTTCATATTTTTTTTCAAATAATAAACTTTTGGTTCTGTTGATCCTCTCCAGATTGTACCTGGTTTTTCTATTTCATTGATTTTTACCTTCATTATTTATTTCCTTCTACTTTCTTCAGGTTTATGTTCCTGCTCTTCTTCTAGTACTTCAGCTTGGATATTATCTCATTAATTTTTGCCAGTCTCTTTTTCTATTATAAGCATTTAAAGCTGTAACTTTTATTTTTTAAATAACTGCTTTGGCTGTGTCAATCATGATTTGATAAGTAAGATTTTCTGTTTAAAGCTCTAAATATATTTTAATTTCCATCATGACTTATTTGACTATGAATTAGCTGAGTATGTTTTTAAATTTCCTAATATCTAGTGTTTAGGAATAGTAATAATAGCTAACTTTTGCTGAGTTCTTACTGTGTGTCAAACTTCAGTCTTTACATTTTATGTTGATTAACTTATATAATCCCTACAACAACCCTTCAAAGTAGGGCTGTTATTATAACCCCAATGTTAGATAGATGAAAAATGAGCCACTGAGAGTCTAAGCAGTTTGCCCAAGACCACATACACCTGAGTTGACAGAGCCAAGGTTTAAATCCAGACCTTTAGCTTTAGAGTATAACCACAATTTAGTAACTGTTCTCGTTTTATCATTATAATAATAATAATTCTTATTATATTGATTTTTCCACTTGATTCTGTTGTAGTTAGAGAAAATGGCCAGTGAGATACAGATTCTTTTCTTTTGGAAATTTTTATTATGACCTACTTTGTGGCCTAGAAAGCAGACAGTTGCTATGTATGCTTCAAAGGAATGTGCATTCTGTAACTGGGCGTGAGGTTTTAGCTGTGACCAGAAGGTCAAGCTTATCAATGGCATGATTCAAATGCTCCCTATTCTTACTGAAGCTTTGGTATATCTAATCTATTGCTTATTGAGAGGGAAAAATTTCTCACTGTTGATAGTAGATTGTCAGTGTCTCCCTGTAATTCTACCAGTTTGGTCTAATTACTTTGAAGTATTACATGTTTACAAATTTAGAATTCTTGTATTGCCCTGGTGAATCAAATCTTTGAACCTTCTGTACTGTCTCTCTTTAGCTCTAGTAATGCCTTAAAATATGTTTTATACAATATTAATATAAGGACCAAACTTCCATTTGGTTTGTATTTATTTGTTACATCCTTTTACGTTAAAATTTTCTCTGCTATTGTGCTGCAATTTTGTTTCTTATGAACAACATTTATCTGATTTTTAGGTTTAATTTACTCTGACAACCTCATTTTTAGCTGTTTAGTCTAAATATTTATTGTTATTATTGATATATTTGAATCCATTTCTTCTATCTTACTGTTTGTTTTTCTATTTGTTATCTTACCTATGCTTGTTTGACCTTCTTACTTTCTTTTAGATTTATTGGGTTTTTTTCCCCTTTCCATTCTTCTCTTTTCTTGTTTTCATTCTATTTATGTTCATTTCATGGTTGCTCTAGCTGTTTTAGTATGCACATTTAACATACAAAGTCTTAAGTCACTATTATCTTTGCTTTCTCCCAACAGTACAAAATCTTAAATTGCTTCCACTAATCCCCAGCTCTCACCCTCTATACTCATTATTCATCACTTCAGTGCTATGTTTTATAATCCCCCAAATTAGCCATCGTATTTATTATTATTTGAAATCAGCATTTCTTTGAAACAACTACCTCCCACCAATTTCTGTGCTCACAATTCCTTCTTGCATCTCTTCAGTCATTTTCCTTGTCCCGGGAGTACATTCTTCAGAGTATCATTTAGTGTGGGTCAGACAGAAAAAAACAACCCTCATCTTTGAAGATGTCTTTATTTTATAATCTTGAAAAGTTCAATACCATTAAGTGTAGATTCATAGTTGACAGTTATTTTTGCTCAGCACTTTGAAGTTTTTACTATTATTCTGGATTCTCTTGTTGAAAGGAATGAGCTACCTCATTTAATTTTTTATGGCAATTAATTTTTTTGTCTTTGCTTCTTTTGAGATATTATCTTTGTGATCTATGGTTTTACTGTAATGTGTCTAGGTATTAATTTGGGGTTATTTGGGTGTGCTGAATACAGGCCTTTGTCACTTGCCAATTTTGGAAAATTGTAAGACATAGTTATTTTGAATGCTGCCTCTCTGTGTTCTTTATATTGCCTCCTTCAAGATATATTAGGCTAATATCACTATCTGACACTTCTGTGGGTTTGATTCTGTAGGTGGTTATTTATCTCTTCTTATTGGTCTTTATTTCCCCTTGTGTGTTGTGGATATTTTTATTTTATTTCCTGAGCCCATGGGTTTGGGAACTTTATCTTGGTCATCTGTCAGGCCAGAGAGGATTTGCATTTACCTCTGCCAGGTTCCTGGACACCACAACCCATTTTAAACTGGCTCCTCTGGTTGGGGCTTTGAGGGCCTCATAGAAAGTATGGATCTGGCCCCAGTGCCATGTGAATACAGGCCATGGCTGAAAATTCTAAGGAAAGATATTTCTCCCCACCTCCCACTCCTCAGCCGCAGCTGAGACCAGCAAATGCCCTCATCTTCTGGGTGACAGGTGGAGCTTTCTTTTTCCACCCACATAGGCGTGTTTCCCAGAGGACTGCGTTTGTGTAGACATCTTGACATACCTCTCCTGGTCTCGACACCTACTTCCCTTCTGGTGTCGTGCCCTCTTATTATGTTCGGTGTCTGAGTATTTCTCTTTATCAGCTTAACTCTACATTCACAATGATTTTTTAGAAGTATTTTTGCAAGTGTGTGTTTGATGATTTCTACTACAGAGTTTTGAAAAGGAATATCTAGGCTGCCGTATTGCTGGAGACAAACCTGGGTCCCCCTGGGCGATGCTGCCCACAGTGTTTTTGTGCAGTCACTGTTGATTCACTGGGGCTCAGCCCAAAGGGCCCCGCTTGTCCTCACCTGCCTGCACTCTCAGCAGCCCTGCCCTGGTAGGCCTCCCGCTCCTGGACACACCCTGGCTCTGCATTCAGGACCCCACACTCACGAGCCCTCCTCCTGCTTCTTTATCTTCTTAGTCTCCTCTGCCACTTTTCTGCTACATGGCCTCTGAAGGTTGGCATTTTTCAGAACATGAGCCTGGGTCCTTTCTTCTCTGCATAATGTCTTGGTGATTCTGTCCTCTCCTGAGGTTTTAAGTACTGCTTATGTGGTGAGGACTCTCTAATAATTCTACATCCCAAACACAGCTCCAGAGTTTGCATCTGACTTTCATTTTGACCAGTCCACTTGCACACCTCACTGATTCTCCCATCTCACATTTACAGATGTGAACATTTGATCTCTCCTCACACATACTCCTCTGCCAGGGTTCTCCAGCCACAAACATCGCACCAAAAATCTACTGTGCATGTGGTCCAGCCTTCCTCCTTCCCATGCACACACCAGACCCTCTCCAAACCCTTCTCCCTCTATCTCTGTGCCACCCATGTCTCCCAACTGCATGCCACCAACTAGTCCACCTCCCTCTCTCTGGCCTCCTGAGGGCTGTGCCCACTCAGCAGCTCAAGCTATCTTTGAAAGTCACAGATCATCTTCCTCCAAATTTTAACATTATTTCATGACTTTAACAGTCAAGATGGCTCTGATGCCCCAAGTCACTTGAGCCCCGCCCAGCTCTATAACCTTATTTTTAGGCCACACTCCCCCAACTCCCCACCCCAGCCCAGCCTCCTTTCCCATCCCCGAACATCCTGTGTGCCTTCATGGCCTCAGAGCGTTTGCACACACTGTCCTCTCACAGGGGCATGCGTTCTCCCATTCCTGTCTGGGATGACTTCTCTTCTTGAAGGTTCCAAGCTAAATAAGCCCTCTAAAAACCCTCCTGTCATCTAGGTTAGAAGAAGTCTTTCTTGTTACTTCTTTTCTCATGGAAACCAGATATTTTCCTTGCTGGCACTTATCACAGATTTTTTAATTAATCTGTTTCATTTGCCTTCCTGACCAATGCCTGTCTGTCCTGAGGGCAGGACCATGTCTGTGGTTTGTGATGTGTAGCACAGCTCCTGCAACAGGAGACCCTCAGTGTACATCTGGTGCTGGGGCCCACAAGTGAATCCCCTCCCACCTGCTGTCCCCGGCTCATCAGCCCTGAGAGTGCAGCACCACCTCCAAGCAGACGGGGTAGTGTGGGACAGTTGTCTTCGCCTCCGTGAGCACATCTGTCATCTGCTGAGCTGTCAGAAGATCGTGGCTGTCACAGGTGTAGTGGCTCTCTCACATGAGCTGCCTGCCCACGCAGGCTCGCCCTCGGGGTGGTAGAGGAACGTGTGTAAAATTACGATGACTCTTACTAAGATAGCCCCTATGGATCTGTGGGTCAGTGTCTCTATTTTCAATTGATGTGCCCTAACAAATAGATAAGATTGATTTTTGTCTGTTTCCTCTTCTTCAAATTAACAAAATTTACCCTCAGTTTCTTTCCGGGTGGGAAAGAAAGCCTGTTTCTGATTTGTTCTGATGCATTTATTAAATGTAATCATACAGTATAAAAAAATTGGAGATGTGAAGAACAGCAGGAAAATATTAAACTTTCAGTGCACAAAGCTTGAATCATAAAATATGTTCTGTGGGGCTCAGATTGAAATGGGACACAACCTCAGTGACAGTCACAATTACTTGCTGAGGGGCTCGATGTGATCCAGAAGGCAGAGATAGAGTAACGTGTCTGCCCATGTACTCTTTCTTCATGGAGACCAGATTCTGGCCCACATCACCCCTGAGGAGTCTGCTGGCCTGGGGAGCATGACGTTTAGAGTTCCCTCTGTCTATTCCACATTTCTTTTTTAAATTGAGTGAAGTAAGCTTATGGAAAATATTACTCACTTTTTGGGGGATAAAACGTGTTTCTTCCTTCACTGCCCCTTTTTTCTCAGCTGTCTGCTACCCCAACCAGAAATGTATAAGCAAATGGCCCCACTTAGGAGTCTGACTGGAAGGAAGAAAACTTGTGGGAATCACTATTTCATTTTGTAATGAAAACCCAAGGTGCTGTTGAGGTGCTTTGAGATGATGGCTTAGAGAAGGATTTCCTTAGACTCCAAAGGCTTCATTTCGTGTGGGAGAAGCAGTTCATGGTGATTTATCCCTTGTTGTGAATAGGCAAGATTCCAGAGAACACTTCACACACACACACACGCACATGTGTACACCCATGCGTGCTGTGTGAGTCTGCTCAGGCTGATGTAACAAAGTACCTCAGACTGAGTGGCTTAAACACAGGTATTTATTTTGTTCCAGTTCTGGAGGCTCGAAGTCCAAAATCAAGGGGTTGGCAGGGTTGGTTTCTCCTGAGGCTTCTCACCAGAACTTACAGAAAGGTGTCTCCGTCCCATGCCTTCACATGATCTTCCCTGTGTGTCTGTGTCCTGATGTCGTCTTCATATCAGGAGGAGGTGCCACGAAGACCCAGCACTGTGCCATGAGATGCTGTGACAAACGTAAGCAGAGGTAAGGAGAGGGCAAGTGATGGTGGTGGTGAGGCAGCTCTTTTAGACAAAGGACCAGGGCCGCCTCCCTGCAGTGGGAACTTCTGACCAGGGACAGGCGTGAGATGAGCACAGAACCTCATGGACGTGGGGGAAGCAGCCAAGGTGGAGGGGACAACATCCCAAACCTCAGGGCCACGGGCAAGGCCAGTGTGGCGGGAGCACAGCGGGAAAACCTCACTGACCCTCAGCTTTCTCATCCCTGAACTGCGAAGCTGAGGTGCTGTGAAGAGTGGAAACGACATTATCATACACCACGGGACATAACAGTGGTCCTCAGTGGTGGCCTCCCCGACTGCCCCTTTTCTCCACACATCCTGTGGTGCTGGTCAAAAGCCTCGTGAAGGTAGCAAGTGCTGGGGTGTGCCTGGGTGAGGGGAGTGTCTCGAGCTGCAGAGCCCAGCACTGGCCCCCAACTAGCCACCGTGGTGCTGGGGGGCGCTGTGAGGTACACATATTTCCTCTTTCCCCCAAATTTGGCCCTGTTACTTCCTCCCCTGGTTCTGGCTTTTCTCACACCTGACTTGCTCCTCATCTCTTCTACTCTGCCTCCCTGGCTCAGTCATCATCCTCCTTGCTCCAGGACACTCCATGGCTCCCTTTGCCCAGATTTGCTCTGCCAGTTTCTAGGTTTCTCTCCACCTGCCTCCCACTAACACCTACCTCTGTCCTTATAACTCCCAGTTCCTATCCCAAGCCTTTCTCATGGGGTCTTTCTTAGCACCCTTTTTTCTCCCCCATCATGAGATTTTGGATGACTGTTTTTTCCTTTTGTTTTTCTCTCTTTTGTGATTTTTAAGTAATGCTTATGTGTTGTTTTAAGTAATTAATAAAAAACACCAAAAAGTTCATTTTTAATCAGAAAGTGACACACACATACAAACTGTTTATGATCATTTCTCCCCAAAGATTTAGGAGCCCCAAATTTAGAGTTTAAGTCCCTTAAGAAGATGGTTGTATGTCCACATTCAGTAACTATGCTGAGTGTCTTTCTCTAAGACACAGAACACAAATGCCTAGGACTTCTGAAACTGGTTAGTTTCTGATCAGGTCACCCCAGATATCCCAAGGATCTAGACCTTTTCTGAGGATAGGCCCCTCTGGCCTTTTCTAAGGAAATTAGATCATAACTATGCCCCTGGTAGTTGCAGGAGATTGGAAGCGATGTGCTGGCCCCAAGCACTGCCCTGCACCTGGTTGACCTGTGGGTTTTCTGTTTGCTGTTTCCTTTCAGGTGCCTGCACGCTCTCTGAGGGCTGTAAGCCTTGTTACCCCTGCTCTGTCAGGAGCCCTGGAAAGTCTAGAATCATCAGAAAAGTCATGCTGTTTTACTCAATTTTCAAACTCAGAGGAATTGAAGAATTTATTGAAGAATTAATATAAGGCAGAACATCTTTCTGCTTGCAGAACTCGGCTGCCCATTGTCTGAGAGGCATTGGCCTGTGTCTGCTGATCCTACTCCTCTTTGAGTGGATTATCTCTTGGGTCATTTTAAGGCCTGGATGGCCTGGTTGACTGTGAACAAGTTCAGAGTGTCAGAACAACAAAGAACCTATCACTCCCTCCCACTGAGGAGACCCGAGCAAAATGCTCAAGAGAAAGCATGGTGTTTCTTTAACTGCTTATTTTGAGCACTTAGCAGCTATGCTTCTTCTGTATACCTGCTTCCTCCCAACACTGGAGTGGAATATTCAGTGTTACCCTTTTCTGCACCAGAATTTGAGAGCTTATTCTAGAACAATCCAACATAGTCCTCAAGCCTCGCTTTCTTCATGTGTAAAATGGGGTAACACCTACCTCACAAGGCTGTTGTGAGGATAAAAGGATTAAGTGAAGTATATGAAGTCTGGGTAAAGCCCCCTGCTCAGTGTCTGGCTTGCGGCGAATACTCCATAGATAGCAGAATTATGACAATGAAAATGAGTCAGCTCTTGCCTTGTTGGGGAAACGCTCTGAGGCATGATCACATCCAGGCCAAACTTAATTTCATGAGGCTTGCCTGGGGGGCGGGTGTAATCCCGCGGTTATGTGGGGGAGGGGAAGGGAGAATTTCTCCAGGTTGGAAATGTTACTGGATTATTTACCCATAACTACAATTCGTTTACATTTATGAACTTGACAAAGGATTGCTGTGGACTTGTGAGGACACCTTGCTTCTGTAAACTAGATGGTGACACTGTGCTGTTGGCCTGCTGGGACTACCTAGATGCTAAGGGAAAGAGGGCATGGGGGTCCTCCGAGAGTGCTCGCAGGACGTAGGTCTCTGCAGGCTGGGGACCTCAGGAGTGCTGGCTTCCGTGTCACAGGTGGCTGTTTTCAGAAATGCAAGAGGGCCCCCAAGGCATTAAGGATGGCTGCCCATGGGAGCACCCTTCTGTGACCCTCCAGAGCCCATGTGGCTTGACATTTTCAACAGGAGCTAAATCTTGTCATTCTCTGTCAGAGCGAAAGTGCTAAATGCAAATATTCAAGGACAAGAGACGGGTCCTTGGCCTCACTGTGGCAAAGAAATTCAAGAATGGACACAAAAGGCATGGATCATTTAGAGTTTACTTGGAAAATATGATTTTAGAGAAAGTCAAGAGTACACAGCCGAGAGCTGGGGCCTGGGCAGACCTAGAGGGGACTGTGCAGGGAACAGTAGGGAGCTACTTATATGAAGGAGAGGAGTAATCACTAAGGGGGGTGGAGTTCCAAAGGGGACAGGTGGCATCTTCCTTCAGTTCGGGCCTGCTGCACCCTTACCTCAGGTGGGTTTGTGACTATTTTGTCCCCATTGGAACTGTGATGGCATGTGGGGAGGCTTGATTTTTACTATGCTAATGGATTTTGGGGTGAAGTTTGGGTCAGTTTCTCTTCCTTATTGGAGGAAGCTGGTTTGGGCCAGTCTGTTATCTGTATTCTCCCTCCATGTCCCACAGGATCAGCTTACATAGGTGTGTAGCATGGAAGCAAGCATCCCACCGAATGTCCCCTCCCTCTCCACATGTTTGCCAGCTGTCTGCCTCCTCTAACATTGGGAGAAGTTAAGGTGACAGTCGCCTCAGCCATATCTTACTTGGGCAGGATTGATTTGTGGAAGCTGATTTTGACAGTGGGAAATGTTCTGGAGATTTAATGGGAAGGACAAGGAGCTGGAAGACACAGAGCTCAGAGGCCTTCAGAAGGGGAATGGCCTGAGGCCAAACAAAGGCAAACTTTGCTGCTTCCCAGTTTTGCCTGGGGCTGAATGACTTGCTCTGCGCAGCAGATTCTCCCAGTTTGTGTACAGAAACACTATCAACGCTTTGCAAGTGAGCAGTAGTCTACTGCCAAGAGAAACTAGCTGGGAGCTGGAGTGTGAATTTATGATGCAGAGTGTTTAATGATATTAAATGCAGAATGGCAATTTAGGATTTTTATAATCCCTCAAGGGTCATAGGTATATTTGCTAATTTTAAAAGGGTTGGGGTACAGGGGACTTCTTTCTGCATATTGTAGGGTATAATCACTAATGCCTTGACATTTATTAGAGTTCATAAGATTTGGGAAGCAGAGAGAGAAAAAATCAGCATAATTTGTTGAAATATTTTAGAAAACTGTGACATGATTATTTTTAAATGTTTTTACTAATAATGAAGGCAACACCCAAAATAATATTTAAAGGCCACCAACTAATGTGATGGATTAAATTTCTTTGGATAGTTATTCTCTGTGGGAGAACTGTAATTATTTTCTTTTCCAATTTTCTGTACATTTTTAAATTTCAAAGACAAAGTAAATCCTATTTTATAATGATGGGATTGAAAATTTTAAATGTGTTTCTTTTCTTTCTTGTTTTTCAATAGGGTTACATGATGGAAAACCGAATCTCAGGCTTAAAATGTGACACAGATGTGTTTATAACTTTTGAAGGTGACAATGCTGTTATGCTGCCGGTAAGGTTCAGGAAATATTTATTCTTAAATGGCAAATTTTTAAGATCAAGAGCTATCCAGAAATCTGAAGAGTTTCATATGTTTCATGTTCATCTGATAGCTTCATTTAATTGACAGGTGTTTTCCTATTAGGCACTTGATTTTTGCAGTAGGTGAGTGGGGTTATTAAATTATTTCTCTCCTGGCTGATCTTTGACATTGAACTGTATGTATCTTTTTGGTTTAAGAAAACTATGTCTTGTACATATTGATTTGGATGCTTCTACTGGAAAGTCTATTCCCAAAGAATATGTAAGGTCCCAGAATACAAACAGGCAAAAGACATGAAAAGCTAGTTTCAAAAGGAGGGTGATTGATCAATCTCACTGGCGATCAAAGAGATGCACGTGAGGGCTTCCTGCAATACTGTCTTCTTCTCTCTATCAAACTGGCTCCTTTTTGACTGCACGTTGAAGTTCCAGTGCTGGTGAGAACAAAAGAGGCACTCTTCCATGTTGCTGTTGGGCTGTGTGATTCTACTTCTGGGAATACCTAGGGAAATGGTCCTAAAAACAGAAAAACTTTAGAGCACAAATGTTTTCATTCGTACATTATTTATTATAGCAATAATGTTGGAATCTAAATTTCAACAATAGGAAAATGATTATATAAATAATGGCCTGTTCACTCAGTGGGGAATTATATAACCCTTAAAATTGTACTTACAAAGAGTTTATTACAGAAATTAAAAACTTATGATATATTAAGTAAAAATGATATAAAATTGTATGTAGAATGTGATCATAATTTGGTGATTTTTTAAAAAAAAGCAATAGGGACTTCTGGTTCTGCTAAGATGAAGTGGCCCCATTCCTTCCAGGTCCTCCCTCTTAATTAAACACTGTGGACATAACATAACAAACAAGCAAGGAAAACTCTGAAAGGGGGAAAGAAGGTGGCCAGCTGCCTAGGGATCTTGGGACTGGAGGAAGAAACTGTCAGTAAGTTCTTTGGGTTTCCCTGTTGCTTCCCATAAATCCTGGACAGGGCACATGTGCCCTGAATCTCTAATAGATATGGACAAAATAGGCTCCAAGAAAAGCCTGTTCCCCCAGCCAAGGACAGGAAAGATGGTGGCCTAACAAGAGAAAACCTTTTTGACAATACTCACTCTATGTCAGTCAAACACAACAGAAACACTGCATGGGTGCACACACATGCACGCACACACACAAGCCAATTTCAGGATCTGGCAGGAATTAATCTTTCACTTGACCCCTGGTCTAAGGAAGTAAGCAGTAGCAGGTATCAGGTGGTAATACTCCTGTTCCTCCTCTTAGTAGTTTCAGTGGAGCTGAGCTGGGAGCTAATATTCCATTCCCTGCCTGGTGGAAGCAGGTGGAGCTCAGATTTTCCCATCAGGATAATGCCAGCAGGGCCAGCTAGGCCTCCACCCTCACCCAGCAGCAGTAAGACCTGATGACTGATGTAAGGTGGAACTAATCACCTTTATGCTTCAACCTTCTACCTATCAGGGTCCAGGGGAGAGTTGGGTTCCTACCCCAACCGTGTCAATTAGACCATACCAGGAGGTGTGAGTCAGGGTTAGCTACCTCCACATTTCCCCCATCCCTGGTATTAGTAGACCCAATGAGGAGCTACAGCTACACTCCCAAACTGTAACAAGAAACCAAGTCAGACAGTGTGAAGCAGGACCAGTGAACTCTGATCCCTCTCTCCCTGCCCTCTCACTCCCATACCAAAGGGGCTCAGTGGAAAATAAGCCTCCAGCCTCACCTGGCATCACTGGTGGAATGGAGTGGTATGACTTAGGGTAGTTCAAACCCTGCTCCCTTAGTTTTAGTGGGATCCAGTGGGAAGCTCAGCTTCTACCTTCATCCAGCATCAATGAGGCAGAAAGAGGTGTGAAAAATGAGGCTAGTCGGCACTCTGCTTCCCTATATCCTACCCATGGTATTAGCAGGACCAAGAGGGAGCTGAAGTTTTCACCCCACCTTTCTGCAGCAAGGTAACTTGAGTTAGTACACAACTTTTGTCAGAGTGGCATTGGCAGCAGCATTGGTAAACTGAACATACCACTCAGAACTTGTGCTATATCAAAGGATTAAATAGAATGTCATAATATAATGCCAAGCACCCTGGGTACAATAATAAAATCATTCATTGTACAAAGAGTCAGGAAAAACACAATGTGAATGTGAAAATCAATAGGTGATAACACCGAGAATTATCAGATGTTGAAATTGTCTGACAAAGATAAAGTACCTATCATAAAAATATTTCAAAGGTAATAATTAAAAATACTCTAAAAAAATAATAGAAAACTTAAGTAAAAGTAGAAGTAATAAAAAAAGACCAAATGGAAACCATAGAATTGAAAAATACAACTGAATTAGCAAATTTGTAGAATGACACCAATAGTTGAGTAGAGATGATAGAAAATAGAATCTGAAAAAGTAAGGACAGTTCAATAGAATTTATCCAATATGAACAAAGTGGAAGAAAATGAACAGTCTCAAGGATCTGCGGAGCAATAGCAAAAGAACTAGCATATGTATCATTAGAGTCTCAGAGGGAGAGGAAACAGGATAAAGATGAACAAGTACTCAAGGAAACAATGCCTGAAAACTTAACCAAATTTGTTGAAATACATGAAATGGCAAACCCAAGATGCTGAGAAAATCCCAAATAACATGAACTCAAAGAAATTCACCATAGGACACATCACAATTAAACTTTTGAAAACTAGAAGCAAAGAGAAAAACTTGAAACCAGACAGAGAGTAATGATGCATTACTTCTAGGGAAATGTCAATCCAAATTTCTCATCTGAAATCATGGAGGCCAGATGAAGTTGGCACAACATTTTCAAGTACTATAAAAAAAGAACAGCCAACGACAAATTCTTTATCCAGGGAAAATATATTTCTAGATTGAAGGGGGAAAATTGTATCATTAGATTAAGGAAAACAGAGAATTTGTTGCTAGCAAATGTGCTGTTAATGACTGGCTAAAGGAAGTCCACCAAACAGAAAGAAATGATAACCAAAGAAGGCTTGGGACTTCAAAAAGGAAATATCGGAATGTGTGAAAGCATAGGTAAATATAGTAAATAGTTCCTCTTGTCATGAGTTTTCAAAGTCATATTTGATGTTTGAAGTAACAGTCATAACACTTTCTGGGGTACTGCTCAATATGTGGAGAGGGAATACTTCAGGCAATTTTTTTTAAAGATGAGAGTAGAAAAGATCTAAATGGAAGTAAGTTTTCTACACATGATTCAAAGTGATCAAACATCAGTACCAGTTCACTGTGATGTTACCTACATACACATACACACATGTCCATGTGCATGTGCACACAAACACACATACACACAGTCACTTAAAGTGACCACTAATAAAACAATACAAAGTGATATACTAGGGAAAAACCCTGATAGATATGAAAGGGGAAATATACAAATCAATAAATATAGTTGTAGACTTCAACACATCATGCTATTGATAGACCTATTAGACCAAAAATCAGAAAGGATATGGAAGAACAGAACAACACAATCAACCAAGAGGACCCAACAAGAGCAGAATGTACCTGTTTTCAAGCCCTTATGTAGCATTCATCAAGGCAGACCATATCCCGGGCCATGATACAAACTTCAACACATTTAAAAGAATTAAAATCATACAAGTATGTTTGATACTTCTAAATAATCGATGGTCAAACAGGATGTCTCAAAGGAATTTTTAAAAGTACATAGAGTGAATGGAATTGGAAACATAACATATCAAATATTAATCAATCTCTTCCCAAAAATAGGAGAGAAGGGAACACTTCTCAACTAATTTTGTGCAGCTAGTATTACTCTGATGCCGAAAGTAGACAGTACAGAAAAGGAAAAACTATATCAATAATACCTCTAATGAACTTAAGTACAAACATCCCCAACAAAATAGTAACAAATTGAATCTGATAGTGTATAAAATGAATTATACACTTTGACCAAATGGAATTTATTTCTAGTATGAAGCACTGCTTCTGCAGAATCTACCAAAAAACTCCCAGAACTAACAAATGAGTTCAGCAAGACTGAATATAGATCAATATGCAGAAATCAATCACATTTCTATATACTAATAACAAATATGTGGAAATTGCAATTAAATGTACAATATCATTTACAATTATTACTGAAAAATCACAAAATGCTGTTGAAAGAAATCAAAGAAATCCTAAATAAATGGAGAGACATACTATATTCATGGATTGGATGACTGCATAGGAAAGATGTCAATTCTACTGAAGCTGATCTATAGATTTAATGAAATTTCCATCAAAATCACAATAAAGATTTTGTAGACAACCTTATTATAAGACATCATTAAGATGTGGAATAGAAGTTTTCTGCCATCTTCCCCCAAAGAACACCAATTTTGGCAATCACCCAAGGATGAGAATGCCTTTGTGTAAGTCCAGGAGTCCAGCAGAGAAGTTCCAACACTCTGTGGGAGCCAAAAAAACAATTGGAGATTGGATGCATCAAAGAGGGTAAGAGGAGCCTTTTCACTCTACCTGCATCTCCCATGCCCCATGGCACACAACTCAGTGACAAGAATGATCTTGTGGCCTATGTTTTCTCCCACAGCGTAAAGTAAGAAAGTCTGAGTCAGGGACATGTACATGGGACACTGCCAAAGAGGCCCATTTTCTTTCTTTCCTCACCCAGATTACTGAGGTATGTTGTATAACTTGTGTGGGAGCAGCTAGGAGAACAGCAATCAGGGCTCTCATGGGGCACCAACAGGATGTGGATCCTACTAACTCTTTCAGATTCCTTCAGGAAGACTGCCTATGAGCCATTGGGGTGCATCAACTATAGATCCTTCAAGTAGGCCCATGGGCACCCACAACACTCCACATGCCTCACTCACATACATCCCTACTTGATGGCTGGTCACCTGCTTGCATTTCCAAGGGCAGCAAGAGAAAGCCTTGCAAATAGCTAGTAAGCACATGCAAAAAGCCAGCCTGATGCTGTGGGACTGGGAGAAAGCATACAAAGCTGACCATTCAGCACCATCCTAGAGAAAGCAAATGGGAGACTGTCAGCATTAAGCCTGATTTTGCATGATCAAAAGAGGGCATATAGCTTCAGAAGATTGGAGACTGATGACAATTAGGCTTGGGGTGGATTAATAACTGTGCATTGAGCATTGACCCCCCTATACAGAATTTTATTGTGGTTAACAACCATTTGATCAATAAATATGAGAGATGCCCTCACAAAAAAAAAAAAAAGAAGTACACACTTCCAATTGTAAAATAAATAAGTAACCGGGATGTAATGTATAGGATAAGGAATATAGTAAAAATATTGTAAAAACTTGGTATGGTGATAGCTGGTACCTAGAATTATCATGTATATAAATGTTGAATCACTGTGTTGTACACCTGAAACTAATGTAATACTGTGTGTCAACTACCCTTCAATAAAAAATACTTATCTAAAAAAAAATTATCATATAGTAAAATCACTAAAAAAAAGAGGGCATATAATCTTAAAACTACTCCTTCCTCACAAGAAGAAACAAGAACTATGAGCAGACATTCCGATAGAATATCTGAGAATATCTCAGAATCCATAACAAGGCTGATGGAAGGTATTTCTCTCCAAAAGCCAGTCAGTAAAGACTGGAGGAGGTTAATGAGTCTCCAGATGTGAAGACAGAACACACAACTTCAAGGAACATGAAAAATGAAGGAAACTTCACACAACCAAAGGGACGAAATGATTTTCCAGTAGCTGACCCCAGAGAAATGGAGATCAGCAATTTTCCTGATAATTCAAAATAGTTGTTTTAAGGAAATTCAAAGAGCTACAAGAAAACACACAAAGACATTTCAATGACATCAAGAAAACAATGAAAAACAAAACAAGAAATTTAACAGAGAGATAAAAATCATGAAAAAGAACTAAACAAATTATGGAGGTGGTGAAGAATACAATGAATTAAATAAAAAATGCAATAGAGAACACAACATATTTGATCATGTAGAAAAAGAATCTGTGAAGTAGAATACAAGTCATTTGAAATTATCTAGTCCGAGAAGAACAAAGAAAAATAATAAAAAGAAAGCCTACACGAACTATGGGATATCATTAAAAGAAGCTGTTTGTGCATATTGGAGTCTCAGAAGGGGAACAAAGGGAGAAAGGAGCAGAAAGAGAATTTTAAAAAATAATGGTTGAGAAGAGAGGAATGAAGATGGTGGCATGAGAGGGGAGACAGAAACCTCCACCCAAAACCACATATAATATGAAAATATAGCAAATACATCAAATCCTGAAAGAGCAACAGGAAAGAAGGCTGCAGCAGACTGTCTACACCTGGGGAACCAGCAGACCTCAAGTAAAAGGGTAAAGTATCAAAGCCATGATCTGGAAGGACCCAAGACCCTCCCGCATCCAAGCTCAGTGGAGGGAGGAAGAGAAATGGAGTTGGGAGGGGGTGGAGGCCTAGGACTGCTGAACCCTGAGCCCTGGAGATCTGCTCTGGGAGCACGAACCTACATTACATAGTGCTCTGGAGATCAGTGGAGTTGGAAAGCTAAGACAGGCAGAATACTTGGAGAGACTGAGATTCCAACCATTTGTGGAAAACGGGGATCCAAATCTGGCCACTCTGGAACAAAAGAAAGGCGGGCAGTCTGAGAGACTTCCGAACAGCAAGAGGGCTGCTAACAGGGCAACGATTGCACAGAGCTTACCACTCAGGAAAAAGGACAGGTGGACAAAATTGTCTGGGTGCACTCTGCCCAGCAGTTTGGAAACTTTCAGGAGCTTCAGGCACTCCATCCCCTTGGCTGGCTATGCAGCTCCGAGGCCCCTTACTTTGATACACAGCCTGCTGTGCCTTTCTCCCAGCCAGCACCCACTCACAAACTGGCTACCCTTGCCCTTGTGCCAGGCCAGCCAGAGGGCAGCCCCTCCTATGGCAGCTACAAGTGCAAAGCATACAGGCTTCTCCCTGCATGATCGGCCCACTGGCCCTGGCAGTGGACACAGGCACTGAAGCCAGGAAGCATGAAAAACCTCTTCCCTCCCAACAGGCACCAGCGCCGCTTCCCTGTGACACCACCATTGCTCTAGGAACTAAGCAGCTGCAGAGAGTAGAGCTCTGGGCACCAGAGGATGCCACCTACAAATATGAAACATAAAAGGAACCTAGTTCAACCCCAAATCCCACAAACACCAGAAAGAGGGCTAAGTGAAACTGAACTCATCAATCTTCCTGAAAGATTTCAAAATAAACATTTGGAACATGTTCATGAAGCTACAGAAAAATATTCAAAAACTCAGGGGGGAATTCATGAATGAGATACAGACACTGAAGACTACAGTATCTGAAATGAAACATACAATGGAGGGATTTAAAAGTAGATTAGATGAAGTAGAGGAGAAAAAATCCTTCAAGTTGGCCCATACAAGAATAATAATACAAAGAAGCTGAGGCACAGAGAGAAAAAGGATCTCTAGGAATGAAAGAACATTGAGAGAATTGTGTGACCAATCCAAATGGAACAATATCCACATTATAGGAGTATAAGAAGAAGAAGAGAGAGAAAAAGGGATGCAAAGTGTCTTTGATGAGGTAATTACTGAAAACTTACCCAATCTGGGGAAGGAGATAGTCTCTCAGGCTATGGAGGTGCACAGATCTCCCAACACAAGGGACCCAAAGAGGACAACACCAAGACATATAATAATAATAATAGCAAAGACAAGGACAGAGTATTAAAAGCAGCCAGAGAGAGAAAAAAGATCACCTACAAAGGAAAACCCATCATGCTATCATCAGACTTCTTAGCAAAAACCTTACAGGCCAGAAGAGAATGGCATGATATATTAAATGCAATGAAACAAAAGGGCCACAAACCAAGAAAAAGGTATCCAGCAAGATTATCACTTAAATTTGAAGAAGGGATTAAACAATTCCCAGATAAGCAAAAGTTGAGGGAATTTACCTCCCACAAACCATCTCTACAGTGTATTTTAAAGGGAGTGCTCTAGATGGAAGTGCTGTAAGGCTAAAGAGATGTCACCAGAGAAAATAAAACCACAGCAAAGAAAGTAGACCAACCAAATACTAAGTAAATGCAAAATAAAATAAGCTATCCACAAAATCAGTTCAGGGAAACACAAAAGAGTACAGAATAAAACACCTAACATATAAAGAGTGGAGGAGGAAGAAAAAGAAGGGAGAGAAATAATCACCAGACTGTGTTTATAATAGCATAATAAATGAGTTAACTTAGACAGTTAGATAGTAAAGAAGCTATCCTTGAACCTTTGGTAACCATGAATCCAAAGCCTGCAGTGTCAATAAGTACATATCTTTCAATAATCACCCTAAACGTAAATGGACTGAATGCACCAATCAAAGATACTGAGTAATAGAATGGATAAAAAAGCAAGACCCATCTATATGCTACCTATAAGAGACTCACCTCAAACCCAAAGACATACACAGACTAAAAGTGAAGGGATGGAAAAATATTTCATGCAAACAATAGGGAGAAAAAAGCAGGTGTTTCAGTACTTGTATCAGACAAAATAGACTTTAAAACAAAGAAAGTAACAAAAGATAAAGAAGAACATTACATAATGATAAAGGGATCAGTCCAACAAGAGAACATAACCATTATATCTATGCAACCAACACAGAAGAACTGACATATGTGAAGCAAATACTAAAAGAATTAAAGGAGGAAATAGAATGCAATGCATTCATTTTAGGAGACTTCAACACACCACTCACTCCAAAGGACAGATCCACCTGATAGAAAATAAGTAAGGACACAGAGGCACTGAACAACACACTAGAACAGATGGACCTAACAGACATCTACAGAACTCTACACCCAAAAGCAGCAGGATATACATTTTTCTCAAGTGCATATGGAACATTTTCCAGAATAGACCACATACTAGGCCACAAAAAGAGCCTTAGTAAATTTAAAAAGATTGAAATTCTGCCATCCAACTTCTCAGATTACAAAGGTATAAAACTAGAAATAAATTGTATAAAGAAAACAAAAAGGTTTACAAACACATGGAGGCTTAACAACATGCTCCTAAATAATCAATGGATCAATGACCAAATTAAAACAGAAATCAAGCAAAATATAGAGACAAATGAAAACAATAGCACAATGCCCCAACTTCTCTGGGACACAGCAAAGGAAGTTCTGAGAGGAAAGTATATAGCAATCCAGGCCTATTTAAAGAAGGAAGATCAATACCAAATTAAGAGTCTAAAGTCACAATTATTGAAACTGGAAAAAGAAGAACAAATGAGGCCCAAGGTCAGCAGAAGAAAGGATATAATAAAGATCAGAGAAGAAATAAAAAAAAATGAGAAGTATAAAACAATAGAAAAAGTTAATGAAACCAAGAGCTGGTTCTTTGAGAAAATAAACAAAATAGATAAACCCCTAGCCAGACTTAAAAAAAAACTTTTTATTAAAGTATTATTGATATACACTCTTATGAGGGTTTCCAATGAAAAAACAAAATGGTTACTACATTTACCAATATTATCAAGTACCCACCCACACCCCAATGCAGTCATTGTCCATCAGTGCAGCAAGATGCCACAGATTCACGTGTCTGGCCAGACTTCTTAAGAAAAAAAGAGAATCTACACACATAAACAGAATCAGAAATGAGAAAGGAAAAATCACTGCAGACACCACAGAAATACAAAGAATTATTAGAGAATACTATGGAAAACTATAGGCTAACAAACTGAATAACCTAGAAGAAATGGACAGCTTTCTAGAAAAATACAATATTTCAAGACTGACCCAGGAAGAAACAGAAAATCTAAACAGACCAATTACCAGCAACAAAATTGAATTGGTAATCAAAAACTACCCAAGAACAAAACTGCCGTACCAGACGGAGTCACTACTGAATTTTATCAGACATTTAGATAAGACATAATACCATTTCTCCTTAAAGTTTTCAAAATAGTAGAAGAGGAGAGAATAATTCCAAACTCATCCTATGAGGCCAGCATCACACTAATAGCAAAACTGGGCAAAGATACCACAATACAATAAAATGAAATTACAGACCAATATCCCTGATGAACATAGATGCAAAAATACTCAACAAAATATTAGCAAACCGAATTCAAAAATACATCAAAAAGATCATCCATCATGATCAGGTGGGATTCATCTCAGGGATGCAAGGATGGTACAACATTTGAAAATCCATCAGCATCATCCACTACATCAACAAACAGGACAAAAACCACATGATCATCTCCATAGATGCTGAAAAAGCATTTGACAAAATTCAATATCCATTCATGATAAAAACTCTCAACAAAATGGCTATACAGGCCATTCTTCAACATAATAAAGGCCATATATGACAAACACACAGGCAACATTATACTTAACAGTGAGAAGCTGAAAGCTTTTCCTTTAAGATCGGGAACAAGACAAGGAGGTGCACTCTCCCCTCTTTTATTCAACATAGTTCTAGAGGTCCTTGCCACGGCAATCAGACAACACAAAGAAATAAAACGTATCCAGATTGGCGAGGAAGAAGTCAAACAGTCCCTGTTTGCAGATGACATGGTATTATACATAAAAAACCCTAAAGAATCCACTCCAAAACTACTAGATCTAATATCTGAATTCAGCAAAGTTGTGGGATACAAAATTAATACACAGAAATCTGTTGCATTCCTGTACATTAATAATGAACTAGCAGAAAGAGAAATCAGGAGAACAATTCCATTCACAATTGCATCAAAAAGAATAAAATACCTAGGAATAAACCTAACCAAAGAAATGAAAGACCTATACCTAGAAAACTACAAGATGCTCTTAAGAGAAATGTAAGAGAACACTAATAAATGTAAATTCATCCCATGCTCTTGGCTAGGAAGAATTAATATTGTCAAAATGGCCATCCTGGCCTAAAGCAATCTATAGATTCAATGCAATCTCTATTAAAATACATACAGCATTTTTCAATGAACTAGAGCAAATAGTTCTAAAATTCATATGGAACCACAAAAGACCTTGAATAGCCAAAGCAATCCTGAGAAGGAAGAATAAAGCAGGGGGAATTACACTCCCTGATTTCAAGCTCTACTACAAAGCCACAGTAATCAAGACAATTTTGTACTGACACAAGAACAGACCCATAGACCAGTGGAACAGACTAGAGAGTCCAGATATAAACCCAAGCATGTACACTCAATTAATATACAATAAAGGAGCCATGGATATACAATGGGGAAATGACAGCCTCTTCAACAGCTGGTGTTGGCAAAACTGGACAGCTACACATAAGAGAATGAAACTGGATTATTGTCCAACCCCTTATATAAAAGTAAACTCAAAATGAATCAAAAACCTGAATGTAAGTCATGAAACCATAAAACTCTTAGTAAAAAACATAGGAAAAAATCTCTTATACATAAACATGAGCAACTTCTTCATGAACATATCTCCCTGGGCAATGGAAACAAAAGCAAAAATGAACAAGTGGGACTATATCAAACTAAAAAGCTTCTGTACAGCAAAGGACACCATCAGTAGAACAATAAGATATTTTACAGTTTGGGGGAATATATTTGTAAATGACATATCTGATAAGGAATTGACATCCAAATTATATAAAGAGCTCAAGCACCTCAACAAACAAAAAGCAAAGAAGCCAATTAAAAAATGGGCAGAGCTGCTGAACAGACACCTCACCAAAGAAGAAATTCAGATGACCAACAGGCACATGAAAAGATGCTCCCCATCACTAATCATCAGAGAAATGCAAATTGAAACCACAATGAGATATCACCTCACACCAGTAAGGATGGCCACCATCCAAAAGACAAACAACAAATGTTGGTGAGGATGTGGAGAAAGGGGAACCCTCCTACACTGCTGGTGGGAATGTAAACTAGTTCAACCATTGTGGAAAGCAGTATGGAGGTTCCTCAAAAACTCAAAATAGAAATACCATTTGACCCAGGAATTCCACTCCTAGGAATTGATGCTAAGAATGCAGGACTCCAGTTTGAAAAAGACATATGCACCCCTATGTTTATTGCAGCACTATTTACAATACTGAGAAATGGAAGCAACCTAAGTGTCCACCAGTAGATGAATGGTTAAAGAAGACGTGGTACATATACACAATGGAATACTATTCAGCCATAAGAAGAAAACAAATCCTACCATTTGCTACAACATGGATGAAGTTAGAGGGTTATTATGCTCAGTGAAATAAGCCAGGTGGAAAAAGACAAGTATCAAATGATTTCACTCCTCTGTGGAACAAAGAAAAAACTGAAAGAACAAAACAGCAGCAGAATCACAGAACCCAAGAATGGACTAACAGTTACCAAAGGGAAAGGGACTGGGGAGGATGGGTGTGAAGGGAGGGATAAGGTGAGAAAAAGGGGCATTACGATTAGTACACATAATGTAGCGGCAGGGAGGACAAGGGAAAGGCAGTATATACAGAGAACAGAAGTGATTCTATATCATCTTACTACACTGATGGACAGTGACTGTAATGGGGTATGTTGGGGGGTCTTGATAATAGGGGGAGTCTATTAACCATATTGTTCAAGTAATTGTACATTAATGATATAAAAAAACTGTTAGGAGACTTGGAGCTATTAGTTAATTAAAAAAAAATCTCTTGAATATGAACATGAGCAACTTTTTCCTGAATGCATCTTCTCAGGCAAGGGTAACAAAAGCAAAAATGAACAAATGGGACTACATCAAGCTAAAAGTTTCTGTACAGCTAAGGACACCATCAGTAGAACAAAAAGGCATCCTACAATATAGGAGAATATATTTGTAAATGAATTGTCTGACAAGGGGTTAACGTCCTAAATATATAAAGTGCTCACACTCATCATCACCCAAAAAGCAAATCACCTGAATAAAGCATGGGTGGAGGGTATGAACAGACAACTCTCCAAAGAAGAAATTCAGATGGCCATCAGGCACATGAAAAGATGCTCCAGATTGCTAATTATGAGGGAAATACAAATTAAAACCACAATGAGATATCACCTCACACCAGTTAGGATGGCTAACATGGAAAAGACTAGGATCAGCAAATGCTGGTGAGGATGTGGAGAAAGGGAAACCCTCCTACACTGTTGGTGGGAATATAAATGAGTTTGACCATTGTGGAAAGCAATATGGAGGTTTCTCAAAAAACTAAAAATAGAAATACCATTTGTCCTGAGAATTCCAATTGTAAAAATTTACCCAAAGAAAGCAAGATCTCAGATTCAGAAAGACATATGCACCCCTGTGTTTACCACAGCACTATTTACAATAGCCAAGAAATGGAAGCAACCTAAGTGTCCATCAGTAGATGAATAAAGAGATGTGGTACATATACACAATGGAATATTATTCAACCATGAGAAGAAAACAATCCTATCATTTGCCACCACATAGATGGAGCTAGAGGCTATTACGCTCAGTGAAATAAGCCAGGTGGAGAAAGACAAGTACCAAATGATTTTCCTCATTTCTGTAGTATAACAATGTAGCAAAACTGAAGAAACAGAACAACGAGAGACTCACAGACTCAAAGAAGGGACTAGCGGTTACCAAAGGGGAGTGGTATGGTAGGGTGGGTGGGGAGGGAGGAAGCAGGCAATTGATGGGTATTATGATTGGCACACATGGTGTGTGGGGTGGGGGTTCACAGGGAAGACAGTGTAGCACAGAGAAGAGCAGTAGTGATTCTGTCCCATCTTACTACACTGATGGACAGTGACTTCAATGGGGCATGCAGGGGGCTTGATAATATGGGTAAGTGTAGTAACCACAATGTTCTTCATGTAAAACCTTCATAAGAGTGTATATCAATGATATCTTAATAAAAATTTTTTTTAATTGTTGAGAACTTACCAATTATGGAGAGAGATTTAGGTATTGAAGTTCATGAAACTTATAATTCCTCCAAAAATTTGAACCCAAAGAATACCTTCTATAGTAAATATTATAATGGACTATCTAAAACCAAAGACAAAGAGAAATTTTTCAAATCAGCAAGAGAAAAAAAAATCCTCAGATACATGGGAACTCCCATAAGGCTATCAGTAGATTTCTTAGCAGAGTTTATAGGCCGAAAGAGTGTGGAATGAGATATTCAAATGCTGAAATGTAAGAATTGCTCAATAATAATACTTTGCCTGGCAAAGTTTTTTTTCAAAAATGAAGGAGAGATACATAGACTTTTCCAAACAACAAAAGCTGATGGAGTTCATTACCATTACACCTGCCTTATAAGAAATGATGAAAGGAATTCTTCAAACTGAAATAAAAGGATACACAATGGCAAGATAAAGCATATATTCAGATCAGAAAACTTTAAATATGTAATACGGTGGTATGTTAAACACTTAACCCTCATATAAATGTTAAAGGACAGAAGTATTAAAAATTAGTTTAGCTATAATAATTTGTTAAGGATGCACAATATAAAAAGATGTAAACTGTTGACCTCAAAAATATAAAGTGGTGGGGGAACAAAAGGGTAGAGTTTTGTGTGCAATTCAAGAAGTTGTTATAAGCTTAAAACAGACTGTTACATCTACAAGTTGTTTTATGTAAGACTCATGGTAACCACAAAGCCAAAATCTACAGTAGACACAAAAGATAAAAATAAGAGAATAAAAGCATATCACTATGGAAAATGATCAGATCACAAAGGAAGATGACAAGAAGGGATCAAATGAGCAAGAGAACTACAAAACAGCCAAAGAAGAATAAGATAGCATAAGTTAAATCTTTACCTATGAATGATTACTTTAAATGTAAATGTATTAAATTCTCCAATCAAAAGGCAGAAAGTACCTGAATGGGTTAAAAAACAAGACCCATGTGTATACTGCATACAAGAAACCCACTTCACCTTTAAGGACACATGTAAGCTCAAAATGAAGGTATGGAAAAGATAGTCCGTGTAAATAGAAACCAAAAGTAAAAAACTGTAACAAATCAATGATAAAGGGGCAATATGTTAAGTGGTTATAATAATTATAAATATATATGCAGCCTACATTGTAGCACCTAAATATATTAATCAAATACTAATGATCTGAAGGGAGAAATAGATTTTACAATAAATGTAATTGACTTCAATATCTCACCTTAAATAATGAGTAGAGCATCCATTCAGAACAGTAAGAAGGAAACTCTACTTTAGACCAAATGGATCCAAGTCATACACAGAACATTCCATCCAACAGCAGCGAAATACACATTCTTCTCAAGTACATATGGAACATTCTGCAGGATAGATCACGTTAGGTCACAAAACAAATCTTAGCAAATTTCACAAGACTGAGGTCCTATTATGTAATTTTTCCAACCAGAATTGTATGAAACTGAAAATGAACAACAGGAGGAAAACTGGAAAATTTACAAATATGTGGAAACTCAGCAGCATACTGCTGAATAACCAATGGGTCAAAGAAGAAATTAAACAGGGAAATAAAAAAAATCTTGAAGAAAACAAAAATGGAAACACAACATACCAAAACTTATGGGACACAGCAAAAGTGCTTCTAAGAGGGAAGTTCCTAGCTATAAATGCCTACATTAAGAAAAAAGAAAGATCTTAAGTAAACAACATAACTTTACTCCTCAAGAAACTAGAAAAAGAAAAATAAAGTAAGCCCAAAGTTAACAGAAGGAAGAAAATAACAAAGATCAGAACAAAACTAAATGAAATAGAGACCAGAAAAACAATGGAAAATATCAATGAAACTAAGATCTGGTCTTTTGAAAAGATAAAATAGATAAACCTTTAGCTAGACTAATAAAAAAAGATAGGAGAATCAAATAAAATCAGGAGGGAAAAATGAGACAATACCACTGACACCATAGAAATACAAAAGATTGTAATAGATTATTATGAACAATTATACACCAACAGAATCTATAACCTAGAAGAAATACATAAATTCCTAGAAATGTACAATCTACCACTTTGGAATCCTGAAGCAATAGCAAATCTGAATAGGCCAAAAATGAGGAAAGAGATTGATTCAATAATAGAAAACCTTGCAGCAAAGAAAATACCAGAACTATCTGGCTTCACTGGTGAATTCTACCAAACATTAAAAAAGAATTAACACCAATCCTTCTCAAACCCGTCTAAAAAATAGAAGAGGAGGGAACATACCCAAATTCACATTATAAAGCCAACATTACCCTGATCCCAAACCAGATAAGGAAACTACATTAAACTTCCACATTGTTTTGTCAATTGTATCTCAATAAAGCTGGAGAAAATTTTGTGAAGAGGCACTGGACCTAGAATAGCTAAAAAACAATTTTGAAAAAGAAGAGTAAAATAGGAGAATCTACTCTATGTTAAAGCTCATTTTATAGCTACAGTTATCACTACTCTATGTTTTTGGTGGGAAGATTCATGGATGAATGGAACAGAAATAGAGAAATCGGGATGGATCTATGCAAATATGCCCTACTGATTGTTGACAAAGTTTCAAGAGCAATTACACGTGGAATGATAGCCTTTTCAGAAACTAGTGCTGGGGAAATTGAGCATCCATAGGCAATGACGAACCTTAGCCTGTCTCATACGTTATAAAAATTTTAATTCAAAATTAATTACTAAAATGTGAACATAAAATTATAAAACCAATTTAGAGACAAATTTGGAAAAATTCTTAGATTTGATATCAAAAGCACAATCTCTAAAAAGAAAAACTGATAAACTTGACTTTATCAAAAATGAAATGGTTTCTCTGTGAAGGACTCTATGAATGGGGATGAAAAGATGAGCTAAGGACTGGAAGAAAATAATTGCAAACCACATATGTGAAAAAGGACTTGGGGCTAGAATATATAAAGAACTCTTAAAACTCAATAGTAAAAATCAACTTCATTATAAAATAGTCACGAAATCTGAACAGATGTTTCATGGAAGATGATATGTCAATGGCAGATGTGAACATGGAAAGCTATGCAACATCATCAGCCATTAGAGAAATGCAAATTAAAACCACACTGCGATATTGCTACACACCTATCAAAATGCTAAAATTAAAAAAAATGCTACTAATAGTTGTTGTAATGCTGGCAAGGAAGCTGAGAAAACTGATCATTCCTACATTACTAGTGGGTATATAAATGTTACAGCCACTCTAGAAAAATATGTGACAGTTTCTTAAAAAACTAAACACACACTTATCCATAAAATCCAGCAATTGTACTCTTGGATATTTACTCTCAGAGAAATGGAAACATATTCATACAAAAGCCTGCACATAGCATTCATAGCCACTGCATTTGTAATAATCCCAAACTGGAAGCAGTCCAAATGTCCTTCAGTGGGTGATGGTTAAATAAGCAGTGTCATCTCCATGCCATGCAGTACTACTCAGCAATAAGGAACAAAGATGTGTTGATGCTCTGAGCAATGTGGATCCTGAAACCAGTCCTAAAAGGAGTTAATCCATTGGAAATCTACAGTGTTAGGTGGTACTCAGAGACAGCTCTCCCCTGCCTTCTTATTTTGGTTTTTAGAAATACCTACAGCAAAATAAATCATTTGGAGAGGGGAGGATTATTTAAGAATTGCCATTTAATTTGGGCTAGATTAAAAATGGTCTGTTCTTTTGCCTCCTTCCTACCTAAGTGGTGTTTTCAAAAACCACTCCTTAAGAATATTCAATCATCAGAATTGCACTAATTCATATTCTCCATCTCAGCCATTGATCCGAGTGTGCAAGGTTTTTCCACAACTTTCTCTTAGGGCGTATACTTTAAACTCAAGCATGCAGTTCACCACTGCTTGAGCCTGAAGTTCCGGTTCAGTACTTTAATGGCGAGCTCTAGCTTGGGGGCCCTGTGGGATGGTTGTTTCACTTATTTATGAGGGAGGTCACAGTTTCTAACTAGGAACCCTAGAGGAAGCATAGGGGGACACAGGGACTGCTCGCCATTTGTCATATAAATGGGAGCGTGGGCAATGAGAGGGAGGGACGCCGGACCATGGAGAGCAGTGATGCAGGGATGCTGGGCTGGCAGGAGTCTGAGGCGCCTGCTCGGGAGGGTGCCAGTACAGAGGCAGAGCACCTGTGCAGTAAGAACCCACACAAGGGCTTCGAGGCCCTGACTGTGGAAGGAAGCCAGTTGTGATCCAGCTTTGCAGTCTGCTAGAAAGGAGATCACCAGAGACCTTAAAACCAGTTCGTGGAGACCTTCTTTGGCTAATTTTCCAGATAGACATCGAGACATGTGCTGGAAAAATACTATCTCAGGCCATGATTTAAGCTAATCAGGAGCTAGAAACCCTTATTTTATAAAAAGTGGTGCATGTCAGAGGTCCCCGAATCACCCCAGGCTTGACGATCATCCAGGAGGACTCTCAGTACTCAGAATACAGTCACACTCATAGTTAGGATTCATTGTGGCAGAGGGTAAAACACAAAACCAGCAACGGGGCAAGGCACGTGGGGTGGAGTCCAAAGGAGACCAGGCGTGAGCTTCCGAGGCTCTTCTCCCGCCGGAGTCCCACAGGACACGCTGAATTCTTCCGGCAGTGAATTGTGGCAGCATGTGTGAAATGCTGTTAACCAGGGAAGCTCATTGGAGACTCAGCATGCAAGATTTTACTGCGAGCTGGTCATGTCGGCGCCCTCTTCCTAGCACACAGAATTCAAGAGTTTCAGAAGGAAAACAGGTAGTCATCATAAACCAGGTTGTTTGCACAAACTGTCTAGGCACAGAGTGCCACGCTTTTAGTCCAGGAATGGTGGGACCCTTCCCCAAATCCAGGTTCACAGATGCCAGCCAAGGGCCATCTTTGCAAGCAGACCTTTCCAAGAATAACAGCCTCGTATCAGCAAGGCATCCAGAATTAGAAGGAAAGAACAAGATACTCAGACACTGCAGCACAAACAGGACTGAAAACCCAGGGGAAGACTTCTGGTTCAGGAAGATGATGGCCCAAACACCCACATTGCTGCTCCTCCATTTTCGAAGCCTATCGAAAAACGTAGGAAGAAAGTATAGAAGGGAATGGATCTACAGGGGCACTGATAGTGGGAGAGGGTCCATCAGAAGACCAGGGTGTCTGACAAATCTCTGGAGAGTAGAAAGCAGATGGGATGGAATTGATGGATCAACCTGAGTGACAGGGCTGGAGTGGGGAGTTATTTCTCTTGGATGTCTCTAGAGAAATACTAGTTAAAGGAACTAAGAGCAGGAGAGGGATTGGGGCAGAGCGGGGCATTTCTGTAAAGGCCTGCCTAACAGCAGGACAGCTAGCCTCCCACATCAGAGCACAGGACTACAGCAGCAGTATTGTCATCGCTCAGGAAACTTGCTCTGGGAAGGATACTTGACAGCCTGCCCAAGGAGGATTTGGTTTCCTGGGGTGAGACTGAGACCCCTGAGTACATTAGCTTTGTGCTGGGGAGGGAGTCAGCCTGCCTGCTTGCCACCACTCCACACACCCTACAGGAAACCTATCCCTTGCCATGCCCTGCTTTGTACCCATTACTTTCTGGCTGCCTGGCATCTACACAAGGATGAGGAAGGCAGCCCTGGCTTCCTGCACTGGCCAAACCTGGCCTATTACTTGGGAGTTGGAATCTGCCCCTATTGGGGAGGCTACCTTTATCTGGGCTGGATGCTGCTTTGATCCTCTTTATTGAAGTAGACATAAAGGATGTTACAAAATCATTGGCTGTTTTCTCCATGTTGGCCTACCATTCCTGTGACCAACTTATATTATGATTGATAATTTTTATGTCTCTTTATCCCCCTCTCCTGACCCACCCACCTCAACCCCTCCCCCAAGAACCACTAGACACTTCTTAGTGTCTATAAGTCTACTGCTGTTTTGTTCATTCTGTTTTGCTTTGTTTTTATATTCCACAAAAGAGTGAAATCATATGGTGTTTGTCTTTCTCTGCCTGGCTTATTTCACTGAGCATAATACCATCTAGATCCATCCATATTGTTGCAAATGTAAGGATTTCTTTTTTATGGTTGAGCAATATTCCATTGTGTATATGTACTACATCTTATCCATTCATCTGTTGATGGACACTTGGGTTGCTTCCATATCTTGGCTATTGTAAATAATGTGGCGATAAACATAGGGGTGCATATATCTTTTCAAAACAGAGATTTTGTTTTCTTTGGGTAAATTCCTTGAAGTGGAATTACTGGGTCAAACAGTATTTCTATTTTTAGTTTTTTGAGGAACCTCCATACTGCTTTCCACAGCAGCTGCACCAATTGACATTCCCACCAACAGGAGGGTTCTCCACATCCTCACCAACACTTTTTATTTCTTGTCTTTTGGATAGTGTCCATTCTGACTGGTGAGGAGATATCTCATTGTGGTTTTGAGATTTAAAAAAAAAAATAGATGGTCTCAACGCTTTCATTATTTTCCTGGGGCAGAGTTTGTAGCCTCTTGGTGAAATTTAATTACATCCTCCACCAAATCCAATTACTGTCCCCACCCCCACCATGAAATCCCATCGTAACTTTATTTTGCTTCATTAATGATCCCCTAGGACAGGTGCTTTCCTCGTGCACTCAGGCAGATTTCCTAAAGAACATGAGACAGAGGCTTTACATATGTTGTTTATTATGCTGCAAGCAAAACACATCTGTGGAAGTGCAAATGACCCTTAGGTTCAACTTGCTTGAAGACTGTGTAGGTATTGGTTTTCTATAGGAAAGCTGGTGTCTCAGGGATTTCAGGCTCTCAGTGGTGTTTTCCCAAGGATATTGAAATATTTTTGTTTTGTTTTTTTACTATTTCCAACTTCTACTATGAGAATTTTCAAAAGGAAAACTGAAAGAGCAGTACAATAACACTTAGGTATGTTCTTCACTTCTAAATGTTAATACTCTGCTATATTTAAATGTCTTCTTTCTTATCCTCTCTATACATGTGCTTGTGTATGTGTTTGTATGTGTAACCATTTGAAAATAAATTGCAGACAGTAAGACATTATATCCCAAAAAACTTCAACATTCATTTTCTAAATAAGGATATTTTCTTATATAAGCATAATACCATCATCACACCTAAGCAAGGGGACAATAATTCTACAATATTGTCTAATAAGAATGATCAGACATGTAAGGAGAATGAATAACATGAATAAGAAGAAGCAAGATAAACAGGACTATTGGCACTGGAGGAAACAAAACAAATAAATGAAAACTGATTAGTATCCCTAGAGATATGTGAAAACACTGCATTGATAAAACAAGAACAGCTTGCTATGAAAAATGAGCATTCAGAGAGCCATAGTTCACTGAACTATAGTAACCATAATGTAGAGAACCATAATAGTAAATTAAAATGATACATTTGCAAAATTTAAAAAATACAATATAAAAGTGAAAATTTAAGAAAACTTCTTAGAATGAAGATCAGAAAAACCAAGTGAAGGGAAACAAAAGGGAAAGGCTGAGAATATGGATGATCAATGTAGGAAATTGATGGCATTCCCCAAAGAGGGAACAGAGAGTACAGAGAGGGAGACAAAATCAGAAAAATAAAAGAAGAAAATTTCCTAGCTCTGAAGTGAGGCACAAGTGTTGAAATTGGCAGGACTCATTGGAAAAGGTCAGCACCTAAAAACAGCCTGGAGAATTTCAGATCACAAAATAAGGATAAAGAGAGGGCCCAAACCTTAGACTGAAAAAATAAATCAGATTACTTACTAAGAAAAGAGAGTCAGATTGCTCTTGGCCCCCTTAGCAGCATTTCTCAACTCTAACACATCTATACATCCCTGCAGATCTTGTTCAGATTCTAGGGTGGGCCTGGGGATTCTGCATTTCTAGCAAGTTCCTAGTTGATGCTGAAGCTGCTGGTCTGTGGACAGCACTTTGAGTGGCAAAAGTCTAGAATAAAATGGAACAATGCCTTTATAATTCAGAAGAAAATTATCTTGAATGTAAAATTTCATAGCTAGCCAAATTATTGATCAACTATGAGGTGAAATAAAGACAGATATTCAAATGCTTAATAAATTTACCTGCCACACACTTTCTGAAACATATCACTTGTAGATAAACTGCAGAAAAAGCATGAAAGGAATTGAGATTTAGAAAGACACATATGCTTTCTGGAGCTGACCCAAGAGGAGTACGTGTGAAGAAATACCTGGATAGTAGTGGTATGACAAGCCCAGGACACAATTAGTCCACGTTAGAATAGGAAGTCAGAGAGATCAGAAGTATGACTTCAAAAAGGAAATGACTTCAGTTCAATGACCAGAATGATTAAGAAGCAGGAAGATCTTAATGATATGATGGAAAAGGCATATGCTTCTTCTTGAAAGAAGGGGGAGAAAGTCCATGAAGACTCCAGGAAAAACAGAACTCTTCAAGGAAAGCATGCTTCAAATAATGAAGCAAATTAAAACATGACATGAGAATGTGTTTGACCTTGACACTTGGAAGCTTCTTCTAACAGATCAAAAACTGCTTAAAAACGGTAATTTTTTGAGTGATGTCCGGGAGGTAAGGGGTTGGTTAGGAAACATTTGCTTTTATTTAAGACCATTTAATATGGCTTTAATTAAAAATCAAGTGTATTTAAAACCATTTAAACAAATAGTCCCTCAAATATAAAAAAGGAGGGAGGGAAGAGAAGAAATGAAGAGTAACAAGGAAAGAAAGGCCTCTTTGAGAGAGAGAACCAAAGCCAATGTATCCCTCACTTACACACACACACACACGCACGCACGCATGCATGTCTTACCCACCAGCCCTAGTGTTCTGCCCACCCCATCCCTGGGGAGAATTCCAGTTCCTCCAGACAAGCAGGACCTCAGGTGCTAGAACGGGACCTTGGGACCAGAGTGGTATTGGGTGAGGACTGGACCTTGGGCTGCAGAACCTGGACTACCTCTGTTCCTGGAAGGAACCCTGCAGTCAGCCAGAAAGAGCATTCACGCTGGGCCCCAACCTTCTGGCAAGCCCCCATGATCAGTATGTGGAGATGTTGAGATGCCAGAAAGAGAAAAGTGCAGATACCCCTAAAATCAGAGGTGAAGGTTGGCTAAACCCAGTGCAGTGCCATGGAGCATCAGTTCTAAAGGGCCTGAGGTCCAGATGGCAACCCCAGGGGGATGAGGAACAGCTGGGAGAGGGATGGTGGGGCTGTGGGTGACAGCTGCGCTCACCTGAGAGGTCAGCCACCTTCCTCTCCCTAGGACCTCTTGGACAGAGAGCAGAGAGCACGGGGAGGTGGGCTGAGGGCTTGTCTCGCTCAGCAGAATCAGCGGCAAATGGTTCAGGGGATCTTCCTTATGACCTACAGATGAGGAGTTACACCCAGAATCACCCCTGAAGATGGCAGAAAAAATGGGAGTATGTGACACGAGGCCAGAGGGGCAGGCGGGGAGCTGCCTGGTGAAGGCTTGGAAGCCATGCTGGGCAGCCAAGGGTGGGCTTGGTCTGAGTCTCTCCTGGAGAGTGGTGGGGGCACTGGCAGTGCAGTGGGGAAGCTGAAAGGTCCGCTTAGGGAGAGAACGGTTACGAAGCAATCATAAAGTGTGATCATCCAGGGGAACTTGGAGGGTCTTTGGAATGATGCTCTCAGAAAAATGGACCAAGGCCTTAGAAAAGGTCTTTGCTGGCCACTCTTAGGAGAGTCTGACCAAGTTTGGGCAGACATCCTGTTTTTCTCTTTCTAAGTCCATTGATTCGTACACAAAGTCGGTGCTAATTTTTTTCAAAACCAGGTCTGCGGCATCTCCATATTGAAAACTCCCCTCTAGGACTCCATGTGTGAGATTTTGGAGAAAGGAGGCCTTCTGAATCTGGGTTATTTGTTTATATTTTACCTCTCTGCTCCCCAAAGTGACTTCATTTTCTGTACAGCAAGGTTGATTTGGACATTGCTTTTCAAATTGGGATCTATGAGTTCTTTACAAGCATGTGTTAATTATTTGTTTTAATTTTGATGATGATCTAAACAGAAATAGTCTACGTGAGTTATAGAGATTGGCAGATTGTCTGGATGACAACCGTAGAACTAGAGACTGCCGTGGATTCCAACCCTGGTCTTCGTATTTATAAGACCTCTGGCACCAAGTAAGATCACCTTTGTCACCACAGGCAAATGAGGAAAGAACAAATGTTGATTTTCTATGATTAAGATACTATGTTTGGGCCAAGTGGAGCCAAGGAGTGGTGTGATGTACTGGTGGAAAGAGGGTCTCCCAGGCTCCAGGAGCGAATGGAGGGCGGAGGGCCTCTTCCCCAGCCCTCAGAGGCATGGGCACGACCTTCACAGCTGGGGAGGGCCAATTTCATGCTGCAGAACACAGCCTGCCACATGTTATTAGGGCTGTTGGCTTGAATCTCATTGGTTTTGTAGTTTTGCTTGTATTTAATTTCATAGTTTATAGTTGAATAAGAGCTATAAACATAAGGTATTTATATCTAGTTTTATGTTTGAACATGTTTAAGTAACATTATAATTTGAAACAACTTAAGTCAACATTGGGTTCTTTTTCCTTCCAAAGGGGTTTGTACTTTACTCAAGTTATAGAAAACTTCATAGGGTTTCTTCATTGCCATTTATATATTTATTTTGTCCCAGATTTAAAACTTCAGTTACTTTCTCTTTCTCCTAAAAGTGTAAGCTCACCAGTGATATTTATCCCAAGGACACTGGGCACGGTGATGTCACTGTAGGTGGGGCTTGGCTTTGGGAGGGGCCTGGCACTTGGGCACGCACTGCGGTGGGTGGCAAGGGGCGGGTTGGGAAGGCCAGGGTGAGCGAGGGGTGAGGAAACCTGGGACACAGCAGCAGCAGCCCTGCACCTGGGAAGGTGGACAGATTTGCTTCCCGGACCTCAGCTTGGACCAAGTTACCAGGCGGGACCCAGCTGGCTGCATGTAACAGAATACCCAGCCAACGTGGCCTAAACCCAAGAATGCACACCTGCTCCACTGGTGACCTCAGGGGGCTCTGTGGTCTGTCTCCTCTTGAGACCCTAGCCTCTGTCCAGCATTCGACTCCCCCAGCATTGGCATGGTTCCTGGGTGGTCTCATCAGCATCTTACAGAGCATGTGGGAAGCCTTCCCCAGGAGCCTCGGCTGAATTCCTCTCAGGTCCCACAGGCCAGGATGGTGCAGTTTGCCAGGGCACTAGCTGTGCAAGAGCTAGGGTGGGTGTTGGACATTTTCCACCTCCTCAGTGAGAAGGTCTGGACTGGAAGAAAAGTCTGTGTGGGTCATGGGACTGAGGCAGCCAGCGGCAGGTGGCACACCAGCAGTGGCTGTCCTGCATGGTGGGTGTGCTGCTGAGCTGGGTCCCACCATTAGGGGGAATTGGCCTGGCCACAGAAGGCTGATTCACTCGGTTGGGGGTGGGGGTCACTCCCAGGCTCCTTATACCTTGGACTAAGCCCAGGGGTCACTAAATAGTCTTCATGGTGGGGCAGAGACCTCTGAATCCCCCAACCCCAGCAGGCCATACCTCTCAGCAAACAGGGTGCTGCCTCTCCCCAGGGGCTGCTGCTCCTGATGGCCCACTGGCTGTCGCCTCAGGAATGCAGGTTCAGGCTTCCCAGAAATTCCAGTTTTCCAAGAGCAGGGGAACACACAATTTGTTTTTCATGTGAAGGGCTGGTGGGGGGAGGTCACAGAAAACTCGGCTGTGGGGTGGGCTGAGCCACAGAGCCTCGCACTCAGTGGGGCAGACCTGTTAGCTGCAGCCTGCTTACCTTCTTTGACAGTTTCTTCTCCATCAAACATGGCCCCACAAGCCACGAGGCTGTGTTCCTCCCCGGGGAGGAGTGAGGGGAGAGGGTGAGCAGGGTGGGCCCCTCTCCCACAGTCCAGCACTTTCCTGGAAGCGCCTGCCAAACAGCAGACTGCGGGGTCTGGGGCTGACTTCCCGCTACCGGAAGTGCCCAAGTCAGAGACATCTCTGCTGCAGAAGCTGCAGACGGGGACTGCTGAGTGAGGACACCCAGGAGGGCCGCGAGGGAGGCCTCAGGGGCCGGGGTTCCCCTACCCCGGCGGCTGATGGTGAAAGGCAAGGCCCAGCCCCTCTAAGGGTAAGAGTCATCACCCTCACTGGGTAGGAATTTTGGCTGCTCCGCACGGGAGTGACTCCAGGCTGCCTCCTGCTGTTGCTCATTCTCCATTAGGTTGCAAGTCCCGGGGTAACTTGTGCACCATTTCATCCCCCACAGCAAATACAGCCCTGGGTTCTGATAATTCTCAGACGCTAGGGTCCAAGTCCCTTCCCCGGCATGAAGTAGCCTGGCTGAGTTAATTGTCTGTCTGAGGCCCCTACTCCACAGTTCTGAGGTGGGGCAGATAACCCAGACTACAGTGATGTTTTGAGAATTAAAAATAGGAACACAAGCAAAATGTGAAGCACAGTTCTTAGCACATAATGAAAAGCCCAGTAACATTAACCTGTTGCTGGAATAGTGCAGGGCACTGAATAGTTGCTCAGTAAATGCATAGAGGGTGCCTGTGGTGTAGGGGACTGGTTTGGGCTGGACCAGGTGAGGGGCCTTCCCTATAGCTGGGCAGTGTTCCCAGAGGCAGAGTCTAGATCAGGCTGGAGGCAGAAAGCAGGAGGGCTGTGCCCAGAGCCAGAGCAGAAACCTGAGTCCTATCTGTGGAAGGAGAGTGAAGCCGGGTGGGAGAGCTGTGTGTGGCCTGGGGCTGCGGTGGCTCAGGATGAGAGCCACGGTGCACGGCAGGAGGTGGCCTGCTTTAATGTGGTCCAGGAGCAGGGGATGCCGGCAGGTCCAGTGGTTTGAAGGCCAATCAGTGAGCAGACATGGGAGGGTGGGGTAGGAGAGGTGGAGAAGGGGGAAGAAGAGGAGGGAAGAAGCAAATGGGATAAAAGGGACCGTAAGGATTCCCTGTCCTGTTGCCTGGTGCTGCATAACAAACTGCCCCAAGCTTCCAGTTAGTGGCATAAAGCCACAGCTGCTGGACTGGGCTCGTGGATTCTGTCGGTCTGGAATTCTGAGCAGAAATAGCACAGATGGCTCATCTGGCAGCCTGCTGCCACTCGGCTTCAGCCTGCAGCTGCCGACACTGGCCGGCAGTGGGCTCACCTTGACCCTCTGGATGGGGACAGCTCCCTAGGCTGGAGCCAGGGCCCCTCACATGTGCTCCTGCCCGCTGCACACTCTGGGTGCTGGGCTTCTCTGCACATCTGCACCCGTGCCCTTAAAGGTACTCTTCCTGCAGTGGGAAAGCCCTTGTCTCCCTCCCCAGTCCCTTCTCAGCTCAGAACTTAAGTCAAGTGTGAGTGGTGTGATTGACCAGAAGCCTTGCTGATAACATTAATAGTTGACTAACACATACTGTGTATGTCATGTGTATTATAATGTATTCTTACAATAAAGTAAGAGAGAAGAAAATATTTTTCAAATTGTTGAAAATCTCCAAAAATTTTTCTGATATGCTTATTGAAAAAGATCCACATGTAAGTGGACCCTCACATTTCAAACCTGTGTTGTTCCAGGGTTGGCTATTTGGTCCTACTGTGTGGTCCTTCTTGTCTCCTCAGGACACTGTTGATCTTGCATTCTCATTATACCCCAATGCTCAGCGCACAGCCTGGCACACAGTAGGTGCCATGTGGGTGTGGAGCAATTGAGAGCACGTATTCTGGGTTTCAGTCCACCCCTCACCATTCCCTGGCTGTGTGACCCTGGCAACTTGTTAACCTCTCTAGGCCACAGCCTTATCTGGACAGTTGGATGATTCCTTTAACTACCCAAAGTTGTCATGAGGATTAAATGAGTTTGGAACAGAGCTTAGCCTTAGTAGATGCTCAAAGAAAATGGCAGTTGTTACTATTAGGCGCTGAATCAATGAATGAACAAATTGATGAAACATACACATGCCCTTTCCCATTCATCCCTGTAACCCCCACTATCCTCGATATGAATGTGGGTGGAATGAAGGAAGGAGACCTCAAAGATGCACTTTATTTTCTACTGGGAAGAGACACTGGGAAAATAGTTAAATTTGGTCTAGATTTAACTAGGAAAAAAAACCACCAAAAACTAACTACTCCTAAGTTCAACTGAGCAGTGCATGAATTTTTGCTGGGCTTAAATCACTGCTTTGGATCCATCCGTCCTCCTAAATATAAAGTTCATATCCATGTTTAAGGTCTAGCAATTACTCAGAGCATTCACTGTTCCTGTTGGTTTACATGTTAAAGTAGTGCTTCCTTTCCTCTCTTTTACTTTATGTTCCCCTGCCTCCCATCTTTTTCTCCCCTCCCTCCCTCCCTTCCTTCCTTCCTTTTCATCTAGCCAGGGAATCTTAAAATATTCTCCTCAAAAACAAAAATCTAACCTTAATGGGATGTCTAGCACCTAAATGGATAAAAAGTTAAAATGATTGGAGATCATGTCCATTTGGCCTTTTCTTCAACCTCACCCTCTGGGTGACATCTAAGCTGTCCTCAGGATCCTAGGGTGGCCAGTTGTAGATGTAATAAAAATATAGGACACACAGTTTTTACACTTGTGTCTGGCAATTCTCCTGGGACTCTTAAGACTGGGTCCAGCTTCATGGGGTGAAATGATACAGTCGGACAGGTCCTTGAGCTAGAAGGGCAGGCACTTCGTGCTCTGCTCTCACCATCTTTTAATTCTTAGTAATATTTGAACAAGGAGCCCTGCATTTTTGTTTTGCACTGGGCCCCAGATTATGTAGCTGGTCCTGCTTAGGGCATGATTTGGGACCCCAGTGCCATAAGTACTGCCACTTTGAGTAACTCTATCACCCTCTGTGGTACAAACCTGAGTGGGGCCACCCTTCCTGGCTTGTCCGTGTTCTATAATGGATGACATCTGGTGGCTTTCCTTAGACTTCGTTTTCTAATTGGCTCTAAGTGTTACTGCCTTGGCAGGATACGTTATTGGTTAGACTTTCTAAATTCAAGTTTCACTGTACCTGGTATAAATCAGTGAAATACCTAGTGTGTAGAAATGCTAGTCACTTCACTGATGTCTTGAAAATGCATTTGACCTAAAAAGTACTTTTACTGATGTTACATATCAGGCTTGCCGAATGCACATGATATTCATTAAAAATGCATGTTTATGATGTCATTATTCCTCACAATTGCTTAGACTCATAGTTTGCAAATGTTGGTTGTAGATAGGCTGTATTCCTCTTGTAGATGGGATATTTTTTAAAAGATAGCTACAATGCTGTTCTGATTGCTCAGTCACCTAGTGTTCTCTCAAGAAAGGGACTCCTAGGCAGGTGCACTGAGACTCAATCACTGGGAATTAATCAAGTATATAGAAGAAAATAAACAGTATTCATATTTAGAACCAGGTTACTGTGCAAATAGGCACAAAAATACCACCACCACAGAGACAGTTACCTAGAAAGAAATAACATCATAACATCACAAATTATCTTAAGAAAATCTGGTGTAACTATTCAAAACACCAGACTTAGAAAGGGATGTAATTTTCTGCATTGCAAAAAATAGTATCTCACTTTACAAAATGGCCTACTAATGGGCTCGTTTTTAAATAATGAAATCTCCACCACAAGTAAAACATTCAGTGTGTAAAACTTTAATTGAATCTCATGGTTTTTATAATCACTGTTGCTATCACTTTTGGGGGAATATGAGGACTAGACAAAATCCCTCTGTACTATTTTAATTTTTCAACTTTCTGTGGGTTGTTACCTTCAAAATAAAATGCTACCAGCAAAGTGGGTTTATTAGGGAAAAGCAGAGAGTTACAACTTGGGACAACCAAGCTTTGACTTAGTTTTCCCATGCAAGTCCAGAGAACAAACGGGAGGAGGCTCTTTTATAGAGGAAGGGCAGTTGGGGACTGTTCTAAGCAAAAAGTTCATTGGAGGAACCTGGGAGTCACATGTGTCATGGGTTCTCATTGGCTGAGCTGTAACAGTCTCTCATTGGCTGGGCTGTTGCTGGTGGGGCAGAAACTCTTCTTTCCTCCTACTGGCTGGTACAGTAGCCAAAATGGTATGAGTTGTAAGGTGTCTGTGTCTTCCTTACTGTGGAGTTTGCAGTGACCAGGAGTGGTGGGCAGGGAGTGCTCTCCCTGCAGGCCTGCTGATGCCATGTCAGGGAGATGTCTTGTTACCCTTTTCACAGGGTCTATAATTATTCTAAAATAGGAAGTTGTAAAATGTATATGTGTGTATACATATGTGTGTTTGTGTGTGTGTATGTATATGTATGTTATGTATATGTAAATATGTGTATGTGTGTGTATAAAACATAGCATATTATATTGTGTTTAGGAGCATGTCTGTGAGGTGGAAAAAGCATGTCTTTGTTGCATGCCCAGTCGGGGTGGTGACTGATCTGTCTTTACCTCTTTCTGATCATTTATCAAAGTATTGGATTCAGAAACTGTAATGCCTAAATCCCATGGTAGCTGATAGCTTCAATCATTTCATCTTCACCAAGGGGGCATCAACAGCAAAAAAAAACTCATTTTAAAATCTTGTTTTCTTGTCTCGTGACCTAGAAAAGGAGTGAAGATGCCAAAAGCAAAGAACAAAATGGAGAGAAAAAGGAGTAGAGATCCAAAATGAATAGTCTGCTTTTGTGGTATTAGCCGGGACCCACTCTATCTCGCCTTTCTCTTAAGTTTAGCCCCTGGACTGGATTATTATGCCATTTGAATTTTAATTCTGGGTTGGATTAAAATTGGGAAAGTGAACGTAATGAGAAAAGTTAAAGAAAATTATTAAGGGATTGAACAAATTGGATGAGATATTGAAAACAGGAAGGGGCCTTCTTTATTCATTCACTCATTCAAGTAAGATTCCTCAAGTCCAACTCTGTGCATGTGTTGTTTGATGGCACAAGGATGAACGAACTCTGACATGCTGGTACTTATTTCCAGGCACTAGAAAGACAAGAACCCAATAAACAAGTTATGGTCTCTAGCATCAGGTAGCAATAAATGCTATGAAGAAAAATAAAGAAAGGTAAATATATGGCGGGGTGGAAATGAGAAAATCAATTTTTAATGCTTGAAATGATGTTGCTCTTGTAACAAGAAGTAGACAGAGTTACAGCCATATAAAGTTTATAGACAAGCAAAATCAAAAAATGTAAATGTTAATCCTAGTGATGTGTCTGTGAAACTGAACTTGACTGCAGCATAACTTAAATTTTAATTGTAGTTTAAGGTAATTTGAATTTTTAATTCCATTTTTTGCATAGCTGGAAATGTTTTGATTTTCACACTTATTTTGTGTGATAGCAGCCATGAAAGTGTTCATGCCCTTTGACCCATCATACTGTGATTCTTAAACTTAGTGGACCTAATGATCTCTTTCTTATACAAAATGTATTTTAATACCACCTTTACTATCCTGAAATGAAATCATGGATAATGCAACTTATCTGGAGACATAATTTCAAGAATTTAAGACAATACTTCAATGCAACAAAAGGAAAGTAATTTACAATGAATGTAACAACATAATATGACATAACAATGCGTGCATCTATATGTGAGCCTCCACTGCAGACTGAAGCCCAGGATTATGGACCAGTCACAACTGGAAACATCATACTCGTTTGCATGTCACTGGCCTAAAGCAGGTTCTGTGGCCACCTCTACCTTCAAGGGGGCAGGGGGGTTTAGGCCTTCCATATGCATGGGACAGAGAGAACCTGAAAGCTATGGTCTAACTGAGTTAGGCTCTGGGTTGTCAATTGGCTGCATATATTTGACCACATGTTATTCAACAGGACACTGGCTATGGCACAATCCTCTGTTGGCTGAGACTGTCCCATGCACTGTACACTCAACTCTGCCCACCACTGCCAGTAAAGCTCTCCCAGGCAAATATGTCTTGACAAGTTTCTAGCACTCCTCTTATAGGCAGAGGAGAACCTCTAAAAGAACCTTTACATCAGTTGAGCTCATGGGATTTATTCTTAGGGAATAACCAGAGAAAAGGGCAATGTTGTTTGTCAGAATATAATGTAATCAAGGCTATATTAATGACAGTATGAAATTGGCAACAGCCTAAATATCTGAGTTGAAATGTTTAATTAGCTATGATTTTTTCCAAATAAAAAATATTATACAGCCATTAAACAGTAAAGAGAATCTAAAACAGCAATGTGAACCAAAAATATCACATAATATACTATTGATTGAAAGCATATTTAACATTTTATATAATCGCTGTGAAAATATAAATGTATATGAAACAAAGAAGGAAACATTCTAAAGCTGGTTTTGTATAAGATCAAATCAGCTATTTATTGCTGTGTGACAAACCACCCCAACATTTAGTCCCCTAAAACAACACAGCGCTGGGTCCTGTGGGTTGGCAGTTTGGACTGGGCTCACATGGTGCAATTCTCCTGGCCTTTCCAGGCACGTGCATGGCAGTCTGCTAGAGGCGTCATGGGCAGGTTGGTCCAAGCTGGTCTGACTGCCTAGTTTAGTTGCTGCTAACTGTCAGCTGGGCCTCTTTCTGCAGCAGGCTAGTCATGGACATCTACTTTTAACAAACCTGGAATGTCATGTAACATTTTAGGCCCAATTATCACTTTAAAGCTACCGAGGACAGGAGACTAACGGAGATTGTTTTATGTGTACATTTTAAAGACCTGGTCAACCACAGAATATCACGGGCAAGAAGAAAACAGACCAGCCATCTATCTGGTCCAAGGAGAGCAAATTAGTTTTATCTTAAGTGTCAGCTAAAATAGTTGGTCCTGGGACTGGCATTAGAGGCTGATGTCCCAAGGTGGGGAGAGAGCAGTGACTAGTTAGCTAGTTAGTCAAGTTGGCCATGGGGGAGGGATTCAGAGTGGTAGAGTAGGCGTCACACATTTGTCATGGGAAATGGAGGTCTGTGGAAAGGTGGGGTCTTATATTTGTCCTTCCAAGGAGTGTTCCAGAAGCAGCTAAACCTTATCTGGCTGCAGCGTTTAAAGACATTGGTATATTTTACATCTTTGACCATGACTAGCAAATGATGAACTCTGTGCACAGGTTGCTGTGCGGGAACTGCTGGCTCAGTACAGCAGGCAGTATGAACACAGACCACTCTTGAGTCTCCTCCAAAACTGGGCTGAGTCTGCATGTGACAAGCTGAGAACCAGGGATGGGACTGCTTGGGCTGCCACCGTCTTTGACCCTCAGTATCTGATTATTGAGTCTGAATGCATAGAGCCTTGTCATGGCACAACTCACTCTTGTATAAATTTTAAATATTTGATCTATACAAAAAATACATAAATATAAGGAAATGTCAATGGTCATGCACCCATTCCCCAACTAAAGAAACAGAATGTTTTTACTTCTTTTTTTTCTACTTGTGTTCCTTCTTTATGGCGTGTTCACTGTTCTAAGCACTTTACAGGTTTTAATCCGAAAAACTTTATAAGGTAGGTTATTCTTTCCATTTCACAAATGAGGAAACTGAGGCATGGAGGTTGTGTTTTGCCTGAGGTGACATGTTAGTGAGTGACAGAGATAGAATTTGAACCCAGATAGTCTGGCTTCCGGATCCATGCTTTTGGTTGTTTTATTATTTTTTAATATTGTCTTTAAGCTTGATAAAGAAGGCATAATGTACATGGTATTCTGTGGCTTCCTGTTTTCACTCAGTGTTTTGTTTCTGAGATTCATCAGAGCTGTTATGTGTATCTTTGCTCATAATATTTCATCATGTGTATATACCAGAATTTATTTATCCATTCTAATCTCCAGTATCAGTGGATGTTTGGGTTATGTTTTTGATATTTTATGCAAAGTCTTGTGAAAAATCTTGTACATGTCTTCTGGAGAATGTGTGCAAGAGTTTCTACAGGGTTTTCAAATTTAGTTGCCATGATTCAGAGTAAGAAGTGGCTTTTACATCACTACTGACACAAGTCCATAGAGCCCTCCCACCAACAGACACAACCGAAGCAAACATTTCATGAAACAGTGTTTATTTATCCTATTACTTATCATACTCTCTGATATTTTTTAATTTAATTTTTTAAAATACTTATCTCTGGCCTTCAAGCAGATTTCGTGACCCCCCAGTGATTTGCAATCTGTTGTTTGAAAAGCACTCCTCAATGTTATGTATATATTACCTGGAAGTGAAATTGCTGTGTTGTGGGGTACATCAATGTCCCACTTTACTACTTAGTGCCAAGTTATTTTTTCCAAGTGACTGTACGAATTACAATGAGCAGTATGTGTCCTGTGGAACCATATCTTCACTAGTACCTGGTATTAATTTTTATGTACCACACTTAATTTTTTTCAGTATACTAAAAAATGGTCTCTCACTGTGACTTTAAATTGCATTTTTCTTTTGCCATTAAGGTTGAGCATGCTTTCACATATCTATTTGCCACTTATATTTCTTTTATGTGAAATACCTGTTCATGTGTTTTGCCAAGTTTTTTTTTTTTGGTTTTATTGGTTTTTAGGGGTTCTTTAGCCTTTGTCATTATAGATGTTACAGCTACTTTCTCCAAGTTTGTAGCTTGTGTTATATTTTCTTTATGGTGTCTTTTGATTAACATAAATTCTTAAGTTACAATTAAATTTATCAATCTTTTGTATTCCATGCTTTTTGCATGTTGTCTATTTTGAAATCAAAAAATATATATTAAAGTTTGAGAGTTTTACCTTTCATATTTAATTCTTGAATCCATTGGAATTTTTTGTCTGTAGTTTGAGGAAGGGATCTAATTTTATTTTTATCCCTCCTTTAAGGATTGTCAGCTGTTCCAGCACCATTTACATTGACTCTACTTTCCTAGTGATGTGCATTTATTAAATTTCTGTATATGTAGGGGTCCATTTGGGGGCTCTTTTTATCCTAATCTGTTTTTATATCCTAATCCGATGATATACTATTGCCATTTTGCCAGATTTGTAATAACATAATATTGTTATGTAATACATATTATACATAATATTACATCTAAAATATAATTCAGAATTGTGTTGATTATTCTGGGTATTTTTCACTTTCATAAGTTTTAGAGTTTGTTAAGTTCTTAAAAAAAACCTGCAGACACAAAAGGAAAATATTCTATGATGGCACTGAGATGAGGTATTCAGGGGAGTCAGATTCATGGAGACAGGAAGTGGAATAGCGGTCACCAGGGCTGGGAGGAGGAGGGAATGGCGAATTTGTTTAGTGGGTACAGAATTTCCATTTAGAATGATGAAAAAGTTCTGGAGATTGATGGTGGTGGTGGTTGTGAGATAATGTGAATGTACTTAATGCCATTTTAAAGATGGTTAAAATGGCAGATTTTATGTTATGTATATTTAAAAAATTCTGCTGTAATTTTCATTGAAAGTGTGTTAAACCTATAGATTTGCAGAAAAATCAACATATTTATAAAACAGATCTTCCTCTGTAAGATTTTAATCTTCTGTCTTCCAGAAATATGTAATTTTCTCCAGACATCGTATATCCTTTCATAGATTTATTACTAGGTACCTTATAATTTTGTTGTTATAAAAGGAATATATTTAAAATTATGATTTTTGTTGTCACTGGTTTATTATAAATGCAGTTGACCTTTTTACATAAACCTGACCATGAAAAAAATTTCTAAATGTGTGTATAGATCCTTTGGGGTTTATTTCCATAGACAATCTGTAATTAATGATTTAAAAAAAATTTCTTCCTTTCCTGTTGTTATTCCTTTTATTTTTTTTTTTATGTAGGTGTTCTTTGGCCTTATTCATGATTTTTAAAAGAGTTAGTTTAACATTTCACTATCGAGAATGTTTGCTAAAGTTTTTGATAGATGCACTTTTCTTCCCAAAGATGCTCCATTTATTGTTATTTTAACATATTTTTTCCATTACTAGATGATGAATTTTACTGATTTTATTGCAAAGGGTATTTTGCATCTATTGACATGATCCTATAATATTTCTTCTTTAGTTTGTTAATTTGACAAATAACCCTTGTAAAACTTTTAATTTGGTACTAATCTTGCATACCCGAGAAACATTCAATTTGGTTATCTTATATTATCATTTTAGCATTTTCCTGGATTTTGGCTTGCTAGTATTTTTTTTAGGGTTTTTGTTTACTTACTGGCTTAATGGTTTTCCTTTCTTGTAGTTTCCTGATTGAGATTTATATCAAGTTTTACTGGTCTCATAAAGTTATTTTGTGAGTAGTTTCTTTATTCTGTGGAAGAATGATAATTTATTTGGAAACTATCTGGGCCCAGAGGGAATATTTCAACTACTAATTCAGTTAGTTGAGTTGTTTTAAGACCATTTAGGCTTTCTCTTCTTATGTCAGTTTAGTAAATGGTATTTTTCTAGGAATTTATCCATTTGGGTTTTAATTTATCAGTATAAGGTTTTTTGGACTATTCTATAGTTATCTTTTTATCTTTGCTATATCTGTCATTGTCCTATTTGTCATTCCTAAAATTTTTCTGATGGTATCTCTCTTCTTTATTATTGTTTAATCTCACTAGATGTTTGTCTATTTTTCTTTTTTTCCCAAACTTCCAACTTTTCCCTTTGTTGACCCTCTGTGGCACCTTGTTTTCTACTTCATTGTTATATACCCATAAATGTATTGTATCCTTTATCCCACTTTTGAGGAGTTTATTGTGCTTTGTTTTCTTTTGTGGATTTTGAAAATTATTTTTATTTGGAGGCAGATTGTCAGTCTCTATAACCTAAATGTATTGAACTCATTAGTATCCAAGGATACTACTCATTAGAAAATATAATTTTACAATCCTAATTAAAATACAGGGAACAAATAAACAATTATGTGGGGCATTTCATGTCTTTTGGGATGAAATGAAGTTAAGAAATCTTAAGAAGTCTGAAGAAGTCTGTAATCCATTCTTTCTTTCTTTCTTTCTTTTTTTTTTTTTACTACTGCTCTGGGTCCAATTTATTCAAACTGTAGTTCATCTTAAAGTTTGAAAACAACACCTCCCATACTCTAGGACTGTTGCATTTGAGTCTCTCTTCACTTTAATGTCTCCATCTGCCCTTACACACTCTGCAGCATCCATGCCATCTTTTTATATTTCTAGCCCTGAATGGGCATTTTATAATACTGACAGCTTTATCCCCAGGTTATTCATTTGCAAACACTCCAGCATCTAAGGAGTTGAAAGAACAGTACAATTCCTGTCAGAATCAGTTCCATCCATTAAGGAAACTTGCCCCCAAACTGGCCACAAATCATCTGCCCTCTCATTTCTTTTCCAGATAGCAGAGCTTGTTTCCATCATTTTGAAAGCATAACAGACTCTCGCCCATATGCAAATCTATATTCCTTGCAAATTTTCCAGAATAGACTTGAGATGTGCCAAAGGCAGTATTCCAATTGTAAATATTTGGAAAGTTCCAGTCCATTTATTTTTGTCTCAGTTATTAACCTCCAAAACAGTACACATCTCTCTCCCACACATCCAGGTTTTACTGATGCAATCTGTCTGTGTTTATCTACTGAAGTCCCCAAACCCTTACTTACTCTGATTTTTGATGTGTGTTGTCACCCAACATATTTTCAATGCACACCATGTCAAAGGCCCCTCTCTAGGCACTGGGGTACAGCAGTGACTGTGGGTCACTGTGGAGCTTACACTGGTGTAAACAGTCAATGGCCGTCATCTGGACAACTAGCAAGAGAAGTACCTATGAGCAAGTGGGGACGTGAGGAATGATGGGCTGAGAGCTTCCCGGTACCCTGAAATCCCCCAAGCACGCAGCTATTTGTGTGGGTACCCAGAGGCCACCCCTCACTGGGACTGTGGGAGGAGTCAGTCATAGTACTGGAGAGGCTCCAAGAGACAAGGTGGGGAGGGCAAGGCTTGGTTCAGAGAAAGGCTGGTCGTGGTTCTGCAAACAACTCCATTCTGTCCTTTCTTGTCTCAGTGAGAACTGGAGCCCTCACTGCTATGCATCAGCCCATGGATTCCTAAGACGCTGCAGGGGTTGAGAAAAGTTAAGATGCTGCATTGTACCTAAGTGTTTTGCCATATTATATTATGAACATTTTCAAATATTCAGCAAAAGTGAGTAAGTTTTAGTGAATATTCATATACCTACCCTCTAGATTCCACTATTAATATGTTATTGTGCTTAGTATACCACACATATATGCCCATATATCAATCCCTTAGCCCATCAGTGTTTTTTTTTTTTTTTTTTTTGGTGCATTTCAAAGTGAACTGCTGACATTGGCATACTTCTAAAAAATTCAGCATAGCGGAGGATATGAACAGACACTTCTCCAAAGAAGAAATTCAGATGGCCAACAGGCCCCATGAAAAGATGCTCCACATCGCTAATGATCAGGGAAATGCAAATTAAAACCACCATGAAATATTACCTCACACCAGTTAGGATGGTCAACATCCAAAAGACAAGGAACAACAAATGCTGGTGAGGATGTGGAGCAAGGGAAGCCCTCCTACACTGCTGGTGGGAATGTGAATTAGTTCAACCATTGTGGAAAGCTATATGGAGGTTTCTCAAAAAACTAAAAATAGAAATACCATTTGACCCAGGAATTTCGTTCCTAGGAATTTACCTGAAGAAACAAGATCACAGATTCAAAAAGACATACACACCCCTATGTTTATCACAGCACTATTTACATTAGCCAAGATACGGAAGCAACCTGAGTGTCCATCAGTAGGTGAATGGAAAAAGAAGATGTGGTACATATACACAATGGAATATTATTTGGCCATAAACAGAAAACAAATCCTACCATTTGCAACAACATGGATGGAGCTAGAGGGTATTATGCTCAGTGAAATAAGCCAGATGGAGAAAGACAAGTACCAATACTCATTTGTGGAGTATAATGATGAAGCAAAACTGAAGGAACAAAACAGCAGCAGACTCACAGACTCCAAGAAGGGACTAGCGGTTACCAAAGGGAATGGGTAGGGGAGAGTGGGTGGGGAGGGAAGAAAAGGGGATTAAGGGTATTATGATTAGCACATATAATATAGGGGGGTCACAGGGAAGGCAGTATAGCATGGAGAAGGCAAGTAGTGACTCTACAGCATCTTACTATGCTGATGGACAGTGACTATAATGGGTGTGGCAGAGGACTTGGTAATATGGGTGACTGTAGTAACCACAGTGTTGCTCATGTGAAACCTTCATAAGATTGTATATCAGTGATACTTTAATTAAAAAAATTCAGCATGAACATCATTAGCTAGAATAAATACAATATTCAATTCAGTTAGTTTTTTCTTATGTAGAATTTACATACAATGAAATGTACAATCTTTAGTGTGTATTCACTGAGTTTTGATAAATGCATAACCCTGTGTAACCAAAACTTGTACTAAGTTTTGGCCATTAGCATCACTCCAGAAAGTTCTCTTATGTCCCTTTTCAGTTAACCCCTGTGACTACTACCCCAGATGCAGCTATTACTATTCTGTGGTATTTTCTACTGCAGATTAGTTTTTTGTTCTAGATTTTCATATAAGTGGAACCATACAGTATGTACTCCTTTGTAACTGGCTTATTAACTTGACATAATGCTTTTTGAGATTAATTCATATTGTCATGTGCATTAGTTTGTTCCTTTTTATTTCTGAGTAGGATTCCATTTTATGGCTGTACTAGGGTTTGTTTTCCATTCTCTTATTGATGGACAGGCACCTAGGATGTTGCCAGTTTTATACTCCTCTAAGAACTGCTGCGAACATTTGTACACAAGCTTTTTTGTGAATATATGTTTTTATTTCCCTAAGGCAAATAATAGGGGTAGAATTTCTGGGTTGTAGGGTATATGTCTGTTTGGTTTTATGAGAAACCATGAGAAATTTTTCCAAAGTGCTTTTGCTACTTTATACTCCATGAACAAGTATGAGAGTTCCAGTGGCTCAGTATAGTTGTCAACATTTGATGTTGTCAGTATACTTAATTTTAGTCATTCTGGTGGATGTATAATACTACCTCCTTGTGGTTTTCCTTATTATTTCTCTGATGACTAATGATGTACATTTGAATTTAATTTAACTTTTACTTAACTTTATAAAGTCATTTTGACCTTCTTGTATACTATAGGGGGGTTGCTCTTAGTGATATTCCTATTATTAAGTCTTCTCTGCTGGATGAGTTCCTAGAGCCACATGGCCTGCTTGTGCTGGGTATGTAGCTCAGAGTACATGGAGGGATGAGATCCACTTCCTATAGCACATGCAGCTCACTGCCTCAGGTGGACAGTACTCTACAATAAACATCTCAAGTAAGTAGTTTCTAATAACAACAATCACAGTTTCTAGGTTTCTTACAGTCCCTGGAATGACCAAAACATGCTTTTCAATAAAATATGAATGTTCTTTCCACCTATTATTATATCAAATAGACTGACACAGAAACTCAACCTTCTAAAGACCAGACTCAGAATATGTCTTGATATAATTTAAATTTCTTGGCCATTAGCATGTAAGTAACCCTCATCTTTCCTGTCTAAACGGAGAGCAATCATTAATGCCATGCTTGGCAGTCTTGAAAACACTGTATCAATTGCTTCTTAATGTTTCTCTAGTGGCTTCTGATTAAGCAACAGCAACAGCTACTTGTGGGTTTTAATTTTAATTAATGAGAATCTTAGATATTTGGGTCATCTAATAACTTATTTCCCAGGAATATGGGGGAAAGGGGTGGCTGAGCTATGGGAAAACCTAACTGTGTGACCCCTTAGCTGTCCACTAAGTTCTACAGGTAGAAGTTTCACTGTGGGTGCACATTAGTGCAAAGGCAGGGTTGCCTGATGAAAGTTCCATAGGGTTTTGAGGGAGACGTGGGAGTTTGAGTCTGTTTGTGCCTAAGTCTCCCAACTCCTCTGGGCCTCAGTTTCCTTTTTTGCCAGATGGAGAAGAAGGAAATGACGTGCTGAAGAAAGTCACCATCTCTGTGACACACTACGCTGCGCCTACCCACACCCTCCTCACTGCCCTCAGGGGCTCCTCTTTCCTTCAGCGCGGGTGTCCCTTACAACAGCACCCAAGCCTGAGCATGCTCTACCCTTGTGACCTTGAGCAGGTTGCTGAATCTTGCTGAGCTTTAGTTTCTCTCACTGTAGATCAGATAATCATAGTATCCACATCATAGAATTATTGAGATTATTGAGTAATTCACAACAATAATTAGCACAGTTCCTGAAACATTCGTGATGCATATGTATTTAAGCAATATTATTCACTGACAAATACTTTGTGACAGATTTACTTGATTACTATTATTCATTTATAATCATTATCACAATGCCCAACAATGGTTACATAAATTATAAACCCATTTGATGGAAATCATGTAGCTGTCAATAAAGACTATATAAAATATTGAACACCACTAATACAAGTGGAAAAAAACAAGAAATTAAACTATCTTTACACCACAAGGACAACCACATGGCCTAAGCTAGAGCTAAGCATTCATCAAAAAGATACCGAATGAAGCATAAATCCAGCAAGTGAGAGGCTTATGATTATGTCTACTTACACTGTTTTTCTATTGGAAGAAATGAAAAAACAAAACCTATCTATTTCTTTCAAATGAAATTCTTTGGTGAGGACAAAAATAATAATGATGGTCACTGTGTTTTTTCTTCAGTTTCCTGGCATTAAACATGGACATGGTCAGTAATCTTCCCTTTCTTTTGAAAGCAGTGAATTTTCATGAAAGGGTTCTTCAGTGGGGTTTGGTGGCCAGAATTTATTATAAGGTAAAGATACATTGTGTTGTGTTTTTCCTGTTAACATGTGTTTAAGGCATATTCTTACTGGTGAGCTGTCTGCTAAATGTAGTAGAGGATGAGTCACTGTAATTACAAGCTTCTGGAAATGGCTAGAATTCCTACAGGTCATTTTGCATGACAGCCTTGCTTGCTTTGGAGGCCTGGATGCAACCATTTAACCCTTTTGTATTACCTTTTAGAACTGACCTGCAAGTATCATTTGGCTGCCATGGGAGTTGATGAGTGGGACAGTTTTTATTGGAATTAAAAAATCATTGTCTATATGTATAATGAATGCATTGTTCTCTGGTTGGGGGAGAGAGTGCATCAGGCATTTGTAAAAATTAACCATTGGATTACCCTGAGATGCATTCTGTCTCCTTGCAAAAACATAAAACCTTGTGTCAGCATTGATAAAAGGCTAGAGGGTATTTCCGCCAGGGACAGTGCCAGTAGGCTTGATTTAAAGAAACACCCCCCACTCCAGCAATATCTGTTTCCTCTTCTAATACCAGCATGGAGTAGACAGCAAGACCCCACCCAGCAGAAGGCTCCACTTACCCCACTTTCTGTCCAGGCTTGGAGCTTAGGGCTACTGTAATCTGAAACCAGACCACTGTTTCCTCTCCATGGGAATTAGGTTCCAAGAAGGCCAGATCGAGTCCCACACAACTCTCCTCTTTTAGTTCATCTCTTTTTATATTGATTCCAAGCTCACATTTCCCAGTACAACACAGAGCAGGTAGAAGAGGATGAATGGCACATACAGATGGTTATCCTCTGAGGAAATGCTCTGGGGGCAGAAGAGCCCTGGGAGCAGAAAGTGGTCATGATTCACCTGGTGGAATAGAGCCAGACTTTGGAGCCTGAGATCTAGTTAGGTGATCTAGTTAAGCCAATTTATTTACAGACAGGTAACCTGAGGATCAAGAAGGTTAGTAGTTTCTTCAAGGTAACACTATTACCAAGAGCAAAAAGGAGTCTGATTATGAAAATATCCTATTTTTCCTTAGTGTCACTCACTATTTTTAGTCTCCGTCTGTGGATCTTCCTGGAACCAATGAATACTATGGTATTTGCCTAGTGGAGATTTTCTAATTTCCTCATTCCTACATTTGTTAATTAGAAGTAAGAGCTACCTCTTCTTCTCCAATTGTGTATTCAACTTATTGATATTAATATTAGTGTAGATTCATAGATACTTATTCTGTATCTGGGCTACAATCCAACAATAACATTATTTTCTTGCTCAAGTTGTTCCAGCTTTGGCCACTGAGAGCTCCTTCAGTTCAGCTCCATGCCCCTTTGATCTATCCTTATCCCCGCCTTTTTTAAAGCAATTCCTTGTTTTCCGGTGCCACAGAATATTCCAGGCTCATCTTGTATTTTCCCTGCCAGACTTGTAATCAAGCATTTCTCCAAGAATCCCTGGTTCCTTTTATTGGAGAATGCTTTTTAAGAACCAATATCTCATTTATGGGTGTGCTAATTGCTGCTGGGGTATCACTGATTCTAGGCCTTTTCTCAGCTGAGGAATATATGTCTGTAAGTCATGCATTCCCACACAGATCTGTATGTATATACATCAGAAACCATGAGTTTATACTGGTAGCTCTGAATCTAGTCCAAGGCCACAAGTTTAATTGTAACCCTCCCTCTCCCATTTGTAACTTCTTTCTCTGAGAAATAAGAAACCAGCTTTCATTGTCTACTATGTGTTTACTTATTTGATTTTTCCTAGTATATACATTAAGTAGTTTCAGAATTGCTAACCCACACCTCTGGACAAACACATTTATTAACCAGAATACGGTATTATTCTTTGTGAATCTAGCTTACAGTATTTAATCAAAATAGAACTTCCAAAGTTATGTTGATTAGTTTTTTCCTTCTCCACATGCTTCAGTGAGGTTACATTATTCTTTTGTAACACAGTTAGGTTCATTTATTTTTAAATGTATTCTACTTTGGAATCGCCCTAAATACTGGTTGATTTTAGTCCATTTGCATATTGACTATGTGAAACATTGCTAAATTTCTACAACTCAAAGCTGTACAAAAAGGTATATTCAGAGAAGTTACTTCTTCGTCATCCCTATAGCCCCATCTCTATTCCTTTGCTTTTTTTCTACACACTTCCTATAGGTGTCCAGTCTTTTTAGTTTTTGGCTTATCTTTCCTTTATTTCTCTCATGCAAATAAGCAAAAATGTGTGTTTCCTTCCATTATTTCTCTCTTACACAAAGGGATAGCAAACTACTTTTTTGCACTTAACAGTATGTCCTGGAAATCAATCTATATCAGTTCATAGATATTTACTTCTTTTCCTTCTTAAACTTTAAAAAATTTAACTGGTTGTTTAAAGCAAAAGTAATTATAATTATTTAGGGTTTATAGTGTACACAGAAGTAAAATATATGGTAACAATAGCACAAAAGATGGGATATAGCATACATGGAAGTATAATCTTTTAAAGGTTTTACATTATACATGAAGTGTTATTAATTAAAGGCAGACTGCCTATTCTGTAGGCTAAGAATATATATTTTAATAGAGAGATAGACTGAGACAAAAAGAACCATACTTATCCAGAAAAAGGAATGGAAAGAGGAACAAAAATTAAAGACATAAAGAGACAGACTATAAGTAGCAGTATAGTAGACTTGTACCTATCACTATCAATAATAACATTAAATGTACATGAACTGAGCATTCCAATTAAAAGGCAGACATTGGTATAGAGGGTTAAAAATAAGCAAGTCCCATCTGTGTGCTTTGAAGGTAAAGACACAGACAAGAAAAAATATGGCATGTGACTAGAACATGAGAACTTATGTTAATATCAGATAAAACAAACTTTAAGACAAGGAATATTACCAAAGATAGAGAGGGTCATTTCATTGTGATTCAAAGGTCACTTCCTTAAGAAGATAGAATAATCTGAAATAGGTATGCACCATAGCAAACATTTAAAATACATGAAGCAGAAATTGAAAGGACCAAAGGGAGAAACACACAAATCCAGTACTTAATGGAACAGGTAGACAGAAATTCATTATGGCGTGAAAATGTGAACTGTCATCCAACTCAACCTATTTAACGTTTATAGACATTTATTGAAAACTACAGCCAGAACTACTGTCCATAAGACAAGCCTCAATAGTATTGGTCAATAAAGCTATTAAAAGATTAAAATAATACAGAATATATTCTCTATGAACAATAGAGATCAGTTACAAAAATATGTCAGGAAAATCTCCAAAATATATAAATATGAAGCAACATGTTTCTAAATAATCTGTGAGTCAAAGAAAGAATCACCAGGGGAATTAGCAAATACTTCAAACTGATAATGAAAATGTAACATACAAATTTTGTGGGGTATAGTGAAAGGGACTCTGAGGAAAATTTATAGGTTGAAATGTTAGAGAATAGAAATCTTAGAAAATAGAAAATGTTTAAATAAATGACATAAGTTTCTACATTGAAAAGCTAGCAAAAGGAGAGCAAAATAAGCAGAACAAAGGCAACAATAAAGATTAGAGAGAAACCAGTAAAGTAGAAAATTAATAGACAAAAACCAATAAACCTAAAAGTCTGCTTTTTGAAATGATTAAGAATTGATCCCTAGCAAGATTGATCCAGAAAAAAAGAGATAAAGCACTAAATAACAATATCAAGAATGAAAGAAGAGCATCATGTCATAAGGGATAGACATTAAAAATACAAAAAGGGAATATTATGAACAAATTCATGCAAATAAATTCAAAGAGAACAAATTCCTAGGGAAACACAACTTTTAAAAGCAAGCAAAAAACATATAAGATATCAAATGAATTTAATTTGTAATGGAAATATTTCACAAAGAAAGCTCCAGGTCAGGATGGTTTTTCTGTTGAATCCTATCAAACATTTAAAGACAAAATAATACCAGTCTTATATAAAACTCTCAAAAACCAGTATAAGACTGATGCTAAGAAGTAAAAGTATGTTACAAAGATATAAGACAATATTCTTCATGAATAAAAGTAGAAATGTATAATAAAATATGAATAATTGACTCTACCAATATACAGAAAAAGAAAATGCATCACCAATGTCAGTGTTTATTCCAGGAATGCAAGGTTGAGTTAACATTCAAATGCCAGTCAATGAAACTTACAGTATTGACAGAATCAGGGTGAAAAAATTACATTATTATATAATGCAGAAAAAAAAATTGATAACATTAAGCACCAGTTCATGGTTAAAAAGTCTTAGCAAACTAGGAGTAGAAAGTAATTTCTTCAGTTTTGAAAGAGTATATGTACAATAAGCCTATAGTTAACAGCATATCTAATACAGAAATATTGCATGCTTTCTTCCTTAAGATAGATAACAAGGCAAGAATGTCCATTTTCATCACTTCTATTTGACATTACCTTGGATGTCCTAACTGTGCAACAAGACAGGAAAAGAGAAATAAATGACATAAAAATTGTAAAGGAAGAAATAAGGCTGTCTGAATTTGTAAGTAAAATAATTGTTTACATGGAAAATATGAAAGAATTTACCAAAAAAAATCCACAAAACCCCAAACTCTACCAAAACTGTTAAATCAATACAGGGTTACAGTATACAAGCTTAACATCCAAAATAAAATTTATTTTTATATACTATCAATAAACAGTTGAAAAGTAAAATGTAAAATTAAATTAAATTTACAATATTAAAATACATGAGGTTCTTAGAAATACATTTAGCAATACAAATTCAAACAATGTAAGATCCATACACTGAAAACTATAAAATATTGCAGGAAGTAATTTTAAAAAGCCTAAGTAAATGGGAAGTATATACCATGCTCATGGAAAGACTTAATATTGCTATAATGTCCATTCTCCTCAAATTGGCCTATAGAATCAATATCATCTCAATTAAAATCCCAGCAGAAATTTTTGAAGAAATTCACAAGCTAATTTGACAATTCATGTGGAAAGGCAAATGGCCTAAAATAGCCAAAACAACTATGAAGAACATTGAAGAAATGTGGAGTCCTTGCATGACCTTATTTCAGTGTTTATACTAATGCTCCAATAGTCCAGACAGTATGGGATTGGCATAAGGATAGATAAACAAATGAATGGAGCACTGTAGAGTCCGGAAATTGACCCACACATATATATTCATTTGATTTTTGGCAAGGTTACAAAAGGAATTAAATGATGGAAAGACACTTTTCTCAATAAATTGTGCAGGAAATGAGATTCCTGAATGGAAAAAAAATGAATGTATAATACACAAAGATTAATTTGAGATTGATCATAAACATAAACTGAAAGTCAAAACTATAAAACTTTCAGAAGAAACCAGACTATCTCTGTGGAGTTGGGGTAAATAAGATTTCTTAGAAAGGAAATAAAAGTACTAACCATTAAATTAAATATTGATCGACTGTATTTTTTTCAAAATTAAGAAAAAAATTATTCTCCAAAGATACCTGTAAGAAAACAAAAAGGCAAATCATAACCTTGGAGAAGTTATTTGCAGTATATGTGTCTGAGAAAAGGCTTTTATCCAGACTATATAAAGAACTCCTACAATCAATAATAAGAAGACACAATCCAAGAGCGGTTGCACAAAAGACTTGAAAAGGCAGTGCACAAAAGAAGATAAAAAAATGGTAATGAATGTATGAAACTTTACTCAGTCATATTAGTCATCAGGGAAATAGAAATGAAAACCACAATGAAATACCACTACACACCCACTAAACTAAAAGGATTGATGACATTCAATCCTGGTGACAATATGGAGCAGCAAGAACTTTCATAACTTCTGGTGGTGGTGTAAAATGGTAATAATCATTGTGGAAAACAGTTTTGCAGTTCCTTTTAAGGTTAAATATATACCTACCCTATGACCAGCAACCAAGAGAAGTGAAGACATGCTCACAAAAAGACTCATACAAGAGTGTTTATAGCAGCTCTATTAGTAATAGCCCAAAACAGGAAACAACGCAAATGTTCAGCAACATGAGATTGGATAAACCAGTTGTGGTAGATTCATACAATGGAATTTTACTCAGGAATGCAAAGGCATAAACTACTGTTACAGGCAGTGACATAAATGAATTTTACAGATGTTATATTTGGTGAAAGAAGCCTGACACAAGAGTATGTATGATTCCATTTATATGACAGTCATTCAAGGAAGGGAAAAATTAGTTGATGGTGATTTAAGGATCATAAAGTGGGAAAGTGTGCTATTAACTGGGAGGGAGTACAAAATGGGGTACAGGAAATTTGTGTATCTTGATCTGGATGGTTACATGAGTATATACATATCTAAGAAAATCATCAAAGCTGTCAACTTAAAATATGTGTATGTTACACATCTGAATGTATGCATTTTATACCTCAGTCAAAATATTTAAGGATATAATTTAAATAGTGCCTCACAGTATTTAGACAGGTTGCTTGCTTGCATTACAGGAGCTTCATAATCTTTTCCTGTATGAAATTGGAAATAGAAAGTCTCCAACAGGAGACCTCAGTTGCTGAATCTTGATACTGGGGGAAGGAAGAACTGGCCAATGACAACATTCACCAAGGGTCAGTCCTATTGTAGACCCCTTTCAGTGTCATACCACAACACAGTGGTGCGTGCCCAGGCCAGTAGCATGGACTCCAGAGAGCATAGTGACAGATGGCAGGTGGTGGTCTAGGCCAAGATCACAAGAGCCTGGCAAGAGGCGTGCTGTTGAGGGCTGGCCCAAAAGGCGGCAGATAAGACCCTAGAATTTCTGAACATCCTATTTAGAGATCTTGACATCCTGGAGGCTGGATCACAGGAAGCAGGGTTCTGGCCAAGGTGGTGAGGACAACTGGGCAAGTCATTTAGAAAGGATAAGGGGACAAGGCAGAGCTTAGTTTCAGAAACAGGCAAATCTATGGAGACATGTGGCAAACTGGGCTCATGATTAAAAAGCACACCACAGAAACAACATTTTTTGTGGTTTATAATACACTAATTACTAGTGCTTTTGACTTGGTGTAAGTGGCTGAATACTGAGCAATAGGCTCTCTCTTCCTTTCTTCCTTCCTTCTCTCCCTCTCTCCCTCTTTCCTCCCTCCCTTCTTTTTTCCTTCCTCCCCTCCTTCCCTTTCTTCCTTTCATCTCTCCTGTTTTTAATTCCACTTTTACTGGGATGTAATTGACATATAACATCGTGTAATGTAAGGTCACAATATATGTTTATATATTGTGCATATATATATATATTTGCATGTTGTATATTTCCAACATATATATTGCAAATCAATGACCATAATAGTGTTAGTTAATATTTCCATCATCTCACATACTTACCTTTTTTGGTGGTGGGGGTGAGACATTTAAGATCTACTCTCTTAGCAACTTACAAGTATATAATATAGTATTGTTAACTAAAGTCACTATGCTGTGCATTAGATCCCCAGGACTTACTCATCTTATAATTGAAAGTCTGTACCCTTTGACCATCTTCACCCATCTCTCCCATCCTCAGTCCCTGGTAGCCACCATCTACTCTCTGTTTCTGTGACTGGCTTTTTTAGATTCCACATATAAATGAGATTTCACAGTATTTATCTATGTCTGATTTATGTTGCTTAGCATAATGCCCTCAAGGGCATTATTTTTAAAAATGGCATGATTTTATTCTTTTTTGATGGCTGAATAATATTTGTGTATATGTGTGTGTGTGTGAGTGTCTTCTTTATCCATTCACCCATAGATGGACTTCAGTTTCTTCCATATCTTGACTAGTCTGAAAAGTGTTGCAAGGAACCTATAGGTGCAGATTATCTCTTCAAAATAGTGATTTCATTGTCTTTCAGTAAATACCCAGAAATGGAATTTCTGGCTCATATGGTAGTTCTATTTATAATTTGTTGAGGACCCTCCGTACTGTTTTCCATAGTGATCACACCAACTTATTTCCCGCCAACCATGTACCAGGGCCCCTTTTTCTCCATGTCCTTGTCAATACTTCTTATCCCTGTCTCTTTGGTAATAGCCATTCTAACAGGTGTGAGGTTATATGTCATTGTGGTTTGGATTTACATTTTCCTGATGATTTAGTGATGTTTGAATGTCTTTTCATGTACGTTTTGGCCATTTGTCTTCTTTGGAAAAATGTCTATTCAGGTCCTCCGCCCGTTTTTTAAATTGGATAATTTGTTTTTTTCACTATTGAGTTGTATGAGTTCCTTATATATTTTACATATTAACCCATTATCACATAGTTTGTAAATATTTTCTACCATTCCATAGGTTGCCTGTTCATTTTATTGATTGTTTCTTTTGATGTGCAGAAGCTTTTTAGTTTGATGTGCCACTTGTTTATTTTTGCTTTTGTTGCTTGTGCTTTTGATGTCATACCCAAAATATCATTACCAAGACCAATGTCAGAGAGCTTTTTGCCTCTGTTTTCTTCTAGGAGTTTTGTGGTTTCATGTCTTATATTTAAGTCTAATCCATTTTGAGTTTATTTTTCTGAGTGGTGTAAAATAGGGGCACAATTTTCATTCTTTTTCATGTGGTTATTTACTTTCTCCAGCACCATTTAATGATGAGACTGTGCTTTCTGCACTGCATAATCTTTTTCTCTTTTCTGTACGCTATGCTGTTTTGTTTTTTTTTTTTGGTATCATTTATCTACAATTACATGAAGAACATTATGTTTACTAGGCTCTCCCCTATCCCAAGTCCCCCCAATAAACCCCATTACAATCACTGTCCATCAGCATAGTAAGATGTTGTAGAATCACTACTTGTCCTCTCTGTATTGCCCAGCCCTCCCCTTTCCCCTACCTGCCACATTGTACATGCTAATCATAATACCCCCTTTCTTCTTCCCCGCCCTTGTCCCTCCCATTCTCCCCAGTCCCTTTCCCTTTAGTAACTGTTAGTCCATTCTTAGGTTCTGTGATTCTGCTGCTGTTTTCTTCTTTCAGTTTTTCCTTTGTTCTTATACTCCATAGATGAGTGAAATCATTTGATATTTGTCTTTCTCCACTTGGCTTATTTCACTGAGCATAATACCCTCTAGATCCATCCATGTTGTTGCAAATGGTAGGATTTGTTTTCTTCTTATGGCTGAATGATATTCCATTGTGTATATGTACCACCTCTTCTTTATCCATTCATCTACTGAGAGACACTTAGGTTGCTTCCATTTCTTGGCTATGTAAATAGTGCTGCGATAAACATAGGGGTGCATCTGTCTTTTTCAAACTGGAGTGCTGCATTCTTAGGGTAAATTCCTAGGAGTGGAATTCCTGGGTCAAATGGTAAGTCTATTTTGAGCATTTTGAGGAACCTCCATACTGCTTTCCACAATGGTGGAACTAATTTACATTCCCACCAGCAGTGTAGGAGAGTTCCCCTTTCTCCACAACCTCGCCAACATTTGTTGTTGTTTGTCTTTTGGATGGTAGCCATCCTTACTGGTGTGAGGTGATATCTCATTGTGGTTGAATTTGCATTTCTCTGATAACTAGCGATGTGGAGCATCTTTTCATATGTCTGTTGGCCATCTGAATTTCTTCTTTGGAGAACTGTCTGTTCAGCTCCTCTGCCCATTTTTTAATTGGATTATTTGCTTCTTGTTTGTTAAGGTGCATGAGCTCTTTATATATTTTGGATGTCAAACCTTTATCGGATCTGTCATTTATGAATATATTCTCCCATACTGTAGGGTACCTTTTTGTTCTATTGATGGTGTCCTTTGCTGTACAGAAGCTTTTCAGCTTGATATAGTCCCACTTGTTCATTTTTGCTTTTGTTTTCCTTGCCTGGGGAGATATGTTCATGAAGAAGTCGCTCATGTTTATGTCCAAGAGATTTTTGCCTATAACTTTATCTAAGAGTTTTATGGTTCATGACTTACATTCAGGTCTTTGATCCATTTTGAATTTACTTTTGTGTATGGGGTTAGACAGTGATCCAGTTTCATTCTCTTACATGTGGCTGTCCAGTTTTGCCAGCACCATCTGTTGAAGAGACTGTCATTTCCCCATTGTATGTCCATGGCTCCTTTATCGAATATGAATTGACCATATATGTTTGGGTTAATGTCTGGAGTCTCTAATCTGTTCCACTGGTCTGTGGCTCTGTTCTTGTGCCAGTACCAAATTGTCTTGATTACTATGGCTTTGTAGTAGAGTTTGAAATTGGGGAGTGAGATCTCCCCCCACTTTATTCTTCTTTCTCAGGATTGCTTTAGCTATTCGGGGTCTTTGGTGTTTCCATATGAATTTTTGAACTATTTGTTCCAGTTCGTTGAAGAATGTTGTTGGTAACTTGATAGGGACTGCATCAAATCTGTATATTGCTTTGGTCAGGATGGCCATTTTGATGATATCCATTCTTCCTAGCCAAGAGCATGAGATGAGTTTCCATTTGCTAGTGTCCTCTTTAATTTCTCTTAAGAGTATCTTATAGTTTTCAGGGTATAGGTCTTTCACTTCTTTGGTTAGGTTTATTCCTAGGTATTTTATTCTTTTTGATGCAATTGTGAATAGAATTGTTTTCCTGATTTCTCTTTCTATTAGTTCACTGTTAGTGTATAGGAAAGCCACAGAATTCTGTCTGTTAATTTTGTATCCTGCAACTTTGCTGAATTCCTATATTAGTTCTAGTAGTTTTGGAGTGGAGTCTTTAGGGTTTTTTTATGTACAATATCATGTCATCTGCAAATAGTGACAGTTTGACTTCTTCTTTACCAATCTGGATTCCTTGTATTTCTTTGTTTTGCGTAATTGCCATGGCTAGGACCTCCAGTACCATGTTAAATAACAGTGGGGAGAGTGGGCATCCCTGTCTTGTTCCCGATCTCAGAGGAAAAGCTTTCAGCTTCTCACTGTTCAGTATGATGTGGGTTTATCATATATGGCCTTTATTATGTTGAGGTACTTACCCTCTATACCCATTTTGTTGAGAGGTTTTATCATGAATGGATGTTGAATTTTGTCAAATATTTTTTCAGCATCTATGGAGATGATCATGTGGTTTTTGTCTTTCTTTTTGTTTATGTGGTGGATGATGTTGATGGATTTCGAATGTTGTACCATCCTTGCATCCCTGGGATGAATCCTACTTGCTTGTGGTGTATGATCCTTTTGATATACTTTTGAATTTGGTTTGCTACTATTTTATTGAGTATTTTTGCATCTACATTCATCAGGGATATTGGTCTGTAATTTTCTTTTTTGGTGAGGTCTTTGCCTGGTTTTGGTATTAGGGTGATGTTGGCTTCATAGAAAGAGTTTGGGAGTATTCCCTGCTCTTCTCTTTTTTGGAAAACTTTAAGGAGAATGGGTATTATGTCTTCTCTGTATATCTAATAAAATTCCGAGGTAAATCCATCTGGCCCGAGGATTTTTTTCTTGGGTAGCTTTTGATTACCACTTCAATTTCTTTGCTGTTAATTGGTTTGTTTAGATTTTGTGTTTCTTCCTTGGTCAGTCTTGGAAGGTTGTATTTTTCTAGGAAGTTGTCCATTTCTCCTAGGTTTTCCAGCTTCTTAGCATATAGGTTTTCATGGTAGTCTCTAATAATTCTTTGTATTTCTGTTGGGTCCATCGTGATGTTTCCTTTCTTGTTTCTGATTCTGTTGATGTGTGTTGATTCTCTTTTTCTCTTAGTAAGTCTGGTTAGAGGCTTATCTATTTTGTTTACTTTCTCAAAGAACCACCTCTTGGCTTCATTGATTTTTTTCTATTGTTTTATTCTTCTCAATTTTGTTGATTTCTTCTCTGATCTTTATTATGTCCCTCCTTCTGCTGACCTTAGGCCTCATTTGTTCTTCTTTTTCCAATTTCGATAATTGTGACGTTAGACTATTCATTTGGGTTTGTTCTTCCTTCTTTAAATATACCTGGATCGCTATATACTTTCCTCTTAAGACTGCTTTCGCTGCGTCCCATAGAAGTTGGGGCTTTGTGTTGTTGTTGTCATTTATTTCCATATATTGCTGGATCTCCATTTTAATTTGGTCATTGATCCATTGACTATTTAGAAATGTGTTGTTAAGCCTCCATGTGTTTGTGAGCCTTTTTGCTTTCTTTGTACAATTTATTTCTAGTTTTATACCTTTGTGGTCTGAAAAGGTGGTTGGTAGAATTTCAGTCTTTTGTAATTTACTGAGGCTCTTTTTGTGGCCTAGTATGTGGTCTATTCTGGAGAATGTTCCATGTGCACTTGAGAAGAATGTGTATCCTATTGCTTTTGGATGTAGAGTTCTATAGATGTCTATTAGGTCCATCTGTTCTAGTGTGTTGTTCAGTGCCTCTGTGTCCTTACTTATTTTCTGTCTAATGGATCTGTCCTTTGGAGTGAATGGTGTGTCAAAGCTCTCCTAAAATGAATGCACTGCATTCTATTTCCTCCTTTAGTTCTGTTAGTATTTGTTTCACATATGCTGGTGCTCCTGTGTTGGGTGCATATATATTTATAATGGTTATATCCTCTTGTTGTACTGAGCCCTTTTTTCATTATGTAATGTTCTTCTTTGTCTCTTGTTACTTTCTTTGTTTTGAAGTCTATTTTGTCTGATACTAGGACTGCAACACCTGCTTTTTTCTCCCTACTGTTTGCATGAAATATCTTTTTCCATCCCTTGACTTTTAGTCTGTGCATGTCTTTGGGTTTGAGGTGAGTCTCTTGTAAGCAGCATATAGATGGGTCTTGTTTTTTTATCCATTCAGTGACTCTATGTCTTTTGACTGGTGCATTCAGTCCATTTACATTTAGGGTGATTATTGATAGGTATGTACTTATTGCCATTTCAGGCTTTAGATTCGTGGTTACCAAAGGTTCCAGGTTACTTTCCTTACTATCTAAGAGTCTAACTTAACTCACTTAGTATGCTGTTACAAACACAATCTAAAGGTTCTTTTCTATTTCTCCTCCTTTTTCTTCCTCCTTCATTCTTTATATTTTAGGTATCAAATTCTGTACTTTTTGTCTATCCCTTGATTGGCTTTGGGGGTAGTCAATTTAATTTTGTATTTGCCTCACAATTAGCACTCCACCCTCCCTACCGTGGTTTTACTATCTCTGATGACAGCTATCCAACCCTAGGAACACTTCCATCTATAGCAGTCCCTCAAATAGACTGCAGAGATGGTTTGTGGGAGGTAAACTCTTTCAGCTTTTGCTTATCTGGAAATTGTTTAATCCCTCCTTCAAATTTAAATGATAATCTTGCCAGATAAAGTAATCTTGGTTCCAGGCCCTTCTGCTTCATGGCATTACATACATCATGCCACTCCCTTCTGGCCTGTAAAGTTTCTGCTGAGAAGTCCGATATTAGCCTGATGGGCTTTCCTTTGTATGTGATCTTATTTCTGCCTCTGGCTACTTTTAATGGTCTGTCCTTATCCTTGATCTTTCCCATTTTAATTACTATGTGTCTTGGTGTTGTCTTCCTCGGGCTCCTTGTATTGGGAGATCTGTGGATCTCCATGGCCTGAGAGACAGTTTCCTTCCCCAGATTGGGGAAGTTTTCAGCAACTACCTCCTCAAAGACAGTTTCTACCCCTTTCTCTCTCTTATTCTTCTGGTATCCCTATAATGCGAATATTGTTCTGCTTGGATTGGTCACACAGTTCTCTCAATATTCTTTCATTCTTAGGGATCCTTTTATCTCTCTGTGCCTCAGCTTCTTTGTGTTCCTCTTCTCTAGTTTCTATTTCATTTATTGTCTCCTCCACCATATTCAACCTGCTTTTAATACCCTCCATTGTGCTCTTCAATGATTGGATCTCTGACCTGAATTCATTCCTGAGTTCTTGGATGTCTTTACGTACCTCCATTAGAATGTCGATGATTTTTATTTTGAACTCCCTTTCAGGAAGAGTCACGAGGTCCATATCATTTAAATCTTTCTCGGGAGTTGTATTAACAATTTTACTCTGGACAAGGTTCCTTTGGCTCTTCATGTTTGTATATGGTGCCCTCTAGTGTCCAGAAGCTGTAATCTCTGGAGTTGCTCAGCCCCTGAAGCAATGTCAGGGGTTGCAGGGGAGCGGTACTGGTGCCTTGGGGGAGGAAAGAGCTGTTCCCTGCCCGGCTGCTGTGCCTGTCTCCACTGCCTGAGCCAGTGGGCTGGTCACACAGGTATAAGTTTTTGTCCCAGAGCAGCTGTATATGGATCCCTGCTTTCCACAAGTGGCGGGAATCCCAGTCTCCCCAGGAACTGTGCCTGTATTAACTTTCCAACCTGGTAGTCATGAGAGTCTCATGAAAGCACCATGAAATGTAGGTTTGTGCTCCCAGCGCATATCTCCGGAGCTAGGAATTCAGCAGTCCCAAGCCTTCCACTCCCTCCCTGATCTGTTTCTCTTCCTCCCGCTGGTGAGCTGGGGTTGGGGAGGGGCTCAGGTCCTGTGGAGCCACGGCTCTGGTACGTTACCCCATTCGGTAAGGTCTGCTCTTTTCTCCAGGTGTGTGCAGTCTGACACTGCCCTCTTTCCTGTTGCTCTCTCAGGATTAGTTGCGCCAACTAAATTTTCTAATTGTATCCAGTTTTAGGAGGAAGCCTCTGTCTCTCCTCTCACGCCGCCATCTTTAATGCACTGAATAATCTTGCTCCCTTATCAAATATATATGCAAAGGTTTATTTCTGGGTTCTTGATTCTTTTCCACTGGTGTATCTTTCCTTTTCTATGCTGGGACTATACTGTATTGATTACCACAGATTTGTAACATTGTTTGAAATCAGAAAGTATAATATCTCCAGCTTTGTTTTCTTTCAGGATTGCTTTGGCTATTCTGGGTCTCTGTGCTCCCACATGAATTTTGGGATTATTTTTTCTTTTTATAGAGAAAGTGTCATTGGAATTTTGATAGGCTTGCACTGAATCTATAAATTGATTTGGGTAGTATGGACATTTTAACAATATTCTTCTTATTCATGAACATGGGATGTCTTTCCATTTATTTGTATCTTTTTCAATTTCTTTCATTGTTTTCTTATGTTTTGCAGTGTACAGATCTTTCATCTCCTTGGTTAAATTTATTCCCAAGTATTCTTTGTCTTTTGATGCTATTGCAAATGGGATTGTTTGTATTTCTTTTTCAGATGTTTAGTTCTGAATATAGAAATACAAGTGACTTCCACATGTTGATTTTGCATCCTACAATTTTACTGAATACATTTAGTAGTGCTAACTTTTTTTGTGGAGTGCTCAGAATATTCTTTATATGAGGTCACATTATCTACAAATAAAAGTTACTTCTTCCTTTCTAGTTCAGATGCCTTTTATTTCTTTTTCTTGCCTAATTATTCTGGCTAGGACTTCCAGTATTATGTTGAATAGGAGTGGTAAAAATGGCCACTCTAGTCTTGTTCCTGACCTTAGAGGAAAAGCTTTCAACTTTCCACTGTTGAGTATGTTGTTGTGTGTGGGCTTGAATGACAGTTCCTTGAAGTTCTCTATGATTATGGGGCAGGTTCACACTGGGGCTTGGTGCTACTGGAAACTATAGTATTGGGGTAAACAGGAATGAGTCTATTACTCTGTTTCATTCTGATCTTCTGCAAGACCAAAGGGCAGAACCCCATGATCAGCTGGAATCAAGGACATTAGTTAAGTCCCTGCTGTAATGAGGGGCAGCCTGGGACCCAGTGCTTTGCCATGTAGCCAACAACCTGATTGGAGGACTAAGAAAAGGGAAAGCACAAAGTTGTCTGTCCATCAGGATGAAGCATGTGGGACCAAGTTTAAAGACATAGCATTAAAGCAAAGGAGAGAGTCAGACATGTCCCTGTAAAGGACTTCATACCTCTTGGCCTGGCCTCTGTGCTGAGGCAGTGCTAGTACCAGCCCATCCTTCTCCTGGCTTAGTTGTTTGGTGGTGGGGATGGATAGGCCCTTACTGATCTGGAATTTCACATGGCAGTTCTTGGTGACTTGCTGCCCTTTCTCCCCTGCTCATTGGCCCCTGAGGCTGTGGAATAGGCTGTTTTGTTGTTGCTGTTTGCCAACACCCAGTATTAATTTACTCACAAGTATCTCAAACCCTTCTCCAAGCTGAGGACATAGAAGCTCACACAGAGGCACAGAGGTTGTCTCAACATTCTGAAATAAGTGAATTTCAGAACTCCTAAAAGGTTAGTCAAAAATATAGCCCTCTTAATAACAGTGATAAAGATGCTTGTTGGAGCTTCAGATGTATATTTAAATAAACAATTAAGAAAAAGAAAGTTCCTTGTTTGAAAGATGTTACTTCCTAGCAACAGAGGGCCCAGTCATTGTGTGACTTCTGGGGCAGCAAAGGTGATTAAGACACAATGGCTGTCCACCACCAGGTCTCTGACTGGGTCAGGTGGGTGGCACTGATACAGGTCAAGGGGAGAGTGCAGGGAGAGGGATCTGGAACAGCTGAAGAGTTGCCCCATTCTGCAGGCCAGGGTGGCACATGGAATGGAGCATCTCTGAACTGAGTCATGCATAACAAGCAGCAGCAGCATGTGCCATTTCACACCATCCCCAAACAGAAGTGGCAGGACCTTTGAGGCAAGGCCTGGGGTGTAAATGAGCGAGCCATTGGCACATTCAGGCTGAGCATCAAGTGAGCTGACATTCTGGTCCTGGGATGGAGAGGCTGGTGCGAGTGTGACCTGGGCGGCTCACTGGCATGAGCCTTGTAAGTCCTGTATGCAGGCCTAACCTTCCACTTTCCCTGCAGTTACGGCGCCATGGCTGAGCATGTTGGTGCCAGGAGGATCATTCTGGAGTCAGTGCTGAGAGGGTGGCCCTTTAGAAGGCTCCAGTAACCATCACCGTGAAGACTTATGATCCAGCGGGGCTGTGGGGTGGTGGCAGTGAATGTGTATGGCGTCAGTGAAACCTGAGATAGTTTTATTGGGAGAAAACTGGAGGTGGAGTCAAGGATGACCCCAGGGCTCCAGCTTGTGCACTGGGAAGATCAGATGCCATTAGTGTTGATGGCCACGCAGAGCCCTGAGGAGTTCCAGTTGCAGTTGGCTCTGTGCTCCTCCATCCCAAATGCCTATTTTCATTGCTGGATTCCCTCCAGATCCCCTTTGGGGTGGGTATTCTGTGTGCTATCCCCGTTGCCTTTCACTCACAGCTCAAGAATGCCTCCTCCAGCTGTCTCGTGGGTCAAGCACCAGCTGAACTGCTGCAGAGATTCAGGAAACAAAGATCTTGAGGCCTAATTTCTTTTACATATTAAATGCACGTTTTTCTGCCTTATGTCAGCTTTAAGCAGTCACTAAGGGCAATCAGGTTCCATAATGTAGTCTTCAGCTAAATGCAAAGATCATATTATTGAAACAAGATCTTTCTAGCTGATTCTACTCCAAATGTGTGCTTTAGTGCCTGTAAAATCTATTTAAGGCCTCCTGGTTTCCCCCTTTCTATTCCTCCGTCCACCAGAACAATTAGAAGCAACTTGTAAAATGAGCAAACTGTTAAGAAATGGAGAAGATATTAAACATTTGTTTATTTATGTGACTATTATTAAAAATTATCAAGATCAATTTCAGGAGCATAGAGTTCAAATGGACGTTAAATGGCCAAAGAGAATGCCTTATTCAACAATCATTTTCTATTCTGAAAGGCCAAGTAATGAAAAGCAGACCCTTGATTTGACAGAAGGGGAAGAGGAGGAGAAATTAGGAAGTAATATATTCAATTATAGGAGCCCTTTGCCAAGACCATATTGATTTCATGTTCTGACAATTTCATTTAAGCCTGAGCAGGGAAAAGATTCAGAAACAGGTCACATCAAACGTATGGCGCTCCATGTCTGGAGCTCTTGTGTGTGCGACACATAGTCAGGCCTGTGCTAGGCAGGACCTCTGTCTTTGGAGTCTGTTTGCATTGCCAGGACCCAGGCCAAAGCCTGGAGGACAGCAGAAGGAGAAGAGGCTGCAGAGACCCTGGCCTGTAACTGCTGTGCAGCGAGAGGCTGGCCAGGAGCCCTCATACCCTTCTTGCATTTACCCTTCTCTACTGAGCTCCTTCTCGCTGTTTCTCCAGTTTCTTTTCCACTCACTTCCCATGTGTTCACGTCTACAGTCACCACCCCTCTGCATGCAGGGGTTGCTGTACTGGACACAGTCCTGCCCTGGTCAGAGCGACGCTTGCACTGTGGCATGGCCAGGGCTTCCATGGATGGTGTGCCTGCCTGGTGGAAGCCCAGAGGGGGAGACCTCAGCCACACAAGGGAGGACAGTAGCTGTTGGGAGGCTTCCCAAAACCAGGAGGAGGCAGCTGGGTGGAGGAGGTGGAGGGCAGGTGGAAAGAGCTGCACGTGCTAGCTTCTGAAGCCAGAAGGGTTGTGATCTGGACTGGGCACACGTGTGCACACTCTTGTGTGGCTTTGAATGCACATTCAAACAGAACCTGCACCCAGCCTGCACTATTGGGGAAGATGACATCTCTACAGCTGTGGCCCAGGCTGTCTGCAGGGGAGGCCCCTGGGTGAACAACGAGGCCTGGGTAGGGTGGCCTCTGTGCTGAAACAGCCATGCTGAGCAAGCTTGGTAGGGGACTGGGGACGAGAAGGGCCAGCAGGAGCTGCCTGGCAGGTAATGCTCTCTGGAGCCAGATACATCTGTGTTCCAGTGTGTGGTCAGGGGACGGTTACTAGATTTTTCTGAGACTCACTGTGTAGTCAGAATGTTATCCTTACACAGGGTCAGGTCAGGTGCTGGAAGGCACACGGATGGCTCAGGAAGCCCAACTTACTGGAGCCTTCATACTGTAACGCTGTTCATCAGTGTGTCATGTTCCTCTGGGAAAATGTGCTGTGTGAGTCCCAGCCTTGCGTGCTGGAGACTCAGTTCCCCCGACAAGGGCTGTTCCACCCACTCCACCTGCAGTGCCACCACCTGCCACATTATGAGGGAAAGGGACATTCTGGGCCAGTGGGGCCTAGTGCAAAGCTGGGGATAGGCAATGGTCTGAGGAGGGGCGGGCACAGAAGACAAAGGGCCCTGGGCTTAAACACACCCAGGCTCTAAGACCAGACATGAGTCCCACAGCTGGCCTCTCCCTTCAGGCCCCCAAAGCCAGGACACTGCCCTCTCCGGGGCACTTTGAACATATTTACTTTTCCTCCTGGAAAACAAGCCGGAACAGTAGATCTAAAGGTGTCCTCTGTGTTCCTTCTCCCTGGAGGTATCAGGATGCTGAATGAGATTTGGTTCTCTGACTGTTCTATAACCACAGCTCAGGTTCAAAGGACAAAGGTGCAGAGAATCCCGTATTCCCTGTTCAGAAAGCCACCAGTGAGCTGCCTGCTGTTGGCCCCAGCCACCCTGCTTCTGTGAGCCCCTAGGGAGGATGGACCAGCACCTGCCCTCAGGGCAGGAAGAGGGTGGCAGCTTTTGGAGAAGGCCATTCAGGAAGAGAGGCTGCTGGTGGGGAGGAGAGGGGTGTTCTTACCAAAGCCAAGCAGAGGAAACCAAGTTCAACTGGAAAAAAACACCTAAAGAGAAAAGGGAGAAATAATTTGGTGAGCAAACATAGAAGAGTGAAAGAGGAAGCAGTTGATTAGCTCAGGAAAAAGGACAAAGCGGAAATAAAAATATGAAAGGACAGAAAAATAAGTAAAAAACCAAGCCTATGAAAATAGCAAATACACAGAATGGCAGAAAGACACAGATAGATTAAAAATATAGAAGAATGAAGAAGCACTTGAATAAGGTTAGAAGCAAAGAGAGACAGAAAGAACTCATCTAAGGCAGAGGGATATACAAAATTTTTTAAAAGATAAACATGAAAGTACAATGTATAAAAATATATAAAGATCCCCCCGTCCCAACGCACACATGCACACACCAGCCAGTCAAACAGGACGAGACAGGAAGGCAGAGCTGTAGGCTGAGCAGGGGCGGGTGGCCCCTTCCTGGCCCTGAGGAAACAGGCATACGGAGGAGCTGGTGTGGATGCTGGAGTAAGATGGTGCCACGCTCTGCCTATACCACAGCATGCGGGCAGGACCCACAGAGACCGCTAGGCTCCCTGCCTCCCAGCCTGGGCTGAGTGGGAGCACAGCACAAGGGAGGTGAGGCCAGGTGAGCATCTGCCCAAGGGTTGCCAAGCCTGGGGCAGCCAGGTTACCTGCTGGGCAAGTGAAGGGCTTATTCCATTCTACAAGCCTAGGAGCTAGGAGAAGCTATTCTGAGGGGGAAAGGCAGAGAGTAAGGAAAAGTCATTGTTTGACCTGCTTTTACTTCTCTCTAAAGGTTGTACAAAGAACTGCACGCTGTATTGTACTCTGTATTGATGGCATAATGAAAGACACGCTGCACCTAAGACATATCACAGGATGATATCCAAGCACAGCATGGTTCTTTCACCTGCTAGGCATCGGCATGGTGGTGGGTCAGGACTGAGCTCCTCTTTCCTTCCGATCCTCCCTCTGCCCGCAGTGAGACTAGAAGGGAGAGGGCAGACTTAAGCGTGAGCACAGGAAACGGATTCACAGGACACAGCAGATGGAGTTGGGGCTGAGCACAAAGGGAGGAGCTGCTTAAATGCTCCGAAGCCAGGAGTCCAGCATGTGCAGAAGGTGCTCTGGATCCATGACTGCAGGGTCCCAGATCTTGCTCTCCTTCCCTGCACTCCAGGTACCCGTGTTAGCAAGAGGGTCTTTGCAGATATAATCAAGTTACGATGAGGTCATCCTGGAGCAGGGAGCCCTAATCCAGTATGACTGGCGTCCTTTTAAGAAGAGAGACAGAGGAGAATGCTTTGTGACGATGGAAATAAGTACAGGAGGGAAGCCCCTAAGAGCCAAGGAATGGCAGAGATTGCTGGCCACCACCAGACACTGGAAGAGGCAAGGAAGGACCATTCCCTAGAGCCTTTGGAGGGAGCATGGCTCTGCCAACACCTTGATTTTGGACTTCCAGCCTCTAGAGAAGGAGAGTTGAGACCTGTCACCAAGATTGTGGTAATTTGTTACAACAGCCCTAGGCAGCTCATATAACTCCTTAGTGCAGCTTTGACCTGTTCTTAAATTCATCAGACAGCTAGATTCTAAGCAAGACAAAGAGTAGAAACTCAAACATCCATTTACCCAGGTATCCACCATGTGGTTTTAATCCTCCCAATCATTGCCCAAATGCCAGCTAAGGCTTTTTTTCTTTATCAGGAAAACAATAGCTTTCCCAGACACACCATCCTGTAGACATCTGCCTACTCTCATTGCCATGGGGGTTACATGTCTGACCCTAACTGCAAGAGAGTCTGGGGAGGTGAGCATTTTAAAAAATCAGCTTTATTGTATGTATACTACACATACATGTAATTTACACGAAGTTCCTTTGCAGTCAATACCTACCCCCCATTCTGCTCCTGTAAAACACTGATTTTTCTTTTGCTGTAGGGTGGCCTTAAAGACTTTTGTTTCTGGCTCTGTCACTTGAAATGTTTCTGAGATCCATCCAAATTGTTGCATGGGGTGATAGTTTATTCCTTTTCATTGTGGAGCAGTGTTCCTTTTTATGGGTGTACTATAATTTGTCATCCATTAACCAGTTGGTGATATATGGATTGATTCCAGTTCTGGCTTTTATGAATAAAGCTCCTATGCACATTCTCACACAAGCCTTTGCATGGACATGTTTTTATTTTTCTTGTGTAGGTATGTATGACTGGCTGTGTGGTATGTGTTTGACTTCATAAGAAACCACCAAATGGCTCCCAAAGTGGCCATACCAATTTGCATCACCACCAGCAGTGACTTCTGGTCACCCTGCATCCTCGCCAATGCTTGGTACTACCGGTCCTCCTCATGTCAGCCATTGTAGTGGATGTATGGTGTAATCTTATGGACTGGTAATTTGCCTTTCTCAAGTCTTTTTCATGGTGTATTTGCCATTCACTTATCTTCTTTAGCAAAGTGCCCTTTCACCTTTTTTGCCCACTTGTAAACTGGATTTCATTTTCTTAACTATTAACTTGTAAGATGTCTTTATAAATCCTATGTGGACATTCTTTATTCTATATGTGATTTGCACGTATTTTCTTCTAATCCACTACCTGCCTTTTCATTTTCTTAACATTGTTTTTAAGGAGCAGGATTTTAACTTTGATGTATTTCAATCCTTTTGTGTCTTATCTCATGAAATCTTTTCATAACCCAATGTCACTAGGATTTTCTACCATGGTTTCTTCTACAGGGTTTGTAGATTTAGCTCTGACATTTAGGTTTATGACCTCTTGTGAGTTAACTTTTGTATATAGTGTTTTTACACTCAGTTTTACAATCAGTATGTTAAAAAGACTGTATTTTCCCTGTTCAACTACCTGGATATCTTTGCCGAAAATCAGTTGACAGTGCATGTGTGGCTCTATTTCCGGACTCTGTTTTTTTCCTCTCACCTATGTTTCTATCCTTATCCCAATACCACACTGTTGTGCTTACTATAGCTTAATATTAAGTCTTGAATCAGTGTGATCTTCCAGCTTTTCTTTTTCTCGAAGTTGTTTTGACTCTTCTACATCCTCTGTACTTTCGTGTAAGTTTTACAATCAGTTTGTCAATTTCTGCAGAAAGAAGTCTGCTGAGATTTTGACTGGCATTGTGTTGCATTTCCAGATCGATGTGAGAAGCACCATTTTAGCATCGAGTTTTCTGACCTATTAGCCCAGTACAGGTTCAGGATCTCCTTTTAGATTTCCTTCTGCGATGCCTTTAGTTTTCATGTACAAATATTGCATGTCATTTGTAAAGTATGTTTATGAGCATTGCATATTTTTAATGTTATTTCAGTGCCATTTTAAATTCAAGTTCCAATTGTTTATTGCTAGAATATAGAAACAATTGATTTTTGTGTAGCAAAAATCATGCATCTTGTGACTTTGCTTAATTTGCTCATTAGTTCTAATAGATTTATCATAAATATTCCTTAGGAAATTTACATAGAAAATCATGTCTTTTGGATGAATACAATTTTATGTGTTCCTTCCTGATCTCTACACCTTTAATTTCTTTATCATGCCCTCTCGCCCTGGTGGAACCTCCAATACAGTGTCGAATGGAAACGATGATAATGGACGTCCTCATCTTCTTCCTGATAACAGGAGCAAAACGCTCAGTCTTTTATTATTGACTATGATATTAGCTGAGGTTTTCTCATAGATCCTCTATAGAGAGGTAAGTATTTTTAACTGGCTGTAATGCTGCCCAAAGCTATTTGGGTTTTTTTCTAGGAAAGAAAAGAGGGAATGCATATGGGCATGTGCTGAAGGGAGGCCAGCAGAGTTTGTTTCAGGAGTTCAGCTCTAGCTTAGCTGTATGATGACTTATTAGGAAATAGACATTTGTGCCATTAGAGGCTTTCAGGGTGGGGTGTGGTTCACCTTAAACATGACCACGTGTGACAATGCATCTTCATTAACTATGTATTTGGGAGGGACAGGTTTTGCCGGGAACTAACTCCCCATTAGTCCATGGGGAGGCAGTGTAGTCTGTGGTTAGGAACGTGGGCTCAGAAACCCATGTGCCCAGTCTGAACCCAGCTCTGCAACCTTGGGCAAGTTCCTCACCTTTCTGTGTCACAGTTTTCCAGGTGCAAAGTAAAGGTATCAAGATAATCAGTACCACTTACCTCCAGGGTTTCTGAAGAACTAAAAGAGCAAATACAATAGAGGGCTTAAAACTGTCTGCTGTCTGGTGCATTTTAAGAAGGGTTCAGTCTGCATAAGGCTAATTGCTTATAAGTTTTCAGTAGCAGGTATACAGCTTGAAGGAAAGAGCAACCATTCCATTTAAAAAGTTCTCTCTCCCAGAATGTGCTATTAAGGTTTTGTAAGGCAGAGGGCTAAGATATTTTATTTCTGTTGTTTTGCAAAGCCGTTTCTGCAATGAGCACATGGTAAACTCCCGTGCATTGCATGGGCAGCTATCAGCGGGATTTGTGGGCAGTGACACTGTGGAGTAACAGCCTGCGCTTGCAGGCAGAACCAGACTTTGACCTTCTGATCTGCTCATTGACCACCAGATAGTGGGATGGAGTGTGACCCACACACTGCTCCTAGTCTGCCTACCCTGGATGTGTGGACCACTGTGCAGGCCCCAGTTGGCTTCAATTATTTCCTGCCAGTAAACTCTGCTTTGAGGGGATAGAGGATTCTCAGTCAGTCGTTTTCCAGAGTATCTGCCCTTGTAAAGCTGCCTTTCTAGTCACATGTTCCAAGTCTTGGGTGCCATCCTTTGGTGGTTGGGGGTGAGTCATGCCAGCCCTCTTGTCTGGAGGTGGGGGACATGGGACACCTGCCAGCAGGGACGAGGTTACACTGAGCCTGATGGAGCAAGTACTGAAGCAAAGACAGTGACAAATCTTTGGAGTTTGCAGGCAGGCCTTCAACGGGCCTGTCCCATACCTTGACCTTGCTTTTTCCTTTTGCTTTGGACTTTCTGAGGGGTGCAGTCACAGCAAGTTTTGAATATGTTCCTCTGCAAGGCTTTCCTGTCTAGAGCCCCTTCTTGAGGCTGGGTCTACGTTGTCCAGACAGTTGTCTGTCCTTGTTTTTTTCTAGATCAGGCCAGTGAAAGACTTACTCTACACATTGAGTTTAAAAAATGTTTAAAGTGCCCTAGAATCTACTTGGACATATCTGCCCACTATTTTGCTCTTCCCTTCTCCTTCCCATGCAGTGGGGGACAGCCGATGCTTGTTTGGGAAAGCCTGTCCACCAGGCCCTGGGCTGAATTTCCTGGCATTTTCCTCTACAGTGTGCTGGGTAGAGTTTTGGGACCAAAGTATTTGGGCGACTCATGTCCTTGCCTCTGCCAGGGGTGTTCTGCAAGCTGCTGCTTCAGTGTTGGGTACCACCACCACATCTTCTCAGCTGTAATTGTGACACCAGTACAGAGAAATATTGATTCAGGGAATGAGACAGACATTATCCCCTCCCTTGACTGTCACGAGATACCCCACTGAAGTGGGGGCTCTGCAGTGCCCATGACATAGTCCTCCACACTGTGCCTGTTGCCCCAGGTAATCATGCTAAATTATACATGGGCAGAGGCTTTCTGCAGTTCTGTTTTTCCACTGGAGCACAAAGCGCTCTGTTGCAGGAGGGATTTTACAAAGCGTGTCTTCCCAGCGCTGCAGGAGCTGTGGAGGTGGGGGAGGCAGGCTGCCTTCCAGCCACGGGGCTCCGGGTGTGTCTGTAAAACAAATGGGAAGCAGATACATACAGCCTAACTTTCTATGTGAGGGTAGTTTCTTTGGGCAAAGAAAACTGCTATAAACTTAAATATCAAGCTGTTAAGTTTTTGAAACAAAGAAAGGCAAGAAGTGCCAAATTTAACCGTCTTCTCCGGTCAGATAAGAACCTGCCTTTATTTAGCTCCACCTCAATGACTCTAACTCCCAGCTTTGTGATTAGGCATCTTTCTCTTGTCCGTGTAGTTTTCTCACTCTTGTCTTATTCCAGTTATAACGCCTCCCTTCCCTCCAACTAAAAAACAAAACAAAGCAAAAAAACTCCTTTCCCTGCAGTGATGGAGAGACCATCCCACATGGAGGAGACCTGCAAAACCTATTTGTTAGTTAAAGAAATGCCATAAACGTACCATGGGTCCAGTTTCCATGCTTATATTAATTCCTCACACATATCAGACATAACACTACCAAACGCCCATCCTGGGGATGTCACAGGAGTTCAGGAAACAATCCGAACACAAAAGGCGGTAGCCATCCGATTACCAGGGGAGGAAGGAGGGAGGGAAGTTGGGCTGGTTTTGTTGCAGATTAGACTTAAGTAGCTAGTTCTGGTATTTAGAACTCTTCAGGCGATCAGTGGCCCAGCTAAAACAGTCTCACCTTATCTGTGCATAAGCTTTCCCCTTCAAATGGTTTCTTGAACTCCTGTTCTGTCTCAAGAATCGGCAGCTGACAGTGGCCATGTTTGATATGTATGAGAAATTAACATAAACATATAACCTGGGCTCACAGAATGTTCGTGGCATTTCTTCATCAATCAAATAGCTTTTGCGGGTCAGAGGCGCCAGCCTTGTGACCTACCATGAGGGTGTGCTGACCACATGCCTGTTTGCCCTCTGCCTTGCACTAAGTTCGATACTCTCAGAATATTATCAGTGGTTATTTTTCTTCTGTCAATTTGACAGGCGGTGACCAAGAAGGAGGACTTTTTCAGTGCCTGGAATGCATGTCTTCACCATGTCACCTCCCTGCCTCTGGCACACATCCACAGAGGTCAGTGGCTCTTGTAGAATATTCTTAACTGAGTGACTCAGAGGGCTGTAGGTTATGTGGGAACAAGACCCTGCCAAGAAAGGGCTGTCCCCACAGCAGTTTGAGCCTTTGGGTGGAAGTTAGGGCCCCAAATAACTGCCAGCTTGTTAGACAACACACATGAACCCTGGGAACAGCGCACTTCACACAACCCGACGGTCGCCAACAGCCCTCGACAGGAGCCAGCTGGCTGGTGGCGGGCGCCTCAGCAGGGGTCCTCTGCCCAGCGATGACTGCCTTTCCCAACTAAACAAATGGGAGGATGCATGCCCAGATGGGGGGACAGTGATTTAGCAGGATTACTGCCTGAAGAATTTCAAGTATCAGAACTAACTACTTAAACCTAATCCCCAATTGGCAAGAACTGGTTCATCCTTGAAAAGCTGCAGTTCTCCACCAGAGGTGACTGTGCCCACCAGGGACATTCAGTGGTGTCTGGAGACACTTTTGCCCCAACTGAGTAGGAGTGCTAGCGGGTCCAGGCCAGGATGTCGTAACCTCCGTGCAGTGCTCGGACAGCTCGCACAATGAAGTCATCCTGCCCAGAGTGTCCCGCAGTGCTGAGGGCGGGAAACCTTGAATGTCCACTTTGGCCTCAGTAGACCAATATCACAAGATAAAATGAAACATTGAAAAGAAGATGGCATCCATGAAGATGTGGCAGATTTTTCTTGAAATTATTGTTTAACCTCAAGAATTAGTTGATTCATCATGGTGCCCTTATGCCGTGGAAGGAAATTAACAGAGAAAGGGACTCACTATGCTTGTTGGCTGTGTGGCAGTTTCCATCCCACTGGGCAACTGCTGGCCCTGGGAAAGCAGGGCTGGGTTTGGTCACCACCGCAGCTCTGGGGCCTGCTTCCCAGTCCCAGTGTGTCCCCAGCTGCCATCCTGTGGGGTGGAATTTCATGATGGGCTCTCTTCAAATTCAGGCCAGCAAGCCAGGAATGTCTGCGTCCCACCCGCACTCCCGGCCAGCCCACCACTCTCCTTCCTCAACCAGGTGGTTCCAGAAGAGCAACAGGCCATGTTATTAATCCCTGGGGGAAGGCCCAGGACCCTCCCTCTGAGATGACAAGGGCTGGATGGGAGAGAGTAGTTTAGGTGCAGACCCAGCCTGGCCTCTTCCTGTACTAGATGCAGCCCTGCGCTTGGACCATGGGGAGTCGCATGGCTCGGCTCAAGAGTCAGAACCGGAAAGTGAATGCCCGGGTGGCGGCACCATGAGTACAGGCTCCTCATGGGCTGGGGACGGGACATCCATAGGAGCACCATGCCCCGGGGTCAGCTCCTTCACAGTGAAGGAACCTGTCAGAACAACGGCCCGGATTCTCACTGGTTTCCACCTCCATGGAGCAGGGAAGGAGGAGCACGGATGGGGTGAGAGGGCTGAGAAAGGGCAGGAAGTCTCCTCCCCACAGGCCCATAAGGAACAAGATTGGGGTTCCCTGTTGCAGATCCAGAAATTGTAATGTGTCCATGTGCCTACCTCCTATGAGCCTCAGGGGAATTGATTCACCATAATTCAACTCAAACGTGACAGATACATAAGCCAGAATGCCAGTTTACTCATCACAGATCAAAACTCACCTGCTGAATCATCGTCTCTGTGGGAAATCTCTGTGTGGGATTCACTTATCGGCAGAAGGTTGCAGCAGTTGGGCTGTAGACAGCTCTTGGCAAGGGCTCTGAGCGTCCGTGCTGGCCTGCCTGCCACGGAGGCCGGAACCTGGCTCCTTCCTGGACCATCTTGGTGGGCTTAGCACCTGCCTTAGCCCCTAAGAAATGTACATAAACCACCCCTCTTCTGTTGGTGGGTTATTTTTTCTGATTTGTTGATCAGGCTGAAATGTATCTGGGTTACATTCTAGGCACCCTTATTAAAGGTGATTGTGTCCACTTTGTGTAGACTTTTATGGCTCCAGTCTTAGGGGTGCAGGGGCCCCAGCACCAGGCTCCTCCCTCTGTGCCCTGTGTACTGACCACAGATAGTGCCCTTCCCAGGACACGAGGATGAACCATGTGGAAACCCGGTGAAAGCTTCTGAATATTCATAGATGGGATTCAACTTGAAAGGGGGTGTCAAAACCTCACTGAAGTTGTGCCTTCACCTTAGAAACTCCAACCCTTTCAACTTGAGCCACTCATCCCCCAGCATAATTATTCTAGTATGAGGGCTGCAAACTCCAGCTCCACAGTTAGGTTGTCTGATTTCAGAGTCTACATTTACCCCTACCAGCTCTGTGACTGTAAGAGAGTTAATCAACCTCTCTAAGCTTTGCTCTCCTCTTCATTTACAAAATGTAGATGTGATATTTACCTTGTGAAGCTGTTGAGAAGACACTTGAAAGCCCTTGCCTTAGTGTCTGACCTAGAGTGTTCAATAAAATATTTTATTAGTGTTAACTATGACTCTACAAAAACCTTAGTCAGCAAACTGGAATAGTTAGACCCTTTTTCCTTAAGGGAAAACAAAAGAGAAAGATTAAAGAGGTTGGGTTTTGATATGCAAAGTAATAACACTAGGAAGAGATAGCAAGGTTTGATGTCACCGCAGCACAAAAATCTACATCGATCCTGAACCTTTTATTGGTTAATAACCACAATAGTGAAAGTGATTCATCTCAGGAACTTGGCCTCTGGTTCAGTGTCAGATGAAGAGGATTTGGCTGTATAAAGTAAAAGAAGAAAAATAATAAGAACTAGTTCAATGACAGCATTGAGAAATCCTAAGAACGTTTGAAATAGAGAACTCCATCCGTACAGAGGTGTGTGCAGATACGGGATGGGCCCTAATGGCAGGAGTCCCTGAGCACACGCTGCGCAGGAGAAATTTAGTCAGCATATCATTACATTCAGATAGCGTGCTGCCTCTCCGGCAGAGGTCTCTGGGGGGTGGGAGAGGAAATAGAGGGAGTCCATCTGTCTTTGGTGACTGAGCCCAGATGTTGCCTTTAGAGACTTTCCAAGAAAGAGCACAGGAGGGAAGAGAAGGATCAGTCTGTGAAGGCACGACCTTAACGTCACCCCAGATGAAAATGAACTCAGCATCGAGCCGTTTTTATTAGGAACAAATGGAAAAAGCCTTCTGGTATCAGTATCCGTGTGTCACCTGAAGACTCAGGAAAAACCATGCTTGAAATGAAAATGTTAAGGAGTCTCTAGTGGCTTCTGGAGTGGGAAGTAACATTACAGTGATAAATTGTTGTTTTTCTATGACACACGTTTTTATCTTGTCCTAGAAATAGCAGTTCTGAGGCATGGTGCTGTCTGAACCCCTAAGGGTGTACCAATTCCTAAACAAAAGAGAAACTAAGCACTTTTATTAAATAAATTACACCCACTGTTCCCCAGCTCTGTGCAAAATTGTCTCTTGGTTTTCTACTAGTTCTCATCATGCTACAGGAAGTCCCTCTTTCGGTTCTTAATAAAGAGACTAATAACTTAGAATGTTCACATTAAAAGCAGGTTGTAATTATAATGAGAATATATAAGTAGTGTGGATTTCTGCTTATCAGAGGATTAATTTCAGACTCCTTCGAGGGATGTTTTGTTTCCAAATGAGACTTCCTTTGTTAATAAAAATGTTCTCACATGTGTTATTACAGCACTGTATTTTATCGATGAGTGCATGTTCCAGTATTCTTCTAAAGATCAGCATTTTCCTCCCCATGGTTAGTGGGGCTAACCTGTAAACAAATGGCATCCACCTTGACTTAGTTTTAGCTTTGGCATGCTTCTTCTAGGAAATCAGGGAATATTCTTGCCACTTCCTTGAACATGTGCTGTGTTATGCAAGCTCAGAAAAATAAAATGCCCCAACTTCATCCACAAGTCCTGTGTGAGTTTAGGTGCTTGTCCCCTTACACTCAACCACAGGAGTCCCCCACAACCCTGAGCCCTACCAGCCTGAAGGGCAAATCTGATTTGCGGGGTCAAACCAGAAGTAGAAAGTCAAAACATCTCTGGATAACAGGTTTCTGCAGTGTTTGGCTAGGGCTGGAAGTGGAGGTTTGGTGGCGGGGCAGGAACAGTGAGCACCGTGACACTGTGGGGACACCTCTGTGCCTTCCCTTCCCATTGGCCCATCTGCTGGGTGGGACGGTCTTCAGAGCAGCCCCAACATGCCCAGAGTAGGTGGGCTGTGGAGGGAGGCGTTTGGGGACTGCTGCCCCTGCTGGCCACTCTCTTTGTCCAGCACCCATTAAACAGCAGATGGTAGAAGCCCTGGGGTTTGTCCAGAGAGCCGAGAAGGGGAAGGGGCAATTTGTCACCAGATCCCGTCGATAGCATATTGAGGTCCTAACTTTGAGGAAGAGAAGGAACTTCTCTGGCTATTCCCTCTGTCCTGGTCACATGGCTGAACCCCAGACCCAACTGTTCCTGGGAGCAAAAGGTGCCCTGGGGGCTGGGGGTCTCCATTCCAGAGAGGATGGTGGCCAGGATTCTTCTGCACGTTCTGCAGGACTCCCTGGGTCCCTGATGCCCGAGGTCTGGAGCACAAGGAGGTGGCCACTTGAGAGAGAAAAGTAATTTGACTGAACTGGGAGCACTGCAGCACATAAACCCATGGTGGGGTGGGCAACTTTGCCACCATGGAGTTGGATTTTGTGCCACACCAGCAAACAGACATGGGGAAAGGGAAAATTCTAAAAGGCAGACCGCCTGACCGCATAACATGCTCCCAGCCTTTGTCCTCCTGGGAAAGTGGGTGAGACATGTGGCTCCCTGGCTACAGGGAGTCCATGTGTGTGTCTAGGGAAAGCCTCTTCTCCGACGTGACGCCCCACCATCCTCATGCAGGGCCTTCTCCCCGGAAGCCTGGCCTTCTCCCCATGGCCACTTGGAGAACTGGAGGTCCGGGTCAGCCCCCAAGTGTGGTTTCCCCAGGAAGTGCCAGCAGCTGCCCTCACTAGAGGCCTGAGCCCCAGGGACCCTAGCCACCGAGAACCACAAGAGAAAGCCATCCTGAGAGAACTTTGCTAACTCACTGTCCTGGGAAGGAGGGGACAGTTTAGGAGAGAGTTTTACGGCAAATGACCTGAGCATTCTGTTACACTGGGAAGGAAAACCAAATCTAGCTTATGAGTGACATTCACTTTGTGGAGGACTGTTAGGAACAGAATTTAGCTGCTACACTTGACCCAGATGCCAATAAAATGTCACTCAGCTTTTTTAACCTATCGTAGATTCCAAATGTCAGGCGGAAAAATAGTGTATGGGCTGACTGTCAGGGTCACTGCAGTCTCCATCTAGTGAACATTTCCTGTCATTTCTCTGCTTTCCACAACAATCTCACAAGCCCGGCTGTGGATACTGAGGCTCAGAGCAGTGATCAATTGCCTAGGATCACATACAAGTAAGTTATGGAAGTAGGACTTTGCCCCAGGGCTGGCTAACCCCAAAGCTTTGCTCAGAAAGGCTTTTAAGGCATCCGATTGTGAGGGAAACCCTCCCACCCTGAGGCTTTGTTCCCGCAGATGAGCACTGGAGAACAGGAATTCCAGCTTTTTAGAACTCTCAGAGGTTTTTCTTTGTGTATTTAACACATACTTTCCTATATTAAACTTGGCCTATACTGCTGTTCACTACTCTTACTAGGTCTGTCTTTGAATTACGCTGCTTATTTTTCTGTCTCACAGACTTTCTGTGAAGATTAAATGAGAAAAGTGTAGAAGCACGAGAGCTTCATGATCCTGAGGAGAACTAACACATGGAGGGCTTAGCATATCATGTGCTGGGTTATGGAGGGAGCACCCATCAATCCCCCACCAAGGCGATGAGGAAGGGACCGCTATCTACCTGATTTCCATCTGAGTACGCTTGGCACAGAGAGGTTAAATAAGTTGCTCGGGGTCACACAGCAGAGGGAGGATTCAAATCCAGGTAGACTGCTGCCCTCTGCCCACCTTGTGGGGTCCGTAAGTACTTGTTGGACCTGAATCTGGTGGCCCAACATTACCAAAGAGGCAAGAAAAATAACCTCTCCCCACTTTTTAAATGTGTGGTTTTCCTTTTTTGATTGTTTTGTTTCAACTGCGTGATCGAAAAATATCATGTACTGTGTATAGCATGTGCTATAAAAACTTCATCTATGATCCATGCTGACTTCACAGCTTCTGGCACCTTAGTAGGTGCAAAATAAGGCTAATCAGTACCCAAGTTGGTAGGTGAAAGTAACACAAAAAGTAAGAAAGAAACAATTTGTGCTATGTATACGGTCCTGCCTATACTGGGAGCTTTTCAATAGGAATATGGTTAAGAATAAGACCTTCTAAAGTGTGGGTAAAAGCAGAAGCATGGGAAATCTTGTCTTGTTCAATTCTAGGTGTGATTTTATGTGAAAGTATGATCCACATCCCATATTATAAAGTGAAGTATCTTTGCAATGCACATGAACTTTTAAATTTAGGCTTTAAAGGACAACATGCTCTAGTCTCACAAAACATTTCACAAATAACCTTTGAGTTCATGTGAGCCACCCACACACAAACCAAAATGAACTACAGAAAAACATAGAAAAAGCAACTGTCTGTTGACAACTCGCTCTTCTGCTCTTCTTACAGCTGAGTTTTCTGTCTATAAATAATCTGTATGTTTCAAGTGTGACCATTTTTTTTCAAAAGGTGTCTTCTGGCATTTTCTCACTTAAATGTGTTTTAAAAATAAGAATTAAATGTGTAAATCATGGCAACTATTGAGGTTTTGGAGGGGAGATCTTTAATATATGTGCTTTTTCAGTCCAGATGAAGCATTAAGATGATGTATTCTTTCTCCAGTACATCAGTTTGTCTTTTATGCAGTCTGGAGTTTGATAAATCACCAGAGATAAAAATATCATTTTTAACCTATCGTAGGTCCCAAATGTCAGGAGGAAAAATAGTGCTGTATCTCCTCCTTGTGAATGTGCCTCTCTTTGCTTATGAGTTATGGGATTTTATTTGCAGAGAAAACATAATGCTCTACGAACTTGAAAAAGATGGCTTTTATTCAGAAATGTGAGAACTGAAAAGAAGAGAAAGAAGCATTCAATACTCTGAGATATAATTGTTAAACAAGTTTTAATGCATGCTTAATGTGGCATAGAATTGTAGATGGGGAACTTACCACAGATGCAGCATCTTGATGCAGCAAGTATTAGAGTTCTGGGCCTCGCCCTCAGTTCATAGTTCTTCATTCCTGAGAAGTTGAAGACAAATTAAATTTTATGCAAACTCATTCTGGGCCATGGACAGGTGGTTGAGTCTGATATCACTACAAAAGGTTTGTTCAGCAGCTGATTAAGGAGATAGTCAGGATTGTTCTAAGCCACCCAGGTGCCTAGAGCCCAGGCTGCACAGGACCAGTCGCGGCCGTGAGCTCTGGCCTTCAGTTTGTTCTGGTCTCTTCTCACAGGGAGCGTGCAGACTGTGTTGGTCCTAAGGAATCGCAACGAGGTATTGCCTCTGGCCGTGGGCCCAGGTGGCGGGTGTCCTGGGAAGGTGGAGGCCCATATTGCCTCTCACACTCTGTTTGCCCCTTGATGAACAAGCCTTTAAAATCTGCACCTACTGCACCTGAATCTAGCGTCTACTCCATCGACCTCCATAAACAATATGATGGAGGACATTCTTTGCTTGCTCCTTTATTCCCTCATCCTCACCCACCCAGCATGTGAGGAAGGCCTATTGTGTGCCAGGAACTGTGCTAAGTTCTGGGGATCAAAGATTCGGTCACAATGGCCCCTGCCTCAAGGAGTGTTGGTCAGAGCTGGGATGAGCTACCATAGACTGGGGGCTCTGGGAGAACATGAGGAGGCGTAAGTCAGCCCCGGAGGGCAGGGTTCGTGTGCTGCCCAGTGAGGTCTAGGCAAGGTGATCAGCATTTGACCTCTTGCCTTCTGAAGGATGGGTAAGATTTACCTGTATTATGAATGTGGAAAGAAGGGAGGAAGAGCAAAATAGGAGGCATGAAATTGATGATTTGGGAATGCACTTGTGGTCTGGTGTGACCAGGGTGCAGGGCCAGTGGGGGGGCCAAGAGTCAGCGTCCCACAGGGCCCTGTATGGGCTACATCTGGGAGCTTCCACTGCCAACCTCCACAGACAGTGGGGGCCTGGGAAAGATTTATGGGGTTGAGGGATGCATGACATGACCAGACTGGGGCACTGGGAAGGTCTCTCCAGCCGCAGTGTGGAGGTGAACCATGACGGGGGTGGGCGGGCAGGCACGGCCATCCAGAGGGAGTGATGAGCATAGGAACTGAGAAGACAGACTGGCAGAATCAGAGCCGAGGGGTGAGATCTTAGGACCTTGAGAGTGACTGGATGTGGAGGGTGAGGTAAGAGGGCACCCAGGGTGATCAGGGAAGGACCGGCTCTGCACCAGGGTGGGGAGGAAGAACAGGTCAGATTCAGCTGGGACATGTGGAGTGTGGGGGACCTGGGCCGTGTATGTGAGATGCCGTGAGGGGAATGGCAGAGGCCCGAGGGACATAAGCACTATGTCAGACTGAGAGGTGACTCCCTCAGAATGAAAAGGTGGTGTTGAGGCCACACTCTGGGCACTGGCTCACAGCTGTCCTGTCCACTGTCTTCCTGATTCAAATACTGTATGTAGAATCCACAGCCCTCGGCTTTCCAAAACTGGCTGACTCCTGTTCTCCTGATGGATCAGGGGGTGGGGTGGCCTCCAGCTGAGTGTCACTTGTCAGTCCTGGCAGGTGAGTGGGGCAGTCCCCCAGGGAGGGCTCTGCTGAGAAGATGTGGCAGTAGTGGCCACCATAGGTGGCCGCCTCTCCCTCCACCTCCTGGTCTGGAGCAGACCCTGGAAGCGTTACTGGGCCATGGTGGGCTGTTAGTGAGAATGCCCCAGCCATCTGAGGGTGGGCAGCCAACCCACTGGAGAGGAGGCTGCAGTTCCAGGAAGGGGGAGTCCCGACAAGCTGCACCCTTGCCTCTTCAGTGGCAGCGTGCCCCTCTTGTGACTTTGTGCCTGCCCTGAGCCGGTGAGCACAGCTGGCTCCTTGGTAACCAGCTTCATAGGAAGGAGCTACCTGAGAGGAAGGTCAGGTGGGCGTGCAGTGCTGCGGGAGGGGGAGGGAAGCCACTTTCCTCCCAAAGCCCAGACACTGAAGATGGGGTGTGGGCCTCACAGAGCCCCTCACAGGGGCCCTCCCCTCCCTGTGGGAACTGCCCTCATCTAGATCTTGGCAGCCAGTTATCCATCTCACTCCCATGGCTCAGACTATGAACAAGGCTTCTAAGATACTAGTGAGACCCCATTACTGGTCCCATCCCAGGGCCTGCCAAACTAACATGCTGCCTGTCTCTGTAGTGCCATCTGCAAGGCCACACCTTCCCCCTCCCTGTGGGCAGAGTTCTTACAGATTTCAAAGGAGTGGGGGGAAAATATTTGTTAGTTTACTTGCTGACAAAGTTTCAGTACCTCTTATTTGCAGGACCTGAGGCTGTGATTGTGTGGCAGTTTTTGGTGTAGTTGAGGGAATAAGTTGTGAACACAAGTGCCGTCACGTGTGGGCTGTGCTGAGCCCACGAGAGATGCAGGGAGCTTGCAGATGTTGCAGGATGCCAAGACTGCGTTAAAGAAGGTCCCTGGGGCTGGGCGTGGAGGTGTGAATAGGATCCCAGAGTTGGAAGTGTGGCCGTGCCTTCTGGGAGGAGGCTACAGTGTGGACAAAGGTGAAGGTGACCAAGCGAAGGACTTGTTCGGGGAATGGCAAGACCCCTGTTCTACCAGAAGGAAAGTGTTTAGGGGAGATGCCAGGAAACAATACAGAATATTGGAAGGTGGGCCGAGGAGGGCCACGGGGTATGTGAACCTGGCATTGCAGAGTTTGGCCTTTGGTGGGTAGACAATAGGAAGCCAGTGAAGGGCCTGAGCAGAAGAGTGACCCTCCCACTCCACCCCCTTGGGAAATTACCTAGCCCCACGGGCATGATGCATCAGAGCAAGAGAACCAGGGTGAGAATGGGTGCAGGATGGAGACTAAAGCAAGTGAGTGCGGCCAGCAAGTGAGAGGACACAGATCTGCCCTGGGGTAGGCTGTGGGGGGTTGAGAGGAGCAGGGAGAGTGTGTGTTGGAGAAGCAGAAGTCCCCACCCCCTTCCTCAGGGACGCCAGCTCTCTGGAGGTGCTGTGTCCTACAACTCAGGCAGAAACAGTGCTGGGACTCAGCTACAGAGCCGGAGCGTGTGTGCCCAGAGTCACGTGGGCTCTCTGAGCTCCTGTCATGCTCCCAGACACGGCCGTGCCCTGCCTGCTCTGGACCAGGCGAGGAGCAGGTGAGCGCTGCAGGGCCAGTGGCCACACAGAGCAGGAGTGGGGGCGGGCAGGCAGCGTGGAGGTCCCCGGGGTCAGCTCCACTGCCTGTTCCGGCATCCCAATGGGCAGGAGGTTGGAGCCACCCCAACTGCTGGTGGCCAAGAAGTTAAAAGCCCCCATTCCCCCTCTGTGTTGATTCTGAAAACAAAGCAAGAGGTAGCTGTTTTTGAAAAGACTCAGCCCTTTGGTTTCTCTCTGCCTTTCAACATTTCCCTCTTAGGTTGTGCAGAAGAGGTGGGTGGGGGATTTCAGAAGCCTGGAGTGACAGACAGTTCTGCAAACTGAGCCAAGGGCACCAATGTCACACGCAGGTGAGAGGGCAGGGCTGAGGGACAGCCACCACTGTGTTCCTTGGGCTACAGAATAAATGGAGGGCCCCTGCTCAGGAGCTGCCAGCGTGAGCGCCAATTGAGTCTGACCCTCAAGGCTCCCAGGGAAAGGCAGGCCTGAGCTAGGGACCCGCCACCCCTGGTGCCAGAGAAGCCTCAGTGATGGGGAGGGCACTGTCCCGGGAGCATGGACCACCCCCGGGGGCTTGCCTGTCAGACCCGCTCCAGGGAGAACTTTCCCATTAGGGGTAGGTGTCAGACATGGCTGGTTTCCTTATCTTCATTGCGGGTATGTGAGGTGAAAGCCTTCTTCTGCCAAACTGGAGATGTAGCTGGGACAGCATCCTCTTTCCAGGGATAGATGAAATGGCCTGGCTTTGCAGAGGCTTGGGTGAGCCTGTATTTTAGCATGAGGCCATCATTCTCTGGCATGAGCCTGCCCTGCTGTGAGTGGGGTCCAGGGCAAGTATACAAAAAAAAATTACAAAGTGCTGAAGAAAACATACTCTATCCTTTAGCCTGGGCAAATGTAGCTGCATTCATCCAGAAAGCCAGGTTGGAATTTAGAAGTCTCAGACCCCGGCAGTTGTGTGATTTGTGTAGTGCAAGGAGATGCTTTTGCCAGCTGCTCCCCACTGTCTCCCCTGCAGCTCCATCCCACACGGGGTGGGTTCACCTGTTCTAGACACCCAGGGTCTGTCCACATACTTGCCAACAGCTGCACTTTGGCCACCCCGTGGGTCTAGGGATGCATGCACCAGGAGGAGCCCATTCCCAGGGGAGAGGCTGGAGCTGTTTGAGCTGGGAAACCCAGGATCCTGGGCCCCTGGAGAAGTTGGGTGCAAGCTGCTGATGGACAGTCCCCTCTGCCCCATGGGGAAGCTGCAGCTGCAGGAAAGTAGAGCAGGGCTTTTGAAAGCTTGGCTCCTAGAGCAGGACCCCTATTGCCCAGGGATAATGTCATGGGGATTGAGAGAGAAGCTGAAAGAACATTCTGAGACAGGATTCCTGAGCACCCCCTGGGTTACATACCACCATCGCTAATGCCTGTTTGCTTGGTGACAGTTCCCGACCTTACCGGGCGTATTTCAGAGAGCAGGAGAGTATGACACAATGGCACAACTGGCCTGTCTTTACTTCTCCCCTTATTTGCATGGCCCTGTCATAATGAAAGCAGTTCTAGGCACAAGCACGTCCATGAGTTTCGGGTATCTCCCATCTTGCAAAGTCCTGTCTGCCTTCCAGAAGTGGCTGCAGGGGCGAGGCCGTTGTTCCTCATGTCCACACCAACCCACTGCAGCACCTTCTGAAGGGGAGACAGATGCATTTCATGCTCGCTGGTAACTTTTTTCTCCCAAGCTACCACTTTCTAGCTTCCACTGGGTCCTTTTTCCTACACTTCCCCTCACCTCCCTGCTCACTTCAAAGCTGCTCATTCTCTAAAAAATCTGTTGTTCTCCCTGTGTTGTCTGAACGACCGATCTTTTCGTCACAGCAGGTAGAAAGGTTGAGCCAAGGAGAACTCGACTACACGCAGACAGGGGAAGCCTTTGCATCCCCCACTGGAATGAGCAGCCCTAGGACACCAAGGCAGTCAGAACAACCCATGTGGAATCAAGGAACTGATTCCATGCAGAGTCTCCTAAGGAAAACCAAGTCCCGGGGGGCCCTGTGCTTTGTTGGTGTTTGTCCTTCTACAAACCGTCTTAGGCAGTCAGTCCCTTGAATCAGCAGCACAGGCAGAGGGAAGCAGATGCCTCAAATGCTTTTATTCTGAGTGTGGTTTTTGGGGTTTCTTATTTAAAAGTTGGGGAGAGAGGAGGGACTCACTGGGAGGGACTTAGTGAACTGGGCAGAGTGGCATGTGGCCTGGGAGTGGCGCACTGGGTAATGTTTGTGCCTCTCCTTCCTCCTTCGCAACTTGGGAATCCTAGTGCAGTGAGCTGAGCCGTAGGGCTCTGGCAGCATCAGAGCGCAGCACGTGGACATTGAAGGTGAGGGGAAACAACGGAGAAACCAGACGGTGCTCTGCTTCTGGAGCTTGGCCTCCGGTTGTCCAGGGGGTCCTCCATCTGTGTAGGAGGGGGAGGTGCTCCGCCACAGACCTCAGCTGCCAGTGAAGGGGAGACTCCACTTGCAGGGCCCTGCAACCCCACAAATGTGCATCAGTCCAGTTCCACCAAACGGGTGGTGAGTTGGGTGCGTTGGGCAGGATGGGAATAGCTGTCTCAGTACTGGGACAAGGAGACGTATGCACCTCAAATCCAAAGAGTGGCTTATAAAGAAAAGCCCAGTGTGTGAAGTGTCACCCCAAGGCATCAAACAGGGAGGGAATCATGCCTAGAAATTTCTTCAGGGTGTGGGACAGGGTGGGCACTGTGCCGGGCCCTGCTCTGTGGTGCCTGCCTCTCTGTGCCACTCATTGTCACCAACTCTGGGAAGCCAGCCCTTGTCTGCACAGGTGGTGGTGAAGAGACAGGCTCAGTGACAGCACATGGCTTGTCCAGGGCAGGCGGCTGGGGGTGGTGGTGAAGATCCCGAGTCAGGCCTGTCTGACCTGCACCTGGGCTGGTGACCACTGGACGGGCAGGACTTGAGCACATGGGGAGGGGACAGGGCACCGGGGCTGAGGACCAGCCGTGGTCAGTGAGAGTGAGGAGCCATCACAGCCTATGCTAAGTAAGATTCTAAGTTACGGCATAAATATTTACCAGATCAAATAGCCACCTTCTAAAAGATTATCTAAAGGAAACCTAGCACCTGAATTTGTAGACTGTTCTCTACTCATCCTCCGATAATAGTCAGAGTTCAGTATTTTGCCACATCAAATTATGTCCCAGCAAAAAGGCCAACACACAGCTGATACAAGTGTTGGAGGAGAGCGGCGGTTGCTTCTGAGGTCTTGCAGGAGCTGATGTGTGCTGAGGTGAGGGCAGGAGCTCTCCTGGAAGCTCAGCATAGCTTGGGCTCTCGACTCATGCTGTGAGCTCTGGTCAGTCCCAGGCATGGGCAAAGTTCAGTTCTTAACTCTTTTAAATTTAAACAATTTTTAAAAATAAGGTTCTTTGTCATTAATATTGACCTTAGCCAGTGAATGACTGGCTAGATGTGATATGCAAGCTGATCCCTCTATTGATCTTGCACTCATGTTGACTGGAAGAGAGCAAAAATTTAGACTTAGAAGAAATAATCAACATAAGATACAACTGAGGACAGTTAAGACTGTGCAGAGTAATTCAGTCATAGATGGGAACTGTCTGAAGAAAGGTTTTTTATAGGTAACACTGGAAACTACAAAGAACTTACTCAGACATTGTTTTGTGATGAAAATTTATTATTGCTGATATAATTCCCCGTAAAATATCTGCATTTGTAAACATGACATCCAGACATCCTTGAGGACAGAACAGTGGAATTGGAATGTCCCTCAAGTGGTGTGACTTGGTGTAGCCTTTGTGGGCTCCGTGGAGTTTGGGATGGACCCCGAGGTGGTCAGTAGCTTTAAGTGGTTGGATGGGCAGGCCTGGAGGGCTTCAGTGGAGGGGTGAGCTTGGCTCTGCTCAAAGGCATAAGGTGGGACACCCAGCAGACGGCAGTGAGGGGTTATGACAGGTGAGGAGCGAACGCAGCTTTGAGTCTGCAAGTAAGAGGTGTGTCTAGGTGGGCTAAGTGAAAGCCTTAAGGTCTGTCAAAAGAAGTGGATTTAAATCTGAGGGTGGCAGGGATTCACAGGAGCATTTCTGAGCATCAAACAGTACAGACAAAACAGTGTAGAGGGAAGGCAATGTGTGGTTAGGTATTTACTAAGACCAAAATAAAAAGGGGTGCTCACGGCCTGGCCTATTATGAGAGCTGGGCCACCGTTACAGAGAAAGGGAGTGTGACTTGTGTAAACTGTCTAGATTGATATTCCTAGAGCTTCATGGCCAGTTTAAATGGTCTGTTAAAGTATTTCCTGCAAGCCTTCCTGAGTTTCTCTTCACCATTCTGTTGGAGAGAGATGTTTAGTGCAACATGACTTGAAATCTTTTGGGGAGTTTGTAGGGTTTGCTCAGGTCAATACTGGGGAACATATGTTCACACCAAGAGAAAACTTAACTCCACTGAAATCATGAGGGAAGACCAAGATAGAAAATTGAGCACTGCCATATTGACAAAGGCTGGTGGAGATTCCAGGAACCAAGGGATGGAGTTCCGTCTTTGGGAACCTGGCTCGTCTTTGGTGGCTGGACCTGGGACCTCCCTGTGGTTTAGGATGGAACTTCCTCCTGGCAATGGTGGCGTGCTCTGACATGACCATCCCTGCTGATGATGGAGACATCACGTGCCCTCACCCACTCAGAGAGCAGTGGGAGCTCTAGGTGTCACCAGGGGAGACCTATGCGTGCGCCTGCATCTCCTAGAACCTCAGTGACCTTCTCCATGCCAGAGGTGCTCAGGGTCTAAAGGGAAGCCACTCACCCTTTCTATTTCTTCCCTTACAGTGACTTTAGAGCAGTTCTCCCTGGCAGTGAGGAGCTGTCCTGGCCGAGAGGACCAGGCTTTGCTAATTGAAGGTAGGTTATCAGACAAAGTCCTGATTTCCTTAAAGGCTCACAGTATTTTTATTGTCCTGAGAAGAGTTTCATTTTTACAAGCAGGAGTAAATTTATCATCTCTGAATTCTGTGCTCCGTGGGGATAAACTTGTCATCGGCAGGTAGGAGGGCTGCCGGTTAATGAGCAGAACCACTGTCGGTGGAGTGCAGCAAAGTGACAGGGGAGTGGGTGTCAACTGCTGGCGCAGAATCTGTTCAGTTCTCGGGAGGCCCCAGTTGGTTCTATTTAAGCTTATCTGACAGAGTCTCGATTCTTTTAGCAGATTTATGAGGCTTGGCCAAATTCCATGACTTGCACTGTAATTTTTAATTAAGACAAAGGATCCCATACACTCTGTGTCTGCCACGTCCTCACTTCTGTCTCCACAGGGAATGCTACACACATGAGACCGTTGGTATTAGCCTTTGGAATGGGCGTCTTATGTTATAAGTTCCTTGTCCTGGAGCAGAAGACAAGCTTCTTTTTTCTTTTGGTAACAACTGTCTTACTTCCACCTGAATGACAAAGGAGCACAGGGGTGGTGAGACTGACATTTAGGTTGTGCATCTACGTGGAGCCAAACGTGTGGGAAAACTGGCCAGCAGCCTGCATGATATTTAATGAAAACTTTGTCTTTGGAGGGAGTAAGGAGCAGATACTAGCAAATCACAAAAGTACACACACACTTTTCCACCAATGACTAAGAGTCGTGTTTTCACCTAGAAACTATACTTAGAGTGACCTTGAGGCATATACATTTTCCATGATGTCACTTCAATTCTGTACCGTTGGGGAAACCGCGTGTTCCAGGAGTTGCGTTTCATTACCTAACACCATACCAGGTGTCCTCTGATTTTAGAGATGGGTGGAAAAAATAGGGTGTCACTAAAAGGATTTTCAACTCATTTGCCTAAGATGTGATATTTTGGGTCTTTTTCAGTGGCGTTAATTTTATAATGAAGTGCTGATACAAAATACTGGGTTCATCTGGGAGACCTGGTCCTGAGTATAATGCACCAATTTTGAATGACACTTTTCTCAGTATTTTGGTTTTCCACATTTAGCCATCAGTCCCCCATCCTGAGACCCATTCCCCAAGGCCCTTTCCTTCCAGGTACAAGCTGTGTTTCTATGACCTTGGATCTGCTCTTGGGCCCCAGACACTCACCTCTTTACCCCCCATCACTAGTCAAGGTGTCAGGGACACAGAGCCTTTGGTGCTTTCTTCCTGTTCTGTCTGGTGTTCGCTCCTGTGGCAGAGAGAGAACCTTCTCTTTCCTGCTCCTCTCTTGTTCTCCCCGTCTATAGTGAGAGGGTGGAACGAGATGCCGCCAGAAGCCTCCTTCTGTCAGTTTCCCCCATTCTGCTGACTGTCATACTTCCCCAGGCTGGCTTCCCTGGGACATTATAAAACTAACAGTTGTGGGTTGGGAGGAGGGTGGGAGAAGAAGGTTAAGATAGTCTGATATGTCCTAGAATGTGTGTGATCTCCAGTGACGTTCAGTATTTCATGTCTTCCCTGGTGGTTTCTGCCCACTGCTGGCAACCCAGGACAATGTCTGTGGGTGTGTTCTCAATATTTGCAAATATCTGAATGGGCATCATCAACAAAGTGTCACTGAACCAAATGTGTGCTTAGTTCATATATACTGAAACTATTTCATGCCTTTTTTTCCACAGGAGATTAGGGTCGTTTAATGTCACATCAGAGCCCCATGTATGTGTGACATTGGTGTGCAGGATTTTTTAGACGATATGGAAAACTTGCTCAGGGTGACAATAGATTATTTTGACTACAGTCAGCCTGCAGTCCAGGATAGGTTTACTTGGGGAGCTATTCACTTTGCAGATTATCTGCAACAAACATTAATATTTAACTCAGCTTCATTGGGTGAAAACTTGTTGGAGGCAAAAAGTGCAGATCTGAAGCAAATATGATGTTTTCTAAAATGATATTTTGCATGCATACTGTAGCATCTCTGTTTTGTCAGAGATAATTGAGGCCTGAGAACAATTATTTCCTTCAGATCTGTGAGGGTGCTCTTTATACAGACCACACAGAAGATGCCCGAGCTGAATGTCTAGCTGGGTCAGGGTGAGGTACGGGTGGAGCCAAAGCCAGAGACCCATGGAGGGACAACCAGTGTGAGGCCTTGGAGATGACAGAGGCCAGAGCCTCTGACAGCAAGGAGAGTAGGGGAGGGAGGCAGAGTAGGGACTCTCTGTAATGGCACTCCTAGTTAACTAGCAGGCCGTGGAACTGGGACCAGAACAAGGGTTCTGGACCCTCAGGCTGGGCTTCTTGCTGGGACCTCCATCCGATGAGTAGAATCACAGAAAAATCTACCCCCTCACCCCTCCACCTCACCCGAGCCACATGGGAGGTAAGACTGTGATGAAACCACCAGCACACTGTTGTGGCTGGCTTGTGGACTCACCCTGCAGGCTTGTGAATCACACCATTTGCTGATGGTACCATCAGACAGGGGGAGCTGGCTTCTCTGTGACTCAGTTTTCCCATCTACCAAGTGGAAGTCAAGGCTGTTACCAACTTGTGATTTTCTCCCAATGCAGCCCTATTAAGGGGCTAGGAAAGGGGTGCCACGGCTGCCTTTAGGGACTGACTGCCTTAGAGGCGAGACAGCTGTCATTAGGGACTGCCTTTCACTGAGATTTCATTACAATTTGAATCATTGAGAAGACTTAGAATCTATAAATTGCTGATTTGACCCCACTGACTTTTCATCTCCATACTGACCTGTCTCTCCCCTCGTTCTTAGTTCTACTGGCCAGTTAATCCCTTGGATCCCTTGTGATCACTGCCCTGGAGAGCCTGTTTAGCCCCACCCACCGCTCTACTGTGACTCCAGACCTGGGCGCCAGCCTCACAGCCAAGCATGCTCAGCAGTTCTGAGCTGCACCTGTCCCTGGCCTCCCTCCTCTGCCTCAGAACCTAAGACAGCAGAGGTCGCTCCCCTGCCACGGGGCAGCCACTCCGGGTGCGGGGCAGTTACCCTGTGCAGCACCTCTCAGGATCTTCCCTGCCCCTCTGTCCCAGAACAGAGCACCTGGGCTTGACACCCCACCCCACCCCCACCAGAGGCAAGTCCATCTCCACTGGGCTGTGAACCAGGTGTGACCTGGGCAGGTCACGTTTATCTCTTTTAGCCCAGTGTCCTCTTTTGGTAAAAGGGGAAGCGAATTAGATTCCTCCGAAGACCCTTCCAGCATCCCCACTGTGTGAATCTTTGCCAGGACACTGCTGACAAGCCTGCGGTTCTAAACATGCTTGAGAATGAATCAATCCGGCCCTCTACTGCTTGTAGTTTGGTGTTAGCCAAACTAACCTTTTGGGAGCCCCACATCCTATTTGTCACTCTCTGGATTAGTTTCCAGCCTTAACTCTCTCTCTGCTTTGTAATAGGGTGATCGCAAATGTATCATCCAAACCTGGGCTTTTTTGAGAGGGAAAGGGAGCCCCATTAAAAATTAAGCTTGGAGGACAGGTATAAACCATGACTGTCCTGGGTAAGCCAGGGTATTTGGTAGCCTGTTTTGGAATCAAGTCCAAAATCCCTCCCTCAATCAAATGAATCCACATTGACCAGAAGACTTCCCTCCCAGTGCGTGGGCCACATGCTTCCTGTCCCCGCTCCCCCCAGGATTGTCTCCTTTTAAGAAGTGTACCCTCTTCTCAGTGATAGAAACTGGCAGGAAGACAGCCCTCTCAGTGCCTATCTGTATTTGGACCTTCATTTTCTAAATCAAAGGCAAATGATCACACTTCCTCATTCTGATCTCCAGGGAGTTTCTTACACACCTGGCAGCAGCTGTTTTCAATTTGGGTGCGAGACAGCACTGGGCAAGGATCCTCCCTGGGACAAAAACTTCCTGAGGCCATCCCCTGCTAGGCCTCCCTGCCTCCCTTGGAAAAGCAAGTAGCATGTTCCAGGGAAAGTGGCCCTTCCTGGTAAGAAAAGGTCAGGAGACAAGAGCTAGCTGAGGGAGCTCTGGCTGATATGCTGTAACTGGGGTATGACCGTAGAACCGACTGGCTCAGGGCAAGACTTCCCCATGCCTGTGTTGTTGAGCAGGTGCCCAGCACAACCCCCAGAGCAGGCCTCCCTTGGCCACTCTGCCTATGAGAGCTCTGGCTAAAGGCACCACATGAAGCTCAAGAGAGGTCTTTGTGTAGGTGCGATCTGATGTAATACTACATCTACTGTGGAAAACAGGAACAAGGATCCAGCTGCCGGCATGAAAATATTCAGCAACTTCTAGAATCTCTGTTCCCTGAACTGCAGCCTGTCAACAGGGCTGTCACATGAGCCACAGCAACCCGTTTTCTGGGGAGTGCTGGCTAAGGGGCAGCTCTCTGTGGCGAGGGGATGATACCTCTGTCTGAGGACACAAACAGAGGAGTTTAGTATCCATTGCCTGCCCAGCTGGCACACACAGGGGCCCATCAGAGTTGCCAGGTGCTGAGATCCAGGTGAGAAAACCTGCAGAGAGGATTTCCCAGGAGGACCAGAGGTGTGCAAGGCTGGGGTGTTGCCAGAAGATTCCTTAGCATTTCTTACCAACCCCCAAGTATTAATGTTGCCCTCCAATGCATGGGGCAGCTGAGCAGGTATGGAAGGAGGGTGCCAAGCTTCCCTCCCACATGTCCTGTCACCACAGTGGTCTGGCTAGATCGGGCCTTCTCTGCCTAATGATGCTCTAGGAAATTAGACACACTTGAGTCCTTGAAACCAAAAGTCCCCTAGTGAATGACGCGACCCAATTCCTCAGTTCTCCAGATTTACCCAGTACTACTTCTTCCCAGAAACAGGCACGATCTCCTAGCCTGATGGAATCCTGGCCTGTAGGGATGAGGGTTTTCACACCCACACAAAGAATACCTTTGCATGGCAATGGCTTGTGCATTGAGGAGAAAAAGAATTTTCTGCATGAATGCTCCACTGATTCACCTCCCCTCAGAAGGTTTAGAAACACCCAGCAAGCTGGTTATCTAGTGTTCCTTAGATTGTCATTGTCACAAAGATTCTTTCTGCTTCACTTCTCCCACAGCCCTCCTCCTGCTCACTCCCCTGCATGTAGTTCAGCCTAGAGAGCATTCGGTTTTGGGAATGGCCCACACATCCTTGCAGGATCTCTTCGCTTGTGTGCTTTAGAAAGGCCTCAGCTGCTTCAGCTCCAACAGGGTGCTCACTGCAGCAAATCCAGTGTCTAAGCAGGTTGTTGCAGGGGACTGTCCCCACACCACTGGCGGCTGGCAGCGGCAGTTTGAGCCTGTCAAGTGGGCGAGGTCGGGTTTTTCCCTCTTTCCTGCATTCTAACTGCTCTTTCTTCCTTTTCTCAATGTGTGTAGGTGGTAACTAGTTTAAGCACCAACCCGGGCGGCCAATGGTTAGTTACAAGCACCTCCCACCAAATGCAAGATGCCCTCCTTTCGCAGGTGGCCCTGTTCATACCTACAGACCCCACTGTGGCTCCCTGCCTTTGAGTGTCCTAGGCCCCCGAGCAGCAAGCAGGGACAAACATCCTGTGTGTGCACCATGCATGCCCACAGTCACTGCGCAGCCATCTGGGGCCGGTCATAGGATCTGGCCTCCCACACGGAAGGAAAGGGTTGTCATTTGGGGCTGAGCTGCATTTCCAAACCCAGCCCAGGAAGAATAGCTTCAACCCTGTTTGCACAGAGCCTGCAGGGTGGCAGGGGTCTGCTGGGTTGAAACCCTGCCCATCAGCCCAGTTCTTTTCCTGCTACCTTCTCTGCTCCTTGCAAGCCAGAACCACACAGAAAGAAATGAGAGTGTGGCTGACAATGTTCCTAAGAGAAGTTGTTCCACAAATGTTTACTGAGTGCCTTTTATATGCCAGGTAATGTTTTTCTAGTACCTGGCTCACTTTAAGGATGTGTTTCTATATTTTTTAATTTAATAAGAGAAAAGAGCAGCTCATGTCACAGAAACCAAGTTTCAGACCTAGTCTTCCAGCAATAAATGACTTTCATTCCTCTGCCTCTGTACCATTGTGACCCTGGAATGCCTCCCTCCCTTCAGGCCTGGTACTTTCCTCACAGGTTCCAAGCTGTGCTAAGGTTCTGCAAAGTTCATTTGGTTCTGAAAAGCTCATTTCATGCCCACCCAATAAGCTCTCAGTGACAGTTATCCCTCCAATGAAACTTTAACTTTGAAAAGGGATCTTTGGTGTATAGGATTAACTTTTCACCTCAAAGGAATACATAGCTAATGGCAAAATTCCAGGCTCCATGATAAGTGAATAGAAGGGTTATTTTGGTGACTGTCTGCACATATCTGTCATGGTCCCTCTTTGGAAACATTTATGAGTGCCTATTATGTGCCAAGCACTGTGCTAGACACTGGGAGTCCTAACAGCAGTAAGATTGACCCTCATCCCCAGATAGCTTCCTGACCAATAGGTGGGACAGGCCCTTCACTGCACCCCATAAGCAAGCACACTGCAGTGAGCTAGGTGATGAGAGGGAAGAGGTTTGGCTTGCTAAGAGAGCACTCAGCTGGGGCGCCCAGCTTAAGATGGGTTTAGAGAAGACTTACCAGAGAAGGTAGCATTTGAGCTAAGTCTCTGTGCCTCTGCAGGAAATTAAATTTAACCAACTGTGTGGGTTCCACTGTGCATACTGGTGGGGTCATTGTGAGAAGCTGTATTCTGAGTTTTCCATTTATAGAGGGTTTCAGGTGCACTGATGCATGCTTGAGAACTGGCTGCCAAAGTAGGGGCCCGGACAGCTGTCTCTCCAGGAGAATGGTATCCAGAAACTTCCATTCTTGTTGTGCCATGTTTCTTCAATGTGCTATAACTATCTTGAAATTACAGCATTCAATATCCTTTCCTTTGGCCTGGAAGACTTCCCTGACTTCCAAAGATTAATGTCAAAGTCAAATGTCTCTGACCAGGAACACAGCAGAAGTCACCAGCAACTAAGAGTTGCTCTAGAATTATTCTGAGAGCATGGTGTCCAAGGCCAGGGGCCAGAGATAAGAGGCTGAAATGGATGGTGGGGAATTAGGAATTAGGAGGAGAAAGGCAGATGGATTCTGTGTCCTGCAACAAGAGGACCTGCTCTGCCTTCTGATGGTCTGCATTTCATCCATCTCCACAAAGCTCTTGTATCAGGGCAAGTTGGACCTCCATCTTTCCAGACCAGGTGTCATCAGGTGCAAACACTCCATGTGCCTGAGTACCTGAGGAGCGTGCGATCACACGGAGGGATGCAGCAGTAGGTGAGGGCATCACGCTTGTCGGCTCCTTGGCACTTCTTTGTCAAGCATCTAAACGCACATCTAGGCGGAGAACCAGGAGGAGAGCAGAAATCGCAGTGTTCCGGAAAGCAGTGAGCTTCCCTGAGAACGGAGAGCACAATCCTGGGAGTGCCTGGCCTTTTACATCTGCTCCAGGCCTGTGGCAGGGTGATCCTTCCCTGATGCTCTGCCTTCCATTCCCTCCCTGCGTGGCTCTAGGGGGAAGATTTCATTTCAGGCTGTCCTAGAAGACAATATGAAGGGCAGAAGAGGAAATCTCTTTAGACAAATTAGAAAATCAGGATTTGGTGAAAGCCATCTGTGGGAAAATGAGAGCAAAATAAGGTCTGGCCTGAACTTTTATTTACACTTTACCATGTAAATAAAGAGGCCAAGATAATGAAGTGCCCAGGAGACTTTTCCTGAGTGACTTACCCAGAATCTGGAGAAATTCCATCAGGGAGTTTCAGTGACATACATTCAGGCTGTCAGACATTTATAAGAATTATCAAGTGTCTGGAGGGATGACAGATTCCAAGCACACAGTGAAGGGAACATTTTGCACCAAATTTATGTGGGGAGTCCCGCTGCATGGGGCTGATGAAGGTGGCAGAGCTCAGCGCTCACACTCAGGCGGCTCCCCTGTCTGCAGCAGCCAAGTCTGTGCCCTGAATGAAAACTGGAAATGTTGTAACACTTGAAGATTTCTGTTCCCTACATTTTTCCAGCTCTTGCTAAATTTTAACCATTCTCTTTTTGATCAGTTTTGCAGAATCCTTAAGTCTTCTCAAACACACACACACACACACACACACACACACACACAACCCATGGATATCAACTTTGAGATGGGAAAACAAAAATATTGGTCTCTTCTAGGACCCAGCAGGATGCCTGGCACACAGTCAGCTCTCAAGACGTGAGGAAGCGAGTTTGGGAATAAATGCCAGGAAAATGGTCAGCATGAAGGCACCAGTCAGCCAATTGCTGTTTCTTCTCAGGTTCTCCTAATTGAATCTTTTCACCTTCAGGAAAATCTCTCCACCTTTTTACTCTTCTAGGACTATGAAAAGGACAGAATGGTACTGAGGCAACCTGATGTGTTCTTGAAACCCTTGCTTTATGGGAAGGGAAACTAGAAACAGCCTACTGATAATCCTTTGATTAATACGTTATGTTTTAAAAGTACTTTTATAGAAAATACAACATTAAATATCAGAACTAAGACTAATTATATAAGTGAGATAAACCTACTATTAAAAATGAGAGGCTCTCAGATTGGGTGAATAACAAAACCCAATTACATCATCTATACAAAATGCAGGCTTCTGCTTCCAGGAGGATGGAGTACACAGATTCATCCCTATTCTTTCTGTTAAGTCCAGCTAAAAACACCGGACATTATATTTAAAAGAAGCCTAAGAAAACTGGAAGCATACCCACTAGGACCTGAAGACTGGAGGAACCACATGGCAGGAGTTCCCTGCATTTTCTTTATGCCTCCTATACCCCAGATTTGGGGCTGAAGGGGCTGGCAACCCGGAAAGGGCTAACGAGACAAAACAAAACAAAAACCTGTTCTGGCCAAAAGCCAAAGGACCATGAAAATGCCGGCCTGGCAAGACAGAAACTTTTAGAGAATAATTCCTCTAATCCAGCCAAACACCATAGAAAAATCTATAGCCCCACCTAAATCCATGCTGGGAAAGGTCATGTGGGAAGAATCAATTTCCTTGCTCACCAGACCATAGGGTGACAAGGCAGCCCCACTACCAGGGTGGTGTTAGATGAGGCCTGTTAGGGAGTTGGGGTTTTCATCGCCACTTGGCAATAAGGATGTCTCTCTGACCTCCAACCCACTACAGTGTCACTGGACACAACCTATTCCTCACTGAGCAGTAACAAATCACCCACCCCCCTCCATGCTATGGTGGTGTTAGAGAAGGCCAAATGGAACTTCAGGACTCTCACCACCACCCAGTGGTAATGAATCCCCCAGTGTCAGTGGAAGCCATGTGGGGAGCAGAAATGAGGAACTCCTGTCCTCCCAGCCAAGGTAATATCAAGGGAGGCCTAGTGGGGAGCCAGAACTTCCACCTCCACCCAGCACTTCTCCCACTTGGTTGTCAACAGAGGCCACGGTGCACCCCTCTCTTCCTCTGATGGAACAGTATCCCAGAGAGTTAGCTGAAACAAAGCTTAAATAAGACCCAGTTTTATGATATAATACTTCAGATGGCCAAGTTTCAATTAAAAAGTCACTCATTATACCAAGAACCAGAAGTATCTCAAACTGAATGAAAGAAGACAGTCAACAGACACCAACACTGATATGTCAGTGATGTCTAAATTATCTGAAAATAGCTCTAAAGCAGTTGTCATAAAAACACTTTAACAAGTAATTACAAACATGTTTAACAAATAAGACAGTAGAGGTCCTCATCAAATAAATAGTCTCAGCAAAGAAATAGAAAATATAAACACCCAAGTGGAAATATTAGAACTGGAAAATACAATAACTGAAATAAAAATCTCAATAGATGGACTCACCAGCAGGGTGGAGGGGATGGAGGAAAGACTAAGTGAACTAGAAAATAGAAAAATAGAAATTAGTGGATCTAAACAACTGAGAGAACACAGATGAAAATGATGAGGAGAAGAAGGAGAAGGAGGGGAGAAGAGCATCAGGGACCTGCGGAACTGTAACAGAAGGCTAACATTTGTGTCATTCGGGTCACATAAGGACAGAAGAAAGAGGGCAGAGCTGGAAAAGTACTGAAAGAAGTGATAGCAAAGATTTCCCCAATTTAGTAAAATATGTAAATCTACACATTCAGGAAGTTTAATGACAAGCAGGATAAGCCAAAAGAAATCCACACCAAGACACATCATAATTAAAATTCTGAAAATTAAGGACAAAGAAAAAATCTTGAAAGTGATGAGAGTGAAACAATACCTTTTCTATAGGGGAAAGTCAATTCAAGTGACAGAATATTTCTCATCAGAAATCATAGTTGTCAGAGGGAGGTGGCACATGTTTCAAGTGTTGAGAAAAAATGTCAGCCACAAAAACTTCTATATACAGTAAAAATATTCTTCAGGAATTAAGGGGAAATCTTAAGATATTCTTAGATCAAGGAAAACTAAGAGTACTTGTCACCAGAAGACTGACAAGAAAGGAGTAGCTGAAAGAAGTATTCTGAACAGAAAAGAAGCAATGGAAAAAGCAGTGGTAGAACATCAAGAAGGAAGGAAGAATAGAATAAGCAGAAATGATAATTTCAAATGGCTTTCCTTCTTTTGAACTTTAGTTTTCTAAATTATATTCAACAACTTAGGAAAAAATGATTACACTGTCACATGTTATAGAGAATACAGAGAAAATATTTAAAACAATTATATCGTAAACAGAGGAGGGTAGAGGGACATAAACACTTTACTCAAACTGTTGACACCGTAGACTATGAGACTTTGATAAGATATGTATTTTTTTATCTTTTTACTTTCTAGACATAGTTGGCCCATGTTTTTAATCCACTCTGCAATCTTTGTCTTTAATTATTGCATTTAGACCATTAATGTATAATACACATTAAATGTGTACTCATATACATTTAATATAGTTATTGGTATAACAGAGCTTAAGACTGTTATTTTATTTTTTATTTTCTGTTCTCTCCTTTTTCATTTTTGTCTTCTCTTCCTTGCATTACTGTGCATTACCTGAGCCTTTGGTATAATATAATTTTGATTTCTCTATGGCATTTTGGGGTATATCTCTCTGAATAGCATTTTAAATTGTTCTAGTAATACCTAGAAAAAAAACATGAAAATTTTAATTTAAAAAATGTGAAAGTGACTATATTAACATCAGATAAAGTAAACATCAAAGAAAATTATCAGAGACAGAGAAGGACAATACATAATGATAAAAGAGTCAATCCACCAAGAAGATATAGCAATATTAAATGTGTATGCAGTAAACAGTAGAGCTGCAAAATATGTGAAGCAAAAACTGATAGAACTAAAAGTAAAAATGGATAAATGCACAAGTATAACTGAAGAGTTCAACACCTCTCAACAACTGATTGAACAATTATATGGAAAATAAGAATGTACAGAAAAACTCAATACCACTGATAAATAGGATCTAATAGATATGTATAGGACACTCCACCCCAAGAACAGAGTACTTTATTTTCAAGTACCCAATAAACATTAACCAAAATAGACCATTTCTTGGAACAAAAGAAATCTCAAAAATGTCTAAAATTTCAAAGGAAATAAAAAATACATTGAATGGATGATAATGAAAATACAACATATTAAATTTGTAGAACAAATAAAACAGTGCTGAAATTGGAATTCATAGTTTACATTAAATAGAGGAAAAGACTCAAATCAATAACCTAAGCTACCACCTCAAGGACCTAAATAGTAAAATGCAAAATAAAACCAAAGAAAGCAGAGGGAAGGAAATACAAAGACCAGAGAATGAATCAGTGAAATTGAAAACAAGAAAAACTAAAGAAAACAATGAAGCAAAGAGTTGGATCTTTAAAAATATCAATAAAATTGATAACCCTATAATAAAACTAAAAAAGAGAAGACAAAAATTACTAATACTAGGAGTGAAACATATGATATCAGTACACACCCTGCAGACATCACAATGATAATAAGAGAATACCAAGAAAATCCTACACCATAAATTTGACAACTTAGATAAAATGGACCAATTCTTCAAAAACACAAACTACCATACTCAGTATGAACTAGGTAATTTGAACAGCCTGCAACTATTAAGGAAAATTGAATTTGTAATTAGAATTCTAGAAAAATAAAACTCCAACCTCAAGAATTCACTGAAGAATTCTACTAAACACTTATAGAAAAATTAACAACAATTCTAGTCACGTCCAAATACAAGAGGAAGAGATACTATTCATTTTATGAAACTAGCATTCCCCTAATACCACACCAGACAGAGACAGAACAAAAAATGAAAATTATAGACTAAAATCCTTTAGAAACATAAACATAAAAGTCTTCAATGAAATATTAGGAAATAGAATTCAGCAATACATAAAAAGAATTATACATCATGACCAAGTGTGGTTTGTTCCAGGGATGCAAGACTGGTTCCATTTTCAAAAATCAATCAATTATCAATATTAATAGACTAAAATGAAAAAAATCACATGATCATATCAATTGATAAATAAAAAGCATTTGGCAAAACTCAATACCCAGTCATGGTTAACAACTCTCAGACAAATAAAGTGGAACTTCTTCAGCTTGATAAAGGGAAGCTACAAAAATCCTATAGCTAACAATATATATAGTGATGAAAGAATGGATGCTTCCCTCAGCATCAAGAATATAAAGCAAGGAACTTTTGTCTTTCCATACTTATTCAATATAATACTGGAAGTTCTAGTCAGTGCAGTAAGGCAAGACATGGAAATAGAAGGCATATCTTTTCATATCTGGAGTGAAGAAATAATATAGTACTTACAGATGACATGATTGTCTGTTTAGAAAATTCCAAGGAGTCTATAAAACAAAAACAAAACATTTTGGAACTAAATGAGTTCGGCAAGGCCACAGAAATACAAGATCATCATAACAGAACTAGATGAATTTTTATATACTAGCAATGAACACCTGGACAAAAAAAATTAAAACCATACCATGTACAATTTCTCAATAAGTAGTTATGCATACATCTAACAAAACATGTAGGAATGGTATGCTTAAAGTTACAAAGTGCTAATCCTCAACAGAATACTAGCAAGCCTAGTTTAGCAACATATTAAAAGGATTATATACCAAGTGGGATTTATTCCTGAAAGGCAAAGATGGTTCAACAAACAAAAATCAATTAGTGTAATACACAACATTAACAAAATGAAAGGAAAAATACATAACCATCTCAACTGATGTAGAAAAACCATTTGAAAAATGTAACGTTTGTTCATAATAAAAGACACTCAGCACACTAGGAGTAGAAACAAACTACATTGATATAATAAAAGCCATATATGAAAAACCCACAACTATCATCATACTCAATGGTGAAAGGCTGAAAGTTTTTCCTCTGTCAGGAACACTTTCACCTATTCTTTTTCACCTCTTCTATAGTATTGGAAGTTCTAGCCAGAGTAATCAAGCAAGAAAAATAAAGGGCATCAGAATTTGAAAGAAAAAATAATAAATTAATTCAGCCAAGTTTCAGGATATAAAAGTCAACATGGAGAAATCAGTTGCATTTCTATATACTTACAGTGAATAATCCAAAAAAGGAAATTAAGAAAACAATTCCATTTATGATAGCATCAAAAGATTAAAATGCTTAAGAATAAACTTAATCAAGAAACTGAAAGACTTGTACACTGAAAACTATAAAATAATGCTGAAAGAATTTGAGAAAACATAAATAAATGGAAAGAAATTCTGTGTCCATGGATTGAATGACTTAATATTTTTAAGATGTCAGTATTACCTAATGTGATCTACAGATTTAATGCAATTTTTATCAAAATCTCAATAATTTTTTTGTAGAAATAGAAAAATTCATCTTCAAATTCACATGGCATCTCAAGAGATCCTGAACAGCCAAAACAATCCTGAAAAAGAAGAAAAGAGCTGGAGGTCATGTACTTCCTGATTTGAAAAGTTACTACAAAGCTATAATAATCAAAACAGTGTGGTATTGGCATAAGGACTGACACATACACCAGGGGAATAGAATAAAAAGCCCAGAAATAAACTCTCACATATTTGTTCAAATGATTTTTGACGAGAGTGCCAAGATCATTTTTAATGGGAAAGGACAGTCTTTTCAACAAATAGTGCTAGGAAAACTGGATATCCACATGCAAAAGAATGAAGTTGGGCCCTTACCTAACATGATATATAAAACTTACCTCAAAATAGACCAAAAACCTAAATGTAGGAGCTAAAACTATAAAGCTTTCAGAAGAAAAACATAGGGAAAAGCTTCACAATATTGGATTTGCAATGATTTCTTGAAATGACATCAAAGGCACAAGCAACAACAAAAAGTTAGACACATTAAAATCCACTGAAATTTAAAACCTTTGAGCATCAGATGACACTGTCAACAGAGAAAAAGGCAACCCACAGGAGAGAAAATATTTACAAGTCACTTACCTGATAAGAGATTAATATCAAGGTTAGATAGAGAACTCCTAAAATGCAACAGAAACAAAAACCAGTTCAAAAATAGGCAAAGAACTTGAGTAAACATTCCTCAAAGAAGATCTACAAATGGCCAATAAGCACATGAAAAGATGCTCAGCATCACTAATCTTGAGGGAAATACAGGTCAAAGTCACAATCAGATACCATTTCAAACATCTCAGGATGGCTGCTATCAAAAAACAATAACAAGTGTTGGCAAGGATGTGGATAAATTGGAAACCTGGTGCATTTTTGGAAGGAATATAAAATGGTGCAGTTGCTACAGTAAACAGTGTAGCTATTCCTCAAAAAATTTAAAAGACTTACTATGTGATCCATCAATTCCACTTCTGAGCATATACCCAAAATAAATGAAAGCAGTGACTTGAACAGTTATCCATACACCCATGTTCATAGCAGCACTATTCACAGTAGCCAAAAGGTGGAAGCAACCCAGGTGTCCATCAGTGGCTGAGTGGATACACAAAATGTGGCATACACATGCAATGGAATATTATTCATCCCTTAATATTAAAGGAAAGGATATTCTGCCACATGCTACAACATGAATGAACCTTGAAGACATTATGCGAGGTGACATAAGACAGGCACAAAAGGACGTATACTGCATGAATCCATGTATATGAGGTCCCCAAAGTAGTCAAATTCATACAGACAAGAACTAGAATGGTGGGCTCCAGGGACCAGGAGTAGGGGAGAATAAGGAGTTATTTAATGAGTACAGAGTTTTAGTTTTGCAACATGAAATAAGTTCTGGAGACGTGGTGATAGTGGAAATAAGGACCAATGGGGAATTGGGAGTGGCAGGAAGTTGGGATCAATTCTGGGTTAAAATAGTTAGAGAAGAACGTGGTTGAAGGCTCTTCTGCAAGTCACATAACCTGTCTGCATAAACTAGGGGTATCGTTCTGAGCCAGTCTACACAGTGGATGGTATAAGGAGCCCCAGGGGGAATAGCTGCATCCTGCCTCAAAAGCTGTGCTTTTGAAGTTTCTCACTCCCACTGAACCAGGTAAGGCCAGTGCACCCCAACACCACAAAGTAGAGTGGCTTTGCCAGCATATGGTAATCACAGGAAAGCTTGGCTTCTGTATGACCCCTGAACAGAAGAAAAACCATTTCCCTATCCTTTTACCCTCAGAGTTCAGAGGCTCCAGAGCTCTGGTCTCTCTGCTTTCCCAGGGCAGGTATTCAGCTTGCTGTTAGAAAGATGTCTCAACGAAACGTTCTCCAGAGCTGTCCCTTCTGTCTCCTTTTTGGCTTGTCGAGTTTTTGTTTCCTGCAGATGAATTTTCTGTACTGTTCCTTTCCAGCATCTGAGAAGGCCAGGAAATAGCTATGTTGAGGCTCTTCCAGTGAGGCATCAAATAGGACGTGCCTTGGGTCTAGCTGTCTTCTACCACCCTCTGCATCTGATCTGCTATGACACCAGCACATGGCCCACCACTACTTCACTGTGATATTCAGCTCCCAGGAGAGAAACTGGCTTCCCTGGCACAGAACATGATGGTGAAAAGAGAGCCAACCTGAGCTCCTCAGTGTCCAAAGACTCAGAATGAGATCACTTTCGTCTGCAAACCTCCTCTCCCAGAGCTCTCTGAGCTGCCACCGTGTCCAGCTGCCACTGCCTGTCACCTTTCTTAAGAAGATAGGCCTTTAAGACTCAAGAAATATTGAACATGCTGGATTTAAATTTTTTTTAAATAAATTAACATCTTCAGGCAGTTTGGAAGAAAAAGAGACTTTGATCTTGAGCAACTTTCTTGGTGATCAAAGAAAAGACTCAATTGGACTCCTTGCCTTGTTTCCAGTTGAATATAAAGAAGATTTCTTCCCCAGTAGAAGCTGATGGACTCACATCTGGAGCTCACTGCAGGTGAACTCTAAGAATTGGAGATGGGGATCATTCCAGACTGGTCCAATTTTTAATCACTTTTCTATTGCAAGGAATGCCCTTAAGAAATTGCAGAGCCAGTGCTTTTTACTAATGCTGGCAGAGATTCCTTAAACTAAGAGATGGTACTACTGCCCATCAATTTTAAAGGCAATAATGCAGATCCCAAGGGGCTAAAGTCTGAGGCAGAAGGCAGAGCACTTCATCACAGTGAGAGAACTGGGTTGTTGCTGGGGGAAACTGTTGTGGTATCACGCTGGTATTACCACGAATTAATAAGCTTTGTTCATCTTCTCTGACACTAAAGGTCCAACTCACCTTTTGCTTTGTCTTCTTGCTTTTTATGCAGCTCAGACCAAGGATATAGGCTGCCTACTTGTCATAAATGGCAGGCAATTTCCCTTCTGTGTGTTCTGGGTCCCAGTGGGCTTATGCTTCTGGAAACCAAGGCTCTCTAAACTCTTCAGTTCCACAAATGCATACCAAACCCTGATGCTGAGCTAGGCACTGCAGAAATTCCAAGATGCATGAGCCCCACTTCCTGCCTTCCTGATCACAGTGGGATCAGGGAGAAAGTCATGTGGGCAATAATTACACCAGCAGACAGACTGTATAATACAGGGAAATACACACCACTGTAGGAATCCGGGAAGGGAAGGGGCAACTTTCAGTGTTGGAGGAGTCCACGTGGACACAGTATCAATACGGGCAACCCCTAGACAGTATAGCCCTTTCAGCTTGAAGTTTGACATGGCAAAAGAGGAGGAGCCTGGATATAGGAAGATGATACATTTTAATTGTGATACAGCAAATGACCTTGTCAAAGGGTGTGCAGTTCTATGAATTTTAACTCATGTATAGAATTGTATAAGTACCACCACAATCAGGATACTGACCAACTTATCCTAAAATAATAACGTTTTTGAGGACAAATTTCAACTTTTTGTGAATTTTCTATTCATGTCTTTTTCTCACTTTTCTATCAGGTTTTTGGCCTTTTGTCCCTTTGTTTTTAACTTAATTTACTTTTTATTGGGATATAACTGACATACAACATTATATTAGTTTCAGTTATACAACATAATGACTCAATGATTGTATGTATTGCAAAATGATGACCACAATAAATCTAGTTAACATCCATCACCACACATAGTTACAGAATTTTTTCTTCCTATGATGGGAACTTTTAAAAACTACTTCCTTAGCAACTTTCAAATATGCAATGCAGTATTATTAAGTATAGTTGCCAAGCTGTATGTACAACCCCATGACTTATTTATTTTATAACAGGAAGTTTATACCTTTTGATCCCCTTAACCCATTTCACCCATCTCCCATCTTTTACCTCTGGCAACCACCAATCTGTTCTCTGTGTCTATAAGCTTGTTTTGTTTTGTTTTGTTTTGTTTAGATTCCACATAAAAGTAGAATACACACAATATTTTGTCTTCCTCTGTCTGCCTTATTTCACTTAGCATAGTGCCCTTGTCCATCCATGCTGTCACAAATAGAAACATTTCATTATTTTTTGTGGCTGAGTAATATTTCATGGTGTGTGTGTGTGTGTGTGTGTGTGTGTGTGTGTGTGTGTGTGTGTGCTATCCAATTTCTTTATCCATTCATCCACCAATTGACACATAGGTTGCTTTCATATCTTGGCTATTGTAAATAACATTGTAGTGAACTTGGGGGTGCAGATATCTATTTTGAGTTGTTTTTGTTTTCTTCATATACATATCCAGAAGTGGAATTACTGGATCATATGGTAGTTATATTATCAAATTTTGAGAAACCTTCATATTGTGTGGCTGCACCAATTTACAATCTCACCACCAGTGCATGGGAATTCCCTTTTCTCTACATCCTTGCCAACATTTGTTGTCTCTTGTCTTTTTGATGCTAGCGATTCTAACAAATGTGAGGTGATACATTGTTGTGGTTTTGACTTGCATTTCCCTGATGATTAGTGATGTTTAGCATCTTTTCATATACCTGTTGGACATTTGCATGTCTCCTTTGGAATAAATGTCTATTCAGATCTTCTGCCCATTTTTTAATTGGTTTATTTGTTCTTTGCTATTGAGTTGTGTGAGTTTTTTATATATTTTGGATATTAACCTTTTATCAGACATATGATTTGCAAATATTTTCTCCCATTCAGTAGGTTGCCTTTTCATTTTATTGATGGTTTCCTTTGCTGTGCAGAGGCTTTATAGTTTGAGGTTGTCCCATGTATTTATTTTACTTTTGTTACCTTTGGTTTTGGTATCAAATCCAAAAAAAAAAAAAAAAAACATTGCCCCAGTGATTCATTCTTGATTACTGAACTAGCTTTGTATTCCCAAATTAAGGTTCAGTTGGTCATGGTGTATTATTCTTTTTATATATTTCTGGATTTAATTTTTAAATATTTTGTAGGGGATTTTTGCATCTATGTTCATGAGAAATATTGGTCTATTGTTTCCTTTCCTGTACTGTCTTTGTCTGCTCTTGGTATCACAGTACTGCTGGCCTCTTAAAATGAGTTGGGGGAGGGAGCCAAGATGGTGGCATGAGTAGAGCAGTGGAAATCTCCTCCCAAAACCACATATATTTTTGAAAATACAACAAATACAACTATCCCTAAAAGAGAGACCAGAAGACACGGGACAACAGCCAGACCACATGCACACCAGCAAGAACCTAGTGACTCGCGAAGGGTGTAAGATACAAACCATGGCCCAGCGGGACCCGAGCGCCCCTCACCCCAGCTTCTGATGGGAGGAGAGGAGTTGGAGCGGGGAGGGAGAGGGAGCCCAGGACTGCTGAACACCCAGCCCTAGCCATGTGCACTAGAGTGCAGACACAGTGCGTGCGTGCAGTGCTGGACACTAGGGAAACAGGACAGTAAGACCTGTGAGTGGGTCCCCGCAGCCGGTGCACCTGGGACAAAGAAAAGTGAGTGCTTTTTGGAAGTCTTAAAGGGACAGGGACCCCACAGCTGGATGGAAGCACCCTGGGACACTTAGCCCAGCAGCAGGGAATCCTGGGGAACTCTGGGCACCCTAACCGCCTGGGCAGCAGGGAGCACGGAGGCCCCTCACGGAGATAAAAAGCCTCCCGGCCGTATCACCTCCAACGTGGCTCCGCCATATCGGAGCAGCAGCCTGAGGCAGGTCACACCCACAGCAACAGCGGAGCTAAACTCCATAGCAGCCGGGCAAGAATCAGAAGCCCTGTCTGCATGCAGCTGCCCAGCACAAGCCACTAGAGGTCGCTGTTCTCCCAGGAGAGGAAGTCCACAAACCAACAAGAAGGGACATTCTCCCAGCTGTCACTCGTGCCAGCTCTGCAAACTATCTCTATCACCATGAAAAGGCAGAAAAATTTGATACAGACCAAAATCACAACCCCTGAGAAGGAGATAGACCTAACCAGTCTTCCTGAAAGAGAATTCAAAATAAAAATCATAAACATGCTGACAGAGATGCAGAGAAATATACAAGAGCTAAGGGATGAAGTCCAGAGGGAGATTACAGATGTCCGGAGGGAGATTACAGAAATGAAACAATATCTGGAAGGATTTATAAGCACAATGGATAAGATGCAAGAGGCCATTGATGGAATAGAAACCAGAGAACAGGAACACATAGAAGCTGATGCAGAGAGAGATAAAAGGATCTTCAGGAATGAAACAATATCAAGAGAACGTGTGACCAATCCAAAAGGAACAATATCCACATTATAGGGGTACCAGAAGAAGAAGAGAGAGGAAAAAAGGATAGAAAGTGTCTTTGAAGAAACAATTGCTGAGAACTTCCCCAAACGGGGGGAGGAAATAGTTGCTCAGGCTACAGAGGCACAAAGAACTCCCAACAGATGAGACCCAAAGAGGACAATAACAAGACACATAATAATTAAAATGGCAAAGATCAAGGACAAGGACAGAGTATTAAAGGCAGCCAGAGAGAAAAAAAAGGTCACCTACAAAGGAAAACCCATCAGGCTATCATCAGACTTCTCAACAGAAACCTTACAGGCCAGAAGAGAATGGCATGATATGTTCAATGCAATGAAACAGAAGGGCCTTGAACCCAGAATACCATATCCAACACAATTATCATTTAAATATGAAGGAGGGATTAAACAATGCACCCAAAACAGGAGCACCAATATATGTGAAACAAATACTAACAGAATTAAAGGAGGAAATAGAATGCAATGCATTCATTTTGGGAGACTTTAACACACCACTCACTCCAAGGACAGATCCACCAGACAGAAAATAAATAAGGACACAGAGGCACTGAACAACATACTAGCACAGGTGGACCTAATAGACATCTATAGAACTCTACATCCAAAAAGCAAAAGTTGAGGGAATTTGCCTCCAACAAACCACTTCTACAGGGTATTTTAGAGAGATTGCTCTAGATGGGAGCACTCCCAAAAAGAGGCCCAGAACAAAACACTCAACATATGAAGAATGGAGGAGGAGGAATAAGAAAAGAGAAATAAACATGAGACTGTGTTTATAATAGCTCAATAAGCGAGTTAAGTTAGACAGGAAGGTAGTAAAGAAGCTAACCTTGAACCTTTGATAACCACGAATCTAAAGCCTACAATGGCAATAAGTACATATCTTTCAATAATCACCCTAAATGTAAATGGACTGAATGCACCAATCAAAAGACACAGAGTAATATAATGGATAAAAAAGCAAGACCCATCTATATGCTGCTTACAAGAGACTCACCTCAAACCCAAGGACATGCACAGATTAAAAGTCAAGGGATGGAAAAACATATTTCATTCAAACAACAGAGAGAAAAAAGCAGGTGTTGCAATACTAGTATCAGACAAAATAGACTTCAAAACAAAGAAAGTAACAAGAGATAAAGAAGGATACTACATAATGATAAAGGGCTTAGTCCAACAAGAGGATATAACCATTATAAACATATATGCACCCAAAACAGGAGCACCAATATATGTGAAACAAATACTAACAGAATTAAAGGAGGAAATAGAATGCAATGCATTCATTTTGGGAGACTTTAACACACCACTCACTCCAAGGACAGATCCACCAGACAGAAAATAAATAAGGACACAGAGGCACTGAACAACATACTAGCACAGGTGGACCTAATAGACATCTATAGAACTCTACATCCAAAAGCAACAGGATACACATTCTTCTCAAGTGCACATGGAACATTCTCCAGAATAGACCACATATTAGGCCACAAAAAGAGCCTCAGTAAATTCCAAAAGATTGAAATCCTATCAACCAACTTTTCAGACCACAAAGGTATAAAACTAGAAATAAATTGTACAAAGAAAGCAAAAAGGCTCACAAACACATGGAGGCTTAACAACACACTCCTAAATAGTCAATGGACCAATGACCAAATTAAAATGGAGATCCAGCAATATATGGAAACAAATGACAACAACAACACAAAGCCCCAACTTCTGTGGGATGCAGTGAAAGCAGTCTTAAGAGGAAAGTATATAGCAATCCAGGCATATTTAAAGAAGGAAGAACAAACCCAAATGAATAGTCTAACGTCACAATTATCGAAATTGGAAAAAGAAGAACAAATGAGGCCTAAGGTCAGCAGATGGAGGGACATAATAAAGATCAAAGAATAAATAAATAAATTTGAGCAGAATAAAACAATAGAAAAAAATCAATGAAACCAAGAGCTGGTTCTTCGAGAAAATAAACAAAATAGATAAGCCTCTAGTCAGACTTATTAAGAGAAAAAGAGAGTCAACACACATCAATAGAATCAGAAATGAGAAAGGAAACATCATGACAGACCCCACAGAAATACAAAGAATTATTAGACAACATTATGAAACCCTATATGCTGGAAAACCTAGGAGAAATGGAGAACTTCCTAGAAAAATACAACCTTCCAAGACTGACCCAGAAAGAAACAGAAAATCTAAACAGACCAATTACCAGCAATGAAATTGAAGTAGTAATCAAAAAACTACCCAAGAACAAAACCCCCGAGCCAGATGGATTTACCTCGGAATTTTATCAGACATACAGAGAAGATGTAATACCCATTCTCCTTAAAGTTTTCCAAAAAATAGAAGAGGAGGGAATACTCCTAAACTCATTCTATGAAGCCAACATCACCCTAATACCAAAACCAGGCAAAGACCCCACCAAAAAAGAAAACTACAGACCAATATCCCTGATGAATGCAGATGCAAAAATACTCAACTAAATATTAGCAAACTGAATTCAAAAATACATTAAAAGGATCATACACCATGACTAAGTGGGATTCATACCAGGGATGCAAGGATGGTACAACATTTGAAAATCCATCAACATCATCCACCACATCAACAAAAAGAAGGACAAAAACCACATGATCATCTCCATAGATGCTGAAAAAGCATTCGACAAAATTCAACATCCATTCATGATAAAAACTCTCAACAAAATGGGCATAGAGGGGAAGTACCTCAACATAATAAAGGCCATATATGATAAAACCACAGCTAACATCATACTGAACAGCGAGAGGCTGAAAGCTTTTCCTCTGAGATCGGAAACAAGACAGAGATGCCCACTCTCCCCACTGTTATTCAACATAGTACTGGAGGTCCTAGCCATGGCAATTAGACAAAACAAAGAAATACAAGGAAACCAGATTGGTAAAGAAGAAGTCAAACTGTCACTATTTGCAGATGACATGATATTGTACATAAAAAAACCCTAAAGACTCCACTCCAAAACTACTAGAACTAATATAGGAATTCAGCAAAGTTGCAGGATACAAAATTAACACACAGAATTCTGTGGCTTTCCTATACACTAACAGTGAACTAATAGAAAGAGAAATCAGGAAAACAGTTCTATTCACAATAGCATCAAAAATAATAAAATACCTAGGAATAAACTTAACCAAGGAAGTGAAAGACCTATACCCTGAAAACTATAAGACGCTCTTAAGAGAAATTAAAGAGGACACTAACAAATGGAAACTCATCCCATGCTCCTGGCTAGGAAGAATTAATATAATCAAAATGGCCATCCTGCCCAAAGCAATATACAGATTTGATGCAATCCCTATCAAATTACCAACAGCATTCTTCAATGAACTGGAACAAATAGTTCAAAAATTCATATGGAAACACCAAATACCCTGAATAGCCAAAGCAATCCTGAGAAGGAAGAATGAAGTGGGGGGATCTCGCTCCCCAACTTCAAGCTCTACTACAAAGCCACAGTAATCAAGACAATCTGGTACTGGCACAAGAACAGACCCACAGACCAGTGGAACACAATAGAGACTCCAGACATTAACCCAAACATATATGGCCAATTAATATATGATAAAGGAGCCATGGACATACAATGGGGAAATGACAGTCTCTTCAACAGGTGGTGCTGGCAAAACTGGACAGCTACATGTAAGAGAATGAAACTGGTTCACTGTCTAACCCCATACACAAAAGTAAATTTGAAATGGATCAAAGACCTGAATGTAAGTCATGAAACCATAAAACTCTTAGAAAAAAACAGGCAGAAATCTCATAGATATAAACATGAGCGACTTCTTCATGAACATATCTCCCTAGGCAAGGGAAACAAAAGCAAAAATGAACAAGTGGAACTATATCAAGCTAAAAAGCTTCTGTACAGCAAAGGACACCATCAGTAGAACAAAAAGGTTTCCTACAGTATGGGAGAACATATTCATAAATGACAGATCTGATAAAGGGTTGACATCCAAAATATATAAAGAGCTCACACACCTCAACAAACAAAAAGCAAATAATCCAATTAAAAAATGGGCAGAGGACCTGAATAGACAGTTCTCTAAAGAAGAAATTCGGATGGCCAACACATGAAAAGATGCTCCACATTGCTTATCATCAGAGAAATGCAAATTAAAACCACAATGAGATATCACCTCACACCAGTAAGGATCGCCATCATTGAAAAGACAAACAACAACAAATGTTGATGAGATTGTGGAGAAAGGGGAACCCTCCTACACTGCTGGTGGGAATGTAAATTAGTTCAACCATTGTGGAAAGCAGTATAGAGGTTCCTCAAAATGATCAAAATAGAAATACCATTTGACCCAGGAATTCCACTTCTAGGAATATACCCTAAGAATGCAGCACTCCAGTTTGAAAAAGACAGATGCACCCCTATGTTTATCGCTGCACTGTTTACAATAGCCAAGATATGGAAGCAACCTAAATGTCCATCAGTAGATGAATGGATAAAGAAGATGAGGTACATATACACAATGGAATATTACTTAGCCATAAGGAAAAAACAGATCCTACCATTTACAACAACATGGATGGAGCTAGAGGGTATTATGTTCAGTGAAATAAGCCAGGCGGAGAAAGACAAGTACCAAGTGATTTCACTCATATGTGGAGTATAAGAACAAAGGAAAACTGAAGGAACAAAACAGCAGCAGAATAACAGAACCTACAAATGGACTAATAGTTACCAAAGGGAAAGGGACTGGGGAGGATGGGTGGAAAGGTAGGGACAAGGGTGGGGAAAAAGAAAGGGGGCATTACGATTATCATGTATAGTGTGGGGGGTGGGGTATGGGGAAGGCTATGTAACACAGAGCAGATAAGTAGTGATCTTACAGTATCTTACTATACTGATGGACAGTGACTGTGAAGGGGTATGTGGGGGGGACTTGGTGAAGGGGGAAGCCTAGTCAACATAATGTTCTTCGTGTAGTTGTAGATTAATGATACCAAAATAAAAAAAATTAGTTGGGAAGTGTTCTCTCCTCTTCCTTTTTCTGGAAAACATTATATAGAATTGGTGCTATTTATTATTTGGATGCTATGTATAATTTACCAGTGAAAGTATCTAGGCCTAGAGATTTTTTTTCACAAGGTTTTTAACTATTAATTCAATTTCTTTAATATTTATAAAACTATTCATGTTATATATTTCAACTTATGTCATTCTTGGTAGCTTGTAGTATTGAAGGAATTAGTTCATTTAATTTGTGAAATGTATGTAAAGTTCACAGTTTTTCTTTCTTATTCTTTTCATTCCTGATTTTAGTTGTGTCTCTCTAATTTTATCTTTGTAAATCTTAATACAACTTTATCAATTATATTGATTTCTTCAAGGAACAAGCTTTTGGTTCTTACTGTTTTTCTCTACTGTATTTCTCCTTTCATTTTTGTTGGTTTCAGCTTTTATCTTTTGATTTTTGCCCTTATTTCATATCTTCTGACTTCTATAGGTTTATTTTTATCTTAGTTTTCTAGCATGAATCTTCAGGTGGAACTTTAAATGATGTACTTCACACTTTTCTATTGTATACATTTCATGCCATAAATTTGCCTCAAAGCATAGCTTTTCCTGCATCCCACAACTATTAATATGTTGTATTTCACTTTTATTCAGCTCTAATTTCCCTTGAGACTTTCTCCTTGACCCACAAGTTATTTCAAAGTCTGTGGTTTAATTTCCAAGTGTCCAGAGATGTTCCTGTTATGTTTCTGCTATTGATTCCTAGTTTAGTTCTATTATAGTCAGAGAACACCCATGTATAATTTACATTTTTTTAATTGTTAAAATTTGTATATGGATGTAACCCTGGGGGGGGAAATCTGGGGCAAAATATCTTTGAAACAAAAATTAGTCAAAAGGAGAAATAAAATGGGAGAAACCCATTTATTTCTTAGAAGCAGCTGTCCCATGTCTCTCTTGACCAGGCTGCAGCAGAAGAGAGAGCTCCACCCAACCTCTCTGGTCCAGATAGTTCCTCCCTCACCGTGTAATTACCTATTGATATGGAGATGGACTACTTCTCTCCACCCCTTGGAAACACCTATTGATATGGGAATGAACTAAATAAAGCCAGGCAAGAGATTCTGGAAAAATTACGATTTCACCCACAATGACCCAGGATTTGGTCTACCTTGGTGAATGTTTTATGTGCCTGAAAAAAATAAGTGTATTCTGCTATTGTAAATGGAATGTTCCAGTGTCAGTTAGCTCTAGTTGGTAGATAATGTTGTTCAGTTCTTCTGTATCCTTGTTGATATTTCATCTACTTGTTCTATCTGTTATTGAGAGAACAATGTTGACATCTCCAAATATAGTTGTGGATATGTCTATTTCATGTTTTAGTTCTGTCAGGATTTTGCTTCATGTATTTTGAAGTTCTGTTGTTAGGTGTATGCACACTTAGGATTGTTAAATCTTCTTGGTTCATTAACCTTTTTGTAATTACATAACTCCCTCTTTATTCTTGGAATTTTTCTTTTCTCTGAAATCAGCTTTGTCTGATATTGATAAAGCCAACACACATTTCCTTGATTTAGTTTTTGCATAGTGTATCTTATTCCATCTCTTTATTTTAACCTATCTCTATCATTATATTTGAAGTGAATTTCTTGTAAACAGCATGTTTTTTAAAAAATCATTCATTCTGAAAACAACTGTCTTCTGATCAATATGCTTATACTATTTCTATTTAATTTAATTATCCATACATTTAGATTTAGGTCAACCATTTTATTGTTTTCTGTTGTTTCCTCTGGTTTTTATTTCTCTGTTTCCTCTTAAATGTTTTATTAGCTTCTGTAACAAATGACAAAAAACTTAGTGGATTAAAGCAAATGAAATTCATTCTGTCATGGTTATGGATATCAGAAGTCTGAAGTCAAAATCACAGGGCGAAAATCAAGGTGTCAGCAGTATTATGCTGCCTTGGGAGACTCTAGAAGAGAACTGTCTCTTCCATTTTCTGGTGGCTGCTCATGTGCCTTGACCTGTGGCCACCTCACTCTAATCTCTGTCTTTTTGGTCACATTACCTCCTCTTCCTTCTATGGAAACTCCCTCTGCCTCTGTTTTATAAAGATACATGTAGTAGCGTTTAGGATCCACCTAGTTAATCCAGAATAATGTCTCCATTTTAAGAATCTTATCTTAATTGCACCTGCAAACACTTTTCTCTTATAAAGTAATATTTTCGGATTCCAAGAATTAGGACCTATTAGCTTTAGATGGTTATTATTCACCCTACAACACACACCTTCTTTTGGATTATTTGAGCATTCTTTAGTATTTCATTTTAAGTTATCTATGTTTCTTTGTATACTCTTTTTTTTTTTTTTTGGTTGCTGCTCTAGGTATTGCAATATATATACTTAACTTTTTACAGTCTACTTGAAATAAATATTTTACCTCTTCAAGTGGTATGTGGAAACCTCACCATCGTAGAGTTCCTTTTACCCTCTCTCCTCGTATATGTCATCAGCACCTTAAAAGTACATCTACCTGCATTGGAAACCACATTAGACAATCTTATAAGTTTTGCTTTCAGTCATTAAACACATTGTAAAAAAATTCAAGAGAAGAATAGTTTATCATATTTACCCACAAATTTACATTTCCCTTGCTCTCCCTCTATTCCTGACGTTCCAAGTTTCCTATTAGTATCATTTTCCTTTTGACTGAAGAACTTTTAACAATTCTTTAAGAGCAGATTGGCTGGCAATAAATCCTGTTTTTCCTCATCTGACAATATCTTTATTTGACCTCAGCTACTTAAAGCACAGTCCCCCAGAGAAAAAACTGATACAGCATGGCCCAGAGCCCCAGGCATACAAAAACAAGCCTTTCACCGTAAATCTAATTGTTAGCATACACTGTCAGGATTGGTCTAAGGCCTCAGGCACACAAAACATTCTTATCAGGCAAGAAAGTCTATACACAAACAATGAGGAGTAGGGTGTTGGGGGAGGGGGGTAGCAACACTTGCCCAGGGATGAAGACCAAAGGGTAGCATTTAATAAATATCAATTGGCCAAGTTGCAGCAAAACATGAAGCTTAAGAAATAATCCGATGAAGATTTAAAAGGCCATTCTTAGCTACATCTGAGTTTGAACAGACAGGGCCCTGATTTGCAGAAGAACGCTTTAGATGACAAAAGGAACACGTAGGTAGCTACTGTCGCCTATAATGTTCCCATCTTCTTTCTGAATGGGGATGATTTGTAGTTGTCATTTGCAATTAAGGTGGACAAAAGAAATGTCAGATGATTATACATGAACAAATGTTCACATTTCTTAAAAATAGGAAAAAAAGTAGATTTGGGAAATTATAGAATTTGAGAATGCTGTAAGTCCAAGTTAAAATTCTAGAAAAGGCTATTCAAGATAGTTTATGATCATCTAGAAAAGACATAGACCGTCACTAAGAGCCTGTGTTGGCTATGGCTAAGCCTTGCTAAACTAATCTTACTTCCTTTCTTAACCAAGTTACTAGAAGAGAAATTGATGTATCTTGATTTTGGCCAACACCGCCTGACTCTCTGGTTATCCTTAGGGACAAGCTGGAGAAATATGAGTTAAATAACACCCCATTAAATAGATTCTCAGATACTTGAGTCAAAAGATTTAGACCTATCATATGGGTTCTGTGACATAAAGACATAATGAGACTCGATAAATTTGTAAATGACACAAAGATATCCAGTGGTCAAGTCAAGATTCATAGCAATTTTGGGAATCTGAGGTAGGTCATATCATCAAGATGCTACATTAAAAGGATAAGGAATAAAAGAACTTCATTTTTAAAAAACAAATTTTAAATAATCTATATAGGGATATTGATATGTATGTATGGGTTGGTTGAAAAACAGCTCATGGGGGAAAAGGCTTAGCTCGAAGTGTCAGGTAAACAAACATTTGAGTAGACCAAATGTGCTTGATATTCTTTCACTCATTTATTAAAAAATATTGTGTGGCTGTCATAAAAGCAAATTCTATCTTACCTGGCATAGAAAAGCCCAGAGTCCCAATCCAGGGCTGTGTTGGTGCTGACACTACAGTGCTGAGGAAACATCTGGATACTCTGTTCTGTGAGAAGGAGAGAATTAAGCATCGAGAGGCCACCAGGTCCAAGGTGATGCCAGGGCTGGTTGCCATGTGCTGAGAGGAAGATTTGAAGAATGAAGGACTAAGCAGAATCTGAACCATCTCTTTAAATTTGTTAAGGGCTGTTGTCTGGACATTTTCATAGACTCTTGCTTTGCTTCTTAGGCAGCAGAAGTTATAGGTTTAATAACTATGAGTTACAGGAAACTGGGTTCAGCCACTCCCTTACAGTGTCAGCTCCTTTACCAGACTCCAGGCGTACAGAGACAAGCAGGACAATATTCCTTTCCTACAGAGCTGACAATCCATAAATTCATACTTCACATAGACAAGTGGCTTAATATGCAATGGCTCTTCCAGCAGTGGGGCTCCTTAGAGAACCAAATGCCTCTGACTTTTGAATGCACTGTGCTCCCTTCTCTGGAACACAAGAGGAGAGACATCCGGGCTCTGTTTGAGGGCCTGAGGCTGGGCTGATGGTCTCTGGACCTAGAGATGGTATTCTGATAGCCAGGACAAGCAAAGAGAGTGAGCTAAGGGGAGTCTGAACCATGTTCAAGGAGAAAAGCAAGTTCAAAGCTAAAATAGTGGCCCTGAGCAAAAGCCACAGAGTGACAGCAGGAGGACAACTCAGGAATTGACAAGGGAAGAGCAGACAGGGAGCACAGTGTGAGATTGGTTAAAGCTGGCAGTCTGGAATGAAGCCTGGGAATGGTATCAGCAGTCAGGGGGTTGTTAGGAGCTCTGTGGGACCAAGTGAGCTTGGACTTGAATCAGAGAGGACTTGAGCAGAGGCTGGATGATCATCTGTCAGAGATGTCAGAGATGGGATTTGTAACAGATATCCTCTATTTGCCCCTCCACCCTTCTCTCCCTGTGCTAGTCCAAAAGTTGACCTACCTAATTTACAGCAATGGAACCCTTGTGCTCTGGATCCAGTTGGGTTCCAAGGACAAAAAGCTCCAGCTAGAGATTGGGGATGGGGAGGAGAATGAGGTTAGAATACCTGCTCCCTGTGGGGTCACCTTAGGATTTCTGTGTTCCTAAGCTGAAGGTCACAGCTCCTTAAAAGGTGTCCCTGTCTACATTGCTCTCTCTTCCAGGATCCAGGATCCAGGAGCCACTCCCTGCTCTCCTCCCTTGAAACCTAATGGTGGTAATGGCCCCAGAGATCCTAGCTCCAAAGTGATGTGCTATCCCTTGTGGCTCTCCTACATTTTGTCCACACCTTTATAAACAAAATTTTTAAACTCTTCTTGAATCATCTTAATGTGAATATGTCCTCTGTTTCCTTGGTTGAACCTTGGCTGACACCAGATTATGGATTGAGTGAGAAGATGAATTTTATTATTTCAATAAATGCTTATATTTCTATGGCCCTGTATTTCTTATCTCTGACCTTATATTTTTGTATATCCAAGAGTGATGAGGATTAACTTTCTGCACCTATGGATCCACAAAAAATATTTTTATAGTGGATACGAAATTCACCTAGAGACTTGTGAGTCAGTCTAGCCACATAATCTATACAATTTATTATGCTTATAAGAATTCATGTTACCAGTACCTAGTAGTGTTTTTCAGTTGCTTTCACCATGTCTCAGGGCTCTATGGCATTAAGGTGCTCTGCCTCATGGGCTCAGCTAACATCTTTACTGTTGTTGTGTAAAAGGGCCAAAGGAAGCTCGCCTTGGCCAAGCAGCTACTGCCCAGAACTTTGGCGAGGTCATAAAAGAGTCATAATTTATCTTAAATATCTTTCACAGACAAGCTACTGAGCCATACTGTGACATCTTCTGGGAAGACTAAATAGCTGAGGCTCTCCACAATAATGCTATTTCAAGGAGGTTCCCCTGAACCTGAGGAAAAGAAGGGGGAGCCCATCCCATGTACATGATTCAGCTGTGTGGTTTCTGAGTCTGATGATCCATAGAAAACATACACTCTTAGTCTTATGGTGTGAAGGTCACCTCTGCCTGCCTCTGAATAAGAGGGTTTTATTGTTGCTTGGGTTGACATAGAGAAGATCTTACTTCTAAAGCATCATTATCTTTTAGAGATGCACAGTGTAAAGCTCATGGATGAAATGATAGGACTGAACTTTGCTTCACAATAATACAGAAAGTGGGAAATGGGTGGGAGTAGAAATAAAACAAGATTGCCACGAGTTGATAGCTATTGAAGCTCGGAGATGGAGACATGGAGGTACATTTTATTATTCTCTCTACTTTTGTGTAATTTTGGAATTACTATTAAAATCTAAGTGAGTAAATATTTAATTTAAAAGTTACTTTTTGATCTAGGAAAACTAATTTATTATAGCTCGGTGCCACTGACATCATGAAGGAATTGTGTGTGTAGGTTTTAGAAGTGTAATAGGAAAAACATATTGGAACAAAATACAAATGAGGAATGCTATTTTTATGCTAGTTTAATCAAACCATGTTCAGTGGAAATATCAAGATGATATTATTCAGAATGTACATTTAGAATATTCTTTCATGAATTGAGAAGGAAATCAAACAGAAGTACTACTTTCATGTTTAAAAATACATGCGGACTTTTAAAATATTATTTCCTAAATAACCTGGGGTGGAGGAGAACTGGGTGTGATTGCAGATGAAACAAGACTGACCCTGAACCAATATTTGTGCAGTTGGGGAAATGGGTACATGAGAATTAACTATGCGCTTCTTTTTTCTATGTGCTTTGAATTTTCCATAGGATAGTTAAAAAAATAAAACACACTGCATGTCCAAAATGTGACCACTTTACATCAAGGGAGTATTAATTTTTATGATTTTATGAAATGTAATATTATGCTATTTCTCTTTCTCCTTCAGTTCGGCGTTTGTTCGTATATTACTATTTGTCTGTTTCTTCATTCCCCATCTCTTAGTTTTGCATGTTATTTGGAACCAAGCTGATGTTCCGGGAGCGTGCCTGGTATCTGGAACATAAATATTTGACTTCCACGGCCAGCATGAAGATTAGGAGTCAGGTAAGCGTCCCTGGTGTGCAGAAGAGACTCTTTGTGCATCAGCTGTCAGCTCTTTGCTTACTTAGAAAACAGTCCTGTCAATCTTTTATCGGTTTCCCCTCATGGATTTTTATGCCTTTGGGATTTCACATACATGTTTTCATTGCCTACCATGATCATATTACACTTCAGAGTTTTAAGTGACAAGCAATGATTCACTATGCATGAACCTTCTGACATGAAATGGAGAGGAGGGAATCAAAAACATTTTTCTTGTCTTGGCAAAAAAAAAAAAAGAAAGTATTAAGTGATTTTCAATTTTCTACTTCTTACCAAAACCTATTAACTCATGCTCCATATTCAGAAAAAAGATCTGTGGCATTTTTATGTCAGTGGTAGCCAAGGCAATGTAATGGGATTCAATAGGATAGCTACAGAACCCCCCAAAATGCAGGTAGAGCCAGCAAATCACCTCCAAAATGCTGCTCTAAAGAAAAATAATATAGTATAATAACCTATAAAGCACAGTTTTTGAGTACCTCCTTTCTTCTAGGCCCTCTGTTAAATGCTGGCATACAAGTAAGTATATGATCAGTCCCTGCATTCAAGGGAGCTTATTGTATTTGGAGACACACAGTTGACTTTAAAAACACAAATAACACAAGGGAGCAGAGGCTTTCCAATGAACTTGGCCACAAGAATAAATTCAAAATTCAGAGGACAGAGGTCACTTAGGAATGAATGTTATCCTAGTGCTAGACTTTGAAGAATGGAAAATTCTGGCCAAGGAAAGGTGGGGGTTCAATGGAGGAGCAGGAAGTACAGTTGAGCCTTCAGACAGGGTTGATCATGTGAACAGAATCATCAACATGGGAGTACTTAGGACACATATATTAAGAAACAGTGAAAAGACCAGTTTGGCAGAAGTCTCAAGTGGGAACCTAGAGAGTCTGCAGAAGCTAGACAAGAATAGACCCCGAAGAATCTTAAAGAATACCTTTACCTTTCAGGAGGATGGTAATTATGAAGGAAAGCTTATGTAAAGGTGTTTCAGTTATCTATCTCTGTGTGGCAAATGAAACCCAAACTTAGTGACTTGAAACAGCAGCCATGTATTATTTCTCATGATCCTGCATGAGGACAGGGCTCAGCGAGGTGGTTCTTCTGCTCCATGTGATCCTATGGGCGCTGTGTGCACAAGTTGGCTTTTTCAGTCTCCTGGAAGTCACCTCAGCTAGGATGGCAGCTAGGTTGGCTAGGCAGCTTTTTCTGTGTGGCCTATTGTGAGCTTCCTCGCAGCATGGTAGTCTCTAGTGGCTGAATGTTTTACATGATGGCTGGTTTCCAAAGAGAACATGGAAGATGTCAGTCATCTTGAAGGCTAGGCCCAGAGCTAACTAATGTTATCTCAGCTGCATTCTATTGGCCAGAGGGAGTCACAAGGCTGGAGACGGGTACTTCACGTCTAAATGTGAGGAGTAAGATATACGTATAGGGAAAGAATGAACTAATGGCAGCTATCTTTGGAAACTACCTCCCGCAAAGAAAATGCCCACTTTGGAGAGAGATAAAGAGAATGCTTTTTAATTAAAACACACACACACACACACACACACACACACAGAACTACATGAGGGAAGATTTTAAATCCACATGACCATGTATTTCAGTGATACAGAATTAGATAAATAACGCATCAGAAGAATGCTGAGTAAAAGAAACCAACTTTCGCATAAAACACTGAAGTGCTCTGTATGTATACAGTGCAACATGCTTTCTACACTCTTCACTTACTGGATCTTCATCAGCCTGGGAGAGAAGCAGGGACCAGCCAGCAACTTTGGAATAAGCATTATCTGAGGGGCTGGATCTGGATTGTTCAGGCCTCTTGGACATCTCAAGGCTTCTTTCACAGATCTCTGACCTGCCAGCCAGGGGTGTTCACCCCCTTTCTGGGCATTTTTGGGGCTCCCAGAGGGGAGAGAGTGGTGGAGCTAGCACAGATGTTTCCTTTCCCACCTCTACCACACCCCTTTGAAGGAATCTCAAGGTTTCAGAAATAATATTAGCAGCTTCCCTTCACTAAAATATCTGGGAACCTTGGCCATTTGGAGGTGCTAAATAGGAGTGTGCTTGTGAAAGAGCAGAAATGGGACTGGGATGATTGATACTCCTGAAGGCATTTACTTTCAGCTGATCTAGGTGCTTTCACATGATAACTTCAAGTTTCCTAATTGTTTTTTTCTTTAGGTGCATCTAACGTACTGATTAACTCATCCCATACATTTTTAATCCCACTTGTTTGGATTTTTATTTTAAAAATCCCTTCTTTTCTTTTTCATATCACCCCTCTCCCTTTTGAGGTTGCCTTTGCCCAAAGATATATTCAGTTTTGTCTTTTATTTCTTTACGCATTGAAGCATAGGTGTTTTATAGTCTATAGCTGGTAATTCCAATATCTTAAGTCTTTACAGGTCTATTTCCTTTTGTCTGTTGCTTCTGCTACATGTTGAGTTATCTTTTAATTTGTGCTGGTCATTGTTATTGAAAAAATGATCTGTAAGTTTTACATGAAAGCCAAACTGAAGGTACCTTTTTTTTCTCCTTACAAGGCATCTGAAGGTACTCTTAGTGTGAGACCCACCTTAAACCAAACTCAAGATGAGGTTTCCTGGAAGATTCAGAGAGTTCAAAGAATTGGCATCCCCCTTATGGGAGGGAGGGTCTCCTATTACATGTCTTGTCTAGTGCTGGCCTTGCTTTTGACTATCGTCATTCCCCGCCCCCTCCCCAGCCACCATAAGGCTGTCAGAATGAAAATTTAGATTTGCTGGAAATGGCAAATGCCTTCAGGGCAAATAAACTTTTCTTACTTGTATATTTTCTTTGGTTCCCATTTCTTATACATTTTTGGCATTATCGTTTTATCAGATCATTGGTACTCTGAAGATGTTTCTATATTTTCTCTTAAGAATTTTGATTGTTTTCAGGAGGAAGGTTAGTAAAAAGAAAATACAGCTGCCTAATGTCAGAAACAGAAAGTTCCTCCTGTTATATTATACCACTTGACCCCACAACAGCTTTTTAAGTGATTTTCATGATCCCAACATAGATGAGGAAACTGAGACCCAGCATGGCAAAGTAGCTTGCCCAGAATAACACAGTGGGTCAAGATTTCTGACTCTAAACATTTTCCTTAATGTTATTTGTTTAAAAATCAGCATCATCCAGTGACAACAAGCACACCTAGCGACCATTCTTGGTTCCTAATACTGTTGTCCAAAAAAAGGAATCAGGGTCCTTGGAGACATGGCTGATTCTGGGGCTGGGGCAATGAATGTATAAGATGAGCCTGGAGCATCTTCCAGTGCCAGAAAGTAAGAAAGTGCCCCAAACATGTACCTCTGAGTGATAAGAGCACTTGGCTCTTCACCAAGACCCATGGCCTCTGTCCAGTCATGAGGAAAACATCAGACAGAACCAAACTGAGGATGGCCTAGCGGTACCTAACCAGCACCCTTCAAACTGCCAATGAATGAGAACCTGAGGACCCAACACAGACCAGAGGACATGAAGGAAATGTGCTGACCGAACGCTATGTGGTCTCCAGGACTGAGTCCTGGAAGGGAGAACGGACACTAGTGGAAAAGCCAGTGAAATCTGAATAAACATGTGATTTGTTGATATTCATGTACCAGCACTGGTTTCTTAGTTTTTACAATGAGCCATAGTTATGTAGGACATTAACCTTAGGAGAAGTGGGTTGAAGAGCATATGGGAACTCTCTGTACTGTCTTTGGAACTTGTGTGTAGATCTTAAAGTATTCCAAAATAAAAAGTTTATTTAAAAAAAAAAGTCAGCATCAGGGAATTGCAATCAGCTTGGGCTGATTCTAAAGAATAAAAGTTTTCAGAACACCAGCCTCCAGACTAATGATTGACAATGCATATATTCATACTAAAAAAGAAACATCTCATTTTGTTCTCATAAAATCTTCAAGATCGGTAAGGCTGATATAATCTCCATTCAACAAATGAGTAAAACTAAGAAACAGAAGTTGAATAACTGCCCAAGATTCTAGCTGAGAATAGGAACCAGAGCTCCTGACCCCAGACGAAGCTGGATCGAGCCTGAGGCTTTGTCCACTGGAACCACTACTTGTCCACCTGGAGCACCACACAGAAAAAAAGATCTGAGTTCAAAAGCTTCACAGAGGCCTGCCTGATGTCCCAGAGCAGGTAAAATCCATTCACATATCCAGGAAGCAGCCCGAGTACCCAGCTGTCCAACAGAAGCCCACAAGAGATAGAGTTGGGCTGGGGTTTGGTTTCTTTTTAAATTGAAGCTAATCCCCCACAGCCCTTTGTGGCTGCAATAATTCCTTCCTTTTGTCTGGAACTTCATTGTTGACAGAGCTGGTGCACATTCATTATCCTGTGTAGTCCCCACAGGCACCCTTTAGTGCGAATCACTATTAATCCACTCTTGGATTGGGAATCTAAGGTTGACTGGCTGCTGATTCAGTGAGTGGTAAAGGGAAGGCTTCTGGACTCTAGTTCTCTCCTGTTCTTGTGTTCCCAGCCTGAGGTGTAGGATGCACTGGCTTCCCCTTTATGCCCTTAAAGGAGAGCCTTGGCTCAGAGGCAGACCCATGTCAGAGCCCCCAGGGTGCTGTCATGACCAGGCCCCTAAGTGAAGGTCTCAGTACCTTTTGCGTTAAGTACTTTAGCAGGGGTGTAACAAAAGAATCGTGTGCTCTGTTCTTGGGAACGTAGTGTCCAGGCATTATCTGTTTCAGTCTTCATTAACCTAGATATTTGTATTTATCTTGCCTCAGATAATTATCAGCATTTGGGAGTAACAACCAGTGGAGGCTCCTTTTTAAGGAGAGCCTTTCATAATAACCTAACAGCTGACAATTGTGTGACAAAAGAAAACAAAGGTTTTACCTTCTTCAAGTGGTGTATTTTAAAGCAAATGAAAATTTGGTCTTGAGTCCTCTATTTTACACCAGCTCTTAAAGTAAATGAGTTTCAGAGCAGGTAGCCTTATTTTCTCCTGAGTGTATGCTCTCTGAGGTCCGGGACACAGCTGTCCTACTCTGCCAGTGGCCACCAGCACTGGGACAGTGGCTCTCAGTGACATATAAGAAGCAGCAGCAAGTCCGTGTGCATGTATGATCAGCTCACATTAAGAGATCAGTACAGGAGGAAACTTCAAAGTCTATGTCTGCTGAGAGAACCACAGCCCAGCTGTGGGTTGCAGATAAAAAAAAAAGACCCTATTCCATGTGGTGAAAATAATACTTCGCAAAACGTTGAATCAAGTTGTTTCCTGCCTGAACCCAAATAATGGAACCACATAAGAATATACGTTGTAAAGGACCTGCAGGGAGATGACAGAAGGCTACACAACCCAGCACATATGTGAGGAGGGCCTCACCTCTCCACCTTCCAGAAACCACATGAGACTGCCTGTGAGAGTAACTTAAAAACTGAAAACTCATTCAGGGAAAGAGAAAATAAATACTGATCATAACCGCATCCAAGCAGTCTGGATATCACCTCAATATTTGATCATGTTACAACTCATAGCTGTTACCCTTCACCCAAATGTTGCCTTGGTGTCCTGTTTGAGTCATGACCTGTCAAGTCCCCCCAAAGTGCACTGTTTCTGTAGGAGCAACGGATGACTGGCACCTTATCTCACCTGAGTCATTCTCCCATGCCTCTTAAGATCATTTTGGTTTTGGCTAGCTCACTGATGTGCTAGGGTGGAGCCCAGATTCACCAGCACAAGCCCACAGCCTGTTTTGCACCCTTGCCAACAAGTGGACACAGGAGCAAAGCCAGCACGTAGTAGCATGGGCTTTTCCCACTGAAAGGACCATCCCTTCTCCCTGAGTGAGAGCTGCTCAGGGACCCTGCTGCAGCAAGGAGGCCATGGGGAGCCTGTTGATGGCAAGTGGCTTTAGTCTGTATTTGCTCAAATCTAAAGCAACCATGAAGGCTTGGGCTTCAGTTTCAGTTTAGTCAACCAAGTGGTTGAATTGTGGAGGGGGAGGACCATTTGAGCCCACTGATTGGTGCGTCATTGAAGCAGCTCTGGATAGACATAGCTACTGACACTGATTTATTCTTAGGAAATGTGGCTTGGAGCAAGAATGTGCAGATGTGTGGCAGACAACAGACCCCACTGGCTGCTTCAAATTTAGAAGACGGATTATACTCATTTACTGTTTTGAACTAAGCATAGAATACAAATCCAGGCACTGCCTTGTGGCAGAAAGGCTTGGGGTGGAAGAAACCAAATAGGAAAAACTTACGGGAGAGTTCCAAGCTGGAAAGGTGGTATGAGAATATTAGCCCTTCTCCTCCAATCTCAACTTCAAGAACATGTAGCGCACACCCGTACCTGTGAGGCCGAGAAATCGTGCACCTGCCCTTCAATTCCTGCAAACGCACTGTTGCTGTTTTCCATGCAGCATGAAATGTTTCTTTTTAATGGATACTCAGATTTCCTATCCTTCTGTTTCCCTTTCCCCAAACCACCTGAATCAAGACAGTGTAACAGATGTTCAGAGACCGGAATCAAATGTAACATGAACTAAGTAAGGTTTTCAGCATATGATGTTGAAACCATCCTTGGACTGGGAAAGGGAGATAGAGTTTCTCAGTCCCGTGGCCTCACCTACTACCTACAGATTCTTGCCTTTCTTTGTAAGGAATGTGAGGAAAGATCTCTGGTTCCCACACCCTGTCCTACCCACCCAGTAGGGCTCATCTCACTTGGCTACAAGCAAATGAGGAGGTTGTGAGAACTCCTGGCTGTGTCCCCCAGGCTGAGTGGAGAAGCTGGTGTGGGTGCAGCCACAGGCAACCATTCCATCAGGGTGGAGAGGCTACAGCTCCTGTTTGGTGGCTGTGGTCGAGAAGCCAGGTGTGTTACTGAAATGACATTACAATGGAATGGTAATACAGGGAAGGTAACTGAGTACAATTTTAAAATCTTTGATTTCAGAGCATCCCCAGAACTGGTTTTAACCTCCTTTCACTTCTGTAGGACCCCTGGTTCACCTCCAGGACAAAGCAGGGACCAACTAGAATATGAATGTGCCCTGATCCGCCTTCTCTTCCCAGGGCCAGAGACCTCAAGTGGAGAGACGGGAGAATTATCATTACCCGGCAGAATGCTGCTGAGAAAGAGGGAATCTCTTTTCCTTCCCCTCGCCCCCCACCCCGGACCCAAGCCTGTCCTTCTGTGGCATAAAATTCATTGCTGAACCTATAAGGGCAGGCCATTCACGGCTAAGGAAATACAAGGGGGATTCAGTTTCTTCACTAAGGCCACCATCCTTGCAATCCTGGTGTCCCCATGGCACCACCTGGTGAACCCTCATGCTCACATGGCTCCATGTATCAGGGGAGAATGCAGCAGGATCATTCTGTTCTCTTCGTTCAAGAATAACTTGTTATAACCACAGGACAGAACAACTTGTTCGGTGCGCTCCAGCCTCTGAGTTCTCCTGGAGGCTGCATTAGCCTGGGTTCCTTAGAGAGGTGTTTGACCTTCTGGGTAACTGGGGCTCATTCTCCATGGGAGTCTTTGGGTTCATCCCTTTACTTCCTCACTGGTGGGAAATGTTCCTGAGAACAGCTGTGTTACACAAAAAAGACCTTCAGGAGGTGGAATTCAGCTGTACTCAAGCAGACAGGGCAGACCCCCCAGTTGCAGTTAAGGACAAGGTGGATTGTGTTATGATTCCATAATAATAACATTTAAATGAATTACAGAACTTGAAACAGAAATGATCCCCTACCTCATCCATTTTGGTAGAAATTAATATTCTAGCTAGAAATCAATATCGTTTTTATAAAATAAAATGTGTTTGCAGTTGCTCTTCTTTTTTTCTGATGGTAAGTTATCCTTTTCCTTTGATTTTAGAAACTAGATATTGCTGTGGCCTTCTCTACTTCTTCCCTCCTTTGGGGGGACTCAAAGCTCTTGGTACTTACTAATCAAACAAAGACAGGAAAAAGGGGTGGCCCATTTTAAAGTACAGACAAGGGACAGGACTCACTCATGAAATCGTACAGGTGTATAGGAAACCAAGATTCCTCTGTATGCTCCTTCCCTGGATGGCTGGCTGTGCACATTACAGACTGTAGCCTCCAACCACCAGGCATTAATTCTGTAACCAAACTGGCTACTGATAAGACAATGTAAGAAAAATATCCAGCTCCAGTGTGTGACTCTTTGCAGGGGCTTTTGGAACACAGGTATTCAATTAATCTGGGTGATGAATACATCTGCTCATTGAAATACGTCTGGTTTTCTTCCAGTTTTTTACTATTAGGAATGAAATTGTTACAAACATTTGTGTATGGGTTTTGGTATGAATGTAGGTTTCAATTCCTCTAGAGTAGATGCCCAGGAATGCTTTTGATGGGTCATATGGTGGGTACATGTTGATTTTTTTAAAGGAAGGAATTGCCAAACTTTTTCAGAGTGGCTATAACATTTTATATTCCCACCAGCAATGGGGAAGTGATTCAGTTTCTCCACATCCTTACCAGCATTTGGTGGTGGCACTAATTTCTGTTTTAGTCACTCTGATAGGTGTGTAGTAATATTTCATTGTGGTTTTATTTTGCATTTCCCTAATGGATAATGATGTTGAACATCTTTTCATGTGCTTATGTGCCATCTGTATATCCTCTCTGGTGAAATGTCTGTTCACATCTTTTGCACATGTTCCAATTGGATTGTTTGGGTTGTTTTACCAGTTGAGTTTTTATATATTCTAGATATTAGTCCTCTGTCAAATATGTCATTTGCAATATTCCAGTCTGTAGTGTCTTTTCATTTTGATGAAGTTCAGCTTATTAGGTTTTCTTTTATGGACTGTATTTTTGGTGTCAAGTCTCAGAACTTTTCACCATCCCTAGGTCCTAAAGATTTTATGCTGTAGGTTTTTCTCTGAAAGTTTTATACTTCTGTGTTTTACATTAAAGTCCATATGTATTTTGAGTTAAATGTTGTATAAAGTGGGAGACTTGAAGTTTTTTGTTTTTTTTTTTTTTGGTGCAGGGGCCCATAGATGTCCAATTGCTCCAGCAACCATTTGTTGAAAGGTTATTTTTGCTCTACTGAATTGCTTCAACATCCTTGTCTAAAATCAGTTGGGCATAGTTGTGTGGCTCTGCTTCTGCATTCTCCATTTGATCCATGGATCTGTGTGTCTATCCCTCTGCTAATACCACATGGGCAGACCTGTAGTCACTGTAGTTACATAAATCTTCAAATCTGGTGGATTGATACCTCCCATTTTACTCTTTTTCAAAACTGTTTTAGCTATTCTAATTCTTTGCCTATCTATGTAAATATTAATCTTTTTTATATCTACAAAAAGAATCTGGCTGGGATTCTGATAGGAATTATATTTAAACTGTATTATCAGTTTTTGGAGAAATGACATCATTATTAAGCTGAATCTTCTCATGTATGAATATGGTATGTTTCCATTTATATAGATCTCTTTTCTTTCATCATTATGTTGTAGTTTTCAGCATACAAGTCCTGACCATGTTTGATATACCTAATTATTTCTCCCTTTTTGAATGATCATAAATGGTATCACATATTTGATTCTGAGAGTCCACGTGTCCATTGCTAGTATACAGAAATACAATGGATTTTTATATGTTGGTCTCATAATAATCACACAGGTCTCTGAGCCTCTGCTCATTTTCTTTTTTTTTTCTAAAATTTTCATTTTCTTATAATGTCTATTGTTCTATTTTCCAGTTTATTAATTCTTTCCTCTGTTTCCTACATTTTGCTGTTGAGACTACCCACTGATTTTTTATTTTGGTCATTGTCTTTGTTCTAAATTTCTATTTAGTTCCTTATATTTCATATTTCTCTGCTGAGATTTTCTTTTCTTTTTTTTTTCATTTGTTTCAAGTGTGGTCATAATTGCTTGCTGACACATTTTTATGAAAGCTGCTTTAAAACGTCTGTCGGATAATTCTAACATTTCTGTCATCTCAGTGTTGGCATCTGGTGATTGTCTTTTTCTTCAGTTTGGTTTCTGATTGAAAGCTGGATATTTGGGGTATTATATTATGAGACTTTGGATCTTATTGAAATCTTCTATTGGTCTAGATCCCTCTGATAGTGCTCCAGGGGGAGAAAAGGAGCATACCTTCTTGCTATTGCCCTGCAGGCATACAAGCCCCTGTTCTCCATTCAGCCCCTTCTGATATCCAGTGGGAGCTCCTCGTTACTGCTGGGTGGGGGCAGGGGCAGAAGTTCCAGTTACTACTGAGAGGCGTCTGTTGATAGGTGGGGCAGGGTGGGAGAGCCTCACGCTGTTCCCCACATGGCCTCCACTGACACTAGCATTTCTTTGCTTCTGTCATATGATGGGTAAGTCCTGACTCTCACTGGGCCTGCTCTAACAGCGCTCCATCTGAATGGGGTGCGTCACTCCTGCCAGGTGAAATTGGAAGTCCAGGCTCCCCATCTGGGGTCCACGGACCCTGAGGGGGGCACCTCATTACAGCCTGTTAAGGGTGAAAGACTAAGTTCCCGTTCAGCCTCGAGAGGCATGGGGCCACAGGTTTTTCATGACATTTGTCCGAGTATGGTGGTTATTGTTTAAAAGCATTCTGAACTGGGAGGCTGCTCCTTTTCTCACCCTTTGGCTGGAGAGAGCATACTTATGTTGGGATTTTTGTCTGTATCTGTTGCTCTTCCTGGGTGGCCAGCTTCTTTAGCTCTGAGTGTGGGATATATGACGTGAAAAGAAAACCCAGAGAATTCACCACTGCTGTTCCCAGTTGCCAGTGTCCCTAGACAGTCTGTCTTCTCTTCACCTTTCAGTGTCTTCTTATGTTCATTTCCAATATGTACAGGATTTTTAGTTGTGCTTAGTGGGAGAATCAGGAAAAGTATGCCTGTCTTCACAGAAGTGGGCTTTGACTATGATTTTTGAGAAGAGAAAACGGTATCTGATAAGATGCTTTCTGAGTTCATTTGACCTCAGGTGGTCTCCCCAGACCTTCCACGTGCTGCGTCCCCTTTCACTTTAGCCACCTCTGTACTCATGATAAAGAGCCTGCCTGCATCCAGTGACAATGCTTGACTGTATCTGGAAGATCCTTTCCAGTCCTTGCTGGCCAGAGAGCTGTACAATTCTGATTTCTATAAGACCAAGCAAGGAATTTTCCTAGGAAGAGTTGACCTTTCTATGGCCAAATGAGGAAAATGAAATATATTAAGTTTTTCATAATGAAAAATAATTTTTAATTTAAAAAGGTTGTTATGTTTATACTGTGAAAAATTACCATTTAAATAATATAATGATAGTAGAGGATATCTTTTTGGATATCCTTACTTGAAAAAACAAACAAATATTGGCAATCACATGTTGGTTCTCCCTATATTGCTTTCTCCCTTTTCTTTTCTTTTAATTTAAAAATAATGAGGTATCTTTTACATATACCGAAGTGCACAAATCTTCGTAGTACAGTTCAGTGAGTTTTGGTAAGTCAAATGGTAGGTTGTCTAATGCACACCCTGTCACCCAAGTCATTTCCCTTGGCCACTTTCCCATCAACCCCTCCTCTTGGCCCCTGGGGCTCTGACTTTGATACTATAGCTCAGTTTGCTTGCTCCAGAGCATCATAGGAATGGAAGAAGATAGACTGGCTCCTTTTGCTCAGCATGATAGTTTTGAGATATTCAGTAGGCCATTCCTTCCTTTTTTTCCAGTAGTATTTCATTGTACAGACCTCTGCTGACTTTGGCCAACCCTTCTCCCTCCCAAATGCTGATCTCTCTAGGCTCTGTTAGGTTAGTTTCCAGGAATTGGCCTTTTTACTTTCAGCGGGCCTCAGCTACATCATTCCGTAGGTGTTAAGGTACAATGTCTTATGTATATTTGCCAGTGGGAAGAAAAAATACCTGTAGACTTTAGATATACTTTTAATTTTTTCTTAGTTCAAAAAAGTTCAGTTGTGCTGAAAAACTATTTATTCTCGTGTTGATGGACATTTAGGATGTCCTGGATTGGCATTATTATGAAGAAGATTGTCAGGATAATTTTTATACAAACATTTTTTCTCTATCTCTTTTGGTAAATACTTAGGAGTTGCATTAATGGAAAATATGGCAGACATTGATTTAACTAAGAAGCTGCCACAAGCAGTTCTCCAGAGGTGGCTGTACCATTTTACACTGCCACCAACAATGTACAAGGGTTCCATTGTTCCACATCCTCACCAACAGCCTTTTCATTTGTAGCCATTCTGGGGGGTGTGTAGTAATGTCTTACTGTGTGTGGATTTTCATTTCTTTGATGTTCAATGGTGTTGGACACCCTTTCAAGTGCTTATTAGTTATTCAGATGTCTTCTTTTGTGATGTACGTAAATCTTTTGCCTATTTTTTAACTGTGTGCTATTAGTAGTGGTGTTGTCATTGTTTTAATACTGATTTGTAAGAGTTTGTTATACATTCTGAAAAGAGGTACTTGGATTTTTCCCAGTCTGTGGCTTGCTGACTCATTTTCATCACAGTATCTTTTGAGAAATGAAAGTTTTTAAATTGGATGAAAAAAGTTTGTCAACTGGATTTTTTTTTTTGCTAGTGTCCTTGAGCCTTGTCTAAGAAATCTTTGCCTAATGTTGCAAAGATATTCTTTCATGCTTTCTTCTAGAAACCATGTTATTTTTAATTTTACATTTAGGTCTATGTTCCATCTCAAATTTCTTAGTATAGTGTGAAATGGGGATTGAGGCTCATTGTTTCATATATAGTTATACAGGTGTTCAAGCACCATTTGTTGAAAAGATTGTCCTTTATCCATTAAAATTCTTTGGCTTCTTTATTAATAATAAATTGACAGTGTAAGTGTGAATCTGTTTCTGGGCTCTCTATTCTATTCTACTTATCTCCTATTTTGCTAGTTCTGATGATTATTGTAGTAAATCTTATACTGGAAAATGTAATCCTTCCGATGTTTTATTTCTTTTTGAAATTGTTTTGGCTATTCTGAGAACTGTGTATTTCCATACATATTTTAGAAATTAGCTTGTGAATTTCGTAGGGAAAAGGGGGAGCAGCTATGAATTTTATTATGGTTGCATTAAATCTATATATCAGCTTGGGGAGAACTGATATTTTAACAATCCATGGATATGGTATATCTCTTCATTTGCATAATGCCTTCCAGCAGCGTTTTGTAATTTCAGTAATAGAATTCTTGAACACATTTCATTAAATGTATCACAAAGTGTTTTTCAAAGCCATTGTCAATGAGATGTGTTTAATTTTGATCTTCTCCATATATGTTCCATATTTAGTACACACACAACTAATTTTTATACTTGCCCTTTGTATATATAAGTGTATATAAGGTCACTGATCATCTACTAGTTCAAATATTCTTTCTTTCCAATCTGTATCTTTTTTGTGTATGTTTCTCTCTTTGTTGCATTGGCTAAGACCTGTAGCTCAAAGGTAAAAGGAAGTATTGAAGTGAGGTACCTTGCCTTTTCTCAGTCTTAGGGAGAAGTGTTCCATATTTTGTTGTTAACTGTAGGTTTTTCATAGCTGTCCTTTATCAAACTAAAGAAGTACCTTTTATTCCTAGTTTATTTTTAATTTCTATCTTGAACACTTTTTAAATTTTGTCAAATGCTTTTTCTGAATCAATTGCTTTTTCAGCATATTGATCACATTTTTCTCCCTTATTCTATTAATGTAATGAATTACTCTATTTTTGAATGTTAAACCAATCTTGTAATTATGGGATAAACCCAGTTGGTTGTGATGTTTGTCCTTTTTATGTGTAGATGGTTTTATTTGCAAACATTTTGTTAAGGATTTTTGTATATACGTTCTAAGGTATATTGGTCTTTAATTTTATTTTCTTGTTATGACCTTGTTAGGTTTTGGCATTAGGGTATGCTGGGTTCATAATATGAGGGGGGAAAAGTTCCTTTGTCCTCTTTATGTTTTAAAAGAGATTTTGTTTAAGATTATAGAACAGAGTTTATATCCTCTGAGAAACAAGAAAAAAAAGTTTGGTATGGTATTATTTTGTAGTTAGTCTATGGCAATAAATCTCTCAGTCTTTACTCATCTTAAAATTTTTAATTTCATCTTCATTTTTAAAGGACACTTTCACTGGATGCAGAATTTTAGATTGATTTGTCATCCTGTTGTTTTCTGTCTTGCCTTGTGTCTGATGAGAATTCAGCTATCATTCTTATCATTTTTCCCATGCATGAGATTAACTTTTCTCTGACTAATCTTACAATTTTTTTACCTTTGGTTTTAAGCAAATTTACCATAATGTGCCTAGGTATGATTTTTGTTTTGCTTTTACTTTATCTGCTTGGTGTTCATTGAATTTCTTGAATATGTGCAGGACACTTTATTACAAATTTGGAACCATTTCAACCATTACTTCTTCTAGAATTTTATTTTTGTAATCTCTCTGATGATTGGGATTCCAATTGCATGTTATATTAGGTTGCTGATATAATCCCATAGGGATGGATGTTTTCTTTATTTTTCTTTCTTTTTTCTCTCTGCCCCACTTTGGTAATCTCTACTGATCTGTTTTAAAGCTTCCTGATCTTTGTTCTGCAGTGTTCATTCTGCTGTTAAACCCATCAATTATTTTTCATCTCAAATATTCCATTTTTCAGTTCTAGAATTTTCCTTTCATTCTCTTTTAGAGGTTACATTTCTCTCATGAAATATCCTATTTTAATTCATGATGCAATTTTTTTGTTATAAATTCTTAAATACATTTATAATAATTGTTTAAAAAACCTTGTCTGCTAATTCCAATAACTAGTCATCTGTAAGTCTACTTTTACTGATAATGCTTTCTCTAGATTTGGGGTTACATTTGACTGCTTTTTGACAGACCTCTTAACTTTTTATTCATACTCCAGACACAATGCATAACAGATTTTATTTTATTTCTTTCTTTTGTCTGGTGGTTAGGATGAAGGGCTAATCATTAACATACTACCTGGAGTCAAGTCCAGCATGGGCCGCTTTCACAAGACTGTGTTCATTGTGCTTAGCCCGCCCCCAACACCACTCCCATTCTGCCTTTTTGGTCCTGTCAGCAGCTGAGCTAGAAGGATGCTGGACTATAGTCTTAGATGTTCTGACTCACCTTTAGGTTCAATTTCTAGTTGTTACCACGGGAGCAAAGTTCTCTTAAATCTTTCTACAACCTAATTAGAAGTCCTCTCAAATTGTTTTTGAAATTGTTTGGGTCCATGAAATTCAAAACTCCAGGACCCCTGACATAGAATTTCTCATAATAACTTTGGATTCTTACTGTATATTTAGTTCTGGCAGTTTGTGGGGCTTCTGCTCCTTGAAAAAAATTTTTGACTGAAAATTGTTTCTTCTTGAGTATGCTCATATTTCTCTGGGTCTGTACTTATAAGGCTGAACTATCAGTTGATTAAATACCATATTCTTTCGTATGAAAAGGTGTGAAGCTAAAGTGAAGCTTTATTATAACCACCTAATTTAATATTCTTTCTCGTTTTGTGTAAATGTCTTTGTCTGTAGAAAATGTTACCAAGAGCGGCATTGTGGTTACTTTAATTCCATTGCCAATACTTTTATATGGTTTCCTGTATTCTAAAGGGAAAGCTGTATGCACTTGCCTTCTTTTTAAACTTTTCCTCTTATGAATCAGTAGCAGTACAAATAATGTCAGAAGTTCTTATTAAGTGGTTAAAGTTGATGCCTCTGTCTCAGCATTCTTGTTTCAGGTAATGATGATTAAGCAGACTTTTGTAATGGAAAATGCCAAAGTCATAAAGAAATTGTTTTTATTACTAACTAAAGAACACACAATAATAAAAATATTTATAAATACCCTGTGCCAAATTTACTTAATTCTTAAATTTTAGAGATAAGAAGGGTATAATAGCTTGGAAGTCACAACGTCAGGGTTCAGTGTCCCACTCTTTTATTGAAATGGGCATTTTGAATACTATTTAGCAAATAACAGGACTGTCTACTCTTTGGTTGAAAAACATTGCAGTAGGAAGAGCATTTTGAAGGTAAATTTGTCTCTCCTCAAAAGAAACTCTCTAGTTAGGCTGGATTAGATGTTTCTGTTGCTTTTTGGTAAGGAAGGCAGTTTCTACATTATAACATTTCAGATTATGCTAAATATTATTATCAGCTAAAGAACTAATCAACATAAAATATAATTTATATTGGAGAAAATATTAAGCAGAAGTCCTGATTATTTAATAGAACCATGAAATTTCATTTCTTTCTAATGAAATTTGGCTGTAGAGGAAACCTTGAGAATGTGTGTGTTCTTGGAATCCACAAGCTCTGATGCCCCTGCCTTGAGACACCAGTGCTCAGTAAAAACAGAAGCAGAGCTCCCATTCCCAGCGGTGGCTGGGTAAATTGAGAGAGTAGACTCAGCACACAGTGTGCAAATATGCCCTGTGCAGGTGCTACATGTTTTTCTTTATGTTGACCAGTAGCCAGGCATTTGGGACAAATGTGGCAAATTAGCTATTACAGACCTACCACTCTGACCCTTGAGACCCTTGGTCCACAGAGGTAGGCAGTTCTTCAAGAAATGTGAGCGAGTGGGAGAGAAGTGAAATCATGGCCTCTGTGCATTCGGTGAGTTTGAAAGTCTTCACAAGTGGTAAGATCTGCAGGAAAATTACCTGGTTGTGGCAATTGGTCACTATTTGATAGTTAGCGTGTTGTTCTTTTGAAGGAATTTGAGTTGTGTTCGATGACTTAAGGTGTGGCCCCGGGGAGCAGGAAGACCTGCAGACAAGCGCGGAATGTTCATCCAACTTCCTGAAGGGGTCACGTGTTTGCTCCAGTGGTGGAGGCATTTCCTCCAGAGACCACAGACCAGGGGCCTTGGGGGATGGATGTAGGCAGAATGGGCTGACAGGGCTGTGGATGGAGAAAGCTCTGGATTAAAACCCTAGTCCTGCCAGTCACAGTTATGCAACTTAGAGCAAAGTCCTGAATTCTTTAAGCCTGGGTTTCCTCAGCCATAAGATGGGCTGATACCTGACAGAGTTGTTGTGAGGATTGAATGAGGCAGTTAACACAAAGATCTCTCTGTAACCTGGCACACAGCAGGTGTGCAGCAAATGGCAGTCCCAGGCAGGTGGGAGCAGAGCACAGAAAACCAGGGTTACATATGTAAAGGGCTATATGTTGCCAGTGATGTTATTTCAAAGATGTTGGACATGCAGGTGGGCTGCCAAATCAAGGCAGCAGCCAAGTGGTCCCCTCTGTATCTTGTCTTAACATGCCTAGCCATCTGGGATGGAGTGTGGCAAGTACAGACACAACATGGGAGAGATGGATCCTTGGCAAAGGCTGGGAGTACCAATCTATGAAGTGTCCACTGGCGACAGGGTTGGACAACATAAGCATAAAATAATGTGGAGGAGAATAAAGGTGGTGATCAGAGGTACCTGGAAGAATCTGTTTTATGTCACAGCAGCAGTGAAGGTCATAAATGATAGGCCCAAGTATTATGGAAACCTCATTTCAGCAACTGCTTCAATCTTTTCCCTTGTCTCATCTTTTAGAATAAAAAACATTTGCTGATTGTTTTAAGGTTTCCTTCTTTTAAAGTTTCTGGCTCAATATCTAGTTAATCCAAAATCAAGTCAATTAAAAAAGAAGAGGCAGAAAATTATATGAATAGTGCCCCCTACCTCCATATCTAACAATCCTTCAGAAAGTAAAGTTTAGCTGCGTAGAGATTCTTTTTAAAAATTATGTGTAATTGATATCTTTATAGCAAGTTTATTTGCTATCTGCTTTGTTTTGGTAAGGTTTCTATTTCTGTGCATTAACCAGATCTCATGATGGGTACCAGGAAGGGCATACTCGCCAAACACCTTTAGGACACATGTAGTACATCATTGCTCATGTGAGGAAACAGGGTCAGGCAAGGTATCTGCCTACAGTCAGAGGGCTAGAGAATGGTGGAGCCTCGTTCCACAGCTGGCTCCCTGGTGTGTTTTTGTGAGAGTATGCACTGCAAACCCATCACCCTGCTTTTCCAGGCATCCGGGGGGCTGCTTCTCAGATAAACGTTTCCCTCTCTCATCCCCATGATATGCTGATCATGTTCTACCTGGCTCTCCTACTGCAAGCACTTAATCTGAGGAGCATCTATGTGGGAAGAAAGCATGTAGGAACAGCTAGGATTCTTTGTGTTTTACACATAAAGAGTCCAGATGTCCTGAAATATGTGTTCCAAAGTATCATTTCTTAAAATCAATATTTCTCCAATGGGCATAGTGCCCTTTTGTGAGGCAGGGTGTCATTTCCTCCAGGACAGCTTAGACACAGGAGGCTGTTCTGTAGACTGCTGGTGAGGCTGATGTGCAGAAGCTCCTGGTCCTGGCTGTGCTCCTCTGGGAAGCCAAAGCCAGAGGGGTCTCAGTGTGACAGGGTGCCCACTCTGCCACTGCCGTCCCCAGGCAGGCAGTGAGGGATCCCAGACAGCATCACGCCACCTGCCAGGAGCGAGTGTATTCTCCTGCAGCCTGACACCTCCTTACTGACCCGAGAGAGTTTTGGAAGGGATTTTAATAAGCACTCAAAATGATATATTCTCTCTCTGCCTGATGCTTCCAGAGCTCTGTCAGAGGAGGCCAGTTAAAACCAAAGATCTGAGTAAGAACTGAAGTTCCACAGTGTAATGTCCAAAATGTCCAAATTCCAATAGAAAAGCATGCTTTATACCAAGAATGAGAAAGATCTTAAACTGGAAGAAAAAATGACAATTAATAGATACTGACATTGAGATGATAGAGATGTTAGAATTATCTGACAGCTTTAAGGTAGCCATCAAAAAAATGCTCTGTGAACAATTAGGAACACACTGGAAACAAATGAAAAATAGAAGTCTCAGCAAAGAAATTGAAACTATAAGGAAGAGACAGATGGAAACTTTCAAACTGAAAATAGATGTGCACACACACACTACAGTCATATAGATATACAGGTAAGAGCCAGATGTTCAGGGACAATAAAAGTGACAGGAAAACAAATGGGATAGAATTAATATCTATTATCTATACTAATATCTAGTATCTATTATCTGTGACAGAGTCAGTAATGCTGAGTTGTAAACATATTGTTATTACATATGAATTATTTAATTTAATCCTTACAAAACCCAAAGAGAGAGATACCATCCCTTTCTACAGATGAAGAAACTGAGGTTCCATCAAGTTAAACGACCTGTTGATGTTCTGTCAGCTAACACAGTGACTATTTCGGGATGGCTGTACTAGGCAATAAACCTGTAACCAAGAACAGGAAGCTGGAAAGAGACCTAATTAAGTTACAGTGTGCCAAACAAGGGAGGATGGTAAATGTGGCAATTCAGTAGACACAGTGAAGACCATCAGGTGGAAGGCAAGGTAAATTTCCTTGGCCCAGGTAGAAAAATGCAAACTGTGCTTGAGTTGTGGATGAAGAAACGAAGTGTGGGAACTCAATAAGTCAATTGCCACCGAAGGACCCAAGTTCGTAACCAATAATTTTATTTTAATCTGAGAAGCAAGTGGAAGTTCCCAGCCTTTGGGGAAGAAGAATAATCAGATCAAAGCAATACTCAAGGAAGGTGATCTTGTGAGGCAAGAAACTAAAGAACTTGGTGAAAGTCTGAATAAGGGGGCAAGCATAATGTGTGACCTTCACATAGCGTGTGACCTTCATGTAGCATGTGAACTTCATACAACGGGCTCACGCCCCCATCCAGCCACTTCTGAGGCCAGATGTCTCATCTGCCCTCTATAGTAGGCAGACTCCAGGCCTTGGAGATGAACCCATTGGCCATCCTTGTGTAAGAGATCTCTGGGAGTAGGGAGATACTGCAGTCTCCATGAAGCAAAGTCATAAATGTGACATCAGCTACCTCTGATCAGGCCCCATTTGTTTCACTCTTCTACAGTGCAAAAGAACCTAAGCCTTTACAAGACTGGGATCCCTTGTTGTAAGTATTTTTTGCCTTCTTCCTTCATCTGTGACACTTTGATTATACTGAATATTTTTGTGGGAAATTAAATCCCCTCATAGAGGTGACAAAGACATGGTGGATGGTTGTAAGGCAAGTCCTGGTGATTTGCCTTCTCAGCTGGATCAAGGAAGTGGTGGTGGGGTTGGGGGGCGATCTGCAGTGGGACCTTCCAGCCCACCATTCCAATCTCTCCCAGATACCCCACCAACTGGACAATCATTGAGTTTTATAAACTACATTTTTAGGACTGAAATTCTTTTTCAGTTAAGCCTATCAGTCAGGTATACCTCACTGTTAACTGTTCTAATTGTATAATTACAGAATTGTCTTCAGATAACTAAGTTAAGAGGGAAGAAGTGTGGCTGAAGATGACCCCAGTACATGGCAATCATAGGTTTTTAAAGGGAGCTATCTGTTTTAGTTACCTCCTGCCATATAACATACCATCCTAAAACTTAGTGGCTTAAGAAACCAATTGCTTATTTCTGGCAGTTTTGTGGGTAGGCTGCCTGGGCAGCTCTCTGGCTAGTCTTAGGTAGGATCAGTCCTGTGGTTACAGTCCCTGGAGTTCATAAGGCCTAAGGGGTCACCCGCACATCTGGCAGTGAGCCTATCTGTTGGCTGAGGTCCCTTGGTCCTTCTCCCCCTGGTCTTTGGCATCCTCCAGCAGGCTCAGTGGGGCTTCTGCATGGCCAGTGGTCTCAGGAGGGAGAGGGGGCACTGCAAGGTCTCTGAAGGCCTGAGCTCTGGAAGAATCACTTTCTCCACATTCTTTTTGGTCAAGGCATGTCACAAGTCAGTGCTGAGTCAAAGGATGGAGAAGAAGACTCCCAGTGCCCAAACCAGGAAGTGGCTAGTTGAGGGACTTTTCAGACTAGGGTAAGGGACCTGACAGAACAGCAGTAAGTCACCTGGTGCTGGGCAGAGGTGGGGGACACCAAAGAGGCAGGAAAACCTTTTGCCCAGAGTCTCAGGTGAGGTGTTCCTGCATGTGTACTGGGTACCTTGACCAATGGAATTAACACCAACATGTGGAAAATAGGGTTTGTGTAGAAGGCTGTACAGTTTAGTCACTGCCAATCGTAGGTTATCTTAGTCTCCCAACTGGACTAAGGAAAATGCAGGGAGAGTCAAATAGAAGAGGAAAAGGGAGAACCCACTGAAAACTAAGTGGGGGGTGGGAAGACAAACTGATGTTATAAATTTCCCCCTGAAAATCCACATATTAACTTATCTACACACTGTCCTTCAAGGGCTGATGTCTTTAAAGTAGATATTCTCAAACCTCCCTCACTGGATAGCTCCAGATCTCATGTTCTTACTGCTTTTAGAGCAATACCCCCCATGCTTTGGGTCTGTCCTTTCAAAAAATTTCTGCAAGAATTTACAACTTGTCTATGCTCTCTTATTTTTAAAAGGCATCCCTTCATTGGTGTGTTTTCAAAAGCTGGTGAATTTTCTTTGTAAAGAAATGGGTAGGCTTGGAGTGCTTTGCTTAGCACAGTTGGGTCACATAGCGGCAAGATGGGGGCCACTACAAAATGGGCCATTTTAATACTTGGAGGCATATGTTTGGTAATAAAACATAAGTTTAATAGTAATTTGCTTAGTCCTTTAGGGCCCCTGGTAACAAGAGACACTGTAACTGTATGATACATGCTAGATTAGCCACCTAAGTTTCTTTTGTATTAAGGATATCATATCTGTAAGGAGTCTTTAGACCTCCCAGCTCCATGATGTAGGAGGCCTGTGTCTGCGGCATGCAGTGCCCAGCATGGTCTTTGATGTAGGGGATGACTCCACAAACATCCGCCAGTGATCATCCTCACAGGCAGGGGCCGGGGAGGCAGCCAGAGTCTAAGTCATCATATTAGGAAGGACGCCTGAGCCTTGGATCTAGACACTAATTGTTTTGTGTTTCCTGTTGCAGTCTGTGACAAATGGAGAAAGGGACACAGAGGATTTGAGGCAGACCCGGAAATTTAGGTTTAGAAAGAATCTTAGCAGTCAACAAATGGCCTTCTCTGTCAATACAGCATTCGTCTTTACAGTGTCCTTGGAGAGGTCACTTATGAACAGTTACAAGTAAGGAAACCCTCTTCTCTGGCCATTGGATTCCTATCTTTTTTAAATCTATCTTTCTTGTCAAATTGTAAAAATGTTGACTAGAAATCTGCCTCCTGTAATTTCTATCTCTAGGCCCTTATTCTGTGTTCAGCAGCAGACAAAGTAAACCCATACTGGCTTCCACACCATACTCATTCGAATAATTCCATTTCCCCCAGTGTTGAATATGTGACAAAAATTGGTTGGGTTTCATAATAAAACCCGAGAGAAGAATTATTTTGAATAATGATATTACTACATGTGGCAGACTTAAGGACTCATATACATGTAACGGTTTTGAGCTGCGTGGTTAAAGACGCTGAGAGTTGACAGATTAGTCAGGGATTTGTCAAGAGTATTAATTACAAACTTCGAAATCTTGGTCAGTGAAAGTTCATCATAGCACATCTTGCGAATATGATCAAAGTCTTTTCAGTACTGATTTGAGTCTGCCTAACCACAGTGTGTAAAGAATGAAGTTTTTAATTAGAAATTACTGATGTGATAAAGCACATTTCAAAGGCACCTGGTTTGTTGGATTATGAAAATTCATGCTTTTCCCCTACGCCCCACTCTCATTTTGGGGACCGCCTCTCATGTCTCTGAACTCCTGAAATGGCACTGTGGCAGGCAGCAAAGGAACTGTGGGCTGAACAGCATTAGTACAGCTCCATTAGGACCACCACTGTGAGGGCAAACGTGGGGCCAGTGTTAAAGGACGGTTTTAAAACTATGAAGATAAAATACTGAAAACCTGGGGGCCAAATGTAAGTTGGTAAGTGAAAGAAATTTGTGACTGGCTGAAAACTGGAAAAGTGGAGGAGTAAAGTGTGTAGCTGGTTATGGGGAAGGAAAGCATCCATCTACCCTGTTGTTGAGTTTAGAAAAACTATTTTTAGTGACTCTTTCCTCCAACATGGTTGGCCTGCATCTTCCCCTCCCTGAGGCTGGGATGGCTTATCTGTGTCCTCCAATGGTTGTCACCGTTCACCGAGGGCATCTGCCTGGTTCCTTGGTGTTCACATTAACTTTTACTCCTGGTCCGCTTTCCGTAGCAGCCAGGAGGATGGTGCGCCAAGTGGCAATGCCTGGTGCCCCCCGCGCCCCCTTGTAAGTGTCTCAGGAACCTTGGCCTGCTGCCAGGGATGGGAAGGCACTGGTTCAGGGAGAAACTGGGCAGGTCTCCACTGGTTCACCTGTTCTGATGGTCTTCCTGTTTCGTTGCCTCTGCGCGCCAGAGGGGGGCACCCCAGGCACTCCGGAGGTGGAGTGGAGGGAAAGGGAGGGGACTGGAGGAGAGTGGAAGGAAGAGGAATGTCCATGAATTCTCAGATGTAGACCTGGAGCTTCCCAGCTAATTTGGAGTCCATCCCCACCCATTTACGGAAAAAGCGGGTTTTTGTCCGGCTAGGTGCCACGAAATTAGGAATTTCTAAGATGAAAAAAGCTTGCAGGGTTATTCATGACCAAGGGCTTCTACCTTCCTGGGTCCTAGGAAATCCAAAGGGAAACTAGTTTCTGCAGACACGGGGTGTGTGGGTGCTTGCGGGAGGGCCTAAGGCCATGGCAGCCAGACTGCTGAGTGAGCCGGCATCTGACCTGCGCCTGCTGTGTCGTGTTTTGCAGTTGCTGGATTTGTGCGACTCGGTGAAGGATGATGCGCTGAGGGTGATCTCCTCCGCCTTTAACACCAGCCTCCATGCACCGATCGCCGGAATTACCAACCCGTAGGCCTCGTGGGCCTTCTACCCAGCACCGCTGCAGCCCCTGGCGCGGGAAAGGACGCGGTCTCAGAGGCCCAAGCTGGGAGCCAAGTTATAGCGGGCGTGGCGGGAAGGGTGGTGGCCCGCGCGCAGCTGTCACGACGCTCGCTGCTCTGCCGCCTGGTCTAGGGCCCCGGCCCGGCCAATATGCGCTCAGCCGCGCGACTTCGGGGGCTCGGGTCGCCAAGCGGTGCCCCGCCGAGGCCAGCGAAGCGAACCACAGCCTGTTGGGGAAGGGAGCCAGGCGGCTGCTCCCTTTATCCTGTTCCAGTAAACCCGCCTGTCCTGGCACGACCTCTCGTAGCGTAGGCTTCCAGGCCCCTTAAGGCAGAGTGGGCCCCGCTGCGGGCGCGCCCCATGCCTGGGTGTTGCGAGGGGTCTCCGCTGTCGGCGGTGACCCAGATTCCAAATGATTTTGAAAAACTGTGGTGCTGGGTGAAAAAAAAAAAAGCATAAAAAATCACACCCGCGGGCAAACGTTCCGTTCAGCAAACGATACTTTTCCAGTGAAGCAGATCCTCCTGGGCTCCGCGAGGAAGCGCACGGGCGAGGAAAGGAGAGGGCGAGCCTTGCTCTCCGCAGAGCGTGCACCCTGGCTTGTCCTCCCAGCAGGCGGCTTCCGGACAGCAGGACTACGCACAGAAAACATTTATCGCAAAAAAATTTGTAATCTCTTCTTTAGAAAAGTGTACCAAGTTTAATAAATTAAGCGATGAGAAAGCGCCCCCGCTGCTTGCAGGGTACGGGAGGCTGTCCAGGCGATAAGCTGTAAGAAGTTGGTTTCGGAACTTGGGGAGACCACAGCAGCTACGCCTGTTGGTCCCCACAAGGGTCTTGGATTTCCCTATTCTCAGATCTCCGCGGCACGACTTGGCTCTTGGTCCTCTCTCAAGGCAAGCCATTCCCCTTTCCTCCCTCTGCACACCTCGCAGCGGAGGCAGGAGTTGCTTGGGCCCAGTTTCTGGAGGGCCTCCGAACGCGGAGGGAGAGGGCGGGCGGAGCTCACGGTCACCCGACTCGGGGCGCTCGGCGGAGTCCCCAGCACAATACTGCAGGAACAGTAGCCTCTGAGCCGACCTCCTTGTTTGTGCCCCAAAATTAGAGCGTTGGGCCGGCCGGGGTCCCCGACGTCTTCGTCTTTTAAAGTGTCCGCTACAGCGGAGGACGCGGGGGCGGCGGAGGTGCTTCGGAGCAGACGACAGCCACCAGGGCTTGCTTCTGCGTGGTTCTTTCCGGTCCCTGCCTGCGGAGCACCGGGCGCGCGGCGGGCTTGTAGCTGCGAGAGGGCGCAGGAGGTTCGGTCGTTCACCTCGGGTACCACGCCGGGCAGCTAAGGCGCAGAGTTCGCCTGCGGCCGCCATCCAAAATCGCTGTCGCGAGCGCCCAGCCGCTGTCTGGGTAGACCTCCGGCTTTGCCTTCACTTCGACGCGTCCACGGCCAGGCCCCTTCCCTCCTGCAGCGAAATCTCCGGGCGGAGCCGGGTGCGCGTCCTCGAGCCCCTCCAGGAACCCCTGGCCTCCTTCGCTCCACTCGGCACTAGCTGGAAGATGCTCTGAAAAGACTTGAGCCTGGGGCTGTGCTGTCACATTGACGTCCTACATCTGTTACGAAGCGCGAAAACTGACCAGGGTGGCCAGACTGCAGGACAGCGCCTCGCCGACTTGCTTCTGTGCACCGGGGACCCTTCTCCTTTCCGAGGTGCGGTTAGGGCGGCCTCTAAACTGAGTTTCTTTAATCCGTCTAGCCTGGACTCTTCCGTGGCGAGATGTCCCTTCTCCCGGCGGTCGTTGCCCCCACTCCCCGGCCGCGGCCATCTCAAAGCCCGGGGAGCGCAGGGATGGGTTGCGGCCTCAGAGCTCGCACTGGGAGGGCAGAAGGGGGTGCGGACCCAGAAGAGGGCCGGGGCCGCGACGGAGTTTGATGGCTCGGGAATGAGTGGCAGTGGAGCAGCGGACTCCAAGGCGGAGAGTCTGGGGTGCGCGGGGAAGCGGTTGGGGGTATTGCCCTTCCCAGACAGCCCTCTGCCTGCGCGGCCCGACTCGGATGCACCGCGTTCACTAGTCTCAGCTTCGAGGGGGGCATTTCCTGGATAGTTCTCGTCGCCCGACAAATCAAGGATCCCAACCTAGCAGAGGCACCACCTTCTCCCTCACCTGGAGGCCACGATTCTTCTCTGTCCTTTCTTTTTTTTTTCTTAAAATGATTTTTTTCCGGTTTTTTCATTTTCCTTTTTTACCTGCTCATCGTACACTCAATTCCTGTCTCGCACCCAGGCTGCCGAAAAGATGTCTCCGAGGATCGTTTCTGGCCTTTTTCTCGACCTCCCCACTACGGGCTCCGCCTCTTAGGGGCTCCCGTTTGGCGCGGGAGAAAAACTAAGTGCCCCAGCGGGGCGGCCTGAGCAGGGCACCTAAGAGTACCGCGTGAGGCTAGGGCGAGAAGAGGAGCAACCTGCAGATCAGGGTCCCAAGAGGGACTCTTGGAGGGTGCAGAGGCCAGAGACCCCCTGCTCAACCTTTCATTAACCCAGACTCCCTCCGCCCCACCCCCGCGCCTGCCCCAGGGGGCTGAGAAAGTCCCGTAGCCGATCCTGGGTCAGGGGCGCCTCCCGAAGCTTTCCGCGGGCGGTAGCGGTCGGGCGGGCTCAGTGTGCCCGCAGCGCCCCCTGTGTTCCACGCGCGCGACGGGGCCGCGGCTGGACAGAGAAGAGGCGACAGTACATTGTTGGGGGGAGGGGTGCGCCAGCCGCCCACAGCCCATTCACTCCAGTAAACATGCCCGGCGGCGCGCACAGGGGTAACCTGGCGAGGCACCACCGCCTCTACCTGCCGGAGCCTGCACGCGCCTGCAGCCCTGGCGCCGCGGGGGAGGAGCTTGCCTGCCCGCCTGTCGGGGCGGGACCTCGCGGGGGCGGAGCCCACGGTGATTGGGCGCGGGCGCGGGCCCCCAGGCCGAGCGGGGCTGCGGGGCCGCGCAGGTTTCACTTCGCTCCGCGCAGCCTTCAGGTTCCCGTCTTGTAGTAGCACTCTGCGCCGCGTCGCCGCCACCACCGCCACGGGATTCTCGCAGCAACCCTGAGCACCCTGCCCCACTGCGACCAGCATCGCCTCGGGCTGCTCGGTTTGCCTCTCTCCCGCCGCCACCGCCTCGGCGCCCTTCCCCTGGCTCTCGTCCCCCCAATGTCTGACTCTGACTCTCGAACTGAGAAACGCAAGGTAAAAACCTCTGAATCCTGAGGAGTGGGCCGGGTAGATGAAGACAGCCGCGGAACCAGCAGGGCTCCACCTTCTGCCCGCTTCCCGCGCACGTGCAGTCAGAGACGCCGTACCCGTCCCGCTAGTCGCCCGGCAGGAGGCGGTGATCAGTGCAGGTCGGGTTCTTTCCCCCGGCAGGTCCCCTTTGGGGAGGGGTCGTTTTGCGCCGAGGCTGCGGGCACTTGGCCCAAGTGCAGCTCGCGCCGCGATCTAGTGTCCGGGAGCGGCGAGGCGCCTTAGGGCCGGCTTGGAAGAGGCTCGCGTCCTCTCCGCGTTATCCCAGGAACTGGGGCCCCGTTCCGCGGTCGGGCCGGAAAGTCTCGCCGCTCGCCGGTCCCGGGGGCCCTAGAGTAGCGGCCGCGCGGTATAAGCGGGTTTCCGTATTGGTTTTTCTCGGATGCGCGGGCCCGCAGCGGAGGATTTGCGGAACTGTGTTGGCGATGTAACTGGCTAGACTTGGTTCCTTTTACTCATTCAGGCCGAGGTTTCGGGGCAGCTGCTGCGTTCGCTCTCTCGGACGTGTCTGGGGACCCCGCCCGGTCTGCGGGCGAGGCCAGCCTCACGATCAGTAGACAGCAAGACACCGAGTGCCTTCTCCGACCGCCGGGGCCACGCGGTGGACCAGCCTCGGACAGCAGAATCTGCTCCGTCCGTGGGGCCGAGCTGTCTTAACGACTCGGGCGTGCCCGAGCGCACCTCGACCCACTGGAAGTGCTGGCTGGCACTGCCGTGCCCTCGGGGGCCTGTTACTCAGCGTCGGATCGAGCAGTGGGAGGCCCTCCGGACGCGGGGGCTGGGGTGTGGGGAGCGTTTGTTGCCTGCGGCAGCCACGGGAGCGCGCGGATATGCGTGCGGGTGGCCGCTTAGGTTAGGTGCGGGTCCGCAGCGCACAGGAAGAAACGGAGAAAGTTGAAGAAGGATGGGTGCTGCAACTGTGGAGGGAGCAGCTTGTGGTCCTCAAACCAACAAGCCTGGGCGGAGGCCGGCGGCCAGCGGCCAGGACGGGTCTGGGGATAGCTCTGCAGGCGCGGGGCGGGAGCGGGTCCTGCTTTGTTTCCAGGTGACCAGCCCTTTGGGGTGGCGGGAGCCGCTGAAGCGCGCGGGCACCGGTGCGGGGCGGGGCAGCCTGGGCAGCGCCGAGGCCGCCGAAGTCTCGGAGGCTCCCGCCGCTGCCGCCGCCGCAGCCGGAGCGGTGTTCCGAGGCGAGTTTGTCAACAATCGCCTCGCCTTTGGCGGCTGACCCGTAGGCGCCGCCCCCGCCGCCGCCGGCAATTGGCTGTCGCGCGGAGCGATCGCGCGCGAGCCAATTGGGAGCGCGGGCACCCGGCGCCAGCGGCGCGGGGAGGTCGGCGGTGCCGGCGGCGGAGGGCGCAGTGCGCGAGGGGAGGAGCGGGAGGAGGCGGAGGATGTTCCCGGCGGCGGCAGCTGCGGCCGGGGCTGCGCGGGCCAGAAGCGCGGCGCGCGGAGTTCTCGGCTCCCTGGAGGAGCGCGGCAGCGGGCCGGCGGCCAGTTGCAGGCTCAGCGCTGCCCCGGGGGCACTGAACGCGAGTCCCGGGCTTTGTCTCCTGCGCTGCCTTCGTGGCGACGGTCCGGGGGCTACGGGTCGGCGGAGGGCGCGGGCCGGCCGCCGCAGGGCTCGGGTCCGAACGCGACGCCTGGAAGGGAAGGGGAGGACGTGAGTTTCGGCCTGATTGCCATCCGAGGGGAGGATCTGTGGGTGAAGGAGCCGCGCGCCTGGGGATCGCCACAAGTAACGTGCCGAGTTACTTGTGGACTTTGCAGGAGACGGCGTCGGGTACCCCCTTCCTCCCAATTTGGAGGTGTGCACCGAACAGTGCGGGTGCACTTGGGACAAGTTCTGTGCGGTCGGGTGCGGCGCGCGGCCCCCGTAGGAGGAGGGGCTGGCGGGCCGGGAACCGGAGACCGCGCGCGGGCAGCGCCGGAGCCGAGCCCGGCCGCGCCGAGTTACAAACTCTATTGTGACGCACTTACTACGACTGACGGCCCTTGCCAAACCTTCCCCAGACTTGCTGCCCTCAGCACTTTCGGCAGAACAATGGGGCCGGAGCAGGGAGCGCGGCCAGCCGCCTGCAGTCGCTGCGCCCGCGCCCGCTCCTGGGCTCCAGCGTCGGGTCGGCTCCCGGGGAGTCAGCGCCCGCTGGGAGTTTCTGACTTACTCAGGTCAGCCTCGAGCAAAGAGCACCTGCGAATAGATTCCAGACAAGTAGCTTCTCTCAAAACGTGTGCGAGTGCAGCAATTCCACAAGTAATTGACGTTGTTTTCTGTATTTTGTTGGTGGCAGGAAGTTTAGGCCCCTCCCCCCAAGGTAATGATACCTTTGTTATTTTAGGTGTATTTTGTTCTGATTTGGAAGATTGTCAGACCAGAGAGTATTTGGTATGAACTCCAAGCATTTTCCACGAGTAGGTGAACGTTAGCTAATTGAGTTATTCGCTATAATTACTATTTTGCTTAAGATAATCTGGTTTGTATCTTATTTGCAGAAAAAAAGACCAAATGGCCAAGCAACCTTCCGATGTAAGCTCTGAGTGTGACAGAGAAGGTGGACAATTGCAGCCTGCAGAGAGGCCGCCTCAGCTCAGGCCTGGGGCCCTCATCCCTTTACAGACAGAGCCGCAAGGTAATCCCGAAGGTGGAGGGGACCGCTGCCCCCAAGGCAGCCCTCAGGGCCCGCTGGCCCCACCGGCCAGCCCTGGCCCTTTTGCTACCAGATCCCCGCTTTTCATCTTTGTGAGAAGATCCTCTCTGCTGTCCCGGTCCTCCAGTGGGTATTTCTCTTTTGACACAGACAGGAGCCCGGCACCCATGAGTTGTGACAAATCAACACAAACCCCAAGTCCTCCTTGCCAGGCCTTCAACCACTATCTCAGTGCAATGGGTAAGCAATACCCGGGTAAGAGGCAGTTGGCGTGTGGTTGGTTGAGTATCTGTTTAAGGGCTATGGGGTTTCTTAAAGCCCCTTTTTAGAACTCTTCTGTCGATGTATGCCATGTTCATGGTAGGAGAATAGAGGAAGAATCAAATAAAGCATCAAACCAACATTTTTTCAAAATGTTTCCACGTTTTGTGGCCATGATGAATTGAGGGCCAAGTGCTAGCCTGTTGGGCAATAAAGCTGAAATCCCTGCCACCTTCATTAAACGTGTAACTCTGGCATGTTCTAACCACCAGGGTTTTGTCCACTTGAAAGGGACTCGGTCACGGTACAAACTTGAATAATGCGAAACCAAAAGTGTGCAGAAAGAGGTGAAACAATCATTTTAAAAAATGGCACTTTAAAAAAAGTGAACTAGTTCATCTAGTACCAACATAGAACCATGAAAATGGTTTGTTTTCAGATTCTTTTTTGGGCTTATTTTGCTTTCTCAGAGGGTTTGAACATAGTAGTAATTAGTTTGGATTGTGGGTTTTGAAGTCATGGATGAAAGACAGTTTTAGGGTCTGAACCAGGAGAGGCAAACATAAATGCCCAGAAAAACCTGGCAGTGCAATCAGTGAGGGAACTGAGCCCGTGGGGATTACAGCAGATCCAAGAGCATGTGCTCCTACATTCGATCTGCCCCCTGTTGTGGCTGTGAGGGTGTGGGCTCAGAGTGGTAGGTTTTCTTGTAGTGCAAGGTGACCCAAGAGTGGATTTTGATGCCAAATATCCTGCCGCTGAAACACTGGTAGCTTAGAACTTTGAAAGCTCCGTATAAGCCATATAAAGATACTTGCAGGCTTGATTTGACCTTGAGCCTCTGGCTTGTGATTTTTGAGTATGTGTAGTTCTGGCAACCCTGGTAAGGGCGTGAGTCTGTTGGTTCAAATCACTCTTCCCCACTAATGGGAAAGGTTCCTGTTTTGATCAGGATTCACCAGAATTTTGTGTACCATTTGTCCAGACTAGCCCTTCCTGCATTAAAGAGCTCTAAGTAAATTGGCAGTGTTACCGATTTAAGAAACCCAGTACAGATGCAATTAAATCACAGGTCACACTTACTGTGCCAAAGGCTAACTGAGCGAGTCATCCAACTAAGACACTTGTCTGCTGGAACACAAAGACAGATCTTGTGTTTGCAAATACTGTAGGTCTCTGTCTTCATTAACTTCAGAGGTTAACCATGTAGTTCTATTCCCATGCTGCAGAGTTAGAAAGAACCGCAGAAGTGGTCACTTTTTGGAGATCGGGCATACCTGGAAATGGTAGGCAGAAACAGCAAAACACCAGTAGCTATATGCACGTGGGCTGTGCATCTCCTGCTAAATGCTGAGAGATACTTCATTAGCGACCTCCTTAGTGAAAGGAGCTGGAAGCCTTACTGTCACTGTTACGTAAGCTTTTGCTATCACTACTGCTTTCAGAGCTCATTTCAGCCTTAGAAGTTCTTAGAAGCTTGCAAATGTTTTTCTGCCTGTGAAAATGCTCCCGAATGTATGAACCAACAGGATTCTTGCTTATTCAGTGAGTCAACAGGGCCTTATGATGTGTATGTTTTAAAAACCTATGTGTTTGAAGGATCCTTTGGACGCTGTTGCAGTTTCTCACTGCACACCTACAAATAAGTCTCTACAGAAATAGTTTCTCCATCCCTCTTAATCAGGAATAGTGAGGTGAGTTCATGTATTTTTTCATGTAGAGATGGGCATATGTGCTTTTTTTGGTGACGTAGTATTTTGTAAGCTAACTGTAAGGTAAGCACCTGTTGCTTGAGGTAATGAAGAGCTCTAGAGATCACACCTTAAATTATTAAGAGAAGTTACAGTTTTACCTGTGAAGTAGAGTCATAGAGCCTGAGGTGTAATTTTTTAGTATTAACTACATCCCAGTAGGTTGGTATCATAACTCAAGAGTTTAATACATAGACATATATGATAGTTTTAAGGAGTTGGTCTGATATTAATGCACCAAGGTAAGTTTCCGGTATTCAGTTCTTGGGAGATTTGTTTGGGGTGGGAGGGAGGAGGGAATTGCTGACAGGAGGAGGGGACTTAGATATACTTCATTAAACTGAAGAATAAAACCGACGATCTTTGTAGTCCATAACTTTTTTCCCTGGCTGTTCTTATTAATAGTTCAGGACCTGAAGACAACTGAAATATGCTGAGTTGATAACTTTTGGTTCTCTTCTCTTTGGGGCCATGTTTAGTATTCCTTACTCAGCTGTATCCATTACGATCTTGAATGAGGCTTTTGATAATTTATTACAAAATATATTTTCCACAAAGAAGTCTTTATGATGGTTTCAACAAGTGAAACACAAATGCAAGGTTATAAGGAGGTTCTCCTTAGCCGGGGGCTCCTGCTCCTTCATCCACAAAATAGTTTTCTGCTCAGCAATTTAGGGTAGAGAACAGCATATCTTGCAGTTTTCTTCTTGCATCTTTGTTCTAATAAGCAACTAAATTCTTATTAATTTATATATAAATCTATACACACATATTTATCTATCTATCTATCTATCTATCTATCTATCTATCTATCTATCTATCTATCTATCTAATCTAATCTGTCTATAGCTGTCAGATGTTTGTACTAGAGACTTTCATGTTTTCCTCCATGTCCCTGAATTTCCTGGAGCTACATTCAAAGAATATCTTATTTATCTATGAGAGATAGTTTTTTCACTTTTACCAAATTTTAGTCTCCTTACACCCTGGGAGGTTTAACTTGACAAATGATCTCTCAGTGAATAACTGATGCACTGGAAATATGAGTTGAGAAAGGTCAGGATATGGGTGAATGCCAGTTATTAACTCTCATGTTAATAAGTGATATACACTTTGTACTTGTTTCCTGGCACATCAGAGTGCATGGGTGGGAGTTGTATGGTTCTTTGCACACCCCAGTGTCTTGTGCATGTTCCTTTTCTAGCTGGTAATTGTCTGACCCCTCTTCTAGATTGTGAGCTCTCTGAGGGGAGGCATGATGTCCTGCAAATCCTAATGAGGAGGGCCTGACAATGAGGAACGCTTATTCATTTGAGCTTTGTCCACTAGCCTTTCCGTGGAAAGAGCTAGAACAAAAAAGATTTCAAAAAAAGATCTGGTAGCATGTATAGTGCGTGGGGGGCATGGGGAGGGCTGCGTAACACAGAGAAGACAAGTAGTGATTTTACAGCATCTTATACGCAGATGGACAATGACTGCGAAGGGGTATGTGGAGGGGGGACTTGATGAAGGGGGGAACCTAGTAAACATAATGTTCTTTCTGTAATTGTAGATTAATGATACCAAAAAAAAATATTTACAGGTGGAAAAGAGATCTTAAAAAAAAAAAAAAGATCTGGTAGCAAGAAAAACACCCAGCATCCTCCCCCAAATATTCTTACTTATTGGGGTCTAGCTTGTATGGTTTGTCACGCAGAGGTGACAGGTCAGGTCTAGCTCAGCACAGGCCCAGTAGGGAAGCCACATGTGGATACTGAGTACCTCAAATGGGGCTAGTCCAAGTTGAGATGTGCCGTTGGTAGTCAAATCAACACTGACATTTGAAGAGAGCACATCGAAAAGAACATAAAATATCTTAGTCATTTTCACATTAATTACATGCTTTGAATATACTGAGTTAAGGAAAATACTGTTTTTATTGTGGTAAAAGACATAAAATTTACCATCTTAAACAATTTCAACTGTAGTATTACACAGTAGTATTAAGTATGTCTACATTGTTCACCCAGAACTTTTTTGTCTTGCAAAACTGAAACTCTGTACCCATGAAACAGTAACTCCCCATTTCTCCTCCCAGCTCCTGGCAACCTGCGTTTTATCTGTCTTAGGATTCTCATTATCCTAGGTACCACATGTAAATGGAATCACACCATCTTTTTGTGACTGGCTTACTTTTTTCGCATAGTGTCCTCAAGGTTCATCCATGTTGTAGTGCATGTCAGAATTTCCTTTCTTTTTAAGGCTGAAGAGTACTTGATTATTCACATATACGTTTTGTATGCCCATTCATCCCTCAGTGGACACTTGGGTTGCTTCCGTTTCTTGGCTGCTGTGAATATTGCTGTGAATATGGGTGTGCAGATAATTCTTTGACATCTGCTTTCAGTTTTGGAAATTTAAGCCCAGAAGTGGAATTGCAGGATCATACAGTAGTTCTATTTTTACATTTTTGAGGAACCTCCATTCTGTTTTCCATAGTGGCTACATCATTTGACACTCCCACCAATAGTGCATAAGGTTTCCAGTTTCTCTACATGATCACCAATAGTTTCTGGTTTCTGGTAGTAGCCCACCTAGTGGGTATGAGGGGATCGCTCATTGTAGTTTCGATTTGTGTTTCCCTAATAATTAGTTACATTGTGCATCTTTTCATGTGCTTGTTGGCCATTAAAGAACATTTTTATCATTAATTTTACCAATTTATTTTAACTTTTTTAAGCATGGTTAGTAGAAAAATGTTCATTTGGACCTGTGGCTGGCAGGCTGTCTTAACTGGATGGGCTGGCCTCGCAGGTAGAGGAGTTGAAGTGTGCACTGGAGTCTTATCAAGCCACACTCCACTCTTCCCAGTCAAACTACATAATTTCCATGGAACTTATTCCTTTGGTTGCTTTTGTTGACTTAGGAGAGTGAAAGTAATTGACTTCATCTTCTAAACATCTTAAACATTCAGTGAGCTTTGTAGGTAATGTTCTGTAGGCAAATGAGTATCAGTTTTGTGTTACCTCTTTAAATTCCATGGTATTTGTGGGCTTTGAAAAAGTGGAAGGTGGAGTGATTTGTTTCCTCAGGCAGCTCCTGGCTGCCCTGGATCCTCTCCATAGAGCCTTTGTTGAAGGCCCACCCAGTTCTGGACTTCAAGCCCCAGGTTCACTGGTTTGGAAGCCCAGAAAAACAGGTACACTTGGTAGGTCCTGAGTAGGGGTAAGAAATGATAAAAGAGAAGGGAAACTTTCTTTACTGATTCCAAGGAAAGGTTAGGAATTAATAGTTTTTAATTTTGTTTTTTTTTTAAACTTCCTATTTTGAGGTAATGACAGATTCACATGCAGTTGCAAGAAATTATACAGAGAGATCCTATATGCCCTTTATCCAGTTTCCCACAATGGCATCATCTTGCATAATAGTATGATATTGCAACCAGCAAATGGCATTAATAGAACCCAGCTACCTTACTCAGATTTCACAGTTCCTCATGCACTCCATTTTGTGTATGAATGTCTATTTCTGTGCAGTTTTACTAAATGAGTAGATTTGTGTGACTACCACTACATTCAAGAAAGGTGTACAACATCCCAAGGATTCTCAGATTTCCTTTTTATATCCACACCCCTCGTGCTCCCTAACCCCTGATACCCACTCATCTTTTCTATATATCTCTACTTCTCTCCTGTCCGGTAGGCTATATAAATAGAATCATACTCTTTGAGTGACCTTTTGAGATTGGCTCTTTCACTGGGCATAATTCCCTGGAGATGCATCCAGAATGTTGGGTGTTTCAATAGTTGTTTTTTATTGCTGAGGAGTAGTCCACAGTATGGGTAAAACAGTTTCTTGACCTGTTGAAGGATATATGGGTTGTTTGAAGATTGTGGCAGGGATCTGACCCAGCTAGCACTTGAGGAGGGTTTGCCAGCCTGCATTGCACGTCACACTGTCCCCTGGTACATCTTCGGGCAGCTGCCGCTTGAAGGCTGATGGCTCAGCTTCCTGGTAATGCCTCCAATCAGGTGACAGGACCCTGCAGCTTCACCAGGACAATGAACTGCTACTGTGAACAGTCCTACACAGGCTGTCTAACCATGAGTTTTTATTCCTCTGGAATAGATGCCCAGAAGTACAATTGTTGGATCATACACTAGTTTTAGTTTTTTAAGGAAATGCTCAACTGTTTGTCAAAGTGACTATACCATTTTATGTTCCCATTAGCAATGTATGAGAGATTGGGTTTCTCCATATCTTAGCCAGCATTGGTGTTACTACTATATATTTCATCCTTACTCTTTATTTTAATTTTTATTCTGACACATGTGTAATGATATTCATTGTAGTTTTAATTTGGAGCTCCTTTATGGCTGACAATGTTGGCTATTGTTGCGTGTGTTCATTTGCATCTGTATACCCTCATCAGTGAAATGGCTTTTCCTGTCTGCTTATTTTCTAATTTGATGGGTATTTTTTTACTTTTGGTTTCAGGCCTTTGTCAGATCTGTGTGATTTGCAGATATTTTCTCCCAATCTGTAACTTGTCCGTTTTGTCCTTTTCAGAAGTTTATAATTTTGATGAAGTCCAGTTTATCAGTTTTTACTTTTGTGGCTGTTTTTGGTGTCTAGTGTAAGAACTCTTCACCAAGCCCAGGGTCCCAAAGATTTTCAGTTAGTTTTTTTCTTTTTCCTAAGAGCTTTAGAGTTTTGCATTCAGATCTAAGATTCGTGTCAAGTTAATAAGTGTGTAAGGGGTGAGGTGTAGATCATGGTTATTCTTTTTGGCTATAGGTGCCCATTTGCTCCAGCACCTTTATTGAAAAAGTTTCCTTTTCTCTCTAATTGTTTGTGCACTGTTGACAGAAATCATTTGGTGTGTTTCTGTGGGTCTGTTTCTGGGTTTTGTGTTTTTGTGTGCTGGTGAACTATGTGTCTGTCTATCTGCCAATACCACACTGCTTGCCATTAGTGTAGTTATAGTAGGTCCTAAGAATGGATGGAGTAATTCCTTAGACTTTGTTCTTTTTTTTTTTCCCCAAAACTTCCTTAGCCTAAGTTCCATGCCTTTTCATCTAAATTTTACAATAAGCTTGTCTGTGCCTACCAAAAAAACCCTGCTGGGATTTTGATAGGAATTGTGATAAAACCTATAGATGAATTCAGAAAAGCATTTGCATCTTTAGTATGTTGAGTCTTCCAATCCTTAAACAGATATATATATCTATCATTAAAAACTCATGTCTTTAGGTTTTATAATTTTCAGCACACAGGTCTTGTACATGTCTTGCTAAGTTTTATTTACATTGGAGCAGTTGTTAATGGTATTGTATTTTTAATTTCAGTTTTCACAGGTTGATACTTAATGTGTAGAAATTCAATTTGTATTTGTGTGTTGATGTTGTATCCTGCAGCCTTACTGAACTTAATTCTAAAGATTTTTAAATTTCTTGGGAATCCTATCTAGACAACTGTATAATCTGCCAATAGAGGCAGTTTTATTTCTTTCTGATCTGTGTGCATTTTATTTCTTTTTCTTGCCTTATTGCACTAGCTAGAACTTCTAGTGCTGTGTTGAATAAGAGTGGTGAGAGCAGGCATCCTTGCCTTTTTCCCAGTTTTAGGGGAAGAGCCTTCAGTTTTAACCATTAAGTTCATTGTTAACTGTAGGTATTTTGTAGGTATTTCAAGATGCTCTTGAAAAAGGTGAAGTTTCTCTTTGTTCGTAGATTGCTGAGTTTATCATGAATAGGTGTTGGATTTTATAAATGTTTACCCTACATCAGTTGTTACGGTCTTATGAGGTTACCTGTGTTAGCCTCTTGATATGGTGTACTACACTGATTTTCAGGATTAATCTACTTTGCATGCCTGGGATAAAACCTACTTGGTCAGGGTGTAATTCTTTTCATATATTGCTGTATTGAATTTGCTAATATTTTGTTGATGGTATTTGCCCCTAAGTTCATGAGAGGTTTTTTATCTGTTGTTTTAAGACTGGCTGATTTTGATCAGGGTCTTAACAGTGAGTTGGGAAGTGTTCCCCCCTCCTCTATTTTCTGGAAAAGATTATATAAAAGTGGTATTAATTCTTCCTTGATGTTTGGCAGAATCCTCTCATGAAACTATCTGGACCTGAAAATTTCTTTCTCAGGTTTATTTAAGGTACAAATTGTTTTTTTTTTTAGTGTGTGTAGAATTTTTCAGGTTGTCTGTTTCATCTTGCTTGAGTTTTGGTAGTTGGTGTTTTTGAGGATAGTCCATTTCTTCTAAATTAGCTTTTGAGTGTATAATGTGTTTATATTCCATTTTCCTTTTAAGTGGATTCAGGATCTGTGCAACAGCCCATTTCATTCCTGATATTGTTGATTTGTGTTTTTAAGCTTTATCAGTCTTTCTAGAGGTTTAATGTTTTATTTTTTAAAACTAGCTTTTCATTTCATGGATTTTTTTCTATTTTATTGTTTATTTCCTTCTGTTCACTTTGTGTGTGTTTTGTTTTTGATGTTCTTTCAGGTTTCTTGAGGTAGAAACTTGAGTGGTGTTCTGAGACCTTTCCACTTTGCTACCGTATGCACTTAGTGCCATAATTTCTCTTCCATGGCTGCATCCCACATGCTTTCATGTGTTGTGTTTCCATTTTCATTGACTTCTGTGTGTTTTTCTATTTCCTTTGAAACTTTCTGACCCTAGATTCCAAGTGTGTGGAGATTGTCTTTTATTATCTTGTCTGTTGTTTTCTTTGTTGATTTCTTATGGGTCAAATAACATACTCTATGATTTCATTTCTTTTAAATTTGTTGAGGTTTGTTCTATGGCTCCGGATAGGTCTGTTTTGGTGAGTGATCCCCGAGTGCTTGCAAAATGTGTGTTCTGCTGTCGCTGGGAGACATAGATTAGATCTTACTGGCTGCTTGCACTGTTCAGTTCTTCTAAATCCCTGCTGGTCGTAGGTCTGTCAGTTGCTGAATATGATGTTGCAGTCCCCAACTGTAATAGGTCCATTTTTTCTTCTTTAAAATCTATCAGATTTTGTTTCATATGCTTTGAGACACTGTTTTTTGGTGTGCACCCATTTTGAATTGTTGTCTTCCTGTTGGATTGCTCCTTTTATATCATTGTTATAAATAAAATCTACTTTATCTGATATTAATATAGCCACTCATGCTTTTTGTAAAAAAAAAACAAAGTTTATACAGTGTATCTTTTCTATCCTTTTCACTTCCAACCTACCTGTTTGTATTTGAAGTAAGTTTTTTTTTTTATGAGCATGTCTTTAGATAACATAGTTTTGTCTACTCCACCAAATCTGTCTTCTGAATGGTGGATTTAGGCCATTTACATTTAAGGTAATTGTTGCAGTGTTAGGGCTTAAGTCTGCAATTTTATTTCTGTTTCCTGTTGCTGTGTTTCCTGTGTCTCTTTTAAAAACCTTACTCTGAGTTATTTGAACTTTTTTTTTAGGATTCCATCTTTATAGGGTTTTTAAATATATTGCTCTGTATAGTTTCCTTAGTTGTTGATGGTAGGTATTATAATATACAGATGTAACTTACTGTATTTTGCTGTATCAACATTTTTTCATCTCATCTTACTTCCCTTTTGGTCTCTTTACCTGCCCTACTTCTTAAATATAATTGTCCCAAAGATTTCCTCTATATACATAGATAACCATATCAGATGATATTATATTTTATTTGCTTCAACCATCAAATAAAATTTAAGAATCTCAGGAGAAGTAGTCTTGTTTATTATATCTACTCCCATCTTCTGATTCTAATATTTTTTCCTTTCTGAAGTTCTAAGCCTTCTGTTTAGAGGACTTCTTGTAGTCATTCTTTAATGATATTCTTTAATGTAGGCATGCTAGCTACAGTCCTTTTAGTTCTCCTTTGTCTGAGAATGTCTTTATTGCCCCTTTGCTCCAGAAGGATATTTTCGCTGGATATGGAATTCACAGTTAACAGTTGTTGCTTTTCCTCTACAGTTTACTTTTGAACAACACAGGTTTGAGCTCCTTGGGTCCACTTATACATGGTTTTTTTCCAGTAAACATATTGGAAATGTTTTTGGAGATTTTGACAATTTGAAAAGTATTTTCTTTTCTTTAGCTTACTTTAGGAATACATTATGTAGTACATTCACAAAATATGTGTTAATCACCTGTTGATGTTATTGGTAAAGCTTCCGGTCAGCAGTAGGCTGTGAGTAGGTAACTTTAGGGGGAGTCAAAAGCTATACTTAGACTGCCAGCCACAGAGGGGTTGGTGCTCCCAGACCCTCATTATTCAAGGGTCAGCTGTACTTGAAAACCGTGCCTCTTTGGCCTTCATGGTTTCAGATGAGAAATCTGTTGTCATTCAGGTTGTTCTATAAGAAATGTGTCATTTCTGTCTGACTGCTTTCAAGATTTTTTTCTCTGTCTTTTAGTGTCCAGCACTTTGATTACAATGTGTCTTGGGTTTCTTGGGGTTTATTCTTTCTGAGGTTCACTCACTTTTAGAGGTTCTTGAGTCTGGTTTTATGCTTATGCCAAGTTTGGGGAGTTTTCACCCATTGTGCCCTTGAATGTCTCGGCGGGCCCTTCCTCTCTCGGGGGAATGTCATGATGGGGAGGTTAATATTTCTGTCCGAGCTTTGGAGGGCCCTGAGGCTGCTCCTCCCTCCGTGTGTTTCTGTCTGCATTGTGAGTCCTGTTGACGCTGCCTCACGCCCACTGAGTCTTTCTGGCTTCTGTTGTGTGACTGAGCCTGTCCAGTGAGCTTGTTGTCACCACTATTGTGTTTTTCAGTTCTGAAATTTCTGCTCGCTTCCACCAGGTGAGATGGAAATTCAGATCTCTCCCCGGCTTTGCTGATACTTTCCCAGCAAAAGGGGTTGCTGACTTAGATGGCCTCATGCGTCCATCTGGGGGTGTGCGCTTGGCCTCCTAGCTCATGCCAGTGCCTAGATGGGGGAATCCTTGGACAGCTGACTCTCACGGCCTTGCTTCTGCAGGGGGAGGCTAAAGCTCAGCTCCTCTCTGCTTCCTGTTTACACCAGGGTGGGACCAGGGAGGTGGGACACTATCTCTGCCTTCCACTCCATATTCTCCTCATTGATGCTGGGTGTGAGTTCCGACCATTCTCCTTAAAGCTGGGTGGGATGGAGACCCAGGGACCCACTAGCCCTGTCTCTACCACCCTGTCCAGTCTAGTGGCTGCCAAGTGGTGTGCAGGACCAGCTCCTCGCCAGGCCTTCTCCCAACGATGAGCTGGGGAGTAGAGCGCTGACTTGCTCCAACTTGTTCTGTCTCATTGTTCATTGATGCCTGGTTGGGTGGAGGCTCAGCTAGCTGCTGGGCCTGCTGATGGAAGGTGTGTGTGTATAGTGGCACCTAACCCTGCCTTGTACAGCCTCCTCCTTGCTGATTACTGGCAGTGTGGGGTCAGCTTGCTGCTGAGCCCTACCAATGCCACCCTGGATGGGGAGTCCAGGCACCACTAGGCAGGGGATGGGACTTAGCTGCCCACACGGTCCCTCCAGTACTATCCTGGCAGGGCAGTAGGATCAGCTGTGCCTGCTTCTGCCAGGCAGGGACTCCCTGCTTAGCCTGCCGATGTGGCCTGGAGGCAGAATCATAGCATTAACTGCTTCCACTGAGCTAGTGGGGCACCCATTCCCCCTCGGCCTGGCCAAAACTGCAGTGCGCAGTGTTTGCCTGCACTAGGGCAGGTACTGCCAGGAAGGCTTTCTGTCTTTAGGCCACCCTTTCCCCAGTCCTTTGGCTGTGGAGAACAGGCTCTCCTTGGAGCGTTTCCTGTCTGTGCCAGTTGGAGGCCTCTGCAGTGCCTGTCTGGGATACATGGACAGTAATGAGGAAACGGGGCTCCCCACCGTGTCACTCCTCAAGTCCTGGGACCCAGGCAGCACACCGTCTTTCCCTTTTCTGTGTGTGTGTGTGCTGTGTTATGTCTAGGGTTTTCAGCAGTAAAAGGGGAGACCTGGGGGGCTGGGGCCACCCACTATAGTAGAACAAGAAATCTGTATCTTCCTTTAACTCTAGGATTGTTATTGATTGGTTCTGGCTGAAGAGTACTAAGAATTTTAGAAATCACCTTGTTCACTGTCTGTTTTTACTGTCTGCATGGAACACGGGACTTTTACCTTTGGGAAGAGTTGATGCCATAATCCTAGCCACCTTATTCACATGGTAGCTGCAGTGTTCCCTGCTGTAAGTCCCCTGTGTGTTAGCCTGCTGATGTGGCCTGGAGGCAGAATCATAGCACTAACTGCTTCCACCTAGCTGGTGTGTGTGACCCTCGCGGTGTGCTTGTGGGGTCTGCGCTCTCCTGCTCTCCAGCGTGCTGCCTGAGGATGGGTGGGTGGCTCCGGTCTGATCGCTCATGCATGGGGGAGCTTTTAGTAAAGAAAACAGTGAGTCCTGTATTTCTGTGGAATTGGACTGTAAGGTGGGACAAGAGAGGCTAATCATCTGCTGATTTGTCTTATATTTTAGGGCGTTTGTGATACTAGGTTTGAAGACACACATATACTTATAACTACCAGTTGAATGCTAGTTAGGTGCCCTAGTTCCCAACCTGCTCTGAACCACTGGGTTGGAGCCCATGTCCAGACCCGTCGCCTCATGCCCCTGGTGTGTGGTTGTCCTGCCTCTGCGGCACTGGGACTCCCCACGGACCACCACCCCTCCTGCCCTGCTTCCCACACCAGAATCCAGTTGTCTTCATTCCTTTGTTGGGTCAGCCTCAGTCTCCACATATTCCTCACAGGATAAAATTCGCAGCTTCTCTCATCTTCTGTTCATTGTCCTTTGCTATTTGCATCGTCAGTGGCCAAGACCTGTGCTGGAGCATATGACCTAAGGCTGCTTCCTTCTCTGTGGAGGTCCTGTTGATACCAAACATCTGTCCTTTAAGACCTCATGGACTTGGTGTTGTCTGGGTGCCAGGCTGTAAGCACATGCCACCCGCCCACCCTCAGACTGTGTTCTATGGGCACAGAGCAGAAGGTCTGAAACACTGTTTTCTTTTGTAGGAAATGCTAGCGGAAATGGGTGCATGAGGGGGTACATCACAGCATTATTATGTATTCTAGCCAAAAAACTACTGACTGTCCTAATGATATGGAAAAATCTCTAAATTATGATGCATCCTTTTGACAGATTAGTGCTATCTTGTTAATGGTGTGAAAAAGGATAATGACATGGAAAATGCTCCTGGCATAATGCTAGATTAAAAAGGTTACAAGATTGTTGGTGATACTCTACTGTCTTAGTCTGTGCTGGTACAACAAAACTGTCACAGGCCAGGTGGCTCTCAGTTCTGGAAGCTGGAAGGCAGACCAGGGTGCTACCACAGTTGAGTTTTGGTGAGGGCCCTCTTCCCCACTTCTCACTGTTTCCTCACAGCATGGTAAGAGTGAGTAGTAGCTCTCTGACTTGTTCTTGCAGGGCACTAATCCTACTCAATGGAGGCACCACCCTCACGGCCTTATCACCTCCAATACTATCTCACTGGGATTAGAATTCAACCTAGGGATTTTATGGGAGATGCAAACATTTAGTCCATAACTCATAATTGGGTATTCAAGAAATGTAATTTATATTTTAAGTTTTCTCCTAATTTTAATCTCTTTAGCGGCATGCCCAGCACTGAGGCAAGTTGTCTTAACTGTGTGATTAGCATAAACTGGCACGTGCCCCTTGTGATGATGCTTCCTTCTGGTGATAGCAAGCTTTTAGCCGATCACCAGAAGTATTCCAGGGGAATGTCAGCCCCCTAATTTACTCTGTTGGGGTCTGCTTTTTATTTTAGCAAAGCAAGTATTTTGTTGAAACATCTCCCTCCAGTGGGTTACATGGTGATGCAGCGCCACATTCCCTGCAGGGCTGTGCCTGGGTCTGGATGGGATCCCGGCTATTACTCAGCGTCATCAAGTGGCCTGGGTGGCTCTAGTCACAGGTGAGGCAGATTAGCCTCTCTGAGCTTTGTTTTCCTCATCCATCAACTGAGGACAAAAGTAGTCACCACAGAGGGTTGTCGGAGCTTTTACAAGAGCTAATAGATGGATAGTGTCTGGTAGAAACTTGGTCACTCATTTCTCCTTGCTCCTCAGTGACCTGTCCTAGCTACGGCAGGTCAGGATGCATGACAGTAGCGAAATGCTCTACTTTCCATCGAAAGCTGCTGTCGTTTCGGGAGTACAGAAAACACGGGGAAGTGCATTCATCTGGAAATGCTGTTAATATCCTAAGCCCCCAGGTCCCAGTACAAACAAACATGCAAAAAAGAAAATCTTTTCTAGAAACTGGCCTGGGAGGGGAGGTCTAAATCACCCTTAACCTGCCAGTGAACCCACACATCACCCTGAGGACCTCAGCTTCATTGGCAAACCCTTGGACCATGGAGAGACATCTGGAAACCCACACTCCACCCCAACTCTCTGAATGGGGCCTGCGGCAGGGACACCTGTGGGAGACGGCTGATTGGATTTGGCAGAAACTTGGCTACAGTTCAAGATGTGTATTTGAAGAAAGAATGGTCTTGAGACGGAAGGCATGGCCTGAACTATTTTTTTCCTGCAACTGAAAGTTACGCAGCTTTTTTCAAAATAGGACATATTGTGCTTATCCATTTAACATTAGAAATACTCATTGAAAAGAATCAAGAATTTTAAAATAGCTTCTCTTTTTTCCTTTTCTCTAAGAGCATTACCCTCCTTGGGCACTCGTTAAATTTTGTTTTTTTACCTTCTGAGTGATGCTCTTGGGAACATTTTCCTCGCATTCTGTGAGGTGACAGATGCCAGTGGTCAGCACAGACATTGGCTCGGTGGACAAGTCTAAGCCCAGTTTGTAAGTGGGTGGGCCTTTGTGGTTTTAAGTTTTTGCCTAGAATGGGGTGGTATCCCCAGTGGCCTGTGGGAAGCCCAAATCCCCTTTGTGTTTCCTCTGTTGTCCACCCTGGACCAGATTGCTATGGTTCATGAGTAGCACGGTTCACCCAGTGATCCCTCCCCTGAGAGGGGGGCTGCTGGCAGGCCGTCCTCGCCTCCTGTTCCCTGGTCCGCTGGTGCTTTCGGCTGGATGAGGGCCAAGGGCTGTGCTTGGGTCACTGCCTGAGCTCTTCTCTCCAACATCTGTGCTCCCAGAAGACGCAGGCCAGGAGATGGCATGGGTGTGTCAAACTTGAGAGAGATTGTAAGTCATTTTCAGGGAGAGGAAACAGTCCCAGGGGTTCAGAAGCAGGGCAGGGCCACATCTGGTGCCGTGCGGCACATGGTGCTTGCTTTGGTTTGGACCCGGCTGCCTTTCCTTAGGAGTGAAAGTGTTTTTTAGGATAATTTTTTTTTTAAAGATCTTAATCAGTCATTTCAATCTGAGAGGATGTATAAGTTAAAATTGAAACAGGTTTGACATGATGATTCTCAATGCCCTGAGTTGCTCTGGTAACCATTTTTTCCCCCAACATATGTCACATTCCTGGCCCAGAACATGCTTCCCACTCCAATTCCTAAAACGTTTAAATATAATCAGCTTGTAGATTTAATAAGTAATTTGAGACTTTTAATAGAAGCTTGCTCAAGCAGAAGGGACATATTTTTCTCTAATAAATGTGTGTGTCTGTGAAAGTATATAAGGTGAACCAGCCCTGACAGACAGTCTTGTTGAGAGAGTTGCTTTCTACAGAGTAAGTGTGCTGGAGAGGAGACGAGAAGATTTCTTGACTGTCTGTTTTTCAGTCCCTTGAGGAATTTCTTAATGCAGAGTAGTCTAGAACTGCATTCTGGATAAAGTGCTTTGTTACTTTATATTTGAATCCAGACTCAGTTTTACTTGTACCTGAATAAAAAAATACAACTTATAAAAACAACTCACCAACTTAAGCAACTGGGTACATAATGTCAGGGGCACAAATATGAGTAGACTCAGTGAGAATTCAGGTAATACTTAATGCGGTGTCTGAGTGCCCAGGTTCCCTCTCCATCACGTGGATTTTACCGGTGTGCCCATTTGAAGCTTAGAACGTTCCCTCTGTAAGGAAAGCCCAGCACATACAATCCGTGTTTTCTCTGCAGGTGTTTTTTTTGGTTTTCTCTCCAGTCCTTTCTGCTGATGGCGTGAAGTTGAGAGTGGAAAGTTCCAGCAGGTGATTCAGGCCAGTGTTGGTCCTTTTACTGACCCGTTTCAGCCCCTGAGGCAAGTCCTTCATCCTGGCTGGGGGCCAATGTCCTCCTGATACAGGGGGGCACTGCTGCCGTTCAGGAGAGGTCAGAGGCAGAGGGTGGGGGAAGGGGAGGTCGCACAGAAGTAGCCAACAGCCCAGTTGAATCTGTTGCACAATGACTTTCTGTGTACAGGGGCAGCCACACCAGTTCACTCCGTTTTGAGTCCATTAGGCATCAGAACTGCTGTAGCAGCCATGTCTGCCCTGGAGTCTGGAGGGATAAAAAGGGCACAAGGAGGAGGAAGAATGTGTGGATCTGAGCAGATCAAAGACCAGACAGTCTTTGAGCACAGAATTCTGCACACCTTACACTGGGACTTGTGCTTAGGGTGACTCCAGGCTCCATGCTTTTCCTATGGAGGACATGGCATAGTTATTTACATAACATTTTTATGGTTTGCAGGCTAGCCTAGGACCCTCTCCCAGAATTGCCAAGTTGTATGAAGGTTAGGTGACTTCAACGGTTAGTACAGGCTGGTCAGTGGATGAAGGAACTTGGGCTCGAGCCATCTTTCCGAATGACCATTCACTGTACCTTGCAGATGCTGTGTGAGCTTCATCCATCCACATCTCTTATTTTTTACACAGCGTGTAATTCTCATAGTATTTCTTCTTATTTTTGTGTATATTACAGAAGGTTGTAGGGCCTCTCTCTGTTCACCTTTGTCCCTTAGAGGTGGGATACTGGAGTTGGACATAAATGTGCTCAATCAACACACACTAAGCTTTGTGAGTCTTTTTTTTAGTTTTATAAGTCTTTAGGGAGGAGTCGAAGAGCCCAGCTGTGACAGACATGTGTTTGGAGGACAAATATTTAAACCGTTCAGTGTTCAAACACAACAGTTATAATTTTATGGTTATGCAGAATAGTGTCTGAAATTGAGGTATAAAGATTTTTCTCTTTTTATGTTATATTGAGAAAAAAGAGGCAGCTGCCTTTGATGAATTTGTGTTCAGTAAGAAGCTGCCATTATGTTTCACCCTTCTGGTGTGTTACTGTTAATCGTGTATCTGTAGGTTAGACTAGTGCTTCACCTCATAGATGACAATTCTAATTTTAACTGGCCTGAATAAAATTGACAGACTTTTACATGTTGGAGTTTAAAAACTGTTGAAGATATAGTGGCTTTTTAGCCTTATGCCCTGATCTTCATTGTCACTGAGGTGAAATACAGTAATGTTTAAGACCTTAATGTGCGTTTAGAAAGATTTTTGTTACCTTTTTCCTTCTGCAAGTGTTAAATTTCTTAGAGGAAGCCACACTTACTCTGTAGTTAGAATTTTTATATTTGTGGTTTGAATTCTCATTTCCTTCCCCCAATCTGATTTTTTGACTAGGAACAACGTATCATTACCAAAAGCCAGTACTTTACAATTTTTTAATGCTGTATTTCTAAGGAGACGTCTTAAGTGAATTTATCTACGGAGTTGTATGTTTACTTTAAAAGATCTCTAGAAAGCATTTCTTTTTGTAGTTATGATGGAGTAAATGGTGAAATAATTTGGGTGAGAAATGGGCCACACTGTCAGTAGAGAAGTAGGGGGTTTATGTCTCTGTCTTAAAGCAAGCTCAGGATTGGTCTTTGGCTGTACTTAGTTGGAGGGTTGTTTTTTTATCTGTCTTTCAAAATAAGACGGCAGCCAAATAAATCCTCTGTAATCCCCTGAAAGGAGCCTGAGACTACAGTAGTAGAGATGCAGCTGCCCCAGACACTTAGCGTGGGGCAGTAGTAGTGTCCTGCGTCCTGTCCCTGGCCAGACCCAGTGCAGACCGGCTCCACGTGTTCTTCAGGACAGTGCGTTTCTGGAGCATGTAGAGCAGGAGGGCCAGGGTGGTGGTGAAGGTCTTCCTACAGCTCGTCAGTAAAGGCACATGGAAGGAACTGGCCCAAGACCAGATTTGGGGCATGTGATGGCAGCTTCGTTAATTAAAAAGAGGAGTAATGGCTGAGAGGGATTACAGAGTATCTTTTTAGGCCCAGGGGACAGAATTGAAATGGGCGTGAGAGTTGGAAGGGGAAACATTTCAGTTGCCTATAAGGAAGAACTTTTTAGCACCAGTTCCCTTCAGCAAGGACTGTAGTGCCTTAGGGAGGAGTGTGTGTGTGTATGTGTGTATCCATGTGTCCCAGGAAGTGAACACCCAGGCCGGGCAGCTGGGCCCCATGTTGGAAAGGCGCCTGTACAGGGCTTCCAGCTCCCCTAAGATGTTGGGCCCCTGCGGTGAGTGAGGTTAGCCAGGGTGGTCTTGGACATGGACAGAAAAACCCGGGGTCTGGTGACCGGGGGAGTGACAGTTCAGGTGACGGGATAACTAGGTCTTCTGATGTTGAATAGTTACGAGTAAAAATGCATAACACATTGATCTAATGCCTTTGGTTTCTAACTGTATTTTAAGAAACAGATTTTGGGGAAAGATAGGGAGGATGCTATGAATGCTACTTTGCAGACTTCTGTCCAACTTTAGAGCATTGGTTTGCTGGCAGTTTCCCAATGGTCAGGTTGGAAATTGATCAGAGCAGTTTATTTTGACTTGCTTCCTCACAGCCACATGAAAGCACTGGGCAGTCCACATCAAAAAGTATAAAAACACTGGCTTCATCTCAGCAACTTCATTATTTATGGTATTTTATCCGAGCTGCTGTTTGTAAAGTGCTTGAATTGTATATTCATGCAGCTGCCCAGGCTTGACACAAAGGTATACCATAGAAAAAGATACACAGGCACTTGAGTAGTAATGCTAACTACCATCTCTTTATTTCATCTGTACTCGCTTTCATGTCTGTGTGAGTGTCCTTCGGTCTGTGTGAAACTGGGTTCTGGCTCACGTTAGAAGAACCATTGGTCGCTGAAGATGATTCCGATAGCACTTACTGCAGTAAACAGACAGCTCTAGGCTTTCCCTTATGGCTAACGGGGAGTTCCGGAGCAGGTGGCTTCCTAAGGACCCTTAGCAGAGTGGCTGCTGCCGCCTTCCTCGTGGAAGCTCTGGGTAATTCCACATTGATAAGGATATTTCTGAAGATAGCCACTTAAGCAAGGAGATGACTGAGTTGAATAAACGTCCCAGAGTTTTAATTTCCCCCAAATGAATGTTGAACTTCAGTGTGGCCACTTGCACAGGCAGTGCCTTCTCTGAATGGTTTTGGAATTGGTGCAGTACTTGTTTCAGAGCTTACAAAGAGTGAGTGGTCCTTTATGGCTACTGATTAAATTAGGCTCTCAGGTAGTGAGGATGGACAACCTCGAGATGTCAGGAGGAGGTTGCGGGGGAGCCCCACAGTCCTTCGTAAGTGCTGGGCAACATATACACTTGCCTAAATAAGTATGAACCAATGCGTTTTGAATAAAAACAATCATTTCTTCAAAGTCATATGTTCCATGTCTTTTCAGTGACCAAGAAATCTTCTCTCAGGCTCTAAGTTGAATACTGATCCAGGGCTTAAGGCATATCAGTTACTTTAAAATTGAATCTTGATTCTTTCCAAGTATTTGTAGATTACTGAACATCTGAGAAGAGTACAGAGTGTGAAGTGTTTCATGAATCTTAATTTGGTTTTCGCTTCCACCCTTAACTCCAGTCATGATGGGAACTAACTCTGTAGCTGCCCCAGGAGGTGAGAGCGGCCCCGGTCCTTCCCCCAGAAAGAGACTGTGGTTGTGTGGTGTGTGTGTCTGGTACAGTATACCCCCCTGCTAGGTGGGATTTCACACGCCCTCTGAGAGCAGGATGGCTGGGTGTTGGAAGAGTAGCTGTGAATGTCAAGATGTGACCTCAGTTCCTTTGAACACCTGCCATTTGTGATGGTGGAAAATAGTAGCAAGTTGTGTTCACGAAAAATAAGGTTTGACTTGACTAATGTTGCTCATTATGAATGGACCTTCTCATTTTTTTATTTTCCCACCCTGGCTGGTGATGCTGCAGAAGCCTTTTCTGAAAGCCCCAGCCTGATTTCACTATTAGCCACAACCGCTGAATTAATTTTTTCGATTGTTGAACTTTCAAGATTTGAAATTACCATGTGGGCTGGAAAATACTCTGTATCTGAACCACAGCAGCCTGTTAATTAAATGATACACATCTTTTAGAAACTCAGAGATCTTTAGCATTAAAGAAATCCTTTCTACACACCCCACCCCCCCATTAAAAAATGGATTAATTATGCCTTATGTTACTTTTTCTATAGGCAGTAATGTTACCAGTGAATTCAGGATTTCAAAAAATTGCTTCCAGGAGTTTTTATGAAAATTCAACTAACATACCATCCTTTTGATGAAATTGCCCATCGGACATAGTTGCATTGTAAGTTTGGATTCATGGCTTTGGTTAGAAAACGTGAACTTAGTCCCTCCGGCTCCATCTGGGGCTTACAGGATGGGAGCTGGCCTTGGGTGGACTTGAAGTTATAGCTTTAGAGTGACTTCACATTAAGAGCAGTTTATATTTCATTGTACTTTAAGCTTTAGAGCCAGATTTCAGGAGTGAAATACTTTCTTAAATGCCAAAACTACATTTTCTGTGGCAAAAACACACCTCACCAGAATTTCCCCTACGAAGAATTGTCTTTTGTTCATGTCAAGTTACCTCATAAGTTACAAATTTGATCTTAATTAGTAATAAGAGCTTTTGTTTCAAATAGAGACCCATTTTATCAATCAGGTATCAGCCTATGCAGTTATGCATATTGCCTGTAGCACAGCAACATTTATACTTGATAAACTTTTCTATAGAATACAAATGAAAATGTACATTATCTTTTTGATAGGTGGACTGTATATAATACTAGAATGATAGTCGGTTGCGTAACTAGATAGGATTACAGAAGCAGGGGTGGAGCACTGTGTTCTGTGTTCTGAGTACTGGTCCCTGAACCCCACTGGCTCGGGCTGCACCATCCGGAGACCGTGCCAAGGATCCCTTCACCACTGGTGGCCTCTGCTCTGGGGGACGGTGGGACCGAATTCAGCAAACTTAGTTTGGACTCTAACCGGCACCACCATGGGGCGAACAGGCGAATTCTGTAGGGTCAGCCAGATCCCATTCTTTTGTTCTGGTTGGTTCTCATGTGACAGAAGACCAAATCTGACAGTCCCTAAGGTTAAACTAGTGATAAAGGTAAGAAACAGCACCCCCTCCACACTCCCCAAAAGGGAAGCTATTTTGTCTCCGCAGAAATGGTCTTTGAGATTTATGTTGAAAAACGCACTGCATCAGCTGAGACTAAGACAACCCTTTTAAAACACAGGGCTAGGATGTCTTCTAAAATACTCTAAATAGATATGTCATCTTATAATCTTACTGTGTAACCATAGTAGTTTGTGTATATATGGCATTCAGTTGTATTGCGGGATGAATGTTGGCCATTCATTTTAAGTTTTTATAGACTCAAGGAACAAGAACACGATTTGCCTTTCAAGAAGAAAACAGAAAAACTTCCAGTTTTTAAAAAAGGCAAATGGTGATCGATGCTGTGTTAGAGTAGCCCAGACAGATCAGTCTCTTTTACAAAAGTTAGTTTATACTGTAGGTTAGTATTCCATATCAGCTTAAAAAAATACACTTAAGTACAGTTGATAGCTCTCTTACTAACCTGTTGTTATTGCCTGTTGTTAGCAGGCACTACACACATGCTTGCGCACACACATCCACATGGTGCCATGGACACTCAGCGCTTGTCAGATTATAGTTGAACTCATTTGAGAGGAGGCCAGGATACAGAAAAGATGAGGCACAGGAGTTTGGAGAAGACTTGGTAAAAATTCTTCAGAGAGCTGTCTTCTGAGTGCTTTTGATAAACTATGATCAACATCAGTTTTATTTCTAATAACAAAATTCAAGGTACAAGATTTGTTTACGGAAACACAAAACAGGAAGTTACATCCAGGTTATTGAGAAATCTGATTATCATAGGTCTTAAATATTTTACTGTGGTTCAAACGTAATGTGTGTGCTTAATTGTGAGTACAGTGTGCCCATTTGTAACAGTAGGTTTTGACATAAGTCACATGTGGATAGCAATTGCAATCCAAGAATCTCGTCTCCCCCGTGCTGGTGCTGCTGAACCATTCTCTGAGTGGCATGTGGGAAATCATCCACTTGATGCATGGTGGGGTGTTTTGACTACTCACATTTTTGTTCCCCTCCATTTTTGGTTGTCACGTGGCTTTTCAGTGGTTTCATTAACAAACAGCTGAATGTACTGGGTGTGAATGTTAGTGACAGCTTAATGAAAGGGCCAGCCTTCCCTTCTTTTCTCCTTTCAAAAATGCCTTTGCTCTTATACCCAAAACATTCCCTTCTCCCCATGTGATGTTTGCAGACTTGAATCCATCTTTATTGGCTACATTAATGTTCAGACAAAACATGCAATTATGCCTTAGTTTGGCCCTGAGGTAGCACTTGTGAAACTGGCTATTTATACCACTGCACCTCCTTCCATAGAAATGAACACATAGGCAGCCTATTGGCCACATATTGGGCACAGTTTTGTAGGTTTTCACTTACTTGGCTTTGAATAGGACAGCCTTTCGTCTCATATTCCTGTGTGATATTTGGCATTTTCCTAGAAATTTTACCTTGAATTAAGATCAAAATATTTTACTGACAACTGAAGCTTTGTATATTCTCATATGTTTCAGGTGTATTTCTTTGGTGATGTTTATTGTACCATTTTTGTATTAGTTTGTCTTCCTTAAATGGAAGTGCATAATTAATTGGCCAGGCTTATTTAAATTTTGCAATTCTGAATCTCCAGTTTTGAAAGGGAAATTATTCTATATCCCTTATCCTTTTAAAGTTAGGTTAGCAGACTCTGCCAGCATCATCTTTAGTGCATAGTTGCTAAAGCTAGGGAAAGTCCAAAAACATGAGAGTGTGTGAGATGGGCCTCATTCTAGAAAAGTACCTTAGGAACTTTCTAAATGATCTATGGAAAACAATGATTTTTGTTTTGTTTGTTCTGATGCAGCTTCCATGAGGCAGTCTCAGGCTGTACCAGCAGATATGCGCCCGGAGATATGGATTGCACAAGAGTTACGGCGTATTGGAGACGAATTTAATGCATATTACCCAAGGAGGGTAATGATGTTTTCTTTACCCCCTTTTCTCCTCACACCCTCCCCCTCCCCACATATATATATATATGTATGTATTTGTAAAGGTGATCCGTAATAATTCTATGCCAATTCTGGAAATGAGAGGTATTACCTGTACGTGACCTTCAATTGTCTCTCCTTTCCCATTTTCCATTTATTTTACAGGTGAATTTAAGTGATGGTAATTAAATAGAGTACAGTACAAGGTGGTGTAGGGATTCTATGAGCACAAACCTTAAAACGTCCATGCTAAGAGAGAGATTATTTATATGCTTTGAACTATTCCCACATAAATATTAACAGTTTTCAGTCTGTCTTGGGTGTTTCTGTACTCCCTTTGGGTAGTTTGGGTCAAAGTTAGAGACATTTTTAAATCTCCTTCAGCTGAAGGGAAGGACCCCACAGAATGCCAGAAGGAAGGTCATGTCTCACAGTTTCCCAGGCAGCAGGCGTCAGAGCAGGAGAGCCTTTGCCTTTCCATCCCCATTGCTGTCCTTGGACTTTTCATGTACCGAAAATGCATTGGGAGGCCATTAATAGCTTATAATTTGGGGCATAAAAATTTTACACCTCACATTGACTGCCACTTAAATTCTGAGGTGTGCAATTGACATAAAAAAAAAACTCAGCCCTGTACCTTTTTCTGTAGATGCAGTGAATTTTTGGTGTGTTTTGCTGGGTGGCTGTATGTGTTAACCATTTAAAGACATTCTGGAGGCTGTGACTCCGGGAGTTAGGGCTGTTAAGGGGCATGTGTGAGTCAGTCTGGGAAGGAGCTCCCTAGCAAAGGCATGATATAATTTTTGGCTTGTTCACATTTTTTTTACCCAGCCATGTGTGAAATCATCTCTGTTAATTTATCCAGAAAGAAGACTTACTTTATTTTGTAGAAGGTGTTATAACAACTAATACTCTTTCTTATTGTGTCACTTCTCTTTTGACTCTTTGGAACATTGTTGCTTCCTGTCTTAAAGGTTTTTTATTCTCTATTTTCTTCTGGAACAAGCTCATGCTGAAGACACTTAAGAATTTCTGTCCTGCTTTAAACCTTAGCGTCTTTCTTAGCCAGCTGTTGCTGAGTAAATAGATGTTACCTGCTGCTCACTTTTGGTCATTCTTGTTTTCCTGTCCATACAGTGCCTTTCAAGTTTTTTTTTTTTTAACTTGCATGGAGACCTTTTCCCATTACAAGAGGATCTTTTCATTTCTTGAGTAGACAATCTTCATAAGGGAGTCAGGGGTGTTATGAAAACTCACACTATACCCTCTTCATACCTTCTTATGGGGTTGGTGTGTGTTTGATGGGAAATGTATTATAGTATGATTCTGTCATTAAATGGGAGATGTCACATGGAAGAATGGGCTTAGGAATTTCTTAGGATACTTAAGACAGTATCGTAAAATGCCTGGCATTCTACACCTGCCATGGAGCAGTTCATAGAGCTGAATTCCTTCTTAGCCTACATCTGAAGTGATCATCATATTTGGCCAGGTTAATTGTTCTGTAATTTGCTACTAAAGTCACTGCTCTCCCTGCCAGTTCCTCTTCCTTGGTTTCTCTGATGGGATGTGGGTGTCACTGCATATACTGGACCTGACTCTCTCCTGCTGGGACTGAGCAGAAACAGGGCCCCAGTATATTCACAATGGGGACCTCAGGCTGAGGTGGAGAGAAAGAGGGTAGGCTGATAGGGGGTGGGGTATCCATAAATCAGGAAAAGGTGGCCTCTGGTGGCCACAGCAGCCTCTCGAGGTGAGCCCAACCAGCACGCGGGGCCTGCTTCTCCCCTATCCAGAGGGCTATGTCAGATCTGACCTGGGTGGGGCTGCCTGAGAGATGAAGTAGTCGGGCCCTGGTGTGTTCACAGCCTGGAAGCTCTGGATGCTGAGAAAAGCCAGTCGCATCAAGGTAGTTTGTAAAAGTTGCTGTTGAGACTTAGGAAGGTTCTGCAAGACTTTCCCCTGGGCCTGCCCAGATGGCCTGGTTTGATGCACCTGTGTGGTGGCCGTGTGTGGTCATTGATGAGACACTTGGCACATAGCCAAGCCCATGGCCAGCCCCTCTCGCAGGCTGCAGAGGGGTGAGCTGTACTCGTCAGGAGCACACGAGCTGCTGTTTCACTGCCTTGCCTCTACTGCGGTGACACGGCGTCTGACGAGCCTGTGGCCTTCCTCCCCTTCCCCCAGTGCCATTTCACAGTCAGTGTTTAGGAGTATGCTTAAGGGGGCTATAGCTGTTGTGTCAGATGAGATGTAACCCATTTGTTCTCAATGCTTTTGATAAAATGGGTGTAAATTAGTCTCTTGGCGGTATTTTGCAACATCTCCTAATTGTAAGTAAACCTTACTTGCTTCTCTTTAAAAACGAACCAACACAAAAACACAGTCACTAATCAAGCAAAGGACTCCACCTTCCCGAGTAGGGATCTTGCAGGGACGTAGGGGACAGACTCCAGATTATAAACCTGATTTTTCCAAAACAATGGCAAATACGTTCTCCAGGTCTCATAAACAGCCAGTTTGAAACGCCAGGCTCTGTGACTCTGTGTAATGACAGTATCCCCCAAAGCCACAGAATCCTGGGGTGATAGTTGTTAGGTTAAAAACAGTCCAGGGTCTGCACTTACCACTGATGATCCATTGTTGAACGTTGTGGTAGAAATCTGGGGAGGAAATGGGAGCCCTTTTGCCAAGGAACACATTATTCAAATTACCTGCTGTCTTCAAGGGGGGAAGAAGCTGTTACCTCTTGGCGAGTCGTGTATGTTGCCACACTGCTTTATATCAGATTTTAGCATTTTAAATGTTTTGTGTCTTTATTTGCTTAATACTATAATACAAGTGCCTTTTCTAAAGTGTTGGTCTTTTATTACCATGAGCCTTGTGAAGCCTGACAGGATATTTTCCCGTTTTTTCAGTTAGAGCAATAGAGGAAGTTGTCGTGTAGTTATCATGTGTTCAGTCCACTTAAGGGCGGTGGGGAAGCATATGAAACGGAGCGGTGGCGGCTGCATCCTCGAAGGAGGAGGTGAGAGAGGCACAGGTGAGCGCAAAGTCCCGGTGCGTGTTCCCTTTCTCCTGCCACTCAGTGTCATTGCCCCCAAACACTCCATCAGCGCAGGGTGACTGGCCCTACTGCCTCATGTGTTTTACTGCTACAGTCCAGATATGTTTCTGTAACTTTGTGTTTTGAAATAATTTCAGACCTACATGACAGTCGCGAGAATGGTACAGAGAACCCTCTTAGATCTACCTGCCACCTAAGTCCCCCCCATTAACATTTTGCCACATTTGCTTTAACAATCCCCCTCCTTGCACCAGTGTACGTATTTTCTGAGCTCTTTGAGAATAAATTGCAGCCCTTACTCCTAAATATGTCAGAGTGTACTTCCTAAGAATAAGAATATTCTCTTTAACATAACCAGTATAGTGCTCAAAATCAGGAAATTAGCAGTGGTACGGTGCTGTTCTGTAACCTGTGGGCTGTATTTCAAATGTTACCAGTTGTCCCAACAATGTCCTTTATAGCAGAAAAAAAGTTTACTCTGGCCCAAGATCCAATCTAGGATTAGGCATTACCTTTTAGTCATCTTACCTCTTTGTGTTAATTTGCAACCATTCCTCAGTAGTTCTGACACTGACATTTTTGAAGGGTCAGGACAGTTATTCTGTAAATTCTCCCTGAATTTGATCTGTCTGCTGTTGCCTTATGATGAGATTCAAGTTTTGCATTTTTGGCAGGAATACTACAGAGGTGACATCGTGTCCTCTTCTGTCCATTGTATCACGAGGCACAGAATGTCCATCTGTCTCATTACTAGCCATGCTAATTCTGGCCCAAAGTGGTGTCTTCCACTGTAAAGTCAGTACTTTTCCATTTATAGTGGAAGGAAAGCATGTGTGGAGGAGGAAGAGGTGTCCTTTCTTTCCTATATGTTTATTCATTTATCAACTTAAGTTCTCGGGCCCCCTGGTTAATTCAGTGGGTCACTTCTCTCCATACTTAACTTTGATGCTCAGATTACCATGGATTTGGCAGTTCACTGGTGCATTTTCACCACATCAGTGAGCTTTAAAGTGCCTCGGCAGTGCCGGCACATGTTAGAAAGTGTTGCAGGGCAAAACCCCAGGGAGCGTGGAGGTGTTGGAGCTGAATGACCCACGTGCAGGCGGGGCCCTCACCGTCCAGGCTGTTGGTGAATGCTAGGGAGCACGGGGATGTCACCAGGCCTACAGGAAAGAGGGCTTCTTGGACAAGTCAAGTCTCTCTTTGGACCTTATGAAGAAGCAAACAGCTTGTAAGTGAGCAAGCAAGCAGCCTTGTCCGTGTTCCACATCCTGCACCTTGAAGCCGCCTCTTCCTCATGAATGGTGTGTCCACACAGCCAGGTTTGTAATAGCTTCTGTTCATTTCTTTGACCTCAGAAACCGCATGAGTGCAAGTCCTAGTCCGAGGTTCATCTGCCAGAGGGAATGTCAGCAGGGCAGGCCACAGTCCACGGAGCGCTGGGTGCTTGGCGCTTCTCGGGATGGCATCCCCTTGGATGGGAATCTTGGCCGTGGGCCAAGGCTGCAGGCCAAGGCTGGAAGGGTGTGCTAGACCCTTCAGAAAGGACCCTACAGGCCGTTGGGGAGATGTGACCCAATGTTAACCAGTACCCCACCCCAGACACTGAGCCTGGGACCACTCACCCCCCGAGGCCTCCTCCATGCCTTGTAGTCAGGTTGTCCAGCCGAGTTGCTGTGCACAGGTAGACCCCTCCCAGTGAGCGGTGATGGGGCGTCCTGGCCGGGGCTGCCATGGACACAGCACAGGAAGCTACCTCAGACTCCCGAGATGGGCCAGGAAGTGAATGAAAGCCCTTTCGTTGTGTGATCACCAGAAACAGTGCATCTTTCGTTTACACTGCCTACTTCCTCCTTCTGTCCCAGGCATGTGCCAGCCTGAATTGACAGAACTCCATATTGACAAAGTGTAGCACTGAAGCAGACAGAGAAGAATAGGTGGCTTGCAGACTGGTCTTGATGGAAACAAAAGTTTAATTGAAGTGTAGACGCACTAACATTTTCATATCCTCTCTGTGAACCTGGCTGTCCTTCCTAAGAAGTAGATTCCTGTGCTGACTCCTGTTTTATAAATGGTACCCTATAAATAATGTACAGGGCATAGCCTGAATTGTAGCTTGCTCTTGGGAGCAGCATAAACTGAACATGTAAACCCAGACATACGTATTCTCTGACAGCATTCTTTTGAGGTCTTCAGTAATTGAATGTTGGAAGTTGAATAAAACAAGCTGCTTTTTCTATTACTGTCTGAGACAAGAATAATGAAGAATCTGCATATCAAATGTTAAATTAAACTAGATCTGCCATGAGATAATGAGTTTTACATGAATTCATGGGGCAGTTCTCGTAGCAAAAACAATTATGAGGAGTCTGAATAAATTGGTGGCTGCCATTTGTCTGTGATACGGTTTTCAGATTTAGCAGGTGGCTTCCATGCAGTTGGAGCAGGCAGTTCAGTGTTTGGGTTTTAAGAGTCTCCCAGCGCCCGTCTCATGCCATGCGGTGTCTGAGAGCAGTGATGCCCCACCGTGGAGACGCTGGGGCCTGTGTGCTAGAGAATGCTCCTTCCCATGGCTCCAGACCTTTTTGGTTTTTTTCCCTGAGGTCTTGGAGAGAGCCTGTGATTCAAATTAATCACGACAGAGATGGTGACTGTGGGTTGCAGCTTTTCTGAACAAGGGCCTTCCCGACTTTGTGGAGGATAAATCTTACAGGAAAACAGGTATAGGGAGTGACCCCAAAGGGTCAGGCCTTGAACCCTGACTCCCATCTGTTTTTAGGAGTATCATGAAGGTTAAAACATATAGAGATAGAGCTAGAAAATGCTCTTAGCCCTTGCCACCTTCATTCTGTTTTCTCTCACTTTGAACTAAATTGAAATATTCCCCAGTCTGTCTTCAAGGTTTCAGAACAATGCTAGCAACTCTGTTGAGCTGCCTTTGTTTTAAGTACTCTGCTTGTTAAACAAGTTGTGCGTACAGCCCTACTGATGCGTGCTGTGTCTCTCTGGGTGTACGCAAATGTGAGATGAGATTGAGGCACTGGGGTGTGTTTAAATGGCTGGGTGGGCATGGAGCTGGGCGCGGTTGTGTCTGTCCACACTGCCTGTGAGTACGCCATCAGTCTATGGCAGGTGGGGACACCTGCGAGGCTGCCCTGCACTGTGCAACCATAGGCCATTCACACATAACCAGTAGGAGCTGCAGGTGCCCGGAGGGGACTTCAGAGACGTCTGACTGGGGTTTTTTCATCTCTTGAGGAGGAAATGAGGATGCACATGAGGCAAGGCTTGGCCCCGAGCAGACTCTCGCATCATCCTCCGCTAGGCTTCTCTCAGCTGAACCAGCACAGAGAGGTTTGAATTGTGGTTAAAGTGCATTATGTCTCATTAGCATTTTTCTGAGGCTGGGGCATTTCAGAACAGTGTGTTCTTGCTCTGAATCTCATACTTTATGTAAAGGAGCCACACAGAGATGTAAGAACCACCTCTGGCTTTTCTGTGGCCATGGTGCAGGGCTGCACTGCCAGGTAAGGGGCCAGGGGTCTTCATTTTAGCCAGCGTCGGCCCTGAGTTCTGGAGGCCACTGAGTTAGAGGTCTGCCAGGGGGAGTGTGTTGCACTGCCTGAGGAAGTCCAGTCCTTTGATGGGAGGTTGGCTGGAGGAGTGATTCTTTGTCCTACAAGAAGCCGTGACTTTAATGGTTCCTTTGAGATGGTACTTCCACAATAGGAGGGCTGGGTTCTTGCAGATGTGGCTTCTCGGTGACTGTAACCCCACAGCAGTCAGCTGGCTCTGGTCACTTGGCTCGCTCCTGGTTTCTGAGTGGGAGCACTGCATCCGGCAGAGGGGCTCCCCAGGCACCCTTCACACAGCTGTGTTGACATCAAAGCATGTTAGGTACAAGCTATGCAAATGGCTGCGTTGCTCTGGTGGTAAATAGAAAGTGGATTTGGTCCTTGGGCAGCACCACGGAGCACCGGCCTGACACCTGAACACAGCAGTGGATATCCAGCCCGCATGAAAGCCTGTCTGAGGTACCACGTAGTGGCAGTCCTTGGTCTTCAAGTGGAGAGACCCCAGATCTTCCTAAAGACCTCCACTTTGTGCTCATCCCCCGGGCTGGCCCTTCTCCTTGTCATTTCAAATACTGTTTAGATTGATGGGTTATGAATGGGAGGAGGTGGTCTTCCATCGGGATCATGTGGGGCCACTCTGTCCTGCCCCACTCAGTCACCCTTGATCATGGCGACTCATCACTGTTGCAGCAGATGCTAGGACAGCCCCTGGGGGAGGAGACGCCAGGCAGATGTGCACTGGCCAGCATCCTCACTTGCCTGAACTTGATCAGAGGTTCCATCTTGGTCAGAGTCCTGCTTCACAGTCCAGAATTCAGTCTCCTCAACATGTTACCACTTAAAGATACAACTATCCAAAAAAAAAAGAAGTTTGACATCTTAAGCATTCAGTGTTGAAATTCTGTAAGAAAGGAATTTTTGAACACTTAAAATAATTGCTGAGTCTCAGACTTCTGAAGATAAATATGGGCTGCTTTTTGAGTTGTCTCTCAGAGTTTGGTACAGAGCTCTCTTTTGATACGGTGGTGAAGATAGTGTCATGTTTCCCTTGTTGCTGTGACTGCCAGGAAACCCTTGCTTAAATGGTATCCCTGCTCCAGATCTCAGTTCTGGCTCCCAGGGCAAGTCTCTCTTGATGTCATTTCTGATGTCTTGTTTTTCTTGCACTGTGCACGACTTTGTGTTTTTTTATGGTGACCCCCTTGAGTAATGCCAAGTGTATGTGTGTGCTGTACTTGCTCAGTTGTTTGGACCAGTGGGGTTTGGACCAGCCTTTAGGGCATAGATGTGGGCTTGTGTTCAGTGCAGCACAGTCCCTTGGTCTGACCTCCTCTGAGAAATGGCCCCACTCGTTCATGGGGTTGTTGCAAAGACTGGTAAGCCGTGTGGCAAGTCATTTGTTGAATGGTGGCAGTGGCTGATTCTTCTTGTCCCCAAGCTGGGTGCCTGGAGTCCAGAGGCCTGTGTGTCTTGGGCAGCCTTTCAGAGGCCAGGCCCACCTCTGTCTGTAGGAAAAGGAAGCTGAATCCTGAGCTGCACTCTGCCAGTGTGCAGCAGTCCCCCTGCCCAGTTCCCTGGGGCTACCTGGGGTCCAGGCCTCTTGTGACCCACACATCCTTCCATGGATTGGGCAAGAGTGTGTGTTTTGCTGTGATCACAGTGGCATTAAAATGTAGTTATATTCCCTAGTACTTGATTGGTCATCCCAAGTGTAACAGGGAGATGGTCCTGGTGGTGGCTGCTGGTGGTCCAGTCATCCTCCCTCCCCTGGGCTGTGACCCCGGCCCCCAGCCCCAGCTATGTGTTGAGGGCTGCGCCGTTTCGCCCTGCACATGGCCCTCCTCACTGCACTGGCTGCTGCTGCCCCTTTCTAGGGCATTCCATACACAGCCCCTGCGGTGGCTGCCCACGTGAGCCCCATCCTCTGCTGGGCAGGGTCAGGGACTGTTAAGGAATTCCATGTCTCTGAGGATGTTTTTCATGTCTTCAAAGAGTACCTAAGTCTGCACCAGAGAAACTTGGAACTCTTGAGAACCCCACTTCCGGCTTTTAAGGGACTATTCTTGGAGGGAACAGTCCTGGAATTTGGCGTTGTTTTTTATTCTGGTTTGTTGTGAGAAATCCAGTACTTACCCAGCACCTAAAATAGGATTTTTACTGAGCTGTTGTCTGGTCTAGTGCAGAGCGCTCTGTGCACATTGCTGTCACCTCCCCCAGTGCCCTTCTGCCTTCCACCCTGCAGGTTACTGGTTCCTCTGGGACTAGGGTGGGGGGGATTGGCTGTGCCTTCCCGCCCGGCTGTCCTGCCCCACCCGCAGCTCTGGCAAATGCTTCTTCTTGTCCTTCCTTTCCCCTGAATTGCCAGTGTCAGTGACCGTGTTTGTGTGGCTGTCCCCAGCCAGAGTGTAACTCCATAAAGGAGGGGCTGTTATTTCTCTCTTGACAGGAAGGACCCTAAGCGATGTGACCCCACTTTGGCGTAGGCCTCCTGTGCGCTGGCATTTGTAGATGCTTCTCTGCCAGGTGGGCACCGGAGGCCTGACCCCAGAAGCAGGGCAGTGGCTGTGGCGTTCTCAGGGGCCATTCTTCTGTTGGCAGCACCCCCGGGTACCGTCAGGACAGGCTGCATGTTGCTCTACATGCAGTGCTGGCGACACAGTGCTGCCCATCAGAACTGGTAGACCAGATGCTGCTGCAGAGTCACACCCCCCACCCCCAAGGCAAGCAGGTATGGAGGCTGCAGGTGCCTCTGGCCCAGAGAGGAAGATGGGCTGCCAGGAACTGGCTCCTGGAGGGGGACACACAGTGGAGTGTTAGGAGTCATCTTCTGGGCACACAGGGTGGCCACAAAAGTCAACAAGCCCAAATAGTACAGATTTAGACCATGGAGATAAAAATACCCAACAGGATGGGTCCTACACTTCAGGCACTTGTGATTCTTGAGTATGTGTGTGAATAAAAGATAGTGTAATGCGTTAATGGTTTGTACTTAGCAGCCCATGGAGTCTTATTAATAATCTCCTTTACCCAAAGGAGCGAGTCATTGCAGTATAGCTTCCTAAATTGTCTTACGGTTTAGACTAAAATGGCATTATAACAACACCAACCTCAGAAGTGGTGTCTTTTCACTTAAAGGGTGAAGGATCCAGAATGAAGATTAGGCATGAGAGGGTGTGCTGGTGTGCTGGGCCTGCTGCCATGGCACCACACACACAGGGCTTATGCGGCAGCCCCGGGTCCTCATAGCCCCAGGCAGAGGTGCGAGATGCCATGTGGCTGGGCCACCTGGGCCCACAGCATGGTGGGCGTCCTGACCAGCTGTGGTTCTGGTGCCCCAGCCCCGAGTTAGCATCTTCAGGCCCTTCCCATAACTGCCATGAGCGCACTGATTTGTGCAGCTCGGGCGTCTCTCCATCATCCCGATCCAGAGGCTGCGTCAGCTGTCGGGTTTCTGGGGCTGGCACGGCCCCTGGGTTCAACAGTAGTGGCTTCTTCTGTCAAATGTTGTCCAAAAGCAGTTCGCTGGCGTACAGGCATGTGCCATGTTGTCACATGTGCTGAGCAGAGGCACCTGCCATCCTTGCTGACATGTTACATCTCATTTGCCAAGAATTGGGTGTTCCTTTTGCCAAGATTGCTTGTGGTGCCCACTCCCTGGCTTTTCTGACTAACTCTCATATCCTTTAATTTGGGATGAAACAGAACTCTAAAAATACTTGGGAAAACTTCTCTCTGATGTGACTCTTTCTTATCTACTGTCACAGCTACCTGCTGTCTGAAAGGGCAGGTGGAAGATTCCCCTCTCAGACCCTCCTGTTTCTGGGATATGCAACCAGCTAAGTGTAAGAAGTTAGGGTCTGTCCCTAATGTGACCCAGTCCCCTCCTTGGTGTCATTTTGACCCATTCTCTGTGGTCATCCTGGGACCAGCAGTGACATCTGGCTGGCATGAGATTTCCCACCTTGACATGATTGCTTAGCCTAGCGCCGTGTGTACTTTCTTCATTTTAGTAAGCTGTGGTTTTATTTTGAATAAGCCTCTTTTAACCTATTAATATTAGTCTACACTAAAATTAACCTCCCCCTGAATTATTCTCACACAAAAGAAGCAAAGTAATTTTGAAAGTTAAATCAAAACAAAGCAATCGTGTGTGTAAAACAGATAAAAATCATAGACTGTGGTTACAGGGTGCCTCTACAGGAATTGCTTACACAGAGCCGATTTCCTCCAGTCTGGTTATGGAAGGAGAACGGGAAATGGCCTGGCCCTATCACAGCCCCATTCTGGCAGCCGGGAGCTTGCAAACTTGTGTAAACAACCTCAAGGAGCAGGAAGCTCCCCTTGCAGCTGGCATCTGTGGGCAGCGTCTTGTCCAAGGGGACGCTTGTGCTCAGCCTGGCTGGTGGCTCCGTGGCAGCGCAATGGGTGCCTCCCTGCTGAGCAAGAAGGGGTTTCACGGAGAGCTTCTGACAGCCGAGGGCTACTCTCAGAGGTGGATTACTCGTTAGGGAAGTGACCAGGTGGACTGCAGACCTGAGCGGTGAAACGGGTTGTGGCTCCTGGTGCAGAGGTAGATGCTCTCTGTTACTGCCTTTGCCCCTGCCCAGAATTTACACCCTGCCCTCACTGTTCTGCAAAATGCGTTAGAACGCAAAGGTGGGCGCTCTGCAAGACCTCTAACTAATCTAGCAATTGCCTTTTGAACAGTTTCTCAGCTTGTCATAAGCATAGGGTGGTTGCTGTCAAAGAGGCCTTTTTTCTTTGTAATTGCTCTTTGTCCCCCACACAGGGAGGGTCGGGGTGGCTCCACCTGTGTGTGTGACCGTGGTCATAGCACTGAGCCAGCAGTGCCCGCATGGCAGAGCTGCCTGCCAGCAGCCAGAGGTGCAGTGGCACATCTGTGTACCACTTTATTTAGCTTCGTAGGGCCCCAATCACTGGTTTCTCAAGTAAATTACTGCTACCAGAAGTTTACCCTTGGGGGGAGGCTGAAACATATTTGAATGTCAGTAACCTGGGTAGGAAGATAGTCACCCTGCATCTACCAAGCTCTTTCTTTCCTCCTGTCTGTCCCCTCCACGCCCACCTCTTCCCATGGGGCTCCAATTGCAGAGAATTGAGGTGGCTGTCCAGTGGTGGAGATGCTTGTTTTCCCGTGGTTAGTGCATCTCCTCCTGCTCAGGGCGGTCCTGGCCAGGGAGGGCATCGCCTATAAAGGGACATGTGGTTTGTAGGGGGGCACGCCAAGATTCAGAGATTCTGAGTTCTCCAAACATTCTTTTGGTTGCTTTATTTTTCTCTCAAGAGAAAGATCATTTGGTATGCCTGCTCTTTGTGTGTGACTTCTTCCTTTGCAGAGAAGTGGAGAGGACTTCCTTCCCAGTCTAGGGAGGAGCAGGTGCACTCTCCCCAGGGTGCCTTCCAGCACTGTTCGAGTGGGATTGGTTGTGCACTTAAATATGGATGCCCCCTACCAGCCCCCCAGAAAATGGGGCTGAGAGACTAAGCAGCTTTCTTTTCGTTTCAGGTCTTTTTGAATAATTACCAAGCAGCCGAAGCGCATCCCCAAATGATTATCTTACGGCTTTTACGTTACATCGTCCGCCTGGTGTGGAGAATGCAGTGACGACGGGCTCCTCGTGGAGTCAGGATGTGTGCAGACATTTCACTTGTTAAGACTGGCAAGCGCCAGCACCACAGTCTCGCTATGCAGCCAGTGGTCCTTTCCCAGAGGGTGAGCAGAGTGGCTGGCGATACACTCCTGAAGACACTGAGCTGCACATGAACTTGACCTTTCACCACACACGGCAGAATTTCTAATGGAAGTTTGTTGTGAATGTAAATGAGGAAAGATTCTATTTTTTTTTTTTTTTAATGTACAGATCATGGTTCTTTGGAACAGGATTTTATGCAAAAATGGTGTTTACATGTGGTGTGGGTTTTTTTTCCACCTTCTTTAATAAGAACAGGTTTTTCAAAAGGAAATGGAAACTTTTTAACCAACTTGTGAATGATTTTTGTACTAAAATTTTGAGAACCTATTGCCTGCTCTCAGAGGATTATGTAAACTCTGTAGTGGAAACTGAGCCAGCTAGTTTATAAAGCTGCCTTAGTTTATTTTTAAAGGTTACTGTACAGAATTTTTAAATGGGAGAGGTATGATAGGGCCCCCTCCCTTCCCTGCCATTGTTCTTTGACTTTTTTTTTATCATTATTAATACCAAAAAAGTTCTTAAGAAATGGAACTGATTGATGGGGCAAAGGGTCTGTTGGCAGCCTGTATTGATACGTCACTCCCATTTTGTAAATATTTTCATACCTCCTCAAATTCAGTTGCATCTGTGGCAAAACTTCAGACTGTTTTGTGTTTTTCCTTATCTCCTCTTGAGATGGCTCCTCTAGTCTGGAAGCTGATGCAAGAACTTGGTCCAGCGTATTTTCTTGAGGAAAGGTAACGGGGTTAGAACATGAGATGGTATCTGCCTGTATCTGCATAGCTCGCTCGCTTGGTCTGGCTGTAGCTCACTAAATGGGAATTGCTTGCCATGAATTTCCTTCTGGCCTCAACGGGCCTGTCATTCAGAAGCGTTCTGAAGAGCTAATGGCTGTCATAGCGTAGACGAAGGGTTATGTCCCTTTGCACCGTTGGCTCTCTGGACACAGGCTGTCCTGCAGTCACAGCATGCTCTCAGCATAAGAGCCCCCGGTGGTTAACATGCCTGCTGCGGCTGAGTCCTCCTGCAGGTGTCCAAGCTTCAGCCCTGGGGGAATTGGCGTGGGCCAGGGGCAGGGCTTGGGATGGCTATTTCCTGGGCATCCTGGCTTCTTGACCAAGTCAGAGTTCCTCTGGCCTCTGGTGCCTGGCACTAGGTTCCCGCTCCTCCAAATCCGCTTTGCAGTAAAGGCTTTGCTTTGCTTTCAGCAGTGCCATAGAAAGCCTCGATTGGGCCCAAGTGTGACATGGTGCCTCAGCCTCTGACAGGTGTTGATTTTCCTTGTCCCGTTTCTCTTGGGACAGTTGGGTTTTGTCAGGCCACCCTTTGTTCGGATGAGCACCTCTGCTGCCTGTGGAGGTCGTCATGAGGGAGAGACATGAGTTGGCCAGTCATTGCAAAGGTAGACACCTGGGGAGACCCAAAAAAGGGTTTAGGGGGCAGCAAAAGGAGAGGTGGGGGTCACTCCATGGACCCTGTATCTCACACTGTTAATCATTAAGTGGAAAAATCCATTCATTTGTATCTTCATAAGTTTATATAAATATATATATACATATATGTATATATTGCATATACACCTTTTCCTTTAGGTAGAGATACTTGATTCCAAATACTCTTCCTTTTTAAAAATGTCCTTTTCCCCAAATATCTTGTTGGGGTCTTGCATATTTTTAAAGCTGTGTTGAGTCTCACTTGTGTTCTTGACCTATCTTGCACCCCTTTTTCAGGTCCTAAAGGCTACACGGTTGTAAGGTGGTGACAGGATGCAGCCGTGGACCTGCTAGGCACACACCAAAGACATATTTGGTTCTGGGCCCCTCCTTCCCAGGACCTCTGTGCCCAGCACCAGCTTCTGTGACTGGAGCACTTTATTCTTTCAATACTGCGGCTCCCTGGGAATGATGCCTGAGAGCTGTGCTCCTCCCACATGAGCAAATTTCCCTCTGGCTTGGCGGCATGCAGGCCTCCCGGCCAGCTGTGAAAGCAGCTCGTGGGGAAATGAGAGATGCTATGAATTGTAGAAGTACTAGACAGTGGGATCTTGCACCAGAACTTAAGAGCGATGGCTGGATGTCTCTACTGTACTGAGCTGTTTATCAAGATGCCTCCCTGCAGAAAGGTTACTGACTGTAGTATACCTTTTACTTTTCCCTTCTTTACCTTTTTATAGAAAAATACAGCAGATCCTTTTTCTTAAAACTTAATGCGGGTTTTGTGCCTTGACTGCCTCTTACATGAGGTTTGTAGAAAGTGTCCTGTGACTTTTCACAGAAATGCAATAAAACACAAATTATCATGAGCGATTCTTCAGATTATCTATGTTCCTGCCTAGAGATAGATTTATCAATTTTTTTTCTTTTTTGTTTGTGGAGAACCCAGGTAAAAATTCATAAGGATTAAAAAAGTATACACAGTAGAAAACAGCTTTCTCCTGTTTCCTCTTCTTGATGTTGTATATATTTTGACTATTTATTAGATTAGGAAGTCATATTTTACTTATCAACTGAGCCAAATGTCTGTGTGCAATTGTGGTTTCTTTTATCTTTCTTGTAAAATTTTGTACAGCATGAGTGAGTAAAAGTCACTGTTTTTACTTTCTCAGATTTGAGGATTGTAAATATTGTAGATTCTTTTTCTGTGTAATGTGTCCTACTGTTTCATAATGCTGTAACCTGTAGAAATATTGTATATTTATTTCCTGCTTATTTAATGTCTGAAATTCAGAAAAGTATTGACCTCCCCGACCCCTTCCCCTGCCTTCCCAATAATTGCTTTATTTCCGAGGTGGTGACTAGTCAGCTCACTGCAGCCTTCCCAGGGTGGCCCTGCAGCTTTGGATGCTGGTATTTCTGGTCAGATGTGGTTAAGTTCTTGAGACTCGCTATCTTTAGGTGAAGTTTTTATTTGGACACCAGTGAGAGTCCCTAAATCTGGAAGGCGACAGAATTCTGCTCTAAGAAATGCCCAATGACTCTGTATGTTCCAAAAGAGCTAGTGGCTCAGAGAGGCAAATCCTATGAACTATATAGGCTGTTATCTTTTTTCTTTTTTAATGCATTGGGACAGATCTTCCCATTGACAATTTATCCCTGACAACTCAGTGTTCAGAAAAATAAAACCATGTCCCTCCTAGATGTGCTACTACAAGACTGTCCAGGACAAGGGCCAGGCGAGATGGAGGGACAGCTGGGACAGGTCGCCCTGCCTCATTCAAGAGCAACATCAGAACCACCTCGCTGCCACCCCTTGTCGGCAACTGATGCGCAGTTGCATTTCCCCCACTGCTGTGCTGGGAGGCATGGACTAAGTTGTCTTCAGGGGCTAGTTGTACAGCCCCCTAGCCCTGAACCATTTGGTCCCCGCGTTTGGTCAGCCTTGCTTTCTCAGGCTGATGGCTTCCTTCCACTCCTTCATGGCCTTCAAGAGAAGTTGGGGGCCCCGCTAGACTGGGTGTAAATATGTGAAAGCTTGTGGAAGCTTTAGAGGCTTCTGAGTGCCTCTGTGTTGCTGGTTCTGTTGTCCCTGCTGAGTTAGCTTGGTGCCTATGTGTGTCTACTGCACATGCACGTGTGCAGGCATGTGTCCACACGTGACGCTAAACCAGCTGGGGTAACTCCTGCTCTCCCAGGGGCATGGTGTGCAAGAAGCATCCAAAGCTCCCACCTTAGTGAGTTGACTACTTTTCCTTGGAATCTGATTTTAGAAACTCTTACTCCTACATTGTATGTCCAGGTTCTGTGACCACTAGTTACTGTATCAACTCATCAGGTACACCTTTATAAATAGCACTGACCTGTCTGCATACTGACCCATCACTAACCTGTTCCCTAGAGCCCAGCGTATGTAGCATTTGTACCGCAGTTTCCCTGGCTTACTTGTGTTTTGCACTGATGAACTTTGACAGGGGTAATTGCCACTTTACTTGTGCAATATACTGCTGTAAATAGCTGCAGATTTTTTTTTAAGAGACTCAATCTTTTATGTTCTTGACGAATTTATATAAATAAAACTTTCAACTAGTTTTGGTGAGCTGTTTGATTTGTTTCACAAGGTGGTGGAGAAGCAGCTGAATTAGGTATGAATGTTTACACGCCCACATGTCTCCTTACCAGTCATATGCATTACCTATGCATAGAACTTTATGAATTCTTACTTGAAGATAGTTCTGTGCAGTGTACTTAAAAAGCAAACCACTCTTGAAAGTTTTGAAGTGGCTGGCAAGACCAGCTGCTAAGGGCCCTGCCCACGGAGTCAGATATGACTCAGCACCTGGGAGGGGGTATTGGAAGACAATGCTGAACTGTATCCATAAGTGGTTCTGGCAGATACCCTGCCACCCATTCCTGTCTCACAGTTTGGAGAAAACACAAAAGATGGGAAGTCTGGCTTGACTACTAGAATGAGCCTGGTCTGCCGCTCCTGAGTCTGACCTCCAAACCGAGGGAACCACCAAGTGCCTGGCCACCTCATGCAGTGTCCACTGAGGTCAGGGGGCCTGTGCTGCACAGGAGCCCCGAACTGGTTTGGGGATGATGGAGAAATTAAAGCCTGGTTGGGGGTGTAGCTAATAAAATTCTAAAGAAATAGTTTCATAATCTGTCACTTTTGTGCTGGTAAAGTTTAACTGTGGCTCAGCTTTGTTTTAAACTGGTAAACTATTAGGGCTTTTCATTGTAGTTAGGCAAGCAATATGTGAATATGGTCTTGTAATTTTAAGTACACATACATAACACTGATCTATTTCAGATCAAGGCGTTCTGACTCCCATTCCCAATCGTACTTCACCAACCCAGGAGTTGAATTTTTCCAGATCCTTTTCTCTGCTGTGTGTGTTGTTTATTTTTAGAGTGGTTTTGCTTTTTTCTGTAAATACTGGAACCCTGTGGTTCTGACTAAGCAGTAGGTCCTGGAGACCCATTTTAACCATTGCATCAGGTGCACACAGGTGCAAGCGCTGGCTGCCTGGCATTTCTGCCTCCAGTGCTGCCAAGTGCTGCCTGGTCCGCTACTTGCCAGCATGTGGGAGAGCAGCTTGGTTGTGGAACCTGGAGGTGGGCTATTGGCTTCAGCCAACCTTCAGACACTGCTCCAAGTCACCCACTGGCTGCATTTGAGGGTGCCCACTTACCCCTCTCACTCTGCCAAGTGTTTGCACATTGATCAACCAGCCTGGGGGTGAAGAGTGGTTTTGCTGGTGTAATTCATATTTTTTCTATGCACGAGTAGGGTGATCTTGTCAGATATTGTTGCCATGTGCCTGTTTGCTAAAGACTTTTGCTTCCTTTCAGTTGGGTTTTTCATTTTTTCCATTGATGAACTCTTTATATATTATGGGTGAAAGTCTCTTACATGTTGGAAATTTTTTCCCTTTAGTCTGTTGCTTTTTTTCCAACATTTTATTTTGAAAATTTTCAAACAAAATTGAGAATCATACAGAGAACACCCATATACCCACCACCCTGATTCTGCCTATCACATTTTACTATCCTTGCATTGTCCTCTATCTACCTACCCATCTGTTCCTCTCTCTTACTTTTTGATGCATTTCAAAGTAAATCGTAGTAATTGGTATCCTTATCTGTAAATACATCAGCATGTGTATTGTTGATTTTTTCTTTTGAGATAGAACGTTCACACAATAAGACATACAACTCTTAATGTGTGCATTTGCTAAATTTTTTTTTGTAATACAAAATGGGTTCTTTATTATTTATACAAAACTTACACATTAAAAAAAATTAAGATTCAACAACTCTGCTGACCCCCTGAGGAAGCTTAAGAGCTTTTATGGATCCATCAAAGAGCCCCAAGTGAACGTTGCAGTCACCAACCTCACCAACCTCCTGGCCACAGGAACAAGGTGTACTCCTCCATGGCCATTCACATTGCACCTCTACTGGCTCTGAAAGCCAAGACTCCTTTCACCAGGCTCAACAAGCAAGCCAGGTTTCCTGGACAAACATTAAAGACCACTACCTTCTCTGGCCCAAACTTAGTGTGTTTTTGTCAGTATACAAGTTGATTTTTATTTGTTTCTTAAAACACCTTCAATAAACTCCTAGCATAAGAAACCTTTATTACAACATATACAGATTTGATTCAGTTCTTTACAAAAAACTACCTAGATTTTCCAGCTAAGTAAATTTAAGTCTTTTAAAAAATTTAAGTTGGCTTAAGGAATGCATTTGCTAAATTTTGACCAAGGATACAACGGTCACCCAAAAAAACCCTATCAAGAAAAAGAACATTACCATCACTCCAGAAATTTCCCTCATGCTCCTTCCCAGGGGTGATCTCTGTTCTGATTTTTTTGCACAAATTAGTTTGTGTGGGTAATGTGAATGCGATCACTCACTGTGTGGTCTTTTGTGCTTAGCGTTCTTTTTTGCCGAGCATAATGTTTTTGAGCCGTGTCACATCATCAATAACTTCCTTCTTGTTGCCAAGTAGTATTTGACTGTATGAACAGACCACGCTTTGACCATTGCCTCCTGAGGAACGCCTGAGCACCTATCAGCTTGGGGCTGGGAGGAATAAAGCTGCTGAGAATGTTCCTGTTCATGCCTTTTTGTGAATATGTGTTTTATTCCACTGCATGTCTTTCAACACTTGATGTAGTTGTCACTATTTTAGAGGTTAGATTCAATCAATCCTACATTTACTTAGGTTTCTGTACTTTGTATCTAAAGAGACCTTCCTATGCCAAAGTTTTACATCTGTTTTCCTATGTTTTATTCCTATACCCCTGTAGTTTTTTAAAAATCTTTAACCCACCTAGAATTCATTTTTTTAATAACGTGATATGACTCTAACTTAATTTTTTTCTACCCCCACACACAGCCAAAACTTCTCTTTTCCCCACCAGAGCCCGAAAAGTCTCTTTGATATCCACCAAATTCTCATCTGTGTGCTTCTGTTCGTCAGTTTTACCCCTTGCCATTGAACTTTCTGTTTAATCCACACTATTCTGGTTATGATGGTTTTATGTTTCAAATTTCTTGTCTTTATTTTTCAAGATCATCATGGCCATTCCACATTTTCTCTTAAATGTACATTTTAGAATCAGTTTAAGCTTCTTGAAGAGTTTGTGGGTGGCTTGCTTGGAATGACAATGACTATATATTGATTGAGGGGAGCATTGCCATTTTCCCACATACTTTCCAGGGTGGGTAGTATTTTTCTCTGTCTAGTAGGCTTGTCTTTTTATGCTTTTAGTACACTTGATTTTCCTTCCAATATATCCTGCTCATTTCTTGAAAGCTTTTCTCTTAGGGAAAGACGGGGGCTATCCAGGATTTTTTCTGCCTTTCTCAGTTCCACCACAATTTCCCTTTGTACGCCTATTTCCCAACTTCCCTTCTCTTCCTGCCCCTGTACAGCTGTGGGCAGTCCCATGGCCTAAGCTTGGCCAACCCAATGTTTTTTCCCAGCACTTTGAATCTGGAGTAAGTGGGGTGAGGAGGGGGGCCATGTGTAGGGAGGCCAGTGTCCTTGAGGCCACAGAGTCGCCAGAGCTCCCTGGCCACGGTGCTCTGCGCCTGGCCAGCAGCAGGCGGGGCCCAGTCTCCCAGCACCCTGTGTGTTCTGTGAGCTCCGCCCCTGCCCCTCTGTGTGCCATGTTAGCCAGAACTGGTTTCTGTTGCTGGCGGTCATAAGTGCTGACTCATTCCTATCTGTCAGGAAGGACTGAATAAAAAGGTGGTAAGGAGTTCTCTGTAAGCACTGCGAATTCAGAAGGGGTGAGGTGATGGGCTGATCGTTAAAAGTCTGCGTTGGGTGAGATCAGAATAGGTGTGTGGCAAGATGGAAAACACCAAGGCGGTCTTCAGTCTTGACCCGGACCATGGGGTCTCCCTTCCTGAGAGCTTCTTCCTGAGGTGAGCCCTAAGCCCTTTGTAGAATTTATTACCAAGGAGTAGAGAGAGTGTTGAGGCCTGTTTCTAGCATGTTCGCCCATATAGTACATGCATTCCTGCAAGGGACTCAGGAAGGCCAGATCAGAGTAACTGCTAGCCTTGTCTTCTCAATGCAGGTTTGGGGAGAATTAGCTCTATAATAATGCTTTTTCTACCGACTCATAAGAGCATAAGATCAAACTTGTATAACCACTCTCCAATACATCCTCAAGATGCCATGTTCCACTGGAGGGCCATCTTCCGGCCTTGGAACATCACAGTGCTTATACAACCTCATTAATTTTTTATAGTTTTTGTTTTCCTAAGAAATTCATTCATTCGATCCAAGTATACATTAAGACCCTACCATGCCCCAGGCACAGGTGAAAATATAAAAATGCTTAAAACCAGGACATGTTAGGATAGGAGGCTGTTGCTCAAGGTTGCAGGACTGGTGAACAGAAAGAACAGAAAATACTCTAGGGGAGGTGTTTCCCGAGCTGTGAGAAGGGAGCGCCAGAGGTCTGAGCCCCACTGATGTCCCGCCTGCCTACACCTGGCCCCAGAGCCCCCGTCCTGACTCTGTCATGACAAATAGCCATTGGCACCCTGTTCAAGGCATCATCACAGAGCAAACAGCCCTTTAAAGAAGCAGCCATTACTACCCCAAGTGTCCAGATGGGAAGTGAGTCATTATGCTGCTTGCCTAGCATCTCCAAGCTTGCTGGTGGCAGGGCGGGGGCGTGAAGTCACCCAGTGTGGCTCTGCCACGGCTCCTCTGTACAGCTGTCCCCCACCGCACACAAACACCCCTCTCAGGTCCCAGCAGAGCTGGGGCTGGGGCCAGGCAGGGTCTGCCCCCGATGGGATGCCAGCGGGGCTGCTGTGCCTTGATAGTTTAAGCATTCTGCAGATTCATAACATTCTGGCCTGGCCCAAATCTACCTCTGGGGTACCCGGGGGTGGACGCAGCAAGCGCCCGGCCTCACTTGCTTCTGTGGCCAGCAGGGTGTTTCAGCTCCACCAGTGGCTCACTTCCCCTGGGGGGCCTCCTCCTGCCCTTCTGGCCTCAGATCTACTTCGACTCTTGGGAACCCTGCCTGAGGTCCCCCTGGTGACATGTGGGTTGTCCCAGAAGTTCCAGGCTTTGCCTGAACCTGTTGACTGCAGCCCACAGCCCTGTAAGGAGTGGCCTCTGTCTGGGAAGCTGTGGCTCTGCCTGCTGCCCTTGCCCATTCCACCCCCAGGGAGGAGCAGCGTCCAGGCATTTGTTTGCTCATGGGGAAGGCCATGTTAGTGGGGGTGTCCCAAGGCTAGAGCGATGGAGCAAAGGGTCCCAGACCCCATGAGGTAGGCCTCCCACTGGGAGTGTAGAGTGATGTCAGCCGGGGAAGGCCTGGTGTGCATCCACTGGGAGCAGAGTCCATTTGCCCCATTCACATCTGGCCCTTTGACTTTCTCCCCCAGACCTCAACATCCTACCACACCCACCATGCAGTCCTGGGACCCTTTGTGTGTCTGAGCCTGGGAACCCAGCTGAGCACAAATGTTCCTCTTGCTTCTTACCCTAGCGCACACTCTGGGATGCTGGGCCAGGACAAGATTTGGGGTTCAGGGTGACCAGTGGATGTCCCACATCCACCCTGCTCTCCAGTGAAAACTAAAGCAGCAGACAGGCCATAGCTGCTCCCTGGGGGTTCTGGCAGGCATCTCCCAAAGCTGCTACTCTTTTCTCAGAGCTGGAGCTGCCCCCATTTTCTCTTCTCTTTTTGAAACATCTTACAGAGATGCAGGTACAGCTCACTTGGCAGACTTTGACGCATGTCTAGAGCTGAGGCGCCATCTCCCCAGTGAAAACACAGCTCCATCCAATTTTAACCAAAAGCCGTTGGGTCTTGTCTGCCCAAGGCCCAGGCTCACCCCTGACCTGTCCTCTTGCTCTGTGGTGCTCAGGTCAGGAGCCAGCCCTGCACAGGCATGACCTGGGGTCTCGGAGGGCATTCAGGGACCTCTTGAGGACCTCGTAACAGGAAAGGGAGCCTCTGCTCCTTGAGAGGGTTCTAAGAAGCCTGTGTTAGTCAGTGGTGACCTGCATCCATGTCACTGTGTGTCGCTTATTTTGGCCAAGAGGCTGACACAGAAGCTCTGGATAGAAGATCGGGGATACTTTCTTAAAATGTAGATCAATTCTATTACCTAGAAGTCTGGACCAGTGGAAGAAGAGAGCAGTGTGCCAAAGCCTCCTTGGGCATTGGACAACAGTTGGAAAAACTATGTGGGGAAGAGCAGTTTTTCTTCTTCAGTCTGCGCCTCTGAAGTCTCCACCCCTTGTACGTGTAGGTGAGAGGATTGTAGTGTCCTGGGAAAAAACGGCATGCGTTTGTCCCTCATTCAACAGATGTTCGCTGAACGTCTGCTGTGTACTTGGCACAATTTATTCCCAGTGCTCGGGACTCAGCAAGAGTCATACTGCAGAGACCCTGCCTTCCACCTATTCAGTGGGGGTGGCCATAAGGGTCGGACAGATGGACAGAAGAGAGGCGAAGGAAGTCAGCAAGGCCTAATACGCGGAGGGCCTGCTAGAGCAGCTGGAGAAGGGAGCCCTCTTCCCTGAACAGCCCTGAGGACAAGCGGGGAGCAGCCAGCCAGGAGCTGGGGGAAGTAGTGGGGATGGAGAGACCAGAGGCATGGAGGCCAGCATGGTAAGAAGGCCGGGGCTGCTACCTGGAGACAGGGCCGCAGGGTGTCACCGGGGCCTGCAGGGCCCACATTCCCAGGGCAGTGGGGCTCTTTGGTCCCAGAACCAGCATGATCTGATATAAATTATTTTAGAAAGACTTCTCTGAACTCCAGACTAAGGGAGACTGTAGGGACATGATGACTGAATGTGATATGTGACCTGAGATTTCCTCTTGCTGCAAAGGACATGATGGGAACAAGGGGTAAAATCTGAGTTAAGTACATAAATTAGATGGTAGTCTTGCATCAGAGTTAATTTCCTGATTTTCGTCATTTAACTACAGCTGCTTAAGAGGATGTTCTTGTTCTTAGGAGACAATTATGGTGAGGAGCACTGCATGTCAGCAGTTTACTGGCAAACATTTGGAAAAACATGGAAGGTACATACGTGCACATTATACCTTGGGAGCATGGGAGGAGGGTGAAGGAAATGTGGCCAAGTGTTAACATCAGGGGAATCCGGGTGATGGGTGTAAGATGACTGTTGATGCTATTTTGCAACCCTCTTGTAAGACTGAGTTGATGGCAAAATAAATTAAAAATCAAAGTCCCTGCAGACTGTGCCTGGCTGATGGTAGTGGGCAGAATGCAAGCACAGGGCCAGTTGTCCTGCCTGGGACCTGGGCAGAGGGAGAGAGCTGCTCTGGAAGAAGAGGAGACAGGACCTCTCAGTGTGGAGGGCCAGAGAACAGGATGCCAGGATCCTCGCTGAGGGCCTGTCCAGAGCGATGGGGCAATGGGGCGAGGGCAGACTTCCCAATAAGAGAAGCCTGGAGCCGCCCTCGGGCTGGGCCGGGAGGAGCTGGGCAGAGGAATGGCGAGTGGACAGGACTGTTTTGTTGAGCTGCCAGCTCAACTCTGGGCTGATCCAGAAACAAAGAGTTACCAATTCGTTTTAAAGGGAAATGTTGGGTTTTGGAAAGGAAACCCAGCCAGCTGGACTGCAAACCACTAGCTGATTGAAGAAAGGCTACAGTGTAAATAATAAGTATTTACTTCAATGACACTTTCTTGTAAGACGTAGTTCGAGGGAAGGAGGACTATGATCGTGAGCGCTGGGGGACGGTCAGCGGCACCCTCAAGACCCATCTGGGGCATCTGCTGAGCACGGCTGGACCCCACAGGAAGGGCAGAGCGGTCCTCAGTCCTGACACACTACACCCCACCAGGGACTTTTATCAAAGACCCACATCCGGGGATCACCTCCCCAAAACTCCAGGGCAGGATTTTTTAAGGCTCCCCAAGCAACTCTCCAAGTGGCTCCCGCGTGTGGCAGGGCTTGGGAGCCACCAGTCAGCTGGCTGAGGACTCCCACGGATGACCGTGCAGCACCTAGGTCAAATGCTCCACCCACAGAGAAGGCTCTGAAGGACAGCACTCAAGACGGTGCTTGCTGTTTAAGTTTTTGTCGTAGCTGCAAAATGCTTAAGCCTCATTTCTGTTTCTCTCTGTCAGTCTGCCCTGGCCCAGGCACCCATGCCTCTTTCCAAGTTTGGGGTCAGCAGGAGGACAGAGTGGGCTGGAGGCGCAGGGCCAAGGCCACAGCACAGTATAGGTGAGGCTGTGTGCCTGCAGAGAGCCCGTCAGGTAAGGCAGCCTCCTGGCGGCCTCAAGGGCCCAGTGAGGTCAGAAATGGGAGAAGGGGCACCGGCTGGCCTCCAGGAGATAGAGCTAAGACAGAGCTGGTGTGTGACTAGGTAATGAATGATGGTGTGGCTGTAGGGTGCTTAATCCCAGCTGTCCACAGTTTAGGTGGCCATGGCATGTGAGGGGACGTCAGCATCAGGGGGAGAGCTTCATGGTCCCCTGAAAAGCAAAGGCCAGGGGATCCCGTATGGGCACCTAGCAGGGCCACATGGCCACTTGTATCAGGGAAGAGATCACAAGCCCCACTGCCCCCAGCTGGAAGAGGAGCTCCTCAAGGATAACGTCAGCTTGTCCTTGCTCTCCACGGACATGGTGTCAGCACAGCCAGGAGCTGCCTCTGTGGCACCTTCCCTGGCACAAACTTGGCTCTCCAAACCCCTCCCAGGGCCAGACTACCTGCTGCCTGCCCAGCGAGGCTCCTGGTGGCCCTCAGCCTGGCTCAGGCTCCCAGTCATCCAGCTCTGGGGCTGACCTTCCATTGGCTTGCACAACAGGGGACTTTAATATTGGAAACTGTGTCTCTCTGCCCTCTGGACCATAAGAGTCAGGCAGCATCCCTCTGGTTCGGCAGGGTCTAGCTTAGTGCCCGGTGTCTGGTAGGTGCTCAGCACATGACCACGGGATGGGTGGGTGGCAAGTAAATGTCTGAGTAGAATTCCATGGTAAGGCACCCTACATGAAAGCCCAAGTCTGTTCTTGGCCGCTTGACTACCATTTGCACTGCTTGCCACTTGCAGAAGAGTAGTGAGAACTTGAGCCTATTCAAATCACAAAGAGGCAGGTCCAGCCTTTGGCAAAATGGTTCTCCTTTTTAGGACCCCTCTTTTGCTTTCTCGTGGCCCCTTCCTCCTTCCACAACCCACCTGCTTGGACCCCAGGGCCTCTGGCTTCCTCCAAACCCATTCCTTTCAAAGCTGCCACCAGAGCCATGGTGCTGGCAGGGTTCCGATAATTCAGTTCCCTGGAGGACAGATGACTGAGAGTGCGTCGGTGAACACGGCCTCTTACAACTCTGATGGCATGTGTTTTCTGGACAATTAGGCTGCTGTCTAAACTTGGTGACTCATATAAAACAGAAGCCTTCATTAGTTCTAAGAACATGGCACTTTGGGGAAATAACTCCCAACCCTACTGGCTGTTTCCCTGCAATACCCCAGGCTCACTCCCACATCACGGCCTTACTGTTCCCTGTTTCTAACTGTTTGTCCCCAGACACCCCAGGGCTGGCTTCTACAGTGGCTTCAGGGCTCTGCTCAGATGTCACCTTCCCAGGGTGGACTCCCCAGACTGCCCCATTCAGGGCCACTGTTAGCTTGATGCTTGGCAGGAAGGCTGGGCACACACTCATGGAGCCCCAGCGCTGGGGCTAGAGTGGCTGTGGGTCAACAGGCTGGGATGGCAAGCCCAATCTGTGGGAGTCTGGTGACTACCAGGGCCTGGGCTATGCTCTGTGAGACCAAGGACTATGTGAGCCGCCTCCGTGCATTCCCAGGACCCACACACATAGGTGCTCGAGGAACTTCTGTGCGGTGTCAGAGCTCTTCCTTCAGGGAAGAGCGTGGCTACCCTAGCCCCCAGACAAGTTAAGAGGGTAGTACATTGGGTGGGAACAGGAGAGACTCCCTATGTCCCTCCAGAGCCCTGATAGCTTCCCTCTGTGGGGCTCAGTCTGTTATGTACTTGGCACAATTTATTCCAAGTGCTCATGAATCAGCAAGAACCAGAATCAGCAAAAGACAATCTGTGGGACCCAGTCACATGTGGCCTTTTATGGGGCACAGATGGGAAACACCACAGTGGAGTTTCTCAAAACTTCCTTCCAGAAGAAGTCAGGCTTAAAATACTTGCCCATCAGATGGCCAGGGCAGCCCTAGGCACCCAGCCTCTTATTTGATAACTCTCTGAGAAGAGGCCTCTGGGAGCTGTTCTCAGAACATCAAAGGGATGCTCTTGGTGTCCTCACAGGTCACTGTCCTGTTTGCCCCCACCTGGGTCCAGCCCACGGTACTGACCTGCCTGGTGAGGCCATGAAAGTTTAGACAGGCAGACAGACTGGCTGGAGTGGAGAGGACACACCTGGCCCGCAGCTGAAACTGGGAGTGCAGCCAGAGTGGTTGATGCCACATGGACCAGCGAGGATGAGGGGGCTGGGTCCACAGGTAAAGTCTGACACCTGGAGTCTGACACAATGGGAAGGAGCCTGTCTGGATTAACACATTCCGGGCTGCAAATCCCCTTTTCTAAAAACATAAACACCCGAGAAGGCAGATATAAAGTCTGAAGGACTATGACCTCAGTGAGTTGTATATGTCAGTTTATGTAAATATTACCACACTGACTTAAAAGTAATCCACAAAGCAGGACAACATCTTTTCGTTGTTAAACAACTAGAGTAAGATTACATTTTCCCCCCAAAATTACCTTTCTGAATTCCTAAATACACCTTATGAAGAAGAAGGATTCATAAGATACAGGACATTCACAAATAGAGGACAATATTTTTTTTTGGATTATTTATGCTTTGTTGGGGTCTGATTCTGAACCTTTGAAGAACTGAAGTACTATATAAAGTAAGTGGAGTGATTTCTTCCAAGGGAACATCAAATAAAACTCCTGTTTCAGAGAGACAGAGTCCTTTACTAGTGTTCTCAAATGCCAAGAACCTTCTTTTTCATGATTTCTGTGACTGAAAATTATTTTCCTTAAACTTGCCACAATTTTCGGTTGAAAATATCCCAAAAGGAAGCAGGCTCTGGCCAGTGTGAATGTCCTTGAGGAGGGTGTCCAGTCTGGCCTGGCCTGTGGCCAGCGGAGGAAAGGAACCGCCCCATCACATTGTCCTCACAGTGGACCATTGGCTTCTGAGGACCCCCCACCTGTCCTCCTCTGATGCTATTGTAGATGATGTTGGGGGGCTCCCTGGATGTTGGTCCCTGTCGTACATCCATTTGTGTATCCACACAGAGCAACATGTACACAAATGTGTGCACGTGTGCGTGTGTGTGTGTGTGTGCACGTGTGCACATGCCAGTGTGGGAGAGGTTGGGAGGCACCCCAGGAATTATTGGTCACCTTCACTGTACCTGAAATTTTTATGTACTTTCCCATTTCATGCCCATGTTAGTCTCCAAAGGTAAGAATCGGAGGCCCAGATAAGTGCGTTTCTAGGGCAGGGCTGCAGTAACAAATTACCGTGACGTTGGCGGCTGAAGACAACAGAAATGTACTCATTCACAGCTCTTGAGGCCAGGAATCCAAGTCAGGGTGTCAGTGAGGCTGTGCTTGCTGCAAAGGCTCTCCCGGAGGACCCTTCCTCGCCCTGTCCAGCTCTGGTAGCTTCAGGCTTCCTAGGCTGGTGGCCGCCTCCCTCCACTCCGCCAGCTCATCTGTGTGTCTGTCTGTGCGTCTCTTACCAGGACCCTCAGCAGTGACGTTAGGGCCGTCCTGGGTAATCTGGGTATCTCACCTCAAGACCCTTGTGCAGTTCAAGGTCCCCACACCCCATTCCTTGGCTTCTTTGAGAAGGTCAGTGCGCTGAGCCCCCGACCCCAGCTCCCTGCCTGTCTCGCCCCCCTATCCAGCCTCTTCTCCATGCTTGTCATAACTGCCCCCACACGAATCCCCTCACCAACTCCGCCTTTCTCTCTCTGTTTTTAGAGAGAATCACACAATAGGGCCGGCAGCTGGGCTGTAAATGCACCATCTCTGTCCACACGCTGGCCTCGATACTCCCAGGCAACCCCTGTTCTTGCTGCAGGTCTGCTGCCCCGCTCCGGAATGACCCTCTGCTTCCTGTCTTCGCTCTCACACCTTCTCCTCCACCCCAGCACCTCCCCTCCAGGTCCATGTGATGCTGCATCAACCTCACTGAGACCCAAACGCTCATCTCCCCACACCAACTCACAGACCCACCCAGTCCAGCGCCTCTTGGGCCTCTTCCTTCTGAGGCTGGTGGAGAAAAGTCTCTGTGCCCCAGCTTCACCCCCTCCAGCCTCCAAGAACTTGGCTTCTCCGTGGGGCCGTCTCCCCGTCTCCCTTCGGTCTCTCTCTTTCCCTGGCATTTCCACAGCTCACAGCTGCTTTCCCAGGCCTCCCAGCCGGCCTCTCCCCTTGCCAGCTGCCTCCTGATGCCTCTACCTCTTTCCAAGGCACGTCGTTCCAAAGTGTGCCGTGTATACTCCCTCAGCACCGTGCACTCAGGAGCCGCTGCAGCCTGCCTCTGCTCCCAGTGCTCTCCTGGCCCCGCTGGGTCAAGGTCGCCAGTAAGCCCCGTCCTGCCAGGTCCAGCCCCACTCTGGGCCCTCGTCTTAGTCTTCTGTCCCAGTGGACCACTGCTTCCTTCTGGAAACACCCTCCTCTCTCAGTTCTTACCACAGGACTTGGATTTTCCTCCTGTTTCACTGGCTAGTCCTTCTTCGGGGGTCTTCCCTTTTCTGACCCTGAATGTTGGTCTTCCTTGCTGCACTCACTTCCCAAGGGATGCCCTGCAGTCCCATGCAATTAATACCATTCTCAGGCCAATGATCCCAAATCCAAAACTCCAGTCTGGATTTGTGTGTTTCCTTGGGATTTGCAAACCGCATCGTGCACCAATGTCTGCACTAGGGGATCCCAGCCTCTGTGAAGTCAGCACATTCAGAGCAGATGCGATTTCCCCTGCAGGCCAGTCCACCCTCCCCACAGTCTCTCCCACCTCAGCACAAGGCGCCCTCCATCCAGGTTAGTCTTTCTTCTCCCTTTATCTGATCCGTCAGTAAGTCTTGTTGATTTGCTGTCTAAACGATATCTTGAATGTGCCCTAACATGTCCCTGAGGCACAGATCCCCCTGTCCTTCCTTAGCTCTGGACAATTTCTGGAGATACTTCCTGCCTCACTTAAAGGCCCTGCACATGCCATTTTCTTCCTGGAATGTTCTCACCTGTTCTTCATGTAAGTGTCAACTTTCAGTGTTGCTCCTTGAAGCACTTGTCACTAACAGCCCATCTACAGTGGGTCCCTCCAGTGGTCTTCATCTCAGCGCATCATTGATTTCTTCAGCATCACAACTTCACACTGCTTTCTTTTCCGTGTGGTTAGCATAGTTATTTACTTTCTGCTTTGCTTGAATGGACGGTCCAGGAGGGCCAGGGTCTTGCTCACAATCACAGTACATCCTCAAGACATGGAACAGAGCCTTGTACACTCTAGGACTCGAACCACATATGTCTGGTTTCAGAGCTTTGCTCTCTTCTCACACCCCCCAGGCCTTCCTTCAGAAGACAGGGTGCTAGAGGAGTTCAGGGGCAGCAGGGGGCTCCTGTGGGTGGACTGGTCAGAGAAGGCTTCCTGGAGGAAGGGAGATGGATCTACAAAGATGAGCCCCCGCAGCCCCGTCCCCTGCCTTCTGATCATACTCAGTCCCAATCAGGTGCCACTCAGCCCCAGTGATGAAATGGCATTAAACCTGAGCTGCACTTGTTTTCACTTACATCTAGCTTATGGAAGAAAGGAATTGCATGCCATCTCTCCTAAGACCATGGCCAGCACTTTCTTTTCTAGGCATTCCCAAGTGTTTCCAGGCACCTCCGTCCTCTACCCCCTCCCACCTCCAGAGACACCTCCAGCACACATGATCCATTCCTTATGTCCTCCAGATCCTGCTGTGCCTTTCAGGTCCAGCCCCAGTGCTCCTCCAGGGGCTCTTTCCCAGCCCTTTCTGAGGACCCTCAGTGGCTCAAGCCCATCCCTACCACCTGGTGTCTCAGGACTTTGCTTTTCTCCCGTCTCCTGGCTTGGTCCCACTGACCGAGTGCGGCGGTGCTGCAGTGATACACGAACCCCAGCTCTCAGTGGCTTAACACCAAGTGGCAGGCACTGACAGGCAGAGGGACCGGTCTCGTACTCCAAGGCCACCGTGGTTGGCAGGGGAGGCTCTGCTCCCCGTCGCCCTCCTTCAATAACACAGGCTCATGGAAGCTCCACCATCTAGAGTGTTACCAAGCGTCATAGTGGGAGGAAAGGAATGTGGCATCAGGTCTTCAAAGCATCCACCCAATAGTGCTACCTGTCACTTCTGCTGCCATTTTACAGACTGAAGGCATTACAGGGCCATGCCTAACCTGGGGGCCTGGGAGAAGTGGAGAGAAGAAAGTCTGATTCTATAATGGGCTCAGAAGCAGCAGCAATGGGAACCTTGCTGAATAAGCCTCATGGCCACTACCCCGAATAAGTTGGAAGTCCCAAAGGGTCATGGACTGTGTCTCACCTTGCGCCTTCCCTCCCTTGCAGCACATAGTGTGAACCTTGGGAAAAGCTGCTGAATGAGCAAGTGCCCCGCTCTCGACCTAGAAAAGAACCTCCCTCTCCCCAAAGAGGGGTTCTGGTGTACGAGGTGATCTGGCTGAAGCTGCCCGGAAGAGCCTCTGGCAGAGATTGGGTGAAATTGATGGGAGCTTACCCCTCCCTGAGTTCTGCTTTTTAGCTACAGACCACATTCCTTTCCCTTTTAGTGTCCAGCACCCCTGCCTCCACTCCCCCCAACCCAGAAGCTCTAACCTGGTCTCTCTACAACCTGGGCCAGTACCAGCTTGGGCCACATCAGATACGTGGGTCTACTGATCTTCTGCCTGACCCTCAGAACACAATATGATACCTCCTTTCTGTTGACTAAGATATGTTGAGCTTTTTTCCAGGGCCAAGCACTGGGTTAAGTGTTTTATCATCATTTGATCATTTCTTGTCAGAAGCCAGTGAGGAGGCTCCTGTCATTAAGTTCATTTTACAGATGAGGACACTAAGGTTCAGAGAAGTTTAAAAATTTACTCAAGGTGCCCAGCTGGTGGGGCAGGATCTCTGGGCTCCTCCCTACCTTTCTGACTCCCACCCTTTGTCACTGGTTAAAGGAGTGAGTGGGGCCAAAGGTCAACCCCTGGAGCAGGTTACCAGCACCATGGGGAACTAAGTGTTCTTTGGAGGGGCTGAAACACATAGATTATGGTGGAATTTATTGCTCAAGACATCCAGGCTGAGTGTGACTACTGTTTGAGAAGCTTGGATTTTATGTCTTTAGGAGCAAACAAACCATAAAGTGGCGGTGTATCTTAAGGACAACTGGGGGTGCATCCCAGAGGGAGGGGCTTGGAGGCCCTGCCAAGGGGAAGGATGGAGGAGGCAGGCACATTGGGAGAGGCCTGTGGAGTGCTTCCCATCTACTGCCTGGGCCTCTGAGCCGCAGCTTCGACAAACAAGTGTCCTGCTTCTCAGATCTTCTGGGTCCTCATCTGAAAAGCAGGAGGAGCCAGTCTCACCTCCACTCAGTGAATCAGGTACAGTGTAAGGGCTGGAGGCCTCTGCACTTAGAAGACTCATTAGCATACAAATAACAACAGTGATAGCAACAGCTAACTTCACCTGAGACTTGCTAAGGCCATACAGGAGGTTAAGAACTTCATATGTGTTACCTTTTATAAGTATCCCATTTTATGTATGAAGAAAGTAAGGTTTTGTTCGACAAGTCGAAAAATCTGCCAAAGCTCCTACACTTAGAGTGACAGGGCTGGCTGGGGACCCAGGCCAAATGCTTAGCCACTAAGCTTTGCTGGATGCAAGCAAGAGAGGGTGGCAGTGACAGCAGTGTGATGGTGGTGGTGGAGATGATGTGGATGACTGAGGGCCTCAGGCTCTTCACTAAATAGGTCTCCCCTTCTTAGGCTCTTCCTGAGGCCCACGCCTCCCTTGGCTGTCTATCCCCTTAGAGCTGCCCTTGCACCTGCAGAGGTGAGGCCAGTGCTGGGGGGCCTGTGCAGTGGACACTGTGTGCATGCATGCATGTGTGTGTGCGTTTGTGTGTGTGGTGGTGGTGGTGGTGGTGGTGGTGGGCAGGGTTGCAGAGGCCTAGAACGAGCAGCCAGGACCCTCTGGCCATAATGCCCTAGAACTGACCACCAGGGAGGGTGTTCTACATGGTCTCAGGCACTTGGGGCTGAGAAGGAATTCATCATACTGGTATTTTTTTTCTAAACCTTCAGATAAACCCAGAAAAAAAGTCTTTCAGTGACTCTGGCTTCCCCTGACACATAAGCACACAAGTATGCCCCTAGCTCCTCAACTCCAAATTTTCTTGAGTATTTCAGCTCAAGGCAGGAGACCTTGGTCTTGACCTTGCCCTGCAGCCACGGCTGCTTCCCCAATCCCCAGTGACACAGCCAGGGCAGCTGTCAGGCCGGGATCCATCCCCTCCCATGCTCCACACAGCCAGACATCTCCTGTGCATCTCTCAGTGGATGAGCGCTGTAGGAGAGGACCCCCCAACCCCCCAGAGGCACCCCGGACTGCGCCCTCCTGTCTACTTGCTGGCCGCCATTCTCATGTCCATATAACAGAGCGGTGCCTGTTTCATCATCTTTCTAACATGCCCTGTCCTCTGTCATGTGTCTTGCTGGTCAGACTTGCAGGACAAAGCCCAGGGCAGCTAAGAACTGAACGAAAAGTACTTAGGCAACAGGGCAGTGGGATGGGGAATCAAGGCCATGAGGATGTGCTCTGTCTTCCAAGAATCCCTACCAAGATAGAGACAGGGAGACACAGGATAACAAAGGAAGGGAGGAAGAAAAAAGAGAAACAAGACGGGAGAAAGCAGGCCACCAGTGTAGCCGGAGCCTTCCCACTTAGGCTTTTCTGAGTGAGCAGATGAGATGAAGCCTTAGCTTGTGAGAAGAGGAGGGGAGAGGGGCTCAGGGCAGTTCTGTGGCTCTGAATCGGCAGCCTCATGCCCTAGAGGGATCCCCAGCCTGGCAGGTTGGGAAGCTGGGAGCCAGGGAGCGAACAGGCAGGCAGGGTCTGTAGCCAGGACAGCTTTTTGACCCCATTAGCAAACCACACACACAAACAAAAGTGTGTGTATGCTGTGGGGGCAAGAGCCCTTCCAAGTTTTATTCTGTCTTCCTCACTCTGAAGGCGCTGGCCACTGAAAGTGTGGAATACATACACCCTGCACAGACCACTGGCTCCAACCTAGGTCTAGGGGGCTCAACCCAGAGTCCACAGGCCAGTGACCCCTGCCTGGGGTCCCATAGGCCCTAATAATGTCACTACTGTGGTCCTCATCATTCCTCCTCCACTCTGAACAGCAAAGTGACGGTGCTCTATGCTCTGCAGGCTCAGATGCGACCTGAGCTCTGCGTGTGCACCTTAGGTTCCCTCCCCATGAGCGTGGTCATCTCCAGCCCTCAGGACCATGGAGCAGGTGAAATGACAGAAGGTTGCAAAACACGCAGCACATAGAGTGTCTACTGTTGATGGCAAAGGCCTCTCTGCCCAATACTTAGAGGTACCGACCAGGCCGGCCTTACCATCATCATCGTCTGTACTTTATGCTTGAAGAAAACTGGTTCCACATGCCAGGCATCGTGCCGGGAGCTCCAGGCAAAGCCAGGGAGCCACTTCCCCATCATGGCCCTCCGGGACCAGGCTGCTGTGCCTGCCTCCATGCAGGTGTGTTGAATGGAAGAGCCGAGTCCTTTCAGGCAGAGGGGTCCAGCTGGGGAGCTCTTTGCAGAACTGGCTCCCCAGAGGGAGTGAAGATGCCAATCTGCAGGCTTGCTTCTCAGCCCACATTGCTTTACACTCAGGAGTGAGACCAGGCAGGTCCATGCAGACACCATCACCTGGTTTTGGTTCTAGGGATGCTTGATACCTTTCTGTGGTTGTCACACTGAATCTCCTAGGGAATTAAAATGCAAATTTCTGAGCCACAGATCTGCCCAGGTACCTGACTCAGCAGGTGTGTGTGTGGCGTGAGGAGTGGGGTGGACATCTACATGTCAAATCTCTCAGGAATGCTGGCCAGCCAGGCTTGGGAACCCCCGGGGCCTTGGTTCCTGTACTGGTAGGAGCTGTGGCACCTTTGCATGTTACTTAGCTACACTGTTCCTCAGTTTCCTTCTCTGTTAAGTGGGGATAATGACAGTAGTGTAATGGGAGTATCGTAGCAATGATGAAATCAGTCGCTATACCAGAGCCTCAGTTTGCACAAGACATCCTCCAAAGCTGGCTCAGGGGGTGAAGGGGGGCTGCCTTTACTTTGGGCTCCCTGCTGTGGGTTCCTTTAGGTAACGAAGCCAGAGCTCAGTGCCACCTGCGTGGGGAAGGCAGGAGCCTCTCTCCAACTCCCCTCCAAGACACAGATCCCTTCCTTTGGGAGCCTACCATCCAGGGAACAACATATGCCAGACAGACACATGGGAGGGATTTTTTCCAAAACACAAGTGAATGCAAAAGAGGGTTTCTGTGGTTACTACACACATACTTAAGAAAAAAACAACAGATTTTTTTTTTTTTCTTTTAAAAGACAAGACAGAAACCAAACACATCCTAGAGATGGCTTGGGCCCCGGGGAAGGCGAGGGGGCTGGCAGCCAAGACAGGGTGGGCTGCCCGCCATGGCCCCTTAGTGTGGCCTTGACCAACAGCCATTTCCGTGGCTTAGCCAGGAAGCGAGAAGCCTCCTCCAGTGGTTGTGAGCCACACTTCAGTGCCAGAGGCCAAATCCCTTCCAGGTGAAACTGAAGGGAGGATGTGACTCTCAGGTTAATTTTAGTCAGCTATGAAACCTCAGCCCAGTGCTAGGGGAAGACATGAGCACCTATGTGGCCACTGAGTGCCACATATTTCCTCAAGTACAGCAACTTTACTCCTTTGCTCTTCCATTTAAGTGAGCAGGTAAGAGTGGTTCTTTTTTCTGGAGTGGCTCACTGGAGAGGGGAATGTCAGGACCCCAAGGGACAGTGGGAAGCTCGCTGGGGTGCTGGCTCCGTGCTCCACAATGTCAGTTCTTGGTGCATTTTTTTCAATGTCTGAAGGATTTAAGAACAGTTATCTTGTCATTAGGACAGATGCAGATTCGAGGATATGTCCAAGGCCAGCTTCCCTGCCCATGGCAATTCCCTACACGGTGTGGAGCCGGGAACTCTCTGTTGGATAGGTCCCAGAAATCTTCCTGACTCTGCTTCTCTGCACCTGAAAGAGATTCATTTGCTCTGAAACCAGTCAGGTCCTTTTCCAAGAGTGGGCTGCACTTCTTGCCAGATACATTTGAATTATACTTGGCCGAGTTCCCCACCAGCATCTGCCAAATCAGCATTTCCATTTTCTGTGATTTCAGACCCCTAATTCCCTCAGTTTCTAATGCACTAAATGGATAAGCCACAGGCGTGCAGCTCTCCAGCAAATCCAGGAAGGGCAGTCCGAATGTAGGCACAGCTCTGTGAGAATGCAAATGGAAGCACAGCTCTTTCCACATGCCCAACTGCCCCAGAGAACAGGCCTGCCCATCTCTGAAGGGTCTGCATTCACCTGTACTGACTCATCACATTCGGAATAACCCTATGAGGTTGGCATTGCAACCAGTATCCCATTTTCAGATAGGGAAATGGGGCCCCAGAGGGGATGAGCAACTTGCCCAAGGTTGTGGAGCTAGTACGTGCTAGAGTGACTCTAGGTACCAGCCTGTGGGTCTCTAGAAACCCTAAACCCCCAGACCTCCAGATGCTGTGCTCTGCTTCCTGTGACGACTAAGAGCAGCATGGCAAACCTTTGTGAAGCATGGTGCAGATTCTTGCTGCGTGTGTGGACTCAGTCTGAATGTGTCCAGACTAGAGCTCAGCCCCTCATACCATAAGACAATGGATCTCAACCCTACCTGCATGTAAACCATCTGTGATCTTTCCAAATGTCCAGTGCCCTGGGATGTTCACCAAAAAAACAATTCAATCAGAATCTTGGAAGAGAGAGTGAGGGATCAATGCTTTTTAAAGCTCTCTGGGTGGTTCTGTGTGCAGTGAGATTAAGACCCACCACCTAGTGGTAAATCAGCAAGAATTAGAGCTCTCCACAGAATGTAACCTGATTTGTACATTTTAATAACCTGACATCTGTATGGGTGAACGATACTTCCCTCCTCCGGTAGGAAGGGAAATGTGTCATGATGCATGCATGATGTTAGCATCGGAAAACAGCAGTAATGCTTATTTAACCACATCCAAAAGCACAACTCCATACCTGGTTTGCCAAAGCCAAAGGATTTTCTGGCAACCATTCTCCAGTCTTCAATCAGATGGTACAAATAATGTGCCCATAGCAGCCCTTGCTTGGGACTCAAGGATGGTGACTTCCTGACAAACTCTGCCTTAAAACTTCCCTGGCTTTGCTGTCCAGTGGCATGAAACCTGGGGGCTGGGAACCACCTGAGCTGGGAGCGCAGGCCGTGATGGCAGACTGCTCTCTCGAGAATGGTGTAAGCAGGTGGGTTCAAGCCAGTCACCATGCTTACTGGTGCCTGGGGTAATGGAGGTGGGTCTTATTTGGTTAAACTGCTTTTGGTTGAAAAGATTTTGATGGCAAAACTTACAGGGAAATTTTTTTTTTAATTCTCCATCTTTCCAGGCTTTTCCAAAAACTGTATTTTCCATCGCACTGTCACATTCACTGTCTACAGACACTTTTGCATCTCACTTTTTTTTTTCTTGGCTTACCATTTTGCTACACTGCTGCACAGGCCAAAAACCATGAGTTACTTGACCGGCAGTCCTGCTAGCATCTCAGACTGCCTCCATCTCTTCACTGTTATAAGTGACATTTCAAGGGAAAGCTTATACAGGCGGCTTTTTCCTTTTTCTTGATAATTTGTTTAACATAAATGTATAAGACTATAATCACTGAGCAGGAACTTTTAAAGGACTCTACTGCCAACTTGTTTACCAAAAGAGTTATATTAATACTAGATTTAGGCAAATCCCATAAAATTTTATGAGGATTGTGCATTTTTTCTTATGCTACTTTTTGGCTTCTTAATATACAAAATTTTGCCATATCATGGTTGTATTGTGCATTTCTTTGGCTACTAGCAAGTTCTATCCATTCATTCATTCATTTGTGCACTCAGTGAATTTACTTATTGGATACCCATTCTGTGCCAGGGAGCAGTGAACAAAACTGACCAAAATCCCCACCCCTGAGGAAATTTCCTTATAGTGAGCATTTTCCTGTTTGGTTTGTCCTCTGGCAACTGTGTGATTGGTAACGGCAGAGGCTGGGCATTTGGGCAATTTCCATGCACGCCTTTAATTCACACAGCCTTGCACCTCTGGGGCTTTGCTAGTACCCGTTTTGCAAGTCATGCAGTGAAGGTTTGCTTGCCCAATATCCCTGAACCCACCTCCACTCCAGCAAGCTCCTGGACCTCCAGGCCTTGCTCACTCTGACACCAGCTGCCCTTGTGTAAATGGAAGGCAGGCAGAGCTGGGGGAAAGGTGGGCAGGCCACGGCCCAAGGGCTATGACATGAGGGGTGCCTTATCAGCCCTGCCTGCTCTCCGGAGGCCACCATCTGTGCCACCTCAGAAACAGCATAAGGTCACAACCTCCCATCCAGATGAAAGCTGGTGGTGATGCGAAGGACGTCTATCTGCAGGGCCACCAAAGAATTGGCCTACCTCAGGTCTGTCCTACCTGGATGCAAATCGGAGCTTCCTTAATCTCCTAGCTTAAGTGGACTGCCCGCTCCTGGTGCCTGGTTCTGACTCTGCCAGTACTTGAGCTGTGCTTTCTCTCCAAAAAGTGGATTGAGAAAACATGGCTGTGAAAACATGAAGAATATTCTCAGTAACTGAGGTTGATCATTGGAGCCAGTAGGATAGGTTCCGCCACACACTCTCACATCTGCCCCGGGGTGGTCAGGGGAGGTAGTGGCTTTCCTTGTGGGCAGCCTGCCTGAGAAGCTGGGTCTTCAAATTGCTGTAATATAGATGTATCAGCCGGTCTACTCCCCTAGGGCTCATGGCTCATTCAGTGTCTCTTGGTATCTTTTTTTTAAACCTTGTAAAAAAATCTCCCATTATCTCTTATACAAAACCTAGAAAATAAACATAAACAAGAAATAAACACATTAGGAAATTATTCTTTTCCGCTCAAGATTCCACTGAGAACTATTTTCCATGTCCTTGAATATTCTTCTACAGCAATATTTTTCATAGCTACATGGTACTCTGCAAAATGGAAAACTACAGCAAATTCCACCAGGCCCCTTCACAGAGCCTTATTAAGATAAGGACACATGGCAGCTTTATCCATAAAAGAAAGTCTGAATTAAAACAAAAGCCTTTAATTTTGCCCCCAAATTTATTGAGAGTAAAAAAGAGAGAGAGAGAGAAACGGGCAGCTTTGAAAATGTGTCACACTGGGTTGATGCTGTGAATTTGCTAATGGGGAGAAATCATTTGTCACTGCAGGAAAGACATGTTCCTTCCATCCTAATTCTTTTTGAGTGAACAGATCAGTACCCTGGCCTGATATTCTCTCTCTCTTCATATTTAAAAATCCATTTTGTTTTTTTGCCTCTTTTAAAGAACCTGATGCCCCAGCATCATCACAAAATGTTTGTTTTGGTTCAGTCTTATTCCAAACCCAAGTATAGAAAGAATACAAGAATTTAGAATACGTGAGAAGTAAAAGTTTGGGCATGTTTTGAAAATAGCTTTAAAAGATAAAAGATGCATCCCCATAATTACAAAAGTTTTCCTTATGATCATTTCATGATATATACAAATATCAAATCATTATGTTATACATCTGAAACTAATAAGATGTTATATTGTCAATTATAAGAAAAAGGACTTCTGAGCATTGCCCAGAGGTTGATTCTTAGAATCAAAACTAATAAACAGTGTTCACATTATTAAAAAAATAAAATATGGGCTCCAAACAATTATTGGCGTCTTGCCTAAGGGTTTCAGCCCTGATCAGTTTAACTGTCAGTTCGGTAAGGCCAAGAAATGACAATGGAACATTCTTGGGGTAAAAGCATTTATACCAAGCTTTATTCTCACAGCAGTAGGTCAAGCACTGAATCATGTCTGCATCTAGCAGTCTGCAGGTCTGTAATCCACCTCTGTCTCTGCCTCTGTCCAGAGCACTGGGTGGAGTTCTTTATAGAGTGACTCAGTCAATAACAGCTCCTTGCCTGTGGGTGTGGGGGCAGTAGCCTAGCAGCAGGCCAATTACATCATCAGGTAGTTTAGGTTCAGGTGAGGATCCTGGCCATAGGTACTTCCATTTTCCCCCCAGTTGGTGAAATCACACAGCTGAAGTAAAAACACTCATTCACCTCACCAATTCTTCCTGTTTTGGTTAACACATTTTTATCTCCTTCTTCAGGATTTCCGCTGAGCTCTTCCACCCGCACGTCTGGACTGAGTGGCAGCACACGGTGTCTGGTACCTGGAGTCTAGGGGTTCTGGCACAGCCTGGAGTTGCCGCCTGCTTTGCTCAGGTATCAACCATCTCAGCCAATTACTACCAGGGGCTTGGGGAGCCCCACAGACCTGGGCTGCTTATTTCTCCAGGCTGCTGGTTCTTAACTCTGGGTGCTCACTAGTCATCAAGGGCATTTTCAAAAAGTCTGGGTGCCATCCAAGGCCCAGAGACTGTGCTCTCAGGGGTCTGGGCCCCACTGAGTTCAGCTCACCTCCTCAGGACTCTAACATGGGGCCTTTGCCCAGCACCAGGGTGGGAGACGAAGGCCCTGCATCTGTGCTTGGTCAGCATTTAAGGGATTGTTTGTCATGTTGCTCAGTTTTGCCATGCTGCTGTTCACCCAGTCTTTTTTCCCCCCAATGTAACACCACAATAAGCTCAGCTCTCTTGAACAATAGACCCAGTGGTGATGTTCATGACTGTACCAGTTCCTACTTCTTGAGGTTTCCCCATGGGTAGGCCCTAGCCCCCTTCAAGCAAGTGTACCATTCTGGCTTCCCCTTTGCAGTGCCTGCAGGAACTCAGGGAAATGGACACGCAGCAGCAGTGATGGTTTTGTTTTTTGTTTGCTTGTTTGTTTATCTTGTTTTCTTTTTTTTTTCTTTTCGGCAGTGATGGTTTTAGTCAAGCTTTTGTATAGCATTATGTCTTTCTCCTATCTCTATGTGGCTCTTTATAATTCTTTATTTTAATGGAAACAGCACTATTACTGTATTACATTCCCTAAAAGCCACTACACATCCTCTTTGGAAGTGGGGGAAAATCAATTGCAGATAAAGAAACACCTTTAATTATTACCAAGCAGACATAAGTAATGTAATGATCCTTATGTATTGTTGGTTTTCTTCAAGGCAAAATAGGGGAAATATACTTGGTATGGTTGATAGTTTCCAAAGAGCCACCACCAATTCATCTTCTTCCTCCATGTGCTCCCTGGGGAGACATAGAATCATTCCCCTTCCCCGCCTGAGCCTGGCTGGTCCCGTGACTCCCTTGACTCAGAGACTCCTGCACAAGTGTGTTTCTAGGACTTCTGAGTCCAGGCCTTGAGTGGACAGGTGGCTTCCACTTCTCTCTCACCCTTCACGCAACAAGAAGCTCAGGTCATGTGCAGACGCATGTGGAAGACGACCAGGCAGGCTGGTGGCAGACCCAGCTCGGGATCCTGCCAGTAGGAAGCACCCACTGCCAGCCACAGGAAGGAGGCGGTCGTGTTGGAGTCTCCAGCCCATTTGAGTCCCAGATGACTGTAGCTCCTGCCAGCATCACGTGGAACAGAAAACCTGCCTAGCTGAGTACAGTCAGCCCTCAGAATCATGAAAGAATAAAATGACTGCTATTTTAAACTGCTATCTTTTGGAGTAGCAGCACTAGATTAAAAACAACAACAAAGAGCACCTAGCCCTTGCTACTGTGGCTTGTAATTGTGGTCACAGAAATTGCATTAATCAGGGTTCTCCAGAGAAACAGAACCAATAGCGTCTATGTATCAACATACCTGTTTATAAATAGATAGGTAGTCCAAAATCTGCAGGAAAGACTGGAAATTCAGGCCAGAGTCAGTGTTGCAGTCTGAGTTCAAAGGCCAAAATCTGAGGCAGAATTTCTATGTTGCCATCTGTAGGCAGAATTTCTTCTTCCTCCTGGGGGTCCACCGTCTTTTCTTTTAAAACCCTGAATGGATTTGGTGAGGCCCACCCATGTTATGGAGAGTAATCTGCTCTGCTTTGCAAAATAATCCACTGATTTAAATATTAATCGTATCTTTTAAACAGTTTAATCAAAACATCTAGACTGGTTTTGACAACAGAGTACCATGGCTTAGCCAATTTAATACATAAAATTCACCATCACGGCAATGGAACCCCCATGAGATGCCCTGGCGCTCAGGCCTGCACACTGGACGGCGGCTCCTCTGTTGCTGCTGGGAACAGTGAACATGGCCACCCAGGGCCAGCCTTGGGCCAAGTGCCATGGGAGAAGCTGGCTTCTGTCCCTGGAATGGGGAAAGATGGAGAACTCACCCCTTCAGTAAGCCCCTTGGCCCTCCTGAGTCAACGGCTTTGTAAACCTCAGTCATTCTGTGAGGGCAGCCTCCAGCTCCCTCTCCGAGTGAGTTCAGCTCTGAAGAGAGAGGAGAGATTTTTTTCTTACTTCTATACCCAAAGACCTAGGAAAGCCTGGATTCTAAACTCACCCCTCAACCATGAGCAACCAGAAGACGAGGCAGGAATCTGTCTGGCCATTCGTAACAAAGTGATGGCTTTGTACCCAATGGCCATCTTCACGATTCCCCATTGCTAGGAATAGAGAAATTCTAGAAGGGGGTGCCCAGTTGAGATTTAGATGGAATTTAGTTTTAAGGACATATAAATAAAAACTGCTTAAAAAAAAAGAGGATATCTGTACAGGGTGTATAAAAATAGACAAGTGATTAACTGCCCTCTCCTCTGGCCTGGGTCTCTACTTGTTCTTCACCCTCTTATCAGACTGGGCTTTTTAAAGCACAGTTCTGATCATGTGATTCCCTTGCTTAAAATCCTTTCCTGGCTCCTTGTCGCTCATGGCGGTTTTCTACAACGTGGTGTGTAACATACCAGATGGCTTTATGTGACATAGAGGTGAATGTTCTATTTTAGTCGTTAATAAGAAGCAAGAAGGTTTTCCATTTTTGGTAGTAGAACATAATTAATTTATTTCTTAGCTGTTCTGAAGAAAACCATTAGGTAAATAGTGATCCAGATGGTGGAAAATGGCAGTAGTCAGGCAGGTGGACTCAAACTAAATTTGGGGAATGGCATGGCATGGGGGTCCTGAGGCTCTCTTTCCTGCCAGCCCTTCCTGTCCTCTCTCCTGGACGCCTCCCCTTGTTGTGGGAGAACAGCAAAGAGCCAGCAATTCTCAGGACTACACCTGTTTTTAGGTGGCCAGTCTTACTGCCTGAAATGTTATGCCTACGATCACGTCTGATTGGAAAACTCCTATTTATCTTTCAAAACCCAGCTAAGGAGTCACCACTTTCCTGAAGCTTTCTCTGAACACTCCCCTCCCATGAGCCCTGCCAGAGTTGATCCCCCCATCCCTGTGAGCCTCATTCCAGGATGACAGGCAGACCTTGTTTTACTGTGCTCCACTTTTTTCTGCTTCACATATATTGCGTTTTTTTGCAAATTGAAAATCTGTGTATGTGGAGCAAGTCTCATGGAGTCATTTTTTCCAACAGCATCTGTTCACTTCTGGTCTCTGTGTCACATTTTGATAATTCTCACAGTATTTCCAACATTTTCATTGTTGTTATATTTGTTACGGTGATCTGTGATCAGTGATCTTTGATGTTACTATTGTAATTGTTTTGGGGAGCCTTGAACAATGGTGACTTTGATCAATAAACGTGTGTGTGTTCTGACTGCTTCACCCCACAGCCACACCAACCTTCCCAACCATCCCCTTGACCAGCCAGCAGCCATCAACACCTAGGCAAGACCCTCCAGCCACAAAAAGATTATGACTAATATGATGAAAGCTCAGATGATGGATAGCAACTTTTAGCAGTAAAGTATTTTTTAATTAAGACATTAAAGTATTTTTAATTAAGTTTTTAATATTAAGCTCACTTAATAGACTACAGGATAGTGTAAACATAACTTTTATGCACTGCACCAAACAATTCGTATGACTGGCATTATTATGATTTTCACCTTGCTGTGGTGGCCTGGCACAAACCCGCAGTATCCCCAAGGCGTGCCTGTGACGGCCTCGTGGCAGATGCCCTGTGCGGTTTGGGCGCCAACAGCCAAGACGCTCAGGCAGCAGGATCTGAGAAAAAGTGCCCTATGTGCTGGACTGGCAGCAGAGACTGGTGCCCAGGGTCAAGCTGTGTGAGAAGAGGAGTTACCTGTGCCCCGTGCCAAGTCCCAAGAGTCCGAATCAATATCACTGTTTTCACAGACAGAAGCTCTCCTTCTGCTACTGCCAGTGGGCATGGGTGATGGAGGCAGGGATGGAGTTAAGACCAAGCCTGTGTCAACTCCATGGCTTCTGTGCCACTGGAGCAAGGATGCCTAGGGGAGCCTAGGCTTGACTTCCATATATCAGTGGGGAGCAGACAGGCTTCCAGTGCAAGAACCCTGACCCCTGAGAACAAATCTTGTTTCTGTCACATATGGCTCTACCACCTGGGCTCAAGCACGTGGTTGCCTGCCTATGAAGTGGGTCTAAGGAATGGACCCAGTAACTGCTTTGCATGGACAGCCTCATTTTCTGTCTGGCTCTGCCCTTTCCTCCACTGCAGGGTTGGGTCTGTCAATCAAGGGGGGAGCCCCATAACCAGCTGGCCGATCAAAGCCCCATGTCCAAGCTGTGGTGCTTGGTCCTGGATGGCCCATTAACAGTCCTTTTGGGGTAACTGATATGGACCCAGGGAGAGAGGAGGCCTCTTAATCTGAGGTCAGGATGAGGCATGAAGGTGGTCCAGAGAATAAAGTCAGACCCTGGGAAAGTAGAATTGAAGAGAGGGAAAGAGGGATTGAGAAAGAAGGAAGGAAAGGTTTGAAGCCATGGACACAGCCTCTGGCATAGGTGGCCTCCGCCCCTCAGAGTGAGAGTCCTGACTTAACACTGAAGGTTAAAGGCACTAGCCATGCAAAAGAAGCTCTTGATTAGGGCCTGGCCCTGAGTAGCCCAGTAAGTAAGAATTATCCTCACTGCCACTGCCACCCACTTCTTCCCAGGAGACCAGCAGGGCAGGTGGTCCTGTCTCAAGGCACAGAAGCTCCAAGCAAGCCTGCCTCTCCCCTGAGAGTTATCTTGGTGTTATCTAATTTGGGCCAGGCACAGAGAATCCCATGGCTCTGTTTAGATGCTATCAATGCTTTCTGGACCTATGGACCCTGGCCAAGGAGACACTGTGAAGGGTGGGGTGGGCTGCCAGCACCTTCTACAGAGAACCTGTCATGACTTACAGGCCACCAAGCTAGGGCTGGCTGCTATTTCATGTGGACAGAGGCCTGCTCCCGGACACTGAAGAGAAGAACAGCCAGACTTTGGTCCTAAGCCAGCTGTGGGCCAGGATCACTCTTCATGCTGCTGGGGCCTTAGCCACCCACACCCAGAAGAGAGCTCCTTCTGGCACATGGTGGACAATGGAAAAAGCAGAGCTCCTGCCCCCACCCCCTTATTTCATTCTACATTTTCTAAGATTGAAACGTAAGTTTCATAAAGTAAAATGCACAAATCTTACTTACATATCCTCCCTTTCAACAAACACCCTGATTAAGACCAGAGGCACTTCCACCACCTGAGACAATCTGACTGCTATCATTGCAGCATTGGCTATGTCGTCGAACTTCACAAAAATGGATCCATACAGTATACAGTCCTTTGCATCCAGTTGCCTTTTGCTCAGCTTATTTCTGAGATTCATCCAAGTTTACATGGATCAAGAGTCTGTTCTTTTTCGATGCTGCATACATTTCCATCATGTGACTATGCCGTATTGTGGATTGTGTCTTGACAGACATGTAATAAGATATATGGGTTGTGTCTTGTTTTTAGCGATCCCAAATAAAACTTATAAACACTTTGGTGGACATTTGCAATTACTTCTCTTTGGTAAACACCTAGGAGTGGAGTCGCTGGGTGATTTGGGAGGTAAATGTTAAATTTTACTAGAAAATTCTGAAACCTTTTCCATAGTCACTGTACCATTTTTGCATTCCTACCAGCAGTGAGGGTTACATTTTCTCTACAACTTTGTCAACATTTGGTATTGTCTGTCTTTTTAATTTTAGCCATTTGAGTGTACATATAATGATGTCTCACTTGTGGTTTTAATTTGTATTTGCTTCATTCTGTCACATATGGCTTTGCCACCTGGACTCAGGCATGTGGTTGCCTTCCTATGAAGTGGGTCTAAGAAATGGACCCGGTAACTGCTCTGCATGAACAGCCTCATTTTCTGTCTGGCTCTGCCCTTTACTCTACTGCAGGAGGTGGGCCTGTCAATTAAGCAGGGAGCCCCATAACCAGCTGGCAGATTTAATTTATATGTAATTTATAATTTATATTTATATATATTTATATATAAAACTTGTGGTTTTGATTTAATTTATATTTATATTATATTGGGTTGAGAACACTTGCATGTGCTTTTTGGCCATTTAAATATCCTCTTTTATGAAGTGTCTGGCCAGTTGAGCCTTTTGCCCTTGAAAAATATTTTTTTGCCAAAATAAATAGGCATTATTACTTACCTACTGGCAGCAATATGAAAATTACCAGGAGTTATACTTTTATCCCTTCCAGATTAAATTAAAACTATAATTTTTTAAATAACTGGTATAAAAGGTAAGAAACAAAAATCAGTATAAAAAAATATCCCTCCAACCAGTTAGGTATCAAAAAAAAAAACACAGATTTCTTCTATTATGATGAGAATAAAAAAGATACAGTTTAAACAAGATCTGAAGTAAAAAAATTTAAAGTCTTTAACTGGACAAAAGATTGGAAGTTAATTAGAACAACTTTCAGGTAGAGAATACCATTTACTCATTTTCTAGATCCATTAGAATAGTTATATTTCCAGCAAAACTAACAGGGATTCTGAGTTGTAATATCAGATAATGGAATTTGGGCAAGCAACTCTTAACCTCACTTTCTTGAATGTATAATACATGTGTGTATGTTGCAAGGGGGGAGGTTAGGGACCCCCAAGATGGTCCACAGTTGGGCACCATCAGCAAGATGCACTGGGATCTGAAATCCCTCTTCACTGGGCTTCTGGAGTTTTCTTGGCAGTCTGTTTTTCTTTTGCCATTTTTGCTAGTGTTGTACTAAAACCTGTTTTAATCCCACAAGGAAAGGCAGGTGATTATGTTTTCTTCTGACATTTTCAATCTTGTATCATGTGAGTTTCTGTTCTTCTCCAATAGCATCTGATTTGGGGCAACCTCTGACTGAGTAGCACTTAACATATTCTTGTGTCTGGGTTCCTCCTCTAACTGGTTGTCTTTTTCACTTGACTATCTTCATTTAGACATCATTTTCTACTCGACACAATGGCCATCAGACTAAGTCTAATTTTGTCTTCCTTATACTTTTGTATTCTTTTTTCTTAGAGCCTCCACAGCCATCCATTTGTCTCGATTACATGTCCCTAAACCAATCCGTTTTCCCTTCGATCACCTTTTTTACACAGCCTTTCCCCAACAGGAGCACATTTCACAAAAAGAAAACATCTCCCCTATTTGCTCAAGTCGACCTCAACTCCAGACGTTTGCTGTCTGACAAAACTGTTGGGAGCTTGTCAAATCACTGTCATGCTCCTCACAGCTGCCTCAAACCTTGTGAAAATTCTTCAGTCATCGATAATATCTCCCCTAGGTTGACATAGTTCCAGAGCACATTTAGTGTGATGGTTAATTTTGTGTCAACTTGGCCACAGTACCTACATATTTGGTCAAACATTATTCTGGATGTTTCTCTAAGGGTGTTTTTAGATCTTTATACATTTTTGTTGGCAGACTTCAAGTATAGCAGATTGCTGTCCATGGTGTGGGTGGGTCTTATCCAATCAGTGGAAGACCTGAAGAGAACAAAAGTCTGACCTCCCAAGAGCAAGAAGGAACTCTGCCAGGAGACTGCCTTTGGACTTGAGCTGCAGCATCGCCTCTCCCTGGATCTCCAGCCTGCCAACCCACCCTGAGGATTTTGAACTTGCTGGCCTCCAAAGTCATGTGAGCCATTTCCTTAAAATAAATCTCTTATATAAATCCCTATTTGTATCTATATCTATAGCTACATCTACAACTCTATCTAATCTATATTTCTACACACACATTATTGGTTCTGTGTCTCTGGAGAATCCTGAGTAATACATTTGGCAAAAAGTGTCATGGCCAGTTTGGGGTCCCGAACCACAGGGTCTACTGGTTCTTCCGGTTGCCACTTAAAAAGAAAATTGAACCTATGAACTGGCTTTAATTTTTCAAAATTCTCTGTTCCCAAACTCTTTATCTCCCTGGGATCAACAAGGCTGAGGAACATCCTCTCTCTGCTAGTCAGGGGCACCCCTCGGGTAGAAAGGCCCTTTCCAAACCTGGAACAGCTCCTGCTTCAACTTGCATAGCTTCCCAAAAGCCATCCCCTCTTGAAAATTTGTTTTAACAGAAATTGATTTAGGGGCATGCAGTCAAGACTATTGATTAGGGGCATGCAATGGTGACTAACATGATGGAATCTCTATACATTCTGGATCTGAATCCTTGGTCTGATGTATAGTGAGTGAAAAGTTTCTTAGAGTTTCTCTGGTTTCTCAGTATGTAGTAGGCCTTTTGTCTTTCTTAATGATGCCTTTTAATAAACAGAAGTTTGAATTTTGATAAAATCATGTTTACTTTTTTTATATTTTATGGTTACTGCTTTTTTGTGTCCTAAGAAATCTTTGCCCACCCCAATGGCACAACAACATTCTTTCTTTAAGAAGCTTTATAGTTGTAGTTTTACACTAAGGTTTATGATCCATTTCAGTTAATTTTAGTGTGTGGTGTGAGGTAGGGATCAAAATTTTTATTTCTCTCTAGGATGTCTGGTTGCTTCAGGGATATTTATTGAAAAGAACTTCCTTTCCCCCATTGCATTATATTGGCATCATTTATCAAAATCAATTGCCTGTAGGTGTAACCATTTTTATCTAAGAGCCCTTGGGTGGGTGGGAGTGTGCATTTGTTCTGAGTCACTATTACCTGGACATGAAGGTATAAGACTTGTCCTAAGTCCATCTGTATTTCAGATGAGTGATCCTCCTAGTGCTAAGATACCTGGTCACTGGCCATTTCCCAGTCATCTTTGTGAATTACTATTGGAAAGTTTTAAGTTACAGTCAAACCTTGGCTTTGTCATTGAATATTTGAGGCATATCTTGACCACTCCCTGGCCTCAATTTCATTATTGGTAAAATAGCTAAATGGCAATAACTGGTATACAAACTGTTGCAGGATCAATGGGATAACAATGCAATGAAAACACTGGTTATTGCCTCTTTCTTTCTTATCACTGGGAACTCCTTGAGAGCAGAGACCATGTGTCTTATGAATTTCTGAATGTCCCTGAAAGGATATCTAGCACATGATATATGCTTATTAAATATATGAAGAATGAAAAATATTCTTTTAGATAGTTTAGACATAACCATTTTTTGGCAGCCTGCTGTGATTTATTGCTACCAAATACAGTGGACAATCTGTCTTCATCTTATTTGACACAACTGACCACTTCTCCTTTCTAATGCCCCTTATTCTCTTTGCTCCCAGAACATCACACATTCCTTGCTTCCCGCCTACTGCACTGACTGCTTCCTCCTTTTCACTTTTCTTGGTTGCGTCTATTGCCTCTGCTGCAAGCCCTGCCCTACCCACGGTTCATTCCCACCCTCCCCCCTTTTCTTCTCTCTGCACACTGCTTCCCCAGGGGATCTCACCCCCTCTTGTGTCTTAAGTACTGTCTGTATGCTCACGACTCCCTATATCCATCCAGGGTCCATTCTCATGTATACATGGTCTGCCCTACTTGGATTTTAACATGTGTTTGAAATTAAAATTTGTCCCAAACACAGCGCAAGATTGTCCCAAGTCTGATTTTACCTCATTCTTTTCTATCTTGGCTTTTCAAGTTTCTCAGGACAAAATTCTATGAGTCAGCCGTGGTTCTTCTCCTTCTCTTCACTCTTTCCATCAAGCTCTTCATTAAGTTAGACTCTACCTCTGAAACAATTTCTGAATGTACCTATTTCTTTTATGCTTACTAGCACCACTCAAGTCCAACTCACCACCCTGTATTGCCTGGGCTTCGGCAGTGGACTTGGAGCTGGACTCTAAGCTTCCTCTCTTGAAGGATCTTATCACTCCTCCCATGCAAAACCCTGTCTTAGACTAAAGTCTATACTCCTTACCCTAGTCCAAGTTCTGTGTAAAGAGTCCCTGCCTGCTTCCTTGACTTTGTGGACAAATGGGTTTATCTATAGGGAAACGTGGAGGATTAGAACACAGCATCCCCAACATCTAGGAGGCCCAGCCTTCTATACAGTTATGTAACACCCTGAAGTTTCCAGAGGCATCCAGTTGAGTCTAGGTTTGTCCGCTCCTCCAGAAAATATCAATGGAAACTGCATACATCTTGCAAATGAACATCTACAGTATTAATTATCTAGAAAATACTGATGACCAGTGGCTCTAAAGGTAATTATAAAGCAGTAGTGACCAGTAGTTGTGGGGAATAGCGATGTGGGAGTAGCAGAAAACAATGACTAAGTGGTCACTGGTAAGTGGTGGTGACCCAGCAGTCATGGTGAGGCAGCTACTGAGCTGAGGAAAGCATGTGGTTCCTCTGGCCAGACTGGCCCAGGTTTGAATCTTTGCTCTTCCCTGGCCAACTGAGCCGGAGGGCATGTGAGCTGCTAGTGCTCTCTGAGCTCCACTGGTAACATGGGTGACACTGACCTTAGGAGTTCCCTGGAATGGCCCTCAGCATCCTTTTCAGAATAGGACAGGAGCACAGGGCTGCTCACTTCCCCTTCCCCTCAGATACAAAGTACAGTGGTTCCCTAAGGATGTTACAAAACAGGGATGAGGTAGAGATGATGAGGGGTGGGCTGTATAATGCCAGGCCTGCTGGTGTTCTGCCCCTCCACCCACCATGGTGTGGTTAATTCTAGAAGAGGCTTTTCAGAGTTCCAAGGTTTTTCTGGCAAGAAGTACACTACTGCTTTAGATGGCTGCTCCCTGGCAGGACCATCTTAGTGACAACACCTGGCCCATTTGGGTGCCAAGAACAGCCCTTAAATCTGGGCCCCTTCATAGTGGTTACGTTGGGAGGTTTGCTTAGGGAAGCAGAAAAGGGAAGGAGAGACTGAGCATAATATTGGAATCATTCTCTAGTGAGAACAAGCTCTCTATTGAGTAGAAAAAGAAACATCTTAAAAGTTAGGAGATTACAAGAATAGAAAAGAGGTGTATCTCAAAGATTATTTAAAAGTGATCAAAATGAAGACCATTATTTATTTTTGAACAAACAACCTAGGGGATAGTAGAAAGTTTTGACATTGATGTAGTTGTAGGGAACTCTAATTTGTGGTCAGCTCTAGGTACTTTCCACACCCATGAACCACCACACTGACTTAACTCCAGCCGAGTTCAATTTCAGATTCTCTAAACCAAAGAGAAAAGCCCCAAGTTGGGTAAACTGGCAGCTGCATACTATACATAACCCAGATCTGAAATGTTTAAGAAGTGCGTGTAAACAACCATGTTCTGGGGGTTTCGAATATTGTCTCTTTCTCACAGTGATGAGCAGAACGTCGCACAGGTGTTGTTAGTTAAATGTGTAGATTTTGTGTGCACCTGTTTGCAGGCTAGGTGAAAAACAGTCCTATGAGGGTCTTGATAGCTTCCCTTGCCTTATTTATTTTTTGAAGCAGATTGAATGCAGTATAATTGACATACAAAAACCTTGCAAATATTTAGTGTACAAGTTTCCAGAGGCATCCAATTAAGACCCAACAATAGAATGAACATCTCCATCAGCCGCTGGAAGTTTCCTCATGCGCCTTTGTAATCTCTCCCAGGCCTCCCTTCCCTTTCCTCCTTCTTCCCTACTTGCTTGTTTGATGTCACTATAGAATTTCATTTTCTACAGTTTCATATGAATGCAATATGCAGCATGCAGTCTTTTCTCTTTGGTCCGACTTCTTCCATTCATAATTGTTTTTTGAGATTTATCCATATTGTGTTTATCAACGAACTCTTTCTTTTCTTTTTTCCTTGTACTGAGTAGTAGTCCATTGTATGGATGTACCACGATTTGTTTTTCCATTCATCTGTCAATGGAAATTTAGATTGCTGCCAGTTTTAGGCTATTCCAAATAAAGCAGCCATGCACATTTGCGTATAAGTCTTTGTATGGACACTGCATCTTTTTTTTTCTCTTGGCACTGAATGTCTGGGACATATAGTAGGTGCATTATTTAACTTTCTGAGAAGCTTTAAACTGTTTTTCCAAAGTGGCTTTGTCATTTTACACTCCCAGCAGCAGTGTATGAGGATTCAGATTCCTCCACATCCTTGCCAGTATTTGGTAGGGTCAATCTTTTTAATTTTAGCTAATCTAAAATATGTGTAGTGGTATACATTGTGAGTTTAATTTGCCTTTCCCTAATAACTAATAGTGTTGAGCATGTTTTCATGTGCCTATTCCCATTCATATAACTTCTTTGGAAAAATGTTCAAATCTTTTGTCCAGTTTGTTTTTAACTGGAATATCTGTTTTCTTATTATTGAGTTTTAAGAATGTATTATCTTTTCTATATGTGAGTGCATTATCTACTTGGCAAAAATTTTCTCCCAATCTGTGATTTATCTTTTCATCATCTTAATAGTGTCTTTCAAAGAGCAGAAGTTTTTAATTTTTATAAATTCCAATTTGTCAACTTAGTTTTTATGGATTGTTCTTTTGATGTCATACCTAAAAACTCTTTGTCTAACCCAAGATCACAAAGATTTTCTCCTATGTTTTCCTCTAGAGGTTTATACTTTCAGATTTTACATCGAGTGCTGTAATTTATGTTGAATTTTTAAAATATGATGTAAGTTTTGGCCTCAAGTTGTTTTTTGTTGTTGTTTTTGCATTTGCACATCCAGTTGTTCCAGTGCCATTTGTTCAAAAGGTTGTCCTTTCTCCATTGAATTGCTTTTGCATCTTTGTCAAAAACCAGCTGTCCAAATTTGTGTGTGTGTGTATGTGTATTTCAGGTATACGATATATAGAAACACAATGATATTTTATGTTTTCCTGTGTACTGCAACCTTGCTAAGTTCACTTTTTAGTAATTAATTTGTAGATTCCTGTCAATTTTGTACATATAGAATTATGTCAACTGTTACTCTTTCCAGTCTGTGCCATTTTTTTTTTCTTGCTGTGTTGTGCTGGCTAGCACTTCCAGTACAACATTGAATAGAAATGGTTAAGAACAAACATTCTTGTCTTGTTTATGACCTTAGGATGAGAAAATTTCATCTTTCACTGTGAAATATGACAGCTATGTAGGTCTTTCATAGCTTCCCTTAAATAGGATAAGAAGCGTTCTTCTATTCCTAATTTTCTAGGAGTTTTAAATCAGGAATGGGTGTTAGATATTGCCAAGTTTTTTTCTACAGCTATTGAGAAGATCACATGGTTTTTCTTTTGTGGATAATAGAGTGACTTATACTGCTTGGATTTTAGCTATCAAACCTTGCATTGCTGAGATAAGCCCCATTTGGTCATGATGTTTTATCCTTTTTATATATTGCTAGATTGAATTTGTTATATTTTCTTTAGAAATGTTGCCTTTTATTCATGAAAATTACTATTGTGTAGTTTTCTTTTTTGGTTTTGGAATCAGGACAATGCTGGGCTCACAGCATGAGTTGGAAGTATTCACTTTTTAACTTTCTGAAAGAGTTTGTGAAGATTGTTATTCCTTCTTCCTTAATGTTTGGTAGAGTTCACTAGGGAAGACATCTCTGCCTGAAATTTTCTTCATGAGTATATTTTAACTAAAAAGTCAGTTTTTTCCATAGATTGAAGGCTATACAAGCTGTTTCTTTTTGAGTGCACTCTGGTAATTTGTATCTTTAAAGGAATTTGTCCAATTCATGTAAGTGTTTTCTAATTTATAGACTTAAAGTTGTTCATAATATTTCCTTACTATCCTTTTAATATCTGTAGAGTCAGAGAGATATCAACCTCTATCATTCTCGCTATTGGCTAATTTGTGTCTTAAATAATTTTTCCTGATCAGGTTGACTAGAGGTTTTTAAATCTTATTAATTAACTTAAAGAACTAGCTTCTGATTTGTTGACTTTTTTATTGTTTTTCTGTTTTCTATTTCATTGATTTTTCAGTTTTATTTTTATCATTTCCCTTTTAATTATCACTTGGGTTTAATTTGCTCTTCTTTCCTACCTTTTTCAAGTATAAGTTGAAGCCATTGACTTGAGACCTTTCCTTTTTTTAAAAAATAGACTATTTATCTCAACTCCTTTTATCTATTTCATCATGTCTGGCTATCAGAAAAACAATTACAAGACATACTAAAAGGCAAAAACAAAAGCAAAACAAAACAAAAACCCCACAGTTTGAAGAGATTGAGCAAGCATCAGAACCAGACTCAGGTCTGGTAAGAATAGTTTTGCTGGGTATAGAATTCGGAGTTGACAATTCTCTTCTTTCAGAATTTGTAAAATGTGCCATTTATTTCTGGCTTCCGTGGTTTCAGATGAGAAATGGTTGTCATTTGAATAATTTTATAAGTGATACACTGTTTCTCTCTAACCTCTTTTAATACTTTATTCTTTGTCTTTAATTTTAAAAAGTTGACTGTAATTCAACTCAGTGTGGATTTATTTAGACTTATTTTTGCTTGAAATTTTTTCCACTTTTTGAATCTATAGGTTTTGCCTTTTGCCAAATTTGGGGATTTTTCTTGCCATTGTTTATTTGAAATTTTTTTCAGCTCCACACTTCCTCCTCTTCTCTGGGACTCTCATGATACCAGTGCTGGATCCTTTGTTATCATCCCACAGATCACTCAGACACTGTTTTTTTTGTGGGTTTTTTTTTTTCAGTCTATTTTCTTTCTATTGTTAAGATTGGGCAATTTCTAGTTATGTCTTCAACTTCACTGATTCATTCCTTGTTGTCTCCAAACTACTATTGAGCCCATCCTCTGAGTTTTTGTTTCAGTTATTGAATTTTTCAGTTTTAGAATTTCCAACTGGTTCTTTTTCTAATATCTTATGTTCTTTTGCTTGGAGTTTCTATTTTTTCCTTTGTTTCAAGAGTATTTAAACTGCTCATTGAATAATTTTAATGTTTGCTGCTTTAAAATGCTCTTAAATTCCAACATCTGAGTCATCTTGGTGTAAGCATTTGTTGATTGTATTTTCTCATTCAAGTTGTGATTGTCCTGATTCTTGGTATGACAAATGACTTTTTATCCTGGACATTTTGACTACTATGTTGTTTGATTCTGGATCCTAGTTGAACTTCCTTTTCACAGGCAATTACCCTGTTTAAGTACAGGGCATAGGTTGTGGTAGCGGTGGGTGTTCAATTCCCCTCAGCCTACCTAGAATCTCCCTGATGAAAATAGAGCATCAACTCCATCCTCTTGTTGCCACTGAGTGGATATAAGCTCAGCCCCTCCAAGCTCTATTGACATGGTGGTCTTCACAACACCTCATTCTACCCTGTTGCTGCTGGGTAAGGATGGAACCTCAGCTTCTGTATGGGCCCTGCTGATACCAGGGATAGAAAAGCAGAATGCCAACTGGCCCCACCTCATACTGCCTCAGTCTTGTTGATGCCAGTTGGGGTAGAGGCTCAGCTCCTTACTGGACCCCTGTAGTGCACCCCCTGCAGGGGACTTGAAGTGCCACCTGCTCCTGCCATATGGGGAGTGAACCATAAGCTCTCCACTCACCCTGACTGAATCCTTTGAGCAGGAGCATGGGATGAGAGTGAGGGGAGCACAGCTATTCTATGGGTGTTTGGCTGGACAAGGCAGAAAATGGTCCAACAAGAGTATCTGTTGTTATGTTACCTTTTACTTATTCTTTGACTGGGGGAAGCAGGCTTTTCTTGGAGCTCTTTTTGTCTGTGCCTGTTGACAGTTTGGGGTTGCAGGTATCCCATTCATAATGGATAGCAGAACAACAAACAAAAAAACAGGGAACCTACCACTTTGTGTTCCTCCAGTCCTATGGCTCTTGGGTTCACTTTATTCTTTATCTTTCTCAGAGTCTTCCTGTGTTTGCTGCATTTTTTTGTATCCAGGGATTTCTAGTTGTAAGAGGATAGGACCTGGGAAGAATGGGGCTACTCAGTCTTGGCTGGAACTGGATGTCTTCAATGATCCATACAAGACAATAAATAATAAGATAAAATTCCTATGTATTTACTCACATGCATAACCATTTCTAATACTCTTTATTCCTTCATGCAGATCCATATTTCCATCTGATGACATTTTTTCTTCTGTCTGAAGGACTTGCTCTTACATTTCTTGAAGTGTGAATCTGCTGCTGAAGAATTCTTTCAGCGTTTGTGTGTCTGCAGAAGTCTATATTTCATCTGCATTTTTGAAAGATTTCTTTTTAGGCACTAAATTCTAAGTTGATAAGATTTTTTTCTTTGAGAATATTATAGGAGATATACTTATGAAATTATTATGGGAGTAGTGTGAAGATAAAGTATGCTACAGAGTTTTATAAAAATTCACAGATGTACACTCATTGTAAAATAATCACCCATTAAAGGAAAGCAAAATCTAGAAAATAAGTTTCCTCTCTATTCACAGCCCTCGGGATCATGACTTTCAATGGCTGAGTAAGCCATTCTGAGAAAACAATAAAACAAGCAAACTTTATACCTAGAAAGAAACTAGAAGGAAACAAAATTTTAACTATATTTCCCTTTGTGTTGTAGGACTATTAATTATTCATTTTCTTCCTATTTTTCTAGGCTTTTTCCACCCAACATTTTCCCTAACATGTACAGCTTTTACAACGGAAATAGTTTTATTATATTAAAAAATAATAAATAGAAGTTCTAGGATAGGCAACTAAATTAACTATGGTGAAAATTCATAACAGTGGTTGCCTTGGGAGAAGGGAGATAGAGATCAACTGTGAGTGGGCACAAGGCACTTTTTTTGGGTGATGGGAATGTTTTGTATCTTGATGGGATATTTTTTATAGGGGCATATCTATTTTTCAAAATTTTAATGTTAATATTTGTGCATTTCATGGTATATAAATTTTATCTCAAAACCAAAAAGAATTGTATTATAAATTAATTTGGTTGAGGTGGTGGCAGACCATAGATGAAGGTAAAGATAAAAGCAGAATGGCAGAAAGTGGATAATTATGGAAGCAGATGCTGGGTACACTGGGCTTCATTAGACTCTTCTGCTTACTCTGTACATATTTGAAATTTTCACAATAACAAGTGAAAACAAATGCATAGTCCCTCTGATCTAGAGAAATGCTGACCACTTTCTTTATATTCAGAGAAAACAAAAACAAGGATGAAACAAGAATAAATTTTTATAAGATCTTAGTGCCTGATCATCTTTAACATTCCATCTTTATTGGTTTTTTAATTGTAAAAGGAATATACACTCATTGTATTATTATCACCCATTAAAGGAAAGCAAAATCTAAAAAATGAGTTTCCTCTCTATTCACAGCCCTAGGGATCACTACTCTCATTGGCTGAGTAAGCCATTCAGATTTTTTGCATGTATGTGTGTGTGCATGTGTAGGCATGTGGTATGTGAGGATGCTGACGGAACTGGCATTATAGCGTACCTGTAATTCTGCTGCTTCCTCTTTTTCACCTAAGCATTCTACTTGGACATCTTTATAAAACAGAATAAACAGCTGTTGAGAAGCAAAAGGTAAAACCACATGAAAAGGCAGGTCCTTTCTCTTTGGATTCCAAGTGATGCCAGTTTTATCCATATTTTAAGATCTGACATGATTTTAAATATGGGCTTTTTACCTAAGTATGTAATGTTACATCAACATTAAGCTTTTTAATCTAAGGATTTAAAAAACCCCACCAAAACCTGATAGCAGTAAAAATAACCCTAATAATGAGACCCCAAAGTTCTGTGGTTGCAGTCAGCCAGCCCTCCACGCCTCTGGTGAGCAGAAGGCACCTGGGCTCTGCATCTGAAGGACGCGTGGAGTGGAATGACTCAGCAAAGTACAGGCCTGAGGAGCAGCGAGGAGGCTGACCAAGATTGATTGCCCTTAGGAGAAGCAAGCTTCTCAGCTGGCTGATCGCCCTTTTGAGATAATGAAAGTGTTTTAGGTTCCTCTTTGTCCATATGCAAATAAACTAGTGAGTTACAGTCACTCCCAGTGCAAAGCAGAGTGTAGAACACACATCATGAAGATGAAAGGGTTTCCCCTTGATTTTGCATAGTTTCTTGTCTGTACTTAACTCTAAAAAATATTTGCCTTCACCTGATTTACATTCAGATTTGTTTCTTGCTTGGTGGTCCCACATATAATAGGTTGTGCCTATTTAAAATCAGATGCCCCTGGTTTTGTAGCTCTGGTCCTAATAGAATATCAGACCCCAAGAATAAGAACCGATGTGTGGAGATAGGAGAGTAGATGGGGTGCTCCTTGTAGAACAGAACTCTGTCTTGGGCTTCTTTTGTATCCTACAAGGCTTAGCTCTAAGAAGCTCACACTGTCTGTATACATGCTTTCTGGTTGATTGATAAACTTTCTCAGTAGGGATTAGAGATGGTCCCTGATTTATAATGGTTTAACTTAACAATTGTTCAACTTCATGATGGTGTGGAAGTGATACGTATTCAGTACAAACCTGTGAGGAAAATGGAAGTTCCTGTGGCCAGGATCCTCACCTGAGCCTAAACTACTTGATGATGTAATTGGCCTACTGCTAGGCTACTGCTTCCACACCCATAGGCAATAAGATATTATTGACCAAGTCACTATATAAAGAGCTCTCCCCAGTGCTCTGGGCAGAGGCAGAGCCAAAGGAGGATCACAGACCTGCAGACTGCTGGATGCAGATGTGATTCTAGTGCTCTACATACTGCTGGGAGAATAAAGCCAGGTAATAAGCCCTTTTACCCCAAGAATGTTCCATTGTCATTCCTTGTTCTCACTGAATCCATAGTGAACTTGTCTGGGGCTGAAACCCATTGGCAAGATAAAACTGTACTTCAAATTTTGAATTTGGATCTTTTCCTGGGCTAGCGGTGTGCAGCACAATACTCTCTCCTGCTGCTGGGCAGCAGCGGTGAACCGCAGCTCCGTCAACCGCAGGATCACAAGGACAAACAACCGGTACACTTCCAGCCGTTCTGTATCAGTACAGCAATTCTGTATGCCTACAGCTATCCTACGGTTCACTTTCAGCACAGTATTCAGTGTTACAGGAGACAGCCACTACTTTATTATAAAATCAGCTTTGTGTTAGATGATTTTGTTCCACTAAAGGCTAATGTGAGCACATTTAAGAAGGGTCAGGCTAAGCTATAATATTCAGAAGGTTAGGTGTATTAAATGCATTTTCAACTTACAATATTTTCAACTATGATGGGTTTATCAGGATATAACCCTATGGTAAGTCAAGGAATATCTGTGTTTGAGAAAGTGTTGTGATGTTTCTAAGCTAGTTGCAGTAACACATGGCAAGTTCTGCTTGTGCAATGCCTGATCCAATTGAGACCATGTTGTACATCTTTAACACATTGCATAAAGCCTCATCATCCATCCATCCATCCATCCATCCATCCATCCATCCATCCATCTAACTCTTACTCCAGGGAGTACTGATCAAGGCTGCAGGTGCCCTATTCCCCTGGCCTGGTGATTCCTTCAACCCAAGCCTGCTCTCTGAAGACACAGTCATGAACACATCTCAAAGCCGTGCTCCCCCTCACTCCCACTGAAGGACCAGGGTGCCTTCTCCAGTTCCCCCAAGCCCAGGCACTGTGACTGTCCCTGTCCATGAGTGCCTCAAAGCCCTCACCCATCCCTTCTCCTTGGCCTCCTTCCTCACCAATTCCTTGGGACCTCTTTAGATATGATGTCATCCCCCTGATGTCACACCTCTGAGATCCTCGTGGGCCCTTGATGGATACGTTCAAAGACTGCTCATTTTAGAGCCAGAAGGCTTCCTAAGAAGGCCTTATGTGAGGTTCCCAACTTCTCCCCAGTTATGATCAGGGGTCACTTCCCCAGACTTCTCAGGATCTCAAGAAAATGCTGGGCCGCAAAGGCCTGTGCCTGCTTCTGTGCCCAGCCTGCACTCTGTCCTGTCCCAACGAAAGCAAGATCCAGTCCCTAGAAGGTCAGGCCACCCTGCCCTTCCTGAAAGGCTCCTTCTCACCCACTAGGGGAGGATTCTCAGTTGTCTTTTTTATTTCCACTGGGCAACCCTCAAATCTCTAAATAATATATGTTTTTTGTAATATCATATTACACCAAATTTGAGAAAGAAAAAATAACCCCACCCCTCCCATACCCAGACACACCATAGTTACATTGGGCTGGATTTTCTCAGGCTCCCCTTTCCTGGAAAGGTTGTGTCACACACTTGTCATCCTAATGCACACACCGTGTTGTGTCTTGTCACAAGCACTCCTCTGTGTGACTACATGGTTCTCACACCCATCATTTCAATACATAACACATTATCAAAACATTTTTCATGAACTATAATTTGAGCACTTTACACATCGATCAAAATGACAATTAACTCTGATGAAACTTTCCTCCATATCTTGGATTATTTTCTTTGAGAGAGGGTCATAGACTCTTGCAGTTCTTGACACATAATGATAAATTGCCCTCCATGGGAGACTGTGCAAATATAGACTGCCAAGAGCAATGTGTGAGGTAGTGACTTCACTATATCCCTGCCCACATTATGAACAGTCATGAAAATGTTAATTTTTGTTAATGTATTAGGCCCAAACATGTTCTTCGTTGATATTTCAATTTGATTGCTAATGTGAATATTGAGGGATTTTCTGGAGACTGGTTAAGTCACCAGGGCTCTCAGCCAGTTAGGTACCCTGCTGTCTTTCACTTTAATTTCTACCTTTGAAACATTTTGTCTTCTAGAATTGTTGCAAGCTCATCACCTCTAACTGTGCACCCCAGGCAAGCCATGCTTCCTAGAGCCCCTGTAGGCTTGCCACTTCTGACCACTGATACCAGGAACACGGGGTTTTGTAGACCCAGCTTCGTTTCTATTTTGAAGTGGCTCCTTCCTCTCTCAAAGAGGCCTTGATAACGGTTCTAACCTGTCATGATGGACTAGGTGCCTGTCTCCCTTGTCTTGAGGAGTTGCCTATTGGGCTGGACGTGGGCACCAGGTGTCACCTCCTTCTTGGCCACCCCCTTCATGACTTCTCTACCTGGAATGCCCAGTGGGCACTATCCTGGGAAAGCCTTTGATTCACCTGGACTGTGTTTTGGTCACAGGTCAGTGGCACCGAAGGAGCACCCGGCAGCAAGGCCCCTTGAGGGCTGGTGGCCTCACCAAAGAAGGGTCTAAACCACTCGTCCCCTCTGACCACCACCATAGCACCATGCTTGGCCCCTCGGCTGAGAAGGTGAGCCAGGAGGGGACCAGAGTCTTTCTAATCCAAGCATTATGGGACAAAGGGGAGGTCTTGGCACACAAAATGTGTCCCCTGTCTTGAGGCAGAGCCAAATGCACTTGGTGTGCACAATTAACAAATATTTGTGGCACCTTTATGCTGTCCAAGCACCCACTGACTACCTTCACAATAGGACAGACTCGTGCACAAAGCCACTTCCATTGCCAAGGCAGTAGCCTTCTTGAGTGGAGTCCTGGGGGGACAGGATAATGAAAATTAAATCTTCTCCATTCAGGAGGAAAGGCTGTACGCACCCCCCCCCCCCCCCCCGCCCACCACCAATTGCTTTTGCCTCCAGAAGTCACTCAGCCACATCGCAGCTCCCTTGGACCTTCAGGACTCCGTGTAGGGCATCTTACCTCTCCCTCCCATACAGTGTCCAGGTCTGAATATGGGACACCATGAGCTGAGAAGTCTGAGATTTTCCCGCTGCTTTATCAGACTTTATTGAATGCCTGCTGTGTGCTAGACTCTGGAGAGAGGAAACCAACTTAGTCTTGGCCTGCCCTCTAGGAACTCACAGAAAATGAAGTCCATGGTCAGAGCAATGTGGGCGGTGAATTTTGCTAGCTATGCATGGAACACCTAGCAGGAGGGGGGTCAGGCCAAGCTTCCCAGAAGATGGAGCCTAAACTGAATTTTGGAGCTGGAGAGAGAAGAGGTTTAATTACAAAAGGCCTTTTGTGCTTGAAATGTTACCTTGAAAGCTCTGCCCCACATGAAAGATCTCAGGCGAGCCCAGGGAGGGAGGGTGTGGCTTACTTTGCATTTATGAACAATCCCTTTGGCAGCCTTGCTGGGTATGAATTAGAAGGTGGAAAGGCCAGTGGTCTCACCCCAAGGAAGAACTGATGGGTGCCTGCATCCCAGCAGGTCCAGGCTGGGAGGATGGAGTGACTTTGAGGGGCATTAAAGAGGAGATGCTGCCTGACTTTGTTTTGGTGGTGGTGGGAAAGTGGGGTTCCCAGTTTAGACAGTTGACATATATTTGGGGGAAAGAGGATGAGCTCAGTTCTGCATGCATTGCTTTCTAGACACCGAGGAGATATCCAAGTGTCTAGAGCCCCAGAGTTCCCCAGAGCCCAGGACAGTGACTTGAGACCCCACATATAAAGCAGCATGTAAGAGGTGGCTGAGTCCTGGGCCTGTTCACAGAAGTAGTGAGTCCTAAGGCCAGAGCTGGGGTCACAGGCCTCTAAGAGGGTAACAGGAGAAAAAGGTGGTGCAAAAGAGATTGGGAAGCCCTGGTCAGAGTGGCTGGACAGAAAGAGTTTCTAGAAGGAGGTGTCTCCTGTGTCAAATGCTGCAAGAAGGGTAGGTAAGAAAAAGATCAGGAAGTGTCTACTGGTTGGACAAAGGGCAAATACAGCAGCTGGTCCAGGCAGCTTGGCTGTGACATGGAGTCAGTGTTAGAGGAATGTATGGGATCAAGAGCAGAGACTTCAGCACATGCAGGTGCAGAGAGGATTTCTTTGAGCTGCACTTTAGAATTACAGCCGCCTTTCCCATCTTTCAGTGGGGGGTGGTGTGGTTTCTTTTCCTTGGCCCAGCACCTTCTGAAGCCTGCTTGCTTGTGGAAAGTGAGTTTTCTCCCATGTGTGTGTGTAAATGGAGAGCAGGCCACAGTGAGAAGTGTGGTACAAGAAAACTCAATAGGAAGAGCTGAAAAAGGACCAGAGAAAGGGGGTAGAGTGAGCAGCAGGGAGGAGGAGCTGAAAGGGGCAGACCCCAGCAGCTGGGCTGGAGCCACAGGGGTGATGAGAACTGCCTCGGGCAGCCAAGCCAGGGCCGGGCAGAGCAAGGTTGACTAGGATCCCACTTGAAGTTACCTGCTTGGCCAGGTGACCAGGCCTAAGTAAAAGTCAGTCATGCCCAGTCCCTTCTGAGAGTAGAGTTTAGAAGTCTTACTTAGGGGTAGGGGGGCTTAGATCTATGTGGGGAGCAGAGAAAGAACAGCCATGGGGAGAATTGGGTAGAAGAGGTTGCAAGGTGCCAGCACTTAGTCAGTGGCGTGTGGCCCAGTCCCTACATCCTGCTGCCTGGCAGGAGGGTCCAGCCGAGTCACGGACCGTAACAGGAAGGAGGCTGGCGGGTTTGGGAGCCCCAGGTACTTGATGCTTGGCCTACAACCGGTAAGACCCAAGAAAGATGGAGGGCTTGCAGGAATACGACCATTTTGCCAAAGAACCAATCACCATTTCCCAAAAGCCAATTAGCTGAAAATCAATTTGCTAAAATCAATGTCCCTGATGAGTGATCCCTGGAATTCCCCTAAAAGTTGTTTTGGTGTAATTACGTTAAAAATGACAGTAATTTGTGTGCTACAGTTTCTGCCACACTGAAGATTTTCCTGTAGCTTTGGTTTTCTGTTTCGCTTAACGTTTAACAGTTTGGTTTACAAGTTGTCAAGCATATTTTCAGCAGATGTTCTGCACCGGGTTTCTCAATCCATCTCTGGTAAATGTCAGTTTTATATGAGTTTCCATATTTCAGGAGCAGGGCAATTCTTGACTGTGCAATACATTTGTGGTGCCAGGGGATGGGTTTTCCCTCAACTGCATTTACTGTCAACTCTGATTTTAAAGGCTTGTGTCTAAATTGAACTATAGCTCCCACTTTGGGATTTTGCCCTTGGGGAAGTTGTCATGGATATATGAGAATCAACATGCAGAAGAAACTTTGATTTGGCTGACAGCCAAACGACTTTGAAAAAATTGAGAAAATGCAAATCGGTGTCAAATTACACTTGAAGGGCAAAAGCGTCTTTTCTGCAAACCTTAAAATAAAAAAGGTTTATGTGTTAACAGAGTAGCTCTGAGAAATAGTTGGCTTCGGAAACAGTAAGCGGCGCAGCCGTAAATCCAACATAAATCAGCGGAGGAGAAACCAAAAGTGAAACTTCTAAACTAGAGAAAAAGCATATGTGGAAATGTTGAAAACCATCAATAACGGCTTTTGAAACTTCCTATGTTATACATACTATCACAAGTTTTGTAAAGAATTAATAGAAGCAAGTTGGTGGTGACCTGGCAGCCTGCGGAATCGGTCGCTTGGCCCATCGATTTTGAGCGCTCTGGCTTTTGGGAACTGCCTACTGTGAGATTCGGCGGTTGGCAGATTGTCTTTCAACAAAGAGCTCTGTTTCTGAGAGAAGGTGAGAGAAAGGCCCAGTGAGACGCTAGCTGGTCCCAAAAAGCAGAGGGATATGAGCCGAAGCTGCGGATCCTCCCGGAAAGGCAGGGAGGGAGGAAGGCCCAGTTATGCACAGAGACTGTTCCAGAAGCCGGGTAGCAGGGCCGTTTGCTGAGCGGGGTGAGGACGTCTGAGGACAGAGAGCCTGGGAGAGGGAGTGCCTGGGGCGGGAGGCACAGCTCGCTGGGCGATGGTCCAGCCCAGCAGGAGCCAGGGAACCTCAGCCTTGCGCGGGTCGGGTGTGCGACTTCAGCGGCGCCCCGAGTGCCGGGGTGACCAGCCGGGTTGCTCTGGGGGATTGGGGTTTTTCTGGGCAGGTGCTGCGGGAAGACAAGGCAGGCAGAGATTCAAGGATGACGGGGGAAAGCACGAGAAATGAGGAGCCCTGGGAGCCCGAAGGTCGTGGACACACAAGGCAGACAAGCTTGTCAGGAGAAGGGGGTGAGACCAGGACAGTCCTGCGCAGAGCACGTCTGCCGGCAGTGAGCGCAGGAGAGCGCAGGGCACACGGGCAGGATGGGTGGAGGAGCCAAGAACGAGTTAGATTTGCAAGAGGGACAGTGCTGGGGGTGCAGGTTTCTCCTGCGGCCTTGGTGGGGGTGGGGGGGTCCTGGAGTCATGGGGGTGCAAGAGAGTGCTGGAGCTGAGGTTTGGGGGTTGACCGAGTCTGACGTTGCCAGGGTTAGGGACCCAATGGAATACTTAGTGCTTTTCTCAGGCCCAACTCCACTGGCACCCCCCACAGGTCTACGTGGGACACAGTCACACACACCAAAACCACCGCCATGAACTCTTCTCCCACAGAGGAAAAAAGGCTTTTAAGTAGTTCCCCAAGTCCCCCGCTCCCCCCATGTCCCCAATCCCTATCTCTGCAGGGATGGCAATTAACACAGTCACATCTCTGGAACCCAGCTCTGTTTCTGGGCAGACAGGACCACTCATCCATGAGAGAAGAATACAATTAATCTCTTTCTGTCTTGGTGCTGCTTCATCATCTATCCTCTCACTCTCGGGGGACGGCCCCCCACCCCCTGTGCACCTCAAGTTCCTCTCCAGCTTTCTTCCCTTCCATCCACCCCGCAGGCAGCACCAGCCCTCCGCAGATGCCTGGATGCGGCTGGGGAGCCTCTGACCCACAGCTTCCCCTTAACCTCAATCCTCTGAGCTCAGCCACAGCCTGGGGTACATCAGGCACCCCTGGGATTGCAAACTGGAAAGTCCTATTAAAATGCTAATATGGCATCTGGAAAGGGGTAAAGCATTCAGACCACACTGAACATTCAATTCTGAGGTTTCTTCTTGCTTTCCCAGAGCAGTCCAGGGGTGCAAGACTCAGAGGGCAGTGCCTCACATGCAGAGTGACATTTTGAACCGTCCTTGCCCTGCTGTGATCCACACCTGGGCTCTGCCGCTGAAGGCTGTCCCCCTGCCCCCCTGCCCCTGCCCCCAGTGAGCCTCAGGGATCGGGCAGCCGTCCCTCCTCCATCTCAGGACCACACATTGGAGGGATGCCAGCTCCAGGGTTGCCGCAAGCACCTTGGCCCTCTTCCCCTGCCCAGCATGGCCACTTTCCACCTGCACCCAGGTGCACCTGCCCAGCTAACACTTCTTGTACCTTAGAGCCCAGGGTCCAGCCTGCTATCAAGATCAACTGCACAGCATTCATCACTGGTTGAACACACACTTCATCTCCAGTCTGCTACCTCTGAGGAATGGGGACACACCAGCCCTGTTCACCACTCAAATCAAGCATAACACTGGCTGATCTAGTAATTTTAAAGGTGCAGCACCTTGAGACTTCTGCCTCCCCTATTCCTCCCAGTTAGTACAGCTATAGCCCTTAGGCATTATATAAAATAAACATAAGGCTCTGAAAGGTATAGAAGAAAAGGCCGACTGGGCAGATGAACTTTAGAACCTCAGCACCACAAATCCCTCCTGCCACACACCCTGGGGTGGTGCCACAGAAGGCCAAGTGGGGAGTCAGGACTTGGGACTTCCACCTCTGTAGGACAATAACAAGGGGCTGATGACCCCCCTTCTCCTGGGGCAGCTTGGAAATCCACTCCCTGATGAGAGGGAGGCATCCAAAAGATATGAAGCAAAACTAATAGCACTGAGAGGATACACAGACACACTCACAATTACAGTTGGATACTTTAGTACCTCTCTTTCTACAACTGATGGAAAAACCAGACAGAAAATCAGCAAGGATGTAGAAGAACTCAACACACTATCAACCAATAGGGTCTACGTGGCATTTCTAGAATACTCTACCCAAACAAGCAGAATACAGATTCTTCCCGCAGATCATATCTTATATAAGATACATCGTATCTTGGGCTATGAAACAAACGTCAGCAAATGTAAAAGAAATGAAATCAGAATGTGTTCTCTGAGTACAGTGGAATCAAACTAGAAATCAGTAACAAAAAGATAACAGGAAAACCTCAAAAGCTTAGAAACTCAACAACTCACTTCCAAATAATCCATGGTTCCAAAAAGAAATCTTACGGGAAGTAGAAACTGAATTGAGTGAAAATGAAAATACAACACATCAGGATTTGTGAGTGCTTTTATACCATTAATGCTTTCATTAGAAAAGAGGAAAAATTTCAGATCAATTATCAAAGATCTTGCCTCAGGGGACTTGAAAAAGAAGAGCAAAATAATCCCAGAGTAAGCAGAAGGAAGAAAATAAAAAGACATGTATAGAGATCAATAAAAATGAAAACAAAACAAAATAAAAAAGCAATATGTGAAATCCATGAAAGAAAAGCTGGTCCTTGAAAAGTTCAATAAAATTGACAAAACTGTCTCAAGACTGACCAAAGAAAACAGAAGACACAGATTACCAACATTTGGAATGAAATAGGGGATATCACTCTAGACCCTGCACATATATGAATAACTCTACACATATAAATTTGGCAACTTATATGAAATGGGCCAATTGCTTGAAAAGCAGAGACTATGATAGTTCATCAACATTAAAAAGATAATTTGATTTCAAGAATGTTATGAGAAATGAAAAAAGCCAATCTTGAAAGGTCACATATAGTATGATTCCATTTATATAAACTTTCCAAAGTTGCAAAATTATAGAGATAAAGACCAGACTAATGGTTACCAGGGGCTAGTGACTGGTGATGGAGAGAAAGCAGTGGGTGTAGCTATAAAGGGTAGCATAGGAGAGAACTCTGTGGAGATGGAATGGTTCTGTGTCTTAATTGCAGTAGTGGTTAAAGGAATCTACATCTGTAATAAATGGCATGAAACTATACCCACGCCACACACATTTTGCAAATACCAATTTCCTGGTTTTCATACTATGCTATAGTTAACATGTTAACCACTGGGGGAAACTATGGAGAGGTGTACATCAGATACCATCTTTAGAACTTCATATAAATCTATAATTATTTCAAAATGAAAAGTTTTAAAAACTGTTGTCCCATTGCTTTCTGGCCTGCATGGTTTCTGATGAGAAATCTGTAGTCCTTTAAATAATTGTTCCTCTATAAATAACACATCATTTTTTGCTGGATTCTTTCATGATATTTCCTTTGTTTTTAGTTCTCAGTCATTTAATTGTGATATACTTAAGTGTAGATTAGTTTATCTTCTCTGGAATTCTCAGAGCTTCTTGAATCTACAAGTTTATGTCTTTTGTCAAATTTAGAAAGTTTTCCACCATTATTTCTTCAAGCATATTTTCAGTGCCCTCTCCGCCCCCATTTATCCTCTTTCTGGGAGTTTGATAAGACAAATATTAAATAATCACTTTCTGTCATGAGTCTTCCCTCTTAGAGACATCTTTGCTTTCCTAGAATTCTCATCTTCTTGCCAAGGCCACACTGTTAATCTCCTAATCTCCAACCTGGAGGAACTCCCAAATACTTGCCTTCTCTGCATGTACTCTTAGGTTCCCAAACATAGCTGTCAAGTGACCAGAATGAGGCTCCCTGAGCATCCAGCCAGTTACAGTTCTGAACCTCTGTCACTTTTAGTATAAGCCTCTTGTTGAAAGATTTTCACATTCCCAACAACAGCTATTCATAATTTATTCAGCTTTTCAAGGTTCCAGACTCTCCCCCAGGAACAACGTGCTCACCCTGTACTGCTGGCACCCTTAGGAAACAGCCTCTCCAAGCAGAGTGGCTCTCACTTGCCCACCACCTGTTCTTTCCCTCCCCCTCCACATGATCCGCCTCTTCTCAGCTAAACTCTCCGTTGCTTCCTCTAGGATGTTGTCCCCAACTTTACTCATTCTCTCTTTCTCTCCTTATTTTCTTCTGTTCCACTGGCTGCTTTTCTTCTGCTTATGGACTTCCTCAGTCACGTCCAAAGCCTAGAAAATAAGAACAGCACCATCATCCCTGACCTTCTCTGACTTTGCTCTTTCTTCAGGCTGAAGTTATCCTATTGAAACTTTTCCATTAGGACAAATAATCTCTCAGTTACCAAATAAATCCAAGAGTCTCTCTGCACATCAGTATCACTATTGCCCTTTAATTGAAATGCTCTTCCCTGGATTTTGCTGGGCTCTTACACTCCTCCTTCTGAGCCTCTGATCCTCTTTCTCTCCTCCATTGAGTCCTCATTCCCTTTGGCTTCTTTCTGGGGGCACGTTTTTATTGAGGTATGACATGCATGCAGTAAAGTGTTTCATTCTTAAGGGTAGAGCTTGATGAATTTTTGCACACACATTTATATTTGTGACCACCATCCTGAATGAGATACAGAACATTCCCAGAAGTTCCCTATACCCCTTCCCAATCAATCCACCGTACCCCCTGCTCCTCAGTAACCACTACGCTGACCTCTATTGGTATGAATTGTTTAGCCTGTTTTAGAACTTCACATAAATGGAAGCATATAGTGTGTACTCTTTTGTATGGTTTCTTTCACACGTGATGTTTGGGGGATTTATCCATGTGTTTCTGTGCTCATTCATTTTTGTTGGTAGGTTGTATTCCACTGTGTGAATATGTCATGATGTGTTTATCCCTTCCACCCCTGGTTATCCATTCCACTCCATTTGGGCCTCTTCCCCTTATGTTTTGTAAATCCAGCACCCTTCAGTATTTTGATTCCATGTTCTTTGAAGATATCCCATTTTCTTTAAAATGATCCAGAACAATAGGCAGTCAGCCTTCCATGGAACCCGCCCTTTCCTGAGGCCAGAGCAGCAGCTGACCCACTTTCTGACATCATAAGGTTAAGTCAAGTTATCAGTCAGAACACACAAGGAGAGGAATGGAAGTAAGTATGAAGCAGTGTGTGATCCAGCAACTGAAGGCCTTGGGAGGCGTGAGGGGGAGTGTTGGGGCCTGGATCCGAGCAGCAATATCCGTAGGCCAGAGTCCTTGGCCAGGGGCAGCAAGCAGCAGCACATGGCACATCGCTGGCACTGCCCAGGACTCTGCAGGCTCCAGGCTGGGCCTGGGCTCCCTGGCCCTCTGCCCGGTGCCCTGAGGCAACCAAAATGAGAGCCCCAGAGAGCTAAGAGCCACAAGGTTGTTTTTCTAAGGCTTACAGGGATTATGTCATCCATCCAGCCCTGTCTGCCTGAGGAAAGAACCTCAGGTCCTCCCTCAGGACCCTCTGATCAGTTTTCCCATGAGAAGAGAAGGGGAAAGAGAGAAGAGGAGAAGGCAGAGCCACAGGTCAGGCCGGAGCAGTGGGGGTGGACCTGGGACAGTGACAGGTGACTGCAAAGGGGCTTGACCAGGTGCAGGCAGGGAAACTCAGATGGGCAAGCTGAGTTATGCTTGAGAATGCACTGTAGCTGCAACGCTGACTGTTTATGTGAGTATAATTAAAGGGAAGGGGAGAGACTTGCGAGAGAGACACCCAAGAAAAACCCAGAGAAAGCCACAAGACCGGGACAAGAGCTGCCGATCTCATAATGACTGGGTGTGCTCTGGGGCTGGTGTTTATCCCCAACAAAACCAGTGCTTTCCTGAGATCTGGTGACAATTTGGGGCATATATATTTAGGGGGAAGGTTAAGTGCTGGGGAGAGGTTTGAGTCAAGAGACCTGGGTGAGTCTCAGGCTAGTGATTCTCTGCTCTTCAGCCTCAGGCAGCTGTCTGTCCCCTGGGCCTGGGCATGGCAGCTGGACTAGCCCAGCTCCACTGGCCCTTCTAGGCTAAGAGTTCTGACTTCTCAGTCCCAGGCTTGCTAAGGCATTAGCCATCTTCGCAATGAGCTTGTCAGCACACAGAGCCCCCTCTCCCCTCCCCCTTTCCCCCAACAATTGCTTCTGAGATACACCCAAACCTGTGGCAAGATCTGCTTTGGTTCCTAAACTCTCACTGCAGGAGAGAGGAAGTCACCTTTGTGTCAAATCCTCATAAAACTTCTCATATTACAGGGAATTGATTTGCTTGATGATTTTGAACAATTTATTTTGAAGCACAAAGTCCCATCTGGGAAATAACCATTGGCTCCAACATCCCCAAACAAGGCTAGGGTGCTGATAGGGTCACTGAGAGCAGGCAAAGAAATGCAGCACCCCACCAGGCAATGCTGAGGGTCCAGCCTCTTGCAGGTCCTTTAAGAAGCTATATTGTAAGGTGTGTCACACTGCAGAAAACTGCTATAAACCTAAGGGATGAAGGCAAAACTCAGTCATCCTGGTGCTCCACCAATGGCTGTACAACTTGGTCTTGGGGTGCATCCCTCGGGCACTGAATTGCTGCATCTGAAATGATGCAGTAGAAGTGAGCTATTTGTGAATCAACTGTGATGTTATCAAAAAGGGATCAGGGGATGGTGAAGATACTGGTGCTGTGAGTAGGGAGACAGCAACATTCCCAAACTCATATATTATTTAAAATATGTACATGTCCCTTTACCACTAGTTAAATGGATATTTGCCTATTCTTTCTACATTACTGGATGTTGATCAAAACATTGCTTAAAAAAATCTCTGGTTGAGGGAGTCATATACAAAGTTAATCTCAAAATCAATCTATAGTATATTCTCTAATCTAGAAGAAGATGCCCCAGATATCCAGTTAGATCCAACCTGTGAAGCCCATTGGAACCCACCTGAATGAGCTGCTACCCAGGAGGAAGATCCCTGCACTGCACAAGGTGGACTGAGCCCAGCCCAGCCCATGGCCCAGGCCTTCAGTGTAGGCCCCTGCCCCACCACCAGCTGCCTTGAGGTGGGCTTACAGTCCTGTCGCTGTGGGTCCTGCAGCTGGCCCTCTGCGAGTCTCTGTGAAGGGTATCTGGGTGACTAGGTGACAGGTTCATGATCAGCTGGATGTGAGGTGGGCTCTCAGATACCACCCGGGCCATGGGGCTGGAGCACAGTTGTGCATGTGAATGTATGGCTGGAGGTGGCGGAAGGGAGGCAGTCTGGCTGCCCACAAAGTGCCCGGCAACAAAGAACAGCAAGCCCATGATTTGGTTCCTTCCTTTGCTCCTCTTTCTCCTTCCTCACTGGCTCCTTCCTCACGCACAGAGGGTGCTCAGTGGGAGAGGAAGACTGGGTCTTGGCCTTGGAAAATAGCGGCCTCCTAGGTTCAGAGACCTGTAGCTCTTCAGACAAAGTTCGCCTTCCAGCTATTTCTTCATAATCACCTATTTGTCCTTGAAATTTGACTCACTCTTGATTTTTGGGGAGTGGGGACTGATGATCTGGTTGGAAGGGAGGAAGGGGGACAGGATTGTGAGGAGGGTTGTTCTCCATTTTCAAAATAAAGAACTTAAGCCGCTTTACTTCCCCAAATGAGGCTTTTCCTGAAAGCACACTTTCTGGTTCAGCGGCTGCCAGAGAGCAGTGAGGGTCATCTCCCATCACATCTCACTGTGCTCTGAGATCTGGCTTCCCAGAGATGAGGAATGGCCATCTGGAAAGGTGCCTGTTGGATGAATGGGTGAGGTTCCACCGTAACACAAGCCAAGACCTCTGCTGACTCTGAGATTGGCTTCTGATAGCGACTATTGCAAATATGCAGACTGTCAACAGGGCATGGCAAGGAGTGTGGCGTGTGGTGGAGGGCCTCATGGCAGGGCACATTGATGGGGTGCAGAAATTAACCCCAGAATACAACTAGGCCACAGCACCGGGCCTGATAGGATCCAAGGGTTTTGCCTGCGAGGTGTTCCTGGCCACACTGGAGCCCCACATCTGCTGGGTGTCTCTATGCACAGCATCGAGAAAGTCCAGCTCAAGACTTGGATTTGAGATGCGTGGCAACCCCAGCTGCAGAAAGCAGGGCAGAAAAATCTATATGACAGCTCACAATAAGTTCTGTGGAAACATCTCCTAGGTGCTGGCTTTCAAAAAGGGACCCCTGATCCGCCTGGGTGGGTCCTCTGTGTCTCCCTATCTGTGCCAGGGCGTATACGCTACCCCACTGTGAGGCACGCCCCCCGCTCTAGGAGACACTGCTGACAGCGGGGCAGCGCATCCTTGCTGAGGCCTGAACTGAAACAGCAGCCGCCTAAAAGCCCCTTTGTGAACCACAGCTCTGGCTCCGTGTCATTTTTGAGAATATACTTCTCCATTCCTTGAATGGCTACCTTTGTCTGCCTGGTCCTGCTATTTATGTGCTCTGAGAATTCTCTGGAAATCCCTTTTCCAAGAAATGAGCTAGCTCTTGGGTGCCCAGATCTGCTGTTCCAGTCAGATCTGGAGTGGATGGCAGGTCAGACACCTGCAACACAGTCAGGGTTTCTGAAGAGCCCCCGGGGCCCATGTGCCTTGTGACCAGACTCCAACCACCTGGACTAACTATCCTGCACATCAAACCTTGGAGCTTGGACCACCTCCTTACTCCCTGATATTCTCTCCCCTTCCCCCCGCACCATAGCTGTGGTCTGGGAATGGAGTTTCCACCCCAGTGCTGAGATCTGGAGAATGGAAGGAGGGAGCTGGATCAAGTTCCCTCTCCTAGGAGGCCTTCAGGTGGAGACACTTTCCTTTCAGGCCTGCAGCTGCAGCACAGGACCTCTGAATCACAAAACAAGCCCCTTCTCCACTTCTATGGTGGAGAAATAAGCCAAAACAAACAAAAAACAAAACAAAACCTATCTTCAGGCCATGTGAGGAAATGGCTGCGATCATGTGGTTGTGGTCTGAGGTGGCATCCCATCTCAGAGCAAGTATTGTGTTACATGGGGAAAAAGGAGGCCCCAAGGCCACACAGACTGAGGCCTGGATCCATTAGTTGTGAGAAGTGATCATATGCTCACTAAGTCTCAGATTCTTCATCTGTAAAATGGGTTGTTTTGCAGATGACCATAACATACAACCACATATTATGGGATCAACAGGGGGTAGCAGCTATTGGGGATGATGATGTCACTCTGATCATCATTATTGCCATCATGATGTTGCCAGTAAGCTCCTAAGACCTTTGGAAAACAGCTCCTGGTCTGTAAGTGGTAATTTCCAACTAAAATCCTTATGGGTCAAAGTAATGTGAGGGCTAAGTTTTTCAAGCACTGGGTCTGACAGTAGAGATTTTAAATGCTGCACATCATTGTCAGCAAAGATTGAAGGCTCTTGCCCTGTGTGTGAGTGCACAGATAGATGCACACAGGGCTTATCAAAGACAGTGAAACCAACCTGCAGTAAAGAAAGCAGAATGAAGTTTATTTTTTCTTATTTTCTTTTTATTTCACAGCTCCCACACTCAGATTAGTCACCACTGTACTCCTAAGAAATTTCAGAGTTTGAAAATACACACACACACACACACACACACACAGTAGTGTTAGATTTTAGCATTTTTCAGAAACATCTGAATAATATCTTTCAAAAACAAAAAAGTTAAAATGCTCAAAATTTTATTTGGGGTGAATCTTTAATTCAAAAATTTATATAAGCAAATCTTCTGGCTAAGGACTTAAAAATCAAGAACTTCCTGCTAAGTGTTAAGCCAGAGATTCTTTCTTGTATTCTTTAGAATGGATTGAGTCTTTCATTTTATATTTGGGAGCTAAAATGATCCAGAAGAGATCATACTTTCAAAAGCAATGATGAGAAGTTAATTTAGCACCCAAAGAAATATCAAATTGTAAAGCTGATCTAAGACCAAGTCATTAAAAGATTTAGTACTTAATTGACTCTAAATTGTTCAGGCCCAGAAATGTGGGGTTGGATATGTCTGTGAAACTTTCTATATATAAGGTAGGCTTATATCAGATACTACCTTCTGCATTATATATATTTTTAATTAGTGGAGTTTAACTTTAAATGCTTTGAACCACATATGTAAACATAACATAAGCACTGTGAGGCTATGATCTCATTCAGGAGCTTAAAAGTACTGAACTTTAAAAGATGTTTTTTCCAATGAAGAATTGAGGGTGACTTAATGAATGTAACAATGCAAAGGGGGCTACTTTATCACTAACTAAATAAGAATCTGTGTCCAAATGAAACCAGTTGTCATTTAAGAAAATGAAATTCTGTTTTAATTCTCATTTTATGGAGACAAAGTTGCCAAGACTCTCCTTTCTGCTATGGCAGAACAACCCTCGTGCATATAATTACACAACCTAGGGTGGGGAGGACAAGGATCGGGAGGTACTGGACAGTGAATGAAACAGGAAGACCCCGGAGGGGAGTCGGCAACCGGAGAAGGGAATGGCAGGTGACCCAGGTGTGGGAATGAGCAAATACGAATTTTAACTGTGCTTAATCATGTAAAGGGAGTGTGCTCAGTGAATGAAAAGTTATGAAATCTTATTAGAGAAATAGAAACTACAAAATAAGAACCAAATAAAAATTCTAGACTAAAAAATAAAACATCTGAAATAAAAAGTTCTCTCTCTAGGCTTAACAACAGAATGGAAAGGACACCGGGAAGAGCTGGTGAATGTGAAAATGGATCAAATAAAGTGATCCCATCTAAACAACAGAGAGAAAAATGAGAAGAATGAACAGAGTTTCAAGGACTGGAACAGAAAATATAAAAATGTCTGTCATATGAATAATTGGAGTTCCAGAAGAAGGGAGTGAATGAGGCAGAACAAAAAAATCTCAAATATGATTAAAGATACAAAATTTCAGATTCAAGAAGCTCACCAAATCCCAAGCAGACTAAATATACAGGAAACCATGCTTAGGGACATCACAGTTATACTGCCAAATTCAAAAAAGTAAGGAAAAAAGCAAAAGTTGAATCCAGCCTTATATAAGAAGGATAATACACCAAGCTTCAGTAAGATTCATACCAGAAATGTCAGGCTGGGTTAGTATTAGAAAGATCAACCAATGTGATTTACTATCTTAACAGAATAATGGAAAAAAATTATGTGATCATTTCAATAGATACAGAAAAAGCATTCAACCCTCATTCATCATAAAAACTTGGAAAACAAGGAATGGAAGAGAATTTCTTACTCTGGTTAAAGGCATTTGCAAAAAACTACAGCTAACATTATTCTTGATCGTGAAATACTGAATGCTCCTCCCTAATATTAGGAACAAGACAGAGACATTCACCCCCACCAATTTCATTCAGCATTGAAGTAGACATCTTAACCATAGCAGCAATGCAAGCACAAGAAAGAAAGGCATAAATATTAGAAAAGAATTATAACTAACTATACTTGAATGATTGTTTGTTATGTCAAAAAATCCTAAGAAATCTATGAAATAGCTATTAGAGCGAATATGTCAATTGGATAATGTTGCAGGATGCCAGGTTATGTTAAATATCATATGTGTGTTTCCATAGTAGCAGCAAACCTTTGGAAAATGAAATCAGAAAAACAATCGCATTAATAATACCATTGCAAACGTAAAAGGCCCAGGAATAAATGTAACAAAAGATGAGCAAGACATCTGTATTGAAGACTACAGAAATTTAAGGAGATCCAAATAATAGAGAAATCTATCCATGTTCAGAGATTGGAAGACTCAATGTTGTCAAGATGTCAGTTTTCCACAAATTGATCTATTGGATCATTGTAATCCTAATCACAATACTGGAGGGAATCTCTTATAGAAATTTACAAACTGAGTGTAAAGTCTATACAGACATGCAAAGAATGTAGAATGTTCTAGTTATTCTAGAAATATCTTACCGATACTGAAATAGAAGATCACATTTGGGATGTTTATACTACCTGATTTAAAAACATTATAAAACCACAGTTAAAGACAGTGTGGTCCCGGCATATGGACTAACAGAAAGATCACTCAATGGGAATAGAGAGCTGGGAAACAGGCCCACACTTTTGAAGTCATTTGGCTTTTGACAAGGTTGCCAAACAATCCAATGGGGAAAGAAAAGTCTTTTCAAAAAGCGATGCTGTATTAACTGAATGTTCATATCGAAACACAAATAAAACCTCAACGCCTTTCTCACACCACATACAAAAAGTAATTTGAAATGAATCACAGACCTAAATGTAAAGCCATAAAGCTTTTAAAGAAAAACATACCTGTGAATATCTTCATAACCTGAGACAGGCAAATGTTTGAGAAACAGGTCACAGAATGACAAAGACATAAAAGAAAAATCAATAAATCAGTTTCTATCAAAATTAAAAGCTGCTGAAAAAAAACTGCACTAAAATACATAGGCATGTATATATTAGGAGAAAATATTTGCAAAATATCTGAAAAAGGACTAATTTCCGGGATATGTAATGAAGTCTTTCAACTCAGTAATGAAAAAGACAATGCAATTAAAATGGGTAAAAGGTTTGAATGGACCTGCCACAGAATTAGATGGCTAAGAGGGACATGAAGGACACTGAATAGTTGTTCATCAGGGAAATGAAAATTAAGACCATAATGAGATACCACCGCAGACCTACCTTAAAATTAAAAGAGTGACATCACTACATGTTAATAAGAATGTGGCAACTTGTAAAACTATACAACCCCGTGGACCCAACACTTGCCCTCCTAAGTATTTCCCCAAGAGAAATGGATGCATACATTCACAAAAAGACTCTTACAGGAATGCTCTGGGCTGCTGCAGCCACTGGAGTGGAAAAAATGGAGACCTATGGGCTGCTTGCTCATGAGTAGGAGTGAGGAAAAGCAAGCTGTGGTCTCTGCAGATGCTGGCATCCTTCACAGCACCAAAAAAGACTGGGCTATTGATTGGCACAACACATCACACATATCATAGGTTCACACGAAGAGGTACAGGCTCTGTGGGTGTCTGTGCAGCTCTGGAGTGGGCAACACTAATCCACAGTGGAAGAAGATCAGAACCATGGCTGCTCCTTCAAAACGGATGATTGACTGGAAAGAAGCACAGAAGACCTTCCTGAGGTGATGGCAATGCTCTTTCTCTTGATGTTTGTCAAAGGTCATTTCAGGCAAACTGAAGGTGTGGGGGCTTCAGCTATGTAAATTTTACATTAAAAAAAAACCTTGTAAATTCAACTCAACAAATAGTTGGAGGACTACCAAAACATGATAAAGAAGATACAAAAACCGACATGGAGGAAATGAAAAATTTAGGGGAGAAAAAAATGAAGTTATAAGAAATGAATAAATGTCAACTTCACCAACTTAATTCAGATTTTTTTATTAAAAAAATGAAGTCTCAGGTGTTAACAGTGGCACCCTGTGGGGAGTGTAATGAGAGAAGAGGAGAACTTTGAGTTGCCCTCTTCTCAACTGCTTATTCCTTTTTTAATCAGGCATTGACTGGCTTCTAAAAATGATTTATTTTTAATTTAAAATGTTGCGGTTCTCAGATGCATATATAATGCATGCTCTATGCCCAAATCACCTGCCTGAAAATAGTAAGACATTGTTAGACTATCAGGCAGGCATTCTTTGACTAATCTATTACCTATGTATTTATTACCTAAGATAGATAAAGCTCAGTGAAGTTTCCATGTACACACAGCTCTCCTCGCCCTCAAAGACATTAACTAGGAACAAGAAACTGAAACCACAGAAGGGGTTTCAAATAATGGGCTTTCTGAGTTCATCTGCATGTGTTACAGAGGAACAACCAGACGCCCTTCTCTCTTGCTCTTGTTCTGTCCTTTCCCCATCACCGAGCTTCCCACTACCACCCAAACTTTCTCCACACTAATCCTGTCACCCGCGATAGAAGGAAGTCAGGGGCAGCATGTGTGGCTGGGTGGGCACCTCCTCCGTGGATGTTTGAATGGATCCAAGGTTCACTCTGGAAATGTGTGAGGGCCTCTGAGGAACCTTCTGGGCCTGTGTCCACACACAAGGTTACACACTTTTACATGGTCTGTAGCTTTCTAGACTGTCTGCAGGCTGCAGGGGGAGGCTGGTTTGCTCTTCTTTCCTTTTGGCTGGATTTCCACATCCTACAGATGACTTGATAGTCAATTGTAGTGGAACAAGCACTGAACAGGGAGTCCAGGGAGCTCACCTCAATTTCCCACGATGTGGCCCCGAGCAGATTAGAGCCTTTCTTGAGATGTTCTTTTCCTCATTGCAAAAGGGTGACTAGGTGAGTCCTTGAGGGCCCCAACTCCCTGGATTTACCATGCTACTTTTGCAATCACATGGGACCCATTTGTGTGATTCAAGAAGGCATCTTGCAGGAAGGATAAATAGGAACAGCAGCTGAGAACTTGCTGTGGACCAGGCCCTGGCTAACCACCAATGTAAGATAGGGATGCTATTTTACAGATGAGGAAACCGAGGCTCAGAAGGTTAAGCAACATGTCTAAGTCAGGATTTGAACTCAGGCGGATGGATTTTTACACACCTTGGCCCAGGTGTAGTTTGGGGCTGAAATTAAGAAACTGCCTTTCCCATCATTTCTGGTTTGGCAGCCCTAGGTGCTATTTTTCCACTGTAACTATAATCCTGCTGGAGCCACACAGCACATGGTAGGTATTAAAGAAGCACATTTCAGTATTTGCCCCTGGCAAACATGTTATACCTCTAAGAGGCAAGATGTTTTAATAAAGAGACACAATGGAGGAAAAAATGTGTGTTGTCTTCTGGGTAACACATCAGTTTTTTTTTATTCCAGTTTGCTGATCGTAAATACTTGCAGGATTGTAACTTTTTAAAAACGCACTTGGGATTGAGTCTCTTGAGAGTCAGGTGGAGTGCTGAGTTCCCAGGCCTTCTCTTTTTGGGTGCAAATATGATAGCTTGAGTGAAAATGCAGTGCAGGCAGGGGTGGTGTCCCCAGCAGGGGAGCAGAGGACACCTTTCCCAGGTTTCCCCTCTGGCCTGTCCACGGAGCACCGAGGATGGAGCAGAGGTCTGAGTGGGGCTGAGAACCAGAGCCTGGTCCTGGGGAGGGATGAGGAGGTAGGAGGTATGGACCCAGGACCTGGAATAGAAACAGGCAGACTCAGAACGAGCCAGTTCTCATCAGTGGAGTCCTCCTGGTGAGAACACGGGCTTTACCCGATAACTGGAAACGTGCCTTGAGCCCTCAAATGAATTACATCCTTCATGTCTGACACCTGCAGATTCCTCTTAAGGTGACCAGCTCATCCTGGCTTGCTTTTCCTGGCTTTAAAACCCAGAGTCCTGCATCGTGAGAAGCCACTCTATCCCTGGGGCAGCGGGCCTCCTTACCTGGGACTCATGGTTGGCCACTGAGTCCCGTGGTGGCTGGTCCGGAGCCTTGTGCTGACCTTGGAGCTGAGAGTGCAGTCTCTTGAGCTACAATTTCTTCTGGAGTCCACGGGGTTGTTTTCAGTCACAGACCCCACCCTCCCTCTAACTGCACGTGCTGCCAGCCCTGTTGCTGGCTCGGGCAGATCCTTTCTGGATAAGCAATGCAGTCAAACAGGGCACAGACTGACCCTCCTTCTCCTGGTAGCCAGTGTACAGGGCCTGCCCTGCACCTCATGGTGAGCCCCCTCGCTGACCTCGGGCCTGTGGCCATGGAGTATGGAGGAATTTGGAGCCCCAGACAGAACGGAGTTGGGCACCACACCTCCTCTCCTTGGTTCTAGAAAACCAGCCTGAGTCAGGCACATTGCATGGCACCCTTTCCCCACATGATCGTGTAAGTGCTTGTTTTTAGCATCAGGCCCTTTCTCCACCCATGAGGGCCTATTCTCCCATCCCACTAGAGCTGAAAAGACTCCTGTGAGGAAGCTGAACTTTGAGGGTGTCCCTTTCTGGGGAAGCCACTGTATAAGCAGGTTTTCCAGAGAAACAGAACCAATGGGATGAATATATATAGTTATTACAGGAATGGGCTCACCGATTGTGGAGGCAGAGGAATTCCAGTCTGAGTCTGCAAACAGGAGACCCAGCGAAGCTGGGGCTGTAGCTGTCTGAGCCCGAAGGTGTGAGAATGCAGACGGGTGGGGCGATGGGGCACGTCCTGGTCTGAGTCTGAAGCCACAGAACCAGGAGCAGCCGTGTCCAAAGCAGGAGGGGGAGGATGTCCAAGCTCGAGCAGAGAAAAGGAATCTGCATCTGCTCTTCTTCCACCTTTTTCTTCAATTCAAGCCCTCAGCAGATAGGATACAGCCCACCAGCACTGGTGAGTGGGGTCCTTATTCAGTGTATCCATTCAAATGCTAATCTCATCCACAGACACCTTCACAGACACACCCAGAAATAATGTGCCATCAGCTCTCGGGGCATCCCTTAGCCCTGTCAAACTGGCACATAAAATTAACCATCCAAGCCATTCTATATCCCTGGAAGCAGGCAACATGAAGTAGGGAAAAGATGTAAAGGGTCTGCCTAAATGCAATACGTCAACACCTATAAATGCAACCTTAATCTTAAAGAAAAGCAGTGAAGGCATTTGTAGCTTTAGTCCCCAATTTAACTCTTAAAAAGTGAAAGATTCCTCTGTGCAGTAAGGGGCAGGTAGAGGAGTCTCACCGTTTAAATAAATTTAAATGTGAAAACCCCATCTGTGGCTCCAATAATAATCTAAGCCTTTTACAAAGAGCACAGCCTTCACTTCCCAAACAAAATCCCTGACTAGAGTCAGGGATTTCACAGCCTCCTTGAAAAAACAATGTAATTTAAAACCATCCAATCGACTTTACTGGATATAGTTCATATTATGAAGTCATGGTACCACTGAAAAAAAAAACAGCCACCAGATTCTCCTCTTCACAGACCAGTGGGCCAGGATGGTGGGAGGTGCAGGGCTGTAATAAATCCTAGCAAAAGGTCATGTTTTGATTTTCCACTCTCAGACTGACAAAGGTATCGGCAGTGTAATGAGTTTTTTTGGCTAAATCAAATGCCTCTTCAGTAAATTTAATGTTCAGGGATTATAAATAGGCTTCAATATCAAGGAGGTAAGGGAAAAAGTCACATCCCAGACATCTTGGACAGTTCTCAGTGTGTGAAACCTGAAGCCATATGCACTTACAGTATGTTTGTTGATCAGATGAAAGGGGTCCTGCATTTCCAATTTGGAAACAAGGGTATGGTGATAAGCACACAGTAGGCACTCAGGAGATACTTCTTGCACTGAACTGCAAGCCCAAATAGACATACCTTGCCAGCTCCTCTTACTTCTGTCCTCTCTTTCCTAACTGCTCATGCTCCTCTGGTTTATGCTTCAGACAAGAGAGTCAGCTCGCCTATGTATTAGAGCACAGGGACATGTCAGGCACAGAGCTTCAGAAATGTGGCCCTCTGCAAGACCACCCCAGGAAGAAAGTGCAACCTGTACCCGTGTGGTGCCTCCTGACTCAAGTCTAACATCATCCACTCCCACCGTCTCTTCCTGCTGTGATTCCCTTTGGAGTTTGTGCAGAGAATGTAGTCTCAAGAGTTGTCCCACTCACTCACCTCGTAGCCATGCTCTTAGCCCTCATCTGTGTCTCTTGTCCCCACCACTGCACCCTCTTCTAGCTTCCCCGTGATCACAGCAGTGATGGTATAGCCCAGGTGCGAGCAGTTCCCTGTCTTCCAGATCCTGCATCCATGGGGTCAGTCTGGTTGTAGTCACATGCCTAACCAGCACAGAACGCAAACTCTTTTGAGACAACCAGAAAGAGTCACTTTTCCAAAACGGTTAGTGAGAAGCACAGACTTGACAGAGGGTGCTGAGAAGCCCAGGGAAGAGGTTAGCCTCAGGTATTTCAAAGCTAAACATTATCCCTATTTATTCCCACAGCTCTTTATCTTTTGAGACCTCATCCTTGACCTTCCTCCTTCTAGAATCCCCATCCTCACCCAGGAAAATTGAGGCCCTACTCTCTTACATACAGTAGCTTGTCAGTCTCACTGCAGCTGAGGGGCCCGAGGCCTGGCTCTCAGCCAAGGCAGCTCCTCTCACACGTGCCCTTAAAAGCTGATTCTGCCTTACAAGGAGCCAGAAATCTTCCCTGAACATCACCTCCACTGCCACCAACATTCACTGAGTGCTTATCTTGGGTCAGGCAAAGGACTCGGCATTTACAAATACTATTACGATGACCTTATGAGTTGGGTAATTTAATTATGTCCACTTAATGGGTGAGAACACTAGAGTGCTGAGACTAGCTTGCCAATAGGCAATGTTCACTCCATGGCAATTCTCTAACCTCAAGTGGGCCCTCCTTGCAGCTGCCAAGCTGTTGGTTTCTTCCCAGTGGATTCCTTGATGCATTCCCCAAAGTAGCTGCCCCAGGCCTCCTCAAGCTCTTAATCCAAGGCCAGATGGCCTCTGTGGATTCTGCAAAATAGTTTCCTCGATGGGCCTTCTTGTTTGCACACAGCTGTTTTGCTCCACCCTCTCCTTGCCAAGGCCAACATTTCTCGAGCAGCAACTGTTCTTAGCACGTCTGGTGCATGACTGTGTTAACTCATTTAATCCTCTCCACGAAGCTGGGGGGTAGGTTTTGTTACTATCCAGAGCCTCTCCCCTTGATCCTGCCTCTCAGATTTAAAACCCCACCACATATTTGACTCCATCTCCTTCCATGGCAGCAGTGATATCAGGGCTTCGAGGAACCATCACAGGAAATGACTGTAAAGCCCAGTGGGAGCACCGCTCAGGATATATGTCCTACTAACCTCATAACCAGAGAATGAGACACTTGGGGACCCTTCATGGAGAAGCAGTGACAGAAACAACAGCAGCAAGATGGCAGAGAGGAAAAATGGACCCACTGAAGGTCCCTTGTCAGTGTTTTATAGAAAGAAATTTCTACCATTCCAATGAACAAATGAACAAACGAACAAAAACAGGCCCTAAGACCTCACTTCTGTAAGTCTAGGAAATCCAGCACCAATTTAGCTGTCTGATCGCCGTGAGAGCTGCAGGGGACTTTGTACTGGTACTTGTTGCTCCGGCCAATGAGGGTGAGGGGCTTCTGTGTAGGGCAGAGGGGAGCACACCCCACCCAGGTTCAGCAGAGCCTGGAAGGGGTTCCCAAACGGGGTCCTTGGCTACTGTTTGGTCTTTGTTTACTAAGGCCCAAGAGAGATCAGACCATCTCTTCACCCTCTAATTCAGTTAAGCAGTTCCCTCATGCATCTATAGGAACAAGCACGTTCACGAGACTAAAGGCTCAGCTGATTGTGCACATCTTCACCGGGAATCACAGAACCACAAACTGCTAAAAACAAAATCCCAGGCAAATACCAGGGTGTCCTGGCCAAGTCCCAGATCCGCTGAGCCCAGGTAAGCCCAAATTTAATTCAAGCTCCTTGATCTGGACTGGGCTTGATAAAGACTGATGATCGTGATGCAATAGAATCAAATTTCACCGTCATATATTTGTCACAGATGGGTATTTCATATTAATCTTCAGGATATACTAGTCTGCAATGGATTGTCCCAGGAAATACAGTACAAAGTGACTCATGGATTGTAGTGAAGAGTAAGTGCCTAAGAAAAAAGCAAAATTCAAAGCAGTTTGTAGTGTATAGAAAAAGGAGAATATGTGCATGGGACTACATCTTGAAGAACAACAGAAAACTGATTCCTTGATATGCAGGCATCTGAAGGGCTGCAGGAGTAGCTGCCTGCAGAGGAAGAAGGAAGACTTCATCGCAGACTCTTCTGTGTCTTTTGAATTTTGAACCATTAGACCTCATTACCTTTTTGAGAAAACTGAGCTGCAATTCACATACCATAAAATCCACCCCTTTAAAGTGTACAGTTCAGTGGGTTTTGGTATATTCATGAAATTGTGCAACCATCAGCACTATCTAATTCTGCAGGATTTGCTTTACTATCAACAGCCATCCCCCTTTCTCCTCTCCTCCACCTCCTGACAACCATTAACCTACTGCCTGCCTCTATGAATCTGCCTATTTAGGCATTCCATATAAAGGTGGCCTTTCGAGACTAGCTTCTTTCACTTTGCATGATGTTTTCAAGGTTCATCCACATTTTAGTATACATCAATACTTCATTCATTTTTCTAGCTGAATAATATTCCACTAAATGGATGTATGACATCTTGTTCATTCAACCGTTAGTTGATGGGCATTTGCATTGTTTTGACTTTTCGACTATTATAAATAATGCTATGAACATTTGTGTACAAGTTTTTGTGTGGACATGTTTTCAATTCTTTTAAATATATAAGCAGTGGAATTGCTGGATCCACTAATGGGATTACTTTATTCAACAGTTTTTTATTTTTCATTTTTCCCTTTTGTTATTAAGGTATTATTGATAGACACTCTTATGAAGGTTTCAGATGAAAAAACAATGTGGTTACTACATTCACCCATGTTACCGTGTCCTCCCCATACCCCAATGCAGTCATTGCCCAACAGTATAGTAAGATGCCACAGAGTCACTATTTGCCTTCCCTGAGCTACACTGTCTTCCCATGATCCCCCCTCACACCATGTGTGCCAATCATAATACCCCTCAATCCCCTTCTCCCTCCCTCCCCACCTGCCCTACCCCACCCCTCCCCCTTGGCAACCACTAGTCTCTTCTTAGAGTCTGTGAGTCTGTTGCTGTTTTGTTCCTTCAGTTTTGCTTCGTTGTCATACTCCACAAATGAGGGAAATCATTTGGCATTTGTCTTTCTCCACCTGGCTTATTTCACTGAGCATAATGTCCTCCAGCTCCATCCATGTTGTTGCAAATGGTAGGATTTGTTTCTTTCTTATGTCTGAATAGTATTTCATTGTGTATATGTACCACATCTTCTTTACCCATTCATCTACTGATGGACACTTAGGTTGCTTCCATATCTTGGCTATTGTAAATAGTGCTGCAATAAACGTATGTCTTTTTGAATCTGAGAAATTATATTCTTTGGGTAAATTCCTAGGAGTGGAATTCCCAGGTCAAATGGTATTTCTATTTTTAGTTTTTTGAGGAACCTTCATATTGCTTTCCACAATGGTTGAACTAGCTTACATTCCCACCAGCAGTATAGGAGGGTTCCCCTTTCTCCGCATCCTTGCCAACATTTATTGTTGTTTGTCTCTTGGATGGTGGCCATCCTTACTATTTTGAGGTGATATCTCATTGTAGTTTTAATTTGCATTTCTCTGATGATTAGCCATGAGGAGCATCTTTTCATGTGCCTGTTGGCCATCTGAATTTCTTCTTTGGGGAATTGTCTGTTCATATCCTCCGCCCATTTTTTAATCAGGTTATTTGCTTTTTGGATGTTGAAACAGTTTTTTATTGAGTCCTTGGGATTATGTATGCATAAGATCAGAGATAGTTTTAGCTTGTTCATAATTTGGATGATTTTTATTTATTTTTCTTGCCTAAATGCCCTTGGTAGAACCATCAGTACAAAGTTGAATAGAAATAGTGAGGGTGAATACTTTTTGTCTTATTCCTGATCTTAGAAAGCTTTCAGTCTTTTGCCATTAAGTATGATATTAGTTGTGGGCTTTTCATATATGTCCTTTATCAAGTTTAGAGAATGCTGTTCCTAATTTGTTGAGTGCTTTTGTCATGAAAGAGAGTTGGATATTATCAAATGTTTTTCTGTGTATATTGAGAAGGTCATGTGATTTTTATCTTTTATTCTATTAATATGGTATATTACAGTGATTGATTTACATATACTTAACTAACCTTCCATTCCTAGGATAAATCCCACTGATCATAGTTATAATACTTTGTATTTGTCCCTGGATTCTGTTTATTATTGTTTTGTTGAAATTTTTGCATCTGTATTCAGAAGGATACCTTTGTTTTTTTACAGATGTCTTCGGTTTTGGTGTCAGGGTCATACTGGTCTGACAGAATGATTTGGGAAGTGTACTACCTCTTCCATTTTTTGGAAAGTTTGTGAAGGATTTGTATTAATTTTTCTTTAAACTTTTGGTAGAATTTACCAGTGCAGCCATCTGGACTCGAGATTTTCCCTATGGAAATTTTTTTTAATTTCTAATTTATTCTCTTTACTTGAGATACAGAATTTAGGTTTATATTCAAGAGTCAGTTTTGGCAGTTTGTGTCTTTCTAGAAATTAGTCCATGTCATCTAGTTTATCCAATTTGATGGGATAGAATTGTTCATAGTATTTTCTTATAATTGCTTTTCTTTAAGATTGGTAGTGTCCTCTCTTGTGTTCCTGACATTAGTAATTTGAGCACTCTGTCTTTTTTTCCAGGTCAATCCAGCTAAATAAAGGTTTGTCAGTTTTCATGATCTTTTCAAAGAACCAATTTTCAGTCTTGATTTTCTTCATTGATTTTCTATCCTCCAGTTCATTTATTTTACTCTAATCTTTATTATTTCCTTCCTTGCTTTCTACTTAGTTTTCTCTCCCTTTTTCTAGCTTCTTAGGATGGGAAATTAGTTTATTGATTTGACCTTTGTTCTTTTTTTAATGTTGGTGTTCATAGCTATTAATTTCCCTTTAAGTATTGCTTTTGCTGCATTCCATAAGTTTTGTTTTTCACTTTCATTTATCTCAAAATATTTTCCATTTTCCTTCATCATTTCTTCTTTGACACATTGGTTATTTTTGAGAGTGTGGTTTAATTTGCCCATATTTGTGATTTTCCAGTTTTCCTTCTATTACTGAGTTCTTATTTAATTCCATTGTGATCAGTGAAGATACATTTTATGATTTCAATTCTTTTAAATTTATTAAGATATATTTTATGGCCTAACAGATGGTCCATCCTGGAGAATGTTTCATGTGTACTAGAGAAGAGTGTGTATTCAGCTGTTGTTGGATGGAGTTTTTCACAGATACATGTCAGGTCTATTTGGTTTATAGTGTTATTCAAGTCTTCTGTTTCCTTGCTAATCATTTGCCTACTTGTTCTATCCATTATAGAAAATGGATATATTGAAGACTCCAACTTTATTTGATGAATTGTCTATTTCTCCATTTCTGCCAGTTTTGCTTCAGTATTTCAGGGCTCTGTTGTTAGATGCAGATATATTCATAGTGTATGTTTTTGATAGATTGACCCTTTTATCATTATAAATTGTCCTTTTTTGTATCTATTGACAATTTTGTCTATTTTGTCTGATATTAGATTAGCCATTCAGCTCTCTTTTGATTAATCTTTACATGTTATATCTTTTTTCTATTCTTTACTTTCAACTATTTGTGTCTTTGAACTTGTGGGTCTCTTGCAGACAGCATACAGTTGGATCATTAAAAGAAACACATACTTCCATTCTCTTTTTGAAATGTTTGATCTATTTTCATTTAACATAATTAATGATAGGATAAAATTTACACCTACTATTTTGCTATTTGTTTTCTATATGTCATGTCTTTTTTGTTCCTCTGTTCCTCCATTGTTACTTTCTTTTACATTAGATATTCTTGTACATTTTGGTTCCTTATCATTCCTTTTACTCTATTTCTTGAGATATTTTATTAGCAATTCACTTGGGCATTAAAGTTAACACCATAATTTATGCCAACCTAGTTTAGATTTAATACCTACAGTGCTTAACTTAATGCTTCAGTAGTATCAAAAACTTCGCTGTTTTATAGCCTCATTTCTCTTTCCCCTTCTTTGTGCTGTTACTGTCATACAAAATACATATTCACACTTTATATACCCATCAATACACATTCATATAGTTTTATGCAGTTGTCTCAAGTGAAATGGGAGATGGAAAATATGCTAAAACAAAAAGTACATTAGACTGTCCTTTACATTTACCTATGTAGTTAAATTTACTGGTACTCTATAACTTTGTGTGGATTCAAATTGCTGTCTAGTGTCCTTTTATTTCAGCCTGAAAGACTCTTCAGTAGTTTTTGTTAGACAGGTGTGTCGGTGACATTCTATCAGGTTTTGTTTATCTGGGGATGCTTTAATTTCACCTTCAATTTTGAATGAATGTGTTCCCGGACATAGAATTCTTGGTCGGTAGTCTTTTTCTTTTAGCAGCTCAGTGTCATCCCACTACCTTCTTGTTTCCTGGTTTCTGATGGGAAATCAGCTATTAATCTTATTGAAGATCTCTTGCATGCTATCAGTCACTTTTTCTTGCTGTTATCAATCTCTCTCTGTTTTTGACTTTTGACATGTTGATAATGATGTATTTAGGTATGGAAATTTTTTAATGTGTCTTACTTGGAGTCCATGTAAGGGATTTTGGGATGTGCAGTGTAATGTTTTTCATAAAATTTGAAAATTTTATAGCATTATTTCTTCAACTATTTTTTATGTTCCTTTCTCTTTTTCTGCTCTCTCTGGAACTTTGCATTATGTGGATGTTGGTGTGCTTAGTGGTGTCCCACTGGCCTCTGTTCATTTCTCTTCATTCTTTTTTCTTTCTGTTTCTCAGTCTGGATAATCTCATTTTACTTCTCTTTAAGTTCATTGATTCTTTCTTCCATCTGATCAAATCTGTTATTCAGTCTTTCTAGTGAATTTTCTATTTCGGTTATTGTATTTTTCAACTCCAGAATTTCTATTTGGTTCTTTTTAAATAATTTTTATTCTTTATTGGTATTCTCTGTTAAGTGAAATATCATTTTCATATTTTCCTTTAGTTTCTTGGACATGGTTTCCTTCAGCTGTTTGGACTAAATTTAAAGATTTTGCTTAGTAAGTCCTATGTCTGGTCTTCCTCAAGGAGAGTTTCTATTCATTATTTTTTTTCTTTGTATGGACCATACTTTCTTATTTCTTTACATGTCTTGTAATCTTACTGTTGTTGAAAATTGGACATTTTAAATAGCACAATGCAGCAATTTTGGAAATGAGATTCTCCCTTCCACTCCCCAGGGCTTGCTGTTGTTGAGCTTTGTTTGGTGACTTTCTGATGTAATTCTATAAAGTCTGTTGTAGTCTTTGTCTTATGTAAGTAACTATTAAAATCTCTGCTTGGTTAGCTTAATGGCCAGCAAATGATTTTGGGCAAAGGTTTCCTTAAAGGTCTAGAACCATTAAGCCCGCCAGTCCTTGCCGAGGTGCTCTGTGAGCATGTTGAGGCACACCTTCCAGATTCAGCCTAGTAGCTGACAACTCTACTTTAGCCTCTGCTTATGAAGAATATCAAGGTAGCCTGAGGTGAGAGCTCAGGGTCTTCTAGGTTTTTTTTCTGAGGATACATGCAGCCCTGGGCATACGCAAAGCGTTACTTACATTCATGAACTTCTACATGCCCTAAAATATGTCAGAGCTTTTCAAAGCCTCTAGGGACATCCATTTCCCCAGGTTTTATTTTAAGCTTTTTGGTTAGGCTATTATTTGCCCCAACTATCACCCACTGCCTCAAGCATCTGTGAAGTTAAATGTGTCTAACAAATGCACTAAAGGAAATGGCTTTTCACACAAGCAGACTCCAAGTCAGATTTACAAAGGACAGACTTTCACATGGGTCCTTCCAGAGGACCACCAGATTGGCTTTCTCCATGATGGGAAGCTGTTACCATGGAGCTGGAGCGAGGATGATGGGCATGGGGCAAGTTAAAATGGCACAAAGTTCAGTTCTTAGTGCCATTCAACTTAGTGCAGTGTATGGATGCAGTGAATGTATGCATCCATACATTCCCTGGGTGGCTGTAGGCCTTTGGTTAATTTCTAGAGTTCTGAAAAGTGTGATTCTGATGACTGTTAAAATCATTTTTATTACTGCTTTGAAAGAGGACCAAATTTTTAAAGATCTGTATTGCCTTATTTTTGCTGATGTCACCAGATTGCATTATCTTTCCAAACACTGCATAAAGAAAATTAAAATTGAGAATTATAAGGGCAGACAACCTTAACAAGATGCCTGGTCCATATAAACAAACTTCTGTGGGTTTAAGTAGAATCAAGAGACCTATATACCTTTTCTGACCCACATTCTTGGCTGCTTTCATGGACTCTAGGTTGCCTCCACAGTAGTGTAACTATGTTCCCACTCACCTCTCTGTATACCCACCAACCAGCACCATGCGCTGGAGGAGGCCTCCATCAGCTGCAAGTTATCAAACCCTCACAGATGGTAAAATCCTCTGAGGATTTAATGTGGAAGAGTTCACCAGACAGTCAAGAAAATTCACAGACAAGACCTTTTGTTAGATGGGCACACTCCTAATTGTTAGCAGGCTTGGAATTTCCCATCCACTGTGAGCTGCAAAGTTGGTGCTGCAAAGTTGGTGCTGCAGCAGTAAGGGGCTGAGGGACCATGACGTTATTTCCTGAGTACCTTCAGCAGCCACCTCCCAACTCCTAGTCCACATTTCTGTTATTTCACTACTTTGATGCTCAAGCACTACATCAATCAATAAAGCATTATATTAGGGCAGCCTTGCCCTAATCTCAAGCCCTCCTTGTTAGGAATCCCCTTCCAACTCTCCCGTGTGTCCCTTCTTTGAGAAAATCAGCCTGCCAAAGACCAGCATTTACTATAATTAATTCTGTTTCACATCACTGATACACATTTTTATTGAACTAAATAAAACATCATATTGTTTCTGGCAAGATAACCAAGCTCCAAAGAAAGGTGGCAATAAGCTGTACCACGTTCTCAGCATTAAGGTCCCCTCTTCTAATTTAGCAGGCATTTTTAAAATGTATTTCAAACATACGTGAAAATGAGTCTAGCCTCAACATTTGTCAGCTGGTGGCCCATCTTATATCACCCTTTTATTGATGTCACCATCCATTGCACATCCTATTCCTCTATTATCTTAAAGCAAATTTCAGTCTTTAGATAATTTTGTTTGTGTAACACTCAATGTATTATCACTAGAAGATAAGGGTTCTTTATTTTGTGATAACTTTATCAAAGTATAATTGCCACACAATAAACTTTACATAATTAAACTGTGCATTTGAGAAGTTTTGATACCTTTATATATCTCTGAAGCTATCATCACAACTAAGCAATGAACATAGACATCACCCCACAAGTTTCCTCCCTCCGCTTTGCAGTTCCTCCCTCCAGCTTCCCTGCCCCCAACAGGCAACCACCAATCTGCTTTCTGTTAGATTAGGTCAGCTGCATTTTCTAGAATTTTATATAACTAGAAACATAGCATGTACTCTTTCTTGCCTGTCTTCTCTTATTCAGCATAATAATTCTGGGATCCCATCATGCTTCTGTGGGTATGAATAGTTCCTTCACTTTGATTGCTGAGTAGATCTCCATTGTATGGATATGTCACAATTTGTCAATCCATTCATCTGTTGCGGTCCCCTTGGATTGCTTTCTGTTTTTAACAATTTCAAATAAAGTTATTATCAGCATTTGGGTACACGTCTTTGTGTGATTATATGCTTTCCTTTTTTGTGGAGTATGAATAATCAGTGGTGGAATGGCTGAGTCATAGGGTAGATATATTTTTAACTTAAAAAAAAACTGACAAAATGCTTTCAAAATGGTCATACTATTTTCCATTCCCACCAGCAGTGAATGGGTGTTCCAATTTCTTCACACCCTTGCAGACACTTGGCATGGTCAGGCTTTTTCTTTTATCCACTCTAGTGGGTACTCAGTGGTATTTCCTTGGGGCTGTCATTTGCATTTCCCTAATGACTAAACTGAGCCTTTTTTACATGTGCTTATGTGCCAGCCCTATAAATAAAAAATTATGTTATTTGTCTTCTGATGTAAATAACTCTATATATTTTAGATAAACATTCATTGTCATATATATGTTTTACAAATATTTTCTCTCACTCTGTAGCTTTCCTTTTCATTCTCATAAGTGTCTTTTGAAGATAAAAAGTTTATTTTTTATTCTGATGAGAGCCAGTCAATAGATTATTTCTTTTATGATTTGTGCTTTGTCTGGTGAACATAACGAATTGATACCAAAACAAAGGTCACTTAGATTTTCTTCTAGGAGTTTTATGATTTTAACTCTTATATTTATATGCCTGATGTATTTTGAATGAATTTTTTATATGATGTGGATTGTTTCTTTCTTTCTTTCTTTCTTTTTTTTTTAGCATATGGCTGCAAAAAATTTCCCCAACAGCATCTGTTGAAGATTATACTTTCTATATTGAATTCCCTTGGTGCCTTTGTGAAAATAAAAATTGACCATGTAAGTGTGGGTCTATTTTTGTATTCCCTATGTGTCTATCTTGACACCATTCCCACAGATTACTGTAGCTTTAAATAAACTGCAGCAATTATAAAGTCAGTTATAAAACCTTATAATAGCTTTATAAGGACAATGCAGGGCTTGAGAGGTTTCTGGCCTGCCCCAAACTGTCTGTCTCCACACCCTAGAGGGCTTTGTGTCCTTTCAGGCAGTGGAGCAGCAGTGTAAGGAGACCCTTTGAGGCCTCTTACCCTGACACAGATAAAAAGAGAGCAGAGTACTTGGACTCAGGAGAAAGACTCAGAGAGTGTGGTCTGGATCAGCCAGGCTAATTCTTTAGAGGGAGAGACCAGAGTTGATAAAAAGTGACCAACAAAAAGTACAAGGAGGTGGGAGTCATCAACGGCACTTAAAGACTAGGAGGACAGCAAAATAGCAGTTCATGAAAACCAGGTCACCTGTAGGTTCAGCCAAGGTCGTGGCCATAAAATTCAGGAGACCCAAGTGCCCCTCTTCCCATTCCTGTCTCCCTGCTAAGAAAAATAATTCCCTACCATGGTTGGGTATTGGAGGAAGGGATGCCTTTGAATTATGCTGAGGAAAAAAACGTTCGTCTCCAGTAAAGGACTTCTCACAGGGCTTGGATGAGAGGCCATGACTGGCTTGTGGGCAGGTAAACAGTAGGAAAGGAGGGGGTGGGTCTGGAAACCACAATGATGGGCTTCAGGGCCTTTGGTGGAGATCTGGAGCCCATGGTCATGGGGTGAGCAGAGACACCCCAGGGGATCAGAGGAATGAGTCACTCTAAGGGGGTCTGTGAGAGGTTGGGGTTAGCTCCACGGAGGCCAGACCCAATCTCCTGTTGGAAGAAAAATGCAAAGGGTCTCCTTACACTGCTGCTCCACTGCCTGAAAGGGCACAAAGCCCTCTGGGGTGTGGAGACAGGCAGTTTGGGGCAGGCCAGAAACCTCTCAAGCCCTGCATTGTCCTTATAAAGCTATTATAAGGCTTTATAACTGACTTCATAATAGCTAAAAAAAATTTTTTGTCATTATTGCTATTATTTTATTAAAAGTAGGAACTTGAACAGGAAAAGAAGTATCATGTGCAAAGGCCCAGAGGAGCAAGAGGAGCAGCCCCCCAGAAGCACCGGGACTGGATCCAGCCAGAGCAGGGGTGAACAGGTGAGTGTGGCAAAGATGGCCCTTCAGTGGCAGATAAGCATCAGGCCCGAGTGCAGGGGGATTTTGAACAGACTCAGCATAGCCAATGTGCATGTGAGTGGAATTGCTCTCACTCAAGTGTGAAGGATGCACTGGGGTGTGGGAGATTACAGGTGGATGCAGCTCTGAGGATCTAGGCACAAGACAGTTTATGAGATGGTGGGGGCCTGGCCCTGAGCAGTGACAGGGAGGATGTCACCAAGACCAGAGCTACCTGAGCAGGAGAACGCACCAGTTAAGATGGGTGTGTGAGGCCAAGGGGCAGTGGGAACACTGGCACCACTTTTCATGAGCATGACAGCTGGAGGCGTGGCCTTGGCTGGGCAGAAAGCTCCGGCTGTGATACACACGGTCCCTGACTGGCCAAGGACCCGGGGAGCTGGATGCTGGGAGACAGACCCCACACTGCTGAGCCCCCAGTCCCGCACGGGCGTGCCTGGACACGTGGCATGACGGCCCTCACTCTCCGCAGAGAAAGGAAAGTAATCATTCTCCATTTGGGTAGGAAAAGGGGGGCAGGCAGTATTGTTACCCACATGGGAGGAGTGAGAAGACTGCTTTGGGGGACAAATATGAGTCAAGCTGGGATTTTGGTTTATGAGCGGAGATTAGAAAAAACAAATCCAGATAGCCAGGGGGGTAAATGTGCCAGGACCGAGGTGCATGGAGCAGAGGAATGCCAGGACTGAGAAGTGCCATTTAGGGCTGATCAATGGGGCAAAACCAGAACACCAGGTGTTCCTGAGAAGACACCAGAACTGTGAGTGAGCTAGCAGGTGACACTGTTTGGCCAGCAGGTGGGAAATACTGGCCTATGGTCTAGTTCATAAGCTCAGGACACCCAGGACCTCATTACCAAATATGCTGGAACAGCTGGGACTGGAGTGCACAGAGCCCCGGGCAGCCGCCTCTGTGAACAGGAGGCTCAGCTGGCATGCTGAGACAGTGTGGTCAAAATGCCCACCACCATGTCTTGGGCTGTGCCTGAGCCATTTCCAAGGCGGAAGCCTCAGGGCGATCCCGTAGACCTGGCCACTGCTAGCTGCAGGATGGAACACATGGGGCCCAACTGCCTCAAATCTCCCTGTCAAACAACAGAATTCTCACTATTTTTCACAGAAATAGATTGTAGTCTCCTTTTCTCTTTTTGTTTTAGCCAAAATTACCCTTGATAAATTACCAGGTAAAACAGTGGAAAGTTCAGATTTCTTTACTTTGGGCAAAACATGGAAACATGATGACCTAAAGGCTTTCACCAAACTTACATTTGTGAGGCACAGACAGGCTTTGGGCCATTGCTTCCCAGATTTGGGGTGTGGGCTTGCATTCCAGGACCTGCCATCTGCAAGGGGGACCCCCAAGCAATCAATGTATCAAAGATTCCAAAGCTCAGGAAAGGATGCTTAACATCATTACTCTTTAGGGAAGTGCAAATCAAAATCACAATGAGATTCCCCTTCACACCTCCTAGGGTGGATGGAATAAAAAAGATAGACAATAGCAAGCATTGGTGAGGGTATGGAGAAATTAGAACTCTCATATGTTGCTGCTGGGAACATAGAATGGTGCAGCTACTTGGAAAACAGTATGTGGGTCCTTAGAGTTCAACACAGTTACCAAATGATCCAGCGATTCCACTCCTATTTAGATACCCAGGAGAACTGAAAACATGTTCTCACAAGACATGCTCGTGAATGTTTATAGCAGCATTATTTGTAATAGCCAAAGAGTGGAAACAACCCAAATATCTACCAGCTGATGGGTGGATACACAAAATGGAACATATCCACCCAGTGGAATACCATTCCTCAATGTGGTGTTCCTCAAATGGAATAGAGTACTGCCACGTGCTACAACATGAACATTGAAAACATTATGCACTAGAAGGCCGCGTATTGTGTGACCCCATCTATATGAAATGTCTATAAGAGGCAAACCTATAGAGACAGAAAGTAGGTTAGTGGCTGCCTAGGGTGGGAGGGAAGGGGCTGGGGAGTGGCTGCAGGTGGTCACAAGGTTTCTTTTCTCCGTGATGAAGATGTTCTGCATCTATGTCATGATGATGGTGGCACAACTCTGAATATACTAAAAGCTACTGAATTCGACACTTAAAATGAGTAGCCTTTTCTGATATATAAATTCTATTTCAAAAAAGCTTTAAAAAAAAGTTTTCAAGAAATCCTATCCTAAAGAAATCTGCCTAACCTGGTCCTGAATTTATTTGGCTACCGAAGTATTTTTTCTCACATTATCACCTGGAGAAACCGGCCACCTGAAGAATATGCCTTAGGAAAAACGGCTTTAGAAAACAGAGGAGTCTGGCAAAAACAATTTGGCTTCTATGGCACAGTGCAGGTACATCGTTTTATATTTTATTTACATTTGACATTCCTATGTCTTGTCTTGTAGCTTTATAAACATTTGGGGCAAGGAAAGTGTGATTTTTGTCTTTTTGCATCCCAGCTCCCTGCTACCCACAGTGTAGCATACACAGCAATCACTCCATAAATATCTAAGTGGATTTTGCACCTCTAATAAGTTATGTCAACTAAGTCAAAAAATACTTACTGAGGTCCCTTAGGAGCCAGGCAGTCCTGGGAGTTAGGGATACAAGAATGAGGAAGACAGATGTGGAGCACCCCTACCTGGGGAGAATGTTGTAAAGTCATCCTCAATGCACATTTTTCACGAAGTCAAAACTTCTGACAACCTTAAGGGAGGCACACCATTGAGACAGACTTCCTTGTTGTTCTAGTCCACACAGTCCTTTTTTTTTTTTTTTTCAGCATTGGAGAGGTGTTTTTTCTTCAGTTGAGCATCAGTTGAAGACTTCTACTTAGGAGTTTTATTGGCCAAAATTCTGTCTCATTAAAGACCAGTTCACTGTTGCAAAGCCAGGGGCTCCCTGCCCGAGCAGCCCAGCAGGAAGAACAAGGCAGCTAACCCCAGGGTAGTACTAGTTTACTTTCCACTCTGGATCCGCTTCCTGGTTTAACTGGAACGGCCCATGGAATTGGCACTGTCCAAACAACTTTTTCTTTATTGAAAAATGTCTTGAATTTGCTTAAGAAGTGGTATGAGCTGGTAATATGGCTCCCCTATTCTGGAAGCTGGGCCTGAGCTACAAGCACTGGGCTCTGAAGGAAGAAATAGGTCCTGCCTCTGAAGGATGAAGGAGACCAAAGGAAGGACAAGAGGCTCATGGGAAGGCTGCCCGTGGCCGGCAAAACTGGAGGACACCGTCCTTGGGTCACCCAAGACACCCCAGTGAAAATGTGGGAAAGGTTCCCGGAGAAAACCAGCACTTGACGGAATCTGAATGAGGGCGCTCAGCAGTGTCAGCCTCTTTTGAGTTTGGAAGCAGCAGGAAGTCTACCCCTGGGAGGGCTGGTTGCAGGGTAAGGTTACCAGCCTCCGAGGAGAGTACCTGGGAAACCGGTCTAGCCGGATTCTGTGGGGTCAGAGGGCAGCCTTCCCAGCAGGCTGCCTGGCTCTCCCGAGGCTCTTGAGGCCTACCCCACCCCCAGGGCACCAGGGCAGGAAGTCTCAGCAGGCTGGCCTCTGGGGTCACTCCCCGCTGTTCCTTTTCAGCCCCTAGAATGGATCTGAGCACAAGAAATGCAAGTTGCAGCCAGGCACCGTCACACGGAGCCTTGCAGGGCAAGCAGGTGCGAGGAGCTGATGGTTGCACCTGGCCTCTGAACCTGCTCAGACACTAGAAGCCACTGAATTTGCACGTCATTAAGCCCTGGGTGCAGCCAATTTCAAAACACAGTCCAGGCTGGAGCTGGGAGGCTTCCCCATCAGATGGTTTTGTTTTGCTTTTCCTCTGCATAGGGGCCTTAACATTTGGTAAGAAAGGTTACAGGGGCCGAGATTGTTTAGTTTGGAGATGAGGCTCAAGAATGACTTTACTGTTCCCAAATATGGAGAGGCGTTTATTACCAGGGACTGGCTGGCTATTTCCTTCCTAACCTGCAAGAAGAGAAGGCTCAGTTGGAATCCTAAAAGCAGCCCTGTTCACTGGCCCTCCTTCAGAGTGCCCTGCATACAGGAGGCACAACTGGACAAACAGTCCCAGGACTGCCGGCCCTTGAAGGGAAGCCCTGGAAGTTTTGGCCTTCATGATGTTTGAGGAAAGGGGTCCCAGTATCTGTCGTAGATAATGCCAGGAGGTTCTGCCTGGTGGCTGGCAGCCAGGACACTGAGCGATGGCAAAGAGGTGAAGGGGAGCAGAATTTGCCACCCCCAAATATGCTCCTTTGGCATAAGGATTATTTTGTGATGGTTATTTAAAAACAAAAACCCAAACACAGCAGAGGCCAAAGAATCTCTCAAAACCAAGAAGTTACCCTTTTGTAAGAGACATTTACATTTATAATGGAAATCTCCATTTGTAAGGGTCTCTCCCTCTGTGTGTCAGAAAGAGAAGGATGACAGAATCTCTAGGACTCTTATCAGAGCAGAAGGCCCAGACTGAAATCTGCATGACAACCATATCCTTGGTTACCAGGCTTTGCATGAAAACTCAGACCATCCTCCACCTAATGCCCTAGTTTGTTTTTAGCTGGAGATGGCCATTTTGCACAGTTACTCCGTTTTTCCCGGTTATTCCCTGTGTGTACAGGGGGTAGACATGTTCCTGACCTTTTGTTTGGTTTTCTCCAATTATTCTGTTATTGCAGTGGGGTCTCAGCTAGCAGCACAGAAGGGAAGTGGGAAGACTGGTTTTTTTCTGTCGTCACAGGGGCATGGGAGACCCTCGGCCTCACTGCTCAGCCCACCTGCCTGCCTGTGCTTCTGACCAAGGGCAAGTTCACTTTCCCCATCTGTGTGTGGTAGACCCTGGGAGGGAGGCCTTGTTCGTGGCTGACTGGCTGGGCGTGAGAGTTCCGGGCAGAGGCTGAGGCTCAGCCAAACTCTGGTCAAGGTGGGAGGCAGGGAGGCTCGCAGCTGTGGGAGTTCAGGTCGCCGAGGAGCCAGGAGATGGTGCTGGCAGAGATGGGCCGGAGAGGGTGATGACACAAAGGCTTCTGGTGAGTCTGAGAAAGGACTTCAAATGATAGGCATGCTTAACAGGGATTGCCAGCCGTGCGATGCAGCCTACTGCCCCCCAACTTTGATGTCCTGTCCTACATGAGATCTTGTCAACTGTCATCAGTGGCTGTTCCTGAGTGTGACGTAGTTTCAGATCCTTCCTGGAGAGAGAGTTTTGGTGTGAATGGAAGAAGAGGGGAGAGTTTGGTGGAGGGAGGGTGCTCTGTTGTGGCCATCTGTGGAGGGCTGACATCAGTGGAATTGCCCAGGTGTGCCCAGTAGGACAGCCCAGACATCCTAGTCTGGTCAGAGGGAAGCTTCTGGCCTCCAGCAGCCAAATGAAGAGCAGAGGATCTTTGAAGTCAGGAGCTGCCCTGCAGCCAGCAGAGCGCCTGGTGACAGAGTGAGGGCTAACAGTGAGAACCAGACCCCTGATGTGGGTGCGGCTGTGGGTGTGCCGTGAAAGACCCGTGAAGGAGCAGGGGGTTGGGCTGGGAGCCAGGGCAAGGGGTCGACGATGCATTCTTCCCCTGCTCTGTGGACCTGCAGCTGCTAACACAGACCTCCTCCAGTACTGTGATGCTGTGATATAAACAGAAATAAGCATTTGGTCCTCACCCCCTGTCCCTGGCACAAGAGCTCCTTGGAATTTCCTGAGTGTTAGGGTGAGAGGAGCAGCTTTTGTTATTCATAATAAGCTCCTTTCCAACAATACCTGAATTTATGCTACCAGCTAAGGCAGCTGGACTCTTCCAGGGCCCTAGATTGCTCCGCGGTGGGGGGCTGGTTGCCAGAGGAGCAACCACATGGTTAGAGGGCTTTCAGCCCCCAACCCCAACCTCCAGGGTTCTGGGGACCCAAGAAATCCCCAGTGGCCAATGATTTAATCATCCATGCCCACATCACACCGCCTCCATAAAAACCCTAAGCAAGAGGTTTGGAGAGCTTCTGGGTTGGTGAATGCATCTGTGCACAAGGAGGGTCCCACACCCCAAACTACACAGGGACAGAGGTTCCTATGCTCAGCACCCTTCCGGACCTCACCTTATGTTCACCTTCATCCAGCTGTTCATCTGTATCCTTTGTGAATAACCAGTAACATAAGCAAACTGTGTCCCTGGGTTCTGTTGGCTACTAGAGGAGGGATCATTGGTAGGCCAATTTGTAGCCAATCAGACAGAAACGTGGATCACCTGTGGACCCACCGCTTGTGATTGGCAGCTGAAGTGGGGTGAATTTCTGGAGCAGATCCTTAACCTGTGGGTCTGTGCTGGCTCAGTTAGTTAAGTGGCATAATTGAATTAAACCATGGGACTCCCAGTGGGTGTCCAAAGAGAACTGGAGAATTGCTTGGGGTAGAAAACTCCCACATTTGGCATCAGAAATCTAGTGAGCAGAGACATAGTTTGCCTTCAAACATTTTTTCATCAGTGGTGCAGTTGAGGCACCTTCTCCAGCTCATCTGCCGCCATGCTCCACGGGCACGGAGCCCAGGCATCCACGTTCAGAACAGCTGATCAGGCTCCTGTTCCCTCTGCTTCTGTGGGCTTTCAGGTCTTTGGGGCCCCACCCATACACCCCCAGCTCCTCAGCATAGCCTATCTCTCCTTCAGGATGCCATTGTAGTGCCCCCTTCCTGCCCTGCTGAGCTGCCCAGAGCAGGCACACCGCTGTTCAGTTCCTCGGTGGGGGCACTGCACCCTGGCGGCTGATGGCTTTACACGTGGGGCTCAGCTTCCCAAATGGAAGTCCCTTAAGAGACTGGTCATGTCTCGGCTCTCTATGGACTCCAGTGGTGGCTGGTCTCCCAACCCATCATCCCAGCCCTGCCTGGGTCCCAGATTCTCATCCCACATTTCCCCTGCCTGTTGAGTACCTCCATGGAAACTCCAAATTTGTTCTTCTCCCCAGTTTCCTGCTTGGAAAACTCCCGGGCCTTGAGACAGGTCTTCCCTCCCCTTGCTACATGATGGTCCATGCTCGGTGTCTTCATCAAAAGTCCCTCTCCCACCCCTCCCACCAGCTGCCCAGAGGGTCCTCCACCCTCCCCCTGACACTCTGGGACTACTGGTGCCCCAGCCCTTGCTATTCTCCCCAGAAGCACATCCTACCGCACCACCCTGGTGACCCCTTCCAGTGTAGTCTGCCTGGGTCACTGTCCTATCCACAAGTGGTGGTGGCTGCCATCACCTGCCAACCCAAGATCCAGCCTCTGAGCTGGGAAGCAGAGGCCCCAGCCTCAGGCCCCCCCACCTCCCCCCTCATCCCTCCACAAACTCTGCTCGAGCCCATCACAAAAGGTCCAAGTTGCCTATAAGGGCATTTCTTTCCTCTCTGTTTCCCCACTTGAGAAGTCCCCAGGGTCCCCAAAGCCCCCACCCGCTACTCATGACCAGTCCTTCCCACCCGGCACCCAGGGGTGGGTGTCTCTCCCCACCATTCCCGGGGAGGAAACTGCGATGCTTACTGCCACAGCCCCTTGGCTGAGTCTGTCCCTGGAGGTAACCGCCACCCATGCCTGAGGCTGCGATGCCCCATCCAGGAGAACGGGCTTGTCCGCAAGGACAGGCGTGTGCTGGTGACCGCTTCCTGCAGAGCTCCTCCGGGACTGCCTCTGCGCCAGAGCCAAGATTAGATGCTTGCTGGGCTGCCACTCATCACTGTGGGGGTGCAAAGCAAGCCCATGTTGGGCCACCTGGGCAGTGTTGAGGGCATTCTGGTGCAGTGCTCCCTCTGGGGACAGCTGAGGCTCCTGGCCTCAGGCCCCTGCTCTGTGTGTGCCCGGCCTCCCCCTGCTTCTTCCCCTCCGCCCACAGGTGTTGATCCAGAGGGGACTCCCTGACCAAACACACTGCCTGCCAGTCTGTTCTGGTTATCATGCCCCTTTCATTCGTATGTTGAAGTTCTAGCTCACAGAACCTCAGAATGTGAGCTTATTTGGACATCAGGTCTTTAGTGAGGAAATCAAATTAAAATGAGGCCATTAGGGTAAGCTCTAATCCAACATGACATGCCCTTAATAAAAAGGGGTAATTTGGACCCAGAGACACATACAGAGGGAATACTGTGTGGGCACAGGGACAGCCACCCACAGGTCGGGGAGAGCCTGGAACACATCCTCCCTCACAGCCCTCAGAAGGAGCCAGCCTGCTGACACCCCGTCCTCACACTCCCCACCTGCAGAGCTGCAAGACTGCACATTTCTGCTGTTCAAGCTACTCTGTGATCCTTTGTTGCAGCAGCCCCAGCAAACTCATACACTCTCCATCTCAGGCTCTGCTTCTCATGGGGCACAGCTTCCCACATCATGTGTGCCTGGGGGCGCCTTGACCCTGAGATCTCAAGGGCCAGCTCCTTAAAGGGCACACCCCATGTGTTCCAACTAACTGTTGTATCTTCAGTGCACATAGTAGATATTCAATTGATAACTTGCTGATTGCTTGAGAGTATAAGAAAAGAAAGAATATTTCTATCCAGAATGAAAACTGGCTGAAGCTTCATAGACCACCGTATGTTTGCATTTTTTCCTTTAATTAAATAATTGGTGCCTCCCCTGGACGCTCAGCAAACATTTATGGAATACCCACATTGTGGCAGACTCTGCTAGGTTTTATGGGTGATGGGCCATTCATCAGACACAGATCCCTCAAATCACTCCTACTATATTAGCAGAAGTGAGACCTGCACAGAGTCCTAGGTCATGTTGAAAGGGCTGAGTGTCCCGGGAGAGGGGAAGACAGTCCATAGAGTGACAGGAGAAGGAGACCTGGCTTTGCTGGGCATGAAGGGGCCGGCCCTTGAGGATGTGGGAGGGTCAGATGGTGGATAGAGATCCCTCACTGTCCATGGCAGGACAGATGGGCAGATGGCAGTGTGCTAGGGGCTAGGATCCCACTTGCAGTAAAACAGCCCCGGCTGGGAGCTGTAGTCCATGGGGCATCCAGACAAGCAGCCAGGACCAACCGACCGTGGTGAGTAATGTGACCAAAAGAAGCCTGGCCGTGGGCACCTTAATCTGGCTTTCTGATGAAAATTCTCTAATGTGTAAATTTTTCTCAGCATCTTTTCCCATGACTTTGGTGACTTCTGGGGGATTTTTCTTTGCCAGCCCTTTTAATTGTGCAAGTCGATTAAGTTGACCCTTGGTTTTTTGTTCTAAGATTTTTATGGAAGAAACTGATCTGCTTCCTATCCTTAGGTCCAAAGGCAAAGCTCCCAGCCCACTTCCCACCCCTTCTGGGGGACGTCTCCTGGGTGGTGAGGCAGCCTGCTGCCTCCCTTTCAGATCTTTGCCCAGACGCACATGCCAGCTCCTTCAACCACGTGCAAGTGGGAATAATGAACAAAATGTTCCAAACAGGCCGCACCGACGCTCTGGACCACCTCTTCCCCTTCTCCTCCTTCCTCCGGCTCCTCCACTGCCACAGGGCCGGCTCCTACACAGACTCTCCCTCTGCGTGGGTGACAGTACTTCTGTGTTTTCCAAGGTGTGCAGGGGGCAGTGAAGAGAAACCTCTGAGTCATAACCACTGCCTGTGGCGATAGGAGACCACAGATGTGGCTTGTTTTGAAAGGTTCAGTATCCTAGACCAGTACTTCCTCAGCCTTTTCTGTCCTCAAGTCCTTCTGGAAAGCCCTTAGATGTGTGATCCTTGAGGCTGCTTTAGAGGTAAGATTTCTCCCCTCCCCCACACTTTCACTTTTGCAGGGTCTTGGATTGTCTCTGCTCCTCGTCTTCCAGAACGGCTCACCCGGGCTCAGTGGCACGCGCAAAGGCTCCGCAGGGACTGTGGCTGTGCTCCAGGATGTCTTTGCCCTGAGGTCGTCTGAAGCCTCAGACGTGGTACTAAGTCACATGGCAAGGGTCTCTCCTGATATCTTCATGCTTCCTTCTGTTTTCCCACAAGGACCCTGACTCAACACGTTTATGGTGGACCTGCTGTGTACAGGGGTTTATTGCAGGTAGCAGAGAAATGAGGTCTCTGTTCTCAAGGAGTGTTCAGTTTAATGCCCTTTAGGGGTGCAGGGGAGGGGAAGGGGGAGAGAGAGTAATGGCTCCCAGGGGTCTCTCAGAGCCCAGGTGTGCATCCCTTAGCCAGGTTGATGGGCTCGACCCACATGGATTTCTAGGAGAAGGACTTCAATGCTGTAATTATGTTTTTTCTTTTCTACACTTTTTACATATATAAAAATTTAACTAGATATTTTTTTGATCTGCATTTCCTTGTTTCAAATTGGGATCTTCTAGCAAGTCAACTGGGGAGTCGTGTCCTGGGCGATAGTTTATCCAGGGCCTTTCATTCTGCTGACTGTCATAGAGGGTGGAAATGTTCTGAGAATCAGCTTTTCCCTGAAACACGGTCTTCTGCCCTGCCTGTGACCTGGGGTCTGGGAGGCTTGCTTTGCTGGACCATGTCCCGTTTGAAGGCATGGGGCAGCAGAGGTCAGACAGCAAGCTGCCTGGGCGCCCTTGCTGCTGGCTAGCAGACACAACCTTGGACCACTTCCTGCTCCCCAGTTCTGTTTCTACTGCTAGCTGGACGTAGGCCATGGCATTGCTCTGTACTCTGTTATCTGAAACTCTCCATTCCTTTGACTTACCCTGACTCTGGCCCTCTGTGTGGGCTGCAAATGCCCCTCATTGCCCAGAAAGCCTACCTGAGTGGAGGGGTTCAGTACCCATAATACTCTTGGTGAGGGGAATGGTGGGGGACAGGCAAGGTAATGTTGGTAGTGACATATAGCAGGCGTTCAGAGGGAAACATTTCTTAATATGTTGGTAAGTGGAAAAGGAAGTTTACAGCAAGTGTAATGGAACATCTATACATGTGTGTGTGTCTGTGTATATATACATGTATGTGTCTCTGCATATACGTGTATATGTGTATGCAATATATATAGCATATATATATATATATATATATCACACACATACATCCATATAGGATGAACGAATTACTCTGCAAATTTGTACCTCTCAGATGCATAAGCAGAGAAAAATGTCTGAAAAGATACTAGAAAGATATTGAACTAAATGTAAATGTAAACAGCAGTGGTTAGATTATAGGTGACTTTATTTTTTCTTTTTACTTAATTGTATTTTCTAATTTTTCTTAAGAGAATATGTATGATATAACAAAAAATAATAAGGGAAGACAACTTTCTATAGTAGCGCATAAAATCTAAGCACTGCTCTTGTAAATGTGATTTTATACGTGGATGCAAGGCTGGGGGTGGGGATAGGAAGGTGAAATGGAGGTTGTGGGGGATGGTTTTTGACCACTTGTTGGGAAGGTTTCTGCGAGCGGCTCAGGCTCCCATGTCAGCTGACCTGGTCTCTAGATTACATCAAGTTGCTAAACAATCTGGCCCTCACTTTCCTTTGGAAAATGGGCAGATTCGGCTAGCATCCCAGGGATGGTATATGAGCTTCTCAGCTAGGCTGAGAAAGATGCTGAGCTTGACCCAGATTCCTGGGGAAAGAATGCTGTGATTGATTGGTGATGTCTTCTTCCGGCAGCACATGGTGAACAGTCTTGTAAAACCCTCCCAGCTCAGCAGACAGTTGCGTCTTGCCTTCCTGGGCAACCCTGACTGTCCTTTAGTACCTTGATTATAACTGTCATTGTGGTTAGCATTATACAATGGGAGCTCTGTCTCTATTTTATAAGTGCCTGTACCAGAGTCTGGCTAACATAGGCACTTAAGAATGGATGAATCATGGATAGATTACTCTGAAAGCAATTACCAAATGTGAATTTAATTGCTAAATACAGATGTGCAGCTTCCCAAATTACCTGAGGTTGTTGTTTGCATGTGCAAACTCTGTTTAATTCAGATGCCATCTAAAGCACTCTATGTTGTAAAATTAACAACCGTTGGAGACAAGAGACCATTGTCCTATGTGGGTCTCAGCATATATAGGATGATGGTGTGGACATCCCATCATGGAGACCTCTGGTTGCCAGTCCACCATCTATCTTTGTCATATTTTTTATTGCTACATGATGGACATAACACATTATATTAGTTTTAGGTGTATAAGATAATAATTCAATATATCTTCATATTTCTGAACTGCCTGATAGCCAGGGGTTTGAACTCAGGGCTTGAATTCAGGTTGCATTAATTTGGACAAATCACTTTAATGTCACTTTAATGTCCCCAGGCCTCAGCTTTCTCATTCATAAGAGGTGTTTTCTGGTTCTGAAAAACCCATGACCCTGAGTCGGCTCTCAGGCTCCATGGAACCTTCTTCCCTCTTGAGACCTTCTTGACCCTTTACCAGATGGGTAAGTTGGAGGCAGCCTCTCTGATTGTGGTTGCGTTAATGAGAGAGCATTTGCACCAAAAGTTTGAGAAGAACTTTGGAGATCTTCCCATCCTCCTCTTCCTTCCACATCCTGCACACTTTCCTTTCAGAGATTTCTGCCCACTCAGACCTGGAGATGGTCTCCCCTCCCCTCCCTTGTCCCTTATGGTTGCCACAGCTCTATCCTGTCCTTCCTTGCCTTTCCCACAGTGGCTGTCCTCCTGTCCCCAGCTCCCAGAGGAGGGAATGTGCTTCTGTTTCTGCCTGGCACAGCAGGGCCTTTCTGGAGTCCTGGCCCCATCCTGGCCCTCCTCCCCAGGCTCCTCCCTCGAGTGATCTGACCTGTCTCCCACGGCAGCATTTCCAGCTCTACAGGGGAGACGGTGCCTGGACACTGCTTAGGAAAAGCAGCCCAGGCCAAAACTCCAACTACTGTAAGTGCTCCCAGTGTTTGAATGCACAGTGGAGGGGAGCTGGGCCCTGGGCAGGGGCCAGAGGGCTGCACATATGCACAGGACGTACATGGGCAAACAGCTCAGGACTGCAAAGGCCTCCTGGCTGCCCCCGCACCAACTCCACCAACCTGGTGCCTGTCAGAGCTGCTTCTGCATGACAAAGTGGTGTTCTTTATTTCCCTTCTTTTAAACAGATTCCCAGTACCTTCAAGGATGCTGGAGCAAGATTTACAGTTGGGGAAGCAATGCTCCCATTCATGCAGGGTTCCCCTTGGGGGATGGCTAAGGCCCCAGACCTGCAGGGCAGTGGGTACAAGTGGGAGGTGGGCACTGAGCTCCTATTCTCCACCAGACCTGAGCAGGAGGGCTCCTAGGATCTTGTAATAAGCCCAGTGGTGATCCTAGGGACAGAGCAAAAATGACTGAACAACCACCTGACCCTGACCTGGGACACAGAAGCTTCTGAAAGGGCAGAATGGCTCAAAGCATGGCATTCTTAGGAGGCCCTGGGGAGTCCAGGCCAAGTGCCACCTGCTACCTGGGTCCACCCTGAGACATGACAGCTGAGGGCAGAAGGGGTCAAGGGCCAGATTCCTCAGTGATGGGGCTGCATGGGAGGGCAGAGATCATGGGGCAGGCCTTTTTGCAGCTGGCTGGACCTTTATCAAGGGTAATGCTCCTCTGTGGGGGGCAGCCAGGAGCTCCTTGCCAGCTCCCACTCTGTTGCGGTGTGCAGCTGGGCTGGGGACAAGATGAGGGAACTGCTCCCCATCCTGTCCCTGCAGCCTGGTTGTGGCTGTGTGTCCATCACCAGCCTTGCTCTGAAATGGCTCGAACCTCTCACCTGCCTTGCTCATGGACCCCTCTGCCCATGATAAGAAGAGGGCCTCCCTCCACCGACTGCCAAGTGCCACCCCTGAGCCCTGCCCATGTGTTTGTTCCCTTGCCTGGCCCCACAGCCTGTGCTACGGGGTCATACTCATTTCCCTTCTAGGCCTCAGTCTCCTCCTCTGAGGAGCAGCTCTCCAGTGGGGTGAGGACTAGGTGAGCAAATGTGTGTGCAACACTCAGCCCAGCCCAGGGTGGGACGGTGCTGTTAATATTAATGTCAATTGTAATGACAGGGGCTGGTGCCAATCACTTAACCTCTGTGAGCTCCCGTTTCCTCATCTGCAAAATAGGGAAATAAAAATAGCCGCTACCCAAGATTGCTGTGGGGTTCAGAAGGACAGTCCTCGTATGCGGGAAGTGAGCATGCCTGCTGCAGCAGCCGATTCAAATCCCCTCCAGCTTTATGGCTCTGCGAGCCACTCCTGGCCATCTCCCAAAGCTGAGTGTCAGCGTGCATGGGCATCCCCACCTTGGCATCATTTTATAAGTGTCCAGACCATTGTGTTGGAGAATCAGTCCACTCTCACCCCCGTGCCCTGGGTTGTGGTCCTTCATTTTCATGGGCTACAGAGTCCACTGTGGCCGCTGGAGAACTCAGACAATGCCAAGGGGAATCTGCGGGTATGGCCACCTCTAATCCACATGTCTTTGTGGGACTAGAAAAAGGATCCCCCTCGCTGGGATAAATGCACCAGGGAGCACGCCTAGGGCCCCAGCTGGATTTCAACCCCCCAGATGTCCCCGTGAATGGCAGCCCTGTGTGCACACGATCATTTCCAGGCTGCAAACCCAAACGTCTGTGACACCAGGCGGGGAGGTAAAGGGACACAGGTGTGAGGCAGTCGGAAGAGTGGGGGTGGTAGAGACCTGAGAGCCCAGGCCCCAAACCACGGGATCCTCCCAGACCAGCCCTGGTGAGCACTGCCAGGTGAGGTCCAAGGAGGCCAGGGCTTTCCACAGTTCATGAGAAGCCAGGAACCTAGACATCTGTATGAACTTTCCTGACTTTTCATAATCACTGTGCAGGCCTGAGAAGCACACTGACGGTGGAACACTGTGTGGGGGCCACAGCCGGCCATGCAGATCACAGTCACAACCGTAAGCTCACCACCTTGGTGGGGATGTGCCTGCCCACCTCCTCCCAGCTCTTCTCCTGGCCTGCTGCTTCTGGCCCAAGCCCTGTGGCCCTACACTGGACCTCCCCTACTGCAGCCCTCCCTCCCCCCGGCTCCCCCACCAGGCACGCCCACCCACTGAAAACAGCTGCCAGACGAGACCCCTCACCTCCTTCCCCCACCTCAGCCTGCTGTCTGCAACCTGCCTCGCACTGGAACCCCAGGATCCCGATGCACTAGCCCACCACACAAAGAACTAAAGCTGACAGTCCTGCTTGGGCCTTTTGCTGTGCTTGCTGCCTGTGGCTCCTTCTCACCTTGCTGACCAAGCCTTCAAAACTTACATGAGTCTCTATTCTTCCTGAGTCTTCTGGACAGACTGCACTGCTCTTTGCCTGAATCCCTGCCATCTCGAGGGCAGTTTGACACCTGGGCTTCCTGGACCTCAAGTCCTTTCCTCTCCACATCTGCAGCCTTCTCCCCACGGGAGGCTGCTGGGCCCCAGAAACACATTTGCAGCCCAAATGCTTTGGGGTGCCATTTGTACTGCACATAGTAAGCAGCCAGCAAGGACTTGCAGAGAACCCAGGAAGCTTGGGCTTTACTTATCAACTACTGTTTCCCACCATTTTTCCTTTCAAATCTCTGAGTTTACCTAATTCAGAGAGCACCAGCTCTCTGGTACGGCTCCATATCCCATGCCCTGTAGCACTTTGTTTCCATGAGATCTGTCCCGGGTGTGCAGGAGGAACCACAGAACTAGCATTGTGGGTGAGTGTGGCCTTGTGTTTTGCTGTTGTTTTTGTGTGTGCGAGTTCCTGTTCAAGAAAACACCCTTTCAAAAGCAACAGGGCCCAAGTGTCAAGACTGGGCTGGGCACGCCCACCTGGCTCACACACCTGGCAGACCAGGGCTGGTAACCCACTGCCCTGGGGACACCTGTGACAGCCAAAGTCCTGGAGGAGGCTAGCAGGCAAGCAGAGCCCCCCTCTGCATGTCCGTGCCTGGGGCCACGGTTGGGACCCTAGAAAGAACCTCTTTCCTGGTCACTCCCTTTACTTCTGTTTTCTCCTCTCCAGGATCAGGGGGAGAGTGGTGAACATGGCTCTCGGTTCTCAATGGTTCTGACCAGACAGAACTGTTGTCTAGTAGCTGTTCTACAGAAAATACAAATTTTTTTATCTGAAGATTTTATAAGATGTCCTTGAATAAGAAAGTTTTGTGATCAAATAAGTTGGGAGAACATTAAACAAACGTTCAGCATATTTCTTTGCCACCAGACTTCTCAGTCCCTTTAACATGTTGTGGCTTTCCAAGAGGGTGACAGTTCACGCAGTACCTCTAAGTCTTTTCAGACTGTGGAATGCACTCGTTCAAGGAAAATCTCAAGGCATTGCACAGCAAAGAATGTACTCTGGGAAACATGGCTCTGAAGGACATGCAGCCGCACCCGGACCTGGGCCTGCTCACAATGCTGGTTCCTTATGCAAGTCGGCCCTCGGCCCCCTTCTGGCCACGCTGGCTTCCCTGTAATTGTATTCCCATATGTGTCCCTTGTGTCTGGCTTGATACAACTCTGACCACCGACTTCCGGAATTCTAAGGCCTAACGGAGGCCTGTGTGTCCTGAGATTACCTCTTGTTGCTGGCAGCCATCTCTACAAATTCCGGAATGAAAAGTACAAAAGCCAGTGGCCAGACTGGCATGGCTGACCACATATGGGCAGGGACCATGCTACGTCCCATGCTCCTGGTGTGACAGGGGGCCTCGGGGTTCTAGGAATCAGGTTGCTCCAGGTTCACCCAACAGACACTTAAAACAGAACAAAACATGATTTTCACAATGACTCCTAGGAGTCTGCCATGGGTGGACCTTAAGCTGCCACCCCATGATTTTAACTACTATTCTCTTTGATTCTAAGATGTCATCAATTGTAACACATACCATTGTTTTAAGAATAGCTTTTTTTTTTTTGGCGGGAGGGAGAAAGAAAAAAACACCATGTGTAGTGTACTAATTGTAAGACATATCCTGATTCCAGAATAATTAAAGTTGGAACAATTGTGTGCCTTGGAATTGAGGAAATAGACTATTTCTACAGATCGGTGTCGGCTTCCTCTTTCAGCACTCCTCAGGCTCTGAGACGCAGGCTGTAAGGAGAAGGCAGCAGATGGGGGTTCTGGAGGGCGTGTGATCTCAATAAACAGTCCCTGAACCCCCATGCTGACAGGCTCTGTGCTGAGAGGACAGGGGGGTAAGACATGCCCAGTCTTTGGCCTCTGGCCTTTGGTCATTGAATCCTGTCCAGAGGCCATGGGTCTCCCACAACTTCTGGTTGTGTGCATGTTGTCACTCTCAGAAGCATAGCAGGGCTGGCTGAATGTGTGAAGCCAGCTTTGTAAACTGTGAAACAGAGAAATGCTTTTTTTCTGCAATGACATAAAAATCACTACTAATCATAAAGAAAAAATAAAAATGGAAATTTACTACGAGTAGTTTGGAGTGATTCTGAACTGACGGGTGGTTCCGCATCCCACGATGACTCGCCTCTGCTTCATCCTGGGAATCCAGTCCCTGCCGCTTTGCCTGCTTCTCACCAACAGTCACCCGACAGATGGGACGCAGGGCCTGGAGGAGCTCCCAGTGGCCCCAGTTAATAAGGATGGCAACGAGGAAGAGGCCAAGGGCAGGAGGAGGCCTGGGTGGAGCCACCAGTTGCCTGGGTGACCTCTAGGAGGGTGGGAATCTTCATGGAGATGGGTTGAGATGGTTCATAGAAAACGGGTGCAATGGCGGGGCTGGCGGCCATTGGGAGCAGGGAGAAGTCTGCAGCTGGTGGTGCAGGCTGGGGGTTGGGGTGGATTGGAGCTGGGCTGGGATGTGATGGGAGCCTGGACTTCTTGATTTTGTCCTGTTGATCTGCATCACCTCCTTGCTGAGTCATTTCTAAACCTGATTTTCAACGAATCAGCCAAAGACACTTGAAATGCTGCTGTGGGCTGCTGCAAATATTGGTCATTGTGTCATGGCTCCCAGGGCAGAGCCCCGGCAGACACTCCTGGCCAGGCCCAGCACACACCCTCTGTGTCAGGATCCGTCGGTTCCTTCTGCTGCAACCTTCTTTCCCCATGTAGATGCATGGCTCACAGCTCATCTAATCCAGGTCTGAGCCGGCTTCCTGAACCTCTGAGCATGAACTGAGCCCTCTTGTTCTGCCTGCTGTTGTGCTCTGTTAATCCACAGAGGGCTCAGCATATTTGTTTGGTTTTGTCCCTCTCTCCACTAGAACGTGAGTTGCTTTGGCTTTGTGCTTAGAACACAGCCTGACACTTAGCAGATGCTCAGTGTTTATTGTTGTTGAATTACACCATTTTCCAAGTTTTTCCACATTTATTATTATGTCAGACTCTCAATATTTTTCTAATTTATGGATGGGAAAACATCTCAAAGAGGCTAAAGGAATTACTCAAGATGGAAGGGGGGCAAGGAGGGGGTGGGCACAGAACTCCCACCATGGCATTAGCCTTTAGGACAACACACCCCCATCATCCACTAGGCATTGGCTGTGCCCCCAGCCTCGGGCAGGAGCCCTGTGTCTCGTGACTTAGCAGCCTCCTGTTCTAGACAGGCAGGCCAACGGCCCTGCGGTGTGACTGAGGTTGGCATGATAGGTTTCAGCACTTGATGTAAAGGATCCAAATACCAAGTCTGAGGGCAGGATTTGGGATGGGGATGGGGGGTAGAAAGTTGAAGAGACTTCCCACGGCAGAAGCTCGCTCTGGATCTGCCCAAAATTAGCAACTTCTCAAAGGTTTCTCCAGGCAGGAGGCAGTGGTCGGGTGACTCATTCCTGAAAGGGTCATAGAAGGCAGGAGCAAAGCAAGAGAGCAGGATAGAAAGTTAGTCCCTCTGTCTGGGCCACTCTCTCCTCCTAGATCTTGGGAGAGCTGGCCAACAGAGTGACCAGGCCTTGTGCCTAGACATGGCCTGTGCAGCCCAAAGCCCACCTGCACCTGCATTTGTACCCAGGGCCCCCCTCTCTTGCCCCCCAGAGGCAGCTCCTCTCTAGACCAGGCCTCCCGGGTGCTGGGTCTCCTGCGAAGCCCCTGCATAGCTGGAGTAGTATGTGCTGTAACCCCCACCATGACCCTCCTGGCCCAGTTCGGGGTCTGGCCTGGCTCAGACATAGTTTTCGAGGGCAGTCCCTGCCCCAGTGTTGGGAGTGCCTCCTGCTGATGGAGCACCAAGATGGAGTGCTCAGACGCCAGTGTGGTCCTCAGGGCACCACAGACACCCTCTCTCAGCTAAAAACCTTTGGAAATTGGGCTCCTGAAGGTCAAGAAACTCCCCCCAAATCACTTATCCAGTAACAGCACTGGGGGAGGGCCCTGATGAATTGACCCTTCTACTCTTCTGTCATCCATCACCCTGGCTTCTCCACAGAGCCCATGACAGTTTGTTGGTATCCCAGCACTCCCAGACTCAGGCAAGTGTGGAGCCTGGTATGCAGTAGGGGATTTTTTTTTGGAATATAGTTGATATATAACACTACATTGGTTTCAGATGTACAACACAGTGACTCTGCAATTACATATATTACTAAATGCTCAACATGGTAAGTGTGGTTACCACCCACTATCGCAGCAAGATATTTTGATATTATTGGTTATATTCTTGATGCTGTACTTCCATTCCTATGACTAATTTATCTTCTAAGTGGAAGTTTGTACCTCTTTATCCCCTTCACCTATTTCACACATTCCCTAACCCCCATAGTAACCACCAGTCTGTTGCCAATATTTATGGGTCTATTCCTTTTTTCAAACAGTGTTTTTCAGGAAGCCCTTCCACTGTCTATTTTTAAGCCCGTAGGTTTAGACTGAGGCCCCTGAGAGACCCCCTACATGTTCCCTCCACCACAAAATGGCTAGATGGAGAGGCCCAACCAAATGAGATATCAACCAAGAAGTGCTTGGAAGTAATTCCTCTCCTCTCATGCCCATTTGTGGCTGCTCAGGGAAATGGGAGTGTGCTTTTAAGCTGTGACAATGAGCACTGGCCCCACGACCAGGACTCAGAGGGAAGCAGAAAGGTACAATATTGGGTCTTTCTCTTTCTCCGCCTTTCATTCTCAGAGAAACACACAGGGGTTCTATGGTGGGCAGCCTCTAAGACGGCCCCAATGACCCCACCTGCAGTGTATCTATGCCCTTGAGTGTGGGGTCAACTAAGTGACTTGTTTCTAGTGAATAGAATGAGCAGAAGAGATGGGATGCCACTTCTGATATTAGCTTATAAAAAGACGGTGGTTTCCATCTGGGCTCTCTGTTACCTTCTAGGATCACATAGATCAGACAACAGCCCCAGGTGACAGCCTTACTGTGACCTCATGAGCCATGTTGAGATAAATCATGCTCATGTTCCTGACCCACAGAAAGTGTGAGACAATAAATATTTGTTGTTTTAAGCTGCCAAGTTTTGGGGTAAATTTTTATACAACAAAAGATACCCGATACAGCTCCTTAGCCTGGCAAGAAATAAGAAGGGATGAGGAATTAAGAGAGGATGATTCTGGGAAAGAAGGTGCAGTTGTCATGGGTGAGCATCTAACATCTGAAAATTCAGGAAAGGATTTCCAGAGCAATTCAGGGTTTGAGTAGAGACAGAAGAGGCCAAATTGAGCCACATGGTTGCACCAAGCAGATGGCGTAATCCCAGTGCCGAGCCAGTCTGCTTTCTCCTGGGCTTTCTTTGGGCTATAGCTAGCCACGTTTTCAACCCTGCAGCCATGTGACATCAATGAGGAAACTTCTAGATCAGACTGCTACCCTACCCCAGTTAGATCAGAGCCTCGAGCACTGGTGTTTGCTCATTTGTTTTATTTTTCACTGTCCAAATACTGTCTTGTTTTCTTATTTCTTTCTTTTTATAAGTGTGTACAGCTCACCAAAAGGTATGTGCATGTGTATGCATGTGTGTGCCCATGTGTATCTATACATCCCACACTTCCACCCCCAGCCCAGGTAATCACTATTCTGGTCTCTTTCTCTCGATAGATTCGTTTTGCCTGATTTTAAACCTCATACACCAGGGATCTCACAGGAGGAGGATCTCACTTGCTGGTGAGTGATCTGGGGGGTCATTTGGAGGATTAAAGGAGGTAATACATGGGAAGTGCTGAGAAGCATGCCTGGCGCATGGAGACCACTCAATGTTTCAACTGTGTTGTTGGTAAGCTTTACATCATTTCCTTTTTCATATGACCAGAAATCTGCCTTTGATGCCGCGATTGCCCATAGCAGCTTCATGGTGCTGTAGGCTGGTCAGTGCCTGCCAGTCTTCTGACACCAGGAGAGTTTCATGGGGCCTAGCAAGGAAGGAGGATGAGGACAGCTGAGGTGGTGGGCACCCATGGAGCATGGCCACCAGCCGACCTGGCGGGGCATCCCACCGCCTCACCTAACCCGTTCTTGTAATATGTAGAGGGGGTCCCCATGTTGCTACAGGGTCCCAGGGACCCCATGACACAGGCATTATTATGGCCCTTTTACAGACAAGGAAACTGAAGCTCAGAGAGGCTAGGTAACAACCTCAAAGTTTCTAAGTACAAAGGTATGAGACCTAATGGTGATGAGAGGGTGGTGCGCAGAGAGAGCATGATGCTCCGCCCCCTCCCTCAGGCTCCTCCTCCACGTCGCTTCCATTTGGCTCTTCCTGAGTTGTATTCTTTATAATAAACTGGTCATCGTAAGTGGAGCCCTTCCCTGAGTTCTATGATCATTCCAGGCAATACTGAACCTGAAGAGGGGGCATGGGAACCAGGCAAAAGTGTGGTGAGCCTGGACAACTCGTTTGCCGCTGGCACCTGAAGTGGGGGCAGGGTCGGGGCGCCAAGCCCTTCATCTGCGGAGTATGAGCTATCTCTGGGTAGCTGGTGTTAAACGGAAGTGAATCACGAGACACCCAGCTGGCGTTGGAGGGTTGGAGAATTGACTGGTGCTGGAACAATGTATTTGGTGTCAGAATAAAACATGCCTGACTCAGCCTTAGCAGCTGTGCCAAGCAGTGGGGGGGATAGCGGTGGGGGGTGGGGGAATGTGAGGGGCAGGGAGGGGCAGCCTGGTCCTTAAAACTCTCATTTGAGCTTAGACTGCACCCTCTCAGCCCCTATGCTGGTTTCTGGTTTTGCTAATTTTCTAACAAGGCACTTTCAAGACATACAAATGGCCATCTCTACAACAAAATTTCTATTTTCATGCAAATTGTAATACTATGAGAAGAGTTAATATTTAATCTTGGTATTCTCAAATTCAGTGTTCATTCTACTGCTGTGCAAGGGTGTGAACAGAATGGCTTGCGCTTTGCACTTTCTTTTTGCATTTTTTTTTTGCTGTATAATTTGTATTAAAAAACACGACCTCTCTGAGCCTCACTCATTTCCTTATCTGTAGAAATGGGGATCATAATACCTGGGCAAGAGGCCCTCCCATGAAATAACATGCAGGAGCTCCAGCCTAGGGCCTGGTCCACAGAGACATTTGATGCAGGGCAGGCAGGCATGGTTGTTACCACGGTCTTCAAGCATGGTCAAAACATACTTGCAATCTTATCTGTAAAATAAATTTCAACCTACAGATTGAACTGATTGACACATGACACTAATGCTGTACTAATATTGGAAGTGCCAGCGTCCCCCAGGGGTTGGCAGCCTCCGAGGCCAGGACTAGGCAGAAGGGGGCATGCTGGTAGGCAGAGAGGAGCTGTCTCTGCCCACTCCCATGTCCACCGAAGGCCCCAGGACCCCAGGCTCGGGGGATGCTTTCTGGAGCTCTCCTCTGGGTTTCTGCCAGCACGTTCCTTGGGGCTGCCAGGCGGCTTCCCTACACATGAGCTGCTCTCTGTCGTGTGTCCTTGGTGCTTTGCACACTTCCACCTATTTCAGCCCAGCACCCCCTGGCCCTTTCACACATTCCATGTGTCTCATTAACTGTCTTTGTCTTCCCTAGATACCCCCCATCCGGTGGGCAGGGCCTGAAGAGGCGCCATTCCCCTTCACTGACAGTCAGCTCCTTTGTTTCCATACTCGAAGCAATTTATTAATATTGGCCAGTTTATGCTCTCATAGTCCTGTGATTTCTGCCATGTCCCACCTCTGGGTTCATGGTGTTGGAGCAATTCCCAGATCGGGCCCTGATAGCGGAGAGGGCAGAATGTGGACCCCATGTACGGACACTGGCTGGGCTGGGCCTTGGGCTTATTTGATGTCTACCTTTTAATCAGTAGTGACAAGGCCGTGACCGAGGTCAGCTCAGGCCAAGCGTCTGGGCTCGTCTGAGGGTCCCCCGTCCCTGTGCTGCGCCTCCTCCCCAGGGCTGATCTGAATGCAGTGAGGGCACTGCTTTTATCCTGGAGACTCACTGCACACAAAACAGACAGAATCCACTGCTCTGTGTGCCTCCCACTGAAATGGTTTAGAGACTGGCGCTTGCCCCCTCCCACTCACTTTGGGTTAGCTGCCGTTTCCTTGGCCCGCCCCAGCCCGGATGGACAGCAGGCCATCCCAGCTGAAAGGAGGATCCCCGGGGATCACACGGTGGGCAGAGACAGCTGACTCTGACTGCTCCACCGCATAACTGGAAAACGCATCCTACCATCTTATAAAGAAAGCACATCCTACCGTGGCCTGCCTCCTGTGTGTGCAGGGGTCAGAGACCACATAGATGGCACTGACTTTGTCCTTCCAAGGGACTCACCTGCGTGAAACCACTACGGTGCCATCTGCCAGAGCCTCTGGACCCTAAGAATAGTCCCAGGGACCCGCTACCCAGTGGAAAGTCTCAGTCTTATTTCCTGCTGCCACTGTGGTCCTTTTCTCAGTTCTCAACCCCATTTAAGAAACGTTGAAAATATTTTGTACCACTAAATACTTTTTGTAAAAGTGTATTTTTTGCAAAAACAAACTAAACTCAAAGCAAGAGATGGCAGGCCTCTCTTTGGATAACCCTCATTCGCCCTGTGTCTCCTTTCTTCTGCCCCTCTGCCATCAGCACCTCTGCCTCTGAGAGCCACAGAGAATGCCAGACAGGGTCAAAGACAAGTTGCTAACAACCGAACATGGAAAATTAATGCTCACCAATTCTTGGCAGAAGATACTGTGATATCCCTTAGGGTTTTCAGTGCCGAGGTCATAAGGGTCAACCCACATGAGTGACTCAAATCTCTTCTTGTCAAGAGGTCTCTTGGGAGGGGAACATGAACTGCTTGAATGGATGTGGGCCAGCCCCTCCCAGGAGAGATGTGCCACGCCATTGATTACCACAGCCCCCAAGGCCCCACAAGCGGTCACCTGCACCGACTGTGTTGAGCTGGACAGGTTCCCTCCTCTGCACTCTCATCCATGTGGGGTCAGCAGCCTCTGGGTTCCCACAGGAACTGTGATCAGACTCCCTGTGCCCAGGGGTTCCTTGCAGCCTGTCTCTCAGCCCTGTCTTCCGCTCGTCCTTGCTCATCTGGGGTCCCTGCAATGCTGCTGCTCTGTGAGGATGGTTGCCAGCGTGCAGTGTGACAGTCTTCCAGTATCCTCCACTCTGGCACACTCCATTATTGGAACATCTCACCTGCCACACAGAGCTTGCTGTACATATTCTAAACACTTGGAACAAATGTAGAAACAAATGTAGCAAAAACCCATCCACACACACCCCTCTGTGGCTTCATGAAGTCTTAATATTTTGCCATATTTGTTTCAGGCCTTAAAAATAATAGTACATAAAACATTACAGACAGCACTGATGGCCTCCTTGATCTCATTCCCCATCCTCTCTCAGAGACACTGTGAGCTTAAATTTAATGCATTAATAACTTTTAAAGATTTTCCTACAGTGTTCATCCATAAATAATACATAATATTGTTTTGTATGTTTTTAAGGTTTATGGAAATCTACTGTATATATACTGAAACTAGGTCTTGTTGCTTACCATTGTTTTCAGATTTATCCATGCAGATGCATGTTGCTCTACCTCATTTGTTTTAGCTGCTTTGAATATTCTTTTGTATAAAAGTCATCACAATTAACTAACCTCCTATTGATGGTTTTCCAGATTCTTTTAAACTTTTCACTGCTACAGACACAACACAGTGAACGTTTATGCATATTTGTGAGCATTTCTCAACATGGGTCCCTGCTCGCAAAGGGACAGCCCAGTCTACACCATTAGTGCAATGTGAGTTCCCAGTGCTGCCCATTTATGCCAATACATGGTGCTGGCAGATGACCACTTTGGCTAGTCTGATGCATTAGAGGCTGTGACGGTCAATTTTACATGTCAGCTTGGCTGGGCCTATTCTAGAAGTCTCTTGGAGGATGTTTCTCTTTAAAATGGTGGATTTTGACTTAAGGAGATTTTTTCCACATGGGTGGGCCTCATCCAGTCAGTTGAAGGCCCCCATAGAACAAAAGACTGACGTCCTCAAGCAAGGAGTTTTCCAGCAATCTGCCCTTCAGACTTCCTCTGCAACATCAGCTCTTCAGGTCTGACCTGCAGCATCAGCTCCTGCCCGGGTCTGCAGTATGCCAGACCACCCCACAGACAGCGCACCTGCCAGCTTCCATAAGCCAGTGAGCCTTGAGCTATTGAAAATAAATCTCTTTCAATAGATATATACATCCTATTAGCTGTGTTTCTCTGGAGAACCCTGACTAATACAAAGATAGTATCTCTTTATTGTCTGAGTTTGCATTTCTCTGGTTCCTAATGAAGTTGAGCATCTAATCAAATGTTCATCTGACATTTGGATTACCCCATCCAGGCCTTGTCCATGTCTTTGCCCATTTTTTTTCATTGGGTCATTTGTTTTCTTCTCCTTGATTTGTAGGGGTTCATATATTCTGGATTCTTATCCTTTGTCAGTTAGGTGACTGTACTGCAAATACCTGTGTCTGGCCTGGCATGTCACCTTTTTTTATGAACAATTAAAAAAAATTTTTTAGTGTAGTCCTATTTATTACACTAAATAGTTTCTAACTTTTTGCTTTAAGGTTTGTCTTTTTGTATCTAGTTTGAGAAAATAATTTCTTACTTGGTATTTGTAAAAATAGCCACCTATATTTTCTTTTGAATTATTTAAAATAGTCTCTTTTTCACCTAGATATTTAATAAACATAGGGTTTACTTTTGCGTGTGTTGTAAGCATCTAACTTATTCTTTTATGGGTAACCTATTATTCCTTTTATTTATTGAAAAAGTCCACTCCTTCCTTTTAAAAAAAAAATAATTTGTAATGACCTTTGTTGAATATCAAATTTTCATATGCACAGGCCAGTTTCTGGGTTCTCTATTTCTCTCTTGATCTATTTGTTATCTCTTTACTGATATTTCATTATTTTAATTATTATAACATTATAATTCATCCTGAAAGTTATCTGCCTGTTGGATTTCACACACACACACACACACACACACACACACACACACACACACACAAATACATTTTGAGATTTTGGATGAAATTGTACTAAATTTAGAAAATAACTAGAGGAATGACTGATATCTTTGTTAAAGTCTAGTTTTCCATTAAAAAACATGGTAAATAACTTATTGATATTTTCTGTCATATCCTTCAACAACACTTCAAAGTTTTCTTCAAAAAACCCCCTCCCCCCAAATTAAATCAAGACCAAAACTTGCACATTTTTTTCTTAAATGTATGAAGAGATATTGTAAAGTTTTGGTTGTTAGTACAAATGAGATCTTTCCTGTTATGTTTGCTCATTGACTTAACTGGTACATAAAATGGTACTCATTTTTTTGTGTGGATATTACATCTACTATATTTGCTGGGCTCCCCTCCCATTTGAATAGTTTGTTTGAAAATCCTCCTGAATCTCCTACGTAGATTATCGTATTTCCTGCCAACAAAGATATGTTCGCCCCTTTTTTGGTCAATTTTTATTCTTGTTTCTTTTGCTTGTTTTATTGCCTCCAGGATGGCTTCCAGGATACTCACACACTAGTAACAGACATCCTTGTCTTGCTCCTCATATTGATAGGCATGCTTCCAAAGTTTCCCCACTAATTATAATGTTTACTCTACATTTTTGGTATATATCTTTGATCATAATAAGGCAGTTCCCTACATTCCTATTTTGAATACTCAGCTCACTTATTTTAAGTCATTCATACTTTTAGAATAAATTTATTTATCTTCCTCAAATATTCTTCTAGTTGGCCATCCACAATTTTGATACATAAAGCTTTTATTAAAACTCTATCCCAAAGAAATTTCATTTGTAATTTCCTCTTTAGCCTCTGAATTGAGTTCCCAAACATATGAGTTTGAGACTCTCTTACTTTTGGTTTTTCATTTAATTGGGTTGTTCTAAGAAAATATGACTGATTTTGGTTAATTCTAGACATTTGATGACTCTTTCTTTGTGACCTAGTATGTGGTTAAATTTTTAAATGATCTCTGTATCTTGAAAGAAAATAAAGACTGTCTTCAGGTGCAGAATTTTAAATACATATACGCACACTCACACAGCTATTAGATAAGCCTGTTACTTTTATTTTCCAAATATTTTATATCCTAATATTTTTTAAGTTGCTTGTTTCAACAATTTCTGATAAAGTTAAATGAGCCAAAATTCTTGATTTATAATCCTGTCAGTCCGCTTACTACGTTTCTCAAGTGTGCATGCATTAGGATGTATACATGCTGGCTTCTGAATAGACTGGTGTCTTGATTATTATGTGTTTTCTCTCCTTATAGTTTGTCTGTGATTGCTAGAATTTATGTAGTATATATTTTCCTGTCCCTCTATTTTTAGGCCTTCTGTTTGGTTGTGTCTTAGATGGTCTCTTGGAAGCAGGATATAACTGGATGTTTTTAGAAATCAATCTGATAATTTATTTCTTGGAGTAGGTAAATCTAAGCCTATTTGTAGCTGGTATATTTCAACATACTATTTTCTGTTATGTATTTTGTGTATTTTTTAAAAAGTTCTTTTTTTCTCCTTTCCTGCCTTTCTGTGACACTGTTACCTAAAGTGTAATAGAGCAAAGCTCCAAGAAGAGTTTGTCTGGAGTCCTGTCATCACGAGGGACTGACACCTGGCACATGGGAGCCACTTACTGCCTCTTGAATGCTCCCTGTCCTCCCTGTGCTCCCTGGGCTGAGAGCAGCTAAGCCACTGGCTCTTAATAATTGTTCCTTGAATAAATGATGCTAATTCAAGACTCCATAAATCTATTTCTAAAGTCTATTGTGTCCTTGGCATTTCAGAGCAGCAGGACCACAGTGTTGCCTTTTGGCAACCACTGGCTAACAGCTGATTACCAGCCAGCCCTTTGGGAGGGTCAGCACTCCATTTCATCACTGCCTTCCCCTGGGCGAGTAGGGCTGGGCAAGGGGGGGTCCTAGGGGCGACACTTGGGTCACTCACTCTCAGGTACCAACCCTGTACTTGCAGGCCCTGGGAGTGAGTGCCTCCTTAATATTGGCACACTGGGCATCTTGCCCTAGTCCTAGTTCTGGTCCCCACCACTGCCTATTGTCTCCCCAACAGTGAAAATGTTAATGGCTGTCCTGCTACCACTAGAGTGAAGAGGGATATAAACTGTTTCTGATATGTCTGCCTGGTATATCTCACAACTGAGTAAACAAATAAACAAAGTGAAGCAAAGAGCCCTGGCTTTACCCCACCTACTACATTCCCCACGGTCTTGAATTTTATGATCCAAGGTTCTCAGCCAGACTGCAAAGGGCCTTGAGTCCCTGTGGTACGAACTTTAGTCAGAAGAATTTTGGGAACCAATATATCTTTGAGAAAAATACCTCTGGCTTCCATGATCTGAGAAATGGAGAGGCTCCACAAAGTTGAGGGCACAGAGAGAAGAGGGGATGTGAAGACCCTCTGAGGTGTAGCTGTGGGACTGAGATTCAGTACAGGGTTGGATAAGGCAGGACTTGAGAATCACTAAATGCTTCTACTGAGGATATTCCATCAGTGGTGAGACCTTAAACAAGGAGAGAGAACAGGAGAACGTGGCCCGTCTGCTTTGGGTAAGCTGAGTGTGAAGACAGAGCAGCTTGGTGTACTGGAATGACCAGGGCTAGGTCTGGGAGCCCCCACCCCCACCCCAAACCTCACACAGACCCCCCCCTCCTTCCCTCCCTGACCCCCCTTCTGCTGGGCTCTCCCCAGGGGCTCAAGGCTTCTCCTGTTCAGAGTTGCCCCCATGGTTGGGGCCCAGCCTGGAACAGCCCCCTCTAGGCAGCCAGTTTTACTTACTGTTACCAAGCTGAAAAGGAGGCTGTCATTTTACAGCAGTGATAAAAGTTAATCACAGATTAGGACTGCCCCGAAATATAGATGACTTCATCCACCCGAGTGTGGCCCCCTGGGGAAGTATTCACCACTCCTTAGTTGCCAGACAAGTCCAGCCGGTTTTCTGCAACTCAGAATGTAGCCCAGGCTTAAACAAAAGCCTGGATGCATGAATAGAGACCATTCACGGGCAGTGGGAATCACTCTGCAGACCTACTGCGTGCCTGAGGTCTAGACATCAGATTGAAGGAGGTCTGTTTACTCCCGGTGCAGCCTTCCCCCACCCACAGACCCCTCCCTCCCTCCCTCCCTCTCTCATTACAACTTTTATCTGGCGGCCGCATCACCCCAGGAGAGACTCCCAAACAGAAAGTCAGACAGTGAGGAGCAGAGACAGCAGTTACAAAATAAAAGTTTCTGTGTTCAGAAGCAGGGGGATTTCTCAGTTCTGACCATCCAGGTTTAGGATTAGGGGAATTTATCTGCCTCAGGTAACAGGAAAGTGGGATAAATTTCAAGCTGTGTTTGAAATAAAAATTTAACAAGTTATTATTGTTTGTTCTGAAGTGTTAAGCAAATACTGTAGTGGCTCATCGGGAACCAGCAGAAGGGAAAGCATGGTTTGGCCCCCTCCAGGCCTCCCAGGCTCTGGCACCAGGCCTGCCCTCCTGAGCTAGAAGATCCTCGTCTTGCCTTAAAGTCCTGAGCTCAGCTAGGTACAAAGCACACAGCAGCTACAGTCGCTAAGGCCTGCAGACGTTCCCCAAGGCCTGCGGACGTTCCCCACCCCCACCCCCAGCTTGGGCTAAAACAGGATTGATGGCCTAGAAGCCAAGGGAGGCCAGGTGGAACACCAGTGGACTGAAAAAGTAAGCTGTCATAGTAAGGCCAGAGTATGATCAAGGCCAGGGAAACGAGGGTGTACATATGCTTAAAGAGTATGACGAAGCTTTTTTACAGGAGCAGCTGACTCTGCAATCCCAAAGATGGGAAATAACCCACAAATGACAGTGAAGGATTCCTGCTCAAAGCCATCGGAAGCACCTGTGGCCTATCTAGGAGGCTCCAGACCCTCGGTTTAGCTTTAGAGCACCCTCCCACTCACCCTGACCCCAGCCTGCGACTCCTCCTCTTGTTCTTTCCAAGCCTTTTCTTACCACCCTGCTGGTCCTCCCGGGCTGGCCCTCTGCCCTGCCCACCCTCTGCACATGTCTAAATTGCTGCTGCCCTCTGGCCCCGATGTAACCCAGCTCTTCCGAGACGCCTTCCTTGGGCTTGTGCTCTCGTGGGCGTTCTCTTCAGGGACTCTCTCCCCAAGCCCATCCAGGCCTGGCACACTCACCGGGAGACCCCTCATGTGGCACAAAGCAGTGGAAGTGGCACACAATGCTGTCAGGGAGGATAATGGGTTGGAGGGAAGCAGGGGCAGGACCCAGTACTCTAGGTGGACCAGGAGGGCGCTGGATTTGTAATGGTGTCAGAAGCTGGGGGGCAGAAATGCTGACAAGAGGACCAATCAAAAGTGCTCTGTTCCATTTCTGTCCCAGGTCCCCAGGCTCCAGAGAACAGGCGAGGCAACTGTGCCCAGATCCTGGGCATTACTGCAAGTCAGGGTCCAGGAGCCAACCTCCTGTAAGTGGAAAAAGGAAGAGGAGCCTAAGATCCACACATTTCTACCTTGTAGAGATGTGACCAGGCCCAAGTGGGCTTTTGAATGTGACAATGAATTCTGTTATTTTTGGAGTGACGACTGAGCTCCTTTTAGTATCTGTTGGACCCCGTGGCAAAGGAGCCTCCACACGAAAGCAGCACCCATGTGGCTGGCAGCATGGCCTGCATGCGGCTGCCAAGCCCCTGTTTCTAAGCCTGGGGAGTGTTCTCCTGGGGGCTCCCTCATAAAAGATCTCCAACAGTAGACGTTTTATTATAAAATGCAAAATGTGTCTCTCCAATACAGCCCTCGAAAGATAGGGGGACACAGCGTGAGGGAGGTGGATGAGATGAGAGATGAGATCCGGAACCAGATGGGAGCTGGGGGTATGCTCTTCCCTTAGGACTAAGGTCTGCTGGCCTAGCATCCTTTAACCCACAATGTGCACTGAAGGCTTACTATGTTCTAAAGATTTTGTAGAAAGAGTAGTAAAAACTCTTGTCATGAGCATAGGATGGAGACTCTTTTGAGAAGCAGAGCGAATTTCATACCCACTCATTTCAAAAGAAAAAGGAATGATAGTGCCAGACTGGCTGCTGCCTTGACTCACCGAGGAGACTGGGCAGGAGGGCCAGCCTCGTGTGGCCATGACAGAAGTGAAACAGCCATTTGGCATCGATAACAAAACACCACTTATTTGAGGAGGTACATCCAGTTTAAGTGACATGGCATCACTGAAATGTCCTAGTGTGGTCCAGCATGCTGCAGGAGCTCAGAGAATGTTCATGCCTTCCAATGTGCCCTGAAGCTTTTGAAGCTACCTCAATTGGTCAGGGATCTGATGTGGTTTTGCTAGGTTGCCCAAGTCTATATGGTGTGGACTCCAGCGGCTGTTCTGGGGCTGCTAGGGCAGCTCTGCATCCCTCCAGGAATACCCTAGTGTCCACCAAGGCTATCTTTCCAGTGTCCTTCACACCCCAGGCTGGAACCCTCATCTCTGCCCAGCCCTGAAGTCAGGGGCAGGGGGGCTGTGCTCCTGGAAGCCAGCACAGCCCTTGATGCTTGGAAGGCGACACATAACTTTTTATTACAGAACCAATAAATGATGAATGGTGAGAAAGAGGGCAAGACAAAGATATGGCTGATGCCTTTCTTTCCGTCTGAAAACTGGTCACTCAGCTTGTTCCAGCCTCTCTAAGCAGAGCTTCAACATTGACAATTCAAATGCGGTTTTAAAGTTGAATGTCAGAAGGGGGAATAAATTTATTTTCAGTCCTCTTATGCATGTATATTGCATAGACATGTAATATAGCATATATGGTAGAGTGGAGGTCAGCAAGTCTTACAGTTGAAGTTCATTCTTCCCAGGACCCTCGGTGCAGCCGAGCTCCGCACAGGCTTCCAGGCACAGAACGGCCAGGAGCTGGGCCTCTTCTGCCCTCCTGCCTGCAGCCTCCCAGGCCTGCCGTGTGGTCCTCTAGTCTTGCTGCTCGGCAGTTGCTCAGGTTCACACAAAGAGCTCATATTTTATAGACTAAGAGCTCCCTTCTTGTTGGCAAACTCATAAATCAAATTGCTTAGGTTTCATGTTCAGGTACTTTTAAAGTTTTCTTTATAAAATTTGTGTAAGAATAAGCTCTCACTGGAAATAATCTGCACCATAGGGATAAGGCCCCTGTTTTGGCCCCCCCACTTTCCGTCTGTGTTCTCTCAGCACTGGCTGGGCATCTCCTTTATGCGTGTTTCTCTTGGATTGTTGGTCTTTTTTCTTATAGATTGATAGGAATTCTTGATAGAGCTTGGATAGTAATCCAGAACTTAGGCATGTGTGTATACATTTCTGTATATATATAGATGTATGTGGGTATGTGTATACATACTCATGTACATAAATACACACACACACATATATGTTCCAAATATCTTCTCCCACTCTGCTGCTTGCCTTTTATCTCGCTTCCAGTGATTTCCAATTTTAAATCCGAAGTTTCACATTTTGACGAAAGCTGACATCACTCTTTCTGTTTGCCTTTGTGATTTGCTAATTCTTGGAAAAGTTTACTGTTTGCTTCTTGCTTTTGGGTCTCCCCCTCCCTGCCCAGGTGGGGCGTTGAGGTAATCTGAGTCAGTCCGGGGGTTGATCTTTGAACAAAGTTTTACTTTATCTCCGGTCACTGTTTGCTAACTCATTTGAGAATTTTGCCAAAGATCAGTATCAGAAGCACCGGCCTATGGTTTACACAGTCTGCTCCTTGGAAAACTAGGGCATGTGTCTGCCCTGCTTTTCTGGCATTTCTGAGAGAGAACGCTTTCTGCATGACCTTCCATTGGCCAGGCTCCTCAAAGGGAAACATTCACCAGTAGAAAAAACTACATCCTTTTCTGCAGTGGAAATACATGGCAGAAAACAAACCTGATCTCAGCCATAGTTTTAAAAACATGGCTTTTAGACTGTAAGAGCTCACCAGTCCTTTCTGCCCCCGTCACCATTTGAGATTGTAACTTCAAATCCCACACAGTATTCTCAGGCCATGTTACCCCTGTGCAACTACTTTTAAGTGTATATATGTGGAGTGCTAGGTTCTTGTGGAGGGGCACAAAGATGGCACCTCGAAGCCTCTCGGTTAGGGGTATACCCTCCCATGCTCTGATAGCCCATCAGTGCATTCTACTCTTATGTCTTTTCTGGCCAACCCCCTTCTCCCACTGAGGATTTTCAAAACCTGTCTTGCCATTGAAAGCAAAGAGCCCCAGTTGCTTCAGAAAAATACGTAAGATGGAAAATCCACTCACTGATTATGAGTGACCTACAGACCTAGAAACGGCAAGTGGGGACTTTAGGATGCTACGCAGGTCCTGCCATGGGAGTGACAGAAAAATGGCCTCTTCCTTTGTGGTCATTTCATCCTGGAACATGACAATCAGTCTCCAGTGAAAGTACATTATGGTATTGCCTTCTTCCTCTTGGAAACATTCTGGGAGGAGGCCTGCAGTCCCCTGAGGGCACCATGTGGGAAAATGAACAACAGTAGCTGGGGTCAGAGGACAAGGGTAGGACCTCTCTCTCCCTCTTACTCCTGTGGTGTCTTGGGCTAGTCCCCTCTCCTCTCTGGGCTTGTTTTCTTGTCTGCAAAATGGAGAGGATCCTGTCTCCATCCCCATGCTTAGAAAATTGACACAAAAAAAATCCCACCAATGAAAAGCTATGGAATTGTTGGAGGGCCTCCTCAGGGGCTCTGCTGCCTCACTTAACACACTGGCACCCTCTCGGAGGTCTGGTTAATGATCTTCCTCATATGGTAGAATACTGGCCAAGTCTACCCCTTTTACTTTTTAAAATAAATATCTGAGACACAAAAGTTATAAACTTCTTTAAAAAGTTTTATGAAATGTGTAGGATTAAACCCAACATTTAGATTATTGGTAGAAATGTCTTTTAGGGGTCCTGGTTTTCTAAAACTGAATGTGGGAACACTGTACCTCAGAGTTAGCGTCTGGGCCCAGAGGCCCCACAGCCAGGGCCCAGGGTAGAGTGCTTCACTTGCACAGCGTTGCCTCTGGGTCTGTGCCCGCCCCTCCCGTGGGGGCCCTGCCTGTCTGAAGACAGCCTTACTTACCTCAGAAATCCTGACCCGATATGTAGTCTATTCATATTGTCAAAACAGTTCCTGCCCTGAACCTTTTGTTGTAGAGTTCTTGTTAGGCAAATCTCCCCACTGGACTGTGTGGAGCCTGATTTTTAAAGGCACTCCTGAGGTGATTTTGAAAACCAGCCCAGGAAACTGGAAAGGAGTAATTCCTAGAATCCTGCGTGACTGCTCGGTTCACTTACAGTTTCTAGTGCCAAGAGGGATCCGGGGTACAGAGCAGCTGATGACAGGAGCATCTTGCCAACTAGAGACAGAGGGTGACTGGAGGGGAGACAGGGCTCTGTGCCCAGCTGCAGGGGAGGAAGCTTCTGGAAGTCCTCTGGGACTGTGTGGGTTTCTCTGCTAAGCTTCCATTAACAAGGGTTTCAGTCCTGGCCAGCCCTACACCAGGCCTCCCCTCTCCTGTCTCCACCCAGATCTTCCCCAACTTCATTGCCTCCACAAGGACTTCTGTCCAGCTTCCATCCCAACGTCTGTCCCTTAGTTTCTCCTCTTCAACTTCCCTTTCCCCCTTTCAGTGTCATGTGTTGCTTACCTCCCTTCCCAGCCCCCAGCAACACTAATCGAAGAAGACTTATCCAGACTGTGGTGTAAACCTGCAGTGGGTCTGCAGATAGCCTGGGGGACACAGGGGTGGTGAGTCCCCCTCTGCCAGGCTGGGAAATGCATCTCTCTGATCACCTCACCTGCAAAGTAGCTCAATAATGCCAGCCTTGTGGATTGGGATGGTCACCCTAGGTAAGAAGAGTCATGTTAAAAATATTCCCTAAGGTCCTCCAAAAATAAATACAAGGGATTGTGAATAAAATGTTAAAGTAATCTCTCTCCTTTCCCTTCCCTGTGTGAGGTCATGCATCATTTGTCTCTGAGAGTGAGTCAACAAGGTGTTTCCTGGTAACTCAAGCATCAAGGTGAACCTTGAAGATACTTAAGTGACATATGTTTTTCTTCTAGCATTTTTGTTGACTGTAGTTTTAAAACTACACATATATGGCCTTTGGAAAGAGGGGGCGAAGATTGGAGGTGAATGTTTTCTTCAGGACCCAGGTCCAGTTAGGAATCTGAGCTGCTGGTGCACCTCTACCTGTTAAGTTTAAGTGTTATGCAAATTAGCACCACCCACCTTCTGTAGCCTTGAGCCCCGCCCACTGGCCCTGACCCTTCGCCAAGGCCCAAGACTGGGGTTCATTTTGCGCTGTCAGAATTCTCCCATCCGCATTTTAAATCCCTTTGCTTTCTTTGCCCTGTTTGCCTTTTGCAGCCAGCTGGCATCTCCTGCCTCTGTCCCTGCTTCTAGCCCCCTGCTGCTGAGCCCTAGATTCTCAACCCTGAGGGGCTGGAGAGAAGGCCCTCGTTATATTTGTATAAAACACCTCCCACTCCGTGGCTGGGTGTGTTCTCCAGATTTAGTTTAGAAGAGTCATTTTCTGTTTCCTTAGGGAATTGTGCTACCAGCATGACTAGTTTATTGGAAGGATCCAATAAAGAAAGCAGCGGGTGGTCTTTCGAATTTGGGTTATAATATGATCATTTTATATTAGGAGACAGCAGCAGAGTTTAGTAGCTCAAAGCCTGGGCTGCTTGGCTTGAATCTCAACTTTGCCATTACCAGCTCTGTGGGGTTTTGACCTCTTGAAACAATTTTATGCCAGGAGTGGAGGAGAGGCAGAGGTGAGCCTCTCTGCTGAATCCTGTCCAGCCCTTACACTGGGGCCCCCAGACTAGGGGGCAGTGAGGACACCCGCTCCTCCCAGGAGAAGAGAAAGGGGGTACCTTGTGCTCTGGAGAGCAGGGGGCTGAGGAGAGATGGTGCCTGTTTTATCGCATATATAGCCCAATGTGGAGTGATTTTGGATATGATGCATTCTTAAGCATGTTTTGTAAGATTCAGACCACTCTGAACTAAGAATAATCCTTGTCAATAAAACAGAAATAATAAAAATAGTAGTTACTTAATAAGGTTATTGTGGAGATTAAATAGTTATGCACATAAAGTGCTGAGAACAGGGCCCAGGACAGGGTGCGCACTTAATAAAAGTGGTACAGGGTCTCTTTGCCTCCTGGAAGAGCATTTCCAAAATCACTTTCAAATTACTTTCCCCTTTTTTTAAAATCAAAGGATGTCCCAAAAGCCCAGGCATAATGTGGGCAAGGCTCTTTTTGTTCTGTTTTTTATGGTCCTATCTTAACTGGCTGTCCCCTTCTCTAGAGTGACCTCAAGGATACTGAAGGATACTGTGTAATCTCCGAGGGATGGGGCTCAGAGGCCTTCCACGTCCATGGACACTTTCTGGGCTTTCACAGCAGTGGAGAGGCAGTACTCTCTGCTCCCTGTTGGGGACTGTGGCTGGAGGTCCCACTTTCCCAGAGTTCTCTGTCACACCCTGAGAACCTGTATGTCACCCTCCAAAAAGGCCTTTACCATGAGAAAAGACCTCTTGTGAGACCTTGGAAGAAGTGTCCAGTAGATTCTTTGTACATTTAACAGACTCAAGTCAATGCAAGACTTATCTGTAATATGAGGGAGCCCTGAGTTGAACAGAAACCTGCCCCGCACACTTAGTATGGTGCTGCCAATGGGGGGCAGTCAGAGCCGACTACATGTGGGCACAGAGCCAAGAAGCTGCCCAGGTGCTCATCCAGCTGAAAAGCCCCCGGGAAGCCTTGGTTGGCTGTGAAGATGGCTCACAGGCTGATGCAAAGGAGGCATCTTATCTTTGGGGTCTTTTTATTGATGTGTCATTGTTATTTTATTGTTAGGCCTAACATCTGAGTAAGAGATATTCTTCTAGCTCTTAGGGCAAAACTCTCCAGGAGGTCTCCTTGGAAGTGAGCAGTGAACAGCGTGGCATAACTGTGCTGGGAGGGAACTGTGTGGCCCTGGGAATCAGAGCATTGAGGCCATTCTTTGACTATGACTTACTGTGACCAATGAAATAGAGTTGAGGTCACAGGCTTCTTTTCCGGGAAGAGGCCTGTAAGCCCGGGCTTTATATCCCACATCCCCTGCTCACTGTCAGACTCTCTGAGTGGGAAATTTGCATCACTCTGCAGCCCTGAGTGGTGGTGATGCCTGACGGAGCCTTGCTGATCCGAGAGATGCAGGCAGCAAACAGATCCTCCTGCGCTGGCACGGACACTGAGCTCTGGGTTTGTTTGTGACCGCAGCATAACCAGCACTCCCTGATAGACACTGTGGACAGTTCACTGTTATTCCCTAAAAGCCGCAGTTACACATGCTCAGTGAGGCTTCAAGAACTTGGGAGCCAGGAGCCCTCTCCCATTTGACTGACAAGAAAACCTGCGCTGAGAGGGAAAGCCACATAGCTGATGCTGAGACTGCTCCCTAACCACCCACCACCCCGCAGACCGGGTGGCTTAGAAACAACAAACATTTCCTTCTCACAGTTCTGAGGCTGGAAATCCAAGATCAGGGTGCCAGCAGGGCGGCTTCTGGGGAAGACCCTCTCTGGGGTTGTGGACTGTCATCTCTTACTGTGAGCTCACATGGCAGAGAGAGGATGAGCGCACTCTCTGGGGTCTCTTATGAGGGTTCTGATCCCTTTCATGGGGCCTCTACCCACACGACCTATTTATGTCCTCAAGGCCCCATCTCCCAATACCACCACAATGGGAGTTAGGATTTCAACATATGAATTTGGGGGACCCAGACATTTATTCCATAATAGTGACATGCAGAAGAAAACTGTATGCCAAATAGGGCTTGTGATGAAGAAGAGAACGTGTGCCCCCCACCCTTTCAATAGAATGGCTCAGGTGGGACGGTGAGCCAGTATGGCCAGATCATCCATCTCTCAAGGGAAGTTGGAAAATGTAGATTATCTTATGTGAAAGGCAAGTTCTTGTTTTTAATCCTGACAAGCAATTAGAAAACTTAAAATGCATGTGTGCCAAGCAAAACACATCTCCAGACTGCATGTGTCCCCCAAGCCTCCGGTCTGTGACCTCTGGGAAGACCTAAAATCATTTGGCTGCTGGAAGGCATGTTACAGGGGGCAGAAACTCCTTGGCTAAACAAAGAGTACATCTGGAAATACCGTCTCCCGCGCGACATGGGTGGAACTGGCTGCCATCTGGACCATGGCACTTCAGAACTACCCCCTGCTGCACAGTGTCTGATGTTCTGTAGCTTGGGACTCAGTCCTGGTGTCGGGCTTTGTGTCCTGGCTAAAACTAGATTGGCCTTGACTGTCTGGTCAGTAGGTCCTCCCTTGGTGATAGCAAGTCTGAAGACACTGAAGTAGGGCCCATGGGTGGGTATGGTGGGGAGGAACGACAAGCTGGGGTGGGTGTGTCTGGAGGCCAACTTGGCCTACTCTATGGTTTCCATTCTGGCCCACCTGGCACCCAAATTTGGCCTCCATCATGATCCCCAATGCCCAGCAATTCCCGAGACAGCTCAGTGAGCCTTGAGGGAGACTTTAGCTGGGCCAAAGGGGCAGCGGATGTAGAACTCCTAGAACCCAGTCCTCTCCAAAGCCTAGGGCATTTCCATCTGTGGCTGCTGTACTTATAAAGATGACTTTCCCTCCCCCAACCCCACCTGTTCAACTTCTTATTAAATTCAAACTGGTTATGGGAGCATATGGTCTTGTACACACTCTGGGAGGCTGAATATACCAATGGATAATGGCCAGACCAGATAGAAGACAGGGCTCAGGCCTGCAACCTGCAGTGATCAGTCCAGGAAGACAGATGAAAACATCTACCCCACCTTCCAAACTGCTGGCATTTGACTAGTAACTGAGAGCTTCCCTAACTTCTGTGGCTGGAGGCCACCTTAGGACTGACCAAAGAAAACCAAGTGCACACCCCTAACCGATCACATAGGATGCCTGGCCAACAGCAGTGAGCAAGCCTCCAGCCTCCCTCACTGACAGCCTCCAAGCAGGGCACACCTTGGGCTTCCCCCTTTTCCACTATGAAGCTTTCCCACACCCTGGCCTGCCTCAGTTTCTGCCAAATACAAATGGTAGTGTCTGGCTCCCTTTCTAGAACAAGCGCCAAATAAATAGCCATTGCCTGCTCTCCTGTGGGTGATTTTTATTCATTTCCGCAGCTCTCACACACGCACGCCATTTGCTTTGGAGCTGGAGTTGCCCCAGGCAGGCAGCAAAGGCCAACATAGTTGATTAAAATGCACCTGCATGCTCACACCAACGCTGCAGAACAGATTGGAGGGGACTGGTGGACCCATCTACCCCAGGTGGAGGGCAAGGAGGCCCAAGAGATGTTTGCAATCATTGTGTTTTGACCAAAGGCTATATTAACCTGGAGATAGCAGTGCCTTGGTCCTGTGGCAGACACAGCAAGTGCTTGAGACATGGGCCAGAGGATCTGCCTGAGTGGCCTGGGCACAGCACTCCACAGCCAGGCCGGCCCCGGAGAGGGCAGCAGTGCGTGGCCCACGTGGACAGGCAGCCAGACACCTCCTTGCCAGAGAGAGTCACACATGCTTTTAGCAGGTGAGATGCATCTCACGCTTTGAATCTATGAACATGAATAAACTCTCTATAACATTTCTATAGATATACTATATATAGCATGTACTAGAAAAAATAGTGTTTTCTCATATAAAAACAAATGCCATGGATGGAGAACTTCAAGTACCACATACCTGCACTTGGCAGGGAGAAGCAATTGGAAATTAAAGAAATAGAAATATTTAATAGTAATTAAAAAGAGGACTTGGGATTGCTCTGGAATGTATTCCTGGCTCCCCTGATCCTGGCAGGGGCCCCGAGAATGGGAAGAGAAGGTGCTAAAATATCTTCATTCTTCTTTAAGGATCTGCCAGTGACTTGAACCAAGGTCTCAGTTCTGCTCCTGCTAATTAGGCTGACCTTGTGGAATCTGCCAGAAGAAGAAAAGCAGTCTAGAAGGCTGCTCTGCCCTGGTCTCTACAGGTTCTGTGCCATCACGTGACACAGCAGTTACTATGGAGATGATCGGTCATGAGTGGACTGTCCACAAGTTGAACTTGCATCTGACAAGTCAAATTTGTCAGTTTGGGGGAAAAGTAAAGAGGGTTACTATTTTTTCCTTGGCTCCTGATGATGCTATCTTTCCCTTTCCAGCTGGGTAGACTTTTTCCATATTGTGATTATGAGCTGAAGAAAGATCGCTTTATTCTCTCTTGTGTACTATAACGTCCACTAGAAATTTACGTAGCTGGCACCAATGATGCTCCATGGTAATTTCTGGATAAAACAAAACATCCTGCAGTTCAACTATAGACCTAAACGTGGGGCACCAACCATAGACGTGCCTCTTCTGTGAAGGGAATGGCATGCCAATGACTGGGCTTTCTCTGCAACAGGTATATTTCATTCCTTCATTGGCATGGACTGCCCTTCCAGCACATTCTGATAGTCATGTGTGTGTACACATGTGCATGAGTATGTGCACCACTTCCCTTTGTCCCTCAGCAGGGGGACTTTAACGGACTGGCTTTATTAGATTAAAAGTGGAACATCCATTTAATAAGGGCCACCCCCTCAAGTCAACCATGGAGCCAGACGAAGAAGGGAGAGGCAGGCTGCCTGTGCAGCCCTAGAAGGGCATCAGCTGGCTTTGAGGGGAGGGTGGGAAAGGAGGCTCCTTTGCACTGCATGAGCCTCTCTCCTCGTTCAAAACATTCTTGTTTCCCCGAGGATGTTAGATTTAGCTCCCAACCAGGCCTAAGGTTATAGGAACAGTCTCCTGTCAATACTGGATGACCTTACCTGAAAGGAGCCCCAAGTCTGAGCACTACCACTTGGTGTGGGTGCAGCTCTTAGACCTGGCCGACACCTGCTAAGGGCTCCATCTCAGATAAATGGCTCCTCACTTTAAAGTCTTCTTAAACTGCCAAATAAGCCCAGGCCTGAACTGGGAAGGTGGATTCTGGGGATGGGGCCAGAGGAAGACTTCAGTGTGGGTGGCAAGGGTGCATCTGGATCCAGCGCTGCCCCCTCCCCTGTTAGCTATAGGGGCCAACAGAGCCCCTTAGTAATTCCATCAGCAGCAGGAGAGGATCCAGCAGGCACAGCCGCTCTGCCCTGGGCCATCCAGCTGCAGGGCCCTGAAGAGCAAACCAGGAGCGGTTCCTCCCGAAGCATCAGCAGGGACGTGAAGAACGCGATTTGGCTCTGCGACCCCCAGACAGACCCACTTCATCTGAGCCCGGCTGACCTGACTCGCGTGAGCTCTTTTTCATTCTCAGCCTCAGATTAACACTGGAAACCTCTACTTCCCCAACAGTAGGTTAAAAAGTCACCATTGGGATTTTCTCTGGTCAAGGATAGAAGGAATCTTGCTTAAGACTTTGATCTGGGAAATGGTAAAGAAACAAAACAAAAAAAACCATACAACTACAGGCATCTGCCTTTTCCTTCCTTTTTAACAGCTAAGGTGGGAGACTCCTTGTGTTCAGCAGAGCACATCAATACGTCTGGGGATACGGGCAGCAAGGCCTGGGGCTCAGAGAGACCCATGTCTATTGATAATCTGCTCTGCGTGGAAAAGGACCAGAACTGGGTCATGGAAGCTGGGAGCCAGGGGAGAGAAGGAGGGAGGAAGGGAGCTGGAGGCTGGTACCTAGGCAGGATTACCAGGGACAGTGTGGCAGGGAACAGGGACAGTTAGTTTCTTCTTGCGTATTTTCCAGTAACTCACCCAGCACCTCTGGCCGCAAGGGAGGACCCCAACTGAGGCTGGACTGTCCTGCTCCTCCTCCTCCTGGGTGTAGGACCAGGCCTGGAAGGGGACAGGGAACCAAGCTCCCTGGGCCTGCAAGGGTCTGACAAGCCTTCCCCACTGGGCATCTGCCTTGGGCAGCTGCCTGTGGACAGCAGGGGTGGGCACTGGTCACCTCACCTGCTGCAGCTCCCACAGCCGGGACCTGAGGCAAGTGGCTCAGGAGATGACTGTCCATGACACGTCCTGTGCTCAGTCTGGCCAGTGGGTGGCCTGGATTCAGTATGTGGGCCACAGGGTCCACCCTTCTCACGGCCCCAGCCCTCAGTGGCAGCCTTCGTGCCAGGTCCTGCAGTCAGACTGCGAGGTCCCAGCAGCGCCAGCCTGAGCTGGGGTCCTCCTGAGGCTAGAGGTGTCAGGTGAGTTACAGGGGATAAGTGGGGGCAAGTGGCTTCAGCTTAGAGGGAATGTGCATTGCCAGAGGCTGCCACGTGTGCTCCATGAGGGCCCTGAGGCCACCAGGTATAACTGGGCAGTCCCCTCCCTGCCTGGGACTCTGCATTCTAAGGCTGCCCTTGGCCATGCCCTTGGTGACCAAGGGGCCCATGTGGGAATGATGATCAGAGGACTGTTCCTCTTTGTAAGGCCACCCCTGCATGATGGCCAGGCCCTGCTGATGGTGTGTGGATGTACATGGACGCATGAGTGTTAGTGTGCCTGTACATGCATAGATATGTCTGACTGTGTGTGTGTATCTGTGTACATGTGTAAATGTGTGTGTCTGTATATTATGTGTCTATACATGAGTATGAGTTTCTGTATGTGAACATGTGTCTATACATGTGTGTACATGATATCTTGTGCACACGTGTGTGAATATATGTACACATGTGTGTGCATACATGTCTTTGTGACATGTGTACACCGATGTGCATGTCTGTGTATGAATATGTGCTGTGTGTACATTTGTGTATATATGTGTGAAGTGCATGTCAGTGTGTGTGTACATGTAGAAGTGTGGCCGTGGTGAGAGGTGAGTGGGGCTGGGCCCCGCTCTCTGGGTCAGTTTGGGAAGCTTTGGGCTTGTTGCTGGTCAGAGTGCTCACACCCCATGTCCTTAGCTGGGGCCCAGCCTGCCTCTCTCAGCTGAAATCACAGGATCTTGGGCTGCTCTGGGCTATCAGGGGCTCTTAAATTGGTAGAGGAAGTACTGTGTTTCAGACCTGAAACTCAGCCCTCGCCCAGGTGAGCAGACACTTAAGAATGTGGCTGTCAGCAGCCCCTGAGCTCAGTGGGCTGAGAAGAAGCCTAGAGTCTCCCCAGGTCCCCTTTACCTGTTCTGAGCCTGTCACAGATGCATTACCTCTCAATCTCCCAACTGCCCTGTAGATTGGCAACATTAGCCCATTTTATAGATACGGAAATGGGAACCCAGAGGCATGAAGCTAGGTCCCACACAGGTGTGCAACCCAGCAGGGGTCTGACCTGGGCTGGGGGCCAGCAGGGCCTGTGCCTGCTCCATGCCTGCGGACACCAGACCCCCAGCACCCACTGGGCACATGGCCTCTTGGGAAAGACGTCCAGTTTCGTGCCAGGGGTCCCTCATCCCTGTAGCCCCCTCTGTTCCTTATGGCCATAGAAAACAGCCAGCCCCTTTGCAGCCAATGGAGAAAGTGGGGGGTTCTTCCGGCCCCTCTGCTCTGTGAGTGGGGCCTGGCACTGGGAGACAGAGAGGGCCCCTCCCAGCTCTGTCTGCTCCCCCATCACCTTCCCTGTCAGCTGCATAGCACGGGAGTACCTTCAAGGCCAAGGGCTTTGCTGGGTATAAAGGAGGGGTGGCTGGAACACCAGAGAAGAAAAGGCAAAAATCACTGCCTTTTTTACATCATAGGGAACAAAGGAAAATGTTTTCTAAGTACAATAGCCTTAGAAGGTCCAATTAAAATAGAAGGTTTTTTGTAAAAGCAGCACAAAAGTCCCCAAATGATTACAACATTGTATTCGGGGAAAAGGCAATGCCACGGGCCGTTCCCGAGTGTCAGCTGTTCCTGCCACAGGAGCAAGCTGCAAGCACAGCGCCCAGCTCCTAGGCTGTAATCTGATTTTCCTGAGTGCTGCCAGGCACACATCTCTAGAAGCCCAGCGCTCTAGCTGCTTTTGTGAAAAGAGATGCAGGCCAGGAGCCAGAACCAGAAAATAAATACATAAAACCAGAAACCTCATGTGCTGATGCAGCTGAAAGGTAACAGATACGGGCCTTATGAAGAAGCCCTTCTCTCAGCCAGAACCACCGTCCCCAGCCCCCCACCAGATGCACTCCAGCTCACAGAGGGTGTGCGCTCCTGCCCCTGCCGAGCTGGGCTGGTGATGCAGGCCGAGTGTGCCCACACCCCCCAGGCCCCGCTCACTGCCACCTCCCACACTCCAGGGCCTTGGGGGCCATGGAGACCATCACCCACCCCTCCCAGGCTACCCAGACCAGTTCTCTCCAAGGACTTGGCTGGCTCTTCATTTACATCAGGGCCCATCTTTGTGGAGGTATCTTAGTGATGAGCTGAGGGTCGCCAGGCCAGTCCCCAGGGAGCTGCTCCTGTCCCCAAGCCTCAAGGCCACTGGCTGCCCTTTGAGACCCCCTGGATGCACAGATGCATACTGCCTGCACTGAGTGGGCAGGCAGGACCTCCGGAGGCCTGGGGCTCCTCCCTCTCTGCCCTGGCCCAGGCCTCGATGGGGTTGCTTCCTGCTTCCTATTGGATGAGAGGGACTGAAGTCACACCCATGGCCCACTGTGGGGCGGGTGCTATGGCAGGCGTCAGGAGAGGCCTCCACCAATCCACCCTCCTCAGCAGATAGCAGAGGGAGGTCTGAGTGGGGCTGCCACACAGCCCAGGGCCGGACAGTCTGGGCTGGAGTGCGCAGCTCAGCGGCCTGGGCCTCTGTCCTCATCTATAAAATGAGGGTGAAAATGGTACCCTCCTCACAGGCGTGACCTAAGGGTTAAACGAGGTTTTATGTGTAAATGCATACACTCACGTGTGTTATGAAATTACAGCAGGTTTGAATTGCACAGGTCCAGGTATACATCAGTTTTTTTCAGTAAATACATTGGAAATAATTTGGTAATTTGAGAGACTCTGGCTTTATTGTAAAAATAAAGTATATAATACATAATAGAATACAAAATATGTGTTAATCGACTGTTTATGTTATCAGTAAGGCACCAGTTGGTAGGCTATTAGTAGTTTAAGCTTTGGGGAAGTCAAAAGTGATGTGCAAATACTCTAATTTGTTATATATATATAATATATATGAATATATAGGTATACAAATACAAGTGAGATTTTAGATATAAGTTCATATGATATTATAAAAACATACAATGTTTAAGTACTTGGAACAATGCCTGGCACACGGTAAAGACCCCATAAACATTAGTCATTGTTGTTTTTGTCATTATTGTTATTATGACAAATAGGGGTTTGGAATCAGGCAGCCTGGGCTTAAAAGTCTCTATCTAGCCCCTTGAGATCCCCTGAGCAGAGGTGAATTTCCCCAACCTATCCAAGCCTTACTCAAATCAGTATTTTCAAATCAATTAGAAATTGTGGGCCTTAACCTGTGCACTTAAAAATAATTAAAATGGTAAAATTTATGTTATATATATTTTACCACAAAAATATATCTACCACATAAATTAATATTAGGTATTTATTTAGGTGTGTTGTATACTTATAATATACCAAGTATCATAAATACAGCAAACAAAGCCCATACTTCTAATGGTGGCATTACTTGCATGAGGTAAATTTATGGGATAAAAAGTGAGTTAAAGTCAGTTTTAAAAAATTTCTTGAGTAGTTGATCATGCAGGAGGTGCCAGAATATGGGCTGGTGGAACTTTGCAGAGGCCCTCACAACCATGAGTCTTGAGTCTGGCATCTACATTTGGGAGAAACCTTGGAAGTGGGATCATGGTGGCCTGGGAATCTGGGAAATGTCTGGACAAGATGCAATAGTGCCAGTGTCCCTGTGGTGATGGGATGGAGCAACTATGTGTAGTGTACCAAAGGCAAGCTGTGACCCTGAGAGTACTGCACTTGGGCCTCTGGACAAGATCTTCCGCTTGGGCAGCTGTCTAGAGGAGGATATTCTCATCATTGTGTAAGCAAGGGGCCCACCTGCCTTCTTGCCAGAACTTTCCAGAAAGCATGGTCTGGTACAATCTTATAATGCAACAGGCACTCTTGTGCTGAGCTCACCAGTCACTGCCAGGGTGACTCAAGGTGTGTTTATCAGAAAGCTCCAAGAGTGAAAGGATAGTTTTAGCATGATGCCTGTAGGTCTGAGGTGACCCAAGACTTAGGAGCTAAGGAGAGCTGTCCCTCATCACAAGGTACTCAAGTGGCCCAGGCAACCTGGCAGGGCCTCTGCCTTCCCACCAGGACAAGCCTGCTGCTTCACATGAGCCAGACAGCCTTCTGGGCAGAGGACAGGAAGAGCATGGCCATGGGTCCCCAGTGGGCACTGCAGAAGGGCCCTCCCGGCCTCAGTGCAGAGCCCAGCAGCGAAGCCTCATCTGCTGACCATCTGCCTATGCCAAGTGCCAAGCACCAGGCACATTCCCAGCTGCCCTTTGCTTTAATCCAGCTGACAAAGTCTCTAATTTGGGCCTCATGATCCCATTGTGCAGAAGTGAAATCTGAGGTTCAGAGATTCAACAACTGCCTGGTGTCCCAGCACCAGTAGGAAAAGCCATATTTGAACCTGCAGCCATCAACCACCCCCCAAAAAAACAACACTGTTTCTTCCACTGCAATAGTGCTCAAATTCCAGTGAATAATGTGCCACCATGTACCACATCTATTTACTATTTCTCTTTACATCAACTTTAAATTAACTCAGTTTTTATTTAGCCTTGTCTCAGGCAATAATAACCATGAAAATGGGTTTGATGTACAAGTTACACTTTTCCCTAGTCTCATTAACATTTTTCTATGACTGTTGAAATCATGCACACACCACCTGGCACCAGCTTACCAATCACCACACCCCCCACGCTTTGAGAAGCACCACAGTTGCGATGTGAGTAAAAGAAGAATTTTGTGTGTAAACACAAGCGGTTCTGACACTGGTCTTCAGTGATGAGTGTGTGGAGTTTGGGCTCGTCACTAGAGGTGATTCTGAGAGTACCCTGGCCAGTGGTACCCTTCCAGGGCAGCTGGGGGAAGAAATAGGCAGATGAAAAGGAGAAAAGCACCACTAAAATGTCAGCTAGTCGTGTGTGAGAACATGTTTTGTTTCCTAGGGCTACCATACACAAATAACCCAAAACTGAGTGACTGATAACAATAGACAATTATTCTCTCATGGAGGCTAGACTCCTGGAAGAAGGTGGCAGGCTGGCTGAGCTTTCTCTGAAGGCCCCGAGGAAGGACCCTGCTTTGCCTTGTCCAGCAGCCCTTGGCTTGTGGCTACATCACCCCCCATCTCTGCCTGTCTTCATATGGCCTTCCGCTTGCTCCTGGGTCTCTGTTTTCTCTTCTCAGAAGGCCACCAATCACTGAATTAGGCTCCACTTTACTCCAGTGAGAGCTCATCTTAATACATGATCTCTGCCAAGACCCTATAGTGTCAGGAAGGGACACAAGAATGGGTGGTCCCTGGTAGTGCAGGGCAGCTCCACCCTGGCAAGGAGGTGCAGGGATGCATCAAGTGCCTCTGGCCATCTCACTGCTGGCCCTGTGTGTATTCCTCTAGAACTTTCTGCCTTCATAAAGGGAGATGCTCAGACATCACCAGAGGATCTTCTGGGATTAAAATAGTATGGCTACATGACTTCAGTGGATGGAGTCTGAGGACATCCTCAACATTCGATCAGACACAGCAGATACATGACATTGGTCCCGCTGGGTCCACACTAAGCTGAGGTCATCACACAATTCACTGTAAATCACACATACTCATGGGCAAAGGAGACAGACTTCCATTTATGGGAAACAGAATGAGGGGAGTCCCCAGACAGGAAGGGCACCAGGCAAGGGACACACAGGGCCTGGGGCAGGGCCCCCTGTCACTGACTCTAAAGGGGCAGGCAGGGCAGGAGCCCTGAGTGTCCTGCACTTGTTTCCTGCTGACACCTAGTGTGGTTTGGATGGTTCTGGCCTCTGAAATAAGGGAGCAGCAGGGATGCACGCCCACAGCTGCTGGGTGCTGCCCGGGGCTTGGCTGGTGTTCCTCATTCACAGGTCAGTCTTGCATGAGAGAGAACATCACAGGCCTGGTGTGGCCCCTTGGTGTCTACAAGTTTCAAAACCATTTGAAAACAGCACCAGCATGTCCAGATGCCAGGCTCACAGGAAGCTGGCCCTGGAGTCTTGCACTGACCATTTGGGCAGCCCCTGTCCACCCTGCAGAAGCTGCCAGGAGGTGCTGGGGACACTGCAATGCCAATTGAGAGAAAGAGCAGATACTTCAGCCTGTGTGGGCTGGGGGGCCATCTGGGGGGCAGGCCCTTCTGTCACCACAGTCAGGCCGGCTTGGGCTCCTCCAGATCTATGGGCTACCTGCCACCTTCCTCCAATTAACTCAAAAGCTACCCTTGAGCAGCACCCACATTCCAGCTTTGGGTCAGGCTTTGACATACAAAGGCTCAAGTACCATCCAAGGGCTGAACCATTGACCACGTGGAGTGTAGAGATCAGACACACACACACACATGCTGTTGCGTGGGTATATATAGGCAGCATACTCCAGGAACACAGAGAAGGCTGCTGCTCTTGGTGTGAAAGGGCCCCTGTAGAGCTCTCTGGGTGTCTGCCCAGCTCACAATGTCTCTGTCTGGGAACTGCCTCCTGGATCACAGAGGTGTGCTGCAGGGAGCCACGGGTCCATAGGACCTTGCATTTGTCAGAGTCTCCAGAAAAACAGAACCAATAGGACACACACACACACACACACACACACAAAACGTGATTTATTGTAAAGAACTGGCTCACATGATTATGGAGGCTGAGAAGCCCCCAAAACTCCAGTTGGCAAGCTGGAGACCCAGGAGAGCTGAAGGTGTTGTTTCAGCTTGAGTCTCAGAGCCTGCGATTAGGAAAGACGGTGTCTCAGCTCTAGGTGAAAGCCAGTAAGCTCAAGACCCAGGAAGAGCTGATGTTTCAGCCAGAGTCTGAACGCAGGAGCAGACCAACATCCCAGCTCAAAGGCAATTCAGAGGAGGCTTTCACTGTTGCTGAAGAGGAGGTTGGCCTTTTGGGTCTATGCAGGCCTTCAACTGATTGGACGAGACCCACCCACATTAGGAAGAGCAATCTGTTTTATTCAATCTATCCATTTAAATGTTAAGATCATACCAAAGCACCCTTGCAGAAACACCCTATGAAGAATAATAGTTGACCAAACATTTGTGCCCCCTGAGGCCTGGTCCAGTTGACAAAAAATTAACCATCACAGACTTTAAGGCCATCAGACTCCCTCTTCAGAGGAATTTTCCAATGGGACAGACAGACCTGCCAGTTTCTGCTTTTCAGGACTTGGGACCTGGTGAGTAGAAGGCTTTCTCCCAGATATCATCCCAGCCTCCCTCTCCACCCTTGTGTCCCCCAAGACACCACCCTCCCTGCTTCCAAATCATGATCATATGCACACCTTTTCCCTTGAATGCACTTGGGCTAAGTCTCCTCACCCACCCCACCCTCTGCGAGCCTCAGCTCCTCTCTGTCAGGCCCTCCTTCCCCCTGGGGTTCATGGGTTCCTCCCACACGCTGCTATCACTGGGCTGGGTGGGTCCCAACAATCAGGCCTGACCAGAGTCATCTGTCCTCAGCTCTGTATCACGATCAGTGTGAAACTGAAGGCTGGGTTTTTATTTGTGTCTATGTTTCTTTTTATCGCCAGCCACTCACTTCCAGAGAGACACCTTGCCACCAGCGGGGTCACTGACCTGCCAGGCTGGGGTGCCTTTCAGTGCCCCCTGCAGTGCAAGTCTGAAAATGTTAACAGACAGAGTAAATGCCCTGCAGGTTGGAGTCTCCAGGAATGCCAGGATAGGAGAAGAAAGCAGAGAGTGGGGAGGGTGGCCTATACTGCATCCTCATGGCTGTATTTTTGTGGGGCACATGGAAATCTGGGGAGGGATCACAGCACCATGTTCTCCAGAGCATCTCTGTGGCCACAAAAAGCAAGGGGGACCAAATGCTCACTGGTCCTGTCCTATACCGCTGGGTTACCTCAGTTATAGGCCCCTGTTAGATTATTACCCCCATCAGATGCTCAAGGAGACTGAGGCTCAGACAGGCTAAGCAACATGCCCCAAGCACTTTGGGTTAGGCCTGGGCGGTCACAGGAGGAGAACGTGCATCCAGGCCCGGGTTATGCACCCACACTGTGCTGCGTGCAAGGGGAAAGGATGAGGAGGGGCTGGGACAGCAAGTTTATGCCAATAACCAGCCCTGCCCACTGAGCTGGGATCCTTGTTACAGTTCTGCAGACACACAGGCAAGCTAGTCCAGCTGGAAGTCCTCGAATGTTTGCCAAATAAGCATTTGCTGCAACCAACACACCAACAGCTACCTGCGTGCACTCCTCCCAACAGCCCACGTGTTTGCTTTGGTTCAATATGTCTGCCTGGTGGACAAACACTTCAGAGGGAAAACACTTCTGCTCAGCAGTATCTGTAGCAGCTTCAGAGTCCAGAGGGCCATGGGGTGCTCCCATACCAGCCCTGTGGCCAGCTGTGCAAAGTCAGAGGTTGATGGGCCTTCACCAAGACTGCTGCTTGGCAGTGACCTTCTTGCAGAGAAGATTCCACAGACAGGCAAGGACAGGCCACCAAGTTAACATGCAGGCAAAAGGTGAGGCCAGGGTGGGCCCTGAGCAGGTAACACAGGGGAGTGCAAGCTGAGGAAGCCGCAGCTGACAGGTGGTGGAGGGGTGACTTGGGAGGCGGGGTCCAAGAGCAGCGAAGGTCTAGGTCCTAGGCAGAAGGAAAGCAGAGCCAGGGAAAGTTAGGGATGGAGCTGAGGGGGCCAGCCCAGGCTCCCACAGTGCCCTCACTCAGCCCCCAGTGAGCAAAAGAAATAAATGCCCCACATCAGAAAGTGTCTGTGCATCCTGAACAGACTCACTTGGAGTGGAGGTAGATTCCAGTCTGGGAAGCAGGACTCAGTGCAACACATTCTTTTGTGTTAATTCCCATGTGGTAGCAGGTGCAGGAGACAGAGGGGTGTCCACAGTGTTGCTGTCTGGCAGTGGCCCCAGGCTACCAAAACCAGGACAGGCTGTAGCTGGGAGGCTGGGGAAGGCGGGGTAGCAGGCAGTCGTGGCAGAGTGGGGGGTGCTCCCCGTGCACCCCAGTGTGCTGGCTTCGGCGAACGGCCAGGGAGGAAGTCGTGGCAGAGGTGCTTCTGAAAATTGTTTTTTATGGTAGAATACACCACTCACTTCATGAAATGTATACATATCGAAGAGCACATAAAATGCATCTGAGCAGTTTAAGGAATAATTATGAGCGCTAGAGTGTCCACGCCCAAGTTAAAAAAAAAATAACAGCGTCCTACAGAAGGTCCTGGTGTGCCCCCCAGTGCCTTCCACCTTCCCTTGGCCGGAGGTGAGGACCTCCAGACTCTCACATTAGCCATTCTCCTGCTGCCCTTTACACGTTTACTACAAGTAATGATCCCTAAAACTATTGCTGTTTTGAGAAAGTGAGCAGTTTGGGTTTGTGCAAAGAAAGGACAACATGGCCCCACTAGACAGAAGCCCCGGGGGAAGGTCAGATGGGGCAGAGTGCCTGCACCGGAGGCTGGCTTCAGCTTCCCTGATAACGACCCAGTTACCTGGTATCCTGGGAACTGGGCCAAGAGGAAGCCGTTCTGCCAGAACATCGGCTCCAGCAGAGAAGCCCAGGCCACGAGGTGCAAGGCAGTGGTGCGAGGCCACTCATGTCTGGAGGAACCCACCACCTCCTTCCCACCCAGATGCTTCCTCCTCCTTTCCTGGTGGTGGGGGTATGGGCCAGAGGGGACCCCACCCACGGATGCCCGCCCCGAGCGCATGGGGTGGAGGAGCAGGCCGACTGAGTGCCTCAGTCCCAGCAGGGAGCTGGAGGAGCATAGGGACTAATTGAGACCCATGAGGAGCAGACGGGTCTCTCTGAGGCACCAACAGGGAGGGCTGTGATGCGTGATGAGGCCCCCAGAGTGATGAGGCCTCCACCCTCGGGGGTGGAGAGCTGGAGACTTCCAAGAACAAAAATGTCTACTCTAGCATTCAGTTTGGAGTCCCCCAATTAATTCCTCTGATGAAGATTATAGGGATACCTTCTATGAGCCAGGCATTCCACACTCACCATGCAGTAAAGCGTGTCACATACACACATGTCTCTTGAACAGGAGATTTTGTAGGACATCAGAGAGGGGCTGGGGTTTGTCTCTGGGTTTGAGCCCCCAGGCAACGTGGGAGACCAGCCACACGTGCTGCGACCCAATGGTGGCAGAGGCTGGGAGCCAGACTGTAGAGCCCTGTGAAAACTGCCAGGATTTGGGGTGCTCTTACTAAAGGTGGAAGGGCCATATACCCCGTTCCTTAGCACCTGTCTCCTCCCTCACTCTCCCACCACCACCCATAGGTTCTTGTTCTGTACATCTCTGGGCCAGCTGACTTCCTGGGTTGCCATTAGTAACCCAAGTACAGAAATCCAGCTCATGTTTCTGTGTCCCCACCCATGCTTGGTACAATTTTTATCACAGCTATGAGTCAGGAAGAATTTTTTGAAAGGATACCCATGACATATTTCATCATGATATAGCTTTGCTTCAAAGGGGACATTCGCTGAGAATTCATCTCCTCAGTTCTTGAGAGGAATCAGGACATTCTAAGAGCAAGAAGGTGGACAGCAGAGAGTTGATATCTTTCCTATGGTGAAAGTAATTATTAGGGTGTGCATTCCTCTAGTTGTGCGGCCAATTAATTTCCTCTAATTATCATTCTGCCAGTATTAAAGAAGGAAGACATTAACATGTAATGAGTGTCTACTGCATGCATTATATAAATCTTTGCCTCCTCCTGGATTAAAAAAATATGCATGTATCACTGAAGTTCTGAAGTACACTCAAGCCCTGGGAAGTTCTCTGATTTTTCGTGAGGCTGTGAATCCAAACTGTGTGATTTTAAAATAAGAAATTCTCATGTCTCCCCTCGAACAACAAAATTTACCAAATAACAATGACAACCTTCAGATTAATAAATGTTACTCAAATGCCTGATAAATATTAAATGAGCTCAAAACAAGTTATGAGGTTGGAATCATTCTCCTCAAATTGACAAGGGAAAGGGGGAGACTGGAGAGAATTCTGGGGGCCAGGAGGGACCTGAGACCAGATGGGACTTCTTACAGGGACCCAAACACGGCCACCAAGATGCACAGACTCCTCTCAGGAGTAGCACCAGATAGCTAATGAAACTAAGAACTCCAACATTTTACATAATTAGCAAATAAGGATCACACCTCCAATTCCTCCTTCAAATTCTAATTTTGGACCCTGGGCTTAAAAAAAGAAATCCATGCATTTCTAAAACTTAGTGTTTAGCCACTCTGGGGGTTAACATTCCCTAGGATGGAGGAAAAAAAAAAAAAAGGATAAAAAATTGCTCTAGAAAGTGAAATTGGATTTTAAAAAATCGATGAAGTAACCAGGCTATTAAAATGGAAAATAAGTCTGATGTCATTCTGAAAAATAAAAGGCATGAGTCACCTGCAGAGCCACTTAATTAAGCAAAGGAAGTAATGAGAGCTTGAGTGATTTCCCGACTAATGTCAGTATTTCAAAATGAGTGAGGCGTTGGGCCAGGAGCATTGCTTCTAATCAGAGCTAAATCGCTCTTTTGCCCTCAGGACATCTTGGTACATTTGAAGTTGATGAAGAGCAAAAAGGAATGTATTAAAAATTATCCCAACTGTACCCAAAACAGGGGAAAAAGTGAGCTTTGTACTCCAGGCCCCCAGGCAGTGTGTGATGAGGGCTACGGCTCTTGCACTGGGCCATTTGGGGCAGGACGCCACTCCGGGTGGGGAGCTGTGCCCCCTTCACACAGTCAGGGGATGGCATGTCAAGGGTTTCTTGAAGTCCCTGGGGGATGTAGCAGGTTCCAATTCCAGCCTGTAGCCTTGAGAGGGGTGACTGCAAGGTTTGGGTTTGAACAGAAGTGTCTTGGAACAGGCAGGCAGCTCTGCAGGACGTGTCCGTTCTCCATCTGAGCCAGTGTGGGGTGGCTGCAGGGGGGCCTCGCCTCCTGCTTCTGCCAGGCAGAGGACCTGCCACCACCAGCCCAGCCGGAGGGTATATCTGGGGTGCCCTCCCCAAAGAGCAACCATGCTAGAAACGGCCCAGTCCCACCCCAGGGAAGCCTGGGGCCACCTGAACTGCACGGGGCGCTCTGAGTCTGGGTCCCTTGTGCCACATGTGGAGGAGCTCCTGAGGTCACTACCAGGTCCCAACCCGGAGGGCTCAGGGAGAGCCAGGGCCTGTCCCCGGAGACCTGGTGCTCAGGGCAAACTCCTCACCGGCTGCATCTTTGTGCCTGTGATGTCCATCCGGTGGTTGCTGTATATTCATTTTATCTGTTATTTTACCTTGCTAATAGCATAAAAACGTGGAAATTTTAACCCCTAAGTCTGACCTGGCTACAGGGACAGACTGGACTTGCTGGGAAGAGGTGAGCACCTAAAGGGAGTGTGACTGTCAGCTCAATGCAGTGATGACGGGGTCCTGGATGCACAGTGAGTGGCCTCTTTACCAGAGCGTGGTGTCTGCTTCCCTTGATCAACAAGACAGTCTGTTCCCAACAAGCTAGTGGTTAAAACCAAAAATTGGCCACAACACGCAGCTGCAGATCTTAGGGAGCATCCTAAACCCTGGGGACAGCTCAACACTTGCCCCATGTTAACATGGATAATCTCCGTCCCTAACATCAACCAATAGCAGCAGTGATTTTCCTCCACTTAGTATTTATTCCTCATCTCGAAATTGCACTTTCATTTTCACTTTAATTTTCTGAGTGTTTCTCCTTCCTCCCATCTCCAAATAAGATTGCTCAACAAAGACACGGCAAATAAATATTTGGCGTTCACAGTTTTAACCAATTAGCTGACTGAGAACCAGGTAAACTAATCCTAAACCTCTTTTGAGGATTGTCCTGAAGGCAACATGCATTTATCTATGCCAACAGAGCATTGGGTTGTAATGCCGGGAGCCTTGGAAATAATATGATGTAATAAGGATATTTGGGCAGGGGTGGAATCTAACCCATCAGCATAACCCCAGTAACACTGATTATTCTCACTTGAAACATCTCTCCTAGAGTCCACCAGGGTTGATGGGAGATGGTAGTGCTGCATCCAGGTGGAATAGAGCATGGCCTTGGGACCCAGCACTGCAGGTTCATTTCCCTGTGCATCTGTTTTCAGCTGTGTGACCCCAGGCTGTCTACCTCCCCTTTCCAAGTCTCAGTTTCCTCATCTGTCAAATGGGACCAGCAATTGAGCTTTCTTTGATAGGTCGTGAGTGAGACCCCTGGGACAGCCCTGGGAGGACTTCAGCATGGTTCCCAGGACAGATATGTGCATGACTCTTATGAATAGCTACTGTATCAACTTTTTTGTTCTAATGCCCTTCTTGTTTTAGAGAGTGGGTGGAGAAGGCAAGGGAGGAAGTATGAATTGAACTTTAATAGGTGTTGGCGGGCTCTGATCTGGCCTGCGGTCCATGTATACAAAACATCACGCAAAATCACCTCCATCTTTGCATGATTTCAATGATCAGTGCAAGACAGAACATGGATCAGGACAGACCGGGAACCACAGTAACATGTTCTCTGCAAACTGCAGCAAGTGCTTCTCCAGGGGGCAAACTCAGGATTGTCCTAGCCCCCCTGCAGGCGACTGAGGAGCAGCAAGACTGATGGGGGGCACGCTCCTCAGACGCCCACCTGGCCTTCCCTGCTAGCCTCCGCGGACAATGCAGCATGCCTGGGGTGGGGAGGGGCGGTGATACTGAGACTTATAGTAAGAACTATATATTTGGCTAACCCCACCCCATCCCCGCCTTCCTGACACTTTTTCTAAAGCCCTTGGAATTTCTAGGGAGTCTAGGAAGAAGAGCGAGAAAGGTGTCTTTTGTTATGTTAATGAGGTGACTTTGGGAAAGCCTTAGATAACCTTAGGACGGGGCTGGTTTCCACGGGAGCCAATCCTGTGATCAGAGGATTGGCAGTTTCAGTCCCCCAGCCTCCTCCAGGAAGGGAGAAGGGCTGGAGGTGGTCAATGATTCCGTTTGTATTGAAGTCTCCATAAAAATCCAGTTCAGAGAGCTTCCCAGGAGGTGGGCACAGGAAATCTGGGGCAGAGCAGCATGGCTGGAGAGGACTTGGGAACCGCGCCCTGTCCCCATACCTTGATACGTGCACCCCTTCCTCAACTGCTCCTGAGTCACATCTTACAACAAACCAGTAACCTAGTACATAAAATAGTTCTCTGAGTCCTCTGAGCTGCTCTAGCAAATAAATTCAACTGGAGGAGGATGTCATGGGAACCTCTGGTTTATAGCTCTTCGGTCCAAAGCACAGATGACAACTTAGACTTTAAACCAGCGACTGCAGTGAGGGTATGGAGGGCAGCCTGCTCAGACCGAGCCCTCAGCCTGCAGAACCTGGTGCCTCTGCAGGGAGCTAGTGTCAGAACTGAGTTGAATTGTAGGACACCCAGCTTGGTGTTGTGTGGGAACCCCTGCTTGGCCCCCACCTCCACCACGCATTGGAATTGGGTACAGGAACCCAAAAGGGAGCAGAGGCATTCGGCGCAGGGACTCAGGGCCTTTTAAGAAACTCATTCCTGAGATCCACACCCCATCTGTGTGGACAGCCCCGTGAGAGCCACTCTCCTGCTGGATGTCTGACGATGTGAGCTGGCCTTGAATTCCAGTTACCTCTGCAAAGTTCATGGAGGTGAACCTGGCTGTGTTGTGGGAACAAAGTTCAAATGTGACTTTGAACTGAATTCCGTCAGTTACTGCAGTTGAGAGAAAAACCCAGTCAGTGGAGGCCATTCTCCACTGGGGCAGCAATTCCCAGCCTGCAGTTCCTAATCCCCAGGAAGGCATCTCCCTGTCCAGGCCAATGTCCCTTTGGGTCCGCACATTGTCCCCCGCAACCCCTTCACCATTCACATCCTCACTGCTGGTTCCACCTGACCAAGAGGGACTGGAGCTCAAACCTGGCTCTGCTGTGCCTTGGGCAAGGGGAGTGTGGCGCCCACTTCCTCATCAGCTAAGAGGAGATGTCTATTTGCAGGCATGATAGGCCTGCCCTGGACTCAGCCCACTTCCCCTCCCACTCCTGATTGTGGGCCTGGCCGGACCCCTCTGCTGGAACAATTCCCTGTGTGACTGACCTCAGGCCCACTGTTGCAGCGCTACCACAGGGAACTGTGCCCGACCCTGGCCCACTCGCCATGCACCCCCACCCCGGGCCAAGTGCCCTTCTCTGCCAGCTGGGCCATGACCTGTCTCTTGGCTTCCCACCTGCCTTTGACCTGGCACCAGCTCCAACGTGCAGGCTGCTGAGACCAGGAACAGGTTGCACCTGTCACTCATTCCAGGAGAACCATTTCTATGTCCCTGTGATCCACAGCAGAAGGAGAAGGGATGACATCACCAGATGCCACGGTCTCTGCAAGGGGGTGGATGTCATGGTCCATGCAGGCTGCACTGGGGAGCAGGCCCCACTTGGCCTCAGCAGGGAGGGCTCACAGCTGCACTTGCTGAGGCTTGGAGAGGAAGGCAGCAGGGCTGTCTGCTCTTTGTGGAGAGCTGAGGAAGCCTGAACTCCTTAGCCCACAAATTTTCCACCAGCCTCTCCAGATGCACAACATATCCTAAGATTCCTAGAGAGGAAATATTGCCTTCACTGGTCCTGACCTTTGATTCTCAGTCTATGGCATTTGGATGTTTAACAGGGAGGACCTGTGCTTAATGTATGGACTAGGGTTTTGGCTGTCCTTCATCCCCCCTGGTACTTGCTGACCCCCGGTTTCCTTTGCGAATGACTTCTCCCCTCCAGTGTTTAGCGCAGGTGGGAGAAGAACCATAGATGCCGCCCTCCACCGTGGAAGTCTAGGAAGCAAAGTCCTTTCTCTCCTTGACCTGGGTTACCTAGCCAGGGGTGTGTGCCCTAACCCCACCTTGTAGGCCCTCACTCAGGCTGTGGCATCTGCAGTGAGCAAGACAGAGAGGAAGGGTCAGATGATTCCTCTGGGACCTGGGAGAGACGGCCTCCTCCAGGAGACAAGGGCTGTGCTTCCCGCTTGTTGGAGCAGCCCAGCTCCCCCCCAGCCAAGTCCCCTGAGCCTCTCATCACCTTGCACTGCTTTCTTTGGTCTGAGCTAGCTGGGGTCTCTCTCACAGTGATGCACTCCTAACTGATGCTGCCAGGGAGCACTGCCTAGCCTACAGCAAGCCGCCTTAAAGCTGTAGGGGTCCGTGACAGAGGCCTGGTGTTCATGCCGTCAGGGAGTAATGAGGAGCTCGGGCCCACAGGCATGCAAGTGGTGTGTTCCTAGGGAGGGGGTCATTGCTACTACCTGCCACTGATGTCACTCACAGGGAGTGTCTGTGTGTGTGTTGGTGTGTGTGTCTGTGTGTGTACATACACATGCACGTGTGTGTGTAAGAGACTTTATTTTTCCCACCAGTAAATTTAATATAGTTTTCTTTGTGACTACTCCTCTGAAAGAGTGATTATATTATGCATGGAGATGTCCCATGCTCCAAAGCACACCAGTGGCTAGCAGCTGAGGACTCGCCGGAAGGGCATGTGGCCATTCCTTTTTGCCTGAGGAATATCTACAGTTCCCACATCCTGGGACAGGTCCTTGCAGAACCCAGGCTACCCGACCCTAGTCACATGGATCCCAGAGGCGCCTCCATGGCTGAGGCAAGGGCCTTCCAAGGTGGGGTTCTGTCACTCACACTGGTGAGAAGTGAAGCTCTGGGACAGTCGGGGCCTACAAAGGCCAGCAGTTCATCCCACCCTGTTCTTGATGACCTGTGATGGGAGTATAGTCCACACATTTCTCTAAATCTGTCATTTAAAACATGGTCTATATAACTCTACAGTATTTAGTGCATCCACACTACTGTGCAACCATCACCACTATTTCCTAAACTTTTTCATCACCACAAACAGAAACCCTGAGCCTATGAACCATAATTTCCAGGTCTACCCTCTCCCTCAGCCCTCGTAACCACCAATTTACTTTCTGTCTCCATGAACTTTCCTATTCTAGGTACCTCATCTAAGTGGGATCATCTCATGTCTGTCCTCTGTGTCCGGCTAATTTCAACCAGCACAGTTGTTCTCAAATTCATTCATGGTGTAGCCCGCATCTGCACTTCATTCCTTTTTAAGGCTGAATAATATTCCATTGTATGGATAGACCACATTTTATCTACTTATCTGTTGATGGACATTTAGATCGTTTCCACCTTTTAGGTATTATTAATGCTGCAGTGCACACTGGCATACAGTGTCTGTTTTCAGTTTTTTTGTGTACAGACCTAGGAGTGGGATTGCTGAGTCAAGTGGCAATTCTATGTTTAGCCTTTGGAGGAACCACCAAACTATTTTCCATAGCAGCTGCCCCATTTTTCATTCCTATCAGCAGTGCACTAATTTCACCACATCCTCTCCAATACTTGTTAGTTTCCATTTTGTTACTATTAGCACTATTATTATTACCACCCTGGTGGGTGTGAAGTGGTAGCTCATTGTGATTTTGATTTGCATTTCCCTAATAACTAATGACATTGAGCATCTTCTCATGTGCACATTAGCCAGCTTACAGTCTTCTTTGAAGAACCATCTATTCAAGTCCTTTGCACATTTTTTCACTGAATTTTCTTTTTGTTGTTGCACTGTAGGGAGTAGTTTATGTAGCCTGATAATAAATGCTTAGGAGATAGACGATTTGCAAATATTTTATCCCACTCTAGTTTGCCTTTTTTACTTACTTGATAATGTCCTTTGAGGCACAAACGTTTTAAATTTCGAGGAAGTCCAAGCTATTTGGTGCTTATGCTTTTGTTGTCAGATCTAGAAATGCAGTGCCATATATATGATGTCATGAAAAGTTTTACAGTTTTAGCTTTTATATTAAGATCATTGATCCATTTGGGTGAAATTTTAACTCGAATTTTTATGGTGTAAGAGAGAGGTCTGTCTTCCACCTTTGGCATGTGGAAACCCAGCTGTCCCAGCACCATTTGTTGAAGAGATTGTTCTTTCCTCGCTAAATGGACTTGGTACTTTTGTGAAAAAGCAGTCAGCCATAGATGTATAGGTTTGTTTCTGGACCCTCAGTTCTGTTTCATTGACCTGTATGTCTATCCTCATGGAGCACCAAGTTATTTGGATTCCTGCAGCTTTGTACTAGGTTTTGAAACTGGGAAGTGCAAACACTCTGACTTTGTTTTTCTTTCTCAAGATTGCTTTGGATATTGGGGTCCCTTAAGATTCCACGTGAATTTAAAAATAGATTTTTCTGCTTCTGTAAAAAAAAAAAGAGGCTATTAAAACTCTGATAGGGAAGGCATTGGCTCTGTAGATTGTTTGGGGTCGTATGAGCGTCCTAACAATATTAAGTCTTCCAACCCATGAGCACAGGATGTCTTTCCATTTATTTTAGGCCTTCAGTAATTTCTTTCAGCAGTCTCTAAACCTTTCTTGAACTTACTTGTGTCTATGACCTACATAAGCTCTCAGGATAATGAGGGCCATATGTGTCCCTTCCCCACTACATAGATTCGTGTTGGACCCAATAGAACACATGTCTTTTTCAATTTTTGCAGGCCCCCTTAACTGCAGTCTTTTAAATTTTGGGAAGCAGTGTGTGCTATTGATAGCTTTCATGATTTTTTTGATATTGTATATGTATGTACATGCCCCTCATCCACCACCTTCACAGATTAAAAATCCTCACTCTTCTTGGATGTGTCCTCATGCAGTATTATCAGTTGCCTGTCCCCTAGTTCTGTTAGGCGTCTGATCCCACAAGCAAACTTCGATTCAACCCAACTGCACTGCTCAACCTGCTTTAACATTTGAGTAGAAGAGACCAAATGTCCAGTGTATTGAAAGAGACAGCCAGAATCCCTCCTTCCATGAGCCCTATTCAAAAGTGGAACATTGGCCATTTCTCCATATGCCATGGCAAAAGCTACTGGGAAACTGTGGCCTTGACCCCAAGGGGTCACATGGTGGGAAGCCATAGAGTGAGTGGGGGAACCCAGGGAAGGAGAGAGGATTTCCAGCTGGGGGTCTAGGGGAGACCCTATGGTGGAAGAACTATTTGAAAGGGGGGCCAGGGGGTGAGGTGTTTAGACGCACAATTAATTGAATGTCATCAGAAAGCAGAGTTGAATTTTTGTGACTCGGCTCCAGGAGGAGTCTACAGCTTCTGAAAACGAATGCTCAATTTTAGATGTCTTAGGATATGTGCATTTTATGGGGGGAAAAATCCCTGGCTTTTGTTAGATTTCAAAAAAGCAGGTCAGGCTCAAGAAAGAGCCTTCCTAATGAGGGACTGATGAGGGAGCTCAGTTCACACTTGCTGCTCAATGCAGGGAATCAGTATATGTACATGGGCCACAGGCTAACGATGGAGGGGCTCTCAGACTAGATCCAAGATGCCTTCCTTGTCCTCAGATTGTGCATTTTATGCTTTTATTTCAGTGCACTTTTTTGGAAATGGTCACTTTTGTTCAATTCTCAGAGGTCACGACCCCAATAACTAAGCACTGGGGGATCTCGAAGGCAGGTTCTCCCAGTGAGGAGACGCAAGGTGCAAGGGGGGAGATGGCACAAAGGAAGGAGGCCCGGTGGGGCAGAGGCAAGAGCCTTTACAAGTCAGAGAGCAGGGCTGTGTCCCTGAGCTGCTGAAGGGCCAGGTGGAGAAACCTGGAAAGTGAGAGAACAGAAGAAACATAATTCAAAGTGGGGAGCTTCAGAGTCAACTTCCGAAGCTCACTGCACAAGCAGGGAGGCCTGCTTTTCTGGAGGGCTTTTCCTGATTCTCCAGCCTCCATGGCAGTCACCTCCTGCAGGGGCATGCTGACAGCCCCAGCCTCAACTTCCTGGGCTCTCCCTACAGACCAGTTACCCCCCAGCACAGCCTCAGGCCCAGAGAGACCCAAGTGCCTAGCACATAGTGTGTCCCGAGTGGCTGAACCTGGCTCCTTCCCACTCCCCAGAGGCTGAGGATCTCTCTCTCTTTCTCAGGTGACCCTCCACATTATGTGGGCAGAGCAGTCATGCTGTCACACCCACTGTGTGCTCACAAAATAAGCTGTGACAAATGTCCCTCCTCCTCTGATGGCAGTCATGATGGCATGTGCACCAGGTCCCGGGAACCTGAGTCTTCCGGGCCTCCCAAACCCACCACAGCTCTAAGTCCTCTGCTCCCACCTCTGCTTTACCATGGACCTGGGATAATAGCTCATGTGCTGTTTCTAAAGCAGGTAGTGGGGCTGCTGGCAGAGCAGGGTCATGGGAAGACCTGAGAATGGGCACAAAACATTCAGCTTCCCAGATGACTTCCCATTTTGCACAGTCTCAAGTGACCCCAGTGCTTGTGGAAGGAGGAACTGCGGAGGCAGGAGCACCCCCGAGCCCAGGGGCCACCCAGCACCTGCATGGGGACAGCGCACCGGCCCTGGCCAAGGGCTCAGAGCATGCAGCTGCTTCTGCCCTTTGCAGACCAGCCTAGACCTCTTCCCCGGGCAGAGAAACAACCGTTTTCATTTTGACCAGTTTGGAGGAAGACGTGACTGTTCACACCTGGCCAGCAGGGTAAAGTAAACGTCATCACGTTTTCTCATGAACAGGCTGTTCGTTTCTCTTTTCCGCCCTTCTGTGATGGCATCTGTTGGCCACTGAGTCACACTGAAGGTGATGTGCAGCCCACCCACATGTGTGAGCTCTTTGGCCATGTGCAGCCTATGGATCCCCCATGAGTAGTAGGATTGGACAAGGTGACGCAGCGGGCACAGGGCGTGCACCACGGATGACTTCTGAATCTCTGAAGAGGAGAATGCAGGTGCAAGTCCACCTTGAACACACTGAGTCACGGCTTTGAGGACAAAGCCCAGCTGCAGACACCAATGGCAAACCCAAAACCTGGAGCCTTCTCTCTGGAGCTAATTCAGAAGTTTCTAGAAAATGCTATTTTGAATAGAACTAGGTCTTTTTTTTTCTGATGAAAACTTGCAACTTTCTATAAAACTTTAAAAATCAAAATGTAGAAAAATTTATTTCTTTTGCTGAAGTAACAAACAATGGTTCGTATGTTTAAAAATTTAAATCAACTTCCAAAACCACAGTTTGCTCTGCATTCAGTACAGAAGGGAGGTGGGCACAGGGAAAGGGTCTGACCCAGGGTGAGAGACTGCATAGGTCACGCAACCGTGATGGAGGCATCTGCTTGTTTAAAGGTGGCGAGGACACTGACACTTGCAGTGTGTTTGGGTTTTGGGTAGAGCATCTTCCTGAAGTCTGGAAGGAGTCGAATTAGGCATCTTTTAAGAGGCGTTTCTGTTCCCTGAAGCATCTTTGCCTCTTGAGAGGTGGGCCTCCTCCACAGTGCTGCGTCCTCCCAGTCCTGGGCAGCTGGACTGTGTGGACACAGTGGAGTGCAGGCTCTGTGGAGGCAGCTGGGGTGGCCTTCAGGAGCAGCGGCCAGCTCATCACTCTGCAGATGCTCGCTCGGGCTCAACTTCAGGTTGTGCAGGCTGATCCCCCACACCCACCTAATGCCCAGGCAGGAGGGCCCCACCTGGGGACCAAGAGCCTTGGAGCTCTGGGGGTGCCCCAGGAAGCACACTTGAGCTGCACTGGCAGGTGGAGAAGTTGGGCAGCAGAGAAGCCAGGCAGACCTGTCTGTCCTTAGACCTCCCAGGCGGGGGGTCCTCCCTATGTGAGCCCCATTGCAGCCTTTGGGGTGCAGCCCAGAGATATGGCCCGCTCCTCTGCAGTTCATACAACAGATAGTCCTCACACCCTCTGTCTCCAGACCCTTATCTCACCCCTGGGTCTGCTGATATTTCTCTCCTCTCCTCCCTCAGACTTGTCTGACTTTATCACATATGTGGTGGGTTTGTTTAAGGGATGAGGGGAGTATGTGGGCCAGAATCACCCACAGCTTCTATGTCTCCCCTCTGCCCAGGGCTATGTCCCCAGGACAAGCTTTTGCAGATGCCTTTCTGGAGTATCCCTGAGGTGCTCTTCCCTACCCCCTCTGCGAGGCTTCCCTCAGGGGCAACTCCCCATGTCCCCCTCTTGGTCAGTTTCTATTTCATGAGGCCCTGCCTAATGGCTCGGAGCCTGACAGAAGGGACAGCAGAACTCTGATTCACAGGCTTGGCCTGGCCTCCAGCTCTGGCCCATGGCTCACTTGCTCTCTGTCCTGCTCTCTATCCCAGCTTTCCATTTCTTTTTGCCTCCCCTCCCCACTTCCCACCCCCTCTGTCCTCTCCTCTCCCTCTCTTCATGCACCACCTTGTCAGCTTGGACCCCACAAAACACTCTTACATCTCACCGGCCCCTCCTTTCTCCCAGAGGTCCCTGCTGCTTTCCTAGCTTTGGCAAACCACCGACCACTTATTCCGACCCTGTGATTCTCCACCTCCAGCTGGCCCAGGCTGGGAGCAAGCCCCACTTCTGGGCTTCCCCTCCCCAGTGTCCCTAAGAGGCTCAGGCCCTCTCATTAAGGCAGGAGATACAGACAGTGAAGGGACAGGGCATGTGACCTCCTGGCCTCCACCCCCAATCCCTGGGGGCATCTCCCCAGCCCCCTCCTTCTCTGTGAGTGACATCCTCTCACCTACTTCCCAGCCGAGAGCCCATTGGACCACCACAGAGTCCTGACCCTCCTCCCTCCGGAGCCCTCCAGGCTAGATGGCCTCCTTCACAACATGAGGATGTGCCCCTGGGGTGTTCTGCCAATAAATACTTTCAAGAATTTGTTGGCAGGAAAAAAAAAATCCCTGAAGAATATATTTTTTTATTAGACAATAAGAGCTGCATACCACTGTTTTCCTTTTTATTTTCTTCTTTTCCCTTTTCTTACCAGGAAGTTTAGAGCTACACTAGTTGGATTATGAGGTAATCATCAGCCCCTTTCCTTTTGCCTTCTGCTACTATTTATCTAGTTTATTCTTGCACATGTGGCCCTGTGTGGCCATGTAACTCCAGGGAAAGGAAATCCCAGAGCAAAATACCTCTAAAACTGAAGTCAGTCAAAGGGAGAAATAAAGTTTAAAGCCCGTTTATTGCTTACAAACTGCGGCCCAGGGTCGTTTCCCCTTCCTGCTCTGGCAGAAGCAAACCAACCCTCCCCCAACCTCTCAGTTTCAGATAAGCCCTCGGTTGCCCAGGTAATTACCCATTGGTATGGAGATGAACTTTTCTCCACCCCTGAGGAATGCCTGTTGATATGCAGATGCACTAAAGCCAGGTGAGATATTCTGGAAATATTACAATTGTACCCACAGGCCACCTCAAGTTGAATATAAGCCCAGGGAACAGTGTGGGAAAGCTATCCCAGCTGCCCTGTGGTCTTGATGAACTGGCCTGGCTCTCCACCTTGCCAGCAGTCACACCCACCATGGAGTCCCCTCTGTGCATTGGATTTGGGGTCCTGCCTTCCCTGGGCTCTGGCCTTGGGGTCATGGTACCATCCAGAGTGATCCCTGCCCCCTCCACCCCATGAAATGGGAGCTATCCAGAGAGGGCATTTTGCCTGGCTGATGGTGCCTTGGAGCCAGCAGAGTCTCCTGGCCCAGGAACTAAGCTCTCGTTGCCTCTGTCAGCTCCCACTTTGCACCTGGTCCAGGGCAGCACCAGGGAGAAGGTAAGGGACAGGGACCTTTGGTCTCACAGGCTGGCCTGGGGGTTCTTGGCTATGAGACAGGTCAGCAAGTGTCAAATCACTTTCGATGACACAGCCAGCCCTGGGGTGGTTCTGACACCATCCTTGGATGGACCTTCATCCCAACAGCTGAGGCAGGATTTGCAATGACACTATCAGATTCCTCTCACCAGGCCCTACAACCAACAGTTTGAAGGTATATCTACAACTTTCTTCTGTCTTCTCAGGCTTAGAACAATAAACAAGAAGGAAACCCACTGTGGGTAAAATTGTCATATTTCCAGAATATCTTGCCTGGCTTTAGTACATCTGCATATCAACAGGTGCTCAAGGGTGGAGAGAAGTATGGCTTTAGTGCATTTGCATCATTCCTCAGGGGCGGAGAGAAGTTCATCTCCATATCAATGGGTAATTACCTGGGCAAGGAGGGCTTATCTGTACCTGAGAGGTGAGGGGGAGGGTTGGTTTGCTGCTGCTGGAGCAGGAGAGAGCCATGTGTGGGACTGCAGTTTTGTAAGCAATAAACGGATTTTAAACTTCATTTTTCTCTTTGACTGATTTTGTCTTTTAGAGGTATTTTGCCCCAGGATTTCCTCTCCCCAAACTTACATCTGGCGTAGTCAACAGGACTCCACTGAACCTGAAATCTGTAATAATGGGTGTGACTTTGGGAGGGCCACCCCTAGAAATGATGGGGAGAAGTGGCGCTCGTGCCAAGGGACATGTGTCTACACTCGTGTGGACGTGGAGGTGCCACCACCACTGCTGGCCACGCCAGCCCCGGCCCGTGGTCCGAGCCTAAGGCTACTGCTTCTGCCACTGCTGCTGCTCTTAACTGCCGGCTGGAGCCTGGCCACAACCATGGAAAGGAGCAGAGGTCTGGGTCACCTTGATAGAGAAGCAACTGGCTGCTATATACCACACCTTGCTGGCTACAGAGCCCATTGTTGGAACAGCTCCGACCAAGGTAATAACTACCTATCCCATGGGAGGGTAGGTGCGAGACTGGACCCAAAGGCCACGGAGTGGCGTGGCACACACACCTACCGTGGGTTGGTGACTGGCCACTTGCCTTTGGCATTGGCCCAGGTGCTCTGGCTGGAAGGAAAGTCTGCCTCTGATGTGGCCCAATGGCTGTACCTGAGAGGGGAGGGGAAGGGCCGGTTTTGCTGCTGCTGGAGCAGGAAAGAGAGATAGGCCAAACTGCAGTTTTGTAAGCAATAAACGGGTTTTAAACTTTATTTCTCCCTTTGACTGATTTCGGTTTTTAGAGGTATTTTGCCCTGGGATTTCCTCTCCCCGGACTTACACTCACAGTCAGAAGAAAACCTGTCTCTGAGTGTGACAGCTCAGCCTTTCACCAAGCCCCACTGCCGGCCACGGGCTCTTCTTCCCGTGGTGAGAAAGGCTGCTTCCTGTGAGCTCTGGTTATTCTATTCAACAGGACCTCATATGGTTACAATGGATGCTACCCCTGAAATGATAACCTGTGCCTGGATAGTAAACCTACCCTCTGTCCTTATTCAGATGCACACCCCAGGGAAAATAGAGATGTAAAAAAACATTTCAAAGTAAAAAAAAGAAAATCAATTTCAAGTAAGGGTAAGTAAGGTGCTGGAGCTGCTTCAAAAAACATGTAAAGTTTACAGCCTGAGCCTGTGACCTCTACTCGCTCAATTAAATATAAGAGCAGACAGACACCAGACATTTGAGGCCTCCAGACGTCACGCCATCTCCCAGTTTGTCGGGTAAGAGTGTGAGTTGAGGAAAGTGTCATCCTTTAATTCCAGACTTGGCATCAAACCTGCTCATGGGATTAAAGCCCCCATTGTCTGCAGCCCTGAACCTCTGCACAGCACCTGCCTGCCGGCCCACTGTTAGCGCCGCGGGACAGGATCCGCGTCTGGTCACCAAATGGGCCAGTGTCTGAAATGGCCTGATAAATAAACATGGGTGTGAGGTTTGTGCACACACATTTGCTGAGCACTGGCTCTCTCCACCCGGAAGCCAACGGGGCACCCTCTGGCTGCCCACCCCCCAGAGCCCATCTGTGGCTGGAGAGGTTTGAAGGTGCAAGAGGACTCCCAGCGTGGGTGCCTGCTGTGCCATCACCCCACCCAGGGAAGAACTCCAGGCCGAAGGGTGGGCTGAGAATTGGCCTGTGCTCCCTCTTGGCTTGTCTGACTTTCCGGGGACACTTCTGCCCCAAATCGGGAGCAGAGTTTAAAATGAGGTCTGCCTCTTCCAGGATGGCTTCTGCCTTTATTCCTTCAGCCCTGGCCCTTGAATTTCTTTCAGATCCTTGCAGAGGCTAGGATCTCTTGCTCCGACTCTGTGCTCACATTGGCAGTCATTGTCTCCACCTTTGCCTGTGTGTTGGTCATGGTTCTCCAGAGAAACAAAAGCTCATGTATAGATAGATATGAGGAGATTTGATATAGGAATTGGCTTACATAGTGGCAGAGGCTCCAAAGTCCCACTGTCTGTTGTGTGCAAGCTGGAAAACGGGGAAAGGCACTGCTATAATTCGGGCTGGTTCCAAAGGCCTGAAAATTGGCCTGATGGTGTAAGTCCCAGTCTGAGTCCAAAAGGCCACCAATCAGGAGTGGCCTCTGTGAGGGCAGGAGAAGGTGGGTGTCTCAGCTCAAGCAGAGAGGGAGTGAATTCATCCCTCCTCTGCCTTTTTATTTTATTGGGGGCCCAATGTATATGTTAGCAGGGGGTTGTCAGCTGGATGAAGCCCATCCATCTTGGGGAGGGATGTCTGTTCTGCTCAGTCTACCAAGTTAAACACTGATGTCTTCCAGGAGCAACCTGACAGACACATCCACAGGTAATGTGCTCCAAGCTCTCTGGGCATCCCTTAGCCCAGTCAAGTCGACACATGAAATTAACCATCCCACCTGTCTACTTCCCATGCCAGCCTGGGAGCTTCTCTGTCTGTCCAAGGCCAGGTTCAGGCCCCCTCATTGCTCCCCAGCCCCTCACTGTTATTATGGCACTCTTGTGGGCGCTCCCCGGGCAAAGGCTGAATTAGTCTGATATGCCCCTTGCGCCCCTCACTGAGTCCAGAACTACTCAATGCATGAAAACTTCTGGGTTTACTGAAGACGAGCCTCCAACTGGATGGACACCATTTCGGTAGGAGTGTCCAGCAGAACAGGAGTGTGTTGTGGACTGTGTGCCTGCCGAATCCAGGGAGCTGGCCTGTTCTAAGACTTCGGACGCTTTCGGGGGGTTGGGGTGGTGGCTATTTCAGTGAGGCAGCTCAGGTTTTAGGTGAACCATAAACCGGTGGACAGAATAGGATGGACTCATTCATTTTTGCAGGTTGGAGTTGCTTAGATCAAACCCCTGGGAGGCCCTCATCTGCAGTTTCCATGAGGCAAGAATATTTGCCCCGTGGCCCCCGCTCTCTGCCAAGACAGAGCACCCAGGCATCCGGACCCTGTAGTCTCTACAAACCCACAGGATTTGGCTCACACTGTTCCCAGCACCCAGTGTGGGGGGTCTGACTCCGAGCAGCTGCCCCACCATTGCTGGGTGCATGCATGGAGAGTGAAATTAAGAATGAATTCACAGACAGAGAAATCCTGTCTTGGAAAACTGATAATGTAGTTTTCTGGAGACCTTTGCACTTAAATTGGAAACAAACAAACCCTCTCTTTTAGTATATGTAAAGGTAATTTTCCATTTCCAACATTTACTCTCCCCCAGGAGTGCATGGAAACATTAAACAAAATCTTCACTTCAATGCCCACCAGGAGGAGAAGGGTCCATATGACACAGCAACTTTGCCACAGCAGTGAGGAGAACCTACTTCCACAAGTAGCAACACAGACAGAGTTGGATGATGCGGAGGGGAGGCAGCAAGCGGCACACTAACCCCACTTACGCTGATGCGTAAAACCCCGTAAACAAAGTGCGGGTGGGAACCAACAAGCTGCATTTTCTTTAACAAGAAGCCAATATAATAAAATGGTATCCTTTAAATTAGAGGATTAAATGCCTTGGTCTTCATCCCTCTCAGCCTAGAACAGATCTAATCATGTTTATTTCCCCTCAGTCTGGACCAAGCCAGCTTTTGACCAGAAGAGAGCATGCAAAATTCAATACACGGCATTGTGTGAAGACAGAAGAAGAGAATGGGAATGGAGATGAAAACGCCAAAGAAATGACAAGATGGAAGGAGGAGAAGAGCAGCAAGGGGCAGGGAGCAAGAAGGAAGGTGATGCTTTGCTCCAACGGACACAAGGTGACCCGGAGCTGGCAGAGGCCCCACTTCTCAGCCAGCAGAGAGAACAGAGGGGGCATTTTTCTTCCCCATGTGCAAATAATCATCTCTTACAACAACTGAGGTGTTGTCAGTGTCAGACAAGGGTAGTTTATGACTGGCAGGATTTCGTCCTCTTAAACACTCTTCAATGCAGGAGTTTGTTGTTACCATCGCCTGGAGGCCTTCAGATGTCCTCAGGGCCTGCGCACACCAACCTGGGGGCCACGGACTCTGAGTGAGCGGCTGTCGCCCTGTCCGCAGGGCCTACCCTGGAGGAGCTGATGTCCAGACACCTACAGAGGCAGGATGAGAAACTGAGTGGACATTTTTCACTCTCAGGGGCTTGAGGCTTAAACATGTCTGTCTTTGGGTTAGGAGGAGGATGTGTGGTGAACACAAGGGTGGGCATATGGTGAGGAGGAGTCTCACATGGCCTCTTCCCATGGGCCCCAGGCCAGATAAGGACCTTCCACAGATGTCAGCACTAGGAGGGAGGGAGGGGCGTCCACTCCAGATTCCCAGCCCTCCCACGGACAAGGGCATCACCTTGGGCCCCTCCCACAGATTCCCATGTAACTGACCTGGAAGGGAGTCTGGTTGCCAAAAATGTGCCCCGGTGATCCTAAAAGGCACACGAGTCTCCCTGATCTCAAGTCTAGTGCAGACATCACTCTCCTTCTGCAGGAGAGGAAACTGCATAGCAGAGAGGCGAAGTGACTTGCCTAAGGTCACACAACACAAGCAGACAAAGGGTGAGAACCCCCATCTCCCGACGACCATTCTCGAGAGGAGAAAAAATAAGTCTCCACGCATTCGGGGTCAGAATTAGTGGGCCAATCTCTCCCTGTCAGCTTCCACGGGAAGAATTTCCCCTGTCAACCGTGCCACAAATCTCAGGGCTAGGCAGGGGCAGAGTCACTCTCGGCCCGAGTCTCTGGCAGCCTCTGTCCGCACACTGCTGGAATGAGCCTGGAACGTCTTATCCTGCCAGGGGCCTTGGGAGGAGGCCTTCAGGCTGCTGGCTATGGAGCTGCTGGGGGAGTCACACCCGCGTGTGGCCTATGGCCATGCCCAGGATGCAGGCTTCCTCTCTCATCATATCTGGACTCCCAGGAGGCAGTTTGTCCCCTTAGATGGAGATGATGGCACAGCAAGTTTGGAGTATAGCATCCATGGGCACACATAAGCCAGGCTAGAAAGCACATCAGTAACAAAAATATTTCAGGGCCCCTGCAGCTTACTGATGTCCACCCTGGCAGGCCCTGAGCCCCAGCACATGGTCCCAGGACATCTCTTGGCCTCTCTGGCAAGTAGTCCATTGACAGATTTGGAAATGAGCAGAGCAGGTTTGGCCCGGTGGGGGGATGTGGCAAAGTGGGAGGTGGGGGCGAGAAGGCCAGGCTTCTTTGGCACCCGATTTGCAGGGCACAACAAGACCAGCGGACCAGAGCAGGCTGAGATAATGGGGCAGGAGGCCCTGTCATCCCTATTTTGCAGGCTGACCCTCACATCTTAGGAAAGAGCAAAATTAGGTGACTCGGCACATTGTGAAAGGGACACCCAGGGGTGGATGGACCTCCCACTTGGAGCTTCTGCAATGACTGGAAAGGAAAGGAGACTGAGGGCAGAGGCCAGGTGTCAGAGGCCTTAGCTTGTCATCTGCACTTGGGGGCTGCTGTGAGGGGTCAATGAGGGAACACAGGTCAGGTCTTTGGGAAGGTGCTCAGCGAGTTCCAAGTGCCCCGTGACGTTCGCCACTGCCGTTGGTGCTAGTTTTATCATGAGGGGCTACAAACTGCTTTCCCTACCTCTGGTCTCTTTGTAAAAAAAAAAAACACACTAAACCCTAGAAGCAAAACCAGAAATGTAGTGGGAGAAATCCAATCCTAAACCTGAAATGTCACTTTCATTAAAATGCAACATAATGTCATCCCCAGAACAGCTTCTCATCCACATAAATGAGTTTGTTCGCCACATCTTTGCTTTTTAAATACTTCACGGGTCCCACTGGAGCCATTACAGAAAGGCCCACATGTACTATTATAAGGAAAGCACCTATTGTGCTTTATCAGGGTTAATTGTTGGTATGGGGCACTGGGCGCCCTCCAACGCCTCTCTTAGTGTGTGGGAGGGGGTTTGCCTGCCCAGTTCATGCATCACCTACCTGCTTGTTCGTTTATTCATTCTTCATTCATTCATTCACTCATTCATGTGATCTACTAAACATCTGCCCTGTGCCAGGCCCTGTTTCAGGACACTGCAGCATCAACACAGGAAAGAATTGGTAAGCTAGCGATGCAGGACAGACTATAGACAAGAAGCCATCAGAAGCACTGATGGAAATCAGGTGGGGTGCAAGACAGAGGACGGCTGTGTGGTGTAGGAGGCCTGCCTGGGGGGTGGCTACTGGGACCTACAGGGTCGGAGGGCATGATGACTGATTCAGCACTGGAGAAGAGAGAGAGGCAACAATAAGGCCCTGAGGCAGGAGCCCCTCAGTAGTCAACATGGGTCTCAGCAGTTAACTAACCAATTTAATATTGCCAGTCTGCATGCAACACACCCTATCCCAGCCCTCTTGGTTGGCAGACCCTTGTCACATCCATGGGAACTTGCCTCCATGGCTGCTTCCCTTCCCTGCAGGCCTGCCCCCCACCACCTGTCATGCCACAAAGTGGAGGGGAGAATGGACACACTTGGCCCGGGAGCCCTCATCTCTCAGTGTTGACTGCTTGGCTTTCTGACACCATGAGTAGAAAGTCCTCTGCCTCCTCTTTGTCAAGTGGGAAGAGCCCTCTTCAGAGGATTGTTCAGAGGTTCACAGAAGACTGGAAGAGGAGACTCGGTATAAAATGTGGGGAACCACCCGAGCACAGCCTGTCTGAAACTGGGGCAGCCCAGAAGACTGAGTGGTATCTGTAAACTGATGTCATTGCTGCTCCCTCCCAGATACAATACAACCTTGAAGGTTTCTCCCCTACCTCCTTTAAAACATGCTTGCATGCAACTCACACAGTTGCTAATTAATCTTCTTTTTAGCCAGTGAGGCCTCTGCCTTTTTTTATTTTTAATTTTTTATTAAGGTATGATTGATATACACTCTTATGAAGGTTTCAAATGAAAAAACAATGTGGTTACTACATTTACCCATATTATCAAGTCCCCACCCCTACCCCAATGTGGTCACTGTCCATCAGTGCAACAAGTTGAGGCCTCTGCCTTTTAACAGAGAACCAAATATTAAGCCAAAGAAATGGCTCTCTAAGAGTGGACATTTCAGCCACCAACTGACAGGTCCCAGGAGGGAATTTTTCCAGGGGGAAGTCTTCCCTGGCTTCCAGAGCACCTCAGGCTGCCCTTGCCCATTGCACAGAGAGGCTGACTGCCGGCCCTCCCCTGAACTGGGTGCTGGGTAGATCATCACCCAGAGGTCAACCAGTCAAGGAGGTGATGTTGATTCGCCTTTGGCACCTCGTCCAGCCCCAACTAGAGCTCCATTCATCTGATTCTCCCTGTCCTGTTTCGGGCACCACATTACATGGTCACTGGCCCATGCAGTGGCCTACTGAGAGGCCAGGTGCCCTGGGGGCAGGAGTACAAGGGTCAGCTTGGGCAATCGACAGGCTCTACCTGCAAAAGCCATCTCTGCCTCCTTCTCTCACCTAAGAAATGGCAAGGCCATCCCTTGCCTTCCAGGGGGTCATCTGGCCTCATGCTGCAGGGTGATAGGTGCTATTCTAGTGCCCTTCCCTACAGCTGACTCTCTCCTCCAGCCCTTCCCAGTGAGGACCGTCTGGAGCCCATTCCTCTCTGAGAAGGAGGCACAGAGAGCTCCTGGCTCCTTGGAGGAGGCTTTCAGAACTGACTTTGACTTTGATGGTAGGAAGCAAAAAATGAACCAAGGGGAGAGGGTGGCAGCTAATTTTGGATCAACAAGACCTTGCTTTGCCCTCACATCCCTTGTTTGGTGTCACTGCCTGGTGTCCTGTGAAACCTGTGTTCTTATTGCTCACCTCACAAGTCCTTTTCCCTCCCCAGCCTCCATGTCCCCTCTGGCAAGCCAGGGGACTATGCTGGGTGTTCTCAAAGGCCCCGCCTGCTCTAACACGCCTTCAGTAACCTGCTGGGGAGGGGACATGATGGGCTTTGTGAAAAACATCCAGCTGGTCATACCAACACTCCCCAGTTGGCTGATAGGAATAAGGGACTGGAAGCCCTAAGCATTTCATGAAATAAAGCAGCCCTTTTATCTTTAAGGGCCCTTTCTCTCAGCAGCTATGCCTTCCAAATTAGAGCCTATTTTCTCATTAGGTATTTTTAGAAAACCAGGACTATTTTAGCCAAGTATCTCAGCAAACCTCTTCAGATGTTTTCAGAGAGAGGAATTCCCAAAGAATTCTGCCCCCAATTCCATTAAGTCAGGGGTCACAGGCATGCGATGAAAACAGTAGGTCACTATGAGCTATACATTGCCCAGGGAGGGCTGACCTGCCCCTGATCGTGGCACTGGGCGAGCAGCTGGGAGGCCCATATGAGGGCTGAGAGGCCTGGAGTCAGGATGCCCACACTCCTGGGGCTCCCTGGAGCACATGAGCTGACAGGCGAGCAGCCACTCTGCAACAGGGATATTTATGATTTGCAAATACCTTTTCCTACTCATTGACTTGCATTTTCATTATCTTAGTGGTGTCTTTTGATGAACAGAAGTTCTTAGTTCTAACAAAGTCATAATTTACTGTTCTTTTCCTTTGTGCTTAGGGCTCTTTGTACTATATTTGAGAAAATTTTTTTCATGTCCAAGACCAAGAAATTACTCTTTTATGTTATCTTTTCAAAGTTTTGTTACTTTACTTTACACATTTAGATCTACAATCCACCTGATTTGATTGTTGTATCTGCCATGAGGTAAGGTTGAGACTCATTTTTTAAAAGGTGAATATCCAATTGACTCAGCAGACTTTATGAAAGATCATCCATTCTGTCTTACTGTGTGGCAGTGTTTTTTTTTATCGCAAATCAAATAACTGACTATGTGTGGTCTGTTTTCTAAGGGCTCTCTTTTCTGTCCCACTGGTCTATTAGTCTGTGCTTACATACATCTCACACGGTCTTATTTACTAAACCTTCGGCATAAGCCCAGACAAATATTCTTATTCAACTTTGCTTCGGTCATTTAATTTTCCAGATAAATTATAAAGTTTGTTATAAAAATAAAGAAAACTCTACTGGAATTTGTATTAAAATTGTACGGGCTCTATAGATAACTTTGTAGATGACTGACTTTACAAGTATTAAGTCTCTTATTCCAGAAATATCTCTTTAGGATTCTTTTAATTTCTCTTAGTAACAATCTTATAGTCTTCAATTAAACTTCATTAGATTTATTTCTCTATATTTTTTAAAGAATTTTTTCCCCAAGCAGTTTTAGGTTCACAGCACAATTGAGAGGAAGGTATGGAAATTTTCCAGACACCCCACCCACCACCCCCCATTTTTTTTTTTTTTAGCAGGCTCTCCCCCTATTTAGGCTTTGCAAGCAGGTCCTGGCCTAGTATAGTGGGCTGTGCATCCAATGACAACTTAATTTCAGAGCCTTAGTGATATTATTACAGACTCGCAAGGTCTTCCACAGGTCCTTCCTGCTGCTGCCTGAAATTCCTTAGGATGGTCCTCCTACTGCCTATAGAATGCGGGAAGGAATCTCAGGTCCATGGATACAGAGAATGCTTCTATTCAGGCTAGGCTGCTTGTTGCGGTGTAATCCCTTTTGCTCGTACCGTCCAGCCACTGCAGGTGTCTGTCAGCATGGGAGAAGACTCTTGGGCCCACCAGGAGGGGGAAAGAATGAATCTACGTCGGCCATCTTCTGGTGTCAGTTTAGACAGCAGGAACATCCAGTTTAGATCTCCTGCTGGATGTGGGGGTAGTAAGACACTGTTGTTCCTCTAGTCCCAGGATCCCTAACTAGTCCCCCTCTCTCTTACTCCCTTTCAGAATTTTCCTTTGCTTGCCTCTTACATTAGTTCCAGAGTAAACCATTGTACTTAGCCAGAAGGAGAGAAGGGAGAGAAACGAGTTTAAGCTATCTTGTCTGGACCAGAGGTCCTTTCAATAAATTTTGAATAAAAGAATTCTTTGAATGAATGAGTGACAAGTCCATCTTGAATACAAGTTACTGACCTAAAGATAGCCAGGCTATAAAAAGGAAGGAGATCACAGACTCTTCGAATGGGCAGGATCTTAGACTCTGGTTTACCCTCCTTCACAAAGGAGATACCTTTCTACAGAGTACCCCAACATTTGGGCAGCCCACTTCCCCCCTACCTTGGGATCATGAGAATTATCCAACTAGTGGCTTCCTTGTTGCCCTTGTTTCCTGGATATTCAAGGAGAACTTTATGCATCCATCATGTAGAGCTAGAAAGAAAGAAATAGAATTGCCTATTTTAATTTCTGTAACTAGTATATTTCAGGACAATGCATGAATAGCCAGTAAAGATGAAGACAGATTATGGATGAAAAGAACACAAGTAGAGAAGTGAGGAAGCAAAGCAAGCGAGCTTTTTAAACATTTCACTCCATCTCAACTAAAACAGGAAGCAGAAACCTGCCGTCCAAAGCAGGAAATACTAGGAAACACCAGCTGAGAAACTGCCCACTTGGCATCAGTGAGCCCCAGCTGGCCCTCTGACCCCACTCCTATTTGAAGTCAGTGACGCAGTCAAGCTTTCCTTTCCTGCACCTGAAAGAATGACTTCAGTCCAGACCGAATCCTTATTAGAAATGATGCGGTTATATTTAGACCCGGGCACGTAGTCTGCCTCAGCCTAATTGTTAGGTCCTTATTTAAGGAAATAGGGGGATGATGCTGACTAAGAGTCCACCTGGTATCCTACGAAAAGGAACCTTATTTCTCAGACAGCATGTTAATTTGGAGCCAGCTGCCACTGCCAATGATGAGTCTTGGCTCCTGCACTGCGTGTCCCAGGCTATTCACTGAATCTCCCTCACCAGAATACACCCACCTTGCCAGTGGAAGTGAGCCCGTGCCAAGCTGTCCCTGCCCTCACTGACTTACTTTCTCTGGAAAGCAGAGAACACAGCCAGATCCTGGGAGTCTGAATCTGGATTCTAAGGCATGTCTTTGGTCAAATTATTTCTTGGGGCTTTAGTTTCCCAACCTACACAAAGAACACTAACTCAGGCTCAAAAGGATTGAGCAAAAGGTTGTAAGTGCTGGCAGTAGGGAGTGCTCAATAAGTCCTAGCCTCCATATTATTATTATTAATTATTCTCAGAGTGCTCAAAGGCCTTCTATGTGTTGTTTCATCTGGTCTTAACAAATATGCTATGAGAGAGGTGTTACTGTCCCCTGAAAGCAGTAAGGCTCAGGATGGTTGGGTGAGTTGACAAGTTAAACCATTCAGCAGGGGAATCCAGGTCTCTTGGCTCCAGCACCAATGTCTGGGGGCAGTTGAGCAGATAGTGCACATCACACACGGCAGCAACAGCCCACAGCAAGCACAGCAATCAGCTGTCTACATACTTGTTCTTTCAATATGCATAACACCTATAGGCTCTGGGTTCCATCATAAACCACTTTTCAGATGAGGGGATCAAAGTTCAGAGAGATCACAGAAGGTGCCAGGGGCACACAGCTGAGTAAGGCGATGCTGGGCTGTCTGTCTGGTTTATCATGCTACAAACTGTACCCTCAGTCCTGTGCTGCTGTTTAGTGCCGCCAATTCCCAAGAACCACCGGAACCACATGCCTTATCAGTGTGGCCAGGGAAAGGAGAACAACTTATTTTTCATAGATTCCTTGGGATTCTCTATGTAGATAATCATGTTGCCCATAACAAGAGAAAGTTTTATTTCCTCTTTTCCAATGTGTATGACTTTTCTTTCTTTTTCCTGCCTTCTTACAGAGGCTAGAACTTCTAGTACTGTGATGAAGGTGACGTCTTTGCTCCAGATCTTAGAGAGAATGTATTCAGTTTTTCACCATTTGTTGCAGGGTTTACTGGGTGTTCTTTATGAGGCTGAAGGAGCTGCCCTCTATTCCTAGTGTACTGAGAAGTTTTTTTTTTCAATCATTAGTGGGTGTTGAATTTTGTCAAATGATTTTTCTGCATCAACTGATATGGTCATGTGACTTTTCTTCTTAGCCTGTCAATATACTAGATTATACTGATTGATCATCAAATACTGAATCAGTCTAGCATACCTGGCTTAAATCTTTCGTGGTTGTGGTATCTCATTCATCTTATACATTGTTGGATCTGATTGGTTAAATTTGGTTGATGATTTTTACATTTAAGTTCATGAGAGATATTGGTCTTTATCTCTCTCTCTTTTTTTTTGGTACTCTCTTTGATATGAGAGTAATGGTGGCCTCAAATATAGAATTAGGAAGTATTCCCATTTTCTGGAAGAGATTACATAGAAATAGCATTAATTATTCCTTGAATGGTAAAATTTTCCAGTGAAACCATCTGGGCCTGCAAATATATTTTAGGGGAGCATTTTAATTACAAATTCAGTTTCTTTAATAGTTATAAAACTGAAAAGACCATCCTATTTATCTAGGCTGAATTTCATTAGTTAGTAGTTTCTAAGGAATTGGCCCATTTCTTCCAACATGTTGAATTTATGAGCATAAAGATGTTTGCACATATTTTATTATCTTTTTAATGGCTACAGAATTTATTGTGGTAGCTCCTGTTTCAGTCCTGTTATTGGTGATTTGTCTTCTCTTTATCTTTGACAATCTTGTTCAAGGTTATTAATTAGATTTTTTTTTTTAAGAACCATTTTTCTGTTTCAATTATTTTTTTCTATTGTTTCCATCTTTAAATTTTATTGTTTTCTTCCTCTTTATTATTTCTTTCCTTCTGTTTGCTTTGAATTTATTTTGCTCTTCTTTTTAAAATTTCTTGATGTAGGTATGTAGATTAGTGACTTGAGATATTTTCTCTTTTCTAACATAAGCATTTAGTTCCATGCTTCAGCTGTATCTCACAAATTTTAATGTGTTTATTTATATTCTCATTCAGTTCTATGAATTTTTAAAATTTCCTTGGAGATAACTTCTTTGATCCATGAATTATTTAGAAGTTTATAGTTTAGTTTTCAAGTGTTTGGAGATTATCTTGTTGACTTGCTGTTTTGATTTCTTGTTTGCTTCCAGTATGGTCAGACAACACACTCTGAATGATTTTAATTCATTCTAATTTGTTATGGTTTGTTCTGTGACCTAGGATACAGTCTACCTTGGTGAATGTTGCATGGTCCCTTTAAAAGAACGTATATTGTGCTGTTTTTGGACAGAGCATTCTGTAAGTGTTGATTAGATCCTTTCAATTGATGGTGTTGTTGAGTTCTTCTGTATTTTTGTTGATTTTCTCTCTAGTAGTCCTAGAGTACGGAGTGGAGGGATTTAAGCTTCCAACTACAATTGTGGATTTGTCTTAGTTCTTTTTTTTAGTTGTCTTAGTTTTTGCTTCATATATTGTGAAACTCTGATACTTGGTTCACAGGAAAGCTGTATCTTAGTGGATCAGTCCTTTTTATTGTATAATTTCCCTCTTTGCCCATAGTAACTTTCTTTGCTCTTAAGTCTACTTTGTCTGATATTAACATAGCCACTCATGCTTCCTTTGGATTAATGCTTGTATGGCATATATTTTTCCTTTATTTTGCTTTCAGTCTACCTATGCCATTGGATTTGAAATGAGTTTCTTATAAACAACATATTGTTAGGTGTCGTTTTCTAATCCACACTCTGTCAATTTCTAGCTTTCAGTTGGTATACTTAGACACTGACACTTAAGGTGTTTATTGATCTATTAGGTCCAAGACTAGCATTTTATTATTTGTTTTCTGTTTCTCATTCTTCTGTTTCTTTTTTCTTATCTTCCTGTGGGTCAACTGAATACTTTTTAGAGTTCCATTTTGATTTAATTATTATATTTTTTAGTATGTCATTCTTTTATTGGTTTCTTTGTATTATTGTTAGAAGACTCTGTTGCTGGGCAACCTTTGGACATGGGAGGAAGCTGCTGGGGTGGGTCTCCCTATGTCACTAAGTAGAGGCCAAGGAGACACAGGGTATCACATCACTGCTGCGCCTACTGGGAGTGGTCAGGCCACCCTCTGTGTCTCAGTTTGTGGGTAAAATTGCAATATTTCCAGAATCTCTCATCCAGCCTTAGTACATCTCCGTATCAATAGGTGTTTCCAAGGGGTGGAGAGAAGTAATCCATCTCCGTATCAATAGGTAATTACAAGGGTGAGAGAGGGCATATCTGGACTGGAGAAGTTGGGTGGGGTCTCTTCTTCTGCAGCCAGGTCGAGAGAGACATGGGAGAGCAGAAGTGGATGACTGCTTGTAAGAAATAAATGGTTTCCTCCCACTTTATTTCTCCCTTTGGCTGATTTCGGTTTCAAAGGTATTTTGCCCTGGGATTTTCCCCCAGAAGTTACAGAGTTACTGCCCAGGGCTTTGCTGGTACTGCAGCCACCAGTGGATTGAATCACCTGTGAGGACCCTGGGCTATAAAGTGGGGTCTAAACTTCCTATTGGGTATCTGTTGGGTTTCCCCTTCCCTGTACTTTGTTCAAAAAGAGCAGGATATTCTTGGGTTGGTTCTACTTTCTTTTTTTTGAGGGTGGGTTGAGGGGTTCTGTGCCTGTTGGTGATTCCAGGTTGCAAGCCTCTCCTGTGCTCAGAAGATTATTTCTCAACTCTTGATGTTTGTCACCAGTCCACCGTTTTTTCTTCCCGCTTTCAGAGTTCTTTTATCATAATCTGTTGAAGAGTTTCCAGGGTATTTAAGTGTATTTAGAGAAATGGAGCAGGCAAGTGAGTCTACGCCATCTTGTTCCAGAACCAGGAGCCAGGACAGCCTATTTTTTAAAATGTTTCAGATGCATTTTCTTTCCTGGTTGATTTTCCCAGAAAGCAGAAAAAATACTATCAATGGTGTTTCCAATGATCAAAACTACAACCTCTTGCTCTTTGGAAGGAATCAGTTGCTTTATCCAACAGTCACATTTCTCAGCCTGTTTTATATTTAGCCAGTGGGATATTGAATTCCTTTTGAAAGCCTAACTAGGTTATCGCTTCTTTCCTGGACCAAAAGTTGATTAGTAATGTAAATAGTTGTGTGTAACACAGCAAATGGTTTTTCTTTCCCATTCCTCACCCGGGGTCTTGAATGAAGAGGTTTTTTTTTCTTTGGGGCTGAAAGGCTATGACTGCATTCATCTAGAAATAGATTACTCAGGATGCACTGGAGCTTTATTACAAATATGTAGTTGCACTAGCAAAGACTGCTTATATCTGTGTTTTCCTTATTGCTCATCTCGGGTCCTTGCCTGACAATATAGGGTGGGCTTTCAGCCCAAGGACTCACAGGGAAATATAGTATTAAAAATTGGACTTAATGTTTTAAATTTACCCACAAAGAAACAGTAGGCCCAGCAATGCTCAAACTGATAGAACCCTGCCTCTCCTTAAAAAAAAAAAATACTGCCTTCTATACCCTTTTCCTCACCAGAAGGATAATCCTCTGGTTTCTCTTAAGTAACCAGAGACTGGAGGGGAAAAAAACATCCAATTTGTTGAATATCTTGTACCTTAAAGACACAGTTTAGGAAAAAGTAGACTGGGTTTAACAAGATTTATGTCACTTATTTTTTTGTGCCATAGATTGTTCCCAAGATTTTGAAAACTATAAAATGAATGTATAAAATATTAAAATATATAGCAACACTTGTGAGTTTACATGATTTTAGGCTTATATCAGTACAGTGATACAGCATGATAAATAATAGAGACTTCAAAATTTAAATATCTGTATCTTTAAGATGAAATTGAATGTCCACCTGTGAAATAATAATTTCAAGTACATTAAAAAAATTTTTCCCGAAATTCCCTTTTCTCCACTGACTCTATCTTTAAAAAAATATTTTTCCAAAGCACATATTTTTTGGTACTACATGAAAAATTGTCTGAGGGCAGGGTAAAAAGAAGCCAATACATGAACAAAGATGCTATGTTGGATATGGGCACTCTTCACCCCAAATTTTCAAAAGACACAGAGAAATCATGTACAGAAAACCAATAAGCATATTAAAATTGCTTTTATTATTTTTAAAAATTATTTTTAAAAATCTGCGCTGTACCACATTAAAGTTTTTTTTTTTAATTTGTAAAAGTGAGACAGTTTGTATGATTTTAATTTACAAGGTCAATGGAGGACTCCCAGAGTCATTTATAAACTTCAGCAGAACACAGGATTAGAAACGTTTACACAAAACCTCAATTTCCCATGGGCACGTGTTAAATGAGAAGAGCTAAGAACATATATCAGTCTCTTAAAATACGATTTGCCCTCTTCCCTGATAAGGGAACAGAAGATGAAAGTAAGAATGTAATAAAAATGTGATAAAAAGTAACTGCGTTTGCCTAATTCCAACAAACCTAATGTTAAAAAATAAAATAATAATAATAAACAAATCAGCTCACAAAGAAAAGAGCCTTTCCTCTAGCTTCTTTTGAAGTGAGGCTCCCTTTATTTTTTATTTTTGGAAGCCTACAAATGAAGACTTCTTTGGAAATGGATGAATTTTGCAGAGTTTCCAGACTCAGAAGATAAACAAAGCAGTCAATTTCTCCTCCCTCCAACCCCGACCCTATAAATAACCTCAGGCCACAGTCTGGGCCTCCCTGGGCTCTGGTGTCTACCAGGGGGCTGGGGAGGCCAGGCACGGGGGCGCGGGTGGGGGGTGGGGTTGGCGGGGGAGGGAGCCGTGCTCACCCGGGGGGACCCAGCTGCCTCTGCTAGAGAATGTCACATGCATGCCCGTACACTCAACATGTACACAGTGGAACCAGGCACGAGAACTGTTTAAAAAAAAAGAGAGAGAAGAAAGAAGAAAAAGGACCTGCTTTGTCAGCTAAAAAACAGTCGTGTTCTTTCCTGGTGTGATTTCAGCTCCAAGTTCTGGCTTGGAATCGCCTGCGGCGATATTGGGCCCCTGCCCACACGGCAGGCAGACAGCTTCCCGCCAGCAACAGGCTTTTCATAAAACAGGATGCTGTCCCTACTAAGCCACTGAGAACTGTCGTGAGGATGGGTCCCAGGCCACTCGCACTCCCTTCCCCAGAAAGCAGCCGCTCTCTATTCCTGTCTGGGAAGCCCCACTCTGGAGCCCTGGACCCAGAAAAAAGGTCCCTCTCCCAGGGGCCTACTGAGGGAATGTTTGCTTCTGTCCCTGGAGCTGTGCGCTTCTGCAAGCTTCTCACCATCTTGCTAATTACTAACCAGCAGGCAGGCCTTTATGAAGGCTCCCACCTTGACAGTCACACAGGATGGATTTCAAACTAAGGAGCCAGCTCCCCCAGGAGGGATGAGGACGTTTTGTCCCCCTCTTCCAACAGTGAGCTCCAATGAGTCATGCCATGTCTAGATCTCAATCCAACTTCCCAAATCAAGGGTGATGGGCTTGAGCATTTTGAAGAGGTTCACCTGGCTACTTGTTTTTTCCCCACTTGGAATGAAATGGAGAATGTTCCATGTGGGACAGCCGTTTCTGAAATTTTCCAACTGCGGTCTGATAAAAGGTCCCAGCTAACGGGTGAGCTCCCAGGGTGTCCTCCAAACTCTGAGGCTCCAGGGCTAGCACCGCCCAGGACTGCCTGTTGTGGGTCCCAAGCCACCCTCTTGCCCTAAGGCGTCAGAACTGGGATTCTGAAAGTTCTCCAGGTGCTCCCCCTTGTCCCACTGGCACCAGCAGGACCCTGCGAGAACATACACAAGAGGCTGAGTAAAGAATCCTCTCCATGCAGTCAGCAGTGGACTTTGAGAACCTCAGATGAAACAACTCCTGTGGGAAAGAGAAGTCATTGTCATTGACAAGAAAGGCCAGACCACCCGGAGTCTATCCTCGAATCTGTCCTAGCTGCCTGTATATATGTGCTTGGTACATACATGCCTCAGTTTCCTCATTTGTAAAATGCCGAGCAGGTTGTTGGGGGAGTGCAAGTGATCAGCTCACATGCTGTTACTTTGCTACATCCACACTGGCATTTGCGACTCCCTCACAGCACCTTCGCCACAGTGCCCAGATGGGAAACCCATTCAGCCAGGAACCAGAGGCAACACTTGAGTGGCGACCTGTGATGGTTTCTAAGTTTTCTTCCAAGTGTGATAGTCTCTGAACCTTTAAGTCGAAATCTAATATATTTCTATGTGTTTTGAAGTGCTGGGGAGGAAATTGAAGGAATCAGCGTTACAGGTGGTGTTTTCATTCCTTCTTTCACTTGAAGTTCGTGACTTTGTTAGAGAAAGGAGGGAGGAGGTATACGAGGGAACATCTGGGCATGTGGATGGTGTCCGAGTGGAGAATTGTGTCCCCTGGACCAGGGCCCAGATCCACCCCAGAACGGCGGGGCCCTGGCAGGAAGCAGGGTGTGCTAACCAAAATCTGAGAACGTGCTGCAGGAGCCTTGCCAATGTGACCAGAAAGAGCTCAAAGGGAAACTTCAGAGGGAAGGAAGAAGAAAAAGTCCATATAAATCTATAAAACCAGAAGAGATGATGCACTGCACACACATATCAGCTAGAGCTCATGAGAGCAAAAGAAACTACCGCTGCTGACTTATGCCAAAGGGGAATGTGTTAGAAGTTATGGAGAAGGTCATGGAATCAACAGGAAAGCTGTACTCTGAGCTGGAGTACTGGGGTCAGCTGGGACAGGACCCCTTTGACCGTCAGGTGCCTCTGAGGAATGAACGGGCTGCTGGTACCCCTTCTGAGGCTGCTCAGCTCGGCTCGGTGCAGGACTGCTCCAGGCAGGGGAGGGGCGCTGTGGAGGACACCATGATGCTGCTCTACTTCCATGCAGGGGACAAGGTACATGAATGTCCTATTCCATCAAGGATGCACAGCAATTGGGGGTGGCCATGTCACAAAGGGACATGGAGTTGTACAAAGGAAGGGGACGTGGATTCTAGTCTACTAAAAAAAAAAAAATGGTGCCCAGTACCATGTGTGACCGAAGTGTCACACCATAACCACAGTGAGTGACCACAGCTGTGTTAGGACAAGCCAAGAGCTCATCTCAGGGAAGTAGCGAGCAAACATAAAATGCAGTCCAGCAGGCCCACCAGGCAGAGTTAAGGGTGACTCCAAGGTCAGTTACCAGGTGTGCAAACCCATCTGGGAAGCAAGGGTGGGGTCAGAGGGTAAAGACAAAGTCAATTAAGTACCAGCCATCAGGCTCAAGCTGTGTGGAACACAGGAAGGAGTTTAGCAGATGTTGGAGACAAGAGTCAAGGCCAGGAACATCTGGGAGAGGTGAGGGGGGAGTAAGAAGCAGGGCCTGTGGCTGGGGCTCAGGGTCACGTTTGGCCACTCTGGTGGCGTCCATCCTTCTAGAAAAGAGCTGCGTTGAGAGGTCCAACTGCCATTAACTGCAGAGCAGAAAAAGTGCTCAGGAGGGTCAGAGAAATCTCTCACAGGAAGGCTCCTGAGCTCCCCTCTTTGGGAAAGCAAGACTTCCAAATTCAGAGTTTGGTTTTCCCTTTTCCAGGCATGGCGCCAGTTCCCAGGGGTGGGAGCCCAACCCACGCTCTGTGGTCCTGCGCCTCAATGGTCTCCAGTCCACGTGAGCAGCAGAGGGCCAGATGGGGACACTGAGTCCTGGTGACACTAACACCTTGGAAACACCTTGGAGCCCAGCTGTGCCCAAGCCAGGTGGACTTTTGGCCTTTGATGGCAAGTCCTTGGGGAAAATTCTCAGAGGGATAGATTCTCTTTTTGTGTTTAAGCCAGTTTGAGTTGAATTTCCATTCCTTGTAACTGCAAAGGGTTTCAATAATAGGTAGATTATAATACTAACACTGATCACAGCTATGCACTATCTCCTCCATAACAACTCCAAGAGGTTAATGTTTCTATTATGCTCAATTGGACACGAAGAAACCAAGCCATGGAAAGATCGAGCAACAGTTCCTAGGGCCGCACAATCTTAACCTGAAGGGCTGGGGGCTCAAACACACACCAGTCCAAGTGAAGAGAAGACTGGGGAGAAGCTACCAAATTCTGCTTATGTAATTGTGACTAATCCCGATGAGGGACACAAAAAGAGGAAATGCCTAGAAAAAAACCCCAGTGTGGCCACAAAGAGTGGTCACAGTGAGCCTGCCCAAAATGTGAGAGGGGGACACTTTATCATGGACAAAATACACCTGGGGGCTGCGCCTTCAAGAACAGCACTGGGGTGGCTAACGCCCAGCACAAACAGAGGGGACAGCAGGACTGCAGTCTCATAAGGGTTTTTAAAGCAGCCTGAGGAGTACAACCAGCCAGTGGCAGGGCTCTGCTCAGAGAAGATGCTAACATGTAAAGATGACAAAAATGTAAAGACGAGTTAGAGCCAACAATTTCAGTTTAGCTTCCCTCTTTCCTACGTCTCCAGACTGTTCTTCAAAGAGGCAAAATTCCAGACAGATGAGAAGATAAGACAGCATTTGGGTGCATTCGTAAGTTAGTTTTCTTCTCAGGCAAAGGTGGGTGCACTCAGAGCACCTCAAAGAAGCACAGTGATTGAACACTGGGAAACTGGCCCCTGGGCAAACTGTCCATTTTCAAAAACTGTAAAAAGGATAGATTGCTTAATGGCAATCCCTGGGAGGAATATTCTGGAGTTATTGACCATATATACTGAAAACATTCCAAAAGGAATACGGGTTCAAGTCCCCTAAAACAACCAGGATGCTTTTGTGATTAAACAGGTGCATCTGGCAAGCATTGTACACCTAAAATAATGTCAGCCAAGCAATTGACAAAGTCTTTCAGGATATTCTTGTGTTTGAAATGGAGGAATGTGGGCCAGGTGAAAGGCAAGATGTATGGAAAAACAGTGCCCAAGCAGAATGATGAGCATTTTGAAGTCCTGTTAAGGGGGGGTGCCTAGCTCCATGTTGGCCTCCATGTCCTTCTACCCACCCAGCCCTAATGTGTCCTTGGAGTGTCCTTTGATGCTACTGATGGGCAGGAATCAGAGTAGCACCAAGGCCAGTGGTGTCAGGGCTGGGAACTGATGCAAATTCTGACCCACTAACGGCTCCCTGCCCGGCCTATGCTACTTCCATCCTATCAGGCAGTACAATGGGGATGAGAGCAGGGCCCGCCCTGTGGTGTCACGGCTGGGGTTGAGCTGGGTTTTATGAAGCACACAAGAGCCGCCCTGGCTGTGGCCAGTGCTGTTGTCACTGCCAGGCTGTTGTCCTAGTGCTAGCCATCCCCATGCGGCCCCAGTGCCCTGGCTTTGGAGGCACACAACCTGGGTCCCCACCATGGTCTCAGTCATGTAGTCATGTGATTTTGGTCAATTCACTCCACCCCTCCGAGCTGCAGTTCCCTCATCTATAAACATGGTTTCCAAAGACTTGAACAAAGATGCCAAAGGCACTGGTGTCCAGTGAATGCATAGCCAGAAGCCGAGCAGGACAATAAATGCAACAAATAACCAAATATGGATGACACAAGCTCATTTCAACTGGATGGACTAGGGAGGCAAAACCAACCTCAGTAAAAATCGACTCAGATAGTATGTCAAGAGAAACACCGAGGATTAAGAATGCAACACAGAAGGACATACTGGGCAGGGGTGTGACTATTTTGTCAGCTGCTTATGTGAAAATAAGACCTGAGGGATAACCCGAATGTCCAATAATAGCATGTGAAGAAGCCAAGGGGACCAAGCGGCCCCAGGGGTAGGACACAGCACTCAAGGCTGAGCATTAGGTGACACCTGGGGGAATAAATGGAAATGATGCTACAAGATAAAAGGCCAATCTCCCTGATGGACACAGTTACGTAGAAGTGTTACAGGCAGGCTGAACGTGGATGTGGCTTTAGTTCTATCAGTGGAAATATAATGTCTCTAGGGGTGTGCTGCCCTCAGGGGCCGGGCCAGGTACCAGGTGTGACAGTTCCATAGGAGGCTGTCCAGGTAACAGGTATGATGGAACAGGTCATGGGTTTTTCAGCTTATTCAGGTACTTCTGGACAGACCTTTTGAGAAGAAAATTAGCAATAACTTCCAGACAGATGAAGAAATTGAATGTGGGAAAGGAACTCAGAGCACCCCTGAAAGAAAGTAGGAAAAAACATTTACCTGCATTGGGAGAGATGAAAATTTTCTAAGGATAAAATTAATGGGAATAGTCTCAGCAGAAAATATTAATAGACATAAAAAGTATAACTTCTCAGTCCTAAATCACCATAACAAAATGATAAAGCAAGGAAATAACTGGAGAGCATATATGGCAGGTAGTGGGTTAATGACAGGCACTATGTCTGCATGTTTACCTACCATAAGACTAACAGAAAAATGGGCCAGAGCCGTACAAAGACACTTTGAAGGAAAATAAATGCCGGTGCTCTGTAAAAAATGCAAAGATGCTGAAACTCTCAAATGCCTGAATAAATGCAAATAAAAAAAACAGTAAGCTAACATTTCTCTTTTGAGATGGCAAAAAATGATGGCAATATATGCAAGGGTCCAGGGACAAGGCACAGTATAGGTGGGAGTGCTAATTAGTCTCTCCCTGCTGGCCCTCACTAGCTGCGTGCCTTTGAGCAGTTTATTTAACCTTCTGGACTGTAAATTGAAAATAATCATCATTCCTGCCTGACAGGTCTTCCAGCAGGGTTGGCTCTACCCCAGTGTTGACACCTCAAGGAATTTTATACCAATTAGAGGTAAAAAGCAGGCCATGGCTACCTAAATGATACACTGACAAGAGGAAATATTACATAGGCTTTAAGCATATTATAAAAGACTATTTTCTAGTCAAAGTAGATATTTTGATCCAATATCGGAAAGGAAAACATGCTTTTTTATATTCAGAAAAAAATAGTTAAAATTTTTTTCTTTCTTTCTTGGGGTTATTTCTAGGTGATGGACTTACAGGTGATATTTTTTTCTTAAGAGAAAACAAACACTATTGGACTAAACTATGTGAACATGGTATTGAGACTAAGCCAAGTCATAACAGAGCAAAACATTGTCTGTTGTGTCCTGGGCATGCCAATGGGCACGTTTCGATTGCCGGAAGCCTCAAGTTACATGAAGCAGTGGGAGATGATGATTATGTGTGGTCTAGAAGAGATAAGGGTTCGTGGGGGCCATGACATCTGTCTGCACATATCTGATGGATGTCATATCAGGGTGGGTCCCAATTTTGCCCTCTGGAACAGCATGTCACCTTCATCGCAGTGACTGTACCATCAAGGGAGAATAGGACTCCAAGTCCTAAGGAATGTGGGGCCACACTCAGGGCCTTGGGAGACTCACCCAGCTGCTCAGGAGAGCAGGCATGGACCTGCCTCTTCTGCAGGTTCCGCCTAGAGGGGTCCTGCTCTGCATGGCTTTGGAGTTAATGACTCCTTTCTTTCTTTTCTTCTCTTTAAGATGGAAACCTGTAAAATGATCCATTATGGGACAGAGGAGGAGCTGATGTAATCATCGACCAACAAAGGGTATGGAGGGGGAGGCTCACATTACCCTCATGGACACCACCTTACATAGTAAAACGAACATCAGCTTCATCTCCGAGACCTCCCCTCCTACTGCTCTGTGATACCTTGTAGCAGAGACAAAATTAGCCCAGAAGTAGCTTCACCACAGTTGAATAAAATTTAAGTGATTGCTCAGTGGACCAGGTCTGTAAAAACTGGGTTAAAAAGGGGAAGGTAACCCAATGAGACAGATCAGGCCTACCCCAGGGGTGGAGGCTGTGTGATAGGTGTCCAAGTGGGAGCCGACTAATCGTTAATGAGATCACCCATCACTGGCCAGGACAGTCATTGTGATGGGTGAGATGAATATGGGAAGCAAAAGATACGGCTCCATTCCCCACCCAAAGTTTAGGTCCCCAGGTTTTCTCTGGGAAGCCCCATTTAGCAGCATCAGGCACATTGGCTGGGTGAGTCCCTGCCCCATATTTGTGGGGTGAGCCGTCACTGGCTTCAGATAATCAGCTTGCTCATTTGCCCCGAGGTTGGGCCCCTGTCACCTGAGGGACCATTTGCTGAGCTTCCTGGAAGATGGGAACTTTCTCTCTTCTGCAGAAGCCTGTGGGAGAGCCCCCCCACCCCCAGATGGTGTGGGTAAGGACTGGGAAGCCAGGCTGGGAGAGGAACAGTGGCCACCCTTTGTCATCCTGCAGTATGGGAAGAAGGTACAAAACAGGGGCCTTGGTGATGGGTCATGCCTTATCCAGGGTCAGAGATCCTGCTGAATTTTTCACTTTCCTGGGCCAATACATTCCTCTTGCTGGCTTCAGTTGAGTTTGCTATCATTGGCACCGTGCATTGCTAACTGGTGCAACACTGAACAGAAGGTTCACATGCTAACTTAGAAAATGTGATTGTTGCATCTGGGCCTCTGGTGGCCTCTGATGAGCAGCTCGTCTGCTTGGAACTTACTGTCAGGATAGTATGTTCAATGCTTTATTCTAAAAAGAGGGATCACCCTAGGAAAGATTTCCATAAAATTTGTCCCCAGCACCTGGCCTGACCTGGGCAGGGACAGTCTGGTGATCGTGGAGTGACCAAGGCCAGGCCCTGGTGCAGCCATTTCTTCTCCTTTCTGGGACTCTGGTAAGTTCCACTGCTCCCCGAGTCTTGGTGAGTTGTGTGTGTGTGCATGCGTGCGTGCGTGTGTGTGTGGTGATAATGCCCAGAAAGTGATTCACCAACTATTACAAACAGAATTAGACATTTGGCCTAAGTTACTTTTTGACAAAAGCTTAAAGATCTAGTAAAATGATGGTGGTTCGGTTTTACCAAATGGTCCAGCACTGAGAAAGAAACCACATGATTTGCAAGATTTTGATAATATAGCTCAGTGAGTCTTAAATCCTTCACTAGAGCAAAACCAAAGTACCTTGGCTTCACTGGGGGAAAGTAGCCTAGTGGAGACCAGGGCACACCTCTCTAAGGCCCCCAGGAGTTCCAAAAATCGCGGGAACTCTTCTCAGGCCCTGAGGAGGCCAAGATTGTTAGGACATTGGCACACACATGTTTCTACTCTTCTTTAGAGTGCAGATCACCAACAGCTGCTAAGAGATGAATCCTATGTTTCAGGGTAGGTTTGCACTTAGCCTCACTTAGCAGAAAACACCAAAAGAATAAAAAATACAAGTGTTTATATGCCCATAGAAAAGACATACGGAGCTTGTTTCTTCTTGCCTTTCTGCTCCAGCATTCCAGCACTGCCTTCTACCCTCAAGGTCACAAGGCAGCTGCAGGAGCTCCTGTGCTCACATCCATTTCCCAAAGAAGGAGGAAGTGAATAGCTCCACAGCTGAGTCACCTCCTTTTAATTTACCTTCCCAGAAATCCCAAACTTCCCCTTGTATCTCATCAGCCAGGAATTAGTGACATGGCCACAGGGAACTTCAAAGGAGCCTAGAAAATGCAGTCTTTTCGTTGGGTACATCACCACTCTGGATAAAATTAGGGTTCAGTTGCTAAGTAAATGGGAGAACAGAAATAGGGTAATGGCATAAGAGAGATTCGGTTGTCAAATATTCAGAGAAAAACTGCCAACCTGGGTGCATCTGTATTTAGAGACACATACAATCAAAACTTGTCATTTCTGGATTATTTTCAGTGAGAACCATCAGGCTGTTGGGCCATGTAAGAAGAATTAATCTTCAAGGGTTTGCAGCTTTGCCGTTCAGTTTGCAGCTCCTGGTAGAGATTCCCATTTTTTCCCCCAGAGCGGCTGCCACCTGTGGTGGGCTGTTTCCCAGGGCATCAAACTGTCTTACAAAGATGTAACTTGGCCTCTTACTCTTCCTGTCTTTCCTTCTCTCTCTCTTTCTTTTCCTTCCTTCCTTCCCTCTTTCTCTCTTTCTCCTCTCTTGCTCTCTCTCTCTCTATTTCTTCCTTTCTTCTTTATTTTTGGTGTCGAGCATTAAGAGTTTCTTTGGAGAATCAAGTTCAGAAGAAGACAAGATATATGCCTGAGAGTTGAGGGCCAGGCAGACACAGACGGGGTCGCCCTGTCTGCCTTTTATCTGCCATTTATTTACTGCGCTGAGTCACACCTGGAGCTGCAGAGGGAGGGTCTGTCCATCCTGGGACACTGTGATCAGAACCTTTGATACTAGTTGAGCAAATGAGCAGTCAGTCGCTGGGCACCACCTCCAGGTACCTGAGGCATATTATTTTAGTGACTCTTTACAACCCCACACTGATAGGTCTTTCAAGATCCTTGTGTTTGAGCCTCAGAGAATTTAAGTCACTTGGGTAATGTGGCCAGTTCAGCAAGAGTGAGGGCTGCACCTTGCACTGCCAGGGATGGCCAACCAAGGGCAGGAGAACAGAGCGTGGGGGCACCTGCTGTGCCCACAATCCAGGATCCACGCCCCTTTCTCTGGCACCAGAATCCTTCCATGCCCAGCCCACACTATTTAAGTGGGCTGCTGATCCAGATATGCACAAATGTCCCAGACCCACTAACCAGGCCAAACAGTCCCATGTCCCAGTCCCAGTGACCAGGATGGGCTCCTGCTCCCGTTATGCTATTACCAGGACATCTGTCATTGGGGCTGCTGAGGGAACATGCAACTCACAGCCACCTTTAGGGTATGGCATCCCGAGAGGACATCAACAATGAGGGAGGTGGAGCAGAGAGATGGGGTGATAGAGACCCTGTCCTGTCGCCAGCATTGAGTCAAGCCAGTCCCGGACTTTCAAGTGCTGACCAATCAATTTCTCTCTTAGCCACTCTGGGTTAGGTTATTTCCCCCATGGCCCAAATGTCTGGACTTTGTCCACAGGACAAACAGCAAACCATGGGGGGCCCACCTGTAAGGGAAGGGGTGATGGAGGAGGGTCTCGGATGTGATGGAATGGGAAGCAAACAGAAAGAGTTATGTTTTCCAACGTGGAGAGCGTTTTCTCTGTATTTTATCCCATAGATAAAAAGGGAGGCCTTCTGGGATGTTTCCTGTTCCTGAGTCTGTGCGTTATCATGCGCTGCCCATTTCAGCGGCTCTGCTCCTCAGAGCGGAAGGCCTAGAGGACAGGCAAATTCAAGCAAGGCCACCGTGAGAGGCCAAGGGGGGCACTTCAGATCAGTGGGGAAAGCGGGGTCATTCAAGAAACGGTACTGGGGCAAACAAGGCAGGCAGCCATCTGAAAAACAAAGGTGAATCCATTCTTCAGTTATATATCCAAACAAAATCTACATAGACCAACTGTTTAAATGTAAAAAAAAAAGAAACCACAAAAGTATTAAAAGACAAAAATAATGATTACTTTCTCACTTCAAAGGGAGGAATGAATTATTGGCATAAAGACCAAATGCAAAACCAAAAGGGAAAAAAACTGATGAAAATGACTATATAAAAATCAAATTTTCTCTGCATGGCCAAACCTACCATAAACAACCCCAAAAGGCAAATGTGAAAGTGGGAAAAACTATTTTAATTAATATCATGCACCAAGTGCAAATATCCCCCACACATAAATACTCCAAAAAGACCAACAAGCAAAGAGAAAAATGGGCAAAGGATGTGAACCAACAATATGTAGCAACGGGGATACAAATAGCCCTTAAGTACCTGAAACTCTCAACATGACTCAGGAAAAGAGAAATGCCATTTACTTTATATCAAGATACCATTTTTCACCTTTCAGACTGTCACATTTTGATTACTGGCCACGTTCAAAAAAGTGTGTGGAAGCAGGTGCCCCACTGCATCCCATTGTTTATAAAATAGCACAATTTTGAAGGAGGGCCACTTGGCAATATGTACCGAATTTACCTGAGAATACTGCCTCTAAGCATCGAGCTACCCGTGTTCTCGCGCATGCGTGAGCTGTGTGCACATCTGAGGGTATTTAGGTAGCATCGCTTGTATGTGCCCAAGACGGGACACAACACAAACGCTTAACATGCTGCAGCTGGTGAAACAAACAGTGATGCAGATGCTGTCTGTCATGCAGCAAAATGTAAGTGTAGCTTATGTATGCAAAGAATAGCCCCGAAAGGACCGCTAGGAATCTGATAATGGTGGTTGCTTCTGCGGAAGGAATCTGGTGATCCTGGGGGTTGGGGGGTTGGGGAGCAGCTGTTCTTCACATGCTGGTTTGGAGATTGTACTTTTTGTACCATGTATAAGGGGTACCTGTTAACAATACTCTTTAAAATTGAAAAAGTAAAATGCTTGTGCTCTACGGTCTCAGGGACAGCCAGATGCAGAAGGCGCATAGCTGAGTGCCCAGGTGGACCCCTCCCCACTGCCCACCTCCTGGCCTGGTATCCACGGTGCATGGAAGGTCCCACAGCCTCACAGTCCATGATGCGGATCTGCATTCCATGCCCAGCTGCAGCTGTCCCCTCGCATCTGGGGCCTTTCCTCACCCACTCCTCTGCTCTGTCTTTTCCTCCAGTTGTACATTAATCAGTACACATTTGTGATCAGTCATGGAGCCTACAAACTCCTTTTGGAGGCAGTCAGAGTGAACACACTTTAAGTTCTAAATAAATGAATGCTACAGTTGCTTGCGCCCCTTGGGTATTCAGAGGTGTTCCCTGATTGTGAATGAGTTCATGCCCAGGACTCCTTTCACAGCTCCAGGTCACCTCCCCAGGTTACCTCCTCCCACGATTTGCCCTTCTCTCCCTACCCCGATGTGAAACACTCACAGACACTGGCCCAGAGAGGGTGAGCTCACCCGGGGAACCCACTGTCCCTGCCAGTGATGCAGTGGGCACTGTGGCTCTGTGCCCTCTCTCAGTCCCACCACCTTCAAGTTCTGGCCCCAGAATCACAGCAGCTGTGGGTGACAGCCTCTCACCACGCCCCCAAGGGCTCAGCTTGGCACCCCCATCCTCGGCTCCTGGAACAGGGGTCCGGACTGGAGAGTAGACAAAAATAATGATTACTTCCTCACTTCAAAGAGGAGGAGCTGGCAGAAATGAGCTCCCCACTATCACCCCATGAGGGACAAGTGTCACTTGACACTGACAGGCCTGCCAACTGTCTGTGGGTGTTAGGAGTGAATTCTCTGGTGAAGCACTGCGGGCTGTGTCAGACCCTGGGAAGCGTTCGCATCTACTCTGGGCCCTTTACAGGGCTGACATGGGGCTGGGTGTCAGCTGGGTCCAAGCAGGGGGTTGTCCTGGACCTGTGTGAACCTAAGCAGTGGCTGGTGGCCATCACACATGACCAGTCATGGACTGTTTTTATTTATTTATTCATTTATTTATCATCACATTTACATAGCCAATTATTTAACATGTTATTTATTTTACTGAAGTGTAGTTGATATGCAATATTATATTGGTTTCAAGTGATCTGACAGTTATCTACATTATTAAATGCTCCCCCCAACAAGTGTAGTTACTGTCTGTCAACACAGAAAGATGTTACAGAATTGACTATATTGTCTATACTGTACTTTCATCCCCGTGACTAATTTACATTATGATTGAGATTTTGTGCTTCTTAATCCCCTTCACCTACTTCACCCACCCACCTGAGCCCCTCCCCCATGGCAACCACCAGTCTCCCCTCAGAGACTACTTTTAGATGAGTTAATGAAGTGCTGAGTTAGAGGCCTGGAGCCTCTGTGGGCACACCTACCCATGTGTGTGTGGTGTGTGTGTGTGTGTGTGTGTGTGTGTGTGTGTGTGTGTGTGTGTGTGAGAGAGAGAGAGAGAGAGAGTGAGAGAATGTGTGCACATGTGCTGTGAAGGTGTGCTGTGTGAGCACACACGTGGGTGTACACATATTGCACCACGGACACACGGACACCAGGCAGATGCAGGCATCCCCCGCAGGTGCACACATCTGCTCTGTGGCCTCCCCAAACTGGCCCAGTTATTGGACTTTTGACACAAGGCCCAGGGAAACTGGCCACCTGCCATGCACGATCAAAACATCTGGGTGCCTGGCGTGGCAAACAGGGCTGTTTCCTCAGGCAGAGATGCTGCCCGGGGAGACGTGCAGCTGGCCTGTCAGTGGGCAGGGAAACGAGTCGTTTCCTGCGCCTTTGATGTTGGGCCCCTGAGTTTGTGCCCACTTCCCTGGCTCAGGAGGAAAGGATTCTGCAGGCCCGTGCTGGGCTTAGGTGCAGCTGCCAGCGTTTCTGGCTAAGGACGTGAGGGAGAGCTTTCCGAAAGGAAGAAGGAATGAGGCAAACACAGAGCTGGAGGGAGTGGGGGATGTGAGGGAGAGCCATAAACAGGCCCTCGTGGGAGGGTCCTGTGGGGAGTGTGCAGAGGTGAGGAGTAAACTGAGGTGCAAACCACACCTGAGTGTGTCTCATGCAAGTATGTGCTCAGAGGTTGATGGAAATGAGTCCAGTTTGCGATGTCCAGGGCTCCTGGGTGTCTAGCTTGGCTGGATCTCAAAATCCCCACTCATCATTTCCTGTCAGCTCTGGGCTTTGGGCTGCCAGCCTGGAGGAGACTTCCCAGGGGGCTGACAGGGTCTCCTCACAATGGTGTCAGGGCTTGTGGGGGGTCCGGAGCACCTCAGCCAACCTGCTGGGTACTGTGGAGAAATGACATCCCTTCTTCTCTCCTCTCATGTGAAAGGCACATTAGACCCACGCCAATATGCTAACATTGGGCAAATTAGTCAACCTCCAGCAGCAAGAAGAGTTTGGGAGTAGAAACCAGAGCAAGTCTGTTAGGCACATACACGCATGGTGGCCTGCAGAGGACTATCTGAAAGCCCAAATATTGCCACTGCACAAAGAGCAGGTGCAGCCCTCCCAGAATACACACGTGAGTAGAAAGAGCATCTGCACCAGCAGAAAGGGGGCAACAGGCCTATGACTGGCATGTCCACATGAGGGTAAGTGGCAGTCATGCGTGTGCATGTGTGCATGTGTGTCCATGTGTCTTGGGGACGAAGGGACCCAGACGGAGCCCTGAGGAGTGTATGGAAAGTAAAAGCACTCAACACTCAGCTTAAGTGATTGTTTTTCTCTTGGAGGCTAAACTCATGGGCAAGTAGCCAACAGCCACATTAGGATAAGAAATGTAATCTGTTTATAATAAGTTTGCAAAATACATCTCACTGGTGCAGTGCGTGTGCAGAGCACCACCTCCTGCCTGGGCCTGGCATCCCTGGCAAGCCCACCAGAGTGAACAAGCCAGTGTTGGTGGAGCCCAGTCCTCCCACTCACCTCCTTTCTCAGTCATCCACTTCCCTCTGGGGTGAAGAAAACACATCCCCAAATGTGACAGCTGGGGTGTCAGAGCCCATGGTAGCTGCTGCTCCCTCCCTTGGGGACACCACTTCTGCTGCCACCATAGCAGACTTGAAATGACCTCTCCAGGTTGGAAGGCACCCCTGAGGTCACTCAGTCCCACCAATGTGGGAAGCCCAGGTCCCTGCAAACATTCTCCTACAAGGTCCTGGACTCTGCCAGGTCTTTGCACTCCTGGACAAGCTCTGGGCTGCCCCTGCTGTGTAACAGTTGTCCTTCCTCTCATCTGGAGCTGCCAGATCTAGTGCCTGCCAATTTTCAGATCAATAACAAATAAAAAACAACAGTCACCATTTATGGAGCATTTACTGTGAGCCTAAACACTTCCCATGCATTATCTCACTGTACCCCCCCACCCAGCAACCTTTGAGGGAGTTACCATTATTACCCCATTTTGCTGATGTGGAAGTGGAAGTTTGGAAGGCTCAAAAACCTTGCCCAGACTCCTGTCATTTGTGGGATTAGCATGGAGCCTGGGTTCGAATCTAGGTTTTCCCAATTCTGGAATCCCAGCTCCTTCCCAGAAAACTCTGCCATTCTCCCCCTGCCACATGGACATCCACAGAAGGTTTTTCTGAGAGCTGAGCAGGTCCAGTGCACCCCACTCCTCTCCTGGGAACATTTTCTAGCTGTTTTCTAGGTCCCTCCTCTGGCCTCTGTAAACTCATATCTCCAAAAGACATTCATTCCCTCTATTAAGAATTGACCGAACAATAAAACACAGTGGCTAAAAAGCAAGGGTGTTAGCATGAGACAGAACTGGCTTAGAATTCTTCTTTAGTCTCGTGCTAACATTGGGCAAATTACTCAACCTCCCTGTCTCCACTTCCCTGTCTGTAAGAACATAGAGCACTGCATGACTGCCTACCCCACAAGGTGGGTGGAGAGTTAAATGAGAAAAACATAAACAGCAACCTGGCCAGGATTTGCACTGAGCCACAGCTCCGGTGACAGATGTGGTGAGGTGAGGAGGGCATGTGGGTGGATGTCCCTCTACCAAGTTTCTCTCCTTCCCCATCTTCTGACTTCTCCCACCCCAGGGTGGTGTCTGAGAAGGCTGACAAGGAGTTGAGATTTTCATCTTTGCCCAGTGTAAGCGAGCTCCTCCCAGAATCAGCAAAGACCGTTTGAGGAGCCTGGACTTCTACCCCCACCCAGCAATAACGAGGCTGTCCTCCCTATACCCACTAGAGTGGTATCAGAGGAGGCCAAGGGCGAGTCAGGATTCTCTTCTCCTCTCAGTGGTAACAAGGTCACTGGGAGCAACAAGGCACTGCAACTCCTCCACTGGAGGGAGCTACCAGTGGGGGGCGCTGTGGGGAGCCAGAACTTCCACCCTCACCCAGCAATAAGATGGAGACCTCCTTCTTACTTCTGCCTCTGTGTCAACAAAGGCAGAGTGGGGAATCTGGGCTTCTACCCCAACCTGGTAGTAATGGGGCAGCTCACCACTGCCCCTCACCTTCCCTTACTGGAGCAGCATCAGAAGAAGCCAGTTCAAACAGATGATTAAAATGATAGCCGGTATTTCACAACACAATATCCAAAATGTCAAGATTTCAATAGAAAATCTCTGAACATACCAAGAACCAGGATGATCTGAAAACAACCAATTAATAAAGCAAACACTAAGAGGGTAGAGATGTTAGAATTACCTGACAGGCATTGCAAAGCAACTGCCATAAAAATGTTTCAAAGAGCAATGACAAATACTCTTGAAACAAATGAGAAAATAGGAAGTCCCAGGCAAGAAAGATAAAATACAAAGAAGAACCAAATAGAAATCTTAGAACTTAAAAATACAGTTATTGAAACAACAGCAGAAATATCCAATCTGAACAACAGAGAGAAGAAAAATGGGCTGGAAAAAAAGAGGAATAGAGCCTCACGGACCTGGGTGGCTCTAACAAAAGATCTCACTTCTGTGACTAATAATTAGAGTTCTGGAAGGAGAGGAAAAGAGGGCAGAACTCAAACAGTACTCAATTAAATAATAGCTTGAAACTTCCAAACATGTTAAAAAGAACCCTAAACCCACAGATTTAAGAAACTAAGCAAACCTCAAACAGGATAAACCCAAAGAAATCCCTATCAAGCTATATCACAGTCAAACTTCTGAAAAACAAACAGAAAAGAAATATATATATATATATGTGTATATGCAAAACAGAAAGAAATGACACATGGCCTATGGGGGGAAAACTTGAATGACAGCAAATTTTCATTAGAAAACATGGAGGCCAGAGTACTTTCAAGTGCTGAAAGGAAAGAATGTCTAACCCAGAATCCTATATCCAGCTGAAAAGTCCTTTCTAGTGAAAAGATCTTTCAGGAATGAAAGGGAAATCAAGGCAGTCTCAGAAAAAATAACAATAGATGCGAACTTCCTCAACCCTATAAGGGGCATCTAACTTATAGTTAACATCATTGTTGAAAGACTGAACACTTTCCTTCTGAGATCAGAAATTCTCACATATTCTGTTCTTTATTGTATGGAAGATTCCATCCAGTGCAGAAATAGGAATAGGAATAAAAGAGATCCATATCGGAAATACAGCATTAAAACTGTCCTTATTTACAGATGACACAGATGACATGAGAGTCTATGTAGACAATCCTATAGACCTAAAAAGCTACTAGAACTAAAAAAGTGACCTTAGTAGAAAAATAAGACACAAGAATAATGTACAAAAATCAACAGTCTTTCTGTGTACTTATAATAAACAGTTGGAAATTGAAATTTTAGAAATATTTATAATAGTATCATGAAGTGTAAACAAGGATGAATTTGACAAAAGATGCACAAGATCTATGCATTGAGAGTTACAAAATATTGCTGAAAGTAATTAAAGAGAACCTAAATAGATATTATGTTCATAGGTTAGAAGGCTCAATATTTTTAAGAGTCAATGCAATTCTGATCAATATCTCAGCAGGGTTTTTTTGTAGAAACTGATAAACTGATTCTAAAACTTGAGAAAGGCAAAGGACTTGGAAGAGTCAAAACCACTTTGCAAAAGAAGAACAAATTTGGAGAATTAACATGGCTCGGTTTCAAGACTTACAAAGTTACAATAATCAGGACAGTGGAATAAAGAGAAACACAACCATCAATGGAACTTCAGAATTAGGAGTCCCCAAACAGACCCATTAAAGTATGGACAACTGGTTTTTGACAAAGGTGCAAGTCAATGCAGTGGATAAATGATAATCTTTTCAACAAATGCTAAAAGTGCACTGGGATATCATAGGCAAAAAAAAGAACTTCAGCCCACACCTCCCATTACATACAAAATTAATTCGAAGTGGTTCATCATAGATTGAAATATCTACAGCTTCTACAAGAAAAAAGAAGAAAATCTTTGTAACCTTGGGCTAGGCAAAGATTTCTTAGATACAACATCAAAAACACAATCCGTAAGAGAAAAAACTGGCATATTGGACTCCTTCAAAATTAAAAATGAAAGTCATTGTTAAGAAAATGAAAAGACAAGCTATAAACTGGGAGAAAACATTTGTAACTCATATATATTTAACAAGGTGCTTTTATCATATAATAGATAAAGAACTCCCAAAACGGAGTAAGAAATCAAATAACCCAATTAAAAAATGGGCAAAATACTTCAGCATTTTGGCATACCACCAAAGAAGATTATGAGTGACAAGTAAGTGTATGAAAAGATGCTCAACATTATTAGTCATTAGAGAGATGCAAATTAATATCACGGTGAGATATCACTATGCACCTATTGGAATGATCACAATAAAGCAGACGGATACTAATAGTAACGGATGGCGCCTTGGAGTGCTGGAACTCTCACACACCACTGATGAGTTTTCAGAAATGATGGGCTTGCAATTAATCAAACCTTTCCAAACCCCGCTCAAGGAATCACTGTTTTAATTTCCCCCCTGCTTAATTTCCTCTTCACAGGGCCATTGTAAAGCCAGCTTTCCTGTGTCACACAAGGCCACCTCCAGCACTCGTAAGCTTTTTCATCCAAGCATTCTAGAGTTGATCTAGTTTAGAAACATCTTGCTGGTGTTTTCCTGGAAGCACCCGATTATGAAGTTAGTATGGTGTGTTCAACACTGCCCAGCCCTCTTTAGGTCTGCTTGTCTGTTGACCTGAAGTGTCTTGAAAAGTGACTCAGTACCCAATTAAACAAAAGAGGGGAAGGCAGAAGGCACCACGACTCCCAGCAATCTCTTCCAGGCAGCTTTGAGGGTGGAGGACAACTCTTGGGTGAGAGTCAGCTCCTGAGCGTGCCGCTTCTGTCTGTGTCCCTCTGCAGGCCAGGGGGTTGGGCTGAGGCCAGGAAGGGGCTGCTTTCAGCTGATAAACCAGCAGCCCTGTGGTTTTTTCTGTCTTCAGCTGCCAGAGACGTCTTTGAAAGTCCTCCCGTGGGCCTGGGAGGGGGCACGCTTGAGGGAGGTACTTCTCCCAGGGCATCGCCTGCATATTGCCCGGCAGAGCAGTGCGCACGTCCCGGTGTGAGCCCCAAGATCTGTTTCAGGCAAACCAGACACATTTTCTCTCTCAAAAGTTTGAACTGTGGAGTTCCACGCTACGATCTGCCCCCAGGGCGCGGGGGCAAAGTGGTCCAGGCCAAGCTGGCCTTAGGCCAGCGCCCCACCCCTGCCCAAGCTGGGCTGCAGGCTCCGCTTTGCTGCCCTTTACTTTCCTGGAACAATTCCAAGGAGTTCCAGGCACCCTGAAATGACCAGCAAACACTCTGGAGCTGAAATCAATCCACACGAAAAAGCCCATCTGGTTTTTTTTCTTTTCTTTTCTTTGTTTCGTTTTGTTTTTGTTTGTTTTTAACTCATAGATGGTGTGTAAACGGAGCTGTCAATTCAGAAGCCTCTCCACCTCCCCAGGGCCAGGCGTGAGTCTGCAGAGTTGGGTATTTTTGGAGTTTGCACAGAGGTCGCAGCTGGTGGACCCCGCGGAGCTGCTCAGGTCTGGCCTGAGCACACGTGGCTTTACCAAACGCAACACACCCCCAGCGCAGGCTTTTAACCCATGCAGCGCCCAGGGCTGCCTCCTGAGAAGCTCTGAAACACGCAGCAGGCCAGCTCTCATCCCTTGTCAGATTTCACTTTTTTTTTGGAAAACTGTCAACAGGTTCAGATGACATTTGTATGGGAGGGAATTTATCAAAGATTCATAAGTAGAGCAATCTACTGGTAAAAATAAAAATCACTATAGCCTCTTGTGGGGTGGCAGAATATTCTGTTTTTCTTTGGCAATGATGCATGATTGATTAAAATACACCCCTATGAAGTGCAGACATTTCCATGGGACGTCTCCTGGGATTGAGGCTGCTTTGAGGTGCTTTGAGTTTTGTCATCTGTTCTGTCCCCTGAGCCCAGCACAGAGCCCAGAACAGAGGGGCTCACACACCCCAGCTCTTCATCTCTAAAGTGGGACAACAATGCTCCTCTTACCCTCCTGAGAGTCTCCTTGTAAGGTCCCAGTTCGCATGGGGGTAGGAGAGTTGACAGCGGCTGCACACCTCAGTCAAGTCTTGGAGCCTCCTGTTCCTCCCTTTGCCCATCTGTGAAATAAAAGAAAGGGTACAGCTTTATCAGTGATGTTTCAGCTACTTTACCTAAAAAAAAGTTGGAGTCATCATTACAAAATATTAACATTTGTTCATTCTGGAGTGTGGGCACTTAGGGGGTCCGTTATGTTATTCTGTGTGTTTTTCTATATCTTTCAAAGTCTCCTGCCCCACTAAAAGAAAAGAAGAGGAAAGAAAATGAAAAAAAAAAAAAAAACTTGTATGAAATCTGGTCTCCTCCAGTTGGGCTCTTTCTGGTTCTGTGTACAGGGAAATGCTCAGTAAATCCAAGAGTCCTGAGACTCTGTAATGAAAGGCACTGCTATTATTCACCTTGTTTCTGTTCCTTCCACTGCTCTAGGAATTTACTAAGGCCCAGCAGTAAGCTTCACCCCACCTCCACCCCCGATGTCTGAGGCAGCTGTTTGCTCACCAAGCTGTTTGACTTGTTGGTGGGATAGGAATTTTCTGGTTGAAGGCATGTGAGTGCGGGATGATGTCATTTATAATCTGATTCAATTTCATACAACACCCACCCCTGCCTGGCAACAATCCTAACCTATACCAAACAGAAGCACACACCTGCACGAAGAGAAACCTCTATCTGTAGTGGTTAAAATTTGCTTTGCACAATAAAGTCCCAACTTTCTTGGGCTGAACGAAAACACTTTGCTAGAGAAAACTCACGTAGACATTTCTATTCCTTTAACTTCAAAACAGCCAACCTAAATTAAGTAACAACGACAGCAAAAAGTTGTTTCCCACACACTTGCCCTGCTCGTACCACTAGTTTTCAGCCTGAAACAATTTCATGCTTGAGTTATTAACTTATGAAAATAGGCACAAAAGGGGAAAAATGTGAACAGATCTTCGGCTATATTATTAGTCATTGCCATAGCCAAATGCGTTCCAGTACAAAGGCGTGTTATTCTGCCTGAGTACCTCAGTTTTGAACAAAATGTAGCTCACTAATGGGTTATGCTTCAGATACCTTTCTGTAATCATTACGCGGCCATTCTCTGTAATCGATCCTATTTTTTCATTAGGAGAGTGTACATTAGGCAGGTGTGCGCGTTCAGGCGCGTGTGCATGCACACGCATGTGCGCACACACATATCTTTTAAGTGCACCTTTGTTTGAGGCTGAAAAGAAAGATCATGGAGCTGTCAGTCATTTTCGTGAAATACCGCTGTATTGATGATGATAATATTTGGAAATCAGAGTAGGGGATGGATAGGAATGTAGAGCCTGAGAAAGCTGCTGAATTGGGAGTAGCCACAGAGTGAATGCAGGGGATCTAGAAGCAGTCTGCAGGAGATGGAGAGAGAGTGGAAGTCTGACCTGGCTCTCCATGGTCTCTGTTAATTAGGGGCAGTACTAGACAAGAGTTCTCCTGGCCTGGGCAGAGGACCCTTGGCCACCTGTGGAGTGCTCCCAGGTCTCTGGAGGAGCGACAAGATTGCAGGCAACAGTTCCCTATTTGGAGGTTTCTGTCTTGGGCTTAGAGGTGTTGCCCCAAACCCATTTGAGTCAAATGAATAAAGGAGCCAAGTTTTGAGCCTGCTGATTTTTGCTACTGCAAAGCCCACAATTGGTTATAGAAATCAAGGCCTTTGAGTGTTAACTTTTTTGGGGAAAAAAAATACAGCAAAAATAGCAGGTGAGAAAACTATCAGGCAAAAGAAATAGAGAAGGGATATGTGAAGCCGGAGAAGATCAAGGTTTTCACAAACAAGTATAAATCATTAGAACAGCCTCCTGAACAGGTCAGAGGTCTCCCTGGGGCTGGGGATCCTGGAAGCAGCCCTCTCAGAGTAGGGAGCCACCCCCAATTGTCAGTCAGCAAGAGAAGCCCATAGCATCTTCCCCCTGGATTAAGATAATGGGATTTTCCACCAGACCCTTGCCTGGCCAGGAAGGGCAGTAATTGGGAACCAAATGTTCTCCTTTAACCTCTTTTGAAGTGTTAATGAATGCTTTGATTTTGTTCTTTTCTCCTCATTAAGACAAATGTGGCTCCACTTTGCCCTGGGAATCTAATCTCACCTCTCAAACCAGCTGCTCATCTTCTGGCTCAGATGAACCCAAACCCTGGAAAGGTGGCTTGTCACCCGCCTCCCCCAACCGCTCCCCCTCAGGCGGCAGGAATGCCCACCTTACCAAAGGCCACTCTGCCAGGGCTCTGTCTAGGGTCCCCGCACCTTGCACTGCTCAGAGCTCAAGACACATCCCTACAGAGCCCCAGCTGGCAGGAAAATGCAAAGGTGCCTGTGGTGATTCTCGGCCCAGAAGGTCCTGCTAGGTACTTAGCAACATGGGCATGTTACAGCTCCCAGACTATGTACCCTGTGCAAGTGACCAGGCTAGACAGAACTCAGGAAGACAGAGCCCCCAGAAGACCTGGAATCTTTTGAGATTGCGAAGCCCAGCTGGGCCCTCACCCTGTTCTCAGCCGTGGCACACTGGGGCAGCCTGGGCCTCACGGGTGTGGCTGAACTGGCACTGGAAGTGGTGTTGCTTCTCCCAGCTGGCATTGAACCTCTGGGGCTCATCTGCCATCATAGCCCCAGCTGTAGCTCCTTCCCCTCCTCTCAATGCCCGAGCAATGTCAGTGGGCCGGGCACTGCAGACTGGAGGAGGCTTGAGTGCTGCGGTCACACGGAGACCACAGAGGGCAGATCAGGCGCCCCTCACACCCAGTGCCAGCCACCGGGGAGGCAGAGGCCATGGAGGGAGAGAAGGGCCGAGATGACCAGGGGGACCCCCTGAAGTGGACGGAGACCTGGGCTGCTGCTGAATTCCATCAGGTGGGAAATGGGAAGGTGGAGAGAAGAGCGTTACTAGAGAGCACTCCATCAAACAATCAGACTAGGAAAACTGAACCCATCTTCTCTCTCCCCAACCCCGCCGTCTTAGTTGTAATCTCCACAGCCAACAGGCCAGAAGGCCTGATGGGTGTGTGTCTCCACACTGAAGTCCCCCACCATCTGTCCTAGATCAGTGTCAGGTTTAGGCCCTCTGCTCCTATTTTTATTTTCACCATCTCAGTCCAAGGGGACAGTTCAGTAGCATTAAATATATGCATATTGTTATGCAACCCATCTCCAGATTGTTTTCATCTTGCAAAACTGAAACTCAATGCCTGTTAAACACTACCTTCCCATTCTCCCCTCCTCCAGCCCCTAGCAGCCACCATTCTACTTTCTGTTTCTATGTATTTGACTACTCTACATAGTTCATGGAAGTGGAATCACACAGGATTTGCCTCTTTGTGACTGGCTTATCTCTCTCAGCATAATGTCCTCAAAGTTCATCCATATTGTACCGTATGTCAGAATTTCCTTCCTTTTAGAGGCTGAATAATATTCCATTGTATGCATAGACCACATGTTTTTTTCTCCATTGCTCTGTTGATGGACACCTGGGTTGCTTCCACCTTTTGGCTCTTACGAATAACACTGCCATGAACATGAGAGTGCAGATATCCCAAGAGACCTCATTTTCAGTTCCTTTGGCTATCTATCCAGAAGAGGAATTGCTGGATTATATGGTAATTCTATTTTTATTTTTTTGAGGAACCACCATACTTTTTTCCACAGCAGCTGTACTGTTTCATATTCCCACCAGCACAGTATGAGGGTTCTCATTTCTCCATAGCCACACCAACATTTGATATTTTGCTTTTTTTAAATTAGCCCTCCTAATGGGTGTGAGGGGGTATCTCCATGTCATTGTGATTTGCATTTCTTTAGGGATACTAACTATTGTTTCATGTGCTTCTGAGCCACTTGTCTATCATCTTTGAAGAAATGTTCCTTCAAGTCCTTTTGCTCATTTAATTTTTATATCAGATTATTTGTTTTTTGTTTTTGCCGAGTTATAGGGGTTTCTAGTATTTTTTTTCAGCTAAAAAAACCAGAAAGGGTCAAAAAGGTGGATAGCTTGCATGCTCAAGCCTCCCCTCAGAGGCTGCGTATGTCCTGAGCAGCAGGGAGAGGCCGGCCTGCATGCAGAGGGCAGCTAGAGAGAGCTACAGGCCCATCCTCCCAGCCACAGTCTCAGAGCAAACACAGTCCTCCAGCTGTACGCCCTGTGTTCAAACTGTTTGAAAACCAACTGCTATTTGAAACTCATGTGCCAAACTGCTATTTGAAAACCGATGGCAAACACTGCTTGCAGAGAACTCAGGAGCGTGTAATACCTACTTTAGTGATGGTTCCACTTTCTTGTTCTTCCCTCCTCCAAGGAGGGGCAGAGAGAAAAAGCTGCTCGTGGAAAAATACATTTAAACGGATCAGTGCCAGGAAACCATTTGCACATCTGTTCTTAACAGGTTTCAGCTGAAACTACTGAAAATGTACATAGATCTGCTGTGTGGAACCAGTTACATATGGTAAGACTGTAACTTGGATTTGGTGGTGGGGAAAAAAAACCCTCTCCAGACTTGGTCTCCATACAGGCTCCTAACATTTTACCACAGATGTTGGTGAGGGAATTGGATTTGCTGCAAATTAAAAGGTTCTAAATTATTTGAGATGAGTTACAAACTCAAGATGTCCCAACAGCCTTTCTGCAGCACATAATTAGTGCCGGGCCTCCAGGCTGGGTCAAGTCTTTTGTTACCAGAGACGAGACGGAGCTCAAATTGTCTGAGCAATTCTGCCTTTACTCCCTCGACGAGCAGTTGAGGGGGAAGATGGCAGGCAGGCTGCTCACACAGAGTGCCCAGGTGTTGTCCGTGCAGAAGGACACCCGAGGCCCCTAGGGACAGCAGGCAGCAGGGAGGGAGGGCTGGCTGCGGGCCTCTTTACACAGGCTCTGCACGCTTTTGTGAGCCCTGCTGGCAGCCACCCTTGGAGGCCACAAGAGAAAAGTAGAGACAAGAGAAAAGTAGATTTGCCCAGGACCCCACCAATAGCAAGGAATGAAGTGCTCGGAAGTAAGAAAGATTTTCTTCCTGTCTAAATGTCCCCTGGCACAAGGTTACAGCTCACATAACCACAGGGCCCAGCAGAAATAGGAGTGAGAGACCATGGGCAGCTCCTTAGTGGCTTTAGGGAAGGTGGGGGCTCAGACACTGTGGGCCCAGATCTTCTGGTTTTTGTAAAGACACTCAGAAATCACTAGATTTTTGCATGTTGGCTCAGGTATTGAAATCAAACAAAAACCCAGACAGACCCTGCTGTGGTTTGAGGTCCCCTTTGTGGGGACTTGGGCACCTCCAGAGGTGGGGGACATGGGCTCTGTGGGCTGTGCTCCCTCTACAGATGGGAACTTGGGGGTTGGAATATCAGGATTCTTAGGTCCTGGTGCAGGATGACTCTGTCACAGGCAGCCCGAGCCACAGCTCAGCACCCTCACCCCTTGCTCCCTTTCAAAGCCTTTTGCAGCATCCTCACTAGACTCCTCCCTTGCTTTAGCACACTGGGAATACGCATTCATCTATAAACATTTATCTAATAATTTATCTCTATAAAGTGACATCAGTTTATAAAATGCACCACAGGACCTGAGAATAGTGGTCACATGGCCTCAGAAATAATCAGCCAAAATTGACATCTGATAACATCCCCCCACCGCACCCCCAGGGGCTGGACTGTGATTGGTAGAGTTTTCATTCCTGATGGACCTCATGCTGTGGAAATACACCTATTTTTGTTCATTGAAAATCATGTTTCTTTTTAATAAGCAGCCTAGTGAAAAACAATTGTGAATGGCAGCTTCATTACATGTGGATTTTTAGAACAAAGAGAATATTGCTCACTCTCCATGACCTGGTCGATGATACTGAATTTTAATTTTAAAATATTAATGTGTTAAGTCAGTGACAAGGAAGGTGTGATCCCAGAGCTATAAAAGAAATCAGGACCACAAAATAACGTTGACAGGCTGCCTCGATGCTCTATTCAGTGCTGCTTCATATTTGTCCTCTCTCCTTGTTCATTTGAAAATTTCAGTTTTGAACTAATAGGGACATACTCCAAGTCATGTAGACTTCAGATGGGGAGGCTGGGGAAATCAGAGGAGGGTAAGAGGAGGGGGAGCCTTATGTGCCCTCTGGGGGCTTCCATAACCAGCCTGTGCAAAGGATCAGTCGTTGTCTTAAAGGGCAACTACCCACCAAGTGGCTCTGTCCCAGGTGCCCCTAGAAGAGCTCTTTGAAAGCTCAAGTTTTTCTGAGCAACCAACTTGGGGCTGCTTCCAGGTGATTGGTTTAAGGCCCTCTTAGCAGGCCTAATGACTGGAAACAAATTCTTTTGAAAGAATAGATTAAATGGTGTACGGACCAGCGTAGGATGTTCAACCCAGTCCAAGTTTCATTAATTATGATATGAGTCTTCTTCGGGGATGATGCAATAATTGAATAAAAAATCCAGGTGCTGAAACATACTTTGAGTTTAGGAAAGGCTATCTAAATAGGCGAAAGTGGTCAGCTTCTCAGAACAGGGCTCTAGGACATGATGTACAGTTCCTGTCCCAAAGCCCCAGGGAAGAATGGCCATTGGCCCCAATCACAAAGCTCGTGATAGGAAGCGGCACATGGCAGAAGAGTCACAGCCACCAGTGCCTGGGCAAGAAGGAAGCAGCTGCCCTGTGTCTTGGGAGCCCACCTCCCATGTGGGGCAGGGGAGAGGGGTGCAGGTGCTGTGAGACCTAGGTCTTGGGGATGGTGGTGCCAGCCTCACTGTGTGGGGGCATCTGCTTCCTCCCGAGAGAACAGGTGTTCGCGAGAGGATTGTAGCACTAACCACAAGCCAGAGCGGTGCCTTGGCCTTCCCTGAGGAGGAGACCAGAATGCATTCAGAGTCCAGGATGCAAGCCAGAGGCAGGAAGCAGGGCTTGCAAAGGCCCTGAGTTGGGACAGGGCTGGTATAGAGTGGGCGAGCCACAGCTAAGACATCAGGGATATGCTAGTTGAGCAGAAAGGAAGCTGAGTTCTGTTCTAAGAGCACTAGGAAGCCACTGCTGTGTTCCAAGCAGCAGAAGGACATGGCTCCACTTTGCATTTCCCAAAGATCATGCTGCTTCTGTCCAGAGTACAAGTCGGAAGGGATAAGAGTCAAGGTTGTCGGTCAAGTAGGAGGTGATGGGATAGGTGACCAAGGGGTTGAATTTTACAGGTAGGCCAGCAAGGTATGGTGGGGAGCTGGATGAGGTGGGTGGGGGAAGCGTCCATGGACAAGGCATCATGCCCCTGGTTTCCACACTGGGAAAAAGGACTCAATAATTTCCACTTCCTGGAGCAGTTGTGAGGATTAGAAATGGTGCCTGCCAGGCCTGGCCCTCAAAGGCCCCAAAAAGTGAGAGTCTGGCTGCATTCCACTGCTTCCTTTGTCCCCACGAGCACAGACGCATGTTTTGCAAGCTGCTTCTGACCCCGTCCCCTGCAAAGTGGGAAGTAGGGCCTGGCCTGGACTGGGCCACAGGCGAGTTTGGATGGCACTTTCTGAGAAGTCATGTGCGTACCCACAAGCAGAGCAGTGACGCAATAGACTTCCAGGTTCTTACATATTTTGGTGGTTATGCAAAGGAAGTGAAGAGAATGCTGCTGCAGACAAGCCCAGTTATTGCCATCCCGGAGCCCGCTCTGCCTGCAGTCAGGTTGCACTGGAATACAGCAGGTGAGCCGGACCCAGCACCTGTGCTTCAGGCCAGGAGCCCTGAGTCTACTCCCTGCAGTGTCCCCAGCATACACACATGGAAAACAGGGACAGGGACTGAGTAAGGGCAGCAGGATTCCCACTTCTGGCTCAGACTTGGCAATCTAAGCACGCACGGGCCTTGCACACAGGTCCTCAAGGTCCTAACAAATGGGGGATGCTCAGGAAATTTGTTAACAGGAGAAACCAGGCCCTATCCTGTGGGGTCTTCCTTCCTTGGGGCCTAGGAAGGCTCCCTGGGCAGGGAGGAGAGGTGTCAGGGTGCCTGGTGGAGGGCGGGGAGGAGGGCTGACGGGGCAGGGCGCCAGCTCTGAGTGCAGTTTGGTGACGGGCACCTGACCAGTTTTCTCTGAGCTGGCACATTTTCCATTCTAAATATAGCCCAGATGACCCAAGACATCTCCCCCTCGCAAGGAGACCCAAGGTTCTGCATTTTTCAGTGTTTCTGTGATTTTTGAAAGACATGAACAGTGAGACCTGAGGCTTTTCACTCTTATCCCCTGACCCTGCGGACCCTGGGTCCTAAAGAATGACATCTACCTGCCCCCAGGGAGTAAATCCCCAATATTTTGCCAGCCTGCCTTCTCCCTCCAGCAAAGTGAAGCAAGGCTTCTGCTCATGCAGGAAGGGGTGCCCATCACCCACCCCACCTACCACCCTTGGGTTGGTTCACCTCTGGCATCTTAGGAGTGAAGCCCAGCCTGGTGGGTTTTGATTGGACAGCAGATTCCACCTCCCTTCAGGACCTTGCTGCAACATCCAGCTTATCAGTCTGTCATGTTTCTATATCATAGGATGCAAATCTTCTGCAGAGGGGGCACCTACCACAGGCCTCTGGCCCAGTGGCCCCTCTGGGCTCAGAGGCCCTTCACTGCCTGTTTGCAAGCAATGGGACAGTTTTCTATGTCTGAGTGGGGCTCTGCTTACAGTTGCACAAGCACTTCTGGGGAAGTTCAAGTTTCCAGAGGCCTGCCATTAACTCTGACAGTACCAGCACTTCCCAGGCAAGGCGCCTGAAGGCGTGTGTGGAGACTCATTATAACACACAGCAGAGTGGTTATCTCAAAGGGTTAATGACCAAATACTCAAGGACAGTTCTGCTAAGTTATATAGAGCAAGCAGTGCCCCAAGCAGGCAGGAGGAAAAAAAGGAGATACAGAAAAAAACCACAGGGCTACCCTCAACCCTCCCTCTACAACACTATATATACAGACCACAGATTGGGCATAGTTAAATTTGGCACGCAGAGACTATAGCAAAGAAAGAAAACATATCAAGTTACGCAGAGTCCTATTCAGATCTGAGCCTGGGCCGTGCGTGCACAACGCCCGGTAGAGAGAACAAGGCTCAGTGTATTGTCAAAACGCACCGTTCAGCTTTGCCTTCCCTACAGTCACTTGCTAGTGGGGGCCCGGGCAGCAGGTTAATTCCCTGCCCTGCAGGTGGAGACAATAAAACAAACCTAACCGGTGTAAGAGGCTGCAGGAAACCTTTCTTCGAAACTTGATCCACCTCCAGAGAGGAAACACGCACGGACTTTGCTCTGGACAGTAATCTGTTTTCTTAGGGCAGCAGGGAGAGGCCTGGCGGCCAGGGTAAACAAGGCAACACAGAGGCAGGGTTCTTGGCAGGCGGAGCTGTAAGAGAAGTTTGAAAAGACCACTTCCTACACTCTGTTCCCAAACCAAGAATAAGCTGTCAACCTAGCAGGATGGGTGCACTCCGGGAAAAGTTGGTGGAGAGAGAGGGGGGCCCAAGGCTGAAACTTAAGCCACAGGTGCATGCCAGGTTGCCCCCCTCCTTCTGCAGGCCAGCTCATCTGGCCAGAACCCAACCTGAAAGGCTGCTCCCCTCAAAGTTCCCTGAGTAGGGAGAGAAGGCCGGGGCTTCTGAAATGCAATCCGGGTGGGTTTCAGCCTCGGCTTGGAGCAGCTGGACAAGCCAGCAGGCAGAAGGCAGGCTGCCAGCGAGGACTGGCTCAGCCTATGCTGCATGCAAAGCGGAGTGTGGGGAAGGCCAGGTATGTTTTAGTCATCACTGTCCCTGCCAGAAGGCACTTAAGACACCCCGAGCAGAAGAGACAGCCGCGAGCTAGCACTTGCCGGCCAGGACTGCACAGAAGGCCAGCCAGCATGATGACATTCTCTGTGTTGCCCAGTGTGGGTGTTTTCAAAGCCACTCCATGTTGTTATCCTGTTTGGGCTTCCCCTGGCCCTAGGTGAATGGAGCTGGGCAGGGCACCATCCCCATTCTGCAGTGAAGGAAGTTGAGACACAGCAAGACCACATCTTGCCTGGGTGGGTACAGCTGGTTCAGAGAGCAGCTGTTACCCTGGCCCTCTGGACAGGTGCACTGCAGGGGCTGGTCTCAACCACACAGGGCAGTGGCTCTCACTTCCTGGGCTGTGCCCAGGTCACAGGGTCATCTTCAGCTGTCTTCAAGGCGGGCCTGGAAGTCCTTCCCTAGCCCTGGTCCCCAGCAGTGGAGGGCGTCCAGTGATCTCCCAGTTCGCACTGAGATCTGCCATAACCAGAGCTCAATTATCCATCTGCAAGGCAGTGGCTGGGGTGGTGAGTGTGTGCAGAGCAGCGTCTAACAGGAGGGGACCTGCACTTTGCATCCTGTTGCCAGCCCATGACCTGATGGGCACGCACGCTTGTCTCCCTGTGCGGAAGGATGCTGTTATGTGTTGAACCGTGCTCCCCAAAATTCATATGCTGAATTCCTAACCCCCAGTACCTCAGAATGTGGCCGTAGTTGGAAACAGGATCATTGCATGTGCCTGGTGTCCTTATAAAAATTAAAAAGGGGAGATTTTGACCCAGAGACACACACACAAAGTGAATACTGCATGAAGAAAGAGGCAGAAGTTGGAGGGATGCAGCTACAGGCGACGGATGCCACAGGTGGCCACCAGCCACCAGGAGCAGGGGACAGGCAGCAGCATGTCCCTCACAGCTCACCCCACACCTTGGTCTCACACTCCAAGCTACTAGAACTGAGACAGTCCATTCTGGTTCTAAGCCACCATTTGGGATCCTTTGTCACAGCAGCCTTGACAAACTGATTCCGATGCTGAAAAGGCCAAGCGGGTCACCCATGTCTGTGGTCATTTTACCTTTAAAACCAACTAGGAAGCCCCTTCAGTTCTGCTCCATAGACGTTGACTCTGTTTTGTTGTCTAAGCAAAGAGTAAAACTGTGCAATTGCAGACCTAGTCCATGAGCCCTGTGCTCCAGACCACAAGGGTCTTTAGCCAAAAGAAGGAAGGGTCCCTCTTTCTTCTCAAAGCCTTAACCCTACTTTGTTCTTAACAGAAATTATATTCTGTCTAATTCTACAATGCAACCAATGCAAGACAAGCTCCTATCTCCTCTCCTAGGCATGGGGGGCCCTCTGCAAATGACAATGTGGGAGAAAGAAATCCTGCTTTTTCAACCAACTTGTTAGGGACCCAGCCCCTTGGTACCTTTCCAGTTATTCCAGCTAGTTTTCAGGACACCTGAAAACTCATTCGTTCACATGGCTAAAATCATGAAATGTGGTCAGGAACTTTAAGTATAAGCTGGCCCAGGTGGTGAATGAGGTCACACAGAATACCAGAGAATAGGTGCATGTGGGGACTGGGGTACCAGTGCCCTGACCAGATACATAGTCTTTCACGTAAAACGTACTCCGCTTGATGGGAATCCTTCCTGGTACCTCAACACCTTCCCTCCCCATCCCCACACACTGTGCCTCTGCATCAGGCCTGGGCCCCCCTGCCCCTGGGGTCATGGCATGCCATTCCTCTCCTCCCAGTGTTTCCCAGTGATGCCAACATCCTCTCAGACGAGGGAAGTGCCCACAGAACATGCCACCACCCCCAGAACCCTGGCCACCCCTCCTAGTGATGGAACTTTGGGCCTGGTGGTACCGAGGGTGGGGTTCTGAGGCACTAAAGTGGACCATCAAATAAGCCATATCATTATACTTGATGCCCAAAGGCCACCTTTCTCCCTTTCTTTTGTTGCTCTCCATGTGAAATGAACCACTTGCTCTACATTTGCCTCCCAAATACATCTCTGTTATCTGTATTGAACCCCCCCAGTGTCCTGCTTTATATACAAGTTCTGGGTTATTTCGCCTCCACCAAGCATGGCTTAATGCATTACAGAATCATGCTTTTATCAGCTCCCCATCCCCGCCTCCCACACACACACAGATTAGTGACTTGCACGTGGAAGTTAATCATAAAGATTTGTTGGAGTTTGACTCAACCTGAATTTCTTACCTACATTTACCCTACATCACCTGTTTTGGTCCCAAATCCTTCCCACTTTGGAATTCGGCCAGCTCATTTATGGATGTTGATATATCCTAACTTAGAACAAATATAGAGGAGTATTAAATGTAGCTGATTTCCCATTAATTCAGAGAAGAAAGCACTCGTAGACTCTTAGAGCTGAAAGATTCTTTAGAAAGTCTTCAGCCCATTTCTGTAATGAGAAGCCATGTGAATCACACAGGGTCACCCGGCTGATTAAGTAGCAGAAAAGAGCCTGGAACGCAGATGTTCTGGTTTGAAGGGAGGCTGTTCATCCTGTAGATGCAGATACCATCTGCATGGCTGCAGTATGGCTTTCTAGAAGTTTCCCTCTATTGGCCACTGGACATTTCAGTTTAACCTTAAGTCCAGATGCCGATGTCCCATCTTGTCCACAGGGCCGGCACACGGGCAGCTGGAAGAGGGAGCCACCCCTAACATGACCAGGTCCCACAGACCCTGTTCTGAGCCGCAGGGATGTCCAGCTCTACCCCACAGATCCACGGACAGGACTGACAGGGAGTGTCTCCCATTCAAAGGGTCACGCAGATCTCAGAGGAGGCATAAAACAAAAAGACAGTCTTGTAGGCATAGACACGTGCCTCGTTGTTTTCAATCGGAGCACACGTTTTGCATCAAGAGAAGGGCTTGTGGTCAGGTAGGGAGAGCTGAAGGGAGATTCAAAGGTTCTTCAGCTCTCAAAGATCTCAACCTCTTCAAAGTTTCAGCCCTCAGAGCAGTCAAGCAGTTTCATCCTACTCAGCAGAGGCACCCAGCCCACGCTCTCAGGTGCCACGTGCATGCGTGGGGACCCAGCTATGGTCCAGAAGTTCATACAAAGGAAATAGGGTGGTCACCTCCCTACAAATATTTTCCCCAGAGGATTTAATTCCTCCTTTGGGATTTGATAAGCTCCCTAAGGCACATTCACACACACAGAGCAGGTGGTAACTGTTGTTAGGGAGGCCACTTCAAGCCATGGGTGGTGATGGTGTCATGAGCTCACATTTGAGGGAATGGGTCAGGACCCCAGACAGGTGGGCACTGGTCAGAGCCAGAGTCAGGAAGGACAGGTGACTGGGAAAAGGGAAAGGCTCTGCATTCAATTGTAATCACTTTCTAGCTTCAGTGTTCTCATCTGCAAACTGGGGACAATATAACTTCCTTCCATGATATTTTTGGGTTTGACCACATGAGAGCATTACCTATGAAAGTGCTGGCACAGCAAGATGAAGGGCAGTTCTGAGGACAGCAAGGAATTGTAGCACCAGTGCCAGCTTCTGGCTGTCTTCTTTTGGAGATGATTGTTTCTAAGGGGAGGGAGCTGCAAGATGGTGCCTCCAACCTGTGGGTCAAGTTGAAGCATAAGTGTACCACTGACACAGCACCCGAAAGGCTTTGTGGTCAGAAGGATGTGTGGAAAGCTGCATGGCCAGGTGATGGGTGGGGCCAGGAGAGCCCAACTCGAGGGCTGGGGCCACTACTCGCACTCTGCTACCTTGGACAGTCACTTTGCCTTCATGGCCCTGTTTGCCCGTCTGTAGACGGGGGCAGACTACACACAGCACAGGGTCACGGCAAGCCTCCTGCAGAACCAGGCAGGAGGACAGCTGGAAATGAGGAGGTGCTGGAACACGCGTGACATTACTGTTGTTCTGAAAGGAAGGGGAAGGGAGACCCCAGCCAGGACCCCACATGAAGTTTAGTTTCATGTTTCCTCAGGCCCCTCTTGGCTGTGACAATTTCTCAGACTGCCCTTGTATTTGATGACCTTGACAGTTCTGGTCAGGTATTTTGTAGACTGTTCCTAAATTGATTTTTGTCCGGTGTTGACTCATGATCAGGTTGGGATTATGGATTTCTGGGAGGAAGACCAGAGAGTGGAATGCCATTCGCCTCATGTCGTGTCAGGGGTACATGACTCACCACTCCTGGTGTTGACCTTGGTCATCTGGCTGAGGCAGCATTTGTTGCATTTCTCCACACTAGTTTCTTTTGCTCCCTTTCCTTACTGCACTCTTTGAAAGGAAGTCACCCGCCCAGCCCGTACTGAAGTAGTGAAGAATCATGCTCCACCTCCCCGGTGGCAAGGTGGCTTCATTGATTATTTGAAATGGTGCTGCACGGGAGGTTTGTCTGTCCTTCTCTGCACATGTCTTCATATTATCAGTATGGAATATTATCATATTCACATATGCATCAGTGTGGAATCATGCATACTTATTTTATGCTTATATTATTTATAATCCAATACTCATTTATTTTATTGTTCAAATTACCCCAGTTGTGGCCATCAAGAGCTCTTTGAAATGGCTGCTGTGTTCCTTTGACACACCTCCATCATCTGTTTTTCTGAACACATTCTCATGTTCTGGCATTTATAAGATGCTCCAGCCTCATCTTGTATATTCCCCACCATCCTGGAATCAACTATGTCTCCAAGAAGTCCTAGTTCCTTTGGAAAATGGCATGATATTCTAAGATCTGGGCATTAGATGTGCTCACTGCTACAGGGGTGTAATTTCTCTTAGGCTCTCTTAGCTGACAGGCAAGGAAATACATGTGCTTATACCAACCCATACTCTAAATATTTCATAGGCATCCATCTGTATCCATGTTTAGCTAAACCTGCGTCCTTTCTGATATCTTCAATGCTAATCCATTACCACATCAATCACCCCAGCCTTCCCCCATTGCTTGTTTGTAACCTCTCATTCCAAAAATGACAAGTTGGCCCCCACCATCTGCCATCCTTTCGCTTTACTTTTCAGTTCCAAATTCGTGACTAGTGGCTTCAGCATTATCAACTTATACTCCCATAGGAAACAACTTTATCAGCTAGAATGCAGTGTTACGTGCAATTCCTTCTGCTTTTGGTCTTATGGTCTCTGCTGTTTTCAGTGTTATTTAGGTCAGCGCCTCTTGGACCCAGCCCCGCAGTGAGGTGATGCCATGTATCTGTAATCCAGTTGGAGTCTTTTCTCATATTCAACACTCCATCCCAGAATCCTCCAGCCTCTTAAATGACTTATTTTAATTTGCTTACATTTCAAAATTTCCCTGAGATGAGAACTTGGATAATTGATTTCAGATCTTTCTTTTTTTTATAGTGTATGCATTTAACACTAAATTTTGCTACCCTGCATTTTGTCACCATTTATTACTTTGCTAGTTTTCTAAAATTGCATGTAAATAGAATCACACAGTTTGTATCTTTTCTCTCTGATTTCTCTCATTTAGCATAATTATTTTTAGATTCATTCATGTTCTTGCATTTATCAGTAGTCTGTCTTCTTATTGCTCAGCAGTGGTCCATTCTATAGATAAGCCACTGTCTATTTTTCTATGTAATTATTCTTATACCTTAGGATTATTTCCAGTTTGGAGACTTTAAAAATAAGGTTGCTATTAGCATTCATGTGAGAGTCTGTGTGTGGACATATGTTTTCATTTCTGTTGGGTAAATACCTAGGAGTAGAATGACTGGGTCATATGGCAAGTATATGTTTAACTTTTAAGAAATTGCCCATCTGTTTTCCAAAGTGGATGCAGCATGTTACATTCCTACCACAGTATATAATCTTTCAGTTATTCCACATTTCGGTGTGGCCACTGTTTTTTATTTTAGCCATTCTAATAGGTGTGTGATGGCATTTATTGTTGTTTACATTTGCACTTCCCTAATTACTAATGATATTGTGCTTAGTTGCCATTCATACATCTCCCTTGATGAAGTACATGTTCAGTTCTTTTCCCCATTTATATAATTGGGTGTGTTCTTATTAAGAGCTTTTTTTTCTTTTTAATATTTTGAATTCGAGTCTGTTCCCAAATACAGGATTGGCAAACATGTTCTTTTAGCCTATGAGTTATATTTTCATCTTCTTAACAGTGTCTCTCCCAGAGCAGAAGTTCTTAACTTTTATAATGTCGAATCTATCAAATGTCTTATATTTGTTGTCATATCTGAAAACCCTTTCTTTGCTACCCCAGAGTTTCAGGCTCAGTTTCAGAGTCTCTGTGACCTCCCCTTCTGCCTAGGATTTTCTCCTGTATTTTTGTATACAACTTACAGATTTTAAAAATAGGCCTGTGATCAGTTTTGAGCTCATTTTTGTATATGGTGTGAGGTATTCATCAAAATTCAATTTTTTATGCAGGTAGCTATTCAATTGTTACAACAGCCTTCACTGAAAGGGTATCTCCCTTTTCTACTGAGCTATCTTTGCATCTTTGTTGAAAATCAATTGTCCATATGTATGTAGGTCTTTTTCTGAAATATACATATATTTTGTTCTGTTGATCTATTTGTCCATTTGTCTGCTAAGAACATACTATTTTATTCCTGTAACTTTATAAGAAGATCTAAAGTCAGGTGGTATTAATCCTCAAAATTGTCCTTTATCAAAGATCTTTTGACTATCCCAGGTCTGTTGTGTTTTCTTTCAAATTTTAGGATCAGATTATCAAGTCCTACAAAAACAAAAGCTATCAGGGAATTGTGAGTGGGATTGTGCTGAATCTGTATATTAGTTTGGAAAAAAAAATACCATCTTAACAATATAGAGTCTTCTGACATAGAACATGATATATCCTTCTATGTGTTTAGGTTTTATATAATTCCTCTCAGCAATACTTGATAGTTTTCAGTACTTTCACAGATTTATCCCTAGCTAGTTCTTATTTTTAGGTTACTATAAATGGTATTTTTAATTTCAATTTCTGATTGTCTATTGCTAGTATATAGAAATGCAAGTAATTTTTGGTCTGATATCTTGCACCCTTTCTAAACTCACTGATTATTTTTAGTAGCTGTTTATTTGTTTTTTGCCATTTTTGTTTGTATGTGAGAGGATTACTCTAGCCCCTGCTGCTCCATTTGACCATAAGTGACAGTTTGGAGGATCTGCTTCTGAAAAGCTTATCTACTGATGTGAGTGAGGGCTTGGGTGGAATCACTGTTTTGAGTCAGGGCTTGGTGTCAACAAGACCCAGCACCCCTTGGAAATAATGAGTCTCATCTGCTCTGGTGGTGCCCCCCAGATGGGGAGGCAGGTCTCAGAACACTTTGCCCCAGTAAATGACAGCGAGATGTGTGAGGACTTGGATGGGAGTCCCATTTGCAGATGAATGGCCAAGTCAGCGATGATCTAGTGTCCATCACTAAAGGGCACTCATCGGCATATGAGACATACCACAGGGTAGGATTCTTTGTAGCAGCTGAAACAGATGTCAAATAAGTTCACTGGTATGGAAAATGTTGGTGGTTTATGACGGTACTCATTTTCTACTGCTGCAGCACAGTTTATCACAACCTTCCACAGTTAAAATGCAGTTTTGTGAGTCAGAAGTCTGGGGGGCTCACCTCTGCATCTGCTTGGGTGTCACATAGGCTGAAATCAAGGTGTCAGCGAGCCTACGCTCTTCTCTGGAGGTGCTGGGGGAGGATCTGCTTTCAGGTTCGTTAAAGTTGCTGGTAGGAGTCAGCTCCTGTGACTGTAGGACTGAAAACCCTTTACCTGGTTAGCTGTCAGCTTGGGGTCATTCTCAGCTTCCAGAGGCCTCCCATGTTTCCTTGACTGGCAGCTCCATCTTCAAACACAGCAGTGGTACATCAAATCCCTCTTAAGCTTCACATCTCTCCTTAAGGGCTCATGGGAGTCCCTTGGGGCCATCCAGATAATCCAGAATAATCTCCCCATGTTAAGATCAACCAATGAATAACTTTAATTAAATCTACTAAGTTTTTTGTCACATTATGTGTATGATACTTTGTCATATTTATAGGTCCTGGGGATTAGGCATATAATCTTGGGGGACATATTTAGGATTCTGTGTTACACAATTACCAAATAAAACCAGGTATAATACAAACCAGCATATGCAACATAACATTTTTATAAGAAAAGTTATGTGCAGTAAAAAATTATGGGTAGTGTTTGCTTTCTTCTTTATCCTCTAGCTTTTTTGTTTTTTATAATAAACACATATTATTAGGATACTATGAAAAGTTCACATAAAACCCAAACCTATAAAAACTCATTTGCAAGATGGAACTCAAGGTGCATTTTCCCACAGACACAACGTTTTGGGTGACTGGAGTCCTATGACACGCCACAAGAGACTTAATCCTAAAGTCCGTGCCCCAGGAGTTATTTCTAATAGGCAGTAAATTCTAGGTTCTAATTCAGGATGCCAAGAAAAATGGACCTTTCCCCTTTGACCTCCAGCCCCAAAGAGCCATCAGTGGGCAAGAGATCTGATGACTGGGAACTACTAACATTACATCTACACAGGAAAATGCCGTCCCCTGAAGTCTGCAAAAACATCTGCATTAGTAAAGGAGGGACAGAGCCCCTCACAACACTGCCTCACTGGGGCTGGCCTCTGCACGGGCTCCTCTCTGTGTGCCCGCAAGTTGCATGCAAGGTGTGCATGCACAAGCAAAGGAGGGAGCATGTGGCATGCAAGCACAGGTATGCTGCAGGGGACCCACACCCAGTTCTGCTGCTTCTTCCCCAAAGAAGAAAAGTCCCCCCGAAAAGTTTTTGTCTGAGAATATAAGCTTTATTGCAAATAAGGAACCTGCACAGAGCATGATTATACACTTTAAAACCTCCCACTCTTTGTAGTTCTCTCTTCTTCCCTGCTGTCCTCCCCTCCTGCCCCTGCAGGCAGCCACTTCCACCTCACCCTGTCCTTGTTCTCTCTACCCTCATTCTTCTTACAGGCTCATTATACCCCATGCCCCATTGTTTTGGTTTTGGTTTTGTTTGTTTGTTTGTTTGGTGGGGCTCCTTCTCCATCTTCTCTTGGGCCACTTTCCCCCTGATATCCCTGTCACAAATTAGGAACAGCCCAGATGTCCTTCAATGCTGAATGGTTAAAAAAACAAACCATGAGACGTCTATACCATGGAATACCACTAGGCAATTAAGAGAGATGTGAATATTGGTATACCCAATAACATAGATGATTTCCAGCGAGTGATGCTGAGCAAAAAAAAGGCATACCTACCACCATTCCACTTACATAACATTCTCGAAATGACAAAATTATAAAAACATGGAGCAAACTATTGATTGGCAGGGATTATGCAAGGGGAGAGAGTGGGAGAGAGGGATGTGTGATTATAAAGGGCAAGAGGAGAGATCCTTGTGGTGATGGAAATAAAACATATCTCGACTGTGGTGATGGCGGATACATGAACCCACACATGGGACAAAATTGCCTGGAACTAATGCACACACACACCCACACCCCAAGGAGTATTCGTAAGAGTGTCAATGTCAATATTCCAGTTGTGATATTGTATTATAGTTCTGCATGATGTTACTTTGGGGGACACTTAGAAAGAGCACACAGGATTTCTCTGATTTATTTCTTACAATGCATATCAATTTATAATGATCTCCAAACAAAAAGCTTCATTGAAAAAAATGAAGGAGAAATAAAGATTTTCTCAAACAAAAACAGAGGACACTTACTGCAGGAGATCTACACTGCAGTAAATGTTAGAGGTTTTTCAGGCAGAAGGAAGATGATACAGGTCAGAAACTTGGGTTTGCTTAAGGCAGAGATGAGTGTTCGAGAAGGAAGAAATGAAGGTAACATTAAGCTCTCGCATTTTTCTTATCGATAATCGATCTAAATTACTAGTAGTAACTATAGTTTTGCAGACTTTTTCTTACATTTAGGAACTAATTTCCGTTCAGTTGTCAAGCATGTTTTTTTGAAAGCTTGCAGGCCTCAGGGAGGCTCTGTGCTCAGCGGCTGTTTGCTGGAAAGGCCTGGAAGAAAACCTGAGGGCACATGGTCTCCCCAGGGTGCCCCAGCCTCACCAAGCCATGGTCCCATTCTCTCTAAGGAACCGTGACAGCTTTTCTGGGAGCAGGAGTACTGACCCCTGAGTGCATGGATGTTGTCCAAGGCTACAGTAGTGAGTGACGGAAGTCGGGCACAGGAATCAGGCAGACTTGAGATCAAGCCCCAGTTCTGCCTCTTCATAGCTGTGTGACTGTGAGCAAGTTACTTAACCTCTCTGGTGCCAAGCTTCATATTTAACAGTACTTTTCAGGACAGTGGTGGCACATGGGGTAGAGACTACAGGATAGATACTAAAAAAACATTCAGTTACTTCTTTATTAGGATAATTTCTGATGGCTCCTTTTACTGAATAGACAGACGGCACATTCACATGGGAGACTTTGACAAAATTCCCATAAAACACCTGTGCTTTATCCTCACATGAACATTTATTTTTCTGCAGCGAGGCAAACATAACTGTCACTCCTCAACTGTCCTCAAAACTTAGGCTGGGGACAAGGTTTGCAGGAGGCCTTACAGCTTAAGGAAAAAACTCCAGATCCAAACAGCCTAAAGAAACAACTGTAATCCCACCCACCCCTTCTCCCAAATCCTCTCAGAGTCCGAGTGTTGTGCCACCTTCTGGAGGCTCCAAAAACTTGGCATCTGCATTTTCACAAAATCCTACAGTGCATTCTCTGCCCAGCACTGAAGATGATGTCTTTAAAATGAAAATCAGCTCGTGTCAGGCTGCCACACCCTAAACGCACTCAGTGGCTTACATGGCTCTTAAAGTAAGAACTGCTATTTAGGAAGCCTTAAAAGCCCTCAGACCAGTCCAGCTTTGTCCTTCTGCACCCGCCCAGCCACTCACCTTCTGTTCCCCAAATCCGCAAGTGCATCCGCCTCAGGGCCTTTGTGCTTGCTGATCCCTCTGCCTGGCATCCTCTTCCCCATCTAAGCGTGCTGATTCCCGTCTATCATCTGACCTGCTCTTACCTTAGCAGACAGCCTTCCCTGACCATCATCTACAGCAAAGGCCCTTCCTCCCCCATCAGTAGCCCTTTTTCCTCTGTTTGTCCCAGGCACTCGCCACAATCGGAAATCATCACGTGCATTCACATGTTTCTTTGATTTTTGCCTGTTTGTTATGTTTGCCCGTTTCCTCCTTGGAGAACATCAGCTCCACAGGATGAGGGACTGTGACTTTGAAATCCTCTGTGCGCAGACCAGCGCTGGGCAGATGGTGAGTGTGTTCCCAATACTTGCTTGTAAAGGAATAATGGTTCCTTCCCATCCTGGCACAAGCACTCACACCCTGCCAAGGGAACCCTAGGCTCCGGCCCCTGGAGAGGCATCTGTGCACCCCAAGTCATCCCCAGAGTGCACTTTGGGAGAATCTCCCAAGGGAACCATGCCAGTGGCCCCGGTGGTGCTACAGAGCATTAGGCCCGAGGACAAAGGCCTCCAAGGTCAGGCTGGGGGCCAGGACAGGAGCAGCTGAGCAGGGGGCAGGTAACAGAGCGAGGTGTGTTTGCAGCCATGTAGCCGGCTTGCTGGGGATCAGGAAGCTGTGCTAATTCCACTGACACCCAGGCAAAGGCATGTTCCCGGAGGAAGATTTACTTCTCCTCTTCATCTTGTGCTGTCCCCCTGGCTGAGCTGTGCACCACTCCCCCAGAGGTCGTAACGCTGCAGTACAACCAGCTCAGCTGCCTGCCACTCAGCCTGCTGAGCCCCAGCCAAGCCAAGAGGGACTCCCTCTGCTCCCCACCAGGACACATGTGTGCACATACATCCACAGAGGAATGTTTGTCAGGAGGCTCCAGGAGAGAAATGACTATTCCATAAAGATTTCATTTTTGTTGGAGTCTATCCATGTCTCTAGATTGTCATAAAAATTCAATAGGGAACTTACATAAAAAATGAAGGCATAATTAAAAAGAAATAGGGACAGCTCCAGGAGAGGTTGAAGATTAAAGACCAAGAGGCCCAGTTCAGGCAGAAGAACTTTATGAGCTACCAAAGAAAGAAAAACATACCGCACAGAAAATGCGCCAGTAGAAAGTGTCCTGGCTGACTTAGGGGAGGTGAGGTGTTCAGTCTGAGGCACAGGTCCAAGAAGACTGGGGGGGTGGGCACACAGGGCCCCTGCAGGCCACAGCCTCTGTCCTGCTCAGCAGGTGGCTGTGGGCACCCATGCTAGCCATAGAGGGACACAGACCCCCAAGGAATGTTGCAGTCACAACTGCTGGAGGCCAGTGGAATATCAAGTCTGCAAAGCGGAAGACCCACAGAGATCTGGACCTTGGGTCAGGATAATCCTCTGCCATTTCATGACCTGCAGGGTTGGGTCATTACCCCAGAATCGTAAGGAGGGAGAAAGGGCTTCCAACAGACTCTGGGAAGCCAGATCCTTACGCAAAACATTCGATTGGACTATTCATCTTCAAGGTCCCACCTTCCTTTTTATTGCATTGTTTTTTTCTGATTACAAACATAATAGATGTTCATTGTACAGATTTTGGAAATACAGAAAAACAAAAAGAAGATGAAACTGACCATCTCCCTTCAACCTAAGTACAGGCCTCTCTCATCTAATGGTTTTACTTCTCAATCTTTGGAAAAATACAGTTTGTAAAGAAGAAAATAATAGAAAAGGCTTGGCTATTGAAAATGGAGTGGGGAGGACCGCCATCCATAGCAGCTCTAGGGCACACAATGACCGAGTTCCTCAGGGACAGAGCTGAGCAGGTAGAGAGCAATTGTCCATCAGAATCCTGGGTAGCTCAAAGGCAAAACCAGACACTTACTAGATGGGTCAGGTGGGAGGAGGGAAGAAGTGAGGGGAACCCTCAGGATTTACTCTCAAACCAGCAGCAGTATGATTTGATCACCTGTCCTATAAAAAGACGGCCCCTCTGCAGAGACCATGAATGCATGAGCATTTCCGTCCCCATTTCCAAGTTGCAGGAAGCTGTTGGCCATGTCTGGTTCTGGAGTTAATGCCCTCTACCCCTGCTCTGATCCATGACTGCGGCAGCTGGACCTCCATTTCTGGAGACACAGGCACTAATGGGTCACATCCTTGTCATTACTTCCCCTGCAGTGGGCTGGGAGCCGGGGTCCCTGGTGGCTTCCCTTAGGAAGCAGTGAGCCTCAGAAATCTGCAAACATAATTCCAAATTTGCAAGGAGGTAACTCTTATTACTGCTTCTATTTTTGTTATATCATCATCATCATGAGTGTGATGCTGAAGCTGGCAAACAGAAGAAAGAAGCACTGTCTTCAAAGAGGGCTGAGGCCCCTCATTTTACAGAAGGGACTGTTTAGAAAAAAAAGTGCTCGTGAGTGGCTTTTTTTTTTCCAATCAAAGTGAAAATAGCTATAGTCCCAGTTCCTAGTCTGTGGATAGAGGACCATCTATTGTGAATGTGGGTCAGCTTTTCAAGCATGGCTGTTCCCTCAAGGCTGAGAAGCTGCGCAGCTCTGGCAATCAGGCTCCACCACAGCATCGCCGCTCATAGGGCACCTGCTGCTGGAGGCAAGGGACATACTACCAGGTATGAAGCAGGCCAGGAACAGGCCTGCTGTGTGTTCCTCTTCTGCTGAACATGAGCTCCATGGGGCTAGAGTTTCCCCACACCCCTATGTCTATCAGGGCCATGAGATCATTATTGCATATTTATACCCATAAATGTTATTTAAAGTATGTTTAGCAAGATGGCCTCCAAGTAACAGAAAGAACCCTGAAGAAGATGCAGGGTCCTTCCCCCCTTTTCAAATGAGACAAAGGCCAGGGTAGGGAGGCCCAAAGTCACCTGGCAGCCACCTGCCGGGGCCACAGACACATGGGGTCACGCTGCCTCTCAGCCCACCTCAAAGCGCCAACACAGGATGAAGGAACTCTCTCTCTCTAGATAAAGAAGAGAATTTACAGGGAACAGGGAAAGAATCCTCACCAGATTTGTAGGAAAGGAAATTTCAGGAAAGTGGATTTGTTCTGAATTGGCCCTCATGGAATTTTCAGATTCTAAACGTATGGACTCTGGAATTAGACTTCCTTGGGTTTCAGAGACCAAATATACAGATAGACAATGGCCAGACCATCTTTGAAAATAGAACTCTGACCCATGACCTGCAGCAGCCTGACCAGGAAACCAACCCCTTATCCACAGTCCTCGGCCCAGGAAGCCAGCCTGCCAGAAGCCAGACGTCCAGGAAGCCAGCTTGCTATCTCTAGTGACAATCCAGGAAGCTAAAGAGTAACTCCTGTAACAGGCAGCGAGAATGGTCAGGGCTTGGTGAATCATTGACAGCTTCCCAAATTTTTGTCCCCATTTCCCACTTGGGATCAACAAGAGAAAGGCAATTGTGAGCCGTCACCAATCACAGAGGATGCCCTGTCCTGTATACCTGCCGCCAGTCCCCCAGGCCACCAGCCTCCAATCGGGGCACACCTGACGCCCGCCCCCTCTCCTCTGCTTGCCTTTGAGTCTCTGCTGAGTCTAAGTGATGGTGCTCTGACCTGCCTATAGCAAGCTCCAAATAAAGAGCCTGAATATATTGGCTACTCTTTGCTTACTTCCATGGGTTAATAACATGCCAGTCTCCTGTGTATCAGTCGTTCAGCCTCATCAGGTCACTTGCAGACTCCGAGCCTCCCTCTGGGCATCTCAATCCCAGGTCGACAGCAGTGGCTGCACCTGCATCTTAGCACAGGATGCATGATGTCATTCATGTGTAGCCCTTGGCAGGGTGCCTGGTGCAGTCGCTGCTCCATGACTACTGACCACCAGTGGTATTATTATGTGACTGCTACCCAGCCTCCAAGACACTTAAAGATGATCTTCTAGAACTGTTCTGGATGGCCAGCAACCGAAGAGGAATGAAAGCTCACTAGTCATTTGGAACTCACCGGTTTCAAACCTTTTATCCAAATGGGAGTTCGAAACTTGGCAAACAACAGGGGCACAGTTGGAGAGGGAGCTGATAGGGCTGGAAATTCGATATCTCCATGAGGTGGGTGGAAGGAAGCCAAAGGAATCTCTGGAGCAGTGCCTGAATACTAGGCTCTTCCAGCCTTACAACCCTGTGAGGTACATAGGGAATATCATGCCCCTTTAACAGGGAAGGAAACTGAGGCCCAAACAGGCCAAGTGAACCTCTTAGGGTCACATGGCTAGGACTTGATTCACAAGAGGTGCAGGGGACAGAACAGGCTGGGCCAGAGAAAGGAAGCCTTCCCAGGCCCCGTACGTAGCCCACACATCAGAGGCCATGCAGGACAGGGGGCAGGGTCAGTGGGCTCCACGTAGGGCCCCAGCTGAGAGAGCCCACCTCCTAGAGAGAGAGGGGAACCCAGTCTTTTGTGTGGGTTCCTGGGGAGCGCTATCCTAGGCAGGGCTGGACGGGACAGGGTAAGCTCCTGGGCAAACTCTCAGGTCAAACAGCCAGGCTCCAGGGAAGAGGCTGGGAGTGGTTCAGACACCAGGCCTGGGGTATCAGACCGAAGGCTGAGGGTGGTTTTTAGAGCCGGGCTGCAAGGTCAGCCTGGGTCCTGTGGGAAAATGACCCTTATGTTGAGACATGAATGTGTACTGGCTCGCGAACTCCTCTGGGTTAAGAAAGACCCAGACCCGGGGCTGTAGCCTTGCTGACCTGCAGGTCTGGGCAGATGGCCTTGGCTGTGAGACTCTGGGCAGTTTAGCCCAGAGGTCGTTGTCACCCAGACCTGTGCACCCAGACTATTACACAGCTACACCCATTATGTCAGCTGGAAAGTCGGAGGAAGCATTAAAAAATGAATGCTGTTCTAGAACCACCCTGGAAGGGTGTTCAGGGAACCAGCAACAGTGATTACCTCATGGGAAGGAAACTGGTCTTTGAACAAGAGTTGGGGGATTTTTGCGCTTGAAGTGTTTTATAATGTGCATATATTAATTTTCAAAACAAAATTATGACAGAAGAATACTATTATTGTTAATGATGACAAAATTACAGAGACACTTTCTAAGTTGAAAGATAGTACAGGGGCCCAAACCAAAGTCCGGCAAATCCGTCTGCTCTGTGCTCCTACCTAGGTACAGGGACAAGAACTGTGGGTCTGGCCCAAACAAGAAAAGCAAGTGCAAGGGGTGTGTGCAGGCCAGCGCTGGGGAGGAGGAGGGTACTTATATTTTCTTCTCACCTTAATAATAAAGAGATTGGGAAATGTGCAGTGAACAAAAAGAAAGGATGCAAAAATAGTAGTTATAAAACAGTGATGACTCAAACTTCTGTAGCACTTTCTACATGCCAGGAGCTGTTGGAGAATTTCATACCTAATAGCTAATAAAATCCTAATAAGAACACTATGAGATGGGTACCATTATTGTCTTATTCAGCAGAAGAGGACAAAGAATTCTAGAAAGGTCCAGCAACTTGCCCCAAGTCACAGTCAGTACGTGCTGGTTCTGGGATTAAGCCAGGCAGTCTGACTTCAGAGTCCACACCCATTGCTGTACCTCTACCATACGTGTCCCAGGCATCCAGCTTCTCAGCCCCTTCTATTTGAGGTACTCCAATGGAGGTAGAGAAAATACAATCTACAGGTCTGAGGTCTGAGGGGTCCCACCATCCTGTTCTCACCACACATGGACCTCCTTCAGTTGTCTTCAAAAAAGTGACAAGGACAAACAGGTGAAAGCAAGGTTCTCTCCATTCATGTTTTGGGGGACTGGTGAAGGGGCAGGAAGGGGAATCATATGGAATGATGGGCTCTCACGTCCCAGCTGGAGATGCCCACTGTTGTGAAGAATGCTGCAAGGCCTGGAATGGGAGCAGACCCCATCCACATCTTATTGGCAAGAACAGAGCCCTGCATTTCCCTTGGCCTGGCCTGGCCCTCAGGACCAGCAGGGCACAGTTGGAGGTACCCTGGCCATGCCTGCTCCCTGCTGGGTGTACTGGGCCTTTAATCAAAGATGGCTGCTCCCCCTCCCCTGGGCAGCATCACCTGCCTCCAGTCTCTGCAGTACTGTGTCCCCTTTGCTTCATCCTATCACAGTGCTGTTCTGGTACCTTCCTGAACATTAGTCCTGGTTGTACCTCCAGAATGTGGGGCCCCTGGGTCTTTCTTCTTTGTTGCAGTGCTGGCCTGGCTGATGGAAAAACAAGTGGGAAAGGGTTTGTCCCTGAGGAGATGGACTAAGAGCGTATGGCCATCATGCAGGTGAGGGCCTCTCCACTCCCCAGGAGCTGACTGGCTTCTCCTTCCTGTGGGGCAGTCTCCTTGCCTCCCAAAGGGCCTGGTCATCCCAACCCCAGGCCTCTGAGACGGGTCTGAGCAAGTCTGAACCGAGTACACGGGCCTTGCCTGGCCCTGCTTATCCAGTCAGCCTTCTGAGAGCAGTTTGGCTGGGAGGAAGCGGAGGAGATGTATGGCTCATTCATACCCTCACTCCTGTACACGCAACCTCACCATCTCACCACGTGACCTCACACCCATGCAGGTAGAGGTAACTAAAGGTTAGTCTAATCCTTTTGAAGCAATAAGGTTTTGATAGAAGTCTCAATGGTTTCATGATTGCTGCCTCAAATGGCAACCCAGACTTTTCTGGAAAAATGTGAAATAAGCCTAAATTTTGCTACAGACTACATATACTAAGGAATATGTAGCACTTCCCAGGGTGTTAAAACATATGCCAGAAGTTAAACAAGGAAAGCAGTCTGTGTGTTTACCTGACTCCAGTCATTTCTGTGTGACCATGAAAAGTGGGAAGCATTTGCCTCTGGAAATTGAGGAGACGGGATTGATATGAATACACATAAGTGAGCATCACAATATAAACATGAACACTCTAGGCAAATAAAGGACAATCTGGCAAGAGACAATGGGTCTCTGGTCTCTGCCCACTAAAAGCCGTTCACCTAGATTCCGATTGGTTCTTTCTTGCTGGAGAGTAATGACACAGAAATCACAGGCACTTCAAAGAACATGCCTGCCCACCCAGTCGTTAGTATGCTCCCAGGATGGCCCTCTAAAACGCTCTTCTCTAAGTATACCCTTGTATATTTTTCTCTCTGAACTACAGTAGATATCAGAGTGACTCCTTCATGGTTCCAATGTGCTGCTATGTTCAGAACAAAGCCTGAGCTCAGGCTGTGATCTCTGTGCCTGCCAGGGGGGATGTCTGTGGTACTCCAGGCAAGCTTCTTCATCTCACTGGGCCTCAGGGAGTAAGGGGATAAAGCCACAGCCGACAAAGCCATCAAATCAGGATAGACACAATGATGAAGTCTAAATTTACCTGCAAGAAACGCCCAGCACTGCTCAAAGCGCCCAGGGCCACCAGTTCCTCTGATGAACTTTCGCACCAAGGTTCCTATGTCCTAAAAGTCACACTTCACATATCAATAATAATGCATTTTTCCAAGTTCGGTTGGCCAAAAACATGCTTAACTATCAAGCAAAAGTCTCGACTAGCAAGAGAAACCAATGTCTGCATGAAAAATATTATGTAATTAATTACAAACAAAAGTAATGGCACTTAGGGTTTTGGTTATGGATAACTGTACATTTTACATTTATAAGTAGTGTTTATAACTTCTAGAAATTTTCCTACAACACTGTACTACCTTCATGAATCCTTTCAGGATCCAGGAACCTTAAACTGGTCATTACTGCACCTGGTGGTCTTTGAGATTCTGGCATTCCATGATACTTAGCTTAAGAAATTCTAGCTGCCAAGGGGACAGGGTATCAAGACACTCACCTGCTGCCAGGGAGGATGTAATTTGGTGCAATCTCAGTGGAGGCCAATTTTGCAATATATTTTAAAACCCTTAAAATGTGTTTAGAAGAAGTTCTAGTTCTGATGATGGTGGAGTAGCTCCTTCTGGGCCAATCTTTCTGCAGATAACAATTATAAATTTTGAACAAAATGTTTCAAAAAGAACTATTTGAAAGCATTGTAGAGCCAGCAGAAACAGGCAGAAACTAGAGGGATTTAACCTTTGAAAGCAGGAACCACAGAAGGTGAAATCTACGTTTAGACAGACAGTTTTCTGCTGAGGGCTATACTTGGTCTGCCAGGCAGAAAGCTTAGGGTGTAGGGTGTCAGAGGGCAGAGTTCAGGACCGCCAGGGTGGCTGGGAACTGAGGGCTAAAAGTTTAAAGAGCTGAGCAAAGATTTCAACTACTGCTCATTTAAGGAGAGACAGAGTTTGGAGTTTGATTCCTGCTCATTTTCCCAAGAGAGATTTCACAAGCACCTTGGGCATTCCATTGAAATCTAGGTGGAGGAATCATGCCTATGAGCAAAGACTATGTCCCAGGATTAAAGATTTTCCCTCAGATGAAGGAAAAATCAAAACAGACCCACCTTAAAAGGATAAAAACAAACCTCTGTGACTTCAAGGTGTTATGCCATAATTAACTGCCTGTTATTGTCAAAGGAAGACAACAGAATACAGAGTATCTAAACCTATTGTCCATGAAAAAAAGTATATAATAAAAAAACTACAAGACAAACAGAAAAATGTGACCCATACTCAAGAAAAAAAAAAAAAACATTCAATAGGAACAGACTCTGAGGTAACCCAGCTTTTGGAATTAGCAGACAAGAATTTTATGGTGCTATTATAAATATGTTTGAAGACTTAAAGGAAAACATTGCCACAATGAGCAAACAGGTGGTCAATCTCAGCAGAGCAATGGAAACAATTCTTAAAAAGAACCAAATGAAGTTCTAGATTTGACAATACTCAGAAATGAAAAATTCACTGGCTAGAACTAACATCAGGTTGGAGGTAATAGAAGAAAGGGTCAGTGAACTAGAAGACATGCCAATATAAATGATCTAATGTTAAGGACCCAGAGCAAAACAACATTTTAAAATGAAATTCAAAGATTTTTAAGAGATTTTAACATGAAAGAGCTTCAGTGACATTTGGTACTATATCACACATTCTAATATGTGTGTAACTGGAAACTCAGAGGGGAGGAGAGAATGGACAGACGAAATATTTGAAAGACTATAGCTGAAAATGTCCTAAATTTGATGAAAACCATTCATTAACTTATAACCCCAAAAATTTCAATAAATTCCAAGGAGGATAAACATACACACATATCATTGTTGAAGTGCTGAAAAGTAAAGAGAAAAACCGCAAGCAGCTGGAGAAGAAAATATAAATACAGAGAACCAATGATATGAATCACACCAGACTTTTTATCAGAAGCAATGAGGCCAGAGATCATGGGATGGTAAGATAATGAAATGATAAATGCCAAAATTCTATATCCAATAAAAGACATCCTTCAAAAAAATGAAAGTAATGTAGATATTTTCAGTCAAATGAAGCTGAGAGAATTTTTCATCAGGATGTGAAGGGAAGTTATTCAGCTTGAAGAGAAAAAGACATCAAGATGTAAACCTGGGTCTTCAACATGGAAAAAACATTAAAAATAGTAAATATGTGGATAAAATGAAGACTACTGTTTTTGTCATTTGGTAATTTTTTGATAAATATTTTTTATTTAAGTATAGTTGATATATAGGAAATATTGGTTTCAAGTATACAGCATAATGATTCAACACTTATACCCTATTAAATCCTCACCCCAATTCACTATCTGTCAACATAGAAACATGTTACAGGATTTCTGACTTTATTCTTTATGCTATCCCTTTATTCTTTACTTTCATCCCTGTAATTGATTAATATTATGATTAAGATTTTGTACTCTTTATCCCCTTCACCTATTTTCACCCACTCACCACAACCCCTCCATGGTAATCACCAGTCACTTGTTAGTGTCTGTGTGTCTATTGCTGTTTTGTTTATTTTGTTCTGTTTTGTTTTTATATTCCACATATAAGTGAAATCATATGGTATTTGTCTTTCTCCACTTGGCTTATTTCACTTAGCATAATACCCTCTAAGTCCATCCATGTTGTTTCACATAGCAGGATTTCTTTCTTTTTTTTACAGCTAGCTGTATAATACTCCATCATATATATATGTACCACTTCTTTATCTATTCATCTATTGACAGATACTTTGGTTGCTTCCATATCTTGGCTATTGTAAATAATGTGGCAATAAACATAGGGGTGCATATATCTTTTGGCTCAGAGATTTTTTCATTTAGGTAAATTCCTAGAAGTGGAATTACTGGGTCTTATGGTAATTTTACTTTTAGTTTTTTGAGGAACCTCCATACTGCTTTACACAGTGGCTGTACCAACTTACATTCCCAACAACAGTGTAAAAAAGTTCCCTTTTCACCACATCCTCGCCACTACTTGCTATTTCTTGTCTTTTGGATAGTGGCCATCCTGATTGGTGTGAGGTGATACCTCATTGTGGTTTTGATTTGCATTTCCCTGATGGTGAGCGATGTGGAGCATCTTTTCATGTGCCTGTTGCCCATCTGTATGTTGTCCTTGGAAAAATGTCTGTTCAGGTATCCTGTCCATTTTTGAAATTGGGTTATTTCATTTTTTGGTGTTGAGTCATATGAGTTCTTTATATATTTTGGATACTAACCCTTTATTGGAGATACCATATATGAATATATTCTCCCTTACTGTAGGGTGCTTTTTTGTTCTATTGATGATGTCCTTTCCTGTGCAGAAGCTTTTTAGTTTGATGTAGCCCCACTTGCTCATTTTTCATATTGTTTCCCTTGCCTGAGGAGATATGTTCAGAAAAAAATTGCTCATGCTTGTGTTCAAGAGATTTTTGCCTATGTTTTCTTCCAAGAGTTTTATGGTTTCATGTCCTATCTTTAGGTCTTCAATCCATTTCAAGTTTGCTTTTGTATATAGTGTTGGGGAGTAATCCAGTTTCATTCTCTCTTGCATGTAACTGTCCAGTTTTTCCAACATGTATTGAAAAGGATGTCTTTTTCCCATTGCATATTCATGCTCCTTTATCACAAATCCTTTAGCAATTTCTTTAAAAGATAACTGCCAGTTGTTTTTGCCTACTGTCTACATGATAGCATATGGAGTATATCTCTGACCACAAAGATATTAGAAATCAACAAAATAATCTAGAAAATCTTAAAATAAAAATTAATCAACATATATTTAGGCTTATCAATTATAAACTTTAAAGTAAAATCCTAAAACTATGAAAGCTGTAGAAGAAAACATAGAAGATGTTGGAGTAGGTAAGATCTCTTAGAACATGAAAAACACTAATGATAAAATTGTTTAAATGCTAAATTGGTCTTCATCAAATTCTTCTCTTCAAAAGAAAGAAAATGAAAAAGAAATAAGTCACAGACTGGGAAAAATATTCACAATATATTTAGCTGGCAGAGGACTTGGATCCAGAATATATAAAGAATTACTATAAATCCATAATAAAAGACATACAACCCCTTATTAAAAATAGGCAGAGGGTGAGAATGGACCCTTTGCAAATGGCTAATAAGCACATGCAGAGTGTTCAACATAATTAGAAATTAGGGGAAAGTAAAGTAAACCCACAATGAGATACCATTTCTCATGCACTAGAATGCTCAGAATTTTATAAGACTGATCACACCAAATATTGACAGAGACAGAAGCACCCAGAACTCATTCTTTGCTGGTGAGAACACACAGTCGCCTTGGAAAACTGCTTTGGCAGTTACTTACAAATTAAACATACACTTATGGTGTATGACCTAGCAATTATTTTTCCTAGGTATTTTTCCAAGAGAAAAACACATTTGTCCACAAAATGACTCGCACATATTCTTCACAGCTTTATTCACACAGCTTTATTCACAATACTCCCAAACTGGAAAGAGCCCAACGGCCATCAGTGGGTGGATGAACAAACTGTGGTATCATCATACAATTCATTACTTCTCATCCAATTCAAGGAGAGACCCAAGCCACAGCAGAACTTAGCCTGAGCCCATGTGAGAACAGGTAGAGAGCAACCCAGGCAAAGAAGCCAAGGTCGGGGACATAGGAAGGCTAATGCCTGAAGACTGGGCAGAGGAACTCAGCTTCCTCGTGAGTGTAGCCCCTCCTGTCTCAGTGCCGCAGGGCACACTGATCCATTTCTGGCACTTAGAAAAGGAAGAGGAGAGGAGAAATCTTGAGTGGCATCAGAAACTTAGACCTCACTGACTCTAACATTTAAAACAGTAGAAATTGAGAAACCTTCAGTGAGTGAAATGAAATATTTTGCTGTTCCCACCAGAAAAAGGACTAAATGCAAGATGAGCTTAGATTTTTTTTTTCTAAGGATGAAAGTTATATTTTTTGGCCTTCTGACATGCATTTGAGCTATTCCTGTATTTCTAGGGAATGTGAACATAAGAGATGCGCCAAGAGGGAAGCAGCCACTAAGAAGAGAGAAGGCAGACTGAGGCAGTGGCCTGAGAGCTCAGGGACCCCAAATCTAGATTTCAGGGTTCCTTTGCACTAAGGTGCAACCCCTGTAATGAAAATGCCAGTGGCTTCACTGAGCCATGTTAGCTTAAAGTAAACTGCTCTTCCTTGAAACTCAACTCAATTCCATCTCTGGACAAAGGGTATCTTCCACTCTGACTCAGGACCGACTCTGAGAAACGTGTCTGCATCTTGTCGAATATTACAAGGGATCATTACAACAAAAGCTTACTGGGGAAGGGAAGGGTAGGGTGATCCTTCCCCCCATCCTCCAGAGCCCCCACCCCCAAGCAGAGCCCGTGGCTGAGATTCTTTCATCACCAGAAAATTCTAGAGACAGGTTGGAACTTGAGTGACCTACCTTCCCAGTTTGCCTGGGACTGTCCCAGCTTTAGTACTGCAAGTCCCCATCTCAGGACATGTCTTAGTTCCATATAAACTGTGTTGGTCACCCTGCCTGTAGGTCAAAAGCTGTAGGTCAGAGGCCCTCCCTCCTCCCCGGGCAGCAGGTCCACATCCTAGAGCTCCGGTAGGAAAGGCTTCCTGCACCCATGCCTTCACGGGCTCTCTGCCTGCTAAGTCCCCCTGGCTCTGTGCCCTCCGCATTCAGGCCCACCCAGGCCTCCTGGAATTTCAGCTACAATCTGTCTATCTTGGCTCCTCTTGGTACTACAAGTCCAGCAACACCAGGCTAGTTCCCAAGAGGACCCAGAATCTAGAAAAAAAAATATTTTCTAACACTTACAAGCTATCTGTAAGTGTGCTTAGCTATCAATTCTGATGATAATATCTTTAGCCTTTGATTTGCTGTTATTACTTTACTTAGAGCTGTAGATTCCAAAGTGCATTACAATTATATGGCACCACATTAACTTCACTATTCTGAGCCCTCTCACTTTCAAGTAAAGGCCCAGTTTGGGGGTTTGAGGTTGTGTTTTGTTTCTGGTCTATATGAGTCCTGAGGGGGTAAAACATAACACCAAAGGTAAAAGAAAAGGGCAACATTCAATGCTCTTCAGCTGTGTTGTGGGGGCTCACCTCTGAAGCATGTCTGCAGCTCTAGATGGACATAACTGTCCACCAGCAAGAAGGATGGTTAGGCAGCAGCAGCCATTTGCTCATTCATTCATTCAACAAACATGCTTTGCATGTCGAGGTGCCTCAGAAATGAGACAGAAACAAAACCCTGCCCGTATCCAGTGAGGCTCCGGCCTGCCCTACTAGCCCCTTGCCCATCTGGCATGCTCCAAGGCCTGCAGACAGTCATAGGTATGGGCGGGGGTTTCATGAGCATATATGGAGCTGTATGAAAGACAAAGCTTTCCCTTAACCATTTTAAGGTCCTTGGCTGGGTATGAAAATTAAACTGACAAAGACAGACAAACAAGAGAAAAGTACACAGATTTATTTAATATAAGTTTCAGGGAGCTCAGGAGGCCTCAGAAAGACATGACCCAAAGAGACAGACAGAGCTGGGTTTGATGAAGAGGGCAGTCATGGCCTGGCACGCTAGGTCAAGGAGAGAGGCGGACACTTGCAAGGCCTCTTTGCTAGGTTTCTCCTTGGCCTCTCCTGTGTATGGAGATAAGGAGGCCCTCTTCCTCCTGGGGAAGAGGACACCTCCCACCTGAGGGCTTTATGACCTGTTTCAGGAAAGAAGGGCCAGAGGGGGCAGGGCATAAGAGGAATCATCCAGGAGCCATTTACTCAAGCTCCTTCAGCTCTGGCAACGGTGACATCATCTTGTTAATACAAGAGCCTGCTATGCAATAGATAGACAGGGGCAGAAATCAGTGAAGCCAACTCCATCCTCCCTCACCCCCCTCTCCCACCAATGCACCCCAGACTCACCCCTCATTGGTAGAAGCCAGGGCCTTGATGCCAGAACTGAGTTACCCAGACACTAGCCTTTCTGTGAGAATAAATGCCGAGTGGCCCAGAATACACAGCAGGTTTCATTGTTCTCTTGTCAGGAGGTGTCCCCCAGGTACTACTCAGGGATGCAGGAGGCTGCTGGTGGGTCTGCACTATAACTCTCAGGGGCAGGTTAAATAATGGCCCCCAAAGATTCCCACAGGCTAATCCCTGGAAACTGTGAATGGCAACTTATATAGCACAAGGACCTTTGCACATGGGATTGGACGAAAGATCTTGAGATGGGGAAGCTCATCCTGGATTTCTGGGTGAAGCCTAAGCATGATCACTTGGGTTCTTACAAGAGGGATGCCAGAAGGTCAAAGCAGAGAAGGCCATGGACCATGGAGGCACATATGGAAGTGATGCATTTTAAACAGGGGAAGGGCCCACAAGCCTAGAAATACAGAAATCATCCGACCTCCAGACGCTGGAAGAGTCCAGGAAGCCAAATCTCCCCCAGAGACTCTGGAACTGATTTCACGTTTCTGGCCTCCAGATCTGTCAGAGAAGATACTCGTGCTGTTTTAAGCTACCAAGAGGTCTCTGCAGCCATAGGAAATCAGAACACTTTGCATGAGAACAGTGGGAAGGTAGAGAGGGACAGAGGGCTGCTTTTCGCATGTCAGAAAACCAGCCCTCTGCCTCCTGCTGGAAAACAACCTCCTGATCTCCGAACCCAGAACATCTCCCTCAAATCCCCAGGAAGAAAAGAAATTCAGCAGAACCCAGGATAAGCTGTGATTCACTAGCTCCAAGTGGGTCACTCACGCACCCCAGCATCCAGCAGGTAGGGCATTCTATGGCTGCTCTGCCTCCCTTGCTGGCTGGATAGCCTCCTGTCAGTTACAGCAAGCCTGGGCAGCTGGGGTTTGTGTTAGCCTGCATGTGCCAGGGCAAATGTGGGAAGTACAGGGCTCTCGGGGCGGACCGGGCTCCTCCACACTTCCCATGAGTCTGATTCAGCTTCTCGCGTGTATGAACAAGCACATGCTAGAAACACCCAGAACACAGCAGGAGCTGCTGAAGGCTCAGGAGGTGGCTCTGCTCTCAGAGTGGCTGCTGTCATTCACTAGAGGCATTTTGATCACAGAGCATTAAGGACCCCAGGCCAGGTCACAGGTAGCCTTCAAAAGATGCACAGACAAGCCCAGATGAAAATGAAATGTTTCCTGTTGGCTCATTTTGCTCAAGCATCAGCCCAGATGCATTTATCTCAACGTTTCTCAGCACAGGGGGCTGTAAAGAGGGGGAGGGTAGAGGCTGTAGTCACTCGTCTGGGGGAGGGTAATTTGGTCAAAGCTCCTATTTACTGAGATGGCTTTCTCACGATGCAGAAAACAGTCCCAGAATGAAGGGGTCCCGTAATTATTTGCTTCCTTTTGCTTTTTTTTGGTTGCAACAGTAAAAACTGTCCTTCAAACATAGTCCCAGAAGACATCAGAGCTTGACAATGACAAATGGGGAGTAGATGTTTCTGGGCAGTCAGAATGGCAGCTTCCTCTTCCACCTGTGGGCTGCGGACACAGGGAGTGGGCCACTGTCCGGCCGGGGGCCCGGGCAGACCAGGCCCCGGCAGCTAGAGCTTGGGCTCCGAGGATGCGAGGACCCAGAGGGCCAGGCTTCCCCGACCCAGTCAGTCAACTCGGGGCTTTAAGTGCCCTGGGAATGAGGGTGTGTGCCGTGAACATGGCAGTCGGACAGACCCACTATTGCCCACCTAGGTACGGCTCAACTCACAGGGAGGGTCCTCTGTGCCCGGGCCTAGGAAGCAGGGCTGAGAGGAAGCACTGCTTTCCTCAGGCCCTGTGAGCCAGCCCTGCCGTTCTGTGCCACTGGGATGGGGCACCCCTGCTCCTCCCCCACCAGAGCCCTGCATGGCCAGCGCCTGGAACCCCATTTTAGCAGGGCAGCCTCTTCTTCTCAGCCAACCCCCCACCCACTTGGGTCCAGGTCCCCCACTGGCACCTGCCTTCCTCACCACCACCTGTCAGCACCCCCCACACCGACAGCTACCACCCTCGGCCTGGTCCTTCAGGCTCCTGGAAGGCTCGGGTGGCTGCCATGGGGTCTACCCTCCAGGCAGCCACTACAGGAGGCTTTGGGGGACATCCCACAGGAACCGGAGGGGATCTGGACAGAGCCAGTCCTCTGCCTGACAGCAAAGCAGCAGCGGGAGCTGAAGCCCCTGCACATTCGTCCCCTCTGCACCACATCGTGTGTGTGGCCAGTCAAAACTGGCCACTCTTCCATTCCTACAAGGAACTGCTGAGACCTACTGCGTGCCAGGCTCTAGATGTCTGTGGTTAGGAAGCAGGCTCTGGAGTATAACTCCCAGGTTTGAATCCTGGCTGTAGGCCTCACCTTCCATGTGCTCTGGCATTTCTTGACCTCTGGGTGCCTCAGTTTCCCCATATTTAAATGGTGAGGCTCTTCCTATTTTCACGAAGAGCTGCTTGCAAGGCTTAAATGACACAGGGTCTGTCAAGCACTCAGTGCTGGCCTGGCAGGCAGAGTCCAGTCACAGATGAGGAAAAGCAGCTCAGAGTGCTGGGTGCCTGGCCTAGGGGGTGGAGCAGAATTAGAACCCAGGGGTCCGCAGGCCCGTCTGTGGCCCTGCAGCAGCCAGCCTTCACGGCACACAGCCCACGGGCACCAGCCTGGTGTCCACACTGTGGAAGCAGGCCTGCTGATACCAGAGGGAGTGCTCCTGGGAACAAGGTCAACACGCCATGACTTCCCAGCAGAGGGCAGGGGACCAGGGGGCGGCTGGAGCCCAGTTCACTCTTGCAAAGCACTTCCTGAACTGCACATTTGGTTACCACAAAATGAGTCAAGGTCCCTTTCAAGTGGCTTGTAGAGCTCCCCTCTGATCCGGCACAGCCTCCCTAGGATGGACGCAGCAGCCTCCCGATAGCTGTCAGACCCTGCTCCGAAGCCCCTTCCTTGGGCACCAGCTTCAGCCCTGTGCATGGGCACAATGGCACTTCTGCCACACAGCCACCCATGGGGAAAGGTCTGGTCTTTGTCTCCACTTTACACATTGGGACACTGAGGCTCAGAGGTGCCTTGGATCACACAGCTAGTCCGGGTCAGGGCTGGGATTCAACCTCACGCCTGCCTGGCTCTTCCTCCTAAGCAGTGGCCACGTTCACCCTCCCTGCCTGAGCCTAGCGGAGGCCTGGCAGCTCTCTCTGACTGCTTGCAAATCAGGGGCTAGGGAGGTGAGACTGTGAAGATGAAGGGGCTAGAATCAATTTCTCACCTCCCAGGAGGATACGTGACTGTGATCTCTGGGCAGGGAACACAAGGGCCTGCTGATGGTCCCTCTGTGGACCGACTCCCCAAAAGAAAGGGGTTCCTCTGCCTACAGAGGTCCCATCTGAAAGACTGGCGTTCCCGGGTTCGAACCTGGCTTCAGGGCAAGGCACCTGCCTGGAAGGAGCCAAAGCTGGCAAGGCTCCTTCCCCTTGGGGTGGGTGGGGAGAGGGGATGAAGACAGGCTGGGGGATTCACGTGGGTCCCTGGACAAGAGGCAGGGAATCCCGGCAGCACACAGCAACTAAGAGAGAAAAGGAGGCAGGTGCGCTTTGAAACAAACACAACCTGTGGAACAGCAGCACGAACCAAGACAGTCTGAATTGTGCTGGTGTGATTTGGTTCTCTGTTACTGCTTTTGTCATTGTTGTTTTGATTTGGTTTAGGAGCTTTCTTAGTAAGAGAGCTACACAAATGAGAAACAAAACAAACATTAAAACCCAACAAAGTGGGACAGTAACAGCAGGTCAGCAAGCTTTTTCATGGAACCCACTCATCTTGTCAAAATGGAAAGAAGTCTGAACCTAAAATCACATCTTTTCCTGATGTCCTTTGTCTTTTTTAAAAACTCACTTTCAATTAGAAAAATAATGCACAGCCTCCTTGTAAAATATCACATGATAAATAAGCCTCAAGAACCCTTCCCAGCCCAACCACCGCACTCCATTTGTTGCGGGTCTTTGAGGACCAGGTAGACCTTTTCAAAAGCTCTTTGTTATATACTTGGTTTTGAAAAGTGAGCCCAGTGCTGGGACTGAAGCATATGCTGAAAGGAGCCTGTCCTGCAAGGCAAATTCCCAACTTTGTTTACAATGCCTGGCTTCTCAGAAGGGCCCAGAAAGGTCTGGATCACCCCAGATGCTTCCTACAAACCCCACCTCAGCCTTCTTTGTGAACTCTAGCACACACCTCTCTCCAGCCCCCTGCTCCGAACTGAAGGCTGGCAGGCATCAGCATTTCCACTTTACAGATGAACAGAAGACTCCTCAGGGTTAACTCTTACTCAAAACTGCCCTCACTGGATGGTTTTTCCACTATAGCAGTGACTCCGTACCTTTGAGTCCTGCCTTCTCGCTGAGTCGCACTTGGTGGTGACCTTTCAGGCACGAATATCCTGTGCCCATGCTTCCATCAGAGTCCCTAAGGTCCCTGACTAGAGCTAACTGTCTGCCTCAGGCTTCAAGAAGCTCTGAGCTTGTGTTCCTATGGGAGGCTTTCCACAATGCAGAGTACTAACCACTATACGATCACAGAGAGCTACCAGAGACCTGTCCTACAGGAGACTTTCCATCCAGTCTCTCAAACCAAAAGCACAAGGAGACTTAAGAGGTTCTAGAACATTCTACAAGGCCATACACACCAGACCTTCAAGCAGCATGTTGTAGAAACAAAGGAAAGAGACACACCAGCCTCCACCCCAACCCTGTCCTTCCTACACTCTCAAATCTGAATACATTCACACTAGGTCATGGGAGGCAGGGCCTCCAAATTCCCCTGCTGAACCACAGTGACTCTGAGGATGAAGTGGGCTATTGTATGGGTGGTAGCAGCTGAGACAGGTACCCTCAAGTGGGAACAGTTGACAGAAGTAAAAGTAAGACCGTATGAAAAACTTTAGGACCTGGGGTCTAGAGCAGTCCCAAAAGAATAGTGTGCATACACGCTCTGCACACAAAGGACTGGGCACAAAGGTCCAATGAGCTTGCAAAACTTGAGCTACTTTCCTTTCCTAGAGATTATTAATGTTCATCCATATATTAAAGGACCTGAGAAGTCCTGCAGTAATGGAAACAGTTTGACTATCTAGCCTCAGGTTTCCCAAACTTACTAACCCAGAGAACTCCTTTCTGGCAAAATGTCTATTGCTATCTCCCTTTGGAGCATGTGTTGAGACCTGCTGGCCTCACCATCTGAGGGTAGCAGCAATGTGGTTGCAGGGCTGAGTAAGCAGTGGTGAACCTCTACTGCCTCACCGCAAGGGCCCTGGCACCTAGTCCCACCTCTGGTAGGTTAGCCAGGCTCAATGTCTAAGCACTTTTAATGATGACCTGGGTTTAAACTATAGGATCTCAAACTATGGCCCGTGGGCCAAACCTGGGCTACTGCCTGTCTTTGTAAATAAAGTTTTATTGGAATACAGCTACTCTCATTTCTGTACGCATTGCCTGTGGCTGCTTTTGCATTATGATGGTAGAGTTGAATAGTTGTAGCAGAGACCGTATGGTCTACAAATCCTGAAATATTTACTATCTGGCCGTTTAGAGAAGAAGCTTTCTGGAATATGGTTGAAAAGAAAATGAAAACTCACTGGAAACACTGACTCTATAGAGCCTCAATATCATGAAAATTTTAGATTCAAACTTCCTGTAATTCGGACTAAGCCAGGTTCTGCTGTGGTTACATCATTGATGTAATTGGTCCACACAAGGGTTCAAGTGTGAAGAAGTGTGTGTGTGTGTGTGTGTGAATAAGAAGGATGAGAGTAGGAACTGGGATGGGGAGGCAGAGAGGTTTTAATGCTTAAGTATATTGACTTTGTTATTGTATGTCCCTCAATATAAAAAAAAATGTAAGTCTTTTCCACCAACTTAAAAAAATAAAAGAATATCAAACCTGGAGTCAGAGCCTGGCTCAGAATCCAGCTTCACTGGACAAGTTGTGTCACCCCAGAATCCTTAGCTTGATTATGTGTGAGAATCATGGAGATACTGTCACTGCCTGGAGGGGGCTGTTGTGCCCAGCAAAGGAGATGATGTGTGCTGGGCCCCTCTGCCACCTCACAGAGGATTCAGCCCTTCTTGTTGAGTGTGCCCAGCATGTAGTAAATGCTCAACAAATATGATTCCTATCCAGGAATTATTTCAGGGACTCATAACCCTATCTGGAGGCTGGCACTATCTGGGCAAGACAAAACCCCCTTTCTTTCCTGGTTGGATATCAGCAGCTAATTTGCATTACCTTCTGGGCATAACTTTCAGCCCTATTCTCAGATGTCTAAGAGGGCACGATTGTCTCACCCATAAGGAGGGTGGGTTCTGGCTGCTCCCTGTATGAACCACAAGACTACCCAGGAAGCATGGTCCCAAAAATGCAACCTACAGATTAAACCTGCCCCAAGGCAAATGGCAAGGTGGGAGCGACTTCATGCTGGAATCACGATGGAACATTTGGGATTCCAGGGGCAAACCTGGGCAGACCTACCCTTTTTCGGGTAATGAGGTCTGCCTGGAGAGATGCTGGTGTTTATCTGCCACATCCTTCAGTTTTTATTGCACTCTGTTGCCTTGTATATTTAATAGGGACATTTGCTGAAGTGGTTACTAAGCCGGCGGAATAAAAAGAAGAGGGTGGCAAGCCACTCTCCGACCCCGAAGTTGGCAAATCCACCTCATTAATCAGACCTGTGCTGGGATACAATGTTATTCATGTTTAGGGCCTTAAAACTTGAAGCTAAAATTGTAGCAGGAGGTAATTTGAGACATGCAGCCTGTCTCTCTGCCATAGATTTATGATGTTTACTCAACATGGATGGGAACTTTCAGGAAAGAAGGATTTTTCCCTCCACAGTGATCAGGTTCCTGATTTCTGTGTGAATGTGCAGAACCTTTAAAAAAAGAGTCTTCAGGGATGACAAGAGCAGATTCAGTGTTTGACCTTCACATTCTGAGCTCCACTGAAGGAGGGGCTGGAACGAGAGTCCCTGAGACAGGTGGTCACTGTGGCGCTCTAGAACCGTGTCACCCTGCCCGAGATGTTCTAGAAAGTACTATCCACACCGGCCCAGGTGTTGAATCGGGAACATCTGGCGAGCGTGCCTCCCCCACAGGGACTCAGGGAATTCCCGAGGAAAGCCTCCCCATTCCATGTAGAGAGTCTGGTCTCAGCGGCATCGTGGCTGCAGCTCTGGAAGCCAACTGCCGGGGCCGAGGCCTCCCACTTCCCAAGTTTTCACAACTCCTTTCTGCGATGAAACACAGAAAGCAGCCCACACAATTCTATGTCAGCCTGGACAAATGTTGCCTTTAGAACTCAAGAGTGAAGGGACAGGCTTCTGGCGCTCAGAAGGGAACCCCTTTTCCAGAAGCAGGTGCCTTCACAACATGGTGCCAGGGGCATTCATCCTGCGCCTGGACAGGGAGGCAACACAGTGTGAGTGCCTGAAGGTGCCCCCAGCTGACCTCGTGGCAGGGGAAAGGAGCTCGGCAGCCTGGGTTCCTATTCTGGACATGCCGGTCTCTGGTTGGAGGACCACCTTGGGCCTGGTGGATTGGTGATAGATTGGAGGCAATACTACCATGCAGACAGGGTTGTTTCACAAACCAAGTTCACATTTTTAAGCAATTTGATTTAACAAACCACTCTGAGCACCAGTTTTGCTACTTCCTTACTGGGTCGTTTTGGACAGGCTGCTTGTCCATTCCAAGTCTTCATTTCTTGGTCTTAAAATGGGGTGAAGCTAATACCTGCCTCACTGGGTCATGGATGAGTGCCTGAAAGTACTTTTAGAACAAATACATGCTCATATTGTTTTCAATAAATATTAGATTCCTCTCTCAATTTGATGCGAAGATGCATTTCTCCTTGAATTTAGAAGAGCAATCAGAGATTGTATATTATGCCAACATCAAAAACACTCAAATAAAGTGAGCCCCAAATCTCTCTATTTATACAAGCACTGGGGGGATCTAAATGACACCCCACCATGTTACTCTCAGACAGAGGCTTGCCTAAAGTGAACTTCATAATTTCACCTTTTCTTTAAGAGTATCTGTGGCTTTTCAGTACTCATGTGTGTTCATTTATCATTTAAGCCAGTGTGGTGCAGCAAATTTAAAGTAGGTACTACTTTTTTTCCCCAGCTAACCCCAAAATTCTGTTTGTACTTTTAAGCAATTTGATTAAACAAACCACTCTGAGTACCAGTTTTGCTACTTCCTAACTGGGTCGTTTTGGACAGGCTGCTTGTCCATTCCAAGACTTCATTTCTTGGTCTTAAAGTGGGGTGAAGCTAATACCTGCCTCATTGGGCCATGGATGAGTACCTGAAAGTACTTTTAGAACAAATACATGCTCATATTGTATTTCAATAAATGTTAGATTCCTCTCTCAAAGAAACAGGAAGTTAGACTCAAATAAAGAGCCTCCCAACTTGCTGCCCAAAGGGTCAGGGTTTAGGGGAGGCTGAAGACATTGCAAATGTGACTAGCAGCTCTAGTGACTGGGGAAGATTTATTTACCAATGGAAGAAATACTTTTAAATCTACCTTTGTCATAATGGGACATGTTCATGTGCACACTGCAACTTACATCCAAGTATTTATGTAATTCTGCAAAGAACTTTCAAGCTAGAAACACACACACGTGTGTGTGCACAGGAGCTTTATTCAGCAGTACTACCCACTCAGTCTTTGCCTTAAAAACTGTTTCATCATGTGGCTGGAGAACTGCATCAGCCCAGTCATTGCCTAGGAGCCCAGAGAGGAGAGGCCTTGTAGAACCTAGAACCAGCTAACCAACAACAGCAGGGACCAGGAGCACCACCACAACACAATAACTTTTTCAAGATGATAAGTTCATCTTAAAAACATCTTAAAAATAAACATGCATCTTATTTTCCAGCTCCAGCAGTTTGAGATGAATCAAGTTAAAAAAAAAAAGCATTAACTACAGGCAACTGAATTTCTCAAAAATATTAACACAGCCTTACAAATGGATCCGCAGACTCATGAGTCTCAGCAAACTTTGCATTGTACATATAATCCTGTCAACTAGAAAAGACACAGGTAGGGAAAAGAATCAAATTTCCATTCTTTGGTATTTACCTGCTGTCTCACCCTGCTTGCTTCGGGAGAGTGGCTGTTTGCTGAGCCCTGGGAATGTGGGGAACAGGTTGCTAGTAAGGCCAGCTCAGGCTTTCCAGAACTAGCCCTCTGAACGAATTACAGAGGATCAAAGACCTTGTGTTATATTTTTCTGCAGAGCTGACTCATAGGTGTGCTATGTTCACAACATTTAAACAAGTAATGTGTCTGGAGAACAGGAAGGGGGGTGCTTTACAAGCAAAGATAAGATGTGATTAGTAATATGAGGTCAATCAGATAAAGATACCACACACACATTTGGATTTTAGCCCATTCTTTAATTTATTCTGAAAGGAAGAAGAGGGCAGAGGGTGGGGACCAAGAGTTTAGGAACTGACTTCCCACAGGCTGCCTCTCTTAGCATGCTCTGTTGTTTCTGTCCCACTTTTTTAAAAGGTCTGGCAATTTGTTTCATTTTTGTCTACTTCTCCTCTTCTCCCCTCTTCCTCTAAGAAGGCAGGGAGAAACTTTCTTAGAAGTCCTGTCAACACTGCCCTATGTCTTAGAAGACTTGAAATATTTACCCTTCATGTCCTCAGTTTACCTTCCAATGGGAGCATTATTTGGAAGAGGTTCCACCAGCATTCAAATCAACAGACACAACATTGTGGGTATACATACTGAGGACAGGGAGCGTTATTACGAGGCCAGGGTCCCTACCGGGTCTTATCAGCCATAAAGGACCTGTGTTCACTTGCTACAGCGTTGGTCAGACTCCATCACAACTTGGCATGGTGAGGGTTTCTTTTTTTTTCATGCAACTATTTCAAAGCAGTTCACGGATCTTGCATTTGACAACATCTCCATGGGGCTTGAAAGCCAAAAATGACACATCTTCATTTAACAGTTAAGGAAATTACAAGGCAGAGGTGAAGTGACACTTTAAAGTGAAAACCTCATGCTGGCATCCGGGTCTTCCTTGTTCTGCTTGGTCCCCTGTCATGATTCTCATTTGCCACAGAGTATTCTCACCCAGTTGGTTGGTAGGGACAGAGTCTGTGCACAAGGATGGCCATGAGCCCCCTGCCTGGAGAAGAAAGCAAGCACCTTGGACATTGCAAGTGTGTCTTAGGCTCCCTCTTCCCTGCAGGACTAGGGAGCTCTCTTTCATCCCAGGATCTCAGAAGTTACAGTGGATGGAAATGGGGTGAGTGGAGCATGAAGGGCAGGAGTCTGCAGGGATATGGGGCATGGAGAGTTTCTAATTAGACACAAGAAACTGGAGTTTGGATGGGTTGTTCTTTTGTCTCAGAAACTTTCTAGAGAATGACTTTCTTCCCTCTATTGTCTATAAATTGTGCTATTTTCGAATGGCTCTATTTACACATTTTAAAGGATTTTTTTTCTCCCTTACATTAAAATAAATTGATCTTTTGGTGGCTAGCTGTCTCCTGAAGCACAGTTAAGAGGCAAGAGGTTTTCAACCACGATGCACAAGACTGACAATTACCTAATAAAAATCCTTTCTTTTTCCTATTTCCTCAAAAGTCTATTCTCAGAAAAACAATTCGTTACTGTATGTGCTCTGTTTACCAGCAAGGTTAAAAGTTCAAGAACAGAAAGACATAAAAACATTTACATTAAAGCAAATCACTGTTCCTATACGCTGTCTGGCTCCGCATATTCAGGATCCAGCTCTTGTCACGCTTGTCACCGCAGGCTGGCCCCACATTTCTCTGGCTCCCTGTCTCCACCACTACTTTTTTTTCTAAGACCCCTCTCTGTTAACCTTGTTTTCTAGATCTTTTCTTTTTCCCTTTTAATATTTGATATTTTATGGCTTAGGTCACTGGGACCCCATTAGAGTATTTTCACTGATGGCACAGTTCTACATTAATTTTTTGAGTCCTCAATTTTTATGAATTAAAATAATAATGATGAGAGTCACCATTTACTGAATCAGTACTTTGTGCCAGGTTGTTATGCTAAGTGCCTTCATACATTATTGCAAATTTCCTCCTATGCAGGCACAGTAGACATATTCTCCCCAGTTGACAGATTTGGAAACTGAGCCTTAAAGAGACCTTGCAGACCAGAACTGGGGCACGTGTTACCAAGTTCTGTCACTTCTGGAGTCTCCACTTCCTTAAGCCTAAAGGAAGGGCCCCAGCACTGGTCATGTCATTGGAAATAGCTTCCTGGGCCATCGCTGCCTCTGGAGGCTCAGGGAGAGGAAAGTCAGGTGGCCCTTGACCAACACGAGCAGGGCTCTTCCAGAAGGGACAGCAGGTGAGGGCCAGGTCAGGGGCCATGCAGGTAAGAGGCCAGGCACCTTCTGCTCTGGGACCAGGTGGGCCACCTCAGCATCTCAAGGCCAGGCAGATCACCATGGAGATAGGGCCATGACTGAGAGAAGGGCCTGCCTGGTTGGGCTTGGCTGCCTCTGCACTCTGTCCAGGAAGATCACTGGGGCCGCTGGCCGGGGACACAGTGCTGCAGGAAGGAGTCCTCTTCTCCTACAAGGGCACTGCATGTGACACTTGGAGACAGACGCACTCCTTGAGTGCCCCTAGGTCAGCAAGCAGGGCAGAGGAGATGGGCTTCCATGTACATGAGTCCACTGGGGCAAATCTTTCCTGAGGCCCTACTATGAGCCAGTCACAAGCTGGGCATGAGCAATGGGGCCCATCCAGTCCCCAAGGCTCAGGGGCAAGAGGCTCAGGGCCTGCACTAACTAGCTCAGCAGACGTCCACCCCATCCACCCACACAGCTGCTCAGAGGGGCTCCCCAGGAGTACCTGGTGGGCCCCCCACCTGGGGCAGAGGCCTCCCCTTGTGGTGGTATGTGCACAGCTCTGCCTGGGTCTGAACACAGCCTTCAAATGAGCCTAGAGGGCAGGCATATCCTCTCTCCCTCCGTGCAGTGCCCCTACACACCAGATGCACACACACCACACACAGCACACACACATTAGACACACACACACCAGACACACATACACACAAAAAACAACACTCACTCACATACCAGAGACTGATACCCAATAGACACACACATATGCACATGGCAGACACCCACATACACCTACACAGGTGCTCCTGTAACACAGAAACCTGCACTCGGCCTCATGCAAAATCCACACAACTCACATACACACAGTGAACACACACACAAGCTACAGACACCTGCACCCACAACACACATGTACCGTACCTACAGCTGGGCAAACACACCACCCGTATGCACAGCACATGCACCACACACAGTAATGCCACCCCACCCACCCGCTCACCGCCCCATGTGTGCACACCCACCCCACACCACCCTCATAGGCAGGCATGCACACACACTATAGATGCACACCCCACACATATAGACCACGCAACCCCACACATACCCCCCGACATTCACAGGACCATTCCACACAAATGCATATGTGTGCACACACCTATTCACACTCTTCCGCTGGCAACTCTGCTTATTGTAGGGCAGCCCTAGCAGAGCCATCAGCGATCTGCCCAGCACCCTTCCTTCCCAGAGAGACCATGGCATGTGAGCAGCTTTGTATTCATTAAGCAACTTCTGAGGGGACTAAAAAAGCAGGCATAAGGTGACTTGATTTTTTGTCCAAACCAGGACATGTCTGAGTGAAAGGCAGAACTGCAAGTAATTAACGGGCATTATGGCTTTCTGATGGGCATGACTAGGATCAGCCTGGCAAACCGAGGTCCACGATCCCTTCACCTAAAGGGACCAGCAACAGTAATTACAGAGTCACGTTCTGTGTTGCCTCTAGAAGCTCCAAAGATAAAAATCATGGGTGAGAACTGGAAAGGGCTGGAGACAGACATTCATAGTTCTGGACAGTGTATTTCCTTTACTGCTGCTTTTCCTCCTCAAATGGCAGCAGCAATCTCTTCTATGGGTACAACTCCTGTGGTTGCTCAGCCCGCTCTCCTTCTTGTCTCACTGTTTCTCCAGTGGCCCCGCAGTTTGCAGAGGGGTGGAAGCCTGCCTGGGACCCCAGGAGCCTCTGTCCAACAGGAAACCCCTTCCCCACCAGCAGCTTGGAAGAATAAAGACCACATTCACTTCACTAACATTTACTGGCCACCTGCCGAAGGCAGGCAGACATGGGCTTTGGCAGTAAGAGGTGTCCCCACAGGACTCTGACCTCAAGGGGCCCCGAGTGCAGGGCTCTAAGCTGTGTCCTCTCACCCATCTCCTGGGATCTTGCTGAAATGCAGATTCTGGGGCCAAGAGGACAGGGCAGGGCTCTGCCTCTTTGATCCCCCCAGCCACAATTTGAGTGGCAGGCAGTTCTCAAAGAACAAAGTCTGTCCACAGCCTGCCCCTCTCCCCAGGCTCCTCACACAATGCGGGCAGGAGGCAGGGCCTACAAGGCTGTCGGGGTGACCATGGCAGAGGCTGGGGTGGCAGCTACACTGCCCAGTCAGGGGAGCAGGGGTCGCACAGATCACCTGACCTCCAAGTGCCCCCCTGTTTTCAGTTATGCTCTGCTATCTGCCTTCCAACTGCTGCTTCTCATTCACAGTCATTTTTAAGGAAAACTGGCATTTGCTTGGATACATGTATAAAACACAAAGAGACAGTGTAATAGAGAGATGGCCACACGACTCTGGACTTAAAGCCAGGATGTGCCATTACGTTACAAGTTGGTCTGGAGCAAACTGAAATTCAGTTTTCTTAACTGAAACCTAAGGATATTATGTCACCTCAGGGACCTGTTCTAAGGACTGGAAATAATGTTTTGAAACACCAAAACTTACATCTGGAGCAAACTGAACCCTCAGACAGTAGCTGGGATTCACTTAAAGGTGCATGCTCATTAATCCATTTGCTCAGGAGGTCATCATTGAAAACACAGTACCTATAGACCTGACCCCAGGCTATAGAAAAGGGTGTGCCCCATTCCAGCCATTGGGACTCAGAATGGATTTGGAGGTCCTGCCAACTCACGTAAAAAGAAAAATAGACTTGAAATTACAGAGGTGAGAGCATCAGGCAGAGCTGGACATGCGGAGCGACCCTTCTAGAGGTAATCCAAAACATTGGAGACAACCATCATCCCTGGACACCTGTGGGTCAAGGCCAGACCTTCTCCAGGCTGACTCCCTTCTCCTGGCTAAAAGCAAATATGACTCAAAAGTACTTCAGTGTGGACAAAAAGACATTTACATCTAGAAATTTCAAGTAGAGTCATTCATCAGAAAGCCTCAGCAAAAAGAGCCATGTTGCAGCCTGCCTAGACTCTGAAACCCTCACTGCTTTTGATAACTGAATTGAGGAGCCCACCAGGGGAATTCATGTGAAGAAGCCAGGCCCAACTCTTTCAGTCATAGTGCATTTCTGAGCCAGATGCTCACACGTGGAGCAGGGGGAGAAAGTGGATTGCTCCCACTGATTTTGATTCTCGTACTGGCAACTCTGATGCACAGGGAACATGTGGACCAAAGAGCACAAGTTGGGAGCTACCTGGAGCTTGGGGGGGGAGGGGGTCTGCGTGTGAACCTGTCGGCCGCAGCATGTGCACCGAGCCCTCGGCTCAACCACATTTTGCTATGCTCGAAGTAGGCGCAGCTTTAACTTCAAAGCCACTCACAAACATCTCAGAGACACTGGAGTGAAGGCAAGAAGGTCTGGAAGGCTGGGAATGAGCAAATATCACCACCATTTTCAAAAGGAATGGGCTCTAAAATCTAGAGGATGGTAGCATCACTCCAATTTCCGGGCAAACCAAGAAGAGACATTAGGTAAGGCTCACAAGCCTTTGGGAGGAAAGTGGTGGTCTCGAAGAGGCCACACAAGATCTCTCAGAGAAAGTCATTCCATGCTAACCTCATTTCCTGTTTTGACGAGCTTCACCAGAACAGTCAATTAGGGGAATGCCCCAGAAAGTGTGTCTTGCTTTCAGTAAAGCATCTGAAAACCTCTCATCGTATCCTATGTACATTAAGATATAAAAGATGAGCCAGATGCTGGTGTGAGGAGGGGAATTCAGTTAGCAAGACAACCATCCCAGAGAGGCCAACTCACGGCCCTGCGTCTGTGCTCTTGCCTCCCCGCCACTTCAGCTGCAGGAGATGGCCAGGCGGACCAGGCCACCCAGGAGACCTCAGCTGGACAAACTATTCAGTATTTCCTCCCCAGTCCAAATGGTTTGAAATGATTTTCTGCAGCTCCACACACAGAGCAAGCTGAAGCTCCAAGCTGACCCTGTCAGTCTGTGGCTGGTTTTGCACCACTCATGTGCCCTGGAGGGAAGCAGGAATGTCCCCTGGCCCTGTGCTCTGTCCCTCTCACTGCATTTTAAAACAACTTGGAGAGAGACACTGAAGGGATATTTATTAACTCTGTAAGTCACACCAAACTGTAAGGAAAAATGGCCTCAAAGAATCAATGCTCAAGAGTTAAAGAGCTGGGATGAAACAAGACAGAACAGGTGTGAAGCCCTGTGTCTCTGAAGAATACAATTCCCTGGAGGGGTGCAAAGGGAGCCTGGGTGCATCTGAGTCTGGTGATGCTCCCGTGTACCTGAACGTGGCCAGAGATGACAAAACAACACTTTGGAGCCTCTACCTTTACTTTTTAATTCTTTGCATGCCACTGAGCACCCAGGGTGTGAGACAGGCACTAAAAAAAATCCTGTCCCTATCATGTTATGGGCTTGTTGTGAGGACAAACTAAGTCAGAGGTGGTAAAGTGCTTTGAAAAAGGGAAAGCTCTGAAATTCAAAATAGTATTATTATTTGTTGTAAGGTGCTTTCCCTCCAAAAAAAGAAAAAAAAATCTGACAGTCTGCGAGTGATAAGAAGAAAATGATTCAGCTTTGGCTTCTCTTTCTCCAGCTGTAACCCCAAACTGGTGGGGTTTGCTGAACAGCCTCAGTGAGCCCATCACAAAAGCCCGAACATCTCCAAGACTCCGCACCTCTCCTCTGGCAATTCATTTTCCCAAAAATTCTTCCTAGAAGGCTTGTTTCCCACTGCCCTAAATTCTGGGATTACAATAATTTAAAAACTCATTCATAAAGCTCCCTTTCCAGGGCTAGGTGTTCAGAGATGCAGTCCCAAGTCAGGAGAGCAGACCTGAGTCAAGTAAACAGACAGATAATTGCCTTTGATTTCCCCTGGGGTCACTGGAGTGTCACTGGGCAGTTCCAGGCATCAGAATTCTGCTAGACTGAGCTGTCTGGTAGAAATGTCTGTGATGACACACACATTCTGGGGTGTGCTGTCCAATATGGCAGCCACCAGTCACATGTGGATATTTACACTCCCATTAATTAAAATAAAAAGGAATTAAACATTCAATTCCTCAGTCACACCAGCCACTCTCTAAGTTTTCAATAAACACATGTGGCTAGTGGCACCCCTGTTGGACAGTATAGCCTTAGACCAACAGTTCTCAACCTTGGTTACATGAATTACCTGGAGAGTCTGACAAAATGCTGGCATCTGCCCCCATCCCAAATTCTGATGTGATTGGTCCTGGTGGAGCCTGGGTGTCTGCTTTCTTCAGGCTGCTGGGTATTTCTAATGTCTATCCTGGGTTCAGAACCATTCACTACTCCAGACACCGAGAACTGGGTGCTTGGTTCCCTTCTGTTCCTTCTCCAGTTATCTTTGCAAACTAGTTTTCCTGCAAACACCATAGGAGTTATTTCTGCTTCTCCCTGAGCCTGTCATTTCCAACTTCCAGGTCATAATATCTTTGTGCGGCAGTGTCTGGGAAATGGGCAGAGGATGCAGTTTAGCCTGCTCAAAAGCACAGGTAAGGGGTAACCTGGTGAGACACCTTCTTCCGACAGCATCCCCTTGTACCAGGGCAATGGTACGGGCAGATGGGCTGATTTGGGTCTGATGAGCACCCCGTGGGGCACATGCACACACCCACTGCAGGGCCTGGGCTCCTCCCACCAAGGGGTCTGTCTCCACTGCCCCGTGACACCTTTCTACCCTGCTGCCTCCCCTTCTAGAACTAGCAGAGAGGGAAATAGAATCTTCAGGCAGGGCGGGAAAATTGTTGAGCAGAGGCAGGTTGCTGGGACAGACTAGAGTCAGCTTCATAGAGCTGAAATTTGGAGGGCAGGTGAAAGGCTGTCAGCTAAATTACTAAGTGAACAGACAGGATTATTGCTGACATTGATAAGTTCTGGGATGAAAATGAAATTCAGTCAGAAAAAGTGTGGGTTATCTCAGGACAGTGGTCAGAGAGAGCCTCCCTGGGGCATCTGGGTGAGACCTGGGTGTGCCCCGCAGTGTGCGCTGTGCCGTGCGACTGGGGGTTTTGAGAGGATCGGTGAGGTCTGCTGACAAATTATTGTGAAGTAGGAAACAGTACAAGTGGTCCTTTCACAGTATTCTTGGATGTTGGCTAAGCCTGAAAGGGGGAAACGGACAGAAATGCTGGAAGGCAACTGCTCATGGCCTCTTTGGCCAGGTCCCTAGGAGGGTCAAGCTGTCCTACGAAGGGTTGGGGAAGAGAGTGGGGCTCCGCAGGAGGAATGCGCTGCATTTACCCATTTTAAGGAATACTTAGTTGCCAGCTCCAGGGACTCAGATTTGAAGGGTGCCTTAAAAAATCAGGGCTTCTAAATCAAATGACCATGCCATCCACCCATTATGAACTGCACAGCCCTCCCCTATTCATGGGCAAAGCCCCAGTGATGGCCCTAGTAGTAGACTGAAGGTGCTGAGAAGACCGGGGCAGAGTTGATCTCATCTGCTGCTTTGTTTCCAGAACCTGGCACACAGTACACCACAAAGAAACCTTTCTGGAAAGAAGTGAGTGGGTGACTGATGAGTGTAGGGAGGGTTGCCGCTGAGAAGACAAGTCTCTGGTTGAAAACTCCAGGTTGTTGATGGTTTGTGGGGGGGGTCACCATTTGCAGGACATCCTCAGAGTGGGTGTGGAAAGAGACTTCCAAATGTCTTCCAGTGTTTTTCTCAAATGTTGATGTGCCAATCCTGACTCTAGAAAGGTCTTCTAGAGTGGCAGGAGGAAAGGTAGGGCAAACCAGGCTGAGTAATGAGAGATTCAAGTTCCACACACTTCTAAAGGTGTCATAATGGCCTGTGTGGTTAAGGCAGGGTTTACTTGTGTTCCTATAGAAATTAATCTCAAACGCTATTTGGTATCCTTTAAATTAGGGTTTAAATATAGCTAATCAGCAAACAATTCGCTTTTCTTTAGTTTCGCTTTTAATGAAGGAAAAGGGATTGAGACCCACGGAGTCTAGCCAGACAAATAAGAAACTCACCAGACCAGACTGTGGCCGTGTCATCGCAGACACATCACCCGCGAACGTGGAGGCTCTAGGAGTGCACAGCTGTTAGCACCGCATCCCAGGGTGAACCCTTCACCTGCATTCTGGCTGTGGGCGGCAGGTGAGGCACCGGAGGGGGCTGAGTCCCGATTTTTCTGTGTCTGTGCCATTTTCGATCAAGTGTGTCACAGGGCTTCCTGTTTCATCTCCCAGTTATTCTGAAACAAAAACATGCGTGAAAAACACAGGTCACGCCAACCACATTGAGAGACAATCACTCCAGTACGTGGAAACCAAAAAGGGAAAGACAGATCATAAATGCCACAGTGAGCTGGGGAATCCAATTTATCAGCACCTATTCAAATAGTGATAATCAACAAAAATTGCAGTTGGTAATGTGGGTGCAGGGCGTCTGCTGAAAAACAATTCAGAGGAGAGTGAAAAAAACTCATGTTCCCACAAGCCCACTGCCTGTTTCCTGAGAAGCTAAAGCCAGTTCTGACCCTCTGGGCCAGCCAGGCTCTACTCCTGGGGCCCGCAGAGGCCCTGAGCACCTGTCCCCAAGGGTCCAAAGAGACATGAGACGGGTCATCGTGGAGCGGCAGCCTGACGAGGATGGACAAGGAGGATGACGGCTGGACCTCTGGTCTCCTCTCCTCTCCCCATCCATCCCAGGAGAGCTGGCCTCCCTGGTACTTCAAAGCCTCAGGAGCAGACCAGCTGGCACCCAGCAGCCTCGGCAACGGGGAGGGAAGGAGAGGCGGTAAGGGGGGCCCCTGACCAAAGGCCCTGAGGACAGCATGGGGCTGCTGGGAACAGCTCCAAGGACTATGATTCTAATCAAAGTTTCTCTGCCATCAAAACCAGTAAGTTTGGTTCCCAGACGCACGCACATAGTTTGTGGAAGCTCAATCAGTTCTCCCAAAGAAGTGAAGGGAAACTTCCAAAGACAGACAGGGGCAGGTCGATTCAGAAATCCAGAGGGCCATTACCTCCGCCCCAAAACTATAGCCCTACAAGCCAGCTTTGCTTAAAATCTGCTGTTCACACCCTAGAGGAGAGGAAGAAAGGACCAGAGACAGCACAGCCACGGGAGGAAGGTCAGATCCACACCTTCCCACTACTCCCAGCCTTTGTCTCTGAACAACACACTAATGGTCAGAGGACGGACAGGCGGTGGGCGACTGTGCAGAGCTTCTCTGGGTACTCTGCTGTCCCCTCTACATATAACATGGCCCAAGATGCCACCAACTGCCACTGTCCTCCATTTCCTGACTTTTGTTAACAGCACAAAATTCTCTATAAAAAAGGCAGTGGGTACACGATTTTGGAAAAGCTCCATCCTTGCCCTAGAGGCTCATTCACAGTGCACAGTAGCGCACAGAAGACCCCAACAAGGTTTGGAACTAAACAAAGCTGTTCAAATTAGTTTATTGTGTGCCTCCCAACCATATCTGGAGCAGAACCCTTTTTACACACTGGCCTTTGCCAGCCGGTAAGGTTGAGGTTGAGTGGTGAAGATCAAAATTTCCCTAACACTTACAGTCCTTGCTGTCCTGGAACTCCATGGCAATTGTGACAGTCTGTATTTATTTCTTGAAACTCTATATTATTTTCCCCCCATCCCTCTCCCCTAATGTCCTGAGCACATGAATCAGCTGATTCACACAAACTCCTGCAGTCTTTATTTTTCCTCTCCGAGGCCCCCTTTGCTAGGGGCTTTCTGAGAAGTGATGAGCCTGGCTTTGTGCTATCTAGCATTCTGGCAAGAACACTGCCCACATAGGTCTGTTGGGAAAACCAGCTTCCTGATTTGTGTCCCATGAGCTAGCATTTTCTAACGTGACTTCAAATCTGGAATCTGGGCCCAAGATTTCATACGCAGTGCCTTCCTGGGTGGGCCAAGAGAAACAGGAACTAAGAAAAGCATCAGGGGCCAACATGGGTAGAAGGGGAAACCTGGTCCCTTAAGTTTCACCATCAAAATAGACAGGCAGCTTAGAAACCTGTTCTCTCCAGTGACCCACTTCCAAGTGGGATGAAAAATCAACCAGGCAGGCTTCTGAATGGAACACCCGACCATGACTTTAACCAAACTCACAGAGCAGGAGGTAGGCAGGTCTTAAGGATCATCTGGTCAGTCTTCATTTTGCAGGCACACAGAGGGAGGAGGCCAGCAGTCTTCCTGAGGCCACATTGGAAGGGAAGCTGCTGGGACCAAGATCTGGGTCTCTCCTACCTAATCCCTAGATTCTGAATTCTACAGTAAGACCTGAGCTAGCAAGTCTGGGAACTTTTGCATAGATAAACCAAATCCCTAGTGACCCATGTTGGCCTGGCTGTCTAGTTATGATTGGAGAAACCCAAGATCGTCCACCCATTAAATTTAAAAGATCTGCCCTTATTGGATCGAATCACACATATGGCTTCCCATAGACCAGCACATGCTGGGAGTGGGTGGAGAACACACCTTTCCCATGTTGCCACAGTCCTAGAGTGGCTTCTGGCCACACGTTCCTCCCTCACTCTTACTCCCAGCTTGTCTAAGCTATGCTGTTCCTGCTGGTCTCCAGTATTCGAGGGATCCCAGTTAGCTCTCCCCACTGTGAGCACACAACTTTGCTTTCCCTCAGATCTGAAGGATGGCCTCCGGGTCACACACATCACACTGTGAATATGAGCAGGACTTGAAACGTAGCCCAGGCAATCTCCTGTGTGCTTCCCAGGCTAGATCCCAAATCAGATCCTTTCTGTTCCTCACGGCAGAGGAAGTCTCCTAGCATGGGAAACTGAGAGCGGGGAGAACCAGCAGCTCAGACATCCACCCCTAGGCTGGCTCTGGTCACTGGTCTGGGTAATTTACCCCTCATTTCCATCCAATCCTCTGCTTCCAGGGTAGTTGGGTACCAGGGCACTCGGTGAAGCAAAGACTGTAAAGTTCTGTTTGCTGTCACCATGGCACTGGTGACACCTCACTGCTGGAAGGCCAGAGCCCCCAGGTGCCCCCATGCAAAACACACGCTTGAGCCAGTTCTGCGCTGAGGTCTTCATCAGGCTGGGGAAAATGGGGAGCCAGGCACTGACATCAGACCTGACAGCTCTGAAAGCCCACTTTTTGAGATTTTGGAACAGTGCCCAGGAGGATAGGGTGTGCTCTCAACACCAGGATGTTCAGCTCTCGGGAGTCCACCGTCATCATTTCTCAGAAAGTTAAACCTAGAAGGCACACTCAGAAAATGCGCATGGCTGATCACAGCTAACTTCAGGGATAAGTGATAAGGGTCCTTTGTGTAAATTATTAAGCGTTTGTGCTGCTGGAGATGTCAGGGCAGGGGAGAGAGGAACTTACACTTGAGGGCCCCCCCTTACCTTGTTTCTGAAGGGGCGCATGCATTTCTAGAGTTCAAGCCACATAACCCTGAGCAGATACAGAACCTTTCTCTGAGGGGACCTCCCCTGAGAAGCAGTTTTTGAGAAGCGTGCCACGCATCAATACAGACCTACGTGTGGTTCAGAAGGACTCTGTGTCCTTCAACCCCTGTCAGCAGAGTGTGAGGGCTGCCCCAGAACACACCCCGTCCTCCTGGCCACTGCTTACCCGGCGCGTCCCACATGCCAGTTGCCACTCTGCATGCTCTTGCACAGCCCGGGATCCTACTGCCCTCTCAGGTGGGTGCTGTTAGGATCCTCTCTTACCCAGGAGGCAACAGGGAGCTCAGCAACCAGCTGATAAGGGGGGCTCCCAGCTTCCATTCTGGCCCCTTGGTTGTGACGCTCTGCCACCTTCTGGGATGAACAGGAGCTCACAGGTGACTCAAATGCCCTGACATCCTGAGGGTCTTGGAGGTTTGCCCACCTTTTGGTACAGAAAGGTACCTGTTAAATATCTCCTTTCATTTGTACCGAAGGTGGAAATAGAGACAAGGGTAGCCCAGGGGCTGGCCATTCCTGGATGATTTCCTGGCCCAGTCACGCCATGCCCTCACCTTGGCCCCTTTCTCTACCTGTGAGATAAAACCCACTTTTCAAAGAACTAAACCTCAGAAACATTTCAGCAGATCTGTAGTCCAGATGACTTTGTGAAAAGCGAAAATTATAGGTAACTTTGCTCTACACTTACTAGAAATGCAGAGGGCCCTCTGAAAGGCTGGTTTCACCTCTAAGGTTGTGCTGGAACACATGGAGGGTTCCTCAGCACTGGAGGAGCAACAGAGACACACAGTGGGATCTGTGACACATGGTCTTTTTGGTGTTCCAACCACCCGTGGCCCGTGGCCCTGACCCGTGGTCCTCAATACGAGCCTCTGGACCAGAGCACCACATCACCTGAGAATTTGTTAGGCATGCAAATCCTCAGGCCCCACCCCACACCTTCTAAACGGGAAACTATGGGGGTGGGGCCCAGGGACGGCTGTTTCCATGAGTGATTCAGAAGCAGGCCGTGGTGAGTGGGGCTCACGGTCCTGGTGACACTCTTGGAATGGGGCCACGGGCTCCATCCCTCATGACCACTGGGGCTGGAGGCTGGCCATCTACTGAAGTTCTCAGTTTACTGAACTGGACTCAAGCTCCTCAGCAGGTGGCTCTCTCCTGAGATCCCCATGGTGGGAGGGAAGAGTGAGCAGTTCAGAAGCCACCCGAGACATTCAACAAGACCTTTGGGACACAGGGGAGAAAAGTTGGTTCTCCTTTCCTGGTGCTTCCCATCTGCACAGAAAAGGGCTCAGTTCCTGTAGGATTCCAAGTGGCACCAGTGAGTTTTCCCTAGTCATCACATTTGCCCCATAGCCATATTTACACCCTCCACTGTGGCTTCCTCTTCCCTGCACTCCCTATGCTTTGCCTGGGGAGGATAAATGAGCCATGCTGTCATTTTTCTCAAACAGGAGAATACAGAAAGTTTGCACCAGCTTGACCCTCCATCCTGCCCGCCGGGAAAGAGAGGTGGGAACAAAGCCTGCTCTGCTCACATCGACGTCAGGTAATGCCCAGGTGGGGGGCACCGGGAAAACCGGACAGGTGAGAGGCAGCAGACGCCCAAGTCAAAAAAGTTAAAAAAATAGTTTGTTTATCACTGTAAAAAAAAAAAACTAACCTCACACAGGAAGTATGAGGAGAAAAAGAAGAAGAACACAGACCCAGGCCGTGGCGCTGAAGGTGGCGGAGATGGGAGTGCACACCCAGACAAAATGGGCATCCTCGGCCTCCCTTCTCCCCTTCGTAGGGGTAGTGGGGACAGAAGGGGTAGGGCCCTGGGTCAGGGTGGGGTCTTACAAACGGTGGGGAGAGAGCAAAGAAGGGGGCTGTGAGTCACGAGGCACAGCCTTGCCAGACACAGGGCAGGACATGTGGTGGGACCACATCCCACCCAGGACCCTCCCTGCAGGTATGGCCGTCCCAGCCAGACGTGGAGGAAAAGCCACCTGGAATGGAAACTGGCATCCGAGATCGTCCCACACACCCGCCTCCACTCAGGGGAGGACACAGGAGCCAGCAGATCCTGATCATCTGCCCCCACGCCCATTTCAGAAGTGCAGCCCTAGCAGGCGTCACTGTGGGAGACACCACCCTCCCAGGCCTTCCACCCAAGCTGGGGCTGTACAGACCTTCAGGAAAGGAAGCCCACACTGGGCCCTCCAGCTCTGGTTTGGTGGGACCTGCTGTGAAGTCCCCCAGGGCAGACAGGAGTCAAGTCAGGTGTCTGACACAGGGCCCCCTGCCTTCTCTGAAATGTAGCTCAGCTGGATTTCTAAAAATGGGGACACAGGACCAGCAATGTCCTCCCAAGAATTAGAATGAGGCAAAAGAGTGAGACTAAGAAACATTTCCTTTTTCATAGCATCAAACAGTAGGAGAATAGGAAATAGAAATCCTGCCTCCCCATAATAAAGAAACACAAACACTATAAAACGTGCACACCTTGAAAAGATATGAACAAAAGGATTTCAAGTCGTTACTATCGCTGTCAAAGAAAGCCATTGGTCTTAAAAAAAAAAGAAAAAGAAGGAAAAGAAAGACAGAAAGAAAGAAAAAGAAAAAACTCTGCACACCAAAAATCTCAAAATAGAACCAAAACCTGCAAATCATACTCAGGAGTCTTTTGTGAACCCATGTTTTAGCATGCTGTTGCAAAGGTTAATAATTTTCCTACCGAAACTGAATGTGGGTTGTGAAAGAACATTAAAATGAAGAAAATTTCCCCGTGGCTGCTATTTTATTATCACCAAAGCCATCAAGTTTCAGTTTGAGTTATTTGTATTTATTTGTGAAAACAAAGATTAGGTAAGTAGAAACATAAACCTCATCCTAATTATTGCCCTGGAGTATCTGATTTTTAAGACAAAAAAAAAAAATTAGACCATCACACACACGCATTCAAGGCATTGAAAAGTCAAAACAGCAGAGAGGAGAGAGCTGTTTATCTCCTTCTATTGCTTGAAAAAAATGTATTGTCTCATGTAAAACATTAATATTTGTTTACACCTTGTGAAGATAATGTGAGAGTCCATCTGTACTTTTAGTTGCTGAAATTTTTGTCAACTGTATGCTCAAGTAGAGACCTTTTACACTGCAAACTATGATTTTTGTTTTATACTTGGAAAAAATGTAGTAACAGCCATATAATTCAATGTTGAAGGCTTGGGAAAAAACGGCATTTAAGTGCTGCTTTAAAAGATCAAATTAAGAGCTCTGAGACATTTACAACCAGGTGGAGCCTAGATGAAATGTGGGGTTTAGGTGCAAAGCTGAATTTGAACTCAGATGTGTCTCAGATGCCAGGTGAACAGCTTGTTTCCTGAAGTTTTACAAGAAATTCACTAGATGAAGTGGTTAATCAAAATCTAAGGGTGAGCAAATAACTCTTCATTTCCAGCACAACATAAACATCAAACCGAAAAAAAAAACCATGCAAAAAGACTCAGTGGTCTCACATCACCGAACAAACTGTTTTTCTACCTATTTTGTGTTGCTGGCTTTTGTTATCAGCCCAATCGGCAAATTGTGGCCAATTTTGTCATGGTTTAAGCAGACATTTTGTTCCCAAACTGCTTTCAACATTTTAGCTACCAAATACAGTTTATGAGAAATTGAACAAGCCACAATGCAAACTGAAAAGGTACCTAATTCTTTTTTAAATTAACCCCTTTTAAGTAGGTTAAAATGACATACACACATAAAAGATTTTTCAAAGAAGAATTCTAGTAAATTCAAATTCTGGAACAACCTCATCAGACTTTCTTGGAAAAGAGAATAATTAATGATTAACCCACTGATAGGATTTTGAAACCAACTACATGACATTCCCCAATTCTGAACCACCACGACACCATAAAACCTTGCTCTTAATAACACCACGTCATTTGTATTTTACCTTACACACATCAAATATTGTTTGAACATGCAGAGCAAATTCTAAAGGAGTCGATTGAATTAGGCTAATGTGAAATAATCAGTTAAACAGTTATTTACTACTGAAAATAAATGACACCCACGTAGTTCATCTTATATATTAATATTGAAACCGAATGGCAAGTCTTACCCGCAAATCATTTGATAAAAAAAAAAAAATAATGAAACTAGTTAAAATGAAACACAAGATTTTATTTTATGAAACATTAAATATTAAGATCAAAATGATAGAAAACTGACATGGCTTTTTAAATTTTGTTTCTGCTAAATTACAACAACAAATTGAAAATGGGAAAAGGTTGAGAGAACTTTTGCTGAAAATCCAAGTAATACTATTTGGAAGAAAAGCAGTATTTCAGACAGAAGACTGAAGAAAAACTCTCCTCTTTTGCAATCCTATTTCATATTTGAAGGCACAGAAATATGTACAACATTTTTAGCCTTTTAAAATACCAGCATGCCCACACATTATCTCAGATTAAACCAAGGAGAAAATGACACATTCTGAAACCATTTTCTAAAGCTTCTTTTCCTGATAACACTCAGGCACTTAAAATCAAATTAATGAGTTTCTAAAAAGCCCAAACAACTCTCCATAAAGAGACAGAATTGTTCACAACCCCCTGCAGACATTTCTAGATTTTTCAGGCAATACCTAGAACATTAGTCCTTGCTATTTACATTTAGAAAAGCTAAACTTTTTAACATCTATCTTAGGAAGAAATACTCTTCAGTGTTTTGGCTAATTAAACTAAGGAAGAATTTGATAAACACCAGAGGACTCAGCCCAGTATTCCCCTGATTTCAAACAATTCAAAAATTAGTTTATTCTTCCCCCCACACAATCTTTGCACAAATATGTATTCTCATGACCTATTCATACTTGAAAATTCTTAAAGAAGTAAGAAAGGAAACACCCACAGAGAAGAAGTTCTCATTTCTTCTGAAAGTGGATTTTCTTCATAAATTGTTTATCAGCAAATAAACAATGAAAAGAACAAACAACCACAAAACTCAGGAACAACACTGAAAATAGAAATGGATGGACAGAACACTTAGCATGAGAAATTTTAAATCCCTGATAAGGCTCAGAGAGACACACTTGTGTTCAGTCTAGAATATTCTCAGTGAGAGGGAGAGGCATTGCTTTTGGTAAACTGATGGCAATATCAATCTAGTGACATCTTCTCTTCCAGACAATGTGTTAGTTTGTTTGACACCAGACCTAAAATGTGATTCAGAATTTACACGTCAGGTTTTTCTGTTCCCATTTGACCTTGTGGGACTATTGTAGTAACTCCAAAGCAAGTAGTCTGACTTAGCCAGACAGCAGTATTTAAGATCAAACAAACAAAACCTTGAGTGAACAGTACAATTAAACATGAAGGAACTAAGAAGGCTATAGTAATCGGCTGAATCTGTTCCTTCAAGACATTTTCTATCTGAGTATTTTGCCCCAGAATATCTGCCCTTACTCTCACACTGCATAATCGAATGCTCACCTTCAGAAAAAGCCTGACTTTAACTAATACTTGCCACTCTGCTAAACCACGCATATCCCTCCCCCAACGTAGGACTTGGGAAATGATGATGACTTGAGTCATCTGGAAAGAGGGAACATGACATGGTCTTGGAGGACTTTCTTCATAACTGCTGTCATTTTAACTCTGCTTTACCACAACTAAAAAGGCCGAGCTCACGGAACACACTCAAGTTCACTCTCAACTGTATCTGTGACCTGGGAATTTCTTAAGAGCAGAGTGGTACAGTACAAGAGCTTTCATTGAAAAAATACTCAAAGCACCAAAAAAATTCCCATCTTTTTTGCAAATACATAAATCAAAATGTGAACTCTTCCACATTAAAAATCAAGACTCTCAGCACAATTACCTCACAGCAACTAGCTAATTTGTTCTTCCTTTTTCTCACAACATGTATTTGTTAACACCAAGATTTTAAAATACCATTGTTAGACTGAGAGACACTCCTAGTGTAAGTAAAATAGATTTTTCCTCCCATTTGCTACATACACCTTTTTTACTTGAAGCCCATTTATCATGTATGAAATGATGACAAGAATTTTGCTAGAGCAATCTGCCTTTATGGGTTAGGGCAGGTCCAACTGTAAAATGAGAAGACCAAGTATTTTGTTGTTATTGTTGTTGTAAAGCAAGTAACAATTTTCCAGAATCTAGAAATAACTGCAACTGGAAAAAGCAAAAATAAGCCAGACAGACAAGGGTGAGAGGAACCCAGAAACTCAGAATTCTTGACCTGGAAACAAGGATCTCTCAAATGTCATTTTCTGTTCTCCACAAAGCAAAAACAAATAAGCTTTAGTTTCTTTCTAGTCACAAAATGAAATACGTAACAAGCATAAGAAATGTGTGGTATATTAAATACTAGTATATCTCAGTGATACAGAAACATGAATGACATTTCTTGTTAGTGTGAATCAAGTCCCCGGTGTGGGTGGTCTGGTGAATGGACAAAGACAGATCAGACAATGGTCTAGCCCATCAAAAATAGATGATTTTGGTTATAAACTCCAGTTAGAGCTAAATAATTCCCCCCTAACAGGGCCTGTTAGCACACTTAAAAAAGCATTGTGAATACCCCTGGACTATGAAGAGTGTAGTACATTTCTGAGTCTAAAACCTTTTCATTGATGTTGGGTTGAAAGCTGTTTAATTAGCTGTAGGATGCCAACCAATCTTTTTATCAAAGCCAGCTGAAAACAAAACTGAGAGAAACAGCTTGTGGTTTCACAAAAATGTATTTACATGAAGCATATTTTAAAGGGAGTTCGATCATTAGGTACGATGTCATCCTTGATGTGCGGTGGATTTGACATTTAAAGATGTCAGGGGTTGTCAGATTTATCTCCGGTCTATACTTAGTTTGACGTGTAACCACTTCTGTGAGCAGATCCTGTTTTGTTGATTTCCAGCCTAGAAATCTGTAAAGATTTAACTCTTATTTACTGGACTCAAATCCTCTCCATATCCTCTCACTTCCTTACCTAAGATCTACTAAAAAGAAAGTGGAGCCGTGGGTGACAAGTGGAATATATGCCCACTTTCACACCTCGTCACCAGAATGGTGACAGAGGTGAGCCAAGCACCATGAACAGAGCGCTGAGGGTGAGTTATCGATAAGCGTGGTGTTTCCTGAAATGGAGAGGGGTCCGAACCCTTTAGCCAAACCACTTGACTACAATTTGTCTCGGAAAGAACACTGATAAGACAGACTTTCCATTGCTTAACACTTAAAACCGTCGATGACAAGGAAAACCCAGAGTGACACCAAATGCACCACGATTAAAACTGTCTCAATAGAAGTCCTATTAGAGGAGCAGTAAAAGGTCCCAGTCAACATCTGCCTCGGGTATCTTCGACCAGGACCATGGTTTGTCAGTCTGGTGAGTTTGTGTAGCAACCAGGATCTCATGCTTTATGTTTTATTGAGAGATGGGTAAGTGAATCAGTACCATTTAACTATTCCAGAACTGATATTTAGTGAATGTATGAGTCACTCATTCACACTTTTCCAAATGTCATTTTCCATCTTGCCTAATTTGGGAATAGAAATTAGGCTCTAAACTCAATTTAAGCTTAAGACAATCTGTAGCCGACCCCGGAGCAAGTGAAATCACCTCTCTGTAGCCAACACCACCCCTGAACCACAGAACCTCATGCCTGGGACCACACGGTTCTTTCAAACAGAAAGCGAAATGGTCGTTGATGTGATAGGACAAAAATGTACCTTCAGATAGGAACTCTATCCCTGACAACTCTCTACCTTAGTGCACGTTGCAGAGGTCAAGGGGTACTTGGCGATAGTACAGCTCGAACATAGTTTCTAAAGGGTTACGGAAAAAAACGTTTGGTAAAACTGAACTGCTCATCAGTTACTTTCAATAGTTTGTTTTAAAAAGGGCTTCTCCCCAAACCCAGCTCTTTCACTGTTAATCATTTTGTTTGAAAAAGAAAAAAACGTAACATAAAATCTGTTCATATAGGTTGTTGTTCAACCCCAGGAGAGCCAGGCAGAGGAAATCCCCACCGAGGCTTCTGACAGTGCAGCTAGAGAAGGAAGCAGTACAGAGGCCCAGGGAACAGGCCGGGGACAATAATGCTCTCCCCCTCTTATCTGCTCTGCCACTGTGTTATGAGTGGGAAATAGCACTCTCGATTTGTTTATAAACCCAGAGGTACCCGGACTTCATTTATTAAGAGCTCTCTTCTCCTTGCCAGCTCTATGGCATCCATGGAGAAGTCACAAATACAAGAGCCTGGTACCAGGAGAGCTGGCCCCCAAGGAGTGAGGGAATGAAGGGGCTTCACCAGCCCAGAAGCACCAGGCAGCCCTGCTCCTAGATTTGGCAAGGATCTAGATCCTGTCCTTCAGCTCCTTTAAACACCAGACTGAGGCTCTGAGCCAGCACACAGAGGTGTCCAGGACAGCAGATCAGCCAGTTTGCTTCATGGACTGATTTTGAGAAGGACAGATAAGGAAAACAAGTTGCAGTACAGCCCTAACACGCTTCTGATGGAACCAATCCAGAATGGCAATGCTAATCTGCAACACAAAATATGAAGTGCTCCATTTCAGCAAATCAAAGGGACTTCCCACACAGTCAGGACTACTTGCCTACAGCCACAGGCACAGACAAGAAGCCAGTGAGGCGAGGCACTCTGCCTCATGTGTCCCCCCCCTCTGTGGCTGCCCTCGTTGTTGACACTGTTCCCACTGCATTTATAAGGTGACACTGCTTGCAAAGCTTTCTTTCTCCTGCTGCCTGTTGCTAGGGAATGAGCCCTAATCACATCAAGAGAACAGGAGCAGCCATCCTCGCCTGGTGGTGTGCAAGCACAAAGTCTCAGTTTGGTGACAAAGTAGAAATAACCCTCAAAAACATCCTCATTTACAGTTCTGTCATTTACAGTACAGAAGGACAGCAATATCAGCCCCATTGTGAAATATGTATTTTCTTCCCCTTAATGTTCAGCTTGGCATCCTTGGAATGGATCTGCCTGTACATAATTTCTGTCCTGCGTTGCCAACCGTGGCACCCCTAGGTGACTGAGGGCTCTGAGAGCAGCTGGGCTGTGGCTCTCGCTCAGTTGTCAGCCTGTACTTACTTTCTCCATCTTTTTTCTTGGAGAGAAGGAAACCACATTGTCAAAGCATATGAAAACACAAACCAAAGGAAACTGGGTTTCCAGGCTCTAAGCAGATGCTATTTACCCACAATTTATTCCCAAAAAGGAACTTTTTCATCCAGATTCTTTTAGAAGCATAACATCATAGTGGTGCCAGTTACCTATATTGGCTTCATGCCAGTGACAAGGCGCAGAGCAGCCCTGTGCTTGAACGCAGACTCAGCCCAGCGCCTGAGACACGGCTTCCCCTCCCTGTTCGTGCGCCTTCCGTGGGGCTGGCCGGAGTCTGGCCCCTGCTGATTGCCATGACTCAGAAGCGGGTGGAGATGACGTGAGCTGTTCTCTCTCTAGACATTACCACTCCACACTAAACAGAAGTCCAAATGTCACTGTGGTTTGAAAGCACCTCCTTTTACCTCTCCTGGGAGGATGGACCTTGTCACCAGGCAACATGGAGGCCTCGCGCTTCAGGCTTCCCTGGCGTTTATGGGTCCCAAACGTCTAGACTGGCTCCGTCAGAGCTGGAGGGTAAGACCTCACTGTCTGGCCCCCCAGCATGGGTCTGGCTCAGAGCTGGCACTGGGAGAACACCTGCTGAATGGGCTCACATATGGCGGAAGATACAGTTGTCAGGTAGCATGGGCCGACTTCCCAGCCTGTGACTCTGTTACACTTCCAGGGTCAACACAGATCGGTACAATGAGATGGGTAAGACTGACAGCTACCATTCTTTGAGCTACTGTCCTAGGCACATTGCATAAATGATCAACTTTGCCCAATACTTGGAGACCAATACTCACATCATCCTCATTTATAGAGAAGGAAGCCACTGGGGGTGGTTAACCTGCAAAAGGGACAAGTTCAGGAGGGCTGCAGAAGAGTGTTGGCCCAGCCTCTGTCCTTGCCTTCTTACTGCACCATCTTCCCAGCCTTTGGAGTCAGTGGCCACCACCCTACAGCCCAGGGGGCCCCATCCACAGAAGTTGTTGGTCCCTATATCCATGTGCTTGGCTGGACTGCAACTTCTCCAGGACAGACCCCCTGTGGCTGGCTGACCCTGTCTCGCCAATGCCAAGTACCATGGCTGGAGCACCAGGGACACTCAACACATTTCACAGACTCGTGTTTAAGATGTGATTTGCAATCACCGGCACATGAGGCCTTCTATAGCAAAGAGGAAACTATCTAAAATACTAGGTCTTAGAGTTTATATTAATAGCAAAAAAACCAGTAGACCTACAGAAGGCTCATTGCTTCCACCAGGAACCTTGGTGAAGCTCAGGTTTCCATCCCTTAAACTGGGTTCCTTTCCTTGGGGCTGAGCCTACTTGCCCTGTGGTGAGAATTGAGGATGGATCAAGCTTGCTTTATCAGTGGCAAATTGCTCTCTGGGAAGAAGGGGGCACTTGTTCACTGTAATGTGAAAGAGGATCCACTCAAGAGGGTAGGAAGGGAGCATGCCTCTACATATCTGCGCCCCAGAGCTGCCGCTCCACCAGACCCCCCAATTGCGCCTGGGAACTGGCATTATCCTGGAGGGCGTGCCTTTCCAGAATGAGCCCTAAATATTAATTTATTAACTCAGTCTTCCATTTACCCATTCCATAGTATGTCCAAGTGACTAGTACATGCCAGGATGAAGCCCTTCACAATGATGCATACTCAAATAAAAGTCTTTTCAAAAATTGCCCTGTTCACAGTATCAGCAGTACCTTGAAATAAAACAGAGAAGAAAAACTATACAAAGGTTGTTTATCCAATTAAATAACATTTGTCTTTGGAGGTTCATGTGTGTGTAGTCTTCATAATCAAGGCTAGAACACGTTTGGCCCACCAAATCCAATGTTGTGCTGAGAGCTCTTGTGGGCAGAGGTCAAGAAAAGGAAGAGGGCAGCTCCCCCCAGACCCCCGAAAGCAGGTGTGAAGGAGGAAACAAGGGCTTTAATGCCAAGAAAGGAATCCAGTGTGTTTTTCATAGAAATGAGAGGCGTATTAGATTGATTATTCCAATGCCATTACGATGTCCCCTTCGGGTCTGCGACGGATCTCCCTGTCACAGGGCTTCTGCAGATAGGGTTTCATCTGCCTGTAAAACCGAGCAAGGAGTGGGGAGCACAGATGGACTCGGGCCCATTCACTTGTTTATTTGTTCATTTAACAGATGAAGGTTTGTACAGGCAGAAAGGCCCAGGGAAGTGGCTGCTCGGACAAATCACAGTGAGGGGGCCCAGGACTGGGCCCCTGATCCCACAGCCATGTCCTGCGGCCTCCCAGGGGGTTCCTGTGGGGCTGCCTGGATACCCACGGGAGATCGTGCCTTGTCAGATACACGTAGGCCTAAGGGCAGAAGGGGGAGTGGCTTCCAGGCTGAGGTGCTGGCTCCTACCCTGCCCGTGGCTGAGCCCCAAGGCCCTGTGTCTCTGCTCCACTGTTCAGCCCTGGCCGGCACTGTGCTTGGCATGTGGTAGGCACTCCACATTTGTGAATCACATTGACCGCTTCTGTACACCAGGTAGGGCCCAAGGTCATGTATCATCCCTAAGGATTTTAAGGATACACCAAATAATACCCATCACCATGAAGACTTGGAAATGATTAGCAAAGAATTCACATGAATAAAAACAATCCGCATTTAAAGACACACACACACACACACACACACACACACACACACACACACACACACACACACACGGGTGATTGGGTTTCTGGGCCTGCCCACCGACAGTGTCGAAGCACTAGCTGAACTCCTCTAGGGGTAGAGAGCAGAATACTTTTATGTAGCAGGAATAGAAGGAAAGAAAAGGCGCTTTCTCTTCCGTCAAGGAGAGGCAGGGCTGGGTCAAGCCCACTTCAGACTCCTTTGTCCCTAGTGCCCCCCTGCGGCCCCCTCCCACCCCGTGTCTGCTCCAGCCCCTGAAACTACCTAGCACCTCCTTTCCCTTCTGCTACCCCCAGCCCCCTCCTCCTCTCCTACCCCAGCCATTTCCTGGGAGGACTGGGGAGGTGGACTGTGGGCATTGGGTCACTGAGCTTGACCTCCCAGGACAGGGGCTGCACACCCCTGGAGGAGGCTCCGTGTGCTCATGACATTCTAATAGCAGGATTGGGGCCAGCTTGTGGAGGTGTGGGGGAGGGAAGGTGATGCTTGGAGACAGGCCTATCCCACCAGCGGGCAGCTTACATTTCTCCCAGGGGAGCCCTCTGACTGTTTCCCCTTAACCAAGGTTTCCTGCTTGGCCCGCAGTGCCACCTTGGGGGAGCAGACGGCTGTGGTCACCCTCTGGACCATCCGGGCCTCACAGTTTTTTGTCCCCCACCTGCTGGTGTTCTGCCCCATCTCGCTGGCATTGCCACGCCGTAGGTGGGCCACCCTGAGTCACTCCACACAATAAATAAATTTTCTATTATTTGCTGCTTCCCCTGGCCTTCTTTCCTTCCTGTAGACATATATTAAAGGGTGGTTTCACTGTTTAATTCATGTTTTTTCCTCTCATTTTTAAAAACAATGCATGTACACTGCTTTTAAAAATGCAGAGAAGAGAAGCTGAGGACCTAGAAGAAAAGGCAAGAGGAAAAAGAGGAGGAAGAGAAGCTGAGGAAGAAAAGAAGGAAAGGAGGCAGGGAGGCAGGGAGGAGAAGTCAGCAGCTTACTGACCTCACCCAGGGGCAGCCCCAGAGGGACCACAGCCTCCTTGCATTCAGACACACACTCAGTCCGTGCAGGGTTTTTTTTAGGCAATTTGTAGAAATGAAAGAGAAAAGGAGCTTTGGTCACAGGCTCACTATTCTATGGAGCACGAGGATCCTCTCATGCTGGGAAAAGCCTCTTCTTACCTTGTTACAAAAATACCACTTTGCCTACTAGCACTGCGACAGGACTATTGTAAAAGCAGGTCAGTACATGAAGCCGGTGAAAATTATCTCAAGACTGTAAACATGACATTGGAAACCCCTGCTATGGAAATAAATCTCTCTGCCTGCAGGGGAAGAACAAATCCGAAGAGATGACTCAGAGAGGCAGCAGGGGGCATTTCTGGGCACTTTTAATGAACTACAGTTTTAAAGGAAAAAGTTTCAATAGTAATGACAATTCTGTGATTTATTTGGGAAGTCGAAAGAGAGTATAAAATAACATAAAAGTCACCCCCATTATGACTGTCGATGTAATTCCTGGTTGTGACCCGTACCGGCACATGACAGTTGTAAAGAGGCTTTCAGAGGAACACTGGCTGCCAAGTTCGGGAAGCTATGGCCTTAGGGTGACTCAAAGCTCAATTTCAGGAACAGGACTATGGAGAAGCTACCCCAGGCCCAGCAGCTCTGGGTCCTGGGGCAGGTCTGTGGGTGTCGGCCTCGGCTTCTGTCCTGCTGCTTGGAGGACACCCTGTAAAGCACCCACATCCCTGGACAGCAGCCCCGGGCTCAGTGCTCCCCCAAGGCACAGCCCGTTTGCCAGTCCTTCCTGCTCATCAGTCCTTCATTCTAACCATCTCCTCAATGTCACTAGAACTGGCCTTCCAGTTCCCTTACTGACAAGCCCATTTCATACTCTGATGGGCACACCCCCGGTTGGAAGTTTATTTCTAATATTAAATTCCAGGACGTCCTCCCTTGGTTTCGCCCCATTACTCTGCTACCCTCTGCACCATGCTAAACATTTCTATTATCTCCTGGGCATCAGTAACCTTCACACATGTGAGAGTCAGCTTCCTTCCCCCCCACCAAGCTCCGTTCAGGCAGGCTCAACGTGTTTAGTTCTTGGGAGCCTACGACCAGGGCGAGTTTTCAGTGACGTTCTGCCAGACGCTCCGGGCTCTCTGCCTCGCTCTTTCCTCCATGCAGGTGTTCCCAGCTGAATGTGTGTGGCCCACCTCTGAAGGAACTGACGATCAGGAAACACTGATCAGATGAAGAGAAATATACTCTAGCCAGGTAGTTCAATCACAAAGTGCACTGCAGAAATAGCCTGGAACAACGCTGACGTTAAAGGTGCTACTTCAGGCTTGGCACGGAGATGGCGGGCCATCTCTGATGGTAAGTCCACCAGAAGTACTGTCATCCATGATGCAGTTCTGAGTGGTGTTGGCACAGGCAATGGATGGGATTGAGCAAGGATTTTCTCCAGCAAGATATATTTTAGAAAGCGAAAAGGCAAGCTGTACTGCTGCTTATCCAGAAAGAAAAAAAACCTCATGCTTTTGTTTCACTGAGATGCCTGTCTCACATATGAGGCATCTGGTGTCCCTCCATCAGGCAACTTCTTTAATTGGCTGCAGCCTCCATCTAGAATTATTAATGCTGACATTGGGCACAAACGTGTTGCAAGAAACCTTGCATTAATGTGGTGTTTGCTGTCAGGAAGTAGGTAAGTTGTTTACGACTAGGACAACGGTCTCAGTGGAATTAAATGTAATCAGTGTTAATGCCACCGAGGTGGAATTGTTTTAAAATGTCAAATGAGAACTTATTGGAAGATGGGGCATACACACTGGAGTAAACATTGAAAGGCATACCATAGAAAAGGCTTGGACAGTTATATTCCAAGGTCATAGGGTGGTTATTAAAATTTGTTTCATGAGGGTTTAGCTCCCGAGCTAATTTAAGCCACTTAAAAAATCACATGGGCAATATTCACCTACATACTTCCCTTAGTAAAATAGTATACTTTAGAATAGTAGATGTACACTAAATATGAATTAAGGTTGTAAATGGATGGCTAGACCCTTTCAGATCCACAGCTCTCAGAAGCAATTGTGTCTACAGGCTGAAAGAAGCCTGGTGCTGCCCACTGGAGAACCAGAGGGCTGCAAGCTGCCACCAGGGAGCCACTTTGGTTTCAAACATGATTTTCTGCAAAATAAAAGCCTCAGTGTAATGGCACTCTGAGGTCAAAGGGTGCAGTGGAATCAGCCTTTGGTCTGGGAGCCTTCCCCCATGGGCTCACCCGTCTAACTCACAGAACCACCTAGATTAAAGGCTGCAGGATTAAAAACGTCCTTGCTGCAGGTCTTTATCACAAAGCTGATCTAATCAATGGCACGTTTACTCCAAAGCAATGCCTGTTCCTGGGGAGGCAGCAAAGGGTCAGCAGAGAGCCCTGGTCTGGGCTCCCGCCATCGCCCAGGGGCAGTACATGCTCCCTCCCACCTGACTCCCATATCTGTGAAGCCAGAGGTCTGGACTTGATGTGCCTCTTGAGATTTTGTCCCCTTATACTGTCTATAATTGCTTACCAATCATATTTAGCATCTAACTTTATTACGCATAGTGATTCAATGCCCTGTTTTCATTCTATGCATGTGTATCCTTTTTTTACTGTGCAAAATATACATAGCATAAACTTTAGCATTTTAACCATTTCTCAGCATGCAACTCAGTGGCATTAAGCACATTCACAATGTTGTGTGACCATCACCCCTGTCCACTTCCAGAACGTTTTCTTCCTCCCAAAATAGAAACTCTGTCCCTGCTAAATAAAAACTCCCCATTGCCCCTGCCACAGACCCTGGTAGCCTCTATTCTACCTTTTGCCTTTGAATTTTACTACTCTAGGTATCCCATATAAGTGGAATCATGATAATGTGTTCTTACATTCACAAACACCCTCAGTACCCTAAGGACTGAACAGGATTATACTTTGATACAGTGCCCCTTTTCTGTCCTGCTTATGCAAATTTTACAAACACAGAGTAGCCCTCTCTGGGGCTGTTGGCATTAACAATTCCTTCACAGATTTGAGAAATGGAATTTGAGTTCAGCCATCTAATTGTATATAAACCACATGTGCAGGGAGGGCAACAGGGACATACTGTTTCGGTTTGGTGAAAGACACACTTTTAAAACAGATATTTTAAAAAGTCATTTCAGAAGTAAAATAAACCAGGCTGCTATCTCCTACCTGCTGTGAGGACTCTAGGCACAAACTCTCTGTCACCACTGGGTAAAGTTTTTGCAAAACAACAGGAAGCTCATCGCGGATCCAGACATTAGCTGCCGGTGCTGGTGACCGTAAGCAGAAAATACCCACAGTGACTAATTCCCCTGAAGATGGGACCGGTGAGGTTGATTATTTAGTGTTTAAAAATCAAAAAAAAAGGAAAAAGAAAAATAAACACAAAAAAGAGAGGGAGGGGAGAAGAAGATTTCTTTGTTGATAGAAAAGGATTTCTATTTTTTTTGAATTAAAATAAAATTTACCTTTAAAATTCATCTGCTAATGCCAAAACTTGTTGATAAAGACAGCATGAGTCATTGTTTTGTACCATAAGGAACTACATACATCTTGCTCATTTTCTTGACTTATATAGTACAAGAAGAGCTGTAGCATTATAGGAAAATTAATTGTATAAACAAGCAAATATATAGTGAGTTTCATAGGTAAGCTTATATAAAATATTAATTTAATAGGAAAGCAAAAGTGAACTACTAATGTCATGCAATATGGTGAATAAGGAGACAAAAATCACTGACCCAGTCCATGAATTATTGATTCAAGGGCATTTCTTACTGTATCATAATGACAGCAAAACATGGGAGTGGCCATATGTGAAATACGATTCTACATCATATTTACCTTAGATCTGTAAAGTCCTGATGTTGTGCAAAAATTATTAAGGCTTGACAGAGAAAAATAAATGAGAGCCATATGTTGCATTTTAATTCAGAACTGGGCAAATGTCAGCTTGTCTTAATTTCTGGACCTTCTCCTGGTGTGGATACTCAATGCCCTTTTGATATTGAAAAGAAATTGAGATCAACTAACAGTATTTCTATTTTTAAAAAAGCCTTATATATAAGATACACAAGACATACAATCCATAAAAATATGTAAGATACATAAAACATTTTATAGTAACCCAGAAGATCTATTAATCAACTTCCCAGGAAAAAGAGAAAAATCTAGAAAAGCAAACTCTTAGTTCAGCATATTTAATTGTAGGCTCTCTTAATTATCCAGGGGAGAAGTTAGAGAGAGCATTTATATATATTTAAAGAAGAAAATGGATCTTTCGGACCAACAACTAAACTCTAAAATTACATCACCTAGGTCCTCTGCTGTTTCTTTCTTTTGAACAAAATCCAACACTGCAACACAGATAATTTCATGTCACATAAAAGTTGTTGTCATTATGTTGAAATAAAATGTAAGCTCCTCTTACTTAAAAAAATATATATATCAACACTGATCTTAGTTGGCTATGTGCTGTTGAAGTGCAGAGGGATGAGCTGAGCAAGCGGGCTCTGTGTCCAAGCCCGCTTGCTCCGTAGGGTTTTGAAATCCCCGAGTCACTAGCCCATACACTAAGCAAGGAGCGATCTCTTAACAGAGAGAAAATGACTGTTTAAAATGAAAGCCTGCTCAACCTTGGTCTAACGGTGGTAAAATGACCTTCGGGAAAATTTCAAACTGAAACGGGTCAAATCCAAGCAGTTCTCAATCCCTTCTAAAATATAAAATGTCAAAAACCTGTGCTGATTAGCCTCCATGTGCTGGGGTTTTAAAATGACTACAATAGCCTTTGCCATGGAAATCCCTGCAAATTTACAACATGGTTGCTGTGACCTAATGTTTGGTCATGTTTTTGCAAAAACCTCCCAACTCTGGAGTGCCGATGGCAGAATCCGAGGGTGCTTGGCCTTCACAGGACTCTGGCATGGAGATTTTATCTCACACCCCCTTCTCCACCACCAAATACTGTGACTGAGCGGGGTGAGCGCACTCCAAAAATACCGCTTGCCAGTGACTGCTAGTCACCTCACATTTGACTGTGAAAGCCACAGCAAGGGGGGTGGCGGGAAGGCCTCAGATGTCTCCGGGAGAAGGCAGGGCGGTTGTGTTCTCGAACCCCTGGCATCTGTGGGTGAGCAGATTATTTTCTAATGAGTAAGACTGAAATCAGTGAAAACACTCAGCATTAAAGAGAAAAATAACTTATCTGCTCTCTAACCACAGAGCTCAGCCACCTTAGCAGAAAACTTAACAATTCATGAAAACTGAGCCCAAACAAACAAAAGTAGCCTGTGGCTTCTTGCAGAATATTTAAATTGGACTTGACTTCAGGGGGTTAACCAGAGTATCTTCTCTTCACAGACATGGCAAGGGTCTGGTCTAGGAAGCGTCTAAACATTCCATTTACTGGACAGGGCTGACTTAGGTGGATTCTTGACTCAGGACAGAAAATAAAATGTTAAAAATAGTAACGAGTATGCCAAATATCTACATCCTCGACCGTGGAATGTGCCGGTACTAGTGGCCCAGCACAGAGCTCGCTGTCTTCAGGAACAATGCCTGCTGCAGTCCTCAAGGAAATGCGTGGTTAACCCCGGGAAAGTCAGTCTGCTTTCCAGCTCTGCCATAAAAGGGCCTTTAAACTCCAAGCTCAACATGGAAGCCTCTTCCCCTCTGGACCCTTTCCACAGAACATCGGTGAATGTTCACGAATTTACACATATCCCACTGCTTTCCAAAAGAGGGCTGAATGCAGAGAAACCCCAGTGGAAGTCTAATTGGTGAAATCCTATTATGCCCAGAAGGCTTACTTTTCTCCAGGTGCAGGGTAGTGGGGCAGAGATTTATTTACTTTTTTCCCGATTTTTGACTTCTGTAACAACAACTTTTAAATGGCATTGGTTGGAGAGCCAACCCTGTGCAGCAGGGGCCACACATGCAGCCTGAGCTTGCCTCCCTTTTACTCCTGCACAGCCTCAGACTCCTGGGACTGCACCACTACCTTTTTCTTCTAGTTTTTAACATTGAGCACCACTTAATAAATAAACACAAAACCCTAAAGACAGCAGGACAGGCCTAGGACAGGCCACTGTCTGGGGTGGTACAGGCATGGGTCATGACCTGCTCACCTGGGGCAGAGGCTGGGGGCTTGGGGGCAGCCCCGGGGGTGGTGAAAAGAGCATTCTGCAGAGGGGTGGCTCTCTGTGACCCGTCTCCCTGGCAGGGACCTGGGTGCACGTGGGACCCACCTGGCCCCACTCCCTTGCTGGCACTATTTCCTTGGCCCTCCCATCCCACACCCCTGCACCCTGTCCTGCTGGCACCCCCAGCTATGGGAAACCCGAGGAGGTAGCAAAATAGTGAAGGCAGAGGCCAGAAGGTCCAAACACCAGGCTGAGTTCTGAGGTCCTCACATACAGGGGTAGGAGGCACGGCAGCTGTGAACCCCACAGGAGTAGTGCTGGAAGGAGGTGGCATGCGCTGTGGCTGACTGGCAGCCACTCCTCAAAATGCACACCACCCAGAGCTTCCGCCATGGAGCGTTCAGTTGCTCTGGAGGCCAGGATCTGTGGAGGGGAGGGTTACTTCTAGGGGTATCTGTTTTTGCCTATAAGCTTGTCATAGATCCCAAACAGAGTAGCTGTTGCCACACTTACTAAAGCCATTCTTTTTAAAAAGAGAAAATAAGGTTCATATTTTAACAGCTTGTTCAAATGCCAGTGTTGTAGCTGGCTAACAATCCTGAAGATAAACAAAGGCACATCTTTAGTTGCACATACCTATGAAAGTGTTTGCTCTGGGTTGTTTTACACACACACACATACACACACACACACGCACGCACGCATGCATGCATGCAATGAACATTCAAGGAAAACAAAATATTCTTATGCACTTAGTATGAGGAGTAAAGAAAAAATACGTGTTCCATAGGAATGGCCTTACATTCACCTCCTTAAAATTCTACAACTTGGTTCAGGACAAATAAAGAGGAAAGTGCTGGAATGTCCGAGCCGCCCCGCTCATCCTGGGGCTCAGGCCGCAGTGGGAGGCGAGCAGCTGCGGATCACGCTCAGGCGCACCTGACAGCTTCATTTCTTCATTAACACCGCCACCTACAGGGACCGCTTTGAATAGGATGGCGTGGCCCACAGAGCCTTACAAGAAAAACAACATTCAGAACAATTGCACCACATTTTTTTCAACTTCCTGTTTATTAGTATTTTATCTAAGAGCAGAACAAAAGTCTGCATAAATGGGGGAAAAGAAAACAAGAGCATTCACTATAAAGTCTGACTCGCAACAAGTTCCGAACACCTTTTCAAATGCTATTTCGTTTTGATTCTTTTAATGGAAACCATTTCAGGTCTTTAAATGTCTCTGATGACAGAGGTCAAGATTAAATAAATGGCATCCATTCTCTTATAAAAATTACAAAGTATTAAAAACACTTTTTTAAGGGACTTGTTTTCTGTACATCTGTATGGCAGTGTTCATTTCTACACATTTTATCAGATTTTCTTAGCAGCTTGTAGGACTTTGCGTTTTGCTAAAGTTCCCCATGAATGCAATGAAAATACATTTATTTACGATTTCCTTTAACCTTTGTTGCGAACCTTGGTGTGTTGGAGTTGGGTGAGGGTGTGCGCTGAAGGGCACCCACGGAGGTTCCAGGCTTAGAGGTTGGACAAAGGACTGAGACACCTGTATTTCTCTCCTTAAGAATAGGGCCCCCGCTGGGGTCATTCCAGCTGTCGCGAGGTCCTTGCTGAATCATCACGGACCTCCATGGACGCTGCCTTTCTTCCTTCAACTGCCCACCATGCTGTCTCTCAGGCTCCTCCCCGGCCTACCTCTTGCACAAGGCCCAGGACAAATGAAATTGAGGAAACAGAAAACGAATGGCCAAAGAGCTTAAAACATTGGCCTTGATGGCCATATTTTGTCTTGAAAACTGCGTGGAGTGTACAGCGTACCTTGGTGAAGAGCATCAGAGGCCCAGGCCCAAACTCACGGAACTGTAGGAGCCAAGGGCGGGCACCCCAGGATGTGCCACTGTGACATCGTGACAAGCAGATTATTTTGAGCAAAAAGCCATCAAGGACCAAATGGGGAAGAAAGAAACTTTGACCTCCCCTTCCCCAACTTCACAAAAAGAATTCCGATGGAGGACATGTCCCAGGAGGAGGGAGGAGGGCCAGCACTGTGGGCAGCTATATTATAACGTAAGCCAGGGGTGGCCGCAGGGAGCGGTGTGGCCAGGTCTGCTAACATTCCTCTCTGTGGCCCATTGTTTCTGTGTGGCCCATCAAGCATTTTGTTTATCAAACATTTACTCTTTCATATTCCTGTCAATTGCTTCTCTTTTCCTTTGATGTGTCAGACCCCTACCCTCTTCTCTTTGGTTCAGGGTGACATATATGCCTCATTCTCCATGACTGTCTTTGGAACCCACATCTATGGCTTCCCCATATGTAATTAAGCTTTGGGTTTTTCCTCCTGTTTACCTGTCTCATGTCAATCTGATTCTTAGACCATCTTACAGGAACCTGGAGACATAGAGGAATTTCTTCCTCCCCAACAAGACCCTTTTCTTTTACATCTCTTGTCCCAAACTCCAATGAGTCTTATTTATTTTGCATAGTTCTAATGTCCTGTTTTCCCTACTCAGGAGGGACACTTAAAATTTGGGGATTATCCACTCAGGGAATTAGCTAAGTTTTTTTTTTTTTTTCTGTGCCCTAGTAATCAAGAATTTTATTATTATTTATTCTTCATGTCTTGTCCTCCTGTGACATGAGCACATATGGCCTTGCCTAGGTATTCCTGATACCGAGTCCCTTGTTCACAAAAGCGCTGAGTAAATGAGAAGCCTCCAAGTATATAAGCTAACAGGGAACATGGCTGCAGATAGGGAAGGCATCAGTCAAAACTGAAATGTGAACTTAGCACTGGTCAAGACCAGTTTAATCAGAAACAGACTGCCAAGCTCTAACAGAACAAGTAAGTGTCTTTCTAAATGGCTGAAAGTGCCATGAGGGGCTGGAACCAACTGAATAATCACAATGAACAGTGGCATTCACCAGCTAACATAGCAGCCATCACTTGCTTGCTGGCTGCAATCATGGAGAACTCACTGGATATGCCCTGAACATGGAAGACAAAGAAATGCAGGGTTGGTTTGTTCTGCCATGGGGTCTTAGGGGTCAGGCCCTCGTAGTGGTCAAATCTGGGAAAGGGGGCTCATTGGAGAGAACATCCCCGTGGCATTCTCGACTGGGAAATGTAGGTGGCACTTTCTGTGAAGGGTGGGCTTGCTCCTCGGGCCTTAGAGTACACAAATTTTTCATCAGTATTAGAAAGTAGTTTTGAAGCAACTGACTGACTAAAAGACACATAGAGAAAGTCAGAAGGACAAAGTTCACAGAAACAAAATGTGGAGGCATCAAATAAGAAATCCTTCCCAAATACAAAAGACAGGTCTGCCAGTAAGGAAGGAGCTCTACACTTGGCACCAGAAGGGAGGTGGGAGAAACGACAAGGACAGATGGGGAGTCTGTCCTGCTACTGGTTTCCCACCAGGTATAGGAGTGGTGGACACAATGCTCGATTTGTGAGTCCCTCTTCCAACCAGAGTGAATGGCAGCACTTATGCAGGGAGCACAGGGACAGAAGCTCTTTTTTGCTGGCTTTGGAAGGACAGGGGACAGCCACCTGGAGGCTTTGAGCGCTGAGGCTATTTGAGAAGGAAGTGAGCACGTTAGAAAACCGAGCCAGGAGGAGAAGACAGAGAAGCTGACAGCCTCTGCTCATCTGTGCAAAGCTTATGCCAGCCTTATGCCGAGGTCATCTACTTAGAGTGGTGGTGAATCCTGGATTTTGTTTAAACCACGTTGAGTTGGGTGTTCTATCACATTTAACCAAAACACTCTGAATTCAAGCAGAGATGCCTCTGCAATCACATACTCCCCACTCCTACAGGAGAGGGTTTATGGGGGTGGATCTTCCTCCATCAAGGATTCTGTTTTATTCCCTGGTCCATCCCATGTACCTGAAGACACAGCAATGGATACCAAGAGATGCAACAAAATCCAACAGAAAGCAGCTCTCTTAGTGCCTCTGTGCCTTGGCCTGGTGAGAGATCCCGCTCCCAGACATGTTACCCCAGGCTTCCCAGATGTCCACCTGAGACTCCTTTCCAATCGTACAATGATTTCTAATTGGAATGGAAGTTAAGACATACAGAAAATAAGAGAAAGTCAGGTTAAGTGCTTTCTTGAAACAGAAAACTAAGTAATGACAAGGGACTACATGATATAATCAAACTTCCTCCTATTTTCAAAGGTATTTCTCATCCAGCTCTTTATAAAACCAATTCCCTTTACTCCAGGAATTTTCTTTGGGGCTCAGTATTCTTTGCTGTGGAATCTGACCAAGTCAGACCACATAATGCTGGAAGAGCTTGACACATAAAGCTCTTGAGTTTTATATTATAACAGATAATGCTTAGCCTTACTGGTTCTCACTGAGATACAGAATAGCTCAGTATAACAAGCACTTTTAAAAGACATTCGCATAGACTACACTTTGAAATAACAAGAAATAGGAACCCAACTTTGATCAAAGTATACTTTTTAAAAAGGTTCTTGATGCTATAAGCTTTGATTTGCTTCACTGAAAACAACCCTAATGATAAGAGCATCTGCTGAGGTTTGACATTTGAGCTGCTCTGCCCTTCCATTCATTCATTACTGTGCAGGCTGCACACAAATAAACAGGGCCATGACATAGAGTTTAACATTCACCTAATGACCAGGGAAGGGACACCAACCAGCCTCTCACTGGCAGTGGCTGAAGAGCCAAAGACAGCTGGTGACACTGAAATGCCAGTGACCACATCACTCCAGGTTGCCCATCAGGCTTGGAGACTGCCCCCACCGCTAGCCCTGGGCCTCACCCAGCATGGCCTCTTTGATCCATGAATGAATTCTGATCATGAATGCACCCATTGAGCCTGTCTTCACATCCCAGAGAGATACCCAGGGAGCTGCACCCCTCTCCCCAGGGAAAAACCTCTATCCAGCCCTGGGTACACCGGATGCCCCTAAAATCTCTCACCTGCCCCTTGGAACTCCAGGGGTGTGATTTCAGAATTCCTTAGAAACCAGCTTGTTCACCCTCATTTTACAGGTTGGGATGCTGGTCTCTGCCTAACTCAGTCAGAGCCTTCATGGATTATATCTAGGTAGAATTCCAACTTTCTGGTCCGCTACAGGTCCTTGTCTGCCCTCTGGTAGAGAATGCTGACCTACAGGGAAGGAAAGAACCCCCTCATCCCACCGGCGCCCACCACTTGCCCGCTAGCTCCTGTTAGGCCTTCTGCGGTTCCCACTCCTTGGTTCCTCACACCAGCTCAGAGCTCCAGAGCCCTGCCATACAGTCTTCCTACAATGTCCCTTTGGCCGTGGATTCCCCTGCCCCAGTGTACCCCACTGTCTCCACACTGAATGTAAATTCTTTGCCCAGCGTGAGAAAGGCCTCTGTGGTTTGCATCCATCCTAGCTAAGCAATATTTCTTCCTTCCATCCACTTTTAGCGATGGTTTCATTCAACAAAACCGAATCAGGCATTTGCATTCATTTGCTGGAGCTGCTGTAACAAAGTACCACACCCTGGGGGCTTTAACGACAGAAATTTGTTCTCTCACAGTTCTGGAGTCTGGAAGTCAGAGATCAAGACTGGGCCCATTGCGTTTCTTGTGAGGCCCCTCTTCCTGGCTTGTAGATGGCTGCCTTCTCCCTGCGTCCTCACAGGGCCTTCCCCCTACGTGCATCTGTGTCCTAATCTCATCTCATAAGGACAGCAGCCATGCCAGATTAGCGCCCACCAGAATGACCTCATTTTAACTTAACCCCCTCTTTAAAGGCCCTATCTCCAAACAAATTCTGAGGTCCTGGGGGTTAGAACTTAAACACAGGGATGTGAGTGGGACAATTCAGCCCATAAAAAGTGCCCATAAAATACCATGTGGTGGGGGAGGGAGGAGAGGAAAGGACAGGGAAAGAGACAAAGATGGCCCCTGCTCTCAGGTGGATAAAGTCCCCGTGCTCAGTCAGGACGGCTGACTTTCTCCTGGTCACACCAGTACCGGCTCCTACCTCCCTCTGGCAGCCTCTGATGCCATCTCGGCTCTCCACTGACTGCCCCTCATGCTCAGCCACATCTTTCCTTTCCGTGGATCCCCCGAGTCCCTTACTCTCTCCCATTTTACTCTCAGGATCCCCCTGCTCTGAGCACCTGCTCCTGCTGTCTCATGCTGTGCTGCCTGAACTGCCTCATGAACTGCCCAGCGGAACTAGTGCGGGGCTGGCACGGGGCACCAATAGGCGCTCAGTTCTGCCCAGATACCATGCTCCTCTCCTCTTCTACCTCCTCACTTTTAGGAGCCTGGGAAGGGAGGGAGGGGCATCTGGCTTCCACACAACCTCTCTGCAGCTTTCCGTGGGTCCCACCGAAGTCAGAGCCTTCCCAGATGTTTGTTTCATGACTTGATGGGATGCTTTCTAGTATCTGTAAGTGATATCCCCAACCAGCATATCTGGATGAAATTATTCTTTTTCTTGTTATATTTTTACTTATTTTATGCCCTGAATTGTGTGCATGAGAAGCGATGTCTTCCTATGTGGGATGGAGCGCCATCCTCACTGATGTTAGCCACCTCACCGTAAGAGAGGCAAGAAATGAGAGCTAAGAAGACGAAAAATACCAGAGGCCTTTAAAACATGATGTCTCTTTAGGTGTGTGCAAATGGCCCTGTTGAACACTTCCACTGCCATTATCAGAAAAAGCCACCATGTGTATTTACCCAAATGTGCTCCCACTTTTCCTGCCTGAGCGGAACATCAAGGCCTCTTTGATGCCCTGGATGCCGTCAACAGAACTCGTCTCTGGGCTCCCAGAGTGCCTTGTTCCTAGTGCAGCATAGTGACATGACAGTCAGGAACACGCAGTCTGGGTATGCAAACCCAACTCTCTGGTTTCAAATCCAGGCCCCACCACCTCCCTGCTGTGTGGCCTTGGGCAAGTTACTTAACCTCTCTGTGCATCGTTTTCCTCATCTGTGAACTAGGGACCACAATAGAAACCCCTCTCTTGAACTGTGTGAGGATGAAACAAAATCGGTCACATGATGAGCCTGCTCCAGAGCCTGGCACACATTTGGCCCTTGAGAAACCTAAATACTGATATCACTGATCATTCACCACTGTCAGCCCTTCCAAACTGGGAACCTCCCAAGGATAAGGGCATAGTCTTTAGGGTTAACAAGGTCCTGGGATCAATCACCCGAGTAATGTTTGCAAAGACACATGTAATGAGCCAATTCTAGTTTTTAAACTGGTTTTTCCTCCTTTTCCAAAATGTAACATGAAAAGTAACACAAATCAGTGAGAAATTCTAAGTTAACTAAGTAAAGCTCCTTGCTCTTAACCTTTTGGTCTCATTCCCAGGTTTTCAGGGCAAACACCCCTCAAGTGCCTACCAGAATTGCACACATGTAAACTGTCTCCTTTCTGATGTGCCATAAGATAAATTCTTTTAAATAAGAAATTGATGGTAATCAGCTATACCCATTATGGAAGGATGAAAAGTTGTACCATGATATTCTCTCCAAGGCCACAGGCACAGCGACGGGACTTCATGACTGCAGATTGCTGGAGCCCCTCTCCAGGTGGTGTCCGCCCCTCCTCCCAGGCTCCACGCCCAGCTCCAAAGCCACCTCAGGGCTTTGAGGTGCATCTCCTGGGCCTGAGCCACCACACCCCACATGCATTATGGGAGGAGCTATGTTTTTAGTATTTGGTGATTTAAAAAAATAATATGAACTTAGCAATCCATATAAAAGAATTTATATTATTTGTATTAAAAAGGCATGCTATACCATAAACTGGATCAGAGCCATTGGTTATTTAGGTATTTACCTGGTTGACGTGCAGGTAGATTCTAGCGGACCTGAGAACATCTGGGGTCCGCGAACTCTTGAGCGGGGACAAGCCCTCCCCAACCTTTCCCCGCTCCTACCAGCAAGGATGAGTGCAAAGCACTGGCTAAAGACAGAGCAAAAAGAAACATGGCTACGAAAGGATTCTGCTCTCATAACTCTGTGAGGGGTGTTTATATGTTCCAGGGAAGATTCTGGTACTTGGGCGAATCATCCCAAACATTCTAGCATCAACTGCCCCCAAATCACCCGGCCACCGAGAGACATTAGCTAGCCAAACAGGACCAAGACTGAGATCTATAACTGTAAAATGACAACTGCCCAAAAACGCCTCCCAGTACTTCAGGCATACAGACCAGTGGGTGAAAGGTGTGGTCCATGGAGCTCCCTTTATGACCTTCCGAGGTTCTGAGCCCTTCCCCAGGCCCCAGAGGGCCAGGACCCCCGGGAGTCGAGCTCTGGAACTCAGGCACACTCAGAAATGACTCGCAGGGAAAGACAGAAAGCAGCAGCACCTCTTTAAAATGATTTATCCCCATTTCCAAGACTTGCCCTGTCCCACAAGGGGAGATCCCACTGAGACAGGCCCCGGCCTCCGTCAGGACAAGGGCGCTGTGTGCTTCTTTGGCCACAGGCTGAGACCAGGTCTGCTGCGGCTGGCCTGCACCCCAGGGGTCTATCCTGGCCCCGCACTTGGTGCCCGGCCCCCCTGCCTGACCAGCCCCCTGCCTCCGCGCAGCCAGAGGACACCTGTGCCGGTGGGGGGCGTCACAGCGACAGCGCTGACGCTGGACGCCAGGCCCCGCCCACGCAGCTTGGGTTGGTTTTCGGTAGGCAGCAAACACCATTATGCAAATTATTTGCCGGGTCCACACCCCACCTCCATGCGGTCTTACATATTCATTATTCACTCTGAAGTTAAGTACACTGGAGGCCCGCTAACTATTTGCAGCCTATTTACTTTAACATGCCCAGGTGCAATTTGAAAGAAGATTCTTCTTTCAGAAGGGCAGTCGTGAATATAGCAGTGTCAGGGGGTAAGCCCCCGAGGCTAACACCAAACTTCCAACATAAATGGAGAGTTGAGCCATGCACGTGCCAGGAATTATACATACAAACTGAAGGAACGAGACACCGGGGGTGTTCTGACTCCTTCACACCCGTCTAAAGGGAGGCAGGCCCCACAGGGAGCCCACGGAGCCTCGGCCCTGGGGGACGGCTCTACACATTTCTAGAATCCTCAGGTCTCGTGGGGCTTAAGACAACAAATGTCTGATTCACATTCGAGTCACGTTCTTGAAATCGGGAAGTGCAGTCATTTTTACCTGCCTTATGTGTGATTCATTTGCTGTTCAACTCAAGTAATCAGAGGTAACATTCCCTCACACAAAAAATTCCCAAACAGAAACAGTGTTAGTAAAGTTTGGAGGGGCAAGAGGCACCACAAAGGCATGCTTTCCTTTACTCTCACATTAAATGAATTATTTTGGGGTGTTTTAATATGAGTTTGGGGCCAGAATAATTATTTGAAGCTGCAACCATTATAATTTCATTTCTACAATCACAGAATCTTGGTGGATGATGATGAGTGTTTTTCTAAAGGATGCCAAGGGTCTCTAAAGCAGGAGACATTCGCAGGACAGTCATTTCTATTTCCCTCAAAGACATTTCTTCCTGGGTGCCACTTACGCTCGGTTTCATTTTCAAGGTGCATCTGCAGGGTTCGTGTAAAGCTCAGCTGCACTGCGGTGACTGATGACTCTGTTAATGATCATGGGTGCGAAGAAAATCTAGTTCATTTATAAAAAGCTCTTAAAATAATTATAAACCCAACTGCAGGTGGGAAACTTCTGTAAGACCAAAATTACCGAAGCACATATGCCTCTTGGAAAGCCCCAAGGAGTAATCAGTCCTCTCGTGACTTGTCACTCCACTGATGTGCTCCTGCCTGCACGGTAAGGCCAACCAAATGCAAGGCAGACAAAGCCCACACTTCCATGCCAGGGATTCTGAGAAACCTCAGAGACTGTTTCTGCCTCTAAGAAAGGCCATGGGCACCAGGCCAGGTTGAGAAACCTATACTGTACAGCGGAAGGAGCCCTGGGCTGTCCACCGATTCCCTGCCAGGCACTGGCCTGGGCACCGAGCTGACGTGAGGCACAGAACCAGGAGATGGGTACTGTCTCCATTTTAGCTGGCAAAACCAAGGCTTTAGAGAGGTGAAGGTGCTGGCCCCAGGTTCAGAAAAAGATAGAACAGAAGGTGTTTGTTTTGACCACTGTGCACTATTACATCCACGGGGAGCAAAACTACCAGATGTACAAATCCTGCCCCCCACCCCAATCTGAATGCCGCTTACTCAAGAATGGACCCTTTCCCTGCCATGCACAGGTGGCCTCATGGTTGTCTAGCCCTTCCTGGTCTGTGGGTCCCATCTGGTTATTTCTGGTCCCATCAGGGATCGCATTGTTTCACACATCAAAACTATGATGTCTGGGGGGGCCGGTGTCCTGGCCTGCAGCAACCCCTTCCCTCTGTTACCCCTGGATGGGATCTGAGAAGCTGGGTTTTCTTCCCACTCTGCAGGAGATTCTTCTCCTCCCTCTCCCCTTCCTTCCTTCTGAGGAGCTCGGAGATTGCCCAGCTGTGGGTTGATGCAGGGAAGGGAGAAGGGTCCCCTACTTCCCCCATGGGGACATAGTGGGCCTTCAATAGCTTGCATGAAATGTTGCATACTTGTGTTCAACATTGTGGGACTGACGGTCAGCTCTCCTAGTGTCAGAGTGCCCTCAAGGGAGGGTGAATGAGCTTTCACTGGGTGCCTGGAAGACCTGCTCTGGGACCTGCCTTCTGTGAGTAAGTGGTCCAAACAGCTTACCCAAGAGCCTGGCCAACAACTGCCCTCAAGTTGGGAAACAGCTTTATCAAGACTCACATGTACCCATCTGGTTAGGGTGACCTGGGGCCGAGGCTTGAAACCACCCTACAGCTCAGGTATAATTATGAAATGACTCATTCTTTTAGACATGACTGCTACTGATCTGACAGAGAAAGACTAAGACCCATCAAACAGGTGGGACTTCATTCTTCATGACAGGAAAGCTATTTTAGTACCTAACACCAATGAGTTCCAGAAAACATCTAACCATTGAAAACATAAAAAATTGAGTTATATAAAACGCCCCTCCTCATCCTCTCCAAGGAAGGTATATTCTGAAGGAGTCAAGGGTGACCAATGGTAGGTTTTTAAGGGTGGGGAAGAGAACAAAGTTGTAGCAAATCAAAAAGGCTCAGGGACCAGCTGCCTAAGGAAAAGGAGAGAGGCCCAGAGGGCAGGATCCCGAGTCAGGGTGAAGGAGACAAGAGAGAGGGAGGGGAATTAGAGAGGAGCCGAAGAGAGGCGAGCTGGAAGGGGTACTAAGAGATGAGGCTGCCTGGGCAGCGGGGAGACACCGCAGGAGAGAAGTGGCCAGGGGGAGTTCTCACAGAGGCTCTGCCTGGCTGTGACATCACCTCCTTCCCTAGCAAGGCAGGAAAATGTAGCAAATGTGCTTTACATCCCAGGATACTCTGGGGGCTTTGAATCCAGCTGGAAGTCAAGCCTCGGACTAGGCACATGGCCCTAGTTTCTCGGGCCATTTTCCAATTACAGTCAATCTGAATACATTAGGCAACTGAACCCCTTGCCCCCAAATCCTATTTTTCACAGGAAGTTAAACTGGGACATTTAAAATTTTTCCCCTTAATACACATGCCAAAATTCACTGAGATGTACACTAAGATCTGTGCATTTTATTGTACATCCTTCAATAATAAAGAAAAGAAAGAAAAAATAAGTGAAATAAAAATTTTCTCCTCAAATGAGTCATTGAGAATTTAAATCTATTTCTATACATGTGTACATTTCTATGCATTTATGTAAATACATTCATATACATAGATGTTTTTATATACTACAGATCCAGTGATATTATTGACTACATGATTATAGATATTAAAGACTAAGAAGTATATCAGTCAGGACAGGCTTTGGTAATGAACACTGCCTCCCATATCTCGTTTCTCCCAACAAAAACTTATTTCTCAATTACACTGCATATCCAACACTCATTGCTGTCACCAGAGTAAGTCTCATGGCCACGTGTAACTTCCAAATGGCTGGGCGAGGGCAGTTTTACCATGTGTGTTCAGGAGAAGAAGGGACTATCTGTGAAGAACACTATGACTGCCACAGGGATGATGGAGTGGAGAAAGGCAAAGAACAGCTCAGAAGGCCTGAGCAGGATTCATCTACTGAGACTAGGAACAACCTTTCCTCAGGCTGGCATGCTGCTGTTGAGCTGCCTCTCCTCATTTAACCCACGCACCCCTCCATGAGGTTCCTTCACATATGGAAAAATGGGGGCCTAGGAAGATTGAAAAGTTTGCCTAACATCACACTGCAACCAAGTGGCAGATTTGAGAGTAAGCCCCAGGGCTCCCTGCCTCAGACCTGGGCTTGTGACTACCTAGCTGAGTGCTTTTAGATGGAAGAAGCAGAGGGCTCTGCAGAGTCAGAGGTGCTCCTGGGGCTTCAGGAAGGCAGCCTCCAAAAAGGAGTGGCCATGCAGACTGAGTCCTGAGGGCAAGGGCAGCTCAAGAGGGCTGGGAGGCTCCTGAATGTGCAGCTCTCCTCTACAATGGAATGCAGTGCTTACAAGCAGGAAGAGCAGGGCACATGTGGAGACTGTCACAGCCATGCAGAGTAGCTGAAATGGAAAGGGCATGAATGAAATATGGGAAGATGATGCATAATGGAGCCAGACCTCTGCACATAGTAGGTGATTGATTTGTGTCCTTAAGTGGAAATCAATAGGGCCTGGAGAAGCACTCTCAGGAAGGACAAATCTGACTACAGAGAAATAGGAGCTTGGAGCAGGAGAGAAAGCAAAACTTCTCCACTTCTATTTTATCTATTTTTTCAGGAAAAGTAATGTTAATACTGGACAGAGGACTGTAGTAGTCAGCATTTACCAAAGAAATAGAACCAAGTGGATATGTAGAGACAGAGAGGAAAAAAAAGAGAGACAAAAAAAGAGAGACAAAAAAAAGAGGTTTATTTTAAGGAAGTGACTTATGTGGTTGTAGGGGCTGAGCAAGGCGAAAGCCTTCCGAGTAGAGCAGCAGGCTAGAGACCCAGGAAAGAATTGCTGTTTGAGTTTGAAGGTAGTCTGTGGGCAGAATTCACTCTTTTTCAGGGACCTCAGTCATTCTCTATTCAGGCCTTCAGCTGGTTAGATGAGGCCCACCCTCAGTACAGAGGGCAATCTGCTTTACTCAGTGTCTATGGATTTTAATTTTTACCTCATCTGAAAAATAACTACAGAAACATCCAGAATAATGTTTGGCCAAATATCTGGGTACCATGGCCCAGCCAGGTTGACACATAAAATGTACTATTGTAAGTACCATAGAAGGCATGTGAGGCAACTGAGAGCCTGGATGGGGGTGGAGAAGGTAAAGGCCTCCCAGATGGTAAGCTGGGTCCCAGCTCCTGCCTCAGCGACCTGCAGCCTAGCAGCCAGCAGATGAGCTCTGACAGCCACCACATGAGCTGCTCTAGCATCCATGTGACACAGTCAGTGTTGGGGGCCAAAAGCAGCAAGAAGGTGACTCCATGAACTCTGAACCTTATGTTTACCCTTGACAAGATTCGAAAATGCAAAAATAATGCTTTAGAAGACCTTAGAAAAGGCAGTGGCAAGTTCCCAGAGCCAGCCAGGTTAGCCAGACCAGGGCATATTCAGTTGACCTCATTGTCCTGTGCAGGGGCTTGAGATTGGGAAATCAAGGGAATACTGCGAGTAGCCAACTAAACTTTGGCAAGGCACCCAGCAAGGAAATCCTCAGGGCCAAGATGGAGAAATATGTTCAGTAATAAGGTTGGTAATTTCACAGTTGGTTGACTGACTCAAGAACTCTCACTGGGGTCACCTGAAAGTTTATCTCCCCCTGGTCATGGCTCCAGGCCTCCATCCTAGGCCATGTCTCATCCACCCTTTCCAGTGGCTTAACAATATAGTCAGAGTGTGTGTGTATGTCAGATCTACTGATGACCTATCCCCTCACTGACTCACAGACAGAATACCAGAAGACTTTTATGGAATAGGATAATGGCTCAACTATTCCCAAATACAGTTTAGTCAAGACTGTATTAGGTTATGTACTTTTAGATGCAAAAAATCCTAAAGCCATATGTTTAGCATACAGGAGGTTTGTCTTTTGTAGCAGAAATTCAAGAGAAAAAAAATCTGACAGAATTTCATTAATAATACATGCCACACTAACAAAGTGTTATGGGGCCCCCAGCTAAGCAAAAGTCTCCAGGGTGCCTACTAGGGTCATCTAAAGTGGGAGGTAGCAGCTTGTTCTGCTCTGGGCTGCTCAAACCTCACCTGAATCATCTTCTTTCACTCTATGAACCAGTTGCAGAAGGATGAAAGCACCTGAGAACATTCAGGGGAGAATGACCAGACAGAGAGGGGATTGGTTTGTTAGGTGTGAAGCAGTCAAAGAAACTCTGGGCCTGGGAATGTTTTAGAGGGACATTAAGAGCAGGGTTCAATGAAACCCAGAATATTCCAGCCATTAGAAGGTGGCCGGGCATCTGGTCATTGGAGGGGACATCACAGAGTAGAGTGAAGATATGTAGAGCAGTTGTACATAATAGCCATAGGGTCCTCTCTAACCTCAGAGGTGAGTCTAGAAAGGAATAATAGCTTTGCGAAATGCCACAGCAAGTGCAAAATAACAGTGCAAATAATGACTTGGCTGACCTATTCCATGCTCTACTCAGTACCAAACTGTTAAGTTTTACATTTACTATTGACAGCAGCCTCTGAAATAGGTGTTATCGTTTGCCTCCATCTCACAGACAAGGATGTTGAGGTTTAGGGATGCAAATTGAATTATCCTAACTTACATGACTAGTAAGTGGGAGGCTAGAGATTCAAACCCTGGCCTGTGGGACTCCTGTGATAAAAGAACCAACAACTCTCAACAGAGTGGCCAACAGACTATATAAAGACAACAGAAGAAAACATCTAGGGGAGAGACCTAAGTCATTCATTCAGTATTCCTTGTCTCTACCTGCTCCTCACCTTAGTTAATTCTCATGTGACTAGGACATGTGGGAGAAAGTAATGCCCCAAATTCCAAAGTAAAATAAACAAAACCACAATCCATGGCAAACTTCAGGCCAAAAGCACCACCCAAGATAGCTGATCATGTACCATTTGAACCTGAAAGGTGCGTGGGAAAGACACAGACGGTGGGCCAGATAGAAGCCTTCCTGTGAGGCAGACAGAGCTGTGTGGAGAGCAGCAAGTTCTAGTCCGTGGGAATGAAGTTTTGTCTAGAGAATGCTAGGTCTCGGTGAGGGAAGCTGAAGCTGGTCAAGGACCTAGCTGACCTTGAGTGCTGCCAGAGGGACCAAACAGATCAAGTCATTAGGCAGGCGATGTGGCCTCTTATCATGGGAATACAGGGTCCTGCTCAGAAAACTAGGAGCTCCTGTGCTCCCACAAACATGAGAATCATATCCCACCTACTTACAGTTGGCCACAGATCAAAATTTGTAGAGGTGAAATTATACTGTTTGAAACCATAAAGAGATCTGAGACTGGCTAGCAAAGCACTGAAGCCAAGTGTGGATAAAATGAGAGTTCCTGTGGCCAGGATTCTCACCTGGTGGTTGACTAGCTCACTGCACACCTGTGGGCAAGACATGGCTGTTGACTCTATAAAAAGAGCTCTGCCCAGGGCTCTGGGCGTGACACGGTGGCAGGGCTGCAAGGCTGCAGGAGAGCAGAGCAGAGGCTGGAGTGGTGGCATGCTGAGGCCCAGAGGCCCAGAGGATGGCTGTGTGGGACAACTGTGCAGAGAGGCCCAGAGGACAGCTGTGCAGACAGAGGGGCCCAAAGGCAGAGACCGGCTTGCTGCATACAGACTCACTCTGAGTGAATGGGATTCTAGTGACTGACCTGCCACCTGGAAATAAAGTTGGGTATAACCGTTTCACCCCAATTAGTGTTCTGCTCTCAATTTTCTTTGGTCACATTGAATCCATAGCGAACTTTCCCAGGGCTGAAACCCATTGGCAAGACACCAAGCAACAAAAAATGCAAAGGTGAACATAATTTGTCTTTATTATCGACCATGATGATGTTAATTGGCCAAACACTTCACCTAGTCACTTGCTGGATAATTCATCCTTTGGTGAGATAAATATACAGAAGTGAGTCTTTTAAATGCATTACTAAAAATGAATTGTCATGAGCTGAACTGTGTTCCCCTAAAATTTCTATGTTGCGATCCTATCCCCTGGTATCTCACAATGGGACTGTTTGGAGATAGGGCCTTTAACAAGGTTATTAAGGCAAAATGAGGTCATGCAGGTGGGCCCTAATCCAAAAGGACTGTCTTTCTAGAAGAGACTGTGATCCAGACATGATGTGCACAGAGGGAAGACTGAGGACACAGGGAGAAGGAGGCATCTGCAAGCCCAGGGGAGAGGCCTGGGAAGAGACCTAATCCACTAGCACCTTGATCTCGGACTTCCAGCCTCCAGAACTGCGAGCAAATAAACCTGTGGAGTAGAAGCCATGCTTCAGTCTGTGTTATTTTGTTACAGCAGCCATAGGAAACTAATACACATTTCAGAACCACGTGGTTTTCAACATGGTTACAGTTGCAAGGTATCCAGGTTGTCTATCTCACAGCCCATCAGACACAATGGAGGCAGCCACAGGCCACAAGCCCTCTGAGCACTCTCAGCCCACATGATCTCAGCCCACATGCGAACTGTGATTTCACAGAACATAGTAACGTCCTTCCAGGGAGTCCTCCCTAATAAGCACAGAGCCAAGATTTCAACATCGACAGCACAGAAACACACAGACACACACACACACACACACAGCCAGCTGGGGAGAGATGTGGAGAGAGATAATTGAATGCATGTGGAGCACTGTGGCAGGTCTATGATGGTGGACAAACATCTGCAGAGTCACCAAAAGACAGACCCCAGGTGGGTAATTCCAAGTCATATTAATGCTGTAACATGTGATCAATAAAGAATATTCCAAATGACCTCCCTCTTTAAAACAAGGGAATTTTCTTGCCATGTGGACCTAACAGGAGGTCCTGTTCATGGAACTGCCTGTCTGGAATCTCACAGGTCGTCACGTTGAGGTTGTTAATAAAGAACTGTGTAGATAATTCACATAAGCCCTGTGATTGGGATGTCACAGGTTTTGCCACCTAAAGTTTAATTTCAAGCTCTTTTAGAAAAGTTTTCAGGCCCACAGTGAGTTTAATGGATGCTTAATAGAGTGACAAATTCTGAGTGAGAGATTTTAGAAACTGGCAGGTGAGGGGAGCCAGCTGCACCAACAAGGGTTCATTTCACCATGGCCTCTGAGAATAATGGGCTCTTATAGAATACTCCAAAAAGGAATTCCAACCATGTTCTGACCAACATCCACCCTGGCGGAAGAGTATGTCCTGAGGGCTTCCCTGTGAGTGCTGTACTCACTGGTATGTTTACGCCACACCCGGCTGGAACAGAATCAACTCACCTTTCCTGTTGAGTTCTCCATCTCTACCTCTCCGCACTCACCAGCACACACCACACAATACTCCTTCCCGTGCACACAGCCTAGCCTCGACCACCTCCATGCCTTCCCACACGCCGACCCCACACCTGGACAGCCCTTTGCATCACCCCTGCACATCTGAGTCCACCTGCCCCTCAAGGCCTGGCCCAGACACTGCCTCCTTCCCACACATGGCAAGTCTCAAGCTAAGTCACTGCTTTTCCTGAGCTGGGGCTCACATTCCCAAAACACCTTCCACATCCCTCCTTCCTCCTTCACGGTATGGCCAAAGGCTCTGAGAAGTCCTGAATTAAAAAGTTTCCTTGGATCAACCTCATTGTTCAGGTTTCCCTCTTCCACAGCATTCCTTTCTGATGCGCTGCTGTGCCCTCAACAGTACCTACAGCACTTAGAAATGTCTGTGGTTTTCCACTTCAAATCTCATTCCTTCTTCATGCAATGCAGACACATTTCACAAGGTAGGTTTTACTGTTCTTTCTAGTGTAAGATGACTGTCGCATCTGTTAAGTACTAACAACTGTCCATCAGTCTGTCCTGGTCCTATGCCTTGATTGAAGAAGGATTCAAATTTCATGGGCCAAATGTCTGCAAAGGGGGGCAAACTAGAGCATGTTCACATGTAAACATGGACACACATAAGTGTGTGCAGAGGATGAGGCAGTAAGATGGGAATCCACAGTGAACAGAGGCCGACTGACTTTCTTTGGGAGATGGTCTGGAGTTGCTGCATTCAATCCAAACATAAAGCATGTTGTAGGAAATGTTCCTCAAATGCTCTTTGTTCCCTTGCATGACCATTAAGAACCAAAACCCGTGACTTCCCAACCACAGGGCTGGTTTGAGTTATCCACCTAGTCCTTCATTAACACCCTCAACTTGCAAATCTGTGAGACTAGAGGACAGGCAGTTCAGTGAGCTGCGGATGTTGCTCATTCTAAATAGTAAGATATCTCCTTGCTTTCATAAAGCCAGATCCTATTGGAATGCATCCAATTAAGTGCATTATATAATTATATAAAGGGCCTTATTAAATGCATTAGCTAATCCTACCTGGGGTTGTAGTTACTGAGCAGCAGTGGTAGGCCACCCATCACCGCAGAAGGGCCTGCCTATGCCTCCTGCTTCTCACTGTCACTATGTGGTCCCCACATGGATGGCTGCCTAAAGGACAGCCTGTGGAGGCCAGGGCCCGCTGTGGGGTTCGTGGAACCTGATACCTCAACCAACAAGATGGCTAATGAAATGCAACACCCAGAACATCCAGCTGCAGTTGCCCACATAGAAAACAGAGCCGTCAGTCAAACATCCTCTCTGCTGTTTCCAGCTCAGGCCACCTGGGGTCAGTTGCCCACAATGTGGCAATGGAGGCAAGGGGGTGCCAGTGAGTGGGGCAGGCCACCGTAAATGCTATGCTCCCAAAGGTCTACAGGCAAATAGGGAATGGGAAAATCCAGGACTTTTTTTTTAACTCGGGACTTCTCAGAGCCTTTGGCCATGCTTTATAAATACTGGAAATGTGCTTTGTAAATATCCCAAATGGCTAATACAGGCAGTATATGCTAAATGTCAATGGTGGGGGAACCTTTCCCCTTTTTTTTCCTTGGTGAATTTCATGGGGTCAGAGCTCCCGTTTGCCATCAGTGGCTGCTCAGCCACACACCCTTGAGGGAAAGAGGGGGAATCCCTCTTAACCTTCTTAATGCTTGGGTGAGAAAAACGGCTTCCACTCCGTGCCCACCCATCACATGGTCACAGTCATTCTCCTGACCATCTGTACAGACAGCCCAGGTGTTACTATCTGTTCTGAGTTCCTGAAATGTCAGTGTGTCCTGGGCAGCCTGGAGTCTCACAGCTCTGCCAGGCCTCCACACTGCCGCTTCATTCCTGGGGATGGCTCTTGTCTATCTGCTGCCCCCTCATGGTCGGGGCCACTGCTTCCTGACCATGCCAAGCTCTGGGCTGAGTTGCTTTCCAAGAGAGCTGTGAATCTCCAGTATGTCTTCGATTCTTCTTCGGGAGATGGTCTGGAGTTGCTGCAGCTGGAGGGGCTCACACTGTCTCTAGCAAACTGCTCCAGCTTCCTCCTCCTGCCAACCTGCCCTAGCCAGCCAGCCCAGGAGGTGCCACAGACCATGTGCTCTGCCTCTTCACCAGGCCACTCCTCCCATAATAGGGATCTTTCCCATTTTTAAAGTTTCAATCCAAATGTCACTTATCTGTCAGCCCATACTAACATATTCCTTCTAATCTTCTGTAACATTGATGTTTTGTCCAAAGTTGCATTCTTTGGAACTCTGGCCCCATGAAATTCACCAAGAAAAAGAAAGGGAAAGGTTCCCCCACCATTGACATTTAGCCTATATTGCCTGTGTTCCGCCATTTGGGATATTTACAAAGCACATTTCTAGTATTTATAAAGCATGGCCAAAGGCTCTGAGAAGTCCTGAGTTAAATAAAAGTTCTCTTGGATCAACCTAAATTTTTTCATTTCCTATTTTCCTATAGACCCTTTAGGGGCGTAGCATTTACCGTGGCCCACACCACTCACTGGCACCCATTGCCACACTGTGACCAACTGACCCCCAGGTGGCCTGAGCTTAAAACAGCAGAGAGGACGTTTGACTGACGGCTCTGCTTTCTACACGGGCAACTGCAGCTGGATGTTCTGGGTGTTGCATTTCATTAGCCATTATATTGGTTGAGGTACCAGGTTCCAAGAACCCCTTGGAAAGCCCCAGCCTCCACAGGCTGCCCTCGGTTGGAACCTGGTCTGCGCAGTCCAAGAGAGTGCATCCAAGAGCTATAGGTCTAGGACAGTTTGGGTGGGACTTGGGTTGGCATTATGCCCCAGGGCTTTCTTTATAACCAGATAGCAAGTTCCCCTGCTCCTTGGGGGCACCTGAGCCTAGCATTCAGGTAGGGATAGAAATACCCTCCAGCTGGTGCTTTCTCTGTTCCTGAAGGCTGCAGCCAGGCTGATGCCTCCTGCTTAAATGGGGAACCCCAAAGTGATAGGATACAGTTGGGTGGTGAGAGAAGGATCCTGAACAGAAAACACAATTCCCCCTCTTCCCAGGGGTGCCCAGGGACTGGTGATAAACTGGAGAGGTTGTCCAACAGCTCCCTCCATGGAGCATGTCTTAGATTGGGACAGGGAGGTCCCCACAACTGAAGCCAGGGATGCAGGGTTGCTGGACTCAGCTCTGGAGCCTTTAGGCTAAGTGCATGGCTGAGCCATCATTTTAGTGGTGCGCCTGGGCCTCCTGCTGGCGGCTTCTTTCTCTGTGGGTCCTTCTAATAGAGCGCAGTCCAAATATAACAAATCATGTGGCTGAAAGTTCTTCAATGAAGTCAGAATTTCACTGTGAATTCTATCCCCACCCTTTCATTTCTATAAGTTGCTCTTAAACCACATTTCATAAATCAGGGTCTGCTGTTACACAGAGCGGCAGTGGGGAGTCCCAGTCACAAGAGGCAATGACATGTCATCTCCTGCTAGGGGGGCAGGAGCTCCCCCAGAGCGCCACTGGAGGGTTGCAGCCAATGCCTGGGCTCCAGGAAAGGTGCTGGGACCCCCCACCCACATCCAGGTCTGAACGCAGAGCATGTGAGGCCCAGCACAAAGTGCACACCTGTGACCCCTTGTCCAAAGGCTATTAAGAAGTTCAAGACGGCAACAGCAGAGCCTTAAACCACGTTCAGGCCTTCTGAGACCACACAGGTCGTTGGCCCAGAAGGCTGGCCCAGCCTGTATCTGTCATGGACGCAGAAGGGAGAGTGCTGAGGACTTAACGGTCTTGTCCTAAAGGTTTCCCAGGGGCAAGACAGAAGCCACAGCATCCTGGGAAAGACTTCTTTGAAAAGGGGGCCGTCAGGCTGTCCCTCTGGCTCCCTCCCCAGAATCCCACCCTCTTGAGCCCTTAGCAAACTTGTCAGCCCCTCCGATCATGTGGTTGACTCAACCTCCGCACGCTGGAAGCATCGGGTTCCTTGTACACTGTGAGCACTCCTACTCTTGAAGTTATTTTCATTGACCTGTTTATTTTGGCCTCAGTCAAGTCAGGTTTCTTTCCTACCAGGGTTGCATATCGACTTTTCACACTTCAGGCCAAATTTTTCAGTACACAGGTGTCTGAGCCCAATTCTTCAGCACCCACGAGTCTTCCCGGCGGACTGCCAGCTGCATCCTTTGATCCTGAGCTTCTCTTTAGGCTCTCCACCAGTATCTGTCCTCAGCTGTGTCCACTGTCCACTTGCCCCCAGTTTCCTGCCCTGACCCTTTCCGTTTCTATCTCATATTCTCTAAAAAAGCTGACTTCCCTCCATCCCTCAGTCCTGAAGTCACAAGGACAGGAAAGACAGAGACATTGTGTCAAAGCATGAATTCCACATTCCAACCAGAATCATCTATTTCACCCCCTCCAACTCCCCCAACATAAAACCTATAAACTTAAAACACATTTACTGCTCCATAAATGGTAGTAGGAAAACCTGCCATCCATTTAGAGAAAAATTAAACTCCCCTTCTTCAAATCATAAACAAAAAGAAATCTCCATGGACTTGGTATGTTAAACCAAAAAAAAAAAAATTATAAAATATCAGAAGAAAAAAATATGTAAGACTACTTTTGTCATCTAGGGCTAGGAGGAGACTTTCTAAGCAAGATGAAACCTAGGGGTCAGGAAAACAATAACGGACTGGACTACATAAAAATTTAAACGGTCCCATAAAATAAAAGACACAGTAAACAGAGTGAAAAGTCAAGCAATAGACTGTGAGAAATAATTCATAGCATATATATCAAAGGTTTAAAACCCAGAATATTAGAGGAGCTTTTACAGAACTACAACCAGAAAAGAAAAAAAAAAAGGTGTGGGTTGAGGGGAGAGGAAAAGAAGGAAGGGAGGGGAGGAGGGAAGAGAAAAGACAGAAAGAGTGGGCAAGGAATATGAGCAGGTAGGGAGAAATGGGTGAACTAATTTTTAGTTTAAAAAAATTGAAAAAAATGACAAAACACAAAAACAAATCGCAAGACAGCGAGACCCACACCATTGCTGCCCAAGAAGTCCAGGACCTCCTGGGCACTGCGGGTGAGGCTCCATTCAGCCATAAGAACAAGGCCTAGCCTGGTCAATGCACAGCCCTTTGGGGGATCTCCGGGGAGCTTTGATGGGGGAAAATGCACCACGACCTCTGCTCAGCCACAGAGAGGGTCCTCTTCCCTGAACCTCACAGAAAAAGTATAGGAGCTGGCAGGCAATAAAAGAGCTGTCAGTAGGCCTCAGATCTCTCCTTTAGACCAACTCTCCCCACAACAATCTGCTAGTTTACATCTTTGCTTTTAAATATCAAAATTTCTGGAGGCTGGGTTTCACTTTTCCACACTGTTCAGTGCATAGCTACCACTTGATTGGATTTTTGCCATAACACTCCTCAGCAGGGAGGGAAAATTTGAATAATACCCCCAAATACAGAGCCCTCTGAAGAGAGCCCAGCCCAGTCGTGCATGGAGGCAAAGTGAGGTGACAACAGAAATGAGGCCAAGGGTGCGACATGTACTATATTATCCTAAATTTTAAAGATTAATTATGTTATCGATTATGTATGCAATCATTACATATACATGGGAGAAAAGACTGGAAGGAACTCTGCCTGGATGGGAGCAGCAGGTGGCTCTAGAGGGAGGAACACGGGAGAGTATCATTTCCTAGTCTTTTCTTCTGATGTACTGCACCTGGTGTCATGCCAGCTGTCCCGGCGCTGCCCCCAGGGCCCCAGAAGAGCCCTTTCTCTGTCTGAGGCACTCACATGGCACCTCTACCCTCAAGACAACCTCACTGGGAACATTTATATGTTCCTTAGATATTGCCTTCAAGTAACAAGTTATTAACATCCCACAGACATGATATTTTTTGCATGTATGCAGTTTTTGCTTTGCTTCAAACAATGCCCTCAATTTTATGATAAAAGAATTACTTAAAAATGTAAAAGCTGGCTCTTGCATCAAAGACAGTGACCAGGGGCCCAGACTGGTCACAAGGCATGCCAGCCACATGCACCAACTTCAAGGACTCCAGCGGCCTGGATCCCTCTCCGGGCCCCCACCTCCGGCGTGACGCCCTGTGGCCGGGCCTTCTGGCTCTCAGCCTGGGATCCTGCCTCCTGACCTTGAAGTCAAGGTTTCACTCTCTTGACAAATAGTGCTGACGGCTAACCCTGCTACTAAAATAACTTTCCATGAAATACTCTGAAAGAGCTGCCTGACTGTAAATGCCCTTATAAGAAATGCCCGTGTTTGTGTGTGGTTATGTCTTGTGTAACTGACTCCACCGGGTTTTCGAGGTGAAAACTGCTCCTTTTTGTCATTTCCAAAACCTGACATTCTTTCACTATAATGTGGCAACTTCTCAGTTCTTTAAACTATTTTTTTCTTGAAGTTCTCATGAATTGGTGGTTCCTGTTTTTCTGAACTGCTCATCAAACCCATGTTGGTGTTAGGCTCACAGCACCCCTTGTTCAATAACTAGGAAATGTGGCAAAAAGTCCCCGCAGAGAGTGTGACTTCCCGGCCCTCGGGAGGCCCTGTCCTCGGCTCTGTACATTGTGATTTGGAGTGACTCGCGTGAACACCGGAGGAAGGGAAGGAGGCAGAAGAGTGACACTGGGGTGAAAGTTCTGATCGTTGGTGGGGTGAGCCGGTGTCCCCACCCGGGAGGAGACCACAGCTCAGCCACCGGCCCTGTGGGGTGATGGCCCCATGCAGTCCTCCACGGGGGAGAGCATGGATCCCATCAGGTGTAAATATGAAGCTGGTAGCGGGTCTTCCTTCGTTTGTTTTCTTTTTCTCCTTTTTTTTTTCTTTTTTAAGCAATGTAAAAACCAAATTGAGTTTTGAACCTCTGCACTTCCAAGGTTCAGAACAATTACACAGAGTGAGAATGTTTTACTTGCTTAAATAAAAAATGATCACCTGCATATGGTTGGTCCCTCACATTTTGAGAGCAGACGGCTTGTCTTGTTAGCGGGAGTGGCTGATCTGTGCTGAGCCCACCTGGGCTGACCACCTGCTCAGAGGAGCTCTCAGCATCTGTAAGGATGCGCTGTATGCCTTTCCTAATGCCACCAAAGCAAAGTACCACAGACTGGGGCTCCAACCACAGAAACATATTCTCTCACAGTTCTGAAGGCTGAAGGCTGAGATCCAGGGGCCACAGGGCCACGTTCCTGCTGAAGGTGCAGGGGAGTTCTGTCCCAAGACTTCCTCCTAGCTTCTGGTAGGTCCACGTCTGTGGCTGCATAAATCCAGTCTTCAGGTGGCCTTCTCCCTACGTGTGTGCGGATCTGCGTCCAAATGCACCCTTCTTGTGGGGACACCAGTCTCATTGGAATAGGAGCTCCCCTACTACAGTATGACATCATCTTAACCAATTATGTCTAAAATGAGCTATTTCCAAATAAGTTCTGAGTCACCAGGCACAGTGGGCGGGGGAGGGGAGGGCTCCAACATATATGAATTTGGGGAGACACGATTCACCCATAATACATAGGCCCCGAATGATGATGCACAAAGTCTGGACTTCTAGTCACTTTCCTTGTCATTTCCTCTACCAGCCTCTTACCCCCAGACTCATTCCCCAGAAAATAAACAGACTTCTTAATAAACTCAGGTAATTTGCTTTCTTTTCCATCAGTGATAATGGTTATGCTAAGACAGAGTCAAATGAAAGGCTGTTAAAGCATGGAATTCCCTACAGTCCGAAGTCCTGCTGCTGATTAAAACCGTCCTCATCAGAAAGTGCCTCTCAGGGAGTGCCAGCCGGGGCCTCTAAAAGGTGCAGAGCCTGTAGGTGGGGCTCGGGCTGTCATGCCTCAGCAAAGATTTCAGCCACCCTGGCCCATGCTGCCTTCTGTCCCCTTGCCCCGTGGGTGCTCTGAGGGTGCTATCCAGGAAGCCCCACAGGCCCTGGGGGCTGCTGTTTGGACAGCTGTCCCCTGAGATGGTGGCTGAGCGGCTCTCTGGCCTGGAAGTCTGGCTCCCCCACTTGTTAGCTGTCTGACCGCAGGCTCTGCTTCCTCTCTGAAAAATAGGGATCATCCTTTATGGTTATTTGACGAGTTAATGTGTACAGACGCTTAGAACAGCGCCTGGCGCAAAGAAGGTGCTTGTAAAACGTCCGCAGAGGTTGCAGGTGGCGCCTCCTGCCCCAGCACTGGCACCGACTTGCACTGAGGGAGGTTTGTTCAAAAGAATTCTGAGATTAATCCTCTTAAGACTCAATCTCAATTTCCTCAGTCATGTGTTTTATAAATAAAATTTAGCGTCAGATGGATTGTGAGGGTCCAGGACTCTCAAGAAGCCCAGGGTGTCCAAGACACCACTCACCTTTCTGGCCCTTGGCCCGTTTCCAGAATGTCCCTGCAGGGTGGAGGCCCGGCCCCCGGACGCATCTCAGAACTACCTGACCCTGAAGGTAGCACTCTCCACTCTGGCCTCTGGGGCTTTACTGAGGACCGGCGCCCCCACACAGTGCCTCCCCTGCATGCCTGGCTAAGCTCAGAGCCCCACCTACAGGACACGGGAGGAGAAGCTGGGCCAGCCGCATGTGAACGAAGATTCAGCAGCCCAAACGCAGAGCCGCTGTGCTTGGAACGCACAAGCTGATTCTCAACACACAAAAGTGGTTTTCAACAATAAAGAATGATTGTTATGCTTTTTGAGGAAAATAAGAAAGCAAAGAAAAAGGCTTGCTTAACTGTCCACTTATATTGCATAAAGAAACTCTGGATGGATACCTAAGAATCTAAGAGGGTCGAGAGGGGGCAGCCAGTGAGACCCAGATGGGAGACCGGGGTGGCGGGATGATTCTCATAGGATACCCTTTCATGTAGTTTCTTTTTTGAGCCTTACTCAAAGAAAACAAATTAAAGCTAGAAACTCTTCCCTATTCACCACATTTGCAGATTAAAAGAGATATTCTGTAAACTCATCTCAAGAGATGCAGAAAAACATAAGCTGAAGGTCAGCAGCACCTGCCATGAGAGCCCTTTGTCGGTGAGTTCCTCGAGGCACTCATTGGGAGGGTGCTCCCCCCGAACCACTGATCACGGAGCTTCCTGCCCGTTTCCTTGAGATGGGGGAAGAGCTGCTCTGGCAGGCTTACAAAAAAAGCTGTCTTCCCTTGGAAATGATTTATTTGCATGAGACTAACAGGCTTTAATCTGGCTGTGGTCTTGGAAAATGGAATCTAGCCCACTGAAGATTTGTGGTGTTTTGGATGAGGCTGGCTGGGAACTCGGGCTCACCTTGAACAGCGCATCCCCAAACTCTTAAGAGCCCCAGTAGGCTCATCCTCAACATGGGTTGACGGTTGTGAGCACTCGTGGGATGAATATGGGGGTTAAACAAGCAAACAGATGACAAGCAGCCAGTGCACAGCTGGCCTGTGGAGGACACCCTGGCATATTAGTTTCCCCATCCCCTACTGCTGCCAGCAGGCCCTTCCAAAATTAAGGTGATTCTCTACATAGTTTAAACGTGTCCCCTATGGACTGCATGAGATATAAATTAAAACCTCCAAATTGAGAGCCACCTCTTTTCCACCAGGAGGGCACTAATTGTAATGACCTTTTGAATCCATTTGCTCAGATGATTCTGGGACTCTATTTTCTGAAATACAGACAGCAATTTCCATTTCAAAAAAAGTCCATCTCTTACCACCAGCTATTCATTCTCATGGAGAATGGTAGAAATTAGGTGGAAGATTCTAATAGCTTTGGCAGCCAGAGGGCAGGTGGAGGTTGGGATGAACTGAGAAGGGGCCATGTGAGGACCATTTGGCCCCTCTCAAGGACACTTCTTGTTCTAAATTCCCAGTGCTGGACTCAGCTGATGACCACTCGCCAGGTGGGGTCTCCCGGGACAGATGAGCAGTGACGGGTGGCTCACTTTCTCGCCAGGCACCTCCTGGTTTGCAGTCACCTCTCCAGCTGCTGGGTGGCAGTCTTCACCCATTCTGCGCCCCTCCTCTCCCCTCTGCAGAGCTTCACTCAGCAGGCGTTTCTGGGGACTTCAAAGGGACTGCCTCACAGAGACAGCCACCCGTCTGTAGGGCGGGGCTCAACAGCTCCGGCTTGAGCAAATCAAATGCATACACACAAAGCCTGAGGGTGTGACATGCATAGGCAACTAAGATAACCATCATTGACCAGGAGAGTTCAAGTGTTCCAGATGTTTAAGGTAACTCACCACTAGTATCTACTAGCCCCAGGCTAACTAGCCTCACCAGAAGCTTCCCCTGAGGATGCGGGAAAGAGAGCCGGCCAGAAGGAAGATGGCTCCATCAGGAGGAGCCTGGCTGGGTATCACTACCCTCCCCACTTGTCTAGGGGGTCACATCACACATTTGATCACATGATATGCTTCATCATCCTTCCATCCGCATCTGTGAAACCTGAGCCATCCCTGCCCAGTGAGGTGCCCTGGAATGTTAGATGCGGGCAAGCTTGGAGGCAGTCACTAGTGGGGTGCCACAGGTCTCACTCTCAGTCTGCAGGTCCAAATGGTCTTCCAATGAAGTCATAAAAGGGCTGCCTCCCCAGCTTGCAGGTGACATGAGGCTTCACATCTGATGTTGGAGAACATATGAGCCAAAGCTAGAAAATTAAGCTAAGGATAATGTAAAGTTCTACTGAGGTTAAAAACTAAATAAAAAAAAAGCAAAAAAGTCAGCGCTGCAAATGAAAAATGAGGGAGATAAGGCTTTGCACACAGACCCACACAAAGAGGCGGGGATGCAAGGCGACTGCAAGTGTGGTGTGGGTCCAACTGATGAGCATGTTGTCCCAACCCAACAAACTCAGCTTAGCATCCAGGACAAGAGAGGTCGTGGTGCATGTGAGTGGGGCCAGCAGAAAACTGCAGTCCATGCCCACAAGCGTGGCTTGGGGTCAAGTTTGCTGAACACCTCACCATACACTCCATCTTTTAGGATCCATGGGAAGAAGACAGTGCTTGAACGCAGCAGTGACATCCATGCAGCTGGAAGGGCTCCACCGTGGAGGCAGCCAGGACTCATGCTATAATTCACCAGTTTCTGGGACAGAACAATTGCTCAATGAATGTTAATGAATGTGTTGAATTATGACTGTAATTATGATTGTGGCTCTGATTGCATGGCTTCAAGGGGCAGATCTGGGGCCAAAATGTGCGAGTGCCAGAAAACAGGCTTTGGGTTATTTATGCAATGTGTTCTCAGCTGGAGCTTTGCAGTGATGGGCTGGGCTCGCTCCCTGGGAGGAGAGAAGGGGTGTGCAGAGAGAAGGGGTGTGCGTATGGATTAGAAGGCCCCTGTGGGCTCATATAGAGGAATTGTTGTGGGGGGCAGTGCCCTTCAAGTCCAGAGAATTCCTGGTGCAAAGTGAAGAGTGTCTTTGTAATGATGATGACTCCAAGAGGGGCTGTTGAGCACTCACCATTGTAGGGCACCTCGCCCATGCTCACAGAGGATCAGAGAGGGTAGGTGACTCGTCATGACCACACAGCAAGGGAGAACCAGGGCCCTACTCCAGCTGCCCTACCCATACAAAACAAAAAACAAAAAAACCAAAGCAACACACATGTGTGGAAAACTACTCCTCTCAGGTTGCCACTCAAATGTCTTGTCATCAGAGAGACCTTCAGAGCCACCACATGTATGAGGGGCCCCTAGCCCTGTACCACCTGCATCCCCTCCTCACAAGCACACTTGCCTGTCACCTGCCCTCAGCGGTCTCCATACCCACATGTTAAACAATGAACATATACATGAAGAGATGGACAATTGAATCTGTCTCCCCTAGCTGTCTAGGGCTCCATAGCTCACGCTGCCCTGGGCCTGGACATAGTGAAACGTGGAAGCAGGATTGTGGAATTCCTTGAATGCCCAAGTTGTAGGGCACAGACCACTGCTGAGGTGGATAGCTGGGGCCCAGGGGAAGACTCTTACATCAGGAGCAAATGGCAAAAAGGCATCCATTCCAATAATAACAGCTAATACTATTGAACACCTACTGTGTGCAGCACCTTCCTAAGAAATTTTCAGGCACTAACCCCTTTTATCTTCAAACCAACCTTCTGCAGTCCCATTTCACAGATTCTGAAACTGAGGCCAGAAGGCATGGAGAACTTTGCCATGCGGTGAGTTGCTGCACTGTGGCTGTATCACGGCACCTAGTGGCCTCCCCACAACAGACAGTCCACCAAACTGGAGCAAATGGCACTGTGCCTGGGGGAAAAGAATCCTGGGATTTGATGGGGGTGAGGGGGCGAGAGGGAGGGAAGGCAGAGTGCCTCAGCCCGTGGTCCCACACTCATGGAAGGACATTACAGTGCTAAAGAGCTGCCTTGGAGCAGGGCAGGAGAGAGGAAGGGGTGGGCGCATGCCAGGGGCCTTGATTTGCTGTCAGCTCGTCTCTCCACCACTGTGCTCTTTGTCGATTATGACTGAGCATAGTTTAATGCTTCTCCCTTAGAAACCCAAAAGAGTCACAAGACACCCTTGGGGTTTGTCAGAGGACAATGAAAGCAGCGGCCCAAGGTTTCCTCAGACCAGTCAATTAGTCCCCGGGCTGGTTCTACACAAACAGAAATAAGGATGCCTGGCCCCAAACAGGAAAGTCTACAATGCAACAGCACACACCTGATGGTCTGGCTGTGTGACCCTGCCTAAGGCGTCCGTGCCCCCAAGGAGACCACCAACACAGGGGTGGCAGTTTCAGGAACCACAGAAGATGCTTTCTGCCACCCACAGGCCTCCAAGAGTGCTCTGTTTCCGCCTCCTCTGCCATCATTGGTCTCTCTGGTTCCCAGGCCAAGACAGAGGGGGTGGGGGGCCAGATCAGGAGAGGCCAGTGGCAATGAGCACCAGGAAAGGTGCGTGGGGGCAGCTGAGAGGCCAGGGGCTCTCACCATTGTCACAAAAGCAGACACATTTCCAGGAGGCCCTAAGGTTGGCGCAGACCACCAGGTTGTGAGGCCCCCTCCAGCTGGAGCAGGGGGCCTGAATGGCTCCGGGGCCACAATGTGCTGAGTCTTCAGGTGTTGAAGCAGCCAAGGTGGCAGCCCCTGGGGGCCCCCCCACCCCAGCTTTCTAGTACATCACCCCAAGATTGTCTGATGACACCAGAGCATTGGGAGGAACAAGGATCCCCAATAATGACAGAATCTCAATTTCCCCACAGCCAAGTGAGGAGGTGAAGCAGGGACAGGGTGAGCTTAGAGAAGATTTAATATAAGCTGGAAAATTAGAGACTAAAGGAGTGTTATATATTTGATACGTCAGCATTGTAAACCGAAATTCACACCCACTAAGCAAATCAATTGAACAAGTAGAGCAATTATGGGGAGCAAGGAATGAAGTACAGTGGGCACAGGTTAGAAGATCTGCTCTGAAAACCTTATCAGAAAATCCTTGCCGTCATTTCCAAAGCTGCTGTGAGTGCTGTGGTGTTGGGGATCACCGACAACACACAAGAAGCCAGACCCACTGCCGTCCTCAGAGGCGCTGCATGGGCCCCCCATGGTCCAGAGACCACCCTTCCAGGCCAGCCCTCACCCACTGGGACGAGGCCCTTTTGTGGTTGCTCGGCATCCACACAGATGTGTGACCCTCTCACATCTACCTCTGACTGGGCACAGAGGGGACAAGGGCCTGCAGCGGTGACACTCTTAGAATAAAATGTTTTAGCCTATTTTAAAGTCAGAAGAAAAACCTGAATACAGTTAAAATGAGTACATAATAATGAACCCAGTCTGGCTGACATTCATCTCTATATGAAGGCAGTCATATGGCTCTTCATGAGGAAGGGGCCACAAAGACAAAACGACCTGGGACCTAAGGACATCACTATGCTGCCCTGAGCCCTTGCCCCTTACACCAGAGACATGGAAGGAAGCGGCACGTAGAGAGGACTCTGACACCCCAACAGACCCTCCTGGGTGGCCTACAGATTGCATTTGGGCAGTGATGTTTCACACCTACCTCTGTATCATGCAGGTAAACCCACTCCAAAAACAGTCACATCTCCAGGCAAAGTGCCTGATCCCCCAAGCCTGTGACTATCTGCCTGTTCTACCATCTTTAACACTGACTTCCTTCCTCCAAGTTGTCTAATGGTTTCAAGGAGGCTGCTGGAGGTCCAGCCATTGCCTCTGCATTCCACACAGGAGGAAGGAGGGAAATCAGGGACCAAAGGTTAAGCCTCTTAGATGTCAGGCTCCTTTAAGGAGCTTCCCTAAAATCCCCAGCTACCCATTGCAGCCTGTGTCTTCCATTGGCCACCCTGCCCGTAAATGAGCGGCAGGAGGAAGATGGAGGAGTGAAGCAAGGCCTTGAGATGGTACAGAGTAAGAAACACACAGGAGGGGACTTGATCTAAGGTGAAATCACAACAAACACTGCCCCTCTGCACCCCAGAGCCCATCCTGTCCTCATGCACCCTCATGGCCCTGATAGTGCCACTAGATAACAGCAAGTGGTATGGACTGGAGGAGGCTGAGACAGTTTTATCTTCGCTGGCTTTTGATCCGGTTGGATTATCTGAATAAACTCTGTGTTCTTGGAGCAGAACCTCCTCTAGTTCAACTGTTCTGCCTTGCTGGAATGTTGCCTGGCCTTGGAAGCTGGGTCTGAACAGTTTCCTTGTGCTCCCCTGGGGCTGGAAGGGTATGGTCCTGACTCAGGAGCTGGCTTCCAGGGGAGGGGCGATTATGGACTCAGACATAGCTGAGATTCCTGGTGTGTCCTCTTCCAGGAAAGAATGCTCAGCTGGGCCTGATCCCATAAGTGGGAGGTGCTGCAGGAGGCGAAGGCTCCCCACCCTCCCTGCGCCCATCTACCACACATGATGTCATTAGGCTTGTGTCTATTTCACCAGAAAGACATAAATAGAAGTGATCTGGTCTGCCGTTCACCTCCACATCCCTGGGTCAAAGACCCAGACTGCTGCATTCAAAGCCAAACTCCTCTACTTCCTGACAGTGTGACCTGAGGCATCTGCCCTAACCCCTCTCTGTTCCTCATCTGGATGGCGACAATGCTGAAAATCTGCCACACACAGTTCTGTGAGCACTGAGGTCTTATTTGCACAGCACCCAGAACAGTGCCTGGCACCAAATAAGCACCCAATAAACAAAGCACTGCTTGAATCATCATTAGTTTACTGGATAAATGATAGACATTTGGTAAATGAATGAATGAAAAGAAATCGTGTTTGGATACAATACAAACATCAAACAAGTGGGTCCTGTCCCTTTGAATATCTTCCTCTAAGTTGTTCAAAATCCTTGAAGGAACAGTCTCTTTCTCTCCCGCCCTTATACTTCTGATGAGAGCAATGCAGTTATTTCACAAAGTAGACACTAGTCACAAAGGATCTGTGACTTGTCCCAGGTCTGTTCACAAGACTGAGACACTATAAAATATAAAGCTAGCTGTCTTTAGGAGCATTCTGTTGTGGAGACTGCTTGTGGCCTATCCTATATTCATTCTTCTCTGCTTCCTGTGTTGTCAAAAATCCCTGAGTTATCAAGGGCAGCAATATGCTCCCTTTAAAACACTGTATTTTTTCAGGCCCTTTTACAGGTAGGGTGGCTGATGAAAAATATAGGCAGAAAGGATTAGTTGGGGATTCTAGGAAGGCTCTTTAAAGGTGTCTAAAATCTAGGACACTTAACCTTTTGTGCCCCTCTCCACCCTTCCCCAACTTCCTTCTTTCCTCATGTACGGAATGCAGAAGTAATGGCTGGAGCTCCAGCAGCCTTCATAAAACCATAAGACAACTTTGAGGAAAGAAGCCATTGCCAGTGAAGGCAGGGGAGAGAGATGAATGAACTGGCTGCCCATTGACCTTTGCCTGGGACAGCCTGCTTCCTATGTTTTTCTGTGTGAGAGAAAGTAAATCTGACTGTTGCTGGAGCCACTGCCATTCTGTAATGATTTCCTCTATATCTACCTGGACTGATAGAAACCCATGCATCCCTTTCACACTCTAAATATGATTTGTCCAGGGAGAAGAGCTAAAACAATACATTTCTGCCATCATTAAAAATACCAATATTTTAACTGTGATAAATTGTTGAAAGGACAGGGTGAAGGGCAGGGCTAAAACCCCTGAAGCAGAAGCCCTCTTTGTCAGGGTAATCAATCCTGAAAGCAAAAGATAGGCAGGACAAACAGCAATGGATATGACCTGCCATCACCATTAGCTTCTCCAATTTTACAAGATGCAATAAAACCAGGTTTTTATTTTTTAATCAGAAGAATCCTCTGAGACCAGCCAAGCCTCCCACCCTCTCCTCCTTCCTGCCGGCCCACCTTCCTTCTGATCTGTTGTTGACTTCTCCTCACCTGAGCTCTGTGGTCTAACCAGAACCCTCCTGCCCCTGTGGGGAACCCAATCCCTGCCCTGCACACCACACCGCCACCTCGCCCATGGCACTGTGTGCAGAAAGGGTCCCCAGCTTACAGCACACAAGGCAGCTGGAGGAAAACACGCCCCACAAAGCAGCCCCATTTACAACTGACCCACATAATACAGCCCAAACTCAGCATGCAAAGCCTATACTCTCAGAAAGAAGATGTGGAAAAGACGCGATGCCTTCCTCTGATGGGGACTCCTAGAGAAGGCAGGCTGAGCAAAAGCACACATTTGGTGCTCCTCTCAGAAGCCTGTAGAGTGAGTGTGGAGAGCTGCTTCAGAGGCACCCCATGATTTCAAATATCTTCGGAATTGGCAAGAAAGGCCACATTATGTTCACTCTGGGTTTAGTTTTAAGTGTAACTTACTTAATATTTTCAATATGAGTCAGCTCCCTGTAATGTGATGATTTTCAAATAACCAGAAGTTGACTGTCGCAGGCTTTAGACAGGAAGCACGAGTACAGAATCCAGCTGCTTCCACCCTGGGGACAGATCTGAGGACGGTGGTCCTGGATTTTCTGGCCTGTGGCCTCAGTGTGCTGGATTACATGCAGAACCCTCCTGGTGCCCTGCTGTTCCTGACTCTCTCCTCCAGATGTGGGTGAGGGACTCCGCTGCCACCAATACACTCCTCGGAGCAGCTACTCTGCCTCATACATCTGCCTGGGAATCCTGGACCTCGAGTGAGTTGAGTAACTGGCCATCTGCCCACCTTCCAGGGTGTGTATTGGGTATGTTGTGGGGAGGGGCATAAAAAGAATACACAGAGAATTACTGCCATGTGGTTGGGGCTGAATCAAACAGCTGACAATGATGGTGGAGGTGATGATGGCCACGACAGCCAGAAGCCCAGGTTCTCCTGGAAAGAACCGAGAAGCACTTCCCATTAGCCTAATTAGTGAATGCTCTGCAAACATAGAACATTCCGTGTGACTGATGACACAGACAGGACCCCACTTCAGGGGCACAAGAGCCAATTCTTTATGGACGCCCACAGGGCCCAGGACCCAGGCAGAGTCAGAAAGGCATCTGAGCATATTTCTGAATCAGTGAAAGTGTACTTAACACTTATTGAGTCTGCCTGTAGACTCATGTTCGAAGCGTCACTGATATTCATGAAAACCCACAAGGCTGGCACTCTTTATTAACACCGTTTCACAGTGAGGAAGGGGGAACTCTGGGAAGTTAGTAACCTGCCCAACATGAGGGTGAGCTCTCCACACAGTGACTCATGGTGGGCCCACCACCTGGGGACATGGAAACCTCTTGGCAGGAGGTAATGAGGGCCCATGCCAGGGAGCTGAAGACAGGTGGAGAGAGGGAGATCGGGCAGCGAGCCCAGGGCCAATCTCTAGGCTGAGGGCGCCACCACAACACGGCCCTGGGCAGCTTCCAAGCATCATCAGACAGTCGGCATTTTCCTTTTCCTGCGGGTCTCCTTTTAAACTAGCTGCTCAGGTTCTAGTATAGAATGTTTCCCTCTTTACTCCCTGCCTGCATCCACTTCAACTCAGCGTGTTTTGTAGCTGGATAAACACAACAAAACTGCAAATCATGTTAGTGAAAGCCCTATTTTCAGACATACCCATGCCTTATTTCTGGCCTAAGTGACTCTTTCTCCTGAGTGCAACAGTGACACTAATACTTCAACGGGCGTATTTCTCACGAGCAAGTGAATCGACTTTCAGCATCCATACAACTGCCCGAATTCTACCCGAAAGCATACGGTCAGTGTCTAGGATAAAGGTGGTCACCTGAAAGCCATTTCCCAACAGTGCTTACCCAGGAGGACTTAAATACACAGGGTTCAGCAATAAACACACCTCCTATCCCGTGCCCATTCCCCTACATGGGGGTAGGAGAAAGTGCTGGCATGCAGAACTACCAGGGCATTGCCTAAGGTGTTTTGCCTTTTACAGGTACTTCTCTCCATGAAGATGGCATTTCTCTGAGTACTCACAAAGATTCCTTACCCAGAGAGACAGACTGGGCTGGTCTCCCACCTGGGAAATCTCTGCTGTCTGCCTTGCCACAGCCACGAGCTGATGTGTGCATGGCTATGCCTTTTGGCCTTGGAATGACCACTGACTATTAATGGAATCACAGGGTCTTGCCTGAAGAATCCTGGTGCTAACTTGGGGGCTTCAAGCCCAAATACCTTCAGAGTCCAGGTGAGAAGAGAAGCTAGAAGAGCTGACATTGACGGGGTCCCTTCTGTGTCCATACCCTGTTCTAAGCAGGTGCTAACTCTCTGAATGCCTCAGCAGCCTCTTGAGGCAGGCAGTGTCGCAGCATGTCACAGTAAGTCCCAGCATGGAAGCCCAAAGCTATCAGAACCATTAGGGTCCTCAGGGCCCATGATCCAAAGAATGTGGGACCCCACCCACAGTCACCCAAACCCAAAAAACCAGTCCAGGTCAGGCCGACAGAACTCAGTGGCAGGATGGGTTCAAACAGGACTGCTTTTGGTCCTTAAGCTGCTGTACTACAACCCCAGCTATTTTTTTGTTTTTTCCATTTTCTTAATATTTCTTCCACCATATAGACAAGATGAGTAAAGTTTGAGAGAGGTTTTCCTCCTGGGAATCCTGCTCTCTGACTTTAAGCCGACAATCTTCCCACACTCTGTGTCACATGCAGAATGTCAGCTTTGAAGCCCAAGCTGTAACCCCCTCCCTCCCCACTGATCCCTCAGCGAGGGTGACATCACAGGACACCAGATGCAGCTCCAGCCCAGGGCCACCCCAGTCCCTCATAAACTCTGGATGTCTTATTTAACAAACTGTATACACAACCAGTTCTGACAAGCCAGAACCTATAAATTATCAACATCAGCCAAAGGAGATGATCCTGGCAGAGGGACCCCTTAGCAAAGGGGCCTCTTAGGGGGTCACCCAAACAGGAGACGCATCCAAAGACTGAACAGCCAAATCCTCCTAGGGGGCCAGCCAGCCAGCGGGCTGTGCTTGGGGGCCAGATCGAATATTCTTTCAGCTGCTCCAATTTTAGAAATTGGGTGCTGACTCATTATTAGCCCAGGAAGCCCACGCACCCAAATGACTACTGAAAAAGCTCCCTGTCATACCCCTGCTTACTGATGTGCAGTCTTTTAAGCAAATTCGAAAAATGTTTATCATAAGGTATTTGTGACATTTTAACCGTTTCATTTACAGTAACTAGAATGACATTTAAAAAAATTGTTTCCTGTATTTCACTTGACAGTAAAGCTAAGCTTCATCAGAATAGTAACAGCCCGAGAAACACCAACCAAGATCAGATCAGGCCTCAGCGGCCCCCCACCCCACCCTCCATCCTCACCCTCTGCCCTTAGCCCCCTTCCCCCAGCATATTTCCTTTCCGACTTTACCATAGTCTGTGACATTCAGTGTTAAGATAAAGGAAAAGATATAAAGTAAGTTCCTAGAATCACTCATATGCTTTCAGAGAGGGAAGCCAAAATTCTGCCTCTCAATTGTATGTATTGCACTAAAACTGGGCACTCAGACCACGCGGCCAGAAATTGCTCAGGCGCCTTCTCTCCTGGCCGCTGAGAAGCGGAAGCCGGCCAACCTCAGCCGCCGGTCGGCACCCACCTCCCCACCTCCACCTCGGGACCTCACTCTGCCTCCAGAGTCTCAAGCAGCTGCAGCTTCCCAGTCCAGCGTCCCTGTCTCTTGTAAGACAACATCATGCCCCGCAAAGTATCTGCATTGTCACAATTAACGGCTAAGAAACTTCTCCAGGCAATCGGGCCAAAATACAGTAGCTAAGGGGGTGGGGGGCAGGGAACCACTCTCCTAAAATTACGGATCCTCAAAACCGAACAAGACGCAGTGTCCACTCCGCGATGCCACTGCTTTCACGCAGCTGAGGCTCAGGCAAACTGCAGAAAGGATCATAAAATGACAGAAGCATACTCACCGGGGAGAAGCCGGGCCCCACCTTCCCAGGAACGGTGCTGCGGGGATCCGACGCTCAGGCAGGCTCAGCCTGCCGGGAGGATCAGTTTGAAACGTAAAAAGCAACGACCATACCATCACTTATTTTTCCCTCCATTCCCAAAGATGTCCACATGATTGAGACGCCCCCACCAAAAAAAAAAAAAAAAAAAAAAAAGAGAGAGAGAGAGAGAAAGAAAAGAAAAAAAGGGCGCACACCTCAGCCCTCGCTCTCATCGGGACAAGATGACTCATGCTGACTCACAGCCTCCACTTCCTCTCCCGACATTCTCTTCATGCTTGTGAGCTGGGCTGGTCCCGTTCCCAGGGTCTCTGCAGCCTTCCTGACCCTGGCCAAGAGACCCACACCCTGACCTCAGTGTAGCCCCGGGGGCGCCCCCCCAGGGGACGTGCTTTATTTAGGAGAGCTGAGAACCGTGGAAAAATAAAATGTAGGAACCTCATGTGCATCTGAGTCTCCAACAGACACTGGAATTTTGACAAGTATTGTAAGGCTCGCTTGCTCTTATTCAAGGCATTTCAGCGAAGGGAGAAGAAAGAAACATTGCCTTATTCTTTAGGAGATGGGATTGGCTTTGCCATGGGAGTACTGATTCCCGTACATGTAGTCCTCGGCCTATCTTCCTCTGATATAATAAATCATGTCATCTAAAATCAGGGTATGGGTCCTGTTTTTAGGATTAAGGGACTGACAAAATCTTTTGAATCCTTTTTCAGACTTCAAGAGTATCCCAGATTTGAATATTAAAGTGCCAAGGAATGAAGAGAAGGTATGACAATTGAACTTTTAAAAGCGGCTGATGAGTATTTACATGCAAGAGCCGGGTCTCCTCTGCCTCTGCTTTCATGGGGTGGGAGGTCTTGCCCAGCTTCCCACGTTTGTAAATTATGAGAGGCAGTGAAGGGAAGCAGCAGCCCGTAGGAAGCTGAGAGGGGGCAGCTGTGGTTGCATCAGATCAGTAAGCTTTCTGGAGGTGACGCCCACAAAGGGGGTTGCTGTACACTAGCACCCTCAAGACCTTTCAGGACTTAGTGCCTGCTGCTGTGCAGGTCGCCCTCTGATACCCTTAAAGACAGAGCAGATAAGGAAATTGCACTTTGTCAGAGGACGGACCACCCAGGCAAGCTCTGTGTGCAGTGGGCCTCACCCTGGAGGGCTCAGGAGACCCAGTTTCCATTCATAGCAGAAGTCATCTTGGGAAAAGATATGTAATTATGATTCTGTATCTCAATTCTTTTAACAGCAAAATCAGGGCTTTTTTTTTTTTTAACCAGACAATACCAAGTGCTTTGAGTTCCCTGTGAAAGTTGCAGTGTATTAGCCAATTGGCCAAATATTCTTATTTCAGGTTTTTTTCCCCCCACCAAGAGAGTAAAAAGCCTGTTGCTTTACTGGAATTTAGAAATAGCTTTGCTGTGCAATGTGCTTTCTTTAGGGGGAGAATAGGGAATGTGGGTTGAGGCAGCAACCTCGCAAGCAGCCAGAGGCCATGTCTTATGTCATTCCCATTGGGCACATCTCATGCAGTGGGGCTGCAGCAGCCCCGTGAGAAGGAAGTGTGCATTCATGTCAGGAGTCTGTAGGGACTATTAAAGCAGAAATTATGTTTGTCCTATGTGGAAAGCCAGCCTTTACTTTGTTTATGAAGACTTGTACTAAGTCAACTCATTAATCCCTGAGGGAACTGAAAAAATATTAATTAAATTAATCATCAGGAATGAATTTTTAAAACTTTGATATAGCTGGGAAATGTAGGCTCCATGTGACAACCACACCCTCCTTTTGGAAGTGTCCTGCCAGATCAACATCATTTTAGCAGTAAGTTCTTCCAGGGCAACACTGTTACAATGAGCCTTCCAGAATATTCCAGGGCAAGGCCTTAGACATTGTGTTGCTGCACTGGCCAGTCCCATGAATTCTGGGCATTCCTGACTGACTTGCCATCCAGAGCTCTTCTCATTTTGGGCCAGGAAGTGGGGAGAAGCTACTAGCATTAGGAAGAGGAGGCCATTCCCTATTTATTAATAAATAAAACATTCATTAAGGCATATCAGTACCACGCCCCACCTATCATTGTTAATATGAAATGTTCTAGAGTGGATTCTCTTTAAGCTGGCTCATTTCTGCATATGCCTCCAGAAAGGAAAAAACAATGACATTTGAAATGTGGCTACATGAAAACACTTTTTAAACATCTGCATGCCCTTTCTCCAATGAAAATAGTACTGTAAAAAAGTAGGTTTCATTGTATCAGGAAAATAAACAAGTTTCACTCCTAAAGAAAGTGCATACTCTGAAGACCATGCACTCTAGCACCTCATAGGATTCTTATAAATCCTGACTGCTCATGGTGAAAAGTATCTAATATGTGCCAGTCTCCCAAAGATGCACAAGTATTACAATCTCTGATCCTCAAAACAGCCCTATGAGGAAGCCAGTGCCATATCCCCACTTTCTAGCAAAGAAATGAGGCACAGAGAGAGCCAGGAGCCTACCCAGGGTTGCAGAGGCTGGTGTATGCCCAGGCTGCCTGGTGTCAGAGCCCTCGTCCCTCACCATCAGGCCACATGCATTCCCCAGGAGACTTCTCAAAAATGTTTGCATCCCCTTGCCTCACGGTGTGTTCTCCCAAATTCTGCAGATACGTGGAAGGTGGGAGTACTTTCTATTCATTTGAAAAGTAAATAGAAATCCTAGCCTTTGAAGTGACCTAGCCCTTAAGACCGTAACAATTCTCATGAATGGAAAGCCTCGATTTGAGTTTTCCATTGGCACTTCTCCCGAAGCACCATGAAGCCACATGTCCACCACAAAAGCCTGCACAGATGGAGCCCCTCCTACAGGAACCTGGGGGCTCAGGGCACATCCTGATGGTCCTTCCTTTACTTGAGCAAACAGGTCCTTTTGCCACCCTCCCCACCCCCATGCCACCCTTTTGCTGCATGTCTAGCCACTCCCCTCTCCCCACCTCACCTCTTTCCTAGGGTTTCATTCCTAATCAAATATAGGCTCTTTCCCTCTGACATCCTTAACCTGTTCCTATCCATGGGCCTAAACATGGGCCCAAATCTCTTCCACCTGCAAAATACCTCCCCTGCTTTGACCCCATGAAGTAGACCATGGATACCCCACACTGCCTCCTATCCCTCCCCCATTGTTAGCAGCCTTGACATTTGATTAGGACTGACTCTGCCCCCATACCCAGGGGAGAGTTTTGACTGGGCTAAGCAGGACAAGGGAATGCCACCCGTTGCCACTGTGACTGGTTCCAGGATGGGATCCCAGGCCTGTCAACTAGGCCATGGCTTCTTCTAGCCACAGGGATGGGCCCAGGGGTGCCCACTTGGAGCAAAGTCCTGGACTATGGCCATTGCTTCAGAGACGACGGGGAAGAATGCACAGAACTGAAGAGTCTTATTCTTACTCTTTACTTTCAAAAGTCTAAGACAGGGTATTTTGAGGAAGGGAAAAAAAGATTCAGAAGAATGGGTTATGTCAGGCAACAATATACATTTGTACAGGTTGTACGCTGCACAACCCCAGGGAGTAAATTCACATAGGCCATGATGCACACAATCACAAGGGGCAGGGCTGGTCATAGTACCAAGTGATACCTCCCCAGGACCATATAAGGACCCCCGAGGCTGGGTGGTAAAGAGAACAGGGAGGAAGGAAGAGGGAGAAGGTCTGCCCCCAGCTCTGCCACAGGAGGCCTGGGACAGAGAAGTGTTGCCATTCACCCCAGAGCAGTTTAGGGACTCTGAGAACAGAGATGCCTGCAACTGGAAGAATGGGATGGAAGAGTTCAACTGGCTGTATTTTTTCCTCCGTGGTGGAACTTGAGCTCAATGGTGTACTTACAGTTGAGGGCATCTTAAATTAGATGGAATGTAGTCCACAAAGCCATGAGACAGGATAAGGGATAAGCGTAGAAAAAGGAAGCAAGAACAGAGCTGTGGGGCCCTGCAGTTTTAGGAAGTCAGGGGGCATGGAGGAGCCAGCAGAGAAGGGATGGCAGGGGGCCCTTCAAGCTGTTGGGAGTACCAATATTTATTCCTTTTTATTTCTAAGTGCTATTCCATTGTATGGATATACCACAGGCTGTTTTTCTATTCACCTGTTGAGGGACACATTTGACTATGCCAGAAAAGCTGCTGTGGACGTTTTCATACAGGTTTTTGTATGGACACACATCTTCATTTCTCTGTTGTAAATATCCAGCAGTGGAACTGCTGTGTCATATAGTAACCACATGTATATCTTTCTAAGAAACTGCCAAATCACCTTCCAGAGTGGCTATACCATCCATTCTGCATTTCCACCACTGCCTGAATGAAGGACCAGCTGCTCATCATTCTTGCTAGCACTGCTGCTGTCAGGGTTTTTATTTTTTATTTTAGCTGTTTCAATGGGTGTGTAATAATATCTCCTTGTGACTTTGATTTGCAGTTCCCTAATGACTAATGGTGTCGAGCATCTTTTCATGTGATCACGGGCCATCTATGCATCTTTGTTGGTGAGGTGTCTGCTCAAATCTTTGCCTGCTTTTTAATTGAATTGTTTTCTTACTGTTGAGTTCAGAGCCACCTTTACACATTCTGGATACAACTTTAAATCAGATATGTGATTTGCCAATATTTTCTCCAGTCTGTCATCTTTGTTTCCTCCTTAACGGTATCTTTTACAGAACACAAGTCTTTATTTTGATGAAGTCCAATGGATTGATTTCTTTCTTTTATGGATTTGGACTCCTATCTAAGAAATCTCTTCCTAACCCTACGTCTAAGTAATGAAGACTTTTCTCCAGTTTTCTCCTAAAAGCTTTAGAGTTTGACATTTCATATCTGGATCTTAGCTAATTGTAAGTTAATTCTTTATAGGATGTGAGGTTTAGACTGAGGTTTACTTTTTTGCCTGGATGTCCAGTTGTTCCAATCCCATTTGTTGAAAGGACAATCCTTCCTCAGTTGAATTGCTTTCAGAAATTTGTAGATAATCGGTTGGCCATATTTATGTATATCTGGACTCCCTGCTCTGTTCCATTGATCAGTGTGTCCATCCTCTCCCCAATACCAGTCTTGATTATTGTAGCTATATGTTAAGTCTAAAATTAGGTGGTGTGATTCCCCCCCCTTTATCTTTCTTTCTCAAAACTGTTTTAAGCTTTTCTTATATCTTTTTATATAAATTTTAGAATCAGCTCCTTGGTATCTCAAGAAGTCCCACCAGAATTTGGGAAGGAATTTCATTAAACCTATACACCATCAATTCTGGGGGAATTAATGTTCTTGCTATGTTGAGGCCACCCATCTATGAACATGGTATGTCTCTCCATTTGTTCAGACTTTATAGCTTGGTGCCTCCCCTATGGGAAATAGAAATCACCTGCCATACAGAGTGGGTTTAGTCATTCTCGGTAAGTCTTTTATCATCTGCCTAAGGTCCCAAATTAAACAACTCCTGTAGGCACTATTTTATAGATGGCTACCAAGGCCTGAGGCCCCCACCCAGTTAGTCTTACGATCTGGGTGCTGGGAGTGGGTGCCCCTCACCCCCCTCCTCTCTAAGGAACGAGGCAGAGTTACCCTCAAACGGGTCACATGTCATACCATGGTGACTCTGGTTTTCTGATTACCCCCTCCTCCTGATGGATGGCTCTTCTCTCCCCTCCCCTTTGGCCTCCGCTCTGAGGTTATCTGCCAAGATCCCAAGACTTCCCCTTTCTCATTTAGAGACTCCACATCCCAGTCCACAGGGCCACCCTGTCGACTGACACCACCAGGCCCCCAGTCGTCCCTCTGGGCCCCAGTGCACTCCCAGCACATCCACACTCCCAGACGTGGAGCTGGAAATCCATGGTTTTCCTGACTCTCACGCCTTCCATCTGCCTTTCATCCACCCAGCAGAAGGCCAGTGAATGTTTAACAGCCGACTCTCCAAATATACATGAATAAACCCTGATTTGTGTGTTTACTGAACTGTCTGATGTAAACTCTCCCTGAATTACTAATTTCAAGCTACCAGCACAGTGTCACAGAAAGCTGTTAAGCAGAAATACACAGATTAGCTCTCTCAAGCCAGAGCAAGCCAGCGCCCTCACACCACTGTATCCATCATCACCAAACCCCAGGCCATCCTTGTCCCTTGAATTTTTCAAACTGTAACTAAGTGGTCACCTGTTTGGGATCCTCAAGGAGGCACTTATTTCTGCATTTGAAATGGGTCAGGTTAGGTCAGTTGTTAACTTGGGGTACACAGGGACCCCTTTGAGAGTCTGATAAAAGTGACAGGTGGCTCTCCAGAAAGAGCAACAGAAGCATATGCAACATGGCATTTTGTGCACAAAGACCATCTGTGCTAAGTGTGGACTCCTGTGGTGTCTGGGAATGTTGGGGTTGGAATCCCTGGACCTCAGGCATTTTGATCACAAATGTGTACACTGGCTCTAAACTTCAGAGTTTGCATTGACTCACACCACAGCTCGAGGTGACATCTGACAAATTAGGAAATAACAGGTGCGAAATGAATCCAGATTCTCAAGTTCACATCTGTTCCTCATGTGCCTTAAAGTATGGCAGAACCTCAAGACTGAGGGTGTTGTGGCTGATGGCAAGGGCCAGCACCCTGTGAGCACCAGCTCTCCAACAGTGAGCCAGGTGTAGAGCAGAGGGCTGCTCCTGGATGCCAGCTAGGAACTCTGGCCATGGGGCGCTGGGGCTCTAACTCCTGGTCTACACTGCAGGGAGCACCAGCACACAGGGCTTTTCTAAGAAGGCAACATTCAGGCTGATGGAGAGAAGTGATGGTCTTCCTTCAAATGGCACAGACACCCATCTCCTAGATGACACCCATTGACTCAAACCGCATTCTCTTTCCTCTGACTCATTCACTTGGAACAAGATGTGCTTTTGCCAGCCTCACGGAGAACGGGCCAGGAGCCGTATCATATGACCACTCAAAGTCGATCCTGGCACTTCATCTTTCAGATCCAAAACGCACCATTTTAGACTTAAACTGACAATGTGAGTGCTGTGAAGTGCTCCCTGTCACTGTCAAGTGGTAAAAGAAGAAAAAGAAAAGCTGAAGACTTGATATGGCCCTCTGGAAGCTCTTCCAATTAAAATAATTTGTGAGCATGGATTACAGTTTGGGCTTCATTGTTTGCACCATGATATTCTTATTCCTGGTTATTCATTCAAATACTAATTCTTTCTGGAAAGGGATTTTGCATATGTAATTAAGGCCAAGTCAATTGACCATTAGATAAGGGAACATATTGGGGGCCTGATCCTGCCAGGGAGCCCTTTAAAAGCAGAAAGTTTTCTCTAGCGGCAAGCAGAAGAGAAAGTCAGAGACTCGAAGCACAAGGGGGCCCCATGCTCAGGAATGAAGCAACTTTTATCAGCCGAAAGCCAGCAAGGAAATGGTAACCTCGGACCTATGGCTACAGGCACTGGACTCTGCCAACAATCCAAAGGACACTGGAAGTGGATTTTCCAGACAACAGCCCAACCCAGGTGGCATCTGGCTTTCAGCGGGTGAGACCATGTATGGAGAACTTGGTAAACTCCCCCAGACTTCCAGCCAACAGAATGGTGAAATAAGAAATGGGGCACTTTATTTTGTTACACGGCATTAGAAAACTAAGACACACAGCCCATTTGCAAAATGTAGACAGTAACAGTTCCAACTTCATAGAGTTATATGAGAATTTAAAGTTACTATCTGTAAAGTGCCTGGAATTAAAAAGGACTGTCTCTAAGTATTGGCTATTATTCATAAGTGCCATTGACCTGGTAAAATGACAGCTATATGTGGTTAATTATTTGAAAGGTTTTCCATCAATACAGTATTTGAGTCACAGGATACAGTCAAAGGTCTAGAATTTTAAATGAACGAGTCACATACTAAATATGTATCCTTTTAAAACTCAGTGCCTATGAATAAGCTGCATGATTATAAAACATTAACAAAGCAGACCATAATAAAGATACCAGACTATATGGAGCAAAATGTAAGAAGTTGAGGATTCAACCATCCAACAGATATTTAATAAATACTTGCCAGATGCTCAGCCCTGATGCCCGTGCTGGGACACAGCAGGGAAAAAGACGTAAAAGGTCCCTGTTCTCGTGCATCTTACATTCTGGTGCAAATAGAAAGTAAACGCACAAGAAAAATACAATTAAATGATATGAACTGTGCAAAAAATTCACACAGAGTAAGAAGGAACTACTTGAAATGAGCAGGCCAGCTAGAAAGGCCATTCTGGAGAGGTGCCATTTAAGCTGAGATTTGAACAGTGGCCAGGAACCAGCCAGCAGCATTCTGAGACAAGGAATCAGCTAATGTCAACGCCCCCAAGGCAAAAAGGAGCCTGGTGTGTAGCAGGACCTGAGAGACGGTCAGCATGGCTGATGGTTGGCAAGCAACAGGGAGAGGAAACAGAGGCTGGGGATGGGAGCAGAGAGGGAGCTCAGATTTTATGCCAAGCGCAACAGGGAGGCACTGGAGGGTTTTAAACGTAGAGTGACATGGTCCGATTTGAATCTTTGAAGGTTAACTCTTACTTCTAAGTGTAAAGCACTCCCGTAGGACCAAGGGGAAAGGAAGTCCAGCGTGTGCCCTTGGGAATCTGATGGTCACAGCAGTGATGGAAAGATGAGGACCTATCACAGTCATGTTTGGGAAGTAAAGTCGATGAATAGATTGGGTTTGGGAACAGTGAGAGAGATAATCAAGCATTATCCTTAGATTTTGGTTTGAGCGACTGAGTGTTGCCATTTAGTGAGATGGGAAGGTAGAGAGAGGGAGCAGTTTGGGGCAGGGAGTAATCTTGAGTACCGTTTTGGCCCTCTTAATTTGGATGTGCTTAGCAGACACCCATGCGGAGATGTTGAGTAGGACTGGAATTCTGGGGGAAAATCAGTACTGAGGCAGATTTAAGAATTAATGTTCCAGAGATGGAATGAAAGATCTGGTCCAGATGAGCCAGAGACAAAGTTTAAAGATAGGAGAGGAGCCCCACGCTCTTGGCCAGTGAGGTTGGAGGAAAACCAAGAAGTGCTCAAATGGACAAGGCATTACAGCAGGAGGCTGGGTGAGCACTACTGAAGGGAGCATGACCGTGGTAGAGGACTCCACAGGCCGGGGTGTCACTCAGTCCTGCCCAACACGTCAGTAATATGCCGAGGTTATTGTTTGTATCAGCTGCCTCTGGTCTGGTGAAGGCAGACTATACTTTTGAAATGTTAACAAAACAAAAAATCAAAGCAAAATTATTATTAAGAGCCAAGACAGAGAAATTCTCCATTTTAGGCTTTCAAGTAGAACTTTTCAGTGGTTTCTTTCCATTGTAAACAGTGGCAGATGAGAGAACCTTCATCATTTTGCATGATTTCATGTTACTGGGAAGTTTCTTAGGTTTGGTAACTGCTGAAACCAGGCCCAGCTAAAACCTTAGTACCTCTTTGGTCTGATGATGCATACTGCCAAGAGATGGAAGGAGTCCATGCCTCTGATACACCATCTCAATTTGGAGCTGAGTGGTTTTTTTTCTTTTTTTTTTTTGAGAGGGCATCTCTCATATTTATTGATCAAATGGTTGTTAACAACAATAAAATTCAGTATAGGGGGGTCAACGCTCAATGTACAATCATTAATCCATCGAGCTGAGTGGTTTTTTAACAGCAGGATTAGTTTCTCAATTTTCACTTCATTTTACGTGGACACATACACCACAAGCCAATCTGAGTTTGCTCCTTGAAAAGTTCATAATTAAAACCTTTAATGGTTTTGAAAAAACTCAGCACACTTCCGATGACCACTGACAGGTTAGTAAACGTAATGAAACAAAAACTTAAGAAAGTACATTTAGATCTTACTATGCTGATGGACAGTGATTGCAATGGGGCGGAGAGGGGGGACTTGATAATATGGGTGAATGTTGAAACCACAATGTTGCTCATGGGAAACCTTCATGAGATTGTATATCAATGATACCTTAATTTTTTTTTAAGTGCTTTTAGTCTATAGTGGCTCTTAGTAGAAACTTAGGACTTCAGTCTCGTATCTAAGAGGGATTAGCCCCAGCGAGGGCAGTAGACACTACCTTTGGGAGCACTCTGTTCCCGGCACCACTCACACGAGCCTCACCCACAGGCACTGCCCACCTCTTAGAGCCCAGTGATGGCGGGGTCACCGTGTCTTCCTGCCTGTCACTTGCTGCATACCACTTCATTCTCTGAACTGCTTCTTTCACTTTTGTGATGAGACAAAGCCACAGATCTGATTGAGCCACTCTCTGCTTTCACATATGCACAACAGCCTCTTGGGAGTTGTGTAGGGTTTAAGGGTTTGTACCTGGGTCAAACAGACCCACATTGGAACCTGCCCAGCTAAGTGGCCTTGAAGAAGTGACCTTCCAGAGTCTTCATTCCCTCATTTGTACATTGGTCATAAGACCAACTTGGTGTGGATTCAGTAATGATGGGGGTGGAGTGCTTAGCAGAGGGCTGGGCCCTTAGGAAGCACCCAGCAAGTGACAGCTCTTTGTAGTGGGCATGTTGTCATTCTAACAACACCCTTTCCTGGTGGACCCTCTCCTTCCTCTTTCATGTGGTCCAGGTGGTTCTGTCATCCTAATGTACCTCCCACTCTACACCACCTGTCACACGGTGGGTATGTACATCAACTAGGATTCCCTCTGACTGCATGTTACTGGAAAAAGAACTACAATGCCTTAAGTGAGGACTTGGTTTCTCTCCCATGTAAAAGCAGTCTAGTACAGGCAGCAGGCACTGATGTGGAAGCCCTGAAATATCACTAGGAACTTGAGCTCCTGTCTTCTGATATACTATCCTGGAGCATGGCTTTCAACCTCAAAGTGACAGTGACCTCATGTTTAAAGACGGCTGCTGCAACTCCAGCCAGCAAATCTATTCTCGATATTGACAGTAGGAAGAAGTAAGGGAAGACCAAAGAAGTGCATAACACCCCCTCTGGCCCCACCTTACAGAGTCTCACTGAAAATTTTACATAACAGTTTCATACACAGAACTAAGTTACATGGTATACATGAGCTGCAAGCTACTAGTCTTGGAAATTTAGTCTTCTCAGTGGTCACATTGTCACAGGAAACACAAAGTGGTTTTGAATTAAGCAAGAAGAGAAGGGATTTCAGTTGGCTACTAGCAGTATCTGCTGCAGCATGGGTCCAGGCTGGGCCATTGATGCCCTTCCAAAGGATCTGGTCCATGCCAGGGGACAGAGAGGGTCTACGTTCCCTATGGCCCACAGACTGCAAGGGCATAGTCCCTCTCATGGAGGAACATGAGCCAGAGAAGGGGCGGAGTGGGCACTAGGGAGGCTGCCAACTGCTATTCCTGCTTTCATACTCTACAGTGCCTCTACCCCTCGCACTAGACTGAAAGGGCCTAGAAGGAAAATCCTGTCCTATCCACTCGTGCATTAAAAGTTTTTAATGCATACACCTATAGGTGACCATAAAAGTTTGTCACTGGATTAGTGAATGAGCAGCAAATGGACTAAGTTTTGGCAACTACAAAATATATCCCACAGGATTCTGTTGAGTGAGGGCTGCAGTCAGGCTCCCTCCATTGCTCTGTTGCATAAAAGAGGTAACAGAGGATAATCCACATGCCTGGCACACGGAAGGCCATAGTGTTGGCCATCACTGTAATTATTGTTACTGCTGCATGCCACTGACTCTGAGATGCACTTTCTATTTTCACTGTAACAGCATTTATACTACATGGCAGGGCATGATTTAATTAGCAGAGGGTTTTATTTTTGTTTTTTTCTTGGTGGTATATAAAATCATGCTTTGTTTTATAATCAGTGCTGGGTGAGAGTCAATGGAATTGTTATTATCATGAAAGGAATGGAGAGTGATCAGAAATTCTGGGTCTTGCAAAGTCAAAACAGTAAAATGCTTATAGATTCCAAATAGTAGGAAATGAGACTAAGATGGCCTAACCTTCCCCACGTTGTGTTCTGGGAAGGCTCAAGGTAGCCACCCTTCAATCATAATGGAGAGGGTGAGGGGCAAAAAAAGAAGGAAATAAAATAAGACTGAGACCAATGTGGGTATAACTGCAGCCATGTGCAACTGACTAGATGTAAATGGATCAGAAGCTGACTATGTTTTTAGGGAACCTGACTTATTAGAGAGACTGTGACCTGAAAAAGCATTTGATAGATGTGATGGAATATTACTCAGCCATAAAAAGCAATAAAGTGCTGACACAGGCTACCGTGTGGATGAACCTTGAAAGCATTATCCTGAATGAAAGAAGCCAGACCTAAAAGGTCACCTACCATACAGTTCTATTTATATGAAATGCCCAGAAGAAGCAGGTCCGCAGAACGCAGTTCAGTGGTTGCCAGGGATTGGCAGGAGGCAGGAATGGGGAGCGACTGCTGAATGGCTACAGCATTTCCTTTCAGGGGGCTGAAAATGTTTGGAAACTAGATAGAAGAGGTGGTTACACAAATACTGAATGCCACTGGACTGTTCATTCTTAAATGGCTAGTTTTGTATTAGATGAATTTCATCTCAATAAAAAAATAGCATTTGCTACTCAACTGTAGAACCCCTAGCCTTTCAGCAACAGGAATTGGGCTGCAAAAGTTGTGTGGCCCCACTGAGGGCAGGTTCCCACCCCCAGATCATAGATAGCCACCCAAGGTGATGGGAGAAGGGCTTCCCCCAGCACCAGCCAGGGGCCCCAGAGAACGGTGGATGGGAGGCTCCCCACAGAAAAAACCTCAGGAGAGGGGCTTCACCCTGCAGTCTGCCCAGAATACCTCAGAACTGCCCCCAGGGTCCCTGCGTGCCTCCCATCTCCCCCTCTGGGAATGGCAGTGCTGCTGGCATTACCCAGGCCCTATTCCACTGCAGGGTGCTGGGCTGCTTGGGGCAGCTAATCTTATTCTCTTATCTGCTTTTAGGCCCCCATGTCAATAAAGGGCAAATCAGACACTACGGAGGGACAGCCATGAATCACCTGAGGATCCAGGAGCATCTACCAAACCCGGCCTTAATGATGGCCATGGCAGCCACTGCCGGCTGCCTCACCCCACATCTGCTCTCCCCTTTGCCCTGAATACTAGAGCTCCTGATTTTCACTTGGACACAGAACAGTTCTTCCTAGTCCACCTCTTTTGTTGGTCCTCCTTTGCAGCTGGCTATGGCCACCGCCTGAGGAAGGCAGGGTGATGAGCAATGAGGAGCCCGAGCTAGCCAGGGTGGGCAGCTGCCATGTAACCTTACACTGCCTACCTCTGAATTTCCTTTACAAGAATGAATGAAACTTGTTATATTTGAGCCTCTGTTATTGGAGGTTGTGGTTACATGCAACCAACCCTCCTGGTAATTGAGAGTCTGCCCCATCCTAATCAACTTCGGGTTCAGAGTGTAAAAGTCTGCAACACAGCCTTACCTCGCCATCATTTGGGATTTGATGAACCTCCTCATTCTCTTAGAATTTTTGAAAATTGATCAGGCACACTGTTGTACAGCAGATCTCTAGCATTTATTCCTCTTGTATAACTGAAACTTCATACCCATTGAACAGCAATTCCCCACTTCCCTCTGCCCACCGTCCTACTCTCATGTTCTATGAGTTTGACTAGCCAAGCCGCCCTCATATAGGCAGAATCATGCAGTATTTGTCAGGCGACTGGCTTATTTCACTTAGCACAGCGCCCTCCGGGTTCATCTGTGTGATCCCAAATGGCAAGATTTCCTTGTTTTTTTAAGGCTGAATAATATTTTACTGTATGTAGATGCCACATTTTCTTTATCCATTCATCCATCTGCGGACACTTAGGTTGTTTCCATGTCTTGGCTATTGTCAATAATGCCACTGTGCACACGGGGGTGCAGATCTCTCTTTGAGATCCTGATTTCAATTATTTTGGAAAACAAGCAGAAGTGGGATTGCTAGATCATCTGATAGTTCTGCTTTTAATTTTGTTATAAGGGTAGATCTCATGTTAAATATTCTTACCACAGTAACAGAAAATAAAGAAAGAAGGAGTAAGAGAGGGGGGAATGGAGGGAGGAAGAGAGGGGAAACAAATCCACTGTCTGCAACAAACATTGCGTAAATTAAATAAAATATGAGGTTTTTAAAAAACTGATCAGGGCACTACCCTTGTTCAGGAGAACGATCCCACAATTTCATATGAGAAAAGACAAGGAACTTGCCCAGTTCAGGTAAGATGGTCATTCTGAGTCTGTGCAGGCCCCCTCTCTGGGCACTGGATCCAGAAGACGATAAAAGAGAACTGCATCTTTCCGTACAACATATGCTTGAAAAACAATGGCAAAAATACCTTAATTTTACCCCAGATATTTCTTAACATGCCCCAAAGAGGAAATTCACTTCTAGTGTAATTCATGGAATTTTAATTTTAATTTTCTTATTGTTTTTGTTTTGTTTTCATTTCCTAGGTGATTTCATCTGCTGATTACCTAACTGACTAGCACCGCCAGTGTCTGCTCTGAACATTCATCTTATTCATAGGGAGAGAACACGTATTAACCAAGAGAGCAGCTGCTGGTTAGTGTTTCTTTTATCAGGTGCTCTTAAAGCTGAAGGGAAAGTATTAAGATCTTGGTACCGTCCTACGGTAATGCATATTTTCATATGAAGTTTATTTTTTTATGATTATAAAAGTGATAAATGCTGCCTGGTAATCATCTAGAAAATACAGAAGAGCAGACACCATTAACCCCATAAATGCCAAGCACAGTTGACATTTGGGTGCATTTCCTTCTGCTGGCTTGTTGTTGGTGTTTCCCTCCTTGTCTCTGTTTATGCAGCTGTACTTGCACTTATACATCATTTTCCCCCCTGCTTTATTTCACTTTCCATTACAATGTGAGCATTTGCCCCTGTTGCTAAAACTCCCCAGTGTCCAGCCAGAGGGGAGGCCTATCCACATGGTGGAACTGCCAGGGTCTGTGGCTATTCCATCTTCTACACAAAGGCACTTTCCCTCCAAGTTGCGGCTGTTCCTCAGCTACTGAACAGGAACCAGAACTAAGACAGTCATTCAGGGAAGGACATGCCCAGACTTGCTCAGGGTTCCAACTATACCAGAAGGTATTTCCTGCAGAATGCACACTGGCTTTGAACCCAGGAGGCAGCCCCAGGGAAAAAATCCAGACACAAAAGAAGTAAACTCTGCTGCGGTGAGATGGTGGGACTGCTCACTTTAAACCTCCAGAAGAGCAAAGAGCCATCCTAACTCACAGACACGTGCTGGTGAAGGGTGCCCAGCAACTGCCCGCCTGCCTGGACCCCGCAGTAAGCACTGTCGAGGTTGCCAGGAGCCTGGAGATTTAGACGAGAGGAGCTGACATGCATGGTGAGCGGCCCCCAGCACGGACCCCAGAGTGGACTCTCAGCCAGCTCCCTGTGTCCCATCGGCTTTGAAACAAAACATCTTTTCTGCACAAGTGCAGCAATGTGAGGACAAGCTGGGCATACTTGTTCACTTCTGTGTCCCCAGCATCTAGCACGTCCCGTGCCAGCACATGTTGTAGTGTTCAGTAGTATTTACTGAATGAGGACTCTCTACAAACTCCCTTAAATATTGGCCATTAGAACTCAGTCTGAGTTCATGAGCATTTTCTCAGGAAACAGCCAGTGCCTCAGGGGATTGTAGCAGCTTAGCAGTCACTCTTCCTGGGTGTGGGTCAGCCTGGACAGCCTGGTGGCCCTTCACTGACCTGCTCCCCATGGGGAGGTGGACATCACGCTGAGGGATGAAGAAGCAAGTGACCACTGATGAACTTCCCTATTTCAAAATTTTGCTTCCATGTATCTGTCTTCTTCAGACCTCTTCTTCATTTCTTATTATTTTATCTGCCTCTAATTTCCAAGACCGAGGACTCTAGTCTTATTATTGCTAAAAGTAAGTCATGCTAAGAGTTAAACCTATCTTCAGTGGGCAAACCTGTATACAATTTATATCATTTCAGTTTGGGGAAAATGCAATGACAGCTGTGACTGTAAAAGGATACTTTGGACCACATGTACTCTCGTAAGTCAGGTGTTGCTTGTAGAATTGTATGGGCATTTGGACCAGTCAAGAGTTTGTTCTGGAATCTCCCCTACCCAGGAGACAGGGAGGCAAAGGGGTCTTCCTGCAGTGTAAAAATATTCTCTTTACAATAAGAAAATGACATAAGGATGACATAAATATAAAATAATATAATATAAATACAAAATGATATAATATGCATGATATATATAGATATGCATATCCTTGTGAGTAAGGAAATTATAACCAAACTCTAAAATGGAAACTTCATCATTGCCAGTCTTCATTATCATCGGCATCATCACTATCATCTGTGAGGCTGACAGGCACACAGCTCTTACTAGGCCCCTGGCACTGTGCTAAGCAACGTGCGTCTTCTCATGGAATCCTCCAACAGCTTTACAAGGAAGGTTCTTTATAATAATGAGGAAATGAGGCCGGACATATCCAGCAACTCACGCAAGGTGATACAGAAGTGGCAAGGCAGGGACCCGCCATCAGACAGTCTTTCTCCAGGATCTGGACACCTAACTACTCATTGTTATAGGAAGACAGAGGCAAGATGGACAGGATTCCAGGACTTGGGCTTAAGTTCCTGGCAAAGCAGGTGGGACCGTGTCTCTTAAAGTTGCCCAGATCCTTGCCTCTCTTATTCTCCATGGCAGCCCCAGGCAGTACAGTGCACACTCCAGACCCTCACAAGATAGCTGTCGCGTGGACACTTGAATGACCCAGTTCTTAAGTATATTTCACACTGTGAACTTTCCCACGTTGTTTTCAAATATTCAATTCAGGCTTCCTGAGCTGTACTTGGGAGGTTGCCCTTGTGATGTCTGTGCTCCCATTCATAGAGATAAAACTCTAATTCTGCCTTCCTTGTCAGCCTGAGAGTGGGTGAGCTGGAGAGGGTATTCAAATTCCCCTCCCAGTCATACAAACTCACAAAACACAAGAGTAGCCATTAACAAAGGTGTGCTTGGCTTGGCAGGCACAAGATCAGCTTAAAGGGCAGGTGTGGTGGTACAGAAGAAATGCAGTCAGGTGTAGCCATGACAGGTGGGAAGCTATGACAGGTGACACATGCTTTGAGATAATGGTACACATGGTTATATTTACCAGTCTCTATAGCAGCTAGGGATGGCCATGGAAATGTGAATTGAACTTGCTGAGTGGCACTTCTTGGCATGAGGAGAATAGAAGTGGACTGGTACTCTTTACCTCTTTTCCCCATTCTCCATTTACTACAGGGAACACAGACATGATGGCAGGAGTTCCAGCAGCAATCTTGAAGCCATAAGCAAAAAGCTAGCAGAACCACTGAGCAATAGCCAAACAACTATCTGTCCCTAGATTTCTCATTATGTTAGAAAAATAAATACTTATGTAGTTAAGCCATTTAGGTCAGGTCTGTTACTAGCAGCTGAACCCAATCCCTAACTGACACACCCTCTGCAGTGGGCAGCCTCTGCAATGGCCCCTATCTGATGATGGCTCATCATCTCTTCCTGGGAGGCTTTATGAAGTTAGAATACTACTTAATAATGCCCAACATTTTTCTTTGGGTCTAAAAGTAAAAAAAAATTTATTTACTACTATGCTCAGCTAAATTACACATTATGATGTGTTAAAGCCAGAAACCACCTCTTGGTGTTGACACTGTTGTGGAATTCTTCTCTGTGAGTCTGCACTGGACTTACTGACTTGGTTCTAAGAATATGGCAGAAGTGATGGGATGTCACTTTGGTGACTAAAGTATAAAAAGGCTGTGGCTGCTGTCTTGCATCTCTTACACTACCTTCCATGTCGTGGGGAAGCCCTATAGAGAAGCATGTGATTAGAGACCAAAGCCTAACTGGAAGCAGACACCACCAGTCCCAGCTGAGCGTTCAGATGAGACCACAGCCCTGGCCAATGACTTTACTACAGTCTACGAGAGGTCTTGATGTACAGCTAAGCCATGTCGAGATTTCCGACCCACAAAAACTGTGATAGTGTTTATCGTCTTAAGCCTGTTTTAGATGACTAATGCATCCTCCAAACAACACTTTTCTTGGGTTAATGCTCAAGGTAGTGTCAATTCTCTAAGTCTTCAATTGTATGTCTTACCCTACACCATCTTCAATGAAATATTGATGCCTGAATAGAATGCTTGGCATAGAGCCTGGCACATAGTAGGAGCTCAAAAGATGAATGAGTGAATGCATGAATGACAGAGACTGTGTCTTGCTGAGTGTGATCTATGGCACCCAGACCCTCAACAAATATTGCACAAAGTCCACCAGTAAAGCCAGGGGACATTAACAAAGTGCATCAGATCAGCCTATCATAATTAGATCATTTGTAATTTTACTTCGATTGACACTTCTAGACTCAGCTCTGTGATTTACTGAGGGCAGATTCCTGCTGGGAGGCCTTATTAAGTTAAAGAGCATTTAACAGCTCCCAACATTCATCATTGGGTCTAAAAGTAAACAAAAGTTTTCTTTATTAGTGTGCTCAACTGAATAACACAGTAATAGGATATGTTCAGGCCAGAAGTTACACGTCAAATGAACAGACTGACAGCAAATGCAGAAACTCACCAATTTCCCTACTGGTTTATGAACTGATGCAGAAGTAAGAGCTGATGGCAGAATCAGCTTCAGGGGTCATGGAAAGTATGTTTGCAGCTGTCTGAGAGATACTGAGGGATCATTCTTTGCCGTCTAGTGCAGACAAGACTCTTATTTTAGTCTGTCCAGTTTTCCATTTCATTTTCCAAGACATTTAAATGGTGGCCCGAGGCGAACTATAAAACCCATAGTGTGTGTTAGTTTAAAGCAAGTCTGCTTAAAAGCTTTGTGCCAACGTGTGCTTGTTTGCCAATTCTACTTTCATATTAAAAGGGTCAGCAAGAAAGGATTTTACTAATTAGAGATAGAAAGGGTGTTTCTATCTGCCCTGGTGGGGCAGCCATGGGTAGACGAGGGTTTGCAAGGAGAAGGTGCAATTGAAGAGAGGGTAGCTCCATGCCTGACCCTACTGCAGCCCCCACCCCAGGAAAGGCAAGGAGGGCATGCTAGATGCTTATGGGCAACATCTGCAGCATTTCCATACAGTGCAGAGACAATGCCCTCAGGAGTTATTTACATGGCAAAGACAATATTTCTTACTCTGCTCTCTCAATCTAGTCTTAAATTTTTTTCAATCTGTCTGGGCTTTTTATATGATCGCCTTCAGTGCATTGATGAATGGTTGTCCTTAGGGTCTTGCTGAGGGCTCAAAGGCCATCCATCACCGAGGCGCGGGCTTCCTCTGGGGCTCATTTGGGTAGCATTTGATTCCCTCCATGCCCACGCTCCCCCACCCCCTCCGTCCTTATAGGTCCATAGTACGGGGCTCCCATTCTTTGCACAGCAACATGCCCTGTATTTCTTGGAAAGAATTTTATCTGAAGTAGCAGCACCTTGGAAACATAATGGACTATGCTACTGGCCTCAGAGGAGAAGGGAAGCTTGCAACCTTCCTCAAGAACATGGTTAACATTGAGAAATAATCTTTTAAATTAGGTTTCTGGTGGAAGACAGCATGCTCGGGGGCCAGGCTTATGAGGGGAGGAAAACACCGACATCTCCCTACCAGCTCCCTTGCTAGAGCAGAGAAATTCTTCAGTCACAGGGCTGCTCAGTTCCTGGCTGTGAGCAGTCTTGCCATGGTGCATTTCCAGTCTCCTCACTCACCAGCCAGAAGGACCGCCCCTTCTCATGGTGTGTCAGTTCCCTTACCTGACAGCCTCATTGCTCAGCCAACCAAAGGAAAACTCCCCAGGCTCCCCGTGCACGAAGGTTCTTCCATCACGGAAGCCACATGCTTCCCTCAAAAGACACTCCTGGGTTCTCACGGCTTCCCCAGGCCAAGGCGCTGTACCTGGGAAATGGCAGTCCCCATAGTTGGACAGAAGCCGGGGAAAGCCTGTGTGAGAACCAGCCAGAAAAAAAATGGCTAACAAAAATTACATGCACATGTACCCACATACACATGCCAGAAAATAGCACGTTGGAAAGGATGTAGAGAAATTGAACCCTCATGCACCATTGGTGGGAATGTGAAATGATGCAGCCACTATGGAAAACTACATGGCAGTTCCTCAAAATATTAAGAACTACCATATGATCCAGCAATCCCATTTCTGAGTATTTATCTAAAAGAGCTCAAAACAGGGTACTTAGAGAGACAGGTGTACAGCTATGTTCATGGCAGCAATATTCACAATAGCCAAGGTGGAAGCAAAACCCGTGTCCGTAACAAATGAATGTATAAACAAAGTGTGATGTATACATTCAGTGGGATGTTATTCATCCTCAAAAAGGAAACAAAATTATGACACATGCTACAATGTGGGAGAACCTTGAAGACTTATCCTAAGTGAAATAAACTGACACAAAAGGACAAACCCTGTGTGATTCCACCTACAGTGAGTGCTCAGATTCATAGAGGCAGAAAGTAGAAGGGTGGGTGCCAGGGCCTGGGGTGGGGGCAGTGGGGACTTAGAGTTCAACACTTACAGAGTTTCAGTTTGAGATGATGAGAGGAGTTCTAGAGGTGCGTGGTGGTGATGTTGCACAGCATTATGAACATATTTAATACCCCTGAGCCGTATTTAAAAATGGTTAAGATGGTGTCTTGCCAGAGGGTTTCAGCCCAAGGCAAGTTCACTATGGATTCAGTGAGACCAAGAAATGACAATGGAACATACTTGGAAAGAAAGGGTTTATTACCTGGCTTTATTCACCTGGTGGTAGGTTGAGCACTGAAGGTCGCCTGCATCCAGCAGCCTGCAGGTCCGTAATCCCCCTCCATCTGCCTCCGCCCAGAGCACTGGGCAGAGCTCTTTATCTAGTGACTCAGCCAATAACAGCTCATTGCCTACGGGTGTGGGAGCAGTAGCCTAGCAGCAGGCCGTTTACATCATCAAGTAGTTTAGAGCCAGGTGAGGATCCTGGCCATAGGACAGAGAGTTGTAAGAAGATACACCTGGCCTTGATGTGGCAGGCGGACTGGAGCTCTGGAGGATGCTCGAGGCAGGAGCAGCAGCTGGTGGGGGCAACTGACAGGAGAGAAGAACTTCCATTTTCCCCACAGATGGCTAAGTCTGTTTTGTATATTTTATCACAATCAAAAAAATGTTTTTACTCAAAAAAAGATAAAAAGAGAAATCAGGTCAGGTACTGAGTATTCCAAGAAGAATGTGAGACACTGAGCAGGCCCCACAATTGACCCTTAGCTGAAACCTGATTGCATCTGTCAGAGCTGCTTTGGTGGAGCTGGCCACAAAGGCATCTGGGTCAGCCCTGGTGCCACCTGGAGGAGCATGTTCAGGCTCTGCCCACTTTGGTGCCTGAATATCATTCAGCCGCACTTGTTCCCAGATCCAGAATACTCCAATGTACTCAAGAATGAGTTTCTAGATACCGCATCTCCAAGTACGTAAACTGAAATCCAAAACTACATCCAAGATCTGTGTCTTGCCAATGGGTTTCAGCCCCGGGCAAGTTCGCTATGGATTCAGTGGAACCAAAGAAACTGAAAGGAAAACATTCTTTGGGGTGAAAGGGCTATACCCAACTTTATTTCCAGGTGGCAGGTCAGTCACTAGAATCCCATTCACTCAGAGCAAGTCTGCATGCAGCAAGCCAGTCTCTGCCTCTGGGCCCCTCTGTCCACACAGCCGTCTTCCGGCCTCTCTGCACAGTTGTCCTACACAGCTGTCCTCTGGGCCTCTGTCCTCGGTGCTGCCACCACTCCAGCCTCTGCTCTGCTCTCCTGCAGCCTTGCTGCCCTGCCACCATGTTGTGCCCAGAGCACTGGGCAGAGCTCTTTATAAGAGTCAACAGCCATGTACTGCCCACAGGTGTGCAGTGAGCTAGTCAACCAGGGCCAGGTGAGAATCCTGGCCACAGGAACTCTCATTTTATCCACAATCTGACATGAAAGTATGTCTCCCTGAACTACTTCTTGGCAATGTGGTAGTCATCGACTTAGGACAAAGTTCCATTCCTGTAATTAATCTGAAGTAGTTAACTAGTTAACTCTCAGTCCTATGGAAAACTAGAAGGTCATGAGTTTTCTCACTGGAAGAGAAGTGAGCGGTCCAGGCCGCTCACTTCCTGGGTGGTGAAGCTGAGCCCAGCTTGCTTAGGGTGACTCTGCCTGCCCATTTACACTGGGTTCTGCTCAGCTGTTGACTTGATTGTGACATGTGAACTTGGATTCATTTGTCCTCAGCATGGGGCTGGCACGGACACAGAGCAGTTCAAAGCCAGCACCATTTACAGACCCAGGCAGCCCCGTGGAGCAATTTCCCGTGCTGTGTGATGGGCTCAGTGTGTGTAGGGAAGCCAGCCACCCAGGCAGGGGCTGAGTCTCTTTCCTAAGAATCACGGAGCCTTGCACCCTTCTGTCTTTCAAAATATTGATTTCTCCTCCTAAGGGTTTTGTGACTTAGCATATCCTGCACCCTAGAGCCAGAAATTCTTGCCATGGGACAAACCTCCCTCTCCCCAGCACTTTCTCTAAGTCAGGTTCAGTTTGCAGTGATGAAATTGTGTACCTTGGAGGCTGTCAGCAAACCTACCCAATGACATGACCACCACTGTCACCCTCCACACGGCTGTGTCCCCCTCTTGCAAGCCATGATCCCACCTGCTCCCCACTCCTTCTCAGGCCTCACTCCCCAAGTTTTCCTCTGATTCTTTCAACAATTCCCGAACCTCCCCATAAATTCTCTTTCTTACATCACCTCCACTTTTCTGAGTTTTTCTTGCTACCAAAAAGGCCTAGCAAATATGATACCTGACACCCCTCCCCAAGCCACCCAGAGACTGCACGTCATTTCAGTTTTTTGCAGACATGCACGGGACAGAGACATGAACACTTTCCCACAGTGGCAGGGAATGACTGACGTTTTAACCCTGGGGGTCAACTTTGTGATGACATTTTAAGATCTCAAAGCCACTCCTATTTGGGAAATGCGAATTAGCATTTCTGTAGTTCAAGCCCCATTGAGAATATGGGGATAAGAACAAGCCCATTAGTTTTGTGATAGCAGCTAAACTAGAAATGGAAAATGCATCACACATGGTGCAGCTGAGGATGGGAACACTGATCTGGCCCTGCTGTCAGCACCCTGTGTGGCCCTGAGCTACTCACTGCCCTCACCTTCCTCTCTCACAGTGAAAATGCCCTCTCAGGACAACAGCCATTTGCTGCTTGCCTAGAAGGTGTTAGGCACCACGGGAGCCAAGGGCAGGGGCTGTGAATCACAGAGGACCTGCTGCAATTTCAAAGGCATGTGAGATCTGACAGGCAATGCCACGCCATGTGTCAAAGGCTTCAAACAAGCCCAGAGAAGAGAGGGACCCATCCTACCAAGACTCTTGCCAGGGTTTCAATGTGCAAACCCAGAGGCAGGGCCTGCAGATATCCAGGAACCTCTCCATGTCACTTTAACATCTGTAAGGGTTTGGGCTTATCCCACAAGAAAAGTATGGAGGGAACACAGAACCCCATCCGCAGAAACCATCTGTGAAGGTAAAAGAGACTTTGATAGTTGATATGAGGAGGTGGAGGTCTGATGGGAGGAGAACAGAGAGTTGTTAGCACTAGGATGAGGGGAATGAAGAAGAAAGCCAGGAATGCGCACTCAGGCAGTGGCAAGTTCAAAGGGACACAGAGCTGGGTTACTTCTCCTTCGATGTAAGGACTACAATCAGATGGACCAGTTTCTTGGTAAGAGTGGCATCCATATTACATTGAAAGTAAACATAACCTGGAAAACTCAAACCCTGAGCCTTAGCCCAGACTGCTTTGATGGGTCCTTGGATAGAAACTCCAGCTTGCTTGGTCTGGTGAAATTAGTGGACATGTGCTTCTTAACACAGAAGGTCAGTATTAAGCAGAGAAATGAGTAAACATATCTGTAAACAAACACACTAATTTTTGGTGAGCAGTTCGTGTGTGTTTCATCTCTTAAAGGTTTGTAATATTGCAGAAATTTTGGTAAATGCAAGAGATTAGCCTGGTGATTATAAAAGATACTGAGTATTTGATTTTAAAATCTGAAGAGAAGTTGAGAGGTATAAAATGATTTGTCTAAGGTTGAACATAGATTGAGCATGCATTTGAAGTTTAATTTATTGGAGTTGCAAAAGTGTTTTAAATGCTTGGAAAGTTTTTACTTGTTATAGACGTTGGAAGTTGTGGATAAAATGAGAGTTCCTGTGGCCAGGATTCTCACCTGGCCCTGGTTGACTAGCTCACTGCACAGCTCTGGGCAATACATGGCTGTTGACTCTATAAAAAAGAGCTTCTCCCAGTGCTCTGGGCACGACACGGTGGCAGGGCTGCAAGGCTGCAGGAGAGCAGAGCAGAGGCTGGAGTGGTGGCAACACTGAGGACAGAGGCCCAGAGGACGGCTGTGCAGAGAGGCCTGGAGGTCGGCTGTGTGGACAGAGGGGCCCAGAGGCAGAGACTGGCTTGCTGCATACAGACTTGCTCTGAGTAAATGGGATTCTAGTGACTAACCTGCCACCTAGAACTAAAGTTGGGTATAACCCTTTCACCCCAAGAACGTTTTGCTGTCATTTTCTTTGGTCACATCGAATCCATAGCACACTTGCCCGGGGCTGAAACCCATTGGCAAGACAGAAGCACTCAAGACAAGAAATATATTAGATGGTAAATGCAGTTTAAAATATTTAGGGGATGTTATGAGTCAGTTATAAAAGTAGATTAGTAAGTAGAATAATATAATTTATAAGTTGAGCTCTAAAGCTTCAGGAAACTAGGTTTTTAAAAGTTTGATCATTGTAACATTCCTTTTTAAACCTTGCTCAATTGTCCTTGGTCTTCTCTGTGCCTCCCTCCAGCCTACCACCCTACTGGCCCACTGAAAACACCCAGTGGGTGAGAGATTTTATAAATGAGAGGGGCCTGGGGGGGCAAAAATAAAAAGTAGGAGAATGTGGAGTGAGGAATGCATTCTAGGCAAGGAGCATCCTGGAGTGAAGGAGGTCAAGTCCAGAGAGCAGGGAGGGGAACACAGAACTGGGTCCTTGTGAATGTCAGCAGCTGTCCTTGGCTAAAGTTTAGTTCAGTCAGGCTGAACTGGAATGATTTCAACTGGGGAGGGAGAGGGAGAGAGAGAAACCAGGTGAAGTTAGACCTACAGCTCTGTGCCCACCGGATCAAGGATTCACTCCAGACTCAGGACCGTCATGCTGGGTGGCCATGAGCAGGCCTCTTACCTATGGAGAAGCAGAGGGCCTCTGCAGGCTGCTGAGGGAGGAGAGTTGAAAGAAGACACACCTGGCCTCGATGTGGCAGGTGAACTGGAGCTCTGGAGGATTCTCGAGGCAGGAGCAACAGCTGGTGGGGGCAACTGACAGGAGAGAGAAGAGGGAAAGGCCATGTGGAGGTCCCAGCCCAGGTGCCTGAGAAACAAAGAGATGAAATAGGAATGTGGGAGGCAGGCGGAGATGCCCCAGGGCTCAATTCACTCTCCGTACAGTAAAGGGGAGGAGAAGGTCTCTGCTTAGCATGTGTCTTGGCAGGGCCAGTGACCCTGAAGAGCAGAGGCCCCACAGGTACACAGACATGGGTCTGAGCTGGGGTTACTTAAAGATGCAAGTCTAGGATTTGGACTGGAGGAGCCCCTGTGCAGTGTCAAAGCAGGGAGGAGGGGCTGAGGCTGGCTCTTTCACTGAGTGGGGGTAGAGGGGGACCAACGGACTCCGTGGAAATCATCTCCCACCCACCACTTAGTACTGAACACACATGGGCGGCTCCCCACTTCATATCTCCTGCCAACATGGTAACTGGGTGATTTTGTCCCCTTTTATAGGTAAGGCAACTGAGGCCTAAGAAACTACAATTCTTGCCCAAGGCCAGATGCTATTGGGCAGCAGCACTGGTGAAGACTTAAGTCCCTTGGACTCTACCACTAGGTTCTTCCTTCCAGGGCCTGGGCCTCCGGTCAAAAGGTTGGATCCCTCCCAGCCTTTAACATGATGTTTGCCCTCAGAACCAGTGAGGGAAGAGCTGAGTTTTGGGGTTCCTGGATTACTTGCAATTTCACAAAAACATGTGTTTTAGGTAACAGAACAAAGCAAACTATTTTCAGAGAACAGCAAAACTAGGCAATCCAGGGAGGTATAAAAGGTGGGAAGCCTTGAGCCAGTCTGCGAAGGCTTTGTGATCGCTCTGCATGGAACGGGCTGGAGACAAACCCGGTGGTGGGGGCCCAGGCTGAGGCCCATGGAGCTCTGGCCGGCCGCTGGCCAAGGCAGCCCTGAGTCATGTCCTTAGACAATAGGCCCAAAAGCTGCTGCTGTGCGATTAACTTCCCTCTCACCTGCTTTTTGTTCTCAAATGAAAATCGGTACCATAGTAATGAACAAAGAGGCTTGGCAAAGCACAGGAAGTCCCTGGGATCTTTGTTTCTCCTCCCAAATCTGCCAATATGCAAATAATGGTCCCCAGGGCCTCAGTGCACTCCCCGTAAACTAAAGATACCACCAGTCACTCAAACTTCCACATGGGGGTGTGAGACGTCTGAGGGGAAGTTTGCCCATTAAACTCCTGTATAAACACATCAAAGTGTAGTGGAGAAGGTATTTTGTCACCCCAAATGCAGCACCTTCTTCATACTCTAGAGTTTTGCCAACTGTGGCCTGCAGTGGCCATGGTCCAGTTTGATGGGAGGTGACAGGAAGCGGCATGGGTCTCATCCAGGCCAAGCTTTTTGGGGTTTCTCCTCTCTCTTCTGCTAAGTGGGTGCAGAGACCACCAAGGCCCGGGAGGATGGCACCATGAGATGGAAGGAGCCAGGGTGTCTGAATCTCTAGGGAAAGGAGAGGGCCTGACAACTAGCAGTGATGTGGCTGAATCATCCCCGGAGCATTAAGCCATTGGCGTGCTGGGGTTTATTTGTATAGCTGCTGGCATTACTCTATCCGATATAGCTTTGTGTCTGCAAATGTATTTATACATATGTGTGGTATGTGCACTGTTTTAAGAAACTCGGAGATACCAACATAGGCTTTTTTTAAGTTCAGGCCATCTGCATCACAGATGGGTTCCTCCATGTACCGAGGATTTGCTGCAGGATAGCCCTCCCCCAGTGTAATTAAACTATTATTCTGCTTACAAAAAGCTAATTTCCATACAGCTTGAGGACACATGGCGTCATGAATGTGTATGCTGATTGGCACAGAAGACAGGGAGGCCCCAGCTCTTGGAGTCCCTGAAAGCCTCTCCCTTGTCCCCTGACTTCAGGGTGACAAGTCCAGGGAGGGTTTCTTTGCAACCATTGCTGGGCTTCCCAACCCACAATCTGATCTGATACGTGGTTGTACCCCCAAGAGGCTTTTTCTTAGGGGCCCAGTAGCATGAGTGATGTTTCCAAAATAGAGTCATTAAAAATAGCCAAGTATGGATTTGAGTTACAAGGGGAACATTTCTTGTTGGTGAACAAAGAAGTCAAGGTTCCCAGGATTTTCCTTAGAAGAGGACACTGAGGGCCCAGTGCAGAGCTCAGGCCTCAGCAGGCTGGGGCCTTGGAGCTGAGGCTGGGAGAGGGTGGAATGGGGCCTGGCTGAGTAGCCAGAGATTGGAGGCTGCTGGGAGGGAAGAGGCACAGAGGAAAAGAGAATCTGAAAACGATACTTGCAGCAAAGTTACACTAAAGCAGTAAAGGGTAAATTGTATGAATACCCAAGGGAATCAAGTGGGATAAATCCGAGAAGGAAAAATCAATCCTAAAAACTGCAGCACCTTCAAATCCATTAGTCATTGCTGTAAAAAGTCAGAATGGCATGATAGGATTTTTAAATATTTTTTATCTATCAAACAAACAAAATGGTTGAGTGTAGGCAATGACTGGGATTAAAGGCAGAGCTGTGGCTCAGTTCCAAACATTCTGCTACAAGATCTAGGCCTGATGACAGACCAACAGGGACTCCTTGTCACAGAGACGTCCCTGACAGCCTGCAGGCTCAGCCCCACATGGCTCCACTGGCTGCAGAGCCCCATTCTGTCTGCAGTCCTCTCCAGAGAACTTGAGGAACAATGTGGTGAGGAAGACATTTAATCGACTAAGGAATCCCAGACCATAGATATGATGCCAAGCAAATCTGAGGAATATTAAAACATTCAGCCCCTCACCATGTTTAATTGCAGAATCACCAAAGCAAGGATATGAATGTGCAGCCAAGAGAGTAGGAGAAGAGAGTTTTGTCTGCACCCAGGGTCTACATCAGCATTGCTGAGCTTCCTGAACATGGATATTCACATCCCCTGAGGACCATGGCAAAAAGCAGATTCTGATTCCGTAGGTCTGGCGTGATGCCTGGCATGCCGCATGGCCTCCAAGCTCCCTGGCGATGCCGTTACCACTGGTTCAAGGACTGCACCTTGAGCAGCAAGGGTCTAGAGAAATTCAGGGAGTAAAGGATTATGGCTATAGAGGCACAGCTTCGCTTCTGATCTGAGACTTGGGACGTGCGGAGAAACTGACATCAGCAGAACTCTCTCATATCGCTGAGACGGTCAGGGGTTAAACATGCACACGTGATCACACACATGAGCAACCTACTCAAAGCCCGTGCTACAGGTTTTTATTTTCTATTCATACCTTACATCACATGGGTAATACATTCAGTCTGGAACCGAACATTAATTCTTGAAGTTTCTTTTTGAGTCTCAGTCACAGGAGTAACTTTTAAAAGCAAACATCGAAAATATATTCTGATATCCAGGCATATATGACAACCCAGACTTGACACGACTAACCTCAGCAGATGGATATCAGGGTTCTTAACTGATGTTAACACCCTATCTGGCACTTGAGTCCTCATAGCCTGAGACCCCAAAAAGAGTGTGATTGTCTTGTTCTTCATAAACCTGACAGCTGTTGAGTGCCAGCAACATGAAGTGTACCAGACACTATGGAGGGGAGGACTCAAGGACATTGAGTCCAGCAGGTCCCAAGACACCCGCCTTTAATCACTCACGGTTCACTTGCTACCTTGAATTACCTTGGAACTTAGACGGAGGGGCTATTGGCTTTGTTCTCTGCCCCCCGATTGTATCGTATAATCTTTAAACTGAAAAGACTTCCAATGAAAATATAATTAATAAGTAAGGAAAGTTAACAGTGCCATTTCTTTGAATATCTGCTTTGTATAGAATGTCAATTACATTGTGACTCCTCTACCAAACAGTTAATCCATACTCTCAGTGCCACAAAGCAGAGCGTGTGGCCAAGCAGGAGCCCTTGCCAGAAAAAGGCAGGAAAGGAGCAGATGCCTGCTCGTAGAATCACCTGGGCTGTGGTTGAGGTTGGGACCGTGGAATCACTTGGGAAGTGGGAATTGCTGGGCTGTATCCAGGGAGAAACACCACGGTGCCCTGTCGGACCAACATGGGCTCAAATTCCCCAGTTACCATTTAAGAGCTGCCTGACCTTCGGCTAGCCATCTGACCTTGCTCAGCCTCCTATCTGCATCCTTGGGTATAACCGGGATGGAATGAGATACGGTATATAAAGGGCCAGCACATTACAAGCTCCCCTTCCCCATGGCAGTGGAATGTGCTGCTGCCCACAAGTCTGTCTGCTCTCAGAAGAGTTTTTTTTTTACTTGTTTGCAAATTAACTCTCTCCTTTGAAGCCTGTTGTTGCAAGATAAGGGAACTGTCTCACCCCACCCCACCCCTGATTCTTTCTGATTCTCATAACCTTTCTCACACAGGTGGGGAGACTAATTTCTGTACCCAACGTTACATCAATGACGTTATTTTATTCAATGTTTTCTTTTATGGTGCTTTTGGAATCCTCATTAAGAAATCTGCTTTGCCAAGCCCATGAAGATATTCTCCAATGTTTTCTTCTTTTAGATCTTTTTGTTTAATTTTTTCTACTTTCACATTAAAGTCTGCCACCCATCTGGAACTGATTTTTAGCAACATTATTGTATTAAATATTAATTTGATGTTTGTATACAATTTTAATGTTTACTTGGTAGCATTTGTCACATTTTTGTTTTTAAATGAGAAACAAAGAATTTAAAAAGTACTATTTCCTGGGTGGAAAAAACATTATAAATCCTAAAATTTTAACATTGTTCTATTTTAACTTGAGGAGAGTTGGAATATCAGAAACCGTGGTTTCCATTTTGTAAGGGCAAAAAAAAAAATCAATTTGCCGTAAGTATTCATTATAAACTCAGAGAAAGAATGTTTATATGTAGTAAATGAATCGTGATGACTAAGATACTCAGACTGTTTTAAAGAAAGATTCATTCACTCATTCAACAATACTTTACTGATATTTATGTTATACATCTCCATTTGCAATAAATATATTTATATAAAATAGTTATACTTGTTAGCTATATTCATTATATTTGTATGTGTTTATGTATTTATCACTGTTTATTATATGAAATACATTTATATCGATGTGCTTGTGAACATATATGATTTGCTTGGATGAAACTGGGGAAATTCCAATGAAGAGCTCAGCAGAACCACTGAATGAAGACATCATGGGAAGGTTAAGTGACGCTGTTCGGGTGCAATAGCAAACTTTAATCATTGCTTCTTGAACATTGTTGTTATTTCAAAGCAGTGTCTCTTAGGTCACAGATGTGACTCCATGTACACCAGAGAGAAGTTCAAGCTTCCTCTAGTATTAAGGAACCTGGCATTTGCCGTGTAGCTGCTACCTCTCCAGTGCAGCATCCTGAGCCAGAACTGGATGGCAACAGAGACCGGTTTAGGCAGATGTGGCAAAGCACAGTTTCTCCTGCTGGGAACCGACTTCAGATAGGACCAAGCCACTAAGCGGCGGAAGCAGTTTATTTATCCTTCTCTTGGCTATGAAGACAAGTGAAATTGTGAAGTAACCTGACAGTCTTAGGTAAAAACTAAAATTATCTGCTGTCCTGTTTATAGCACCACAAATTACTTTTGATTTCAAGCTGTAAATGCTAATATTGGTGATCCTGGCAGGTCCCCATTAAAGCAAAAAATGCACTGCCTGAGGGAAGGGTCAGGCCAGGGGGTTCACATGAGCCAGCACAGCTTCTGGCTGAATTCTGGCGGGCTTGAGACACAGCTGCTAGGCTATTCTGAAATATGTTCACATTTGTCTATTCTCCTGCCCAGATAAGAGGACTAACCTAATCACACACCCACACGGCCTGCGGACTCTATCTGAGAGGACCTATGTTTCCCCAGAGCACTTTACCTGTAGCTCCTGGGTAAGACTCATGACCCAAAAAGCTGTCATTGAACTTGAACATCATTTTTGAACTGGAAAATTTTTTTCAGAGCCAGTGTTACTGATGACTGAATCAAGCTCATTGGAATGCCAGTGTGGGACACACAGGCTGCATGACTCAGGAAAGAGTCATGCCCACCTGGGGGCACAAGGCACTATTTAGCTCAATTGTGTCTATATCAAAAGCATCTAATTCATACCCAGCTTACATTTAATTCTAGTGGAGTCTAAGCTACTCTGCCCTATAATAATTGACCTGTATGATTTATTTGCTTATCTGCTTATGATTTGCTTTATTCTGAACACCCAGTTCGGAAAAAAACTGAAGGCTTAGCTCAGGGGAGGGACACTTTCCGGACACAGCTGTCCCCACTGGCCCATCCCAAGTTTCCAATCATGTTAGAAGGACAAAGAGCCGGTCCCCAGCCCCCTTTTACATAGTATTTCAGGGCCCTAATATCACCATTCTTTGCTGCTTTTTAGCAGGTGTGGTCCGAAACACAGCCAGCCCCACCAGGGGTCAACCCTAACACACAGGGGAATTTCCCCCTGCTCTTTAGATTTGTGTCAGTGGAAAGACCCCGCTCTGCCCCGCAAGCCTTTCATAGTCTCCAGGACCCCCCACTGCTCACCAGAGAAGATATTAGATTTCTCTTCTGTAATGGGACTCTTACCAGCAGAAAATTCTCCGGTTAAAATTCCAGAAGTGTGAAAATGTTAAGACTGCAGTAGTGAATTCAGCCCTCAAATTCCTTTCCATGGGGCTTGAGAAAGAGATGTTAATTCTCAGTGCTACTCCAAGAACTTCCCCATTCAAATGTTCATCCTGAGCTTTCATTAGAGGAGCTAGGTTTGAAAAAATGTCCAGCAAAGGATATGGGAACTGCCACAATGACCAAAACTGTGGTCCAAACCCTCCCAAATATGATACAGAATCTGACTTGATTCTTTTTGATGGGGAGGGGCAAATATCTTGGAAATGAGAGAATGGAAGAGGCAGGCTCTGTATGTCCAACTGGTGTTCAAGTTTTCACTTCCATGGCTTTGGCAACACAAGATGGCATTAGTGCAGATAGCCACATGGTGCCTGGGCAGATAATGCAAGTGTGGGAGCTCACAGAGGACAGAGGGTCATATTTCACAGCCCCTTTGCTTCTCGTGGCCAGGCTACCTGAAGGCCATGGCTGGCTGGCCGGCTGCCTTGTTCATCTCTCTGGTCCTTTGCTAAGTCACAGCCCATTTCAACACATAGAATGAAGGGAGAAACATCAGCAGATCATTTTTCCGGCATTGATCATCCAACGTCTAATTGTGGTTGTGCTGATTTTATTGCTCTTGGCAAAATCTTGTCCTTCCTGCAGTGCAGCCGAAATGCAAGGCTGTATCACTTGCCATGGAAAACACCACCCATTACACGTCAGACACAAAGGAAATAAAAATCGCTGACACTCTGTTTTGCAAGGACAAATTAATTTGCCCCAGAAACGGCACATGTGCCACCGAGCTCATTAAAAGTACTGTGAGGTTATCAGGGAAAATTAATACAAGCTGTTGGTTATCAGCTGCATCATTTCAGCTCACAAAGGCAAGTCCTGGTTGTCAGTTTGCTGCTGGGGGCAAGGACAGGCGTTAACAAAGAAAGTCACATTCAATTAGAAACCATCACCAGGGCTGGCATTTGTGGTTATTCTGCACAGATCAGCTTGAAGAACAACCACACTGCTTTTTTGGCCTGAACTTGAAAGCAAAGTCACTTTGGGCAACAACGGGAATCAAGTTCCTTCTCCAACATGCTGATGAGAAGGAAGAGCCATTTGCCTGGAAGGCTTGGGAACTGAGGTGCCTGGTCCTCACAAGCTCAGGAGATACAGGATTGAATCCTTATTTTCGAAGTGTCTGAAAATACTCATTTGCTGGTTGAATCTGCAAGGTGCCAGGGACACCATCCTATTGTCCGGTGCTTGGGGTCCCTCAATGCCTCTCCCCAGGCACGCAGGCACTGTTCTAATGCCTAGAACACTCACTGACAACTGCCACACTGACACTCGTGTTTCTGAAACAGCCATTCAACAAACCTTTACTGAGCAATCGCTTTGCGCACAAGCATCACTCGAGGCACTGGTGTAGAGAGAGAGCAAGAACACCAGAGAGGGAAATCATGTTCAGTAGAGATTCATTGCTCAACAAACTGCATTTGGTGTCCAACCTTCACAAATTGGGCATCTGGGCACCTGGGCGCTGGCTCATCTCCAAGTTAACTTCATCCATCGCTTTTCAGGAGGAGCCCGTTTTCCAGGCTTTCTGCCCAACCAGCTTCTACTCAAGCCCCTCTGTCTCCTTGGACCAACCCAGAACTGAGAGGAGGATAAGCTGCTCCACACAGTCGGCACCAGCTGGGGGCCTTTGCCAGTGTCCCTGTCTGTGCCCAGAGTTCTCTGCCTCCCGGGAATCTGAGCACATCATTTCTCGCCTACTCAAAAGTCACCTTCTCCTGGGTGAGCCCTCCCCTAGCCACCCCTCCTGAAAGTACATCATCCTCCTATTCTACTTGTTTCCCCCATTCCTGCTCTGCTGCTCACCTCTGGCCCTCCGCATGTGTGCCCTCTATACTTGACGTATGCAGCTCGTCCTGCCTCCAGACTGTCAGCTCCCTGGGAGTAGGGGTCTCCATCCATGACTGAAAAAGTATACACAGTAGGTGCTCAACTGATATTTGCTGAGTGCACGCATGAATGGATGAAAGCCTCCCTTATCTCCATTGATTTTCAACTCTGCCTCCTCTCTATTTAATGCACCCACTTGAAATTTCTTATCACAAGCATACAATGCTTTCATTCTGTTTCCTATTCCTTTTTATATAATAACAGGAGCAAACTGCGATAGGCTGTTCAAAAATTTCCATGAACATGGCTTGAAGGACATAACTGAAACTGGACTTTGATGGCCTAGGGGCGGCATGTCATGAACCATTTGTCAACCAGTTCATGAAAGAAACACTTTAGTCCCTATTGGAGGCCCCAATATATTAATGATCAGGGTTGTTTAAAGGCATTTATTTTTAAAGGTATATATTTTTAAAGGCATATGTAAAAGTCCAGAGGGTCTGCATCTGACTTAGCCTTGATTAGAGTTGACCTGTTAGTTGGTCCCTCCTGCTGGACCTTCATATCCTTGCAGAGAGAGGGGAGGGGAGATGTAATTCATCATAGCAGATCCCCATAGCATTTTGCACACAACTTTGTTTCAGTAAATATTTTTAAAAATGTGTATTTGAAATGAGTTGGCCAAGGGATTTGCTTCTTCGTCCTTCTGGGCTGTGAATCCAGGATCCACAGCCAGGATGGGTGGCTCGGTCCTGTAGCAGCCCTTGCTTTGTGCTGTGAGGCAATGAGAATGTCCCAGGCCTGGGGATGGAGACCCAGAAGCCGGTCACCTAACGGGCCTGAGAAGTAACTGGGAAGACCTGGAGACAAATGTCTCTCCGGCCTCCTGTACTGCAGCTGACCCCTCTTCCCAGTCCTGGAGTCCCACTCTCCCTGCGTTCATCCTGTCCCTCGCAATATGGTCTAATGGGGGCCATAGCCTTCACCCTGGCACTGCCTGGGTGGCACACCGCCAGCCCAACAGGGGTTTGCCTCTGGTCGGAGGCCCCTAGCCATGGAGGGTCACAGTGAGTCTGAAGGGGCTCGGGTCTGCTTCCCCCTCATCTGAGCTCATCCCTGGGGGCAGTTGTGCCCCTTCTGAAGGTGGCACCCAACTTCCAGGTCATTCTGGGTCCCACCTAGTGGCCAGAGTGGGTGCTCTGCTTAGATCTGCCTGCCTCACCGCTCCCCTCTGAGACCACAGAGGTGAGAGTCTGTCAGCAGCACCAGAACCAGCAGGGCCAATCCGTGCCACTTCCAAGCAGTCACCCCCAGTTTCTCACAATGATCCATGAAGAAGCAAGAGCGAGACTCTTGGGCTGAAAGGAACTGGAGCTGATCCAGTAGCAGAGTCCTCAGATCCCACCTGCGGCCGGGGTCTCAGGAGACCACGCTTCCCATCAGGAACTTGGGAAAGTCGAGGACAGAACCACTGAACGCAACTCCACATACACATGGAGAAAGCCTGTTCAGGGGGCCTCTGAGAACCAGGAGCTTCCAGAAGCTCTTGGGGACCTTTGGTGAGTATGCGCTGTCAAAGCCCTGCCTGCAGAGGGGCCATAAACCCTGTCCAGGGCCTCCATCTCAAAGCCATGCACTTTGGAAAGCAGCTGGGCCTTGAAGGGGATGGGGAGTCTACACCCCCACGGAACCAGGATAGAGCAGAGTCACAGAACAGTGCCTGTCTCTGAATATCCTTCAAAAGCAGGTGATAGAAACAAACACTACCGCTTTGGACCAAGACCCAGTACAGCATCGCTGTGACGGCCGTGCCCAGAAGGGGCCGGGGGTCCCAGCGCAGAGCAGGACTCTGCTTTGCTTGGCTTCTAAGGGCGAGCAAGGCAATTTTTACAATTAGAGTGAAAGACACATTAATAGCTAGCATGATGGAGAATATATTTTCTTGTTCATTCTAAAGAAAGTGTCCCCCTGGGACAGGGGACCAGGCTGAGCCAGAGTGGAATATAAATGAGTGGGTTTGAATGGCTGTGGGGCCGGACGCTCTCTGATTGTGATTCATAAGGCAACTCTCCACATATCAGTTCCAATTTTCCTTTTCTTTTCACTCGACATCCTCTGACAAGCTCTCTAAACCTTCTGTCTTAAACTCTGAGAAAGCCTCAATGGTGAATATCCGCATGTATGGCACGTTCCCCCAGGCCTCCGCGTCAGCCTCCCTCTCGAGGCTCCCCTGGAGGCAGATCAACCTCAACAAAGGCAGTGGGCCAGTGAACAAGGTACTGCTGTGGTCACAACACCATAGGTGTGCTGTGTGTTTTCTCAGCATATCCATTTTAGGCTCGTGTGGCACTAAACTTTTCTGCCAGTAAGTAGAAAAGGCAATTTTTGTAAAAACTGAGAAACAACTTGCAGGCGAGGGCAGATATTTCAGAAATGACTCAGAATCATGTTTTGCTAGAAGAATGCTAATGAAATACAGAGCATATATTTATGAAACTGATAACACGCCCTCAGAAAGAAAATGACTCTTATTAGACATCTGAACTTGAGCAAAGCATTCATGTCATTGACTACAATACAGTGGATTGCTACCCTAGCAGCAAGCTTTAGCTTTAGTGGAACTACAGAAGGGAAGATTATTCTTTGGGGAGGGTAGGAGAGAGCATATCTCCCTGATCTCATGAAACAGTTCATTCACCTCCGAAACCAAGACTGTAAACCTTGGTGAAGATGCTTCTCAGAAATACCTGAGCCACTAAGCTGAGCGTGAACGCCCCAGTGTATCACCTTCCACCCGCAGCCTCAACTCCAGGGACCTAAATGATAATACAGCTTTTTATAGCATCCCTGCTATAATCCTTGGAGAAGAGTCCACTGTCATCCGAGAGCCAGTTGCCCACAAAAAATCAAACAAGCTGTTAAGCTTGAGCAGCGCAACAGCAGACTTGCTCACTTCTGATGATTACAAGTCAATTGGTTCATAGTATATTTGTGATTCATCTTACCTACCAAGGGCAGTTCTGTAGACAGCTAACTGCTATTCGGGAAGCAATCAGCTAAAACTGTCAGATGTTAGACAACATCTCCTGTGTTAGGAGCTCTTCATTCCCTCTTCCTAAGAGACGGGGCTGGCAGACCTTGCCCTTCACCTTACTGCTCTGTATGGCAGTGCTACTGTTTTCAGTCCTGTCTTTGTTGCTCTTGAGGACTGTCTGCAGCCATGAATGGGGATGGTTCACATGTAAGAGAGTCAGAAAGACAAAACTCTAGCATGAGGGCAGGTGCATTCACAAAGCCATGCCCAGAACTCTGGATCAGAGGGTGGGCTCAACTCCTTCCAGAATCCAGAGGCTTGAAATCTGAGTGGCTCATGCTCATGTGCACCTCTAACTTTTCCAGGAGGAGTTTCTGGAAGGATCAGAGTCAGACTGCAAAGGAGGCTTAAAATGACAGAAAGAGTCATTTAAAACCAAGGGTAATAAGGTTGCAAGTGCTGGGAATTTCTTTTTTAAGCCTTATGAATTGGATTGTATTTTTCTTAAAATCATAATCATTATGAAAAAGAAAAACAAAACTTCTTATAATTTAGAGCCATATGCTGAAATACTTACAGATAAAATGATACAGTATTTGGGATTTGCTTTAAACAAATCCAGAGAGTGACAAGGTGGGGTTAAAGATAAAACATAGGTTGTACTTGTTGAAGTCAGGTGATAGACACAGGGGAGTTCTATTTTTGTAGATGTTTGAGATTTTCCATAATATAAAGTTAAAAATTAAATATTATAAGAGCTCATGAATATCTTTCTTGGAGACAGTGATCTAGTTTGAGACTCAGTTTCTCCATGAATACTTTAAATGGGTTTGCCTAAATCTAAATCACGTGGTTTTTGTCTTGCAAAAAAGAAACCAAAGTGTTACAGCTGTCTCCTCCCCTTCCTTCCCCACCTCAGCTCTGCTTTGGTCTCAGAGATTCCAGGTGACAGGGTACACAGCACAGGGCCTCACATTCAGCAGACACCCCCCAGAAAGGCTGTGACTTCGCCCGTGCCACCCAAACCCTGAGCACCGGCATTAATGGACCCAAGGATACACTGTCATGTAAAGAGCCAGACTTCTACCTTGAAAAGCTGAATTAAGAAAACTTTAAAAACAAAAACAAAAGATTCCTGAAGGTTCAGACTCTCCAGAAAGAAGCTGACAGCATCTGCCTGGGACCGGGACTGGTGTCACTTTGAAATGTTTGTTCGGATTTTTATTGCCTTGCAGGTAGACAAGAAACTCTGCCAAAAGCCAGAAGGAAAGTCTGTTGGGTCAGTGTAACAGGAGGCGGAGGGTGGGTTGATGCAAAAAACCCAGGGGGAAAGGTTAATGACTGCCCAGCTGATGGGCAGGAAAGCAGATGTGGCCAGAGTCCACACAAAAAAAGGCCATGCGGAAAACAGGCACCCCGCTGGTTGAGAGCTTATTTACTGTGCACCACTGCGGTGTTCTGAAAAAGTTGTGAAATGTACTTTCTGAAAAGAATTTTATTTTGAATGCCTGAATGGAATTTTATTTAAAGGAAGTCTGTTGCAAGTTATTGGAGAGAACTTCTGGAGTTATCCATGTGACCTCAGGCAAGTCACCTAACTTCTCCATGCATCAGCTTCCGCATATGTAAAGCAGGAATAACAGGAGCAGCTACTTCACCCAGTTGTTGTTAGGAGTTAGTGATGAACACATCTGAAGGGGGCTGAAACAGTGTGGGGGATCTAGTCAGTGCCCAACAAAGCATAACTACATTGTCCTGTGGAATTTCAAATGTTCACTATATTGAGTTTGCAAATATGAAGAAATGCTAAGTTCCATGTGTTCACTTCCAGGAGTGTAAGTGAAATATACAAAATCATGTGTGTTATATATATGCCTGTGCTCTAGGTAGTAACCCAATGGCAATAATTACAGGAATGCTCCCTGTGCATATAAGCACAGCACCTCACTTCTCTGCCCCAATGGCTTTATTCTGCCTACTGAGTAAATTTACTTGCTCCTGTTCCTCTTCTTCACCACTGCCAAATAATCTCCTAAAAGATGAGCTCTGTGCCACCTTCCGCTCAGTTACCTGCATTAACTCCCCTTTGTCTACCAAAACACCAATTCCTCAGTGGCATTTGAGGCATTCCAGGATAGGACCTGGAATGTACATCTTCCGGAAGCCCTTATCCCAGTGGCCTTAAAATCTCATTGATCAACATGGCTCTCTCCAAATTCCCCATTTCCCTTTCTCTTCTGAAGCTTCTGCTAAGATTTCAATTCATCCTCTGGATTCAGCTCAAAGGACCCTCCTCAAGCAGCCCGCCAAGCTCCTCAGCCCAGCAGAGCGAGTCTCTTCTTTCCCAGCAACCACTCATATTCCGTAGGCCTCTCATTCCACATGTGTTGGACCACTTGGGGGTATGGTAATCATCCCTCCTACAAGAGTTGTCAGTTGTGAGGGCCATGTCTCACTCATCTGCTCTCCCCAGGAAACTATCATAATGTTTTGCACATATTAGTTGCTCTGAGACTTCTTGGAAGGAAGTAATGGGTGAATGGTAATGAAGTAAGGAATGAATGGGCAAGACACACACGAGGTTGCATGCACGGGCGCTGTTTGATGTGGATGATCAAGCTATTACTGGACCTTGGGTCTTGGAGGAAAACAGTCCTATCTGTTCAGTTCTCTTTGAATCCTTCAGACCTCAGCAAGGAGAAAGAGTGGCTGTTTTAACCGCTCCAAATTCATACTGATCTTCCTTTTCCACAGAGAGAACAAGCCTGAGGCTCAACCTCCTGTGGGCAAGAGAATCAAGAACATTGCTTTGTTTCCATGTTTTATTTTCATCTCTGTGTAAACTAGAGCACATGCTTCAATCTAATATTGTCTATTAGTGGCAAGTGATGCTGATAGCAGTGTGAAGTAGGCATGCTAAGTAAAGTTATTTAAGCACAATGGGTGAGTCATTATCAGTAAAACAAACATGTGAACAGTACGGCATCAGGACACAGACAAGACAAGGCAAGCCTGTGAGGACATCATGTGATATTTGAGTGATACAGGCTTACACACCCTGTTAGCCTTGTCTTGCTGAGAGTGCAGCCATCTTCCCTAAACGTCTGTGTCCTCCCCTGCCTGGCACCACCTCGCCTGCTCCTCCTGAGCAAAAACAAATCATATCAATAAGGGGGCCTAGGGCTGCCTCTCTGCCCCTCTGGGAGTTCTCCAAGGCTGGAGCCACCAAATTTTCTCAGGACCCAGTATGACACCTGCCTCCTACGAGTCTCCTAATGAGTGTTAAAAGTGAACAACACCCACAAGAAAGCAGCTGGCAAATGCTAACGATGAAGGTCAGGTTTCATACGCATCACTAACAAAGGCCATCTCTGCCAACTTTATTAAATAGTTACCTTACACAGCACCTTATTCAGAGTGGCTGCTCAATCAATATTTCCAGATGAATAAAAGGCTCTATTTTTTAGTATGTGACAATAGGCATATTTCCCTAAGATCTTTCTTTTCAGTTTCCATTAAGTTTTGTAAGCTCAGAGTCTCTCTCCTGACGTTGTGGTGGTCCAGTGAGCATTCTGGAGCTGATCAGTTCAGCTTTTCTGTCTGCCTGGACCAGGCTGTGCCCAGAGGGCATCTTTGTGCAGGGTACAAATGCAGCAGCCCTTCCTCGGGGACCAGGAGTCCCACACTGGGTACACTGGTAGGGGGATGACCACGAGCTGGGTGCAGCCCTGAGTGCCCACCACCAGGCACCACCAGGCACAATGCTGCATAGCCAGTCTGCTCTGAAAAAGACCTCTCCTTATCAGAAGAACACATTTCCCTTCTGGCAGGGCTTTTTTCCACCAAAATCAAGGCTGTGTATGGAACCCCATTTGCTGCCAAGGGCCAGATGACTCTATCATCAGCCTACTGTGCTGTCAGAAGGCCCCAGCCCCAATCTCAAGGACTGCCAGTGCTCACAGGCGGCTCATTCTCCAGGGCCCACTCCCTGTGTGTAAGCCACACTAGTGCTCCTTGCGGAACATGCCTTGAAAGGAACATGACTTGCACCCTCTTTCCTTTTTCTTTTTTTCCTTTTCTTTGAGTGACTGATATTTTTCACTCTAAATGGTTCATTATTAATAGGCTTTATCTTTTTGAGCAGTTGTAGGTATACAGAAAATTGAGCAGAAAGAAGTATAAGGAGTCCCCAATACCTCTTCCTTTCCCCCTAGTCTTCTGGATAACATCTGGCATTAGTGTGGTACATTTACAACGGATAAGCCAGCACTGAAACACTGTTATTATTAACTGAAACCTGTGGACTCACTTTGTGTTGTACATTCTGTAGGTTTGGACAAATATAGAGTGATATGTATGTGTCATCACAGGACCATACAGAATAGTGTCGTGGCCCTAAAACCTTATTTATTTCCTTTTTAAAAGAGTCTGCCCTGCTAAAAGGCCAGCAGACCTGCTCCCTAGGTGGCCACATCAGGGGCGGGTGGGCTCTCCACTGCCCCCTGGCAGCAGGTGTCCTTGCCTGTGCGTGAGCTGGGGGGAGGGGGGTGCTCCCGTGAGAGGAGGGGTGTGAAAAGTTGGCAGTGTTGCTGAGAAACAGCAGCAAAGTGAATTCTATTCTTAAATCATTGGTGCTGGTTCAAAAGCATGCTTCCTCCTGTAGCTATGAGGACATCTTACTTCTGTGGTCACCGCTATGGGGTAGGATTGGGAAGATGAGAAAGTGCAGCTCACACACCAGTATGGACACAGCAGAGCAAAGATGGAGGCCCTCTGCTGGGACATGCTCCGCAGGCACTGAGAGCCCGGGACAGGGCCTAAGCTCACAGTAAGCCCAGGTTTCGAAGCAAAGATGTTCTCATTAAGATGACTTTTTCCCCCATGCTGCACCTTACCCCCATGAAGATCTGAATGGCCTGGCCCATGAGTCCCCGGCCATCAGAGTTTGAAGACAGCTCTTGACAGGAGACCCCCAGCCGAGTTCCTGCGCATGCTGCCTGTGTCCATGGAGTCAGCCTTTGGCTTCACCTCTTCTAGACAAGGGAAGGGGATGTGAGTAGGGACCAACATGGGGCCTGGCCCGCATGGCTGTGATGCGTGGCGCCTGCTTCATAGGCAACGTGAGCCCAGAGCCTGGTGTCTCCCTCCCAGCCTTCGGGAATGATGTAGGAAAAGGCCTTGGGGGATGGCCAGTGGGGGTCACCAGATTGGGAGATTGGGTGTAGGGAGGAAGACAAGCTGGAAAATACAAAATTCTCTACTTAAAACAGAAAGCCCAGAATAAGTAAGTACTCTTCGTGCTGTTCCTGGATATGGGCTGAGGGATGCCCCTGCGGCAAGGGCATCTGTTCAGTTTGCATTGCTGCGGCCCCTGCACACTCCGCCGCTGTCTCTGGGTCACAGACCCAAGCCAGTCTCCAAAGGAGGCAGATTAGAAGCCTAAGCCTTTTTTCCTACACACCCTGACTAAAAGGACTTGAAAAGCAGTGAAAATAACTATATCAAGAGTCGCAGAGCATAAAAGAGGAAGCAGCCCACCTCCCATGGCCCACACGTGGCCTGCCCAGGTCCTACTATACAGCAGCCCCCACAGCCACCGCCACCAGGGTGGAAAGGCCTTGAGGAGCTGCATATGCCCACCCCAGAGCCAGAAACTGAAGTCCCCACCCCCACTCAGAACTCTAAGGAGAAAACTGGGGAGTTTTTCTCCAGCTTTAATCTTGGCAGATGCCAGGGAAAATGGATGGAAAGAAGCCCAATACAGACTATGACATCAAATCGACCCAAGGGGGAGGTCAGGAGCCAGGCAGCGAGCAACACGGCTGGGTGGGAGCTCCAGCTCAGCTGCTTCTTAGCTGTGCAGCCCTGCGCAGGCCAGTCCAGCACTGTGGCTTTATCTGTAAAACAGAGGTGAAAATAACATGACCATGGACTGCATAGGGTGCTCTAAGAAGAAAGCAGTGAATATGTGCACAGCCCTCAGCACAGCAGCAGGCAAGCAGCAAGCAACCAAAAGAGGTAGCTATTCTTATTAGCTCCAAAGACTTGAAGGTGCTCTTATTTATGTATTTATTTTAATCAGAAGATGAGACAGATTTTTTCTCTCTGATTCACATAGGGTGACAAAAGCCACCTGGCTTTTGAGGGTTTGTATTCGTAAAGTCACATATCTCACTTTCTGATTGACACCATTCCTGCTCTTGTTTCCTGTGGCTGCCGAGCATCCTCCCTAGTTACCGGATAGACACAAGCTCCCTTATCTTCACCCATGCCTGGGGAAAGGGGAACACACTTCCCGAAGCCAGAACAGGAGAGAAAGGGCAATCCTCTCCTGGAATGTTTTTTCCTTTGACCATATTAAGACCCTACATTTTAATTTTAAAAATGTGTTAATAGTACACACAAGGTGATAGGGTGCTGTGAATTCTACTGACACAATCAGGAAATTTTTTTTAATGAAAATGTTTAAGATATACTTAGCACATGTGGACATAGGGATGGTAAGATGTGTCTCAGAATGTACAATCCTTCCCTGTGCAGAAGTGACATTCTTAAGAAACATTTGGCACATCTTCACCACTGCCCACGTCCATGCCACCCTTTGCTGTCTGCTGATGAGCACTTCAGAAATTTTTTGAGAAATATCTAAAGACTCATGAAGGAATTAAGCTAGAAACATCAGTAGCAATAAAAGCAAGAGGCTCCCACCTCTGAAGACTGGGGTGGTTGGTGCTCCACAAGCATGTGCCCCATATGGGCATACTCACAGACACACACACAAGCACAGTCAGAGTCAGGCTAAGGTCCTGAAGGCCTGAGGATAACATGTCACCTTTCCACATGACTGGGAAACCCTTCTCGCATCCGAACTCTTGCGCTGGCAGCAGGGAAGGCTGTGGGCAGGTGCTCAGGAAGGCTGTGGGCAGATGCTCCCGAAGGCCGAACAGAAGTGCACTGTGTTTCTTTTAGCACCTCCCAGAGGCAACCCCACCTCACGTCTCAAAGTAAATCAACTCTTGGAGAGCTCCTATGGGGCTGTATTTAATTTACTTATCTTTTGCTGGCCTTGGAGAGAGGGCCTGCTGCATCCAATTGTCCTTGAGCAGTTTCCTGCAAGTCTCTGCCTCCCCTGATGCACATTAGAGGGTGCACTCATAGGAATGGGACCTGCAACCTGCTGTTTGGGGCAGCAGCCATGCGGCCAGAGCTGTAAAATCCACTCTGACACACAGCCCTGATGGAACAGTGGTCTACAGGCGCAAAATCTTGGGTTCATACTATGTCTGAAGCAATAGCCTTTATCAAAGGTAAATATTGCTCAGCCTCCTTATATGTAGGAGCCAAAAAAAAAAAACCAGTCTACAGTCTACAGCTGCTTGCTTTTTCTTGATTCTCAGACCCACTTCTCCTGGTTATATGGACTTCACCACTTAAACATAGCTATTACTGGCCCTTTATGCATGTACTGAACCCCTTCAAGCCACTGGAAGGTAGCTCTTTTGTCTCTGGGTTCTCACAGAGCTGTACCCATAGCAAATCCTCAGTAAAGGCTAAAAGAAGGCCAAGTGGATGAATGAACAAGGATTTGCCAGGTGGAGGTCAGAGGCCATTCTTGGGGGCATCTGTAGTTACAGCATCCTGGGCAGTGACTAAGTAGAAACAGACTGCTGAGAACAGACATCTGGCTTCTGTGCATTTGGTGATGGGCTAAGGAAGGGGGAAATGAGAGGCCCCAGGCACAGAGAGAGACACTCCGTGCACCCAGAGGAGAGTCGGAGCTGACTTGTCCCACACAACTGCAGCCTCAGTCACCACCCAAAGCCAGCCATTCCATGGCCATTGGGACCATACCTGGAAGGCATTTGCTTGTCAAAACTGACATTTTTAGAAGTCACAGGGAAACAGGTCTTGTTTTAAAAGGACATACATTATTCTAGATTCCAAATGCTCCCTTAATCTATCAAGAGCCAGGCCTGGCAACTTGACCGTGAAATTTGCTATAATGAACACAATGTCAGTGAACACAAGCATTTACTGCGTACTTACTAGCATTATTTGCTTTGTTTGCATAACCTCAATTCACCCTTAAAATAATCTTTGAAGGGAGCAAAACTTCTCATCTGCATAAGATATGATTGTTTACATAGAAAATCCTGAAAAACTACAAATTATTAGAAATAATAAAATTTGGTGAAGATATAAATGTAATACATAAAGAAACAGGAAGTATAATTAAGGGACACCATTTACAATAGCATCAGAGACTACAATTCTATCAACAGATGTGCAAGATCTCTACAAGGAAAAGTATCAGACTTTTGATACTAAGGAAGACATGAATAAATAGATTTTTCTATTTTTCTATTAAATCATGGTTAACATGATTTAATATTGTAATGCTATCTAGACATTCAGTAGAATTGCTATCAAATTCCCTATATGTTTGTGTGTTTTCCTTTTAAAAGAACCCGAGAAGATTTTAAACTTCCTTGTTAGAGTAAAGGCTCAAAACAGCCAGGATGTTTTTGTAAAAGAAGTGAGGTCCTGACACCTGGAGCTTTATGAAGCCATACAGAAAAATTGGTCATGGAATATGAATGACATCCCAGAAAAAGACTCACATGTACGAAGAATTTTAGTATATCACAGAGGATAAAGGAAGTCAGTGAGGAGAGAAGTTGATCAATAAATAGAGAAGGAAAAAAACAGTTATCCATTTGGGAAAAAATGAATTTGGCTATCTCTCCCAAACATCTGGAAAACAATCCCAGATAGATTAAGAAATTAAATGTCAAAACCAAGCTTTAAAATCCATAGTAGATAATACAGGTGACTAGCTTTCATACCTTCCAATAGCTAAAGATGTTCTTAGACAAGTGAAAAAACCTAAACTATACAATGACAGATCTGTTATCAAAATCAAGAATTTTTGATAATCAAGAGATTAAAAAGTGAAAAGTTAAGGTAGAAATTGGAACAAAATATTCACAATATCAACAACAAAGATGTAGTATCAATAATATATAGAGAACTGCTACGAGCAAATTTTTTTTTAAAGGCCCAAACTACCCAGTATAATAATGGAGAAAAGACAACAGGAAATATTTCACAGAAGAGGAAATGTATATGTCCAGTAAATATAAGAAGAGATTCATGAATGCAAATCCAGATCACAATTAGATAACATTTTATACCCCTTCAATTAGCAAAAAGTAAAACGTCTAGCACTATTAAGTGTTGGAGAGAAGGAAGCTCATGGTGTTAGAGATTGGTGCAGTCTTTAGAAAATGGTTTGGCATTATCGCCCAAGGTTGAACTTTTGAATGTTCCCTGTCATGACTTCCTTCAAGGTTCATAGCCAATGGAAACCCTTAAGCAGCAGATGTGCACAAATATGATGAAAATAGCACAGCTCTAACTTGCCAAATCTGGACCCCCTCCATGCCAAGTGCCCCTCCATGGGACAGTGCCTAACTACATGATGGTACACTCACTAACTAGGACACAGCAGTCAGAACAGAAAAATTCCAGTACCACCCAGCTCTGCTGCTGGTTCTTAGCAATATAACATTAAGCAAAGAAAATAAGTCCTCAAAAGTTTTATGTAGCACACCATTTTTATAAAGTTAAAAGCAATTAAGATAAAAATATACATACCTTCTAGAAATACATGCAGAATCATAAAACCAAATAAAGGCAAGGAGGAGTATTAGGAGTATGGGACTGAAGATGACGGTGAGCTCAGGAGTGGACAGAGGGGTTAAGGAGATGTCAGGTCATATAGCCAGACGTAGGTGACTGTCCTAGCCATAGCTTTCATTTGGGTGGTGGCTTCATGGGTACTCTTTATACTATTGGAAGTAACTAATTCACATTTAATTGCACACAGACCAGAGGGGGAGACCATTATACCCAAGGATCTTAATGACTCTAATTTTGGTGCTCTAGAAGAGGGGGAAGGGGTCCTATGGAGTAAATGCTGCCCTTATCTGCTAGATACACAAGTTGCCCCTGGCCACACAGCTGATAGCCTGGCAGGAACCGGAAGCCAGGGCATTGCTTGCACCCACAAAATCAATAGGCAGCAGTAAATCCTCGCATTTAGAAGCAGCCTGGTGTTTAGAAGAAGACCCCTTGGTGCCCGTAATAGGTGAGCCTCCCATTTTAAACCTGGGTAATTTATTTCTGCATCAACCTTGAGGTTGTTCATTTGCCACCTAACCTGGAGGTCTTAGAACACTCCCTCGAGCTGATATGCTCCCCCCATCCACCCCCACACTCAACGTATTTTCTGGCTCCTTTCCAAATCATTTTCATATTCTTTTCAAGCAGTTTCATTTTCTAGGCCTGTTACTTCAGAACTCATTCACAGGGTACATATGAAAGAAATGCCACTCAGCATTGACTAAGCATATGAGTAAGTTCCTATTGTAATAGCGCCACGTAGGAGGTTTCTTTATAAATATGAACGGGGACAGGAGGGGGAAGGTTTGCAAACTGCCCACAGACAGGAGCTACAACCTGTAAAAGCATGAGAACACAGAATTACTCTTTTCAGTTTCAGGGTAAGCTCTGTTTTGAATATCTTTCGGAAAAAGTAAAAAGACAATGAATAATCTTTTTACATTGCAGCTCTGAACAATGCCTGCTATGGCAATGAGTTGAAATCACATATATAAACCACATACACAGATAAGAAATTTATCAGGATCCCATTCTGGTCCAAAACGTTTGTGCAACAGCAGTGCCCATCTCTAAATCAAGGAGGGTTGGCTGGTGCACATTCAACCTCCGTTGCTTTGAGTGGCCCTGAGCTGCTAAATGCCACACGCGAAATCACTTCCAAAAAGACCGGGGTGACTGGACGCACGATGGGCTGCAGACAGCATGGTCCCAGGAAGGCCGGTCAGAATCAGGACTCTGCTAGCACTGCGCTCTCTGTCCCCCAGCGTGTGCTCAGTCCTTCCTGTCACTGAGGGGACACTATCTCTAGGGAGCAGCGCCCAGCAGAGCTATAGGTGAGCTCACAGTGTATGGGTGATATGGAGCCTCTGAGGGGAGGCAGGGGGTGGCCTCGCTGGAGTTGGGTGAACTCCCTCCGCCTCCCTATCTAAGTGAGAGTTTGCTGGGCATTTTGTGCCATGCCCCGAGCTCTCTTTTCCATGTGATGGCACCCCTGAGCCTTTCACAGTGATCTGTGAAAGTAGGGTCTTTCACAGTAGGGTCTGGAGTCTGCTGGCCTCTTGCTGGGTTATGCCCAGCAGGTGCCCAGTCCCCCTGGTAGATGACTGACTCACCACCAGGCAGAGGGACACAAGGGCCCCATGTTCCCAGCTAATCATAACTTCCCTGGCAGTGACTGGATGGCCAGGGCTGTCTGGAGCCTTTTCAGGCAATTCCAGGGCCAAGAGGCCTCTCCTCAGTGTGAAGGTGGTCCCATCCCCACCCTTCTCTCCTCCTTTCTCCCACAGACCCTGGCTGCCTCTCTTCCCTGAGCTTCTGCAGGTGGCTGGGCCAGGGACTGCACAGGGGAGGGCTGTGCTGGGGTGGGCACACTGCTGTCTCACCGTCTCATGGGCAAGCAAGGTGGGTGGGCCCCTAGCCCAGAGCAGCCTCTTTTTCTTTCCAAAGGAGTATTTACCTCCATTCAAAGATCCTGAACCCTTCACTATGTTATGGGCCGAACATTTGTGAGCCCCCTGAATTCGTATGCTGAAAGCCCCCATGCCCAGTGTGGTGTTTGAAGGTGGGGCCTTTGGAAGGTAATTAGGTTTAGATGAGACTATGAGGGTGATCCCATGATGGGATCAGTGCCCTTGTAGGAGAGGAAGAAGCCAGAGGCCACCCTCTCTCTGCCACATGGGGACACAGCAAGAAGGTGGCTGTCTGCAAAGGAGGAATAGAGCTCTTACCAGACACCAACTCACCGCCGCTTTGATGTTGGGCTTCCCAGCCTCCCAGTCAGTGGTTTTCAGTTAGAGCTGTTCACCAGGCTAAGCTATCCAGTGCAGCCCTGCATCCCCATGCGCGAGCTGCATCACCCTGGAGACTGCTGTACACTCAGGTGCACAGAGCAGAATGACGGGGGCACATGCTGCTCTTTGCTCAAGTGACTGTCCTACAGAGCAAACTGCAACAGCTCATATTGCTGTTTTCCACTCACCTTCTTCCTGCTTTCTAAGCAGGTCCCTTTTCCATTGTCAAACTCAGCCCTCTTCCGTTATTTGCTATAATTAGCTATTTTTTAATGCAATTATATAATCATTATTGCTCTTCAAAAGCTATAGTGGTGTGTAGGCAAAAAGTCAAACACCCTTCACCCTCTCCAAATCCCGTGCCACACGCGTGCCCAGAGGGAGCACGCCACTCCCTACTCCAGCTGTCTTCTGTGCACACCCAGTGCAGCTATGGCTAAAGGCCTGGAAATGGAGTCTGGGAGCAGATCCATCAACCCCCCCCTTTCTTGAAGTTGCTGGCAATGTGCACGTCCTCCTCTGAGGCTACTGTCCCATGTGGTGCTGACCCAGCTGCAGCTCTCAGGAAATGATGGCCCTGGGGAGGAGGGCTGGCAGTAAGGGAGCAGGACAGGATGTCCCAGATGAGGAATGGGCCACAGAGCCCTTACGCCGTGCTAGAGGGGGCTATTTGTGGATCTCTAATGTTACTTTTATTTTTAGCATTATGTCCAATATTTCTTAGGATGCTTGTCCTAAAAAGGACAGAGTGGCATTTCCTGGTGTTCTGGGGTCTTCTCCAGGAACTTTTATCTCATGTATAACTTCCATATCAAGTTACTAATTACCCATAGTTAGTATAGAATAATTAGATGATCTTGCTTCAGGATATACCATTTGTTTTAAAGATTCTAACAAGAATTTAATGACTGCAGAGTAATCAGCCAAAGCTCAGAAGTGACGAAGCATGTTAACAGTGCCGTTTCACCAGAACTCTGAGGACTGTGGGATCCCTGCCTACCTGCCCTGCCACTGAAACCAAAAACCATCTACTCATGCTCCCCACCTCTACCACTCGGAAATTATGTAATTGGTTTTCAGTGAGAGATACTCAGTATTATCTCAGAAGTCCCGAACTGCCACAATTCCTATCCATGTAAAATTGACCACACCAGTTAGGTAGGAGCCAAGCTCACTGCCTTTTGTTGCCGATTTCTCCATCAGCAGGCTGATGGGCCCTCACCAACCAGAAGGCCAGCAAGTAAGGAGGCCCCTGTGGTTCCCCAGTCTTGACCCCAAAGGCCTCTCAAGCCCAGCCTGCTCAGACTTTGCAGCGTGTGGAGGACCAGCACCCAAGCTGTCAGCTGTGAAGGCTTCTTGTCTGGAGCCAGGTGGCCCAGCGAACCTGGTCATCGCTGCAGGTCCCAGCCACCCCCTCTGCCTGCCTCCCACACTCTGGAGGGCGAGCACACCGGGTGCATCATTGCTGCTGGTCCTGCGCATGCCACCCCACCACGTTTAGCTTTGGACATGCCAGGCATTTGGTTTAGAGACCCTCCGCCACCCTGGGCAGTAAAACAGTGCCGAAGGTTGTCCCAGTTGCCCCTCAGGCCCAGCCTCCTACTCACTGGGCAAAAGCTACAGGCTGATCCCGCCTGGGTGCCCTTGCCCCACCACACTCCCAAATTACCCTCCAACTGTGACCCTCTCTTGGTTCCTATGGAGTGTCCTACAGACCACTGAGGGTTTAATTCTTTCTCTTTGTTTTATGTTCTCATCTTCAGTTGAATCTTTCCACTAAAACTTTCTGCAGTCAACTGTCAACTATGAGAGATACTTTGGTATGAGCGGCACCACTTCAGGAGGTGGCTCTCCAGGCTCCACCAAACCCGGCTGGCGGGGAGTGAGCACCTGGCGGCAGCCCTGACACCCACTATGTGGCACATACATACAAACCAAGTCCCAGGAGCCCCTCAAGCTGAGGCCAGAGCTGCCCCTGCATTCCAGAGACCTAAGAGGACCTGGGCGAGCTGGCAAAGGGGCCTGGGGCAGAGGGAGGTGGTGGTGTTGGGGGAGGGCTGTGGGGGCAGGAAAGGGGATGGGTCAGAGGAGAGAAGAAGAGGTTGAGGGGTGGAGGTCAGGGTGGAGGGGGGTGGCTGAAGAAAACACTTGAGAACTAGAGCCAGCAAGGTGTCCAGGAAGCAGCTGCTGAGGTGCCCTGAACAGCCAAGGGTCACTCCACAGTTAAGGTGATTTATACAGTCCCGAGGAGGCCTTTAGCAGGGTCTGAGTTCGGGCCATGAGCAATACATCAGCTGTCCAGCTCCGGGATCTGCCCCCAAGCAGAAATACAAGTCACCAGGGCAAGTGTTCCCTGTCACCATGGCGACCCCAAGTTAGGCCCTTAACAGCATAAGCTTTGACATTTTAGAGTCATTCTGATAAAACCTATGCTAACCATAGCCTCGGTCATTTGAGGGTGGAAAATGGCTCATACTGCAATCTTCCCCCCTCATACTGTATTCTTTTCTCTGTCAGTACCATGTTATCTTATATTTTTTATATCATGAAGCTCTCTCAGAACCAGTGAGTGAATGAAAAGAAATATTATAAAGTGTTACTTCCTTTAAAAGCTGTTGAACTTTGAAGAAATCACTGCACATAATGGTGTCTCTTGGAGGGATCTGGGGAGTATCTGTACCCCAGGGAGGACTCTCCTGGGAAATGCTCACTAACGTGGCTGGAGCAATGGGCCCACCGGAGGAACAGAGTCTCCAGGGGCTCCAAGACCCCAGACGCTTTTGACTTGCAAGGAAATTTAGCTTCCTGATGGGAGACTGCCCTGAGCAGTGTTGCATGAGACATTCCAGGCTCAGGGGAGCAATGGGACTGGGACCAGCCAGAGAGGAAGGGTAGGGAGGAGGGCCGTGGGGAGGACCAGCAGCTTGATTGACAGCAGAGCTGATGTCAAGCCACCAGCCAACAAGCCCCAGTGACCGGCTCCCTCTTGGGGCCCTGGATGCAGTGTGGGGAGTCTCACAGGGCAAGGTGGTGTCCTCAGGGGTGCCTGGCCCGCCACCCTGCCTTTGACTAGCCCCTTGCCAGGATCTAGTTTTCCTTTATCGCTACCTGTTATTACATTGTATCCTAATTGCTCGTTTGTCTCTTTCCTACTACCAGAACTAAGTTCCATGGCAACAGAGCTTCACACCCTCATATAGATAAACACCCTTTGTGGCATCATGCATCACCATAAGCCATCACCAGCAACATGGACACAGGTGCTGTTATGACATCCCCCTGGACCCCATGCTTAAGTGGCAGTCACCCCAAGTGACAGATGGAGGCTCCCAGGTACAGCCTGGAAGGTCCCAGAGCTGGAACTCCAGCCCACCTTGCAGTGATGCTGATAACATCGAGGGTCTTGCAGAGGGTGGACTCAGCTCCCCAAGCTGCATAAAGGACCCCCTCATGCTGCCCTGGCCACGCTGGCCTCTCTGTCCCCACCCACCTCCATCTCTCCCATTCATGTCCACCCCTCTCACCCAATAGAGCAAACAAATGGCAAAGAATATTGGGAGGCAGACAGATGTTTTTCTCCTTCACATTCATGGCCCCCTGCCCCTGGTTCATCCATAAGGAGGCACCAGGAAGGAAAGGGAGAGAGAGGCACAGGAATGGACTAATTCAGTGCCTGCCAGGTGTCACGCACTGTCCTGGGATTTTTTATTTTTTTCTGTCACCTCATTTAGTCTTCATGGCAGATGTCAGATTTCTGTGATCATTCTGACTTTACAGATGAGGAAACTGAGATGCAAACAAAAAAGCAAAGAGCAGAGCTGGGAGGCGCACCCGGGGCTGAATGGTTTCAGAGCCCAGCCAGCTTCTCATGGAGGTGTCGGATGAAATGGGAGGGCCGGCGCAAGTTGAGGGGCCACAGCATGGTGCGCAGTTGCGGGTATAGATAATTGTGACTATTTTCAATAGTGGCAATGGTGTTATTAGCACAGCCCCAAGCAGGTAATGGGAGCAGGTTTAAACCAGGCCCCGGGGAATTTTGTGATGGAATCAGAGGATGGGGAGAGAGAGAGTGGTGCACGGAAAGGAGAGCTTCGCGGAAAGGCTCAGGGGACTACATAATAAAGACTTGAGAGACGTGATGGAGAAAGGGACAGACACTGCCCAGGATGAGAGTTTGGCAAGCCGTTGATGGCGGGGAGTGGGCAAGCAGGATGGGCTGAGAGCTGAGCTCCCGAAGAACAGGATCGGGGCCATGAAGGGGGAGGATCTCTTATTCAAACTGAGATGGTGTGGGCAAATGGCATCCACTGGCACGGTGCCTGAGTAAGTGTGATTAAAGGATTTTGTGGATTTTCAATTCAGTAAACAAATCAGTGGCATGCAGGCAGTGGTGTGCTGATAAATGGTTAGCAACCAGCTCTCCAAAATAACAGTACTGACTGATAACACTGGCTGATTTCCACAGTGTAAAACACTCCTAACAGGATCTGTGCCAAGCTACCAACGTCAGTGTCACTGACCCCAGAATTGGGAAGAGGAAAGTACACAGGGACATAATGGTGGAAATACCCTCAAGAGCATGGACAATAGTAAATAATAGTAAGGTAATTAGGAAATGATAAGTTCTGAGTTCATTACCATTTGCTACCTTTGCTTTTGATAGAATTTACGTATTTGAGGGCTGGTATAATTTTTAATAATGGCTGTAGTTAACAACCAGCTCACAAATTCCTGAAGATCTTGCATCGCCCTGGTGAGCCCATTACCAGGGGCTCCACACACCTGGGCACTAGGGGGTTCCCTGAGGAGGGCAAGCAAGGTGCGGACCCAGTGGGCCCAGGGCCCTGCCACATGCTTCCCGCACATGGGAATCACACGCACAGAGCTCAGAGGCTCCAACAGGAAGCAGGCGCTGAGAGTCTGGGAAATCGTAGGCACTGCTAGCCCCTGGCAAGCTGCTCCTGTTCCCACGTTCGCTTGAGAAAAGGAAACACACAGGCCAGGCGGGGCCCTGGGGAATTTTAGGGATGTTGCTATAGTGGCCATGAAAGAATCTGACATGGGAATGTGCTGGAGGTGGCGGCCAGAGTGTAGGGAAGGGGGCTGAGGACTTCAGAACCTCCCGGAAAGGTGCAGAAAGTCTGGTCCCACCCCACCCCAGACCCACCAACTGGATTCCTAGCCCTGAGCAATGGACTCACTTGGAATCTTCTAAAGACTGAAACAGTAGGGTCATGGGCAGCGAGGCATGGGAAAAGGGAGATGTGGAAGGAGGGTAGCCAGCCCTGGACCCTGACTCCCCACTGCATGGTCTGACCTTCACCTCACAGGTCTCCACACCGTTGAGAAGCAGGAACACCAAGCCTGTGCCCCTGGAGACCCCAGCCTCCTCAACTGTAGCAGATCGCTTCTCCCCCCACTCCTGGCAAGCCTGCCTTTAAATAGCCCCGGCCTAAGGCCAGGAATGATCCACAGAAGACCCACAGCAAGGCTCGTGGAAGCATCAGGTATGGAAAGGATGTCGTAAGCAGAATGGGGGCCGACTCTAGCCTGGGGTCCTTGGCCCACGTACAATTCATGGACACAGCAGGGGCCCTGGCTAGATTATCTCAGAGACTCAGCACGCCTCAGATCCTCACGTGGCTGCAACAGAGACAGGGGACAGCAGTATGAGAAATGGGACATAACATGCAGGATGCCCACTGAAATCTGAACCCCAGATAAACAGCAAAGGATTCTTGGTTTAAGCATGTCCTGAATATTGCAGAGGACATATTTATACCAAGAATTATTCATTGTTTATCCAATATTCACATTTAACTGGGTGTCTTGTTCACTTAGCTTTTTTTTTTTATTATATCTGGTAACCCTAAAAATAGGTCTCTTTTATCCCTTCACTGTGTCCATTTGATACTTAGCCACCTTCTTCCCTCTAAGGCAGGACAAAGCATTTACACAGTGTTGCCTCGTGGACTTGCTGCCACCTGACACACCCCTAGGCTCAGGACAGGTCGCCACGACAACCAAAGCCCCTGTGAAACTGTAACACAAGCTATGCCCTGGGCAGGCGCTGTGCCAGGCACCTGGGTCCCGCTGTCACCCGGCCCACGAGTTGGAGTCACTGTTATCACCCCCCATTTTGCAGACAAGGAAACTGTGCTCCAAGGGCCAAACCAAGGCACTATATACAAGATTTGAAATTTTTCTCCATTGCTCTACACTTTTGCAATCAAACCATCCCGTGTTCATGACATCACATGTGGAAAGAACAGAAAAGCAAAAAGGAAGACCAAGCGTGACATCAGAAGTCCCAGGCCCCTAGAAACTGCTGCTGTGGACATACTAATCAATATCCCCAGTGACCCATGCCTTCCAAAGGAAGGTGCTGCCTCCTCCTTCGACACCCTTTCTCCTGCACCAAGAGACAGAAAGAGCCTCCCGCCCCCTTGCAGGATGTCATAGCCCTGCTTCCTCAGAAGTCATCCCAACCCGCCCTCCACCTCATCCTTTAAAAGCTGCCGTGAGAGTCCCACCTGGTTGGTACTCAGCTGCTTTCTCTGTGCTGACCCTGGGCATGGCCTTGCGCTCATGGCTGTAGTAAGACCCTGCCTGAGTGGCCCTGGCTAGTGGACACCCCCACCATACACACGCATCACCCTCACCCTTTGTGCTGCTTCAACATGAAGATTCACTCTGCAGGTTAAACATTCCTCTTGCGGTCCCTGAGGACTGCACCGGGATCCACCGGAACAGGCCTGCCCGAGGCCCCAAGCAGGGGTCACACTGTTGGGTCTCAGGGATCTGAAGGCCCCCAGGCCCCCAGACAGCCCCTACACAGAGCCACCCCCCTCTACTTCTGCAGGGTTGGGTGGCAGTACATATGGCTTTGACCCAATCAGACTCTATTCTTTTGATTTGAAATCGATTCCTGAAAGCCTGGTTGATCACTGATTCTGGGAGAAGGGAAGGAGTGCTGGACTTCACGGTGAGGGTGGGGGGGAACAGGGCGTTCCCCCTGCCTGCCGCATTCCTTTGAATTCTCTCTGCAGCTGTTTTGCCCTCCATTCCAGAGAAGCGCCGCTTTGCCCAGTCTCCAAGGAAGACAAAATAAATGGGAGGAAAGTTCGGTGTTACCCTGTTTTGCCCAGCTCAAGAGAAACTTGTGTTGTTTCAAAATCAGAATGCATCCTACAATGGAGGTGAACATTTGATGGAGTGATGGGTCCTGCTGCGCTGAGTATGCTGCAATTAAATGAATAATGGCATCTTAGAACCCAGGAAACTTACTTCAGAAAAATCACAGGGGCCCACATTTATCTCTTCTCCCTCTCCAAACCCCGCGGAAATGAAGCAAAATAACAAACAAAGGTGTGATCCATTACATAGCGGAGAGCAGGAGGGAATGTCAAAGAAGGGGAGCAAGGGAGCTGTGGCCTACGTGTCTGCAGAGAGAGGGCGCCAGGGAGGGAGCGGAGCCCTCGGCACTCTGCAAGGGGCTCAGTAGCCGGCTGGGGGTTCCCAGCAAGAGGGCGGGCTGATGGAAAGAGGGCCTGGAAGACAGCCTGCCTATGGAACTGGACCTAGAGGGCCAGGCCCCCACTAGGAGATGGAAAATGTCTCGCCACTCTGTCGTGAGCAGATGTGAGACATGAGACGGACAAGAGTGCGACCTTTCCTTGACCCTGACCCAGCCAGAGCAGCCGGAAGATGTGATCCCAGCCTCCACACCCCTGCCAGGCTGGAGAAGGCCCAAGCTCAGGTGAGGCCGACTGCCTATGGACTGACCTTAAGGGAAGCCTGCCTGCCGACAGCCTGACTTCTCACCACCCCACAGATACCCAATCTGACGGAAATCGCAGTCTCCTATTCACAGATTAGAGTCAGAGTTACCCAACACTGAGAGAGAGAGAGGTTCTTGGTGTGGTAACTCCGAAACAAAGAGAACAAAAGAGATGCAGAGAAAACAGGCGATGCAGAGGACAGAAGAAAATACCCAAAACAGTCACTAATTTTTAAATTTAAATTCTACCGAAAGTATATTTTAAACTGTTGTAAAGTATCAATAGACATAGATCTATCTAAAATTATCTTTGACGAACAAATCCAAGATTAGCAGTCAAAACAGATACAAAAACATGGAAATCAATGCCCACGGAATATGACCAAGACAGATGAAAATGGCCAGATGGGGTCAGCAAAGCTGTGGCAGGAGCCTGCTCTTTTTCAGTATTTTTTTTGTTAAACTTCTTAATGTGAGGTAATTGTAGATTCGTACACAGGTGTAAAATAATGCAGGGACCCTGTGCGCTCATTCCCAGGTTTTCCTCGCTGGTTAACATCTTGCAGAAGTATAGTACAATATTACGACCAGCGTAGTGACGTCCAAACAGTGAAGATACAGAGCATTCCCATCAGCACCAGATGCCTTCATGCTGCCAGTTTACATCTACACCTGCTTCCCTCTGGACCCAGCCCATTCCTCAGCCCCTGGGATCCACTAATCCATGCTCCATTTCTATAATGGTATCATTTCCAGACTATTATACAGCTGGAATACTACAGTATGTAACCTTTGGGCATTGGCTTTTTTTCACGTGGCATAATTCTCTGAAGATGCATGTAGATTGTGGCATATGTCAATACTTTGCTCCTTCTAGAGCTGAGCAGTGCTCCATGGATATACTACAGTTTGTTTAACCAGTCACCTACTGGTGGACATCTGGCTTGTTTCCAGTTTGGGGCTACTATGAATAAAAGCTGCTATAAACATTGTTCCACAGGTCTTTGCGTGAACATGCATTTTCATTTCTCTGCAATAAATGCCCAGGACCACAATGGCTAGGACATATGGTAATTGCATGTTTAGGTTTTTAAGACACAGCCAAATTGTTTTTATAGTGGCTATAACATTTTTATTCCCAGCAGCAACGTAGGAGGGATCCAGTTTCTCCACATCCTTGCCAGCATTTAGAGATGTCACTACTTTCTATTTTAGGATTTTGATAGGCGTGTAGTGACATCTTGTTGTAATTTTCACATGCACTTCCTTAAAGCCTAATGATGTTGAACATCTTTTCGTGTGCTTGTCTGCCATCTGCATACCATTTGGTGAAAAATACACACGTCTTGTCCCCATTTCTAATTGTATATTTTGTTTGCTTTTTATGGTTGAGTTAGGGAGATTTTTCCATATTCTAGATATAAGGCCTTTGTCAGATGTGTTTTAAATATTTTCTCCCTGTTTGTTACTTTTTATCTTCATAACAGGGTCTTTCATGGTACAAAAGTTTTTAATTTTGATGAAGTGTGGGTTTTTTTCCTCTGTGGGCTGTGCTCTAGGTATTATGTCTAAGACTCTGCCTAGCCTTCAGTCCCACAGATTCTCTCCTATGTTTCCTTCTAAACCTTCTCTACTTTTATATTTTGTATTTAAGTCCATGATCCACTTTATAGATGTTTAGGAGAATTTTCAAGTGAAACCATATGGGACTGAAATTGGGTTTTGAGATGCTGGACACTTTTTAATAGCCTTTTTTTTTTTTTTTTTTTTAAGTAGACATCCTATTTGGCACACAGGTCTGGATGGGGATGGATGGTCAACTTTCTGCAGGGCCCAGCTTACCCCACCCTGGGAACCAAGCAGCACAGACTCACACCCCTCATGTAGACAGATGGGGCAGAAACTCAACTCCCCAGTCAGCCCCAGACACTTGCTGGCAACAGAGGAGCACTGGAAGGGCTGTGAACACAGCAACCTGCTGAGCTCTGTGGATTTTGGGTAGGGGATGGGACTGAAGGTCCCAATTGTACCATTTCACACGGCCTAGTGCTACCTTGTTGGTGCGCCTCGCTGACAGCAGGCAGGGGAGCAGAGCCCTGACCGCCCCTCACCCAGCCTCATTCAGACTCACGGCTCCCAGGTGAGGCACAGGCTCAGGTCCCACTAGACCCCAGCAACACTACCTCATGGGAAAATCAGAGTGCTACTGGCATCTGCTGGGTGGGAGTGTGAAAGATCTGCTCCCCACTTGGCTTCCACCAGGTAGAGGGTTATGGTGGGAGACCAACTCCCCACAGCGTATCACCTGCTTCCGCCTGCAGGACATGGAGTCATGGAGGTTAGCACTGCTCTCGTCCCAGGGTAGGGGACACTATTTTGTTGGCATTGGACTGCTGTGGGGTGGGAGCTATGAAAAGGTTTTCTGCTCTGTGAGGCTGCCTCCTTCCCAGTCTTTCAGCTAGGGAGAGCTGGCTTTTCCTGAACCTGTGTTTGTTTGGATCTTTTCAGAGGTCCTGAGTTACAAACTTCTCCAGCACTTTGCTCCATGTAGAAGGCAAAAAATAAAAATAAAAACAGGGAGCTCCCCACCACGCCATTGCTCAAGTCCTGATGCCACCAGGCAGCCCACCTCTTCTCCCCCCTTTCAGAGCCTCCTATGTCTGCTGTGCTGTGTCTAAGGTTTTTCAGTTGTAGGAGTAAGGACCTGGGAGGAATGTAGCTTCTCCATTTTGACTGGAACTAGAAATCCAAATGTACGTTTTTGTTTTGTTTTTTAAACTAAGAGCCAACAAATGCTGAAGTCGGAGAGGAAAATATATTACCAATGGACCATTCTAATTATCTTACATCTAAAACATCCTATGTAGAATTATTTACAACATAGCTTGTGAAATCCCCAAGTTCTGATTTCTCACAACTAATTTGAAATAATTCCATCAAGGAATGCACTGGGGAACTCCTCATCTCTTTTCTTCTTCAGTGAACACAAGTTCTCCTGTGTGCGTCTAATTTCACGTCTGGTTTCAGATTTTCGTTTTTAGTCCTCCCTAATATTTTCCCCTCCCCATGCCATCTCAGGGAAGGCAAACCACCCATACCCTCCATGCACATTCACTGGGCTCCTTAAGAGAAATATGGGGCAGGGTCTTGGCTTGAATTTTTAGCTGGTCTTCTGTGGACAGTTTTTGCTATTAGATGAGAACCACAAGGAAGGTCATTTTCTTCGGCTCCTTTTCTGCCTTGTCTTTGAAGTCAGAGGCGCTATTATCCTGACTAGAATTAGAAACATGCACTGATGTAGTTCTTCTAAGTCATTTTTGTTTCCAATTACTTCATGTTCAGAAACATCAAGGGTGTGCTGTTTAGCAGTACCTGGAGATCACCGTGCACCATGCTTCTCTATGCCATTTTTTTCCCAGCTGGATTCAACATATTACTTGTTCAACTCTTATCCTTGTAAGGTGATTACTTGTAAGAGGTGATTCTGAAATGAATACAGGCTGTTTCTCAGTTCCTGGTCTTCTCTATGTTGAAGGACCTGCTCGAGCATTCATACCACATTGCTCTTCCAGAATTCCTTCTGGAAGCTTGTTATAATTGTAGCCGTTCTTTTGGTTCAGTCTTTAAAAAAAAAATAAATTGTTTTTTTCCAGTAACATGTGAAAAATATCTAATGTTGCATTTTTTTCATTTTCTAGGTGTGTTTCTTTCTTATTTCACAATGTAAATTACCTTGACTACAATGGGCTACTTGGCTCCAAGTGTCAGGGTTGCTGTTTAGAAGACCAGCTTAAAACCATGTGCTCTTCCAAGCAGCACCGATCCCTTTTGTTCTCCTTCAAATCCAGTTGAACTGGGCTATTACCACCTTCATCATCATGTGTTTGGATGCTTGGCTTAAGCTGGGTTTTCTTGGGGTGCTAAATGGCTTTTCAACACCAGAAAAAGTACAGAGCTCTGGAAAAGAGTAATTTATTAAAAAAAAAAAAACTTTTTGCTCAACTGATGCTGTAGTACCTTTAAAGTTGGCCCGTGACTTCTCTCTTTATATAAGACTTCTTGAGTTCACAATTTGCTTTCCATGCACCAACTCTGTTCCCCACGGCTCTTGCAGAAGTGTCTCACTTCTTGAGTAAAATACAGTTCCTTGTGGCTCTTGCTGTTCTTCAAGATGGTATCTAATTCATGACCCTAGATAGCTTTTTCAATTAAAAATTTTCCTGTTTGTACACACTGAATCTGGAGTTTTAAATGAATGTCCAGTATGTCTGGGCTGAGTTGCTGTGGTTTTACAGTACAGGCTGATTCTGGACTTCATACAAGAGAATTTGGCTCAAGCTTTGGGCAATTCTGCTTCCTTTTTATTTGAAATAAGATAAGTGATATTTTATCTAAGAAGTTCTCCAACTCTCCCTCCCAGAGCTTTAATGTCCTTTTGTGGCTTTTCAGATATCATGACAGAAGGCAAATAAAGGAAACATGCTCTCCCCAAAGGGATTGTTTTTAAGATGTTTCAATTTGTTATCCATTCTCACAGATTTTGAAGATGAACACACTGCCAACAGTCTATTCTAATTTTCTCATAACTGAATCTTTTTCATTTTCTGGGTTGTTTACTTGGATTCCACCCTGGAAACTCACTTTGCTCTGGATGCTCATGGCTTTGGGATTCATGGTGCCCATCAGAACCCACATACTGAGTCCAAAGAGGGTCCCCTGTACTGGGCAACTGAGAAGATATGACTCTCCATCCCATCAACATGCCTGTCTGTCACTTCACCCTGGTGTCCTCTCAGCTCTGGCACACTGGCCTCCTTTCTGTCCTGGAACATATTGAGTCTCTGCTACCCCAGGGCCTTTGCACGTACCATTCTTCTGCTAAAATGCTCCTCCCCGGGTCTCCACAGGGCAGCTGCCTCTCATCATTCAGGTCTTATCCTCCATACACACTCACTACCACTGGTCATAGCCATTATTCTCTCTGGGTTTTTTGGGTTTTTTTCTTGTTGTTTTGTTTTTTTCTTGTGGTGTTGATGCTTGTTTTGGTAGCTATTATCAGAATTAAATTACCCTGTTTTTTTACTGGTTAAGCACTCAGCATCTTGCTCCCTTGTGGACTGTAAACTATGTCTGGGCAGGAACCCTGACCATCTCTTCTCAGCCATGTGTGCACAAGAATGCCCAATACATAATGAGCACTGTGTAAATATTTCTTCAAATGAATTGAGTCAAATCCAATTGAAATGACTTGAAAACAAAGTAATGAAACTACTAAAAGGTGGATATATTTTTGGCTTGAACTGAAGGATCATTCAAGAAAAACAAAGGTGTTAAAATTAAGTGTTAGACATGAATTGTTCTGGACTTGCAACTAGAAAGCAACATTCAACAAAGGAAGATTCATTAAAAACTCAACAAAGGAAGAAGGGTTACCCACCCATCTCCTCTCCTTGCCTCCATTCGTGCTTCAGGCATTCAGCTGACAAGCCCTGATGAGGTCCCACTGCCAGCTGCCTGCCAGATGGGAAGGAAATGAGGACACATCATTCCTGGTTTCAAGGCATTTGCTCTCTGAACCCATTGTAAGTGCAAAGACAAGAACACGCCCCTGGGGGCCCTGGGAACACAGAGCAGAACAGGGCACCAGAGATCAAGCTGCACAGAGGTGTTGGGGAGGTGGGAGGTGGCTGGAAGGTACCAGCTCTGGCTGGGCATCCACGGGGCCAACCTTGAGAGGAAGGCACAGAGGCAGAGTTCATGTGCAAAGATCACACAGGGGGATACAGGCCAGGAACAGGGGTGGGAGCAAGAGGCCAGGAGCCCACATCCAGACAGGGCGGGTGGCCTGTGCAACCTGCATGGTACCTACTGGCCCCTTGCTTCTAGGGTACTTGTCATTGTTAATAATAATGAGAAGAATGATCAGCATTGAGTGAACATTTGTTTTTGCCAGTCACCTTGGTAACAATCACATACCTGATCTTGTTTAATCCATCACAACAATATGACAATGAGGAAATGATTATTCACTTGATCTACATGAAACGGAGGCTGGTTGACTTTCCCAAGGTTACACAGATAGTAAGTGGCAGGTCTGGGCCAGAACTCAGGTCTGTCTCCTCTGGATATTTCAGAGAGCCTGGACTGTGCAGCAAGCTCCAGACCCAGCAGAATTCCCCACAAGGTTCCCCACATCAGCTCCTTCCAGGCCTCCCAGGCCTGGCCTAGCCTAACCTTGACATATCTGTATAGGGGACTCAGGACTGGTTTCAGATGAGGACACCATGCATACAAAAGATGGGACAAGGAAAGCACATAATCAAGAGAAACAAAACTGAGCCAAGGCACCTACAGTAAGTGCCTGGAGAGTCAAAAGCCCAAGCTGAGTTTGGCAGAAATGCCCATCACAGTAGGAAAGGATTTCCTATGCCGTGTTCTTAGGTTGGGATTTTTTTGTTTTTTTGCTTTTGTTGATTTTATTTTGTTTCTTAAATCATTTACTTGTAGCAAGGCAGTGAAGCGTGCACCATTTGCCTGATACTTTTCAATCTCATATGAGCATCACAAACTGTTTGTACACTCATGAGCAGCTTCTGGTATCCATAAGACAAATCTTGCACTAGATAAGCCATGTGACCTCTCCAAGACTGGATGCATGTCTACTGCAGACCCCAGATGGAAAGAGGCATATGGACCCAGTGTGCAGAGGTAAATCTGTTACAGAGGGAACAGAGACTGGGGAGGGTGGAAGAGTAGGCAGCTCTCCTCCCACATCTGTCAGCAGCTCCGTTGGCTCTCAAGAGAGCCTTAGCCAGCACCTTGCTGAAGTCCAGGATATGAACACATCCAGGATCCTGGGCTGAAACTTAAGAGAAAATCAAGAATATAGAGAAGGACCATAAAAGAATTGCCAAAGAATGAAGCCAGTGACAAGAGGCAAGAGAGAAAGCAAAGTGAATTCTGCAGAAAGCTAAGAAGGGTTTTCAAGTATAAGACAGTGAAGAGCCACTTTCACAATTTTTACAGAATAATTTTTAAAACATGTGAATTGCATGAACCAGGAGGTGGTGGTTCAGCTGGAAAGATGCACATCTGGCCACAGGAATCTGTGGAGGCCACATTGGAAGCTGAAGCCTCTGCTTCAAGGAAGACTGGACACCATCTGGGCTTGGGGTGGTTTTGCTGAAGTCCTGGAGATAAATGAGGGGGTGTACACAGGTGACACTCCTAACTCCACCTGCCCTGCACAGAAAGAGATACATGAGCAGTCCATTTTGAGATCCAGAGGGCAGTACAGTGGAAAACAACCTGAGTGGTGCAGTTCTATCTCCAAAACTCACTGTGGGAGGCACACAAAAGTGTGTGTACAGCACGTGCTTGAGTAAGCAAAAAACACGGAGCTAGAGAGCCATGTGTGTACAGAAAAAACACAGAGCACAAAGGTTTTATAGGCCATCATAAGGGACCTGTTTTTCATTTGGGGTTCATTGTTAAACACAACAAACGAAATCATTTTCTGATGACAGTGTGTCATGAATCAGGACCACAATCTGGTTCTGTGCACCTGAGGTCCGATTTACAAAATAAAATGACTGGTGGAATATATTCTTAAAAAATAGATGTTAATCTCTGGGTGGAATGATCATGAGAGACTTTTGTTTACTCTCCAAAGTTTTCTTGGATAAGCAGGTAATATATTCATAACCAGAGAGAGGCAGGAAGAAGGTATCTTAACAGAAAAGTAAACACCATGGCTCCTCATTCAGGCCCTCCTCTTCTCATTCTAATTTTTATCTGTCTCCCATTATATCAGCTCTTAAACACTGGGTTTCCTCATGGGAGACTGGATATTTCCTAAGGTGTGCCCAGTCCTCCTGAGAAAGCACAGCAACCCAGCAGCTAAGCCAGGCCTCCCAGGGAAGCCAGACCATGTGCCTGGCTCAGATCTCTGCTGTCCATGCTGACGTCCAAGACACAATGTGGTTTTCAAGCCAAGGCGCCTCTCAGGGGTGGGCTCTCCACCAAGCCAGCTTGGGAGAAGAGCTGTCCAGCCTGGGCCATGCAGCTCATACCCTGGCCCCCTGACACGTCCACCCTGTGCGTTCAGGGCCTGCCAGCCTGCGGGGGCCAGGAAGCTGTCGGGCAGCTGGGGGAAGCCTGGAGCTCACACGCTTACTCCGAGGCCCTCTCACTCTCCTGGTGTTTACGACTGATTCTCTCTCAAAAGACACAAAGCTTCCTAAATAAAATTTATTATTGACAACAAAAGTGAAAAACTCCCACTGCTTCCTTCCCGCAGACACGAGGACTTCAAGGCTGTCTGGATCAAAAGCCAGTGGCACAGCCTGAGAGCAGAGATGACCAGGAAGGAGGGATCAGCGCTCTCCCTGCCAAGGTGACCGATTCTCCATGCATTTTCTGTAACTTAAAGGAACATGGTCTCCTGTCAAGTGACAACTTCTGTGTCTAAAGATTGTAAAATGAAAATGTGTTTGGAAATTCTAAGTCTGATAGGTAAAGCACTGGGGTTATTGCAAACCTTTATCTCCACCTGGCTCACACACTTCCTGTGTCTGGCCTTGTACTGGTACTATAACCTCTCTGAGCCTTGATTCCCACCTACAGAATGACTTAGTGATGCATCAAACAGGGTTAAGTGAGGATTAAAAATACAGACTTTAAGTGTTTTATCATATGCCCTTGATATTTGGTGGTTATTATTATCATATGCTTTTCCAATGGAGAATGTTGAGAGAATGAGGCTTACTAGCCAGGGGAGTAGGCACAGGACAGGATATTGGCCGAATGACTTCTGGCACTAGTGACTACCCCGCGTGGAGCCAGAGGAAACCCAGCCAGTGGCCACTGTCTCAGATCGTGGGAAAATGGTGGCACCTCAACTGCTCTACACCCCCCTGAGGATGGTACCTGTGCTAGATGCACTACTACAAGCTGGAGTAGCAGTGGGGTAACTTTGGGCAAATCACTTATCATATCTGAAGTTCAGTTCCCTGATTTGTGAAGTCAGGACCAAAAATGAGATGTTGAGAATTAAAAAGTTTACCATAAACAGTCAAGTGGCTCTCAGACATCCAGCGGTAGAACTGTCCACATGACTGTATTCTAAGATCACACCATATAAACCACACATGCAGCTTCTCAAGGGACCCTGGGTGTGTGGGATGCTGGCCAAATTAAATGGTATCATCAGGGGTGGCTGGGATGCGGGGGAAAATCCACCCCTGAGGGCCACATCTTTGCAGGTGGTGATTCAACTAATATTTCTGGAACACGAACCATGTGCCAGCACCCTCCTTAGAGCTTTGGGCCCTCCTGGTCCAATGGAAAGAGCCAGACTAAGCCAATACCTGCCCACATGGGGAGTCAAATGTAAGTGAAGTAACTCCCCATATAGGAAATAATACTAGTCAGAGAAAAGAAAGTGGTGGCTGGGGTTAACTACTGCTGAATTAGTGATATAACACTTGATAAATATTTTATGACCTTTGTGTGCACTTCCTGTTAGCTGAAGTGCATTGAGCCCATCTTTAACACATCATGCATCTTTGTGATATCGCTGAATGAAGAGTTTTAAAATGGCAACCTGACTCAAAAGAAAAAAGCAAAATCTAATATAACAAACTCCACAAGGACACAGGAGTTGTACAGATTGCTTAGAGCATAAGACACTGATTTATATATTTGAGACTTGATTAGAATTGGAAGAAAATTAATTATATAATCCTGTTGCTTCTAAGATATGTTTTGAAATTCAGAAACTGAAAAATGAAAAGAATTCAACAACACTTAAAAACAATAACAACTTTTTCATGGCAAAAATAGAACATGGGCAGATATAAAAGATGAGGTGCAAAGTAGGATGAAACATTGCAATTCATAACACAGACAAGAGGTAATCACCTTCATATATAAAGAGCACCTAGAAATCAATAAGAGAAAGAACAAAACCCAACAGACAAATGAGCAAAGAACATGAACAGACATTTCACTAAGAAAGAAATGCAAATGGTCCCTAAACATATAAAACCACCATAATAAAAATTAAAAACATAGAGGTAGCATTTTCTACCTTTTGGGTTAGTAAAACTCCAATAGTATAGGGGAGTTGTCTCTTATCAGCTATCAAAAACCAATTATTATATTTTCAGGAATTTAGCAAGCTGGTTGTTACATGCAGTCATTATTGAAATGTTTATTATATCAACTTACAATTAATACATTGTATTAAAAATGAAGGAAATAAACCCCAGCACTTCCTAATTATGTTCCTACACTCTGACCTATGCTACTTGCATCTCTGTGTCTGTGTGGTGTAAACACCCTGCACTGGTGTGCTATTGCTCATCTCTTCCTAACTGCATGTTGAGGGACACCACGCTGATAGCTTGAAATCAGCCTGAGTGGGAGTATTTACATCAGGAAAATCAGTTAATACTACTAATCACGACTTTCTGTTTTTGGGGTTTTGGGGTTTTGGAGAGGTGGTTATTAAACATTTACCAGCACACCACTGCAGAAATCTCAAGTGTTACTAACATTGTAAAGGCCGGGGGAAGCACACATTCTCATTCCCTGCTGATGGAAGAGCCCAGATATTGACAGAATCCTGCAGAGGGCAATTTGACAACTTACCAAAATTAGAAGGAGGTTTACACTTTGCCTGGCAATTCCCCTTCCTAGATGCTGTTCTAGTTCTGCCTGCATCTGTGTGAAACCAGGTGCTTGTGGGTTATCCAGCAGGGCTTGTAATAAATAGCAAAGGACACTAGTTGGCCAGGAGCCTTCACAGGGACTGGTGAAGCCACAGTCCATCTCGACATCAGACCATTACACAGCTCTACAGACAAGGGGGGAGCTTTCAGTCTAATGATATGAGAAGATCTCCAAGGCATAGTAAGTGAAAAAAGGCACAAAACAGGGTGCTTCTTTTTATGTAAAAGGGGGAAAACAATAATATAGTTCTGCTTGTTTGTATTTGCACAGAATAACTCTGAAGAAAAAACTGGTAGTAATAACAACTAGTCACCCCATTCAGGAGGTGGTTATGGGGCACACAGGGTGGAGGGGAGACTTGTTTCTGTGTCCATTTTATTAAAGTTCTAAGTTTTAAACTATGTGAATATATTATCTATTCAAAACTGTTTAAATTAATAAGTTGTCTTTCTGTGATGTGATTTATCATGATGGGGCCTGACCTATAGTTGCAGCTTTCCCCGCAATACATAGCATTTGGAATAGCATTGTCTTTGTCAATACAGAGAAAGAGAAAATTATGTGTTGGTGCTGTGGTCCTCGGCACAAATATTTTTGCTAGAAAAATCAGATAAAAGCATACATAAATGGTAAAATGATTAAAGTCTATGTGTAACATGTAATCACTGTTAAGTTTTGCAACCCACAGGATTTATTTAGTGGTAGGTGCTGAGGGGATCATCATCCATGACTTCACCTGGAGGCATTATGATCTTCTGCACCAGTGTGGCTTTCTGGTGAGGCGGAGAGGCAGGAGGTAAGGTAACAAAGCTCCAGGAACAGACAGGGGGTGCTGACACCTCAGCAGCTGTGCAGGTAGATGTGGCTGCCAGCTCCAGCATCCCATGAGCCAGGGGCACTGCCTTGTCTGGAGCCACAGGCTGCTCCCCACTTTGGTGCGCACAGCCTGCCAATGTCCCATGATGCTCATAGGCCAGGCCCGGGAGCAGATGGGTCACTGCAAACCTGCCACCACAACGAGAAACGTCAGTCAGTGGAGGCCCCTCCTTTCCATGGACATCCATGTGACAGTGGCCTCTGCAGCTCCTGAGCAGGGAGGTACCACAGCCATGGAAAGAGAACTGTGTTCCTCTCCAGCGTCCCACTGCCTCCCAGTGGGATTCACCTCCTTCCCTTATCTGCCATGATCAGGTCCACATCTCTCAACCCCAAATCTCCTCCATCACTGTCTCAGCTATTTCTGTGCCTTGAACATATCACACTTCTTCCTGCCTCAGGGCCTTTGCACTTGTTCATCTCTCTTCTCCACATCCTTCTTGTGACTCAGGAGTTAAGAATTTAGGCTCTGGAGTCAGACCATCTGGGTTGAATTCCTGCCTGCCACCCCCATTTACTACTGTGTGGCCTTCTGTAAGTTACTCAAACTCTCTGTGACTCTATTTCAACACCTGTAAAATAAGAACAATAGAAGTAGTTGCCTCACAGTGCCCCCAACCCTGAACACCTCAAAGGGCCAAAGTTTCATGACCCAGCTTCACAGGTGATCAGACTGGGAATCTTCCATCTGCGGGGGCCAATAATATAAAAGCAGGTAAAAATGAGCTTTCTTTCACCAAGAATACAGAAGCAAGCATTTCCCAAAGATCAATAAGGAAAGAAGGGTCACTAGTGGATTTTCAGCCTTTTAAAATATTTCCCTGTAGGTTTATACAACAGGGGAAGGTGAGAGGAAGATGGGCAAGGAGAAGGGAGGGCTCCTGGGCCACAGGAAAGAAAATCTGAGCAGCTCAACGAAGAGGCTGCTCAGAGAGGCAGTGCAGTTTCCCCAGGGAGGTGGAGAAAGGTCAGAAGCGGAGACCACGTGGAGGTGTAGCTCTTCTGGGCCTTCCAGGCTCTGTGGGGCTGGTGACTCGGAGGCTGAATCAGCTCAGGAAGGGCCACGGCCACCCAGCTGTGCCAGGGGCACAAACTCTCGTCAAAGGGGCACAGACACACACAGACCAGAAGCAAGCAGCACTTCAGGACACAGCTGCATTCTCCTATTTTTCTAAATATAGCTTTTTTGAGATAGAATGAACATATCACAAAATTCACCCTTCTTAAAAAGTGGGCTTTAGTATTTTCACAGTTGGGCAATCATCACTACTATCTAATTCCAGAACATTTCACCACATAAAGGAGCCCCACAACCAGGAACACTGGCTCCCCAGCCCTCTCCCTTCTAGCCCGACAGCACTAATCCACTTCTGTCCCTACGGGTTTTCCTGTTGTACATTTCATGTAAATGGGATCATACAATTTTGTGCCTGCCTTCATCCACATAACATAATCTTTCCAAGGTTCATCCTTACTGTCGCCTTTATCAGTACTTCATACCTTAGTATATCAAATAATCCTTCAGCATATTGATCTACCACATTTTATCTGTCCATCCCTTAGGTGATAGACATTTGCATTATCTCTGCATTTGGGCTGTTAATAGTGCTGCTGTGCACAGTTGCGTACAAGTTTTGTTTTTGTGTGGACCTGTTATTTCTCCAGGAACTGCCAGGTCTCATGGTAACTCTGTGTTTAACTTTTTGAGAAACTGCCAGATTGTTTTCCAAAGTAGCTGCACCATTTTAAAATCCCACCAGCAATTTCCACATCTTCCTCAACACATTATCAACTGCCCCTTTTTTTAGCTATCCTAACAGATGAAATCTCATTGTGGTCAGTTGTCTGCTTTTGATTGACCTTAATTATGCCTGCCAGAACTCTCATTATCTGGCTCCATCATGACCTTCTGCATGAAAACCTCTAAATTTCCCTGGCATACAGGTTTGCTTTTCTTGATAACATATGCTAAATATTACCAGTACCCAGAGAAAGCATTTTTGTCCAATATCCAAGCCTCAGATACTCTCAGAGGAAACTACAAAATGACCCCAGAGCTCACACACCTTGGGATTCCGGTTGCCAATACAGGGTCCCCAGGATTGGAATTCTTGGGTGACCCACCTGCTGTGGATTAGTACTAAAAGCTTCTGTCGGTTACCTCAACAATTCTTTTGTCAAAACAACATAAGTCCGTCATGTGTTATTGAGGGCAATGGCTCTGAGTTATTGAGATTCTCAAATCTCAACTTCTTAGTTACCCAAAGTTATGTCATCTGTAAGCCCCTGTTGGTCCCCAAGAAGGGGAGCATGGCTTCACCAGCAGCTGGGGACATGCAGACCCACCACTCGGTGCAGCAGACAGGGTGGATGTGGGCTGTCCCACTGCTGAGCACTCCTGGCTCTGCATACACACTCAGGACAGGTGGTTCAGCATAGGCCCCGCCCGGAACAGCACACCTGCTTCCTGAGCAGTGTGTTGAATGTGTTGAATGGCTGCCCGGCTCAGAGCAGGGCCTGACTCGGGAGACACTCAGGGAGGCCTACAATTGTTTCACTTGTTACTCCCACCATCGCTGCGATCAACATGGCATGGTGTTTGGATACCACATAGCTAAAGAGAAAAGGGGAAAGAAGCTCCTTGGGGTGTCTTCCCCAAGGCTTAGTCAGAAAAGTCTGAATACCGGTTTCTGTGCGCAAGGAAAGTGAGGCCTTGGAGCTGCTCATGGGACCCTGGATGTTCCCAAAGCAGCTCTGGACTACCGTCCCAATCAGGCTCAGCATTTCCCCCTCACTGGAGCTGCTACAAAACTTCCCTCCCGTTCTGTGAGGCACATTCATGCCCTCCGAGCCTTCTTTTTCCCTTAGAAAGCATCGTATTACTCTTTCTGCCCATGCATTCCTTCACTTCCACAGAATCACAAGCTTTATGTTCTCTGCCCCTCCTTAACTAAAGGTTGGGCTCCCCTCAAAGACTAGGAAGAGGGACAATCTTGGGGAAGGCACTCAGCAACTGCCAGCTTCTCTTCCAGGTACAGGAGCAGAAGCCCAGGGGCAGCTGCCCATCCAACTCCATACACAGCATGGGTTTGGTGCTCAGCAGGACTTCATACGGGCTGAGGCTGGACGACCAGTTTGCCTGGGTGCTTGGGGTGCCGGCTGCCACAGTACCTAGGCTCCCAGCAGGGTGCTGTGCACCGGAGGGGGGCATCAGGCATGACAAGAGCATTCTGGGTGTTTGAAGGGAGGAATGATTCTATTGTCTTTCTGAATAAGTAAGTAGAAATTTTTTTTAAACCCAATAACGAAGGTGGTAGAATGATGGCGAGAACTTCACAGGTCCCAACAGCCCAGTGAGCCAGCGCCTCCCATGTTTATATGCAGGGGCATGATTGTTGAGGCTTTTTTAAAAGACTGATCCAGAAAGAGATAAGAGATATGCATGCAAATAATGAGGAGGTTCTTTAAAGAGGTTATAGAAAGAAAAAAGGAAAAGAACTTGCAATGAGGGCAGGAAAGGAAGGGGGAGAAATAGAGGCACGTTGGTTAGACCCTGCTGTAAGGGTTCAATGACCGTGTGTAGGGACATTTCCAGTGTTGTGACACCCACTGGGAAAGATCCAGAAGAAGGGGACTGTGACTGGCACATGAAGTCACAAAGGCCATCTCTTGTCAAAATGCCAAAGACTGAATCTATTGATTTCTGGACTAGGGAGCTTGCAGCCAGAGGGTCCGTCTATTGAGGAAGACTAGGTCTGGGTCAAAAAGCAGATCCTCAGAGACACCACCCTTCCTTAAGTCAGACATGCAAAGGCAGCTGAGACACAGACCCTGCCCTCGTAGAAGGAAGGGCAGCCACTGGACCACGAGTCTCAATGTAATGCGGGGACAGCAGGGACCAGACATGTGGTGGAGCCACAGGAGGACAGGAAATTGCCGAGCCCTGTGGGGATGGTGGGCAGTCAGGAGAGGCTCCTGGAGGAAGTGACATGGCCTGGAGGAGGCCCCATGGGCCTGAGGGATGGCATAGACTAGGGTATGGTGGAGGGCAAGAGCCTCAGCGGAGGCATTTCTGTCCCTTCCCATTTTCTGGGTGAAACATGAACTGTCTAGGCCTGGAAGTGCTTTTCCCGGGAATGCGGAAAGTCCATCAAGTTTGACCTGAATCAGGCTGGGCGGAGCCTAAAAGGGCTGCTCCTTCATCCAGGTCAGCCCAGAAGGCCATCACACCTCCTTCCTCCTCTTCCCACATCGCGCCAGCTTCCTCCCTGTCTGTGAGATCAGTGAGGGGCCCATGGCTGCAGAGGACACATGCAGAGCAGGAGTGGGCAGGCCGGAGGTCAGCTGGGATGATCTGCTCTGGAGAGACTCGCCCACTGTCCAGGAAGAGGCCACCGGGTCTAAGGATTTGAGCATGCCACATGCTGAATAATTTCTGGAGCTCTTCTTAGACCCCACTGCTCAGTGTCTGAGTAATCACGAACAATGATCAGTCCCCACGAATAGGCTCTGCGCTCCAACTGCCTTGCCTTCTAACATGAGAGAAGTGCCACCGTGGGTCCTGACTGAGGCTCCCTGAAGACATGGCAGGGCCCCTGGGCCACCCCATTTTCTCCAGCCTCATGCTAACTGCATGTGTAGCTGTTCAAATGACCAGACCCCCAGGCAGCCCAGATCGGCATGGCAGGGAGAGTGGAGCTCAGTGAGGGGCAGGAGCAGAGGGCAGTGGTTTCCCCTTCAGGAAATGCAAACCCTTGACCTGGATTCCCTCAAATTAGGGGAATTGTTTTAAACACAGTAAATATTTTGGGGGAAAGGTGTTCTCTGCTTAGGAGAACTATTTTCAAGCACTTGAGAGGTGATGCTGTCAACAGATACTCTTGATTAAAGTACTTATCTACTTAAAAGCAGTGAGCAGAGGTGGGGGGTGGGCAGGCTATGAGGTCTCAGGAGGGCCGGGGCCCTAGGGCTGGGCCACCTCCAAAAAGCTGTGACCTGGGAAATAACACACCACTCCCTAGAACCCCCTCCTCCTGTGTCAAATAGGGATGTCAGTTTAGCACATTACAGTACACACTCCCTCATGGATGGCAACAAGCTCTGATGTGGTTACTTAATATATCTGTGTTCTTGCATAATATTTAACTGTATATTTCATTATTCAGGAAAGTATTTACATGAATAATACTGTTGCCACTATTAAACAAAATTTACAGTTACTTTACTGCTTCAGTTATATAACTTACTCATCTACTAATCTTAAGGTTTTTGAGGGTCAAAAGAGAAAACACAGATCTAGTACTCTGTGACCCATGCCTAGCTCTTTGCCAACACCCTAATAAATGCTATTTGTCATTTTGGCTGTAGCAGTATCATTTATATCATTATTACTATAATAATAATGAGGTTTTGCCTTTCTTCAAATGCTCCCATTGACCGGACTCATTCCCTTAGGAGGCACTTCTCTGAGCACAGCCCAGAGAGCTAAGCGATGAACACAGCAGAGGCACCCACCCCCCCTGCTCCAGGCCCCCAGGAGGCCCACCCATTTCCCATTCTTCGTCTTTCGCCTTTCCTTGTTTTCACAAATGTAGAACCCCAAGTCCATGGGCCTAGTACAGGTTGACACCCAGCACAGGCCACTGCCAGGAGTGCCCCAAACTATTCCAGCATTTTGATTGGATCAGACTCACAAAGTCTTGAGCCCAACGTACCCACCTCCCTGTCCGCATTTGATTCTCACATGTGTGCCTTTTAACGAAAACACAATCCTTGAAGTATGGGATTCATTTTCCCTGTGCTAATCAAAATATTTCCAAGCACTGGATTCATGAGAAGACTTTTGGTACTGACGAAAGCTTGAAGTGCCTCTGTCAGATACGACTCAAGTTCCGTTGAGAAGGAAGATGAGCATTCCTCTTTCACAATCTAATCCTGTGGTCAGGGAGGACCAAGTCTCTTCTTCCCAGCTGGTGTGGGAAGATTTGTCAGGTCAGATGCACTTTTTGAAACTGCTTTTTGAAAACAGATCTGAACTGGATTTTTTGGTGAGCAGCCTCCCATTGATGTTTTCCCTGTGGGGGGCCACATGCTTATTCACATGCAGCTCCCATTGTGTGAAACACTGTTTGAGTCACACTTTGAAAAAGTGCCTCAAAACTGTGGCCTCTCTCATGAATGTCCTAAATGGTGGCAAGCTGTCCTCTGAAGGTAGAGTAGCTCTGGAAACATGAAGTCAAGTGGTGAACCCAAGAGGGACATCTCTGCCCTCTGCCAGCTGGTGTTCCCATGGCTGTGCTCGGGTTCTGGGAGAGTTTAGGGGAGAGAGTTCCAGATCAGTTCTGGGCCAGACCCTGGAACTATTGGTTAGAATAAATCTGTCTCCCCCATGGGGCTGCTTTGGAGAACATAGCTTTTATTATTGTGTACATTTGCTGGCATTTGTAAATACTGTTTTAATTCCCTTGCTTTATAATAATATCTCATATGTATCACATTGTAAAGAAGATTTGGCTTTGGCCTGCCAGCTGCTGCCTTTTTAAAACCCTAACATTGAGAAACCACAACTTTCAAAAAGATGGAACTGGGAAAATAAGAAAACAGGATCTGAACAAAGTCATCATGTAGCAACCAAAGATATATGTCCTTCAGAATGAGCCACTTGCTATCAGATGATTAATACTGCAATTTCAAGAGAACTTACCTTGTTCTATCCTACTCTGTGTTGGCAAAACAAGTTACAGCTACTTAAATATTTTTTCTGTAACGCAGAAGACAAAACAAAACAAAAACTATGACAAACTAGGAACCCAGTTTTGTTTTGTTTTTTTAGGGCAAGTGCCTTTCTCACAATAAAATTGGTCATTTCTGAAGTCGCATGATCACTTTCTATGTCAGACCATATTTCTTTGGACCAGTGTTGGCCGTCTCGTGTATAATATGATATCAGTCAAGAGCAGCAGCCTCACAGCTCTAACACCTTCCTGTCTGGGGCTGGACAGGCAGGGGGTGGGGAGAGGAGGATGGTCCTAAAGCCAGTGCTGGAAAACCTGGACTGAAGGGCATTTGTAAAGTGCAAAATCAAGGCCTGGGTTTCTCTTTCTGTTACAGAGATGATATTTGTGTAAACATGATCTCACAAAGCTGCCTGTGACCCTGTCTATTCTGTCACAACAAAAGCAACATGGGGACTGTGGGGAACTTGGGAACCTCCAGAGTGCTCCCGGGAGAGATTAGAGGAGACAGCCCCGTGTAGGATGCTGGAAGTGTGGGCCAGAATACAAGCGACAGCAGGGTTCTTGCCAGTTTACTAGTCCATATGACTGGGCAGAAGTTAGCTACTCATGTAAGAAATAATTAATCACAGGAACTTGTTGTAAGTTCTCCTCTGCCCCATCTCACACAGTCTCACATCTCCCCACTCCCAGCCTCATGGCAGCTGTTCTAAGGTCTGTCCTAGGTACCGGTGGAAGGCCTAGAAAAGAAGTTAAAGGTCAGGGATTGGCCTGGGCATTGCCCTCAACGTAGGCAGCAACCACGGGCTCAGGGGGCCACCAATGGTGGTGTAGGTGGCATTAAGCTCAGGGTCACTTTGAAAGGGCACTTTCCATGCCCATCCCAGATATTACCATTTTGCATGAAGGCATTTTCTGGCAGATGACAGGAAAATGTCTCAGGAAAGGAATGCCTTTTTCTAATTTGCACCAAGACCCCATATGGACTAAGATCAGTTCTGACTTTGGCCTCTAATCACCGTGCAGTTTCTACCTGTAACAGTGGAGAAGAAATACCCCCACCTTCCGGAACTAGGTGGGACTTGGAGAGGAAGGGAAATGCAGACTGGTCTGCTTCGTTCCTGTCATTGTCTCTGAGATAATAGTTTGGCAGTTACATTCATGAAGAATTAAATTCGGCCTACAGTTAAGGGGGATCACAAGCTCATGGCAACTTTGCAAGGAGGCTGTATTCTCTCACATCAAAGGCAGAAAGCAGCCGTTAATACAGTACGAACACAAGGTCATCAGGACCAACCAGCCCAGACCCAGACTCTCCCCAGCTGAGAACCAGAGCCTTATAACATCTGACACCTGTCTTGTAGGCCTGCCATTATCCTAAGCAGTTTATACATGGCATCTCATCTTAGAGAAGCCCTGGGGGACAGTTGTGAAGCCAGTATTCATTTTGCCCATGAAGTGGAGGCACAGATGGCTTAAGGAACCTGCATGCACCTAGAAAGCACAGAACCTAGAATGCACCTAGAAAACACAGTCCTCACACCACTGGTGGCTCCAACCATCCTATCCACATTCTAAAAAGAGAAGAGACAAAAGGGGAATTGCACCACCCTGCCACATGGACTCCCTAAGGGGACCTTCCCAGGACTCCCACCCAGCCTGCCCTCTTACATCTTATTGGCCATATCCCGCTGCAAAGGCAGCTGGGAAGTGTAGTCTCCAAGCTGGAGCATGGCCAGAACCCCCGATTCTCTCACTGGTGCTTTGTCCATTTCTCTCCTGCAACAATTCATCTCCCCTTGTGAGTTTCCACACAGACCACAGCCAAATGATGTGGAGCAGGTCCAAGATATAAAATGCAGTTGGGAATCTGTCCCACTTGGAAAAGTTGGGTCTCCTTTTTCCATGAGCCAGGCAAACTTTTGACTTAGGTAATCAGATAAGGCAGAAACAAAGACTGTAAGGAGAGATATTTACTGGTTTGAGTGCTTCTACATGTGTTATTTCTTTCACTGCTCAAGACAGATCTGAGAGAGAAGCAATCAGACCCATTTTGCATACAGAACATCAGAAGCTTCCAGAAAGAAGCGAGCCTGCCCAACGTCACACTGGGAGTAAATTTAAGGGCAACCTTGACACCAAAACTTCTGCTACAATTGGAGGTTAAAATAAACATCCTATTACAGTAACTAATGAGAATTTATTATTTCACCCATTTTGATAAAACCAGGAATTTTAAAGCTACGGTAAGAATTTTTAAGTGTCTTAGTGTATGGGGCAGTTTGCTAGCAACACTGGAAACACCCAGGTGATAATTTACCTATAACAACACAGAAGCACCACAGTGACATTTTCTCTTTCCTTCTGAAGTCAGTTACTAAAATTAAAGTGGATCTCTAATTGCCCTTTCTTTTTTTTTTTTTTTTACTGTAAATTCAGGAACTTAAACATGAAGGAAGTATTTACAGTAAGTCATTGCCATGAAGGATCATTACCGTATTAAGGAAATTGGGTCCCTCAAATGCTGACTCAGAAAATATTGATACAAGAATTTCCTTTTGTAGCCCTGACCCACATTTACAAACTTCAGAAGATTCTTCACTCTCTTACAGCCACTCCCTCACCTCCTTAGTCTGGTGGGGTAAGGCCTGTTCCAAGGAGCCAAGGAAAAGGAATACAGGCGTTGAATAAAGGTCAAGGAATAAAGGTCAGGTGCCCTTCCCCAGGTCCCATAGCCAGCCTGGCTCCATCCTCTGGACTCTAGGTCTCCATCCTTCCCTCCCCATAAAACAGAAGGGGCGCCCACAGCTGGAGCGGCCAGCAGTGGGGGACCGGCAGCAAATCTGGCTGGGAGCCCAGTCCAATCGCAGGGTATAACTGAGGCCATGCTGCAAACCCTCTTGTACATGCATTCCCGGGACCCACACAGCCTGCATCAGGGGCCGGAGAACTTGTCCCTCCGATGCCAAGGCTCCAGCGTAGGGCCCTCTTCCCTGCCTTCCCTGGAGCCCGGGGGCCTTCAGCACATGTACCCCTCCTCTCTCTCTGTCCCTCTCCCCTTGCTGCCTGTTCCTCTCAGTCGCCTCTTGACCCAGAGCCTCTCAGTGTTGGCTCAGGCTGGGCCCAGATTCTCACTGCCCGTGCACTCTAGGAGAAGCCAGGCTCCCTGAGCCGTCCCTGCCTCCATTCCTTCAAATGCAAACCTACCTCACAGGTCTTTTCTGAGATGAAAACATGTAGACAACGTTGGGATAAAGGCAGGCCTGGTAACAAGTGTCAGGTGTCACCATCAGAGCTGGTCCCATGCTGGGAAGAGATTAGTCTGGGCAAGTTAGGTCCGAGATGACTGTGAGCCTCCCATTCAGAGGGCCTGTAGGAGACGGAATCTCCCTACAAGAGGGGTCAAGGCCACAGATGCCCTGGAATGAGGGCATGAGCAGGATAGCCAGCCACTGACTGTGCGCCCCATACCCGCTGTTTCTGCTCCCTGCCGTGCTCACCCAGCAGCCTCTCCATGCACCTGATTACTCTGCTGGAACCTAGGAGTTGCCCTGGGGTTCTCCCTCCCTCACTTCCCACATTTTCTGCATCAATAAATTCCACTCGCTTTTCCAGCCCATGGTCACCAGCTGGGTCCCAGCCACTACCCCTTTTACCCAAACTGATGGAACTGTTTCCTGACTCAGCTCCCAGCTCCGAGCTAGCCCCTCAGATCCATTTTCATCCTTCAGGGTCGCCTCCCTTGCACGGGGCTTTCCCCAGTCACTCTACAGAAAGACGATCCCTCCATCCCTGTTAAGCACTGAGCATTTGTGTCTGTAAAATCTATATGCTGAAACCCCAACCACAGGGGGACTGTATCTGGAGACAGGGCCATTTTGGAGGCAATTAAGGTTAAATGAGGTCCGGAGGATAGAGCTCTAAGGGTATTGGTGTTCTAAGAAGAAACGGGGGAGCTCCCCCGTGCCCACTCGCGCTGTATGCCTGAAGAAAGGAGAGGCACACAAGTGCCCAGGGAGACAGTCTCCCACAGTCAGGAGGAGAGGCCTCAGAATGAAACCTACTTTGTCGACACCTTGATCTTGGCCTTCCCAGCCCCCAGAACTATATAAAGTGAGATATAAATGCCTGTTGTTTAAGGCCCCAGTCTGTGCTATTTTGTCATGGTGGCCTGAGCAGACTGAGACGTTCTCTTACCCTCATTCTCTGCTGATGGCTGACTTCCTTCAAGGCAGGAGTCCCCACTGGTAATTATTGTCACTGTCCATTACATAGTCTTTGCCTGTTTTCTGCCACTGGAATGCAGCCCTGTAGCCACTATCATGTTCCCAGACTTAGCACAGGGCCTGGCACCTAACAAGTGTCCACAGAATGAACTGGTGAATCAAAGGATCTTTGCTTATAGGCAGGGAGAGAAGGAATCAAACCATTCCTCACAACTAAACAGGCACCTGCAATAACAGAATCACTGTTTGGATGGACTCCATCACCACCACCATCTAAATCACCAATATTGATCTATTTCTTACTTGGTACCCTGCGTCACCCCAAAATGACTTTGCATCAGCTCTCAACATACAGACAATATAACGGAATAAACAAAAAGGGAGGAAATGAGAGGAAAATAAGATGAAGTCCCTTAGGTGACACCATGCACACAGCAGACACTTGCGAAGCAGCAACCTGCTGGCTCTGGGCGCTTGGCAGCTATTGCCAAGGAGGGAGCCCAAGCAGCTTTACAATTCAGACTGTCCATTGAACACAAAGAAAGCATTGTTTGCAAGCAGCAGATCTTACTAGTGCTGACCCGTGGCAGAATCCCCACCTTGTCCTCCCACATCATCCCTCCCATGCCTGATGAGGCATGAACAGCACCCTTAAGCCAAGCAAGAGAAAGGCCTTCAGGCAACTCTCCCTTCCCAGCTGCCTGGGGGCCCCACAGTTGCACAGAACAAACTGTACAGGTAGCCAGACGGTGGGGCAATAATGTGCTCTGTGCCCGTGATTTTCCATCCCAATGTGTCTTGTATTTTCACAATGTAAACTACCCTTCGTCGAACCCAGAGCCACCTGAGCATGGTGCTCTGAACAACACCCTGATGAGCAGCGTGGTGATGTGAAGGATGGGAGCACGGCCCCTTAGAGGCATCCAAAGCTTGGGTCTTCTGCCAGAGCCACCGCACAGCACGTAGCTGTTCAGTGCATCCTTGCGACGCGCTGCTCCACTCCCAGCCCAGAAATTGCTTTTCTCCCCTCTGCCCCTTGTTGCCAGTAAGATGGATGACCACCTTCCCTCACTCCACCATCAAGGAGGCTCAGGTCTTCACAAGGGTACCCCTTGTTGTTACTGATGGCTCAGAAAGTAAGACCCTAACATAAGTGCATCAATTCATAGGCAACAGACATAGCAGGCACATCCCATGTAGGTGCTCCAGAGGCCAGGTGCCCCAGGAGCTGGGGAAGCCTGCAGACAGTAGGACGGACTCCTCCCTCTGCATGGCCTGTCCCGTGCTCATCCTGCCAGAGGATGATCTCCTGCCCAAGAGCCTACTTAAGGGGCTGTGCTCACAACTAGGTTCCCTCTTGAACATTCCAAACGCACCCATGGCTTTAATAGCGAGGACCACCCACAGGATGACTTGTGCTTTGCAAACAGTCAGCTGTCTTGGACCTTATTTTGCCCTTGGCTTCTTATCCCATGGATATTTCCTGTCCTCCTGGAAAATTCCTTGGCTGCTGCTGCTGCCATCCTTACCCTGCATCCATGAGGGCTTGGTGCTGCCCTGCCTGCCTCACACTCCAGGCACCTGCCAGAAGGCTGCCAGCAGCAACGCTTAGCAAGCATGGGGAGATGTCCCGTATCCTCTGAGTCTGTTTTCCACACCAACCCGCGCACAAGGAATTCGAGCCACCATACAGGAAGAGCTGAACGGGGAAGACTTCTCCCCCATCCCCCACAAAAGTCTTTCATGACCTGGGCAATGTGGAAACAAACAGAGAATCTAAGGCTTTCCTTTGGGCTATTTCTATTTTATTTAGGGCTTTCCTGACCTCACAACCCACAAGACCCACCTCTTGTCTAAATTTCCTATAAATTTAATCCCAAACTGCAATCTAGCTTCTAATCTAGAATTTGGAAAAACTATTTTGCCAGGCAAGAGAAGTCTGTTTCTCTGAGACTCCAATCCCGCCCATTTGCCCTTTCCTGACATTCCCTGATTTACTGTTCTTTCTACTTTTCTACCTCTAATAAGTCTTTTTTCCCTAGCCCCCTGAGCTCTTGGCCTGCCTTTGTTCACTGCCTTCCTAAGAAACACTGTCCAAACTGTATGACAGAGCAAGACAAGGGGTTCTGTGGACTGACTGCTGGGGTTCACAATTCTGATTCTGCTACTTATGAGCTGTGCAGCCTTGGAGTTGTTACTCAGCCTCTCTGTGCCTAAGTTTCTTTTTTATGGAAAACTGAGTAAGGCTAATAATAGTACCTCTACCAGGGATTATGTGAGGATTACATGTGTTAAAATATGTAAGTCTCTTAGAACCAAGCAGCATGAAGTAAGATACATGAAAGTGTTTGCTATTACTGTGAAACCATGTCCCAGGCGTGAAGGTTACAAAGGTGAGCCAGACTAAACCATTAGCCTCAAGGAGCTCTTTCTCAAGTGAAAGAGGCTGACAAGGAAAGAAACAACTTTAATGCAATTTAGAAATAAAGGGGAACTCATGGTAAAAGCCACATGGTATAGTAACACAAAGGCTGGAGCAGTTCACTTGAGAATCTGGGAGTGCCTCATGGTAAAAGAGCAAAAGGGAATAGGAAGTCTGATGATTTCTGGGTTTATTGGTCACCTATTGCTACATAATAATTTAATCCAAACCTTGGAGGCTTCACCCGCAATAAACATTTATTATCTTACAAAATTTTGGTGGGTCCAGAATTCAAGAGCTACGTGCTGGCTGTGTCTGGCTCAGGGTCTGTCTTGAAATGGCAGGCAGACATTGGCAGGGACTGCAGTCATCCAAAGCCTTGAATGGGGCAGGATCCCTTCCAATATGGTTCACACACATCACTGGCTGTTGGCAGGAGGCCTCAGTTCCTTGCCTCCAGACCTCTCCATGAAGGCTGCTGAAGAGTCCTCACGGGATAGCAGCTGGCTTCCCCCAGAGCACACCGCACATGGGAAAGCACAGCAGAAGGGGTAATGTCCTGTATGATCTATCCTGTGCCACAGAGGTCTGCAGTGGCCCCATCAGACATGGTTCTGGCACAGGGGAATATCACAAACTGTCTTAAGCAGATTAAACTATTACTAAATATTGTGAGCAGACTTTAAAAAAAGAGGAAGAAGAAATAGGAAAGGAGATACAGAGAAACAGCCTTGGAATCTTGAGTTGTGCATGTTTTCCTCTAAGCTTTGGGAAACCAGCCCCTCTGGAATAGAACTACCTTCCTGTGACATCTTCTTACTAGCTCTCTGGATTCCCACTAGTTGGGTCTCCTCTGCCTTGAATCTGGGCCTGTGGCAGAAACAGAAATACTCCCAAATGTTTCATTTGATCATTAAATATTCCATTTGGCTCCCTGCCTGTCCTGGCTTCCCTGCAGTGAGACAGGGCCATGGTGATTTGTTCTGGTCAATGAAATCTGAGTGGCAGTGACACACAAAGGAGAAGCTCATAAATGAGTCTCCAGTCTCTTCTCCTTGATGCAGAGGCTAAGGAGGCCAGCATTCCAGACTGTTTGGCCCAAGAAAGGGGGACACTCTCACCAGCCTTGATCCTGAGCGTCTGTGTGAAGAAGATCACCCCACCTGGTGGACAGACTACATTCACTATCAACCAACCTTTGTTCCATGAAGCTACGGAGATTATGGGAAAGTTTGTCACTGCTGCGAACCATAGTCTATCCTGACTAAAACTAAAACCCAAGAGGGAATAGAGCTTCATTGGCAACCTTAGGTCACGAGCATATGCTGTGGGAGACCATGCAGATGTATGAAAAAGTGAAACTGAAAAGGCGCACACCTTTGGGGAAGCTGAACAAATTAGAAGTGACAGTGGGCAAGGAAGAGTAAGGCTGCAATGAATAGAAACGCTGCCCAATCGAGAGCGAACCACGTCTGTCAACTCCATCACCAAAAGATACCTTGAACTTGCTCATTCCCATCTGTCTCCACACCACCATCTGAGTCCAGGAGGCCATGATTTTCTGCAACAGTTGGAACTGGTCTCACTTCTGCTCCACGCCACCCTCTCACCCTGTCTCGTCCCCATCCAGGAGACAGAGCAACCTTTTAAAAACACTAGTCTGTTCCCATCCCTTCCCTACTGACGTCCTTTGCTGGATACCCAGATACCTTCCTTAGCAGCCTCATAACACACCCCTCTGACCTCCCTCGCTGTGCCCCACCGGCCTCAGTTTCTCCCACATGCCAAACCCTTTCTTCTCCAGGGTCATCACAGGCACTGTTGGCTGAAACTCCTGCTCCCTGTATCTCTGGGGTGCCCCCCACAATCAGCAGCATCCCGCAGTGAGGTCCTCCCTGACTGTCACCCCTGCCCCTTCTAACCAGGTCAGGCTCCTTGCTATCGACCCTCAAAGCTCCCTAGAGCCACCTTCATCGGTATAATGAGATACCAGTTAAAATCAAACAGCTAACTGGGTACTTTGCAGAGCGTAAGGTCCACACGCCAGTACTGAGAACCAGCAGGTGGACAGCCAGTCCAGACTGTCTGGGTCGGATCACTGTCCCCACTCCCACTCCCCCGGGAGGCGACTCTCCTGCACACACGGGACACATGGGCCTCTACATCCAACCATGAAGGTAAATCTCCACCGCTCTCCCTGGCCTTCTCAAACCGAGAGTCAGAGCATGAGGCTTCAAGCCTGGTAGAGGCTGGGGGCCGCGCGCCCCCCGCCCTCCCGGCCTGGTGAAGCGCATGCTCTAGCGCACTCCGTTCAGGCAGAGCCCCACCCCGCCCCGCCACCCCCAAGCGAGGGGCCTCGCCCTCCTGCTTCCCCTGCCTCAGCAGCTTCCCGTGGTCACAGCCAGACAGAAACAATGCAGACAGTCCTGGGAGAGCCCTGAATTTCAGAGCACTCTGGCGCTGAGCTCAGAACCAGGACTCGTTTTCACAGACACACTTTATCACCCCCGCTGGGAGCCAGGTTTCCATCGCTGTCATTCCCCCGGGGAGGAGCAGCTGCCTGGATCCTTGCTGCATGGCGTGCGTTCCTCTTTCTCCTATAAAACAACTCTGAGTACCTGAGTTATGCATTTCATCAGAAACCATGTGCTGGGTGATTTTAAAATATTACCCCCAAAATACCCATATTCTATGCCAAGAAACCATCAACTGTAAATCACCTCCTGCTCCATGGCCCACAAAATGGATACTGTCACCATTCAAGTCGTTCACATAAAATTCAAAATGTCTTACACTTTATCTTTATGTTTTGCAAAATTTATTGATCTTTATAGCCCTGAAGGACAAGAAGAGATAAATGTTAAGTTCATGTCTTTCTCTACCAGCCCAACTGACCGTGTGGAATGGCTCAGATTTATCATCACTTCTCGTTGCCAGCATTTACGGCAACTTTTAAACATGTCATTTTACCTTGGGCTTACAGTTCAGGATGCTTTGGGAGTTTACTGAGTGACTCCGATTTCAGGACCAGAAGAAAAAAAAAATGGTTTAAGTATATTTGCAGCTCATTGGAAAGAGAATTTTAAATGTACCTGAGGAGATGGCTAACAAGGGCCACAGAAATCTAGAGGGGGAGCGGGGCTCCCAGGTTTACATTTCGTTCCCTGTGGGAATAAAGGAAGAGGCTTTCTCCATCTCGCAGGGATTCCCATTCTCCCCCTGAGGCACCTCTGCTCTGTCAGGATGGATTATGAAAATAGTATCCGATTGTGACTCCACTTGCCAAAAGAAAACTTATTCCTGGTAAAATGGGAAAGGAAGTTTCGGTTTCTTCTTACCATAAAGTGGGTATAAACAAAGCAGCCACCGTGGCCCATGGAATTAAGTCTGTGTTCATTGCAAAAGTAGGAGATGGTTTTTAAAATCCAAACTTTATGGGAAAAGAACAAGCATATATAGGCGTCGAACTCCACAGTTCTAATGTGATCCGTGTTGGGTTTGGGTGAGAATGTGGAGGCCCGGTGGGATGCCCTTCACCCCTCATTCCCCCAAGCCTGCCTCCAGCCAGCCCAAGCCCTGGGGCAAACTCCACGAGTTCCCCCTTTCTCCCTCCTGTCCCTGGGCTCAGTGTGTTCCGCCACCCTACCAACCTTCCTTGAACTTGCTTGTGTGATGTCACCTCTAAGCTCAAATACCTTGTGGGCCACTCACAGCCCAGACCCAGAAGACAAAGTGGAAACTTGTCTGTCTGCAAGGCAGAAGTCATCTCCGTCTGTGTGAGTCCCCGGTCTTACACCCCAAAGTGAGATTTCTGCTCTGCGCAGCCCGGTGAACCCAGACACACAGTTGCCACCAGACCTTCTTATACCAGCCTCACAACCAGAATGCACCCAATCCTTCCTCAAGTACCCCCACCTGTCAAGGTTCCCTGGCTGGATGTGCCTCCCCTCCCTCTTCTAGGCCACCACTCCCTGTTCCTCTCCCTGCTCCACCCTCTGTAACTCATGGTGGACACAGCCTCTGCTGTATGTAATTGCTCTGTGTATGGCATTGCCCCCTCACAAGGTGCTACGCCTGGGGGCAGACATCATGTCTCACACATAATTATCCTCCCAATGCTTGCAAAGAACAGGTACTCAATAGACAGGTTTTGAATGAGACTAAATTTATCTGTGAAAATTAAAAATTCAGGCTGTAAGCTAGAAAAAAAAATGATGCCAACTGGTTCACTTCATAGGATTCCATAGGGGAGTTTACACATGTAGATGTTTTTAAAAGTCACCTTCACTGAAGGTCTGGGGTGAGCTGCCCAGGAGGAAATGTCTGACAATATCTAGAAGCACAGATATCTTTTGCGTTCCCCTTTCCTGTAACACATGCTTGCATATGAGATGCTGTGCTTCCGTCATTATGGTCCCAATAGGAACCATCTCTGAGGGCCCGGGACTCTCCTGTGCATCACACATGCTCAGAAAGTGCTTGAGGAGCAAGCAGCCCACTGGCTCTCATTAAGTGGAGTGAAGCTGGCTTAGTTCTGTGGGCTCATGAGAATTCATATGCATTTGGGTTTCTAAACCCAATCAGTAAGGCTGGCAAACACCCTGTGCCTTTTAGACACAGTCGGTTGGCTCCATCTCTGGTTCATGAGCCAGTCCTCAGGGGCCAGACTCAGAACCTGGCCCCATGGCTGTCTCCACTGCACCCAGGACAGCCAGCCCTTTTGGTAAAGTATAGCCTCTGTCTCAGTCTGCTCAGGCTGCCTCACAAAATACTACAGATGGAGAGGCTTAAACAGCAGACATGCATTTCTCATGGTTCTGGAGGCTGAAAGTCCAAGATCAATGTGTCTGGTGAGAGCCCTCTCCCCTTGCTTGTGGATGGCTGCCTCCTCGCCTGGTAGAGGGGGACCTCAGTCTCTTCCTCATTGTGACCTCTTCTAAACCCAATTACCTCCCAGGGCCCCCATCTCCAAATGCATCACATGGGGGGTAGGGCCTTGCCGTATGGATTGGAAGGCACACACACCTTCAGACTCCACCATGTGGATTTTGCAGAGACACACATGTTCACACATTCAGACCGCAACAGCCTTCTTTGCTTCCACTTCATCCCTTACCTAGGCCCAACAGCAGAGCCGTGGCCTCACAGAACAAGAGGAAAATAGAGCTAGAAGAATAACAGAAGACTGTTATTAAAAACCCACGTGACTTCAAGAAGTCAGTGAAAGAAATGGGCACAGCAAACATCCTCAGACAGCCCAGAGTTGTGTCTTAAAGTATGAAATATGTGAAACTGTGTATGTGAAAAGGCTTACTGGGCTCCCCCATCCCGATGACCCACTGGTCTGGCTAGGACATTTTCCGACCACCCCTGGCATTTGTTTGCTAGAGTTGTCTTAGCAAAGGACCACAAATGGGGCAAGGGGACCCGTAAACAACAAAAATGCACCATCTCACAGTTCTGGAGGCTGGAAGTCTGAGATCAAGGGGTCAGCAGGCCTGGCTCCTTCCGAGGCTGTGGGGGAGAATCCCTTCATGCCTGTGTCCCAGCTGTGAGGGTTTGTTGGCCATCCGTGGCTCTCTGTGGCTCATGGATATGTTACCCGAAACTCTACCTTCATGCTCACATGGTACACTCCCTGCCCATGTAGGAGCATGTGTGTGCAAAGGCCCCCTTTTTATAAGGGTGCCAGTCATACTGGATTTCAGACTCACCCTAATGCCCTCAACTTAATCATCTGCAAAGTCCCTATTTTCAAATAACGTCACATTCACAGGTATGAGGGGTTAGGACTTCCACATCCTTTTTGTTAATTTGGACACAAACTACATTTATAGGGATACCACCAGTGACATTGATAAGAGGCACAGATAAAGACGGGCAGACCTTGAGGTGTCCTCAACAGCCAACAGTTTATTCAAGACCCAGGCACACAGGGAACGAGGGCATGAACAACAGCTAAACAGCACTGATGAAGCATGGGATGAGGCGTGAGATCCCACCCCAGTCCCTGACCAAGTAAGCTGGAGCCCTGCCCCACCGCATTCTGCCCTCAAGCGCCGGTAGAGCAGCTCAGAGGCTCCAGACAAGGCAGCATCCTAACGCAATTCAGCTGATGTGTGTGTTCTATCATTCATTACCCCTGAAAGATCAGGTAGTTTCTTAAAGAACAAAGTTCAAAAATAACTTTGTATTAATACATGTCAAATCTGTGAAAACTTTCTCCTTTGTTCCCTCCTCCCATTTTTAAAAACTCCAAGGCCATTTCAGAAGTATAGCTCTTCATACGGTTGCCCCATATCCTTGAAGTCTCCCTATTAGTTGCCATTAAGCCTCTGAGATACCAGATACTTTGTATCCATATCACACAATTCAACCAGTTGCTGAGAGACACGGCTCTCCCAATATCAGGGTCCTCAGACAAGCATGGATTGGCCCACAAGTTGGCATAAATGCTATTCAGTGGACATCCTCTACTGGAAAAGGCTTATTCATTCATTCAGTTGATTAACATTTACTTGGACTATATAGTGTGTTCCTTTACTAGGGCTATTGTAACAAAGTACCACAGACTGGGGAGCTTAAACAATAGAAATTATTGTCTCACAGCTCTGGAGGCTAAATGTCCAAGATCAAGCAACTGGGGGTTGGTTCCTTCTGAGGCTGTGGGGGTCAGTGTTTTCCATGTCGCTCCCCTTGCCTCTGGTAGTTTGCTGGCAATCTTTGGTGTTCCTTGGTATGGAAACATCTGCCCAGTCCCTGCCTTCATCTTCACATGATGTTCTTTTTGTGTGCATGTCTGTGTCCAGATTTCCCCTTTTTATAAGGACAGCAGCCATATTGGACTGGGGGTCACCCCACTTCCAGTATCATCTCATCATAACTGATTAATCTGCAACCATCTTATTTCTAAATAAGGTCACGTCCTGCCATCTGGGGTTTAGAACTTTAACATGTGGATGGGGGCGGGGAGTGACTAAAACAATAATACCATGTGCCTGATATTGTATTTACCCTGGAGATAGAGAAATAGATGAGACCTGGCCCAGAAATGAAGCAGCCCACCCATAGGGAAACTAACGACTGCGTTCACCTATCCTCACAATTGTAACCACAACAAAACACACATTAGACCAGTGCAAGCCCAGACACCCAGGACCTCCGAGCCACCTGATGCACACGGGGATGCCTTTTCCAACAGGCAAACAGTAAGGTTACACCGAGGGTCTAAAATCTTAGTCAGAACTTCTAAGTGGTGTATAGATTAGCAGCAAAGAGCAAGAAGGCCCTCAGGTGACCTAGTCTCTCAAACACAACGAGAGGGGGGCTCCAGAGGGGACTGAACACAGGTGAGAGCACCGCTCCTCCTGCCGGGGAGGAGGGCCCCCAGGTGGAGCTGGGGAGGCGGCGCTGGAGCTGGGTCCTGAGGACGCGTCCCAGGCTTGCCAGGGATGCAGGATGCGGACCCACCGGGAAAACACACTGTGAACGACAGGCCCCTAGCGTGTTTCCGAGAACCTCAATTTTGCACGTTGTTCAGTCTCTTGTCACCAAGCTGGTGTAGGTGGGAAGTGAAAGTGTAAAATACAGTGGTTTCAGAAACAGGGTGTTTATGCACCTAAAAAGTTTTGAAAACTCCTTGATAGGCTAGCAGAGGATTTTAAAAGTTAAAAAAAATTATGTACAATAATGTAACTAGGTTTCTTAACTTCTGATCATTTCAAAGAAACCCCAAGAGCATTAGAAAGGAAGTTATGTTTACGAAGATATTTTGGAATTTTCTGCCATCTAAAGGACCAACAATTAAAAGCCAAACCAAACACACACACACACAGGCTAAAATTTAATCTGTGTTGTATGAAAGGGGAGCTCTTCACCCTCCTCCCTTTCTTCTTCCCCTTAAATAGATAAAGTGGGATTTCTTGAGAGGTTGCCTGGGTGCTTCTTCTCCCCAGGGGCCTCTCCTGGTGAATGCACTCTGGTTATTTTCTGCTCCCTGCTTCAGCCAAAGGTGACATGGCAGATAACAGAGGAAATGAGGAGTCTTTACTGTTCCCTCTGAGTGCAAAGCTCAGGTCCTGGGATGAGGCCAGGGTTCAGGAGGAGTATGTGGCCTTGCAAAGCCAGTGCCTGGCCTCTGCTGGCCTCCTGAGCAGAGGAAGGGCCTGTGCCCCAAGCCAGCACCATCCCCCTCTGTGCAGTTCTGGGATCACTGCACAGAAGGGTGACCCCAGGCCCCAAGGCAAAGCCCAGGGTGGGGAAACCTGAAGTCCCCAGGAGGGGCAGGAGGAGCAAATACCTTTATTCAACAGTTGGGAATCAGCAAGCTAGACCCAATTTCTCCTGACTTCCCTCCAGGATGGGTGAGAGCTCCTGAGGGCTTCCTGTAAGAAGTGGGGGCTATGGCCCAGAGATAGCAGGCTCAAAGCAGAATTGGGGTAGGGCAAGAACCAGAGACAATAGCAGTGGCCAGTAGGGCCCGAGGACCAGGAACTGGTAGGAGAGCACCTCACAGACTCAGGTGGAGAGGCTGGCCCCAGGCCCAGGCAGCCAGCCCGGCCCCCTGCAGTCGGCACATGTTCAGGAAAGGCAGGGCAGGCCAGCTGACCAAGAGTACGCCTCCTCTGCCTGGGCAGAATGGGAGCCTGAGAAAGTAAATTATGCTAAGAAAAAAAAAAGTCAGGGTGATTTCTTGCATACCCAAATCCTGGGCCTGAGATTTATGTCTGTCCCCAAGATATGGGCTTGTTAAATCACAGTGGGCTTCTCCATAGTTGTCCCAGTAAAGTGGAGGGCAGGGGTGCAGCGGGGCACAGTAACCCAGCCCTCCTTTAACCAAAGAGCCCAGGAAGAGGTGGGAGGGAAGGAGAGGCAAAGATCTGAAAGCAGGACAGATCAAAGCAGTAGGGAAAGAAGGGTTCTGGGAGCTGTCCTACCACCTTGTGTCACAAAACTCCTAAATCAGGGATGCTGGACCTTCCTAGGGAACCGTGGCTTCCCCTCCATCTCAGCACTTCATTGTTTGCAATCAGAGTTCAGCCCTGGGTGCATCTAGGTGTTGACAGAGTACCAGGCAGTGACCATGCTGGACAGGACACCACTGGCCTTGTTGAGCGGGGTGACTGAGGAGCCCCTAGGAGCACAGGGACAGGAGTCCCACAGAAGCTCTTGCAGCCTTGGGACTGCCCCTTCCCACCTGGGACTCCCATCTGGCCTCTCAGCAGGGAGCACTCCATCCTTTCCCCAAACTGTTGCCTGGGAAACAGAGTGACCAGTTAGAGAAGAGAGGCATGCCAGCAGGAGGGATCGCCAGCCTCACTGTGCACCGCACCCTCCAGCCCAGCTCACCTACCTGTGCCAGCCACCTGCTTGTGACCCCGAGAAGGTGGCATTGTGAAACCAGAGCCAGACAGATATGCTGTCAGAAGAAGGAAGGTTTGCAAAGGGCTGTTTGAGGGCAGCTAGTTCACCCCTCCTGAATCCCATTTCCTGACTTACACCCTTGATTCAAGAGATCTGCTTATCATGAGCCCCAGTTTTCCTGACCCCAAAGAACATTCCTTATTTATGTGACAATATGCATGCTGGTCTATGGAAGGTCTTCAGTCCCCAGGGCCCTGAAATCCTTGCACCTTCTTAATCTCAGCACACTTGCTCAAGAGAACTAGAGTTGCCAAGAAATCCTTTCTAAATTGGGCTCCAACAAATCTGGGCTACAAAGGATGCCCTATTTCCAGCGAGCCTCAACTAGACCCATTTCAACATGGGCTGCCATGAATCAACACCAACTGTAGTTGTCCAGAGCACAAATGCCCTCAACAATTCAAAAACCTTCTCCTTGTGCCACTCATCAGTCCACGGGGGCAGGAAATAGAAGATGGGGAAAAATCTATTCTATTCTAATCTAATCTATTCTAGGAAAAGAAAAAATAATTTTCTAGACAAAAGCGGAGCCTAGGAAGCAGAGTAAGAAATACTGCGTTTACTGACTTCAGGAAAGCATTTCGGCTGGCTCCTTTCTAAGGAATGTTGACGTCCAGCTGGGGTCTGATCTCTGGGTGATCAGCCACACACTCAGACAACATGGATGGGGGAGGACACAGGCTGTGGCGAGAACCCCTCGCCTCCAGCTCCTCATGCGGACAGGTCATAGAGAGAGGATGCCTGTTGGTACTTCTTAATTTTGGTACTTCTTAAATTTCCAGGAGTGGTACTGACACTTCAAAAAGACTAGAGTTAAATGTTCATCAGAATGTTTACACCAAATTTCCTAAAGCACAGTTCACAGGAATTCTTGCTGGTCCTGCACAACCCTTTGGTCATGCTGTGGGTCTTTCATATTGCCGGCATCCCTCAATTCTGGACTTTTCTACTGTACTGGGTTGTAAGTCATCTATGTGGGCTCCTCGTGTATGGGGAACTCAGCGTGCCTCCCTAGCTCATTGTGAGACCAGGTGAAGCTTTCCGGACATTCCCCAAAATGGGACCAGTGCTGCAAATAATTAATTAATAAGAAGTGAAGATTTAAGCAAAGAGTATGGGGAATCAAGAGAAAGGCTCCCTTGTTGCAGTTGTAGCTGCATTCATCCCACCGGTTCCTGGACTTGCCATTGGAATGAAGAAGGAGATATCTAAGCTGGCCTGTGCATACAGTAAAACAACAAATTTGACTGGATCTATACTATTGGAACTCAACCAAGAATTAGGAGAAGTGCAAGTTGCAGCGCTCCAAAATCGTGCGACTATAGACTATCTACTGTTAAAAGAACATATGGGATGTGAACAGTTCCCAGGAATGTGTTGTTTTAATTTGTCTAATTTTTCTCAAACTATTCAAATTCAGTTAGACAATATCCATCGTATCATTGATAAGTTTTCACAAATATCTAGGGTGCCTAACTGGTTTTCTTGGTTTCACTGGATATGGCTGGTAATTGTAGGTCTGCTTTTGTTATGTAGCCGTATTCCTATTATGTCAATGTGTGTACGCAATTTAATTAGTAGTTTAAAACCTATACATGCTTATGTTACTCTACAAGAAGATATGTCAAAGAAATAATCAATCTTCCCAGGTTTTCTTCCGTCTGCTACTTCTATAGCTTTTCTTCTTCCTTCCTAATTACAACCGCTTAGTAGAATTCGTGCCTCATATCGAAATTACCAAGTATCATAATTCTTCCAAGTGGTAAAGATACCTCAAGACACATGCTGGGCATAGAAGCCACAGGGCATAAATCTGCAAAGAAGTAAAAAGCTAACCTTTTCAAAGAATATTTCTTCTCTCTCACTTACCAACTTTACATTTCCCTGTATGGACCCGGAAGATGACTGGTTAGCCAGAGACGGGTAAGATTCCTCAAGGGAGGAACAACCTAAGACAGGCACAGTCACAGGGGGGCCATCAGGTAAGAAACTGGGGATCAACAGAGGTGAGGCTTAGAACCTCACCCCTCCCTGTTTTGAGAGAAATCTTCTGCATCCATGGATGTTTTGTTGCCCTTGTCTAGCTTGGATTAATACTTAGTCTATAGGCACACAGCTGATCATCATCTACATTTGCCCTCTTACAGCACTAAATTATGTTTTCTACCTTTATCTTGCATCTACCTACCACTTCAGCATTTTATTAATAATAATAATAATAATAAGGGAGAAATGTGGGATTTACATATAAATCAAGTATAAAAATCAAACGAATATTCATATTTGACCTGATTGTTTATAGTTCATGATGTGTGATCAAAACCGAAAGTTTCTGTGATGAATGCCCTTGTACTGTTCACCATGTAAGAACTTATTCACTATGTAAGAACTTGTTCACCATGTAAAAACTTGTTCGTTATGCTTCAGAAGATTGGAGACTGTTGAGAATTAGGCTTGGGGTTGATTAATGATTGTGCATTGAGTCCCCTATACAGAATTTTATTGTTGTTAACAACCATTTGATCAATAAATATGAGAGATGCCCTCTCAAAAAAATAAATAAATAAATAAATAATAAAAAAAAGAGAAAGGCTTCATGACATACCACCCAGGGAGAAAGCATAACCCAATGCAAGATCGAGTCCAGAGGGGAGAATTGGTGCTTGAGGGACCCTCTGTTCTTGTCTGTGAAACAGCCACTGGGACCAGTAAGAGGACATGTGCACAGGCAGAAAGAGGGCAGGGCAAATGCAAGGGAAGAGTTGTAAAACCGTGCCAATTCTGCTGCCCTCCACATGGCCATGACACCAAAGTCTGCAGCCAAATAATTTGTCTCACAATTATTCATCATGAGAGAATATCTGGGCATTAAAAAACTATCAAACCCAAGTACCTTGAGTGGCTAGACAAACACATGTTCCCTAGCCCTATCAGGACAGTTCCAGATTTGGGGAGTGATGAAGTTTAAAAAATTGGGGAACCCATCAGAGGAAAAAAATGGTGGGGTAGGAGGACAAAGTGGAAACCTCCTCCCACACACACCCCAAGAGGCACGTACAGTAAACACAGCTAACCCTGAAAGCAACCTGAAGGCTGCAGAGCAACCCATCTACACCCACATCTGGGGGAGGAATGAGGGCCGCACAGAGAACGGTGCTCTGACCGTGAAGTGCTGTGAGCTTTCAGAACTTCTGGAGACACTACAAAGTTCCAGTTGTTACGGTACCTTTAATGGGCTCATACACTTGGGATGACACAGAATCAAATACCTATTAAGGACGACATTCCTGAACCCGGTAGTCTGGCCCCTGCAAGTCCTCGGCAGAAACACATTCAAGGCAAATAGCAGGCTTGCAGTCTTTAAAAAGACGCAGCTTTGAATCTGAACTCAGTGACTGAAAGAAGAGATGAAAAACACTAGTTGGATTCAAATGAACTGGCTTCTCGTAACTGGGGTTTCCTTCATAGGGGTCCAGAGTGGGACATACTTTATGCAGAGCACTGCAAAACCATCTATAATCTAAAGACAAACGAGTATTGAAGAATGAAGTAAAATAACTATTTGGAATTTTTTAAAGATGTTCCCTAGGTAGCGAACGGGTATATAGAGCACTAAGAGTGCAAGAAACCTGACCTGGCCCATGGTCACTTCCCAAGTAGCCCTCTTAGAGGTCTCAGGATGCTGTTGGGCTGTGACTGCTCAGGCTTTCTGATCACTTGACTTTGGGAATGTACAGATGAGCAAAATACTTTATAGAGTTTTAAAGGGAATTTTAAGCTAGGCTCAAAATCAAGACAGTGGCAAATGTGATTTTTCTTTTACCCAGTTAGTAACAGACTGTCAGTCCATGTGGGTGCCTCTAAGTTCACATTTTCTAGGGACACCAAGAGAAGGGGGTCTGGGGCTGCTTTCGCAGGGAAGCCACCAACTAGTTTCACACTAACACTTATTTCAAATGACTGATTAATGGTTCTAAGCCCTTTGTCTAAAACACCACTTTGGATTTATATGGCACCCACCTTGCCACAAACACCTCCTAAAACTCCTGGGAATTCCTCTCTTTTGCAATGTTTACTCCATCACAGGGTTCAGGCCTGTTTCCCCTGCAAAAAGGGCACAGCCACACCTGCATGAATGGTCCTGCCTCCAGCGTTCCTCTGCCCTGTGTGATACACAGGAAAGCATTGCTTCTGGGCTTCTGCAGGGCTTTTCCCTCATCTGGCATACTCTGTGACACCCTCTCTCCCCTACCTCCCCAAAAGATAAGCCCAGCCCTCTGTGGGACTCTCCTCTGAAACCTTCAGGCCTTGGCAGGAAACCTCTTCCTCTGGGACACCAGTCACTGGCTCTCTGCATGGCTCCATTTCCCCCATCAAAACACTGCATCTCAAACCAGCTGCAAGGCTGTTGTTCAGAGTGCATGTTAGTCCTGCGTCTGCTGTAACAAATTAACACAAATGTAAAGGCTTAAAACAAAGCTGTTCTCTTACAGTTCTGGAGCCAAGAGTCCGAAGTGGGTCTCACAGGGCTGCCGGGAAGGTGCAGAAAGGCCAGTTCCTCTGAGACTCCAAAGGAGAGCCTGCTCCTCACCCCTCCCAACTCCTAGAGGCTGCCAGCACACCTTGGCTCGTGGCCATGACCCTCCAGTCTCCGCTTCTGCCATCATATGGCCTGCTCTCACTCTGACCTCCTGCCTGCCTCTTACAAGAACCCCTGCGATTACATCAGGCCCATCCAGATGATGCAGAAGGATCTTGCCATCTCAAGAACGAGAACTTAATCAGATCTACAAAGTCCTTTTTGCCACATACAGTAACATTCACAGATTCCAGGGGACACGACATGGGCGACTTTGAGGCCCATTACTCAGCCTAACACACAGTGTGTCCTTCCTCCCGGGATGTGAGCGGTAAGGGTCATGGCGGACGGCTGAGCTTGCCCTCAGGGTCTAGTGCCCCACCAGATACACTGCGCAGGGGGTGAGCAAAGCCAGCAGAGTGAATGAGCAAAACGGAGTTCTTCACGCACCTCTTTCCGGCTTCCTTTAACTCACATTTATTTATTTATTTGTTTGTTTATTCCCTTTACAAAATAAAATAAACTCTTTTATTTTTAAACTCCCTTTTCTTCTCTCTTTCCAGCTCCCACTCTTCTTTGCATGTACATCAGGGAACCCAGTGCATTGTTTGTCACCGTTTGTCTTAAGTCTGTCTCCTGCCTCGGCTGTCATTTTGGTGAAGTTAAGTGTCAGAACCCTCGCCGGATCTATGAAAGCTTTAAATGGCCAAGAAGATTACCGTGTGATCCGTCTAGAATACTCTTCCTGGTTTTCCCTGCCCCTCCTTATCCAGGAGCAGTTTTTCAACTTTGTAAGCTGTGCTCACAGGAACACACACCTTTCTTGTCCATTGGCAATTAAATGGCCTCTGATCCACGGCTACTGTCAATTTTGCATCTACTTATAAATTCCCTTCAGCATTCCTATTGCCAGTGTCTGTGTGGTATTTTTAATTCTCCTTTGGACTTATGGGAACATTTTACTGATTCGCTCATTAATTAATGAATTAAAATCTTTGATGTGTGTTCATTTACACTTGTATGAGAGTCAGGATTTTTCCTTTTCAAAAAAAAACATTAATACTCCCTCTCCAGGTCTCAGGGGAAGAAGCAGCTGTATCAGCAAACACAGGAGAATGGCAGCTGACGGGTGGACTCAGTACACGTGTGCTTCCCTCCCTCCCATCCCCTGCACCTTGTGGACACATACCATGGGATGAGACACATTTCAGAAGGAACGGTGCAGATATAAAACTCCTGATAAAATGCCCAGGCCGGTGGCGGGAGGCATGTGTCTGCAAGGCTGTCCCAGAGAGGCTTGGGCGTCCGCCCACCTGGTGGCCTTTTGCTCCAGTAGCCGGCCTCTTCTCTTCCTTGCACTGTTATTTGCTGTGACTCCAGGGGGCTCCTGCTTCTCCCAGGCACTCCCAGCCCTCCTCCCAGACTGCCTGTTCAACACAGGCAACCACTGTCTTCTGGATCTCATGTAAAGTCTGTGCCCCACAGCTTCCCTGCCTGCCCCCCTGCCACAGACAGCCATCAGGTGGAGACATTCTGGAGTTTAATCTATGAGCAGCTGCCCACTTATCCTGGCAAAGAAGAGGCAAAGTCCACTCCCAGACAGGAGAAGGGTCAGGCCAGGGCCTACAGCCCAGAGATTCCTGACACTGGAGCAAAGGCAGGAGGGACCAGCGACCTGAGGGCCGGGGGCTTGGCCCCAGGATCCTGGGAGTTGCAGCACTCCGCCAGCTCCTTCTACCTGCAGATGCTCATCCCGGGGCATATGGACTAGAAAGAGCCACCATGTGCTCGCTCACTGCTTTTAGTGCAATTAGGTTTAGTGGGTCACTTGGTGCACATGCTTCAGATCTCGGGGGCTAATGACCTCACCTACCAATTTGGGCGGGCGGTGATAGACCTGGATAACCATCAACCACCCTTCCAACCCTGAAACTCTCTCAAGTCAGAAGAGCAAAGCACTAGCTTCTGCCCTCTGTAGGAGGTGGCCCAGAATGAACCAGGAGGGCGGGTCTTCCTGTGGAGCTCATATGTGTGAGAATACGCTGTCTGGATGGCTCTCCCCTTTCACCACCCCTTAAGCTCTGGGTACACGGGACTGGCCGTGTTGAACTCAGTCACTGTTCAGTCTGGCGAGGACACAGAGTACAACACCCGGCAGAAGGCTTCCATTCTTATTGCCCAGATGAGGAAGCCAGCATGGTCCAAACAGTGGCAAACACATTTTCATGGACAGTTGTGATCCTTGCTCTGGGGAAGAGGGTGGCCTGAGGGGGCACTGACAGGGTGTGACCTGAGCCGGGGGCAGGCGCACTGTCTCAGGAGGAGGGAGTGGGCTGGGAAACAATCCAGGCTTTCACCTCCAAGCGGGATGTTCCCTGTAGGAACTTCGTGAATGCATTTTACCGTTTTGAGGAAATTCTCTGCTGTTCCTAGTTTGCTAAGAGTTTTTATCACGAACAGTATCAAAGTTTGTTGATTACTTTCACATTTATTGAAATGATCTGATTGTTTTAATCCTTCATTCTGTTAATACAGTGAATCACATTGATTTTGTTTCTAATAATTATCCAGACTTGCATTCTTAAGATTAACTTAACTTGGTCATGATATATATATATATATATACTTTCTCTAATATAGACAGGGGCCTGTGAATAATTTAATTCTGCACACAATTCTCAATCTTCACTTTTTAAAAATCACTATCATCTAAGGCTGGCTGAAAACAGTGTGTGTCACAGGGACCACGGGAAGTCCTGGGGACACAGGCATAGCAGCCTGCCCTGGTGTGGACCAGGCCATATGGTGCCACAGCTCTGGGTGCCATCCAGACCTCGAATGGTGGCAGGGAGAAGCACTTTGTAAGGAAGGTGGCAGATGGCAGGAGCAGAGAGACAGCAAGTCTGGGGAAAGCTAGCAACCCACACAGCTGGGCAGATGGGTCAGCCATGGATGGTCTCAGACGTCTAGATTCAGAGGTGGAGTCATATCCCTCTGGGCAGCAAAGACCTGTGGACATGGGAGAGGGCCACAGGGCAAAGGCAGGTGAATAAAACGTTGTGTGGAATGCCTTCAGTTTTGCCGAGCTGTGTGTGAGATGAGAGAGGGATGCGGTATGTGTTTGCTGGGCCAGGTAGCCCTGGCAGCTCCCCTACCCCCACCCGTGGGAGGTGGGCTGGAACCCCGAGTCAGCAGGGCTCGTGAAGGAATCACACTGGCCTGACACGGGCGCTGGCGTTTGCCCGGGTCGCCCAGCCCTCACATTGCTGAGCCAGGATGTACCGTGAGGTGCAGCCAGCTCCAGGATCGTTACGTTTTTCTGTTCCTTACACCACATTGCCTTTCCCAGATTATCTTCCCGAAAGCCCTGGGGAAACAGCAGCAGCCAGAACCAGACAAATGGCCAAGAAGTGGGGCTCCAGCTCTGCACCCTTGGGACACAGATCAATTCAAGGTCACAGAAACCAGCAGCTTTCACAGGGAGGCACCAAGTCCTCAAACTGGGGTGCCAGAGGAGAAGCCAACGAAAATAGCCACGGGTTTGGAAGCAGACACCCAGCCATCAGGGAGTCAAGAAGTGAACTCACAGGAGGGAGGGGTGCTGAGTTGCACTTGGCAAAGTTGTGCTGCCACAGCTGCTGAGTGAGGCAGGAGCCCATGCCAACTTTTGCAGAGAGAAAGCACCCCGGTGGCAGCTCCACGGAGGAGAGCCCTGTGCTGCTTCAGGAGGCGAGCATCACCGGGGACACCCGGCCTCAGTGGGCCGCAGGGTCAGGGTCAGCCACTGTCTGTGCCCCGCCGAGGCCCAGGCACGGACCCCAGAGAGGACCCAGGGCTCTTCCAGTCAGTTCCTCACTTCCCTGTCACCTGAGAAGATATATATATATTCACGGTCTGCACTCTGTGACCTGCTTTTGTCACATTGGTGTCATTATTTTGGGTTTCCCTCCACTGCCCACTGGGGTGTCTCTCCTGAGGTTGCCTGGGTGGTGGCCATCTATCTAGAAGCAGGATGGCAGCCCTGGAACAAAGTAAATGCCAGCCCTCCTGAGCCCATCACAGCCACTCTAATCAGGTGATCTACTTAGAAACAGAACTCCTCTTCCAGGCAGCCCCACCAGGACAAAACTGCTGGAAGCCTCTTCCACAGAATGTTTCCTATCATATGTGCAGACACCTGCCACCTTGCCTCACTCCCCTGTTTTCTTGGCTCCACAATGACTGTGGATAGTAGCACCTTCATTTCTTCCACGTATAACAGGGTTTCCCATTTTTCTCATCTCTCTAGTCTTGCTCCCATATTTTTAACTATTGCAAAGCTATAAATGAAAGCCTACTGAGCATTATTTCCTCAAAATCATTTTTTTCTTAAAAAAAAACACTCATACAAATTTTCACTCAATGCAGGGCCTACAAATACTTTGTAATCTGTCCCTGCCTGTATTGCCAACCATGCATTCTGACATTGCCCCACATCCACTCTCTCCTGAAGCAGTGACGGTTCTCCTCCGTGACTCCCAGATATGCTGTTCCCTCTACCTTGTCATCGCCCCAGAATCACAGCTCAGATGTTGCTTCTCACCTCTCCACTATGCCTCCCCAACATCTGTCCCCCGTTATCATCCCCTGCTAATTGGCTCTCCCTCCATGGTTCTCTAGGACTTTTTCTTGCCCCCATTATACATCAATCACACTGCAGTGGAATCATTTCTCTGCATCCCTCTCTCCCACTGGACAGTGAACTGTGGGATGAGGGACCACGTCTTCTTCTCCATCTGCCAGCACCTACCATCCTTCTCACACGGGGCAGACCCACCGTTTTGACAGAACGATTTTTTCCCTCTGCTAATCTAAGTCTGCCAAGGATGTGCTTGCCATGAATTAGCTCGTTGTGTTTCTTTAAGAAATGTCAAGAGTAGATTTCCCGATATAAATCACAGTGTGTGCAGAAATAGGAGCTTTGTTAAGCAGCATGTTCAGATGCTAATCTTACTTAAACCCGGTAGACTAGAGCATTTCTCAACATGGATTTCTAAGAAGAAAGCTGCAGTGAAGGTTCAGATTACAAGATTTGCTCATAGGAGCTGGTCAGAGTTGTATAAATCAGTGTAATTGGTACATGGAATATAGAGCACAGCCTCTTCAATGAGGCTTTTATTGTATTTGAATTGGAATTACATTTACAAAATTAATAAGCCACCAGGCTGGAACCTATTTCAAGTTAGTTAAAATGAGCAAGTTTCTTAGAATTAGAAGTGGGATGCCAGAATTACAATTTACAGAAAGATGAAGTACATGCAATTTTCCCCTTCTGCCTGCTAAGTCCAACTAGAATCCCTGAACATTAAGACTAATATAGAGACAGAGAGGCTCTGAAAGGTGGAGCAAAGGTAAACGGGCTGGGAACTCAGAACCCAATAACAAAACAACGAGTTCTCTGAGTTAAAGTTTTGCCTCACGTATTCCAGACTTGGAGCTAAAGACACCAGTAAACTGCAAATACCGATGGGCACAGATAAAATAACCCCAACAGAAGCTGCTCTCTCTGGCCAGCCAAAGGGCAAGGAAGCAGACAGCCTAGTAAGGCAGAAAACGCTTAGACAAAAACCACCCCACTCCAACCGAACACCACAAGAGTAACCGTGGCCCGACCTCTGGGCACAACAACAAAGCCCAAATGGAAAGCCTAGACTTACCTGTACCAGGCTGGAAGGAGATGCCCAGCCCCCTGTCAGCATGCTATCACAGAAGGCTGACTAGGGAGCCAGAACCTTCACCCCCACCAAGCAGTAAGGAGCACCCCCTACCACCACGTGACATCAGTGCAGACAACCCAGGAAGTCTGGGTTTCCTCCCGGCTGGGGGAGTCTCAAAGGGACAATGGGGAGTGGGGAGTCCGAATCACCTCTGCTGATGGTGTCCCCTGGGCCACCTGAGGAGCGGCAATGAACCACTCTTACCCCTCACAGCCAGGGAGGTCACAGAGGTTAGAATTAACCAATGTAATCTGCAACAGTGAAAATCAGGAAAAAATAGTATTTGACACAACAGAGAACCCATTCATGATGCAGATTCAAAAAGCTAGAAACAGAGGGAGCTTCCTTCTTCACCTTAATAAAGAGCATCTCCAAAAAAACCTACCACTAACATCTACCCAAAAGCTACATCTACAACTAACACCGCACTTAAAGGTGACAGACAATGATTGTCAGATGCTAAGCCCAGGAACAAGACAAGGATGTCTGTTCTCACTACCCATACTCAGGATGGGCCTTGGAAGTTTAGCCAGGGCAATAATGAAAGAAAAGGAAGGAAACGATATACAGATCAGAAAGTTAAAAAACTGTCCCTATTTGAGATAAGGAGATGAGATGGTTGCCTATGTAGAAAACCCAAGAAATCAGTTGTTTTTTGTTTTGTTCCCTCTATTTCTTATCTCCCTGTTTGTTTTTTTTCTGCTTTCCTGTGGTTATTTGAACATTTTTTGTAGCCTCATTTTTATATAATTATAATGTTTTTGAGAATATTTCTTCATATAGTTTCCTTAGTAGTTGTTCTAAGATACATACATGGATACACACATATATATAACTTACCACCATTTCCTGGTGTTGATGTTTCACTGTTTCAAGTGAAATGTAGAAATCTTCACTTTCATTAGGTCCCTTTATCATCTCTACTTATCAAATATAGTAATTGTAAAAGTAGTTCTTTTACAGACATCCAGCATGGCATCACACGGTGTGATAACTTGTGCTTCAATCATCAAACTACAAAATGTGACTAACAAAATTCATTAGATGAAAAACAGCCAATCCCACTGTCTTGCCAATGGGTTTCAGCCCCGGACAAGTTCACTGTGGATTCAATGAGACCAAAGAAATGACAATAGAACACTCTTGGGGTGAAAGGGTTATTTATACCCAACTTTATTCCCACAGTGGCAGGTCAATCACTAGAATCCCATCCACTCAGAGCGAATCTGCGTGCAGCAAGCCGGTCTCTGCCTCTGGGCCTCTCTTTCCCTGCAGCCATCTCAGTCTCTGTCCTCAGCGCTGCCACCACTCCAGCCTCTGCTCTGCTCTCCTGTGGCCTTGCAGCCCTGCCACTGTGTCACCCAGAGCACTGGGCGGAGCTCTTTATATAGAGTCAATAACAACGTATTGCCCACACATGTGTAGTGAGCTAGCCGACCAGGGCCGGGCGAGAATCCCGCCCACAGGAACCTTCACCTCATCCACATCCACTTAATTCTATTTGTACCCATTCCATTGTTCTTTCTTTTCTGATGATTCTAGCTTTTTCTATTATCATTGTCTTTCTGTTTGCTGAGCTTTCTTAGGCATTCTTTGAGCATAGGTGTGCTAGCAACAAATTATCTTAGTTTTGCTGCATCTGTGTATGTTTTAGCCTTCTCAACCCTGAAGGATAGTTTCACCAGATAATTTGAGGCTGATGATTCTTTTCTTTCAGCCCCTGAAAAGTGGTGTGCCATTTCCTTCTGATCTCCATGGTTTCAGATGAGAAATCCACCACCATCCAAATTTGGTGTTCCTTTACATGTAATGCAGCATTTTTCTCCAGCTATTTGTAAGAATTTTCCTTTGTCTTTAGTTTTGACAAGTTTGCCTAGGATGTGTCTCAGTGTGGGTTCTTCGGATATATCCTGCTGGGAAATTGCTCTTGAAGCTGTAGATTTTTATCTTTCACTAAATTTGGGGCGTTTTCAGCAATTATTTCTCCTAGTACTTTCTCAGTCTCCTTCTCTCTTTCTGGGATGCCAATGACAGAAATGTTAAATCTTTTATTGTCTCCAAAAAATCCCTAAGGTTCTCTGATTTTTTTTCCCAGCCTATTTTCTCTGTTGTTCAGACTGAGTAAATTCTATTGATCTCTCTTCAAATTTACTGATTCCCTCCCCTGTCATCTCCACTCTACTTTTGAGTCTACACAGTGAGTTTTTTTTGTTTTGGTTATTGTATTTTTCAATATTAGGATTTCCATTTACTTCTTTCATAAATTTCTGGTTTTTTGCTGAGATTTGCTGGGGTTTTGTTTCAGGAGGATCTGTAATCAACTGTTTAAGCACTTTGGTAATGGCTGCTTTGAAATCTTCGTCCAATAGTTGCAATATCTGATTCATCTTGATATTATACAGTAAATTATCTTGTGTCATTCAAATTGTGGTTTTCCTGATACAATGAGAGACTTTTTTACTGTATCCTGGATATTCTGATTACTATCTTAGGAGATTCTTGATCTGCTTCAATGTATTTTAGCCAGCAGTTGTTCTGTCGAGGTTTAGAATATAGGCTCTATCTTACTTTGGGGAGCTTTCATTCTAATTACAATTTAGCTTTTTGAGCCCTTGCAATGTGATTCTGGTCCATTTTGTTCCTCTAGTGTGGCTAATGTTCTGGCTCACCCCATGCTAGTGCTTTCTGCAGGGGCAGAAGGGGCTTCTCTGAGCTGTTTACTATTTCTAGGTGACCATCTAAGAAGGAAGAGGCTGAAGCCACTGGGTCTGGGTCTCCTTATGCCACTAGTGGAACATGGAGATACTGGGTTTCATTATTGCTGTTATTATGGGCATGTGGGATCACCCCCTGGGCCTAGCTTGCTTAGTGGGGCTGAAATGGCCAGGGCATTGCTACTGCTGTCATAAATAGACCAGACCTCCTCCAGGGGCCCTGATTGTGGAAGTGAGCCTAGGGGTCCCCACTAGGCTGGGCTTCCCTTCCATAATCCTTTGGCCAGAGAAGTAAAGACTATTCATGGATTTTTCTTTTTTTTCCTCTGCCTATTGGCAGTTCCAGATTAAAGATTTCTCCTGTACCCAGTCTGAGAGATAAAAAGAAACCCCAAGGGAGTTACCATACTGTAGTTCCTCAAGTCCTGAAGTCCCTACCCAATCCTCCTCTTCCTTTCCAGCTCTCGGCATCTTTTTCTAATTGTCTGTTGAGTAATTTCTAGAGTACTTAGTTGTATTTAGAAGGGAGGAGCAGGGGGAAGGTATATGACATCCCGTTCTGGAACTCAAAGAGCTAATGTCTATTATCGATGCACACTCTGTACAAGGCACTGACTCAGCTTCCACAGCTACCCAGACAAGCAGATGCTCATGGACTTTGCTGACTGGACCATGAGAACAGGTTGTCTCTGCTACAGGGCTCTTGGCTTCTCAGTAGCGGCCTTCAAGAAAGGCCAAGTTTCACAAAAGTGAATGTTCCTTTAATCTGACGTTTCAAGGTTGCTTTTATTTTAATCATACAGGATGCAAAGTTTTCTCAGTGGACTGCACATTAACTAAATGGATCGAATCTGAACTCTTGGTGCCCTCCATCCTTCGCTGTACTTCTGTCTTCTGCCTTGGTCCAGCTCAGTCAATGAGCTTCACTTCCACCTGCTGGAAGCTGTCCTCTGTCCCGCCGGACCGACCACCTGCCAGTGGTCACTCTGATATCAGGGTACCCACCTTTGGAAGGCTCCTCATTTCAACCCTTACATCTAATTTGCTGAGGGTCAAGGAAATCATGCAGCCAATATTGTTTTCATTGTATCCAAATTAAGAGTAAATCGACTGTGAAGAAGCACCTAACAGACTTGTGTTATGAGCCAGAACTTGGGTACTTGGAGGTTTGATAATATTTTGGCAGTTCGGTGGCTCTTTTTACTGTACTCTTGTTGGCTGAGTTCCAGATAATCAAGTCTGCTAAAAGAGTGACCTGTAGATAAATGAAGCATTTTTGCATTTTTTAAGCACCCCTACCCCCTTCAACACTGAACAATTTTAAGCTTATGACATGGACCCAATAAGTCCTTGGTAGGTAAAATACACAAAAAAAGTGAAGATACTTTTTCTACTTTGCTATTTCAAGAAAATAGCTGAGAGAATATTTAATAATAATCTCCAAAAGAAATTGTTTCTGTACCAAAATTAAACATGAGACATTTCACCCAGAATAAAATCTGACAATCCCACGGGTAACTGAATTTATAGCTCTTCTACAAGAAAGGGGATTTTCAGTTTAACTTTATTGGAAATTAAATCCAATTATCATTAGCATTAACTAGGTACTGGACAAGCCCATTTGCAGAATGAAGGACACCCCTATCCTAGATCCAGATTTTAATGGTGAGGCTCCATGCCAGGGACCTTCAGTCACTAAGAAGGAAACCTGGCAGGCCAGCCCGACGCCCTGGAATCAAGCCTAACTCGTAAATGGACATGTGTGGCTTAACAGGACAAAACCAACAGACTGCAAAATACCTCCAAACTCACTTGTTTGGCTTCAAGATGGGTCCTTACCCTAAAATAATCATATACCTCAATTTTCTAGTAGCCTTTTAACAAGGCTATGAAATCTTTATTAACAGCACACACATTCAGATTAGACAAACCACCCTCCTTCTCTTGTTTGTCTTCCTCTGATGCACAATGAGTTATTTGGATGTGTTACTTGGATGACTCAGCACCCCCTTCCAATCCTGATGCCTAATTAATCCTGAACTGTCAGAGGTTTATTTAACTGTGTTGAAACTCGGGGGCACTATGCTTCCCACCTTGCTGCCAAATAATATGGGCATTACATCATCCTGAGACCCTACTTCCCTTCTCAGGCTCATTCCATCTCTGTCCCCAAGGCTCTGAGAAGGGATGCTTTTCAAGGAAACTTACTCTCAGGAGCTGTTGTTTCTATCCTTTCATGGCAAGTGTGAACTGGCACCAGCCCCTGCATCTGACCATATGTAAGTGTGTGTGCATGTGTGTGTGTGTGTGTGTGTGTGTATGTGTGTATGGATAGGCAAGTGCACACATCATACATTTTATAATGAAAACCATCTTGATTCCTACCCAAAGGTCTCTCTCTAGTGGGTGGAAAGTCCCTGCAAGGCAGGACCTCGGCAACATACCGTCATATGCTCAGGCTTTTACCTAAATACCTGTCACACCGCATTCAACAAACATTTGACAAGTAAATGAATGGATCTTTTGGCTGGCCAAGAACTCCAGACCCTTCCTGGAATAAACCATATATTACAAAAAAAGGTAGCTGAGCGCAAGGGGACGTCCCACATCAGGGAAGTGTGCAGTGGGGAGCCTGCCAAAAGGCTCACCAGGAGAACGCCAGCCTCGCACAGAGAGCGGGTGCTTGTGGCCAGCAAAGACCAGTCCTCATCCTTTCTTTTGGCCATGGCACCCTGAAGTACCTGCCAACAGAGGAGGAGCATGTACCCCCCACCCTACTGGCTCTTGGCTTGGCCTTGTGACTTGCTTTGGGTGATGATATATGAGCAAAACCTTTCAGTTTAACCAAAACAAATTCAAAAACAGGGATGTTTTTGCATGGTTTGGCCTGGCCTCTTGAGCTCCTCTGATTTCCATGAAAAGAGTATATCCCAGGGAGCTGCTTCTCCCATGAAATACAAGTTGGAGCCAAGCCCACCCAAGCCTGTCCAAAAGCAGCCAAACTCTAGCTGACCCAGAGACCCAGAAGCAAGCAAAATATATGTTTGTTACTATAAGTCACATTTATGGGTAAATTGTTATATACCATTAATGCAGCAACACCTGATTAACAGACAAACACAGAAAGTTTATGAGTTACCCAGGCCCCTTTTCTGAAAGAATCACGAGAGGATATCCTTCAGCACAATGTAGTACAATCCAAGAGACAATCAGGAAACTAAAAAATAAAAGTGGTAAGAAAAGAATAAAATACAGAATTACACTAAGAAAAAATTAACAATAATCTTAATGATAATTAGAGGTGATCTCAAATGATAAGTGGTGATGGCAGAATAACTTATCTTGTTCAGATGGGACAGGAAGGGATGACAAATATACATGTAATGTGATCAACAGTGAAGGAAAATGACTGTCAATACAGAAATTAAAGTTTTAAGGATAATCATTAGAAAAATATAGATAGGAGATGTATTAGTTTCAATCTATTAGAATTAAAAAGATGGCAAGAAAATGAAGAAAACAACCCAACAGAAAGCAACAAAGAATTTTTTTAATTAAAAAGGAGAACAGAGAGCATTTTAGAGATAAAACAGAATACCATGGCAGAAACAAATTCAAACACATCAAGCCTCAGAAAAAATTCAATGTTAAATTCTTCTAAAAGGCAGAAATCCTGGAACTAGAGGATTCTCCTGAAGCAAAATAATGCAAAATAATGCAAAAAGATAAAAAAACATCGCAGGCAAATACTAACAAATAGAAACTGGATCAGGATCAATATTACAATAGAAACTGGATCAGAATTCAAAGATAAAAGCATCAGAGAAGACCGAGAAAGAATATATCTGATTAATAAAAAAGTAAAAGCTATATAACAATTATCAATCTTGATGCATCTATCCAACTAATTTCAGTTTTATTTGGTACAAAAAATGATAGGAAAGCAGGAAATGGACAAGCCTACCTCACAGTGGATACTTTCACATACTGCTTCCAAACCGCAACAGATTAAACAGATCCCCAAAAAGTAAGGCTCTAGAAGATTTGGATAATATAACCGACATGAATGATTTAATAGAGAACTTGGTATCAAACAAGCAGAAAATATACATTCATTTGAAACAAAATTTTGCTGCTATCAGGCTTCCAAGAAAACCTCAACAGGTTTCTCAAAGCAGAAACCTCATAGGACACCTAACTTGAACACAATTTCATAAAATATAAATTAATAGTAAAAGAAGAGCCAAAAACCCATTTCATCTGGGAACTTAAAACAACCTTCTAAAAATACAGAAAGCCACATCACCTATTCTCTCCTCCTAGCCCGCTCTCCTGACATTTCCCATTGCTGTTTGCTGTTTCACTGTGTATATCTTCTTGCCTCTGTGACTTTTGGGACTTGCTGACATGATTGGATATGAATATTATCAGAAAATAATTTTTCTTTCTATCTAGGATGCTAGTTCTTAATTAAGAACAGTGGTCAGAGGGCGTTTGGATAATTGTATCCTTTGCTTATCTTCACAATACCAAAAATTTGCCTAAGTAACTGGCTGTGCAGAATGTACCACAAGTTTTTCATATTCTTTTATTCTTAACCTTGGTATCTTTTTACAGTATTCTTTCTCCAACATCCTTTTTTGTATGTTTAAGAGTATTTTGATGAGGTAAGACTGCTGACTTGGCTACTTTTTTAAAGGATTCTGCAAGTAAGTACAAATATATATACCTTATAGGTACATAATAGGTATATACAGGAAAATAAATTTAAATATATATAGATATATATTATTAAATATATATAATATTTATAGGTATATATAGGAAAAATGTAGGTTAATTAATTACATAAATTATAAATGTAATTAATTATAGGTATATATAGGAAAAATGTACCTTGAATTTACATGTTCCTCTTATATCCAACCTATGAACAATTGACATGTTTTGTTTTAAAACCCTTCCTTCAGTGTATGCTTACTTGTTTTAAAACATGTATCATCCAACTCTTGATTTAAAATGCTGTTGAATATAATGCTTTTGGGGAAAGAATGTGCTCAGAACTTAGAATAGATATGGTAGGCCAAGTATACTATGTGTACAGTAAGTTTTCTAATTTTACATCTAAGACAAGGAGATGTGGTCCCTAGAAAATAAGAATATGTACTTAGGACTTAATGTGCTCTTTCTTTGTCAAGCTGTTTGCTATATTTTTCAAGATTTTAATGTTATGTTACCTCTGAAAAGTGATGTAATCTGGTAGCAATGTATTAGTTCAAAGAAAGGCATTTATAGAATATAAATAAATAAATACATATTAAAAAATGAAAACTTCAACAGAATTGTGAACTAGTTTTAAACACAGGGCACTACATCTCAAAATCTGTAAACTGCAGTCAGAGAGGTATTCTGAGAAGGGTTTACAGTCCTTAATGCATATCAGAAAAAAATTCTAATGAAAAATGGATGCACTAAGCACTCAATTCAAGAAGCACTCAACTTCAAAAAGAAAATGACAAAGGAAGAAGTGCAGAATTGACAGACACAAAAGCATAAATAAATGAGTTGCTCAATAAAACCAAAGATTCTTTTCTTGAAAATTAGATCAACAGCCAGATAAATACCCTTATAAAAGGAGTAAAGAATTTAGAATTTAGTTGTGTGTGTGTGTGTGTGTGTAAGCAAATGAATATGTAAGTGATGGGATCTCAAACCAGTGGAAAATTACATAAATTCTGTTAGGAAATCAGTAAAGGTTACTGGGACACAATTAAGTTGCGATCCCTACCTCACACCATACACATAAAAATGAATTCCAAATGAATCAAAGAATAAACATAAAACATACACTACAAATGCAATTACAAAAAATATAAGACAACATTTTTATAAGCAGGATAGAGTAGAAATAAAATGCAAAGGCTCTAAGAGGACTGCCTATATCTTTCAATTGTGCACAACAAAAACACAATTAAAAACAATAGAATCAATCAAAATACTTGCAATATGTATAACAGAGAAAGAATTAGCATCCAGAATTATAAGCAATTTAATCATACAGAATTCTTTCTCTACACTAGGAGCCACTAAACAGCAGCATGATTTCATCACTTGTTCTCCTTAGCTTTCTGCACAGGCTTGGTATATACTACTGGAAATGCAACATTTCAAAACCCACAGCCTAAGGAACCTGCATTATGTTGACTGAAAATGAATAGTTGTGGAGAATTAAATGAATAGTTGTCTAGATAGAGATATGGATCTCACCATGCATAACTTCTAAGATGATTTTGTGATAATGTCTGCAGATTATTTTACTTTGCAGCTAGATAAAATTAATGTCTTATGTGGGAAATCTTTCTGATATCTACATAACTCAAACTAATATTGACAGCCTCCAGTCAGTAAGACATAGATCCAAAAAAAGGTTGTACTAGACTGTTTTTACATATGGGAAACAGTTTCTACATAAAATTTATCATCCATATGGAAGCAGCAAAGGTAAAATTCAGCTAGAACATGTAACTGCTATTGTTTTGCTATTGCTATTTCTAAAAATCTGCTTTAACTTATTTTGTATCACACTTAGTAAAGCATAATAAGCATTGAATTTTAACATTTTTTCCCTCTTCTTTTTTTCCAGTTTTACTAATACAATCGACATACAGCCTTGTATAACATACCGGTTTGACTTACACGTCCTGTGAAATGATTACCACAATGAGTTTAGTTAACATTCACCGTCTCATACAGATACCAAAGAAAATGAAGAAAGAAAAATGCTTTTATTCCTTGTAATGAGAACTCTTAGGAGCCACTCTCTAAACAGTGTTCATATATATATATATGAGCTGCTCTAAAATGTGTATTACAGTGCAACGACCCCTGTTTTTAGACGGGAGAATGTGGGTAGACAATTCACACACAGAAACATACAAAGAAGCACTAAGCCTACAAAAGGAGTCCAGCACAAAGGCCTTTCACGTCCACAGGGCTCTGGGGAAGAGAGAGCAAAGAAAAGCACACACCCTTGCATTCGAACCCTTTTAGATTTGCAAAGTCACAATGTAGGGAGAGAACTTTGGTGTACCAAAGGCATTATCCAAGGATGTCTCCCACCAACATTTGAATCATGATTTGAAGGGCCTCTTGGACCCACCAAATGTTGTGTCTCAAAACTTCTGAAACTTTGAGAGTAGCACACACTCCTGTCTGTTTCCATCTGCATCAAAAGTACAATCACCCTTTGTTTTCCTTTCTGGATCACACATTCTGCAGGGAGTCTTCGTGTAATTACCCTTGAAAACTTACCCACGTGTAAATCAGGCCCCCAGGTTTTATCATGCAAAAAGTACCCTGTCCCTCTTCTCAGGGCTGCAGCATGAAACCTAGTCAACATCTTAGAAACCACAGGCGCAGGCTTGCCCACAAAAACACCACTCCCAGGGGCCCAGGCCTGCTGAGCCAGGGGTCATGGGCCGGGCTGGGGAAGACAAGACAGCTATATCAGAACTCCTGCAACATGTCACGGGGCTTCTGAGGGCACAACAGCCTTGGAGACCAGCCCTCACCTTCAGGAAATGCTGCATTTAACTATTTAACCTATTTGTTTTTAACTGTGCTAAAATACACGTATCATAATATTTACCATCTCAGCCATTTTTATGTGGACTGTTCAGAAACATTAAGTGCATTCACATTGTTGGGCAACCATCCCCACATCCATCCCCAGAGCTCTTATCACCCTGGCTGAAACTCACGCCCATCAAATAGTAACTCCCTAAATCCAGTCCCCCAGCCCCACAATCACTGTTCTACTTCCTGTCTCGATGAGTTTGACCACACCAGGTGCCTCTTATATAAGTGGAACCATACAGTGTTTGTCCTTCTGTGACCGGATTATTTCACTGAACATAATGTCCTCAAGGTTCACCATGTTGCAGCATATGTAAGAATTTCCTTCCTCTTTAAGGCTGAATGATATTCCATTCTATGTATATACCATATTCTGCTTATCCATTCATCCATTGATGGGGCTCTTCGGTTGCTTCCACCTTCTGGCTACTGCAGGTATCTTTTTAAAGGGATCCAGAATATTCCACAGTAACTCATTGCAAGGCCTTGCAATGATATTTATTTTCCCCATATTAGTCTCATGTCTAACCTAAGGCCTTTGTGTCACATTATAACATCGTCTGTGCCTTATGCTGGAGGAAGGCTCTGCCTTGGCTCTACCACCTGCAATCTGAGAACCTTCAGTAACACCCTTCACCCTTCACCATTCTGTGCTGTGGTTTTCTCATTGGGAAAGGGGAAAATCATCGTAGGGCTTTGTGGAATGTGAAGCGGACTAATGCAGGACAGTTCAGGGCCCGCACCTGACACACAGTGGACTGAAATACGGGTTTCTCTCTGTACACATGCTTGGCAGATTTAAAAGTTGCCAATCTTCTGTACTCAATCTCAGTTCTTTTCACTCCTCTAGATGACTCATATTTCCTAATCAAGCCCCTGTGTGCGAGTGTGTGTGTATGTGTGTTCACTGAGTCAGCCTTCATGTACAGAGATGCCAGCTGAGCTATTGCACATCAGCTCAGGGCTGAGAAGTAGAGGCCATGCTAGGAGAACCAATCTGGGAGTACATCATTTTAGCCACCCAGGGGCTGGCTTCTAGACTCACATCTCTTTGCATGGCACCACCGAACCATCCAGAAACACTTCCTTGGCTAGTACTAAAGGCATGGAACTAAGCCAGCCGGCACACAGCCCCTTTGGGGCAACGTTTTCCACATGCTAGGTCAGACCCAAGGTCAACTCAACTAGCCCTGGATTCTCCAGGCTCCATTAGATGGCCCACCCCTAAACTGCCCTCATTTATGGTTATGTTTGCCCCTTTCACAGTCAAATTAAAGAAACAGACCGTAAAAATGGTATTTCCTCTCAGCCCAGAACAGCCTGTGCAATCCCATCTCCAGCAAATGTGCTCCTGGATTTAACCTACAGTCAGGTTGCAAGTGCCCAGATTTGCCAAGCATGGCATTGGGGACAGCCGCAGGCACTGTCTGCTCTCACCTCCTCCTCCAGAGCTGTCCCGGGGTTGGCTATGGTTCCTCTCTTGAAATAATAAACCAGGTGCGGCTTTTCAAAGCACCTCCCCACCCACGACCCAGTGCTGGGAACCCCGTCTTGCTCCAGGTGCCTTGTTCTCAGGCCCTGTAAGAAGGAAATGCTACTGGGAAGGACAAGAAGGCTAGTTAATAAGGGAACAGCATCCTATCAGATGCACTTTCCTGTGGAGAAGAGAATCATGGAGGAGGTTGAGCAGAGGCAGGGGTGGGGTGGCAAACACACCTGGGTTCGAATGGCAGCTTCCCCACTTATTAGCCGTAGGGTGGCTGTTCTGCTCACACCATGTTCCTCAGGGGCTGGGGGCTCGGGAACCCACCTGCTGGCTGGAGCTGATGGAGCCTGACCAACCACCTTCACCATATAATATCAGCCAGTGGCAAGCCCTCTTTTTCACTTTTGGAATAGTTCTCATTTCAAACTGGTGGTCCCAGGACAAGACCAAGCTTCATCTGCTTCTGCATTCAGACTCAGAAATTTGCTTTCATTCTTCCTCTTTTGTTTTGAGTAGCTTGTGTGACTATATTGGGTCCACCTAGGTAATTCAGGATAATCTCCACATCATCTGATTAATGATCTTAAATCCTTCTTCTGCAACCTTAATTCCATTATTCTGAAGAGCTCCTGTAAGCATGTAACCACATGATGGTCAGATCCCTTTTCTGGAACATACAGCGTGAAGGACACTGTTCCCAGACAGGGAGCTCCCGGCCCCCCATCCTGCTCCCAGCAGCGTTCCAGCCTGAAGGCCGGTCCCTCTGCTGCTAAGGTCCCAGAGGAGCCCCTGCACGTGCTCCCCCTGAAGGCTACTTGTTTCCACCTTTCCTCAGACCCTGGAAGTGAGCTCTGCTGCCCCAGTGAACCCCTGTTTATTGCCTGAGCCACCACGACCTTAACTAACATACCATGTGGTCTTCGACTGAACAATTAGCCTGTGTGCGTCAGAAACACTTCCTATGGTTCCTCTCCTGAGGAGCCAGAAATGGTGCAAATAAAGCACCCAGCACAAGCCTGAACCACCATTAAGAATAACATCTCTCCCTTCTCAGTCAGACAGAGGTCAAGAGGGCATCAAAAGTGGAGGGAGAGAGGTAAGAACTACAGAATGTGCAAAGCCGGAGTGGTGGGCAGGATGGAGGGCACAAGGCAGAAAGACCAGCGGCACTCAGTTCCCACTTTCACTCCAGACTACCATCCCTGGTGCCCATGCCTGGGCTCCCATGCCGAGGACACGCCCCAACATAATCTATCCTGATGATTTCAAAAAGCCCCTGATCGCTGGTGAGGATGTGTGCATCTCTGCATGCTGAGTCCTCAGCACATCTACTTCCTTTAAACTCCCTGGATTAGGACAATGATGATGAGGATGCAATAGGAGAATGCTGGACCCCAGACATGTTCACCTCCTAATGCCCAGAACTTTGAATATGACAAAAAGGATTAAGCTTGCAGAAAAAGGATCTGAGATCGTTAATCAGGTGATGTGGAGATCATCCTGGATTATGCAGGTGGACCCAATACAGTCACACGAGCTATTCAGAACAAAAGAGGAATGCAGAAGGGTTGGTCAGAAATGTGTGAGAGGGACTCATCCTACCATTTCTGGCTTTGAAGATGAAAGAAGGTGTCACTAATCCAGGAGCTCCTGGGAGCTGGGAATGGCCCTCAGCTCACAGCCAGCAAGAAAATGGGGAGCCAGTCTGAGCCCTACAAGGAACTGGGTTTGGCCAACAACCCAAATGACCAAGGAAGCAGATTCTCCCGGAGGGACTCCAGAATGGAACACAGTCCTGCCAACACCTCATGCTGAGACCCATATTGGACTTCTGACCTCCAACTGTAAGACAGTAAATTTGCATTGTTTTAAGTCACTGAGTGTGTGGTGGTTTGTTATGGCAGCAGTGGAAATGAATGCAGATTGAAATAATGCATGTGCTGTACCTCTGCTGTTTTATATGCCTGATCATGTTTGATCTTTGTAGATCCTGCTAGATAACAACTCCATTTTATGGAGTGGGAGACAATGTCAGAGAGAAGCTATATGCCCTTTCCCAAAGTCACACACCCACTTAGTAGGGGGCTGGGATTGGATTCCAACTGATCAGACTTCAGAGGTTGTCCAGAAGGCACTATGCAAGTATGCCTCCCAGGTACCAGGGCCCAGCATAGAGCTACTATATGACTGTTAGTCCCCTACAGCATGCATACACACACACATTCACACACACACTCACACCCATGCATAAACAGAGTAGTAACATCATCCTGGCCTTTTGCTACTCCACCATTGTGCTGACTCTCCGGACCTTTTGACAGGAATGTCTGCTTGTTGTGGTTGGGTCATGAGATTGCCTAGAACTTTTTGGTTTTCTGGGTTCTGTTATCACTTGACATAAACTAGGGAAAAGGTTCTCCAAGTTCAGCAGCTGCTCCAATAGGAAAAAGCACCACATGGAACGTGGTTGTGCCACTTAAGAAAGGGTTAGCACCAAAGACCACACCCACCCTGTGCCACTCCTACCACGGAAGATCAAACCCATTGGCTACAACAAACTAATCATTATAAGAATCCTTTTTTTAAAAGTCAAGCAAATCTAGAATAAAAAGTCTTTGGCTAGTAGAGAAGGGAAAACAGAAACTTTAATGGGTACTGTGGTTTCTTTTACTAACTGAGAAATATCAAGATGACATGCATCCCAAAATCATGAATTGACACAAAAGAGGTACAATTTTGGACATTTATTTGTCATTAATTCTCAGAATTCTAAAATTGGCTAGCAGTCATCATAATAAACCATGGCTTTGTAAACTGTAATTACTGAATTACAAAAGGGGTTTCACCCAATGTTAATCCCCCAGCGACTTTTCGTTTTTAATATCTGATGTTATTTCCTCCTTTTGCAAAAAGCAGTCATGACACAGCAACCATGACCAGGGAGGGATCTTCTTTTTCTATAAGTTTTGCGTATCAGATCACTACCTTCACAAAGGACTTTGCTGAGGTCTTCAAAGGAAACTTCTCTTTTTATTTAAAAAAAAAGTAAATCTGCAATTTTGTGAAATGTAGGCAATCCCAGGAATGAAGAACCATCCCATTCAGCAAATAAATTAGGAAAGAGCTCCTAAAAGAGTATAATGGCTTTCCATGAGGCCCCTTCCTCTAGCATGTGGCTTGCTTTTTCACTTCCTGGTGTCTTTTTTGTGAACAGATTCTTAATTTTAATAAAGTTCAATTTAGCAGTTTTTTCAGAGCTGCTAGTGATGTCTGTGTCCTGTTTGAGATACCTTTGGCTAGCTCAAGGTCATAAAGTGATTATCCTGTATAATCTTATAGAAACTTTATTGCTTTGCCTTTCTCATTTAGGTTTACAATACTACTGGCATTGTTCATTTTATTTCTGGAATCTCAATTCCATTCCATTGATTATTATGTACATATGTCTGTCCTTAATACCAGTACCACACTGTCTTGATTACTGAATCTTTCTTGTAGAGTTTTGTAGATTTTGAAATCTGGAAAGGTGAGTCCTACAATATTGTTCTCTTTTTCGAGGTTGTTTTGGCTATTTAAGGTATTTTGTAACTATCAATTTTAGGATCAGTTTGTCTATTTCTATAAAAAGGCAGCTGGGAACCCTGAGCTATCAGAAGACATGACTTTCACACTTACATTCTCCCTGTGATTCCTGAAGTAAAAAGAGAAATCACGATCTGACTTGTCACCAAATACCTCTAGACCAAGAATAAAGGAGAAAATTGAATATTTTCCTTGTCTCAGAGGCTGTGGAAATAATAACTATTAACATGTATTGAGTTAGGTATTTTGTTATGCTCATACATATATCATCTCATTTATTAATCACAGCAATGACATAAGTCCCCAGTATGCAGATAGAGAAACAGGCCAAGACAGCTTTCTGTCCCAAGATGCCTCAGTTAGTGGACCATGAGGTCCAGATTTTTTTTTTATAATGATACAAGTTATATTTATTGAAAATACATATTAACTAATATAAACATGTAAGTGGCTATTCCAATATATAGTTAGTTAAACTGAGAAAACTGTTGGTTAACAGTCTTCTACTAGTTTTTTTTTTTTTGAGAGGGCATCTCTCATATTTATTGATCAAATGGTTGTTAACAACAATAAAATTCAGTATAGGGGGGTCAATGCTCAATGTACAATCATTAATCCATCTCAAGCCTAATTCTCATCAGTCTCCAATCTTCTGAAGCATAACAAACAAGTTCTTACATGGTGAATGAATTCTTACATAGTGAATAAATTCTTACATGGTGAACAGTACAAGGGCAGTCATCACAGAAACTTTCGGTTTTGATCATGCATTATGACCTATAAACAATCAGGTCAACTATGAATATTCGTTTGATTTTTAAACTTGATTTATATGTTGATCCCACATTTCTCCCTTTATTATTATTATTATTTTTATTTTTAATAAAATGCTGAAGTGGTAGGTAGATGCAAGATAAAGGTAGAAAACATAGTTTAGTGTTGTAAGAGGGCAAATGTAGATGATCAGGTGTGTGCCTATGGACTAAGTATTAATCCAAGCTAGACAAGGGCAGCAAGACATCCACAGATGCAGAAGATTTCTCTCAAAACAGGGGGGGTGAGGTTCTGAGCCTCACCTCTGTTGATCCCAAATTTCTCACCTGATGGCCCCCCTGCGACTGTGCCTGTCTTAGGTTGTTCCTCCCTTGAGGAATCTTACCCGTCTCTGGCTAACCAGTCATCTTCCGGGGCCATACAGGGAAATGTGAAGTTGGTAAGTGAGAGAGAAGCCATATTGTTTGAAAAGGTTGGCTTTTTACTTCTTTGCAGATTTATGCCCTGTGGCTTCTATGCCCAGCACTTGTCTCGAGGTATCTTTACCACCTGGAGGAATTATGATACTCGGTAAATTCGATATGAGGCACGAATTCTATTTAAGGGTTGTAATTAGGAAGGAAGAAGAAAAGCTATAGAGGTAACATATGGAAGAAAACATGGGAGGATTGATTATTTCTTTGACATATCTTCTTGTAGAGTACCTTAAGTATGTATAGGTTTTAAACTACTAACTAATTTGCACACACATATTAACATAATAGGAATATGGTGACATAAACAAAGCAAATCTATAATTACCATCCATCTCCAGTGAAGCCAAGAAAACCATTTAGGCACCCTAGGCATTTGTGAAAATTTGTCTATGATATGATGGATATTGTCCAACTGTACTTGAACAGTCTGAGAGAAATCAGACAAATTAAAGCAGCCCATTTCTGGGATCTGTTCACACCCCATATGTTCTTTTAACCATAGATAGTCTATAGTCATAAGATTTTGCACCCCTCCCAACTCCTGGTTGAGTTCCAACAATACAGATCCGGTCAAATTCGTTGTCTCACTGTATGCACATGCCAGCCTAGACATCTCCCTCCTCATTCCAATGGCAAGTCCAGGAAACGGTGGGGTGGATGCAGCCACAACCGCAGCATCGCCCAGATCTCTGTGGAGGCTTTTGGATGATCATCCCCCTGGCACAAGTCCTCCAGAGAGTGCTGATGCCGGAAGCTCCTCCTCATATCGTATCTTACTTCATTTTCTGGGTATCCAAGCTAGGCCTTGATCTTCTGCATAGAAACAAACAGACCCTTTGCCCATACTTTGACATGCCCTCTATACCACTGTGCAGAACTCATTGGAGGTCAGCACACAGGAACTGTTTTTTTTTTCTTTTTTTATTAAGAGAAAGAAATATTATCAGAAAAGAGTACCTCCATAGCTGATCATCTGACACCCTTTAAGTGATCAACATAAAGGATATTTAAAGCATGCGTTGATCTTTGATTTACCAATAGTTTTATCCTATCAAGGAGTAATCCCCCTTTTCTTTCTTTGTTTTTTTTTTTTAATCTTTAATCTACACTTACTGAAGAATACTATGTTTACTATGCTCTCCTCTATATCAGGTCCCCCCTAACAACCACATTACGGTTACTGTCCATCAGCTTAGCAAAATGTTGTAGAATCACTACTTGTCCTCTCTGTGTTGTGCAGCCCACCCTCCCCTTTCTCCCTCACCCCCCATGCATGCTAATCTTAATACCCCTTTTTTTCTTCCACCCCCTTATCCCTCCCTGCTCACCCATACTCCCCAGTTCCTTTCCCTTTGGTACCTGTTAGTCCATTTTTGGGATCTGTAATTCCGCTGCTGTTTTGTTCCTTCAGTTTTTCCTTTGTTCTTATACTCCTCAGATGAGTGAAATCATTTGGTATTTCTCTTTCTCCGCTTGGCTTATTTCACTGAGCATAATACTCTCCAGCTCCATCCATGTTGCTGCAAATGGTTGGATTTTTCCACTTCTTATGGCTGAGTAGTATTCCATTGTGTATATGTACCACATCTTCTTTATCCATTCATCTACAAATGGACATTTAGGTTGCTTCCAATTCTTGGCTATTGTAAATAGTGCTGCGATAAACATAGGGGTGCATCTGTCTTTCTCAAACTTGATTGCTGCGTTCTTAGGGTAAATTCCTAGGAGTGGAATTCCTGGGTCAAATGGTAGGTCTGTTTTGAGCATTTTGATGAACCTCCATACTGCTTTCCACAATGGTTGAACTAATTTACATTCCCACCAGCAATGTAGGAGGGTTCCCCTTTCTCCACAGCCTCGCCAACATTTGTTGTTGTTTGTCTTTTGGATGGCAGCTATCCTTACTGGTGTGAGGTGATACCTCATTGTAGTTTTAATTTGCATTTCTCTGATAATTAGCGATGTGGAGCATCTTTTCATGTGTCTCTTGGCCATCTGTATTTCTTTTTTAGAGAACTGTCTGTTCAGTTCTTCTGCCCATTTTTTAATTGGGTTATTTTTTGTTGTTGTTGTTGAGGCGTGTGAGCTCTTTATATATTCTGGACGTCAAGCCTTTATCGGATCTGGCATTTTCAAATATATTCTCCCATACTGTAGGGTTCCTTTTTGTTCTATTGATGGTATCTTTCGCTGTACAGAAGCTTTTCAGCTTAATGTAGTCCCACTTGCTCATTTTTGCTGTTGTTTTCCTTGACCGGGGAGATATGTTCAAGAAGAGGTCACTCATGTTTATGTCTAAGAGGTTTTTGCCTATGTTTTTTCCAAGAGTTTAATGGTTTCATGACTTACATTCAGGTCTTTGATCCATTTTGAGTTTACCTTTGTATATGGGGTGAGACAATGGTCCAGTTTCATTCTCCTACATGTAGCTGTCCAGTTTTGCCAGCACCATCTGTTGAAGAGACTGTCATTTCGCCATTGTATGTCCATGGCTCCTTTATCAAATATTAATTGACCATATATGTTTGGGTTAATTTCTGGAGTCTCTAATCTGTTCCACTGGTCTGTGGCTCTGTTCTTGAGCCAGTACCAAATTGTCTTGATTACTATGGCTTTGTAGTAGAGATTGAAGTTGGGGAGTGAGATCCCCCCTACTTTATTCTTCTTTTTCAGGATTGCTTTGGCTATTCAGGGTCTTTGGTGTTTCCATGTGAATTTTTGAATTATTTGTTCCAATTCACTGAAGAATGTTGCTGGTAATTTGAGAGGGATTGCATCAAATCTGTATATTGCTTTGGGCAGAATGGCCATTTTGACGATATTAATTCTTCCTAGCCATGAGCATGAATGAATTTCCATTTATTAGTGTCCCCTTTAATTTCTCTTAAGAGTGACTTGTAGTTTTCAGAGTATAAATCTTTCACTTCTTTGGTTAGGTTTATTCCTAGGTATTTTATTCTTTTTGATGCAATGGTGAATGGAATTGTTTTCCTGATTTCTCTTTCTATTGATTCATTGTTTGTGTATAGGAAAGCTACAGATTTCTGTGTGTTAATTTTGTATCCTGCAACTTTGCTGTATTCTGATATCAGTTCTAGTAGTTTTGGAGTTGAGTCTTCAGGGTTTTTTATGTACAGTATCATATCATCTGCAAATAGTGTCAGTTTAACTTCTTTACCAATCTGGATTCCTTGTATTTCTTTGTTTTGTCTGATTGCCGTGGCTAGGACCTCCAGTACTATGTTAAATAACCGTGGGGAGAGTGGGCATCCCTGTCTGGTTCCCGATCTCAGAGGAAATGCTTTCAGCTTCTCGCTGTTCAGTATAATGCTGGCTGTGGGTTTATCATATATGGCCTTTATTATGTTGAGGTACTTGCCCTCTATTCCCATTTTGCTGAGAGTTTTTATCATGAATGGATGTTGAATTTTGTCAAATGCTTTTTCAGCATCTATGGAGATGATCATGTGGTTTTTGTCTTTCTTTTTGTTGATGTGGTGGATGATGCTGATGGATTTTCGAATGTTGTACCATCCTTGCATCCCTGGGATGAATCCCACTTGGTCATGGTGTATGATGCTTTTGATATACTGTTGAATTCTGTTTGCTAATATTTTATTGAGTATTTTTGCATCTACATTCATCAGGGATATTGGTCTGTAATTTTCTTTTTTGGTGGGGTCTTTGCCTGGTTTTGGTATTAGGGTGATGTTGGCTTCATAGAATGAGTTTGGGAGTATTCCCTCTTCTTCTATTTTTTGGAACACTTTAAGGAGAATGGGTATTATGTCTTCTCTGTGTGTCTGATAAAATTCTGAGGTAAATACGTCCGGCCCTGGGGTTTTGTTCTTGGGTAGTTTTTTGATTACCGTTTCAATTTCTTTGCTCGTAATTGGTTTGTTTAACTTTTGTGTTTCTTCCTTGGTCAGTCTTGGGAGGTTGCATTTTTCTAGGAAATTGTTCATTTCTTCTAGGTTTTCCAGCTTGTTGGCATGTATGTTTTCATAGTAGTCTTTAATAATTCTTTGTATTTCTGTGGAGTCTGTCGTGATTTTTCCATTCTCATTTCTGATACTGTTGATTTGTGTTGATTCTCTTTTTCTCTTAATAAGTTGGGCTAGAGGCTTATCTATTTTGTTTATTTTCTCAAAGAACCAGCTCTTGGTTTCGTTGATTTTTGCTATTGTTTTATTCTTCTCAATTTTGTTTATTTCTTCTCTGATCTTTATTATGTCCCTCCTTCTGCTGACTTTAGGCCTCATTTGTTCTTCTTTTTCCAGTTTCGATAATTGTGATGTTAGACTATTCATTTGGGATTGTTCTTCCTTCTTCAAGTGTGCCTGGATTGCTATATACTTTCCTCTTAAGACTGCTTTCGCTGCTTCCCACAGAAGTTGGGGCTTAGTGTTGTTGTTGTTATTTGTTTCTATATATTCCTTGATCTCTATTTTGATTTGTTCATTGATCCATTGATTATTTAGTAGCATGTTGTTAAGCCTCCATGTGTTTGTGAGCCTTTTTGTTTTCTTTGTAGAATTTATTTCTACTTTTATACCTTTGTGGTCTGAAAAATTGGTTGGTAGAATTTCAATATTTTGGAATTTACTGAGGCTCTTTTTGTGAGCTAGTATGTGGTCTATTCTGGAGAATGTTCCATGTGCACTTGAGAAGAATGTATATCCTGTTGCTTCTGGATGTAGAGTTCTGTAGATGTCTATTAGGTCCATCTGTTCTAGTGTGTTGTTCAGTGCCTCTGTGTCCTTACTTATTTTCTATCTGGTGGATCTGTCCTTTGGAGTGAGTGGTGTGTTGAAGTCTCCTAGAATGAATGCATTGCATTCTATTTCCTCCTCTAGTTCTGTTAATATTTGTTTCAGGTATGTTGGTGCTCCTGTATTGGGTGCATATATATTTAGAATGGTTATATCCTCTTGTTGGACTGAGCCCTTTATCATTATGTAATGTCCTTCTTTGTCTTTTGTTACTTTCTTTATTTTGAAGAAATATATCTGTTTTGTCTGATACCAGAATTGCAACACCTGCTTTCTTCTCTTTGTTGTTTGCCTGAAATATCTTTTTCCATCCCTTGACTTTAAGTCTGTACATGACTTTGGGTTTGATGTGAGTCTCTTGTAAGCAGCATATGGAGGGACCTTGCTTTTTTATCCATTCTATTACTCTGTGTCTTTTGATTGGTGCATTCAGTCCGTTTACATTTAGGGTGAGTATTGAGAGATATGTACGTATTGCCATTGCAGGCTTTAAATTCATGGTTTCCAAAGGTTCAAGGTTAGCCTCTTTAGTATCTTACTGCCTAACTTAGCTCGCTTACTGAGCTGTTATATACACTGTCTGGAGATTCTTTTCTTCTCTCCCTTCTTATTCCTCCTGCTCCTTTCTTCATATGTTGGGTTTTTTGTTCTGTGCTCTTTTTATGGGTGCTCCCATCTAGAGCAGTCCCTGTAAGATGCCCTGTAGAGGTGGTTTGTGGGAAGCAAATTCCCTCAGCTTTTGCTTGTCTGGGAATTGTTTAATCCCGCCATCATATTTAAATGATAGTCGTGCTGGATACAGTATCCTTGGTTCAAGGCCCTTCTGTTTCATTGCATTAAGTATATCATGCCATTCTCCTCTGGCCTGTAGGGTTTCTGTCGAGAAGTCTGATGTTAGCCTGATGGGTTTTCCTTTATAGGTGACCTTTTTCTCTCTAGCTGCCTTTAAAACTCTTTCCTTGTCCTTGATCCTTGCCATTTTAATTACTATGTGTCTTGGTGTTGTCCTCCTTGGATCCTTTCTGTTGGGGGTTCTGTGTAATTCCATGGTCTGTTCGATTATTTCCTCCCCCAGTTTGGGGAAGTTTTCAGCAATTATTTCTTCAAAGAGACCTTCTATCCCTTTTCCTCTTTCTTCTTCTTCTGGTACCCGTATAATACGAATATTATTCCTTTTGGCTTGGTCACATCGTTCTCTTAGTGTTGTTTCATTCCTGGAGATCCTTTGATCTCTCTCTATGTCTGCTTCTATACGTTCCTGTTCTCTGGCTTCTATTCCTTCAATGGCCTCTTGCATCTTATACATTCTGCTTATAAATCCTTCCAGGGATTGTTTCACTTCTGTGATCTCCTTCCTGACATCTGTGATCTCCCTCTGGACTTCATCCCATTGCTCTTGCATTTTTCTCTGCCTCTCATCCCATTGCTCTTACATTTTTCTCTGCATCTCTGTCAGCATGTTCATGATTTTTATTTTGAATTCTTTTTCAGGAGGACTGGTTAGGTCTGTCTCCTTCTCAGGTGTTGTCTCTGTGATCTTTGTCTGCCTGTAGTTTTGCCTTTTCATGATGATAGAGATAGTTTGCAGAGCTGGTACGAGTGACCGCTGGAAGAGCTTCCCTTCTTGTTGGTTTGTGGCCTTCCTCTCCTGGGAGAATAGCGACCTCTAGTGGCTTATGCTTGTCAGCTGTGCGCAGACAGGGCTTCTGCTACCTGCCCTTTTGCTATGGAGTTTATCTCTGCTGTTGCTATGGGCGTGGCCTGGGTGGGGCTGCTCCTCCAAAGTGGTGGAGCCCCGTTGGAGGGGGAGCGGCCAGGAGGCTATTTATCTCCGTAAGGGGCCTCTGTGCTCCCTGTTGCCCAGGGGGTTAGAGTGCCCAGAGATCCCCAGATTCCCTGCCTCTGGTCTAAGTGACCTGTCCTGCCCCTTTAAGACTTCCAAAAAGCACTCTCCAAACCAAAACAACAACAGCAACAATGAGAGAGGGAACAGAAAAAAAAAAAAAAAAAAAGGAAAAAACACGCGATTTTTTTTGTCTTCAGGCGCCGGTCCCAGGCATCCGCTCACTGGTCCTGCTGCCCTGCCTCCCTAGCACCGGGATCCCTGTCCCTTCAAGGCTTCCAAAAAGCACCCGCCCACCGGTCCCGCAGGGAAAAACGCACGATATTCTTTGTCCTCAGTCACGGGTCCCAGGCACCCACTCACCAGTCCTGCTGCTCTGCCTCCCTAGCACCAGGGTCCCTGCCCCTCTAAGGCTTCCAAAAAGCACTCGCCAAAAAGAGAAAAAAAGGGGGGAAAAATGCGCGATTTCCTCCATCCTCAGACACCAGTCTCAGGCACCCACCCACCGGTCCTGCAGGGAAAAACGCGCGATATTCTTTGTCCATGAGGTCCAGATTTTAAGCAGGAGGCCAGAAGCTTTCACACACCTACACTGCTGCAATCATTACAGATGAGAAATCCTCATCACTGATTCACCAAGGAGTGCATGAAGGGTCACCCATCCAGAGTGGATAGAGACAAGGTTGAAAATCACATTGTCTTTCCCCCAAATGAAGCAGGTTTAGGGGAGGCAGACTGGATATAGGGAAAGGCTGCCACTGTTCATTTCCAGAATATACAAAGAAAATCTTTTAAACAGTCAATTCTAAAATTGAGCAAATAACGTAAACAGGCACTTCACCAAGAGAGATATCCAAATGGCCAACAATTGTCTGAAAGGCCACACAGCATTCTTAATCATCAGATAAATGCAAATTGAAGCCATAATGAGGTACTAATATACATATTCCAGAAAATAAACTAATAGGAACAAGTGTTCATGAGGCCGTACCACAAAGGTGTGCTCATATACTGCTTGTGGGGATGTAAATTTGTTCAACTGTTTGGCAATATTCACTGAAGCTGAACTTAAGCATATCTTGTGATTCATCAGTCCCACTCCGAGACACATACCCAACAGAGATGCCGACATATATTTGCCAAGAGACAAGCTCATGGCACCAGTATTCATGATAGGCCAAAAGAGAAAACAATGCAAAAGGTCCATCAAGGGAGAATGGGTGAATAAATAGAATGCAAGAATAGATTTGTACAATGGAGCTCTGTACAGCAATGGGAAAGAACTACCACTGTCAACAACACCGAGCCTCACAGACAGAATATGAAGCAAAAGACACCAAGCTCAGAAGACTACATACAGTGTGATTCCATTTATCCAAGGTGTAGTAGAATGGGAAAAATCCATTTATTGTGCTGGAAGTCAGACTGGTGGTAAACTGTGGAGGCAGTGAAGCTTGGGACGAGACGTGAAGGGAGCATGCTGGGTGTAGTTTATGCTCAGGGACTTCATCTGGTGGAGTGCGTTCACTCTGTAATAATTCAGCATGATGCATACATTGTTCCCTAGGATTGTTACATTTAAATGGAAGGGTTCACCGAAAAAGCATGGGAAAGGCCATCCAGAAACCACCAGGAGGAGTGTGAGTAGAAAGCAATGCAGGTGAGAGTGAGGCTGAGCAGAACCTTCAAGCAAATGCAAAACACAATATCAAGACTCCCCTCTTGTCAACTTTGCCAGGAGGGATCAAGGCTGGGCCTGCTGAGATGGAGCAGCTGCTTCTCTGAGGATCAGAGACAGACCATTTAGAAGAGCTGACTTGGTCCACATGGAAAACTTTATCTCATTTGCCTCCTCTCCATAGTTTTGAACCATATCCAACTTCTTTCTTTCTGATAGCAGAAAGGCAGGAATGTGCATACTGGAATTGACTAAAAGGTGCTTCTGAAGATGACCAGAGAAAAACATTAGGCAGCTCTCGGAAGGCAAGTGTGCAACCCTGGCACTGTGCAACAGTGTGCAACAACTCAGGCTGCTTGGAACTGTCACAGACACTCCGTCCACACCGCTGACCAGCAAGGCTGAGTGTGCACCATGGACCAGGCACACTTTATATGTACTACTAACTTGTTTAGTCCTCCCCATGAGCCTCTGAAGCATATTTACCACCACCATCATCATCCCCAATTTGCAGATGGGAATATTGAGCTACAAAAATGTATGCACCTTCCTTGCCCAGTTTCCAACACTAGTTAGTATGGAGCTGGAATTTGACTGACATGGTTCACCTCTAAGCTGTAACACATCCTGATAGCAGAAGTCCAGTTCACCTCTACAGATTCCAAAGTCAGCTTCTGCAAGACTGCATTCATTTCTAGAGCAATATTCTTAAGGACTTCAAATCTGAAGTATATAATCCGCACACACAGGTGTTCCAGAGAAAGATGTTGCATTTCTGAGTTCCCCTAGACATATCATATTGTTAAGAAAAAAACTGATGTCCTGCTTTTTGTGGAAATGACCACAAGCACAAAAATTTCATCAACTATAAATGACATTCTTTTCAAAAGGTTCACATCTGTCTTGGAAAGTTTTATTCAATTCCAGCCACAAGTCGTGCTTTTTGGTTCACGAAGCTGAATAACCATCAGCCTTGGAAAAGCCTTTTCCTGCAGGGAGAACTTTTCACAGGCAGACTGTTGTTGGTAGGTAAGGAGACTGGTTCAGGCTGGTGTCCTTAAGTCAGTGATGTCACAAGCGCTTACAGCAGCAGCTCTGCCTGTTTCCAGAAGCAGCTTGTGAGCGTCATACAGAACTGTTCCTCTACCTGGTACTGGTGTGGCCCCCTCTTCCCTCCTCTCTCTCTGGGGCACTCCAGAAGCAGGCTGATAGATGGGAGTTCACAAGGAGCATTCCTTGCTGCTTCTAAGGGCTGGAATGTGGATGTAAACTGGCCCAGGGATCCCATCCTAAATCATTGGCCCCTAACCTGTTTCAAGTCAGGAAGGTCTGCAGTGGGGCATAACTGCTTCTTTTCCAAAGGGGACCTTGTCTTTATCATTTGTGGGAGTTTCTAATGTACCAGCTTTCAAGAGTGGAAAAGAAGTGAATGCATATTTGGGATGTGTTACAGATCAGTGTGTGGTGATTAGTAGACCCATTATTTCTAGTCAGCCTATTAATGCCACCCTCAAGTCACTCACAGTCCCTCTTCTGTGCTTGCAGCTGATGGAAACAACTTGTTCAAGAGCCCCTTTTCATGCTAAAGCTAGAAGTCCTCGGTTCCACTGAGACAAAGAGGAAATTGAAAGAGATAATACGGTTGCTAACTGTGTGGGCCTGGTGATGCTGAGCCTTGAGCGAGGATCACCTTCCCAGAGAAAGGAATACAGGTCTTCATTGTTGGTCCTCATCCATGTTCTTTTCGAGATCATGTCTACAGAAATTTGTGTTTGAACCATTACAATGCAAAGTTCTGTGTAGATGGAAAATGTTGTTCAAAACAATGCAAGATGTAAAACAATTGTTCTGATTTCCAACAGTCTCATGTACTATGATAGCTCATTCTGGTGCCTGCGTACTGCTAGAGTTCCTATGCTTGTAATCTAGTGGAGCCTGATGCCTGCCTCCACACCGGGAAACCTCTGCCTGAACCACGAACAGGGAGGCCAGTCGTGTTCTCATTGTCGAACTTTCCTGCCCACAGCCCTGCTCTGGTGTTGCAGACCAGCTATGCATCAGGTTCTTGGGGCAATGGTGGAAGTGCGGCCCCTGGGGTTAACATCTGCAGGCTGCCTGCCCTCAGACCCTGTGTCACTGAAGGCGTTGCCTTAAGAAACAGGGAAGTGAGGGGTAGAGGGCTCAGTGAAAGCTGACCAGCAGCCCAGGGAGCAGAGACAGCCTGAGCCTACTCCCTGCTTCACTGCTCAAAGCTGGGTGACCTCACAAAGGCTGCTCAGCCTTTCTGAACCTCTATTTCCTCCCCTGTAAAGATGACTGGTTGGGTCTATTCACTGGGCTGTTGTGAGAGTTAAATAAATGAGCATAATAAGACCAGCTCAGAGCCTAGCAGGGGCAGCTCTCCTGCAGGGAGTTAGGGAGAGGTAGGCAGAATGGTGTCAGAAGGTTCTGCCCTGGGAGGAAGGGACCTGCCCAGTACGCTTCTGAGTATTAACAGCCCTGCACCAAGTTACCCCTTACCCCCTTTCACCCACGACTCCCAGTCCCCAGAAGAGAACCCGGAGCTCTTGTATTTATTTTGTTCCCAAATGGTGTTCCATGATTCTTTGTCAATAGAGGCACAGCTGATTCTAAGGCTCTGGAAAACAGTGCCCAGTGCAAACACAGAGGTGCTCTCTGCTAACCCCGTATCAGCTTCTCAGCGCTCCGCCTGCTCCCGGAGCCCGCATCCCCGCTAGTTGCTTCCTAGTACCTGTTTCTTCCCGCACAGCGTCAGACGCGGGCTGCCGGCATTGGGCCTTCCATCTGTCACGGCTTCTCTCTGAAATGTCATCGCTCTTCCCTGATTCTGCTTTGCCCCAACTTTTGGTAAGCAAAAGCTCCATTTTTTCAGAAAGAAAAGAGAAGTCAGTCAACCTGAGGGAAGAGTTTTGAGTTTTTACCCAAATCTGATCAATATACACTGCAAAATGTAAATATTATTAAGGCTTTCAACCAGCAGAGGATAAAGAAAATCTAAGAATGCAGCAGTTTTTCAAGCCCTTCACCCGCGGAGGGTCTTGGATTGGTGAGAGGTTTACAAATATGGCTAAAGAACAGATTTCTGCATGGCGTAGACCACTCCAGCCTGATCTTCACAGGGAGCTTGAAAGTATAACCATTTCTGGCTGGACTGGTGTTTATTGTTGGTGACGAGGTGGGGAGGTCAGGAAGACAGGGCTGGGGGTGCTGATGGGGAGATGTGGGACAGGGAAGCAAGCCCCCAAGGAGGCAGCATGGAGAACAGCCTCTTTTGCAACCACCCCTGTATTTAGTCCACCTTCCAGTCGAGGTGATGCAGTGTTGTTATCTACAAAAAAGGCAAGGAAATAAATGCCTGTGTCGCCTTGACAAGGCAGCTCCACGGAGCCTCCAGAGATGGCAGGCAGAATGGATGGTACCTGCTCCCCTGGCTGCCGCCTGCTTCCACGGAAAGGGGCAACACTTAAAGGGCCTGCCCCTTGTTGTCCAAGCAAGGGTTAATCAAAGTAATGACTGAAAATTTCTTCGCCAAATGCACAAAACAGAGCCTCAGCCCTGAGACCAAATGGTTTCAATTCCTCACTCCCTCTCCTCCCTCCTGCCTTCAAGATAATTCTGGCAGAGTTGTGCTGGGAGCAGGTCAGAGATCTGCAGCACCCGGCCCTCCCTCGGCCCGCAGCTGCCCTGCTGTTTTCTCAGGACAGCCTTGCTATGGTTCTTACTTCTGTTCTGTGTCACCTTATTTGAATGTTTCCTTATTTTATTATCAGCCACAGGGCAAAGGTCTCAGTGATTTCATCGTGGCGGGACATCACTGCACCTCCCGAGTGACTAGGGGACAGTCGCTTACCCCTGGGCAGAGAGTGACTGGGTCGCACCATGCCAGCCCTGTGCCAGGCAGAGGAGAAGTGGACCTTGTCCAGGAGACTGGGGGTCTCTCCCTCATCCTCTCTCCCCTTTCTTTTAATGCTTTCCAGGTGTGTGCTGCCACAGCCACCTCACCCTTCCTGCTGGGCATCTTTACACCGGTCTTCAGGGGCTGATGAAGTCGAGTCCACCAAACCTCCCTTTTTGCCTCTTCTCATTCAGTGGGCTTGCACAGGGCATTCTGGCCCAGCCCCCGAGTGAGCAGCCAAGAGACCCTACAGAAGCTGCTCAGCCTCTGAGACTCAATTTCCTCTGGCAAACAAAGGTACTCAAGGCTCTGCTCCCCCAAGTGGTGGCCAAGGAGCAGTAACACCGGGGTGGATGCTGACATGGCACCTGGTACCCGGACGTGCAGAGAAACAGCCCCCAACACCCTGGCTCTCTGCTGACCAAGCTGTGTGAAGGCCTGCAGCTCTGCCCCACGTTGGACAGCCCTGGGGCTCCTATGCCCATGGCCTCTGCAGTGAAATTGCCCAGATGAGGACGAAGTAAGAGAAAACTTGATTCGACCCAACACGTATTTTGTATCCGAGACATATTTCTTATTACAACTACCAATTCAACTTACTGAGAACGAAATATAGCAGAGTGTATTCAGGAGTCATTTCTCCTTCTGAGAAACAATGAATGTAATGAAGACAATTATAATAACTTAAGAAAGGCTGTCAAGGTCAAGCCCATGGGCTATTTGGGGTGGGGTGTGTCACTCACAGTCCTGGACCTGAGGTGCTGGAAGGACCTGGCCTTAGAACCAGAAGGTTAGGGACGTGGCCCCTAAAATGCCCGAGTTCCCCGAGTTGCCATTTAGGGCTCAGTCTTGGAGCTGGGGTCATCGTCCTCATCAGTCCTGCACTATTTAGAATTTTAACCTAGACCTTCTCTAAAGACAACAAATTCCAAATGTTGCCCAAGTGATATGTCCTAACTCACCTCTTAGAGCTTTACAGACTGTTTCAGGGATGCACCAGCAAGTGGGGGCCTTGCTGGCTGTACCCTCTGCCCTCACCACCAACACCCTGAATCCTGCCATTTTTAAGCTCCTGCAATGCCAGGCACACATCGAGCCTTTACCAGCCTCATCTACTGAATGTGGATGACAAGCCTCAGAGGCAGGTCCTGCTACCATGCTGATTTTACCAAGGAAGACCTCCACGCTCTAACACAGTCATGCATGCTGAAGTTGGAACTTTCAGCCCACCCCCTTCTCCACAGAGGGGCTGGGGATTAAATCTGATCAATGAATTTAATTGAATGGCCAATGATTCAATCAAGCTGCCTACATGAAGCCCCAGACAAAACCTAAACTGTGAGGTTCAAAGGGTTTGCTGGTTGGTGAGCATACTGAAGTACTGGGAGGGTGGTACATCTTGATTCCAGAAACTTCTGCACCTGCCACCCCTGCCCTTTTCCTCCTACAGACCTGGCTACCCTATGCATCTCTTCATCTGGCTGATCACTTGTACCCTTCTTAATAAAATAGTGATTGTAAGTACAGCACTTTCCTGAGTAATGTGAGTCATTCTAGTGAATTATGGAACCTGAAGGAACCCCCAGATTGTAGTCAAGTCAGACAGAAGTGTGAGTCACTTGGGCACCTGGGACTTGGTGACCGGCATCTGAAATGGCAGGCTGTCAGTGGGACTGAGTCCCTGTACCTGTGGGGTCTGCATGAACTGGCTGATGTCACAATTGAATTGAATTCATGGACACTCAGTTGGTATCTGGGAATGTGTCTGGGAATGAACGTGCCCTCACCCCTGCCAGGCTCTGGATGAAGCATTCCCGTCCAGCTCGTTGGCCTCTGTTCCTCAACAGCTTCTCTTTGATCATACATCTGTCTTTTGGTGCAGAAACGACCACCACACACCTTCTCCAGCTCAGATACTACTTGGTTGTGCTCAGGATGGTACCACATTGTTAACAGAGGGGGACCAGCCCCTGCTGTCACTGCTGGTACAATCATTCCACGAATGTTTAATGGCTTCCCCTCAAGATTAGCATCCATCAGTAATTGATTGATGTGGTCAGAAGCCCCTTCAATTAGGTTTCCTTTTCTTTCATTAAACTAGAGGCCAGTTATGGGGAATTTAATGTTCATTCCACAAATCTGCTGGGCCGGTGGGGGAAGAACAGCTTTATTTAAGACCACTTTTTTTTCTTTTAAACTCCAGCATGTGATTCTCTTATCTTGTTCTCCTAACTTAACACATAAAAGTTTTGCATGTTTCTAAGGCTCCTTCCATCTCCCCAACAAAACTGAACAGAAGGTTCCTGCAGCAATAATACTACACGGCAAGTTGACATTTCCAAATTATTTTCACACACAGCCCTTTGCATTTTCTTTCCAGAGCAGAAAAGCTATTGTCATCTTCCTTTTTACATAATGAGAAAACCGAAGCCTCAAAAATAACAGCAAGTGTGCATTAAACACAAATTCCACGTGGGCTATGTCACTGCCATGTATTTTCCCATGTGGGCCCTTCAACACCCAGAGAAACCATTGCTATTAAGGACCCACTTTACAGATGAGGAAACTGAGGTTCATAGGAGCCCAAGAGATTACTTAGGGCCACATAGCAAGTAAGCGGCAGGCTTCTTACCCTACATGCACAAAGCCACAGCCATAGGCTCCTGGGTGCTCTGGGGTGTAGGCTTTGAGGGCAATCCCCTCCCTGCCTTGTGCCCTTGGGATAGCACAGCAGAACTTGACCCAAACATTATGAGGAAATGCCTACCATGTCTCTGTCAGCTGCTTCCCTTCCCCTACCCTTCCTACTATTACTCTCCCTTAGGAGGTTGATGGAGTCAAGATCAGCAGCAGCAATGATTCCACTCACCCCTCGGACCCCTGACCTCTTCCTCCATCTCGAACCGCTCTCCAGCCCTCTTTCCCGGCTCTCCGATGCCAGGACCACTGGTTCCCTGACACCTCCTCTTCCCGGAGGTCTGGTTCTCCTCTCAACATTCGAGCCATGCTCACTCCCCTCTCTTCAGCCACTGCTTCCAGGTGGAAACTGCAGGTTTCCAGGCAAAGAAAGGCCTTTGATTTGTCCTATTTGGCCAATTACTGGATGCACAATATGGACCCAACAAATATTTGTTTAATTGAGTCATAAACCCATAAATAGGAGTAACTAACTGTTTAAATGAATAAGGCATGGAAACCACTAAGGAGAGCAGAATAAGAATTATCCAAATTCCAAGCATTGTGCTAATGCTTTACACATTCAGTCCTCACCAAAACACCAGGGCAGATGCCATTAGTACTCCCAATTTGCAGTGGAGAGAGCTAAGTTTTAGAGAGGCCAGGTGGTTTTCCCAAGACAACCTAACTAGTTGTAGCACAGCTATGACCCCAGTCCAGACTCTGCCTCCAACTCCTTGGGTACCCAGCCTCAGAATTTCACTGTGCGGCCTTGGTCAGTGCCCCTGCCCTGCCATGGGCTCTGCCATGTTCTGTGAAATAAAGGAATTGGAGGAGATGACCTCCAAAACTCAGCCCCACTCGAAAATGCCGGCGCCTCTGCAGAGCTCTCCCCTTTGTAATGTGCATTCTGCCAAAGAAAGGCACGGAGCAGGACACTCAGATCCCGTGAGAAGATGTAGCTCACGTTGGACTTCCTGCTGATGGACTGCAACCCTTTTCAATGTTATCTGGGGTGGGGGGCTGAAGGGATGGAAGACGGAGGGACAAACCACCTTTCTCAGGGATAACTATTTCTAAGCCTCACTTTGTTTCATTTGTGAAAAACATGATGTTTTTGGCCTGAAAGCAACATCTGAGAGCCACAGACCAGCTTGAACTGCAAACACCAGCTGCTGGAAGTCACTTGCAGTGTCTCCCACCTGGGCCCCAGTCCAGGCCAGGCTGAGGCCGGGAACCAGCAGCCCTGCCACTCTATGGCTCCCATTGTCGTGCTTTTCCGGCCCCAGGAAGCCCCTTCTTGCCTCGTCTGGAGCTTTTTCCTTCCCTGACTTCCCAGCCAGCCTGTGGTTCCCAGAGCCCTGAGCAGGACCCAGGCCCTGTCACCCAGCACCTGGCTCTCCTTCCTCCAGCTTCTGGCACCTGGAGGGGGCCATGCTGCCCACAGGAGCCCCTGCAGCTCTGAGCAGTGACAAGGTCCCAGAGAGCCAGGGGAAAGCAAACGGTGGATCCAATTTTGCATTCTTTTCCTGCAGAATAGAGCCCAGTGAGTCCTCGTCCACTCAGCTACTATAACAGGATTTCACATAGGGGGTTACACAACAGGCATTTATTTCTTGCAGCTCCAGAACCTGGAAGTCCAAGGTGCCATCAAATCAATGCTGGTGAGTAACCTTTCTGGTGTGCAGCTATTATACCCTCACACATCAGGGCAAGATCACCTCCCGCACCTGTCTCTTCCTCTAAGGGCACTAATCCCATTCATGAGGGCTCCACCCTCATGACCTAGTCACCTTCCAAAGGCCCTGCCTCCAGCACCATGGCAGAGGGAGCTTCAGCTTGAATGCATGCATCTGGAGAGGACTCAAATTTCAGTCCGCAGTGAGAAGCAGTCAGGTGATTGTTAGTGCTCACAGCCCTGACACACAGCTTCCGAGTCAACCCAGAATTTGCAAGAGGTGGAATGCCAAGCCAAACCTGGAGCCTCGGCAAACCTCAGCTGGAACAGGAGGGAACCACAGGCCCTCCGGGAACCAGCAAGGAGGATGGAGAGGCCTCAGAGCACTGCGGGCCGGCACCCACATGGAAGCCATCCCAGCCACACACATCCCTCTATTCATTCCTTAGGAAGCAAGGGCTCTGTATGCAGTACTAAGGATGAGGCCACCAGGAGCACAAATACTGCATGCCACTAAGATAAGCAGGAATTGGCTTCTTGAGAGCCTCAGAAGCTTTGAGCCTGGCCTGGGCAGCAGGCAGGGGTTGGGGCTCCAATCTCCACCCCCAACCTCTGCCACTCTCGTCCTGGGGGTCCTCATCAATGAGATTTGTCAAATTGCTTGCTCAGAGTATCTTAATGAGAATTCAGGTGGGAGGCAACTTGTACAAGTCATGTAGGAGTAGGAGTCCACAGTTGTTAGTGCCAATGCTAGTGCAACTACCCAGGGGCTGTCTGCCCCAGTCCTGATACCACAGGCAGGGAGCCCGTGAGGAGCGCCATCCGAGAACAGAGTTCACTCCACGTGGGGCCGCCCTCCACCGGTTCTTCCGAGGCATATTCTCTGCTCTACACATCAGCATCTATGGTCACTTCACAACATTTGTGAAGGTCATGTGCACAGTGGGAGGGACTAGACAGAGCACAGCCATCACCCCCGGGCCCAGTTTGCCAGGCAGGATATAATCCTCCTCATTTCCCATCAGCATCCTAAGGACTGAACGTGTGATCTTTCACGAGTGAGCAATAGCCAAACAGTACTGGGACCCACACCTCCTTCAACCATTTCTCCTGTTCCTGAAGATTTCTTCAGACTGTATTTCTCTGCTTAATGCAGGTGGGAGTTCCAACTCACCAGAAAAACATGCTTTACCGTTGGAGGGGATCTGCCTCGAGGTCTGGATTTTCCACCATGCTTTTTAAGTGAGACCTGCTCTGGCCAAGCAGTCCTCACTAAAGGCATCGGCCCAAAGGCTTGTTTTCTAGGGGAGCATGAGATAAAATAGACTTGGAGTGAGGATTATGGAAGAAAAGGTGAGGGACTGACAAGCCCTTCCACAGCCTGTGGGGAGAGAGTTTGAGGCTACAGGTCCACCCCCTGCCCTAGCGCAGGGGCTCTTCACTCATCAGCCTCCCTCACCAGCCTTCGAGATTTGAGTAAGACTATTAAACACACACACAAATTTTGAAATCTGCACACCCAATCCAGTTCTCTCATTTTACAGGTAATAAACAGGCAACCAACTGGGGCAGGGGTGATTAGCATTGGTGACATTAAAAATACACATTCCCTCAGCCCACAGCCAGTGTGGTGTGATCATGGACTGCTTTCTGGCCCTGGTAAAGAAGGGTCTTGAGCATCTGGCCTACCAGAACCATTGCTGCTCAGGGCTTCTCCTCAACAGGTACTTAAAGGTTTCTCAGTGGAGAAAATGGGTCTCTACAAACCAGATCCTCTTTAGATGGAGATACTCTGACCTTTTCTTCTGTACCTTCACTTGGAGGCCAGAAGTCCTTGATTGGATAGAACAGAGAAAACAAACCCAAAATCTGGATGCCAGATATACCCAAGTGAATTCATTTGACCTGCACAATATTATAATTTTTTTTAAGTGGACAGTGTTTAAAAATCAAGCATTTTTGCATTTTAAAAAATCCAATCCTAGTTTGTCTTTGAGGGGAGGCAGGAATCAGAAAATCTGGTAACAAAGGGCTCTCATTTTCCCATGGCAAAGACTGGCTGAAGCTGAGTGGCTTTGCTCCACTGAGATGGGGCTAGAGCTCTGTGCTCCCCACAGGCCCTAGTCCTCCCTGCCTTACAGCTGGCCCTCTGTGCCCTCTACCACCACCTGCCTGGCCTGGAGGCACAAGATCCCGCACCCCAGAAATAGACTTTGTAGCCTGCTTTTCTCATTACACATCCCTCTCCTGCCTCGACTCCCCCATCCCAATCCTAGGCCCATCTGGCTGCTCCTCAGAGCAGAAAAAGAAAGAACACTTCAGCTAGCATCTGGAACATGAAATGTCGCCCTGGCCTCACAGTGTTTCCATCATAGGACACAGCAGTGCAAAGAAATAATTGTCAAATAAATAAATGAAGGGTTTATCATCAGAGCTGGACCCACATATAAGTCTCAGTCCTGTTTCTATGCTGGATTTTAACAACACATGATGTTAATTTTTTTTTTCTCCAGAGAGCAAAATTTCAAGGGAGGGAATTATCCACTAAGGCTGTACAATTTATTATCCAAGAGACAAGATTCATGCCATTGACCCCAAAGGCAAGTTTCGGCAGACGTTGGTGCAGAGAGAGCAAACCTCCCAGAGAAGCCTGCCTGTCCTGGCACTGGAGTGACCAGGCAGTGGGCTGCAGACCGGGAGACAGCCTTTGCCATCACTGAGTGCAGGAAAACTTCACAGCCTCTCCAGCTGTTCTTCGTAACCATAGAGTAACCAAATCTCATCTTAAACAGGCCTTGGAAACATTAACTTTACTGCAAGTTTTCTTTTCCCCTTTAGTTCCTTCCAGCTGCTTTCTCTGACGCCAGCTCAGGAATGTGGCATCCCAGCCTCTCTCACCACCAGCCAACACCACCCTGCTGTCTAATGACAAATGAATCCACTGTGTTTCTGCGTGCTGTGAATTAATGCAACTTTTAGGGTCTGGAACTCTTCAGGTGGAATCGTATGAGGACCCCAACGTGAAAAGTAAATCACAGGGGCACCTAGACTGAGGCATGAGTGGGAGAAGATGGGCCCAGAGACCCTCTGCTTCATGACCCCCCACTTCTACTCCACCCTTCGGGTTCCTCAGAGTCTGAGGGCTTCACAGATATAATTTGAAAACATTTGCTATGAAATCTTGTCCATAAGAGGGTTGAGGATGGTGGTGGTTCTGCCAGTGATGGTGGTCACGGTAGTGGTGATGGTGATAACAGCATAATCCTAGTGGAGGTGGTGGTGGCAGAGGACCGACTGGGAGTGACAGTGATGGTGACAGAGGTGACGACGGTCATGATAAAGGTGGTATTGGTGGTGGTGTTAGTGCTGGTGGTGGTGGTAACTGTGATAACAGTAGAGGTACTTATAGACAAGGTTGTATTGAAACAAAGGGTTTATTAAAATGATATTAATTTCAGGCAGTAGGGTAGGGAACACAAGAAGGCAAACCCCTTTTTGAAAAGCATTTGTCTTCTAATTCTCTTGTATTTCTCAGTGGTATACATATTATGGGGCAAAGGCACACAGTGGGTATTCAATAAATGTAACTCCATTTGAGATTTTCATCTCTTCAAGGAAGCAGCTGAGGCAGAAAATTCTGTGTGGTGACTTCCTGAGCCTAAAAGAACACATATTAGATGAAGGGAAAATTTTTAATGAAAAATGGATAAAGTTATCTCAATATGAAGTTAAAGGAAAGCAGAGGATAGGACATAAAGAAATCTTCTAAAATTAGGGAGGTACATACCAACCCATCCAGGAAGGAAACAACATAAAAAGCCATGTGTGTCACGTCCTCAGGGACCCGAACAGCCTTGCAGGATGGGCCTGATGAGTGGTGTCACCCCGAGCCGGGGGCCATGCTCGCACACCAAGCCCCAGGGCGAGGTGGGTCTGCCAGCCTGGTTCTCCGCTGTGTGGTTCTTGAACAAAGGTTTGATGTCAGCCAGGCGGACCAGCGAACACCGTTTCTGAGCCACATGACGCATGTAGGACAGTCCCAGGTGTGGCCACCACATACAAGCACGAGCACACCTGACGGGGGTGGGTCCGTCCCCAGTTTAGGAACTTCCTGGCCCTGTCAGGTTTCTGCCGTGCATCTCCCTCTGGGTGGCCTGTGGCTGAGATGCCCCATGTGTGTTAGTTATGTTCCTCTGTAAATCTGGCACACACGGTAAAGACCCGAACTCCGTGGGGGTGAGTGCTGAGCCTGAGGGACACTGCACCTGCTTTGGTGTTGCCAAAACATAACTCTCTTTATTCTCCACCTACCGAGTCCTGTAACCACACGATCTAGGCCAAGCACTCTCGACCTTGGAGGGCCTGCTCTTCTCCATTGTTTATTTAATTTCTGTGACTCTCTCTTTTACACAAAAAAGAAAATCAAAAAATTGGCCCGTTTTGTTTACTCTAAGTTGCTGTGTCATGTGATAAAGGCAATACATACCTACTGACAACATTTTGGAAAAACTCAATATTACATTTTTTCCCACTACCCCTGAGCCTGCCATCCATAAACAAGCACTGGGAACAGTGGGTGTTCCAGCTGTCACGGGGGGTGGATGCGCAGATGCTGGGTTCCCTTTTGTTTTTTTTAACAGAATCGAGCTCAACGACTCTGAATCAATGTTGTATCTTTTAATTTAAAATTAGGCCACAGGCATTTTCTCAAACCACTAACTACAGAAGAGTATCCATTCACTCATTCTTTTCACACCATTTCACTGGGCACTGACTAAGTGTCAGACGCAGGCTGGGGACACAGGGACAGACAAGGCAGAGAGGCCTAACCTTCCATCTGGTAGTGAAGAAGGGTGTCAAACCAGTCAACAGCAGGGAGGGTTAAGTCAGGGGACTGAGAACATGGAGAAATGCACACCAAGGGCTTCCAGGCTCACGGGCAAGAGTCCCACATGCACAGCCACTAAGCACAGCCCACCAGGCCTATGTGAGGCTGTCCTTTCCACTGTATTGTGTGCACACCACAGATGGCATGCTGACTTGGTTTGAGAATGAATGTAAGCTGGCATCCAGCACAGAAGGCCCTGAGCTGTCTCTCTGGAGTGCCTTGTGGCTGGGAGGCCATGATATTTCAGAGCTCTCAGGAGCCAGACATACACTTCTGGCTGATGAGTGCCTTGTGACCAACGGGCAGCCCCAATTCAGATACCTCCTCTATAGACACACGGCTTTGGAAACGTGGGCCTGCAACATGGGCATGAATGGTTGTAACAGTAGCACAGTGACCCAGACACTATGTACTGAGCTGACACGGCGGGCCAGGCAGCATGCTGAGAACTAAGCATATTTCTAAGGGACTTCATTTTACAAGAGCACAGGTGGTCACAGACCTTCAGAACAGCCTCTGTACCTCACTTCTTTGTGCCCCAAAGGTCCCCTAATGTTAAGTGAAACTGAGAGTTTTTCATCTATGTTTTGTTTCAATTGCACAGGACTGAGCCTGGGCCTGGACAGGGAACAGCTACTTCCCATTCGTGGATGAGTGACTCTCAAGTCTGAACTAGACACAGTACTCTATGAACAATAGCTTCTTAAACTACAGGTCCCCAGCCACTGCACAGCTAAACTGGGGCCTTAAGCACAGACACTAGCCCTGCCTGCATCCTCCATCCCTGAGCCTACCGATTCAGCTAATCTCATCCTGCAACACCCGCACAGACACACCCAGAAACGATATTTAACCTGGGCACCCCATGGCCAGTCATTAGCACATAAAATTCACCATCACATCACTGCTGGGCACCGGAATGCTGCCCAGCCGCTAAAAGAAATGATTCCGATTTGAGCATATGGATGTGGAAAGATGTCCATGAGGCATTAAATTGAAAAAAAAAACTGGCTGTAAAAAATATGCACACAAAGAAAAAATATTTTTTAAACATCTCTTCTGTGTTCAGTGGGATGGTCAGATATTTGAATATGTTCATGTATGAATAAAAAAAGTTCTGGAAGGACAGTCAACAAAGTATTAGCCATAGTTACAGCAAGAATATGTTTTAGGGTGATTTCTACTTTATAAATTAAGCTATTGACAGATGATGTTTGTTACTAGCATATATTATTTGAAAATGAAATGTTAAAAGTATCCATTGTTTGAAAAACAATAAACAGGCCAATTTAAATGTGGGTCCTAGCTATACAAAGATCTATTTTTAGATTTGTTTAGTGACGTTGACTCAGGTTATTTGTCAAAAAGAGTGAGGTATTTTTACTTCAAAGAATAAAAAAATTATTTATGATAATTGCAGACTTGGAGACTCTTGTACGTGTGCGTGCCAGGGTGCCCTCTGCTGCTCTGTTTCAGTGGCAGAAGGGTGGGAACCACCGCATGTCTTCTGGTGACCCAGTGGGGAAGCTGGGCAGGGCTTGTGGGGCAGTTAAAGGGAACCAGCTAGATAAGCTCTAGAAAGATATGAGTAAAACAAAATTTTCACCACCTACAGAGAATTCTTGAGCAAAGGGTTGAGCCTGCCTGCATCCAGCCTGGAGATGGACTTCCATTTATTGGGAAAATGACATGGAGGATCAGGTCTGCCATAGTCTGAATGTCTGAGTCCTACAGATTTCATACATAGAAAGCCTAACACCCAGCGTGCTGGTACCAGGAGATGGGGCCCTTGGGAGGTGATTAGTGCCCTAATCTAACAGGATTAGTGTTCCTATAAGGGAGCTCCCCCACCCCTTCTGCCATGTGAGGGCACGAGAAGTCTGCATCCAGCAGAGGGCCCTCCCCACACCATGCAGGCACTCTGACTTGGACATCCAGCCTCCAGGCTGTCAGAAATAAATGTCTGCTGTTTATAAGCCCTCTAAGTCTGTGGTATTTTACCGCAGCAGCCCAAATGGACTGAGAGTCCTCTGATGCTCTGAGTAAAGAAAAGAGACCCAGAACGGGGCCTGCTGTCTGGGCGCAGGACAAGGTCTCCTCACATTTGAGGCTCAAAAACAAAGTGGAGGAGGGAGAAGTGTGCGTACGAATGCTTGGATCCCAACTCAGACCAAGTCCAAAGACATTTTTGAGACACTCCTGTAAATCTGCCTGTGGAGTGGGTGTTAGATGATAAGGAATTGTTACTAATTTTGTTACCTTTGATCAGCTTTGTAGTTATGTTTCAAAAAAAAAGAGCCCACACATTTTGGCACTGAATACAGACAGCTGTCAGGATGAAATGACATGTGACGGGAATTTGTTATAAAGTGCCTCAGCACAGAGGAAGCAAAGAAAAATAAACAAATGTGGTAAAGTCATAATAGCCCCTGATGCTGAGTGACAGGCCAGCTGGGATTCAGTATAAACTTTTCCACTCCTTTTGCTGTGCATGTGAATCATATGCCAACATGCAGGAAACGGGCTGGGAGGAAACACGTGCGTCCTGAGGGGGGCAGTGGGGTGGGCCAGGGGCGCAGGGAGAGCCCTGGGCCCCCACTTCCTTGTGCACCACTCTGCATCTACCATTGACACACCAACTGCTGGCAGATATGACAGGTGGCCCTAGTTACCCAGTCTGAGTAGTGCGATCACAGGGGTTTGTGTGTTTTCTGTACTTCCATGTGAAGTCTTTCAAAATAAAAATGATTTTAAGATAGAAGTCAAAGGAAGATAAAACAAGAGCTTATGAAATCCATGGAAAGAAATATCTCTGAGCCCTGAGAATCAAGCTGAGGACGTGGGCCCAGCCCAGCTCAAGCCACTGCAGCCACGGCTCAGGGCTGGGTTGCCTGGCCTCACAGGTGGCATGGGCTTCTGCCGCACTGACTGCCAGGGCGCCACGGACCGCACAGGCTCGCTGTGGGCACCTAAGCATGTGTGCTTACAGTGTGATCACAGCTAGAAGGACCACATTCTGGTTGCTTTAAAAATATATTTCCCAATTCTAAACCAGCAGGTGCAAAAAGGAGCATGTGCAGTCAGGGGTGACAACAGAGACCCGGATGGCTGGCCGTCCTGCACGGGCACGAAAGGAAGGACCCAGAGGGAGGATTTAGCAGTGGTCACCCAGGTCTGGGGTGGCATGGGGACCTTCCTCCTTAGGAACTACTTCATTTCCTACAATACTGTGAGTTATTGCTGGTATTTAAAAGCAACATACATTTTGTCATTAAATAACTATTTATCAGGTCTTTATTACCTCCAGGCCAACAGGAACCACACAAGAGCAGCTGATACCAGGGTACACAGGCTGGGCACTGTCCCCACTGGTCAAAGTCTATAACAGGAGGCCACGCTGGGCTCAACCACCCTCATACTGCTCCATGGTGTCTGCAGTGGGGAAATACAGCACCCCCCAGGGGATCCTGTTAATTCTCATCGAGCTCAGTGCTTGCCTTGTGGAGGCCCGCCCACTGTTACAATGTGCCTGCCCTCCTAGGTCCTTGCCGTCCCCAGCTTCCATCCTCAGGAGCTGCCTGAATGTCCTTTTTAACAGTCTGTCTTCACTGGGGGCTGGGGTGGATTCCACATAGCCTTGGCCCAAAGCTCACCCCTTGGGGAAAGGCCCCTCCTGGAGCAACAACAGCAAGAGCATTGTAAGAGAGAAGACAGACGCGTTCAGACACCAGTGAAGAAAAAGGTAGAGAATGTTTGCCCGAAAGAGATGGAAGAGAAGGTGGGAAATAACAAGGGGATTCGGGCAGCCCAAAGTGAAACTGATGAGGATGAGAATCCTGAGTGGGATTCTATGAGATTGTCACCTTTTTCTTGGTGCTTTGCTGACTTTCATGAAAGTGATATTATATACACACCACTTCTATCATCAGAAAATGCAAATCTAAAGGAAAATTTTGAAGTGAGTAATTTTTGTAGCAATAAAATTTCACCAGTTTTTCATTCCTAACACTTTGACAGACAATAGGGATAGGAACCCCAGTCACCCACATACAACCAGGAGCTCACAAGATTGCCTTGGGGGGTATCACCATGTGCAGCAAATTAAGCCGAGCCAGTTCAAGTTTATGGACACATCTGCCTACTGAAGAAATCCAGGGATGGAGCGCCAGGCAAGTGGGAAGAAAAGTTTTTGGCAGTGTGATCACAGCTAGAAGGACCACATTTTGGTTGCTTTAAAATATATTTCCCAATTCTAAACCAGCAGGTGCAAAAAGGAGAACACCAGCCTGTCCGCACCTCAGCCCTTTAAGAGTAAGGTCAGATGGCAGGCAAATTCACAACCACGGTTCTGTTCTGAAATGGGGACAAATAGCAGCTTTGCCTTCAGCCTTTGCAGGTGGCTCTCCTGCTGACCCTGCATTGCTCCCCTGCTCTGCCGAATCTAGTCCTTTGCCTCCTTTCTCCTAAGTAGTTGGGGCTCCCTGGAGAGTACCCCAAAGTTGTGTTTGTCTTTTACCCAATGATGCTGAGTCACGGGAGTGGGTAGTCACAGGTGGGGACAACCTCAGGGGCAGAGGGCAGGACGTACTGCCTTGGAAATGGAGAGGTTTGTGTTCGGTGTCTGATAGAGCAAAAGCACTGTGATTAACTTGCACTAATCTGAGCTGATTTGTAAAATGCAAAAATTACTTAGGTGCCAAGTAAGTAATTCACAGAGTGGTTCTCGCTGATTGGGCCCCAGCATGCACAGACCAGCAGGCAGCAGCCTGCGGCATCTTGGGGAGAGCCCAGAGCAGGGAGACTCCAGGCTCTCTCCGCCCGCTCCAAAGCAGTCACACCTTCTCATAGTCAGACACAGAACGCAAACAAGAATGTAAGGAGAAACAGTGTAAAGTCAATTACAACTTGATTACAGAGTAAGGGGGGCAGCAATCAACCTTCGGCTTGCTTGTTCTACTTACTGCTGGATCCCCAGGCCTCTAACAGTTCCTGTACAAGATATCTGCTCAATATATATTTGTTGGATAAATGAATCCATGAAAGAAATTGCCAAACTAACAGATGCCTTATAAAACATATCACAGTACTATTCAGGTAAAAAGATGACTGGCCACAGTTAAGATGACATCAAGTTAAATGGACATTAGGATCAAAAACCACAGGCTTGCATTTAACAATTTACAGGTATGTGTTGAAATGAGTACCACCCACCCCACTTTGTGCTACAAGGTCCGCAAGAGGCTTCCTCAGGGCAGCATGCCTGGGACAAATCCTGTATCCAGGTGAGATAGGGTGGACAGCTTAGATCACATTAGTGGCACCACACTTTTGCACCTAGGACTGAATTTTTCAGGTGAGCAAGTGAGAAAAGTTAAGTTCTCCTAAAAATGAAAACAAAAACAAGACACCATAGACATGCTCTGTCAGAGAAGGGAATTCATCACATTAGGTCCTGTTAGAGATAACAGTGGCAGGCATTTCTAAGTAACAAAATGGAACTACAGAGAAGAGTGCTGGGTAAAGGGAAGCTTCTGGTAGGCCCGCAAGGCTGCAGGACTGCCCCCTTGCCTGGCATCCCCACTGATCCCAAAGCATCATATTTGCCAGAAGTCATCTGCTCCAGAGCAACTCTGAGTTGTTATAATCCCCAGCACCCTCTGAGGAGAGGGCCCCACTCCCTGGGACATGCATCCCCCTGCACACCCTGAGGGCAGGGATGGGGAGTGGGGGGTGGAGCCGGTCATCAATGGATGAGCCCTTTGAGCTGGGGGTGGCATGAGAGGGAGACACTAGTGCGGTGGCTGATGAACCTCCCAGCTCAGAGACTTGTCACAAGGTTTTTCCTGCTCACAGGCAATCCCACCTGTGCACTCTTTGATTTCAGGTTTCAGGCCTCCAGAACTGTGAGAGAGTAAATTTCTGTTATTATAAGCCACCCAGTTGGTGGTGATTCATTACAGCAGTGGCAAGAAACTAATACAGAGGGGCTGGCTAAAGGGGGAGGTTACTAAAAACATGTCACAAAGTATAGTTATAGGTGGCCCCCATCACCCATGCCTGCTTCTCTCCTTAGCTCTAGATGTTTCTCCCAACAAACTGTCGATCTGTCCAGCTGCTTGTCCTGGGCATATCAAGTACATCAGGTCTGGAGCCCACCCCCTGCCCCTCCAATCCACTTCCATGGGGCACTTCCCACCTCTGCCTGTTCATCTGCCCCATGTCCAGCCTCGGTCCACCCCACGTCCAGGCCTCCAGCCTGGACAGTCACAGGCACTCATGCCTCCCTCTGTCCTCAGCACCATCCACACCGCTGTCACCTATCTCTCTCCTCTGCCTGCCAGGGTCCCTCCTCTGAAATGGGGCTCCTGTCTCCAGGGTCTGTGGTTCTTCCTATCAGCAATGCTTCTGCACGGCAGCACAGGTGGAGCCTGCCACAACTCAGACCTGGCCACTCACCCAGCTTCACCATGCCTGCTCATTCTGTACCCAGTGTGCCCTCAATCTTCTGTAGATATGATAAACCTAGAACTATCCCTCAACAACATGCAAGTCAAGCACTGGACATGGATGGTCTGAATTACCCCCAGAACCATCCTACACACAGGTCTGGTCTTTAACCTCTTCTGAAAGGCAGGAGAACTGAGATGGAGGGAAGATTGGTAAGTAGCAAAGAGGGGCTTGACATATTCCCTCAAAGTAAGCCAGTTTCATTGAAAGACTTCAACTTGGATTAAAAAATGAAACATAGGCAGAGGGAGCCAAGATGGTGGCATGAGTAGAGCAGCGGAAATCTCCCAAAACCACATATATCTATGAAAATATAACAAAGACAACTCTTCCTAAAATAGAGACCAGACGACACAGGACAACATCCAAACCACATCCACACCTGCAAGAACCCAGAGCCTTGCGAAGGGGGTAAGATACAAGCCCCAGCCCTGCAGGACCCGAGCACCACTCCCCCCAGCTCCCGGCGGGAGGAGTGGAGTCTGAGCCAGGAGGGAAAGGGAGCCCAGGACTGAAGAACACCAAGCCCCAGCTATCCGGACCAGAGCGCAGACACAGTGCATGCGTGGGGTCCTGGATACTAGGGAAACAGGGCAGCAGGACCGGTGAGCGGGTGCCTGAGGCCAATGTCAGAGAACAAAGAAACGGGAGCGGCCATTTTTTTTTTTTTCGGCGAGTGCTTTTTGGAAGTCTTAAAGGGACAGGGACCCCAATACTAGGGAAACAGGGCAGCAAGACCGGTGAGCGGGTGCCTGAGGCCAGCGCCTGAGAGCAAAGAAAATCATGCATTTTTCTTTTCTTTTTTTTTAAAATTATTTATTTAATTTTGTTTGTTTTCTTTTTGTTGTTGTTGTTGTTGTTTTGGTTGGCAAGTGCTTTTCGGAAATCTTAAAGGGGCAGGGCGGGACACTTAGTCCAGAGGCAGGGAATCTGGGGATCTCTGGGCACTCTAACCCCCTGGGCAGCAGGGAGCATGGAGGCCCCTTACGGAGATAAATAGCCTCCCGGTCACTCCCCCTCCAACAGGGCTCCACCAATTTGAAGCAGCAGCCCGAGCCAGGCCACGCACACAGCAACAGTGGAGATAAACTCCATAGCAGCTGGGCAGGAAGCAGGAGCCCTGTCTACGCCCCCTGTCTGCATGCAGCTGCCCAGCACAAGCAACTAGAGGTTGCTGTCCTCACAGGAGAGGAAGGCCACAAACCAACAAGAAGGAAAGCTCTTACAGCCGTCACTCGTACCAGCTCTGCAAACTATCTCTATCACCATGAAAAGGCAAAACTACAGGCAGACAAAGATCACAGCGTCAACACCTGAGAAGGAGACAGACCTAATCAGTCTTCCTGAAAAAGAATTCAAAATAAAAATCATGAACATGCTGACAGAGATGCAGAGAAAAATGCAAGAGCAATGGGATGAAGTCCAGAGGGAGATCACAGATGCCAGGAAGGAGATTACAGAAGTGAAACAAACCCTGGAAGGATTTATAAGTAGAATGGATAACATGCAAGAGGCCATTGAAGGAATAGAAACCAGAGAACAGGAACGTATAGAAGCTGACATAGAGAGAGATAAAAGGATCTCCAGGAACGAAACAATACTAAGAGAACTGTGTGACCAATCCAAAAGAATCAATATCCGTATTATAGGGGTACCAGAAGAAGAAGAAAGAGGAAAAGGGATAGAAAGTCTCTTTGAAGAAATAATTGCTGAAAACTTCCCCAAACTGGGGGAGGAAATAATCGAACAGACCATGGAATTACACAGAACCCCCAACAGAAAGGATCCAAGGAGGACAACACCAAGACAAGAGTTTCAAAAGGCAGCTAGAGAGAAAAAGGTCACCTATAAAGGAAAACCCATCAGGCTAACATCAGACTTCTCGACAGAAACCCTACAGGCCAGAAGAGAATGGCATGATATACTTAATGCAATGAAACAGAAGGGCCTTGAACCAAGGATACTGTATCCAGCACGACTATCATTTAAATATGATGGCGGGATTAAACAATTCCCAGACAAGCAAAAGCTGAGGGAATTTGCTTCCCACAAACCACCTCTACAGGCATCCTACAGGGACTGCTCTAGATGGGAGCACCCATAAAAAGAGCACAAAACAAACACACAACATATGAAGAAGGGAGGAGGAGGAATAAGAAGGGAGAGAAGAAAAGAATCTCCAGACAGTGTATATAACAGCTCAGTAAGTGAGCTAAGTTAGGCAGTAAGATACTAAAGAGGCTAACCTTGAACCTTTGGTAACCATGAATTTAAAGCCTGCAATGGCAATACGTACATATCTCTCAATACTCACCCTAAATGTAAATGGACTGAATGCACCAATCAAAAGACACAGAGTAATAGAATGGATAAAAAAGCAAGATCAATCCATATGCTGCTTACAAGAGACTCACCTCAAACCCAAGTCATACACAGACTTAAAGTCAAGGGATGGAAAAAGATATTTCAGGCAAACAACAAAGAGAAGAAAGCAGGTGTTGCAATTCTGGTATCAGACAAGACAGACTTCAAAATAAAGAAAGTAACAAAAGACAAAGAAGGACATTACATAATGATAAAGGGCTCAGTCCAACAAGAGGATATAACCATTCTAAATATATATGCACCCAATACAGGAGTACCAACATACCTGAAACAAATATTAACAGAACTAGAGGAGGAAATAGAATGCAATGCATTCATTCTAGGAGACTTCAACACACCACTCACTCCAAAGGACAGATCCACCAGACAGAAAATAAGTAAGGACACAGAGGTACTGAACAACACACTAGAACAGATGGACCTAATAGACATCTACAGAACTCTACATCCAAAAGCAACAGGATACACATTCTTCTCAAGTGCACATGGAACATTCTCCAGAATAGACCACATACTAGGCCACAAAAAGAGCCTCAGTAAATTCTAAAAGATTGAAATCCTACCAACCAACTTTTCAGACCACAAAGGCATAAAACTAGAAATAAACTGTACAAAGAAAGCAAAAAGGCTCACAAACACATGGAGGCTTAACAACACGCTCTTAAATAATCAATGGATCAATGACCAAATCAAAATGGAGATCCAGCAATATATGGAAACAAACGACAACAATAACACTAAGCCCCAACTTCCGTGGGACACAGCAAAAGCAGTCTTAAGAGGAAAGTATATAGCAATCCAAGCATATTTAAAAAAGGAAGAACAATCCCAAATGAAAGGTCTAATGTCACAATTATCGAAATTGGAAAAAGAAGAACAAATGAGGCCGAAGGTCAGCAGAAGGAGGGACATAATAAAGATCAGAGAAGAAATAAATAAAATTGAGAAGAATAAAACAATAGCAAAAATCAATGAAACCAAGAGCTGGTTCTTCGAGAGAATAAACAAAATAGACAAGCCTCTAGCCAGACTTATTAAGAGGAAAAGAGAGTCAACACAAATCAACAGTATCAGAAACGAGAAAGGAAAAATCACGACGGACCCCACAGAAATACAAAGAATTATTAGAGAATACTATGAAAACCTATATGCTAACAACCTGGGAAACCTAGGAGAAATGGACAACTTCCTAGAAAAATACAACCTTCCAAGACTGACCAAGGAAGAAACACAAAATCTAAACAAACCAATTATCAGCAAAGAAATTGAAGCAGTAATCAAAAAACAACCCAAGAACAAAACCCCCGGGCCAGATGGATTTACCTCAGAATTTTATCAGACATACAGGGAAGACATAATAGCCATTCTCCTTAAAGTTTTCCAAAAAATAGAAGAGGAGGGGACACTCCCAAACTCATTCTATGAAGCTAACATCACCCTAATACCAAAACCAGGCAAAGACCCCACCAAAAAAGAAAAGTACAGATCAATATCCCTGATGAACATAGATGCAAAAATACTCGACATAATATTAGCAAACCGAATTCAAAAATACATCAAAAGGATCGTACACCATGACCAAGTGGGATTCATCCCAGGGATGCAAGGATGGCACAACATTCGAAAGTCCATCAACATCATCCACCACATCAACAAAAAGAAGTACAAAAACCACATGATCATCTCCATAGATGCTGAAAAAGCATTTGACAAAGTTTAACATCCATTCATGATAAAAACTCTCAGCAAAATGGGAATACAGGGCAAGTACCTCAACATAATAAAGGCCATATATGATAAAAGCACAGCCAACATTATACTGAACAGCTCAGTAAGCGAGCTAAGTTAGGCAGTAAGATACTAAAGAGGCTAACCTTGAACCTTTGGTAACCATGAATTTAAAGCCTGCAATGGCAATACGTACATATCTCTCAATACTCACCCTAAATGTAAATGGACTGAATGCACCAATCAAAAGACACAGAGTAATAGAATGGATAAAAAAGCAAGATCCATCCATATGCTGCTTACAAGAAACTCACCTCAAACCCAAAGACATGCACAGACTAAAAGTCAAGGGATGGAAAAAACATATTTCAGGCAAACAACAGCGAGAAGAAAGCAGGGGTTGCAGTACTAATATCAGACAAAATAGACTTCAAAACAAAGAAAGTAACAAGACATAAAGAAGGACACTACATAATGATAAAGGGCTCAGTCCAACAAGAGGATATAACCATTCTAAATATATATGCACCCAACACAGGAGCACCAGCATATGTGAAACAAATACTAACAGAACTAAAGGGGGAAATAGACTGCATTGCATTCATTTTAGGAGACTTCAACACACCACTCACCCCAAAGGATAGATCCACTGGGCAGAAAATAAGTAAGGACACACAGGCACTGAACAACACACTAGAACAGATGGACCTAATAGACATCTACAGAACTCTACATCCAAAAGCAACAGGGCATACATTCTTCTCAAGTGCACATGGAACATTCTCCAGAATAGACCACATACTAGCTCACAAAAAGAGCCTCAGTAAATTCCAAAAGATTGAAATTCTACCAACCAATTTTTCACACCACAAAGGTATAAAACTAGAAATAAATTCTACAAAGAAAACAAAAAGGCTCACAAACACATGGAGGCTTAACAACATGCTTCTAAATAATCAATGGATCAAGGAAAAATCAAAATAGAGATCAAGGAATATATAGAAACAAATGACAACAACAACACAACAACACAAAGCCCAAACTTCTGTGGGATGCAGCAAAAGCAGTCTTAAGAGGAAAGTATATAGCGATCCAGACACACATGAAGAAGGAAGAACAATCCCAATGAATAGTCTAACATCACAATTATCAAAACTGGAAAAAGGAGAACAAATGAGGCCTAAAGTCAGCAGAAGGAGGGACATAATAAAGATCAGAGAAGAAATAAAATTGAGAAGAATAAAACAATAGCAAAAATCAATGAAACCAAGACCTGGTTCTTTGAGAAAATAAACAAAATAGATAAGCCTCTAGCCGAACTTATTAAGAGAAAAAGAGAATCAAGACAAATCAACAGAATCAGAAATGAGAACGGAAAAATCACGACAGACTGCACAGAAATACAAAGAATTATTAAAGACTACTATGAAAACATACATGCCAACAAGCTGGAAAACCTAGAAAAAATGGACAACTTCCTAGAAAAATACAACCTTCCAAGACTGGCCAAGGAAGAAACACAAAAGTTAAACAAACCAATTACGAGCAAAGAAATTGAAATGGTAATCAAAAAACTACCCAAGAACAAAACCCTGGGCGGGACGGATTTACCTCAGAATTTTATCAGACACACAGGGAAGATATAATACCCATTCTCCTTAAAGTTTTCCAAAAAATAGAAGAGGAGGGAATACTCCCAAACTCATTCTATGAAGCCAACATCACCCTAATACCAAAACCAGGCAAAGACCCCACCAAAAAAGAAAATTACAGACCAATATCACGGATGTATGTAGATGCAAAAATACTCAATAAAATATTAGCAAACAGAATTCAACAGTATATCAAAAGGATCATACACCATGACCAAGTGGGATTCATCCCAGGGATGTAAGGACGGTACAATATTCGAAAATCCATCAACATCATCCACCACATCAACAAAAAGAAAGACAAAAACCACATGATCATCTCCATAGATGCTGAAAAAGCATTTGACAAAATTCAACATCCATTCATGATAAAAACTCTCAGCAAAATGGGAATAGAGGGCAAGTACCTCAACATAATAAAGGCCATATATGATAAACACACAGCCAACATCATACTGAACAGCGAGAAGCTGAAAGCTTTTCCTCTGAGATCAGGAACTAGACAGGGATGCCCACTCTCCCCACTGTTATTTAACATAGTACTTGAGGTCTTAGCCATGACAATCAGACAAAACAAAGAAATACAAGGAATCCAGATTGGTAAAGAAGAAGTTAAACTGTCACTATTTGCAGATGTCATGATATTGTACATAAAAAACCCTAAAGACTCAACTCCAAAAATACTAGAACTGATATCAGAATACAGCAAAGTTGCAAGGTACAAAATTAACACATAGAAGAAATCTGTGGCTTTCCTATACATGAACAATGAACCAATAGAAAGAGAAATCAGGAAAACAATTCCATTCACAATTGCATCAAAAAGAATAAAATACCTAGGAATAAACCTAACCAAAGGAGTGAAAGACCTATACCCTGAAAACTACAAGTCACTCTTAAGAGAAATTAACGGGGACACTAACAAATTGAAACTCATCCCATGCTCATGGCTAGGAAGAATTAATATCGTCAAAATGGCCATCCTGCCCAAAGCAATATACAGATTTGATGCAATCCCTCTCAAATTACCAGCAACATTCTTCAATGAACTGGAACAAATAATTCAAAAATTCATATGGAAACACCAAAGACCCCGAATAGGCAAAGCAATCCTGAGAAAGAAGAATTAAGTAGTGGGGATCTCACTCCCCAACTTCAAACTCTACTACAAAGCCATAGTAATCAAGACAATTTGGTACTGGCACAAGAACAGAGCCACAGACTAGTGGAACAAATTAGAGACTCCAGAAATTAACTCAAACGTATATGGTCAATTAATATTTGATAAAGGAGCCATGGATATACAATGGCGAAATGACAGTCTCTTCAACAGATGGTGCTGGCAAAACTGGACAGCTACAAGTAGGAGAATGAAACTGGACCACTGTCTAACCCCATACACAAAAGGGAAACTCAAAATGGATCAAAGACTTGAATGTAAGTTATGAAACCATAAAACTCTTAGAAAAAAACATAGGCAAAAACCTTTTAGATATAAACATGAGTGACCTCTTCTTGAACATATCTCCCTGGGCAAGGAAAACAACAGCAAAAATGAACAAGGGGGACTATATTAAGCTGAAAAGCTTCTGTACAGCAAAAGACACCATCAATAGAACAAAAAGGAACCCTACAGTATGGGAGAATATATTTGTAAATGACAGATCCGATAAAGGCTTGACATCCAAAATAAATAAAGAGCTCACATGCCTCAACAAACAAAAAACAAATAATCCAATTAAAAAATGGGCAGAGGAACTGAACAGACAGTTCTCCAAAAAAGAAATACAGATGGCCAACAGACACATGAAAAGAAGCTCTACATTGCTAAATATCAGAGAAATGCAAATTAAAAATACAATGAGGTATCACTTCACACCAGTAAGGATAGCTGCCATCCAAAAGACAAACAACAACAAATGTTGGCGAGGCTGTGGAGAAAGGGGAACCCTCCTACACTGCTGGTGGGAATGTAAATTAGTTCAACCATTGTGGAAAGCAGTATGGAGGTTCATCAAAATGCTCAAAACAGACTTACCATTTGACCCAGGAATTCCACTCCTAGGAATTTACCCTAAGAACGCAGCAATCAAGTTTGAGAAAGACAGATGCACCCCTATGTTTATCGCAGCACTATTTACAATAGCCAAGAATTGGAAGCAACCTAAATGTCCATCAGTAGATGAATGGATAAAGAAGATGTGGTACATATACATAATGGAATACTACTCAGCCATAAGAAGAGGACAAATCCTACCATTTGCAGCAACATGGATGGAGCTGGAGGGTATTATGCTCAGTGAAATAAGCCAAGCATAGAAAGAGAAATACCAAATGATCTCACTCATATGTGGAGTATAAGAACAAAGGAAAAACTGAAGAAACAAAACAGCAGCAGAATCACAGAACCCAAGAATGGTACCAACAGGTACCAAAGGGAAAGGGACTGGGGAGGATGGGTGGGTAGGGAGGGATAAGGGGGTGTGGAAGAAGAATGGGGGTATTAAGATTAGCATGCATGGGTGGGGAGGGAGAAAGGGGAGGGCTGTATAACACAGAGAAGACAAGTAGTGAGTCTACAACATTTTGCTATGCTGATGGACAGTGACTGTAAAGTGGTTTATATGGGGGACCTGGTATAGGGGAGAGCCTAGTAAACATAATATTCTTCATGTAAGTGTAGATTAATGATAACAAAAAAGAAAGAAAGAAAAAAGGGGGATTACTCCCTGATAGGGTAAAACTAACTGTAAATCAATGATTAATGCATGCTTTAAATATCCTTAATTTTGATCACTTAAAGGGTGTCAGATGATCGGCTATTGAGGTACATTTTTCTGATAATATTCCTTTCTCTTAAAAAAAAAAAAGCAGTTCCTGTGTGGTGACCTCCAGTGAGTTCTATACAGTGGTATAAAGGGCATATCAAAGTGTGGGCAAAGGGTCTGTTTGTGTTTCTACAGAGGATCAAAGCCTAATTTGGCTACCCAGAAAATGAACTAAGATACGACATGAAGAAGAATTTTCAACATCAGCACTCTCTGGAAGAGACATACCAGAAGATGATCATCAAAAAGCCTCAACAAAGATTCAGGCGATGCTGCAGTTGTAGCTACATCCATCCCACCGTTTCCTGGACTTGCCATTGGAATGAAGAAGGAGATACCTAAGCTGGCCTGTGCATACAGTAAAACAACAAATTTGACTGGATCTATACTGTTGGAACTCAACCAAGAATTAGGAGAAGTGCAAGTTGTAGCACTCCAAAATCTTATGACTACAGACTATCTACTGTTAAAAGAACATATGGGACGTGAACAGTCCCCAGGAATGGGTTGTTTTAATTCATCTGATTTCTCTCAGACTGTTCAAGTTCAGTTGGACAATATCCACCATATCATAGATAAGTTTTCACAAATGCCTAGGGTGCCTAACTGGTTTTCTTGGTTTCACTGGAGATGGCTGGTAATTATAGGTCTGCTTTGGTTATGTAATTGTACTCCTATTATGTTAATGTGTGTATGCAATTTAACTAGTAGTTTAAAACCTATACATGCTTATGTTACTCTACAAGAAGATATGTCAAAGAAATAATCAATCTTCCCATGTTATCCTCCGTCTGCTACTCCTATAGCTTTTCTTCTTCCTTCCTAATTACAACCCTTAAATAGAATTCGTGCCTCATATCGAATTTACCAAGTATCATAATTCTTCCAAGTGGTAAAGATACCTCAAGACAAATACTGGGCATAAAAGCCACGGGGCATAAATCTACAAAGAAGTAAAAAGCTAACCTTTTCAAACAATATGGCTTCTCTCTCACTTACCAACTTTACATTTCCCTGTATGGCCTCGAAGATGACTGGTTAGCCAGAGACGGGTAAGATTCCTCAAGGGAGGAACAACCTAAGACAGGCACAGTCACAGGGGGGCCATCAGGTAAGAAATTGGGGATCAACAGAGGTGAGGCTTAGAACCTCACCACCCCCTGTTTTGAGAGAAATCTTCTGCATCCGTGAATGTTTTATTGCCCTTGTCTCGCTTGGATTAACACTTAGTCTACAGGCACACACCTGATTATCTAAATTTGCTCTCTTACAGCACTAAACTATATTTTCTACCTTTATCTTGCATCTACCTACAACTTCAGCATTTTATTAAAAATAATAATAATAAGGGAGAAATGTGGGATTCACATGTAAATCAAGTATAAAAATCAAATGAATATTCATATTTGACCTGATTGTTTATAGTTCATAATGTGTGATCAAAACTGAAAGTTTCTGTGATGACTGCCCTTGTACTGTTCACCATGTAAGAACTTATTCACTATGTAAGAACTTGTTCACCATGTAAGAGCTTGGTCGTTATGCTTCAGAAGATTGGAGACTGACGAGAATTAGGCTTGGGGTGGATTAATGATCGTACATTGAGCATTGAGTCCCCTATACAGAATTTTATTGTTGTTAACAACTATTTGATCAATAAATATGAAAGATGCCCTCTCAAAAAAAAAAAATGAAACATGGACTCTCCCAAAAAACCAGCTCTCCTGGCTCCCATTAAAACACATAAACCACCACGGTAATTGTGAAATGGTAGTAATAATAAATGACGTGGGGCTAGCTTGAAAACCGTATTGAAACTGTGGGGCTTATAAGATTACCCATGAAAACTCCCATCGTTGAGGTCTCTTCAGAGCCTTTAAGGTCTGATATCAGCCAGGTCAGAGTTCTCTGTTGACTGGACTTGGGGCTGCAAAGGAATGGGTGACGCCTCTGAAGAGTCTTTCTTCAGAGCTCTTGTGCAAAATACTACCCCCAACAAGTCTGGGCAATAAAACTGACAGGCGTACACCTCTTACCTGAGCAACTGTTACAGACCAAATGTTTGTGTCCCCCCAAATTCGTATGGTGAAGTCCCAACTCAGTGTGATGGTATTTGGAGGTGGGGTCTTTGGGGGTAAATAAATTTAGGTGAGGTCATGAGGATAGTTCCCTCATCATGGGATTAGTGCCCTTATAAGAAAAAGAAGAAACAGAGCAAATTTTACATACAAAATTAGCTTTAAGGTAGAAAAACTATGCTTTCAGTTTCCAAGAACTTGATCTGTGACAATTGTGACCCAGAAGGTCAGGATAGAAAGCTATCCCATGTGCACGGGGCTACAAGGACCACCAAGCGTGTTTTCACAGTCATGAAGGTCTCCTCTTGTGGCTGTGTGAGTTCGCTGTTTCAGTGTATCAAATCATCCCAAACTTAACAGCTTAAAGCAGCAGCCATTTGTCAGTTACAGTTTGTTAGGTGAGAAATCCATGGCTGGCATGGATGGGTTGTCTGCTCATGTTGTTACAAGACTAAAGCAAGTATCAGATAGCTGCATTCCTTTCTAGAAGCTCTGGGAGACATTGCCTGCAAGCGCATTCAGGTTGGATGAATGACTGCAGGACTGAGGCCCCTGTTCCTTTGCTGTCAGCAAGGGGCTACTTTCAGCTCTGGAGGCCACCTGTATTCCTTGCCACGTGGCCCCCCCATCTTCAAAGCCAGCAAAGGAGGCCCTCTCTCACACTAAGTCCCTCTCACACTTCAAATCTCTCCCACATGAAAAGTCCAGTCCCTGCTAAGAGCTCACCTGATGAGGCCAGGCCCACCCACAATAATCACCTTTCTTTACAATCCACAGCTTGGGGACCTTAATTACATCTGCCAGATCCCTTCCGAGGGGCACCTAGATTAGTGTTTGATTGAATAACTGGGAGAAGGTGTGTGTGCACCTGGGGCAGGGAGCTTGGGAGCCATCCTAGGATTCCACCTACCATGAGGACTGGGCCTGGATCCCCTGCCTCATTATCATCTTTATTCAAAAAGGGCAGGAAAAGGTCCCTTATTTCTAATTATTTCAGTATGCCAGAAAATGAGCTTATTTTGGAGCTGACAATCTGTTCTGTAGCCAAATTGGCAAGATTTCAGAGACCAAAATAGAATCCAGCTCCCTCTGAACGAGGTTTGTTCAGTGCCTAGCATTAAAGTCTCCTACTAGCTATCACCATCCTCAGAACAATGGGACACCTCACGCACTGCAAGCCACTAAGTGGCCCTACAGGGACAACCTGTGGCCTGCACAGGCGTGCCCGGCTGTCATCTCTGCAGAGCTCACTGCTCTTAGAAGGAGCTCTGGTTACCTAACCCTCCCCTCCTCAACTACCTGAGAGCCTGCAGGGACTGCAGAATCTCAGGCCCCCACCCTGGACCTGCTGAACCAGGATCTGCCTTTCAATGCAATTCCAGATAATTCATGTACACATTGTAGCACTGGTGTAAACCACCCACCCAGGACCAGAAATAAGTCATTCTGCTCTGCAAAATGCCCTGAAACACAGTGGAGACAGAATGTCACCCCTTCCCAGCACACCTCCACAACGGTCCTGCCCAGCCAAACCTTGGCAACAGATTCCATCCAACCATATCTAGCCACGCCAGAAGGTTATCTTAACTCAGGAACAATTGCCTAAAATTGCTTCCATTCCTGCTGTGCAGGGCTGAAACCAGTGAGTGAGGGGAGGTGATGCGGGGCTGGCCCCGGCCGTGAGCTGGTTAGGTGCCTGCTCTCTCAGACTCTCAGGCCGACTCTGTGACATAGGGGAGCAAGCACCACCTGCATGGGGTCAAAGGTAAAGCATGGAATCGGTGCCCAGTGAAGGGCAGGGAGGGAGAAAGAGAATAGGCCCCAGCTGGCCTGCTCACTGTGTAACTGATCACGCTCCTGAAGTCTCCCGAGGCCAGTGCTATTCATCTTTCAGACTTGTCTTCTGCCCCAGTTAAATACGGACCCACTTCACTGAGCAGCCTGGGTCAGCCCTGGGGTACCTTATTCTCTTGTGCCACAGCAAGATGGAGCTTCCCTGGCAGAATCAGATCCATAAGGCTGGGAAGGCCTGTGCTGGGTCAGGGGCTTCCCTGGGCCAGGAGGCCCCGGGTCTGTGAGTTTGCTGTCATCAGAGCAGCGCGGGCTCTGAGAGGCTCGAGGCAGCACAGCTCCACTGCAGGCTTTGATGCTGCACCACCCACGTGCTGGTCTTGGCACGGTTACTTACCGGCAGGGGGACTTTACGCAAGTCCCTTAGCCTTCCTGGGCCTTAGTTTCCTTGTGTGCAATCTGAGGTCTTTAAAAGCTTCCCCTTCAGAGGACTGTGGGGAGGGGAGAGAGGGGTAAGGATTAACACAGGCAGAGGATGAAGGGGGTGGTAGGGACCAGCAGTGTAACCATCACTACCTAAACTCTCATCCTAGGCTTACTGCCACACCTCAGGGAGGGAGCCAACTCAGATGCAGTTTGGACGTGCAACTGGCATCCCTGTCTCCCCAAACCTCACTCCCTGCCCTGCTCTCAGGGTGCAGGAGCGGCCCTGCATGCCCACTGCCCATGCCCTAAAGCGCCCAGGAGCCACTGCCCATGGCACACGCATTACTGTTAGCTGGGCTTCCAAGCGGCTGGGGACACCCGCCCGCAGGGAACCTGTGGTCTCCAAGGATTTTCCTCCGGAGGACTGGGCTTCCCACTTCTCACATATTCTCCTAGGCTCCTACCACCCGGCCAAGTGTTTAAGCAGGAGCTATAAACCTCTGTTATGCAAACTGGTTTCTGGGGGAGGTGGGGGATGACTTAGCTCCCAGGGTGGCTGGAACCCCGCTGGCTGGATGCCTGCTGAGTGTCTCCTGGATTTGCCCCCCAACCCTGCTGGGGGGACACCAGTGATGGGTGGGTATCCAAAGGCTGGCCAAAGACACTGTCCCTGGTCCCTCTGCACCCAGATCCCACTTAAGCACCGAGGTGCCTGGGAGCTCCCAGACCCGCCACTCAGCAGAGGAGCCCCCACACTGGCCACCCTGCGCTGGCCGCTGGCTGTTTGCTGACAACAGAGAACCCGCCAGGGGACGCCAACAACGATGTTGCCCTCATCCACGTAGTGATGCGGGCTTCTAGAGCACGAGACACTTCACGCCTTGGATTTAGAAGCTGGCAACAGTTCTGTAAGTCCTGGGCTGAGAGCAGGCCTAAAGCACCAGTTTTTTAGGGGGTACTTTCATTGGTGGTGGTGTTGGACACGGCAGCCATTTTCTCATTTCAAGCAATGTAAGAAAAACATCCCCTGTCCAGGAAAACCAATATAACACGTATTTCAAAGCTAATTTTGGATGGGCCTCAGAAGTTTCTACCTTTCTAGAATGTCCATGTGTTCTCAGAGGGGTAGACAAGCATCTCTTCACTAAATAGAGGCTGTGACATCTGCCATCTCCTGTTCCTGCTTTTCAAATGTCTCATTCATGCAAGTGGGTTTCATCAAAGGGACAGGCCTCTTTGAGGACACTAGGAAATCGGCCGGGCCCTTTCTCTTGTCATCGTGATGGGGGAGGGACCAACACATTTGGCAGGTACAACTCAGGAACTCCAGGACTGTCTCTCACCACGAAGAATCATTCCCCATCCCACGTGATTTCAAATATCCTCCTTGACATCTATGTAGGAGAAAATCTGCTCACTTTCACCTGAGCCTGAACCCAACTCTGTTTGACATGTAAGCTGTGTGGATTTTTTACATGGATTAAAAGGCACTGGATCTCCCAGGAATCAACCGCAGCAGACATCAAGAAAAGGCTGTACTTTTATTTCTTTGGAACATTTCCCAGAGCCATTGTCCAGCCTGGACAATCCGGACACAAACACCGTCACCTTCCAGGTGCTCAGCCGCCAGCACCCATCCGGCTCCTGTCTGTGTTAATAGCCTTTGAATTTGTGGTGGTTCTAGGATTGGAAACAGGCCGATGTGCTAACCCTTACCCTAGCAGGGGACTGGCAAGGGGTTTCTTAGGGGATAGGCAGGGAAAGGAAAGCTGGAATTTATCATAGGTCCCCCAACATTTACATTTACACCCAAAGTTTAGTCCAAGAGAGAAAAAAAGTCCATGTATTGTAAGTTCCCTCTGGGGATGGGATGGGGTCAGTGTCATCAGGTCAGTCCTACAGCCCCACATCTTCCAGCATTCTGTCTTCTGCACCAAGAAGGACTGAGGCTCACTGAGAGACCTCCCCAGGCCAGCACATCCTGGCAGCTGACATCCTGGCCCTTCTCGGCAAGGTCTCTTCCTGGTTAAGGTCGAGTCCTACAACCCCAGCCTGATGGGGTTGTATGGCAACAGGTGCCCTGGCTCTGCCTTGCCAGCTGAAGGAAGCCCATCACTGTGGCAGGGGTCACCGGCCCAGAGTCAGGGCCCAGCTCCCCACTTTGCAGCCAGGTGACCCTGGGCTGCTCTCTTACCCCAAGCCTCTTTTTCCCAAGGGAAGACAGGGTTGTGGTGGGACTGGGGAGAGACACAGTGGTCCTGGAGCAGTGTTCAGAAGGAGGGGCTCTCCCTCAGCATCGGTGACCCTCCCACTGCCTTATCTCGAGAGGCCCCTGTCCTGGAGCAGGTTTGGTGACCCTTTGGGCTCAAGCAGAGGGTGAGCCCCTCCCTTCATTTTCCATCCCAAATGACAACCCATCTTGGGTCCCTGGCCCAGTTCGGAGGCCTCCTAACACCCCGCTGGGGTGTCACTGGAAACTCTGGCCAGCTCCTCGCTCTCACAACCCCAAAAGGGTGCCCCTCTTCCCTGAGCTGCTGGAGCACCCTGCCTGTCCTCAAGGCTTTTTGGCCAGGTTCTCGCACCATGACCCTGGGCTCTGCCAGGACAGGGGCTCAGCCTCATTTTCTCCCATCCTCCCAGAGCCATGCACATGCCAGGTGCTTAATAAGTGCTCACCGACTGGATGGATGGGTGGATGGGTAGATGGGTGGATGGGTGGATGGGTGGATGGATGGACAGACCTGACAGCAAACTCAACGCAGGTGAGAAGCCCCATGGAGACAATGCTGTTTCAATGCGGCTCTCTCCACTCCCCAGGGCAGAAAGGGGCTCCAGGCCTGCCTGCAGTTCAGACAGGACAAACTGGGGATAGTTTGGATTCATCACCTCTCAAACCATTTTTCAAACTCTTTCTTGATCCAGCCCTCTAAGCCCCTTGCCAAGCACTTTTCTCCTCAGTTTTTAAACCCCAGAGAAATGTTATCTGAATGTTTCCAACTCATTTATGCTCAGCTCATCAAAATGCCATTTTATAATTGCTAGTTAAACTCCAAAAAGTCTGGGCAAATTTCCCCTCATGTATTTCTATCTGAAAAGCAGCCTGGGTCCTCCTGGTAAACAGAGGGCCCTGCCGTGCCGCGGACAGAGCGCACGGCCTCCACATGCCCCCCGCTACCTGCCCAGGCAGAGGTGCAGACAAACCCCGGCCATTGCAGGGCAGAAGGTCAGACTCGGCACCACCCAGGCCACCTCACCTCCACAATCAAGACATGATTCCTGGACCCAGGAGGAGATTTGAGTCCCCAAAGGCAAACACTTTCATAAAGATTTGCCCACCCCAGAACGAGGAGTCTCCTGAGGTACCCAGGTTGGTGCTGGGGGAGGGAGGGACACTTTCCTAGACACTGAGGCTAGGAGAGTCTCAGCCTCCTCTTCCCTCTCTCCTTGACCAGGCTATGAGGTCTAACTGGGAGAGTGTCCCCCTGTGCCCAGAGCCCCGCTAGGCCCTGGATCCCCTGCAAGAGAGGCCAGCAGTGTCTGGTGGGAGCTGCCCCCCTCACCACGTGCAGCTCACTCACCATGCAGCCTGGAGTCAGAGAGCCATTCTACATGAGCTGCTGGAATGGCCCCTCTACACTGTGTGGGCTATTCCCTAACACTTATAGCTCCTCCATATAAAGATGGAAATACCTTCCTGTCCCCCACCCCTTCTCCGTATTTACCTCCATGACCCGGTTCTACGAAGGGGAAACACCAGAAATCTGAACATCAGTAATCACTAAAACTGAACACAAAATCAATAGAGAAAAATCAATGAAACAAAAAGCTGACTCTTGGAAAAGATCGATAGAATTGACAAACCTCTAACAAGACAAACAAAGAAAAAAAAAGAGAAGGTACAAAGTACCGATTTCATAAATGAAACAGGATAAAACTACAGATATAGCAGACATTCCATGGGTAATAAGGAAATACTATGCTCTACATTACATGCATAAGTCTGACAACTTAGAATCTGAACCTGTTCCTTGGAAATTACTAATTGCCACAATTCACCCACGATGAAAGAGGCACTTTGAAGAGCCCTGTAACTAATATATAAACTCAACTCATCATTTTAAATTCCCTTAAAAGAAATCTCCAAACCCAGTTGATTTCACTGAAGAGAATTTTAACTGATGTTCAGATTTAACACAAATTTTATACAATTTCTTCCAGAAAACAGAAAAGAAGGGAACACTTTCCAATTTATTTTACTATACACCAATCAGAACAGCTAAAATAAAAGCAGCAACAATAGCAAATGCTGGTGAGAGTGTAAAGAAACAGGATCTCTCATACATTGTTCATGCGAATGTAAAATGGCATAGGCCCTCTGGAGAATAATTTGCTAGGTTCTTCAAAAGCTAACCTCACCATATGCCCCAGCAATTGCAATCCTGGGTGTTTATTTCAGAGAAATAAAAACTTAGGCCTGCACCAAAACTTCTACATAAATTCTTATTTTTGCTTTTTATATAACAGTCAAAAACTGGATACAATCAAAATGTCCTTCAGTGGGTAAATAGCTAAACAAGCTTTGGTACAACCATACTATGGACATATTAGTTCATGTTTTCCAGATATATATATAGAGAGAGAGAGATTTTAAGGAATTGGCTCATGTAATTGTGGAGGCTGACAAGCCCAAAATCTGCTGAATAGGCTAGAAGGCTGGGGACCCGGGAAAGAGCTGATGCTGCTGATGGAATCTGAAGGTGGTCGGCCAGCAGGGCTTCATCCTCCTTTGGAGAGGTCAGATTTTATTCTATTAAGGCCTTCAACTGCTGGATGAGGCCCATGGATGTGATGGGAAGTAATCTGCTTTATTCAAAGTCTACTGATTTAAATGTTAATCCTATCTAAAAAAACATCTTCACAAACATCTTTCCAGTATTCCAGGAATACTGTTTGACCAAATATCTGAGTCCCATGACCTAGTCAAGTTGACACATAAAATTACCCATGACAATGGAATACCACTCAGCAATAAAAAGGAGCAGACTGGGTACATGTGATAACTTGGATGTCACTGAGGCATTCCTCTGAGTGAAAAAATTTAGTCCCCAAAGGTTACATAATCCATGATTCCACTGATGTATTCTTTTCAAAATAACACGAATATAGACATGGAAACCCAATTAGTGGTTGCAAGGAGTTAGGGATGGCCGGGAAATACAGGAGTGTTTCTATAAGGAGAAGAACAAGGGGGCTCTTTGTGGTGAAGGAACAGTTCTGTATCTTGATTGGACTGGTGGTTTCAGGAATCCACACATGTGATCAAACGTGCAGAATGCTGCACACCTCGTGCCAAGCCAGGTTGCTGGTTTGGGGATTGTACTACAATTACGTGAGATGGAACCAGTAGGGTAAAGTGGATGGAGGGTACACGGGACCTCTCTGTACTATCTTCGCAAAGCCTTGTGAATCTATAAGGACTTCAGAATAAAATTTAAAAAAAAAGAACCAGAGGGATTGATAGCAAAGATTCAATATGCAAATTCTCAACAATAAACATGTGTTCCTCCTGAAATAATACAAGATTTTTTCCCCTCTCCTTTTTCTTTTCTTTCTTTCTTTCTTTTTTTTTACAAGAATGTCCAAAACTTTTTCCACAGAAGGAATCTAGACAAGCACTGGTTAATGTGATGATGATGCCTGTTAATAACTGGGGGGAGGCAGCAAAGGGAAGGGGATCTGCCTAGAAGCAAGCGTTAGGGTGCCCTCTGCCCGAATTCCGAGAAGCCACAGAAGTGGCCAGACCCTCCAGTTGTCAGGCCCCTGCAGGAAATCTGCACCGCCCACTCTCCTGCCCGTTCTTTGCTTCAGTGCTCCTGGGCTGGCAGGAGCTGGACCTGGGAGAGCAGGATGGGCCAAAGGCACGCAGAAAACAACCTCTTGGGAACCAGGGTCTGTTCTTTTCCATTTCTTCACCTTCCTCAGGCAAACCGACTTCCTTCCTTTTCACTTCTATCTAAGCCAACAGCTGTAAATAAATAAGCACAACTGTCCACAAAGGCTGCACAAATCTGTGTTCGTAGATTCCATTCATATGCACATACTAAGCCCAGGCAGATGAACAACCCTTCCTACAGCAAGTTATTTGTAAACAGCAGTGGTGACAATTGAAAATGACATGTGTGATTTATTTTGGAAGCCACGTAGATTCACTTAAGCGGTTTAGTTTTGGGACCCAATTGCCTTCAAGTTGCCTTTCAAAGAGTACTCTAAAATAAAAATAAGGGTGATGTAGACAGGACTTTAGGGAGGTCTAAAGGAACTGCCAAATAAGAGGTCAGCAACCTATGGCTTCTAGTCCAAGGAGAAGGACAGGTGTGTGATCTCATGAGCTGGGCTGGCTCGTGGGAAGACAGCCCACAGGAACGCACTTTGCCTGTGGTGGTCCCCCAGTCCCTTTCCTGGCAGCCTCACCATCCTGTGCACATCAAGATCCTCCTTCCCCTCTGACCTTGTCGATCAGGTGTCAGCTGACCTCCCAGGTCTCATACCTTTTGTTGGGGCTTCCTCTTCATACCCCCTTCCTCTGGAATGGGTAAGCAGGGTTTGGCTGGCTCTGCCTGCTGCTTGTGGTTATTATAACTAACTACCCAGACCATCCTGGGTACACAGTACAAGCAATTCACTTCACATTAGATCATATTTCCCTCTCATTGTAACATGATTTTCAATGGCTGCTAACACTGCAGGCACCGTCCGCTGACTAGAGGTTGACATTCAAGCTGGCAGACCTCAGCGGTCTCCTGGTCTCGGGTCCTTCCAGCAGAGACCACACGCCCACGTGTGGCCATTTGCAGGCACTGCATGCAGTACATAAAACCCCCGGCAAGGCTACTGTTTTGAATCTAAGCATTGAAAGATTAAAACAAGATAGCCACAAAAAGAGAAAGAAGAAAGAAAAACATAGCCCTACACTAAAAGCTATTGTGGCCCTGAGGCCTTCTGGCCTTTAGTCCAAATGTACCTGCCCCTGGGTTATTTCCATCCAATTTAGTTCAAATAATAGAGGGAACAAATTCACTTTCTTTCCTACACGAACAGCAACAGACATCCAGCATGCAGGCGCAACAAGACGACATTAAAGGATCCTTAAATGGTAGATATTTTTAAATAATTGAGTTTACCCCACATAAGATGCATTTATGCACCTAATACCCAAAACAACATAATAAAAAGTATTTCAAGAGTAAAGTATCTAAAATAAGGCAGTTGCTTATCCATTTAAATAGATACCATAATATTAACATTATCGTCACAAAGTTCCTCGCCTCTAAGGAATCTGTGCTGGTAAGGGTGAGGGCCAACTTTTTAAATCCTCACAGCAGTAATCAGATAGAAACCCTCTTTGTGTATTCCATCTTCACCTACATCTGTAGAAGAGAAACGACACATTCCTGCCCTGTGTGGGGCCCTCTTCGAGGCTTCTGAGAAAGTGGACAATGATAGCCTTTCTGGTGCCCACGTCCTAGCTCCCAGGTGCTACACAAACCACTTGCATGGAAAACAATCACCACCCCCTTGCAGCAGTATTTTTGGCCCAAAATAGCAAAGGGAGAGATGCTTAGCTGCAAAATACGAGAACTCAGTTTCCAAAGTCCAAAACAGTATATGTAGCCAGCATACAACACCCCACAGCGAGAATCTCTGAGCCCCCTGGCCTCCACATGGGCATCTCCTCCTGGTCAAATGTGAAAAACCCATTGCCCTTCCATCACTGGCCATTCCTGCGAGCTTTCCCACCAACTCTTCCCAACCCCGTGCCTGCCAGTTGAACTGGGCAGCAAAACTGCAAAGAATACCTCCCATCCCACATGCACTGCCAGAGTTTGCATTCCTTCAAGGGGTGGCAACAAGTCCCTTCTTTCTGAGCAGGGAGGGCTTGGGACACACTTACAACCAAAAGCATGCACCAAAATATCACACCTGGTTTCCAAAACGAGGTCATAAGCAATGTGCTTTCCACCTTGTTGTGAGACTCCTGAGCCCCTTGGGATGATTCCAGGCCTCGGCCTCCATCAGCACCACCAGCCTTTGTGCCTCCCCAGCTGAGGCCCAGACACCATGGAGCCAAGGCGGGCCAAGGAGGCCAAGGTAGCTCCTGGGCGCGGAGGCAAACTCTTCAATGGGTGTTGTCACTTCTAAGAGTATTTGGTTAGTCAGTGCTCAAGAAAACTTAGATTTCCCTGAAATCTTACAGCTCATACATGAAAGAAACCTGATGAAGATGAGGACTGAACAGCCCAGAATCTGCAAAGTTCACAGCTCTGTGGAAAAGCTGGATTGGGGAACTTGCTTAGTCCCCGAGTTACCCTGGAGGCTCATGAGCTCACTGCAGGAGCCTAGGCCTGGGAACTGCCAGGGACGGCCAGGCTGCTACATCCTGTTTGGAAGGTTACACCTTGGCCTGGGATAGACATGGGCTGTCAGAGAGGCTGGTTCTGCTCCAGCTGTGCCTGCCCTCTGGAAAGAAAACAGGGAAGAACCCTGGGCCTTCCTCCCAGGGGGGAGACACGTGGCAGGGTGTGGGAGTCTTGGAAGAAAGAACATTAATGAAAACATGGTGACCACATCCCCTTTGTCAATGTTGTCGATGTGATTTGTCAGACACGACACGGCACCTCCTTGGGCATGGGTCAGCATGCTGAGTGGGAAAACACACAGTTTAATCCTAATACTGCGGGGAGTGGGGGTAATCTGCCCCTCAAGGTGGCCTTGAGAACAGAGGTAGGAAACCCCAGACACCATACGAAAGGATTTTAGGTGCAATGGATCCACCGCTCTCTCCAACACTGCATTGAGGTGGCTGTCACAGCTCTCGCTCTCTCTCTCCTCCAAGGCGAGCTCACTGGCCCTCAGGAAGGCAGGCCTGGATGGCAAGAATGTCTCCCACATGCCCACAACCCAAGGCCTCCCACCTGTGCAGAGAGAGGCACTGGCTGCGCCAGGAGTGTCTGTCCACGCACTGGGCTCCTCTCTCCTGAGGGTACAGTCCTCTGGAGACAGGAGGGCTGGGGGACTGTCCCCGGGCCACACACCGCCTTGCACAAAGTGAGACCTAGTCCCAGTGGAGCACTGACTGTGGGGGAGGGAACCACAAGGGAGAAGAAAGGCAGCACACTGCCCGCGACCGCGAGGATGGGGCGTGATGCACGCCACAAAGCTCAGCCAGACACAGCCTGGTTTCCGTGGGAGCCTGTGGAAGAGGAAGGGGTCAGGCTGCTCTGTGCACTCTCCCTCCCTGCAGGGTGCTCTTCTAGGCACCAGCCCTCCATGCTGTGTGTGCACCCCTGCTCCTAGATGGGACCATCAGGCTGGGCAGGAAGGCGGCAAGCAAGGGGCAATTATGTGTTCCTGGAACTCCTGCCAGATGGAGAACAGAAAACCAGGACTAGATTTTTAGATAAAAGAATAAGCACTTGTCTTGTGTTGGCAGCTTCTGAGGATGGCTGCTCCACCCTTTCCACAGACCCCCTTGGGGCTCCGAGCAGCACGACAGCGACCCGTTTGGATGTCTTGTCCTGGCTGTCAGTAACCAGCAACAGCTACATTCTGTTAGCCCCGGTATAGTTCCCCATACACAGCCGGTGCTCAGTCAATGCTGGGCAATTCTAGGGAAATCTTAGCAGTAGCTCATATGAATTTTAAGACTCTTGTCCACCTCCAACCCTAAGCCTCTAGGTCTGGGGTTTCTGTGAGCCCCACCAACATAACAGATGCCTCCCAGGAGGCCAGAAGGGTGAACAGAGTCCTGTCGGTTTGAGTGCACCCAGCAGGGCTGGCATGTCACCAAGGAGCCTCACCCACACCCTCAGGAGCCTACCAGTGGCTCCAGGTGCCTTCTTCATGCCAGTAGCTCCAGGCTTTTTGCACAGTGGCTCACTATGGCTTCATTAGCCAGGTGAGGAGCCACCCTCGGCCACTGCCCACAGGCCCCATACCTCACTTTATCCACAAGCCAAATTGTTTCTTCATTTGCAGCAGCCAGCTTCCCCCATTGCTGAGGGTTCCTGCAGGCCCAGCTCCAGCTCGCTTCCCATGGGCAGTCTGCCCCCCAGCCCCGGAGCCCCATTGGAAGTGCTCATTCATTCACGATGCCCCCGGACTCCTATTTAACCTCCTGCTGACTCCGTGCCATGCCCCTCTAATAATACACGTGGGAAGAGGAAGAGGGAAAGGGACAGTGCCATGCCCAGTACCACCTCTAACCTCCCAAAAGAAGAAAATGGAGTCACCCAACCAATGAATTGACTGCTACGTGCCCGACAGGTTCAAGGACGGGGGATGCAGCAGCAAGAGAGCAAAGATGACTTGCACAATAGTTTCTGCCAGCTGTACCCCAGCCGCTGCTGGAGAGCAGCCAGTTGCAGAGCTCCGTCAGCCATCTCCCTCGGAAATGACCCCCTGGTGACCTTCATTTCTAATAACCCCAGCATTTGACTCACCCAGCAGCCCTGATTCTTCCTGCCAGCTGCAGTGACCTGGTAAGGCAGCAAATCTTTGGCGCTCCCAGCCATAGAAGGGAAAGTCCAAGCGCCCCATGATTTCCAGGGGGCCCTGCAGCCTTGAGGTCTGGCTCAGTAGCAGAGGACCACGAAGGCAGGCACTGGGCATTTGCTGTTTGGCAGCCCAACCACCTGCTCCAAGCTGCAGGACTCCAAGTCTAAAGGTCACAGTCACAGATGTAATGCGGGTCCAGCCAGAATAGAGTAAACGTAGGATATTTGGGGCCACCTTTCCTCCTGGAAAAAAAAGGTTCCTGGACAACATTTGCCTGGCAGAGCCCGGCCACTTCCAGTCCCAAGGCGAGGGCCCAATCTGGTGCCTCCCTTCCCTTTCATCCCTGAGAATAGAGCAGATTTGATTGGAGTCAAATATTCTCATTTCTGAAGGCCTTGGCAGTAAAGCCTGGAACTCACCCTTCCAGGCCTGAGGACTGGAGGGAAGCAGTCAGCCCCTGCAGCTGGGGAGGCAGAGCTCTTGTAAGTCTCCCAGGACTGGACATACAGAGCATGCACACTGATGTGCGTGAGACGGGAAAAGCTGCAGCTTCTGGCTGCCTGGCTGCTGGGCCAGGAGGGAAGAAAGCCCAAAGCAGTGTTTGGACAAATGCACAACTTTTATTTCCATCCAAAACATAACAGAACTCAAGGTGAGAGCTGTCAGCTCATTCAGGAGGCACGGGGAAGACAAAGCCAAGGTCAGAGCCACGTGCTTGCTTCCACGGGGGTCAGCCCCTGAGCGGCCCACGAGTGCTTCCCCCACTCCCCCTCTTCATGGACATAACAAGGATCTGAGGTTTAAGGCTCAGTATTGGTGCCCTGGGATGCCAGATCTAAAGGGCTTGCCAGCTGCTCCTTATTTTCAGTTATCCACTTAGCATCAACCAAACTGGGGTGGCCACATGACTACAATAAGCAGCTAAGAGCAGGGAGGTGCTCTTTCAGACACCCAAACACCTGTTTTTCTTGTTAAGTAAAAACAATAGTCACAGCAAAACCATGACAGATACCACAAATGCCCTGAGGATCTCTGACTCAGCCCCCAGCCTGAGGACATTGTGACATTCCACCAAGAGCCGTCAGCCACCTGCAGAGACACTGGAGCTGCACATGGGCAGCCTTTCATCTCCCCAGCTCGGGAATCACCCACGTGTGTGTGTGCGGCTCCCAGATGGCCCCTGCCTCCACATTAAAGAACTGAGCAACACCAGTAACAAAAACCCACCTTCCCCCAAGCCCGAGTGACTAAGAAAAGCTGGCAGGGACCCTCCCTCAGACCATAATTGTGGGAAACCTCTTGCAAAACAGTTTTCTCTTCAAGATAAACTGTGTCTGTTCCCAGGAGCCGAGGGCCACACCCGCAGAGCGGGGGAGAGAATTGCTTTAAGAAACCTTGAGAAAACTATCAGGAACACTCAAGCGCTCTTCGTGCCCTGGGAACAGCTGTGAAGAGTTACACCCTGAGAGAGATTTTTATTTTTTGGTCTTTATTATAAAAAATATATATACAGCCTCCAGGACAGGCATAACATAGGCACGTGTCCTGCCAATAGGTTTCAGCCCAGGGCAAATTCACTATGGATTCAATGTAACCAAAGAAATGACAGTAGAACATTATTGGGGTGAAAGGGTTATAGCCAACTTTATTCCCACAGTGGCAGGTCAATCACTAGAATCCCATTCACTCAGAGCGAGTCTGCATGCAGCAAACCAGTCTCTGCCTCTGGGCCCCTCTGTCCGCACAGCCGTCCTCTGGGTCTCTGTCCTCAGCGCTGCCACCACTCCAGCCTCTGCTTTGCTCTGCTGCAGCCTTGCAGCAGTGCCACCGTGTTGCCCAGAGCACTGGGCAGGGCTATTTCTATACAGTCAATAACAACATATTGCCCACCTGTGTAGTGAGCTAGATGACCAGGGCCAGGTGAGAATCCTGGCCACAGGAACTTTCATTTTATCCACAGTACAATTCTGGAAACCAGGCTTATTAAGCTCTACATCACTCTGGGACTCGGTGACCTCCTGATTACCAAGGGCATCAGGCAAGACCCTGTCCTTGCTGGCTGGGCTGGTGGCCACAGCCCAGCTGTCCAAGAGAGCACAGGGGTCAGACAGGCCCTATCGCCATCCCAGAGAAGGCAGCCAGTGTGAATGTTGCCATGTGCTGTGGCACAAAGCTGAAGTCAAGTGGTCACACCTGGCAGGAACTGGGCCCTGGGCCACAAGCCAGAGCCTGCCTGACTTAGGCTGGGCTGCAGGGGGCACTGAGCTAAGAGGTTGCCTGTTCGCAAGCACTGCCCTGGGTCAGGGCTGAGGCCCTCTGACCCCAGCAGAGTCTCCCCCTCTGGGTCTGACATAGCTCTGAGCCACAGAAGGGCCAGGAGAGGGGACGGCCTCCCTCTGCCAGCCCATGGCCCACCACCAGGCCTCTAACTCCTCCATTTATGTTTGCTGCCCCATGTACACCTACAACTACCCAGATGGCCTGGTGCCCAGGGGTGCCTCTCTCCCTGAAAGCTGGCCTGTGGGCACAGCATTCTGGGCCTCTCAGCCAAGACAGCACTAGGGGTTCAGAGAGGGCACAGGACAGGAATACAAAGAGTCTGCCCGGGGTCCCAGGGTAACAGGGGCTGGGGTTTCAACCCCATATGTAGGAGCTGCCCCATCATGCCTGTGGCGTAAGCACCCTCTGAGGGCACAGGACAATCTCCCTGCTCAAGGGAAAGCATCTCCCTCAGAGGCCCCTCCACATCCTGAAAGTTCCCATTCAAGGTACCCCAAAAGATTCTAAGTTGTTGCCTCTGTTCTTCTTTTGATGTTCTGTGAGATGAAGCCCAAGAAAGTCAACATTCACCCAGCACCTTCTAAGCTCTTTCACTACATTTCCAATATAAGATCTTTCCAGCTGATGAGGTGGGCACTTCCACCCACCCACTCACAGTGCGGGACCCACAGCTGAGTGAGATGATGATGCACAGGGGGCCTTGCCGGCAGTGGTTGGGGGACCACCCAGTCCAGTCCCAGGACACAGATACCTCAGACACTGTTTTTGGCAGCCCAAAGACTTTCTCTGACTGTCCTGCTGGCACCTGACCCAGGTCAGCACCCTGGAGGGACAGGAGTCTGCAAGGCCTCAGCCCCTGGCGGTCCCCAGCACCTGGGCATCTTGGGGAGAAGGTGGTGTGGGAGGTCTATGCTGGGTGCACGGCTGGCTGTGAAGATTGTGTTTTTAGCTAAGACATTTCTACAAATCCTTTTATAGGTATTTAAAAGAAAGAAACCTGAATTTGAGAATCATGATGTCCCACTCTTCTGGCACTCAGAATCTACCTCACCCTGAAGCTCTGAACGCTGCAGTTAACAGGAAAAAAAGTCCCCTAAACCTAAAGAAAAGAAAAACATCACCTCAGAAAGCCAATACCCCTCCCCTAGACACCGTCAGGACTGCCTTCCTCAGAGCCTGCATACTTAGAACGATGTGTGAAGGATGTGTGAAGTGACAGCTCCGACTGGCTCAGAGGGAGTATCCAGCTTGGGCCTGAGGGTGCCCGGGATGCGCTGGCTGTTGACCAGGATCAGAGACAAGCCAGAGCTCACACAGCTGATACTCAGGGTCTGCGTGCTCACTGGACATGCCTGCTTCTTCCTTGAGTGATTTATATAACTTTTACCTAACACACAGACTCGTTAAAGCCTGCATACCTTAAAGGTGAAAATAATAGACTTTATCAAGCCGAGAAACTGTGTGGAATGTTCTAGAAAAGAATCCCTTCCCAGGCATCATATTATTATGGTTGTCATTTCCACCGGGTAAGACATAAATTCTCAACGTGCGTTCATTTGGTTGTCCCTCCTGTTTGGCCTAAGCTCTTAAAGTAACAAGCCAAGTCTTGACCCCTCTTCACTGGAGGAATGACAGCCAGAAAGCGAAATGCAAGGTGGACTCTGAAAGGAAAGGAGCGACACATAGCAGCAATTCACCGGAGACTTCCGCTTTATTAGGGAAAGGTGCTGGGTTATATAGGAAGGGGCATGAATTGATTGAGGTGTCACTTCTATGGGGCTGTTGGCTGTTGGCTAGGTGCTGGGATTGGGAGGGGGGCGAGAGGTGATTGGGCTTCAGGTGGCGCCGGCGGAAACTGAGGACCCCGAAGAGAAGCCGGAAGTTTGCCATCTTACTGGTGGGGACCCTTCATTCCCCCCTTTCTCCTCTATGGGTTTGTGGACGTTGCTTTCTCTCTGACTGCTTCTTGCTGAACAGGGGCGAAGAAGGGAGTGAGGGTTTGAGGATTGGGAGGAAAGGGTTGATAGGATTCCCCACAGTAAGGATGAGTAGATGTGGACTTCTTCAGGTTGGAAATTAATGAAGGTTCTTTGTAACTATAGGTCGAGGACCTGTTGATTCTAATGGTGCTAAGAGGATATGGGTGTCAGGAGCCAGGCGTCTGCAGCCATTGTTTCCAGGAACAGTTTCCAGTGGAGAGAGAGGTCCATCTCAGCATATGGTGAGGAGGTCACGTGAGGCTGAGGGATCTTCTGTAGCCAGAAGCTGGTAGTTCCTGAGTAAAAACTGGTTGAAAGCTTGATTAGAGATTTCTCTGACTTGGGATTTGATGAACTTTATTATACAGGGTAAGAAGAGACAGGCGAGAAGAATGATTATTATGGGGCCTGCGATGGGCCAGAGCCAGGTGAGGAGGGGGTTCGTTAGTATTGACGAGAATGGGTTGGAATTGGAAGCAGAGTGGAGACTGGAGGCAAGGTCAGTGAGTTTGGTAATGTCAGTTTCTACAATGCCGGATTCGTTGATGTAATAGCAGCACTCTTACCGGAGGAAGACGCAGGTGCCGCCCTTCTCGGCTGTAAGCAGATCTAGGGCCTGCCGGTTTTGAAGGGTGACTTTAGCTAGCGAAGTGACCTGTCTTTGGAGAGAGGCTAGGGAATCGGCAGTGGATGTCAGGGCTCCCTCAAGTTTGGCATTGAGATCTCTAACTGCCTATAGAGAGTGACCAAAGGCTTCTCCCGAAAACCCTGCCCCAATGGCTGAGGTGGTTAAAGAGATACCGACCATGATGGGAAGGAAAGCAGCCCTTTTTGTGCACAAGGGCAAGGGAGGTTGGAGCTTAAGAAATTCTGCCATGCTGTAAAGTGTAAACTGTGGGATTAGGGTGACGAGAATGCAGGGTGTATCGGAGTTGAGAGGCACTGAGTTGAAAAGACTGCCATTACACTAAAAGAAGTGTCCCGGTTGCGTAAAAGTCTTAGAGCCGGAGGTAGGGGTGTAGATAGAGAGGCAGTGAAGTGCGCTAGAGGGGGGTGGAGTTGGGCCTACACAGTGGTGGATGGTGAGATTATCTGCGTATTCTGGTTCCCATAGGGGTATGTCTGCCAGGGGGCAGAGGGGTTGTCTTTCTGCATGGAAGGAGTAGTTGGAAATATTAAGGGGCACGGCGGCCAGCAGTGGGCGCTGTAGTGATGCGCACAAGAAACAATTGGCTGTGTTAAGGGTGTGGTTGAGAAAGATGGTGTCCTGAATGAGCTGTAATGAAGAGTAGGAGAAATGGGAAGAGGGGCAGGGATAAGAAGATGAAGAGGCGCCGTCAAGAGTTTGGATAATGACTTTTTCAGAATGTCTGATATCTGATGCAACTTGAGAGATCTGGGAATGAGAGGGAACATACTTTTGAGAGATACGAAGGGTACCGTGGGGGTCGAGGACCCCCCCATAGTAAACTGAGGCTGTGACTCTGGCAGCTCATCGAGAGTCCCAGGGATCTGGGATTGATAAGGAGAATGAGCCGTTGGGATATTTCATGAAACGGTTGGAGGAGTAATACTGTGGGTAGAAGGAGTTACTCATGTAGTGAATGGCACAAGACCAGTAGGGACATCTCCTGTAGGTGTCTGGTTATTGCCTGCAATAGGCTTGTTTTTGGTCATAGAGGAAGCAGAGGTAGGGAGAATAAGGGTAGCTGTTGGTGAACACTTCGGTGGAGGGAGGAAAGTGGAGGTATAAAGGCTCAGAGCAGCTTTTCAGAGGGCAGTCTGGTGTGGCAATGAGGGCAGTAACTTTTGTTTGATGCTGTGTGTAAGTCTCTCTGACTTTGAATCGCCATACAAAGGAGGCTGGGGTGGTGGGGAAGACAATAGGAATGAGGAAAAAAAGTGAGAGAGCGGTAAAGGAGGAAAAAGTCATGATTCGGGTATGGATGGCAAAGGGGGTGAACGGGATTTTGGAGGAAAGAGGACAGTAAGGTCAGGAGTCTGGAGGGAGGGAGAGTCTGTAAACTTTTGTAGGTTAAGAGATCTTTTAGGTGATGTGGGGACAGAATGGTAAGGGGCACCCTGAATGTCAGTTTATGAGCTTCTTTCTGCAAGAGCTGTCTAGCGGCTAATGCTCGTAGGCAGGGGGCTCATCCCCGAACTGTGGGGTCTAATTGCTTGGAGAGATAAGCTACTGGGTCAAAGGATGGGCCATAATATTGGCCTAGGACTCCTAGAGCTTGACTGGACTTCTCACGAATGTATAATGAGAAGGGCTTCGACAAATCAGGAAGATGGAGAGCTGGGGCTTCTACAAGGGCTTGACGGAGCTTAATGAAGGAGTGTCGGGGTGAGGAGGATAATGGTTTTTTAGGGGGGCTCTTGCTGAGGTTGTATAGGGGTCTTGCCAACAGGGAGAGGTTAGGGATCTACGCTCTAAAATATCTAGCCAGGCCTAGAAAGGAAAGGATTTCTGTCTTGGTTTTGGGAATGGGCAGGTCAGAGAGGAGCTATTTTCTGTCTAAGGTAATGGACTTTATTTGTTGAGATAGAAGGAATCTGAGGTAAGTGACAGGAGGGGAAGAGATTTGAACTTTGACGTGGGATACTCAGTAACTTCTGGAAGCTAGAAGGTTAAGTAGGGAGGCAGTGTCAAGTTGAGACTGTTCCCACGAGAGACTGCAGAGTAGAAGATTGTCCATGTATTATAATAAGGTGGACTTGGAGTGATCATGATGAAACTGTTTGAGGTCCTGAGCTAGGACCTGTCTAAAAATATGGGGACTATCTCAGAAGCTTTGTGGCAAAACTGTCCAAGTGAGTTGTTCAGAATGTCTTGTGTATGGGTCCGTCCAGGTGCAGGGGTCTAGAGGGATAGAAAAATGGGTCCTTGAGATCTAGGACTGAGAAGTGGGATGCTGAGGCAGGGATCTGCAATAAAAGACTGTATGGATTTGGAACTAAGGGATGGATAGGGACAATGGCTATGTTGATGAGGCGAAGGTCTTGGACAAGGCGGAAAGATCCGTTGGTTTTTTTAACAGCTAATATGGGGGTATTAAATGGGGAGTGAGTGGGTCTGAGGTAATTTATGTTTAAGAGATCTTGAATGATGGGTTGGAGGCCTATGAGGGCTGAAGTGGTTAGGGGGTATTGGGCTTGACAGATATACTGAGAGGGGTCACGTAATTTGATAGAGGCAGGGGGACATAGGGCCACGGAGGGGCTTGTAATGTCCTAAACTTTGGGATTTACAGGGTGTATGAGGGCAGAACCGGAGCTTTCATTGGGTAGAGGGGGGTCGTCAGCTATGAGGGCCATCAGAAAGGGAGTACTGGGGGCTGTGGGAGTGGATATAGTTATGGAAACGTGGAGGAGGGAAAGGATGTCTCGTCTTAGTAAAGGGATGGGACACTGGGGCATAACCAGGAAGGAGTGGGAGAAAGGTATGGGATTGTCTAGGATTGTGCATAAAAAGGGGGTGGGGTTTAATGGGAAAATCTGTTTACCTCCTACCCCGACTATAGGAGTAATGGCAGGCATGGTAGGGCCCCGGTATTCTCGCAAGACTGAGAAGGTGGCTCCTGTATCTAGGAGGAAGGAGATGGGGCGACCGTCTACTGTTAAAGTAATCCTGGGCTCCTGTTTGGTGATGGAAATGGTCGGGCGAGAAGCCCCCGGGCCCCATCAATCTTCTTCTGCCAGCCCCACTAAGGCGGGCTTAGGATGGGGGTTGTTCGTCCAGCCTCCCCTTAAGGTGGTTGGGCAATCAGACTCCCAGTGGCCTTTTTTGTGGCATCTGGGGCATGGGGTGGTAGGAGATCTGGGGGAGGGGTATGCCCTTGACCAATGTCCCTCTTTTCCGCACTTGAAACAAGCTCCTGGGGGGCTTGTTTGTAGAGGGGCGCCCAGGTTGTGGTTTTATCAGCTGGGCCAACATCTGGAAATTGGCCTGATCAGCCTTTTGTTTACGGCAGTCTTTCTCCTCTTCCCGGTTATGGAAGACTTTAAAGGCCACTGTTAGGATCTCAGTCTGTGGGGTAGCGGGGCCCTGTTCTAACTTTTTGAGTTTAGCTTTAATGTCGGGGTAGCCTTGAGCTAGGAAGTATGTCATAAGGACATGTCTTCCTTCAGGTGTTTCTGGGTCTAGGCTGGTATACTGTAATAGGGCTTGAGTGAGTCTGTCTAAGAACTTGGAGGGGATTTCGTCTCTCTTTTGAATTATGTCTTGGAGCTTTTGAAAATTGACTACTTTACAAGCTGCCTTTTTCAGACCTGCTATTAAGCAGGAGGCAAAAATATCTCAAGAGCGGAGACTCATGGCGGTGTTATCTCAGTGTGGGTCTTGTTCGGGGACAGCAGTGGGGCCGGGGGGATAGGTAGGGTCAGTCCTGTGGGTTTTGGTAGCCTGCGTTTGGGCGAAGTCTCAAACTCGTCTACGCTCTTCAGGGAGGAGAGTATTGGCCAGGAGCATGAAAATGTCATGATGTGTGAGGCTGTAAGACTGGAGGGTCTATTGAAACTCCCTGATGTATGTCATGGGATCAGTGGAAAAGGAACTTAGGCGTTTCTCTAGTTGGGCTAAATCTCTTAAGGAGAAAGGGACGTGAACGCGCACGATGCCTTTGGATCCTGCTACCTCCCGGAGGGGGGCGATAATTTTGGGAGGCTCTCGGGACTGAGTCTGAGGGAGACTGAAGGGTTCTGGCTCAGTCTGTGGGGGAGTGACGCGGTCTAGCCGTGCCTAGTCGAGCAGGTCCTGAAGTGCAGAAGGGGGGCAAAGAAAATAAAGAAAGATAGAATCGGACCCACATGTCGCCAGCTAGCAGCTCAGCTGCTTACTTCTGCCGCTCTAGTTGGGCTTGAACTCATGACTCTGAATTAAGAGTCCCATGCTCTACTAACTGAGCTGCAGCAGGGCTCTAGTTAATTGTTTATAGAATGCGTAAACAGAATGTTCTTTGTTCTCCATTCCTGCCACATCCGCAAGTGGGGGAAGGGCATATTTAGAAGCAGGGGCGGTGTTTCTACACATCTTCAAGGTCTCCCTATTTTCAGAGTGAGGAGTCTTGGCAAGATGTTTTTGTGGACAGATAACTTCTAAGGACTGCACGGTTGTTCTCTAGCTTGTGCTTTCCCATGCTGCATTCAGACATGGGGGAAGGTGCTTTCCCATTCTCTCTACAAACATGTGAGAAGACAAAGGCGGTCCTTACCAGGGGAGAAACAGGTGATGAGGGCAAAGACGGAGGAGGCCCCAGGGACCTAGTTAAAGGGGGGCTGAAAGGCTCAGGCTTAATCTGCAGGGAATGAAGGTGGAGGAGGTGAGATGGGGGAGGAGATGCTGGAGGAGGAAGGGAGAAGGGCTGTTGTAGGAGAAGAAGGGGAAGGGAGTGAACGGGAGGCTTCTGCGGGGGCAGTGGCTTGCAGGCTAGGAGAACTTGGGAGGGGGCGGGGAGAGGAGGAGGCGGAAAGCTTGGATATAGGGAATCTCCTTCCATTTTTGCAGGCGCTGGCAGTAGTTAAAAAGATCGCGAGTGATGTTAGGGTCAAGAGTTCCCCCTGCGGGCCATTGGTTGTTATTGTCTAGGGGGTATGTCGGCCAATCTTGGGAGCAATATTTATGGAGAAGTTTTGGTTTTATATCAGGTGTCAGGGAGAGGGTAGCCAGATGCTTAAGCAGGCATTCAAGAGGTGAACTTTCCGGGAGGGATGAGGAGGCTCCCATGGCTAAAGGACAGAGAAGGAGACAAACAGGGGAAGACGAACGGAGATCCTCGGACCGGAGGCAGACGGCAAGGAGACAAAGGGCGTCCCCGATGATCCTTGGTGGTCTGCGGAAACTCGTATACGAGTCGGAATTTCTTGGGAAGTGTGGGTCGTTACCCAGACTTCCCTAAGAAGGCAGAGTGCCGGAGTCACGAGGTACCTAGCGCTAGGCGTTTTCGGCAGACATAACAGATTTCGGAGGACGGAACAGAAGGAGGAGGGGGCGGGGAAAGGGAGCGTTCTCATCCGCAAAGGAGTCACCTCGTTTATGGCTGTTGGAGGAGGGGGGGCCTGAGAGTCTGCTGCAGCCGTGAAGGCCTGAGGCGGGGAGAGTTCCCTCCTCATCTCCGAGCATCAGGGCCTTGCCGGACGATCACGGGCAATGGCACTGCGATAGCTCGGGGAAGAGCGGCCCACCCCAGGGAAAATTTTACTTAAAAAGTTTCAGCACTGATTGAAGGGACGGTGAATGCGTTTATGACTGTCGGAGGAGGGGCCTGAGCGTCCGCCGCAGCCGTAAAGGCTTGAGGCGGGGATTTATGGCTGTCGGAGGAGGGGCCTGAGGGTCCGCCGCAGCCGTGAAGGCCTGAGGCGGGGAGAGTTCCCTCCTCATCCCCGAGCGTCAGGGCCTTGCCGGACGATCACAGTCAATGGCACTGCGATAGCTCGGGGAAGAGTGGCCCACTCCGGGGGGAAAACTTACCTAAAGGCCAGAGAGGAGTGGTGAGTGTGAGGAGCCAGCACCGGAAAAAGAGGACAAGGGCAAGCTGCTGCTGGTGTCGGGGGGAAGACGGGGCCCAGTTGGGGTGTCCCGTCTCCCGGGTTTCGGCACCAATGAAAGGAAAGGAGCGACACATAGCAGCAATTCACCGGAGAGTTCCGCTTTATTAGGGAAAGGTGCTGGGTTATATAGGAAGGGGCATGAATTGATTGAGGTGTCACTTCTACGGGGCTGGTGGCTGTTGGCTAGGTGCTGGGATTGGGAGGGGGGCGAGAGGTGATTGGGCTTCAGGTGGCGCCGGCGGGAACTGAGGACCCCGAAGAGAAGCCAGAAGTTTGCCATCTTACTGGTGGGGACCCTTCAGACTCTTCTGACAGTCCCCAGCTAAGGCTGTCCCCAGCTAAGGCTGCTGACATGGGCTGCAAGCCTCACCCATCTGTGTTTGGAAGAAACCTTCTGGAAGACAGTTTGGCCATCTGAGTTCAGAGCCTTAAAAAAGAAGTTTATACCCTCCCACCGAGCAATGACCCTCTGGCAATCCATTAGTGGGAACTCGTCAGAAACTTGGATTTATTTGCAACAATGTTCATTGAAGCTTCATACACAGTTGTAAAAAGTTGGCACCAGTATATTTGTCTCAAAATACAGGAATGGTTAAATAAATTATGGTACATCCGTAAGATGGAAGAAACAGCAGTGATTTCAAGATTCTATAGCATCTTACTATGGTGTTTTTCAAGACTATTTAATGATGCAGACACAGAGTTATGTAATAACATAAAGTAGAAAGCTATAGCTATACACAATTATATACACAAATCCCAAAACTACAATTAAATTATATATGTGTGTGTAAGTGTATACATATAACTGGAAAGAAATAGAACAAAATGTCAAAAGCAGCTATTGCTGGATGGTGAGATTATGGTTCATTTTTATTTTCCCCTTTGTCCCTTCATTATTTTCTATACATTGCCCTTTTATTTAAGAGGCTATTAAATAGAAATTTCTACTGAAAATGACACAAAAAAATTTCCCATTGTTTACGGTACACGAGTAGAAAAATGGGAACATTTTCTAAGTGGAACTTCAGTTAACTACTGCCATGGGCTGGTTTTGCCCTTGCAGAGCCCAGCTGGGTGTAAGGTGCTGGCCTCTTACACCATTTCCATGGGCGAAGTGGGCAGGGGCCAAAGCTGGGCAGTGAAGGATCACAGTAATGCTTGAAACTCACAACGAAATGTCTCAGTTCACCAGACTTAGAGCATCCAGTTGTTTTTCGTGTCCTTCCGGATTTTTTTAATGCTGTAATGGGTTGCAGAAGTTCATATAATTACTCTGTTCACACTGGGAGATGTACAAAAGAGTAGTGTCAGGTATCAGCCACAAGACACATGAGGGTGCTGATCACCTTGGTGCTGAGCGTGACAATGGCCACAGCTTCCCTGTCCCACAACAGCTCTGGGCGGTGAGCAGTTTCCCCTGGAGCATTGGTGGAAGGTTCTAGAGCAGCACTGGCTGCCAGAGAGGAGGCCAGACTGATGAGCCCCTGAGGCAGCCAGGAGGAGGGCAGCTGGTCAGCGTGCAGCTCTACATAATCGTCCACATGCCCTGGGGCTCTCCCCTCCCAGGCTCTCCGCCCCCACCGCCCCGGCTCTCTCTGCTCCCCTTGCTCCCCTTCACACACTGAGACAGACAGTAAAACCTGCTTCTCCCACATAGGCCAAGGAATTTGGCTTCAGACTCCAGCCTGCACCTGACAAACACCCTACAAGGAAGCCCTGTTCCTGGTGCAGAAGTCAAGCCTCTCCAGGGAGGACGTTCCACACCCCACTTCTGAGCCTCTGGAGTAGAGGACACGCTTTGAGAGGCAGCCCTAGAGTGTGCCCATGGGACAGGGCAGTGTCCCAGCCGGCCTGGACACTTTGGTCTGCAGAAGTGGCCCGGACTGAGGTGCTGAGGCCCTGAAGGAAGGCCACTTGGGACTCCTGCCACCAGGAAAATGTGGCAGATGCCTGGGCCTCCTCTGCTCTGTGGGCTGCAGAGTCTACAAGTATGCTTTCATCACTGCCCTTCCAGAACTGGGGATTTGACACCGTTATATGAGGTCACAAGTGAGGGCTTTGGAGAGTGAAAAAGCTACATAAGTAGCTTTACTTATTTTGATTTTTTTTACTTCTTTTTTTAACTTTTCTCAAGCCACAGAAAGTAATAGGCCTGAGGATAGAGTCATCAGTGACCCCAATTAAGAGCTGAGGAAGCAAGATGGGGCAGAAGGACTGGCAGGAACTCAGTTGACCCTGGCCTGGCTCTCCTAAGAGCAGAATCAGGGAGCGGGGGCAGGAGGACAGGGCGGGGGAAGCCGGTGGAGGGCCCGAGCTGTGGGACCTGCCAGACCTTCCTCCCAGAGCAGGTATGAGCAGGGGCACCTTCGGGCCTTGGTCACCAACGTGCACTGTGCAGGCAACGATTTCCTTGCCACAGGTTTGAGAGCAGGAAGGACACCTAGACCAGTACCCAAACTGCACCCCCATCACCACCATGCCCACAAAAGGGGGGTTTCATTGTTTCAGAAGTGAGGGGAAAGTCCACCACACCTGACCAGGCATCTGCAGAGCCTGTAATGCGCTAACACATTCTGTAACTGAAAGAACATGGAGGCCAGTGTTTTTCAGACACCCTTGACCAGGGAACCTTCTCAGGGACACAATTTACTGTTCCCCATTGCAAAGCAAAAAGAGAATCTAAGAGATTGGAAGACTTGCCAGAGGTCACACAGCCAGTTCTGCAAGAAGGCAGGAGCAGCCCCCAGACCTTTCCCTCTGAGCCTCCCAGCCCCCCACTCGTCACCACATCCACCGCATGCAGCCTCCCTTCCACACCACCCCAAAAGCAGCTAGGAAGGCCTAAACCATGTGTCCCAATGCTGCAGATACACACTGATCATCTGTGGTTTGAAGCTGCACTGTAGCTCACTCTAGTATTGACTTAAGAGAGCCTCACCAAAACAGTGCACTCTTAAAGCCACTGCGGAATCCCTCCCACACCCACCTCGGGACACCCCACAGCACTCACCCTCAATGGCTCACAGTAAGAGGGCAGATGAACATCCCCCTGCATGGCCCAGGACCCAGGGCAAGCCCTGGAAGACTGTTTGCTTAGCACCCTCACAAGAAGGCTGGTTGATGTGAACTTCTTATAAAAAAACTTGGCTAGAAGACAAGTACTGATTCTATAGCATCTTACTATGCTGATGGACAGTGACTGTAATGGGGTATGTGGGGGGGACTTGGTGATGGGGGGAGTCTAGTAAACATAATGTTCCTCACGTAACTGTAGATTAATGATATCAAAATAAACTTTAAAAAAAAAACTTAGCTAGGTATAAAGTACAAACAGCCTGTCATCTCCCCATCTCTCCTTTCCTTTATCTGTACCAGAAAGCAAAAAGAATTATGATCTTTTCTTGTGGGGCAGAAACAAGCTTCCGAGTTCCTCATTGCTCCCTAGTGGCCCTCATCAGGACCACCAATCCCTAAGAGGAAGAACACAAGGAGGAGAAAAAGGAAAAGGCCCACAGGGCTGCTGGGCTGAAGTCAAGAGTGCAAAAGTAAGAGAAGAGGAAAGACAGGCTGAAGAAGAGCTCACCACCCACAACACTCCAGTGTGACAGACAGTATCAGGGCTCCTCACCCAGCATGCCCACCCCTACCCTACCCCAGTGGAGGCTAGAAGGGCAAGACTACGAGAAGGCCACCCAGCTGGTCACCTTCTGCCATCAATAGCATCCCACAAGTGCCCAGTGCTTGTGGTGCAAATGTTATTCTCTTTGTGGACCAGGAGTGAGGAAGGCTGGTGCACCCTCAAGGGGGGATATGGTCTCTGGTTCCTTCTAGATTGAGTGAAATGCCCTTCCTTAGTATCACCACAGAGGTGAAAGACCTGTATGCTGAAAACTAAAGACATTAATGAAAGAAACTGAAGATGACACAAATAAATGGAAAGATATTCTGTGCTCATGGATTGGAAGAATTAATACTACGACGTCTGTATGACCCTAAGCAATCTACAGATTCAAAGCAATCCTTATCAAAATTCCAAGAATATTTTTCACAGAAATAGAGCAAACAATCCTAAGATGTGTATGGAACCATAAAAGACCCCAAAGAGTTAAAACAATCTTGAGAAGGAAGGACAATGCTGGAGGCATCTCATGCCCTGACTGCAAACTGTATTACAAACTACAGTAATCTAAACAGTATGGTACTGGTATAGAAACTGAAACACTGATCAGTGGGACAGAATAGAGAGCCCCAGATATAAGCCCACATATATAAGGGCAATTAATTTACAACAAAGGGCCAAAAATATACAGTAAGTAAAGAACAGCCTCTTCAATAAATGATGTTGGGAAAACTGAACAATCACATGCAAAGGAATAAATTTAGACTATCTTACACCACACATGAAAAATAAATCAAAATGGATTAAAGACTTGAATGGAAGACTTGAAACCATAAAAGTCCTAGAAAAAAACATAGGTAGTAGTCTCCTTGACATGGGTCTTGGTTATGTTTTGGATCTGACTGCAAAGGTAAAATCAACAAAAGCAAAATAGTAAGTGGGACTGAAACAAACTGAAAAGCTTTTGTACAGAAAAGGACACCATCAACAAAATGAAAAGGTAACTGACTAAATGGGAGAAAATATTTACAAATCTGATAAGAGGCAAATATCCACAATACATAATGAGCTCATACAATTCAATGCCAAAAAAAAACCAAAAACAGTTCTATTGAAATATGGGGGATCTACATAGACATTTTTCCAAAGAAGACATACAATATAGGCAACAGGCACATGAATTGATTCTCAACACCATTAATTGTCAGGGAAATGCAAATCAAAACTACAATGAGATATCACCTCACACCTGTTACAATGGCTAGTATCAAAAAGACAAGAAAAAACAAGGCTTGGCGAGGATGCGGACAGAGAACCCTGTTGGTGGGAATGTAAACTGGTGCAGCCACTATGAAAAACACTGTGGAGGTTCCTCAAAAGATTAAATATGGAACTATTACATGATTCAGTCATTCCACTTCTAGGTATTTATCTGAAGAAAACAAAAACATGAATTTGAAAAGATATCTGCACTCCCGTGTTGATTGTAGCATTATTTAAAACAGCCAAGGTATGGAAGTAGCCTAAGTGTGCATTGATGAATGAATGGATAAAGAATATGTGATATACACACAATGGACTACTACTCAGCCATAAAAGAGAATTAAATCTTGCCATTTGTGACAACATGGATGGAATCTGAGGGCATTATGCCAAGTGAAATAAGTTAGATAAAGAAAGACAAATATTGTATTATTTCACTTATGTGTGGAATCTAAAAAACAAAACAAAACAAAACTGATAGATACAGAGAATAGATTGGTGATTGCCAGAGGAAGGTGGGTTGCAGGTGGGCAAAATGGGTGGAGGAAACACGATGAATAAGCTTCAAGTTAAGAATAAGTCCTGGGGATGTCTCACAGCAGGGCGACCACAGTTAATACCACTATATTGTATATGTTAAAGTTGCTAGGAGAGTAAATCTTAAAAGTTCTTACCACAAAAAAAATTTATACCTCTGTGGGTGACAGGTGGTAACTAGACTTAATATTGTGCTCATTTCAGTGTATACAAAGATGGAATCATTATGTTGTACACCTGAAACTAACATCAAGTTATATGTCAATTGTACCTCAATAAAAAATAATAACAATTTAAACACAATCAAGCACTAGCCCAAGTAAATGGGCTAGGCACAATTACTGATCCCCATTTTAGAGATGAGAAAATGGAGGCATGGAGAGTTTATGCTACTTGCCTAGAGTCACACAGGTATAGTCAGGCTCCAAACCCTAGCAGTTGGGCTATGAAGCCTGCGTTCTTAACCACAGCCTCTCAAGAAAATACGTGTTGGATAATCAGTAGGAACCATCAATCAAGGCCTATTAGAAACCAACTTACTACAAAATATTGCACTATTTTGTGTATATCAAATGTCTCGCCTGAGGGGGACTGCCCCCGGACAAGTGCACCCTGGATTCGGTGAGACGGGGTCACAACAACGGAAGCTGAGGAGTAAAAGGGTTTCTGCCCTGCTTTGTTCTCACGTGGCGTGTGAGCGCTGGAACCACACCCTGCCTCTGGCAAGTCCACAGATGTCTCTGTCGCAGCCTGCGTCCAGGCTCTGCCCTCCCCTCCAGCCTCGGCCCTCCTCTCCTGCTTCCCTCTCCTGCGCCCTTGCCCTCTTCTTAGACTCCCCTCTCAGCACCGGAGGAACCCTTTTCATATAACCACCCCGGCAGTAATGGCTCACCGCAATGGGCATAGGGGTATGCGCCTGCGCAATAGGCTGAGCACTACATCATTGCAAGTATACCATGGATGGACTAGAATCAGGTGAGGCTTCAGGTTGCGGACCTTCCATTTTTCCCTACACCAAATATATGCGCTCCACCAAGGATACTGTGTGCTCAGCGCTGACACTGGGCACCAGTGTCAGGAAGAGGATGAAATAGAAAAGAAGGATAAAGGACAGCTGGCCAGTGCCCACCCTAGTGATGGCTAGAAAGATCCCATTTGGGTAATAGCTATGCCAACACCGTCCCGCACAGGCATAAAGGGAACTAACCAGTGAGGTTACAGTACAGCTGAGGGGGGAGTGCAGCCTCTGGGGGGCTAGATGGCAACAGAAATTGACTTTCTTCCTTGCATTTTCTGGGTTCAGATTATTTTCACTTACATTGACTATGATATGCTTTTACAGAAATCTTTTGAAAACGTCAGGGCTTAATCCCTGTCCTCAGGGTTTTGCTATCAAGCTGGGGCAATCTGCCACAAGCTAATAAAAAGAAAATGGTAGAAAGCACCCCACACCCCCAAACCAGTGGGGTGACCGAAGAGACTGGGGAGGATTCAGGAGCAGGTGAGACCTGTCCAAGCACACAGCATGAGCAGTGTTTGCACCGGCACAGGCCAGAGGCAGGACCCTGCCCACTGGGTTCAAGAGGGCACCTGGGCTGTTTTTAAAGGTGAGATAGGAGGAAGGTTGGCTTTGGTGTGTTGTTGTTTTTACTGAACTAAACATGTTGTAAATGATGCAAACCAGCATGTCACTCTCCGTTCATTTCTCAGCACTAGGAAACTGCACACCACAAGGCCAGAAGCTTTCCTTGAAAGGTCAGGGTGCGGTGAGGGGGTGAGGCAAGGCCTGGCTCAGTCACCAGAGAAGCAAGGCATACACGTGGCTTCCCCCAAACTGAAACACAGTGAAGGAGGTTCTGGGAACAAAAACCACAGGTTGGTCAGCTCAAGGGACTTGAAAAGAACTTTCCAGGGAAGGAAACTCTTACCCATCCCCCAAGTGGGGTGGCTACAGGCTCAGGCCATGAGTCCCACAGCAGTCCTAACACAGTTCTCAGGTGGCAGCTGCCTACACCCCTGCCCACGGCCGACAAGGCCCAGTATCCTCTCCCCATGAGCTGCTCTGGCCTGGCGCCTGCCACATGGGAGCCTCTTGGCACCTGATTCACTGTTTGCTCTGCAGAAGCAGGGAGCCAGCTGGTGGTGTACATTTGGTGATGTGAATAGCACCCATGGCATCTCTATCATCACTCTGCTTAATAAAGAAAGTCATTGATTCATTGGACAGGATTCCTAAAAGTAAAAACACCCTTCAAATTTGAAAGGAAACCTTCATGTATAGCAGTGTGAAGGAAGGGCAGACAGACAATTCTGACCTGAGAAATGGGTCACAAATGTGCTGTCTTCATCCTGCGCTTAACCCTAATTAGAGCTAATGACTCCCAAGTGTTTCTATGTGCCCAGCACTGAACTAAATTCTGTAAGAATGATCTCATTTCATTCTCAGTGATCCCACAATGTGGCTTCTACTGCTGTCCCACTTGTCGACAAGGAATCTGAGTGCAAAGGAGGTTGGGAGATGGCCTGTGGTCAGCCTGCACATAAATGGCAGAGCCAGGATCTGAGCTGACACCTACCAGGCCAACTCCAAATCCTAACGCTTGGCGGCCCCAGTGCCCTGAAATGTGCAGCCAAACAGCCTCACCCTAGTGCTGAGGGACTGTGGGAATGGGCCAGATGGACAGGCTCTGCCCAGAGTGAAATCCAGGCTGGAGTGGCAGATCGCCAAAAGGTCTTGTCACCAAAAATGCCAGTGGCATGGCTAGCAACAGAGGTGGACAGTGCAAGATACATTCCCGCCCTTTGGCCAAAACATCAATACAGACCCTTGTAGATTTTGTCAAGTGCAAAACCAATGGTGTCTACAACTCCTGCAATACAATAGTAGCTTAGGCGGGAGAGAGATGGAGGAGAGGCAGCCTGTCTCCAAGAATCTGATTCCAACTGTAAGGCGTCTTCCACAGGCCAACTAGTTACCATCAGCAGGTCAGGAAGGTTTAGCATATTCGACTGTGGGGCAGGAAATGCCTTGGGCCCCTCAGCCATCTCAGCTGGGTGTGTGGGACCCCCTGGCATGCAGTCCCGGCTCCCCTGTGACCCTGCAGCCTCCTGAAGCCCTGGCAGCCACAGCCACTCTGCAGCCCAAGCCACCTTTGGGGCCCAGGACCATCCCTGTCTTCACCCTGAACATCACCTCTCCTGCTTTCTCTTGCTCAGGGTCCACAGCTCCGAGTCCCTGGCTGAAGGAGCAAGAGGGTAGATCTCATAGCTGAAGGAGCAGGCACTTCCAGAAGACACAAGCTCTTAACCCAGGCCGAGGGCCCTGAGACACCAGGCGAGCTTACAATTCCAGTGCGTTTCCAGAGAGGCAACCTGGTTATGGGGTGAGCCTGGGACGAGAGGGAGAGATGTCTTATGAAAGAACCCTCCTCTAGCTCCTCAGTGAGACGCTGAGGGGTCCAGGACCACAGCCAGTCACAGCAAAACAGGAACATCTAATTCTCAGCAGCTTCTAGCCCTGACTTAGGGTAGTGTGGCCTTCCTGGATGTGGGAGCCTGGAGTCTGGAAGGGGACTCACCCAGGGAAACTCGACCTTACCCTGGGCTTGCTATCCAGCTTCTCTTTTTTCTCATACTATTATTTTCTTTTTAGGTATTTATTAAATATTCAAGTAATGGATAAGTCCATACTCGTTCAAACTGTACAGAAATCTATAAGGATATGCTAAGGCGCATGCACACACACAGTAGTGCCATCTTCTTACTCCAATTATTCTGGGAGAGGCCGAGCTGACCCGGAGGTCTCAGCTGCCTGCTGGCAGCAACACCCAATGGGCAGAAGGGGGTCGAGGGAGGTGGGAACCAGCACAGGGCGGCCCCGAGGAGGCCAGGGAGGGCCTGACGGCCGGAGGAAGGGGGTGCTAAGAACACACTGGGGCCCAGGGCCCTGAACTGCCCAGGCCTGGCTACTTGCTGAACCTCAGCCTCCATCATCCACTTAGCGTCTTAGGAATTAATTACTGGATTGCTCCAGGCAGAAGCCAAGAATTCAAAGAAGGCCGCAGGCAATTTGTGGAAGCCTACAGAGCAAGAAAGCAGCGTTTGATGCCAAATATCAGCAGAATTCTCAGAGGATGGATTTTGATATTTTAACACTTACTAGAGCTCTGACTGCATCTGAACTTACCGATCCTGTATTGCAGAACTTGGCTATCATAGGTTCACCAGTAATAGTTATATGATGGAACTACTGTAAGAGAAGCTCTGCTTTCTAGACAGCCTTTATCAATCAGTGGCTTGATATTTTTTAAAAATCAAAGTCTATGAGAATAAGGCAATGCACAGTTGACAACAAAGGAAGCTTATCATGAAATAGCATCAGGAAAGAAATGGAAGAAAAAAATTACAAACATCATACGAAGTCTAACATTCTTTGAGTTTGTATTGATCTGTATTCTTTTCCCAACTTGTGGAAAATTTCCTGCCTTCCAAAATTACTTCACTAAAATGCAAAGGACAGTTTTGTAAAACAGGCTTATAATTAAAATTGAAGCTTATGACTGCCAATAATAAAGCCCATGCTAAAGAAGAATGCTAGCAAATGGTGAGAGGAATACGGACTCAGAGCTGAGTTACTAGGGCTTAAAGTCTTATGGAGAGAACTCGGGGGTTGCAGAATATGTCCTTTCCTCATGTCAGGGTCGACGGAGTTTTAATATAGGATCGGCTTTGTTTTCTGAGGTACTTCAGATGGCAAGGAATGTACATGCTGTACATACTACATGATAAATCATGTCTCAAGAATACCTGCAATTTCTGGGGAAAAGTCTTTTATAAAGCAAAAAATTGAAGTTCTCCTTTACTCTCAATTTTTGTCAGTGGCTTAGTGTACAACCTTCCAGAATGTTACATACTTGCATACACTTGAAATAAAAATTTGCAATATGTATCATTCTCCAACTTGCCTTTTTTATTTAACAATTCATCATAGGGAACTTTTGATCTGCTTTTGAAATAGCACACAATAAATTAAGCCACATGAACAGCTTCATTTAAATGCTGGCTACTGTAGTACTTAGAACCCTCGGGGGTAGTCACAACTTGCAGGTGTCCGGGATGTGGGGGGGCTCGCGCCTGAGGGCTGGGACCAGGTTTTAGTTCAGAAATGACCAGGGGAAGATAAGAGGAAGCCAGATCACCGGGTGACCACCTTTCCTGCCAGAGTCTTGCTGACTCCCTTCAGGCCTGAGCCCCGACCTTCCCCGGGAGGTGTCAGCTTCAATGATGCGCTGGAGACTGCGGGCTGGGCAAGTCTGAGTGCACTGCTGCAAGGCCAGGGCTTTTTGACAACAGAAAGCCCTGGCCCCTTGCATCCCCTCTGTTCTCAACACCTCACGAGGCTTTGTACTGAATCTGTCTCAGAAGTGCTCTGCTAGCAGACTGCAGTCTGGTCACTCACAAAATCCAAGGGTCAGTTGAGGCAAGAGAAAAACAGGGCTGGCTTTTTAAGACCACCATGTACACCCTAGGAAGTCAGATGTGCCCTAAAAATAAAGCAGTTTGCGCACTGATTTCAAAGCCCATTCCTCTGCATGAAATGCTGTGCCCGCTCACTCCCCCTTTCATCCCTGGCAGTGCTGCTTGCTTGCACACCTTCCTCAGCACATGCTCCCGAGTCATCCCCTGCTACGGAGCTCTTGCTCGATCTGGGGTTATGAACCAATTTGGAACACGGAGGAAGAACTCCCAGAGAGCCCCAGGCGGCCAGGTGAGCTGTCCCCAGTCATCCTGTCTTAGCCAGCTGCTCCTCTCATGTGGAGCCAAGACTGGGAACATTCTCTTCTCCATCCACGCTCCATTCAGGTCTTCCTCCGAGGGCCTGCAGCACACATTCCCCAGCAACAATGTAATGATGGCCTCCAGTTATGAGAATGCCCCCCACCCAGGGGCCACACACAGCCTCAGTGCTTTCTACATAGTGCTTATGACAGCCTTGTAGAGCAGACATGATCATTTCCAATTTCCATATGAAGCTACTGAGGGCCACAGGCACAGCCAACATTCTAGCCCCCACCCAGCTGATGTCCCAGCCTGGTGCTCAGCCATGTTGCTCTAAGACTTCCCTAAAACCTACCCCGTCATCCAGAGAACTTACAAAGCCCAGCTAGCCCTCCTCGTCGGGTGAGTTATTTCATCCTCTGAAAAAATAGGGAACACTATCAAAATGCAGCTCTGCCTTATCCACTGAACCCACCGTTTCCAAAACAAGGGCCTCATGGGACTCACTGATAAAAGACATAACTTACTAGATCATTCACTGGCTGGGTAGGAGGTGCAGGACAGGAGGCATGGGAGGAGGGGGAATGTGCTAGAGTCAGAGGAACCTTCTCTACCTTCTCGGTTTGGTGGAGATGCATCTGGCTGGCTAGTGATGCCACCAAGCAATCGGCCTTCTAAGGTGGTGTTGGGCGACAGACTGTTAATTTCCAAGTGGTTTACTGCCAGGGGTCAAGCACACTTGGGAGTCCAAAGGGACTCACAGGGCTGTCCTTTGCTTGTATCAGACCACATATTCCAACCCCTACGGATTCCACAGGGACCAGAGCTGAGAAACAGTCCTCACTCCTTCAAGCCAGGCTCCTGCGGTCACCCTCTCGTGGGTGAGGGGGGAAAGCTCTCTTGTTCCCCACGGCCCTCCTACCCTGCTTTGGTGTGGTTGAGTGGGAGGGGGAGGCCCTCCCTGTGGTCTGGCCTCAGGGTAGAACAACCACAAGACAATCAGACTGCCGAAATTAACGTCACCATAGCCCTGTTGCTCTTATGCTCAAACAGCCTCTTTGTAGTGTTGAATTCTATCGTGTGTATAATATAGATACATATAGGTAGGCCCCAGGAAAGAGTGGGAAAGGGGAGAGAAACCAGTCACACTGCATTTATCACCCTCTGTAAATTTTCACACTCCATTTGTGGTTCCTGTGAGAAGCTACCTGAATAGGTGCTTATTTCGAAATGACAGCCTGCATCTCCATCCCTAAGAGGGTAGTATTTTCCACAAAGCTGAGTCAATGATGTAAAGCCAGCCCTTTTTTCCATAAGGTAAACCACACGGTAGGTTGGAAACATGGCATCCATGGATTTGCTCCTAGTACATGCACCTTGTGAAAAGGAGCATTTTAAATGAGACCCAGGAGGCAAATACCTTTAAGAGTTCACAATCCTAATAAAGAGAAAGTGTCTACACAGAGCAGCATTTTCCACAATTCCCCTTATTTTCATGACAGACCCACCCTCAGACCAGAGTCCATCTGTAAACTCCCAGAGTGACTGTGCGGTCCCCACCTGGCCCAACTCTGTGTTCAGCTCAGCCCCCCACCAGGCACACAGCCAGTCCTCCCCTAGTCGGCCCCACCCCACCACCATCTTCAGGCCTAGCACGTTAGAGCCAGAGAAACAAGCCCAAGGCCCTCAGTTGAATTTTTCTTATGGGTGATTTTTTTTTCCAGTGTTTGGCTAATGGTTTTAGGAAATCAAGAACCACTTTCAAAGGTGCTTAGAACAGAAAGCTGTTTCAACTTTGGACCTGAAAAAATACAAAATGAGGCCATTTCTGGAATGCTGTGCCCCCTCCCTACCTACCCCTCTCCCACCCTCCTCAAAGATTAAAGGATGGCCTTAGGGAGCAGGCCGCATGACTACAGCACCCTCTGATTTCTCCCTCCCAGAATAACGACACCGCACAATGCAGTGTATTGTTTTGTTACATATAATATTTTTTTTGGTCTAACATTGAAAGGATATGGAGTCTTCCTATATCCTTATTTCCAACTTTTGGGTAGCATTTTTCCAGTTTTTTCCACAAAGGTTTTCTTTCATTTGTATCTACACCTCTAGGAGGTAAATAAGGAGGTACATTTCTCAAGTTGGCCCTTAGGGAAAAACTAAGTCCCACAGGGATGAGAAGTTATTTGCAACCTCAGGGTGAAGTCCACATAAAGCTAGAACTGGAGACCCTCCCAGGGATGCCAATCCCAAAGAAGCAGAGCCCACAGGGCCTCTGCATGGCATCACACAACAGCCCTGCTAAGGCTTTCTGCCTCCTAATTGATATAAGAAGGCACATCCCATTCCCAGTCAGTGCCCCAACCCCACAGGCAAAACCCACAGGCAAACCGCAGGATCTAGCTTAGAAGCCCTCAGACACGGGTGAAGAATGAGCCTTTGCAGAGCACACCCTCCCATCTTCGTTACAGACTTGGCAGGGCACAGGCCAGGGCCTGCTGCTGGATCACATCCTTCACATTTTAAAGACAATTTATTAAAGGAAAACAGGAAGGGAATGAGCAGAGTGAAATGGCTGGTCTGAGTTGAACTGACAGAGTGAATTAACATTGTCTCCCCACCTTGTGACCAGTACTCCATGAGAAATGCATGCTAACAAGTAGAAACGGGGAGGGGGGGAAGTGGGTTTGGCCCTTTTTGTATATACTCTGCGACACTGACGTCATGTTGCAGGCTTGGGTGTTCACAGCGAGCTCACGAGGATTTTTACCTCCTCTGTTAAAGCATCACTTTCAAAATATTGGAAGCTTGACTCTCATACTGTCAAATACATCCAAGCGCATTTGTCCAACTCATTAATGAGGGAGCCAAGAGGGTGGCATAGCTGCCTCTCAGAGCTCAGAGGGACAGGCGCGCAGGGCCAGCTGGGAGGAGAACGCTGAGGTGGACGCCTCATGCCTCTGTCCATGCAGGCTGCAGTAACAGACCTCCTGGCTCAGAGAGAGCTGTCTCCCGCTGCATCCTTACAAGGCAGAAGGGCAAGGGAGCTCTCCAGGTCTCTCTTGTAAATTCACTAAAGCTATTCAGGAGGGCTCCACCTCTGTGACCGGATCCCCTGCCAGGGCCTCACCTCCTAGTACCGTCACCCTGGGGCTTAGGATTTCAACACAAATTTTAGGAGGTGGGGAACACAAACATTTATTTCATTGCATTAAGTTACTTATAAAACTGGTTAGTATTCTTTTTATTTTTTCTTTTGAGAAGGCTAGAAGACAGTTTTATTTAGCCAGGAGAAAGTACACTCTCGAAGAGAAATGCATGCTAACAAGTAGAGCTTTTTCCCCCTGAGAGAGTGGCAGCCTGAGGGGTCAGCATCAGCCTGGTTAGGGTTCTACCAGACAGGAAAACTAACATGGGTGGTTTTCCTTTCAACAAGACAGAAATCACGTGCATCTTTAATGGACAAAAATTATATGCAACTTATGTTCAATAAGTTAACATGTAACTTCACAAAATTTGAATCCTAATTGCCAGTTAAGTAGTATGTGAAGCAGAGGTACATACCCACCCCTAAAGGTTTAAATAATCCTTGAGAGGGGCAAGTGGGCAACACTCTGGTATGACTTTGCAAGGACATAGAGTCATCCATTTTCCTTATCTCCAAGTTTGGGGTAATTTTTCTTAGTGCCCGCTCAGCCCCCTGGCAGTTTGGGCAGCTTCCGGCAAGTCAGTGGTGTCGCCTGACTTACAGCTTCATGACCAGACCCTTGGCTAACCAGGCACAGGTCACAGCAACTCCACTCCTCTAGGGAAAATGAGCTGCATACTGAAAATTAAGCATAATATTAAATCACTGATTTCAAACAGCCATACAATGAAGAGCAACATTTAAAGAAATCCAAGCAGCCCGATAAAACCTGGTGCCTTGAGACATCTTACCTTTTATCATATCACAGCTCAGATTTGTTAAGGTCTTTTCAAGTTAGCTTTATAAAGGCACTGTGGTTCTTCCAGAGCAGAGAAAGACAGCCCTGGGCTGCAGTTTGTGAGTGTAACGGAGGGCAGAGAGCATCAAGAGTCAGGAAAAAGAACTAATGACACTTAACCTGACTGCCTAGAGCGAGAGCCACCCAGTCTTTTCTTGTGTAAATTACCCGAGGCTTCTGAGAAATGTGCCTACCCTAAGTTAGATAACTAGAAGTGGGCAACAGCCTGGGAACGCCTGGGGATGTAACCTGTGATAAGTCACGTAGACATGCTTGGGTAAGCAAGAGATAATTGAAGCGGGCAGGCAACTGGCGCGTTCCCTAAAAAGGTTACAATGTTTCCCATTGGTTACAATATAGAGTGTGTTTTAAACCTATTAGTTGTAGAACTTCGCGGGCTTTGGTGTAACGGCTGTGAAGATCCTATATAATCAGTACCCAAAGTTGCTTCGGGGTCGGCAGCTCGGACTCGGCCTGCGTGTCAGGGGAGGTGCTGTCGACCCCAGCTTGCTGGCTGAATAAAGACTTTGCTTGGATTTTCATCTCCGTGTCCGTGTGTCTTGTTCTCTGGGAAACCCCGGAGTCCTGGACCCTAATAGTGAGCAATAAATGGGTTTTAAACTTTAAAAAAAAAGGGGGCACTGTGTCTATTCCTCTAAAGATCAGTCCGCAACCTCAGGCTCAGCCATCTGAGTTAAGGTTACACAGTAAAGAATGGGGGCAGGGCCTGGGATCATGGAACAAGGGGCTGGCATGGGAGAGGACCAGATGTACCAGAGGTATCTGAAAGCCTATGGTTAAATCAGAGCTGGAGTCTGAAATACCCTTATAAAGAGTCCTTATAAAGAGTCATCCAAAACATGGCCAGGCAAGCATCCATCTCCTGCTATCCAATCTAAAGACCCCATTCATTCCTTCCTTCACATCCCTGAGGCCACCACTCTATCTATGCCTTTAGCCTGCCATGCCTAGTTTACTACAATAGTATCCAAGGTCTTCCCAGGCTAGTCCCTCCAAACACCACTGAAAGATTAATTCATTCAATTCACTCAGCAAATACTTACTGAGCAGCTTCCAAATGCAGAACTGTTGAAGGTCTTGGTGATAATCAGAAAAAAGACAAATTTCTTCATTCTCTCCAATTTCCTTAAGAGAAAGGGGACATTGAACAAAAGTAATGTCAAGTGGTGATAAGGAAAACAGAAACAAGCAGGGTTAGTTAAGAGATAAATGATAGAGGGTTATTTCATTGCAAATGTTCATGAAATTTCTTGGGTAATAACTGACCTCTTAATATCCTAATCATAACCAGTGAATCTGTAAAAGCAGATGAAATCCTTCTGTAAACTCAAGTGAACAGAAAAAATTTTTCAAATGCCTGACCAAGTCCCTGGAATAGAAATGCTTTTCCTGTGTTTTGGTATTTTAATAAAGACCATATGATATGAGCCTTATTAAAAAAAAAAAAGGATAACAGAAGGGGAGGTTACTATTGTATACAAAGTGGCCCTGTGATAAGGGACCTAAGGGAATGAAAGAGTTAGCTATGCAGATATCAGAAGGAACATGTTTCAGAGAAAACAACTAGTGCAAAGGCCCCAGGGCAGGCATGTGCAAGCAAATTAAAGGATCTCAAGGAGTCTGGTAAGGAAAGAGAATGTAAGCAGTCCGAACTTGGTTGGAGGAAAAGACACAGAGGCACCACAGACAAGACCACGTGGAGCCCTGGAGGCCATGTGAAGGATTTAGAATATTGTTCTGAGGGACATGGAGAACCATGTGATGGCTTTGAACAGGGGAGTGAAATGACCCAACTTGTTTTTAAAGGATGCAGAGAGCTGCCCAGGTGGGGTGAGGGGAGAAGCGGGAAGTCACATGGGCAGCACTAGCAGGGGTCCAGCAGGGATGGTGGTGACAGTGGCTTTGAGTGCAGGGGTGGGGAGAAGGGATGGATTATGGACAGAGTTGAAGGAGAGTTGGTGTCAGGTGTGAGATAAAGAGAAAAGTCATAGATGACGCCAGGGTTTGCACCCTGAGTAGCTGGCAGAAGGGAGTGTTTTCCTGAGTCTGGGAGGGTTGGAGGACTGAGAGAAGAACGGGCTGGGGCAGGAACATGGATTCAGAGCTCAGCTGGGGATATGTTCCAAGATGCCTACAGGAGATCCAGGTGGAGATGAGACGTAGGCAGTGGGCTATATGCACCTGGATTCAGGGCAGACTCCAGACTGGAGAATTATGCTGGACAGTGGAAAGCAGGGAGCAGAGAAATTTTCACGTTACACACACACACACACACACTACAGTCATGTATGTGTTCAACACCGACAGCACTGATAGAACATAGATATTTATTGGCAGGATGATGAAAGTTGGCAGCATTTAGAAGGAATCTAAAGCCAGACATAGCTCCTCACTTAGAGAGTGAGCAGAGAAAGGGAAAAGCCCTGAGAACGAACCTGCGTTTCTCTAGCACATTTGTCTAAAACAATGCTCACATGGCCACCCTCCAGAACCATCCAAGATGCTTCTTGTCCAAATGCTTTGGGCTGATATCCTTGGGGCCGTGCCTGCCAAGGCCACCACCACCCCTCCCCAACATGAGCCTTCACTGGGGCCAGCCCTGGTCCCCACAGACCGCCCACCCCAGAGAACCGGGGCTCACACCATTTGCCTTTGTAGGACGGTCTCCTACTCCTCTGTTCTGCTTGATTCTTTCTGACCCAGCCATCCGAGACAGTCTGAGCCCATCCCTCACATCAGTGCTGCTGTAAGCCCTGCCCTGCGGAACCCTCTCTGACATCCTCCATCTCAGGCCAGCCTCAGGGACCTTTCCCATTAACCAGGACCAGCCTCTGCTGTCCAGTTCCAGGGACTTTCTCTCCCCCAGTGAGGGTGTGGTCTGACACCATACCCAACAGGGAGCGACATTCAGTAGACATTTGTTCATAGCTGATGAGAGTTGTCTGGACAAAGAGAAGGGTCACCCCATCATTCACCCTGGATGACCAGTGTCCCTGGGTGGGCCCCCAAGGCCCACGGACAGCCTCTGGTCTGCAGCCAGCTTCGAGTGAGTCCCAGCAGGGTGAGCTCTTCTCCTTCTAACAACCAGTGGGCAGCCAAGCATCCTCCCGCTTCTTACAAGAGAAAATCACGGGTGTTTTCCTCCTTCGTGCTGACCTTCCATTCCGTTTGGCTGTGCAAAACCTGGAAAAGAACACGATGAGGCTACCTAGGGCCCCACGCCACGGCCCCCGCGACCACCCTTTCCAACCAGAAGTATCTTCCTCTGATGAGAGAGCCTTTCTCTAACTGTAAATTATTTCTAAATTGTATATCCTGTTTAATGTGTTTCAGAAAATGGTAGAAAAATACTTCTACCACAATTATAGTCATTTTGTAACTAAACCCCACAGTTTCCCAGCTCCTTCCAAACCTACTTATTTTAAAACAGAAAAATACTGCCATTTCCCAACATTGAATAAATCGGGGGTGTGTCCAGTAGACCACTTTCCTCCCTGGATTATCCTGGGACTATTGGATTAAAGCAAATTAGGTGACATAGCATGCTGCTCTCTTTCAGAGAGATTGCAAAAAAACAGGTTTAAGGGGGGAGGGGGCAGATGGGAGCACACAGCGAGCTGGGTAGGGACCAAGTCACTGAGACCAGTGACAAGGAGACACTGATCCTGGAGAAGACTGGGTGCCTGGAGGTCAGAGAGCTGTGTGCTGGGGTGGGGTGGGCCTCACAGCATTTTCCAACACTGGGACAGGACCCCATACCTTTCCAAAGAATGAGCTATAGCCCAGAAGCTCATGGGGTGACATGTTCTAGTGTCTAGCCACTGCTCTCAATGAAAAAATAGAGAGAACCCCACAAACAAGGCTTTAAAAAGAGTGAACCTCACCTAAACTTGACCCTGGGTCTTAACCTGCACGTGTGTCCCCCAGCTGATGCCTGGACTTCCACTAGTGAGACATAACTAAACTAGGGGTTCTGCGGCAACCAGAGCCCCAGAGACTGGGGACAGAGAGGGAAGATCACCCAGAAAATTTAGGACAACAGGAGAGAGGTTTTTTTCCAGAAGATGGATTTTACCTAATGATAAATGCCACAGATCACATGATCTGGAGATTGCCAGGAAATATGCAAGGTCATGTGGACAAAGCCGACTTCCAGAGGAGGAGGTTGAAGGACCCCAAGAGAAGCAGCCATTTTGCTCTTCAGAAGGTCCACAGACACTGTGAGCAAGAGGCTTCCAAGATAACACAGGATTCAGGGGCTGCCAAAAGCTAGGGTACCCCCTCGCCCTGCTCATCCAAAAGGCCTGTTGGCTCTGAAAATCTGCTGGAGGTTCTCACCCAAAGCCCAGTCAACTAGTGTTTCAGCTCTCAAACTCTTGTTTTAATTGGGGGTCAGTTTTCACCAGGTGTGAGACAGAGATATCGACCCCACGCCAAACCCTCAGCAGCAACGTTCCTTAACCCAGAAACTTGGCATCTCAGATTCAAATTTGACCCTGCCTGCCCCTGCCCCTGCCCCACGTGGGATAAACACTGCGAGTCTCCATGATTAATCACTTCCCACCCTATTTGACAGCCACAGATAGTTTTGCCTCTTGCCTTCAGGCATTATCTCAACCTAGGGGTGAACTTGAAACTGCCATTTGAGGCATGCACATGAGGGCTAAAAAGACACTCAGGAGGCCTGACTCACATGTGGGCTGTGGGGGATGTACCTGGTTTCCTCAGGAGGACGACGCACGCCCTTGTACAGCACCTGGAGTTCAACACTGGGGTCGTCCTGTCCATAGATAGGTCATCACCTTCTGCCGAAAAGCCACATACCTTAATTACATGTGGTATCCAGTAAACTTCTCAGAGACCATTGCTCAGACAGATACCCGTGGATGTCAGGAAGGCCAGTTATAGGTCCTGACATAAAAGTGCCCATTTTTTAAACAAATTGGTACAGCCACGTTGGAAAACAGGCAGTGTCTTATGAAGTTAAACATGCATCTACTCTCTCTGACCCACTAAACCCACCCCCAGGTATTTACCCCGGAGAAATGAAAACAAATCCATATAAAGACTTGTACATGAATGCTCACAGCAGCTATATTCAAATCACCAAAAACTAGAAACTCAAATGTCCACCCACTCGTGAATGGAAAGTCAAATTGTGGTGCATCTACATGATGCAAAACCACATGGCATTGAAAAGGAGGCCGCCGTGGATCCACGGTGACCTGGGACAAGTCTCAAATAGCTTAAAATAGGGTGAAAGGCAAATGCAAAGCTCTGTACTCTTTGATTCCCTTTATATGAAATTCTAGGAAAGGCAAACCACAGTGATAGAAAGCAGGTCACTGGCGGCTGGGGCCAAGGGGAAGGGAGACTCCAAAGAGGCTGAAAGGGCTCTAGGGTGATGGGGCATTCTGTATCTCGAGGAAGGTGGTGGTTGCACGACTGTATGTAATTATCAAAACTCAATGAGGGTGCCTTTAAAATGGGTCAATGTTTATGAAACTCAATGTTTTTAAAGGGTCCCACCTACTTGCTCCAAAACCCCAGTCTACAGAGTCTGTCCCTCTTTCTTTGCCTTACTTGCTGTCTGCACCTCTGTTCCTACAGAAAGCTGTGGTTACACAGACAGGAGTCTGACAGGGATCCCTGGAGTCCCTTCTAGTACACAGTGGCTGTAGATAAAGTGAAGGTTGCTAGGATTCTTACCTGGCCCTGGTTGGCTAGCTCACTACACAGGTGTGGGCAGTACACTGTTATTGACTCTAGAGCTCCTCCCTGTGCTCTGCGTGCACGGTGGCATAGCTGCTGCAGGGCTGCAAGGCTGCAGGAGAGCAGACACTGGAGTTGTGGCAGTGTTGAGGCAGAGACTGAGACGGCTGTGGGGAAAGAGAGGCCCAGAGGCAGAGACTGGCTTGCCGCATGCAGACTCGCCCTGAGTGGACGGGATTCTAGTGATTGACCTGCCACCGTGGGAATAAAGTTGGATATAAACCCTTTCACCCCAAGAGTGTTCCATTGTCATTTATTTGGTCTCATTGAATCCATAGTGAACTTGTCTGGGGCTGAAACCCATCAGCAAGACAGTGGCCAATGTCAGGACAATGACACCCCTTCAGAAAGCCAGAATGGGCTCCCCACCTGGCCACTGGTGGGTCCCAGGGAAAGCAAACAGACATAAGGCATTCTACCCCAGAGACAGTGCACCCCATCACCCCAGGAGAGGGGGTAGATCCATGGTGACTGCTGCACCTCTAGAGCACAGGCAAAGTCAGAGCCCAGAGCAGAACATCAGCCTCATGGATCGACACTGAGTTCCTGGACCATGAAAGGAAAGCCAGTGTGATGGTTAGAAATTTGCCAGAAATAACATGAGGAGCATCTGTGATTCAAAGGAATGAGATGAGTCTGAAAGTCAGAGGGACTACACAGCAGATGTAAGTGCTGAGAAACGTCACCCAGATGGTCTGGCCAGATTCTAGATGATCTCTCTTTTTTCCTCACCAGGGAACAAACCATGAAGCTTCGTCTTGTTTAGAGGCTAAGCGATGAGAGTCAGCTGTGTTATTTTTGCAAACTTACAAATGCACTGAGCCTGGGAAAATTCTTGAGCAAGAGCCTGAGGCACCCACAGTTGGTGTTTGCAGGTCAGCGAAGTGACCGCACTCCCTTCCCGCCAGCGCACTCTCCTGGAAAGGTGTTGGGCAAATGTGAGAACCAACACTACCAGGTCACGTGCCAACCCCTGGGACCAACTTCTGTAAAATAACAAAGAAATCATCACAGATTTTCTTGAAGCCAAAACCCTGAATAACACCAACAATACCACAATAGTCCCCAAATTAAAGGTTGCAACTGCCAGGCCAGAAAGGGCTCTGGGGGCACCCCCAGCCCTGGGCCTCAGTCTCTGCTGAATGCTGCCCACATTCCCATTTTCACAAGCCACAGGGAGGTGCTGGGCCCTTTACAACCAAACTCCAGTGAATTTGCAAAAATAGAGAGAATAGCTAATGACCCATCTCAGCAAAGACTACAACCATCCTATTTCCCAGGGCTCCTCTCAGCTGAGCTGGCCCCCCCAACCCCCACCCTGCTTTCTGCCCCTCCCTCCTCCCCCAGGCAGCGCTCAGCACCATTCTCCATGTTCTCCGCCCCGCCAGGGCAAGAGGCAGACCATATCCTGCCCCCTCATTAGTTAACAGAAGAAAAGCTGTGACAAGGGGAAGAATTAAACTATGGAATGAAAGGTGCAGGGCCATGTAGCTCGTTAGTGGCCAGGCAGGGCCTGCATCCAATCTGTCCTCTCTCTTGTTCCACCCTTCGATTTACTAGGTTGTATTTTAAATTATACGTCCTAAAAGTGAAATACAAACTGAGCTTCTCCCCTAGAAAGGGAGCTTCTCAAATGCCAGCAAGCACCTCTCAGGACCTCAGCCAAGGGCAGAGCCCAGCTGACCAGGGGTGGGGATGTATGTGCTCCAGTTCTGCTCCTGCTGTTCCCTCACAGCCCCGGTCTCTGTTTACCCATCCGTAAAAAGGGTGCCCTGCTGTCACATGGACTAGTCATAAAGAATGAGAGGAAATTAGTGAAAGGCAAACTGTTCCCCAAGGCAACTACCCAAACAACCTTACCTTAGCTTCCACGTACAAAAAACCTTTACCCACCAGTAGCCCATTAGTTATCAGCCAATAAACTACTCCAGGCTTACACTGCTTGATTTCAGATGATACAACGGAACTGCCCTGCCCTTGAAGGAGTCCTGCCTCCCCTGGGCTGTGCCCAGGCTGGCTGCAGGAGTGAAGCAGGAGCCTGTGCAGAACCTTCACCAGGAAAGCTGAGTCCTTCCCAAGTCCGAGCCCAGGGTCAACCGGAAAGTGGCTGCCACTGCCGGGACTTACCCAAGGCCAGGGGCAGAGTCCCAGAACCGCCTCCCCTCTGTGCTGCAGGGAGCGTGCCTGCTGTCCACATGCCAGACGGCCACAGAACGCAAGTGGGCCAGCAGTCCTTCCACTCCCACATGCCCACCTTTCTCCCCTCCACCTAAACTTGGCTCAGTGACACTCCCACCCACGCTGAGTCGATGGCATAGAGGAAAGAGAGGGAGAACACTGACCAGCACCTCCGCCATTCCAGATGCTTCTGTATGCATCATCAGCTTCTTTAAGCCTCCTGGCAACTCTGATGTGGCTATCATCGCTCTCATTTATGCCAAGAACGCAGAGCAAATGAGCAGGCTATAGGGGGCTCAGGTGCAGGCCTGCCCCAGGGCGTCACACAGCACCCCGCCCACCCCAGCTCCACGACCTCCACCCAGAAACCACCCTGACTGGCGAGGTGAGTCTCTGGGAGCACAGACGGCCTCACACCGGCTGTGTCTGCCGCTGAACATTCCCCTCAGAGATGCCCAACAAGGTCCTTCAAATGAAGTGAATCTGGGAATAAGAGGCCAACCCACAGCCACCTACAGCAGTTGACCCCAAGAGAATAGTTGGGACCAACGAGGGATACTGTGGGTGGATAGCTGGAGGGACTCCTGCTGGGTCTGGATGGCGCATACACACGTGTCCCTGGCAGTGGTACTGCATGTTTCAATGGCCTTAGTTGGGTGGCCACATTGAGGACTTGAAGCTTCCTAACCTCCCAGGCCATCAGTGAGGGACTCCTGGGACCTGCCACCTGTGGGCCAAGAGGGCAACACAGGGCGGGTAACAAATCAACCTGCCTTGCTCCTGCCCTCAGAGGTCCGAAGCTGTGCTCTCTTCAACAGTGGCCTGATGATCCCTCAGGAAATTCCAATGACTTAACATTGATCCAAATGAAGCTCCTTTCAGTGGGTCCCTGGGGTGGATATCCACATACACAAGGGCTCTGTGGGTGGAGGCTCTGACGGGGGAAGGGGAGACACCATGGTCATAAAAAAACAGCAGGTTACCTAGCCCAGAAAAAACAAACTTACATGTCTACACACCATTTCATGTCCATCAGGATGGTTACTGTACCCCCTCCAAAATATACACACACACAGAAATAACAAGTGTTGGCAAGGATGTGGAAAAATTGGAACCCTTGTGCACTGTTGATGGGACCGTAAAATGATGTAGCCACTATGGAAAACAATATAACAGTTCCTGAAGAAATTAAATCTAGAATGACTACAGGATTCAGCAATTCCACTTCTGGGCATATGCCCAAAAGAATTTAAAGTAAGTTTCAAAGAGGTATTCGTACACCCGTGTTCACAGCAGCACGATTCACAGCAACTAAAGCATGAAAACAACCCAAGTGTCCATGGATGGGTGAATGGATAACCAAAATGAGGTCTGCGCATGCGATGGCGTATCACTCAGCCTTAAAAGGGAAGGAAATCCTGACATCTGCTACAGCACCAATGAACCTTAAGGACATGGTGCTAAGTGAAATAAGTCAGACATGAAAGGAAAAATACCATATGACTCCATTTATATGAGGCACGTAGCCGAGTCAAATTCATAGTCAGAGAGTCAAATGGTGGCTGCCAGGGATTGAGGACCAGGGAGTCAGTGCTTAATGGGTAGAGAGTTTCAGTTTTACAGGAGGAAACCCGGAGATGGGTGGTGGTGATGGTTGCACAGCAGTATCAATATATTAAATACCACTGAACGGAAAATGATTAAGTTGGTAAATTTTATGGTTAAGGGCATTTTACCAAAATTGTTTTCAAATGTCCACACATATTAAAACTAAAAGCACCCAATCCTTATTGCTCCGTGTTGGCCAGATTCCATTTTGTGTTTTGTTTTGCTGGGACATTTTCCTCCTCAGCTTCATACCCATCAGGTGCCAATTTTGTTAATGGCAGAATGAGATTTAAATCAACTCTCCTCCAGAGAAAGGACAAACGCAAGAAGTGGACAACTTGCCAGGCCCGAGGAACAGGAAAAGAAGTCAACATTGGTTCAGAAGGTGCTGGCTCTGCGGGCAGCCTGGCCCTGCAGGTGGCTGGGAGGTGGGCTTGCCTGTCCTGTGTGAGGGGTTCTTGTCTCCTTCTGAAACCTGATGAAATGGGGAGGCTAAGGGGGCAGGGTGGACCCCGGACCAGATTACAATCCGCAAAATGTATTATCATTGTTCTTCTGGGTTCTAAAATTTTCTGTCAATGAGTCACAAAGGTTAACTGGAAGGCTCTTAAATTAAAAACCCACAGAGTTTTCCTTTTATAGACTGTCCTCAGCAGACCTCTGAGTGTTCCCTCTGTCCTCATCCCCAAGTGGCAGCTGCTCTTAGCATGTGTGTTTACAGCAACACCAGTAGTTATTGCATGTTCCATTCCACGGGATTACACATTGCCATAAAGCCCAGGCTGGGGCAGAAACTATCTTTCCCTCCTGAGAAAGGCTGAATGAGGCAAACCCCGCAGCGGTGTGCAACGTGTGCCACCTACTGGCCACGGATGAGATCACATAGCAAATGTCAAAGGGGTGGACAGGACTTTGCCACCTGCGGAGGGCCAGCCAGCAATGCGGGGCAGAAGGAGTGGTTTGAGCACAGTCTGACTATGTGGAGCCTAAGAGGCAGGAGGCCACCAAGGAGGCAGCCACACCTCTACAATCAAGTGTCCTACAATCAAGTGTGGATGATAAATGATCAGCAGAGATGTGGGGAAGAATGGAATTGGATTTAAAGAGAATACAGCCAGAAGTAAAGTAGACTAGACCCAAGGACATTCAGTGTCTGGGTCAGGGAGGCAAAGGGACTAGAGGGAAGTGACCAGGGAGGTGGAGGCACCCACAGGATTGGGTCACCCAGGCTGAGGACACTGAAGCCAAATGACAGAGACCAGCAAGTGTCCAGGGATTCTGCAGAACAGCCTCAGAGGACCCTTCTCTGACCACTCCTCCCAGGTCAACAGTGATTAAACACACATGAAAAACACAAACCAGTGGGCTAGTCCCCTGTGCCCTTGTGACTTGTGTACCTTTCAGGATGTATGTTTTATAGCAATAAAAAAGAAATAAAAACAAAAATTTTAAAGCCCTCATCTGTACTTCTCTATAGATCAAAAGAAAATATTCCTATCCAGACTACCACTTTCTGAAAAAATTGATTATTCTTTTTCTGGTGAAAAAGCTGAGAATTCATTCACTCATTTATTCACTGTTTATTGAGCACCTACCATGTGCCAGATAGTGTTCTAGGCAATTAGGATACCTCATGAGAAAAAAAGATAAAGATGCTTGCCAGTGAGAAGGTTATATTCTAGAAGAGGGAGAGAGATCATTAGCTTAAATGTAAGTTACATAACAGAGTGAAATATGCTAAGTGCTATGAGAAAGCAGGAATACAGTAAGAAGACTCAGGAGTGCCAGTCAGGACAGGGAGGGAGTTAGACTAATTTGGCATAGAACGGTCAAAGGGGTGGACAGGGCTTTGCCACCTTTGGCTGTCAAGGAGGGTTAGCTGTTGAGAAAGTGACATCTGAGCAGAGGCAGGGACCGTTTAATGATAGGTCACACAGTACTTGGGAGAAGCAGAACAGAAAAGCCTCAAAGCAGTCAGAAGATTTCATCATGATTTCTTACGAATCCATCCACAGAGTTGGGCACAAAATTTAGGAAGGGTGACCAGAGAGCTCTCCAAGATATGAGACTTAGCAAGCACCTGCGGCTCTGATAAGTGAGGCACCTGACCCTAGGGGTCAGGCCTCTGAGTGGCCTTGGCCAAAGCTGGAAAACACACACATGACCAAGAGAAATACTCTGAGTGGTGTCAAACCTCAATGGCAGAAACCTGCAAAGCAGGTCAAGGAGATACCAGCAAAAGCAGCCTCTGAGGGTCCAAATGTGACAATGGAGGAGGAGGGGGTCTGCCACTCACAGCCAAAGTGGGAGTATTGGCATGTGATAAAACAGGAGAACCTGGCAGGTTCTAACACTCAGAACTAGGAAGAGGAGGCTCTGCTTCCAAGGAGACCGGCTCCTGTGAGTGGGCCGTGTCTCCTGGCCACATGGATTTCATCCCTGGCCAACATTCGAGCCCCTCTCGATGACCTGCTAGGAACGAGAGAGAAAAGAAGGGATGCCAGAAGACCAGAGATGGGGAAATGTAGTACTGGGCTGCAAAGGGGACCACGGGGGTGAGCCTGGAGAGGAAAGACGGAAGGAAGTAGCTCATGACAATGATGGTCAACTGCTGCATCACCAGCCCTGGGCCACCCCTCTGGGCCTCATGACCTGTTCAGGCCTGTTGAGTTGGGGCTTTTTCTTCCTCACAGCAAAAAGCAATGGTCCATATTTCTAGTTACAGACAAGAGAATCCCCTCTAGCTAGCTGAAGGAGTAATCAGCTTATTACAGGATAAAGAGAGCAACAAAATCACTGGGTGCTGAAGAGGCCCCCAGCACCACAGCGCAGAATTGACCTGGCAAGGTGTAGCCTCTTGGGAACGCCCCGAACCAGAGACCACAGCCCAGTCACCGGCCCATCCCTGGCAGCTGTTCGCACTGAAGACGCTGAGCGGGTGATTACAACTAGACCCTAAGTCAGGTTTGCACCTTAAACTCAAAGAAGGCTGTGAAATGGAGGGCTTTGCGGCTCCACGCTGGAAGGCAGGGCTTATACCATGGGAGCTATCCAACAGGGAAGAGGGTGCTGGAGGTCTTCGGGTGCCACCGATGCCAGTGGCAGGCCACAGCATGGTTGCTGGTTTGCCAAACACCTTCCAGAACGAAGGCAAATGACTCCGTCCAACCTGGACTCCAGAAAAAACAGGGCCCAGTCATCCCTGCCTCCTTTCAGACATGGAAGAAAACAACACTCAGCATCAGAAAAATAAGAAAGCATGTTGCTGTTCACCAAAAAGTGTCTCCGCAAAGGGTCTCCACGCAAGTAGCCGCGTCTCTGGAAGCCCTCCAGGCAGCGATCCAGGGAGCTGCAGGCTCCTTCCATGTGTCCCGCTCAGAGACCACTCTTGTGCACTGCCGCTGGGCCATTATCTTGAAAACTGGGTTGGTTGGTTGTTTTCACATATTTTGTCCTGTGTTTAGTTATTGCCAGTGGGAGGGTAAATCCAGTCCCTATTACTTCATGTTAAGTGGAAGCAGAAGTGCAGAGCAGTGAGTCTTGAGGTTAGACACCTGGCTGAGAGCTGCAGACCCTCCGCCTGGCAACCGCAGAGGAGGCAATCCCCAGCCAGGGTGTGCAAGCCCTCGAGCACATGGGTGTTTTTAATGTGTGATAACTTGAATGGCACTCCCAGTCCTTCACACCCCAGTAGTTACACATTCCTGACCTTGTCACGGCCTCAGGGTGGGCGGAGCGCGCTCCCCATACAGGGAGTGCGCAGCTAGCCCTGAGAAGGCAGCCTTGACATAACATAGGTTTGAGCTCGCTTCCAAGCTGGCTTTGGACAGGGGCAGCGCCCAGGGGGCCATCTCCATGGACTCTGCAGAAGGAGCTTCTCCACTCTGCCTGCAGGGATGTTTCCTACAGAAGGTTATGGTCACTATTTTGGCTGCAGGCACAGCGAAAATGGCATTGGGAGCAAGTTCGGGTTCAGAGACTGAGTGTGGCTTGATCCCAAATGCACTGTGCCAAGTAAAAGAAAGATAATTTGCTACTGGCCTGAAAACTCTAGCCACAGCAGTACTTGAAATTCAAATAGGGTCAGCTTGTCTCCCCAGACAAGATGAAACAGCTAAGCAAGAACGAGGCCCTCACTGGGAGAGCAAACAGCCTGTAAAGACCCCAAAACAAGCAGGCCATCCTCTCCTGGGTGGCCACTGGGGGAGTGAGCCTAGGGCAGGAGCTGCAGCAAAAGGGGCCTCCTGGGGTGCTGGAGGGTGGGGCCATTTGATGGGTCTACCACTGGCTCCATCTTCCTGTTGGGCTGATATGCTGAATCCAACAGAACCCCTGGGTCATGTCACCTCCAGAATGATACATGACCAGCCTCCACACGCCCAGCCACAGGGACCCTGGTTGAGGCTGCACAGATCCCACCTGGCCCAGAGGCAGCCCTGTAGGAGGAGCCCCAGGGAGGGAGGAGGAGGCAGACAGAGAAGGGCAGGTGGGCTTTGCTGTCTCTTTCCCTTACTTTTCTGCATTCTTAGGAGTAACATGTGAAGATGTTTGTTCATCAGTCCTGTGGCCAGGTCCGGGAGGGTGAGGGCAGCTTCCCCGCCCCTAGCCCGGCCCTCGGCCACTCACCGCCTGACTCCTGCAGCCACTTGTGACTCTCCCCGACCCTGCCTTCCAGGGAGTGGCTTCCTCTGGTCTCCCCGAAGACCCCGCAGACTCCACTGGTGCTGGCCCCTCTCCTCTTCCCTGGCCTCCCACTCATCTCACACGTCCCTTCATCCTCACTGAATTTCAGGGCCCCTTGTAGTCAACCCCAGAGGTCTGCCCCTGCGCCTTGCTGTATCTGAACATGTCCCAGACTTAACCACCTCCCCCACTGCCACTCTGGGGACTCACAGTAATGCCACCTTGAGAATGTGGCTTTGCTTGTGTGTGTGGCCTATGTGTGCCTGTCTAGATTACATTTTTTTCCTTCTTTTATAAGGACCCAGAACGTAAGAACTGAATTTATTCCATGTATGTAAACCCAGGCACTGAACTAGATTATTGTGATAAATAACAGCACAGAAAAAATTAAAAAATGGAAAGTGACATCAATGCCATGGACAGTGTTAAGATTCTTAACTTCAATAGAGGACCAAGTAAACTATAACCTCTGCTCCCCATCCCATCATTGCTCAGAAATAGCCAAAGACAAAACCACATCATATTTCAAAAAAATGATACTCTCGCTGGCCATAGCCCTCCTGGCCATGGCCAAGATTTTCAGTGGCCCTCTCTCTGGCCCTGCTTACTGATCCTGTAACTCACAGATTCCCCCAAGCCCCAGCATCTACCATTCAGGAATGCCAGGCTGCATGGCTCAATCAATGCAATTCAGAGCCAGAGCCACACAAGCACCACCCTTCCTTACCTTGGCCACCATGCGGCCAAAAGCCCACAGAAAAGGAAACATGACCATGGACCCAGTCACTATCAACAGGAATAAAGATGCTTACCAACTTCTCCAAAAGAGAAATTATCCCTAGATTAATCAACATCCATAAATACATTTGTACTTCCTAACAAGTTGTCCTATAATATACTATACATTACTGTTAATTAAAACATCATAAATTCCTCGTACTTATGTCACCCTTTACACTTTCAAAACACTCCAAACAACATGGTAGCCCCTTGGGAACCATATGAAATCTGTAAGCTCCTGGCTTTTTTTACAAAGACATAAATAAAATCCCTCTATGGTGACATTTTCACAATAATTTTAAAGTACAAATAGACTAAGCATGCACATTCTCTCAAGTTATTAAGTACACAGTCCAGGAGAATTTTTGCACAGAAACAAGTATGTTTGCATGTTGCTCTTCAGGCCTTCTCCCGAGAGGGGGCACTCTAAGCCAATTTAAGCATGTTTAATAGCCAATATCAGCCCCTGAAATTCTCCTGGCTAGGCCTAAACAGTTCACGAGAATCAGCTCATCCTCCCAACAACCTTGGGACATAAGGATTCAGCTGTGTGGCACACACACCAAGGACTCATGACCCATATTCAGTACCAAAGCGCTTTTATAATTACATCCTGGAACAACAGGCTACGTTTGAGCAACGTTTTCTCCCTGAGGCATTCGCCAACCCTTAAAGCCCTTCTACCTAAAACAAATGAACACATCGCTTTTCTTTCTCTCTCACAGATCTATTGGGAGGGAAGGGAAAGAGGACTAAGACCACAGCCGTGTCCCCTCTGCCAGGGAGAATATCCAGCCAGGCCTGAGGGGTCTCAGAAAGAGAAAGATCTTGGTGGTCTAGGGGGTCCTCAGAGAAGCCCACTTGCTATGGATATTTCTCAGCCTCCTTTGGGAGAAATAAGCATCCATTTCCAGTGGAGGGATGAAGGAAAAACACGTTTCCCCAGCCCAGAACTACCTGTCCCCTCCCCAGCCTGCATTCATGACTCAAATGCAAGTGACCCCAATGAACCACACACCCCCAGTACCAACGAACCACGCCTCTCAGTGCCTAGGGCTCAAGTCTCCTGTCACCAAGTCTAAGCTTGTGCCACTCTCTGCTCAACGTGCCAATAAGTCAAGAGATACGTGTTGGGGCCACAAGGGAGACTATGAGGAAAGCCAGCAGCCTAAGATGGTGGACTAATGTCCTAAAGCACCATCTTAACTTAGAGTTGATTTCAACCCTCTTTTCTATTAGGGAAGGGGTGAAAGGAGGGGGCTGAGGTGAGGAGGTGATGACCGACCTCAGACATCTGCATGTCAGCAGGGGTCTGAGAAGGGTGGCAACACTCCGTGTCCCTGGTCAGCTGACTCCAGTCACTTTTGTTGACATGGGTCTCACCGTGATATTTCCAAAAGTCCCTGACAACCCAGTTACCATTTTTGTACAAACTTCTTTTTTTGCTTGTTTGTTTTTTCATTTTATTATCATTAATCTACAATCACATGAAGAACATTATGGTTACTAGACTCCCCCCTTCACTAAGTCCCCCCCCACAAATCCCATTACAGTCACTGTCCATCAGCGTAGTAAGATGCTGTAGGCTCACTACTTGTCTTCTCTGTGCTGCACAGCCCTCCCTATGCTCCCCCCCATTATAAATGCTATTCGTAAGGCCGCCTTTCTTTTTCCCTGCCCTCATCCCTCCCTTCCCACCCATCCTCCCCAGTCCCTTTCCCTTTGGTAACTGTTAGTCCATTCTTGGGTTCTGTGAGTCTGCTGCTGTTTTGCTCCTTCAGTTTTTTCTTTGTTGTTATACTCCACATATGAGTGAAATCATTTGGTACTTGTCTTTCTCTGCCTCGCTTATTTCACTGAGCATAATACCCTCTAGCTCCATCCATGTTGTTGCAAATGGTAGGATTTGTTTTCTTCTTATGGCTGAATAATATTCCATTGTGTATATGTACCACGTCTTCTTTATCCATTCATCTACTGATGGACACTTAGGCTGCTTCCATTTCTTGGCTATTGTAAATAGTGTTGCGATAAACGTAGGGGTGCATCTGTCTTTTTCAAACTGGGCTGCTGCATTCTTAGGGTAAATTCCTAGAGGTGGAATTCCTGGGTCAAATGGTATGTCTATGTTGAGCTTTTTGAGGAACCTCCATACTGCTTTCCACAATGGTTGAACTAATTTACATTCCCACCAGCAGTGTAGGAGGGTTCCGCTTTCTCCACAACCTCACCAACATTTGTTTTTGTCTGTCTTTTGGATGGTAGCCATCCTTACTGGTGTGAGGTGATACCTCATTGTGGTTTTAATTTGCATTTCTCTGATGACAAGTGACGTGGAGCATCTTTTCATGTGCCTGTTGGCCATCTGAATTTCTTCTTTCAACAACTGTCTGTTCAGCTCCTCTGCCCATTTTTTAATTGGACTATTTGCTTTTTGTTTGTTGAGGTGCCTGAGCTCTTTATATATTTTGGATGTCAACCCTTTATCGGATCTGTTATTTATGAATATATTCTCCCATACTGTAAGGTACCTTTTTGTTCTATTGATGGTGTCCTTTGCTGTACAGAAGCTTTTCAGCTTAATATAGTCCCACTTGTTCATTTTTGCTGTTATTTTCCTTGTCCGGGGAGATATGTTTATGAAGAAGTCACTCATGTTTATGTCCAAGAGATTTTTGCCTATGTTTTCTTCTAAGAGTTTTATGGTTTCATAACTCACATTTAGGTCTTTGATCCATTTAGAATTTACTTTTGTGTATGGGGTTAGACAGTGATCCGGTTTCAGTCTCTTACATGTAGCTGTCCAGTTTTGCCAGCACCATCTGTTGAAGAGACATCCTTTCCCCATTGTATGTCCATAGCTCCTTTATCATATATTAATTGACCATATATGTTTGGGTTAATATCTGGGGTCTCTATTCTATTCCACTGGTCTGTGGCTCTGTTCTTCTGCCAGTACCAAACTGTCTTGATTACTGTCTTTGTAGTAGAGCTTCAAGTTGGGGAGCAAGATCCCCCTCCTACTTTGTTCTTCCTTCTCAGGATTGCTTTGGCTATTCAGGGTCTTTGGTGTTTCGATATGAATTTTTGAACTATTTGTTCTAGTTCATTGAAGAATGTTGTTGGTAATTTGACAGGGATTGCATCAAATCTGTATATTGCTTTGGGCAGGATGGCCATTTTGATGATATTAATTCTTCCTAGCCAAGAGCATGGGATGAGTTTCCATTTGTTAGTGTCCTCTTTAATTTCTCTTAAGAGTCTCTTACGGTTTTCAGGGTATAGGTCTTTCACTTTCTTGGTAAGGTTTATTTCTAAGTATCTTATTCTTTTTGATGCAAAAGATCTGCGAATGGAATTGTTTTCCTGATTTCTCTTTCTATTAGTTCATTGTTAGTATATAGGAAAGCCACAGATTTCTTCTGTGTGTTAATTTTGTATCCTGCAACTTTGCTGTATAACGATATCAGTTCTAGTAGTTTTGGAGTGGAGTCTTTAGGGTTTTTTATGTACAGTATCATATCATCTGCAAATAGTGACAGTTTAACTTCTTCTTTACCAATTTAGATTCCTTATATTTCTTTGTTTTGTCTAATTGCCGTGGCTAGGACCTCCAGTACTATGTTCAATAACAGAGGGGAGAGTGGGCATCCCTGTCTTGTTCCTGATCTCAGACGAAAAGCTTTCAGCTTTTCACTGTTCAGTATGATGTTGGCTGTGGGTTTATCATATATGGCCTTTATTATGTTGAGGTACCTGCCCTCTATACCCATTTTGTTGAGAGTTTTTATCATGAATGAATGTTGAATTTTGTCGAATGCTTTTTCAGCATCTACGGAGATGATCATGTGGTTTTTGTCCTTCTTTTTGTTGATGTGGTAGATGATGTTGATGGATATTCGAATGTTGTAACATTCTGGCATCCCTGGGATGAATCCCACTTGGTCATGGTGTATGATGCTTTTGATGTATTTTTGAATTCGGTTTGCTAATATTTTATTGAGTATTTTTGCATCTATGTTCATCAGGGATATTGGTCTGTAATTTTCTTTTTTGGTGGGGTCTTTGCCTAGTTTTGGTATTAGGATGATGTTGGCTTTGTAGAATGAGTTTTGGAGTATTCCCTCCTCTTCTATTTTTTGGAAAACTTTAAGGAGAATGGGTATTATATCTTCTCTGTATGTCTGATAAAATTCCAAGGCAAATTCATCCGGCCTGGGGTTTTGTTCTTGTGTAGTTTTTTGATTACCGCATAGTTTCTTCGCTGGTAATTGGTGTGTTTAGATTTTGTGTTTCTTCCTTGGTCAGTCTTGGAAGCTTGCATTTTTCTAGGAAGTTGTCCATTTCTCCTAGGTTTCCCAGCTTGTTAGCATATAGGTTTTCATAGTATTCTCTAATAATTTTTTGTATTTCTGTGGGGTTTGTCGTGATTTTTCTTTTCTCGTTTCTGATTCTGTTGATGTGTGTTGATTCTCTTTTTCTCTTAATAAGTCTGGCTGGAGGCTTATCTATTTTGTTTATTCTCTCAAAGAACCAGCTCTTGGTTTCATTGATTTTTTCTATTGTTTTATTCTTCATAATTTTATTTATTTCTTCTCTGATCTTTATTATGTTCCTCCTTCTGCTGTCTTTAGGCCTCATTTGTTCTTTTTCTTCCAATTTTGATAATTGTGCCTTAGACTATTCATTTGGGTTTGTTCTTCCTTCTTTAAATATGCCTGGATTGCTATATACTTTCCTCTTAAGACTGCTTTCACTGCATCCCAGAGAAGTTGGGGCTTTGTGTTGTTGTTGTCATTTATTTCCATATATTGCTGGATCTCCATTTTAATTTGGTTGTTGACCCATTGCTTATTTAGGAGTGTGTTGTTAAGCCTCCATGTATTTGGGAGCCTTTTTGCTTTCTTTGTACAATTTATTTCTAGTTTTATATCTTTGTGGTCTGAAAAGTTGGTTGGTAGAATTTCAATCATTTTGAATTTACTGAGGCTCTTTTTGTGGCCTAGTATGTGGTCTATTCTGGAGAATGTTCCATGTGTGCTTGAGAAGAATGTGTATCCTGTTGCTTTTGGGTGTAGAGTTCTATAGATGTCTATTAGGTCCATCTGTTCTAGTGTGTTGTTCAGTGCCTCTGTGTCCTTACTTATTTTCTATCTGGTGGATCGGTCCTTTGGAGTGAATGGTGTGTTGAAGTCTCCTAAAATAAATGCATTGCATTCTATTTCCTCCTTTAGTCCTGTTAGTATTTGTTTCACATATGCTGGTGCTCCTGTTGGATGCATATGTATTTACACTGGTAATATCCTCTTGCTGGACTGAACCCTTTATCATTATGCAATGTCCTTCTTTATCTCTTGTTACTTTCTTTGTTTTGAAGTGTATTTTGTCTGATACTAGTACTGCAACACCTGCTTTTTTCTCCCTATTGTTTGCATGAAATATGTTTTTCCATCCCTTGACTTTTAGTCTGTGCATGTCTTTTGAGTTTGAGGTGAGTCTCTTGTAAGCAGCATATAGATGGGTCTTGTTTTTTTATCCACTCAGTGACTCTATGTCTTTTGACAATAAATTCAGTCCATTTACATTTAGGGTGATTATCGATAGGCATATACTTATTGCCATTTCAGGCTTTAGATTCGTGGTTACCAAAGGTTCCAGGTTACTTTCCTTACTATCTAAGAGTCTAACTTAACTCACTTAGTATGCTGTTACAAACACAATCTAAAGGTTCTTTTCTATTCCTCCTCCTTTTTCTTCCTCCTTCATTCTTTATATATTAGGTATCAAATTCTGTACATTTTGTCTATCTCTTGATTGACTTTCGGGATAGTTAATTTAATTTTATTTTTGCTTCGTAATTAGCTTTTCCACTTTCTTTACTGTGATTTTATTACCTCTGGTGACAGCTATTCAACCTTAGGAACACTTTCATCTATAGCAGTCCCTCCGAAATAGACTGTAGAGATGGTTTGTGGGACGTAAATTCTCTCAGCTTTTGCTTATCTGGAAATTATTTAATCCCTCCTTCAAATTTAAATGATAATCTTGCTGGATAAAGCAATCTTGGTTCCAAGCCCTTCTGCTTCATGGCATTAAATACATCATGCCACTCCCTTCTGGCCTGTAAGGTTTCTGCTGAGAAGTCTGATGTTAGCCTGATGGGATTTCCTTTGTATGTGATCTTATTTCTGTCTCTGGCTGCTTTTAACAGTCTGTCCTTATCCTTGATCTTTCCCATTTTAATTACTATGTGTCTTGGTGTTGTCTTCCTTGGGTCCCTTGTGTCGGGAGATCTGTGGATCTCCATGGCCTGAGAGACTATGTCCTTCCCCAGATTGGGGAAGTTTTCAGCAACTACCTCCCCTCAAAGACACTTTCTATCCCTTTCTCTCTCTCTTCTTCTTCTGGTATCCCTATAATGCGAATATTGTTCCGCTTGGATTGGTCACAGAGTTCTCTTACTATTCCTTCATTCTTAGAGGTCCTTTTTTCTCTCTGTGTCTCAGCTTCTTTGTATTCCTCTTCTCTAGTTTCTATTTCATTTATTGTCTCCTCCACCATATCCAACCTGCTTTTAATACCCTCCATCGTGCTCTTCAATGATTGGATCTCCAACCTGAATTCATTCCTGAGTTCTTGGATGTCTTTCCATACCTCCATTAGAATGTTGATGATTTTTATTTTGAACTCCCTTTCAGGAATAGTCACGAAGTCTATATCATTTAAATCTTTCTCGGGAGTTCTATTAATAATTTTACTCTAGACAAAGTTCCTTTGGCGTTTCATGTTTGTATATGTCGCCCTCTAATGTCCAGAAGCTGTAGTCTCTGGAGCTGCTCAGCCCCTGAAGCAATGTCAGGGGTTACAGGGGAGCGGTACTGGTGCCTGGGGGGAGGAAAGAGCTGTTCCCTGCCTCCCGGCTGCTGTGCCTGTCTCCACTGCCTGAGCCAGTGGGCCGGTCACAGAGGCCCACAGGTATGTTTTTGTCCCAGAGTAGCCAGATATGGATCCCTGCTTTCCACAAGTGACCAGAATCCCAGTCTCCCCAGGAACTCAGCCTGTATTAACTTTCCAACCCAGTAGTCATGTGAGTCTCATGAAAGCTCCATGAAATGTAGGTTTGTGCTCCCAGCGCAGATCTCCAGAGCTAGGAATTCAGCAGTCCCAAGCCTTCCACTCCCTCCCTGCTCCGTTTCTCTTCCTCCCACGGGTGAGCTGGGGTGGGGAAAGGGCCCAGGTCCCACAGAGCCACAGCTCTGGCATGTTACCCCATTCACTGAGATCTGCTCTTTTCTCCAGGTGTGTGCAGTCTGACGCTGTCCTCTTTCCTGTTGCTCTCTCAGGATTAGTTGCGTCAACTGTATTTTCTAATTGTATCCAGTTTTAAGAGGAAGCCTCTGTCTCTTCTCTCACACCACCATCTTTAATTCGTATCCCGTACAAACTTCTTTTATCTCCTCAGGAGAGGTGAATTTCTGGTAAAATTGCATCAATCTTAAGTCATGAGCAAAATTCTTTTTGAAGATTAACAAGACTATGTGTAGGGCTGCAAGGCATGGCAGAAGCTTTTTAATCCAAAGATTCATGCAGCAAAGGAGACAGATACAATATGAAGGCAAAGATGCCAGGTTTTTCACTTTGTTAGACTCTGAGTTGCCTTCCACATTGGCTCTGGGTAAGGCCATGTTTTCCCTCTTCCATCCTTTAAGTCTCTTTACCTTACCACACTTATTATACTATTGCCTTAAATAGATCCTCTCAATGTGCCTTCACTACCTTGAATCCCCTTCAGGACATACTGAGAAACCTATCAGTCACTGTTATACTTTTTGCTTCACCTTTCAAACATGTTTTAGAAAACTCAAAAAAAGAAGGAAAGTCTATAATATGCATTTACCCATATTTTTACTTTCTTGTTCTTCTCTCTTTCTGTGCCAAGATTCCTTCAATTATCATTTCCTTTCTATCTCAAGAAATTCCGTAAGCCATTCTTTTATGGTAGGTCGGCTGGCAACACATCCTCTCAGTTTTCCTTTACCTGACACTCTCTTGATCTCCCCTTCATTTTGAAGGATAGTCGTGCTGGATACAGAATTGTGGGCTGACAGTCCTTTTCCTTGAGCATTTGAAAAATGTGTCACCTTTTTTTTGGTCTCCATTGTTTCTGATGAGAAATTCATTGTCATTCAAATTGCTTTTCCCATATAGGAAAACAGTCATTTTGCTGTTTTCAAGATTTCTTCTTTTTTCTTTAATTTTCAGGAGTCTGATTATGATATGTCATAGCATGGATGTCTTTGGATTTATCCTGCTTGGGGTTTACTCACCTACTTGAATCAATAGGTTAATATCTTTTGCCAAATTCATGAATTTTTAGCCATTGTTTCTTTGACTACGTTTCTCAACTCTACTCTACTTCACTTCTCTTCTTAGTCTCTGACAATACACGTTAGATGTTTTTACATTCCCACAGATCCCGGAGGCTAACCCCACTCTTACACCTACCCGGTATATCTTCTTTCTCAGATCAGTTAATTTCTATTGTTCAATATTTGTTTGTTTTTTCCCTCTGTCCTTTCCATTCTGCTATCTGGTTCACATACTGACTTTTTTTTTTTTTTTTTTGGTTATTATACTTCTCAATTTTAAAATTTCTATTTGGCTCTCTTTCATATCTTCTATTTCTTTGCTGAGACGTTCTAATCTTTCATTTTTTTCAAGCATATTCATAATTCCACATTGAAGCATTTTAAGGCTTTAAAAAACCTTGTCACATAATCCCAACATCTATGTTATCTATGTCATGTTGTCATCTGTTGATTGTCTTTTCTCATCCAAGTTGAGATTTTCCTGGTTCTCGTTATGGTGACTCATTTTTTTTTTTAATTTGTGTGTTTTTATTAAACCTCTTATATTGAAACATAGGATCACAGGAGGTTACAGAGATAGTACAGAGAGGTCTTTAGCACTTTTCATCTAGTTTCTCTCACTGGTTTCATCTTAATACAATTTATCAGCTTCAAGATACAGTGGGTGTTCCATAAACTGCATATAATTCAAGTAGACACTTTTTAAAGTTGACATATACATATATATGCCTGTAGAACCATCACACAATATATATCTATCATCACTAAAAATTCCTCCTGCCCTTTTTTACCTCCTCCTTTCTTCCTCTTTTTATATACCCTGTCTCCCCACATACCCAGGCTTGCAATTTCTAGAAATGCATATAAAGAGAAACATACACTATATACTTGTTTTATCTGGCTCCTTCCACTCAGCATAATTATTTTGAGCTTTGTGCATGTTGTAGCATGCATCAGAACTTCATTTCTTTTTATTCTTGCATAGATTCTATTACATAAACTTAACCATAATTTTTTTTGTTTTTTTGTTTGTTTGTTTTTTTGAGAGGGCATCTCTCATATTTATTGATCAAATGGTTGTTAACAACAATAAAATTCTGTGGGGGGTGAATGCTCAATGCACAGTCATTAATGCATGTTAAGCCTAGTTCTCTTCAGTCTCCAATCTTCTGAAGCATAACGAACAAGTTCTTACATGGTGAACGAATTCTTACATAGTGAATAAGTTCTTACATGGTGAACAGTACAAGGGCATTCATCACAGAAACTTTCGGTTTTGATCACGCATTATGAACTATAAACAATCAGGTCAAATATGAATATTCATATCATTTTTTTTTTTTTGCTTTTCTTTTTTTTTTTTGAGAGGGCATCTCTCATATTTATTGATCAAATGGTTGTTAACAACAATAAAATTCAGTATAGGGGGGTCAATGCTCAATGTACAATCATTAATCCATATCAAGCCTAATTCTCGTCAGTCTCCAATCTTATGAAGCATAACAAACAAGTTCTTACATGGTGAACAAATTCTTACATAGTGAATAAATTCTTACATGGTGAACAGTACAAGGGCATTCATCACAGAAACTTTCGCTTTTGATCACGCATTATGACCCATAAACAATCAGGTCAAATATAAATATTCATTTGATTTTTATACTTGATTTATATGTGGATCCCACGTTTCTCCCTTTATTATTATTTTTATTTTTAATAAACTGCTAAAGTGGTAGGTAGATGCAAGATAAAGGTAGAAAACATAGTTTAGTGTTGTAAGAGAGCAATTGTAGATGATCAGGTGTATGCCTGTAGACTATGTGCTAATCCAAGCTAGACAAGGGCACTAAAACATCCATGGATGCAGAAGCTTTCTCTCAACACGGGGGGGGGGGGGTTGAGATTCTAAGGTTCACCACTGTTGTTCCCCAATTTCTCACCTGATGGCCCCCCTGTGACTGTGCCTATCTTAGGTTGTTCCTCCCTTGAGGAATCTTACCCGTCTCTGGCTTACCAGTCATCTTCCGGGGCCATACAGGGAAATGTAAAGTTGGTAAGTGAGAGAGAAGCCATATTGTTTGAAAAGGTTAGCTTTTTACTTCTTTGCAGATTTATGTCCTGTGGCTTCTATGCCCAGCACTTGTCTAGAGGTATCTTTACCACCTGGAGGAATTATGATACTCGGTAAATTCAATATGAGGCACGAATTCTATTTAAGGGTTGTAATTAGGAAGGAAGAAGAAAAGCTATAGAGGTAGCATATGGAGAAAACATGGGAGGATTGATTGTTTTTTGACATATCTTCTTGTAGAGTACCTTAAGTATGTATAAGTTTTAAACTACTAACTAACATGCGCACACATATTAACATAATAGGAATACAGTGACATAAACAAAGCAAATCTATAATTATCAGCCATCTCCAGTGAAGCCAAGAAAACCATTTAGGCACCATAGGCATTTGCGAAAATTAGTCTATGATATGATGGATATTGTCCAACTGTACTTGAACAGTCTGAGAGAAGTCAGACAAATTAAAGCAACCCATTTCTGGGATCTGTTCACATCCCATATGTTCTTTTAACCGTAGATAGTCTATAGTCGTAAGATTTTGGAGTGCTACAACTTGCACCCCTCCCAACTCCTGACTGAGTTCCAACAGTACAGATCCGGTCAAATACGTTGTCTCACTGTATGCACATGCCAGCCTAGACATCTCCCTTCTCATTCCAATGGCAAGTCCAGGAAACGATGGGGTGGACGCAGCCACAACCGCAGCATCGCCCAGATCTCTGTGGAGGCTTTTTGATGCTCATCCCCCGGCACGAGTCCTAAAGAGAGTGCTGATGCCGGAAGCTCCTCCTCATATCGTATCTTAGTTCATTTTCTGGGTAGCCAAGCTACGCCTTGATCTTCTGCATAGAAACAAACAGACGCTTTGCTCACACTTTGACATGCCCTATATACCACTGTGTAGAACTCATTGGAGGTCAGCACACAGGAACTGATTTTTTTTTTTAATCTTTAATCTACACTTACATGAAGAATACTATGTTTACTATGCTTTCCCCTATATCAGGTCCCCCCTAAAAACCACATTACAGTCACTGTCCATCAGCATAGCAAAATGTAGAATCACTACTTGTCCTCTCTGTGCTGCACAGTCCTCCCTCCCCTTTCTCCCTCCCCCCACTATGCATGCTAATCTTAATACCCCCTTCTTTTTTCCCCCCTTATACCTCACTGCCCACCCATCCTCCCCAGTTCCTTTCCCTTTGGTACCTGTTAGTCCATTTTTGGGATCTGTAATTCCGCTGCTGTTTTGTTCCTTCAGTTTTTCCTTTGTTCTTATACTCCTCAGATGAGTGAAATTATTTGGTATTTCTCTTTCTCCGCTTGGCTTATTTCACTGAGCATAATACTCTCCAGCTCCATCCATGTTGCTGCAAATGGTAGGATTTTTCCTATTCTTATGGCTGAGTAGTATTTCATTGTGTATATGTACGACATCTTCTTTATCCATTTATCTATCGATGGACATTTAGGTTGCCTCCAATTCTTGGCTATTGTAAATAGCACTGCGATAAACATACGGGTGCATCTTTATCAAACTTGATTGCTGCATTCTTAGGGTAAATTCCTAGGAGTGGAATTCCTGGGTCAAATGGTAAGTCTGTTTTGAGCATTTTGATGAACCTCCATACTGCTTTCCACAATGGTTGAACTAATTTACATTCCATCAGCAGTGTAGGAGGGTTCCCCTTTCTCCACAGCCTCGCCAACATTTGGTGTTGTTTGTCTTTTGGATGGTAGCTATCCTTACTGGTGTGAGGTGATACCTCATTGTAGTTTTAATTTGCATTTCTCTGATAATTAGCGATGTGGAGCATCTTTTCATGTGTCTGTTGGACATCTGTATTTCTTTTTCAGAGAACTCTCTGTTCAGTTCCTCTGCCCATTTTTTAATTGGATTATTTGTTTTTTGTTTGTTGAGGCGTGTGAGCTCTTTATATATTCTGGACGTCAAGCCTTTATCGGATCTGTCATTTTCAAATATATTTTCCCATACTGTAGGGTTCCTTTTTGTTCTATTGATGGTGTCCTTCGCTGTACAGAAACTTTTCAGCTTAATGTAGTCCCACTTGGTCATTTTTGCTGTTGTTTTCCTTGCCCAGGGAGATATGTTCAAGAAGAGGTCACTCATGTTTATGTCTAAGAGGTTTTTGCCTATGTTTTTTTCCAAGAGTTTAATGGTTTCATGACTTACATTCAGGTCTTTGATCCATTTTGAGTTTACCTTTGTATATGGGGTCAGACAGTGCTAAACTTTCATTCTACTACATGTAGCTGTCCAGTTTTGCCAGCACCATCTGTTGAAGAGACTGTCATTTTGCCATTGGATGTCCATGGCTCCTTTATCAAATATTAATTCACCATATATGTTTGGGTTAATTTCTGGAGTCTCTAATCTGTTCCACTGGTCTGTGGCTCTGTTCTTGTGCCAGTACCAAATTGTCTTGATTACTATGGCTTTGTAGTAGAGCTTGAAGTTGGAGAGTGAGATCATCCCCCCTACTTTATTCTTCTTTCTCAGGATTGCTTTGGCTATTCGGGGTCTTTGGTGTTTCCATATGAATTTTTGAATTATTTGTTCCAATTCATTGAAGAATGTTGCTGGTAATTTGAGAGGGATTGCATCACATCTGTATATTGCTTTAGGCAGGATGGCCATTTTGACAATATTAATTCTTCTTAGCCATGAGCATGGGATGAGTTTCCATTTGTTAGTGTCCCCTTTAATTTCTATTAAGAGTGACTTGTAGTTTTCAGAGTATAAGTCTTTCACTTCTTTGGTTAGGTTTATTCCTAGGTATTTTATTCATTTTGATACAATTGTGAATGGAGTTGTTTTCCTGATTTCTCTTTCTGTTGGTTCATTGCTCATGTATAGGAAAGCTACAGATTTCTGTGTGTTAATTTTGTATCCTGCAACTTTGCTGTATTCTGATATCAGTTGTAGTGGTTTTGGAGTGGAGTCTTTAGGGTTTTTTATGTACAGTATCATATCATCTGCAAATAGTGACAGTTTGGCTTCTTCCTTACCAATCTGGATTCCTTGTATTTCTTTGTTTTGTCTGATTGCCGTGGCTAGGACCTCCAGTACTATGTTAAATAACAGTGGGGAGAGTGGGCATCCCTGTCTGGTTCCCGATCTCAGAGGAAATGCTTTCAGCTTCTCGCTGTTCAGTATAATGTTGGCTGTGTGTTTACCATATATGGCCTTTATTATGTTGAGGTACTTGCCCTTTATTCCCATTTTGCTGAGAGTTTTTATCATGAATGGATGTTGAATTTTGTCGAATGCTTTTTCAGCATCTATGGAGATGATCATGTGGTTTTTGTCTTTCTTTTTGTTGCTGTGATGGATGATCTTGATGGATTTTCAAATGTTGTTCCATCCTTGCATCCCTGGGATGAATCCCACTTGGTCCTGGTGTATGACCCTTTTGATATACTGTTGAATTCTGTTTGCTAATATTTTATTGAATATTTTTGCATCTACATTCATCAGGGATACTGGTCAGTAATTTTCTTTTTTGGTGGAGTCTTTGCCTGGTTTTGGTATTAGGGTGATGTTGCCTTCATGGAATGAGTTCGGGAGTATTCCCTCCTCTTCTATTTTTTGGAACACTTTAAGGAGAATGGGTATTATGTCACCTCTGAGTGTCTGATAAAATTCCGAGGTAAATCCATCCGGCCCCGGGGTTTTGTTCTTGGGTAGTTTTTTGATTACCGTTTTAATTTCTTTGCTCGTAATTGGTTTGTTTAACTTTTGTGTTTCTTCCTTGGTCAGTCTTGGGAGGTTGTATTTTTCTAGGAAGTTGTCCATTTCTTCTAGGTTTTCCAGCTTGTTGGCATATAGGTTTTCATAGTAGTCTTTAATAATTCTTTGTATTTCTGTGGGGTCTGTTGTGATTTTTCCATTCTCATTTCTGGTTATGTTGATTTGTGTTGATTCTCTTTTTCTCTTAATAAGTTTGGCTGGAGGCTTATCTATTTTGTTTATTTTCTCAAAGAACCAGCTCGTGGTTTCGTTGATTTTTGCTATTGTTTTATTCTTCTCAATTTTGTTTATTTCTTCTCTGATCTTTATTATGTCCCTCCTTCTGCTGACTTTAGGCCTCATTTGTTATTCTTTTTCTAGTTTCGATAATTGTGATGTTAGACTATTCATTTGGGATTGTTCTTCCTTCTTCCAGTGTGCCTGGATCGCTATATACTTTCCTCTAAAGACTGCTTTCGCTACATCCCACAGAAGTTGAGGCTTTGTGTTGTTGTCATTTGTTTCTATATATTCCTTGATCTCTATTTTGATTTGTTCACTGATCCATTGATTATTTAGAAGCATGTTGTTAAGCCTCCATGTGTTTGTGAGCCTTTTTGTTTTCTTTGTAGAATTTATTTCTAGTTTTATACCTTTGTGGTCTGAAAAATTGGTTGGTAGAATTTCAATATTTTGGAATTTACTGAGGCTCTTTTTGTGCACTAGTATGTGTTCTCTTCTAGAGAATGTTCCATGTGCACTTGAGAAGAATGTATATCCTGTTGCTTTTGGTTGTAGAGTTCTATAGATGTCTGTTAGGTCCATCTGTTCTAGGGTGTTGTTCACTGCCTGTGTGTCCTTATTTTCTGCCCGGTGGATCTATCCTTTCGGGTTAGTGGTGTGTTGAAGTCTCCTAAGATGAATGCATTGCAGTCTATTTCCCTCTTTAGTTCTGTTCGTATTTGTTTCACAAATGCTGGTGCTCCTGTGTTGGGTGCATATATATTTAGAATGGTTATATCCTCTTGTTGGACTGAGCCCTTTATCATTATGTAGTATCCTTCTTTATCTCTTGTTACTTTCTTTGTTTTGAAGTCTATTTTGTCTGATATTAGTACTGCAACCCCTGCTTTCTTCTCACTGTGGTTTGCCTGAAATATGTTTTTCCATCCTTTGACTTTTAGTCTGTGCTTGTCTTTGGGTTTGAGGTGAGTTTCTTGTAAGCAGCATATAGATGGGTCTTACTCTTTTATCCATTCTATTACTCTGTGTCTTTTGATTGGTGCATTCAGTCCATTTACATTTAGGGTGACTATTGAGAGATATGTACTTATTGCCATTGCAGGCTTTAGATTCGTGGTTACCAAAGGTTCAAGGTTAGCCTCTTTAGTATCTTACTGCCTAACTTAGCTCACTTATTGAGCTGTTATATACACTGTCTGGAGATTCTTTTCTTCTCTCCCTTTTTATTCTTCCTCCTCTATTCTTTGTATGTTGTATGTTTTGTTCTGTGCTCTTTTTAGGAGTGCTCCCATCTAGAGCAGTCCCTGTAAGATGCCCTGTACAGGTGGTTTGTGGGAAGCAAATTCCCTCAGCTTTTGCATGTCTGGGAATTGCTTAATCCCACCATCATATTTAAATGATAGTCATGCTAGATACAGTATCCTTGGTTCAAGGCCGTTCTGTTTCATTGCGTTAAGTATATCATGCCATTCTCTTCTGGCCTGTAGGGTTTCTGTTGAGAAGTTTGATGTTAGCCTGATGGGTTTTCCTTTATAGGTGACCTTTTTCTCTCTAGCTGCCTTTAAAACTCTTTCCTTGTCCTTGATCCTTGCCATTTTAATTATTATGTGTCTTGGTGTTGTCCTCCTTGGATCCTTTCTGTTGGGGGTTCTGTGTATTTCCGTGGTCTGTTCGATTATTTCCTCCCCCAGTTTGGGGAAGTTTTCAGCAATTATTTCTTCAAAGAGACTTTCTATCCCTTTTCCTCTTTCTTCTTCTTCTGGTACACCTATAATACGAATATTATTCCTTTTGCACTGGTCACATAGTTCTCTTAGTATTGTTTCGTTCCTGGAGATCCTTTTATCTCCCTCTATGTCAGCTTCTATACGTTCCTGTCCTCTGGTTTCTATTCCTTCAATGGCCTCTTGCATCTTATACATTCTGCTTATAAATCCTTCCAGGGATTGTTTCACTTCTGTGATCTCCTTCCTGACATCTGTGATCTCCCTCCGGACTTCATCCCATTGCTCTTGCATTTTTCTCTGCATCTCATCCCATTGCTCTTGCATTTTTCTCTGCATCTCTGTCAGCATGTTCATGATTTTTATTTTGAATTCTTTTTCAGGAGGACTGGTTAGGTCTGCCTCCTTCTCAGGTGTTGTCTCTGTGATCTTTGTCTGCCTGTAGTTTTGCCTTTTCATGGTGATAGAGATAGTTTGCACAGCTGGTACGAGTGACAGCTCGAAGTGCTTTCCCTCTTGTTGGTTTGTGGCCTTCCTCTCCTGGGAGAATAGCGACCTCTAGTGGCTTATGCTTGTCAGCTGTGCGCAGACAGGGCTTCTGCTACCTGCCCTGTTGCTATGGAGTTTATATTCGCTGTTACTGTGAGCGTGGCCTGGCTGGGGCTGCTCCTCCAAAATGGTGGAGCCCCGTTGGATGGCGAGCGGCCGGAAGGCTATTTATCTCCGTAATGGGCCTCTGTGCTCCCCGTTCCCCAGGGGGTTGGAGTGCCCAGAAATCCCCAGATTCCCTGCCTCTGGGCTAAGTGTCCTGTCCTGCCCCTTTAAGACTTCCAAAAAGCACTCTTCAAACCAAAACAACAACAGCAACAACGAAAGAGGACAAAAAAAAAAAAAAAAGGAAAAAAACGCACGATTTTCTTTGTCCTCAGGTGCCGGTCTCAGGCACCCGCTCACCGGTCTTGCTGCCCTGTTTCCCTAGTATTGGGGTCCCTGTCCCTTTAAGGCTTCCAAAAAGCACTCGCCAAAAAGAAAGGGGAAAATGCGCGATTTTCTTTGTCCTCAGGCGCCAGTCTCAGGCACCCGCCCACCGGCCTTACTGCCCTGTTTCCCTGGTATTGGGGTCCCTGTCCCTTTAACGCTTCCAAAAAGCACTCGCCAAAAAAATATAACAAAACCGCTCCGGTTTCTTTACACCCGCCGGGAGCCAGGGGGAGGGGCACTCGGGTCCCGCCGGGCCAGGGCTTGTATCTTACCCTCTTTACGAGGCACTGGGTTCTCGCAGGTGTGGATGTGGTCTGGATGTTGTCCTGTGTCCTCTGGTCTCTATTTTAGGAAGTTGTCTTTGTTATATTTTCATAATTCTATATGGTTTTGGGAGGAGAGTTCCTCTGCTCTACTCATATCGCCATCTTGGCTCCGCCCTCTGACTCATTTTTTTATTATATTCAGAAATATAACACAATATAACATAATATATGACCTATAACATAAGACTTGATCTTATTTAAATATTCTGTTCTTGCAGGCCTATTTTGACACCATACCAGCAGGGAAAAGAGAGTGCTACTTTGTTAAGGCCACATGGAAAAGGAAGTCTGGTTTTCCTGCTCAGCTCTATTGATATTCTGGATGGGGAGGGATGCCTCATTACTTTTTGGAGGGAGTGAGAATCCAAGATCTCTATGTGGCTTCCACTAGCACTGCAGTGGGTGAGACATGCCTCATCATTGCAAGGTGTGAATGAAATTCCTGGCTCTCACGCAGCCTTTCCTGACACCAACCTGCATAAAAGACATTTGACAAAATCTAATACCTACTCAAAATTCAAAAGACTTAGAAAACTAGGAAAAAGGAGGAACTCCCTCAGCTTGATAAAGAACAACTAAAATTCCTACAGTTAACATTTCTATTTAATAGTGAATGACTGAATACTTTCTCCCAAAGACTGGGAAGAGCATCCATGGGTACACTGCATGTTTGTAAATCCAACCCCTGACATAGGTCTAGACATAATAGGCACTTAATAAACATGGGATGAATTCATATTGTTCAACCCCCTTACTTCAGAGTGGAGCACACTGCGCTTCTGAACAATTAGATGCTATGGGCAAAGTCATACTCCCAGACGATGACATGCCCCAGAGTAAGACCAGTGCTTCCTGAGGAACAATGCTGATGGTAAAGGCTCATCAGACACTGCTTGGGGGAGAGCAACTATAAGGGAGGCATCATTTGGATTAAAGCACCCTGGAATTGGACAAAGAGCACTACATTCAAGCCCCAGATCTGTGTCTCTGCAGTGGACATCTATGAATAGCCTCCCAAAGCTCGTTTCCTCCTAACAAAGAGCCTCACTGGCATTGCACTTGTGAAGAAGCTAACCTCACTCCGCAGCATCAGTACACACCCCAGGGTCACACCCAGCAGGGGAGTCCACAACAAGCCTACAATGACTGATGCGGAGCCAACCAACAGACTCACCCAGGTCGGCCTTAGTGAATGTCAAGACCTCTGCTTCTGATACTGCTTGATGGCCCTTCCATAGTCAATGTAGCACTCATTCATGAGATTTAGAACCACTAACACGAGTATGAAGCTCTGCATCAAACCATACCTGAAGCCCATCCCATGGCTGGATTTCTCAGTTACAAGAACCACTAAATTCCTTTTATTATTTAAGCCTGACTGAGGGTTTTCTTTTGCTTGCAGCCAGAACAAAATCCTAGTATGTACTAGATGTCTAACACTGGAAAAGTGAACATGGAGATAACTTTCACTTCAAAAGGACATCGTGTAGATCAATGAAGGACAAGAAAGGGCCTAAAACAATGTCTAGCACTTAACCAGCCCTAAATATTCTTTACTTCTATGGAAGGGTCCACCACCAAGTTCCTTTAAACAGCCTTTTTCACCCAATACACTAAAGAAATGATTTACAAATGATCTTCCACTTAGCAAAGCAGCAAGAGCAGCCAAAAATAAAGGCAGCCTTTTTCACCCAATACACTAAAGAAATGATTTACAAATGATCTTCCACTTAGCAAAGCAGCAAGAGCAGCCAAAAATAAAGGCATAAAAAGGTTAAATGTCATTGATAACTGAAGCTCAATGCAAAATGGAAACAAACATCCCTTAAGTTATAATAAGCATCTACATAATGTCTACAAGCACAGAGTCACAGACTTTATATACAAGAAGATGTTCGCTGCCTGAAGGGGGCCGTCATCAGCTGGGCTGCATTGCGTTTGGCTCCCTCCCTGCCCACCTCGGCTCCCTCCCCATCCCACCTCCCAGCATGCACAGTACACACGGAGGGACCAGGGCAAATAAGGTTCCGGTCAAGTGGACTGACCCCAAGACTGTGGTGCTCAGTAGAGGGGTTTCCCTAAGCAAGCAGGACAAGCCAGAAAAAGGAGATAAAGACGCGTCCTTGCAAGAACCATCCAGAGGCAAAGCCAGATAAGCCCGGTTGCCTCAATTCCACAGGGCAAAGTGCAGGCTGGACAGGGGAGAAAGGGCCAAGGAAGTCAGAGGTAAGAAATAACAGTGGGGAAGGAAGAGTGAAACTCAGCCAAGACAGTAGCCAATATCAGCAATAGCCAATACTTACTAAGCACAACACCGTTAAGATCTTTACTTGTGTTATGGATCTCATTTAATTCTCACAAAAACCCTTGAAACTATTATGCTCCCTATTTTTAAACTTATGGAAAAATTTTATCATACACAGTAGGAAAAAAGAGCAATTCATGAAACGTTATCGATAACGGCTAACTATAAAAGTAATATATTGCAACTCTTGATTTATTGGTACTTCCTCTACCTGTTTCTCACCACTGTTCTCACCCTCAGCACCAAGAAATCACTGGCAAGATATGTCAGCAAGCTCCCCAATGTCTCACCTGATGGCCCCCTGCAACTGTGCCTGTCTTAGGTTGTTCCTTCCTGAGGAATCTTACCCGTCTCTGGCTAACCAGCCATCTTCCAGGGCCACACAGTGAGATGTAAAGCTTCTAAGTGATCGAGAAGCAATGTTCGTTGAAAAGGTTAGCTTTTTACTTCTTTGCAGATTTATGCCCCGTGGCTTCTATGCCCAGCACTTGTCTTGACGTATCTTTACCACTTGGAAGAATTATAATAGTTGGTAATTTCAAATATGAGGCACGAATTCTAGTAAAGGGCTATAATGAGGAAGGAAGAAGAAAAGCTATAGAAGTAGCAGATGGAAGAAAACAGGAGATTGATTAGTTCTACGACATAACTTTCTGTAGAGTAATGTGAGCATGTACAGGTTTTAACAAACTACTAATTAAATTGCATACACACACTAACAGAATAGGAATACAGACACATAACAAAAGCAGACCTACAATTTCTGGCCATATCCAGTGAAACCAAGAAAACCAGTTAGGAAACCCAGGCATTTGTGAAAACTTATCAATAATATGATGGATATTGTCTAATTGATTTTGAGTATGAATGCGTTAGTATTTCTGGAAATTTGAATTGTACGGAGATGAATAATGAATAAGCAGAATTCGGCTGAGAAAAAAAGTAGTGTGAAAGGAAAACTTTTGAAACATACAAAAGCTAAAACAATTCACCAGTAGACTTGCACTACAAAAAATGTTGAAGTCCTTCAAGTAAAACAAAAGTGAGGCCACACGAAAATTTCTATCTAAACAAAGGAATGATGAGCATAAAAACTATATAAACATTAAATCTCACTATTAAATCTCCTTAAAATAAAATCAAGTGTTTACAACAACAACAACAACAAAAGAATAATCCTCAGTTCTGCTCTACAGAACAAGATAACTGGATGGATGAAACTTAGAACATGTCAAGTACAGAGAGTAAATAAGCATGGAGCTTGCAAGACATGTTAGTTATAAATGATGTAGAACACATATGGTCTAAACATAGATAGGAAGGGACCAAAGAACCAAGTGGTCATCTAGTACTCATGAGCACCCAAAATTGGCCACCCACTGCTGGTACCCATTCTGGATCAAAGCGTCTGCCTGAGACAGGGGAAGACAAGCTCTTGATACCCAAGAGGGGCTTTGACAAGAGACCTATGGCCAGGCATGCTTGCCCCTGCACTTCTCCAGCAGAGCGTGTGTGTATGGGCTCCGGGTCCCTTCCATCTCTCGAGTCCTGATGCCCATTCCCAGATCTGGTCCTCATTACCACATCATCAGCAAGGAATGGTGTGGAGGCAGAGAGAAAGCGACAGGCTATGTGAATGCTGCCCAAGCCAGGATCCAAATACTATAGTCTAATATATTCACCTACTCTGTCTTCTTTCCCTTGCTTCTTAGGGTGTTTGAATCATTTATTAAGTCCATTTAAAAAGCTTAATTTAGTCTGTGGGTCTGTTTATGTCTTCTAGGACAGTACCTTTGGATGCCACAAGAGCATCAAGATAATTTCCCACCACCACAATTACAGGAACTGATTAGGTAAATTCTCCTATATCCACATAACAAATTATCTATTTAAACTACATTTACACAGTTTCAAACAACATAAGCATTGTTAATATTAATTGAAAAATAAAATATATATACAAACAGAATGTAATTAAAAATATCCAAATTTTATTGAAGGAAAAGTTTCTTTAGATTTATGTATATACTTAAGGAAATGCACTAAAATATTACCAACTTATCTCGAAGGTAAATATATACACATGATCTTTAAATTTTTTTGTATTTCTCATGTGTTACTTTTGTAATCTGGAAAAATTATAAACTCTTAAATATGCACAGAGAAGTTCAAGATTCAAGATGGCGGCATGAGAGATGAGACAGAGAACTCCTCCCAAAACCACAAAGAGCATGGTAATGTACTTAATTCATGCAACTGACCCTAAAACAGCAACAGAAAAGGGTGCACCAGACTGCAGGCAGACCTCACGAACAGAGCGGACCTCACCCAACAGGGAAACTAACGAAGGCCTTGATCCGGCGGGACCCGAGCCCTTCCACCCGCCCCAGCTCACCGGAGGAAGGAAGAGAAACCAGGCGGGGGAGGGCGTGGAGGCCTGGGACTGCCGAACACCCAGCCCCGGGGCTCTGCTTTGCGAGCAGAAACCTACCTTGTGTGGTGCTCTGGAGGATGGGCAACTCAGACAGGCGGAGTGCTTGAGAGACTTGACATTCCGGCCGTTTGTGGAGGACGGGATCCACACCCAGCCAGTCTGGGTCACTGAAAAGGCAGGTGGTCCAGCAGGTTGGGAACTTTGGGGAGCTTCAGGCGCTCCATCCCCCTGGGTGCCTGCTCAGCTCTGAGGCCCCCCACTGTGACACGCACCCTGCTGCGCCTCCCTCCCAGCCTGCCGGCACCAGTTGCAAACCAGCAGTCACTGTGCTGGCGTCAGGCCAGCCAGAGGGAGGCCCCGCCCACCACAGCTAGACGCCCAGCACAGAGGCTTACACCTGTGTGCTCCGCCCACTGGCTCTGACATAGGAGAGAGGCAGCACAGACAGGAATCAGCAAACAGATCTCTCCTCCCCCCAGGCAGCAGCTCCGCTCCCCTACAGCCCCCAACCTTACTCTACGGGCTGAACAGCTCCAGAGACTGGAGCCTCTAGGCTCTAGTGCGCACCTCACAGAAATATGAAATGTCAAAAGAACACGGTTCACACCAAAATCTCACAAACCCCAGAAAAAGGCTGAAATGAAACTGAACTCACCAATCTGCCTGAAACAGAGTTCAGAATAAGAAAGACATATGCACCCTTATGTTGATCGCAGCATTATCTACAATAGCCAAGAAATGGAAGCAACCTGTGTCCAACAGTAGATGAATGGATAAAGAAGATGTGGTACATATACACAATGGACTATTATTCAGCCATAAGAGGAAAACAAATCCTACCATTTGCAACCACATGGATGGAGCTAGAGGGTATTATGCTCAGTGAAATAAGCCAGGTGGACAAAGACAAGTATCAAATGATTTCACTCATCTGTGGAGTATAAAAACAAAGAAAAAACTGAAGGAACAAAACAGCAGCAGACTCAGAACCCAAGAATGGACTAACAATTACCAAAGGGAAACAGCACTGGAGAGGATGGATGTTAAGGAAGGGATAAGGGGGAAAGAATAGGAGGAATTACTATTAGCAGACATAATGTAAGGAGGGTGGGCACCGGGAGGGCTGTACAACGCAGAGAAGACAAGTAGTCCCTCTATAGCATCTTAGTATGCTGATGGACAGTGACTGTAATGGGGTATGTGGGAGGGACTTGGTGATGGGGGGAGTGTAGCAAACATAATGTTCCTCATGTAATTGTAGGTTAATAATACCAAATTAAAAAGAAATAAATAATAAATAAATAACAGGGCACAAAAGTATGAATAATTGTCAGGAAAAAAGGCAGTCCTTCAATAAGTTATAGCCACTCAACCCCACTTATAAGAGAAATGCAAATTAAAACAATACTTTATCATCTTTTGTAAAGACAAAGATCAAAAAGTGTAACAGTTCGGACACGGGAGTGGAGAAACAAGACTTCTCTTAAATCTTTCCTCCACAGAGAAATTTAGCAAAATATACCAGTTTTTAAAATTTATATTCCTTTTACCAGCGACTTTCAAGAATTAATCTTATAAATTCACATATATACAAAATGGTGTGGAGGCAGACAGAAAGAGACAGACTACATGAATGTCGGCCAAGTCAGGATCCAAACACTATAGTCTAATATATTCACCTACTCTGTCTTCTTTCCCTTGCTTCTTAGGGTGTTTGAATCATTTATTAAGTCCATTTAAACAGCTTAATTTGGTCTGTGGGTGTTTTTGTCTTCTAGGACAGTAACTTTGGAGGCCACAAGAGCATCAAGATAATTTCCCACTACCACAATTACAGGAAATGATTAGGTAAATTATCCTATATCCACATAACAAATTATCTATTTAAACTACATTTACACAGTGTGAAATAACATAAGCATTGTTAATACTAATTGAAAAACAAAATATAAATATGAACAAAATGTAATTATAAATATCCAAATTTTATTGTAGGGAAAGGTTTCGTTACAGATTTATGTATATACTTGCACTAAAATATTACCAAGTTATCTGCAAGGTAATTATACACACATGACCTTTAAATTTTTTTATATTTTTCATATGTGTTACTTTTGTAATCTGGAAAAATCATAAACTCTTAAATATGCACAGAGAAGTTCAAGATTCAAGGTGGCGGCGTGAGAGGTGAGACGGAGAACTCCTCCCAAAACCACAAAGAGCATGAAAATGTAGTTAATTCATGCAACTGACCCTAAAACAGCAACAGGAAAGAAGGCTGCACCAGACTGCAGGCAGACCTCACGAACAGAGCGGACCTCACCCAACAGGGAAACTAACAAGGCCTTGATCCGGCGGGACCCCAGCCCTTCCACCCGCCCCAGCTCACAGGAGGAAGGAAGAGAAACCAGGCGGGGGAGGGCGTGGAGGCCTGGGACTGCCGAACACCCAGCCCCAGGGCTCTGCTTTGCGAGCAGAAACCTACCTTGTGTGGTGCTCTGGAGGATGGGCAGCTCGACAGGCGGAGTGCTTGAGAGACTTGACATTCCGGCCGTTTGTGAAGGACGGAATCCCCACCCAGCCGCTCTGGGTCACGGAAAAGGCAGGCGGTCCGAGAGGCTTCCTTGCAGCGAGAGGGCTGCTGAAGGGGCGGGGTTAGCGCAGAGCTTGCGGCTCGGGGGAGGGGAGAGCTGGACGGGCTTGTCTGCGCGCGCTCTGCCCAGCAGATTAGGAACTTTGGGAAGCTTCAGGCGCTCCATGCCCCTGGTTGCCTGCACGGCTCTGAGGCTCCCACTGTTACTCGCAGACCGCTTGTGCCTCCCTCCCAGCCTGCCGGCACCGGTTCGCAAACCGGCAGTCACTGTGCTGGCGTCAGGCCAGCCAGAGGGAGGCCCGGCCCACCACAGCTAGAGACGCCCAGCAGAAGCTTACACCTGTGTGCTCCGCCCACTGGCTCTGACACCTGAGACAGGCAGCGCAGACGGGAATCAGGAAACAGATCTCTCCTCCCCCCAGGCAGCAACTCCACTCCCCTACAGCCCCCAACCTCACTCTACGGGCTGAGCAGCTCCAGAGACTGGAGCCTCTGGGCTCTAGTGGGCACCTCACAGAAATATGAAATGTCAAAAGAACATGGTTCACACCAAAATCTCACAAACCCCAGAAAAAGGCTCAAATGGAACTGAACTCACCAATCTGCCTGAGAGTTCAAAATAAAAAACACATATGCACCCTTATGTTTATAGCAGCATTATCTACAATAGCCAAGAAATGGAAGCAACCTAAGTGTCCATCAGCAGATGAATGGATAAAGAAGATGTGGTACATATACACAATGGACTATTATTCAGCCATAAGAGAAAAACAAATCCTACCATTTGCAACAACATGGATGGAGCTAGAGGGTATTATGCTCAGTGAAATAAGCCAGGCAGAGAAAGACAAGTATCAAATGATTTCACTCATATGTGGAGTATAAGAACAAAGAAAAAACTGAGGGAGCAAAACAGCAGCAGACTCACAGAACCCAAGAATGGACTAACAGTTAGTTACCAAAGGGAAAGGGACTGGGGAGGATGGGTGGGAAGGGAGGGATAAGGGGGGGGAGGAAAGGGGGCATTACAGTTAGCATGCATAATGAGCGGGGGCGGGGGGGTTGGGGGAAGCACGGGGAAGGCTGTACAGCATGGAGAGGGCAGGTAGTGATTCTACAGCATCTTAGTACGCTGATGGACAGTGAGTACAATGGGATATGTGGGGGGAACTTGGAGATGGGGTGAGTCTAGTAAACATAATGTTCCTCATGTAATAGTAGATTGATGAAACCAAAATGAAAAAATAAAATAAATAAAATAAAATGAACACAAATGAAAGAAACACATGTGCTACTAACTAGCTTCCCACCACTTGTCCCCGTGGTAAGTGTTCCCCTCCTCCGCCACCCACCCCCACCAGCATGTTATGACTACCCAGCCAATGATCTGGCACGTCTGGGCTCTGAAAGCACAGCCTACAGCTTCACAAAGCAGCATAGCTGAATGTACTGCTAGAAATGACCCCTCCCCACTTTCTTTCCAGCTGATACATAACTGAGAAATAACATTGTGTAAGTTTAAGATATATAACATGATTTACAGTAACTAAGACGATTTAAGATGTACTCTCAGCAACTTCCAAGTACACAGTACAGTATTGTTAACTGTAGTCACCATGCCCTACATTAGTTCCTCAGAACATATACAGCTTATTGTAGTAAGATTCTTTGATTCTTCACTGAAGTGGAGCAAGATGGGCTTTACCCATTCATCACATACTCTGTAAGAACTATACAAGATATTCCTCTCAGAAAAAGTTCTGTCTCTCCTGAACAAATCAATTTGTACCTTAGAGACAGTGTGATATATGTCTAATCATGTTTCCTTCTTTGCTTTGGCCACTTCGTTAGCTTAACACTACATCTACAGCCTGTATCTACTCATCATAAAGGACCTGTGGAGACAGCAGAGGGATGAAGACTTGGGGCTCTAAAGCCAGACTAACCTGAGTTACGATCTCACTTCTATTTCTTAGCCATGTGACTGTGGGCCACTTCTTTTTTTCCAAGTATTTATAAAATAGGCATAAATAAGCACATTATTTGCTTTGTTGGATGGCTTAAGGGATCCAGTGCTAAGCCTGCACCTGGCCCTATGATCACCACAGCTGCGATCATGTTTCACTTTACGGTCAGCAGTCCCACATGCTTCCATTCTTCCTGCCTTCGATATTTTCCAGTCCCTAAGATGCACAATTTTTTAATTCAGAATTGTGTACACTGATTAGTTTTGGGGGTTTTTTTAATCTGCTATACATACCTTACAGATAAGAGTCTCTCGAAAACTTGCCATAGTGATAATTATGAGCATCTGGGAGGTTCTCCCTCTCAACACAGAACAGCAAGGGAGCAGATGTCTGACAGTATTAGGGAACATGGAAAGGTGCATGTCCTGCTGAAGGCATTCATTACTTAAGGTGACCCCTCATCATCACAGGTTCAATACTACTACTGTCTTCTGATACATGCAGTGACATATTTGTTTGGCTTTAAAGGGCAGCACTAAATACCAAAGCAATTAAGGAATCTGTTGTTCAGCTTCTGTTTGGGGGTCATATAAATTTAAACAGAGATCTATTAGGGTGACACTAATGTCTGGTACATCAACATAACTTAATTAGTCTCAAACTGAGTAAATGTATCTTCATATTTTATAAAAGGAGACTCTGATATTTATATTTAAAATTGTTTCTTATTCAAGTCAGCTTACTTTCAGATACTTTCCTGCCCACCAAGGACTGACTTGACCTATCTCAGGGATTGTTCTGGAAATGATTCCCTTAATACAGAGACAACCAATTTCACACCTACTTAATGGAGTAAAAGCAGTGGAAATTAAGAACATCCCATTATTTAGACACTTCCATTGATTTTATTGAGTACTAAGATTCTTTTCTAAATTTCCTATTTCATGTTACAGTGTACTACAAAATAGGAATTTTTACTAAAAGAAAAAAACTTTAATTAATATGGTTGTTATAATATCAAGAAGGCAACACAGATTTCAATTAATCTAATTCCAAGAAATTACATCTCTCTAAACATGCAGAGAGAGAGGAAGAGGTGATTTGTCTGCTTTTCAAAGGTGTTCATAAATTGCCTGGTCCAGCATCCTGCCTGTTTGTATTTCATCTGCCTCTTCCTGAGTATCTATCTACTGGACTAAAGACAAGGGCCAAGTTTCAGGGGGGTAGAAACAGTGTGCTCTGGGAGCCCCAGCTCATCAGAGACCAATGGAGAGCCTTGGGCCGGCCAGCCGTCTCCCTGAGCCGCAGAGATCTTAGCTGTTGAATGAGGGACGGAAATAGATGCTACCTGAGGGATCTTCCGGCGCAGGCATTTTAGCACCTGCCAGATCAACAGGTTCTCCTTGTCTGATGCCTGAAGGTCCTGGCCTTGGAGGACCTTCATCTCCACTGTCCATCCCAGCCTCACTTTCACCCAAGGACTTAAGGTGAAACAAAGCAATAGGATGGCAAATATGTAAATGTGCCTTATGCACAGGCAAGAATTAAGGGTGGCTTTAGGGTCTTTTACCGGAAAAGAGTTTTCTGCAGCTTGTGACTACGAGACACAACCAGTGTATTTCGGCATTGGGAGAACCTGGCTGGCCCTTGAAAACAGAAGTCAAACACCTGGGGAGCTGTGTAACCAGCATGGGCATCTGCAGGATGCCTATGTGCTGACAGAGGGCTCCAGCCTGGGTGCACCCTCTAGAGTAGTCAATTTTCCAGCCTCACTTCTGCTTTCTTCCACTGCTTATTAAAAACTGCAGACACCAGGGGTACAGAAGTGACCAAATTCCCTTGTCCCCATAGCTTAACTAGAGAGATCTTCAGCGAGGCATTTTCCACAGAATTGTTAAGAGGCCCAGAAGATGGGCTCCCAACCCTGTATGAAGGAGATTTGGATCTCAAATTGGTCCAGGGCCTCCCAGGCCCAGCCCCTCAGGTCCAGCTTTGCCATGGACCCAGAGCCACTCCCCTGGCCACTCCTGCCCTGGCTCCCATTCCAAATCCTGGCCTCCACATTCTGGCCCACCTGCCCATCAGGCATGCTGGCCTCCCAAGTGGTTTGCACACTGATCAAGCTGAGAGATGAGAGACACCCTGCACCCCATTTCCTCTGGAATATCAGACCCTCTGAGGGGGTGCATGCTCCTCCCCTTAGACTATGATGTCAGCCAGCTTCTAGACAATGGGTGAGAAAGTGGCCTTACTCAAGTATGATTTGGCATCACCATGGGAAATTCTGTAGGACTTGACCACATGGACTCCTCCTGCTGAGGTCTGGCATCTATGCCACAGAGCTACCCACAACTTGTGCCTTCACTCCTTTACAAGACACTCAATAGAGGGGCACAGGTGTCCGCATCCATCGGGGAAAGAGTAATCAACTGTGTGCATGTGTGTGTGTGTAACTGTACTGTTTAACTGTGTCCATCTCTAGAAGCAGTTATGTGCATTTGTATCTGTGTGAATAGAAGAGATTCAGGGAGTTAGTGAGTTAGGAGCCAAACTGTGATAGTACTTACCAGAGTCTGCTCCTCCACGCAAAGAGCAGTTATATGAGGTAGAGTAATTCACTACTTCCTGCCAACAGGCTGTACCTGGAAGTGGCATGTGCCACTTCTGAGCCTGGTGCACCCGTCCAGCCATCCACTTGCCATGGCTCTGAAGAGGCTGAAGAAATGTTCTAGATGATGACAGCTATGCTCAAAAGATATTTTGAGAAGCTGTAAGTAGCTGGCGTTGATTTGTTTGGTGATCCCAGCAGGTCTGCTCAAGAGCAAGATGGCCGAGAATATGCTCTTTGCTCCCCACCAGCTAATCACTAGGCCAAAAACATAAAGACAATGCTGTTTCCAGACCACCTGCAATCTTACTCTGCTCTTATAAAGCCTGCTTTTTGCTTTTGTTCACAGCATTTTAGTGATGTCCTCCCTCATACATTAGAGTTCATGTATGTGCAAAGAACTATCTCTTAAGTCATTCTTCAATCAGAGGAAAGTACACAAATTGTAAACAGATGAGAGTGAAGAAAGCAACAGTTACCCAGACACAGCATTTTTAAGTCTTGATTCAAATGGAATTCTGCAACCCACCACTTTTAACTGAAAGAAAACCTCTCAGTCAGCCACATCTTGCCTACACTTCTTACACAGAGGCAAATCCTTGGAGCAGAAACAGATGGAATACTGAGCACCTGGAGAACTGTTCTGCCTCTATATGCACACCTTGCAAACGCAAGCCTCCTCTGCAGAAGCAAACGCCACATGGGTTTTTGTCAGAATCTCAATGGAAACATTTCTATTTGCTTCTAAAGTAAACACTACAGTTCGGGATGTGGACATGTAAAACCACTGGGTGGCTCTTACAGCTTCTACCAGTTTATGGTCTACTAGCCATTCAGGAAGCACAGGGCACACGGCAAGATCTGGAGAGCAGGGAGGTCTCTTCTTCCTGTACTGGAGACACCTTTACAGAAGTATCTTTCATCACCATCTAGTCCAGAAACTCCTGGTAGAGATGTACATTCTCTAAATCTTGGGTGGAAATGGACTTTTATCTTATAAGTAGAATTTCTGAAGACTTCTCTACAATGGAAATTTCCTATTTTTTCTACTCAGAGCAGGCTTCACATTGGGCTTCTTCATAAGGGCATAAATCCTTGTTCAGGTGATTGATCACACAAAGAGGACACCTTACACTGTCACAGAAGTACAAGTCATTTCAGACCAGATAACTGTGCCAGCTCCACAAATGCTAAGCCCTTCTGCTACTGCAGAAAATAAACTCTGACAGAGTTTCTTTAAAAACTGCACTTTCGAGCACAAAGTCACTTCACTTTAAAAATCACTATCTACCAAACCCACACTGCTCTATTCTCTCAGTTTACCCCAAACTGAGATAATCAAGAGTTTTGAGAACAAACCAAAAAACTTTATTTACAAAAGTAAACTTTAACTCACTTTTATATATCATATTATGTTATAATGCTGGAATATTTAAAACACTTAAATTTTAAAATACATTGAGGTTTGTGTAGCTCATTTCCCCCTAGCTATAAAACTTATAAACACTCTTTAGCTTTGTTGTTGGGTAGCGTTTGGGGGCAGAAGTCACGTTCAAGGTAGGTTTACCACCAGATGTGATCACATAACCATTGGCTGTGGATTTCCAAGGAGCAAAGGCGCCAATCTTAGCAAAGCTCGCACTGGCATCTTTAGCTGTTTAAATTTGAAGAGCAGGTCAGCAAAGCTTGTGCTCCCTAAAGGAATGGAAATGAGGAAAAAAGTCACACCTCTAAATAAAATCAGCCACACATCCCCTTTCAAGAATGCTTCAGACACAAAATCATGTTTAAAACTGGCATTCTTCCCTTTGAAAACAATTATACAAACATAGTATTTAAATTATGAATTTCCGTAATGTACTCTAAAATATAATTTGATATAAAAATGTTTATACATTCAGCACTTCAGAGAGTGTCCTGTAACTATATGTGAAACTATTAATATGTAATGATAATTAATAAAGGTGCCTGTCTACCTTCAATTACCATAATCCATGCATTCAGTACTTAACTTACCTACAAAAAGAACACAGGCTTAAAATGAGTACTAGGGAAGTTAACCTAATGCCTCTTCCTCTAAGAAGCAATGGTTTTCAACCTTGGTCCCTCAGAGATTCTGATGTGATTCACGTGGAGCTCAGCCTGGGCACCTGGAGTTCTGAAAGCTGCCCAGGTGACTGTGATGTGCAGCCAACGTCAAGAATCACTCTCTGAAGAGAAGTAGGAAGTGTATACCTAAAAATCCTATTATGCATCATCTTCCTTTTTGGGGAAGGGGGGGGGCCTCCAGCCCCACCACATGCAACTGTCCACAGTTCCCTTTCCCTCAGACCCAACATATACACATAAACGATCCCTAGAGCTTTCTAAGCCACAGCGAGCATCCTAGTAAACATGCAGACAACAGAGGGTACAGGAGGACCACTGGATTCCATTGAGACAGAGAGAGAACAGTTTCATGATATGATCAAGTGACTTTCTGATAAAGGCATGAATAACACAAGAAAGAATTCTACTACTACACAGCATATGAAAAAAGCCACTATTTCTCCTAAGTATTTCCTTTTATTGGGCTGTACCCGTCAGCTGTGAATTAAATGTGTCTAATAAACCTCAACAGAAATTATAACAAATTTCCTATTTGATTGTTACTCCACATGCTCCCCAAGCCTTGCTAAAGCCCAAGTACAGAGAATAAAATGGTATGAAACAACTCCAATATTCTGATACATAGTGGAATCTATCAGACCATTTACATTTAATGTAATTATTGAAGCAGTTTTAAACTTATCATCTTGCTGTTTATTTTCTATATGCTCCATCTGTTCTGTTCCCCCTTGTCCTTTGTCTCTTGAGCATTTTTTAATGCTTCCACTGTAGCTCCTTTGTAACTTATTGGCTGTTTTCTTAGAGTAGTAGTGCTTTACGATTGATAATGTATTTATCATAGATTACATTCACATGAGATTGTATTAATTCACATATAGTGTAAGAGCCTTACAAGAGTACTTCCATTTCTCCCCTCCCAGTCTTTAAGCTATTGTCACACATTTTACTTCTCAGATTTTATAAATTCTGTATTACACTGATATTATTTTTATAGTCAGTTGTCTTAAACAATTGTTTCTTATAAAAGAAACAGACCTTGCATATTTACCCATGTGGTTACCATTTCCAATGCTCTTCATTCCTTTGTATAGTTCTTTATTTCCATCTGATATTTTCCTTCTTCCTGAAGGACTTACAATATTTCTAGTAGTGTGATCTGCTAGTAATTAATTCTTTTACCTTTTGTGGGTCTGGAAAAGGCTTTATTTCATGGTTGCTTCTGAAAGATATTTTTGCCGGGTATAAAATTCTAACTAAACAGATTTCTTTTGTTGTTCTTTATAAATATTATTCCACACATGTATCACTTGCTTGTTTCCTGTGGAATATATGCTGTCCCTCTTATTTTTGTTTATCTGTGTGCAATATGACTTTTCCCTCTGGCTACTTTTAAAACATTTATCAACAGTCTTAGGCAATTTGGTTATGATGTGCCTTGGTGTAATTTTTTTTCGTATTTCTAGGCTTGCAATTCACTGAACTTCTTGAATCTGTGGCTTTAGAGTTCTCACCAAATTTAGAAATTTTCTAGCCATTATTTCTTCAAATATTTTTTCTGTCCCCTTCATTTCTCTCTTCACAGGCTCCAATCATATGTAAATTGGATGCTTAAGTCCCATAGTTTGCTTCACTTTCAATGCCTTTTTATTTCTTCTTTTTCATTCATTCTTTCTTCTCCCTGTATTTCAGTTTGGAGTTTCTAGGGCTACATCTTCAATATCATTAATTTTTTATTCTTCAATGTCTAATCTGCCATTAATCCTACTCTGTGTATTTTCATTTTAGACATTGTATTTTTTATCTTAAAAAGTTAACTTAGAGTCTTTTTGTATCTTCTATGTCTCTTAATGTTTTGAAATATGGAATAGACTTACAACAATTATTTTAGTGTCCTTGTCTGCTAATAATAATAACATCTTTGTCAATTCTGGGTTAGCTGTAATTGATTTTGCATCTCATTTTAGTTTCTATTTTCCTGTTTCTTTGTATGCCAGATATTATGAATTTTATTTTGTTGGGTGCTGGATATTTCTGTATTTCTATATTCTTGAGCTTTGTTGTGCAATATAGTTACATTACTTGAAAAACAGTTTGATCCTTTTGCATCCTGCTTTTAAGATTTGTTAGGCGGGATCAGAACTCTAGTTAGTTTAGGGCTAAATACTTTCCATTACTGAAGTAAGACCCTTCTGAGTACTCCACCTAAGGCTCCTTGAACTATCAAGTTGTTGGAATAGGCACTATTGCTGCACCTGTGTGAGCACCTGGTAACATACCCTCTAATCCATGTAGACAGTTCTTCCCTCAGCCTCACTGAGACGAATATGATAAAAATGAGTAAGTATGAAATATTGTGAAAATTACCAAAATGTGACAGAGACACAAAGTGAGAAGATGCTGTTGGGAAAATAACAGACTTGACAAAGGGTTGCCACAAACCTTCAATTTGTAAAACACAGTATCTGCAAAGTGTAATAAAAGAATGTATCCTTGCTTGAATTCTTAATTTCAGTTATGTTTTTCAGTTCTAAATTTTCCATTTAAATTTCTGGATTTTTAATGATATTCTCTATCTTTTCCTCTATTTACTTAGAAATATTAGTCACAGTTATTTAAGTCCAAGGCTGATAAATCCAGGACCACATATAAGTCTGCTTCCCTTAACTTCTTATCTTGTCTTACAATTTTTGATTCAATAGTGAATATTGTGTAGAGGCTCAGCAAAATTTTATTTCTAGAAATTCATCTTTCTAAAATAATTCAAAATACAGAGAATGTTCCATGCATGAAAATATTCTTTACCATCCTATTATTTATGATTAAAAATTGGAAATGGCTGGTTAAATTATGGCATGCTACAGTCATTACAAAATAATGGTTTTACACATTACTTTTTATTGATGTACAGTTGATATGTTAGGCAGAAAGACATATATGAGAGGGATGAAAAAAGGGTGGGGCCCATCAAGAACTTAGGGAGTTAATGAGATAAAGCCAGAGCCAGAAAGGACTCACAGGGTTAATGCCCTTTGCAATGTGAGTTCACTCCACATGCTCTGAATCTGGGCTGACCTTGAGACTTGCTCTAGCTAAAGCAGGTGAGATAGAGCAGAGACATGGGACAAGCATCATGATTAATTTTCCTAAAAATGCCAAGATATGAATAGCATAATAAGAACAGGAGGGACTTATCTTAAGGCTAAGAATCCATTTTAAAAGAAAAGGGAGGTTAGATTCCTGGTATATTCTTTGGTAGTCAGTCAACAACCTATCTTAAGGCAAGGAGAGCAGTCTTAACTAATATCTTCCCAGTGCTTGTGGGTAGCCACTATCTTAGAGAGGAACAGGAAGTTTATCCTACAGAATTAACTAGAGGACTGACTACAGATAATGACATATTGTCTCTTACTGGAGATAGACATCATGAGACTGCATGACAAGCCTACACCCCCTGAACCTTTTACCTTTATCCCATTCTTGAAAATCCTTAAAAGACAGAATCCTAAGCCCTTAAGTGCACCTCCTTTCTGAGGTTGCCCACACTCCCCTTTCTGTATTTTTAAAAGACTTCTTACTGCTCAACTTATGTTTTGTCTCTGTGCTCTTCCAATGGTGTCTGTCACTTTGCTATTTCATTCTATTTTCCAGACTTTAAGCATAGTTCCACTCTCTGTCAGATATGCAGAGAGGAGCTACTGAGACCTCTGATTTGAGCTTGCAAGTTCCGGTCAATGAGATTGCCCTTCCTCTCTGCTTTATTCAAGTAAACCTGCCTTTGTCTCCCTTGACTCTGGCCCATTCCTCCCTTGGAGTATAATCAAATAAACCTACTTTTATCTACCTTGAGTCTAGCCCACACCTCCTTTGGAGTGTATTTGAATAAAACTTTCCTTCTGCTTCACTACTGTATCTCTGCCCTTCACTTCTTTGTTGCGGCGGGGACAAGAACCAAGGAGAACAAACTCAACCCACCAACTGAACAATCTTCACTCTTATCAAAAATATTTTTTCACACTCAATTAAGGGGCAGCGATTCAAAAGTGGTGTAAGTAAAGGGGCAAAGACTTAAATATATTTTATTATTCAGCTTATGGACAAACGCTGTATATCTGACTTCATACTCTGAAAAATACAATCAGGTGCTAATATTTTAAATTCTCTATTCCAAAAGCATTAAAACACATAAGAAGCCAGGTACCTGTTCATTCTAAAGCTTTATAATATCAGACACTAATATGATGTGATTAAAAAAAAAACAAAACTGAAAACCCCAAAAACAAATAAAAATAACTTAAGGTAGAATAATATGAACATTTAGTTTATTATAACATACTGGTGTTCACATCTGTGAAAAATCCATCCTTTTCTGTATGTAAATAAGTTTATGCATGTATAAAGTTCATACAGTTTTCTACAGAAAAAGTCCTCAACAAGAATACCCAAATATGAAAGAAAACAAAAACTAGACAAAGTAACTCACTAAGAATACCTTCTACCAAAAAAGTAAAAAAAAACAAGTCAATTTAACACAGACAGCGAAGGAATTTGATATGCAATTACCTTCTAGTCCTGGCAAGTGCCACGGAACTGGCACTGAATGGTAGACAAGGAAACAGGCCAGCATGCTGAGCTGAGATTCCTTAAAGCGCTGCCCACTGAGGTAGGCGTGCACACACACATCACCCCCTGCTGTGAGAGAAACACAAATGAAACTGAACCAACTGATTATAGAAATGAGAGGAATAAGAAATGTCTCCCTTTAAAGACTGACGAAAATTAGGCTTGGGGTGGATTAATGATTATACATTGAGCATTGAGTCCCCTATACAGAATTTTATTGTTGTTAACAACCATTTGATCAATAAATAGGAGAGACACCCTCACAAAAAAAAAAAAAAAAAAAGTACATACTTCCAATTGTAAAATAAATAAGTAACCGGGATGTAATGTATAGCATAAGGAATATAGTCAAAATATTTTAACAACTTGGTATGGTGATAGCTGGTACCTAGAATTATCATGTATATAAATGTTCAATCACTGTGTTGTACACCTGAAACTAATGTAATACTGTCAACTACCCTTCAATAAAAAATAATTATATAAATAAAAAAAAGAAAGAAATGTCTCCCTTTCATTATTTTTTTATCAAGAACTCACTGTGCACTTATCATATACCAGACAAGTATCATGTTGGGCATTAAGGCTGTTGTGGTAAACCAGACAGAATATTGTCACTGTAGAGTTTAGACTGTTGTGGGGGACAGAGACATTACACAGATAATGACACAAACAAAAGTGTAATTACAAATTGTGATGAGTGCTAGAGAAGACAAGTAGTGACTTTATAGCATCTTACTACACTGATGGACAGTGACTGTAATGGGGTATGTGGTGGGGACTTGATAATGGGGGGAATCTAGTAACCATAATATTGCTCATATAATTGTATATTAGTGATACCAAAATAAAAAAAAATTGTGATGAGTGCTATAAAGGGGTAGTGGTCACTGTGGCTATCTTCCCAAATCCCCATTTTACCATACATTTGAGGGGATTGACTTCAGCTCCAGAACTAGATCCTCATCAGTCTTGGCCAGAGGTTTTCAAACTTTTAATGTTTACCAGAATCATCTGCAGGGCTGATTAAAACACAGATGGGTGGGCCGTATCCCCAGAGTGCCTTGGATGGGGTCAGGAAATCCACCTTTCTAACAGGTTCCTAGATGATGACGATAATGCTCTAGGGACCACTGGTCTAGGACTATCAAAGTAACCCATTTCCCTGACATAGTAATTGGTTCAGGGACAGGCAGACCAAAGCCACTGGTAAGAGACATTCTTTGCCACAGGAATTGACTGGGGAATATGTGTGTGCTCAATTCAAGCCAGAGACATGAGATGCTTGAGAGATGTTTGCTGGAGGCTTCTGGGGAAGAAATTTCCCTCATACACTGTTGGTGGGAATGTAAACTGATACAACCACTAAGGAAAACAGTATGGAGGTTCCTCAAAAATTTTGAAATAAATCTATCAAATGATCCAGCTATTTCACTTCAGTATTTACCTGAATAAAACAAAAAAACTAATCCAAAAAAATATCTGCACCAGTATGTTCACTGCAGTATTATTTACAATAGCCAAGATATGGAAGCAACCTAAGTGTCCATCAATAGATGAATGGATAAAGAAGATGTTCTACAGGTATACAATGGAATATGACTCAGCCATAAAAACGCATGAAATCTTGCCATTTCCAACAACATCTGTGGACCCAGAGGGCATTATGCAGATGCAGTAAGTCAGAGAAAGACAAACACCATACGATTTCACTTATATGTGGAATCCAAAAAAGAAAACTAATGAACAAACAAAATAAAATATAACAAAACTCACACATACAGAGAACAGACTATGGTTATCACAGGGGAAAGTTGCTGAAGGGCAAGCAAAAAGGGAGAAAGGGGGCCATCTGTATGGTGACAGATGGTAACTCGACTTACTGTGGTGATCACTTTGTAGTGCAAATATCAAGTTATTATGTTGAGACTATTATGTTATATCCCAATTTAACTTCAACTTCAAAAGAAAGTGATGGTTCTTCACTAAAAAACACACATTTTTGGCAGTAAGAGAAGCAAGTCAAATTTGGTAGAGGTTCAGTGGGCATAAACCACCAAATACCCTAAAGAACAGTTAGGAAAAAAGGTATTTGGGGCACTCTTCAGAGAATGCTCCAGTCACTGCCAAGGCTTCATCACATCATATGAAACATGCAAATCAGAGACTCTGCAAAGACTTAAGAACATACATTTCACCAGTAGCAAAGGCCTGCTATAGGTGATCAAAGACTAAACTGAATAAAAACAAAGTATCAAAACCTATGAAATAACTTGTATTTTTCCCTCAGAATGAGAACAGAAATGATTATTACATTTCTTAAAAATTTTAAATAACATGATCTTTCAAATTCTAAGAGGAAATAATAGATCAGATGCAGGTATTAAACACTGGGAGTTTGAAACTGCTGTTTTACATGTAGACCCTTCACAATTTGGTTTATAATTTAATTTTCTTCAGAAATTTACTTCCTAATATTACATTAGATAGTTAACTTCATTATATTCAAAACTCAGGTTCCACTGGTAACTAAAATCTTTAAAAAAATCAAGAATTGCTACTAGTGATATTACTAGGGTAGCAGGATGCATTTAAATGAACTGAAAAGACTAAAAAGATCATGGAGTTACTACTAAAAATTAATCTCAAGCATATATCACACATCAGGCAGCTTGCCATAAATCAAAATTCCCATCATTTGCCTCATGTGAGGCATAATTACTTCTACACTATGAGTATCTTCACAATTCCCTTACATTGGCAGAAAGCCATAATTACATGATATCCCAGATTCTCAATGACTCATTAAAAGAGCTAGTAAAACATGCATTCACTCTAAATGCATGTCACAGTTTTAGTACACAGGGAGGAGGTTAAAAAACATAGAAGAAAAGGATTGTTGGCCCCATGTAAGTGACAGGCCATACCGCTAAGAAACAGAAGAAAGGCACTGGAAAAGAAACATGCTAGAAAAGATCAAACAAGCTCCTATGTGTCAAGTGGTATTTAAAACGCTATCTATATTCTCTCAATGGTGTACAAAGCAGAACTAAACATTTTTTAAAGAAGCTGAAATAGATAATCAGGGTTTAATTCACCTAACTGGAAACATTAAAGCTACAGTCATTCTGACTTATACACAGATGTACCTTGCTTACCAATGAAACAAATGTTATAACAGAAAAGCCTGTATCTTATCTTAAAAGCACAAGGGGCAAAATACTATTACCTTGTAGCCACTGGTCCAAAGCGTTATCAATAGTGCACTTCACAACAGGGAGGAATTCAGAGTTCATGAAGAGCCCTCGCTTAGGATGATTCTGCAGCCGCTCCTGATGGCTTCTGGAGCTGAAAAACTCTAACACCAACTTTATCTGCCAAAGTTCAGATGTCTCAGACATTTCTCTTCTTCCTAACCTTCTTATAGCCTTGAAGAGAAAAAAGGAACAGCAATAATGGAGTGATGGTGTTCTATTCACTCTTCTCAGAGTTGTATACTAGACTATTTTCTAAACATGGCCCACTGATCATTAAAGGGCAGAGGGGATTCCACTCCATTTTGCTGCAGTCTACCCCACAGAGCAATCCTCCTCTGGGTACAGACACATGGCCCACTCTCCTCAATTGGGTCTCCACATGAACAGCTTTCAGGTGAAAGCAACACGGGCAAATAAGTTCATTCTTAGCTCAATGTCTCTGAAAAAAGAGACCCAGGGGGTCCATACCCAATCACTTTTGGGAAACCCACATGGGCACACTGACATGACCAGATCAGGTCAGGGTCCCAGGAGACAGAGGCAAAAACAGTACTACTGATTAAGACTGCTCTTGGGATCACTGGCAGTCACGAGGGCTGCAACCAAACAGGATATTCTTCCCTACACCTGCCCGTGACTGCGAGGGGTGAAGGTTCTGAGTGTAAAAAGATAATACACTGTCAGTTAGCAACTGAAAACTCATCACTCGACTGCTGCAAAGAGGCACTGTGGGAAAGAGGGCCAAAATGAACATCATATATTCATACTTTCTAATAAAAAAGTGAATACCAGACAGTAATGGCATTCTTGGCCTACCTGGTTACACTTGAACTTTTTTTTAAGAATGTTATTTAACACAATATGACTTTCAGGATTTGGGGAATTATATTCCTTGTATAAACATATTTGCCTGCTCAGCTTTTCAGTAGAGATTATTTTGCCATTAGGGATTTTTTCCTTTAGCTTTACACACTGAATCCCAAATGGTTCTGTGTGAACTCATTATATCATATTTACTTGAAGATCTATTTAAGACTATAGACTCTAAACCTCATTTCAGAAATTCTGATTCAGTAGATATGGAATGGGATTTGAGGATTTGTATATTTAAGAAAAATTTTAGCCAAGTTTGAATACTATCAGCTTAGCTTGACTGCAATTTTGGGTCTGAAAGATACGATACTATTAAAAAGCCACAAATAAACTAAAATGAATAAATTGTTCTTATCCTTTAGAAAAGCTATGAAGCATTATTCTCTGCATTATCCTATTTGGGCTCTTTTAAAACAACAATAACACAAAAGAATTTAAAAGTGGACTCTGATCCCTAAATCACTACATACTGATACTACGACCTTTCACAAGCCTAATCACGTAGGTATGATCACATTACTGCCATCACGAAGGCACTGTCTGTTCACTTACTGCTCATCTGCATAGTATTTTCCATGGAGAGGCTTTGTCAGGAGGGAAGCAGGAAACACTAGGATGGTAAGGGAGAAATGGAGGGCATGTTCTCTTCCTCTCTTTGCCAGGGGACATGTAAAACAGATGAGAACAGGAACCCTTAATGTAAGACAGCCCAGCAAGGGGCACTCCTATCATCATAAACTGAAAGCTTTTTTGATATTTAAGAGCTTTCAACTTTGATAGGGCTTCCTTTTTTGAATTTGTAAAGTTAAATGAAAAACCAGAGAACTTTACCTATTGCATTGTTATTTGAAATATAGGATAAATCTCATCATAGTTGGAATAGGTGTTTTGAACCATACCTGATCCATTGCTATGTATGCAGACAACATCTCTGGGGTCTCCTGAGTAACACATTCATAGAGTACTGAAGAAAATAGATCCAGAATTTCCTGTTTCTGTGGAAAATCAGAAAATGTTAATACCACATCAATGTATATTCCAAAATCAATTCAAGAAATAATTTATTATATGGCAACTACTATGACTCATTCTTTAGTTCTGCAGTGAATGATATAAAAGAATACACAGCTATTCCTTTACAAATCATAGTACATGGAACACTAAACATCAATGAAATGCACCCAAAGTTAAGTCCCACAGGACAGTTAAGGATACAAGTGCTATGGAGGAGAGGAGTGGGTAAGCTGGGATAAAATGAGCAGAGAGGACCCTACAGAGAGAGGCCTAGCCCAGCAAGAGCAGGAAAGAGAACCCAGCATCCAGAGATGCAGCAGAAACACTGAGCAGAACAAATACGGGGGAGACAGTACAGCCAAGACCAGCTGGGGTTAAGGGTAGGCATGAGCCTTTCATCCAAGATCTGAGGCCCTGAGTGCATGCCCAGCCCTTCCTTACAAGATGCGTGATCTTGGGTATGTAACATCACTGAACAGCAGTTTCCTCCTGTGTAAACCCAGAATGATAAAGCACCTACCCTCAGGGTCAGAACTACATGAGAAAATGACAAAATACTGAGCAGTGTCTGATACATAGTAAAGATTCAGTAAATAAGAGAGGGAAAGGCTATTTCACTTACCCCTCAAAACAACCATAATCCCACTTTTAGAAATGAGGAAACTATGTCTTAGGTTGAAAATTGTACCAAAGGCCATACACACTTGTAGGCAACAGACCATCATCTAATCCCTACACCAATCTCTGCTGTCTGCAATGACAGATTAACATCAAACATCTGCTGGGAACCCTCTAAATTCTGAAGAGAACACAGTTTTATGAGCAACAGAAAGAAGGGCTATAAAACACAGAGGAAACAAAATTAATAAACTTAAAGAACAAGAGAAGGGTAGTAGGCACTGAAAACATAAATCAGTATAAAAATGGGCATAAAGTATCACCTAACAAAACTAAGGTCTTAGACATTTTAAGTTGTTTCTTCTAATTAAAGGGGAACTACTGAATTTAATAGTTACACTATGGAAAACCTATTTTTGCCAAGCAAAAATCATCCAATGTCCCTAAGGCGGTGTCATCAATCTCAAAGATAGATATGGCTATTGCAGATATTTTTGGTAGAATATATATTCCACAGAGAGAAACAATAACAAATTCTAGTCTTTGACCTGAGCAAACCATATAATGTGAACATACCTGACCCATGTTCACAGTGGGTTTGCAGAAATACTCAGCAAATGACAGAAGTGCTGGATCAGAAGTGAATGCTGAAATCGTTTCAGGCTAGGAAATAAACAACAAATGTAAGTGAAATAATAAAGATAATTTTCGTTACTGCTCAAATTGTAATATATGTAAATTTACCTCTTTTTTACACAATGTTCCCATAAAACCCAAGGCTGTACAAACTTGCCAGAGCTTCATCGACCTGTTCTGCTAAGAACTCACAAGAAGCTTTGTGCACAAGCTAGTATGAGCTACTGATTCATCAAATGGTCAGTAATAAACAGTTCTTTCTTACACAACTCACCTCAAAAAGGCTCTCCCTCTCCTTCACTGACCAACTGAAAAACCCACTAAAAACTAGAATTATTTCTGAAAAGATGGGGAAAAATATTGCTTAAATAACCCACTCGCAAAAAGACAAATCCTATGTGGTCCCACTTATATGAGATATCTAGGAGTTAGAATCATGGAGACAGAAAGTACAGTGGTGGCCATCTGGGGCTCAGGGGGAAAAGGAATGGGGAATTATCTAGTAGGGACAGATAGAGAGTTCTGGAGATGGATGGTGGTGATGGCTGCACAACAGTATGAATGTACTTAATGCCACTGAGCTGTACACTTAAACAGAGTTAGAAGAGCAAACTTTGTTAGGTGTATTTTACCACAATAAAAAAAAGTGGAAAGAGAGAATATCACTGAAGGTTCAAGACCAAAAGTGGAATATGAAGGTATTACCATTTTCCATTAAGGTTTTTAAACCATATTTTACTCCTCAACTCCCAGCAATTAGCAAATTGAGATGTCTTTGAATTTTATGTAATTTCCCCATTCAAACTCTAGTACAAACTTTATTTTCTTTACAAACTGGATTAGGGTCTTTGAGATGGGCTCTAATTTGTTTAAGAAGGAATAGTGCTAATTTAAGTTTAAGCTCATCCAAAAATCCTTCAAAAGTATTTCATCAACAACCTATCAAACACTGCCAAACAAAATTCACTGATGTCAACTACATCTATTTAAACCCTGGGAACTATTATAAAGGCTCGGTCATAAGGAACTGACCTAAAATAAAATGTAAGTTGAACAAAAATAAACTGCTGTCTCCTTACTTGTAAGAACAAAGAATGCTAACTCAAGACTTCTGGCTACCACATAGCCAGTCCATCTGCCATGTTTTTGCTCTATGTAACTATCCTTCTAGGATCCTAACTACTTTAGATGGCTCCTTGATGTATCTTCAGCAGGAACAAATCTGTTCATGACTTCTGCAAACTGGAGTTAAATACAGAAATTTTAATGGTAGATTATGGAACACATTTCTAGTGTCAAAAACTTAATTTGAGTTCTAGAATATAGAACAAAATAGGTGTGAAATTGTTTCGTACACTCTTTTAACTATTTATTCATTCCAAATACTACCATATTAGAGGTCAAGTACTATGAGAATAATAAAGCAAACTAATAAAGCCAAATCTGTCATCAATTTATTCTCACCAAGATCTGTGCAACAAATGGAAAGGTTTAAAGATGGAACTAGTTAATTATTACCTTGCAAAAATCTTTTTCTATTTCTCCCATGAATTAAGCAAATTGACAGATTTGAGGATTAGTAAGTAAAATTTAAACAAAATATTTTTATAGTGTTAAGATATATTGACTGTCCTTGCCACTAAATGAAGATCATCCTCAGAGTCTTGGGAGATGGCTCACGTTTTATTATGGTTGCCACATAAAACAGCAAACAGACCCAAGGTCATTCCATCTTTATAATTTGCAGTGATGAGGGGGAGCAGATCCACCTAAGGATGAGCCATGCTTTGGGTGGGACTAGTGGGATGTGGAATTATTCTCTTTCATGCTTCAGTTTTTACCAGTCATACTACCTTGAAAGCCCGAGCTTCAGAGTTCCTATTGGCAACAGTCTGGGCCAACAAACTTTGCCATCCCATTGGATCTTCCTTGTAGGAAAGCTGACCTGCTCTGAGCTTGACATATAAAACTCCATCCTTGGAAAGGATTGATCTGAAAGAAAACAAGAATGAATTTTATGAGTTATTACTGGCAGTTCTTGGCTGGAAATGTCATGTTCCCAATAGCATGTTCACAGGAGATGAAGTCCATCATTTCCTAATAAGGTTTGTGATTATGTATATAATTTCTTTATAATTTATACCTTCCCATATACTTCTATTCACTGTGTCCAAAAATTAATCAGTCTCTAGAAAAAAGCCAAAATAAAATTCTGCTTTTCTTTGGTGTCTAGATCATGGAACTTGCTAAATAAGAAGGCTTTCTCACTGTCTGCTCAATCGTGAGCTTCAAAGGCAGTATTTTACCTAACACTGCTTCATATTCCCCATATTCCCTGGCATGATGCCCGGTACTAAATATGGAGATACTATTATCTCTTGATTGGTTTCTATCTTGTTAGACTTTATGGAAATTTAAGGATTGAATTTACACACTACCTAAGGTATAAAACTATTAACATTCTGTTCACTAAAGCAACTACTTCCATATGACTATTTCCACCCTAAAGTAATCTATCATAATCTTAATTTTATGAGTGCAATGTAATAAGAGAATGGTAAAGAGATGCAAAGGAGATATGGTCTGTCAAACATCAACTGGCAAAAATTCCTTTTGTGGACATACACATCAGCCTTATTTTCTAAAACTAAATCTTTCATTATTATTCCAACAGGCAATTCTACTACTGTCTCAACTTACGTCACTTCAAGTTTCTCAAAGAAAAATTATAAATACTTATGGCTTATTTTCTACATTAAAACTTTCATTTTCTAAAACAGACTCTGTTTCAAAGATATAGACCAATTTATTCAATATACACTCTATACATTGTCCTGGATGAGATCAAAGGGTGAAGAACACCATTCTAAATAATAATCTATAGTTTATACTTTGCCATATACTTCTATTCTCTTCACAGAAACATCTGAGAAATTCATTATACTTACTTCAAGTGTTGTGTTCCCTTGCTTAAATCTATGAGCAGTTCCCAGTATCGTGGGCCTTTAACTTTAATCTGCCAAGATAAATGCAAACAGTCAATCCTACATGAAAAAGTGATAATCTGTTCAGATGAAACCCATGTACCTCAGAGGAAGTAAGAATAACTGGGCTGGAAAGAGACAGCTCCATCTCCAGACAAGAATGCATGCACATCATGTTTGGAGGCTATCTAAACCTGTCAGTAAAGACCTCCCCTAATCCTCATGTGAGTTCCCTCTGGGGCTGCTTTCCTATTTCCTGCAAAACACTGAGAAAGCAGAGGCTTTTGTTTAGCTACCTTTAATGCTATAGCATCTTTACTGCTATACTGCTCTGGTGAATTTAGTCCTTGGATATCACCCTAAATCATATCCAACTCACCTGTTTTAAAAGGTGGAGCTCTGGAAGGAGGGTAGGCGCCATCAATTCTTCCTTGGTTTGTTCATACCACTGAGTGCCCTTTCAAAGGTGAAAGAATAGCCACAGTCACCAGGCAGGTACAGGAAGCTATGAAGAAGCCTCTCCATCTCTCCTTCCTCACAGATGATCAAATGGCATAGAATCCTCTGTGATATTCACGTCTTTTAGCGCTAAACTCTACAACCCTTCACAGGGACTGCATCACCTTCTACCACTTGCACTTTATGTGCAGGCCGGAGGCCCCTGGGATTTTGCACATGTCATCTTCTCTGCTGGGAACATGTCCCACTCAGCTGGCAAATCTCAGCCAAACACTGTGCCTGCCATGATGGCCTCTTCAACCCCCACAGCTAGAGAAGAGCACTTCTTCTCTCCTCCCGCTGCATCCACACATGCCTTTAATTATTATACTCCACCCTTAATGCATCAGTGCCTGGATCTCCAATGGGCAGGAGTTCCTTAAGGACCATGAGAATATAATCTCATTTTTGTACCTGAGAGATTAGCAGTTTTCATATACAGAAGGTACTTAATAGTTTTCTAAATGAAGGAAACATACATGACTTGTAACCTATCTGTACATAAATCAAAGCTCTCTCAGATCTTGGGCTTTAAAGCACTCTGCTAACAAATCTAATGATTCGTTCTTTAGAACACTACCATCAGGATATAAAGTTAACAGGGATGTTTTCAAACCTCAAGCTCTAAGGACTAAAAAGCAGCTCATAAGCTCTAAAATATTACACTCATAGATTATAAATGAACCTGAATGGCCTGGCAGGATGTAAAGAATTTTGGAAGTTTCCATTCTTATGAGTATTGAACTCATTACTTCCACCTCTTAAAGAACAACATTTAAAAATATTTTGACCTGCAAAGATAGATGCGTGACAGTAAAATTACAAATAAATGACAGAGGCCAAGAGTTACCTTATAGGTAACTTCCAGGAGGGCATAGCAGGGTGTGTTTGTATCCACATCCACAGGCACTAAGAGCCTTGGTTCTGCAGCCAGCACATACAGGTGCCGCAGAGCCTGGAGATGATACCTGTTGACAGAAAACACAGAGGAGGTCATGCACAGGTGCTGACAGTGTGAGCCCTACAATTTGTTGTCGTCTACAAGCCGAGCTGGGACAGAAGCTAGAGTTGCTATCTTCCCATGATAGCATACTAAAGATGATGATGAAATTTAATTCAAAAGTAATGGAATAAGGGGGGAAAAGGGGCATTATGATTAGCACACATAATGGGGGGGGGCATGGGGAAGGCAGTACAACACAGAGAAGACAAGTAGTGACTCTATAGCATCTTACTATACTGATGGACAGTGACTGTAATGGGGTATGCGGTGGGGACTTGATAATGGGGGGAGTCAAGCAACCATGTGTTGCTCATGTAATTGTACATTAATGACACACATACAAAAAATAAAGCTCTGCCCAGTACTCTGGGCAATACACACACACACAAAAAAAAAAAAGTAATGGAGAAATTCTCTTTTAAAAATTACACACATGATCCTTGACCCAAGAATTCTTTACTTGAGTTTTCAGTTGAGAGGTTTTATAGAGAAGCAAAAATTATCTTAACATGAAAATATTTAGTAATAAATTGATCACATTAAAAATCAGTTCTCAAATATCCTTTTCTGCCCAACATAGGTATCTCTTCTCATCCTCTATGGGATTTACTTTTGGTGGTTTCTTTTCTTTTCTTTTCTTTTCTTAAGGGTTGGTAGGGAAGAGAGGGGAACAAAGAGTGCCAGGTTTCTTCATATAGCAAAGCTCTTCTACATGTACATACCAGTACACACACACCCAGAATATGGGGCACCAGAAATTACAAGGCAAGATATGAAAATATTTTTCTTACTGTATGTGTGCTCTACTGAGTTTTCAGCTTTTTTAAAGCTTTAAAACTTATACTTCAGAACAAAAAAAGTTCTTATATTTTAAGATCCCAAAAAGGATAAAATGAGACAATTTTTTTTTTAACTTTAGTTATAGCAATAGCCTCTCTCTTCCCATCCAAATTTACCCATTCTTATAAATCTGTTAAAATAAAATCAATCAAGGCCAAAAAAAATACAATACTTACCAGTTACATAAAGGTTCTTGGTGCTTTCTTATCACCAAATTACTTTGTTTAAAATAGCTAAGCCAACTTATACACTGACCAGCAATATGCAGAGAGTGGTTGTTCACTGTACACTAACCAATTACTGGCTTTCTCAACTCAAAAAATCTTTCCTAAATCAACAAAAGACCACATGTTGGAACTGTATTAACAAGAATATTCTTATGCTCTACCTATTACCAGTCTGGACTCCAGACCAGGCTACCTTTGTAAAACAACTATCTTTCTTTTACTATCATTACTATTTTAAACTAATTACCCTGTAGTTTAAAATGATGTGTTAATTCCTATGAGTGCTCCATCTCTGGATCCCTCCCTGGGCAGATTACTTGAGCACACTGGTCATCTAAAACATCACTGAGATACAAGGAGCTTCTTTCCTTCCTCCAAATGTGCTACAGGCTGGCTCTGCCTGCAACTTCTAGGCAAACTGAAGGGCTGTTGGTTCTTTGTGCTCTAAAATTCAGAGCTTGTGTATGATCAGACTGCCTCCACATGTTGCAGGTTCTACCGCTCACTGCCACTTCTTAATTGTCTCTGACTTTTGCTGCATTTTGCTTTTCTTATCCCTTCTATGTCATATAAAACTTGATGGCATTCATGTAAGAAAGGCAAAAAGGGAATTCACATAGGCATTGTCATTAATTCAGACATCTCTCTCTTGGAAAACAATTATAACAAAAAACATATCTTCAGCTTCTCTTAACTACTATCCCTTTCTCGATTAATTTTTCTCTAAAGATAACCTTGTTTGGCCTATTTCTGCATTTAGAGTAGTTCCACTGATTGGAGAACAGATGAAAATCTTAAAAAATTTAGCCAGGAAGATAACTAAGTTCAAAAACAAAAATAGAGCCAATTTGGAAATGAGTCCATGGAACCAAAACACAATCAAATCATCCCCTTAGAGAACTTAAGGAAGACCACGCTGAGGACAGAATCACGGGACTCACCGGTTGTCAGTGCTATGAGCTGGGAAGTGCGGGTAAAGGGCACAGAGGAGGGCGGCAATGGAAGAGTTTGATGTACTCAAAGAGTACCTGCAAACCGAATTGAGGAGGACAGACGTTATTAATTGTACAGGGCAAACTTCCAAAGCACTCTTGAGAATCGGGGTATTGGAGTATCAGCATACCGATGAAATAACTCTGATAAATACAAGTGTGTGGATGCTGGGACATTTCAATTTTCAGTTAGTCCTTAAGCCATTTCAAGGCTATTTACTATTTAAAGCAGAAGCAACACCCCACAAATGTTAAATATTTCAAAAGTTTTAACCTAAAATAGAATGGTAGCAAGGACCATGAATGCAACCCTAGAGATTATAGTGAAAAAGTAAACCACCTTCTTCTCCAGTTTTATATATATATCTATTTTTAGAATTATGAACCTTACTTTTAAAAATACAGGGTTTTTTACTCGACACCTCAAACATTTTTTTCCATTTCTCTAAAGCATGAGCATTTCCTTAGAATGTCAGCGTAAATGGACAAGGCAAAAGTTATCATTAAAAAGTCATGATGAATGAACACCTATCCCTTTGAAATACAAGTATCATTTTTTTATCAATAAGATAAATTTATTTTATAAAGGCTATATACTCCTAGTAAAGTAAAATCTTTTGAAATTTTCCTTATATTATTTTACTGTTACTCAAATTCAGCAAGGCAAGCAGGCAGATTAATCTAAAGTTCTAGAATTTTTCTTACAAATATTTTGAAATAAAGATGGTATAGAAAGCACATAAAACTACTGTTGTAGTTATTCAATAAGCATATATATTACACATACACAAATTTTTTAATCATTTTTTAATACTTAGGGTATCAAGTAAGAACTTAGCATTTATCATGCACATACATATTTAATGACTTAGGAAGAATAGATTTCAAAATTTAAGTAAGGAAATACATCTCTTTTGACATGTGCATAGAATAGGCTATTTCTCTTTACTATTCTGATAAAACCAAAATCCAAAGATAGATGTTAGGATATTTATGTTGAAAATTTTGACATTAACATAAGGGTGTAGCTATGCTATGAAATGTGAATGAGAGTACAGAGAAAAGCAGCAGTGGAGTGGGAGAAATCTACTGGATATGAAAGAAGAGCAAGTAGGGTCATATAATGTGGAATGACGAAAGATGAAATTATAAGAGAATAAAATAAATGCAAGTGCTTACTTTGAGAGTAAAAAACTTCAAAATTATAAAGTAAGAATTTTCATAGCAATACTTCTTTAACCATTCTTAATTATAAACAATTAAACAAAGAACAATTCTACAAAACCTGTTAAAATGGAATGCATGCCTTTCGGGTAATCTTTACTTTTTATACTTCTGGAAAGCTGATTTCTAGCATTTAATTAATTTATAAGAAGAGGGGGAAATAAAGCTACATGATTTGTAGAAATCCCATCAGTTGACCCAGGTCACATACACCAGAGCTAAATAAATGAAGGGATTTACCATATTAACAGACTGGAAGACTCAATATTGTAACATTCTCAATTCCTCCCAAAATGTCGATGCAATCTGATCAATATTTTATCATGTTATTTACTGTGGAAAAATCACAAATGAATGCCAATACTTTTATGAAAATGTAAAAAGCCAAGACCATAAAATTAAGAAGACACACAAGGCTGATGGGTATGTAATACTACTTTGGAGCACTGATGGAATTACCTACTGAAATTGAGCATACATAAATACCCTATGACAAGCTCTATGTACAACAAAATGTTTTAACAGTATTATCTGGAATAGCCTCAAACTAGAAACAACAAACATATCCATCAATACCACAGTAGATCAATAACTGTGATATAATCATTCAATAGCACTAAAACAGGAATAAATTGCTACATGCAACTCTGATGAATCTGACAAACATAATGTTAAGCCAAAGAGTAAGGTACCAACAGATACACTGTATATGACTCCATTTGAATTAAAAAAAAAAAAAAAAAAAAACAGGCAAAAACCAGTGTAAGGAGTTAGAAGACTCAACAGTGTGTCTTTGGGTAGTAGTAGTAGTGCTCGCAGGGGCACAGCAGGGGTGGAAGCAGGCACTGTTAGTTATATTTTGATCTACATGGTACCAAAGAGCATATCAGAGTATAGATAGTTCATGGAGCCATACTCCTATTACTTGTACACTTTTCTGTTTGTGTATTTTTATTCAGTACAGATCTTTAAAACCCAGTAAGTCTTACAGAGGATGAGGTGATCAGGAACGACAGATGCAGGAAAGAGCAAGAAAACTGAAAACTAAGATCTCAGAGGATTTGATGATGAATAGTGTTTGTGTCCTTTAGAAAGCAGTGTAGCAGAAGGGTTAAACAATGGGGAACAAGAGGTGGTACACTGAAGACCTGAGTACAGAGAAGTGCAGACAGGATGGTAACTCTACTAAGTACGACATAAACTGATGGTTAAACTATCTAAAAACCCTTTTAGAAGTGAACTAATGCCTCTGGATAAGCTAACAGCTGGTTGTAACTGGAAACTTTCACTTATCTTCAAAATAAAATAAGTCACTCTTATCTTGCTGCTGAAATCTCCCCACTGAGGAAAAATATGTATATTCATTTACCTTCCTCCTCCCAAAAACAGAAGTCCAAGGGCCATGTGATGGGCTAAGTGGAAACCATAATTCATTTCACCACCTGTTTTCATGTGCAAGAAACGACAAAGCTGCAACACCTTCAGGTTCCCCGAGCCCGCCATCACCATGGCCAGAGCCAGCAGGACCACACTCAGGCAAGTTTCCAGGTTGTAAGGACCCGTCTGGAAATGGGAAAAGATGACATTCTACAACTGCTGTGTTACATTTCTTTATATCAAAACTAAATATTGGCCATCACTAGACTACAAATGTTTCAAACTTTATAAATCTGTAAAAACATTATTATTTTCTCTGGTTATGAAATTAAATTCAATGCCATAAATTCAGAAAATAAAGTATCAAAAAGGAAATATTCACTTGGAAAACTAACACCCAAAGAGAACTGTAATAAGCATTGTGGCTTTCTTTTTCTCCAAATCTTTTCCTGTATCTGTTTTCAAATGAAACTGAGATACACATATTTTCACCTTCTTAATCTATTATAAGCAATCTTCACTCAAAAAATTCTTGTAGAACATTTGATAGCTTGATATATTTTGACAGCTCCATTGTGTAACAGTCAACAGATATACCACTAACAAATTTATTTAACTACTTTTATTAGACTTTTTAATGTTTCCTCATAAATTTTCTCATATTATAAATAATGTTGCATAAATTTTACCAGGAAATAAAACCTTGCAGTATTCCTGTCATCAGAGCAGCAACACCTCAAGACCAAATGCATTTTCATTAAGTACTAATATTTTTTTTAGAAAAGCAATTACCAATATTCGGTACTGAAACAGAATGGCATAGATATAACAATTCATGAAGGATATGGCTTTTCTTATTTATTCTCTTGTTGTAAGAATTAGAAATCTGTGCATCCTTTAAGAGTAACCATATTCTCACATAATTAGTATCCCAGAAGAAAAATACAAAGATGAGCCAAAACTTCAAATCTCCCATACTAAATTCAAACAAACTGCAGAGATATCTGACAACACAAAGTAACCGAATGATCAGTGAACTTTCTTTGAATTTAATTCTATGCCCAAAGAGAATCGTCATAAAAAGACTTACTACAGAAGCATTAGGAGCAGACAAATAAGTCATGAAATCTTTTGCAAATTTATGCTGGAAAAACAAAAGAAAAAATTAAAAGTTAAAAGAAGATTATTAAGGCTTTGTTAAAAAAGAAAACTGAACAGAGTAAATTAAGATACTGCTTACCAAACAGTTAAATGCTGATAAGTTTTCCGAGCCAGCAAATCTAAAACCCAGAGACAAACAGGCTCCTGCAATTATGTAAACATGTGCTTGCCTGGAAACAGATTATAAGAAATTTAATACTGTAGTTATTTTGCTTTTTTCATTATTACTATTATCTTGGGGTAAAAATAAAAAATACTCCTGGTCTCTAAATAAGTTTATATTCTTCTGGGAACACTCAATTGTGCCTCTACTCAGATTTCTGAGCAGTTTTCTACTACAGAAGCACCATATGTAGACAAAATGTGCCTCTTGCCTGCACGTTTCATATTCAGCAAAAGAAGGTAATTTTTTAAAAACACTGCCAATTTTTAATGGAAAGGATAAAACAGGTTATAAAACAAAAAAATATGTACAAGTTAAGTTTCCAATAACATTTTTTTAAAGTGACAGCTCTACACTTCAGAGACATAAACAAAAAATCAACTTTGTGAACACCTGATAAACAATGAATGGTTAGAAACATGGAGGATTCAGAATTACTCAAATCAAGGATAGTGTTGCCCCTACACATTATATTCCTGTTTATTTATCTGACAAATGCTATAATAGCTTGTTTACATTACACACTTCATGACTTACGACAAAGTTTCCAAGTTCAAATCCTCTGAGCAAGGCAATTCAATTTCACTGAGAGAGATACTATTTTCTCTTATAATCTGTCAAGACAGAAAGCAAGAATACTTGGACATTAATATTCTAGTTACAAATATTTAATGATTGGAAAAATAACATATTGCTTATAGTGGCCATATTTATGTAAAATGTTTTACCAAATCATTTCATTCGAAAGCCTGTATTTCAATCACATTGAAGGCAATCCTATTTCATATCTAAAATGGGCCAAATAAGAATAAATGAATAGGACTGAATGAATATAAACTGAAGGGCTTACGTATATTCTGAATCCTAGCAGAGTAGTAGTATTTCATACCAGTGAACTGAAATACAAAGACGGTAACTACAGAGCAGAGTTGGGGCAGATGTGTGGGAAAGCAGGGGGGAAAGAGGAAAGAAGCAATTGGGAAGAACTCTAACCAGACACATAATTCTTATTCTTGGGAAGTTTCTAATATTAAGCCTACCAGAAGCGAGGTTAGACACTACATTAATTATCCAAGCCAAACCACACTGTCAATATGTTAATCTGTAATTACTGTTTAGAAACATACCCCTTTCCTTTTAGTACAGTGAACAAAAACTTATCAAAAAACATACACAGAATATCTAGCTTTAACAACCAAGAACAGACTTGATCCTCTTTCCTTAAAAATTACAAATATATAGAAAAAGCTACGTATTTTCTAAATATATTGAATGCAAGTACAAGTACAGAAGTAGTACTCTGAAGATTTATTCTGATTCTTTTCAGAAGTCTGCTCAGGAGAAAAACATTTCAGAATGCTTTCTATAATAAGCCAATAAACACTGAAATGTCACTTAATGATACAACCTCCTTACGTACTAAATATCACCAAATTAAAAAAACTGAAATACCTTTTCTCTTTGGTAACCTCAATGAGGCAAACAATTACGTTGCCTTTGTAATACAAGCTGATAACTACTTCCATCTTCCTTTCTCTCCAGTCTTTATTTTTAATTTTGAATGTTATTTACTCAGAAATTGAGTGGCATTCTGAAAAAGTGATGTAACTTCAAAGTGAGTAATTTATACATGGACAACCTGATTTAACATCCATGCAAATCAAAGTGTTCAGCTGTAACATACAGGAGTGGAATAGTGCTATTTTGACAGCAGGCATTTATAAGCTCCTTTGGTCTTCTAAAGATATGTACCCTGAGCTTGACAGCCTACATTTGAATCCCAGCAGGGCCACACACTATCTCTATAACCACAGGCAAATTTCTTGACTGCTCTGGGCTTCATCTGTAAAATGAGCAAATAAAAGTTCCTACCTTCTAGGTTTCCATGAGAATTACAGGACTTAATCAACTCAAAGTTCTTAAAATTAGTGCCTGGCACATAGTAAGTCCTTTATAAGTTTTAGCTGCTATCATCATCATATTATTGTTGATCTGTGTACCACCCCTAGCATAATGCCACAGTTAATCATAAACCATTTAAAAACATCACTAAGAACTAGAGCTGTAAATATCTGTTGAGGGGGGATGCTCTTTTCAAACCAGTCCTTGTCATCTTCTCTATAGTCTCCTAAAGTTGAAAAAAAAAAGTACACACACACATGGGGTGGGGTGGGGGGAAAAGTCAAAAAGAAGACTATAATCCCTAGGAGCAAGCTGAGGCACACAGGAAATGGACAAGAAAAGACCACCCATACACTGGGCACAGCACTTGAGCAACTTGCAGCCCTTCACTGCATAAAAGAACAACTATGGTTGTAGAGAAAGGATTTTAATAAGGAAAAAGTGCCAAGAAGGTGTTAGTTGTTGTTACTGCACACATGCCTTAAGTTCAAACAAACAAACTTACAAAGTGAACTTTTTAGTCCCCCTTTTGTTACTAGGTCATTCCTGCAAGGGGCCCTGCTGCAGAATCAATGAAATGAGTGGGAGAAAAGTGGACAGTGACAGGAAATAGCAGTGAATAGAACTGTGCACCTGTTACATGTCCTACTGGGACTCCCTGAGGTAATGAAGAGCAAATTTAAACTACTGAGTCTGAAGTAAAAGAAATGGAGGAAAGATAACATTCTATTAAAAAGCCAAAGACCACATTTCCACAAAGGTAAAAGAGAACTCCCTGACATAAACTCTCACTTTCCACTTTGGAATAGTTACTTGTATCCATGTTTAATCTAAGTCTATAAACTAAACCTGGTTTCCTGAGGGCAGTCAGCCTACATGCGTAATGCACTGTTCACTGTAGCAAGTTTATTTAGCACAGTGTCTGGCATGTGTAGATGTGTGAATGAAGGAATGTTAACATAAGCAGAATGTCACCCTACAATATGCACTTTAAAGGGTACTTTCAAAAGGAACTGACATCTTTGAAATCCAAATGGACTGTAAGTTAAAATTCTGATGACAAATGGCTGAGTCAATTAAAACTCTTCCTTATCTGTTTCATATCAGTGATTAACAAACTGGAGGAATTAAACAAATAAAAATGTATCTAGGAGTACTACTTCAGGTAATGGATGAATCATTCCTATCAGACTGACCCTCTTGTAGAATGTAAGTATAAACTCTAGGAAAAATATAAAAACCAATTCCATGGCAGGGGTCAGCAAAGTTTTTCTAAAAGAGCCAGAACATAATCATTCTAGGGATGCAGCCATGTAGTCTCCAAAGCTACTACTGATCTTTGCTGTTCTAACACAATAGCAGCTGGTGACAATAAGTAAATGAATGGCTGCGGCTAGTTTCACTGTTACCCCTCTTATTAGCTGGGTCACTTTGGACCAGTCTGTCATCTTTCCATGTTAATTGTTCCAATGAAACTTTAAAACATAGGTAGGCCGTAGTTCCTTAATCCCTGATCTCAAGGCACTAGAGATCACACAAAAGCAAACTATTTCCAGAAAGGAGATGAAACTTGGAAGACAGGAACTCCACTGGGTAAGTTTCCTTTTTCATGGCTTCTGCCCTAAGAGTAGGTTCTAGCCTGTGCCATAAAATGTAGCTACAACTCCAAGTAAAAACCTATAGTCTTTCTGACTTAACCAGAATACAACACTTAGGAAACCACAGCCACTAGAAGCTAAAGATGGAAGAGTAAAGAAGAGAACTCCCGAGGGAGTCCCAAATTCTGTGTATAAATTCCTTGCAAATATCTGCCTAACTTATGAACCATGGGGACTCCAACACCCATATGAGAACTGAACTCAAATCAGAGTTACACCCAGGAGACAAGGTTTGATATTTAATTCCAACTAAATCTAATTCCTACTTTAAGACGAAACATATTTGTGTACATGTGTATATGTAAATAGATACACACATACACAATATATCAACACTTTTTAGAGGAATACAACAGAATCTAGAATCTTAAAAAGACAATATTCATAATGTCTGATATAGTTTAAAATTATTCAACATAAGAACAAACAAGAAATTTGTGCAATCTAAAAACAAAACAAAATAAAATGAACAAAACTGCAGTAGACTCAGAGACACTGAGAAGTGACTGGTGGTTACCATGGGGAAAGGGTTGGGAAGGGTGGATGGCGAGGTTGAGGGGATATAGGGGTACAAAAACCTCAATCATAATATCAGTTGGTCACAGGGTTGGAAGTATACAGCATGGAGAATATAGCCAATGATTCTTTAACATCTTCCTATGTTGACAGATAGTTACTACACTAATTGGGTCAGGATTTAATAATGTGGTAACTGCTGAATCACTCTGTTGTATACTTGAAACCAGTACAAAACTGTGTATCAATGATATTTCAATAAAAAAAAAAGAAAGAAAATGCCACATACTCTTAGGAGTAGAAATAAATTACACAAAGAAAACAAAAAAGCCCAAAAACAAATGGAGGCTTAATAACATGCACCTAAATAATACACGGATCAATAACCAAATAAAAACAGAGATCCACAACACAGGTGAGGCTCAGAACCCCATCCCCCCTGCTTTGAGAGAAATCTTCTGCATCCGTGGATGTTTTGTTGCCCTTGTCTAGCTTGGATTAATAGTTAGTCCATAGGCACACACCTGATCATCTGATCATCTACATTTGCCCTCTTACAGCACTAAACTATGTTTTCTACCTTTATCTTGCATATACCTACCACTTCAGCATTTTATTAAAAATAAAAATAATAATACTAATAAAGGGAGAAATGTGGGATCCACATATAAATCAAGTATAAAAATCAAACGAATATTCATATTTGACCTGATTGTTTATAGTTCATAATGCGTGATCAAAACCGAAAGTTTCTGTGATGAATGCCCTTGTACTGTTCACCATGTAAGAATTTATTCACTATGTAAGAATTCGTTCACTATGTAAGAACTTGTTCATTATGCTTCAGAAGATTGGAGACTGACGAGAATTAGGCTTGAGATGGATTAATGATTGTACATTGAGCATTGACCCCCCTATACTGAATTTTATTGTTGTTAACAACTATTTGATCAATAAATATGAGAGATGCTCTCTCAAAAAAAAACAGGGCAAAAAGAAAAAAAAAACAGAGATCCAGCAATATATGGAGATAAATTAAAACAATAATTCAACACCACAAAATCTGTGGGATGCAGCCAAGGCAATGCTAAGAGGAAAGTATTTTGCAATATAGGCCTACCTCAGGAAAGAACAATCCCAAATGAACAGTCTAAACTCACAATTAATGAAACTAGAAAAGGAAGAACAAATGAGGCCCAAAGTCAGTAGAAGGAGGGACATAATAAAAATTAGAGCAGAAATAAATAAAACCAAGAAGAATAGAACAATAGAAAGAATCAATGAAAACAAGAGCTGATTCTTTGAGAAAATAAACAAAATAAACAAAATAGATAAACCCCTAGCCAGACTTATCAAGAAAAAAAGAGAGTCTACACACATAAACAGAATCAGAAATGATAAAGGAAAAATCACTACAGACACCACAGAAATACAAAGAATTATTAGAGAATACTATGAAAAATTATATGGTAACAAACTGGGTAACCTAGAAGAAATGGACAACTTTCTAGAAAAATATAACCTTCCAAGGCTAACCAAGGAAGAAACAGGAAATGTGAATAGACCAATTACCAGCAAGGAAATTGAACTGGTAATCAAAAAACTACCTAAGAACAAAAATGCCTGGACCAGATGGTTTCATTACTGAATTTTATCAAACATTTAATGAAGATCTAATATCCATCCTCCTTAAAGTTTTCCAAAAAAGTAGAAGAGGAGGGAATACTCTCAAACTCATGCTATGAGGCCAACATCACTCTCATACCAAAACCAGGCAAAGACACCACAGAAAAAAAGAAATGTACAGACCAATATCCCTGACGAACATAGATGCAAAAATAACCAACAAAATATTAGCAAACTGAATTCAAAAATACATCAAAAAGATCATCCATCAGAGGGGGAGCCAAGATGGCGGCGTGAGTAGAGCAGTGGAAATCTCCTCCCAAAAACACATAGAGCTATGAAAATATAACAAAGAAAAATCTTCCTAAAATAGAGACCACAGGACACAGGACAACATCCAGACCACATCCACACCTGCAAGAACCCAGCGCCTTGTGAAGGGGGTAAGATACAAGCCCCAGCCCGGCGGGACCCGAGCGCCCCTCCCCCCGGCTCCCGGCGGGTGGAGAGAAACCGGAGCAGTTTTTTTTTTTGGCGAGCGCTTTTTGGAAGCCTTAGAGGGACGGGCCCCCGTTGCTGGGGAGGCAGGGTGGCGGGACCGGTGAGGAGGTGCCTGGGAACAGCGCCGGAGGACAAAGAATATCCCGCGTTTCTCCCTGCGAGACCTGGGGGCGGGTGCCTGAGACCGGTGCCTGAGGACGGAGGAGGTCGCGCGTTTTTCCCCTTTTTTTTTTTTCTCTTTTTGGCAAGCGCTTTTTGGAAGCCTTGAAGGGACGGGGACCCCAGTGCTAGGGAGGCACGGTGGCGGGACTGGTGAGCGGGTGGCTGGGACCGGCGCCTGAGGACAAAGAATATCCCCCGTTTTTCCCTGCGGGACCGGTGGGCGGGTGCCTGAGACCGGCACTTGAGGACAGAGGAAATCGCGCGTTTTTCCCCTTTTTTTTTTCTCTTTTCTGCGAGTGCTTTTTGGAAGCCTAAAAGGGACAGGGACCCCGGTGCTAGGGAGGCAGGGCGGCGGGACTGGTGAGCGGGTGCCTGGGACCGGCACCTGAGGACAAAGAATATCCCGCATTTTTCCCTGTGGGACCGGTGGGTGGGTGCCTGAGACCAGCACCTGAGGACGGAAGAAATCGCGCGTTTTTCCCCTTTTTTTTTCTCTCTTTTTGCCAAGTGCTTTTTGGAAGCCTTGAAGGGACAGGGACCCCGGTGCTAGGGAGGCAGGGCGGCAGGACTGGTGAGCGGGTGCGTGGGACCAGTGCCTGAGGACAAAGAATATTGAGCGTTCCTTCCCTGCGGGACCGGTGGGTGGGTGCTTTTTGGAAGCCTTGAAAGGACAGGGACCCTGGTGCTAGGGAGACAGGGCAGCAGGACCAGTGCGCGGGTGCCTGGGACCGGCACCAGAGAAAAAAAAAAAAAATCGCGTGTTTTTTCTTTTTTTTTTTCCTTTCTGTTCCCTCTCTCATTGTTGCTGTTGTTGTTTTGGTTTGGAGAGTGCTTTTTGGAAATCTTAAAGGGGCAGGACAGGTCACTTAGACCAGAAGCAGGGAATCTGGGGATCTCTGGGCACTCTAACCCCCTGGGCAGCAGGGAGCACAGAGGCCCCTTACGGAGATAAATAGTCTCCTGGCTGCTCCCCCTCTAACGGGGCTCCACCATTTTGGAGGAACAGCCCCAGCCAGGCCAAGCCCACAGCAACAGTGGAGATAAACCCCAAAGCAACTGGGCAGGAAGCAGAAGCCCTGTCTGCGCACAGCTGCCCAGCACAAGCCACTAGAGGTCGCTATTCTCCCAGGAAAAGGCTACAAACCAACAAGAAGGGAAGCTCTTCCAGCGGTCACTTGTACCAGCTCTGCAGACTATCTCTATCACCATGAAAAGGCAAAACTACAGGCAGACAAAGATCACAGAGACAACACCTGAGAAGGAGACAGACCTAACTAGTCCTCCTGAAAAAGAATTCAAAATAAAAATCATGAACATGCTGACAGAGATGCAGAAAAAAATGCAAGAGCAATGGGATGAGATGCAGAGAAAAATGCAAGAGCAGTGGGATGAGATGCAGAGAAAAATGCAAGAGCAGTGGGATGAAGTCCGGAAGGAGATCACAGATGTCAGGAAAGAGATCACAGAAGTGAAACAATCCCTGGAAGGATTTATAAGCAGAATGGATAAGATGCAAGAGGCCATTGAAGGAATAGAAGCCAGAGAACAGGAACGTATAGAAGCTGACATAGAGAGAGATAAAAGGATCTCCAGGAATGAAACAACACTAAGAGAAATATGTGACCAATACAAAAGGAAAAACATTCGTATTATAGGGATACCAGAAGAGGAAGAAAGAGGAAAAGGGATAGAAAGGGTCTTTGAAGAAATAATTGCTGAAAACTTCCCCAAACTGGGGGAGGAAATAATCGAACAGACCATGGAATTATACAGAACCCCCAACAGAAAGGATCCAAGGAGGACAACACCAAGACACATAATAATTAAAATGGCAAGGATCAAGGACAAGGAAAGAGTTTTAAAGGCAGCTAGAGAGAAAAAGGTCACCTATAAAGGAAAACCAATCAGGCTAACATCAGACTTCTCAACAGAAACCCTACAGGCCAGAAGAGAATGGCATGATATACTTAATGCAATGAAACAGAAGGGCCTTGAACCAAGGATACTGTATCCAGCACGACTATCATTTAAATATGATGGTGGGATCAAACAATTCCCAGACAAGCAAAAGCTGAGGGAATTTGCTTCCCACAAACCACCTCTACAGGGCATCCTACAGGGACTGCTCTAGATGGGAGCACCCCTAAAAAGAGCACAGAACAAAACACACAACATATGAAGAAGGGAAGAGGAGGAATAAGAAGGGAGAGAAGAAAAGACTCTCCAGACAGTGTATATAACAGCTCAATAAGCGAGCTAAGTTAGGCAGTAAGATACTAAAGAAGCTAACCTTGAACCTTTGGTAACCACGAATCTAAAGCCTGCAATGGCAATAAGTACATATCTTTCAATAGTCACCCTAAATGTAAATGGACTTAATGCACCAATCAAAAGACATAGAGTAATAGAATGGATAAAAAAGCAAGACCCATCTATATGCTGCTTACAAGAAACTCACCTTAAACCCAAAGATAAGCATAGACTAAAAGTCAAGGGATGGAAAAACATATTTCAGGCAAACAACAGTGAGAAGAAAGCAGGGGTTGCAGTACTAATATCAGACAAAATAGACTTCAAAACAAAGAAAGTAACAAGAGATAAAGAAGGCCACTACATAATGATAAAGGGCTTAGTCCAACAAGAGGATATAACCATTCTAAATATATATGCACCCAATACAGGAGCACCAGCATATGTGAAGCAAATACTAACAGAACTAAAGAGGGAAATAGACTGCAATGCATTCATTGTAGGAGACTTCAACACACCACTCACCCCAAAGGATAGATCCACCGGGCAGAAAATAAGTAAAGACACACAGGCACTGAACAACACACTAGAACAGATGGACCTAATAGACATCTATAGAACTTTACATCCAAAAGCAACAGGATATACATTCTTCTCAAGTGCACATGGAACATTCTCTAGAATAGACCACATACTAGCTCACAAAAAGAGCCTCAGTAAATTCCACAATATTGAAATTCTACCAACCAATTTTTCAGACCACAAAGGTATGAAAGTAGACATAAATTCTACAAAGAAAACAAAAAGGCTCACAAACACATGGAGGCTTAACAACATGCTACTAAATAATCAATGGATCAATGAACAAATCAAAATAGAGATCAAGGAATATATAGAAACAAATGACAACAACAACACTAAGCCCCAACTTCTGTGGGATGCAGCGAAAGCAGTCTTAAGAGGAAAGTATATAGCAATCCAGGCACACTTGAAGAAGGAAGAACAATCCCAAATGAATAGTCTAACATCACAATTATTAAAACTGGAAAAAGAAGAACAAATGAGGCCTAAAGTCAGCAGAAGGAGGGACATAATAAAGATCAGAGAAGAAATAAACAAAATTGAGAAGAATAAAACAATAGCAAAAATCAACGAAACCAAGAGCTGGTTCTTTGAGAAAATAAACAAAATAGATAAGCCTCTAGCCCAACTTATTAAGAGAAAAAGAGAGTCAACACAAATCAACATAATCAGAAATGAGAATGGAAAAATCACGACAGACTCCACAGAAATACAAAGAATTATTAAAGACTACTATGAAAACCTATATGCCAACAAGCTGGAAAACCTAGAAGAAATGGACAACTTCCTAGAAAAATACAACCTCCCAAGACTGACCAAGGAAGAAACACAAAAGTTAAACAAACCAATTACAAGCAAAGAAATTGAAACAGTAATCAAAAAACTACCCAAGAACAAAACCCCGGGGCCGGACGGATTTACCTCGGAATTTTATCAGACACACAGAGAAGACATAATACCCATTCTCCTTAAAGTGTTCCACAAAATAGAAGAAGAGGGAATACTCCCAAACTCATTCTATGAAGCCAACATCACCCTAATACCAAAACCAGGCAAAGACCCCACCAAAAAAGAAAATTACAGACCAATATCCCTGATGAACGTAGATGCAAAAATACTCAATAAAATATTAGCAAACAGAATTCAACAGTATATCAAAAGGATCATACACCATGACCAAGTGGGGTTCATCCCAGGGATGCAAGGATGGTACAACATTCGAAAATCCATCAACATCATCCACCACATCAACAAAAAGAAAGACAAAAACCACATGATCATCTCCATAGATGCTGAAAAAGCATTTGACAAAATTCAACATCCATTCATGATAAAAACTCTCAGCAAAATGGGAATAGAGGGCAAGTACCTCAACATAATAAAGGCCATATATGATAAACCCACAGCCAGCATTATACTGAACAGCGAGAAGCTGAAAGCATTTCCACTGAGATCGGGAACCAGACAGGGATGCCCACTCTCCCCACTGTTATTTAACATAGTACTGGAGGTCCTAGCCACGGCAATCAGACAAAACAAAGAAATACAAGGAATCCAGATTGGTAAAGAAGAAGTTAAACTGTCACTATTTGCAGATGATATGATACTGTACATAAAAAACCCTAAAGACTCCACTCCAAAACTACTAGAACTGATATCGGAATACAGCAAAGTTGCAGGATACAAAATCAACACACAGAAATCTGTAGCTTTCCTATACACTAACAACGAATCAATAGAAAGAGAAATCAGGAAAACAATTCCATTCACCATTGCATCAAAAAGAATAAAATACCTAGGAATAAACCTAACCAAGGAAGTGAAAGACTTATACTCTGAAAACTACAAGTCACTCTTAAGAGAAATTAAAGGGGACACTAATAAATGGAAACTCATCCCATGCTCATGGCTAGGAAGAATTAATATCGTCAAAATGGCCATCCTGCCAAAAGCAATATACAAATTTGATGCAATCCCTCTCAAATTACCAGCAACATTCTTCAATGAATTGGAACAAATAATTCAAAAATTCATATGGAAACACCAAAGACCCCGAATAGCCAAAGCAATCCTGAAAAAGAAGAATAAAGTAGGGGGGATCTCACTCCCCAACTTCAAGCTCTACTACAAAGCCATAGTAATCAAGACAATTTGGTACTGGCACAAGAACAGAGCCACAGACCAGTGGAACAGATTAGAGACCCCAGAAATTAACCCAAACATATATGGTCAATTAATATTTGATAAAGGAGCCATGGACATACAATGGCAAAATGACAGTCTCTTCAACAGATGGTGCTGGCAAAACTGGACAGCTACATGTAGGAGAATGAAACTGGACCATTGTCTAACCCCATATACAAAGGTAAACTCAAAATGGATCAAAGACCTGAATGTAAGTCACGAAACCATTAAACTCTTGGAAAAAAACATAGGCAAAAACCTCTTAGACATAAACATGAGTGATCTCTTCTTGAACATATCTCCCCGGGCAAGGAAAACAACAGCAAAAATGAGCAAGTGGGACTACATTAAGCTGAAAAGCTTCTGTACAGCGAAAGACACCATCAATAGAACAAAAAGGAACCCTACAGTATGGGAGAATATATTTGAAAATGACAGATCTGATAAAGGCTTGACGTCCAGAATATATAAAGAGCTCACACGCCTCAACAAACAAAAAACAAATAACCCAATTAAAAAATGGGCAGAGGAACTGAACAGACAGTTCTCCAAAAAAGAAATACAGATGGCCAAGAGACACATGAAAAGATGCTCCACATCGCTAATTATCAGAGAAATGCAAATTAAAACTACAATGAGGTATCACCTCACACCAGTAAGGATAGCTGCCATCCAAAAGACAAACAACAACAAATGTTGGCGAGGCTGTGGAGAAAGGGGAACCCTCCTACACTGCTGGTGGGAATGTAAATTAGTTCAACCATTGTGGAAAGCAGTATGGAGGTGCATCAAAATGCTCAAAACAGACCTACCATTTGACCCAGGAATTCCACTCCTAGGAATTTACCCTAAGAACGCAGCAATCAAGTTTGAGAAAGACAGATGCACTCCTATGTTTATCGCAGCACTATTTACAATAGCCAAGAATTGGAAGCAACCTAAATGTCCATCTGTAGATGAATGGATAAAGAAGATGTGGTACATATACACAATGGAATACTACTCAGCCATAAGAAGTGGAAAAATCCAACCATTTGCAGCAACATGGATGGAGCTGGAGAGTATTATGCTCAGTGAAATAAGCCAAGCGGAGAAAGAGAAATACCAAATGATTTCACTCATCTGAGGAGTATAGGAACAAAGGAAAAACTGAAGGAACAAAACAGCAGCAGAATTACCGAACCCAAAAATGGACTAACAGGTACCAAAGGGAAAGGAACTGGGGAGGATGGGTGGGCAGGGAGGGATAAGGGGGGGGGAAGAAGAAGGGGGGTATTAAGATTAGCATGCATGGGGGGGAGGGAGAAAGGGGAGGGTGGGCTGCACAACACAGAGAGGACAAGTAGTGACTCTACAACATTTTGCTAAGCTGATGGACAGTAACCGTAATGTGGTTGTTAGGGGGGACCTGATATAGGGGAGAGCATAGTAAACATAGTATTCTTCAGGTAAGTGTAGATTAAAAATTTAAAAAAAAAAAAAAAGAAAGAAAGAAAGAAAAGGGGGATTACTCCTTAACAGGATAAAACTATTGGTAAATCAAAGATCAACGCATGCTTTAAATATCCTTAATGTTGATCACTTAAAGGGTGTCAGATGATCAGCTATGGAGGTACTCTTTTCTGATAATATTCCTTTCTCTTAATTAAAAAAAAAAAAAAAAAGCAGTTACTGTGTGCTGACCTCCAATGAGTTCTGCACAGTGGTATAGAGGGCATGTCAAAGTGTGGGCAAAGGGTCTGTTTGTTTCTACGCAGAAGATCAAGGCCTAGCTTGGATACCCAGAAAATGAACTAAGATACGATATGAGGAGGAGCTTCCGGCATCAGCACTCTCTGGAGGACTCGTGCCGGGGGATGATCATCAAAAAGCCTCCACAGGGATCCGGACGATGCTGCGGTTGTGGCTGCATCCAGCCCACCATCTCCTGGACTTGCCATGAGAAGGAGGAGGGAGATGTCTAGGCTGGCATGTGCACACAGTGAGACAACGAATTTGACTGGATCTGTACTGTTGGAACTCAACCAGGAGTTGGGAGGGGTGCAAGTTGTAGCACCCCAAAATCTCATGACTATAGACTATCTATGGTTAAAAGAACATATGGGATGTGAACAGATCCCAGAAATGGGCTGCTTTAATTTGTCTGATGGTTCAAGTACAGTTGGAAAATATCCATCATATCATAGATAAATTTTCACAAATGCCTAGGGTGCCTAAATGGTTTTCTTGGCTTCACTGGAGATGGCTGGTAATTATAGATTTGCTTTGTTTATGTCACCGTATTCCTATTATGTCAATATGTGTGTGCAAATTAGTTAGTAGTTTAAAACCTATACATACTTAAGGTACTATACAAGAAGATATGTCAAAGAAATAATCAATCCTCCCAAGTTTCCTTCATATGCTACATCTATAGCTTTTCTTCTTCCTTCCTAATTACAAACTTTAAATAGAATTCGTGCCTCATATCGAATTTACCGAGTATCATAATTCCTCCAGGTGGTAAAGATACCTCGAGACAAGTGCTGGGCATAGAAGCCACAGGGCATAAATCTGCAAAGAAGTAAAAAGCTAACCTTTGCAAACAATATGGCTTCTCTCTCACTTACCAACTTTACATTTCCCTGTATGGCCCCGGAAGATGACTGGTTAGCCAGAGACGGGTAAGATTCCTCAAGGGAGGAACAACCTAAGACAGGCACAGTCGCAGGGGGGCCATCAGGTGAGAATTTGGGGATCAACAGAGGTGAGGCTCAGAACCTCACCCCCCCTGCTTTGAGAGAAATCTTCTGCATCCGTGGATGTTTTGCTGCCCTTGTCTAGCCTGGATTAATACTTAGTCCATAGGCACACACCTGATCATCTGATCATATACATTTGCCTTCTTACAGCACTAAACTATGTTTTCTACCTTTATCTTGCATCTACCTACCACTTCAGCATTTTATTAAAAATAAAAATAATAATAATAATAGGAGAAATGTGGGATCAACATATAAATCAAGTACAAAAATCAAATGAATATTCATATTTGACCTGATGGTTTATAGGTCATATTGCATGATCAAAACCGAAAGTTTCTGTGATGACTGCCCTTGTACTGTTCACCATGTAAGAATTTATTCACTCTGTAAGAATTCGTTCACCATGTAAGAACTTGTTCGTTATGCTTCAGAAGATTGGAGACTGACGAGAATTAGGCTTGAGATGGATTAATGATTGTACATTGAACATTGACCCCCCTATACTGAATTTTATTGTTGTTAACAACCATTTGATCAATAAATATGAGAGATGCCCTCTCAAAAAAAAAAAAAAAAAAAAAAAAAAAAAAAGATCATCCATCATGATCAAGTGGGATTCTTCTCAGTGATGAAAGGATGGTACATTTGAAAATCCATCAACATCATCCACCACATCAACAAAAAGGACAAAAACCACATGATTACCTCCATAGATGCTGAAAAAGCATTCAACAAAATTCAACATCCATTCATGATAAAAACTGTCAACAAAATGGGTACAGAGGGCAAGTACCTCAACTTAACAAAAGCCATATATGACAAACCCACAGCCAACATCATACTTAACAGCGAGAAGCTGAAAGCTTTTCCTTTAAGACTGGGAACAAGACAAGGATGCCCACTCTCCCCACTTCTTTTCAACATAGTACTGGAGGTTCTAGCCATGGCAATCAGACAACACAAAGAAATAAAAGGCATCCAGATTGGTAAAGAAGAAGTCAAAGTGTCCCTGTTCACAGATGACATGATATTGTACATAAAAAACCCTAAAGAATCCACTCCAAAACTACTAGATCTAATATCTGAATTCAGCAAAGTTGCAGGATACAAAATCCTTCTGTGGCATTCCTATACACTAACAATGAACTAGCAAAAAGAGAAATCAGGAGAACAATTCCATTCACAATTGCATCAAAATAATAAAATACCTAGGAATAAATCTAACCAAGGAAGTGAAAGACCTATACTCTGAAAACTACAAGACACTCATGAGAGAAATTAAAGAAGATACCAATAAATGGAAACACATCCCGTGCTCATGGATACGAAGAATTAATATTGTCAAAATGGCCATCCTGCCTAAAGCAATCTATAGATTCAGTACAATCCCTATCAAAATACCAACAACATTCTTCAATGAACTAGAGGAAATAGTTCTAAAATTCATATGGAACTACAAAGACCCCGAATAGCCAAAGCATTTCTGAGAAGGAAGAGTAAGGCAGGGGCGATCTCACTTCCCAACTTCAAGCTCTACTACAAACCCACAGTAATTAAGACAATTTGGTACTGGCACAAGAACAGACCCATAGACCAATGAAACATTCTAGAGAGTCCAGATATAAACCCAAGCATATATGGTCAATTAATATACGATAAAGGAGCCATGGATATACAATGGGGAAATGACAGCCTCTTCAACAGCTGGTGTTGGCAAAACTGTACACTACAGGTTACAAGAATGAAACTGGATTATTGTCTAACTGTATACACAAAAGTAAATTCGAAATGGATCAAAGACCTGAATGTAAGTCATGAAACCATAAAACTCCAAAAAAAAGCATAGGCAAAAATCTCTTGGACATAAACATGAGCAACTTCTTCATAAACATATGTCCACAGGCAAGGGAAACAAAAGCAAAAATGAACAAGTGGGACTATATCAAGCTGAAAAGCTTCTGTTCAGCAAAGGACACCACCAATAGAACAAAAAGGCATCCTACAGTATGGGAGAACATATTCATAAATGACAGATTCGATAAAGGCTTGACAGCCAAATTATATAAAGAGCTCACGCACCTCAACAAACAAAAAGCAAGTAAGCCAATTAAAAAATGGGCAGAGAAGCTGAACAGACAAGTCTCCAAAGAAGAAATTCAGATGGCCAACAGACACATGAAAAGATGCTCCACATCGCTAGTCATCAGAGAAATGCAAAATAAAACCACAATGAGATATCACCTCACACCAGTAAGGATGGCCACCATCCAAAAGACAAACAACAACAAATGTTGGCGAGGTAGTGGAGAAAGTGGAACCCTCCTACACTTCTGGTGGGAATGTAAACTAGTTCAGCCATTGTGGAAAGCAGCATGGAGGTTCCTCAAAAAGCTCAAAATGGAAATACCATTGGACCCAGGAATTCCACTCCTAGGAATTTACCCTAAGAATGCAGCAGCCCAGTTTGAAAAAGACATATGCACCCCTATGTTTATCGCGGCACTGTTTACAATAGCCAAGAAATGGAAGCAACCTAAGTGTCCATCAGTAGATGAATGGATAAAGAAGATGTGGCACATATACACAATGGAGTATTATTCAGCCATAAGAAGAAAACAAATCCTATCATTTGCAACAACATAGATGGAGCTAGAGGGTATTATGCTCAGTGAAATAAACCAGGTGGAAAAAGACAACCATCAAATGATTTCACTCATTATGTGGAGTATAAGAACAAAGAAAAAACTGAAGGAGCAAAACAGCAGCAGACCCATAGAACCCAAGAATGGACTAACAGTTACCAAAGGGAAAGGGACTGGGGAGGATGGGTGGGAAGGGAGGGATAAGGGGGTGGGGGGAGGGTAAGAAAGGGGGCATTATGATTAGCAAGTATAACGTGGGGTGGGCACAGTGAGGGCTGTACAACACAGAGGAGACAAGTAGTGATTCTACAGCATCTTAGTACGCTGATGGACAGTGACTGCAATGGGGTATGTGGGGAGAACTTGGTGATGGGGGGAGTCTAGTAAACATAATGTTCCTCATGTAATTGTAGATTAATGATACCAAAAAAAAAAAAAAAAAGTAACCGAGATCACCAGAAATGGATAGTTGATTAAAGGCAATATTAAGTTACAATTTTTGGTTCATAGAGTTTTTACAAAGGAGTCTGCTTATTTTTAACTATTTGACTTGTTGGTTAGATATGCTATAAAATAATTAAAACAAGTTATAATATAGGGGAACTAAAACTGTCACAAAGTAAAACAGCATCTTAGATTAATGCATACTTAATTAGGATAAAAACATCAAAAATACTTTTTTAGGGTACTTTGAGATATTTAATTTTTTAGAACTACTATTTGTCAGAATCTGGGGCTGAAGTAAAGACTGTGGTCTGTAGTTAGCACACAATCTTAAAATTAAAGTTCCTGTATTTTTTAGAGATAGCCTTTATAATAAAATTGTATTATCAATACTGCCTTTATAAGAAAAAGTATCTTACAGAGTTTAGAAAATCCCACAAGAAATCATAATTTTATGCTATTTAAGATATAACAATATTTATTGTTTGTACTTACTTGAGGAACGTTGCTATCTACCCACTTGGAATTTGGCAAAATATCATCCCACAAAATCAGGCATCGAGCAAGTGTCTTAAATATGTAATACAGATAAAATTAATTAAAGCAGGCAAATTTAAAACTATGTTGATTATTATCAAAGTTTGGAGGAGTTGAAGAGGACTTTTTAAATTTTGCTCCATAAAAGAAAATTCACAAAGAAAATAATCATAGCTCTGTCGTTATAATTTAAACGCTTTCATATGCTAAAAACATACAAGTTTAAAACATTAAAGAATAGAGGGAAACAGGCAACTATGTCAGTTACTGTCATCAATCATACCTTTCATAGCAATAGTGCATTTTTAATAATAAAGAAATAATGTAAAATGAAGTAGTAATGAAGCCCCAATCACTTGCTGCTTGATACAAAGTCTTGAATAATATGAGAAGTTGAAATGTCAACTCAAGTATTACATTGTCAATATGGCTGCTTTTCCTGGCATTCCCACAGTTCCATTTAGAGAATTTCAAAAGAACACTACCTACCAATTACATACTCATGATGGATTAATAGTAAAAGGTTCCCTTGTAGACATTTAATTTGCAAGCTAAACTTGAAAACCACAAATAGACTCCTCATGTTAACAGAAGTGAAAAATTGCAAAGTACCATACCCTAAGCAAGAGAAATTCTGGTTTCACAAAGTCCAGCAAATACATGGTGTCAGGAGCTCGAAGCCAATCTGCAATAGATCTGTTGGAGGAGGTCAGTAAGCATTGCCACGCAGGTATAACGAAAAATAATCAAAAATCCCAAGATAGATTTCAAAACATTTCTCCCAACTCATCCACTGTCCTATTTTTTTCTATAGTACTTTATACCCTCTAACAAATATTTATTATATATGTATGTATATAAGCTTCATGAGGGCAGATACTTCTAGTTTCATTCACTAAAATATCTTCAGTGCCAAGAAAGCACTGACATTCACATTTACCCAAATATATGAATAAATGTCTTTAACCACTACATTAATTTTGCATACATTCACTTTTTCTAAGAGGAGGAATTTGCAACACTGAAACTCTCAGAATTTCTTTTAAATTCAAGGCCTTAAAACATGGCTTAATCACCTACCCAACTTACTCTTCTACGCAAAATGTAAAAGAATAAATGCCAAAGGTCTACTTCCAAGCGTCAGCACTAATCATTAGGGGCTGGGAAGGTAGATGGTATGGTCTTAAAGCTCCTGAACTAAGCAGAAACAATTTTAGTAAAAAATAACCAAAAATAGAATAATGCTAAGTACTTCTGGCTTAATCAGCCCTCACAACAATATGCAAAATTAATGAAAAGGAATTTTGCCATTTTTTGATTGTCAGTGACATAAACTATAAAACAGAAGTGAATAAAATTTGCAGTTATACCATCAAATATCACTGAAACAGCAAAATATATTATTTCTCGATAAAAATCTCAGTAACAGGTAGTATTTGAGAGAATTAAAATCAGGTTGATCGAGCACAGGAAAAATAAACAGTCTAAGATAATTTAGTTTTACTACTGAGGTCAGAAAGTAAGTCACAATATCATAGCAAGGGGTGGGATCAGAGGATTCAATACCTGTTATTGGTTTTTAAGTAGATCATAGCCAAAGCCAGAGTGGCACCTGGACAAGTTACATCCACATTTATTGTATCTCCTTCCTATCAAAAGAAAAGTTTATTCATGTAAGAGTTCTGAATTATAAAATTTTGAATACTAGCCTATGCTTAAAGTTAACATATTTATAAATGTTGGTATGACATTTAAAAATGTTGGTATAAAAACTACTATTTTCAAATTAACTTTGTAGATTCTACAATCTTGATCTATTGCTTTGATTGGACTTACTTTGATTTGATAACTTGGAGATTTATGTTTCTCCCTGTGCATCCCTGCTTGAAAGCGCCTATGACCTCCAACCATGTACTGATAAAGCTGCTCAGGCACATTGAGATCAGACATACCTATCAAATTACTGCCATGCTGGAAAATGAAATAACAGACATGTGAAAGGAAACCTATGGATTAAGATCCAGAACACATACCCATGACAAATAAAAGAACAAACTAACTTCAAAGCAGGGTATTTTGTGTGGTTTTTTTCCAACTAAAACAACTACTACTCAAGAGTTAGTACTTAAGGTATTAATAATTGACATTAGAATTACAATACTTTCATTTTCAAGTTAATACTTTCATTTCACAAACTACATATAGGCTTCAAAATATAGTTAAGCTGCACTAACAGTAAAAGAAAATAGTAGGTATGTAAATGAAACCTGAACTATGAACATTTGGACCTTTCATTATTGTGCCTATGAACTATTTCAACAACAATAATTATAATAATAAAAATAACTTACTGAACACTCTGTTTCAGGAACCATTCTGTGTGTTTAACATGGGTTAACTAACTTAATATGACAATTCTATCAAATAGATAGTTATTTTATAGGTTTTGAAAGTGGGGGACAAAGAGATTAAGCCCAAGGTTACATAGCTAGTAATTGGTAGGGCTGGAGATAAGGCAGCTTGGCTCCACAATCTATGGGGCTGCTTAACGACTAGACAATACGGTAGTTAAATAACGTAACACACTAGTCAGGACCAGAATTTAGGTCCCAATTCCCAGTACAGTGCTTTCCACTGTACCACCTGCCTCTTCAGCTCATGTGTCAAATATGCAGGGTCAAAAACCTAACAGAAAATCAACCTTCTTTATGTAATTTAGTTTCAGTATAACACTGTATTGATGATTTTTCAAGGAAACCACATTCTGGCTGTTACAATCATTTAATGAAATATTTTTGGTAGTTCTGTACTATCCCCAATGGATGGGGTCAAAGTGATACTGAGTTCTATCACAAAGCAAATGCAACTCCAGCAACATTTTGGGATAGCCAGTGAACACCAGGGTGCCAAAGGAAGGTTATGGTTTGTCTCTAGCAATACCACAGACTCTTAAAGCTCTCCATCATGCATCTATTTTCCCTATTTTCAGTTTTCTGTCCGAGCGTGCTGTCACTTCTTCATCTTATGTCTGACACTCTTTCCAAGAAATTTCATTCCCTTAGTTCATTCATCAACACTTACATCTAAGCCATGGGAGTGAAACCTTAAAGCCCCACTCTTCACTAGAATTTCTCTCCATTTCCAAATCTAGCACTTTGAAAAATATCCAGAAAGAAAAGGCTGAATCACGTGAAGTCAAGTCACGTAAGGCAGAATGGTATACAGAATAAGTGTCAAGATTACTCATGTCAACATGAGCTGGGTTAACTGAAGCATCGGAAGGCGCAGACTATGCTTACCCCCAAGCAAACCATGCCAAGGGCTAAACCAGCAGCTAAAGAGTAGGACTCTCTGTCGGTGCAGTATTCCATTTCAGGACCAGGGGGCCGGCCTATGAAAGAGAAAACAGTGCAATTCAAGCTTACCTCTTAAAATCCTAACTCATAAAAGTTTCAGAAAAAGAACTAGATAAAATACAAACCCACCCAGAAAGATACGACATTACCATAAATAGTGTCCACAACTGTCAGTTTACTACAAAATAAAGCCCCAAAATGGTTTTTAATTTGCCAATTTGAAAAAATGACTTGAAAATATTTGGGTTCTATACAAATAAAATAAAATTACCAGAAAGTAGGAAAAAAATTTTTTAAGGGAGGGATGCTCAAAAAGTGTTTCAATTTTTTAATCTCTTGCATTTTGTTTTGGTTTTGTTATTTTCAAATCCATTTTATGTGGTAAAAACATGTTCAAATACTGGATACAAGACAGGAAGGATACTTCAAGTTTTAAGCATGTTAAATATTATGTTTCCAGACATTTATTTTGAACCTATGTAATACTGAGCCGTACTATGGTAAAATTTCTTTATATTGATCCTTAAAGTTGGGCTGGGTGCAAAATTCATACTTTTAAAAAGCATCTCATAACTCTAACTCTACCATTTGGGGCAGCAGGATGTATTATATGTAAAAATCCCTCCTTCCAAAAAAAATTTTACACTCTTAGAATTTTATCCCTAGGAAAAAATTTAATCAGGAAAAAAAATAAATACATACTATACAAAAGTAATGAGTGTAATGTTTATACATTATAGGAAAGAATTAGAAACAATGAAAAACATCCTGAAAATAAGAAAATAATTAGACAATTCATAGAATACCAACTCAGTGATACTATTACACAATATAAAATTAATTTTAAAAATATTTATGACAACTATATATGAAGAGAGCAGTACAAAAACAGCATGTATGTTCTGACTGTAATTATATAAAAGAGCATATGCATATTGGCCCAGATGAAATCCTCTATATATATTATGAAAAAGTGTGCTATGGCTAAGATATAAGGTGGTATCTTAGATTCATTATGATATAGCCAAAGAATATTAAGTTACCTTGCAGATGAATGAGCTTTAAAAGCCAGTCTTGAGAGTATCTTCTGAATACGTGTTTCTTAGACCCAACTTATGCTATTATGTAAATTTTGGTAACTGGAAATTTCAGTTTTGTGAGTAATTTGTTTCATCATTTAGTAGACTAAATTGTTGGTCCCAATTCTTCACTACCCTTTGGTACTAGTATATAAACACTCACACCCTTGGCAGAGCCTCAGAGTGGACCTGAACATGTGACTAGCTTTGGCCTGGCATTTTACCTGGCATAAGGTAAGCAAAGCCCTGCAAGCTCCATTATTTGGTTCTCCCTCTTTCCCCTCTGTCATTACCATAAAAGAAGCACACCTTACAACCTGGGACCCAGAATAAGGCATGTGTGTGGACCACAGACAGAGCAGCAGACCCACAAATCTACAGCCTGAGGCAAAGATGCCTGAGCCAATTCTGTGGCTGTTTATAGCACTACTGTGGCAACAGCTAACTGATACAATCATTCTAGAGAATTATATATCTTCAACAATATATCCTGAAATATATATAGAAAAGATTCTAAATAGGATAGAAGACATGTAAAGATGTAACTAAACTGACATACTAATAATGTCAATAGCATTTCCATTTGTCAGAAAAAGATGACAATATGTAAGACAGATTTCCACAAAGTTCAGACTCAATTGAGAGCACAGAAGTCATTTCATCACAACACACCTGCCAGCATGTGAAGGAGAAAAGCAGTCAGGTCACTCCTGTCTGCTCTGAAGTGCTGCTGTCCAACAGTGTAAACACCACATTTTCAGGGACCAAAACAATCAACTGCATCTTAAATGCAGACCCTTGTTAGACACTGCTTGTTGAAGACACAACAGGGATTAAGACCACAAGCTACCTCATTCAGTGGGATCACTGGGGCTCAAGAATGGACTGGCCAAATATGAGGACTAAAACTGCACAGTGATACCAGCCTGAGAAACATTACTTACAGCTTTTTTCCTTTTAGTGGTTTTTTGGTACGAAATCATTCTGTCTCCACAAAAGCTACTATTTTTTTCCCTAAAAAATATTTTTTTATAATTTTACCATCATTTATACTTGGGTCCCTACAGGGTGGGAAATGTGTGCTTATGAACACACACCATTAATGCCATACCTATTTCCGCCAATAGGACTTCAGCAGTATGCCTGTGAGCTGTCCCTTGATATACAAGGCCAATACCAACCACTGCAGCCACTTGGACATTGTGAGGAACATCGAGCTCTGTGGATGTTGGGGGTAAGAGAGCAGGAATGTGAATGCTTAGAAGCCGAGTAACTGACATATCCATGGTGCCTAGTTTAGCAGCAGAAACACCAAGGAGCAGTCCAATGCTTGTCATTTCATGGCCCTAAGGAAGAAAGCAGAAAAAAACTATGTGGATTAAAATTAAATACTTTCTGCAGTGCTTTCAGGAAGTACTTCCATGCAACAGGTACAGTGAGAGGCACCAATAGTACAACAGCAAACTAAACAGACATGGCCCTTGCCCTCATGAAGCCAGTGTCCTAATGGAGGAAAGTGTTAAACTACAAATATACAAATACACTATGAAAAGGTAACATAATGAAAAGTACTAAGTAATATGAAAGATTATTTTAAAGTAGCCTGATTTAGATTAGGAGGAGCTGGAGAATCATGGAATCTCAAAAGAAGAGAAGTTTACAATAGGACCTGGAATACAAATTAGCCAGGAAAAGTGGCAGAAACAGGAGCACTCAGCTTTAGAAAGTGATAAAAAAAATGATGTCAGCGGAGAGAACAAATGTAAATGGCTGAGGTGATCCAAAACTAATTCCCACACTGATGGTCAGGTGACCACAAGGGCACCAAGACAATTCAATGGGAAAAGAATAATTTTTCAAAAAAAGTGCTGTGGTAACTGTAGAGTCTCATACAAAAGAATGAAGTTGGACCCCTTCCTTACATCATACACAAAAATTAACTCTATGGGGATAATAGAACTAAATGTAAGACCTAAAACTATACAATTCTCAGAAGAAAACATAGGTGTAAGGTGGAAAAAGACAAGTACTGAACGATTTCACTTATTTCTGGAATATAAAAACAAAGCAAAACAGAAGGAACCAAACAGCATTAGACCCAGACACCGAGAAGTGGCTAGTGGTTACCAAGGGGGCAGGGGGAGGGGGAGGAAGACCACTGAGCCACTGTGATGGACATTTGATAAAATTTAAAATAGGGAGGGGAAAAAAAACACAGGTGTAAATCTATGACCTTGGACTAGGTAACACTTAGATATGATATCAAAAGCACAGCGGCCAAAGAAAAAAATAAGTGAATTAGACTTCAGCAAAATTAAAAACTTTTGTGCTTCAAAAACACCATCAAAATTAAAAGGAGAAAAATTTTCCAAATCATACATCTGTTAATGAACTAATATCCATAACACATAAATATGACTCAATAACAACCCAATTAAAAAAATAAGCAAAGGATTTGAAAGGACATCTCTACAAAGACGACTTACAAATGGCCTATGAGTACATGAAAAGATGCTCAACATCATTAGCTATCAGAGAAATGCAAACCCAAACCACAATGAGATATTACATCACACCTAGTAGGACGAGTGTAATTAAAAATAAAGACATGAATGTGACAAGAATGTGGAGAAATCGGAACCTTTTTGTATTGCTGGTGACGCTGTAAAATGGTACAGCCACTCTGGGAAACAGTTTGGTGGCTCCTCAAAAATTTAAACAGAGTTACCATATAATCCAACAATTCCACTCCTAGGAATATACCCAAGAGAAATGAAAACATGTCTACACAAAAACATGCAGTATATAGCAGCATTATTCATAATAGCCAGAAAGTAGAAATAACCCAAATATCCATTCACTGATGAATGGATAATAAAATACAGTATATTCATAGAACAGATTATCTATTCAGCAATAAAAAGGAACAAAGTGCTGATACACAGTACAACATGGACGAACCTTGAAAACATGCTAAGGGGAAAAAGCCAGTCATAAAAGACCACGTATTGCATGATTTCATTTATATGAAAGGCCCAGACTGACAAATCCATAGAGACAGAAAGTGTATCAATGGTTGTCAAAGGCTGGAAGAAGGTGAGAAAGGAGCATGACTGATAATGGGTACAAGATTCTTTTATGGGGTGATGAAAATGTTCTAAAATTAATGGTGATGCACAACTCTGAATATACTAAAATCCACTGAATTATACACTTTAAATGGGTGAATTTTTATGGCATAAAAGTGGAAAAGTTTAGGCCAACAGAAAGAGTTCAGTTTGTCAAGGAGCTAAAATGGCCAGTCCCTATGGCTGGAGTATGGGGAGCAAGAAGAACATGGTACTAAGGCTGGAGAAGTGAGTAGGATATACAGGCTCCTAGAATGTATATTACAAGCGATGGAAGATCACTAAATAGTTTTGACCAGGAAGTGATATAGTCTGATTTACTCTTTAGAAAGTTCACTCAGCCTGCTCTGAGAGGAATGGATTTTGAGGTACCAGAATGTAGAAGTAAAAGCAAACAGAATAATTAGGAGCTGTTTACAGTAGCCAGATGAGGCACATGCCAGGACACAAGTTCTCACCTTGGTCAAATAGTCATGGATATTAAGAGTAGCCAGCTTGGTAAGGTGCCCATTAAGACCCAGGGCCATGAGAAAGCCAGCATACTCATTGGCTAACTCAGCATGTTTGGGCTTATTGTAAACAATCCAAGCTGAGTCGATCTGGGAGGCAGGGGCTATCTTCAGGCCAGCAGCCACACCATTATGGAAGCTGGCCCAGCTTGTCATGTTGGGGGGCACATCAATGTTCCCACTGTTAAGGTCTACTGTTGTGTTCCGAGGAGGAGCCCGTCCTATTCAGACAAATGAATTTAAAATTAAGAGAATAAAAATTCATAAAACCAAAATTGTTAAAATTTATATTTTTGAGAAGAGAGATTACTTATTCTTCATTCAAAACCTTAAACTCCATAATATCTGCAATATTAGGTTACTATACTTGAAACTTTTATATGACTCAAAATTGAACAAGTTGGAAAACACTCGTTTAAAATAATTTATTGTCCTTTTTGCTGCAATACATGGGATTACAATAAGATAACTGATACCTATTTAACTTTATACAGATCTGATTAGCATACCCACTACTTTGAAATGTTTCTTTCAAACAGCAAGAAGCTTATTAAAAAATAAAATGAAGATTAACATCACAGTTAAACCACATGAGTAATAAGTAATTAATTACAACCTGTGACCAATGACACTGGTGTTCATTTCAAATACATCATTTCATATTTTTCTTTGGATATTAAGGAAAAATGACATTTTGAAAAGAAATGAGGATCTTTATAAATTTGCTCTATATCTACCTCTTATTCGTGTATCTGTCTATATATATATATATATATATAATTATATGCTGTTAAAAATGCCAAATTGCATTCAGAGATAGAACTATAAAAAGCATCATTTTATAGACTAGAGCTACCCAGTGAACCACAGGAGTATTCACAAAATTTAATTTTAAAGTCAATTTATTTAAGAGTAATGTTACAATTAGCACACATAATGTGGTAGGGGGGACACAGGAAAGGTAGTATATACAGAGAAGACAAGTAAGGATTCTACAGCATCTTACTATGCTGATGGACAGTGACTGTAATGGGGTATGTGGGGGGGACTTGATAATAGGGGGAGTCTAGTAACCACAATGTTCTTCAAGTAATTGTACATTAACGATATCAAAATAAATAAATAAATAAATAAAAATAAAAATAAAAGAGTAATGTAAATTAAATGTTTATGATGCTGTATGTTCTCTTTCAATTTCTTGAGTCTTTTGGTTGTGATCTACACTGTATACAGGCAAATACTGAATTCTTTTTATATTTTTAATATTCTATATTAGCTCAAGTAAAGGATGAACATGAAAAATAAACATTCTAAATATTGCATAAATTTATATAGCTCACTAGAGGTTTACAAGCACAGTTGAAATTTTTGAAAGTTATGCAAATAAAATTTTAATAGATGCACAGTGTCTTATTTGTAGTGTATATACACATACACACTGACACAAACACAAAATTAAATACATTTGTCTTTTGTACCTAAGAGGTAACTCAAATGCTGGTGTATGGCAGCCTCACATGGGGTGGCAAGTGCATACTTTTACTTTTTCAAAAAGATAGATTAATAATGAAAAATATGCCTCTCTAAAGTAACAATTCATCATATGCATAAGATGTAATATTTATGTACAAGATAAAATGAAAGGCCAAGGGTAAAGCAAATTTTCTTCAATAAAAGTAGCAATATACAAAGGTGCAACAGGTCATATCAGTGTAAGTTAAGGAACTACTTTAAGAAAGAAATTTTTCCAAAATTAATTTACTATTAGAACAAGATCACCTTTTTTTTTTCTGGGTGGGGGACAGGTAGAGGGAGACTACCAGAATAGCTAAAAGAATAAATTTTGGATTAATGTCATAAACACATTTTAAAATGCAACTTTTACAGGAAAAAAAAGATAATGATTCATGTACTTATTTTTTAATATTCACTCAAGCATCTCTACCCAGATTTAATACATTTTAATATTTGCCAGTTTTGCATGAAATTCTAACACAAATTTTTATATGAAAACCTTCAAAGAACTGAAAGACTAGTAAACAAATGAACATCTATATACCATGCCTTCATCAAAACTCAAAAACTGTTCAGATTTTACCATAACTGCTTCATCTCTAAGAAAGAGAACAATTAAAATATTAAAGGTCACCCCACTGGCTGTGCCTCTCAAGAGTAGGCTCCAGAGTAGGTGTGATGCTGGAAGTGGGCATCATCCTCCACTCAGTGACCTCATTTTTCATTGGCTGCTAAAAGCACAAGTTCTTCACAGTGAGTAGGACACTGGATTGTTTAAATTACATAACTTAAAATATTGTGGAATTATATTTGCATATATTATATACTCTAAGTTCCTATGTATATAATATATTATTTTGTATAGATCTCATAAAAACTAGTATACTGTAAGTTAGGGATTTTCAGTGACAATTTGACTATGTACCCAACTGTCACCTTTAGAACACAATCAAACCAGCATCAGGTGGACATGCACTATAAAATCCATTGTAATCGATCATATTAAGAAATGTGTACACCTACAAATGGCAGAAGTAAAAAGTAATGCAACTATTCAGTAAGGCAATTTAACAATATGTTAAATCAAAGCCTTAAAATCTTGCTGTCCTAGGTGTTTTCCTTTTAAGCAATTACTAATACTAAATAAGATGAATATACCTAACAGTATGTTTATAACTGCAAAAAGTGATTATTTCCAACAATACCAGGTGTATATAAACTATATTCCATTAAACGAAATACTCTGGAGCAAATAAAAATGAAGTTGATTAAAAGCATGTGTATACATACATGTATATAATACATACATATATACAAAATTATATACATGTTTATGCCAGATAGGGAAGGATGCTCACTGTACAGTAAATTCTCAAAACAATTTCTAAAACAGATTTAAATTTCCTGATAATTAAACAAACATAAAATTACAAAATGGAGAAATAAAATTGGGAAATGTATATATCAAAATGTTAACATTAGTGAACTCTATCAAGTGAGACTACTATGAGTTGTTTTTCTTTTTGCTTAGTGTATTTTCTTGTTCTTGTACAAAGATCATTTATTCATAAGACATAAAAAGAGGCTAAATTTCTTTTACATATTACACTTTAAGATTAAGTTTAATACTCACTCTTATCAATAATACCTTTCTAAACTTTCCCAAGTGCCTTTTTATATCTTGAAATGGTTCATTAAAAGCAAAAATTAATAATGGGCCACATCCTTCTTTGCTCTATGTTTAGTTTAATTTGCTATCTGAGTTTGGATAACCACCAAAGTAGCTATTAACAATATTTTAAATCAACAGGGATAGAAAGAGTACTTCTTTGGTTTTAACTAAAGTAATTTAAAAGAACTCCTCTAAAATCATGTTCCTTTCTCTGTGAACCCAGAATGTAACATACCAGTCAAATTCAATTTAGGAATAGGCAATGGTTCCGTTGGAACAGGATGGTATGAAAACAAGGTAAACATTCCTCGTCCTACCGGAAGGGCCATAGTTCGCTGACACAACTGGAGCAATCTATAACCAAAATCAAACCAACATATGAAAAATGTTTCAACAAACAAAAAAAAATTGGAATGTAATCGGTAGGCAATTATTTCAAAAGATACTCCTCTAAACATGTATTTAATACTTTTTACACTTTGAAAGGAGGCATTCTGTGTAAAATGAAGTCAAATTAAAGTAAATCCATACAAAGATGTAGATGAATCATCCAAACTTAGTTTTTACTTTGATGTTCTTGTTCCCATTAGAAACTCTATGGGGGAGATAGATTTCCTTTTTTGTTGTTTCAAATTTGCTTTGAATGAAAACCAGCTGGTCTATAAACCAGGCCACTCTCCATAGGTATACAAAAAGAAAAACCTAAAATTCTACCCTGATGCTATCCCTGTCAAAGGAAACCCTTTTTGGGTTCCCTCTTACATTATTTTCAGTCTAGCTGCCCTCAGCACACACAGGATTCTGGTCCCATCCTTTTTGCCCATATAGCTTTGGAAATACCATCTCTACAGCCTGTACACAACAGGGAAGGAAAGGAAGTCCTTATGTAGGAGGTCAATGGATTACGTAGTGTCTCCAGGAAAAATACAGTATTTGTATTCACTTACATGATGGCTGGAATTTATAGGACTAATAACACTATATGTTGCTTATGTTCAAGGTTAAAATGGATTCTATGGGCTATATTTTGAAACTAATACACTACTCTTTAACATTTCTAAGTCAAAATAAATTATATTCCAAACAGAGCCTTAAAACAAAACAAAACAAAACTGACACTGGGGAAATGGGTATTTATAACCCGCAAACACTTAGCATGAGCTATATCTGAAGACACATAAATACCCTTTCAGGGGCTAACATTTTCTCTGCAAAACTATTCACAAGCATACCCTCTCCCTAACTGTACACATATAAATCTGCTTTTCTAGGTCTTTGGTGAGAAAAATTTTCCTGACCTAAGATTCTTTGGGAACATTAATTTAGAATCAGGGAAATTCAAAGCCAGGAGTCTATATCCAGCAGAATTTTTTTTTAGCAGAAACCTTATACATAATCTACAAAATTACAATAATGAAAACAAAAATACTGTTTAACCCTTCCATTTAAGATGACTGATCATAAGACACATCACTATTTCATGAGGCACAAAGAAAAAAAATAACATTTAAACTATAACATTTTGACTGAAAGATATGTTCTGATTCCAGAGATAATTAAAGGTTAAAAAAATAATCAGAGAATCAATGAACTCTGTTCATAATAACGGCTGATCACATGGAGCCTTACTATGTACTGGGCAGTGTTCTGAAATACATGATTCACACAGAGGAACTGTGTGAGATACAAATGCTCCATCATGCCTATTCTTACCCTGAGGCAACTGAGATGGCCATGAGGTTAAGCAATTTGTCCAAAGTCACCCAGGAGATAGTGGCCAAGATTGGCTCCAGGGCCCACTGGAGCTGTCATGTGACTTCTCTGTCACTCCAGCTCATTTTTCCATGTGGACAGGAAATATTTCCCTCCCATGAGAGGGAGATGAGGACTAACTCGGATCTCCAGCAGCCTGTGGCTGAGTGTAGACAGGCCTTTTCCCTGAAGCGGTGCCACGCTAAATAAAGTCAGAAGAACTAGGAAATAGTGGCACAAGAAAGATAAGGGACAGAGACAGGCAGATAAAAGGACAGGAGAGAAATTTTAAATACAAGATGAACTGTCCCAAGGCAACAACTCTGCAATGTCACAGGTGTGTGATATTGCTCACTACTGAGTTATATTTTATCAAGGGATATAACGTGTTTGAGTGTGGCAGGAGAAAAGGCTTATATGTATTACCTCTCACATTAGAAAAAAAAAAATACTGGTAAAAGTTTAAACTACACCAAAAAAATACCTCAAAATATTTTCCTGATCAAGAAGGATGAGTTCAGTGTTTTTCCCTCTCTGCAAATTAAGGTAAGTACAAGCAAAATAGTTCTAGATTCACCTTTTCTAAATAGCACACAACTAACAGTATTTCAAGAGGAGGAGAGAGCAAATACACTTATGTCATCAAATGCCAAATATTTTGAAAACATGTATGGTTTACAGAGGTTGGATAAAAACTTAAAATACATTGTATTTTTAACTTCAAAGTATCTTTTAGGGTTTTTAGCAGTAAAAAATCTCTGACAAACAATAATGCCATGTTCTCCTTTACCTGTTTTCTTTTTCCTCAATGAACTCGTGGTCACTGAGTTCTGGATACTGTACCACATTGACGCGAACAGGATGCGCACTCTGAAGAAGCCTTCGCACATCCTGCACCCTTAAATCTTCACTCCATATTAATGACATAACCTCCTGATTCATGTCATTCATGCCGTCATCTTCCTCCTCAGTTTCTGTTCCTGAAGGAACATCTGATGAGAGCACCTGAGTAACAGACTTGGTTGTAATAACAATTTAAAAACCAGTCAACATGCACTTACTGAACTTGGCGATATACAGGATGATGTACCACGCCTGTATCAGTAGAGAAAATATGTATTCCAAAGCAGGGCTGGCTTGGGGATCCCACCCTAGGAAACTTTTCAAAAGTACAATTATATTGCCCCTTAGAAAAATTCATTAATGAGCCAAAAGGAAAAGTTTAAATTAAGAACAATAGCTAGGAGGTTGATCCCACTGACAAAACAATTCTAAATAAACTGTAAAATACTAACTACATCCTAAACATCTTGAAAAAGAAATGAATTACTACAAATGGAATATGAATCCCATTCACTATCACGAAAGAACCTACACTCATTTAAATACCATCTTTGATTAATATAAACAGAAGAAAACAACCTGCAAGGATATACACCAAGAGTTAGAAGAAGTTACACAATACTTTCTTACTTTAGTATTCTAAACAGAATGGGTCATGGTTGTTTTTCACTTTTTTTATAAGCATGTTTCAAATAAAAATTTCTTTTTCAAAAATAAAAGGGATTGAGTAAAACAAGTTAGGAGAGTTAATTCCCTGATTATCATTTTGTCCTCATAAGTTCAGCATGTGCTTTAATATGAGCTTTCCCAGTCCAAATAATTGAGTCACACTTCAACACAGATGTGAAGTACATAAAATCTCATTTTCTCTCAAGAGGAGTTTTATACTCCTTTAAGAAAAGGTTAACTCCTAGTTAAAATGCTAAAGTTTTGCAACATTTAATATGGAAGCAACATCAGCCTAAAAAAAACAGTGCCAAATACAACTAAATAATCACTTTTACTTAGTACATAAATGTTCATTACGGTTCCTGTGGAGTATCTCATTTTAAATGGAACTATATTCTAATGGGTGAATTAAATACAAAATACAGACCCAAACAGTTGATAAACTTGTTAAATGAGATGAGTTATAAAATGTAGCCTCAAATAACTGAACAAATTCGATTTACACAGAATTATTTAAAATGACATTTAAATACAAAAGAATTATCACTAATACCATTTGGTTTTAGTGCTAATGAAGTTAAACCTCTCTCACAGTGCTAAAAGGCTCATCTTGGTCAAAGAAAGGATAACCATATTATTAGCAAAAAAGTTGGTTTTCTGTTTAAAACAGGCAAACATTAATTAAAGTTAAAAGTTGCTATTAAAGTGCAGATTAAAAGAAAAATGTGCTGAGAGGATCCTGCTAGAGACTGGATCCCATGAGAACTGCTTATGTCCTGGATCCTCTAGGCAACTCTGGTGTTAGGAATATATATTGATAGAGGTTCTGAAGAAGCATGAATAGCCTAAGACCTAACATGAATTCTCAACAGTTACAACGCATTGGTTATTATGTGTTGGTTCAAAGACCTGCAAGAGAGAAGCCAAACTTGCACTATTTTCTCAGGGGCATAAACAGGGTGTCAACAAGAGGGGAAGACCATCCCTGAATCATAGGGTGATACAATGCTACCATTTGTTCTATTAAAGTTAACTAGAGTTCTAAATAAGTTTTAAAAGTTCAATTTTTAAGTTTTAAAAAAGGCTAGTTCTAAAAGAGAAACAACTGGAGACTAATGATGTAATTAATCTTCTTTGTGTAGGCTTCTGCAATATAATGAGTCATAATACATATTTGGTCATTCTTATGACCAAATATATATTTCCCAGGTGTATTTGGTCTTCATCACAATTCCTGAAACTGTAGTCTTTAAGGTTAAATGGGTGTCTTATCATGTTGAGACTTCTGGAACCCGGCCCAAAGGCAGGAGCTAGTCAGTCAATGGCCAATGATTTACTCAATCATGACTATGTAGTGAAGTCCTCACAAAAACCCATGAGAAGAGCTTATTACTCTACTCTCAGCACTCTTGGATCCTGCTTCTCAGTTGGAGAGAGTTTCTATGCTTGAGGAACCAGAACTCCACATTCCACCAAGCCAGGCCCCAAGCTCCATGAGGATAGAAGCTCCTTTATTTGGGACCTTGCCCTGTGTATCTCTTCATCTGGTTGTTAACTGGTATCCTCTACAGTATCCTTTACTAAACTGATAAATCAAGTGTTTTCCTGAGTTCTGTGAGCCACTCTAGTAAATTAATTGAACCTAAAGGGGAGGTCATGGGAACCTCTGATCTGTAGTGGGTAGGTCAGAAGCCTGGGGCTTGCTATCTGCCTCTGGAATGGGGGGTGGGGTGCAGTCTTGTGGGAGGGAGCCCTTAACCTGGAAATCTGGTGCTGTGTTCCAGCAGATAGCATCAGAATTGAGTTGAGTTCTCCAACACCCTGCTAGGGTTCAATAATTGCTTGGTGTTATGTGTGGGAAGACCTCCTCCCACATACTTATACACAATGGAATTGGGGCTGGGAACAACCTGAATGGAGTTACACCATTATTGCTGTGTATAATACTATTATTGTTGTTACATGTAGGAAAAGAATGCATCACAGTTTCTTAGAAGCCATTATTTAAAAAAAGAAAACAAAAAACAGACTGGAACATTGATGAAGGACAATCTTTCAAGACAGATAACTTCTTCTAAACAACTTTAGTGACCCCCAGTCCTCCCCAGAAAAATCTTTCCCTGGGGCTTTAGCTTTATGTCATTAAACAGACATATTTATACCTATCTAAAAGGTTAAATTCAAGAAGCTAAGCAAATCAAAAAAATATATGAAAGAGAAACAGTAAACATATACAAATGCAGGCTTGTATGTGCTCTCCCTTTCTCTATGTAATAATGAAAAAGTAGTTAATTACCAATATGGTATTTGGTATAAGCAGAGGAAGAGTCATGCCTGTGGATGTGCTAACTCAGCATCTGTCCCAACTCACAACAATGAAAGGTGGAGGGAAGGCAGAGCATTCACAAACCTCCTGTTCCCATGTTCCATATACAATTAAAGATTTGTCCCATTATTAACTCCAGCTGGAATGTAATATAAAAGACAAACTGATATATAAACTTGTAAAATGCCTTAAAGGAAAATTAAGAACAGCTGTATTTTGACTTTATTTGAGGCAAAACCTGAACTTTGAACTCCCATGCTGATACTCACAGATTTCCCTTTGGGTAAGTTTCCTTCGCAGGCCTGTTTAGATAGATCCTGACGTCCGATCAAGAGACAGACAGCCTCTGGCCAGTCTGAAGCAGGCTGCTCACGACAGTGATAAATTGCATCTCTGATGGGAAGAGCAATTCCAAAGGGAAGAGTTTCCAAGTCTCTTAAAGTGAAACCTTATGATGAAAGGAAGGGAGAAAAAATTTCATTTAGGACAGTCCCAATTACCATCTGACTGAAATTAATAAACATCTACTCTGACAAATAAGAAAGAAACTGACTTTATGCATCACTGCAAGACTAGCTTCTTATCAGCAGGAATTAGTATAAAAGGTCTATTTAAAAGAATTCTTAAAAACCTTAAGGAAAACTCTCCTACATTGTTAGTGTGAATGTAAATCGGTTCAACCGTTGTGAAAAGCAGTATGTAAGTTCCTCAAAAAAACTAAAAATAGAAATACCATTTGACCCAATCATTCCACTCCTAGCAATTTACCTGAAGAAAATAAGATCCCTGATTCAAAAAGACATATGCACCCTTATATTTATTGCTGGACTATTTACAACAGCCAAGATAAAGAAGCAACCTAAGTGTCCATCAATAGATGAATGGATAAAGAAAATGTGGTACATATATACAATGCCATTTTATTCAGCCATAAAAATAAATCCTACCATTTGCAACAACATGGATGGATCTAGAGGGTATTATGCTGAGTGAAATAAACCAGGCAGAGAAAGACAAGTACCAAATGATTTCACTCATTTGTGGAGTATAAAAACAAAGCAAAACTGAAGAAGCAAAATAGCAGCAAACTCAGAGACATGGAGAAGGGACTAGTGGTTACAAAAGGGGAGGGGCTAGAGAGGGAGAAGGGGATTAAGGGGCACTATAATTCACAATCAGAACATAGGCAGGTCACAGGGAAGGCAGTACAGCATGGATAGGACAGTTAACGACTCTATAACATCTTACTATGCTGACAGATAGTGACCGCAACAGAGAGGGTGAGGACTTGACAATATGGGTGAATCATGAAACCACTGTGCTGTTTTATGGGAAACCATCATAAGATTGTATATCAATGATACCTAGAAAAAAAAACTCTTAAGAAAAACACAAAAAATCCAATATGAAAAACATGAAAGACGAAAAGACATTTCCCTAAGAGGAAGCACAAATGGTCATAAAAACATGAAAAGATGCTCTATCCAATGAGTGATCAGGGAGCTGCAAGTTAGAACAACTCAGAAATAAAATTCCACACTCACTTGACAAATATTAAAGTCAATCAAGGAAACAAGAACAATCCCATATAAGCAGTCTAAACTCACAATTAATGAAACTAGAAAAAGAACAAATGAGGCCCAAAGTCAGTAGAAGGAGGGACATAATAAAGATAAGAGTAAAAATAAATAAAATCGAGAATAAAACAATAGAAAGAATCAATGAAAGCAAGAGCCGGTTATTCGAGAAAATAAACAAAATAAGATAAACCCCTAGCCAGACTTATCAAGAAAAAAAGAGAGTCTACACACATAAACAGAATCAGAAATGATAAAGGAAAAATCACTATGGACACCACAGAAATACAAAGAATTATTAGAGAATACTAAGAAAAATTATATGCCAACAAACTGGATAACCTAGAAGAAATGCACAACTTTCTAGAAAAATACAACCTTCCAAGGCTAACCAAGGAAGAAACAGAAAATCTGAGCAGACCAATTACCAGCAACAAAATCGAACTGGTAATCAAAAAACTACCTAAGAACAAAATCCCTGGACCAGATGGCTTCACGGCTGAATTTTATCACACATTTAGTGAAGACCTAATACCCATCCTCCTTAAAGTTTTCCAAAGAGGAGAAGAAGAGGGAATACTTCCAAACTCATTCTATGAAGCCAGCATCGCTCTAATACCAAAACCAGGCAAAGACACCACAAAAAAAGAAAACTACAGACCAATATCCCCGATGAACATAGACGCAAAAATACTCAACAAAATATTAGCAAACCAAATTCAAAAATACATCAAGAGGATCATACACCATGATCAAGTGGGATTCATCCCAGGGATGCAAGGATGGTACAACATTCAAAAATCCACCAACATCATCTACCACATCAACAAAAAGAAGGACAAAAACCACATGATCATCTCCATAGATGCTGAAAAAGCACTCAACAAAATTCAACATCCATTCATGACAAAAACTCTCAACAAAATGGGTACAGAGGGCAAGCACCTCAACATAATAAAGGCCATATATGACAAACCCACAGCCAACATCATACTTAACAGCAAGAAAGCTTTTCCTTTAAGATCGGGAACAAGACAAGGATGCCCACTCTCCCCACTTCTATTCAACATAGTACTAGAGGTCCTAGCCACGGTAATCAGACAACACAAAGAAATAAAAGGGCATCCAGATTGGCAAGGAAGAAGTTAAACTGTCCCTGTTTGTAGATGACATGATATTGTACATAAAAAACCCTAAAGCATCCACTCCAAAACTACTATATCTAATATCAGAATTCAGCAAAGTTGCAGGATACAAAACTAATACACAAAAATCTGTGGCATTCCTATACACTAACAATGAACTAGCAGAAAGAGAAATCAGGAAAACAACTCTATTCACAATTTCATCAAAAAGAATAAAATACCTAGGAATAAACCTAACCAAGGAAGTGAAAGACCTATACTCTGGAAACTACAAGATGCTCATGAGAGAAATTAAGGAAGATACCAATAAATGGAAACATATCCCATGCTCATGGATAGGAAGACTTAATATTGTCAAAATGGCCATCTTGCCTAAAGCAATCTATAGATTCAATGCAATTCCTATCAAAATACCAACAGCATTCTTCAATGAAGTAGAGAAAATCATTCTAAAATTCATATGGAACCACAAAAGACCTCGAATAACCAAAGCAATTCTGAGAAGGAAGAATAAAGCTGGGGGGATTATGCTCCCCAACTTCAAGCTCTCCTACAAAGCCACAGTAATCAAGACAATTTGGTACTGGCACAAGAACAGACCCATAGACCAATGGAACATACTAGACAGACCAGATATAAACCCAACGATATATGGTCAATTAATATATGATAAAGGAGTCGTGGACATACAATGGGGAAATGACAGCATCTTCAACAGCTGGTTTTGGCAAAACTGGACAGCCATATGCAAGAGAATGAAACTGGATGACTGTTTAACCCCAAACACAAAAGTAAACTCAAAATGGATTAAAGACTTGAATGTAAGTCATGAAACCATAAAACTCTTAGAAGACAACACAGGCAAATATCTCCTGAATATAAGCATGAGCAACTTCTTCCTGAATACATCTCCTCAAGCAAGGGAAACAAAAGCAAAAATGAACTCATGGGACTACATCAAACTAAAAAGTTTCTGTACGGCAAAGGACACCATCAACAGAACAAAAAGGCATCCTACAGTGTGGGAGAAAATATATATTATTTTTTTTACATTTGAATTGCCAAAAGGCCTTTTTTGTTTGTTTCTTTGTTACCATTAGGGAGAATATATTTGTAAGTGATATATACGACAAGGGGTTAACATCCAAAATATATAAAGAACTTACACACCTCAACACCCAAAAAGCAAGTAACACAATTAACAAATAGGCAGAGGATATGAAGAGACAGTTCTCCAAAGAAGAAATTCAGATAGCCAACAGACACATGAAAAGATGCTCCACATCACTAATCATCAGGGAAATGCAAATTAAAACCACAATGAAGTATCACCTCATACCAGTAAGGATGGCCAGCATTGAAAAGACTAAGAACAACAAATGCTGGCGAGGATGTGGAGAAAGGGGAACCCTCCTACACTGCTGGTGGGAATGTAAGGTAGCTCGACCATTGTGGAAAGCAATATGTAGGTTCCTCAAAAAACCAAAAATAGAAATACCATTTGACCCAGGAATCCCACTCCTTGGAATTTACCCAAAGAATACATCTTCTCAAATTCAAAAAGACATATGCATCCCTATGTTTATCGCAACACTTTTTACAATAGCCAAGATATAGAGGCAACCTAAATGTTCATCAGTAGATGAATGGATAAAGAAGACGTGGTACATATACACAATGGAATACTATTCAGCCATAAGAAAGAAACAAATCCTACCATTTGCAACAACATGGATGGAGCTAGAAGACATTATACTCAGTGAAATAAGCCAGGAGGAGAAAGACAAATGCCATATGATTTCCCTCATTTGTTGAGTATGGCAATGAAGCAAAACTGAAGGAGGAAGGTAGCGGCAGACTCAGAGACTCCAAGAATGAACTAGTGGTTACCAAGGGGGAGGGGTCTAGGAGGGTGGGTGGGGAGGGAGGGAGAAGGGGACTGAGGGGTATTATGTTTAGTACACATGCTATGGGGGATCACGGGGAGAACGGTGTAGCACAGAGAAAGCACATAGTGGATCTGTGGCATCTTGCTGCACTGATGGACAGTGACTGCATTGGGGTACAGGTGGGGACTTGATAATACGGGTAAATGTAGTAACCACATTGTTTTTTCATGTGAAACCTTCATAAGAGTGTGTATCAATCATACCTTAATAAAAAATGAAAAAAAAAAAAGGAAATATGCCAGGCGGAAAAAGACAAGTATCAAATGACTTCACTCGTCTGTGGAGGATAAGAACAAAAAAGAAAAACTGAAGGGAACAAAACAGCAGCAGACTCACAGAACCCAAGAATGGACTAACACTTATCCAAGGGAAAGGGACTGGGGAGGATGGGTGGGAAGGGAGGGATAAGGGGAAATAAAGGGACATTACGATTAGCAGACATAATGTCGGAGGGTGGGGGACACGAGGAGGGCTGTACAACACAGAAGACAAGTAGTGATTCCACAGCATCTTACTACACTGATGGACAGTGACTGTAATGGGGTATGTGGGGGGGTACTTGATGATGGGGGGAGTCTAGTAAACATAATATTGCTCATGTAATTGTAGATTAATGATACCAAAATAAAAAAATTGAAAAATTGAAAAAAAGGAAATAATTACCATAAATATCACAATAGTGGTTACCTCTGAGTGGAAAGGACAGGTTATAAGAACAAGGGAAGGGTTCTGGGACACTGGAAACATTCACTTTTCAGTGGTGGTTACATGCATGTGCACTTTGTGGTAAATCATTCAGCTGTATATTTATATTTTTGTATACTTTTCTGCAAATATGTTCTATTGCACACACACACACAAAAAAAAAGTCTAAGAACATAGGCTTTGGCAATAGAGAATGGAGAACTCTTTTCTTCCTTTTCCCTCTTCCCAACTGAACCTGCATTTTCATGCCTAGAGTTCTCCATCCTGAGACCAGACCATAGCCACAACCTTGACTGGTCTAAAGTGAATGGCAAAGATTTCTTACCCACCTAAGAAATAAAAAGTTGGTTGCCAGATATTACATGGGCATGGTGAGATTGTCAAGGAAAGGAAGTGTGGCCTGATGGGCCATAATCTCAATCCTGCAAGACCCTTTCACGGAGAGCCCCCTGCTCCCCATGCCCCTCAGGTCCAGCTCACTTGAAAGAAGCAAGGCCTACTTAGGGAGGTATCCAGGGAAAGCAGGGGGGTTCTCACAAAGACACCTTACCTACGTTAGTCATCCAGACAACTAATCTTTCAGCTAGACTAGAAACTGATGTAGAATGCCTGGAACTGAATCTGTAAAAGAACAAAACACAAAGTTATTAAACAGAACAGTAAAACACAGTAGTATTTTATGTTTTTAATATAAAAGCACAATCTGAATAAGTCACCTGTTTTCCTCTTGTTCTGCTTGTGACTTCTGGGGGACTAAAAGGCAACAAAATAAAGTTTTAATATGATAGTTAACCTGGTAAAGAAAATATAACATGTAGAAGACAATTTGGAAATAAAAATTTATTAATAAAACAACCCCTAAAAAATAATAAAATAAGCAGTACTATGGCAGGCCGGAAAATACAATAATTTGGGGAATTTCCCTCCAGCTAAAAAACTGTCCATCTTAGGAACACTGAAAATATAAAGTTTTTTAGATTTTATGTAATCCTGGTCTCTGATAATCAGCTGCAGACCATAGGCTAGAACAGTGTAAGACATACCTCTAAAATGAGGCAAGATGTGGCCTCTAAAGCAAACATTTAAAATGTTTTTTTAATTTTAATTCTAATATTAACATTTATAAAAAACTTGTTTTGGGAAGCCTAACATTATTCTATGGACTTACCTACAGTTATTCTGGATAAATACTGTGAAGATTCATCAGAAACAGAGCTCTCGTTACCCAGTATGTAGAGTGCAATGCTCTGTGTAAAGAGAAAATCAACAGTATTATTTTTTAAACGACCAAGATATAATTGCACATAGGAAAATTCATCCATTTTGGGTGTACAGCTCTGAGTATTGACAAACATTATACAATGACATAACCACTACCACACTCATGATATAGAACACCTCCAACCTTATTATATGGACAATGGTGAGATTGTCAAGGAAAGGAAGTGTGGCCTGATGGGCCATAATGTACCCTCTGTAGTCAATCCACTCCTCCTACACTCAGCACCAGAAACAACTCATTGGTTTTCTTTCTCTATGGTTTTACCTATTCTACAATGTCATGTAAATGGAATCATGGGATATGTAGTTTTCTGTGTCCTAACTCTGACTGAGATTCATTCGCATTACTGCCTGTATCACTAGTTTCTTTTTACTGCTAAGCAGTATTCCATTACACAGATGTACCAAACTTGGTTTCTCTATTCAAACCGAGGGGTATCTGGGTTATGTCTGCTTAGGCAAGTCCTAGCCCTCTAACCCTGATACTTCTCTACTTTGGCCTTCAAAGTTCTCATCTGAAGTTGCTAGGAATACCAAGATGTGCACCTGTGGTGGGTTCTTTTTTTGGGGAGAGGGGGGGATAGTAAGATGACTGTGTTGAAGTTTTAATACAAAGCTGGAGGATCTTAAAACCCTATATTTAAAACCAATATAAGCACTGCAATTGGTATGTTACTGAATCTAGTCGACATCATATCTAACAAAGGAAAGTTACAGGAGCATCTTAAGCTAACTGATACAATTTAAGTTGGAGGCTGAACAATGTTGATATATTCATATCTTTTGGCTCTTTTTTGTGTAGATATACACCAAGTGCACCTTCATTCAGCAGAACTGGACTGGACCAATACTCTTGGTTGGTTTCAGTTAGATGTTTCCACACAAGCAGCAAAGAATGTGGAAGTTCAGGGATTAAGCTGCATTTAATACACTGCAAATGTAATCCCACTGAATTGTACACATAGAAACAGTCAAAATAACTATGTATATTTTATCACCATTTTTTTCAAAAGTCACCATTCTACATGTTATTTCAGAGCAACAAGAGGCTTTTGAAGCCTTTCTCAACAGGAAGTAAAGTAGAATGTAAAAGAAAAGACTGGTGGGGTACAAGGCCATTTACCACCAACTGACACGTACAAGGAGACAAAAGATTAAGGTTTCCCCGTAAGCCTGGGAAGGCCCTAACTCTGGAAAGAACCACAAACGACCGACAAGTAGGCTGTTCTAGGGACAGGAACATGAAGGAACTCACCTTTACAAGCATCCTTTGGTTATTTTTGAAAGTTTGTCCTTGGACATGTATTAACTATTCAAAATGAACTAATTTTTAAAAATAAATAAGGATGCATCTCTTTGGGAAAAACATTCAAGTAGGTTTTTTTGTAGCTACAGACAAGCTGATGATAAAAATTTAAATGAAAAGGCAAGGAACTAAAATAGCTAAAACAGTTTCCCTTTGGTAAGGGAAGGAGGAGCCAATTTTAAAACTTACTACAAAGCTACAGTAATGAAGGAAGTGTGGGGTGCAACATAGACCAGTGGACCAGAACAGATTAAGTCCAGAAATAGATACACAAGGATATGATCAATTGATTTTTGATGAAACTGCAAAAGCAAAAGAGAAAGGATAGTCTTTTCAACAATGGTGTTAAAAGAACTAGACACCCAAATGGAATAAAAGCTTTCACCTAAGCCTCAGAATTTACAAAAAATTCACAGAAAACGCTTTGACCTAAGCCTCAGAACTTACAAAATATTCACAAAATAGATGCATGGATCATAGATCTAAATGCAAAATGTGAAACTATAAAACATCTAAAAAGAAATAGAGGAGAAAATCTTTGTGACCTGAAGTTAAACAATGAGTTCTTAAGACATGATACCAAAAGCATATCCATGAAAGAAAAACTGGATAAAATGGCTTCATCAAAATTAAACTTTTGCTCTGCAGAAGAAACATTAAGAAATGATGAACCATGACAAGCTACAAACCAGGAAAAAATATTTGCAATTCACGTATCTGTCAAAACCTTACATTCAGAACTCTCAACATCATCAGCCATTAAGAAAATTCTAATTATCACCACATGAGATATCACTACACATTTATCAAAATGGCAAGAATTAAAAATCATGACAATACCATAAAAAACACTGACAAGAATACAGAAAAACTGTAACTCTCACACACTGATGATAAGAATGTAAAATGGTACAGCCACTCTGAAAAATAGTTGACAGTTTCTTAAAAAACTAAATATACACTTACTATATGACCATCAATTCCACCTCTGAGTATCTACCCTACAGAAATGAAAATTTTTATGTTCACATAAAAACCTGGACATGGATGTTTACAGCAGCTGTATTCATTATTCTAAAAACTGGAACCAACCCAAATATCTTTAGTGAGTGAATGGAACACCAACGTGATACATCCATATAACAGACTAGCACTCAAATGCAACAAACTGCTCCTACAGGCAACAACTTGGATGAGTCTCAAACCCATGAGGGAATTTTTGAGCATTGACAAAACTGTCCTGTATCCTAATTATGGTAGTGATTACGTGAATTGATACAGTTGTTGAAATTCACAGACATGTACACAAAATGAAAAAAAGTTAATTTTTTGTATAATTTTTTTAATTTAATTTAAAAAGAAAAAAGTTAACAAGTTAGGAACACTTGGACTACATACCAAGACTATAAGTCTGCTTCTCTCACAGATTCCAGGCAGGTAAGGATAGGGCGGCATTCCTTCACCCTTCAGACAAGAACTCACCCACTGATAAATACTTGGTGGCTCAGGAGTAAAAAATGGTGGTTGATGCATAAATCCTGCTTGACCTTCAGAATTAGACAAACGTGTATAAAGACAAAAGACTATATTAAGACAGTACCATTTTATCCTAAAGGAAAAATGATCAACAGTACCTGTCATTTGGAATGAATTGGAGTAACATTCTTCTACATTCTCTAAAACGCTTCATGTTTTCTGCCACAGTAAGTAACTGACTATATTATAATATGTAGAATTTAAATGATTATTATTTTATCCCTTCCTGGATGGAAATTTAACAAAGTCTTATTTTCAAGGTATATAAACAACCTAAATCAAAATTTTTTGCCCTAACCCTAATGGTGGAAAAAACAGAAGAGACACCCAGAATTCTGCTCTAATTTGGGCCCCAACCTTGAGTCCCTTTCACACGAGGTCTAGGCAATACAGTGATGATGAAAATGTTCTACATCTGCACTGCCCAATATGGCAACCACTAGCCCTATGGGAATACTGAGCACTTGAAATATGCTAGTGCAACTAAGGAGACTGAAGTTTCCATATTAGTTTAAATAAAACATGGCTGGTGGCTACTAAGTGGACAGCAACAGACTAGGGCAAAGCATCCTTGGCACTCAGGGGTGGGCAAAATTTCTTCCCCACACTAAGATCTACAAGTAAGAGATCAAGCACTACAAACTAAAACCTGCCTGGCACAAAGACCCTGCCTCTGACTTAGAGGCTAACAGTAAGAAATATGTCCTTTGCTATTTACTGAGAAAGAAACAAGCAAACGGTACTGTAATTCAGAAAATCTGTAATGGCACAAACACTTACCTCGATCAATGGTGCATACTTGTCCAGTAGTTCTGACAAGCGTTGGGTAATCTCTATAGTAGTGATCTATGTAAGGCTCCAACTTTAAATCTCTAAAACAATAAGAGCATATAAGAAAGAAATAACAAGAAAGGTAAAACAGCATTTTCCCTCCACAAAGTCCAAATTCACCAGCTGAACTTTTCAATGAAAAAAATTTCCTTACAAGAAAAAAGATAAATCTGAGTCTCTCTATTCTATTTCTGGACTTTCAAGGGCCTAATACAATAAATGCAACCCAAACCCCTTTTGCTAGATAAATTTTATGTAGATAAAACTCAAGTAAAAACACTGTAATCTAGTTCCTCCTCTGTTATTTATTAGTGTGATCTTCAGCAAGTCTGTCTATGAACCTCAGTATTTCCTTCTCAGAAATGGGGAAACACCGGTTAACTCAGAAATTTTAAAGATAAATAAAACATATGTGTGAAAAATACCATAATAAAATGTAAAACATTATATAGATGTTATTTACATATTTTAGAGAGCCATAATTAGGATTTGGAAATCATTTCATTACAAAAGACTTTTCATGATAGTAATGATTTGTCATAAGACAAAATTAACCATCAATTAAAATGGCCAATTTAAAAGAGCATAGAAGTGAGAAAATGTGTTATAACTTTTACTCAGAGGTTGACATTTCGATTCAAATTCAGCTTTCTTCATCACCAAGGGTCACAACGGCTTAAACACCAATTATGACCTTTAGAATTCAGCACCAAACATGAGGTGCTAGAAGGCTGTTAAAACAAATTACTAGGATAATCTTATTGTGGATACAAGATTCTAAAAGACAGGGATGACCACAGATTGCAACAAGAGCTCAGCAAAAAAAGCCCACAGCTAGCAAACATTCATGTTCTTAGAAATAACCTTGGGCAAGCATTGTCATCGCCAAAACAGGGGTCATGATACCTACTTTCCTGACAGTTTATACATGTCAACTACAAGTGCATTAACTGTGAACACTATTTGAATGCAGGTATCTACATAACACCAGGTGTTATTATAGAACTTCCACCATAGTGTAGCCAGTCTTCTTGCCAAAATGAGAAGTTGAGCAGGCCACCCGCACTGATAACACACTTCTGTGACCTCCCACTATTTCTGGGATAAAGAAGAAATTCCAGTATGGCCCACAAGGCCCTTACATAGCCAGTATCTTTAAACAATTCTGTGATTTACAGAAAATGCTCTGGACTTCTGAGAAGGTAAGTTTCAGAAATTTCTTTACAAGGTTTTTATATGATACTCAGCGCTAAGATCAAGTCATCAAAGGACCTCTTGGCAATTTCTAATCTACAAACAATATTTACCTTGCCAATTGAACAAGAAGGTCAACAAGAGAGCGAATTCCTTCGCCCATTAGGGTATTCAACTTAAGCTCCTCATAGACAAGGTGAAGAACAAAAAAAATTGCAGGTATATGAGTAAAGAGAAGTGTGGAAGAATCCAAACTGAGATTCTGTGAAACATCCTCATCCTTTATCTGTGAAACTTCCAAAGGACTCAAACATAAAGATCTATTCAAAAGATGAGACTCAACATTCTGGTGGTAGTCTGAATTTAGTAAATATTCCCAGTCCTGAGAAAAACAAAGAAGATACAATATTTTAAATAATGCCTCCTTGTAATATCATCACTAAAAAAGAAAACCAAACTCACTTAAAACAGATCAAGTTCCATTTTCACATTACATTGACCTAAAAATATGAAAAAAATCACAGTGCTGAAAATTTAGGATCAGCATCAAAATAACTAAGAAATTTCCAGATGCCAGCAAAAAGCATTAAGATAAGCCACCTTTAAAACTCATTTGAAAAAACCATAAAATTATACCCTGTTAGGAAGAGGCTTTGAGAGAAGAAAACTACTTACTTAACAAAGAGATTGATGGAGAAATTTATGAAGCCAAAAGTGAAGAATGAAAGGTGGGACGTGTAAACAGACAGGTTTTATGAGCACTAAACTGATTTGTGTTTATTTATCTTTCCATGTTTATAAGATACTGGGGCTGGTAATATAACCAAAAAACAACTGAGTTTTATATTCAGACTGTATTACATGTTACAAGTATTGAGTCTGTTTGGATTTCTACTTGTGATTTACTCTATTGTGTTGAAAGAATGTGGTCTATGCTATTATAAGATCCTGGAATTTACAGGTGTTTTTGTGAGGTGTAACACAGAATGTTAGTCTAACTTAAAAACTGTTGGGCCAAAAACAGAAAGAACTAACCATAGAAGTAAAACAAGGGTAAACTGAACAAGTAAACTTTTTTTTTTTAAATCTACTCATCAAAAGACACTACTATGCCAAATACCAGGAGAAAATATTCCCAAAATGTACACAACAAAGAACTTGTCCAGAATATATAAAGAACTTTTCCAGCTCAGTAACTTTAAAAATTCAATTAAAGAATAGGGAACACTTCCGGCATCAGCACTCTCTGGAGGACTTGTGCCGGGGGATGATCATCAAAAAGCCTCCACAGGGATCCGGACGATGCTGCGGTTGTGGCTGCATCCAATCCACCGTCTCCTGGACTTGCCATAAGAAGGAGGAGGGAGATGTCTAGGCTGGCATGTGCATACAGTGAGACAACGAATTTGACCGGATCTGTACTGTTGGAACTCAACCAGGAGTTGGGAGGGGTGCAAGTTGTAGCACCCCAAAATCTCATGACTATAGACTATCTATGGTTAAAAGAACATATGGGATGTGAACAGATCCCAGAAATGGGCTGCTTTAATTTGTCTGATGGTTCAAGTACAGTTGGACAATATCCATCATATCATAGATAAATTTTCACAAATGCCTAGGGTGCCTAAATGGTTTTCTTGGCTTCACTGGAGATGGCTGGTAATTATAGATTTGCTTTGTTTATGTCACCGTATTCCTATTATGTTAATATGTGTGTGCAAATTAGTTAGTAGTTTAAAACCTATACATACTTAAGGTACTATACAAGAAGATATGTCAAAGAAATAATCAATCCTCCCAAGTTTCCTTCATATGCTACATCTATAGCTTTTCTTCTTCCTTCCTAATTACAACCCTTAAATAGAATTCGTGCCTCATATCGAATTTACCGAGTATCATAATTCCTCCAGGTGGTAAAGATACCTCGAGACAAGTGCTGGGCATAGAAGCCACAGGGCATAAATCTGCAAAGAAGTAAAAAGCTAACCTTTGCAAACAATATGGCTTCTCTCTCACTTACCAACTTTACATTTCCCTGTATGGCCCCGGAAGATGACTGGTTAGCCAGAGACGGGTAAGATTCCTCAAGGGAGGAACAACCTAAGACAGGCACAGTCGCAGGGGGGCCATCAGGTGAGAATTTGGGGATCAACAGAGGTGAGGCTCAGAACCTCACCCCCCCTGCTTTGAGAGAAATCTTCTGCATCCGTGGATGTCTTGCTGCCCTTGTCTAGCCTGGATTAATACTTAGTCCATAGGCACACACCTGATCATCTGATCATCTACATTTGCCCTCTTACAACACTAAACTATGTTTTCTACCTTTATCTTGCATCTACCTACCACTTCAGCATTTTATTAAAAATAAAAATAATAATAATAATAGGAGAAATGTGGGATCAACATATAAATCAAGTACAAAAATCAAACGAATATTCATAGTTGACCTGATTGTTTATAGGTCATATTGCATGATCAAAACCGAAAGTTTCTGTGATGACTGCCCTTGTACTGTTCACCATGTAAGAATTTATTCACTATGTAAGAATTCGTTCACCATGTAAGAACTTGTTCGTTATGCTTCAGAAGATTGGAGACTGACGAGAATTAGGCTTGAGATGGATTAATGACTGTACATTGAGCGTTGACCCCCCTATACTGAATTTTATTGTTGTTAACAACCATTTGATCAAAAAATATGAGAGATGCCCTCTCAAAAAAAAAAAAAAAAAATTATACCTGGATTAAAAAAAAAAAAAAAAAAAAAAAGAATAGGGAACAGCCTTGAGCAAAACTTCACAGAAAGATACATAACTAGCTAAGAAGCACATGAAAAGTGTTTAACATCATTAGTCATAAGGGACAGGTAAATTAAAACCACTAAGAGAAACTACTTCACACACACTCAAATGGTTAAAATGAAAAAAACTCACAACTGCAAATGTTGTGCAAGATGAACAAGAGTGTAACATGGCACAAGCTGGGGAACCAGCAATGTGCCAACAATTTCACTACTAGGTATTATCCAAGGGAAATGTAAATATATGTCCACAAAGACTAACTGAATGTTGGTGGCAGCATTTTTCATAATAGTCAAATGTGGGAAATAGCCTAGGTATCTATCCGCAGAATGGATAAACAAACTATGGTACATTCATCCTAACTTAGCAGTATAAAGGCATAAACCACTGACATCTACAACAGGGATGAGTGTCAAAAACATTATGCTGAATAAAAGGAACTTTAAACCAAAGAACACATACTATATTATTTCATTTATACCAAGTTTTAGAAAGGTAAAACTAACATAGTGACAGAATTCAAGTCCATGGCTACTTCAAGAAGAAAGGACGGGAATGATTTAAAAAGGACACAGGGGAACTTTACGAACAATGAAAAATGTTTTGTGTTTTGAGAGGGGCGAGCGACGTAAGTGTGCATTTGTTAAAAGTGATCAGTCTGCAAATTTAAGATCTAAGCACTTTACCTATGTAAATTGTACCTCAATTAAAAAAGATTATTTTAAACTACTTAAGAATATACCCAGGAAATTAGATATATTTGAGACTTAACTAGAAGATCTAGTTTGAGAATGCACTAGAAGACAGACAATAAAACATCCATAATCCAAACTTAAATCATGCAACATTATGTATGCTTGGTAATTTTTAGACGATTAAAGACAAAAGTGAATATATAACCATAGGAAACAGATCCTATTCTTGAAAATAACTGTTATTCAGTATTAAAATAAAAAAGCCAAAGGTGTTAGACATACACACAAAATCAACTTGGATATGACAGAAATGGGAGACTAGTACAACTATCCACAAATTAATTTCTATTAGCAAGAAATAATGCTTACATCATCAGATCCTGTCTCTGAAGGCCTTGCTTTTTTGGGTGCAATGACTGGGGAAAGTGATCCTTCAAAGTCAAACTGAAAGATAAGCACAAAAGAGAAGACAAAAATCATATAAATTTATCATTGTCTCCTGATCAATCTAAAGAATTTAGAAATCAGTTCTACCAATTATGGAAACTCAGTAAAGTCATCAAAACTCATTTTTTTCATCTGGAAAAACATGGCATGAATACCTTTCCTCTAGGGTTATTGTGTAGGTGAAATGAAATCATGTATATAAAGCACACAGTACGGTGTCTGGGCTCACAGGTGCTTCAGTGAAAGTTCCTTTACTTTTGTGATGACCCAGATCACCACTCCTATAGTATAAGAAGACCTACAGTCATATCCAAAACCTGACAAGTCTCAAAGAATCAACCCAACATTAGCCAAATATCACAACTAAGCAGACATTTATGTGGTTTGTCTACAGTGGACAATCTAACTATTCTAGGGTAGAAACAGGTAATTCTTTGATTTCCCCTTTCTCCTGAATCCACAGCAAGGATACACAGCACTGCCCTCCTGAGAGTTAGGTGTGGCCCTGTGACAGTGTGACTGAATGTAAGTGCATGTTACCACTTCCAGGTCCAGTTCATGACAACCTCCTATGTAAGCTCCTTCAAGCAAATTTCCTTGACACCTGAATATAAGTAGTCAACCCAAAGGCAATCTCTGAAGCCTCATGTTGAAGATGACAGATGCTCCATATACCTGGATTCCTAATAACTGTGCAGCCTATTTACCTGCTAACTACTGTTATATGAGCAAGCCATGTAGTTTTACTGTATGTGAGCCATTATATGTTTTAAGGGCTTTCTGTTAGAAGGGATAGTCTATCCTAACTAATACAGTTACAGAAAAGCAATATTGTACGTCAACTATACTTCAATTTAAAAAAATTTTTCTGAAAGCTCATTCTTATTCAATTGCCTCTGGCATAAAGTTTGCCACCCTTCTACTTCATGCAGGCACCAAACTACAACTAATCAATCTAAACTATATAAATGGCAATGGCGTGTTGGCAAAACTGGACAGCTACATGTAAGAGAATGAAACTGAATCATTGTCTAACCCCATACACAAAAGTAAATTCAAAATGGATCAAAGACCTAAATCTAAGTCATAAAACCATAAAACTCTAAAAAAAAGCATAGACAAAAATCTCTTGGACATAAACATGAGCAGCTTCTTCATGAACATAGCTCCCCAGGCAAGGAAAACAAAAGCAAAAATGAACAAGTGGGACTATATCAAGCTGAAAAGCTTCTGTACAACAAAGGACATCATCAACAGAATAAAAAGGCATCCTACAGTATGGGAGAATATATTCATAAATGACGTTTCCAATAAAGGACTGACATCCAAAATATATAAAGAGCTCACACACCTCAACAAACAAAAAGCAAATAAGCCAATTAAAAAATGGGCAGAGGATATGAACAGACGCTTCTCCAAAGAAGCAATTCAGATGGCCAACAGACACATGAAAAGATGCTCCACATCACTAATCATCAGAGAAATGCAAATTAAAACCACAATGAGATATCACCTCACACCAGTTAGGATGGTCACCATCCAAAAGACAAACAACAATAAATGTTAGCGAGGATGTGGAGAAAGGGGAACCCTTCTACATTGCTGGTGGGAATGTAAATTAGTTCAACCATTGTGGAAAGCAGTATGGAGGTTCCTCAAAAAACTAAAAATAGAAATACCATTGGACCCAGGAATTCCACTCCTGGGAATTTACCCTAAGAATGCAGGCACCCAATTTGAAAAAGACATTTGCACTCTTATGTTTATCACAGCACTGTTTACAATAGCCAAGAAATGGAAGCAACCTAAGTGTCCATCAGTAGATGAATGAATAATGATGTGGTACATACACACAATGGAATATTATTCAGCCATAAGAAGAAAACAAATCCTACCATTTGCAACAACATGGATGGAGCTAGAGGGTATTATGCTCAGTGAAATAAGCCAGGCAGAAAAAGACAAGTATCAAATGATTTCACTCATCTGTGGAGAATAAGAACAAAGAAAAAAACTGAAGGAACAAAACAGCAGCAGACACACAGAACCCAAGAATGGACCAACAATTACCAAAGGGAAAGGGACTGGGGAGGATGGGTGGGAGGGGAGAGATAAGGGAGAAAAAGGGGCATTACAATTAGCAGACATAATGTCAGAGGGGAGGTGGCACGGGGAGGGCTGTACAACACAGAGAAGACAAGTAGTGATTCTATAGCATCTTACTACGCTGATGGACAGTGACTGTAATGGGGTATGTGGTGGGGACTTGATGATGGGAGGAGTCTAATAACCATAATGTTGCTCATGTAATTGTAGATTGATACCAAAATTTAAAAAAAACATTAAAAAAATGACAATGGCTATTTTCCTATGCTATAAAAACTTGCATATTTATCAATCAATCCCATTCATTTGAAAATTGATTTATATACAAAAACTAAATATAGATAGCAATAAAGTAAGTTTTAAAACTGAACATTTAAAAATAAAACTGAATAGTTTTTAAAACTGATGAAGAGATTTTTCTTGAGACGCATACAAATAAAATACAGCCCCTCACAAACAGTAATATCAAAAAACAAAAATGACACAAATCAAAGCAACAAATTCATTTCTGATGGCTATCTTACCTAAAACTTAGACCAAAATATGGCATGTACACACACAGTCTAAGTCCCACAGTGAGAAATAATAACCCCCAGATTGGAAGACATAGAGTTAGGGAAAGACAGCAGAAACTACCTGATATGGATGCCTCTTTTTGGTATAAGTGGATCTGCTTATTTTCATTATTTTAATATTTTACAGGTTAGCCAACCCTGATATACAGATCTCTGACCTTGATCTATTGTTACTTGGATATAAACAATATACTTGTCTGTCTTCCCCTGAAACAGTCAGTTCCATGAGAGAACTGTCTTGCCTAATGCATACCTGAGCCGCATGCCTGGCCCACAGCAAGGGCCCAGTATCTATCTAATAATAATATGAGCACCCCAAAAGTTAACCCTGGATGTAGTCATTCATAGAATGTAAGAACTCAAAGAAAACATCATCTGGTCCACTGTTTTCATTAACACATCAGTAAATTAAGGACATCCAAAAAAATGCCATTAATCATTTAAATCCACTGTTAATGTCATTGGCAGAAATTTTGTACTCCCTACTCTCCACCTCATTATTTAAATGAAACAAAAAAAGAGGACAAATCTGAACAAAGCAAAATGAAAACTATTTGACTCTGAGGACCATTTCATCCTGAGCTTTGATGTGAAGAAAAAAGATAGCAAGCATGTAACTATGTACTCATATAAATAAATGTCAAAGCAACTAGACCTCAGAACTGATTTCCTTATTCCTTCCTGCAGGGCTATCATGCAATAAATAAGTCAGAGAGCCATGCCCTTTCTTTATGAAAGAACAGATGTGGGGTGCTCAGTCTTCCCCGAAACATGGAAACAAGAGTGGACACTAGTTCTCTGGTGAAGAATGGAGCACAATGATCCACATTCATCTGCAAGTTCCACAGCATAGTAACATAAAAAATACAAAAAGCTGAAGTGGACTCATTCATACTGTAGAAATCCTCAGTTTCTATAGGGCTCAATTTTTGTAAGGAAGGGAAAAATCTGAAATGAGGAAGCTTTCATGCAATTGTCTAGAAGAAAATTGACCCTATTTTCCCAGTAAGATTCTTCTCAAGGAAATTGCACAGTATAATTCTTTCACATGCTACAACAGACACAAATTCTCAAAAATAATATTTCATTAGAGTGGGAAAGGGCATTCGTTTAACACTGACAGAGCATCCATCTATGCCAGGCACTACTGTAAGTCCTAGAGATAATAGTAGTGAACAAAAACAAAATCCCTGCCTACAGATAACTTATATTCTAATGGGAGGAAGACAGACAGAAACAAGTAAAATATGTAGCATATTACATTTAATCAGTGCTAAGAGAAAAATAAAACAGATAAAGGAGATAAAAATTAAGGGGACTGGGGGTTACACATAATTCTACATAGAATGGACAGGGCGAGCCACACCGAAGTGACATCTGAAACAGACCGAAGTTTTTCTTGGCTGGGGTAAGACATTTTCTCCAGAGAAGACAGCAAATGCAAAGACCCTGAGGCAGGAACTTGCTTAGCGTGTGCAGGAAACAGAACGGAAGCCTGTGTAGTAGGTAACAACGTGAGCAGGGCAGGGACGAGTGAGAGGCAGGAGAGGGCTGGGTCACGTGGTGCCTTGGAGGCCTTTGGCTTTCACTCTAAGCAGGAGCCATAGGAGTGAGCTGAGCTTTTATTAGAGGGACTACTTTGGCTGATGGGAGAAGAAGGGATGAAACATAGGCAAAGACATGAAATCCAAGTAAAAAAATAAGAACTTTAAATGACCAATGAGAACTGCAAAAAAACCACTTCCATTTACTTACACAAAATTAAGATAAAATTTCTCATTAAGTTGACAAAGGTTCATCACACCACAAATAATCAAGCAATGAGGTGAAATGGTCAATTTCAAATAATATTAGTGAGAGTATCAACTGGACAACACTTTCTTGGACATTATTTGACCTAGTAACCCCTCTTTAAAGGTTCAATTCTTGGGAAATGACTAAAGATATAAAGATTTGTGTGCAAAAGAATGTCTGCAAATTACTCATAGTAAAAAAAAATTGGTTCAACAATGTTCAGTTATTAGCTATTGGTTGATTATGATAAAATCACATGGGAGGCGGAGCCAAGATGGCAGCATGAGTAGAGCAGCAGAAATCTCCTCCCAAAACCACATATATCTATGAAAATATAACAAAGACAACACTTCCTAACATAGAGACCAGAGGACACGGGACAACATCCAGACCATATCCACACGTGCGAGAACCCAGCGCCTCGTGAAGGGGGTCAGATACAAGCCCCAGCCCGACAGGACCCAAGCACGCCTCCCCCCAGCTCCCAGCGGGAGGAGAGGAGTCAGCAGGGAGGGAAAGGGAGCCCAGGACGGCTTAACACCCAGCCCCAGAGATCCGGACCAGAGCGCAGACACGGTGCATGCGTGGGGTCCTGGATACCAGCAAAACAGGGCGGCAAGGCTGGTGAGTGGGAACCGGAGGCCAGAGCTGGAGAACAAAGAAACAGGAGCGGCCGTTTTTTTTTTCTTCTGCGAGTGCTTTTTGGAAGTCTTAAAGGGACAGGGACCCCAGTACTAGGGAAACAGGGCAGCAAGACCGGTGAGCGGGTGCCTGAGACCGAAGGCTGAGGACAAAGAAAACCATGCATTTTTCTTTTTTTTTTTAATTATTTATTTAAATTTTTTTTTTTTTGGTTGCTGTTGTTGTTTTGGTTTGGAGAGTGCTTTTTGGAAGTCTTAAAGAGGCAGGGCAGGACACTTAGTCCAGCGGCAGGGAATCAGGGGATCTCTGGGCACTCTAACCCCCTGGGCAGCAGGGAGCACGGAGGCCCCTTACGGAGATAAATAGCCTCCGGGACGCTCCCCCTCCAATGGGGCTCCACAATTTTGGAACAGCAGCCGGAGCCAGGCCATGCCCACAGCAACAGCAGAGATAAACTCCACTGCAGCCAGGAAGGAATCAGAAGCCCTGTCTGTGCACACCTGCCCAGCACAAGCCACTAGAGGTCGCTATTCTCCCAGGAGAGGAAGGCCACAAACCCACAAGAAGAAAAGCTCTTCCAGCCGTCACTCGTGCCAGCTCTGCAAACTATCTCTATCACCATGAAAAGGCAAAACTACAGACAGACAAAGATCACAGAGTCAACACCTGAGAAAGAGACAGACCTAACCAGTACTCCTGAAAAAGAATTCAAAACAAAAATCATGAACATACTGATGAAGATGCAGAGAAAAACGCAAGAGCAATGGGATGAGATGCAGAGAAAAATGCAAGAGCAATGGGATGAAGTCCGGAGGGAGATCACAGATGTCAGGAAGGAGATCACAGAAGTGAAACAAACCCTGGAAGGATTTATAAGCAGAATGGATAAGATGCAAGAGGCCATTGAAGGAATAGAAACCAGAGAACAGGAACGTACAGAACCTGACATAGAGAGAGATAAAAGGATCTCCAGGAATGAAACAATACTAAGAGAACTATGTGACCAATCCAAAAGAAACAATATACATATTATAGGGATACCAGAAGAAGAGCAAAAGGGATAGAAAGTGTCTTTGAAGAAATAATTGCTGAAAACTTCCCCAAACTGGGGGAGGAAATAATCGAACAGACCATGGAAAATACACAAAACCCCCAACAGAAAAGAACCAAGGAGGACAACACCAAGACACATAATAATTAAAATGGCAAGGATCAAGGACAAGGAAAGAGTTTTAAAGGCAGCTAGAGAGAAAAAGGTCACCTATAAAGGAAAACCCATCAGGCTAACATCAGACTTCTCGACAGAAACCCTACAGACCAGAAGAGAATGGCATGATATATTTAATGCAATGAAACAGAAGGGCCTTTAACCAAGGATACTGTTTCCAGCATGACTATCATTTAAATATGATGGTGGGATTAAACAATTCCCAAACATGCAAAAGCTGAGGGAATTTGCTTCCCATAAACCACCTCTACAGGGCATCTTACAGGGACTGCTCTAGATGGGAGCACTCCTAAAAAGAGCACAGAACAAAACACACAACATATGAAGAATGGAGGAGGAGGAATAAGAAGGGAGAGAAGAAAAGAATCTCCAGACAGTGTATATAACAGCTCAATAAGTGAGCTAAGTTAGGCAGTAAGATACTAAAGAGGCTAACCTTGAACCTTTGGTAACCACGAATTTAAAGCCTGCAATGGCATTAAGTACATATCTCTCAATAGTCACCCTAAATTTAAATGGACTGAATGCAACAATCAAAAGACACAGAGTAATAGAATGGATAAAAAAGCAAGACCCATCTATATGCTGCTTACAAGAAACTCACCTCAAACCCAAAGACAAGCACAGACTAAAAGTCAAGGGTTGGAAAAACATATTTCAGGCAAACAACAGCAAGAAAAAAGCAGGGGTTGCAGTACTAATATCAGACAAAATAGACTTCAAAACAAAGAAAGTAACAAGAGATAAAGAAGGACACTACATAATGATAAAGGGCTCAGTCCAACAAGAGGATATAACCATTCTAAATATATATGTACCCAAAACAGGAGCACCAGCATTTGTGAAACAAATACGAACAGAACTAAAGAAGGAAATAGACTGCAATGCATTCATCTTACGAGACTTCAACACACCACTCACCCGAAAGGATAGATCCACCGGGCAGAAAATAAGTAAGGACACAGAGGCACTGAACAACACACTAGAACAGATGGACCTAATAGACATCTATAGAACTCTACATCCAAAAGCAACAGGATATACATTCTTCTCAAGTGCACATGAAACATTCTCCAGCATAGACCACATACTAGCGCACAAAAAGAGCCTCAGTAAATTCCAAAATATTGAAATGCTACCAAACAATTTTTCAGACCACAAAGGTATAAAACTACAAATAAATTCTACAAAGAAAACAAAAAGGCTCACAAACACATGGAGGCTTAACAAAATGCTTCTAAATAATCAATGGATCAATGAACAAATCAAAATAGAGATCAAATAATATATAGAAACAAATGACAACAACAACACAAAGCCCCAGCTTCTCTGGGATGCAGCGAAAGAAGTCTTAAGAGGAAAGTATATAGCGATCCAGGCACACCTGAAGAAGGAAGAACAATACCAAATGAATAATCTAACATCACAACTATCGAAACTGGAAAAAGAAGAACAAATGAGGCCTAAAGTCAGCAGAAGGAGGGACATAATAAAGATCAGAGAAGAAATAAATAAAATTGAAAAGAATAAAACAATAGCAAAAATCAACGAAACCAAGAGCTGGTTCTTTGAGAAAATAAACAAAACAGATAAGCCTCCAGCCAAACTTATTAAGAGAAAAAGAGAATCAACACAAATCAACATAACCACAAATGAGAATGGAAAAATCACAACAGACCCCACAGAAATACAAAGAATTATTAAAGACTACTATGAAAACCTATATGCCAACAAGCTGGAAAACCTAGAAGAAATGGACAACTTCCTAGAAAAATACAACCTCCCAGGACTGACCAAGGAAGAAACACAAAAGTTAAACAAACCAATTATGAGCAAAGAAATTGATACGGTAATCAAAAAACTACCCAAGAACAAAACCCCGGGGCCGGACGGATTTACCTCGGAATTTTATCAGACACACAGAGAAGACATAATACCCTTTCTCCTTAAAGTGTTCCAAAAAATAGAAGAGGAGGGAATACTCCCAAACTCATTCTATGAAGCCAATATCACCCTAATACCAAAACCAGGCAAAGACCCCACCAAAAAAGAAAATTACAGACCAATATCCCTGATGAATGTAGATGCAAAAATACTCAATAAAATGTTAGCAAACAGAATTCAACAGTATATCAAAAGGATCATACACCATGACCAAGTGGGATTCATCCCAGTAATGCAAGGATGGTACAACATTGGAAAATCCATCAACATCATCCACCACATCAACAAAAAGAAAGACAAAAACCACATGATCATCTCCATAGATGCTGAAAAAGCATTTGACAAAATTCAACATCCATTCAGATAAAAACTCTCAGCAAAATGGGAATAGAGGGCAAGTACCTCAACATAATAAAGGCCATATATGATAAATGCACAGCCAACATTATACTGAACAGCGAGAAGCTGAAAGCATTTCCTCTGAGATCGGGAACAAGACAGGGATGCCCACTCTCCCCACTGTTATTTAACATAGTACTGGAGGTCCTAGCCACGGCAATCAGACAAAACAAAGAAATACAAGAAATCCACATTGGTAAAGAATAAGTTAAACTGTCACTATTTGCAGATGATATGATACTGTACATAAAAAACCCTAAAGACTCCACTCCAAAACTACTAGAACTGATATCGGAATACAGCAAAGTTGCAGGATACAAAATTAACACACAGAAATCTGTAGCTTTCCTATACATGAGCAATGAACCAATAGAAAGAGAAATCAGGAAAACAATTCCATTCACAATTGCATCAAAAAGAATAAAATACCTAGGAATAAACCTAACCAAAGAAGTGAAAGACTTATACTCTGAAAACTACAAGTCACTCTTAAGAAAAATTAAATGGGACACTAACAAATGGAAACTCATCCCATGCTCATGGCTAGGAAGAATCAATATCATCAAAATGGCCATCCTGCCGAAAGCAATATACAGATTTGATGGAATCCCTCTCAAATTACCAGCAACATTCTTCAATGAATTGGAACAAATAATTCAAAAATTCATATGGAAACACCAAAGACCCCGAATAGCCAAAGCAATCCTGAGAAAGAAGAATAAAGTAGGGGGGATCTCACTCCCCAACTTCAAGCTCTACTACAAAGCCATAGTAATCAAGACAATTTGGTACTGGCACAAGAACAGAACCACAAAAAAAAATGAGCAAGTGGGACTACATTAAGCTGAAAATTTTCTGTACAGCTAAAGACACCATCAATAGAACAAAAAGGAACCCTACTATATGGGAGAATATGTTTGAAAATGACAGATCCGATAAAGGCTTGACATCCAGAATATATAAAGAGCTCACACGCCTCAACAAACAAAAAACAAATAACCCAATTAAAAAATGGGCAGAGGAACTGAACAGACAGTTCTCTAAAAAAGAAATACAGATGGCCAACAGACACATGAAAAGATGCTCCACATCGATAATTATCAGAGAAATGCAAATTAAAACTACAATGAGGTTATCACCTCACACCAGTAAGGATAGCTACCATCCAAAAGACAAACAACACCAAATGTTGGCGAGGCTGTGGAGAAAGGGGAACCCTCCTACACTGCTGATGGGAATGTAAATTAGTTCAACCATTGTGGAAAGCAGTATGGAGGTTCATCAAAATGCTCAAAACAGACTTACCATTTGACCCAGGAATTCCACTCCTAGGAATTTGCCCTAAGAACGCAGCAATCAGGTTTGAGAAAGAGAGATGCACCCCTATGTTTATTGCAGCACTATTTACAATAGCCAAGAATTGGAAGCAACCTAAATGTCCATCGGTCGATGAGTGGATAAAGAAGATGTGGTACACATACACAATGGAATACTACTCAGCCATAAGAAGAGGAAAAATCCTACCATTTGCGGCAACATGGATGGAGCTGGAGAGTATTATGCTCAGTGAAATAAGCCAAGCGGAGAAAGGGAAATACCAAATGATTTCACTCATCTGAGGAGTATAAGAACAAAGGAAAAACTGAAGGAACAAAACAACAGCGGAATTACAGAACCCAAAAATGGACTAACAGGTACCAAAGGGAAAGGAACTGAGGAGGATGGGTGGGCAGGGGAGGAAGCGGGGGGAAGAAGAAGGGCGGTATCAAGATTAGCATGTATGGGGGGGAGGGAGAAAGGGGAGGGAGGGCTCTACAACACAGAAAGGACAAGTAGTGATTCTACAACATTTTGCTATGCTGATGGACAGTGACCGTAAGGTGGTTCTTAGGGGGGACCTGATATAGGGGAGAGCATAGTAAACATAGTATTCTTCATGTAAGTGTAGATTAAAGATTAAAAAAAAAAGAAAGAAAGAAAAGGGGGATTACTCCTTGACAGGATAAAACTATTGGTAAATCAAAGATCAACGCATGCTTTAAATATCCTTAATGTTGATCACTTAAAGGGTGTCAGATGATCAGCTATGGAGGTACTCTTTTCTGATAATATTCCTTTCTCTTAATCTAAAAAAAAAAAAAAAAAAAAAAAGCAGTTACTGTGTGCTGACCTTCAATGAGTTCTGCACAGTGGTATAGAGGGCATGTCAAAGTGTGGGCAAAGGGTCTGTTTGCTTCTATGCAGAAGATCAAAGCCTAGCTTGGATACCCAGAAAATGAACTAAGATACGATATGAGGAGGAGCTTCCGGCATCAGCACTCTCTGGAGGACTTGTGCCGGGGGATGATCATCAAAAAGCCTCCACAGGGATCCGGACGATGCTGCGGTTGTGGCTGCAGCCAGCCCACCATCTCCTGGACTTGCCATAGGAATGAGGAGGGAGATGTCTAGGCTGGCATGTACATACAGTGAGACAACCAATTTGACCGGATCTGTACTGTTGGAACTCAACCAGGAGTTGGGAGGGGTGCAAGGTGTAGCACTCCAAAATCTCATGACTATAGACTATCTATGGTTAAAAGAACATGTGGGATGTGAAAAGATCCCAGAAATGGGCTGCGTTAAATTGTCTGATGGTTCTACAGTTGGACAATATCCATCATATCATAGATAAATTTTCACAAATGCCTAGGGTGCCTAAATGGTTTTCTTGGCTTCACTGGAGATGGCTGGTAATTATAGATTTGCTTTGTTTATGTCACCGTATTCCTATTATGTTAATATGTGTGTGCAAATCAGTTAGTAGTTTAAAACCTATACATACTTAAGGTACTATACAAGAAGATATGTCAAAGAAATAATCAATCCTCCCATGTTTCCTTCATATGCTACCTCTATAGCTTTTCTTCTTCCTTCCTAATTACAACCCTTAAATAGAATTCGTGCCTCATATCGAATTTACCGAGTATCATAATTCCTCCAGGTGGTAAAGATACCTCGAGACAAGTGCTGGGCATAGAAGCCACAGGGCATAAATCTGCAAAGAAGTAAAAAGCTAACCTTTGCAAACAATATGGCTTCTCTCTCACTTACCAACTTTACATTTCCCTGTATGGCCCTGGAAGATGACTGGTTAGCCAGAGACGGGTAAGATTCCTCAAGGGAGGAACAACCTAAGACAGGCACAGTCGCAGGGGGGCCATCAGGTGAGAATTTGGGGATCAACAGAGGTGAGGCTCAGAACCTCACCCCCCCCTGCTTTGAGAGAAATCTTCTGCATCCGTGGATGTCTTGCTGCCCTTGTCTAGCCTGGATTAATACTTAGTCCATAGGCACACACCTGATCATCTGATCATCTACATTTGCCCTCTTACAACACTAAACTATGTTTTCTACCTTTATCTTGCATCTACCTACCACTTCAGCATTTTATTAAAAATAAAAATAATAATAATAATAGGAGAAATGTGGGATCAACATATAAATCAAGTACAAAAATCAAACGAATATTCATAGTTGACCTGATTGTTTATAGGTCATAATGCATGATCAAAACCGAAAGTTTCTGTGATGAATGCCCTTGTACTGTTCACCATGTAAGAATTCATTCCCTATGTAAGAATTCGTTCACCATGTAAGAACTTGTTCGTTATGCTTCAGAAGATTGGAGACTGACGAGAATTAGGCTTGAGATGGATTAATGATTGTACATTGAGCGTTGACCCCCCTATACTGAATTTTATTGTTGTTAACAACCATTTGATCAAAAAATATGAGAGATGCCCTCTCAAAAAAGAAAAAAAAAAAAGAAAGAAAGAAAAATGGGATTACTCCTTGATAGGATAAAACAATTGGTAAATCAAAGATTAACGCATGCTTTAAATATCCTTAATGATCACTTAAAGGGTGTCAGATGATCAGCTATGGAGGTACTCTTTTCTGATATTATTCCTTTCTCTTAATAAAAATAAAATAAAAATAAAGAAATATAAAATAAAAAAAAAAGCAGTTCCTGTGTGCTGACCTCCAATGAGTTCTACACAGTGGTATATAGGGCATGTCAAAGTATAGGCAAAGGGTCTGTTTGTTTCTATGCAGAAGATCAAGGCCTAGCTTGGCTACCCAGAGAATGAACTAAGATATGATATGAGGAGGAGCTTCCGGCATCAGCACTCTCTTTAGGACTCGTGCCGGGGGATGAGCATCAAAAAGCCTCCACAGGGATCCGGGCGATGCTGCGGTTGTGGCTGCGTCCACCCCACCGTTTCCTGGACTTGCCATTGGAATGAGGAGGGAGATGTCTAGGCTGGCATGTGCATACAGTGAGACAACGAATTTGACCGGATCTGTACTGTTGGAACTCAATCAGGAGTTGGGAGGGGTGCAAGTTGTAGCACTCCAAAATCCTATGACTATAGACTATCTACGGTTAAAAGAACATATGGGATGTGAACAGATCCCAGAAATGGGTTGCTTTAATTTGTCTGATTTCTCTCAGACTGTTCAAGTACAGTTGGACAATATCCATCATATCATAGACAAATTTTCACAAATGCCTAGGGTGCCTAAATGGTTTTCTTGGCTTCACTGGAGATGGCTGGTAATTACAGATTTGCTTTGTTTATGTCACCGTATTCCTATTATGTTAATATGTGTGCACCAGTTAGTTAGTACTTTAAAACCTATACATACTTAAGGTACTCTACAAGAAGATATGTCAAAGAAATAATCAATCCTCCCATGTTTTCTTCCATATGCTACCTCTATAGCTTTTCTTTTTCCTTCCTAATTACAACCCTTAAATAGAATTCGTGCCTCATATCGAATTTACCGAGTATCATAATTCCTCCAGGTGGTAAAGATACCTCGAGACAAGTGCTGGGCATAGAAGCCACAGGGCATAAATCTGCAAAGAAGTAAAAAGCTAACCTTTGCAAACAATATGGCTTCTCTCTCACTTACCAACTTTACATTTCCCTGTATGGCCCCGGAAGATGACGGTTAGCCAGAGATGGGTAAGATTCCTCAAGGGAGGAACAACCTAAGACAGGCACAGTCGCAGGGGGGCCATCAGGTGAGAAATTGGGGAACAACAGTGGTGAAGCTTAGAACCTCACCCCCCCCTGTGTTGAGAGAAAGCTTCTGCATCCATGGATGTTTTACTGTCCTTGTCTAGCTCGGATTAGCCCATAGTCTACAGGCACACACCTGATCATCTACAATTGCTCTCTTACAACACTAAACTATGTTTTCTACCTTTACCTTGCATCTATCTACCACTTCAGCAGTTTATTAAAAATAAAAATAATAATAATAATAATAAAGGGAGAAATGTGGGATCCACATATAAATCAAGTATAAAAATCAAACAAATATTCATATTTGACCTGATTGTTTATAGTTCATAATGCGTGATCAAAACCGAAAGCTTCTGTGATGACTGCCCTTGTACTGTTCACCATGTAAGAACTTATTCACTATGTAAGAATTCGTTCACCATGTAAGAACTTGTTCGTTATGCTTCAGAAGATTGGAGACTGACGAGAGTTAGGCTTGAGATGGATTAATGATTGTACATTGAGCACTGACCCCCCTATACTGAATTTTATTGTTGTTAACAACCATTTGATCAATAAATATGAGAGAGATGCCCTCTCAAAAAAAAAAAAATGCACACCAAGAAAAAAAAAAATAAACATTCACCCAGAGAATAGCCTCTGTACAGTGTGGTATGTTGACATCATAATAAAAAAGGTAGTAAATGAAAAAAAAAAAAATTACATGGTAGCCTATTATAAGGATGATATATTGAGGGGTTTTTCTGAAGAACTTTTAATGATAAAGGAACTTTTCATTGACACCATGTTTATCTAAGAGATATACCAAAAATGGACAGAATGATGATCTCTGAGTATATTTTCTTCTTCATAAATCCTCCATTTTCCAAATTTTCCTCAGTAAGCATGTATACTTTCATAATGAAGAAAAATGACTTCCTAAAGTACTTGCTGGCATTAAGACTAAAATGTACTTAACTGTTGCATCACTATGTTGTACAATACCTGAAACCAATATAATGTTGTATCAACTATTCTTCAATAAAAGTTTTTTAATAAAAAATTTAAATGATTCCTCACATAAACACACATACACACCCCTAAAATGTACAAACAGGTACAAATGAGTTACCTGGACAAAGGTAATTGTTCTAGAGTGATTTCTTCAGAGGGACCCAGGCAAGGCTGGCCTGGCTGTGATCTCCAAAGCCAAACGGAAATCCCCAATACTGAAGACACTACTCTGCTGATGGCATGAATAACCTGTTGAGGGCCCATACAAAACTTCTGGGGAGGGGATGACGGGTACAGCTTTGTATCATTAACAGAGTAGGTACTTAAACTAAAACACTTTAAATCCCCCTCAAATCAAACTTTCCTCCTCCCAGACCAAGCAATGTATATGTGAAAGAAGCAAGAGTCTGGGCTCCAGAAAAAAACACTAAGCCACATATCTGAAGACACAGTCCAGGCCTAGTTTTGAGCAAACCTCCACTCTATGGTGACTTTATGATTCACTTTCTTCATTAATAAAGTCAAGACTATTACTACTAGTCCTAGCATAACTTACAGTCATTTCACAAAGATGAAATGAGAAATAAGAGTCAAACATGCATTACATTAAAAAACTCAATAATTATAAGTAGTAAAAGTTATTAAATATTCAGTGATATTTAACCTACAATATATAAATTACAACAGCCTTAGTATCATGCCATTCTGTTGAGGAAAATACATGCCTTTTAGTAAATTGATCTGTTACTCTGAATATCGTACTACCAGTTATACAAACATTATATTGATGACAACAGAATAACTAAGAAAGAAAAACAATCATATATACTTACATTTCGGGTCCATGCTAAGCGGTCTGTGTTATAACCCATCATGTTCATGAGGCAAATCACAAATAGATTCCACTCTGAGTGGTAACTGGGTCCTCCCGGAGCACTGTGGACACTGTACCACTTGACAAGCATCTGAACGGCTATTTCTTTTGGCAGGATAAACTTAATTGCTTGCAAACATGTTTGGACTATTAAAAGCAAAGATTAATTTAGTATGTTTCCCATGCACGCATTTCTTTTCCCCTTTTGATAAGTTTTTTGCCTACTATTGTATAAGACCAATTACTCTGAAAAGAGACCTGTCATTAAAGAGTCAATGGGATGCAGACATTACCTTGGCAATCACTTGAAACCTAAACCAACTACTGAATTCAACAGGCTCAAGAGGTCTTGGCAGCTTCTCGATCATTTATTTTGGAACAAAAATAAAGTAGCCAAATGGTCCAGTTAACCTGAGACAGAAATAACTGCCCCAGCAATTATTAAGAGCTCCCCATTTCACTCTCAAAAACATCCTAGTTTGGAAAATGAGTTAAAGGTCATTCCATCAAAAACACAACTGTTACATGAATAAATATATATGAAATACTGTTTAAATACTTAAGTATATAATATTCATTACATGTAACCCCAACTAGCAATGCTCAATTAACCAGCATTAAAAGACATTTTTAACATTCCTGTTAACCAAAGTTTTTTAACTTTTAATTATTTCTGACAGCATTCAGTTTCTAAATTATTTCACCATGCTATCTTAAACTGGAATGTTCTGTGGTCTCATCTCCTTTTTAGAGGATTCTTTACTTCACTCCCCACTGTCAGTGTCACCATACCCACCCTCAGCAGCATACCTTTGCCTCATCAATTTGCTGTGTGCGCACATGCACCCACAGCAAAGGCTGAAATCAAGTGGAATAGTTAGAAAATCAAATAATCAAGTTTGTCAAGGTTGACTCCAAAATAGGTGTAAACGAGATACTGCCTGAGGAGCTGAGGAATGCTTTGTAAGTACAGAAACATGTGCATGAACTATGTGACTTCTATTTGACTGTGAGTGAGTAAGATTTTTATTTTTTTTCTATTTATGTAATCCATTATTTGTTTTTATATACTTTGTTTAGGCTTATACTTTCAGGTGCATGACCTGCAGTTACTGGCTAAATATAGGTTATCTCTATACCAACTCATGATATCAATTACCACACCAATGAAAGATATTTCTTCCTAAAATGAAAGTCATTCTAGCCTACTTACCAAATTCCAGAAATCAAACAACCTGCCAATGCTTTACTTTGGCAGTTAGATTTTTAAGCTAACAGATATCATGATATTTTTATACCAGACAGTATTCTCTTAGCTTACATCTGTTAGCAAATCCTTTCATTCTAAAGTTTTCTTTACTATTCTACATTCAGAAATATCCTCCATCTGGTATGTTCCAAATTGCATTTCAACAATTCAACCAGACTCCAATTTTATTAAAATACTTCTGATTGCATTTTAATTATAGTATTAAGTTTTATTAAATTAAGGCAATTATGCTAATTTCTCAATTTACCTAATAACTGAGAGATTTGTTTTAGGATTAAAAACCATCACATATACCAAAAGCTATTGTAGTTGCTTAGGTTTCCTGTTTCCCAGATTTCTTGCAAGAAGCAATCGCACTGCCACTCCGCTGGCATTCTTCAAGACAAGAAACCTCAGAGAAGCAGCACTACCATATCCTTCAAATGTACCCCAGCCTTAGCGCACACCGAGAGGACTTTGCAAAATGCTCCCCAGCTCTTCAGAGCTTCTCTGACAAGTAAACAAACCAATCACATGGATTCAAAAACAGAAAACCTTTAAAAACCCAGTTATTAATGTAAATCAGCAATTACTCCAAATCAAAACAAAATCAAACTGAACATACACAAAAGTGAGGTGTGATCCTCAATCATACCTAATTCAGAAGTGGCAATTTCAGGAATAGTGATCCTAACCATGGAGCCATTACTTAGTTCCTGGTGAAAAGAATGAAAACAAACGAGCAAGTAATGGAATTTGTGCATTCAAAGTTTTTGAATGTCTCAAAAAAAGCTGATGCTTTATAAGACTGCCTATCAAAGCAAAAGGCTTTGAAAACAAAGAACATTTTTCAAAAACTGTACACTTCTAAGTCTCAAAACTATAAATGTGCTTATTTGAAAAACACTTCCAAAAATTGTTTTAATGTGTCTAATTTTTATAGACACTGAGAGACACCATCACCAAAAAGACTAACTTTTAATGAAAAGATAAAAATTACATCAATGTAAAATTCAACTGATTGAACAAGATTTGTTTTTAAAAGTTTTTCATATGTAAACTTTAGAGAAGTTAAGAATTACTTTGAAGTAAAACTATGCAAAAAAATACATGCAAGAGATTTTTTAAATCATGGGAAATGTTTGTTTTCATTTTTCAGACAAAATTTTGTATTTCTGACAAATTTGAAAGGACAGTCATGTTTCTTAGAAAGCTCCCTAATCTTTTAAAAATAAATACACTTACCAGAGTTACTCTGTTACGGACAGGGTCTCTTATAGAATGGATGTAAGTTCCAAGTTGCTGGAAAGTACACTCCTCATTATAAAGAGAATCATGAATTTTTGAAGAATCCCTTAGTTCTGGAACTGGGGACAATAGAACAACCTATAAAAAATCATTAATACATATGAAGCATTTTTTGAGAAATTAAGGGTACAGAAACAATTTTTTTTTGCATATGTCTAACAATTGCACATAATGATTTAAAATCCTTCTGCTCTAGGTACAACAATGTACCTTGTAGTACATCAAGGTCCTCACCAAAAGCAGCTAGAAAAAGTAAATTAAATAGCAAAGCATGTGTCCAATGGCGCTGGAGAGTTGTGGCGAAAACCTAGACTTGAGGGACCAAGACCCAGGAGAGAAGGAAGGGAACCACAGGGAGGCAGGTGCTCTCCCCGCCCTGGGCATCTGCAGTGTTTGCTGGGGTTGGGCTGGGGGGTGGCATGGAGCTGGGAAAGCCTGAGAGTGTGCAAGGAAGGGCATGGCTGAGAGGAAGAACTGGCAGCACCACTTTCAGCAACCTCACGGGGCCAGTGATAGAAACTGCAATGTGAGGCAGCTAAGGCAGATGTGACTTGAGAATCTAAGACTCTGGAGAGAAAGCACAGCAATGAGAAAACAAAGAAATGAGAAGGGTACTTTGTAGCATTTCCCCTATAGGAAAATGTTTGTCCTGAAAATATAAGAACATTTATTTGCTCAATTGTAGAAACAGGAAAATTTTAAATGATTTGTTACTAATTAATGCAGATGCTTCCAATTTTAGATCCAATCATGCCCACCAACTTTCTATATACCTGTAATTCAATTTATAGGACATCTCTAAGTGAGTATCTTTCAACACTGACAGCCAACCAAGCATAAGACACATTTATTATATTCTACCATGTGCTCTAACAGCTGCCAAAAAAAATTGAGCTCCACTGGTCCTGGATCTATGTCCTTGTTGCACAATCTACCAGAGCAGTGGGACAGCCATAAGGCAGTGTGCTAGATTATGGTCTCCTTGTGCTATCAGGACTCCCATAAAGACGTAACTATTCCTAGGTTAACAGAATTCTAATAATGTTAGCAACCATTTTACATTATAAAAGAAATTTTCCAAATCAGGAAAAATCTGACACTTCTCCAGCTCCCCTTTCCAAAGTTCTGCAAATGTCTTGGCTTAAAAAGGAAAGAACTCAACACTCACTGTATTTAAAAAATAAAACAGGGCCTTGACATTATCCAAAATTACTGCCGGCACCAACCTTCACTTTGAAGTTCCCCTAAACACTTGCACTCAAATGTCTCTGAAATACAGACCTCTTTTCTTCAGGCTTCCTAATTTGGGAAGCATGGGTATCCTCCCAGGTTGCTCAGAGAACTCTCCAACACCTCTCACCAGCACAGCACAAAACCAATCTGCTGACAAACTGTCATTTCCACCCCTCCTTTCCTATATACTGCTGTAGCTCAGATCCTCTGTGCACCTCTTAAATTAACACAGACAACAACACTTGGCATTTACTGGTCTCTCTCTCTCTCTTCAATCCCAAGATAAATCTACCTAACACATGGATCCTGACACAACTCAGGCCTCAAAAACCCATAGCGCTCTGGTGATTGCATTCAGAATAAAAACCACTTTTTCATTCTTTCTTGCTTTAAGAACATGTTGCTAAGAATATAAATTCCAGCTCTACCCCCTATTAGCTATGTATATTGAGACAAGTAACCTCCTTGTACTTCCATGAACCCATTTGTAAAACTGGGATCATTATATTCCCAACAAAGCTGTTCTAACAGGGATTAAATAAGTCAATACACATAAAACACTTAGAACAGTGCCTCCCACACAGAAAACACTCAGAAGCAGGTTGTTATTATATCACCCCCTGGTCTGCCTCACCCAACAGACTAGTTGTAATCTTATAAGCATTCAGTCATTCCAGACTTGCTTAATCTTAACCTGTATGCTGGGAGATGAAGATATGAACACACATAAAAATATGCTGCACTCTCCTGTCTCCACGCTCATGCCCATGTGGCTGCCCCGAATGCCCCTTTCCATCTACAGATATCCGACAAATCCTCAAGGTACAAACCAAGTCAGACATGCCTCTCAGAGATGAGCCTCTGGCTCTGCCACATCAGCCCATCTGGAGGCAGCCTCCTATCAGTGAATCTCCTAATGCACTTTTGTTCTTCATTCCTAAGTCTTAGCCCCCTTTATATTATAATTTCTTATGTAGACAGTACATCTGTTCACTGTTCCACCCAAGTAAACTGAGATCCCTAGATGGAAAAGAAGGCATCACTTCCAAGTCTGTAGTACCTTCAAAAGTACATTACACACTGGCAAAACTGGACAGCTACATGTAAGAGAATGAAACTGGATCACTGTCTAACCCCATACACAAAAGTAAATTCAAAATGGATCAAAGACCTGAATGTCATGAAACCATAAAACTCTTAGAAAAAAACATAGGCAAAAATCTCATGGACATAAACATGAGTGAATTCTTCATGAACATATCTCCCCAGGCAAGGGAAACAAAAGCAAAAATGAACAAGTGGGACTGTATCAAGCTGAAAAGCTTCTATACAGCCAAGGACACCATCAATAGAACAAAAAGGTATTCTACATTATGGGAGAATATATTCATAAATGACAGATCTGATAAAGGGTTGACATCCAAAATATATAAAGAGCTCACACACCTCAACAAACAAAAAGCAAATAAACCAATTAAAAAATGGGCAGAGGAGCTGAATAGACAGTTCTCTAAAGAAGAAATTCAGATGGCCAACAGACACATGAAAAGATGCTCCACATCGCTAATCATCAGAGATATGCAAATTAAAACCACAATGAGATATCACCTCACACCAGTAAGAATCGCCATCATCAAAAAGACAAACAACAACAAATGTTGGCAAGGTTGTGGAGAAAGGGGAACCCTCCTACACTGCTGGTGGGAATGTAAATTAGTTCAACCATTGTGGAAAGCAGTATGGAGGTTCCTTAAAAAACTCAAAATAGAAATACCATTTGACCCAGGAATTCCACTTCTAGGAATTTACCCTAAGAATGCAGCACTCCAGTTTGAAATTGACAGATGCACCCCTATGTTTATCGCTGCACTATTTACAATAGCCAAGATATGGAAGCAACCTAAATGTCCATCAGTAGATGAATGGATAAAGAAGATGTGGTACATATACACAACAGAATATTACTCAGCCATAAGAAAAAAATAGATCCTACCATTTGCAACAACATGGATGGAGCTAGAGGGTATTATGCCCAGTGAAATAAGCCAGGCGGAGAAAGACAAGTACCAAAAGATTTCACTCATATGTGGAGTATAAGAACAAAGGACAACTGAAGGAACAAAACAGCAGCAGAATCACAGAACCCAAGAATGGACTAACAGTTACCAAAGGGAAAGAGACTGGGGGAGGATGGGTGGGAAGGGAGGGATAAGGGTGGGGAAAAAGAAAGGGGGCCTTACGATTAGCATGTATAGTTGGGGGGGGGAGCGGCCTGGGGAGGGCTGTGCAACACAGAGGAGACAAGTAGTGATTTTACAGCATCTTACTATGCTGAGGGACAGTGACTGTGAAGGGGTATGTGGGGGGGACTTGGTGAAGGGGGGAGCCTAGTAAACATAATTTTCTTCATATAATTGTAGATTAATGATACCAAAATAAATAAATAAATAAGTAAGTAAGTAAGTACATTACACAAGGAGATCAGTGTATGTTTAATGACACATGTGTGGTTGAAAACATTCATATTCTGAAAGCATTAGCTAAACTTCCAATTCTGCCATTTTTAAAACAGAAAAAAAGTTAACCATAGAAACAATATTTGACCAAACTTCTTGAAACTGCTGTTCATTTTTGGCCTCACTTCTTCATTACTCACCTCATCTAGGGATCCTAGTAGTTTGCTAAGGGGCTTAGGAGTACTAACACTGTCAAGTGGAGTGCTGGGCCGAGGCATCGTGTTGGACATTGTCAGGGAGGGAGCTGGCAATCCAGGAATAAAAACTTTTCCCACCTTTAAGCAATAAAAAGACATGGAAAAAAAATATTGGCTTTAATGTATCATATCCTTAAATAAAATGTTATGGCATATAAGCATGTATTTCTTTTGAAATTTCAAATTTCATCCTTACCAAACACAACTGAAAAATAAAAAGAGAATTAAAATTTTAGTAATGTACCAAATTCTACCATTCAACTACAAACATCTCTAGGTACAATTTCTCTTGATTTGATTCTTCATTACTTAGGACATCTGTGGAAAAGTGGGGGAATATTAATGTAGCCAAGACATACAAAATTCCATATACTATGCATTTTCCCGCTTCATTGGTGGTAAAGACAGCAAGGACACTAAGCTTTCAGAGACCTCAAGCAGCAATCTTGATAACTAAATCTCCATGTAGAGAGAAAGGACACCAATTAATTCTCAGAGGCTAAAAAAAATGAGGCTGAGTGATGCTTGAAAAATTGAATCCAACCTGATTCAAACTGTGCTGTCTGCTCAGGATCAGTCTTCCACCATGAACTCTCAAAATACTTCTTCCTCAAAAAAACTTTACATAAAGCAAATTCTTCATGGACCTTAAAATTATAAGGATGAGTTGAAAAGCTATGCTAACTACCCTTATTTGAGCTATTCACAGGGTCAAGAAAAACATGTCATAAGTTAAACTCCAGACAGGCTGAAAACTCTTGAAAAGACTTCAAAGGAAATGGAACAAGTGAAATTTTAACTATACACAGATTCATATCAATATACTACCCACAGCTAATTAATTACAAGAGTTGTCAAAATAAAATCCTTAGGACTAAAAGACAAAATAAGAATGAGAATTAATATATGTAGTTTCTAAAAAGCTATCTGAGGCCTCAAGTTAATGAGAATATGGAATAAACACATTAAGTGATTACTATAACAAAAAAATTGCACAAAATTTTCACAGAAGACTCTGGAAGGTGAGAAAAAGAAGACTTCCTGTGTAGCAACTGGAACCTGGAATAACCTATGATGAATTCCCTTGCTTTCTGTTTTTAACTCTTTACATAAACAGGCCTTGGATTCGAGGGTCCTGCAGTCCAGAAATGCCTGCAGGTACAGACCAAAAGAGGCCACAAGAAAACCCTGCTCTTTCTAGCCAAAGTGTCAGGAAAAGGGACCAAACAGGACAGAAACATATTCACCATACCTGCTCCACTCCAAACAAACACTACAAAAAAAGCCATGGCCCTCAGTCCCTTCCTCATCAGGAGCCCACTGTCTGATTCCTGTCTATCATTCCACCTGTGAGGACTAGGTGGCGCTCCTCACCCGCATGGAGACTGGGGGACAGACCTACCTTCAATCTCTGCCCTGCAGTAACTAGGTGGCATCACCTCTCAGGCACTGCAGCTGCAAAGACTTGTGGACAGAGCCCTGTTTTCACTGCCATGAGGCGGCCCCTCTCCAGCTCCCCATGATGCACAGCAGCTGTGACAGAGGAGGGGCACAGGCTTTCATCCTCGCTCTGTAATAATAAAACAATACAACTCTCCCCTCCTCCACAGGAACTGGGGGTGGAGTGCTGTATTGCCTCCCTACCCAGCAGTAACACGGCACTAACTTCTCTCTGTCCAATTAGGGAGTGAGAGGGAGGGAAAAAAAAGGATTTTCTAAATATGTGTATGCACTCCTGAGTGAACCATGTGTGAAACTGAACAATAAAGACACAGCAAAAAATCTGAGAACTAAACACTGGTCTGTAATACCATTCAGTTCTCGGACTGGACTTGGGTAGCACAGAAGTCAAGGTATACCCAACCTCATTACAGGAGCAGACAAAACATAGGCCCAAGAAATACTGCTCTCCCTGGCCAAGAGTCCGGAAATAGAGCCTAACAAGATAGAAAACTTTCAGACAGTAACCAACCTACTCCACACATGGTGGAAAAACCATGCCCCACCTCTCAGCCTTGTCAGCAAAGGCCAAGTGAGGCACCTAGACTTTCATGCTCACCTGGCTGCAGCAAGCACCAGTCTGGAAAAGCAAAAAAAGAAAGAAAAGACTAGTAGTACTATGGATGGCAAGAATGTACTAAAGAAGCATTTGGAGCTCTCATAACTGCTGGAGGCCAGCAATAGAGATGTTATAAGCTGGTATAACCCACACTTTGGAAAACTATTTGGCATCACATGGCCAAGTTGAATATGCACATGCTCTGAAGACTTGGGGACATTTGTAAGAATTTTCTTAATGCAGTATTAGAGGAAACTGCAGAAACAACACAAACAACCCTAGTGACTGGAAAAGTAGCAGAAGTTTTGGCAGGATTATATAATGGAATACTATATAAAGTGAGTAAACAAGAGCTACACATGCAATCTAAAATACTATAACATTGAGCAGAATAACCAAGTCAAAGAAGAATATATGATATGGTTTCTTATATATAAAAACTCAAAAACAAGAAAAACTACACAATTTACTCCTTAGTGGTACATACACAAATGCAAAAATCTAGTAATAAAAACAAGGAATGATTTATTGTAAAAGTTAGGGTAGTGTCTCTATGTGGGGAGGTAGGGCAATGAGTAAACACCCAGGAGATTATAAAGATACTGGCAACATTCTATTTCTTAACCTGAGTAGTGGTAATATAAATGCTCACTTCATTATTCTTCAAATTGTATACATGTGCTTAAATTTCATAATTTATATATTATTCCATATATAAATTTTACAACTGTTAAAAAAACAAAAAAATACAGCCAATATACATTTAATATAATGAAACTACAAAACCTGAGGTTTTTTTACATAAAGTCACCCATGTATCAATTTTAAAACTACATTTTATAAAACTTCATTTTAACTTTTTTTTTAATAATCTACCTATATTCATTAAAGGTTCCCCATATGTGCCAGGTTCTTAGTGCCAATCCATCTAATGGCAGTGAGGCCTCCATATTAGGACCAACCTAAACTGCAGACTTCATTTTCAACTTTTAGAAAAATCTTCTGCCAAATCCTGCAGGCAGGAGGCAACAAATATGAAATATCAAACTAAAATAACATTAAAAAATAGTAATTAAGAAGGTAGTCCTACAAAAGGACAAAATGCTACTTACTACTTACCCGAACCACTCCTGTGTACAGCACCAGGTTTCCACTGCTTTCCAGGACCAGCATGGTGTCTATCTTCTAAAAAAAGACAAAAATTTTATTTTCAAATCTGTGCAAATCATGAAACACATGATTTTCATCTTCTCAAGAAATGTACCTATTATTTACCTCCACTGGTGCTGCATCCTTTGCCGGTATGTTGGTAATGGAGCCAAAGATGAGCTGGGTTTTATCATTACTCTCTTGAAACTTTACACAGCTAAATATTAAAATAAATAAAAGAAACACACTATTGATACATGCAGCAACTTCTACTGATCTTAAGGGTATTATACTAACGGAAAAAGCCAATCTCAAAAAGCAACATACTATATGATTCCAATTATGTAACATTTTCAAATGACAAAATTATAGAGATGGAGAACAGATAGATCAGTGGTTGCCAGGGGTTAAGGATGGCAGCAGGTGGGTATGGTGTATATGACTACAAAAGAATAGCATAAAGGCGATCTTTGAGGTAATAAAGAAGTTCTGTATATAGATTGTGGTTATTTGCACAAATCTACACATGTGAGAAAACTTGAAATCATACATGCACATGCAAATGAGTACATGTAAAACCTGATGAAATATGAATTTGTACTGATGTCAATTTCTTTATTTTGATAAAGTACCACATAGGTAAGATGTTACCTCTGGGAGAAAAAGAATGCAGGGTACACAGGACCCCTCTACTATTTTTCAACTTCCTACAATTTATAACTATTGCAAAATAAAAAGGTCAATGAATGTGCAAAAGATTTGAACATATATATTTCACCTAAGAAGATAAATGAGTGACTAATAAGCACATAAGATGCTCAACATCCTAAGTCATCAGATAAAATTAAAACCACACTCATTAGAATGGCTACAAAGAGACTGACAATACCCACTGTTGTCAAAGATAAAGAAAGTGGAATCCTTAAGAATTACTGGTGGGGGTATGATATAGTGTAGCCTATCTGTGAAACAGCCTGGCAATTTCCTAAAAAGTTAAACATGAATTTACTATATGACCCAACAATTCCAACCCTAGCCACCTTTCCAAGAAAAAAGACATCATGTATGTCTATGCAAAGACTTTTCCTCCAATATTTGTAGCGCCATTAATTCACAATGGTCAAAAAGTGGAAACAGACCAAATGTCCATCAGCTGATGAATGGATAAACAAAATGTGGTGCATCTTCAATGGACTACTACATAGCAAGAGGAATAAAAATACTCATACATGTGATAACATGATGGGTCCTAAAAAACATGCTAACTGAAAGAAGCTAGACAATAAAAAACTACATGTGCATGATTCTAAATATGTCCAGAAAGGCAAAAAGACCTGCAGTGGTTACCTGAGGGTGGAATGGGAACAGAAGTGAACTGCAAATCAAGCACATGGGATCTTTTTAAGATTTTAAAACTGGACTGTGGTGATGGTTGCATAACTTTGTAAATTTGCTAAAAATCATTTAAGTGTACCATTAAAATGTCAATTTTATGACACTCAAATTATTTCAATAAAGCTACTTAAGCCAAAGAAAAAGCAGCCCTAAATTTGTTTACAAAGATTCAACAGGAATATATGCTCTTACCGTAACTGCATCTGGGACTCTACTAAAAAGCACAGGAACTTTTGCCCACACAAGTCAGATGTAATAAACACTTTGGAGGCCTGTGAATTTTTTTCTCTGCAATAGATACATTAATAAAGTTAACTGTCAGCATTGGTTCAAAAATCTACCATGGTAACTATTATACCAAGTCTTTGAAAATACTCTACAAGAAATCTAAAAACTACTTGGACCAAACAGAAACTTTGAAGACACAAAAACACTTCAGATTTGAGCTTCATGATCTCTAAGATTCCTTTCAGCCCTCTGATTCTGAGTCCTTTCCATAGCTTTTAGGGGGGAAAAAAATTACAAAGAATTTAATCATTATCAGTGGACTTTTTTTTTTTTTGGTATCATTAATGTACAATTACTTGAACATTACGGTTACTAGACTCCCCCTATTATCAAGTCCCCCACACATACCCCATTACAGTCACTGTCCATCAGTGTAGTAAGATACTATAGAATCATTACTTGTCTTCTCTGTATATACTGCCTTCTCCGTGTCCCCCACCACCGGCTACATTATGTGTGCTTACCGTAATGCCCCTTTTTCCCCCTTATCCCATCCTCCCCAGTCCCTTTCCCTTTGGTAACTGTTGGTCCATTCTTGGGTTCTGTGAGTCTGCTGCTGTTGTTCCTTCAGTTTTAGCTTTGTTCTTATACTCCACAGATGAGTGAAATTATTTGATATTTGTCCTTCTCCACCTGGCTTATTTCACTGAGCATAATACCCTCTAGCTCCATCCATGTTGTTGCAAATGGTGGATCTGTTTTCTTCTTATGGCTGAATAATATTCCATTGTGCATTATTTACCATATCTTCTTTATCCATTCATCTACTGTTGGACACTTAGGTTGCTTCCATTTCTTGTCTATTGTAAACAGTGCTGCAATAAACATAAGGGTGCATATGTCTTTTTCAAACTGCAGTGCTGCATTCTTAGGGTAAATTCCTAGAAGTGGAATTCCTGGGTCAAATGTATTTCTATTTTTAGTTTTTTAAGGAACCTCCATACTGCTTTCCACAATGGTTGAACTAATTTACATTCCCACCATCCTCGCTAACATTTGTTGTTGTTTGTCTCTTAGATGGTGGCCATCCTACCTGGTGTGAGGTGACATCTCATTGTGGTTTTCATTTGCATCTCTTATGATTAGCGATGTGGAGCATCCTTTCATGTGCCTGTTGATCATCTGAATTTCTTCTTTGGAGAACTGTCTGTTCAGATCCTCTGCCCATTTTTTAATTGGCTTATTTGCTTTTTGTTTGTTGAGGTGTGTGAGCTCTTTATATAATTTGGATGTCAACCCCTTATCAGATATGTCATTCATGAATATATTCTCCCATACTGTAGGATGTCTTTTTGTTCTACTGATGGTGTCCTTTGCTGTACAGAAGCTTTTTAGTTTGATATAGTCCCAGTTGTTATTTTTGCTTTTGTTTCCCTTACCCAGGGAGCTATGTTCATGAAGAAGTTGCTTATGTTTATGTCCAAGAGATTTTTGCCTGTATTTTTTTCTAAGAGTTTTATGGTTTCATGACTTACATTCAGGTCTTTGATCCATTTTGAATTTACTTTTGTGTATGGGGTTAGACAATGATCCAGTTTCATTCTCTTACATGTAGCTATCCAGTTTTGCCAGCACCAGCTGTAGAAGAGGCTGTCTTTTCACCATTGTATATCCATGGCTCCTTTATCATATATTAATTGACCATATATGCTTGGGTTTATATCTGGGCTCTTTGTTCTGTTCCACTGGTCTGTGGCTCTGTTTTTGTGCCAGTACCAAACTATCTTGATTACTGTGGCTTTGTAGTAGAGCTTGAAGTCAGGGAGTATAAATCCCGCTGCTTTATTCTTCCTTCTCAGGATTGCTTTGGCTATTCAGGGTCTTTTGCCATTCCATATGAATTTTAGAACTATTTGTTCTAGTTCATTGAAGAATGCTATAGGTATTTTGATAGGGATTGTATTGAATCTGTAAATTGCTTTAGACAGGATGGTCATTTTGACAATATTAATTCTTCCCAGCCAAGAGCATGGGATCAATTTCCATTTATTAGTGTCCTCTTTAATTTCTCTTAAGAGTGTCTTATAGTTTTCAGGGTATAGGTCTTTAACTTCCTTGCTTAGGTTTATTCCTAGGTATTTTATTCTTTTTGATGCAATTGTGAATGGAATTGTTTTCCTGATTTCTCTTTCTGCTAGTTCATTATTAGTGTACAGGAATGCAACAGATTTCTGTGTATTAATTTTGTATCCCACAACTTTGCTGAATTCAGATATTAGAATTTTTGGAGTCGATTCTTTAATGTTTTTTTTGTACAATATTATGTCATCGGCAAACAGGGACAGTTTGACTTCTTCCTTGCCAGTCTGGATGCCTTTTATTTTTCTGTGTTGTCTGATTACTGTGGCTAGAACCTCCAGAACTATGTTGAATAAAAGTGGGAAGAGTGGGCATCCTTGTCTTTTTCCCTTATCAGTGGACTTTTTAATTCCATATTATGCAAGTTACCTACTGCTGAAGTAATGCAAACTTGAATTCCTATCCCTTAAAAGGTCTAAGGGATCAGACTTTTTATAACATGACCTCTCCCATCTATCTGCTCTCTTATTAGGTTCTATTTCATCCCTTTTTAAAACTATACCTCTAATTGGCAAAGACTTAAGAGTGGTGCATTAGACCATAATTCTGCAAAATAAAAATCTGCAAAATACTCAACCTACAATAAGGCATTTAAAGATAAGTGGTTATTTAAATGTAGGAAATTTTTATTTTATATATGAAGAACAAAAACAGAAAAGATAATTCAACACTATTCTCATCCTTACTTTCCTCCAACTACCTACCCGTTATACCCCTAAGAATATGCATTTGCCTCTGTTTCACAAAGAAAATGAGGCTGTAAGGCTTGAACCCATCCTCCTGTCCTACATACCTACCAACCACCACCTTCGTCCTCCCAAGGCTAATCTCTCCACTTGTGCTCCTTCCTGGTTCCTTGTTCCATTATCATCTCCTCTCCCCTGTTTTTTTCAATACCTTCCCTGCTTTGGGTACAGTCCTTATAGCCTACTCTCTTATATTAAGAAAAGTCTTGAAAATGACAATGGACTGAGCATTAGATGATATAAAGGACTTGCTGTTAACTGGCTGGGGGTGTAAAATGGTACTGTGGTTAGGTCCCTACTTCTTAGAGGTACACACAGAGGTATTTAATCATGAAGACTAAAAATCTTCAATACAGTGCAGCAAAAACAGAACTCTCCCTTGATCCTGAGGCCCACTAGTTTTGCATCCTCATTCCCACTTCAAAGGCAAACTCCCTCACACAGTCTGTTTGCCTATGTTCATGCCCTCAGCCCTCATTTACTTCTTCCACCCCTCCCTGCTCCACAGCCCTCAGCCCCCATGCTCTGGCCAAGGCTACAAGTGAAGCCACTGCCTCCAGGTAACTCCTCTCTGGGCTGGGCTCCTAGCACCATGTAGCACCAGCACCTGGCAGCACTGGCACCTTGTACTAGAAAGGCTCCCCGTGCTTCAGCACATTTCCTGCTGCTTCTCCCACTCGACCTCTTTTGCTTTGTCACTATAGCAGCTTTCTCCTCTCTCTCTCTCTTTTGAGTCCCAAAATCTTAAGTTTCCAAGACCTCACACCCAAACCCTCTTCTGGTTTTTAACTATTTAGAAGTCACAGACCCCCCTCTGAGAATCTAATGACTGTGAAAACCCTCTCCTTAGGACAAGCCTACACATACACAAACACACAATTACTGCACACAGTTTCCAAGGGTCACCAGACTTCTGCAACTGCAAGCTCGCCCACAGGCCTTCCAGGAACCCATCCTCTACCCACTCTTTAAATCCCAATCCACCTCTCTCTTGCCTCACTCACCATGTATAAGCTAACAACTCCTACATTTATTGCTCTGCTCTTTCCCTAAGTTTATGACCCACATATAAAGCACATTCTTATAGCTCTTATCACAGAAAACTACCCTAAAGGGTAAGCCCTCTCTCAGCCCTTTGCCTTCCTCCTGGCACAGGCAAAGTGAGAACACTGTGACCCCCTGAGCATGCGACCCCTGAGCCGTCTAAACTCATTCTGATTCTCCTGCCTGCTGTGCCCTTCTCTACTCTCCCACTCAACAAACACCTAGTCACCTTCCCAACACCTCACCAGCAGAAGAGGCAATGCCTCCTGGTGTCACATCCTAAACTGTCTTTTTTAGGACAGGGACAGTGACCTGTTTACCATTAACTCAAGCCACTAGCACACACTAGAACTGGCTGACTGATGAATGAATTACTAAAGAGAACATAAAAGGAGAGAGGAAACACACACAGAGGTCTGAGTTGTTTCCCAAAAAGAAGAGCTGACATTCAACTAACACAAAGATAAAACTGAAGAAAAATGTTATAAAATCCCAAGTTTCCCCATCTACAGAAATAGTTGTTTCTCCTAAAACATCAAACACCTCAAATCTGAGATTATTTTTTATATTTATATTATATATAAATATACATATGTATTTGTTATAAAGTTACAATACATTTTACATATGTAACCATTACAACTAAATTAAGGAAGAAATAGCAAATGACAAGGGTATTTTTATAATCACCTTAATATTATTAATATCCTCTACTGAAACTGAAGTGACCCTAATATGCATCTCTGTATTTTTATAAGTATTCATAAGTGATTATATCAAAAGGATGCTTTAAGCAAAATGCCAAGTGTTTTCTAAGGCTTTCAGCAACATTTTTCTTTAAATATAAAAATAAATAATCCAAACCTTGTATTAGTAATCGTTTCTGTCCATAAATGGTCAATACAAAGTTCTGGAACAATTGGCTCTGTTTCTGGTGCAAGAAAGGAGCCATTAGAATTACTATTTGGAGAATGGGAAATACTGTGTCTCTTTGGAGATTGATTATGGCTTGAAAGGTTGAACCTCTGCACCCCTGAAAATGAGTGCACTCCTAAGGCAGGAGAATGGGCACGACTGTAAAATAAACAGAAGGGAGAGGGCATCACTATTCATGATTCGGGTGGATAAAGCATTCTTCCCCAAACACTTCCCACAATTCTATGCAGAGAGAAATCATGGCAAACCCCAGTCAGAAAAACAACTTCTTAAAAAAGGAATAGTTACTTAAATGGTCCATGTTAATGTGTTTTACTATATTCTAAGGATTTAGAATTGATAGAACTCATTCTTTTAAAACTGAAACCAGTTCATTCTCTCTCAGAAAATGAGTTGTCTGTTATTCAAACAGGACTAAACTATGTTCCTGTATATTCAGACACACACATGCCAACAAAACTAAGTCCCTATATCACCAGATAAATATTAATAAAAACAAAAGAAAGCTAATGTGAAATTAAGACAAAAGAAAATAATACCAAAATATTTTTGCAGTCAATATTCCTCAAATTGCTGCCACACAGTCTTGGAAAAGAGGCAAAAAATCTTACAACAAGGCCCCGTAGCTTCTTCTAAATATGACTCATTGAAAAATGGTAACAGAGTAGACCTGGAAGTCTTAGTAAACTAACACAACAAGCATAATGGCTATTTTCCCTAAAAAATACCCAAAAGCCATCAATAGAAATTTTAAATTCTTCAAAACATAAGAGAAAGTTTGAAAAGAAGGAATCTTTTTCTTGGGAATCTTGTTTAAAACAAGGAAATACTTTCACACTTCATTCCCACCTTAGAGCTGCCATGTTGGAAATAGAAGGTGAACGAGAGTGCAGACTGGGTGATGAGGTGGAGCGACTCTGACTGTGAATGGAGGAGTAATTCTGGAAAGGTGAAGCCACGGGGGAATCTCCTTTGGAGAGGCTTCTGAGGTGTGCTGTGAGGGAGCTACTAGTGGCCACATTCTGTGGGGTTCCCCCCTGTTCAGAGAACTTCAAAACAACATTCTCTTCCTTAAGTCAAAATGATGAGAAGGGGAAAAAAAAAAAGAGTAATTAGATTAAGAGTTAATTTCCTTGTGAGACTTCAGGGTAGATGCCAGTTATTAAAGACATATTTTATTTACCAAAGCTTAATCTATTTCACACAAAAAATGTGAAATTTTTCAGTATTAACTACCCTTGCATATTACCAAACAGCTTGTCTTTATTCTTACCTCTGTTTTGACTCTCCGAAGAGTCCACACAGAATGCAAACTTTGAACAGAGTCATAGGTCATTATAATGGAAGGGTCAGTGTTGAGAAAAACAATTTTCATTGAATTATCTACAACATACTGCACCCGGGATGAACCAAAAAGACCTTAAGATAAAATAGAAATGACCAGGTATTGAACAATGACCTTTACAAGACTATTCTTTATGAAGTGACTTCTTGCAATTTTTCAAAATAAAGAGAAACCAAACCAATTAAGGCACAAAACCCATTAATATTTAACACAATTAACTGTGAATTTTTAATAAACTTATTATGGACATCAACTTCCTTAAAATACCTTAAAGATGACAATGTTACCAGTTTCAATTTCACATACATGCAACTATCCACTGAAAATTTGTACTGACTCACCATTAAATTCATTAGCCACCAATAAAAGGCCCATGACCCCTTCAGTAAACAACTTATTTATAAATTGCAATCAACTCTTCTGCCAAGTTTGACTTCCTTACTGTTCTGTTCTTCTTTATAAAATCTGGTCTCTCTAGCAACTATTAAAATAGGGCTAAAAAGTAGTACACTACTACATCTGCTTTACCAAATACACATGCAGAGTTTTTTCCAAGTGAGTTTACCTTTTACTTATACAGTACCATTAATTGATTTCTATATCCTTATTGACAGCTTCCTAAATGCTTCCCTCTCAGTTAAAATATTAAAAAATAAAAGATATCATTACTGTATAAAAATGAGAAGTACTTTATAAAGAAGTAAAAATAACTCTTAATTCCATCATCTCAAAATATCCATTATTATCAAGGAGTATCCTTTCTATTTCTTTTCCCTTTGCATATACACAAATTTTTTCTGTTTTTACAAAATTAGAATCATATTATAGTTAGTTTTATATCTTAGTTAATATTATGAATAAGCAATTCCTGTGGTCATTAAATATTATTCAAAAACACGATCAGTAATGGCTGCAAACTATTAAATCACAGGCTCTAACATGTTTAATTGTCTGTAATTGTTACCAATATAATATAGAACTATCAAAAAACTTTTTCTGTAACAAAACCAAAAAATAAATAGTTTAGGCTTTGCAGACCACATACTGGCTCTGTTGCATGTATTTTAGTTTTTTTCTACAATCCTTTAAAAAGGTAAAAACCATTCCTAGCTCACAAGCCATACAAAAAACACACTGCTGGCTGGCTTGAGCCCATGGACTCTAGGGTGCCAAGCCCTAATATAGAAGATTAAAAATTTCAGTGGTATTTCAGAATATGAACTTGGAATAAAGTCCTAAAAATAAAATTGCTCAAAGAATATAAATTTTTTTAAGCTTTTAAATCATCATTATTTATAATTACCTATCATGTTTGGCCAACTTAAAATTTAAAAATAAGCATCTATAAATAATGTTAAAAGTTCTGAGTCCCAGCAAATTATGTTATTATGGACAGGAGAAATAAAATATTTAAATTTATACAATACAGGCCTAAGGCTGTACATTTTCTATTCTTCAAAACGAAAAAACAACTTTAGTTCATCTAAGTATTCATTTATTTACTTACTAATTACTGAGGAACAAGTTACATCATCTACAGTTAAGTTAGCAAATGTATCAGTATTCCTGAGTGACTTATAGGTCCAAGTTTTATTAAGAGTAACATTAAAACAGTTAATATCATAGTTATTCAAAAAGCTCTTGCTTTGACTTTAATTACTTTCATAATAAAAAAGTTATTTTTGTAAAATGCTCAAGTTACATTACTTTTTTAAAAAGTCATATTTTCTTAAGCTCTTTCATTTTGTCCCCTCCCCCAAACCTACATAAAAGAACTCAGAAAACTACACTTACTTCCAGATTTACAAACAAGTGGGGTTATTTCATCTAGAGGATGCAGCATGCTGAACATAGTAGGTAAAGGTTCTCTAGTAATAAACAAATAAATAATCAATCACCAACACAACTTCATTTGTGCACAAAATCTGCATTTTCCTTACAAATTATCTTCTCCAGATCACACAAGCAACTAGAAACCTACAATCTCAAAAAGCAACCCTCTAAACTTTTCACATACTGTTTTCACAGTATCTTGCAATTCATTCCTAGAAATCTCTCTTCGTATGCAGGATAATTCTATGAACACACACAGAAGGAAATCAATACAGCTGGGGAAGTATCTACAAACAGTAGGCATCCTGTTACAGAACCAATGGAGTAACAGGCACTGAGCGGTTTTTTCTGGTTTTCTTTTAAGCCTCTCTTACTGACAATGTGTTTTTGGCAGCTAAGAAAAATTTAGTCTCCTATTCCTATTTACAAACGACTGCACTTACAATTTTTTTAAAGAAAAACTTCAAGTAAATTAAAAGGCTGCATTTTTTTAAGGAGTGATTGAGAAAAGGACTAACAAAGAGATAAAAATCTTTTGGCAATTATTTTAAAACTTAATGTCTACTACTTTCATCACATTATGATAGGTACTGTATGTTCCCGCCCTGCAGTGAGCTCACATTTATTAAGAAGACAAAGGAAACATTCCATCAATAAGCACCTACCATTTACTGTGTATCTAATATGTTCTAAACCCTGTGTCAAAGATTATGTACATTCATTTATTTAATCGTTGCATAAAACCTAAGATGTAAATGATAGTATTTCTTACAGATAAGGAAACTAAAACTAAGAAAGTTCTAATGATTTTTTGCCCAAAGTAGAAAAGTGAAAAAATGGCAGGGCTAAGAATTGAGTCTTATCTTTAAACCACCTGTGTGTTCAATTTTACTAGTTGGGAGAAAAAAAGCTGTAAATAATTCATACCAAGTGAGAAGCAGAACATATTAAGTGCACAATACTGAGATGAAAGAAAATGGCATTTATTTACGCTATTAGCATGGGAAATTATCATCACCTCGAACTTCTAAGTAAACAATTTTACCTCAGAACCAACACAAAAAAGCCCAAGCAATAATATTCTGAAATGAGTACAACTAAGTACCTGGGTGGACCTGGAGGTACTTCATGTGAAGAACTGCTTCGTTCAAACAATAATCCATATTTGGTGGGCCAAACATTTGCAACCTATCAGGTAAAAGGATGGGAAAAAACAGAAATAAAAGAAGCTACTCTTTGTAACATGCTTTTAGGTAACATTATAGAACATTAGATTTTTTTTCTAATCTCAATCTAAAAAAAAGAGCTTTACAGAAGAACATGGCCATTAACTGTATTTTTTTAGAAATAATTCTAACAAGCAAGTCTAAGACAAATTCAAATCTAAGGAAGAGCTCAGTCTGAAATTCCTGCCACTGGCAAATACCAGTACCAAAATGACAATGTGACAAAATTTTTAACAATAGCACTAGGCATGAAAAAGATGATGAGAAATAGGGAAAAGACTAATATTGCTTATTTGCTTTAATATAGCCAAAATAATTACTTATACTTAACCTGAAAATACCTCTCAGAAGAGACTTCATAATTCACTTCACTGAATAATTTATTTTTAATGCAAAGAATGGAAAAATGGTAAGTCACTAAAGATGCTAAAATTTACTTACACTGAGTAAAAATAATGTTCTTAATTACTACAAGACAAAAAGTAGCAAGACTTCTAAAACCAGTTACTTCATGAATATTCTCCAGCAAAACACAAGAACACTACAGTAACATTCAAGTTTACCTGAAAAGGTAAAGAAGCTATGTAATCCTTTCCTTCTATGCTATGCATGTTAACACATGAGCTTTGCAGTATACATATGCATTTTTCTACTTCATCACTACCTGAAAAGAAAAGGTATAAGATGTATACATTTTTTTCCAAAAAAAATCCCAACAATCACAATTTGCAATTCCCAACAGCACAAATTCTTTAATGTACAATATAAAAATGCTTAGGCTAGACCATATTATTAGTGACTGTATTTTGAACAAAAACAAAAAAAGACATTGAGGTAAATATTTGGAACCATAAGATGAAATAAAATTTTAAAAAGAAACTTACTGTAGACCTTTTCAGATTTATCCTGTGATATAATGAAGTCACACCACAATGCCTAAAATCAAAACAAAATGCTTACCTCAGAAAACTGTATTTCAATAGTAAACTGTTAACTAATGGTATCTAAATAATGACATCTACGTAATAATTGTCCCTCCTCATCAACTCAACACATACATCATGGGAATAAAAAAGAGTAAGGTAAAAGAAAATCAAACTAATTAATGATATATGTTGTAAGGAGAGATAAACTATGTTTGCAAATTTTATGGAAAGAAAAGGGAAGACAAAAATCAAAAAACCTACCAGACAGAAGCCTTGTAGCAAAAGTGAATTCAAACAAGAGGCTCAACCTGCATGAAACCCCTCTATCCTAGACAAAGCTAACGAGTATTATAAGAGTTGAAAATTGCCAAGCTATTTTATAATCTACAGACTTACCTAATTATCTTATCATTCTTAGACTGTCCCAGACTTGCTTTAGAAAAAAATCTTTAGAAAAATTAACATTTCTCTTTTTTAAAGGCCCATCTTAGAAAATATAAACTAGGAAAAGCCTTTTCTTATCACTCAAACCCAATTTTTATTTACTCAATATTTTGCAACCAATTATAATCATCATGTGTTATATTATTTTTGTACCCTTAATGTCTTAAAACTTTTCATCAACAATAACAGGTCATATTACTCAAGGACAGTTTATCATGAACCCTACAAGGGACAGTGTAAAAAAAATGTGATGACAGAGAAAATAAATGAAATTTTTATTTTCCTACCATTATCTTCTCTACATGTTAAAATACACCCAGCTGCTGGGATCATTATGCTATGTTTTATCATTTCTGTTAAACTTTAAAACAAAGACTTTTTTTTTAAGTGTTAAATAGTCAATCAAATGCTAAAATTACAATCAACTCACCTGTTGCACAGGACTGTCAACTGTAAATGCTTTATAAACAGCCAGTGCCTGGCTTTTACTCCCTTTGCTCCAGATCACCATATTTCCAGCCACATACAGTTCCTCATCATAATCCACTTCTTCTCCAATGTCACTTACACCTTTCCTCAACTGCCAGCTTTCCTTAAAAATAACACATGGAAGGCATGTTCAAGCACTTTTCCTTGTCAGTACTATGGAAAGCAATATTTATTAATTAAATCAGTTATCCAGATACAAGTCTCCTACTTTCTCCCTGTCTCAATGTCCCTGGAGTAAGGCTCAAAACTCTTAAAAGGATTGATGCCACTAATTAACATAGTAAGGTATGTGGGTGTGTGTACTATATATCTTACAAGATTGCATAAACAAATATTTACTCAACAATTCTCTGTATTATAAAAAAAACAAAACAGAATGAACAAAGCAGCAGTAGACTCATAGACACTGAGAAGTGACTGGTGGTTACCATGGGGGAGGGGTTGGGGGAGGTGATGAGGAGGGTGGAGGGGATGAAGGTGCACAACAATTTCCCAATCATAATATGAGTTGGTTGCGGGGATAGTAGTAGAGCACAGAGAATATACTCAATGATTCAGTAAATCTTTCTGTGTTGACAGATAGTAACCACACTAGTGGGGGTGAGGTTTTAATAATAAACTCTTAAACCACTGTGTTGTATATCTGAAAACAATATAAGACTGTATACAATGATAGTTCAATTAAAAAAAAAGAGTTTTTTGTATTAAATGTTTAATATTATCCTACAATATTATTCTGCCAAAAATATAAACTAACAAAAATTATACCTTATCTATAGATCCAAAGATGAAACCAACATGCTGGAAGACTAAAAAAGGCCTGTTAAGCATGAGAGTGGTTACGGAGAGGGGCAGTGAGGTGCACATGGGAATCACTGGAGGAGTTTGTGCACAACAGGGAGTTCCCTGCTTCACGCTGCGTATACATACACCTTCCTTCCCCTGTCCCACCCATCAACATGAATGAGAGAGAGAAGGGTTCAGATTTCTAACTACATAAACTTCCCCTCTCTTGAGATTTTGGTATTCCAAAGGGATATGAAAATGGAATAAGGCAGGAAAGACTGATTTTCTGACACACACATCTCTATCTACTTGTGTACCTTTCTTTTCTCTTTTGGAAACATGTAAGTTTTTCAGCAGGGACCATTTCTAACTCTAACATCTAATCATTTGACAACATGAAATCTGGTTCCCACATACTAAAGTGGAGAGAAAGAGGTTAAAAATGAACCACAATTATAATACTGAACTTGACTCTCATTATAAAATTGAGTTATACATCTAAATAATTATAATACTATAATACAACAAAGTCACTATATTAGCCTTGACTGAAGTTACCAAACCTGAACCTTTGCCCCAGAAGTAGCAGCATATTCATTTCTCTGAGTAGCCTTAAATCACAAGTAGATTATGTCACTGTATGTATCAAAAATAAAATGGAAAACTTAACAGAACCTTGTGTTTCTCGTGGATTGTAACCTCCTGCAGGGATCCCACCAAGCCGGCAGCACCGTCAGAAGACCATAATTCAGAGGCCGGCTGCAGCTGACGAAGCTGAAGGTTCAGAGCATTAGGGTGGTGCTTACAGTGGTCTCTACCGAAAGGAACAAATTCCTGCAAATCCCCGGCTGCAATCATTGTTGCCCTTTCTTCATAGAAGTTCGACATGGGTTCCAAATATCAACATTATTTCTGTATGAATTCAAACATATTCTCGTCAGATGCTGGAGTCAAAACCAGAATAAAAATATAAAAGTTTACAGAAGAGCCATTAATTATATATGAGTGTCAAATAACCCTACCATATGGAAGGTGTACAAGTAACCATATTATCAAAGGGTATTCCAGATCTTGACTCTCTGGGACAATCAGAGCAATCTCCACACTTTGCTTGCACAGTAACCAATAGACAGTTACCATTATCAGAAACCAGTGGGTTGAGACAAATGCTTATGTCCACAGCACCTGTCCTGTACTTCCTACTATTGCCCACCAATCTTTCACACTTCACATTATTGAAGTACTTAGACAAGCTGTACTTTATAATCCCAGTGACTGCCTGGCTTGTCAACATTTAAGGTCATTTCTGTTCAGATGCTGGAACCTCATTGGAAAAGCACACCTCTGGCATATTGGAATGAAACAAAAAAACTTATTACTTCTAATTTGTCAGAAGTTGGTTGACCAATCTACAAAGGATCTAATAAACTATCAAATGTCACCAGTAGTTTTGACACCATAATTCACCTAAACATGTAACAATAATCAATTCCAATTTTTGGTCCAAACCGAGAGAACCAAGGCACAAGTAATTCTCACCATGCAACAGTAATGCTTGTAGCAAATTTAAGAGTCCTAGCTTTTAATTAATATCTATTACAGTACAGTCATTACTACAAAGATGTGGATGAGCTCTGAGTAAAAACATGCCCCTTTTTCCAAAACATTTCTATCCACAGTGATTGGCAGCCAATAGAATTTCTGACACTGTATGATATGGTACATAAGTACATAAAGGGGATGTCAGTTCATCTCTGAGACAGCACCTACGTTAAAAACCAATTTTGTCCCATCACATTTAAACTGAAATCCTCAAACACAGGAATCAAAACATTTGATGTCAACACCATAGACAACCTTTAGAAAGTGTTTGAAACAGCACTCACAATTAAAATAGTTTAATTAAGAGACCTCTCATCTGGTGGGGTGGGGGGACAGTTGGCATCAGTAGTTTTCTTTGCTGCAATATCTCAAAGCTTCTGTAGCCCCTATGCAGCATCTCTGGTAACAAAGTTATTTTGCTGTGAATGTTATTCCTGAGAAAACTGTATGTCACAATCATGACACTTTTATTTTCCTCCCGCTAAAATTCAGCATTCAGAACACTTGAAATTCAGACATTAACTAAAATAGTGCCTTAAAAAACTTACAAGAAAACAACAAAATTCAGCTGGTCTTCCTATATTCTAGTCAACAGGATAAGCAACATTAAAGAACTTGAGACTTTATCCAACTTCAGCTGTGCAATTTTGAAATGTTATCCTATTAAAACTTTGAGAGAAAATTACAAAAATATTAATTATAAAACTATTTTCACAGTACAGTATTTTTCTGTACTGATTAAGGAAAAATATTTAATGCTTTTACAGTACCCCAAACTTTTATGTTTTTGCTTATATGGGCAACATAAAGAGCTACATGTATAAGTACTATATTAAATTGATATGTTATAAATGAAGATACCAGTATTTCTTACTTTAGGAACAAAACTATCCTACCAAAGGTAACCACAAAGCTACTTCAAGAAGAGACCCAAATGTACACAGAGGGCATCTGAGTAGCTGCAAAAAAGGCAGAGCTTCCCCGTACTCTTTAGGTTTTAAGTGAAACCGCTAAACTAAGGGCCTGGACCAAAGACCGCGTAAGAGAGACAAACGACCTATACAGAAATTGAGGCCCGCATGGTACACGGTGTTTGGCTCAGGAAGGAAGTCAGCGAGGAGGGGAGGGGAGGCGCATCCCCAGAAAGACCAGCCACAGGCCGGGAGTCCCCGGGCTCCTCCACGCGCTCAGGGTCTGCCTCCGCGTCGCCGGGCACGGGTTGGCCTCGGGGCGGGTGCGAGGATCAGGGGACAAGCAGTGAGCCACCGAGCACTGCGGGCCCGGCCCCGGGCCCGCACCTGTGTAACGGGACGCGTCAGGCGCGGCGAGCCCCGGTGCTCCCCGGAGGCGAGGGGGCCGAGAGGGCCCGAGAGCAGCGACGGGGTGGGTCACGGTGACTCCACGGCCACTGCAACTTCTCATTCCCTCTCCCTCCCCTATTCCGGAGGAAGAATGGGCAGCAGCTGCGAACGCGACACCTAAGGACAAGCAGGCGTGCAGTCAAGCAACTCAGGCGAGATGTTCAAATGGACGCTTCCATCTTGGATCTCCCGTCCTGCCTCGCGCCTGGGCGGAGAGGGGAGGGGCTTCGCGGGAGCCGCGGCCCTGACGCCTGCGCAATTGCTAGAAGAAGGCGGTGGCAACGCCAGTTGACGGCCTCAGCTTATTTTGCGCGGTACCGGGACCCGAAGGTGGACTACCTGGGCTGCAGTCTGTGTGGGACACGACCCTCCTGACGCCCAGACTTCCCCGGGTCGTGTCACTTTCGAGTTTGAACTGCCGCCTGCCTCTGAATTAGGAGATATTCTAGCTAGCGAGTCTCCAATATCTATTTGATAAGTGTAAGGCCTTAAACTATCCATTTTAGCAAAGAGAGTGAAATGTATGCCATGTTTCCGTCCCTTCTGAGCCTTCGAAGCTTCCTCCCTTCCTCTAAGGGCCTTCAGAGGGCCCTGCAGCTGCCTCTACCTGACTTGCACGGAATCCCACACTTGAGCCCTTCTCGTGGTCTAGTTCCTAACAATCTCATAGTGTCACAAACTACCTAAAGCACTTTTGTTAAAGCAAGGTTTCATATTTTTTAACTACCGCAGAAAAGAGGCAAAACGAGTTCTCTAACACCTGAACTCATACTTGGTTTTTATAGGATTGGAGGAAAAGGGCCAAAAAAAGAATCAGGGGACAAAGGAAAAGGAAAAATAATATAAAGTTCATTACCAGTTCACTTACAAGCTACTTGATTAACAAGTACAGTTAATACTCTCACTTAACCATTGTTTCTGAATGTATTCAATTTTCCAATATATGGTTCAAAAACTTTAAGTCAATTCAAGCATACGGATTAGGATTTATATTTAGAGTAGGCTGACCAACCAACCATACCAGTTTTCTCAGGACTGGGGTTTCCCAGGACTCGGACTTTCAGTTTTAAAACCAGATATCCCAGGCAAACCGGGACTACTGGTCACCCCAGTTTAAAATAATAGCTGGCAGGCTTTATACACATTCGAGCAAACCCTTACCTTCTGGGCCCTTGGGTACTGGGGCAGTTAAGGGACATGAGTCCCACAGCATATGAAACAGTATCTTCTCCATTTTTAAACTTATGGCTGGCCTGGCTGACCCAGCTTCATGTCTTAACAGAGTATTTATAAAAGCAATTTTGAGATCAGGACAATTTACAGCATTGCATTGAATAAATAGGAAGTCTAGAAATCTAAAAAATAAGGATTTTAAGCCTCTGGGTCTCTGCTATAAATTGTCCTGATCTCAAAACAGTTTTTATAATTCTCAAGCCAAAAAGGAGGAGAGTGGACAGATGAAACTAAATAGGCAAAATGTTGATAAGTGTTGATTCTTAGTGATGAGTATGTGAGCGTTCAGTACTAAAAGTGGACTAAAATTTTGCCATGTCTAAAATTTTCCATAATAAATAGTTTAAAAAGGCAAAATATATAAATGCTGCCTTGTCAGAGAGGATTTCTCTGACCACCTGTCTAACCTTGGTACCCAAGTTCCCCTCTATGATCCAGTTTACTTCCTTCATTAAACTTTTCACAAACTATAGCTTTTTTTTCTTTTTTGCTTGTTTCTAGACTCCCCCTCTAGAGTACAAGCTCCATCTGATTCCTGACAGTGGTACAGTATCAACCACTTGTACTTAGAGGATCAGCAATATATACTTTTTAAATGAGTGAATGAATGAATGAATGAATAACAAAACCAGATTTGGGTGAGAGTGGGAGTAAAAAGCATTCTCAGGTACTGTCAAATGAGAGTATAAATGCATACACTTCTCCGGAAGACAGAAAGGGGTGAAGATGAATAGACCAGGCTGCTTTATATCATAGGGGAAAATGGAAACAACCTGCATATTCATCAATAGGGGACTTCTAGGTAAAGATGACAGATTAAACTGTTCCTTCTCCAAATGCCACTTAAACAACAATAAACGATTTTTTTTAAGTTATAAACTTAAGAGAGTAGGGTACATGGGAAAGGAGGTAGTAGCTCCAAAATTTTGGAAGCTATAAATCAAAGTGATTAGTTATTTAAGTCATTTAAGAAAACCATTAAACAACAATGGGGAAAAGGTAAGGGCTAAACTGGATTATACTATAAAACCACAAAAGTCTCAGGAATTGGTAGCATTGGATACCCCTAGATGTGGTAATGAATACAGAGAACAGAGTGCTAAGATGAGAAGGTTGGGGTGAGAGCCCATTTAAAACTGAATCAATTTGTCCCCCACTCCAATCCAACACAAATAACTGTCCCTCCCCATTAGGACAAAAGCCTAGAGAGATGAACAGAGTTTCTGTTTGGGAAACATTAAGCCCAGTGTAAGGGGTGATGCCATAATAAAAATAAGGAATTGTGGTATATTAGCTATTGACATGCATACATCCATGCCCACCTCTACTCTAGTCCCCTCTCACAGTCACCCAGGATCCAGCAGCTAGTCTCTACCCTTCAGTCAATAATGGGAGTTCTCTGCAGAATCTCATTTCGCCAACGGGAAAAATCTAAACACACTGTTATTCTACATTACTGGTGGGAATGCCAAATGCAGTCTCTCACATGATCCAATATGTGCGCTTCCCGTTGCTGACTGTGGTGATGTAAGCCTTTTAAACACAATGTGAATTTGCCCCCATCACACACACACACACACACACACACACAAAAATGCACATGAAAATACATGAGCTGGGTGATTTCAAATCTGCTGTTCCACACATGCAATGAGGGATCTTACAAAATTATAACCGAACAAACTCAAGAACTGGACACTTGGCCTTTCAGCATCCTAGCTGAATGGCGTATCATACCAGAACTCTCTGTCCCATTAAGAAATGACAAGTGCCAGACAGTGGAACTTCAGATGTGTTTTTCAGCCTGGTGAAAACAACTACCACTTATTTTTACAATAAATTGCAAACCTAGATATTTGCCCTTCTGCTTTTCCCAGGACACTCAGTGGATTCTCTTACATGCACAATAGCACCTCCCCAACAAACTGCAAAAGCCCAACAGTTGCCTTTTTATACATTGTTCAATACTCTGAAGGGCACCCTTAAACAACGCCATCCTTTTCTGAGCTGGATAATTTTACTTCCATTAAGTTTTCTAGCCTGTTAGATGGATTTTCTAGCCAGAGTCCCAAAAAACCCCGAAAGGAAATTAACTTTGTAAAAATAAGACAAAACCAAATGAGTTCCGCCTCTCCCAAATCCGCCACCCCAGAGAATAAGATGGATTCTGTCAGGCTACCAGGGCCTAAAACAAAATGGATTTGAATGCCATGTATTGACAAGAGGCTACCCACATATTCTGTGTCCTTGGAAGAACCACAAAATGAAGTCTATTCTCCAAAGCAGAACGAGTCGCTGATATGGTCCTGCTACCGCTGCCAAAACAGACCGGGGCTGAGAAATCAACCAATCAGCTGTCACTCGGATCAACCAATCAAGTCTTAACAAGCCTACATCTTCATTCCCATACAGACCTGTATGGGAACGTGGGCAGAAAATCTTTACTATAAAAACAAGTTTCTCTCTTTGTTTCCTTGGACTTCTGGTTCACCGCTGAAGGCTCTGACTCACCGGTTTGCAAACTGTTGTTTTTTTGTTTTGTTTTGTTTTTTCAGTAAAACTCTCCTTGTTTATCTTTCCTGCCTTACAGAGAGATTTATTGACACCTTTATTCCACTATCATGTTCTGTGCTGAATGGATTCTTTTACTTGTTCCATTTCATTTTGCAACAATTGCAAAAGCTATTGAGGGCTTGGAATTAGCTGTTATTTTGCTATAGTTCCAATACCCAGTGACTCCTCATCAGGGTGTGAAGCACACTGATTAATAGCGTTGCTGAGACAGGGACCATGGGCTTAGGCAGAGGAAGGTGAGGGCCTCCGGAGAAAAAGCAGAGCAAGATGTTTACAGTCAGAACAATGTAACAATATGCAAAGAAGTCCCTATCAAAACTCTGTGTTAAGCATTATGCAAAGTCAGACTCACACTAATTCTCGAGGGTAAAGATTTGTATACATGACTAGGAATATAGACATTCTTCAGTGAAATCGCTTAAAGCTCAAAAGGCCAGGAGCAACTTGGCCTGGAATGTTTGAGTGTTCTGCAGATAAAGAAAAGTATCTCAGCAAAAACCATCACTTTATTGTATCAGTTACATCATGGCAATGTAAAGTTTACCTTATCCTGCTAAAAGGCCCAGTTTATTTTAATTGTAACTATGTGCTATTTTCCCTTCTCTAATGTAATCTGCAACCTAGGCAAAAGACTGCTTTGGTAAGCAATCTCAACTATAAACAACCCAAGCAAACAGACAACAAACCAGCCCATGTTGGGGACAGGGCAGGCAGTCTTACAAGTCAGCACTCCTAATCCTTTACCCTCATTCCTGAAAATCCTCAATCGCGAATAAAACCCCTAGACAATGAGCCAACGACGACGGACTCTTTTGTCCCCTCCTGGCATGAGCTGGGAGCTCTTTCCTCTCACTTTATCTCTAAATAAAAGCCTGTACCTTACTCTCCTACCTTGAGTGTTTGTTGAACTCACTCTTTGGCTTTGTGAACAAGAACCCTGGCATCATTGCTTTGTGATCATGGGTCTGAAGAGGTTCACAGAGATTTGTACCAGCTTATTGGCACTATTTACTGAAAACGGTGAGATAGATTATCTGCTGTAGAGGCTGGTTATGCCTCAGGAATATGCTTAGATAACCAGCAAAATCTAAAGTCCCCAGCTGAACTGCTATTTTGGGCTCCCTGGTTCCAAGGTGCTCCAGGTGGCCTCCGATCTGGGTGCATCCAGCCACAGCCTTACAAAAGGGAGGACAAAGGATCCTGTATTTGGCCTCTCTGGACCGCTCAACATGAAATAACCCTTAACTGTGATGCATGTCCTTACTTCCCTGCAGTTGCTATATGGTGTCCTCTTCTGTAACAAACCATAGGATTTGGATCCAATGAGTCTTCTTTAGCAATGGATTCCTATTTAGCTGCCACTTAGTTATACAAGTGCAGTGATACACTTGTGTTCAATTTAATATTCTGAATGAATTGTCTTACCTACAACATAGTCCCCGAAGAGCTATACGCCGGAACCCCCAGCAGGCTCAATGGAGAGTCTCCCGTGCACCATCTATACTGCCCCAGAAACTACAAGATGCTTGTGCTCACTTAAGATAGTGGGCCTTCAGAGTTGACCCTCATATAAGCACCATCCCAGCTCCCCAGAAAACTTCAAGAACTTGGCACTTTTATTTCCAGCATGTTGCTCAGCACGCTAAATGGGGGAAAAGAGGTCAAGGGGCTTAGGATCTGTGGATGCTAATCTGTTGGAATGTTATTTATATGGCACTGAAACCACCAAGATTATGACCCAGATTGTGTGAAGGGAGCAACATTTATGCGTGTACTGAAATCTTCAAGGAATAAGAGGGACAGACCCAGGAGTCTGTAGATGGCTGCAGCAAGCAGGTCTAATGATAAAATATTCAAAGCCAGAGACTTTTTTGAGAGGAGGGACAGAGGATGGTCTTAAGGCAGCAAGGAGAACCCATGTCTGGGCTCAGGTAAGAGGGAATGTGAGTGTAGGAGGTATGGTTCAGCAAAGGAAAATCAGGTGCTAGGACTAGAATGACTGCTGGGTGGGTGATGGCCAAAATGTTCCAGACTTTGGCACTAGCGGCCATGAGCTACTGGCTCTCTGAGGGAGGCACTGTGCATCAGCTCAGTGATATGCCTTAGATATTGGTGCTATGGCTGTACTTGAGTACATGCTCGGGCGATTTCCATGGAATGGTAAATGAACGAATGGCTCTCTGGTACTGAAACTGGGAAGGAGCCATGTCTTAGCACACCATCATTCACAGAGTATCCTGAGGTCCAGCCAGTTGCAATGTCACAGTAGATGGGAGGAGGCCAGCTCTGAACTGGGGGTCCACATGATGGACTGGAGGCAGGAGGAGGAAGTAAATTACAAGCAACAACTAGGGAAAGGCAGAAAGGGTGGGGTGTGGGGGTGTGGCAGGAGGACAAAGAGAGGTGAGAAGGGAGTTTAAAATAGGGTCATTGAGGACAGAGTCTTTGTACCTTGCATATGTGCTGTGGCCTGTTCCAATGAGGCCTTTGATTGGAAGTTTTAACTCCTCTCACATGTATGTTGAACACCGTCAATGCCAGGTAGTGATCACAATGCCAGTTGATTTTGGGCACAGCCCTTCCATACTTGAGTCAGTGGGGGTAATCTTCCCTATCCCCAGAGTGAACACTACTGCAGATCCTTGACATTCCTTCTTTTTCTTAGTGCAAATAGTAGGGGTCCTGTGTAACACATGGAAGCTTCGCAGATACAGGAGACTTAGTGGGCATCTGAGTACAGGTTCTAGAAATGGTGTTGCCCTGCTGAAGTTGCACAAATGTAGCTTTTGGGGCAGAAGTCCTATTCACCCATTAATAGTTATGTAATATGGGGTCTGATTTTCTTTTTCTCTCACATTTCCCTTCACATATTTTGATCACCTGATTAGGACTTTAAATTGCAACATTGTTGGGGGAGTGTTGTTTATTTGCCTTGTTTCTGGTGCCCGCTGCAACAAAGAATTGAAGGGCAGAGACACAGTAGTGAAGCAGAATAAAAGTTTTATTTAAAGTTATGCACTTAAAGAGAGAGAAAGTGCATGCGACCTCAGGGAGAGGAGAGCTCCCTGAAAGGAAGTTTAAGGCTACACAGTTAGAAAGTGCAGGTGACTTCAGAGATAGGAACGCCAAAAGGCTGAGATAAAGTTTTATTGAAGTTACTCACTTAGAAAGTGCGGGCGACCTCAAAGAGAAAAGCGCACTGAAAGGTTTAGGGTCTGGGGTTTTATAGGTGGTTGAGGATTTTCAGGAAAGCAGCAAAGGGGCAGATGCAGACCCGCCAAATGGTCCCAGAATGTTTATCTTTGATAAGACGTTAAGTTTCTTCTTTTAACTTTACACAAGAAATTTACGGCTGTGATTCCTTCCCAGGATAGCATTTTCTGTTTGGAAGCAGATCAATCAAGACTGCCTGCCCTGCCTCCAAAGTGGGCTGAGTTATTGTCTGTTTGATTAAAATACTATCATAGCTTTAAGATGGAATTCTTCCTGAATAAGCTAGGCCTTTTAGCAGGTGCTAATTGATACAATGAAAACATAGGCCATGCTGAGATACTTTTCTTTATCTGAGGAGTATTCAACATTCCAGGTCAAGTTGCTGCTGGCTTGAGCTTTAATTGACTAACTCATTAACTCTGAGTCTTTTCTGGCTTTCAAGTTTTAACTGGTTAACTCTTTGAGTCCCTTCTCGTGGGCTTTACTGGACTTACTCTCTTTCCACCCCACTCATATCTATTTTTCCTGCCTAACATCATTTAGATGCATGGCAATATGAAATTAACACAGTAAAGCTGATATTCCACATTTTAGCTAAGGGTTGGTGTTTTTGGACTTTTAAAACATAGCTGCAAATTCTTCGATACTTCCATCAGAAAGAGGTGAGTAGATGTGTCTCCTCCCTGTGAGGGTGCGTGTGACTGCTCCCACCAAGAGAGTCTGGTGATGTGGAGCAAGGTGACCACTACGCTAGATCACAAAAGATAGAACACATAGAGCTTCTACTTGTTTAGTGGGCTGAATGCTTGCTCTTGGAGCCCTGAGCTGCTACGCAAGACTTCCAACTAGTCTGAGGCCACCACGGAGAAGGCCTTGTTTATGTGCTCCAGTCTGCAGCCCTAACCTTCCAGTCATCTCAGTGTAAGAGCCAGCTATGTGAGGAAGTGTGCCTTCAGAGCTGGAATTGGCCAGCTTTCTCTGTAAAGGGCAAGATCATGCTTTGTGGGCTATAAGATCTCTGTCACAACTACTCAGTTCTGCGGATATAGCATCAATGCAGCTGTAGATAATATGCACATGAATGGCTGCGTTCCTATAACACTTACTTGCGGAAAGAGGTGATAGGCCCACGGCTGTAGTTTGCTGACCCATCTTAAATGACTCTAGTCCCTCACCATTTGAGCCTAAGATCTTGGCAGAGATGGAGAGCAAAGAGAAAATTCTCCCCGGTGCCCTGCCCAAATTGTTGCCCCACCGATTCAATGAGTCTAATACAACAGGCTGTTGTTTTACCCCCAATTGTGTTTGGGGTGGCAGGTCACGTAGCAATAGATAACTAGAACAGTTCATCCAAGGTAGGCCTCACGATGAAAGTGAGATTTGAGCAAAGACTTGAAGGAAGAATGTTTACCAAGAAGGTATGAGTTTGGGGTAAGAGCATTCCAGACAGGGGGAACAGACAGTGCAAACCACTGAGATGGAAGAGTGCCTGCTACCCAGGAGCAATGACAAGGAGACCAGAAGCGCTCTGTGGAGGTGCCCCAGCCACCTTGTGCACCTCCACATGGGTGTGCAGGTGAGGTGTGCGTGCTGCCACACAAAGTCTCACACATTGCCCTGGGAAGCCTCCTGGGCAAGGGGAGGTAAGCCTGCTGGGTAGTTGTTGGGGGGCAGTTTCATACCCTATCCTGCAGGAGGTTGCTTCAAGGCTGTTTTTCTTCCTTCTCCACAGTTTCAGATGAGCACAGGACTTTCCATCTCCTTCTTCCACGCCCTCCCCAAACCCCAGAATACACCTGCAGGCTCCAGTGTAAGTCTGTTAACCCTGCTTGCTTGGCTGTGGCTTAGAGTCAGCTGCTCAGCAACAGAGAAAGCCCCTGCTCATGTCTCTTCATTTGGTCCTCTGCTTTGGTGTCACATGGCACAGGGGACACAAGGAGTTGACACCATGTAGATGTTGCCTTTGCTGTCAGTGTGATGACCTGTCTAAATTCGCTTGGATGGGTTGTCTTCTCAGTCAAATCTACCCAGAGGCTAGCCTGCCTAGGGCGCAAGGACTGCTGACAAGAAACGAGCAAACCAATGGAATAAGGAGATGTCAGGAGGAGAAGGGGCCAGGTCATGCAGGACCTGGAAGGCCACAGGCAGGACTTCGGTTGGCTCTTAAGGCAGCGAGAAAGCCGGAACCGCAAAGAGTGTTGAGAAATTTGAGCAAAGGAAGGACATGATTCTGCTCATGTTGTCAAAATGGATCACATTAAAATAAATTAATCCTAAAAATGTTTTCTTAAGAAAATACTATGCAAATGAGGTTATTGTTGCGTTAATAGTAAAAGAGGCTTAAGTTTGTTCCGAAACTTTCTCTGCCACTGCTCCCTCTGCCTCCACATTCTCGCTGCGGAGCGGCGCTTTCCACTGCTCTGCGCCTTCGTCGGTGTCCAGTGCTCGCAGCCGCCTTCCCCGGGCTTCCCCGCGGGGGGCGCAGCGGGATTCTTCTCCCCGCACCGATCCCGGGCGGCGGACAGGGCCGCTGCTGTCGGGTTCCGTGTGCTGCGCCCAGACTGCGGGGTCGCCGCGCCCCCAGGGAGCTGGGCTCTCCCCTTGGGAGACCGCCTCGGGCGCCCTGCACTCCTCGCCCACCTTCCCCGCTTTTCCCTCCCACCTACACGGCTGGTCTCCCCGCGGCAACAGCCCGTCCCTCCCCTGGGTTGGTCTCCAACCCCTTCCCCGCTTTCAGCCCCCTGCCTTCCGCTCCCCGCCCTCTGTCCAGCCCAGTCCCGCCCCTCCCGCTGCTCCCGCTCCTCCCGCCCCGACCGGGTCGGTCCGCTTGACTCGGCCCCCGGCCCGCCCCTTCCAGCCCTCGGCCCCCGGCCCGCCGTCCGGCTGCGCCACTTCGGCGCGTGCGACCCCGGTGCCGGCAGGGGCATGGCTGGCTGGCGCGGGATCGGGGCGTCTGTCTGTCCGTCGGTGCGGAGAAAACTTCCAGACTCGCGGTCCGGGATGGGGCGAGCCGTGGCCTGGCTCCTCCTATCCGCGCTCTGGGTCGGCGGTGAGTGCGCGGGGCCGGACGCGGGCCCGGGGCTGGGGGCGCCAACGGGGCACGGTTGCCGCGCACGTTCGCGAACGCGCTTCGGGCCCGCGGAGACCGCGAGTCCAGCAGAGACCCCCTGACCCGGCCCCGGGAGGCTGTGGGTGCGCCGCGCAGCCGGGCGGAGTGACACGGAGGGGTCCCTCCACTGTTGAGGAAACCGAGCGCGGCCCGGCGCGCGCAAGCTCTGGAGTGTTGCGCCTGGAGAACTGCGGGTCACAGGTCCGGTCGGTAGTGTGCTGAAAACGTTCCACTAGACGTGGTGGCGTGGTTGGACTTGGGCCGTGGGGAGACTGTGGGAGCTGCAGACCGCATCTCCAAAGGACCCGCACCCCGAGGCGGGCCGGCTGCAGGAGGTGGGGTCCGGTCCGGTGCGGCGACCGACCCAGACCGTCCCCTGTACCTAGGGGCCGCGTGGGCAATATTAGCACCCCTTTGCGGGACTCCCTGTGAGTGTGGGGTCCCTGGAAAACGGGGAGGTGGTCTTTTCACTCTTGTTGGCTGAACAGAATCCGAAGTGTGCTGCGCCTAGGTTTATCTTGATTCTGTCAGACATTCCATTTAAGATACTGTATTGGTAAGTGGAGGCAAAGTAAGGCAGGTCCCATTCCGGATTAGCAGCTTGTTTGGGAGGTAAGTGATTACCAGGTTAGCTGATCGCTATGCATTCTTTGAGGAGGTGGAAGACACTTAACTAGGCTTTACCAAAAAGAAAAGAAGGGTATGTTGGGACTGAATAAACACATCCCAGGCATTTTTCCTCAACTTAAAGGTCTCTGTTTCCATTTAGCATGTTTTTTCCCCCTCTTTTGGCCATGAATAAGGCTGAGTAGCTTTCACCTATGATACCAAGATTTTTTTTTTAAAGAGTACCTGGAAAGTGCAATTTACAGTTAAGTAAATTACTTAAAATTTTTTTCCGTTGAGGCTTTCCTTTGAAAGCCAGTTGCCCCAATAAAAAATTCTTGAGCAGTGCACCTCCTTGTTAACATTAAATTGCATATCCAGTTTATAATTCGGGGCAACACAGCAATTTGAAACAAACATCAAAAGCCAAAACCAAACAAAGAACTAAAACAAATCTGTTCTCTACTCTTGTGTCTCCCCTTCCTCAGAAAATTCCTCAGCATTTCTGCCAGCTCCATTTTTCGTAATCTGCTGCAAATCTGTTACATTTTGCTAGTATTTTGCTACCAAATTAGGGGTGGTGAATGTGGTGAAAATTACTAGAAAAGTAACAAGCCAATAATTTTGGTGTGACATACTTAAAAATTGAGTGTTGTCTTTTTTTAATTTTTAAAAGGTATGATAAAAAAAACCTTTGTAGCTGACAGATAATCATAAATGGTCTGCTTACAATCCACCCAGCAGAAAGAGAGAAAAATTTCTCTAACTTTTCTTCTACATTTTGCTTATCTTGAATTTGCCCAAGATGCCTGACAGTGTTACATCTTGCTCTGTGAAAAGCTTAAATAATGGGGTTCTCACTGGCAGATTTAGAGCAAAAGAGTGCTGTAGGAAGAGATTAAAAATGGAAATTAGACTCTGTCTAGTTTTAAGATTTTCGTATTACATATTGTGGGTGCCAGTGGTTTGCAGACATTCCATTTAAGATGGAAAGAGAGGGGAAGAGAGGAAAGACAGAGAGAGGAAGACAGAGAGAGGGAGAGAGGAATGTGTGTGTCTATTCTACACTGCAGAGAAATGGATAATTAAAATTTGTGCATCCTGTAACCCAAGCATGCCCGGTACTCCAGACACCATCCCACACACAAGGAACTGAAACTGCTGAACCAGGAGTATGCCTGGGCTTTCCAGTCCTTCCTTTCTGCTCAGTCTCTGATGGGGGTGCCAGTGAGCAGCAAAACCAGACAAACTCTCCAGAGGGTCAGGATAAAGGAAGAGAAATGCAAAAGTGGGTTAAAGTGAAGGACTTGGCTCATGAGGAAGCTGTGCTGGCAGCCAAACTCAACCCTTAGAACAAACTGAGCTTTTTAAATTCTTGAAGTTAATGTTTCTTTCCCAAACTGACACTGTAACCTGTATTATAATACGATGTAAACATTTTCCCAGGGAGAACTTTAAGTCATCCCATTACTTACAGCTTTGTAACAATGGCCTCAAATGTTTGTTGGAAGTAATAAGCAGGGCACATTTGAACAATAAATACATTTTTTAAAGTTATTCTGATCCACCTTTTCAAAGTGCTGAATGGAACAAATATTTTTAAAATGAACAATGTTTCAGTTTTATTTTTTGGCCAATGAGGTACCAGTTAGAGTTGGTTATGAACAAGTTGAATCTTTAGTTGCCTCGGAGAATGGGAGACATGCTGCCAGGTAGAAAGCTGAGCCAGGACCTTGGGTTCAGATGGGTTTTCCCCAACCTGCAAATGAGCACACACCTGTAACTGCTGCCTCCCACCGAAGAGCCAAATGAGACTTTGAAAATGAACGGGATTGTGTTGTCCCCTTGTTTAAAATCCTCCACTGTTTTCACATTCTTTACCAGGGTTTGCGAGGATTGGCAGGGCCTCCCGCTCCTTTTGACTCACTTCCAGTTACTGCCCCTGGTTCACGCTGCTCCAGCCACCAGTGTCTTTCCAGCTTTGGCCAGTGGATGCTCCCGCTGGCTGGTATCTTTTCTCCGCCATCTCGTGTGCTGGCTGCTTCTCATCAGGTTGGGTTTCTGCTTAGACACAACCTGTTGGCAGAAGGCGCAGTGCTCGGTGGGGAGTATCTGGGTACATACCCCAAACCTGCCTTCTCTGCAGGTCTTACCGTGTGCTCTGCCTCTTCTCTCTTCCTTCTGGCCTTCCCAGGAACAGCATTGCTGCAGCTCCCATGCCCTTGTTCTTGGGGTTTGGTTGATAGAAAACAATCTTATTTTGCTGTAATGCTATAGTGATTTTGTTACTAGAAAAGGTAGAACATTGAGAGAAGATAGATTTTTGGACTATATTAACTCCAATAGAGCGATATTAACATGATTTATATCCTCCTATTCCAACTAGAAAAAAAGAAGTCCAAAGCTGATTTTTCAGGTTAAAAACAGTTTTAGCAGCTCCTTGCCCAGAGACAGGTTGCCCAATGCCCAGGTAGTTGTCGCTCTGAATGCCATGATTTTGGCCCATTGTCTCTAGTTTAATCTTAACCCAAAGCACATGGTTCTGGTTTGGTATGCATCTCAGCATTATTATAAGGGTTAATTATTATAAAGACTGAAAAAAAGCAGGCTCACCATGTGAGCTTCTTGGGACTGGAATGAAAGTGTTAAGGGGCTGGGCTCAGGCTGAGTAGCCAGCTGGCCTCTGGGGAACCCTGGGGGCAGTGGTTAACTCTCAGGACCTCAGTTTCCCCTCTGGAACAGGGACTCTTCACTATTCATAGATGTCAACTGGAGGATAAAATGAACTGATGACACATAGCAGTGCTTCAAAAATACTAGCCATTGTTACCAGTGATTCCCCTCCATTCTTCTGAACTCAAATTGTTGGCTAATTGTTTTTCCTTCACCAAAGGTGTTGCAGGGAAAGGTTCCTCTTCCCTCATCGAAATGTGTCCTAAGTTGCATCTTGGACTGTGGGTCCACCCTCCATCATTCACAGCGCTTCAGTGAGGGGGCTGTGGGTGTGGGTGCCGCAGTGCTGATATCCCTGTGGCTCTGAGGGCCCTGCTTCCCAGTAGTTCTGCTAACAAAACCCATGCATGTCACCTGAGGCAGCACCAGCCCTGACTACCACTCCCCTCCCACCCCATTACCTTCGTTGTTGAATTCAGACTTATCATAGTACAGGAATGGTTTCCTGTCATGTGCCTCTCAGGAAGGTATAAAAATGAAGGCCAGTTCCTGCTCAGCTTTTCCCATACAACTCTGTCCCGAAGTGGGTGTGGTTTTAGTTTTGTGTTTGTGTTTGTATTTGTTCTGTTTTGGTTTTTTGAGTGTAAACAGCCAAATAAAACCCTTCCCTTTTTCCCAGCTAAAACTGAGTTTCCCAAGTGAAGCCTTTTGTCTGCAGTGGATGGAAAACGAAGCTTTGTTTCTTAGATTAAACTTGGGGCACACGTCTGAGCGTGTGTGCACAGGCTGTCCTCTAGCAAGTGAACAAGCAGGGAGCCCCAGGTGCCCTGACGGAAGCCCCGTCTCCCCTGCGTGCCTCACTCTAGGCATTTGCTAACCTCTGACGGCAAAGTAGTTACCTGCTGGCTCTCCTTACTTTTCCTGCCTCTCCATGAAACACTGAGCACCCAGCCTGGCCAGGGCTGAGAATTCCATCAAGACCTGCAGGCCCCTTTTGGAGAACAAAAGTACTGACCTTACTGCCCCCAGGAGTCTCTCCCTCGGAGGCCTTTCTTTGTTTGAGTTGTAGCTGCTGAACCATGTGGAAGACTCTGAACTATGAGGGCCCGGGTCTTCCCCAGCTTTGTGAGGTCCCAGTGATTTGTAGTGATCAAGGAGGTGACGGGGACTATTAACCATTTCGTTGAGGAGCCTTCACTCCCTTCTCAAGCACTTTATTTCATCCTTTGCCCATTGCAGGCATCATCAGTGCTCTGTTCACCTAATAGTGAAATGGATTTCAGTTTAGTGAGTGGTGCCATAGGGGTGAGGTGCAGACAGACATTGACTTTATGTTTGGAGCAAGATCATACATGAGAAGTTGTACACTTAGAGCAAAAGATAAGAATATTTGAGGAACTTGTGCCTGGAGAAACCCCATTTCATTTCATATCTTAATGTATAGATTTTTGTGGCAGCAAATTTGAGCATGTATGTGTCTTCTTGCCCTCAGTCATTAGCAGTGTCTTCTGGATATGTTCCTTAGTCGGTCCCTTCAGAGGCTCTGCCCAGCAGCTGCGGAGGGAACCAAACCCCAGGCAGATCTGATCATCGTGGGGTTAGTGCCCTGCCCTTGCTCATCAGGGAGGGGCCTATCCTTATCCTTCAGTCTCAGGTTGGCTCTTGACTGTCAAGCAAATGCTCTTGGACAGGTCCCTTTTTGTATAACCTGCTTTTCTCTGGAGATGGGGTGGCGGGGGCTCCAGTTACCTCAGCATTCAGGGACAGTAAACATCTTTGAATGTGCCTTAGCTGTGCTCTTGCCTCTCATTAGACACACAAAGGAAAGCCTTGTTTATTTTGGAGAAGGGATTGTTTTGCTGTTTTAAGCCGTAGCCGTAAAGCTCATTAAAGCTTCTAACAGTAGACTGGCCTCATCATGGTTTTTTAAAATGAGTGTCTTTTACAGCTAAGAACAGGCTATCTTAGGGGAGAATATTAGATCATGGACTCAAACTTGTTGAAAGTTATTTTCTGTTAAGGCAGGGAATGGACTGCAAGGTGATAAATATTCATGGGCTCCCTGGTGTCTCTGTATTGAGGGGCTGGTTTTTCCCTTGCAGCCATACATGGCAGGCTGCCTCCACACAGGAAGTGAAAACCAGCCTTTAAGGCTTTTACAGTTCTGGCATGTAATTTGAAGATTTGTTGATGAAAACAATGTTCTTTGAAAGTTTTGGAGCAAAGGAAAATGAAGTTCATTAGATGTAGCATTAAATCTAAAGCGTTGGTTTAAAAAATAACCACTTTGGGAGTCCAAAGATGTAAGCCATCTTCCCTGTTTTGATATTAACTCGCAGGGACATTTGGGGTGAACTGTTGATCAAATGGAAGGGCAGATAGGTGATTCAGGGGTCCTTCTGGGAAGAAAATGGATTACATCTCAAGAGGAGAGGTGGGGAGGGACTCTTTCGCACATTGTACCTCCAGGCACAGTGCCTCTGACTCTGGCTGTGTCCTCAGGCGTCAGCCTAGAAATGGGGCCAGAGGCAGGGCAGGGTATGTCTTAGGGAGTCATGCAAATGGGTTCTTTACTGCAGGCAGCTACCATTCGCTGCTGCCTTGGCTGGCTGTGCCCCCATGAGGTACCCCCCTGTAGCTCTATCTGGGGCAGTAGAATAGCATGGAAACACAAGAGGTATGTTTCTGATAATGTTGGACCTGCCCAAACACATTATGGCCTTCTACTGTCAGAGCTGCAGGGAACACGCACTAGGGTTCTGAAAGGCAGGGGGGCTGATTAAAGAGTCTGGGCTGTGGGGAGTGGGCATAATTTCCTCAGGATGCAGTGCAGAATTGCCAGGGTCCGGGAGAAATGATGTCATTTTTTGAAGTATTCATTCAGTATTCTGATGTGATTTTTATATTTGGAATTTAAAAAAATATTTTATAATGGATTATGAATAACTATACCTCTAAGTCAGAGGTTCTCTACCTTGGCACTATTGACATGTAGGGTAGGATAACTCTTTGTGATAGGAGGCTGCCCTGTGTTAGATGCTAAACAGATCCCTGGTCTCTACCCACTAGATGCCAGGAGCACCCCCACTCCCAGTTGTGACAACGGAGAATGTCTCAGACAGTGCCACATCTCCTGGGGGACGGGGCAGGAGGTCACCCCTGGTGGGGAACCGCTGCTCTGAATCACTGCCTGTAAATGAGGGATGCTGGTATAATGTTAAGCATTCTGTTAAATAAAGTGAAAATTTCCCCCGGAAAAAAATAAATAAATAAATATAAATAAATAAATAAAAATGTCAAAACTCAAAAAAAAATTTTATAATGTACATGGTAGAATGTCATACTTCTAAGCATTTTGGCTGGGAGGATAAGGAGGAGGTTGACTAGGAAGCTTTTTCAAAATACAGAAGCCCAGGCCCACCCAGGACCTGTGGATTCAGCCTTTGGGGTGTACTCCTATCCTGTGTGGGTCCAGGCTATTCTGTGCACATCTCCTGTTATACTTCACTGATCCAGTACATCTGATTCTTGAGAGTCCTAGGGAGCCTTTCACTGTCCCACCCTTAACCTCCAGGAGAGGTGTGTTTCAGAAGCTGACTGCTGAGGGTAGGGGTAGGTGGTTATGTTTATTCACGGAGGACAGCAAGTCTTGGACCAGGGTAAGATCTGCAGGGCTGGACAGTTTTCTTAAGCTAAGTGTATGTAATGATTTTAGGACCTGTAAATGAAAGAAAGGTTCAGATCTTCATGTGAAGCAATACAAGTAGGGATTCCTTCATTCTTACCAGATGGACCAACCAGTAGATACAAAGACCTAACTTTTTCTTTTGACCATTCCATTTTTTCTGTCTCACCTACGTTTTTTTTGCCTGTATACTCAAATACTGTTATAAAATATTAAGGAGTACAAAAGGGTATAAAGGATAATAAAATCAATGTCTGTACTCACCACTCAGTGTAAGAAATCAGACATTAGTGATAGAGTTGAAGTCTTCCATTAACCCCTCACCAGACCCGTCCCATCCCCTTGTCTCCCCTCCCCTAGAGAAAACCACTTACCCCCACATTAGTTGTTTTGGTTCCCATGCATCTCTTTATCCTTTGACTATCCTTGTATTGGTAACATTCTGTAGTATAGTTTTATACCATGTCAGTCAAGGTTTACATTTGGCTTCATGTAACAGAAAACCTCATTGCAGTGGTTCAACCAAAAGGGAGGTATTTCTCTGCTGTAACTAACAGTCTGAGGGCAGCCAGCCTTGGGTTAGACCAGAAGCTCCATGACTTGGTCAGGAACCTGACGTCCCCTGGCTCTTTGCTCTGTCATCTTCAGTGTCTGCCTTTGGAGCTCATCGTCTCATTCTGGCTGCTGCATATCTGGACATTTCGTTTGCATTCCAAGCAGAAAGAAGCAAAAAGGACAGAAAACAAATAGTTTCATACCAACTGAGTCTGTTTATTTTAGGACACAAGAAGATGAATGCTTTATGTGAAGTCCCGTGCTGTATGTGAAGTCCCATGCTGTGGATGTCTGCTTACGTGCCCTGGCTGTTTCTAATGTGCTAGGAAGAGTGGCAAACCAGGTGTGTTGGGCAGGCAAGTTGCCACCCTGAATGAGGTCAGGCCCCATTTGTAGGGAAAGGGGGAGAGGGGAGTGAGCACTGAGCAGGACACTAGGAGCCGCCACCCTGCTCGTGTTACACAGTTTAATAGAACTAGTGTGCTTTCTTCTCCAGCTTGGTTGTTCGTTCTGTGTTGTCTGCTAGACTCATGTGGGTTAAAATTATCTCCCTAATTTACTTATCTCTGTAGACAAATATGTGACAATACCATAGTTTATCCAGTTTCCTTGTAATAGATGTTTCGGTTTAAAAAAACTTTTCTTTTACAACCAGTGTTGCCATGAACATTCTTCTTTTAATCTTTTCTTTATAGAGGTTTAATTTGCTATAATAAAGTGGACACATTTTAATTGTTGAGTTTGATGAATTTTGACAAATACGTGTGTTAAAACTACTACACCAGTTAAGATAGCCACGAGCTATCGTGTGCTTCTCACAACATGTGTGCCTCTTTAAGGGCAGAAGTGTTGAGTTCTAGGTTATGTGCAATTTCAGCTTAATTATACATTGCCGAGTTGTTACTCAAAGTGGAGAAAAAGCTCTTTTCTGCATCTTACAGGCAGGTTATTGTCGTGGATGATCTGGTCTGAGGTATTTCTTCCCAAGAATCCTTTAGGCAGGTCTGGTAATACTCCTCAGGACTGGTTGTAGCCAGGTTGTGACACAGGCAGAGGCATCTGGGCATCACCCACCATCCCTCCCAGACTTCCCATCACCATCCTCGCCCTTGCCTCTTGCATCCTGGTTCTGTGCAGCTCTCAGAACCAAACAGAAGCAGGGGCTTGGAAGCTGGGGCCTGACTGTGGCTGGCAAGGTGAGGGTGGGTGGTGCTGCAAGAAGCATCTTCACTCCTTCCTACCCTTGCAGACCTGGGCAAGACCCGCAGCATCTGTGAGCCTCAGACTCCTCCCCCACAAACTGGGTACAGTGATAGTCCCTTCCCAGGATCAGAGAACATGGTGTAGGTGAAAGGGCTGGAGGAGTGTGGCTGTAGAGGTAATACTGGTGCTGTGTCCTTGACCTCTTACCAATAGAAGATACTGAATGTAGTCAGATTTTTCAAGTTAAACTTTTAATTTTGAGATTTCAGATTCTCATGCTATTTCTAATAAGAAATAATATGGAGAATCCCCATGTGCACTTTACCTAATATACTTCAGAAGGTAACATCTTTCAAAACTGCAGTACAGCATCACAAGCAAGATACTGACATGGATACAGAACCCTTCCTTCACCACTGGATTCCTCAGGGCACCTTTTGTAGCCTACCCCCATCCCTCCCACCTTAGCACTTCCTTCAGCCTTGGCAATCACTCATCTGTCTTCTATTTCTGTAATTTTGTCATTTCAGAAATGCTGTATAAATGGAAGCATGCTCTATTATTGGTTTTCCATTTGCCACCATGACAGATTACCACAAACTTTGTTGCTTGCCGCAACAAAATATATTATCACAGGTCTGTGGGTCAGAAATCTGACATGGGTCTCACTGGGTTAAAATCAAGGTGTCAGCAGGGCCTCATCTTTTCAGGAGGCTGTAGGGAGAATCTGTTTCCTCCCTTTCCTAGCGTTTAGAGGCTCATGGTTCCTACTTCCATCTTCAAAGCCATCATGTGTGGGCCTGCCTTCTCACACTGCAACACTCTGCCACTGGCTCTTTGCCTCCCTCTTGCACACCCTTGCCAGCCTTTCACAGATTTTAATTTTAGCCATCCTGCTAGGTATGAAGTGTTAGTACATTGTGGGCTTCGTTTGCATTTCTCTAGTAGCTTATAATTTGGAACACTTTGTCTTGAGCAATTGTGCTTCTATATTTCCTCTGGTGAAACATTTCTTCATTCTTTGCCCATTTTCTAGTTGGGTTGCTTGCTGCTTATTGTTAAGTTTTGAAGAGTTCTTTAGTATTCTAGACACTAGTCCTTTGTCACATATGTGGTTTGCCGATAATTTCTCCCAGTCTGTGGTTGTTTTTTCATCCTCTTAACAGGGTCCTTTGCAGAGCATACCTTTTTAATGTTGATGAAATCCAGTATATCAAATTTTCCTTTTGCAAATCATACTTTGGGTGTCAACTCTGAGAACTCTTTGCCTAGCTCTCTTGATCCCAAGGATTTTCTCCTCTTTTTTTCAAAAAGTTTTAGAGTTTTATGTTTTGCATTTAAATCTCTGACCCCTTTGGGTTAATGTTTGAATTAGATGTAAGACTTAGACCAAAGTTCTTTTTTTTTTTTTGCCAATGATATCCACTTGCTCCAGCACTATTTGTTGAAAAAGCTGTCTTTTCTCCATTGAATTGCTTTTGACCTTTTGTCAAAAAGCAGTTGGGTATATTTGTGTAGGTCTGTTTTGGTTTCTCTCTTCTGTTCCATTGGTCTGTGTGTCTATCCCACTGCCAGAACTGTACAGCTGGACTATTTCAACTATGTAATAAGTTGAGGAATTGGGTAGACTGATTCCTCCCAGTTATTATTCTTTTTAAGAGTTGTTTTAGCTACTCTGGTTCCTTTGCCTTTCCACACAAATTTTAGAATTATATTGTCTATATATACAAAAAAAACCCTTGCTGGGATTCTGTTAAGAAGAGTGTTAAACCTGCATGTGGTTTTTTCCTTTTACTAAATACGGCCTTTCAACAACCAATTCTCCAATTCTCTGACATCGACTCAGTGTCCCGCAATTCACTTCAATTCTGATACCATTCAAGGCCTTACAAGTTAAAGACGTAGTCCCACAAGACTGCCCCTCACTCCAGACACAGCTCAAGTGGAGTGTCCGGGCGACCCACACTTCTGCTCAGCTGACTACAAATTAAGGGATTCTCATGCCCTACTCTCCCCATCATGCTTGATTATTCACTAGAATGACTCATACAACTCAAGAAAGCACTCTACTGAGATTATAGTTTTATTGTAAATAGTACATCTCAGGAACAGCCAAATGGAAGAGATACATGAGGCAAGATGTGGGGGAGGGACTCAGAGCTCCTGGGCCCCTTTGGGGTGTACTACTCTCCTAGCACATCAGTGTATGTACCAGCTCAGGAGGTGCCCACAAACCCTATTGTTTAGGGTTTTTATATGTGGTTTCTTTACATTGGCATGACTACTTAAATCATTGGCCATTAGTGATTAAACTCAACTGCCAGCCTCTCCTCCCCTGAGGTTGGGGAGTGGACCAGAATGTTCTCTCTAATCCCATGATTGGTTCTTCTGGTGACCAGCCCCCATCCTGAAGGAGTCTAGGTGTCCCACCTCAGTCACCTCAGGAGCATAGACTCAGATGTGTTCCAGAGGGACTTACTATGACTAACAAAAGACATTCCTATCACTCAGGAAATTCCAAGGGTTTCAGGAGCTCTGTGCCAGAGAAACTGGGGACAGAAGACCAAATATATGTAGTTTTATTATGCTGCAATCCAGATAGCACTTTGAGGAGAAGTGATATCTTTACTGTGTTTTTTTTCTAGTTTATGTATACAGTGTGTCCTTCCACTTATTTAGATCTTCTTTTCATTTGTCCTATCAATACTTCGTAGTTTCCAGGATGTGAGTTCTGTATGTGCTTTGTTAGATTTATACCTAGATATTTCATTATTCATGAGTGATAGCAATTGGTATTGTGTTTTAATTTTCATGTCTAATTGTTCATTGCTTAGTATATAGAAGAAAAATAATTTTCATATGTTTATATTGTATCCTGTGACCTTGATGAAATCACTTACTGGTTCAGAGTTCTTTTGTAGATTCTGTAGGATTTTCTGTGTAGAATCATATCTGCAAATTGTGATGGTTTTATTTCTTCCTTTCTGATCTTTTCTTTCTGACGCTTTTTTCCGCCTTGCTTTATTGCATTGGCTAGAACTTTCAGCACTGTGTTGACGAAGAATAGGGGAAACAGACAACCTTGCCTTGTTCCCAATGTAAGGGGAAAGGAATTCAGTTTTTCACCATAAAGTATAATGATAGCTGTTGCTTTTTGTAGATGCTCTTTATGAAGTTGAGGAAATGCCCTTCTTTTCCTATTTTCCTTAGAGTTTTTCAAAAATTATGAATGGGTATTGAATTTTTGTTAAATGATTGTTATGATTATGTGATTTTTCCTCTTTAGCCTGTTCATGTAGGGGATGACACTGATTGGTTATCATACCTTGAACTATCTTTCTATCTATGGAATAAATTCCACTTGGTCTTGGTATGTAATTAATTGCATTTGCCAATATTTTATTGAAAGTTTTTGCATCTATATCCATGAAGAAGGTTGATTTGTAGTTTTCTTTGTTCTGTACTGTTTGTCTAGTTTTAGTATCGGGCAATACTGAGCTGCATAAAATATATTGGGAAATATCCTCGCCTCCTCTAGTTTCTGGAGGAGATTATGTGGAATAGATGTTAAGCATTTGATATAATTCTGGTTGGTAGTGAAACTAGTTGGGCTTGGAAATTTGTTTTTGGAGTTCCCTAAATAATGAATTCAATTTCCTTAATAGTTATAGGTTTATTAAAATTATCTATTCCAAATTGGGTGAATTATGGTGGTTGTGTTTTGAGGAATTAGTCTGTATCCTCTATGTTGTCAAATTGTGTGTTAAGTTGTTCATAGTATTTATTATCCTTTTGATGTCTGCAGACTCTGTAGTGATATTTCTGTTTCATTCCTGATATTGGTAATTTGTGTCTTCACTTTTTTCTTTGGCAGTCAGTTTTATTATTCTTTTCAAACAACCAGCTCTTTTTTTATTTATTTTCTCACTTTCTTTTTCAATTTCATTTGTTAAATTTGTTATTTACTCCCTTTTGTTTGTTTTGAGTTTGTTTTGCTCTTTTTTCTATGTTCTGAGCTTAGATTATTGAATGTTTTCTCCTCAGCACTGTGTTAGTTGTATCCCACAAATTTTGATGTGTTGTCTTTATTTTCATTCAGTTCAATACATTTTTTTATTTCCCTTGAGACTCCCCCTTTGATGCATAGATTATTTAGAAGGTTAGTATTTAGAAGTATTTGGAGAATTTCCACTTAACTTTCTGTTACTAATTTCTAATTATTTCCATTATGGCCAGAAACACAAACGGTATGTTTTAAATTCTTTTAAATTTGTTGAGATTTGCTTTATGACCCAGGATATGGTTTATTTTGGTCTATATGCCGCCGTCATTTGGAAAGAATGCCTATTCTGCTGTTGGGTGGAACATTCTATAAATGTAGACTAGATTCTTTTCATTGGCAACATGGTCAAGTTCTTTTGTATCATTGTTTGTTTTCTGCCTAGTTCTTTAATCATTTGTTGAAAGAGAGATGTTGAAGTCTCCAACTGTAATTGTTGATTTGTTTATTTATCCTTTCAGTTATATCAGCTTTTCCTTTACATATTTTGCAACTCTGCTTTGGTGCATATTCATTTAAGACTGCTATGTCTTAGTAGATTGACTCATATCTGTTATGTAATGTGTAACATTGTAACACAATGTTACAAATGTGTCTCTGCTGATTTGCTTTGCTTTGAAGTCTACTTTATCTGATATTAATATAGACATCCTGTTTTTTTTTATTAATGGTTGCATGATACATCTTTTTTCATCTTTTGTGTTCAGCTTGCCTATACTATTATATTGGAGTGAATTTCTTTTAAACTGCAGATAGTTGGGTCATGATTTTTAATCTACTCTACCAATCTCTATCTTTTACTATTTAGATCATTTACATTTAATATAATTATTGATATATTAGGTGTGCTGTTTTACTAGTTCAGGTGAATTATAGAATCTCTACCTCTTTTTTAAGTCCTTTTACATCCCCAATTTAAAACATAATTATCTTAAATATTTCCTCTTCATAGATAGAACTATATCAGACAGTGTTACAATTTTTCTTCAACCATCAGACAAAATTTAGAAAACTCAAGAATAGTGGGAAAGCCTATTGTAGTGACTTGATATTTTTACTTTCCATGGTTTTTCCTCCCTCCTGATGATTCAGGTTTCCTCCTTTTATTGTTTCCTTTCTGTTTAGAGAATTTCCTTTAGCTATTCTTTTTAGGGTAGGTCTGCTGATGACACATTCTCTTAGTTTTCATTCATCTGGGAATATTTTTATTTCCCTTCATTCCTGAGACTTCTGAGTTGGCAACTCATTTCTGTTTGTCCACTGGGCCTCCACTGATACCTCCCTGGCTGGGAAGGGTAGGAGTGCCTTACCATTTTCCAACTGTTCCCCACCTGATCTCCACTGGCAGTAGGGGAGTGGGAGGGATGGACTTGCTGGGCAGTCGTGAAAGCCCCCACTTTCTGCCAGGCCTCCTCTGATACCACCCTGGTGGGGATGAGGAGGGGTGCCTCTTAACGCCAGGTGGGAGTGGAAGTCCAGGTCTCCCTGTGGTCTTTGCTAACAGCAGCCAGTGGGGGTGAACTTGGCCTTCTCTGATACCACCCAGTGGAAGAGTTGAGCTCCTCTTTGCAGCCTGGTAACGGTGGAAGAATAGGCACCCCTCCTGACTTTTGCTGGCATTGGTAGGGATGGGGCTGTAGTGTTTTCTGGAAGAGAGCAGTTCATTGTCTAGAAGTTTTCTGTCTTGCTGTGCTACCCCTTTCCTGATCCTCTGCGGAGAAGAGGCTGTTGTTGTCGTTATTATTGTTTGTCTTTGTTAGCATTTCCAAACTGAGACCAAAATGGGGCAAAAGGAAAACCCGGGGAATCCATCACTGTGGTGTTCTTGGGCCTGATGTCCCTAGTCAGTCTGTCTTCTCTCCACCTTTCAGGGTTTGGGTGGTTTGGGTTTTTTAAAAAATATTTGTTTTATATATGTAATGTTCAGTGTGTTTAGGTGTACTTAGTGGAAGGAATAGGGAAAAGTACATATGTTTTTGGGGGGAATTCTTTGCCCTTTGTCACTTAGGAAAGACTCTGACAGACTGCTGTTGCAAAGGTTGGTCTTCCAGAGATAGTACATTTTAAAAGGAAATAATTTTTTCTTTAAAAGCATATCTTTTATTATTAGGAATTCAGGCACTAATGGGCTGGAGGTTATATGTTGGGGGTGGCATGATTGTGGAGTTAAACTTGGAGACTGAGAGTCTCTCCTGGATCTTGTGAAAGCCACATCTGACCTCTGGGGAGAACCAGCCCCAGACACTGCGTGGGGAGGGACTGCTCACAGCTCTGGCCAGAAAGTGTCCCCTCCTCTTTCTGTGACATGTGATGTGCTGCCAAAGGGGAATGAGAAGGGAAACCCTTGGTTAAGTAAACATATATTCATATTTCACTGCAAGAGGTAGAGTGGTTGAACTCAGCATAACCAGTTCCATATGTTTGGCACTGATTGTCCAGCCATGAGTAGTTGCACCTTTGAAACAACACAGATCAGATGTTTCAGGTTATGAAAATTTTAACAGCTATTTCTTGCATGTCTGGGCTTACGAGGCACTGCGCCCAAAGTCTTTTATGTGCAGTATTCTGCTATTATCTCTGAGAGACATAGGTGTTATCTGTGTGAAGATTTAATAAAGGGAAACCTCACCAAAATCGAAGTCAGGAGACCAGAAGGGGGAGCTGGAAACCACACAGCGTCAGCTATAGACCCCAGGAGAGGTCCTCAACAGGAAAGAATCATAAAGTGAGGTGCAGGCTGAAGGGGGTCAGGAGGAGCTGCCTGGCGCCCTTGAAGCCCTCAGGGCTCCCATGCTGGTATGTGTGCCCAAGGCCAGGGAAGAGGCACAGGTGGGACAAGTGGGATCCCGTTTTTTTTTTTTGAGCCAAAAAGAATGTATGGGGCCATTAGAAGTGGGAGGGTGCCCTGATTATCATCATTTTGCTTCTTGCCCTGTATGGGAGGACTCGGAGGGGCTGGAGAGCTTGCTTGGGGTCCCTGTTTGCTGCCCTAGACCCAGTCTTCATGCTGCTTTACACCCCAGGATGCAGATGAACTCTGATCCCAGCTGGTTTCAGTTAAGTGATACTGTTATACTTGTTTGACTGAGTGTATCTCACGTATCAGTTGTTGATCTGAAATCCAAGAGTTACTGGGGCATCTGGATTTTTATCTGGCAGCCCTTATACCCACTGGGCTTATGTGGAAGACTGACCCACCGCACCATGCTTTATGCCTGACCTTGGCACCCCAGATTTCCTGCTGTCACGCTGTAGTCATGACCCCTCCAGGAACAAGCAACCGGACCATTATACCCCTTCCTTACCGCACAGAGGGCCCGTTCTCTGCCGGGCAGCTGCCCCGGCTTCTACCCAGGCAGCCCAGGAATCACTTTCTTCCCAGGAATGGTTCTTTTCCATTTATTTCTTCCACCTGAGGAGTGCGTTCACTCCAGCAAAGTTAATGCTTACCATCTGCAATTTGGTGATTTCAGGTTGAAGGTTTTTAAAACTTTTCTCTCATTAAGAATGGTTGGTACTCTTCATCAATTTGCATTAGTAACAGTACTGAATTGAAAGTTTCTGTTTTTTCTGGGTTTGGCCTTAGCCAACTGTGAGCCTGGGAGTAGGTGTCCTTAAACTAGGTTACAGGAAACCACCCAGGGACACCATTCAAATGGCATCTTCCAGATATGAAGTTCTTTCTCCTGGGGGGTTGAGGACACTGTGGAGAAAATGAAAGTTCCTGTGGATTCTCACCTGACCCTGGTTGGCTTGCTTACTGTACATGGGTGGGCAATACATTATTGTTAACTCTAAAGAGCTCTGCCCAGTGCTCTGGGCTGCATGGCTGCAGGAGACCAGAGGCTGGAGTGGTGGCAGCGCCAAGGACAGATACTGAAATGGCTGCAGTGGCAGAGAGGCATGTAGGCAGAGCTGAGGTGGGTTAGGGCCCTTCAGACTGTTGAATGCAGACGTGATTCTAGTGCTCAACCTACTGCCAGGAGCATGAAGCCAGGTATAAACCCCTTTGCCCCAAGAATGTTCCATTGTCATTTCTCCGTCTCACTGAATCTGTAGTGAGCTCACCAGGGCTGACACACTCAGGCAAGACAGGGGCCCATGAGGTGCCGGCACAAATGGGATTCTGGATGCCGTAGCCTTTCCGTATGCCACAAACCCTCCCCAAGTGGGGGTCTTTCTCCTCTCAACCACAGTTGGGCTGCTTGATGGCAAAGCCTGACGCTGGCCCCTGGACAGGAAGCCTCAGCGCCTGGGCACAGTGCATCCTCCCCACCACGTGTGCTCCATGGGTGGGAAACAAAGAACCCCTAGGAGCTCAAGGATAAGTCCTCACTTTTGCAGCCTCCTCTGGATGTCCTGATTTTGAGGCTGAACTTTAGAGAGCTGGGCTATGCTTCTGTGTCCCTTTTGTTGTTTGGGAAAGACTAGGAGCAGGAGCAGGGGATCCCAAGACTGGCCCTTCAGTCCCTCCCTTATTCCCCTACTCCAGCCAAGGTGCTTCCACTCTCCTTTCCCAGGTACCAGGATTGTAGAGCAGGCTGATGGCATAGAACACCTAGAGCAGGGGTGATTTAGACAGGACTCACTGACTTGCACTCTCCATGCTTCACGGTGGCTGCCCTGCCCGGCCCTTTTCCCATAGCTTGGAGGGACTCCAGGGCCAGGGAGGCCATGTAAGGCTGCTACTCCACCCACTGTCCTGGGACCTGCAATTTCAGCAGCTGCTGCTTCCTCTCTCCACCTTGGACTGTGATCCTGAGGCTTCAAGAAAATGGAAAGGAGCTCATGTTAGGAAATGGTTGTGGAGGCCAGTCCTAGAGAGATCCTTTAGAGCCCAGAGACTTGCCATCACAGGCCCAAAGTGCATGTTTTCCTCTCATTCATGGGTGGTGTCTTGCCAATGGGTTTCAGCCCCGGGCAAGTTCGCTATGGATTCAGTGTGACCAAAGAAATGACAGTAGAGTGTTCTTGGGGTGAAAGGCTTTATATCCAACTTTATTCTCATGGTGGCAGGTCAATCACTAAAATCCTGTTCACTCAGAGCGAGTCTGCATGCAGCAAGCCGGTCTCTGCCTCTGGGCCTCTCTGCCCACACAGCCATCCTCTGGGCCTCTGTCCTCGGTGCTGCCACCACTCCAGTCTCCATTCTGCTCTCCTACAGCCTTGCAACCCTGCCACCATGAAACCCAGAGCACCGGGCAGGGCTCTTTTATATAAAGTCAATAACGATGCATTGCCCCCACATGTGTAGTGAGCTAGCCGACCAGGGCCAGGTGAGAATCCTGGCCACAGGTGGCCATTCGTGCTCCAGTGTTGCCATTCCCCATGTATTGTCCAAAACAGACCTCACTGAGTAATCCCAGCACCGGGCCTCAGAAATCCTGCTCCAGGTGACAAGAAGCCTGGGTTCAGATAACATCAGCGCGTATCTGTGGAGTGAGCGGGCAGACTCTGTCTATCCAAGTACCTCCCTCAGCCAAGGTACTACTCCTATCCTTGCAAGGGATCAGAGAGGTTAAAGAGCAATCCTGAGGTCATATCCTGGACAGTGATGGACTCGGTGGGCCTGGGATGTCTAACTGCAGAGCTGCTGGCTGGTCACCAAGCAGCAGGGCCCACTAACCTGCCTGTCACCACGGATACTCAGCAGACACTCAGCAGGCACTCGAGGATTCAAGGGCAGAGGTTGATCCCACAGAAAATAGCCCCTTTATTAGCACCCCCTAATCAACCAGTTTTGAGTCTGATATGGTTCCTCAACTTGGCTCCAGGTGACTGTGTGTGGTTGGGGTAGGGGCGCTGCTTCAGAGGTATACCAGCAATCCCAGCTACAGCAGTGTCCCTGCCTGGACTGTCTCTCTTCCCTGCTCACCCTTTGGAATCCTGCCCATCACCCATTTATTCTGTGCATGTTCCCTGCACATTAGGTCCATCCATGGGTCATGCTGGGGTTAGAGGATTCCACTGGCAGCCTTCGAGGAAGCTACAGGCAAATTTGTTCATAAAAACAAGGCAAACCCACATGCAACAATGGGCAGTACACCTAAGCCATTTATTTGTCAGATGAACAGACATTTGCTAATCATGTCCCAGGCCCGTCCCTGTGTTGGGCACTGGAGGTTGATGATGGAGACACAATCCCTGTCTTAAAGAAGCTGACACTGGAATCCAGTCAAGGGCTGAGTGGTCATTGGAAGCACATGGGCACACGGCAGGGATGCTCCTTCACGCAATGCCAGGACTGGATGGGAGAGGCCCCTGGAGCTGGCAGGTGTGGCAGCTGGAACACCTGGACAACTAGTCATGTACTTGTCTGAGCTGGAGGTCACTGTGCAAGGTTGCTTAGTAGCATTGATTCCTGTAAGGTTCAACTTCCTATAGCAGTTGCTTATCCAGTCCACGCAAGGAAACAACCTTGAAGGAAGTTAGGAACAAGGGAAAGGGGAAGTTTCATGTGCATTCCACCCAAATCACAGCCAGAGGCAGCCCACTTTCCCTGTGTGCTGTGTAGAAAATGCCAAATTCTCGTCAATGTGCTTTTCATGAATTTCTCACACTGACAGACCATTACTTCCAAATGGCCATCACCTACCAGGCCCACCACGTGAGGATGGGCCAGCGGGGACATGTTAATGAGGACTATAAGGCTTGTTGTATAAGCAGATCCTTTTGGTCTGATCTCATCTTCCTACCATCACTCCCCTGAAAATAATTTAAAAGTATTCCACTTCTGTAAGAGTAAATGGAGGAGGGGCATTTGTGCAACTGAAGGAGTCAAAGCCACTGAAAAATTAGTGTAACTTCTAATTGGTCATTGCCCTGACCCTTGGGTTCAGAACTTTGGAATGGTTTTGATTTTGCCTCTTCTCACATTATCCATGATCATTCAGAGGCCCCACACATGACCATGTGCAGCCATTCAGCGATCATATCAACCCCTGGACATCTGCAATTCAGGTGTTGGCCCAATGGCAGGTGTTTACTGATTGACAGTCAAAGGGGAAAATAATAAAATTAATAGTTACTATGGGGCATAGTAATACCTCCTTTACTCCTACCAGCAGCCCTCTGGCGCCGTTGTCACCAGCCTCATTGTCCCACGAGGAAACGGACCCCGAAGCAGCCTTGGGGCCTGTGTTCTTCAGGCAATGAGTATACACCTGTCAACCCACCTCTCCTGAGAGTGATCCTGTGTCTGAGGTTTACAACCTTCCTAATATTTGAGTCAGGCTGCCCTTTTGATGGCGATAGTGAGAATGCCCTTATGGTCAGTCCCTCTTCCGTCTCCCGCATTCTTCCTACTTCCTGGCCATTCTCATAATTAGATCTGCAATCTCCTTTTGGCAGGCTTCCCACTTCTGGGCCCCCTCCTTCCTACACCTCTTCCTCACTCTCAGATGTCTGTGCCCTGGTCAGGCCCGGCTCTGGTCTTCTCCCACCCCTGCTCAGAAACCTTGAGAGAATTGTTGCTGCCTTAGTCAGGGTTCAGGGCTCTCCAGGTTGAGCCTGAATCCAGTTTATCTCCCCTTTTTGTCTCAGCCCAGGAGTACCACCCTATTGGGGCCTCATTTCACTTCAATTTCCCACCACCTCTGCCCCTTGATACCATGTCCATCCTCCCCAGCCCTTCTCTAATTCATGCCCTTACTTATTCATCCAGCACACCCATTTTGGGCATCTCCTTTGAACTGGCTGTAGTGGGGGTGCTAGGCCTCATGGGCTTGCAGTCCAGTGGCAGAGAAAGAACTGAATGAGTGATTACAGAAGGTGTCACAACAGGAGGGGGCCACAGCGCTTCAGCTTGAGGGCTGACCAGCCAGGGGTGGGAGGGCTCCGGAGAGGCCTCCCTGACACTGTTGGGATGGCCTCCTTGCCCTGCCTGCTGTTAGCTATGTCCCGTGTCCCCTTAAATTCCTGAGACCCTCTGCCGCTCCTGTCCCAGGGCAGGTACCTTTCTGTATCCCATTAGACTGTCACAGCCAATTTTAGACCCAGGAGGTGCTATATAAATGTGTGTTGGAAATGGAACCAGTCTTCCAACCCCTGGGAATTCAAATTGCGGAGATGAGTTATTTTTTAAACCATCCATATTGATTATGGGGTGGGTTTGGTTCCTCCCCAACTTCAAGGACATCAGCTGAGTGGGGTCTTGCCATTAGTTTGTCCAGTTAGCAGCTTGGCTCAGAGAAAACCGAAGGTAGCACCCCAAGCGGTTATCAGAGGTTATCTTGCAGGTTTGGGATTATAGAACAGATTTCCACTTTATACTTTCTATGCAAATACTTGAATTTTTCACAACAAACTTGGGTTACTTTTCTAATTAGACGTTTTAAATGTTTTTAAGCAAATTAAGCCAAAGAATTATTTGCTTCTCCTACTCTACTTTTTTTCCTTATACTTAAAGAAAAACAAACTTATCTGGACAAAACTCCTGTCTTCCCAGTCCCATGGAGCTCAGGGAATAGGAAAGACTATGGGTAAGTTTGCTGATCTAAGAGGCAAAAGTGAATTTAAGTGCTTTAAAGCCTAGAGGAAGAGTGTCCTTGAAGAGGGTCTGCAGGCATGAGATAAACAGCCAGAACTATCATAACTGCAGAATGTACCCCTGAATCAAAGGATGATAGGGGAGCAGGCCAGGACCCAGACACTGGGCTTCACCTCCCTCTACTAAGGCACAAGCCAGCCTGATGCATTAGGTTTGTCTGGCATGGGGATGACAGGAGAGGCATGGGCCCCTCTGTAGAGTCACTCTGACCTCTGCTCCCTGGAATAAATGAGTGCGTCCATCACAGCACACCCCTCTGCCTGGAGGACTGGGCTGAGGGCCAGCCCGCAGCTTGCCCATGGATGCCCCCATACCCCCCACCAAAGCATGCAGAGGGTCCCTGCACTCTACAGTCATTGAGGCCTCAGGCTAAGGACAAGCCATGAGTTTTCCCTGGTTTCTCAAAGTGAAATTGCTTGTCCTCTAACCTGGCATTCACCCTGGAGGCAATTCCCAAATGTATCAACCACAAGCATCTACCTGGCATCAGAGAGAGAGGTACAGAGCCTCCCTGACAGGAGCTGTGACTACCATGGAGTAAGATGTGCAGTCCAGAGTGACTTGGCTGGCAGGCAGCTAGAGGAATAAGTTCTCAGATCCCCCATGCCGCACCCACATCTCCTGCTTTAGCTCCATTAGCCAAATAAGTAGTTAGCTGAATACTTAGGCTAAAAATGATTTGTTTGCTGAAATTCAAGTTTTAACTGGGTGTCTTATGTTCTTATTTGCTAAATCAGGCAAAGCCCTATGCAGAGACCAGCCTACATCCCGCCTACACATGGTCAGGAGCTCAGGAGGGTGTGGCATCCTGAGTGTGGTAGGAGAACCAGCCCTGCAGCCAGGTGGGGTGCTCTGTGGATTTCTGGACACTAACCTGCAAAATGCCAGGCCTGCATCTCTCCCACCTGCCTGTCTCATCTGCTCGCAGCTGAGAATAAATAGCAAGCAGCATAGAATGTATGCGCCAAAAATGCCTATAAAAGCTAAAAATGCTACCATTGTGGGTCAGTATTTCTAGAAATACTTGTGGGTGAAATCAGAACATTTTCAGGTTCATCCCAGCCTGCAGGGAGTACCCTGAAGCTTGAGGCACAAGGATTGCAAACTTGTCTCTTTAAGACCAGTAACAGCCTTTGCAAGATTATCATCCACATCTGTAGCATAACATGTGACTGAGGAGACTGAGAAAGATGATCTCAAGGGCCATCAGCCTTCTGCCATGCTGTTAGGTAGGAAGGGCTTGTAATGAGTCACAGCTTTAAAAAAATGGGTGGAGGGGGTCAAAAGGTCCAAACTTGCAGTTATAAAGTCCTGGGGATATGATGTATATTTTGAAAGTTACTTGGAGGGTAGATTTTAGTTTCACCACAAGAAAAAAGTAATCCTGACTGTGTGGTGATAGATGTTAGCTAGACTTACTGTGGTCATCATTTCATAATATATACAAATCATTATGTTGTACACCTGAAACTCATCACAGTGCTGTATGTCAATTTTATCACAATCAAAAAAAAATCTTTGATCAGGGGGAATTATATTTTTAAAACATTCTTTCAAAGGAGGTAAGTGAGGAAATGAATGAACTTATGGATGAGAATGTACATAAGGATGTATGTGTGTAAAATTCTGCTTGTGTTTTCTGAGGACACTGGGGATGCCCCATTTCTCATCTGATGGCCCCATAAATTGGGGGCCTACTTGGAAAACTCCATTATTTAAAAGGCTGAAAATGGACGTTCTGTTTTGCAGCTATCGCTGAGGTGAAGGAACACAGTAAGCGCAACCTGCCTCCTCCAGGAAGCCTGCAAGCTGCCGACATGCCATTTTCCTTTCCGCACCCCCCCGTGAACCAGCCTGCCTTGGGGTATCCACCAGCCCAGCCTGGAAGACACCACACAGGACACGCAGCCCTTCCCAGAGTGACCTCTGCCAAGTCAAAGCTCCTGCTGCCTCTTGCATTTAATCATACAGTTGGCCACATAGTACTTTCAGAACATAAAGATGTCAAGTTTAACTGCTCGATCAGCATCCCCACTATGTACCAGGACACTGTCGCTATTTCTTGGTGGAAAGATGGGAAGGAGTTGCTTGGGGCACATCATGCAATCACGCAGTATTATCCTGATGATGAAGTTACATTAATAATCGCTTCCTTCAGGTATGTCTTCCATCTTTCTTTCTGTTTTAATGTTGTCATGCTTTTGCTGATTTGAAAGCCAGGGTCTCATCAATAATAAAAAACAGTCTTTTGTTTTCTGTGTTGGGAGCCACACTCCATTTAGAGGATAAATGAATAGGTGGCAATCTGTGTTTGCTGGTCTCTTTTAAATTGAACTTGGCCCTACTGGAACTGTTGGTTGTCGGATGCTCTGGGTTCCAGGGGTCCACCTCCCATCTAACCTACAAATCATGTCAAGTCCTGCTGGACTCGGCTCTCCCAGGGAGAGGAAGAAAGGGTTTCTTACACAGGAGGAAACGTCTCAATCACCTGGTGGGCATGGAACTTTTAAAACAATAGTGCCCTCCCATCCCTTTCATTTGCCTTATTCTGGCTCCCCTTTACCCTTCCCCAGCACCTCCAGCTGCTGCAAATTGTGGTACTGATTTTGCCTTCTTGTATTTTGGGGCAGGAAAAAAGTGGAGAGTATGAAGTCTGGGGAAATGGGACAAATCTTCAGCCACATGGGTCACCATCTCAACATTTCGCTTTGTTTTGGTAGGGGCAAGCTGAGTGAGTGAGGGGAGTGACCAGATAAGCCAAGCCAGGATGTTTATCTGGAATAATCTGTTGTCCCAAGCACTGGGACATCATGTTTCAGAATTCTGTGGACAGTGAGCCAACTGCTTCTCCTCTCCCCACCCCGTGTTTATTCTCTACCCTTTAGCCGGGAGGGCTTTGTTGGTTTTTGTGTCGGGACCTCCTTGCATGTACAGTTTTAGATTGAGGTGGCTTTGTGGTCATTAAAAGCTGGAAATGAGGTCAGCCACACTGAGCTGAAGGAAGCGCCTTTCCTCTGGGATTCATTCCCTCTGGAGAGGAGCTCTCTTTGATCCGGTAAGTTTTCACTTTCTCTGAGCAGATCCCTGGGGGCAGTCCCAGACTCTTGGGTCTTCTGGTGAATCATTTTATTTCCTTTTCAGAAAACCACCTCGGAGTTACCACAGGCATAACAATTCCAAGTAGAGTTTAGCCTGTCAACACTTTCATAAGGCGTACCCTTTGGGGGGCTTTTTTTCCCCAAGCTTTGGCGTGGTCAGTGTAAAGAACACAGCTTCCACATTTTCCACTGGTGGGTTAGCTCTGGCTGGGTCCCTCCAGCTGACATTCTCAGCCAGTGGCTGAGCCCACTTAGGAGATTTGACTATCTTTTCCTGCATAGACTACAAAACAAAGATATTTTACCATTATACAGACACGGCTTTTGGTAGGAGAAGTAAAATCACCATTAATAATGAATAAGGAGCACTTTAAAGGCTTAAAGAAACAGAAAGGAGACTGTGGGTGAGCTGCTCCAGCTTCCTTGGCCTTCTCGCCAAAGACATAGGTTTGGACCACATGACTAGCAGCTCCCAGTGAGCTCTAGGGGGCTGTAACATGTCCAGAGGTCTCAAATTGAAGAGTTTTTAAACTTAGACAATGTGTTACTAGGAAAAAGTTTATATTTTTCCACATATATTCAGCTTAATTCTAAAACTCATTCCAAAGGAAAAAATACCCTATTTGACCTCTAAACTAAACTTTCAAGTAAATTTAGTGATCAGAGTTCTTGAAAATAATGGACCCCCAGCTGAACTGAGTAGCATTTGGGGATAGTACCAAGTCCACTGTTAAATATTCTCCAACTTTATGAAAGAAATGTCCAGTGGCTGTAGAGTGAGTCAGTGAAGTCAATTGTAGTGACATAATCAAGATTATAAACATTTGCATAATTTCCTGGCAAGAAGGAAGGATATTGAAGACCCTAGGTTTGCTGTCTAAAAGATGAGGACCCTGAGGTGAGGGGGGTTCACTGGAGCATGAACTGTCGATGGTAAAGGGAGCCAGGTTCATACACCTGTGGTGTCCTTCACTCACATCTCGTGGGCCTGAGGAAATCCACTCTGCTCTCAGGAATGCTAGAGTTAAAAACTAGTTGTTAGACGCTCAGTGTATGCAATTTTATCAGGAATTCATTAGCCTGCAATTTTGTTGGCACTGCCATTATCATACCTATATAGACCAGATTTATTAAAGAAGATGTGCAAAGTAGAGATGTCTGTCCATAGGCAGGGGTCAGAGGACCTGTACAGAGAACAAGAAGGTATTTTGAGTTGGGTCACACAACCATTTTTCTCTAAGTTGTTACTATAATAAAGGCAGAATGTACTTGAAGTTTGAAAGTCATGAGGTCTCCAGACTGAGGCCCTACAGTTTGTATCAGCAGCGTCCTTTAAACATGAAATGATTGTGAGTCTCTAGAGGAGGAATGGGTTGTGGGGCCCTGTTTAACTTTCTGAGCTTGACACTGGTTGCATATTTTCTCTTCCATATCATGCAGACCCTTGCTACTTGCCCACCCCACCCTTATATGGCCAGACTCATCATTCTAAAACAATGGTCAGTCAAGCAGCTGGTCTTTGATCCTAAAACAGGGCCTGTCCCAGTTGAGGGTGTTGTTCAGGTGTGCATGTTTAATGCAGCAGAGCTCTGCTCTCTGTCATGCCTTCCCTGGCCTCTGACCCCCCGACCCTGTGGCCTCCTGCCATCACATTGCTCTCTTCCTTCCAAAGAAGGAAAAGAATGTGGTTAAGTAATTTTCACTGAGGAAGGCTTTAACATTCACTTGCAACATCATTTTAGACACAAGAAGTAGAGATTTTTTTCCAAACTGCAACACAGGCAGATGCCCATTGATTCTGAAAACAGCCAGACTTACTTGTGAAGGTTAGCAGGCCTCTGCTGTTTGTCGGATGAACAAGTAACTGAACAAATGCATGGACATTGAAACAAGGAGGACAGCCCCAGTCCATGTCCTCCTGCTTGTGATTGTGGAAAGAAGGGACAGGAAGGGAGGTGGACTGCCAAGTGCAGAAGGGCTAAAGTCATGTTGGTATGTTAAGGCAGTGGTTTTCCCTCGGTTTTAGATATGGCCTGGAAAGATTGATTAGGTGAGAGGACCCAGACACTTCGGGTCAGAAGCCAACACATCCTTCAGTCAAACCTCAGTTTATTGACACTGGGGTTGGGGTGGAAACGATAGGAGGAGCTCACACGCATTTAAGTACAAATCCAATGTTTCTGGGGGTGTTAAAGGAGATTTGGCATTAAGCGTGAGTGTCCCTGAATAGTTTTTAAATGATTTGATTTTAGCTCCTGTGTGTGTGTGTATTTTTAAATGATTCTAATAGTAATATATGTATTTTGTTAACTACCTGGAAAATACCAAGCCATTACGGGGAAGGAAACTATGGTCCATAACCCCAAGAAAACTTTTCCAAGCATATATAAATTTCATATTCTTGAGATAAAATTAGCATTTTAGTACATAGATGATTGTACATCTTGTTTCATCACCTAATGTTACATTGTGAACATTTCCCTATGCTACTAAAAGTCTTCAAAGTATTTTAGTGGCTGCTCTGTGCCACTGTCATCTACTATTGTAAAACAGAAGCAGTTTTAGAAGAATGCAAATAAAATTATAAAGTAAAAATGTGCAATTATTTTCAAAATGCCAAGGCTGGAGATGTATGCAAGGGAGGAAGCAACTGACAGGGCACTTCAAGTCCAGATGCCCACTTGAGTTGAGTTGACCCCATTCCATATTAATAATTCATATTTGTTTCCTATTGCACTTGGGTAATTGTTATTATTGATGGAGTTGAGTCATCTTTCACTGATGGGTGTAGGAAACTCACACCTGCTAACAGGTTGGGGTATTCCTGATGGGGGCTTGGTGACTAATATGGACACGCGATCGCCTCCACTGCTCCCTGCCCCGGCCCAGTCCTGGTGGTGGTGTGGGGGCTCAGCCTGAATCACTCAGAGCTTGAACAACACCTACTCTGTGGGACTTAAGTGACTGGGCTGGGTCTCCCCCTTGGCATTGCAACCAGTACGTACCCTGTGTCATCTGCACCTGATAGTAGCCCGAAACTGTAGCACGTCCATTTGTGCAGGCCCCCGGACTGCTGGGATAAGACCTTTCCCTGCAGCCTCCTAAGGAGGATATAATTTGTGACATATAATTAGCTGTCAAGTCTGCTATGGCTTGTGAAGAGCTCTCTGGCTTAGTGAAGATGCTCCCTCATCAGGTAAAGCATTCCAGGAAGGCATGAGTCATCAGAAGGTTGGGGAGACCAGCTGTAGAGCAAAAACAAAAGCTGACGCTCCTGTAGGCTGGCAGGCCTTCTGGATTTCATTATTGGGTGGTTTGTGGCAAAGGGAAAGTTTCGATGTTTGTTTTCTGTGTAGTCCAGGGATTCCCACTGCTCTTTGGGTACTGGCAAGGTTCCCAGTAGCTAATGCTGGAAGGATTTTGCTTTCCTAGTACACTGTTTTAGTAAAGATGTTAAGTGACTAGTTTGGGTCCCCAAGACCCTGTCCCAGTGAGGCCCACCCCCCATCCATGTGAGATAACTCATGTCCGCAGGGCTGTGCAGGCAGCTGTGCCGAGCCCGTGTTGGTCCTCATCCTCCTGCTTCTTGGTGACCTCAAAAGTGTAATCATCCATGAAAATCAGAAAAACATCCAGAAAATGAGAACATAATTTCTTTAGTCACACCATCAGCTAGAAAAAACTATCCTTAGCCACACACAGACCCCTGGCACTTGGACTTGCTTCATACTCAGATTTCCTTCCAGCCCAAAGTTCATGCCAGATTCCTGCCCTTTGGTCACCTGCTGTCTCATCTCAGTGCCCTTTGAACTCTGGCACGTAAAAACAGGGTGCTTAGTAGTGAGTTTTTTATTTCTTCTAAAATGTTCGCTTTTCCTTTTTTTTTATTGTAATAAAACAACATAGCATAAAATACACCATTTCTCCCTTTCTGAGTGTCCAGGTTGTTGGCATTAAATGCGTTTGCACTATTGTGCAACCATCACCTTCTGTCTCTGATTATGTCCTTTTGATAAGTGGAATTTTACAATTTTGTCCTTTTTAAAAATTTATTTCAAGAAGGCTTTAGAGTGTAGCCTACTAACTTCAGAGCCATTTCTGAGCAGGCTAGCCTTGCTGTGATAGGTCTGAGGGACCAGCAGGCACTGTGTCCTTGCAGGACCACCTGCGGCTAACCCAGCCAGCCGAGGTTGCCCTGGTGTGATGGCAGGCTGCTCTGGTGTGACAGGCTGTCCTGGTATGACAAGACTGCCCTGGTGTGATGAGGTTCCTCTGGTGTGACAGGTTCCCCCAGGGTGACAGGCTGCCCTGGTGTAACGAGGTTCCCCCTGGGGTGACAGGCTTTTGCAGCTGGCCCTGCAGCTCTGTCCAGGTGGTTCCTGTCTAGACGCTATGGCTGGGTCGTATGGGGTCCTTTCTCATTCATATGTTTGTATTTGACCAAACTCTGATGGGATTTTTATACCTTTTTTTAAGCAGTGAATGCATGTGGTAAAATATTCCAACTGTTCAAAAATTCTCCCTCACCAGCCCTTTCCCAGTGGGGAGCTGAGGTTACCCATTTCTTGGGTATCTTTCCAGGGATATTCAATCCGTCTGAGTCTTCTGTGTGAGTATGTTTGTGAGTGTGTATGCATGTGTGCCTGCCAGATAGCATATTACTCATGGCTGTGGTTAAATCAATACCCAGGGTTCATATTTTGTGTGGCTGTGTAAGTGCTGTTTTGAGCTGAGTCATGTAATAGACTATAATTACATTTTACTCTTTATAGCTTTTTGATTTTCCTGAATTTAATAGTTTTCTTGCTTGTTAGTTTGCTTAGCTTTCTAAGCATCAGTCACTCATTCTTCCCTAAACTCTAAAGGAAACTGTGCATCTCCTCCCCATGCGGTGAAGTTGTCAGATGTGACTTGTTCCTTGGAGATGCTGTCCCAGGGAGCATGCCCTTCTGCTCCGCCTGGGCTGGCTGCCCTCCGGCCCTGGGTCTGGCTCAGTCATCTCTGCTCTCATTCTGATTTCCTCCAGATTTCCAGCCCCTGTTGCCCAGTTTTGCCTCCTCACTTTGCCATGCAGCCCATCCCCCATAGCTTCCTGGAACTCGCATGTCTGAAAATGCCTTTTTTTTCCCTACCCTCACCAGATACAGAATTCAGAAGGAAAATAGCTTCCTGCTCTCATCTGTAAATCATTGATGTATATTTTCCTTTTGCTCCCAGATTTGTTCTTGTGATGTACGCTGTTCTGATTCACTAGTTAGTGACCTGCTTTTCTCTCTCTGGAAGTTTCAGTTGGTCCGCTTTATGTGGAGTTGTGACTTACCCTGGTGGAGCCTCTTGTTGGGTCTTTTTTCTCCCACTGTGCTGCCAGGCCTGGTTAGAAAAGATGAGTATCTACAGTTCTGCGTCGTTTTCTTGAATTATACCCCCCTCCCCTTTCTGTGTCGTTGCAACGCCAAGATTGCTGTTCTGAGGTGGAGCCTTCCAGGCTGAGCCTGCAGGGGTACTGTGCCTGCTGTTTCCGCCAGGGGTCGGGTGGAGGGTGATGGACATAACCATCTTGTCTGCAGCCACATCCCCAACTCTGCCTCCAGTATAGGAGACTTAACTTGGTGTCTGAAAAGCAACAAGTAGAATTATTAGTAAAAACTCTTCCCTGTACTGTAGGTAAGATGGATCTGGACTGGCTGAATAATGGGGGCACTTAGTCCTCCTCCCCAGACTATGGCTAAACCCATCCTGACAGGAAGGACTACAGACAGAGTTTCTATTATGTCCTCTTTTACTACTCTTGCCCTGAATTTGCCTTCCTTGCTAGTTGTCTTAAGGTACTCCTGGACGTTTTGTGCAGACTGACTTTTGCAGCTCAAGGTGTGCTGCTGAAATGTTATTTGTGCCTGATGGTTTCTCGGGCTCCCTGGGGAATCTGCACAGGTGTGCTCTCCACCTCTGGGCTGGATGGACCCCCACCCGCCGGCCTTGGGCTGTCTTCCTGGGGCTCTGTCCTGCAGCCCTCTTGACCTACTTTCTCTTTGGTCCCTGGCTCCTTAAGTCACACCACAAGCTTGGTGCAATGCAAGGGTTCCAGGCTCTGAGCAGAGAGCCAAGCTTCCAGAGGCACAGGTGTTCTCAGCCTGTTAGATCTTGACATCCACTCGGTTGAACTCTGGGTCTTCAACTGGATGATGTCCACCCATGTTACAGAGGGTAATCTGTTTGACTCAGAACCTACTGTCTTAAATGTTAATCACATCTAAAAAAAACACCTTCACAGAAACATCTAATGTTGTATGTAACCAAATATCTAGGTACCATGACCTAGCCATCTTGACACATAAGATTAACCATCATAGCATATGATAAAGAAGCTAAAGAATGTTCTGTTCCTATAGGAGGAACTCAAAGGGTAGTCACTGTAAATATCTTTGTGTTTTCTCTGAAGCATAACCAGTGTGCAGCGTTCAGACAATGGGTCGTATATTTGCAAGATGAAAATAAACAATGAAGAGATTGTGTCTGACCCCATCTACGTCGAGGTGCAAGGTGAGTTCAGAGGTACAGAGTAGCTTGAGTTCACTGCTTCACATATAATACAGAGTTTGGTATCCCACTTCCAACTCTGTATGCAAACCTGGCAAATCCATAAGCACTAGAATTTTACAAGGCAATCATCTTTTTAGACTGTAGGTAATAGTGAAATGAATTGAAGTCTCAAAGTTTTAGCTCTATCCTAGGCACTAGGGCTGGCATAAAGAGAGTTTATAGACTTCCTTATCCCAGGTTATAACACAATAAAAAAATACTGAGAGTTTTTCTTTCCCGTAGGAAGCTGTAACTCCGGGGAGAGGAAATCCTGGGACAAAATACCTCTAAAGCCAAAATCAGTTAAAGGGAGAAATTAAGATTAAAACCCGTTTATTGTTTACAAGCTGCAGTCCAGGGTCGTTTCTCTTAACTGCTCTGGCAGAAGCCAGCCAGCATCTCCCTAACCTCTCAGGTCCAGGTAATTACCCATTGATATGGAGATGGACTTTCTCCACCCCTGAGGAATGCCTGTTGATATGCAGATGTACTAAAGCTGGGCAAGATATTCTGGAAATATTACAATTTTACCCACATTCCACTACCCAGGTCTCAGTGCTGGCACTCACATGACCAAGGGGCACTTTGCCTCTTACTCAGCATCATTTCTTGTCTTGCGAATGCAGGTGGGGAAACCAGGGAGGGTGGGCAGTTTTCCTGACTGGTCAGCAACTCAGTGTGGGCCTCCTTTTTGGGCCCAACGATTTGTCAAAGGTGTGTGATTCAGTCCTGTTCTGTAACATGACATGTTCAGTGGGGGTGAGAAGTGAGACATCAGACAAGGAGAAGGCGTCTCTGCCCTCAAAGAACTTGAACTCTAGTAGGAACAGGAGTGGATGCACAGGTGGGCCAGGCCAGCCGAGCTCAGGTCCTGGATTTGATGCCCTGGGTGTCAGGTTGGCAGGCCGGGGTTCTGCAATGGCAAGGCCTGTGAAGTCAGACTCCTAAGAGGAAGCATCCCAGGTGGTCACTGCCTCCATGGCCCCCTTTTCTACATTTCCTGTGGCTCCTCATCGCACGGTCATTAGCATTTTCAAGGAAGTTAGCTACAAGTGTCACTCACTGAAAGGCTCCTTTATCACCCATATTCTTCTGCAAATCTCAGCATTGCTGCTGCTGGAGGCCTGTGGGAGGGAGGCCCCACAGAGGAGTCTGTTTTAGAGCTTTGCTTCAGGCCCATTCCAGGCTGGACAGCCAGAGCCTCAGGGTATGGCAGCATCAGCCTGGAGGCAGGGTGGGGGTGGATCTGCTGTTAATATGGGGAAAGTAGTTAGAGGACATTTTACTTGTCCGAATCTCAGAAAAACGCCCAAGGCAAAAACATGTTAGGTCCCAATGGAATTTTACATTTGAAACAGGAAAGCCAGAATCCCATTTTACCATTGCCCTGTAATTCCTTCTGGGACCAGATCTGTGAGTTCCCAGTCCTCAAAGAGCACAATTTAAATGCCTGAGAACAGTTAGCTTGACCTGTTTGTTAAATTTTTGGCACATGCTTCAGTGAGTACCAGCTGGTTTCCTCTGAGATATTCCTAAAGTCCCCCTTACGGCCTTGATTCTGGAATTACAGCTGGAGATCTTAGAGTTGTAACTGTGTCTGCACTGTTTTCATGTAAACACACTTTGAAAAGTGTTCAGCCCTATACAAATGTACACATTTTAAAATTCATTATCATCTATCTGCAAGTCTCACACACAGCAGATTGTTCTTGTAAAAGGGCAGGCCTATTACTTGGCTTTGTTTTTGCTTTGTGTTTATTTTGGTATGGAATACTGCAAATCTACCTACCTATCTCAGGAGTTTGAGCAACACCTGCTTTCAGAACTGCCAGGCCTCCTTTCTGGTAAAACCAGTTCTGAATCACCTTTACAACCCTTCTTGGGAAAGTGTCCTAGAAAGTCAGTCAAAACTAGACAGGTAGGAATTAGCCTCTGCTCTTTCTTATGCAACTTTCAGAAGTAAAAACTGGCCATTTCAAACCTGAGGTGGTGTATAAAAAGAATCTCCTATTGCCAAGTTCTAGTACGGTTTCCATTCCCTTTGGGACTCTGCCTTTGCTTATGGATCTGAAACATTCTTTCCCTTAATTCTTTGTCTGCAGGACTTCCTCACTTCACTAGACAGCCTGAGAGCATGAATGTCACCAGAAACACAGCCTTCAACCTTACCTGTCAGGCCGAGGGCCCGCCTGAGCCTGTCAGCATTTTCTGGGTTCAGAACAGCAGCCGCGTCAGTGAACAGCCTGAAAAATCCCCCTCCGTTCTAACTGTTCCGGGTAAGTGGAGTTGTGTGATTTATTGACTGTTTTCTGTCTGACGATGGAAGGGATCGGAGGTGTGGGGACCTCTACCGTCCCCAACAGCAGGCAGTGGAAGAGGGTGGAAACGTGTGCAGCTGAGGTTGGGGGCCCGGTGGCTGGGGCTAAGAGCTCCCATGCCAGGGCTGGAAAGTGGGTGGTGCCCTACCGGGAAGTTGGTGAAGTGGTCAGAATCCCTGAACCTGGGCAGTGGGAGGCCTGCTCGCATCTCCCATGGCAGCTGTGGCCAGGCTTGCACGTCAGGAGCCATCCATGAGAAGGCCTCAGTGAGTCTGCACAGCAGTGAAAATGCGCTGGTCCCAGGGCAGATTGAATCCTTCTAGGATTGTGTCTGCGTGCAAGTCAGTGTCATGTGGATCTCCATGCAGCGGGAGCGCCCGGCCTCGCCTCATCCCGCTGCTGGAGCTGTGCTCTCAGGGCCGACACCGTGGCTGTTTCCCTTGCAGCTAATGCCAGCGGGCTCCTCTTTGGCCACCCTTGTTGCATCTTTAAGTAACGTCTGGCAAGGGTACCCCCCCGCCACATCCTTCCTTCCTTTACGCATTCAGCACATGCTTTGTGAGGGAGTGCTGTATGCCAGGGGCTGTTTTGGGTCCTGAGAACACAGTGGGGAGCTTCTGGACACACCATCTTCCTGGGTTTCTTTCCGCCCTACTGCCCTTCCTCTGCTTGTGACAGGACTTAAGAATGTGGGGGTGATTCCTGGACCTACTTCTTGTTCCTCTGAGACACCCTCCCTGGGACTTCTTCTGGGCTCCTCGTTCCAACCTTCTGTGTGATGATGACCTTGAGCTCTGTATCTCCAGCCCAGTCCTCTGCTGAGCTTCAGGCTCACATATCCACCCACCTCCTTAGCATTTTTGCTGGCTGTGTGTTAGGCATGTTAAAGTAAAATTCTTGATGACCCCCACAGACCTGTTCCACCCCAGAATTCCCCATCTTAGTAAATGATACTGCCATTTGCCCATCCTTCCTTTCCTCATTTTTCATGTTGAATGCATCAGCAAGTTCCATCAGTTCTACTTTCAGAGTAGAGCTTAAATCTGCTTTTCTGCCCTCTCTGCTCTTGCCAACACCACCGCCATAGCTTCCTAAGCAGTCTTTCAGCTTCCAGCTTGGTTCCCACTGTGATCCATCATCCTCAGGGACAGATCCCTTCACCTGCTGCTGGAAACCCTTCAGCAGCTTCCTGTTGTCTTAGACTGTCACTCAGAGTCCTTCCTGTCACTCAGAGCATAGGCCTGGCATGCTTTGGCCCCCGCCCAGCTCTCCAACCCAAGTCCATCCTGCTCTCTCCAACCTGCTTGTTAGTAAGCACCAGTCACACAATTGCCTTTCATTTCCTTACTCACTTTGCCCTCCTTTCTGCCTTAGGACCTTTGCACTTTCCATAATGTTCTTCCATTTGTCCTAAGTCCCATGATACAGCTCAAACTCCACTTCTTCCAAGAGGTCTTCCCTGGTCACTCTAAACTGCTTTGGTCCTCCCCACCTCTCTGTTGACTCCCAGTTACACATTCTTGCGGACTTCCTTCACTGCATTCGACACAGCCCATTATTTGTTAGTCTCCTTGTCTGTCTTCTTAGCGAGTATATGCTCCATAAGGAAAGGACTCTGTCTCCCCAAAAGCAGGGCCTGACTCAGAGTAGTATTCACTGAATAGTTATGGCGAGAATGGCTAAGCAAGCGAATGTCAGTCCCTGGGGATTGTCTCTGCATAATTTTTCTAACTCCTGACTCCATGAGAAATTATATGGTTTTCCCCTTCTCCATCTGAGTTTTCCTTGAGTTTCTCCAAGGAGCTGATAATCAAGTGACTTCTTTGTTCAAAGTCAATTTGAAAAATGTGCTCCACTTTTGCTAGGATAGTTGCTTTGAAGTCCCACAAAGAAAGGTTTTATCCATCGAGGTGAGACTGATATACAATTAAGTGTGCATAGAACTTAAGTGCACAACTCAGTGAGTTTTGAAAACTGGAGATACCATGTGAGCCCCACTTCAGTCAAGATATAGAACCTCAGAAAGTTCCCTTGTGCTTCCAGCCAGCCAATCCCCACCTCCCATCAGCAGCATTGTTTTGATGCCTATTGTCATAAAGGGGTTTTGCCAGCTCTTGAACTTTAAATAAACGGACACATAAAGTATGTATTCTTGTTTGTGGGATTTCTTTCATTCGATGTGATGTTTTGAGATTCATCTGTGTTATTTTATCAATAGTGCTATTTTTGTTGTTGTTTTGTTTTTTGCTGATAGTGCTTGGTTGTATGAGCGTACCACATTTTGTTTATCTATTTGGTGAGCATTTGGGATGTTTCTAGCTGTTGGCTGTTAATAAATAAAGCAGCTGTGAATATTTGTGTGCAAGTCTTTTGGGGGGCATATGTCTTGGGAAAATAGCTGGGAGAGGAGCTGCTGGTTGTTCCTCTTAATGTACCAAGTTACATTCCTGGAAACAGTGAGAATTCCAGTTGCTTCACCCACATCCTTGCCAACATTTGATGTAGTTAATTTTCAAAATCTTAGACTGCTTAATGGATGTGAAATGTTAAGTCATTGCAATTTAAATTTGCACTTCAGTTCTCTGATGTCTAACTTTAGACTTAGAAAAGATTTTGGTATCTTCTGCTTATTGATCAATAATACATCCTTTCTGATGAAATTTCACTTCAGGTCTTTTGCCTGTTTCTGTTGAATCTCAGACTCAGCTTGACAGTTGACAATTTTTACGGAAGAGCCTGCTGTGATTTTGTTTGCAACTGGATTGTATTTATAGATCAATTCAGGGGAAGATGACATCTTTATAATATTGAGACTTCCAGTCCATGAACACTTTCTCTCCATTTATTGAGGTCTTCCTTAATTTCTCTCAGCAAATTTTTATGTTTTGATATAGAGGTCTTACTTGTTAGTTAAATTTAAAATTCTATGTTTTAATGCTAGGAAGTAGCATACTTGCTTTCATTTTCCAGTTGTTTACTATTAATATATAGAAAATAAGTGGATTTTTGTGTATATTGATCATTTATCCTACAACCTTGCTAAATTCACTTATTAGTTCTAAGAGGTTTTTTTGGTTTTAGGGTTTTTTTGGTTAGAGTCCTTGGATTTTCTGCATAGACAATAATGTTTCTATTTGCAGAAAGAGACAGTTTTATTTCTACTTTTCCAATCCTTGTTCCTTTATCTCTGTTCCTTTCCTTATTTCACCTCTCCAAAACTCAAGCACCATGCTGAATAAAAGTGGGGAGAGTGGATATTTCTGTTCTTGATCACCAAGCATAATGTTTAACTGTGGATTTTTTTGTAGATGCCCTTCCTTGAAAACATTGAAGATTATTTTCACCTTTCCCAAGTTTGCTGGAGTTTTTATTTTTTATGGTGATGGGTGTCAGATGTTGTCAGATTCATTTTCTGCATCTACTGAGATAATCATACGGGTTTTCTCCATGTTTCTCCTAATGCAATAAATTGCATCAATTTGATTTTCAAATGTTAAACCAGTGTTGTGTCCCTGGGATAAATTGGTCATGATGTACTGTGGTAGATTCGGTTTGCTGACATTCAGCTAAAGACTTTTGCATTTATGTTTATTCTGTTTCATTGCCAAACTGGGATGCTTGGGTGTACTGTACTTCAGTTCTGGTGCTAACTGCCCAGAGTTAGTGCAGACCTCATAGTCTAAAGACAAAGTCTGCCACAAGACTACCCTCAATTCAAATGCCAACCACAAGCCTTGGGGGGTTCCCAGTCCACCTGCACTTCTTACTGACTGGCTATAAGTTTGGAGGTTCCCATGATGACCTCTGGTTCAATAATTTGTTAGAATAATTCACAGAGCTCAGAACAGTGCTGTATAGATGAGTACAGTTGTTACTAAGGATACACATAGGGTGAGGTCTGGGAGGGTCCCTAATGCAGAGCTTCCCTGCCCTTGCCTCATTGACTTAGGATGTGTCACACTCCTGGCATGGCAGTGTGTGCACTGAATAGAAAAGTGTACTGAGCATCAGGGTCCAGAGTTTTTATTGGGGTTTCATTATATGCATAACTGATTATATCATTGGCCATGTGAGTGAATACAGTCTCCAGACCTCCCTCCTCTTCCTAGAGGTCAAGTTGTGCTGCTATCACTTGGCTCAAAGCCTCAACCCTCTTACCATATGGGTGACCATTCTTGTGACTAGTCCCCATCCTGAAGTTATCTAGAATACCATGAGTCATCTCACCAGCATAACATAGCCACTCCTGTCACTTAGGAAATAGTAAGGAACAAAAGCCAATCAAATTTTTTATTGTACAATGATGTTCATGAGGAGAATTGGTCTATAAGTTTGTTTTTGTAATGTCAGGTTTTGGTATCAATATTGTTGATCTCATAAAACTAGGTGGGAACTATTCTTACCTCCTCTGTTTACTGAAAGAGTTTAGTAACATTGGTGTTACTTTGAAGAGTCATATGTCAAGTTCAGTGAAGGCCGTAATCTCTTGTGTTGTGGACACTATATTTCTAGTAATGCAATTTGCATTACCTTTTTGATGAATGTTAATGGTTAATGCTGAGGGTGAGGTTAACTGAAATCCCCAGGTCTTTTTTTCTCATTAATTGCTGCAAAGTCAAAGCTCTACTGTATTTTGTATATTTAATGATTTTTCAAATTTGAGCCTACTGTCGCATTTATCCTGATAACAACTTACTCTGTTGTCCCAATTCCCAACCTACTGTGGCCATTTTGAACCTTGAATCTCTATAGATTAGCAAGTCACCTTCCAATTCATTGATGGAAATCTGGATTCTAATCTAACTAAGACCAGAGCCAGTTGGTCTATTAATAAAGGCAACCTCTGAATGGACATCAGTTCATTAAGTCAACCCCCTTAGCTACCATTCAACCAGTAATTAATCTGCTTAATTTTTTCCCCCAACATTTAGCTCTCTATCTTACATTCTGAGATGTTGCTTGATACATTGGGCTAGTAACTATCACAGAAAAACTAGAGATCGATTTGGAGTTTATTTTGAAATAACACCTGACTTCTTGCTGGTGAGCTGAACTTCTAGATGTGACAGTTTTCTGCATGCTGATAGGCACATTTGGTAACCCCCTCTGAAGTTTTGCTGTGGATTTCTATCTCTCAATGATTCTGTACTTAACCAGAATCGATGTTGCTTTCCTTATGAATATAGGGACAAAATCTGTCCATCTCTGTTCATCCAAAACTTTTCTTCTTCTCTATGTCTTCCTAGAAAATAGAACTGTGTTTCTGTGATAAGATCTGCTGGTTCTTTCCCAAGGCTATATGTAATTTGCCTCAGTTTGGAGATATGATTTGTTTCTAACTGGTGATACTCCTTTATACCTGCCACCTGTTTTGGGTTTCAAGTTCTTTATACTTTTCATTTTACATTCTTTAATTTGAAGGGTTTTTTTTCCTTTGGTAGAGAAGATAGAAGCAAGATAAGAAGTGAACAGTTTATAGCCATATATATGCTTTTTAATACAAACTTTCTTATGATGATAGATACACAAAGCTGCACATATAAGGAACTACACACAATAACACATACAAACATATAACATGTGCACATACAGATGAGTCCATGTGTAATGGTGCAATCTAAATAAGGTCTGTGGATGGTACCAATGTCGGTTTCCTGGTTTTATTTATTTATTTATTTATTTTAGTATTTTTTTTGTATCATTGTATCATTAATCTACAGTTACATGAGGAACATTATGTTTACTAGACTCCCCCCATCACCAAGTCCCCCCTACATACCCCATTGCAGTCACTGTCCATCAGCATAGAAAGATGCTATGGAATCACTACTTGTCTTCTCTGTGTTGTACAGCCCTCCCCGTGCCACCCCCCCTCTGACATTATGTCTGCTAATTGTAATGCCCCTTTTTTCCCCTTATCCCTCCCCTCCCACCCATCCTCCCCAGTCCCTTTACCTTTGGTAACTGTTGGTCCATTCTTGGGTTCTGTGTGTCTGCTGCTGTTTTGTTCCTTCAGTTATTTTCTTTGTTCTTATACTCCACAGATGAGTGAAATCATTTGATACTTGTCTTTTTCTGCCTGGCTTATTTCACTGAGCATAATACCCTCTAGCTCCATCCATGTTGTTGCAAATGGTAGGATTTGTTTTCTTCTTATGGCTGAATAATATTCCATTGTGTGTATGTACCACATCTTCTTTATCCATTTATCTACTGATGAACACTTAGGTTGCTTCCATTTCTTGGCTATTGTAAATAGTGATAACCATATGGGTGCACATGTCTTTTTCAAACTGGACTGCTGCATTCTTAGGGTAAATTCCTAGGAGTGGAATTCCTGGGTCCAATGGTATTTCTGTTTTGAGTGTTTTGAGCAACCTCCATACTACTTTCCACAATGGTTGAACTGATTTACATCCCCACCAGCAGTGTAGGAGGGTTCCTCTTTCTCCACATCCAAGCCAACATTTGTTGTTGTTTGTCTTTTGGATGGTGTCTTTGTATTTCTGTGAGGTCTGTTGTGATTTTTCCTTTCTGATTTCTGATTGTTTATGTATGTAGATTCTCTTTTTCTCTTAACAAGTCTGGCTAGGGGTTTATCTATTTTGTTTATTTTCTCAAAGAACCAGCTCTTCATTTCATTGATTTTTTCTATTGTTTTATTATTCTCAATTTTATTTATTTCTTCACTGTTCTTTATTATGTCCCTCCTTCTGCTGACTTTGGGCCTCATTTATTCTTCTTTTTCCAATTTCAATAATTGTGACTTCAAAGTATTCATTTGGGATTGTTCTTCCTTCTTTAAATAGGCCTGGATTGCAATATACTTTCCTCTTAGAATTGCCTTCGCTGCGTCCCACAGAAGTTGTGGCTTTGTGCTGTTGTTGTCATTTGTCTCCATATATTGATTGATCTCTGTTTTAATTTAGTCATTGATCCATTGATTATTTAGGATCATGTTGTTAGGCCTCTATGTGTTTGTGAGCCTTTTTGTTTTCTTTGTACAATTTATTTCTAGTTTTATACCTTTGTGATCTGAGAAGTTGGTTGGTAGAATTTCAATGTTTTTGAATTTACTGAGGTTCTTTTTGTGACCTAGTATATGGTCTATTCTGGAAAATGTTCCATGTGCACTTGAGAAGAATGTGTATCCTGCTGCTTTTGGGTGTAGCGTTCTGTAGATGTCTGTTAAGTCCATCTGCTCTAGTGTGTTGTTCAGTGCCTCTGTGTCCTTACTTATTTTCTGTCCGGTGTATCTGTCCTTTGGTATGAGTGGTGTGTTGATGTCTCCTAAAATGAATGCATTGCATTCTATTTCCTCCTTTAATTCTGTTAGTATTTATTTCACATATGTCAGTGCTCCTTTGTTGGGTGCATATATATTTATAATGGGTATTTCCTCTTGCTGGACTGACCCATTTTTCATTATGTAATGTCCTTTTTTATCTCTTGTTACTTTCTTTGTTTTGAAGTCTATTTTGTCTGATATAAGTACTCCAACACCTGCTTTTTTCTCCCCATTGTTTGCATGAAATATCTTTTACCGTTCCTTGATTTTTAGTCTGTGTATATCTTTGGGTTTGAGGTGAGTCTCTTGTTAGCAGCATATAGATGGTCTTGCTTTTTTATTGATTCTGTTACTCTGTGTCTTTTGATTGGTGCATTCAGTCCATTTATATTTAGGGTGATTATCAGTAGATATATACCTGTTGCCATTGCAGGCTTTGGATTTTTGGTTACCAAAGGTTCAAGGGTAGCTTCTTTACTATCTAACTGTCTCAGTTAACTCTCTTATTAAGCTATTATAAAAACAGTCTGATGATTCTTTATTTCTCTCCCTTCTTATTCTTCCTCCTCCATTCTTTATATGTTAAGTGTTTTCCTATGTACTTCGTTTGTGTTTCCTTTGACTGTTTTTGTGGATAGTTGATTTTATTTTTTGCCTTTAGTTAGTATTTGGTTGGTTTGCTTTCTTTGCTGTGATTTCATTTTCTCTGGTGGCATGTATTTAGTCTTAGGAGTGCTTCCATCTAGAGCAGTCCCTTTATAACACCCTGCAGAGGTGGTTTGTGGGAGGCAAATTCCCTCAACTTTTGCTTGTCTGGAAATTGTTTACTCCCTCCATCAAATTTAAATGATAATCATGCTGGATACAGTATTCTTGGTTCAAGGCCCTTCTGTTTCATTGCATTAAATATATCATACCATTCTCTTCTGGCCTGTAAGGTTTCTATTGAGAAGTCTGATGATAGCCTGATGGGTTTTCCTTTGTAGGTGATCTTTTTTCTCTCTGGCTGCCTTTAATACTCTGTCCTTGTCTTTGATCTTTGCCATTTTAATTATTATATGTCTTGGTGTTGTCCTCCTTGAGTCCCTTGTGTTGGGAGTTCTGTATGCTTCCATGGTCTGAGAGACTATTTCCTTCCCTAGCTTGGGGAAGTTTTCAGCAATTATTTCTTCAACTATACTTTCTATCTCTTTTTCTCTCTTCTTCTGGTACCCTTATAATGCAAATATTGTTCCATTTGGATTGGCCACACAGTTCTCTTAATATTCTTTCATTCTTAGAGATCCTTTTATCTCTCTCTGCCTCAGCTTCTCTGTATTCCTGTTCTCTGATTTCTGTTCCATTAACAGTCTCTTACACCCCATCCAGTCTGCTCTTAAGCGCTTTTATCAATTGTTTCATTTCTGTTATCTCCCTCCGGACTTCATCCTTTAGCTCTTGCATATTTCTCTGCTGGTCCATCAGCATGGTTATGACTTTTATTTTTAATTCTTTTTCAGGAAGGTTGTTTAAATCTATCTCACCAGGTCCTCTCTCTGTGGTTGTCTGAGTGATTTTTGACTGGACCAGATTCTTCTGCCTTTTCATGGCAATAGAAATGGTCACAGGCAGGTTGCACATGTGTCAGGTGGAATAACAAAGTCCCTTCCTGATTTTTGGTCCCCTTGCCCTTCTCTGTTGCCTGTTCCAGTTACCTGCACCCCAGGAGCAGACTCTGGGACAATCTCCTGAGCTGCCGTGGGTGGGGCCACCCTTGTGCTAGCCTAGAACACTGTGGAGGGTCACAGCCACACTGGATGTGTTCTCCTTCAAGAATGGCACCCCTTCGTGCCTTCCGGACTGTGCTCCAGCTCCCACTGTCTGTCCCCATTAACTGCATGCTGGGAGAAGACTATGTGTGGTTGCTGTAGGCGGGGTCGCTTTCCAGCTGCTCCACAGCTGTGGCAGGTCAGCCGGTTCACTTGTAGCGCTCGTCAGGGGGAGCAAATGGCAGGCTGCTTCTTGCCGTGTGGGGCTTTGGGGCTGCTTTACCCCCCAGGGGGTTAGGGAGCCCGAAGATTCTCAAGATTCCCAGCCTGCTGGACTGAATGTGCTGGGATGATTTTGTTCAGCTGTTGAGCCCTTGTCCCTTTAAGATTTTTAAAAAGCACCCACTTTTCTTTTGTCCCAGGGGAGCTAGCTGTGGGGACCTGCTCGCAGTCTCCGTCTCTGACCCTGCCCTTCCGTTTCTCTAATATCCAGCACACCATGCAATGTGTGTCTGTGCTCCTGGTGCAGATTACTATGGCTGGGTATTTAGCAGTCCTGCACTTCCACTCCCTCCCCACTCCGACTCCTCTCCACCCACCAGTGAGCTGGGTTGGGGGGAGTGCTCAGGTCCCCCCAGGCCGTGGCTTGTATCTTTACCCCTTTGTGAGATGCTGAGTTCTTGCAGATGTAGATGTAGCCTGGCTGTTGTACTGTATCCTCTGGTCTCTCTTTTAGGAATAGTTGTATTTGTTGCATTTTCAAAAATATATATGGTTTTGGGAGATTTTGCCACCCTGCTCATGCTGCCATCTTGAGCCGGAAGTCCAGTTTCCTGGTTTTGACAATGTGCTACAGTTATGTAAAATGTGCACATTGGTGACATAGGTGACATGGAACTTCCCTGTATGTTTCTTTACATCTTTATGTGAATCTATATTTAGAAATAAAAAGACTTTTTTTTACTTTATTTCATAAGATTATTAAATGACTTTATGTTTAAAATGTAAAAAATTCAGAGAAGTATTTTTATAATCTTCATAAATATTTATAATCATAATGAGACCAAACACTATCCTTCTAAACTATTTGTCAGTGTATGTTTGTGTATATATATATATATGTATGTGTGATTTTCCTTCAGATTAGAAGCATAATACATGTGCAGATTAATTTCAGCCTTTTTATCATACAAATAATACGGGAACCCACATTCATTGTAAAACAGTCAAACCATAGTGACATACCAAAGCAACATGTGAAAGTCTCGTTTATCTCCATGCTTTCATTCCCCCGGGTGGAGCATGTCAGCCATGTACATGCCTATGTACATAGGCCACCAACACATGGAGATCTTTGCATGTCGGTTCTCATGGCCTGTCTCATTGTTTGCAACAATGGCCTCAGTATGCAGATAGACCACAGTTTATTTAGCCACTCCCTTGTTGATGAACATTTAGATTGTTTTATTTATTTTTTTCTGTTCTTTGTGCAGACATCTTTGTAGCCCCATTTATTTCTTCTCTGAAAATCTTTCTGGACCCCCATCCTTCTCTCTGCACCCTCAGTGTCTTATGTAACACTTGCGCCTCCCCACCACCTTGAAGCACAACCATCTGCTTGTCTGCTCCACTGCCCCAGGTTATTAACCAGGTTGCATATTAATTGTTAACTAGATTAGCCCCATCATCCAGTATAGTGCCTGGCACATCAGAAGTGTGTGAATGAATGAATTTACTAATGAAAAAACAAATGACCCTGAGTCATAGGTCCCTTCTGGGACAAAGGGACAGAGTGATGGTAAAGGAACTTGCATTTGCATAGTTATTTTTGCATTTAAACTCTTTTCTCATTTATATCTCTGGCCAGTTCTGTGAAACTAGTAGAACAGGATTTTTTGCTTCCATTTTACTGACAGCTGAAGACCTTGAATAAGTGTGGGAGGAAGGGTGCAGAGCCCAGAATTCTGACAGCAGGGCTTGTGCTGGGCTTATGTCACCAGCTACCTGCAGACTGCTCCCACCCACCTGGATTTGTGATCTGGTAAAAGAACTACACAAAACATTCCTTTCATGTACATCTGTTTTTAATTTACAGGACACATTAGTGTGATACCTGAGCCCCTCCCTGTGTTCATGCTTGGGGGCCTGGGTGTCAAGGCCCTTCAGTAGACCCAGGGGACCTTTGGGGGCTCTGGCCCAAGCAGCACATCACATGCTGATGCGCAGCTGGGAGTGTTTGCAGGGAGGTGCCATTCTGCCTTGAAACTAACCCTGGCGTTAACTTTTCCAACCCCTTCCATTGCAGGGAAGTGGCATAAAGAGCCCTGGTGGTTGAGACTGCTTTGAGCAAGCACATTTGTGACAGGAGAATCACATGCTTTTCCCTCTTAATACCAGTCCTTTTTCCTCCTTGATATAAGAGCTGACTTCAAGAGACATGAGCAAAGAAGTCCTTTGCCCGGAGGGTACATGCTGAGTGCACCAAGCATGTAACTCAAAGGTTACATGCCATATGATTCCATTTCTATGACATTCTCAAAATGACAGTTACAGTGATTGCAAACAGATAAGCTCTTGCCAAGAGTCTGGTGGGGGTGGGATGTTCCAAAAGGGGTAAGGTAACCTAAGGGAGCTTCATCTGATGATGACCCAGTTTTGTAATTGTACCTATAATAAAATGTCATAGAACTAGATACTCTTCCCTCCCTCCCAAATGAAACCAAATGAAACAAAAACTGGTGAGATCTGGATGAGGCCTGTATTTATAATATGCTACAAAAGTCACTTTTCCTGGTTGTGATTGTTGTGCTGTGATTATGTAAGATCTTAGGGGAAGCTGGGTAAAGGATGTATAAGAATTCTGTGCCATTTCTGCAATTTCTTGTGAATTGAAAATTATTTCAAAACCAAGTTGTTGGCTTTTTTAAAGAAGCACTTTGTCATGAGCAAAACCAAATCCCAGAATAAAGAGCAAGACTCCAAAGAGCTTGTGCTGGGTGGCATTTAAGGGTGGAATGTGGTATAGGTTAGTGATTAAGATTCCATGCCTTACATATGCACTAAGTCCACTTCTCTGCTGTGTGTCCTTAGGCATTTACTCAACTTCGTATAAAATAGGGCTAATAACATGTCTTTCCACAGACCATTTATGAAAATTTAGTGAAATAAGGAATGTAAAGCCCTTGGCATAGGAGCAGTCTGTAGGAATGACTCAGATGTTACCTGTTAATTTAAATAAGATTTTATATGTAGTAGTTACTGACTCATTGTCAATTTTGAGCTACCTTTCTATGAAGAGTGGTAGACTGGGGCGGATCTTTCTCATTTCATTTTTTTTAATACAGTGATATCATAGGTTCTTTTTTAATACCATGTGCATACATTACCAAATCTTTTTTTTTTCTAATTTTTTTATTTTTTATTTTTTATTTATTTTGGTATCATTAATCTACAATTACATGAAGAGCATTATGATTACTAGGCTCTCCCCTTCACCAAGTCCCCCCCACCTACCCCTTCACAGTCACTCTCCATCAGCGTAGTAAGATGCTGTAAAATCACTACTTGTCTTCTCTGTGTTGCACAGCCCTCCCTGTGCCCCCCCCCACTATACATGCTAATCCTAATGCCCCCTTTCTTTTTCCCCACCCTTGTCCCTCCCTTCCCACCCATCCTCCCCAGTCCCTTTCCCTTTGGTAACTATTAGTCCATTCTTGGTTTCTGTGATTCTGCTGCTGTTTTGTTCCTTCAGTTTTCCTTTGTTCTTATACTCCGCATATGAGTGAAATCATTTGGTGCTTGTCTTTCTCCGCCTGGCTTATTTCACTGAGCATAATACCCTCCAGGTCCATCCATGTTGTTGCAAATGGTAGGATCTGTTTTTTTCTTACATACACTACCAAATTTAAAGATGGGTTGAGAACACAGACTGGGCATCACACAGATCAAGTGAAAGTCAGACGCATGCTTAGTCTTTCTTGAGTCTGTTTAAACTTTCAGTTGGAAAACTTTGTATGTAAGAGGAAAGAGAAGGAGAAAGCAGTGGCTTAGGTAGAAGTCCCTTAGCTATCATTTTCATTTTTTTAGAAATCTTTGTTTCATATTTAGATCCACAGTTACAAAACAGCTAAGCTAGCTTTTGTTTAGTTGAATATCTTTCATCATATTCATTGCAATAGCAAGGATAATAACTAGAATTTCTGTGAATCAGTTCATAAATCTCAGCGTTTTCTATGAAGATTTGCTCTGAATCTCATAGCAGGCTGTGATAGAGTTAGGCACTTTAAACATCCATTTTACAGATCAGGAAACAATTTGGAGCTATTCAGGTACCCTCCTTGCTTGAGGTCTAGTCTCTACGTGGTAGCTGGAGCCATCCTGATTCAACACAAAGTGGGGTCATGTCAGTCTTCTGTTCAAAGCTCCAGGTTTCCCAGCCCACTGGAGGACAAAACAAGGCCTATTTCACCTGTTCTCTCTGCCTAGAACCTTCCCTCCCCCCTCCCAGTTTAGACTCCCCTCCCATTCCCTCACCCCAGGCCTTTCCTCAGAGGACATTTCTCAAGGAGCCACCTCTGACCCCCATATTTAAAATCACAACCCACCCCTGACCCTGTGATCTGCTTCTCTTTTTCCATAGTACTAATCACCTTCTGACAGAGTACGCAGCTTACTTCTTTATCAAGGTCATTGTTTCCCACCCACTTTCCTCCATGAGAATGCAAGCTGAATAAGACCCAGGACTTTGATTTACCCACGGGTGTACCCCAAGTGCCTGCAAAAATGCCTGCCACATAGCAAGTCCTCAGTGATGTTTGTTGAGTAAATGTATTCAGGCAGGTAATGCATTCTAAGTTAAGAAGCTGCTTTATGTAGTGTATTATTTTCCTTGAGCTTTTGGTAGAAAAATAGACACTAGGGAAAAAAAAGAAAGAAAACAGGATTGCTTCACCCAGAGCTCAAAGAACTGGCCTAACTGTGCTCTTAGAAGTTGTTTTCTCAGCAGTTCTGATTGTCCTTCCCTCAAGGGAACATCCTGTTACTGAATGTTCCTTAAAATATCTTTCAGCCCTTGTGTCAGAGGCTGTGTCTTTTTTTAAAACCAGCAGAGGACCAAGCAAGAGGGGCGTGAACCGCCAGAGTGAAATTGGGTGAGATGGGATGGAGTCAGGGGGATGGCTCCCCTGGAAGAGGACGCGGCCCAGGGGGACTGGAGGCCCCAGTGCGTGGACACGCAGGTGGGCTGGCACTGGGGCAACCATGAGGGTTTGGGCTATAAAACTTCAAGGTCTGTTCCAGTCTGGTGGTTTTTGTTCATCCAGAGGGAGCAGAGGATGGTGAGGGGGACCTGTCTTTCCTGGTGCCCACTAGTTATTCTGTTCAGCCCATGAGTACACAGGAGTCTGATGTTGGGAAGTTCAGTGTAACTGAACACCTTCAGCAAAGACGACTGTATTTGGCTTTAAGTTTTGACCTATCTAGTTTCAGAGAAAGTTAACTGGTTTGAGCCAGTTTCCACATCTCCCTGCTGGCATCTATGTGACTTGTGGACATTAAGCATCTCAGCCCAGGGCAGGATGGCTGTTCAGAGGTGGTTTCGGTAGTTCTGAATTGGTGTGAGTGCGTTGTGCCAGGGAATTTGCTGCAGGTTGTTTCCTGACTTGTGTGTACTTTGAAAAGAAACACAAAGAGGAAAAGTGACTTCCTGCTTCCCCTAAAGTCACGCCCCTAAAATCAGAAGCAGCTTCACTTTGGACATTGGTAAGCCTTGTGGCACTGCAGAGTTAGGCACTGAAATGTCTACGTTGGGGATCTGTGACCTGGTAACAAATCCTAGTGAAACAAATCCATCCTCTTGTTTTCCAGTCAGACCAGCTCTTCCCCCCTCATGACAGGGATGGAGTGTGATATATAAATTTGCATTCAAATGTTTCCCAAGAGCTTCAACAAGAGGAATTGAAATCAAATGACTTCTTTCAGCTCGAATATATGAAAACAGTATAAAGTACATAGCAATTCCCTGTATTTTCTGATAAGCCAAAGCAGAATTTATTCTAAATATAAGCCAAGTTTTGCATGTTCATGGAGCCTGGTGAAATGGGCATCTTACTTGGGAGTTTACCACCTGGAAAGTTAGAAGTGACACTTCAGCATGAAACCAAAGTACCACAGGGCCTGACTCTGAAATAGCGACCAGCAGCGTGGGCTTCAGGCGGCAACTCAGAGGGATCAGTGCATTTTCTTTCGTAAAATCTGCCTGACAGTGCTCTAAGTCCAAAGGCTATGCCAGTTCTTTTCCAGCTTCTGCTTCCCTACTGTCTGCCTCTCACATTACAAAAGAAATAGGACCTCTCTCCAACTCAGTCTGGAGCCACTGTGGGGCATCAGTTCTCAGAAGCTTCATCTTGAGATCCCTTTCTGGCTTTAAAAATTATCTAGAACCAGTTTTTGCTCATGTGGGTTATGTCTGTTGGTAAGTACTGAATTAATGAATTAAAATAAAAAACTTTTAAAACCCAAGAATACACAAGCACACATTCCATCAGCTAAGAGAGCTAATGCATCGCACATTATACAGCCTCTGGAAAATTCCCTCGCTTATTCCTGACAGAATGAAAGTTAAGAAGGTAAATAACATCTTACTGTTATTACAGAAACAGTTTTCATCCTAAGGACCCCTAAAAGGGCCTCTGGGATGCCAAGGAGTCTCTAGAGCCCACTTTGAGAAAGGCTGCTGTAGTGCATTGGCACAAGGTTGAGAAATTCCCAGATCACTACATAAAAAATGCCAAATTTTGTCCAGCAAAGAAGTTGCCTTTCCAATAAAATTCTACTTTTTACATGTAAGAATCATATATATGGTTTCGATGAGTTGTACCATGATAATAATTGTAAGGACAGTCAATCTAGAAGAAATTTTTTTTCTAATTTCAACATACATGTGTAATTTTGTTGCAAAGAAATATTCTAGGATGATTAACCAGTAACTTACACACACACACCCCCCCCCCCCACACACACACACATGCCCTTAGGGTGAAAGTCTACAGGAGAAATAGAAAAGTTGTGATGGAAAACCTCTGTCTTCTGGAGGAAATTATTTCGGTGGGTGGTGATGCTGAGTCTCTCATCCCAACAGTGTGTATGATGCACTGGAGCCTCTGTAGGACTTTTACTTTAATATGTTGGGATATGCAGGACTCCTGAAATTATATATTTTTTTAAAATTTGAGATGCAAACCTCAAAATGTGTGAGAGGCTGCATACATTTCTCAGAATTGTTTGGGAGGAATACAAGCAGAAGATACAATAACTCCTGAGTCAATTTTTATAGATGTGGCTGATGGGTTTGTAATCATTATTCTTCAGTGAGATAAATCGTTTATTTATTGGCAGTTTCATCTCTCAGTCGAGAGAAGGGGACCAAAAATGTGACAAGAGATGACTCCTACCTGGAATTTTAGTTTCTGAGCACTTGATATTGTCAAGACAATGTCATTAAGCAGTCCAGTTCAGAATTTTCCTCCGTCTGAGGGAAATACTCCTCATCTTGGAATATTAAAGTACCAGAAGTGTTCCTCATAGCTTATAGATCACTCTTTTTGAGAAGCAAAAGTTGCTCCAGAATTGTAGGGCAGAGGTGCACACATTTGCTTTTCTCTTGAGAGGCTGTGTTGAGTCAGGACAGACTTCTGTCTGGATGGAAAAGAACAGAAAGTCATCAGCACTGCTTTTTCTGTGTGCTTCGAATCCTCAAGGGAAGCACCCACGTAAAAGGGACCAGGTCTGCATTTCTTCCTAGAACTTCTCCGAGACACGATCCCCTGCCAGCCACCTGGCCTGGCCTCAGGGCAGCGTTTACCACACGGGCATCCAACATGCCACTGCCTTTCTTGGCTGATGCCCAGCTGGGCTTCCCCTGGGACTTGTTCCTCCTTGCTTTTTCTAATATTTAAGTGACAGGCTTTGAATTTTAAAATAACCAGGTGGAAAATTTTCAACACAAGTAGATGGATAGAAGAAAAAAAAAAAGCTTTTCAGGCAAGAAGCAAATGGTGGTGTATTTGCAAGAATTCTGTCTAACTGTCCTTGTCCAGCGTATGATGTGACCTCTGTGCCAGATGATGCCTTTGTGTGTCAGCGATAGAATTTCCAGATTCAACCAGATGGTATATATGGCTGTGCTCATTAAAAATGATCTTTATTGTTTTAGAATGGTTCTAGATTTATAGAAAAATTATGGAGATAATACAGAGTTTTCTCCTATACTCCACCCTCACTTCCCCTAATAGTAACATCTTATATTCATGTGGTATATTTGTTACCATTAATTAACCAATACTGATATGTGATCATTAACCAAACTCCATACATCATTCAGATTTCCTTAGTTTTTCTCTAAAGTCTTTTACTGTTGCAGAGATTCATAGGATTTAGTTGTCACATCTCCTTAGGCTTCTCTTCTTGGGTGTCACAGTTCCTCAAACTTTTCCTCTTTTTAATGACTGACAGTTTTGAGGACTACTGGTCAGGTTTTTTTGTAGAATGTCCCACGATTTGGGCTGTCTAATGTTTTTCTCATTTTTCTCATGATTAGACTTGGGTTATATATTTGGGAGGAAGACTACAGAGGGGAAGTGCCATATTCATTATGTCCTATCAAGGGTACATTCTGTTAACATGACGTAGCATGTTAGTGTTGACCTTGATCATCTGGCCGAGGGAGTGTTTGTCAGTTGGAAGGCTTTTCCTTTAAGGCCCTGCCCATACTGTCCTCTTGCAGTCACTGTGCAGCCCACGCCTAACGGGTCAGGAGTTGGTGCTCCTCCTCCTTGAGGGCAGAGCATCCACAGAAATGACTTAGAATTATTCTGCATGCAACACTTATCTATTCTCTCTCATCTATTCAATCATTTATTTATATCAGTATAGACTTGCATGTATTTATTTTATACTCTGTGTTACAATTCAATGCTCCTTCATTTATTTTCATCAAATCGTCCCAATTCGACCACTGGGAGTTCTTTGAGTGGGCTCCCATGTCCCTTTGCTGTGCTCCTACTGAGGCAGAGCAGGGACATGGGACAAGCATCATGATTAACTTTTCCTGCTGATGATGAAAAATGCCAAGATATAAATAGTATAGTAAGAACAGGAGGGACTCCATCTTAAGGCTAAGATTCCATTTTAACAACCAGGGAGTTAGGAGGTAAGATTCCTAACGTATTTTATGGTAATCAGCCAATAACCCATTCTTTCTTAAGGTGGGGCAAGCAGTCCTAAGTGATATGCCCCACTGCTTGAGGGTAACCACTATCTTAGAGAAGAACAAGATCAAGAAGTTCCTTGTGTTAAGTTTACCTTACAGAATATCAAGAGGACAGACTATGGATGGTGACATAAGTCTCTCACTGGAGATGGACATCATGAAACCAAATGTCAAGCCTGTGCCCTCATTTCCCCCACCCTTTGCCATTCTTGAAAGTCTTAAAAGACAGAACCCTAAGCCCTTAAGTGCACCACCTCTCTGACGTTGCCCACCCTCCCCTTTCTTCAAATGTGTAATTTTTGCCTTAAATAAAGCCTTCTCGCTGCTCAGCTTACTGTATTTTGTCTCTGCGCTCTTCCAGTGGTAAATGTCTTTGTCATTTTATTTCATTCTATTTTCTAGACTTAAGCACAAGTCTTCACTCTCTCTGTCCACTTCAGATGAGTAGGGAAGGGCTACTGAGATCTCTGACTTGGGCTTGCAAGTTTGCGTTGCCTGGGACAGGATTGCAGCTGTACAATCCTGCTCTTTAGTAGCCTGCCCCAAACTCTCCTTTCTTTGTCTCTAGGAAGTTCTCAGAACATAATCTCACTCCATCCAGTGCTCTGTGGCTCCCCCAACTCCTGGGGTGGTACAGACTTAGTCCTCATGCTGTGCAGACCCAAGAGGACCCTGGCTTTGGGAGTTGGCAAGGGATCTGCCCTATGCTGAGCAGGAGTTCAGTGAGCTTCCCTTTCCTCCCTCTGCTCTTCTTACAAAGCAGCTGCCTGCAAAGCAGCTGCCATTCCCTGATACTCTCTCTTTAATGAATTCCTTCCTCACCTACACTTCAGTGTGCGGGGAGAGACCAAGATGACCAAAACCTTCCCAGATGCAGCTGCCTGACAATGTCATGCTGTGTGTGTGTTGTGTGCTGTGTATATTATATTTTCTTCAAGGCTTATTTTATGTGTTTCCTGCTCCAATCTGAGAGTCAGCCATTTCTCCAAGGAGCTCGGATTCCTTTTATTAGAGAATAGCATTAGAAACAAAAGATCTGGATTTTCTATTTAAAAGACCTCTGCTTTTCTATTTAATGACTCAGATAATTTTTTAAATTTCTAAGATTTCTTCAAACTTCTAAAATGGTAGAATTTTTCTTCATTCAGCACTAGTGTCTTATAGAGTAATAATAATGCCTTGGATTTGTGTGATAATTCCATATGAATTGACTATCAAAAAAGGATTCGTTACAACAGATCATCTCCAATGTTAAAGACTGTGACTCCTATCCTGCTGTTCCCGGTATTCTGAACTATCCATAGTGTGTGACATGGTATGAACTGTGGGGCTGAGCAGCAGGGCACTGTCCTGTGAGTCTCAGAGGCCGCTTTCTTGATATTGGGGCCAGCAGTTCCCACACCTCCTTGCAGAAATTAAAATCTAACTGATAACTGCTTTGTTTCATAATGTCTCACTTCCAGGGAACAGGAAAGGATCCCAGTGAAGAGCTGCCTCTTAGGCTCATGCTGCCTTGCTCCTGGTATCCAGGGTTTAATCCCAGATTTGCTTTTCAAACACCAGCACATATTAAAAATTAACTTTGCACTTATGGCTTGAAGCAGTGAACCAAGAAGTAATGACAACTGTAGGATTCTGGTGAACAGCAGCCTCTTCTCTGCAGCTGGCCTCATAGGTATCCTTCCATTCCAGGTCTGACCGAGACAGCCGTCTTCAGTTGCGAGGCCCACAATGACAAAGGGCTGACTGTGTCCAAGGGCGTGCACATCAACATCAAAGGTAAGCAGCAGGGCTGGGTCCCCTGAGCGTGTTCTGGGAGCTGGTGGAGTGACATCAGAGGAGCTCTGTAGCCAGCTGCCCAGGTTTGAGCCCTGGCTTCCCCTCTCACATCCTTTGTGACCTTGGACAAGTCACTTAACCTCTCTGGCATCAGTGTTCCCCTCTGCAAAGCCGGGATAATTACAGAATTGGCCTATTCTTAAGGCTTCAATGCAATGATTCAAGTGAAAGCACTCACAACAGTGCCTGGAACTAAGTCTTTCAAAAACATCAACTGGTCTAGCTTTGCTTTGGTCTGAGAAGAAAATAGGCGGAAATGTTTATCCTTGACTACTTTAGCTCTTGTTTTCACTATTCCCTCTTCCACCCTGAACTAGCTCCCATTGCCCTGTGAAGAGCCCCCGAGGGGATGGGGTGGCTGAGGGCACTGATGGAAGGCATGGGCTCTGTCCTTCCCAGGGCAGCTGGGCTGAAGCAAATCTCCACCTGCTACTGCTCAGAGGGAGGGAGAGGAGCCGGGAGAGCAGGTCAAGCACTCTTCCTCCAGGACACAAAGCTCCTGCCCCTTTTCCTCTTATCTCCCTTCCCTCCTGCTCCCTCTGAACAGATACAGTGTAAGGGAAGGCCTTGTGTTTGAAGGTCCGCATGTGGGTGAAGACATTCTAATTCAATCGTTCACCCCTTCTTCTTCCCTCTGTGGGATCAAAGGTACTTAAACCTGAAGTTTAAAAGGAAAGAAAAACCTCAAAATAAATGTGTTCTTATCTCCTTTCAAATCATCTTCTTTACCCTCTCTCATAGATATTCAAGCAAATTTTATGTTTTAGTATTTCTTCTTAATTTAAATATTGAGAAGCAAAGATTGAGTTCATATTCCTTTTCCTTGGAGCAACACAAGAGAAAAAGCAGCATGTGTTTAATAATGAGTTAAAAGCTGGGTGCACAGCAGGGTCTCAAAATTGCAAAGGAAGTTAGTTACACTTTAAAAAGGTGCTGCTGTTGAGTTTCTGTAAGTCAGCTAGATGAAGAGGATGAGTGGCATTTTATAAAAGCTCATTGGAAGAAGAAAAGCAAACTGAAAGTCATCAGTGGAGGAACTGTATAACTTCCTTCCTTCTATTGCAAATCCTGTTATTACAGTGTTCATAAGAAATGTTAAGAATTTCAGGAATTTATGAATGGGCGTAAATTTATAGAGACATTTTTGCAAACTACAAACATCTCAGAATATAAAAATCCATAAAATGAGAAGTATTAATTGTGTGCTTCACACAGAATCTCAACTAATTTTTAAAAAAGTAAATCCTGTTTCCAAAGTTGATGTGTGTGGCTTTCATTCAATTAGAAATTTATGTCAAAGCCACCCAGTCTCCCTTCTTTTAATCTGTTCTAAACTCCAGTATATGTGGCCCAGTTTTGACCTTGGAAAGGCAGATATTTTGGGGCAATCCTACAAATAACCTCTGTAGGGAAGTGAGTCAAGCCATATGCTGATCCATTCCCACTCTTCAAGCTGTGTGTCTACTAGGAACATCGGAAATCCTGAACCTGGTGTCAGCACACGCTTACTCTGGTCCCAGCCTTCCTCCCCGCTTGTTCCCGCCCATCCTCCTGGCCTTCACTCCATGCATGTGCTCCTCATTTAATCCCACCACGGCCCCACAGAGCAGTGACTACCATCCCCACTAAGAGAAAGGGGGCTGAGTGTAGAGAGGGCATTCGAATGCCATGGCTATACACCCAACCAAGTGGTGACCAGACCCCCTGTCCCTGCTGGTGCCCACCCTGATCAGTTTGCTGTCTCCAGTGTCCTCTTGAGGGTCAGGCAGACCCGAGTTCAAGTCCCTATGCTTCTGCTCAGGAGCTCTGTGGCCTTTGGCAAGTTTTTTTCTGATAACTCAGTTTCCTCAACTGTAAATGGGTCTTGTGGGACTACCTCTCTGATAGGGTTCTGGTAATGATTAAATGAGGTCCATAAAGTGCTCACATTTAGTTAAGTATTCAGAAACATTAGTTGTCATCTTTGTTTATGTGATTTATGTGATTATTACTATTAATAAAGAATTTACCAAAAAAAAAAAAAAAAAAGAATTTACCATAAGAAAATAAGACCCCAAACTTTAGATCCTTCTTAGTCTTTGTTTTTTATTGGAATACAGTTGACATACCATATTACATTGGTTTCAGATGGGCAACCTGGTGCCTGGATAATCATATACATTACTAAATGCTTACCATGTAAGTGCAGTTACCCTGCTACCATACCAAGGTATCACATATGTTAAAATGCCTGCCCATGTCCCACGTGTGGCCAGGGTCATTGCATGCTCATTATGGCATTGTCCCCACCCCTCAAACAGATGCAGTTGGCTCTTTGGCTTGAACTGGCCCTTACCTGTTTCCTTGGCCTGGAAAGTCTCTCCTTGCCCTGCACATGCGCACACACACTCATGCTCTCTTCTCGGCACAGGGTGCTCTTCTCAGTTGATGTGGGTCTCCCCCACACAGGGCAGGGCACACAGCAGGATAGCGAATACGCGCTTAGTAAAGGAAATGATGTCTCCCCATTTGTTTACAGCTAAAAACTCTCACTTCATCCGTGGCGGGGAAACAGGCCTATGTTCCATGTCTCTGGCCCAAGCAGAACCATCCTGTCCCTGGATGCCCTGTCTCTAGGCTAATATGATTACTGTCGGGCGTAGGGTAGCTTCTCTTTAAAACCTCATTTTCTTAATCGTAAGAAACAAACAGCCTTAGGGTTTATGCATTTGTTCGGTAGCTCTGGCCTCCTGTGGCTTCTAACCGTGTGTGTGCATATCTTTGTTTTTGATGTAGTAATTCCCTCCCCACCAACTGAAGTCAGTGTCCACAACACCACCGCCCACAGCATCCTGATCTCCTGGGTCCCAGGTTTTGATGGCTACTCCCCCTTAAGGAACTGCAGCATTCAGGTAAGCCTCCAGGATGAAGAGGGAAGTACTATTTGGTGCTCTGTGGTTTTTAGGTATCTCCCTGAGGATGGAGGGCATTTCAGTACCCATGGTTAGAGCCTATTGACTCCACCCCTGCTCTGTGTCCACTGTGCATGCACCGTTTCATAATGTTCTGTCCCTGGGATGCTGCCTCTGTCCTGTGCATGGTCCAAGGGCCAATGAGAAGGGAAACATGTTTCTAATATAGAACTTCATGAGACCAGGGAGAAATAATTTTTTTTTTTGAGAGGGAATCTCTCATATTTATTGATCAAATGGTTGGTAACAACAATAAAATTCTGTATAGGGGACTCAATGCACAATCATTAATAAACCCCAAGCCTAATTCTCAACAGTCTCCAATCTTCTGAAGCGTAACGAACAAGTTCTTACATGGTGAACAAATTCTTACATAGTGAGTAAGTTCTTACATGGTGAACAGTGCAAGGGCAGTCAGCACAGAAACTTTCAGTTTTGATCACGCATTATGAACTGTAAACAATCAGGTCAAATACGAATATTCGTTTGATTTTTATACTTGATTTATATATGAATCCCACATTTCTCAGGGAGAATTCATTTGTAAGGTACAGAAACATTTCTCTAACTTAGTGGCTTGTGACCAGGAGTTCAAGAAGCCAGCTACTCCTCAGTCTAGCTCCTGTTGGGCTGGTGGCCATGAAGGACGGACACGCAAACACAGGATGGGTCATCTCTGCTGTTGAATGTAGCACCTTGGCCTGTGGCCTCTGAGGAAACTGGAGTATTACAGGCCTTGTAAAGTCTTCACTCTTTTTTGACTACCACCTAAAATTGGTATAAAATAGTGCTGCAAGGAATACAGGTTAGCCATCCGAAAACATACATACCCTGCCTTGTTGTGGGTTCTGCTCGTAGTGTTCATTTAGTCAAAATGGAAGGGGTTGCAATAGCCCTTATGAGGGCCTTCTATGGCCCAGGGACTTTGCCCACATTACCTTACTAAAACTCATACCAGAGCTTCAGGCTGGGAGTGCTCACAGAGCCTGCGCATAGCAGAACCAGAATTCAAGCCCTAATGCCAAAACGCAGTGCTCAGAACCATCTGCCCTCCATGCTCAAGTGAGGCATTGCCTTTGGGGCAGGTCATGGAACACGTGTACATTATCTACTGAAGACATGAATGCCTTCTGCCTTCTCCTTTGTCATGCAGTAGGAGCAGGGATAGTTCTTAGTTTCATAAATGTCTGGTCTTATTAGTTAAAAACATGTTAACCTGATGGAGGCCAGCCACGCCAACTCAGCTTAAAGAAATGACTTCCACAGAATTTTGTGTGTTGACAGCCAAGCGTTTTTAATACCAGACGGAGTTAGTTTCTCTGCTCTTCCTGCCACCCACTCTTGTCTAACAGCTGTTCCTTCTCTGAAGAGCAAAAGCATGTATTATCCTCAAAATAGCCTCCACCCTAAACCCACCACTCCAGTCTTGCTTAATCCTGCCCAACTTTATTTGTAAATCTCCCAAATACCAGTAAGGGTTAGGAATTCTTATTGTATCTACAAAGTCCTCTCTAGGGATATCCTTTTAAACAGCTCTTTTTGAGATATATTGCTTTTACCCATTTAAAGGTAAAATTCAATGGTTTTTATTTAGTATATATCACCATTATATAATTGTGTCTACATTCATAAGAGATACCAGCCAGTAGTTTTCTTGTTGTTAGCTTTTTCTTGTGATTATACTGGCTTTATAGAATAAGTTTAGAAGTATTCCTTCCTCTTCTGTTTCTTGGAAGAGTTTGTGAAAGATTGATATTAATTCTACTTTAAATATTTGGTAGAAATCCCCAGTGAAGGCACCTTGTATTGAGCTTTACTTTGTGGAAATTATTTGAATATCAGCTCAACTTTTTACATGGTATAGATCTATCCAGATTTTCTATTTCTTATTGAGTCAATTTTGGTAGTTTGTGTGTTTCTGGGAATTTGTCTATTTCCTCTAGTTATCTAATTTGTTGGAATATAAGTGTTCATAATATCCCATTATAATCTTTCTTTTTCCTTTAAGTGTATAATGTCCCCTTTTTCATTCCTGATGTTAATAACTTGAGTCTTTCCTCTTAACATTTCTTGATCTTACAGCTGAAGATTTGTCAGTTTTCTTGATTAAAACCCAACTTTTGGTTTTGTGAACTTTTTCTATTCTTTTTTTCTCTTCTCTATTTCATTCATCTCTGCCCTAAACTCTTATTTCCTTTCTTCTCTTTGCTTTGGGTTAGTTTGTTCTTTATTTTTTTTTAGGTTTCTCAAAGTAGAAGGCTAAATAATCGATTTGAAATTTCTTTTTTAACATGGGCCTTTATACTATACATTTCCCTCTAAGCACCATATTAGCTGCATCCCATAAGTTTTGTTACTTGGGGTTTTTTTTCCTCATTCATCTCACATTTTTTGTCATTTTCCTTGTGATTTCTTCTTTTTCCTATTGGTTACTTAGGAGTGCATTGTTTAATTTTCACATAGTTGTGAATGTCTCAAATTTTCTTCCCTTGTTGCTTTCTAATGTTGTTCTGTTGTGTTTGGAGGATATACTTAGTATGACTTCTATCCTCCTAAGCTTATTAAGGTTTGTTTTATAGCATAGCATTTGTTTTATCCTGGAGAATGTCTATGTGCACTTGAGGGGAAGGTATACCCCACCCTGGTTAGGGACCCTAGATGCTTGTTAGGTCAGTTAGCTTATGGTCTTGCTTGCTTCTGTTTCCTTGCTGATCTTCTGCTTAGAGGTGCTATTATTGAAAGTGAGGAATTGAGGCTTAACTATTGTTTTTGAATTGTCTGTTTTTCTCCCTGCAATTCTATCAGTTTTTGTGTCATATATGTCAGGGCTCTGTTGCTGGAGCAACCAGGAGCTGTTTCCCTGTTAATGGACATGACTGAAGCATGGGCTAGCCCTTTTTAATGGTTGCTAGGCTGCATGGAGAGTCCAAGAGGACATGAGACTGCTTCTCATATAAGGGTGGTTCCCTTCAGGGAGACTTTGATCAAGAGCGCTGCCCCCACCTTGAGAGATGAGTCTCAGGGTGGAGGTGAGGGGCATTTAGGGTGGTTGGAAGGACTCAAAACACCAGGTCCCCTTGAAGGTGGCAGATGATCACACACAAGCTTTACCTGCTCTCTCGGTCGGCCTTGGTTTTGGGTAGCTATGGCATGAAAACCATCCTGTGACTGTCAAATTGCAGGCCTCCCGTGCCTTCCTTGCATTGGAGTGTCAGATGCAGTTATTCTGTCTTTACCCCACCTGCTTGCTCAGCCTCCCTTCATCCATTCTCCTTTCCATCTCTGGTAGCACTAGCAGGTTTAGCAACCAGGAGTACAATTAACTTTACAAGTTAAATTACATGAGAGATAACTGGATATCCTTTATTTTCTTTAACAATCCTAGCAGGGTTAGCTAGGACTGGCTGTAGAAGTCATACTTTTCTATTCTGCTGATTAACACTATTCTCATTTCTGAAGGAACCAAATGCAGTTTTTAAGCAAGTTCTCAGTCCATTACAATTTTAAACTCTGACTTGGTGACAAATGAATGTTTGGATGAGATTCAAATCTACACACAGAAGGACACACCCTCTCACTTCCTTTGGTCCTGATGCTTGGTTCCCTTCTTCACCCATTTTTGGGCTGCATACTCATCTCTATTTTTAACTCTTCCACGTACTTCTTGCCGTTTCATGACCTCTTTTCCCCCAGGACCCGCTGAGAAGGACTGCTATAGAAACCCTTCAGGAATGAGCTCCCAGCATGTCCCTGTGCCTGGAAACGGTCCACACATGGTTCCGGAAGTGGGGCGGGGGTGCAGAGCCAAATGTTTCCTCCCTGCTAGTTTCAGTGGTTGTTCACCAGGAAGTAGGTGCTTACTTTAAAGTGAATAAACAGAAGGTAATTTCTGCCAGCAGCCACCACTGGGATAAGCATAGGACTCCTTGCCCTCCTTCAGAGGCTCTGCAGGCCACCTGAGTCCTTTCTTGTCACCCAGTGGGCATCTGTGGGCCTGAGATGTGAGACATGGGTCTTAGACATGAGTCTCAGCCCCAGCACCACTGCTGTGGGGCCCACTAGAAGATCTGGAATCCCAGCATGTTGATTTGTGGCCCCTTGGCCCAAATTTCAACATATGTATCCTGAAGTAATAGCATTGTGTCTCCATACTCCATGATAATATATGACATTATATATAATATTGGTACTATTTGGAAAACACAAGCTTTAAGATTTTTTCCCAAATTGCTTTTGGTTACTTGTGTTTTATTGGATACTATTTTGTCTTTTATTATTTTGTAAGTACTGCATTATTGTAGAAAATTTGAAAAACATGTAGGGGAGAAAAACCACTCTCTCTTATCCCCATTCCGAGACAGTAGGTGTGCTCAAGGAAAAAGGGTGAAGTTTGGTTGGACTAGGGTTTTCCTGGGAATCCCTCCCTGTGTCCCATCTGTGCGCACTGAGGATGTCTGGAGAGGGCTGTGGAGAGACTGGTGGAGTGTATGGAGGGAAGGATGAAAGGAAGGATGCAGAAGAATATGTTCTAAAGTAACTTGGAGAACATTTGTTGGGTGAGGTGCACATGACCTTTTCCTGTATCTCTCCACCAAAAAATGTCACAAAATCTACATTATCTATCTGCCACAGAGTTGCATTTATACTGGGTGGGAGGCAGAAATAAAGGACATACTAAAATTAGTCTCAAGGCAAGAGCAGAGGTCCTCAGATTACACGCTGAAAATAAACACAGATTTTTTTTAAAATCCAGTATTCCATCTTCTGAAGTAGGATTTGGGAAACATTTTCTTTAAAGGACCAGACAGTAAATATTCTAGGCTTTGCCCCTACGTATGATGTGTGTTGTCTTTGTTGTATATTCTGTGAAACAGCTGAAAGAAAAAAATCAAGAATTGAGGTGGTTCTAAGAGAGGAAGGGCTACTTTATTTTATGTTGTATTATAACATTAATTAGAATCATTACAATACTGTGATGATAATTATTTGCTCTGTTACCTACCACAATGGGAACACCTATTTCAGGCATTTTCCTCAGGTCCTCAGTTGTTGCTCAAGTAGCATGAGTAACGCAGAGGAATGCTGGTAGGAACGCTCGTGTGTGTCCTGAAAGGAAGCAGGTACTTCCGCTCCTGAGAGGAAGGGTCACAGCACCGGAGGCATATGTCTGCTGTGCCTGACGTTCCCACCACCTTACTAATGCCTGGTCCGCATTTGTATTCTTTGTGTAGGTCAAGGAAGTTGATCTGATGACTCGTGGCTCAGTCATGATTTTTAACACCTCTGCTTCAACACATCTGTATCAGATTGAGCAGCTGCAAGCTCTGGCTAATTACAGCATTGGTGTGACCTGCATGAATGAAATTGGCTGGTCCGCAGTGAGCTCCTGGATTCTGGCCAGCACTACTGAAGGAGGTAATTCCTGGAGTTCAATATTGTTCCTAATGGTGTGTGATAAGACAAATCATTCCCAGTAACTTGATATAGACTTTAAATTTTGCTTTGTTTGCTCTTTGTCTCCAGAGGACCATTTTAGTGAGATAACCAATGAGAACTAGGAAGGATGGTATTTCCTTCTATACTTTGAAAGGGTTTAATTACAAAACTTATGCTTACTATATATACCTCATGTTTTCTTCTAAATATTAATATCTAAGAAGAGATTAATAGCAACATACTCTTTATAGCATATGTTATTTTTAATTAAAATATGATAATATAAAAGTTAACTACTCATTGCATCCAACTCAAGAAAACCAATGAATGTAAAGATGCTGATGTTCACCAAGCACTTACTGCATGTCAGGGACCATGTTAGGTACAGACATTATTTTATTAGATCCTCAGAGCAGCAGTAAGAAGGAGGTATTATTATCTCTGTATTATCTTGCTCACAGCACATTTTACTTATATCTTTAATACATCTATATTTTCACGTGGTATCTTACTTTCTTTTTAAGGACTTCATCATTTCTTACAGTATAGATCTAGTGAGGAATTGAATTTATGTGTGTCTGAATAACATCTTTGCCTTTGAGAGTTTTTGTTTGGGGGGGGTTGCCTGTTTTTTGAGAGATAGTTTTGCTAGATATAGAATTCTAGGTTCAGTTATTTTTCCTTTCAGTACTTTAAAAATGTTACTCCATTCTTCCTGCTTGCATTATTTCTGATAAGAAATCTACAGTAATCTTTAATTATTCCTCTATACATAATGTATCTTTTGTTTCTAGTTTTTCCTATCCCTGTTGATTTTGAACAATTTAATTATGATGTGCTTTGGTGTAATTTTCTTTATATTCATTGTGCTGGGAGGTTCATTGAACTTGGATCTCTGTGTTTGTAGTTTGCATCAGATTTGGGAAGACTTTAGCTGTTACTTCTTTAAATATCTTTTTCAGTTCCCACCCCTCCTCCTCTTTAAGGACTCCAATTACACATATATTAGATCACTTGAAAATGTTTCATAACTCAGTGATGCTCTTGATTTTTGACCCTAGTCTGTGTTGTACTCTGGATAATTTCTATTGCTATGTTTTCAAATTAACTAATCTTTTATTATGTAATGCCTTATTTGCCATTAATCCTATCCAGTGCGTATTTTCTTTTTTTTTAATTCAACTATTGCATTGATACACAATCTGATACTGTTTTCAGACATATAACACAGTAGTTCAAGTTCCCCATATTATTAAATCCTCACTCCCTCTAGTGCAGTTACCATCTATCAACATAGAAAGATGTTACAGAATCATTGACTATATTCTCCATGTTGTACTACCATCCCCGTGACTTATTTATGTTGTTATTGCAAATTATTGTGCCCCTTTCTCCCCCTCAACCTTCCCCCTACCCACTCCAACTTCTTCCCCTTGGTAGCCACTTGTCACTTCTCAGTGTCTATGAGTCTATTGGTGTTTTGTCCAGTGTATATTTCATATCTCTTTTTGTCTCTCTCTTTTTTTTTTTTGGTATCTTTCATGTTTCTACTTAACTTTTGGACTGAGTAGAATATAGTTACAATAACTGTTTTAATGTCCTTGCTAATTCTAATATTTCTGTTATTTCTGGGGCAGTTTTGATCGATTCATTTATATTCCTGCTACATATAGTACTTTGCAGTTTCTTTGTATGCCCGGTAATCTTATTTGATCCCCCTCATTGTGAATTTAACCTTGTTGGATGCCAGATATTTCTGTATTTCTATAAATATGGGGCTTTGTTTTGGAATACTGTTAAACTGTTGGATAAAGATTGATCCTTTGGTATCTTGCATTTAAAATTTGTTAGGCAGAACCAGAACCGTGCTCAGTCTAGGATCAGTTATTACCCACTCTTGAGATAAGACCATTATGTACTCTGTCTGATACTATTTGAATTATTAGATTTTTTCAGTCTGATTGACAAGAACAGACGTTATTCCTAGCCGTTAGTGAGCCCCAAGCACTCCATTGCCTTCTCCTGGGTATTTGTTTATCTTGGTTCACTCTCTAATTTTCATGGACCACATTCATGGACCTCCAGGAAGAGTCTGTATAAAAACTAAAAACTATGGAAACTTGCATGTGTTTGTGTTATTCTGGATTGGTAAATTTGCCTAATAATAAAATTTTATGTTGGAAATTATCTTCCCTCAAAATTTTAAAAGTTTTTCAGTGCTGTTTTTTAACTTCACAAGTTGCTCTGGAGAATTCTGTTACTTGAGTCTTCTAGGTTAACTGTTGTTTAGTTTTAGTTTTTTTAAATATCTTTTCTTTTTAATCATGGTGCTGTGATGTGGAATTTATTTCAGTCATGATCATGGGCATTCAGTGGCACTTTTGATCTAGAAATGTAAGTGGTCTGGTTTTGAGACTTTTTCTTATCAATTTTTTTCCTTGAAAATGTTCTTTTTTTCTTAAAAAAATTACATTATATGGTTGTTGGACATCTTTGATTTCTTCTCAGTTTTTTTTCTCAAATCAACCTTTTTAATTTTTCTACTTTTTTTGAGATAGCCTTGATTTGTCTTCTAATTCTTCTATTAAATATTTTTCTTATCATATTGCTAATCTCAAGCATTTTCTTTTTCACTGCCATTTTTTTAGTTCTCAGTTATGAGAAACTTTTCTTATTTTGGGGTATGTTAATTACCAGTTTTGCTTGTTTTTTAGTTTTCTCTAGTTCCCTATGTTGGCTTTGTGTCCTCTGAGCCCTCTGTCCTGTGTGTTGTTTTAGTCCCTGCCATTCATGAAGGAAGCTCCTCCCTGTTGATTTTACACTGTCTGTTCCTACTAAAGAATGAGGAACCAGAAGTTTGGAAGCTCTGTGAGCATGGATGGGGCTTGTAGACATCACTGTCAAGTGATTGGGCAGTGACCTAAGTGTTTTGGTTTGGATACGCCAAGTATCAATATTGGTTTTCTTTACTATGTGACCACTCACTTACTGTTGAAAACAAGTCCTCTGAACCCTACCTCAGGAATATAAACATGGTTATCAATGTTCTAAGGAGCTGGGTGAGGAGGAAGGGTGACATGGAGTCCTTCTCATTCATTGTCCAAATTTTTACTTACTTCCCCAGTTGTCAGACTGACCCCTCATTATGCCTCCATGCTGCTGGGTACCCCAAGCCCACAGGCTTTTCAATTCATAAAGTATCTGACCTTCTGCAGGAATTTGAGGGAGTACATACCAGGTGTGTGGAAATAGGTTAGAGGGATCTGCAAAACTACTTTTAGTCTTCCATTTTGGGTATGTGGGCCCACAGCTTCTGAGCCTCTCCTTGGTTCTTTGGGGAGAATTGGCTTGCTGGTTAGTTACACCTTCTTCTTTTCTTTTTCAGCTTTCAAATGTATGTTGAAATTTCTCTTCCACTGTTGATTTTTCTTTACGTTTTTAAGTTTATACTGTCTTAAATTCCTTACTGTCATTGTGGAAGGGTTTTATGAGAGAGCAGACATAAAGACATGTTGTATCAGCCATGTTTATCCATAAAAAATTCTACAACAGATTTGGAAGAATGTGGCTCATTTCATAGGCACAGCTTTAGCTGTATGATGTTTCCTAAGCTGAAATTGATTCTACCTGCTCCTGGAATCAGCAAAGATATATAGGCTTTTTCTCCCCTTTTACACATATCAGAAATAAGTAATTTGATCCCCCCTAAAAACAACTACAGTGGATTGGTATATATTATTTTAGTTGTTTTTATTTTTTATATATATAAAATACTTTTTTGTTTCCAAAATGGATCACTGATACATACCTTTTATAATTTGATATTTTTCCTCCATTACATATTTTTTCATATTAATGCACATGATCTAATTCTTTTCAGTGTCTGGGTAGTAAGTATTCCATTGGAAAAATATATCTACATTTATTATATCATAATTATTAACTGAGCATTACCATCATTCTTTTTTGTTCATTATTATGTTTCAGCAAAGGAAATACCATCTACAGGAGAATTTTTCTAGATTGAATTCCTGGAAATATAATACGTGGTCAAAGAGCATATAATTTCCAGTTTTAACAGATATAGTCAAGTTTCTCCCAAAAAAGAATGTAGTAATGGCCTTGACCTGTTATCCAAATTATTTTGTACACATACACACACACACATATATATATACATCTATTTTTGAAGTGATTTAACTTTTATTATCCTTGTATCACCAGAGATAACAGACATTTTGATCTAGAGTGGATATGTGACTTAAGCAGAATTTATTATAAACCAGAGAGTGAAAACCAGTGCTGAATTCTACATTTTGACATCAAGCCCAATAATTAACATTTGACCATTTGGCCTTCAATAATGGATGTCTTTGACCTTCAATATTGATATGCATTTAAAAAAAATGACTGACTGACTGATTAGCTGTGTTCAGACCATCAGTAGCCTGCCTTTGGACTTTAAGAGCTCTGCAGTGTTCCCTGCCTGTACATCTCACGTGACCCAGCACTGATCTCCAGTCAACCTTGCTGACTTCCTACTGTGCAGGATTCTATTGGATAATCTGTTCAAGTTGATCTGTTTTGCTTCCCCAGGAGGAGTCCATAAATACCACCCACCTCCTTCCCTGCCCTCCTCCTCTTTGTTATTTTAGTTTGGAAAGGGCTTGCTTTTTTAACAGTTGTGTAATATCTTAGTTCTTAACTGAAAAGAGGATACAAGTCTATCAGTCTGTTTCATTTGCATGCTTCCCAGAGAACATTGGAAAACCAAGCATTTAAAAACCCAGAAGAGAGTGAATCTCTGCTTTTCTTTGCTGTTCTTCATCTTTCTCTCCTTTTTCTTTTGTAGCTCCCTCGGTAGCGCCCCTGAATGTCACCGTGTTCCTCAATGAATCTAGTGAAAAGTTGGACATCAGATGGATCAAGCCTCCAATTAAGCGGCAGGAGGGGGAACTGGTGGGCTACCGGATATCTCACATGTGGCAGAGTGCAGAGACTTCCGTAAGTCTGAACTCCAAAAAAGTGTGCTTGTCTCCTTTGATTTGCTGATTTAATACTATTTCCAAAGCTTTCATTTTATTGTGAGAAGACCAGCTATTATTGAGTGAGGCAAAGTTACCTTTCAGTGGGATATGAAGAATGTAGTAAAAATTAGAGGTGACCAAATGGTTAAAAAGTCCCAAGGAATCTTGAGGGCTTTCCTTACTCATTCATTCATCCATTCATTTATTTATCCATTAAATATGTCCAGAACTTACCTGTGGTATCACCTGATTCCTGCCTTTGGGAAACTTGGGCACCTCTAGGAAAACAGTGTAAACTACCCAGATAATCACAGTAAAAGGCCAAGGAGCTCCAGGGCATAGCGGTTGGGCAGTCCATAGCCTCTTGGAAATCCCAAAGGATACTTTTCTGAAGAAGCTTTTCAGGGAGGAGCCCCACCCCCTAGAGAAGGGCCAGTGGTAACCAGACTCCAGAGGAGAAGGCTAAGCAAGTAACAGGTCGCTTTGACACAGCTCTCTTGGAGCCAAAACCAGACATGAAACCCAGAGGGCCAGAGCAAGGCAGTCTGTCCTGACAGCACAGCAGACAGCAGGATCACTAGCCTCAACAGGGCAGTTTCCCCACCTCCAAGCTCCATGGGGCTCCGGGGAGACCCAGTGATGGGCTGTGCTGCTGAGTGTCCCAGGGATAAGAGCTCACCACCCCATGTGACAAGACACAAACAAGCCCATGCTCCGCACCATTGCATGGTGGTCATGCTGTCACCTTGACCAGCTTCAGTGCCTGCAGTGCTAGCCCCAGAATGGCTCAGGGTCAGGAGACGGTGGGGCCTTGCTATTCAGCATGGCCAGTGAGGATGCGCAGGGATGCTCAGGGCTGGTGGCAGCCCACCTCTCCTGGTAAAGCTGGTACTTGATCTGGGCTTGGAATAATGATGACAGGTGAATTCGTCACTTTGAGGAGTGTCCTGTGGGAAAAGGTAATGTGAGAGAAGCCATAACGTGGCAGCTTTGGGGGAATCATGAGTCACTGAATGCCTGGAACATGAATGCTTTTAGGGCGCAGTGTGAGGTGAAGCTGGATGGAACAGTGTGGCCCTTGTACACAGGGTCCTGAGAGTCAGGGCACGGTGTCAGGAAGACTTCAGTAGATGTCAAGGGAGCCAATGAAAATCGTGAGCCCAGGAGTATAATTTGAGTTACATACATATTAGGAAGATGGTCTATATATTAGAAAGATGTTATTCTTTCACAAATAAGAAAAATTGACTTCACTGAGAAAAGTGACCCTCACATCTGCCTTCTTTCTGCCAGAGCGTACTGCCGACTGGCCACGGGCCTCAGCAGTGGCTCCTGCTGCCCTCGCTCACGGAGGAGGCATAGGGGACAGCGGGGCCAGACAGCCCGCGATGTGGCTGGATGGGGACTCTGGCTGTGAATGAGAGCCAGGGTGTCGCCAGGCGCACCTTCCGAAGACAACTTTGCTTTCCCACCCCAGCCTCCTCGGGCATCATTGCTAGAAATCAGCACCGAGCCGAGCAGTTTGCTTGTTTGGCTCTTTCTTTTCTTTGTTTCTTTTTTTTTTAGCATTGGTATTTTTATTTTCTTTTTTTTTTATTAAGGTATTATTGATATACACTCTTATGAAGGTTTCACATGAAAAAACAATGTGGTTACTACATTTACCGGTATCTTCAAGTCCCCACCCGCATCCCAATGCAGTCACTGTCCATCCGTGCAGCAAGATGCCACAGATTCACTATGTGTGTTTGACTCTTTCTTATGTAACCTACTTCCCACCTTACAGGCAAGAATGAAACTGCCCTCAGAAGGTGAAGAGTCAGGGATTTTTATGTTTCTTTAACTTACAGGGAAATAGACTACTTGATCTAGAATAATCCCTGATCAATTTCCCACATGCAAGCTTAGTTTCAGCAATGGTGCGGACCTGTGAGACAACGTGTCATACATAGGATTTGGTGCACACATGACACTGCACTCTAATCGTAGAAGTTGGGGGCTGCCTCTGGAACATAACTTCTCTCTATAGAAGCCTGAGCAGAAATCACATCTTTCCTGAGGCCTCTTTCATTGACAAATGTTAACACCTGTACCAGCTACTTGGCTGTTTTGAAAAGACTGGCTTCTGGCTGAAGAATTTATCTATGCAGAAGAAAATGCCTCATGCTTCCCCTTAAAATATATTGTTCTGGCTTTCTATCTTCACAGAGACCCATGTACCTGACATAGAATTGTCTGGTTCCTATTAGAGTGAAGTAGGTCTTGTATGTTTAGAAACAAGAGATTATGAGTTGTCTCCTTGGGCCTTCTGATTAGACCTGTGCATCTGCATCCAGACCAGGGGAATGTGGTTCTGCCAGCAGCAAGCTATACTTTCCTAACCCCACAAAAACGACATAGGCAAAATGTAACAACAAATAGCTTGTGTAACTGGGACCCCGAGTTGCATGGGCTTTCAGACCAGCTGCTCAGGTACACAGCTGGAGTCAGCAGAGCTCGGTCTCTCCCTCTCCCAGCTGGCTCTCCGTGGACAGTCTGCTCCCAGGTCAGCAACCTTTCACTGCTCCAAGTCTGCTGCCAGCAGGAAACCTGGGCTGTGATAAGAGAACAGCCGCCCACCCACCAAAGAAAATGAAGTGATAAATGCTAGAAGATGGAGAACTGCTGCTGAAGGATCCAGAACTAGTTACCCTGCCACACTGTTCACAGCATTGTTTTTTTTAGGGTCTCAGAGAAACAGCCAATACAGAGTGTGTGGGTGTCTGTGTGTGTCTAGAGAGTGAATGAGATTTAAGAACTTGACTCATGAGACTGACCTGCCGTGAAGGCCAGCAGCCTGGGACTCAGTGAGGAGTTGGTGTTACAGCCCAGCAGGCAGAATCCCCTCCTCCTAGTCCTTTTCCTCCCATGGTCTTCAACTGATTGGGTGGGGTCCACCCCCCACCCACATTCCGGAGGGTAACCTGCTTTACTCAGAGTCTACAGATTTTAATGCTGATCTCATCTAGAAAATGCTTTCATAGCAACATCTCTAGATGAGTGTTTGGCCACCTGTCTGGGTACCATGGCCTAGCCAAGTTGGCACATAGACTGATGCATCACAATTGTCAACAAGTGCTTAACCGAATACCAGTCTGCTCAGACCTGAGATGTGCAGTGATGTGTCAGAACGTCAGATAGCCACTGCCTTAGACTCTAAGACTGGCAAGCTCCTCTGTCGTTCAGTAAGGACTCTCCAGTTTAAATACTAGTTTGATTTTACAACGACAGACAAGGAGTGACAGCCTCCCTCGGTCCCAGCCAGAGTCCTCCTGGCGGGAATGACTTGGTTAGGCATCACTCCAGTCAAGCCCAGGGGGACATCCAGAATCTGATGCTGTGAGGTCTGAACATCACTGCTACGTTGGGAGCACTTGACCCAAACCAGAAGTCGGGGACGCAGCTGAGTGATAATGCTTGTGTGTGGCTGGGTGGACAGCTCCCAGACAGGTCACTTCCCACCTGGAAAGGAGCAAGGTTGGGGGAACACTGACTTCTTTGTGACACAGAGAGTCCTTGGAGGGGCAGATGCATTGGTTCCTCACCAGGGCTGTCTCTTCACTGCCTTCATGGGAAGCATGCCAATTCTGTGTTGTCATACTCCTGATCAGTCCAACCCAGGGATAGATCAGATTTGAGCATCCTTGTGGCATCTGTAGGCAGCATCACCTAAAAGTAATACAGCTTCTTGGCAGGAGAGAGGGATGGGAAACAACTGTACCTACTGAATATAGGCAGGCTTTGTTTCAGTCACTTCCAACCTCACAGTATCCAGCTTTTACCAAAACTGCTGTTCTCCAAATGGCAACTGGGAAGTATTCTTGTTTTCTTCTTCAGTTTACCTATCAGGAAGTAGACTGTTGGAAGCAATAGGTGATGGAAGTAGATGAAAGAGAGAGGGCTTTAGAAGTCCATGACTTGTGGCTCATAGTGAATGAAGGCAGGGTATTATTTGTGCCAGCCAAAATACTGCTTAAGAGAGTTGCCACCAGGAGAGAAGAAGCCTCTTGTTTCCTAGTCATTTGTCCCAGGGCATCTGTGCTAGGTGCCTATTGATTAACAGCATTTCCACACTGGCTAAGTGAAGGGAGTCGAATGCCTCTCTTAGAAAAGAGCTCTTTTTTTTACAGTGCTGAATTCTTAGTATAGTACATGAAGGTTCAATAATTCTGTTTCAGTTCAAGAGGAGTCTGATCTTTGGTTAACAATGTTGATCACCAGCAGACACTTGACTGGTCTAAAAACAAACCAGTCTGTTCAAGAGCTGCAGGTCATCCTCCCTTCTTCTCCTTGTATGTGGGTGCAAGCTGCTTCTCTAGACAGTGGGCCTCTTGAGCTGAGGCGTGCCGAAGGGACGCGTGATGAGCCTGGCACTACATGCCATCACCCCTCGGCAGGGCCGCGCACTCTTGGCTGTTGTTCAGAATGTCCCCTCTGTAGTGAGAACAATGCTGCCACAGTTAGGGCTGTGACCTTTCCAGCGGTTACCTCCCCGGAGATGTCGATCGCCCAGTGAGAAAGTCATTTACATTGTACTCACACTATACTTTGTGCATCTTGACGGTGTTGTGACCTCAGAACACTCAGTGGCTCACTTTACTTCAGATGACATTCTCGGGTGCAGCTAAGCCTCAAACGCATAAAGCACATTGGAGACAAAAACACTGCAGAAAAGCCAACCCTGAGAGGACCCTAAAACCATGCCCCAAGTGAAGTTCAAAGACCTCTGCACCCATAGGCTCTATCTCCTGAACCCCCTTATTTCAGAAAGGTCTGGAGTTAGACACAAGTTACCTCTCCAAATTGTCCTTTCATTTCCATTTTTATAAAACTTAGTAAAGTATATCTTTATGCAAGGCAATGGAATTGGATATATTTGAAAACATTCCCACTTACTACTCTAATAAGGGTGGTTTTTGTATGCAGCTTCAGAACTTCCTTAGACATGTTCTTGGGTGAGTTACTGCAGTTATGCTGAAAACTTAGTGTTCAGAGTTTATACCATGTTGCCCCACAGCTGTTATATTACTTTCAGACTATGAAACTGCTGATATTTTCTGTACAGACATTTATTAAATCTTGATGAAGATATTGACCTATTTTTGTTCTATTTTTCTTGATACCCCTTGCATTCTAAATCAAAGCTTAAAATCGAAAAGTCAGGAGCAAGTACAATCTGTCCTTCTTGAAGTTGGAGCCATGTCTTGCTCATCTTTGTACGATCTGAACACAGGCCCTTGAACTTGCTTTCTAGGCATTTATGGCATATGGACTCCATGCATAGACCTGGCTGACATCCACACCAGTGAGATTTTCTCTCTGTGAATGGAATAATCTCTGATGAGTGAACTAGTGTTTCCTGTCACATTCCCATAACGTATTAGTAGACATTCTATGAGAAAAAAATCCACTGAGCAAATAAGTTACACAATATTGCATATTATACCCATTTCTTCAAGAACCACAGTATATACTGGGAAGTTCAAATCTCTTTGATCTTCTTCAGTAAGTAAAATAGATCAGTTTAACTTTGACCCAGAATTGCCCTGATGTTAGAGACTCATTTTTATACACCCTGTTCTTGTAGGGCTCATTGTTTTGGGGTTGTGGCTCTAACAATGCTGGGTTAATTGTGCTTGGAAAGCATGGAGGTGGTAGATCAGAAGGCAGTTTCATAGCACATTATTACAGGCCTAGAAACAACATGACATGTAGAGCTAACTTCTTTAAAGACCTAGGGAAGCCTCTGTGTACTCAAGTGTTACTTCCTTGGGCTCCGATCATTGCTTCTAATGGCTGTGTGCCTGGATGTTGGCATTGCCTACTGTCTCTTCCTTGTTTCTCCCTCTCATTTACTATCAAAGGAGGCAGAGCGTTTGAGCTGGTATCATTTTCTAGTATGAGGAACAGGTAAGGTAGTCATGGGACAGACCTGCAGGCACCTGAAACACTTCAGAAACCCAAGGATTGATCAAGGATGGTACATTTTGCCTGGAGGAGAAACATACAGTAGAGATAAACTCCATGAATTGGTCAGATAAACTTCTTTGGTTTGGAGAACTAAACAACCTAGATTATTTTCTCTAATGCTCCAGGATTTGAAGGATACAACAAGACCAATTTTGTAAGAGGGCCTAATGTATATAGGGAAAGAAGAGCCAACAGGCAAGGTCCACATGTTTTCTGGGTTAGTAAAATTGTGGTCAAATGTCATATTATAAAACTGATTTCATTTCCTGAAAATGCTCTTAGATTTTAAGTCCTTGAGGAGATGGGCCTGTGTTGGTGAAACTGAAGCTCACTTTCATTTTCGAATGAATGAGGGAGATGCACTTGGCCCATGGGATGTCCTTATCACCTCATGCCAGGAAAATGGCCCCACCTTGCACCATCTGCACCCGACATTGAGGGGAATAATACACATAGGGGTGATTCCTGCATGGGCCTAATTTTAAATGGATTTCTTTGTCAGCTCTCAAAACCAAAATAAATACTTGGGGATATGGATATGGGCCTACCTTTCTTTACATAGTTGGCATCAAAATGGTATGGATCAGTTACATCAATTTTTAAAAGCAGAAATCATTTTGAAATTGTCTTTGATGTTACCATTTAAGGATATTGTTAGAGAAAATGGTAACACCGCCACTAAAATGTTTACCGTATTTCTTTCTAATCACTACTTCAGTGTTTGTTATAACTCAATACCTAAAATGAGTTTGTTCTATACGTATTTCCAAAATGTGTTACCAAATAAGCAGTGATAGACATCACTTCCATACTTGGAGATTCAGAATGATGGCAGCCATGATAATGTCCTTTGCTCCATTTGGATAACATTTGCTCCGGGCCAGGCAGCGTTCCAAGAACTTTATGCAAATGACTCTTTACATATATTAACCCACTTAAGAAATAGGAGGTGGAAATTAAAAAGTAACTTGTATGAATTTTTTTCATAGTGGGTTATAGGCCCTAAGAAAGCAGGAGTTATAAACTGGTTTTGTGTTTAATTCCAAAAGGATAATATTGTTTTAGGATTTCTCTTCTTCTAGAGATTTAATTCTTTCGTAGTCATGCAGTACCTCCTATTTTGACATAATTTCTCTCATAAATGATGATTGCATTTCGGTCTTTGTAGACAAAATGTAGGAAGTCACAGGCAGGCCCAGCCTTCCTCATCAGGCATGGATCCGCCTGTTCCTTGAAGAGCTGTTAGGCAGTGATGTGAAGCAGACTTGTAATTTCTCAGCTGCAAGCCTGACTCGCTGCAGGCCTCCAAGACTGTGTGAGTTTGGACCATGGATTGCTCTACTTAATGATTTCCTGTCCACCCACCCCTACCCCTGCAGATTAAATAGAGAATGACCAACTAGCCCATAATCAAAGCTGGGTTTGCCTTAAATAAAATGCTCTATTTCTAAAAAACGGTGTTTTGTGAACATACCAAAAAAAGTTCATTATTTTCTTATCCTTGGCACAGAGTCCAATGGTGTAAAAAAAAAAAAAAGAATTGAAAGCCTTGTTTGCCCTTTTCATCCCTGGTCTGAGGACAGGTCTGGGTCCTGATGGTCACTGCCTGTGCAGAACAGTCTCTGGGTGGCGGACCCAGCTCATGAATGGTGGGACTGCCCTCTCCTTCGGGGCTGAACTGGTTCCACCCTGTGCCATTGTTAGAAGTGGCCAGTGTGAGACTGAGTGACCACGGAATTACATTCCCACCCAAACCAGGCCCCCGCCCCTCGTGCGTGATCGTGATACCAGTGCTCCACAGGGCATGACATTTCTCTCCTTCACTCTGTGAAATCAAATCTCCAAAATTCAGAGAGATAGATGTGTTTCTAGGGCTTCAGTTCAGACTTCACAACCCCTACAGTTACCATTTGAGGACCCAGCCTTGAATTACACACAAAACACAAAATTAGTTTCCTATGCCAGAGAGCATCCTCATAGTTGAGGTTCAGAAACAAAAGAGAAAATGTATAAACATTCAGTTCTGGTTTTGGGTTTTTTTTTCCAAAAATCGTTTTCATCTATGCTTTTATGGCTCATGTTACATGTCAGTGGCTTTAAAACAAAATACATAGAAGTGAAAACAGATTTTTGAAAACAGAGCAAATTTGTTCATGTGTCAGTCACCCTGGACAAAAATAGTGTCAGTGCCCTCCTAAAGGTAGATTTTAGTCAAAAGTCTTACAGTTACAAGGACAAGGAGTCCATCTGTGCTGGCTCGAGGGGGGTTGCAGGCTGTCAGTGTCTGCAGGGAGGCTCTGGGCACTGTGGGTGATTCTGAGGGCCAGGCCTCCACTCAGTCTTGCTCTGGCCACCTGGCTGCGCTGACCCGTGCTGCCACCTTTCCAGAGCTTCTCCACTGACCACCTTTGAGTGCCGTGCCCTGTGGCCCTCCTTGGCCGAGCTCCCTGGGCCTGAGTCTGCATCCCACCCACCTTTTGGCTCTGTGGGCTGCGGCCCAAGTGAGGAGGGCATGCTGTGGGATACAGATGGGACCGCCTCCCTCAGGAGGCACTGTGGCATGAAGTGGTGTGCCCCGGGGCCCCAGCATTTCCTTTCCTTTGTTTTCTGTCCCCAGAAAGAGCTGTCTGAGGAAGTCGGCCAGAATGGCAGCCGGGCTCAGATTTCGGTCCAGGCGCACAACGCCACATACACAGTGAGGATTGCAGCCGTCACAAAAGGGGGCGTCGGGCCTTTCAGTGATCCTGTGAGAATGTTCATCCCTGCGCACGGTGAGAGCCGGGTCCTTGTCGCTGCCAGAATGCGTCAGCCCAAGCAGGGAAGTTGCCAAAGAGCCCTGTGCGATGGGCCTCTGGCTTGAGAATGAAAAATAGAGACCAGAGGGAACGTTTACAGAATAAAGGGAGTTGATCGGATGACACACTTCACAGCTACACATCCTCGGGAGTCCTCCGGCTGCTTGACTAGTGGTGCTGATAACTTGGTGGGAAGATTAGTCCTCTCAGCATACCAAATTGGACTTGATTTATTGAATTGAGTTGAAGCGATGTGTCCATGATGAATTTTGGGTAATCCTTACTCTGTATAATGGACATTATTTGCTAGTGTTTGCTTTGCTTCGGGAAGCAGTGCAGCTTGCCACCTTAGTACTCATTCAAGCCTTGGGTAATGTGTTTTATGATTGATTGGTACAGAACATGGAGTGTTCCTAGAGAAGCCGTCCTTAGGTGGCGCTGGGCTCACAGAGCTAAATGCCCACCCCTGCATGCTGGCTTCTGCATGTTGTTGAGTGTCCTTTGGCAAGATGCCATCGCAGTGCCCCCAGTGGTCCAAACTCTGTGCTGGCTTCCATAGACCAGTGGAGCCACCTTTGTTCCGGCTGTGACTACCTGGGTTGTGGATATTAAACTGCTCTCATAAACTTCATGCACAGACCATGTATATCAGTGTGATTTGTGCTTTCACAGGTTCTTGCCAAATATGGCTTTTGTACCCAAGGCAGACGGGACTTGTGAGCTGGCACTGACTTGCTGCCTGTCTGTTCTGTGACCCACAAACATGCTTTCCCTTTAATGCTGAATTGGAGCCATGTTACAGTGCCCGCAGCCTCTGTAACTGGGGATCATTAGTAACTGGTGATGGGGATATGAGGCGGGTCTGCCTGGTAGAAATTCAAAGAGATTCTGATTCTAAAGGCACAGTTGAAAAATCAGAGTATAAGATGACACAGCTTTCATCTTCCTACATAAAACTCCCCAAATTTTAAAAAGCTTAGCTGTCCTGGCAGTCCTTGCTCTACATGATTCCAAAATGTATACAGTTCAGTTGCCACAGTTAAATAGCACCAGTTCCCCAACAATACGGTTCAAATTCGAGTTATCATATACCAACTATAATTGCATGAAGTATAAACTTCATCGCTTGCTCTCAGTCCACACATCGCAGGTGAGCATCATGACCGGGACTGGGCAGGCCACTTCCTCCAGTGTCTGTCAGCGGCCACGCTCTGTGCTTCCGTTACTCGGGTCACACACCTCTAACCTGGCCTGTAGCTGTGCTGCCTCGGTGTCTCCCAGGGACAAACCCACATGAGACTTTTATAAAAATGGGTAATTGAAGGGGGAAGTTGGTGAACAAAGATGAAAGGGCAGCAGAGAAAGGAAAACTGGTAGTGTTGGAAGTGAAATACGAATTGAGTGTGGAGTTTCGGAAGAAATGGCTGACTCTGGGCGAGTTTGTCACTGATGAACTCGAGATAATGCAGCCACAGAGCTCGGTGAAGGTGAACTAACATGAGCAAAGTGGCTGTGCTAAAAAAGATGATACCCCAGAGAACATTACACCGCAAAAATCTTCACATAAGGAACTCTCAGACATGGTTTACAACAGCAAAAGCACAAAGGATAAACTGTTAGAAATGGATCCAAACTGAGAGAGTATGACAGTTCACAGAGCACAGAAAATAATCTTCTCTCCGTAGCACAAGTTCTGTGGTTAGAAGAAGGCAGGCACTGTTCTAACTACTCTTGATAGAAGCTTTTTACAAAGAAAGAAAACATTTTAATTCTCAGTGTTGCTCTCGGTCAGTTGCAGCGCACCGAATAAATACTGTGTTACCACTTTTTTTCAATTCCTAATACATGTGTAACTGACATGAAAAGAGTCACCAATCCATTACTAGGATCACATTGCCTGGGCTCAGCTTGCACCAGCCAGGGGAAGACTGCCTGCACGTGTGTTTCTAAAACGTAAAAGCACTAAGGTCTAGAGCTCTAACTATCTGTTCTTTCCGATTACAAGCCAATCAATATTCCTTATGTATTTCAGATTCCAAAGAGACGTTTTTGATTGATGATTCCTTTGGTGTTTTACCAGGTTTGGTAGATTTTGCCCCCTCGTCAACGCCAGCTCCTGGCAACACAGATCCAGTGCTCATCATCCTTGGCTGCCTTTGTGGATTTGTTCTGATTGGCTCAGTGTTATATATTTCTCTGGCCATCCGAAGAAGAGTCCAGGAGACAAAGTATGGGTAAGTTTCCCAGTTTAAAATGGTGGTAGGGTTCCCAGCGATAGGATCCAGGCTGACGCTAAGTGGCAGTGCCTCACTTGCTGGCCCAGCCCCTCACGTTGTACCCAGCTGGGCGCCTGTGTTGCGCACGGCCCAGGGGCAGGCTGCTTCCTCACTTAGCTGGTGCTACAAAGTCAGCCCGCAGCAAATGCCAGCCTTGAAAGGGCCTGTTTACCAAGAAGACCATCAATAATAGGCTTTCACTTTTCAAATTGGTTGCTTTTAAATGAGGACTTTTATTAGAAGTCTTCAAAAGAAAGCTGTTTAAAAATTAATGAAATATGTTGTATAAATTAAAATCCTGGAAGGAGAGTCACAGAGCATTAGCAATTCTGAGTGGTATAGTTGTGGATCATTTTTTACTATTATTTACATGTTCTGTAATGATCAATTTTTTTGTAATAGAGAAAACCTTTAAATTTTCACAGTCAAATTTAAAAGAAGCACTTTTTCTTATACTTTATACATTTGACTGTTATAACCAACCAGTAGTAAAATATCAACAGAAATTAGAAGTATGTTACAGCAACTTATGAAGAGAAGGTTCTGTGGATAGATGTTTCTGAAGCTCCATTTTTCTACTCCAGTGCCTCAGCAGTGAGTTTGGATTTCCATAAATTCCCGTCTATCACTCATGGGGCAGAAGAAGTATTTTGTAAGTGGCAAGTTGTTAACAGCTTAGAATGGAATGATGGGCTTGGAGGGAGCCAAGCAGCGTTCTTTCTTGCTCCACCTTAAGAATGTTGCTAGAATGTTCCACTCCAGAACTTCCCATGGGCAAGGAGAATGGGCTTACAGGTGGAAGCTAGACTGCCCTTCATTTGTGACTCTCCCAGTCTTGAGGGTCCGCTACCTTTAGTACTTACAACTCTATCCTTATAATTCTTATATCTTAGTAAGTAAATTCTAAAAAAGACTATTTTAGAGAAGTGGACAAAATCTGATCTAAATCCTGAACATACATACAATTGACTAAAATACATCCCAGAGTCTAGGTATGGTTCATAGGCTCATTATGAAACAAGTACAGAGAACCTCTGCAGAAGTGGCAGGAGGAGCTCACTAATGTGCTGAAGGCCTGCTAGGTGCCAGACAGGGTGATAGCCTTGGATACAATGGTGACAAGAACAGGCTCTGCCCTACCCTCCTGCAGCTCACAGTTAATGGGGTGTCAGACAGTAATCACACAAATAACTACAAAATGTCAATAGTAGTAAGTTCTATGTAAAAGGACCTGAGAGTGTGTAACAGGATAATTTGACTGCATTAGGAATGTCAGGAAAGGCCTCCTTGCAGAGGTGACACCTGAGCTAAAATCTGAAGAAAGAGCGGTATTACTTAGGTAAGCAAGAAGGGGAAGAGCATTCCAGCTAGTAAAAGCAGCCCATGCAAAAGCCCTGTGGTGGCAGGGGGCCTGGTATTATAAGGGGAAAAGCACTGGACTAGAAGATAAGACACCTGGGTTCCAGCACTACTTATCACTTTAAACAAGTCTTTTAACTTTTCTAGGCTTCCTATGTATTATTTATTTGTAAATGATCTATTAGGTTATTACCAGTTCTAATTGCTATGATTTTGCATTGAGGCTTTTAAGCTCAGTCAGTAACTAAGAGATGCTATTCTAAGATGCTCATGTTCCTAAGAATTAGTGGCAGAATGCAGTTTGTGTCATCAAGTGGGAATTCATAGTTACTGTTGTTGAAACAATAGTTGATACAGAGCTGTTCATAGATACATTTGCATGAGGCCACCCAGACATAGGCTCAGTAAAGACAAAACCAAGAAAATGGTGGCCAAAGCCTCCATGGATATCCTTAGCTCCCAGGGGCCTGGTAAGGACTCCTAGAATATGCAGCTGAGGTGACCCTGCCAGGGTGGAGCACAGTAGCAAAGGAATGCTTCTTTGCCTTTTGTGGCTTTTGCCAAGAGTTTAGGAACAGCATGTAGCAATGCTGCCCTTGCCAATAATTCGGAAATTCAATACCTTTTTGCTTCTTCCAGTGTTTCCCCTTGGCACTCTCTTTTCTTGCTATCTTTGTGGAGTAAATTTAGTATTTTTTTAGGACATTATATGTTGCAAAAATATTTTGATTCAGGTTTTAAAATACACTAAAGACAAAGTGCTGGAAGATCCCATCAACAACAACATGAAAACTGTAATGTTCCTTAGAACAGACATAACAGATGTATGAGAGCTCTGTGGAAAAAAATTATTAAACTTTACCAACAGTGGAGAAGAAAACTTCAATAAATAGAGATGTGTACCATGTTCATGGATGGGAAGGCTCAGTATTACTGTCAAGAGATCAGTTTTCCCCCAGTCCAACATAAATTCAATATAAGCACCCTCTAAATTTCTGCAGTGTTATTGATAAAACTTAGCAAGCTGATTCAAAAATTCATCTCGAAGAATAAATGTGCAATGACAACTAAGACAGTTTTGAAAAACCCAAAATTTGGATGGAGGGGACTGGTTCAAGTAGGCATAAAAGCACGTTTACTGTTTAAAACAGTGAGGTGACGGTACCTAGACAGAGTTGTTTTCATGTTGCCAGGTAAGCCTAAAATAGATGTGAGGAAAGAAACATATTTCTTCCAATGGGAAATGCTTTTGTCATAAAATCCTTTGAATAGGCAGCACTTAGAAACATCCTTGTGGAATGGCACCTGCCTCCGGGGCCTTGTTTTTATTATATGAGATGTCTGTTTTCATGCGCCCAGGAACGCCTTCACGGAGGAGAATTCGGAACTGGTTGTCAATTATATAGCAAAGAAGTCCTTCTGTCGGCGAGCCATCGAACTCACCTGTAAGTTGACTTTAATTTCCCTTTTTTGGCAAAAGTTGAAATAATTGAGAGAAAGGAAAGAACAGCAAATTAACTGACCACTTTCTAAGCCAAAGGAGTCCAAGAATAGATATTTTTAATATGTGAAATGTCTTCAGAAACCAACAAGTAGATAGTCAGATTTTGCTATTTGCTTTCCTGCTGACTGGTTTCCTGGATATCTGGGGCTGGACCAGAGGTGAAGTAGTTGGGGTGAAGGACTCATAATACCATAAAACACAGAAGGGAAAAAGGAACTTTCTGGGGGGATAGGAGAAGATGTGGGTAGAGGTCAGGGGTTTAAAGGAAACAGCAAAGTAACTGACAGTCTGAGCTCATTTCCTCTATTTTTCCTGGCAACCAACTCAGAGAACAATTTGCCAATATACTTTGTTACAATTATGATTTGAGTTTTGCTGAATCAGAGAGGCCTTCTAGTTTGAAAAGTGGGAATGACTGGGGCTGTGTTTTTGAATAATTTCAGAAGTAGTATCAATGGTATGTGCAAATACCATCAAATTCAAGCTCCTCTATATTTGTCTAAAACAGAAACAACAAAAAAACAGAAGAATGATCGACTACAGGTTGCTATGAAATAAAAACTCATTGGATGTAGAATGTTATTAATTTCTTTGGTTTTCTAATCTAGAAGTGTTGGATTTAAAAAAAATTATATTTAGACTGATCTCTTTCCTTTATTAGAGAACTACTTGGGTAAAATTTTTTGTCTAAGAGCAAATGTGTTCTTCTAATTATCCATGTTTTTTTCCAAAGGCTTGTGCTTGCCCTATTTACCAAATAGTTACTGAATTTGTGTTCTCTTGATACTGAATTTGCTCCTCTTGATAGCACTTACTGTCAGTGCTGTGTATCTCCACCTAATTATGGAAGAGCTTATTCTGCCATTCCCCTTGCCCACGTACACAGTTTAGCACTTTCTGTGTCGTTCCATATACCATATGCAGAATAGTAAATGTTTAAGTGTTTCCTGCAGTTTCTGTGCCTCCATTCCTGGCAGGAGAGGACAGGGGAGGTGTCCTGACAGCCCCTTTGCATACCATAGTTAGGAATATAATGGTAAATACTCCACTAGAAGGACCTATTGATTGCTCTTCTGCCCCCTGTAAGTCATGGGCAAACCTCCCCTAACCAAATTGGATTGCTGCCTGCTGGTAGCCCACGATGGAAACAAAAGTAGGATTCTGATTTTTATAATCCTTCAGAATTAATCTTGCCCTAAGGGATTCATTTTACACAGTTAATCAGAATTAAGTATATTTTGCTTTTGACATTTTGAGGGGAGAGCCGTGGGTACAAAATGAAAAAACAGGTTATTTTATGTATAATTTTAATTATATTCAGAGGGAAGGAAGCACACTGACAGCTCTTCCACCTTCTCTGTCACATCTTTTACAGTACAGAGCTTGGGAGTCAGCGAGGAACTGCAAAATAAACTAGAAGATGTTGTGATTGACAGGAATCTGTTAATTCTTGGGAAAATTCTAGGTGAAGGTAAGCAGTTTAATTCTTTCAAAATGTGAGGTAAGAAGGTAAGCAAGGTACAGTAATGTTTTAAAATGTATTTTTTAGTAAATACCTTTTTTGGACTTTCAGTTATAATACAAATAGTTCTATTTAGCAACTTAAAGTGAGAAAGTAAATAGAGACTTTTGAAACTCAGATTTGTCTCATGCAAGGGGCATCTACAGTGCCTAGAACATACAATAGGCCCTAGAAAAATACTAATTCCCTTTTTTCACTGAAAACCATGCAACTCATCAGTCAGTTTCCCATATACGTTAAATTTGTTCCTCTAGTTCTTAAGTTTACTCTTCTTGGCACCTTCCTAATTAGTTAAACAGGAACAAAGGTGAAAGTACATATTATGAAGAGCTTCTGCTTTATAAACTCCAATGACATTTCCCATGTTGTCCTATAAGTTTCATGGATCGGTTATAATGCTTAATAAAAGTGGGAGCTGAGCTTAGTCTGAGCCAACCAAGCTGTGACAAGCTGTGACAATCAGGAGGCTCATGTGGCCTGTGTCCCTGGCTTGAGTGTGTGGGTGGCCCAAGCAGCCTCTGCCCAGCTGCCATGTGTGGGTCACATGGAAACAGCCGCCTGGCTGTGGGCGGGAGATTTCCACAGTTGGCAAAGATCTTGTACAAAGTAAGCAAAGATGCTGTTTTACTCCACAGGAGAGTTTGGGTCTGTAATGGAAGGAAATCTTGATCTGCAAGATGGGACCTCTCAGAAAGTGGCAGTGAAGACCATGAAGTGTGAGTTACCACTGATGAAACCAATTCCTCTGGGTGTGGGCAGCTGCCTCAGGATCTGCGTTCCATGCGGCTGGTGATGGAGTCAGTATGTCCTGATTGCAGCTGCCCACGGGTCAGAAGGCCATCCAGGGCTCTGGCCACAGAGAGAAAGTTACCGTGATGTGCTCTCCATGCCTGCACGATACAGTCCTACTCCCAAGGCAGTAGCATTGTTATTTTTACTATCTCTCTCTTTCTGTCTCTTTCTGTCTGTCATCTAGTGGATCTAATGACTCCAAAGTAAAGCATGAATTTCCAAGGCAGGGCTGATCTGGTGGCAGCATCGACCTCAGGGGTTGGTCTGGCCCATCTGGCTAGCTTGATGGGGTCCCTCCCTCACTTGAGGATGGTTGTATGGTCCTTGGGAAGCTGAGGGCTGCCTGGAAGGTAAGTTTCCCAGCCAAAGGAGAAATATTCTTTGGCCAAAGGCATATGAAGAGCTTTGATCACAAGCTAGACTTCCTAAGCAAGTGGCAAAGAGCCTGCAGCTGGGTCAGAAAGGACCTTAGAAGTCATCACAAAGAATCTGCTTTCACCCTGAGACTAGTTGAGCACTGTTAGAGTCTTAAAGCAAATGAGGAACTAGGGCAGACTACATTCTAGAAAAAGTTCACTTTGGTGGCCGTGTGGAGGAGAACGAATTGCAACGTTTACAAAAACAGTGGCAGGTGTTAATGAGGGCATGCCAGAATCTGTGTAGATGTCTGTCTAGATAAGGAAACTAGAGCTCAGAGATGCAGAGACTTGTTGAAGTCAAAAAGCTAGAAAAGAGGAGGGTTGCACTGGACACTTCCATCACCATGTGTTGACCAGGCCGCATGAGCAGAGAGTGATAGCCTTTCCCATTTCTGGGGCCTGGGGACCCATGATTGCCTAACCCCCTTAATTAATATACACAATACAACATACTGTGTATAATCAGTATTATTTTGATCAAGGAGTAAAATAAAATTGGCTTCCTCCTATAATTTAAATCTGTTTGCATGGCATTAAGCATATGTTAGATTATAGCTATTAGAATATAGTTATATTATACAGATGATGAGCATGTATTGAGACTTTTCAACAGAATGGGAGGCTGAAGTATTAATTCAGTTATAAAATGGAATGATAGTGACTGAGTCATAATGGTCTGGTGCTCTGCTTTTCAAGCTTTTATGTGTATGTAGTAATGGCCAATGCTTATGTAGTACTCACTGTGTGCCGAAGGACATGTAGTAATAACTGTGTTCCATCAGGAAATTAGACAGCTAGGAAGTAGGTTCAGTATTATCCTCCAGAAACCAAGACACCCCAAGGTCAGAGCACTCACTGGAGCTGAACCTAGTGTGGAGACAAGTCTGGGTGCTGAGCCGTCCTCAGCATTCCTTGCCTCTTGCAGTATTTCATTTGAGCCTCACACTGGACCGCGGGAGGGCTCCCTCTATTATCCCCATTTATCCAGCAGGTTGAGGGGACCCGGTAAAAGGAACTGGGCTTGCAAGCATGTCTTCTCTGGCTTGGCTCTGCTATTCTTTAACTTCGTCAGAACAACTTGCATATGAGTTGCATCATTGCTAATTTTCAAAGACTGTAAGAGGAGTCTGGCTTTCTGTTCACCTGCCTCATTGTGACAAAGGTGGTGGGTGCAGGCATTTGGTGAATCTATAGAATTGTTAAAGTTTTTATCAGATTTGCCTAGCTGGAAGATGAATATATATTAAGCTCATAGGATGTACAGACACTGTACTAGATGCTCTCACATGTGACTTCAGTCAATACTTACCCTGAAAAAGCAAATTTCCTGAGGTACACCTGGCTTTTTGTTTGCTTTTGTTTATTTTTAATCGTGGTAAAATGCACATAACATAAAATAGACTGTCCTCAACCTTTTTAGGCATACAGTTCAGTGGCATTAGGCATTCACATTGTGCAACCATCAGTAGCATCCAGCTCCAGGACTCTCTTCATCTTGCAGAACTGAAACTGGACCCATTAAACAACAGCTCCCCATTCCCCTGGCACTCCCCCCAGCCCCTCGCACCCACCATTCATTCTACTATCTGTGTCTATGAATCTGATGACTCTAAGAACCTCATAAGTGGAATCATACAATATTTGTCCTCTTATTAATAAGAGGACAAATAAAACAGTCCTCTTAATATGCCAGCCAGTCTTATGAAATAACTGGCTTATTTCACTTAGCGTAATACGGAATTTCAGATGTTTCTCTTAAGTTGGTTTAATTCCCCAAACTTGGTATCAAAGTGTATCTAGTTCACAAGGCATGATTGAGCAACCAGACTTGCAAGACATGGTAATAGAGAGAGGCATATGTTCTTTTTTTTAAGGCAAAAATAATTGCAACAGATCAGTGGATTTGATTTTAGGATTTTTTAAAAACTAATATATACTTCAATTTTTTTAGCAGTTTTAGGTTTATAGAAAAATTGGGCAGAAAGCAAAGGGTTCCCATATGCCTCCTCCCCATCACAATCTCCCCTACTATTAATAACATGCTTTCCTGTGGTACATTTTTTACAATTGCTGAACCCATACGGATACATTATTTAAACTGAAGTCCAGAGGTTACATTAGGGCTCACACTGTGTTGTACATTCTGTGGGTTTTGACAAATGCATAATGTCATGTGTCTGCCATTATAGGATCATACAGAGGTGTCGCTACCCTAAAATCCCCTGGCACCACCTGTTTATCACCCCCGCCCCCACCAGTCCCTGACAATCACTCATCTGTTTCCTGTTGCTATAGTTGGCCTTCTCCTGATTTACTTTTAAAGCACAAAATTGCTATTATCCCCCACACCTTCACTGAGTAAATTATTCATGCCTGATATTTTCTACCTTCTTTTAGTGGACAACTTTTCGCAGCGAGAGATTGAGGAGTTTCTCAGTGAGGCAGCATGCATGAAAGACTTCAGCCACCCGAATGTCATCCGACTCCTAGGTACCTCAGAGAAATGATCATTCCTTTGGGTAACCGGAGGGGCGGGGACCATCCACCATTTGCCAAAGCAAAATCTCTGGGACAGATAAGTTTATACTTTATATATCCCGAAGTCATTTTATAACATTAGCTTTTTCACCCAGAAGATTTTTCTGTATGGTTACATTTTCTGAGACTGATGGTAAAAATGAAGACTACATTTCCTTGACACCAGTGGGCCCACGAACATTGAGTGACCACACACTTCTAGGTGACTGTGAATTAAATAGCCCCAGTTACTCAAAGGAAAGACAAGAGCCGGTCGTGTTATAGTTCTTGCTGTCTCAAGGTTATCCCTGAATCAAATACCAGTGGGTAAAGCTGTAAATGTAGACAGATTTCCACAGATCATCTTTGAGAAACAATTTATTAACGTATTTTCAAGTAATGATTTCTTAGGATCTGCACTGACAATAGTATGTCATGTGATTGAATAGGCAGAATTTGGTTTTGTGGCACCATTCGCTAAAAAATACAAAAGAGGAGAACAGGTGTTGAGGGGTTGCTGTGTAAGGGATCTTAATTCAAGAAGGAAGAACAACCTGAAAATAATGGAATATTCTGCTGGCCTTTTTTTTTTCTGTCCTGTGACTTGAAAAATGCTGGATGCTTTTGGGAACTTGCAGAGTTTCATTATGATTGACACTGTAGAGAGCTGTGAAAACAAATGTTTGGTTACAATATTATGTCAAAGAACTACTGTTACTTATTTGCAGCTATTGACTTGAGAGGACTCTGAGAACAATCCCACTTTTTAATTCACCACAGTGTGCGAGAGCTTTGCAAGCCTGCTATCAGGTGACAGACCCTAGCATTCCAAGCAGTGTGGCAGCTTTACTTGTGTGTGACTGTTAAAATGGAGGGACATGGATTTTACCTTTTGGTGCACAAGAATTCTTTTGGTGGTTTTAAGAATTTGGTTGCAGTAGAATTTCTTCATATGATTACCTATTTAACTATCACATGGAACTAGTTTCCCTTGAATCCTACTGTAGTTACTACCCCTCCACCCCCACCCCTTAGACTCCATATAACAAAAACTCATGGGTTTCTAGATGGCTGTCCTTGAAATAGACTAATTTTTGAGAGCTCTCATGCAAAGATTGGCATAGACTGCTAGAAAAAAATGCCGAGAGGTGGACCCCACGTGTGTTCCCTATTCTAGAGCCCAGTGTGTGAGTTACGAGTGTTTCTTTTCTTTAAGCTGCTAACTTGAGAGCACCTGGTTTCCACCTGGCCAGTGCCCCTGCTCACTGTGTTTTTCTGGTCACTGGTAACAAAGGCTCTTTGTAAGTCCCTCTCTGTTTTTAATTTCAGGGGTATGTATAGAAATGAGCTCTCAAGGCATCCCAAAGCCCATGGTGATCTTACCCTTCATGAAATACGGAGATCTGCACACCTACTTACTCTGTTCCCGACTGGAGACAGGACCAAAGGTAATTAATTACCCACGTGCACTGCCCCTGACCAGTCCCTGGGGCTCCCATGACAGGGTGTGCTCCACCGGGCATCTCACCTTGAAAATGAAGGAGGGAGATAGAGGGCATTGGCCTTTGTTCAGTGTTCAGTGTGCGCCCCGGGGGTTGAGATGTGAAATCTGTCCTCGCATCAGGCCTGCTCATTGGTGTGAGTCCTGTTCTGCTGAGGGAAGAAGTCTGTCCAAGCAGTCTCATGGCCCCAGCCTCATCAAAGTGGAGCTGGGTGGGCCCTCATGCTGTGAAGTGGCCTCTTTCATTTGAAGTTTCCTTTTTAGCTTGTTCACTCTGCAGTCACTGGAAGCAGGATCCGTTTCAGTTTGTGGAGGGAAGTTGTAACTGAGCCCTTTTTAAGAGACACTGAGGGTGAATTTGAAGGCAATTGAAAAACAAAAATCAAAACTCGAGGCCCCATTTGAGGTGAACATATTCTGAAGCCTTCTCTCCTATGCCCCGTTGACCCTGTGTGTTATGGACAAAGGAGGGTATTTTTTCTTCTTTCCTTTTTCTTTTTCTGTTCTTTTAGGGAAGGTGGAAGTGACCTACACAGGAGAGTGGGACCCTTTATTTTCTTTGTTTCGTCTCTTGTCCCATGCTCAGATTTTCATTCACTTCCTCGTGGCTACTTATACCAGACAAGTACTAACAGAGACAGGAAATTGTACCCACATCACAGAGCTATTATAAAATCATGGAGGTTCTTCCAAAGAGGTAAAAGGTCTGGTCCAAAGTAGGGACTCAGCACACTGAGTGTTTTCCTTCTTTTTCTTTCCCCTAAAAAAGACAATACCATTGTAAGAAGCCTGGGAAAGAAGAAAAACTACTTACAGCTCCCAGCATCTTAGCACAATCACTGGCATCTTCAGACAGTCACATCCCAGTTGTTTATTCCACGCCTGTGTGTTGCACGGCCTGGAGCTCAGTATGTATCCCTCTGCCTGCAGGCGTCAGCAGGGTCTAGAGTTTCTCAAGCACTGAGCAGAGGCCAGCCTGTATTTTGCATATATTAATGCATTAATGGCACAACCACCACAGAAGTAGTTACTAATAGAATCTCAGGTGAGGAAACTGAGGCACAACTCAGGCAGTGGTGGCAGCTGGACTGACCCCAGGCTGCAGACCCTGTGCCTTTAGCTTTTCTCTGACTGGCCCATTCCATGGGCACCCCCAACAGGACAGCCTCCCAAGAGGTGGCTACGAACAGCACACAGTCTCCTCTTGGACGGATTTCGTTTCACTTTAATGGGTGATTTCTCTCACTTTTAATTTGCATGTTATATGATCTTTCTAATAATTTTTGAGGGCATGGGAATTTCATGTTGCACAAGAGTGACTTCTGTAGTGAAAAAAATAAAAATTACCATTTAGTTACTGTAGCTTTATTGGGGCATTTTGAGTTGGGTTTTATATCACATGCAGGTGAGGTCATCTGACCTGTTACAGATCCCAAAAGTTGTCCACTCACCTTATCTTACCTGCTTTATTACCCCATTCTCTCCACCACTTTGCTTTTGAAACATGAGACAATGTGCTTTTCCTAAAACATACATGTGCTCTCAGATTACTCAGTCTTTGCTCATTCTGACCTTGTCTTGTGCTTCTCTTAATTTGCCATTTAATGCCTGCCCCTCCATTGAGGACATCCGCAATGACAACATAGAATAGTTAAATATTTTTCCAGTCAGAATTCATGTCTTAGCTGAAGTTCGACAGCAGGTTGCTCGTATCTCTGCTTGATGCATAACGTCCTTGTAGCTTGCCTCCCTTCATACTGTCCACCCTGGTGAGAACTGAGGTCTTGTCCTATCTTGGGCATGTCTGCCCTGCATGCCTCCAGAGTGCCATTCACATGGAGGACAGAGTGACCCCCAGAGCCCAGCACCCACACCCTGCTGGAGAAGCATATTACCTAGCTGAGACCTGGTCTTGGGACAGAAGGATCTCACACCATAAAGCCCAGAGATGGGACAGCTCCAGAGTCGGTCTGTTCTGTCCTCAACAGAATCATTCAGTGTCCAGAATGTTCCACTTTTTCTGCTCTTGAGCTAGAGCTGCTACTCCACCTGTCACAAGACAGTCGTAGCTCCTCCAGGCACCACATACCAGCCTCCAGAGACAAAAAGACAACTCTGTCTTTTCCCTCTTTTCTTCTCCCTCTTCTCTCCTTTCCTGGAACAGCACGTTTTTTTTTCATAATAGCTTTGCTGAGATATCATTCAAATACCATACAGTTCTCCCCTTTAAGGTGTATAATTCAATGGTTTCTGGAATGTTCGCCGTTTTGCACCCATCACCACAGTAAATTTTAGGACATTTTCGTAACCTAACAAAAAGTCTCGTATCCTTCAGCTATCACTTCCCAACTCCTTAGCCACCTTACTTCCAGCTCTGTGCAACCTTCTTCTGTCTCTGTATATTTACCTATTCTAGACACTTCATATAATCATATAATCTAAATTAATCTACATCAATATAATCTAAATGTACTCTTCTGTGTCTGGCTTCTTTCACTCAGCATAATGTTCTCAGGCTTATCCATGTTGTATATATCAGCACTTCACTCCTTTTTAAGGCCAAATAATATTCCATTGTGTGGATATATTGTGTCATGAATCTGTTGATGAACATTTGGATTGTTTCTACTTTTTGGCTTTTATAAATAGTGCTCAATGAAGATTTGTTTACAAACTTTTGTGCTGACATATGTTTTTAATTCTCATAGATAACCTAATTTTGGAATTGCTGGGTCTAATGATATTTCAGTGTTTAACCTACTGAGGAACTAACAGATTGTTTTCCAAAATAGCTACACCATTTTACATTCCCACTAGCAATGTCTGAGGGTTCCAACTTCTCCACATCCTCTCCAACTCTTTTTATTCTAGTCACAGTATCTCACTGTGGCTTTCACTTGCATTTCCCTAATGACTAATAATGTTGAGCATCTTTTCATGGGCTTCTTGGCCATTTGTTTATCTTCTTTGGAGAAGTGTATATTCTGATCCATTGCCCATTTTTAAATGTGATTATTTGTCTTTTTATTATTGAGTTGTAAGAGTTCTTTATATATTCTAGATTCAAGTCCCTCATCAGCTATGGGACTTGCAAATATATCCTGTTCTCTGGGCTCTTTCACTCTCTTTACAATGTCCTTTGAAGCACAAAGGTTTTTTATTTTGATGAAACCCAGTTTATCTTTTTTTATTTTGATGGCTTATATTTTGGTATTGCATCTAAGAAATCATTGCCTAATCCAAAATCACAAAGATTTACAGTTACATTTTCTGCTAAGAATTTTATACTTGGGCTTTTACATTTAGGTCTTTGATCCACTTCAAGTTAATTTCTGTTTATGCTCTGAGGTCTAGTTTCATTCTTCTGTGTGTCCCACTCACTTGGCCCAGCACTATTTGTTGAAAAGACTACTCTTTCCCCCACTGAATGGTCTTGACACCAGATGAAAGTCAGTTGACTATATATTCATGTGTTTATTTCCAGACTCTCAGTTCTATTCCATTGATCTGTACGTCTGTCTGTGTGTCAGTACCACATCGCTATGGTGATAGTTTCTTTGTAGTAAATTTGAAATCAGTAAATGGGAGTCTTTTAACTTTGGTCTTATTCAAGCTTGTTCTGGATATTTTGAATTCCTTGAATTTCCATATGAATTTTAGGATCAGCTTGTTGAGTTCTACAAAGAAGCCAGCTGGGATTCTGATGGGTTTATGTTAAATCTGTAGATCAATTTGGGAAATATTGCCACCATAACAACAGTAGGTCACCTGATCCATGAACACAGGATATCTTTCCATTTATTTAGGTCTTCTTTAATTTCTCTCAATGTTTTGTTATTTTCAGAGTATAAGTTTTACACTTCTATTGTTAAATTTATTTCTAAGCATTTTTATTCTTTTTAGATGAAATCGTTTTCTTAATTTCATGTTCAGATTATTCATTGCTAGTGTATAGTAACACAGTTAATTTTTGTTTATCAATCTTATATCCTGCATCCTTGTTGAACTCATTTATTAGTTCTACCACACAGTTATCTTTTAAATTACTGTTGGTCACAATCTGCAAGAATAACATAATTGCTCTAGGAAAAATATAGCACAAATGACTAGAACCTAATACTCATTACACCTTCACGAATGTTAGCAACATTTGATATATCTTAGCACCTGACTCCTTTCCTGGATATTGTCATCCAGAAATTCAAATGCCTCAGATATGCAGAACAGGGGCATAAGACTTTCATGCCTAATTTGTTTGCATTTTTAAATCCCACTGTATTAGGTAAGGGTTAATTAAAGCATTTCGCTATATATGCAGTATGTGATTGACGTGAGTCTTGGCTGGGAAATATAAATCATTACAAATTCAGTGTCTTCATGAATTCCACTTTGGAAAACTCATGTCCCATAGAGAACAAGCTGTGACAAATTCACCGTCTTGGGGGGAATATGTCACGGAGGAACCCATTCGTGATGGCAGGGAACTCGTGGTAAGCCCTTTCCTTGAGGGCCCTCCCTGCACTAAAACATGTAGTTCCTACAGAGAGGTCTTCATCACCATCAGCCTTGTCATCAGTTCCAGCGTGGCAGGTTTTCTAACACAGCAGTCTAGTTTGATTTTTACAACAAAGAGAGGATACAAGACTGTTGAAACTTACAGGAGAGCCCTAGAGACAAAAATGGAAATTCTACACTTACTCGTTAGTACTTTGGTCCTGTGGTAAGAGGTGAAGGCTGTCCTAATTTCTGCCTCAACGTAAAGTATCTTTCCAATCGTTTCAAAGGAAATGATAGATCAGGGTGATCATTGGAAACAGCTCTTTCTAAGTGGGCTTTTTGCCTTCAAAATGCTAGACCCCCCAATGTACACACCTCTGCCCCCCTTCCCCTCTGCATGGCACCAGTGCTCTGTCCACTGCCACTCAGCATCCGGATTGCATTTGACCTCATAACCTGCAGAAATGTCATTCACTGTCAGCACCTTTAAAGATGGAGAGAAGAGAATGTGATGCTGGCCAAGAAGTGTGGTGGCTTGTGATTGCTGCATTGTTCCCCTTTTGTGATATCAGTGATTTGGAAATGAGAGGTTTGTTTCCTTCTTTCACAGACGCACACCTTTAAGAAATAATAATAAAAAAAATTTCCTCTGTCAGGTGGAAATAACTTGCCAGGTTTTCCTCTTTAAAAAACAATCTTCTTGTTTCTTCCATCCGTTAGCATATTCCTCTGCAGACTCTATTGAAGTTCATGGTGGACATAGCCCAGGGAATGGAGTACCTCAGCAACAGGAATTTCCTTCATCGAGACTTAGCTGCTCGGAACTGCATGTAAGGGTCCTAGCTCATCCTGGAAGGGGCTACACCTGGTAGCGGTTAGAAGGTGTTAGGTATCGGGAGGTGGTGGGGAGGATTGGGGTGGCCTGTTGCCATTTAAACAGGGAGGAGAGCTAGATTCGGGAGGGTCTGGTGGTGAGATTTCCATCTGGGTGTTTGCTTGGGAGTTTGTATTGCCTCTGCCTCTGGGAGTTCTGGCTGGCCTCCAAACCATTCTGCTGTGACTACTATTTTACATTCACACTCACTCAGCTAGGAGTGCTAAGAGGTGCCTTGTCTTTGTGATCCTTCCCCATTGCCATCACCGTGCTTTGGACCCAGAGGTGTATGTAAGTCCATTAATGAAGACAGTAATGAAAACCGTAAAGGTTTGTCCCTAAGTTTTCATGTTGCTGTCTTGTAAAGAAGTTTTGTGCAGTGATCACACCGAAGCTTGCTTTTTGCAGAGACATGGACCTATATGAGATCTTTGAGCTCAAGCTCTCCCTGTCTCTTCAGTCTGCTTCAACAGAACCATTATCTGTGTAAATCCTCAAAACAGTAACTATTTCTTGATCATAGGTTTATTTACTATTACAAGAAGAGGGAGTCTTCTTTAAACATGCCTGTTAATTTGGGGTTTTCTTGACTGAGGATGTGGCAATGGGGCCGGCCCCCTCAGTCCTCCTCTGGCCCCTTACCTTTTACCTCATTTTTGAAAATCCAGAAAGATCTTATTTTGGGTTTTTAATTTTTCTACCATGGAGGAAGAATCATGAAAACCCTTTTCCCCTTAATATTTCCTTCATGTTTTTCACATCAGGCAGGGTGACCAGGTGTCCAGTTTCCCTGGAACTGAGGGGTTTCCTAGGCAATGGGACTTGCAGTTTTAAAAATCAGTGTCCAGCAAATGCATCAAATAGAACCCTACCACGGGACGGCTCATTTCTCCTCCTCCCCCTCCTCCTTGTCTGGATCTGTGTTAACAGCTTGGCCTATAAATGCAGTTGTACCCCTTTCATTTTCCAGTTAACTTCTGCAGTTACCTCTTGGCCATCTCAGCAGGAAGTCCAGGGTCTCCCTCTTAAACACAGACCTCCTCACCTCCCCCAGACTGTTAGGAGCTTGCTTACTGAGTGCAGAGAGCCGGTGCTGCTGCCATACCTCAGGCTGGAAGGCCACCAGGCCGTTAGTGAGAGCACAGGAGGCTCTGCACTGCAGCTGCTCTGTCTGCTCCTGCTGTGTGCACACGTGCCCTTGCTGGTCCCAGCCCACACACAGGCCAGAGGGGCGCGAGGTTCTAACTCTGCTGGCTCCTTTTCATTTGCTCTGCCATTGGTCCCAAGGCAGGACCCTCATGGGCTGGTGGGTTCTGTATCTTATGGGGACTTACCGTGAATGTTTTCCGCGGCATCTGATGCAGACCTGTGATTTATGTGGTTGCTCAGGACAGGAACTCATTCTCTGCAGGTTGCGGGATGACATGACTGTGTGTGTGGCTGACTTTGGCCTCTCTAAGAAGATTTACAGTGGGGATTACTACCGCCAAGGCCGCATTGCTAAGATGCCTGTGAAGTGGATTGCCATCGAGAGCCTTGCGGACCGAGTCTACACAAGTAAAAGTGACGTGGTATGTACAGAGCCCCATGTTGCAAAGGTGGAGGTTCACTGAAAGAAGTGACTTAAGCTGGGATTGCAAGACATTTATAAACAAGATCAGGAGCATGCTCACATATCTCTTTGAGCACTAGATAACTTTTAATTCAGGTGGAACACTACATTCTGGTGACATATCTGACATACAGAAGAACCATCTTTGCATAAGCCCTTAATTTGCCCCCGTTTTTCTTTGCTACAATACAGTGACACATTGCCCACAACTAAGATATTTCACACTCATATAAAATTTGAGTTCACCCAGTGGCTCTTTGGACCCAAGATGCAATATGAAAGTTGCTGTATAATCAGAACCTTAACCAGCAATGGGGGACAACAGTGGGACAGAGCACAGAAGCACTGACGGGAGAGAAGGCCACACCAGCCTCTGTCAAATTTTCCGGGACAGCTTTAGTACAAATGGGGAGCTGGGACACTCCAACCCCATGTTATTGCTGTGCTGGAAGAGCAGTGCATTTCTGACATAATTGTCAGCTTTGTGCACAATTGCTGTGGCTTAAAGGAAATGACCTTTCCAATGAAAAAGTCCATTCAGCCTTTCTGAACAGATTTGCATCCTAACTTCTTGTTGCTTTGTTCTCAGTGGGCATTTGGCGTGACCATGTGGGAAATAGCAACACGGGGAATGACTCCCTATCCCGGGGTCCAGAATCATGAGATGTATGACTACCTTCTCCACGGCCACAGGCTGAAGCAGCCAGAGGACTGCGTTGATGAGCTGTGAGTGAACTGCCTGTATCACCGGGGACTCTGCCTAGGCCAGTCAGCTGGTTCTGCAGATACCTGGGGACATAGAGCCTCTGGGCAAGGGGGTGCCCTTAGCCAGGTGGGTGTGAGCAAAAGGTGACACATGCAGACATCCCAGACCAGAAGCTCTCCTGGTGTGAGAGCTGGCGTGTACACAGCTCTGGAGAGCCTGCACCCATCCTGAGGTTCTATGAGCCCCTCTAGGAAATGCCTCCCATAGGTAAACAGGTGGACCTCACAGTGCACAGGTACCTAATTAGTACCTTCTCTCTTCTCCTGCAGCTAGTCCCTCTCTCTCTGTCCAACATTCCACACAGACCAATCACAGTATTTTCTTTAATCAGGGAATTTAGGAATCTGAGCCCAGGGCCTCACAGGCTAATGATCAGCAGAACTGCCCAGGAGACACTGACAGTGTCATCACTAGCCCTGTGCTTGAAGTTGTGATCCTCTTGGCACAGAGCAAGCCCAGAAATGTATGTCCTGGAGCACTCCTGCGAGACCGTGTGCCCAGCAGGCCCCTCTCTCTTCAGGGCTGGCAGTATGTGGAGAGGCGTGGGACTTGGAGTCAGACAGGCCAGGTTCTGGCTCCTAATGAGCCATGTGTGTGTGGCCACCATAACTGACTTGACTTCTCTGGGCCTCATTAATAGTCACAGGAAAAAATCTAGTCACATAACCTTCAGAGAGGTATGGGTAAGAATGGCTAAGGGAGAAAAGTGTGTTCAGTGCTCGGCCTGCAGGAAGCCTGCAATGTCACAAAGATGCTGATGGTTAATAGCATCCTTCCACATTGACCTCCTCCAGACACCTTGCCGACTTTTGAAAAATAATGCCTTGTGGCAGTGGCTCTAGCTTGGTGGGTCTCGCCCCCACGTCACAGGGGCCATGGGCTTGGAGAGGGACGTTTTCACCATATTTAGTAAGAACATCTCAGGACCGTAGGCCTGCAGGGGCTCTGTCATGGAACGCCACACCTAGACCCTGGTACGGGTGGGCGTGTGCAGGACCCCTCTCCCCCGACACACACGCACTCTCTGGCCCGGTTTCCTCACACAGGGGAGAGGGCCCAGGTCAGCTCACATGCTGGCCTCTCAGATCCCATTCAGGCCCAGCAGAAGGCGGTGGCGTTGACCAGAGCCTCACCCTGTTTGGTGGTGGTAGTTTGGTCACAATAGATGCGTAACATGAGGAACAGAAACAAAAAATGTAAGCCCTTTAAAAACATTGTGAAACCCTAATTAAATTAGATCTGGGGTTTCATGGTAGTTTTTCTAAAGGGCTCCATTAATGAAATGTTTGCTTCTGAAAATGAGGAAGCAGTTTCAGCCAAACAGTACTGAATGAAGAAAGTTGTTGCCATTTCTTCACTGCCAAGCTAAGAGTTTTGTTTCTTAGCTTCTCTTGTGCCCACAATAAGTTGATTTTTATGGTGATTAGCTGGGGGAAGGGGGGAGTCTGAGCAAGGTCTCAGCTGTGTCACATTATGGTTTTTAGATGCTTCACGCGGAGCCCAAACAAGGGCATGCTGAGTCAGTTTTCTGCAGGAATTTTTAGGTGAAAGAGTCACAGAGTCAGCACATGCTTTGTGCGGGGGAAGTCGGGCAGAAGCAGATGGATCTGTGGTTGGCTGGCTCACGCACAGCAGGCTCACAGAGGCTTTGGTGAACCAACCCTTTTTTCCAGGTTCCCGCCTCACACCTGGATGCCGGCAAGCAGGTATCCCCCAAAGAAGCTGTGTTTCCAAATCTGGGGCATTCTTTTTTAAAAATGAGGAAGAAACCTGTTGTCTTGCCAGTGGGTTTCAGCCCCGGACAACTTCACTATGGATTCAATGTGACCAAAAAAATGACAGTAGAACATTCTTGGAGTGAAACTTTATTCCCATGGTGGCAGGTCAATCACTAGAATCCCATCCACTCAGAATCCTGCCCACGCAGAGCGAGTCTGCACGCAGCAAGCCAGTCTCTGCCTCTGGGCCTCTCTGCCCCCGCAGCCGTCACAGTCTCTGTCCTCAGTGCTGCCACCACTGCAACCTCATCTCTGCTCTCCTGCAGCCTTGCAGCCATGGCACTGTGTTGCCCAGAGCACTAGGCAGAGCTCTTTAATAGAGTCATTAATGACATATTGCCCAAGTGTGTAGTGAGCTAGCCAACCAGGGCCAGGTAAGAATCCTGGCCACAGGAACCTTCACTTTCTCCACACCTATAAGCATCCCATCTGTGTCTGCTGCTCACCCGAGTACAGATGAGCTCACTGCCATGTTTAGTTGGCCTTTTTCAGGGCAACTCGAGGAACTAGCAACATTAAGTGACAGTGCACTCTGCGTGCTCTGTGCCCTGCTGCCGATCCTGCCCTTTGAGGGCTGCTTCTTAGGAGGCATAACCCCCACCTCCAAATGACAGCTGCCAACCCTGCTGCCCATTGCTTAAGACAGATGTGTGGTGGCCTGTCACCTCTATGGACCTTTCCTTAGCTCACATCTATAAAAGTACTTCAAATGATGGCTATCAAATTGTAAACATGATAGGTCAGTGATTCTTACATATTCCTACTGAAGGACATGTAGAGGTAATGCACAAGAGCAGGGGCTACAGTGTCAGACAGAAATCCATGTTGCCACTAGGAGTTAGTGCGACATACATGCATCCCTCTTCTCTCCAAGCCTCAGTAGCCCCGTCCATGGGTGGGAATGTGTTTCTCCTTCACGGAGCTGCTGTGGACCCAGCAAGTGCAGATGGTTGAGGCATCAGCCCCACATGCAGCCAGCGCTTGTTAGCGGTGCTGCCAGTGTCGCCTCGAAGCTGTGGCTATTCAGAACCAGGGGTTCTGTACCGTCATACCACTGCCTGCCTCCCCCCAACACACCAACCTCACAATGCCCTTCATCGTGCCACCCTGGGCCTGGAATGGCAGGGGCAGAGCTAGCCTGACTTGTGTCTGCTGTTCGCCAGCTCTATGTACCCTGGTTCCCACTGCCCTTCTCAGAAATGCTGCTCTACTTACTGAGCAAGCCTTTAACCTCTGCTTGAGGCAGCCAGACCCTGAGAAGAGGTGGGAGTCACCACCTGCTGAGTGGCAGAGCCAGGATCCCACCTTGGCTTAGCACTGTAGAGACACCTGCTGCTGACGTGGCACCCACCTTTCAGGAGTCATTCCTCTGAGCGGACATGAAGCACTGCGCTCAGTCATCCTCAGAGCAGGAACAAAGCCATAAATTTATAAATTTTGTAAATCTGTATAATTACATATTTTCTGACTCCTTTTTAAAACTTATGGTAAAATATACATTAGATTTACCACCTTAAACATTTTTCATGTAACCACTCAGTAGGGCTAAGTACATTCACATTATTGTGCTACCATCACTACCATACATCTCCAGAACTCTTTCCATCTCACAAAACTGAATTTTGTACCTATGAAACAACATCCCATTATTCCCCTCATCCCTCACCCCTAGCAGCCTATGTGATTGCATGGTTTATAAATTCTCAACAGGAAAACAAGTGACCATTTACAAAGGCAACTACGAAACTTATTTTTTTCTTTCCATCATGAAACTGAAATCGGTAAACGTCACAGCCCTCCCATTACTCACCAGGCTGGGGTCCTGTTGCTACTCTCCTTGGTCCTTTTGTGGAATCGCCCTTTTGTGGGAGCCTAATTAGGCAATATACATGCTCACCATGTCTTTAAAAGTCAAATTTCACTTTCATGTATTTCACAAAGTATTAAAAGAAAAATAAGCTTCAAAGTGATATTGTTACACTGCTGTATGAAAAAGATTATTGAAACACTTTCTTCAAAGACATGGAACAAATTAAAATGATAAACCAACACATTAAATAATAAAACATAATCAGATAATGCCTTGATGAGGTTATGAAAAGGAGAGTGTCTCTAAGGACAGAATTTCTCAAAGCTTAACTCAGACAATAAACAATCAAGGCTCTGTGGGGAAAAAGGAGGTCATGCACATTGATTTATACCATAAAAACCTCAAAAATGGAAACAAAAGCTATTTGCCAAGTCTAAGTGGACTAACGAAGGTCAAACAGGGAGAAAAAAGACTCCTGAGCCTGACGTGCAGGTGAGACCCAGGATCACCAGACAGGGAAGTGTCCTATTTTGGTGTCTTGTGTCCTTCACAGGCATGGCACTCTGCAGAGCTGCACATCCCAGAAGCTTGTGCAAGTCGGTAGGGGCTGAGAAAGGAATGGAATGAAAAGAGAGCAGTTGTACACACACAAGTGAGATCTGTACACGTGTGAAGTACCACATGTTAGCACTTGCCGAAGGATCTACATAATGTGATTAAATACAAATAAGGGAATTGCATATTTCTGTTCATAAAAAAAATAGCAGTAATCTGCTTCATGTGTGAGATGATGGAAAAGTGGGTTGTTTTCTTATCCAGTGACATGCCTATTAATTTCTCAAAACAGGAGAGAATCAAAAGGAGGTAATAGTACAACTCCCTCTTCATCTCAGACTTGCAGTTCCTAAGGCAGTCATTTCTGTCTTTTGTGCTCATGTCCCTCTGTTAGAATTCTAAATCATATCAGGTGCTGGGAATGGAGAAACCCGGAAGAGAGAGTTGTCCCTGCAGACCCCAGCAGAGGGGCTCAGGAGCGCCGGGGCGCAGGGGCTGTCCAGCCGGAGGCTGGTGCCCATTCTGGCCCTGCTGCCCTCACAGCTGCGGCATGCTCCATGATGTCCCTGAGCCCACTCGTTTTATGGCAGAGTAGCAGCGGCAGGGCTTTTGAGATTAGCTATAGGGACACACACGAAACACTAGCACAGTGAGACACACGTCCTTCGTCTTTGCCTTCCCCACACCCTCTGGCCTCCTTAACTTTGTCCCTTCTAACTCAGCTGTCCTGGTGACAAACCCAATTTGATGTTAATAGAATGGGTCAGCACACTTTTTCTGTGAAGTGCCAAATAGTGAATACTTTGATTTTTGCCATATAGTCTCTGCAGCAACTACTCAACTCTTAATGTTGTAGTGGAAGCAGCTACAGACAGTACATACACAGGTAAGTATAGCTGTGTTCCAAAAGAACTTTATTTAGAAAAAAAGATAATGGGTTGGATTTGGGCCATGGGCCATAGTTTGCCAATCTCAGTTATCAAGGAATGCTCTGAAATACTCCTCCTTTGTAAATTCGGATATAATTGCCCCAAATGTCTTTTATCCCCAGAGAAAGCGGATCACTTTTATATACCCATGAAACATTTATAAAACTTGAAAAAATACTACTCCATAAGAAAAACATCAGTCATTTCCAAAAAATAGAATAGAATTAGTGCAGATTAAAATAAAAGTCCAAGATTAAATGGAAAAAAGGGGTGCATTGCACTAAGGGCTCTGGGGGCCAGTTCAAGAGATAACTCACTCTTTTTCACTTGTAGGTATGAAATAATGCTCTCTTGCTGGAGAGCTGAGTCCTTGGACCGACCCACCTTTTCAGTGTTGAGGCTGCAGCTAGAAAAGCTGTTGGAAAGTTTGCCCGAAGTTCAGGACAAAGCCGATGTCATTTACATCAACACACAGTTTCCAGAGAGCTCGGAGGGCCCCGCACAGGGCCCCACACTTGCTCAGCTAGACAAGCTAGACATGAACATCAGTGTTGACTCTATAATTGCATCTTGTGCTGCCAGCACTGCTGTCAGTGTGGTCACAGCAGAAGTTCATGAGAACGAGCCTCATGAAGAAAGGTACATCCTGAATGGGGGCAGTGAGGAATGGAAAGATGTGGCTAATGCTGCCCCAGCAACAGGGACAGAAGGAAAGAACAGCATTTTACCAGAGGGCAGACTCGCAAGCCGTGGGGTCTCCTGGTCGCAGTCCAGCACGCTGCCCTTGGGGAGCGCATTGCCAGATGAACTTTTGTTTGCTGATGACTCCTCAGAAGACTTAGAAATCCTCATGTGACAAGAGCTGAGAGACATTCCCAAACCAAGGAAATTCTTCCACTTTGGGGAAACCCTTGTACACTTGATGTTTTTGGTATTTGTTCCCTTACCGAGTAAACCCCATGGTCCGAAACTACCATATGAATGTTGTCAAGTAAGTCATCTTTAAAAATACATAATATATGTTATTTAAAGAGGATATATATATGTATATATGTGTGTGTGTATGTATATCGTGGAAAGAGACAAAGATATTGTAATAAAAGATGAAATTTCAGGTCCCTTATCTTACAGATCTTAAAATTTAAGCTTTAACAGCCCCATCTCTACAGCTGTTCCCTGATGTTAATGTGCACAGAGTTGTTTTTTAAAGTTCTTTTCTTTTTCATAAGTAATAAGAATGAAATGTTTGTATAATCAAATGCTGTATTTGACTCTGCTTCTGATTTTATGAAAAATGTGACATTCCTACATGAATCATCTATTTGATAAGAATGATTTCTTTAATATTTAAAGTTTTATAACTGATTAATTTTTCACTGTGACTTCCTAATAAAATACGAATGAGGAAGGATGTGTTCTACTTACTTGAAATTTGGAAAGACAGTGATCACAGGCCGCCTCAGTGCCTTTGCAAAGGAATTCCCTTAATGCCTGCCTGCTTGCCATTGCTCTCACCATTGTTGGCATTATTTTTTAAAGATGGAAAAACCTTCCAGAGAGTGCAAAGATGAAGGATAAGAAATAGTAAAGGGTCGAAAAATACATTCTGCATGGGAAGAGTAAAAATTTTTTTTATGTTGCCCTTGTAAGATTTCAAACACTTGATGTGAACCGGCTGCTTTACCTGTATACCATTTCCATGGGGACCAGCACTATCATCATGTGAGCCAGGTAACTGAAGCTGGAAAGGTTAACTAACCAGCTGTGGCCCACCTCTAGGGATGGGCAGAGCCAGAATTCGGAACCAGGTAGTCTGATTCCAGCTGGCTCTTAAGCGTGTGATTTGGGGGTCTACTCCAGAGCCCTGCGACTTTCAATTTTATTGAATAAGCCCACAGCTAGCACTTTAATGTGGCCAGGCACAGCACTTATTTAGTCCTAATAACTCTACCAGGTAGGTACGACTAAGCTCCACTTCACAGATAGGCAGACCGAGGAGGGAAAAGCATCCTAGTAATACCAGTAGCTGATGTAGTCAGTTTAAGTGTTGATCCCTCAAGGCAGCCACATAGGCCCAGTGCCACTGGCATCCTCCCATGAGCAGCCTATGAGGGTTGGTGGCCATGCTGGGCCAGAATGTGGCCCTCACAGGGTCCCCGCCCCAGCTGCCAGCACAGGGTGAGCGTTTGAAAAGAATCTGCACTGTTACAAAAATTGCTAGTATCACATTGTATCAGTGAAAGAAAAAGAAAGGCTATTAGATCCTAGGAAGATCATTTCTACTGTTGGAAATTTTTAAACGGTTGTTTAAAAAAATCAATTAAAAAGTATATCTCACCTACCTGTACAAAGTTTTATGTTGATAGCAACTATCCAGAATGTGAATACCTCGTCATTAAAGTCTTCATCAGAACTAACTGGCTTGCTCAAGCAAAAACATCCCAACGTGAAAAGGTATGTTCATTTCTGTAAGATGAGTGAGAAGTTGAAAACCTTGTTTGGAAGTTTCATATACGTGCAATGTTAAATACCTAAAGTACTTTATGTATTATGTTTCTAATTTAAGTATGCAACATAACCAAATATATAATGAACAGTTCATTGCATGCCCACAGCCCCCCAAATACTGTCTTGTTTGCTCAGGGTATGCCCCATACCCTGAGAAGGGCAGGGAAGTCTGGGCTAATTCTGCCACAGGAGAGTGTAGAGAAGTGAGCAAGCTGTGGCTTCTGCTTATTCCTGAGACATCAATAAACATAGCAGAGAAATTCACTTCATCTAACCCACAACAGTGCATCTTTGGCCTTAGTTTAATGGGTGTGATGGGAGGCCCCATCCCCCCTTCTGTTTCCCAAAAGGAGAAAGAAGCTGGACTACCATTATGCAGACGCTGAAAATCTCCCTGTTCCCTGAGAACTTTGGAACCCCAGTGTTCTTAGCCACATTTGGACATTTGAAGGTTTTGAAAATAAGTCACTTTCAGAGGACCCAGTCATTTGCTAACTCTTGTACTGTCTTCTGAGCATGAGCTAAAATAGCCTTTCAAGGTCTCCTTTGTATCAATTCAAATTACTTTTGTAAGTGGCTCATATGGCAAAAAGTGGGGGAGAGAAAACAGGGAGAAACAAGTTGTGTCATTGTCTACAGCTGGGCTGGGACAGGACCGGGGAGGTTCGAGAAGGCAGGAAGAATAAACACGGACCAGAGATACTTTCTGCCTCATGGGGTTTTTCTTCTCCCCTTCCTGCTACTTTCCTCTCTTCTTTTCTTCCTTATTTTTTCTTCCTTTCTTCCTCCTTCCTTCTCTCCGTTTTTCCTGCCTTGCCTTTTCTTGCCTTTTTCCTGTTTCTCGCCTTTCTTTCTGAGTAGAAAGGAGAAGCAAGGAACAGGGCCACAAGCCAGGCCACTGTGCAGCCGGCAGCAGAGGTTGGATCAGAAACAGTCCTGAGAGCACTCCTTGGCAACCTTGGGGAGATCTAAAGCCCGAGTTTCCTTAAGGTACAGTAAAGATAGTGGCGCCTCTTGCAACCCCTTGGGTGGTTATATAAGGAGGAGGCAAGGCCTTTGAATATACTTTGTACTTGTTAGAGGCTTCTCCTAATTACATTATTTATGCAGAGCAAACTCACATTAGGCATACTTCCCCTGATTATATTATCAGCTTCCTCCAAAATAATGCAAACTAAAATAAAATTACTTCATCTTTGCCCATGACGCTTGCAGAGCAAGGGAAACTGGCCTCTGGCCCTCACCTCAAATAACTGTTGAGCTCAGAGGCAGGCAACTCCCTACACACCGACGCCCAAAGGTTCCTTTCTTACCCATCACCTCCTAGAGTTTGGTTACTTGTGAGCCACAGTGCCCATCACTCCCCACATGTGTGAGATGGCAAGCAGTGAAAGCTTTATCGATAGGATTTGGGGATTTTTGAGTGCCCTCCAAGGAGGGGGAGATTCTGCCTCCATGACCCCTGGATTAAGCAGACATTTCACCTAAGGAAAAGGCTAAACCACAGTCTCACATCTTACAAATCAGATTGACTCTGGCCAGAGTAGACCTAACTCAAGAAAGTCAAGACCTTTGTAACTTCTAGCCAACAGGAAAAGCAATCGACTGCTGAGTCAGTGGGAAAATAATTGACCGCAAAATAAACTGACTGTGACAGCAACTTAACTTCTCTGAAGACATTTAGTTACCTTGGGTGACAAATGGGAAAACTAGAAGTTATTTTATTTCTTATCTTTTTTTTTTTTGTAGATAATTATTTTTTATTGAAGGGTAGTTGACACACAGTATTACATTAGTTTCAGGTGTACAACACAGTGATTGAACATTTATATACATGATAATTCTAGGTACCAGCTATCACCATACCAAGTTGTTACAATATTTTGACTATATTCCTTATGCTATACATTACATCCCAGTTACTTATTAATTTTACAATTGGAAGTGTGTACTTTTTTTTTTCTTTGTGAGGGCATCTCTCCTATTTATTGATCAAATGGTTGTTAACAACAATAAAATTCTGTATAGGGAAGTCAATGCTCAATGCACAATCATTAATCCACCCCAAGCCTAATTTTCGTCAGTCTTATTTTATTTCTTTAATGAACATTTCAGTAATGTACAATGTTTCTACATCCAGATTTTGTTTTCTCTTGAAGCTTTAAGAACAGAAAACTGCCATTTATTTAACTTTAAAAAACATGACAAAATTACTTGTACTTAAATTAAGGATTATTTCTCGAAACTATAATCCAAAGACCACTACTTTAGAATATATATGCTAATAAAGGATATTATATGTGGGAGCATAATATCTTTTATTAAAATGGGATTCTATATATAGGTATTTGAAAGAGAAACTGGAGAATTATATATATATATGAACTCTTCCTACCTCTTAAAAGGACACGATAATTTTAAATTAGTGGAGTTATTGAGAGTGCACAATTATAAATCCTAATGAAGAAAATGTTTTTGAACAACAGTCATGTCGAGGACATATACAATCAATTCATCCACTTGTGAATATTCACTGAGAAGTATTTTCTGGACATTGGGATTTGCAAAGAACAACAATCCAGTCCTTGCTGTCTTGAATAACAGTTGAGAGGAGGGAATAGATGGCTTCAAATGAATACTTTCTTTTAAAGAATATTCTTCAGAATGCTCTAATTTTCACATTTTGTTGAAGTCCATTCATCCCACAGTGAAGCAGCTCAGCCAAGCCTACAGATGCTGGTTAGACTCTGTACCAGAACTAGAGATCAAATGCTTTATCTGGAAGCAGGATCTAAGGCCCTGCCCCATATGACTTAAAGGGCCATCAGTTGGAGTTTGAAAATCAAAATTCCATTATATCACAAATGGTCTAAGCAGTTCAAGGGAACGAAGGCTGCCTCTTTGGCTTGTTCTAACATAGTTTCTCCAAAGACAGAAGATTCTCACTATTAAAAATGTGTAGCTCTCCAACTCTTTTTCTTCTTGTACTTCAGATTACATTATCTCTAATGATCTCCCTTCACTTTTGTTGATTCTTCTACCAGCTTATATGTGCTGTTGAGCCTTTCTAGTTTTTCATTTCAGTGTTTGTACTTTTTTTAACTCCAGAAGTTCCTCATGGGGATTTTTTTCTTCTCCCCTTAATGCTACTGTCCTCCCTTCTTTTCTCCCTTATGTTTTCTTCCTTTCTTGGTTATTTTACTAACTTCCATTTCTTTATTAACATTGTTTGATTTGAAATTAAAAATTTTAGAACATGGTTTTCTTTAGTTCTTTAAACATATTATGCCTTTTTAAATGATAAAGTGTTTGCTAAGTCCAGTATCTGGGCCTCTTCAGGGACAGTTTTTATTGATTACATTTTTTTCCTGTGTATGAGTTAACTTTATTGTTTATTTGCATGTTTCGTCTATTTTTGTTGAAACTGGATATTTCAGATCATGTATTGTAGCAGCTATAGATTCCAATGTGCCCTTCCCCCCAGGGATGACTTCTATCAGTGTTTGCTTATTTATTTTGTTTAGTGGCTTTCCTGCACTAATCCTGGAAATTACATTTCTTCTGCTGATGTCTTTCTGCTCAGTTGCTTTTTGAAATTTTTTCTTGTTTTCATTTTTAAGCCTGGCTCGTAAGGGGTCACCCCTGAGTCAGCATAACTTAGTAGCAAGCCACTCGTTGGTCAGATGTTGCACTTAAACATTTTGAGCCAATAAGGCTTCCACCTTTTTTATGGATTTGCCTGCAGCTTGGAGAATATATTCCAAGCTCAAGAAGTTTATTCACATTGTTTCTTGTTCAGCCCATTATGAGTAGTTCACTAAATGTGAAAGGATTAAACATTCCAATTAAAATACAGAAATTATCAGGCTGGATAAAATGCTCTTATATCCAGAAATATAAATCATTATTTTAACTGAACAACAAAAAGACAACTTAATTTTTTTTATTAAGGTATCATTGACATACAATCTTATGAAGGTTTCACATGAGCAACATTGTGGTTACTACATTTACCCCTATTATCAGGTCCCCCCACATACCCCATTACAGTTACTAAGACAACTTAATTTTTAAACAGGAAAAAAATGCCCAATTTTCAAGTAGGCAAAGGATATGAATACACATTTCTCCTAAGAAGCTATATAATGACCAATTAACACATGAAAAGATATTCAACATCATTAGTCATTAGGGTAATACAAATCATAACCATAGTGTGATACCATCTTACAGCCACTAGGATGGCTATAATGTAAAATACAGATAAGAACAAGTGCTGATAAGGGTATGGAGAAATTGGAGCCCTCATACATTGCTGATGGAATTATAAAATGGTGCAGCTGCTTTAGAAAATGGTTTGGCAGTTTCTCAAATATTTAAACAGAATTGCCATGTGACCCACCAATTGTATTCCTAGGTATATGCTCAAGAGAATTGAAAACACATGTCCACACAAAAACTTGTACTGAAATATTTATACCAGGACTGTTCATGATGGCCAAAAGATGGAAACAACTTAAATGTTCAACAGTGGAAGAATAGATAAACAAATTGTGGGATATCTACAGCATGGAATATTACTAAGCTGTAAAAAGGAGTAACATTCTGATATATATTGCAACATGAATTAACTTCAAAAATATTATGCTGAGTGACAGAAGCTAGTTACAACCACATATTGTATAATCTCATTATATGAAATATCCAGAGTAGGGAAATCCACAGAGACAGAATAAAGATAAGTGATTGCCAGGGGTCAGAGGAGGAGGGAATAAGAAGTGACCAATAATGATTTTTCTGGGTTTCTTTTTTGACTGATGGAAGTGTCCTAAAATTAGACAGTGAAGATGCTTGCACAATTCTGTGAATATACTGAAAGACACTGAATTGTGTACTTTAAATGGGTGAATGTTATGGTATGTGAATTATATCTTGAAGCTGTTATAAAAAATAATGTGATACAGCATACTAGTAGCATAAAAGGGAAAAAAACCAAAAGATCATCTAAGTAGATGTAGAAACACATTTCAAAAAGTCAATGCCCATTCATGATAAAAACTCTCACAAAGCTAGATATAAAAGGATGTTTCTCAACCTGATAGAGGGCATCTATAAAAAAATTAAAGCTAACATCATACTTAATGGTAAAAGACTGATGCTTTCCCCCTAAGACTGGGAATAGGGTATGCCTGTCTGCTTTGTCACTTCAATTCACTGTCATACTCAAGGGTCTATCCAGTATAATAAGGCAAAAGCAAAACAAATGGTGCCAAGGCTGGAAAAGAAGTAAAATGTGCTTATTCACAAATGACATGATTTTGTACATAAAAGTCCCAAAGAATCCACACACCAAAAAAAAAAAAAATGCTATTAAATGAGCTTAGCTAGGTCACACAGGATATAGGATCAATACACAAAAATCTTTGCATTTGTACTCAATGAGCAATTAAAATATGAAATTTTAAAAATTCCATTCACAAAAAGAATACTTAGACACCAATTTAACAGCTGAAGTAAAAACAAATTTAATAGCTGAAGTGCAAGACATGTACACTGAAAACTACAAAACATTGCTGAGAAAAATTAACAAAGAGGTAAATAGGAGACATTTCATGTTCATGGATTAGAACACTCAAAACTCTCAAGATGGTAATTCTCCCCAAATTGATCTATCATTTCAAGGTAATCACAAAGTTACAATAATTTTTAATGTCTTTTACTGCTCATTCTGACATGTGTCAGTTCTAGGTCAGTTTTAACTGATTTTTCTCCCCCTTATGTCTTTTATTTTCCTGATTCTTTGCATATCTGGTAATCTTGGATTGGACAGCAGACATTGTGATTTGACCTTCCAGAAGGCTAGAGATTTTTGTATTCCTATTAATAACATTGAGCTTTGTTCTAGGACACAGTTATTTGGAAACTATTTGATGCCTTTGGGTCTTGCTTTTAAGATTTTTTTTCCTAAGGGTCAGAGAGGACCAATTATTTCCCACTATTCAGGCAAGACCTTTTTGAGTACTCTACACAGTGCCCTCTGAATTGCGAAGTTTTCTAGGTTAACTGAAGGCAGTAGGCACATTTCCCAGCCCTTTGTTTTAGTCTTCCTTTAAAAAAAAAATTCTTTTCTTGGCCTCAGACAATTTCTTTACATGCAGAGGTCAATCAATTCTCTGCTGAAGATTTAAGGAGGATCTTTTTTAGATCTCAGGATTCCCTCTCTGCAGCTCTTTCCTCTGTGTAATTAGCACTGAGTAAGGCACACAGTGTTTGTTGATTGAATTAAGGTTTTAGTAATTTAAATTAGAGGTATATATAGTATCAGTTGAAGTGGGAAACTAAAAATTGGGTCAAAAAGCCATTTGGAGTAGACACGATTTTATATAAAATATCTTCAGTCTGCTAGTGTCACCTACTGGTGAAGATTGTCTAGTATTCTAGAAACAATTCTATTTCTCAGTGCTCTTGAGTTTTGATGGTTGTATAACGAGGGGGCAGTATGGAACATTAGTAAACAATACAAATTTGACTCAATAGAAAAATGTTCATATGATTTATAATTACAAGTTTCTTGTGAAAAAGAACTACCAGAAATTCAGTCTTCACATTTATATATACATGAGCCTCAAATCAAAACTAAAATCAGAGAATATAAAGAAAAAAAAGGAAAACTGAAAATATGTGGGAAAAGGTGCTTTATGTGATAATCTCTCAACATTTTTCATACAATCCAAGTATTTTACATAAAAATAATAATTCAAAAGTGCAATTTTTAAAATGCAGAATAGCATTTATTCATTTCTGGTGTTAACCACATCCAGAAGTTCTGTATTTAACAGTATTGAGTTAACAGTATTAATATTGAATCTGCACCAAAACGCATTAATGATTGAGCGCCAGAGTATTTTATACATTCTCTTTCAAGTCTTACGTAATTTTAAAAAGCTACAACATAATTTTTAATTTACAAAATTAGATCCTCCTTGCAAGACCCCGCCCTACCTAGCCCCACCCATATCCCAGCCTCTTCTCCCGGTCCCGCCTCCCCACTCCAGCCCCGCCTCCCCTCCCGGCCCCGCCCTCCTCCACTCTATGGCCCGCCCATGCCCCGCTTTTCCACTCTGGCGCGTCCTTTCGTTCCACGCCTGGGCCCGGCCTTGAGCCCTGCCTGCCCGCCCAAGCCTAAACCCCTCCTCCATCGCCTAGCCCGAACCACCCCACCGGACCTGAGTCCGCCTCCCGGGGGCGGAGCTGCGACAGGTGGGGGTCCGGGGCGTGGCGAACGTCACGGGTCGCCAGGTGCGGCTTCCGCGTCAAGATGGCCGCCGCATGCCTCCTTGGCGTCAGGCTCCCGCTCCGTTGCCTTCTCGCCGGGGCCCGGCTGCTGCGCATCGTCCTCTGCTTACTGTGCTGGGCCCCGGAGACTGTGCGTGCCATCCCCGAGCTCGGGCTCTGGGCAGCGACTGTGAACGACGTAAGTAGAGTGTCGGGACAGCGGCGTGGCGCGGCTGGGGCCTTCAGGGCCCTTCGGGGCGTGCTCGGCCCCTTGGGTCCAGCCCCCGGCTCGTCAGTCTGGCCGTTGCCGGGCTTGCTCCGCGTCTCTTCGTGCGGCCCCAGCCTTGGTCTGTGACCGGCCCGACGTGGGCTGTGGAAGATCGGTCAGGCGTGTGCGTGGGGGCGGTTCACCTTCCCGAAGTCCTGGCCCCTCGCTCTGCTCTGACAAGTCTATTCAAACTTGAGCCCGAAGCCCCGGCCCCCTTAGCGGGTTCTTGGGGATTTGACCCTTACTCGCGTGCGGGCGCGGCCACAGGGCCACACCCGGGAGGCCGCAGGGAGGACTTTTCCGGACTTCGGTTTCCGTGTAATCTTAAAAGCGTGTGTGCCGCTTCTTTTTTTCTTTAAATGAGAACATGCAGTAGTCATGCACCCAACCCAAGAAGAGGGATCTTGGGAACCTGTCACCGTTTCGGGAGTGTGTGTGTGTGTATAGATGGAGGGTGATTAAAAAGTGTTTGAAAGCCTGTTTTGGAGGAGGCATGAGTGTGAGGAAACATCCTGGGGCCGGCCATTTGCGAACTTGGCATCCAGTAGCTATATGAGATGATGTGGGAGGGATGATTAAGAGGGACAGGAAATCGGAAGAGGCATTATCTCAGGCTTTTCTGGAGTCAGATGGCTGATCCAGTTCTATTGAAGTGAATATTTTCCATATGCATTGAAATGACCTCCAAGTTGTAAAGGCAAAATTTATATTTTGATTTACTCAACCAGAAAAAGAAAATAGTAGCAGAGGCTACAAATAATTCTTACAACAAAAAGGCTATACAGAGGAATGAAAGTAGGTATGTTTTTGAACCCTGAAGACCCAGTGCAGCCATTTCTTTCAGGATTTTTCTGGGTTGATGCCCCATTATGTGTGTCAGTGATACAGTATGCATGTCTTTATTACTGAATTTCTCTGAACAGTAAAAAGCAAAACTCAGAGAAGCACACTCATGATTTCACACTGTTTCTGTAGTGAATGGGCAATATCATAAATAGGAATGAACACTATTGGAAGTGAATCAGCTGCATACAGATTGTTAAACTACTTGGCCATGTCTGCAAAGATCTTTGACAAGTATACGTTGGATAGTGAGACTCCACAAAGTCCATGGAGAAAGAATGACTTTGCTTCTTGCATGAGGATGAGAAATTTTTTCTTGGTCCCACATAATCTTTAGTCCTGTGTACTCAGGCCAGCAGGAGTCCAGAAAGCCTTCTTTGCAGAAAGTAGGCTGATTTCAGAACCTGTCCTTCAGAAGAGGAAAGACAAGTGGGGCTTTCATTTGTACTGCAAATCTATCAAGAAATGGTACTTTTGATTGTACAAGTCAGCAGATAGTTTGAGCACCTACCATGTGCCAGGCACTACACTGGCCATTGCTGTTGCAAAGATAAATTTTAGACAACAACCCCTTATCTCAAGAAGCTCACACAGTAGTAGGGACAGCAGATTCATGAGTAGTAATTATACACAGTGGCATTCTTGGGCTATTACTGGAATTCCGAGGGGGTCACCTCCCTCCCCACACTTGGGGGTTGGTGCCTGGCTGAGTCTTAAAAGATGAGTAAATGTTATGTTGGTGAGGAAGGAGGAGCAGCAGCAGTGCCCCAAGTTCTTAGTGTTTCTGCCGAGTGAAGTTCTGGCAAGAGTGTTAGAGGGGACTCGGGCCGTGGCAGGCCTTCCATGCCTGAGCTTGGCCTTGAGCCCGTGGCCAGGGATCCAAACTCAAGAACCTGCAGTGGCTGAGGCAAGTCACATCAGTACGTGAAGTGAACTCAGTTCAGGACTGGAGGGGATGGTAGAGTACAGGTTACATTTCCCATTATATTACATTTAGAATGCCCCTCCTGAAGAGGGCAGCCAGCTGGTGGATACTATATGGCAGTGGACAGTTCTTTACTAGAATTGCCAGGTTAAGTAAAGCCAGAATGCATATTTTTATTATGTCAGCTAATTCGAAATGTTTAAAATAAGGGCGCTTGTGGGCCAAAAAAACCCATTTATAGGTTGCATTAGGCTTCAGGCTACCAGTAGCAACTTTTGGGTGTGAATGAGGGAGAGTGATTGAAGGATTTTAGACATAAATGCTAATCACTGTGGTTTATGAATTACAGGCTCACATCTGTAGACAGAAGTACCATTTAAGTTATTGCAGAAGTATAGACAGAAAATAGGGGCCTGAATTAGGGCAGTGGTGGCAGGAATGGAGAGGAAGAGCTACATTTGGGAAGTGTTTGTGAGGTGAAAGTAGGCATGCCTGGGGGGCTGGGTGATGGAGAGAGGGACTGGAAGAAGAGCCCAAGCTTGGGTGACTAGGGATGGCATTACCTCCAATCAGGGTGGACAGTGTAGGGAGAGCTGGTGAGCAGCACAGAGGGATGCATCTGCTTTCGGGCAGGTTAGTGTGAAATGTCTGTGGGTCCTCCCGGTGGGCATGACCTTTAGGCAGGCAGTGCGGTGTGTGGATCTGGAGCTCAGGAGGGATCCGGTCTGGGGTTTCTATGGTTATTGTTGAAAGTTGGGAACAGCACAGTTGTTATCAAGAAAGAGCTGCTTGTCCTGGCAGTGTTTTTCTTCATTCTTGACCAGTTGGTCATTGAACACAATCCCTTCTCACAGCATTTTAACTCTTGGTGAGGGCATACAATATTTCATTTTGATGGGGGAGAGGGTTGTGAAGAAGAGTGGGTCCTAGAGATCATGTAAGGGAAGGCCTGGCCTGGTATGGGGCATGGTGGTAGACCTGAGGAAGGCATTTTTGGACAGGGGCTTTGAAGGGTAAGATGAAATTAACTAGGTGAAAAAAGAGTGACAGTGAAGGGTTTTAAAATTTTCAGGCCGACCACCAAGGTCCTGAGGGCAGGAAGGAGTATCACGCTTTTGAGGAACTTGAAAAAAAGGTGCTCGCAAATTGGGTGGGCCTTGATGATGCGGGCTCCTGTGAGCTGCAGTAAGAAGTGGTCTGTTTATCCCTGTACACAGGGATAAACCTTAACAATTTAGGAGAGGGGTGTTTGTTTTATCAAATTTACATTCATATAGATACCAAGAGAGCAACTGCAAGTGCAGACAGATCCTGTGTCAGAGCTATAGTAATCATGGAAACGCTCCAGCCCTTACCTGTGTGTTGCTGGCCCCTGGCTGAGATGCTACAGGCAGGAACATTCTGGAGTCATATCAACTGCAGGGAGTAGATATGTCAGACAAGGTTTTACGCAAGTAAGTGATGTGATCAGATTTACATTTAAAAAAAAATCACTCTGCTCATAGAAGTGTGAGGATTAGAACTATGTATTTTCTACTGCGAAACTACATAAACAGTTGAGAAAGTTGTTTTGTAACAAGATATTTCTGTGTTTTTTTTAGAGATCAGGACCTTTGATATTTAGGAAAACTATGTTTAATTCTACTGAGATCAAGTTTTCTGGTAAGTATAATAAACGAATACAGTAACATTAGAAATGAATAACATGTAATGTCATATACATCATACATTAATTTAACATAAACTGATATATATTATATATATGTATTATAAACTAGGCAAATGTTTTGTTTCTAAGTGGTTCTTTTGTTTCAGTCAAGATCTGGTTGTTATTTTTTTTTTGGTATCATTAATCTACAATTACATGAGGAACATTATGTTTACTAGGCTCCCCCCTTCACCAAGTCCCCCCCACAAACCCCATTACAGTCACTGTCCATCAGTGTAGTAAGATGTTATAGAGTCACTGCTTGTCTTCTCTGTGTTGCACATCCCTCCCCCCACATTACACATGCTAATCGTAATGCCCTCTTTCTACCCTGCCCCGCTTATCCCTCCTTTCCCTCCCATTCTCCCCAGTCCCTTTCCCTTTGGTAACTGTTGGTCCATTCTTGGGTTCTGTGATTCTGCTGCTGTTTTGTTCCTTCAATTTTTTCTTTGTTCTTATACTCCACATATGAGTGAAATCATTTGGTACTTGTCTTACTCCGCCTGGCTTATTTCACTGAGCGTAATACCCTCTAGCTCTATCCATGTTGTTGCAAATGGTAGTATTTGTTTTCTTCTTATGGCCGAATAATATTCCACTGTGTATATTGTACCACATCTTCTTTATCCATTCATCTACTGATGGATACTTAGGTTGCTTCCATTTCTTGGCTATTGTAAATAGTGCTGTGATAAACATAGGGGTACATCTGTCTTTTTCAAACTGGGCTGCTGTATTCTTAGGGTAAATTCCTAGAAGTGGAATTCCTGGGTCAAATGGTATTTCTATTTTGAGCATTTTGAGGAACCTTCATATTGCTTTCTCAATGGTTGAACTAGTTTACATTCCTACCAGCAGTGTAGGAGGGTTCCCCTTTCTCCACAACCTCATCAACATTTGCTGTTGTTCAGATCTGGTTATTTTTAAGAATGGATTTTTCTGATCTGGTCCTAGGAAATGTTATATGAATCCTTCTTTAAAAATTATAATTGAAGTCTAATAAAGTAGCTTTAGCAAAAAAAAAAAAAAAATTGACTTTTGTGAAATTTGACTTCTGTGAAATCCAGCTTCTAAAACTAGATAAAATTCCTTTTGTGAATATATGAAATGTCATGATTGTAATAAAACTTTTATGCCCCTGAAAATTTTCTAAATGTGTACATGATCATAGTATGAAATAAAAATTGCTAGATACCAACATTTTAATTAGGATTTTAGGGTTTCTGAAAATAAAAATGTACATAAATACTGATGTGCAGGGACTACCAAGTCATATGTCTTAAGGTTCTTAATATTTTTAATGGGTTTACATTGGATCATAGTTACTGTAGTCTAACTCCTCTTAGTGTCTCTAGTAATTTGACTAGGTAATTTGTCTGCTAGGCTTAAAATTTGGGGATAAGGAGTAGTTCTTTGTTGGGTAGAGCACATTGGCTTCCTAGGGATCCAAAGCCACGTGCCTTTGTTCTGGCACCCCATGCTCTGATGACCATATGTGGGTCTTTGCTGAGGAGTAGGAGAGCCATCAGCTAGAAAGCAGAGGTGGTTCAAAGCAGCTTGGTGATATCACAGATCATCAGTGGTGATAAGAACTTGGTAAGAGGAAATTGAAGTCCAAGGTGGGTGAGGAAAAATTTTTGGCGTCTGATTGCTTTAATGAATTCGTATCTCAATGTCTAGATAAATAAGAATTAAAAGACTGGTGTGGATGAAAAAATTAGGTGACTGACAAAAAGTTGTATGGAGCAGTAAAACACAGAATTTGGTTTTGAAAGAAGTCAAACAAAATTTCTGAGATCAGCCTAAGAGTACACCATAATCTAGACAGTGGTATTAACATACCTCAAGAAAGAACAAGGCTGCAGAAGGGAGTTAGGAGCAAAGGCGTATAAAAATGAGGGCTCAGTCAGTCAATAGCTGGCAGTGTCCATTAGGGGTTGGGAGAGAGGTCTTGACCCAGGAGTATAGCTATGACACATGGGTGGCAGGTATGGCTGCAGCATTCAGCTGAGCTTCCTGGGTCTGGTGCCATGCTCACCAAGCAGCCTTCTCATCACATTCAGTGTGCAGGAGTGCATGCTGAGGAGAGTTAGTTGATCATTACTTATCCACTTTACAGTTGCTGTTCTAAGTAATTGGCATTGTGATTTATATATCTACATTAGTGGTGTGGTGAAGGAGTGAGACTATATCTCTATGTTCTCACAGAACCAGGTCTTAGTGCCTGCAAAGCTATGAATTGGTCACCTGTAAGTGTGTCTATTCTGTGGTGGATCAGACATTGGCTTTCCCTTAGGTAGTCGCTCCTTGGCTACCTTATTCAAGATGTGGTTATGTGGAGCCACTGTTGAAAAATCTGTTAGTGTAATTCCCCATGTTATCAGAATAAAAGAAATACACCATATAATCATCTCACTGTATTACAGAAAAGCATTTGAAAAGAGCTCAGCATCCATTCATGATAAAAACTTTTACAAAACTAGAAATAGAAGGAAACTTCCTCAGCCTGATAAAAGGCATCAGTGGAAAATCTGTAACTAGCATTATACTGTCCGTTCTCTCCAGATTGAGCTCTAAGTTCAGTTAGTCCAATAAAAATCCAAGCTTTTATGTAGAAATTGACAAATTGTTTCCAAAACTTATGTGCAAATACAAAGAACCTAAAATAACAAAACAATTTAAAAAAAAACAAATTTGGAAGGCTTTTACTATCTTAAATTTATAACTTACATAAAGCCACAATAATCATACCAGTGTGGTACTGGCATAAGGATAGACATATAGACCAATGGAACAGCCCTGAAATAAGTTCATCTATGTAAAGGTCAACTGATTTTCAACAAAGGTGCCAGGTAGTCTATTAGAGAAAGGATAGTCTTTTCAACAAATGATGCTGAACCAACTGGAGATCCACACTGAAAAAAATCTCAACTGTTAGACCATGGACTTGGACACTCTAATCCCACCATGGTCCTCCCTGCCTGTGGTTCCATTTACATATATTAGACTGTTAGATATTGTCTCATATGTGACTGAGGCCCTGTTAATTTTTTTCAGTCTTTTTTTGTGCTTTATTTTGGATCTTTCTATTGTTTTGTTTTCAAGTTCAGTGATCTTTTCTTCTGCAGTATCTAATCAGTTGTTACTCTCATACAGTGAATGTTTTATTTTGGATATAGTTTTTTTTATTCTCTAGAGGTTCTTTTTTTAAAATGTCCTTTTTCTTCTCCTCAGTAATTTGATATTGGCTTTACATCTTTGGGCATATGGAAAATATTTATAATAGCTGCTTTCATAATTTTCTCTACTAATTACATCACCTTTGTTTTTTCCACCATTTGTCATTGACTGATTCATATCAGGATTATGAGTCAAATTTTCCTACTTTTTATAGCTAGTGTTTTTATTTGGATGGTGGATATTGTGAATTTTACATTCTTGAGTGCTATGATGTTGTATTCCTTTAACAACTGTGTTCTAGCAGTAAAGTGTCTTTTGGGTGAGTTCCATCATTTCCAATTTTTTTCTTAATTTTTTTTAAGGATGGATCTGGAGTAACCTTGGCGGTAGGACTAATTTAGCACCCTTTTAACATCTGACCTTCCATGTCCCTTTTGAATGCTTGGTATATTTAATGAGGCCCCTCCACTCTGGCTAGTGGAGCAGTTCCCAGCCCTGTGTGAGCTGAGAATTGTTGGGCATCTCACTGTGTGTGGGCAGGATGCTGTGCAGCCAGAGACTGAAGGGTATCTCTGTGCACATTTCTTACACTGTTTATCTGCGTAGCTCCCAACTCTTAGGTGCTCTGCCCCAGAAATTCTATGAGCATCAACATTTGAGCTTCAGTTTGGGTTCCCTCTGGTTGCCAGCCTTCAAAATGGCTCCCAATGATTCCTGCCTTTTGGTATTCATGACCTTGTGTAGTCCCCTACCATATTCTATCCAGGTTGGTCTGACCAATGGAGTATAGCAAGAGTCATGGCACATCTCTGACATTGTGGCTTCTTCTTTGCTCTGTGTCTGATGACTTGCTCTGGGGGGAGCCAGCTGCCACACTGTGATGACACTCCCAAAAGAGCTTTTTCTGATTCTAGACTTCTCTCAGTCTGTTTAATCACATTACCCTTCCACCTGAAACATTTGGGGGTGCTTTATAATATTGAAAATAAAGGAAAACACCTTAGGAGAGCATAATACGAATTTTCTCCAGCTTCAGCTCTTTCCTTTTTCCCCAGTCTGTCCTTAGCATAGCAAACTTTTCAGGTGGCCATATTCATGCCATGCTCACATACCTGGGCATTTGCACAACCATTCCACCCTCCTCTTCCCCTGGCTAACTCCTGCTCTCTCTTCACATTAAAGGTCTCTTCCTCCAGCAAGCCTGCTGGCACCCCATTCTTCATGCTTTCCTAGGCTTAATTAGGTGCCCTGCCTGCCCTCCTGTTCTCAGCCCCTCATTCTAGCAGAGATGCTTGTTTGTTAAACCTCTCCTCCCCAATACTGTACATCAAGCACAGGGACTGTCCCCGTTTACCATTCTGTCCCTTCCTGACACACAAGGGGTGCTCGCTCAGTACTTTTGAAAGAATAAGTCAGTGAGGAGAATATTTTGGATGAAATAAGTAGTGACTTACACATCCAGCTGCTCAGTTGATTTTAACACTGGACTTAGCATACAGATGAAATGAGTAGTATGACAGTTTTTGGTAACTAATAATTTAATGAATTTAGGTGTCTCATTTTGCAATGACTTTTTGGAGAAATTAGGTAATATTTTATTCATTGTTTCATTAAAGTAGCCTATTTTAAATTGCATTTTGATAACCTAAGTTTATATTAGAATATATGTATTATTGTAAAATGAGATTTTCTTTTTCTAAACAGTTAAGTCATTCAGTTGTTCCGGGCCTGTGAAGTTTACCATAGAGTGGTATTTAAAACATCATACCTGTCAAAATGAATATTCTAGGCTGGAAGTAAGTAAAATACAAATTTTTAATGTATATAAAGCTGTGAAGAAAAGTATGAGTATAAAGATTTATTAGTTCATCAAGTGAGGAGGCTAGAAATACCGATTGTAGTTTAAAAAGTGCCACAGATGTGTTCCAGGGTTTAGTCAATAAATGCTTTAATTATATCAAATACATGCTTTCTGAGAAGAATGTAAATCTTTTAGTTTCCCTGTATCATATGAAATATGTTAGTAAATATTTCAATCACACATGTAAGAGCCATTAATAAAAGGACTATGGGTCACATCCACATAAAAAGCAGCTTAAGAAACAAATGTAAAAGTCTCACTTCATTCAAAAAATTAGGAACAGGGAACCTATAACTTTAGTGAGTCCGAGTACATTTAGTGTGTAAAGTAGATCTCAGAAAGGTGAGGAGAGGAAAGGAGACAGCAGGGGAGAGGAGTGGGAAGGCGAGAGGAGGAAAGAGGCTGTGCACGGCTCCTTCCTGCCCAGCTCTGAAGTCTGGGCGCCTTGCATGCCACAGCAGTGTCCCTTTTGCTGGTTCTCAGGATGGTTGCTGGGAATTTCTTCCTGTTCAGCTTGCTGGTTACCTGTTGGCTCCTAGCTTGAATAATGGGTGGGTTTCCATACTTTTATTTGTAGTAGTATCTTTCCACTCGGGGTGAAAGATGGTATTTTCTTGATTGCCTTTTGACATGAACCCTAAATATTTTACCCCTTCACACTAAATACTTCAGTGTGTATTTCCTAAGACCAAAGACAGTCACCCAGATTACACAGTACAATAATCAAATTAGGAAATTTAACATTAATACGATACTGTTATCTAATAAACAGACCTTGTTAAAATTTTGCCATCATCCTAGTGGCATCCTTTTTAGCAGGTTTGGTTTTTGTTTTTATTGTTTCCTGATACAGGATCCATTCCAAGATCACATGGTATTTCTGCAGCCTTTTTGGGGTCTTCTGTGACACGACTGATAATGTAGAAGTTCTTTATTTTTACGAAATGTCCCTCAGTTTGAGTATTTCTGATGTTTCTTTGTGATTAGAGTCAGGTCATAATTTTGGCAGGCATGCCAGAGAATACTGGTTTGTCCCATTTCTGGTGATGTTGAGTTTCTGTGAGTTCTCTCCATTATGAAGTTACTTACTGTGTTTCTCTTTGTTGTTAACAATAATTTGTGAAGAGATGCTTTTGTATTTGTATGTAAATACCATTTATTTTTTCATCCATCCTTATTTTATATCCTTTGATTCTTGCCTGATGAATCAGCTTTTGCTGTGACAATTGATACATGGTTATCTTCTAATTCCATATTTTCTTCGACATTTATTAGCATTTTTCTGTGAGGATGAGCTCTCCCTTCTCCATCTTACCAGCCAGCCAGTCAGTCAATTGATTAGCCATCAGTGTGGGCTCAATGATTTTTACTTTGTCATATGAATTATAGCCTACTACTTTTTTTTTGCTCAAATTGTCTCATATTTGGCCAGTAGAAGCCAACTTTAACCTTTTGATGACTGGGAGCTACCATTAGGAGCCTGGTCTTGTTCATCTGTCTGAGATATAAAGAGACTCATGTTTGGTTTATCTTTGCTTGTAGTTAAATGCTTTCTTCTGCTGAAAAATCGTTTATATGTGGGATAAAAGAGAAATAGTCCCAGAACAAAGTTATTTTTTATTTCCCTATCAACCATTTCCTAGTGTGGTAATACTGCAGTCACTTTTCCTCCTGTAAGATGATGCTTGTATTATATATTTCTGTATGTGAGCACACTGATGGCTAAAATGTTGTAATTACTTCAGTTATACACAAACCTTTTTCTTTTCAGTATGTTGTTTTACTGCATGCTTTCAAATGTTCCAAACTGAGTAAATGTTTGGTATTACTTAGATTCTAAGTTTTACTAAATCGTCTTAGATAAGAGGTGTAGAAATAAATTATAATATAGAATTTTACCTTGGATAGGAAGAGCTGTCACAAAACCATGAACTTAGTGTTGCTGAAGACCTTTGTGACCATTATTTCAAGAACACTGAGTGCTGGACAACAAAAAATGAAAACTTAGATTGCAGCACTGGTTTACAGCTGTTTCCCCCACTGAATGTGAGTACCTGCCTGGCCACATCAGAACAGAATGGACTCCCAGAGAATATCAACTTAAATTCTATTTCAGCAATATTTTGATAAAGAAAGGTCCTTAATTTGTTAATTCTTAGATTGAGTCTTTGTGTGTGTGGTAGTGCATGATAAGTATGATTTTGGCACCATTATTCCATCTCTTTTACCCCTCTGCGGCAGCATCCTTGAAAGAGGAGCCTTTTACTGTCCTCACATGACCTGCTGTCAGTTCCCCTCTCGTTCTCTTCTGTCCACTCTAGGCAGCCATTTGCCCCTGTTATTCCATCCGAACAGCTCTCCTCAGGGTCACCAGTGACCTCCCTTTTGTTAAGTCCACTCTCCCCACAGATGTGTCAGCTTACCTGGCTTACGAATATTTAACACGCTCTCCTCCCCTGTGTGCCTTCTCCGTCACAGCGTGGAAGATTAGATTCTAAAATGCTACCAGTAGTCATCCCTTCATTGTAAAGCCGAGGGTCATTCTAACATCTTTTTGTTCCATAAATTATGAAATGAAATGAAACATTTTAAAGGGGTTGTTTTAAAAATTATGAAGTATAATAAATACACAGTTAAATGTGTATATCAGAACTATATGGTAGATGACTTTTCAAATCTGAACAGTATAGATCTAGATCAAGCACAGACTGTTTTAGCACTTGAGCCCCCTCTTAGTTTCGATGCCTTCCCAACCAATGACAATCACTGTCCTGATTAAGGAAGTTATTTTTCAAAAGCAGGATTTTATTGCTCATATTGGGGCTACAATTTGTTTTCTAGTGTTCAGCTTTCAAATCTTTACTTTTTACATCAGATGTTTTTTTTCATAATTATTAAAAAAGAAGTCTTTAATTTGCCCCAAAGAAATGCAGCAGTATAACATGGAATTTTTTTTTTCTTTCCAAGAATAAGGAACTAATTACAGAGAACAGAAATGTTTCAAACCAGGAAGGATCAATGGTAAGGCATTTTTTTTGTCTTTAAATCAAATATATAGAAGTTGTAGTGAGACTGAAAATTTGCTGATGGATAGATATCTGGAAAGAGATAAAAAGTTAGATTATTAGAATTGGTAAAGTAGAAAGAAGCGTTATTTAGAACAGTCTCTTTTTTTACATATGTCTATATGAATGTTGTATATACTTGTTTCTGTCCTTGTTTAAAAATCTCTTTAAAGTTGTAATTTAAGGTTAACTTTTAGGCAGCCTTTCTTTTCTTTAAAAAATGAAATTCCACTTTCAGATGCCTGAGACAGTATAGCAGTGGGCTGGTATGGGTCGTCATTAAGGATTTAAAGAAATAGAAGTCATGAGTTGTAGCATGGAGGCAGGGGAAATTTGGTATTTCGGGGAGTTACGGAAAGTCAGAAGACCAGAGGTCAAGAGAGTTAGTAGTTGTGAGTAGGACTGAAAGCAGGCTTAGGAGAGCATGTGGCCTGCTTTTATACTGTGACTCTCCGTGTTTCTCATGTTCAGCCATCCAAAAGAGTAGGTTGAGGGTGCAAAGGCATTCACTGTCCAGCAGCTGGGACTCTGCACAGACTGTCACAGGAGGAGGAAGAGGAAATGAAAGGGAGGGATAGGGAATATTCCAGAAGGAGGAATGTGAAAAGTTATGTGGGGGCATTGGAGGGCTCATGGGCATTGCAGTGGGCAATTACTTCTCAGTGGGGCCGCTAGTTCCTTATGTTCCACAGTTCCTTATGGAATTTAAGTATTTAACAATACACTGAATCAGCCATGTCTAACAATATAATCTGACTTCTTCCTCTCCCAGTTCCAGTTTTAAAATGTACACATTTAAAAAAATGCTTAATCCAAGGATAACATATGGGAAGAATATTATTAGAAAAAGTATTTAAATGGTAATATTAAATAATAACATTGTAACATTGGGGGAGATCCTGTGAAAATACAAAAGGTAGAAAACACTGAAGAGTCAAAAAAGCTTTTTTCCTCCTCCATCCCTTTGGGTCTGGGAAGACAGTGATAAAAAAAAAATTGGAAAATCCTTCAATTGTCCTCTATGCTTCCATTGCCTTCCATTCCTTTTCACTGTTTTATTTGTGTTTTTTAAAAGTAACCCAGAATGTTTTAAGATGTGAATAATTGCTTAGCTGCATTTTATGGAGCAGTTTAAAAAAATAACACAAAGGGTTCTTTTTTTCTGTTTCAGGATGTTGTAGCCAGAACACAGAGAGACGGGTTCCATATCTTTATTGTTTCTATTAAAACAGAAAAAACAGATGCAAGGTGGAATTTGAATGGTATAGTTAAACTACATGTGTGTTTACTGTCTGCTTTTACTGTGTTCCATATTTTTATTGACCCCTACATTTCCTCTTAAAACACATTATTCAAAAATGAATTTCTATTAATCACAAAAATGAGTAATCTATTTGGGAGACTTAAAACTTTATGCCTACCTTATTTTTTTAATGGTTTGGAAGCTTAAAATTACATGTTTCTAAATGTAAGACTTCATAATGGGATATAAAATTCTCTTATCCTTTCAGATGAAAAAAGTCTCTTTTTTTTTTAGTAAGTAAAACCAATTTTATTTCCCATTGTATGTGTTTCCTGAGTGCCAAAGATAGGACAACTAGATGGTAAACAAAATAACAAAACCAAAAATTTAGCTTGCAAAAATCTTGGAAATACATAAAGAAAAAGAAGATGAAAAATTTACCTATAATCTCACTATGCTGGGGTAACTGCTATGAACATTTTTACATGCACTGTTTTCTTCTATTGCTTCAGCAACACATATTTTTACATAACTGAGGTCATAGAATTAACATTTTTTTCCCATAAAATACAATAACATGGCTGTGCTAAGAGGGAAGTAAATTGCAATACAGACCTACCTCAGGAAAGATGAACAATCCCAAATGAACAGTCTAAACTCACAATTAATGACACTAAAAAAAGAGGAACAAATGAGGCCCTTTTAGAAGTCATTTAGAAGGAGGGACACAATAAAGATTAGAGCAGAAATAAATAAAATCGAGAAGAATAAAAGAATAGAAAGAATGAATGAAAGCAGGAGCTGGTTCTTCAAGAAAATAAAATAGATAAACCACTAGCCAGACTTATCAAGAAAAAAAGAGAGTTACACACATAAGCAGAATCAAAAATGAGAAAGGAAAAATAACTTCAGACACCACAGAACTACAAGGAATTATGAGAGAATACTATGAAAAATTATATGCTAACAAACTGGATAACCTAGAAGAAATGGACAACTTTCTAGAAAAATACAACCATCTAAGGCTGACTCAGGAAGAAACAGAAAATCTGAATAGACCAAGTACCAACAAGAAAATTGAATTAGTAATCAAAATCTACCTAAGAACAAAACTCCAGGACCAGATGGTTTCACTGCTGATTTTTTTTTTTTTTGAGAGGGCATCTCTCATATTTATTGATCATATGGTTGTTAACAACAATAAAATTCTGTATAGGGGACTCAATGCACAATCATTAATCAACCCCAAGCCTAATTCTCAACAGTCTCCAAACTTCTGAAGTATAACGAACAAGTTTTTACATGGTGAACAAGTTCTTACATAGTGAATAAGTTCTTACATGGTGAACAGTGCAAGGGTAGTCATCACACAAACTTTCGGTTTTGATCACATATCATGAACTATAAACAATAAGGTCAAATATGATTATTCGTTTGATTTTTATACTTGATTTATATGTGAATCCCACATTTCTTCCTTATTATTATTATTATTATTTTTAATAAAATGCTGAAGTGGTAAGTAGATGCAAGATAAAGGTAGAAAACATAGTTTTGCTCTAAGAGAGCAAATGTAGATGATCAGGTGTGTGCCTATAGACTAGGTATTAATCCAAGCTAGACAAGGGCAATAAAACATCCACAGATGCAGAAGATTTCTCTCAAAACGGGGGGTGAGGTTCTGAGCCTCACCTCTGTTGATCCCCAATTTCTCACCTGATGGGCCCCCTGCGACTGTGCCTGTCTTAGGTTGTTCCTCCCTTGAGGAATCTTACCCATCTCTGGCTAACCAGTCATCTTCAGGGGCCATACAGGGAAATGTTAAGTTAGTAAGTGAGAGAGAAACAATATTGTTTGAAAAGGTTAGCTTTTTACCTTTTTGCAGATTTATGCCCTGTGGCTTCTATGCCCAGCATTTGTCTTGAGGTATCTTTACCACTTGGAAGAATTATGATACTCGGTAATTTCGATATGAGGCACGAATTCAACTTAGGGGTTGTAATTATGAAGGAAGAAGAGAAGCTATAGAAGTAGCAGACAGAAGAAAACATAGGAAGATTGATTATTTCTTTGACATATCTTCTTGTAGTGTAACATAAGTGTGTATAGGTTTTAAATTACTTTTAAAGTACTAATTAAATTGTGTGCACACATTAACATAATAGGAATACAACTACATAACCAAAGCAGACCTACAATTACCAGCCATATCCAGTGAAACCATGAGAACCAGTTAGGCACCCTAGGCATTTGTGAAAACATCAATGATATGATGGATATTGTCTAACTGAATTTGAATATTTTGACAAAAATCAGTCAAATTAAAACAACACATTCCTGGGAACTGTTCACATCCCATATGTTCTTTTAACAGTAGATAGTCTGTAGTCACAAGATTTTGGAGCGCTGCAACTTGCACCTCTCCTAATTCTTGGTTGAGTTCCAACAGTATAGATCCAGTCAAATTTGTTGTTTTACTGTATGCACAGGCCAGCTTAGATATCTCCTTCTTCATTCCAATGGAAAGTCCCAGGAACTAGTGGGATGAATGCAACTACAACTGCAACAGCACCAGGATCTTTGTTGAAGTTTTTTGATGATCATCTTCTGGAATGACTCTTACAGAGAATGTTGATGTTGGAAGTTCTTTGTATCGTATCTTAATTTGTTTTCTGGGTAGCCAAATTAGGCTTTGATCAGACACATACAAACCCTTTGCCCACACTTTGATATGTCCTTTATACCATTGTGAGGAACTTATTGGAGATCACCACACAGGAACTGCTTTTTTTGTTGCTGTTGTTATCATTAATCTACAATTACATGAAGAACATTATGTTTACTAGGCTCTCCCCTATACCAGGTCCCCCCCACAAACCCCATTATAGTCACCGTCCATCAGCATAGCAAAATGTTGTATAATCACTACTTGTCTTCTCTGTGTTGTACAGCCCTCCCCTTTCTCCCACCCCCCCATTATACATGCTAATCATAATATCCCCTTTCTTCTCCCCACCTTATCCCTCTCTACCCACCCATCCTCCCCAGCCCCTTTCCCTTTGGTGCCTGTTAGTCCATTCTTGGGTTCTGTAATTCTGCTGCTGTTTTGTTCTTTCAGTTTTTCCTTTGTTCTTATACTCCACAGATGAGTGAAATCATTTGGTATTTCTCTTTCTCTGCTTCACTTATTTCACTGAGCATAATACCCTCTAGCTCCATCCATGTTGTTGCAAATGGTAGGATTTGTTTTCTTCTTATGGCTGAATAATATTCCATTGTGTATATGTACCACATCTTCTTTATCCATTCATCTACTGTTGGACACTTAGGTTGCTTCCACTTCTTGGCTATTGTAAATAGTGCTGCAATAAACAGGGGTGCATCTGTTTCAAACTTGAGTGCTGCATTCTTAGGGTAAATTCCTAGGAGTGGAATTCCTGGGTCAAGTGGTAAGTCTATTTTGAGCATTTTGAGGAACCTCCGTACTGCTTTCCACAATGGTTGAACTAATTTACATTCCCACCAGCAGTGTAGGAGGGTTCCCCTTTCTCCAAAACCTCGCCAACATTTGTTGTTGTTTGTCTTTTTGATGATGGTGATCCTTACTGGTGTGAGGTGATACCTCATTGTGGTTTTAATTTACATTTCTCTGATAATTAGTGATGTGGAGCATCTTTTCATGTGTCTGTTGGCCATCTGTATTTTGGAGAACTGTCTGTTCAGTTCCTCTGCCCATTTTTTAATTGGATTATTTGTTTTTTGTTTGTTGAGGTGGGTGAGCTCTTTAAGTATTTTGGACGTCAAGCCTTTATCGGATCTGTCATTTACAAATATATTCTCCCATACTGTAGGGTACCTTTTTGTTCTATTGATGGTGTCTTTCGCTGTACAGAAGCTTTTCAGCTTAATATAGTCCCACTTGTTCAATTTTGCTGTTGTTCCTTGCCCAGGGAGATAACGTTCAAGAAGAGGTCACTCATGTTTATGTCTAAGAGATTTTTGCCTATGTTTTTTTCTAAGAATTTTATGGTTTTATGACTTACATTCAGGACCTTGATCCATTTTGAATTTACTTTTGTGTATGGGGTTAGACAATGGTCCAGTTTCATTCTCCTACATGTAGCTGTCCAGTTTTGCCAGCACCATCTGTGAAGAGACTGTCATTTCGCCATTGTATATCCATGGCCCCTTTATCAAATATTAATTGACCATATATGTTTGGGTTAATGTCTGGAGTCTCTGATCTGTTCCACTGGTCTTTGGCTCTGTTTTTGTGCCAGTACCAAATTGTCTTGATTACTATGGCTTTGTAGTAGAGGTTGTAGAGGAGTAGAGGAGTGAGATCTCCCCTACTATATTCTTCTTTCTCAGGATTGCTTTGGCTTTTCGGGGTCTTTGGTGTTTCCATATGAATTTTTGAACTATTTGTTCCAGTTCATTGAAGAATGTTGCTGGTAATTTGATAGGGATTGCATCAAATCTGTATATTGCTTTGGGCAGTATGGCCATTCTGACGATATTAATTCTTCCTAGCCACGAGCATAGGATGAGTTTCCATTTGTTAGTGTCCACTTTAATTTCTCTTAAGAGTGACTTGTAGTTTTCAGGGTATAGGTTTTTCACTTCTTTGGTTAGGTTTATTCCTAGGTATTTTATTCATTTTGATACAATTGTGAATGGAGTTGTTTTCCTGATTTCTCTTTCTGTTGGTTCATTGTTAGTGTATAGGAAAGCCACAGATTTCTGTGTGTGAATTTTGTATCCTACAACTTTGCTGTATTCCGATATCCCCATATCAGTTCTAGTATTTTTGGAGTGGAGTCTTTAGGGTTTTTTATGTACAATATCATGTCATCTGCAAATAGTGACAGTTTAACTTCTTCTTTACCAATCTGCATTCCTTGTATTTCTTTGTTTTGTCTGATTACCGTGGCTAGGACCTCCAGTACTATGTTAAATAACAGTGGGGAGAGTGGGCATCCCTGACTTGTTCCCGATCTCAGAGGAAAAGCTTTCAGCTTCTCGCTGTTCAGTATAATGTTGGCTGTGGGTTTATCATATATGGCCTTTATTATGTTGAAGTACTTGCCCTCTATACCCATTTTGTTGAGAGTTTTTATCAGGAATGGATGTTGAATTTTGTCAAATGCTTTTTCAGCATCTATGGAGATGATCACGTGGTTTTTGTCTTTTTGTTGATGTGGTGGATGATGTTGATGGATTTTCCAATGTTGTACCATCCTTGCATCCCTGGGATGAATCCCACTTGGTCATGGTGTATGATACTTTTGATATGCTGTTGAATTCTGTTTGCTAATATTTTATTGAGTATTTTTGCATCTACATTCATCATGGATATTGGTCTGTAATTTTCTTTTTTGGTGGGGTCTTTGCCTGGTTCTGGTATTGGGGGGATGTTGGCTTCATAGAATGAGTTTGGGAATATTCCCTCCTCTTCTATTTTTTGGAAAACTTTAAGGAGAATGGGTATTATGTCTTCTCTGTGTGTCTGATAAAATTCCGAGGTAAATCCGTCTGGCCCCGGGGTTTTGTTCTTGGGTAGTTTTTTTATTACCGTTTCAATTTCTTTGCTCGTAATTGGTTTGTTTAACTTTTTGTGTTTCTTCCTTGGTCAGTCTTGGAAGGTTGTGTTTTTCTAGGAAGTTTTCCTTTTCTTCTAGGTTTTCCAGCTTGTTGGCATATAGGTTTTCATAGTAGTCTTTAATAATTCTTTGTATTTCTGTGGAGTCTGTAGTGATTTTTCCGTTCTCATTTCTGATTATGTTGATTTGTGCTGATTCTCTTTTTCTCTTAATAAGTTTGGCTAGAGGCTTATCTATTTTGTTTATTTTCTCAAAGAACCAGCTCTTGGTTTCATTTATTTTTGCTATTGTTTTATTCTTCTCAATTTTGTTTATTTCTTCTCTGATCTTTATTATGTCTCTCCTTCTGCTGACTTTAGGCCTCATTTGTTCTTCTTTTTCCAGTTTCGATAATTGTGATGTTAGACTATTCATTTGGGATTGTTCTTCCTTCTTCATGTGTGCCTGGATCACTATATACTTTCCTCTTAAGACTGCTTTTGCTGCGTCTCACAGAAGTTGGAGCTTTGTGTTGTTGTTGTCATTTGTTTCCATATATTCCTTGATCTCTATTTTAATTTGTTCGTTGATCCGTTGATTATTTAGGAGCATGTTGTTAAGCCTCCATCTGTTTGTGAGCCTTTTTGTTTTCTTTGTAGAATTTATTTCTAGTTTTATACCTTTGTGGTCTGAAAAGTTGGTTTGTAGAGTTTCAGTATTTTGGAATTTACTGAGGCTCTTTTTGTGAGCTAGTATGTGGTGTCTTCTGGAGAATGTTCCATGTGCACTTGGGAAGAATGTATATCCTGCTGCTTTTGGGTGTAGCGTTCTGTAGATGTCTGTTAGGTCCATCTGTTCTACTGTGTTGTTCAGTGCCTGTGTGTCCTTACTTATTTTCTGCCTGGTGGATCTATACTTTGGAGTGAGTGGGGTGCTGAAGTCTCCTAAAATGAATGCATTGCAGTCTATTTCCCCCTTTAGTTCTGTTAGTTTGTTTCACATATGCTGGTACTCCTGTGTTGGATGCATATATATTTAGAATGGTTATATCCTCTTGTTGGACTGAGCCCTTTATCATTATGTAGTGTCCTTCTTTATCTCTTGTTACTTTCTTTGTTTTGAAGTCTATTTTGTCTGATATTAGTACTGCAACCCCTGCTTTCTTCTCTCTGTTGTTTGCCTGAAATATGTTTTTCCATCCCTTGACTTTTAGTCTGTGCATGTCTTTGGGTTTGAGGTGAGTTTCTTGTAAGCAGCATATAGGTGGGTCTTGCTTTTTTTTGCTTTTTTATCCATTCTATTACTTGGTGTCTTTTGATTGGTGCATTCAGTCCATTTACATTTAGGGTGACTATTGAAAGATATGTGCTTATTGCCATTGCAGGCTTTAGATTCGTGGTCACCAAAGGTTCAAGGTTAGCCTCTTTAGTATCTTACTGCCTAACTTAGCTCGCTTATTGAGTGGTTATATACACTGTCTGGAGATTCTTTTCTTCTCTCCCTTCTTATTCCTCCTCCTCCATTCTTTATATGTTGGTTGTTTTATTCTGTGCTCTTTCGTGTTTTCTTTAACTGCTTTTAGTGGGTAGTTGATTTTTTTTTTTTTTGCCTTTAGTTAGTATTTGGTTGGTCTGCTTTCTTTGCCGTGATTTTATTTTCTCTGGTGACATCTGTTTAGTTTTAGGAGTGCGCCTGTCTAGAACAGTCCCTCTAAAATACCCTGTAGAGGTGGTTTGTGGGAGGCAAATTCCCTCAACTTTTGCTTGTCTGGGAATTGTTTAATCCCTCCATTATATTTAAATGATAATTGTGCTGGATACAGTATCCTTGGTTCAGGGCCCTTCTGTTTCATTGCGTTAAATATATCATGCCATTCTCTTCTGGCCTGTAAGGTTTCTGTCGATAAGTCTGATGATAGCCTGATGGGTTTTCCTTTATAGGGGACCTTTTTCTCTCTAGCTGCCTTTAAAACTTTCCTTGTCCTTGATCTTTGCCATTGTAATTATTATGTGTATTGTTGTTGTGCTCCTTGGGTACTTTCTGTTGGGAGTTCTGTGTATTTCCATGGTCTGTTCGATTATTTCCTCCCCCAGTTTGGGGAAGTTTTCAGGAATTATTTCTTCAAAGACACTTTCTATCCCTTTTTCTCTCTCTTCTTCTGGTGCCCCTGTAATACGGATATTGTTCCTTTTGGATTGGTCACATAGTTCTCTTAATATTGTTTCATTCCTGGAGATCGTTTTATCTCTCTCTATGTCAGCTTCTATGCGTTCCTGTTCTCTGGTTTCTATTCCATCAATGGCCTCTTGCATCTTATCCATTCTGCTCATAAATCCTTCCAGAGTTTGTTTCTCTTCTGTAATCTTTTTCCGGGCATCTATAATCTCCTTCTGGACTTCATCCCTTTAGCTCTTGTATATTTCTCTGCATCTCCATCAGCATGTTTATGATTTTTATTTTGAATTCTTTTTCAGGAAGACTGGTTAGGTCTGTCTCCTTCTCAGGTGTTGACTCTGTGATCTTTGCCTGTAATTTTGCCTTTTCATAGTGATAGAGATAGTTTGCAGAGTTGCACGAGTGATGGCTGGAAGAACTTTCCTTCTTGTTGGTTTGTGGCCTTCCTCTCCTGGGAGAATAGCGACCTCTAGTGGCTTGTGCTGGGTAGCTGCACGCAGACAGGGCTTCTGATTCCTGCCCGGCTGCTATGGAGTTTATCTCTACTGATGCAGTGAGGGCGACTTGCCTCGGGCTGCTGCTCCGATATGGTGGAGCCGCGTTGGATGGGGAGCAGCTGGGAGGCTATTTACCTCCGTGCTCCCTGCTGCCCAGGGGGTTAGAGTGCCCAGAGTTCCCCCTATTCCCTGCTACTGGACTAAGTGTCCCAGGACGCTTCTATCTGGTTTTGAGGTCCCTGTCCCTTTAAGCCTTCCAAAAAGCACTCGCAAAAAAAAAAAAAAAAAGCCGCTTGCTTTTCTTTGTCCCCGGGCGCCGGCCTGAGGGACCCACTCACAGGTCTTGCTGTTCTGGTTCCCTAGAATCCAGGACCCCACGCATGCACTGTGTCTGCGCTCTGGTGTGGATGGCTAGGGCTGGGTGTTTAGCAGTCCTGGGCTGCCTCTCCCTCCCCGCTCTGACTCCTCTCCTCCCACCAGGAGCTGGGGTGAGGGGCGCTCGGGTCCCGCCGGGCTGCGGCTTGTATCTTACCCCCTTCTCAAGGCGCTGGGTTCTTGCAGGTGTGGATGTGGTCTGGATGTTGTCCTGTGTCCTCTGGTCTCTATTCTAGGAAGAGTTGTCTTTGTTATATTTTCATAAATATATGTGGTTTTGGGAGGAGATTTCTGCTGCTCTACTCACGCCGCCATCTTGGCTCTACCCCTGAAAAAAGTCTTTTTTAAATTACAGAAGTGGGTAGACAACATTTTACTTGTATTGGAAGTTGTTTATATTCTCAGTTTCTTAAAAATGGCCGTCCCCCAGGGGTTTAACATTTTTCTTCTACAGCATCTGTAGCCTAGAAGTAGATGTAGCATGTCTGGCAACTGTGGCTTCTGTGGTCTGTGATCCACCCTGCCCAGCATAGACTCTGTGCCTCATTAGGCTATATAGTGCCTAGTGCCCAGTGCAAGCAGGCTGCCTTAAGCAGCTGTCAGTGAAATGAATGCTTTCACATGTCCTAGAATTGCTTTGGCTGTCAGTTTGCAGAGTGGGCGTCTGTTGGCCTGATAATAGCCAAACAGCATGTGAGTATCCTAGGGGTTTGCAGATTGCTCTGAGTCACCCACTGGGGATGCAGGTGAAGCCAGGTTTTGCCTCACAGAGTGCCCAGTCCAGCGGGGAGGCAGACAGTCCCGAGGTGAGATGGAGATTTCTGCAGAGAGGCATGGAGCTGGTTTACCATGGGGAAAGCTGGGGGCAGTGGCTGCTCTGCAAGTGTGAGGTAGGGCTTCCTCCCGGAGGTGACATCATAGGCCAAACGAAGGGAGTAGGAAGTTGGAGCCATTCTGCTACCTAGTTTTATGCTCCCTTCCTTCAGGTATTTTGTCTTTTCCTCTGGCACCAGCAGGTGGTTTTACAGCCCTGCTGGCCAGTAACTGCACCAGTTGCTGAGCTCTCTTGAGTCTTACACTATATCTGGCATTCTGTGTATTCCTGCTGTCTTGGATAACAACCCAGAGTAGATGCTGGAGTTAGTAATTTATCCCAAGTTACATGAAAGGATACAAAGGCCTCAGCACAGTAACACAGCAGGGGGCCAGTCTAAGGTCACTGCTAATTTGATGTCTGTATAAGATCAGATTTGGCCCAGGTTTTATAACAGCATATATACCAGTAAAGGTACCTTGATAAGATCACATAGTCAAACAACTAGTAATTATTCAGCACCTTATATGTGCCAGGTAAGAACTCAGCATTTGTTAGCTTGGTTTGTGTCTCAGAGCCTTTTGAGAAATGAGCTTACATTTAAAAACTTAAGATTGATTGTTAATTTAACTCATTAATTTCTTTATCCCCACCTTTACCTTCCCCAGTTTCTCTTTCTATGGTGGGGCCTCATGGATATATTTCTGCATCAGATTGGCCTCTAATGATTGTAAGTATTTTTCATCATTTTTTCCTTTTTTTAAGATGAATTTTATTTCCTAATTGGAAATTAAATAAATTAAGAGCTCAGGAGTGGTAACTCCTTCAAAGTTAATGCTGTGACATACTCTATTTCTGGTTCCAGTGATTGGAAAATAAAGGAAGGGTTGGATACTTGAATGTAGAAATGTCAGTTTTCAAATGATCCAAAGGTTTAACTGAAAATTGCTTCTCTTCTTACAGTTTTACATGGTGATGTGTATCGTCTATATCTTATATGCCATACTGTGGTTGATGTGGTCTGCCTGTTACTGGAAAGATATATTAAGAATCCAGTTCTGGATTGCAGCTGTTATTTTCCTGGGAATGCTTGAAAAAGCAGTTTTCTATAGTGAATATCAAAACATCAATAATACTGGGCTATCAAGTAAGTTGTGGCTGTCTCCATAAGTACAGTGTGATCCAAGAGGCTCCTTACGTCTGTGAGCAGAGCTGTGGGAGGCCCCACTTAGTACAGTGGTTTAGGAATAGCCATATTATTTATGGAGAGGAGGGAAGCCAGGAAGGGAATGTCAGAGTACAACTGATCCAGGCTAGCATGTGTGTTGTCTTTATTTTCTGTCTTCGTTCTTGCTGACTTTTCCTCCTGGAGAAAGGAAACTTCCCACTCCCTAAGGGTCAGCTACCAGAGCTTGGGTTAAAACAGCACAGTGTTCTGGGCTTGGGATCTTTCTGGTTTTCCCCCATACTCTTTCTTCTCCTTTCCCTCCAAAAGAGAAAAGAAAAAGAATTTAAGCCCAGGCAGTAAAATCAGTCCTGCTGGCCTGCAGCCTTGTTTCCTTCTCCCCACGTCATCACTCTTGCAAAGAACTTCATGCGGCCACTGGAGGCACCATCACAGGCACACATTTACACAGTGGAATGTGTGAGTCAGGCAGGCATGTAGTTGGCTCCCCCAGATGGTCCCAGATTTCTAGATTACACACAAGCCAGAGAAGTAAAGACAAATCTGTAGCCAAACCTTTAGAAAGGGAGATTGTTTGAGTGGGCTGAAAGCTCTCAGGAATGTGCGACCGAGTGATCAGTTAAATTGATTGGTACAGAATTTCAAAAGGTGTGGGTATGGCCATGAGTGAGTTGGAATACTAGATGAAACAAGTTTGGCATGAAGTTGATAGTTAATGAGGCTAAGTGACAGGTATGTGGGAGTGCGATATACTGCTTTCTCTATTTTACGGAGTGTTCATAATTTCTCAAAAAGTTTAAAAAGATACATAGAAAAGAATAAAGGACAACATCCAGGGAGTTATAGAGGTCCTACTACTCTATGAGATGGTTTAGTGACATTTGTGTGTGTGCATGCTCTTAACCAGCTGAAGAAGGAAGGATGGGCTGCTGTGCATGGCTGGGGTTAGAGCAGCCTTGAATGTCAGATAAGGTGGCTCAGCTCCTTATCTTGAGAAAGTGGAGAGTGGTGGGGACTCTGGCGGGGAGCAGCAAAAGTCTGAGGTGCGTGAAGAGCTGGGAGGTCCCCTTCATCTCAGTACTTGAAAACCTCTGAGACACACCAGCAGGACTGGAGAACCCCAGACTGCTGTCAGTCTTGGAGGAGTCCTGCTGGAGCAGGAAGGAGAGGTGCTGGGGGAGAGTGGACTGATATTCCTGGCTTTCCCAGCGGGACTTCTGGAGCAGAGGCTGTCTTGCTTAGTAGCATCGGTCCTGGAAGGTGGACTGTAGAAGAATCACACAGAGATAGGGAGCAGTGATCATTAGGGCAGCATGGAGGCATAAGAACAGGCTGTGTCATACTGACGTCCTGTTCTATGCTTCTAGATTGGCAGTTAGGAAGTAGGTCACTTGGTATACTGGACTTCCGGGTATTTGATGAGTTCTTGTGATTCCTTGGGGACAAGATGGAGAAATGGGAGCTGAAAACTGGTTGTACAGCCATGTCTAAGGGCCTGTGCAGATAGCCACTTGTCAATCTTGTCAACTCAGAGCTGTGTTGCCTCATATGGTAGCCATAAACCACATCTGGCTATTTAAGTAAAATTAGAAATTCACTTCTTCAATTGCACATTGCACATGCTGCATTGCACATGCTCTGTAGCCACATGCGGCCGGTGTTGACTGTATTGGATATCACAGATGTACAGCATTTCCATTATCAAAGAAAGTTCTGTTGGACAGCATTAGTCTGGAGCAGTGGTCTCACCCCTGGCTGCACATAGCACCACTTGAGGAACTTTAAAATGAGACCAGTGCCAGAGGTTCTAGTTGGAGAAGGCCTCTGAATTGCTTCTGTTCAGAGGTATCCCATGTGATTCTAATATGCATCTAGGATTGAGAACAACTGGGCTGGGAGACAGCTTTGAGTGATGTCTGTTTCACAGGTTTTAGACCTTGTTGCCATTTTATTTTTGCTGTAAGTCCATTGGTTCAGTTTGTTCAACTAACATTTATTGCATACTTGTGTGTATATAGAGAGCGTCCTCTTCAATTTTGTGAGGTTGGCAGAGTTGTAAATACTGGAGAATAATTTTAAATGAATCCTTCTCACCTGGAGATACACAGTGGGACGCGAAGAGATGTGATAGTGGAGGGAGGGAAAGGTGAAATTTAATTGGTAAGACCCTGAAGTTGGGATTAAAGTACAAATGCAAAAATAAAAATGGAGAAGTTCTTTTTAAAAGATTTAAAGGTTGAAGCTTATGGAAAATAAACTCAGTGTAGGCAGTGATAGGGTGGTTGCCTCCCACAAGCTTGTATAATATAACCTTATGTTGCTTTGCAGCAGGAGGACTAGCAGGAAGGAGTTGAGAATCCTGCTGTGCAGGCCCAGTCCTACCAGGAAGGTTGTATTCACTTTACTTCAAGAGGGAGGTAGCTCACGAAGGGTTTGAAAACACGCCCACCCTCATAGACATTTGTCATCCTGAACCTCCCATTCACATTCTGTTCTCCTAAAGCTTGGTCTCCTGGCCAGGTCTCCATCCTGTTCTACAGACCTAGTAGCTAGTTACCTCCAGAACATCTTCTGAACACCCTGCAGACTTCTCAGTGTCATGTGGCAGAAATGGGACTCCTCCTTCTGTCCTTACATTGCCTCCTTACCCCCAGCCGGCGGCTCCTCCAGGTAGGCCTCTCAGCAGACAGCACAGCCAGTGACCTGGGGCCATCCTCTTGCCTTCTTCCTCTCTCTTTAGTTCCACACCTGTCCTCAAGGCATTTGACAAGGTCTCTTGTGATTTTTTATGGGTAAAATGGAGAAATGTGAGCTGAAAACAAGAATAATTGTGTGGATTCACTAGTCAGGTTTCTGACTCTCTTTCTAGTTCTCTCTGTCTTTGCTGTCAGCACTTTTCAGACCTCTCACCTGGACTTCTGGAAATCCTTCTGAGCATTTTCCTTGCCTGCAATCTAGCTGCTCTCCAAGCCATTAAAGAGTGCAATCTTGATAAAATGAAACTGTCTATTTTATTCCAAGGGTCAGCACACTGTTCTTGCAAAGGCTATATAGTAAATATTTTTCGCTTTGTGGGCCGTGCAGTTCATGTTGCAGCTTCTCAGCTCTGCCATTATAGCTCCAGAGTAGCCACAGTCAACCTGTAGACAAAGGGTGTAGCTTCTTCCAGTAAAACTGTTTACAGAAGCAGATGTACAGCCAGATGTGGGCTGTAGTTTACCAGTTGCTTTTTCATTCCCACTTACTACCATTCACTTACCATTGCCCTTAGCATCAAGTCTGTGCTCATAACATAGCCTAAAACCCTGTGTGACTGGTCCCTGCCCCTTATCACTGGACTCTTTCCTTGGCATCTCTCATTACTCTCTCTACTGCAGACCTTCTCAGCTTTCACTTCTTGCAACACATTTTGCTTTTCCTCTTTTCTCCTCCCCCAAATAGTTAACTCTTACTTAACCTTCAAATCCTGATGTAAACATCACTTTCTCAGAAACTGGACCCATGTGCACTTCTCCCAAATGTGGATTGGTTGCTATCTTCACAGTCCTGGAGATACTGTGTTACCTCTGGCACCTCCAATGCCAAGCTGTCTCTGGTTACTTGTGCTCGAGTACAAGCTGCATGAGGGCAGGGGTCACGTGTCTCCTGTCCCGTTAGGACCACACGTTGTAGTCCAGGAGCAGGAATACATGCTGAAGGCCTCCTGGAGGAAAGAGAACTCTAGAGGACTTGATGACTTTCAGATACTTAAGGATAAGAAGAGGGTTGTAGTTCTTGGTAGCCTCCAGGGGAAGAAGGAGCAAAAAAGAATGCTCAGGGAGACAGCTGTTAGGTGGCTATGAGAGAGCTGTGTCAGTGGAGCCGATCAGATCACGGGGTGAATCCTTTAGGGCTCATGAATTCCCCTTCATTGACGTTTTCAAACATATGTTGGTAGGTGACTTGTAAAGTAGTATGGCTAACTGGTCTTGAGGTCAGAACGGAGAGTTGTACACAGTACATATTTATTTGGAATCTTGGTGACAGGCCTCCACGTGTACACAGAATGAATTATTTTCTCTCTTTTCTCCTCAGCCCGAGGTTTATTGATATTCGCAGAGCTGATATCTGCAATTAAGAGGACCTTGGCCCGCCTGCTTGTGATCATCGTGAGCTTGGGTTATGGCATCGTGAAGTAAGTACCGGGTGTTGAGCAGATGCTGAGTTCCCAGGTGCATGGTTCTGTCCATCTGCATTTTGACCTCTGTGAAACTGGAAACTTTGTAGTATCATAAGACAAATTCCATAGGAAACATACCTGCATGAGCATGTTTTTAAAGGATTTCCAAATACTGGCTATTTTACACTGTCCTCAAATAAAGATCCTAAATTTAAATTCCAATAACATTTTATGGTTTGAAGAATAAAGAATCAATTTTAAGGATAATGGAAAAATAAAAGTGATGCTTGAAATTCAAGCCATTTTCAGTTCCTAGACAGCATAGGTAGCTTTTATGACAGTATTTGAGCATTATGAGCAAGAAGATTAAACCCGAGTCAGCAGGATTTCTGACTGGAACCTGGCTACCCATGAGGGGCCTGCTTCTCCTGGACTCCCAGCAGGTCCTCCCTCTCATCCCTGTGGTCACCGGGTATGAATGTGGAAGACCCTGTCCTCCATCCTCATTGCCCTCTCCAGGTCATTCTTCTTTCTTCCCTGAACTCTGATTCCCAGAAGCTTAAGCCTTCAGACTGGATCACCTGCTAATATCTTCTTATGCGGTCCCCTGTTGACTTCCAGATCTCACCTTATCCCTTACCTCTCAGAGCACTGGCTTCGCTCCCTTTCTCCACAAACTCATCTGTCAGAATTCCCCGGGATTTCTGTGTCCACGTGGTGATCCGTTAAGTAACTTGTTACCACCTCACTTCAGCTGCTCTTACTTGTAGCCTCACTATTTTTTAGACTCTCTTATTGTGTATAACTGCATCTTCTTCAGAATCATAAACTTCAGCAATCTGCTCTTCAACTCTCACCTCCTCTGATTCCTGTTAACTTTCTCTAATGTGTTAGCTGCAGTCACTGACCATAGTGCGGCCTCTGGCCTTTTGATCCTACCACCTGCCATTGATGCCACAAGATGCTCTCCATCCTTGCTTACCGAAGCCCTCTGCCTTCCTCTTGTCCACTTCTCTTGTTAAGTCTAGCTGTCCATCTGCTTCAGGCTGATGTCAGAACAGCTGAGTTCACCTGAGAACACTGGGCGTCACTGCCTGGGCACTCACCACACGGCCCTGAACTTAAGGGGCATCCTGAGTGCTGCTGGCGCTTATCTAGATCCCCTGCCAACTTCTGTTCTCTCTCCCACTCTGCAGAACGCCATTTACCCCTCCTCTCTTCGTTCCTCCCACTACTTAACCCTCATCCATTTTAGCTGATCTTGGTTCTTTCCTCATCGAGGAAACAAGCCGTCAGAGGGAATTCTGATGCATTCCTGCCACCAGATCTGTGTCATTCTCCCCATATCTGGACCACATGCAGCAGATTCCTTCTTGAAAGCCAAGGACCATTGCTGCTCATGGCTAAGTCCTGCCCCTGCCCTTGTGCTCTGGGTCCTTATCTATCAAAAAGCGGCCAGCAGCTGCTCCAGTTTTCTCCTGTGCCATCAGCTTCCCAGTCCCATTGGCATGCCGGTATTTCCATTTTCATCACTTTCAGAAGCAGGACCCTCCCTTGGTCCCAGATGGCCCTCTCCTCTGCTTCTGCTTATGTCTCTTCACCCCTGTGCAGTAGCATTTTTCTAATGAGTTGCCTGTACTTGCCACTCAACATCCCTTATTTCCTTTTGAACACTAGTGAGGTTTTTGCCTATACTGAGAGTCTGTCAAGGTCACCCTGACCTCTTGCCAGATAACATGGCCTGGCTCAGCCTGGTGCAGGGGCCTCTGTAGCAGTTTCAGTCATGGAACCCTGGCTTTTCCTTCCCAGTCTCCTCTGCCCCATCAGAACTCCTAACACAGTGCACACCCTCTGTCCCTCTACCCCTGCATCCTTGTTATATGTCACTGCTGTATGCATTAGGACTTACGGTCTCTTCCCCACTGGAATGTGACTTCCGTGGAGTAGGAACTTTGTCTATATCATGTCCTGCTTTATCTTGAGACCCCAGTGTAGTCCCTGGCACAGAGTCGACACTCAGTAAATGTGCATTAAATGCACAGATGTATGCATGTGAGCTCAAGACTGGTGTAGTTAGCAAGATCTTAGCCAAGAAATCTTTTTTTCCATGGGACGTTTATTGAGATTCCTTCTCCCTCCCTCTCCCAAATTTTTTCTCATGAATATTGTGTGCAGATCAGAAAACCCTCTAGTAGAATCTTTTTTTTTAAATTTTTTATTAAGGTATGATTGATACAGACTCTTATGGAGGTTTCACATGAAAAAACAATGTGGTTACTACATTTACCCATATTATCAAGTCCCCACCCATACCCCAATGCAGTCACTGTCTGTTAGTGCAGCAAGATGCCAGAGATCCACTATGTCCCTTCTCTGTGCTACCCTGTTCTCCTCGTGATCCCCCACACCATGTGTGCTAAACATAATACCCCTCAATCCCCTTCTCTCTCACTCCCCACCCGCCCTCCCACACCCCTCCCCTTTGGTAACCACTAGTTCATTCTTGGAGTCTCTGAGTCTCCTGCCATTTTGTTCCTTCAGTTTTGCTTCATTGTTATATTCCACAAATGAGGGAAATCATTTGGCATTTGTCCTTCTCCACCTGGCTTATTTCACTGAGCATAATGTCTTCCAGCTCCACCCATGTTGTTGCAAATGGTGGGATTTGTTTCTTTCTTATGACCAAATAGTATTCCATTGTGTATATGTACCACATCTTCTTTATTTATTCATCTATGACGGACACTTAGGTTGCTTCCATATCTTGGCTATTGTAAAGAGTGCTGAAATAAACATAGGGGTGCATATGTCTTTGAATCTGAGAAGTTGTATTCTCTGGGTAAATTCTAAGGAGTGGGATTCCTGGGTCAAATGGTATTTCTATTTTTAGTTTTTTGAGGAACCTCTGTATTTCTTTCCACAATGGTTGAACTAGCTTACATTCCCACCAGCAGTGTAGGAGGGTTCCCCTTTCTCCGCATCCTCACCAGCGTTTGTTGTTTTTAGTCTTTTCTATGCTGGCCATCCTTACTGGTGTGCATGAGGTGATATGTCATTGTGGTTTTAATTTGCATTTCCCTGATAAATAGTGATATGGAGCATCTTTTCATGTGTCTGTTGGCCATCTGAATTTCTTCTTTGCAGAACTGCCTCTTCATATCCTCTGCCCATTTGTTAATCGGGTTATTTCCCTTTTGGGTGTTGAGGCGTGTAAGTTCTTTATATATTTTGGATGTTAACCCCTTGTCGGATATGTCATCTACAAATATATTCTCCCATACTGTAGGATGCCTTTTTGTTCTGTTGGTGGTGTCCTTTGCCATACAGAAACGTTTTAGTTTGATGTAGTCCCATGTGTTCATTTATGCTTTTGTTTCCCTTGCTTGAGGACATGCGTTCAGAAAGAAGTTGCTCATGCTTATATTCAGGAGATGTTTGCCTATGTTGTCTTCTAAGAGTTTTATGGTTTCCTGACTTACATTCAAGTCTTTAATACATTTCGAGTTTACTTTTGTGTATGGGGTTAAACAATAATCTAGTTTCATTCTCTTACATGTAGCTGTCCAGTTTTGCCAACACCAGCTGTTGAAGAAGCTGTCATTTCCCATTGTATGTCCATGGCTCCTTTATCATATATTAATTGACCATATATGGTTGGGTTTGTATCAGGGTTCTCTAGTCTGTTCCATTGGTCAATGGGTCTGTTCTTGTGCCAGTACCAAATTGTCTTGATTACTGTGGCTTTGTAGTGGAGCTTGAAGTTGGGGAGTATAATCCCCCCAGCTTTATTCTTGGTTCTCAGTATTGCTATTTGAGGTCTTTTGTGGTTCCATATGAATTTTAGAATGATTTTTCTCTAGTTCGTTGAAGAATGCTGTTGGTATTTTGATGGGAATTACATTGAACCTATAAATTGCTTTAGGCAGGATGGCTATTTTGACAATACTAATCTTCCTATCCATGAGCACAGGATGTGTTTCCATTTATTGGTATCTACTTTAATTTCTCTCATGAGCGTCTTGTAGTTTTCAGAGTATAGGTCTTTCACTTCCTTGGTTAGGTTTATTCCTAGGTATTTTATTCTTTTTGATGCAGTTGTAAATGGAATTGTTTTCCTGATTTCTCTTTCTGCTAGTTCATTGTTAGTGTATAGGAATACCATAGATTTCTGTGTATTAACTTTGTATCCCGCAACTTTGCTGAATTCAGATATTAGATCTAGTAGTTTTGGAGTGGATGCTTTAGGGTTTTTTATGTACAATATCATGTCATCTGCAAATAGGGACAGTTTAATTTCTTCCTTGCCAATCCAGAAGCCTTGTATTTCTTTGTGTTGTCTGATTGCCATGGCTAGGACCTCCAGTACTATGTTGAATAGAAGTGAGGAAAGTGGGCATCCTTGTCTTATTCCCAATCTTAAAGGAAAAGCTTTCAGCTTCTCACTGTTAAGAATGATGTTGGCTGTGGGTTTGTCATATATGGCCTTTATTATGTTGAGGTCCTTACCCTCTACTCCCATTTTGTTGAGAGTTTTTATTATGAATGGATGTTGAATTTTGTCAAATACTTTTTCAGCATCTATGGAGATGATCATGCGGTTTTTGTCCTCCTTTTAGTTGACGTGGTGGATGATGTTGATGGATTTTTGAATGTTGTACCATCCTTGTATCTCTGGATTAAATCCCACTTGATCATGATGGATGATCTTTTTGATGTATTTTTGAATTCGTTTTGTTAATATTTTTTTGAGTATTTTTGCATCTATGTTCATCAGGGATATTGGTTTGTAATTTTCTTTTTTTGTTGTGTCTTTGCCTTGTTTTGGTATTAGAGTGATGCTGGCCTCATAGAATGAGTTTGAAAGTATTCCGTCTTCTACTCTTTGGAAAACTTTAAGGAGGATGGGTATTAGGTCTTCACTAAATGTTTGATAAAATTCAGCAGTGAAGCCATCGGGTCCAGGCATTTTTTCTTAAGTAGTTTTTTGATTACCAGTTCAATTTTGTTGCTGGTAATTGGTCTGTTCAGATTTCCTATTTCTTCCTTGGTGAGCCTTGGAAGATTGTATTTTTCTAGAAAGTTGTCCATTTCTTCTAGGTTATCCAGTTTGTTAGTGTATAATTTTTCATAGTATTCTCTAATAATTCTTTGTATTTCTGTGGTGTCCGTAGTGATTTTTCCTTTCTCATTTCTGATTCTGTTTATGTGTGTAGACTCTCTTTTTTTCTTGGTAAGTCTGGCTGGGGCTCTATCTATTTTGTTTATTTTCTCAAAGAACCAACTCTTGCTTTCATTGATTCTTTCTATTGTTTTATTCTTCTTGATTTTCTTTCTTTCTGTTCTAATCTTTATTATGTCCTTCCTTCTACTGAATTTGCTTATATGGGATTGTTCTTCTTTCCTGAGGTAGGCCTCTATTACAATATACTTTCCTATTAGCACGGACTTGGCTGCGTCCCACAGATTTTGTGGTGTTGAGTTATTGTTATTGTTGTCATTTGTCTCCATATATTGCTTGATCTCTGTTTTTATTTGGTCATTGATCCATTGGTTGTTTAGGAGCAGGTTGTGAAGCCTCCATGTATTTGTGGGATTTTTCTTTTCTTTGGGTAATTTATTTCTAGTTTCATACCTTTATGGTCTGTGAAACTGTTTGATACAGTTTCCATTTTTTTAATTTACTGAGGCTCTTTTTGTGGCCTAGTATATGATCTATTCTTGAAAATGTTCCATGTGCACTTGAGAAGAATGTGTATTCTGCTGCTTTTGGGTGTTAAGTTCTGTAGATGTCTGTTAGGGCCATCTGTTCTAGTGTGTTGTTCAGTGCCTCTGTGTCCTTACTTATTTTCTGTCTGGTTGATCTGTCTGTCAGAGTGAGTGGAGTGTTGAAGTCTACTAGAATGAATGTGTTGCATTCTATTTCCCCTTTTAATTCATTTAGTATTTGTTTCACATATGTAGGTGCTCCTGTGTTAGGAGCATAGATATTTATAATGGTTATATCTTCTTGTTGGATTGACCCCTTTATCACTATGTAATGTCCTTCTTTATCTCTTGTGACTTTCTTTGTTTTGAAGTCTTTTTTGTCTGATACAAGTACTGCAGCTCCTGCTTTTTTCTCTCTGTTAGTTGCATGAAATATCTTTTTCTATCCCTTCACTTTTAGTTTGTGAATGTCTTTGGGTTTAATGTGAGTAGTCTCTTGTAGGCCGCATATACATGGGTCTTTTTATCCATTCAGTGACTCTATGTCTTTTGATCGGTGCATTCAGTGCATTTACATTTAGGATGATTATCGATAGGTATGTACTTATTGCCACCACAGACTTTAGATTCGTGGTTACCAAAGGTTCAAGGTTAACTTCCTTACTATCTAAGAGTCTAACTTAACTCACTTAATATGCTGTTTCAAACACAATCTAAAGGTTCTTTTCTTTTTCTCCTCCTTTTTCTTTCTCCTCCATTCTCTATATATTAGGTATCATATTCTGTATTCTTTGTCTATCCCTTGATTGACTTAAGGGATAGTTAATTTCATTTTGCATTTGCTTAGTAATTAGGTGTTCTACTTTCTTTACTGTGGTTTTATTACCTCTGGTGGCAGCTCTTAAACCTTAGGAACACTTCTATCTATAGCAGTCCCTCCAAAATAGGCTGTAGGGATGGTTTGTGGGAGGTAAATTCTCTCAGCTTTTGCTTATCTAGAAATTGTTTAATCCCTCCTTCAAATTTAAATGATAATCTTGCCAGATAAAGTAATCTTGGTTCCAGGCCTCTGCTTCATTGCATTAAATATATCGTGCCACTCCATTCTGACCTGTAGAGTTTCTGCTGAGAAGTCTGATGTTAGCCTGATGGGTTTTCCTTTGTATGTGATCTTACTTCCCTATCTGGCTGCTTTTAATAGTCTGTCCTTATCCTTGATCTTTGCCATATTAATTACTATATGTCTTGGTGTTTTCTTCCTTGGGTCCTTTGTGTTGGTAGATCTGTGGATCTCCATGGCCTGGGACACTATCTCCTTCCCCAGATTGGGAAAGTCTTCAGCAATTACCTCCTCAGAGTCACTCTCTATCCCTTACTCTCTCTCTCTCTCTCTCTCTCTTCCTCTTCTGGTTCCCCTATAATGCAAATATTGTTCCATTTGAATTGGTCACACAGTTCTCTCCATATTCTTTCTTTCTTAGAGATCCTTTTTCTCTCTGTGCCTCAGTTTCTTTGTATTCCTCTTCTCTACTTTCTATTTCATTTATCGTCTCCTTCACCGTATCTAATCTGCTTTTAATACCCTCCATTGTGCTCTTCAACAATTAGATCTCTGTCCTAAATTCGTTCCTGAGTTCTTGATTATCTTTCTGTACCTCCATGAACATGTTAATGATTTTTATTATGAATTCCCATTCAGGAACAGTCATGAGGTCCATGTCATCTTTCTCAGGAGTTATATTAGTTTTACTCTGAACCAGGTTCCTTTGGCATTTCATATTTATATATGGCGCCCTCTAGTGTCCAGAAGCTCTACTCTGGGGCTCCTCAGCCCCTGAAGCAATGTTGGGGTGGCAGGGGAGCGGTACTAGTGCCTGGAGGGGGGAAAGAGCTGTTTCCTGCTTCCCAGCTGCTATGCCTATCTCCACTGCCTGAACCAGTGGGCCAAGCATACAGGTATAAGCATCTATGCCTTGCATTTGTAGTTGCTGTAGACAGATCTTCCCTCTGGCTGGCCTAACACCAGGGTAGGGTTTGTCGGTTTGCGAGCCAGGTGGGGCTGGCCGGGAGAAAGGTGCAGTAGGGTGCCTATCACAGAGGGGGTTCTTGGAGCTGTGTAGCCAACCAGGGAGCTGGAGCACCTGTAAATCATGAAAGCCTCCAGCCTGCTGGGCAGAGTGCACCCGGACAATTTTGTGTATCCATCCTTTCTCCTGACCAGCAAGCTCTGTGCAATCCTTGCCCCTTTAGCAGCACTCTTGCTAAGGGCTTCCTTATTAGGAAGTCTCTCAGACTGCCCATCTTTCTTTTATCCCAGAGCAGCAGAATATGGATCCCTGCTTTCCACAGTGGCTGGAATCTCAGTCTCTCCAGGAATTCTGCCTGTCCTAGCTTTCCAGTCCCCTAATCACGAGAGTATCATGAAAGCACCATGAAATGTAGGTTTGTGCTCCCAGAGCAGATCTCCGGAGTTAGGTATTCAGCAATCCCAGGCCTCCACTCCCTCCCTGCTCTGTTTGTCTAACTCTTGCCAGTGAGCTGGGGTGGGGGAAGGGCTTGGGTCCCGCTGGGTGACAGCTTTGGTATGTTACCCTGTTCTGTGAGGTCTGCAGGTGTATGCAGTCTGGCGCAGTCCTCTTTCCTGTTGCTCTTTCAGGATTAGTTGTATTAATTCTATTTTCATATAATATGTGGTTTTAGGAGGAAGCCTCTGTCTCACCTCTCACACCGCCATCTTTAATCCTGTCTGGTGAAATCTTATAGTACCTTACAGTTCTGGTTATGAACATCAGGTGCCAAGGTGTGGAGTGTGGTTGCTACAAAAGGGATGAAAGATTTCAGCCCTCATGTGAGAGCACAGACCTTTGTGAATGAAGTCCTTCACCGCCAACTTGTTGTATTCAGCTCTTACTGAGTGAGTGTGGTAACAGCTCTGGCTACTGAGGGTTCCAGTTAGGTGACTGTAATGGATTAGAATTTAGATCAACTAAATTAAAGAGTGTTGAGTGTGAGCTATAGATATTAGTTTAATTTTTACTTAGATTTTGTTTTAAAATAATTAAGTATTTTTCCAAAGCCTGTATTTTTAACTACTCTGAGAAGTAGGTTTTTGAGCTAAAACATGCATGATAAATTCTGGTAAGCAACTGTCATCAATTTGGTTCTCTTTTCAAATTATTAATTGTAAAAGTCATCAACTTTGCATTATGAAAAGTGTTATTTTAATTCTTCTCAATTTGAAGAAAAAAAACTAAAGTCTGTTAGCATTCCAGTTTTGAGTATTGAGAGAAGGAAGGTAATGGGATTCAGTCTTCTCATGTTCTGCTCTTTCTTTGCTCAAGTCCTAAAATGAGTGGATTACCTCCTAAAAACATACCTCATCATGGTCTTTAGTTGATGTTAGTGGAGTAATTAATGTATCTGCCAGTGGCACCTGGAAGTTGGCACATGCCTTCCTGGGTTTTAATCAATCTGTTCTTCTGTTTGATAGAAATAGTGCCTGGGTTGTGTTAATTATATTGCTCAAATTTCAGCAGCAAAATCCTTTGGCATCTGTGTGGCCTCAGAATAATGCTTCATGGGCATCAGTACACCTTCAAGGCCTGGATCAGGAGGCCAGTTTTTCCACCACCTGTTTCTGCCTCGCTCCCAAGAGATACGCTGTTTCCTGTAACAGAGTACCTCACCGTGGGAGCAGGGTGATCTGATGAGCAGTGATGTCTCTGGTATTAGGAATGGGGCCAGTTCCTATATTCAGATGCATTTCACTTACCTATTTTTTTTCTTTTTTATCTGTTTCCCCTTCCTCATCCCAGGCCTCGTTTAGGAACAGTCATGCACCGGGTGATTGGACTGGGGGTGCTTTACTTCCTCTTCGCAGCTGTTGAAGGCGTGATGAGAGTCATTGGGGTAAAGACTGCATAATTCCACCCTTCCCCCTTTTTGGTGTTGGTGTGAAATACGACTTTATATCTCCTGAGATGAAATTTTAAAGATAGGAAATTTATGGAAAAGGCGAAGTTTGAGCTTTTTTTCCTCCCCTTGTGGATTATTTCTTTTTTAATACTTGCTAAAAGTAAATGGCTAGATAGAGCTGTAGCTTTAAACAGTTTTATTAGGAAATAAAATCTTTTATGTGGTTTTTGTAAAATGGTGAGATGAGCTAAATTTTCTTTCTTCATCACATGATGATTCCTATAACATAATGAAACTTTTACATTCAGGTTTGTTACCCTGTTTTTATTTTTTAGGGTTCTAACCACTTAGCTGTTCTTTTTGGTGACATTATTTTAGCTGTCATTGACTCCATTTTTGTGTGGTTCATATCCTTTACTGTGTCTTCAAGTACTTTGTTGTAGCATTAAAATCAGATTACTTTTAATTTGTAATAATTATAGAAATATAGTTGTGTGTTACTGTTACCTCAATATAGGAATTTAGTTTAGTTGAAGGTGACGAAGAAATGGCCCCCCCTGAACAAAGAGTATCTTTATTTTTTCTATTCAGCAAAGTTAAGTGCTCAATAGGTGTCCCATACTGAGGAGGTATGGAAGAAAAATATCTTGCCCCTGCATTTAGGGAATTCACAGTCTGGTAGGGAAGACAAATACATAACTAGAACCTAAGAACAATATAGCAGTAGTAATTGCCATTTAAAAGAGGTGCTGTGCGAATGGAGGTCAGAGAAATTCTGACATAAACATCAGGAAAGACTTCACAGAGATGGTGACATTTAGTTTGAGACTGGTTTTACTAGGAAAAGATTTACTAGGAAAAGAATTGGGGAAACAGTATCCTGAGAAGATTGAGGGGAACAAATAGTTGGAAGCATGAAAATATAGGGACTGTAGCAGAATGTCCCAGAGTAGCTTACCTGGAGGTGACCGTGTGTGGGAGAATCATGGAAGGTGGGGAAGGGAAAGCTAGATGACATGCTCAAGAGCTGAGAGTTCCTTCTGAAGGTGGAAAGGAGAAAATCAAAGCTGTGCAGGTGAATGACATGGTGAGATCTGTATCAGAAAGAACATGAGGATGACAAGAGAAATGGCTTGGGAAGGGAGAGTCTGTACAAGAGGAAAGCTAGTAATGGGTCATTTGCAGTGGTCCAAAGAAGAGATGAAATAGGGCTGAGGAAATGGAAAAAAGGCTTCCCATGATAGACTTGCTAGAAATGGGTGGCAAAGGAAGGGAGAAAATCTGATGAAAGCTGTGGAGCTTCTCTTCACAGGCTATAAGCACTCACCCACACAAGGAGTTTTGCCTACAGTGGGACACTTAGAACCTCCCGAATTATACCCATAGGTCCCCTGTTGTCTGAGGGGTGTCCAGTTAAGAAATAATATCTGACTTAAAGAGTTGTTTCTGACCAAACTTGCTTAAAATTCATATTCTACTTCTGTCCAGAGCTACTAGTTTAGAATCCAAATTTACTGAATACAATTGTAGTTAAAGAAATGTGATCTTCTCAAGAGAGTGATAGAAATATCTGGCTCTAGTGGAATTTTTCATATTTTCTACATGAAAATGCATTTCAAGACATGCATTTGACCAGTTGTCAAAAAGGTGAAGTACGTTCTTCAGTTCTGCATGTGAATGGTGTCCCAGCTTTCAGAAAACGACAAGCCCAAAATGGAGTCGCTTGTGTTAGGCGCATGTCAACAAACTAAGACTTACTAGCTACCTACAGTTTCCACCCCATCAGGAATACAACCTTTAACCAGTCAACATGGAATTTCCTGGTCAGCAGTAGGAGTTTACTGATAGACCCCTTCCATCCCTCTTAGGAGCATGACCTTACCTAAAACAACGTAGTCTTTTCTAATTATATCCTTTTTCTGCTATCTCTCTGCCTTTAAAAACCTTTCCTTTTCTGCAGCTTGACAGAGCTCCTTTATAACTGCTAGATGGGATGTTGCCCAATTCATGAATGGGTTAAAGCCAATTAGATCTTTAAAATTTGCTTGGTTGAATTTTTGTCATTTAACACAGCCATGAGTACTCATCCTCAAGGGCTGTAGATCCTGTTCTGCCTCAGCCCTGACACTTAGTAGGAATGCTCTTCTGACTTGAGAATGGGCAGGTAGCATAAACATACCTGGGATTGGGATGGGGGAATTGCACTGAAGATTAACCTAGCTATTGGTCTCAGCATTACTAGCTCTGGATCTTAAAGTCTTCTCTTCTATCATTGTGTGTTTAGAAAGTGAGCTTAAGAGATCTCTTCAATTTGGAATTATCTTACTTCCAAATTGTATATGCTTAAAGCCTTCAATAAGTTTAGTATGTTCTTTAATGAGTTGAGCTCTAGACTGCATTTTTTAAAAAATCTCTACTATCTTTTCTCCTGATAATTCACAGATATGTATTTCAAAGATTTCTTGTTCTTAACCACCCACAAGGTAGTTCATTGGGAAAAACAGCAATGCAACTTGGCAGAAAATTCCAAAGAAAAGCAACTCTAATGGCTCTAATTCCATTTGGATTTGAATGAGGGTAATTTATCACTGTTACGTACAGTATTGGCTTTGGTCCATTCTGATACATAATAAGCCAAATTGGGGTGGGGAGGTAAGGAAAACAAAGCAAAAGATTCAATTTGCTTAATTATTACTATTTTTAATAAAGGTGTTTGAGATAAAAGTCATAAATCCAGAAATTAAAATTATCTTGGTTAGTGTTTAATGATGAGAGAAAGGAACTTTAGTATCTGTTTCTCCTTGAGCCAGAATTTCTGGTGTTTGTTTTTAGAAATGGAAAGTCTCCTTTCTCTGTGCAAGAAGAAAGGCTTCCTAAGTAATTACACATGCTTAGCAAAGAAGGCGGGCCTGCATGCACACAGTTAAGTGCTTGGGTGATACATGGCTTGGCTTCCTTTGTCTTTGATGAACTTAATATGACTCATCCTTCAAAAATCCAACTCTAAAGTCTTAGGAAAACTAGCTTGAAAAATTCAGAAGCCTTAATCTTTTTCCTGAAGCTCTCCTCCCTTTCATTCTGCTTGTTTGTTTTAATTTTTTGCTGTTTTACTGCAGGCAAATGACTCTGATCTTGTGCTTCTGGCCAGCCTCCCCCTCTCTCTCCTTGACTCTGGCTTGTGCTGGTGGATATCCTTTTCTTACCTCAGCAGCCTGCTCACGGGGCTTCGAACCTCAGGATGATGGGGCCATGTGCTTCTGTCTCCGCTTTCCTTTAATGGAAGAAATGATGTAAGCCTTGCCTGGATTTAACAGTGTCCTGGTAAGTGGCGTCTTGGGCAGCTTTGGATTTGCTTTGGATCTTTTTATTCCTTGGCAATTAAACAACACTTCTGAATTGTTTAACGAGACCAGATTTTCAACTTGGAAAATTAGTTTTAGTCAGGAAGTTATAAGAAGTATTTGTCTTCATGATGCTTACTGAATGAATCACATTTGCACTTTTACAAATTCTGACAGCAGCCTTAATTGGTTGAATTGTGTTATTTTTAGAAGTTGATCTTCTTTTGCAATTGGAAAGATTGAAAAGCAGTCTTGGTAGTTTTAGTACTAAAATGAAGTTTTTGATTAATAAAGTATCTGGAATTTAAAATAAGCATAAATAACAAAAACTGCCACTACCATCCTGTGCACACCCGTGTTATTTTCGGCATGTGGCTTATGACCAAGCCTGGTGGTGTGCTCCAGGAAGCCTCTGCCCCTCACAGAGAGCTCTGGCTTGAGGCCCAGCATCACTGCTGAGGAGTCAGTTCACAGGCTACTTTCTGCTGCTTCCTACTTGACAGTGTTGAACTTTACATGAGCCCTGTGCTCCTGCAAAACAGCCATGGTTAAGGAAACCCTACCCTATCATGTTCCAGGAGACTTTGTACAGAGTACCCCCTTCCCAGGGACTTAGATGAGACTACCATGTGCCCCCTTATTTATTGTGACAAGGCTGGACACAGACCTGCGTACCTACTGACCCATCTGGACAGAATGCCAGCCTGGACTAAAGGAAGTTGTCCCCTTTCCCCAGTCCCTGAGCTTTTGTCTACTCACAGCCTTCAGAGGCCCCTCCTGAGAATCTGTAGACCTCAAGGAAAGTCATTCCCTCATCCACTGTCCAGTCACACTACATGTCCTCCACACCTGCTGCCCTCAGAACTGTTTACTCCTCCCTGTACAAGCAGAGTCCTTTCCTGCCTGAGCTTTGGGACTCTTGAGTCAGAACACACTCCTATCTCAGTTGTCCTCCTATTGCAATAATCATTTGAATCAAGTCTCTTACTTAAGTCCAGATTTTTTGACACATTTCAGGTTTTTAGTTTTTAAAATGGAATTGATACTTGACCTAACTTCTTAATTATTGTCATCCAAAGAATAAAACAAGAATAGACTAGAAAGAACAAAATAGAAAGAAATAAGAGACAGAAAAGCACAAGCCAAATGGCATGTCATAATATGATCTGTAAAAAGTGTCTGGCCTAAGGAATACTCGGTGTTTACTGCTCTAATTTGTGTTTTGGGATCTGGGCATTTAAGGAGAACTTCATAGGTCTTGCTTATGTGTTTTTCTGAAAGTTTATTTAATGAAAAATAACAAAAATATCACAAAATCTGTGGTAAAACCAGAATTGTGATTATGTAGTATTGACTAAAACAACATTGTGTTTTTATTAGGTTTAAATTATAGGACTGTATTTAGAAGTACAAATTTTGGAAATTAGTTTCTTATTTTGTTTTTTATTTTAATTGCTTATTATTACTGTTTAAAATGTTTTTCCTTAACTTTTGTCACATTTTTATAAGTTTGGCACAAACTATGAAGACTCTAAGGCTAAGAAAGAACACAGTGAAATTTTCATTATACAGGCACTTTACAAATACTCTGATCTTTGCTGTAGTGGGTAAGCTGTTTAACTTTTCTTATCATAATTATTTCAGTGTTGCATGTGCCTTCAAAGGTGACTTTTTTTGGTGTATTTCAGCTTCTGTAGTGTTTATGGTATGGACAACTAAGACATTTAGGATTGCAAAATGTCAGTCAGTAAGTATAAACTTCTTATTTAAACAGTTTTCACTTATAATTATATATGTGCTATTTTGTATAATTTTGAAGAGTTTAGTTTGTGTTTGTAAATAGAAGTAATTTTAGTGGGATTTTCTATTTACTTTGTATTATTTTATATAGAATTATAAAAACATTAGCCTCCTTTAAATGAATCTGGAAAAGTTCCTCTTAAATCTATTTTTCCAGTTATGCCCTTTTCTCAACTTTTCTTTTATATAACAGTTCTCTCCCTATATAACTTAAGGTAACAGGAGATCTTCATAAAAACTATGGAATTGGGTTGTTTTGTATCTGACTGAGACTGTAAACCTTAAGTGTGACATGTTTCTAGGATGTCACCCTCATGACATTCAGGAGATACTCTCCATGGGTTCTCTATTAGAGAAGGATACATATTTTAGACTTAAAATATAAAAGGCCCTCTCCTGGGGACTTCTTGATTTGGAGCTAGTCTCTAATTCTACATAAAGTTGCCAAGAGCTGTGTGAAAATCCTGGCCTTCTGCTGCTCTTGGAACAATTAGTGGGAGAAGAGGCTGACCTTCTTTTTTCTCCTTCCCTCCCTCAGTATTTTCCACTAGGAGTTCTGAGTTTATCTTTTGGATTTTATTTTTGTTTTCTTAATCTTTTTGTTAACCCTTAAATTTTATGAAAGGGAAGTGTTTATAATGTTCATCAGCTCTTTAGAAACATTTCAAACAATGAAGAATGAAATCACCTGTCTTACTAAAAGCAAAATAACCTATAGGGTAAATATTACATTGAGATTTTACATCAGATGACATTCTAATGTCACCAGTTTCAAAAATACCTATTGTCAACTTGGTTCTAATTCTGTTAACCTGCCTCATGACAGGTTCTCGTCTAGAAAATAGATTAAATGACCTCTGAAGCCCTTATGAACTCTTAATTCTTGTTGTGATACTATACTATATAATTTATGTTAGGATTTTGTTTATCTGACTGGTTAATGTAAGCATTAAGGTTGATTTTATAAAGAAAGCATTTCTTAGTTTTTATGTTTCTTAAATAAGTACTTATTTAGAAGACTTACTGGTTGGAAACATGTCATTAGTACTTGTCATTGTACACATTTTAATAGGAAATCTGTATGTTTATGAGAAAATTAATTTTTCATGTTTGAATTGTCCTTATAGGATTGGATGGAACGCTGGGTTGATGATGCATTTTGGAGCTTCCTTTTTTCGCTTATTCTTATTGTAATAATGTTTTTGTGGAGACCATCAGCAAATAATCAAAGGTACCCAACAAAGGAAAATTAAAGTTTGACAGCATTTGTTGATCACCAGCTAGTGTTAGAATAAAAACACTTTTTTAAAAACCGTAGGGAGGCGGTCCTTGCTTTTAAAAGAGTATACAAGCAAGTAGGAAGGCAAATCTAACAAATGCAAGACAGTATAATAAGACATGTATAATCTGAGTCCAGGAGAAAGAAGAGGGGTGAGGAAGACTCCATGAAAAGGCAGTGTTTATGTTACGCCTTGAAGAAAGGAGCAGGACAGTGGAAAACTGAGCAGGGAGAGAATGTATGTTTTCTGAGGTAGTGGGAACAAAACAGTATACTTTGAAGATCATCAAGGCGGACAGTTTGGTTAGCACTACTTACATTGGAGGGAAATAAAGCTGGAAAGGAAGGATGGGACCAAAATAATGAGCTTGGGTGCAAAGTTCTGCAAATTGTACAGGTGATGGGATGCATATGATGGTTAAGTCCCACATTCCCTTGCCTCGTTCCTGTTCTCCAAGGAAACCACTGTTAAGTGTCTTGTACACCCTTGTAGAAAAAAATGAAAAAGATGTTACCAGTGTGTTTCTCCCTCTCTTTTTAGAATTATGCAGTAATAATAATACACACATACCTACATACACTGTTCTGCATCTTCTTGTTTAAGATGTATTTTTCCATATCATCTTGTGTAGATCTGCCACATTACTTTCAATGGCATGCCATAATAGGAATGTAGCATGCTTTACCTAAGCAGTCCCTAATTATTAGACCCTTTGTTTCTAGGATTTTTTGCTATTATCAGCAGTGCTCTTTGGAGGCTTTTTTGTTAGGGGTAAGTTAAAAAGTAGTGGCTAGGAGGAAAAATAACAGGCAGAAAGTTGCTTTCCCTGAACATTGTATATTGCAAAATTGCTTTCCAGAAAGATTCTATCCATTTATCCTTTTGCCAGCAGGGTTTGGGAGCTTCCATTTCACACTTTCTTCACAATAATCTTTGTTAATTTGAGGATAAAATCATTTTTATTTATGGTAAATTTTTAAAATGTAGATGTTTTTGTATGTAATGACTCCTTTAGATACAAACTAAAAACTGAACAGGTTTAAACATGCTACTAAAACTACTTGTTTTTGATATAGGTATGCCTTCATGCCCTTAATAGATGATTCTGATGATGAAATTGAAGAATTCATGGTAACGTCTGAAAATTTAAGTGAGTGATATCTTTTCTTATTACATTAAATTTTGTATTAAATTTATATATTATATGTAAATAATATATAAGTATTGTATATATTATAACAAAGAAATTTTGTACCTTTACTGTGATGCAAGGTTAATACATTTTTTTTCCTATAAACTATCTTCAGTAACCTCAATAACAGCAGACAATCACAAGAAGAAAAGTTAGTAATGACATTTTCAAGATTGTTCATGTAGTTTGAGCTTTTGGTTGCTAGGTATTGAAAGTCTAGGTGTTGAAGTTAATTATTTGTTTTTCACAAAATGATGTAGTATATATTGTACTTAGTTCCTAAATAATACTCATCTTCTTGATGATTGGTAAATTTTTTACCTCATCTCTTGTTTTTTAAAATTATGCACATCTGTAATTTCCTGGACATGCCCAAAGCATTTCTAATTTTGGTTTTAATGTTGTTTTCATCTTCTCATTAATTTTTACATAGAATTTTATCATTTTATGAATCTTACCTTAGTACTCTAAAAATCTATTAAGGCAACATCAGTGTTGAGATTAATTTTCCTTTGTTTCATTTTGCCTTCCTCTTACTCTGGTTTCTTTATTAGTAGCATTCTTTGTCACATTTTTTTTTGTTCTCTGTCTAAAATACTGTGAAATTTTTATAATCTACCCATTCAGCAAAAATTGCCACATAATCAATGTGTCTTCAGTGTCCTCACTTCCTTTTACTTCTTCTTGTCTTATGCTCACCATCAACTGATTCCTTTTATGTTTTTGTGACTTTCCTATTATGAAAGGAAACCTATAAGTCTTATAGAAAAGATATTAAAATTCAGTGCATTCAGATTCTGGCTCCAGTAATGATGGAATAAATTCTATTGGACTAACCTTCCTGCTGAAAGCTAGTATAAAATCCTAGGCAGAATATTTTTATATTTAAACTGAAGGCGCTGGAGAACAACAGAAGCCTGCAGAAACTGGAGATTTGACTTTTGAATGAAGAGAACCACACTCTTGATAAATTCCACATTATAGAGCTTTTGTCCCAGTGCATGCCTAGTAGATGTGGTGGTACAGTGGCTAGAGCTCAAGTAGATACGTGCAGTCTGAGCTCAAGTAGATACGTGCAGTCTTACTGATGCAGGGAATTGGAGTGTGGAATCTGGGGCTATAAGAATGCCTGGAAATTGAGGGAACAAATTCAGAAAAGAGAGAGTCACAGGAGAGATTCCAAAATCTGTAAAGTCTCTAGAGTCTTAACTGGTGCCTGAAGTGGGCATGTGCAAAATGAGACTCCAAGAGTCTGAGAGAAAACAATAGCCATTAGGCTAAGAAACAGAACAGAAATGTCAGCAGCTGCCACTGCAGAGTTTGAAATTCAAATCTCAACAAGTTAAAAGTGTTTGGGTTAACACCTTGGGCTTTCCACTAAAACTTTAGAAGGGCCACTCTTTAGAAGTAAAGACCATATTCTAGGACTGCTGAAAATTATCCTAGGACTAAAGCTGAACTGAAATAAATCCACTAATAAAATCTAAAACATCCTTGTAAGGTGAAAGTGATCCAGCAGTAATTTAAATGCCTCCAAAACCAAAACCTAACACTTCCTAGAGGAAGATACGAGAATCTGGAGTCTCTACGATATCATCCTCAATGTCTAGTAGTCAATGATAAATTACTAGACATGGGGTGAAACTGAAAACTGTGACTCATAGTTAATGGAAAAATTGATCAGCAGACACCTAGAGGTGGTCCAGATGTTACAGTTAGCAAGAAGGCCTTGGAAAATAATTATTATAAATATGTTTTAAAATCTTTAGGAATAGGCTATAACCAAATAAAATAAAAGTTAATGAATGTTTGAAGAAAAATCAAAAGAAATTTTATGAACTGAAAACCAGAGACCAAAGATTGGAAATGAGTGAACGTAATTTCTGTGACCCATGGGACAGTATTAAACAGTCTAACATACACATGTTTGAACTCCAGAAGAGAGAATGGGCATACAGAATATTTGAAAAATATGGGCCAGAAGATTTCCAGAATGGATCAAGAAGCATACCCCATAGATCAGGAAGCTCAGTGAACCCCAAGGAAGATAAATACAAAGAAAACTATACTTAGACAATATAGTCAAACTGCTGTAAACCAGAGGCAAAGAAAAATCTTAAGAAGCCAGAGGAAAAATGGTATATTATATTCAGGAGACCAGTGAGAAGGATGACAGCCAACTTTTCAGAAGCATTGGAGTCCTACAAACAATAGAATGACATTTTAAAATAAATATTAAAAGTAAAAAAGTGTCATCCTGGAATTCTATGCCCAACTAAAACATTTCAAAAATGAAGGTGAAATAAAGATATTTTCAGATAAATGTAAGCTGCAAGAATTGGTCATTAGCAGACCTTGCACTAGGAGAAATGCTAAAGGAAATTCTTTAGACTTAAGAGAAATGCTGTCAGTTTGAAATTCAGCAAGGAGACTGAAGGAAGAACACTGAAAATAGTACATACATGGATAAATATACAAGACCATTTTCCCTTTTTTCCTTTAATCTTTTAAAAGTTAATTGGCTTTGTGGCAAATATATTGTAAGACATATATAGAAGTAAAATGTGTGATTATAAGTAAAATCTACAAGACAGGAGAAGGTGTAAATGAAATCAGTATTGTATTACAGATCTTATATATATTCAAAGTAAATTGTAATGATCTGAGAAACACTGGAAAGGAAGGAAGGAACATATCAAAAGAAAGAGGAAATAAAGGACATACCAAGGAATTGAAGGACAGAGGGGACAAACTAAAAGTAGCAATTTGATAGACTTCAACCTAATTATTTTAATAATTATATTGCAAATGGACTACCTGCTCAAAGGAATAAGCAGAGATGTGTTTTATTCTTGAGTATATACTGGAAATCCAATAGATTTTTAAATACGTAAAATTTAAAATGTATTGAAACTAAGGAAATATGTATGTATACTTGTTTGTCAAAATTCCTATAAAACTAGGATTCAAACTAGCAACTTGAAAACCTTGTTTTTGGAAACTGAAATCTGTTCATTTTTCCATACCTCCTACATTTCTAACTGATACATTAAAGCCAGCACCCTGTCCAAAGCTGCCACTATTAACTCTCTTTTAAAATATACATATAGAAACTTTTTTTCCTTGTTGGTTATAGATGTGAGGCTATACAGGACAATATTATTTTCTAACTTTATATATTTATCTCATATTTCTCAATATAGCTGAAGGTATAAAATTAAGAGCTTCAAAAACAGTTTCCAATGGAACAGCTAAACCTGGTACTTCTGATAATTTTGTGAGTATAATATAATACATATTTGAGTATATGTGTGTGTGTGTGTTTATATAAACATATATATATGAGTAGAGTACTTATTTATAATATTAACTAGGGTCCCAGTCTTTAGTACTTTAGAATTCTGTATGAGTGTCACAAATGTCAGGAGAACATGTTTTACTGAGATTTTTTTGTATGAAAATAATGTTATCAGGCAGTGATACCAGTTAAGTCCAATAACTGTACCTGCTGCAAAGCCTCCTTTTCAGCTGCTTTTCTTGGACCAGCAGCATAAACATCACCTGGGAACTTGTTAGACAGGCAGAATCTCAGTCCTGCTCCAGGTGTACTGAATCTAACTTTGCTTTTTAGCAGGACTCCATAGATGATTCACATGCACATTAAAGATTGAGGAGCTTTATTATAGTAAAATAATTTTTCAGCTTTTTAAAGTGATTTTTGAAGTCATTTCAGATAACTTGTTATCCATTGGGAAGGGACTTTATGTATTACCTATGCAGTTAACAAAATTAGCATTTTTTATATGGTGGAAGCTTGAATAAAATGGTAACATATAGGACAGAAATGAATTTTAAAATGTTCTATGCATATTTATGTGTAAAAGTGATAATTATGAAAGGCAAAATGGAAAAGCTTATACAGTTTTAAATTCTGCTTTCTTACAGTTATATATTGTGATTAATATGGTGTAGAAATTTATGTATGCATGTAAGTCTGACAGGACAGATGATAAATGAGAACAGTTTTATCTGTTGGATTTGGTAAATTCTCTAGTTTTTATTTTTAGTAATCTTTAAAATGTGTTCTTTGAGTAGTTTTATGCTAATATAACCATAAAAAGATTATAATGGTTTTAATTATCTGGTGTTGGAGCTATTAAACTTCAAATTTGTTAAGATATTTTCCTCTTATTTTTGGGATATATCTCAGTTTATTTCAAAACTCAGTAGCTGCAAACACATCAAGGGAATACTTTTTCATTTCTCTTAAGTGTAGTCAGTTTACATAGGGGTTTCCAGACCCAAATCCAGTACCTCATTAAATGATCCATAAAGAATCAGCAGCCAGATGAAGAGAGGGCAGGTCCCAAAGGAGCCTCTCTCCTTGTGGAGCATGGGGCTGGGCTCAGTGGCACATGCAAGTGTTCTGGTTCCCCAAATGTGGAAGCTTTCCAAAAAAGGGAAAAAGGAAAGGACCAAAACACTGCCCTCTTGGGTTTTTTAGGAGGCTCCATTACATAGTCATGATTGATGAGGTCATTGGCCATTGGCTGATTCAATCTCCAGCCCCTCTCCCCTCCCCAGAGATCAGGGAGCTAGGAAATGGTGGGGTTCTGTGTGGAGTTGAAAGTTCCAGCTCACTAATCACATGGCTGGTCCTCCTGGCAGCCCGCCCCTGCCCTTGGGTGGGGTCTGAAAGTCACCTTCATTAATAAGAAGACACTCATTTCACTTGTATGTCATCTGAATGACCGAATATGTATTCCGTATAACTCATATTGCAGAGCTCTTGGTCAGAAGTTGGATGCCTTATCTTTCATTGACTTATTTCTACCTGAGACTCCCTTAGAGAATTAGGGGTCCTACTAATACTGGCTCAGTTGCAGTGTTCTTTATTTTTATTTTACCTTTTAGTTTTCTTTCTCCCAGTGAGATAGCTATAAGCTAGATTGTTTAAAAAGAAAAAAATAGATACCCTAGCTGACCTGCTTTCCTTTTCTTGTCTGCTGCAGAGAGATGATCATAAATACAAGTGGGTTTTTGTAAAGTTAGAACATTTGTACTTTTTTTCAGTTGGAAAATTATACCATCTTTTGCTCTTGGAAAATTATAAACTGTTGAAATAAAATATTGAACAAGTTAGGCATAATGCTGGCATTACTATAGATAATATTCTTGCTATTTTCTGTCATAAATCAACTCCTGAGTTTTTATTGTGGTTTTCAGGACAAAAATAACACCTGTGCATCTAATTAAAACAAGAAGTACAAAAATCTGAAATCCACATTTTTGTTTGTTTGCCCGTTTAAGAAAGTACTGCATAATTTCTGTGTGGCATAAGTGCCAATTTCTTAGGATATGTAGAAATTAAAAGAATATCATGCATTTGAATTTAAATGCTTAAATTTTATATATATTCTATTTAAAAGTACTTGCTGTCAGGTGATATTAAGCAAATGCTAATATATAAATATTTATTCTACAGGATGAAGATTTGAAGTGGGTAGAAGAGAATATCCCCTCTTCATTCACAGATGTGTAAATATCCTCTTTTAAAGCTTGAATCTGAAAGTTAGGATACAGTATAAAGGGATAATTTTCATAGTTATGTGCTGTGTTTTTATAGGCCCCCATCACTAGTGATGCTGTACTTCATTTCTCACTAAAGAAATTACACATCTCTGCTTTAGTCTCCTTCTCCTTCCTTTTTGACTGTACTACTCTTTTAAAACTCATGGCCTATAACCAACTCCAGCCTTGTCAGATCTAAGTTTATCAGGATTAGAACCATTTTATCTTGTTTCAACTTTCTGTTATGAAAACATTCCAACCTCCATTTGAAACAAAATGTAAAAAAAAATTTTAACACATATAATCACAATACCATATATGTTGGGGAAGCTTTTGGAGGAAAAACATGAGCATAGGAAAAATAGAGCCCTGAGCAATTCCCTCTAGGAACTTTGACCTGTTCAGGTTCTTCATCAGTGCTCTGACACAGAGTTCCAAGTAGCTGTTTCCACAGTAGAAAACAGGATACCTAACTGTGGTAATGTTTTCACGTACTGTTCTTTCCTTTCATTGCCCTCATTTACTCCTATTTATCCAGTTCCTATCTAGTATAATGCTCTATTTTCCTGAAGAATTTCCTTTATGTTTCTGGTAGTGCAGGTATGCTGGTAATGAATCTCAAGTTTTATTTGTTTGAAAAAGTCTTTGTTTCAAGCTTTTTTGAAAGGTATTTTTTGCTAGGTATAGAATTCTTTGTTGACCATTTTCTTTCAGCACCTCAAAGACTGTCATTTGAATGTCTTCCAGCTTTTGTAGTTTCAGAAAGAAGACTGCTTTAGTTCTTAAGTGTTCCTGCATATGTTGTATATGTTTTGTTCTGTGTGTGTGTATCTGTGGCTGCCTTCAGGATTTTCTCCTTATATTTGGCTTTCATCACTATGAGTATGATAATTCTAGATGTATTATGTGTGAACACATATCTTCGTTTCTCTTGGGTACATACCTAGAACCAGAATTGCTAAATCATATGGTAACTATGTCTAGCATTTTGAAGAAATGCCAAGCTTTTTTCCAAGTAGCTGATCCATTTTATAATCCTGTCAGTAATGTTTGGGCCTTCCAGTTTTTCTACATCCTGGCCAGTATTTGTTATTGCTCCCCTTTTTTATTTTAGCTCTCTTAGTGACTATGGAGTGAAATCTCATTGAGTAACAAGAAATTTGAACTGCTTATTGAGGAACTGTTACTTAACTAAACTGTGGTAATGGCAATTCACACAACCAGATTTGTGCAAAGTGAGAACTGCCTTTATATTATGAAACTAACAGCACACTATTAAACTTTTTTCTTTTAAGAGTCACAAAAGGAAAATAAATGTATATGTATTCTTTTATATTTACCCATGCATTTAGTGTTTGTTCTTTCTCTTCTGTATGTTGAGTACTGCTTTCTTCTGTAGGTCTTTCTTTAGTATTTCTTATAGATGCAGAAACAAATTCTGTCAGTTGTACTTACATGAAAATGTATTTTTGAAGGATAGTTTTTGCCTGATATAAAAATCTTGACTGACTTCTGCTTAAACACTTCCAACATGTCCTTCCAGTATTTTCTGGTTTCTGTTGTTTTCGAAGAGAGAAGTCAGTCATTTGTTGTAATGTATCTTCTTTTTTTTTCTTTTGCTGCATTTCAGGCTTCATATTTGGCTTTCTGCAGTGTGTATATAATGTGCCTAGGTGTGGTTTTCTTGGTGTATTTTCCTTGGAATTTATTAGGCTACTTGGCTCCATATCCTTGCTCCTGTTGGTCATTTTCCAGTACTTTAAAACAATTTTTAATACTTTTGTCCAGGTTTTATAAATGTTTTTAGCGTCAGAGTCATCTGACCTATTCTCTCTACCTTTACCTGCTGTCTTCCATTTTTACCACTTTCTCTATGACCCTTTTTACTTCTTTCTCCACATCATTTTCTTTCTTCTAGTTGTTTTCCTGCCACATATTAAGTCTTTGAGTTTATTCTCCCTTAGACATCTTGTAATTTTTTCTTCATTACCAAGATGATTTTGCCTTTTTCTTCTAATTATTTTCCTGAGTTTGACTCTGAATTTTTTCCTGTTATTTTTAATCCATTTTTGCTCTTGTTTTTAAATTTATTTTTGTAGATTTTTTAAAATGTTACCAAGTATTCTTTTTAAATTAATTTCATTTAATTTGGAGTGTTGTGTTATAGCTGCTAGAATTGCCATTTATTTCAAGACTTACATATAATTTCAGGTTTGCAGTATTTTTCTGGTAATGCTGCAGACCATGAATTGTGTGTGGTTTTATTTGCAATCCTTTCAGATTTTATGGTTTTGAGTAAGGGATTGTAGAGATTAGGTGGCAACCATTACCTTATAGATTTGGCCACTTGTTAGAAAATACTCTTAAAAGAAAGCATCTAAGTAGACTTGCCTCCTGCTATGTCACCACTTCTTGGCAGAAAGCAATAAGACAGCCTGCCTAGATCTGCTTACATCTTACATAGCTCTTTACGCTTTTTAAAATTTAAATAGAAGTAGCTGCTTGATTACAAAAATTCCTTTGCAATATAAAAGACTAAAATGTCTTATTTTATGTTTCCTGAACCATTTTTGTGAAATTAAGAGCTGTGTAGTCCAAGATAGTTTCCAGCATTTTAGGTTCTTGGAAACCAGTGTGTGTTCATTTCTGAAAACTTCTAACACAAGACATTTAGCACAATACTGCCCAAAATTAATGTACAATTTACATAGCACGTTTAGAATTTAGACTTCATACACAGATAAACTCTTTTGTATACATCTATAGCAATTGAGTAAAAATTTTGCAAGTGATAGGACCATTTAGACCATCATGAATAACCACGTAGCCCAGTATATTGTATATGAGATATTTGTATGACATGCATTATGACTTTATCTCTGATAAGCCATAAAGGTCAGCTTAGCATAATTCACCTCCCTCTTCAGTGAACTAAATTACATCTTAATAAGTTTTAAATATTTATTAATGCAGAAGGAACCATTTTTGAGATTGCTAGTGTTTATCTCTAAACAGCGCTAAGTACCCAATGGACTGTCATCCAGGCCCCTAAGGTTCTGGTTCATCTTTCCCCTAATGCAGTCTTCTCTGGATTTTCCTTAATAGTGTTATTCCAAAAATCTACCTTGGCTTCTTTCTCACATCTAGTTAGTCTCCCAGGTCTCTTTCTTCTGCCTTCGCCATGGACTGCACTGTAAGTAGTACCCTCCGGAGTTGTGCATTGATGTGACTTTTTATGTTGTAACTTTGGCACGTAGATTTGTCCCTTCAGGCTCTCTCTCTCAATGAGGGAAAATATCACACATCAAGACTATGTTTTTGTCTTTTCTTTTTATCCACATTACCTTTCCCAAGCAAAGGTTATGTTGTATAACACTCTCCAGGTACTTTTCACTGGTAGATGTCCAGTCAGTGATGGTAATGATGTGGGAATTAAACAAATACTTGATTCTAATAAATGCCACCTGTGGGTTTTCAAATTAGCTAGCACATCGCACTCAGATACTGGCCCAACTATTCAAAGTGAAAAACAGGGGCTTAAAAAATTAGTATCTAGTTGGCTGTCAGTTGTGTTTGGAATTACTCATATGTACAGTTTAGTTATTGATATTCCTCTGATCTTGTTTTTTGTTGTTTCCATTTTGATGTTAGGATTATTTTCATATTTCTGTTAATTTTTAACAGGAATTTTTTTAAAGTATAGCACATGTACTGGAAAGTACAAATTCTAAGTCTAATAAATCTTTCATATTAGTGCCTCATGTAACTTAGCACCCAGATTTAAAAAATAGAACATCACTAGTGCCTTAAAAAAACCCTTATTTTTCTCCCAAATCATGACCCAAAGGTACTGCTGTCCTAACGTCTGTAATTGTAGGTTATTTGTGTTAGTTTAAAAAACTATCCTTCAGTAATCCATTTTCTTTGCTTATAGTATTCCATTGTATGGATATACCACAGTTCACCCATTTGGGCTATTTTCAGTTTGGAGGCTATTAAGGATAATACTGCTATGAAAATTCTTCTGTGTTGGTTGGTGAACCTAGGATTCATTTCTGTTGGCTGTGTCTGTCCAGGAGTGAGAATTGGTGGATCATAGGATATGCCTTTATTCAGTTTTAGTAGCTATACTGGCCTTTTCATGACATTGTCAATTGTTTTTTGTTTTTTCAGAGCTCTTCCAGTATTAGTGGATTCAGATGAGGTAAAGTATATCTTTTTGCTTTTTTCCTTTAAGCTGTTATTTTCACAAAATAGAAATGTAGTTTAAAAAGGAATTCTGAAAGTTACATTATAGAATGATTATAAACTGAGCAGGCTGAAAGACCAGGCACCGATCTGTGGATAAAGTATAAAGGGGCTGTGGATCCTCAACACAGGAGCAAGATACATGCTCATTGGTGGAAAAGAAGGGAAGAATTATTGTATGAGATTCTGAGTCTGATGTTCTAATAGGCACATAGGTAGAAGTTTTAAAAGACTTTGGAAGATGGCAGTTTGTCTAAATCTCATTTGTAGATATTTTAATGAAGTATTAAATAGAGTTTCAATCTTATTTTCATTTATTAAGCAGGTGGTTTGAACAGAGGATGTGCATTTAAGAAGGCTCTGGGGGGAAAATTAGTTGTGGATCATCTGGACATTGAAGGGGGCCCAAGCCAGGAAGTCCAAAGTGTGAGAATGAAAGGGTAGATGTGGGAACATTAGCTTATAAGAATGAAGAGTAGAGAGAAGTTAGTGGTAGCTAAAGAGTAATTTATGTAGACTACGGCTGTGGAATATTAGAGAAGGTACAGCTGCTGGGTTGGCTGTCGTGAATAAGAAGTTGTGAAAAGGCTGCAGTGTACACATACCTCGCTATGAAACAGGTGAGCTTCAGGATTTAAAACTCTACAGAAAGATACACCATGGAGAATTACTTTTAAAAGAGCCTTTGTAGTATTGATTTTATAATCTCAAAAATACATAAATTGCATAAAGAAAGGGAAATCCCTAGATGAGCCATACCAAAGAAATCCATTCTAGCTGTCTCTGCCTCTCATGGGTGATTGTGTACTCAAAACGTTTTCTAGCTAGAAAGACATTAGAGTTTCTGAACTTCTCAGCAGATCGTTGATTATGCATTGCTAAGAAGTGTGGATTATATGATTTTTATACATAAATATAAATATATACATATATCATAGAATATACTTAGTTCCCCACAAAATTGTGACTATTAAAAGATTAGATTAGGCTCTTAAAGAAGCTTCAGCATTTTGATGCATATCTTTTTTTTTCTCCCCTTTAGGAAATCATGACCAGATCTGAAATGGCAGAAAAAATGTTCTCTTCAGAGAAGATAATGTGATTTGAACCCATATAAATGAGACCTAGTTCATGGTAAAGGGCCTCCTCAAGACTAAGACTAAGAGAGCTTTGTTCTGATAGAATGCCACAAGTTTTTATTGCATTATCTTGGAAATCTATGCATGAAAATTAAGAATTCAGGTGGTGGGAAGGTTCTACATCCCTTTTTAAGCTACTCTTGAGTGTCAGTTTAATGTTCATTATGTTGCCTAGACATGGAAATAACCTAAGAAAAGTAGTAAGGTAAACATGTATGTCCAAATGCCCTTAGCATACAGGTGGCAGGCATGTGGATTTCTTTTCTCTGGAAAATATAACAGTTTCAGATTGAAAAACAGTTTTTACATCAGCACTCCTACTGTTCTCCCACTGACCTTTGAGAGATGATAGGATTTTCTAATGTGTGGTAAAGCAGCCTCACCCCTCCTGTTTATAGCTCTAGATGCAATAATTTTCTTTGACTTTTAAACTGAAGTGTTAAGTGATAAGGTATTAAGTAAAACTCAGTTAACCTTCGAACATAAGCATGTTTATATGATTGGTTTTGGTGTGTGTATATGTATGTGTATGTTTACTTGTCTGCACAAAGTTCTTGTTTGTAAATATGACCATGCACATCAAATCACAGGGTTGGGTTTTCTGGTCTCAACTCAGGGGAACACAAGTACACGGAGGGAGAAGTCTTAAGCGTCACTTCCAAAGACTTGCTCTGCTGTGACCCCCTCACTCAGTTGGTGTCTGGGTCTGTGTGGGCAAGTGGCGGGCACCTGGCCACATGGCGCCCAGGGTACTTCCTCCCCAGCGGGCTGGGCAGTTCATTGCCAATGAGCCTTGCAGAAACTACAACATTATCTTTTATGTAGTATTGGCATATCTGGTTTCATAATAAAACATTCTTAATTGCACAATATGTCACTATTAATTTTGTAATTATTTAACCTGCATATTTTATACATTATTTTGTTACATTATATGGTAATGTGCCATTTGAAATGTTTGTTTTAATTTCTTTTCTAAAAATGCAGAATTTCCTAAACTTGAAAGGCAATTGAATGTACTATGATGGAAATGTGAACATTTTGCTGCTTTTGTGACCAGAGATACAGGCTAGTGGACATTTAGAGTAAGAGTTAGAGTCTTGTATCTTGTATGCCATTCTTTGAAGGAGTTCTAGCCTTGTGAATTGAGAATGACTTAAGAGAATTTTGACTGAATTAAATTCTTAACGAGTACCAACACTTAAATATAACCTTTAATATTTTTCATTATTAGTTCACAAAACAACATTTTTCTTTTGAATTTATTTCTCATTTACTCATTTCATAGGAGTTAGTAAAAAAGGTTTATTTCTAGTAGTAATATCTCTTGAAAGATAGTTTCAAATTTATTTTCCTCAGTGAACATTTACAGTGTTGTATAGAAAAGGGCATAGTTTTCAAGATGCCATTGCATTCAGGGTATCCTTTTTGGGAAAAGAGTGTCTCCTTTAACAGTGTGGGTTCTGTTCCCTATTTCGCTTTCTGCCACAGCAGTGGCCCCCAGCTGCTGCCCTGCCCAGCACCTCTGTCCGCTCTTGTTTTGGTGTATGGTACCCTCAGCCCAGCTGTTCCAGAGTTGGAGGTGGCCACTGCCTTCCTGTTCCAGACATTTTTAGCAGGTACCTCTCCCCTGATTCTGAAGCAGATTGACCCCCAATTCATCATATTCTAGTTGAATTTTGAAATGTGGAATCTTGGGCTTCCAGCTTGTAGGAGCTGCAGATTTAGTGGAGTGAGAAGGGGGAGTGGATGGTAAGTGTGATAAAGAGGAACTGCCTCTGCCATATTAGTCATGTTTGTAAAGATGCTTCTTTCTGCAGCTGGAGAGGTAAATGGCTCCTATATAGCTCAACTGTAGGCTGAGATGCATACTTCTCTTATCTTCCAGGAAAGCAGGATTCCCTCCTGAGAGCCTTGTCAGAAACGGTTTTCAAAGCGTTTTCAAAGCAAGTACTGTGTCACTTGCAGTGACAATGGCACTGTCTCTTGATGTCTCATGACCTGAGTTGAGTATTCCTGTGGAGGGGTGCCTAGCTCCTTCATCTGAACGGAAGAGGATACCTGGGGGTGGGAACGGGAGCTCATACGAAGGGTGGGGCAAAGTTAATCCCAGGCCACTGTGCGGTTTCACCGTGCTTCCGCACAGAGTCCCAGAAACAGTACATCAGAGCTTCTGAGGCTGTCAGGTCATTGATGCCTAGGATACCATGACGATGGGTGTCCGTATGAATGAAGAAATCTGAGGATAGGAGTCCAGTTTTGTGTGTTTCTAGGCAAAGTGCTTAAGTGTTTTTATTTATGCAGTTCATGATTTATATGATGTGTGAAGCTTGCTTAATGAAATTTTTACAAGTTGGGTTAGATTAGTATTTAAATACCTCGTTTAAAGGATAGTTTATTCCATAAATAGGGGAAATAGATAAATATGTGAATCTTTTTAAGCCCTAGAGATGATGTTCCCATACTTTCCCTGGAAAGGAAATAATATTTAATATCTTACATAGCCTGTAGAGAATACCAACTATTCCTCTGTAATACAGTATATTGTTTGCACTACTATAATGTCAAGACTGAAAGTATAAAAACTGTACATAAATGTACATACATGGTTGAATTTTATATCCTTTTTAAAAAGGTTTGAGTCTGTTGCCTTAGGCTATCCTGACTAGTTTAAAACTGAGAGATGTTATGCCAGATTTATAAATCACTAGTTTTGGTACTTGTGTCTTTGTATGATCAACAGCATGCATTAAGCAATACGAGCACCGACCACCAAGCCTTATGCTTACAAGGGAAGTTTAACATTGGTTAAAGTTCTAAACATAATAAATGTGTGTAAGTGACAAAACTAGATTTTTAAGGAAATGTACATTATAATATAGGAGTTCAGTACTACTTTGAGAAGCCTCTTTAGAACCAGGAAAACCTTCTTTTGTTCGGGGAGAGAGTTTAGAGGCTTAAGAAGTTTTATTTTTATATTGAAAGAAGTTAAGTTATTGTATAATTTGGAAGAAGTTGCTTTACACATAGAACAAAACTGTCAAAAGATTTTTGTTTGAAAAAAAATTGATGTATTTTTGTGCCTTAATATTTGTTCTGACTTTAAATAAAATGCTTTCTGAAATTTGAGATGATTGATTCTTGATAATATCTACTGGAGTTACAGTATGTAAATCTTCAGGAAATGTAGACTCGAATCAGTGGCAAGGCATAAACAAAATTTTTATAAGACGAGATACAACTAATTAACAAATATGGAAAAGTGTTCAACCCAAGTAGTGATCAAAGAAATGCAAAGTAAAGGGAAATTCTTAAAAATCAAATTAACACAAGTTTATAGTATGTATTTGTAAACTCTTTGCTTTCAAAGTCTACTGAAATGAACACATTAATGATGGTGATGTAATTGACTAAATCTTTATGAAAAGAAATTCAAGTGTTATAACTTTTGAATGCTGCCAATTCTGGTGTTCTTAAAAATGATTCAACATACAGTTGAACCTTGAACAACAAACTAACTTTGTAGGGGTCAGGGGCACAGACCTGCATATAAGATCTGCATATAACTTTTGACTCCCCAAAAACATAACTACTAATAGCCTACTGTTGATTTTATGGTAATAAATGATGAGGGACTAGTACCTACATATCTTTTATGCATTCATGTATCTTTTTCTCAATATTTTAAAAATATTTGTAGGCTGTGTAGTTCTGCAAGTGTTTTCAAATTATCACAGATCTCAAAAAGGTTCTCAATATTTTTATTGAAAAAGAAATCTGTGTGTAAGTGGACCCACACAGTTCAAACTCATGTTTGAAGTTCAAGGGTGAAATGTACAGAATCAGGCTTCTGCACAAAAAAAGTTTATTGAAGTGTTATTTAAAGTAGAGGCAGAATTGGAAACAAACTAAATGTCAGTTGTAGAATAGTGAGTTATGGTCCAACCAGCAACTTTATGGAATACTGTACAACCATTAAATTATTATGAGAAATTTATAATGACTTAGAAAAATGCTATAAGAAAGAATGATGCAGAGTCACGTAAGTGAGCTCTTATCTATATGAAAAAGAGAAAGGATTGAGTGGAAATGTGCCACCATGGCACTCATGGTTAGTGGTGTTTAGGTCCTGCTAGGCTGTGGTCATAACTTCATTCCAACTTTTCAGTGGGTTAAGACAAAAAGTTTATTTCTTGATCATGTAACAGTTCTGGGGTGGGTATGGAGGTGGGCAAGGCAACCCTCCTCCACAGGTCCCTCAGGGACCCAAAGTTTTATTTCCGGTTTGTGGGCACACCATCTCCTAGGGTCTGTCATCTGCATCTAGCCAGCAAGAGCAGGGACGGCGCCCTAGCCCCGTTTCTCCTGTCTTCTGGGGCTGTGCAGCTCTGTCTGCCTGGGCTGCTGCTTATTGGAAGATTATCCTAGTTCAGAGATGTAGTTACAGGAGAGGAGCTTTTACCGACTTCACCAAGTCACTGCTGTTCCATTGCTAACTTCAGGACTAACTGGAAACCTGCTCCAGAGTATCTTTGTACCTGTGTATCTCAATTCAGCTGCTTTTCTTTACATTCTCTATGACAACCAAATTGATCTATTAATTGCTTCTAAATACTCCTTTTAGATACCCTCCTATATAAAGAAAATGGAGTAACGGGTCATAGTTATCCTTCTGCTAGAAACAACTAAAACACGGGGTGCTATGGTGAAACTGGTTTTGGAGACCCTTTGACGTCAAGCAGTAAAAAAAGTGACAAGCTGAGAAACAAGTGAGGTGGGGACAACACATGTACCAATATACTGCCTGGAGAGAATTTCAAGACTACAATACAGGGCTAGAGAACCAGGTACAACCTAGAAATGTCCCTCCATTGAAAGGAGCTGAGGAGTTGGGGAGGCCAAGGCAGAGTACCAGAAAGGAGAGAGCTGTGCTCAGAGTGTTTCAGAAATGTGCAGAGGGTCCCACTCTGGTCTTTGGCTGTGTATTGTTCATGGGCTCAAAGCTTATTCCCATCTTATGTCCCCACCATCTCCTAGGACCTCCTAGGGTCATCTGCATAGGCAGCAGAAGGAGAAAGGACAGTCGGGGATGTTTTGTGGGGGTTAAACCTGAAGTGGTGTAGGGATGACGTAGGGACAACTGGAAATCTCCAACATTACTGGGAATCTAAGGGCTCTATGCATACTCAGCAAAGACTGTAAGCTGGAAGTGAGGGCTAAAGCAGAAATGTAAACCAGCTGGATGACTGTTGAAGATGTGTCTTTCCATACATGGGAGCACCTTGACAAATGTCTCCAATAAATTCTAATCTCAAACAGTTTGGGTCACTAAATCTTGCCTTTGAAACATTTATAAACTTAATTTTACTTATCAAATGCCATTACATTTGGAGATGAAATAAAACAAGCTTTTTAAAAATGTGCACAAAAAGTACCTCCATGCTGGCAAAACAGTTACCATTTTGGTTGTGTTTTCAGTCTCTCTCAGAATTAGAACTTGACAGCTGGAAAAGGCCTCAGATCATCTTACAGGTGAGAAAATGGAGAAACAGGAAGGCTTCAGCGGCCCCAGTCCCACAGGCCAGAGTGCGAGCCTCTCTTCATTTGCTTCCCTTTCCTCTGGATCCTTGGGGTCAGAGGGAGAGAGGTGCTGCACGTCAAAACTTGAAATATACTTTTTATGCTTTAGTTTTCCTTCGCTACTTCATTTTGTATGACTTTGTTGTCTTTCATTCCAGCCTCCAAATTCTATCTCTACATAAATAGTCATAATTCTGATATTTAATTTGATAAGTAGAGATTTCCATGGGGCAGAGTGGAGTCCAGAGAGTTAGTGACAGTGTCAATTTTTTTTTAACACTACTGAAAACATTCAATAAACTTTATCTTTAAAAAAAATTTGAGTATTAATGTATCTGTTTCCAAAGAATTATTAGACAGTCTATTAAAAGGATGAACAAGTTGGCCTTTTCAGTATGAAATTGCTTTTTAAATAATTTATTACTATAAAATGCATTTGTGGATTTCAAGTTTGTAATGGAGAACTACCTTGTATTGGGCCAGCCTTCCCCACAGATAACAATTCTAGACAAAGTTAAAATAACAACTACTTGAAGACATTTGAGAAAAAGGGAGACAGTGGAAGGGACTCAACATTTAGATAAAGGGACCTGCACTGGATGAATTTCCCATTCTTAGGGCCTTTACACTGATAGCAGCCCCACAGTTCTAAGTGGGAAGATTAAATCCAGATATAAAACCTGCTATTTTACTTGCTGAGCTAGAAGGCAGAGATTAGAAGAAATACAGCAGCTAGAAAAGTAAAAGAATTGCCAAACCAAAAGAATGAACCAACGGTTAAGCGCCACATTCTGTGTGTAAAGACCCAAATCCCTGGCTCACCTTGAACTGTGCATGTATGGAGTATATTCTATTCAACCCATCTAAGGCTAAAAGGGTGGAACTGAGACTTCTGCTAACATAGGAGACGAAGTTTGGCTTGAGTCCAACCAAGTAAACTACCTGCTTAATAAAAAATGTGGATGTGGCATCAGAAAAATGGAAGACTGAGAGCCTCTGAAAATCTGTTCTGTCATGGAAACAATGAAAAAACTTATAAAAACTTTTAAAATTAACCTTTCCTGAACTCTGGAAATTAACCAGTCTTGCAGCAACCTAAGGAGTACTTAACTCAAGAAAAATTCCTGAATTCAGTAAGCACTAAGTTTTGTGGTGTTTAACTTCTCTCACTTCCCTACTTGGTTCCCCAGCTCAGCAGTAGCTATAAAATTAAGGGCCCACATTACCAGTACTGCAGGGAACAGAATGGAGCTAGAGATCTTTCAAAGCCTCATTTCCAATGAATTGTCATTTGATTTGTTTAGTGGTTCCTTGGAAGTCCCCACTAGGAAAATTTGTCTTTATTTGACCTGGGTCAGAGTTTGCCCAGTGTTAAAAGCCTCTTCCTTGCGGATATTTGTTAGAAACATTTGCAGTGAAGTGTTTCAATGTTGCAGCTGTCTGAGGCAATACAGAGCAATGGAGACAAACAGTAGACTGACCAAAAACCCTACATGGAGAAACTAAAGAAGGGATGACGTAGGGACAAATGAAAATCTCCAACATTACTGGGAATCTAAGGGCTCTATGCATACTCAGCAAAGACTGTAAGCTGGAAGTGAGGGCTAAAGCAGAAATGTAAACCAGCTGGATGAGTGTTGAGGATGTGTCTTTCCATACATGGGAGCACCTTGACAAAGCCTGGGAGATTTACTGGTTCCGAGAGTTTAAGGAAATTTCTGTCCAAAAATTAGCTGACCGCAAAATAGTTGAGTAGAGACTTCAGTGGACGCTTTCACTCTGGGATCAAGAACAGAACAAACATGTGCACTCTCACTATTTCTATTCAACACTGAACTGGAGCTTCTAGCCAAGAAATCTGACCAGAAATTAGAAAGGAAGAAGTAAAAGTATCTTGAGTCACATTATTATATGATTTTATACATAGAAAAGTTGAAGGAGTCCACTAAAAATGTATTAGAATTAATAGAGTGAAGAGGGTTGCAGGATATAAGATCAATATACAAAAATTAATCATATTTCTTTGCACTTACAATGAGCAATTTGAAAATGAAATTTAAAAAATATTCTAATGATAACATCAAAAAGAATAACATACTTAGGAATAAGTCTGATAAAAGAAAACTTGTACACTGAAAACTATAAAACATTGTAATAATGTCAACATTATTTTAAATAATAAATAAGATATAAGTAAATTGAAAGAACTTGCCTCATCAGAAGTGTTCACATTGTTAAGATTGCAGTATTTCCAAAACAACTACAGATTCAATATGATGCCTTTCAGAATCCCAGATTAATTCTTTGCAGAAATTGAAAAGCTGATCCTAAAATTTGTGTGGAAGTTCAGGGGACCCAGAATATCCAAAATAATCTTGAAAAATAAGTAGGAGGATTCACATTTCTCAACACCAAAATTTACTATAAAGCAACTGTAATAAGACAATATGGTACTGTTACAGACATATTGATAATGGAATAAAATTGGGAACCCAGAAATAAACTCCAACATTTATGGCCAACTGATTTTCAACAAGGGTTCCAAGAACATTCAATGGGGAAAGAATAGTACCTTCAACAAATGGTGCTAGGACGACTGGAGAGGCATATGCAAGAGTGAAATTGGATTCTTACCTCACAACATACACAAAAGTTGAAGTGGATCAGAGACCTAAATGTTAAAGCACAAGGTATAAAATAATTATAAGAAAACATATGGATAAATCTTCACACATTTGGTTTTAGCAAAGGATTCTTAGATATTGTTAAGCTGGAGGAAGGAAAAACAAGGACATGCAAACAGAACAGAGAGATACCAAAAAAGGAGGACAGACCAGACCCCAGGGTCCGTGCCTTATATGGAAAGGGGACAGCTTTTCCTGAATTCCATCCTTCTGATATGCCAACTAAGACCTGGATGTCAGCCTCCTCCCTCTTGGAAGGAAAAAAAAGTTTCTAGTTGTCTATTATGTCACCTTTAGTCAATCATACCTCTCCACGCCCCCTAGGATGGCTTGCCCACTCCTCCCCCTCCTAACCCGTTATAAGCCCCCCACCTCCCTGACCGGGTGTGACTTCCCCGGCCTGTAATACCCAGACCGGAAAACATCACCCAGGAATTGTGTTCAAATAAACTACCTGGCCCTTTGTTGCCTCTCTTTGCCTGCTTATTTCAGCTAGAATTTCTCTTACAGATATGACACCAAAAAATATGAGGAATGAAAGAAAAAAACATAAATTGGACTTCATCAAAATCTAAAACTTTCACCATCAAGAGTGAAAAGTCAACCCACAAAATGGGAGAAAATACTTACAAATCATATATCTAATAAGGGATTTATATCTCAGTGATATAAAGGATTATTTTGCCAAACCATAGCTAGAGAAACTAAGGTTAGAAAATATCAAGTAGATTTTCTGTAAAAAAATATTAGTTAAAAATAAAAAATTTTTCCAACTCAATAAGAAAACAAATAACCCAGCCAAAAAATATGAATAGGCATTTCTGCAAGGAAGATACAAAATTAGCCAATAAACATATAGAAAATGCTCTGCCTCATTAGTCAGCAAGGAAATGCAAATTACAACAAAATGCAACTTTATACCCATTAAAATGGCTATAATAATATTTGTATTCATTGTGAAAAAGAAAAACAACTAGCATTGCTTAGGATATAAATAAATGGGAACCCTTGTTAACTTCTGGCAGGAATGTAAAATGGTACAGTCATTTTAGAAAACAGTTTGGCAGCTCACCAAATGATTAAAGAGTTACTATATGCCTCAGCAATTACACTCTTAGGCATATACCCAAGAGATATGAAAATGTGTTCACAGAAAAACTTGTACACAAATGTTTATAGCAGAATTATTCATAATAGCCAAAAATGGGGAAAAAAACAATTGTCCTTCGACTGACAAAGAAATAAATTTAATAGCTATGTCCATACAATGGAATATTATTCAACTATAAAAAGTAATGAACATTAAAGATGGCGGCATGAGAGGTGAGACAGAGGCTTCCTCTTAAAACCGCATATAATATGAAAATATAATTAATACAACTAATCCTGAAAGAGTAACAGGAAAGAGGACTGCACCAGACTGCATACACCTAGAGAAAAGAGCAGACCTCACTGAAAAGAGTAACATACCAAAGCTGTGGCCCAGTGGGACCCAAGCCCTTCCCCCACCCCAGCTCACCGCCAGGAGGAAGAGAAACTGAGCAGGGAGGGAGTGGAGGCCTGGGACTGCTGAATACCTAACTCCGGAGATCTGCTCTGGGAGCACAAACCTACATTTCATGGTGCTTTCATGAAACTCTCGTGATTATGGGGTTAGAAAGCTAAGACAGGCAGAATTCCTGGACAGACTGAGATTCCAGCCACTTGTGGAAAACAGGGATCCATATCCGGCAGCTCTGGGACAAAAGCTTATACCTGTGTGCTGGCTGAGTGGTTCAGGCAGTGGGGACAGGCATAGCAGCACAGAAGCCGGAAACAGCTCTTTCCTCCCCCCAGGCACCAGTACCACTCCCCTCCCACACCAGACCTTGCTTCAGGAGCTGAGCAGCTCCAGAGAGTAGAGCTTCTGGACACTAGAGGGCGCCATACACAAATATGAAATGCCAAAGGAACCTGGTTCAGAGTAAAATTAATGTAACTCCTGAGAAAGGTGCCATGGACCTCATGACTGTTCCTGAAAGGGAGTTCAAAATAAAAATCATTAACATGCTAATGGAGGTAAGGCAAGATATTTCAAGAACTCAGGAACAAATTTAGGTCAGGGATCCAATTGTTGAAGAGCACAATGAAGGATATTAAAAGCAGATTGGATATGGTGAGGGAGATGATAAATGAAATAGAAACTAGAGAAGAGGAATACCAAGAAGCTGAGGCACAGAGAGAAAAAAGGATCTCTAAGAATGAAAGAATATTGAGAGAACCGTGTGACCAATTCAAACAGAACAATATTTGCATTATAGGGGTACCAGAAGAAGAAGAGAGAGAGAAAGGGATAGAAAGTGTCTTTGAGGAGGTAGTTGCTGAAAACTTACCCAATCTGGGGAAGGAGATAGTCTCTCAGGCCATGGAGGTCCACAGATCTCCCAGTACAAGGGACCCAAGGAAGACAACACCAAGACATATAGTAATTAAAATGGCAAAGATCAAGGATAAGGACAGACTATTAAAAGCAGCCAGATAGGGAAGTAAGATCACATACAAAGGAAAACCCATCAAGCTAACATCAGACTTCTCAGCAGAAACCCTACAGGCCAGAAGGAAGTGGCATGATGTATTTAATGCAATGAAGCAGAAGGGCCTGGAACAAAGATTACTTTATCTGGCAAGATTATCATTTAAATTTGAAGGAGGGATTAAACAATTTCCAGATAAGCAAAAGCTGAGAGAATTAACCTCCCACAAAGCATCTCTGTAGTCTATTTTGGAGGGAGTGGTATACACGAAAGTGTTCCTAAGGTTGAATAGCTGTCACCAGAGGTAATAAAACCACAGCAAAGAAAGTAGAACACCTAATTACCAAGCAAATGCAAAATTAGATTAACTATCCCCAAAGTCAATCAAGGGATAGACAAAGAGTACAGAATATGATACCTAATATATAATGAATGGAGGAGGAAGAAAAAGGAGGAGAAAAATAGAATAACCTTTAGATTCTGTTTGTAACAGCATATTAAATGAGTTAAGTTAGACTCTAAGATAGTAAGGAAGTTACCTTGAACCTTTGGTAACCATGAATCTAATGTCTGTGGTGACAATAAGTACATACCTATTGATAATCACCCTAAATGTAAATGAACTGAATGCACCAATCAAAAGGCATAGAATCACTGAATGGATAAAAACACAAGACCCATCTATATGCTGCCTACAAGAGACTCACTTTAAACCCAAAGACATACACAGACTAAAAGTGAAGGGATGGAAAAAGATATTTCATGCAACTAACAGAAAAAAGCAGGAGTTGCAGTACTTGTATCAGACAAAATAGACTTCAAAACAAAGAAATTCACAAGATATAAAGAAAGACATTACATAATGACAAAGGGGTCAATCTAACAAGATGATATAACCATTATAAATATCTATGCTTCAAACACAGGAGCACATATATATGTGAAACAAATACTAACAAAATTAAAAGGGGAACTAGAATGCAATGCATTCATTCTAGTAGACTTCAACACTCCACTCACTCTGAAGGAAAGATCAACCAGATATAAGATAAGTAAGGAGACAGAGACACTGAACAACAGAATAGAACAGATGGACCTAACAGACATCTACAGAACCCTCCACCCAAAAACAGCAGAATACACATTCTTCTCAAGTGCACATGGAACACTTTCAAGAATAGATCATATACTAGGCCACAAAAAGAGCCTCAGTAAATTCAAAAAAATTGAAATTGTACCAGTTTCACACACCACAAAGGTGTGAAACTAGAAATAAATTACCCAAAGAAAATGAAAAATCCCACAAACACATGGAGGCTTCACAACATGCTCCTAAATAACCAATGGACCAATGACCAAATAAAAACAGAGATCAAGCAATATATGGAGACAAATGAAAACCATAACTCAATACCGCAAAATCTATGGAATGCAGCCAAGGCTGTGCTAAGAGGAAAGTATATTGCAATACAGGCCTACCTCAAGAAAGAAAAACAATCCCATTTAAGCAGTCTAAACTCACATTAATGAAACTAGAAAAAGAACAAATGAGGCCCAAAGTCAGTAGTAGGAGGAACATAATAAAGATTAGAGCAGAAATAAAATTGAGAAGAATCAATGAAAGCAAGAGCTGGTTCTTCAAGAAAATAAACAAAATAGATAAAGCCCCAGCCAGACTTATCAAGAAAAAAAGAGAGTCTACACATATAAGCAGAATCAGAAATTAGAAAGGAAAAATCACTATGGACACCACAGAAATACAAAGAATTATTAGAGAATTCTATGAAAAAGTATATGGTAACAAACTGGATAAACTAGAAGAAATGGACAACTTTCTAGAAAAATACAACCTTCCAAGACTGACCCAGGAAGAAACAGAAAATCTGAACACATCAATTACCAGCAACGAAATTGAACTGGTAATCAAAAAACTACCTAGGAACAAAATGCCTGTACCAGATGGTGTCACCGCTAAGTTTTATCAAACATTTAGTGAAGACCTAATACCCATCCTCCTTAAAGTTTTCCAAAGAGTAGAAGAAAGCAGAATACTTCCAAACTCATTCTATGAGTCCAGCATCACTCTAATACCAAAACCAGGCAGACACCACAAAAAAAAATTACAGACCAATATCCCTGATGAACATCAATACAAAGTACTCAACAAAATATTAACAAACCGAATTCAAAAATACATAAAAAATATCATCCACCATGATCAAGTAGGATTTATCCCAGGGATGCAAGGATGGTACAACATTCGAAAGTCCATCAACATCATCCACCACATCAACAAAAAGAAGGACAAAAACCACATGATCATCTTCATAGATGCTGAAAAACCATTTGACAAAATTCAACATCCTTTCATGATAAAAACTCTTAACAAAATGGGTATAGAGGGCAAGTACCTCAGCATAATAAAGGCCATATATGACAAACCCACTACCAACATCGTACTTAACAGTGAGAAGCTGAAAGCTTTTCCTTTAATATTGGGAATAAGACAAGGATGCCCACTTTTCCCACTTCTATTCAACATAGTACTGGAGGTCCTAGCCATGGCAATCAGACAACACAAAGAAATAAAAGGCATCTGGATTGGCAAGGAAGAAGTTAAACTGTCCCTATTTGCAGATGACATGATATTGTACATTAAAACCCCTAAAGAATCTACTCCAAAACTGCTAGATCTAATATCTGAATTCAGCAAAATTGCAGGATACAAAATTAATACCTAGAAATCTGTGGCATTCCTATACACTAACAATGAACTAGCAGAAAGAGAAATCAGGAAAACAATTCCATTCACAACTGCATCAAAAAGAATAAAATACCTAGGAATAAACCTAACCAAGGAAGTGAAAGACCTATACTCTGAAAACTACAAGACGCTCATGAGAGAAATTAAAGTAGATAACAATAAATGGAAACACATCCCGTGCTCATGGATAGGAAGAATTAATATTGTCAAAATGGCCATCCTGCCTAAAGCAATCTACAGATTCAGTGCAATTCCTATCAAAATACCAACAGCATTCTTCAATGAACTAGAGAAAATCATTCTAAAATTCATATGGAACCACAAAAGACCTCAAATAGTCAAAGCAATTCTGAGAACCAAGAATAAAACTGGGGGGATTATGCTCCCCAACTTCAAGCTCTACTACAAAACCCCAGTAATCAAGACAATTTGATACTGGCACAAAAACAGATCCATAGACCAATGGAACAGACTAGAGAACCCTGATATAAACCCAACTATATATGGTCAATTAATGTATGATAAAGGAGCCATGGATATACAATGGGGAAATGACAGCCTCTTCAACAGCTGGTGTTGGCAAAACTGGACTGCTACATGCAAGCGAATGAAACTGGATTATTGTTTAACTCCATACACAAAAGTAAACTCGAAATGCATTAAAGACTTGAATGTAAGTCAGGAAACCTTAAAACTGTTAGAAGACAACATAGGCAAACATCTCCTGAATATAAGTGTGAGCAACTTCTTCCTGAACACATCTCCTCAAGGAAGGGAAACAAAAGCATAAATGAACTCATGGGACTACATCAAACTAAAAAGTCTCTCTACAGCAAAGGACACCATCAACAGAACAAAAAGGCATCCTACAGTATGGGAGCATATATTTGTAAATGACATATCCGACAAGGGGTTAACATCCAAAACATATAAAGAACTTATATGCCTCAATACTCAAAAAGCAAATAACCCGATTAACAAATGAGCAGAGGATATGAAGAGACAGTTCTCCAAAGAAGAAATTCAGATGGCCAACAGACACATGAAAAGATACTCCACATCACTAATCATCAGGGAAATGCAAATTAAAACCACAATGAGACATCCCCTCACACCAGTAAGGATGGCCAGCATCAAAAGACTAAGAACAACAAATGCTGGCGAGGATGGGAGAAAGGGGAACCCTCCTACGCTGCTGGTGGGAATGTAAGCTAGTTCAACCATTGTGGAAAGAAATATGGAGGTTCCTCAATAAACTAAAAATAGAAATACCATTTGACCCAGGAATCACACTCCTTGGAATTTACCCAGAGAATACAACTTCTCAGATGCAAAAAGACATATGCACCCCTATGTTTATTGCAGCACTTTTTACAATAGCCAAGATATGGAAGCAACCTAAGTGTCCATCAGTAGATGAATGGATAAAGAAGAGGTGGTACATATACACAATGGAATACTATTCAGCCATAAGAAAGAAACAAATCCTACCATTTGCAGCAACATGGATGGAGCTAGAGGGTATTATGCTCAGTGAAATAAACCAGGTGGAGAAAGACAAATGCCAAATGATTTCCCTCATTTGTGGAGTATAACAATGAAGCAAAAATGAAGGAACAAAATGGCAGCAGACTCAGAGACTCCAAGAAGGAACTAGTGGTTACCAAAGGCAAGGGGTTTGACAGGGTGGGTGGGGAGGGAGGGATATGGGCATTGAGGGGTATTATGTTTAGTACACATGGTGTGGGGTATCACGGGGGGAATCACAGAGAAGGGACATAGTGGATCTCTGGCAACTTGGGGCACTGATGGACAGTGACTGCATTGGGGTATGGGTGGAGGCTTGATAATGTGGGTAAATGTAGTGACCACATTGTTTTTTCATGTGAAACCTTCATAAGAGTGTGTATCAATCATACCTTAATATAAAAAAAAGTAATGAAGTACTGATACATGCTACAACATAGGTGAGCCTTGAAAACATGCTCATGAAAGAAGACAGTCACAAAAAGCCACATATTGTGTGATTTTATTTTTACAAAATGTCCAGAATGGACAAATCCGTAAGACAGAAAACAGATTAGTTGTTGCCAAGTATTGAGATTAAGGAATAGGGAATGACTGTTAATGGGTATAGGGTTTCTTTTCAGGGTAATGAAAATGTTCTGGAATTAGTGATAGCTACATAATTTTGTTAGTATACAAAAAAACCCATTGTACCCTTTAATGTGGTAAATTTTATGGTGTGTGATTTATATCTCAAGTGAAAAATGATATTCAGAATAACATAACAGAATAAGGAGTGTATGCAAGATAGTCACTGTCCTTGGATACAACCCAAAATAACTACATGCACCAGTAAATCAGAAAAAAATTGTCCAAAGTCAGAAGATAATCAATGATTACTGCCCTTGAGAGGACAAGGATTTAAAAACAGCAATTATAACTATACTCAAGGGTGTAAAGGGAAAAAGTCCTATAATAAATGAACAAATAGGAAATATCAACAGAAATTTTTTAAACAAAGTACAATAAAAAAGAAAATTATAGAACAGAATCATAAACTATGTGATAAAAAATTCACTCGATGGTCTTAATTGCAGATCAAAGTAATAGAGTCCATGAACTTGAAACCAGACAAATTGAAAATATCCAATCTTGACTATATAAAGAAGAAACAAAAAATAAAAAATAACAGTAACTCAGGAACATATGGGGAAATATTAAAAGTTCTAACATGAAATTAGAGTTCCAAAGGAGAGGACAGAGAGAAATGGAGTTCCAAAAGGAGTGGAGAGAGAAAATTTTTTGATTAAATAGTGGCCAAACTCCCCAAACTTGGTGAAGGAGAAACATTTTATAGATTCAAGAATGTATTTGAACACCAAGCAGAATAAATGTGGAGAAGACCATACCTAGGCATGTTTTACCTTCAGAAATACAAGATACAAATGAAATACTGAAACCATCTAGAGGAAACAACACATTACACACACAAAAAAAAAATGACAGAAATAAATCTGACCAGTTATCATAAAGAATGGATGACAGAAAACAAGTCAGTGACATCTTCAAATTGCTGAATGTTAAAAATAAAAAAGTTAACCCAGAATTCTATATCTAGCACAAATATCCTTCAAGAACAAAGTCAAAATAAAGACATTTTCAGATGAATTATATGTAAGAGAATTTGTTGCCACAAACCTACCATACAAAACATGCTAATGGAAGTCCTCAAGCTGAGGGCAGTTGAATCTTCAAAAAGAAGTGAAGAGTATCAGAAATTGTACACACATAAATATAAAAGAGTACTTTTGCTATGAATTTGTTTAAAACACCTATCACTATTTAAAGCAAATATTAAAATACCACATTGTGGGATTTATGACATATGTAGATGTAATATCTGCGACAATTTATTACATAAATGACAGGACTTGATAAGTGGCCCATTTGGTTGCAATCTTCTTACATTTTACATGATGTACATAACATTAACTGTAAGGAGACTGTTATGAAGGATGAATATTGTGATCAACAGCAAACACTAAAAAATTACAACAGTAATGCAAAGAGGTATAGCTATAAAGCCAAGAGATAAATCAAAATGAAGTTTTCATTATTTAGTCAATTAATCTAAAAGAGAGCAGGAGAGGAAGAAAAGAGGAATGAAAAGCAGAGGGGAACAAAATTAAACAACCCAGGTAAGTAGCCCAGGGTTCAAGGAAAAAAATTCTGGGGGAAATTAAAAGGCATCTTAAGCTGGATAAAAATGAAATCACTATATATCAAGGTTTGTGGGATGTAGCTAAAGCAAAACTTAGAGACCGTTATATAACTTTAAATACTTGCAATTGGAAAGAAGAACGGCATAAAATCAATGACCCACACTTCCACCTAAAAAGTAGAAAAAGAAGAACAGAGTAAACCCAAAGAAATTGAAAGGAAGAAAATAATAAAGTATTAACTGTATCTTCTATATTTTTGAGTCTCTGGCATCTGGGGCCTTGCTGATGCTCAGTGAAAGAAGCAAGATAAGCAGGTTTAGGATTGGATAGTCTGAATAATTTCAGTAGATGTGTCTACTAAACCTAAGTGTCCATCAGTAGATGAATGGATAAAGAAGAGGTGGTATATACACACAATGGAATACTATTCAGCCATTGTATTCGAATAACAAATGAGCAGAGGATATGAAGACCTCCCCATCCAGGGTTAGCCAATCCCTAGAGACAGTAAATGACTTGTGTTTGAGCTGCAAGCCAACCAATTTCATGTCCACACTACCTGCCTCCTTTTATTGGGCTTCTCTAGTCTGGGGTAAGATGCCCCTGCCCTAATGACATCCGGGCTACATGCCAAACAGCTAGGGACCACCCCATGGGCCAGAGCCCACTGAAATTATTTAGACTATCCAATCCTAAACCTGCTTACCTTGCTTCCCAAAAAAACCACCATAAAGTCTCCTACTTGCAGTTCCTCCCTTTCTACCTGCTCATCTCGCCTTATGCTCTTTCAGGGGGTCCTGCATGGTGGGCTGTCTCCTGTTGCTAGGGACCATGAGTATAATAAAAAGTTCCTTTGTGGCAACTATTTTCATGCCTGCGTGTCTTACTATACCTGGTTTAGACAAATCCTGGGAACCAGTAAACAGATAAAGATAAGAGCAGAAACCAGTGACATTTAAACAAACAATAGAGAAAATTAATAAAGCCAGAAGTTTGTTCTTTGAAAAGATAAACAAAATTGATAAATGTCTACTCATACTAATCAAGAAAAAAGCATGAATTAACAATATCAAGAACAAAAGAGGGGCTTTTACTATATATTCCATAGATACTAAAAAGACAAGAAGAGAAGTCCTACAGGTATTAAAAAGTAATAAGAAAAGAATATTATTTTATGCTCTTAAATTTGAAAAATTAGGTAAAATGGGAAAACTTCCTTGAAAACTATAATTGACTGTAATTGACATAAGATGAAATTTAAAAATCAAAATTTACATGCACATACATTTATCTTTTTGAGATACTTTTAGACTCACACTAGAGCTGCCCAATTAGCCAGGTTCCCTCACCCTTTTCATATAGCATCCCCTTTGTATATAACATCTTATATGACCATAGACCATTTATCAAAGCATAGAATCTAACCTTGGTACAATACTATTAACTAAAGCATTTATGCAAATTTCACCAGTTTTCCCACTAGTGTTATTTTTCTGGTCTAGGAACCACTCCAGGATCTCAAGTTGCATTTAGTTATTATGTCTTCTTTGTCTCCCCCAGTTTGTGGCAGGTCCTCAGTTTTCCCTGATTTCTCATGGCCTTGACACTTTTGAAACCCACTCCTCAGGTCACTTTGTAGAATGTTTCTCAGTTTGGGTTTATCTCTTTTTTTCCTCATAATTAGATTGACCTTATGCATCTGTACTAAGAATATCACACAAGTGATGCTCCCTTCTCTGTGCCTCATATTGGAGGGTACATGATGTTGATGTTGCTATGTCTCATTGGTCCACTGTAAATTTAATTCCCTTTGTAATATTTATAAATATTTTGGGGGAGATACTTTGAGACTGTGCTAAAATCCTGTTTCTGCTTAAACTTTCACCCACTACCTTTAGAATTCAGTAGCGAATCTTGCCTGCAGCAATGATCACTGTAGTTCTAAAGGTGGTGTTTCTATTTTTTACATTTTCCTACATTTATTGATTATAATTTTTTTATAAGGAAGAGTTGTTGCTTTCCTCCCTTTTGAAGATCTATTCAAGTATTTATTTATATCAGCATGGGCTCTTAGATTTGGCTTCCACTCAAAGCAAAAGGAATCCAAAGGCCAGTGACTTTGCCAAATAGACTATATGTGCAAACAAGACATCTGTAGGTGAGGCACAGTTCAAGGAAATCATCAAGGAAGTGAGCTCTCTCTACCTCTTCTCTTCTTTAACCTCCATCCTAAGGATTCTTGTCCTCATGGTGATGGGATGGCTGCTGCACCTCCAAGCATTGGGTCCCTGCTCCAGGCAGGAGGAAGAAGAATACACACCAACTGAGTTTGTTCCTTTCTATCAAGAAAACTGGCTTTCTTGGAAGCCCCGTCCAGTAGACTTCACTTACATCTTGATAGCCAGAACTAGGTCACACAGCCTCCTCTAACTGCAAGGGAGTCTGAAAAGATAGTGGTGCGGGTATTTTTAACTAGATATATTACAGCGCTGAATAAAAATCAGACTGTGTTGGTAAGGGAGATGATTGGATTTTGGGAAGTCAGTATCCCCCCAAGAGACTGTGTGTGCATGTGTGCCCATGCTCATGCCCAGTCCTGATCACATGGATAGTTCATGTCATTTTCTATTAGAGACATAATTCTAGAGGAGTCCTGATTCAGGCTAATATCCTGGACTTTGCTCCCAAGACCCTTTGAGGGTGCTTTGGGGTGGTGGTGGTGACATTTAGACTCACAGATCGATGAGGGCATGAAGGAGGGAACAAGAGAGAAGCAGCGTGAATGAGCCAGGTTCAGCCACAGAGAAGCCACGACAGCCAAAGGGGCAAGCAGCACGGTGTGAGGCACCGTGAGGACCTGAGCGGTCCTCCCGGGCAGCCCTGGAATGGTTGTTTCAGACTGGGGCCTGCTTCTGATGGGGTCTAAAACAGTTTTACAGCAAATCTTCCTGTCCCATTTTGCATTCCTACATAACACGGGGAACATGGCATATCAGAGATAGCACTTGCTCCAGGAGAAGGCAACTGATTCTGCCAAGAACTAAATAAATTTTCTTTTGACCTGTAGACCCTTACCAATCCCTTGATATTCCAGAATATTCTCTTGAACACTAAATATAGAGGAAACAGAAAAAACAATACAGAGAATAGGCCCAGTTTATTAAGTCAAAGGTTAATTTTTGGAGCCCTGAATATAGGGCACTTGGCTTTTTTTTCACAATCTGTCTGCTTTTAGACAGTCTTGACAGGTTCTGGGCTGCAGAGGGTGGGCCTTGATTACTGCAGATCAAGTGCAGTTTAGGACAGAGAACGACGGGACAGTAGAACATTAGAAGGTTAATTAAGAACAGACACCAAAGCACTAAACAGAAGGCATCCATAAGACAAGAGCTGCAAATGGAAATTACTAAGTAGGAAAAAATATCCTGTTGAAACTTAGAAATCTTGGAAAGTAAAGAAAGAAAGAAAAAAGAAAAAAACAGAACAGGAAAAAAAAGCTTTCTTCCTGTAAATAAAATTCCTAAAATCCTATGTTCATGTATTTAAGTAAAGGTGGGATAAGGTTGAAGGTAGGCTGTCCTGGAAACAGTGCTGGTCTATGAGGACCTTGGGAACTGGGTTTGCACTTGGGCAAGTCATTTAACCATGCCTGGGAAAAGCTGTATGAATCGACAGAGAGGACATGAGAAGAAAACAGAAGGCTGGCTGACATGTCTCTGCCAATCTCTGGTTCCCAGCCCAAAGCCAGAACAGGGCTGAGGGGCTTGGCCTTCCAGGCGAGGTCACCATGTAAAAGCCGTTAGGATGAAACACAGATTAAACAGATTAAACATGGCCACACCGACCAGAACCAAACCTTGAGTGGGCTGGGAGGGCCAGTGCAGAGGGGGGCCCTGGCTCTGGCATAGGCAGCAGACACCTGAGAGGTTGAAGCAGAAACCCACTTTGTCCAGGCTGCCCTGCACTGGCCACTGCTGCCTGCTCCCCTCCACCCGGGCCGTAAGAAGCAGGGCTCTGCTCGGGTCTCTCTTGAAGATGTTTAGCCAGGAATGTAAGATGGGGCTCCACCTGCCCTGCTGTGCTGCCTCCGCAGGACGGTGGAGAGAAGCGCGGGAGGACTTCCCGGTAGTGAGGCCGGTCTGTCCTCGCCCGTGGTTTCCAGGGGCCTCCAGCCTCCCTTTCTGCCTCCCAGTGGAAAACAGCTCCTGTTCTGAGAGGCTCCACTGCTTGAGCTCCGAGTGGGCTCTGCTTAGTGAACGGCAGAAAAGGAAAAATGGGCCTGTCCAGACTGGGTGTGCACCGTGGCACCTGCAGCTCTGCCTTGTGAAAGCATCCTTCCAGGGAGGAGGTACACGACGTTTCCCCGGGAGTGGGCCGAGGCCATGCGGTTCCTCCCTCAGCCCGTTGGCGCGGAGCTTCAGGCTGCGGGGTCTGCCTCCCCAGCGGTGCTGCCCTCCCGGCTTGAGCGAAGCATGAGGCGCCTCCCTCCATGTTAGGTTGCCTTTCTCCTTGCTTGGCGACTGGCGGCTGTAAGTTGGGCAGACCACAGATTCTTGGTCGCCGTGCATGTGTGTCCCTGTACCCCACCAGCATTAATAAAAGGCCACTGGTCCTCTTGGATGGAGCCCATCTCTTGGCCAAACAGGTCCTGAGCTCCAATGAAGCAGACGCAGGCGTCTGTGGGGACAGATGTGACTCAGCTCGCCTCTCTGCCCCTTGTGGCTGGGGCAGGTGAGGGAAGTGTCCCCGGAGGGGCAAGGGGACGCCGGAGGATGCCCTCGGCCGGCCCTTCGGGGAGCGGCAGTCGGCGCGCCCTCGGGCGCATTCCTGGCCGGGCGGCCCCCCCTCCGCCCGCGTCCAGGGGCTGGCGCCTCCCCGCCCTCCCGTGACGCTGGAGGCCACGGGGATCAGGTCGGCGCGCCGCGCACCTGGCCCCGGACGGCGCCTCGCGGGCGTGGCGGCCGGGCTGCGCTCCAGGGCCCCCGCCTCCCTCCCGGAGCCGCCCGGGCCGCGCGCCCTGCGCTTGCACCCTGACGGGAGGCTGCGCCATCAGCGCCGACGGCGACATTCGCAGGGCCGGCGGAGTGACGTCCTGTCCCCGGGCACAGAGGCTGCGATCGGCAAGATGGGGCCCAGCCGTTCCCACGCGCTCCTACTGCTGCTACTCCTCGCCTGTCCCGGGTCGCGGGCCTCCCAGGTCGGTGCCCCTCCAGCTCCCCCTGTGCCACTGGCAGCGCCGGAGGACCTGCCCTGGTCACATTACACGCGGGGACTGGTGGGCGGGGGTGGGTGGGAGCTCGAGGGCTTCCCGGGCCGCGGAGGGGCGAGGGACCGCCGCTCTGGTCCCCGATGCCGCGCGCCGGGCGCCTGGGAAGGACCCGGGCTGCGCCCACCGAGCAGCTCTCAGAGCGGGGACCGAGCTCCGCGTGAGCGTCGGGGCTGGGAAGAGTCCCCCGGGGTTCAGGAGCCGTGCGTCTCTGCCCGGCCTCCGCGGGAGCTCCTGCCACCCGGTTGGGATGGAGACAGCCCCACCCTCCACTCCAACACTTCAGCCTCTGCCTGGGGCGTCACTCCTGCCGCGGCCGCCGTCGAGCCGGCGCAGGGCCCCGCAGTTTGCGGCTCCGGGGAGGGCCCGCTGCGCGGCCTCGGCTCCGGGCTGTGTGCCTTCCCGCGTAAAGGCCGCCTGCTGCCTGGATGTCCTCTCCCCGCCGTTTGCGTGTGGTGGGTTCTCCCTGGATTGATTTATTTGGCCAGGTCCACGTTTATATGAACCAGTTAGAACTCGTAGTTAAAATTAGGATAAGAATGCAGATTAAAGTGCGTCTGCCCGAGGTAGAACTGGAATTGCCGAATTCGGAGCCAGCTGCTCTGGCCGCCAGAACCCCTGGGTCTATGAGGGCGCAGCCGCCACCCCAGTAGGGTCCACAGGGGCACCAGTAAGGGAGGCAGAAGGCGAGCCTGCGGGCTCCCTGAGCCCTGAGGGCTGACGGCCCAGCTCTTCAGGCCCTGGAAGCGGGGTTGCTGTCACCCCCGTTTTGCAGGTGAGGGAAGTGAGGCCCAGGGAGACTATGGCTACCCCAGTCCCACAGCCCGGAACGAATGGAGCAAATTTAGTCTCCTTGGGCTCCAAGTCTTACTCCTTCCCTCCAAACCCTCGTGCCTCGACTCACCTCCTGACCCAGGCAGGCACACCCATGGCCCCTGAGGAGCTCCTGGGGTGTGGAGGGGGTCCCAGGCAGGGAGAAGTCCGTTCAGATCAGACGTGGTGGTGTTAGTGGGGGTGTGGTGAGAGGCTTGCAGCAAGTTGCTCAGCCACCCGGGGAGCAGAGGCCTGGCCTGGGCCCAGGGGGCTGCCCACCAGAGCAAGGCGTCTCTCGCCCACTTAGCAGACTACAAAACAAGGTAAAGCAAAACAAAAGATCAGGCCCAGATGCAAGAAGGCGCATCCCCAGGTCAGCTCCCCAGCTGGGCCAGCAGAGGGGGTGGGGTGAACAGGGTGTGCAAGGAGATGCAGGGGAGCCCCACCCTGCCATTATGTGATTTTAGGGGGGCCATGCTGACTCTCCAGATTACTTGGAAAACACGTGAGACCTTGGCAGCTCTCTGATTCTTTCAGCCAGGCCAGGGCTTCTCTCAGGCTCTGTTCCTGGGAGATCTGGGTCCAATCCCTGCCTGCTGCATCCAGTCTTCCTCAAATTCCTTATCCTCTAAACCTTGGTTTCTTGACCTTGAAAGTGCCTGCCTCACTGGTTTTTGTGAGGGGCAAGGGAGGACAAGGGATTTTCCATAGGCGTTGGTGTCTAGTGAAACTGTCCTTCACCCAAAGTTGTATGTGACTGGGGAGTCTTCCCGCAGCCCCTTTCTGGGGGGGCTGGAGGGGTAAACTGTTCGGAAGGCCTCAGCAGCACTCTGTACCTGGCTCCTTCTCATCTTTCAGGTCTTTGCTCAAAGCCCCTCTTAGCAGAGCCCTGCCCAACCCTACTCTAAACAGGTCCCCTCGCTGCCCCTGTATGTTTCAGCCTTGGTCCTCTGAAGGCCTCTGGCATAGGCCTGACCACATCTGTGATGATCTGTTTCGGTAAGTAGAGTTTGTCTGTTGTCCCCACAGCAGAGCCCTAGAGGCCGGGACCACATCTGGGATTTCACCCAGAGACCAGCACATAGCAGGAGTCCAGAGGGACGAATGGAGGGTGGTCGTGCCGGTGCTGCTCTGAGCAGGACCGGGCTGGGCAGGCACTGGGTAGACCTTGGCTGCACATAGGTGACCCAAGGAGCTTCTGGAAATCCTGATGTCAGCCTCACTTCAGGGATTCTGACTTAGTTGCTCTGGGTTGGGGCTCAGGCATCTGTAGTTTTAAAATGTCCCTAGTGATTTTAATCGAACAGGTAGGTGCCTGAGACCCAGGGGAACCCCAGCTTTCAGAATTAAAGGCTGTGGACCTAAGAGAGGGCAGAGGGCAGAGTAGGTGAAGGACTGGACAGTGAGGACCTGAGATACACCTGGAGTTTATCTGATCCGGACGCAGTATGAGCCCAGGGCTCTTGAACCAAACAGGAAGCCCTTTTGGCTGGTGGAGGCTTGGCGAGTGTTTGGAGATTAAACTGTACCCCCGGGACTATCCCCTGCCACGAGGAAGATGGGCGGGCACCTGGCAACCGAAGGGCATCTAGGTCTCCTAGAGTGGCTGCGCTTGGCCCTGTCTGGGTCCTCTGTTTACCAGGAAACGGGCTTGCCTGTGGCAGTCCAAGGGAAGCGTGATGGGTGTGTGCGCATATGTGTATGTGGGTGCTGTGTCTGTGCTCCAGTGCCTGTGACGGTGACAGCCTTTGTGGCTGTTTAAACAACTGCATATGCGATGGTGTGTGTGTGTGAGTGCTGTGGTGTATCTTGGACTGCATGTGTGCGTGTGCAACAGGGTAGCTGGCTGCTTCCTGCCAGGCTCCTGCAAGAGCAGTGATCTCATGGGGACAGGGCCTCAATCTCCCTCCTGCGGTCTTACATGGCTTTCCACTTGTGTCCCTCTTGTCAGCACATCTGTCCTGAGTCATTTTGCATTTCTTAAAACTATTGCCCACTCTGTGGCCTTCCCATTGGAAAAGAAAGCGCTGCTGGGCAGACAAGAAAGTGAGAACATTTAACAACCCCCTGCACCTCTGCCTGTTTCCCACAGTGGCTCAGGGCCAGCAGGGCGTGCAGGTTCTTGGCGTCCTCCCCTCCTGTGGGGTGGGGGTACACTGGTGTTTCAGAAGGCTTCCCCAACCCAGACCACTCCTTGCAACCAGATGTCACAGGGATCCAAATTCCACCATTAGAGGTTCATTATTTTGGGTGCCTCCTCCTATTTGATATGCTGCTTTTTACAGTTTTATGAAAAAAATGTTTCCAGGAATTTAACCAGAGAACTACATTCTGTACATGGCAGTCACCACCACAGCCAGGATACAGAACAGTTCCACCACCCCAAAATCGATCTGTCTTTATCACTATAGTTCAGTCTTCTCTACAACATCATATAAATGGAATCAAAGAAAATACATAACCTTTTGAGCCTGGCTTTTAAAATTTTGCCTAATGCATTTAACATTGTTTTCCATGCTGTTCTGGTATGCAGGGTTCCTCTGCTAATACTATTACTGAGTAGTATTCCATTGTGTGGATGTAAGTCAGTTTGTTTATCAGTTCATCCATTGAACTGAATGATGCCTGTGGTGTCATTTCTAGTTTTCAGTGATTATGAATAGAGCTGCTATAAACATTCAGATACAGCTTTTTGTGTGAATGCGAATATTCATTTCTCTTGAGTAAATATCTAGGAGTGAGATTGCGGGTCATATGGTACATGTATGTTTAAGTTTGTAAGAAACTGCCAGACTGCATTCCATATTAAGTAGGATCATTTTACATTCCCAGCAGCAATGCATAATAGACCCGGTTTCTCTGCCTCCTCACTGGCCCTTAACACTGTCAGGTTTGTTTGTTTCCAAGTCATTCTAACAGGTATGTAGTGGTAGCTCACTGTGGTTATAATTTCCATTTCCTTAATAACTAATAATGTTGGGAATCTTTTCATGTGCTTAATTTGCCATGAGTAGTCTGACAGGTGAAGTGTCTGTTTAAACCTTCTGCCCATTAAAAAAATAGATTGTATTCTTACTGTTAAGTTTTGAGTGTTCTTCATATGTTCTAAATACAAGTCCTTTTTCAGATGCGTGAATTACAGATATTTCCTCCCAGTCTGTAGCTTGTCTTAACAGCAACTTTCCCAGAGCAAAGGTTTCAAATTTCATCCAATTGATCAGTTTTTTATTTTTATGGATCATGTTTTTGGTGTCAGGTCTAAGAACGCTATGCTGACTCCGGGTCATGAAAAATTTCTTCGGTGTTTTCTTCTGAATTTTTTATAGTTTTGCATTTTCACATTGAGATCTATCCATTTTGAATTAATTTTTGTATAATTTTGTGTGAGGTTTCTAGTACAGCCTAAGGCATTAATAATACTGTAATAACTTTGTATGGAGGCAGATCGTAACTACTCTTATTGCAGTGAGCATTTCATAATACATACAATTATTGAATTGCTATGCTATACATCTAAAACTAGTATGATATTGTATGTCAACTATATTTTAACAAAAAAATTTTTTCAAGTGTGAGGTTTATGCTGAGGAGGATCACTTTTTGCTTATAGATTTCCAGTTGTTCCAACACCATTTGTCAAAAAGACTGTTAAACTTCCATCAAATTGCCTTAGCAACTTTGTCAAAAATCAATTTATCATACACATAAGAGTCTATTCCTGCAAATAACACACTATCTTGATTACTGTAACTTTATAATCAGGTAGATTTTAAGATCTCATTAGTCTTCTTCAAAATTGTTCTGGCTCTTCTAGTTTCTTTGCCTTTTCATTAAAAGTTTAGAATCAGCTTGTTTATGTCTAGAAAAAACCCTACTAGAATTTTGATTGGGACTGCATTAACTATCAATCAATAAATCGATTAGGAGTGTATTTGCATCTTAACACCACCGAGTCTTCTAATCTGTGAACACAGTATATCTTTCCATTTATTTAGCTCTTCTTTGATTTCTTTCATCACCATTTTTTAGCTTTCAACCTAAACGTGCTTTATTATATTTATACCTATATATTACATGTTTTGGAGCTCTTTTAAATGGTATTTAAAATTTTTTTTCTGTTCCACTGGTATATTCCTAGTATATGGAAATCTAATGGACTTTTCTGTGTTTATGTGGTATCCTATGACATTGTGGAACTCACTTGTTAGTTGGAAGGAATTTTTTTTGTAGATTTTTTCATACTTTTTTTTTATAAACAATCATCTCATCTGTGAATAGAGGCAGTTTTATTCCTTCCTTTCTAATCTATGGGTCATTTGTTTATTTATTTAGCCTTATTGCACCAACTAAAACCTCAAGTACTATGTGAACAGGAGAGTGGAATCCTTGCTTTGTTCTAGAATTTAGGAAGAAAGCATTCAGTTTTGTAAACATTAAGTGTCATGCTTAGCTGTGGGTTTTTCATAGATGTCATTTGCCAGGTTAAGGTTGCCTTTGAGTCATAGTGTGATAGAATATTTATTAAGAATGGATGATGAATTTTGTCACATGCTTTTTCTGCCTCGATTGATATGACCCTGTTTTTCCTTCAGTCTATTAATAAGGTGGATGACCTTTACTGAATTTCTAATTTTGAAGCCAGCCTTGCATTCTCAGATAAATTCTAATTGATCATTGTGATGTCTTACATATCTTCTGTAATTCTGGATTCCAGTTGCTAATATTTTCTGAGAATTGTTGGACCTGTGTTCATGAGGGATATTGGTGTGCAGCATGGTCAGCAAACTATGGCCCACGGGCCACATCTAAGCCACTGCTGGGCAAGTCTGGCTGGGTCCGTTCATTTGCACATCTCTACAGCTGCTTTTTGCACTGTAACTGCCGAGTCGTATACTTGCAACAGAGACCATATGGGCTCCAAAGATGAAAATATTTACTCTCTGGGCCTCCACATCTAAGGTTTGCTAACTCCTGGTCTATAGTTTGCTTCTACTATCTTTGCCTGGTTTTGTTATCAGGGTAATGCTGGCTTCGTAAAATGAGCTATGAAGTGCTCCCTTCTCTTGTGTCTTCTGGAAGAGATTGTGTAGAATTGTGTGTCAGTTCTTGAAATGTTTGGTAGAGTTTATCAGTGAAACCATGCATGCCTGGAGATTTTTTTCTGGAAGGTTTTTAAGCCATGAGTTACATTTCTTTGACAGATACAGAGCTATTCAGGTTAGCTTTTTTTCTTGGGGTGATTTTTTATAGTTGGTGGCTTTCAGGAAATTGGTCTGTAGTCCCCTCTCACTTGGGGTGACTGCTTTTAAATGTACCGTGGAGATTATTCCACATTCCTAAACAACCGATCTGTAATGACAGAGGAATACTTTGTTCCATTGCTCACTGCAGGGCCAAATAGTCTACCATGATTAACTTGCTTTCTCGTGTAACTCTTCGGTTTTCCAGAAGTTTTTTCCCTCTTGCCCCATCTGTCATCTACATAAGCACAATTGTTTGCAAAAGCTCTTTCCTATTCCATGTTCTGTCTGTTACTTTCCCCTGGAGCCCGTACTCCCTGGTCCTGCTGACCCTGACTTTGGCTCCCTGCTCTCCTGAGCTGGAGTCTACATTTTCTAGATCATATGTCTTCCTCTTCTTTGGCTTCCTCCCTTGTTTTTCTGAATGCATCCTCAGGAAAATGATGTTTTAATCTTCTATTGTTAGACACTCCCAAATCACTTTCCTACTGTAAATATTACCCTTTCTTTACACTTTATTTAATTGAGGAATAACTGACATACAATATTATATTAGTTTTAGGTGTACAACATAATGATTTAATATTTGTATATATTGCACAAGTTTAGGCTTCTTAATCCCCTTTACCTCTCCCCCCAACCCTCTCCCATGTGGTGGTCACCAACCTGTTCTGTGTATCTGCGAGTCTGGGTTTTCTTTACACTGGACTTTTAAAGCATCAGGTGGTAGCACCGCTGTCCCACGCTGCAGATGGGGCACCTGATGTGCCCAAGAAAGTGGCAGCTGAATCGTCATTTGGGAGCAAAACCAGAGGAAGACATGAAAGGGAGGTAGATGCACCCCGTCCACTGTCCCTTTGACTGAGTAGGGGTGAAGGAGGTGGCGAGGACTTGAGACCTGTTCCCTGGTCTGAGAATGAATGAGATGAAGAAGGGCAGGAAAATGAAACCCAGGGAGGCTGTCCCGGTGTCCCCAGGGCCCCAGGACTAGAAAAGCCTTGGGATGGTTGACAGAAATCCAGCAACCCAGCCATTGTCCCCATGGGTCAAGGGAGTGGCTGGTACTGTCCAGCTCAGTAACAGCAGGAGATGGCCATTCCTCCTGTGGCAGCCGCAATGGCTGGGTTGCTGGATTTCTGTCAACCAGCATGTTCATTCCCAGTGTGGAATGTCAGCTCAGCAATGTCAATAGATGCTAATTTGGGTCATTGCCTGGGGACTGCCTGGAGTCTGGGTTGAGATGGATTGCTGGACACCTCAGAGCTCAGCACGAGAGGATACAGTGATTGATTAGGGGTCTCTGCTGTGTATTTGCCTGCACAGCAGTAGGGATTTTTATACACCAGCCCCCTGTTACCCAAATATATGGAGATGAGCTGAAGCAACAGAGACATGTGAATCACCAGATCCAAAATGGGGATACAGTACCCCCCACTTTTCAAAAGTTCAAGTTATGCCACTCTGCTTTTACAAAAGACTTACATCAGTAACAGTTTTTGATAACTTAAAAGAAATCTGACAATGATTTTCACTTTTACTAAAAAAGTCAAAAAGCAAAAATGGCATTCCACATCTGTTTTGCCGCGGCTCTTACAGAGGCAGTGTGCACCCCAAGCTCCTACCTGGCACTCCCCTCAGCATCTTGGCATCCAGCTGCTAGAGCTTTGAGCTGGGTCTGGGAGCATTTGTACCATATCTCGAGTTACTGTGTGCATCCATTAGCAAGATGTGTCCTAAGGTATCAGAAAAGCCTGAGAGAGGTTATTTTTTGGGTCTGTGATCCTCACAAACTTGCACTTCTTCACTTTACACCCTTTTTTCTTATGAGAGGTTTCATAGGAACACTCTACTTTCAGACAGTGGGGAAAACAACTACTTGGTGCCTGCAGTGGCCCAGGTGGTGGGATCAGAACAGTGGAGGACCCTGCTTTTGGTTTTAGACATGCTGCTCTGAGTCTGGAGTTGGCAGACCAGGGTGGCAGTTTAAGCTGAGCTCAGCTGGGGGGTGCCGATCTGCCCCACACTCGGCTGGTCTGCCCCACACTCGGTTGGTCTGCCCCACACTCGACTGGTCTGCCCCACACTCGTCTGATCTGCCCCACAATCGGCTGGTCTGCCCCACACTCATCTGATCTGCCCCACGCTCGGCTGGTCTGCCCCATACTTGGCTGGTCTGGTCAGGGCTCCCCATCCATCTGTGGACAGCTGCCAGGCTAGCTGGGCTCATAGGTCCAGGGTGGCCTCACTTGGTACATCTCAGCTCTCCTCCGCAAAGCCTCTCATCCCCCAGGCTAGCCTGGGCTTCTCACCTGATAGATGCCAAGACTCAGCAGAGAGCACAAGACTGTGTCCTAAAATGAACCTGGATTTAGGGTTATCCAGATATGGTGAAGCCGACAGATGAGGAGATGACCTGCCCCCCATGGATGGGGCCAGCTGTGCCCCAGCTGGCCACAGGAGAGAATGGCAGGCAGAGGGAGAGGGAGGGAAACCTGAGAAAAGCCTTTATTGGGGTTTTTGAGAGAAGGAAGGGTGAGGGTAAAGGAGCTAACCAGGTTAAAATTGGCTAGTTTGACTAATTTTAGCAGGTGGCAGTATGGGGTCTCTCCTAGTTGGATGCCTGGCCCTAGGGCTAGTGGAATTGGGGGCTGGGTTGGAAGTGGGTGCTAGTGTCTCACAGCGTAAGAGCTATTGAGGCAAGGGGAGTGGCCCTTGGGTTGGGGTGAGCTGGTGGGGGCAGGCATACAGAGAGGGCGTTGAATGCTTTGCTGCCTCTGCAACTCGCCCCAAGAGGGGCCGTCTAGTCCAGGCCAACAAGTGCCAGATGGCAGCACATCGGATACAGGAACTAGACATGTGGTTAATACAGATCCAGACTTGGAACCGGTGCATCGCTTCCACTGCACTCTGTGGGCCAAAGCAGGTCACGAGGCCAGCCCAGGTCTCTGAGGTGGGAAAACACATTTCCCTCTTTATGGGAAAACCAGCTAAGTCTCCTCGCAAATTGTGTGCATGTGGACAGGGAGAAGGACTATGGCTGTTTCTGCAAACCTTCCATCACAGTGACCCAGAGATCTGCTCCCCAAAGGCACCTGTGTTTAGACAGATGGGTGGAGTCAGGGTGAGGGTGGGTGACAGAGGGGACTTCCTGCCATCAGGGGCTTTTCCATTCCCTGACACCTTCAGGATGGGGACTTTGGTCTTGTCAAGGACAGCCCTGATGACAGAGAAATAGGGAGCCCCTTTGCTCCCCTGGGGAGTTTCTGCCCCCTGGGCCTTGGGTGATGAGTATTGAGGGTGTGGACGGAGACTGGCCGGCTGGGGAAGGAGACATGGCTGGGCAGTGATTTCCGGGGTCTGTCTGCAGTCTTCCAGCCAGGAACCAATGCCCTCCCAGGCCTGCTCACCCTGGAGGATCCCATCTGATGCCACACTCAATTTGGGGCAGACCACGCTGTCTCCATCTGTGCCATCTGGGCTCCGGCCCTCTTTCTGCATGGCCGCCCAGACCTGCCTCCTACCAGTTGCCTGCACTGTGGCTGCCACGAGAGGAGTGACCATCTCCTGCTGTTACTGAGCTGGACTGTACCAGCCACTCCCTTGACCCATGGGGACAATGGCTGGGTTGCTGGATTTCTGTCAGCCATCCCAAGACTTTTCTAGTCCTGGGGCCCTGGGGACATTGGGACAGCTTCCCTGGGTGGGTGAAACCTTTTACATCCTTTCAAACCCTTCATCTTCCATGCTTCTCAGTAGCTGCCTGGGGCCTAAAATATGGCCATTACACACAAGTTCATTAAAGGAAAAGCAAGCACCTATAATTTGACAGGACCCAAACCTACTATTTCAGTAGGTAAGGTCTATACCTCAATACAGTAATCACTTATTTCCCTTGTGTGTAGGGAACTTGTGCTTTTCTGGTTGTCTGGGCATGGATCTCCCTGAGAAAGCAGTCTAGATGGGAAGCAAGGCCCGAGGGACTCATCCTGGGGCTGGGTTGCCCAGTAAGATTGACACATAACAAGTGTTCACATTAAACTGGAGGGGTCAGGGAGTTGGTGGCAACCCAAGGGACTCAAAAGTCCCCAAACTGCCTCTGGCCCCACTGTTGTCATCTGGTTGTCCATGTACAGACATTTCTCTTTATACTGGAGAATAAGTTACTTTTAGACCCTCAGCAGAAGGGAGGCACACTGCAAGCCCAAGAGGAACCCTTCCCTCTGCTCACCCAGGCTGTTTCCCGTCTCTGCAGAAGGGGCTGGGGTTGGAGAGCATGACTAGTAACTGGGTGTACTGCCCAGGCAGCTAAGAAAATCAGATGATCCCCGGCTTATTTCAAGAAAGGGAAAGTGCGAAAAAGCTCCAAGGCAGTCTGTAGTATCAGAGGCAAAAAAGAAAAGCTGCCTCCAGAGAAGCATCAGACAGGTCAGTCATTCACATTGTAGTGAGAAAACATAAACATGTTGGCATCACCTGAACATGTCAGTTTCACCTTGGAGCTCCTAAGACCTGGGCACTTTTTCTGATTGCTTAGCTAAAGATTGTGTCCTCCCAGTAGGAATCTAACTAGTAAGGTAATGTGCTCATTCAGTAAGGATGTCTTGCCTTCTGACCAGGTGCTGTTAGGGACTGGGAAGGCAGCCTCGCTCCCAGACTTCTGGCTGTGATCAGGAACAATTCCTGCTCCTTATGAATCAGATTCTGTCTCTGAACAGTGGGAATGGTAGACATACTCATCTCAAGGGACTCTAGTGAGGAGAAAATGAATGGCATTTTCAAAGAACAGGTCTGTAGTAAGTGTTCAATGCATGTTAAGGGGAAGAAAGTTGAGGCAGACACAGGCCCTGCTGTCATGTAGCTCTCCAAGCAGGTAGAGAAGAACAAGACAGACCTGAAAAGTATGGGAAGGCAGACAGACACTGGAAAGGAGGTGCTGGGTTGAAGGGTGGCCAGGAGTTTACTTTAGGCAGGTCAGGATCTGAGAAGGAGACTTCTCAGTGAAAGAGGAAGACAGGAGCCTGGCTCTCAAGGACCAGGTGTAGATTTTCATGGCGGAGGAAAACAGCCAGTGCAAAATGACATGGTGGCAATGAGCTTGCGGAGGTGTGTGGAGAAACACCCCTCCGGCTGGGTTTGGCTGTGGTGCCCCCAGAAGCAGCACCCCACCCCCTCCACTGCCTCAGTCAACTGCAGGAGACCCAGCCTTCCAGGGAAATCCAGGTGTCTGTCTCCACAAGTCACATAAATCTTGGATCATGTGTGAATGTGCACACACACTTGTGCTGCACTGTTAAGCAACCAGTGACCTGGGGTGACCATTCCTGGAAGGTCTGTGTGCGGGTCCAGGGGACAGTTGGGAGAACCAAGAGGCACCGCTGGCAGATGGGGGGCCTTCTCTCAGCTCTCGCCCTGGTTCCCGTGGGCTGAAGAAAGAGGCAGAATGTGCTTTCCAAATGGACAGACGAGATGCCATACGGTGCATAAGGCAGCCCCGCCACCTGCCAGCCAAGAGCCCTTGAGCCTCTGTTTCTCTAACTGTAAAGTGGAGACCAACACCTGCCTACTTAATAGGGTTGCAAGGAGGAGGGAATGAGATTCCTAAGTCATTCTGAGTCCGCACCCAACATGATGGAGAACACTTGGCAAATATCTGTGGAATTATGAATAAATGAGAAGGTGCAGTGTATTAAATTTCACAAAACATGTCGCATTTCTGAAGCTAGGAGGTCCTCAAGTTGTGAAAAGAGGGGAAGGGAGGGCCCGGGGAAGGGAGGGCCCGAGTACCAAGCGGGATGTAGCAGGGGACTGCTGGTTGTATAGCCATGGCTGTGTGTGTGTGTGTGTGTGTGTGTGTGTGTGTGTGTGTGTGTGTGAACTGAGCTTCCTGGACAGATGTTAGCTGGGCAGCAAGCAAGTGGAAGAATACAGGTATTAAGACGAAGATGATTGTGCTGGGCTCACACACACTTCTTTCACTTACTCATTCGTTCATTTGTTGGTTCATCTTATGTGTACTCAGATTCTATACTCAGTGATGAGGATTCTAAGTTGTCCATAATGCTTCTGCCCTCAAGCATGCAAAGGTGAGCTGGGAGAGTGTCCGAGGGCAACCGTCAAGGCCAGCAAGGGGGTGCTGGAAAACAAGGAACGTCAGGAGATGGGCAGTGGTGGGGCTCTTGGTGGTCCTCCAGGGACCCCTCTGTAAAGAGGACCCAGCCATCCTTCACGTTGGGGTCTGGGAAGAGCACACTGGAGTTCAAATCCTGGAGTGTCCCTATGGCCAAATAACAACTTGGCCTCCTCGCCCGTAAGGTGGACATAATAATGGTGCCCACATTCCAGAGCTGTCATGAGCATCTAACGAGACTTGTGTGGACTGTGGTGCTGGTGCTGGCTCCCAGCTCCTCTGTTGTCATTGCTCCCCTGGCCATTTTAAGAAACAGACAAGAAGGGACCTTGGGGTATAAATACAGAATTATGGGCAGCCAACAGAAAAACCCAAATGCTCTGAGCTGAGCACCCCAGGGTGCAGAGCCCCAAAGGGAAGCTTGGGCTGGAGGACTGTGATGGTTAATTTTATTTTAAAAATTTACTTTTCTGCCATGGCACCCAGATATTTGGTCTAACCAGTGAGACATTGCTATGAAGGTATAGTTTAGATGTGATTAGCATTAGGTCAGTAGACTTTGTGTAAAGTAGATGGCCTTCCACAATGTGGATGGACTACATCCAAAAGACACGGGTGCCCCAAGACGGAAGGAACCCTGCCTCCGCACTGTCTCAGGACCCGACCTACAGCATCAGCTCTCCCCTAGGTCTCCAGCCTGCCACGTTCCCTGCAGATGGGATTTGCCAGGCCGCACAGTTGCACGAGCCAGTTTCTTAAATTAAATCTGCCTCTCATTCTCTCTCAGTCGGATGTGTACATATACAGTGTATATCCCGCTAGTTCTGTTTCTCTGGGGAACCCTAATCCATGGACCTTGGGCAGCTCCCCAGGTGAAGTTCTCTCCATTCCTCCAGGAATGTCTCTTTCTCTCCTCTTCTATGGGGCAGCGTAGAGGTCACTGGAATGAGAGAAGGCAAGGGAGTTTTAACCAGCCTCTAAGTTGGTCTAAAGTTAAAATAACTTCTGGAGAAAAAACATGCACGAGTTCGACATGACTCAGATGTGAGGGCTGGCTTCAGGCCTCGGCAAGCAGGCACACACTTGGCAACGTGCTCGGTCCTTTCAGAGACCTAACGGCATCCAAGCAGCTGTGTTCCCGTCCACAAAGTGCTGACGGACGCATAGCTGTAGCTGAGGAGAAACCAGCTGAGAGACAGCCCTCCGAGGTCCGCGGGGTCATCCGTGGCCGCCTGAAGGGGTGTTGGGGCTCTGTCACCAAGATGGCTCTGGGAAATTATCACTGGGAGGAAGACCATCGAGCCAGGTCACATGAGAACAAAAGCCTCGAGGACCACTCCGGGGCGCCCACCCAGCTCTGGCGCTTCCCCCAGCACTTCGGTGCCTACAGGGCAGGCTCTGGGTGTGGATTTTGTTTATCAGTTGAGCCGGAACAGCAAGCAGGCCTGGTTGTAGTGGGAGGGGTCACTACATGACCTGTAGTCATGCAGTGACCTACTGGGTCTGGGCACGTGGACCCTGTGAGTTGGGGGGAGACACACATCATCTTGGTCTGTGCCCACCCCTGGGCCAGCGGATAGGGGCTTGGGGTAAAAAATGGCCCTGGAGGCCCACCTCTACTTAGTGTCAGAGAAAGGGGGGTTGAAGCGAGAGCCTCCTTACGTCCACCAGAGTAAATGTTGTGAGCCAAGGGGTTGGGAGGGCGGAAGACGGGTGAGATTTTTCTGGGGGTGGGTGTGGTCGATGGGGTTAGGTTCTGTGGCTTCCAGAACCATCTATTCCGTGTCCAGACCAGCTTGGGAAGGGCTGGTGAGGGTGGCTTCTGTTGCTGCTTCTCAGGTTCTCCTGGTGTCGAGTTTGATGAGGTGCCCACCCCGTTCCACTCTCTGAAGAGTCTGATCACAGAAATAGTGAAGCTTCATCCTTTTTTCCTTAAAGATGGAAGAATCCCACTGCATGTCTTTCCTTGGTTCCATTTCAAATAAGTTATTAACTCAAAGAATCGGAGACTTTTTAAATGTATTGTCAAGGGCATAAGCTAGGTGGAAGGGATGGGAACTTATACTGCTGGAGGAAACCTCTCTAAGAAAAGTGCTACAAATGAGGGTCCCTTGAGGGTCCTGAAAGAAAGTGGGGCTTGACGGGGCATCCTCAGCCTCTGGGATGTGCCCTTCCTTCCTGGACATAGAGCCCACCCCGCCAGCCCTGTCTGGATTTGACCTTGGCCCAGTCACAGCTTTGACCAGCCTTCCTGCCTGACTGGGAGGTCGGCTCTGGGAGGGGTGGGGAGTCTGTGGTGGCTTTTTGCAGTTGGGTTCTGAGAACCTGAGGTGGGAAGAGAACACCCAAAGCCAAAGCCAGCCCTTCACTGTGGCAGGGCCAGGCTGAAGTACAGGTGGGTGACACCTGAAGGTCTGGCCTGCTTCCTGTACCCCAGCCTCAAGGGTCCTTGAAGCTCCCTTGGACTGACCTGGTTAAGAGCTGTGTTTACAAAGAAGGCAATGATTTGTTCCGAGGCCATGGCTCCTCTTGGCCCAGAGCAGGAGAGGGTGGTGGTTATGGGAGGAGAAGTGGCAGACAAATGGCGGCCCCTCCCCAGACTGACAGGAGCACTGGGGAACAGAAGTGAAATTGGGGCCCAGAGCCCAGCAAAGTGCTCGATTAGCTCACCTGAAAATGATTGGAAAACCCAGAGTCAAGAAGGAGGAGCTTCTACAGAACATGCACCCTATGGTCCAGCGTATGCACGATGGTACTTGTGTGTGTGAGCGTGTTTCTCATCCAAAAGTTTAAACCAAGAAAAAGTTAACAGTGGTTGTCTCTGGTCATGGGACACATTCTTTATTTTGAGAAGGGGAAACACTTAGGTCCTCAATACCCCTTGCATGACCTCACTTGCTCCCATAATGCAGGCCTTGTGAGCATTTACAGGGTCTGCAAAGATCCCAGCCTTGTCACCCAGCCTCGTCACCAGCCTTGCAGATGAGCTCAGTTATGCCTGTGATGAGGTCCAGCCACAGATTCTGAGCATGGCTCCCAAGGGGGCCATATAAGCACTCTGGGATGAAGGAACTGCGCTGTTCGGAGCAGCTGCAGCACAGACTCATCAAACCTCGTGTCAAAAGGCAGTAATTCTCTCAGTTTCCCTGGCACTCTGCCCTGACCCTGGCATGTGGTCTGGCCAGGAGAACAAGCACCTTTCTTTTTATTTTTTCCCTTGGGAACTTTCTTTCTTTCTTTTACCAGTTTTATTGAGATAGAATTGACATGCAGCATTGCATTAGTCCAAGGTGTACAATGTAATGATTTGATATGTCTGTATACTGTGAAATAATCACCACCAGAAGTTTAGCTAACATTCATCATCTCACATGGTTACAGATTGTTTCTTTCTTGTGATGAGAACTTTTAAGATCTACTCTCTTAGCAACTTACAGATACACAGGACAGTATTGTTTACTGTGGTCACCATGCTATATGTGACATCCCCAGGAGTTATTTATCTTAACTGGAAGTGTGTGCCTTCTTTTTATCACCTTCACCCATTTCTCCCCCAACCCCCTCTGCCAACAACCAATTCTTTTGCTGTGTCTGTGAGTTTGGTTTTTTTAGACTCCACATATAAGTGAGATAATATGCTATTTGCCTCTTTCTGTCTGACTTATTTCATTTAGCACAATGCCCTCAAGGTATATCTGTGTTGTCACAAATGGCAGGATTTCCTTCTTTTTGTTTAATTGCTGAATAATATACTACTATATATATGTATATAGCTCACAATTTTTAAAACCATCAGTGGACACTTAGGTTGTTTCCTTATCTTGGCTGCGGAAAATAACACTGCAGTGAACGTGGACACGCAGGTATCTTTTCAAGATACTGTTTTTGTTCTCCTTGGATAAATATCCAGAAGTAGAATTGCTGGATCATAGAGTATTTCTATTTTTAGTTTTTTGAGGAACCTCTGCACTGTTTTCCATAGTGGCTGCACCAATTTACATTGTGCAAGAGGGCCCCCTTTTCTCCACATCCTCGCCAACACTTGTTATCTCATGTCCTTTTGATCATAGTAATTCTAACAGGTGTGAGGTGATATCTCAGGATTTTGATTTGCATTTGCCTGATAATTAGTGATGTTGAACATTTTTTCATATAGTTGGGCGTATGTATGTCTTCTTTCGAAAAATATCTGTTCAGTTCCTCTGCCCATGTTTTAATTGGATTGTTAGGGGGCTTTTTTTGTTTTTTTTAATAGGGAATAAAGTTTATTTTGGCAGATAGTGTTAAACAAAATTAAAGTTGCATACATTAGTAACATAACTCAACATCCTTAATTTGGTATAAGTGTGACAAATTTTCTTGATTTCCTGTGTTCTGCTATATCACCATAACCTAAACTGCTAAAACCGCTATGCTGAAATTTAGCTTTACTGTTTTCGCTTACGCTCTGATTCCAAACAAAACTTTTCATAAGCTTCTTCTATCTCTGGGTCCATCTCATCATCAATATCATCCAAGTAAGGATCACCAGCCCCTGATAAATCTGTTCCATTTTCTTCATAATCTGGAAAAAAGTCTTCTCTTTCAAGTAACTCTTGATATTTCTCTTGGTAATCTGGATCAGCTGCAGTGAAAGGAACACCATCGGAGGAAGTATAAAACGTTGGTTCATTCATAAAATAGTCAGGATCATTTTCAGGTGTTGCTTCTCTGTATGTTGAGGTTGCGTGAACTCTACCCCAGTTACTTGATTGGAGTTCTACAAGCTTCAAGAACATCTGTTTCACATCTGTACTGCAATTTGCATCAAGGACAACATTTTCAATTTTCTGAATAATTTCTTCCATATCAGTCTTTCCTTTTTCCTTCCAGGCATTTTCCAAAACTGACCCTGTCAACTTCAGTAATTTTACTGCACATATTAAGTTGTCATCCTTAGGATTAGAAAAGAGAGCATTCGACAACTCCCGAAGACCAACCTGAAGAATATCTGCTCTTGTAACCTGTCCATTTGTTCCCTGATCTCCAGGTTAAGATACAGTTCTCCCAAAAAGAGAACAAATGCATGGAATCATTTTTGAGTCACTTCATCCCCTTTTGTAGCTTGATCTTTAGCTTCATATTCAGTCCAACATCTTTGAAGTAACAACTGGTGGAAGTTGCCACTCTGTGGGCTAATTGTCAGATGATGGGACAGGTAATTACACAGGTGAGCTCCCATATAAGAGAAATTTGGGATAGACGTGGCCTGTTGATAGATGAATTCCACAAGTTCTTGCAAAGCATCATCCGTTGTAACCCAGCCATGAAGGGTCTCTGCAAACTGTTCAATTTCAGTTTTAAAACTGCCAGGCTGCTCTGAAAGATGATTCAAAAAGTCCTGAACATATTCTGATAAGAGTTGGATTATCCTCACAGCCATCCTCATAGGATTCTGTATAATTAGAAGAATAGCCTGATGGATAAAATTCAGGGGCGTTCACAGACAGCTTAGACATTAATACAGGCGCTACAATCACCTAGGGTTTAGCCATTGCTGACTCCAAGTTCTGCTTGGGATATTATCTTGTGAACTAGGTGGAGCTCTCAGAGGCCCGTTTGTTCTGGGGCCCGATCAAAACCGTCCGACATGCTCCTCCTCCTCCTCCTGGGGCCGCTACCGCTGCACGGCGGACACGGGGGAGGCGCCGCGGGTCGGCGTCGCAGCGCTCACTCGGGCCTCCTGTGTTAGGGTTTTTTTTTTGCTGTTGAGTTGTATGAGCTCTTTATATATTTTGGATATTAACCGCTCATCAGATATATGATTTGCAAATATTTTCCCCCATTAGTACATTGCCTTTTCATTTTGTTGATGGTTTCCTTTGCAGTGCAGAAGCTTTTTAGTTTGATGTAGTCTCACTTGATTATTTTTCCTTTTGTTATCTTTACTTCTGGTGTCAAATCCAAAACAGCATTTCTAAGACCGGTGCCAATGAGTTTATTCCCTATGTGTTCTTCTAAAAGTTTCATGGTTTCACGTCTTAGGTTAAAGGCTTTAACACAATTTGAGTTAATTCTTTTGTGTGGCATAAAGTAGGGGTCCAGTTTCATTCTTTTGCATGTGGTTGTCTAATTTTCTCAACACTATTTATCAAAGAGACTATCTTTTCCCCATTGTATATTCTTGGCTCCTTTGTCATATTCGACTGTATATGTGTGGGTTTATTTTTGGACTCACAAGTGTCTTCCTTGCACCAGTTTGTTCTGTTAGCAACACCCCAGCAAGGTTGGAGGCAGGGGTGGACCAGGCCTTCCCTACACTCCCTCAGCAAGTCTGCCCAAGCTCGCCGTCTCCCTCCTGTCTGGGATGCTCAGTGTGCTGGGCTTGAAGTTCTTTGCACTGGGAATGGTGAGATGAGCACATTTCCTCTGTATTGAACTCTTGGAAGGAAAACAGTTGGTACCAGTTGTCCACATTCTGGGTGCCAGGCAGGACTCGGGGGAAGTGCAACTAAAAGCAGAGGACAGTTGTGCCCAGACCCAGGAGCACTGAGGTTAGACATGCTTGCCTGCCCAGTGGCCAAGTGAAACCCGAGACTCGTCCCTCCACACACTCTGCCCATTTTTCTCTGCTTACTGAGCCCCATGTCACCAGCCCCAGGTTCCCGGCAGAAGCCTTGGCACTGAGCTCCCCCTTCTCTGTCCTCTGGGACATCCAAGGCCCAGCAGCCCTGCCCCAGCTGTCACAGCCCTGCCTGGTGTAGAAGAGGGCGGCAGTTGCTCTCCTGGCTCAATGTGGGAGGGAGGTTTGCCTGCTGCCTCCCCACTTCCTGCCCCCAGCCCACACTCCCTAACCTGACCTTTGCACAGGAGTTAGAGTTCCACCCTGGCGGGATAGTTGGCGTAGGTCAGAGAATTATCAATCACTAGTGCAACTTAGCAAGGCCACTGGACACCCAGGGCGTGTGAAGAACAGACAAGAAAGGACATAAAACGGTCTGAGCATGGAGGGCTGGCATGGAAGTCAGCAGGGCTTCCAGTCCTGCCCCACCACTCCTAGGCCACGTGATTCAGGGAAAGTCTCTTGACTTTCTGCCTCTGTATCTTCATCTCTGAAATGCAGACCATCCCGGGCCTCCTTCCCAGGGTGGCTGCTAGCCCTAAGACTTCTTGAAGAGGCAAATAGCTTTGTAAAGTGAAGAACTTCACAAATATAATTACACATAAGCCCGAAGCCATCTTATAAAAGCAATTCCTTTATCTTTTTTTTTAAAGGAGGGGATGTGGGTGTGGGAAACCCCGTCTGGGTGGGATGGCTGTGCAATGCTGGGCAGGGAGGGCATGGCAGGAGGTCGCTGCCTGGGTACGCGAGGGCCCGTGTGGGGAGGACCACAATGGGGGAGGAGGAAGGAAACTTCTTTCCCAGCAATTGCGTTTGGGGAGCGGCCCAGTCAGGCCCTGGTTAGGGTGGAGGCCAAGGCGCCCCCATGGATTAACGAGTTCCAGGGGCAACTGGGGATTCAGCTTTGTCAAAAGCATCCATTGACTCAGGCCCATGAGTCATGCGTTCGGGGGAGTCGCCAATGTGCTGCGGCCTGGCAGCCTCCTGGGAGAGCAGCGGGAGCCCCGCTTCCACCTCTGTGGCAGCTCTCTGCTGGCAAGGCTGGAAGCCACCCAGGCTGCAGAGGCCACTGGACTCCCGGCCGTCCTGCTGCCTTGTGGACCATTTTCTGAATAATGAAACAAATGCTCATTGTAGAAAAAAGTTAAATATAAAAGATAAAATTAAAATGACCCATAAGCCTATCCTCGAGATAACTATCCTGATGTCCTTGTGTGTTCCAGGCAGGTAATAGGAGTCAGGTTAGGGCAGACTATGCTGGGGTAACACACAACCCCCAGGGGGCTCTCCCCCACCCCCGGGCCAGGTCACTGTCACTACCTGCATACCTGTTGTATTCACCCTTCGCACTCCTGTTCATGTTCCGTTTGTGTCTTAAAGGCAATGGAGATCAGGAACCTGGAGACTTTTATCATTAAGTAGGATGCTGGGTGTTGCTGGAAGCATGAGTCTTCTTTTTGGGTTCTTTAAGCTTTTTAAAAATCATCAGAATTGGGGTTGACTTTTATGGAATGCTTCTTCAACTCTACTGAGATTTTATTTTTATTTGCCCTGTTACATTTTTATAATCTGAGCACCCTGATTTGCCTGTCTTACATGTCTGATCATACAACTGCTTTAAAAAATGTCTAAGGGAAAAAGAAAGAAAAAGCTCACCAAGGCCCAGATTTCAGAGCATTCATCTGGAGTGCAGAATTAGGGAGCGTCTTCTGTAACAGATTAGAGATTATTATGCACTTTAGGTTCAAATGTTGTTCAACCCCCTGATCATTTAGATTCATCAGTCCTGCCCTTTGCTTTGAAAGTGACATCTTTTGTTGAGGAGTGACCTGGGGCTGCGAAATGTGCCCTACAATTTGGTTCCTTAAGTGGCAGAAGTTGGGTCACCCTGTGAGGCCAAACTTTCACAAGGTGCTTGGTGAGCCGCTAAGGTGTTTTGGTCCTAGGGGTCTGGGTACTTCTGGAAGTCAAATGCAAGCATGCCAGACTGAAACGGCCACCATGGGGGTGGCTTCTTCTCTCCCCAGAACTGTCTCAGCAAACAGCAGCTCCTCACAGCCATCCGCCAGCTGCAGCAGCTGCTGAAAGGCCAGGAGACACGCTTCGCCGAGGGCATCCGCAACATGAAGAGCCGGCTGGCTGCGCTGCAGAGCTCTGTGACCAGAGTGGGCCCGGATGCCCCACCCGGTGGGTCCCGGATCAGCACCACTGGGGCCCCAGGACCCTCAGGCCACTCACCTGTGGGCTCCATCCTGTCCTGACCTGGGGTTCCTGTGTCCCCAACCTTCCCCTGCCTAGCCTTCTGTGGGGCCCATTTCAAACCCTGGTTGGTAGAGGTGCATGGTGAGTGTGCCAAGAGGCATCTGCTGGCTCTGTGTCCCCGTTTGAATGTTCCCCTTTCCCCTTAGGCCTTTGCATCCAGCCACAGTGACTCTCATGTCTACATCTTATCTTTGCAGAAATGTCCAAAGGCACCATTCCATGAGCTGCTTCTCCTTTCCTGTCCCTACCTGGGGAGACTCCAGTTGGTTCCATTTTTTAAAATTTTAATTAACTATTTTTTAGAGCAGTTTTAAGTCCCAGCAAAATTGGATGGAACACTCACTTGTTCCCATGTGCACCTCCCTGAGCCCCCACACAGTCTCCCACCAGCAGCCCTGCCTCCATGCAGTGCTCCTGGTCAGTCCATGAAACAACACGGGCCTCAGTTTTCCAGGCATGGAAATTAGTCCTCGGATGTGAGTCCCATTAATGCCAGTGGGTGGGATGGGGGGCCTGCTGAGGGCAAGTCCCGTCCATCTGGTGAGGTGACAGCATTCCCCCGCACTCCCTCCCCCAGGCTGGGACCCTTACAGACACTGGAGGCTTCCTGACAACAGCTTTCACAGCTCAGGCCCAGGACCAGCTGGATTTCCTCTGGCCCTCACCAAGGTGGTGGGGCCGGGGAGGCGGCTCTCGTGTTTGTTCTGTCACGAGCCTTTGGAAGATCTGATGCCATCTACTCACTCACAACACACTTGTCAAGGGCCTTTGTTGTGTGAGATAAGTTCCCCAGGGAAAGTGCTGGATTTCCTACCTTCTCAGAAATTATGGTAGCAAATCCAGGTTCTCAACCACGCTGAGCCGACTCCTGTTTTCCTTGGCTCCGTGGGTGCGGAAGTGGACCAACCTGCCCAACTCCTCACACTTTCCTAGGCGCTGCAAGGAGCCCTTGGTGGGGCTCATTGCCGCCAGACCCTGAGAGGCAGGCAGGACATCCTTTTTTGCTACAGTTGGGGGAAACTGAGGCCAAGAGAAGTAAGCTAGCAATAGCAGGTCCCAGATCTGGTGATTTTTTTCTTCTGCTAGAGGCTCAACACAGATTTTTTTGTTTTTGGGGGACAGAGCTCCTGTGATCCCCGGGAGTTTCAACAAAGCTGCCCTGCCCATGTTAGAGGCCCTTCTGTGCACTAGTACAGACAGAGAGGTCACCACTCTGAAGTGAGTAGCCCTCTTGTCACTGGATTCAGGGTCATGTAAGATTTTTTAAAGTGGGCAATTCTCTTTAAAAAATTGCCACCAAGCATTCTGTCTGTCCCATGAATTGGACATGGGGGCAGGCCCCTGTCAGGATCCCCACTGCAGGTGAGGAAGGGGGACTTCGTCTGAGCCTGTGAGCAGCCAGAAGCTTGCCCCAGATTGAATTGCAGATAGTGGGAAAACTATCTTTCTCGTTTGTTTGTTTTTAAGGGCATTTGCTGGGAATCAGAAGAATATCTCTAGTCTTGGAGAATTCTTGGCCTTTCTCTTTCTGACTTCCAGTCTGTGTATCTCCCTCCTATCTTCCCAGGCTTTCTTTCCTGGGAATGGCACAACTGATGGCTTCCGGGCTTATTCAGACAGCCTCATTCCATCTTTTATTCCCAAATCGCCTGGATTGCTTCACTACTGATCTCATTCCTTACCCATGAACCTACCTCCGGAAGGTGCCAAGAGCTTCCCCATGGCCCTAGAGACTCACCAGGTCATCCTCATAGTGGGAGAACCAGCCAAGGCTTGTCTCCTTTCACTGCACAGAGGCTTTGGCTCCTAGTTAGAGCTGTAAATAGATTTTTAATTAACACGTATCCATCCGTTAATTCCACTCACATTTATTGAGCACCTACTATAAGCCATGTACTGTTCCATCTATTCAGGTATATTTACCTGTAAGTTGCTCCAGCAGGTAATGGGGTCTTTTTTTTTAGGGTTTTCATTCCTCATCCCAAAAGAGACCCTACTCCTTTCCCTCAAGGCATTTTCGATCCTTTTCAGCACAATCAAGCAGCATTTAAAAGATAACTATAAAGGCATTAATCTGCAGGACTGAGGCAGCAACTTGGGAGCACTGAAGTGTTGGGATGTGAGCTCACACTGAGTTCCTTCTTGCCAGGTTATGACCATGGGTGCTGAGCTGGAGGCTAACTAAAGGAAGGTGGCCTGGCAATGGGCAGATGCCCCCCAGAAGCCGAGGGCACTGAGAGCAAGGGGGGGGACAGGGGCCCCTGATCAGTGTGAGGGCAGATGCTGCCCTCATGCCGGCTGCTTGGGGATGCTCTCTCACTGCAGCCTGCCCAGCTGAAGCGATGGCTTCCTTTCATTTATCTAAAATCCTAAAAGTATTTTTACAAATGTCACTGAGAACTACTTGATAGTATTTTAGAAGTGGCTCTGAATTTCCAGGTAAATGAAATCCAAGTCCAACCTGTGCCACCACTCTTGTTAAACAAGCACCAACCACATGTGGCCCTGAAAGGATGGGGCTGGGGGGCAGGGTGGCTTCCCCGGAGTCTGTCTACAGCCCACAGCAGTCCCCTGGGAAATCCAGATGGCTCTGCTACACAGCACAGCCAGGGCCCGGCCTCTCCTCCACTCCCAGTGCCCACATCTCAGGGTTTTGCTTCCTGCCCGTTCCTCTCTCACACTCAAGCTACCTCCAGTGTCATGCTGTTGCCATGTGAGTAAGTCACTTCACCTCGGCTCAAAGCCTCCAGTGGCCTCCTCACACAGAGAGCAAGTTGCCTGGCCTCCTGTTTGCTTTTTGATGTCCTGTGAAACTCTGCTCTCTCTTACTCCTGTTTCCTCTGTGACTTCATCCCTAACTATCTTCCAGCTGGTCCATTCCACTGCAGCCACGGTGGTCTCCTTGATGTTCCCCAGACCTGCTGGGCACACTCCTACCTCAGGGCCTTTGCACTGGTTTTTCGTTCTGGCCTTTCCAGATATCTGCAAGGTTGTGGCTTCATCATCTTCAACACTTTGCTCCAAAGAGGCCTAGTCTGCCCACCACATTCAAAATTGCACCCCTCCTCTGGCATCCACAGTGTTATTCCCTACTTCCATTTTCTACATGCCACTTATCACCTCTTTTCACACTGCCATTTGCTTATGGATCTTGATTACTGATTGTTTCCCCTGGTAGATGGGGGATTCCTGAGAGCTGGGCTTTGTTTGGCTCACTGATTATCCGAAGCACCTAATAGAGCGGCTGGTGCCTGGCAAGAACTCCATCAGCAAGTTTTCATTCATTCATTTGCTCAGAATTATTTACTGGGCATTCAGTGTGTGCCAGGCACTGGGCAGGTCAGGGGGGACGCCACAGGGACACCCAGCCCAGCAAAGCCCCTGCTCTCTGGGACTGCATTCTGAGGGAACAAATACATCAGTCAGATGACTCCCATGGTCACAGATGCCAAGAAGAGAGCAAAGTGAGCTCACAGGATGGGAGCGCCTGCCGGAGGTTCTAGCCCAGCAAGGTGGTCAGAGAACTCTGGGTGGGGGGAGCCGTCAAGTTGAGGCCTGAAGAGTAGGAGGGAGCCATAGATGGGAATTTCTGGGGAAAGAACATTACAGGCAGAGAAAAGAGCAAAAGGCGAGGTCCAGAGATGGGGCTGAGCTCGGCCTGTTCAGGAGACCTCAGGAGACAGCGCAGCTGGGGTCACACACCTGCGGGAGTCCCAGCTCTGATCCTCCCACATCGCAAGGCCCTGAGCCAACATGCAGTGTCTCTGAGCTGTGGTCTCATCTTTCACTGAGCAGCATGTGTTACCCACGCCAAGAGGGCTTTGAAGATCCCATGAGATGCAGCATATAAAATGCTCACAGGTGCAAAGGCTGGAGCAGGCATCATGGGGCCTTGTGGTTGAGAGTGATATCTGAATGACCGCGGTCCTTCTGGTCTTCCCAGTGTCCTGTCCTGCTTTGAATGCCCTTCCGGATGGCAGAAAGTTTGGAAGCAAGTACTTAGTGGATCATGAAGTCCATTTTACCTGCAACCCTGGCTTCCAGCTGGTTGGGCCCAGCAGTGTGGTGTGTCTTCCCAATGGCACCTGGACGGGGGAGCAGCCCCACTGTAGAGGTACGGTCCCTCCTCCCTGCCCCCTGGCTGGACCTGTCCAGGGGTCTGCTGGACAGAATGGGTCATTCCATGGGACACCTTCTGCCTGATTTCTCCACCATTCCTCAACCACTAGACAGCAGCCAGCATGCCTGGTGAAGCACCCCCACACTAGGCTCAGGCTGGCTTCTCTCTGCATGACTCTCTAACCCTTGCAACAACTTAGTCTTGTGTTGCATATGGGGAAATTGAGGCATGCAGAAGTGAAGGAATGTGCCCACAGCCACACAGATGGGATAAGGCTGTGCAGATTCACTCCCAGACACTGACCCCAGAGTCTGTGCTCCCCAACATCTCCCTCTGCTGGATACTGGTGACTGGCTCTGATCGACATTTTGGGGCTGTAGGTTGTTGATGAGGCTGTTGATGACTTGGGCGAGGGAGGGAGGGTGAGGAAATTCCTAGAATGCCCTTTGTGTCCACTTTGGGACTCGGTATAGACAGGCTCCAGGAGAGACCACTGGAATGAGGGGGAGACAGGGAAAGGTTCTCTTTGCTCTGTGCTAGGCTTGAATACAGTACTTCTTGATATGGAAGATAAGGAGAGCTGGCATGCATAATTTGTTGACTCTTCAAAATCTGTGGTCAAAAAAACCATGGACACCAGCCATTTTCAGAGCTGAGGCAGAATGTCCATGAGTTTAGTTGAAACAGAAATAAAAATATTACATAAAAATGTTGTAAAGAGCAGTGTAGAGAGGACTGTGCATAAATAACTTGAAAACATACAGGCCCTTCAGAAAACATGCTGTTTTAAGATGGATTGTGTGGATTGACACGAGGAGCCCAAGGCAACTGTGCTCGTGGGTTTAGATGTCCACTTCCCATCTCCTGCGAAAAACAAGGACAGGTACCGGCTCTCAGATCTAGCTGGGAACCAGCCAGGAAATACAAGTCACGTAACATGCAAACACCTAGGGAGAAGCCCAGGATCTGGATTTGCTGTTGGCCTGCAGGTCTCCATCCAGGGTAAGCACCTTCTGGGTGATAAACTATGGCAGCAGAGGTGGGGACATGACCTTAGGTTGTGACTGCTTTGGGTGTCTGTATTTTCACTGACGGATTGAGGTACAGAGCCCCGCTGATCCTTCCCTGGAGCACTCTGGCACCTCTGCTGGCTGCATCATCCTCCACGGGGCTCTTCCCACCTCCTACCCATCATGGACACTCAGATGGTGGCCGACTCCTCACTGCCACACACAGTGCTACGGTCTGGGTCTGTCCTCGTCGCTGCTGGGCCATCGATCTGGAATTGGTGTGGGTGGTAGTTGGCTGCACGCTCACTTCCTCTAAACTGCTCAGAAGGGCCGCACCAGCCCACTCCCCGAGTAGGGCAGAAGCACTTTTACCCATGTGCTATTTTTTCTGTCTTGTTCAGATATTATCCACGTATTCTGTCCTCCATATGATGTGTGCATTTATAGGAGCATGATGGAGTTCAAATGAAGAGATGAGTTCATCAGAGAAGACAGCTGAAATAATGCACTCTTAAGCAGATAGGTAAACATCAGAGGCTCAGGAACAGTCATACGAGATGGCTTGAGGAAAAGAACACCTAGTGACTGGACAGAGGCAGGGACCTTAAGCTCTCTCACAGCCTGGCTCCTTCAGCAGCTTGACTCGGATGCCTTCCTGGAGGATCTGGACACGCCGGCCAGCTTCCCTTTTAAACTTGCGTGTTTCAGATATGTATTAGTATCGTGTCTCCCTGCAGCAGGACCACCTCAGTGGGAAAGAAGGTCCTACTGTATCAGGACATGTGTGCTGGGGTTCTCAAACTTTTAGGAGCTTTGGAGTCAGCCAGAAAGCTTGTAAAAGGTAGGCTCTGAGGCCTCAACAGACCTACTGAGTTGGGGGAGATCTTTACAGATGAGATTTGGGAAATCTGCATTTTAATATGATTCTGACATAGACTAAATCTTGAGAAACACTCCTTTGCTGCTTCTTGCTGCTGCCAGAATCTTGAAAATTTTGAAGCACTGATGCATTTTGGGCCCTGAGCAATTGGAGCCGCCTGCCACAAGCCAACCCCAGGCCTTGTCGACCTGACTGAGCACGTGTCAGCTCTTGGCCAGGTGAGACATAGCTGCGCATGTTCACTTCCACCTGCCCTGACATTCTGAGAAGGCCAAGCTGTCCCTTCAAAGATCAGGGCACCCAGGCCTGCTGAGCAGGCACCTTCCCTGCAATGCGGTCTAAGTTCTGGGAGGACCACTGCCAAGTATGGCCTGCAAGTCTGCTGGCCTCCCCATTGTCCAGCATGGTGCTTCTCCTGATCTCACCCTGGAACTTCCCAGTTCATCCAGATTTGCCATGCTCTTCATCCTCCCTCACCTCAGCCTCCTTCCTGACCATCTGTCCTCCCTGTCCCTATGCCGGAGGGCTGCTTGCTGCTGTCCTTTGCACCTTCACTGGGACCACGTGGACCATCTAAAGCCGGGGAAGGATGGGCTCAGGGGATGAGGCAGTGGCCAGTCACACTGAGATCTTAGGTGGATATTTTTCACTTCTTTAAGTGTAAACAGGCATGCGAGTTCACTCTGTGTGGTGACGGAACATAGACACTTGTTACAGCCACGGGCTCCATCAGTGGCTGGGCATAACCTCTCCCCAGTTAGTGGGCGGTGCCTGCATTGACACTTCCATTCTCAGCAGGAATTTATGTGATTAATGATACGGCCCCCAGTAAGAGCCTCAAAGGGGTGCTACCCAAGCCCATCGGGAGGGAGAAACAGTGTTTTGATCTGCTATTTGGTGACCAATGTAGCAGTGCTAACCGCGTGGGCAGGACACAGGCTGGAGTTCCACAACCTGGTTAGCCCCTCCACCAGGAACCTCCCCTGCACACCTGCATGTATCCACCTCCTTTGCCATGTCAGCAGTCTTGTAGTCACTGTGTGCTGTGACCAGGGCGGAAAACAGTCTTCTTAATCACAGAGACTCATTTCCGTGTCAGGGTCAGTGAAAATTTGGCAGCTTCTAAAAATTGCCCCTGACCCCTTCCTCAGTCAGCGGCTTGGAAAGAAGGCGATGAACCCAAGCGGGCATAAAAGGAAATTGCGCATAATTACACCATGAAAAAAATCCAGTGGGCAGAGGTTGGCTCCAGAGCTCCAGAATGGAAAGCAGCCATTTGGTTTCCTGGATCATTTCCCTCTTTCCCTCTGTTCTTGGAAGGGCTTGTTTTTTTTTAAGAACTGAAGTTTTCTGAATCGGGGGAACCACAGTCACAAAACTTGTTCCTTTGACAACATGGGTGACCTAACACAAAACTTGAGAGAAACAGATACCTCTGTCCCTTACCACATGCTGGGAAAAAAGATGAGTGTTTAGCAATCATCGCCACTCTGTTTTTTTTTTTCTTTTTTTGACCTTTATTAATTCATTCAACCAGTTTCCATTGAGTACCAGTTATGCATAAGGCATTGTGCCAAATGCTAGGATTCAACGCTGAGGCTGACTGCACTGCCTGTCCTGGACGGGCTCACGCAGTAGGTAGGGGAGAGCACAGTGGTAAACGAATTGCCATTTGTGGTCAGGGCTTTGCAGGGGCAAACAAGGGACTGCGAAGAAACTGCATGGGGGCAGAAACAGTGGAGGGCCCCTCTGAGAGGGCGACCACGGTGCAGAGACTGGAAAGATGAGTAGGATCTAGTCACGTGGGGAGCAGGTGGTGGGCGGCTTGGGAAGAGGCTGTTCAGTAGGAAGGATTAATGTCGGCCCTAAGGAAGGGAAGAATTTGGCTTGGTTGAGGAAATGAAAAAATCAAATCTTAAGCCATGTGGCCGAGGAATGTGTGAGCTGAAAATGCGCATGGCCAGGAGGAGAGACACACAGGCCGCTCTTTCAGCCTTGGAAGCTGCATTAGGCAGAATTTCCTCCCGGTGCGGTAAATGGGCTTAAGACGAGGGCCATGGTGACCGCAGCTGTGCATTGCTGCTGTGCAGAAAATGTGCTGGAGGAGTGGCTCTTGCTGCCTTCCCATGTGGGCTGTGAGGGTCAGAGAGAAGGCGAGGCTCCCAGGCTCCACGTGGGGGTCAGGGTCACTCACAGAGGCAATGAAGACACAGTCATGGATGTAGGTTTGTTTATAAACTACCTGTGTGAGGGTTATTGATAAGAATTCCATTTTGGTCATGTCTGTGCAACATCCTAGGGGAGAATCATTCATTCAGCCCATGGAGATCATGCAGTAGAGCACCGTGCGCGGGGTGCAGGTCCAGTGAGGACCCAGCACTGCTGCCCTCTGCTCCTTGTAATCTGAGCCATCAGCAAGCCCACTGGGCTGGACACTGGCTGGACAATGCTTCACTCACATGGAGAAAAGGCAGCAAGCTCAGCTTCCACAGAGGGGGCGGGACCCCGTGGCCGCAGGTCCCTCTCAGCAGCCAACACCTGGCAATTCCCTCGTGTGTGCCCCTCTCTTGCTGAAGGACCCCAACTCCTTCCCCAGGGAGCCTGAAATATTGAAAGCCAAGGTTTTGCCTGGGGCCACTACATACACACTTGCTGAGCTTGAAACAGGGACAGATATTCCCACAGGAGGTGGCAAGCCCAGCACAGGGTATGTGGGCTCTCTATCTCCTGTTAAGTGTTGGAGGCCGAGGCTTATTGTTCAGCCAAGCAGGATCTAAAAACTGCCTTTCCCAACAGAGTTGTCAGCTGAACTGTTGGATGTAAACTCTGGAGCTCAAGGTAGAGGAAGGTCAAAGAGAGCAGTTGGGAGTTATGAGCATAATGATAGTATTTAAATCCTTGGACAGTGGTAAGACCACCAATAAGGAGAGGGTAGAGACAGGAAAGAACTGGCTCAGGATGGAGAGCTGTGATCAGTCACATTGCCCACTACATCCCCAGGACTCACTTGTCTTATAACTGGAAGGTGGTTCACTTTTGGTCTCTGTATTTCTTATAAACCAATCACTAACTCCAGATCAGATTCAGGCAAGAGTTCTGCTTTGTTTGGACAAGACTTCTGCCAGAGTCCCCGCTGTTGGCCATCTCTGTTCTTGGGATGCTGTGCATTAGTGACACCAGTCGATTTCTGAAAAGGGACTCGGGTGGCAATACCCCAAGTTCTTGCACTTTCAAAAAGGGTGCAGTACCTCTACTAGATGCCAGTTGGATTGGACATTAAATGCCTGGCTCCCATTTTCTTTCCTGGAGTATCTTAAGTATGTTCCTTCATGTCCTCTGTTGTAACTGATACTCTTGATGCCATCCTAAGTCTCTTGGTCTTCGTCCCTGGATGCCCAAATAATTTTTTTCATTTCATTTATAATGTAGTCATTTTATTAGGATCCATCTCAGTCTGGCCTTTCTGGGCCAGTTTTCTCAGGTGTATGGTTCATCTTCTCAATGGGAAACGTCATTTGCTGGAGTCATCTGGCCCCTAGCAACTCTTAGAACTTTCCACGGCAGAGGAGGCTCTAATGGCAGGGGAATCGAAATTGAGCCCAACAAGAAAAATCAGTGCAAATGAAAGAGATGGCCCAGAGAAAAGTGGGAGAAGAGAGCAGAGGGTTGAGCTGGGAAAGCGTGAGCCACAGTGAGGTGGGACAGTGTGTCAGGAAGTTAGAAAAGCTATGCAGGAAAACTTGTTTCCCCTAATAGGAGTAACAGAAAAGGACTTGTGTCAAATCTCATACAAACTCTTACAAGAAAATTGAGAATAAAAAATTTCTACAGACAATAGGAATGCCGAAAGACATGCCTATAAAACAGATGAAGACTATAACCTAGTATTTCCATACAAACTGAAAGCAACTTACAAAAGATAAAAACTATGAAAGGACAGGATCAATAAAAATGAGAAAACCTCAAACAGAGATTGGAGAAATGGAGATTTTGCAATGATATGACAGAACACAGGAAAGAATAAAAATAAAAGGGAAAAAAATCAGACCATGCATGTTAAAACTATAGCTCCATTCCAGGAAAATAGTAAGTGCTCACAATATAGTAAATTCACACAGAATTATCCTCCATTCTCCTAGCTTGCCAGCCTCTGCTAATGCCCCTCTTTACTGCTCTGAGGGCACCATGCATGTAACTAATTGCCACAGCCAGGGACAGATGTGAATGTGGTGGCAACCAAATCTCAGTCAAGACAAAGACAGGGTGCCAGGCCTGGGCATTGGGCCATGGAATGCCTCTAACTTCAGATCATGATAAGACACAAAGAGCATCTCTGTAAAGCCTGTCTAGGAATGAAAATCCTGCACAACCAGATCCAGACAGGGAGACAGAGCATGGGGTGCCAGGGCATCAGAGTGGTTCTCTGTTGAGCCAGGGATGCCCCACCACTGGCCCCTGTTCCCCCACGAGCCAGGTGCAGCCAGGCCCCGTGCCTTACACTGGAGGCCCTGCAGGTCCCACACTGAAAGACGTTAGTGTTCACATCCTTGGCCTCTGTCCACAGATTAATGGCCTAATGGCCTGTCACTTTCAGCCTACTGTTGAGCAATGATGGCATGGAACAATGGATAGAAATGGGAATTCCAAGCTTGGCATTCCAGACAGATGCTTGGAAACTGGCTGTATGAAGACAAAACGTATGGGAGAGAGAACAACCAGACTAAGGTTACTGAGAAACTGAAATGCTCCTTCCCCAGGAATAAGCAGCACTTGGATGGTCTGGGTCCTTTCGTGGGTAATAGAAACTGTGTAACAGCCTGCAGCACATCCTACTCACAAGGGGGCTGAAGGGAATGTGCAGTCCCTGCAACCCACCCCCAGCAAGGCTGCTGTTCTCATCAGGAGCGAGGCACCTTTGTCTTCCTCTTGATAGGCATAGCAGGGAAGGATGCTCTTCTGCCAGCAGGAACAGCTTTCCCATTTTCCTTCCCAGGACGCTGGAGTCAAGCCCATGAACTGACAAACCCTCTCTCTCTGGTGGAAAAGGCCTGTGCACTGTGCATTATCACTGGGTGTAAGAAATTCATAACAAGCAGATGTTACCTCTTTTTCTAATTAGAAGACTTAGAAATGTTCATTGTGGAAAAATGGAAGTGCACAAAAAATATAAATAAATAAAGAAAAATGACCTGTACTCCTACCGCACAGAGAAAAACCTATTAAACTTTTAAATATGTATCTGTCCCTAATATATAGCTTTTCCACAGGACTGTCTTGTGCATGAACAGGGAACATTTCCCTTTCCCAACACTAAGGAAATGTTGAGGATAAGAAATTTGGAGAGGGTTGATTTTCCCTACCTGTGGCCATTCTGCTGGGCCATCCCTCCCTCTCAGAACTCCCCTGAATTGAGTTCATATTCCAAAGGCATTCTGCCTGGATGCATGCTGGCAGGGAGTTGGGGGTATAGGTAGGGCTTAACTCAGAGACAGTGTGGACACTTTTGCACCACTACAGTTATCTATACTGCATTTTAGAAAATGGTGCCCTTGGGTGGAGCGTGACTGGGTGATGGGCCAGCTTCCTTAGCAGAGCTCCACGTGGGCACAGTGTGTGTGAGAGTACGTGGTGTGCTGAGTGGAGGGTGGGCAGCCATTCAGCCCCATTGCCCCCTCCCAGCTCTTGCAGGGGCAGGGGCAGTGGCCAGCACAGAGTGGGGAGGTGGAAAGCCACCATGTCAAGCAAGCTACCCCATCTTTGATGTTTGGGTTTTAGAATTAGAACTGATGTACTTGTACTTGAAAATGATTTATTTTCCTAGATGTCAGTGAATGCTCCAGCCAGCCTTGTCAAAATGGTGGGACGTGTGTAGAAGGAGTCAACCAGTACAAATGCATCTGTCCTCCAGGAAGGACTGGGAGCCACTGTCAGCAGCAGGCCCAGACAGGTACGTAGCCGTCATGGGCAGGGTGAGGACATTCCACTGCAGAGAGTGGAAAGCCCGCCCCAGTGCAGATAGGGCAGGAGCTCAGTTCCCCACGTGGGCAGTGGGCTCTTCACCCGTCCACACTTCTGCTTCTGAGAGTTGATTATTTGGGATGGAGTTTAGCTCTTTGGTGTAACAGAGTTTTGATCTTTTTAATGGAAAAAAAAGCCACTGGAAGGACTGACTCCCAACTTGACAACTCCCCAGACTGGGACTGGCTGGAGAAGTTCCTGTGCTCCACCTTGCCTGGTCAGCCTTTCCTCTGCAAAGCAGCTTCTCCTGTCAAATACTCCCATCACATGCTACAAAATTAGTCGATTTTACTACCGGATGGAATATTTCAAGCTGAATAACTAGATGTCTCATGAGGTTATTGTCCACATCCTGAGTCTCCTGGGCTGTTCACTATGGAAACAGGCTCAGAGCAGGGCCTCCTCCTACTTAAAACAGGAAGGAAAAAGAAACGGCCCCCTTTCAGCCTGAATGTGCTGGTTCTGGGCTCTGAGTGTTCTGAACCCTGCACGCCAGGGCGCCTGCTGTCAGACCTTTAGGAAATTGTTTCTTGGGTCTGGGGGCGCTGAAACGGCGGCGGGGTGGGGGTGGGGGGGTGGGCAGAGTAAGCAGGTGCACCTGAAGCGCACTCAGGTCTTCACATGAATGGCCCAGCAAATGACTGGGTTCTTCCTCACCTGGTCCTCCGTATGGAGCCTTCCTTCTCATTAGCTCTGCCAGGAAAGCCTCTCTCCAAATATTTTTATTGGTAATCGTTCAATATTTTCTTCTATTGTGGTAAAAATATGCAAACATAAAATATACCATTTTGAGTACATTCGCATTGTTGTGAACCATCTCCACCATCCATCCCCAGAGCGCTTTTCATCCTGCAGAACTGAAGCCCTACCCACGAAGCGTTACTCCCCAGTCCCCTGGCCCCACGTCCCCCAACAGTCATTCTTTTCTATGAGTCTGTCTCACCCCATAAGTGGAATCGTACGATGTGTGCCCTCTAGCGTATCCGATTATTTTTGCCACCGCATCCTCTACGATCCCCTGAGCGCATGAGAGCTCTAAATCCTTTGAAAACTTTCAAGAACCAACACGTTTTGCTGAATAGCAGACAGATTTCTGGTCTTGGTTAAAAAAGAAAAAAAGGCTTAGCCACTTCAGAAAACATAAAAATCACAACAGTAAATAAGAACAACAACAGGAAAAGAAGTGTTTTAAACCCCAGTGATAACGGTTAGCATTTTGGTGCTTGCCAGGCCTCGGAAGCGAGACCACCTCCTCCGCGCGGCCCGGGGCGCTGCTGCGTGTGTGGTTCACCCCCTGTCCTTCCTCCCCACTCCGGGGAACTCCGAGAAGCGGCCGCACCCGGCTCGGCTCTCCTCCCGGCCTGCCCGGGTCGCTCCCACGTGCCGGGCACTGAGGGTGTCCTCTCCCCGCAGGCGCCGCGCCGGGGACCGTGGCCGGCGACTCCGCCTTCAGCCGCGCGCCGCGCTGCGCGCAGGTGGAGCGGACGCAGCACTGCAGCTGCGAGGCGGGCTTCCACCTGAGCGGCGCCGCCGGCGACAGCGTCTGCCAGGGTAGGTGGCTCCGCCGAGGGCTCGTCCCGGGGGAGCCTGGCCGTTCGCCACCTACTGGTTGTCAGAACCTGGCCAGGGTGCCACCCAAAGCAGGCAGATAGGCCAGAAGAGCCGCGAGCCCCCTCCCTCTCCGTCGTGGCTGCAGTCACAGAGAGGGTGGCCGACAGCCGCCCGGGCTGGACGGGGCCATTCCCTGACAGACCCATTTCCTGGGCTCCTCTGGCTTAGCTTTGTGGACCCGCCACTTGCCCTCACCTCTCCCGATTACCGAAGTTCCTTCTGAAAACAGCTCAGACCTGAGGGTTGAAACCTGAGTCAAATGGTGCTAACAGCCTGTTGTGCAGCAGCAGAAACTAGACTCTCACTCCACTCTGAAGATTGGGGTTCGGGTGAGCCTACAAACCAGGCGGGGGACCTGAGTCTGTGGCCCCGCGCCTGCTCTCTGGGCTGCCAGAGTTGATGTGCCAGCCTCTGCAGTCCCCTTGAGTGTTAAGCCTCAGGCAGAGGAGCCCGCCAAGGGCCAGCGCCTCAACTCCCTCTCACTCCTCCCTTCAGCCCTCTGTGGGCTGCGGCTAGGGAGAAAGCGGGGTCCGCCTCCTCCTCTTCTGGGTGCTCCACCTGGGGGTAGAGTTTGCTGGCCACTCCAGCCAGCCCAGCCACTTAGCCTCAGCTGCCATCACCTGCAGGACCTGGGGTGCAGGGGTTCTGGGTCACAGTTGATGGACACCAGCCACATGGCTCCGGGAGTCATACTGGGCACTTCTATCCCCAGACGTGAATGAATGTGAGCTGTACAGGCAGGAGGGGCGCCCTCGGCTCTGCATGCACATCTGTGTGAACACCCCAGGCTCCTACCGCTGTGCCTGCCCCAGTGGATACCGGACCCTGGCTGACGGGAAGGGCTGTGAGGGTGAGTAAGGCTGCAGCAGAGGCAGGGGCTGCAGGGCTGGGGGGAGGCCAGCTGGCCCCAAACAAGGCTCCAAACTATGGGGGAGAGGGAGAGCAGAGGGCTCCTCCGCGGGCTGTTCACTGCCCAGTGACATCCTCCTGGGGCTCATTGCAGGACTGAGAAGTGGGTAACCTGGGACTGGAGTAAGAGAAGGCACCCAGATAGCTGTCAACCCATCCATCCACCCATCTACCCACCCACCCCTCCACTCATCCATCCATCCACCCATCTATCTTTCCATCCACCCATCCATTCATCCATCCATCCATCCATCCATCCATCCATCCATCCATCCATCCATCCATCCATCCATCCACCCATCCATCCACCCATCCATTCATCCCGTAAGTATGCGTATAGGATTGTGCAAGGTTGGGGAGAAACAGCCTCCAGCTGGGAACGCACTGTGAAGGGAACAGAGAACTCATTCAAAGGAGAGTGAGGACGTCAGCATGGGGCATGGGGTAGGCTGAGTAGAAGGTCTTCCTGAAGACTTGAATCTTAAGGGGCGTGCCACCGAGGGGAAACTCCAGGGCATTCAGGCTGGGGAGGAGGCAGGTCTGAGAGAAGCACTGTAACACTCGTTTGTGCTTCCAGCTCCTCAGTAACCCATCACTCCCCAGGGAGGGAGGACGGGACTCTGGGAGGGGAGCTCCCCAGCATGGCCCTGCAGCACTTCCATGAGACCTGCATCTCAATTGGTTAAGGAAGATGGGGTTTCCCATTTCAAGAATAAGTGTTGGGGCTCTGGGAAGTTCACCACGCATGAAGCCCTGCATTTCCGTGCCAGTCAGGGCCTTTTACACAGTCCTGTCAGTGATGGAGGGGCAGTGAATGGGGGTGAGGGGTCCTTCACCCTCACCAGGTTTCCTGTATTTCAGATGTTGATGAGTGTGTGAGCACCCAGCACTTGTGCCCCCGGGGAACCGTGTGCATCAACACTGGAGGAGGCTTCCAGTGCGTCAGCCCCGAGTGCCCCGAGGGCAGTAGCAACGTGAGCTACGTGAAGACGTCTCCCTTGTGAGTATAGCCACGGCCACCCATGGTTGGCCATGCTCCTCTCAGCCAGGCTTCCCAGGGTGCTGGGCCAGCCGGTCTAGAGGCTCGTGGGAGAAGGTACAATTATGTTGGAGGAAAGACTAAAGGCAGGGAGCCAGAAGCCTGGCTTCCCTGAGCTCCCATCTCCCTTCAGTGGTATTACAGCTCTGCGCATTAGACGCGCTGCTGCTCCATGCGGTTAGGTCTGCTGCTGCTCTGTGCCACAGAGCTCAGCTTGCCTGTGATGTCCCAAGTGCCCCTGTGGGCACATGGAAGGTGACTGGTCACCCCGGCACAGCTGTCAGGCAGGGATGCCAGGGGGAAGACCGCTGTGGTGACCATACCAGGAAGCAGCATATGTTACACACATTTGGGAAAGGATTGTTTTCTCCTGTCATGTAGCTAGTAACTGGCAGTCACGTCATGTTTCCTACGTTCTGTAAGAATCTTTGCATTCTATCACTCTGCTTTTCCACTCACACTAGGAGGTTCAACATCTAGTAACCTCAGCACCTAACAGATTTTTTTTTCAAAAGGTGGGAGACAGGCTTTTGAGGAAATTACTACAGCTATCACAAAGTACATGCATTTTCTTCTGAAGAAGAGATCACAAGAGCCTTAGCACTGTCTCAGTGATGAATTGGTTTCACAAGCTTACATACTTGAATTGCTTTTTGGGCTAGAGCAGATTAGAAGCACTGAGAGTCAGTGCCGCCAAAGAGTGACAGTTCCTTACTGAGAGTGAAACTTCCTCAGGAGTCACTTAGTAAAGGGACAGAGGGACCTGTATGTACAGCCTTTGGGGACACCCCTGATTAACAGATGTGATATTTAACCTCCAGAACCATGAGGATGTGAGGCACCAAATAGCTAAAGTGCATCTGCCTTTATGCTGGGTAAGGTAGAGAAATATCAAAAGCACTTCCACAAGACCCTGACTCCAAATGCTTAAGGAAGACAGGGTTTTCTGCTTTAAGAATAAACTCTAGGTGTTTGGAAGGTTTACCATACTCCAGGAAGTTGTATGTTTACTGCCAGAGTCCCACCATCAGAGAGGTGCATAGAAGAGGCACCTGGTGTGAATACCAGCTCTGGTGTTAATCTTCCCCAGCTTTTCAGTCAAAACCTTTTCTGGAATAGCATATATGAATACACACTCACACGCATACACACATGTGCACATGCACAGATGGGGCAGGGAGCGCCTCTGACACCAGCCGTGCTCATTTGCCTGTGGCTCCAGAGCACTGGTGTTGAGGGAGCCAGGGTGGAACAGGTCGTTCTGGTACAAGAGGGCAGGTGGGGTGGATGAGCCAGGTCAGAACAGCCCCTCCTGAACCTGTGCAAGGCTAACACCCCAATTTTGCTTCTGCTCCAGCCAGTGTGAGCGAAACCCCTGTCCCATGGACAGCAGACCATGCCGCCACATGCCCAAGACCATCTCCTTCCATTACCTTTCTCTGCCCTCCAACCTGAGGACGCCCATCACACTCTTCCGCATGGCAACAGCCTCAGCCCCCGGCCGAACTGGACCCAACAGCCTGCGGTTCGGGATCGTGGGTGGGAACAGCCGTGGCCACTTTGTGATGCAGCGCTCAGACCGGCAGACGGGGGAGCTGATCCTTGTCCAGACCCTGGAGGGGCCTCAGACGCTGGAGGTGGACGTCGACATGTCGGAATACCTGGACCGCTCCTTCCAGGCCAACCACGTGTCCAAGGTCACCATCTTTGTGTCACCTTATGACTTCTAAGGGTGCAGTGGGATCACGGGGATGCAGAGAGCTGGGCTTTCTTTTTCTCAAAGACTCAGCTGGGGGCACTGACTGTAACAGATGGCCCTCCACAGCCCACCTCATCCCTCCCAACCTGTTGGCCCAGGTTTCCAGGGCAGCACTGCCCACAATCCATGGAGTGGCATGGCCACAGCCCTGAACCCAAATGGCTGCTGTCATGTGTTTGTTTTGCTTTAAACCCCATCCCTTAGATTATGCACTCGCCCATACCTTGTTTGCAGGGGAGTGGGCAGCTTTCAAAATGCTGTGTGAATGGCTCTGTGAGTTTGACTTGGCTGGGGAGGGAAAGCTTATGGCGTATGTCTGAGATGGTTGCCAATCCACCTGCAATTGTTACAGTCAAGCCTTGCTATGAAGAAGTTGTTGGCATGCTGAAGGGCAAACTGTACCCCTGTGCAAGTGACAGAGCGATGGGGCTTCTGCCACGACCCAGCGGGCTGCTCTTTTCTGCATCCCCTCTGTGACACGCCTGCCAGCCTTCTCATCAAGAGCCCTGGCAGGGCCTGGAACCCACACAGACTCTTCTAGACCAAGAAACCAACATTAAAGCATAGATTATGCCTGAATTTACTCCCTTTTGAGAAATCATATCTCAAAACATAACCTGGTGTTATCACTGAATAAATAAATTCTGTTGCTCCTCCCTGCCCACCTGACGTGTCCCTGACCATGAGCTAGCCTGGGGCCTTCTAGGAGGAGATACCTTGCTCTCCTCCTGTCTAGCCTGGACCACTGGGATCAGTGAGTAAGGGCTGGGCTGGGGTGGGGTGGCCAGGATGGGTTAGGTGGGGCAGACCATTCAAGTCAAATCTTAGAAGCTAGTTGAGCTGGAAGGAAGTTTTAATACCCACACTCATGTTAGTCTAGGTGAGATTGCATCACAGATGTTTAAAAAATTCTTTGTATTGGCCTCAGTGTGAGGTGGAGCCCTGGGAAGTGCGTTGCCAGCGTAGTGATCAAGCCCCAAGTCCAGATGAGCTCGAGGACGTCATCTAGGGCCCCGTCGAGTCAGGCAGGGGGACATTGCCCAGAGCTGCTTTTGGCATTTTTCTTCCCCTCACACGGGCCTAGCTGCGATCTCTCAGACAACAGAACGAGGGTCTGCAAACCTGCTTTTCTGGGTTGCTGCAAGACTTAATTAGAACTATTATCCACAGCCTTGTGTTTTCAAATGGTGCTGTGATGGGTCAGACACCTTCACACTCCCCAGTCCCTGTGCAGAACCCCAGGTGTGGCCAAGAGCGTGGCCATATCCTGAGAGTAAAGTGTCAAAGCAGTGGTATGCTCATCCTTCCTGCTGCAGACAGGTGGGGTTCCAGGGCACAAGCCTCTTTCCCCTCAGCAGGTGAGTGACTTGGGGATCTACAGACCAGGTGCCCCGCCTAAAAGGTGCACGACGCTGACGTGGACGGCACACGGGCTCATTCTACACTGGTGGGTTTCATCTGCTATCATCAAACCTGCTTCCCACTTACGAAATCCCACATTGAGCTCCAGTTCCCCAGCCCCGGCATGTGAATGCCTGACTGCTTGGGAAGCCCTATCGTAGGTTAGGCCTGGGCCCTTGCTCCCTGGGTCATACCTTGTTCTCTATCGTCACTCCATTTACATTCCCCTATGGAAACCAACTTCCCCTTTGTCCTTCCATAGCGCCAATCTGTGTTAGGTCTGAGTAGCCAGTACTTAACAGGTATTAATTTGTACCCCTTCCCAGGTTTCGTAGTGTTTGGCAGGTTTTTTTTAAAACTTTTGATTATGCACAGTTGCAAACATGCACAAAAGCAGAGAGAATACTATAATGAAGCCCATGTCCAAATCACCAGCTTCCACAATTAATACCCAGCCAGTCTTGTATCATCTCTGCTCCCACCCCATCCTGATTTTGAAGCAGATCCTGGGCATCATATCATTTCATCTGTAAATATTTCTGCATGTATCTCTAAGCCACAAGAACCTTTAAGAAAGCATAGCCTGAATACCAATCACACCTAAGAATTAGCAGTAATTCCTTAATATTTTCAAGTACTCAGTCATTGTTCAAATTTCTGAGCAGTTCATGATTTGTTTGAATTAGGTCCATGCTCTGTAATTTATTCATATGCCTCTTAAGTTTCCTTTAATCAGTAGCAGTGGTTGTCTGCTTTAGCATATATTGGAATAACCTGAAGCTTGTTAGAAGAGCTTTCTGGGTCATTTGTCCTGTGGACTTTCTCACAGTCTGGGTTTCCAGAGTGCATCTCTGGAGGGGCTGCCTTCTCCACTTACTACATATCAGTAGTTAAATCTAGAGATGTAATCAGAGTCCAGTTGGGTTTATTTTTGCAAGACTACTTTACTGGTGGTGATAGGTGCTTCCGTGGGGGCCATATGGTCGTTAGTTCCCCTTTTCTGGGTGAGCAGCTCTGGTGATCACGCACAGATCTGTTTCTTCTTTAGGGGTTGCAAATAATATGCTAGTGCTGTTGTTTCTTCCTCCCTCATTAGCTGGCACACTTTATAAAGAAACTCTTCCATCAGTTATTTTGTTACCTGGAGGTTGGGTTTGTATAGGAAAGGCAGGACCAATTCTTGACTTTCCCCTTCTGTCATGTCAGTTTCTAGGGGAGTTTGTTGGCATCTCTCCAAGGTGACCAGTTAGTTATTTTCTTTTTTGCATACACAATGAATTTATGGCTTAATCAGTCCGTTGTAGTTACTATCCTTCACTTTTGTTCAAATTGTCTGATCTTTTAAATCCTGGGAACTGCTTCCGGCTGGCTGATTCCCCCAGACATGAGCCTAGTGGTCTTTGATAGTTTTGTAGTTCTCTCCTGTGGCAAGATGTTTCAAGCTTATTTCGTGTAACTTATGCTGCAGCTCTGACATCCATTTTGCTTGCAGGGACCCCTGGTTCCTTTTAGTGGCAAATGTTAATTAGAGGTCAAGATCTGGGTGCTGGGAATGCTCAGTGGTAGTCGTTTGGTCATTGTTCTTGATTTTAGTTGACAGACGTAGGAAATATATACTAGAAGTTTTTTGGTGTTCTTTGTTTTTAAAGAAAAAACACTACATGAGTTTATAGTGATACTTCCAATTCAGCTTAGGACTACAGGGTTTTTAATGTAACCACATTGATCTAACATCTGTTCTTCTTTCTCATTCTGAAAACCTCCTTCTCAAAATCACCTAAACAATTATGCATTGTTTTAAATCCTCAGAATAATACCACCAAAATTATCACACAAAAATAATTACTCACTGTTACAATTTTTCTCTTGCAATTCTTTTTGTCCTTAGGGTGTATGCCAGTGCAGATGTACACCTTTAAAATCAGTTGGGATGGTTCCTTTCTCTGTGGTTATGTCCCCAAACTGAATCAGAGTTGTGGTTATTTGCCTTGGTTAGCTTAAATTTTTAGAGATGGCTTTTTTCATTTTAATTTTTTTATGATTATGTAAACTATGTACATGGTTCCAAAGTCAGATCCACAAAATGAGATGTACTCAGAGAAGTCTATATCTAACCCAGTCCTCTCCACCATGTTTCCTCCTTTTACAATAATCAGTTTTTCCATTTCACCCTTCCATTTAAATATATATATATATATATAAACAAATGATAGATGATGGCATATGTTTTCACACTTCCCTTGATCTTACTTTTATTTCTCAAGTTTATCGGATATCACTCCATAGAACCAGATAGAATGTTCTCCTATAAAATGCTCCATAATGAGGATATACCATCTGTTACTCAACCAGTCATCCTTGATTGACATTTGAGTTGTTTCCAGTTCTTTGATATTAAAAATATTGCAGCAGTATGCATTTATCTTATTAGTCTTTGTATCTCTGGAGCCAATTTTTCCTCTGTAATGAGTATATGATTTTCTGTCTCTAACAAAAATGTGTGAAAGTTCCTGTTCCTAAGTCAAAGAAGGTCCCAGTGGTGTCCCTGCCTGTCACATCTGTGCACTCACCAGAGCCTCCTTTGTAAGGACAGAGAGGCCTGAATAGGGGCTATTCCACAGCTAGCCCACCTTCCTGTCCAGGAATTCTGAGGAGCAGTCAGCCATCAGGAAATGTCAGACAAGTCAACTGGATCATTGGCTCCCGAGTGATGGGAAGCTAGCTTGGTTTTCGGTTGACTTTTAGAAACCATCTTATTTTTAAAATGTAACATTTCCAACACTAGCAAACAAAAAGGAAAATAAGCTAAAACAAAACATCGCTGCATAGTCACAGTAAACTTAATGTGTTTATTGGGAACTTGAGCACATGCTTCAAGGAGACATGAAGTCAGACTTGACTAGGCCACTTTCCACCAGCTGCTGCCTCAGCTCTTATGAAGCTCACATTGCAGGGATGCAAACATGGACTTTTAAGACTTTTACCTTGCGTGTGTGAAAATCTATAGGTGTTTATGAGCTGCATAAAAACTCCTGAATGTCTACTGTGTTTCAGGCACTGTTTTAGTTGCTTAAGATACAATGGATGACAGGATTGACAGAGACCCTGACCTGACAAACCTTACATTTTAGCAAGTGGGAAGATGATGTACATGTAGACAAGAAAAGTATGGAATTGCAAAGAGGGATAAGTACTGTGAGAATAAAAGCAGCAAAAGAGGGTGGTCAGTGTGTAGCAAATGTATGCATGAATATATCATCCATGTAGCCCAGATGTTGCAAACACTAGAATCAAGTGTGGTGACTGTTGGATCCCATTTCTCAGTGTGTGGACTTTAGACTCAGAATCTCAAGTGTTTGAATGGAGTATTGACGTAAAGCAAGGCAGAGGATGACAATATTGTTTTCATGTGCACAGAGAGAACAATGATGCTGACATGGACAGAAAGGAAGAAAGAGACCATGGGGCTCCCAGTGTGACAGAGCTTAATTTTGTGTCCTGGTTATTATTGCCATATAAAATATCCCCAAAATTAGCGCTAAAAACAATTATTTCATTATGCTCTTGGGCTCTGCAGATCAGGAATTGAGAGAGAGTGCAGGGGGATGGTTTATATTTGCTCCACAACTTACGTACCTACCCCAGATGGAAGTCTGTATGGCTGGAGACTGGGGTTCCCTGAAGGGTCATTCACTCACTCGCATGTCTGACCTGGGCCGGGAAACCTTGAAGTAGGACTGACAGCCAGAACAGCTCTCCTTGGGCTCTGCATGTGGCCTAGCTTCCTCAGAGAATGGTGCCTGAGTGGTCAGACTTCTGACATGGTGCCTCAGGGTTCCTAGTGTGTGTTCCAGAAAACAAGGTAGAAGCCACATGGCCTTTATGACCGAGCCTCACGTGTTACATAAGGTCATTGCCACCACACTGTTGGTCAAAGTTGTCACAAGAAGCTCCTGAGTCAAGCAAGGGAAGGGGACATGGACAGTGAGTCATCACTGAGTTGAGAAGTTTCAAAGGATTTTAGGGCCAGGTTTTAAAGTGCCACTCCTGGTTTCCCATGTAGGGTTGCAGTGTCTCATGAAACCCGACTGCCCTCCTGTGGGTTCGATTAGAAGACCCTGTGCCCTGTGTTAGGTGAGTCTTTCTTTGCTCAAGCTCCTCTGAGTGTGCTTTTCAAACAGAAGTTCCCTGCCTGAGAGAGGGTTTATGATCAAGTTAGAGGATAACACCTTCCGTACATCACACGGGGTCCCTTTGATAAAGGCAGACACAGTTAAAGTCTAATGTGCATGGCGCCTGTAACTCCGGAGGGAAAAAACTTCCTAGCCCGGGGCAAATTACCTTTGAAGATGAAATCAATCAAAGGGAGAAATAAAGTGGGAGAAACTTGTTTATTGCTTACAAGCAGTCATCCACTTCTGCTCTCCAGTGTCTCTTGTAACCTGGCTGTAAAAAGGGACCCCACCCAACCTCTCTGGTCCAGGTATACCCTCGCTCCCCTCACTCTTGGAACCACCTATTGATATGGAGATGGACTACTTCTCTCCACCCCATGGAAACACCTATTGATATGGAGATGCAGTAAGGCCAGGCGAGAGATTCTAGAAATATTGCAATTTTACCCACAGTGCTGCAAACTCGCTGAGGCTGGGGGAAAGAAGTCCCTGCAAACTCGCTGAGGCTGGGGGAAAGAAGTCCCTGCAAGTCAGGACAAGTTCACAAAGAAGCTGGCACTTAAAATGGCTCTTAGGACAGGAGCCCTGGTGGGACCTGCAGGCCACATCCTGGCACACTTGCTCTCACGAGGGGGATTTCCAACAAAGCCCAGCCTCGGCAACCAAAGCAGTGTCCGCGGACTGAACCGGTGAGTATGGTGTGGTGAAACTGGGCTTGGGATGGCAGTATTTTCTGAACCTGACCACCTTCAAATGAAGAATTAGACTACAGCAATCTGATTCTTGGTCTTCAGGAAGCTCTTTAGATGTACTTTTTAAGGGAAAAGCAGTGCCCATGGTATGTACACCTTGCTTATTTATGTCAGGATCTACAGCATTTATGGGGTAGCATTTTAAGAGCTTGTGTGCCTTCCTTTTACAGTTGGCTGAGTGGTCAGGCTGCTCTGTAGATAAATATTTCTGTTTCTGAAGACTCATCAGATTCCACCCCAGGCTGGAGTCTTGTGGGTTTAAGATAAGTTGTACCCATTTCTTCATTCCTGCCTTTAGCCCTTAGGGAGTGCCACACTTGGTTGCAGGCTGGGCCTTGAAAGCTGGAGTCAAGGACTCTGGGTCCTACAGCACTAGAGATGGCACCGCCCTCTAGGGGGTCTTCTTGCTCCAGCACGGGCTTAAGGTGGTTTGGAATTTGTCCCTGGGAGAGGCGTATCTCTGCAGTTCCTTGGCCAGGTGCAAATCCTACACGCCGTGGCCCATCGTAGTCACAGCACTTCCTGGGAGGCAGCTGGTCTTCGGGTGCAACCCCAAATCGCTAGAGCCCTGAGTGGTCTGGCTCCTGTGACCTCCTGGGCCACTGCTTATGACAACACCGAGTCCTCAGGCCTCCTTTCTGCCACACTCACTCCCCCTCAGGCCTTTGGAGTTGCTGCCCTGCACCGTGCTCCTTGCTCAGCCCTCCACCTGGCATGGGCTCCCATGTCCTCTCCACAGAAAGGCCGTCCCAGCCACCCTTGCTGATGGTGCTCGCCCACTGCAGTCACTCTTGACTTCCTTATCCAGTTTCATTGTCTTTAAAAACACTTTTCACTATATGAAACTATCCTGTGCATTTATGTGGTTTTTTTTTCTCTGCCTGTGGCATGGATCCTGTTGGTTGCCCATCCAGTATCCATGTCCCTTTTCCACCTTCCAAAAAGCTGTTTTGCTCAGAACACCTTCCTTCCTTGTATGGGCTCCACTGTGTCCACCATAAAATTCCTATGTTGAATTCCTAACCCCCTAGTATCTCAGAATGTGACCGTATTTGGAGATAGGCTCTTTGAAGAGGTAATTAAGTTAAATTAACATGGGCTCTAAGCACACAGGACCATTCTTTTTACAAAAAGGAGGTTAGGGCACAGACACACAGGCAGGGAAGACCAAATGAAGACATGGGGAGAAGGCAGTCAGCTAGAAGCCAAGGAGGGGCCTCAAAGAAATCAATCTCGCCGACACCTTGATCTCAGACTTCCAGTCTCCAGAACTGTGAGAAAATCAAGTTTTGCTGTCTGTACCACCCAGTCTTTGGTACTTTCTATGGCAGCCCGAGCAAACCGATACACTCCTCATTCCGGCCTGCATCCTAAGGAAGGTGACCACCCACCAGCTGCCTCCAGGCTCTAAGGCAACAGTGCATGTCCGTGACCCAGACTAAAGCCAGCCATGCATGGCATCCCCCCGGCCACTGCTCTGTGTCCAGGGACTGTCCCAGGCAGAGGAAGGGAAGGGCTTATTAGTACATGGTTGGAAAGGTCTCTTTCTTCTCCGCTGAATGAAAGGAACTCTGTCATCACAGTTGCTGCTGGAAGCCACTTGTTGACAACAACAGAAGCTAGTACAGGAGCAAAGCTTCCTGGACAAAGAGCCAGAGGAAAGGGGCTGAGTCCCAGGTGATATACGCCTGGAACCTTCCCTACCTCTGAACTTCCCCATCCAGAGAATGTGGTTATGGTTAAGTAGGTGTAAGGTGGAGTTCTTATTTGTAACCCAAAGTATCCTGGACCTAAGCAGCTAGAATGCCAGCTCCGTCACAACAGGCACGTTGGCTGCACACTCGCTGGCATAGCCCCAGCACCTGCATGCCCATGGCATGAATACGTGACTACACCCATCACCACCACGAACAACTTGGCTTTAACTGAGTTTGTAAAGAGCCAGGCCCTAGGGCAGCAGTTAGGGGTAGGAACCTTAGATGCACAGAAGGGGACAGGCGTGAGGGCCTCCCAGAAGTGGAAGTGCTTAATGGAAATCCGAGGACAAGGTGACAAACAGAAAAGAGGGTATTCTCAGCACACCATGTATTTGGCCAAATCTTTCCTATTTACCTTCTCCAGGCGGGCAGTTCTGCCCCCTTGTGGTTGGGCCCAGTGGTGGGACTGGTCCAGGTTAAGTGGAGCACGTCGCTTCAGGGCCAGGTACCTGGTTGCAATACTGGAACCTCTAGTTAGCAACTGGCCCACTCAGGTGGGGGATGCCCTGTCAGCTTAGGTGCCTGGGTGACACTGACCTGCTGACCCATGATTTGAGCAGTGTGGGCATGAAATCGTCCTTTGTTGTTTGAAGCCACAGAGATTTTAGGGCTGTTTATTACTCCAGCTTAACTATCCTGGCTCAGGGCAGAAAGGCAAAAAGTAAAATAAGAGAGAATCCCTCCATCACTGATGAGATCATGCTATGGACCAGGGAGTGAAATGCACTCAACTCCTTATATCTGCTCTACAAACAAATAAAACTCACACCACTGTTTATTTTTCTTCCTTTTTTTTAATGATGGTATCACTGATAAACAATCTTACGAAGGTTTCACATGAGTAGCAACCATTGCTAATCTTAAATGATAAGACTGGGCGTGAATGGTTGTCTCAAAGGTCGACTTAGTCTTCCAGCAACATGGAGGGTTTCAGGCTGTCCTATAGGCCAAACTCCAGCTCTGTCCCAACCTCTTGCCTTGGAAGCAGAACAGACCTCATGCTGTAGGTTGAATTGTGTCCTGCAAAAAGATATGTTCAAGTTCTGGTGTCTGGTTCCTATGCACGGGACCCTGCTTGGAAATAGGGTTTTTGCAGGTATAATTAAAGAGAAGCCAGACTGGATAAGGGTGGGTCTTAATCCAATGACTGGTATTCTAATAAGAAGAGAAAACAAACACAGAAGCACACACATGGAGGGCAGGTGGAGGCAGACTGGGGTTATGCTCTCTCAACCAAGATGCACCAAGGATGCCAGTAACCTCCAGAAGCTAGAAGAGGCCAAGGAAGGACCTTCCCTTAGAATCTTCTCAGGGAGACTGGGCCTGCCCATACCTCAGATTGCAGGCTTGTAGCCTCCAGAGCTGTGAGAGAACACAGTTCTGTTGCTTTAAGACACCCGGTTTGTGGTGCTGTCACAGCAGCTGCAGGAGACGAATGCACCATGCATCCCAGGCTCCCCTCCAGAAAGTCTGCTCAGGGCTCGTCATCTCACCTCGCTGGCGGAAGGGTCCTCTCCATCCTGGGGAATGTGACAGCCACTGCCGAGCACACTTCTCTTCAAATGTCCACAGCCCAGTCCAGTCACTCTCTTCTTTGTCAATAATCTGGGATCACTTAAAAGTGATAAAGATGATCACTTTATTAGTGTAATTACTGCTAAACTTTAAGTAAGAAAAGGCCATTTTTGCAGTAAGTACAGAGTCACACTGGGGACATCAAGAGGCTGATTATCAAACATCGTGGCCTTTTTTTCTCTTGTTGAAAGAGAAGCTGATAATCTTTTAACTCGTGGTACATAATGCTACTTATTTTGGCAGTAAAAGCTGAAACAAAAGACCCAATCAGCGTATTTCATGAAAAGATTCATTGGCTGTGACGATCCGGAAGGAATGTGGACTCTTAATCCCAACCCTGGATTAACCTGGAGGACTGGAATGAGACTGGAGCCATTCCCCTCAGTCTGCACGAGCCAGACTCATCTGCTGCCCCCGCCTCCCACCCCAGCAGCTGCACTCCCCTCCCACCCACATACCCCTCCCTAGAAGCCAACACCACAGCACAGGGTGGGGGGCTTACTCCACTGCCAACCCCACTCCTGGCGCTCTACCACGGAGAGCCGGGCTGCTGACACTCACCTGGGGATCTCTGCTTTCAGGTGCATTGGGAGACCTCACAGGCAAGTGAAGGGCCTCATTACAGTTCTGCCCTAAGAACCAGAGCGCATGGCCTGCATTTCCTTCTCCTCTTAGACAAACAGAAGGGGAACACAGTTTATGTCTAGATCAGAAGTGAGTCCCAAGACAAATGACAGAATTCCTCTGAGGTCAGGTCCTTCCCTGCAGGCTCGCAGGCGTCACTGCACACAGCCTTACCTCTCACTGCTGGCGGGAGAGGAGACAAAGCCGGCAGGTAGGCAGGTCACCACCTGACATCTGTCCAGCTCTCCTGTTTGCCATATGCTCCTCGTGATGAAAATGCAAAGCTGCCCTGCTGCCAGCCAGGCTGTGGGGGAGCTGAGCACTGAAACAGACACACAGCCTTTCAAGATGGGCTGCCCTGGGACTCACACAACCTATACGAGCACCCATATTCAGCTCCGACATCCCAAACATCTGCGTGTCACCTCCTAACACCTGCTCACTCATAAAGACAATTGGCTTTTCTAGCAGCCCTCCAGTTGACAAAATCTGACCCGCCCCTGCCAAGCCCATCCTAAAACTCTGTAATCTTAAAGGCTGTGATTATCGTTCCCTAACTCCCTCCAGCTGAGATGCCTCCAGCCCCCTGAAACTTGCTGCAGCAAATACCAAACGTGACTTTGTGGACTTTCAGTGGTTCTGGATGGTCTCCAATTGATGGGACTCCCAACCGCCAACTTGAGCAATCCATCTCCACCACTGTCCCTGCATCCACTGGGTCTGTTTATGTGTGGTGATGAACTGCATGGTGTGTACTAGGTAGCTGGTACCAGTTTAAAAGTTCCAAGTTTGTAAATAGGCTAGGAGGATGGCTTGTTCAGGAGGAACTGTGCAAGACCTTGGAGGGCACCTCACATGAGGGAAGGCCAGTGCATGTCAGTGTCACATATAGATCACATCCTCATCAACCCATTGTAGGTCAAAAATGCATTGAGAACACCAAATCTATGACACATCATGGCTCAGCCCAGCCTCCCTTAAACACGCTCAGAACACTTACATTAGCCTACAGTTGGGCAAAACCGTCTAACACAAAGCTTACTCTATATAAGTGCTGAGTATCTCCTGTAACTTGAATACTGTACTGAAAGGGAAAAACAGAACAGCTGTCAGTGTATGGGTTGGTTACCCTCATGGCTGCGAGGCTCATCCGGAGTTGAGGCGCACTGCTCCTGCCCAGCATCAGAAGAGAAATCAAAGTTCAAGTGCAGATTCTTCTGAATGTGTATCACTTTCACACCATCGTAAAGTTGAAAAATCCTAAGCTGAACTCTTAAGTCAAGGCCCCTCTGCTTCGAGGCAGGGAGACAGCCAGCAGTGCTCTTGGTCCCAGAAGTTCTTGAGTGACCTGAGCAGGAAGACACATCACCTCCATCTGTGTCACCTTATGGTTTGGCTTCTACCCCTTCAAGGCTTAAACATTTAAAAAATCCTTTTTACTCTTTCACTGTAAGGCCCACCATTTTTCACATGGTTGAGGAGAAAGACCATACCCCTTTAATGGTTTAGTATTTCAGTGACTCAATGATTATTAAGGGAGGGCCTCTTGTATGCCTGATCCTTACAGGGAATACAGACTTGAACAAGACAGGAACACTGAGGGCCCTGTGCTGCTTCCAGAATATCAGGGAGGACAATTTATGACAAGGGGTGTGAGGGCTGCTGAGACCACAAGGGTGGAGGGTGAGCGGCGCCTTTGCCTGATGTTCACTAAAGCTGCCCCCTAACAACACAGGAAATGTGGGTGAGGCCTCAGAAGAATGAGGGAAGGCCAGTGAGGCGAGGCCAAGAGCGTGGCCAAACCCCATTTCCCAATCCTGTGACTGGACATGGCGGGTTTGGAACAATAGACCTCGCAAATTCGTGGGTAGGCCCAGGAGGCCTATTTCAGGATTCTTCTTGCAGTTCCCATCCCACAGCCTTGTTACAGCAGTTTTCTGCAGAAATGTAACAGAACAGAAGCTATGGGCACCTGCAGTATCTTCCTAGCTATCTCCCAGGTCTCCCCACTTGTTACTGGGTACCCCTTCCCTGTGAGGCCTTTTGTTCCCCAGATAGAGGGGTTTGAATATCCCATTCAGAAGGTCAAGGTCTTTTCCCTTTTTCCTAGTACCAATTAGCTGTAGGGCATATCCCAAAGAGCAGAGAGAGCCCTGCACTGAAGCACTATTGTGGCTGGGGCCAGGTGAGCTGGCAGGTTTGTTTACTGAGGGGCCGTGCCCATCATCTGCCCAGTTTGGGGAGAACACAGAACCCTTCAGAGCTGCACAGGGACAAGCATTCAGCCTGAGACAACCAGGGATTCACTGGGGCCAGGTTTTCCTTCTTCGTAGACTGGAATGACTGTTTTATGTGCATTTGGCTGAAATAAGGAGCGTTTCTGTTGATTCCAGGTTCACTTAACAGAATTCAGCTACTCAAGGAAGTTTAAACTGGCTTGGAGTCCGCGGGCATACAGAAGGCTGAAAAGAGCTGCTGTGTCAGCAGATACAGGGCTGAATCACAAATTTGTTCAGGAAGTCTAAGATTTAAGTCCCATTTATATTATTATGTAACAAATAGACCTGCCAAGCAACACATCCAGGCAAATAAATTTCAAATATTTTTGCGTAGGATCCAGCTGGGATATAAACTCATACTTACTCAAGATTTATGTGAATGGTAAATAAAGCCATTCTGTGGAACCCCTGAAAAAGGTAGCTTACACATTTGGAGGAGTTAAGGCCCTAAATGCTTAGGACTGAGGAGCATCCTGCCAGGAAGAGGAGTCTCTGGACAGTGAGGCACAAAGGGGGATTCGGGAATGAAAGGACTAGAATATGGCACATATTCAGTCTCTATGGCAGTCTTAAATATTTCTAAAGTGCAAATATGAAAAAAAGGCATTATGATGTTAAACTATACTTAAAAATGTCAAACTATACTTAAAAAAATCAGAGTTTCCACTTCTGAAATGGCAGACTAAGGATCTCTGAAAATGCAATACTCCAGAGAAGGCATGAGAACACTGGCAGAAACAACCAAAATCAATTTTTTTCAGAATTCTGCAAATCAAAGGCTTGTAACAATTCAAAGAGAATTTATTGAGCACAAAGAGTGGAATTCTGGAAAAAGGCCTTGGGGCAGTAACTTGCCTTAATCTCATTTTCCCCTCCTCAACTGCACAGTAGCCAGGGAGATTAACAGCTCAGAAACTCCAGCAACTGTGAACCTGCAGCCTAGCTGTCACCAGAGTGGGGAGAACAGATCTGGAGCTCATCAAAAGCCCCATTCCCCACAAACTGCCACTTTTTGATCTATAGGACAGCCACAGTGCATTCCCGGGGCCTGTCTGCATCTGACAGACTCAGCAGCAAAGAGCATATTCAGCAGCCAGATCCTGGGTGGTAAATACTGTCCTCAGTTTCAAGGAATCTGGGCTCTTCAGAGAAATGGCTGACTTGATGGCAAGGGCAGGAACATACAAGGTAAGCCATCTTCCAAGTTCATTCAGATTGTTGGCAGAAGTCAGTAACTGGTGGTTGTGACTGAGGCTCCCACTCCTTCCATGTCATTCGAGGGTTGCTCTCAGCTGTCTAGACACATGGTCCTCTCAGGACATGGCAACTTACTTCCTGAAGGCTGGTAGAATCTCTCTGATGCTTCTAAATCTTTGGCTTCAAGAAGGGCCTGTCTCTTTAAGGGTTCATCTGATTAGCTGGGGCCCACCCAGGATCACCTCCTTTCTGATTAATCAAAACCAACTGATCTGAGATCTCAGCTCTGGCAAAGGTAAAGCCAGTTCATCTTTGACATACAATGTAAGTTAACCATGGGTGAAACCCATCATACTCATGGTAATGCCCATACTCAAAGGATTATACAGGTCCTATACACAAGGCGCAAGGAATCTTAGAGCCAATTTAATTAAAATTCTGTCTTCCACAAAGGAGGGACTGGGGAGACAGGGGACCAGACTTTCATTAAAAAGCTTTTTATTTTCATAATTATTCTAAAATAAATTTAATCACACATTTTCACAGTAAACTTTTGACTATGTATATATGTGATTTCAGTTAAAAATTACATTTAATCAAATCCCAATGTTACTTAGTAAAATCTGCTATTTTTTAGGCACCAATAAGAAAAAAATAACCTCTACCTAAAACGTGATATTCTATCAACTGTGAAATACATTCCAATATCAGAGATGTTAACTATGAAAAGACATGTGTCTCTCAGAATTAATGACATATAGTAACTAAAAATATGTCTGTTTTATACTCACACATACAGAACAAACTGGTGGTTGCCAGAGTGAGGGTGCGAGGTGAGGGACAGGCAGAATAGGTGAAGGGGATAAAGAGGTACAAAGTTCCAGTTATAAGTTGCAGGGAGGAAGGTACAGCATGGGGAATATAGTCAGTAACACTGTAATGCCTTTGTGTGGTGACAGGTGGTTACCACACTTACTGTGGTGAGCATTTCATACTGTAACCAATTGCAAAATGGCTGTGCTGTATACCTGAAAGCAGTACTGTGTATCAACTACACATGCAGTTTTTAAAGTCTAGTTTTTCTTAATTTATTTTTAAATAATGTGAAGACTGTTGCAAATTGCACAGTAATTAGTACCACTTTGAGTGGCTTCTGAGCCCTCCCTATGCAAGATTCATTCTCTCCTTTCCTCTTAACTCTTCTAAATAACTTATCTAATTCCTTCCCAGTTTCTGATCTATGTAATGAAAATAGCCCTCCCCACTGTCATTCCCTTCTTCCTTACACCTGTTTTTCACTGTGTGCTGTCAGCAGAAGCTGAGACAGTGAATGCAGTCTTCTGTGAAGAGGGTGGGGCTGGGGGAAAAATGTAGAATTTGGGCAGACGAATGTGGGTTTGATTCTTGGCTCACATTAATTAGCTTGCCCTTGGCTGCAGGTAACAGAAAATGCAAACCAAAATGGCTTGAATAGTAAAGAAAATACATTATTTCATGTGGTATAACATGTAACTGGAAGGTTGTATATCTCCCAAGGTTAATGAATTCCATGGTTCAGTTGTTAGATGTTCAGAGGTTCAATGTTCAGAACAACTTTAGACCGTTGATACTGGCCCCCCCATCCACAAAGCACAATCATATGGAGGCAGGGGCACATCTAAGCCAAACTGAAACTGTTGTGAAGGACCCAGCTTCTTCCCAAGTTTGTTCTCTATCATCTTTAGACAGCTAGCTCCCCTGGAGGCCAAAAGACAGCTGTATCAGTTCTGGGTGGCATTGTCTAGACATGGTGCTGTCTCACCTCTTCCAGGGATCTCAAAAGATGTAAACTTTTCGGAAACGCACCAGAGGACATGTGCTCATATTCCAAGCCTAAACCAACCACTGACAGGAACAGCACTTTCATTAGTTGTCGAGACCAGTGGTTTTCAACCTTGGCTCTGCTTTAGAATTACCTGGGAGCTACTGAAAATCTCATGCCATACACCAGACCTCTACCCCTGACCCCGACAAAAGAATCAGGATTTCTGGAAGTGAGCTCCAGACAACAGTGTTTTTAGTTTCCCAGGTGATTCCAAGGTCAAGCCAATGTTCAGAACAACTTTAGACCGTTGATACTGGCCCCCCCATCCACAAAGCACAATCATATGGAGGCAGGGGCACATCTAAGCCAAACTGAAACTGTTGTGAAGGGGAACAAACCTGTGTGAAGGTGTACAACTAAGAACTTAAGGCTACAGAGACTCAGCGGGGGGAATGCCTTCCTATAGGCGAGGTTTCCTCATCCATAAATAGTAGCAATGTTATCACTATAATGATCCCCATCTGTAAGTGGTAACAACAGGGATTACTGTGATAAGCCTTACCACAGGACTGTAATATGGTCTGTATAGGACCCTAGCACTTAGCAGGTGCTTACCCTGAGATATCCTAATCTCAATGACCCCCAAATACGGTGTTTGTGCTTCTAATTGGCAGCCTGAGCTCCCTATTCCTTAGGCCAGATCACCAAATTAGAGTATTTGGACCTTAACAGGCAACTGCCAGAAGAAATCTTTGAATGCAACCTCCCAATGGCTGTGCTTATCAAAACTAGTCAGTGAACTGACACCCTTGTGCTGGAAGTCAGGAAACTTATTAAGACAGGGGACAAGTCACTAAACATCCCTGGGTCTGAATTCCTTAAATTGTAAAATTAGATCAAGTCAAAACACCAAAAGACTATATACCTGACTTACATTATCTTACCAACTGGCAAAAATTGAGTTTTACTGTCATGTGGCTTTTAACACCGACCACAAAAAAGTTATATGAAAGCTGTCACACAGAATCTTACAAATGAGGATTTTATCCATTCTCTTCAGTGATTTCCACAATGAAGACCCATTTAAGACTTTTTATGAAACTACTAATAGGAGAGGTTAGGTTTTCCACACTACTTTTCTGATAATAAGAGATAAATAGATAGTTACTTCCTTTTTCTGTTTTGGCTACAAAAAAGATCAGAGATAAATTTCTGGTAACCCTGTTAGCCAAATGACATGTAAATTCATGTACAGTGTTCCCCAGTACAACCTTCTTACACATATTTCCTCTGGTCCAGATTTTTTTAACTACAGCTTTATTGTATGTGTGCTTGCTTGGAGCTGTATGAAGGGTCAGTGAGATTTACTTCACAGGAGCAGAGAGGAACTGAGGGCAGTAGGAACTAAGGCTTGGTATGGCTGAGACAGCCAGATGACAGAGAACATAACACTAGGCAGATAGATGGACCCTGATTTGGTACCACCCAGGGGAGGCATGGCTGACAGAGTGTACTGGGAAATCTGCTCTGAGGAAACAAAAGGGAACTGTACAGAAGTGGAAAACATGCAGGAGATGAGTTGGAAGGTGCTGTAATAACTCATATAAGAGACCCACAGTCTACTGCCTGCTTGAGGTCCACAGGGTGTATCTGAGAGAGTGTGTCTCTCCCTCAACTTGATGAAACATACAAGTTAAAAGATTTCACTGACACAACACTCTGCCTCCTCAGAATAACAGCTGTAAAATGAGAGCCTTTTAAACTTGTCTGCATGCTTAGTCCTTCAAACCTAAAGGTCTTTTAAGTCTACAAGTGAGATGGGTATTGTCTCTTAGAATATAAAAAAAATTACTTTTTATGTAAACTTTATATATAAACATTTATATCTGGTAAGTATTAAGCTATACATGAGGTAGTATTGTAAGGAAATAAGCTGTTAAACTGTCATATAAAATTAAATAAAAGTATTTTCAAGGCTTATGAAAATAGAAAAAATATAAGGTAAATATTCCTATTTACTCCTTTTAAATGCAATGGATTCCATTAACCACTTCCGAGTTATGAGGCTTAAATAAGAAAGTTGGGCATTCAATAAAAGAGCATAATGCCTGCACATAAGTGAGCATTAATGTTAGCTTATTATACATGTCAGCCAATGTTAGCTTACATAAAGATCTGTCATAAAATTTACTTTCTATATTTGTGAGATATGACAGGATCTTGAATTCTTTTAAATTGTATGTATTCTTTGAAGATACAAAGTATCAATTCTACAGGTAATATAACCACTCCCTTGTACAATTTCATTAAATTATTTAAGGTTTTTATAATAGACTCATTTAAAGGAGCAACTCAGCCTCTGTCTGACTTCCCCCCACACCTTCCCTCCCTGCCTTGCCCTTCTCCCTGCCCACAGCCAGAGAGCGAAGCAATCTACCTGGCAGACAGCAGTGGTGCACTGAGAAATGATTACCTCAGCTCTCAGACTCCTGATGCTATAGAGGCCCAGGATCTACCCTGGTTTCTTCCTTTCCTAGGTTTTGTCTAATAAACCTTTGCTTGGAGTATATACAGTTCCCTTTCTTACTTACTTTAGTAGGTTATGTTACAACCAAAATAATTCTGACTCATATTTCCAAATATGAGTTTGCTAAGAAGTGTCACTAACTCTGGTGTACTCTTATGTGTGGCAAGTTAGTGATGTGTTATTCTTCCCAGCAATAAAACAGCATGGTGGTCACAGTTCAAGTTTCACAGTATTTTTCTAATAATAACCAGTACCACTATATAAAAGTGCATATTTAGAATCTCATTTGTGTTTGGAAAATTTTGTATTTGAGCATTATGTTAAGGATATCATCATACTCTGACAATTTACATTTAATCCAAGTGTATAATCTGACTATATTTTATAAACCAATAAGAAAGATAACCACACTTTTATCTTAACAACAAAAAAGTTAAGGACTGCAAGTTTAGGAGTGGTATAGCAAGAGACATTATTCCATTTTATTTATAATAGTAAGAAATTGGAAACAATTTAAATGTCCAACAACAGGAAACTGGCTAGAAATCACAGAACCATCATTTCAGCCACAAAATAAAATTGTGAGCAACTGTTAAAAATATGTTCTGAATGTATTTAATGACATGAAAAGATATAACTGTATATTCATCATCTATTATCCCAAAATCTTCCTAGAGAAATCTAACAATTGTCTCTCTTCAAATCTCCTCACCTCTTCTTCTATCTTCTCAGCCTAACTCTGCTTCCAATTTTATAGAGAGAACTCATCAAAAAAGACTTCTGCAATTCATCACGTTTACCCGCCAACCAGCATCTCTGCTACATGTGCTTCTCTCCCACTGCAATGGCTGGACCATCTCGCTTGAAGATCAACCCCTTCAGTCATACACTAGATTCTGTCCCCCAGCACCATCCATTAAAGGATTTGCACATCATCCTTAGGACACAAGAGGGCACTTTAAATGAGGAACTTGTAAACCACTCCAAATTAACAGTCTTGAACAGGCACAGACACAAGCATTCTTCACCGACACAAAACTATGGAAGAAAACAGACAAAAGCACATCAACTGGTGAAAATTAACAACTTAGCCACCCCCACTCCCTCTCCCAAAAGTAACATGCAGAAAAAAACTATAAAAAAAAATCCAAACTGAATTAAAAACCTGTTTATTTGGAATATGAAAAAATGAATTGAAGTTAAAAATTAAGAACAAAAAATGGAAGTAATGAAACAAGAGTTGACTGACCTCAGAAATGATGGGGGAAAAATATACTATCAAAAAAGAAAAGTATATTGTAAGACAGGACAGATTTGAATGGAAATTTAGTAAGGATTATTGGATAAAAGTGGGAAAAGAATAAAAATGAGGTAAAGATAGTAAAATTTATTAAAGAACAAAAAAACTATAGGGAAAACACACAACTATAACATAATAGACACAGTAACTGTAACATAATGATAGAAGCTATACCAAATGCTCAGTCATTTGAATAAATGTTAGTGGGTTTAACTCACCTATCAAAAGAAAAAAGGAATTTTAGTATGGTTTACAGAGAAAAACCAATCATATGCTCCATATAAGAAACAAACTGAAAACTTACTCAGAAAAGCTAAAAATAAAGTAATGGGCAAATGAATATTAAAAGCAAATGCAAACAAATTTCTAGTTGCAATGCAGAATCTGAAACCACATCAAGGAACTTTTTCTACTGTTATAGTAAAATCCACTTTTCTACTATATTGTAGGTTGGATGGATGTTTTTTACCCATGCATAATTATGTAACATCATACACTTTACTTGGAAAACATTAGCTTACTAACTTATCTAGCTCTTTCAAATGTTTCATTATACAGTATTTTAAAAATCATATTCTTTAGTATCACCAACCAATCTCACCAAAAAGTCTTTAGGCACAAGAAAGGTTTCAAGCTCAGAGGCAGATCACATGTTTCAAAATTTTAATTTTCACTCAAAAGCCAGCATTTTATCATTGATAACAAATATTTTCAGTTGTTTTCCCTGAAGTGACAGGCTCACTTCACTCATTTGTGAAAAAGTGGTTCCATTTTGCTAAACATAATGCTTAAGAGACATGTACTGAGGAATTGAGATTTAATAATATTAATAATTTCTACTACTTCATCAAGGACACTTTAAAGGAAACTGGTACCAGATGCAGATGTTTTCAGAGGGGAATTCCATTTAACTTCTAGAAACTAGACGGTCCCATGGAATACAATCTTTGAGTAGAAATGCCTCTACTGTATCCCCATTAAGTATGATGTTAGCTTTCTTATTAAGGTATAACATATTTTATCATGTTAAGAAAACATCCACCCAATGATCTCATATGTAGAAAACTACAGATTTCACAAAAAAACTGTTAGAACTAAAAAATAAATGCAGCAAAGCAGTAGGATACAAAGTTGATACACAAAAATCAGTTGCATTTGTATATACTAACAACAAACAATCAAAAGGAAATTGAGAAAGCAATTACATTTACTATACCACAGAAAGAATAAAAGTCTTAGGAATTAATCAATAAGGTGAAAGATTTGCATAAAGAAAAGTATAATACATTGCTGAAAGATGTTAAAGAAGACATAAATAAACGGAAAGACACCCCATGTTCATGGATAGGAAGACAATACTGTTATCAGTACTACCCAAAGCAATCTACAGTTTCAATGCAATCCCTATCAAAATCACAGTATTTTTTGTAGAAATAAAAAAATCCATCCTAAAGTTCACATAGACTCTCAAGGGGCTCCAAATAGCCAAAACAGTCTTGAAAAAGAACAAGGCTTGGGGCTCACACTTTTTGATTTCAAAGCAATAATTAAAACAGTGTGGTACTGATATAACATATAAGCCAAAGGAACACAACACAGAGCCCAGAAATAAACCTTTGAATATATGGCCAAATGATTTTTGACAAGGATGCCAAAGCCATTCAATGGGAGAAATGAGTCTTTTAAACAACTGGTGCTGGGAAAACTAGATATTCACATGCGAAAAATGAAGCTGGACCTTACCTAACACCATATATAAAAATTAACTCAAAAAATGAATCAAAGACCTAAAGAACTAAAACGATAAAACTCTTAGGAGAAAATAAAAGTTTTACAACATTGGATTCAGCAATGATATCTTGAATATGACACCAAAGGCACAGGTAGCAAAAGAAAATTGGACCTCATGAAAAATTTTTAAATCTTGTGCATCAAAGGACATTATCAACAGAGGGAAAAGGCAATCTACAGAATGGGAGAAAATATTTGAAAATCATATATATCATAAGTGATTATTATCCAGAATATATAGAGAACATCTAAGTCTCAAAAACAAAAATAGTAACTCAATTCAAAAATGGGTAAAGCGCTTGAAAAGTCCTTTAAATTTCTCCAAAAATGATATACAAATGGCCAATAAGCACATGAAATGATGCTAATATCACTAATCATTAGGGAAATGCAAACTGAAACTACAATGACATACCACTTCACACCCATTAGGATGGCTACTATAAAAAAACAGAAAATAAAAATTGCTGGTTAGAATGTTGAGAAATTGGAACCCTGTGCACTGTTGGTAGGAATGCAAAATGGTGCAGTTGCTATGGAAAAACAACACTGTGGTTCCTCAAAAAATTAAAAATAGAATTACCACATGATCTAGCAATTCCACTTCAGGTATATACCCAGAATTGAAAACAGAGCTTATAAAAGATATTTGTACATCATGTTTATAGTAGCATTATTCACAATAGCTGAAACATGTAAGCAACCCAAGTAACCATCAACAGATGAATGAATAAACAAAATGTGGTAGATATATACAATGTAATATTATTGTGTCTTAAAAAGGACATTCTGATGTATGCTACAAAATAGATCAACCTTGAAAACATTATGTTAAGTGAAATATGCCAGTCACAAAAAAACAAATACTATATGATTCCACTTACATGAGGTACCTACAGTTGTTGAAATCAAAGACAACAAGTGGTTGCCAAGGGCTTAGGGGAGAATAAGCAGTTATTATTTAATGGGTATAGAGTTTCAGTTTTACAAGATGAAGAGTTATGGAGACGGATGGTAGGGATGGTTGCACAACAATGTGAATGTACTTAATACCACTGAGTCATACACTTAAAATGGTTAAGATGGTAAATATTACGTTACTTGTATTTTACCACAGTTAATAAAAAAAGAAAAAGTGTTCATCCATTCCTATTGCCTGTAGAGTTTATTTTTAAATAAGGAATGAGTGCTGAATTTTGTAGGAAGCCTTGTCAGTATTTACAGACATAATCATGAAATGAATGTTTTTTTTTTGGTCATTTTTTTCCCATGGTAATCCTTGTAAAACCATGTGAGTTTTAAAACTTTCTGCATACATTACCTTGATTAAAAATACTTAATGAAAGAAATAAACTTCTGGGATGTAAGTAAAATAGTACCTTAAGGGGAATTTATAGGCATCGATGTATGAATTAGAAAAGAAAAAAGCTAACACCCAATCTTTGGGCAAAATGAACCCAAGAATGTAAGGGGAATGATATAACAACAGAAATTAATGAAATGGAAAATCAATATAAAATAGAAATAACAAAAGCAAAATTGGTTCTTTATAAAGACAGTTCTTTATAGAACTGTCAAACCATTGATCAGGAATAGAAGACACAAATAATTGTAAGAAATGAAAAGGAAGATATAACTACAGACATTAAGAAGAGAATATCATGAACATTATGCCAAAATACTTGAAAATTCTTAATTTAAATTAGAAAACATAGTTTATCTCAAGGACTCAAGGGTAGCTAACATTTTTAAAATCCATAGATAAAAAAAAAATCCATAGATATAATTGTCACATTAGCAGAGTAAATAGAAAAATCCTATGATTATCTCAAAAGAACTCCAAAAAATCCAATATCTACATCTATTCATCATGATTATAAAACATAACAAAAAGCTCAATAACTTTTATCAAACTACAATTTGAAGAGTATTTACTTAACCTAATAAAGAGTATCTACCAGAAAATTACAGCACACATTGTAGTCAGTGGGTAAATATTACTAGCAGTCCCTTTACAATCTAGGATGAAACTGCACAATCCCTTTTATTTAAAATTGTACTGCCACAAAAACTTGAGTATAAATGTGCACTGAAGTTTTATTCATATAGCCAAATTTCCATCAACTGATGAGTAGAAAAACAAACTGAAGGACATCCATGGAAAGGCATACAACACAGCAATAAAAAGAAGCACACTACTGACAGATGCAAAATCATGAAGCTTGAAACAAAATACTGCACTGCACAACAAACACAAAGCACAAGAGTACACAGGATGGGGTTCTACTTACACGAAATTTTAGAACTGGTAAAACAAATCTATCCTTACTGAAAGAATACTAGTGGTTCTCTGGGACCTGATGGAAGAAAATGGATTACAAAATGTTACAAGGGAACATTCTGGGGTGATGAATATGCTGACTGTGGTGGTGGTTACATGGAACTGTATGCTTAAAATGGGTGCAATTTATTGTATATAAGTAGACTTTAATATAGTTGATTTTTTAAACATTGTACTGCAAGTTCTAGTCAACCATACAAGAAAAAGAAAAAGAAAAAAGAAATGAGAATTGCAAAAGGAATAAAAATCATTATTGACAGATAACTCGACAGGAAAAAATGCAGAAAAATTTACTATAATTTTAAAATTTAATATAGAGATTAGCAAAGGTCCTAATTAAATTCAGAAAAATCACCTTTAAAAATCTTAAGTCAGAGTAACATCCAAAATTATACATTATGTAAGAAAAAATCTAGCAAAAATGTGCAGGTTCACTGGAGAAAACCCTAACTTTATCAAAAGACATTTAAAAAACTACAGATAAAATATTCACAGATTGAAAAACTCACTATCACAAAGTTATCAATTTTTTCCAAAATGATGCATAAAACTGAAGAAATTCCAATAAAAAACCACAAAGCATTACATTTTTATTTTGCTTTGTTGGGGGAAGAGGGACTTGGCAGACTGATGCTCAAAGTCTACATGGGAACAAACTAAACACAAAACAAACAGAAGGAAGGAAATAAAAATTAAGTGGAAATCAGCAAAATAAAAAAACAAAAAGAATGTATTAAATAAATTATAACCTCATGATAGGAAAGGATTTAAGTAAAACACAAAACACAAAACCTACCATAAAGAGAAAGATTGCCAAAATAATTCTGCTCATTGAGACACCTCAAAAACAGTGAAAACATAGCACACAAAATAAAACAAGACCTGCTCCACATATCCCACAAAGGACTATATCAGGAATATATAAAGTCAATTTAATGAAGGACTACCAGCCCAACTGAAATATAGGCAAAAGGCAGTAACAGGCATTTTACCAAAGATGACACTCAAAAGCTAGAAGCATAAGAAAATAAAACTAAAACATAATATTGTATATAAATTAAATTTCAATAAAAAAAGAAAAGAAAGCTATGTCACACCCACTAAATTGATAAAAAAATGAAGTCTTGACATTACAAAGTATTATCAGGTATGGAGCAACAGTTGTTTTTACACAGCTGGTGGGAGTATGAACTGTTACAACTACTTTAGAGAAGATTGCCATTATCTTAAATTTTAGGATGATACAACAATTCTACTCTTTGGTATATACCCAGGATAATTCACACATAATTACATCAGGAGACATGTATATGATTATTTGTATGGCTTATATTTTAAAATTTGAAGATAACCTAAATGTGCATCAGTAGTAAAATGACTAATTATAACATATTCACAGAATGAAATGTTACATAAGAGTAAAAAATGAATGAATGACAGTGGCATGCATCTACATGAATAAATCTTAGAAGCATTCTGTTGAGTGAAAATAACAAGTCATCAATAGAGTACAATACTGTTTAAATAAAATTCATACACAAGCGAAACTAGCACACATTTGTTAAATCTACAAGGAAACAAAAGAGGAAAATAAAAACACAAAAGATAGTAACAAGCCCAGAGATGAAAGGAGGTCCATGGAGTCCCATGTATTTATCTATGAATGTATGAAATATTTTATAATTTTTTAGTGGGGGAGGAAAAAGAAAAAGATTTCTAGAGAAAGCCCTATGAGAAAATGGAAAAAGCCCAATGTCTTCATGCCAGCTTCTAAAGACGTTTGAAAAAAAAAGAGAAATGTGCAAAATTCTAATTTTACCTTTTTATTTTCATGACTTTTTTTCAGTATCCAAAACCTAATAAGAAAAAAAAATCAATCATTTTTATGCATTAATATCTCAGGTACATTTTAATAGTCTCATAATTTTCTAATGATTCCAATAATATTCATTCTAGTAAACATCTAATAATGTTTACTCTAAGAGGAACTGAAAAATTACTTACATGTATCATTTTTTCCATATATATTTCATATTAATAAATGACAAAATATTGGTATGACTTCTAATTCCAGGGAAACCCTTCATATTTTATAACCTAAAAATATCCAGAAATAAACACCCTTTGACTTTCTAATATTTGTATAAGCTCAAGGGAACTTGTGTCACAAGATGGTATGATTTGCTTTTAAAAGAATCTTTTATTTTCACCTATATGAGAACTGAGTTCAATTACCTTTTCTCATACATTGAAATAATATTTGAAGAAAACTTTGAAATAACAACTTCAGTATCCTTTGATGTAACTCTTAAAATATTTATCAACCAGTGACCCTGAATTTTTCCTTCTAAGGGTGTAACAGTGGTACAATTTCTCCTATTTGCTTTTTTTCCCTCTGGTTATTTTAGCTACTAAGGTTGCTAACTACATTGAAGGTTTAAAGAACATTCCGATTTATGCCAGCCATAAGTATAAATTTTCCATTAAGCTACAAGGTAAAATAAACAAATGAATATCATTTTTTAAACTGAAATAAATTCTTAGGTCACCAGTCTTAATATTTCTCATATACTAACTCATGAGGCATTCTCCTTACAGAATAGTACATTTTCAAATTCTCACCCTTAGTTCAAACACATTCTTTAAAAAGAAAAACAAAAATTTAAATTATACTTACTTTAGCCAAGAGTTCTTGTGTTTCAGCAGTCAGTGGAGCATGTGAAAATTTGCAATATTCTCCCTGGTAACATTTTGCTCCTGTATGATAAAACTTGCAAGGATATTCATGTAACCCCAAATGTTAAGGAAGAGAACAATTTTAATCCAACTAAAATAATGTTACTAATTTAGTGACTCTATTTTCCTAACAAAGGCCTTTTCTACTAGTAGAAACATTGAGTTCTCTATTTAAAATATGAGATGAAAAATTATTTATTGGGTCACATGAAAAAAATCTAATTTTAGTAAGATTACATAAATCAAGTTTTATTACAGTACAGGACACTTTTTTTCCTTCATATTCATTCTACAATAGACTACAGGTATACCTCACGGATAAAAGAAAGGGATGTGTATCTCCACAGATGCTGAAAAAGCATTTGACAAAATTCAACATCCATTCATGATAAAAACTCTCAACAAAATGGGTACAGAGGGCAAGTACCTCAACAAAATAAAGGCCATATATGACAAACCCACAGCCAACATCATACTTAACAGCAAGGAGCTGAAAGCTTTTCCTTTAAGATCGGGAACAAGACAAGGATGCCCACTCTTCCCACTGTTATTCAACATAGTTCTGGAAGTCCTAGCCACGGCAATCAGACAAAACAAAGAAATAAAAGCCATCCAGATTGGTAAGGAAGAAGTCAAACTGTCCCTGTTTGCAGATGACATGATATTCTACATAAAAATACCCTAAATAATCCACTTCAAAACTACTACAACTAATATGTGAATTCAGCAAAGTTGTGGGATACAAAATTAATACACAGAAATCTGTTGCATTCCTATACACTAACAATGAACTAGCAGAAAGAGAAATCAGGAAAACAATTCCACTTACAAGTGCATCAAATAGAATAAAATACCTAGGAATAAACCTCACCAAGGAAGTGAAAGATCTATACCCTGAAAACTATGGGACACTCCTAAGAGAAATTAAAGAGGACACTAATAAATGGAAATTCATTCCATGCTCTTGGCTAGGAAGAATTAATATTGCCAAAATGGCCATCCTACCTAAAGCAATCTACAGATTCAATGCAATCCCTAACAAAATACCTACAGCATTCTTCAGTGAACTAGAGCAAACAGTTCTAAAAATTATATGGAATGACAAAAGACCCTGAATAGCCAAAGCAGGTGGAATTCCGCTCCCTGACTTCAAGTTCTACTACAAAGCCACAGTGATCAAGACAATTTGGTACTGGCACAAGAACAGACCCAAAGACCAGTGGAACAGAATAGAGAGTCCAGATATAAACTCAAGCATATATGGTCAATTAATATATGATAAAGGAGCCATGGATATACAATGGGGAAATGACAGCCTCTTTAACAGCTGGTGTTGGCAAAACTGAACAGCTACATGTAAGAGAATGAAACTGGATTATTGTCTAACCCCATAAACAAAAGTAAACTCAAAATGGATTAAAGACCTGAATGTAAGTCATGAAACCATAAAACTCTTAGAAAAAAACATAGGCAAAAATCTCTTGGACATAAACATGAGCAACTTCTCCATGAACATATCTTCCTGAGCAAAGGAAACAAAAGCAAAAATGAACAACTGGGACTACATAAAACTGACACCACCAATAGACACCAGCAAAGGACACCACCAGTAGAACAAAAAGGCATCCTACAGTATGGGAGAATATATTCATAAATGACAGATCCAATAAAGGGTTGACATCCAAAATATATAAAGAGCTCATGCACCTCAACAAAGGAAAAGCAAATAAGCCAATTAAAAAATGGGCAGAGGAACTGAACAGTTCTCCAAAGAAGAAATTCAGGTGGCCAACAGATACATGAAAAGATGCTCCATATCGCTAGTCATCAGAGAAATGCAAATTGAAACCACAATGAGATATCACCTCACACCAGTAAGGATCGCCACCATCTAAAAGACAAACAACAAATGTTGGCAAGGATGTAGAGAAAGGGGAACCCTCCTACACTGCTGGTGGACATGTAAATTAGTTCAACCATTGTGGAAAGCAGTATGGAGATTCCTCAAAATACTGAAAATAGAAATACCATCTGACCCAGGAATTCCACTCCTAGGAATTTACCCTAAGAATGCAGCAGCCCAGTTTGAAAAAGACAGATGCACCCCTATGTTTATCACAGCACTATTTACAATAGCCAAGAAATGGAAGCAACCTAAGTGTCCATCAGTAGATGAATGCATAAAGAAGACGTGGTACATATACACAATGGAATATTATTCAGCCATAAGAAGAAAACAGATCCTACCATTTGCAACATGGATGGAGCTAGAGGGTATTATGCTCAGTGAAATAAGCCAGGCAGAGAAAGACAAGTATCAAATCATTTCACCTATCTGTGGAGTATAAGAACAAAGAAAAAACTGAAGGAACAAAACAGCAGCAGACTCATAGAACCCAAGAATGAACTAACAGTCACCAAGGGGAAAGGGACTGGGGAGGGTGGGTGGGGAGGGAGGCATAAGGGGGAAAATGGGCTATTACGATTAGCACATATAATGTACAGGGGGGGTGACATGGGAAAGGCAGTATATGCAGAGAAGACAATTCTATAGCATCTTACTACCCTGGTGGACAGTGACTGTAATGGGGTATGTGGGGGGGACTTGATAATGGGGGGAGTCTAGTAACCATAATGTTGTGCAAGTAATTGTACATTAATGATATCAAAAGAAAATAAATAAATAAATAAATAATAAAAAAAGAAAGGGATGTGTATTTTAAATACCTGGAGAAATGTGATTCTTTTTAAAGCATTCTTTTGGGGTGGGGCAATTAAAGAAAATGACAATGATATGTACTACAAATTTATATCTTTCATATATTAGGTTTGTTTAAAAGAGTTTCAGTTTATACAACTTCAATACTGTTTTCTAGGAAAAAAGCTTCAAGTTAGAATTTATGATTCCTTCTATTGAAGGACTGAAGGAATATAGCTTTTGTGGTAACCAAAGGTACTATATTACCCTAAAATATTTGTTTCACTACATATTTGTACCATTTGCACTTAAGAGTTAGGGTTATTCTTCAAATTCCTCAACTTTTAAACAGTACAGAATATACAGAAAACTATATTTCATATAGTTTAGAAACATAAACCACTTCATGTATGTTAACTTGTGATACTCCTTACAGCTTCTGCATACCAAGTTATGCAATTCTTGCCTCTTTTTATGAAGTAGCTTATATGAATACAGAAAAATTCCCTCTTTTCTTTCCTGGAAAAAAGTTCTTTGTAGAATTTTATCACTTCGATACTGAATTGGGCTTGGATAATGTAATTTTGCTATAGCTAAAATACTGGTTTCATTCAGAATTTTACAGATTTTAAATGTTCATGTAAATATTTATGAAGAGTAAAGTTACCATCTCTTGTAATAAAGGATATTATGCAAATACAGGCAGTTTTCACCTCTGGTACAATATCCTTGTACATAAAATTTACACATTTCCTTCTTCTTCTCTATCTCTGCATCATGATCAAATTTACACTGGTCTCCCTGGGCCAAAAGAAGGAACAAGAAAAAGCCATTATTTTTCATAGTTACATCATTATAATTCCTACTAAACTTCAATATAAAATGAGGAGTCTTAGAACAGTACAGTCTAATTCTTAACAAGTTATCTTTAACCACAGTATATATATCTACTTAAAATCTTAAGTCCTAAACGAATGATTTTTAGAAAATTATCTTTCTTAAACATAAAAGAATATTTCCATAAAATTTTCTAATTGAATGTTTTCCAGCAGGAAACAGTTTTTAAAATGTATAGATATGCTTTTAGAGTGTCCATTGGAAATAGGAGCTGGTTTTAGTAATTTTTGCTACACCTTACATTTTAGTTTATCTTTGCTTACACATTTTTATACCTTAATACATTTTCTTTCGAGAAAATATTTACAAATTTGCTTTCCGTTGCGTTCCACTGTGTGTTGGTTGATGAATCCCTGACTCATTCTCACATGCTGCTTCTCTTTAGGTTTACCATCCTTTGAAAACAAAAACAAAAAGGAAATGTGAGAAACAGAAAATTAAGTATTTTATTTCATTGCACAAATCATTTTAAACCTTTAAAAAATTACAAAAGCCTTCATGTGTAAGATTTAGACTTCCGTACACAAGGTGAAAAAAAATGTTTGCCAGTGTCAACAGCATTCCATCATTGAACACTAGTGTTGTTTGAGTATTATACTTTGCCCTTACTTCTAAAAAATGAAAATATATTAAAAAATGAAAGTGCTACTACTCGTGATAAAAAATAAAGTCCAAGAACAGACTCTTTAGAACAATGAGGACAAAACTGGAAATCATAAGACACCACCTTTAATTTCAATGAAATGGTCACTAGGTGTGAGCTAGGTATACTGACCAGCTCAAATTAAGAAACATAACTAGAAATAGACCCTTAAAGATGGCAATAAAGCCATGAACACAAAACAAGAATTTTTTAGCTCTTTAGAAACATAAACCACTTCATGCATGTTAACTTGTGATACTCCTTACAGCTTCTGCATACCAAGTTTCCAAACAGTTTTAGGAATTCATTATGGAATTTTTAGGAAAGCAGGGAGCTGACTACATTTATGTGATCTGCTTCACAATAATGTCAAATTTCCACTTAGAACCACCAAAATTATGTTTTAGAAATACATGTCAGTTGAAGTCTTTGGTTTTATTTTGTTATGTTATTCAATTCTAACATATATATTTGTAATTTTTTCCTCAAGTAGAAGGACTGTCAGCTTTGGCTGAATAATCATTTGAGTTGATGTAAACCAAATGACAGGGAATACTGACTGGGATCAGGAAACAAAGTTCCAGCCCCAGCCTGGCCCTTTGTTACCATAGGCAGTTACCTGAACCCTAAGGCTTCAGATTCTTCATTTATAAAATATAGAGAGAGGCAAGATTTTATATAAATAAGTTTGAATCTAAAGTATTTGGTTTTTCTAATATTTTGCCACCTCTAACACTTGTCTCCTGGACAAAGCCTAACAAAAACGGCTGCCATTCAGTTAAGAAGCCCTCAGAGAATCAGAGTCCAGAGAGGTTACTTACTGTCCTATCCCGATGACATCTGCAGACCAAGGTAGAGGAACACAAAGCAAAATCAAAATACCAAGAGGGCAGGGGGTTTTTGGTAAGGCCAATGCTCAGGATTATTCATTTTTAATTTCCAGAGAGAGTTAAGAACCAATAGACCATGGACTGCAACAGTGGAGACTCTAAGACTCTGTGGCCTTTGAAATGTCCTCATGGCTCTTTTGTCTTCCCCCAGCTGCCCCACCAGTTTTTCCAGAGTCACTGACAGTACAAAACTCAAAATCAAAGGCTCGTGTGCACTTATTCTTCAGGGGCCCAACACAAAGGCTTCAAATGGCTGCTGGCAGCTCAGGGAAGGCAGCAGCCATGTGAGGAGGAGGAATGTGGCGAGCCCAGTGATGTAAGAGACTCTCACCATTAGAGAACCCTCATTCTGTGGCTTGTATGGAAGTGTCCTACATGCATATATTCTTACCTGTTCCTGTGAGCCACTGTGCTTCAGTGAAGCATTTGATCCTTTGTCTCCAGTGCCAGGCCATTTTCTTTTCATTTTCTTCTGTTTACCATTCTTATGAACAGCTTTAAGATTTTTTTTTTTTCGTTTAACAGCTAAAAACAAGAAATTTATTTTTAAGATGATATAAAAGTACAATAGCAGTTTACTCTTAAGAAGTGTATTCTATAATAATCCAGGAAAAGTTCTCCAGTAAAAAATTGGTAAGATGCTGATCTACCTTTCTAGAAGCTCTGGGATTAAGAGACCAAAAAAAAGAATCAATATGTTCTGGATCCCCAATTCATTCTTTGTGAAAATATAAGGTATTCGCAGGAAAATCAAGATAATTAATGAAATCAATCTTCCCAGCCACAGCCAGATCCTTTTAAACTGTTCAGAGTATGATGGATATAATTAGGAATTGCTACAGCTCTAAAATAGTAAAAGCTTCAAGTATTTAAAATGAACTTATATATTACTATCACATTTTTCACTGAAAATATTTTATACCAATTAATAGTTTTTATAGACTCATTTTAAACAGAAAATAAAGGGGAAAAATAAAGGTAAAATCAGAGGAATAAGGATTTGATTTACAACTGTCATTTGTCCACATACTTACGGCTAAATTACATTTTAGTAATCAAAAAGAATACACTTCTGAGTTTAGTCTGACATACTACCACCCTACATTAAGTCAATTCCTCTTTAGTTTCACAGCAATATAACAAGCATATATTGTCCTTCACACATGTGGCAGCCAGGGATTTAGTATTCTCCCTTTCACCACTGTCAGGGCCCTTGATAACCCTCCTGTATTCTCAGAAACTCCTGCAAATGGAGCATCTGTGCACTAGGTGCCCAGGTTGTGGCAGGTAGTCTCAGCCCATGCAAGCTCAAGCCTGGGGTAAAGATCCAAGAATACCATGATCTTTAGATAAACTTGAAATGATAAAATAATTTGACCCTCACCTTTCTGGGTATCCTTCACTCCCTCTTTTTTCATAGATTCTTCAGGAAATGGTAAGGATTGAGCAGCATTTGCCATTTCCTTAGCTTGCATATACTGTTGAAGCTCTTTAGCAAAATTATCTTCTGGTTCCTGATTGTAGACATCATTATCACTATATACATCATAGTCCTTACTTCTTGATTTTCTATGTGTCAAATTCTTCGATGATGTAGAGTTTCTGAAGTGCCTACACTAAGAATAAATTTATTTTCAATTTTAAAAACGTACCATGATTTAAAACAATCTGATTATAACAAAGAAACAAAGACTGACCATGCATTGATCGTTGTTGAGGTTGGATGATGAGTACATGGGGGTTCATCACTATTCTTTCCACTCTTACATATCTGAAATTTCCCAGAATTAAAAAAAAAAAAAAAGGCCAGAAAGAACTATCCATGCTTAAAGATAATATGAGGGAAGATTCTGATTTTGCACACTGTGTGTACTTTACTGAGTTCAAAGGCTAAATCCTCAAATAGGTGAAGGGGATAAAGTTAAAAATAAATAAATAAATAAATAAATAAATAAATAAATAAATAAATAAATAAATAAATAAATAAAAGACTAACCCCCCAAATGAATTATTTGATAAAAAGGAATTATAATAAAACCACAATGATATCACCTCACACCAGTTGGGATGGCCAACACCAAAAAGACTAGGAACACCAAATGTTGGCAAGGAGGTGGAGAAAGGGGAACTCTCCTACACTACTGGTGGGAATATAAACTAGTTCAAACACTGTAGAAAGCAATATGGAGGTTCCTCAAAAACCTAAAAATAGAAATACCATTTGACCTAGGAATTCTACTCCTTGGAATTTACCCAAAGAAAACAACTTCTCAGATTCAAAAAGACATATGCACTCCTATGTTTACTGCAGCACTATTTACAATAGCCAAGATATGGAAGCTACCTAAGTGACCATCAGTAGATGAACGGATAAATAAGATGTGGTACATATACACAATGGAATACTATTCAGCCAAGAAAACAAATCCTACCATTTGCAACAACATGGATGGAGCTGGAGGATTTTATGCTCAGTGAAATAAGCCAGGCAGAGAAAGACAAGTACCAAATGATTTCCCTCATTTGTGGAGCATAACAACAAAGCAAAACTGAAGAACAAAACAGCAGTAGAGTCACAGACTCCAAGAAGGCATAGGTGGTTACAAAAGGGGAGGGGTGAGGGAGGGCAGGTGGGGAGGAAGGGAGAAGGGGATTGTGGGGCATCATTATTAGTGCACATGGTGTGTGTGGGGTCATGGGGAAGACAGTGGAGCACAGAGAAGATAAGTAAGGACTCTGTGGCATCTTACCACACTGATGGACAGTGACTGCAATGGGGCATGGGTGGGGGACTCGATAGTAAGGGTGAATGTAGTAACCACATTGTTTTTCTTGTGAAACCTTTATAAGAGTGCATATCAATGATACCTTAGTAAAAAAAAAAAAAAGGAATTACAGTATTATAGTTCACATTTTATTTCTTCCTTTGCATCAATTATACTTTTAAATTTTAATTAAAAGACTCATCATTTCATAAAAGAGCAAGTAAACTCTAATGGCCCTAGTGAAAATCCACTATACCAAGATACATCACAGCAGCCCAAGCCTACTCGTTTTCCTGTAACTCACAGCATTAGTAGCAGCAATGATGAAAGGAAGAAAGAACTGACCAGTTCTCTGTAATCAAGTTAACTTACTTTCAGAAATCATTTTTTAACTCTTGTTTGGAGCTTCCCCACGGCAACAGCAACACACACTGAAAAGGAACCAGGTGTGGCAGCTGACCCTGTAGCAGCCTGAGGTGAGGACAGTGGACAGCTTAAAGCACTTGATGATAAGGAGGACTAGTTACACAGACATCTCTACTTGATGACATGGATGTCAAGATACAATTTACAATAGCCTCATCAAACACCTAGCAATAAATTTAACAAAACGTTTGTACCATGTAAGATATCTACGAAGATAATTATAAAACATTGTTGAGAGAAATTAAAGAGGACCTAAAGATCAGACAATTCAATATTCTAAAGATGTCAGTTCTTCCCCAAATGATCTACAGATTCAATGCATTCCCAGTGAAAATCCTATTAGGATTTTCTGTGGAACTTGACAAACTGATTGTAAAATTTACATGGAAATGCAAAGGGCTAAGAACAGACAAGACACTTGAAGAAGAAACACAAGGTGAGAGGATTTGCTTACCAGATACCAAACTCATTATAAAGCTGCAGTAATTAACACAGTGAGATCTTGGGGGGAAGGGGTGGACAAATAAACCAGTGAAAAAGAACAGCCCAAAAACACGCCCACCCAAACATGAACATTTGATTTTTGACAGTGGTGATACTGCAGACTGATTTTCTCCCGGTGGATGATGCTGAGTGATCAAGTATATTAACAATAGCAATAATAAATCTGCGCTCCCACCTCACTGCACTGTGTACAGAAAAATCATTCCAGCTGACTATAAACTTCAATGTGAAAGGCAAGACTATAAAGTTTTAGAAGACACTGCAGGAAAATTTATTTATTACTTCAGAATATTTAAATAAAATATGAAGCATTAACTATAAAGGAAAAGACTGGTAAGTTTGTATATATTAAAATCATAAACTTTTTATCAAAAAAAGCCATTGAGTTATATGCAATGCATAACCCATAAAGAAAGGAATCCCTTCTTATGTTCAGAACAAAAAACTACAAAGCAAGAAAACTGGACACTCACACACAAAAATGAAAAAAAAAAAAGACAAAAAGACTTGAATAAGCACCAAAAAAGGGGGGGAGAAGGGGAATTCAAATGGACAGAACTGGAAAGATGCTCCTTCTCAACAGTAATTGAGAAAATGCAAACTAAATTACAATGAGATACCTCACGAGATGGCAAACCATAAGAACGGTAGTAATATCAAGTGTGGAGTAGTAGAAAGTACTCTCATGCTGCTTCTGCGAACAAAAATCAGAAGAACCACTTTGGAATATAGTTTGGCAATATCGTAGAGGCAAAGACGCTGATAATAAGAGCACGCAGTTTCACCCCTTGTTAAATGTGTGGCAGGATACAAGGTTAAGAATGTAGTAGCATTGCCCATAACCTCCAAAAATGGGTATCAGACCAACAACAGAACATGGTATATTCAAATAATGGAATACTACAGAGCTAAGAAACTGAGCAAAGTATACATTACAATATCTATGACTCCTTTCAGTATAAAGTTGAGAAAAAAAAAAGACAGAAAAAACATAACTTTTCTATTTTTGTTAAGTGCAAAACAGGCAAGAAAAAAACATGTTCTTAAGGATGAGAGCATTAGTAATAAAACTGTAAAGAAGTACTGGAAGTGACTGATCTGCAAGTTAGGACTGTAGTTCTCTCTAGGGGAAAACAAGGGGATCTGACTTAGAAAGGAGGCATCACTCATGTGTACAGCGCTCTTCCCTGACTTGAAAAGTGTTTACCTGGGTGTTCTCTTTTTAGTTAGCCACGATACTAAACATTTATTCTTTACCCACTTGTGAGTAAGGAGCCTGGGCTGGAGCAAGCCCACTGAGGAATAATCTAGGTGACCACGTCTCAGAGTACTGTTTCCTGGAAGCTACTTAACATAATCATAGAATGTTGTATCTGCCTATCTCCTATATGGGGTTATATGTGGACTGAGGAACTTATAGTGGGCCTGTGTGACTAAAATAGCATGAAAAGCGTGGAAAATCCAAGCTGCAGTTTCTCAGCATCAGCCTCGGCCCTTGCCCATAGCAGCCACACTCCCCAAAAGGCCCAAGAAGTAATATACTCGGTAGGCTGAGGCTTCCTGAGATGAATGTGTAGCTCCTCTACATTTTCTGTCCTGTATTCCTTTATAGGGTCAAGTATATGGGTATCATATTAAAGTCTATTTGTATCTTCTCAGTCTTATTACCAATTCGCACCCACTCTTTTAGAGTGTTAAAATTTGCAAAACAAAACAAAACAAAACAAAAGTTCATAAAGGGAAAAGAGGCAAGAAAGAAGCAAAATAAGATCACATACAAAGGAAAGCCCATCAGGCTATCATCAGACTTCTCAGCAGAAACCTTATAGGCCAGAAGGGAGTGGCATGATGTATTTAATGCAATGAAGCAGAAGGGCCTGGAACCAAGATTACTTTACCCTGTAAGATTATCATTTAAATTTGAAGGACGGATTAAACAATTTCCAGATAAGCAAAAGCTAAGAGAATTTACCTCCCACAAACCATCTCTACAGTCTATTTTGGAAGGACTGCTATAGATGGAAGTATTCCTAAGGTTTAATAACTGTCACCAGAGATAATAAAACCACAGTAAAGAAAGTAGAACACCTAATCACTAAGCAAATGCAAAATTAAATTAACTATCTGCAAAGTCAATCAAGGAATAGACAAAGAATACAGAATATGATACCTAATATATAAAGAATGGAGGAGGAAAAAAAAGGAGGAGAAAAAGAGAAGAACCTTTAGATTGTGTTTGTAACAGCATATTAAGTGAGTTAAGTTAGACTCTCAGACAGAAAGAAGTTAACCTTGAACCTTTGGTAACCACAAATCTAAAGCCTGCAATGGCAATAAGTACATACCTATTGATAATCACCCTAAATGTAAATGGTCTGAATGGACCAATCAAAAGACACAGAGTCACTGAATGGATAAAAAATCAAGACCCATCTATATGCTGCCTACAAGAGACTCACTTTAAACCCAAAGACATACACAGACTAAAAGTGAAGGGATGGAAAAAGATATTTCATAGAACTAACAAAGAGAAATAAGTAGCAGTTGCAGTACTTGTATCAGACAAAATAGACTTCAAAACAAAGATAGCAACAAGAGACAAAGAAGGACATTACATAAGGATAAAGGGGTCAATCCAACAAGAAGATATAACCATTATAAATATCTATGCTCCCAACACAGGAGCACATATATATGTGAAACAAATACTAACAGAATTAAAAGGGGAAATAGAAAGCAATGCATTCATTCTATGGGACTTCAACACTACACTCACTTCAAAGGACAGTTCAACCAGACAGAAAATAAGTAAGGAGACAGAGGTACTGAACAACACATTAGAACAGATGGACCTAACAGACATCTACAGAACTCTATACCCAAAACCAACAGATTACACATTCTTCTCAAGTGCACATGGGACATTTTCAAGAACAGATTATATGCTAGGCCACAAAACGAGTCTCAGTAAATTCAAAAAGACTGAAATTGTACCAACCAGTTTCTCAGACCACAAAGGTATGAAACTAGAAATAAATTATGCAAAGAAAATGATATATCCCACAAACACATGGAGACTTCACAACATGCTCCTAAATAACCAATGGATCATTGACCAAATAAAAACAGAGATCAAGCAATATATGGAGACAAATGACAACAATAATTCAATACCGCAAAATCTGTGGGATGCAGCCAAGTCTGTGCTAAGAGGAAAGTATATTGCAATACAGGCCTACCTCAAGAGAGAAGAACAATCCCATATAAGCAGTCTAAACTCCCAATTAATGAAACTAGAAAAAGAACAACAAATGAGGCCCAAAGTCAGTAGAAGGAGGGCCATAATAAAGATTAGAGCAGAAATAAATAAAATTGAGAAGAATAAAACAATAGAAAGAATCAATGAAAGCAAGAGCTAGTTCTCCAAGAAAATAAACAAAATAGATAAACCCCTAGCCAGACTTACCAAGAAAAAAAGAGAGTCTACACACATGAACAGAATCAGAAAAGAGAGTGGAAAAATCACTACGGACACCACAGAAATACAAAGAATTATTAGAGAATACTATGAAAAATTATATGCTAACAAACTGGATAACCTAGAAGAAATGGACAACTATCTAGAAAAATACAACCTTCCAAGGCTGTCCAAGGAAGAAACAGAAAATCTGAACACACCAATTACCAGCAATGAAATTGAACTGGTAATCAAAAACCTGCCTAAGAACAAAACTCCTAAATCAGATGGCTTCAGGCTGAATTTTATCAAACATATAGTGAAGACCTAATACCAACCCTCCTTAAAAGTTTTGCAAAAAATAGAAGAGGTGGGAATGCTTCCAAACTCATTCTATGAAGCCAGCATTACTCTACTACCAAAACCAGGCAAAGACACCACAAAAAAAGAAAATTACAGACCAATATCCCTGATGAACATAGATGCAAAAATACTCAACAAAATATTAGCAAACCAAATTCAAAAATACATCAAAAAGATCATGACAAAGTAGGATCTATTTCAGGGATGCAAGGATGGTACAACATTCGAAAATCCATCAACATCATCCACCACATCAACAAAAAGAGGGACGAAAACCACATAATCATCTCCATAGATGCTGAAAAAGCATTTGACAAAATTCAACATCCTTTCATGATAAAAACTCTCATCAAATTGGGTAGAGAGAGCAAGTACTTCAACATACTATAGGCCATATATGACAAACCCACAGCCACCATCATACTTAACAGCAAGAAGCTGAAAGCTTTACTTTTAAGATCAGGAACAAGACAGGGATGCCCACTCTCCCCACTTTTATTCAACATAGTACTGGAGGTCCTAGCCACAGCAATCAGACAACACAAACAAATAAAAGGCATCCAGATTGGCAAGGAAGAAATTAACTGTCCCTGTTTGCAGATGACATGATATCGTACATAAAAACCCTAAAGAATCCACTCCCAAACTACTAGAACTAATATATGAATTCAGCAAAGTTGCAGGATACAAAATTAATACACAGAAATCTGTTGCATCCTATACACTAATGATGAACTAGCAGAAAGAGAAATCAGGAAAACAATTCCATTCACAATTCATCAAAAAGAATAAAATACCTAGGAATAAACCTAACCAAGGAACTGAAAGATCTATACCCTGTAAACTATGGGGCACTCCTAAGAGAAATTAAAGAGGACACTAATAAATGAAAATTCATCCCATGCTCTTGGCTAGGAGGAATTAATATTGTGAAAATGGCTATCCTGCCTAAAGCAATCTACAGATTCAATGCAATCCCTATCAAAATACCTATTGCATTCTTCAATGAACTAGAGCAAACAGTTTTAAAATTCATATGGAATGACAAAAGACTCTGAATAGCCAAAGCAATCACGAGAAGGAAGAATAAAGCAGGCGAAATTACGCTCCCTGACTTCAAGCTCTACTACAAAGCCACAGTAATCAAGACAATTTGGCACTGGCACACGAACAGACCCATAGACCAATGGAACAGACTAGAGAGACCATATATAAACCCAACCATATATGGTCAATTAATATATGATAAAGGAGCCATGAACACACAATGGGGAAATGACAGCCTCTTTAACATCTGGTGTTGGCAAAACTGGACAGCTACACGCAAGAGAATGAAACTGGATTATTGTTTAACCCTATACATAAAAGTAAACTCGAAATGTATTAAAGACTTGAATATAAGTCATGAAACCATAAAACTGTTAGAAGACAACATAGGCAAACATCTCCTTCATATAAGCATGAGCAGCTTCTTCCTGAATGCATCTCCTCGAGAAAGGGAAACAAAAGCATAAACAAACTGATGGGTCTACATCAAACTAAAAAGTTTCTGTACGGCAAAGGACATCATCAACAAAACAAAAAGGCATCCTACAGTATGAGAGAATATATTTGTAAATGACATATCTGACAAGGGGTTAACATCCAAAATATATAAAGAACTTACATGCCTCAACACCCAAAAAGCAAATAACCCGATTAACAAATGGGCAGAGGATATGAAGAGACAGTTCTCCAAAGAAGAAATTCAGATGGCCAACAGACACATGAAAAGATGCTCCACATCACTAATCATCAGGGAAGTGCAAATAAAAACCACAATGAGATATCATCTCACACCAGTAAGGATGGCCAGCATCGAAAAGACTAAGAACAACAAATCCTGGTGAGGATGTGGAGAAAGGGGAACCCTCCTACACTGCTGGTGGGAATGTAAGCTAGTTCAACCATTGTGGAAAGCAAGAAACTAAAAATAGAAAAGCATTTGACCCCGGAATCCCACTCCTGGGAATTTACCCAAAGAATACAACTTCTCAGATTCAAAAAGACATGCACCCCTATGTTTATCTCAGCACTTTTTACAATAACCAAGATATGGAAGCAACCTAAGTGTCCACCAGTAGATGAATGGATAAAGAAGAGGTGGTACATATACACAATAGAATACTATTCAGCCATAAGAAAGAAACAAATCCTATCATTTGCAACAACATGGATGGAGCTAGAGCACATTACGCTCAATGAAATAAGCCAGGCAGAGAAAGACAAATGCCAAATGATTTCCCTCATATGTGGAGTATAACAATGAAGCAAAACTGAAGGAACAAAATGGCAGCAGACTCAGAGACTGCAAGAATGAACTAGTGGTTACCAAAGGGGAGGGGGTTGGGAGGGCAGGTGGAGAGGGAGGTAGAAGGGATTGAGGGGTATTATGTTTAGTACACATGGTGTGGGGGATCACAGGGACAACAGTGTAGCACAGAGAAGGCACATAGTTGATCTGTGGCATCTTACTGCACTGATGGGCAGTGACTACATTGGGGTGTGGGTGGGGACTTGATAATATGGGTAAATGTAGTAACCACATTTTTTCATGTGAAACCTTCATAAGAGTGTATGTCAATCATATCTTAATAAAAAATTTTTTTAAAAAAAGAAAGAAGCAGGTACTGACTGGGATTGACTGTGTCTTCCCAAAATTCTTGCGTTGAAGTCCTAACCTCCAGTAGTACCTCAGGATGTGACCTTACTTGGAAAGATGGCCATTATATGTGTAATTAGTTAAGATGAGGTCTCTAGGGTGGGCTCTAATCCAATATGACTAGTGTTCTTATAAAAAAGGGAAGCTGACACACAGATACATGGGTGCACATGAGAAGCACACCATTTAAACATGAAAGGAAAGACTGAGATGATGCTTCTGGAAACTCAGCCAAGGAACACCAAACATTGCCAGCAAACTAGCAGAAGCTTGGGGAGAGGCAAGAACAGAGCCTTCCTCACAGCTCTCAGAAGGAACCAACCCTGCTAACACCTTGATGGCGTGGACTTCTAGTCTCAAGAATTGTGAGACAACCATTTCTTTTTAAGTCACTTAGTTTGTGGTGCTTTGTTACAGCAGTCCTAGCAAACAAATATGAGCTTAAAGCTCTAAATCATAAAGGTTAGCTAAGTTAGCAAATCAAAACCTTTAAAACTTTTTATCTAAATGGAAACAGTTTATAGCCCATTTTAGGAACAGGGGAAACCAAAATAAAGGCAATACACTAAAAACAGTTCATGTAAAATGACAAAATTCTTGAATCATAAATTTTTTGAAAAGTGTAACCAAGCTCCCATGATATAGGTAACTGCATCACAAATGCTGACTAAAATGAGACAAAAAGGATCCCTGATAAATTTCTCACAACCATTCCTGTTTGTTTTTCAGTATACCAACTTAATCTTACTTTTTTGGGAATTTGCTCACACTCCAGTTTTACTTCCCATTTTATTTTCTCTTCTTGTGTTTCTTCAACTTCTGTATCATCTATTTCATCATCGATTCTGTAGCAAAAATATTAAATAACACAAGAGGGTTTTTTTCAACCTGAAAAGGGTTCATACCACAGCATTAAAATTCACTGCTTTGGCCTGTCCTCAACTTGTATTTTAAGAAATTCCAAATTCAAACTACTCCAAACACTCCAGGGAAATAATGTGTAAAATTTTGATGATCAGTAAATGTCAACATATGTTTATGAGTAAACTGTAAAGCTGAAATTTTAGATTACATAACCTTAATGTTCAAGATTAGCAGCTATATAAATCATCCATCCATTACATTTTTCCATTCATTCAACAAATACTCAGTATCCACCATACACCAGGCCCTGGACCTTAAATCCTGACCAATGACTTAACGACAGTGAAAGACCTTGTTCCTGGCCTCTGAGGACTTTGTATCTGCTTAGAAGAAAGAAAGAAGGCAATTTCAATATGGTGTTATAAGTGTAGGTGCATACACGAGGAACACTTAACCTAGATTTGGGGGCCAGAGGTTTTCTGAACCTAAAAAATATATAAGAGTTAGCAAACAAAGAGGAATGTAAGGGAGAAGAGCATTTCAGGTAGAATGCAGGGTGCCTTCCAAGGTCAGGAGAGAGTCAAACTTATACTCAAGTGGGAAGTTGAAAATGAAAAGTTGTTTTCAGACATGAGGACTGAGAAGTTGAGTATGAGATACTGAGAAAATCACTTGAGGATATTCCAGTAAAACTAAAAATGAACCCAAGAGAGATGAAGATGGAAAATAAGAAAGTGAACAAAGAAGCCAATACAATTGATCGGTAAATCTAAATAATGACTGATGCCATAGCTACAGGGGGCTGAAGGCAATTGTGTCTCAGCAAACAGTTACTACTGAATAAAAGCTTAAGACATGAGTTACATGCCAGATAAAGGTAAGGACTAGACCTTGTGTACATTCTTGTAAGAACATGTCACAAATAGGAAGCACTGGTAGGCCAAGAATGTTAACAGTGGCTTTGTGCTTCTTTCAAAGTTACAGGAGTTCAGGCTTCACAGCTTTATTCGATTCAACAGTTTACCACTGATGTGTCCCTAGACAAGAGTTTCCAAGCTACATCTGTTAGATAAAGTACCAAGTTGTGAGCCTTCTATGAAAGCCACCATTACAAGAACCAATAACCTGAATACAGTTAACCTTCAAATAACAGGTTTGAACTGCTTGGGTCCATTTATACATGGACTTTTTCCAATAAACATAATGGAAAATTTTTGGAGATTTGCAATTATTTGAAAAATAATTCTCTGGCTTACTTTATCATAAGAATACAGTACATAATACATATACAACATATGTGTTAACTGACTGTTTATGTTATCACTAAGGCTTCCTATAAACAGCAGGTTGTCAAAATAACAGTCAAATGTTATACATGAATTTTCAACTGCACAGGGATCAGCAGCCCTTATCCCTGAGTAGTTCAAGGGTCAACTGTACTGTGAACCTTCATTGCTCTAGTTTTCAGTAATGAATAATCTTACGGAATAGGAGACAACCTCTCCAAAGGCAAAGCAACAATGACTAAAACAGCAATAACAGCAGCAGCTAAAACTTATGCACCTAAAACTTCATGCATATTACACATATCACAACAACCCTATGACATACATAAACTTAAAAAGCCTGTTTTACAGATGAGAAAACTGAGCTATGGAAAGCTTATGTAACTTGCCACAGACCTCGTAAATGGTTGAGCGGAGATCTGAAACTAAGGTAGAACCAACTTCCTATTCAATGTATCTGCCTAGATAGTTACTAGACATGATCTTAAAATACCCAAAACTGAACTCTTGATCTAATCCTGCTATCTTAAACAGACATTCCACCCTTCTGTTGAAACTGACCAAAACCCTTGATGCTGACTTTGACTCTCTCCTATCTCTCATCCAATGTGTGAGGAAATTGTTTATCTTTAAATATATCCATATTTGATCACTTCTTGCCACTAATACTATGATTCAAGCTGCTCTTGCCCCCATATTCATTCCACTCTCAACACAACCAGAATGACCCTGCTACAATGTCACTCTCTTCTGAAAACCCACCAGTAAGAGTCTCTTATCTCATTCAGGATAAAAGCCAAAGTCTTTATTATACCACCTACAAGTCCCTACATGATATTCCTCCTTCTACCCCATCCCCAATACCTCTCAAGTCCTACTTCTCTCTACATCATACTACTCTTACTCCACCCCAGTTGTTACATTGACCACTTTGCTCCCTCCATCCAATGACACCAATCTCACTCTTCCTCCAGACCTTTATAGGGAACATTCTCCCAACGAGTTATCAACTCCCTCACCTTCTTCAGGTCCCTACTCACATATTACTTACCAATGTTATTAGGGAGGCTTTCCTTTACTATCTTCTTTAAAATACCTATACCCACCCTACTATCCCATCCTCCCTTCTTATCCCTCTAAACTGCTGTCACTTTCTCCATGGCATTTATCATCATCTAAATATACTATATGCTTATGTATTGTCTGTGTGCCAAGAATATAAATCTCATGAGTAAGAGGATTTTTCTGTTGTTTATTTACTGCCAAATCCGCAGGGCCTAAAAGAAATGTCTTGTACATAGCAGGCGCTCAATAAATGAGAAGTCCCATCATAAAATTAGCAGGAAAAAAAACCCAGAAACCATAAAACACTGGTTCATTCGACTGCATTTAAAACAAACAAACCATCTTTACAGACTGAAAATAATCCCATAGGCAAAGTCAAAAAAGACCACACATTGGAAGTAAAATATTTGCAGGCTAGAGATCCTAAAATTGTAGAGAAAGACCAACAAAGAGAAAAATGGGCAAATAATATGAACAAGGAAGTTCATGATGCTCACCATACTTCAATACCTTCTCCACCTAACATTCTGGCAAAATTCCAAGTATCTTTTACATAGTTCAGGAAGTTTTTGTGAATGGACTCTCTGTCCAACCACTTTCAAATAGATAGCTGCTACTGGTTTTTACTAGGTGGCTACTGTCCTTTTTGTGATGATTCACTTTATTTTATGTATTTTAACATTTATTCATTGGTTTCCCTTGTTTTTCTTTGTACATTTTATTACCTGCAAGTAAGTAATGTCTTTTTCTCTTTTTCAATATGTATAGGTCAAATTTTATTTTAGTCATTTTTATTAGAAGCATGGTAATGAAATCACAGGTCCTGGAGTAAGATTGTCTAGGTAATTTAATCCTAGTTTTGCCACTTCCACTGTGTAATCTTGGCAAGTTATCCTCTCTGTGCTTCAATTTTCTCATCTGCAAAAATGAGGATATATTCTTCTTAAGGTTGTTGTGAGGATTAAAAGATATTTCACGTAAAGCATTAGTAAAGCTCTTGATGGTAGAAAACATTTACCTGCATTAAAGTAATAGTTTCAATAAAGGTATCTGAGGCAGATGTGAATGATTTCAGAGGCCAAACCAACCAGAATAAGAGACATACCGAGGATTAGAGAAATAGAAGAACACAGGATGTGTGTCCAGTTTCGGCTTAGGGAATGTGGGGAAAACGTGTTTAGAAGAGAACATGGTTTTTAGCACTTCAAACTTACAGGGGAAGAAGAGTGAATGGTTATCTGGGTGTAAATTAACTCTTACTACACACGTCTCCGAGATCAGTAAGCCAGCTCCATTGCGATCTAAAGGAAATTGGCTATCAGACGGTGTTGGCCGCTTTATTACGGCCTTTAAGATGTTAGGACGCAAATCAGTAGACTACAGGCAGAGTATTCGCTCCCTTCACCGCTTCATGAACTCCAGGTTTCGTCTTTCTACAAAAAGGAGCCCAGCGTTGTGTCAGTGAGAGATGACAAGTGATCTCTGTCCTCCAGGAGCTCATGGCCCGGGGAAGTGCAAGCGCTACGGGAATTTGAGAACGAAAGCGGGCTCCCAGCGGCCCGCGAAAGCCGGCAGCCTGGAGCCCCCGCCAGCTCTGCCGCCGGGCGGCGCGCTCCCCTCATCCAGGCGGCCGGACCCGCGGCCCCTGTAGCACGGACCCCAAGTGCTCCCGGCAGGACCTCGCGACGCCCCCCAGGCGGCCTCCAGAGGGACCGGAGGGTGGATCCGGTCAGGCCCCTACGTTCAGGGCAGGAAAAGATAGGAATCACCTTTCGTCAGAGTCCGCGGCTGCTGTTTTGCCGAGGGCCGGGTTGGGGGGCTTGGAAAACAGATTCTCGAAATCCATCTCCCTCTGAAGAGATAGCAGCTTTCCGATGTCACGCCGGCGTGAGGAGGAGGTGATCCAGGAGGGCCTCTCGCCCCGCGCATGCGCCGCCCCGCCCCGCCCGGCGCATGCGTGCGAGCGCGCTCTTCTCCCCACCACCCAATCGAGGCTCTGCGCAGGCGCTGGTGTGGTCGTTCTCTTTTCTGTGAATGTTCCATCTGTTGTATCAGGTGTTCAGTAGGCTTTGTGAACTTAGTCCTTGGGATTCTCATTTCTTTCACTGTAGTTCAAACCGTTCCATCGAAGTCACAGTTTTTCCAAGGAATGGTAGTAATACCGAACACTCATTTGAGCACTCGCTCTATGCAGGCACCGTTTCACATTTCTGTTTACCTAATCCTCACAACAGCCCTTTAAGCGAGGTACTACTACCTTTCACATTTTTCAGATGGCTAAACTAAGGTGTGGACAGCTTGTGTGACTTATAGAATGTTTATAATATAATGAGATTAAAATAAACAAATTCAAGGCAAAAAAGGTCCATTAAGAGTACCAAATGCTAAGAGAAATTGGTGAGGGGAGTTAAAGGGTAAAAACAAAAAAAATAAGTTAACAAATTAGAGATAATTTGTTTAAATGCTCAGGCTTTAGGAGTGGGGCCCTGGCATCAGTAGGTTTTTGGCTGCTATCCCACCAATGCTGAAACCCCCTGGGCTAAAGTTTTAGGCGGGCTTCAGAATGGTTAGAGCCAGATGTGTTCCAGCCCTGTGAGGCCTTGCTCTGTTCCTAGGTGCCCTGTTTTTCTCTCAGCTGGATGAGGATGGAGAGGCTTGCCCTGCTTTCCTCTCAGATATGCAGTAAGATTCTAAGAGAAGTGTTGAAAAAGCTTTGGAAGATGTCAAGCCCTGAATACATCTAAGAGATTTGTTACTTTTCCTTGTTCCAAGTCTCCCTACAGTGAGGCCTTGAAGTAGGGTTGCCAGATACCACAAATAAAAGTGAGGGAGACCCAGTTAAATTTTAATTTTAGCTAAATTACAAAAAAAACTTTAATTTTTGTAAGTATACTCCATGCAATACTTGGGACATATATATACTAAATGTTTGTATTTTATCTGGCAACCCTATTCTGGCATCTCTTTCTCAGGTGTAGCTGATGGAGGTGGGGACCTTAAACTTTTAATTTGTAGCTGCACATCCATGGGGCTATCTTTCTTTAGGGGATCTTATTGTGAACCATCATTGTGAAGGAAGACATTTCTAAACCTCTTATCTAAAATGAGGCTGAAAGAGTTGGAGAGTTCGTTTTTTAAAATTCAGTGGAGGAATAATCCATTTATTTAGATCTTTGATTTAGTTCATCAGAAGTTTGTAGTTTTCCTCATATAGGTCATGTACATATTTGTTAGATTTATACCTATTTTTATTTTGGTGCTAATGTAAATGTTTCCAATTTCAAATTCTAATTGTTCATGGCGAGTATATATGGAAAGCATCAGCTTTCATGTATTAACCTTGTATTTTGCAATCTTTCTCCAACTGCTTATTAGTTCCAGGATTTCTTTTTGACCATTTTTGAAATTAGTAGTTGCCAGAGGGTGGGGTTGGGGTAGAGGAGGAAGGGAGGAATGAATAGGTAGAGCATGGGGTGTTTTAGGGCAGTGAAACTATTCCGTGCACAGTAATTATGGACACATGTCATTATGCTTGTTAAAACTCATAGAACATACAACACAGAGTGAATCCTAATGTAAACTAGAACTTTAATATATCAATATTGGTTCATCAATTGTGCAAGTGTACCACATTAATACATGATGTAAATAATGAGGGAAACTGTGTTGCAGGGAGTGGGTAGGAGATATTTGGAAACTGCTTCCAATCCATTTTTCTATAAACCTAAAAGTGCTCTAAAACAAATAAAGTCTTTTTAAAAAATTAATAGAGTGCTTTGGTGAAATGAAGATGCCCAGGGTTGGTTGGCATTTTCCAACCAAAAAAAAAAAAAAAAACTCAACCAAGTGCTAAGAGAATTCAGAAGAGAAAAAAGCACATTGGATGGGATGGCTTCTTGAAAGGTGTATTTTTGAGATTGCTCTTGAGGCAATTTCCAAGAAAGAAATGAAGTTAGGGGTAAATGGGCATCCCAAGTGGAGAAAATTGTATCAAGGCAGGCAAACAGAGCACACATTTGGAAAACTGGGAATTTTTTGGTTTTGCTTAATGAATGCCAGTATAAGGGAATAGTGGAAAGAAAGGCACAAACAGTGGGTTGGGCCAGCAGCAGAGAACGTGATACATTTATAAGTGAGCAGCTGTTTGATTTCTGGTGTGAATCAGGGTCCACTTCACAGACAAGTTATTTGAAGCCAAACATCTTCTCAAGGGAAGTTGTACATTCCCCTGTTGTTTGTGTGATAGGTAATCACCTTCTTTTGTACATGCATCACTACTAAAAATTGAGAAAAAACTTGAATTGAATTATGGTAGTACTCCCTCTTTGGAGGAAAGTGCTGTATTGTGCTCAACTGCTACCATACTTACTTTTTCATATAAAATGTCCAGCATGCAGAAAAGGATGACTAGGCTACAAAAAGAAACTAAAGTGGTAAATAAAAAACCAGCAAAAACATTGAACAAGAAAAACTGATTTGCAAAGGCATCAGATACTAGCCTTTTCAGGCTAATATATAAAACTATAAAAAGCTACATATGTTGACCCTATAGCATCTTACTACACTGATAGACAGTGACTGCAATGGGGGGTAAGGACTTGATAATATGGGTGAATGTTGAAACCACGATGTTGTTCATGTGAAACCTTCATAAGATACTTTAATTTTAAAAAAAGCTACATATGTTTGTGGTAGCTTGATTTCAAATATGGTCCCAGTTCTCCACCCTTTCCTACAGCCACATCATTTGCAACAGGACTTAGCAGTTCCTCCCATCAAGAAGTAGAGTCTATTTCACCTTCTCTTTAATGTGGGTTGAATTGATTATTTATTTTGGCTCCTAGAAGGCAGCAGAAAAAGCCTGCCAACTCCAAGCCTAGGCATCAAGAGGCCTTGTACGTGTATGCTCTCTCTTGAACTCCTGTCTCCTCCAGGAGAACAAGCCCAGGCTATCCTGCTGAAGACAGGGGAGAGACATGTGGAGGATAAGACAAAACGAGGAAAGCACCCAGTCAACAGCCAGCAAAACCCTCAAAACAAAGCCACCTAGCCAACACACAACCGACCACACTGGACACATGATGGACCCCAGTGGACAACTGAAGAACTTCCCAGATGATTCCAGTCCAAATTGCTGAACAGCATTGCATCATGAGCTAAATAAATGGTGGCTGCCACTGCGTTTTAAAGTAGTTTATTAAACAGCAATATCTAACTGATAAGGAAACTATAAAAATGTCGCGCGCCCCGTCCTCGCCGGCAAGAACAGCACGCAACAACAGCAGGATTCTTCTGCAGAAAGCTTTATTCTTCAGCTCTTTGTGAAACAAATGAGTTGGGCAGGACCCAGAGGGGAAGGAGAGGCTTGCTTATATAGTTCTCATGCTCTGACCTGGTTGGTGCGGCTCCATATGCCTTATTAGCATAACCATTTGGTGGGTCTCATTGGTCTTTATGCCAAGGCACAATTAGCATGTAGTTTAGTGGTGTGGGATGATTTGTCATTAGGAAGTTCGGGGCCTTCCGGCTGCCCTGCATTGGGCGCTATTTTCTGAGCGCGGCTGCCAACATCTCCCCCTTTTTTGTCTAACAGAAGCTCAAGGCGGAACTTGCCAGCAGAGGCGGAGACAGAGGCCTGACCTCCATCATACTTCCTGATGCCCCCTTTTTGGAGAGGGGTTCTGGGCATCTACCCCTATGCAGTCAGGCATGCCTCTCAGAGGGGTCCAAGACCTCTTGCAGTGCTTTGCCTCGCATCCTCTGGCTGGCGTTGGGACCGCTTGGTACAAAGGGTTTGGACCCTTTTTCTCAACCCTCTTGCACCATGAGCTTCTTAAAGAAAGCTGTGATTAAGCATTGAGGTACTCGGGCCTGGTGCAGTGCCACATGGGCTCAGGGTGCAAGAGCTACCTCAAGCTAAAGCTGAGCTTCCTTCTTAAGCATATTGAGCCACACTTGGGGAGAGGCGCCAATGTCTCTCGCCATTAGGGCTTGAGCAAGGATCACCTTGTCCTTATGTTGATTGCGGAGTCTGCATAACAACCAGAGTAGGAGCATGAGACCTCCAAGCATGAACACGCCCATCCCAGCCATGCCCGCCCACTCCTTGACGTGGGAGAGAGCTCTGAGGAACCAGGAAGAGAGTCCTTCTGCTACGGAGATATCTAGACGGGTGGAGTTGATGTGGATTATTTCTCGCCGCAGTTCTTCTAGTGCTCCATCAAAGTCCTGGGACCAGTTTCCTGAAAGATACTGGGACAGGCCTCGTGACAGATTAGTGAAAGCATTTAATACTTCTGTTAGTGATCCTGGCTTGTTTGTGGCTCTGTAATATGGCTGCGGCTAGGCCCGCGTTGGTGAGTGGCCCTCCTATTTCTCTACAGGCTTTCAACCAAGCGTGTATCCCTTTCTGTTTCCAGGGTGTTATCGCCTGTCTGCATTCCTTGGTACATTGTTCAAATACTAATTGCTCTACCAGGGGCATCGCTTGTTCCTGATCTCCAAATATTCTGCCTGCGGCCTCCATCATACGAGCGACAAAGTCAGAAAATGGCTCGCTCGGCCCCTGAATAATTTTTGTCAAATTGCCTGATACTTCTCCTTTGTTGGTGAGGGCTTTCCATGCCTTGGCAGCGCACGTGTTTATTTGTGCGTATACCTGTAAGGGGAAGGCGGTCTGGTTGGCTACCCACTGTCCTTGGCCCGTCAGCGTATCATATGACCACGCAGGCTGTCCTTCGGCCGCGTTTGCGCGTGCCTGGGTCATACTGATATCATGCCACAATGCCTTCCATTCTATGTATTGCCCCATACTAGAAAGGCATGCCTTAGTTACATATTGCCAGTCGGTGGGTGTCATGGCTGTCTCTGTTAATCTCTCAACTTGTGCTATGGTGTAGTTGGCACTAACTTCATAAGCCCGAACGGATTCTGCTAACTCCTTAACTTGTTTATGGCTCAGGGGCTGGTGAGAGCGTACGCCATTATCCTCAAATACAGGAAACATTTGTCTAATTGCCTGAAGAGTATCTGGGTGGCAAAAGGAGAGTGCGCCACTCACGTAAGGTGGCGGGGCAAAGGGCGTCGGGGGACACCCTGCTTTCATTTTTTCCTTGGTCCGCTTTTCAACTTTGCTGGTTCCCTTACTTCTACACTCTGCGGTTTTATTTTCTTCCCCTTCCTCTGCGGACGTTAATTCCTCCTCAGATTCCCTATTGGAGAGTTGGAGGTCCCTCAACTCTTTCCAGGGGTATTTACTATTTTCTCCGAGGCGATCGTCACTCGCTTCTCGGGGCTCTTTCGCTTTTGCCCTAGGCGGGCTTTCTCCCTCACTCTGAGGTTTCTTTACCTTCGTTTTTGTGGCCTTTTTTCGGCCGCGCGCGCTCTCTGTTTCCCGTTCCGTTTCTGACATGCTCTCTTGGATATCTGTCAATGCTCTCTGACCTTCTTTTATTACCTTTTCACATCTCTCATCTTGCAGACAAGCTCTAATCAGTTTCCAGAGGGGCCTGGTGCCTCCCCTCAGGCTACCCTCCTCCTCCTCTCTATCAAGATCTTTCCCCAGTTTGTCCCAGCTCGGGATTGAGAGGGACCCTGAACAAATGAACCAGAGGGCCACACGGTCTATCTCCTTCACAAAAGATCCTAAGACTTTGCTGGAGACCTTCAAGTTTCACTCTTTGAGAGCTGTCTGCAGCGCCGTGACTAATGACGGTGCATTCCCCATGGTGCCTCCTTATTTACAGAGAACCATCAACCATTATCCTAAAAAGCAGGGGCCTCTCGGAACTTACCCCTCCGGGCTTTCTTCTGACCTGCAGTTCTGAATCCTCTCCAGATGTCTGAAGGGTCCTCCCTGTGCCGGTGATGTTCTGGTTCCCAGGATTCGGCACCACTTGTCGCGCGCCCCGTCCTCGCCGGCAAGAACAGCACGCAACAACAGCAGGATTCTTCTGCAGAAAGCTTTATTCTTCAGCTCTTTGTGAAACAAATGAGTTGGGCAGGACCCAGAGGGGAAGGAGAGGCTTGCTTATATAGTTCTCATGCTCTGACCTGGTTGGTGCGGCTCCATATGCCTTATTAGCATAACCATTTGGTGGGTCTCATTGGTCTTTATGCCAAGGCACAATTAGCATGTAGTTTAGTGGTGTGGGATGATTTGTCATTAGGAAGTTCGGGGCCTTCCGGCTGCCCTGCATTGGGCGCTATTTTCTGAGCGCGGCTGCCAACATAAAAAGTGACATAAGAATTGAAAAAGAACCAAAGAGAGCTTTTAGAAATTAGAAACATGATACTAAAATTAAAACCCAATGTTTGATGGGGTAGTAGTTTTAAAATATGTTTACAAATTCTTCACTCCAGCTTCAAAATGTGGAGCCTATTCCCCTCTCCTTAAATGTGGACTGGATTTAGTGACCCACTTCTCACAAATACATTGTGGCGAAAATGATGGCATCTGACTGCTTAGGACAGGGCATAAAAGGCATGGCAGTTTTTTCCTTACTCTCTTGAATCACTTGCTTGAAAGGAGGTCAGTTACCATGTCACAAGCACTCACACAGCCTGTGCAAAGCCAGCCATGAGAGTGAGCCACCTTGGAAGCTGATCTTCCATCATGAGTCAATCTAGAAGACGTTTTGGCTGCAAATTCATGAGAGACTGGGGGACAGAACTGCCCAGCGAAGTAACTCCTCGATTCCTGACCCACAGAGAATATAGGATAAATGCTTATGCTTTAAACCACAAAGTATTGGGATGATTCTTTAGGCAGCAATAGATCAGTGATCTTTCAGTAATTATAAAGCTGACCTAAACATAGAATTATCATGACCCAGCAATTCTACTCCTGGGTATATAGCCAAAAGAATTGAAAACAGGGGTGCTGGCAGTTATTTGCACACTCATATTCATTACAGTGTCATTCACAAAAGCCGATAGGTAGAAACAGGAAACAGAGCAGGCGTGCATCAACTGATGAATGGATAAACAAAATGTGAGATAGATATGTGTGTGTGTGTGTGTGTGTGTATAAAATGGAATACTTTTCACCCATAAAGAGGTATGAAGTTCTGACATATGCTACAACATGAGATACCGAGAATGGGCAAATTCACAGAGACAGATAATAGATTGGAGGTCATCAGGCTGCGGGAGATGGGAATGGGGAGTTATTGCTTAATGATTACAGAGTTTCTATAAGGGATGATGAAAAAGTATGGAAAGAGATGGTGATAATTTCACAATAGTGTGAATGTGATTAATGCCACTGAATTGCAACTTAAAATGGTTAAAATGGCAAATTTTATGTTATATATCTTTTACCATGGTTTTTTAAAAAAGAAAGTAACTGGCATGATAAAGTGGATCGACCTCTTGTGGACTCAGTTACAGTACTAGGTAGGTACAAAGTAGATACCTTGTAGACATATGCTCCAAATCAGCAATCAATATGTGGTATCGTTTCTCCCATATGTAGGATTCATGAATCTGGGAATCAAGCCATAGAAATGGGACTAGAACTCTCCTTATTATCCCTGGTGATACTGTAGGGAAATTTTTGCTCCCCATACCCCAAACTTTGGGCTCCGGTGAACAAGAGCAGGGTTTTTTCAACCTCAGCATCGTTAACATTTGGGCTTGATAATTTTTTGTTGCAGGGACAGCCTTGTGCATAATGGGATGTTTAGCCGCATCCTTGGCCTCTTCCCACTAGATGCCAGTAGTACTCCTTCCCCAGCTGTGAAACCAGAAATCTCTACAGACATTGCCACATGCTTTCTGGGGGGCAAAATCATCCCCAATTGAGAACCACTGGTCTAGAGTTATTAATTGCAAAAGTAGGGATACTTTTGCCAAGGGACATGACAATGATTAAACTTGAACTTGAGACTGCAATTTGGCCACAAGGGCTCCTCAGGCTACTGACTCAACAGATAAAGAGGGAACTTACTGGGGTGTTTAATCTTACCAGGTTATCCTGGCTACCCAATGACGTTAAGGAAAAATAGGTCTTGAATGCAGTAGATTTCTTGGGAGGATTCTAATGAGTCCTATGTCCTGTGATTAAAGTCCATAGAAAACAGCAACCCCACAAGCAGCACTACTAATGGTCCAAACCCTTTGGCAATGAAGGTTTGAGTTACTCGCCAAGAAAAAGCTAAGACCAGCTGAGGGCAAAGGAAACATGGCAAAGGGTAGAAGCAGAAGGTAGTTATAAGCCAACTACAACTTCATGACCAGTAGCAAAAGTGATTGCAGTAGTTATGAATATTTCACCGTCAATTTGATATAAAATATGTAGACACCTATGTATGTGAAGTGTATGTAAAATCTTCCACTCTCCCACTCCCCTACCATCTAACATAAACATGTTAGTAATCACTAACTTTGTATCTCATTCCTTAATTTTTTGGATATGAAAGAAGTGTGACTGAGCTAAAAGAAAATTTTGAAGAAGAATGAACATTAACCAAAAATGGAAAAGAGACTTTTTATCCTTTTGAGGGGAAAGGGTTAGCATGTTTCTGATTGAATGTGTGGTAGGGGCATCAGAGAGGCAGAGGCATTACTTTGTTTATCTCTGAAAGTTAAGTATGAGTTAAAGAAGTACATATGGGGGCTTAGTTGAAAAGTGTGTGCTTGGTGGTTTTGTAATGTGTCATCTTGGCTGTTTTTCAGGATTCCTAGCCTTGCATATTTCCAGTTACGATGGGCTGTAAGAAAGATTTTCCACAAAATTTGGCAGGTGGAAGTGAAACAGCAACCATATTATTTTTGTATTCAGGAGGTAAATGAAGGGGCAACAGATGCTGTTGCAAATTATAAATTGTCATTATCTGATAGTTCACCTTGTTGATATCTAGCATCAATCAGACCTTCAGCTAACACATCTTCTCCCCAGATCTTCCTTCAGCTTCTCCAAAGTCTGGTCAAGGTGTATGTTTAGCTATAAGATAAAGGACCCAAGTTTCTCCTGCAGAATGCTCATATATAAAAGTTGGATGTGGAGAGACTAATACAGGTTCTACTTTGATTTTAGAGATTCCAGTTCATTTTCGCTCTCTTTTGCTTTACATCCACCTTCTCTTCCTGAATCCTTGCTTTGCATATCTCAACCTCCAGCCTCAGACAAGAGCTTTACAGAGACTATTTTAAACAGCCAATTGCATAAGGCTAATTCCCCATAAATTTATCTATCTGTCTGTCTGTCTATCTATCTATCTATCTATCTATCTAGCTATCTAGCTATCTATCATCCCTTAGTGATTCTGCTTCTCTGATTGAACCTTGATTAATAAGACAGTTTTTGATAGAAAACTGAACAGGGTTAAAGAGAAAATTAATGAACTGGAAGACAAGTCTGAAGAAATTATCCAGAGTATGGATCTCCCCTTTAAAAAGGGGAATCTACAAAAGAGGTTATTAGAAAAACAAATAATAGATCAAAATATCTAATGTATAATCAATCATAATCACAAGAAGAAAAGAGAAAGAGAACAAGGTAGAAGAAAAAATATTTAAAGAGAAAAGGCTAAGACTTTTCCAGGACTGATGAAACACACCAGTCCACAGATCAAGACCCTCAATGAATACCAAGAAAGATAATGAAAAGAAATTCATGCCTAGACACATCATGGTGAAACTGCCAACGAGCAGAGAAAAATTTTAGAGCAGCCACAGAAAAAAATTAAATGTGTCAAAAATAGATGGATTGATCGAAGGATAGAGGGAAAAATAGGTAACTAGTAGTGCACTAAAGCAAATAGAGTAAAATGTTAACAGAGTAACAAGAAACAGAAAATTGTGAGAAAACCTCTGAGGATCCAGAAGGGATGGTGAAGTTTGTGGAGGAGGTACTATTTCCATGCTGTTCATGGGTTGGTGTTTCGGGGCCTGAGACAGGAGGCAGCTCAGAAGGAGAAAACAAACAAACAAAAAAAACTGCTCCAACTGTGCCCTTGATTCCCCCACCATTGCCTTAAACAAACAGTAACTGCTCTGGCACTTAGCACAGGTATCTTCCAGACTAAAATCAGGGTGGCATAGTACCTCAAATTTTTGAGATGCTGAGAAAATAACAAAAAAAGGCTAGACAGGCAACAATTAAAAGAATTCTATTGGAGCTATATAAATATAAAAAAATTAATAGAAATACTTCAGGACAAACAGTATTATTAGAAATAAAGTAAGTTACTAAATAATTCACTAGGAAGACAAAACAACTTTAAACATTTATGCACTTAATAAAATATCTTTATAATAAAGCAAATGTGGTACAACTATAAAAGAAATTGATAAACCCAATATCAAATCCTTGAAATATTAGATGGCCTGGGTATATTTCTAGAAAATCTAGATAAAATGTGTAAATCCACAGATAATGTATAATCCCCAGAACTGACATAAGAAAAATAGTGCTATAACCAGTAAAGAAAATGGAGTTGTGGTTTAATCTTTGCACAAAGAAAATGCCATGTTCAGATAGTTTAATATGCAAATTCTTCTAAATTTTCAGAGAACAAAACATTCCTGCTTAACACAGACTCTTTCAGATGATGAAATACTCCTCAACTCATTCTGCAAAGTAAGCATAACTCTTAACAAATCCAGGCAAAAATATTAAAAGAAAGTAAAATTACAGATATAATATCTATATCTATCTATGTCTCTTATTGTTGTAAAAAGAATGTGTAGAGGGAAGGCTAGAATGAGCCCTGTGATTTTAGGTCAGAATTGGAGTATCAGTATGAACTCAAGTTTTTAAATAAATAGATATAGATACGTATGTTCATACACACACATTCTCACACAAGAACATATATATATATATATATTTCCTAATTCTCACCTGTGACAGGATTCAGAAGCAGTGACCCTGAAGTAGTGATGAGCACATCTAACACCAGATCTTGGCTTCTAAACACCATTTTCTGCTTAAAGGAACCAGGGCTCTTTGAAGAAATGCCTGGTTTCCAGGCAAAGGATGGTGAAGAACAACATGAACCTGGAACATATCACTGCACCAGAGAAAGTGACCAAACAAAAACAGGGACACGTCAAATTGACACAGGAGCCAGCCTAATGGGGCTCCAACTGACCAAATCTGGACAATTTGAGCATCAAAATAGATGAATTATAATCCATAGAATAAAATAAGAATCCATGAGTACATATGTACATACACACATACAGAAGCAAAATCTCTTCCTTATATTTCCAAATAAGATATGTTACTAAAAAGTGTAAGAAAGACATTTTTTTACCCTTAAAAAATAAATTGACTCAGCAGGCATTGCCTTTTGCCTTTTGTCTTTACCTCGTTGCCGCCTAGAGCCCGCAAAGAATACTTGGAGGTAAAGCAACATTTTAGCAACTGTAAGGATAAAAGCTGCAAGCTACATGGCAGACCAGGAAGCTAGAAGAAGCCTGTGTTTTTAATAACTTCAGTGAGTAGTTACATCGATCTTGAACTCTCACCTCCAGATATTTTGTTATTAGAGAAAATTAAAACCTATATCTAGTTAAAAAATGAAATAAAACTTGTATTTAGTGAAGCCATGTAGTTGGGTTTTCATTGTACACAGTCAAGTTCAATTTTAATTGAGTAAGCTCCTTGACCCCAATTAGCATTTTGATAAACACGAGCTTCACAAGTACAAATTATTAGACTTTAAGCTCCATGACAATAGATATCCCAAAAATATATCCATAACTCTGCTCAGAGAATAGCAAATATCTTGAACATAGTGATATGATCAGTAAATCATTGCTGAGTAAAAAAATGAATGAGCCAGTGCTTCTGAGTTTAAGGAGGGTGGGGAATATATATATATGTAGCTCAGCACATATCACTTCTCATACCGGAAAAAACTCCACATTTCTATTGCAGACATACATAAGTGATAGCCTAAAATAAAGACTGTTGTATTTTTTGTGTCAGAAAATGCTTTCTTAACTGCTGAGAGCAGCCTTTGGGTTCATTGTATTTGGAGAAGAACAATAAAGTATTTGCAGAGAAGTATTTATGAAACACATTTAAGGAAGTTCTGATATGACATAATTGACCTCCAAATTCTTAGAGACAGGCACCTGAAGTAAAATGTGGCTCAATCCTGGCCTTTTCATCCAATGTTGCCTGAGGACAAAAACTAGAGAAGGGCCCACCCCAGTCTTTCCTGAAAATGGAGCCCGCCAACTGTATCAGTATCATAATCCTGTTTGGAAGCAACATTTTGAAAGTACTACAGCAAAGACTGGGCTCATACCCAGATGATTAGTTTTTTGGAAACTTTCCAACGAATGTGAATACAGCAGGTATTCATCTGTAACCTTGAAGTGTACTGTCCAGGAATATTTTTTCCCCAAATTAAATCCAAGTTTAAGTCCCTAACTGGTAGGCAGGCAGTAAACACTGTTGTCATGGAGGCTCTATCCCCCTACAAAGGGTCCCACAAGCATTTAGGAAATTTACAAGCTTCCAGTAAGGGTAAGAAGAAGTCCCCCTAATCCTCCATCTCAGATTGTCACCCAGGAGATCCTTTTTGTCCAAGGCTGGGCAGTCTGTTTGAATGTCTAGTGATCTACTGCTCCTGGGTCACATCAGGTCCCTGAAATTTTTGCCATAATTGGGAGTCATGGTATGCCAGGGCTTATTCTTATTGGCCTGGCACAAAACAAGGACAATGAAATGAATTTCTTAAAGCTGACCATACTCAATTTAAAGGAATTAGCTTTATTCTAAGTATACCCTTTCTGGTTAGTATAAAATATGGTATAAAATATCCTTTTATAAAATAACTATGATGAAATTTTTTTAAACGTCATTATTTGGCAAAATAAAATGTTTTGTGTGCTTTGGGGGTGGGAGGATTGTCAAAGATAGACAAAGCCAGACATCAATGAAAACTTTTTATTCAGTAACTATTGACTGGAGGGGAAAGAGTAGAGCCCCATTCCAATTTGTGCAGAGGTGATTGGGCGTTTTAAAGGGAGAATGAAATAACACATATTATGTAATTCAATTTATATGAGATGTTCAGAAAAGGCAAATCTGTAGAGACAGAAAGTAGATTAGTGGTTGCCTGGAGCAGGGATGGCATGACAGGATTAATTATGAACAGGCACCCGGGTCGATGGAATGTTCTAAAACAATGTTGGTGATGGCTTCACAGCTTGGTAAATGTACTGAAAATTATTTAATTCTACACTTAAAATGGGTGAATTTTATGGTATATACTTCATATACCAATAGAGTTGCTCTTAAAAAATAAAGGAAGAATGAAGAAGAGGGAAGGGGGAGACACATGCAAAATTACAAAGGGCCAGACACTGTACATGTGAGCAGGCCAGCTGTGTCTGCTTGCCGGCATTTGTGGAGGTTAGGGTTCTAGCCTTCCAGAGACTGGGAGACAGAGGCTTATTCTTCCTGATGATTACATTTCAAAGGAATGGCTTTCAGGTCCTTCACAAACATCCTGCTGAGTTGTAGGAAATAACACATAGATCTCAAAGTGATGGAGGAAAGATTTAAAATTAAAAGCCCTTCTCAGTAAATGCTCTAAGAAAGTAAAGTCAGGGCCTCTGTCAGGTGTCCGCCAGAGCAAACCATAATTCTCGTGGCAGCAGTGAGCTTTCTCAGGTATTTTAATATGGGGGGCTGTTGCCATCCCAGGGACACAGCCTTAGGCTGCTAGGAGTCATGCTAGTGTATGGCCAGCTCCTAGTTGTACAGGTTTAGATGGAGTTGTGTGCTGAGAGTTCTGCAGTTCTTATGGTCCACATTCCACTGTTAAGTAAAATCTATTACGTTGAAAAACTAATGATTTAGTTTAATCTCTGTGATTGATGCATTCCTTCTTAAGTGAGGCAGTTAAAGACAAGGTAGGGAATGTTAGGTTTAGCCTGTAACTTAAAAAGAATTTTGTCTTCAGATCTCTGGGCGCTTCTAAATTCAAAACCTGTAGTTTCCAAGGTGGGAGCGCTGCCTCCTACCCTGCATACCAGATACATGCTCACTCCCTTCCTGGTACCAAAGGAGAAAGGCCAGGGCCTGACACCATATTTTAGATTCCAACTTGGTAAGTGGTGCACACCAAGGGTTAGCAAAGATGCTTTTCCCTTAGGGAGAACTGCATTGTTCCACACACAAACCAAAGACCTTACAGAAGGTTTGAAAGAGATACTGAGAATTCCACATACAGGGAAAACGAACAGAAAGGACAACTGCAACTGTTTACCTCAAACGCCTTTGGATAACTGCAAAGAAATGAGTTATCCAAATTAGCTATAGTTACGGCCTCAGTCACAGAAAATAGCTACCATAGAGACAGTCCTGAGATTCTACTGTAACCCCAAACTGTAATTACTGTTACTCCAGAGGAGCTACCATAGATGTGCTCTTTGAAAGTGTCCTAGAAATACATTGTGTCTAAATGTGGCAGATGTCTGCAGAATTATCATTGTACGGGTCCAATGTAACCGCTACATCCAACTTAGATAAGTACAATGTTTATTCAATGTACATACCCCAAATTTTTAATTCTAAATTGACTGTACTAAGTGCAATTGCTTCCGAATGCGCTGCATTTATGCACTAGCAAAACCCTTTTACTTAGACATAGAAATTTAGATTATTATAGTTAATGCAACCATTAACTCCATCACTTTAATAAAAATGACATTTCCTTCAGAATTATAGTATTCATATTGTTAACTATATTAACTAATAATACATGGTAATATACTAATAAGATCAAAACAGTGACATCAAAAAATCATTTCTAAAGTTCATATTCCTAAGTGTAAGAAATTTACTGGCTAGTTGTTTATAAAATACTCGTGTATATTTTATATATGAAATGTTAATATTCTTATGAAGTAATTTAAAGTTTATATAATACCTTTAATAGCTATTTTTTTTATTATAGACTAATAATCGCGTAAGTTTGGTATTAAATATAGGAAAGAGTTACATGCCAAACTATTTTCCCCAAAATGTGATTCTGGGCATTCAACATTACAAAAGCAGCGATTTGCTGTAACCCTAGAGGAGAAAGCACATTCCCCTAGGATTTAAGCAATTAAGGATATTCTTTTTTTAAAGGAGACTCCACTGCCGCCGTGTTGTCCCCCTCCCGTCCGCGCCGGTAACGGCTTTGGAGGCTCTCCGGCACGCCTCAGCCTCTGGGTGGCGGCGTGTTGCAGGAAAAACCACGGTCAGTCCAAAACCGGAGGCGCGCACCCACAGCGCGGACACCGCAGCCACTGTCCCCACGCCAAACCTCTGCGGACTCCGCCCGCCGTCCGGGCGCTCCTCCGCCGCTTCACAGAGGGTAGGGACCCGCCCCTGGAGGTGACTGACGGGCTGTATCCTCCAATGGCCAGCGCGCTCGGCCCCGGCGGGCTGGGCCAGGGCCGCGGCACGCGGAGGAATCTCTCTTGTCCTTTAGTCCCGGGCGAGGTGTTGCGGCCGGCGCCATTTTATCAAGCCGCCGGTCTCGGGTGCCGCCATGTTGGTGAGGAGAAATCACCGTTACGGCCACTGTCCAAATCCCCGCGACGGTGCACGCCGCGCGCCCGCTCCCCAGCCTCAGCCACCGGCGGCGAATAGAGACTAAAGCGGCAGCGCCGGCAGCGCGGGCCCGTGGCCCAGTGTTTGCAGTTAGAGCCCCACCTCTCTGGCGTGGTTGTTAATAGACTGGAAAGTCTGTGTCTGTGTCGCTCACTAGTAACCGTGAGTTTTTACCACCTCGTCACCTCGGCGGCGGCCGGGAGCAGGCACCCGCAGGCGGCGCAGGGGTCCTCCCAGACCTGCCCTCCAGCCCCGCCCCGTTCTTGACCAAACATGACAGACTCTGAACATGCAGGGCACGACAGGTCGGGAACCCTTGTCTGTCTTTCTGTCGGAGGAGAGGAGGGGACTGGGGCGGCGGGAGCGGGCCGGGCCGCGCGCCTCCTGCATGACTTGGACGTCTCTGTGTGGCCCCAGGGCCTTGGCGTGCGCCCTCCTGTCACCCAGGCCTCGGCAGCGGGGAGGCCGCCCGGCCGCGCCCGCCCCCCCCGGGGTCCCGGCCGGCCCCGCCCCGCCCCAGGAGAGCCCCCCGCCCCCGGGCTTGGGCCTGTCGGGCGCCCACGCGCTGGCTCCGGGCTGCGGTTCGGCCCGGCCTGGGGCTGGGCCACCCTCCACGTAGCACCAGCCGAACCTCGGATAACGAGTTTCAGTTGACGTCTCTGCCCTAGCACACTCCAAAAATAAACATGTCTTGGTTTTTTTTTTTTTTTTTTTTTTTTTTGTAAGGAAAATTTTCAGCAGCCCCAAAGGCTTTGTAGTTAAGCAGCCTTGCCCCTCGGAATTTGAGACGGCAGGTGTCAAGTTAAAAATGTTAACACCAAATACTTAGGATTTGCAAACAGTGTATACAGCACAGTCTCCTTGTGAAGTAAAAACTGGATGGATATGCAGTTCTACCTCGATTTTCTAAATAGTTTGTATAATTTGAACATTTAACAGATTCTGGTGGGGTTTTTTCCCTATGCCTAAAGATGCACATTTTTGGTTCCATTTAGTGGTTTGGTTTTGGACATATCAAGTTTTGTCTAGATTTTTGATTTATTGAAACAAAAAGGGCTTTCGTTTATTAAAATCACTGGAACAAAATCCATTGCATCTGATTCTTACTAGAATATTTAAAAATGTAGAACCTGGCGGTTACTCCTTTGTGAACAGAAGTAATCAGAAGTATCCGTTGTACTATAGACTGTATACGAATTGCTGAAGTGTTACTTGTGGAGTAATGTGATCTGCTTTTGGTAAAGCATTCCAAATGTTTTTCTTTTTTTTTAACCCGGAAGCAGAGCTCACAAGCATCACTGAACTTTGAAATATCTAAATATCTGGTAACCTTGAGAGGGATATTGATATTTCAACAACAGTGGTACTGTAATAATAAACCTCCAGGTGGCAAGTCCATTAAACATGTAGTCATTTCTAGAAAGTAAAAGACACTTAAAAAAATTGTGACTATATAAGCTTTCAATTTGACACCGTTCTCATGATTTTACATTGAATCATTAAAATGGGAAAATTGTTGGAATGGGTTAAGTAATGTCTTGAGAAGTTTCCCACTCTGAATGTCTATGGACCAACCAATGATGGCGTTTTGCTAATGCAGCATAAAATTCATTCTTTTGTATGGGAGAAGGTAATCTGTTCTCCTTGGCTCACAGAGCACTTCAATATATAAAAGTACCTATTCTACCTAATGAAGTAACCATGTTGCCAAATTCAGGTATCAAATAGTTCTGCTAGTAAAGAAGTGTGATGCCAGACTTAAAAAAAAATTAGAACTTTTAATTAGAACTCAATTTAAGAAAAAGTTAAAAAGTTAAAAGAAAATGCCAGTTCTTTGTAAGATATATTAACAGTTTAGTACTAAAAACTAAAGATTAAGCAGTAGTGATACTTAGTTTTTTTGTTTTATATTAGGACTAAGAAAATAATATTCTCTAGTGATTTCTGAGATAAAAAGTTCAGCTTTAGTTTAACTGAACTCGTTAATTGGCAATTGGCAGTAGTATTCTAAGGTAAAAAGAGATGGTTTATCTTTTTCACACATTTTTTTGTCAACCTTCATGAAAAACAAAACTACCTCAAAAAGCAAGTAGACTAGGTAACAGGAGAAATGGTTCTAGCCCCAGTTTTACTACCACTTATTTGTGAATTTGAGCAAATCTAGTTTCTTAATGGTAAGAAGGTTCTACAGGAATTTTTTCAAGTTCTACAAGATCACTGTTTCTCAGCCTTCTTTGGGGAGCTTTTTAAAAAGTATTGATATCATTTCCATTGGTATGAGCTTCAGCCTGGATTTTAAGATTTTTAAAATCTCCTCAGGTAATTCAAATATGCCAAATTGACAACACTGTACTAGATCCATGTTTCCCAATCTTAAACTAATCAGAATCACTTTGCAGAGTAAAAGCTTTTTGTCCTGCTGAGAGCAGCTGAGCCAGATCTCTAGGGAAGGATTATAGTAATCTGTATTTTTAAAAGGCTCCCCAGATAACTCTTAAAAGAAATCTGGGAAAAAAATGGACTAATACGTGGAATCTCCAAATATTCTATGCTTCCATATTATTTTGCACTGTAATAAAAGTTTCTGTGAATTAGGTGGAGAAAAATACATGAATTACGGTGTTTCGAACTAGGCATGGGACTGACATTTTTGAAAATTAAGGTATATTGTGAGTACAGGAAGAAAGTGTGATTTTTATTTACAACTGCTTTATTGTACAAATTAAAACATTGCTATTGCAGTTTACATGACAATGAGATTCTAAATGGAAATGGAAATTCATAGAAGGCACAATTTTTTTCTCCTTTAAAAATTGTTTTCTTGCACATTTTATATGGTGAACATTTTGCACGAGATTTGTTTACCAAATGAGTTAGCTTTTTTTTTAAAAAAATACACATTTTATGTACTTTCCTGGGGTGAAAACGTTGTGGGTTTTTTCGTTGTTTTTTTTTTAAGTGCTATTAATATAAAAATACCTATAAATAAACTTGTGGATATATATAGAATGTCAGTAAAGGACTTCTGCATAGATGCTGAGAAATAAAGAATAGAGGTGGATGAGTTGGGGGAAGCCAAAGGCGATAAAATTCTTGTCTCTCTTTTGATACATTCATCTTTGATCCAGTTCTCTTAAGCACAGCTCCAGCCACCTAGCTTTATATTTTAGCTGGATGTTGACTCAATTAAAACCGTTCACAAACAACTCTTAAATGCTAAATACTAAGTCTCTGCTTTAGATACATCTGCAGAAGAGTAGGAAAGATAAATATATACCAAGTAACTATTACATAATTTTCTGAAATATGCTAAAGGGAAAAAGTTTACAGAGTCTGCACTGGAAAAAAAAGATGATTTTAACTTGAACAGTGTAAGAGCTTGTGATCCACAGTCTTTGATTGTTAAGAGGTATGGATTGTACTTTCCTTTGGGAGGAGGTTGTTTTTCAACCATTATGAACAACCGTTCCACCTTCTTTTCCTCCTCTCTCCACTTTCTTCCCATGTAAAGCAAGAAAAACAAAACTGCAACTAGTTAACTGCAGCCAGTGCTTTCCCTCACTAAGCTATGAATTAATTTATTTTCAATGGTGAAATACACATATAAAATTTACCATCTTAACCATGTTAAGCCTCAGTTCAGTGGTAAGTACATTCCCATTGTAGGGTAGCTAATCTCCAGAATTCTCTTCATCTTGCAAAACTTAAACTCTATCAACTTATTTTTTATTCCTGAATCTACTAATTTATTGTTAAACCTATCAAAGTGAGTTTTTCTTTAGTAAATATAAAAACCTCAAGTTGTACATCATGTTCCAGTTTGATGTTGAAAAGCACTTTGACTCTTTAGGAAGACATTCTTCTTTTCCCAGCCCCTCAAAAATGAATTATTTCATTCACTTTTAAGTTTCATTTATTTTCATTCAACACACTATTCTGTGCCAAGTACAGTTTTACGCACTGGGGGAACAAATCTGAATACACCATCACTGAACTTGCTCTGCAGGATCTTATAATCTGGTGGGAGAATCAAATTGGTAAATGCATAGGTACAGCACCAGTGCTAAGTGGAGGTACAAACTGAGCACAGTGGTGGGCATAGATGGGGGCTTTAGGGAGGCATTGTGGGAAACTATGTCTGGAGGATGAATAAAAGTTGGGCTGAACAGAGACAGAAATATATGAAAAGCATGAAGAACTGAAATGGCATGATAGGTTCAGGGATGATAAAAGTGCTAATATGTGAAGCGTGTACAACATTTGGGGGAATGAGGAAAAGGCTTAAATGAGGATGTAAAGATCTCATAAAAGTTTTTTAAGCAGGAGAATGATCAGATGTATGTTTTTGGTATGATACTTGAAGGCTAGGAGGGAGTGGACTACAGTTGAAAGACAAGTGAGGGAGCTTTTAATCATTTTTGTTAAATATTAAGCACCTGATATTTAATATGTATGGGCTTGGGGAAAGCAGCAGGAAAGAAAAAAATCCTTGCCTAATGGAGCTTCTGTTTTCTTTGGAGAGAGAGACAATAAACATGAGAATGTTAGATGATGAAGGACACATCCTAGGTGTGTGGGGAGGATATTTCTATTTTAAATAGGGTGCTTAGGGAAGCACTTAATGAAAAAGTAGCAGTTGAGTAAACCTCTGCAATAAGAGAGCAATCCAGGCCCAGTACATCTTGGGAAAGAGCATTCTAGATAACAGAAGGTGGAGAAAGCCTAGAGCCAGCCATGAGCCCATGTAATTAAGTATAAAATGAGAGCAATGTGGCTAGGGGAAAGAATGAGCAAGGGAGAAGAGCAGTGGGATGAAGTTAGATGGGCAACGGGGGGCGATTGTATAGGCCTTGTAAAGCCATTGTAAGGAACTTGAATTTCACTCTGAGTGGCATGGAAGCCACTGGGGGATTTGAAAAAGGTGGGGCAGGGTTATGCTGTGATAAAAGTAAAAAGGAGGCTGCTTACAGTTATCGAGTGGCCAGGGTAGTGATAGTTTAGGCCAAGGAGGTGAAAATGGATTTTGGATATGGCTTGGAGGTAAAACCAATAGGATTTGCTGATGGATGGATGTGAAGCATGAAAGAAAGGAATGAATCAGAGGTACTGTGAAAGTCTAGAAATTGGGTAGTAAGGACCTGATCAAAAAGCATTGGCAATGAGAAAGCAAAAAGGCAATTCATGAGCGATTTCTTAGAATTGATTGAATTGAAGATAAAGATCTGGGAGTTTTCAGCAGAGTTAGTAGTTGAAATGATATCACCCAGGTATGTCTGTAGTGAGCCACCAAGAAGACAAGTTTTCTAGAAGCCAAGAAAGGAGAAAATTTCAAAGAAAGTATGATTACAGAGCAGGTAAAGGAAAGTAAGGGTTGAATAATTGGCCCCAAAATATACTAAATTAGTTAAAAACTTGGTTGAAAGAGTGCTGCAGGGTTTGGAAACAACTGGCCTTCAGGCCTACACTCTGCCAACACTGTTGTTTGGCTGACAGAATGTTTAAAAATATTTGTGTTTGAAAGCCATGAGCCTTGCCTTGTATTCTCCACTAGTCATGTAAAATGAGTATGAGATGTTTTCATCAGGGAGTGTATTCTCTCCATGTAGATGTTACATGGAAAGCCGAATTATCAAAAGTTTCCTAGTAAACAGGAGTATGGGATTTGAATGAGGAAGTTGATTATAAATGACTAGAATTTTAAATGGCGTCAGCCTCTGATAAAGTGATATTTCCATTTCCATAATATTTTTGCCAAGCGGATACTTGTTTCTGTTTGCCATACAGGATACCTCTCTTGTACACAGTGCTTATGTGGGCACTGCTCACCTTTGTTTCTCTCTTCTGTTTTTTGTCACTTTTGCTATCCAACTCTCCTTTCTGTTAGGCATGTTTCTATTCATTGCATGTTAATATCTTAAATTTAGTTAGTCATCTTTTCCTTAGTACTGTGTGTGTAACTTCCCTATATCTGTTCTGGTTCATTGTATTTTGGTTTCATGGTTGAACTTTCTGAGGGCATTCTTATTTCTATTATCTTTTTTGAGGTGTTTGGGTCCTTGGAAGTGTTACTTGATCGCTAAATGTTTGATAAAATTCAACGGTGAAGCCATTGGGTTCAGGCGTTTTGTTCTTAGGTAGTTTTTTGATTACCAATTCAATTTTGTTGCTGATAATTGGTCTGTCCAGATTTTCTGTTTCTTTCTGGGTCAGCCTTGGAGGGTTGTATTTTTCTAGAAAGTTGTCCAGTTAGCATATAATTTTTCATAGTATTCTCTAATAATTCTTTGTATTTCTGTGGTGTCTGTAGTGATTTTGCCTTTCTCAGTTCTGATTCTGCTTATGTGTGTAGACTTTTGTTCTTGATAAGTCTGGCTAGGGGTTTATCTATTTTGTCTATTTTCTCGAAGAACCAGCTCTTGCTTTCATTGATTTTTCTGTTGTTTTATTCTTCTCGATTTTATTTATTTCTGCTCTAATCTTTCTTATGTCCCCCCTTCTACTGACTTTGGGCCTCATTTGTTCTTTTTCATTAATTGTGAGTTTAGACTGCTTATATGGGATTGTTCTTCTTTCTTGAGGTAGGCATGTATTGCAATATACTTTCCTCTTAGCACGGACTTCACTATGTCCCACAGATTTTGCGGTGTTGAATTATTGTTGTCATTTGTCTCCATATATTGCTTGATCTCTGTTTTTATTTGGTCATTGACCCATTGGTTGTTTAGGAGCAGGTTATGAAGCCTCCATGTGTTTGTGGGATTTTTTATTTTCTTTGAGTAATTTATTTCTAGTTTCATACCTTTGTGGTCTGAGAAACTGGTTGGTACAATTTCAGTCTTTTTGAATTTACTGAGACTCGTTTTGTGGCCTAGCATATGTTCTATTCTTGAAAATGTCCCATGAGCACTTGAGAAGAATGTGTAATCTGTTGGTTTTGGGTATAGAGTTCTGTAGATGTCTGTTAGGTCCATCTGTTCTAATGTGTTGTTCAGTACCTCTGTCTCCTTACTTATTTTCTGTCTGGTTGAACTGTCCTTTGAAGTGAGTGTAGTGTTGAAGTCCCATAGAATGAATGCATTGCTTTCTATTTCCCCTTTTAATTCTGTTAGTATTTGTTTCACATATATATGTGCTCCTGTGTTGGGAGCATAGATATTTATAATGGTTATATCTTCTTGTTGGATTGACCCCTTTATCCTTATGTAATGTCCTTCTTTGTCTCTTGTTGCTATCTTTGTTTTGAAGTCTATTTTGTCTGATACAAGTACTGCAACTGCTACTTTTTTCTCTTTGTTAGTTCTATGAAATATCTTTTTCCATCCCTTCACTTTTAGTCTGTGTATGTCTTTGGGTTTAAAGTGAGTCTCTTGTAGGCAGCATATAGATGGGTCTTGATTTTTTATCCATTCAGTGACTCTGTGTCTTTTGATTGGTCCATTCAGACCATTTACATTTAGGGTGATTATCAATAGGTATGTACTTATTGCCATTGCAGGCTTTAGATTCGTGGTTACCAAAGGTTCAAGGTTAACTTCTTTACTGTCTGAGAGTCTAACTTAACTCACTTAATATGCTATTACAAACATAACCTAAAGGTTCTTTTTTTCTCCTCCTTTTTCTTCCTTCTCCATTCTTTGTATAGTAGGTATCACATTCTGTACTCTTTGTCTATCCCTTGTCTGACTTTGGGGGTAGTTGATTTAATTTTTGCATTTGCTTAGTATTTAACTGTTTTACTTTCTTTACTGTGGTTTTATTACCTCTGGTGACAGCTATTAAACCTTAGGAACACTTCCATCTATAGCAGTCCCTTCAAAATAGACTGTAGAGGTGGTTTGTGGGAGGTAAATTCTCTCAGATTTTGCTTATCTGGGAATTGTTTAATCCCTCCTTCAAATCTAAATGATAATCTTGCCGGATTAAGTATTCTTGGTTCTAGCTCCTTCTCCTTTATTGCATTAAATATATCATGCTGCTCCCTTCTGGCCTGTAAGGTTTCTGCTGAGAAATCTGTTAGCCTGATGGGCTTTCCTTTGTATGTGATCTTTTTTCTCTCTCTGGCTGCTTTAATAGTCTGTCCTTATCCTTGATCTTTGCCATTTTAATTACTATATGTCTTAGTGTTGTCTTCCTTGGGTCCCTTGTCTTGGGAGATATGTGGATCTCCATGGCCTGAGAGACTCTCTCCTTCCCCAGCCTGGGGAAGTTTTCAGCAATTACCTCCTCAAAGACACTTTCTATCCCTTTTTCTCTCTCTTCTTCTTCTTGTACCCCTATAATGTGAATATTATTCTGTTTGGATTGGTTACACGGTTCTCTCAATATTTCATTCCTAGAGATCCTTTTTTCTCTCTGTGCCTCAGCTTGTTTGTATTCCTTCTAATTTCTATTTCATTTAACGTTTCCTCCACCATATCTTATCTGCTTTTAAAACCTTCCATTGTATGTTTCATTTCTGATACTGTGTTCCTTAATGATTGAATCTCCACCCTGAATTCATTCCTGAGTTCTTGAATATTTTTCTGTACCTCCATGAGCATGTTTATGATTTTTATTTTGAAATCTCCTTCAGGAAAATTCATGTGTTCGATTTCATTTGAATCTTTCTCTGGTGTATTTATAATTTTGCTTTGAACCAGATTCCTTTGACATTTTGCATTTGTATGTGGCACCCTCTAGTGCCCAGAAGCTTTACCCTCTGGAGCTACTCAGCCCCTGGAGCAATGTTGGGTGTCACAGGGGAGCCATGTTGCTGCCTGGGGGAAGGAAAGAGCTGTTTTCTGCTTTCCATCTGCTATACCTGTCTCCACTACCAGAACCAGTGGGCCAAGAACACAGGTATAAGCCTCTATGCTTTGCATTTGTAGGTGCTGTAGGCGTGGCTTTCCTCTGGCTGGCCTGATGCCAGGGCAGGATTTGTGGGTTTGCAAGCTAGGTGCAGGGTGGCCAGGAGGAAGTGCAGCAGGCTGTATATCACGGAGGGGCACTTTGGAGCTGTGTAGCCAGCCAGGGGGCTGGAGCACCTGAAGATTGTGAAAGTTCCCAACCTGCTGGGCAGAGTGTACCTGGACAATTTTGTTTACCTGTCCTTTCTCCTGAGCAGTAAGCTGTATGCAATCCTTGCCCCTTTGGCAGCCCTCTCACTGTTAGGAAGTCTCTCAGACTGCCCACTTTTCTGTTGTCCTAGAGCAGCAGCTGGATAAGTATCCCTGTTCCACAAGTGGCTAGAATCTCAGTCTCTCCAGGTATTCTGCCTGTCTTAGCTTTCCAGCCCCCCTAATCATGAGAGCACCATGTAACGTAGGTTTGTGCTCCCAGAGCAGATCTCCAGAGCTAGGTGTTAGCTTTCCAGCCCTGCTAATCATGAGAGCACCATGTAACGTAGGTTTGTGCTCCCAGAGCAGATCTCCAGAGCTAGGTGTTCAGCAGTCCCAGGCCTCCCCTCCCTCCCTGCTCTGTTTCTCTTCCTCCCACCAGTGAGCTGGGGTGGGGGAAGGGCTTGAGTCCTGCAGGGCCATGGCTTTGGTAGTTACCCTGTTCCCTTAGGTTTATTCTTTTCTTCAGGTGTATGCAGTCTGGCGCGGTCCTCTTTCCTGTTGCTCTTTCACGATTAGTTGTGTTAATTATATTTTCGTATTATATGCGGTTTTAGGAGGAAGCCTCTGTCTCACCTCTCATGCTGCCATCTTTAATCCAATCCACTTCTATGAATTTTACCTTTAAGCCCCAAGATGGGAGATTCATTTTAAAATGGAGTCCTTCTTGCTTATCCTTATTCTGTTTGTATTTGCTCCATATAGACACAACAGATATTAATATATTCATTTTATAATTTAGGAAACAGATTTAGAGGGTAAATAACTTGTCTAAGGTAACTAAGCAACTGAGGGAGAACCACAGTCATGTCTTTGGCATTCAGTTTCAGTACTCTCTCTGCTGCCTCCATTGCCCTATAATGAAATAAACCTGATATCAGATTCTGGATTGGCATATTGGACCCTTACATTTATTTTTTTAGATATTACTTGGTCACAGGCAATTTCATCTTGTTTTATTATAAAATCTTCTATGACAAAGGCTTTTTCTAAATCTTTCAGTGTTAAAAATTGAGTTTATAAAAATTAACGTTTTCCTATTTGATTTTAAGAGAATTTGAAATCAATTAAAACTAGCTAACTTAGATCTGCAAGTTTTTAACAATAGAATACAATAATTTCTCTTTTGTAGATACGTTTTAAGCTATTAAGGGAATTTGTTGAAAATGCATAAAGGTCAGAACTGACACCTGTTTTGTTTAGATTTTCCTTGATTACTGGCTGTTGACAGTAAAATGTTAGCTCACTGGGGTTGAATGTGGGGTTGAGTTCTTTACAACCTGTACTCTTTGGCCCATATAAGAGGCTGTGGGTTGATTTCTTTTCTAGATCCTTAATATACATAGGAACCTGTTTTAAAATTTTATGTAAGTGAAAAGGGAACTAAAATGCATTTATGTAAGTAATGCCTACATATTTTGACTGTATATATGGCACCAAATACACACTTTCTCTGAATAGCAAATGTCTTAAGTGTGAAAACTAGTGTTTGACCAAAGCTGGGACTAATAAACCCAATCATCATCATAAATTAAACTTCTGGAATATGTGAATAAATCTGACATATTATCTCTCAAAGTATTCCAATTTATTAGAGTGGTCTAGTTTTAAAAATAGGACAGTACTATGCAGTAATGATTTCTCAGCCCTGTCTCCTGCTAGTTCACTCCTGATTTATCCTTTTCTTAGTTACTTTGGATCCTCAGGAATATCTGTTGTCACCATAAATCTCCATAAACACTAGGCATCATACTCCATCTTGTGTTTAATTCTTGTGTTCAGGAGACTTTGGTAATATGGGAGGCTTTCACACAAACTGTTGCTAAGTGTTGCTTAATGACAGGATAAAATAGAAATACCCTTGGAAACAGACTTCAAACTCTGTATACCCCAGCTTCTTTTCTGTTTTGGCTTGTTTCAGATAGGTTTTCATTGTTATTCTCTGAAAGGAAATTTTTCCTTGGAATCCATTTTCTTTGAATATAAAAACTTTCCCAGTTTCTATGAAAGTATCTTTCTTGCCTGAAGGGTTTCAGCTCAGGGCAAGTTCACTATGGATTCAGTGAGACTGAGAAATGACAAAGGAACATTCTTGGGGTAAAAGGATTTATACCTGGCTTTATTCTCCCGGTGGTAGATTGAGCACTAGAATCATGTCTGCATCCAGCAGTCTGCAGGTCCATAATCCACCTCCATCTCTGCCTCTGCTCAGAGCACTGGGCAGAGTAGTGACTCAGTCAATAATAGCTTATTGCCTGTGGGTGGGGAAGCATTGGCATAGCAGTAGACCAGTTATATCATCAAGTAGCTTTGGGCCAGGTGAGGATCCTGGCCATAGGAACTTCCATTTTCCTCACAGTACCTATAGTCTAGCATATCCATTCATTCAAATGCATGTATTTCAGGTAAACCACAAAAGGAAAGGGAAGTGTAGTTGAGGGTTACTTATCAGGTACAGTGCAAAGTAATTACATAACTTTATTAATCCTTAAATCTGTGGTGATAAATTGATTAATCTCATTTTGTAGATAAGGAAACTGAATATTAAGGAGTGAGATAATTTGTTCAAGCTCATATAGCTATTACATGACTGGGAAGCAGAATGTGAACCCAGATGTTCTGGCTCTAATGCTTTTGTTCTTCCACTCTACTATGATGTTTGTTTAAGCAATCAGTTTTAATATGCCTCAAGTTTAGTGCATTAAGTAGTCCTTTTAAGAAATCTTTTGTTGTTGGTTATTGTTCTTGTTTAACACTCCTACTTTAATTTTCAGGTTCAGGTGACTTCACGTTGCCAGAACCCTGGGTCCTTAGTAAATAAGAGGTGGTTTTTTGTTTGGATAATTTTTAACTTTAGGTGAAAACTGCTTTTGTAGCAGCCAACTGTCTTATTAGCATTCTACTCTGTTTTCTGGATATTGGTGCTTAGCTGCTTTTTATTTTAGCTAAACAGCAAACCTTATAACAACATAGCAATTTTTATTTCTTCCAGCATCTCTTTTCTTCCCTCTTCTGACTTTTATGTAGATGCTTTTACCTAGTAGGCTGTTATCTAAACTGCACCACTCTTTATATCAACTTGTCTGAGGCTCTGAAATGAAATATGGAGACCCTGTTTTCCAGAAAAATCACTTACCTTTTTGCCTCTTTTTAAACAAAATTTGTACAAAAAATTTGGACTAATTTCCTTTGAGCACTTAAAAAAATACTATTCAATAAAAGGAAACCCTATAGCATCTCACCAAGTCCCTTATATTAGTCCCACTAGTCTGGCTGGGTGCTGCCATTTCCTGACCAACATTAAAATTCCTGTGGAATTGAAGTAACTCATATTTACTTTTGCATGTCAGAAATGCAGCTTTCAGACCTTAACAGTTTTTATCACCCCTTACACTACCACTTAAACGTTGTGTGGATGAAGTTTCTTTTCTAACATTTTATTAATGGAAATGTCAAACATACAAAGATGTTGGAAAGGATTTTACAGGAAACACCCCAATATCCTATCTACCAGTTGGTGAGGCTCTTTAATAATGTAATTTACATCAGCTGCTATTAAGTGGTTTGGCTGCTTGCAGTTTCCTAAGACCAAACGTGTGTGACTATTAAGAAACATAGTGAAGAAACATGGAGAATCAGTCTTCCTGAGTGTGTATCGTAGCTGTCATCTGCTAGCAGAGTTAGTTAAGCTCTTTGTCTCCTCTCTTCTTCATCTGTTTAATGGGGATAATAATAGTATTTCATAGAGTTAACAGGATGATGAACTGATCTAACATGCATGACAGCATTAAGTGCTCAATAATTAATTATCATCATACTAGTTTTTATTTTTTTACTATAAATTTGAATCAAGATATTTTACTTCAGAATTACTGTTACTTTATCATGAACACATTAGCTAGAATTGAAGACAGACTTAGATAATAAAAGAATTAGACAAAAAATGTAGACTAAAAATTGCTGAGAATTATTATTTGTTAAAGTTAACAAATCCATAATCCTCTGATGGTCCCAGGCTTTTTAAAGGTTCTGTTCCAGGCAGTATTTTGGCCTTTATAGGGAAAACAACAAAGTTAGCTTATCCTTTTTTAGAAAAGAGACAGTTAAAATGGTTCTAGATTTGAATGATTACCGGACTTCTCAGACAGACTGGCACTATAGCGAATGTGAAAGGTGTGCTTCTTTAAAAAGTAGCCATTAGTTTTATTTATACTCTCTATTGTTTTTGTTCAGTGTTTTGTTGATATCTGTCCTTATATTTATCGTTTTTTCTTCTTCTTTTGGTTTTACCAATTACTAAGTTCTTTAGTTGAATGTTGGCTCATTTGTTTTTAACCTTTCTTATTTCTGAGAAATGTGTTTAAATAAAAACATGAATTTCTCTCTGAGGATTCCTTTTCTTTGTTTAGAAAGTCTTTTAATTAATAACTGCATGGTGTATTCACCAAATTTGTACTGGGAAGTTCACCAGGAAGTTACATTGTTTGAATTAAGGTGTTTCATTAATGTATCACTGATATATCCATTACCTGCATCAGAGTATACTGCCCTCTTGGAAAATTTTGAGGCAGAAATGATTGAGATTATGTGCTGCTACAATATAAAAATTGAACAGATTATTCATTCATATCCTTATTACTTTTTTTAAAATTTTGGTATCATTAATCTACAATTACATGAGGAACATTATGTTTACTAGACTCCCCCCATCACCAAGTTTCCCCCACATACCCCATTGGAGTCACTGTCAATCAGCACAGTAAGATGCTGTAGAATCACTACCTCCTCTCTGTGCTGTACAGCCTTCCCTGTGCCCCTCCCCGATTATGCATACTAATCGTAATGCCCCCTTTCTTCCCCCCCACCTTATCCCTCCCTTCACACCCATCCTCCCTGGTCCCTTTTCCCTTGGTAACTGTTAGTCCATTCTTGGGTTCTGTGAGTCTGCTGCTCTTTTGCTCCTTCAGTTTTTTCTTTGTTCTTATACTCCACAGATGAGTGAAATCATTTGATACTTGTCTTTCTCTGCCTGGCTTATTTCACTGAGCATCCATGTTGTTGCAAATGGTAGGATTTGTTTTCTTCTTATGGCTAAATATTCCATTGTGTATATGTACCACATCTTCTTTATCCATTCATCTACTGATGGACACTTAGGTTGCTTCCATTTCTTGGCTATTGTAAATAGTGCTGTGATAAACATAGGGGTGCATCTGTCTTTTTCAAACTGGGCTGCTGCATTTTTAGGATAAATTCCTAGGAGTGGAATTCCTGGGTCAGATAGTATTTCTATTTTCAGTTTTTTGAGGAATCTCCATACTGCTTTCCACAATGGTTGAACTAATTTACATGCCCACCAGCAGTGTAGGAGGGTTCCCCTTTCTCTACCCCTTTCTCTACATCCTTGCCAACATTTGTTGTTGTTTGTCTTTTAGATGGTGGCGATCCTTACTGGTGTGAGGTGATATCTCATTGTGATTTCAATTTGCATTTCTCTGATGACTAGCGATATGGAGCATCTTTTCATGTATCTGTTGGCCACCTGAATTTCTTCTTTGGAGAACTGTTCAGTTCCTCTGCCCATTTTTTAATTGGCTTATTTGCTTTTCCTTTGTTGAGGTGCATGAGCTCTTTATATATTTTGGATGTCAACCCTTTATTGGATCTGTCATTTATGAATATATTCTCCCATACTGTAGGATGCCTTTTCTGTTGGTGGTGTCCTTTGCTAGTGTCTATTGGTGGTGTCAGTTTTATGTAGTCCCAGTTGTTCATTTTTGCTTTTGTTTCCTTTGCCCAGGAAGATATGTTCATGGAGAAGTTGCTCATGTTTATGTCCAAGAGATTTTTGCCTATGTTTTTTTCTAAGAGTTTTATGGTTTCATGGCTTACATTCAGGTCTTTGATCCATTTCGAATTTACTTTTGTGTATGGGATTAGACAATGATCCAGTTTCATTCTCTTACATGTAGCTGTCCAGTTTTGCCAATGCCAGCTGTTGAAGAGGCTGTCATTTCCCCATTGTATGTCCATGGCTCCTTTATCATATATTAATTGACCGTATATGTTTGGGTTAATATCTGGACTCTCTATTCTGTTCCATTGGTCTGTGGGTCTGTTCTTGTGCTAGTACCAAATTGTCTTGATTACTGTGGCTTTGTAGTAGAGCTTGAAGTTGGGAAGCGAGATCCCCCTGCTTTATTCTTCCTTCTCAGGATTGCTTTGGCTATTCTGGGTCTTTTGTGGTTCCATATGAATTTTAAAAGTATTTGCTCTAGTTCATTGAAGAATGTTGTTGGTATTTTGATAGGCATTGCATTGAATCTGTACATTGCTTTGGGAAGGATGGCCATTTTGACAATATTAATTCTTTCTAACCAAGAGCATGGGATGAGTTTCCATTTGTTAGTGTCCTCTTTAATTTCTCTTAAGACTGTCTTGTAGTTTTCAGAGTATAGGTCTTTCATTTCCTTGGTTAGGTTTATTCCTAGGTATTTTATTCTTTTTGATGCAATTGTGAATGGAATTGTTTTCCTGATTTCTCTTTCTGTTAGTTCATCGTTAATGTATAGGAAAGGAACAGATTTATGTGTATTGATTTTGTGTCCTGCAACTCTGCTGAATTCCGGTATTAGTTCTAGTAGTTTTGGAGTGGAGTCTTTAGGGTTTTTTATGTACAGTATCATGTCATATGCAAATAGTGACAGTTTGACTTCTTCTTTAACAATCTGGATGCCTTGTATTTCTTTATTTTGTCTGATTGCCATGGCTAGGACCTCCAGTACTATGTTGAATAACACTGGGGAGAGTGGGCATACCTGTCTTGTTCCTGATCTTAGAGGAAAAGCTTTCAACTTCTCACTGTTAAGTATGATGTTTTCTGTGGGTTTGTCGTATATGGCCTTTATTATGTTGAGGTACTTGCCCTCTATACCCATTTTGTTAAGAGTTTTTATCATGAATGAATGTTGAATTTTGTCAAATGCTTTTTCAGGGTCTATGGAAATGATTATGTGGTTTTTGTCCTTCTTTTTGTTGATGTGGTGGATGATGTTGATGGATTTTCAAATGTTGTACCATCCTTGCATCCCTGACATGAATCCCACTTGGTCATGGTGTATGATCCTCTTGATATATTTTTGAATTTGGTTTGCTAATATTGTGTTGAGTATTTTTGCATGTATGTTCATCAGGGATATTGCTCTGTAATTTTCTTTTTTGATGGGGTCTTTGCCTGGTTTTGGTATTACAGTGATGCTAGCTTCAGAGAATGAGTTTGGAAGTATTCCCTCCTCTTCTGATTTTTGGAAAACTTTAAGGAGAATGGGTATTATGTCTTCTCTATATGTCTGGTAAAATTCAGCAGTGAATCCATCTGGCCCAGGGGTTTTGTTCTTGGGTAATTTTTTGATTATTGATTCAATTTCTTTGGTAGTAATTGGTCTGGTTAGATTTTATGTTTCTTCCTTGGTCAGTCTTGGAAAGTTGTATTTTTCTAGGAAGTTGTCCATTTCTTCCAGGTTTTCCAGCTTGTTAATGTACAGATTTTCATAGTATTCTCAAATAATTTTTTGTATTTCTGTGTGGTCTGTCATGATTTTTCCTTTCTCATTTCTGATTCTGTTGATGTGTGTAGATTCTCTTTTTCCCTTAATAAATCTCTTTAGGGGCTTATGTATTTTGTTTATTTTTTCAAAGAACCAGCTCTTGGTTTCATTGATTTTTTTCTATTGTTTTATTCTTCTCATTTATTTATTTCTTCTCTGATCTTTATTATGTCCCTCCTTCTGCTGAGTTTGGGCTTCATTTATTCTTCTTTTTCCAGTTTCAATAATTGTGACTTTAGACTATTCATTTGGAATTGTTCTTCCTTCTTTAAATAGGCCTGGATTGCTATATACTTTCCTCTTAGAACTGCCTTTGCTGCGTCCCACAGAAGTTGGGGCTTTATGCTCTTGTTGTCATTTGTCTCTATATATTGCTTGATCTCTGTTTTAATTTGGTCATTGATCCATTGATTATTTAGGAGCATGTTGTTAAGCCTCCATGTGTTTGTGAGCCTTTTTGTTTTCTTTGTACAATTTATTTCTAGTTTTATTCTTTAGTGGTATGAGAAGTTGGTTAGTAGAATTTCAGTCTTTTTGAATTTACTGAGGCTCTTTTTGTGGCCTAGTATGTAGTCTATTCTGGAAAATGTTTCATGTGCACTTGAGAAGAATGTGTATCCTGATGTTTTTGGGTGTAGAGCCCTGTAGATATCTATTAGGTTCATCTGTTCTAGTGTGTTGTTCAGTGCCTCTGTGTCCTTACTTATTTTCTGTCCAGTGGATCTATCCTTCAGAGTGAGTGGTGTGTTGAAGTCTTGTAGAACAAATGCATTGCATTCTATTTCCTCCTTTAATTCTGTTAGTATTTGTTTCACATATGTTGGTGCTCCTGTATTGGGTGCATATTTATTTATAATGATTATATCCTCTTGTTGGACTGACCCCTTTATCATTATGTAGTGTCCTTCTTTATCTCTTGTTACTGTCTTTGTTTTGAAGTCTATTTTGTCTGATACAAGTACTGCAACACCTGCTTTTTTCTCGCTATTATTTGCATGAAGTATCTTTTTCCATCCCTTGACTTTTAGTCTGTGTATGTCTTTGGGTTTGAGGTGAGTCTCTTGTAAGCAGCATATAGATGGGTCTTGCTTTTTCATCCTTTCTGTTACTCTGTGTCTTTTGATTGGTGAATTCAGTCCATTGACATTTAGGGTGATTATTGAAAGATATGTGCTTATTGCCATTGCAGGCTTTAGATTTGTGGTCACCAAAGGTTCAAGGGTAGCTTCTTTACTATCTAGCTGTCTAAGTTAACTCACTTATTAAGCTATTATAAACACAGTCTGATGATTCTTTATTCCTCTCCCTTCTTATTCCTCCTTCTCCATTCTTTATATGTTAGGTGTTTTATTCTTTACTCTTTTGTGTTTCCTTTGACTGTTTTTTGAGTAGTTAATTTTGGTTTTTGCCTTTAGTTAGTATTTGGTTGGTCTACTTTCTTTGGTGTGATTTTATTTTCTCTGTTGACATCTATTTAGCCTTCGGAGTGCTTCCATCTAGAGCAGTCCCTTTAAAATATCCTGTAGAGGTGGTTTGTGGGAGGCAAATTCCCTCAACTTTTGTTTGTCTGGGAATTGTTTAATCCCTCCTTCGTATTTAAATGATAATCATGCTGGATACAGTATTCTTGGTTCAAGGTCCTTCTGTTTCATTGCATTAAATATACCATGCCATTGTCTTCTGGCCTGTAAGGTTTCTATTGAGAAGTCTGATGATGACCTGATGAGTTTTCCTTTATAGGTGACCTTTTTTCTCTCTCTCGCTGCCTTCAGTACTCTGTCCTTGTCTTTGGTATTTGCCATTTTAATTATTATATGTCTTGGTGTTGTCCTCCCTGGGTCCCTTTTGTTGGGAGTTCTGTGGGCTTCCATGGTCTGAGAGACTGTTTTCTCCCCCAGTTTGTTCAATGACACTTTCTATCCCTTTTTCTCTCTCTTCTTCTTCTGGTACTCCTATAATGTGAATATTGTTCCATTTAGATTGGTCACACAGTTCTCTTAATATTCTTTCATTCCTGGAGATCCTTTTATCTCTCTCTGCCTCAGCTTCTCCGTATTCCTGTTCTCTGATTTCTGTTCCATTAATGGCCTCTTGCACCTCATCCAGTCTGCTATTAAGTCCTTCCAGAGATTGTTGTATTTCTGTATTCTCCCTCCCTACTTGCTCCTTTAGCTCTTGCATATTTCTCTGCATGTCCATCAGCATGGTTATGACCTCTATTTTGAATTCTTTTTCAGGAAGATTAGTTAAATCTGTCTCCCCATGCCCTCTCTTGGGGGTTGTCTGGGTATTTCTGGACTGGACCAAATTATTCTGCCTTTCCATGGTGATAGAGGTAGGTGTAGGCAGGTAGCATGTGTGTCAGCTGGGAGAACAATGTCTTTTCTTGTTTGCTGGTCACCTTGCCCTTCTCCGCTGCCTGTGTCGGTTACCTGCACGCCTGGGACAGCCTCTGGATTAATTCCCTAAGCTGCTGTGGGTGTGGTTAACATCAGTGTAGCCCAGAGCCCTGCGGGGAGTGGCAGGCTCACTGGGTGTGCTCTCCTGCTAGAGCGGTACCCCTTCATGTCTTGCTCCGGTTTCTTCTGCCTGCACTAGGCACCTGCACACCAACGGCAGCCTTTGGGTCTGGCACTGGTGGCTCTGCGCTGGGAGTAAATTCTCAGCAGCTGCTGGAGGTATGGCCGCTCCTGGGCTGCTCTGACCCCGCGGACATGCGCGGTCGCACCTGGGCTGCTCCACCGCCGCTGGGGGCTTGCGCAGCCACTCCCTGGCTGCTCCACCACTGCCTTGGGTGAGCGTGGCCGCTCTCCGGCTACTGGGCCACTGTGGTGGGGCCACGCCGGCTGGGGGAACAACTGGCAGGCTGCCTATTGCTGTGAGGGGCTTCAGGGCTGCGTTTCCACCCAGGGGGCTGGGGCGCCTGTCGTTCCTCAGGATTCCCAGCCTGCTGGGCTGAGTGTGCCGGGACGCTTCCATGCAGGTGTTAGGCCTCTGTCCCTTTAAGACTTTCAAAAAAGCATTCACTTTTCATTTGTCCCAGGGGAGCCGGTTGTGAGGACCCGCTCACAGATTTTGCTTTTCCGTTTCTCTAATATCCAGCACACCATGCAGTGTGAGTCTGAGCTCCTGATGCAGCTTACTAGAGCTGGTTGTTTAGCAGTCCTGGGCTTCACTCCCTCCCTGCTCCGACTCCTTTCCTCCCACTGGGGAGCTGGGGTTGGGGGAGTGCTCGGGTCCCGCCCATCCGCAGCTTGTATCTTACCCTGTTGGTGAGATGCTGAGTTGTCGCAGATGTAGATGTAGCCTGGCTGTTGTACTGTATCCACTGGTCTCTCTTTTAGGAATAGTTGTATTAGTTGTATTTTCAAAAATATATATGGTTTTGGGAGCAGATTTCTGCTGCACTACTCACACCACCATCTTGGCTCCTCCTCCATATCCTTATTACTTTTAAGGAAAATCCTTACCCTAGTCAAAGGAATGGCCTCAGCAATAATGAGGTGACATTTTAAAGTTATAAATTATGGGAATGTTTGTAATATTCATGGAGGATTGCCTGAAGGGTAACAGTCTTTTCATGACTATTTATTAGTAGTTTCCAGATAATTTTTTTTTGCCTCAACACTGTTGGAGAAAAACATTCTCATCAATGATGAAATGTGTGTATTTCAGTGAGGAATGTCTACCAGGTTCCCCAGATAGGTTCCATTCTTCTTTTGTCCTCATGGGGGATTATTGCAGCAGCATCTTAACTGCTTTCAAGCATTTGTTTTATTTTCACTCTAGATCTGCATATTACTCTGTTATCTTTCAGAGTGGACACCCAATTACATCACCTCCTTTCCTAGAACCATTTCAGTGCTTTCTCATTTCTCTTAGGATAAACTCCAAACGTGGTCAAAGTTCTGTGTGATATACTACTACCCATCAGTCCAGCATAATTGTGAACCAGCTGCCCCCTTTTACTTTATGATCTAGTGACATTGGCCTTGTCATGGTTTCTCAGTTCTACACAGAAATTTTGCTCATCCTGTTTCCTCTGTCTGGGAAAGAGGTCCTTCCCCTACCCCTTATCTCTCAGGCTGACTCCTCTCCTCAGTTCATTTATGACTTCCTCAGGGAGAGTCTTCCCAATTTCCCTGACAGGTGGTTTTCCTCTATTATGTGTGCAGTCACCACTGTTTACCTCCATATACTTGTATGGTTGTCATTTTATATTTGTGTGATTCTTTGGTTGATGTCTGTCTCCCTACCACTAGTTTGAAAACTTCTTCAAAGAAGGAACCATGTTTCTTTCCTGTTTATCATTGTATACCTACTGAGAAGGTGGTGAATAAATATATATTAAATGAATTAATGCCTTTTGATTTTCTTTTTCTTTTCTTTTTTTTTTTTGCTGGGGAGATCAAACAGTTGTATTCTTGGACAGTGTTACTTTGTTTTCTCATATAAATTGCTTTTTCTCAGTTGAACTTTGGCAGCATGCCCTTGGCTCAAATGGGGTTTGCTGTAAGTGATAAACTGTTGTATTGTTTCTGTGGACACTCTTGAGAATAGTGCCATTGTATCAAATACTATCCCTTGTATCAGGTAATACTTTCTTTATGAGGACTCAAAGGAGGAATTTATCTTTGGTTTCAGGTCTGGAAAATACTGCTTCTCTTGAGCAACTGGTCTGTTTTTGTCTTGGAAGCACTCCTGTCTTATACTTAATCCTGTTTCCTGAAGCTCAGAGCCAAATTTGCAGTTTACGGCCTAAAATTAGTCAGGGATTTCTGGTATATCCCTGTGTAAACTAATCTCAGTCTCAGCTTCATCTTAATCTTTACAATTTTAATATACTCTATATCCTGTTCAATAAAAGGCTCTATAAATAGCTTTCAAAAAATAATAAAACTCCACCAGAGAGTTTTTTTTTAAGATAATCTACTTGCTGGATAAGAAATGAATTTACTGTGTCTCTCTATGTGAAAGTGGGAGGGATAAAGAGGAAAATAAAAATTCTTTTATGTATTGGGAGGAATTCTAGGTTTTATGTTCTGATTGGGTCATTTGAGAACTAGAAATTCTTCTTTTTGATTTTTTTTTCTGCTTATGTCACAAAAAATGGGCATTACTTTATAAAGAGGTCTGAGTTGAGATATGAATGTATCTGTTAGGCTCAGGGATATACAGTTGGCACTTTTGTGTGCACAGGCTCTGAGCTTGGCAGAATTTTAACAATTGTCTCTTAGTCCTACCCATATAGAACAGCAGGTTATATGTTCACTGCTCTATGGGTTATGATCTTTGCAGGAGTTCTGATCAAAGGCCTTGTATTTAGCCTGACAGAGTATCAGAGTCCCTTGGTTTTCCTTCTGTTGCAATATAAATTTTTTGTATCATCTGATGAAATAACAGTAATGTGCCATAACATGTATGACTATGGAGACCAGGCCTTGGAAGAGTGTGAGACAAGAGTAGCCAGGACTTATAAGGAGAGCCTGTAAGGCACTTGAGAGTGATGACCAAGTAGTCTCCCACTTTGACCAGGAGATCAAATCAAATCTTAAAACAGATTTCCATGTCCACCTTTGATAGCCGAGTTGTTGTTTGTTTTAGTTTGAATATAGATTGTTCAACTTTGTGGTATTTCTGCATGGATAGCAGGAAGTATTAGCAATATTTTTTTATTTTTTTCTTGGCTTGTCAGCAAGAAATCTCAAGCTGTGCTATTATCCACAATTACTTGGATTACTGACTTTTGCTTGTTGTATATCTAGGGCTTTATAGTATTATGTATCTTATAAGTCCATGTTATTAACTAATTTTTGATGAATTTTTCAAGTTATAAGACCCCTGTAATTGAAAATACACCTCCAATGATACTAGTATAAAGGCAACATCCTTTTTTTCTCCATGGAGATCATTGTCCCTTCAGACACTCCCAGAGGAGCATGGTCTCCTGAAGAAGACAGGAAGGACATATCTAAAACTGTCTAATTGTTACATTTTTACACTTAGTTATCTGTGTATGCAAGTTAGGTTTTGATGAGGCAAATATGAGTAAGCATGTTGTTGATTCAAGAAATAAAGATTAGAATGGCCACATATAGTTGTAAAAAATCACAGTGGAATTACTTGTAACAAAAGTTACTAAGAAAAGAATTCTCCATTATCTCTGGGGTGCAGATAACTTACATAGAGTTAACCAAAATTTGCAGAGGTTGTCATAGGACTATGGAGGATGTTAGGCTGATTAAAAGTTGTAATTTCATGTATATATTTGTATCAAGTCCCATTTCTAAAGGAATTTATATTTGGGTTGAGTCTTTGACAAATTCTAAAAATGGCTTAAGGAGTAAAACAAATCAAGTAAAAATTGCCATGGCTGTAGATAGTCAAAAAGGGGTTAAGCTTAGTTTCTGCAAAACAAATACGTTCCAGAAGGTGTAAGAACACTTTGAAAATACCCATCAGATGTTACCACCAGTAAAGTGTAAAGGGAAACTTTTTCTGAACAGTATGACTGAACAGTATTTCTTTGAGGGGGAAATATATAGTTTGGGGAGGGGTGAGGTAGGGAGTTAGGTATGGCTTAATAAGGAAGATCAGATGTAAGCTATATAGGTTGAGGGAAAAGATCAGGGTAGGCATGGGCAAATCCAAAACTCACGCAAGTTTTCTGCCAAGCATGCTAACAGATTCAGCCAGGAAGATTCAGACAGTTCATTACTTACACAGACAACAAATGCATGATCTGCATGGTGTCAGCTCCACATGTCCCTCATCCCAGTCAGTAACCCTGAAATCAAAAGGCCAGACTATTTTAGACATGGGGAATGGTGGGAGAGGTGCTAAGGAACAGGTGCAATTTGAGGAGACAATAGGAAAGTGAGGAGAAATAGCCTTGTAGCAGCACCGCCCAAGGCTGCCTATTTTTCCATATTCTGGAGGATGACGGCATTCTGCCAAGGCTTAGGTCAGCCTGTGGTTGAGTCTTACCTGTATGGCCTCTGTGGAGACATGTAAGGTGTCGGCATCAGTACAGAGCAGTTCTCCTAAATTGTCATCCATGGTAAAGGAGAAATGATAGGGTGAATTAGAACAAAAGCACGGAGAGAAAATTATTACAAGCAATAGTTTCAAGAAGCTAGGAAATTTGTGTTCTATTGGTCTTAGGATAACCAGCCTACTCTAAGGTTGTATGCTCCTGTCTTGGACTGTGAAGAAATCCTGGGCATCCTAACACAGTCACTTGGTACTGAAAATTGATTCTAAAAAACATCTTTTTTTGTGGTGATCCTATCAACCTATCCCAGAGAGCTTGTGTTGACAAGTAATGTCTTTGTAATATCATCTATCAGGAGTACTTGTATAGTCTTATTGAGGCTTTTTTGTTTCTTCCAGAAGACTCAGTTTCTGATCTGTAGCTTGTAATAAGAGCCTTTAGACAAGTGTAAGGAAAAAGCAGAAACTACCTCTGGAGGTAAGACTGAATAGTTTGGGTTACTTTATTTTAATAGCCAACAATATCAGAATGGAGAAAAGTAGAATCCTCTATGAGACATGTCAGTGTGTAAGGATTTAGTGAATAATTTAGCTCAAAATAAGATGATGGACAGTGAGGGCATTAACCAGTTCAGAGTCTTTTATATCATGGTGCTCTATGGTTTTCTCTAGTTGTCTCCAATCTAGATGTACATCTAGAGATAAAACCTTTTTAAACTTTATTTAATAGAGATAAAATTCACCCTTTTAAAATATACAATTCACTGGTTTTTAGGATGGTCACAGAGTTGTGCAGCCATTACCCCTATCTCACTTTAGAATATTTTCAGCACTCCAAAAAGAAACCCCATGCCCAATGGCAACCACTCCCTATTTCTCCCTCTAATCTACCTGGCAACCCCTAATCTATTTTCTGTCTCTATGGATTTGCCTAAAAGATCAGTTCTTTAAAAAATAATTTTGTTTATTAAACTGGGCAGTTATTTCCATGTCCATAAACATTAATATGCCTCTTCCTAAAAAGGACATATCACTCTATTACATTAATAAAAAGTCACCCATATATAATTGACTTGGTAGCTTCTCTTTTTTATTTATTAATTTTTAAAAATTATCTTGTAATCTATGTATAACAAAACACCTTTATAATAGTGTTGAGCTAATTAAGAAAGAGAATTCTAAACACTCTTCAATTACTTCTGTTATCTCTTCTCTTTTTCATTTTTCAGAGCTAGATTAGTATATGACACATTTGTAGGTACTTGGTCAAAAAAGCCTTACTTTCTTTTGATGACAGAATTGGAATTAGAATCCAACTTTCTTCCCATTAAGTCTCCTTCTCTTTCCATTACACCACACATGCTCTCCACTTGTGCCCAAGGCTGACTTTTTAGTTCAGAGAAGTGTCGATCATTGTTCTTTGTTTCCTTTTTCTCTCCTTTTTTTTGTAACCAAACATAAATTCGCAAATTTAAATTTGTTATTGTATGAGTGCTAAAATGATAAATAGGCTAAGAGAGAGGAAGGAAAAATAAAAAAACTTTTAATGTTTGTATCTAACAGCAAATATAAATTCCTGTATTTCACAGTTCAAGAATTTATATAAAGTATGATATAAATTCATATTAACATTTTCAGCTTGAATACTTTATGTATTTAAATAGCTCTAGTCAAAATGCTAAATATGATTTAGTGATTTAAGACACAAAATTTTTTATGCTTTAAGGAACTCAAGTTGGAGGAGAGAGGGGGTGAAAGGATGAATGGCCACAGGTTTTTTTGTTGTTTGTATTTTAAGTTTTATTATATAAATATAGATGGCAAAGTACACATATTAAATGTATAACTTGTTGATTTTACACACAGAGATACACACACACACATGTATAAAATAATCACCACACAGATTGATATACAGAGTATTTTAACACCCTAGAAGTTTCCTTGGTACCCCTTTTTGTCAGTTACAGCTCTCCAGGAGGTAATCACTGTCCTGACTTCTGTCACCAGAGATGTCTGTGGTGCATATATCCACTCATTTTTCTTGGGCCAGAGGTTTTATAGTATTTCAAAAGTTTAGAAATTTTTTTTAGTAAAACAGCCAAGTCTGCTTCACAAGAAATTTGCAAGTCCTCCTAAATGGATACATACTTCTTTGAGTTTATTAGAAATGGGGGAAAAATGACATTGACTGCATAGCCAGTTTTGGGTCATATCACATGCCTGTCCTATAATGCAAGAGTTAAAGGTGTAATACTTTCATTCAGTAAACAGCAGCGCTCCATGCTAGGGGTTAGAGATGCAGCCATGAAAGACACAGCCATATATCCTGCTTCTGCCAATCAATAAAATTTGAACATGTGTAGGAGTGATAATGAAATGAGAATTATCAGGGTAGTACTTTGGATGGAGTATCTCACCTAAACCTGGGTAGTCAGTGGGATCATCATGGAGGAAATAACAACCCGGTCCTAAAGATGGAATTGGATATACCGAGGTGAAGCGGGTGAGGGGGTGGGTTTTGAGAAGAGCAGAGCAGTGAGAATTTTTGAGGCAGTGTATAAGGCTTGGAGGTGAGAAATAGAAAGTAACTGGATAAGCAGGGCTGCAGTTATAAAGGGCCTTCAGTCAGTATCAAGCAGTTTGGACACCATCCTAAGGTCAGAAGAATATTATTGATACCATATTTTTTTTTGCTACAGAAAGCTTCAAACACATATAAAGGGAATACTGGTGTGAATCCTCATATACATATCCCACAGTTTCAGCATTTACTAACTCATGACCAATCTTGTTGAGACCCATTCCTCCATATCCAGTGGGTTGTTCTGAAGCAAATCTGAGATATTTCATCATTACTGAAGATGTTGAGCAGGAGAGTGGCATGATACGTTCTGCGTTTTAGAAATGACACATAGCTAGTACTTTAAAAATATCTTTAAAATACACTCACCATAGTCTGCGTGCTTCTTACTTGCTTCCAGTCATATAAAGACCTTTGTCTTTCTGCATCACTGTGTACTACTTGTAGTAGTTGTATGTTTTCAAACTATATGGAAGCATTAACTGTTAAAATTATTTTATGTATTTATATTCCTACATAGATCAATTGGTTAATTTGCATTTAAAAATACTATTAATGAACATTTTGGCTTCTATAACTATAAAAATGTCATAATCAGTGTAAAAGTTTTTGTTTCTAGATTTCAGTCTCCATAATAGCAAAGATACTAGTATTTGGAAAGTGGAATTAGGTTTCCAGTTTTATGATGACTATTTTTTACAGATTCCAGTTGAGGAATTTACTATTCTGCTTTTGTGGGTCATGTTTTATTACTTACCTATCTATTGAAATTTGTTTTCTTACTGAAGCTTACTTTGATGGTGAGAATATAGATTGCTTGTATTTTAAAGCTATTTTAGCTGTCTATAGGCCACTAAATTAAAAAGTCCTTCTTGTAATGAGAATGTTTACTTCCTGAAGTGTTTTAGTTTAATGTTTTTTAAAAAGGTAATTTAGTGGATGGCAACTATTGTAATACTTTGGGATAGCACTGCATTCATGCATGCAGTCATTCATTTGGTGAAGTTAGTGATCTTACTGTAACTCAGATGTTAGAAAATTGGCTGCTGTGACTGGGTCTTATTAAGAGGAAAAGAATTTACAACAGAAATGTGGCCTGCAAATGTGAAATGTTTACTGTCTGGCCCCTTACAGAGAAAGCTTACCAACCCTTGGTATAAATGAATACAACTTAAATTCTTGTCATGTGCATTTTTTCTTTTGGAAATGTTCTGTAAAATTCATTTTAGATTGACATTTGAAAATAAAAATTTCATTGCCATTTATAGAGAAGATGGTGAATTAGAAGATGGTGAAATAGATGATGCTGGATTTGAAGAAACACAAGAAGAGGAAGTAAAAGAGGGTGAAAAGCAGAAAAATGAGAAAACCTACAGAAAATCAAGGAAAAAACACAAGAAAGAGAGAGAGAAGAAAAAATCCAAAAGGAGAAAACGTGAGAAACATAAGGTTAGTTAGAATCTACTTTTTGTTCTTTTGTTGAATTTTTGTGAAATATAAAATAATGAAAATTGGAAAGTAGAAATCATTGCCTATTTTTTTATAACACCTGGGTCATATCTTTTTATTTATGTGATTAATAAATTTTCTGAACATAAAGATTATATGAATTAAAGATTTAAAAAATAATCAAGGAAGCTTTTAATGAAAGTTAAAATACATCTTTTTAATTGATGGAAGAGTATACACCTTTCCTGAAAGGTTAAGGAAAGAAGTCTCATTTTCTACAGTTACTGATTAATGACATTGATATTTCCATCCATTCACTTTTTTATTCATTTATATGTATTATGGCATGCTGGCAATGGGAGTCTTTGCTCTATGCCAGGGGTTATAGTGGTGAATGAAGCAGTCTCTACTGTACCAAGATTACATTGAAATGGGAAGGAGAGAGGCAGTGAACAGATGGAAAGCAAACGCTACCAAGGAAACAGTAGTGTGCTGGATAGAGGAAATATGGTTTGGGGTAGGAAGGACAGGAAACCTGTGCTGATGGACAACTCAAGAAGAGTTGACAGTAGTGGTGGTATAGCTTTTGAAACTCCCTGAAATTCCCCATTAACAACATCAATAGGAATAGCAAAACCAAAAACTCATTAGCAACATCTACCAAGAAATGAATAACAGGTTGTTCCCACAAACCTCAAAAATACAAATGGATAAGGCCAAACCTCGGACAGCAACAAGATGAGTGTAGGATCAGGAACTGTGTGTGAGGAAGCAGAGGGAAGGCAATGAGACTACCAGAAAGCAAATTGCCAACAGGTACTCATGTCAGGTGGAGGAGTACTCACTCAACAAGAAAAGCCCCTGGGTCAAACTGAGAACAGCAACAACTGGGAGGGAGATTTACCAGTTCTATTTCAGGTGAGTGTGAGGTAACCACGTAAAAAATTGGATGGTGCTGGAACTGTCTGGGCCTGATGAGCTCCTAGTGCTAGTCAGCTAAATCCCTTTTCTAGGACAGAATCTCACACTGAGAAGCTTACCCCTGGCACTAGAATCTAAATTGAGAGGACAAGCATACTGTAGGGCCAAGGACAAGAATGGTCAGATAAAAAGTGGAGGAAGGGAGCAGGGGAAGCATATCTCTGAGATACACCAGCTTAATTTTTAATACTTCATGCTAGCAAAAGAAGAAATAGCCCTTGAGAAGGAAAGCCAGGAATGTTTTCCTGACCCATTCCCCTTACACATGAGCAACAAGACAAGACCAAGATAGCATTCCATATATACTGTTACTATAAAAAGAGAATAATGGAGAGAAGAATATTCTTCCAGAAAAGAAAGAATGTCCACAAAACATGAAACACTTAACCTAATATTTCACAATGGTTAAAAAAAAATTAAGAAAACAATACAAGTTCTGATCCAACAGCATAAGTAGTATTTGGAGGCATATCCTTTGGTCATCTAGGCAAAAAGATCAAGTCCTATATTAGGAAAAAGAAATTGGATTTTCATAAAAATTTTTGGTATCAACATTTCATGCTGGAAGATAATGGAGTAACATATTTGAATAAGATGTGAGCCATGGATTTTTATATCCAACTAAATTCTAATCTTCAAATATAAAATCCTCAGAAAAACTGTGGATAAGAGTACTCGGAAAATACTATCATGAGCCTTCCTATAGAATCTATTAGAGAACAAGTTCGGATAACCGAAGTGAGGGTTGGGGAGAGAGACTGATCTACACACACAGACATATTTATTTGTAAAACTAAGACTAAATGATGGACGTAAGGGGAGAATTGTATTTTGTATCTGAACATTATAACTAAAAAATGTCAGGAAAAGCGGAAGAGTATATGGCAAGAAAGATAAGCTTACTGGTTGCCTTATAGTTATTAACTCAGAGTGAAGGGTATAACTTCAAATTATTATTCTGGGAATGAAAAAGAGAATGTAGAAGAGATTACTGTCTAATTTCAATATTTGGCCTATTAGTAAACAAATAGTATGCCAAGAAGGGAGAGTGACTAAGGTTATTGGGAAGAGGTAATATGAAGGGAATAAATTGAAAAATACAAACCTTTCTCTAAATACCAAACAACAGACTCCCAACAATGCAAAATCCCACTCGTAAGTGATGCACAAGAGGGAAATTTCACAAATGGGTAAAGTTGTGCCAGGCAAATGCAAAGACAGAGGCAGAGGTCATAATTTTATATCTGAAAAAGTCAAATTTATGTTAAAAAGGCATTGAAAGAAACAAGGGCTTTTTATAATGTTAAAAGTTACAATTCACAATGAAGTAGAAGTTACTTTTTAAATATCTCCCCAAAAGCAACTTTCATAAAGCAGAAACTATAGGAGTTGTGAGAAGAAATAGACAGGAATACACTAGTAAAAGGAGATACACCAGTATGCCTTCTTAATCCAAAGAGAGAGATCAAGGGGTTGAAAGGTAGTAAGGATATTAAAGAGACATTATAAATAAATAGTAAACCTGTAATCCTAAGAATACATCTCTCTCTCAAATATACTTAGAATATGCATAAAAAGTGACCGTATCATAGGCCACAAAGAAAACTCCAATTAATTTGATAGAATAGAAATCATACAAAGTGTAATCTCAAAGCACAATGCAATTAAACTAGACAATAATACCAAAGTAGAAAAACAAAAATGCCTTTCTCTTTTTGTAATTCAGATACTTGATATAGATGGCCTGTGAGACATAGGGGAAACAATATTAAAACTGCAGAATTTCATGAAAATAATGATAAAACCTTGACATACAAGTATTTATGGAATATAGCTAAAGCAGTTTTCAGAAGAAAAGTTATAGAATTATAGTATTAAAAGCTTTTCTAGCTTTTAAGCAAAGTAAAACAAAAGATTCAAAAGAAAGGATTTACTGAAGTTACCTGCAGGACTGAACAAATAAAATGAAAAATCAATGGCTATTTAAAAAAGATTAACAGCATACATAATCATTGGCCAAACTAATGAAGAAAAAAAGGAAAAGTAAAAATAAAATTAGAAATGTTGAAGCTAAGAACTTTTGAACCCATCAAGTTCTGTCTCTTTTCAAACAGTCCTTCCTTTAATTTATGTTCTCTGACAGGTACTTTCAACATTTTGCTTGAAAATCTTGAGTAGATCACCTAACTCATCAGACACATCTGCTTTCCACATTACTAAATGTGAAAGTTACTAAATTTTATGCCACTGTATGACAAGGATCTTCCCTCCTCCAGTTGTAATAGGGTATCTCTCACTTTAAGTTGTCTTAAAGTCCTTCCAGGTTCCATCCACTTCCTGGTTTGAAAACCCCTCCCACCTTTAAATATTTGGCATTTCCAGACACCAAAATAAATATTAGTTTTGCAAAACATATCACCCCAACTTAGAAGCTAAAAACAACAAAAATTTATTGCCCAGTTTCTGTGAGCAGAAATCTGGGTGAGGCCTAACTCGGTGATTCTGACTCAGCTTTTCTAATAATGTTGCAGTCATCTCAAGGCAGCTTCCTTTTCCAAGTTCATTTACATGGCTCTTGGCAGTCCTCAGTTCCTCACCACTTGAACCTCTTTACAGGCTGCCTCAGTGTCCTCCTGATAAGGGGTAGCTTCCTCCAAAGCTGGTAAACCAAGAGTGAGAGAAAGCACCCAAAATGAAAGCTATAGTCTTTTTATAACATAATATATGCCATCACTTCTGACATATTTCATTTGCTAGAAACAAGTTCCCAAGTCATCCCACACTCAAGGGGAGAGAAATTAATCTCCACTTCTTGAGGGAAGGAGTAATAAAGATTTTGTGGACTTATCTTTAAAGCTACCACCCAAGGACAGATAGGAAAACCTGAAAAGAAAGAATATGTGGGGTGTCCCTAACATATTAAAGCACAGTAAAGCCTTTGTTTTGTTATTAAAGCAGTACTGGTATTTTTTAAAGCATTAAAGTATTACTGTAGTACTGATGCATGGGAAAATAGAAAAATCAGACACAGACCAAATGCACATGGAAATTTTGTTTATGATAGAGGAGCATCTCAAACTAGTGTGAAAAGATTAACTTATTAAATGAGCAGTGTTGAGAGAGTTGGAGTGATATGGACATAAAAGTGTTATTCTTACATCAGTATAAATTCCAGATAGATCAAAGATTTAAATGTAAAAAATAAAACCTATGCAAGTATTAGAATAAAACAGGGGTGAAGTCCTCTATTACCAGGGAGTAGAGAAACTTTCTTAACTATGATCCAAGGTCTTAAACAATAAGGAATTAATTAGCAAACTTCTCTATCTATAAAATACAGAAGAAGAAAGGACATTTACTGTGTCCTTTGAATTAAGAATCTACACTCCCCCTGTATCCCTCCTTCTAGGACCTGTAGTCCAACAGAACTTTGAGGTTTCAGAGACAGGAAGCACAAATTCTTGGTAGTATGAGAGGATACATTTTTACTGGATCCACAAATTCTACCTATTGATTCGAAGTGTATACCACGTTTCTTTGATTTTTGAGAAAGCAGTTACTTGCATTAGAAAGCAAGTAGCACAACTTTTAATGAAGTGGGTACATTCCAGCAGTCCACTTTGCTGTCAGGAAATTTGTGACTTCTGTTAGAAACGTAACAGGAAGTTGTACCCTCCTGTCAATCATTATCAACTACCTGTGGTTTCCATTTCACTTCTGTTCAGTTTTGTGGGTTGGATTTATTTCATACTTATAATTTGGAATGTTTTGATATCTTTTAGCTACATGGTGCTTAGGCACCTGTAGAACAAGAACTCTAAAGCCATTGTATGTAAAAATAAACTAATTCATACTGTATTCATGTTCTTGAACCCTTTTTGGTGATGAGGAACCAATTTTATTTCTTTAAAGTTTAACTTAAATCTAAGATCACTTTAGAGCACAGAGGTGGCAGTATTTCCATTTGAAGTCCTTTGGCCCAAAGGGTTGATGAGAAAAATGCTGCCATAAAGACCCTAGGAAGAGGGGAAAATATACTTTTCCTCAGAAGATTTTAGGGAAGTTGTAGTGGTTGTGGCCTTTGGAACAAGAATTTTTCAGTTAATACTTCAGAACCTACCAGGATAATATAACCTATTGGTTGGCACCTCTGGCTGAAAGAGGCTTATCTAGTTGCTAGTGAAATGTTTTTCCTGTTGCAAATGTCACATATTTGTTTTTTCCCTTCTTTTAGCATAATTCTCCATCTAGTGATGATAGTTCAGACTACAGCCTTGATTCAGATGTTGAACATACAGAAAGTTCCCACAAAAAAAGAACTGGTTTCTACAGGGATTATGACATTCCATTTCCTCAGGTATTGCCTTTTTTTTTTTCTTTTTTGTGGTCAAATATATAGAACAGAAATTTTTTTGTTGTTAAGGTATCATTGATATAGATTCTTATGAAAGTTTCACATGAAAAACACTGTGGTTAATATACTCACCCATATTATCAAGTCCCCCCCCATACCTCATGAAGTCACTGCCCATCAGTGTAGTACGATGCCACAGAGTCACTACTTGTCTTCTTTGTGCTACACTATCTTCCCCATGATACCCCACACACACCATGTATACTAATCATACCCCTCAATTCCCTTCTCCCTCCCTCCCCAACCCCCGACCGCTAGTTCCTTCTTGGAGTCTGTGAGTGTTGCTGTTTTGTTCCTTCAGTTTTGCTTCGTTGTTATACTCCACAAATGAGGGGAATCATTTGGTACTTGTCTTTCTCCGCCTGGCTTATTTCACTGAGCATAATATCCTCTAGCTCCATCCATGTTCAGAACAGAAAATATACCCTTTTAATCATTTTTAAATAATACAATTCAGTGACATTAAGTACATTTACAATGTTATACAGCCATCGCCACTATCCATTTCCAGAACCTTGTCATCATCCCAAGTAGAAGCTGTGTACCCATCAAGCATTAACTCCTCATTTTCCCTTCCCCCTTTGCCCCTGGTAACCACTATTCTACTTTCTGTCTCTTTGCATTTGCCTATTCCAAGTACCTCATACAGGTGGAATCATACAGCATTTGTCCTTTTGTGTCTAGCTTATTTCACTTATCATAATTTTTTCAAGGCTCATCTATGTTGTAGCATGTATCAGAATTTCATTCTTTTTTAAGGCTAGATAATACTCCACTGAATATATATGCCACAGTTTATTTACCCATTCCTCTGTTAATGGACATTTGTATTGCTTCTTCCTTTTGGCTACTGTGAATAATGCTGCTCTGCATTGGTGTACAGTATCTTTTTTTAGATCTTGCTTCCAATTCTTTGGTGTATATACCTATAAGTTGAGTTGCTGGATCATATGGTAATTCTGTGTTTAACTTTCTGAGGAATTGCCAAACTCTTTTCTATAATGGCTACACTATTTTACATTCCCACCAACAATACACGAGATTTTTCCAGTTTCTCCACATCATTGCCAAAATTGTTATTTTCTGTTTTCTTTTTTTTCTAATAATAGTCTTCCTAATGGATGTGAAATGGTATCTCATTGTACTTTTGAGGTATTGCATTTTAAAGGGAAAATAAAACTTCTAATTTTATTCTTTGCTTTCTGATTTTTTGAAAAAATGTTTGTAAGACATATGCTACAAATTTTAAGTTTTTGAAAATAAAAGACTATATCATGTATTAGTTTGCTGGTGTTGCCATAACAAAATACCACTGCCTAGTGGCTTAAACCACAGATTTTTAATTTCTCATAGTCTGGAGGCTAGAAGTGCAAGATCAAAATGCTGGCATGGTTGTTTTCCTCTGAGGATCATAAGGGAAGGATCTGTTGAGGCCTCTCATTTTGGCTGGTAGATGGTTACCTTCTCGCTGCCTTGTCCTCACGTGGCCATACTTTTGTACATGCACATCACTGTTATCTCTCTGTGTGTCCATATTTCCTCTTATAAGGACACCAGTCAGACAGGATCATGGCCCACTTTGACTCATTTTTACTTAATCACCTCTTTAAGGCCCCCCTCTCTCTCTAAAACACAGTCACATTTTGAGGTACTGAAGGTTAGGGCTTCTTATTTATGCCACAAATATTCTCATAGATGCTACAAATTTTATCATATTGCTGTGTATGGCAGTGTTCAGTATTTTGTGCTATAAAAATCATGATGCTGTTAGGAGTACTGGGGAATATTCAGGTTAATGTGCACTTGTCTGAAAACCCCAGATTTTTGAAGTTCTGTTTTCTGCCAGTCTGTCAATATGCTTGTCTACAAGAACTCAATTCATTCTCCTAAGTTGATGTTCCTCACTGCTATATATTTACTGTGAGCTTAGAAAACACAATACTATGTTAGAGTTCTTTCTATTGCCTTCTTTATAGTTGAGGTTGCTCAGTAAGTGACCATTGAATAAAGGAGGTTTTATTTAAATGTCTTCTTTTAAAATTTTAAAGGAATTATACTCTAGCTAATTATTTTATCTAGTTAGGTACATTTAAAAATACACACACACATAATTGTGTGTGTATGTGTATGTATTCAGCATGTCTAGTAATTTTGGAGTGAATGGTGCTATTTGGAGTCAATGGTGATATATATATATCAGCATTTTCCTTTTTTTAATTAAGGTATCATTGATATACAATCTTATAAAGGTTTTACATGAGCAACATTTTAATGACTATTCATTAGAATTATTTTAATTATTTAATTATTAGAATTAAATTAAAATTAAATATTTAATTATTAGAATTATTTTAATTAAAAATTAATTACAAATTTTTTTATCAGTTCAATTCAGTAAACACTGATATGGTACCTAAATTTCAACATTTGCAGTTGAATTTATTTTTTATAAATAGTCAAAAGTCATTTGGAGACTTTTCCAAATGCTCAGGATGGACATTACTATTTCAGGTACTAAGTCATTTGAAAATATCAAGTAATGAGATTTATAAGCTGCCACCAGAAGAGGAGGTACAGAACATTTAAACAGTAGCAGAAGTATTTTACGTAGCCCTCTAAGGACAGGATCAATTTGTAGGTATGAACAATAATGCATTTGTTTTAAGTCACTCATGTTTTCTTAAAATTGTAGTTACTTACTGTCATTCTACTCACTATCATATGTACAGATACAATGTAATTGTTTTTGTTTCAAAAAGTCAGTTAAAGAAATTAAAAAAAGGAAAATGTTGATATTTTATATTTACCCACATTTCATTTCCATCGCTTTTCATTCCTTTGTGTAGATCTTAGTTTCAATCTGATGTTTCAAATACTTCTTTCAACCTGAAGTACTTCATTTAGTCTTTATTCAGCATTTCTTGTAGTGAAGGTTTGCTCTCAATAAATTATTTCAGCTTTTATATGTTAAGAAATTGTTGCACTCTTATTTTTAATAACTTTTGTCATAATGACTTAAAAGTTGCAATAATGGTAAAAAGAACTCCTATGTCTTTTACCCAGAATCCGCAATTGTTCACTTTTTATTGCATATGCTTTGCTTCATCCTTTCTCCTCTCATCTTCTCTATTACGTTCTTAATTTCAGTGTTTGTGTTTTTCACATCTAGAAATTTGATTCTTTTTTAAATCTTCAGTTATTTTTATAGTTTCCAGTTCTCTGTTGAAATTCTCATCTTTTGCCTGAAAAGAGCAAGCACAGATATATATCAGTGTTTTCCTTTTTTTTAATTAAGGTATCATTGATATACAATCTTATAAAGGTTTTACATGAGCAACATTGTGGTTTCAGCATTCACCCATATTATCAAGTCTCCCCACCACCCCATTGCAATCACTGTCCATCAGCGTAGTAAGATGCTATAGAGTCATTACTTGTCTTCTCCACAAGCACAAATATTTTAAAATCTGTGTCACTTAAGTTCCAGTGTAGTATCTGAAGTACATGTTTTTATCACCTGTTGCTTTTTCTGGTTCTCTGTTAGGTGGTCTTATCTCCTCATAGTTTGTTTTGTTTTATATTGTCTGCTGAGTATTGTATTTGCAAAATATAATGCATTTTGTAGAAACCATTTGAGGCTTAGGATCATGTTTATTTCTTCCAGAGAGAATTTTTCACCTGCTCTGCCAGATTCCTAGTGATCCTTACAAACTATTTCAATTTCAGGATTTGCAACTTTTCTGGGCCACCCAGATGATTTAGATGGGCCTGTAGCCTTTGATTCACATTTTGATATTCTGGCAAAATTGGCAGACGCGGTTCATAAGTCTTCCACTTTTTCCAGATTCTGGACTTCCCCTTTTGTTCCCATAGATTGTGGTAGTCAATAGTGCTGTTGAACCTTTCAACTTTTTATGATGGCTGATGCTTTCAGAACAAAAACTGCTCATTTCCTGGGATTTTCAGCTGTCTGTCTTTTCTACGTTGTCTGTCTTTTCTATGTTGTTTAGGAGGACTGGCCTGAATTACCTAGTCTGCTATTAGGAGAAAAGAAAGTCAGTACCATTTCCTCCACATGTGTTTTATTTAAAGTTAACTCACTGAGATTAAAAAAATACCCTAAATACATCCTAAAAATCCTGTTTTCTTAGATAACAGATATCTGTTGTATAACTTCTACTATTACTGGTCCAAAATAGAATAGTATTAACTTCTAGCTATTAAATTAGAGGACTTATCTTCCCTTTACCTCATCCTTGTTCAGGGCCTCCTGTTCCCTTATTTCATGGTTACAGTGATTACACAGGGCCAGTTTGTTTTACAGAAACCCCATCTGCCCCCACAGACATTCTATCCATGTGTATGCCTAGTAAATCCGAAAAGTGATCAGAGAAACTATATCCTTTGGAAGAATGTATAGTCTTTTCCATTTTTTTGATCTTCTTTCAGGAGGACTTTAAAAAATACTTGCTCTATCCTTGCTGGTATGTGTTTGCTCATTCTAAATGACGAACATGAGAGGCGTAGGAGATAGTGCCCCAGAGACAGGACTACTCTGTAATTGTCACCCACTTAGTGCTTCTGGGAGAGCTGCACCACACAGGTAGTCCTCTTATCCAAACACTGAACTCCTCAGCTCATCCAGCCACATTAGTGTCTTTTCCTGCAGAATGAGCCCTGGGGTGGGAGGTTTTCATCATTAGAAGGTTATTAGGAATACTGGCAGTTGGGAAAAATAGGGAGGGGATAAATAGAAAACTTTGAGATAATTCTATTTTAAGAAGTAAGAATATGGAAATTATTTTTGTAAAGGCTGTGAAAAATCAGAGGATTGAATTAATATTAAGAATTAAAAGATTTAAAAATATTAATTATTTTAATGTTAATTTAAAAATAACTAATTTTAATAATCGTAATTACAAATATTAAAATATTGAAATATTAAAATAAAATTTTATGACAGGCATCTAATTTGTAGAGGAAATTTATTCTTATTAAAGAGTAATCTTTCAGTCATAAAGCATTGAAATATATCATGGAAGCATTAATATAATCACTTTTTTTATAAAAGGAAATATAGGAACACTCAACTAATTAATCTCAACTTAATCTAAGCAATTTTTATTTTATTAGTGACTTTATTAAGAAATGTCAAAAACACTGCCTTTTGGCTACAGTTGTCTATCTCCTCTTGACTTTCTGAAATGTTAGATTGAGAACATTTTATAACTTTAAAAATATTGAAGTACTGAGTTTTCTTAGGAAACTAAAAGTATGTGACCGAGTAATTCCACTTCTGGAAACTTTCCCCAAGAAAACAAAATCATTAATTTGATTAGATATATATAGCCACCCCTATGTTTATCACAGCATTATTTAAGATGGTCATAATGTGGAAGCAAACTAAATGTCCATTGATAGATGAATGGATAAAGATGGTATTATATATACAATGGAATATTACTCAGCAATAGAAATGAATGAAATCTTGCCATTTGTGGCAACATGAATGGACCTTGAGGATATTACACTAAGTGAAATGTTAGACAGAGAGACAAATACCGTATGATTTCACTTGTATGTGAAATCTAAAAAACAAACAACTAAACAAACAGGATAGAAATAGACTCCTGAACACAGAGAACAGATGGCTGGTCACCATAGGGGAAGAGGTTGAGGAGATGGGTGAAATAGTTGAAGGAGGAAAAATTATTGAGAATGTTTCATCTGGGTGATGGTTATATGAGTATATACACATTACAGAATTCACTGAGCTTACATTAAGATTTGTGCATTTTAATTTATGTACCTCAATAAAAAAGTACTGCTTAAAACCAAGTCAGTAATCTAGTACACTTTCTTCAAAATTTAAAATTGATGAGCTAATTGATTTTCTTGATTGTTTTAAGTTACATATTTTTTTCTATTTTATAATTACTGAAAAGATGTTAATAATTCTTGAATTTTATTAAAAACAGACTGTCATGTTGGTATTCTGCCGAGGCAGCATTTTTATATTGCATTTAAAATATACTACACTAAGGTGAAGATGAATCATGGTCTGGATTTTTCTAGATCCTCAAATTGAATTTGTGTACTTTTTCTTTCTTATAAAAAAATTGCCAGAAATGATATAACTAATAAAAATATTTTATTGAATAGAGATAAACTCAAATACATCATTAAATCAAATTTTAGGACTAAAGTGTACTCTTTGTGTTCATATCGTTTTGTAAATTAATGAAATTAATAATATATATTGTAATGAGTAGTTCCTAATGAGCAATTTATTCGTTAGATGTTTTTCACTTTTAGGGTAATCTCTGGTTTCCTTATTAGACCTCAGATAAATATTTTCTTTTTATAAAATTTTCTACACATGAGGAGGATTTTTGTCTTTTTATATACCCTGGAATTGTTTATATAGTGTGACAAGTATCTATTCCTTACAAGAATGTAACCAAACAATATGCTAACTCTGGAGATTAATTTTTTAGTTTTCAAATAAATGTTTTAATTTATTTAAGTCTAAAAAAAATTTCCTACACATACAGTTTTTTATCAAATATAACATGCTTAAACATGTCATTTGGGAATTTTTCAGTGTTAAGTAAATATACATTTTTTCTGTCCCTTCCCAAGGTATTTTACTATCTTTTCCTTATTTTCAAAAAGACCTTTTCAGTTTTTTGGAGAAGAAATTTATGTATGATGGTGTGGATTTTAAATATTCCTATGTATTCAAATATTGAGACATGGAACATAGAAAACAAAAGACATGGGACATGGAAAACAAAAATGAACAAAACATACTTACCAGCAAGGATAGACATTCATAGATCCTTGCTGGTAAGTATGTTTTTAGTCAGAGTAGCATTTAGCTTTTGAATTTAAAGAGTGACATAGATGAGTACTAACCAGGAGCAAAACTAATAAGTATCTTTTTCCCTTCTATCTCGCAACTTTCTGGGGGGAAAAAAAGATGTCCTGTGCTACTGTCAATTCCTATATATTATTGAAAAATCCTGATAATGCTTGTCCATTTTCACTTAGCATGGACATATATCAGGAAGCTACATGGCATCAAAGAAGAGTCAACATAACAAAAAATTTAAAAGTAAAGAGTATGGTGAGTACAGTACCTACAGTGATGACAACTTCATTCCCTACGATGATGACAACTTCGACCCCTATGGTGATGACAGCTTTGGTACGTACGGCGGTGACAGCTTTGGTACCTATGGTCACGAAACAGAGGAAGATTTTGCCAACCAGCTGAAACACTACAGACAAGCTAAAGAAACCTCAAATACTGCTTTAGGATCATCATTTTCCAAAGAAACAGGGAAAAAACAAAGAATGAAAGGAATTCAGCAAGGTACGTTTGAAATTGTCAGTCTGTTTTGAATATAAGAACTTTATTAAAACAGGTAGGTAGCTATGGAGTAAAAACTTAAATTTCTTTCCTTTCTCATGAACAGCTTATTCTTATGGTTCATGAATTTGTTTTTCTTTATTTTGTAGACCTTGAGGAAAAAAATCTGTAAGTATTTCAATCTGTATGATATCTTGATTTAGAAAGATACTTGATTTAGAAAGATATCCTAATATTTTAAGAGTATATAAAAATGTAAGATAATTTTCTTGTTACACTTCCCTCTCCCCTCTATATCTCAGTATCCTGAAATAGTAATGTACATTTTTCAGTTCTCTCTGTTACTCTATATATTGTTTTATGTTTTAGACTGTTAAGGACAGAATGCTGGGAAGCTAATCTTTTGTTAGGCTCTGAAATATGGTAATCAACTTTGCTATTGAAGTGTATCTGCATTTAGGGTTATGGACATCCTTCAACATTGGAAATAAAAACATAATCTAAAGAAATTTCTGGAGTGATCATTTACATTCATTGCTATCTTGAGGCACATGGTCCCTACAGAAACCAGGGCAAGTTGCCATAGAAATTATGGGTCACATACGGGGCAAATCAATCTTAAGAATTGTCTAGTCAGTGTGGGTGCTTCAGGAGAACTGAATCAAGATGAGGTGGAGGTAAAGCAGTGAGCACAAAGCCCTATGTAACTATATTTTAATTATTGTTGAAAAAAAGAGATATGAGTAATTTAGTTATTTCTATGGCTTTGTTTTTCTTGATTTCCTAGAAAAAGTCCTTTGAGAAATATTGATCTGGGTTTTAATGAACTAAAGAGAAAGGAATTTGCTTCTGCATATGCTATTGTAATTAGTACATTTCTTCCTGCAGTCTAGACATAGTGGTGTGAGGTCATTCCCCTTGTGGGGTAAGGAGAGCATGAAGAGGCCTTGCTCATCCCTTCCCACCTGGGGTTTTTCCTTTCAAGATCTTCTTGTTTTTCTGTTAAAGAGTTGAATACGACATTTTATTTTTGACATTAATTTTTCCCCTTTAATTATGAAAGTTATATATGGTCAAATGCAGAAAATATTTCTCTGTAGAAAAGTTAACCCAGTGAAGATCAAAGATAAAAATAATTTGAATCCCTACACCCAGAGGTAATTAGTATTCATATTTCTGAGGTACGTTTTTCCAGAATTTTTCTGATGATTATTTTTAATGAAAAACTGTATGTGTTGTTGAAAGTTATTTTTTTCCCCCTAACTATGAATTGTATCTCAGACATTCTTATGTTAATGAGTAGCTTTTAATACCTACATTCTATTCAGTTTAAATAGATACGCCATAATATGTCCAACAGATGGTTAGGGTTATTTGATAGTAATTCTTTGAAATTTAAATTGCCCCTTTTTTTCGAATTCCGAGATTAATCCTGAATATTTATATATATCTCAGAAAACATCTTGGCAAACATTTTTTCTTAAGAATAAATTCTGAATAATGTAAACATTAAAAAAAGAATAAATTCTGAAATGTAGAATTTAGTCAAAAGACATAGACACACATTTGAAGATTTTTGAACTGTGTAACAAGTTGACTTCCAAAAAGACTATGTATTAATTTATAACACCCCTACCAGCGTGTGAAAATGCCAATTTCTCCAAATCCCTACCTGTTCTTGCCCTCCTTACCTTGTTCTTGCCCTCCTTACCTTGTTAACATCCTTAAGAAACAGAATAGTTTAAGCAGTACACAGGTAGTAAAATGCAAAAATTTAATTAGTATTGTTCATTGAATCTAGAAAGGAAAAAAAAGAGTGCACTGTACATTATAGACTATGTAAAATATGCTGTTCCTATAAACTAATAGATTGACAGGTCTCTTGTCTTTTTATAATATTTGAAGTACATCTTAACTTTTTTAGGTATTGAACAGAGGGTTAAAAGTTTCAATGTTGGTCGTGGACGTGGTTTGCCGAAGAAAATCAAACGCAAAGACCGTGGGGGAAGAGCCAATAAAGGGCCTAATATTTTTTCAGGAATGGATGACTTTCAAGAGGTACTGAGAATGTATATATAATGAGAGAAGCTTTTCCATCTTTTAACCTGTTCAGCTGCAAAGAAAGCATTGTGATTGATTTTTTAAAAAATTAAAGTACCATTGATATACAATCTTATGAAGGTTTCACATGAACAACATTGTGGTTTCAACATTCATCCATATTATCAAGTCCTCACCTCCCCCCCATTACAGTCACTGTCCATCAGCGTAGTAAGATGCTATAGAGTCATTACTTGTCTTCTCCATGCTGTACTGGAAAGTATTGTGGTTTTAATGCTACTTTTGTAGTAAATAAAAAATTTCCTGCTTAGATCAAATGAGTACAAATTCCCAAGAAAGAATTGTTGTTTTAATTAGTCATGATATTAATCTAGAAATGTAAATTTAGGTGACATCGAAGTAAAATCAGTATGTTTGAAATCACCTCAAAATAAAATAGATATGTCTGAAAGTAGAAATGTATGCTCTGTTAGTTCTCTATTGTATTTTCCTCCCCTTCCTGGGGAGTCATTTTCCCCAGATGCAAATGGCAGTAATATTCTAATAGCTCAGCATGTAGCAGGGCCAACAAGGGAGATACTATAGTGGTAAATTAACTTACTAGAATTGAAAGCATTGAAGAGAAGAAAAGGGGATATAAGTGGTTGGAAAGATGAACTTATATATATCTTCTGTATAGTAGGTATTGAATAAATATATACTGAATTGAATTGAACTCTGAACGTGTACTTTTCAGCCCTGTAGAAGCTCTCCGGATTAGAGTGGTCCAATTCCTGTATTCCAGCAAGATTTAAATGAGTCATACAGAGCAACGTTGGGTTATTAAAAGCTGCAACCTTGAGTGGGAGCAAAGGGATAATAGTATATTGTAATTTGAAAAGGATTGATGTCAATCTGATCTCTGAGTTTAAAGATAATAGACAAAGATTTCTTAATATGTATTCCTCAGTATATACTATTAGGGAGATGTTAATATGTGTGACCTAAGAAAGGAAGTTCAGGTCCAAATAAATTTGTGAAACCCAGCACTTAACTATTAATTTTATCTCATTCATTCTTACATTAGTGAGTAGCTCTTAATGCCTACATTCTATTCAATTAAATATATATACCATAATTTGTCTAACAAATTACATTTGTTTGATAGTAGTAATTCTTTGAGAATTAAGTTGCACCCACTCTACTTGTGGGGATTTTCAGTGAACATGAATGTATTAAAGGCTCTAGCAGGTTAGGCATAAAGAAGCCTGTTTTACTTTTTCAATCCAACATTTTCAAAATTTACTTGAACTCTGTTTTACCCCCACACATCTATTAACGTCCACTGAACCATTCATTGTTCCATGGAATAGCAGCTTTGGAAACAAGCCTAGAATTTCTGAGTGATTATAACCTGCCTGTCCATCTTCCTGACACCTCTAGAATGTTCTGCTTTCCCTAGAACAAATTAATATGAATGCTTTCTAAGTAAGCCTTCTCCTATTTACACGCTATAGCTGAAAAAAGAAATAGCTTCCAAGAAAGTGTGGCTTTGAGCAAGTTACTATCTGTCTCTGAGCTGCAATTTGCTTAATTTGTAAAATGAGCGTATAGTATAAAATTAACTTTAAGGACCCCTTCAAGGACTAACATTTCAAATGTTTACAGATCAGGGATGCAACTAAAAGATTCTTTACCATGTAATACTAAATCAGATAAATTCTTTCTTTGCATTCATCAAATTTAGAATATTTTTCCTTTTGTTTATCAAGATTAAATATGTTATCAACTGTGTCAGTTCACTGGCTGTCATGAGAGATTTCTTCTTATGATTCCAGAAACAACCAGGAGAGTGCCAGAGCCCAGGGAAGCAGCTCCAGTTCAGGAGTGGCAGGGGGAGGCCCACCCCAGGTAGACTGAACATGCTAGAGTAGCTAGCATAGGTCCGCTTCCAACCTGGCCTTTTCAGGGAGTATAAGATCTCCCAAAGGCCAGATAAATTCAGGGATACTTGTATGTCCACACTAATTTCCTTGAAAACTCAAGGGCAGTCACAGAACAAGCAAACTTTTGATGGGTATTAAGAACTTTTATTCTGTTTGCCCATAAAACTTTTAAAGTTTTTTGTCTTTATAGTAGCTATGAAATTTTCTGTAAATACATATTTTTTCTGGTAGATCCTTTCATTTCCTCTTCCTTATATATTTAAAGAAAATTTTATGCTCTTGTTTCTTATACCAATATAACACATCTTTAGAGTAAATAAAATTTTAAATGACCAAGCAGGTAGTTTAGTTTTCCTCTGTCTATCTTCCTTCTCTCCCTCTTTCTTGAATTGTATTTTCTTAGAGATAGTATGATACAGTGCAAAAAGTTCTATCCTGACTCTGCTAATTCACCATGTGACCTTTGGCAAATTACTAATTCATCTTCAGTTTTCCCATTTGTCCAATGAACATGATGAACTAGATTACCTCTGTGGTATCAACATTTACAGAGAGAGATCTTAAGAATAGAGGACATTTGTGTTTCTTTTATAGGTTCAAACTTAAAAGATCAGATATCTTAGCACTTTGGTTTGTCCAAAATTTTATTGTTAAAATTGCTTTATATTTTCTATAATACCTTGATCAGGATTCCCATAGTTACAGATACTGAGATACTTTCTACTCATTTCAATCTAAAAAATGAAACAACTCCCCCAAATCCTCTATTAAAAGAATGAGACATATCATTAGAAGGTAACATAGAAGAATGAGTTATTAATGAAACTCAGGTACAATTTGGTGCATTTTTCAGGGTGTTTTTGGTGATGACCTAATACTTGTAATTTCAGTCATGTTCCTCAAGTTGGCTCATTGACTTTGCTAATGCACTGTCTTTGGCTACCTGTTTTATTGCAGTCACAATTCTTTGTACAGAGGCACATGTGAGTTAACCATTTATGTCTACCTACTTGTTCTAAATGAGCCTAGAAACAGAAAATGTTTGTGAGTCAAATTTACATAGATTTAAGACATTTTAAATGATCCTATCAGAGTGTAGTTTAAGCAGTTTCATTGTGGCAAATTGGGTATACTTACATTTTTTTTAAAAAAAACCTCTAGGATTATCTGTTTTCTTGGTATTTTGTACTTTTCTTCAGAATTCTTATAATAAAACTTTTTTTTCATCTGTGAGTGCTGAGGATCTGATTTAAGTCTCGCTATCTATTGCCTCAAGTGTTGGTTTATTTTCAGTAGGTTGTGCTTTGTTCTCCTTCTCCCAGCAAATTGAGGGAAGGGGGGGACACTGAAATCAAATGAGAAAAGCAGATAGTCCTTGCACTTCTTCGATGTGTTGATGCACAGTGCATGCCAGGTGCTTGAAGAACAGCATTGCCTCATAGACTCACAATGGGGTCCTCTGCTGATTGAGTATTGCACTATCTTGCTTCTTAGCCTTACACTCATAGCAAAAGTTGAATAGGGGACTGAGAAGAATTAAGGTACCATACACTAATTTTTCTTAATTTTTTTTAAACTTAAAAATTAAAGGGAATTTTATTGTTGTTAACAACCATTTGATCAATAAATATGAGAGATGCCCTCTCAAAAAAATAAATAAATAAAAGGTACTACATCCTCCCTGAATTTTTTTTGCCTAAAGAAAGCACATGCAAAAAAATCTCAGTTTTTTTAGAGATCTGTCTAGAGACATACATTATTAAATATTGGGTTATATCCTTTTAGTCTTTTTTCTTTTTCTTTATTATTATAAAATTGGGATCAGTTTTTCACTTAGTAAAGCACTGTGAACAAATCCCTGTATCCCTAAATTGTCTTTCCATCCCATGATTTTTTAATAACTGCATTAATAGTCTACCACCTAAATGTATTATAATGTATTTGACCAGCCTCCTAACTTGGGATGTGTAGAGTGTTTCTAGGTTGGTTGGTTGGTTGGTTTTGTTTCACTGTGTAAATAATTCTGCAGTATTTATTTTTGTAAATTAATCTTTGTGTACCTCCCTGACAATTCCTTCAGAATAATCCTGAAAAGTACAGTTCTGAGTCAAACAATATAGATATCTTAAATCTTTTATAACATACTTATCAACAAACATGAGAGTGAATATTTTATTGTACCTTTGCTAAAACTGAGTATTATTGTTAATTTTCAAGCTTTTCATAATTTTATTTTTAGAAATATAGTTATGCATCCTCCTTAAAATAGAAAAAAATTTCTTTGTAACCACTGGTAGCAATAAGCAGTTTGTTAGAATGGTATCATTCTCCAAATAAATGAATAGCATCAGAGTGTCCAGTCTTGACCACTTTAAATAGTTTGTATACTATACACTTTAAATTTGTATACTGCTTTCCAGATCCATTTGACTATACATTTTAATACCTACTTAATATTTCATATGTTGCACTCAAATTAATTTCTTTTTCTTTCAGTATAGTAAACCAGGGAAAAAATGGAAGGTTATGACTCAGGAATTTATTAATCAGCACACAGTGGAACACAAAGGAAAACAAATCTGTAAATACTTTCTGGAAGGGAGATGTATTAAGGTAAGTTTCTAGGGGTATCATATTTTAACTTCCAAAATAATCTTTAAAATTTAAAGTCTTTTTGGGGGGTGCTTAGTTTCACTTTTCAAATAGTTGTAATAAAACTAGTTCTTCAGAATGTGTCTTGCATGGATATGCTGTACAACAGAGCTTTGTTGAAGTCAGATTTTATTTAACAAACATAATGCTGATTGTGTGGCAAGTACTGTTCAAAGGGATTACTAATATTAAGTGTTTTAATCTTTACAGTGACCCTATGAAGTAGTTAGTGTTATCCCTATTTTAAGCATAGCCAAACCAAGAAGTTAAGTAGCTATGCTGGAAATCGTGAGTGCTGGTGAACCCAAGTGAGGTCATGCTTACGGGTGCTGCCTCCCCACACAGACACGTCCACTTCCTTGGGCAAGAATTCTGAGGGATTGCTTGAATTATTATTAGCTTATTATTTAAAGACTGAAGAAAAGACCATAGTTCCACCCTGAAATACCATAGAGAAAATTCACTTCAATTGTTTCCTTTTTTCCCTCTACTTTCTTTTCTTTTTTGTAAACAGGGAGATCAGTGTAAATTTGATCATGATGCAGAGTTGGAGAAGAGAAAAGAGATCTGCAAATTTTATTTACAAGGGTATTGTACCAAAGGAGAGAACTGCATTTATATGCATAATATCCTTTATTAAAATATGTTAACCAAAATACTGAGGTTTTAAAGCATCATTGAGGTTTTAAAAATTGTAAGTACAACCTAGAAAGCCTAGTTTGGTTTTAAATTTAAAATAATACTTAAACCAAGTCTAGTCAGCTTTTGTACTTTTGTACTTCAAAAAATGAAACTCAAAACTGAGTTTTATTCTTTAAGGAAATTAAATAACTTTCCTTTGGGAAAAAACACTGAAATAAAGATACTTTATATTTAATATACTCAGCTTATAAGTATTCCAAGAGACTGTATTTCTACTTAGGTTCAAGAGTAACAAATTATCATAACTGAAAACGATAAAATCAAAGTCTTGCCAAATCTTACCACCCAATGATTAAACACAGTATATTCTTGCTTACTTCTTCCTTTGGAAATCTATACATTGAAATTTTACTCCTGCCTCCCCTACCCCTCACCACCCAACTGGCATTTCACTGTATTTTAGTACTGGTATAAATCTTAAAAATCACCATATGATAAAAATTATTGAATCTACATGGCCAGCATGAAGGGGCTCATTTTTTATTCTCTCTACTTTGGTATATATGTTTGATAATTTTCAAACTAACTTTTTTTTAATCCTAAGTGGTCTCACTCTTGAGGGATATCCATGCCAACAAAATGGCATGAAGTCTGAGTCTTTCAGATATTTTTCTATGCTGAAGTATCTATGTGTGAGTGGATGTATATATGTGTCATAAATTTTGCACATAATTTTTTACAAAAATAACGATCCAGCTATGATTGTAAAGGTTGTGTTTTTTATTTAACATTGACATCTTTAGTTCATATGGATTCTATTTTAAAGTATGATGTGCAGTAAGAATCTTGTTTTTTTCACATGGTTAATTAATTGTCTCACTTTCACTGATTTAAAATGGCACCTTTAACTAGTTTCTAAATTTCCTTATGTGCACAGTTCTACTTCTGTACAAATATTATACATTGTGCTATTCCCTTCTATAATAGTGTATTTGATATTTTTGTAAGGCAAATAATCTTCCTCTATCAAAATGTTAAAATAATTTGTCTTACTTAAGAAAAAAGTAAAAATTTTAAAGATTTGGTATATTCCTTTAGAAATCAGACACTATTGAATTGTTTCTAAAGGCTTTCAGTCTATTCTTATGTTTTACTCATTAGTTATGCCATTTGTAAGTAATGATAGTTTTACTTCTTTCATGATATTTAATGCCTCTTATCTAATTTTAATAGTTTTGGCTACATTGCCAGATAATGTTTAGCTAACAATGTTTGTAGCAGACATTAATACATGTTTTAATGGCAGTGCCCTTTTGCTTTGGCTTGTGGCTGTAATTTTAAGATAGTTTTTTTAAAAAATCAAGTTAAGTAAGTATATCTTTATTTTACTATGAGTTTTTTAAATCAAAAAAGGATTTTGAATTTTATCAGTTGCCTTTTACGTCTGCTGAGATGAGCATAGTTCTTCTCTCATGATCTTATCAATGTGATGATTACAGTAATAAATTTCATAAAGCCACCCAGGAATTCCCTGGACACAAACCACCTGAAAATAGTATATTTTTTGTTATACTTCTGGATTTAATATTTTGTTTAGATATTTATCTCCAAAATCCAAAAGGTTAGCCTGTAGTTTTCATGTTGGGATATTTGACTTTAACATGACATATCAAGCACCTTTATTTTCTCCACAAATACAAACTGTTGCTACAGAATTTGTTTTGTGTAATATTTTACTGGAAATTAACAGGGCATATATAATTAAAATACTAGTATTTTTATAATTATAAATACTTTTTCTTTAAAAAATTATTTTCTAGTTTAATGGAATAAGATTTAAAAATTTTGAATGTTTTGCTGCATAATTAAAATATTTAATCTTAAAATAAGAATTGCTTAAGTAATAATATAAGAAAATTAGATTTGTTTTATATAACATGATTATATATAATTTAATATAATATATAGTAAATAATACAGTCTTACTAATTCAGTGCAGTTATGCTTTTTGGCTTTAAAATATTAGAGTTTGGTTTTATTTGGTGTGTTCCTTAATATTTGTGTTTACATGAATTTCCATGCAAGTTCTATCATAGTGGAGCAAAATGTTATCAAGGAGATAAGTGTAAATTTTCACATGATGATCTGACTAAAGAAACAAAGAAACTTTTGGACAAAGTGAGTAATGTTTTTGTACCTTTATTATTTGTTAGGTCTCTCTATAGATTCATTTGACCACCATGTTTATAAATCATATATAGATCGTATTTTATAAAACTCTTGAAAAATCAAGGGTTTGTTATTTTATGTTTTATTCTATAAATATAATATGTTAGAAAAGCAGAATTATTAGACTAGGAATTAAGAATATTTTATTCTTATTCCTATTCTGCCATTAAAATAGAAAATTTACTTTAGTAAATTAATTTTGGTAAAAATATTCTTTACCTCTCTGAATCTCATTCTGTTCATCAAAAATGAGATAGCTATCTCTGAGCCATTTCAACTTTAATACTATATTTTCTATTAACAAAACTAGTTTACTGAAGTCTTCCTAGTTTTAAGTGGGGAAGAAAGCTTGTTTTTAAATAATAATCTTTGTCAATTATTTTTTAGGTGTTGAATACTGAAGAAGAATCCATAAATGAAGATGAAAGAGAATTAGAAGAACTTAGAAGGCGTGGCATAACTCCTCTTCCCAAACCACCTCCCGGAGTTGGGCTTCTGCCAACCCCACCAGAGCATTTTCCCTTTTCTGATCCTGAAGATGATTTTCAGACAGATCTCTCTGATGATTTCAAGAAAATTCCATCTCTTTTTGAAATAGTTGTAAAACCTACTATGGATTTAGCACATAAGATTGGGAAGAAGTAAGTTAAAACTTATAAAAGTGATAGCTTTTTTCCCCCTAAAAATTCTTAATGAGAAACTAATTTGTATCCCATGTTAATCATGTAATTAAACTTAGGTAGAAAAAGCAGCTATCTGGCATGCACCCCTATTGCTGCTTCCCATTTCCTCTTTGTCCCTAGCCAGTGTACTGCCTGCTATCAGTGCTTTTCTCTATGGAACTCTTAGTGCAGCTCCAGAAACCTCTCCACACTGGCATTCCTCCCATCTTGTTATGAGGCTGCATTGCTGTTGATTATATCTTCAATTAGTGGGTAAAAGTCCTCAGTATATTTGGTTCTTTTGGAGAAATATTTCCTGAACTGTTAGAGGAAAACTTCTGAGTAAGGGGGATCCAGATTTGTGTTTTCTAACACCATCATTCCACTTCTGTTGTCCATCTCACAGGGTCTGTGTGCCTGTGTTCTAAATCCCACAGTTGGTTATTCTCTTAACTCTGAACACTCAGGGAAGCAATGAGATATCAGCAAAAAAAGGAACAAGAAATCCATAGCAAGCATCACAATTAATGTGAGCCATTATATCTTCTGTAGTCAAGAAGACAAGTGTGTCCACTGTTGGGCTAATATTGTAGATCAGATCTTAGTCAATGTAAAAAGACAGAGATTAGATATAAAGATTTTAAATGGAGAGGCAAACATTTGGTCAGTTTCCCTCAGTAAACCTAAAAGAATCAACTGACAAACTATTGGAAATAGTAGTTAAATTAATAAGGGGTCCAGAAAGAAGAGCAACATTCAAAAACTGTTTTTATATGCCAGCAATAACTAATTAGAAATTGAAAAGTTGTATATGTTTGTATAGTATAATATAAGTTTTGTTACAAAAAAGATCTGCATATGCTTAAAAAAAGGACTAGAGGAGAACTAATCAAATTTATTGCTGGGTGAGGGGATTAGAAGTGATTCTTATTTATCTTGGTACTTTTCTGTATTTTTCAAACTATCAGGAAATAAGTTCTAGAATAGCTGATAGTAAGCAGCAATTAAGAAAACTGTGGGTTAAACTGAAAGCAAGATACATATGTTGGTGTTTCCACTTACAGATAATATGGAATCAGTTGCTTCTTAAAAACATAGTATTCTATTCTGATATAGAAACCAACACTTAACCAGTCTCTATTTAGAAATGTAACATTCTTGTTTGTCTCTTTTCTTTGAACTAAGAAATATTATTCTTTTTGTCTACAGGCCACCAGCATTTTATAACAGTGCTTCACCACCAGGACCACAATTTCAGGATAGCAGCCCACATCCTCAACATATCTATAGTTCTGGGTCAAGTCCAGGTCCTGGACCTAATATGTCTCAGGGACACCATAGTCCTGTGATGCACCTAGGCTCCCCTGGGCATCATCCCTGTGCAGGACCTCCTGGTCTCCCAATGCCACAGAGCCCACCATTGCCGCCTGGTCCACCAGTTGTAGACCCTCATGGTCAAGCTGGAGTACTTGTTCAACCAGATATACCTTTGACACCACCAAGTATGAGTGGTGCTTACCATTGCCCAGGCTTTCCAGAGCACATGGTGAAAGTGCCTGGAGAGAATCACTGTTGTCCAGGTTCAGCACACATGCAAAGTACTGGTGAAGTGCAGCTCAGCACCAATTATGAGTCCTTACAGAACCCAGCTGAGTTTTATGATAATTACTATTCACAGCATGCCGTACATACTTTTCAGCCACCCAGTAACTCTGGTGGTAAGTTGACCTTTTGAAATAACTAATTTATAATTTTAAGTAAGCAGAGTCCTATTTTACATTGAAAGCATGGTAAGAATATATGTTTTAAGTAAAGCTAAGTAAAATATGACGGAATTGAAATCTTAAAATATGTTTTAAATTTGACCAAACATTGTAACAATAGAACTTCAGATAACTTTTAAAAACATTTACAATCACATAATAATTTGATAATCAAATGTGATTGTATTAGAGCTTCAGTTTCTTGTAACTTACAGTGGTACTCTGTAGTACTATGTGCTCAATCACTGCCTGTCTCTTTCCATGTTATGTGTGTAGATGGAATGTGGCCTGGTGAATTTGCCCCGCATCAGCCTCCCATAGTTCAAGACTCACCTGACCACGGGAGTGGGTCTGATGGCAGCAACAGGACAGGCCCCAGCCCCCTGCCCACTCCGGGTCTGCTCCCTGCAGTGCAGAGAGCTCTTTTTGTCCGACTTACTCAGAAGTACCAAGATGAAGAGCCAAGCAGCACCCAGCTTCAAAGGGCGCCAAGCAAGGAAGAAGGTGTGTCCGTTGTTATGATAGCATCTTACCTGTTTGAATCATTCAGTTCCTGAATGGTCTTGAATAGGTTAGACTTTGAGAACTGAGTTGCTCTGGACTATTTATTCTATTTCCAATTTACCTTGTAGCTTCTGTCTTCTTGGGATTGATTGTGGTTTCCAGTGCCATTAGTAATTAATTGCAAAGGGTTTACCTTGAAGCAGTGAATAGATCTGAGGCTAGAGTGTGAGGCCTGGTCAAGCAGACTTGCAATTAAGTCCTTTTTATTTGGAATAAAAGAAATAGAACAGGAGCAGGACACCTTCCAGTTCAGGAATTTTTACTTCTAGCTCAAGTTCAAAATGATTCAGTTATTAGAGAACCTTTTATGGATATCAGCTGTATATTTCAGATTCTGGTATATTATTAATGAATATTATTTTTAATTTAAAAGATAACGTGGAGACACTAGTTTTACTTTAGTGTGTTTGGTATCGATAAGTCTACAGCAATTAGTTAATTCAGTTAAAGAGAGAAAAATTTAAAGCACCCAGTTCTAATAAATTACTAAATTGATATGTTTGGCCACTCTTAAATATAAAATTTGGAAGTAACTATGTAAAACTAGGTAACACTAGGTAGTTACAAGCTACTCTTTGAACATTATCTCTGTTACATATTCAAAGAAGGTAATATTCTCTTCATTTATTTAACATCACAGGGAATAAAAGATTCCTACTAGGTTTATTTCATGTATGATTTATGTTTACTCCTTTAAGTGCTAAAACTTAATTTTAAGAAACAGCTGTTTTTTTTTTTGTTTGTTTGTTTGTTTTTAGAGGGCATCTCTCATACTTATTGATCAAATGGTTGGTAACAACAATAAAATTCTGTATAGGGGTATCAATGCTCAATGCACAATCATTAATCCATCTCAAGCCTAATTCTCGTCAGTCTCCAATCTTCTGAAGCATAATGAACAAATTCTTACATGGTGAACAAATTCTTAGATAGTGAATAAATTCTTACATGGTGACAGTGCAAGGGCAGTCATCACAGAAACTTTCGGTTTTGATCACGCATTATGAACTATAAACAATCAGGTCAAATATGAATATTCGTTTGATTTTTATACTTGATTTATATGTGGATCCCACGTTTCTCCTTTTATTATTATTATTATTTTTCTTTTTAATAAAATGCTGGTAGGTAGATGCAAGATAAAGTTAGAAAACATAGTTTAGTGTTGTAAGAGAGCAATTGTAGATGATCAGGTGTGTGCCTGTAGACTATGTGCTAATCTGAGCTAGACAAGGGCAATAAAACATCCACAGATGCAGAAGCTTTCTCTCAAAACAGGGGGGGGTTGAGGTTCTAAGCTTCACCACTGTTGTTCCCCGATTTCTCACCTGATGGCCCCCCTGCGACTGTGCCTGTCTTAGGTTGTTCCTCCTTTGAGGAATCTTACCCGTCTCTGGCTAACCAGTCATCTTCCGGGGCCATACAGGGAAATGTAAAGTTGGTAAGTGAGAGAGAAGCCATATTGTTTGAAAAGGTTAGCTTTTTACTTCTTTGCAGATTTATGCCCTGTGGCTTCTATGCCCAGCACTTGTCTCGAGGTATCTTTACCACCTGGAGGAATTATGATACTCGGTAAATTCGATATGAGGCACGAATTCTATTTAAGGGTTGTAATTAGGAAGGAAGAAGAAAAGCTATAGAGGTAGCGTATGGAAGAAAACATGGGAGGATTGATTATTTCTTTGACATATCTTCTTGTAGAGTACCTTAAGCATGTATAGGTTTTAAACTACTAACTGACTTGCGCACACATATTAACATAATAGGAATACGGTGACATAAACAAAGCAAATCTGTAATTACCAGCCATCTCCAGTGAAGCCAAGAAAACCATTTAGGCACCCTAGGCATTTGTGAAAATTTGTTTATAATATGATGGATATTGTCCAACTGTACTTGAACAGTCTGAGAGAAATCAGACAAATTAAAGCAACCCATTTCTGGGATCTGTTCACATCCCATATGTTCTTTTAACCGTAGATAGTCTATAGTCGTAAGATTTTGGAGTGCTACAACTTGCACCCCTCCCAACTCCTGGTTGAGTTCCAACAGTACAGATCCGGTCAAATTCGTTGTCTCACTGTATGCACATGCCAGCCTAGACATCTCCCTCCTCATTCCTATGGCAAGTCCAGGAGACGGTGGGGTGGATGCAGCCACAACCGCAGCATCGCCCGGATGCCTGTGGAGGCTTTTTGATGATCATTCCCCCGGCATGAGTCCTCCAGAGAGTGCTGATGCCAGAAGCTCCTCCTCATATCGTATCTTAGTTCATTTTCTGGGTAGCCAAGCTAGGCCTTGATCTTCTGCCTAGAAACAAACAGACCCTTTGCCCACACTTTGACATGCCCTCTATACCACTGTGTAGAACTCATTGGAGGTCAGCACACAGGAGCTGCTATTTTTTTTATTAAGAGAAAGGCCTATTATCAGAAAAGAGTACCTCCATAGCTGATCATCTGACACCCTTTAAGTGATCAACATTAAGGATATTTAAAGCATGTGTTAATCTTTGATTTACCAATAGTTTTATCCTATCAAGGAATAATCCCCCTTTTCTTTCTTTCTTTTTTTTTTTTTAATCTTTAACCTACGCTTACATGAAGAATACTATGTTTACTATGCTCTCCCCTATATCAGGTCCCCCCTAACAACCACATTATGGTTACTGTCCATCAGCATAGCAAAATGTTGTAGAATCACTACTTGTCCTCTCTGTGTTGTATAGCCCTCCCTCCCCTTTCTCCCTCCCCCTCCATGCATGCTAATCTTAATACCCCCCTTCTTCTTCCCCCACCTTATCCCTCCCCGCCCACCCATCCTCCCCAGTTCCTTTCCCTTTGGTACCTGTTAGTCCATTTTTGGGTTCTGTAATTGCGCTGCTGTTTTGTTCCTTCAGTTTTTCCTTTGTTCTTATACTCCTCAGATGAGTGAAATCATTTGGTATTTCTCTTTCACCGCTTGGCTTACTTCACTGAGCATAATACTCTCCAGCTCCATCCATGTTGCTGCAAATGGTAGGATTTTTCCTCTTCTTATGGCTGAGTAGTATTCCATTGTGTATATGTACCACATCTTCTTTATCCATTCATCTACTGATGGACATTTAGGTTGCTTCCATATCTTGGCTATTGTAAATAGTGCTGCGATAAACATAGGGGTGCATCTGTCAATTTCAAACTTGATTGCTGCGTTCTTAGGGTAAATTCCTAGGAGTGGAATTCCTGGGTCAAATGATAGGTCTGTTTTGAGCATTTTGATGAACCTCCATACTGCTTTCCACAATGGTTGAACTAATTTACATTCCCACCAGCAGTGTAGGAGGGTTCCCCTTTCTCCACAGCCTCGCCAACATTTGTTGTTGTTTGTCTTTTGGATGGCAGCTATCCTTACTGGTGTGAGGTGATACCTCATTGTAGTTTTAATTTGCATTTCTCTGATAATTAGCGATGTGGAGCATCTTTTCATGTGTCTCTTGGTCATCAGTATTTCTTTTTTAGAGAACTGTCTGTTCAGTTCCTCTGCCCATTTTTTAATTGGGTTATTTGTTTTTTGTTTGTTGAGGCATGTGAGCTCTTTATATATTCTGGACGTCAAGCCTTTATCAGATCTGTCATTTTCAAATATATTCTCCCATACTGTAGGGTTCCTTTTTGTTCTATTGATGGTGTCCTTCGCTGTACAGAAGCTTTTCAGCTTAATGTAGTCCCACTTGCTCATTTTTGCTGTTATTTTCCTTGCCCGGGGAGATATGTTCAAGAAGAGGTCACTCATGTTTATGTCTAAGAGGTTTTTGCCTATGTTTTTTTCCAAGAGTTTAATGGTTTCCTGACTTACATTCAGGTCTTTGATCCATTTTGAGTTTACCTTTGTATATGGGGTTAGACAATGGTCCAGTTTCATTCTCCTACATGTAGCTGTCCAGTTTTGCCAGCACCATCTGTTGAAGAGACTGTCATTTTGCCATTGTATGTCCATGGCTCCTTTATCAAATATTAATTGACCATATATGTTTGGGTTAATTTCTGGAGTCTCTAATCTGTTCCAATGGTCTGTGGCTCTGTTCTTGTGCCAGTACCAAATTGTCTTGATTACTATGGCTTTATAGTAGAGCTTGAAATTGGGGAGTGAGACCCTCCCTACTTTATTCTTCTTTTTCAGGATTGCTTTGGCTATTCGGGGTCTTTGGTGTAAGAAACAGCTGTTTTAATGGTAATCTTTATATGAAGTCTTATGAAACTTTATATTTTCATAAACAAGAAAATTACAACTTTTCTAGATGATAGAAAATATTGTGCTATAATATATAATTGGTGGTATTTAAGGGGGTTATTTTCTCTATATATAGGAAAAATTCTTGAACAGCTAGGGTTTTTTTGTGTTCATTTTTATAAAGTTTAATGCCTTTATACATTTTGTCGGTCCTGTGATAAAAAGCTATCATCTCCTATCTAATATCTACTTCCTATTGGCCTATCTGTACTTTTCTACTTTCCTTCTTCTATATTCATTCTCATAACAAAAAGGATTTAAGACTGTTTTTAAGACTGCTTATAAAGTATATTGATATGAAAGTGAAAATAAAATAGCATCCTATCTATTAGGATCAGATTTGGATCATCTTACCAATTTGGATTAAGGAACAGATTTGATGAGGAATGAAATGGTATGCAGAAATATTTGAAATAACTGAAACATGGTTAGCACTCTGGACTCTGAAATAACTGAAACAGGCAAAAATGAATCACAGGCTGAGCCCCAGACTTCCTGGAGGCCAAAGGAGAAAAGAGATCTAGTGTCTAAAAGTGGTTTTTGCAGATATCAAGATCCAAGTAAATCTTTTTTCCAGTATGATATGGTATGTACTATTTTAAACCATATCCCCACCCAAATCCCAATGCTTGTTTTGTAAGCACTACTCTGTTCCCATTAAAGTTCCATGTAATAGAAATACCTTAGTGAGCAGTGAGATGAAGTGAAAATGAGAGTATCTACAATATTCTATTGATCTAAAATAGTCTAGGGTTTGTGTGTGTGTGTGTGTGTGTGTGTGTGTGTGTGTGTGTGTGTGTGTGTGTGTGCGCGTATGTATGTAGCTAATTCAGGGTCAACCTATGGATGTTTTAATGGAGAGAAAGGAGACTCACCCTCCTGGAGCATCAATTTACAGTTCCTCCCACTCTACCAGAGAGAAGACCTGTGAAAATTAAGCTGCTTAACGTGTCTAACACACTGAGCTTAGATAGGCTTTAGGAGTAAGGTCCCACATGTTCTCATGATGTTAAAGTATATAAATTTTAGGATGTTAGTTTTATTTGTTAGTTTTAATTTAATATTTTTAATATTTGATTAGCCAATATATTCACATAGGTCAAACATCTAAAAACATAATAAAGTGTAAATGAATTCTCTGCCTCTTCCTTCATTTGTTCAGTTCCCATTGCTTCCTTAACTATCAATATTAGCATTTTTTTTCTTTGCAGATTTTTTTATCTCTCTCCCTTGTTATCTCGATAAATCCAGAGCTATGAAGCTTAAAGATCACTTGAATTAAAGAGATACAAAATTTTAGCTTTCCTTCCCAAGGGTATTTTCCCTTCTTCCCCAGCCCTGTCATACTACACGTTTCTGATTTCCCTTTGGCGACTCAGAATGAAAGATCCTAACTGGAGGACATTGCACGTGTACTAATATCATGCCTCTTACTTTACAGAGTATAGTAACTGAATTGGTAATTGTCATCCCACATCTTATCTTGTTCCAGTGTTGAAATTCTGGCTTTTTCATGAGGCATTTTCTTGGTTACACTACACTTATTTCAGAAATAGCATGTGGTGTTCTTACCTTACTTAAAACCAAACATGAATGCTTCATTCTTTACAGTAAGTTTTTGTCTGCATTTAGATGATACTGTTAACTGGTATTCCAGTAGTGAAGAGGAAGAAGGAAGCAGTGTCAAGTCAATACTGAGAACATTACAGAAACAAACAGAAACTTTAAGGAATCAGCAACAGCCTTCTACAGAGCTCAGCACTCCCACTGATCCAAGACTTGCTAAAGAGAAAAATAAAGGGAACCAAATTGTTGACCCTAGACTTAGGACTATCCAAAGGCAAGACATTAGGAAGTCTTCTGAGTCTGCCCCACTGGACCGTAGACTTGCGTGGGATCCCAGGAAATTGAGAGGGAATGGAAGTGGTCATGTTAGCTCTTCTGGGGGAGCGAAGTCTGATTTACTTCATGCAAGTGCTGGCACTAATGTCAAACACAAAAGAGGAGATGACGATGATGAAGATGCAGAAAGAGAACTGAGAGAAAAAGCTTTCTTAATACCTTTGGATTCTTCCCCTGGTGTAGTACTCCAAGATCCAAGGTCACAACTGAGACAATTCAGTCACATTAAAATGGATATTATCCTAACCAAACCCAACTTTGCAAAACATATCGTGTGGGCTCCAGAAGACTTACTTCCAGTCCCTTTACCTAAACCTGACCCAGTATCTTCAATCAATTTACCTCTGCCCCCTCTTATAGCTGACCAGAGACTCAATAGGTTATTGAATACAAAAAGCGACCTTCATCAAAACACAGTGCCCCTTGAGTCAAAATTAGCAGTGAAAGCCAAAATGAACACAAACAGGGAAGGCCATGTTGAACAATTTGGAGATTTACATAGTTCAGGAAGTAAATTAGGAGACCCGAGGCTCCAGAAAAATTTTGATCCTAGACTTCACAGACTGCACAATACAGAGTCTCATCAAGCGACGGTTATGAAGGATTCACATACATCAAAGGGTGCCCCTCAGTTAGCCAGATCAAATCCCAGGCCCTCACAGCCCTCAGGGGCCATAACTGGCAATTCTGGTCCTGGGGCATTGCCTCCATATGCTCCGAAACTCTCATCTTCAGCTGGCCTTTTACTGGGAACTCCAAGTTCAGTTCTTAGTGGTATTAGTTTGTATGACCCCAGGGAGCATGGGTCAGTGTCTGCATCAGAGCTAGCAACAGAGAATGCAGAGAACCAGAAAAACAGTGATGGTTTAAAAAGTAGTGACATAAATGAGCCTTCTCCTGGAAAAGCAATCCTGCAACAGAAAACCACTGCAAATGTGGAAGAGACTGCTGATGGGCCAGCTGACCCACAGGGAGATAGCCTCAGGAGTTCCGGCATGGCTCAGGCCCCAGCAGTGCACAGCCTCCCTATCCAGGCATTAACAGGCTTAATTAGACCCCAGTACAGCGATCCAAGGCAGCCACGGCAGCCGGGACAGGTGAGCCCCAATCCAGATAATGATCCCAGTAGAGAAACTGATGATAAATCTCTGAAAGAGGTTTTTAAAACGTTTGATCCAACTGCTTCACCGTTTTGTTAGCTATTGTGTAACTAAGCAATTCTTTTCACTCTTGTGACTGTTGCAGTCCTCTGCTGTTTTGTAACTGGTTTACCTCTATAGTTTATTTATTTTTAAATTATAAACACTTTTCAGCTGCTAGTGTCAGAACCACATGAAATTATATCATCTGAAGCCTGTAGTATTTTATATAATATTTTTATAACTTTGAGAAACTGTAGTAATTGACATAGAAACCTATATATCATGTTAGCATCAGTAAAAGTACTTTTATTGTAAATAAACCATCATGAACTCAACACTCTGCCTGAATATATGCTGATTGTCTTTCATAATTAATGTTTAGATAAATGATTACCACTTTTATATGGTTGTTAGTTTCAAGCAATATGATGTACATTACTTTTGAAAAACAGTATTTTGACTAGGATCCTATTTGTCCACACAGAACTGATTAATATGTAATGCTCACTGCTAACTGAAATGTAAAATGAAGTAAAGAAAACATTTTTAAACCACAATTAGAGCAGTTCATGGTTAAGGGCATCACTTTTGTTAGTATTGACAATATTATTTGTGTAAAGGAAGCATTTGAATGTCATTAAAATATTTTATTGTATACTGTTATCATACAAGTTGGAGATGTATAGATTGTTTTACTAAAGTGAAATATACCCAGTTTCTCTAATACAACTTTTTAAATTTAATTTTTCACATTAGTTATAAGTTACTGCCTTGTTATATTGTGATGTTTATGTGTTTTAATGTTTTTTGTCTTCAGCAGCATAATTTATATTACTTTTTCAAATGATGTAGCTGCAATAATTGTATTCATCATGACTTTGGCAGTTTTTAACAAAATAAGTGATTTAAATAAATTTATGAAAATTTAGTGATTATTGCATTAATAATGTTTTAAATGTCCAGGTTCTATATTTTTTCTTAAATAGCAAGAAAACACAGAGATGGTATAGTCAGCTGTATATGGCTACCAATAAAGAATCTTTTTCATATCTTACCTGACTGGCATTCTATAACAGAGACTGTCTGGTGTTTTAAGTATTTAATATCCTCATAGTTTGGAAATCTCCTAAACTGACTAGAAATTGTATTTTTATGAAAAATAATTTGTATTCATTCTTGTGTATTTGTTGCAGTATACAAATAATGGCAGCCCTGTTTGTTTTATATATATATTATTTATAACTGAAACTAAGTATTACACTGATGTATCTTGAACTGGAGGTATATATGACAGTGTTCACTGGTAGCAACTCCAACAAGTAACTTGAAATGAAGCATCTCATTATGAAAGATAATCAAAGTACAATAATAGTCCTTAGATGAAGAACTAACCTTGAGAAGTGATTTTAAAAATACACAGCAAATATTTCTGTGGGAACCTAACATTCAACAAATGGTTTAATGTTAATACATACACTTTTTTTTTTTTTTTGCTCCTGATTCCATGCTGAAATGGGGTTGCAGTTATGTGAACAAGGACTTTGCCTGCCTAAGAAGTTCATTGCATTATAGGTGAAAGTACAGTTAGTTGTTCAAGGGACTGTGAATTTCTATTTATACCTAGATTCCATTGTTGCCCAAAAAGGCTCTGGATAACATTTTGGGGTTAAAAAATTCAGTTCAAAACCACCACAGAAATTATTTTCTGAGTTACTCTCCAAGTGAACTTTATTGATAATTAAAAAGTCAATAAAGTGGATAAAACTGATAGAAAAAATTACATGCAATGTTTTTTTATCAGAAAAATATCTGAATTTTAGTAACTAAATTGAAATGTTTAGCAAATATTTCACTCTTGTATTTTATAACTACTGTTAAGTAAATAATGCTGTTTTTATGATATTTTAAATATCATAAAAAATGGTAATTTGACTTGTTAGAGATCAAAATAGAATCCAAATTCTTAATAGAGGATGATTTTTACTAAGAAAGAGAAAAACTAATTTAAAAGTCACATTCAAAAACATTAATGCAAATTATGATGTTCATTTACTCAGAATTATTGAGTCCCTGTTACAGAATCTATTTTACAACAAAATGTGGGCTTACTTTCAAATTTAACAATATATTTATATGAAAATGTTTTATTTATGTTTAAAATAAGGATTTTATTTGTGATGCTTTTTAACTTGAGATATCTTTAGTTTAGGGAATATTCTATTATATCCTGTCTGCCTGGATTATTTTAATACTCTTTTTTTTCCTACTTTCTCACCAAAATTTAAAAAGTAGCCATTTCCCCCAGTAAATAAGCTCCTTTTTAAAGGGAATTGGTGTTTTTATAACCCATATAATTTAATTTACACCAGTACACTAAAAAGTACATGATATCTCTATTTTTGGGAGCCATACATTATAGATAGCAGAAAGAAGTATATCTTAAGAATCTGGATTAGACTAATTGATATACAGTTTATCTGTTCATACTGGTTTGTGACAGAAGTCTTACCACCTGTTCATTCTGATGTTAAATAAAGTGGGATATACCACAGGGCATTGAAGTGGTACAATCAGATGATCATAATTTGAGCAACTACTTTCCCATATCTTGCTTAGTTTTCGTTTAAAATTCCTATCTCTGGCACTTGCCAGTTAGGACCTCATTTTGAACCTTGAAAATGAACCATATGTTGGAGTGATTTCCAACTCTTGCCTCTCTCAGCATTAGGTCTGTTTCTGTCTGAAATCTCTGTCTTTACACAGCTGTGTGCACCAAACCCCAGAATAAGGTTGCAACCAAAGCAGCCTAATTATGAAATGATGTTGCTGAGGTTTCTATTTCTGTTAACTTGCTGTGGAACTTCACGTAGTTTTCTTTGTTAGTCCTTGTCTTAAGAATTGATGGTTGATTAGTGAGGAAATCTTGAAAGAGATTTGTTCAAATATGTCACTTTGCTGAATTAATTAGAAAAGATGGAAGAAAGGAGAATTTACGAGGACTGGAGGTTTAAAGACAATGAATTCATATTCTTGCTCTGAATTTATTTATAGGCCTTTTGTCTCATGTCTAGCCCGTTATCTGTGAAATGGGTATAATTTTGAGTGCTCACAGATTTGATATGAGTGAATAAATTATTATTTTAAGGTATTTGTAAATATAAAGTTGCTTTACAACTTCTGCAAGCTTGGCCATTATAAAATAACCCACTAGGGTGCATTAAGTTATACAAATGCAAAAATAATATGCTCTGGTTTGTGTGGTTCACCAGTTCTATGAAGTTTCAGATAATATACATTGAAGACACAATAGAATTGCCTAAGAAACTGTTTCAGAGAATATTAACCTATCAAGTTAGCAATTTCCTTAAACATTTTGTGTCTTAGTAAGACACAGGACTTCCCTACTTCAGAGCTATATAGACTTGTAGTATCTGTTCAAGATTCGACCCCTCTGCCCATTTTGTACAGGTTGGATATTGATGGAGGGCTAAAAATGCTGTGACTGTCTGTGTTGTATGGTGTGTTTGTTTAAATCATAGCCTGTGTGGTGTGGGCAAAGTGACCAATTCAGAATAAAAGCCATTTGCTCTTAGAAATTACAAACATATTTACTCCCACCTCTTAGTATATGTTTCTACAAACATGTAAAATGAAGTCTTTCTGAGTAAACACTTGCTTGATAAAGGTATCATTTTCCTTTAGTTAATGGCAACATGAAATTTGTAAGTTCCTAAGGCCTAGATGTGAGGTCTTGTCAAAATCTTTCCATTTGCACAACCTAGAGTCTCATGGTGGAGATGTTCTTCCTGAGTTCACCCTTCTCGCTGGGGGTTACACTTGGGAGGGGTAGTGTGTGTTAAAAGGCTGTACCTCGGAGGGGTGGTCTGCAGTCAAGCCGTTCATTGATAGAGCCCCTGCAAATTTAACTGATTGTGGCTTTCTGTAAATTTCTATAAAAGAAAGAGTTGTAATTATGTTCTCAGAAATGATTTGGCAGCACTTGGTAATATCCTCAAAATTAAGTTTAGTAAGATATATAAGTTGGTAGTAAACTTAATAAGGCTTAGTTTAGGGAATCTAAGCTTTGACAAAATGTCACCAAATAGGACCTGAACATTTAAAGCTGTTTTCTTCACTTACCTGTTATGAGTTAGCCTTTATGTAATGCCTTTTCCCCAAGTAGCTTGTGATTTGCAGAAACAGTTTCAGTAGCTACCAATCACTATATTGCTGGAGTTTAGTTTTTGAGTATATTAGCAGCAGTATCTGCCAGCTGTAAAAGCCCCAATTAAACTGCCTTTCTTGGAAAGAATACAGACCAAAGAAAGGATTCTGAGATAATACCAACATAATATTTAGAATTTATATTTTTTAATAAGAAATAATAAGGAATTTTAAACCGTACTTTATGCTTTTGGAGACAGGATCCATATGTGTCTCCAGACTTTTCTGTTTCCCCATAGCAACAAGCCTTGTTCTAGGTGCACAGTGGGCACTTTATTAACTGCTTGTTGATGCTTCCCCACATCCATCCAAGTTTAGGTATTACAGGGGCTGTCGCCCATTAGAGCAGACGTGGCAGACCATTCTATATTATATCATAATTAGAGTACTATTCATAAATTGTATCTCTTTAAGGAGATACAGGGCACCTACCTTCTCTTGTTTTGTCCACCCATCCGCCAAACCAACCAAACAATGTGAAGGTAGGGCTGTGGCAGCGTAATTTAAGAGTTAAATGTTTCTACAGTAATTCATAACTCTTAAGAGTCCTCCAGACTCACAAGGTAACTTTACTACTTCGTGGTGGAAGTTTGAGTAAGTCAATAATCTATTCCTGTAGATCTATGAGGGTTTCTTTCTGTAATCTGAAAGAACTGCATAACCAGACTCCTGTATTTTTATTTCAAAATGTATTTCCTTAATTTTCCTGTTCACCTCAAAATATCAACTAAGATTATGAAGATATGTCTAAAAATAGCATTTAAAATTTCTTTTATCCTAACACCATAAACAGTAATTTACCCCTTCATGTCATGAATTGGACTCTAAATTTGGGTCTTGTGTCTGGTCCTTAAACGCCCTTCATTACCCTTTGGAATTGAACAATCGTGCTACAACTGGCAAACTCATTGTAGGCTAAAGAAAATGTGTTTCTTCAAATGAGATTGTGAGTTCTTGTAATAGTGTTTTATAGCTTTGTTTATCCTTGAATCTCTGTTTTTTAAACCAAGAATTTATAAGAAAAAAGTTGACATACAGCTACAGCATTTTAGGAAAAAAATCAGCTCTGTGAATTATTGGGCCCCATACTTCTTGGCTTACTACTATACTGATTTAATATCTCTATGAATATATTAAGGTTGAGAGAAGCAATGAAATTTGCTTTAGCTAATATTTGTCAGGGGTCTGATACATAGTTTATTGTAAAGGAATTACATATATATAGGCCTGACTTTAAAAAAAATTAGTCATGTTGCTCCCAAACCTCTATTACAAGCAGTATCTTGGGGATGTCAGTGATAGACTACACATTTTATATGCTTTTTAAATAGAGGTGAAAAATAATAAATTATCTATTACTACAGGTAGGAGGTTTTTGTCCACCTCTATTTTATGTCTGTCCTCCATTTAAATGTTTGAGAGGGAAGTCAAATAAGATAGGAGAATATCTATTCAAGAGGTAGAATTATATTTCCTTATAAAAGTGACAAGAAATAGTCATTTGTATACTTATTTGCCAAAGTTTTTTAAAAAATGTACATTCCTTACCCTAAATCCTCTGCTCCCCACCCACCACTAAGAAGGGGCTCAGTGTAGTCTCAGGATTCCAGGGCCCCAGTAATTTTGTTAGTCTAGGGCTTCTGTGTCTGCACATGGCAAGAGCCTTGATGGCTCTTGTGTGTGTGTGTGTGTGTGTGTGTGTGTGTGTAGGGAGTTACTGTGTGTGTGTGTGTGTGTGTGTGTGTGTGTGTGTGTGTGTGTAGGGAGTTACTGTGTCCAGACCCACAGGCAACAACTGTGGGCTGAAATCCAGGTTAAACCTATTCAGAATGAGATGGAATTTTTTTTTAACCTCCTAGTGTTATTTCAGTTCAGTTCCCCAAGCTGTATCTTAAGTGTTGGGGAAATGCTGCCTTCACTGTTTCACTTTGGAAGGTGTTACCAGATACCAATTTAGTGGATTACCTGAGTTGTTAATCTACTGTCTGTTCAAAAGATACCAGCAAGGGGTGTGTTTGGCTGACTTGGTCAATTATTCTGTTACAGGACTAACAAATCACTTGGTAAAATCAAGAATATCCTCTACTGCTTCTCATTTACTAATAACTAGCCCAAGTTACATTCTATTGCAAGTTTCTGTAATTTTTGCTGTGATACTTTCTATTGTCCTAATTCAAATAAAAGTATTTCTAGCAATATCTGTCTGGCAGTGTTTTGCTTTGCTTTAATAAATCTTCAGCATTTAAAGACAACATGTTGGGAAGCAGTGTACTCCGGTAAGAACTTGTAAATGGCTCCGCCCCAGGCCTTCCTGAGAGAAGGGGACAGCAGAGAGCCTTTTGCTCTCCAGCACCTCCTTAGTAGGCAGACTGCGCCTCACTTTACCACATGGATTAACAGCATTTAAGGTCCTATTTCCTGATACTGCCTTTAACCTGGGAGGTATCTCTTACATTAGCTTAAATTAATTTTCTTTTAAAGGATTTGAATCTAACAGGTTGCTAGCAAATGAGCTGCTAGAGTAGAGCAGTAACTCATAGGATCAAAATAGGCTCAGAGAGCAACTGGCCATGCTTCCCTCTGAGGTCAGGAAACCTCTTTAAAATACGTTTTCTGGTTTCTGTTCTAGTATGTTCAGTGGCCAATGATGCACTGCCCCGAATAAGGGAGCCTAGTTCATTACTGGATATACTACTGAGGGACTCTGTAGAAACTTCTTCCATGAACGCTTACACAGTCTACTTCTGGTACACTCTCTCCTGTGCAAGGTAACACTGGACAAGTCAACTTTCGTCATCAACAAAATGGGGATTCAACACTTACTTAAGGAAGATTGAGCACTTAGCATGTGCTATTAGGTGCTGAGTTGCACAGATGGATATGACATAAGTTTTGAATAAAACTTACTGAAAAGTGAATGAAGTCACGCTGCTTTGTGGTGATATCAAATGTTCAGGTATAGAAGATACATTTTAGAAACTATAATGGACAAATGTAAGGTATGGTAGACATAGTGTTATCTGACTTTTTCAAATTAAACCATGCCCCTCTCCAACATCCTCTCATTGCTGGTAGTTGGTCTCCCACAATAGCACACCTACCTGGCTCCTCAGCATTTTTGAGTCCCAAAGTGTTTATAATTACAGTAAAACCTCCATACATGCTAGTTGGGTAGGGGCAGTGTGCTTGGGGATCTATATGCATCATCTCACCAACCCAATTGAGCTAGTATTTGGGGCAATTATTCCACCCCAGCAAATTCCAGTGAGGCAGGCCCTCATCACCATTTCAAAGGTGAGCAGTTTAGAGATGACAGACAGCTTGCCTAAGGTCACAGAGCTAATGGAGCTAGGATTTAAACATACCTACCTGGGCCCAAACTAGTATTTTTAACTATAGTACCATACTGCTTTCCAGTGTTCACATACGGCGTAGACTTAGAACAGCAATCCCCAACTTTGCAGCTCGCAAGACCTCATTCCATTGTCCTCAAGTGCCCTCTGGTAGGTGTTTGTTTATTTTTACCCCTACTTAGTTTAAACTAATTTGTTTCATTTTGCTAATCCAACAACTTCTCAAGCAATGGTTGTCAGGTTTCACACCATCAGAACTAGGAATGACTATTTTCCATGGTCTTCCTAGGCTCTTCTCTGGGGCTTTAGAAACACATTCTGAATTTTGTTGAAATGAGTGGTAAGTAGATCCTTTATAGGACTTCAAATATTCACTTTAGCTTTCCAAAGATTGTTGGGTCTGGCTACCTCTTGTACAGCAAAGCTCCGGTCTACTGAAGACATGTTTACATGCAGAAAAATCTTTAATTTTATCTAAAGAAATAAAATCATAGTTGTTAAAATTCTTGAGACTTCAGACAAGATGGTCTTAAATCCCCCTTTTGATAATCAAAGGTTAGAAAGAATAAAGAACTTGTTTATGTAAGTGGTTACAGTTTTACTTTAAGCTAAAGTAGGGAACCAACCAGAATTAAATAAATATAGCCCAGCAGTAGATATTCATTAAATACTCACCATGATATGTACATGTAGGCTACTTTTTTTCACTATAACAAATTCTTAAACTCCATCAATAAATATTTAATAACTGGATAAATTTCAACTTAGAAATGCTTTAGAAATTCTCACACACTTGGAATTACCTCCTTCTGTACCTTGCACACATAGAGTACCTAAAAAGTAGGAAAGAATGCTGATGGGTCTTTCTCTGAGGTTTCTAAGATGATAAATCAATCAGCTGTTGAAGGTGAATTGAATTATGGGCACCACTGTCATATTGATGGCAATAGAGGAAGAGAAAAGGCTGAAATGTTCCTGTAAAGCAAAGCAGAGTTCCAAAATAGAATGTATTAGCCGTAACTGAGAACAAGCTTTCCATTGATCTTACAGGCGTGCAACACAGCAGGTCTCTCAAGGATAATTAGTGTCTTTAATTATCCTCAGGAGCACTTTTCCCAAAAGTGAGGGAAGCCTCTCTCCATCCCTGATATCCATCTCCTATCCCTAAGTAGCATCAGAAACAGTCCTTAAAAGGTGTGTTCCTTTTTAAGTTATTAATGGGCTTTCTTTTCTGTCTTTCTGAATAGTTTGCAAACTATTTGTCTCATTGGCTTCTGACATCCATCCAAATGGATGATGGAATAAAGGAGAGGAAGAGACTATTGTGGCTGGTTAAAAAGTATACAAAGAGAATAAAGGTAATATTCAGCTTTGACACTAAAATGGGGTTTTGCAGTAATACCATAACCTGATTTGAAATGATTTTCTAATGTTGATTCTCCCTTCAATATCAATGACCAGAGTTACACTTCAAGGAGGGCCAAGCAGAAGAGGAATGGGGGAAGGATGAAAGCCTTTTTCTCTCTGTCCCTGGAGAATTCTGAAAAAAAAAAGAAGAGTGAATTCATCAGATGTGTGTCTCGAGTTATTTTCCTGGGTTAGAGGGTAATGACAGCTTTAGTTCCTTGTCTGAGATTCTGGGAGAAGACTGCAGTGCTGAGATTCCATCACTGATGGGCAGCCAACCTTCTGTGAGAGCATTTGCCGAAAATGTCCTGATTCTCTGGGAGTCACTCAGTTCCTGTGTGGCACGGGTACCCTCTGTGATGAGATGAAGTGAACACAGCAGAAAACGGAAGGGAATCCCCTGTGGGCTTCAGCTATTAAGAGTGGAGACACAAAGTCAGTGAGGATAGTTGGTGGAGCCCCCTAAAAGGCTTACTGTTCACCCAGCTGTAGACACAGCATGAAAGGCCAGCAGGTGTGGTCAGTGATCGAAAAATGGATATCAACCAGTAGTCACCCCAGGACCAGCAAAAAGTTACAAGGCCCCCTATCCCAATGCCAGAAAAGGCATAAAAACCACTCCTACCATATCCTCTGCTTCACCTCCTCACACACGTAGATAACCATTTAAGGGCGAGATTGGATCCTCCTAAGCTTTTAAACCAGTTTGGACATTTAAACCTGCTAATCACTGAGTGGGAGTTCAGGAGGAAGCCAGATAGATTACAAAAAAATTCTTTGCACATCTGAGTTGTGTGAACAAGTCTGTAGCTACATAGACACTGAAAAGGAACCTACTTTCCCTCAAGCATCTGGAGCCTTTGGTACCCCAGAGCTCACTATAGCAAACTGAATAACAGTGTTTATACTCTGAGGCCTTGGCTGCTATTTCCCTCAAACACTGGCTCAGAGAAAGTCCACAAGATGTTCCAAAGGATGTGCAGTTCTTACACGGAGCCAGGGTTTACTGAGAAAATACCCTGTTAGATGTCCAGGAGACAGGGTTAAGCCATCTACTTCCAGGAAGGAAGACACTGAAAATCTGGCAATGAGCACTTCAGGATACACAGAAAGGAAGAATGTGTCATGGCAAGGCTGAGTGCATCTTAGAGAGGCTAGATAGAAAAGTAATCAAAATGAGTGCCAGAGGGGAACCCTCCTACACTGTTGGTGGGAATGTAAATTAGTTCAACCATTGTGGAAAGCAGAATGGAGGTTCCTCAAAAAACTCAAAATAGAAATACCATTTAACCCAGGAATTCCACTCTTAGGAATTTACCCAAAGAAAACAAGATCACAGATTCAAGAAGACATATGCACCCCTATGTTTACCACAGCACTATTTACAATAGCCAAGATATGGAAGCAACCCAAGTGTCCATCAGGTAGATGAATGGATAAAGAAGATGTGGTACATATACACAATGGAATATTTTTAACCATAAAGGAAAACAAATCCTACCATTTGCAATAACATGGATGTAACTAGAGGGTATTATGTTCAGTGAAATAAGCCAGGTGGAAAAAGACAGTGCCAAATGATTTCACTCATTTGTGGAGTGTAACAACAAAGCAAAATTGAAGGAACAAAACATCAGTAGACTCAGACTCCAAGAAGGCGCTAGTGATTACCAAAGGGGAGGGGCCTGGGGAGGGTGGGTGGGAAGGGAAGGAGAAGGGGATTAAGGGGTATTATGACTAGCACACAAAAGATGTTGGGGGGCAAGGGGAAGGCAGTATAGCACAGTGAAGACAAATAGTGACTCTATAACATTTTACTATGCTGATGGACAGTGACTGTTACAGGTATGTGGTGGGGACTTTATAATAGGGGGAAGGTAGTAACCACAGTGTTGTTCATGTGAAACCTTAGCATAAGATTATATATCAATGACACCTTAATAAAAAATAAATGAGTGCCAGAGGAAAAATAAATAGAAGGCCAAACTATGATTTCGTTTGATGAGCTGAGTGCAAGTTTAGGTAGGGTCTGATATGGACATAGTTGGCCTAGGAAGCAGTAAGATGGTCTCACAAAGGTTTTCATTCATTTTACAACTGCACTAAGACTGGCTTGGAGATTTTAAGTTATTATCATTATACCGTGACCCTATATATAGGATTTGGTTGTCTCCTCAGTCAAATAACCTGTTTAACTTGAAGGATGAAATTTCTTGTTACAAATTCAAAATAGTAATTATGTATGTTTCTGTGTCTATGAGTCCATTTATTAAGTGTGTGTGTGTGTGCGCATGCATGTGTTTTGCTGACACACCAGATGTACCAGGGTTTAGTTTGGTTTTGGAATTGGTGCCAGCTGCTTATTGGGTACAGATAATCAGGACAAAGGTACTACCAGTTCAGTTCAGAGTTATATGTAGGAAGTTAAGAGAATTATTTTGTGAATTAAGTATAAACCATCATAGGAGCTGTTTGGTTCCATAATAATGTTAAGAAGTGAAGGGAAAAAGAATGTTTTCCTTTTCCTCAACATACGATTTTCCTGAATATTCTAGTTTTGGTGTGCAGGATTGAAGGAACAGAACCAGCCTGCTTGCCTATCTGCTCCTTCCAAGACCCCCTCCCAGCCCTCTTCTGTTTTCTGATCTCCAAACATACTGAGGTTTTTACTTTAGTTTAGTTTTTTAAAAATCAGTTTTTACCTTATTTTTGTTGCAGAGAAGGGTTATCTGTCTACCTTTCCACTTCCCAATCTTGATTGGTCTCCTCCTTCCCCTAAGCATTTGCTTTTCCAGGCATCCCTTTTCTATTCAGGCCCTGCACTACACTAACTTCACCTATACACATGCCTCTATTTCCCCAGTGAAAGCCGCTGAACAGGACTTCTTTTTCTGGTCATGATGTAGTAACAGGGACTGGATTTATCTCCCCACCTTAAATGGCTAGAAAACTGGAAAAATATGTGAAATTACTCTGAGGCATTGGACTACAGGCCATGAAAGACATTGATCTCTAAGATAAGAAGAATGATTAGGGAAGCCCAATACTTATTCCAGCGTTCTGCCTGTGGTTACATGCTGGGCCACAGTGTGGAGGAGGATTCCAGGCAGAGCAGAGCAATACCACCAGGGGAGGCAAAGATAGAAGTTGGAGGCAGAGGCAGCTGTGTGGCAGAGTTCTGAAGATGACTGAGCTATCAGAAACAGAACTCCAGAAATATGTGTTAGGGGTCCCCTTGAGCCTCCGTTGAATACTAAAATGTGAATTTGTAGAGTGAAACTCCAAAAGATTGGGTAAAGAGGGCTGGGGAGCCATGAGTTATACTGTTCCAGGAACTCTTCCAATGCTGGGAATTGTTTAGGCTTCCTACAGCCAGTAGGGAGAGTTCTCATTGATTCAGTATTCAGCAGAGACTCCAGAAAGGCCACAGCTTAATAGCAGGTTTAAAGTATCCCTCACCTAAGTACTACTCTCTATCTGACATAACAAAGCTAAAAAATAACCTTTAAAAGGACAAAACGGAACCACAAGTGACATCACAGCATGCCAGAACAAAGCTGAATGCTCTTTAAGAGACAACACAATCCATAAAATCAGTGACATCAGATCCACCATGTCCAGCATCCAACCGAAAATTGGTAGACATTCCAAGAAGCAGGAATGTAGGGTCTTTTGTCAGGAGGCAATAAGTCAAAAGAAACATAATCAGAAAGTATAGATTGATGAAATTAGCCAACAGGGATTTAAAGCAGTTATTACAAAGAAGTTCATGTATTTAAGAGAAAACAAGTGAGGAGAGAAATGGAAGATATTGTTTTAAAAAGAATGGGACTGATAAAGAAGATGTGGTACATATATACAATGGAATACTATTTAGCCATAAGAAAGAAACAAATACTACCATTTGCAACAACACGGATGGAGCTGGAGGACATTTTGCTCAGTGAAATAAGCCAGGCAGAGAAAGACAAATGCCAAATGATTTCCCTCATTTGTGGAGTATAACAATAAATCAAAACTGAAGGAACAAAATGTCAGCAGACTCACAGACTCCAAGAATGAATTAGTTTACCAAAGGGGAGGGGTCTGGGAGGGCGGGTGGGGAGGGAAGGAGAAGGGGATTGAGAAGTGTTATGTTTAGTACACATGGTGTGGGGGATCACGGGGAGAAGAGTGTAGCACAGAGAAGGGACATAGTGAATCTCTGGCAACTTGCTGCACTGATGGACAGTGACTCCATTGGGGTGTGGGTGGGGACTTGATAATATGGGTAAACATAGTAACTACATTGTTTTTTCATGTGAAACCTTCATAAGAGTGTATACCAATCATACCTTAATAAAAATAAAAAAGAATGGGACTTCTAGAACTGAATAATACAATATTTGAAATAAAAAATTCACTTTCTATAATTAAAAACCATAAGACACTGCAGAAGAAAACATTAGTTAACTTGAAGACATAGCAAGAATAAGTATCCAAAATGGAGCACAGAGGGGAAAAAAATTAAGAAAACAAAATAACAGAATGAGACAATATGAAACAGTTTGATATACATGTAATTGGACTTCAAAGAGGTGGTTTGGTGGAGGAAGGAAGAACAGAAAACATTTTTGAACAAATAACAGCAGAAACTTCAAAATTTGATGAAAACCAAGGTCAGATGCAAGAAGCTCAATGAACCCCAAGCACAATAAACACAAAGAAAAACACACCCAGACACATCACAGTCAAATTTCTGAAAATCAGTGATCAAGAGAAACTTGACAGAAACAAAAGACACATTACATTATACACAGAGAAATAATAAGCCTACCAATAGCTGCATACTTCTTGTCAGAAACCATAAGACATTGGAAAGACTTCTTTAAAGGACTGTCCATGTAGAATTAGGTAACCAGTGAAAGTACCGTTTACAAATGAGGGAAAACATAAAGGCAATTTTATACAAACAAAAGCTGAGAGACTCTTTTGCTCTCAGATTAATAAAATTAATTATATATATATATAAATATAAATACATTCATAATACATTAAAAACTATAAATTAAAAAATGTTTAAATATGACATATTAAAGTAAGTTCTTAGGGTGGACATAATGGTATAAAGGAATGAAGAGTATTAGAAATGATAAATATTTTTCTAAATTGACTTAAATTCTTTTGAAAGACAATTTATTGTTTAAAAAATGTATTAGTGGGGTTCATAAAATTTTTAGAAATGAGTGTACCTAGGGCATATGGAGGTCATCACATGCCTCTATTTCCAATCCAGAATTTACATATAAAAAATATTCTGGAATAGAGAGAATAGGGCTCATTGTTTTGTAAATCTGGAGCTTTGCTATGGAGTGTTCATGAAATTTTTGTTCATTGACTACATATATTTAAGAAAAATGGAATGTCCATAAGCATAGTTTTCTGTGTTGCAAGATTGTACAGGAAGATATATCAGTTAGTTGTGAATAACTGCCTGTGCTTTGATTGTTTACTCATTCAGCAAATACTAGTTGTGAATAACTGCCTGTGCTTTGATTGTTTACTCATTCAGCAAATATTAAGTACCTACTCTTTGTCTGTCTTGGCACTGGACCCTTGGGATTCAACAGTAAGTGGGACAGACAGGCTTGTAGTTTACAGTTGCATGGAGGAGCCTGACATGCATTAAGCATGAGATTACGATGTGCCAAGTGCCACATCTTGGGGCTGCTGAGACACAGGGTACTGGAGAAAGACACAGGTGTGACCCTCCCTCTTTTCCAGGGAGGAACCTGGCCTGTCTACCATTTCAGCCTCTTGCAGGCAGGACAGCTGAGTGTGATTGCCATACAGAAGGCAGAATGAATAAATGCTCACAGACGGAATACTAACATCCATCCCATGCCTGTATCCACAAACACGAACACTGTGGGCTCTGTGTTAGGCTTAGGGGTGAAATGAGAAGGCACACACACACACACACAAGATCCCATGCCTATGGTGCTCACTGTCTGGAGATCTAGCAAGACTCAACCCAGCTTTGCCTCAACCCCCCACAACATTCTGTCTCCCCTCCTCACACACACAAGCCTCCTGCACAACTGTTTGGAACACCCTGGGAAGGCCTCTCTCTCTTCCCATTAAGGCACCAGGTAGAGACTGGCTTCCTGAGAGGGCAAGCCTACCCTTACCATGGCTTGCTCTGATGGTGCAAAGTTTCTTCAGAAAGGGCTAGAGAGTGGGCACAGGCTGGCTCCTCATTTATGCTTAGCCTTGTGCTTGGGGTAAAGGATTTAAAGCCAGAGACATGAGTAAAATTGTAAATTAGAGTGTTTAAAATTACAACAGTATGGAGGAGGTAACAGGTGTAGGTGGGGTGGAGCTACAGCAGTAAAAAGCCATACACAGAAAAGAGGAAAACTGCAGAGGGGCCAACGGAGGAGACAGAGTCAAGAAGGAAGCGGTCACTGAAACTGGAAGAGTCAAGCACATTATGAGAAGACCTCATTGGATCTGATGAGTTGGAAAAAATGGAACACTGATCCAGATTTTTGAAGATTTGGTGGCTGGTAAAAAAATAAAACAGTAAAGATAGACTATTCTTTATAGGAACTTGGTTGTGACTGGAAGGAGAAGAAGCAGAAAATGTTACTGAAAAAAAGGAGACTCAATATGAGCCAGAGGAAATACAGTTCAAAGGAGAGGGAGTACTTCTACTGGTGGTCAAGACAGAGCAACAAAGAGTAGGTTCACACACACAGACACCCCATCCAGAGGACCTGCACAGCTGGATGGAACATACAGAACAACGGTCTTCAGAAACTGGACACCAGGCAGCACAGGACAGTGATCCTTGAGAGAGGAGAAACAAAAAAGATGAGCCCTTAGACTGACCAGCTCCCTTCCTGGAATTCAGGGCTATAGTGAAGGAGGGGGAATCCAGGCAGAACCCTGCAGTCTCCCAGGTGAGAGACGAAAAATTAGAAAAGAAAAATGCCACAAAACATTGACCTTTCCTTCTACATTCAGAAACTTGAAAGAGGACAACAAATTAAACCCAAAGCTATCAGAAGAAAAGAAATATTATCAATAAGACAAGGAATCCATGAAATAAGATTGACAGAATCTAAGAGAGATTGTCAATGAAAGCAAAAACTGGCTATTAAAAAAGATAAAAAGTCTGAGAAATCTCCACATAACTGATTGAGAAAAAAAAGAAGACACAAACTACCAACATCAGGAATGAGAGAAATGACATAAGTACAGATCCTACAGATATTAAAAGGATAATAAGAACATACTATGAACAACTTTATGTCAATAAATTTGATTTTAAAATAATTCATTGAATTTCACAAACTACCAACATTCATCCTGAATATCCTACATGTACTTAAGAAAAAAATTTTTTATTAAAATCTTCCCATAAAGAAAACACCAGGCTCATACAGTATTGCTGTTGAATTCCATCAAACATTTAAAAAAGAAATAATACCAATTGTAAGCCAGAAAATAGAAGGGAACACTTAACTCCTTTCATGAGGCCAGGATTACCTTATTACCAAAATCAGTAACAGTACACTAAAATAAAAATACAGTCCAATATTTCTTATAAGCATAGACATAAAAATCCTAAACAAAAATATCAGCAAACAAAATCTAACAGTATATTAAAAGAATAATATGTCGTGACCAAGTGGGATTTATCCCAAGAATGCAAGGTTGGTTAAACATTTGAAAATCAATGTTATTATCATATTAATAAGCAAAACAACCCTACACAGTTATATTAATTAATGCATAAGAAGCACTTAACAATATTTAACATTCATTCATGATGAAAACACTCCAATATAAAAATAGTAGGACTTTCTTAGCCTGATATAGGGCATTCAGCAAAAAAGCCTACAGCTAGTCTTATACTTAATAGTGAAAGATTTAATGCTTCCCCCTACCAAGGCAAGGATGTCCACTCCCACTCATTTTTTTATTTTTATTTTTTATTAAGGTATGATTGATAAACACTCCTATGAAGGTTTCACATGAAAAAACAATGTGGTTACTTCATTTACCCATATTCTCAAGTTCCCACCCATACCCCAATGCAGTCACTGTCCATCAATGCAGCAAGATGCCACGGATCCACTATGTGCCTTCTCTGTGCTACACTGTTTTCCCCGTGATCCCCCACACCATGTGTACTAAACATAAACCCCTCAATCCCCTTCTCCCTCCCTCCCCACCCACCCTCCCACACCCCTCCCCTTTGGTAACTACTAGTTCCTTCTTGAAGTCTCTGAGTCTGCTGCCATTATGTTCCTTCAGTTTTGTTTCATTGTTATACTCCACAAATGAGGGAAATCATTTGGCATTTGTCTTTCTCTGCCTGGCTTATTTCACTGAGCATAATACCCTCTAGCTCCATCCATGTTGTTGCAAATGGTAGTATTTGTTTCTTTCTTATGGCTGAATAGTATTTCATTGTGTATATGTACCACCTCTTCTTTATCCATTCATCAGGTTGCTTCCATATCTTGGATATTGTAAAAAGTGCTGAGATAAACATAGGGGTGCATATGTCTTTTTGAATCTGAGAAGTTGTATTCTTTGGGAAATTCCAAGGAGTGGGATGCCTGAGTCAAATGGTGTTTCTATTTTGAGTTTTTTGAGGAACCTCCATATTGCTTTCCACAATGGTTGAATTAGCTTACATTCCCACCAGCAGTGTAGGAGGGTTCCCCTTTCTCCGCATCTTCACGACCATTTGTTATTCTTAGTCTTTTCTATGCTGGCCATCCTTACTGGTGTGAGGTGATATCTCATTGTGGTTTTAATTTGCATTTCCCTAATGATTAGTGATGTGAAGCATCTTTTCATGTGTCTGTTGGCCATCTGAATTTCTTCTTTGGAGAACTGTCTCTTCATATCCTCTTCCCATTTGTTAATCGGGTTATTCGCTTTCTGGGTGTTGAGGCATGTAAGTTCTTTATATATTTTGGATGTTAACCCCTTGTTGGATACGTCATTTTCAAATATATTCTCCCATACTGTAGGATGCCTTTTTGTTCTGTTGATGATGTCCTTTGCTGTAGAGAAACTTTTTAGTTTGATGTAGTCCCATGAATTCATTTTTGCTTTTGTTTCCCTGCTTGAAGAGATGCATTCAGGAAGAAGTTGCTCATGGTTATATTCAGGAGATGTTTGCCTATGTTGTCTTCTAAGAGGTTTATGGTTTCATGACTTACATTCAAGTCTTTAATCCATTTCGAGTTTACTTTTGTGTATGGGGTTAAACAATAATCCAGTTTCATTCTCTTGCATGTAGCTGCCCAGTTTTGCCAACACCAGCTGTTGAAGAGGCTGTCGTTTCCCCATTGTATGTCCATGGCTCCTTTATCATATATTACTTGACCATATATGATTGGGTTTATATATGGTCTCTGTAGTCTGTTCCATTGGTTTTTGGTCTGTTCTTGTGCCTATACCAAATTGTCTTGATTACTGTGGCTTTGCAGTAGAGCTTGAAGTCGGGGAGCGTAATACCCCTGCTTTATTCTTCCTTTTATTCGAGGTCTTTTGTGGTTCCATGTGAATTTTAGGACAATTTTCTCTAGTTCGTTGAAGAACACTGTTGGTATTTTTATAGCAACTGCATTGAATCCATAGATTGCTTTAGGCAGGATGGCCATTTTGACAATATTAATGCTTCCTATCCATGAGCACAGGATGTGTTTCCATTTATTGTATCTTCTTTAATTTCTCTCATGAGTGTCCTGTAGTTTTCAGAGTATAGGTCTTTCACTTCCTTGGTTAGGTTTATTCCTAGGTATTTTATTCTTTTTGATGCAATTGTGAATGGAATTGTTTTCCTGATTTCTCTTTCTGCTAGTTCATTGTTAGTGTATAGGAATGCCACAGATTTCTATGTATTAATTTTGTATCCCACAACATTGCTGAATTCAGATATTAGATCTAGTAGTTTTGGAGTGGATTCTTTAGGGTTTTTTATGTACCATATCATGTCATCTGCAAACAGGAACAGTTTGACTTCTTCCTTGCCAATCTGGATGCCTTTTATTTCTTTGTGTTGTCTGATAGCCGTGGCTAGGACTTCCAGTACTATGTTGAATAGAAGTGGGGAAAGTGGGCATCCTTGTCTTGTTCCCCATCTTAAAGGAAAAGCTTTCAGCTTCTCTCTGTTAAGTATAATGTTGGCTGTGGGTTTGTCATATATAGCCTTTATTATGTTGAGGTACTTGCCCTCTATACTCATTTTGTTGAGAGTTTTTATCATGAATGGATGTTAAATTTTGTCAAATGCTTTTTCAGCATCTATGGAGATGATCATGTGGTTTTGTCCTTCTTTTTGTTGATGTGGTGGATGATGTTGATGGATTTTTGAATGTTGTACCATCCTTGCATCCCTGGGATAAATCCTACTTGATCATGATGGATGATCTTTTTGATGTATTTTTGAATTCAGTTTGCTAATATTTTGTTGAGTATTTTTGCATCTATGCTCATCAGGGATATTGATCTGTAATATTCTGTTTTTTGTGCTGTCTTTGCCTGGTTTTGGTATGAGAGTGATGCTGGTCTCATAGAATGAGTTTGGAAGTATTCCCTCCTCTTCTATTTTTTGGAGAACTTTAAGGATAATGGGCATTAGGTCTTCACTATATGTTTGATAAAATTCAGCGGTGAAGCCATCTGCTCCAGGGATTTTGTTCTTGGGTAGTTTTTTGATTACCAGTTCAATTTCATAGCTGGTAATTGGTCTGTTTAGATTTTCTGTTTCTTCCTTGGTCAGCCTTGGAAGGTTGTATTTTTCTAGAAAGTTGTCCATTTCTTCTAGGTTATCCAGTTTGTTACCACGTAATTTTTCATAGTATTCTCTAATGATTCTTTGTATTTCTGTGGTGTCCGTAGTGATTTTTCCTTTCTCATTTCTGATTGTGTTTATGAGTGCAGACTCTCTTTTTTTCTTGAACCAGCTCTTGCTTTCATTGATTCTTTCTGTTGTTTTATTCTTCTCGATTTTATTTATTTCTGCTCTATTCTTTATTATGTCCCTCCTTCTACTGACTTTGGGCCTCATTTGTTCTTCTTTTTCTAGTTCATTAATTGTGAGTTTAGACTACTTATATGGGATTGTTTTTCTTTCCTGAGGTAGGCCTGCATTGCAGTATACTTTCCTCTTAGCACGTCCTTGGCTGCGTCCCACAGATTTTACGGTGTTGAATTATTGTTGTCATTTGTCTCCATATACTGCTTGATCTCTGCTTTTATTTGTTCATTGACCCATGGGTTGTTTAGGAGCATGTTGTGAAGCCTCCATGTGTTTGTGGGATATATCATTTTCTTTGGGTAATTTATTTCTAGTTTCATACCTTTGTGGTTTGTGAAACTGGTTGGTACAATTTCAATCTTTTTGAATTTACTGAGGCTCTTTTTGTGGCCTAGTATATGATCTATTCTTGAAAATGTTCCATTTGCACTTGAGAAGAATGTGTATTCTACTGCTTTTGGGTGTAGAGTTCTGTAGATGTCTGTTAGGTCCATCTGTTCTATTCTTTTGTTCAGTGCCTCTGTCTCCTTACTTATCTTCTATCTGGTTGATCTGTCCTTCAGAGTGAGTGGAGTGTTGATGTCTCCTAGAATGAATGCACTGCATTCTATTTCCCCTTTTAATTCAGTTAGTATTTATTTCACATATGTGGGTGCACCTGTGTTGAGAGCATAGATATTTATAATGGTTATATCTTCTTGTTGGATTGACCCCTTTATCATAATGTAATGTCCTTCTTTGTCCCTTGTGACTGCAGCTCCTGGTTTTTTCTCTCTATTAGTTGCATGAAAAATCTTTTTCAATATCTTCACTTTTAGTCTGTGTAAGTTTTTGGGTTTGAATGAGTCTCTTGTAGGCAGCATATAGATGGGTCTTGTGTTTTTATCCATTCAGGGGCTCTATGTCTTTTTATTGGTTTCTTCAGTCCGTTTACATTTAGGGTGATTATCGATAGGTTATCTAGGCAATAACTTATTGCAATAACTTATTGCCATTGCAGGCTTTAGATTCGTGGTTACCAAAGGTTCAAGGTTAACTTCCTTACTATCTAAGAGTCTATCTTAACTCACTTAATATGCTATTACAAACACAATCTAAGGGTTCTTTTCTTTTTCTCCTCCTTTTTCTTCCTCCTCCATTCTTTATATATTAGGTATCATATTCTGTAATCTTGTCTATCCCTTGATTGACTTTGGGGATAGTTCATTTAATTTTGCATTTGCTTATTAATTAGGTGTTCTACTTTCTTTACTGTGGTTTTATTACCTCTGGTGACAGCTATTAAACCTTAGGAACACTTCCATCTATAGCAGTTCCTCCAAAATAGACTGTAAAGATGGTTTGTGGGAGGTAAATTCTCTTAGCTTTTGCTTATCTGGAAATTGTTTAATCCCTCCTTCAAATTTAAATGATAATCTTGCCGGATAAAGTAATCTTGGTTCCAGCCCCTTCTGCTTCATTGCATTAAATACATCATGCCACTCCCTTCTGGCCTGTAAGGTTTCTGCTGAGAAGTCCGATGTTAGCCTGATGGGCTTTCCTTTGTATGTGATCTTATTTCTTTCTCTGGCTGCTTTTAATAGTCTATCCTTATCCTTGATCTTTGCCATTTTAATTACTATATGTCTTGGTGTTGTCTTCCTTGGGTCCCTTGTGTTGGGAGATCTGTGGATCTGCATGTCCTGAGAGACTATCTCCTTCCCCGGATTGGGGAAGTTTTCAGCAATCACCTCCTCAAAGACACTTTCTATCCCTTTCTTTCTCTCTTCTTCTTCTGGTAGCCCTATAATGCGAATATTGTTCCATTTGAATTGGTCACACAGTTCTCTCAATATTCTTTCATTCCTAGAAATCTTTTTTTCTCTCTGTGCCTCAGCTTCTTTATATTCCTCTTCTCTAGTTTCTATTTCATTTATGGTCTCCTCATTGGTATCCAATCTACTTTTAATACCCTCCATTGTGCTCTTCAATGATTGGGTCTCCAACTGGAATTCATTCCTGAGATCTTAAATATCTTTCTGTACCTGCATTAGCAAGTTAATGATTTTTATTTGGAACTCCCTTTCAGGAAGAGTCATGAGGTCCATGTCATCTTTCTCAGGAGTTGCATTAATAATTTTACTCTGAACCAGTTTCCTTTGGCATTTCATATTTGTATATGGCGCCCTCTGGTGCCCAGAAGCTCTAGTCTCTGGAGGTGCTCAGTCCCTGAAGCAATGTCGGGTGTCGCAGGGGAGTGGTATTGGTGCCTGGCAGGAGGAAAGCACTGTTTCCTGCTTCCCTGCCACTATGCCTGTCTCCACTGCCTGAACCAGTGGGCCAAGCACACAGGTATAAACCTCTATGCTTTGCATTCGTAATTGATATAGACACATCTTCCCTCTGGCTGGCCTAATCCCAGGGTAGAGTTTGCCAGTTTGCGAGCCAGGTGGGGCCGGCCAGGAGAAAGGCTCAGTAGACTGCCTATCACAGAGGGGGTCGTTAAAGCCATGTAGCCAGCCAGGGAGCTGGAGCACCTGGAAATCATGAACGCCTGCTGGTCAGAGTGCACCTGGAAAATTTTGTCTACCTGTCCTTTCTTCTGAGGAGTAAGCTCTGTGCTATCCCTGCCCCTTTAGCAGCCCTCTTGCTAAGGGCTTCCTTGTTAGGAAGTCTCTCAGACTACCCACCTTTCTTTGGTCCCAGAGCAGCTGGATATGGATCCCTGCTTTCCACAAGCAGCTGGAGTCTCAGTCTCTCCAGGAATTCTGCCTGTCTTAGCTTTCCAATCCCCTAGTTACGAGAGTATCTTGTAATGTAGGTTTGTGCTCCCAGCACAGATCTCCTGAGTTAGGTATTCAGCAGTCCCAGGCCTCCCCTCCCTCCCTGCTCTGTTTCTCTTCCTCCAGCCAGTGAGCTGGGGTGGGAGAAGGTCTTGGGTCGCACCGCTGGTCCACAGCTTTGGTACATTACCCTTCTCTGTGAGCTCTGCTGTTTTCTCCAGGTGTATGCAGTCTGGTGTAGTCCTCTTTCCTGTTGCTCTTTCAGTATCAGTTGTATTAATTATATTTTCTTATTACATGTGGTTTTAAGAGGAATCCTCTGTCTCTCCTCTCATGCTGCCATCTTTAATCCCTCACTCTTTTTTTCTTCCTAAGGACATACTAGAAGTTCTAGTCAGTGCAATAAGACCAGAAAAACAAGTAAAATGGATATGGATTAGAATGGAAAAAAATTAAATTTTACCTATTCACTAATGACAGTACTATTTACATAGAAAATCCTCAGGAATATGCAAGAAAAAGCTCCTAAGAGCAATAAGTGAGTTTAGCAATACAGTAGGATACCCAGTCAACATAAAACCCAATCATATTTCTGTATACTAGTAAAAAAAACTTGAAGCAAAATTTTTAATGGTACCATTTACAATAACTTTGAAAAGTTAAAAGCCTGGGTATAAATATATATAAAACATATATAGGACCCTAAACTAAAAGTAACAAAATGTTGGATATATCCTGTGCTCATGGATTGGAAGTTTCAACATAATTAAAATTTCCCCAAACTGATCTATGGATTTAATATAATTCCAATCAAAACTCAAGCATGATTTTTTGGAGATACAAGCTGCTTCTAAAATGTACACAAAAGGCAAAAAGAGAAAAAGAAAAGAAAAGATAAATAGCCAAAAGTATTTTGCAAAAGAAAGAAAAACCTGGAGGACTCACACTACCCAATTTTAAAGCTTTAGATATGCAGATCAATGGAAGAAAAATGAACATTTTAGAAACAGACCCTCACAAATACGGTCAGCTGTTTTTGCCAATGATGCAAATGCAATTCAATGCAAAAAAAAAAAAAAAGGATACTCTTTTCAACAAATCGTGTTGGAGCATATAGGCATTCCAGATACAAACAAACCTTGGCCTATACCTCACAGTTTAAACAAAAATTCATTCAAAATATATATATAAAAGTAAAATGTAAAACTCTCAATTTTTAAGAGGAAAACACAGGAGAAAATCTTGTGACCTAAATTTGGCAAAGAGTTCTTAGGATATGAAAAGGATGATCAATAAACCAAAAAATATTGTTAAATTGTACTTAAATATTGAAAGATACCATTATATGGATGAAAAAATTAAGCTACAGACTGGAAGAAAATATTTGTAATCACGTACTCAACAAACTCATCAGATAGTATACAGAATATGCAAAGAACTCTCAAAATTCAACAATAAGAAAAAAAATGGTGGGAAATAGGCAACACATTTGAAGACATTTCAGCAAGGAAGATATATCAATAGCAAATAAATACATGAGAAGATCTTAACATCATTAGTCCCTAGGGAAATGCAAATTAAAGCCACAATGAGATACCACTGCTCATCTATTACAATGACTAAGGTAAAAAAGACTGACAATACCAGTGTTGCTGAGGATGTGGAGGGATTAGAAATCTCATACACTATTGGTGGTATATTAAATTGTATAGATACTCTGGGAAGTGATTTGGCAATTTCTTTAAATGACTAAGGTAAAAAAAGACTGACAATACTAAGTGTTGCTGAGGATGTGGAAGGACTGGAACTCTCATACACTCTTGGTGGCATATTAAATTGTATAGACACTCTGGGAAGTGATCTGGCAATTTCTTTAAAAGAAACATTCACATACACTGTTATCCAGTCATTCAACAGCTAGAAATTTTCCTGAAGAAATGGAAACATTTGTCTATACAAAGACTTACACAGGATGTTCATGGTAGATTTATTTGTTACTGCCCCAAACTGTAAGCAACTCAAATGTCCATCAACAGGTGAGTGGATAAACAAGTTGTCCTAGATCCATAAAATGGAATTCTACTATGCAATGAAAAGGAATGAATCCTGATAGAGGTATCAAAATGGATGAATCTCAAAATAATTGTACTGAATGAAAAAAGCCAGTAGGGAAAAAAATGCCACTGTATGATTTCATCTTTATAGAAATCCTAGAAAATGCAAATTAACCTATAAGTGACAAAGCAGATCCATTCTTGTAGGGACCAAATGGGAGGCAAGAGGGAGGGAGGCATTGCAATGAGGCATGAGGACACTTTTGGGTGATGCATATATTCATTATTTCAGTTGTGATGATGGTATCCCATAATAGAAAGGGAGGGAGGAATCCCTGTCTTTATTAAAGATCCCTACAAATCAGAGCCATAGTCCCACTAGATTGTGGGAAATTCAATCTCATCCAGTGCCAGCCTCACCCTGAGGGTTGTGCAAGAATCTAGGAGCTACCCCCAAACCAACCCTCTTGCCCACCCCCATCCCACCCAACCGCAAAGCATGGGATCTCCCTCCCCCAGAATCAGTCCTCTGTTCCCACCCTGTGAAGTTCAGCTCCACGGTGAAGGTCACTGGTCTTATTTACCAAATAGAATTTGTGGAAGATGCTAAGAACTGACAAATTCCCAGTAACTCTGGCAAGACCTTAGCTCCCAACTGTTCCTCTCCTTCCCAAATGCTAAACCCAGATTCAGCAAATCATAGCTCAGGGGCTCCCTGCATCCTCTCTAGATTAACACACCTCTGTTTCCCCAGACCTTGAGAATTTGAACAGTGTCTAATTATCTGAGCAAGGTGAATTCTGACTGATTTCCACAATCTACCTATGAACCTCTCAGTTCCTGGCTCCCTATAGAACATTCTGAGGCTCCTCTCACTTTGCAACATCTTAATACAGGCTTAAACTAATGGGGATTGAATGATTGTTCCTCTCTTTTCACAGTCTGCATGTGATGTTCCTTCTAAGCCCAGAAACATAAGTATCCTTCCCAGGAGGAAATCAGTCTCAGCAGGGGCCTGGGGACATGCCCCCAACCTGGAATACTGTCAGGGCAGGTGAGCTCAAGGCCCAGCCCTGGCCACCTCACACCCACCTGGCCCACTCTGTCACCTGTGTCTCCACAGGCTGATTCAGCTAAAAGGCACTTTTTACTCTGGGCTACCAGAGTCTCAGAGCCAAGGGACACACTAACAGAGTTTGCCCTGAAGGACATTTCTCAGCTTTTATAATGCTTCTGAAACCAGAGCCGCTGGCATTGAGGGTCCTTTAGTGCTTGTTTTTTACAGACCCAGCTCATCACAGTCCTGGCTTGAGGTTTCTTGATGTCTGTGCTTCTGCAGCTTCCTCCACTGCACACAGAAGGCAGTTATTTCCAGTTCTTCTGGGTCTGGGGAAGGTTGTCTCAAGCCCTGGAGGAGAGAGAGATTATTAAGTCCAGGAAGGATGTGGTGCTACTCTCCCAGTGTCAGCTGATTGGAGCACTTTCTTAGGGGATCCTGCTGGGTGAGGTTCTAGCCCTAATTTAAGAGAGATCATGGAATCATGTTTGGAGAGGTCCTCTGAGTCGGAGCCCACTCATTCTGAAAGGAGAAGCACAACAGAGCAAAGGGTCTTATGTTTGTCACCACTGAATGTTCTGAGCGTGAAACCAATTAAACATTTTCTCCACCCCATATTCTGCCTCCTTTTGGATCTCACTTAATGCAAACTATCCACTGGTCTTTGGCCAACAGCCTCCACAGAGACAGGACACAGGTGCACTCTGCAGCCCTCAGCCTCACTCTCAGGTTCTCTGGCATTTAAAAGGCCTGGAGATTGGGGTGTGGGGACTGGCCCTGCCTTGGGAGGTACATCAGGATCAGTAGGATACTCACTGTGGCCATGCCATCAGGGAGGAAGACGCAGTTCCACAGGGGCCAGGCCTCAGTTTCCTCTCAGCCTTCTTTATAGTCAAGAAGTTCTGGAACTTCTAGAAAAAATATGCGCACTTCCAAATGCTTTTCACTGAGTGTATCTATTCTATATACTCTTTGAGCTTAACTGGTATAAAGTTTCCTAAACTTGAAATGAAAATGTTCATTCTATATATACATGAGCAACTTTTTTCTGAATGCATCTCCTCTGACAAGAGAAACAAAAGCAAAAATGAACTCATCAAACTAAAAAGCTTCTGTACAGCAAAGGACACCATTAACAGAACAAAAAGGCAGCCTACAGTATGGGAGCATATATTTGTAAATGACGTATCCAAAAAGGGGTTAACATCCAAAATATATAAAGAACTCACATGCCTCAACACCCAAAAAGCAAATAACCCGATTAAAAAAATGGAGGATATGAACAGCCAATTCTCCAAAGAAGAAATTCAGATGGCCAAGAGGCACATGAAAAGATGCTCCACATCACTAATTATCAGGGAAATGCAAATTAAAACCACAATGAGATATCAACTCACACCAGTTAGTATGGCCAGTATTGAAAAGACTAAGAACAACAAATGCTGGCAAGGATGCAGAGAAAGGGGAACCCTCCTACACTGCTGGTGGGAATGTAAATTAGTTCAACCATTGTGGAAAGCAATATGGAGGTTCCTCAAAAAGCTCAAAATAGAAATACCATTTGACCCAGGAATTCCACTCCTGGGAATTTACCCTAAGAATGCAGGCACCCAATTTGAAAAAGACGTTTGCACTCTTATGTTTATCACAGCAGCACTATTTACAATAGCCAAGAAATGGAAACAACCTAAGTGTCCATCAGTAGATGAATGGATAAAGAAGATGTGGTACATATACACAATGGAATATTATTCAGCCATAAGAAGAAAACAAATCCTACCATTTGCAACAACATGGATGGAGCTAGAGGGTATTATGCTCAGTGAAATAAGCCAGGCGGAGAAAGACAAGTACCAGATGATTTCACTCATGTGTGGAGTATAAGAACAAAGAAAAACTGAAGGAACAAAACAGCAGCATAATCACGGAACCCAGGAATGGACTAACAATTACCAAAGGGAAAGGGACTGGGGAGGATGGGTGGGAAGGAGGGATAAGGGCAGGGAAAAAGAAAGGGGGCATGACGATTAGCATGTATAATGTGGGGGAGGGGGCATGGAGAGGGCTGTGCAACACAGAGAAAACAAGTATTGATTCTACAGCATCTTACTATGCTGATGGACAGTGACTGAAATTGGGACTGTGGGGGGGCTTGGTGAAGGGGGGAACCTACTAAACATAATGCTCTGCATGTAATTGTAGATCAATGAAAGCAAAATTTTTAAAATGGAGATAGTAGTAACTACATCAAAGGTTTGTTGTGTTAAATGAGATGAAATACAGAAAGAGCTCACTATGTCACCAGAGATTTAGAATGCTCAGTTCATATATTCATTCACCTAACAATAGCTGCTATCATTTTTACTTAGTGAATGTGTCCCTGAGAGAGTAATCCGCAATCAAGATACTAATTAAGTCAAGTTCCTGATCCTATAAAGAGAAGATTGGAATCTACGTGAAGGTAGACATTCTGCAAACCATCAAGTGAAGCCTCTTGACCAGCCTGTCCACTATCCTTGGTGACTTCAATCTAGACAACTTCTTTCCAACTTCTACATTATATTTCATTTTGATCTCATTCAATAACCAAAGAATGTAGGAGAGTGTGCACAAGTGACTCTGTTGCTCCAAAGAACAAGGCGCAATGAGCAAGAGGCTTATTTGAGCTCAAATCCTTAAACATAGAGTTGCCATATGTCCTAGTAATTCTACTCCTAAAGTGGAAAACATTTTCCCAAAGTGTGGAAAACATATATCTACACAATAACTTGCACATAGTTGTTCATAGCAGCATTACTCACAATAACCAAAAAGTGGAAAAACCCATATGTTTATTAACTGATGAATGGGTAAATAAAGTGTGGTGTATTTATACAATGGAATGTTATCCAGTCATAAAAAGGAATGAAGAACTGACACGTGCTACAACATGGTGAATCTCAGAAACAGGCTAAGTGAAAGAAGCCCATCATAGGCCACATATTGGATGATTTCATGTGTATGAAATGTCCAGAAGGGGCAAATCCACAGAGACAGAAGTAGATTAGAATTTTCCAAGGACTAAGAAGAGGGAATGGAGAGTGACTGGCTGCCAATGGGTAGGAGGTTTCTTAGGGTGATGAAAATGTTTTAAAATTGGATTGTACACTTTAAGAGAATGAATTATATGGTCTGTGTGAATATCTCAACAGAGCTGTTATAATTAACTAGGAAAAAGAGAGAGTGATGATTGAGTTCCCGGAAAGAAGAGTATAGAAAGGAATGAAGAAACAAACAGCATGACTGACTACAGTGAGCAAGGGGAGAATAGTAGGAGCTGAAGCTAAACAAGCAGACTAGGCCCTGTGGGGATTTGTAGGACATTAGCCTGCAAGCAAGAGAAGCCACTGAAGCCACGGGAGAACTGTGGTGGAGAGTTTGATTGATGAGTTGAGAATTGTGAAGCCTGCCTAGCTTCCTTTCCACTCTTTGTGTTCTACAAAATAGTCCTTCAAATATTCCAAGAATGTAGAAGAGGGTGCAGAAGCGGCTTCTGTTGCTCCAAAGAACTAGGACTAATGAGCAAAAGGCTTTTTTGAGCTCATGATCCCTTCCTCAGCTAATGAAGTCAAATCAAACACATAGATTCCATACTGAAAACAGTATGGCAGTTCCTCAAAATATTAAAAATTAAATTATCATATAATCCAACAATGCTACTTCTAGATGTATAACCAAAATAATGAAAAGCAGGGACTCCAACAGATAGGTGTACACTTGCATTCATCTCAGCGTCATTCACAGGAGCCAAAAGACAGAAGCAACCCAACTGTGACAGATGAAGGTATAAACAAAATAGGGCACATAAACATCATGGAATATTTTCAGTCTAGGAAGCTAATCTGAGACATGCTGCAACATGAATGAATCTTGAGGACTCAATGTTAAATGAAGTAAGCCAGCCACAGAAAGACAAATGCTATCCCATTCCACTTCAATGGGATTCCGAGAGTCATCAAAATCCTGGGCAGCAGATGTGTGTTCACAAGTCCGATGGCAGGCCCAAGTGGGCCAGTTGGGATGGGAAAGCACATCCATAAGGAAAGACCCAGAGATGCCAGATGAGACAAGAGAGTTTCTTGGGACTCATACAGGAAAACCAGGAGCACCAGCTGGAGGAGGCTGCCCATCACTAACACAGACGGGAGGGAACTACTTATATGGGGTGAGGGGCACCAACTACAGGAGTGCCAGGGGTGAGGGGACAGTGACTACATGTGTGCCAGGGGCAAGAGGACACAGACTACCTATGTGCCAGGGGTGAGGGTGTTGGGGAGGAACTCGGTTCAGAGTCACAGGGAAATCAGACAGAGTGAGACATGAAACCAAAGTCAGGAAGGCAAAGTAAATTTTATTTCACTCTGTATGGGGTAACAGAGTGGGCCTGCCTAAGATTAGACAGGCAAGCTGTTTACTGTGAGGATTCTTTTTATGGGGTTTTTGGCAGGGCAGAGACATCCTTGACTGACAGTCTTTGGCTTTTGGCCTTGGTGGCCTGGTTAATTGGTAAAAAGGAGACATGGGCAGCACTCTGATGTTTGCTGTGCCTGGTCTCTGATGTTTTCTTTATCTGGGGGAGTGTCTGTGCTTGGAAGCTTCTCATCTGGGAAGCTGTTTTTCATCTGGGGAGTGTCTGGACATTCCAAGTCACTCTTGGCCCTTGAAACTTCAACTAATTGACTCTGTGAGCCCTTTCTGCCTCTCTGTTTTTATCTGCTTAACTCTTTGAGTCCCTTTTAATGGGCTTTACTGGCTTTATTCTCTCTCCACCTAGCTCATATCTGTCTTTCTGCCTAACGAGGGGACAGCCACTACCTGCATGCTGGGGTGAAGAGGCAGAGACTAGTGTCAGCCAGGGGCAAGGAGACAGACGGTGTGCTTTGCGAGCAGAGCCCCAAGGAACACGACCTTGGTCAGGAGTCTGCGTCCCAAGGAGATGATTCTGTGGATAAGGGGCCCAGGCCATCCACAAACCCGACACTTAGCTCGCAGCTCCAGGGAGGGACTCTGTGGACCGACCGTTACAAGCGGCGGTGCCCGTTCCATGGGGGACCAGAGGGTGCAGGGCAGGGAGGGAGGCCAGTGAACGGGGATGAAAAGGTTGAAGAGCTGCATGGCGACGGAGTTTGTTCACTATGTATTGCTGGATGCGACTGCACCGCACGCCTGAAAAGAGTAAAACGTTCAGTTGTATTTTACACAACTAAACTCAAAACAGGACCCACAGCGCAGCACTGAAAGCCTGAGCGCGGAGACCGTGACCTGCAGCTCCGCGCTGGCGAGCGCCAGAATTCCCCCGGTCTGGGGGCCTTATTCTCCGTAGGTCGGTGGACCTTGGGGGAGAGAGGAATAAGGGTACGGAGGGTGAAGCAGGGGCAGCCCTGGCGCCCTGAGCCTCCGCCCCGCGGGCCCCACCGCCTCTCCCCACCAAGGTGGTGCAGTTCTTCCAAACCACGGGCCCCGGGGGGCGGGCTCCAAGGGGAAGACCGATCGCAAGGGCCCCTTTCCTGTGGTCCCGCTGTCCCGCCCCTCCGACTGGCGGGTTTCAAACCCACAGGGGCCAATGAGAGCAGGTGGACGCACACAAGGCTCGGCTTCAGCTGCGAGCGCGACCTTTGAAGAAAACTGTTGCTGAGGAGCAATGGAGAGGCCGCGGCCAGCCGCCGCCGCCGCTGCGGGTGAGTCCGCGGGCCCCTGGGTCCAGTCGGCGTCGGAGTGCGGCCGGGAGGGAAGGAGCCGCCGATGGCGCACTTTCGGCGGAAGAGGCCCTGCCGCCGCGGCGTCTTCAGCCCGGAGGCGGGCCGCCAGAGCGGGTTCGTGTGCTGTGCCGCTCGCCTCCCGGCGCCTTCCCTGCGCTTGCGCGGCGGCGCCGCCGAGACCGCCTGTCACCTCTCCGGGTACGCTTGCCCGGCTTCTCCAGAAGGAAGCCAAGCGTTCCTGCGGCCCGGATTTGTCTTCAGGCAGAGCCCTGGGTCCCAGGGCTGCGCCCCCCGCGAACTCTGACAGCTGCTCCGGGGCTGGTCTGACCCTAACGCCATCGCCTCTCCGGTCCGCCCGCGCCTGGGGGCTGACGGCTAAGGGTCCTGCGTTACCTGCCCTTCGGATGCGCCCGGGGCCCCTGCTGCCTGGCAGATTCCTCCAGCTCAGATGACCTGCCCCGAAATGCACGCGGTGTTTCCACAGCTCCAGTGGGAACCACTGTGGGCTCTGCTCCGGGTCCTGGGCGCTGTCCCGGCACTCACACCATTTTAGGAGTTTTGTTTTGTTTTGTTTTGGTTTTTCTACAGAAGTTACTTATTTTGTGTAACCAAATGCCATTCTTTCCTTTTTAAGTTATTCAGATCTAAGTTAAGAAAGTAAACTTCAGCAATAGAATAGTCACTCTCTTTTTTATTTTTTAAAGGATACATAACTCAATTCATTTAAAATTCATATTGGTATATAAGGTATCGTAGTGCTCACTTTTTTCACTAGGTTTCTCTCTGAGAATGACATTAGAAAGCATTAGAATCACAAAGATCTCCCTCTTGAAGATAATGACATATGCCAAAGGATCACATTTGTTTGAAAGCTTTCAAGAATACACAAATCCAAATGTGGCAAACTAACAGTAAAAAGGAGAAAGAATTTGAGTGTGATTGTAACTGAGAAATGTAAATCATGCCTAGAAGTAGGAAAACAATAACCAAAGGTAGGATCTCCATGACAGCTACAAAAGAGCATAAAGAGGGAATATTGTCAGTAGATCCAGCGCATTGTCTAGGCAATAGGTTGTTCGGACGCAGAAATCTCTTTGGAAATGAACTGCCATCCATCTGTTTCTGACGCAAAAATCTCTTTGGAGATGAACTGCCAATTATACAAGCTATGAATCCTCCGTCCCCATAGCCAATCTGTTGGAGGTGATCAGTTTGTTCTCTTTGGTTCCTGTCCCTACTGCGACAAAGAATTGAAGGGCAGAGACACAGTAGTGAAGCAGAATGAAAGTTATTTAAATATACTCTAAGGGAGGACCAAAGCCAAGGTAGATAAAGGCAGGTTTACTTGCTTATCTGGAGTAGGACAGAGAGAGTCAAGACTTATGCTTAAAGTCTGGAAGATAGAATGGAATAGCAAAGTGACAAAGACATCACTGAAAGAGCAGAGAGACAAAGTACAGTAAATTGAGCAGTAAAAAAGTCATTTGAAAATGCACACTTCAAGGAAGGGGAGTGTGGGCAATCCCAGAGAGGAGGAGGAGCACCCAAAGCCTGGGATTGTGTCTTCTAAGGCTTTCAAGAATGGGGCAAAGGTATAGGGGTCAGGGGTGTAGGCTTGTCAGGCAGTCTCATCTCATGATTCTATCTCTGGTGAGAAACAGTATGTCATTGCCTATAGCCAGTTTTCTAGGTTATTCTGTAGGACAAACCTTTTGTTCCTCTCTAAGTTAGTGGCTACCCCAAGTACTGGGAACACATTAGTTAAGACTGCATGCCTTGCTGTAAGAGAGTCGTTGGGTGAATCTAACTTCCCAATTCTCTTTCAAAAGTGGAAATTCAGCTTTAAGATAAGTCTCTCCTGTTAATATGCTAATCTCAACATTTTTTTAGGAAAATTTATCATAACGCTTGTCCTTTGTCTCTGCCCTATCTCACCTGCATTAGAGCAAGTCTCAAGGTCAGCCCAGATTCAGAGCATGTGGAATGAACTCACATTGAAAGGGTGTGAGTCCTTTCTAGCTCTCTGGCTTAAACGGATTAACTCCCTGAGTTCTTGGTGGGCCTCACTCTTTTCATCCCATTCATATAATTAGGTAGGAGCGAGTAAGCAGACAGACCCATTCCTCCGCCTTCCCGATCTCCGCCCCCTAAGCCCTGGCAACCATCCTGGGCGCTAGCTAGGTAGGGGCCGGCCACCGCAGCAGCTGCAGCGAGCGCGCGCCCGCGCCCGCGCCCGCCGCCAAGGTCTGCTCATACAGGTATCGCTCATACAGCTTCGCTCATACAGTGGTTTTCTTACGTCACAATCCAGAGGCTTCGGCGCGGGAGGGGCGGAGAGTCGGAGGAGGGAGCAGCGCGCTCTCATTGACTGCGGTCTCCCGCTATTGGTTGGTCGGCGAGGAGCGGGGTGTCCTTCGGTTCTGCGGTTCTGAGAGCGTTTCTCCAGCCACTCCAGAGGGCGGAGGAGGAGGAGGCTAGAGCGCGGCGGTGATTTTTTACAGAGGCGCACTGAAAAGGCTGGCGGGGCTCAAGAAACTGAGGGGTTAGGAACACACGTACAAGCCCCCTCCCCTCGGGGAGGGGACGAGCCCTGCCTGTCGTTGGTAAGGGGCTGCGGGCAGGGAAGGCTCCGCGGGTCGAAGCGGTTCTATGCCCACTGGTGGCTGGAACGTTTTGAGCACGGGGGCCCCTTTGAATTCTTAGCGTGGTATCTAACGTATTTCATTGATTTCTTCCTACTTAAGCGTATTTTTGTGATAGTTCCTTTTACAAATATCCGTAAAATGGAGAACGAGATTTTTACGCCCCTTGTGGAGCAGTTCATGACCAGCCCCTTGGTCACTTGGGTAAGTGGGGTGTTATTTATCGTATTATTTTGCTGCATTATTTGTGGCTGCAGAGATGGAGGTGGGCGTTCGTATCGTGATGATCGTTCTGTTCCAGGTTAAAACGTTTGGACCTCTGGTTGAAGGAAATGGTACCAACCTGGATGATTATGTGGCTTTGGTGGATGGGGTATTCTTGAACCAGGTCATGTTCCAAATGTAAGTGTCTTTTTCTTTTCTAGATAACTTGTTTTATTGAAAAATTGCATACTGTAAACTTAGAATTTATGTTTTAAGCTCCTGATTTGGTTCTTTGGCCAGAAAAATTCAAGTGGCTCAAGAATTGGACCTTGAAAGGAGCAAGAGTCTTACATGCCCAGCCCATTTATCATAATCCAGTAATTATACTTGTTAAAATTGTGAAGCTTAAGTTTTTCATTCTGCAAACCAAGTATTGTCATTTATTGTCTTCCGTGCTGAAATCCAAACCACACTGTAACCACTTTGATTAGTAGTAAAATGAGAGAGAGAATGAGAATAGTTTCCTAAGGGGAAAATACCTTTACTGTGAAGTTATGTATATTTGATGCAGAAATGTTTCTCATTAACCTCTGTGTCTAAAAATAAATGGCTCAAATTTTGAAACTGGTGAAGTAATAACACATTTTAGAAGCGAGAATTTCAAACAGTTCTGATTGGTGAGGACTGTTGCTGCAGCAAGTAATTTAAATGTGTAAAATGACCGAAGTCACATGTGATTTATTAGATTAATATTTGTGGGATTATTTTAAGGTACTCTTAGAGCTAAGTTTGACATGCAGGTTAGTGAAATCTTGGTGACAACTAGATAATGATTTAGTAGGAAAATCTTGGTCTTTTATGCTTATGATATTGGGTTCATATTAAGTAGGAATGTGTTTTTGAGATGTAATTGAATATCAAAATCATACTGGTAGCTGGACCAGTGAAATAAAACTCCATTTTATCATTTTAGTTAGTGTAGCATACATACATTCTAAATACATCACTATAGGTTCTCAAGCTGAATATTACAGTTATGTTCAAAATAACATGTATTTAGCTTTATTTCTTTTGAATAATGCTGATAACAAGAGTAATGTAGAGCTTTCAATTTCAGGAGATAATTATCTTTTACATATGTGGGAATTTAATGCATTTTAATAATTGTTACTAGACAATAAGTCTAATAGACTACATAAATTCTGTATTTTATTGGAAATTCTTTTTTAAATTTCTTTATTTAAAAGTGAGTAGAAGTCAAATCCATAAATAATTATTTCAGAGGCAACTTCTCAGTCTGTGTGCTCAAAGAGATTTGTGTTATTTTTCATGTATGTGTCAATCCTACAAGGATGTCTTATACTACTATGTTCTCCAAAAGTGTATAGGCAGCCAAAGAAATATATTCATTGCCTAAATGTGTGTGTATATTTTTTCTTAGAAAAAAGAAATGTGGACATTAGTTATTTAAAAGGATAGTGAATACTTTTTTGCCACCTCTCCTACTGTAACTATTTTTTATCTTTGAAATATCCCACTATTTCCTCAACAAAATGGTAGAATAATTTAATTGATTTCTGTTTTAGGTCATGCATTTCAGGAAGGGTAGCCATTACAGTAGATACTCAGATCTTGTTCCTCTGTCTTTTATTTTTAGACAAAAAATTTTTAATTTGTGTGCTGAACCCTAAAAAAGCAGGTGTGTTTACAAAAATAGGAAAACAATTTTCCACTTTAATGTTTTTTATTTGAATGATTCTTTTTCCAAGAAATACTTAGGTTTTTTTGAGTCCTATTTATAGTTACGAAGGTGCTAAAAACTGACACTTTAGCTTGTTTCCACTTTGAGTACAGTTCTATATTTTTTAAAAAAGTATATGTATATTTTGAAAGTAATGATATTCCAAAATAGTGGTTGTCAGGTTGTTTTTTGAGAGGACTAGCTCCATTCCAAACCTCAAATCTGCTTCTATTTTCAGTTTCACCTCCCATTTACTTTAGAAGTTTTTTCAGTGTCCTAATTCTGTTCTCAATGACCTATATAGATTAAAGGAAAAAAGTAAGAAGTATGCTTTCGCTTTAAAAAAATTTTTTGCTAAAATATGATCAACACAAATTTAGTTTAATGAATTATTTACCTAGTAAAGCAGCAACTTATACTTTGTTTTAAAAGCTGTATTTTGCTAGTTTTGAAGTCATTAAGATTTCGGTTAAATACTTTACTCAAATTAATATTTGATTTAATGTACTCTATTAAATGGTCAGTTGAAACTGCACCCAGAAACTTAATCTAAAAGTTAGCCTTAGTCTAAGTAATTTCTAGATTACATTTGGTTAGGTATTTTGTGAGTTTTCTTCATATTTCTTATGCTTGGATTGTTGAGTTTCTTAGGTCTATGAATTTATAGTTTATATCAAATTTGGAAAATTTTTTACCACTTCTTTAAATACATGAAGAATATGTGTAATATATTAACATATATTTAATATATATTTATGTAAGAATATATAAATGTGTGTGTGTGTGTGTGTGTGTGTGTGTGTGTGTGTGTGTGTGTGTGTGTGTTGACCCCCTTCTCCCTTTTGGAAGTCCAGTTAACTGTTTATCAGGCTGCTTGATGTTTATTGATGTTCTGTTCAAAGTTTTTTTTTGCAGTCTTTTCTGCTCTGTGTCATTTTGGATAATCTTGTTATGTGTCTAAATTAATTAGTATTTTTCTCAGTAATGTTTAATCTGCTGTTAATCCCATCCACCATATTTTTCGTTTCAGACATTCTAGTTTCATCTCTAGAAATTCAGTCTTTTTTTGTATCTTCCAGTTTCATAGCTTTCATGCTCTGTCTTTTCCCCAGTTCTTGCACTTGTGTAATACAGTTACAACTGTATTAGTGTTCATGTCCACAAATTCTGTCTGTGTCATTTCTGGGTTGGCTTTGATTTCTCTTCATTATGGATTAACTTTTCTTGCTTTTTCATACCTGGTACGTTTTGATAGGATGCCAGACATTTTGAATTTTACCTTGTTGGGTGCTAGATGTTTTATGTTTCATTAAATATTGAACTTTATTCTGGACAAAATTAAGTTACTTGGAAAGAATTTAATCTTTCAAGTCCTTGCTTCTAAATTGTGTTAGGCAGTACCATCTTGTCCCACTATAGTGGCAAAACCTTTCTGAGTACACTGGCTTGTGGGAACAGGAACTGTACCTGGACCTGTGTGAGCTCTGGGTGGTCTTCCCTCTCATCCTGTTTGGTGGTGCTGTTCTGCCCTATATACTGGTAAGTATTCAGCTGAAGGCTTGTTGGATACCTTCTGCAGGTCTCAGGATCTTCTGTGCGACTCTCTCCTCGTAGGCACTCTGCCTTGTATATGACAGTCACCTTGCTGTCTCTAGAGTAGAGTCTCTAGCATCTTCTTAACTCAGACCTCTCTTCTCTTCCTGGGTTCCCTATCCCTGTTTTGTGGCCTACAAATTCTTCCAAGGCAATAAGCTGGGGCAACTGTAGGACTCATCTTGTGTGTTTCTGTCTTACTACAAATCTACTATCCTTTGTTGCCTGATGTCCATTTAAAAAATGCTTCGTATTTTTTTATTAAGGTATCATTGATACACAATCTTATGAAGGTTTCACGTGAGCAACATTGTGGTTAGTAGATTCCCCCCATTATCAAGTCACCACCACATAACCCATTACAGTCACTGTCCATCAGCAAAGTAAGATGCTATAGAGTCACTACTTGTCTTCTCTGTGCTGTACTGCCTTCCCTGTGCCCCCCTACATTATGTGTGTTAATCATAATACCTTTTAATCCCCTTCTCCCTCCCTCCCCACCTGCTTCCCTTTGGTAAGTCTCTTCTTGGAGTCTGTGAGTCTCCTGTTGTTTCGTTCCTTCAGTTTTGCTTCGTTGTTATACTCCACAAATGAGGGGAATCATTTGGTACTTGTCTCTCTACGCCTGGCTTATTTCACTGAGCATAATACCCTCTAGCTCCATCCATGTTGCAAATGATAGGATTTGTTTTCTTCTTATGGCTGAATAATATTCCATTATGTATATGTTGCACATCTTCTTTATCTATTTGTCTACTGATGGACACTTAGTTTGCTTCCACATCTTGGCTATTGTAAATAGTGCTGCGATAAACATAGGGGTGCATATGTATTTTTGAATCTTGGATCTTGTTTTCTTCAGGTAAATTCCTAGAAATTCCTGGGTCAAATGGTATTTCTGCTGTTAGTTTTTTGAGGCAGCTCCATATTGCTTTACACAATGGTTGGACTAATTTACAGTCCCACCAGCAGTGTAGGAAGGTTCCCCATTCTTTGCATCTTTACCAGCGTTTGTTTTTCCTTGTCTTTTGGATGCTGGCCACCCTGACTGGTGTGAGGTGACAGCTCACTGTGGTTTTAATTTGCATTTCCCTGATAATTAGTGATGAAAATGCTTCATGTATTTTGGCTTTTATTTTCCAGTTGTTTTAGACAGAGGGGTAAATCTGGCTCCTGTTATTCTATCTTGGCCAGAAGTGGAAATCTGTTTATATAATTACAATTACATTTTTGCTGTGCCAATCTTGTATTCCTGCTTTCAAATGTAACATAAAGTTTTATTAGAGGAGCCTTATGATAGAATTTTTTTTCATTTAAATTGTTTAGAGTCAGAGTATTTGTTAACTTAGTGACTCTGGATTTGCCTTTTTGGACACAGAATTTCAGAGTAAAGAGTTGACTTATTCATACCAGTTTACTGTCTCTGCCTTATAATTTTAGAGTCTGTTCACGAGGTGGGACCTGGATTTCATTGAGTAGCTCCTTGACTCAAAGAATCTCTGTAAGAGCTTGTGACATGACATTAGTCCTCTTTAACTGATGGGAAAGGGAAGCTATTTAGAGATCTGGAATGATGGGCCAGCTCTACTGCATGCTGCAGGGCATTTTCCTTCTTCAGTGGAATGAAATCTTTTTTCTTCAGTGCTAGTTATCAGACATAGGGCTTGGGGAGAGGGAAGTGGAAATAGTCATCTTGTTTGAGACGTCATGCAGTTCTGTAATCAACTTTGAATACTACTTGCTGTGAATTGTTTAAGGAACTTGTGACATTGTAGTTAATTTTATAATCTTAGTTTAAAAAGGACGCTGTTCATATTACCTAAGCATTGAAAATATGGATGTTAGTGTTTTAAGTACTTATTAAAATTGTTAATAGTAGCATCAGATCAATATTTGGAATTACTCCCTATGGTTCAACCCCATTAGATAGCTATGGAGATCTATACTTGAAATACTTGATAATTGTGATTCTTGTTATGGCTTTTTTTCTTTTAGAATCTTGAGTTTGAAGGGGCCTTAGGAGTCACCTTCTATGAAAATAATTTTTAATTAAGCCCTTAACACATGGTTATCCAACTTTTGCTTAAGTATTTCCTGAGAAGAAGCTTCATAAAGAATACCTAAAGAAGCCATTTATCTAAAAGAAGAAGTTGAGAAATGTTCCTTAGTTCTGTCAGTGCTTAAGCTTAAAAAGTAGATTATGTTAACTTTATGATTGTAAGAACCGATATCTAGGTTATCTTACCAAGTATGGCATTGACTCTGAATGGTCGGTCACTCTCAGGTTTTCTCATTGGGCCTGACAGTTTTTGTTTAGTTCTGTTTTGTTTGCTGCTTCTTTAAATACACACTCATGATGTTGTTATCTTATTACCATTTTTTGTGATTTACTTCCCATATATTTCTTGGATGTGCCCCTGACTCCCTGACTTTGGACTAATTTAGTATCCCCTGATTGGTTTTCTTACCTTTGGGCTTGCCGCCTTTAAAGCTGTCTTCTCATCTGTGATTGTATGAAACTTTCTAAAACATTGATTTTATCATGTCACTCCTGTCTTTAAAACGGTTCAATAGCTTTTTTCTGCCTTCAGAATAAAACACATTTAAGCATCTAGACTCCTGAAATCTAGCTGCTGCCCAAATTCATAGTTTCATCTTTGTGTAGTACCACTCCTCAGTGTATGGCCTAAAATTGAGCAAATTTATAGTTCTCAAAGACCAGCTCTATTCTTACATCTCTGTGCTTTTCTACATACTGTTCCTTTCCCTAGAACACTTGCTTTAACCGATTCCTGCTTTATCATTGCTTTTCTGCCATTCCCTGTCTCATCCTAGGCTTAGAACTCCTTGTGCTTCTATAGGATCTGTGAATACTTTGGTGATAGCATTTATCTCACTGGGTTGCACTTCTTCATATGCTTGACTCTTCTGACTAACCTATACGTTTCTTGAACCCACTTTATCTTTCATCTCTCTATTCCTAGAATAGTGTTTGACATACACTGGTAAGGTCTTGATACACTTCTGTTGAATGAATCAGTAAGAGAGAGATGACATTGGGCTTTGAGTCAGACTTGGGTTCAGTTTTCACTGTGGCACTTGTACTGTGTGACCTTAAACAATATCCCCAAATCTCAGTTCCTACATCTGTAAGATGGAGGATGGTATTTCCTTCCGGAAGTAGACAAAATCTCTTCTGAGACAGGTATAGTAACTTCTGAGACAGTCTGTTGTGTAGACCACTGTATCCCCAGTGCTAGAAAATGTCATTATTATTATTATGGGCTATACCATACCTACCTATTTATGTTTCCTCAAATAAGTCATGATCATTCACAGCTTTGTTTTGTATGATCTCTGCTGGTGTCACCTCTTTATAGCTGTGTGGTCTGTAACAAGTTACTTCTCATTTTCCTCATTTATAAAGAGTAAAAAGAGAATCACAGAGTTATGAAAATCAAATAGAATAATATGAGCACAATGCTTAGCATATAGCAAGAGTTTAATAAATATTGGTTCTTGATATCCTTGTTTTATTTCTATTATGTGGCAATTTCTTAAAATAAGACAACAATGAAGTTTGCCACACTGACAGACTCTTCCTTTCGTGGCTGGTTTCCCTGGAGTGTGTTATGCTGTTTGATAGCGTTTCACCCACTGTGGAACATCTCTCGAAGCTGGAGTCAGTCCTCTCAAACTCCGCTGCTGCTTTATCAACTCAGTTTATGTAGTAGCCTAAACCGTTTGTTGTCATTTCAACAGTCTTCACAGCATCTTCGGCAGGAATGGATAGCATCTCAAGAAACCACTTTCTTTGCTCATCCACAAGACGGAAATCCTCATCCATTCAAGTTTTACCATGAGGTTGCAGCCATTCAGTCACATTTCCTGGCTCCACTTGTAATTCTAGTTCTCTTTCTATTTTTGTGACATCTGCAGTTACTTCCTCCTCAGAGTCTTGAACCCCTCAAAGTCATCCACGAAGGCTGGAATTAACTTCTTCCAAAGTCTGTTAATATTGACATTTTGAGCTCTCTCCACGAATCACAAATGTTCTTAATGGCATCTAAAATAGTGACTACTTTCCAGGTTTTCAGTTTACTTTGGCCAGATCCATCAAAGGAATCTATCTATGGCAGCTATAGCCTTATGAAATGTATTTCTTAAATAATAAGACTTGCAAGTCAGAATTACTCCTTGATCCATGGGCTGCAGAATGGCTGTTGTGTAAGCAGACATGCAAACACATTACTCTTGTTGCACATCTCCAGCAGAGCTGTTGGGTGAGCAGGTGCGTTGCCAATGAGCAGTAATGTTTTGAAAGGAATCTTTTTTCTGAGCGGTCAGTCTCAACAATGAGCCTGACATAAACAGATACGCTGTCATCCAGGCTTTGTTGTTCCGTATATGGAGAACAGGTAGAGTAGACTTAGCATAATTCTTAAGGGCCCTAGGGTTTCAGAATGGTCAATGAACACTGGCTTGAACTTCAAGTCACCAGCTGCATTACCCCCTAACAAGAGAGCCAGCCTGTCCTTTGAAGCTTTGAAGGCAGGCTTTGACTTCTCCTTTCTAGGTATGGAAGTCCCAGGTAGCAAGTTCTTCTGATACAAGGCTGTTTTGTTTACATAGAAAATCCACTGCTCAGTGCAGCACCTTCAAGAGTTGCCTTAGCCAGATCTTCTGGATAACTTGTTGCAGCTTCTGTGTCAGCACTTGCTGCTTCACCTGCACTTAGATGTGTTTTGGAGACAGCTTCCTTCTTAAAACCTTAAGAACCAACCTCTGCTAGCTTCAAACTTTTCTTCTGCCCCTTCCTTACCTCTATTGGCCTTTATAGAACTGAAGATAGTTAGGGCCTTGCTCTGGATGAGGCTTTGGCTTTAAGGAATGTGGTGGCTGGTTTGGTCTTCTATCCAGACCACTAAACCTTTCTCCAGATCAGCAGTAAGGCTGTTCCACTTTCTTTTCATCCATGGGTTAACCAGAGTAGCGCTTTTAATATCCTTCAAGGACTCTTCCTTTGCGTTCACAACCTGGCTAACTGGCGCCAGAGGCCTAGCTTTCAGCCTGCCTCTGTTGTTGACATGCCTTCCTCGCTAAGCTTAACCATTTCTACCTTTTGATTTAAAGTGAGAGATGTGCAACTCTCCTTTCACTTGAACACTTTAGAGCCCATCGTAGGGTCATTAACTGGCCTAATTTCAATATTGTTGTGTCTTGGGGAATGGGGAGGCCTGAGAACACAAAGAGAGATGGGTATGGCCGGTTGTTACAGCAATCAGAACATGCCCACTATTTATGGATTAAGTTTGCTGTCTTATATGGGTGTGTTTCTGATACCCCAAAACAATTACAGTAGTAGCCTTAAAGATCACTGACAAAGGTCACCACAGCATATATAATAAATGCTTTTGGAAATATTGTGCTGATAGACTTGACACAGGATTGCCACAAACCTTCAACTTGTAAAATACACAGTATCTATAATAAAGCCTAGCACAGTGAAACAAGATACTCCTATGTTCTTTTTATTCCTTATTTTATTCTTTTTTTTATTAAGGTATCATTGATATACAATCACATGAGCAAAACTGTGGATACTAGATTTCCCCCATTATCAACTCCCCACCACATACCCCATTAGAGTCACTGTCCATCAGCTTAGTAAGATGCTATAGAGTCACTACATGTCTTCTCTGTACTATACTGCCTTCCCCATGGCTCCCTTACATTATGAGTGCAAATCATAATGCACCTTAATCCCCTTATCCGTATCTTCCCACCCACCATTCGTTGCTAACCGTTCTTCCATTCTTGGGTTCTGTTGAGTCAGCTGCCGTTTTTTTCCTTCAGTTTTTGCTTTGTTGTTATACTCCACAGATGAGGGAAATCATTTGATACTTGTCTTTCTCCACCTGGCTTATATTTCACTGAGCATAATACCCTCTAGCTCTATCCATGTTGTTGCAGATGGTAGGATTTCTTTTCCTCTTATGGCTGAATAATACTCAATTGTGTATATGTACCACATCTTTATCCATTTATCTATAGATGAACCCTTAAGTTGCTTCCATTTCTTGGCTATAGTAAATAGTGCTGCAGTAAACATAGGGGTGCATATGTCTTTTTGAATTTGGTGCCCTGTATTCTTAGGGTAAATTCCTGGGAGTAGAATTCTTGGTGTATTTCTGCTATTAGTTTTTTGAGGAACCTCCATACCGCTTTCCACAATGGTTTCCTTCCCCAGATTGGGAAAGTTTTCAGCAATTATTTCTTCAAAGACACTTTCCCTTTTTCTCTCTCTTCTTCTGGTACCTCTATAATGCAAATATTGTTCCATTTGGATTGGTCAAAGAGTTCTCTTAATATTCTTTAATTCCTAGAGATCCTTTTTTTGCTCTGTGCCTCAGCTCTGTATTCCTGTTCTCTGATTTATATTCCATTTATTGGCTCCTCTATACCTCACCTACTATGCTTTTAAATCCCTCCATTATTTGTTTCATTTTCATTGCCTCCCTTCTCAATTCATCCCTTTCCTCTTAAATATTTTTCTGTAGCTCCATCAGCATGCCCATGAGTTTTTTTTTTAATTCTTTTTCAGGAAGATTGGTGATTTCAGTCTCACAGAGCCCTCTTTCTGGTGTTTGAATGGTTTTGGATTGAAAAAGGTTCCAGTTTAATCAAGTGAAAAGGGAATGTCAACAAAATGGGACAAATCCAAGTCATGTACTACTTCTTAGGATGCATTAAGAACACAAGATCTCTTATCTGTTTTTCTTGACACTGATATATAACCTGAACTTGAGTCAGACACAGACTAATCAGACAAATTCAATTGAAGAATGTTCTATGAAATAACTGGCTTGTAACCTTTTTAGGGGGGGTATCATTAATGTACATGAGCAGCATTATGGTTACTGGACCCCCCCCATTATCAAGTCCCCACCACATACCCCATTACAGTCACTGTCCATCAGCATAGTAAGATGCTATAGAATCACCACTTGTCTTCTCTGTGTTGTACTGCCTTCCCCGTGCTCCCCCTCTCCCACATTATGTGTGCTTCATTATGTGGAGAGAAAATGAGAATGAAGGGTAACATCTTACTTAATGTTTCAGATTTGTTTTGTAGGTCTTAGAAATGTCAGGTACATTTATATTAATTAGAAGCACAGAATACATGTCAAAGTAATCATTTGTCCTTTTTTGGATTCTCTGTTAATACAGCTGAATGCACAAATTAAAAAATGTATTATATGGTTATTTTTTGTCATCTATAGGCTGATAGGTGTATGTCAATATAATTGTAGCTTGAAACATTTAAAAATTTTTTCTTAATTTCTTTAATTTCTTGTTTTAGTAATCCTAAATTGGAGAGTCAGAGGGTCAATAAAAAAGTCAACAATGATGCCTCACTTAGAATTCATAATCTATCCATTTTGGTGAGACAGATAAAATTTTATTACCAGGTAAGTGGTCCCTTTTTTCATCTGTTAATTTCATAATTGCTTCATATCCATATTTTTGTGATATTTAGTATCAATCACATAATATATATTAAATTCTTATTATATACCAGATCTGGTCTTTTTGCTGGGGAGAGCAGGAATAATATAGTTTATTTCTTATGCAATGTTAAAAATACAAGCAAGCACTTCATAATCATCTAATTCCACAAATAATTGATAAATTTTTAAAACCAGTTCCCAGTTTCCTGAGAATTCACATAGTGTAACATTTTGCAGCTTACTTGAATTTGCCTTTGAAAAATGTACTTTCTGTCATCCTTTTTAAAACTTAAGTTGGTTGCATATTTCAGAGTTTAAATATGAGCATTTGTAAGGCTATCAGTATGCCTCTTAGAATTGCTATAGCTGCATCACACACATTTTGATGTTATATTTTTTAAAGTGTTTATGCATTTTCTAATTTTTGTTATGATTTCTTATTTTATTTAATGTTATTTGGAAATACGCTTTTAGATTCCAAACATTTGGTATTTTTCAAGCAGTCTTTTTGGTTTTATTTTTATCAAAGAATATAGTTTGTATGGTACTGATTTTCTCTTCTCTTTTTTTAGAGGCCTCTATAGTTTTATGGTGCTGATTTTCTCTTCTCTTTTTTTAGAGGCCACTCTCAAAATTTTACCTTTCATACTTAACATAGCAAAGGCCAAAATTAATCAAGATTTTTTCTCTTTGATAGAGTAGTACTATGACCTTTAAATGCTTTAAGTCCAGTCATTCCCCTGTGACTTTTAATGAGTTCTTTTCTTATACTTTCTTTTTTTGAACTCATAAATTAGATATTGAAAGTACTATTAAATACATAAAGTCAGTGTTTCTTTAGATCAAGCTCCATGTCTTCCTTTTTTCAGCATCTCCTGGTTTTCTTATGTATCTCAGGCCTGCCTTTGTATAAGTTTCTTACTGAAGCACATCCTTAAATGTTTGTTTAGAGAGAGCTTGTTGATAGTAAAGTTTCTAAGTGTTCATTTGTCCTGAGAATGTCTTTATTTTACCCTTGTTTGTGAAAGATAATTTTACTGGGTATGCAGTTCTTTGTTAATTTCTTTTCTCTCAGTGTTTTGTAGATTTTATTCTTCTATCTCTGGATTACTTTTTGTTTTGGAGAAGTCAGCTATAAGCATAATTTTTGTTTTAAGGTTAAATTTCTTATTTATCTCCATACTAGCTGCTAATATTCTCTCTTTTAAAGGCATCTTTCCTATTCTGTTAACCTCAACTCATTCAGATATTGATATTACATGTGTATTAGATTTTCTTACTTTCTAGTTTAATAAATGTCTTCCACATTTATTAAACTTTCTTTTACACTATGAGTCTTCTGCTTCATTGAGTATTTTTTTCAGGACTTTCTCTCCACTTTGCTAATTTGCCCTTTGTGTGTCAAAGCTTCTGTTTTATTCATTGGTTAAGTTTTGACTCTGAGTAACTGTATCTTTCATTCCTAGAAGCTGTGCTTGATTCTTTTTATGTCTGCTTTTTCGTTTTGTTTATTAGTCATTCTTTTTATTCCTTCCTGTATTTCCTCAGAATTTAAACATTTTTTGTTTTGGGTTTTATACCTGATAATTCCAAAAATCTAAAATCAGATCTGTGGGGGTCTGAATCTCACCTTTATTTCTGCTTGCTGTTTCTCAAGATGATGGTGGCAGTGGTGTGTATGTATGTTTTAATTGTGAGCTCATTTTGTGTGGGAAATTTATTTGTGGGAGCACAGTTTATACTTTGTCTGGATCAAAAATGCATTGCTTCAGAGAGGATTTATTTCTTTTTGTGTAGCCTACCCAGAACCACTTTTAATTTATTTTAAGCAACTTTGTGTTATTTTAGAAGCAACACTTGTATTCTGTAGAAAAATTTTTAAAAAAGTACAAAGTCCAAACACAGTTACAGTTACAGTGCCAGGAGACTGCCACTATTAGAACCTGCGTATTTGGGCTCCTGGATCTCTTTTTCTGCGTTTCTGTATATGTAAGTTATATATTTATGTGTTGACAATTTTTTTTAAGATTGGGACTACATTATTGCAAATCATTAGGGAAACAACCCTCCTCAGTCTGTACCAAAAGCCAAGAAAAATGATGTCTTCCTTGTCTTCCTTTGCAGAGTTCAGGTTTTTTATTTTGTTTTGTTTTAGCTGAGTATTATTTTTTTACTTTGTTGAGTTCACTCATATATTTCAAAAGATTTAAAAAAAATTATCCAGCATTTTTGAATTCCTTTCTAATGTCTAGCACTTATTGTTGCCAGAAATAAAAACCTGTTAGGTTTTTTTTTAAACTTTATTTAATAGTTGCCAATATTCTGGCTTTCATTTTCCTCCAGATTATTTGAGTGAATTAGGTTTTACAGTGTTATCTTTTGTTTTTTATTGTTTTTTCATATCATATGTCTAGATAGTTTAAACAAAAGACTAGATTAAGTGGTACAGTGACTTATCTTGACAACCTTTATCAGTTTTGTCCTTATTAGAGAAAGAAGCTGGATTTTTAGTTTCATACTATTTTTAGGGAGGTGGAAATTTCCCTTAAAAATTTCAGTGAAACTTTTTTTGGGGGAAAAGTCATAACATGGATGGGTTTAGAGGGTGTTATACTCAGTGAAAAACGCCAGGTGGAGAAAGACAAATACTATACAATTTCATTTATTTGTGGAGTATAAAAACAAAGCAAAACAGAAGCAACTAAATAGCGGTAGACGCAGACACAAAGAAGGGAATAGTGGTTACCAAGGGGGAAGGGTTGGGATGGGTGGTGGGGGAGGGTGAAGGGAATAAAGGGGCACAATAATTTGCAATCACAATACAAGCTGGTCATGGGGTTGGTAGTTCAGCATGGAGAATATAGCCAATGTTTCTGTAACATCTTACTATGTTGATAAATAGTAACTGCACTAGAGAGGGTGAGGATTTAACAATATGGGTAACTTTAACCACTGTGTTGTATATCTGAAACCAACATAAGATTATATGTCAACAATACTTGAATAAAAAAAAAGGCAAAGGAATTTCTGCATCAGAATCTTAAATCCATTGTCAATACAATCTACTTCTATATTGTATACTTAATGTTTTCTTTTAACAGTTTTATTGAGATAAAATTCATATACCATAATAATAACCCCTCTTTCTTGTCCAATTCAATAGTAAATTTACAGAGTTGTGCAAGCATCAACACAACCAATTTTAGGACATTTTTATCACTGCCTAAAACATTGTATCTATTAGCAGTCACTCTCCATTTCCACCAACCCTGCATACACATCTGCCACCATCCTTACCTGCCTCTACCACCACCACCCCAGCCTTAGGCAGCTGAGCTGTTTTGTTTCTGTAGTTTTCCCTATTCTGGATATTTCATAAAAATGGAATTATACACTGGTCTTTTGTTACTGACTTCTTTCACTTCACATAATGATTTCAAGGTTCATCGATGTCGTAGAATGTGGTAGTATTTAATTCTTTTTTATTAAACTACTACTTTCTTGTTCGTCTTCTCATGCCCAAGGCAACTGTTGAAGTTATCTTTGTATTAGTCATGTTAATCTAATGAATTTATAGCTGTAAAAAAATTTGATTTGAGGAAGAGAGAATTGTGAAATCTATCAGTTCAGCAGTTTAATGAAGTGGTTCTCAATGTAAGGTGATTTTATTCCCTGGGAGGCATTTAGTAATGACTGGAGATAGTTTGGGTTGTCACACTAGAGGTACTACTGATTTAATGGATAGAAGCCAGGAATGCACCTAAGCATCTTATAGTGCACAGGACAATTCTCCATAACTATGAATTATGCAGCCCAAAATATTAGTAGTGCCAATGTTGAGAAGCCAAATGTTAATAGTGCCAAGACGATACTATTATTTTTAGCAATTTGACTTGACTGTCAACTTTGTTTTAAACAGATCTAAGTTTTTCATTAACGTTTGCTGAACGACCAAGTTATACCCTTTTCATTAATCTAAGTTTGAATAGCAGTGGACTAAGTAAAGTCTGGAAGGGATCAAATATCTTAACATTTTGTCAATTTTGTTTAAGATGTTTAAAACACAAAATATTACCAAGGGTTGAATTTTCTTTTGTACCACTACAGTTTACCATACAATCTCTAGCCTGCCTCATGCTTCAGATTCTTAGATAAAATGTTTCTGAGGTACTTCTAAAGAAATAGGTTAACCATCTCATTTACATACTTAATTGACTTATTAAAATAATGTTTTATTCTCATGTTTATTGCCCAGACACACATGGCATGGTTTAATAGATGACAGGTTTCAAGTTAACGAAGTCTAAAATATTGCTGTTCTTACCATCTCTTAAATTACCCATCTCTTGGAAAAATCCAGTTTTCTACAAAAGTCTTTCTAAAAGTATTAATAATATTTTTTTATATCTTACACATCTCTCAGAAAAAGCATTTAAGGTAAAATATTTTAATACATTTTGATATTCTGACTCACAAAAGGAAAATGAATTTGGGTCGGTTAAAATTCACAAGATATGCTTCCAATTTTTTTTTAATGAGCTGGTAAGCATCAAGGTTACCTTGCAAAAAGGATTCCCAGGGTGACAGGAAACTTGACAGAATACTCTTAAGAAGATTGTTAGTGGGGAGAATTATTTACATAATAACAAAGGGTTTTGTTTCATGAAATGTAAATTACCTAAGAACTTTGTAATATGTAAAATTACCCAGGCAATCAAAACAAATCATGAATTTGATTATCAGAGACACAGTTTACAAGTAAAAATCTTAGTCCTTTTTTTTGAACTCTGTGGAGAGCTATTGTTTGGAATGACTGCACTGGCTGCAGTTTAAATAAGGACTAAAAGCAGTATGGTAGTGTTTCAGCCACCATTAAAATAATGATCTGAATCATTTCATGGTCAAAAAGAAAGAATACTTTACAATTAGGAAATTTAAATTTATTAGGAAGCTTTTGCATGATTGATGTATCTAATATTAAAAACAAAAACCAAGTCTAGTATGATTAATCTAGTTGTCAGAAAAATGATTTCTTTAAAGTTTTTTCTTTAACATCTATAACAAGCAACATTTGCAGTAATAATAAAACTCAGTAGTCGAGGAAATGAGACCCTTTGCTCTACAACAAATGCTTTATTTTTCATCATATTTTTGACACTTTGGTCAGATGTTCTTTCCCTTAATGCTATACATTTAATTTTTTTCTATAGTCTGCTAAAATTATGGTAACAATTTTAAATCTTTTCACTAGTAGTACAAATAAAAGGACAAATACAAATAGTATGAGATGTAATTATGTTCAAAATTTTAAAATAGATTTTAAGAGTCTCAAAGGAGAGACTGTCATTCCAGTATATTGTAGAAACTTTTAAAACCCATATTTAGTACTATAGAAGTGAACTTATAGTAATAATATTTTGCTTGGTGTGTGATTCAGGAAAGGAAAATAAGCTCAGACCTTTGCTAGCAATATCATTTGACTTCTTACTGTGAAGGAAGTGTTACAGATAACTTACAGGAAGAAGGAGAAGGCTAGTTTAAGTTATCTTTGAATAGTAGTTAAATAATGTCTGTGTTTGGCACAAACATGAAATAGCCTTTCTTACAATGGTTTAGTAGCATGAGCTTTAAAACACAGAAACTTGTAATGTATATTAATAAAGTTTTTAGGTGGTCAACTAAAAATTAGAGTAATATAACATTTTTTTTATAGAGAAATTATACAAAGCAACTAAAAGTAATAGAAATTAAATTACCTGTATTATGTTTCAAAGCACCTCTATTATTTTCCTATTAACATAGTTTCTGCTAGCTTTCTTGTCCTTTTTCTTTTTATAAAGTATTGCTATTCTCCAAATCTTTCTCAACTGTCTTCCTACCAGGGTAGAATTTCAACCTATTCAGTGAGTCAGCTTTAGTGGTCCTGGAAACACTCCAATTCTCTGTATTTGAATGCTTGCATACTTTTAAAAAACTACAACCTTCTTATCTTCACCTCCACCAACACTCCTCATTCTCTGCTTTGTTTTTATCCTTAGCAGTTATCAACAAAACCATTTACTTACTTATTTTCTGTCTACCCCTTTAGTAAATTTACTAATACATAAATTCCATGAACAAGGGTTTTGTTGGTTCATTGATGTATCTCCAGAGTCAAGAACAATGTCTGTCAGAAAATGAACATGCAATAAATATTTCTTAGATGAATGACTGTTCTGATTTTCTCAAAACTTTCTCCTTTTTCAATTGTATTGCTAAAATTCTTTTCTCTATACACTTTTTCTAAGTTTTTATCACTTTAGTAACCAATTCAAGAAGTATCTTTACTACTTCATGTACATGTATTATCCTTAACCCATCAACTAATTAGTTCCATCTACTTAAAATCATTTATCTTGAGCTCATTTATATATTATTTTTCCATTTGTTTAGCACCTTAATAATGAACATCTTTAGAACTAGGTGAAGTCTGGGGATGATACAATAGAGCTTTAACAATACCCATCAGTTTTTTTTAGCCTCTGATCTCTTATGTCTTGTATATTTTTTAATGTCACCTATAAGACTGCAATAAAGAAATAGGACTTTTTTTTACAAAAATGTAGCTAGAAACCTCTGAAGAACCAATAGAACGAAATACAAGATTTAGAATAAGTAGGGTTTCTAAAATTTGTATAATTTTTACCTGTCTTACCTAATATCAGTTGTTCAGAGATAACTTAAAATTAATACTTGAAAGTAAGTTAAAAGGTAGACCTTCCCCCCCACCAGTCTTCATCATAGTAACTTGCTACTTTTATATCACTTCCTACTCTTCCCAACAAAAGTCATACACATAATAAGTCATGGAGCTGATTTGAGCCTAGGCATTCTGGTTCTGCTTTACCAGAGTACTCTTTACTAATTCATTCAATTTCATTGCACTAGGGTACATTGTTAGATACAGAGAGGTAAGTTTGAATTTAGCAATTTACAAGAGCAATTTGCATCATCCAGATAAAATCGAACTTCATAGTGTAAAGGTCAGCTGTATTAACACATGATGTCATCGATGGTGCCCTATGGTGAAAGGATATATGAGATTGCTTTCATCTTTGTGGGGAGACTGAGCTAGCATGAGAGCATGGGTTAACATAGTAGGCAGGAAGTGGGGAGCCAGCTGAGGAAGAGGGTGGAGGAAAGAGAGTGGACCTTATTGAAGATTCCTAACCACTTTGGACAGTTCCCTCATAAAAGTGTAACAACATAGAAAAATACATAGTAATCAGTTACAGAATTGCCTTGGAAATGTAAGCTGATGTTTTCTAGCTGACTCATCAATTTTGACTGTTAACCCCCAAAAAAGTGGTGTGAATAAGAATTATCTTTTATCTTGGAAGGTGAGATAAAGCTTTTCTTCTGGTAATTCTGGTTCTGTTAAAAGTTAAAGCCTCTATGAGAATGAATTTGACTGTTCTTTGTTCAGGCTGAGACTATCTCCACTAAATGGGATATAGACAAAGCACTGATTACTTTTTATACGTATCTTTTCTTTATGATTTCTTTTAAATATCTACAGTGATAGTCCTGATAATTTTGCTTCCAGGCAAGGAAGCTAAAAATTAGAATGAATTAGAAATATATTCCTGTAAGTCCATTTAGCTGCTGCAGGCTTAGCTATAGCACATTCCCTATTGAGATAAATTGCTTTTAACTGGAAAATTCATTTATTAAATAGCAAATTCACTATAAATCTTTAGAGTAAGTGATTTTAGCAGTTTTTAATACTCTTAATATTCTTAATTGTACTTACCTAAATGATGCACATACTGAGTATACTTTTCTTTAAATGTATGTATATTTTTGGTGATATTTTTTTTAAAGAGCTAGTATATATAATGCTGGATAAAATTTTTTGAAACTTTCTAATACTTATCTATGAATAATTATAGATGAAAGATTAATTCTAATTAGCCACTGGTGTCTTGCCACACACTGGCTATAGGAAAATGCTTTAGTGGATCTAGAATTACACATCTTTCAAAAAACAACACAAATTAACTTTTCATGGTTATTATGCTTCCTCATCATAGTATTAAGAATGATTTAGAAAGAATTGAATACTTTCAAAAACTCATTCCTCAGTAACTAGTTATGATGTATTAGAAGCTAGATTGTAAAGACCCTTACAGTTATTTCTGTAATCTTGCAAAGAATCAGTGTCATCTATAGCCTAATTTATCCCAGATCCTTTGTAGCAAATCATTGTAATGGTTGTAATGACAGACACCATGTGTTCCTTTATTTCCTCAAAGGAAAGGTAGCATAAACAGAAGGTATGTACTTGATGTATTACCTAAAATGAGTAATTTGAAAGTGTTCAATTCTTTCTGAATCATCCTGACATCAAATTGTGCATATATTCTTGTCTAAAAATTTGACAGAAGTCAAAAAAAGATAAAACATCTGTTGTAGATAGAGGAGAAAAAAAAATTCACTGAGGAAGAGCTCACTTGCATGAAATGATCATAAGATAGAGTTTCAAATAAAGTAGCTTTCTTAATTTTATTTATTTTAGCTTTCTTAATTTTAATATCAGTTGACATTTTTAGTTCCCTCAGAGAGAAGTAACAAAAAGAGAGTACACATGATTGAACTTATATTGAAGAATGTTATTTAATTGTTTAACACCTAAAACTTAGATTTCCAAATTATAAATATTAGACCACTTCTACTTGGACACTTTTATTTTGTGGGCAATTGATATATAATTACTGTAGTCTATCTGATATTATCATCTTAGTTATTTAATACATTAACTTAAAGGTACAAAAGACTTAAGACCTCGGATATCTTTTTTCACATTTATTTTTTTTTAAGCTTTTAAATTGCAGTATAGCATACCTACAGAGAAGTGCACAAAAGTTAAGAAAAGTGTGGCTTACTGAGTCATTACCTAATCAGTATTACCCATATAACAACCTTTGGGTATCTTTTTTTACAGGAGACTTTGCAGCAGTTGATCATGATGTCATTGCCAAATGTCTTAGTCATTGGCAAAAATCCCTTTTCTGGTAAGTATTAAAATTAGTATAATGTGATAATAGAGTCCTCTCTTTATGCAATACTGTATGCTTACCAAGATCTTGTTTATTTACATTAACACACTAGGTCTTTTATGACTTTATAGGGAAAGTTGGAGGTGATAATCTGTTTTATAGAGAGAAAATAAACCTAGAATATTTGTAAGTTGTATATGGGATCAGATACACATTATACATTAAGTCCAGAGTTTCTTTTTTACTACCAAATTGATACTTTTTTGTGATGATTTTTAGTGTCTCATAATAAACAAAAATAGAAGATAATGTAGTTACAACCTTAGAAAAGTGATTTTGAAGTAATTTCTAGGTTGCTGTGTGTATATATACTCTCTACCATTGCCACATTTGTCTGAATCTAAAGTTTTACTGCCTGATAGGTTGTAATTTATATTAAACTTCTTCTGCATGGAAAGCTAAGAAGCAGTTTCTTGGATCATTTAATTTACTTTTTTGAGACTTTTCTGCCCTTTACCAGATTTTAAATGTGACATGTTCAGAGTTTTCATTTTGAACAGTTGGAGAAATTAGCAGTAACCACAGAGTTTCAACAAAGGACTTACTCTTCCTACAAGCTACGTGTAACCCAAATCAAGTATATTTTCCCCAAACCTCACCCCCACCCTCAGTCAAACAAACAAAAATAAAACCAAAAGAAATTTTAGAAAATGAAAAAAAAATTTATTTGGGGAAGGGTGATTAGGATGGTTCAGTGTGGCTAAGAAGGTAGGTCGTTTCATTTAAAAAGATTTTGACTTTATCTTGATCTTTTATAGAGGAATGTTGTTTAATTATTGCCCTGTGGTAAAATTTTGGGCCAAAGAAGTGACTTATTTTATCAGCTGAATGTTCTAAGAAAAATCTGATATGAATGCTGTTGGACAGTGAATGAACTCTCTAGTTCTATTACAGATCATTAACTTTTTCCAGCATTATTTATTTTACCAGTGTCCTTGTAACTCACTGCTTTTGAGGTTTTTGTCCTCATGAATCTACACAGTGGAAAGCCATGTAAATTTTATAGATAGATAAATCTGTATATAAGATATGTTTTAGAAAGAAAACACTAATAGACCTAAAAAAAGCCAGACCTGTTAGGAACCATTTTGGCTTTGTGACATATCCCTATATAAGCAGCTCTTCATTTGGTATGCTCGTGTGGTATAATTTATGGAAAAGTAGTGGATTTATAGTGACCATACTTTTTTGCACAGAGCCTGGCATTCTATTTTATCTATACTGCAGCCCTTTAAAAAACTGAGATCCTTGCCCATGTCTTCTGCTGTTACTTCGTTGTGCACATTCAGAGCTGCTTTTTAAAATTCTTCACTGTACTTTCAGACCTAATCCTTTGGTCAAATTATGACTCTTACTTCTAGAAGTGATTCTGCCAATACTAAGGAAGAGTGTTGAAGTGAAGTAAAATGTTGTACTTAGTAATTGTTTTTATTTCAGAACAAGGCACAGAAGAAGTTAAAAAGTTGCTTTTACTTTTACTGGGTTGTGCAGTTCAGGCAAGTTAAAATATTTCTTCATATTTTCATTTAAATAACTTTCTTATATGTTTTTTCAGGCTCTGGTTTCTAAAAGACTTACAGATAGGCCATTGGTTTTCAGTCTGTTAGAAAGTTTTAAATAGCTGTATAACCTCCCAAGGAGAATTTGGAGAAAAATACTTGTTTTGTTATCTAATTTCAAACTTTATATTATCAGATAGTCATAGCATTTAAAATCTTTGTTTTTTTTTATTCTGAGGCTTCTAATGGCCCCAAGTTTTTCAAATTTCCGTAGAAGTACCCTTAAAAACCTCCCCCAAAACATAATCCTTATGATTTAAACAGATGTATTTGTATTATAGAAAGGAAGCAGAATTAACAATTAAAAAGAGTCAGAATTATGAAAACTAATTTAGGAGTCTGAGTTATAATTATATCGCCCTTTTTGGTCAATGATTATAATAATAGAAACTGTGATTTATTGAATGCCTACTTTGTGTCAGATATAATACCTTACATAGGTTTTCTCATATTTTTCAGATAAGGAGACTGATATTTAGATAGGGTGATATTTAAGTTATCAAAATTAAGTCACTTGTGAGAGTCAAGAAGGGTTCTCTCAGCAATTACAGTGGAACTCCATGTGCATGTGTCACTGGGGCTATCCTGACAAGCCAAGGGGCCCCTTTGGGTTTAAGTTATATTGCTAGCAGGCCAAAGAGTTGAGATTCACTTCTGGTCTGACTTCAAAACCTATTATACTATGTTGATTTTCCTTTAATTTGCCGTTATTTGGATGAGTGATTACAATGTTACTTTAAACTATCTTTGTTCTTTGTGGAATAAAGTCATTTGTAAACAAATAAATAATGTGGCCACTAATGATTTTTTATTACATATGCCAGAAGTCATATATTCAAGAGTATTGACTTTTAGAGCTGACTACAGGACTATGTATTTTTATGTTATTAAAGCTTCATGATATGTAATGTATAGGTGTTTACTTCATAATTGACTAAATATGAAGTTGGATATAGTATTTATATTTATTGCTCTTCTTATTTGGCCACCAACTCTTGAGTTATAAACACAGCCGTTAATTATTTACATCCTTTCTGTACTCTATTTGCTTTAAAAATACTCTGTTGATGAATGTTATGTAAATTTAGGCAACACAGTGATGGCATAAATTTGGTTGTTATTTCTGGTTACTATGTGGTTGTTATTGCTGGTTGGTAAAATTAACAGTGAATAAAGCAGAACCAAGGACTTTTTTATGAACACTTTAGGGAAAGGTTCAATATTAAGGAAACCAATGTTATTACCATCTCTAAGAGTAACAAAGAAAGATTATGAAATCTTAACTGCTTCCCCCCTACCCTATCATTTTCTATAACTCACATAATAGTGTCCCAGATGCTGGAAAATGAAAAGGATGGCATGAAAATAACATTCTTTTTCTAATAAGCTAAAGCTTTAGGTAGGTTAACCTATGTAAACCAGAAGTCTCTTCTAGTTTCTTCTAGACTTAAGAAAATATTCCTTCTGTGTACTAATATATTGTATACCAATATATCGGTGATTTCCTAAAGAAATTTACAAATAATTTTTGACATTTGAATGACTATTGATACATACGTTTTAAAACAACTTCCTTCATTTTACTTTACTATTGAAATAGAGCACCTCTATGTAATGGGCAAATTTTTCTTAAAATTACTTAATAGCCATTCTAGAAATCATCAATTATAATGTCAGATATATACATTCCTTTTTATTAATGCACAGAACTACATGTGCATAGACGTACTCTTGTAAGGAGCCCACTTTCTAAAATAGTTTCCATTAGTGTCTGCATGTAATTAAAACAAGAAGATTTTCTAGTGATGTTAAAGTATTCTTAAATTTTTCTATTAATTTATTAGCTGGTGATGATTACCTGTACTTTAGACTCACTTAGCAGGGAAGGGCTTGTTAGGTAGTTGTTATTTCAAATCGTCATTGGAGAAAGGAAGAAGAATATTTGGGTATATTAAGGTTTAAGAGAAGGCACAAAGTGGGAAATTGTGTAAAAGAATAATTAAATATGCATTGGTGTGACGTAAATAAAGTAACCTAGAAAATAAAGGCAATTTTAAGATGTTTTGAGAGAGCAGGGCAGTGTGAAGGTAGGTTTTAAGGTTGACGGAAGGAGTTTATTAGCTTTATAATTTTTTTCCTAAACTTGAGAATAGTTTAAAGAGCCACTAAATGAAATGTATCAGCCACGTGAAAGTGTGACTCTTGGGAAGTATGAGTGGAGTCAGTGAAGAGTAATTTGTAGCACTATGTTTGGAAGATGCCTAGGACCCAAAGTAGCAAACGCATTTGAAAATAAAGAAAGAATAAATACAAGGAAGTTCATTTTTCATAGAAGGATAGATTTTACCAGTTGTAAAAAACAAAGCAAAGACTCAAAGAGACCATCATTCTAATCTTAACCTGTGTCAGCATCATTCAGAGTTTTTATAGAAATGAGGAGGTGGCAGGGTTGTCAGACCTTCGTCTTTGATGTGAAATGATGTAAACCAGTCATAGTATATATCTTATGTATTTGCAGTCATGGCAGAATTTTTTTTTTCACTTGAAAGTCCTTGAGACGCATCTGTTGTGCCAAAATGTCAGATCTACCAAGAAGTAAGGAAGAAAGGAAGGATCCAATTCTGAAAAAAATACTGTTATTTTTTCATTCTGTATTTTTAAAATGTTAATGATTTGGGTTTTTTTTTCCCCCAAATGTACACTATGTACCAGATGCTGTAGTTAGGAACAGGAACAGGGATTTTTTTTTAAAATACAAATCTCAGGGAGTTTAAATTTTAGAGACAGACCAAACAATAAACAGTACACGCTAATAATTACCATAATGCAAGATATATTGGTACACAGAAGGAATATTTTCTTAAGTCTGCTTGTGTAAGGGAACTTTCTTTTTTTCCAAAACTGAAATTCTATACCTACTGAATAGTAACTCCCCATCCCTTTTGCTCCCAGCCTTTAACAGCCACCATTCCACTTTCTGTCTCTATGAATTTGACTGCTCTAGGGCCTCACATAAGTAGAGTCCTATACTATCTGTCCTTTTATAGATGGACACTTAGTATAATCTCTTTAAGATTCACTCAATTTGTGAAATGTGTCATAATTTCCTTTTCAAGAGTAAATAGTATTCCATTGTACATATATACCACATTTTGTTTCTCCATTCATTGATGGACACTTGGGTTGCTTCTGTTTTTTGGCTACTGTGAATAACACTGCTATGAACATGGGTGCACAAATAGCACAAGCTCCTGCTTTCTATTCTTTTGCTATGTATTCAGAAGGAGAACTACTGTATCATATGGTAGTTCTGTTTGTAATTTTTTTAGCAACTGCTACTGTTTTCCATAGTATCTGTACCACTTCACATTCCCACCAATACACAAGGGTTCCAATTTCTCCACATCCTCTCCAACATTTATTATTTTCTGGGTTTTTTTTGTAATACCCATCTTTTAAGGAGAGAATTTTAGTTTCCCTATATTTCTTTTATTGTGGCTTATTTTTGGTGTTACTTAGATAGAACTATGATTTAGTGATTGGTGTTTTTATTATTGAAAGCACTATAATGTATTCCTTGCTTTATTATTTTCAGTATCTTGTTTTGGGTATTCCTTCCTCTATTTTAGTGTAATTTTTCCACATAAGCCTGTCTTCTTCCTTTAAGAAGTGAAAGCACTGAATATGAGGAATCTGAGGAATAATGTATTAAGAACTTAAACTTTCTGCTGGAAAAAAGTCAATTTTAGGGTTAATGCAATTCTCCTTCCCACACCTTGCCACCCAAATAACTTTTCTGTTCTTTTCCTGTTATTCCAGTGTCCATATCATATTCTTGGAATATCATGGTATTTTGCAGGCTTAGGAATCCGTTACTGTAATAATTAGAAGTAACTTTAGTGCTCATAACCCTTGAAGAGCTTTATATACAGGCAAAATAGAGCTTACTTTTAAGTGGAAAAAATTTGCTGATGATTATTCAGTCTTCACCAGAGTCTTTATAGCTGAAAGTGAAACTACTTTTATGTCTTTTTTTAACATCAGACTTTTTTATGCTCTTGAGCTAGGCTTGTTTGTACAATAGCCACTGAACATGTAGCTATTTAAATTAAAATTAACTACAGTCAAATAAAATTAAAATTCAATTTCTCAGAAATGTAGCACTAGCTACATTTTAAAACTCAGTAACCACATGTAGCTAGTAATTACAGTATGTGACAACACTGGTATAAAACATGGTCTGATGATTTAACTTCAAAGTTTGAATCTTCTCTCATTCTCTTTTCCATCTTTTAATAGTCTTTCTTTTTTCTATCCTTCAAGATCCTATAAACTTCATTCTGTATTCTTGAAGAAAACCTATTTATAAAGCATTTTCAGAATTTTTACAACATTTAAAACATTTACAGTTTGAATAAAGATGAAGTTTAGTAGAAATTGTAGGTATTTTAAGGGTAAAGGAAGAATTCTTACTGATTTGTGTTGATACTGTGTTAGAGGTTGAGCTCCTAAAGATAGTTTAAGTAAAGAAACAATGGCTATGGGACTTAGAAAAGGGAAGTTATATGTGTTTGGTTTAAACTGAAGTCAAAGATATGACAGTTGAATTGGAGGACCCTTCAATGATTCAGTCTTAACCATGCCATTTTATATGCTCATTGGCTCAGAAACTATGCATAGGTCAACATTTTTGGAAGCATTAAATTTAAAAATTGGGGTTATCATACCTAAAAAGTTAGTTTTTATGTATGCTACAAATGTACTATCAGAAAGTCATTCTTAATTATTTTCATTAGGCCTGTCAAATATAATTTACCGGACAAAAATATTCTTGTTTTAAAAATCCATGATTTTCATCCCCATTTCCCCCAAACTTCTGACTTTCTAGTCACAGCTGGGAAATGTACATTCCTAGTAACTTAATTTTAAATATTATTATATCATCCTAATAATTGTGTTTTTACAACATAGATATAGAACTTTTTGCACTGATGGGAGGGAATGTGTTTGATTAAGCTGAATTGTGTGGCAATAGAAACAGAATGTTATGATTTGATGTGATGTGTAGAGTATAAATCAGAACCTTGCTAAATTTCTTGATCAGAGAGCCAGTTTTTCTTTTTTGAGTATATTGTCTTCACTAGTAGTTCAGAAATTGGCTCAGGAGATGCAGCTAAGCTAGACAAGGCAATGCTGTCTACTTTGTATGCACTTCTCATTTGGTAACTGTAAGAATACAGTTATACTAGCAGTTGGATTGCAGTGGAAGAGATGCGGACAGGAGGCAGAGATTAAGATGCATGTTAAATCTTTATTCAATACTGACTGCAAAGAAAGGGATTACATTTGCATTGTAATATTTTTTATTTTTTTAAAGCTTTCTAAAAGTTACACAATAAAGAATACTGCCTTTATTCTGCTTGATATATATTTACTTATATATATATGCATTCTTAAATTTTGCCCCTGGTAACTTTATGTAATGGTAGAAACAAATTAAACATTTGTTGTATTACCTTATAAATGTTGAACTGGGCCTCAGAAGTAGGTCTTTTATTAAGATTGATAGGATGAAGATGTGAGAATGAATTATAAACTTGAAATAAAAATTGCTTGAATTTTTTTCCAAGAAGAAAGGATGTGTTGTTTGATGATAGCCAAAGACTGAACATTTGGGCTGTATTCCGAATTCTGCCAGTGACTCACTGTGTTTTTTGGCAGTAACCCACTCTCCCTGAAACAAGTTCTTGATTCTTTACTTCTGTTTGTAACGTTAGCATAATAATAATACTGCATTGACCTCAGATAGGTTGTGTAATGGTTTCCCACTTTAGAACTTGCCAGCATAAAAATAGTATGGATTTTCAGTGACTTGCTTTTTAAATAAATATTTCTGCATTCTTATCTTTTTATTAGGTAAGTATATTAGAGACCATTTAAATACAAAGTAAAACAAACCCTCATTGTACTGTTCAAAACATAGCTAGGCTTTTTGACCTGATGAGTTTTAGTTAAAGCATATCAATGACTTTACCTGTTAAGTGTGAATGATGGTTTTATTCATTTCTTTTAGTGTCAGAAAAAAGAAGAATTTATTGGAAGAATTCAAAGCTTAAATTTTGACACAAAAGCAGCAGTTGCTGCACATATTCAAGAGGTAATATAACCTGCATACAATTTTATGTACTTTTTATGAAGCCTGTGGTGTATTTGAATATGTCCCAAAATACTCAAAGAATAAGCATGAACACATGAAGGTCAAATACTGATGAACTCTGCTTTTAGGCATATTGTTTTCTTCTTGTCAGAAATAGTTTCTTAACTGAATTATCTTATATATGGCACAGTGCTTAACTACAGATGTACTGTGGTAGGGACATAGGCACAAAGTGTTAATTTGATGAAGTGTATGTCTTTGTTAGCACAGAGTGAGTAATGTAGTAAATGGAAGCAGCAGAAAGTGGATCACTTCCTGTAATTCAAAACTAAAGTGAGGTAAGGTAAGATAACCTTAGTATTATGTTCTTCAGTGCTTTTCTTTTGAATGAATAGTCAGCATAATTTTTGTTGAAAATATTACTTGAATAATAAATTCCTTAGTGATTTGTAGTATCCATATAAAACTTAAATCTAGGACATACTGTGCAATGTCAAATAATTAAAGTTAAGATAATTCATCTTAAAGTTAAGATGGATTTTAAAAGCTGCCATTTCCGCCTCTATCCAGTGATAGGCTTTTAATCTTGCATGCTTAACAAGACTTTAGAACTAGAGCATATGAGATTTCCCATGTTAAGTAGAAAAAGAACTGAAAAGGGAGAGGAACAAATTTTTAAATGGTGAAAGTCAGTGGTAGTGTTTAAAAATGTTATCTAAATGACTTTGTATTCCATCTATCATCTTTTCTCATAGTTAACATTCACAGAGCCCAGCTTTCTTGTCTGTAATATTGTTGTCACCAGTAAGCATATTAGTACTCTATAAAATACAGTTTTGTTGGTATTGGTTTATGTATGTGTGTATATATATGCACATACATATATGTTTGTTTATGCTAGCTTTGTGGTTTGTATTTTATTTTGAATAAATGCTAAATATTGCAAGTTATGAAATTTGCCACCATTCTTGAAAGTGTTATTCTTTCTGTTTATTATGAGTGTTAAAGGAAAATATTAGAATCATGGTGAGAAATGGAAAGAAATAAGTATTTTACTTATATAGCTTTTCCATTCTTAAAAATACTTTTCATACTTTAATATATAAGTATGAATTTTATAATATAAATATGAATACATAAATATGAATATTATATTTCTCAACAAATATTGTACTAAAATGAAACCAGTTTTGAAGTATTAGCCATTTTTTAATTGTTTAATTGGTTTGCCTTCCTAAAGGTCATCAATAATCAGGACAATGTGTTTAATCTTCAGTGGATGGAAGAGACTGATATGTCTCAGGAGGAACTAGAACCACTCTTGAAAAATATGGCATTTCATCTCAAAAGACTTATAGATGAAAGAGATGAACATTCAGAGGTTTGTGGATTTCTTTCAGTATATTATAAAAGTTGCTTTCCAAAAAAGAAAAAAGTAGCTTCAGAGAGTTTTTAGAATTGATACTCTGTTCCTTAGGGGCAGTAATAAAGTACTGTATATCTTTTTTTGTGCAACACAGGAGCTAATCATAATGCCCCCTTTCTTTTTCCCCCCCCCTGATCTCTTCCTTCCCACCCAGTCCCTTTCCCTTTGGTAACTGTTAGTCCATTCTTGGGTTCTGTGATTCTGTGATTCTGCTGCAATTTTGTTCCTTCAGTTTTTTCTTTGTTCTTATACTTCACATAAGAGTGAAATCATTTGGTACTTGTCTTTCTCCACCTGGCTTATTTCACTGAGCATAATACCCTCCAGCTCCATCCATATTGTTGCAAATGGTAGGATTTGTTTTCTTCTTATGGCTGAATAATATTCCATTATATACCACCTCTTCTTTATCCATTCATCTACTGATGGACACTTAGGTTGCTTCCATTTCTTGGCTATTGTAAATAGTGCTGCGATAAACATAGGGGTGCATATGTCTTTTTCAAACTGGGCCGCTGCATTCTTAGGGTAAATTCCTAGAAGTGGAATTCCTGGGACAAATGGTATTTCTATTTTGAGCATTTTGAGGAACCTCCATACTGCTTTCCACAATCGTTGAACTAGTTTACATTCCCAGAGAGTACTTTCCTTTTTAAGGAGAACAAAATTACACAGATTTTTTTGCCTGCACACTCTGAAAGCAGCTTATAATTTTTAGAGGAGTCTAGACTTTGTGGCAAATGATGGTGAGTAATGTTTTCTTAATAGCTGACCAGAGTACTCTGCCTTTCAGGAGAATGTGTCGCTTTGATCAGATGTTCTGTTTACATGGGAGAGGCAGTTTTGAACTTATTTATAGAAAATTTTATCACTCGTGGGACTAATAAAAGACTACATCAAAGAAATTCCTAACAATTTTTATTTTCTGAACCAAAACTCTGTGTTGCTATACAGTGTATTTATTTCTGATAAGAATTTTCAGTTTTATTTGGACATTAAAAGAGAAAAAGTATAGGAAATAAGTAAATATTTTAGAGCAACAACTAAATTTAAAAAAAAACTAAGACATTGAGACTGAAGAAAGAAAACAGTGAACTAAAAAGTATCCTGAATATATGTCAAACTTATTCTGAGGTACTCAGGTCATTTCATTTTCAATCTGAATTTTGAATCATATTTACTGTATGTGTGTATATATATATATATATATATACTGAATATACTGTATAGTCTTTTAATATTAGTGCATTTTACTGCTTTATCAATTCTCTAGAACATTCTTCTATTTTTATTTCAGGGTATTAAAAGTATTTTGATAAGGTGTCCTCCAACTTCTGAGGAATTATTTCCAAAAATCTATACTTTAGTTTCATGTAACTGGTGGATATGTATAAATTGACCTCACATGAAATGATTAATATGGGGTGAAGGAAGACATTATTTTTGGAGAAATGTGAAAAAAATACTTGTCATTACATGATCTGTGTCAAAATATAAAAACATAGAGTGATGAAAAATCTTTTAAAATCTATTATCTTGACTGATTAAGGAACATTTTAAATGAATTTGTTTTTCTAACAAGAAAAAAGAAGTCACATTCTCATATCACGTATCTGGAAAGCTTGTTTAAACCCAGTTTTCTGGGGTAAAATTTTTTCAATTCGGGTTGCCAGTGGACTAATTAGAAAAGATAATTTAAGATAATTGTGAAAAACATTAGACAAATGTAAATATAATTCTTTATCATTCTTTTGGATTCAATCAAGCTGTTTAGATTTTTCCTTTAAGTTTTTTTGACTTTTTTCTCCGAAATATTTCATTAATAAAAATTTTATGTAAAAAGCAACATAGAAAAAAGTTATATATGTCACACTGATAACACCAGCAAAGATGGAATAAGGAAAGAAAGAGTAACTACCATATTTATATCATTTTTGGGAACACTTCAAAGTACGAAAAGCATTATGCTAATTTTTAAGTACAAAGAAGGCTTATAAAATAGACTTAAAACTTATCAATAAAAATCTGCATATCAAAGATTTTCAAGGCCTTTCTGTGTGCATAGCACCATGTAGAAAGAAAAGTGGAACTGCCAAGTGTTAGAAATAGGGTGTTACAGATTTGGCCCATTTCAGCTTGTAGGACCACCTCCTCTTTCTCAAGGGGAAAGCCTCAGTCAAGTTGAAGAGAGTCATAGGGTTCACCAGAGAGACCTTATGCTCCTTGTCTGTGCCATCCTTATCCTCTAGCACCACACTGAAGGAGCAGAGTGGAATTTGCAGTAACAGCTTGAGCTGTAGCACTAGTGCTGGAGGCATAATCTTTGCTCCTGTCCTGCTGACATGCCTACCAGCTCCAGCACTGTGAGGTATCAAAGATCCAGGCCATGCTGTGCTTGCTGTAGCATTCCCAGCTGCAGCCAGAAGTGGTTTCCAGCTATGGGTGTGGACACTGTGAGGACCCTCCTTTTCTGATAAAACTGATCCAGGAGTCAGAAAACTGCTATTCTGACACCCACATTGACATTCATGGCTGTACACGTGGGCTCTGTGCCAGACCAAGCCAGGTTGGACTGACAGACTTGGTCAGGGATACCCTGTAGTTCATAGCCAATAATGGAGAAGGTCTGTAGCAGTAGGACCCACAGGTGGGGTCTGTAATTATGGCTGTTGCTGGGGCACTTTATGTTACCATTCTCTGGAGAGTTGAGTTTCTGCTAGTGTGTCTTCCTTGCAAATACCCTTCTTCTTGGCCCTGTTCTGAACTGTGTACTGAATCTTGAAACTTCAAGTGGTCTCCTTGAAACTTCAAGTCTGGGAGGATGCCTTTCAGAATAACATCAGTTAAAATGTTGTCTGATGTGGTTGTTCCCTCAGGAGTCTCCCTGGACACATGGACTGTCAGTTTATTTGGTTGCATTAGTGGGCATTTGATTCTAGGAGGTTCCATATGAACACAAGAGACTGGTCGACAGCTCCTCCCTATCCATACACATGACTGCTTCCACTTAAATATATTTCAACAAATAAATATTGAAGGTCTACTCCATACTCTATACAAACCTATAATGTGTGTACCCTGGTGAGCAGTAGTTGTCTCACTGGGAGTTAAAATAGGCACCATCTATGCACTTAAGAACCCTACATTTGCAGGCATGGCATGAGTGAGACGTCACTTTTCAGTCAGTATTGGCAACTACAAGCTGCCCACTGGGGATGCTCTCTCTGTTTAGAACAGAGAGCCCTTTTCTTCTGTTCTAATTGATCTTTTGTCTTAATTGTCTCTTCAATCTAGAAAGTATAGTTTGGTCATCCTGTTTTTAATTACTCTTCACTTTTTTATTCTTACTGCTGTAGAACAAGTATCTTTTTAATCATCTCCTTTTATTAAGAACCAAATAGGAGAGCTTAATAAATTTAAGATCTCTTTATTATTGCTGTTTATTTTTTTGCCAAGCTTTGTGTTACAAGTTTATCCAATACTGTCTTATCAATTCTATGCAATAGCCCCATTTTATAGATGAGGATATTCAAACTCAGAGAAGTTAAATAACTTGCCGAGTCTAATTCCAATGCTTGTGTTCCTAACCATTATAATACCTTTGCCTAAATCCACCTTAACCTAAAACATATCTTTGATTATTTTCCTTAATGATGAGTGCTATAAGTAGAATTATTAGGTCACCTGAATTTTGTTCTCAGCCTTGATATATCTTTTTGTGTTCATTCTAATATATTAGTAAGCCCCTGCTTTTTGCAAGATCTTGTACTAAGAGTGCGTTGGAGCAACAAACTAACTTTCAAAAAGAAGCATAGATTGTTACAATCAAATAGGGAAGTTATTTTAATAAAATAATTGACTGTAATAAAATTTTAAAAGTGATAATTACCAAATGAGACATCTATCTAAATACTGTAGGAATTTAAAGAAAGAAGATGTGATTTGCAACTGCTAGTAGAATGTCTAGGGTCAGAAGGATGAGAAGCAACTTATGAAATTAAAGTTATGCTTTAATACCATTTCCTCTCAGATTTTTTTGAAATGTTTGGAAGGAAGCTTTGAGCTCAAGAAACTGTCACTATTAGAAGTCAAAATGCTATGTAATCTTAGTTGAAAATACTTCTGGATACTCTTAATTCTTAGTACCAGGTTTCTTTCTTTTTTTTATTTTTAAAAAAGAGTTTGCTGTCCATAGTTCTTTTGTACTCTGTTGGCATCTGGAAGCTCTCAATAATCTCTATTTCACTACTTAACCAAGTTCAAATGTACTATATGTCTTCAGTACTTCTCTTGAGTTTTCCATTTTGTGAGTCATTTAGTTAAGTAATTATGAACAACTCTTTTTGTGCCCACTACTATGCTGGATAAGGACATTTGCCAGGAACTGAGCAAGATTTCCACTAAAATAATTGATGGGCATTACAAAGAACATAATTGAAAATGGATGTCGTGATCTGTATCAGTGCTGTGTAGTTTTTTGTTTTTGTTTTTCTTATAGAGTTCTTTATCATCTTGGAGCAAGAATAGAAAAACTAATGATAGAAAAATAACATAGTGTTTTAGTCAAACTTTAATTTTAATTCCTGTTAACTACCATTAGATATGTGACTTTGGTTATTTAATCTATATGAACCTCAGTTTCTTTATATGTACAGACATAATATCTCAATTGCAGACTATAATACTGAATGAGCTCTTATAGGAAAATCCCCTAGCTAAAAGTTCTCTAAATATTCATTCCCTTTTATTTGTTCCCCAATGTGATTCAGTCAAAGAATGGAATGATAGTATTAAATTCAAAAGTAAGGGAGATACTTAGGGGCTAAATTGTAGTTTCAGGCTAAGTAGGAACTCTAGAGTAAAAGAATAATCTTTTTGAGTGGGTAAAAAGCAGGGAATTGAGTGATTAAAGGTTTAGGATAGATACATTGACTTGGGAGTAATCCTAGTAGGAAACATGGCACAAAAGGGGAATGGTTCTCTCATGGAGAAACCTCTATTTATTGAATAGCGAGTGGATGTGGAGTTGTAGAGAGAAAAGGGACTGGGAAGCCGCACTCTGTGGTTTATTAGTAGGCATACTGGAATCTGTAAAAGCAATAGTTGGACAGACCTTGATTCAGGTGCTGAAAAAAAAAATCCAAAGGATAAAGAAATGGATTGTGATGACTGGTTAAAAAAAGAAGAAAAGTAATGATTCAGTGAGGGCATTATAAGACTTGGTGATGAGAAACAAAGTGAGGATTGTGATTTCATGGCCCCAAGGTGGTATTCCCACCCATTCTGGAGCAGGACAGTTGAAGTTGCTGTTGAAGACAATTTCTGTTTGCCTGCGAAGTTTGAAAGAAAACCTGAGAAGTTAGTTTAGAATAAAGAGAGTTTTCAAAAAGAGGAAAATTAGAGGAGAATATGATTGAATGAAGTACATGTAGGTTAAATAGCCCTTTAAAGTTCAGGTCTAGGATAAGTAGAAGGAGATTGGTGTCCCATAGAGGGTCTTTAGACAAAGAAAGAAAAGTAGCACTGACATGGGAAGCAGATTGGACCAGTACTGTAAGAGGAGAGCATAGGATATGGAGTCAAGAGACTGGCCTAGAGTCTTGGCATTGCTTGCTACTAGCTTGTGTGATCATAAGCAAATCAATTTCTGTGACTCACTTAACTTACTTGCAGAATTAAGAAATTGAACTAAACTTCTGAGGTCTTATTAGGTCCCTGTCAGGCCCCTGTTAGGTCAGTTCTAGAGCATTGTCCAGTTCTGCAGTGATGGTAAGATTGTATTTCTGCTCTGTGCAGTACGGTAACCACTTGTTATATATGGCCATTATTCACTTGAAAGGTGGCTAGTATGACAAGGAAGGAACCTTGTTTTTAACTTGAGAACATTTTAATTAAATAGCTACTTGTGCTATTGGCTACAATATTGGCCAGGACAGTTGTAGACCTATCACTCTTGGGTTAATTTTTTTTCTATGTCATTTTCCTATGCCTTTCCAACATTGCTATCGGAATAGTTACTTTTATCACAATTGATTTCTTAAAAGAACTAGGAAGGAAAGAAATAGTAGGTTGTCTTCTAGTATTGTCAACTAAATAGCTTATCCATGAACTGTTGAGTGAAACTTTTAAAAATGAGACCTACATATCACAAAGTTAAGATATTTTTTGACCAATAAGTTGTTTTTCATATTGTAGTACAGTACTACATGCAGTGAATCATGTTGATGTTCTCATAACCTCGAATACTAAAAGTGAATCTGTGTTTATTTCTGTATTTCCTTAGACTATCATAGAACTCTCTGAAGAGCAAGATGGTCTTTACTTTCTACCCCATGCCTCTTCATTTGCACAGTCACCCTGTGGTTCTCCAGGCATGAAGCAAACGGAAAGTCGACAACTGGCAGATGCTAAATCCAAGATAAGAAGGCTTAGGGAGGAATTGTAAGTTGCTGATTTTCAAGTTTCATTGAATTTATATGGTCACAGAGTTGAGCTAAGTAATGTTTATAGACCTATGGCATATACAGCAATGGTTCCTTCCCATTAACTAGCCTGTGTCAGAGTTTTACTAGTATTTGTCAAAATGAGAAAAATAAGGAAACTGGCATAAGGATTCCTAATGCTTAATCTTACCAGTCTAAAGTATGTCCTTTATTCTGGATTTTTGTCCTTCCTGTCTTTCTAGTTTTAAAATATCCTTTCATTTATAAAATAATGTTCCTCCTTGGCATTTTGGGGTCTTCTTAATTCTTTTTATTTTAACATCCCTTGAAATCCAAAATACTAGCATCCACCAAATCAGATCAACAAGTCTAGCTCTTAAAATTAATGTTATAAAAGACTGAATTGTTAGCATAAAGTATTACAAAAAATTATATTGTGTCTGTATTCTCTGCACTGAGTAACGGAAATGCTTGAGTCATGTACTTAGAAATGGTAAATACTCAGATTGGTTAGTGCTCATGAAATTATATTTATTTAATCTTCAAAGATCATTATAGAAAAGTCAGTATAAATGTCACATAAGCATTCCTTGGTGAAGAAAATGTCGAGGCATACCTCATTCTATTGTTCTTTAATTGCGTACTTGGCTTTACTGCGCTCACAGATACTGCTTTCTTTACAAATTGAAGGTTTGTGGCAATCCTGTGTCAAGTAAGTCTATCGGTGCCATTTTCCAAAAGCATTTGCTCACTTCATGTTTGTGTCACATTTTGGAAATTCTCACAATATTTCAACTTTTTCATTATTGTTAAGTTCGTTACAGTGATCTGTGATCGCTGATCTTTAAGGCTACTGTAATTGTTTTGGGGTATCACAAACACACCCCAAAGTTAATCCATAAGTGTTGTGCATGTTCTGATTGCTCTAACAACCAGCCATTCCCGTCTCTCTCCATGTTCTCGGGCCTCCCCATTCCCCGAGACACAACAATATTGAAATTAGGCCAGTTAATGACCCTACGATGGGCTCTAAAGTGTCCAAGTGAAAGGAAGAGTTGCACATCTCCCACTTTAAATCAAAAGGTAGAAATGGTTAAGCTTAGCGAGGAAGGCACATCAACAACCGAGGCAGGCTGAAAGCTAGGCCTCTGGCGCCAGTTAGCCAGGTTGTGAACGCAAAGGAAGAGTTCTTGAAGGATATTAAAAGCGCTACTCTGGTTAACCCATGGGTGAAAAGAAAGTGGAGCAGCCTTACTGCTGATCTGGAGAAATGTTTAGTGGTCTGGATAGAAGACCAAACCAGCCACCACATTCCTTAAAGCCAAAGCCTCATCCAGAGAAAGGCCCTAACTATCTTCAGTTCTATAAAGGCCGACAGAGGTAAGGAAGGGGCAGAAGAAAAGTTTGAAGCTAGCAGAGGTTGGTTCTTAAGGTTTTAAGAAGGAAGCTGTCTCCAAAACACATCTAGGTGCAGGTGAAGCAGCAAGTGCTGGTGCAGAAGCTGCAACAAGTTATCCAGAAGATCTGGCTAAGGCAACTCTTGAAGGTGCTGCACTGAGCAGTGGATTTTCTATGTAAACAAAACAGCCTTGTATCAGAAGAGCTTGCCACCTGGGACTTCCATACCTAGAAAGGAGAAGTCAAAGCCTGCCTTCAAAGCTTCAAAGGACAGGCTGGCTCTCTTGTTAGGGGGTAATGCAGCTGGTGACTTGAAGTTCAAGCCAGTGTTCATTGACCATTCTGAAACCCTAGGGCCCTTAAGAATTATGCTAAGTCTACTCTACCTGTTCTCCATATACGGAACAACAAAGCCTGGATGACAGCGTATCTGTTTATGTCAGGCTCATTGTTGAGACTGACCGCTCAGAAAAAAGATTCCTTTCAAAACATTACTGCTCATTGGCAACGCACCTGCTCACCCAACAGCTCTGCTGGAGATGTGCAACAAGAGTAATGTGTTTGCATGTCTGCTTACACAACAACCATTCTGCAGCCCATGGATCAAGGAGTAATTCTGACTTGCAAGTCTTATTATTTAAGAAATACATTTCATAAGGCTATAGCTGCCATAGATAGATTCCTTTGATGGATCTGGCCAAAGTAAACTGAAAACCTGGAAAGTAGTCACTATTTTAGATGCCATTAAGAACATTTGTGATTCGTGGAGAGAGCTCAAAATGTCAATATTAACAGACTTTGGAAGAAGTTAATTCCAGCCTTCGTGGATGACTTTGAGGGGTTCAAGACTCTGAGGAGGAAGTAACTGCAGATGTCACAAAAATAGAAAGAGAACTAGAATTACAAGTGGAGCCAGGAAATGTGACTGAATGGCTGCAACCTCATGGTAAAACTTGAATGGATGAGGATTTCCGTCTTGTGGATGAGCAAAGAAAGTGGTTTCTTGAGATGCTATCCATTCCTGCTGAAGATGCTGTGAAGATTGTTGAAATGACAACAAACGGTTTAGACTACGACATAAACTGAGTTGATAAAGCAGCAGCGGAGTTTGAGAGGACTGACTCCAGCTTCGAGAGATGTTCCACGGTGGGTGAAATGCTATCAAACAGCATAACACGCTCCAGAGAAACCAGCCACGAAAGGAAGAGTCTGTCAGTGTGGACAACTTCATTGTTGTTTTAAGAAGTTGCCCCAGCCAGCCCAACCTTCAGCAAGCACCACCCTGAGCAGTCAGCAGCCAGCACCATGGAGGCAAGAGACTCCACCAGCAAAAAGATGATAACTTGCTGAAAACTCGGGTGATGGTTAGCATTTTTTAGCAATAAGTATTTTAAAGTTAACATATGTATATATTTTTAGACATAATGCTATTGCACACTTTTAACTACATTGTAGTGTAAACCTGACTTTTACATGCATTGGGAAAGCAAGAAATTCATTTGACTTGCCTTTTTGTGATATTCACTTTATTGTGATATTTGCTTAATTGGGGTGGTTTGGAACCCCAGACCACCCCAAATAAAATTGAGAGTCTCATATGCTGGTGGAAAAATGTAAATGAGGATTTTAAGTGAGTAAATAAATGTGCCAGATATAACAGGTATTCCCAGTAACTAACATTTTTTCCAAATGCCATATTTGTTATTCTTTGAAAATGCATTCCTTCATGGATTTCTTCTATTAACATTAGTTTTATGTATTTTTCTTGGGACAGATCTTTAAAAGTGATAAGGTATGGGAATCATGGTAGGTAAAAATAGTTCAGGTTGCCTTATACCTAATGGAAATAAATAATTGTAATGAGAACATGCAATGGATAGCATAATTACTTATGGGTAGTACATTGTAATATAATTGCTTTTGATTTATTAATATACAGAATAAAAGAATAATTTATTAATTGGATGGAAGAATACATAATTCCTTATAAATTTCACCATTTGCATTAGTTAACATCAAAAACTTCATTTTTTTCTTCTCTTTTTTATTGAAACATAGTTGACATACAGTATTATATTGTTTTCAATTATACAACACAGTGATTCAACAGTTACTCACATTGTTAAATCCTCACCCCAACTAATGCAGTTACTATCTGTCAACATAGAAAGATTTTACAGAATCATTGACTGTATTCTCCATGGTGCACTTCATCCCTGCAACCAACTTACATTATGATTTAGATTTTGTGCCTCATTATCTCTTTTACCTACCGGTCCTAACCCCGCCCCCATGGTAATTACCAGTCACTTCTCAGTTATCAAAGACTTTCTTTAATAATTTTCTCTGCTTCCTTGTATCTCATGCATTCAGAGTTTTTCTTTCACACAAATTATGTATTTTTTAAATAGATTTATTGAGATATAATGCACAAATCAGAAAATTCATGTTTCTAATGTATACAATTCAGTGATTTTTATGTAATTCATTGAGCTGGGCAACCATCACATACCATCTAATATCAAGTAATTTTTAACACCACACAAATAAACTGCATACTCATTAGCAGCCGTTCCCTGTCCCTTTTGCCCAAGGCTCTTGGGAACCATTAATCGACTTTCTAGTCCATGAATTTGCCTATTCCGGACATTTCATATAAATGAAATTATATATTATGTGGCCTTTTGTTACTGGCTTCTTTCACTTAGCATAATGTTGTCAAGGTTCGTCCTCATTCTAGTATGTTTCAGTACTTCATTCATTTTTATGGCTGAATAATATTCCATTACATGGATATATCATATTTTAGTTATCCATTTATGAGTTCTACATTTGGATTGTTTCTCCTTTTTGGCTTTATAAAACAATGTTACTATGATCATTCATATCCAAGTCTGTATGTGGGCATTTGTTTTCATTTATTTTGGTGGCTGTATACCAAGAAGGAGAAATGCTGTGTTATATGGTAGCTCTATGTTTAGCCTTTTGAGGAACTGTCAGACTGTCTGCACTATTTTACATTTGCACCAGCAATGTCTGAGGGCCTTGGTTTTTCCGTATCCTCACCAATACTAATTATTATATTCCTTTTTGGTTACAGCCATGCTAGTAAGTGTGAAGTGATACCTCACTGTGGTTTTGACTTGCATTTCCCTGACGGCTAATGATGTGGAGCATCTTTTCCTGTGCTTATTGGTCATATGTGTGTCATCTTTGGAGAAATGTTTATTCAGTTCCTTTGCCCATTTTTAAATTGACTTTTGAGATAAACTTTTAATCAGTGAAGTTACATGAAACTGGAGTTATGTAAGAAGTCCATGTAGCCTGCAGTTGAAACCTAAAGAACTGTTGGTCATTTCTGACTTGGTAGCAAAAAGGGAGGGTGTAAAGAAGTTTTCATAGAGATAGTCACATTTCAGCTTTATTAGACATTAACTATGTTGAAAAAGCTTATTTGGGTGTTGTGAGCAGAAGGTGAAGTTGAAGAATTTCAATACAATTTAAGGAGGGCAATGGCAAGAAGTGAAGTTGAAAATGATGGAGTGAATACCAATGGAATATTATTCAGCCATAAAAAGAAAAGAAATTGTACTATTTGCAACAACATGGATGGAGCTCGAGGGTATTTTTCTCAGTGAAATAAGCCAGGCAGAGAAAGACAAGTATCAAATGATTTCACTCATCTGTGGAGTATAACAATAAAACAAAACTGAAGGAACAAAACAGCAGCAGACTCACAGACTCCAAGAAGGGACTAGCAGTTACCAAAGGGAAGGGGTTGGGGTGGAGAGAGTGGGAGAAGGGGATTAAGGGGCATTATGATTAACACACATAATGTAGTCGGGGGCACGGGGAAGGCAGTATAGCCAGAGAAGACAAGTAATGACTCTATAGCATCTTACTATGCTGATAGACAGTGACTGCAATGGGGTCAGGGCAGGGGGACTTGATAATATGGGTGAATGTTGAAACCACAATGTTATTCATGTGAAACCTTCATAAGATTGTGTATCAATGATACATTAATTAAAAAAGAGGTAGGAAGGGAAGGAAAGGAAGGAAATGATGGAGGGAATACATTGAGGGTCATATATGTAGTACTCAGAAGTTCAAACTTTAAATAGCAGGGACCAATTGAAGATTTTTTGTGTAGGAGTATAATATGATCCGATTTGTGTTTTACTAAAAACATACTAGTCTTAATAACTGACTCTTAGTGAATTTTTAGACTAAAAAATTCTGTTGACAATGTGAAGCTCGACTGAAGGGCAGTCCAGGCATATAGTGTGGGTCTGATGCAAAGCTGTAACAGTGAAGTTATAGAGGAGGTAAGGGAGAAGGCAGGATCTTAGGTATAATTCCTGGTTTCTTACAATTGGTTTCTGTTGGGATGGTGATGCCATTTACTCAGATGGGGAACATAAGAGGGAAGAAGAATATTAAGGTAAAAGACAAATTTAGTTTTTGACATTTTCAGTTTGAGGTACCTTTGATATATCTCCATGGAGATGATCCCTGGATGATTAGTTCAAATTCAGAATAGAGAGTTGGAATTATTAAGATATACCTGATGCAGAATAAAAGCAGCATTGTACATAGGAGTTGAACCTTGGGAGTGGTATGACTGCCCGAGAAGACTGTGATCTGAAGAACACAATATAAAGGTGTTTAAGTGGTTAAGGGCAGACTTCACCATTTTTTAGCCACATTACTGTGTTTCTTCACACATATTATTCAACCATATTATAGATGTATTCATACATATGCATTACTCTATCTCTTCATAAAAATGAAACTTCTAATATGTACCCTGGAGAGAGGCTGCCTGTAGCCTATGATCAAGTGCATGAACTTGAGAGGCATTCTGCCTGAGTGGGAATCCTGGCCCACCACTTAACTGAGTGACTACGGCCAAGTTACTTAATCTCTCTAAGATCAGTTTCTGTCCCGACCTGCAGGACTATCAATGGGGGTCGACGACCTGGAGGAGGGAATTGGGAAAAAAAAAAATGGGGCAAGGGACACAAAGAACGACCAGCAAGACAGGATGTCTGATCAAGCTGGCACAGTTTATAGTTTGTGTATTGTTTATACAGGTTAGCAAGTAAGGGGTGGGTCAGGAGATAATTGGACCTTAGGTGGCGCCCGCGGGGAGGTGTAGAGGGGTGATTGGGTCTTGGTTGGCGCCAGTGGGAACGGAGGACCCGGAAGTGAAGCGGGGAGTTTGCCATTTTGGGGGTGGGGGCCCTTGGGAGGGAGGTTTTAAGGGAGGGGCTTTCCCCTGGGGCAGAGGGTGTTTCTTGATTAACAAAGGACAGAAAAAGCACATGTTGCAAGGTAACCTAGCCACTAGCTCTAACGTAGGAGTTCACTAAATGCATTTCTTAGTAATAGGGGAAAACTTGTTTCTAACGTGTGGATGGATTCATTGTTGCTGACTTTACAGGAAAGACTTTACTCAAACGTTGCTGTTGTCTTAAGGCTTTTGTGACCGAGTCTGCCTAAAGGCCCACAGGTTTGCTCCCAACGTTTCCTAGCCTATTAAGTAGGAATAATAATTGTGCCTATTGTAAGGTTGTTGTGTGAGGTAAATTGTCAAGTGAACAGTGTCTAGTACATTAGTGCTCAATAAATGTAAGCTGCTATCACTGCTACTGTTTCTTTAGAGGGCGCTTGTGAGGATTAAGTGCTTGGCAAAGTGAAAAGTGCTTAACCAAAGTGGTTGGTACAGATAATTCGAGTTTGATAATTTTGGCCAAAAGATGGGCACAAAACATGAAATCAGTGAAAGGGCTAGAGTTAATGTGTAGAGGAGTAGAGACACCTGAGTGTGGAGTCAGGAAGTCAAAGGAGAGTGTTTTAAGGAAAAGAATGGAGTTGATTATATTAAATTCTGCTAAAAGATCCAAAAATAATCCATTGGATTTGGCAGTAAGGAAGTGATCAGCTCTTGAAAAACAGTGTCAGTGGGGAAGTGTGGATGAAAGCCTCATTGCTATAGATAGTCAAATGAGTGCAGAAAGAAATGATTATTGAGGCTGGAAATCCTGGATAAGTCTTGGAAAAATTATTTAAATTAATATTCCACATAAACCTAATTGAATTTCAGATGGATTAAAGAGCTAAATGTAAAAAATTAAATAATGATGAAAGAACCAAAAAAAATATGGAAATATATATATATATATATATATATATATATATATATATATATATATATATATATATATATATATTTGTCCTCTAGGTAGGGGATATCTTTTCACAAAGCAAAAGAATTGGTTGCTCTTTTTTTTTTTGATATACAGTCTTATATTAGCTTCAGGTATACACTACAGTGGTTCAACAGTTACCCATATTAAATCCTCACCCACACTAGTACAGCTACTATCTGTCAACATAGGAAGATGTTACAGAATCATTGGCTATATTCTCCATGTTGTATTAATATCCCCAGGACCAACTTACATTATGATTGAGAGTTTTTGTGCTGCTTTATCCCCCTCACACTCCCCACCCACCCACTCCAATGCCACCCCCATAGTAAACACCAGTCCCTTCTCAGTGTCTATGACACTACTGCTGTTTTGTTCATTCTGTGCTTTGTATTTATATTCCACAAATAAGTGAAATCGTATGGTATTTGTCTTTCTCCATCCAGTTTATTTCACTGAGCATAATACTCTATAGCTCCATCCATGTTGTTGCAAATGGGAAGATTACTTTTCTTTTTATGGCTGAATAATATTCCATTGTGTATATGTACCACGTACTCTTTATCCATTCATCTGTTGATGAATACTTAGGTTGCTTCCATATCTTGGCCATTGTAAATAATACAGCAATAAATGGGTGCATATGTCTTTTTGGATCAAGGATTTTGTTGATTCAAAATTCCTAGGGTAAATTCCTAGATGTGGAATTACTTTGTTGATAGGTGTTTCTATTTCTAATTTTTTGAAGAAACTCCACGCTGCTTTGCACAGTAGCTGCACCAATTGACATTCCCATCAACAGTGTAGGAGGCATCCCATTTCTTCACATCCTCACCAACACTTATTTCTTGTCTTTCGGATAGTGGCCCTTCTGCTGGTGTGAGGTGATACCTCATCGTGGTTTTGATTTACATTTCCCTGATGATTAGTGATGTAAAACATCTTTTCATGTGCCTGTTTGCCATCTGTATTTCTTCTTCTTTGGAGAAATGTCTGTTTTGGTCCTCCACCCATTTTGTAATGAGGTTATGTTTTTTTTGTGTGTTTAGGTGTATGAGCTCTTTATGTATTTTGGATATTAACCCCTTATTAGATAAATCATTTACAGATATATTCTCCCATACTGTAGGTCACTTCTTTCTTCTGCCGATAGTGTCCTTCGCTGTACAGAAGCTTTTTCATCTGATGTAGTTCTGCTTGTTCATTTTCAATTTTGTTTCCCTTGCCTGAAGGGATGTGTCCAGGAAAAAATTGCTTATATTTATGTTCAAGAGATTTTTGCCTTTGTTTTCTTCAAAGAGTATCACAGTTTCATACCTTATATTCAGGTCTTTGATCCATTTTGAATTTACTGTTGTGTATGAAGTTTGGCAGTAATCCAGTTTCATTCTATTGTATGAGGCTGTCTTTCCCCCATTGTATATTCATGGCTCCTTTATGGTATATTAATTGACCGTATATTTGTGGGTTTATATCTGGGCTCTCTATTCTGTTCCACTGGTCTGTGGCTCTGTTCTTGTGCCAGTACCAAATTGTCTTGATTACTGTGGCTTTGTAGTAGAGCTTGAAGTCAGGGAGCGTAATCCCCCCAGCTTTGTTCTTGTTTCTCAGGATTGCTTTGGCTCTTCACTGTCTTTTGTGGTTCCATATGTGTTTTAGAACTAGTTGTTCTAGTTCACTGTAAAATGCTGTTGGTATTTTGATAGGAATTGCATTGAATCTGTAGATTCCTTTGGGCAAGATTGTCATTTTGACTACATTCTTCCTATCTATGAGCACGGGATAGATTTCCACTTATTTGTGTCTTTAATTTCTCTCATGAGTGTTTTAGAGTCTAGGTCTTTCACTTCCTTGGTAAGGTTTATTCCTAGATATTTTATTCTTTTCAATGCAATTATAAATGGAATTGTTTTCCTGATTTCTCTTTTGGCTAGTTCATTGTTAGTATATAGGAGTGTAACAGATTTCTGTCTGTTAATTTTATGTTCTGCAACTTTGCTGAATCCAGTTATTAGTTCTAGTAGTTTTTTCATGGATTCTTTAGGGTTTTCTATTTATAATATGTCATCTGGAAATAGTGACTTTAATTTTGAAATATTTATCAAGATGATTTGTGATCTGTTTCATTTAGCCCTCTTTCTGGTGTCTTAATCTGTTGTTTTGTTTGGAACATAGTTCTCTGTGTCCTCATTTTGTCAGGGTTCTGTGTTTTTTCTTTTGTAGTAGATGGATCTGTTATGCTTCCTGATGTAGAGAGTAAAGGCTTTATAAAGAAGGTGTCTTGTGGTGCCCAGAAGCTCAGGACTCTTTCCTCTCAAGTGCCTACTTGTCCTTTCCTGTGGAGCCCCAGCTGCTTTTGGTGGGCAATGGGTGGGGTTGCCTTCCTGTATGGCTTCTGGCCATGGTTTATCTCAGTCTGCTGAGGCCCAGCAGTTTTCCTCAGCCAGGCCTATGTGATCAGACCAGTGGTTTCTGCTGGGATTGTTGTGGGCAGGGCTGCCCTCCACCTGCCCTGCAGCAATGGTGCGGCTGCTGCCTTAACAGGGTGTGTCGAGTGGTTTCAGGGGTAGTCGTACTATGTCAGGGTGTGGGCAGTGTCAAATCACCTGGTTGTGGAGTGCAGGGGTGCTCAGCAGTGGCTTAGTTGTGTGATTGGAGGGTGTGGGGCATGTAGCAGCTGTGGTGGGGTGCTGCGGTGCTGGGAGGGGTGTAGGTGTGCTGAGTCAGTTAGTCCAGTGGTGGGTGTGTGGGGTTATGCAGGTGAACAGTGGGAGCGAGGTGTGCAGTGGGAGCCCATATCAGCAGTGGAGGCAGCTGGTCATGCTGCCATGGCACACAGCTGCTAGAGCTGCGAGTCCTGTGGGTGCTCTCTAGCAACAGTGGGGCACCATTACCCAGCTTGGCCACCCTTGGGGAGGAAGATACTCTCATATCTGGCTCCTGCAGGCACCTCCCCAGTTGGGCTGAAACAGGGCTGTGAAAGCTGGGAGAGTCTCCCTCTGCCTGCCAGGCAGCAAGGTCCATGGTGCTGGGCTGAGTGGGCTGTCGCATTGGTGGGGTACAGGAAGGCACTTCAGAGTGAGGCCAGCAAAGAGAATGGCATATCTAGGGTTCCCATGTGTGCCCAAGCTGTTGGGCCAAGGGAGTGTTAGGGAGGTGTTGTCCACCTGCCCTTCCTCCTGCAGAGATACCTCCATCCAGCCCTTGCTCCTCTGGCTCCCCTCCCACTGCTGGCAGGTTTTTCAAACTGCTGCCTCTGCTTTTGGGCCTCAGCAGGACAAATGGAGCATGTCTGTCCTCCACAGGTGGCTGGTATCTCATCTCTCAGAGTATTCCAGCTGTCCCTGGTGTCTGCTCCCTCTAATCAGCTGAACACAGTGCAGTGTGGACTCGTGTCCCCAGAGCAGATCTCCAGGGCCAGGTGTGCAGAGTTCCTGGGCACCTGTCCCCTCCCTGCTCTGTTCCTCTTCCTCCTGCCCGTGGGCTGGGACGGGTGAAGGGCTTGGGTCCCACTCCATTGGTGCTCTGCCACTTTACCCTTTTCTGTGTGGTCTTCTCTTCTCCCCCGGGTGTAGATGGTCTGTTCTGCAGTCTTCAGTTCATTTTGGGGTTTAATTGGATTTGCTGTAGTTGCTTCGTGTGTGTGTGTGTGTGTGTGTGTGTGTGTGTAGATGTCTGTCTTGCCTTCCTGCTCCTCCATATTGAGCCTCCCCTCCTGGTTGCTCTATTTTTATAAAAAATATTAAATATATAGACATCCAGAAAGAAACGAGTAAAATTAAAACATTTGAATATTAATCATAAAGATAAACATAGAACTTTCATATGACCTAGATACTGTGCCTAGGTGTGTTCCCTCAGAATTGAAAACAGGGACTCAGAACAGGTATTTGTTATGCCTGTGTTCGTTGCCGCGTTCCTCCCGATAGCCAAAAGGTGGAAACAAGCCAAGTGTCCATGTACAGATGGATTCATAAACAAAATGTGCTATAAGCATATGAGAGAATATTATTCAGCCAAAAAAGGATGAAATTCTCTTATCTGCTACACCATGAATGAGCTCTGAAAACAATTTGCTAAGTCAGATAAGACAGATACAAAGGATAAATATTGTATGATTCCACTTAAATGAATGATCTTTAATAGGTAAATTTAGAGAAGCAGAATGTACTTTAGAGGTAAGGGGTTGGAATGGGAGAGTTATTGCTTAATGGTTTCAAAATTGGGATGATGATGATGTTTTTGGGAATAAATAGTGGTGATAATTTAACAAAATTGTAAATATAATTAATACCCCTGAATCATATATTTGAAATGGTTAAAATTACAATTTTATGTTATATATATAATATATATATTGAAAGGAAAGGATCAACACACAGCAGCAATTCACCGGAGAATTCCGCTTTATTAGGGAAAGGTGCTGGGTTATATAGGAAGGGGCATGAATTGATTGAGGTGTCACTTCTACGGGGCTGTTGGCTGTTGGCTAGGTGCTGGGATTGGGAGGGGGGCGAGAGGTGATTGGGCTTCAGGTGGCGCTGGCGGGAACCAAGGACCCCGAAGAGAAGCTGGAAATTTGCCATCTTACTGGTGGGGGCCCTTCATTCCCCCCTTTCTCCTCTATGGGGTTGGGGACGTTGCTGTCTCTCTGGCTGCTTCCTGCTGAACAGGGGCGGAGAAGGGAGTGAGGGCTTGAGGATTGGGAGGAAAGGGTTGATAGGACTCCCCACAGTAAGGATGAGTAGATGTGGACTTCTTCAGGTTGGAAATCAATGAAGGTTCCCTGTAACCATAGGTTGAGGACCTGTTGATTCCAATGATGCCAAGAGGATATGGGTGTCAGGAGCCAGGCGTGTGCAGCCATTGTTTCCAGGAACAGTTTCCAGCGGAGAGAGGGGTCCATCTCAGCGTGTGGTGAGGAGGTCACGTGAGGGTGAGGGATCTTCTGTGGCCAGAAGCTGATAGTTCCTGAGTAAAAGCTGGTTGAAAGCTTGATTAGAGATTTTTCCGACTTGGGATTTGATGAACTTTATTATACAGGGTAAGAAGAGACAGGCAAGAAGAATGATTATTATGGGGCCTGCAATGGGCCAGAGCCAGGTGAGGAGCGGGTTTGTTAGTATTGTAGAGAATGGGTTGGAATTGGAAGCAGAGTGAAGGCTGGAGGCAAGGTCAGTGAGTTTGGTGATGTCAGTTTCTACAATGCCGGATTTGTTGATGTAATAGCAGCACTCTTCCCGGAGGAAGACGCAGGTGCCGCCCTTCTCGGCTGTAAGCAGATCTAGGGCCTGCCGGTTTTGAAGGGTGACCTTTGCTAGCGAAGTGACCTGTCTTTGGAGAGAGGCTAGGGAATTGGCAGTGGATATCAGGGCTCCCTCAAGTTTGGTGTTGAGATCTCTAACTGCCCATAGAGACTGACCCAAGGCTTCTCCCGAAAACCCTGCTCCAATGGCTGAGGTGATCCAAGAGATACCGACCATGATGGGAAGGAAAGCAGCTCTTTTTGTGCGTGAGGGCAAGGGAGGTTGGAGCTCAAGAAATTCTGCCATGCTGTCAAGTGTAAGCTGTGGGATTAGGATGATGAGAATGCAGGGTGTATCAGAGTTGAGAGGCAGTGAGTTGAAAAGACTGCCATTACACTAAAAGAAGTGTCCTGGTTGTGTGAAAGTCTTAAAGCCGGAGGTAGGGGTGTAGATAGAGAGGCAGTGAAGTGCGCCGGAGGGGGGTGGAGTTGGGCCTACACAGTGGTGGATGGTGAGATTATCTGCGTATTCTGGTTCCCATAGGGGTATGTCTGCCAGGGGGCAGAGGGGTTGTCTTTCTGCATGGAAGGAGTAGTTGGAAATATTAAGGGGCACGGCGGCCAGCAGTGGGCGCTGTAGTGATGCGTACAAGAAACAATTAGCGGTGTTAAGGGTGTGGTAGAGAAAGATGGTGGTGTCCTGAATGAGCTGTAACGAAGAGTAGGAGAAATGGGAAGAGGGGCAGGGATAAGAAGATGAAGAGGCGCCGTCAAGAGTTTGGATAATGACTTTTTCGGAATGTCTGATATCTGATGCAACTTGAGAGATCTGGGAATGAGAGGGAACATACTTTCGAGAGATATGAAGGGTACCGTGGGGGGTCAAGGATCCCCCATAGTAAACTGAGGCTGTGACCCCAGCAGCCCATCGAGAGTCCCAGGGATCTGGGATCGATGAGGAGAATGAGCTGTTGGGATATTTTATGAAACAGTTGGAGGAGTAATACTGTGGATATGGAGAGTTACCCATGTAGTGAATGGCGCAAGACCAGTAGGGACATCCCCCATAGGTGTCTGGCCATTGCCTGCAATAGGCTTGTTTTTGGTCATAGAGGAAGCAGAGGTAGGGAGAATAAAGGTAGCTGCTAGTGAACACTTCGGTGGAGGGAGGAAAGTGGAGGTATAAAGGCTCAGAGCAGCTTTTCAGAGGGCAGTCTGGTGTGGCAATGAGGGCAGTAACTTTTGTTTAATGCTGTGTGTAAGTCTCTCTGAGGCTGGGGTGGTGGAGAAGACAATTGGAATGAGGAAAAAAAGCGAGAGAGCAGTAAAGGAGGAAAAAGTCATGATTCGCGTATGGATGGCAAAGGGGGTGAATGGGATTTTGGAGGAAAGAGGACAGTAAGGTGAGGAGTCTGGAGGGAGGGAGAGTCTGTAAACTTTTGTAGGTTAAGAGATCTTTTAGGTGATGTGGGGACAGAATGGTAAGGGGTGCCCTGAATGTCAGTTTATGAGCTTCTTTCTGCAAGAGCTGTCTAGTGGCTAATGCTCGTAGGCAGGTGGCCCATCCCTGAACTGTGGGGTCTAATTGCTTGGAGAGATAAGCTACTGCGGCAAAGGATGGGCCATAAGATTGGCTTAGGACTCCTAGAGCTTGACTGGACCTCTCATGAATGTATAATGAGAAGGCCTTCGACAAATCAGGAAGATGGAGAGCTGGTGCTTCCACAAGGGCTTGACGGAGCTTAATGAAGGAGTGTTGGGGTGAGGAGGATAATGGTTTTTTAGGGGGGCTCTTGCTGAGGTCGTATAGGGGTCTTGCCAACAGGGAGCAGGGAGAAGTTAGGGATCTATGCTCTAAAATATCTAGCCAGGCCTAGAAAGGAAAGGATTTCTGTCTTGGTTTTGGGAACGGGCAGGTCAGAGAGGAGTCATTTTCTGTCTAAGGTAATGGACTTTCTTTGTTGAGATAGAAGGAATCTGAGGTAAGTGACAGGAGGGGAAGGGATTTGAGCTTTGACGGGGGATACTTGGTAACTTCTGGAAGCTAGAAGGTTAAGTAGGGAGGCAGTGTCAAGTTGAGACTGTTCCCATGAGAGACTGCAGAGTAGAAGATTGTCCATGTATTATAATAAGGTGGACTTGGAGTGATCATGATGAAACTGTTTGAGGTTCTGAGCTAGGACCTGTCTAAAAATATGGGGACTATCTCGGAAGCTTTGTGGCAAAACTGTCCAAGTGAGTTGTTCAGAATGTCTTGTGTATGGGTCCGTCCAGGTGAAGATGAAAAAATCTTGGGAGCAGGGGTCTAGAGGGATAGAAAAATGGGTCCTTGAGATCTAGGACTGAGAAGTGGGATGCTGAGGCAGGGATCTGCGATAAAAGGCTGTATGGATTTGGAACTAAGGGATGGATAGGGACAACGGCTATGTTGATGAGGCAAAGGTCTTGGACAAGGCGTAAAGATCCATTGGTTTTTTTAACAGCTAATATGGGGGTATTAAATGGGGAGTGAGTGGGTCTGAGGTAATTTTTGTTTAAGAGATCTTGAATGATGGGTTGGAGGCCTATGAGGGCTGAAGTGGTTAGGGGGTATTGGGCCTGACAGATATACTGAGAGGGGTCACATAATTTGATAGAGGCAGGGGGACATAGGGGCTTGTAATGTCCCAAACTTTGGGATTTACAGGGTGTATGAGGGCAGAACCGGAGCTTTCATTGGGTAGAGGGGGGTCGTCGGCTATGAGGGCTGTCAGAAAGGGAGTACTGGGGGCTGTGGGAGTGGATATAGTTATGGAAACATGGAGGAGAGAAAGGATGTCCCATCCTAGTAAAGGGATGGGACACTGGGGCATAACCAGGAAGGAGTGGGAGAAAGGTATGGGATTGTCTTGGATTGTACATAAAAGGGGGGGGGGTTTAATGGGAAAATCTGTTTACTTCTTACCCCGTCTATAGGAGTAATGGCTGGCGTGGTAGGGCCCCGGTATTCTCGCAAGACTGAGAAGGTGGCTCCTGTATCTAGGAGGAAGGAGATGGGGCAACCGTCTACTATTAAAGTAACCCTGGGCTCCTGTTTGGTGATGGAAATGGTCGGGCAAGAAGCCCCCGGGCCCCGTCAATCTTCTTCTGCCAGCCCCACTATGGCGGGCTTAGGATGGGGGTTGTTCGTCCAGCCTCCCCTTTGGGTGCTTGGGCAATCAGACCCCCAGTGACCCTATTTGTGGCATCTGGGGCATGGGGTGGTAGGAGATCTGGGGGAAGGGCACGCCCTTGACCAATGTTCCTCTTTTCCTCACTTGAAACAAGCTCCTGGGGAGGGGGCTTGTTTGTAGAGGGGCGCCCAGGTTGTGGTTTTATCAGCTGAGCCAACATTTGGAAATTGGCCTGATCAGCCTTTTGTTTATGGCGTTCTTTCTCCTCCTCCCACTTATGGAAGACTTTAAAGGCCACTGTTAGGATCTCAGTCTGTGGGGTAGCGGGGCCCTGTTCTAACTTTTTGAGTTTAGCTTTAATGTCGGGGTAGCGTTGAGCTAGGAAGTATGTCATGAGCTAGGAAGGACATGTTTTCCTTCAGGTGTTTCTGGGTCTAGGCTGGTATACTGTAATGGGGCTTGAGTGAGTCTGTCTAAGACCTCGGGGGGCGTTTCATCTCTCTTTTGAATTATGTCTTGGAGCTTTTGAAAATTGACTACTTTACGAGCTGCCTTTTTCAGACCTGCTATTAAGCAGGAGGCAAAAATATCTCGAGAGCAGAGACCTACGGTGGTGTTATAATCCCAGTGTGGGTCTTGTTCGGGGATAGCAGTGGGGCTAGGGGAATAGGTGGGGTCAGTCCTGTGGGTTTCGGTAGCGTGCATTTGGGCGAAGTCCCAAACTCGTCTACGCTCTTCAGGGAGGAGAGTATTGACCAGGAGCATGAAAATGTCATGATGCATGAGGCTGTAAGACTGGAGGGTCCATTGAAACTCTCTGATGTATGTCGTGGGATCAGTGGAAAAGGAACCTAGGCATTTCTCTAGTTGGGCTAAATCTCCTAAATGCCTTTGGATCCTGCTACCTCCTGGAGGGGGGCAATAATTTTGGGAGGCTCTAGGGACCAAGTCTGAGGGGGACTGAAGGGTTCTGGCTCAGTCTGTGGGGGAGTGACGCGGTCTAGCTGCGCCTATTCAAGCAAGTCCTGAAGTGTGGAAGGGGGCAAAGAAAATAAAGAAAGATAGAATCAGACCCATGTGTTGCCAGCCTGCAGCCCAGCTGCTTGCCTTTGCTGCTTTAGTTGGGCTTGAACTCATGACTCTGAGGTTAAGAGTCCCATGCTCTACTAACTGAGCTACAGCAGGGCTCCAGTTAATTGCTTATGGAATGCGTAAACAGAATGTTCTTTATTCTCCATTCCTGCCACATCGGCAAGTGGGGGAAGGGCATAGCTAGAAGCAGGGGTGGTGTTTCTACACATCTTCAAGGTCTCCCTATTTTCAGAGTGAGGAGTCTTGGCTCGTCTTTGAGGACAAGATATGTTTTTGTGGACAGATAACTTCCAAGGACTGCACCGGTTGTTCTCTAGCTTGTGCTTCCCATGCTGCGTTCAGACATGGGGGAAGGTGCTTTCCCATTCTCCCTACAAACATGTGAGCAGACAAAGGCGGTCCCTAACAGGGGAGAAATAGGTGATGAGGGCAAAGACGGAGGAGGCCCCTGGGACCTAGTTAAAGGGGGGGCTGAAAGGCTCGGGCTTAATCTGCAGGGGACGAAGGCGGAGGAGGTGAGATGGGGAGGAGATGGTGGGGGAGGAAGGGAGAAGGGCTGTTGTAGGAGAAGAAGGGGAAGGGAGTGAACGGGAGGCTTCTGCGGGGGCAGCGGCTTGCAGGCTAGGAGAACTTGGGAGGGGGCGGGGAGAGGAGGAGGCGGAAAGCTTCGATATAGGGAATCTCCTTCCATTTTCTCAGGCGCTGGCAGTAGTTAAAGAGATTGCGAGTGATGTTAGGATCAAGAGTTCCCCCTGCAGGCCATTGGTTATTGTCTAGGGGGTATGTCGGCCAATCTTGGGAGCAATATTTACGGAGAAGTTTTGGTTTTATATCAGGCGTCAGGGAGAGGGTAGCCAGATGCTTAAGCAGGCATTCAAGAGGTGAACTTTCAGGGAGGGATGAGGAGGCTCCCATGGCTAAAGGACAGAGAAGGAGACAAACAGGGGAAGACGAACGGAGATCCTCGGACTGGAAGCAGACCCCAAGGAGACAAAGGGCGTCCCCGATGATCCTTGGTGGTCTTCGGAAACTCATACACGAGTCGGAATTTCTTAGGAAGTGTGGGTCATCACCCAGACTTCCTAAGAAGGCAGAGTGCCGGAGTCACGAGGTACCTAGCACTAGGAGTTTTCGGCAGACAGAACAGATTTCGGCAGACGGAGCAGAAGGAGGAGGGGGCGGGGAAAGGGAGCGTTCTCATCCGCAAAGGAGTCACTTCGTTTATGGCTGTCGGAGGGGGTGCCTGAGAGTCTGCCACAGCCGTGAAGGCCTGAGGCAGGGATTTATGGCTTTCGGAGGAGGGGCCTGAGGGTCCAGCCGTGAAGGCCTGAGGCGGGGAGAGTTCCCTCCTCATGCCCGAGCGTCAGGGCCTTGCCGGACGATCACGGTCAATGGCACTGCGATAGCTTGGGGAAGAGTGGCCCACTCCCGGGGGAAAACTTACCTAAAGGCCAGAGAGGAGTGGTGAGTGTGATGAGCCAGCGCCAGAAAAAGAGGACAAGGGCAAGCTGCTGGTGGTCTCGGGGGGAAGATGGGGCCCAGTTGGGGTGTCCCATCTCCCGGATTTTGGCACCAATGAAAGGAAAGGATCGACACACAGCAGCAATTCACCGGAGAATTCCGCTTTATTAGGGAAAGGTGCTGGGTTATATAGGAAGGGGCATGAATTGATTGAGGTGTCACTTCTACGGGGCTGGTGGCTGTTGGCTAGGTGCTGGGATTGGGAGGGGAGCGAGAGGTGATTGGGCTTCAGGTGGCGCCGGCGGGAACCGAGAACCCCCCCCCGCCCAAGAGAAGCCAGAAGGTTGCCATCTTACTGGTGGGGGCCCTTCATATATAGCCACAATAAAAAAATTCTTAATTTTTAAAAAGCATTCAACAACAACAACAAAAAAAGCATTCAACAAACTATAAAGAAATATTTGTAAGAAAGATCTTATCAATCACAAAAGTAATAGCTTTTTTTCAGTTAAAAGACTTAAAACAATAGCTTTTTATCAGAAGAAATTTTAGTGGCATAAAAGACAGCACAGTGATTCTTTCTTTGTATTCAAATAAATACAACTTACAACAATATCAGCACTTTTCAGTTGTTAAATTTTGTCACATATAGGCATTTTTATCCTCTGCTGGGTGTATTAGAAATTGGTAATGACCTTTCTGAAGATCATTTTGACAGTATATATCAAAAACTTTCAAACCTGTAATGTGTTTTTAGAAATCTGGAATATGTAGGTTTTATGTATAATTTTATTCACCAGACCATTATTCATTACAGTGAAAAATGGAATCCACTTAAATAAATTATAGTTTCTCTATCAAAGGGAATATTTCTCCATTAAAAATTATTGTTTTAAAAAAATGTATTGGTATGAGGGGATGTCAACAACAGATTGTTTTTTTACAATAAACATTTACCCTTTATAAAAATTGAAATACAGTTCATATACATGAACATTTTATTAAGGAACAGATGGCGGAAAGCCTCTCCCAGTTCCACCAACCCCTGGGAGTTTCAGTTGCTGCTCTGGACTCCCACAGACCCCAGTGCCTCCCCTATCACAGCACCAGTCACATTGTGTCTCCAGACAAACTGTAGGTTCAGCAAGGGCAGAGCCTTTGCTTCACCCATGTGACTATCCAACCCACAGGAACTTGGGAAATGCTTTCTCAAGGACCCAGATGCCTGGTTCCCTTACCTTCCTGCCTCTGCACTGTTGTCCCTGGATTGTCTTTTCTTTCTATCTCAGCCCATGCAACTCTGTTTTTATTGTGCAAGTCCTAGCACAGATGCCAGCTTCCCCGGGATGTCCTTCCTGACAAACTGATGCTGTGACTTGTCTCCCTATAAAGCTTCAAGCTCTCACTGCTTCTACCACCAACTTGCCACTTTCACATAAGCTCTCCAGCTTGGTACCTTTAGGTTTTTTGCTTGTTTTGTTGGATACTTCTTTTCTTTTCATGTTACATTCCCAGTGAAATTTTGTTTTCTAGTGAGGCTGTTGACATTTGCCAACATTTATCATTAGGGAAAGCTAGTTCCTTTAGACAGGTATGCATAGCATGTGGAACATGGTATGTACATGTAAAATCATGCTATTTGTTTCCTGTCTACTTCAGAAATGGATTTTAAAATGAAATAAGGTCGTAAATTTAGTTAATGGTATTGTACCAATGCCATATCCCTGCTTTTGATAATATACTGCCAATATATAAAATGTCACCATTGAGGAAAGCTGTATGAAGGGTACATGAGAACAGGTACTATTTTTGCAATTTCCCTTAAGTCTATAACTATTTCAAAATAAAAATTCCTATGAAAACGATTTGAGGCTGATTAAAAATATAAAACCACATTAAGTATTACAATAATATGTAGATTAGACAGGACATACAGATTTGGCTGTGCAAGCTTATTTATTAAGTTTTGTAATATTAAAAGACTGCTAACAACCTAAGTGTATGACTATTGGTGATTGTTTTTTGAGAACAGCACCATATAGAAATGGATTGATGGTATTTATGTATTATGCTTTTTCTTGTATGTATTGTTTTGTGAAAGTTTTTCCAATATCCTGTTGAGTTAAAAATATCAAATGATAAGAAAAAAAAAGAACAGGTGGTGGAAAAGTAGAGATAATGAGTGGAGACTTTATTTATGAGCGTGGCCTTGAAGCAGAGATAGAAAGTGGGAGGTAGAAGTAAAGCAATTTAAAGAGAAAAAAAAATAGCAGAAATTTGCAGATGTTTATAGACTACAGGGAAGAAACCAATAGAGATATAAAGATTTTAGGAATCTGTGTGGCAGTGTATGATTTCCTTTAGGCCATTGACTATGTTGAAAATAGTTTGGAGAACCTTGTAAGTCTCAGACCCGGATAGTATTGCCTTGCATGAAAACTCTTCCAGCTTATTTGTTTTTGACTACGCAGAGGAAGAGAGCGAGAAGGGAAGTGAGAATGGAGGTTGGCAGGAAGGGTGAAGAGAGAGAAACTACCTTGTGAACTAGGAGGGCATTAATCCCTGAGGTTATTAGCCTTTGGAAAACTTTAAGGGGTAGTTTGATTAATGACATCCGATCACAAATTCCCAATGCCCATTTCTTTCTCTTTCTCCCCTTGGTTGGGGTTATGGCTAATGCTGTGTTCAACTAGATATTTAGTAATAATAATAATATGTTTGTATTAAGGCAGATGATGATCATAGTTTTCAAAAGCAGTAAGCTTATTATATAATAAATATTTTTTGCATTTAAGAGATGAAAATACTGAAGAGTTATTGGACTGCAAAGAAGAACTTGAGCAAATGGAAATAGAATTAAAAAGGCTGCAACAAGAGGTTTGTACCTGTAACTTTTATTATGTAGGACTGCTAAGTAACTGGGAATTAATTTTTCTCCTTATAATTTATAAATTTTACTTTAATGAATTATGAGGTTGCTGATGCTTAAAGAAAAAATGTGATGACTTTTCAGTGTCTCTCTTCACAAATGCTAGAGCCAAGATTAGAAATCAAGGTCTTTGGACTTTTCTTTTTTCTACGTCAGTGTTACTCCAACCTCACTAAGATTCAGAGGAGCCTCTTAGGCCGAGGGCAGTTCCAAGTTTCTCTTTTATGTGCATTTGACTTCAGTGGGCTTGGAAGCTGGAGCACCTGTAACCTGTGCTGGTTATATGTGTCTCCTTAGGTCTCTGCTCTTTGTTGGTGCTTTATGTTAACTTATATATGATAGAATGTTTTTTGCTTTTTCACTTTTTTCTTACTAAGATAAAAATTTTTTACTTTAAAAAAACTATTTTTAGTTTACTAAAGCTTTGTGTTTTTTAATCTTGAACCAAGATTGTTTAAGAGTTCACTTATTTTAATAACTATAAGATTTCATTTCCATTTGGAGGTAGTGCTTGAAGTCTTCTTTAACCATAAACGGTAGGACTGTGGTAAGCTGGACAATTATTTCTTTCCCTTACCCTAACGTGCCATTTTAAATTGAGAGAATATTCTACTTGCAGGATCATAAACTGAAACCTTGCTAGATGAATGACACTGGGAATCATGATATTTATTTCTAAATATGCTGTGGTTGTTTCTACTTTTGGTAGCACAATTCTTTATGTATGTTCTGTCTAAAACAGTGATTCTCAATCTTTTTGATCTCAAGACTCTTTTCCACTCTTGAAAATCAATAAGGATGTTTAATGTGGATTGTATCTACTGGTATTTACTATACTTGAAATTAAAACTTAAAATAACTAAATATTAATTCATTCAAAAAGAATATACAACCCATTCTATGCTAAAATTTATGTTAACCAAATAACCATATTCCCCCTTCTCCCCAAATTAAGAAGACTGGTACTTTTACATTTTTGCAAAATCTTTAATGCCTGGCTTAATTGAAGACTACCAGATTCTCATATCTGTTTTGTGTATTGAGTCTCTTAAGATTTCACATGCTATGTAGTCTCTGGAAAAACTCCACTGCACTCTTGTGAGAGAATGAGAGCAAAAGGGCAAATAATGTTTTAGTATTATTTTGAAAATAGTTTTCAACTCAACTCCCTGAAAGGGTTTCAAGGACCCACAGATGTCCCTGGATCACACTGTGGTAACTGCTGTTCTTATAAAAGGTTGAATTTTAATTTGCCTGAAATGACATTAAGATATGCAATACTAAGCATTCCCTTGGAAGTATTAAAAAAAACTCAGCAGAATTTTGTTAGATTACCTGGATAGAAACATTGTTTTTCCAAAGTAAGTAATGATGAATTTTAGTAATACAGTTTGCCTCTTCTGTGTTCTTACCCTGTATTTTAAACTTAACTTTTTCACCTTAGGTTAATTATAAATGATTATGTTAAGTAGAAGTGCACTTATTTTAAAATATCCTGAATACTTTTTATATTCCTATATATAACATTACATAAAAATTTGTGTTAAGTAGAGGTTCACTTATTTAAAAATATCCTGAATATTTTCATATTCCTAATACAGAATACTACAGAAAAATTGTATGTAAGTGTAAGTTTGTATATTTATATCTAAAAAAGGTATTTTAAAATACTTTTTATTCTTGGTTTTAAAAAACCTTTTATCTCTTCATTTAAAAAAAAACAACTTGAGATATATAATTTACATACCATAAAATTCACACTTTTAAAGTATACAATTTTTTTATTATTTAGTAAATTCATCAAGTTGTGCAACCAAAGGTTATCAATTTGAAAATAGAAAACAATATTAAGATATTAATATTTATTTATATTTAGAACATGAACTTACTTTCGGATGCTCGTTCTGCAAGAATGTACCGAGATGAATTAGATGCACTTCAGGAGAAGGCAGTCAGACTCGATCAGCTGGAAAGTGAAGTCAGCAGATATAAAGAAAGGCTGCATGATACTGAATTTTATAAGGCAAGAGTTGAGGTATGTTGCATAATTTAAGCCACTCACAATTTTTTTCTTTGAAATTGTTGCGATTTTTCAAAGTGCATTTCAAATGCACTTAGTAAATGTAAGAAACTCTTGAAATGTTGACAAACTGTAAATACTTCCAGGTGTTTATTTTATGATGGGTGAGCATATCACTTAGACTTGTAAAAAGGGTTTGGGGACATAACTAATTTCATTGAATTCTCTGGGGTTCTTCTTTCATTCCTTTATTTTGCATTATAGGTAGGGAAGACTTGAGTCCTCTCATAGTCAAAATAAAGTGTGTATCTCTATTAATTCAAACATGTTCCTAGAAGTGAAAGCAAAACGTGTCTCTCTTTGCTGCTCAATGCAGAATACTAAAGTGGGATCAGTGAAGGCTCTCTCAACACATGCTCACGCTCCTTCCCTTTCTCTCCCTCCCCTCTGAATATTTTTCTTACTTAATGGTTGTGCTTCAGTGTTATGTGAAGTTGAGTTTGACAGCTAGAATTTGACAGTGCTTGCTTCTGCATTATTTTTTCTTTTTTTAGTTTCTTCATTGTAAATGGGAGAATTTGGTTCACTTTCATTATGGGGATAAGGAAGCTGTATGCAAATTCAAGAAGTGAAAATACTATAAGTGAAAGTAGTTAGAAACTAGTTCATTCCTGGTGACATAGATTCAGAAGTCCTTGACAAAATATAAGCATGCTGAATTAAAAAATAAAAAAATCATTCATCATGACCACCTGTGGTTTATTCTAGAGATGCAAGGATGGTTCATTATCTTCAGTCAGTGTGATACACCACATTAACATAAAGAAGGATACAATCCATCAATAGATGCAGAAAATATATTTGACAAAATTCATTCATTCATTATAAAAACTCTCAACAAATTGGGTATAGAGGGAATGTAGCTCAACATAATAAAGGCCATATATGACATACAGCTAGCATGAAAATAGTGAAAAGCTGAAAAAATCTTTCCTTCAAAGATCAGGAATGAGACAAGGATGCCCACTCTTACCACTTTTTTCATGGTATTGCAAGTCCTAGCTACAGCAATCAGACAAGAAAATGAAAAAACAAAAGGCATCCAAATTAGTAAGGAAGAGGTTAAATTGTCACTATTTGCAGATGATATGATACTTTATATAGAAACCCAAAAGACTCTACCAAGAAACGATTAGAATTTCTATATACTAATAATGAAACCTGTTGCATTTCTATATGCTAATAATGAACTAGCAGAAAGAGAAATGAAGAAAACCCATTTACAGTTGTATCAAAAAGAATTAAATATCCAGGAATAAATTTAACCAAAGAGATGAAAGTTCTCTGAGAACTGTAAGACATTGAAAAAAAAAATTGATGATGACAAATAAATGAACAGATAGACCATGCTTATGGATTGGAAGAATGAATATTTTTACTACCATACTACCCAAAGCAATCTACAGATTCAGTACAATCCCTGTCAAAGTAACAATGGCTTATTTTCACTGAACTAGAACAAATAATCCTACACTTTGTGTGGAACCACAAAAGACCCTGAATGTCCAAAGCATTCTTGAAAAAGAAGAACAAAGCAGGAGTTATCATGCTCCCTGATTTCAAATTATAGTACAAAGATACAGTATTCAATGGTATAAGCACAAAAACAGACACACAGATTAATGGAACAGAATAGAGAACCCAGAAATAAACTCATGCTTATGGGTTAATTTATATATATTGACAAAGGAATCAAGAATATACAATGGGGAAAAGAGTCTTTTTAATGAAGGGTGTTAGGAATACTGGACAGCTACATGCACAAGAATGAAATTGGACTACTTTCTTACCCCGTACACAAAAGTAAACTCAAAATGAATTAAAAGCCTAAACGTAAGACCTAAAATCATAAAACTTCTAAAAGAAAACAGGCAGTAAACTCGTGGACACAGGCCTAAAAACCCTCTGTACAGCAAAGGAAACTCAACAAAATGAAAAGATAGTCTATTGAATGGGAGAATGTATTTTCAGATTAAATTTCCAATAAGGCATTAATATCCAAAAGATATAAAGAATTTATACAACTCAATACCCAAAACACAAATAGTCCAATTAAGGAGTAGGCAGAGAAACTGAATAGACATTTTTCCAAAGAAGACATGCAGATGGCCAACAACACTAATCATCAGGGAAATGCAGTTCGGAACCACAATGAGATATCACCTCATGCTAGGCAGAGTGGCTAGTGTCAGAAAGATAAGGGTTGGTGAGGATGTGGAGAAAAGGGAACTGTCACCGTGCACTGTTGGTAGAAATGTAAAATGGTGCAGCCACTATGGAAAACAGTATGGAGGTTCCTTAAGAAATTAAAAATGCCACACAACCAAGTAATTCCACTTTAGGGTATTTACCCAAAGAAAACAAAAATACTAATTTGAAAAGATGTATGTGCCCCAATGTATACCCTAGTATTATTTACAGTAACCAAGATATGGAAGCAACCTAAATGTCTATTTATACATGAATGGATAAAAAAGAAGTGGTATGTATACACACTGGAATATAACTCAGTCTTAAAAAAGAATGAACTCTTGCCTTTGACAACAGCATGGATGGGCCTAGAGGATATGCTAAGCTGGAGAAAGACAAATGCCATATGATTGCACTTGCATATGGAATCTAACAAAACAACACAAATAAGGCTATAAACAAGGAGAGCAAACTTGTGGGGCCATAGATGATGGAGGTGGGGGAGAATGGATGAAATAGGTGAAGGAGATAAAGAGGTACAAACTTTCCAATTTTAAAATAATATGTCATGGACATGAAAAGAACAGCATAGGGAATGTAGTCAGTAATACTATAACAGCTTTCTCTGATGACAGTAATCACACTGTGGTGAGCATTTCATAACGTATATAATTGTCAAATCATCATCATACACCTGAAATTAATATAGTATTGTAATCAACTAACTTCAATAAAAAAATTTTTTTAAGTAGTTAGGACATTTACCAGTAAGTAGATCTAGTGGACTTCAGAAATAGGGTGCATATTAATTCTTCAACAGTTATTGAAATGCATGTATGCATGGCACTGCTAAGGAATCTTTAGATACTTTACGATCTATAAATGCCACCATTTTAATATAGTTTCTCTTGACTTTAGTTTATATACTGCAGACATTATGTAAGTCTTATATTTTACTCAAAAACCCCAAACCATATACTTTCAAGGTATAGTTTAAGTAGAGAGAAGTCTTTAAATCTATTTCAGTAAATAAATAAAGCCCTGGTTCTATTGAGATTGTGTCTTAAATATTTGAAAGACTACTTATACGTAGTTCCTTATCCTTATGATTAAGGAATTTAAATATATCCTGATAATTTCATGTGAAATTATAATAGTATTACTCATTCTAATGTAAGTACTGAGATTTTGTTTGCATAATAGTTTAAATTCTGGGGGAAAATATGAAACCAAGAAAACACCAGCTGTATTTATATTCCTCAGCGCTTTACTCTTGCACAGAATTGTTGGTGAAGACAGCTTAATGTCTTATTTTACAATAAAGAATTTTTATGTGTCAGAGTTAGAAAATTTAACAGATATTAACCCATTTGTTGTAAATAAAGCCTATTTGAAATGCTTTTAGGAATTAAAAGAAGACAATCAAGTTTTATTTGAAACAAAAACCATGTTGGAGGACCAATTAGAACGCACACGAGCTCGTTCTGATAAATTGCATGAATTAGAAAAAGAGAATTTACAACTAAAAGCTAAACTGCATGATATGGAAATGGTAAGTATTTTAAGGTAACATGGCCTCTAAGAAAAAAAATACAAGCTTCTTCTAATTTCGTTGTAATGACAAGGATGGCTAGTGCCCTTGAGGCTTTAACAGAGAACTAGCTAAATAAATTATATATAAATAAATTACATATAAATTTTATATAAATACCAGAGTGGTAGAATTTTATGCTCCTTCAAAATTATTATTTATTAAATTTTATCTTCTACTTTTCCAAAAACCCTAAGAAGCTATTGTGTAAACATGCCTTTAAAAATACAGAAATAAAACTATTTGCTAAAATTTAGCATTGGGTAGGAAATTATTTATTATACTACTAAAATGGTATATTCATATGAAGAAATTTTCAGTGGCCCAGAGATTACTTTTTAAGGATGTCAGACACCTGCTCAGTGTAATGACTAGTAGTAATGATTGTAACCAACTATTACCTTCAAACTGTCAAAAATTTTAAGGAACTCAAAATTTATCCTCATATTGTTCAGTTTCTGATAAATAAGAGTAATAATAAAATATTAGCTTGAAATTGTACAGTTTCTTAGCTTCTTTTCTCTGTCTCCTCCCTGCCAATGAAAAAGGAACGTGATATGGATAGAAAAAAGATAGAAGAATTAATAGAAGAAAATATGACTTTGGAAATGGCACAAAAACAGAGTATGGATGAATTATTACATCTTGGATGGGAGCTGGAACAACTATCCAGAACTAGTGAACTTTCTGAAGGTATTCCCTATATCGTTTTAATTAAAATGATGAGTGAATAAATGAAGTCATATTTATGCTTACATTTCTGGATATTTTATTGCAGTTTTATATTCCCTGCCTGGAGATGTCTCTCTAGATATGATATCTAGAGTAATTTTAATTACCACATTCCTGGATCTGGTCCTTATCTTTACATGTCTTACAACTCAACTTAATAAGTGCAGTGACAGATTTGATCAGTTGATTAGGCATTATTTCATGTTAATATCACAGGAAGCTGGAATACCAGTTTATTAATTTATTTTGCAAAAGATAGCCATCTACTGGATAGTACAGAAAAGTCATACTTAGCTGGTCAACCTGTTCTTTGACTAGAGGCAAACCTAAGTAGAAAGTCAAAATGCAGAGAAAAGATTCTTAGGAGAATATGTAGCCAGATTTATAAAAGCAAGTTAAGGATCTTAATGGCTATTTTCATCAATATATGTAATCAGCAATTTGGGATTATACCTACCAACCAGTCCAGCCCAGCTATACCCTGGAGATGATGAAAGACCCTTAGATAAATTTTTAACTTTTGACTCTTTTTCATAGGCTCCATATTGACTTGTCCTCTTGCTTAAGCTGAGCATATACATATATTTATTTAGCTTTGAGAATGCTACTACTGCTATGTTTATTGAAATTACATCTAGGTCACATTTATTTGAATTAGACTGGTTCCATAATTCCTCAGTTAATCAGTATTAGATTATTTCACCTGCTTTCCTTCCTTTTGCATATATTTTAATAAGCATCTACCATGTGTAAAATACAGGCTGAAGATACAGTGGTGACATAGATATAAGGTCTGAGAAAGCTTATAGTCTGGTGCAAACAGAGTAATTACTTTCACAGATGATTTGTCATATTTATTACCATTAGGCTTTTCCTAATCTTATACTTGAGAACCCAATTCCAAATTCTAGGAATTCCCTTTGTCGTAAGTGATAATATTCAGCCAGTGAACTTGCTGAGATGCGTTTCTTAAAATACCTGTGAAACATTTTTTATTGTATTCCTTACAAATTGTTACAAGGAAAGCAATTCAGACTTAAATGTTTTCTATACTAAAGTAGTTAAAATTACAGTTTTCTCATCTGTTTAGTGAGAACAATAACAGTGAATACCTTGTAGGGCTGTTGTGAAGATTGAATTTATTAATACTTATGATGCCCCTAAAATAGTGCTTGGTAAATAGTAAGCATTTGAATGTTTATAATTATCATTATATCATCGTCATCATCCTTACTTGGGGTTATAGACCTGCAAATCCATTCTAATGGGTTGTAGTTTGGTTTTTTAAGTTATACAAGGGACTTTCTTTATAGAAAATTTGGAAAAAATATAAAATGTGGAAAAATATAAAGCGAGAAATTAAAGAAACTAATACTTTCTTAAGTCACTTTTACATTTCACAAAATTTGCTTCCAGAATTTTTTTTACACATGCATGGATATTTTAGACATTATCAGATCAGTGTGTATACAATTCAGGTTCTTTTTCACCTAGGATTATAACATGGGTAGATCCCCATGTTGTTAAAAATATGTTGTAAGTATCCTTTTAATCCTTCAGTGTCTGACCTGAAACTTCTTTCAAACACAGTTACTGTATTAAAAGTATTGCTAAGGTATATTGTATTAATAGCTTAATCTTGTTTAATTGAAATGCATGACTACAAATCATGAACTAGAGTTTTAGGAAAGAAGACTTGGACAACTAATGGAATTTTAGAAGTGAGTGACTCCCTAGTACATCAACTTTTAAAAGATTAATAATATGCAGGCTAGAATAAAAGCTAGATAGAAGAACCGAGGCTTTCTTTGCTTAAAATATAAGGGATAGTCTATCATACCCAATTTGGAAAGAATGTATGCTTGTGGGGATATTATTTTGTGTGTTCATATTTCTTTACTTTTTATGATGGAGAATTTCAATATACACAAAAGTAGACAGACCTAGAAATGCCCTCCTATACTTCTGTTGCCTTTCCTGAAATAGAGAACTTTAAAATAAATTATAGGTGTCATATTTTATTTGTAAACCCTAATATTTTTATATCATCAAAGTAAATATTTTTGCTTAATTAACAGATTAAATGAGTCTGCTGCAGGGTTACTTAAAAGTAACTATTTTAGCTTACCAAAGAGGATCATTTACAGAACTAGAAACTGAATTTTCTTAATTTAAAAAATGTAATGCTCAAATCTGTTTAGATTTTTTTCTTTGGCAAAGTGAAGTACATATTGCTCTTTACACTTAGGTTTACTAGGGATTCTTCATTTAGAGAAAGACTTTTTCAAGGTGACCAGTGTATGCTGTCTTTCCTTTTTCAGAATCAGATTAGGATATTTTAACCCAAACTGTCCTTTAATTTTTGAAGGTGTGGGGATAGGATATGTTTTATACTTCTTACTTGAATCAAACAATGACTCCAGGAGAGAGCGCACAGGGTAATAACTATATTTTGCGCAAGTAACCTAAGACTCATTGAACTTAAAGTGGCTGGGACATTGTCAAGTAGTTGATTTCTCATGGAATGAGAGCTGAAACTCTAGTCTCTTCAGTGTAAATTTTGTACTTTTTTTCCCCACTAGAATGCTTGTGGATGCATTGAAAATTCAAGATTTACCTGTCTTTAATATGTTATTTTTTGTGTGTGTATATCTTGTATCACTGTAGAAAATTTTATAAAGTTCAGGACCAGGTGATATAGTACATTTATACTCAACAATTTAAATAGTAAAGAGTAAACACAGATTTACCAAATATATATTTTTCAATATTTTAGCACCACAAAAATCTTTGGGCCATGAGGTGAATGAATTGACATCAAGTAGGTCATTGAAATTAGAAATGGACAACCAGAGTTTGACAAAAACTGTAGAAGAACATGGCAGTAGTATGGATTCTGCAGAAGGTAACACTTCCAAAGCCCTGAAAGTTGAGAAAGAAAATCAAAGACTAAATAAAAAGGTAAGTACAAATTAATTTTTAATGTAATGTCAGAAAAATATATGTAAAAGTATCAATTAATAGCACTGTCATAGAGTACTTATTTTCCAGTTTTTAATGTACTCTCATTTTTTTAACTTACTATGAAAATTTTCAGACACATAAATGTGAAGTAATGAACTCTTGTATTTATTATTCAGCTTTAACAATTATGTCTTACCTCTACCCTGTCTACTCTCCCTACAAGCACTAGATGATTTTGAAATAAGTCCTAGACTTGGTATAATTTCACCAATAAGTATCTCAGTATATATTGCTAAAAAGTAAGGAATTTTTTCAAAAAACAAGAACAGTGACATTATCACACTTAAAAAATTAATGGGTTTTGGTCAGTATTTCAGTTTCTCCAAATCTGTTATGATTTTTTTAACATTTTGTTGTAATCTAAATCCAAGTAAGATGAATATGTTCAATCAAAAAAGACTCTTAAGTCTTTTTTTAGTGTATAGATTTATTCTTTTTTCCTAGCAGTTTTCTCTTGAAAAAAACCAGGATTTTTGTCTAACTATACCCCACAATCTAGATTTTGCTCCTTGCATCCTTTTTGTGTCACTTAGCAAGTTCTTTTGTCTCCTGTATTTCTTGTTTAATCTGTAGGCATAATCAGGTTCAAACTGAGTTTTTAGTAAGAATATTCATAAGGAGTATATTTCAATCAAGGGGCACATTGATTGATTGGTTGTCTCTCTCTCTTTTTGTGATGTTAGTTGTCATGGTAATCATATGCTTGGATCCCTTAATCAAAGTTTCAAAATTTTGATATTCTTAATTTGGTAGCTAGATTATTTCTTAAAGAAAAACTTTCTCTAAATTATTGGTTTAAACAAAAATCAATCATTGGTTACTCTGAGGAATAGCTCAATGGAAAAAGCAGGATGAATGTTTGATTCTTTCCCTTTATTTACAAGTTTCCAAGTAAGGAATTAGTTCTCTCATATCCTGAGATAATGAATGAGTTTGTCTGTCTTACTGTCATTATGAACTCATGGATTTAAAATATTTGAAGTGTTTCATTCCACTGCATTTACATTTGTTACTGTCATAACTCTTTAAAATGGTTCCTTAATCCTTAGGACATGACCTTAGCACTCCTTGTAAGCTACCTTGCTTTCTGCCATGACAAAATGTTCTAGGCTCCTCTTAAATATTTTCTGGCCTGAGACCTGTAAACAGTCATTTCTCCAAAAAGCCTTTGTTCCTTTCAGTGGTAAATGGTTTAGAGACCACAATTTAGGCATTACAAAACCTGAATTTTAATAAGGCTTGGTTGAATCAGAAATATCCAATTGTGTGATAGATCCAAGTAACTTATTTTTGCATATCTTTCTGCATACACTCATACACACACATTTTATATAAGTAGAATCATGTCATAGGAACACACATGATGTTTTCTTTCAGGAACACCTGTCATCACATTTTTTCCCCCAAATGTGCTTTCAATTTGTTTCCAGTTCTTGGTCACTGGGAACAGTATTACAATAAATACTCTTACACATATGTCTTTACAAATTAGTTTTTATTTCTATATGTAGTCAACCATGTCTAGTTTTCCCTTTGATAGATTCTGGGTTTCTAGACTTGGTTATGAAAATCTCCCCACCCTTACAATAGTGGTTTTGAACTATAGATTCATCAGAATCATTGTAAAGACTTGTTCAAACAGATTGCTGAGCCCCCTGCCCAGAGTTTCTGATTTGGTAGGTCACGGGTAAGGGCTGAGAGTTCTTATTAATAGGAAATTCTTAGGCGATGCTCATCTTGTTGTTTTGGAACCATGCTTTGAGAACCACTGCCTTAGGTAATGTGAAAAGACTCCTTGATTTTCTTTAAAAATTTTTACTCATTTAAAACATTTTTTATATCTTTAATCCATTAACCAATTAATAAGCATTTGACAACCAATATAGTGTTAAAGTGTAGGAGTAGCCATTTAGTATTTGGAAGTTTAATTTTGGTTGTCATTATAGTTGGATCTGGAAATTATAATTTGATTTTGAAATTAGCTTTGCAGTCTAATTTGTAAATTCTTAGTGATTCTAGCAATTTCTGATAAAGTCATTGCATGAAAGATGTCTTGTAAACTGAATGTTTCACTTGAATTTCACTGACGTAAAACAAGTGTAATTGAATACCTGTTATCCATATATTTCAATCTGTAAAGGTAGAACCATTAGTTATTAATAGCTAAAAGCTTCCTGAACATGGAAATTAATGTTGACTTGAGTTCCTGGATTGGATAAGATTTGCAACTTGATGCTTTCGAGATAATATGGGAAGACTTTTTTCCATGTGAGATTATCTTCCATTGATGTTAAGGTTAAAGTAGAAAAATTAAACTTCCTGTACATAAAATGATCAAAATTCTTAGAATTCTTAACTATTTAAATAAATTTCCTATTAGCAATGTATTTAACTTATTGAAGTTATTTAAAAATGTATGCAAACAAAATGTCATAGAACATCAAAGGGAAATATTTTAGAATTTTTTAGATTTTCAAGTAACTACGGTTTTACATAATTTTCTGTCATATTTTAGGAAAGTTGAAGGGAAAGCTTAAAATTTTTTAAATTGCCATTATGCTTAATTATCTTCTGGTGTAAAATTTTGCCATACCTGTGCGTTAAAGTATCTGTGGAAGAGGCCTACAGATTCTGAAGTCCCTGAGTAGAGGCGGAGGGAAACACCCCTGTACTCTACCCTCACTGAGAAGGGAGAATTGGTGGTAGCAACATTTCTGGGTACTTTCACATTCGCTTTCAAGTGTTGATTGGTCATTCTCATTTTATGCTTGAGTAAACTAGATAGATTGAAAGACTTCCTATTTTAAAATTTCTATTTACTTTTTAGAAGTAAAATGATTTGTTTTATATTATATAGGTATAGTCCTCAGGCCACCTATAAGAATACAGATTTCCATAGAGCTACAGAACAAAAATTCTATAGCCAACCATGAATCTGTACTTCTGTAAGTTCTTAAGGGATTGTTTAACATCCTGAATTTTGAGAACCAGTACATTAGGCCATGATATAAATTGGATGGATTAGTTCAGATGTTCCAGGGGATTTTGTTATTTTGATGTTCGCAAATTAGAATTCTTTTGGGGAATGAATACACACATACATACATATACACCCATATATATATATACACACACACACACATGTAAAATAGAGCAATATTTCCTGAAGACTAATTATATATACATGGCAAAATTTATTTAATTAAAGACTTATCGAAGAAATCCAAGTAATATGTGTGTATATTTCACCAGTATTCATATTTGACATTAAAAATGTAACTATATATAGCTAAAGGTCATTTTGAGTAATATTGAATACATTATAAACTCCTGAAAGACATGAGCTTTCAAATGCATAGCTTTCAAAATCTTCCTTTACAGTTACAATCCCTAGAAAAAGAGAATTCCCAACTTGACGAGGAAGACTTAGAACTGCAAAAGAATGTGGAATCTTTGAAGTGTGCAAGCATGAAAATGGCTCAGCTACAACTAGAAAATAAAGAACTGGGAAGTGAAAAAGAACAGCTTAAGAAGGGTTTAGAGCTCATGAAAGCAACTTTGAAGAAAACAGAATGCTTGGAAGTTAGCTACCAGGGTTTAGATACCAAAAATCAAAGGCTACAGAAAGATCTAGAAAACAGTAAGAAGAAAATTCAGCAATTAGAGAATGACATTCAATTCTTAGAGATGGAAAATCAAACATTGCAAAAAAACCTAAAAGAGTTAAAAGTATCTAGCAAAAGACTAGAACAGTTAGAGAAAGAAAATAAGTCATTAGAGCAAGAGACTTCTCAACTAGAAAAGGATAAGAAACAATTGGAGAAGGAAAATAAGAGACTCCGACAACAAACAGAAATAAAAGATACTACATTAGAAGAAAATAATGTGAAAATTGGAAATTTGGAAAAAGAAAATAAAACCCTCTTCAAAGAGATTGGTGTTTATAAAGAATCCTACATCCATCTGAAAGAATTAGTGAAAGAGAATAAGGAGCTCATGAAAAGAGCATCTATTGAAATAAAAACTTTGGTTACATTACAAGAGGTAAATATAACTACTTAGATTTAAGACAAATATTTTATGTATTTTTAACTCAAGGCTTTTTTTTATTGGAACCATTAGTGATTTGCATCATCTGGTTCAAAGTTGAAATTTGGAATTAAAACTATAGTTTACAAGTTTCCTTCTTTTCTTAAACTAAGAAGTAAATATGAATTGTTTTTTTTAAAGAAGTTGTGGTAATAAGGCTTCCATGTGATATCTGACTTATTACATTATAATGTTATACTTCTGTTTCAAAATAATATTAAAATATTTGATCAAGACTAATACTGAATGCTAAGTAAAATAGGAAGCATGGTAGCTACTACTTATTGAATGTTAACTAAGTACCAAGTACTGAGCTAAGGACTTCATTAGTTGTATTTCTGTATATTTGTGTAATTTTTATGAGCAGTTCTTTATAGTTATTCTCTTCATTAGATTAGGAAACTGAGGTTCAGGATCACAGCTAATAAATGGCAGAATCAGATTGCTGGATTCAAACCCAGACCTTAAAAATTCCAAAGTCTTATAAATTTTAACCTCTAACCTAGAGAATGCAAATCAGGTTTAACTTAAAAATCAACACTGAACAATTGGCAGTTGCTTAAATCTATGTGTTGAAAATAATTTTGAGATTTATAATGGTAGGTTGGTAATAGGTCCTATGAAAAATGGTTGGTGTATATTTGGAAGATAGCATGCTTGGCTCTTTTTTGCTTTCCCTATTCTATACTATATATATGATAATCCTCTAAGTTCCTTAAGCACTCTGGCAGAAAATCATATTGGGAAGTCTTCATTTCTGCTGAAGAGGCATTGAGAGAGACCACTATTAGCCTTTTGTTTTATTCTGTGTTCTACAGTCTAATAGACAGACATCAGGTTCTTATGCCTGAACTTCTAAGAATGCCCCCTAGTTCTTCAGATGAATATCTTAAGCCTTTTCCACTGGGACAGAGGTTTTTGGGGTGGGAGTGAATGTTGTATCCAACATACATTCATAAGAAGAAATATGCACTGAAGTTCTTGCTCATTATTAAAAAGTGAATGGATGTGTATACTTTTTCCCCAAGTTCTCAAACCTAAGGTATGTATTCAAAAGTAAAGGATTTCACCTTTTAGTTTGAACACTATAAAGTTAAAAAGAAGTACTAGCAAAAAAAAACAACACTGTTTAAATCAGTTTATATTTGTTGCTTAACTGCTTTTTAATGATAAAGGAAAAGTTCAACAACAAGATTTCTGTCTGTCTTGGTTTGAATTTCATTGTTCCATTTGGATTGGTCAAAAGTTCTCTCAATATTCTTTCATTCTTAGAGATCCTTTTTTCTCTCTGTGCCTCAGCTTCTTTGTATTCCTCTTCTCAAATTTCTATTTAATTTATCATCTCCACTGTATCTAATCTGCTTTTAAAACCCTCCATTGTATTCCTTAATGATTGGATATCTGACTGAAATGTTTTCCTGAGTTCTTGGATATTTTTTTGTACCTCCATTTGCATGTTTATGATTTTTATATTGAAATCTCTTTTCTGGAAGATTGATGAGATTGGTTTCATTTGACTCTCTTTCTGGTGTTTGTATGATTTTGGTTTGAACCAGGTTTCTTTGACATTTTATATTTGTATGTGGCACCCTCTAGTGCCCAGAAGCTCTACTCTCTGGAGCTGCTCAGCCCCTGAAGCATTGTTGGGAGTTGCAAGGGAGCGGTGTTGGTGCTTGTGGGGAGGAAAGAGCTGTTTCCTGTTTCCCAGCTGCTATGCCTGTCTCCACTGCCAGAACCAGGGAACTGAGCACACAGGTGCAAGCCTCTATGCTTTGCGATTGTAGTTGCTGTAGGCGGGCTTCCCTCTGGCTGGCCTGATACCATGGCAGGGGCTGCCGGTTTGTGAGCCAGGGGTGGGCTGGCCAGGAGGATGGCGTAGCAGGCTGCATGTCACAATGGGGGTACTTGGAATGCATATCCAGCCAGGGGGATGGAGCACCTGAAGATCCTGAAAGCTCCAAACCTGCTGGGCAGAGTGTGTCCAGACAATTTTGTCTACCTGTCCTTTCTCCTGAGCAGTAAGCTCTGTGCCATCCTTGCCCCTTTAGCAGCCCTCTCACTGTTAGGAAGTCTCTCAGACTGCCTGTCTTTCTTTTGTCCCAGAGCAGCTGGATATGGATCACTGTTTTCCATAAGCCGCTGGAATCAGTCTCTCCAGGTATTCCACCTGTCTTAGCTTTCCAACTCCACTAATCACGAGAACACCATGAAATGTAGGTTTGTGCTCCTAGAGCAGATCTACAGAGCTAGGTGTTCAGCAGTCCCAGGCCTCCAGTCCCTCCCTGCTCCGTTTCTCTTCCTCCTGCCAGTGAGCTGGGGTGAGGCAAGTACTTGGGTCCCGCCAGGTCACAGCTTTGGTACGTTACCCTGTTCCATGAGGTCTGTTCTTTTCTCCACGTGAATGCAATCTGGCACAGCCTTCTTTCCTGTTGCTTTCTCAGAATTAGTTGTATTAATTATATTTTCATATTGTATGTGGTTTTAGGAGGAGGCATCTGTCTCACCTCTCACTTCACCATCTTTAATCCTTTCCCTAAACTTTTGAATTTACTGGAATGTGTCTGCCCTGACCTTGATTCTTAAATGAGCATCATTCATTCATTCAGCAAATGCACAGCAGCTTCTGTTCTGGGTGGGGTCCTGGGGCCCTGACCAACTATGGATAAAGTGAAGGTTCCTGTGGCCAGGATTCTCACCTGACCCTGGTTGAGGTGGAAATTATTATCCTTATTATATAGATGAAGTCATTGAAACTAAGAAAATAAAATAAGTTGTCCAGTTTTCATAGCTACTTAAATAGAGGGCCATAGATTTGAATTGAATTTTCAGACTGTGTGTTAAACAGTTTTGAAGAAAGCTATGCTTTTGGAACTAGATAATTTATTATATGTTAAAACCCAGTGTTCATCAGAATTAAGGAAATATATGGGTAGAACACAGAACCCAGCACTCTAGCTGTCATCTCTAAAATAAATCATTCATGTTATGGTCAATGTGTAACCATCTAATTGCTCAAATAGTAGAAGTCTCGAGTCTTTGTGAAGTACTCTATTTTTCAGATGTTTTGGGTGATTTATGTTGAATTTAAATGTTGGTATTTTAAAAAATAAATGTTTGTTTTAAACAGTTGCTGAGTCAACTCAAAGGAAATTTAGAAGAAGAAAATCGACATCTGCTAGATCAAATTCAGACATTAATGCTACAGAACAGAAAACTATTGGAACAAAATATGGAAAGCAAGGATCTTTTTCATGTTGAACAAAGACAGTACATGTAGGTACCAAATAATTTTGCACTCTGAAATATTATGCGTGATTTCATCATTGCCATACCCAGTGGCAGAGAAACTCAATGCTAATTTTTCCTGATTTTTGACATTATTATTTCAATATATACTTTTTTGAATGCTTATGCTTCACACATTATGTTAGGAACCAGAAGTACAAGGTTTATATATGTGGGTTCTGCTCTTAAAGAACAAGTAATATAAAGGAAGCAATACAAATCATTGCTATAATGGAGGTATGTGTAGGAGGTCATAGAAATAGAGCAAACATAGTAAAAAGGGGTACCTTAGTCTGGGAGAGGCAAGGAGGACTTTACAGAGATGGTTGAGTGATCTGAGACTTAAAAGTTCAATATGAGCTCACCTGAGGAGGTAGACCAGGCCAAGAGAGCAAAAAATGTAAAAACACGAAGTATGTTATAGTATGGTGTAAGATCTAAAAAGAAATTGATATTGCCTGGAGCAAAACTGAGAAAGGAGGAACACCGGAATAGTGGCTAAATACTCAGGGGCCACTTCTCAAAGGCTTCTCTATGCCATACAAAGGAGTCCCTGAAAAATTTGAACAGGAGAATAATATGATGGAATTTGTATTTTTTTTAAACCACCGATAACATTTTTCTAGAGTATGAATTTGAGCTTTGAGAATAGGGATTAGTAAATTTTAAGAAGGCTGTTGCAGTGATCTATTGAAAAATCACAAGCAGTTGTAAGTTGAGATCAAATACAAAGATAGATATGAGAGAGAGAACTGACAGGACTAAATTGGATCTGTTGAGAATAGAGGAATCTGGTAAAATCAGGGATTTTAACCTGGGCATCTCAGTGAATTAATTTTCTTAGTATTAAACCATGATTCACCTTTACTAAATTTTTCTCTTCCCCTTGTTCCCGAAATGAGCAGCACCATAGTATAATAGAAATAGCATAGATTTTTTGTTATGATACCCATCCTAACATGTAATTTTTGTTGTTATAGTGAGAAGTTAAATGAATTAAGAAGACAAAAAGAGAAACTAGAAGAAAAAATAATGGATCAGTACAAATTTTCTGACCCATCTCCTCCTAGAAGGTACCATTAGCCAAATTTATTCATTCATAGTTTGACAAAAAAAGTTAAGATATCTAATTTTATGAAGGATTTATATGTTGAATTTTAGGCTGATAAGATTTTTTAAACTATTAGGAGAGGCAACTGGATTACTCTGAAAATGAGGAAATTGATGAAGTCTAAGAAAGATATTAATCGGGAACATCAGAAATCTCTAACATTAACACCTACCTGCTCAGACTCCAGTGAAGGATTTCTTCAACTCCCCCATCAAGATAGTCAAGTCAGTTCTTCAGCAGGTTCAGACTCTTTAGAACATGGCCAAACTTTGGGGACCAAGAAAAGAAGCAGTGAGTGTTCAAATTCTTTAAATATTTGTGATTTCTAGTCTGATTTAGAATCATTTCTAAAGATTCCTCCTAAATATCTTCGACAGTCCTTTGGGATAATAGTCTGATGAATCATTTCTTTTTAATGCCATGTAATTATAAAATGCATTGCACACTGCAATACTGCATAACCACATGATTTGCGATATTGTGTGTTTAGGGATATACTATACACAAAGATGCCATCATTTGGCCAGGGAGGGAAAATAGTATAGAAAGAACATTGAAATAAGAGCCAGAATACTTCTGCCAGTTTCTAGTTCTGCTAATACAAGGCAAGCCTTTTTTACCTTTGTGTCACACTTCATAGGGTGATTATGAGGTGTGAAGTATTTGTAAGAGGTCATTTTTATAATTCTTTATAACTAAATAGATAATAAGGCATTTTATAATGAGGTTTTATTCTGATACACTGATGGTGTCAAATTGGAACAAAGTTACATTGGGGGGTAGCAAAGAGAAATAGATATAAATTTGAAGAGAATGTTACTCAGTGGTTTAGAATTAATTGAAGGTTATAAGAATTGAGTGGTTGGTAAATGATAATTAAAATTAAATAGATGTGGTGATAGAAGTTTGTGTATAAACTTGTGATTTCATTTTTTTAAATTACAAAAGCAGAAGTACACGTCATAATGTATCACATATAATTCATAGTCTTTATATTTCTTTCCTAGTGTGCTTAGCTAAACAGCAAGAGCAAAGGAAAGGCCTGAGGAAGCATATTTTAAAAGAGAAAAAAATGTAGTGTTAGGCCTTTTGAACATGTCCAAGAAGTTGACCACTAGCAATGGTCTTACAATATGTGAAGAGGGTACTTTGCATCCATTCACACTATCCCCAAAGTCACTAAATAAAAAATATGTATTTATATGTATATAAATGTAGTATGTATGTTTGTATAATTTATATACTTATAAACATATATATTATATAGAATAATAGTGAAATTATATACATATTATATATAGTAAGTATATGAAATAAATAGGCAAAAACAGCTATAGCTAATACTTCCCCCCAAGATAGACTTTCCTTATGGGCAGCTCTCAAAACACTCAAAATTAACTATAGCCTTGGGGGAATTATCTCTGAGAAGAGTATTTTTTAGGGTAAAGGAGATTTAGACATTCATTATAGGATATGTTTCAGAATGCACCTATATCACTCTAAAAATCCATGTGTAAGGAACAAAAACCATCATATAATTCATATGTACATGTCTACATATATGCATAATGTGTGTTATGCATACATGTTTGTATTCATCTCAAGAAAATGATTTAATTCCATACCCCGTGTGTGTGTGTGTGTGTGTGTGTGTGTGTGTGTGTGTGTGTGTGTGTGTGTGTGTGTGTGTGTGTCTCAAGAAAGTAGCTTAATTCTTTACCCCCACATAAGATTATTGTTAACTGGGTCTTTTGCTAGTCTTGTTAGCAAATGTACATGAAACCTGAATATTGTAGAGAGATCAAGTTTTCCTTAAAAGGATACCAGGTAATTCAACTTTTTCTGCCACCTTTTGAAATAAAATACCTAACATCTTATTAAATAAGAGATGGTAATGGACGCATTTAATTTTTTTGATCAAAGATACTTAAATGCAGATATGAGAACATACACAAGAAAAGCACAATCATTTTTGAGGGTATCTTGTTTGTTTTAAATATAAATTTGTCATTCCTTTACATTTCCAGAATAAGAATCAGAAGGAAGTAATATTCTCCTTTCCTGCAGTTGTTCAGTTTTAGAAGTTTTAAAAGAAACACAAAATCCAACAATGCTAACATTCCCTTAATTTCAGTATGGTTTGGGAAAAGAACATTGTATATCTACAAACTAACTGCCATGAAAGGGATCACATTCCACCACTGGCATACTTAAAACTCCTTTTATCCAGTCCATTGGGAAAGTGTCTGTCTGTCAGTAAAGCAGTCTTTGGAAAACAGTTGAAAACAGAAAAAGTGTCTTAACAAGACACCATGTGCATGCTGCAACCACTCAGCTTTGTTTTAGCTAAATGTCCATTTTTGCTTTCAGTTCATTTCTTTTTAATCATTGATAACAGCTGTGTTTACCAATCTAGTAGAGAAATAGTTCAGATTGAAAGTTTAAATGAATCATGACCATTCCTAATAGCAGTCAAATAAGTTAAAAAGCTGTATGTGGATTGCATTTTCCTTGATGAATGATATTTGTCGGTTTGTCAAAGAGCTTTAATTATTTACAAGATGACAGCAAGCCCCAAGAAAGAGCATAGTTACTAAGGCTGTGTACAGTATGCTTTTAAGACTTTATGCAGGTTGTTTCCCTAGCTCCTAAATTGCAGTTCCAAAAGATGTTATAACTTTTTGTATTCAAATCTGATAAAATGTAGTTTATGAATGTTGTTAGTGACTCTAGTGAACATTTTTATTTGTATGCTGTTGACACCTATGTATAACCCTAATTTTCATTCACAAAATTTTTTAGAAGTTACCCAATTTTTAAATAAACTCATTCAGAAAGTCCTTCAGAATATCTAATGTTATAATGCATATTTCTCTGTCATTTTTGCTTGCTTTAGGTTGCTTCCTTATCTATTAGCTTATATATTAAGTGCTAGCATTTATTACTACTGTCAGAATACTTTTCTCTTCCGCCAGTCAACCTTTTGCAAAATGACATTAATATAATTACTAATGTTATCTTTTGAAAGATTTTGCTCAAACGAGTATATATTTCCATGGTGCTGATAAAAATACACCAGAATTCAGTTTAAACCAAGAATCACCTATTTTCTGCAGTAGAGTTTAATAATGAAAGTCCTTAATGAAAATATTAAAAGTTTCTTTAGACTGTTTTAATCATCCCTGGGCACCCCAGTTATGGTTGATATATTTTACTAAAATGCTCCTGTACAGAATTTGTATTTTCCTAAATTATGTTTTTTCCAGAATTAAGCCTTATAATTTAAAAAGTAGAAAAAAATAAAGGATTGAAAAGCCTTTAGATATCTTCATAATGTATGCTTTGTGGGCCACCAATAGCCCTAATTTAAAGGTAAACCTTTACAACTTAATTAGGAAAACTTTTCCTTCCATAAGTGACTCTACTCATTAAGTTCCTGTATTGATAGGACTCTAGCCAATCCAAGCTTTCAAATATATTGTTCCTTATCATTATCTTCAGTGTTTTTCCAATTAAAGTATCAAAGGACATATTTCATATTTCATTATCACTCAGCAGCAAGAGAATAATAGCTTTAGTATAGCATACATAGCTGAAACTCAAACATTCATTTCTGTCCTTAATTTCAACATTTAACTCCCATATGTTCTCCCTTTTTTCTGTTTCTGTTTTTTCTCATGCTCTGACATTAAAGTGGTTGCACTGAGAAGACTGCCCTTTTTGAGGAACAGACCGAAGAAAGACAAAAATGAAGACCTACCATCGTTCCATGTGTAAGACTTTATGACAGTTCAGCTTCTTTCAAATGATTACACTGGCTTCCATTACTAATATTTCACTAACCTTTCTCTGGACTGTGCCAATTTTCTTATTTTGCAAAGTGCGGTCTTCATCTAATAAAAAGGAGCTGGAAGAATATTTTTTTAAAACTGGCACTGAATTTGCATTATATGTGTGCTCAGATACATGTATGTGCATATATTTAGTCATACATGTAATATAAATTTCCAGTGCTTTCTAAGAGTTGGCAGGAAAAAAAACACCTTTAATTATATGCCATAGAGATTTTTTCCCAAATAAATTTGCTTAAAAAACCTTCAGTGTTAGGAATTTATTTCCTTAATGAACAAAATTAAATAAATAAATAAATAAATTAAATGGCTTGTAACTCTTGAAAATGTTTGTCATTCTTTATATAATAATACTCTGGTTTTTCTAAGTTGAATTGGTAATTATATAATCACATTAAATGTCTGTCACTTTGGATATCATCTCTTTCAGGTTTTTACTGAGTGGTATACTTTATCATTATCTTCAGTGTTTTTCCAAGTATTTTAAAGTATCAAAGGACATATTTCATATTTCCATGTGTAAGACATTATGACAGTTCAGCTTCTTTCAAATGACTACACTGGCTTGCCAAACTAAATTATTAACAACAGCTAATGCATAACAGCTAAATGCATAAGTGAATAATTTCTTCAGTAACCTGCTCTGACCAAGGACTCTATCATTTTCAGTGATGATGCTGTATAAGAACTGCCCTGTATCTTACCTTTATTCATTCCATTTTTGTCACCATACAACCACACTATGAAGGCTTCTAATTATATTGCACATTACTGCACAAAAGCATGACAGTTGTACAGAGTAAAATTCCTTTTCCTCTCTTTAAAGGGGGTGCAAGTGGGAAAAAAATACTCATTGAAATTCATCAAGCTTTGGCCTATTCATTTCATTCAGCTAGATGTATATCATAATTAGAATGACATTGTGGTCATAGTTTTTGGTGTTCATTTGCATTAAGCCATAAACAAAAACCAGATCATTTATAATACAAAATAGAAATAAGAGCATATACATTAACCATGCTGATTCATTTGCTTTCATTTGCATCCCAGCCATGAATGACCTGGTGCAGTCCATGGTCCTAGCAGGAGGACAGTGGACAGGTAGTACTGAACATTTGGAGGTTCCTGATGATATTTCAACGGGTAAAAGGAGAAAAGAATTGGGAGCTATGGCCTTCTCTACTACAGCCATCAACTTTTCAACTGTCAACTCTTCTACAGGCTTCAGATGCAAGCAGTTGTCTAATAATTAAATATAGGCCATCTGCTATTTGCACTGTGGTGTAACTATTGGCAACAGGAATTTTAATTTGATTTGCCTGTGTATAATTTTGATAGCAGCAACCCAAAATAATTATCAAAACAATCTGGATTTTATTTGAAATCATTTCAAAAATTTAAAACATCATACAAATAACCGAAATCTTTCCTAGGCTTTTCATAATAAACAGCTAATGAGCTAACAAGCAAAGGAAAAGGTAAACCAAGTAAAGAGTGAGAAAAGGAGAAATACAAGCTTTAAAAAAAGCCTAAAACACTCCAACTTCTAGCACAGAGAACCATGTAGAACAACCCACGCTCTAGCTTTGCTTTGCAGGGTCATGGGAGATTGTCTCATTGCTTCTTGTGTTTTCACTAAGTGAGTCAACTCTCCTCAGAGCTATTCTGTCTTGCACCTAGTTCCAGTTTCTGGTTGAATCCATGAAATGTGTTAAATCAAGATGTATTATCTATGACTGAAAAGAATTTCCATATTCTGCATAAATAATTTTATAATGGCTTTTTTTTTTTTTTGCTTAGAAATATTTTTTATCCATTTTGCTATTTTATGTAGATACTACATCCTCTGAAGATGTAAGTCCACAAGGTATTAGTGATGATTCTAGTACAGGATCAAGAGTTCATGGTAAGATACAAACTTTATGTAGAGAGTTCTTATCATGTACAGAATGGGAATGCTAAGGCTTGCATTGTACTGGTGAATGTGGCACTGCCAGCAAGCATGTTTTCTCTAACTTATATCATATAGCTACCTCTGCCATTTCTTAAAACCTAATACTTTGTTTTGCCCCTTTTAAGGTGATTGCTTCATCTAAATATTCTCTATTTTAGTCAAGGTCATTCACAAGTGTAATTTTGTGGCTATTTTGGTATAAGATTAAAGTTATGAGTGATATATTTTACCATTGGTTCAAAAAATACTTGGTAACCGATGAACTTTAAGAAACCACATTTTCTGCAATGTTGAGTGTCTGATTTTTAAGTTTCTATTTGGAGAATATCTTGCCAAACTAAATTATTAACAATAAGTGGATAAGATGTTAAAGGAATTTCATATGTAAGCAGGACTTTAAGAAATAGGATAGAGCCATGTTAACTGCAGTTGTTTCCCTTGTGTGGATAGGAATACAGGACATTAACAGTGCAGGTGCTCATGTTCCTCCTGTTCGTGGCATCTCTGCCATGTGCAGGGTACCTTGTGTGATCCCTTGTAAGTGACCTAATCACTAGCACTTTTCTGTGGGTGACATGTCATCCTGGTCAACTAAAACAGTCTTTGTGGCCATCTAGAAATCATTTCCAAATCTAAATATACACTTTATCTTCTTTTCTTTGAATCTTAACTATTGTTTCAGAAGTATCCTCTTCTCAAGTGTCTATCTGGAAATGCCTGTGCTCTCTAATCTCTAAGATTCAACTTTCTGTGGGCATGTTCAGCCTGTGAACGTATGCATGATTGCTTCCGGACAGCATTCTGTGATCAGAATGTAGAGTTCAGTGGCATTAGCTGGAAGTTTTATCACACTGTCTCCTGATTTTTTCATTTAGCTTCAAGACCAGCCAGCCTTGACAGTAGCCAAACATCCACTAGCAATAGCAGTAATAATGCTTCACTCCATGAGGTCAAAGGTATGCTGTAGGTGAATTTATTAATATGCTCCATCCATTGCCAGATTTAAAAGTGGGAGACTGATGAAGTTTCTGGAGTAAAGTATGAAATCCAAATCATGTACTCATCACATTGTAATACAAATGTATTTCAATGTATACAAATGTAAAAACAGGAGCAGTTATTGTGGTTTCCATATTTCATCTTCACAGATAAAATTTTTTTTATTATAATCTTTACTTCAAAAATATAGATAGGTCCTCATTTTACTTTTGTCTTTGTCATGAAAATGGTTGTCCTCATGCATGAACATGGAACACATTACACAAGTCTTTTAGAGATACTTAATAGCTTAATTTATCCACAAATAAGGGGAAATTTTTTAACTTGAGAAGACATTTGTGTCTAACAAGAGCTAAATGGATGCATATAGCTCATATAAAGAATTATTTCAAGATACTTTCCCTTAATTTTTTAACAAGCATTCCAACATAATATTTTTATATGTTAATGTCTGGAAACCTTGACTAATATCTTTTTCCTTAAAGGTATACTGCCTATTCAGATTATAGAATTGTTTAATGGATTATAAAGGTTGGTTAAAGTAGTTGTTCCCTGTAGTCCAGAATTGTCAAATTTTAGTGAATACATTCATTCTGTTGCTTTTTGTATCATAAAATGATTTTGTCTCAGTTGTAATTTTATCATTAATGCTATATGTGTTGTAATGCTCTGAAAAATCTGATTTCAAGGAGGGAAAATGTTTTCATTTTTATAGTCGTGTTCTTATATCCAGTACAGAAATGTAGTCTGAAAATATAAAGAAGTATTTTTCTGATTTGAAAATTTAAGGAAATCATATTTCTATAAAATGTTACATAACTTACACCAAATCTTTCATGGCCCACTTTACTCTCTGTGACTAGGACACCGTGAAAAGGCAGATTTTTCTATCTTAATACTGTATATACATAGTTCACTTTTGATCAAAATGAATCACGATTCTTAAGGAATGGCATAAACTATAGGGTGCTTTTTCCAGAACTCCTAATTTGCGTTCTCTACAGTTGTGCAACTTCAATTGATCTTTTAAGGTTATGTAGCCACTATACCAACAGTGGAAAGCAGAAAAAATCAGATAATTCAGATATTAAGTAAAAACTAAGTACTCCATATTTGGTTTTTGTATTTTTACTGGAATTATCTAAGTAAATCATCATGTCTCCATTTGACTTTCCTTATATAACTGCCATTTAAATTTAAAAATTTATTTAAGGTTATTCCTGTAGCGTGAACAAAGAAGCCTTCAAAGAAAGAAGAGACTTCATAGTGAGGCAGAGAATTAGCATTTTTAGCATTTAAAAGTTTAGATCTTAACATTTCTGAAATAATTTAAAATTCATATAATCATGTTTTCAAAATTGTGAGGTGTTTTATAATTATTTGAACCTGAATTTTTAAAAATGTATTATTCATTTATTTATTCATTCATTCATTCATTAAACATACCGAGTGCTTGTTTTGTATGTTTAGGCTCTGGGTAAGGTGATGAAAGCAAACTTTGCTCTTGTGAAGCTTATAATATTTGTCAATTTGACAAAATAAGCAGGCTATGGTAGACTGAATGAAAGATTCATATGGCTTAAGCATTTCTAAACAAAGCTTGAAAGTCAGTTTGGCTATTCATAAAAATTTAGTCAGTAAATGTTATTACTTACATAGATTTTATCTGATTTCTATTATTAAACTCTAAATGCATCATTTACTCCCAAAGCAGATACAGATACTACCCAAAGCAGGCCACAAAGCCACAGCAGTGGAGAATTTAGCCTGCTTCATGACCATGAGGCTTGGTCCAGCAGTGGTAGCAGTCCAATCCAGCACTTGAAAAACAAGCCAGATCAAGTTCAAAACTGGTTCCCCTGGAAGTGAAGTTGTTACTCTGCAACAGTTTTTAGAAGAAAGCAACAAGCTTACCTCAATACAGGTTAGTTTTATCTATGATTACGTTACTTTAGAAGGACACTACGGTTAAATTTCTGTGATCAAACTTTAGAGCTTTTCTTTTTAAAGGATTGCTTAGAGATACTGATGATTTTTTATCATACAGTCTAATGTATCAGGAAAGTAAAAATATGGCTGTATTCACTAATCTGCTTTGATTTTTTTTTAGCAGATAAAGTCCTCAAGAAAATCTTTTAGATGAAGTAATGAAAAGTTTGTCTGTATCTTCTGACTTTTTGGGAAAAAACAAACCAGTTAGCTGTGGTCTAGCCAGGTCAGCAAGTGGGAAATCTCCAGGAGACTTCTATGATAGACAGACAACTAATTCTGAACAATTTGTAAGACCTGGTCCTCAAAAGACTGAAGATACTTATTTCATTTCATTAGTTCTCCAGGAAAACCTACACTAGGCACATAAGGAAAGATAAAATTAGTAAAAGAAACTTCTCTGTCACGACAATCAAAAGATAGTAATCCTTATGTCACTTACCTCGCGCAAGCAGTGTGATCTCTACTGCTGAAGGAACTACTCGAAGGACAAGCATCCGTGATTTTCTGACCAAGGACAGTAGACTGCCTATGTCAGTTGATTCACCACCAGCTACTGCTGATAGCAGCATCACTGCAGCATCCAGTGAGTACCGTTTACATCAGGGGTCCTCTAGTGCACTTCACAGTCCAACATATGCTGTGGGTTCTTGTGCACAAAATGATTTAGCTACACATAAGCCAGTGTCTATATGCCCAGGCTGGAAACCCAAGAACAGAAAGGTCACATTTTTCGAACCAAACTTTCACCACTATTAATATGACTAATTTTGCATTTGGAATATCAGCTAAAGATAGCACAGAGTCATTTACTGGGGCTCATCCATCTCAGCCATTTGTATCCCTGAATACAGAATCAGTTAGCAACATAAGTGATCACCTTCTAGGCCAGTCCCCAGAGTAACTGATCAGGCTTCTGCCTCCTTGGATAAAGCTGCAGAAAAAGGTAATGAACAGTTGTCTGGTAATCAGAACCCTAGTAACAGTAACCCACAGTCTTCTGTAGACAGAAGTAATCTTATCAATCCTGCATGCCTCTATCCTAGTGACACAGAAGCTACATTGTTGGTCTCTGAGGATAATCACACTGTCTGGTATGATTATGGTTGCATATGATCAAAACCACATAATATAAACTGATGTCATTTGACATATACTACACTTCTCTAATCTGATTTGAAGAGCTGCTGTATAAAACTATCATTTGGCTAGGTTTATATTTTCAGTTTTAAATTGTGGCATAGTGCTCAGTTGTACATGATGGCATGTATACGAACATGAATGTGTAACCCCACCAAAGCCTGCATGAATAATTAATTGCATTGTGCACACTGTCTGCATGACCTTAAAAACCTTAACAATATATGCTCCTCTTTCACATTTCTTGTCACCTGATAAGAGAGTACTTTGATACCTAGAAGCATGTTAAAATAGCTGCATGCTGTAATTACCAAGACGGCATTTTCAAGTCTCATTTACTTTGTTACTTGAAAAAAAAAATGCTCCTTTTTTTCCCTCCCTCTCTTTAGCTTTCCTTCTTCCCCTCCCACCCACTTTTCCACTCATTCCTTTTCCAGAATGTGCACTTCATATTGCACATGGATGGTATTAGTAAGGGGAAAAATAGGAAAAAGGTGCCATTTTCTTTTGCTATTTAACTATGCCTTCTGCCCTGCTGTTTTATTTTCAAAGAAATAGTTAATAACTCAGTTAACACTTTGTGTAGCAAATATTTACTGCCCATATTTATAAAATTGTTGAGATTTAAAACGTTGTTAATGCTCATAAATTCAGTATAACTATTTAAAAAACCATCAAATTCAAATGTGACCTATACAATGACTAGGAGCATTTGTATTAGTTTTATTTCTTCTCTGCACTTTTCTCCATCCGATAATATAAGAGCTCAAGTACTATCTTACCTTCTAGACAACTTTTTTATTTGGAATCAGTTAACACAATAGTTTTTCCATTACTTTTTGTATGTAGAGTCAAAGAAATAAACCAAATCATACTGAATGTGTTGGAAATTTGCATTTTTACTTCTCTTCAAAAAGAGTAGCAAGTTAAAAAGTGATGAAGATTGTTACTTCTGTAATTCTATAATTAATTTATAATTAAATTATACATGTCCTTAAAAAAGAATTTTCTAAAATGAGTATATTGTGCTAAAATAAAATGTAAGATTAGAATTTGTAACCATTTAAGCGAAGTATATTTTTGGTAGAACAAATTTGGAACTAATAATAAGTACAAACTTTTAGTTAAACAAAAAAAAAACCCCATGTAAGATAGAAAAAATATTTACTGACTCTGACTCCATTGTCATAAGCTTTAGATTATCTTGCTGTGGTCATAGCATGTTTAAAGCAAAATCAGCTAAACTTGAATGTCTAACTCCCAGAGTAAAACAAAACACCTCCAAAACCCTATAACCTGATTCACTTACTTCTGGAGGAGTTTGTCTTAGAATGTTTTAGCCATTTTGATTCAGCCTAAATATTACTGGTAATAACTCAGGCTGGCATCTGGAAGGAATATATAACTTTCTAAATGGGAAGGAAATTATTATTTTATACATGTTAAATTATTATGGTTATTAATTGAGCCAAAGCAAATAGAATCTCATAAATCTTTGGTTAATGAAATTTGTATCCTTTGCAAATTAAGCCATCCCCTTGTACTTACAAAAGATTAATTCAGGGGCTAGGCCCCTTCCATTTGTATCTTTGACTACACTCTTTTTTCCATAACCAGCTATTACTGAAAATGGTAGTGCAGGTGATCAAATAAAATAAGAAAATTTTCATATTTCTATTTTCTAGCACCACCTATTTTCTACTTGAGTATTCTGTATGCTTTATTGTCAGTTGTTTCACAGCCAATCTTAACCTTTCAAATGTTTTTGGTATTCCTTTTCTTTTTTTATAACCTAATAATAAAGCTAAATGGTAAATGTAGGTGAGATTAGATCAGGACCATATAGGATACAAATGTAAAAATTGGTGTTATTTCTTTTCCACATAGTCAAATTATTTCACAACCATTTCAGCTTTTTAGACACTACAAATGTAGCCCTACATTAAACTTAAAATATTAAACTTATTTATGCAAAACACATTGAGAGATCATGTGCTATTATATTAAAAACTATGTGATTATTTTATAAAGTTAGATTTTAAAAGAACACCAAAAATAGAAATACTGTTTGACCTAGGAATTCCACCCGTAGTAATTTACCCAAAGAAAACAATATCCCTGCTTCAAAAATACATGTACACCCCTATGTTTATCACAGCACTATTTACAATAGCCAAGAAATGGAAGCAACCTAAGTGTCCATCAGGTAGATGAATGGATAAAGAAGATGTGGTACATATACACAATGGAATATTTTTAACCATAAAAGGAAAACAAATCCTACCATTTGCAATAACATGGATGTAACTAGAGGGTATTATGTTCAGTGAAATAAGCCAGGTGGAAAAAGACAGTGCCAAATGATTTCAGTCATTTGTGGAGTGTAACAACAAAGCAAAACTGAAGGAACAAAACAGCAGTAGACTCAGACTCCAAGAAGGCGCTAGTGATTACCAAAGGGGAGGGGTCTGGGGAGGGTGGGTGGGAAGGGAGGGATAAGGGGATTAAGGGGCATTATAATGAGCACTATATAGGGAGGTCATGGAAAGCAGTATAGCACAGAGAAGACACATAATGACTCTATAGCATCTTACTATGCTCATGGACAGTGACTATACTGGAGTGAGAGGGAATTGATAATATGGGTGAATGTTGAAACCACAATGTTGTTCATGTGAAACCTTCATAAAATTGTATATCATTGATACCTTAATTTAAAAAATTGGGGGAGGTTTGGGGGAGAATTCTGCATAGAGTCTCCATCTTTTCTGGCACTAGTCTCACTATTAAAAAATGATCCTTTGGCTTTCCCTTTATCATTTCCCTTTAAGTGTACATTTCCCCAGAGAACTCTGTGGGATGGAGGGTGTGCATATTCCTGGGCCCTCAGCCAGCAGCACTGCCAGTGCCCAAGTCCAATGTAAATCAGAAAGCTGAAGTGTTCGGAAAGAAAATGGGGGTGAGCAAGTGGTAACCACTCTCCTGACCTTGGGGTAACTGTTCCAGTGAAGCACAATGTACTTCATCCCCAGAATGAACTATATTTTACCTTAGTCAGAAAACCAGGATCTCCTGAAACTTCTCTGAAGGCTTCAAGGCCAGCCATTCCTGGTGATTCTGCCTGGTGAATTGGGCCAGGGTTGGGAGAAGAGACAGGACAACGAAAAGTGAGTCTCAGGTGTGGTGGGGGCTGCTGGGTGTGGCCTGAATATCCGTCCTCCTCTACCCCTCCTCACATCCAGAATGAAAAAATGAGACCCTATGTGGCCCCGCCATGGATTTAGGAGCCAGGAGTGCCCCACAGATCTACTCGAGAAGGAATTTCTAAAAGGCTTTTGGGACCATTCTATCTCTTCCTTTTTCCACATAGTCCATAAAGGGACTTCTTTTATTTATTTTTTCAATGAGGTTAAACAATGCTTAACTAAATTTAATCAAGAAGAGAGCAAGATAATTAGAACAGGTGATTGAAGCTGGCCCCTAAAAGCCAGGGGAATGTAGCTCCCTTCCCCTGCAGGCTATTGCTGACTCTGAATGGCTATCCTTCAGCAGGTTGTAGCTCTGTTACTTCTTCTTTGGGGGATTTAAACAAATGTAAGTGGTTCCTTCAGCTCATCCTCCTGGAAGCTTAATGAGTCCTTGATTTTACTAAATTGCTGCTTTACTAAATCTGGCAAAATATCTTCCCTGGTGGAATAAGACAAAACCTTAGTGACTGAGCCCCAAAAAGGAGGGGCAGTGAGAAGAAAGGCAAACTCATGATACACCCAGATAGGGAAAGAAGAGAGCATGTGAAAATGCAAAGTGCCCAACATACTGAGCACGGCCCTTCCTGGGGGCTGCCGCAGGCTGTCCCTGCTCCGGCAGGGCAGCAGCTGGGGCCCTGTTTCCACACAGTACCCAGTTCTCTCACCACCACAGCCATGTACCACTATGCATTCTCTCCTCCCCAGCTCTGAGCCATCAGGAGCACCTCCTTCGCCATCTCCTGGGGAATCTGGGTGATTGTGTTCCCACCGTCTGTGCTGCCTTCCTCCCAGAGAGGCTGGTGCAGCTCAGTGTGTAGCCAGGCTGGACAGCGGAAGTAGCTGGAAGGTGTGCTGTGGCCCTGCTGTGTAAAGGGACAGGGTAGAAATGACATTCCTGATGCTCGGACCTTTAGACTTTACAGTGCGATGTTAATGGCCTTTTAATCATTTTTAAACAAGGGTGGAAATCAAGAAGTTTTCCTGATACCTCTTATGCAAGCAGCTCTTTGACAACCTTCTCCAAATAGGAGGAAGAGGAAACAGTGAAACCCTATTTCTCTGTGCTCCACTCAGCCAGTACTTGCATAAACTAAAATCTGCCATACTCAGGTCCCAGGGAAGTTAAAATACCAGTTTCTTTCCCACTGTGAATTTTCAGGCTTTATATGGGAGAAGGGAGAAAGTATAGCTTCTTGAAGAAATTCAGGAATCATAGAATGTTGTAACTTTGGGAACCCAAACACTTTCACATCAATTATTGTATATGAAAAAACTTTACAGCTCTGTATGAATGATTATGATTTTCCCCTCATTACCTTGATTGTTATTTTCTAGGAAGAAAAAGACATCCTGACATCCAGAAGTGGGTAGGGCACTCCACTCCACCCCTCCCATGAGGGGGTTGCCCCAACTTTGAACCTCCTCTGCACCTGTAGGCTGTCTTTAGCATCCTCGCAAGAATTGAAAACCACTGATCGCACACCTGCAATGCATCAGAAACTGCTCAGCTTGAAGGATCTAAAGGCAAGTGAGACACAGTCCTTGGACTTCTTAGTAGCCAAGTGTTTAGGCTCCTGTGTGGGTGCATACTGAGAAATCACCTGGCTTTGCTATCACTTTTGTGTTAGTTCTTCAATTAAAAGTCCCCTGCCTTCTGAAAACTGTTTGTTGGCCTTGTTTTGGAGAGCTGGAGTGTCCCCTGAATGTTAAAGCCTTTTCTGGAGAGGGACCAAATTACACTGACTCCCAGCAGGCTGCCCAGATGGTACAAAGAAGGGGAGAGAAGTCAACTGTCACTAAGACTCAACCGCAGTGACCGAAAACAAGGGAGAAAAAGGCAAAGAAGCAATTTGGTGGTCCTTGAGCCAAGGGTTAGGAAACTAGGAAATACTCCTTTCAACTCAGGTCTCATATTCCACTCTCAGGGACCTTAAGTACCCAAAGCTAGAAGTGTCTCCAGGCTCTTCAGTGGTGAAAGAGGCCTAGGATTTTTGTTAGTGATTCCTATAGCTGGAATGAAGAAGTCCAGGCTGTGACGGACAAGTGCCTGGAAGATGCATGAGCCCCTTTGCAAGTCAGGTCCTCCCTCAGCAGGCTCTGGCAGGTGCTCAGGGATGGAGGTGCTGCTCTCGGCTGTCTGGGGGCTGGGTCTCTGCCCCCCAGGAGTCCCAAGGAGTGGGGTGGTGGAGCAGACACACCACAGATGTGATTCTCCCTTCTCCTTCTCCACATGCCCTCACACCTGGGGATGGGCCCTCAAAGTGGAGTCATTGTTCCTGTTGTTTTTCAAACTGCCATTATGTGCCTGGAAGGACAGTGCTTCCCAGGGCGGGAACCTTGGCATGCAGGTCCTTGCTCTTCATCCAGAGGAACCAGCCTGCAATGGGGAGGTGACAGCCCTGCAGGGACAGGAGTGGTGCTGGGGGCTGGCCCAGCAGGCTGTTGCCATCCTGGGGCCAGCTGATCTGGGCGGCTAGCTTCACCTGCCCTGCCAGCAGCTGTGTGAAATACTCCTTCACACAGGATTTGTGAAGGTTTGTCTGACAGGTTATGGCAGGAGGTTTGGGGGAGCAGGGAATGATAAGGGCAGAGTGTGTTGTCAGTGAGCTCAGTGGCATTAAGTGGGAGTCAGAAGACCCTATGGAGAAACAGATGAGGGCCTCCCACAGGCTGTCTGAATTCATGAGACTAGGAGCTAGGCTCACCCCAGAAGAAGCTAGAGTCTGAGCACAGAGGAATTAGGCTGTAGGGACGAGACCTGTGCCTGCTCTCCTCCCAGCGGCTTTGGGAACACAGCACCTCCTCGTGGAAATGATTTTTTAGTGAGCAAAATGAAGTAAGGAGCAATGGGGTGGAGACACACGGTCTGGTCAGCTCTATCTTGGGAGAAGGCCCAGAGAAGGGCTTGGAAGGGTCTGTGCAGCCAAGCGTAAGGTCACAAAGGGGCTGGATCAGGTTGTGCATAAAACACTGGGCTGAGCACATCTCAGGCCCTCCAACCTATTATATTTCCCACTGGCTTTGGTTACAGTCAGTGTAAGTAAATAAATGTTCGGGCCCCACAATGCCTTGGCTATCCTGTGTCTGATGCCCTAGAAGGAAACGACTGTGTGTGGAAGGTGTTCAACAGATTCAGCTTCCTTCTAATAAATCTTTCTTTTGCCTACAGTGATTCAGATTGGATTCTGGCCATTTGCAAATAAAGGAACCCTGATTGCAGCAGGGAGGTAACATCACTGAGGTCAAGGCGGCATGAAGCAGTCTGATTCCAGAGGAGTGCTGTCAGTCAGGCGAGCTACTGTCACTTGGGGGAGTAGGAAGACTTCACCGAGGTCCATAACTGTAGCCACGACTTGCAGGACACTTACTATACGCCTGGCAAATCCAAGTACTTTACTCAAATGCGCTCCTTAATCCTCCACCAGGAAAGTGTCAGTGTTCCCATTTTCTAGAGTAGAATTTTGACATCCAAAATAGGTGGGAAGCTTCTCTGAGGTCTCAGAGCCAGGAAATGGTAGCGTCAGGTGCAGCCCAGGCAGTGTGATTCCTGGTTTCAGACTCAACAGCAGCACAGTGCTGCCTGCCAGATGGGAATTGCATACATGGGCACCAAGGCAGCTTTTTCTGGAAACTGGCAGTGGGTTTTGGTGGCGTCAGGGCAGGGGAGGAAAGATACTGACTTCCTACTGTGTCCAGGTCTGCTGCCCCTGCCCAAGTGATGGCTGGATTGGCAGTGCAGGTCCCGCTAAGCTCCCTGGGCTGTCTCTTGGGGTGACACTTTGAGAACCCATGTTGCCCACTGCAGCTGCTCCTGAAGCTCCTCCCCATGGTGGAGCTGGGACTGGGCAGGGTCCTGTCTATCACTGGGCTTCAAGCACTGTGTCAGGGGTCTCCAGGCTTTGGTGTGACCACCTTTCCAGGCCTGGAGCTGGGCCACAGCATGGTGGGCCTTGGCTGTCTGCTCCCACTGCAGCCAGTCCAGGATGTGCATTCCCCTCTCCTCTGGGTGCTCTCAGAGCACAGGGACCCTCTGAGCCACCTTTCTGGTGAGGACAAGAATGTCCTCCAGAGCCACAAGAAAGTCTTTCTGGCAGGACTCTGACTTCTGATCTCCTGCCACAATTCCCTGCACAGCTTGGATGCCAGACACCATTCTTTCCAGGGAGCTCTCTGGCCCCATTTGGGGGTCTTTGCAGGCAAAGAACCTTGGGAAGAAGGCATCTAGGAAGGCAGATTCACAGTCTGCACTGATGCTGCTGAGGTGGCTGGTCAGGGCCTTGGCTCAAAGGGTGAGCTCCAAGCAGAGAAGTTCAAAGCATGTGGACCAGCTGGGAGATGGCTTGGGGGAGGAGCCCAGGATCTGTGCCACATCCAGCAGGACATCCGTGAGCACATGTACTTCCCTGCGCAGAAGGGAGACCTCACCCTTTACTTGGATATTCCCGCACAGTAGGCCCGACAGCCTGGCAGCCTCTGAGAAACATGAGTTGCCTGAGCCAGCCCTTCCTGCAGCCTCTGCTGGTCCTTCACGGCCTGTCTCAGGGGCAGTAGGAAGAGGCCTTCTAGCCTGCTGAGCAAGCACTGGAGCAGGTCTTGGACAGCCACTAACCACAGAAGACAGCTGTTCTCAATGCTCTCCTCCCACAACTCGTGGAAGCCACCAGAGGCCAGAGCTATGTCCAAACACTGCTTAGCATGGGTTTCCACCTCCTCCAGTCTGCCTCGCATTTGTAAATGTGCTTCTCGATGCCCAGTTGAATTACGGTCCTTGTTACCCACAGGCTCACTTTTGGCTGCTCGTTGAACCATTGAGGCTAAATTCCGCTGCACCTCCATGAACACAGCCATGCTCCCTGGAAGATCAGATTCTGGGTCGTGACAAGATAGCTGTTGACATAGAGGGTACCAGTCACCAGCCATGGCTACCAAAGCCTGCCTGGTTTCCCTGGTTCTCCCAGACAGCTGGAGAGCCATTTCCAGAAGCCTATCAATTCTGGCAGTTATGCAGTGTGCCCTTGCTAGGTCAATAATAGAAGATGCCAGTGTTGGTCTTTCTTGGAGTCCAGTCATCCTCTCTAACCCCCGTAGTCCCTCCCCAGCCAGGGTGTCTTGAGCCGCATCCACATTCTGCTCCTGCAGGCTGGTGCTAGCTGAGATCACTGCCTGGTGGCTCTGGCTCTCTCTAGCAAGGGTGTGTTTGCTGGTGGCAGGGCATGGCGTGGTCCCCCCATGTGGAATCAAGTGGTGGGAAAGAATGTCGCTCCATGGAGAGGTGGTACCTGGGTCCCTTTTCCCCAACTCAAACACCGCCTGGTGTTTCAGTGCTGGAGCTGTGGAGTTCTGGAGGCTGGAGAGAATGAAGTTAAGTCTGTGTTTTGGCAATGCTACACCTTCGGGCTTGGTCCTGAAGGGGGCTGAGGATATCTGCGTGCTTAGTCCTGTCCAGCCGCTGCTGGATGCGCCGAGCCGAATAGATCCCATGTTTGGCCAAGGTTAGAACTGCATCTGTGCCCAGAGGGCTGTGCCCACCTGAACCACTGGGCAGCAGCCCTCACCTCAGGCCCAGGGAAGACTGCTGCAGCTGCTGGGTGAGGGCTCTCAGGCCGTTCCGGAAAATGTGAACTCGGTGTTGGTCCAAATACCTACCTGCTCACCACCCGCATTATGTGTGAGGCCTGACCCTGTAAGTGTGCCACGAGCCGGGGAAGCTCTCCGGACTCTCCACCTCTCACCGCCCATGCTCGGTCATTTCCTGAACGGACCCGCTCAGGAACTCGGGACTGTGGAGAAATCGTCCAGACAGGCCAGGAGGCGCTCCTATGCCCTGGCGCACGGCCGCAGCAGCGCCCCGAGGGCGCCAGGGCCCCAGTCCAGACCAGGCCAGGGGCTCGGGGACCGAGGCCCGCCGCGGAGGCCTGTCCATCGCGGCCCGTTTGCGGCCGGGGGCAGCAAAGCGCGGTCCAACGAGCCTCTCTGAGCACCTGGTCGCGGTAAGGGGCAGGGAGGGGCTGCAGAGTTTGCGGTGGGGTGCGGGGCCTGGGCCTGGCGCGGGCAGCCGGCGGGGGACATCGCCGCTTGGAGGGGGATCTGGCCTGCCGGGGACCCGGCGCCCCAGCCCCGCGCACTCCAAAGGCAGGACCTGCCGGGGCAGCTGCACTTTCAGAGCCACAGCGACCGCCCCACCGCCTCCCACCCGTCCCATCCCCTAACGCCCGAGGCCGAGACCGTGTCACGTCAGGCCGGTGGAAGAAGGTCACCTACGGCTAACGTGGACAGAAAATACTTGGCTTAGTTGAAAATATACACCTCGTAAATGGGAGCCGCGACCAACGTGGAGCCCTGTTGGGGGTCGGAGGGCCCACCTGCAGTCCAGAACAGGACCAACGAGGTCAGGAAAGGGTGCTGAGGGGCACTTAGGAAGGCCTTCCTGTGGGGTGAGGAGGATGCGGCCTCCGGATGGCCGGTCCGGGAAGTGCCTTTGAAGTCCTTCCCGGCTCTGCCCGTTTGGACGGCTCTCGGCCCCCAGTGCACGGCTGGTGCCCAGACACTTCCAGGAACCTGCCCTTCTTTCCCCTCCTCCTCTCAAGCCCAGGCCACGCTCTCTGGCTTTGCCTCTTCCAATTTTCCTTTAATGAAGATCTGTTAAATCACAAATCCACCCCCACTCAATTATCCACCCTACTAAAGTTTTAATGATAACCATTCATTGATAGTTTTGATAATATTTAAGGCATATAGATTCTAACAGAGAGCAATGTTGCAACCTAAAAGAGTTGTGCCATATGGTAGAATGTCAGGATGGAAAATGGGGAGTGTTTGGAAGCCGAGGGGTTGTCCCGGCCCCCTGAAGGGGACCCTGCCAGCTGTGGGCCAAAGCAGTAGAGCTTTCATTTCAGAGCCACGTTTGCCAATAGTCTGAGACTTGCAGAGGTTTCAGTAGACGCTCCCTCCTAGCTCCAGGCCACCAGCTGGAATGAACCCTTCAGTGACACCATTTTATTAAGGGGCCACACGTGGGCTTAGGATCCTAGACCATAACTCAGTATGTCAGTACCTGGCTCGCCATGGCAGCTCCCACATTCAGCATTGGTTAAATTGGTAATGAGCTCTGGCAGAAACGTAGGCAGGTTTCTCCCTCTCGGGCAGGTGTCCATTGTGGGAATGACTGGCCACCCCCATGCTTCCCAGCAATGAGCTCTGTTGAGACCAGCCAGCCAGCTCTGCCTGAATCAGCCTCAGAATCTGCTGAGCTGTGATCACTAGCTCCTCCCGGAGGCTCTGACACTCCGGCTGAAGATGGAGCTTCTGGGCTACCAGCATGATGTTCCTTCCAGCCAGGATCAGAGACCCGGCAACAGGCCCCATTTCCTCCTCAGAGTCTCCTGCCAGCCAGGACGGATACATCTTCAGTCAGCATTTACCAACCCATCATGAGTGTAACGTTTCAAAAAAGGAACATATTCGTAAGGAAATTAGGAGACCTGGACTTTACAGAGCACTGTGAAGCCATTAAAATGGTAACACAGGTCTATATGTACAGTGATAAACGCCTCTCCAAAACATGGTGTTGAGTAAATAAAGTCAAATTACAGAATAGCATGTACAGAAAGATCTCATTTGTTTTCAGTTTGTGCAGATCTACCTGGAGAATTGTCTAGAAGGATAATGAGCAAACTGCTTTTATCTTTCTGGTGTTTTAAAATTTGCTTTGTTCCCTTTTGAATTGGTCTAATTTTCCCTGCAATGAGCCCATATAATTACTACAAAGAACAAAAACCTCTTTTTATACAAAGGAAATATCTAGAACCTCATTTCAATCCATATTATCAAGAGGAGAGGTTTTGTATAACAAAAAACAGTTTCCATGAACATGGATGTCCACAGCAACTGTTTTGTGATTGCAAACATTTCTTTTTCAATAATAATCCCTAACCCCACAAAACAAAACAAAAGAAGTCCTCCTCTGGCCCCCTTGTAATGGTTATTCTTTGCAAATAAGGCTGAGCTCTGTGCCTCTGGAATTGAAGGCTGGGAAGACACAGGAATGCCAGCTGGAGTAACCACTGAGAAGCTCCTCTCAGCTCTTGGTCCCTTACCGACTGGCAGCCCATTTCAAAGACCCTCATCCCTTCCTGCCCCAAACATCACAACCACCCTCATGTGAAATACCCGCTGAGCTCCATGTATGCAGAATCACACCAGAACAACCCAGCTCAGCAAAATGGCAAAACCCTGAAAGGGGAGGCAGGGAAGGATGGGCGACAGCTCTCCTTCCCTTATTTTACTTTTAACTCCCTGTGGAGAATTTTCACATCAGCTGTGGTGGACATGCAGGCTGCTGAGCCCATACATATGACTTGCCACATTTGGGCAGCTGTTCAGTTGCAGAGCTGGGCCCTCATCCATGCAGCCTAACTTCCTGAGTTTTTGCATTTCTCAACTTTAACAGGAGGGGAGAGAAGCAAAGCTGTCAAGGATCAGGTCTGTGTGTGTGAAATGAGGTGGGGAAGCCCAGTGTTGATGCAGTGCACCAGCTACCTCCTCATATGACCACGCGGGTCCCGCCCAAATGAATCTACTGATGACCCCCTGTCTCCTCCCTCTTCCTTGAGACTTTTGGAACATTTTTCAGTCTTCCTCTCTCCCCTCATTCCCATCCCTATTTTTAGAGATTGTTAATGTTCATTCGAAGCCACAATTAGAATTTCCCTTAGCATTCCGTCTTCTCTACCAAGAATTTTGAGTTAATCCTTCTAAGATACTAGCTATGGTCCTTTACAAAGTTCTTTTCTTCATCTTCCTGTATCTTGAGGTCTTGATTTCTGTTTGTGGGTTAGTGTTATTTGCCAATATTTTTCTTGAGTTTTCATGATTTCTTGAGTTGGGATACATGGTGATATAGTCACTAAATGCTTGCATATCAGCATCTATATCCTTCCTCTTACCACGTTAATGACAAGCTCCCTGGGTAGAACATTCTTAGTAGCAGGCCTTTCCTCTCAGCACTACAGAGATTTGATTCCAGCACCTTCTGGCCCCAGAGTCACAGGTGAGAAATCTGAGGCCAATCTATCTGATACCAGTGTGATTTTCTTTTTTTTGAGTCTGTAGTTTTTCTTTTTTTCTTTTGGTATCATTAATATACAATTATACAATTACATGAGCAACAATGTGGTTACTAGCTTACCCCCATTATCAAGTCTCCACCACATACCCCATTACAGTCACTGTCCATAAGCATAGTAAGATGCTATAGAAACACTACTTGTCTTCTCTGTGCTATACTGCCTTCCCCGTACCCCACTACACATTATGTGTGCTAATCGTAATACCCCTTTTTGCCCCCTTCTCCCTCCCTTCCCACCCATCCTCCCCAGTCCCTTTCCCTTTGGTAACTGTTAGTTCATTCTTGTGTTCTGTGAGTCTGCTGCTGTTTTGTTCCTTCAGTTTTTTCTTTGTTCTTATACTCCACAGATGAGTGAAATCATTTGGTACATGTCTTGCTCCACCTGGCTTATTTCACTGAGCATAATACCCTCTAGCTCCATCCACGTTGCTGCAAATGGCAGGATTTGTTTTCTTCTTATGGCTGAATAATATTCCATTGTGTGTATGTACCACATCTTTACCCATTCATCTACTGATGGACACTTAGGTTGCTTCCATTTCTTGGCTATTGTAAATAGTGCTGCCATAAACATAGGGGTGCATCTGTCTTTTTCAAACTGGGCTGCTGCATTCTTAGGGTAAATTCCTAGGAGTGGAATTCCTGGGTCCAATGGTATTTCTATTTTGAGTTTTTTGAGGAAACTCCATATAGCATTCCACAATGGTTGAACTAGCTAACATTCCCACCAGCAGTGTAGGTGGGTTCCCCTTTCTCTACAACCTCGCCAACATTTGTTGTTGTTTGTCTTTTGGATGGTGGCCATCCTAACTGGTGTGAGGTGATATCTCATTGTGGTTTTAATTTGCATTTCTTTGATGATTAGTGATGTGGAGCATCTTTTCATATGCCTGTTGGCCATCTGGATTTCTTCTTTGGAGAAGTGTCTATTCATATCCTCTGCCCATTTTTTAATGATTTTCTTTTATAAGTAATTTGTTTTTCTTTTGTCTGAAAGGACTTAGAGTCCAGGACTTTTACAGACTTATGCTTTATGTATATCTTTCCTCCACAGTCTCACATAGAACCCAGTTTTTATGTACAGATTTGGGTCATTAATTGACTCAGAGAAAATGTCTTCTATTATTTAATTATTGTCTCTCCTCAATCTCTTCATTTTTCTTCTTTTAGAAGCCCCAGTATTTGCAAACTGGATCTCCTGGGTCTGTCCTTCTAGTCTACTGTTTTTCATGCATTTCTCTATTTTTTCGGGTTTACTCTGTGGTTCAAATTACATTGTTGGCTTAATCTTCAGATCACTAATTTGAGTCATCATTGTAAACATTCTCAAATGTTTGTTTCAAGCCATGAGGGTATCAGACTACACTTCTCACTAAAAATGCTTATAAAAGATGGATAAAGTATTTTCAAAAACCCAGATATTTTAAGGTGCAGATATTTAGAGAGCAGCCAAGGAGGCAGGCCTTACTCCTGAGTAACACAGGCAAAAAGGCAGAAAAGCCATGTAAAAAAGTGGCAACTACTCTACCGCTTCAGTGGTCTCACGATGATGAGTACACACAAAGCAGACTTTGGGTCTTGTCGATGTGGAGGGAACCTGATGAAGACCCCAGGATTTTCACTGAGACCCCAAGAGACTACACCTTAGGAGGAGGAACAAAGGTTGCCAAGAAATAGGCAACCTCTTACAAAGCCTGAAATCAGTCTGGAATCATCTCAAGACTTTGATTGGGTAAGTGTGACCTCTCTTTAACTGCCCACCAAAATAAATTAAGTTCTCTCCAGAAGGAGACAATATTATCTAGAAGCACTACAATTTTGTACACATAATATACTGTATTCAGTGTTTTAAAATTGAAAGTTAAAGGTGGCATCTCATATTATTTAGGTCAATATACTGTATAATAAACAGTGCTGAGACATCGAGTAACCATCTGGAAAATATAAGGTGAGATGCCTTATCTCAAAACCATACACAAGACTGAACTCTGAATGGATTAGGGAATCTAAATGTAAAATCAAAACCGTACAAGTACTAGAAGAGAACATGAATGAATTGATCTTTAATCTTGATAGAGAGAAACCTTTGTAACTATGACTCAAAATCCAAAGGCGATAAAAGAATAGTTTGATAAATTTAATTACATAAAAACTTTTACGTTTTTATAATTAGATGTTATTTAAAAAGTGAAAAGACCTACAGGAAACTGGGAGAAGATACTTGTAATATATATGACAAAGGGCTAATAAACTTATTCAATGTTTATAAACCTAATAATATAACTTTTCCCTGTACACTTTGCTTTTTAGCACTTAATATGACCTAACATATACTACAAAAAACTAATAACCTAATATATATTTCAATATATTCAATATATATTTCAACCCAGCAATCTCACTACTAGAAATCTACCCTGTCCAACAATATGAAAGTATATAGGCACAAGGTTACTCACTGCATCATTGTTCATGATTTCAAATATTGGAAACAACTGAAGTGCCCATTCACAGGACAGTGGTTGAATAAATTATGGTGTATTCACACAAACAATGGAATATTATGCAACTGTATACAAAAAAGTAAGGAAAATTTCTAAGAAATGATATGTGTGATTGCCAAGATATATTATATTGTTAAGTAAAATAATCAAAGTGCATAACAATGTCTGTAGTATGCTATCCTTAATGTAAAAAAGAAGATATAAGAAAATAAATGGGTTAAAATCAACCATGTGGGGAAACACCAAAATGAAATATGAAAAGTAACAAAGGAACCTAACTAACTACTACAGTTGTCAGGATTCTAAGATGGCTCAAAGCTTCTCAACCATTGGTGTACATGGCCCCCTACAGTGGCCTCCCCTTAAGTGTGTGTGTGGGACCTATGAATAGGACAGGATGTCACTCTACAGTTACATTATATTGCATGGAAAAGGGGATTTTTTTCACATGTAATTAAGGTCCTTAATCAGTTGGCTTGAGTTAATCAAGGGGGCATTATCTTGGGTGGGCCTTACCAAATCAGGTAAGCCCTTAAAAGAGGGGATCAGTCCTTCTGGAAAAGATAGATTTGAGGCAGCAGAGACACTCTCCTGTTGGCCTTGAAGAAGCAAATTGCCACATGTGGAGAGGGCCATGTGTCAGGGCCTCAGTTCTACAAACTGCATTTTGCCAAGCCAGTGAGCTTAGAGTGGGAAACCCAGCCTCAGATGAGATCGCAGCCCCAGCTGACATGTGAGACATGCATGTCAGCCAGCCTGGCAAGACTCAGAGCAGGGGATCAGCTGCTTCTCAAGCCCAGACTCCTGACCCACAGACCCCATAGACAGTAAATAAGTGCTGTTTTAAGCTGTTGTCACTTGTAATGCAGCAAAAGACAACTAATACAATTACAAGTGGATAACATAACAACACTGAAGGGGATGGTAAAGAAAAGAACTAAACTAAATACCTTTGGAGAACAGTATTTTTCCTGGATAGGTCTGGCTAAAAACAGTAAGAACTGCATACAAACATTGCCCTCTAGTTAGCCAATCTGTTTCACATATGGTTGCAGTTTAAGTCTGCAACTCCTCTACTGAGATTTGATGGTTCTTTAAATGTTTTTGATATAAGTTCTTTACCAGATACAGGCTTTATAAATATTTTATCCCAGTCTCCAGCTTGTTTTTTCATTCTCTTAGTGGGTGTCACTTGAGGAGCACAAGTTTTTTTTTATTTCTTGATAAGGTCCAATATGTTCTTTTATGGATCAAACTTTAGGTATTGTATCTAAGAAATCTGTTCTTAACCCAAGACTTCAAAACTTTTTTTACCCTATGTTTACTTTGGGAATTTCTATAGATTTAGGATTTATATTTAGGTCTGTGATCCATTTTGAGTTAATTTATATATATGACCTAAGTTCAGTTTTTGGTATATGAACATCCAATTTTTTCTAGTTTGTTACTGTTTGTTGAGAAACCAAAGTTCCTCCACTGATTTGCCTTTACACCTTTGTAAAATATCAGTACTAATTTATAGAGTCTAAAAAGTCAAGGATTCATGTTGCAATGAACAAATTCATTTATAGTGTAGGCCAATAAGAAAATAATTTTGAAATGCATAACTGCAAGTAGAAGAGAAATCACACAGTATTTACTATAGTGCAATTATGCTAGAAATCAAGGGAAAAAAAGATAACTTGAAGATGAGCAACTGTGTGGTCCAGGAGAGACTGCAGCTGGAAGTGGAGGGGACAGATCAGTGAAACCACCATCTTTCCCGGAGCTTCTGTGATGCTTATGCCAACGGTGCAGGTCACCGGCCCAGGGTTACTGTTCACCTGGATTCTGAGGCAGATGGTGCCCTCCGGGCATGTGCACCCAGGGACCCTTCCCTGTGTACCAACCAGTATAGCCATTATGTATATACACACACACAGATCCATGCATATGCATGTGTATATGTGTACATGGATAGCTATACTTACACAGATATTTCTTTATATGAATGATAAAAAAGAAAAGGGAGAGATGGGGGAGAAAAGAGGATGAGCAGAGGGAGTGGGAAGGAGAGAGAGAGAAATATCTGGAATCAATATGTAACCAAGTGTTCAAAGCAGTTATCTCTGGGTTGTAGGTTTATGGGTTGTTTTCTTCCTCATCTCATTCATGTTTTTGAAATGTTCATCATATGTTACATTTTTTAGCAATAGGAAACATACTTGTGTAGGCCTCTGTGGGGTCTTCCCCAAAGCCCCATTTGGCTGCCAACACTAATCTGCTGAGCAGCAAGTTCCTTCTGGCCTCCTGAGAGTTTACCCAGCAGAGAGAAATGCCGGGATTTGCCAGCCGAACACTTAGCTCGTTTTGTGCTGATGGTTTTCCATCTGGCCCTTCCCAAGCACTGCTTACGGAGCTGTCCTAAAAGCCAGTGGAGCTAAACCAAAGTCAGAATATGAATCATTTACAGTATTGCCCCAGAGGATGGGCTGGACCATTTCTCATGGTGATGAGCATGGACAATTCTCTTTATAAATAATTTACTTGCCAGGGACAGACAATGCAGAAAGGGTGTTTATTCTGAAACAGATAAAGAGAACATTTAACTTCTCTCAAAATTTAGTGTGCCTTTTTTTTGTGGTTACAAAATGCATTGTGTGAGAAAACATAGGATGTACAAAAATGTATTAAATTAGTATAAAATCACTGTTCTCAAACTCCTAAGCAAATTATAAATACTTTGACAAGTTTCCATGAATTTTTTTACATAATTGGGGTCACATCATGTACAGTTCCCCAGCTTCCGATTTTGTGTGTGTGTGTTAAAATATATATAACAAAGATTTACCATCTTACCCTTTGTGTAAACATCACCACCATCCATCTCAAGAACTTCTGTCATCTTCTCAAACTAAAAACTCTATGCCCATTAAATGGTAACTTCCCATCTCCCCTCACAACCATTCTTCTTTTTATCTCTATGAATTTGGTTACTGTAGAGACCTCATATAAGAAGAATCACACGGTACCTGTCTTTTTTGTGACTGGCTTATTTCACTTAGCATTAAGTCCTCAAGGTTCAGCCATGTTTAGCAGGTGTCAGAATTTCCTTCCTTTTTAAGACTGGATAATATTCCACGGTAAGTGTACAACATTTTGTTTATTCATTCATCTATTATGGGCATGGATAGCTTTCACCTTTGGTTATTGTGAAAAATGCGGCTATGATATGGATGTACTATGAACATCAATGTACAAATATCTGAGTCTTCGCTTACAATTCTTTTGGATATACATGCACAAGTGGAATTGCTGAGTATCTGGTAATCTATTCTTAATTTTTTGAGGACTTGTTTATAGTTTTGAACTCTCTCTGTTACTAATTCACCTAATTTTTGAGCATGAGTCTTTTTTCAACAATATTTTTGTAATGCTTTGCTCAGGTCACAGGCCAAAATTGATGTGTCTGTAGCCTGAGCTCTTTTAAGAAGCTCTGGAAAGACTTTGCTTCCAGCTCAATTTTGGCCTGTGAGACCCAAGACAGAGGAACCAGCTAAGCCCACTGACTTCTAACCTACAATACTGTGAGAGAAAAAGTTTGTGTTGTTTTAGCCCTCTAAGTTTGTGTTACAGCAGTGAAAGGAGATGAATACATGCCCCCTCAGTCTCCCATTCATTAGAATAGGTGCTGAGACTCTGTCATGACCCTTGACATTTTATGAAGAGTACAAGCCAGATATTTCTAGAAAGTCCCTCAATTTGGGTTTTATATTTTATAAACAGATTTGAGTTATGCATTTGGGGAATTGATTCCACAGAGAGGGGTTGTGTTCTCAGTGCATCACATTGGCAGGCACATGATGTTTTTGTCTCAACAATGTTAACTTTGATCGCTTGGGTAGGGTGACATCTGCCAGGCTTCTCCTCTGGGAAGCTACTAGTTTGCCCTTTGTAATTAATAAATGCTTTGCAGAAGATACCTGGAGGCAGTATAATCATCCTGTTCCTCATTAAACTTTTGCCCACCAGTTTTAGCACCCACTGAAGGCCCTTGCCTGGAACAGTTATTGTGACAGTTGTGTGCTCTGTCAGTTTTAATTCTAGCTCCATGTTAGCTTTAAACATTTGTTTGGTAGCCTACTTCCCCAAGTGAAGCAATGCTGTAACTTTTCCCCCTAATAAACAAATGTTCAACAACTGTTCATACATTTTAAGTATCTATTTTGTATTTATGATCACCAAAAGGTTGTGTCATCATTTACTAAACTAGGACATTTAGCTTGTTTCTACTTGTTCACAATTTTAAATTATATCACCACAAACGTCCTTAGGAATACATCTTGACTCAGAGTTATGACTATTTCCTTTCCACAGGTACATATTTTCTAAAGTCTTGGATCTGTATTACCAAATTACCCTCTAAAACACCAATTTTCATTTTTATCAGGAGTATTTGAGGTGACCCATTTCTGCCAGTGATGAATATTATCATTACCCTTAATCTTTGGAGGTATGTTGAGCTGGAAAAATAGTATCTTACCATTTGAATTTTTAGTTTGTAGTTTGCTGAATTTTTGGTAAAAGAATTATTGAATATTAGTAAGATTGAATATATTTTTCATATTGTAAAGTTCATTTTTATTTCTTCTTCATTTGAACACAGAGGGACTAGCTCCTGCACCTATATGAAGTTTGGGGCACCGACTAGAAAAATGTAAAGCTTCTATTGTAGTATTCGACTTTCATTTATAGAGTCTGGTTTTGTTATAATAAGGCCCTTTTGTATTAACGCTGGAACTGGAATTTAATATGGAAATAATTTGCATGCAGGTTTACTAATAAAGAATCAGGCCCAGTGCACTGACATGAAGATTATATTTACACAACTCTATAAATTCTTGTCTTTATAATAAAAAGTAATACATTTTATAAAAATTGATCTAGAAACCTTTTGATGGGACATACAACTGCCTCTTAGTGGAAAAAGCTAATTCTGAAATGTTTCTCTATTGAAATTACATCCCACCTAATAAATAACAACAATAAAAAGTAGGTTTGCTTTACATTTTACCAATTTATTTTCACACCTGACTTCTTTCCAAAAGCACTTAAAGAGACTATAATAAGGCTCTAGTTTCACTTTTCTGCAAATTTGTTAGAGTATAGGTCTTGAGGTGTTTGAAATGATTACCTTTTGACAACTTGCACAAACTCTTCACTAGCGTAAGCCAGTTCCTCCACCATCTTCTCCAAAGAGGCAAATACTTCATTGTCTGTGTCATTCCTGTCCATTGATATGATCAAATGGCAAAGGAGAACAATCATTGGCAAGGGGATTCTCTCATGGCCTTATTCTGTATCAAGGAGCTGATGTCTTCCAGGAGGAAAGACTCCGTGTCTTCTATTCTGTGACCAGAACTGTGACATGGTCCTAGCCCACGCCACTGACATGTTTAATATTTCTCTGACTTGATATTTGCCCAACTTTACCTCTACAATGAGAAAAAAAGCTATAACATACTAAAGAGATAAATGGGGGTAAATTTCATCCTACGGAGATAAATGGGTGCCTGCATCATTTTCAGGACCTTACAAGTATAGAATATGTTGTGGCTTACCAGCAACATTTGAAAAGGGGGGATAAGCAGACATGAGAGAGGTTCAGGAAGGGAAAAAGGGTGGAAAATGACAAACTGTATGAAATGGAGACATTGCAAGAAATAGTTGATTTAATTTTGAAGACATGACTGAGCTGGGAGACAGAGAAAATTATTTCTGGGCAGGAGTAGGACTGAGTTCTAACCAAAGACCTTCTAACATTTGGATTTCAGAAATGCTATGGACCAGTAATACCTGTGTGCCTCCCATTTGCTTCTCTTTGAACACGGGTAGAGAGGTTATCCTAAGCCTGCACCCCACCATGGTATGTTGGGTGTGGGGGGAAGGCTGATGTCTTTCCCTTTAATTTCACAAGTGCACAGATGGAGAGGAACTGTGCTTATGGAGCTGTAGTTAAGAAACTATACCTGAAGTGCCTCGACTACACCTAGAACTGATTTAGATGAGGGGATGCTGGACTTGAGCTGATGCTATAATGAGATGAGACTTTGGGGGCTCTTGCTAGGGTGTGGGTGTATTTCCACATGGGAGGGACATGAATCATTGGAGACCAGAGTGCAAGCTATGGTAGGCAGCCTTTCAAGGTGGCCCCAGTGATTCCCGATTCCTGGTATCCAGGCCCCTTGAGGGTAGGCTGGAGCTACACCTTACTTCTGATGAGCAGAATATGGCAAAAATGATGGAATATCACTTCCAAGATTAAGTTACAAAGGACTCTGACTTCCATCTGCTAACTGTCTTGCCCTGTCACTTGCTCACTTTGATGAGACCAGCTGCCATGTTGTAAGCTGCCCTATGGCGAGGCCTATGTGGTAAGAAACCAAGGGAGGCCTCTAGCCAACAGCTTTTGAGGACTGGAAGCTGAAGTCCAACAGCCCATGGGCAGGCTGAACCTGGCCAAGGACCATGAGCAAGTGCTTAGAAGCAGGTCAGACCCAGCCCATCAAGGCCCCTCAGATCACTGCAGCCTGCTGACCCCTGGGTTGCAGTCTTGTGAAGGAAATGGAGCCTGAGGACCCAGCTAGGTTGTGTCCAGATACCTGACCCAAAGAAACTAAGATACAAATGGTAGTGTCTTAAGCCACTGTATTTGGGGTAATTTGTTCTGCATCAATAGATACAGTGTGTAACAAATTACCCCAAACACAGTGGCTTGAAACTGTAACCATTTATTACCTCACAGAGCTTCTGAAGGTCCTAAGGTGGCAGCTTAGCTGGGTGGTTCTGGTTCAGGGCCTCCTACAAAGTCAAGGTATCTGCCAGAGCTGCAGTCCCTTCAAGGCTCAACTAGGGCCAGTGGATTCACTTTCAAGCTCACTCAGATGGTTATTAGCAAGCTCGGCTTTTGGCCAGAGGCTTCAGCTCCTATGACATGGACTTTCCTGCTCACAGCAGAGCAGCTGGCTTCCCACGCAGCAGGCAATCCCATATTTTTATAATCTCTCCTTGGAAGTGACACACATCACTTCTGCCTATCACAGTGGTCCCACAAACAAAACAGTATAATGTGGGAGGAGACTATGCAAGGATATCAACACTAGGAGGCAGGGATCACTGGGGGACATCATGGAGGCTGGTTACCAGACTTCTATGTCCATTTCTCTTCCCTTTACATTTTTTATCTGAGAACAAGGCCACCTTGCCAGAGACTTGTTTTCCAGGCTCCTGTTTAGCTAGGCTTGGCCATGTGCCTACGTTTTGACCAAAGGCACAAGCGTGGAACTAATTCATGTGACTTTGGGGTCATGCCCCACTGCTAACAGGGAGTCCAGTTCTGTGCCGGCTTTTCCCACCATCCACTCTCACCTTCAGAAGACACCCACACTGTGCTTCTCAGGGATGCTGGCCCCTCCTCACCAGTACTTTCTTATCTCGGCAATAAATGGAGTGTTCTTTCGAAGTCTTTGTCCCTAGTTGTGGCATCTCTACTTCACTTAATATGGGCCATTTATTTTCCCAGCTCCCAGAGCCTCTCAGCAGCATACTGGGGATCTCTTTGGAACTCTTGGCAGGGTGTTGAACCCTAAAGTATGTGAAAGATGCCCCTGGTATGAGAAACTCTTCCTTTTCCAGTCTTAGATTTTGACCCACCTTGACCCACATCAGGATCCACTCCAGGGGCACATTTCTGGTTCCTCCTAGTACCTTTTAGTCAGGTCCTGTGGCTCCTCTTCATATATTTTCTCCCTTCCTCAGCAGGCTCAACACCTCCCCAGGTGGATCGGACTGAGGGTCTGCCCTAGTTAATGGTCTTGTGGCCAGGGATGGAGAAGATGTCAGATCACCTTTCTTTAGGAGAAGCCTGTCTAATTGGGGCTGACCCCTAAAAACCTGTTGAGAGCTAGGCTGTGTGTCTGGAGATGCTGATGGGTATTTCTCCCCCATGGTGAGGGCGTTGTGGATAGAGCCAGAAATGGCAGAGGAGTTGTTGACGGATGGAGACAGCGGAACCAAGTCCTGAAGACATTGCTTAAACCCTCGGATCCAGGCAAAATGTCCCCCAACACACTTGTTTTGCTTAGACCATTTTGATTGCATTTAGGAAGCCTAACTGATGCACCTGGGAACTCCATCCATCTGGGGTGGGGACCTTCCCTTCTACATAGCCACCAGTGACCAACATGTCCTGCATACAGAGACAGAGGAAGGAGCAACAGAATCCTGGCCTGCTGCCTGAATTATGTTTTAAAAATTGTGGTACCTAGTATTTTTACCATAGTGGATTACAGGATCCATTTTAAATAGATAACCCACATAATGTATTTAAGATGAACTCTGTGGACGAAACATTCTAACACATCAAAATGTACCAAACCATTCCAGATTAAAAAGAGTTTAAAACATTAGGAAAAGGGGGATTAATTATTCCTGCTTCTGAATATGCCTAGAAGTCAGCCGACACCATCTACACCATGAGCATAAATTGTAAAATCCAGGATCCATCTTTGGTTGACGATCACAAGAGTGTAACCACCCACACGTAACTCGCAGTGGGGAGAACTGGACGTTTTTGCTTAGAAGGCACTTTTCACTCTCTAAGCCAAAGAACAGATGACTGGATTCATTCTAAATGTAAGAAATGCAGTTCTGTTTCTTAACCAGCACCAGGAATGGATTTTCATCCACACTACTGCTCAAGACCATGGCATCTCCCAGCAGTTGTTAGTTGACTCCAGTACTGACATCACAGGCAGGATTGCTAACAAGCAAACTTAATAATTTACGCATGGAGCTACTGAAGAGGACTGTTTCTGCAGTACTGAAGGTTCTGCCTACTCACAGGAATAAGAACCAGATTAGAGTATGAGAAAGATGCTAAATATTTTCATCAATCCACTCATAAAAATAGCATTCAGCTATGAGCCTTCAGACAGGTTTGTTGTGAAAAACTGAAAGCAAATTAGGTAGTAGGACTAATGAAGGCAGATGATGAATCACTGAGCAGCCTAATCAGCTTGGCTTGCTTCTAGTTCCTTTGTGTGGACTCACAAGAATTTGCTGAGGGAATGTTCAGGCTGTTTCATGAGAACAAGAAAAGGATGGGGGCTTGAACTAGAGAAAAATAGATTTATGTTTATATAAGGTGTGTACTGTGTTCCAGATATTTTCCCATATATCATTTCACTTATCGTATAGAACACATTTACTTAGGGAAGTATTACTAACTTCCCTTTATAAGTGAAGAAACTGGAGATTGGGATGTATGCATGGTGCCAAAGATGAACAAAATTGCCCCAAACAACCACTTCAGCACTCTGGAAATTGAACAATGGCATGTGTAGATAAAGTGAAGGTTCCTGTGGCCAGGATTCTCACCTGGCCCTGGTTGGCTTGCTCACTACACACATGTGGGCAATACGTCGTTATTGACTCTATGTAAAGAGCTCCACCTGGTGCTCTGGGCAACATGGTGACATGGCTGCAGGGCTGCAGGAGAGCAGAGAGGAGACTGAGGTGGTGGCAGCACCGAGGACAGAGACTGAGACGGCTGCGGGGGCAGAGGCCCAGAAGCAGAAACCCACGTGCTGCATGCAGACTCACTGAGTGGACAGGATTCTAGTGACTGACCTGCCACCGTGAGAATGAAGTTAGGTATAACCTTTCACCCCAAGAACGTTCCACTGTCATTTCTTTGGTCTCACTGAATCCACAGTGAACTTGCCTGGGACTGAAACCCATTGGCAAGACAGCATGCAACAATCTGAAATGTGTTTATGCTTGAGCACCTGCTGGACTTTGTGGAAATACACTCCATCATAGTCCAGGGCTAATCCCATCTATCCCACCAAAAGAGAGTTTGTCCAAGAGGAGAAGCCAATGAAGTCCAGCAACTTCTCTACAGTTACTGAGACTCACTGTGGGGAAATGGAAGTTCCTATGGCCAGGATCTTCATCTGACCCTAAACTACTTGATGATGTAATTGACCTTCTGCTAGGTGATTGCTTCCACACCTGTAGGCAATAAGCTATTATTGGCTGAGTTACTATGTAGAGAGCTCTGCCCAGTGCTCTGAGTGGAGGCAGAGATGAAGGAGGATTGCAGACTGATTCTAGAGCTCCACCGGGAGAATAAAGCTGGATATAAACCCTATTTCCCCAAGAACATTTCATTGTCATTTGTCAGTCTCACTGAGTCCATAGTGAACTTCCCCAGTGCTGCAACCTTCAGGAAAGATGCGCACTCAGTTCAGAGCAGTGGATGATGCCCACAGCCAGAATCACTGTCAGTGAGTGATTTCCCAGAGACAGGAGAGTGGGGGAGGGCCAAGGGCTCATCTTTACTAGCTTGTATTGAGTTTGCTATTGGGGTTGTGATTGGAGTAAGCATGTTTCTGGCTGATGCTGTACACAGGTGTAGCAGAGACTAATAATGATGAATTTATCATATGTGAATATAACTCAGTGTAGGTTTTTGGTTTTTTTTTTAAAGTTGGAAAGGCTGAAAGATCAAAAGGGGAAATGAGATTACCCAAAGATCAGTAACTACAGGGTGCCACCCTGCACCTAAACTGGAGAAAGAAAAGGAGAAGTGTTTCCAACACCCACAATCACCCTACTGCCCCAAGAATAGAAAGAACAAGACTGTTCCCTTCATCATCTCCAGTCTATTGCCAGGGCCTGCCCACTAACAGAACCTAAAATCAGAAACCACCTGAAAAGAAATTCTAGGAAATGTGCTTCCAGCCACTGGGATGCACAAGAGCACACAAAGGGTAAGAACAGACACCTGATGAGAGCACCTAGGAGATAGTTCTTTCTCTTGCTAAAAAACTTTATTTTGAAATAATCACGAATTTATAAAAAATTGCAAACAAAGTGTACTGGGAAGTTGTTTATACTCTTTTCTAATTTTCCCCAAAGGTAACATCTTACATAACTGTATCGTGCATAAGTGTAACATCAAACCCAGGAAACTGACATTGGCATGATTCACAGAGCTTATTCAGATTTCATCAGTTTTACTTATTTCCCTTTTAGAGATCTCTAAGGTGAAGCAAAAAAAAAAAAATGCAAGTGGTAATCCGAATAGTATTTCAGGCATTTCCCCTCAGATTTTTACCTTGAGCCTTGCTTTGTGGTGGAACAAGATGCTTCAACTGAGCTGCAGCCGGCAGTCCAGACAGGCGACGAGGTACTCGGCCCGGAGGAACAGGGCTCTGGTGGGTGTTGGAGTGGAGGCTTGGAACAGCAGTGAGAATTTCAGCAGGATCACTGAGCAGACAATGTAAGAGCCGATCCTTAGCCCTACCCCAGGTCTGGGAGCTCTAGGAAGAGGCAGTCTTTCCATTTTAGTAGAGCCATTTGGGGCACTTATACAGTCTTTCCAAGTCTGGGAGCGCGTTGGGCAGCACAGCCCAGAGAAGGGTGGGATTCACCCTGAGGAGCAGCTGCAGGCTGGGGAGCTGTGGAGAATGAGACGTGGAAAGGAAAGCAACCTCTGGGGACTGCCAGGAATACCTGAGCGGCGGGAGATTCCACAGGAGGCAGCATCTCCAGTCATGTACATGAGGGAATGAGCTAATAAAGCCTTTGTGTCAATAACTGATGTGTCCTTAGAGATACCCAAAGTCGTGCGAGCTTCAGGGAGACACTGGGTAGAGGAAGATGTAGCCTTTGGCCTTTCCTCTGGTCAATACAGATGGGACTGTTTCTTGCTAGATCTGTTTCCAAACTGATTTCTTCTAAAATTTCCCTGATGATTTTCCCCTCTCTCAAATGCCTCTTGTATTCCTGTCTCCTTAGCATCTCTAGTTACTATAGTCTTGCCGGAGGGGGCAAATTATCTTAAACTTATTGATATTTTTATTTGTAATTTTTCTCTGTTCCCTTTGAGCATGCTTAATATTACCGACTGAACTGCAAATTGCTTGGGTTCTGCGATCGTGTTCTTTGCCACTGTTGCCCTAGCACTGCTGGAGTGGGCTTTAGAATCAGGAGACATGGGACCAATCCCGGAGCAAGCCGCTTGACCTCTGGAGCCTCATTGTCTCCTTTGTAAAATGAGTTGACAATAATGGAACCTTACAACTAACTGGATTCATTATGAACATTATTAGGATTAATTGAAAAAGTGTGTAAAATGCCTGGCACATATCTGCTGAATGATAATAATAGAATTGTAATTACTAGTAGAAGTTTTAAACAAAGGAGCATTGTAAGACTCTACTTACTCACCAGGTCCTCTTAAGGTTTGGCACAGAAAAAAGGATATGTGATTTGGCATCTAAAGACCTTGATTAAATTCCTGATCTGTCAAGACTTAAGAAAACTCACTTCACCTTCTTAACTTCAGTTTCTACATCTGTAAAATAGAAATCATATCTGCCCTTCAATCTTTTTAGGAGTATGTGAAGATCTAATGAAAAACGTGCAAATAAACTATATCTATATCGGGGTCACTTTACTGAAGTCTCTCCTTCAGGAGAAGGGAGATAACATCAGCCACAGAACTTTTATGAACAGTTTATTAATGGATACCATGAAGCTGACATGTGATCAACCAGGGATTTCAGAAAAACATAGGGACTCTACACTGTGTGAAGACACTGAAATAAATTGTGAAAATATGGCATTCTCTCCTATAACGGGCCCATTAATTAACTAAGTGAGTCAGGAAATGGGAAGATCAAAATAGCCATTAATTATGCAGAAAAGAACAGAGAAATATAGCCTTACCTTGAATCTGTTCTCATGGACCATCTGCTGGTCACAATCCAATGAGATCCACAGCTCAACAGAGCTATAAGCCAAAGACCCAGATACAGGGGTGGCTTCACTGAGCTGGACAAGCCAAACAGCCTCATGTGGAAGAAAGGGTAGGAGTGGGAAGCACAGACTGCATAGGGAGAGCTCATGGAGAAAGCTGATATAGAAAAGACCTATATTGCCCATAAACACTAGTCCAGTATGATATGCAAGAAGAGTCTGCTGAAATCAGCTTGCTGAAGAAAAACTGAAGGGGCATTTTTGTTTAAACTCTTCCTTTATGTGAGAGATCATCTTATTGTTTAACTTCTAGATTGTAAAAACACATTTTTTATCACTTGTTCACGACTAGAACATTTTTTTTCCTTCCAAAGATACTTATTACCTGCCATGGGACAGGCTGGGGAAATGGTGACCAGTAAGGTGAAACAACACTGGCCTTGACCTTGTGATCCAGCGAATGTAAGCACTGAGGTTCTCTGGGGGTAGGAGAGGTGGGTGGGCATTCTTCCTGGGGACCAGGGGGTCAAAAGGCTCCATTGCAGATGAAGCAGTTCTGTGTTTAAGGGCAGCCAAGAGCTCAGGCTGAAGAAATAGTTAAGTCTTTTATTCAGCATGATTGTGAGGTAGAAAATGCTGGCTCATTAAAGGCTTGATTAATATAGGACCTTTATGATCCATCAGGTACATGGTTCACCAGCTTTGGAAGGGTTAATAGACATTCCACATTAAAGTCCATCTGACCCACTTTCACTGGGCCTTGATGATGATAGAGATACTCCAGAGACATTGGCTGAAGGACTGTGGTAAATGCGGCAGGGAAGATAAAATGGGAAGACTTAATAAAAGACTGAATTTGAAATTTGAGGATGCTGGTTTCAGCAAGCCATTGCAGTTTTTGATGTATGGATACTTGTGATGACTGCTGTGTTTTAGAAAGATTAATTTGGTAATGATGTTCACGGGAGACTGGAGAGGTAAAGGGGCTAAAACAAGAACAGCTAGAAGGCAGATGCAGTCACCAACAACGAAAGAAAAACAATTGTGAGCTGTTTGGGAGTCCAAGTAGAGGACACAAAGAGCAGAAGAGAAGAAAAGGTAGATGGGGATTTTGAAGCTTGCTTCTTAGGAGCATGACCCTTAGGCTCATGTAAGAAAAGTCTTTGCTTCACAGGCTCCCAGGCTGGCCCCTCTAGCCATGTCTCTCCCTGTGGGATGAGGCATTTGTGAGGCCAAGGCAATATGGTCATCCAAAAGCTGTAACCCTCCCCTCTCCATGCTGGCTAGGGTACCTGAGACCCAGAACTCACTGTGCAAATAGCCCAGCTCATGTCCTGGGCCTACACAGGCTTCTTCGCTGGGCACATGTTCCCAAGGGCCAATGGCATGGCTGCTGTGTGCACCCCTAGGCCTGGGAAGTGGCCAAAAGGCAGCTGATTGTGGGGGTGCTGGGGGAGTGGATGGAGCTTGGATTTCTTGGCTGCTGTCCCTGTGCCTGCAAGCATGACCCCTCACAGGGCAGGATGGGGCAGGGGTGAGGAGAAACCAGGCAGGCAGAGGCCCGGGGCATCTCTTCCAGTACTACCAAGTTCTGGCATGGAACTCCTATGAGTCTGCGATTCTAAAAATCCTGACCTTCCAGTTCATCCTTATAAATGTATATTTGTAATGTATGAAGATAAACATTTTATTTAGCAGCTTATTAGCTTGGCTTAAAACTTAAAAATATTTAGATACATAGTAGACATTTAGACATACAGCTTCCATTTGTACGCTTGCCCTTCAGCTATGAGATGTGGGTCTGCTTTTTTTAGCCAAACATATTCCTTATTTAGTTTCTCAGGGTGACTCTTCTCTAGATCTTCTCTTTGCTGAGGGTTTGTCTCTTGGATTGTCCCTTAAAATATCTAGATCAGTTCCTTGTTAATTGGCTTGCCAGTTATTAATTTGTAATTCCTTATAATACCAAATGAGTCATTTGTCAGATATGTATGTGTATGTACACACATACACACAACCACATATATATACATCAGGCATCGTATCTTACTCCATAGCTTTCCTTTTTATTCTCTTGATAGTGTCTTTTGATGAGTGAAAGTTCTTAATTTTAAGGTTGCCAATTCATCATTTTTTTCCTTCTCCAATTCCTAGAGATTGTTGTCCTCTTTAGGGAATCTTCACCTAATGTAAGATCATGAAGATTTTTCTCCTGTTTTCTTTTAAAAACTTTATTGCTTTACCTTTCACATTTAAATGCATAAGAGCACCATGAATCTGCAACTGACCTTTGTGTGTGGTAGAGATCAAGATGAATTTTGTTCTTTTCTAAATGGATACCCATTGACACACCTCTATTTATCAAAAGTCCATCCTTTCTCCTATTGATCTGCCATGTCACCTTTGTTATGAACCAAATGACTATGTGTGTATGAGTCTCTTTTCATCAGCCTATTTGTCTCTTGTGCCAAAACCATACTTTCTTAATTAATATAGCTTAAATACTACAACTTTTATAGGTCTTGGTATCCGGTAGTATAAGTCCTCCAACTTTCTTCTTCAAGGTTGCTTTTGCTATTCTTGGTCCTTTGTATTTCTGTATAAATTTTAGAATTGCCTCATGAATTTCCACGAAAAGTTCTGCAGATATTTTGTTTGAGATTGCAGTGAATCTGTAACATCAATTTAGCAAGAATCCACAGCTAAACAACTTTTAGTTTTCCAATCATGAGCATGGTATATTCTTCCTTTTATTAAGTGCTTTAAAAAATTCTCTAAATACCATTTGTAGTTTTCAGTATAGAGGTACACAATTTTCATTAGATAGTCGCATGTACTTGAGATTTCTTGATGCTATTGTAAATTGTATTTTCTTAAAATTTTACTTTGTTGTTGATATATAGAAGTACAGTTGGTGTTTTCTGTATTTGCATTGTGTCTAGTAACTTTGCTATATTCAATTATTCATCTAATTATAGATTCCTTAGTATTTACTATGTATACAACTATGTCATTTAAAAAAATAACAGTTCTTTTTAAAATCTTGCTTTACTAAACTGGGTCTTTAATGCTATTGTAAATGGAATTCTTTCCTTAATTTCCTTTATGGATTGTTCATAATTACTGTATAGAAATGCAACTGATTTTTGTGTGTTTATTTTGTGTCTGCAACTTTGCTCAATTTATTAGTTCTAAATGTGTATGTGTGTGTGTTTAATCTTTAGGGTTTCCTACATGAAAGAGCATGTCATCTGTGAACAAAGATAATTTTATTACTTCACACTAATTTTTAATATTAAACCACCCTTGCAAAGAACACCACTTGTTATGAAGTATTATCCTTTATAGCTATATATTGTAGGGTTATATTTGCTAATATTTTCTTTAGAATTTTTACATTTATCTAGAATTTTACATCTACGTTCATAAAAAGGACTGATTTATAATTTTCCTTCTATGCAATGCCCTTGTCAGGTTTTTAAATCAAGGTTATACTGGCCTAACCTAATGAAGTAGTAGGACATGTTCTCTCCTATTCTATTATCTGGAAGGGTTTCTGTATGACTTTCTAAAAAATGTTTTGAAGAATTTGAAGTAAAGCTATTTGATCCTGTACCTTTCATTGTGGGAACAATTTTAGTAAAGAAAGTCCACCCCTCTACATACACACACATTTCAGTCAGATTCAAAAATTATAATGAACACACAATAAAATCCATCCATTTTACGAGTTCTACTAGTTTTGACAAATGCATAGTTATGTAACTACCACCATAATGAAGATACAGAACAGTTCCATCAATCCCCCATCCCCAAGTTTCCTTCTTCCCTTTTGTATTCAGCCCCTTCTCCCCTCAGATCCTGGCAAGTACTAACTGTTTTCTGTAGTTTTCCTTTTTCCAGAATTAAATCTCTTTCATTGATCTGGGATTATTCAGGTTTTGTATCTCTGTCAGTTTTGGTAAACTGGATTTTTCTAGGAATTTCGGTGTTCTGATCCAGCTTGCCCTATTCATTCACAACAATTACTTGTCGTATCTTACCCTCTTTAATGTCTTCAGGATCTCTAGCAATGTTCCCTTTTCATTTTAATACTGGTTATTTGTGCTTCCTTTCATTTTTCTTTATCAGTCTTCAATGCTTAACAGTTTACATAATCTCTTTTTGAAAAAAAAAACCTTTTGGCTTTGTTGATTTCTTTATTGTTCCTTTTTTTTTTAATTGAAGGGTAGTTGACACACAGTATTACATTAGTTTCAGGTGTACAACACAGTGATTCAACATTTATATACATGATAATTCTAGCTACCAGCTATCACCATACAAAGTTCTTACAATATTTTGACTATATTCCTTATGCTATACATTACATCCTGGTTACTTATTTATTTTACAATTGGAAGTCTGTACTTTTTTTGTTGTTTGTGTTTTGAGAGAGCATCTCTCATATTTATTGATCAAATGGTTAACAACAATAAAATCCTGTATAGGTGGGTCAATGCTCAATGCACAATCATTAATCCACCCCAAGCCAAATTTTCGTCAGTCTCCAATCTTTTGAAGCATAACGAACAAGTTCTTACATGGTGAACAAATTCTTACATAGTGAATAAGTTCTTACATGGTGAACAGTACAAGGGCAGTCATCACAGAAACTTTCGGTTTTGATCATGCATTATGAACTATAAACAATCCATTCAAATATGAATATTCGTTTGATTTTTATACTTGATTTATATGTGGATACCCCATTTCTCTCTTATTATTTTTAATAAAATGCTGAAGTGGTAGGTAGATGCAAGATAAAGAAAACATACTTTAGTGTTGTGAGAGAGCAAATGTAGATAATCAGGTGTGTGCCTGTAGACTATGTGTTAATCCAAGCTAGACAAGGGCAACAAAACATCCACGGATGCAGAAGATTTCTCTCAAAACAGGGGGGGTGAGGTTCTAAGCCTCACCTCTGTTGATCCCCAATTTCTCATCTGATGGCTCCCCTGCGACTGTGCCTGTATTAGGTTGTTCCTCCCTTGAGAAATCTTACCCGTCTCTGGCTAACCAGTCATCTTCCAGGGCCATACAGGGAAATGTAAAGTTGGTAAGTGAGAGAGAAGCCTTACTGTTTGAAAAGGTTAGCTTTTTACTTCTTTGCAGATTTATGCCCTGTGGCTTCTATGCCCAGCATTTGTCTTGAGGTATCTTTACCACTTGGAAGAATTATGATGCTCGGTAAATTTGATATGAGGCACGGATTCTATTTAAGGGTTGTAATTAGGAAGGAAGAAGAAAAGCTATAGAGGTAGCAGACGGAAGAAAACATGGGAAGACTGATTATTTCTTTGACATATCTTCTTGTAGAGTAACTTCAGCATGTATAGATTTTAAACTACTAATTAAATTGCGCACACACATTGACATAAAAGGAGTACAGTTACATAACCAAAGCAGACCTATAATTACCAGCCATCTCCAGTGAAACCAAGAAAACCAGTTAGGCACCTTAGGCATTTGTGAAAACTTATCTATGATATGGTGGATATTGTCCAACTGTACTTGAACAGTCTGAGAGAAATCAGACAAATTAAAACAACCCATTCTCGGGACTGTTCACATCCCATATGTTCTTTTAACAGTAGATAGTCTGTAGTTGTAAGATTTTGGAGCGCTACAATTTGCACTTCTCCTAATTCTTGGTTGAGTTCCCACAGTATAGATCCAGTCAAATTTGTTGTTTTACTGTATGCACAGGCCAGCTTAGATATCTCCTTCTTCATTCCCATGGCAAGTCCAGGAACCGGTGGGATGAGTGCAGCTACAGCTGTAGCAGCGCGTGGATCTTTGTTGGGGTGTTTTGATGATCATTTTCTCGTATGAGTCTTCCAGAGAGTGCTGATGTTGGAAGTTCTTTTTCATATCGTATCTTAGTTCGTTTTCTGGGTAGCCAAATTAGGCTTTGATCCTCTGTAGAAACACAAACAGACCCTTTGCCTACACTTTTATATGCCCTTTATACCATTGTGTAGAACTCATTGGAGGTCACCACACAGGAACTGCTTTTTTTTTTAAGAGAAAGGAATATTATCAGAAAAATATACCTCCATACCCGATCATCTGACACCCTTTAAGTGGTCAAAATTAAGGATATTTAAAGCATGCATTCATTGTTGATTTACAGTTAGTTTTATCCTATCAGGGAGTAATCCCCCTTTTCTTTCTTTCTTTTTTTTTTTGTTATCATTAATCTACACTTACATGATGAATATTATGTTTACTAGGCTCTCCCCTATAACAGGACCCCCTATAAACCCCTTCACAGTCACTGTCCATCAGCATAGCAAAATGTTGTAGAATCACTACTTGTCTTCTCTGTTGTACAGCCCTCCCTCCCCTTTCTCCCTCCCCACCCATGCATGCTAATCTTAATACCCTCCTTCTTCTTCCCCCCCTTTTATCCCTCCCTACCCACCCATCCTCCCCAGTCCCTTTCCCTTTGGAACCTGTTAGTCCATTCTTGGGTTCTGTGATTCTGCTGCTGTTTTGTTCCTTCAGTTTTTCCTTTGTTCTTATACTCCACAGATGAGTGAAATCATTTGGTATTTCTCTTTCTCCACTTGGCTTATTTCACTGAGCATAATACCCTCCAGCTCCATCCATGTTGCTGCAAATGGTAGGATTTGCCCTCTTCTTATGGCTGAGTTGTATTGCATTGTGTATATGTACCACATCTTCTTTATCCATTCATCTATCAATGGACATTCAGGTTGCTTCCAATTCTTGGCTATTGTAAATAGTGCTGCGATAAACATAGGGGTGCATCTGTCTTTCTCAAACTTGATGGCTGCGTTCTTAGGGTAAATTCCTAGGAGTGGAATTCCTGGGTCAAATGGTAAGTCTGTTTTGAGCATTTTGATGTACCTCCATACTGCTTTCCACAATGGTTGAACTAATTTACATTCCGATCAGCAGTGTAGGAAGGTTCCCCTTTCTCCACAGCCTTGCCAACATTTGTTGTTATTTGTCTTTTGGATGGCAGCCATCCTTACTGCTGTGAGGTGATACCTCATTATAGTTTTAATTTCCATTTCTCTGATAATTAGTGATGTGGAGCATCTTTTCATGTGTCTGTTGGCCATCTGTATTTCTTTTTTGGAGAACTGTCTGTTCAGTTCCTCTGCCCATTTTTTAATTGGGTTATTTGTCTTTTGTTTGTTGAGGCATGTGAGCTTTTTATATTCTGGATGTCAAGCCTTTATCAGATCTGTCATTTTCGAATATATTCTCCCATACTGTAGGGTTCCTTTTTGTCCTATTGATGGTGTCTTTTGCTGTACAGAAGCTTTTCAGCTTAATATAGTCCCACTTGTTCATTTTTGCTGTTGTTTTCCTTGCCCGGAGAGATATGTTCAAGAAGAGGTCACTCATGTTTATGTCTAAAAGGTTTTTGCCTATGTTTTTTTCCAAGAGTTTAATGGTTTCATGACTTACATTCAGGTCTTTGATCCATTTTGAGTTTACTTTTGTATACGGGGTTAGACAATGGTCCAGTTTCATTCTCTTACATGCAGCTGTCCAGTTTTGCCAGCACCATCTGTTGAAGAGACTGTCATTTCGCCATTGTATGTCCATGGCTCCTTTATCAAATATTAATTGACCATATATGTCTGGGTTAATGTCTGGATTCTCTAGTCTGTTCCATTGGTCTATGGCTCTGTTCTTGTGCCAGTACCAAATTGTCTTGATTACTATGGCTTTATAGTAGAGCTTGAAGTTGAGGAGTGAGATCCCCCCTACTTTATTCTTCTTTCTCAGGATTGCTTTGGCTATTCAGGGCCTTTGGTGTTTCCATATGAATTTTTGAATTATTTGTTCCAGTTTATTGAAGAATGTTGCTGGTAGTTTCATAGGGATTGCATCAAATCTGTATATTGCTTTGGGCAGGATGGTCATTTTGACGATATTAATTCTTCCTAGCCATGAGCATGGGATCAGTTTCCATCTGTTAGTGTCCCCTGTAATTTCTCTTAAGAGTGACTTGTAGTTTTCAGAGTATAAGTCTTTCATTTCTTTGGTTAGGTTTATTCCTAGGTATTTTTTTTTTGATGCAATTGTGAATAGAGTTGTTTTCCTGATTTCTCTTTCTGTTGGTTCATTGTTAGTGTATAGGAAAGCCACAGATTTCTGTGTGTTAATTTTGTATCCTGCAACTTTGCTGTATTCCGATATCAGTTCTAGTAGTTTTGGAGTGGAGTCTTTAGGGTTTTTTATGTACAGTATCATGTCATCTGCAAATAATGACAGTTTAACTTCTTCTTTACCAATCTGTATTCCTTGTAATTTTTGGTTTTATCTGATTGCCGTGGCTAGGACCTCCAGTACTATGTAAAATAACAGTGGGGAGAGTGGGCATCCCTGTCTAGTTCCCCATCTCAGAGGAAAAGCTTTCAGCTTCTCGCTGTTCAGTATAATGTTGGCTGTGCGTTTATCATATATGGCCTTTATTATGTTGAGGTCCTTGCCCTCTATTCCCATTTTGCTGAGAGTTTTTATCATGAATGGATGTTGAACTTTGTCAAATGCTTTTTCAGCATCTATGGAGATGATTATGTGGTTTTTGTCTTTCTTTTTGTTGATGTGGTGGATGATGTTGATGGACTTTCGAATGTTCTACCATCCTTGCATCCCTGGGATGAATTCCACTTGGTCATGGTGTACGATCCTTTTGATGTATTTTTGAATTCGGTTTGCTAATATTTTGTTGAGTATTTTTGCATCTACGCTCATCAGGGATATTGGTCTGTAGTTTTCTTTTTTGGTGGGGTCTTTGCCTGGTTTTGGTATTACAGTGATGCTAGCTTCATAGAATGAGTTTGGGAGTATCCCCTCCTCTTCTATTTTTTGGAAAACTTTAAGGAGAATGGGTATTATGTCTTCCCTGTAGGTCTGATAAAATTCCGAGGTGAATCTATCTGGCCCGGGGGTTTTGTTCTTTAGTATTTTTTTGATTACCACTTCAATTTCGTTGCTGGTAATTGATCTGTTTAGATTTTCTGTTTCTTTCTGGGTCAGTCTTGGAAGGTTGTATTTTTTTAGGAAGTTGTCCATTTCTCCTAGGTTTCCCAGCTTGTTAGCATATAGGTTTTCATAGTATTCTCTAATAATTCTTTGTATTTCTGTGGGGTCCGTCGTGATTTTTCCTTTCTCGTTTCTGATACTGTTGATTTGTGTTGACTCTCTTTTCCTCTTAATAAGTCTGGCTTGAGGCTTATCTATTTTGTTTATTTTCTCAAAGAACCAGCTCTTGGTTTCATTGATTTTTGCTATTGTTTTATTCTTCTCAATTTTATTTATTTCTTCTCTGATCTTTATAATGTCCCTCCTTCTGCTGACCTTAGGCCTCATTTGTTCTTTTTCCAATTTCGATAATTGTGACATTAGACTATTCATTTGGCATTGTTCTTCCTTTTTTAAATATGCCTGGATTGCTATATACTTTCCTCTTAAGACTGCTTTTGCTGTGTCTCACAGTAGTTGGGGCTTTGTGTTGTTGTTGTCGTTTGTTTCCAAATATTGCTGGATCTCCATTTTGATTTGGTCATTGATCCACTGATTGTTTAGGAGCGTGCTGTTAAGCCTCCATGTGTTTGTGAGCCTTTTTGCTTTCTTTGTACAGTTTATTTCTAATTTTATGCCTTTGTGGTCTGAAAAGTTGGTTGGTAGGATTTCAATCTTTTGGAATTTACTGAGGCTCTTTTTGTGGCCTAGTATGTGGTCTATTCTGGAGATTGTTCCATGTGCGCTTGAGAAGAATGTGTATCCTGTTGCTTTTGGATGTAGAGTTCTGTAGATGTCTATTACGTCCATCTGTTCTAGTGTGTTGTTCAGTGCCTCTGTATCCTTACTTATTTTCTGTCTGGTGGATCTGTCCTTTGGAGTGAGTGGTGTGTTGAAGTCTCCTAGAATGAATGCATTGCATTCTATTTCCTCCTTTAATTCTGTTAGTATTTGTTTCAGGTATGTTGGTGCTCCTGTATTGGGTGCATATATATTTATAATGGTTATATCCTCTTGTAGGACTGAGCCCTTTATCATTATATAATGTCCTTCTTTATCTTTTGTTACTTTATTTTGAAGTCTGTTTTGTCTGATACCAGAATTGCAACACCTGCTTTCTTCTCTCTGTTGTTTGCATGAAATATCTTTTTCCATCCCTTGACTTTAAGTCTGTGCGTGTCTTTGGGTTTGAGGTGAGTCTCATGTAAGCAGCATATGGATGGATCTTGCTTTTTTATCCATTCTATTACTCTGTGTCTTTTGATTGGTGCATTCAGTCCATTTACATTTAGGGTGATTATTGAAAGGTATGTACTCATTGCCATTGCAGGCTTTAAGTTTGTGGTTACCAAAGGTTCAGGGTTAGCTTCTATACTATCTTACTGTCTCACTTGACTCGCTTGTTGAGCTATTATAAACACGGTCTGATGATTCTTTATTTCTCTCCCTTCTTACTCCTCCTCATCCCTTCTTCATATGTTGGGTGTTTTGTTCTGTGCTCTTTTTAGGAGTGCCCCCATCTAGAGCAGTCCCTGTAGGATGCCCTGTAGAGGTGGTTTGTGGGAGGCAAATTCCCTCAACTTTTGCTTGTCTGGGAATTGTTTAATCCCTCCTTCATATTTAAATGATATTCGTGCTGGATACAGCAGTCTTGGTTCGAGGCCCTTTTGTTTCATTGCATTAAGTATATCATGCCATTCTCTTCTGGCCTGTAGGGTTTCTGTTGAGAAGTCTGATGATAGCCTGATGGGTTTTCCTTTGTAGGTAACCTTTTTTTTTCTCTCTGGCTGCCTTTAATACTTTGTCCTTGTCTTTGATCTTTGCCATTATAATTATTATGTGTCTTGGTGTTGCCCTCCTTGGATCCCTTGTCATGGGAGTTCTGTGTACCTCTGTGGTCTCAGAGGCCATTTCTTCCCCTAGTTTGGGGAAGTTTCCGGCAATTATTTCTTTAAAGACACTTTCTATCCCTTTTTCTCTCTCTTCTTCTTCTGGTACCCCTATAATGCGGATATTGTTCCATTTCAATTGGTCACTCAGCTCTCTTATAATTCTTTCATTCCTGGAGATCCTTTTATCTCTCTCTGCATCAGCTTCTCTGCGTTCCTGTTCTGTTTTCTAGTCCATTAATGGTCTCTTGCATCTCGTCCATTCTGTTTTGAAGTCCTTCCAGAGCTTGTTTTTTTTCTGTATTCTCCTTCCTTAGTTCTTGCATATTTCTCTGCAAGTCCATCAGCATGGTTTTGACTTTTGTTTTGAATTCTTTTTCAGGAAGACTGGTTAAATCTATCTCCCCAGGTTCCTTCTCAGGGGAAGATGTAGCAGATGCCGAAGCTGTCTGGGTTAGTCTTGTCTGGATCATATTTTTTTGCCTTTTCATGTTGACAGGTGCTATTGACTGTCGGCTGGGAGGGCCAAACTTTTCACTTGCTACTGGCCTTTCTTTACTGGGACAACTGCGACCCCTAGTGGCTTGTTTTGGGTAATTGCGTGTAGACTGGGTCTTTGTGTCTTGCCCAGCCGATATGGAGGAAGCTCCCTTTCTGAGGGCTGGGCCTGCTTTAGGCTGCTTCTCTGCTTTCGCAGTGCCCAGAGGGGTAATGGACTGGGGGGCTGTTTGGCTGTTTACGTCCGTGAGGAGTCTCAGAGCTGTTGCCCAGGGTGTTAGTGCGCCCAGTTTTCCCTGTAATTTCCAGCCACTGGGCTGTGACCTGTGTTTTTTCCATCCAGCTGTTACGTCCCTGTCCCTTTAAGACTTTCAAAAAGCACTCGCTTTTCTGTCACAGGGGCATCAGCTTCAGAACCTGCTCAGAGGTCTTACTGCCCTGTTTCCCTAGTTGCCAGCCCTCCACGCATGCACTGTGTCTGTGCTCTGGTGCGGGTAGCTGGGCTGGGTGTTTAGCAGTCCTGGGCTCCCTCTTTCTCCCGCCAGGAGCTGGGGGGAGGTGTGCCCGGGTCCCGCCGGGCCAGGGGTTGTATCTTACCCCTTTCACCAGGCACTGGGTTCTCGCAGGTGTGGGTGTAGTCTGGCTGTTGTCCTGTGTCTTCTGGTCTCTCTTTTAGGATTAGTTGTAATTGTTGTTTTTTCAAAAATATATATGTTTTTGGGAGGAGATTCCCACTGTCCTCACGCCACCATGTTGGCTCCACCTATTGTTCCTTTTTTTAAAGCTTATTTCTTATTATTTCTTTTCATTACTTACTTTGGGTTTGATTTGTTATTTTTTTTCTGGTTTCATGAGATGGAAGCTTAAATAATTAATTTCTAGTCTTTCTTCTTGTTCTAACACATGAAATTTAGACTGTAAATTTTCATTTAAGCACTGTTTTAGCTGTTTCTACCAGTTTTGATATACTGTATCTTTATCACCCCATTTAAAAAATATTTTTTCAAAAAAAAAAAAAGGCAGTTCCTGTGTGGTGACCTCCAATAAGTTCTTCACAATGGTATAAAGGGCATATCAAAGTGTGGGCAAAGGGTCTGTTTGTGTTTCTACAGAGGATCAAAGCCTAATTTGGCTACCCAGAAAATGAACTAAGATACGATATGAAGAAGAAGTTCCAACATCAACATACTCTGGAAGAGTCATTCCAGAAGATGATCATCAAAAAACTTCAACAAAGATCCTGGCGCTGTTGCAGTTGTAGCTGCATTCATCCCACCGGTTCCTGGAATTGCCATTGGAATGAAGAAGGAGATATCTAAGCTGGCCTGTGCATACAGTAATACAACAAATTTGACTGGATCTATACTGTTGGAACTCAACCAAGAATTAATAGAAGTGCAAGTTGCAGCACTCCAAAATCTTGAGACTACAGACTATCTACTGTTAAAAGAACATATGGGATGTGAACAGTTCCCAGGAATGTGTTGTTTTAATTTGTCTGATTTTTCTCAAACTATTCAAATTCAGTTAGACAATATCCATCATATCATAGATAAGTTTTCACAAATGCTTAGGGTGCCTAACTGGTTTTCTTGGTTTCACTGGAGATGGTTGGTAATTGTAGGTTTGCTTTGGTTATGTAACTGTATTCCTATTATGTTATTGTGTGTGTGCAATTTAATTAGTAGTTTAAACCTATACATGCTTAAGTTACTCTACAAGAAGATATGTCAAAGAAATAATCTTCCCATGTTTTCTTCTGTCTGCTACTTCTATAGCTTTTCTTCTTCCTTCCTAATTACAACCCTTAAATAGAATTCGTGCCTCATATCGAATTTACCGAGTATCATAATTCTTCCAAGTGGTAAAGATACCTCGAGACAAATGGTGGGCATAGAAGCCACAGGGCATAAATCTGCAAAGAAGTAAAAAGCTAACCTTTTCAAACAATAAGGCTTCTCTCTCACTTACCAACTTTACATTTCCCTGTATGGCCCTGGAAGATGACTGGTTAGCCAGAGACGGGTAAGATTCCTCAAGGGAGGAACAACCTAAGACAGGCACAGTCGCAGGGGAGCCATCAGGTGAGAAATTGGGGATCAACAGAGGTGAGGCTTAGAACCTCACCCCCTGTTTTGAGAGAAATCTTCTGCATCCGTGGATGTTTCGTTGCCCTTGTCTAGCTTGGATTAATACTTAGTCTATAGGCACACACCTGATCATCTACATTTGTCCTCTTACAGCACTAAACTATGTTTTCTACCTTTATCTTGCATCTACCTACCACTTCAGCATTTTATTAAAAATAAAAAATAAGAAGAGGAAGAGGAAGAGGAAGAGGAAGAAGAAGAAGAAGAAGAAGAAGGGAGAAATGTGGGATTCACATATAAATCAAGTATAAAAATCAAATATTCATATTTGACCTGATTGTTTAGTTCATAATGTATGAACAAAACCGAAAGTTTCTGTGATGAATGCCCTTGTACTGTTCACCATGTAAGAACTTATTCACTATGTAAGAATTCGTTCACCATGTAAGAACTTGTTCATTATGCTTTAGAAGATTGGAGACTGACGAGAATTAGGCTTGGGGTGGATCAATGATTGTGCATTGAATCCCCTATACAGAATTTTATTGTTGTTAACAACCATTTGATCAATAAATATGAGAGATGCACTCTCAAAAAAATATATATTTTTTCATTCTGTTGTGATTTCTTCATTGACTCATAGGCTATTTAGAAATGTGTAACTTAATTTCCTAGCAGCTTAATTCCACTGTAGTCAGAGAAAGCGCACAGAATTATTTCATCCTTTGAAATCTGTTGAGGCTTGCTTTATAACCCAGCTAATAATGAGTCTTGGTACATTTCTTACATCTTTTTGTTCCACCATTGTTATTGACTGTGTATCCTGCCTCCAGAGGAAGGAGAAGGTATGCCCATATTCTACAGTCCAGACTAGGAAGATATGCACATTGTTTCATTTGTATTATGTTGGCAAAACCATGTTCACATGCCACATGGCCAGGCCTAATGCAAAGGGAGCTGGGAAGCTGAATTCTCAGACAGGGTCCTCCCTCTGTAAAATAGCAAGAAAGCTGCATGGTGTCCTACACAACCTTCCAGCTACACAACTCCAGTTGGGGGCTTATGGAGGTAGAGACCTTCCCCCCTCTACATTCTCTGTAGCTCTGGTAGAAAAAAATCCCAAGTTTGGATCACTTTCCTAGGTTTTATCAATCACTAAGGCAAAACGGACGGCCCAGACTGGATGTTCATTTTCCTGTGCCCACAATGGACAGTGTTAATAATACCTCCAGAATCACATAAAATGGGTTCCAAGGGGAAAAGTGAATTCTATTATCAAGTAAAGGGGGCAAGGGGTGCTGTACAAAAACTAAAAACAGACAAAAACGATATTCACTACAAAATGTGAGAAAAAGGAGAAAAGTAATCACTGGATTTGGATTCAGAGGCACTGATGTTCCTAATGAGACCCGTGGCTGTGGAGTGGCAAAGCAAAGCCAACTGGCAGAGGTGAGTGGGTGGTGCAGGGTTAAATGGGGAGGAGTGGATCATGGTGAAAGTGGGTGTCACTTTCAAGATGACTGGCTGTGAAGAGCAGCAGCTACAAAGTTTTGGCTTAAGATTCTCCCCAAAGGTGGACCTGGGACAAGGATTGGAGAGCAAGTAGCTGGTTTGGGAAGTGATCCCAAGAAACACCTGTAGAAGAGGCGGATAGAAGCCGGGGAATGGAAGGAATCCAGCAAGAGAAGGTGCATTAAAGAGCCGGTTGCAGCTGTCGGCAACTGGGACTCAATTCTGCACACAACTACTGAAACGCAGTGTAGGACTTACCTCTCAGATTCTTTGGATGGGCGAGGAAGCTAGGGCACTATCTACCGACGTTTATTCCTACTCGATGGAGGACTGCTGAGGGTGAGGGCGCTATAAGCACCCCAGCAGTTCTGGGCATGCTCCATTTCTCCACCGAGCAAGCTTTCCACAGCCAGTGACGCCTCCACGTGGTGGCCATTTGCGCACAAAATGGGTGAGTACAAAAAAAGTGGGGAAAAGGAGGGCGTTTTTACAGTATGCTAGTTAGAGAGCGTGAGCATCGGGAGCACAGAATCGGGAGAGTCCCAGAATGCTGTTTCTCTAAAGCGTAAAAGATGTGAGGCGCAGGGCTGATGCGGGTCATTTTCGGGGGAATGCAGGAAGTTTGCAGGAAATCTGATAGACACAGTCCTCTCTCTGTCCCTCAAATGCCCCAAAAGTTGTTTCCTAAAAGGAAGTCAGGGTGGGATATCAGAACCGAAGGGACTTTAAAGCCACCTTCCCCGAGTCGGAAGGGGCGTTCGAGGTCCGGAGAAGAGAACGGCCAGAGGCACAACGCCGGTAATCCGCAGGGCGGGCGGCGCAGTCGAGGGCTCCGGGCCTGGAGGGAATTGTTTCCACGCGGAGTCTAAAGTCGCCCCCTGGCCGTGCGCCACCCAGGAGGTCCCGGGCGAAGGGAGCACTTGACCCAAAAAAGATAAGCAGCCGCCCCGGACGCTCCGGGTTCTCTGTGGCCCTTAAGCAGGAAAGGAAAGGACACGCATCTTGGGGTAGGATGGTACCTTAGAACTTTGCGTTCTTATCAACGAAACATCCCTCGAAATAGCAGGTGGCAGATCAGAAAGGGACCTTCCGCGGTCACCGCCCCCAGGCAGCGACTGGGCTTGGGAGCGCGAGCCGCAGCCCTGCTCTCTCTCCAGGTCTCAGTCCAGCTGCGGCGCCCCCGGTCTCCCGCCAGGCCCCAGCGTCGCGCCCCCAGGCTTCCCCCAGCCCCGAGACCCCTGGGCCCCCGGGCCCCCGGGCCCCCGCCAGCCCCCAGCCCCGCGCCCCGATAAGCCTCCCCACACCGCACAGCTGGGAAGAGCGCGCAGAGGGGCGGGACCCGCGCGCAGGCCGCGCGGCATCTCGGGGCGGAGGCGGGGCTCCTGCTCCTGCTGACGCGGGGGCGCGGCGGGGCCCGGGGGCGCGCGCCCGGGCGAGCCCCGCGCTGAGCCGCTTCCCAGCCGGCTGTCCGTGCGGCGGCTCCCGGGCGCCTCCTTCGCCATGTACACCTTCGTGGTGCGGGACGAGAACAGCAGCGTCTACGCTGAGGTCTCCCGCCTGCTGCTCGCCACCGGCCACTGGAGGAGGCTACGGCGCGACAACCCCAGGTTCAACCTGATGCTGGGGGAGAGGAACAGGCTGCCCTTCGGGAGACTGGGTGAGCGCGTCCCCGATTCCCGCCCTCCACGACCCCCTGGAACGAGCGCTTTTGTTGTTAAGGTCACGAAGCTCCCCCTCTGTCCATCCTCGGGAAGGAAAAAGAAGGATGCATAAAGGCCTGCACCCTTCCTTTTATTGCCTCTGGTTTCCAGAGTCGGACTGGGCTGCAGCTGCCTGACGACAGCTGGTCCCTGCAGCCTGGGGCGCCGGCCGCGCGTTCCCGCAGCCCCGGGCCCGACGCGCCCAGCCTGGCCGGGCAGAGCGCTGTGAGGGGGCTGGGGGCGGGGGTGGGCTCCGCGGGGAGGGGCCGGGGCACACCTCCCACCCGCGTGCGCGCGCAAAGGGGCGGAGCAGAGGAGGCCCAGCGGCTCCTAGAGGAGGTGGCCAAGAACGCGTGGCCGTTGACCTGAGCGTGGTCTCATGGCATCTCCTCTGCCCAGTCATCCGAGAATGCGGAGCGCAGCCCCTCTCCGGATGGCCAGGCTTCCTATCAAAGACCCAAGGGGAGAATCAAGGAGGAAAAGGCCTCTTCCTTGGAGGGCAACCCAGAGAGAGCAGTGTTCTGTGTCCAGGGGAGGAGACAAGTTTTTAGAAATAGGTGCGGTCAGAGGGTGGAGAGGTTGAATGGGCAAAGGCTGCCGGGCTGCTGGGAGCTCCCACAGACTCCTTGCGGGAATGGGTACAGTCATGATGGTTGGAGGAATGAGGGTTGTTGCAGCATAGATTTAGGGAATTTTTTTCTTTGGAATGGTGCCATGCACAACTGTTTTTTATTATACAAGTTAAAGATGTATGATGGGGACACCATGGAAATACTGTGTACAGCCCCCAGAAATCTTGGAATTCAGGAAGTGTGCCTGGAGAGTCCCTTTTGTTAAACTGTCCTCCCAAGAAATCCTCAGCAAAGAAAATACTTTACTTGAGAGAAGAAAAACTGCTTATAGTTGAGAACATTTGTTTCTTCCCTGCTCTATGTGCTTCCCTGTTTGACTTGCTTACCTTCTTTGGACTGGGTAAAGCCTGGCTCTAAAAGCTTATGTGGTATCCTAATACTAAAAATAGACAAAATTGCTGTGCTGGGATCCAAGCAGGGGTGGCTCACGTTGCTGTGGTGCTCGGGACTAGGTAGAAGGAGCAGAAAGAAACCTTGAGGCACCAAATCCTGAACTGGTCCCGCAAAGTCAGCAGATGATCAGTAAACATTTGGTATTTATGGGACAGAAAATGGCACCCTACAACCAAAATGGTTGTATGCCTTCACTGTTAGGAATATTTAGCTTTTGCTTAAAGTGCATTGTGTGACACCCCAGAAGGTGGCTTAGAGCGTCAGGCAGAGGCTCAGGAATGCCAGTGTCACGGGGAGGAGAAGATAGGCAGTTCAGGTATGAGCCAGGTTCATCTGCCTCAGGGAGACGGGGAGAGCCAGTTAGTTTCCTGAAACTTTTTGACGGTATGCTGTTCTTGGAGGAATTATTCTTTCCTCTGTCATCTTCAACCTTCCTTTGTTTGGCTTAACTTTTATTTTTGTTGCTGGAAATTCAATGCATTAGGATTTTAAACAAAAATTGAGTTTTATTTATATCCTTTCTGCTCTAATTTTATAGAAGAGGGGACATGTAGGAAGGTCTGTTGAAAATGAGTTTCCCTGCGGGGAGATGCACAGAAGAAGTCTGGGCTTCTGATATCGTAGCCATGGCCTCTCCAGTACCTTCTGTGGCTCTCCTGGAAGCGCGCAGAAGTAGACATTTGTGAGAACAGTGTTCTCATCGTTCAACTGCCTTTGATGGTTATAGAAAGCAAGGTTAGGGGTGCCAAAATGTGACTGTTAAAGTCCTTACTGTACAAAGATTACTAAATCTGCGTGTGGTAAGAGTTGGGTGTGGTTGGGATGAGGGAGAGGTGAAGTAGAAAATACTTCTTCATCCTAAGAAGCAAAAATGAAGCAGTAGCCCTTGGCACACCTACAATGTCCATATTATCATATCCTCTCCCAGAAGGGTGAGCTGCTAAGGAAAGGGGGAGCACGGGTGCCAGGCTATAGGATTGTTCCACTTCCAGCCACTAGTCCTGAAATGGGAGAAAGAGGAGCTGGGCATGACAGGCCATATCCTCCCCTGTGTGCTGGTGCTGACATTGCCATTTCCCACCGGTCCTGTTTCCGTTCTGAGCCTCCTCTTTCCTTCATAGGTCACGAGCCGGGGCTTATGCAGCTGGTAAATTACTACAGGGGGGCTGACAAACTGTGCCGAAAAGCTTCTTTAGTGAAGTAAGTGTTTTTTAAGACCTGTTTTCACTTCTTTGCGTAAATGTTATTGGCTTTCATCCTGAAGCACTTAAGCAAAAATGCGAGATTTCTTATACAGGGCGAAATACTTTTATTTTAAAAGCCAACAATATTAGTTCTGGAGCGCCCTCTGTTCCTTTGATTGCAGTCCAAAACTTTGCTGTTTGTGCTTGTTAAAGCCTGCCTGTCTCTTAGGTGAGTCTCCTAGAAGCAGAGCGGGAGTCAGAGTTTCTTGTGTGATTTTGCAATGGGGTAGGGGTGGGTGGTGGCTCTCAGGAGAAATTTATCCAGAAGGAAGGGGAGTGGAACAGCCCAGGAAGGAGGCAAGCAAAGAGGTAGTTCCAACTGAAGTCTTGCCTCAGCCTAGCTCCATGGAGCTTGAAGTGAATGGCACCTCAGAGTCACTGCAGCTTGAGGCAAGGGACCAAGCTTCTGTACTCCAGTATCCGTCAGCCACTGGCTACAGGGAGAAGTGGAGGACATAGCTCCCAGTATTTCTGAGCAGGGGTTGGACCCTGGAGAGAGGGTATGCATGAGCCCTCAGAAAGGACACCTGGGCAGGGTATAACAGCATCTGCTACACTGCCCATCTCTGAGCAGTTGGGTATGGCCAGCTGTCTAAAGCAGAAGGAAGTAGTATTATACAGTGATTAAGATCAGCAGCTTAAGTTTTAATCCCAGCTCTTCCCCTTAACTAGCTTGGGCAAATTTCCTCATCCCTCTAAGCCTGAGAAGCTCCCACATAGGCAGTTGTGAAGATTAAATAAGGTGACACATGTAAAGTATGTAGCCCAGTGGTACCCCGTGAGTGTTTAACTCTGTGCCTTAGTTTCCTTCCCTCTAAAATGGGGATAATAATAGGAGCTACCTCAGGGTTGTTGTGAGGATTGAGTTAATTTATATACAGGCTTTGAGTAATGTCTGTTTCATAGTTCAAACTATTTAAGTGCAAGTTCTTCTTAGAACTATTATTGTGGCTGCCATTGCTGGTTTGTCATTATTTCAGTAGGGTAGTACTGAATATGGCCCTTAAAATCAGGGCTGTAGCAGGTCTCCAGGATTCCTTCCATGATGAGTAGTGAATTGCATGTGCAGCCAAACAAAGCATGTGGGTAGGACGACCTGGAAGATATGACTCAGTGCAAATGCTCTTTTCTACACTCCCATTTCTTTCCGTTCACGCACACTGGCCCCAGTAAATTACATATCCATCTCCCTCTGTAATGGGTTTTTATGATTCGCCAGCTGTTCCTAAAGGAGAGCAAGGCTTCTTGAAGTCTTTTTATTATATATTCAGAATGCAAGAGATTGCTTCACCAGAAGTGGGATATGATTATTTATCCGGATTATTCATTTAGAAATCTCTATATTATGTTTATTCAGTATTTTTTCTACCATGGTTTTTTTAAGTCTAAAGATAAAGGTAGAATTTTGCTTTCATATGTAGGAACAGAGGATGCTGTAAACAATATATATATATACATATATGTATACATATATGTATATATACATATATATATACATATATACATACATATATATACATATACATATATATATACAATATATATATATACATATATACATATATACATATATATACATATATATACATATATGTAGAACATTGTATATAATGTCTTACGTATCTTCATACTTTGCGGCTGTAATGAGGTAGAGTGAGCACAGGGCTGGAGTCCTGACCAGGTCTGAGTAGGTATGACCTTGGACAGAGCCACTCTGCTTGGTCATACCTGCTTTTTGCCTGTTTGTGGCACGTGACATGGTCTGCAATGGCACCTTTAAACGGTGAATGATTTTCACAGGCTGGGGTTTGTCAACATCCTCGTAAGCTACCTTTGCTCTCTCAGGTGTCCTGCAAGGACAGTGGTAATTCCAGGAGGTGATGCTTTCATTTGTCATTTAGTTTCTCTCCCATAGCCTTGTATGGCTTGAAAGGACCCCAGAGACTTAAAAATGTAACCGCCCTCATTTTTGACAGACAAAATGGCAGCTCATAGAGGACAGCTGGGCCTCCCTTGGCCATAGCAGTTAGTGTGGAGCCCAGACAGTTCTAATCTGTACAGATGGGGCCCATGGGCACTGTGCTGGGTGTGCCTCAGAGGGCTTCCCAGAGCCTCGGTGGGGCCCTACATGGGACCCTGTACAGCAGGTGCCAGTTCAGGAAGCTTCAGAGGCCACAGTCTCAGAGCCCTGAATGGTTTTTCTTCTGGTCCAGCTTTGAGGCTCTTTTCCTTTTCTGAGTGTTTTCTTGTACATGTAAAAAAAAAAAACCCTCTGCCACACAGCGATTCATGAATATCTGTTTTTGCTGTCCTGTTGGTCAGGGATATGGACTCACTGAATCTGCTGGGCTGGAACCATTACAGAAGTGTGGGACTGCAACACTGGCAGAGTGGGAGCACCATTAGTTCGCTGTGAAATCAAATTAAAGAACTGGGAGGAAGGTGGATACTTTAATACTGATAAACCACACCCCAGGGGTGAAATCCTTATTGGTGGCCAAAATGTGACAATGGGATACTACAAAAATGAAGCAAAAACAAAAGCTGATTTCTTTGAAGATCAAAATGGACAGAGGTGGCTCTGTACTGGAGATATTGGAGAATTTGACCCTGATGGTTGTTGAAAGATTATTGATCGTAAAAAAGACCTTGTAGAACTACAGGCAGGAGAGTATGTTTCTCTTGGGAAAGTAGAAGCGGCTTTGAAGAATCTCTCACTAATAGATAACATTTGTGCATATGCAAACAGTTACCATTCTTATGTCATTGGATTTGTTGTGCCAAATCAAAAAGAGCTAACAGAACTAGCTCAAAAGAAAGGACTCAAAGGGACTTGGGAGGAGCTGTGTAACAGCTGTGAAATGGAAAATGAGGTACTTAAAGTGCTTTTTGAAGCTGCTATTTCAGCAAGTCTGGAAAAGTTTGAAATTCCAGTTAAAATTCGTTTGAGCCCTGACCATGGACCCCTGAAACTGGTCTGGTGACAGATGCCTTCAAGCTGAAACGCAAAGAGCTTAAAACACATTACCAGGCAGACATTGAGCGAATGTATGGAAGAAAATAATTACTCTCTTTCAGCATCAGTTTGCTGCAGGGAGCTCAGATCACATAGGAAAATACTTGAAATGCATGTCTCAAACTGTGAGGCAAACTCTGTTCCTCATATTAAACCTAAACTGTTATTTCTCATGACATCACCATTTTTAACTGACAGGATTAGTAAAATATTAAGACAGGAAAAAAAAACCCTCTGTAATTTCTTTCCACATGGGTTTACAAGGAAATGGAACAAATGCTAAGGACAGGAATGGAATGCTAGCCACATGTGTAATTTTAAATTTCCTAGAAGCGCATTAAAGTAAGTACAAAGAAACAGGTGCAATTTATTTTAATAATGTATTTTACTTAATAAAATTAATCTAAAATATAATTTTGATGTGTAATTAATATAAAAAATAATGAGATGTTCTACATATGAATTTTTTAATTCCAAGTCTTCAAAATCTGGGCACATTTTACATTTATAGGATGGTTTAATTCAGACACTAAAATTTTCATCTGAAACCCTTGATCTGTATTGAGATTTCATAAAAATTTATGGTTGAAAAAGTAGCTTTACATACCCAAGTTGTCCCACATACATAAGTTTTTCAGTTACTGAGTCAGATACCAAAAAATCATTTTTCTCTAATAGTTACATGCACACTGACAAAACTGGTTCCTATTTTTAGATGAGTTGATTTGACTTTTCAAAACTATGTCCAAGTGAAATAAATTCACCAACTCTTGTGTCAACTCAGTATTATTAATAGTTGAATTCAAAAGGAAGTACTGAATAAATTGAAAAGAAACTCTAAACGTAACAGTATCAACAAAATGTTCTTCAAATTTGTCTTTAATTTTTGCAGCCAATTTGCATAGTGCTATTACCATTGAAATCTTCTGCATATTGAATCATGTTATAAGAACATCTAAAACATTACTATTGATTTGTATTATGAGGTTGGAACATGAATTCTCACACCTGTGTTGTTAGGTCATAAATAAGAACTTTTCCCTTCCCTGGAGCTTTTAAGTTGAGCTTATTTATATCGAGGTAGGTATAGGTGAGAAAACCTAAATCACACTGCCGTTTTTTACCTTTAATTATTGAATGAAAACAGTGATTTGGCAAGCATTCCTTTTATTGCCAAAAAAATCTGAATTGGAGTTAACAATACAGTAAATCTTTGTAAAACTCCCTTCTCAGTGAGTGAGCACTGGCAAAGAGCACAGCATCATTAAATTCATTGTCTTCTGTTTCTTTCAACAGTTCCATACTGGGAATCATTGTAGCATTTGCAGGGATATAATAACCCATTTTAGCAACTGTATCCATGATACTTTTCCTGCAGAAGGCTTCAGAAATCTGAGTGCAAATGTTTTCACTATTTATCATTGCAATGAAGTAAATGTTTCCACTATGTATCATAGAGTAGAATGAAGCAGTGAAGGAAGCATCAGTCTATTAAAATCCCAGTAAGTCAGATTTTAACCCAAGCTAGCTGAATGAAGTACTGCCTGTCATTATAGAAACTGATTTTTCACATGGAGGTGAAATTCCTCTTTGACAGATATAAAAGACTCAAGAATATCTATACTATGAGGTTGATATTTTTAGGCTGTAATTTGACACTATTTTTTCATGTATTTGGAAATTCTTTGAGGCCACACATATTCAAAGTATTAATTGGGCAATGTCTCATGTCATACAGCTCAACTAAAGCTAAAGAAAAATATTTAAGATTTTTCAAATTTTGGATCAGTCTTTGATGTTATCAGAAACATTTTGTATTCTAGGGGCAATGTTTGTGACAACTAAAAATTGTTTACTTTTTGTAGAATATCTTTTTTAGTCTTTTCCTCAAAATATTTCCTTTAGGTTTATTTCCACCTCTAAAACTGTGTGTGTGTGTGCATGTGTGTAAGAGACCAAGCCACTGTAAAAGTGACTGAAGTTAAAAGTTCAGAGTCTATTAAAAATTTGTTAAAAAAATTTTTTGTTGGGTATTGAATTCTGATTTTAGCCACTAATGTCACTGATTCTTTTCAATTGTTGAGAGGAAACTGCTCTTGAAATTCATTATGTGTCTGCTGAAAATGTCTCCTTTCTACAGCAAATAAACTGCTTTTTTGTTTCACTCTGTCACAGCAAATTGCAAGTGCTGCTCATTATGAAATTTGGGACATCTTTCTTTTTGTTTTTTTCCCTTTACTGTTCTGGTCATGGTTCTAGCTCCGCATCCCCACTCATTTCTATGTCAGGCATATGCCTTTGTTTTAAATTTAAAAATTTGTCATACTTATTTTTGGACTAGAAAAATAATTACATTTTATTTTGGTTACAAATTTTGTTTTACGTAACTGTCATTATAACTCACGCTGTCTGCATAGTAAACACATTATAGTGCATGGGGGAAAACCATCGCTTGGACTGAATCAATCCATTGTTCCTGAGTAGAATAGTCATGTGCTGATGTGTAATACTAGGAAACAACACGTGTGCCTGACATGCACACTGCAATACAACAGAAATGTCTTAGGTCCTGCAGTGGTTAAAGTGAAAGGGCATCCTACCAAAACAGTGAAGTTATACTTAGTGGGAAATTTTTAAATGTTTCTGTTTCTAAATTGAAAGTAAACAAAATTGAATATTCTGTTCCGGAGTTACATTGGCCACATCCGAAGTGTTCCGAAGCCCCTTGTGACTAGTGGCCGCCATAGCGGACGATGCAGATAGAGTTGAACATTCATTGAGTTAGAAATTTACTTATTTAGTGTTCTTTTGAGTTCAAGTAACTTTTCAAATCTGTTGCTGTTGATTTAAAAATAACCTTATTTTAAATCTCAATTTCTGCCATTTGCTGAGAGTGGGTCTTGTACCTTACCCAGGCTTAACATTAATGGTTCTGTTCCAGACAGACTAAAGAGCACAGCATAGGGAAAGCCCGCAAAGGTCTTTGGGTGCGCTCCTCCCTGCCTCTGATTCCTGGGAGTAAGGGCAGGTTTAGAGTTAGTTAGGACTTGGGAGTTTGGGGCTTGCATGATGACTGTTTCTTACTACCTGTGTGATCTTGGGAAATTGACTTCTCTGTGACCCGCTGCCTAATCTCTGACATGTGATTCTTGTGCCCCCTACTCCAGGGGTCCCAGGAGAGTAAATGCAGTGGGAAGCCCTTTGTAAGCCCTTATATTTATTGTCTTCCTGGGGGCTGACTTTATCTTCCCTTGTGTTATGTTATTTGGGGGGGCAAGAAGTATGTTTGGTTATGACCACTGGAGTCCTTGACCATTAGAAAGATTCCTCCTTTATTCTGTCATCGAAACCAGGGTGAGCTAAAAAGCAAGGAATGAAGAACTATAATAAGTCTGTAGATAATTCAAATTCCTAAGTAGTAGCCTTTTCTGTCCAGAGGGTTGGGCCAAGATAGTATTTCTGCTAGCAAGCCAAATACTTTACCTAGTTCTCCACTTTGTTTTTGTTGTTTTTTTTTTAGTATGGATCCAGTTCAGCCACAGTGTATTTCTTGAAAAGTTGTTGGACCAGGATTATTTCAAGTTTCTTTAGAGAAGCATTTTAAAAGGTGCATTTTCTAGACATTAAGCCCCTTTTGAATCGCCTGAAACATACTTTTAAGCTTGCATGTAGTAGCTATGTGCTGCCTACTCCTGCGTTAGAGGTCCACCCAGGGAGGCCAAGAGCAAAGAGTGAGGTAAGAAGGAGATCAGATCCTGGCCCTGATAATGCTCTGCCTCAGCTACAGGGGAAAGCGCCATCTTTTCTGAATAAAGTGACAGGGTATAGTAAAAAGGGAGACTGACCCTCTGTCATCTGCCAGGCTAATCAAGACAAGTCCAGACCTGGCTGAGTCCTGCACATGGTTCCCAGAGTCCTATGTGATTTATCCAACTAATCTCAAGACCCCAGTTGCTCCAGCACAGAATGGAATCTACCCTCCTGTCAATAGCTCAAGGACAGATGAAAGGGAATTCTTCCTGGCTTCTTATAACAGAAAGAAAGAAGATGGAGAGGGCAACGTATGGATTGCAAAGTCATCAGCCGGTGCCAAAGGTGAGTTGGCATTGCCCCCTTCTCCCTTTCCTGCATGCTCCCCATGTGCTTTGTTCAATCCTTTGTTAGATTTTAATGATGTCTTCAGATGAATGACTATTCTAATCTGAGTCCTCAAGGGTAGAGGTCACATCTAGTTACATAGTTTTAGGTATCTAACTACTGATAACTTGTAAAGATACATCTCTGGCCCAGGTGTTTCCCCTTAGCTTGGCATGCAGTGTGGGGCATTTTAAACTTGACCAGTCTGTTCCAGAGCTCTCCATTCCCTTCCCACCTTTACCCACCCCAGCCTGCCTCTCTTTCAGTTTTCCCACTTAGGGTCTCATCCCACTGTTCACCTAGTCTCTGAAGCCCAAAGCTGCGGAGTCATCCTGGGCTGCTCTTTTCTTTACAACTGGACCTAATGTGGCGGCAGGTCTTACTAGCTCTACCTTCCTCCTGGGTTCTGAACTAGACTTTTTCTTGCCATTTCCATTGCTCTCACTTGAAGTCAAAGCCACTTGCCTCTCTGGTCTATGTAATTGCAGGGTCTGCTTATAGCCAATTCTCGGAGACACAATAATGTTTTAAAAACATAAATCTGATCATGTCAGATGATCTCCCTGCTCCAGACTCACCAGCTGGCTTCCCAATGCAATTAGAATGAACTCCAGATTCCCGGTGATAGCATGCACCATCTGACATTTGCTCCTAACTCTGATCTCATCTCCTATTCCCAGCCTTGCTCACCATACTGTAGCCACGCCTGTCTAGTTTCCTGGAAAAGCCCGAAATTGGTCCCTGCACCAGGAGCACACTTACATGGATTATGGGCTTTTCTCTCTCAGCTTCAGTGTTGCCTTACCAGAGGAGGCTTATATGATCTAAAATAGCTTTTATGCCTGTTGCTTTCTCTCCTACCCTGTTCTTTTTCCTCCTTGAACTAACGTCTTCCTAGCGCTTTATCACATATCTCTTTACCTGTCCATCTCCCCTGTCATATTGTGAGCTCCGTATAACACACACTTTCTTTCTTATTCATCTTTGTACCCTCCCCATAGGCACTTAGTAAATGTGTTCTGAGTGAATGCATAGAAGGAATGAGGTTTATAATATTAACTGAGGCTAAAATATAGGCAGTTCAATGTAATGAGCACATAAACACAGTCTCTCTCTCTGTAACTACCATCGTATGCTCTTTTAAAAACCACTCCATTTTGAACTTACTTCTTTTATTGCCTTGGAAGACCATCTGGCCATTGGTACTCATTTCTGTCCCCGGTCCAGTGGGCCTCCCCTTCTTTTCCACCAACCATGAGACAGGAGGGCATCACATGGAATCTCCTGAAAATGGGAGAGTTGGACTCTTGCCATGAGCCAGGTACCTCACCTACTTCTCTCTTCCCTCTTCTGACCTCTTGTCAAGTACTGTCCCTTAGCTTGGTTCTAACAGAAAATGGGGGAATCGGAAGAGGAAATAGACATTCATCGTATTCTAGATTACTCCTGTGGATTTGGGCCTAAGGCAGGAAGGCCACTGTAAGGACACCTTGTGTCATGGAGCCTTGATTGGAGTGGTCACTGGGAGCGAGGCAGGGTCCTTGGTGGAAGGACATGTCAGGTCGCAGCAGCGATCCCCCATGGACACCCCCTGGAACCTTACCAAGACAGTACACAGGTGACGCTCAGCACCAGGGAGCAGTAAAAGGAGAACAAAAATACCAGAGAAGGAAGTAATTGCGCTTTAGGAGTTAGGTGGTGTGCATTTGTTTTGTTTGGGAACTACAAAATGAAGCCAATAGAGTCAATGAATGGCTTTATTTTTGTTAAACAAATATTTAGTACCTGTTACCTGCTGAGTAGAGTTGGCTCAACCTTCACACTCTATCCAGTAGCAAGACCCCCTGTGCACCATCCCCACCACCCATCTTGGGTCTGAGCTACCCTCCCCTTCACCTGGAGCACTGCCTTCTGAACTCCTGCCCTAGGCCATTTTCCAGAGTCTACACAAAATACAGCAGACAGCCTGTCAGAGCGCAGTCAGACCATGTCATGTCTGTGTTCACTGCTGTCTCCCTGGGGCCAGGGCAGCGGCACCGGGTACCCAGCAAAGATTCAGTCTGTGTACTGAGTGAGTGAATGAGTCGATGCATGAAGTAATGAGTATTTGGAGATAAAGAGATAAATGACATAGACTTGGGTCTCATGCCCTCGTGGACCCAATCCAGTCAGATGCTAACTGTGCATCTATTTCCAGATAAATAGTTGAGAACAGCGACAATGACAACAAAATACTGTGACCTTGAAGCTCCTTGAAGAATTCCAGAGTTCCTTGACAATTTCACCAGGTTTTGTTAGTAAGGATATGCAAAAACAATATTAGAAATACAGTTAACAAACACATGGAAACATGCTACACTAGTATCTAAAACGTAGAAATTAAATGTGGATTTTATTTATCATTTTATATCTATAAAATAAGAAAAATCCTTCAGTGATACTGTTGCTGTAAGTTGGTTGTAAACTACTCCCTTTTTAGTGGTGATACACAGCCCTTTGGTAAAACAGTAGGATAACACAGAGCAAGAGCCATAAAGAGTCTGTGTGCTTTGACCCACTAATCTCATTCCTGAATATTTTAAAAGAAACAAGAGTGATCTATAGCAGAGACATTTACTACTATGTTACCTGTAATAGCAAAATATTATTTGGAAACAACCCATTCCCCAGCATTGAGTAAACAAATATATAATCTTTTGTATCCACACAATGGGATTTTTTTCAGCTGCTAACATAATTGTGAAATTAATCTAGAAACAATGAAAATATTGACAATATAAAGTAAAAAAAATAATATGAAATGAGTTCACTGTTATTGAGCCCATCTTTGGAAGGTAATGAAAAGAAAAACAATTATATTAGGAAATAAGACTATGGGTAACTTTTCTATTTCACTTTAGTGTCATCTTTTTTCAATGATAATAGTTTTTTAAAGTTATAAAAATCTATCTGTCCTTTCACTTTCCCATTATTTTTCCCACCTACCAGCCATAGGTATACTATTTTTCAATGGGAAATATTTTACATAAGGAAAATAAGGTTAGAGTGTATGGGAAGAACAGCCAGATTATGGAGACAAGACATCAGTAAGTGACAGAGATAGTTTCAGGGCATTAGTTTGGTCAGATAGTGGTGTTTTAGGGTGGTTATTCTAGAAGTAGTGTAGTAGAGGAGGAAAGACTAAGGTCGACAGAAAAATTGGCAAATGGAAATAAAGAGGAACCAGGATACCTGAGTGTGGTTTCTGAGGGAGATGAAACAGAATGAGTCATGTTCATACAAAAAGAGAAGAAGGGAGCTTTCCAAGTTGTTTAGCAGTTTCTTTTAAGAGGCTAACCAAATGGTGGAGCAAGTGACAGAAACAGGGTAGTTGGAAAAGGGTTGACTTTTAGGAAAGATGAATCATCAAGTTAATGCACTAAATTAAATTAATTTGTACTGAAACCATGAGACCTGACTAGAGACAAGCTATAAATATAAAGCATGGGTGGGAGGTCCTATGACTAAAAATTCAGTTCAACAAGGTTGCAGGATATGAGATCAACACAAAAATGAAGTGCATTTCTGTATACTAACAGCATGTGGGAACCAAAATTAGAAACATGATACCACTTACAAATCACCTTAAAGAAAATGAGATGCCTCAGTATAAACTTAACAAAACCAGTACAGGATCTGTGTGCTAAAAATTACAAAACAACAATGAAAGAAGTAAAAAAGAACCTAAATAAGTGAAAATGCGTACCATGTTCATGGATTGTAAAACTCAACAAATGTAAAGATGTCATTGCACCCCAAATCGGTCTATAGGTTTAATGTGATTGCTATCAAGACCTCAAACAGGTTTTTGTGTAAACATAAAACTGTTTCTGGAATTCATATGGAAAAGCACAGGCCCTAGAATAGCTTAAACTATCTTGAAAAAGAATGAAGCGGGAGGAATCACTGTACCTAATATTAAAGCGTACTACATAGCTTCAGTATTCAATATAGTGTAGTGTTTGTGGGGGAATGGTAACATAAATCAGTGGAACAGAGAAGTCAAAACAGGCCCCCATATATGCCTACCTGATTTTTAACAAAGGTACAAAAGCAATGCAATAGAGAGAGGAGAGACTTTTCAACAAATGCTGGAGCAGGTGGATATCCATGGACAGAAACATGAGCCACAACCTAGCCTCACACCTTGTGCAAAAACTAAATCAAAATGGATTGTGGACATAAATATAAAGTATGAAACTATAAAAGTTTTCAGAAAAGAAAAAGGAAATAGGGTGAAAAACTCTAAAATTTGATTCCAAAGATATGATCCATAACAGCAAAAGTTGATAAATTGAACCTCATAAAATAAAAAGCTTTTGCTCTGTAAGAGACCCTACTAAGGAGGATGAAAACACAAGCTACAGACTTGGCAAAAGTCTGTCAAACCACATTACCTGACAAAGAACTCATATCTATGATATATAAACAACTTTCAAGACAACAGTTAAAAAAGTAATCCAGTTAGCAGGCAAAAGACATGAGAATGCATTCCACTGAAAAGACTCTACAGATGAAAAATAAGCAATTGAGAAGATTTCCAATATCATTAACCATTAAGGGAATTCAAATTAAAACCATAACTACACCCATGTTAATTTTAATTTAATTTACTAGTTTTTATTTAAATTAAGAAATAGTCATGACATGAAATGCTGGCAAGGATCAGGAGAAACTAGATCACTCATACAGTACTGGCAGGAATGTAAAATGGCACAACCATTTTGGAGAACAGTTTGTTAGTTCTTCAGAAAGTTAGACAGAGATACCGTATGACCTAACAATTCCAATGCCAAGGTATATTCCTGAAAGAACTGAAAAAAGCATGTCCACACAGAAACTTCTATGCAAATCTTCACAGCAGCATTATTTATAGGAGCCAAAGAACTGTGGAAACAACCCAAATGTCCATCAGTTGTTGAATGGATGAACCAAAGGTGGTATATCCATACAATGGAATATTATTGTCATAGGAAGGAGAAACAAAGTACTGATACATGCTGCAACATGGATGAATCTTGAAAACATTATGCTAAATAAAATAAGCCAGACACAAGAAGGCCACACACTGTAGGATTCCATTTATATGAACCATTCAGAACAGGCAAATCCATAAAGACAGAAAGTAGATTAGTGGTCATCAGGGACTAGGGTGAGGAAGGAATGGGGATTGACTGTTAATGGATTGGGTTTTTGGCTGAAGTGATGAAGATGTTCTGAAATTAGATTGCAGTGATGGTTGCAAAACTCTAGAATGTATGAAAAATTATCGAATTGTACACTTTAAAAGGGTGCATTTCCCAGTTTGTAGACTATTTCTCAATAAAGCTATTAAGGATATTATATCATTTATTTAATATTGATGAATACCTTCAGTATATCCAATTTTTTTCTGTTATGATACTGCAGGCAATCTACCTGTACATTTGTGTGTATGCCCTAACCCCCTGATATTTCTATAAGATGTAGTGTTAGAATGGGTTTATTGTCATAGGAAGTACATAGTCTTTATTGTGGTAGCCAGTGACCAATAGTCGTGTGGCATTTAGTTAGGGTGCTCAGATATTTTGAATGTCTGTGACAATGGAATGTCATGGTTGGAACCTGCCGAGATAGTGATTGCAGTCCTCTGTTTAGAAAGTGTTGGATAGATAACCCTGGTGCTCTTGTGACACAGGGAGTGTAATGGTTTGGAGGAATGAAGAGATGGAGAAAGAAAAGAGGAACAGGCCCATAAAAGCTTCCTGTCAGTTTTCTCCTGCTGTCAGTACTTCCTTTCTGGCTTTTCGAGAGCTTTTCCCCTTGAAATGAACTGGACTGGTTTCTGTTTGGATTTTGCCCTGTAGGGGAAGGCATCCTCATCTCCTCAGAGGCTGCAGAGCTCCTGGATTTCATAGACAACCAGGGCCAGGTGCACGTGATCCAGAAATACCTTGAGCGCCCTCTGCTCCTGGAGCCAGGTCATCGCAAGTTTGACATTAGGTAACACATCAGAGTCTGGAGTTGTTTTATTCGTCTGAAAAAATGCAGTGGTGTGTAATGAGGATGGTAACATGGAATGTGAGGAAGTATTTCACCATGCTTAATATCTTACTAAAATTGAGCACAGCTGATTGGAACTGAGCTTCTCTACCTAATCTTCTATTTTTCTTTTAATATTTTTCTGTTCTTTCTAGAAAATGTTATTAAGATTATGGATTTTATATTTTTATATTCTATTTAATGAAAATGACTCATGGATCCATAGAGAAGTGTATATACGGGACTTGCTCATGGAAGAGGCTGAGAGATGCACATAAAACACATAATCAGATACAACAGATCATGTGATCCAGCCAAATAATCTGTCCTTACTACATTATTTGTGTCCCACTTTTTAAGGATTTCATGAACACACCTAGGTTTTTGGATTTTAACTTCATGAGCAAAGGGCCTGGAGTAGAGAAAGATGTTGTATGGTGCTTTCCAAAGAAAACAGGCCTGTCCCCAGCTTGCCCTTGGCCCCCATCTCATCAAGGACGCAGTCTACCTGATTCCTTCACAGTGACTTGCTGCTTCTTGAATCCTATGTCAGATTGGCTTCGGAATGAACAGTCTTCTTCTTAAGATGACTGAAAGATCAAACATAACAAATGAAGGCTTTATAGATAAACCTTAAAAAAACAACTAGATCTCTTCAAAAAGCTGCCTCTTTTGAACAGATTAAAGTGTCCTTGTCACTTATGATGAAATGTTTTGTTTTCCTCATTATAGTGTAATCCACTCTCTTAACTAATTATCATGGCTTGCCTCATATAATTGTAGAACCTACCTCCTTCCTCTGCTTCACTCCAAAAAAGTCAAGGTGTGGGGATAATATATATGATACGGAGAAACTTGGGATAACTTGAGTAAAGCAGTGCTTTTATTTTCTTGCAGAAGCTGGGTATTAGTGGATCATCAGTATAATATCTACCTCTACAGAGAGGGTGTGCTTCGGACTGCTTCAGAGCCATATCACGTTGATAATTTTCAAGACAAAACCTGCCATTTGACCAATCACTGCATTCAAAAGGAGTACTCAAAGAACTACGGGAAGTATGAAGAAGGGAACGAAATGTTCTTTGAGGAGTTCAATCAGTACCTAACAAGTGCTTTGAACGTTACCCTGGAAAGTAGCATCTTACAACAAATCAAACATATAATAAGGTACCTTAATTGTCTCTTTTTTGGTTATATGTACCTTGAAGAAGTTTTGGAAGCTTGTGCCTTTCAAGAAGTGATTCTAGTTAAGTTGTCTAATTAAGGGACAGAAATATTTGTAATAGATGTATATTATCCTTTCAATATCTGTAGTGTCTGTAATATGTCACTGCTTTCATTCCTTATATTAGTAATTTACATCATCAGTTTTACTTGGACAGATTTTCTAAAGGTTTATCAATTAACATTTTTTAAAAGTCGGCTTTTGATTATTGATTTTCTCTACTATTTTTGTTTTCTGTCTATGATTTACGTTCTTTATTACACTTTCCTTTGTTTTTTTTCCTCATTTCCTTAAGGTGAAAGTTTAGATCATTGATTTGAGAGCTTTCATTTTTTTTTTAATATAAGTATTTAATATTATCCATTTTCCTCTAAGTACTCATTAGCTGCATACATTGTTTTCATTTTCATTTTATTAAAATATTTTCTAGTTTTCCTTGTGACCTCATCTTTGACTTAAGTGGTGTTTAGAAATTTTGCTTACCTTCCAAATATTTGGGGATTTTGCAGACATGGCTCCTGTTGCTAATACCTGCTTTAATTCCATTATGGTCAGAAAACATGGTTTCATGTCTTTAAAATTTGTTAAAGTTTGTTTTATGGCCCAGAATATGGTCCATTTTAGTGAATGTTTTATGTACATTAAAAATAATGCATGTTTATTCTGCTATTGTTGGGCAAACTGTTCTGTAAATGTGAATTAGGCAAAGGTGGTTGTAGTGTTGTGCAAATCTTTTGTATCCTTGCTGCTCTTCTGTTCTTTGTGGTCTATCCACTATTGAGGGAAGAAACACTGAAGTCTCCAATTATACTTATCAATTTGTCTGTCTTCTTTTAGTTTTGTTAGTTTTTGCTTTATATATTTTGAAGATTTGTTGTTAGGTATATATGCATTTAGAGTTATTATCTCTTTTTGGGGAATTAATGATTTCATTATGTAATTTCTAGATCAGCAGGGGTTTTTTTTTAGCACTTTGAAGGTGGAATATCATTGTCTTCTGGTTTCTGTCTTTTCTGTTGAGCCAAAATCTTAGTTTTGCTCTTAATGTATCTTTTCTCTGTTTTTAAGATAAATTTTTATTGACTTTTATAAAACACTGTGAAATGTGTATAGTTTCCTTCATACTTATTCTTGCATAGGTGTCACAGTGCTTCTTAAATCTGTGGCTTCAGATATTTTATCTGTTTTGGAATTTTCATGGCCATTATCTTTTCAATTACAGCTTTTGTGCCAGTCTTCTTTCCTTCTGGGTCTAATTACATGGATAGTAATCCTTTTCATTGTGTCTCACATTTCTCCTATGGTTTTTAATGTATCATTTTATCTCTTCCTTCAACTATTGAAACCTATTTAAAAAGTTAAGAACTGTCAAGGTCTGCTGTTAAACTCAGCTATCGAGTTATTTTAGCTATTGTACTTTTCATTTCTAGAATTTCCATTTGACTCTCTCTTTTTTCTTAGATTACAGTTCTCTTGTGGAATTCTCCCACTTGTTTTATATTTTCTTGAACATATTAATGATTTATCAGATTACTTATCAGATTACTCTAAGATCTGAATTACTTATAGCAGAGGTTAGCAAACTATGCCACAGGGGCCAAATCCACCCTATAGCTTATTTTTATGTAGCCCATGAGGTAAAAATAGTTTTTACATTTTATAAGGTTTAGAAGAAATAGACTGTAACAGAGATCTTATATAGCCTGCAAAACCTAAAATAATTCCTATCTGACCCTACGTAGAAAAGTTTGCCATCCCTGGCTTATAGGTCTTATTTCTGCTTTTCTCTCAGTCCTGTTTCTTACTATGGCTGGGAATAATTGTTTGGTGCTATTATTCATTTATTATAGTTTACTAAATCCAGTAGAGATTTTTAAAAATTGAGGTATAGCATGCATAAAGTCTGCAAATCTTAAGTATACAGCATTGTGAATTTTTCCTTTTGCATACACTCACCTACTTGTAACGGAATCAGGATATAAAATATTTATAGCACCCCAGAAGACTCCCTAAACTCCCAGACAAAGCCACTCTTCTAACTTTCATCATTAATTCCTTTTGCTCGTTCTTATACTTTATGTTAATGGAAGTATACTGCATTTCCTGTTTGTGTTCAACTTTTTTCACTATTGTTTCTATGGGTATCACCCATATTGTTGCTCATAGCAGTAATGCGGCCTTTTTTACTGCTGTGTAGTATACTATGTGTGAATATTCCACAGTTTACCCCTTCTATAGCTGATGGACATCATAGTTGTATCTGTAATATCTTAGCCCTGTAATCTACCTGAATTGTTCTGTGTCAGGTTTCATGGCTATCCCATTGACCCAGGACCATTTGTGCATAAGGCTGTCCTTCTCCCACTGCATTTTGATATGCCTTTGTTATAAAATCAGGTAGCTGTTTATGTGAGCGTCTGCTCTGGGATCTCCATTCTGTTCTGTTGGTTTATTATCTGCCCTGTCGTTACCATCCTGTCACAATGACTGAGGCTTTTTCCTTAATATATTTTTACATAGAATCTAGCAGAATAATTATAGGGCTCAGGGTCCCAGGTCTTCAGGGATTATAGGAGGTTAGATTCTGACACCAAATAAATCAAGTACGCTAAGGAAGAATTCCTTAGGCAAAAGATTATTAGATATTTGCTACATCCCCTCCTCCTCATTGTTCTGTTCAGGTCCAGGAGAGTTGCTGCTTTGGTGCTATAAATGCTCTTAACAGCCTTCATGGGTTTTTATTCCCAGCCAGCCTCCTCCTAACCTCCCACTCCAGCTCAAAAAATATGAACATTTTAAAATCTCCAATGATTAAAAACATTATTTTAAGGTGAGTTATTATTAATCTTGAGCTTCAGGCAGATGAAAAAAATAATATTTAATTTTGATTTCATTCTGGCTCTCTCATTTTCTTTTATGCGATGGAGCATTATTATGCTTCTTTTGCTTTTTTCTTCAGCATTGTTGGGTCTTTTCCTCTCTTTTTCCTTTTTCTTTTTCTTTAGCATGAGCTTCTATTCAATTTAACATTTTTCTTAATTATATTTTAAAAGGTGTTTCAATTATAACACAATTAAGGGTATTTTCTCAGAGACAGAGGTAAGATACAGAAACAAAACAAAAAACAAAGCATGATATGTGGCCAGTGCAGGTCAAAGATAAATAGGAGAAGAAATTCTGATTCCAACTGATTCTCAAATGCCTAACTGCCCTAAATTGTTTTGAAAGGGTTAAACATTATAGAAATACTTTGCTTTTTGGGGGGAAAAGAAAGAAAAGGAAATTGATGCCAGGGTGGGTAAAGTGGTGGAAGGTTGTGAGGGGAACAAGACCCTGGCTCTAGGACCACAGAGGCTTCAAATCTTTCAAATCATGAGCCCAGACCTGCCTGTATGGATACATCTCGGAGTTAGTCACATAGAAGCCAGTTCCCAGCACTTTTTCCTTCTAAATATACAATTGTGTAGGAGTACAGCTATCTCTGGTAATCTGAGAGTCAGTCAGCATAGCAGACTTTATGCTAAAATAGGTATTTTGCTCCAACATTCAGTGGAGGGAAAAATCAGGGAAAATCTTCATAAAACAGAAATGGCATAGGTTTTCTAGGATGGTGGTATTGATAATATTTATTATTCATAAGTTCCCTGTGTAATTATCTCATAGAACCACCTCAGCAATGGGAGTAGCCATTATTTTTACCCCTGACTTTATGGATAAGGAAATCAACTTTTGGCTCAAAGAGGCTAAAAAACTTCAAGATTCTGGCCTCGACAGCCTGACCCTGGACCTCATGTGCTTACTCAGTTTGTTTCTGAGATTTGCTTCCAAATTTCTTCTGTGTTTCATTTTTTCTGAGGTTTTTCCAGTTTTTTCAAACAGTGGTTGATATTAATACTAATTCTGTTCTGCATTTGAATTTTTAGTTTCAGTGTACACAATTATTAAATCTTTCCATTAGTAATGATTTGGCATTAAAACTGGAAATAGTGAAATAAATGAATGAGGCTAAATATATTGCAAATTCTGCTCTTTACCAAGTGGGAGTCCATTTCTTTAATACAGCAAAATACATGGAAGTGTTTTATTTATTATGAACACATGTGGCAGCAACCCCCCTGTCAGAGGACACCACTTTTACAGGGGCCCCAGCCACTCAGCGCCGTGTTGGGAAAGCAGGCTCTACCTGAAAGAACATGACTGGTTGTGGAGTTTTCTAACAAATAGCTTGATGAGTAGCATTGTCTTGAATGAGCTATTGGTAATATATTTAAGAGACAATTAAGGCAAAGCCGTTGCTGGCACATTTGATATAAAGTCATCTCCCCACATCTCCCATTCCCCCATCCTCAGTGAACTCCTTTGCTCTGCCCGCAGAAGCTGCCTCATGAGCGTGGAGCCCGCCATCAGCACCAGGCATCTCCCCTACCAGAGCTTCCAGCTCTTTGGCTTCGACTTCATGGTGGATGAGGAGCTGAAGGTCTGGCTCATTGAGGTCAACGGAGCCCCTGCTTGTGCTCAGTAAGCCTGAACACCAGTGTTTGACAAGCAGGAAGGTGGTCTGTAGTGGGGATGGCCTGGTGGGCAAGGTGGGGCGTTCCTCTTACCAAAGTGTTGGACCATGGGTCCCTCGACTGCTGCTAGAGACCTTTGGCAGGACCCTGGCCAGTAGAGGGGCTTTGCTGAGCCACCTCCTTTCCCGTTTCCCCATGTGGGTTCAGCAGTTGTCTGAGCTCAGGTCTGTGTAGCTGCTATGAGGATTTCAAACAAAGCTTGTAACTGCCAGAGGAGACCCTCTTTTATGACCAGTTGAGTGAGCAGGTCTTGTGGGTCAGAGAGACAGTGATGAGCCAGAGGTCAGGGGCCTCCTGGGCAGGAAGTGTCTGAGAGGGCACCACAAAGCCCATGGTGCTGGGCTGGGAGGTAAGGCAAGTGTCACTGGCGCCAAGAGGGTGCAGAGCCAACAGAAAGGGGACACAGTGCTCGGGGCCCTTGCTTGGTGCCAGGCTCTCTGGGAGATGCACAGATGAACAGAATCTGTCCTGGAGAGCCTCTGTCCCCCTGGGAGGAGCCTGGCCACAGTATGGTGTGAGTGTCCTGGACCAAGGACAGAGGAAGGTGGAAAGGCAAGTTGGGACTGCCCTGTGAAGCCATATGCCTGTCCCTGCAGCTAACTGGGACTCCTCAGCCGCTCCCCAGCCCGCCAGCCCCCACGCTGGGCCCCGGGTCACCGTTGTGAAGGATGCCTTGGGCAGGGGAGGACTAGGTGAACAGAGATTGCAGACTGGGACAACTGCTTTTATAAGGGATAGTAAGGGTAATATAATTGAGCAAAGGCCCCTATCGGCAGGTGACGTTTGAACTGAGCTCTGAAGGAGGACATGGTCTAAAGGGTGGAGGAGAGCGAATGGCCGTGCCCGCCTCCACAGGTCTGTTTCCTCTCGTCCTCGAGAGCTGAGGCTCAGCCCTGCACTGGGCTCTAGACCCGCTGTTCCCTGCCCCCCACCCTTGCCTCCTCCATTAGAGTCCTCCTTTCTTCCTCTTTGCCTTAGTTCCCATCAGGTGCGCACAGCAGATTGCCAGATTGCCTCTCTGTGCACAGCCATGCCGTTGAAAGCGGTTTTCCTTTCCTCTGCTCGCGGCCCTGCTCTGGTCCGCTTCTGGCTGGCTTCCATCCCGGCCACCTCATAGGCATTGTCCTGGGCGGGACCCCAGCTAAGTCCACACTGATGTGTCCAGTGGCCCTTTCTGTCCTTCCCTCCCTGGACCTGTCAGCGGCACTGGAGGCAGCTGACCCCACCAGGCTGGGCCGCCCTTCTGCAGGGCTTCTGGCACACCCTGTACCCAAAGGACCTGAGGAGGCGTGGGCCAGACGGTCTCCTGCTCCTCACTGCCAGCCTGAGCCAGTGCCTCAGTGCTCTCTCGGTCACACCTCCTCTGCACGGATGAAATTCAGTGTCATGATTTTAGATCCTCCGACTTGCATCGCCGCTGGGTGTTCAGACTGGTGTCTGCACCTGCACCCCCAGGCTCCTGCAAGGCCGTGTGTGGATGTGTGACATCCGCAGGGGCACCTCCCATCAGGCTCACCCACCTCAGTGCATGTCCCTCTCCCTCTGCCAGGAGCAACAGCCGGCATCCTGGCAGAGACCCCACGCCCCCTCCCTGGCCCCCTCGGTCCTGTCCCCCGGGGCCTTGCCTGTTCTGCTTCTACCTTCTGCTCCCACTGCCCTGCCCTTCCATGGCGCCTCCATCGCTGTGGAGGCTTTTGCAAAGAGCCTTCTAACTGGGTTCTCCACCTCTGCTCTTGCCCTGACACCCCACCACAGGCCTCTTTGTTATGGTCCCTTTGGAAGTGGGAGGCTGTGTGGCTTGGCCACGCTAAACAGTTGAAAACAGGACTTGAAATGAGTAGACAGAGGGGTGGGGCTGGGGAACTGCGGAGAGTGGGGAGAACAGGAAGAGCAGGCATCTGGCAGGACAGACAAAAGTTAGCCCACAGGTGCAGCTTTCCCGCAGTGATCACGGAAGCAGGGCTTTTCAAGAGCCAGGGGGCCTTACAAGAGGCTGGGACACAGAAGTACCAGCTTCAAGGGTGGCAAAAAGGGACGGTGGGAGAGAAGGTTCTGTGATGGGGAGGATGCTGGCTGTGGTTTGCCATTGTATTAGATGTTGAGTGGAGATTGGCATATAGCCTCCAGGAGTCGGTCAGTACATGAAGACCTCTGTTCCTCCAGGCCGGGCCGGCCTGCTCTTGCCCTTGGCTCCAGCTTCCTGGATTCCAGATGTGTCTTGAGTGAATTGGTGGGGGCACATCTGGCCCAGAGCATTCTCAGATGTGGGTTTCCTCTTCGGACCCCATCTCTGGATTTTCAGGTTAGAGTTGGTCCTGAGAGAGCCGGTTCTGGGGACTCATGTGCTGCCCCATGAAACAGGCAGAAGTCCTGTAGGGGTAAGTGGCCATGGGAGACAAAGGGCCACACAGCTGCTCTGGAGACTGGATGGGAGGTTTTGTTCCTTAACTTTTCTTCTTCGGTGGTTCCATGGACTCTGAACGGAGTCCAGACCAACTGGACAGCATCAGGGCCCTACATACAGTGCCCAGCCCCGGCCTTGTCTCCAGCCTTACACTGCAGTGACCCACTGCCACAGACACCCTGAGCTCTTTCTCCTTGGCACAAGGCACATGCTATGCCTTCCGTCTGCACTGCCCTCCCCGCCACCCCTCTCTCTGTCTTCCTGGATCTGTCTCCCCTCTTCTTCCACCCTATCATCCACTCCCTGGCTTCACTCATTCTCCAGGACTCAGCTTTGCTGTCAGTCCTGGGCATTTCCTAACATCTGGACCACACTGAGTGGATGCTTCCCCTCCATGTGCACCCACCACAGACAGACAGGATGGCTCTTATACTCCACTGAAATGGCCTGTCCTTTCTGCCAGAGCAGAAGCTGTCTGTGTGTTCCCCTCTCACATCTCCCAGAAATGTTACAGGTTTGCTTTATCCTCAGACAGGGCCTCCTGCAGCATTTGTATGTACAGTGAAAACCAGTTTTATAAATGTGGTCAGGAGATGAAATATCTAGGGCATATTCTGGCAGAAAGAACTTTTATTCTTTGCTTGCACTTTGATGATCATCTTCAATGCTATTTTTTTGACCCATTTCAGGAAGCTTTATGCAGAACTGTGCCAGGGCATTGTGGACATAGCCATCTGCAGTGTCTTTCCGCCCCCAGATGCAGACCAGCAGCAGACCCAGCCAGCTGCATTCACCAAGCTGTGACGAGGGAGGTGCCCAGAGCTGCCGGAGGAAACACGGGGTCCTGCTCCGGGGGTCGGTGAAACGTCTGGATTGCTCAGTATAAAGCCACAGTGGCAGAAAGAGAGGCAGCTGGCAAAGATGTGATGAAAGAGGCAGTATGAGATGAAAAGCAGTTTCTGTGTGGAGTGGCTGCTCTGGGGATCCCAGGCAGAGCTCTCAGGGCTGCTGTTGAGACTTGGAAACGCAGCCAGTTGCTCTGAGCAGAGAGCAAAATATTCTTCTAAGGTGAAGAGACAGCGATCTGATGATTTTAAGTTCCCACGCTTAAAGAAATCTGACTTTTATCCTAAGGCAGCCTCGTGCGCAGTGCCTCTCCTGCCCGGGGATTGCAGACCGCTGGGCCTCTGGTTGGTGGCTATCCCCTGCTGCAGCCTTAGTGCCTTAGCCCCGTGCCCAGCTGAAACCCTTCTGTCCAAGACAGGCATGGGGTGTCATAGCATTTGGGAGGTCGCTGATGTGTTCCCCACTTGTCCCCCTCCACGACACTCTGCCCATGAAACCTGGACGAGCACGCACCAGCAGTCCTCGGTTTGGGGCTGTGTAACGCCTCGCAGCAAAGGGGGGGTTCTTCTCATCCTGCTCCTGATGGCGTCCGGCCAGTCAGCTGTCAGGGTTGGTGTGGACTGGGCACCAGACAGCCAATGCTGCTCTCTGCATGTTTTAGGAACCAAGCAGCAAGTTGGCCGCAAACCTGTAAGCATCAAATAAGCATGAGAGAGAAAAAAACACATCTTCTTTACTTAATAGTTGGGTGTGGTGGGTCACTGAAATTAGATGATTCTCTTATCTTTGTTTTAATCAGAATTCTACATGCACTTTTACAAAGTTCCCTTTGTCCCCCACCCCCACCCCTTTTTTTTTGTTTTAATCTTTGTAAAAATGCCTGTAGGGGTCAGGAGAGGCAGGCTTCCCCTGGCTCCAGGCGGCACTGGCCCAGACACAGATGGCTCTCCCACATTTTGTTCCCTTGCTCTCCGGTCACCTTCTGCAGGTTTGGTCCAGGGAGGATTCTCTGCCTGCTTGTGCTTCGACATCAGGGAGAGGCTCTGAATGAGTGTATGTCTTGCCTGGGACAGTCTCCTAAAGTGGGAAAGAAGTGGTTTCAGAGCTCCACACAGCATCTTGTAAGCCAATAAATGTGTCCTGAGGTGTAGTTGCCACTTACTGGATTGAAGAATATACTGTAGACTTTTCAGGAGGTCATGTCACTAAGCAGGGAATTTCTGTTCAATGTGAGCTGAGTGAACAGGTCCTCAGGTGTACCTAGGTTCACAGCAGACCCCTTGAGAAGGTACCCTCCTCCAGGCGTGGTGTGGTGTTCCTTCCTGCCTGTGTGTGCTCCATTAGTCATTTCTGTTTGGCACAAGAAAATGAGTCCTGTAGTCGGGAGACTTTAAGAGACGCAGCAGCCAGCATGCCGTCAAGCATGAGATGGGCACCCACAGCGAAAAAAGGAACAGTACAAAAACTGTTTAGTAGGTGTAGCAATGGGTGTGGGGTGAGCAGGCGTTTTGTCGGGTTGTTGGAGTGGAGAAAGGCCCAGCAGGGTTGGCTTTTGTGGGAATTTGGAATTACAAAACAGAAGACCTGGTGGGTACCCAGAATACAGATAATGAAGTTTGTATCCAGAGCAAAATAAAAAAAGTCAGTGGTAAAAATCAATCCTGGAGGCAAGGCAGCTGCTGGGTTAGCATTTGGGAACTTCTGAGAATATCATGGCAAGGTGCACACCCGTTAAGAAAGGTAAGGTGCTGGGTCCTTGGGAAGTCTGTATGGTCTGGTGATGGGGAAAGCAGGGAAGCTTCTGTATTGTTATGTGAATGCAGATTTGTCACAAATGTTTGGAATTAAGTTACAGGGACATCAGATAGTGTTTCAGTTCTTATAGTGGCATAACTAAGAATTCAGATGTCAGGAAGTCTGGATCTCGATGGAGTTTCTAAGAAAACTGAGTCAATAGCATATATGAGGGAAGTAAGGCTTTAAAAGAGAGTTATGCTTCATTCTGCACATCATTTCAAACAAGTCTTAGGCATTTATTTCTGATCAGGTGGGTGGCTGGCTCTGAACCGCTCCATACCCTTCCGCGATGTCCTTGGCACAGATGGTCATGCCTCACTCGGCAGTCAGTCGTCCTACATGTAGTCTGTGTACATGTCACCAGTTGCTGGGGGAGAAGGAGTTACCTATTTGGAGATGGTGCTTATCCAGTTTTGGCTCTCATTTGGCTGCAGTGTTAGACAAGCCCGCTAACCTCTCTGTGCCTTAGTTTCTAATCTCATGGACGACATGGTTGCCTGACCCAGGGACTACCTCAAGGGCTTTTAGTGAGGGCAGATGAAATTAGGAAGATTCAAGACCCTTTAGTACCAAGGATTCCAGCTGACCATATGCTGGAATCACTTGGGAAGCTGTAAAAATGTAATGATGTCCCCACCTTCCACCTCTCCCCTGCCCCTGACTGATTACGTCAGAATCTCAGGCATCAGTATGCTTTGAGATGCCTTGAACCACTGCTTGAGGAAGAAGGACAAACACATTATTACCTTAAAAGAATCACGCAAAGGCCAGCACTTTCTAAAGACTTCCATTTGCAAGGACAGGCACTGAAGCACGACCAGATGTTGGGAGTGCGTCCATAGTGTGGCAAATTCTGAGCAGGTTGTCTCCTTGCTTATCACAGCACATGCAAACTCAGAAGTGCTTTTGTGTACCTAAGTGGCTGATGAAGCCTTGATGGCAAATGTAAGCAGGATTTATCCATCTGCTAAATATGTGCAGAAGTCACTAATTATTGAAAGAAAAGCCCCTTCCCCCACACCTAGCTCCTGTGGTAATTGTCAAGGCCATTTGACCCAGAAGGTTGAAGTGGCTCAGCATCTGTGTGATACAGTGCAGCCGGTGCTGGCATACTTACCAGCTGACAGGATGTGACATTCCACTAGCAAGACCTCAGGATGTTTATCACAGACTTGGATTGTCTGGTCATGCTGGAAACGTACAGGATCCACAGAACCGCAAGCAGCAGTGAAGCCTGAGTGTGTCTTCATGAACAGTGGAGGTGGAGTCAACTAGGGGTGGGCCAGCCCTGTTGTGGGTGTGCTGGGGGCTCTACTAAGAGGACAAGGTGCCATAGGACATCCCCTACAGCACGTGAGGACTGTAGAGAAGTCAGGGATGTGTGTGTGTCTGATCCTGGACATCAAATCTGTACCTAAGAGGAAATGAATTCTGAAATGAAACAATTTATGAATGTTTAAAATGCCTGGAGCATTAAAATAATGATATTTCAAGTGTTTGTGTCCCCTTTGGTTCTGTCATCTTATTTCAGGTATCAACTGTCCAAGAATCTCACTGGTTATTTGACCATGATTCTGTTATCTGGAGGTAGACAGACTTTTTATGTAAAGGGCCAGATAGTAAATATTCTAGAATTTGCAAACCATATAGGTTCTGTGTTGTATATTCTTGTTCTTTTCTTCCTTTTAAAAAATGTTTTTAAAAAAACAAACCTTATAGGTCAAATAAAAACAAGCCAGATGTATGTACTGTTTGCTGGCCACAGCATTTACTCAATACATAAGCCAATAGATTGTCCTTAAAATTGTGATGAACTGCTCCAGGGTGAAGCGTTGAAACAATTTCAGCTGCTAAGATCCAGTCCATCATTTCTCACATCTTGTGCATTTTCTGAATCGATGCAAATTGTGAGGTGAGACCCATGGTTGTGAAGGGCAGTTAATATATGCTTTAAACATGGAGTGAAGGTAGAGGGGCTGCTGAAATGAGTCTACTTCTACAATTGGCCAAAAGGCCAAGAAGCCCTTACTAAAACTTCACAAAAACCAGGTATTTAAGTACCGTAAGTCTCACAGACCTCAGGCATTTAGTCTTGTGGATAGAAAGGGCTTCTTTTATGTGAACTGTAATTAACTTGTAACTTCTTGTGTGATGAGACTGAATGCGTTGGGCTCTTTCCCATGAACAGCTGGCCTGCTTTCTATGGCTGCCTTCACTCCATAAACATCTGGCACAGAGAAGAAATAGAAACCCTTGCTTAGGCACCCCAACCCAAAGAAGTTTCTGATGTGACCTGACACACACACACCAGACTCAGTGGAGATTGCATGGGCAGGGTGCAGGGCAGACATGGACCCGGGCAGGCAGCTACTTAGGATCCTGAGAGTGGACAGGTTCAAAGCCATTGGGAGACTTCTCTTAGAGGCTAGTTCCATTTACTGTCAGTAGCTACCCCTTCTCCCTAAGGAACACAAAGTTCTCCCATGGCCCCAGCAGTCCAGTGATATTTTAAAGAGGTTTTCCCCAAAGCACCCCTAAAAGCAAAAGAAAATGAGCCCCTATTCCATGGGACATTTAGTGGCACAACTTGAAGAGTGCTGCAAGCAAAATTCCTTTTCAAAATTAGCATGAGAGGAGATTAATGGGGATAGTAGAGTAAAAACTGAGAATACTCTCTTCCTTAAAAATCATGAGAACACTGGCAAAAATGGTCTGGAAATTAACCAAAGGCTGCAACAATCCAGGAAACTTTTATCCCCAAAGCCCCACAATCATGGTGAGGCATAGCAGCTCTTGAAGTACAGAACGGGTGGAAGCTCCTCCAAAGCCCCATTCCCAAGTGAATTATTTGACCCATCTGGCAGCACCATGTAAGTCCTCACTGTAAGGCTTGTCTTTACTTGTTTTTCAGCGTATGCCCAGTGTGAACAGTCTTTTCCCCAGTTGCATTTGTTAAAAACAATCAGCAGTAATTGTTTAACATCTCAACTTCCTGAGATGGCTCTGACGGAACAAAAAGCTGACCAAAAATCTTAGAAGATGTGGAATGAGATGTCCATAGGAAGTTTTGAAAAGCTTCAACATATTCCTAAGAATACAGAAGGCCACACACATACATAGGGCTGTATGGCCAGGGGAGACCTGAGTTCTCTCAGCTTTCACCTGTCTGACCAGGAGGATCTGCACAAGCAGGAAATGAAGGCTAGGGCAAAACTGTAAACTGCTTGACTGGGCATGAAGGCACACCCAACATGCATATCTGCATGCACACACGCACATCTGCATGCACAAACACACACACACAGCCTCTTGGCAAACACTGGGAGATTTACTGCTTCCAAACCTTTAAGGAAATCACTGTTCAGTCATTAGTTGACCACTAAAATAACTGAGCAAAGACTTCAGTGACCATACACATCAAAGAAAACAGGCTTTACAGAATAAGTTCAGCAAAGTCACTACATATAAAAAGCAACAACAATAAACACAAGAGAGGGCAGAGTATCTTGTTTGCAAAGTGGCCTCACTATATTATTAAGATGTTCCAATTTTCAACACAAATTATGGGCCATGCAAAATATATATAGCCTTTAGAGGGAAAAGGGAGTAGAAACCATCCTCAAGGAAGCCTTATTACATAAAGGCTTTAAATCAGCTATTTAAAATATGTTTAAAGAACCAAAAGAATAAGAATGATGTCACCACAGAGAGAGAATATCATTACAGAGAAATTATTTTTTAAATAGAACCAAGTTGAAATTTTGGCATTGAAAAGTGCAAAAATGCAAATGAAAATTTCAGCAGAGGTGTTCAAAACAGGTTTGATCTGGCAAATGAAGGAATTATTGACTCTAAAGTAAACAGATCTTCCAGTCTGAAGAACAGAAAGAAAAAAATGAAAAATGAGCAGTGCTCCAGAGACATATGTATACCAGCATATACATTAACAGGAGTCCTAGAAGAGAGGAGAGAAAGGGGGCAGAAAACATATTGGAAAAAATAGTGGCCAAAAACATCCCAACTTTGATGAAAAAAATTAAAATGTGTCCAAAAGGTTAAAAACATTCTAAGGGTAGACTCACAGAGATCCATACCAACATATCCACTACTAAGATAATAAACATACAGTAAAAAAGATAAAGGAATTAAAGTGTTAGACTAGAAATATCTAACAAAAGAAAAAGCAGTAATGAAAGAATGGGGGAGGTATACGGCACATAGTAAATAGCAAAATGACAGACATAAATCCTACCTTATCAGTAATTTCATTAAATGTAAATGGTTAAACACTCCAATCAAAAGGCAGAGGTTGGAAAAATAAAAAACAAAACCACCATGACCCAACTCTGCCATCTACAAGAGACACACTGTATATTCAAAGATGCAAATAAATGAAAGTAAACAGGAGAAAGATATACTATGCAAATAATAACTGAAAGAGAGTTTAAGTGGCCAAAATAATATTAGACAAAATAGGCTCTAAGAAAAAAAGAGAGGCAAAGAAAGACTTGTTATAATGATAAAGGATTGATTCATCAGGAAGATATAATGGTTATAAATGTATGCACCTAGTAACAGAACCCCAAGATACATGAAACAAAACCTGGCAGAACTGATGAGAGAAAGACAATTCAGCAATATAGTCGAAATTTTCCATCCTCCATTTTCAGTAATGGATAGAACAACTAGTCAGAAGATCATAATGGAAATAGCAAACACTATAAACCAACTAAATCTAACAAAAATCTATAGAATACTTCACCCAGCAATAGCAAAATGCACATTCTTCTCAAGTGCACATGGAACATTCTCTGGAATAAATGATATGCTGGACCATGAAGCCTCCATAAATTAACAATGATTTAAATCATAGTACATAAGTCTCTGATCACAATGGAATATATTAGGAATTATTAAAGAAATTTGGAAAATCACCAATATGTGGAAATTAAAAACACAGTTCTAATAACCAGTAGATCAAAGAAAGAAGTCACAAAGGAAATTAGGAAGTACTTTGAGATAAATGAAATGAAGACAGAACATACCAAAAGTTATAGAATGTAGCTAAAACCAAGCCTAGAGAAAAATGTGTAACTGTAAAAGACTACATTAAAAAAAGATCTGAAATCAATAACTTATCTTCTACCTTAAGAAACTAGAAAAAGAAGAGTAAATTGAGTCCAAAATAAACAGAAATAATAAAGATTAGAGTGAAAAGAAATGGAGAACAGAAAAACAATGGAGAAAATCAATGAGACTAAAAATGGTGCTTTGAAAGATTAAGAAAATTGACAAGCCTTTAGCTAGATTGACCAAGAAAAAAAAAACTCAAATTAGTGCAATACAAAATGAAAAAGGGGAAATCACTATAGCAAAAATAAAAAGGATTATATGGGAATCCTATGGACAACAGTATGCCAACAGACTAGATAGCCTATATGAAATGAGCACAGTCCTAGAAAGACACAAAACCAATGAAGGTCACTTAAGAAGATAAAGAAAATCTGAACAGGTCTAGCAGGAGATTGAATTAACAAATAAAACAACTCCCCACAGGGAAAAGTTCAGGTCCAGATAGCTTCACTGGTGAATTCTACCAAATGCTAAAGGAATTAACACCAAACCTTCACAACCTCTTCCAAAATACAGGAGTGAACACCTTCCAACTCATTCTATGAGGTCACTATTAGTACTCTGATACCAAAACCAAAGACATCACAAGAAAAACAACAAACCAGTATCTCTTAGGACTATAAGTGAAAAATCATTAACACTATCAAGCCAAATACAGTAACATGTGAAAAGGATATCATGACTGCTATTCCCTCTCCTCCAACACCAAATGCAAGAGAGTATGTTATAAAAAAAAAAAAAGAGTGTATGTTATATATGTATAACAAAAATAATGTTTTACACATTGCGGTTCAACTGAGGGGGTGGGTGTCAAAGTCCCTACCTTGGAGGACATGGTGGGGACCAGAGGCCATATGTAGAATTAGCAATTCATTGGTCCCCTGTGAATGTACAACATGTCCTGGCGCTGGTGGACACAGGAGCTGAGTGTTCTCTGATTCATGGCAACCCTGAGCATTTTCCCCGGCCCCCTGCTGTGATAGATGGCTATGGGGGTAAGGCAATTAGAGTGAAGAAAGCCCGAATCTCATTGGAGATAGGACATTTACCCCCAAAAGAGTATACATTTCTCTCATCCCTGAATATATTTTGGGGGTAGATATCCTTCAGGGCTTGTGGTTACAGACCACTGTGGGTGAGTTCAGACTGAGGGTATCTGTGGTAAAGGCAGTTCTGAGGGGCATGCTAAGCACCCACCTGCAGCTCTGCCTGTACCTCGACAGGTGACAAATACTAAGCAATATAAATTGCCTGGGGGGCACAGGGAAATAGGAGAAACTCTGCAGGAGTTGGAGAGGGCGGGCATCATAAAGCCCACTCATAGTCCTTTTAATTCTCCAGTGTGGCCAGTGAGAAAGCCAGATGGCTCCTGATGTATGACTGTGGACTACAGGGAATTGAATAAAATCACACCTCCTTTGCATGCTGCTGTCCCCTCTATAGAAGATATTCTGGACACCCTCAGCCATGAACTGGGAACGTATCATTATGTTGTAGACCTTGCTAATGCTTTCTTCTCTATTGTTCTCTATTGACATAGCACAGGAAAGCCAGGAACAGTTTGCCTTCACGTGGGAAGGCTGGCAGTGGACATTCACTGTCCTTCCACAGGGATACCTCCACAGTCCCACCATCTGTCATGGACTTGTAGCCCAGGACTTTTCCACATGGAAGAAACTGCAAACAGTGCAGTTGTCTGATTCTCTTTCAGATTTAGAAGGGGCAGTTCCTAGACTGTTGCAACATCTATAGGAAAAAGAATGGGCTGTGAACAGCACCAAGGTTCAGGGACCTGGTTTGTCTGTGAAATTCTTGAGAGTTGTCTGGTTGGGTAAAAGGAAAGCTGTTCCTGAAGCAGTTATAGACAAGGTCCAAGCTTTCCCCATCCCTACCATTGTGGCAGTATTACAAGAGTTTTTGGGTCTTTTGGGCTACTGGAGAGTGTTTATCCTGCACTTGGCACAAATTCTGAAGCCCTTATACTGGTTGGTACAAAAGGGCATCAGGTGGGACTGGGATGAGACATGTGCAGCTGTTTTTATTGTTGCTAAGACAGCAGTCAAGGCCATGCAAGCCTTGAGTGTAATGGACTCATCAAGGCCCTGTGAACTAGATGTTCATGTAACCGAAGATGGTTATGGATGGGGCCTTTGGCAGTGGCTTAAATGGACACAGCAACCTATTGGATTCTGGTCACAACTATGAAAAAGAGCAGAGGTCTGGTACACCTTGATAGAGAAGCAACTGGCTGCTGTGTACCATACCTTGCTGGCTATGGAACACATTGCTGGAACAGCTGCGACTAAGGTAATAACCACCTATCCCATCGCAGGCTGGGTATAAGACTGGACCCAAAGGCCATGGAGTGGCATGACACAGACACCTACACTGACCAAATGGGGCACATATTTACAGCAGCACAGCGCCCTCTCTAATAGCCCCTTAAGTGGAGAACTCCAACGCTTATTGGGGCCAGTGACCTATGCCAGTGGAAAGCAGGAAGAACTTGCTTTTCAGCCCTTGGTAGCCGAGACTCCTTATCAGGAGGGAAAAGCCCCTATACCTGAAGCCCCTATACTCGGTACACAGATGGCTCCAGTCATGGGCAGCCCCCGAAGTGGAGAGCTGTGGCTTTCCATCCTAAGACTGAAACAATATGGATGGAGGATGGAGAAGGGAAGAGAAGTCAATGGGCTGAGTTGCAGGCAGTATGGCTCATGATCATCCAGGAGCCTTCCCCCATGTTGTCTACACTGACATCTGGGCCCTCTATCAGGGCTTGACCCCGTGGCTGCCGACATGGTGCCATGCCAATTGGATGGTTGATCACCGGCCCCTTTGGGGGCAAGAGTTGTGGCAAGACCTACAAGCCTCTGGTCAGACTAAGACTGTTACTATATGTCATGTGACTGGCCATTTGCCTTTGGCATCCCCAGGGAATGATGAAGCAGACACACTGGCCCAGGTGCGCTGGCTAGAAGGAAAGCCTGCCCCTGATGTGGCTCAGTGGCTACACCAGTATTTGTTGCACGCGGGGCAGAAGACAATGTGGGCTGTAGCTTATCAGTGCGGCTTGCCATTGACCTTTGATGAAGTCAGCAGTGCCTGAAAGGAGTGCCTTGTGTGCTCTAAGAGGGACTTACACCAAGTCCCACAGCAACATGGGACAATAGTCAGGTGGCAAATAGACTATATTGGGCCTCTGCCCATATCAGAAGGGTATCAATATGCCATGACTTGTGCTGACACAGCTACTGGACTATTGGTTGCTTTTTCTGCACATCGTGCAGATCAGCAGACCACCAAGAGGGGCCGGGAGCGTCTCTTTGCAGCCTGTGGCTGGCTGCAGGTGATTGAGAGCCATCAAGGCACCCACTTTACTGGACATGCATTACAAGAACGGGTGCAGCAATTAGGAATAAAGTGGAAATTTCATGTACCATATAATCCTACCAGGGCAGGCATGATAGAGAGGTACAACAGTTTGTTGAAATCTGGCCTGAAGTTGGACACCAATAGTTTATGGGGTTGGTCAGTTCACCTATGGACAGTGCTGTGGCATTTGAATGAGAAACCATGTAAAGGAGCTTTGAGCCCTGTGGATATGCTCACACATCTTGCTGCCTCTCCTGTACAATTGTACGTCCAAACCAAAGAGTTATTGAAGCCAGGATATGGCCAGCAGAACAACATCCTGCTGCCAGCCCCTACTGTATTAAGCCCTGGAGACACTGTTGAATGGACCTGGCCCTGGACATTTCAACACATGGACCAGTGATGGCTGGCCCTTCTGGCACCTTGGGGGAAAGGCCTGGAAGCTGGCCTCATGTGTATTCCTGGAATAACAGCTGAATGGCCCCCAAAAGTCACGGTAGTGTACCCAAAACTTCCAGGAGATAAGAGCATATTGCGGGAAAGCTTTGTTTTCTCTCTATGGCCAGTGCATGTATCTCCCATAGCCCCATATATTGACTCATCTGTAATTCCCACAGGGAGAGGGGTGAAAGTCTGGTATACTAGACCAGGACAAGATCCCGTTCCTGCCAGTTTTATCACAAGACCACTCCCTTGCATGTATCCTACCTGATGGAAAAGATTTGGCTATGCTGGTGTCATTACAACATGTATCTTATTGCCCTTAAGGCTATTTTCTCCTACAGTCCTGTAGCCTGAATGTGCCCCTGGCTGCAGCTGCCGCATGATGATTGCTCTGAACCCTCAGCTACTGCCTGCCTATGGAATGGATGAGCTATGGAGTTAACCTGCATAAGACTTTGAACCTTGCTGAATCCTCTGGCTTGAGGATTGTCATAATTGTATTGCTGTTGCTATTGTTATGTCATTAGTCTGGTGACAATGCTCCAGTTTTCTCACCCTGACAATTGCATAAGGGGAACGAGTAGATTGCAAGGCGATTTCTGGAGGAGTGGCCTGTGGGTAAAATTGTAAAATTTCCAGAATATCTCCCCTGGTTTTAGCGCATTTGCAAAGCCTCAGGCGAGGATAGAGGTTCATCTCTGTGTCAATGAGTACTTACCTGGGCAACCAAGGGCGCGTCTGAACCTGAGAGTTTAAGGGGTGGGGTTGGCTGGCTTGCTGGTTTGCTTCTTACGGAGCGGAGGAGAGAGAAGGCCTTGGATTGCAGTATGTAAGTAATAAACGGGCTTTAAGCTATTTCTCCCTGTGACTGAATTCAGTTTTTAGAGGTATTTTGCCCCAGGATTTCCTCTCCCCGGACTTACACGGAGCTTGGGGCATGTGGAGGCATTCTGTTTCTCCAATAAGGAAGTTCCCCCCTACTGAGAAGCAGGATCCAACTGAGCTGAACAGAGCAGAGAGAGAAAAGCTCTTCTAAAGTTTTTTCGTGAAAACTTCATTGCAGTTATTATTGATTAAATTATTGGCCATTGGCTGAATCAACCTCCAGCCCCATCTGGGGTCCAAAGTCTCTCATTAACATGACAAAGCACCCGGTTCATCTTTAAGACTGCAGTATTTTCAGGAACTGTGGATTAAGACCAAATGTACCTGGGAAATATATATATTTGCTCCTGTGAATGACCAAATACATGTATTTCTATAATTCATTATATCACAATGACCAAGTAGGATTTATCCTAAGACTACAAAGTTTCACACATAAACAAATGTTTAACATAAAATTCAATCAATATAATCATTTTTAGAGGACAAAGGGCACAAACCACATGGTCATATAGCAATATACAGAGAAAAAGTGTTTGGGAAAACATTCTTTTTGTAAAAACATTTTTAAAAAAACAGTAATAAAATGGCAATTTACTTGATAAAAGGCATCTTTGTAAAACGCACAGCCTACATCGTCCTTAATGGTGAAAGGCTGAAAGTTTTCTCTCCAGTATCAGGCAAAAAATAAAGATGTCTATTCTTGGCACTTCTATTCAACATTGTACTAAAGGCTCTAGACAGAGCAATTGGAAGGAAGGAGAGAAGGCAGAACAGGTTACAACTGCACACATCTCAGTTCATGTGATGACATGCACATAACACGGAAGCAAAACTTTTTAAAAGTGACACAGGAATGAAAGTTACCAGCTGAACTAGGTGAAGGCGGACTTGTGAGAGGGATGGATCCCAAGGGGTAGGAGGACATTTGAGGGTAGTGGATTAATGGAGTAACTCATTACCTAACTGTGGTGGTGGCTTCCTGGGTGTATAGATGAAAGCTTATCAAACAGCGCGCTTTAAATGTGTGGTTTGTCAGTAACACCGCAGCACGGAATACAGCCTGAACACACGAACACACACACACACACACACATTTGCAGGGAGTTCCTGATAAATCCGTATTCTGGGGAAAAAAGTGCTTCTTAGGACTCGGAGGCAAAAGGCTCTGAAGCAGGGACCCCCTTAGATCGACCCAGGACTCCGGTCCAGTAGCGGGCGGGCGGCGAGCCGCTGTTGGGCCGTCCCAGTGCTTCAGGGCTGGGACGGAGCGGCCTGATACCCGACGTCTGCTCGTCTCCGGAAGCCAGGACTCGCCTTGGTGTGTCCCAGGTCTGCAGCATCGGGTCCGAAGGCGACCCGGCTAGCAGAGGTCACGGAGCATCCCTCGCTTCTCATCCTAACCGACCGCGCGGGAGAGCGCCAGGGTATCACTCCCAGCCGGGGAGGCGGCAGCTTCCGGCTTCCCAGTGTTTCCGGCGGAAGCACGTAGGACGGCTGCAGAGGCGAAGGGGCGGGTCGTCGCTCGCAGGCTCAGCGCAGAGTCAGACCCCTGGTTCGTAGCACGCTATTGGTTCCAAGTCCACCGTGTACCACCGACAGGCCAGGGCGGGCGGGCGGAGCGGAACCGGAGGACCTACGTTTTCTTCCAGGCCAAGGGCTCCGGCACCGCCTTTCTGCCCAGCGCGCAGGCGGACTCATGGATCCCTGCGGACGGTGGCGGAATCTGCCCAGCGGGCCTGGGCTGAAGCACTTGACCGACCCGTCTTACAGGATCCCGCGGGAGCAGCAGAAGCCAGCGCTGCAGGAGCTGACGCGGGCGCACGTCGAGTCCTTCAACTTCGCGGTGCGCGAGGGGCTCAGCCTCGCGGTTCAGGTGAGCGCGGCGTCTCGCCATGCTCCCTTCAGCTCTGCGCTCGCTGGCCGCTGCGAGGCGGAGGAGGGTCGCCTGGGAGAGGCGCCGGGAGTGGGAGGGCTCCCAGGAGGCGGTGGAGGGGGGCCTGGACGGAGTGCGCGCCGGCCGCGCGCGGGCGGGGGTCCCTGAGAGGCGGCAAGGAGGCTCAGTATACTCAGTCCGTGACCGCGCCAACTGAGCGCAGGGAATGGCCTCGTGGCATTTGCAGTCGTATCGACTCAGGGAAGGTGCATTTGTGATCTCTGCATTTATTGATGGTAAGCCGTATTGCTTTGTAGGACAGTTACTGAAATGTCCCATGCGAGGTGTGCTTCCCAAGTGTTCACAATGCACACGCTTCTAACACGTGAAGATTGAACCTCTCCAAAACTTGCTTCAAGGGTTCTGAACCTATTCGAACATTGACTTGTGTAAGGTCACCCTGCACAGGTTTCTTCTCTCAGAGCTTTAAAAGGAGAAACACGTTTCCTGAATTAAGAAAATGTAAATCAGGAGTAAGAGCGAGATTCAGTAGGAAAGTGTAATAGCATACTTAGGAAACATTTGCTCAACATTAAGTGATCGGGTCTAGAAGGTAATGGTAGCAGAGCTCAAGGGAAAGCCTCATCACATGTAGGGGTGTTCGCGTGTCTCTAAGGCACTAGGGGCTCAGTGTGCGGAAGTGGCAGCCCTGTGTAAGACAGTTTTGGCTGTTGAGTGCTTCCTATCATGTTTTGGGGTGGAGGTGTAGGAGACGTGAAAGCGGTCAGGGCCAATACTCAATACCCAGGAGAACTGTTCTGCCCAGGACTTGGGGACTGTAGGGTACTTGGGGAGTGCATAGGCGGTGCTGCGAATCCAGGTGTTTGAGAAAGGAGGGGGATTACGTGAATTGAAGGGAAGGGGAGAGTGGACTCCCTCGGGGTAGTGAAGGAACAGAGTTAAGGGGCTATACCTTACCCTGTGGGTTGGTGGGATGAGTTTTTTGTTGTGAGAGATAGGGATAGAAATGATGTAGGGAGTTTTGCCAGTCTCTGATACTTGAGCTCCGTTCTGCAAGTGTGTGGGAGCCATGGAGGTTTCTTTGGGGATTAAAAATCCTTCACCTTTTTGCAAAAGACAAGTGAACTAAGTATTGATGGGCAATAATTGTATCATGCCTGGACTCTTACTGTATCGTGTCTATAAGAAAAATTATATCTAATTAGAAGTTAATTGACACAGGGGTTTCTTTAAATAATGAAAAAGGAGTCCAAGATTGAGATGATCAAGGAAGGCTTGCTCTACAATAAAGGTGCACATGTACATGGAGTTTTTATGAAGGAATAATGTATAGACTAGCAGTTCTCAAACTTACTGTTCCTGGGGACCCCTTTCCACTTTTAAAACTCTTGAGGGATCCCAAAGAGCTTTTGTTTATCAATAATGAAGAGATGAATGGAATTTTTGCATCTCTTTTAAATGTCTGGATTATTAGAAGATAGCTGGATTCTCATATTTACTTTTGTATTCAATCTCTGAGTTCAGTGTGATTGGCAATATATGACTTGACAATATATATAAAATAAGGTATCCTTAAATAGAAATGCACATAAAACAAGGCTTTGTATTGATGATTTGATAAAATGTGACCAGAGACTCACAGGAACCTAACATTGTATTTCCCCTAAGAACAATGGTTCAGTGTTCACTAATTCAATGTTTGTGGTACCTTTATAAACCATAACCATGTAAAATTATGAGAATCAACTGTATTGAGATAGTGTTGTTGTGGCTTGAGAAAGCAAATCTTGTAATCTCTCTTTTTTTTAACTAATACACCATTTTTAAATAGGAAATATATTAAAATTTTTATTTTAGAATAAAAACAATTCTAAAACAATAACAGCTTTAGATAAAATTTAAAAATTTAGAAAAAGTCAGTTGAACTCACATGAGGGTAGATAACCTCATTTATAGTGCTGGCTCTTTTTGGCATTCTTATTGTTCTAACACTAAGGTGAGGGAGGAGATTGTTCATAATTGATATGCAGGAGAGCTCAGTGATGCCACTTCTTCAGAACAGCAAAGCTTCCACCAGGGAGTGGTGCAGAGGTGCAACTGCTACTGAATGGGAGGAACCACTGGGGCCACCACCTTCCCCATTGCATGGCTTTGCCTTCGGTAGGAAGCCACAGTGGAATGAAATGTGTACATCAGCCTAAAGAATGGCATTAGAGTGTCCAGTCCTAAATCAGGAGGATGTTACCATATCTTTGTCCTGTTAGCAGCAGTCCTGTTTGTCTTGTGCACACAGGGCTCCAGGTAAGAATAGAGAAGGCAGGCACTTGGTTCAGAGAACCTTCCTTCCTTTGCACACACCTGCACCCTAGAGTCTACTGCAGAATCTGACACATAGTAGAAACTAAAAAATCTTGAGTTAATGCCTTATGATTTGAGGGAATGAAGAGACTGGATGTAGCTTTAACCATCATTTTAGACATGTACCATTGGCATTATAGGCATCAGTGCTTACAAAACACAAAGAATTTGGAAGAATCTGAGAGGAAAAGTGCCTTGGAAATGCAAGCAGTTAATACTGTGAATTACCTTTCAGGCTATACCTCCCTTTGAATTTGTTTTCAAAGATGAACAGATCTCCCTTACTATTGTGGATGCTGTCATCAGTCCACCCACAGTTCCAAAAGGGACCATCTGCAAAGAGCTCAACATTTATCCAGCAGAATGCCGGGGCCGAAGGAGTACCTACAGGGGAAAGTTGACAGTGAGTACAAGTAATGGTGTGTGACTCTCACACAGGACATTTTTGAGAATAAAGCTGGTGCCTAATAAAGTTTATACCAAAATTTTACTTTTTTTTGAAATAGCTACCATCTAAGACAACCTGTCTTAAATCTAAAACACAGAATCATTTACTTTATGGTCTTCTTCCTTACTCTTAAAATAGTTACTTGTTCATGCAGATCTAGATATTCTTTTTTGTTAAGTAATTTTCTTCTCTCATTTTCATTTAGGCCGATATCAGCTGGGCAGTGAATGGAATCTCAAAAGGAATCATTAAACAGTTTCTTGGCTATGTTCCCATCATGGTGAAGTCTAAGCTTTGCAACTTACACAACCTTCCTCCAAAAGCCCTCATTGAGCACCATGAGGAACCCGAGGTAATTGCAGGGGTCCAGGGCACTGAAAGGCCAGGTAACAGCAGAAAAAGCTGGACCTGGGATTGAGGAGACATGGAGCTTGTGGGCTCACATGAGGAGTTGTCAGGGGGAATCAGTTTTTCTTTCTGTGTTTCAGTTTCTAAATAGGTAAAAGGGGGCAGTAATATCTTGTCCGCATATTGTGCAGGGTCAGAATGAGTCCCAAATTAGATAATGTATGAAAACGTGGCTATACAATTAGATAATATTGGTAAGATTTGGTAGATTTTTCCCTAATTTTCTAAATGATTCTTATTTAGAGGTGTATTTTTTTGTATAGCTGTCTTAACCCACAAAACTGTTGTCTAAAATGTTTACTGACAGTAGGATTCTGTGACATATTAAATGCTTCATATACCTTCCCTTCAGCATTGAGTTGAAGTAATCAAGACGTATTGTCTAATGTTATGTGGTGGGATGAAAGTTTTGGTGTCATATCTGGGTTTCAGACCCAGCTGCTTCCCTGATCACTTATGTGGCTTTGGGACCTTTAATGTCTGAGCCTGCGTTTCCTCTACTGAAAATGGGAATTACTGTCCCAGCCATTAGGAAGATTAAATAGCATGATAGGCCTGCCTCATAATAGGCAGTCATTTTATAGTAGTCCTTTATCACTGAAATGTAATATTGACAAAAAGCTATTAAAAATATTTTCCTCTTTAGCTAATCCGAATTTCTGGTCTCCAGAGCTGTCATACAGTGAAAAGTTTTTTTAGTTTATTTGGGAAATCATACTTCTGGAAGCAAAATGGGCACCATTTTCATCTGTAGACTTCGGAGAAATTTTTTTTTGTCATTTGAACACTGAAGTCATTTTAGGGGACAGAAAGGCAAATTAGCTTGAGCCTGAAGAGAAGGTACCCTAGTTTCCTTCCATACTTTTCTCTTAGGTCCCTAGAACCTTTTTAATATACTTGAGAAGACTGTTAATTCACACACTGACTATTTCCAAGGGAACTGTAGTCCCTTTGTGCCTGTGTTCACTTCTTCCACATGATGCGCTATGTCTGGCTAGAACTGAGGTTGATGTTTGCAAATAATTTCATGCTTACAGTTAGTTATATATCTTTACCAAATTATAATTCATCTCTGACAGGAAATGGGAGGCTATTTTATAATCAATGGCATTGAAAAAGTCATCCGAATGTTGATTATGCCTCGGAGAAATTTTCCCATTGCAATGATAAGACCAAAGTGGAAAAGCAGAGGGCCTGGATATACTCAGTATGGTGAGTTGTAGTGAGTTTGGAATGTTCTTTTAGAAGAGTTAAAGGCTATTTTTTAAAACAATAGATAATCTAGAGTCTTTGATATTTTTCTTCTATATATATATATACATTTTTGTTTTCTCTGTTAAACATTTCTGTGTTAAGTTTTCATAGTGGGAGCCTACATTCTGTTATGTACCATTTTTTTCCAACTGAAAGGACACATTAATTTATGTTACAGCTTATGAAGATGAAGGCTGGCCTGATTTCACCAGTGGTGGGTAGGCCTCAGGAATCTTCTGGTGCAGGTTACCATGACTCCCTTGAGATGCCTGGTTTCACAAGACCTCATTTTGTATTCTTGGGCAACCTCTACAATTAAATATTTTATTATAATTAAGCTAAAAATCAGTTTCTAGTTGTAGCCATACATATGCCTAGATTAATAATATCTCAGCAAGTCAGAATGTCTAGTCATTTATTCATTTGCATCTCTTGTTGCAGTATGTCTTAGCAGTCTCTGTCTAAAGTTGAAATAAACTTAAAATCTAAAATGCTACTTTTCTCCATTTGAACTCTCAGACCAAACTACTATCTCTTAACCAGACTCCACAGGGTGCCTGGGTTAAAGTACTACATGATCAGACACTGTAGGAGGGATAGAAAGTGATCTAAGACACTGACCCTGCTCTGGAAGGCAACTTGGAAGTTTTGTTAAATTCAGAGCCTCAGTTACTGTGAGTGCTTCCCAACCCGGGCAGATTTTGCACTCTGACACATTTGGCAAGGTCTAGAGCCATTTTTGGTTGCCAGTCTCGGCTAACCTTAGTGATTTGGGTTCTAATTATTCCTAAGAAAGTAAAAGCAATTCAGAAAAAAAAAAAGGAGCAATTATAGTACTACTGAGTTTTTTACTTTATGCTCTTTTTGATAGGTGTTTCAATGCACTGTGTGAGGGAAGAACATTCCGCTGTCAATATGAACCTTCACTATTTGGAAAACGGCACAGTTATGTTAAACTTTATTTACAGGAAAGAACTGTTTTTTCTTCCTTTGGGATTTGTACTTAAGGTGAGACTTACTGAATGTATTTGTTATGAGGAGATTCATTGGAGGTCATATCCTCTACAGTGCATAGGTTCTCCTTATCAGTGTTCATGCTGTACTAGTTATCTGCTGCTCCATAACAGATTACTCCAAAATTCAGTGGCTTGAAACATCTGTAAACATATCACTGTCAGAGTTTCTGTGGCCAGGAATTGGGCAGTTCTGGCGTGGGGTCTCAGGAGGCTGCAGTGAGATGTCAGGAAGGCCCTAGTCCTTGAGGAGGCTTGACCAGAGCTAAAGGATCCATTTCTAAGACGGTTCAGTCATGCCTGGCCAGTCAGTGTGGGCTGTCCGCAGGCGGTCTTAGTTCCTCTCCATGTGGGCCCTCCCACAGGCCGCCTAAAGCAGCTGTCTTCCCCCAGGGAGTTAGCCAGGACAACAAGGTGGAAGCCATGGTGCCTTTTATGACCTGTCCTTGAGGCACATGGGCTTTTGCTTTGGGGAGATGCTGGTCAGCTCTGGTCAATGTGGGAGGAAACTGTACATACGAGGTTGTGAATACTAAGGAGGTGGAAGCCATCTTGCTGGCTGAGTACCAGACAAGCAGTGCTTTATCTGGGAGACTTCATTTTGATTCAGCAATAGTGGAGTGCTAATTTTTCTTGGGTATTAGAAAAATGGAGAATTGTTACTAAATGAGTAAAATGGCTTAGTTTTTATTACTGATTGTAAAGAAAACCTTTTTTCTATTCTAGGCACTTGTCAACTTCTCCGATTATCAGATTTTTCAGGAGCTCATCAAAGGCAAGGAGGATGACTCTTTCTTTCGGAACTCTGTTTCTCAGATGTTAAGGATTGTAATGGAAGAGGGTTGTTCCACACAAAAGCAGGTCCTTAACTATGTAGGGGAACGCTTCAGAGTAAAACTCAATCTTCCTGACTGGTATTCCAACAGACAGGCTGCAGAGTTTCTTTTTAAGTATGTGTGCTTTGCCTAAACTGATTTTTGGGGGTGGGAGTTGTCTGGTTCTTTGCATTGGTTGTAGTTAGGGCCGGTCATTATCTGGGAATCAGTGGACGCGGGGCTAGAATTCAGGTGTAGCAAAGTAGACTTTCTTTAACTTTGTTTCTGTGGCCGTCCTCACCTTACTTTTTATGGTAGTGTTACTTTACTTTTAAACTTTTATTTTAAAATAACTTCAAACTTCCAGAATTGCTGTAAAAATAGTACTTAGACACTTATATTCACTAGTTGTTAACATTTAAACTATATTTGTTTTATTATTTTCTCTGCACATAAACATTTTTCTTTCTGCACCATTTGAAAATTGCATGTATCTTATCCCTTTTTTCCCCCAAGGCAAAGATTTTGCTTATGTAAATTTAATTACTATATATAATTATGTATATATAATTACCATATATATATTTAATACAAATATAATTACTAAAAGAGCCCAGTTCTAGACCAGTGCAGCCTATGTGTGGCCATAAGCCACATTTGAATGGCCAGTGCAAGTGAGAAACTGAATTTTATTGAATTTTAATTCACTTAAATTTAGATAGCCACACGTGGCTTGTCACTACCCTGTTGGCCAGCACAGCTGTATACCTTGTGATTGTATCCTGTTCTGCTAATGTTGCCAGTAGAAGTGAAGAGCAGTTTTTCAAAAAATGAGTGAGAACTTTTATGTAAACATGATTTGGGGACCTTGGTTAGTAGGACATCGGGTAGTATTAGCTTAATTGTTTCAAGCTTTTCCTTTCTATTTTGACAGCCAGTGCATCTGTATCCACTTAAAATCCGATACTGAAAAGTTTTACATCCTTTGTCTCATGACCCGGAAGCTCTTTGCTTTAGCCATAGGGGAGTGCATGGAGGACAATCCTGATAGTTTAGTGAATCAGGAAGTCCTTACGCCTGGTCAGCTATTCCTCATGTTTCTGAAGGTAAATGCATGCGGCTTTCACCCTGGGCCTGTTGTATATCTTGTGGAATCATGTGACAGTGTCTTGCAGTATTACTTTTTGCATGTTCAATCCCTAGTTTGGGCATTTTACATAGTCTCTTTTTTCTATTTTTTGTTTGTTTATTTAACCTTTAAGTCCCAAGCTCAAATGTCTACTATTTTTATATGGGCTAAGTAAAGACATACCAAATCTTGGTCATAACATTAATGATTACATGTAAATAAATGGCCTACATACATACATATAGTCAATCCTCATAGTCTCAGATTCTGTATTTAGGAATTCACCTACCAACCACTAAAATTTATCTGTAGCCCTGACGGCGTCACTATTTAATGCTGTCATGGCCATTGGTAGACATACACAGAGCTGTAAAAGATTGGTGACTCCTGATGCACACATTCCCAGCTAAGGTCTGACAAGGTGACGCTCCACTGTCTTGTTCAGCTGTCTTACTGTAAACAAGGGTCTGTTTAATTCAGTGCCATGTTTTTCACATTTTCTTGCTTTTTGTTGGTGATTTTGCTTTTAAAGTGGCCCCCAAACAGTGCTGATATCTCTCTGATGTTCCTAAGTGCAGGAGGTTGTGATGTGCTTTGTGAAGAAAATACTTTAATTAGATAAACTTTGTTCAGGATGAGTCATAGAGCTATTGGCTGTGAGTTCAACAATAATGGGTCACATATAAAATACAGCACCTTTCAACATAAACATGTAAAATAAGTTTATATTTTGATCATTTGACAAAAACATTGGCAGTGACCAGAGACTTGCTAGAATCTAACCCTGATATTCCCTAGAAGTAGTGGATCGGTAGATAATTCAATGTTCACAGAGATGTGATGGAACTTAATTACTGTAAATGTTGAGAAATCTGTGTGTGTGTGTCTGTCTATGAAAAGAGTATTGGCATTGCACAAAAGTGATTTCATAAAGTTGATTTGGTAGAATTTTAATATTTTGAATATTATCCCTCAAAAAATTTAATCCGAGAGAAAACTGGAGTTATCTCTTAGATTATTTAAATTTTTATTTAAAGGTACTCACTTTTGTTTCTATCTACTGTATCCATAAAATTAGATAAAAAAATTTCATTAGCCTAGAATTTTCCTGATAAAAATTGAAATCGGACAGAGGTTTTCTGTTTTTGGTTGTCACAGTTGCCTGCCAGGTAAAGGCTAGTTAACATTTCTCTTCTACTTAAACATGGTGGGCTCATTGGACCTGCAGTGTTAGAAATGTATTTCAAGTTGCAAGGTATTACTAAGGTGACCTGTTTCGTCAGTGGGGAAACAGAAAGCTGGACTTTTTCAAAGAATCTGTTGCTTAAAAGTGCCTGATTTCCTTAGCTTTACACCAGCGATAATTAAGCTTCTAACCTTCTGACTTTGGCACACAAAAGCAATCAGAACTCATAGCCAGTAGCTCTATGACTCATCCTGAACAAAGTTTATCTAATTCAAGTATTTCCTTCACAAAGCACATCACAACCTTCCTGCACTTAGGAACATCAGAGAGGTATTAGCACTGTTTGAGGGCCACTTTAAAAGCAAGATCACCAACAAAGCAAGAAAATGTGAAAAACATGGCACTGAATTAAACAGACCCTTGTTTACAGTATGACAGTGGCATGGTATGAGTACAGACTTCGCTCATTTCACAGAGAGTTGTGGCAGAGATGGAGGTGTCCTGTGGGACTCTGACTGGGTGTGAGGGCTGCTAAAAGGGGAGGGCGTGAGAGACATGGAAGAGGTGCCTTTCTGAACCCTAACGGTTGGTCAGGTAAGTGCTGTTCATCATTTTCTGTGGTGTCTCCACTCTGTCATAGGTGTTGCCTGTTCATCTCTCCAGTTAGCTCAGCTGTATTATATACATCTTTTAGGAGAAAGGCCAGTGGACCTCATTGGAAGGCTTGCTTCTGCTTGTTCTGTCACATGCAGGCATTAATATGAGTCCCCAGTCACTCGTCTGCAATTCAAAATTCAAACAGTGCTAGAACCAAAAACACGTGAGCTAGCAACAGAACTGACCTGCACCGACAGGGCCTGTCTGTAATTCATTTATTCTATTTAGTGTGACAATTCGTGTGTGCTCTATAAAAATGTGTTTGATCAAGCAAGTGCCTCTGTCTGCATCATAAGTGTTAGGTAACATAGGTGTTAGCTAGGTTAACATAGCTGTTAACCTAGCTACAGTCTGAAAAATTCTTAAGACTGAAATACATCTGGCCCAAGGGTTTTCAGTGATGCTGTAGTGCACTGCCTCCTGAAGAAAGGTTTTTTGTGAGGCTTGAAGAAAAGTGCCGGTTTCCAGTATGTAAATGCCAGCTCCTTGCTGTAGCAAGTTAACTGCAGAGATGATAGGCAGACTCCAACAGCGAGAGAAAGCTCAGCTCCTTGTTCTTCCAGCCTCCTTCTGTCTGGGCTTACAGAGCTGTCACCATGTCTCAGTTCCTCATCTCTGTGCCTTTTTGTCCTCTGTTCTGGCTTTTCTGTTTCTGTTCCTTTTCAATTGTGGGTCAGATTTGTAGGAGAGGAAAGTGTCTTTCTACTAGTTTGTCAGCTGGCTTGTATGTTGGGTGTCATTTGGGGACTTTGAACTCTAGGTTGTCTTTGTCCTTGGGACAACGGGCTGCTGCTTGGTCTTGAAGCTTTGTTTTTGCTACCAGCTTCTGGGACTGAAGCTGTTCTGACTGCCCAATAAGAGCATTTTAATTAAAAACTTTCTAAGGCCAAAGCAATCCAGCTTTGCTTCTCTCCATTTGTGTGGATCATCTGGGTTGGCAATGATCCTGCCGAGGGCTCGGGATGCCACAGACCATCCCACATGCACAGGACAGCCCCTTACCACCAGTAACTATCCATCCGAAACGTCTTTCAAGATGAGGTGAAGAAACCCTTTGTAAGATAAATTCTAGCCGAAATAAGCAGGCAAAGAGAGGCAACAAAGGGCCAGGTAATTTATTTAAATACCCCTGGGTGAGGTTCTGTGGCTTTCTTGTCACAGGCCAGAGAAGTCACACCCGGTCAGGGAGGTGGGGGGCTTATAAGGGATTAGGAGGGGGAGGAGTGGGCAAGCTATCCTAGGGGGTGTGGAGAGGTATGATTGGCTAAAGGTGACATAATAGACAACTAGAAAGTGTTTTTCCATCCAAGAGGGAGGAGGCTGACATCTGGGTCTTAGTTGGCACATCAGGATGGAATTCAGGAAGAGCTGTCCCCTTTCCATATACGGCACGGACTTTGGGGTCTGGTCTGTTCTACCCCTATGGCATCTCTCTGTTCTGTTTGCATGTCCTTGTTTTTCCTTTCTCCAGCCTAACACCCTTGTGTACAGAGTTTGTGTTTTCTGTTCTAAGAAGTACCTGACCTATTGTAATAGTACATTGAAAGGCTGTTTTTCAGGTTTATAGTTCAGATATTTTCCATGTCAAATGTATAAATTATGGATGCACAGATTATGTGAGAGGAAATGTGAAGCTTGTAATAATGAAAACATAATTTCAATCTTTTCTAATTTCAGGAGAAAATGGAAGCTTGGTTGGTGTCTATTAAAATAGCAATAGATAAGAAGGCTCAGAAGACCAATGTGTCCATCAACACTGAACATCTGATGAAGATTTTTACTCTGGGAACTGACCTTACAAAACCATTTGAATATCTTCTTGCTACTGGGAATCTGCGTTCTAAAACAGGTGAAATTAGATAGGTTTCATTTTAGTTATGTTTTTTAAATTATTTGTTTAATAAAAATTTAGGTACTGCTGAGAGAGGTTCTATTTAAAAGTGAACTTCTCCATCACTGAGGATGGATTTAATGTTGTGCATTTTGACAAATGTAGGTCAGTCTGAAGACATATCTGTATAGCTTAGCTGCAGTTCTAATGATTAAATGTATTGCCTGTGCCTTGTTCTGCAAAACTCAAGATAGGTTAGGTCTCTGAGGAAAGGTCACCACAATAGATAGTCTGCAAGGATGGTTATACATGCCCATTCCTAAACCAGCTGCATCAGAATGGCGTGGAAAACTTTAAAAAGTGGTAATTGAGGCCTCAGGAATCCTCTTTTTTCCCCCAACAGATGGATTGATGCAGATTCTTTGGGGACTATCAAGTGCTTACACTTAGCAGCCTTCTCTGATGTATCCCATTTAGTTACTTGCTGTTTTATCACTCGTTTAATGTTTTCCCACAAAGGAGGTAGAGGAAGAGGAGATAGGGGAACAACTGAGGCTGGTACAATTTGTGAAAGCTGGGGATTTTTACTAATTTTTTTACCACCAGTTTTTCAGACTCCTCCCACTCATCCAGAGTTAAGAGAGTAAATTTTATGATAATTTACTCTGTGATTTATAGTGTGCTTGGGGGGTTTGTTGTCTGAACCTCAAATAAAAATAAGTATTTTGTTTGTTTGTTTTTCTAAGTTCAGCTCATTTTTGAATGACTTTGGTTTTATTAAGGTCTTGGCTTCCTGCAAGATTCTGGACTTTGCGTTGTGGCCGATAAGCTGAACTTCATTCGCTATCTCTCCCATTTCCGCTGCGTGCACAGAGGGGCTGCTTTTGCCAAGATGAGGACCACCACAGTACGCAGGCTGCTGCCAGAGTCCTGGGGCTTCCTTTGTCCCGTGCACACCCCAGATGGGGAGCCTTGTGGTCTGATGAACCACTTGACTGCCATATGCGAGGTTGTCACGCAGCCTGTGTATACCGCATCTGTCCCAGCCTTGCTCTGCAACTTGGGTATGTGGTGTACAGTGATAAACAGTCATGGCTGGTCATATGGGTTTCTGCAGGTGCAGTCTGTCAGGCTGTGCTGCTTGGAGGCTGGGCAGGGAATTCCTGCAAGAATTCTGCTTACTCTTCAGTGCAGGAGTTGGGCTGCTTGCTATTTGGGCTCTGCTAGAGAAGGTCAGGTGCAATTTTTGAAAATGAGTGAAGGTGAAGTTAAATGTAGTTTTGTTCTTTTCTTTCAAAAAAAAGATGTCAAAACATTTGAAACAGCAGCATTTGATATGGAAGTAATATTTTGGATCACTCTTCTCGCATCTGGTGGGTTAGCCACTGCATCTCTTAAGTAGGAAGCAGTGTTGGTTTGCAGGAAGACAGTCAAAAAGGAGGATGTCCAGTCTGCTGTCATCAGGAAACATAGCCTTTGTTCCTGAGGACCTTGCAGCTGCTCTCTGCTTTCACTGGATGTCCTAGAATGACTGCAAAAGCACCACTCATATTGGTATTGGGGTTCCAAATAAATTACAACAAGGAGGCAAAATCATGAAATTCACAAATAATGAAGATCAAGGGGGGGTATGTATCATCTACATGGCTCAGAAATCAAAATAGAAAAGATATTCAGTGGAAAGCCCCCCTTTACCCCTGTGCCCTGACTACTCTCCCCATAGGCAGTCAGTCCCACTATTTTTTGTGTGTCCTTGCAGAAATGATTGAGAAACTTAAGCAATACAAAAAACATTCTGGTTTAGAGACATGATACCCAGATACCTAAATGTATAGCAGCTGAGCTGACCTGGAGGGAACTTTTATCCTGGAAGAATCACTCTGATGTGCATGTGCTGTTCACTTCCCCAGGGGTTATCCCAGTGGACGGAGCACCACACCGGCCATATAGCGAGTGCTACCCTGTCCTGCTGGATGGTGTCATGGTTGGCTGGGTGGAGAAGGAGCTTGCTCCCAGCATTGCAGATGCTCTCCGACATTGTAAGGTGATTGTGAGTCTTTGCGAATTCTTCTCTCCCTTGGTCTCAGGTTTTGGGTCCTTTTCTTCTTGTTGAGGTAGCCCCAGGGCAGAGTGGTCAAGGGGTCTGGAAGCCAGAAGCTTGTCCAGAAGTGCCTGCATTCCTTCTGGTGGCACAGTCTTGCCTTGTACTGTCCTCACAGATTGGATCAGTGACACATATTTGCTCTGGATGCATTTTTTTGGGTAATTTCATTGAGGCCCCAGTCTGCTAATTTAACAAATTTTAACTTTCTGTGTAAATACTAGTGGCATATAGGAATCTTTAAAAAAGGGACTTTATTTTTCAAGTAATAGTAAAGATATGCAAGATAGTAGTCATACCCTGTTGCCTTCTAGATCTTGAAAATATATTTTTAAAAAGTCAAGGTACTTGCCGTGCTTTTGCTATAGCTTGCATGTCCCAAGTTATAATCCTCTGCTATTCCTGAATAAACCCATTTTTGCTGGTAAAAAAATAAGTAAAATTTAAAAAATACAAATAGAAAGTCAAGCATGACATCCTCTGAATAACTTATATTTGGAATTCCTTCCTAACAAGAGTGATCTGTTCTCTCTTGTTCAGTTTTTTTTTTTTTAAGTTTTTAAAATTGTTTTAGTTTGATATAATTTCACACTTAAAGATGTTTAACCAGTATGGAATACTCATATGCCCATTACCCCAGATCCACCAGTTGTTATATTTGCCCCATGTGCTTTATCATTGTATGATCTTTATAAACATGTGCATATTATTTTCTTCTGAACCAGTTGAGGATAGTGTACTGACATACCTCCTTTTCCATAAAGTTTTCAGTGTATTCTAAGAACAAGAACTGTTTGTTTCCAATAACCACAGCATGCTCATCAAAGTCAGCGAAGGCCAGGTTGGTAGAACCTGTGGCTGATACTCAGAGTATACCAGTTGTCTCAGTAATGTCCCTTGTAGCATTTTTTTTCTTCCTGGTCTGGGACCCAGTCCAGAATCATGTGTCACATGTAGTCTGCCTGTTCCTCATCTCCTTTAATCTGAAACAGTTCGTCAGCCTGTCCCATCTGACTTCCTGAGTATAGGCCAGTCACTACGTCGAGTGTCCTTTCATTGATGCTTGTGTGTAGCTTTCCCATGGTGAGGTTCAGTATATCATTTCAGGCGGCACTTGGTGTGGGCCTGTCTTGTGCCTGATGCCTAGTGATGTGACTCTCATCACTTTAGGTTAATCCACTGTACATTCCTGACTTTCTCGATAATAAGGAATTGATGGAGAGAGATTTGGAAGTTACCTGAAAGCTGTTTTCCTCATCAGATTTTCACCTTCTAGTTGATGGGTTCTTACAGAATTACTACTAGTCCACTGGTGATTTTTTGCTGAGTTAATTATTATTGTGGTTGCCAAATGGTTATATCCTGATTCCATCACTTGTTCTGTTTATTAGTTGCTATTTTGTAAGGTAAAGTTTTCCTTTCTCCTCCATTTCCTTGTTTGCTTATTTGCATCAGCATAGATATATAGATGCTTGTTTTATTTTGTGAATGTTCTGTTACTACTGTTTATTCTGATGCTCAAGTTGTATCAGATTTGACTCTCTGAACTAGTCCCTTGGGGTTTTTTTGACCAAAATCAAGCCTTTATTTTTATAACTGTATAAATGTGATCCAAATGTGTCCACCACTAATTTTTCAAAAAGAAACATGCTACAAATAAGCAAACTACATCTGCTCACTGATATGGGTATGAACTTCCTAGATGTCTTGTTGGGTTTAATTATACACCTCTGGTTTTGTTTTGGTTTGTTTTTTGTAAATACACATAACTAAATTTACCGTTTAACCATTGATAAGCATACAGTTCAGTGGCATTTAGTACATTCATACTGTGCTTTGCTCACCCTATCCATCTTCCAGACTTTTTCATCATTCCAAACCAAAACTCTCTACCTGTTCAACAGTATTTCTCCCTTTCCAAATTCCTGTAACCACCATTCTTTCTGCATAAATTTGACTTAGCTGCTGTGTACCTCATTTATCATAGAATATTTGTCCTTCTGTGTCTGGCTTATTTCACTTTGTATAGAGTTTTCATGGTTCATCATGGTGTAGCAGGTGTCAGAATTTCATTTCTTTTAAAGACTGAATGATATTCCTGTGTGTGTGAGTGTGTGTGTGTGTACCATGTTTTGTTTATCCTTGTTTGTCCATTCATCTGTCAGTAGACCCTTGGGTTGTTGATACCTTTTGGCTATTGTGACTAATACTGCTGTGAACATGGATGTACAAATACCTGTTCAAGTACTTTGGGGACTATATCTAGGAGTGGAATTGCTGGATTACATGGTAATTCTGTGTTTCATTTTTCTGGCATCTTTGAGGAAAGAATTACATTTCCATTAGACATACTAGGTGTATCATTAATTCTTTAATAATGATCATTCTCTAATAACAGTGATGAATAATGAATCTTAAATTGCTAGAATAAATCCTACTTGGTCATGGTATATTCTTGATATTTAAGAAATACTGATAAATGTTCATCTATGTTTTTAAAATTGACATTCAAAAGTTTCTGCTTTATGAAAAGAATTAGAAAGTTTTCCTTAGCTTGTAATGTTCTGGAACAGTTTGGGGAACATTGGGTTATCTGGTCTTGGGTCTGCTAAAATTCCCCTGTGAAACCATCTGGCTCTAGCGCTTTCTTTGGGAGTAGTTTCTGGATACTGTTTATTTGGAAATTGGTCTCTAAGCTTTCTGTCTCTGGAGGTCCACAACCTGCATTTTCCCATTTCATCTTGGGTTCCTAGCGGTATACAAAGTAGACACAGGATTTTAAAATTTAGTTTCCATGTTTTTTTCTCCATTGTCATTTCTTCCTGAATATATTTTGTTGGCTCCCTTCAGCCCCCGTTTTTCTTATTTAGAGTAGAGTATTTCTTAAATTTATTTAAGAATCAAGAATTTTGATTTATTTAAACATTGTTTCTATACTCTACCTCATTAATTTCAGGTTTTATCTTTGTTATAATTTCTCAACTTCTGCTTTTTTTAGCTTCTGAATTTAATTCATTTATTTTCATTCACTAATTTTTATTGATAACATGCTTAACTGTCAATTCCCATAACTTATACATAGATTCTGTTACTTCTTTAAACTTCTGTAATTCTGGTTTATATTTCTTCTTTTACTCAGGAGTTGATTAATCGAAGGTTTCATTTTTTTAATCCCCAGGTGCAAGGGCCCTTTCACTGATTACATTTTAAAGTAAAACCAGTAACCTACTGGTTTTAGACATCAGAGAACAGAATTTCACTTAGTAAGTTTATATGCACATTCTTAGCCCTTCCCCCCCCCACCCTATTAATCATTACTAGTTTGCTTGATGGGGGACTGCACCTCTGGAAAGTAGGGCTTTTGCCAACTCTTGATATGGTGTGAGTGACATTTGTTACCAGTGTAACTAATTTCTTCATAATGCTTTTTGTTGGGAACAGGTATTGAGAGAAAAAAGAATTCCTCCCTGGATGGAGGTGGCCCTTATCCCCATGACAGGAAAACCAAGTCTGTACCCAGGATTGTTTCTTTTCACCACTCTGTGTAGATTGGTCCGGCCTGTGCAGAACTTGGAATTAGGCAAAGAAGAGCTAATTGGAACTATGGAACAAGTATGTGGAGTACGGTGGTGGGTGCATGTGCTTGTGTGGTGAGCAGCTTTCACACACTTAGGAGCTGTTGCTTTCTTAAGTGTTACCATTGTTTAATGCCAACTAGGCATTTGAAAGGTCTTTCCTGCCTGCTCTGACCAGCATGAAGCAGTTTGCATTACTTCCCTGCACTTGCACATGGAACTTAGGAGAGGGTGGTGGTCATACTACCTACCTTTCCCCTTCTGCTGCTTTGCACCTGGCTTTGGCTGGTGACATTGAAACCTTCCAGATTCACTCATAGTACTTGCCTACATCTTGGCATTTGCAAAACGGTGGACCTTGTGCTACCTAAAAATATCCTTCTTTTCCTCCCTTGCAATTGGACCAGGGTAGATGTAGAATGAATGTAAGGCAAGAGGTATTTCTAACCAGGTGCTTCCCTGTGCTTCAGGATCCCTTCAGGGTTCATGGTGCTGGGTGGGGAAGGCTTTCTTTCAAGTCTTTTAAGTACCACACTCTGAGAGGTAGTGAGAGTTAATATGTTGTCTGTCAGTTATTTTGTGCCTGGAACTTCCACATCTTTCCTCTTCTCCAGCTCTTCATGAACATTGCTATCTCTGAAGATGAGGTTTTGCCTGGAGTTACTACCCACCAGGAGCTCTTCCCTCACAGCCTGCTGAGTGTGATCGCCAACTTCATTCCTTTCTCCGATCACAACCAGAGTCCGCGCAACATGTACCAGTGCCAGATGGGTAAGATGGAGTGGAGGACGGGGCTGGTCACAGAGGAGGCAGGAAAGACCTTCTTTCAAATGCCTAGTTGTTGTCATCAAACAATGGTAACACTTAAGAAAGCAACAGCTCCTAAGTGTGTGAAAGCTGCTCATCACACAAGCACATGCACCCACCACCGTACTCCACCTACCTGTTCCATAGTTCCAAGCAGCAGTTCTTTGCCTAATTCCAATTATAGAGGAATAGCATTTGCAACCTTTTTAGTAGCACTTGTAACACTTTAACAGCACGTGTAACTTTTCTGAAGTAATTTCAAACTCAAAAAAGGTGAAAGAATGTGACGAAGAACTCCCTTAAACCCTTTGCCTAGTTTTTGTTAATATTTTACTCCATATGTACAGGTTTCCAATTGAAGGTAAGTTGCAGACAGGATGCCCTTTTACCCCCAAATATTTCAATGTGTATGTCCTAACAACAAGGATGTTCACTTACATAATCAAGGATAATTACTGAAATCAAGAAATAGAACATTGATGATATTATACTAATTTACAGTCCTTATTGAAACTGACTAATTGCCCCAAAAATATGGTTTATGGCAAATATTTTTTTCTGTGTAGCACCTAGTCCAAGATCACACATTGAATTTAGGTGTCATTTTCTTTCCAGTCTCCTTTAAGTTAGAACAGATCTCTAGCCTTTGTCATCCTTGACATTTATTTTGTAGAATGTTCCTTGATTTGAGTTTGAGAGCTTGTGATTCCATTTGTGAAGAATACAAGCCATTAGTCACCCACAGCATTTGTGCTCTTCACTCTTGCCTGATGACTCAGGTTTCCATTGAGTGTAATTTCCCTTCAGCCTGAAAAGCTTCCAAGTAAAAGTCTTTGGTTATATGCATTGTTTGCCTGCACTTTTTTTTTTTTTTCCTTCTTCCCTTAGGGTTTTCTCTACTTTTGGTTTGTAATTCTACTATGTGTGTGTTCTCTGTGTTTGTCTTGCTTGGGGTTTGCTAATCTTCATAAACCTGTAAAAATAATTTTTAAATCAGATTTTTAATGTCTGCCTTTACTTCTAAAAATTCTGAGTCCACCCCATCCTCTCCTTTCCTGAGATTTCAGTTATGCATCATGTTAAACCTTTGGATATTGTCCCATAAGCCATCAGGTTTGTTTTCTTTTTTCCATCTTTTTTTCTTTCTTTTCAGATTGGATCCTTTTTATTGATTTTTCATCACATTTACTGACTTTCCATTCTATTTCAGATGTTTCATTTTTCAGCCTACAATTTCCATTTCTTTTTTTATAGCTTTTATTTTCTCTGAGATTGTTTATCTTTATTGTAAACATATTTTCCTTTATTTTTTTTAACAATTAGAACAGGTATTTAAAAATCATTGCGAACTCCACCATCTGGGGTCATCTCAGGATCAGTCTCCATTGGGTCATGACTTCTTGTTCCTTTGTATGTCTAGTAATACTGGGTTGTATCATGGACACGGTGAGTAATACATTTCAAAAACTGGATTCTATTACGTTTCTCTGAAGAGAATTAGCTTTTAGGTAGCTGAACACAACAGTCAGATTAGGTTATTTTAGCCCGAGGTGGACTGCTTGAGTCTGTCCCATTTGTGCATAGTCCAGGAGTCCACCAAAGATGGGGGCTCAATTTATATGTGGAATTTAAAGCTCTCCCTTTGTGGTTCTTTCCTCTCTGCAGTTTCGTCCCTTACTTTCTGGTTGCTCTTGTGCTCTGAACTTTATTCTTTTGTTCTTCAAGCCAGTAAGACTGAGTTTCTAAGTTGTAGCCACTACATTGACTGAGTCATCAAGCAGAAACAAAAACATTAAAAACTGAAAAAGCTGGAAATTCACCCAGTTGGGTTTTATCCGAATGTATATTCCTCTTTAGTTTCTGACTGCTTCTGCTTTCAGATAATGTGCATGTATACATGTGGTTTTTTCCCCTCTGGGTCTCATACTTATGTATTGAGGATGGTCTTATAGGAGTACTAGCCCTGTATTCCTGGAAGCTGACAGTCTCCTTTTCTGTATTTATAATTCTACTGTGTGTATTTAGTCTTAAAAATCATTTTGTTTTGAATTCTCTGTGCTGTAAAGTAGTACAGAGTCTTTCTTACCTACCCACTGTGCCCCACTACCAGAATTAGCAAGTACTGACATTTTGTTTGGGTGCAGGAAGGTAATCTAATTAGACCATAGTTACTGCTTCTCCTTTTTATGCTTCCATTACACTACACGTCCATAAACTAGGCATAGTATTGTTTGTGGTGTGTTACAAATGCACATACATGGTGTCATAGCAAATACCCATCTGTACTGTTCCCATTAGGTATTGCTTTCATGCTGGTCTGATCATGTTGCTCTACATAGGACTACTTCACACTGTATATTAGTCTGCAGTAAGCATAACCACCATGATTGTGATAAATACTTAGTTGTTTCCCATTTATATTTAACCCTTTATAATCAAAGGGAAAAATAAGATGCTAAAGTGTTTTTTTCTTTTTTAGGTAAGCAAACCATGGGTTTTCCACTTCTCACTTACCAAGACCGATCAGACAATAAGCTGTACCGTCTTCAGACTCCACAAAGCCCTTTGGTGAGACCATACATGTATGATTATTATGACATGGATAACTATCCCATTGGGACAAATGCCATCGTTGCTGTCATTTCTTACACTGGCTATGACATGGAAGATGCCATGGTAAGCTTTACTGGGAGGTACAGACATTTTAATTTTTACCTTTTAAAAAAAAAAAAACTAAGATCATGCAGGGAAAATTTATATGCCCCCAATGCAGTATTTGGCACGACTGTTAAATGGTTAATTCCTGGGTTCAGTTGAAAGTGGCAAGCCTTGAGGAATAGTCACTGAATATTCAGATAAGCATATATCATGTATATTAAGTACCTAGTATGTGTAGATGTTGAATGAATTTAAGGTAGTCTTGGATCTACCTTTTATATTTATGTGTGACTGACTAGGTTTTATAAGTGTCTGGGTTTTAATAGTGTAGGTGACTTGGAAAATGAATAGAGTTAAAATGGAATGGCACTTACCTAAATCAAGTATTGATCTAACCAATTTTATTTTGAAAATCCTTATTTGGCCTCAGTCCCTTACATTAATGACTCTTTGACCTCTTAGATTGTGAACAAGGCCTCTTGGGAACGCGGCTTTGCCCATGGAAGTGTCTACAAGTCTGAGTTCATAGATCTCTTTGAGAAAATTAAACTTGGAGATGATAGTCTGGTGTTTGGAGTCAAACCTGGTGACCCACGGGTTTTGCAGAAGTTAGACGATGATGGATTGCCATTCATTGGCGCACACCTGCAGTACGGAGACCCGTATTACAGTTACCTAAACCTCAACACTGGGGAAAGCTCTGTGGTGTACTACAAGTAAGTGTGGGTGCCCAGTGCTCTTTTTTTAAGGCTGTTCTCAGTGAAATTACTGGAGGCCAGTGAAAGTTACCTTCTAACAGGAGAATTTGGGGGAAAGTGTAAGTGGTTAGCTTATTTCCCATCTATAGAATTCTTTGAGTAGTAGGTGTTCATAATAGTTTTTCAGTTTCTTGTGTTGCTAGTATTTCAGAGGAACACAGTTCTGTAGTGAACATATTCAGTAGCCCTATTCTTAAGTACTTATAGGGCCATCGACTCTGTTTGAATTGGAGAATAGAAGTAAGAATTAGTTTTTTAAATAACCCTTATGAAGCAATAATTATCAGTAAAACTTGAGTTTCTCTGTAAAAAAATACTTTGACCTTTGTTGTTTTATTTTTTCCTAGGAGTAAAGAAAACTGCATTGTGGATAACATCAAAGTGTGTAGTAATGACACTGGAAGTGGGAAATTCAAGTGTGTTTGCATCACAATGAGAGTCCCGCGAAACCCAACTGTTGGAGATAAGTTTGCTAGTCGTCACGGGCAGAAGGGCATCTTGAGCAGACTGTGGCCAGTTGAAGACATGCCATTTACTGAGAGTGGGATGGTCCCTGACATTCTGTTCAATCCTCATGGCTTTCCATCACGCATGACCATTGGTATGTTAATTGAGAGTATGGCTGGGAAGTCTGCAGCTTTGCATGGTCTCTGCCATGATGCTACTCCCTTCACCTTTTCAGAGGAGAACTCGGCCTTAGCATACTTTGGTGAGATGTTAAAGGCTGCTGGCTACAACTTCTTCGGCACTGAGAGGTTGTACAGTGGCATCAGTGGGCTAGAACTGGAAGCAGACATTTTCATAGGCGTGGTTTACTATCAACGCTTGCGTCACATGGTCTCAGACAAATTCCAGGTTAGAACAACAGGAGCCAGAGACAAAGTTACTAACCAGCCTATTGGGGGAAGAAATGTCCAGGGTGGAATCCGTTTTGGCGAAATGGAACGGGATGCTCTTCTAGCTCATGGTACATCTTTTCTCCTTCATGACCGGCTTTTCAACTGTTCTGATAGGTCGGTAGCCCATGTGTGTGTGAAGTGTGGTAGTTTGCTCTCTCCGCTATTGGAAAAGCCACCCCCTTCTTGGTCTGCCATGCGCAATAGAAAATACAACTGCACTCTCTGTAATCGCAGTGACACTATTGATACAGTTTCTGTGCCTTATGTTTTTAGGTATTTTGTAGCTGAGTTGGCAGCTATGAACATCAAAGTGAAACTGGATGTCATTTAACTTGATGGAACTTGAGTTAGGGGAATTACCAGATTAAAACAAAATGTAACTTGAGTTCAGTGACGGTAATACAAGGTTATTCTTTACTTTTGTCAAAGGTGTTAGAACTCTCAGTCAAGATCTGGCAGCTCAGAATTCTGGTTTCTAAGTCTGCTTTTTGGTAACTATTGATGTTGATTTTTGGTACATTTGTTCACCATTGCCACAAGTATTTTCTTAAAAAAACACTGATAAATAGAATGTATGGGGAAAAAAAGCCTTTCCAACCCCAGGTGCTCTGTATCTTGCTTTCATCAAGCAGTGACTGTCCCACATACATTTGTCCATCTAGAGCAGAGGGTGTAACACAAATACAGTGTAAACCATGTATGTCATTTTCTATTTTCTTATATCCACATTAAAATAAAAACAAAAGAAATATTTTAACACCTTTATTGAAGTGTAACTGTTACACAAATAACCGCACATACTTCTGTACACAGTTTAGTGGGTTTGAACATACGCACACACTATGAAAAGGTTACAACAGAGGTAATAACCTCACTTTGAATAGTTTCCTTGTGTCCCGCTGGGTTGTATGTTTGTTTTGGGTTAGTTTTGGGTTAGAACACAACTTGACATTTACCCTAACAAAAATTTTAATTGTACAGCACAGTATTCCCCTATTAACTGTAGGCACAATATTGTACAGCAGATCTCTAGAATTGACTCATCTTGTGTAAGTGGGATTTTATACCCACTGAACAGCAGCTCTCCATTTCCCTCTCCCACCAGCCCGGGTCACCACCATTATTCTCCTCTCTCGCCATGGCTACTTCAGATGCCTCAGGTGAGTGAGGTCATGTAGATTCGTCCTTCTAGACTAGGGCAGTGTCTTCCATGTTCATCCATGCTGTTGCATATGACAGAAGTTCATTCTCTTTTAAGGCTGAATAACGTTCCATTGTGTGTGTATAGCACATTTTCTCTGTTCATTTATTTCTTGATATATAGGTTGTTTCCATATCTCAGAAATAATGTTAATACTATATTAATATAGTCCAATGCCATTCAACATGTAATAAATATTAAAAATTGGTTGAGGTATTTTATGTTCTTTTTTCATACTAAATCTCTAAAATACAGTGGCTTTTTTCAGTCATTTCTGTATATATTTCATTGTATGGATATACTGTCCCTCTGGTGGATATTTGGGCTGTTCCATTCCTTGGCTGTATTATAAAGTTTAACAGTAGAACCTTGTATATGCTTGTGGAAGGATAAGGTGTCTTTTGTTAAAAACTTACCTGAAGTAATTCTTTCCTGAGTCCATCTTTAGGTAGGTGTCTATGAGTATATGTCAAATAGGGCTGGACTAAGAAAAATCTATCTATTTAAGGTATATCCTGGCTTTGTCATGAAACTGTTGGGGAAAAAAAAGGCAGAAAATATCTTGAACATATTGGCTGATACGTCTCCCTACTGTTAGAATCCCACCTAGACTTTCCCACCCCATTCCAGTCTCTGTCTACCTCACAGTCCCGTAGCTGAGTTCTGTTCAAGTTTCTGGACTATTTTTTTAACAGTGCTAAAAAATGGTAAAATTTTTTTTCTTTTTTGTGTAAATTATAGATTCACAATAGACTGACATTGGGACAATTGACATTTCAATTTCACATGCACTCATTTGTATATGTGTGTATAATTCTCTTCAGTTTTATCACATGTAGGTTGATCTAAGCACCAACATAGTCAAGACGCAGAACTGTTCCATCCCCAGACTCTGCCATGCTATCCCTTTATAGCTTTCCCCATCCCCATCTGTAACCTCTGGCAACCACTAATCTGTTCCCTGTCGCTGTCATTTTATTTCAAGAATAGTATGTAAATGGAGTCTCTTACGACCTTTTGAGATTGGCCTTTTCTACTCATCTTAATTCCCTTGAGCTCCATCCAGGTTATTGCATGTATCAATAATTTACTCCTTTTTTTTGCTACATAATACATGGTATGACTGTGACACAGTCCAACCATTCACCTGTTGAAGGACATTTCTCTTGCTTCCAGGTTTTGGTGTTTACAAATAAAGCTGCTCTAAATAATCACGTAGTTATTGTGTGCACATAGTTTTCATTTCTCTGGGACAGATGTCCAAGTAAATTTGCTGGGTTGAATGGTGATTAGCATATTTGTAAGTTTTTGTGGAAGTTGCCGGTTTTCCGAAGTGGCCGTACCATTTTACATTCCCACCAGGATTGTGAGTGATCCATTTCCTCCACATCCTGACCAGCATTTAATGGTGTTACTGCTTTTGATTTTACTGTACTTTATTTTATTTTAGCTGTTCTGATGGGTGTGTAGTGATATCTCACTGTGGTTTTTAACTTGCACTACTCGACTGCCTAATGATATTGAACATCATCTCATGTTTATTTGCCTTCTGTATGTCCTCAGTGAAATGTCTGTTCATGTCTTTTGCTCATTTTCTCACTGGATTATCTTCTTACTGTAGAATTTTTGAGACTTCATTTTATATTCTAGATATAAGAACTCTGTCACCTAAGTGTTCTGCAAATATTTTCTCCTAGTTTATAGCTTGTCTTTTCATCTTATTTACAGGTCTTTTGCAGAGCAAAATAATTTTGATGAAGCCCAGTTTATTGTTTTTTCAGGTTCTAATGGATCATGCTTTAGGGTGTCACGTCTAAGAACTCTTAACCAAGTCCAAAGTTTTTCTTATATGTTCTCTTCTAAAGACTTCATAATTTTATGACTTACATTTAAATTTATGATCATTTATCTATTATAATTTTTGTACAACATGTGGTGTTTAACTCAAGATCCGCTTTTTTGCCTATGTATATCCATTTGTTTAGGCATGATTATTTGAAGACTCTCCTTCCACTATTGAATTCCTTTTGCATCTTTCTCAAAAATGAGTTGGCTGTGCTTGCATGGAACCAGCTTAGTTATTTCATTTTATCTCCTTTGTTGGCTTATTGACCCTACCTCTACATTTTCATTTTTAGTTGTTTCCTTTTGTTTCTAGTGTACATCTTTGGACTTATCACACTTTACTTTCATGTACTATTATACCACTTCACACATAGTGTAAGAGCTTTGCAACAGTATACTGTCTCCTCCTTGGCCTTTGTGCTGTTTTTGTCATACATTTTCCTTATACATACATGGTGAACCCCACAACATATTACTACTTTTGCTTTAAGCAGTTACCTTTCAAAGAGATTTATAAAACGGGTTATTTAATTTTTAGCATATTTATATCTGGTGATCTTACTTTGTATCCTGGATTTCTACTTTGCATCATTCCCCTTAACCCAGAGGCCTTGCCTCCGTGTTTCTCATAGTGTCCTTAAGCTTTCTTAGGCAAGACGAGAGCAGCCAGCAGGGCTAAGTGTGTCTCACTGCAGCAGCACAGCACCTCTCATTCCTTTACTCCATGTCCAGTGAGGTTTTCCACTCCTGCTGATGGGAACTCGGATAGCTGGGAGCTCTGGGGCCGGTTCTGCCTGCACCTTCCTGGTGGTTCTCTCGTGGCCTCCAGTAGTTTGAGGCATGCTATAGAATACTATATTCTGGACTATACATACAAGAGCTGGACTTTAGTGGACCCTCTGCAAATCTCTGCACTTATCCCATGTAACTTTATAAAATACCCAGTACCTGCCTTAGAATTCTAGCTGCCTTGGCCTCCCCATGTTTTTATATGCCATGCAAACCAAGAATGGTTTTCATATTTTTTTATTGTTAAAAAAAATCAATTCATGACACACAGTGATAAGAAAATCAAATTTCTGTGTCATAAAGTTTTACTGGAATACAGCTTTGCTATGCATATATGTATTTGTCTACAGCTGCTTGTGGCCACAGCGGCACAGAGTATTTATGACAGAATGGGCCCATAAAGCCTAAAATGGTTAATATCTGATTATTATCCAAATGTGTGTGTCTCAGATTCACATGTTGAAATTCTAACCTCCAAAGATGAGGGTCTTAGGAGGGGGAGCCCTTCGGAGGTGCTTAGGTCACGGGTGAAGCCTTCATGAGTGGGATTAGTATTCTGTAAGAGACCTCATGGAGATCACTTGCCCCTTCTATGTGGAGACACAGCAAGGAGGCGCTGGCTATGAAACAGGAGGGACCTCACCAGAACCTGACCATGTCAGTGCCTTGATCTTGCACTTCTAACCTCCAGAACTGTGTAAGAAATAGATTTTTCTGACTTATAAGCTACTCATCTGTGATATTTTATTGCAGCAGCTTGAACAGATTGACACTGACCCTTTACAGAAAAGGTTTGCCAACCCTGGGCTAAAGGTATACAGATTGGACAATATGTATCTCTGATACATTGTATTGCCTTAACATAAACTAGCATATGCAGAAAATGGATAAAGGTACAGATATTTATATGAATGGAATTTTGGTAGGAAATGTCTCCAATGAAAGGATGGAGCTTTACATAAACTATTATATATATAGATGAATAGAGTATTGCATAACAAATTATTAATATTTTAAATGAAAGTACAAAATTTGATGATAGTTAATTTTCTATAAATGGTAAACAAATTATAACTGCAAGAAGGGTTCTATGTCATTTCTGAACAATTAAAATGAGTTTTCTAATGAAAAGCTGTACACAAGGTTGAAAACATTATTTTCAATTAGAGTGTTAATATAACAAAATGAATGTATCTAGTTGAGAGGATAGCTCTATAGACCTTTTTATAGACAAGATTTTGGTATGGTATTTACATCCATGGGTGGAACATGTAAAAGAAGTCAGTGTCTATCTCCTGAAAGACCAGTGGTGTACACAAGATGGAATTACTTCTATATATCTCTGAGTGGAAGGTTGCAAAACAAATGATTATATCTATTGAAAAGATAGTTCTGTAGTCAAGATTAAGTGCTGTTTATAAATTGAGTGTCTGCATAATCACCTTCTGCAATGATAAAGTTGGATACAAGATTGAAGATACTTAGCTCTATGAATGCAGTGTTGATATAACAATTATTTGCAAATCAAGGTTGGAACTACAAACAAGGTTGGAGGGTGTCACTCTTTCAACAGTATCAATATGACAAGGAATATTTCCACTAAAAAAAGGTCTGTATACAAGATGGAATAAGTCATCTCTATGAATGAGGTGTTGGTATGATCCCAATTCATGTCTGCAATAAAAAAGGACTGAAATGTTGTTACTTACTGAAATATAAATGGAGTTTGTTTTAACATGAATAGGTATATATACTGAAAGGAATGACCTGTGTATGGTCAATACAAGATTAAATTTTGTTGGTTATGTCTATGAATATAGTGTTGGTAGAACACAGCTTACTGTCTCCAGTGAAAGTGGTGACCCAGACATACACAAATGATTGATCACTTATCTCTAAGATTGTAGTTTAAAGGTAAACACACATGGCATTTGCAGAGACAACATTTAATTTGTATATATGTACACACATTATGTGTGTGCATGTTGACTGAATTAAATTTTACCACTTCAGATGTCCTGTTGGTGTAACACAAAAGATCTACCAAAGAGATACAGCTGAAACAACACTGATCAGCATCTTCGCATTTCTTATGTAGTGGCTGTCATCCAAAAAACAGGAAGCAGAAGCTGCAAGGCCAGGTAAAGCTTTCACCTGAAATTGGCACAGGGTCGCTTCTGTTGTAACCTGTTGGTCGAAGCAGTCACAAGGTCTGTCCAGATGGAAGGACATGGAGAAATGGACTCCACCTTACAAATGAAGTCTGGGAGATACCGGCAGTTACGGAAAACAGTATTATGCTACATATGGAAAAAGGCATAGATAAGATTGAATAGCAGCCACATCCACGAATGGAATGTGGGGAACAACATGCACGAAGGACTGCAGTGTACACAGACGAGTGACTGGTTGTGATTCCCATCACGGAGTGTTGTGGAAACACAAACCGAAGCAGTTGCTAAAGTGATGGGCCCGTGGACTGGGTGGGAGAGTCACGGCCCTCAGTTGCTCTGGCAGTCAGAACACTTTTCTCCTGTTAGGTAAAGGACTCCGTTTTCAGTGAGAAGCCACTGCTGTGTGCTATTTGTGACTCCTTCCCATTTGTCTTATGTAAGAGGCCACCTCACATGCAGAGCACTGGCCCCACCTGTTCCTGGAAGATGGACACGTGTCCTTCAACTTTCCCTGCTCACACCCACAGTTGTCTTGGGCTGTTAACACGTTTTCAGGTTATAGTGTTGCTTTAACAATCCTGTCCATCAACTCTGCCCACCCCACTGTGGCCCTTTAACTGTTTTTACTTAATGGACATTCCATACACTGAAGTGGCTGTAAGTGGTCCTGCAAGACATATTATGAAGTAAGTGTTCAGGTATGTGTAGTGCTCTGGATGGTGGGGGACATTCCCAGAGAAATGCTACAGTGAGTACAGCGGAGGTGGGATGGGCACACATGAGGGGCCCACCTGGCGCCCCCAGCCCATCCACACAGTGTGCATGTGGGTGCAGGATGGGTGGGGAGGAGACTCCTGCACAGATGAAAGAGCCCGCAGAGGCAGGCTGTGTTCACTGCCCTCCTGGCATATCGGTCAGTCCTAATAAGCCTTTTAATTCCAAGTGTTGATTGCAACAAGAGGGTGCTGGCAAAAGTGCCCTCTGGGGCCGTGGACTTGAGGAGAGTGTGCAGACACAGAGACGGTATGTGAACGGAGACGACGCTGGAGTGGTGTGTTCCCTAGTCCAGGACTGCTGGCAACCGGGCATGGGACAAATTGCCCTGCCAGCACCCTGACTACTCCCAGCCTCCCAACCTGAGAGGGAATCCTCTTGCTTCAAACCTCTGTCTGTGGGCTCCGTGAGATGGTGTGGGCCCCAAAGCTGGACCACCGCTGCTGGGGAAGAATGCTAACAGACGGCAGGGGCACGGACCTGCGGCCTGCTGTGGGCGGACTGGTGCTCCTCACCTGCAACTCTGGGGGTGGGAAATATGTTCCCAGTCGGGGGCAAATGACTTTTGAGGTCAAAATCGGTCAAAAGGAAAAATAAAGTGGGAGAAATCCATTCATTGCTTACAAGCAGTTGTCTACTTCTGCTCACCCATGTCTCTCCTGACCCTGCTGCAAAAAAGCCCCACAAACTTCTCTGGTGCAGATAGGCCCTCACTCCCCCAATCCTTGTAATCACCTATTGATATGGAGATGGCTACTCTCCACCCCTTGGAAACACCTACTGATATGGAGAGATTCTGGAAATACTGCAATTTCACCCACACTTTCTCACACTTGGGTCTTCCTTTGCAAGAGGTGTGGCACACTGTTTGCTGTTAACATCAAATGCCCCTTCTTGAAGGAAGAGCTGAGAATCAAGGGCAGCACCCTCTGTGGCCCACAGTTCCATGGAGCTGGAGAGGGTGGGCAAAGGGACCTGCTCCTCAGCTACAGCTTCGGAATCTGCATCTGCTCCTAAGCCTGAACCCATGGCCACCCTGCCCGAGGGGGCTGGCCCCGAGCTGTCGAGCGCACACCCCAGGGCAGGAGGAAGGGAGCTGCCCTGGGTTGGAGGCCGGTTCCCAGGAGGCAGCCGCTCCATGCTCCATACTCTGGGGCCGACCATGCCAGCAGGGCGGCACCTTCCTTCCACCTGTGGCATAACCACCGGTGCTCAGGAGGGCCCCTGTGGTAGCGCCTGCCAGCCTCCCTAGGCCACCGGCTTCCCCTGCTTTCCCACACCCTCCCTCTTTGCAGGGCGAACGCTTCCCAAGCTCACCAGCCCATCCCTAGACAACTGGCTGGAATCCTGAAGCTGGGGCATGGATGGAATTTGCTGCTGTTTCCAGGAATCCTAAGACTTTCAACTCTAAGAATAAACCTGGGAGGTGGTCCCAGGAGATACTGGTGAGACTAAACTTAAAGGAAATTGTTCATTTTTCCTTTTTTAAGTTAAGGGGGGCCAGGAGATGCCCTCAAAGCATCTGGTTTCCTCTAATAACTTCCTGTGCCATTACTTGCAGGGGAGGGTGGTCCTGAAGTTCTGTCAGTTGCCACCTGGCTAGTGAGAAAAAGAGAATGTAGCTGCTGTCTTCATACTTGAGATTACAGGTATTGGGCTCCTCAGGATTTGCCTCCTACCCCAGCATGCCCTATAAACCTAAGATCTGGAGAGTGGAGCTTCCAGAAAAGGTAGGAACAACCCAGGAGTTGAAGGTGGCAGGTGAACCACCTGAGGGGAAAGGAGCCCCTAGGAGTCCAAGAGACCCTCCTAGTCTACGGTGCCCATCTCATACCCTCAGGAGGAAATCACATCCACCACACAGCCTCTTCAGGGGATGGAAGGTCAGGACTCAGATCACCTGATCAGAGTCGTTTCTGTGCTTCCAGAGGCCCTGTCTGGCCAGGGATGGAAGCACTGCACAGAATCTCCCTCCACGTCTGTCACATTCCACAAGTGTCTCCTCCCTCCCCCCCACCCACCCCACCACACACACACTCCCTGCTCCTCATCAAATCTGATATTCCCTGCTTGGAGCACTGTAGGGAAATTTGGAAGTTTTATGGCCAGGATTCTCACCTCCTCTGATTCTACCATCACCCACTGTATATAAACTTAGCCTCCTTCCATGCCCATTGGCAGTGAACTGTTTACTGGCCAATAGAGCTGCCCAGTGCGAACTGTCGGTTTGAAATACTGGCAGAGGGAAGCATGAAGCAGAAGTAGCAGAGCCACATGCTGGGAAGCAGGAGAGAGGGAAGGCTGGCAGAGGGAAGCCATGGAGCCCTGTGCCAGGAAGCAGGGAAGGTGATGATGAGCCTGGCACAGGGGAGCAGGAGGAAGCAGAGACAGAGCCACCAGTGGAGCAGTACTCGGGGAGCAGAGCCTGAAGCCGGGCCAGAGGCTGATGTGCAGACCTACTGCCTTGAGAATAAAGTGTGGTGTGCGCCTCTTTTTACCACCAATGCTCCATTGTCGTTATTTGGCCTCGCCAAATTCATAGTTAACTTGCCTGAAGCAGGAACCCCTCCTCCTGGAGCAGCAGGGACTATATGCTCAGTGAAATACACAGAAAAATACTGAATTACCTCACATATGTGGAATCTAAAAGACTTCAATTCACAGAAATGGAATGGGAGTTGCCAGGCTTTGGGTGTTGGAGAAATGGGGCCAAAGGGTATGTGGGTAAAACTGCACTATTTCCAGTGTGAGATTGATGGGGTTAATACATAATTCAAGGTACAAATCAAATGTATAAGCACACATGACTTGACTGTTTTTCCTACACACTCTGTTGATGTGTAATCAAGGACTGAGTGATGAGAACCAAAGCAGTTCTCATGGCTCAGAGCCACCTTCACACAGTTTGGTATCCTTGAGAAGCCTCGCGTTCTTGGGCTAGACTCAAGGCTGGAGAATGATGTTTGAGTTCATTGTAAGTTCATTTATTCAATAAATACAATAAGTGCCTTCTTGGCATTGCTCTTGAGCTGTTACACCTTGAGTCCCCTGGCTGGCCTTCTCAGATCTTCAATACCTCATGTCTCCTCTCTTGTCTGAGGGTCGGAAGCAGGGAGGGGACCACATCCAGAATGTCTCGCCTGGCCTTTGTGCATCTCCGGATCAATAGGTGATTAGAAGGGTGGGGGCAGCGAGGGTATATCTGGACTGGAGAGATTTGGTGGGGTCCCTTTTTACAGCCAGGTTGCGAGAGACACAGGTGAGCAGAAGTGGATGACTGCTTGTAATCAATAAGCGTGTTTCTTCCACTTTATTTCTCCCCCTCACCTCTCAGGTACAGGTAAGCCCTCCCTTGCTTAGGTAATTACCCACTGATACAGAGATGAACTTCTCTCCACCCCTGAGGAATGATCCAAATGCCCTAAAGCCATACTTCTTTCCACCTCTGAACGCCTACTGATATGCAGATGCAGGTGAGATATTCTGGAAATACTACAATTTTACCCACAGGGAGTCATGTGGTGGAGACTGGGCAGTGACAGGAGGCCTGGTGGCTGAGGCCTTCTGGGCAATTACAAGAACTCTGGCTTTTACTCTGAGAGAACCCAGATTCTGTCTTTTTAATAAGCTTCCCAAGGTAACTACCTATAATAATGTTTGAGGATTTATTGAGAAGCTGGCTCCCTTAGGCCAGGTCATTCTAGAGGTGAAGTCCTAGCACTGATACCTCTGAGGTGTGTCCTGGAAGCAAGAACACTAGAAAACAAATATACAAATACACAGCTCACTTTTTAATTAAGCTTCATTTGGGTCAAAAAGTACCTTTTTAATAACTCCTCTGGGCAGAATTAATAATTGCTTTCTTAGTTGAGAATAGCACTAAGAATTGGAGGAAGTTGGTGCGGGAGGAAGGATCCGCTGTTTGACACACAAGATTTGCAAATTCCAGCAGGAAGGGAGGAAGGTGGGAAAGGCATGGGGTAGGGGGTCAGGCTGTCTGGAAGTCTCCTGGGAAGGGTGCTGGCCAGGGACAGGTGTCAGGCCATGTCAGAGGTGATTTCTTTTTTTTTTTCAGTTTTATTGAAGTATGATTGATAAATGTGAATAAAAATTATATACATTTATATCCTTAAGATAAACAATATGATGTTTTGATATACATATCCATCACCAATCTTAGTTACCTTTTTTTGTGTGATGAGAGTATTTGAGATCTCTTAGCACATCTCAAGTATACAACACATTATTAACTATAGTCACCATGATGTGCTTAGGTCTCCAGAACCTACTCATTTTTAACCGAGTTTGGACCCTCTAACTCCGGGGGGAAAATAAGTTTTCACAAATGCCTGGGTTACCTAATTGGTTTTCTTGGTTTCACTGGATATGGCCAGTAACTATCAGTCTGCTCTTGTTATGTATGTGTTCCCATTCTATTAATGTATGTACACAATTTAATTAGTTTGTTAAAACCTATACATGCTTATGTTACTCTACAAGAAATCATGTCAAAGAAATAATCTCATATTCTCTTTCATTTGCTACTTCTATAGCTTTTTTTCTTCCTTTCAAAATATAGCTCTTTATTAGAATTCGTGCCTTATACTTAAAATTGCTGTGCATAATAATCCTGTTTCCTGGCAAAGATGTCTTAAAGCAAGTGCTAGACATAGGCCATGGGGCATAAATCTGTAAAGAAGTGGAAAACTAACCTTTTCCAGTTTTTAAGCCGGTTTTGCTTCTGCTGGAGCCGGAAAGAGAGAAGGCTCCGGACTGCAGTTTGTAAGCAATAAATTGATTTTAAACTTTATTTCTCCCTTTGACTGATTTCGGGTTTTAGAGGTATTTTGCCCCGGGATTTCCTCTCCCCAGATTTACACTCCCTTTGCTCCAGCCTAAACAGCCCCTTGTTGGTCCTTGATCATGTGTTCCTGCCTCAGTTAAAGGCTTTGCACTTGCTGTTGTCTGTGCTGGGACACATGACCCTGCCCCATGGCTCATGTCTTCAGCCTCTTCAGGTCTTTGCTAAAATGGTACCTTTTAATGAGGTCTCCTAAAGTTCTACACCCAATTCCGGTAGGGACGGGGCTCCCCACCACCAAGCAAGCTCCAGGCACCAGCTGGATGTCCTACAATTAACTCCATTTCAACACTTTCTATCCAGAAATAGATCAGAATCAACAGGGTAAGGGCTCAATCCCTCAAGATTGCCCCCTGCCCCCTGCCATTCACACACACACTTCAGATAGCAATCACAAGTCCAGGTTGTCCTCTGCACTTCTAACCAAATGTCTATCTATACATTGGAGGTTCCAACCACCCCTTCCTTGGGTTCAATTAATTTGCTAGAGCAGCTCACAGTATTCAGAGGAATGTTTTACTTACTACATTACTAGGTTATCATAAAGGGATATACTCAGGAACAGACAGATGAAAGCAATGTATATGGCAAGGTAAGGGAACAGGGAGAGGAGCTCCCAAGCTGAATGCACCACTCTCCCCGAATCCCCACACGGCCACCTACCTGGAAGCTCTCTGAACACTACCCTTTCAGGGTTTAATGGAGCCGTCATCACACAGGTGTAACTGATTAAAGCATTGACCACTGACACCTGACAACCTCCAGTTCCTCCCCAGAAATCAGGGGGATGGGACACAGAGTTCCAACCTCCTAATCACATGGTTGTGAGATAGGTTAGAGATAGGAGACACCAGCCCAACCCCATGCACCTAAGTCCTGACAAAGCGCCTTGTACCTTGGACCACTGGCTCTGTAAGGCCCCGATACATCTTTTCATGTGAACCTACTGTCTTAACAAGTTTTATAGCCACTGTGTCCTAAATTTAGAGACCCCTTGGCCAGATAATCAATGGACCAAAACACAACTTATGTGATGTGCATGTAAGGTATATCTGGTGTCTACAGTTGCTTTTCCCTCATTATACTACTATATGTTCCCCCTGCCCCCATAAAGACTTTGTAGTGCTAACACTACATGAGATGACACTACCACATACATGTATGTATGTAATCCGACTGCACGTGTGCTAACTGAAACCCTCCCTACTCATGCTAGGTGACTTAATAACTAATGAATAAACATTTTCACTCCCATAATGGGAGCCACCCTGATTCTTCTCAGGGCTGACTCTCTTGAGCAGCTCACCTTGGTCTGTTAAGGTGTTTGTTTCCTTCTGTAATAAAGTGCATGGCTTGCTTGAACACTCTTAAGTCCTGGTGTTAAATTATTTTAATAAAGACAAGGACTGAGGACCCTGTTCTAAGTGTCTGCTAGCAACAGTTGCTTCTCCTGGCAACCAGCCCCCATCCTTAGGTGGATCCAAAAGGTACCTCACCTAACAAGACCCTTTTGTCACTCTCAGCTCTCATCCTGAATTCCAAGGGTCTGGGGAGCTCTGTGCCAGAAATGGGGATGAAGACCAAATGTACTGCTTATTGCAATCATAATTTCACTTTCCCTGGACACTCTACCAAATATTGCCACTCTCTGGACGCTTCCTATTCCCTTCCCAGGTTGCTCGCTGTCTTCAGCACGCACCACTAATTCAGCGCATGTTTACTTTGATATTGTCTGCCTCTCCCACAAGTGCAATGCGGCGCCACCCTGCCTGGGTGCCAAGGAAGGCGACCAAACCCAGGTCACTTTCACGCCTGTGACCTTCCCCTTGACCAGGAGCGCAGGATATCCAGCCAGACAATTCCCAAATGGCAAGCCAACCTGGCCTTCTTTTCACCCCAAAAGGCTGACTGTATGGCCCTAGCCCATCAGATATTTTCTATTTTTCTCTTCCTTGGTCTTTATTCTTTGGCCTATAAAAGCTTCCTGCCTTCCGCCCCAGAGTTTCTACCATTCTCTGTCTCTTCATGTAGTGTTAAATAAAGTATCACCTAAATTGTCTTCTTTCATCATTTTATTAACAGTTTAATTTTTTGTCTGTTTCATTCTCAGCTGCTGCTTCCCCAGCAGCTAAAAAAGCTCCTGGCACTTAGTATCATGCCAGTGAATGACTGGATCTCATCTGACCCTCACACAATACTGTTTCGTTCATCCCATCAGGACTCTGCTGGGCCCCACGCTGTGCTGGGGGATCCAGCAGTGTCTGTGAGATAGGTGCAAGACCCCTTCCCTCAGGAGGTTCCGGGGTTTTGAAGTAGGAAGAAAATAAGCACATACACACACAAGTAACAAGCTCTGCTAAGGCCAGAAAGGGAAAGCACAAAGTGCTCCACACCAGGTGCTCAGCACGTCATCCCAGTTTCTTCTCTCAAGAGTGTCCTGAAGCAGCTGTCACAGAGGACACCGAAACCCAGACAGCCAAAGTAGGCTGCCCAAAATCTCCCATCCAAACCCAGGTCTGCTTCACTCCAAACCCCATGATCCCTTAAATCTCTCTAACATTCAGTCCCTAGAGAGGAAGTTAGTTACACTTTTGAGCCACAGGCCAAAAGGCAACTAGAAGCTGGGGGGCATGGCTCTCACATTCCCAGCAGAGTGTCTCCTGCTGGGGCCTTCATCATACCTACTTACAAATCCAGAAGTTAGAACCCCTTCTCTTAAGGAGGTCCATCATAGGGACTTTGGGTTGACTCTAGTAGAAGGTATGGGACAGGTTGAGATTTCACTTTCCCAGAAGAAAATTTGAGGATTCAGCCCACATTTCAAGCCAGAGTCCTCTGTCCTTGTTGCTGGTCCCTTCCCCTCTTCTCCCACCAAAACCACTCAAAGATTTTTGCAGAAAGGACACAAGAAGCCTTGGGGTGAAAAGCTTTCCTTCAGTGCTCATGGCTTCAAACTTACTCGCGTCATCGGAGGTCGGTGCAGATGGCTGGGGGTGCAATCATCAGACGTCGAGGGCCAACCAGGGCAGGTGTTGGTGACAGCCTCCCAGGACACTCTCACCCGAACTCCTGAGGGGTCGGATAGCAAACTGTTCACAAGCACAAGGATGTGCCTGTTATCGTCCTCGTTTCACATACGAGCAGAGACTCCAAGCACTTGTCACTCATTCAAAATAACTCGTTCCTCTTAACGCTACGGTTTTGAGTGTGAGACGCGCTCTGCACACTGGACGGCAGGACTGATGCTCGGCTTTCTAACCGGCAGCCTCACGAGGGAACGCCCCCACTCCACCCAGGTCTAGGTGCAAACAGCACTCTGGCACGATTGCAAAGAGCTGCATCGGCCGCGGGGATGGAGCCGAGATTAAAGCTGTTACCAGAGCTTGGGCGAGGTGGAGTAGCAGTAGCTCGGCCCGGGCTGTCCAGGATGGGCGTCCAGAGGCCCGACAGGATCCCGCTCCTGGGGCGACATCGCCCCCTGCCGGCTGCGCACGCACGGACCCGTTTCCCCGGAGGACAGTGAGCGCATGAGCGACTAGGGCGGCACCTCGCCTCGGCTGGCGCTCAGGCCCCACGCCCGGACACCCGCATCTACGACGCCCAACCGAGCTGCGGCCGATGGCACGTTGAGGGCCCCAGCGGCCACTCCTGCCAGCTCCAGGCGGGTGGGCAGGAGTGCGCATGCTGGGGCCCAGCCGCAGGCGTTACCGCGCGCCTCAGCGGCACACACACTTTAAGGTCGCGGCACCACCGTACTTCCTCTGACTTACTTCCGGTGAGTTCCGGACGTGCCGGCGAACCGGAAATAGCGGACTGGGGCCGGGCTCGTTACGAGGGCGCCGCCATTGCTGGACGCGGCCGGAAGGTGAGGCAGGGCGCCGCCATGACAGGTTGGGCCTGACGGGAATGGGGCTGCTGGTCTGCTCTGCTGTAGGCAAAAACGCTCCCGGGCCAACCTGACACTGGAAGAGGCGGAGCGCCCCTTTCTATCTGAGCCCCACCGGCCTCAAGATGTGAGTAGCGGGAGCGCCTACCCCGTGCCTGCTGCCCCGCGCCGTCTCCCCCCAGGGACCTGGACCTAGTTAGGACTCCGGGAAGAATAATGGGCCTTCCTGCTCCTCGCAGAGCCGATTCTTTAGGATTCAGCGCTGTCCTCACAAGGCACACTCCTCCGCGCTTCCAGGCCCGCCCACTGAGCGTTCACACTCCGCCCCTCGTCTCGTAACCGTGGACTTTCAGGCCCGCTTTCTCAACACCCCGGCCCTGCCCGCAGGACACCTGACCCGGGCCCGCACTCTGCAACCCTAAGACTCTAGACTGGTCGCAGGACCTTTAGGACTTCTAGAACCGCCCTGTCCTGATAGCTCCAGGTTCCTCCCCCAGGTTCACCTAACCTTACCTTTTGAGCCTTTCAGGTTTGCTCAGTACCCCAAGAGCTGTCCAGTAGGGCCGCAGATTTGTTCTGATTCCACTCCGGATTTCCAGATATTATTCCCGAGAGCTTACTTACAAGACCCCCTCACCCGACCCTCACGCCTCCAGAGCTCCATCCAGCCTCACCCAGGGCACCCGCATCATGTCCCTAGGACCCCGAAACCCACCAAACCCAACCTAGGGCCTCAGGTCCTCAGGCCTTATGTCTAAGACTTTCTAGTCATGACACACTTCCACTGTACCCAAAACCTCACTTCTTGGACTTTTAAACTTCACTTTTAGGATCTCTAAGCCCATTTAGCGCCCCCATGTTCTTTCCTAGAATTCCAGATCTTATTTCTAAGGCCCTACTGGGAGATGCCTGGACACTAAGATCCTTCTTACCAGGACCCCCAATAATTCTGCCTTAGAATAATCAGACCTCTTCTTTTTTTTAAGAACTTACGTTGTCTCCCCAGAAGCCCCAGCCTGCTCCATAGCCCCCAGGGCTCATGTCTTACCTTTACACCTCCCTGGTCCTGTTCCAGGATCCTTCAGAGACCCAGGTCTGCCCAAGATCCCTAGTTCCCCTTCCCCAGATCTATATCAGAACCCCCTTTCTTGCCTACTGCCTGATACTATCCTTAGTCTGTCATGTCTCACAGGCAGGCAGCCCTGGAGATCACTGCTCGCTACTGCGGCCGGGAGCTGGAGCAGTATGGCCAGTGTGTGGCAGCCAAGCCTGAGTCATGGCAGCGGGACTGTCACCACCTTAAGATGAGCATTGCACAGTGCACATCCTCCCAGTGAGTGTGGGCAAGTTCGGGACTGTGGGGGTGGAGAGTTGAGTGGGGGGTCTGAATGCCTGCAGTGCCCTCCCCCTCCACAGCCCAGTCATCCGTCAGATCCGCCAAGCCTGTGCTGAGCCTTTTGAGGCCTTTGAGGAGTGTCTCCGACAGAATGAGGCAGCAGTGGGCAACTGTGCAGAGCATGTGCACCGCTTCCTGCAGTGTGCTGAGCAAGTGCAGCTGCCACGCTCACCCTCAGCTGTGGAGGTAAGTGGGGGTGCTCACCAGTTCACCTTAGCCCTCAATCGTTCTGGTGGCTCACTGAGGAACTTTGACTCCTCAGCGCCACCTTCCCCCATGCAGGCCTTCACCCTGCATCCAGAATCCAGAATGGGATCACCTCTTGCTCCTTTCGCAGCCACTGCAGTCCAGCCACCTCCCTTGTCCCTTCACCTCCCTGATACTTGTTCCCGGTCTTCCTAAATCCCCGCTTACCTTGTGTCCATACAGCGACGAAATTTAAGAACCGAAAACAAGTCACACTACACCTTTGCTTAAAGCTTTTCAGGAGCTTCCCATTCTCACTAAGAACAAAATCCCTGATCCTTGCTGGGTTCTCTGTTCTCCCCAGGCTGACCTCTCCCATCTCCCTTACCCACTCCTTCTTTCCCTTCCTCACTGCCCCTCAACTACAGTGGCAGAGCGGGTGAGGATGGGGCAAAAAGTGCATACAGTATGTAAACAGATAAACAGTATGACTATGGTATTAAATTTTCACAGATGGGCATACTTTAAAAAAAATGTCTCAGAAGACTCCTTGAGAGGGGTCATTAATGAAAAAAGGTTGAGAAATGCTGGTTTAGATGTTTCCTGTCTTCCCGACTGGACTGTGAGCTCCAAGGGCAAAAGTCACATATTTCACCAGCTCCTTCTATACACTCTCTCATTTGTCCTTCTGTCTGTATGGCCCCATTTCCCTTCTTGCACCAGAAGAAAAGCCTCCTCTTGGGCCTCCGTGCTCTATCCTAACCCCTTTCAGAATTCAGGCCAACTCTGAATTCTGGCACAGCCTATAGGATCCTATAGGATGGGGTCTCTGGTCTCACCACACCCCACTTCCCACTTCAAATTCTGTGGTCCAGTCCTAATGAACATGCAGATACTCAAGTGCTTGTCTCTCCTGCTCCCAGGCTGTTGTTGTCCATCTGTTTTCCTCTTGCCTAGACTGCCCTTCCTAGTACATCTGGCTAATTCCTATTCCAGCTTAGATGCCACCTCCCTCAGAAAAGCCCACCTGATGGCCCATCCCCGTCTTCAGGCTCCCAGGGTCCCTGGGCTCCCTCCATCGTGGTGTGCATCTTAACTGCCCCCCGTCATTGTCTGTTTCAGAGGAGATTGGGGAGATGACCTTCCACCAGGCCTAGAGTGATTGGTTAAAAAAAAAATCCAAGGCAAGGATAAGTGAAATGTTCAGGCCGCAGGAGTTGAGGCCAGCAGGAAGGACTTTTGATTCTCAGAAAAGTCCTCACTAATGACTGCATACTGTTAGGCTGTTTCTTAGTTACATGTTTTAAGTTTTGGGCATCTACACAGTAAACTGGCCCATCTAAGGGCCAGTTGCTCCTTCCCTCCCTGAACAAGTAACCAACCTCTCCCTGGTCTTCCTGTGGCCACCCCTGTCCCCCCAAGTCTGCTCTCTCCTGGCAGCCAAAGGAGCTTTTAAAAATGGAAGTAGGTCACATCTCTCCCCTTTAAAACCGTGTTACAGCTCCTGAGTGTGCTGAGTAATTAACGGCACACCCAGCTTCTTACCAGCCTACTCCTTCCTGGTGATGGCATCCCAGTTGAAACATTCCCTCCCTGACGGGGGGAGAGTCAGGCCTGGCCTCCTCTGTTCTCTGTTATACAAAATAGCATACCCACAGTTTCATCTCATAAAACAGTATAAAGACGTGTTAACATAGCTAACAATTTAAAGTGATACTTGTACTTCCCCCTCCACACACACCTCTGCTCTTTACCCTGATTTTGTTTTCTTCATAAAATTTATCCTTTGATATATTTTTGTCTATTTGTTGTCTGTCCCTCCCTCGAGTCATAGATTTGAGCCTGCTGTATCCCTTTCTGGTTCCCCAGTGCCTGTAACAATGCTGGGCACACAGCCGGTACTCTGTAAATACAGCAAATGCTGCCTGCCCCACTCCCAGTGGCAGTGCACTGCATCGCATGTGTTTACATGGCAGATGACCAAGATCATCACCTGACCCCCACTCCCCCAAGACTATGGGCTCTGTGAGGGAGCCTCTACTGTGTCTGCATGGTCTCCCCAGCAGTGGTCCCAGGGCTGGGCACAGAAGAGGGGCTTGTAGGTATTGATGGGTTTTTTCCACAGGCACAGCCACTTCCTACCTCTTGAGGACTCTGGAGCATAGGAAACTGGACACAAGCGACTGGCCACTTGATGCCTGCACCTCCATGTGGACACATGGAGTCCTGAGGGCCCTGAATGTGAGCCTGGCTTCTCTGGACATCAGGACTCAACATTAATAAAGACTGTATACCAGGCTTTGATTCCTGCCTTCAGCACCTGGGGGGGCACCTGGGTCAGAAACCCTATTCCTTTGTCCCCTGCTTCACCTGCTGTGCCAAGGAAAGGCCTGATCACCAGGGCTAAGGTGACCCTCTTCCCTTGTGAACCCTGCCAATAGCAATTTCCTGTCTCTTGCTGCAGGGATGTGGGGAATGGCTTTTCCCCTTCTACTCTAGCATTTACCAAGTCTTTATTAAGGGTTTGAGTGAGGCTTAGGGAGCAATAAATAACACCTCTTTTCATCCTGAGCTCAAAGCCGGACGACAGTAGATGGGCAGGAGGCAATGGAGATTAGAATACTGTCTTCATTATTGAAAGCAGCTGCATTGAAAGATGTGATTTAGCATCTCACTGCACTTGTGTCTTGGTTTGCATTCTTCCAGAATGCAACCTTGAGAATTTGAGTGCAGAAAGTATATTTGAAATGTGATTCCAGAAACATTGAGAGGGCAGTGGAGAGAGGAGACAGGAGGGCCATCAATAAAAGGTGCGTTATCAAGCCAGTTACCACTGAGCAGCTGGGACTCAGTCCCACTGGGAACTTCTGGCACATACCTCAGTTTCGCTATCCAGGGAGCAATGAAGTTGGGGTTATGGTCCCCCGCCCCGCCCATCATTGAGAGCTTTTCACTGGCATTGATGGTCAAGCACTTCTGCCTGCCCTGTGTGTCAAGTGCCTTGCTGTGAGAAGACAGTCCTAAGCAAACGAAATCAAGTCAGCAGTGATCACCTGGAAGAGAGTGCTGCGTCATCTGGGTGGGGCCCAACAGTGGCTGCTTCCATTTCCCTGGGCACAGCTGGTCGATCACAGGCCGCAGTAGGGCCACGTCTTAAAAGTCAGAAGGCAGACAGGCAGGCATGCAGGAGAGGGGTCCCAGAGGGCTGAGCTGAGCATGCCCATGGTCTGTTTCCACTCTGGATTTCCAGACAGGTGGCTCCTCCATGCCTCCAGGAAGTGGGCAGTGCTGACTGGACTAGCCATTTAAAACCTAGGGCTTGTGCTTTGACTTGGAGGAATGAGACAGTCTCTCCTGGAGATTTGATCTTGAGGACAAAGGAAGTTGTCATTTGGGAGCTAAAGTGAAAGTTTTGTGCATTCAGGATTGCAGGAGCCTCATATGCCATGTGGCCAAAACCAGGAGGAAACCAGGTAGGGGTCAGATCCTCCAGTGCCAGAAAGATCTGCTGGGGTCTGGGGGCTTTCTGTGTCCCGCTCCACTTTCCTTGGGTTGTGGATTGATTACTGTTTTCAGCCAACCCCGCTTTGCTTGAGTGAACTTGAGTGAGTTTCTAGTTGTAAAAAAAAAGTCTGATAAAACAGGTGAGACTGTTTTAGAACATCACTGAGTGGCCTCTCTTCACCAAGCTAGACCAGCTTTCTTATGTGGTGGTCTCGGGTTTAAGAGAGTAAAAACGGTAACTTCAATGTCATTGTTTTTACCATGTTTTATTGTGACAGCAAGTCATGGGGTCAACCCAGATCAAATGGGTAGGGAGACTCAACCTCTTGATGGCATTTGGCTGCAAAGAATTTTTGCTCATATTTAAACTACCATAAAAACAGTAGTTTCAGTGCCTTTGTTTTGGCAAATTGTATTTTCCTAGGAATTTTTCACATGATCTGGATCTTCAAGTTGCCATAAATTTGTTTATAATATCCTCATTGTCTTTTAAGACCTATGGACTAGTGAAAGCCCCTTTTTCGTTTCTGACATTGGTTATTTGTACCCTCTTCCTTTTTCTCTTGATGAGTCTTAATGGGCTTATCAGTTTTGTTAATCACAGAAACTGCTTCGGTTTTGTCAGTGCTCTCTATATTTGTCTTTAATTCTCTTTATAGTTTGGATTTAATCTGTTTTCTACCTTTTTGAAATGGATCTTTAGCTCTCTGATTTTCAGCCTTTTTTCTTTTCTAATTTATGTACTTTAATTTCCCATGAAGCATAACTTTCTGTTACTGCTTTTTTCATGGATCTTGGATTCTTTAGAAGTTTAAAATTGTATTTCTTAATTTCTAAACGTATGGGGATTTTTCTAATTACCTTGCCTAATTGCAGTTGGGTTAAGAACATCAATGATTTCAGTCTTCTGAAATAGGTTGAGACTTAATGGATCGGCCTGTGGTCAGTTTCTGTGCCTCATGTGCTTGAGTCATCATCCTTAGTTTATGATGTATGATTTAGCTTGGGTTCCCCCAGAAATAGACTTTGAGACAAGGGTTTAGGAGACAATCCCCAAAAGCATTTGTCAGAGGGAAGTGAGACAGGACAGGGAAAGTGGCGCACCAAGGTACACCATCTGGCCAGTTGTCACTGTGGGCAGGCTTCATTCTCTGGTGATGCTGGGAAGCGGTGGAGAACATGCTTCCCCCTCGAGCTGAGGGTTTTTATATACACTTCCATCAGTCATTTGGTGGAGGGCTACTTGGGGGCCTTGGGTTTCAATTTCCTGCGGCTTTTTGTTTGCCAGACACACAGGCAGAGTGGGCTTTGTGGAGAGGAAGCTGCCTCAGCTGTTGTCACCCACGGGGTTCACTTCATTGGTAGCCACCCTGTGGCTATTCACTTCAGTGGCCACCACCTGCTGTCACATCCACTGTGGCCTCAACTGCCACCATCATCCTGACCACTTGGCTACCTGTCACAGTTCCCACCCATCACTGCATCCTACCACAGCCACACTGGCACAGGTAGTGTGATAACAAGGATGCTTTCAAAATGCTTGACTCAGTTCACAAAGAAAGGTTACCTACAACAACTGGAAGTGGTGTGCCTTGAGGCTGGGGAAGTATTGGGGGGGGTGGGGACTAGGAGGCAGTGCTGGGCAATGCGTGCAGATGTGAGAGAAGTTCAATGAGCTGACACCACTCAGGATTCTGAGGAGGCAGAATGTGCCAGTCAGAGGAGTGGGGAGGGGCGAGGAGGTGGGGTCTGGTAACCAGGGAAGAGCATGTCTCCACCTTACCTTCGATGGTTGAATTGAGGATTTGGGGCTTGCCATTGAACACACTAACTTTGTTGATAGGGATAATCACTCTAATGATAAATACTTCATTTCAGTCAGTACCTTCAGCATACTGTCAAAAATGCACAAATAGAAGCCAGATTCTCTAAGGAAATGAATTATCTTGAATAAGCTGGGTTCTACCATGAAGTATGTGACTTTAAACGTCCTGATGCTACACACCCTGGGCCAATTAAACCAGAATCTCCGGGGTGAGACCCAGACCCTGGTGTTTTGATATTTGAATACTGATTTTAAAATCTACTTCAATATGCAGCCAAGGGTTAGAAACTACTGCTCTGGTGGAATTCCTCAATTTTGGTTGACTGTGTTATAATATTAATCTGCTTGGAAATAGAGTTCTCAAACTTGAACCTAGGCTAAAGCCCCTGATGATACAGTTTTCAGAGTCTGGGAAGCATGTAAATGTCATAATACTGTTTCTTTTTAAACCCATAAATATTTGCCAGTGGGGTAGTGACCTATGAAACAAGGTCAGATCCATATAAGTCAAATCCTTTCTTTGATGGCCCAGAAATTATGGGGTGTATGATGTGTCAGATCAGCTGGACAAAGGAAAGAATGTGACTGACAAGTGTTAAGCAGCAGCAAAAATGCCATGGATTTGGAAAGTTTCTAAAATGAGGGCACTTGCCCTCCAAGGGCAAGGCCTGGGCACTGCCAGTGGAGCTGCCCTCGCTGCAACGCATGGCTGGATAGTCCCAGGGCAAATCCTCTGCTCCCCAGGATGCGCCACCGCAGGTACCCCTCGATGACCATGATGCCACTGCAGGAGGTGCTGAGGAGAAGGGGGAGATGCACATCCAAAAAACAGAGAAACAGAACAACCCCAAAGAACCTATGACCAGCAGGACACAAGCCCCTAGGCCAGGGAAGTATGTATATTCTTAAGACATAAAGACTTTAAAAAAGAAGAACGTACATACATTAGTACTAATTAAAGTGGATACTTCTTATATGAAAAAAATTTCCTTTGATACAGTGAAATGGTTTTGCTTTTTGTTTCTTTTTCCAGTAATAATTTGCTAAACTGCCTGCTATCTTTAGGATGTTGTTCTTTTATTTAGTAATAAAACTGAATATCCTAATTATTCCACATTCAATGCTTTTGTTGTGAGGCTATTGAGCTGGATGTCATGACATCGGACTGACACCAGGAATCAGCATGATAAGGGCTTGCCGAGAGTAAAGCTGCAAGTCAAAGTGAACTTTGTGTAATAAAAGTGACAAAAGTGAAAGATCTCTTTAAATTCATCTGTACATTTTAACACAATGGAAGAGTGACCAGAATGCACATTATGGACACCTTAGCAGCACAGGTAAGAAAATTACATCCCTTTTTTGTAGTGTTGGACACCAGATGTCCAGGACATATCAGAAGTAAGATGATGGCATTTTCCTTGGTAAGAAACTTAAAGGCTGAATGGGATTTGCCAAAAAGGTACTTTGCATTGTCTGCCAAACATGCAGATAAATAAGCAAAGTCTAGTTTGTATTTGGATAAGAGATAAGCAATCTTGTTTTCTGCAGTACGGTTTTCATAGGAATTACGATGATCTGAAGCTCCCTTTTGCCAGTCAAAGAACCTAAGAGCTGTGGGAGCCATTTGTCGTGGCTGCTGTGCTACAGCTAAATAACTGTAGAGATCACAACCGTTGGTGAGACTTGACAGAATTGGCTGTGCACTGTAGGGAGTCAACACATCTGTTATTAGAAATCCCCCTCTTGTTAGGCCACAGGACAGTTTAGTTGCAATCTGAATCAGGAAACATAAGGATGGTTATTTTCATAGTGCATTAGGGGAACAGTATACGCTTCAGTGGTGCATGCCTGTTCGAGTGGTGTGCCCAGGCTAAGTGAGTGGCTGCAGTGTTCAATTGTGCATTGGGTGTCTTTGGAGGAGACAAGAAAACAACAAAAACCCTCCACTTTTGAAAGATTTAGAAGTACTTGCCTCTCTTATCCTGAACTTGTGAGATTCAGCCTCCATATGCACTTTCATATACACTGTTGCATCATGCACAACCCCAAATTCTTTTTTGCTTAGTGTATACATACTATAATCTGTTCTGGTTACTAACTTTCCTAATTCAGTTATACGTGTCCTCCCATTTGTCATTAAAATAGCATAATCATCTAGTCTGGGTTTTCAGTGATGTCTGGGTCATGCTGCCATTAATATCTTAAGCATTCTCATATTCATTATCTGAACTCCTAGGAAACAGTCAAGATACAATGTTAAAAATTAAACTAGCACTCTTTCAATACAAAGCACTGTTAATCCACAAAGACAGACTTAACAGAACTACAAAGTACTTAAGTTACACGTTTAAGACATCATTCAGAGTGAGTGATACAGCAATGGATGATTCATTGTGAGTCACAAACTACAGATCTGGAAAAATAGCAACAGCGACTATGGAGAATACTCAACTTCTGGAATTCCAGACTTGCATGTCATTGTCTATCTGAAATCTCTATAATGGTGTCTTAAAACATCTGTCTTCCCACGTTCAGAGCTGAGCTCCTACTCTTGTCCTAAAACTGCTCCACCGTCAGCCTTCCCCAACTCAGGCTGTTCCATTCTTCCAGATGCTCAAGCCAAAGACCTTAGAGCCTCCTTGTCCCCTCTTTTCTCACACTCAGTATCCAGTGCATTAGGAAATAGTATGAACTCATCTTCAAAACATATCCATAATCCAGCTGCCCCTCACCACCTCCCATTACCAAATGCAGCACAAGCTGCCATCACTTCCCTGGATTCCTGAAGCAGACTCCTCCCTGCTCTCATTGCTCCCACCTGATAGTATCCCCAGCCAGAGGGATCCTTTTAAATACACAGGTCAACATATATGTCACATCTCTGTCTAAAACTGAGTGGGGAAAGGCACATCATCTCAGAGCCAAGGTCCTTGCAGTACCCTTCAAAGCCCTGGGCCATCTGGGCACCCACCTCACTATTACTGCACTGACCTCATTCCATTCCACGTTCCCAGCCATATGGCCTCCTTCCTGCCCTTTGAACATTTCAGGCTTGGCTGCCCTCAGGGCCTTTGCATAAGTGCTCTGCTGGGAAACTTCTCCCAGATAAACATGTGACTGTCACCTCTAAGTCTTTTCTCAAATGTTACTTTCCTACCACCCTACCTCTTGTCCTGCATTTCTGATAACCTGCCCTTTTCTCTTCTCACCTCTTCATATGCACTTAATTATCTTGTTCTGTTTCTCCCACCAGAATGGGAGCTCCACAGGGGCAAGAACCTTTGTCTCATTTGTTCACTGATATATCCAAACCATTTAAATTAGTGTCTGCTACACAGTAGGTGTTCAATAAATATCTGAATGAATGTAGGAGATGGTCACCATTCTGTGTTCAGGTCATAGTCTGGTAAGTGTGGCTGTAACTATCTGCAAGATACAGGGCCCCACGATGGTGGTGGAGTGGTAGGCTGAGGTCTCGGGCCTTCTGGTCAACCACCGCATTTTCTCTCTCTCTCTCTCTCTCTCTCTCTCTCTCTCTCTCTCTCTCTCTCTCTCTCTCTCTCTCTCTCTCTCTGTCTCTCTCTCACCTCTTGCCGTAAGTGGCTCTAGCCAGATCAAGTTTGCATCATTGTCTGGGGAAGATGGTTCACAGGAGATACAAGTAACAGGTAACTTCAGAAGACTCCATCCCTCAAAGGTGCTCAAATTAGTGGGGTGGTGGCAGGAGGTTGTGCTAAATAAGACGGTAGGGAACACCCTTAGAGGAGAAACATTTGAGCAAAGACTTGGTGCCAGGTCCTGCGTATGGGATCAAATTCCAGGTAAGACGGAAGAATGGAGCAGCAATAGGATATGGTAAAAGTTTATTTCTCTGTTCAACTCAGTAAATGCTCTGAGGTTCAGAGTTCTCCAGTTGACCTGCCAAACAGATAAAAGAAGAGAGAGAGCTTAAGAACCATAGGGAGGTTTTTTGGGGGGCAGTTCTAGAAGTACCAGTGTACATCACTACTGTTGCCAACCAGAACTACAAGGGATGCTGGAGAATATGGCACATTTATGTTCTCCAGAGAAAAAGCAAGTGAGCATTCAGCCTCATCTCTGCCACACCAGACATCATGCACAATTTGGGGAGAACACTCAGTGTTGTAGACCACGTGGAGCCCCAGGCACACACTAGTGTGGATGGGGGAGGTGTGTGGCCTGAAAGAGCCATTCTGAAAGGCAGTATGGAAGTATCTTGTTCCATCCGTAGGAATTTATGCTACAGAAATGTGTGTTCAAATGTGAATGTATAGAATGCACCCTGCAGTTGTAGTTTGCAGTAACAAGTAATTGGAAACATTGGACAAATAATGGTTTGTTTATAAAATAGGATGCATATAGCAGTTTTAAAATGAATACAGATCTTATTTTGTTACTTGAACATAAGATGAAAATTACCTCAAGAATATTTATGTACTAATTTTTAAAATAAATACTTGCAAAATGGTACAAAATTCAAAAGGTACAAAAGGCTGAAAAGTCTCCCTTTCACCCCTGCTCTGTGTCACCTTACAGGGAACCAATGCTACCTGTTTCTTGTATCTACTTCTGGAAGCATCCTTTGCATACACCAGCAAATGCATATAGATGTGGGCACACTCCCAATGTACATAAGTGTATCCCCTCTTTTTATACAAATGTTAATATACTATATGTGTTACTCTGCCCTTTCTTTTTTTCACCTATAAATTTAACTTGGGAATCATTCCATATCAGTACATAAATAATTCTCTCCTTTTTATGGCTATGTAATATTTCTGTATATGGATATACAAAAGGAATTATATTTAAAATTAAGTGTTTTCAGTATATACATAGAACATATGAAAAAGTCCTCAAGCTCTTCATGAATCCTGCAAAGGCCGCCAGTGGCCTCCATGTGACTACACTTTCCTGTTCTCATCTCTGCAGCTCTGCAGGGTTGACCCCTGACAAAGACTCCTTGATCAAACTTTAGTCAGGTTCCTTTAGGCCATGCTTTTTACTAGGCCTTAGCCTTGGCCTCCATCTTATGTTTAGCAGCACCCAGTCTTAGCAAAGAATCCTACTTAGCTGCATCAGTTAAACAAGAATCCCCTCACCTTGGTGTCTCCTCTTAGTAGTTTCCGTTCACCAACACCCTCACTTGGCTTGTTGGCTATAAATCCCCACTTGTATTTGGAGTGGAGTTGAATCTCTCTCCCCTATGGCAATACTACCAGTGCCCAGTCCTGAAGAAACCCTCCCTTACTGAATGACTTTAATGCCCCTCCTCATTTCCTCTTCCGCATCCTTTCTTCTCATGCTCTGCAGGTCCCTCCTCCTGCTCTGGCTGGGCCTCCACCTTCTCCCAGCCAGCCTCTACATGGTGGTATTCTTCAGGGCTTAAACCACATTTCCTCTATTATCTACTCTCAGAAGTGATCTCATCTCATTCCTAACAATATTAAACAAGCCATTGGCTCCCACATGGAAGCCTCTGCCTTGGGCTTCCACCTGAATACATAAGAGCTTTACCTAGATTTCTCAAATGAAACATTCAGTTCCAAGGTGTCCAGAACTGAAGGCATCAGCTTTTCCTGCCTGTCATTTCCTCTGGCCACCATACTCTCTCATGGCCATATCATTGCACCCTGGGCCTGGAGTGTTCTTGTGCTCCATGGCCCCGTGGGCTTAGTTAATTCCTTCTCATCATTCAGACCTGAGCTCAGTCTAGGGTCCCTTGGAGTCTTCCCTGTTCCTGCCTTCCTCAGAGAGCCAGATTCCACTTCTGTGTGTTCTCATTGCAGCACCGTAAATGTCTCACCTGTGTTCCCACTAATGAGGAAACATCAGGCAGATCCAAATTGAGAGATGTTCTGCAAAATAGCTTTCCTGGACTCTTAAAATAAGGTCACTGTCATGAAAGACAGAAAAAGTCCAGGGAACAGGACTTGATTAAAAGAGACTTACGAGACATTGCCCTTGTCTGGACCATCTCTAAAAGCCATTATTGGGATAGGTGCAGATATTTGAATATTGACTGTATATAGATAAGAGTGCCCTACAAATGTTAAATGACTTGGGTTTCATAATGATACTGAGTTAATATAGAAGAATGTCCATTTTAGGAGATACACATTGAAGAGTCTTGGGTTGAAGTCTCCTAATATAACTTATTCCCAAACAGTTCAGGAAAAGAATGTGTGTGTATGTGTCTATACCTATATCTAACTATAGACACGTATCTATGCCTATTCATTCATATATATGTATGTTTACACATATGCATGTATATATGTAATGTATATACTCAGCCTATATATAAACATACTATCTGGAGAGAGCAAATATTGAAAAAGGCTAACCATTGGGTGAAGGGTATGTTGTACTAAGTTTTGCATTCTGTAGGTTTGAAATTTTCCAAAGTAAAGAGTTGGGGGGAAAATGAATGAACACATAAAGTATAAAAAGCTTTGGAGAAACCCGAGCATATATAGTCAATTAATATACGATGAAGGAGCCATGGATATACAATGGGGAAATGATAGCCTCATCAACAACTGGTGTTGGCAAAACTGGACAGCTACATGTAAGAGAATGAAACTGGATTACTGTCTAACTCTATACACAAAAGTAAGCTTGAAACGGATCAAAGACCTGAATGTAAGTCATGAAACCATTTAACTCTTAGAAGAAAACATACGCAAAACTCTCTTGAATACAAACATTAGCAACTTTTTCATGAGCATATCTCCCCGGGCAAGGGAAACAAAAGCACAAATGAACAAGTGGGACTACATCAAGCTAAAAAGCTTCTGTACAGAAAAGGACTACATCAGTAGGACAAAAAGGCATCCTACAGTATGGAAGAATATATTCACAAATGACATATTTGATAAGGGGTTGACATCTAAAATAAGAGCTCATGCACCTCAACAAACAAAAAGCAAGTAATCTGATTAAAAAATGGGCAGAGGATCTGAACAGACACTTCTCCAAAGAAGAAATTCAGATGGTCAACAGGCACATGAAAGGATGCTCCACATCACTAATCATCAGAGAAATGCAAATTAAAATCACAATGAAATATCACCTCACACCAGTTAGGATGGCCAATATCCAAAAGACAAGAAACAACAAATGCTGGTGATGATGCAGAGAAAGGGGAACCCTTCTACACTGCTGGTGGGAATGTAAACTAGTTCAACCATTGTGGAAAGCAGTATGGAAGTTCCTCAAAAAACTAAAAATAGAAATACCATTTGACCCAAGAATTCCAGTCCTAGGAATTTATCGTAAGAATGCAGCAGCCCAGTTTGAAAAAGACATATGCACCCCTATGTTTATCACAGCACTATTTACAATAGCCAAGAAATGGAAGCAACCTAAGTGTCCATCAGATGAATGGATAAAGAAGATGTGGTACATACACACAATGGAATATTATTCAGCCATAAGAAGAAAACAAATCCTACCATTTGCAACAACATGGATGGAGCTAGAGGGTATTATGCTCAGTGAAATAAGGCAGGCAGAGCAAGATAAGTATCAAATTATTTCACTCATCTGTGGAGTATAAGAACAAAGCAAAAACTGAAGGAACAAAACAGCAGCAGACTCACAGAACCCAAGACTGGACTAACAGTTACCAAAAGGAAAGGGACTGTGGAGGATGGGTGGGAAGGGAGGGATAAGGGGAAGAAGGGGAATAAGGGGCATTATGATTAGCACACACAACCTAGGGGGTGGGGGCACGGAGAAGGCCATATAGCACACAAAAGACAAGTAATGTATAGCATCTTACTATGCTGATGGACAGTGACTATAATGGGGTATGTGTTGGGGACTTGATAATGGGGGGAATCTAGTAACCACAATGTTGCTCATATGATTGTATATTAATGATACCATAAAAAAAACTGGAGAACTTCTTGATAATTGTCATTCAGGCTGTTATCAAACTGTCTGTCATTCAGGCCTTTATCATCCTCTTATTTTTACCTACAGTCCAGAAAGACTGACTCTTCTTTAAAAAAATCAGAACTGAGACAACAATTTAATGATTTAAAGAACAACCAAATTGATGACCTTAATTAAAATGGCTCAAGATCAAATTTCAATCAAGTACCCTTAAAAACCATTCATAACATCTAGTTTAATTTTTTAAATCACATTCTCTCCTTGGCCAAGTGCCACTCACACATGCATATTTCAAAGAGAAATTAAAAGGAAAAATGTTTAGGGGTTTTATTGTTGCTGCTCTGTTTTAAGCCTTGGCTGTGTATACAATTCCCCTTTTGTTCATTTTAAAGCTAAAACAAAGACTCCATTAATTTTGCTGTAATTTGACCTGGGCGGCGAATCTTCGCCCTTGCTGTGATCCCTCACACTGTTCCTATTTCCTACACATGCAATCATTTATTCAGCTGCAGATCCTGCAACTTATATCGCATGGCCTGCGTGAGCTCTCCCACGGCCACATCCTTCAGGCTTTTAATTCCATGCGGTTTCCTGAACCATAGCATGTGAAGAAGAGTGTAGGTTTTTCTTTTTTTAACTAGGACCATGTACCTTTTATTTGATGATTCACTGTTTGTTATTGTTTGTTTTTTTACAACTATGAGAGTTACGTCTGTAAGCAATGCGAATACATTTTGTAGGTAGAGATGTAGATGAGGCCATTGATATGCTTTATTCCATCACTCTTCAGTGACTGGAATACTTCGGCTTTTCCACTTTTGAACAGCTTCATCATTCTGTTGGCTCACTCATTGCTACGAAAATTAAGTCTTTGACAGGTCTTCACTCTTCAGATCAAGGCTGCTAAGGCATACAACATCACCGTCTTTCTCTCTTCGTTTTCGGAGTGAAGTTCCAATGGGGGCCGGGTGTTAAAACTGTGAAGGAGCTCCCTGTCAGAGTATCTGCCGCTGGGCCTGGGCTGGGGGATGGATGGCCCCGCGGAGCCGCCAGCGCGGAGACCGGAGGCCCGGCGGCTTCGCCCCCGCGGTGGGCCCGCTTCCAGGCTGCCGGCTCCGGCCCCTGGCGCCGAGCGGGGGCGGGGGCGGGGGCCGCGCGCCCAGGAGACCCCAGGGGCGGCACCGCGCGCCGCCGCTTCTGCCCCACCGCAGTGCCTGTCGGGAGCGCGCCGCTGCCATCTCCCGGGGTTTTTCGAGTGTAGGTTTTCTTTTTATCTTTATTGTGAAGGAATTACACCCCCATCCCTTAACTCCCATAGTTCTAAGTGGAGAACTCGACCTTGTCTGGCAACAAGGTGAGAAAGGAGAAGGTATAATGAAAAGAGAAAAGAAAGATCAAGGCTTTCTTCCCACCAAACTGAAATTGTACATATTCTGCTTTTTCTGATCAGACTCCTATCTTCTCAATGGTGAGCAATGCACATTTTGCGGATCTTGATTTGACTTTTAAGTCTTCCTTGAGAATTTGGGAATTTGGTGAAAACACTGTGTGGGTTTCTAGTAATGTCCTCTAAGTTCACATTTCTCACTAGAGTGTGTTTTTTCCTATCTCAGGAATTTATGAACTCACAGCGGGCACAGGAAAGTTAGGTGGATGTCCTCCTGGTGGGGAGATGCCTTTCCCAAAGGCTGTATTTGCATGGAGCTGTCTTAGGTATCAAGGCCAACTTGGTAAGGAGAAATACCAGAGGTATCAGCCAGACCACGTTTTCCTCCCACTTGTCTACATTTGCTTAGAGCCCATGAAAGAATTTCAGTTCATGGAGAGGACACCTTCTAACTTGGATTCATGGAGGAGAATAACATTCCCAGGTGCAGTCACCTTGAAACAGGCCTGTGCTGGCTGTCTAGAGCAATATTCTCTCCTTCCAACCACATTTTTACACAGAGGGGTCAAATTCCAGAAGAGTAAGTTTGCCTATTGTTTCCAGACCTGTTAAATCCATTTTCCTGGCATTGTTCTCAGTTCTGAGGAGGCTAAAAGTCCACCTTGACTTGATCAAATAGTGACTTGGTTTCATTAACTTCATTTGGGAGAGCTGTTCTCTTATCTCCCCTTTAAAGTGGTAGATCCTTATCCAGCATTTTCTACCTACCAGATTTGGCAAGAAAAAAAAAGATTAATTGCCTAGACCATAAAGAGACAGGCAGCACCCCCAGCTGGCCCCAACATTGCAGCCCCAGCAAGCAGTCAGTGGAGGTGCTTACAACAGTGTATATCCAGTATTTAAAAGTAACAAGTCAAGCTAACACTATGTCTTATCCTCTTCGTATGATAAATATACATTTATATTAACAAAATTTTAAAAATGTCTAAAGCTATGGCTATCCATGTTAAAAGTTGACAACATATCAAAGGTGACTACATTTAATATTTATTCCTTATGTCTGGGTGATGGCTGGATGAGTAGTAAATATAAGTAGAATATTTATTTCATTAAATTTTTTTTGCCTTCATTTCATCAAAACCATTAACTTGTTAAAATCAACATGTTTACTTAATTTGATAAAGCAAGAAAGTTGGCGCTCAGCACTCTTAGGAAATACAACATTATACAGGAATCCGTGGCATTCATGATATCATGTTTATGGTAGGAATGTAAAATGGTACGCAGCTGTGGAAAACAGTCTGGCAGTTCCTCAAAAAATTAAAACACGGACACAGCAATTCTACTCTTAGGTGTATTCCAACCGAAAGAGGTGAAAACATATTCACAGAAAAACTTGTACAAAATGTGCATAGCAACACTTTTCATAATCTCCCCAAAGTGGAAACCCAACTATTCATCAACTGATGAACAGATAAAATGTGGCGTCTCTATGCAAGGAGGTAGTATTCCGACATGAGAAAGTGTGAAGTGCTGGTCATGTTCCTACAAGGATGAACCTTGGGAACACTATGTTAAGTAAAGGAAGGCAGTCACAAAGGGCCACATACTGTATGATTCCTTATGTGAAATGGCTAGAATGGGCAAATCCAGAGACAGAAAAGTAGATTTGTGCCAGGGACTAGGGAGAGAGAGGAATGGGGAATGACTGCTCATGAGTCCAGGGTTTCTTTTTGGGGTGATGAAAATGTTCTGGAATTAGTTGTGATGGTTGTACAACTCTGTGAATATATCCTAAACCAATGAGTAGTATACTCTAAAAGGTTGAATTGTGTGGTGTGTGTATTAGATTGCTACAAAAACCCACAAGGTAAAAAAATTGGCATATTCGTTCAGTCACACATTACTGAGCATCTACAATGTGCTAGGCCCTGTTTCAAGGGCTAGGATTACATGCATCAGTGAACAAGCCAGACAAAAAAAAATCCCTGCATTTGTGCAGGTGACAGATTAGAAAAGAGAACAAGGAGAAATGCTTCACTAAAGCTAGAAAAAGGATCTTCAAGAAGTAAAATGGTTACAAGTGAGTGTGTTGACAAACACTGGCTGGGAATTCTGTAAAACAGTCTCTGTGGGCCCAGAAAAGCCCCACCTGGGCCCCTGGCAGTTGTGGGTGTCTGTAAACTCAGTGTTCAGAAGTGTGAGAATCGCTGGGAGGTCTGAATAGGAGTGAAGGTTGCCCAGTACCCTGGCTCCCATAGGTCGCTGCATTTAATTACACTTTTCTTTTGGACAATTTAAAATGAATACAAAATAAACTAGAATGATGAACAACCATTTAGCCCCAGGGGCAGCTCTGGACGGCCAACTGCAGCAGGCAGGTCAGGACAGGAAGCCGGTCGCCTTACACGGGGTTTCTCTGTCTTACCACTGTTGACACTTCAGGCTGGATAATTCTTCAGGGGGGTATGGGGCTGCCCTGGGCATCATAGTATGTTCAGTAGTATCTCTGGCATCAACCCGCTAGATGCCAGTAGCACCCCAAAGCACAATCATAATAATAAAAAATGTCTCCAGACATTGTCAAAAGTCTGCTGGAGGACAAAAATTATTCTTGGTTAAGAACTATTACCTGAGATGATATTCTAGGAACCAGTCACGTTATATTTTTACTGACTCTTGGACTGTCCCCAGTGGACTAGCCATCTGGTTTGTTAGCTGGAAGACTACAGACTGGCAAATTAGAGACACCCCTCTCTGGGCTGCAAACTGTGAAAACAAATTGTGGTTGATGATCCAACATACTGGGCCCATGGATGGGCCCCTCCTCTGAGGAGATGGCATGGAGCCAAGCTGCTGCCCACGCCCGCGCTGTCTGGGTGGCCCCTGAGCCACTGCCATGCTGAACACGGATGGCTCTGCATCCACCAGCATATGCTGGGCACAACGTCCAGGACCCTGTTCCTGATGCAGGAGCCTCCACTGCAGGCCAGATGCAGGCTTTCTGCCGAAAGTTTCTCCTTATCTCACAGTGAAGGAAACCATATAATTGGGCACTGGTTCCAGCCACTCCTGATAGATTGCCTACCGGACCTCTGACTCTTCCCCCTTTTGGCTCCCAAGGATGTGTCAGCACGCTGGCGTTTTTTTAGATCGTGGTGTTGCTGCTTTAATGTGACTAGCAGGCTCTGGGCACACCACTGTGGCCTTTGAAACCAAACTGTCCTGCATCTGGATGGCTTCAGTTTGACAGTGGTGCAGCTTTCGTGACAAAGCCTGTAAAGTCCCCCAAGAATGGATTGAGAATCAAAGGATTCAATGGATGGCCATGCTCCCTGTCATCCACAGGCATCTGGGACTGGTGAGCTTTAAAATGCTCTCCCCAAATGTCCACTCACAAAGATTTCAGACCCTACCCCTCTCAAAGCCTCCAAACACCTGAGTAAGGCGGCTGGTCACTATGACATTTTTGTAATGTGTTGACTTGGCCAGACTGAACTACACTACCCAGAATTCTCATAGCTCAGGGTTGGCCTCCACTGATGGCAGTTTGGGCATTCATCAGGGTCACAGCCACAGCAGGCTTGGTGAGGGGAAAGCCTTTGTTGAGCCCATGCATGGTCTCTGTATTTCTCACGATGGCCAGGCCATCTCACACATGGCCAACTCCATGCACACTATTCCCACCTGTATCTGGGCCCAATGAACATAGGCAGCAACATCTGATTAAATTTGTAAAAACTTATCTGGATTTTGTATAGGTCAAACACATGAGTTAAATGAAGATGTGGGAATCACCTTGTCTGCATCTTTTGAGTCCCAGAGGTGGCACCAAGGGATGCGCATCTCTGGGGACAGGGAGTGGCTCTGCGGTTGAGTATCTAAGGTAGAGGCTGGGAAGGAGCAGTTCCAGGAGCTTTCACGTGGCCTGTACCATCATAATAGCCCTTATTCTTTGGTCAGGGAAGAAATGTGGAGATTCCATCAGTTGGGAAATATATCTGGTGTGAAATAACCACCAGCTTAGTTCAGGGTCTCCCCTCACCCACAGTGAGATGGACTCTGGTCAAAACTCTGCAGACCTCCATTAGCTGCTCCCTCTCCAATGGACCACAGGACACTCCGGAGATTAGGGTTGGATAAGAGCCAATATCCGGGATGTAGCCTCTAGTGGAATGAGCACAGGCTTTGAAAAAGACCACAACCTGATTCTTGCCCTCACTTTTTTCCAGTTTTTTAGTGGAGGAGGCAGAGAGGCAAGTTCTTTAAGCTTTCTGAGCCTGTTTGCTCATCGGTAAAATGGAGCCAAAAATACTCATCTGATTGTTGTAAGGATATGGCAATACTATACATATCAAGTGTCTCAAATGTTGCCTGGAATACAATCTAACAACCATCAATACCATTTACTTCTTTTGGAATGAGAATATGAACTTCAGTCATTACCATTCCTTCATCAGAATTTTAATAACTTACATTCCATAGTGTTTTCATTTTTCTAATTTACTTTCAAGTATTTTACATAATTTAATTATTCATAACATTTCTTGTGAGAAAGTTGAACTGGTACAAATTCCCATTTGAGATTTTGGATACCAAGGCCCAGAGAATACAGATAATTTGCCCCTTATTTTCAAATAACAAGCTATACAATTTAAGCTATATTTAAAACATGTATTTGTACCCACTTAGTACTTAATTTAGCAAATTGTTTATTTTAAATGTCAGTGAAAGTGTAGGAAATTGTGTTCCAAGCATAGATACTAGGAGAGTAAATTGGGAAAACATATCTGCAAGACTTAATAAGACCAGGAAAAATATCAGTAACATTAGCCCAGCAATTCATCATCTAGAAATTCATCAGAAGAAAATAATTTAAAAAACCAGCAAAATTTAAGCTACAAAGGTTTCATCACGTTGTGGTTTGTAATTGCGGAAAAGGAATGATGTAATTATTTTAAAATATAAAGATTGGTTCAATAAATTCTGGTACACTTATTTAGTAGACTACAATAGTCATTACAATGAAAAGATGTTAACAGTATATTATTTAGTGATGTAATACAACTCTCCTTAATTTCATTTAGCTTAAAAATGTGCAAGAATAGCCAAAACACTTTTGACAAAGAAGAACAATGAAGGGGCATCTGCCATTCCGATATCAGAACAGGTTGTGGAGCATGGCCATTAGAATAAGGTGGTATTAGCATAGGACCAGAAACAGATCAATGGAACAGAACAGAATGGCTGGGGGTATGGGCACCATTTATACATGCAAATTTAACTTATGATAGAAGGAGGCATTTTAAGTCAGCAAAGGAACTAACTGTTCCATGATAGTGTTGCAAGAATCAAACATTTTTTTGAAAAGAATGATCCAGATAGATTAAAGAGCTAAATACAAAACAAGTGTATTGTAAGAAAGAATAGGATAATTATTTTTATTTCATCAAGGCAAGAAAATCTACTTTAATAAAGGCATAAAATGCAACCACAAAAACAGGGGTGAACTTGTTTGCATCAGAATTTTTAAATTTTTCATAGCAAATAAGCCATCAACAAGCTTATAAGATAGGACACTGGAAGAAAACTTATTTACTACACATGAGACAAAAGAATAAATCTATATAGATTATTTATATAGAGCTATCCTACAAATAAAGAATAAAAGGGCAAAGGACTTAATAGGAAAGTGAGACAGTTTAGTACCAAATAATCTCTTTACTAGTTTCCAAGTCCCAAATGATCAACAACAAAATTATTCTTGTTGTAAGCGACTGACATATCCACTATTTGCTACAGATGCAAAACTTCCGTGATACGGTTAGGAACAGGTTTTTTGAAAAAGTTTACAACCTCCCTTGCCATCACAGATATGTACGTTCCAGTGAGAACTTTTGGTCCTTCAAATTGGCAAAAACTAAAAAGTCTGAAAATATCTAATGTTGGCAAAGAAACGTGGAAATGGGTTCCTCATACAGTATGTTTGAGGTGTTCATGGTATGCACATTTTGGAGGAAAAATTGGTGATAAACTCTAAACTGCTTATCTCTGTACCCCAGCCCATCCATTTAAGAGTGAGACAGAAATCTGGATCAGGAGAAGAATACCCAAGGGGCTTTTATGCTCCTTTGGTATTGTTTGAATATTTTTGTGACATTTTATGTATTGCTTCAAAAATTAGTGATAAACTTAGCTTTAGGTAATTTAAGGGTCTTGAGGTCCAAGTTGATAAGTTCTTATGCTTTTGGCTTTCATTATTATTGTTAATTAGTTTGCTTCATGGTTGCTTTGTGTGTTCTTTAAAACTCTTTACACTTTTTGATTTACTTATGTTTAGTCTTGGAGTGATTGGCATTTTAGTATTATTTCTTCCTTTTGTTGCCATTCAGCTAGATATTTGTATCTTTCTTTTAAATTGACACTTGTCTTTCCCTTAATGACTAACTCATTCCTGAAAATCTTGCTGCTAAGGGACAAGCCCATGCATGAAAAGCATGTTCATTCATTTTGGTGGGGAAAGTTATCATTTATCCCAACCCAAGAAGCTTGAACAATTTCCATTGAGAGAAAAAAAATCAACCAAAGAACACATGTTTTTGTAAGTAATGAACAGCAATTTTTTTTTTTACTCTTTACTTCTGTCTCTATATTTAATTCTTGATCATTCTTTGTTTAATTTTACCAGAGACAGTTACAACAAAATTTTCACTCTTCTATAATGTAGCTTTTTACAAAATTTACGTTATTTTGATTAAATATAAAATAATTGCTTCTTTTTTTTTTTTTGAGAGGGCATCTCATATTTATTGATCAAATGGTTGTTAACAACAATAAAATTCTGTATAGGGGACTTAATGCACAATCATTCATCAACCCCAAGACTAGTTCTCAACAGTCTCCAATCTTCTGAAGCATAATGAACAAGTTCTTACATGGTGAACAAATTCTTACATAGTGAATAAGTTCTTACATGGTGAACAGTGCAAGGGCAATCATCACAGAAACTTTCGGTTTTGATCACGCATTATGAACTATAAACAATCAGGTCAAATATGAATATTTGTTGGATTTTTATACTTGATTTATATGTGAATCCCACATTTCTCCCTTATTATTGTTGTCATTATTATTATTATTTTTAATAAAATGCTGAAGTGGTAGGTAGATGCAAGATAAAGGTAGAAAACATAGTTTAGTGCTGTAAGAGGGCAAATGTAGATGATCAGGTGTGTGCCTATAGACTAAGTATTAATCCAAGCTAGACAAGGGCAACAAAACATCCACGGATGCAGAAGATTTCTCTCAAAACAGGGGGGGTGGGGTTCTAAGCCTCACCTCTGTTGATCCCCAATTTCTCACCTGATGGCCCCCCTGTGACTGTGCCTGTCTTAGGTTGTACCTCCCTTGAGGAATCTTACCCGTCTCTGGCTAACCAGTCATCTTCCGGGGCCATACAGGGAAATGTAAAGTTGGTAAGTGAGAGAGAAGCAATATTGTTTGAAAAGGTTAGCTTTTTACATCTTTGCAGATTTATGCCCTGTGGCTTTTATGCCCAGCATTTGTCTTGAGGTATCTTTACCACTTGGAAGAATTATGATACACTGTAATTTCGTTATGAGGCATGAATTCTACTTAAGGGTTGTAATTAGGAAGGAAGAAGAAAAGCTATAGAAGTAGCAGACAGAAGAAAACATGGGAAGATTGATTATTTTTTTGACATATCTTCTTGTAGAGTAACATAAGCATGTATAGGTTTTAAACTACTAATTAAATTGCATACACACATTAACATAATAGGAATACACCTACATAACCAAAGCAGATCTATAATTACCAGCCATCTCCAGTGAAGCCAAGAAAACCAGTTAGGCACCCTAGGCATTTGTGAAAATTTGTCTATGATATGATGGATATTGTCCAACTGTACTTGAACAGTCTGAGAGAAATCAGACAAATTAAAACAACCCATTCCTAGGAACTGTTCACACAGTAGACAGTCTGTAGTCGCAAGATTTTGGAGCACTGCAACTTGCACTTCTCCTAATTCTTGGTTGAGTTCCGACAGTATAGATCCAGTCAAATTTGTTGTTTTACTGTATGCACAGGCCAGCTTAGATATCTCCTTCTTCATTCCAATGGCAAGTCCAGGAACGGATGAGATGAATGCAGCTAGAACTGCAACAGCGCCAGGATCTTTGTTGAAGTTTTTTGATGGTCATCTTCTGGAATGACTCTTCCAGAGAATGTTGATGTTGGATGAACAGCAATTTTAATATGGGAAAATATAGTTTGTACATAAAACTTTAGGTAATGCAGATGTTACCCTTGCCAAAAGAGGGAGACAGGACTTGACTGTGGGTGGCAGTTGGTGGGAGATGCATTCTGCATTTTGCATCATTTTCCTCACCAATTTTTCAGTCGTTTTGGGAGCTCCTGATTAACTTGCATTAAACTGTACATGAAATAAACTTGTTGCACTTCAATAAGCTTGTTTGCTTTTGTTGGAGCCAAGTGAAAGCTGACTGAGGGAGGGTGTTTCCCAACATGGAAGTGTGGTAGAAGTTTATAGTGTCTTGGCTCTTCTGCCTTTGCAAGAGGCAGTGCTGTCCCATGGAGACAGGAAGATGCCTCTCCTTTGGGGCCTCTGGCTGGAAACTGCAGCATGGAGAATATTTGTATGTCTTTGCCTTAAACCCTAAGGCCATCACTTCTTAATGCATATCTACTTAGTGTGTTTTTGGGCAAAGTCATAATACTAAGAAAAGGGAGTCACTGCAAAGAGTGGCAACCTTTAGTTATAAATCGAACAGTCCTTAATGTGCATTTAAGTCCATATCCCTGTATTTTAAAGGTATAGAGATAGAGTTTATTCTTTCTTGTTCTTGGCTTAAACATGGACTATGCAAGAGTTTATTTTATTATTTTTTTAAAAAACATAAAAGCAGGCCATGCACAGAATAGTGATGACAGTGAATAATGGAAAAAAGATTTTGATTGGCCCAAAGTCTGAGCTCCTGCAATACAAAAAGCAGAAAGAAGTAATTAGTAAAATGAAAACCTGATGTTAATGAGACAGGAAATGCAAACAAAGCAAGAAATAGATAAAAGGATTAATCCTAAATTGCTTCCTCAGGAGCCTGGTTAAACACAAAGAAAGTAAAAGGTTATAAAAAAAGCATTTAAAAATCAGAAGGAAATCTAAGTAGAAATACTGTGGAGACTCTGTGTCACTCTTATTACAGATGTTTCCTACTGAACCTTTAAGGATCAGAATTGATACAAGAGGTAAAAACATGAGTATCCCAGTCACTGTAGAAAAGTTTGAAAAAGTGATCAAAGAATGGTACAAAAAATACCTGTGTTCCCTTTATGCAGATTTACCTATTGCTAACATTTTGTTGCATTTGTTTTTATTGCTTGTTCTCTCTCTATATCTCTATCTCTATCTCTATCTCTATCTCTATCTCTATCTCTGTATCTATATCTATATATCTATATCTATATCTATATCTATATCTATATCTATATCTATATCTATATCTATATCTATATCTATATCTATATCTATATCTATATCTATATCTATATCTATATCTATATCTATATCTATATCATCTATATTCAAGAACAATTTGAGAATAACTTGCAAACATCATGGCCTTTTACTCCGGATGCGTACAAAGTGCACTAGTGAGGGAGCTTCTGGCATCAAGGAGAAATTCAGTGGCTAAGTCCTCCAGAGACTTACTCCAGGGGTAATAGTAAGATATGGTGCCACAGAGCCAGACCCCCGGGTTACTGGGAATGACAAGATCCTGAAAGAGCAGACACAGGTTTGGGCACTTAAGCATCGGAGGTAAGGTGGGTGTCATTACTGGAGTGGGCAGCAAGCCTGATGTAGCAACCACAGTTTCTCTATGAATCGCTAACAATAGCCATAGTGTCTTTGGGGGAGAGATGCAAAGACATCTGAATAGAGTACTGTTTGATTGCATAACTGGAACACATGAAGAGCTGGGAGCAGAAGCTTGACGTCATTCACCTGAATGGAAAATCACAAGTCCTCATTCAGTGTCTTGATCTGAGCCAGGTCTCAAGCCAATGGAATGCAGCCCAGTAGTTCTCTTTGAGGAACGACCCAGAAATGCCACTGCAAATCTATATAACATTCCTCTACTTCTTCCTTAAAGGGACCTATGACCCTCCTCTAGAGCAGCTGTCCAGCACAGAAAGGGGGCTACCTAGATTTCTCAAGGGCTGTGGGATACTCGTTCTGTGGTGACACTGATAGCAGGGGGTCTGAAATGCCAGCGTGTTCCCCTGGATAGAATGGGGCTTATGGAGGCAAAGCTACGGTAAAGAAATCCTGTCACACGTTTGTCTTACTGTGGGTCTAGATCCATCTTGCAGTTATTTCCCAATGTCCTAATTAGAATGTACTTAACAGCCAGCAGAATTCTCATATTGGTTCTGTCACCAGTTGTGTTAGGCAGAGCCACGTGTGGAGTGTGAAGACAGTAAATAGAGAAGAATATCACACTGGGGTGGAATTGCAGAGATTAGCACCTCATAGACTAAAGCTGTGAGGATGGTAGTTCCTATGTCATCCCCATTTTGTTGTCATATATAAAAAGCCAGATGGACTGTGGTGGATGACTGTGGACTTGCAGCAAATTAACTAAATGATGGTCCCAGCTGTAGCTGCTGAGCTGAATCTTTGCCTGGACAGATCAATACAGACTTCAGCACCCGGTATTCAGCTTTTGAACTGGCAAATACATTCTTTTCGATCTTCATCAGTAAAGAGGCTCAAAGGTGTTTTGTTTATATGGAGAAAGGATAGCAGAGTACATTGACTGTCTATGACCAGTGCTATGCTAATTTTCCTCTTCTCTCTCACAGTATAATTTACAGGAACCTCGATCATCTTGACATTCTACAGAACATGATGCTAATTAGACTTGAATAAATATGAAATATGATAAGTACTCTGGATGCCCAGATGCCAGCTGGTGGCAAATAAGACCCTCCTCCACTAAAACTAAGAGGCTTTGCCATAGTGGTGAAATGTTTAGGGGTCCCCTGGTCTGAGAAGATGCTGCACCTCAAGCATTCCCATCACTGACACAGAGGCATATTATTTGTTGGCACTTTGGATTTTGAGGTATCATTTATCACACTGGCAACATAATATTGATTCATTTATTTCCTAGTTCAAATAATACCAAGAGCAAGAGGAGATTTGATCCAGGGTGTGGGGCAAAGTGCCCTACTCCTTGGCCTCTGGGGCTCAGCAGTTTCTATGGTGTCAGTATATCTGCAATAGGTGAAGATGCCATGTGGAGTCTCAGGAAGGTCTGGTAAGAGAGTGGTAGCACATACCCCTAGAGACCTGGAGTAAGGTCAAGGCTTCTGTAACAGAAAACTATCTGCCATTCATTTGTAAAGCAGCTCCTGTCATGCTACTGGGCCCTAAGAGAGACTCTGAAATTAACTATAGGGCATCAAATGACTTTGCAACTAGAACTGCCTTGCAAGTATACTAGCCACAATTCATGATATGATGGAAATGGTAATTCAGGAGCAGGTCCAAGAACACAGTATGGTGTGTGACTAAATGGCCCAGATACCCATGTCATCCACTTCAGCTGCTCTGATACCATTTTCTCAGCTCATGTGTGTACCTCAAGGGGATCTGTGTGATCAGCTGATGGAAGAAACTCTTGGATCCTGTTGGTGTGAGCTACTCAAGTGGGCCCTAAAAATAGCAGTGAAGTGAGATCTTCCCAGCGACCAGAGCTATGAGTAGCAAACTTTGTACGGAGGATTCAGAAGATGCCTGATTGGGTGTGTGTAAGCTCCTGAGCTGTGGTGAATGGCTTGGTTTGTTGGTCAGGGACCGAGAAGGAGCTAGGCAGGAAGATAAGAGACAAGGGGATCTGAGGGAGACACCTTTGTATGAACCCATGCACGTGGGCCCGAGGTGTGTGGATCTTTGCATTTAAAGTCAGTCCCTGCCAGTGTGTGTCCACCTCAGGAGATACCCTCCACAGCCATGTGGACAGAATGACTTCTGTTGCAAATCAGCTGGCTTCTGTTGTTCATGACTCCAGTGCTAGCTTGGTTGACACATGAAAGAACAACTTGGGCTGCCTCTCCCCAGGGCTGATGTAGCTCTGCCTCTCTGCTGTCACCAACTGAGACTGGCACCATGTGATACTGTATCATCCATTGGAAGATACTAGTCAGCTTCTTGGTGGCAAATGGTTACATCAGGCCTCTTCTATTCTGGAGGGGACGGCTATTCATTCCTGGTAAAACTGACTCCTGATCCATATGTGGTTGTAATTCATTGCCTGCAGTGTCCCTCCTGCCAGCACCACTGTGTAAAGGCTCCACGAGGCCTGGCTTTCCAACACGGCATTTTGCTGATACCACCTCAGAACACAGAACATTTGAGTGTGAGTGAGACGTAACAATGGGTACCTGATAATGGGATCCCCTGGTTCTACCACATGCCACACCATTTAGAAGCAGCAGCTAGCCAGATGACACTTGACCCACCAAAACCTCAGCCATGGCACCTTCTTGAGAATGTCTGGTACTCGCCGTCCTCCAGGAGTGCAGTCTGTGCATCGCTCCAGGAGCCAGAATACACAGGTCCTGGGGTCTGGGAGTGGAAGGAAGAGTACCTTTTCTCGCCCTCACTAGCAATGAGCCAGTGCCAACTTGGGGCTTCCCGTCCTCGCAGCCTGCGGCTCCACTTAATCCTGGGGTTTGGAAAGGGAAGTCACGGAGAGGGAATGCTCATGCCAGGGGATGAAGTAAGGTCTTGATTTCTTTGGATTTAGTTTGTCCTTTTTGCAACTTCTTAAGTTGTATACGTACATGGATCTTTAACTTTTAGCCTTTATTTTTCTCTAACATGAGCATTTAAGGCTGTAATATTTGGCGAGTGTTCATGATGTGGGAGTGTTATCATTATTTTTCATTTCTACACACTAAGCGATTTCCACTATGGTTTCTTCTTTGACACATGAATTATTTAGAAGTTATTTCACAAATTTCCAAATGCAATGTTGTTCTAATTTTCCCTTGGCTAATACTTTCTAATTTAATTGAATTGTGGTCTGAGAGTGACATCAATCCTTTGAGATTTGGTGAAATATGTTCTGAGGGATCTTTTTTCATGAAAGTTCTATGTGAGATTCAAAACAATGTGTGTTCCACACTGTTGTTCTATTTCTGCCCAAAAGTAACCTTGCTGGCTATAGAGTTTAGTCAATACAGTCACATCTTGATCTAAATATTACAGAAAGTGATGTGTGAAATATCCCATGGATAATATCATTGTGAATTTCTCCTTGTAGTTTTGTCCATTTTTTATTTATATAGTCATTTATGCTATTTAATTAGGTTCATACAGACTTGTATTTTATGTTCCCAGTGAATTAAACCTTTTATCATAATGGAATGATCCTCTTTATCTCTAGTAATGCTTTTGCCCTAAATTCTGTTTTGTGTGATAATAACATGGCCACATCTTTCTTTTCCTTGTCTAAAAGTAGCATTTTTCATTCCTTTACCAGACAGCTTTTAAGTGAAAGACTTCAGTTATGTGTATTCTATCTGTCCTTCAAGTCATAGAAGATATTTGAATACATTAACCTCACATCCATTGGTTTCAAGTGTATGACACGGTGGTTCAACAATTATCCATATTATTAAGTCCTCACCCGATGAGTGTGGTTACTATCTGTCAATGTAGGAAGATGTTACAGAATCATTGACTATATTCTTCATGCTGTACGACTGTCCACATGACCAACTTGTATTATAATTGAGAATTTTTGTGCCCTTTTATTCCCCTCATTCTCCCCACCTACCCACCCAACCCCTCTCCCATGATAACCACCAGTCACTTCTCAGTGTGTCCATGTGTACTGCTGTTTTGTTCATTTTGTTTTGTTTTTATATTCCACGAACAAGTGAAATCATATAATATTTGTCTTTCACTGCCTGGCTTATTTCACTTAGCATAATACCCTCTAGGTCCATGCATGTTGTTGCAAATGGCAGGATTTTTTTTTATGGCTGAATAATATTCTATTGTGTATATGTACTATATCTTTATCCATTCTTCTACTGATGGACACTTTGGTTGCCTCCATATCTTGGCTATTGTAAGTAATGAGGCAATAAACATAGAGGTGCATCAATCTTTTCGAATCAGGGATTTTGTTTTCTTTGAGTAATTCCTAGAGATGTTCATCTTATTTTTTTAAGCCCAGCAGACATTTTTATTATGCTTTGCATCATCAGATGTCTCTGGTATTTTTTCTGGATTGCTTTCCTTCTGTCTAAAGTACATCTTTTAGAACTTACTGAAGCTTTGTTGTGGGTGAATCCTCTACTTTTTTCACCTGAATATGTTTTTATTTGCTCTCATTCTTGAAGTTTTTTGTTGTTGAATATAGAATTCCAGGTTGACAGGCTGTGCAAAAATGAGTTAACATAGCAGGCCCGAGACTGCTGTCCTTGGGAAGTCCTGCCTGCAAGGCTCGCTCTTGGCTGGTCTCTGGGATTTCAGGAGGGTTCCCATCACGCCCTGACCAATAAGAGTGACTTAACTGTACAGTATGGTTTAAGCTGAACATTTGCTTTTCTGCTTGGAGTCTGGAATTTTGACACATGCTAGACAGTGGTAGCTGATAAATTATGAATAAAAATCTTACACACTGAGTCTCTGATGAGCTTTCCTGATAGAAAACATTTCACATGTGTTGTCACAACTCATTGCTGGAGGGAGGAATTAGGTGTGTCCTGTGTGACTGTACTGGGAAAGAACTCTCAGAAGCTTGCCCTTAGTTTCCTCTGGACTTTACTCCATGAACCTAACAAATCAAAAACTCAAGAGACCGAGAGAGCTCAGAAATAGAAGGGTTTATTGAACCTTTACAGATGCAGCCAGAAAAAAGAGTGAGTCCTGAGACAGGCAGTTTCTGCTTCACCCGCAGCAAGGCCAGTTAACAGAACAACCTGTCCACCAGACTCAAGAAATGGAACATTTATGAGGGGTCTCAAGGAAAGAAAGTGCTTTAAATTCACATTGGCTGCAGATAAAGACGCTGGCCTAAGGCAAATGGTGGGGTGACTGGGGATTGGTGGTTAGCCCACAGAGAAGGCTTGTGGTTTGGCTGGTGATGATGGTCAGGCACTGATCATGCACAAGAGGGATGAGGTGGTTTTCGGGACCTTCTGGATGATTGTTGAACTGAGTTCATCCAGGAACATGGGCTTTCTGGTTAGCTATGGCCTGTGGCTATTGACTGATGACCTTCCCTTGTCTCTCTCCATTCTCTGGCCCTTAAGTCACTTAAGTTTAGAACATCTCATAATTTTTCCTTATCACACCATTTCCCTTTGTTGATTTTGCTCTGTATCCCTTTCCTGTAATAATCACAGTGAGAAATATGACTGCATGCTGGATCCTACAGTCCTCCTAGTGAATTGTTGGGGATGATCTTGAGGAGCCGGGACACAGTCATTTTATCTCAGACCACTGGATATATTCTGTCATCATCTGGCTTCCAGTCTTGATGGTGGAAAGTTAGCTGTGGGTCCAGATGTTGTCTTACATACGGTCTCAGTACAAAGACAGTGATTAGCATATGGTCCAAAATGGAGAAGGGAATAAAAAGGAAGAAGAGACCTTAGGTTGTTAAATAACCAGACACTTTCCTGCTCATTGTAACTTGTGACTCAGGATTACTTAGACCCAAAAATGAACAAGAAGTTGCTTCCAGGAAGAAAGGTTAAAATATTCTTTTAGAGAAAGTTGGGCAGCTGTGAGGTACCTGCTGAGTCTGTGGGAGTCACACTAATTACAGCAGGTGAAATGTGGGTGGCACAGGCAAGAGCCTGAGAGGCTGAAGGTCAAGGATTCCTGGGATACTGGTCCAGGGGGAAGGGAAGTTTAAGGGCCAACAGATGTGAGGACAGGAAGAGGCTGGAGGTCCCTTCTTAGTTTTAAGTGAGAAGGGGCTGATTTCCCATTTGGAATGACTGGGGAGGAAGTTTAATATTCACTGCAAAATTTGCAGGATGGGACCAGGACCCAGGGCAGGGGAGGAAGCCAGATCTTGGGAAGGAGGCTTGATAATCTTACAGAAGTAGCTCTTTTGATTGCTTTTAGGGTCTCTGCCTCAGTTCATCCTGTGGGTTGGGTGGGTGGGTGGGTGGTGGGGCAGAAGCAAATTCAAATTCCCAGAGTGTGTGCTCTGAAAGGGAGTTCAATACTGGTCCTATGATTTATCAGTGTAGTTCTCTGTAAATGCGTTTATTTGGTCTGCTCATGCTGGTGACACTGTTTTACTTAAAACAGACTTGCTCTCAGGGGCCTTTGACCACAACCAGAAGGTAGGAGAATTAGCCCCTGGGGCAACTATGGGGCCTGTAAGTGGTTCCTGAAAGGGATGTAAAACAGTCATTTGCCTGATGATTGCATGTGCATCCTGGATATCCTGTCCCCTTCAACCCCACCCCAAGACCTCTGAATACCTGTTCAGAGGAGGCAGCTGTAATCATTGGGCTTATGTACTTTCTGTCTGTGTTTGCAGTTGTCTACTTGTCTTCTGCTAGAATACATCAGTTTGCACAGGGACCAGGTGTCATTTTAACCAGGCTATGATAGCACCTCTACATTCTCCCATATTCATGGGTGACACTGATCTGTGCCAATCCCTTCTGGCATGTGGTGCTGGTTTTGATGTATTATTTTGTCCAGAGGAAGCAGTGTAATCAGCGGGTTCCACCTTGGTCTTTCCTACTATGGCTCTTCTCCATTGGCTAAGGCCCAACTGCCAACCATGTCCATTGTATATTCCAATGACACATTTGGATGGGGAAAATGACCGGCAGATGTATCTATGGATGCAGCGGGCCCACTGGGGACTTGGCCTGGCCCATGACTCCATTTATTACCTGGACCCTGTAATGAGGATGCTTCAAGTCTCTGGTTTTATGTTAACTCAAATCTGTGTCCACTGGTCTTTGAAACATCTGGTTATTCCCCTTTCCTCATGAGGTCTTTGGAAATTCCTCTGGAGAAAAACAAGGGGAACCATTGCCGTCTACATCTGCCACAATCCCAGCCTCCCTTTCAAAGGTCTGGAAACTGTGTAAGGGCTCCTAATTTTTTATTGGGATGGCACCTTGAGCCTTTATCACCCATCCTGTCTCTGTGGTCGTACAAACTAAGTTGTATCTTGCTCCTAGGAGTACTATGTTCGATCACCATCTCTATAATTCTTTGTGGGAACAGATGCCTCTGCCTACCATCTATCACATCTGTCCTTGTCATGTATTACAGGTACCTCACCCAACTTGCTTCTGAAAAGAGCATTGTCAACTGGCCTCTATTATTTCAGGATTTGGGAGCATGGTCCTGTAACAGCACCTACCACCATCAGCCCTGGCCTGGAGAGGCAACCACCATTGAGTTTCTCACTGATGCTGGCAGCCCCTTCACAGCACATTCCTCATCATTTGGGTTAATAGAATGTGCTCCTATGGGCCACAGGCCTTGTCCTGCAGCTCCTCTGGTGTACAGTCCACCCTCCTTAGCAGGTCCAGCATCTTCCTGTCAAGTGACCAAGCAATCCCTAAGCAGTAGCATGGTGGCTTCCGCCATGAAGTGCCAGGCAAGGCACTTCTGAGGTGACCCACAAGATTCCTACTCCCTGCTATACACGCCCTGTATAACCTTCCCCTTGAGTGTGGGTGCCAAATCTAAACCATCACCAGCATTTCACAGTCTGCATCTGGACTCAGAGAGTGTGAGGCTTAAAGCCCCTCTGGAACCAGGGAGGCAGGTGATAAACTGACTCATGACAGTTCCTCACAAGACAGCCTATCTTACTATGTTTCAGGGGGTCAGCGGGGGGTTCCTCTAAGACATGGGTCAGACTTCAGATGAACCTTGCCTACTTGACCTATGTGGAGACATGCCAGGTTGTCAGGGCACCGTGGTGATGTTTTACCCCACCATTCCTGGCCCTCCACATCTCCTGCTAACAATTCTTTCCAGATGTATAGAAAATTCCATCAGATACTCTAGTTAGTTGTACTAATAGGGGCTTAGACCAAATCCTTTTTCCTTTTCTTAGGTCACACTGAATGACAGTGTGTGACTATAACTCCTACTGGATAACCAGGGCCACTTGGAAAGAGACAGACTGCAACCAGGCTTCCCATCTGCAGCCAAGCCAGTTAAACATGTCATTAATTTAGGTGCCAAAAGAAGTGTTGGTAAGCACACATACCCTGCCTTGACTGGCCAGCAGAAATTTGAGGGCATTGCGATCACCCACCACCCCTCACTCTAGATGGTTCAGGCTGATTTATGTGTATCAGGCAATCACCTACCTGATGTCCACCATAAAGTTCATCTGGGGCAAAGCTACATTAGAAGTATACCTCATCCAGCTGTCATAGCTCAGCCTTGCCTCATTGCTGCAGCCTGTTTAGGGTAAATTAGATGCTGCTAATAGGTGTGAGTTACCTCAGCAGCAACATTTTGCTGATGTGAGGTCAAGATCCAGTTCTTGCAAGACTGGAGGCTGGGATTAACCATGTGAGGGAATTTAAATACCAGAAAGAACCTGTAAGAGGGAATTCTTCCTAGAAGAATTCTTCCAAAGTATTTAAAGGAGGAACAATTGAAGCTTTGTCAGCAGGGACAAAGGGGGTAATCAGATTCAGCAAACCAAGGGAGTTTGCATGTTCTTTTCATGGGAGAGGGAGACTGCAGAATACCAGAAATAATAAGGTAAGGCTAAGGAGAACCATAAGCATCCAGAAAATTAACTTTTTCAATATCTTGGGTAGAGATTCTTCACTTCTAAAGTTTTTGATTTAAGGTCTCCACCAGGATGGGTGTCATGTGGTTATGTTAAGGGCAACAGTGATAGTCTGGGACAAAATTACCAAAGTGTTCTGAAATGACAGGCCAAGCCAGGTGTTCTCCAGGCAAGAGTCAAGAGAGGTCTAAGGTGTTCCCGCCACCAGCCCATGGCCTTGCCCTCATTTTATGGCCATGTGGCTGGTAGACTCACTCACTGCAATCCTTATCAAGTCTAACACACACCATATGGCTGAATTCACTCCTAAGAGGTTCAGCGTTTCTTCTCTTGTACGCCTGCACCATCCTAGAACATCTCCCACCCCCTGACAAGACAGGCCATGCCAGGACCACTCTGGGAGTTGTCACCTCATGCCAAGGATCCTTATCAATATCCACAAATGCTCAGATCCAATAAGCAGAACTGGACAGTAAAGGAAGCACCAGGTTAGAGCTCCCCACCCCCTTTCTTTTGACCACTAGCAAGTATCAGCACTCTGAGTAACCCAGGGGTAAGCATGGGGAGAAAAAGAAGAGTGAAAAGAGTAAATTTTGTAGTTTGGGTCTCTTCCAGCCAGCCTGGGCCTCCTCTCTCACTGCCCAGAGTCAAAATAAAACATTGTATTGAAATAGGAGGTTTGGCACATTTAGAACCATATTGCCTGTCCTAAGTGTGTATGTATTCCACTAGTTGAGCTTTTGCTTGTTCATGTATCTTTTCTCCTTTCTTCTTTAAATATTCAATCCATCCTTCAACAGTGTCTCTCCTCAGGGTGATAAGAGTCTGAAATGTTCTGTGAATGTCCAAGGTGGTTGGTTGCTCAGTGCTAGGTATTCTTGGGTGTAAGTGGTCTGGTTAGATGTGTTCAGGGAACCAGACATGTAACACTCTCCATCTCTGAATCCTTAACCAGTAGGGCTCTTATCTGCCATGGACACAAATTGCTATGCTACACCAGAAAAGGTGTCATCTGTCGGCAGCACCTGGTGGTATTCCTGAGAGGAGGTGGTGTAGGAGGGCAGGCAGACTATTTGCTAGGACTGGCCAGAATTGGTGTCCCGGGTTTATGTGCCTGGGATTTTTCTTTGCCACTCAACTGACAGGCACAGTTGCTAGCCTTTTGTGGTTTCATGTGCTGTAATCACCAGGCTTTGTTTGGGGCCCAGCCCTGGGTTGTAGATGGGCTGTGTGACTGTGTACCCACTTGTCCTTACCCAGGTGACCCAGGCCTCTCAGGTCGTCAGTTCCACTTATTGATGCTTATTTATGGTTGTCCACATCTGTTGCAAACTGAGGGCATGAGTCTTATGAGAGTTGGTACTATCCTATTTGCCATGGTAGGGGTGGGGACTTGATCATTTAGTCACTCTGCTGCCAAGCACCAGACCGCACTGCCAGCCGTTGGCTCCTTACTGTCTACGATTCAGAAAAAATGTAGCAAGGTGTTTTTGGAGGGTTTTTTTCAGGGCAAGCACAGGTGTCTGCAAGTCTGCCCATTGAAGAGAATTTTCTTTTTAGTGCAAAGTTTTAAGCAGTTGTTTCCCTGTGGCTTCACAGCTGCAGGAGGCCAACACATTCCACTGGCTTTAACTTAGCTGATCCATCTGTGACCCAGGCCCAGGCATCCTGAGACTTGGTGCACCAATGCCCCAAGAAGCTAGAGGTGCTGGCACACGCTTCCCCTGGGATTATGCATCTGGGGATGTCAGACCATGTTTTTAAACAGCAACATGACACCTTTGATGTCTGGTGGCTCTGGTCTGCAGGGTACTTAGCCATTGACTTTTGTAGCTTAAAAGGCTCACCAGGACTAACCGGTCTGTGGCGAGGGCAGTCTGCACAGCCTGTGGGTGTGTCCTTAACACACCTGCCTCTGCAGGCTCTTTTATCACTGCAGGGCTCTCTTCCCCACTCATCCTTCACCCACTTCCTCACCCACACCACAAGGAGGGGCTGGGGGCACTGGGTGGGTCCCAAATGTGTGCCTGACCCACTGCCACTGTTCTCATTGTAGCATTTTCCTCATGGGAACGTCCCCCACCATCCAGAGAAGCACTACATGTCCTTGAAAGAGCTGTGTGTCCCCACACTGTGGAGAGTGCACGACCATGGGCAAAACTGTTCTCATGTGCCAAGATTCTTGGAGGGGACTCAGTTGTGAACCATTAGCAGTTAATACCCTAGCAGCTCGAGGAGTCAATGCCTTGGTCCTGATGGGGGAGTTCAGGGAGGTGCCCACAAGCCCACAACACACCCTGAAGTCATTTAGTCCACACTCCCACCATAACTGAGACTCCAGCAAGCCACCCCACTCATCTGTGAAGCTGTCTGCTTCTAGGAGACATGGCATGTGATAACACCAGGGAATTCCATGTTTGGGCCCACTGCCAACATTTTTTGACATAAAAATATGTCCCATGGTCAAATAATTTGTGGGACACCACTGCAATTGAAAAAGCATTTGTAAATCTATGAACGGGGTGCTGGCAGAAGTGCCGTGCCAGGGCTAGCAAACCCACACCCAGAATGTGTCTACTTTATAACTTACCTTCCCTCCCCACCACCATCTGCCCTTCACACTGACTAAGCAGGTGAGGTAAATGCAGATGTCATGGAAGTCACTAGCCCTGCACCTTTCAAATCTTTATGAAACTTATTTCTGCCATATCCCCAGGGGCATGGAATTGCTTTTAGGCATTATCTTGGCTGCAGGAGGCCCTTTCAAGGACTCCAATTGGCCATTCTTACCATAGTAGACCTTATTCCTCTGTTAAGGGAAGCAAGACTCACAAAATAGCTATACAGTGTGTCTGGGATCCTACTTGGCCCTCTGAGATGGACTCTGGCCAAAACTTACTTCTTTCCTGTCCTCCCTTGGCCCCTTTCTCTCCATTGAAGCACAGCCCTCTAGGGATTATATTCAGATAAGCACCAGAATCTACTGGCTTCAGTAAAATGAACAGAGATTGAGGTTAAAGAACACAATTCTGGCCCCTCTTTTTGCTAGGCCTTTGTCAGGCAAGACTGTATGCTCCCAGAGCCTATTTGCTCATCTGTAAATTAAAGCTAAAAAGATTCCTCTGATTGTTTCTTATGTTTGTGCTGATTCGATAAGATTACACACCAAATGCTTTTACACACTGCCTAGAGTACAGCCTGATGACCATCAGTACCATTTACTTCCCTTTCTGGACTGGGTAAAGAAGAACAGAAATGTGTATTACCATTTATCAGTATTTTAATAACTCACTTTATGTGTTTTTAATTATTCCTCATTTATTTTCAACTTTTTTTTTTGTTAATAACACGGGATTTAGGTGTGGGACTTTAGGACCACCTCAGTCATAGGCTGAATGAATATTCTTACATAACAGATTGGACAGTAAGGCTGAGTGAGAATCAAGTAACTTGATCCTTATTGCCAAAGAGTTGAGCTATAAGATTTATCTTTTACTTCTTAACATCTAATCTATACCCGTAGCCCAGGATTTAATTTGGAAAATTTTCTTACAAGTTCGTAGACTATAGAAAATATGGGCTGACCAGAGCTGGTAGGAATGTGAATTGGTAAGGCATTCCTGTAGGGCAGATGTTGAGGCTTGTGAATACACAGATTTCTGGACTCCAACCGTAGAGTTTATGCTCCAGTAGGATTGGGGTGGGGCCAAGGAATTTGCATTTCTGACAAGTTCCCAGATGCTGCTGCTCTTGCTGCTGGTCCCTGGACCACACTCGGACAACGACTGATGTGGAGTATTGTGGGAACTCATCATTAAAGCCAGAAAAACATGCACAAACTTTGACCCAGGATAAATGAAGATGGGAAGCGCCCACTTCAACACCTGCATTGGAGGTTCTCCAGCTGACCCCCAAGGCCTGCTCAGCCTCGTTGCCTCCTGCAGGGCAAGCCCCTGGGTCCAGCAGACACAGTGAAGACATGGCTCACCCGGCAGCCCCGGTTCCCAGGGTGTGGCTGAGGCAGCAGAGGGGAAGGGCATTTGGGACCACCCCAGCTCCCACCCTACTTGTTTCTCCATTGCATCTATCAACATCTAACATATCATAGATTTGACCGATGTATTTCATTTATTGCCTGACTCCTTCGGCCTTGTCAGAAGGTAAGTTTTCTAGAGCAAGGATTTTTGTGTGTTTGGTGCAAGAACAGTGCTTGGATAACAGCAGGTGATCAATAAGTATTGATTGGATGAATGACTGTACATGTGTCTGTATGTTCACATACAATTTTTATAAGGATCCTCAAGAAAACAGCAGTAGACTTTCTGTGGGCTGGGAAATGGGGGAGGGAGTGAGAGTGAGCATAACTTTTTGCTGATTCCAATTGAATTTTTCCTACCAGTTGTTAATAGTAAGTCACCAGGCCCAAAATGGAGTCGCTTATGCTGAGCCCCACATCACCAAACCGAGACTTACAGTTTCAGCTCTCCCAGAAAGGAAATCTTTTTTTAAACTGAAATATAGTTGATATACTATATTATATTGGTTTCAGGTATATGACATGGTGCTTAGACAAGTATATACATTACTAAATGCTCTTGACAAGTGCAGTTACCATCTGTCAACATACAAAGACAGTACATTATTGACTCTATTTCCTATACTTCACCTTCATCCCCATAAATAATTTATTTCATAATTCAATGTTTGCTCCTCTTTATCCCATTCACCCATTTCACCCAGTCTCTCTCCTCTTCTATGGCAACCACAAGTCTCTTCTCTGTGCTTATGGGTCTATGTGGGGAAAATGGAAGTTTCTATGGCCAGGAACCTCACCTGGCCCTAAACCACTTGATGATTTAATTGGCCAACTGCTAGGCTACTGCTCCCACACCCATAGGCAATAAGCTGTTATTGACTGAGTCACTATATAAAGAGCTCTGCCTAGTGCTCTGGGCAGAGGGAGAGACTGAGGTGGAGTACAGACCTGCAGACAGCTGGATGTAGATGTGATTCACTGCTCGACCTACCACCAGGTGAATAAAGCTGGGTATAAACCCTTTTACCCCAAGAACTTTTCATTGTCATTTCTCAGTCTTACTAAATACATAATGAACTTGCCCAGGGCTGAAACCTTCAGGCAAGACAGTCTATTTCTGTTGTGTTTGTCTTGATATAAATAAGTGAAACCATATGGTACTGAGTGATATTCCATTGTGTACATGTACTACAGTTTCTTTACCCATCTGTTGATGAACACTTAGGTTGCTTCCACATCTTGGCTATTGTAAATAATGTGGCAATAAACATAGGGGTACACATATTTTTCCAAGTAGAGATTTTGGCTTTGGGTAATTTCCCAGGAGTGGAATTACCATGGTATTTCTATTTTCAATTTTTTTAGGAATCTACATACTGTTTTCCATAGTGGCTGCACCTATTTACATTCCCACCAACAGTGTAGGAGGATTCCCTTTTCTCCACAGCCTCACCAACACTTGGTATTTCTTGTCTTGTTGACATTAGCCATTCTGATTGGTGTGAGGTGACAGAAAAGGAATTTTAAGCCAGTCAATCAGGAATTGCCTGATCAGCATCGGTGAGGTAATCTGCCTGAGAGACCCTGTCATCCCTTAAAGTGACCTGGCAATAACCAGCTGGCTTTGTTGCCTAACATGACTTTCTTGATTCCACTGCCTTCTGCCTAGGAAAGTCTTTTATTTTGTACAGCTCCTTGGAGCTCCTTTTTATCTGCTGGATTGAATGCTGCTCAATTCAAATAGATTTTTGCTCAAACAGACTCAATATTTAATATGCTTCAGTTTATCATTTAATACTTTGTATTTTACCTAGCTAATAACAAAAAGTTATATCCTTATTATTGATAAGGAAAAACAAGTTGTAAGAGAAACAGACACACTAGGAAAACACACACCTAAAGTGTGTTAGTTGGGTCATTACATGGGGCTGTGTGAGAGCACCTGAGACCAGCTTCAATAAGTGTTTACTATTTGCTGAGCATCCTGCCATGTAGCTGGGACCTGAGACCCCATCCAGACCCTGCCTGAGTCTGGCCCTGCCCCAGATGGGGGGTGGTGGTGGTTGGATGTGTGTCCCTCAAGTCCCTTCTAGAAACCAGAAGTTTCCAGTTCTTCCTACTAGCCCACCTACTTTACAAGTGTCAAGTAACAACAGTCAATAGTTAGTGGGAAAAAGACATGCCTGTGGTTGTTTCTGGGAGGAAAGAATATCTCTAAGTCCAATGAACTAAAGGCCAAATGAGAATCCAGGTGTCCAAAGGGAGACAAAAGGAAATACTTAAAGAGGGAGAGAGAGGGGAGAAGCTTTCAACAAGATCTGATGTAATCTTTAAGCATCTCGGCTGGAGCCAGGAGTTCGGCTGAAGAATGGGAAGAGATGCCTCAGGGAACCCAAGGAAGAAACCCAAGCTGGATCACCAGGAGAAGCACTTGGAACTGGGACAACCTGACTGAAGGTCCTGTGTCTGTAATATAGGAATTTCAGAAAGGGACAATACATGGTGATTATTCTCCTGAAGAGAGCTGGGAGCGGTTTCTACTGTAGGAAACTGTTGATCTAGTTACTTGTTCGATAACTATTGAGTACATCTTAAGTCAGACCCTACATCAGGAAAACCATTTTGACTAAATGCGGAAGACTTAAGTGACCTGAGACCTTTTAGGAGGCACTGATGCCACAAGGAGACCTCAAGCCTTCCTGGGAAGGTGACCGAAGAGTGGAAGACCACATGATGCCTTTCCCACTTCACAGAGGAGACTCCATGCCGGGGGTGGGGGTGGGTACCTCTTTCCCCTTGGGATGTTTCCTCGATCCCACAGCAGCTTCTGGGCTTGCCCAGCAGAGGGCAGCCTGAGCGCGGGCGTATTTCCTAGCCACCTGCTTAGGAAACAGGACATATGGGTATCTAGCCCCCTCACTGCCCACTGAAGGTTGGGGATGATTCCCATTTGCTGGCGGTGGTGGCGGCGGCAGCCCTAGACAAACAGGATGCACCAGGAGGCTGTAAAGGAGGCTGTTTTGAATCTCTCTATGTCGGTTCTGCCTGGCAGATGCTCAGCCTTGGCACTCTGCCATGCTCACCCTAAGATCCTGGGATGAGAAGGATAATTTCCTTCTCATCCCCATGCAGGCTGCTCGCCATGTTTCTACTCACTATTCAAAATCCGTTTTTCCGAGGCATAGAAGCCTAGAGCCCCAGGGCTGGGAGAGACTTGGGAGCTGCCTTTCTATGAGTTGCCATTTCAAATTCTTCATAGGCAGGCAGGGAGCCTGAATTTGTGGAGCCAACTGTGGGGAGAAATGGTGGGGAGTGAGTGGCCGTGGTGAACTGGAGAAGAGCCTAGTGCCAAAGATCCTAAATGCAGTTGTTTTTAACCGTGACAATAAAATGTGGCCTTGGGTCAGGTTTGGACACTGGCTGCTGAGACTCCCTGTTCATCATTTAGTGAGAAACTAAGGACCGGAGGGGACGCTGCTTATGAGGGGTAGGGCTTAGCCCCCTTTCTCACCAGAATCCGGTTTCTTTGGTGTGTACACCTTGGGGGCACAGGGTAAATATCTCACTGCAGTAGTTGGGGATAACTTGGACACTCAGATCTGCCTGGCCTGCAACAGCTTAGTCTTAGATTGCTTCACTTCCTTCCTTGACTACTGAGCCGCTGTTTGGAGAAGGCAGCATTCCCCAGAATACAGGACATTTCTTTTTCTCACAGTGAGTCACAGCCTCTGAGCTGACTTGTGGACAGCTTGACTCTGAGACAGGATCCTTCCCTCCCACTGCTTTTTCCAATGAATCCCTCCAGCTGCGGTGCTCCACTTCCTCTGGCCACCTCCCCTGGCTGGCAACTTTTATTTACTCAGGTTTTTTCCTCCTTGAAATGGGGTCCTACTGAGAAGCACCCAGGAGCCTTTCAACCTCGACTTCTAAGATCTCATAAAAAAATACTAATTAGAAGCATGGGGTGCTGTTTTTCCATAATGTGTGATGGTCACATGGATGTGGTATGTGCCTACAGGGCTTTGCAAATACTGTGCGGGTTTTTAAAAAGTCTTATACTCTATGCAGGCAATCTGGCATTGCCAGCCTTTCTGGAAGATCAGCAGGCCCTAAGGGGCTTGGCGGGGATGCCTGGGCAGAGCACAAAGCTCCAGCTTCAGCTTCCTGAGTAGCAGTAGCAGGACTGGGACTGTGGCCACATTACCAGTCACAGGACACCTATGGGACGTGGGGCAAGTATTTACCGTAGAGCCAGTCACATGAAGAATGCTGGCTAATTCTCACCATGACTAATCTGAGGCTTAGCAACAACTGGCCCCATTGTCCTGGAGCTCCTATTTGCAGCATCTTCCAAGCAGCTGTGCAAAAGATGACTCTGTTCCTGAAAATCCAGTCTTAAAAGAACATGGCCTCAAGAATATCATTTGAGAGGAGGAAATAAAGACATTTAATTACTTATTCAGGAAAAAGAAACAGAAAAAGAAAAAAAGCAAGGCTAATGAGATTAGTAACCTGCAGGGCATGGTGGGGACAGAATGGGGAGGATAAAGGCAATGAGGGGCAGTGGCACTTCTCTGAAATATGTTTTTGTTCTGACTTGACTTTTGAAACCATTTTAATGTTTTGCACTTTAAAAATAAATAAAAATAAAATAAAGCTCACAAAAATGGGGAAAAGCCTAACACTGAATATACATAGAAATAAGTAAGAGTGCCCTTTGCCTTTTAGTTTACCACCTTATAGTAAAAATAATCCATTCTTTATTATGTGTGTAACATTTTCCTGCAATTTCTAAGGGGTAGGCACATCCTGTTTTAGGAAAGGATGTCATGCCTCCTTGGGATTAAGGAAGCTCCCCAAATCCTAGGGAACCTGAACTCAGATTTTGTATTGGATTTATATTAAGATTTCAATTCTGAGTTCCTATTATATATCTTGGCTCTGTGTTAGGACAGAAGTTTGAGTTAAGTGTCACTGAGTTCCAGGAATCTACCATCTTAGTGACAAACATTTAATGCCATGAGGCCATAAAAATAGGGAAATAATGAATTCCTTATCATTTATAGAGATTTAAAGGTCATAAAGATTTTAGGAATTCTGAGCACTCCTTATGGGTTGGTTTTCTGGAAGATATGGAATTTGAATGAAAAACCTGGTAGGTGAGGATTTTTCAGGGAGGCATAGAAAAGGGGTGAAGTAATTCCAAGCAGCTGGACCCACTGGGAGCACAGCTGTAGCAAGGGACTTGATGTGCAGGGAGCCAAGGAGGACCAGCCTTTGCAGAAGAATGGGCAACACAGAAGGGCACATATCTAACTCTCTTGAGTTCCTACCTCTTAGAGTTCAGAGTCAAGGTCAATATCATGGGACGAGGGTGCCCACGATGAGACTGAATGAGATCGGTGAAGTCCCAGCCTCTCAATGTTAGTCTTTTGGTAGCTGCATACTGTATTTGCTATTTGCTTAGTCCCTTTCCTATTAATGGCCTCAAAGAGATTACTAGGAAAATGCTGGCACTATATTCTGGATCTACAGATAAAACTGTTTTTGCATAAAGGGAAAATAAAATGCCAGCTCCTTTAGTGCTCTTGCATTTTTCTCTTCCATCTTGACTTTCTCAGTGGAGATTTCCAAGCAGGAAGACGGTGCTCCCTGTTTGACAAGCTGGAAATCAGACCATCAGCTCTGTTGTATCTGTCTGAAGCTATCTGCCGGCAGCTCCTAAGGTTTGTGAGGACAGGTGTTAAGGAATGCACTTCTCCCCTTTCTCAGCCTCTCCCCAGATACAAGGTTTGGTGCTCAGCAGGGATAAGAGGGAAATGAAAAAGCAAGGAGGCTCTGTGATGTGCTTGAGGGGAAGCAGGCCAAACCTAGTGGGTCTACCTGGATGGCAAGGCAGAAGCAGAACAAAATCAAATAGGGATAATCACATCAGACTAATGGCTAGCTGAACCCAAAGCTGCATCAGGACCGATGTTCTGGCAAACCTGAGAACTTCTTGAACCAGGGACAAAGTTATTGCCCTCCAAGTCACCTCCCTTTTAAACAATAGAAATAATTCCACGTATCCCAGGAATAAAGTCTTCACCTGGCCCTTCTGATCTTTTCCGTTTGGTCTGTCACCACTGCCCCCGTGTCTTTCCTCAGCATCCAAACCCGAGCCTTGCCTAGCAGCCCCTGGCCCAGGGCCAGCCACACAGCCCCCCTGAAGCTCTGTGTTCATAGCCCCAACCCGGAACACCATTTCCCCTTTCCTGCCGCAGCCATGCTTGAGGACCAACCACATCCCACTTCCAAGAGCAGTGGGATGTGGGGCGAGACGGTGGCTCCCTCCTCCAAGCTCCCAGGCACTATGCACAGCCCTCTGTCTGCATGGCCTTCACATCCTGTTGGGGTGGTTGTTTGCCTTTCCGCCCCCAGATTCAGAGCTTCTTAGGTACAGGAGCCAAGCCTTGCTCCTCTCTTTATCCTAGAGCAAGAAACAGGTTTGACACTATGTATTTAATATTTGATGAATCAATGTTTTCCCTTAAAGCCATGTGTCTTAACTATTTAAAACCACACCCTCAGTAAGACCTGCTTTATATAGATCCATACACACACATATGTAACTGAAAGTCTCAAGAAATATGGAGAGCAGTGGGGTGGAGGGATGGGTGACAGAGGTGAAGGGGGAGAAATTAGTGAAAATGTTTGACATCTCGAGCAAAAAAATAATAGTATTTTCTATGCTGCATATACTCTGATATTTTCTCTTCTATATCATTTTTTTTTAAGTGCTTATTTGGACTTGCAGATGGAAAGCTCCAATCCTAAGTATAAAGAGAAACAGTCATGGCTAAAGGGGGAAGAGCTTCTCTTCCAAACCAGGATCAGTTTAAGATTAAGCTGTAAACAAATGAGGGCTTCAGCCAGCTCTGCTGCGCAGGTCACAAGAGTCTCACTGTCATTATGAAGCAGAGGTCTAGGTGGGCCTTCCTGACTGTGTGATGGACTTCATCCTCCAGGCAATAATGGCCATGGGCTTGCCCTTTGCAGTTTTTCCTGTTCAGTGCCTTAATTTCCCTAATACAGCCATTTCCATCTCACAAAAAATTCTTCACATTCCGCTTTCTGGCCCCCAAGCTGTATTTTGCACAGGCCTCCATGACTGCCCTTATCACATTGGACTGTGGCACAATTCTTTGTTACATGGCTGGTTGCTCCTGGAGGGAGCCTGGTGTGGGAAAGCCAATGAAGAAGAGTTTGTGGTGTGACTAAGAAGAGACAAATGGCTGTACTGTCGGGGTCTGCAGGTGCCCATCTCTTCCTGAGTACCTGAACAGGGGTTCCTGGGGCCTGGGGCTGCAGCAGGGAGAGGCAGACCAGGGCAAGCTGCTTGGGAGCAGGACAGCAGTACTGCCAGGGGCAGGGAGCAGGGACTGGTATTTGTCAATTCATTGACAAAATACAGTTCTCTTCACTTTGTATAGAAACCCCACAATTTAAGAAATTAAGACTATGAACATGGGCTTTGGGGTGAATTATGGCCCGCAGAAGCAAACTCTAGAACTGGGGTTGCTGAAGAACTAGTTAGAATGGCAGGTGGCAACTCACTTAGGACCCAGCACTGAGAACCCAAATGTGACCCAAGTCACTCCCTCCTAGTTAACCCAACCCTACAGCCTTGAGAGCTTTCTCCTGTCTTGCTGCACCCCAGCTTGAGCACGTGGTACAAGGTGCTAGAGGAGGCGGTCAGTGCTGTGCCCTAACCTCCTATTCCATATACCAGTTCAGGTAGGAAACTTTTTGTAACTGGCAGAAATTACACAGACCATGAAACATTAATATGTAGATCATGTTACTTTTACAGTGGGAAACATCTTTCACAAAGAAAGAAACAACAAACATCGAGAGCTCCATTCTGGGCCGGCCACCTCAGAAAGGAGCCCAGATGAGAACATTCCAGCTGGTTTCTGCCTGCACCTGGGCCCCACGTGCTTGGTGTCTTTGTTCTTTCAGCCTTATTGAATGCTTTCTAGGACAGCATTGTGCTATCTGTGAAGGGGGAAGAAATTTAACTTTTTAAATGAACTTGAGCAACTCCATAAAGTAAAAATAAGTAGAAAATGAATTCCCCTTAACTGTTTATGTAGTTCTGCTTTCTGTTACTACTTTCTGCTAGTGTAACCCATTGTGAGCACTGTTTGTCACACAAACAAGGAGACCCTGGCCCTTGTTCCCCAGGAGCTCACCTTTGTCATTTAGAGAGAGGGAGAAGGCCTGTGCCCAGCTGGCTCAGCTATTTGCAATCCTGTGGCCTTGGGGAAGAATGGGCCCTCCTGCTTTGCAGGCATGCTGTGAGGAGGAGGAGGGCACCAAGGGGGCAGAAAGTATTCCTAAGGAAGCTGGTAACTTTTTGAGGTGACCATGGAAAGTCACTGGCTTCAGTGCACAGAGGAGATGGAGGTGGTAGGCCAGAGTGGGCAGGGAGACTTTTCTGGTGTGACTCAGTGGAAAATAAACCTGGATGGTCAGAGGAGGCCCAACGTGGAAAGCCCCAGGCAGACAGAACTGTCTGCATTTGTCCCACGGGCAATGGCAGTGGGGGAAAGCCTCACGTCAGAAATGGCTTAGCAGTGTAGACTGTCCATCATGTAGGTTGGTTGGAAGTGGGGTGAGGCTGGAGGCTGGGAATAGGGGTGAGCGGCTGGACTTGGGAGGCTGGGGAGAAGTGAAGCAAGGGGCAAGCAGAGGCAGGCTGGAGTCAAAATTGGGTTTCCAGATGCTTCTGTGTAACTGCCCCCCTTGTCTTTTTGTTGTTGCCTTCCTCCTCCATGTCCTTCGGTCTCCACCCTCTCCCCCAACCTCCACATCAGCCAAGTGTTCTTCTACCACCTGAGTCTGGGTGTAAATGAGGCTTAGCAAATGCTTCGGATGATGAGGTGGTACCCAGGCCCTCCTGGGGCAGACTTGGTCTGTCTGGCCTTGACTGGGCCATGATGGGGAGGGGCTGGGCTGCTCTTTCTTTAGTATGTGAGAAAAGCTGCTGCTAGTTAGACCTCACAGGAAGCTAGAGCCAAGTGGCAGCACCTGATGGCAGGTGGCATAGCCGGCTGGGTGACAAGAGGAGGTGATGCCTCAGGGCTACTGAGGCCGGTAATTACTACTCCAGGCCACGGAAATTAGGTCACCCTGCCCCTATTCACTCTGTCAGACTGGCCAGACTGCTGGCTCTGGGCCATCATCCGTAAGTATTCATGGCACAGCTGCCAGGGCCAGGCACCTGGACAAGGATCTCAAGCCCATGGCCCAGAGGTCCATGCACCCTGCAGATGGGTTTTGCTTGGCCCACACAAGCCCTCCCACTGTCAATTATATTATGCAGCTCCCTCGTTCCTTCTACCTCATACCTTCGCTTTCCTGGTCTTGCCCCTGAGCTTACGAATTTAACACCCTCATCTTGGCAGGGCACAAAGAAATGCAAAGATGCCTCAGGAGAATCTGATGTTGCTGGGAAAATGACACACAGGCAGAAATGGCTGAGCATGCCAGACCCAGGGCATGAGCTCACACCGCACTGTGGAGTTGAGCTTAGGTAAGAGATCTTCTCCCACCAAGGCCACGATAAAAGGGCATGCAAAGGTGAGATACCAACTGGGAGAGGAAGGCTGGGGTGCAGACATGGGAGGGATGCTCCCTGATATGGAAGGACAGGAGAGAACCAGCCTGGAGAAGGTCTGCCTGCAGCTTGGGCCTCTGTGTGATGATGAGCGCACAAACAATCCAGAAAGGCAGTGGGGGTGGGAGCTGAAAAGAGGCACTGATTTGGAAGAAATTTAGAAGACTGGTGCAGTGTGGGAGTGAAGGACCCAAAGAATGCCAGGCTTGAAGCCTCAGAGCATTTGAGAGCTGCAGCTCTAGTCACTGAGACAGGGAGCCTGAGGGAGCAGCCTGGGATGGGAGTGAAAAGTTGAGAAATTATGGGTTAAATGTGTTAGATTCAATGGAAGAAATAGGCACCTGGCCTTTAGAACCGTGGACATGGAGATGGAGGTAGGGATTTAGGAAAGCAGTGGATTAGATGAGACCCCGCCCCACAGGGAGATGTGGGGAGAAGACAGCATGAGACAGACACCACTCTGGGGGTGAGAGAGGAAGAGGAACCAGGGAAGATGACCAATGTGGACTTGGCCAGGTGGACAGCACACACCTCTGAGCAGAGCAGACAACCTTAAGGAAGAGGTCTATTAGCATTATCAACTGCAGAGACTTTAGGAAGAACCAAGCAAAGGCTGGGGTTTAGAGTTAGGAGGTGCCAGGAATTTCGACAGGTGTGGAGAAAGGGGCAACATGTTCCAGACTCAAGGTAGTAGGTATAAACCATTACCTCAAGGAGCACGCAACAGGTAGACGTGACAGGAGCAACAAAAGAAAACTCGTGTAAGTTTGAGGGTGGAAAGAGAGGAGGCAGTGGTGAGAAAAGGACAGAACAAAGACAGGATCCAGGTGAGAAGAGGGGGTAGATGGAGATGCTAATCCTGGATTTCACACCAGGCTGCAGTTCCTCATCCCTCAGTCTTGTACCAGGGCCTTGGGTCCCGCACTGTCCTGTCTCTACTTTGGCAGTTAGGCAGCAGTGGGCCATCAGGTGACTGGCCAGACTGGGGCTCTGTGGAACCAGCGAGGGAATTCTTAGCTCAGGATTGGGACCTGGAGCAGCAGCAGTCTTCCCTGCTCCCTTCTGCCTTGGACTCCTGGACTTATCATAGGGCTTCATCAGAACTGGGAGCTAGACACCGTCTGGAGGCCTGTAAGCTGCAGTGAAACCCTCAGATTGGCCCTAGGTACAAGCAGGCAGATGGGAAGTGAAAGTGGGTAACCACAAGGATGGGGGCTAGGACTAAGTTAATCATCAGAGTTCTTGGAATCAAGCAGTCATCCAGCCTTTGCTAAGCGGTGAGTAAACACAGATTTAAATTCTTGGGGGCAAAGTTTGGGTCTCTCCAAGGTCTGGCTACCCATGCTGACCCCATGGCAACCACCGTGCCAACAAGCTCTGCGGAAGTAGGAACATCAACAAGACAGGAGGCCACTGGCAGATGACCTCCCTGGAAAAGCAAACAGCCCGAGGGCAAGAAGGTACTGGCTCCCAGCCAGCGGGAGGCTGTTCTGGAGAGCCCTGCAGAGCAGGGTCTAGTAGGGAAAGAGGACTTGATTGCACTGGGGGGACAGAGAAGGGAAAGAGCAGGAAGGGAAAGGGAAAAAGCCTCCTGCTGGGAGTGAGAACCAGAAGGCTGTATTCTGAGTTGATAAGCTGAGGGTGGGTGACCTCGATGAAGGCAATGTAGGCCACCATTAGGCCACAACCCTCGGGTGATCTGAAGGAGGTCTAAAACATCCCTTGTGCCGTGAAACTTGCATTCGCTCTTGTATGCTTATTTGGATGAGTGTCTACTGGTACAGTTTGACAGCATCATTTAAAATGAAAATATTCACAATGCCTATGATACAGCTACTTACTTAGACCAGGACATTCAGACATGGACACATAGGTGTGCACACACACATACCTTGTCATGGACTATTAATCAGATTTTAAAAGAAAAGAATCAGGTTGCTCTTTATGCAATGGCATACAAAAGTATCTAGGGCCATGTTAAGGGAAAAAACAGGTTGCATAACTGCATGGTAGGCTCTCATTTAAAAAAAAAAATTATATATTGCAGAAAAATGTAAACACCTTATATGTTGGCCTGTGTATCACAAGAAATTAGAAAAACACTTTATTGAGATATCATGGACAAATGAGCGGTACGTAAATGCAAACTAATGACTTTACAGGAGCTGTTGATAGTAGTTATTTGGGGCTTAGATCAGAAAACTGGGGTTCTAAGGCGGGATACTTTTAACTTGATACTCCTAGATGTTAAAAACCAAAATTCATTCTCCGAGTAGATTTAACGATCAAATTTGCTTTCTTCAATGATGCATGAAATCAGGCAGCATCCTGTCCAGGAAGCAGAGCAGGGTTCTGAGGAGCTGTATAAATCAGAAGAATTTTATAGGCAGAAACAGGGTAAGATAATTTGCAAAAGAAAGGGCCCATGTGACAGATTACTTCATAGGTTCTGACCAGAAAATTCCCAACTGGCTGGTTAAGACTGTTTCTGGGGGAGGTTGAAACTGCAGTTAGGTGAGATATTAAGCCCTGGTTTGAAGACTTGGCCTAGCAGAAGTGACTCCATTTTGGTTTTCTTTTTAACACCTGTATGGTATAGTTTTTTACATGAGCACATATTATTTAGCCTGATGGTTTTGGTGACCACATTTTGTAAACTAAACAGAACACAAGTTTGAGGAATATGTGTTCTCATGGGGACAATGGAACAGAATATTTGCAATTGAGATCATCTCAGAAAATGAAACACTCAATCCTTTCCTTCTGTCTCCCTTATCTGGCCTGACAGCCCCAGCCCTGTAAATTGCCTCTCTTGTTTAAATCTAGAGGCAACACAGGGTGTGGCAAGAACATTGCACCTAGAGTCACTGGCTCTTGGAATGCCTGCCAGGGCCTACTGAGCCAGCATTCCGGGCCCCACTCTGACTTACTGTGGGCTCTGAGACTTTTGTTCCCCTGTAAGACAGGGTAGCAATACTTGCTTTGCCTCATCACACAGATATGAAGATGAAATGAAACAGTGCCTTTGAAGGTACCTGTGACGAGGAGGGGAGGAACCCTATATACAAATTTAAGGTGTTATAAATCATCGTCAGAGGCTTATCCAAGGTCACAGAGTTCAGTTCCTTGCATACAGCAGGTATGGAGTAAATTAAATGGATAATCTTTCTCAAAAGATATATTTTGGGGTAATAGTAAGTTGGTCCTGGGAATAAAATCACTTTTGGAAAAGTAGGATGAACCGGTGCATAAAGGATGAGACCACCAACTGCAGAATGTCTTCCAAAAAGTTGATTAATGTAGTGTAGAAAAAATTGGGGGAAACCCAAATCCAGTTAGTATCCAAATGTACTGTGTGCCTGCTAATGCCAGGTACAGGGCTAAACTCTTTACTTACTCCTCACAGCAACCTTATGGTGTCTACTTTACAGAGGAAGACTGGAAGGAACAGAGAAGTAATTTGCCCAAGGTCCTGGCACTTAAGTGGTAGAGCCAGGATTCCAATTTCAGATGGTCTGATCCCACAGCCATGTGCTGAACTCTTAGCTAAAAAGGCAGGAAACAGGATTTAATAGAGAGAAAGGTGGTGGTTTCTCAACCTCCCACTAAAAAAGAATGTGTTCACATACTGTTTCTAAAATTACCTGGTAACAAGAATCATTATTCTTCCATAATTGCTTCTCAAACTGTAATGTGCATATGAATCACATGGGGACCTGTTAAAATGCAGATTCTTACTCAGTAGGTCTGGGTGGGGCCTGAAACTATGCAAGCTTTCCCCCTGCTGGTCAACAGCCCACACTCTGGGGAGCAGGGGTAAGAAGAAAATCCATTTTCATTTCCTTCCCATGGGAAATGAAAATGAATTTTCCCTCTGAAAGTGAAGAAATTGGATATTGTTCAGAACCTCAGTCTCCCCTGTGGCAATTTCCTACAGCTGAAACCCCACACATCTGAATGTCTGGGCCTGCAAAGCTGAGGTGCAGGCCCAGGCTCTGATCACTCCCCCAAATGAGCTTTTTCTCCGGCTTCACCCACTAAGTCTGGTGGCGCTCCTCTTGGAGAGCTTTCTCTTGCTAAGGGATAAGAGTGAGGGGCCCTGAGCCAGTGGGAGGATCCTATGGAGAGAGCAGGAGGCCCTATAGTGGGGGTAGGTAGGGGGACCAGTTGCCAGCAGTCTCTTATGCTCTGGAAATGTCTGCTGAGAGGAGGACCATAAGCTATCGTGAAGATGAGCCGTGGGGCCAGGTACAGTAGTGGGAGGTCCGGTTGAGGGTGGAAGGTTGACTTAGTCTATCTTGTTGACCCACTAGCTGCATAGCTATTTGTTGAATGCTTGCATGCATGAAGGGAAAACTAGGAAAAGCATGGAGAAGGAGCCCTGAAGCCATTACCGTCTACCTTGCCCTGGAGATGGTTGAGCGGTGACTCACATCCTGCTACCCACTGACTTTCTCAGCCTAGACTACATGTCCTGGGGTATGGTGGTGTGAGCTGACCCTTCCCTTTTCTGCCACAGGATTATACACAGTTCTGAGCTTTGAGCACGTGGCCTTTCTCCTCTGCTTTCTTGATAATGTTGGGGAGGAAGAATTTTCCTTGATGCTTCAAGGTTCTTTTAGCTGGTGGACTAATCAGTCAGTCTGGGAAAATGAGGTCTATGTGATTCTGAACTAAGGAGAAGGGATATGGGTCTGAGATTTCAAAGGAAAAGGACAGGAGTAAACGTTTGGTAAACAAATGCTTGCTGGGCCACACAGAAACAATGGGGCATGGAGAGGAATTTGAATATACTTGGCCATATCCCTCCCTGTCTACCATACATTGCAATTACAATATAGTTCTCAACCCTTCTGCAACAGTTCCTCCAACTAAATTCTTTTTATGCAGATATGGGGGGGCAGTGTGTGTGCGGGGTTAAAGTATCTTCCCCAGTCTTCTGGGCCTTAATTGTTTTCAGCTCTGAAATAATCTGCATGCCACAATGGCACATCTTGGGGAGGCCTGCCCTTGTTCCCTAGGATAAGAACTGAGAAATCTGGGTCTTGGAGAAAATGGAGTCCCAGTGCAGGTCTCCAGAGAGGTCTTTCTGAAGAAGTATTCAGGAACTGATTCAGAACTGTTCAGGGCTGTCCTGAAGCTGGCTCAAAGGAGAACTAGAGACTGGTTTCAAGTGGGACTGTCTTAAGAGCTTCTGCCCCCTGCCTGGGCCCTTTGCCACATCATGCCCCAGTGTGTGAACACAAAACCAAAGGGAAGAGACACACGATGGGCAGTCAGGGAGGAGGCACAGAAATCTGGAGAGGGTGCACCAGTTCCCCACTCCTCTGTTGGCAGAGGAATGGACCAACCCAATTGCCTGGCACAACCCAAATCCAGCTCTTCACTGTTGTGGGACACTAAACTGAGACCACCTTCAGCCAGCTTAGTCTGCACATCAGAGCTTAGCTCTCTGGGTGCTGAAAGTGCCCCCCCTTTCTGCTCAAACTTTCTCTGGACCTTGTGGGGGCAGAGCCACAGGCAGTGGGTGCTCAGTCTTGTTTGATGGAGAGTGAGGAAATGTTTGAAGACAGAGGCCAGCCACACCCAGAACAGGTGGGAAAGTGGTGGTGGTCATGGTAACGAGTAGTCCTAACTTGGAACATGTGAATAGAGGAAAGCTAGGCGGCATACTAGGGCCCACCAAAAGGACAGAGTATTGATGATTTCATTGACTCTGGGAGACTCAAAACAGCCACCTTTGGAAACTTTCTAACTCTGTGCCATCTATTAATTAAAACCAAATTAAAAGCTAAAAACATATATATCACCACATCTGTTCTTTGCTGTCCAAACTCCTGCTCAAGGACATAAGATAAGCAAGAATGTTTGCCCTTCCCCTTCATACCCTTCGGTACCAAGATGCATACTGACCCCACCCACCCTTTTTTAACATTGCATATTTATGTAAATGTATACCCCTTTTGAAATTCTGTCTTTCTTGCCTATCTCCCTAAGGATATAAAAATCTTTGTATGACTTGGACTCCTTGAAATATTTCTCCTATGCATGGGAAGTAATGTTTCCAGGCTTGTTAAGTCCTCAGCCAGGCTCAAATAAAACTCTGCCTGTATTTCAAGGTGTCTTAAATGAATTTTTCATTGGCAAACATTATTTTAAACCTATTGTCTGTAAGAATTGACTACAGATGGGTGCAAGCCAGATTTCCTTTACCGAGCAGTCTTAAGAGAACAGAGTTTTCAGTAACTCTAAGGCACGGTCAGGCCACTGTATCAACTCTATTTCTGGGTAGAACATGTGCTCTGATTTCCTGCCTCTTCTTTGGGGAAACTGGGGACAATCTTGGAGTCAAGTCTCTTGGAAATGCTCTTTTCTATTCCAACAGGCTTTGAGGTGACTTAAAATACAGGCTGTCAAAGCAACAGAATTAATAAAAATAAGAGGAAAGCAGGGGGAAGTAAATGTGTTAAGTGCAAGTAAGAGTTAACACCTAAGGGCACCAATTTGCCTTTGCACTTACTGACAGCCAGGAAAGTGCCCACAAAGCTGAAGTTTGTTAGGTTCTTCGCTGGTTTAATTGTTACTTCATTCCCTGTGCCTCATCTTCTTCATCTGTAAAATAAGATAAAAGTATGTCAACAGAGGTTTACTGAGAGCGTCCCATGAGATAATGCATGCAGTACACCTGACACGGTGCCGAGCACACGGGCAACATCCAACTGCATGGCAGGTTGATTGTCTTCCTTGTCTACCTGATGGTGGCCAAGTGGAGGGGAGGGGTGGGTAGCCAGGAGGAGGCTCTCCTTTACTCAAAGGCTCTTACCTTCTCTTCCTGGCATGTTTGTCCCCCTGCTGCCATCTGTGTCCTATTGGCCAGCCTCTGAAATCACCTCTGTCCTGCTATGGCTCCACACTGTGCCCATACCCTGGGCAGTGTCCCCTCCTCAAAGCAGACTATTTCCAAGACGCTAACCCCTTACTCTTAGAAGTGACCTTGGTTGCAACGTCTTGACTGCAAGCCTCCCTGTGCTCAAAAAGGGCAGTAACTGATACGTCTCCAGCTTCTGTTCCATGTTTGCAGGTCTGCAGGGGCTGGTGGTTCTGCCTTCTCAGCTCTCAGCAGCTGACCTCCCTCCACTGAGTGAGTGGAGATGGTCATCTCTAGGAAACCTCCAAAGCCCAGGACTGGGCTCACAGACTGCACCAGGAGGTCTTCTTCCATCTCCTCTGGGGCGAGGTGAGTAACTTTGGGCTCATGGGCTCTGTGGCAGGGACTCATCACAGGTCCAGTGGGCAGCTGGGGTCTGGCCAGGCCCAGGCCTCTTACTCCTAGGCCAGTGAGCCCATCTCATGCCCTGTGCCACATGCCCCTCCCCCTCTGGCAGCAGGCCCATTTTGTGTGGCCCCTTGTTTTCTCTGAGCAGTGGGAGAAGTCTGAGACCATGTAGTCCAGATGGCAGCTCTGACACCTGGCACACCCTTGATCTGAAACATGGGTGATGCACAGCCAGCCTTCAGCCAGTAGCTGGATAAAGGAGGTAAGAGCACTGAGATAGAGACAGCAGTTGTTACACCCTTTAGAGGGCTTTACCTACACTGAGTCCCCACAGCAGCCCTCTTGAATAGGGCCTCTCCATCTCACCTTCACAGATGAGGAATTCAAGACAGAGAATTTCCTGTCCGTGGTTCCAAGACTAATAAGCAGCAGAGCAGGGTGTCTTGCTTTACGTTCGGTATGTAACCACCAGACCAAATGCTTCACAAAGATCCTAAATCGTGTGCACCAACACCTGACTTACAAAGAAACGTTCTCCTTTACACTGTCCTCTTTCCCACATTCAGCGACCCCATGCCATCTGCATATGAACTGGATGTTCTCCTGTGCCCTTTCTCTCCATTTCCAAGGCATTATAACTTCCCTCCACAGAGCCCTGCCTCCTCCTCTATGGGAGGATTAAGGCTGCCGATCAAGGTCAAGTACTAAGGCCTGTGCCACACTAGTCCTCTCTCCCTAGGTGTGGCAGCCAGGACCCACCCCAGTTCCCACCTCACCCTTATAGCCTGTGTGGCAGAGGGAGCTTGAGAGGTGTCTCACGAAGGAAGACCCGGACCATTCTAGAGCCGGAAGACGTTGCCAGAATTCATTTCAACGCACAGGGAATCCCTTTGAATCCCATCTCAGCACTGTCACGCCTGGTAAACCCACCGCAGTGGGCCTGGACTATGCCCTCTCCCCTTGGTGGCTATTCACCAGGACTGCCCCAGCGCCTCCCAGTCTGTCCAGCAAATGTCTGCTAACTTAGAAGGCCAATACCCCAGACCAGCAAAAGTATGCCCCGGGACAGAATGAGAAAAACACTTACAGGAAAAAGTTCTAACCAATTTCCTTACAAATAACTGCTTTGAAAATTACTGTTTTAAATGGCAGAACACTAAGACCCTTTAACGGATCTTTCACTCAGTATTTTTGTAATCTTGAAATGAAGTAAAGGTGGGAGGGAGGAGTACATTTTAAGATGCCAGAATTACATCAGAATTGCACTAGGGGTCAGTGCTCCAGGACGTGCCCTTTCTCTTTCAGACCTGACCTTGGGACCTGAAGCTTTGTAAATTACTCACAGAACTCCAACTGATGTTCTAGGTAGGTCAGAGGATACTTGGGGAGGTTAAGCCTCCATAGATGTCCTAGACATAGCAGTGATTTACCACTTGTTTATGCTATTCAGTGCCCCCTGCAAGAGACGGAAGAGAGTTAGGAGGGCTCCAGAACATTCTAAGCCTGGTAAATACTTCTGGTTTAAGTTCAGTCTCACTTTAGGCCCGTCAATTACCATAACCTTAGTCTCCCGAGGCATGATTGGCTAGTTTTGATCTTAAGCTGCAAAATGAAATGCCCCTAATATAGAGGGCAAATCTCAATAATGCCAAAGCTACATTACATACAGTGTAAGGGGCCGGAAATCAATCTTTACCTCAAAATAATTGGAAAGCTTCTGGGATGCAAAGAGAACATCCCCTTACACACTTTTCTACACCCCAAAACGGGCGTATTTACGGAAAGAGCAAAACGGAAATTGGCGTTCACGCCACATCTGCCTTTTAGTCATCCTCACAGACGGTTACTCGTGTAATTCCCGCCGCAAGGTGGGTGCTGTTAGCATCTCACCTTCCGTGAGCTCGGAGCCCGGACGCAGTGGGACTTGCTCATGGTGACACACTGCGGCAAGTGGGGGTCAGTGTCTCCCGCGCCACAGTCTCGCGAAGGGCCTGCAATCGTCCAGTGGCTCTGCACCACAACCTGGTGCTCGTGACTCCCCAGCCCGTCTTCACCCAAGGGCACGACTGCGGAGCAAAGCGACCACGTGAGGCCACTCCCTCCCCCGCGAGAGAAGGTGCCCGTCTGGCCCACAGCAAGTCTCGGGCGCGACAGCGGCCGGCTGGGCCTGGAGTCGCAAGTGCCGGCCGCCCCCGGCGGACTCGAGCGGGAGGGCCCTCGGGAAGCGGTAGGTACCAGAGCGCTGGAGTGAGGCTTGAGACGCGCCTGCAACGCGAAACGCGGCCCGCGAGGGACGGACAGGGGGTGACCTTGGTCGCGGCCTCTGTGACCCAGCGTGGCCATCTCCGGCGGCAGAAAGAGGGTCCTCCGCCGCCTGCGGCAACCGGGTGGCGGACCCCGAGAGCGCAAAGACCCCGGGCGCGGCTGCGAGGAGGGGGCTGGGCTGTGGGGGAAGGGGAGGGCTGAGGGGGAGCGCCCCGGCTGCGGAAGAGGGGACCGGGCTGCGGAGAGGGAGAGGTGGCGGGTCGCGAGGAGCGCGCCGGGCTGCGGGCAGGGCACCGAGCTGCGGAGAGGAAGAGGGGGCGGGTAGCGAGGAGCTCGCCGGGCTGCGGGGAGGGCGCGCTGAGAGGAGGGTGGGCTGCGAGGAGCGGGAGGGCTGAGGGGAGCGCGCTGGCTGCGGAGAGGGGACCGGGTTGAGGGGAAGGGCGGGCTGCAGGGAGGGGGCCGTGTTGCGGGGAGGAGGCGGGCTATGGGGAGTGGGCCAGGCTGCGGGGTGAGCGCCAGCTGCCGGGAGGGGTGGGGGGGCTGGTCGTCCCCACGTGGACGCGCGCCCGTCTGGGGGAGTGGCCACTGGCCGCGGGGCCAATTAGCGCGGCGGCCCGGCTCACCAGGCTGGGCGCGCGGACGGGCGGGTTGCGTCAGCGGGGCGGAACTCCGGGGCCGACGCGAGGCGCGGCGGGTCACGAGGGTCGCGACGGGCTATAAGTAGCGGCCGGGCGTACACCGCCAAAGTGATGGCTGCCGGCGTGCCCTGCCAGCGTTCCTTCGGCTGCTGAGGCACAGCCCCGCCAAGCCTTCCCGGGAACCTCCGCCTCGGGCCGCCTGCTCGCCGGCCCCAGGCGCGTGCGTCGGTGGCGCAGCCGGGACCTCCAGACTGCCGTCCGGCTCCTCGTTTCCTCTGGTGAGTGGGCGTCGCCGTGGAAAGGCTTTCTCCTTGGGCTAGGCGCGGCCGGGCTGGCCGGAGCAGGCGGCGCGGCGGGGCCCTGGTTGTGTCGGTCTCTCGCCCGCCCCCCCCGACCCCGCGCGCGGGCCTTTTTGGCGGTCCTCTGGCGGCGCGCGCGGGAGCAGCCCATTTCCGGTTCCGCGCTAGGGCGCGCGGCCTGGGAGGGCCTCGCGCCACGTGCCGTGCTGCCTTGCGGGCCCGCTCGGGGCGGGGGCAGGGGCGGCCGCGGCGGGCGGGGGTCCGGGCCGCGTCGGCTCAGGGTAGGGACCGTCGGCGGCGGGCCCGGAGCGCGTTGCCATTGTTGTTCTCTCTCCCGTCAGGATGAACCGGCGTCCTTGCTCTTCCAAGCCATGGAATTCTGCCCCGCTCCTTTAGACCCCCAGAGCCAGAGGGACCCGAGACCGCAGATGCCCCTACACAGCGTATAGCATTAACTCACCAGCTTGGTTTCTCTGCCCTAGTTTACAGTATTTAATTTTACGTAATATATATTATTTATTATAGCGTGCTCGATACCTCATTCTCTGTTTACACACCTTGAAAGCTCCCAGTAAGCCCCTTAAAGTTACAGACCACTGCTTCGGAGGATGGCGACCACCGTGGCGACGCTACTGAGCAGTGCCCTGAGCACTGCTCCCACCCCCTCACCGGCGGACTACCTGTGGATGCTGGTGCTGGGCTTCGTCATTGCCTTCGTCCTGGCCTTCTCTGTCGGGGCCAATGACGTGGCCAATTCGTTCGGCACGGCTGTGGGCTCTGGCGTAGTGACCCTGAAGCAAGCCTGCATATTGGCCAGCATCTTTGAAACCGTGGGTTCTGTCCTGCTCGGGGCCAAAGTGAGCGAAACCATCAGGAAGGGCTTGATTGACGTGGACATGTACAACTCTACCCAGGAGTTGATGGCAGGCTCCGTCAGTGCGATGTTTGGTAAGTACTTTGCCTCTTAGCGGTGGGTGAGCAAGTTCCTTCGCAGGCAGGCATTCTTGGGACCTGCTGTCCAGTTTGAGCTGTGTACATAATGGAATCTTGCCATTCACTTAATGAAACTTGACTGTTTTTCAGGCTCTGCTGTGTGGCAACTAGTGGCTTCATTTTTGAAGCTTCCCATTTCTGGAACCCACTGCATTGTTGGTGCAACCATTGGCTTCTGCCTTGTGGCAAAGGGGCAGAAGGGTGTAAAGTGGTCTGAACTGATAAAAATCGGTATGTTTAATCCTAAATGGCTTCTTAATTTTTATTGTCATTGTTACCATAGTGTTATATATGGGAGAAGAGATGTGAAATGAAGGGTCAGATGAAAGTTTTGAAGATAGGATATTAAAATTTAAAGTGTCTTGGTTCCTGATTTTCACTAGTTAACATTTTTCTTAATGTGTTCTATTCCAGTGATGTCTTGGTTCGTCTCTCCGCTGCTTTCTGGTATTATGTCTGGAATTTTGTTCTTCCTTGTTCGTGCATTCATTCTCCGCAAGGTAATCTCTCTCTTCCCACATTTATGACCCTTAATGGGTCACACTCATTGTTATCTAAGTTAATAGCATTCTTGCCAGTGGGACTGATGTGTAGGTATGTGTCCTTGGAAAGTCAAAAAAATTTACTCATGTTCTGTAAAACTCTAGTATGTTGTTGAGTTTTTTGAAAGAAGCAAGTTCCCAATACCCAAGAAAGCATTCAGGAAGAAAACATTGAATGAGTACCAAGAAACAGAAGAGAACAGGAGTGAAAAATAAGGAAATTTATTTAGGTTGGCTTTGTCTAGTTGTATGTGGATTACTTTATCAAAATCACGAGCATAGGCAGATCAGTTTGAATTGTAAGCTTGGGGTTTCAACAGGTCAGTGCCCCCTGTAGCTTTTTCTTAGCTGCCAGTTAAATGGAGTAGTTTGGGTTCCTACATAGTTCTATAGTGCTGATCATCATAACCATTTTATAAGCTTCTAGGTGGGGGCTGTACCTCTCTCACAGTGACTTGATTCTTACTTCTTAGAATAGGGTAAAAGAACTGAGCATGGTAGTTTTTGTTTTGTTGTTTTTCTTGGTGAAAAAGAAAAAACATTCCAGACAGCCATTTAATTTACTGACCATTTGAAAATCCCTTTGAGGGGGCCCGACAGCCTTTTTTTTAAATCAAGAAGTCTGATCCTGGCTCCAGAACAAATGTAGATGATACAGGATGTTGTCACTGGATTGAATTACCATAAGAATACATGCATTTTTCTCAGGAAACAAAGTTGTCCTTTTTCTAAGGTGAATGGCTCTTGATGGTCCATTGTAATTTCTTAAAAATGCTCCTCAACTAAAAATCTGAATGAAAGGGAGATGGGTAGCTTAAACCACTTGTTTAGCCTGGTTCTAAGTTTCACTGGAGACGGTTCATGCCTTTTCTCTATATTCTGTTACTGCTGAAGTGAGTTACTAACCACTGTTTCCCATGTACTTAGTCTGGAAAAATATAGCAGTTTAATACTTTGAAAACTTGAAACATCTATAGCTTGGTATAATTTGACAGTAAATAGTTCATTGACACAAACTAGAAGTTTGATGTTTTCCTAGTAAGCGTATGTCATGAGCACCTACTCTTTTCAGAACTGTATCACGTGATAATAAGTTGCTTAAATGTGAATCTTAACGTGTAGTCAGAGACCAGGTTTTAGTGTTCTTATTAGGCCCATATAACTTTCTCCTTACCAGAGAACCAGGAGAGTTGATAGGATCCTCTGTTATGGATGCCTGCTTTATAAAGGTTTGCACTGGGGCTTTGTTGATTATGGGGAAACGCATTGTTCTGATTCTGGAGAGGCATTGTGTGTCTCAGGACAAAACTAGTCTTCTTCCTCAGAATGGTGGTGTTCTGAGGTACAAAGAAGTATGTTCTGGTTTCCAGAACCTTTCATTTGAGGAGCGCATGGCTAGGTAATTTTACCCCCAGTTACTGAGAGCTTAAGTTAGATATATATTAACTTCTTAACAGTATGTTCCTTATGTGGGTATGAGGTGGGCATGGTCAAGAATGATTGGAATCATGTTGAAAGCCATATTGACTTGAAGGTCTTCCCTTATCTCCGAACCCCGCTCGCCTCCTTCCCTGACACACATACTCCTTTGTCCAATCTGTCAATAACAGATGAGTTCTTAGGTGGTGAGTGTGAATGAATTTCTGGTTGCTGTTAGGTTTTAAATCTCAAGAAAACATCCTTAGACTGGTAACCTTTGGGGGTCCTTGGCTTTTACAATCCAAAATCCAATTATTTAACCATTGAGACACTTTCTAACTTAAGATTCTGTTTTGGAAATTAACATTAATGTTGCTTTAAAATTTTTTCTTTTTGACTGTTCCAAGGGTGTTGGGTAGTCTAGGAGGAAAAAGCAGAATGGAGGGTGAGGTACTTCTGTAAAGGACTGGGGCAGTAAACAAGGAATAGGAGTTTTCCTGTTGAGACTTAAATTCTAGTCAGAGAAAATGGGTTGGTCGTTCAGCATTCTCCCTTCTGTTGGGAATAAAACTGAATCTATCTAGGACATCTTTTCAAACTCAAAGGAATCTTTCTCAAGACAAACGCTTACTGAACATCCGATATGTAAAAAACATGAGCTATTCTGTTGCAAATAGGAAGTGTGAAGACCTGCTTTCCCATTCCACATAACTGGGTGATGAGATATTTACATTACTTAAGTTTTAAGCATCTGTGTGTTAGATGGGTCATAACTAGTATTAAAATTTCTTGAGATTGTTAGTCTTGGTTACCTCTTGGGAGTGACTAAGGAGGGATCTGGAGGGACAGACTGTTCATATTGGTGTTTTACCTTTTCCTAAATGTCTATGAACTTTGACTCCTTTTAAACCTGAGTCTGTGTTTCATACTAAAGTATTACTGTTCATTCCCTACCCTATTCCCAGCCTACCTCAGGGAATATATAATTGGGCTATACAGAAAAATATGTAGGTTACTAATGCAGTTCTAACCAACCAATTACAGTTTGATTTGATACTGTATTACCAAATAGTATTTGAGTTTTTGAGTTCAGTGTTTTCCTGTAGATTAATACACATTAATCTGTTATATGGGAAGTCCCCCATAATGTCTATGGAACCCTAAAGGGTTTTGTTTTGGTTCTATTTGGGGGAGTTGTTTTTAGGTTTCTTGGAAATTTTTTTTAAAATTGTGGATAGTTATTAGAAAATGCACGTATAGCTCAGGTTTATAACCTTACTGACTGCCTTTGGCATGTGATCCATGTTGAGTTACTCAGGGATGCTTAACAGATCCAAGATTCTGTAGGCTATTTCTACTTTGGTTATTTATCTGTAGAGTCTTTTTTTTTTTAACTGGATAGGAGAACTAAAATTGAGAGTGGTTTTCAATGAGGGCCTGTCTCTCCTGATTTGGAATGGCACCTTTACGCGTTCTTCTGTTTCATTGATCTGAAACCACTACCTCTTCCTGATGAATTGATTTTCTTGTCAGAAGCTTTAGAATCTCTTGGGCCTTTGCTTCTGTCTCTTCTTCCCTAACAGTTTCCATTGGATTGTACTCAAGATAGCATTTAACGTTTAGGCTAACATCTCTAAAGTTTAACCTTTCTGTGTATTTGTATCTGTGTTCCCCTAAGTGTTTCTGAGTTCAGTGTTTTCCTGTAGATTAATATACATTTGTTATAAGTGGAACTCTTCTTGTTTCCATTCTGGAAATTTTTGCCTTGGGGGCCTTTACCGTTCTTGACTGCTCTATCTTGAAGATTCTGCCCATCAGCTAGCCAGGTGGCTTGCTCCTTCTCTACCCTGAGGTATGTATGTATGTATGTATATATATATGTATATATATATATATATATATACACGGCTTGTTGACTCACCCACATTTGTGTCTTTGCTCCAATTTACTCACACCCGCCTCCCCCTCCCACTGCAAACTAAGATGTGCCCTTCCTTCTATCACTGCTCTCTTACTCTTTATTTTTTTTCAAAGTGTTCATCACTACTTGGCATTATTTTGTACTAAAATGCAAATAGTTCTGTGAGGGTAGGAACTTGGTTTCATTCACTCCCATATTTCAGTGGCCAGAATAGTGTTGGCACAGTCCTTGGGATGAGTGGGTGACCTAGTGTACAGTTGATTTTTATCTTAGCACTTTGGTAAGTACCTGATTATGGCATGTTTATCAGATGTCTAGATAAGACAGTTGCAGTTGCATTCTGTTGTATGTTTTTATTTTTAAGAAATCTTTGCAGGTATAATGTCAGCTAAGAAAATGTTCTAACATCTCATGGTCTGTTCCTTGGTACCTTTTATAAATGTATATTACATTTTCAGGTGTATGCTCATATTTACACCTGGATGTACCAGGTCCCTTAGAAAAACACAGGCGCTGAAAAAGACTGCTGGGGATGTCACTGGTCACTGGCATAGGAAGCCTTGTTACAAATAGCCAAACAATAGCAAAGCCAAACACAACTTGAATTCAGGTAGATGTGGAAAACGAGATCAGCTTTGGTAGGGAGAGTTCCAGGAGCAAATCTAGGAAAGGGCCTTGGGAACTACTGTGGAGATAGTTACTTCACACTGTTAATTCATGAACCTGTCCTTTGACAAGGTTCTATGGAGATGGGTTCCTTCAGCAGCTTCTAAGGTTCTGGTTTTAATCATGTTTTACAGGCAGATCCAGTTCCCAATGGTTTGCAAGCTTTGCCAGTGTTCTATGCCTGCACAATTGGAATAAACCTCTTTTCCATCATGTATAGTGGAGCACCGTGTAAGTCCATATCAAAATATTTAAATGTTAATTTAAAGTTGCTTATAAAACTTGCATTAAATGCCCAATTTACCCCTTTTTGCTTTACAGGGCTGAAATCTCCTAGAAGGTGGCTGGCCTGCGCCCATTTCAGAAGGCTGCAGGCTAGTGTATGCTGAGTTAACCTAGATAGTTTTTCAACCAGAGGCCTGCTCAGATTCTAAATCACTACCGACCTTTACTCTTTAGTCTTCACAGGATCCACCGTTAATATGATCTCCCTCCCTTTCTCCTATTTATGCTAAAAATACTGGAATTGATACCTCAACTACTGACTGTTGAAGAGTCATTAGTTATATTTGTCTTCAATAAGCAGTCATGTAGGACTGGTTATTCTTAATTTTCTCTCCCAAACGGTGGACTTCTGTTTTAAGTACTAAACTTAATCCCCTGAATCCAGTTGAATGAGAAGAGTTGGGATTTTTAACACCTGGTCTGAGTGCTCTTGGAAGAAGAACTCATGCAGCTAAGAGGAAAATAATTTGTGAGAATGTAAAGATGGCAATGCTGATTCCTTTTATGTCGGGACTAAGGCCGAGCATGGATTAAATTATGGCACGTTAATTTAACAACTGAGAAACACGGGTAACTTGTATGTTGCCAGGCAGGGCGGTACAGGCCTTGATCAGTATTGCTGTCTAGGTTCATTGGGCTTAGTGGTTGTGGACCACCAAGTTGGTGGCTTTCAGCCTTTTGACTTGACCCACTGGAGGGAAGTACATTGTTGACTGTGTACACATGCTGCCCAGGATACACATGCACCTAGAAAGGAGAGAGGGAGAGAGAGCTGGAGGAGTATCTTGAAGCTACTTATATAGCTTTTTTTCATTGTGGCCTGTTAAATTGATTTCATATCTGACTAATGGATTGTAACTTGCTTCTTAAACCTCAGTGAGTAAGGCCCAAAATGGAGTTAGCTAAGTATTTTTTTAACCTTGTTTTTATTCTTGGAATAATCAGGAAAGAAAATAGACCACTTCATGAGACTGTTGATCTTCCTTAGGGGATCCCAGACTCTACCAAATGGTGCAGGTGAAGAAATGCTTCATACTGCATTTCCATTCTGTTTTAAATTGGGTTTTTCATGCTGTGCTAAAGTCTCCCATGAGGCTGTAAGCCACCAATGTTTTATGTGGTAGCAGCAAAGCTCATAGTTCAGTGTAATTAGAAACTTAAATTTTCAGTCATTTTTGAAAAGGGAATTCATTATTTTTGTTCAGTTTTGTGGATCGTTTATAAGAAAAACCAGTGTTATTTCCCCTTTTTGACTTGGAACATGGGCAAATTTAAATTGTGATATTGATTGATTAAATTTAATGTATATTTTAGTTTGTGTGACTAATTACATGATTAAAATAGAAATTAAAATGAAAGACAGTCACTGTAGAACTTTTGTTTTGAGGGGACCTCAATTTAAAATACTAATTATTTTGGGGGGCAATAGAATTTCCACTTAATATGTAATTTAAGTCCTAATAAACAAAAGCAAAACAACCACAAGTAACTAGGCTATTGTTGGATAAAGTAGATGATGATAACATCTTTCAGGCTTACAGTCCTCTGTAGTACCTCTCTTCTGTTACTAATATAGGCTCTAGTGGCTTGGAGCCTGCTGGCATTTAAGTGACAAGCAGATGATGACTAATAATGGTCCCTGAGCCCTGTGAAAAGTAGTCAAGTCTCTTCAAGGAAGGACTTGTTAGTGAAATTACCACTAACCTGTTTTCTTTTTGTGAAAGACAGCCCTTTGAACTATTCTTATCTTTTGGTAGATAACATCCCTGTTTCCTGTTTCTTAGTTTGACAGTGCCTCCTAAGAGAGAATCTTGTCAAAGGATTTTACTGGAGGCTGGTTCAGTGGCTGTGATAACTTCCACAGAGAATTTTATCAGTACGACAGAGGTGACTATGGGGGCACCTACCTTTTTTAACATTAAAACCCGTAGCTGCAAATGTAAAGTGGCAGCTACTAGCTAGAGGCTCTGAGTGGAACACTTCCATTTTTTCATAGCTAGTTGCAGCTCTTCCAAGTAGAGTAATCCGTACTATTTTCTAAAGCAAAGGGAAAAGCTAATTTGTGAAGAAGCTTGGGAAACTTCAATCTAGCAGGTGTTTAAAGTGGGCCAGGCTGGTGGGTTTCAGATGACCTTTGGATTTTTCTTTCAGATTTGCATAGCCATTAGTACAGTAAACTCCGTGGCCCTAAGGCTTGCACAGCTGTAAAGGGTGATGGGCTGGCCTGGGGAACCTCCGAGTCCCCAGAGGAGGGTTTACACATTATTGCAGGGGGCTGTTGCCCTGGGGTTTTCAAGATGCACCATTTTATCTCCTAGTGCTGGGCTTTGACAAACTTCCTCTGTGGGGCACCATCCTCATCTCGGTGGGATGTGCAGTTTTCTGTGCCCTTATCGTCTGGTTCTTTGTATGTCCCAGGATGAAGAGAAAAATTGAACGTAAGTAACAAATTGTAGCAGAACGTTTTAACTCATAATGCGCTTATTACTTTCTGTGTGACACCTGTAAAAAAAGCACTATTTGGATTGGCTAAGTCAGGCTTAAATGGAAGTTTGAGGATATGGGTTGTCCAAAGTATGTTCATACTGACTTCAAATAACCTGAGACCTAGTCGTAAGGGATATTTGATACATGCTTGCTAGACAAGCTGGGTGTTTAATCTCTTTTTTTGCTTGACCCCGAGAAGTTACTATGACATGGTAGATAAAGAGAAGCTGTGGCCTACATTAATTGGAAAGTATGAGGATACCTTAATGAAAAAAGGGATAGGGATAAAATTTAACAGTGGGGACATTAACTACTTGAGTGTATAAGTTCAGATTCAGACATGTACAGCCAAGTCTAATGTATGTATCTGATTTTAGATTTGATTAATTTTCAGAATTACAGCACATTCTAGAGGTAAACATTTTCAAGTGTCATTTGTGTCAGTCATTTACGTCATTACACATTAGATTACAATGTAATTAAATACAGAATAAACTTTGGTTAGGATCAGGCTTACTTAAATCTTAATAATCCTTTCCTTACTGACTGAGATGTCTTGAAATCATCTTTCTACCCTTTTCATGTGTGTGATTTGTTAGTTAAAGGCTGCACTTTGGAAGTGGAGGGATGCGCAGACTGCAGTGATGTGGAATGTGCTGCATCATGCAGCTGCACTGAGGATGCCCTGAGACACTCGGCTGTTCAGGCTTTTGGGCTGCTGAGCGTACAGTACGAATGAGGCCTTCAAGACTTCTGACCTCATTTTTCTCTCTGGGAGAAGATGAGACAAGTCTTGCTAAGAATGTTTTATATCCTAGTCTGAAGCTGGACTGATGCCTGAATGAATATGTAAACATACTGTAGGGCATTGGTACTATAGGCAGAATATACTCACTTCTGCCTGTTCATGGCATTTAGAACTATAAGGTCCATCTCCTTGTGTTGTAGAGGTGGAAATTAGAGTTGTGATCTTCTGTTGATTGTATTGAACTGGGTTGTTGCCTGAACTCATAGATTGAAATTTGGGGCATTCCTTTTTTAAAAGAACATAAACTAGGTGTAGTCCAAAGTGTATTTTCATTCACCTGTCAGCCACATGCTTGAGCTACCTTCCACTACACAATGGGTTAGCAGTGAGCTAAGAATGTTTTTTACATTTGTAAATAACAAGAATACATAGCAGAGCCCACAGAGCCTACAGTACTTTGCTATCTGGCACTTTACCGGAAAGATTTGTGCTGATTTCCTCCCACATGAAAGATAGGAGGTAGGGCAAATAAAGCAGATGGGGAAATTGTGTTGAATTTACCCTGAAGTTTACTTTTATTTTTTTGAGGAGGGGAAAGGAGAGATGAGCAACAAGTTAGTTTGGTCAAAACCAAATTAAAAAGACCCTTTTTTCTAGGAGAAATAAAGTCTAGTCCTTCCGAAAGCCCCTTAATGGAAAAAAAGAACAGCTTGAAAGAAGACCATGAAGAAACAAAGTTGTCTCTGAGTGATGTTGAGACCAGGAACCCTGTTTCGGAGGGAGGGTCTGCCACTGTGCCCCTGCGGGCTGTGGTGGAGGAGAGGACAGTCTCATTCAAACTGGGAGACTTGGAGGAGGCTCCGGAGCGAGAGCGGCTTCCCAGCGTGGACCTGAAAGAGGAAACCAGTGTAGACAGTGCCATGAATGGTGAGCGAGATTTCCTCTGGTGGGAGTAGTTTGACTTTGTTATGTGGGCTGGCAAGGAGGCTTATTGTTTGGACTTGATTGAAGGTCACCTTTTTGGTCTTTGCCAGGTGCAGTGCAGTTGCCTAATGGGAACCTTGTTCAGTTCAGTCAAGCCGTCAGCAACCAGATGAGCTCCAGTGGCCACTATCAGTATCACACCGTGCATAAGGATTCTGGCTTATACAAAGAGCTGCTCCATAAATTACATCTTGCTAAGGTGGGGGATTGCATGGGAGACTCTGGCGACAAACCCTTGAGGCGTAATAATAGCTATACTTCTTATACCATGGCCATTTGTGGCATGCCTCTGGATTCATTCCGTGCCAAAGAAGGTGAACAGAAAGGTGAAGAAATGGAGAAGCTGACATGGCCCAATGCAGACAGCAAGAAACGAATCCGAATGGACAGTTACACCAGCTATTGTAATGCTGTGTCTGACATTCACTCAGCGTCTGAGATGGACATGAATGTCAAGGTAGAGGTGGGTCTGGGTGACAGAAAAGGAAGTAGCAGCTCTCTGGAAGAATGGTGTGACCAGGATAAGCCGGAAGTGTCTCTCCTCTTCCAGTTCCTGCAGATCCTCACAGCCTGCTTTGGGTCATTCGCCCACGGTGGCAATGACGTCAGGTCAGTTGACTTAAAATTTTAGTGTTGCTTATTCTATTTTGAATACCGCCTTACCCTTTTTATAAGTCTGTGTGTGTGTGTGTGTGGCCTGTTGTACTCTTACCACCCATGGGACATGAATAATCACAGTAAATGAAGTAATAGCAGCTGTTGACTTTAGTACATTTTTTCTTTGGGTTACAAAGAATATTTTTAACTTTTGTTCCTGTAGAAGAAGTCTTTTTGTCTACTGAGATGGAATCTAGTTCTTTGGTAGTGAATTTCGGGGTGTAAGGTTAAAAACTTCAAATCACTGCACTATGGAATGGATTTGTAGGTCATTAGACTTAGTTCTGTGGTTTATAAACTATTTAATTGGAACCCAGGAATTGCTTTAGGCTACCTCTAAGAAGGCAGTCCACCAGGTGCATGGCATTCCCTTCTGAGAACACCTGTCATTTTCTTGTGTATATTGGGGTTCCTTTTATTTCTTTTGAAAGCTTGGCTTGCTAAACGAGCTTGAAAGCTCTGCTTTAGACAGTCTAGTAAGTCACTTGGCATATCACATCTTGCCAAGTTCCAGATGTGCGTGAAAAGTCATCTCTGCCCTCTTTCTCCTTTCAGCAATGCCATCGGTCCTCTGGTTGCATTGTATCTGGTTTATGAAACGGGAGATGTTTCTTCAAAAGTAGCAACACCGATTTGGCTTCTGCTCTATGGTGGTGTTGGTATCTGCATTGGTCTGTGGGTTTGGGGAAGGAGAGTTATCCAGACAATGGGGAAAGATCTGACACCAATCACACCCTCTAGGTAAGTTGGTGAAGCAGGTCTTTGAGAACATAATGCTCATTTTCTTAATATACATGGTGCTGTGTAGAGCTGTCCCATAAATCACTCTTGCAATAACCAAGTTTGTATAAGTTACTTTGTTATTCTCGTTGGTTTGAATTTTGATTTTACTAATTGTCTAATCCTTAAACATGATTCGGTCAAATATTTATCTGCCTAGCTCCAGTGGTCTCATAACATAATTTTTCTGAGAAAGATCTATGTGCTGAGTGAACAGCTGTATTATACTTGGTCTTTATACTTGGGAGCTAAGACATATTTACCAAATTCTTCAAAATAGAAATGCAAGCATTAATAGTGGGCTTCTTGAAAAACCTTAAAACTTCAAACAAGCAGCAGGCAAAGAGGAGTCCTGTGGCCTGATTTACAGTAGATTTCAGGAGTTAGAGTACATTAAACATGTCAGTGGAGGTTTTGTCATTTAATAGAGCACAATAAGATTGTGTTAACTTTGTGGTAGTGTTAGCTTTTAAAAAATCAAATTCTGTTCCTGATAGTCTTTTTGTGTTTTCAGTGGCTTCAGTATTGAACTGGCATCTGCCCTCACTGTGGTAATTGCATCAAATATTGGCCTTCCCATCAGTACAACACATTGTAAGGTAAGTGTAATGTACTCTTTTAGATAGTTTTAGTAATAGGTAGGCATTTGTTGTTTTTTACTTTTCTGATATTTGATTTAGAAAGTTTTATGCACTTGGAGTCTTGAAGAGTTCACAGTGATGCTAGTCTTTTATATAGAGCTGGCAAGTCTGTGAGGCTTGCTAGGCTGTTGGAGGGTAGTTTATTCATAGGAAGTGCATATTTAGAGCCTCTCAGGAGTGAAGTATTGAGAAACTTAATAAATCCTGAGGTCGCTTGATGACCGTATTACTAGGAAAAGGAAGAAACTGGCTTCCTGTAACGCAGCTTACATTAGTTCCTCATGGAGCCTGTGAGTCATACTTTTTCTTTTCCAGGATCTCTCTCCAGGTGCTTGGCTACTGGGTCTAATATCCATTTCCCTCTGGAATGATTTTTGGAAAAACTAAAACTCAAAATGATTATTTATTAGTGTGATTCATTATTAAAAGCAGTTCATTAAATTCTAGTAGCTCAGAAGGGTAAAAGTGTTCTTTTCCTATATTTTACCACAAATAACAGATTTAATAATTGGATTTTTATTTTGCCTTCATCTTCCCATGAGTGATTTTCTGAACCTGTTATAAAACAGCTTTCATGGAATCAGTCTCGTCAGCGATCTGGGGCTCCTTACCTTCATAATGTATAAGATTATGTGTCTACCAGAATACCACCTGCATCTTAGTGACCAGTTTCCGTGATCTGTTTTTCTCCTAGGTGGGCTCTGTTGTGTCCGTTGGCTGGCTCCGATCCAAAAAGGCTGTTGATTGGCGACTCTTTCGTAACATTTTCATGGCCTGGTTTGTCACAGTTCCCATTTCTGGCGTTATCAGTGCTGCTATTATGGCGATCTTCAAATATGTCATCCTCAGAGTGTGAAGCTGTTTGAGATTAAAGTGTGCATCCATGTGTGGTACCACTGGATGGTCCTACTCCTTTGAAGAATGATTGCAGTGTTACAGAAGACTGACAAGTGTTTTTAAAGTTTTGGAGCTGTGGGAGGGAAGTGTTACTTGTGCTATAATTGCTTTCTTGCTAAATATGACTTGTCTCAAAATTAGCCGTGTAAAATAGCCAGGTTTCCACTGGTTCCCTTTCAGGTCCCCTTTCTGGGCTGTGAATTCCTGTACATACTTCTCTACTTTTTGTATCAGGCTTCAATTTCATTTTGTTTTAATGTTGTCTCTGAAGAGATCTTGTGATTTTTTTTTTTAAGACCCATTCAGAGCCATTGACAGCGTGCTCTGCTTTTGGTGGTTTCACCAGCCTCTGCCCTAACACGCACAGGAACCTAACAGCAAAAGTCATTAACTGAAGCTTCCCTTGTAGTCTCTTGGAGAAATAATCACTTGTACCCTGCCCTCCTGTTGGTAGTGGCAGGTTCTATTGACATATGTGGGAACTTCTTACAGAGACTAGGTTCTTTGGACACTGAAAATTAAGTTTGTAGTAACTTCTTTGCAGGCAGTTCACTGACTATTATTGCTAAGAAGTAGAAAGAAAAAGCCTTCTGGCAGTCTTGGTTATTTCTTTAAGATTTATGGCAGTGTGGGATGGATAAATGAAGTGGAATAAGAGTAAAATGGGACAGCCTTCCATGTTCATCTGTCTACCTCTTACCTGAATAAAAAGCCTACAGTTTTTAGAAAATTTTGTTCTCCTGGTTTTTGTTCATATATGAAGCACTTGGGCTCCCAGCAGCCTTATGCCATTCTCAAGGAGAGTGAATATCTTACATGAGAACTATTACCCACCCTCCCCACTCCTCTGTTAGGTTTCTTGTGATGCCAGGGTATGTGTGACATTATCTATAGGGACTGTTGGAACAGTTTTATGTTTTTCCTTTGATAGCACAACACAGACGTGTTCATGTTAGCCCATAGAGATTTAGTATTTATTTTTTTAATAGCTACAAGGTTTTCCTCTTTGGATTATTTTATTTTACCAGACCCCTATTTAGATTGTCTTAGCTTTGTTATGACAATGCTGAAATGAATGGGGTTGTGTGTGTGTGTAGCTCAACTTCATTTAAAAATCCACATTGAGTTTTTAGATCTTGGCCCATTAACTCTTTTACCCTTGGTCAGAATAGTTAATGAAAAGTGCATTGCTTTGCAAACTAGAATGATGGTTCCTGTGGCAAGAATTAGTTTTAGGAAGATGTTTTTTAGAAGCTGCACAGTAATGAGGATAAAGCTGTGCCTGCCTGACCTGTGCCTGAGAGACCACTGGTTGGGTATATACCATAGAGTTGCTCAATAAATGTTCAGGGACTGTACTAAGCTTTTTACATACATATAATTCTCAAGGCCTTTTGCAGTAGCTTTTATCCTTACTCTACAGATGATGAAACAACAGGCCTGGAGAACTTCTGTATCTTCCCCAGTATGGTGTGTTGGTAGAGAGTGGACATCAGTTGTAGCCTGTGGAGCAGGCTGCAAGTACCCTTGTTAACTATTTGAGAAGGGAGGGCAGGGGTTGTGGTAAAGAGGAAGCTGGCATTAAGTCAGTAGACAGTAGAGACCCTCTGAATTTTGGCTTCCTTTCCTGATGCTGTATGACCTCACATAAATCTAGATCCTGCTTTTCCCCTGTGACTAAATGGAGACTAGTAACCCTCTTTGTATTTTCCCATTGGCTCAGGGAGAATATACTTGAACCAACTGTGTCTTTGTCTAGGAAGAGTAGCTAGATCGGGGGAAAAGGAACCTCAGGAGCTAGGAAGAGACCAGAGAGAATTTATTTCCATATATAAAAATACCTGTCAGGGATTATGGGCTCCTGCTACTGATAACCTTGGCCTATTTTCTTTTAAGGAGTTGGGTGATTCAACATGGCTTGTAGCAAATATGGGCCTCCCAGCACCATTCCCCCTTTTCCTGAAGCACTCAATTTTGGTATTTGACCTCTGTATAGCTAAATAATATTCTTGTACTACTACTCAGCCCTTTGAGTTTTTGGCTCTTGACTTCCCATAGTGGGAAATGTTCAATTCTACCTGTCTCGGACTTTCACCATACATAGACCCTAACTCCCTACCTTCACTGTGTAATTGGGTCTTAATTTTGCCAAAATCAATATTTAGAGTGCTTAAAAAATACTGAACTGCTGAATCCTGAATATATTACCACTAATCCATGCCTAAACTCTCTACCAGTTTGTCTGATTTCCTCTTAGGGAAAGTTGCAGAAGCAACCCTAATAAACTTGATTTATTAGGGAAGCATCACTCACAGTTTCTGATCTGCTCCAGTCTGGACATGCTCACATCTGAATCCTAAAATTTCCCACCATCATTCTGGGGATTTCTTACCCTTTATTGCAGCTCCTATTTCCTGTAGCCCACATTTTCATATTTTTCTTGGTTTGTTCCCTTATATTTTGTGGAGAATACCCTCTAGTAGCTTTTTCCTGAGAAAAGTGTGTTGGGGAGGATTTTTTTTTGAGACCTGGCACATCTGAACCTGTTTTTATATTCTGTCTTCACCTTTATGTTTGTGTATAGAATCTAGGTTCATATGATTTCCCAGTACTGCTTTTGGTGCCTGTGGGAAGTCTGGAGCTGATGCCTGTGCCCACCTATGATGATAGGTGAGTTGTTGGCTCCACTCTCCTGGGCTGTGTGGTAATAGTGAGACATTTTTCGTTGTCACCTTTGAGGGATTGCTACTGGCCAGAGCTGAGGCTGTAAACGTCCTGCAGTAACGGGAAGCCTCCTAACAACAAAGAGTTCTGTGATCTAGAATGTTACAAGTCCTGAGATGGAGAAGCCCCGGTCTCAGGTGACGTGGTTAGACTACCAGGGGGCATCCCTGAGAAGACCCAGAAAGATACAAGCCAGGCTCTCCGGAGGAGAGGTCACATCTTTCATCTCCCCATTTGTGGTACTGCATGCCTTGCTTTGTGTGGCTCCAATGCATGTGAATTGATTACCACGGTTTTAGGTAAATAACACCAGAATCCAATAACACGAAGTTTCAGTTGCTGTGGTCTGTTAACTGAGCAATTGTGTGAAGCACAAACTTCGATGCTCTTTGGTGCACAGATCTTACTGTAGAGCCAAGGTGCATCACGATCAGTGGCCCGTCGAGTCACGTCTTTCCAGGCCTGGTGGTGGGTTGCTGTGCATCTGCAGTTCACTCACAGGACCAAGCGTTGGGGGTAGTGCTGCCTCCTCCCTGTGGTGGAGCGATACCGTGGGCCTGAACACTACTGTTGGGTTGTGCTCCATTCTCAAATGTGGAGCTTGCTTCTTAGCATCAAACACAACTTTTACCTATCTAGTCAGTGGACAAAGAGGTTATTTCAACTTTTAACAGACTTTGGAACAGGTAATTGATGCTACACCTGTAGATGACAATTTCTTTAGCTGAGGTTTGGAGGAAGTTGAAAGCATTGTGGCAGAAATTAACAGGAATACCGAACGTGGCAGAAACTTACTACAACCTCAGTTAACTGCAGGATTCAGGTGGAGCATGAGTTGTGTTGGATGGTGGGAAGGCTGATGCTACTGCTGTCTGGGCGATTGTAGATAGGCAGCCAGAGGAACCTAGGGTGAACTTGTCAGCCTAAGTGAGGAAAGTGACTGTGCTGTGAAGGAGGCAGCCGCCCCAGAGGAAATGTCACTGGCCAGAACCTCACAGTAGGGCTTGCTCGACATCTTTCACAACACAGAAAAAGGTACCGTGCGGGATTACTGGTCCAACATTACAGTAATCCCAGGCTTTCTGGTGTTTTAGATTACAGTGTACTAAATAAATAGTCGCACTACTTTTTTCATTTCCATATACATTTATAACTATTTTTGAATGTTTTGACAAAAATTTTTAGAGGTTACAGGGCAACCATAGTTTTTCCTGTTGATAATTATTAGGTCCCCTTGCATGGTCATTTTTATGGACCCACATCTGTTGTGCATTAGGGCTGCCTGCATGTTACCCTCACCCCTCTATCCCCTGTGTCCCAACCCGGGGACCCTCTGTTTGTACCCTTTATAAAATAAACTTCAGTGTAATGCCACATGAAGACAGATGCCTGACCACAACATGGGGCAAAGAATCCGAGGGCTTACCGCTGGCTGCTTAAAAAACTTTAATTATGGGGATTTTCAAGTATACATGAAAATAGAAGAATCTGTTGAAGAACTTTGCTATACCCATCATCCTGCTCCAAGAACAATCAGCATTGTGCTGTTTGATTTCTTCCTCACACATTGAAGATTTTTTACTGGATTATTTTAAAGCAAATCCCAAATACACATCTCACCTGTAAAATACTTCAGGATATGTCTAAAAGGTAGTGATTTGCTTCCATTTTTAAATGTTAACCACAGTGAGCCCTCTCTGCTTTAGACTTGGACACTTTCTGGTTTTAACCCCTTCTTTGTCTCTGCTTAGAGGTACCTTGTTCTCCAGTTTCCAAGCTGTTTAGTAGCCAGCTTAGTTAGCTTCAGCGTCCTCAGGGAAGCCATGTCTGTTCACATTTGTGGTCTATGGTTCCACAATTTTGTGGTTTTGTCTCCTTGCCTGTTGACTCTCTCTGCAGTAGTCCCTTACTGTCATTGTGGTGGCATTTCCGAGGGAGTTAAAGGTAAATGTTTCAATCTGTCTTTACCTAGCAATTATTGACTGATGTTTCAGTAGTTTTTTTTTAAAGCAAAAAAGTTATTGAAATGCTTAAACTGAAAATACTTGAACAATTAAGCATAAGAGGGAGAGAATGAAAAGAACCTCACTTGTTTTCTCTTTTCCCCAGTCCCATTACCCAAAGATAACTGTCAAGAGCTTTCATATCTTAGGCATTTTGTTTATGTATGTGCTCATGCATGCACGCATGTGCACACGCGCGCACACACACATGCGTGTGCAGAATCTTTCTATTTGAGAGATGAAGCTGTTTGTTGCTTGATAAAGCCCCCTTGGTGTCTAGAAGTTAAACGGTGTCATTCACAGAATAAACAGGTCAACGTTGAGTCATGTGGTTAACCTGCTTATTATAGAAGCTGAGAACTAGATTACACAAACACGTTACACAATCACGCACTTGTTTACTTGCAAGTTGCCATAACCCTTGCAAGCTGCACTAAGCTTTAGACTAAACCAGCACTTTCTGCAGTTCATTTCCTGGTTGATGGAATAAAAGGATTTGTTCTCACCCTACTTCACTCCACCTTCAGGCACCATAAAACTGCATAGAACAAAAGGTGACAAAGTTGACTCTTGCTCATTAAAAGCTGGGTTGTATTTCCTATAAAATCTAGTGGTATAGTGATGCCTGGGCTGTTAAAACCCTTTCTCCTCTGTGTTTGTGCAATGGATAAGATTTGCAAATATCAATTGCCAGTAGGCTTCTCTTGAAAAGTTGACAAAGGTCAGCTTAAACCAAACTTACTTTTGTGACAGATGGAGACTTTTGAGTCTGTATTAATAGAGTTAAAAAATAATTCCTAAAAACACCAGAGCTGCTGGTTGGTAGTACTTGTCTTTCTCATGACAGGGCTCTTGTGTAAACCCCTTTTGTTACACTCAGAGCTGATGCTGGATTTCTTCATCTTGTCGGGACACATGGTGGTGCAGTACAGAATGCTACTCATTAGGGGAGCAAGATGGTTATTTTCTGAGGACTGCTGATACTGTAGCCAGGCCTCGCCTCCCTTGTATTGTTGCTGCAGACCTAGATGGCAGGCAGGTTTCTACTTCCCATTCATTCTATTTCTAGAAGCAAGCAAATGTTCTCTAATTGCAGGCTTGGGCTGACTGCCTCAGCAGTGTTTCCCACTGTGCTAATTGGAAAAATATAATTTTCAACTAACTGTCTTGCTTTGCAAAATAATAGTTGGCAGCTGAGTTGCTAGTTTGGTTCCTGAAGTGAAATTGCACTGTTTAGTTGAGCACTAAGGATAATGGACCTTTGGAAATCCCAGGGAGAGCCTGTGCTGGTACAGGGACCATTAGAGATCAAACCAAACTTAAGTTTATAAGACCAAGTGCCTATTGATCTAATGTTTCTTTCTAGTCACCTTTATTAAATTTAATTCCAGTTAAAAAATTTTGGGGGTGCCAGGTTCTGGGAATGTTAATCAATATTGCCTGTTGGCTGAACAGTCATATGGGCTTTGTGTGCATGTTATTGATTTGGAAGGGAGGCAATGCTCTTTTAGCTGAGGTTGTGGCTTCTGGCAAGCTCTCCATCAGCCTAAAGTGGCTGGCCTTGCTTTTTGGAAATATTGTCAGCTTGTGAGCATAGAGTTGGCGTGGCATTTTTGTTTTGAATCTTTGGTTTTTCTTAGAATGGTTCTACTGTGTTCTTACATGGAGTTGTCTAGCATAGAGAGAGGTTTTAAATCCCACAGCTGATTACCTACCCAGAGGTAGGTATGCGAAGAGGCCATTTCTGTGAAGGGTGGAAACTGCCAACAGGATGCAACTGCCCCATAGGAGGAAACTGCTGCTGTCCGAAGTGTGAGGGGAGCAGTCTTAGGGACCAGGAGGGAACTGCGTTCCGGCCTGCAGGCTGCTCTGAGTGCCCCCTCTTGGGAGACCACACAGGGAAGCAGCCAGGGAGAAGTGGGCTGGGGAGTCGCAGCCCCAGTGTCAGCACCTCGGGTAGAGGGCTGGGCTCAAGTTGCGATGTGAGAGCCTACCAGCCAACACTGGGGTGTCCTTCCGATTTCTCCATTTTAAATCTGTGGGATGAAAGCTTGAGACTGAATGGCCTGTGCCCCAGCAGCCTTTCTCCCTGTGGCCTTAGAAGCCACTGATGAATCTTACCTGAATCAGTCTTTATTAAGGTGGTTGTAAAATGGTGGTTTTCTATTTCTCTCCTTCCTTGTGCGTTTATTAGTTGGCATTCTTTGGTAAAGGATAGCTTTCCCTTCTCCCTCACCACTTGCGCCAGGAAATGTGGTTTTGCTGCTGGTGGCCACACACCCTGCTGAAAGTTGGAGCTGGGTTCCTAAGAACGGGTGGTATGGATACTGTGTAGGCAGCTAGCGTGGGCCACAGTCCCAGGCCCAAGCAGTCTTATTGCTGCAATTGAATCCATGATTGACTTGAATTGTAAAAACTTGAGGAAGAATAGGGAGGATTAATTAGTGTTTTGAACATGAGAGGATGAGGGAGAACAACCTGAATTCACAGGTGGTGTCTGGTGTTTCAGGGTCGCCCTTCTGAGATTACAAAGGCAAGTGGTGCTCATCACTGGGGGGACACCGGTCTCACCTGGAGAGCTGAGGCCTGAGGTTCACCCAGGGCTGCTGGGGTTTTATTGGTGTAGGAGTGACCTGGGAATCAGGATTTCTAAAACTGTCTTGGGGATTCCTGTATGCCTCTAGGGTTGAGAACTACAACAGGCAGTCTAAACTGGTCACGGGTAAGTCAGTTACATACCATCAGTGGGAGTGCAGGAGCTCAACCAGGTATATGGGCATATCTTGCTTTTGAATCAGCACTTTGAAAAATGTGCCTGCTGTTAATGTTCAGCCACGTGGCATGTTTGTAAATTTGATTCCTTCCCTTCCAAAAAGACTTCTCAAAAGTCCAGGCTGACTCAACTGGCAACCAGGCTTAGAGTGCTTCTTAGGACTTTAGTCACAGACTCATTTGAACTGTAAAAACGGAAGCACCTCTTCCTATCTTATGGATGGGAAGAATTTCCGAGTAACAAGAGGTGAACTGGTGAAAGTGACAGCAGTTGCTATTGTGCACTGAGCCCTTCCACTGAAATCTACACAGTGGTTGCATTTAAGAGAAAAGTTTATTCAGTCTTACTGTGAATCATGACCCCCATAAATGATAGTTTATCAGTGTATTCTGATAAACTACAAAGCCCTTCATTTGGGAACATCTTAAATACTTTTTTACAACAGGAGGTGGGTGGCGCGGAAGAGGTTATACTAACCATTAAGTCAGGTGCTCTCACAGAAAAGCAGACAGTGAACATTCCTATGCCTTGCCTGTGTGAGAGGAAGCAACAATCAGGACTGCTAATAACTCCCCTAGAGGGTTCCACTATGGACCAGACTAGTTTCCCTTCTTTTGAGCATTCCAGATGGTTTTTCTCTTGTGCGGGGTGAGGACTGAGGGCTGTGAGTGCTGTGGTCCAGGCAAACGGCTGCAGGGCATCCTCACCGCACCTGGGAACTGGCCTGGCTGATTGGCCTCACTGGCGTAGGCCTTTGCCTATGGCCCCCACCGCAGGAGAGCCACAAAACTTCATTTAATTTCACAAGCCTTTCCCACATCCCCCGTACTGTGTTACATACCAAATATGAAGTAGGTCTTTAAAACTTATGATTTGATGTGAAATATTTCAGACATAGAAAAGGTTATATAAAGAATAAAATAATGAACACTCTTGTACCTACCACACAGTTTAAGATATTCCAGGGCCTAGATCATTTCCCCCTCATTCTGCTCAGGATGACTAACTACTGACTGAATTTAGTGTTTATTATTTCTTTTTATTTTATCATTTTTCCCTAAATAATAGATAACATTGTTTTGCATGTTTTCAAGCTAAATGTAAATAATCTTGCTATCTGCATTTTATACAAATTTACTTTTTTTTGTTTAGCATTGTGCAGTCTGATTTGCAAGCATGATTATAATGAAAATACTGCCATTTTCTGGATGCATGGCATGCAACTCTGGCATTCCCAGTGTGACCCCGTAGCCTAGGGCAGCTTAGCTTACCCTGACCACAGAGGAGCCTTGAGGCACGAAGCTTTCATAACAGCCTAAGGCTGGGTTTGCTTCAACCCTGTGTGAAAGGGGGCTCCCCATCCTAACTTACAGTCCTTTCTATGAAACATGAGTAGGTGCCACAGAATTGCTGGGACAAGCAGATGAGAAAGGTGCTTTGGGAAGCAGGAGAGGCTGTTCTGGGTATTGGTTTTGTAAAGCCGCTGGGCTAACAGCAGGCCGGAGCTTGCTTCGTGGTGGGTTCTTGCTGAGTAGGCTTCCTGGCACTGAGGAGCAGCCAGGCATCTCAGAAAGGACTGTGGCTATGGCAGGCCAGCCTGCATCACCAGGCACTTTTTGCTCTGATAGTGGCAAATTATTTCCCAGACAAAATGTTGTTCCATGGCCCTTGTCACCTACAGCTGTGTGTGTCCTTTACTGGTCCTTCTGCCAAACAGGCAGTGAGATCCTGGCTTTGCCTGGCCATGGGTTCTGAGTTCCTGTCTTAAGTCAGGATTTAAGTCAGATTTCCTGGGCCTTCATTTCTTTGCATTATAGTAGGTCTGACAGGACTTTTGAATCCTGAGAGTGGGAAGAAATTATAAGGATGTTATGAAGACAAATGAAGAATCCATCTAAGATATAGGAGGCAAATTGCTTCCAATGACACAAATACTTCTCTCCAGATTTCAAGATCCAGGCTCCTAGCAGCTTCCCTTCCACCTCCTCCAGGAAGCCTGGTGCAGGAGATGCTTGTGTGCATCTTGGAGCTGTATTCCCTCTTTCCTCTCAGCAGCCTAGATTTCTGGGGAGGACTTAAGTGGTTCCTGCTCTAAGCCAAACAAGGCAAGCTGGTTCTGTCCTCCTCTAGGATGAACGTGTGAACAACTGTCATCTAATCAGAGTGAATCTCAGGACTTTTGCTGGGACCTGGGGGCAAATAATTATCTGCTGTGTGCCCCAGGTGTCCACCTGTGGTTCCCATGGAGAAAGACAGGGCAGAGCCAAAGAAACAGGTCTTTGTATGATCACTGAGCTACTGGAGGAAGCCTCCTTGTAGACTTCCTGTTAGCTGGCTCTACAAATTTCTTTTATTGTTTCAGCCAGTTTGAGTTGGGTTTTCTGTTTCTTGCCTCCAAGACTGTCCTAACTGGTTCCCTTGAATTACCAGTCACTACTTTGAATTGAGTTGTTGTCCCTGACATAGAGGGAGAGGACTTGGCAATCACAACCCAGGCCCTTCTGAGAATTCCAGAACCTCTGGGCCATAGACTCGAGCAAGGGGACAACCCTGACCTGTTCGTCCCAGGAGCCTGGGCAGAGCCCAGGGGTGAGGGGGCATAAGTTCCTGGTCCTGTGAGAGGTACCAAATAGTCCTGCCTATGAGAATTTGATTGGCTCATTGGGCTTAAAAGGTGAATTCCCTGTAAGCTATCTATATTCAGCTTCTCTGGCATAACGGAAGTCTGGATACCCTGTCAATAGTCATAAATGTCCCATTCCCTCGTCTTCCCCCTAACCCACTTAGCAATACCAGCAGTTCAAAATACTGCTCCTCCTTCCTGTTTTTGCTTTTTGTGGCTCCTTTGCTTTGGGTCTCACCAGATGATCCTGGGGATATGGTTCCTTGTCCTATCAGGCGTCTGTTCTCCTATCAGCCTTAGGCAGCCATGTGCCTGCCCGCCCCACCTAGTGTGGGTCTCCCTGACATGAAGGTGGAGCCTCCCTTGCCGTGGATTCTGCTCAGGTCTCTTGTTTCTTTCCCACCTAATCAATCAATCAATAAGATTAAGTATCCTCTATGAAGGAGTAAAAGAGAGAGACTGGAGAGCAAGAGTATAAACTGATTAAAAGGTAATGCAAAACTACAATAATGAAAAGAGTTGGTCCATATAGTCCAAGAACAGACATCAGATCACTGGGAAGTCCCCAGATAGAGCCAAGTGTGCATGATATACAAGAATTGACTGTAAGGTAAAAGTGGTATTTCAAATCACTGAGGATTCTCAGTGATTCTCAGCTGGGGGTGATTTTGTTTCCCATTCAAAACTGGGGAAATGGTACTGGAATTTGGTAGAGGTCAAGGGTGGTGCTAAACCTCCTACAATTTACAGGACACCCCCACAACAAGGAATTACCTGGCCTCACCTGCAGGTAGTGCTACTTTTGAGAGACCCCAGGATAAATGAAATAATTAGAACAAGTGGCTTAACCACTCAGGAAGAGAAAAATGAAGTTAGATTCTGAGTCATACCACCACAAAAATAATTTCAAATTAGAAAATAGATTTTAACAAGGAGGATATTTAATAAGACCTTTAATAAAATTTAGAGGAAAACAGGTAAGTTCATGGTATAAAGACTTTTTGAACCACCCAAAAAATCAGAAACAGTAAAGGAAATACTAATAGATTTAACTCCATAATCTTGAAAAAAAACAGCATAAAGACAATATAATAAACAAGATTTACAGCATATGTGATGAAAGATCAGTATTCTTTTTTTCATATTGGAATTTTATTAGCATTGAAAAAAATTAATCAAACATCATTATGCAAAGATTTTTTTCCAGCTTTATTGAGGTATGATGGACAAATAAAAAGTATGTACTGAATAATGTACAATGTGGAGTTTTGATATAAATGCCTTCTGTAATGATTGCTACAATTAAGCTAATTAACATATTCATCACCTCGCATGGTTAAATTAACATCTGTGTGTGTGGGTGGATGAGAACACTTAAAATCTACTCTCTTAGCAAAATTTCAAGTATATAATCTATTATTAAACAGTTCATCATCTACATTAGCTCTCCAGACCTTACTCATCTTATAACTGAAAGTTTGTACCCTGTGACCAACATTCTTCCCATATCTCCCACCACCCAGTCCCTGAAAAACACCATTTCTTAAGTTTTTTTTCTCTGAGTTCAATGTTTTTAGATTCTACATGTAAGTGCTGTCACGCAATATTTGTCTTTCTGTGTCTGGCTTATTTCACTGAGCAAATGTCCTCCAGCTTCATCCATGTTATCACAAATGGTAGAATTTCCTTCTTTTTTTGTGGATGAATAATATTCATATATATATATAAGCATAATATATAGATATCACAATTCTTCATCTAGTTACCTATCAACAGACACTTTGGTTGTTTCCAAATCTTGGCTATTGTGACTAATGCTGCAGTGAACTTGGCAGTGCAGGTATGTCTTTGAGATCCTGATTTAATTTCCTTTGGATAAATACCCAGAAATAGAATTGCTGGATTGTATGGTAGTTCTATTTTTAATTTTTTGAGGAACTGTATTGGCTGCACCAATTTACATTCCCACCAACAGTGCATAAGTGTTCCGTTTTCTCCATAACCTTGCCAACACTTGTTATCCCATCTTTTTGACAGTAGCCATCCTAACAGGTGTGAGGTGGTATCTCTTGTGGTTTGACTTGGATTTCCCTAATAATTAGTGATGTTGAGCACCTTTTCGTATATATACCTGCTGGCCATTTGCATATCTTTAGAGAAATGTCTATTTAATTCCTTTGCCCATTTTTTACCTGGGCTATTATTATTTTTATAATTACTGTTGAGTTACATGAATTTCCTATATATTGTAGATAATAATCCCTGGTCAGTTGGATCATTTGCAGATATTTTCTCCCATTCAGAAGGTTGCCTTTCATTTTGGTGACTGTTTTCCTTTGCTGTGCAGAAGCTTTGTACTTTGGTGTAGTCCCACTTGTTTATTTTTGCTTTTGTTGCCTGTGATTTTAGTATCATCAGAAAAATCATCACCAAGACAACAAGGAGCTTATTTCCTGTATTTTCTTCTGGAAGTTTTATAGCTTCAGGTCTTTAATCCATCTGAAGTTTATTTTTATATATTTTTTGAGTTTATATATTTTTATATATAGTATAAGATAAAGGTATAATTTAATTATTCTGCATGTCCAATTTCCCCAATAGCATTTATCCTTTCCCCATTGTATATTCTTGGCATCTCTGTTAAAAATTAATTGACTATATATGGTTGGGTTTATTTCTGGTTTCTCTATTCAGTTCCATTGGTCTATGAGTCTGTTTTTAGTATAGTACCATACTGTTTTGATTACTATAGCTTTGAAGTATAGATTGAAGTCAGGAAGTGTGACACCTCTAGCTTTGTTCTTCTTTTCAAGGTTGCTTTGGCTATTTGGGGTCTTTTGTGCTCCATATGAATTCTGTGATTATTTTTCCTATCTCTGTGAGAAATATTGAAAATTTTTTTTTTTGGTATAATTGATACACAATTAAATGAGCAACATTTTGTTGAAATTTTGATAGGGATTGCATTGATTCTATAGACTGCTTTGGATGTTTTAACAATATTAATTCTTCCAATTCATGAACACAGGATATCTTTCCATTTATTTGTATCTTATTCAATTTCTTTCATGTTTTATAGTTTTATGTTTTTATAAAGTTTTTGGTATACAGATCTTTTACTTTCTATGTTAAACTTATTCCTATTTTTTCCTTTTTGTTGCTTTTGTAAATGGGATTGTTTTCTTAGTTTCTCTTTGAGATAGTTTGTTGTTGTTATATAGAAACAACTGAGTTTTTATGCTGATTTTGTCTCCTATAACTTTACTGAGTTCATTTATTAGTTCTGAAATTTTTAGTGGAATCTGGGTTTTTCTTATATATATTTGTCATCTACAAACAGACAACTTTACTGCTTTCTTTCCATATGGGTGCCTTTCATTTCTTTCTTTCTTTTTTTGCTTAGCTAATTGCCCTGGCTAGGACTTCCGGTACTATGTTGAAAAGAAGTGGGCATCCTGTCTTATCCCTGATCTTAAGGAAAAGTTCAGCTTTTGGCATTGAATATGATGTTAGCTATAGGCTTGTCCTATATGGCCTTTATTGTGTTGAGTTATATTCCTTCTAGACCCAATTTATTGTGAGCTATCATGAAAGGATATTGAATTTTCTTATATGCTTTTTCTGCATCTGTTGAGATGTATGTTTTTCATCCTTTTTTCTCTTAATGTGGTGTATCATGTTTACTGATTTGTGTATGTTGAATCATTTTTGTAACCCAGGGATAAATCCCACTTGATCATGATGTATAATCTTTTCCCCCTTGAGCTTTATTGAGATATAATTGGCATATATGGATGATCCTTTTAATGTGCTTTTGAATTTGGTTTGCTAGAATATTTTTTTCTTGGGGTGAGAACTAAGATTTACTCTCTTAGCAATTTTCAAATATTCAATACAGTATTATTAACTAGTAATTAACTTGTAGTAATATATTAATAATTAACTTGTATTTATTTAATTAAGAAACCATGCTATATATTATATCCCCATGACTTATGTATTTTATTTATTTGTTTGTTTGTTTGTTTATTCTCCTTTTTTAAAGATTTTGGTATCATTAATCTACAATTACATGAGCAACATTATGGTACTAGACTCTCCCCATCATCAAGTCCCACATACCCAATTACAGTCAGACTTATGTATTTTATAACTACAAGTTTGTACCTTTTGACATCACCTGTTTTATCCATCCCTCAGCCCATCTCTGGCTACCACCAATCTATTCTCTGTATGTATGAACTTTTTTTAATACACATATAAGTGAGATCATATGATTTTTACCTTTCTCTGTCTGACTTATTTAACTTAGCATAATGCCCTTCCATGTTGCAAATGGCAGGATTTCATTCTTTTTATTGCTGAGTACTCTTCCATTGTGTGTGTATATATATATATATATATATATATATATATAGGTGCCATTCATTTTCTTAATCCATTTATCCATCAGTGGATACATATGTAGGTTGCTTTCATGTCTTGATTATTGTAAATAATGTTGCAATGAACAAGGGGGTGCATATATCTTTCCAAGTTAATGTCTTTGTTTTTTTCAGAGAAGTACCCAGAAGTGGAGGTTTGCTAGTATTTTTTGAGAAATTCTTACTATGTTCATCAGGGATATTGACCTGTAATTTTCTTTTCTTGCAGTGTCTTTGTTTGGCTTTGGTGTTATTGTTAATATACAAAGAGCACTTAGAAATAATTAAGAAAAAGACAGTAGTCTACAATAGAAAAATGAGCAAAGGAAACATATGACTAGGAAAGTTATCTAAAAGAGACATACATATGGTCAATAAACCCATGAGTAATATTAATTTTAGCAGTAAGCAGAGAAATGCAAAGTTAAAGGTAGATACTGTGTCTACTTGTCAAACTGGAAAAGATGAAAAAATGATAAAACCCCATCCATGTTAGGGAGGGTTGAAGATATGGGTACTCTCATGTACTGATGAAGAAATGTAAAGTTACATTTTGGGGAGCAGTGTTCAATATTGTCAATAACCTTAAAAAAAAAGTAATCATGAAAGTGAAAAAAAAATCCCTACAAGACTGCTCACTGTAGCAATGTTACTGTAGATTAAAAACTGGAGAAAACCTCAGTGCCCAATAACCAGGAGTCAGTTAAACGTCCACTCATTGGAATACCATGTAGTCATTCACAATAATGTAACAAGAGTGTAAAAGGATAGTTCACTTGGAGAAATGTTTATTATTTATCCAGAGGGAGAAAAGACAAAATGTAGTAAGTATTGCTTTTGTAAAAGGAAAAAAATACATCTATGTTCCCATGAATAGAAAAAACACTATTTAAAAGTAAAGACACCAAACAGCCAATGGGATTATGTCTGGTTGAGGGGGATTGGATTATGTATATATTTCTGCTGTGTATTTACAAAAATTTCTAAAAGATACTACTCTGTGATAAAAATGTTATTCAAAAATTTCTAAGCAAGTTGTAGAGTGTGAGCCAGGCATGGAGTGCTCTCCCAAGTGTTTGTCTCTGGTCTTTGCACCAGCCTGTCCCCTCCTCTTCTGTGGTCTCAGTTTTCTCATTTGTAAGATGGGAGTGGGACCATCCTAGACTCTCAGATGCCTACAGTTCACAGCTGCTGCTGTTGAAGGCTGACAAATGCTGTGAGGATTTCATGCCAAAATATTTGCTCATTCTTCTTATTCATTAGTAATTTGTACTGTGGGTCTTATAAGTTTGTGACAGACAATTTACCTACCAAAAGCTTACATGTGTGTTCCTTCCTTCCTTGGGCTTTTGCTCAAACATAAAGTAGAGAGGTGACCAAGCCCATTCTAGAGCTTGGCAAGCTGAAGTCCGAGGAGAAGGACGTCACTTGAATGCTTGGACGTCACTTGGAAGTAACCGGGCTCTACTGATCCTGGGGCCTTTGTATGTGCAGGCACCCAGAGCTCCTTTGTTAAATTAGATCACTGAGGAATCAGAGTCTGAAGAGGAGAGAGAGTCTGTGAGTGGCAGAACAAAAGCAGTTTTATCAAAGTAAAGTCTTCATTTAAAAGAGGCTTCTAGGACAAAAGAAATCCCCAAACTCCTGGGGAAAGGATTATCTTGCTGGTTGATCATCAGGGAATATCACTTAATTTGCTCCAGGTCTCAGTGGGGAAAGGGGAGGGGGTTTGGATGACCTGATGGTATCAGCTGAAAAATGCTAAGACTTTTACATTTGACAAGCATTTTTCAAGCCCTCCCAGGTGTGCCCATATTCTGCAAAGTGCAGGGAGAAAAAGGGAACAGAAGAAATAGTGTTATGCTAAGTGTGTTCATCTGTAGCTGTTTACCAGGCCCTCGCGGTTTCCTGATAGAAGTATAACAGGAGCCCACATGTAAATGTGACTTTTCTAGTAGACACATTTTAAAAAAGCACAAAGAAGCAGGTGAAATTAATTTTGGTAATATATTTGATTTAACTGAATAGATCAAAAGTATTATTTCAACATGAAATCAATATAAAAATTATTGGAAGACTTCATATTTATTCTTTGATATCTGGTGTGTGTGTTAAACTTAGAGCACATCTCAAATGGGACACCACACCTTGGGTCTCAGTTGGCCCCATGTGGCCAGTGACTACAGGATGGGACAGTGCAGCTCTAAGTCCTCCGAGGTGGACAGGGCTTATTTCCCCTCTTACAGATGGACAAAGAGAGGCTCAGAGGGCCTACCAGTGTCCCTGGCAGAGCAGGGACAGACACCCCCTTTCCCTCTGCTTGGCTGAGGCTTCCATTCCATCCCCTCTCCTCCACAGGCTCAGGTGCAGTCCTGTGCTCTGGAGCTCACAGGAAGGTAGGGGGAGGAGGGGACAAACAATTGAGTTCTAGCGCAAGGGCAGTCAGTTAGTGCAGGGGTGTTGGTGCAGAGTAGGGAGGAGACCTGGGGGCTGCAGGAGGTAGGTCAAGTTGTCACTCAGCAACAGGATTGCCCGGGCTGTGATCTTGGGCAGACAGGTCTCCCTGATAACAGAGAACAGATTCCTGGTGACCTCAAAGACCCACCTGCCCTTTCTTCCATGGCCTGTGGTGTTCATTATGTACAACATTTTGTGTTCCTGTGAGGTTTGGCTCCTCCAGAGAGGCTTAAAGTGCCTAGTGGAGAGTAGGGAAGGCATCCATGTAAATAGAGATGATAATATTATATGATGTTAACATGAGTTCATTTATGATACAATGGTACATATATATCATATAATGATGGTGCTGTGTGAATATCTGCCAGGGCATTCCCAGCATCCATGGAGGCAGGATGGGTACACTACACGGTATTCCCTGTATTGGAGTCCTCCCCCATTTTCCCCAGGCCCTGGTTGACCTTCAAGAGGACTGCCCCCAAACACCTAGGGGTGACCACTTGAGAGATTATTTGATGTGATCCATGAATTTAAGTGATTTTATAATGAAAACTTTATTAAAATAAAAGCAACCATATACCAAACATTAATTCTCAGCTCTATAGACAAAAATGTAGGCCAGGAGACAGAGCAGGGCAGGCAGGGGTCCCACAGGAGGTGGCTGTGCTGCGAGCGAAGGGGTGCAGAGGACTGTGAATGCACTGATGTGGGCCAGGTCCAAGCCTGCCCTGCGGTTCTGCAGAGACCCACAGAGATGTCTCCAGGAGCACCATCAAATCTAACACTGTGGGTAATTGTAATAATGCAGCTAGTTCTCTCTAGCATCAGTATCGCCAATCAGTTACATCTTCCAAGTGCTTTCCTGAACTGATAAAACCTTTTACAGCATGACCTTGAGCCTGGGTGATAATATATTCCTGTCTTTAAAGTTACTGAGGAGATCAAGTGTAATAGTTTAAATGAAAGCATTTTGTAAACCCGAAGGCTACAAATAGATGTAGGTTGTTACTGTGCTTATCATCATTATTAATTTTCTTTTAACCTAGCTGCAATGGATATTAATCTTTGGAACCTCTGAACCTCTTCTCATCAAAAAGCCCTTGCAATCTTAAATTCCCTGGATAAATATATGAATTTTCCCTCACCCCAGGGCCACCTTCTCATTCTGACATCTATAAATCCACCTTGAGCTGAGAGCTGGCTGAGGCTGGAGCTCCCTGCTCCTCTCCGTCTTGTTCACTCCCCTTCTTAAAATCAGGGTAAGGAAGGTGTTCATCACACCCTTTTGAGATTGGGTGTTAATGACAGTTCCTGTTGGGCTGCCCTGTCTCTCACTCCAGGACTAGGAGTCCAAGAATGGACAGGTACTGGGTGCAGGACACCAGCCCAAGAGTGAAGAGTGAGTTGAGAACAGGGCCTGGGGGCCCTTTTGGCCTCCCACCCCAGATCCGGGGCAGGCCGGTGGCCCAGGCCCCTGTCCACACTGGGTGGGGGCACTTTCTGGGTGGGGGTCCTGGGGGCTTTTCCTGATGTTGCTCGTCTATTTCCCCATAGGGATGAATACCAAATCTTGAAAATAAAATGGAAGTTTCTTGATGAAGATGTCCTGAGCTCAGGGCTGGCCAGCTGGCGCTGCTCAGAGTGATGACTAGAGAATGTCCAGCCTCTTTAGGGCAGGGAAAGAAGGGGTCTCCCTCTGCTCACTTTTGCCTGTTACCCCTCGGTGCCTGGGTGGAGGACATGGAGAGAAGGAGAGAGACGCTGTTTGCTCTCCTTTCTGAGCCTCCATCTAGTCATGCCCTGAATCCAAGGGCGCCAGCTGAGCCATTCTTTTCCATCATTCATCCAGAAAGAACCAAGCACACATACATGAGGACATGTACCCCTGAATATCTGGTTCTCACTCAAGACCCCTTCCTCTACTCATTGAGGTATACTTTGCATAGTAAAGTGTACCTATTTTAAGTGTGCAATAGGATGATTTTTTACAAATGTAAGCACCAGTGTAAACATCAGTATAATCAAGAGAGAATTACCTTCGTACCAAGATAACCCCTTACCCCTGGCAGTCCATGCCTCCCACTTCTATTTTCTGTCACCAGAGTTTTGTCTTTTCTAGAATTTCCTGTACATATTTCATGAAGCAATGTGAATTCTTTTGTGTCTGTCATTCAACATAATGTCTGCGATTCTTGGGCCTTTGCTGTCGTATCAGTAGTAGTTTTCTTTCAATTGCTAAATAATATTCCATGTATGAGTATACCACATTTTTAAATTGCCCTTTTGTTTTTGACTCTGCAAAAGATGGACTATTGAGCCCTCCCCCATCACCACGGGGGCGACTCTCTGGGCCCCTGGATGTCTTCTGCATGCACTGGATTTTTATCTTCCTGCTAACCTGGGGCCCCTCCTTTGCTTTAGCTGTGTTTCAGGGCAGAGCTATGCTTCAGCTGGTTGTTCAAGATTATGTTAAAAAGAACCATTTATTGTACATGGAATATAAAGTAACAGCAAGAGATGCCAAATAAAAGGCTTAAAAAAATATGCACAGTCCCAACAGCCCACTGAATAAGATTCTCAGCTGACTTTAGCAGATTACCAACTCCTCACCAAGTGCTTCTTCAAAAGGCTATGCCTGTTGCCAGGATGCATTTTACTACATTTTTTCTCTTATGTAGACACTCATATGTTTGTAGATGTATCACATTTCTTTTTAAACAATTTTAAACTTCAGGGACATTTAAAAAGAATATATGAATATGGTAGAACAGAATTCAAATGGCACAGAAGAATGTCAGATGAGAAGAAAGCCTTCCTCCTCACGTCCTTCTCATTTCTCAGGGGAGCCACAGAGCACAGGTTGGTGAGAACAGCCAACATTTACAAAGTCCAGGATGCAGGTTGTATGTAACCCAGACAAAACTAGGTCTCCACGTTCATGCCTTGGATAGTAATATGTCCAAAAGAAACACAGATCTGGCTTCATGTCTGAAAATAGTCTAGGTCTCTTGAGAGCACTAAGGAGAGAGGTTCAAGCACACACACGTGTCTCAGGCAGGATTCTTGGTTGTAAGCAAGAAAAGTTACTGTTTTCTCCTAGACAGTAGTAGGTGCTCACATAAGCTCCGGGCAGCTCACAGCTGGGCTGCTTCAGACAAGACCATACATACAAATCACAGCACAGAATTTGTCTGGTTGGAGTATCACAGCCACCAGGGTGGGTGCTGGTGGCTTCAGGTTGCCGAGACTGCTGCCCTGGAGGGTGAACGTTTTGCCACATCGCTGCCCTGAGGGCTGAGTGGGCTTTACACAGTGCCTAAGGTCTCGTTATGATTCGACTACAGGGTGAGTCCATCCGAGTAGGGGAGCCGTACGTCTGCAAAGTGAACTGGGAAAAGTAAGCCAAGGGGAACGTCAGCTTCTGTCCTGAAGGGGATTCTACCTTCTAAAGAGGTGCAGATGCTGGATGCGCAAAAGAATGAAAATTTCCTTTGACAATCCCACCCTACCTTAGCAGTGCCTTAGCAGTGTGTTCATCTGTGCCCCATTCTCTCTCTTCCAGACTTCCTGTCTCCTTAACTCTCCATCTTGCTTGTACCATTTCTACCACCTTGTGGAGTTCCGGCCTTCTTTGGCCGGCGATAAGGAACTCCAAAAGCTTATGCTTTAATAATTTTGTCCCAGGCACATACACAGATAGAAGGGATCAAAATAGGTGTGCATTTTTCACACAAGAGTTTTGCGCATAGTTTTGTGCCTTGATTTTTACAGGTAGGTTGAAGATCGTTCCATTTTAATACAAATGGAGAACTGCCTTATCATTTTTGATGGCTGAATATTGAGCAAACCATGATTTACTTACTATGTTGTCTCCTGATGAACATTAATGCTGAGAGGTCCTTAGAAATTCAAACAGTGCTGCATCCTTACACGTGTATATTACTCCCTGTAAGAGGGACGTTGCTAGTGCTGCGGGGGAAGCATTCCAGCCCCTTGCCCACTCCCCTGGGTGTGAAGTTACAGTGGGCTGGGTGGGACCCCAGGGGCTGCTTCCAGAGGTCTCCATATGCCTGTGGGTGGGTGTAGAAACACGAGTGGGGCTTGGCAGGAAATCTACAGTGAGAAATGTTTCAACCCAAACAGCAATGGTAGCTCAAGACACAGCTTTACATTTGTCGTCCCACTATGACCAGCAGCCATTACCTGGAGCTGCAAGGCTTAATGAAAGCCCTACAAATGATTAGAGGAAGTGCAGAGAATGACAAATACCATAGGATTTCACTTACGTGGGGAATCTAACAACAAAACAAAGTGAACAAAATTGGCAATGGGTTCATAGGCCCTGAGAAGTGACTTGTGGTTACCATGGGGGAGAGGTTGGGGTGGGTGGGTGAAGTAGGTGGAAAGGATAAAGAGGCACAAAACCTCAACCATAATATAAATTAGTCACGGGGATGAAAGTGCAGCATAGACAATATAGTCAGTGGTTCTGTAACACCTTTCTGTGTTGACAGACAATAACTGCACTAGCTGGGGTGAGGATTTAATAACATAGATGACTGTTGAATCACTGTGTTGTATACTTGAAACCATGTAATACTGTATATCAACTAAATTTCAATTTTAAAAAATTCATAAAATTAGAGGAAGTGTTTGGGACTTGTTTAGTGACATGGCACCATATCTCTTGGACGTTTTTATAGCCACTGAGCAATTCAAATTCTCATTATTGGGGATAGATTTGGAGGCTGGTTCTTCTACTTTAAGAGTGCAATAAAGGTTTCTGGTTGCCCGACCGTTCAGCATTCACTCTTCTGCATGCAGCAGCCCCTTTCCCTCCAGGAAATTCGTATCCAAGGTCTGGTGGTTTCTGGGGAGGCACCCCTCACTAGCCAGGGTGTGAGGGCATGTGACTCTGCTTGGGCCAGCCAGACCGGCTCTCCTGGACGCTGACTTCCTTGTGGAGGGAGGCTAGAACCAGCGAGAGCTCGCTGGTGCTGACTCATGTGGGAGGTGTGGCAGGTCAGTTCTTGCTCCCTGGGCCTCTATAGCTGCCCTTCCTCCTGACTTTCATTTCCGCTGTTCGATTCTGTGATCAACTCTCTGGCTTTCTTCTCAATGCCTTTTTTGGCTTAGGTTACCGTGTTGACTCTTGCCAGAAACCAGCAAGCCTGAACTTGACCTCTGGCTTTTGCAGTAAGACAGAAACAGAAACCACAGGAACCCCCACCCCCACCCCAACTCCTTAGGGCCTATATCTGCCCAGCTTCTCCTGCTTTGGTCCAGCAGAGTCTGTGCTCCACCTTTGCCACCTGCCTGGTCCCCCTCCAACACAGCTTCTTCCTCCCTGCAGAGGGTCTGCTTGATCACCTCATACCTGCTTCCCTTTTGCACTGAACCTGGGACCTGTGGCCAGAGCCAGCCTTGCTCTTTCCCTGCATCTCCCCTGCCTGAACCTGCCTGTGTGTGCCCTCCACGGCCAGGCCCTGGCACTCACCCAGATCAGACACTGGAGTCACCTAGGCCCCAGAGATTGGGCTCAATTTCTCCCCAATCCTGTGGCTTTACCCTGGTCACCCTGAGGCCAGGTAGGAGGGTCCTGCTGGGGTAAAGCTGGGTGGGGGTGGGTGTGCACAGCTGAGAGAGGGAAGGGAGAGGTAGAGGGAGTCACTGGGGAAAGAGCAGGTGCCCCTAAGGAAGGAAATGAGCACACAAAGTGGGCTCAGCAGGCGCATTCCAAGATCCAGTGCCTAGAGGGTCCCAGACAGTTCTCCCTACTCAGCTAGTCTTTTGCCAGCCTGGGTTAATACAGGATCTTTGGCTCCCTTGTGAAAATTAAAATAGTGGAATTGTGAACCATTGAAATCCAGACTGTCACATGAATTTGTTTATATCAAGACTTAGGAAAGTGTTAAGCACACAACGATGACACAGGTGTTTTAAGAAAAAAGAAGAACAGATCAGAAAGTCTGGATTTGAGGCCCAGCTCCCCACTCACTTCGGGGCGACCTTACACACAGCATTTGAGCATCTGGCCACTCTTCTCACTGCACAGGGCTGTTCTTTACCCCACAGGGCTCCTGCAGGGAGGGAACTGGAGTCGGAGCTATGAGCGGCTTAGCTCCTTCTCCTGAAACAAGGCCCAAGCTCCCTGTCCCCAGCAGGCGTGGGTGCCGTGGGTCTCACTGCCCTGAGTCTGGGGCTTGTGGGTGGGCAGGGGAGCAGAAGGTGGGATGAAGGAGTTTTCTGGGCAGGCTTGTTCAGACAGGTCTGGGGCAGAAGAATAGGGCTCTGCCTTCAGACTGGCAGCCCGTGATGAGACCCTGGGCTCAGAGCCACAGACACAGGCTTCTTGGGGGTCTGTCTGATGCCGCCGAAACTCTCTTTGGTGCTCTTCATTTCCCAGTGCAAGGCCTTCCAACGCGGACCAGCTGTGAATGGGCCCTGAGGCCCACCGGGGGAACGGCCGTGACGCTAAGATTGGAAGGGCCTAGGAAGGCCCCCATCTACTCAGAATTTACGTGGACCGCAGACACACCCTTGCCTGCCTGAGAGGAGGCCTCCATCCCTTCTGGACAGATGAAGGCAGAATGCTAAGGAGAGCCAGGGCCTGGAACAACAGCGGGAGGTTGGTGTGGCTGGAGGAAGGTGAGCAGGGGAGAAGGGGTGAGGAGGTGGGAGGGGGCTGTGGCCTGGGGGAGAGATGGGATAGGCAGGCTGCCAGGCCGTGGTGGCCAGGAGATCAGGAATAGTCCTTCCTCCCTTCCCAGGAAGGCTTCCACCCAATAAAGTTTCTTAACAGATCCTTGTGTCCAGGAATTTATAATCTGACAATATTTTTAATGAGAGAAAAAAAGCTAGACTTTCTTATTACATTAAAGTAGTGACATTAAAAAAATTCAATACATTTTTAGCTTTATAACAGTAACGCAGTGTGCAGAATTTGGAACCTTTGTGTATTGCTGGTAGGAATGTAAAATGTAAAATGTAAAATGGTACAGATGCTGTGGAATTGGGCATAGAGTTATCATAGGACCCAGCAATCCGACTTCCAGGCATTTAGCCAAAAAAACTGAAAGTGGGGACTGACAGATAAGTGCACACCCACATTCACAGCATCATTATTCACAAGAGCCAAAAGGTGGAAACATTCAAGTGTCCACCAACAGATGAATGGATAAACAAAATGTGGCTTATACACACAATGGAATATTGTTCAGCTGTGAAAAGGAATGACATTCTGACACATGCCTTGAAAATGTTGTAAGGGAAGAAAGTCTTATACAAAAGGTATTTTATTGTATGATTCTGCTTACATGAAAAGAGACAAATTTATACAGACAGAAAATAGAATAGAGGTTACCAGGGGCTGGGGGATGGAGGAAATGATTATTGTTTAGTGGGTGTAGAGTTTCAGGTTGGAAAGATGAAACATTCTGGAGCTGGATGGTGGTGATGGTTGCACAACAATGTGAATATACTTAATGCCACTGAACTGAACACTTAAAAATGGTGAATGTGGTACATTTTACGTTAAGTTTATTTTACCACAATAAAAACAAAGTAATACATGCACTGGGTAAACATAATATATTCATAAAAGTAAATGTTTTCCATTTGGCCTTCCCCAGCCCCTCCCTGCAGTGCCCAGCCCTGGTCTCACTCCTCAGTTACCCTTTGTTAGCAGATACCAGAGGATCCTTCCAGACATTTTCTAAAGACGTGCTTATTCTTTTTCACTTCTTATCTTTATACAAATAGAAGTGTGCTGTTGGCTGTACCATGACTTGTTTTGTCACTTGGGAACAGCACAGCCATCTTTCTGTTTCAGACCACCTACCTTATTCTGCAGAGCACGGCCATATTAGAACACACCATAATTTGACTAGTTTTCTGTTGGTAAACATTTTGGTAGCTGTCTTTGCTCTGTAAACTATGCTGCACTAAATATCTTTGTATGCCATTTTAATTATCTGTTGTGTAAATTCCCAGAAAAGGAATTTCTGGGTCAGAGGGCATGTGTGTTAAAAGTGCTGAGAGATATTGCAAAACTGCCCTGCAAAAAGGATGCATCTATTTACATTCCTGCCAGTGGACACATTGGTCCTCCCTCCCTCTGTTCCTCTGTTCCTTCCTTCTTATTTCTTCCTTATACCTAACAGACAAGCAACATCTTTACTTTTCCCATAGTCATGTAACAGGAGTAAAATAAAATGTACATTACAGTTTCTCATAATTTGGTGGTTCAGCTGGTTCTCTGGCATCCAACTACTGGGTCTATTCATCATTTTCCTTTGTAACATCACCTTGTTACACTAGCATTTTGTGTGTTCATATGGCTTAAATTATGTTGGAATGTTTGGGTCTTATGCATGCTTTTTGTCTCGTCAGTACTAAGTTAAAAATACATCTTTCATTCTAAGGGATGACTGTTGTGCCCAAGGTACAATTTTGTTTTTGGTTGTAATCATGTTTTCTCTTTATGATAATTTCCCTGTGGTTTTTAATTTCATTTTTTGAATACCTAACACTTATTCAATTGCACGACTCCCAATCCAAAAATATGAGCACGTGTGCCATGAAAAGTTTCTCTCTCCCTTACTCCTTACCTCTGGTTCCTATCCTCTATAATCCTGTTTTTGGCTTCTGATGTGTTATTCCAGAGTTTTTAAAAATACAAATACAAGCAAATATGAATATGGATTCTTATTCCCTCTTTGTTACCCAGAGTGTCATATAACCTCTTTGTTGTTCTACAGCTCCCCCCCACCCCCCTAGTTATTGGTATACCTTGGAGATCTTTCTTTATTAGCAGATGGAGAACTTCCTCATCCTTTTTCACAGTTGTGTGTATAAGGCGTTCTATTCTGGAGGGACTTTAGTCATTTAAGCAGCCCTCTACTGAAGAGCATTTATTTTGCTGTTTTAAACAGTGTTGCGAGGAGCGTGCTTGTACATGTGGTGTTTTGGACGTTGTCAAGTCAACCTGAAGTATAATGTGGAACTTTCAGGTCAAAGGATTTCTCTTAATTTTGACAGATGCTGGCATATTGCCTTCCTGAGGGGGTTGTCCAATTTACACTATTACAAAGTATATGTGTGAAAGTTCCTCTTTCTCCACAGCCTCACCAAAGGGCAGATTACCAACTTGCTAGATTTTTGCCAGTCTGATAGGTGAAAATTGGTATCTGTAGTTTTATTTTTTAAACTTGTCATGATATGCGTGTATTAATTTTATTTTTAAAAACTGGCAAGCATTTTTAATATGGTTCTAGAAATCATGGCCTTAAGCAGAAAGAGGTAGATTTCTATGTTCTTACATAAAGGAATGTCCAAATTAACAAATGATTTGTTACTGAATAATATGTACACCATGATGTTATGCATATATATATATACATATATATATATATATACACACACACATATACAGTGTCTATGTATTTGTGCATAGGAAAAGGGTATCTGTGTGTTAGTGCTTTTGTTTTCTTTGGATGAAATAATTTGTGGTTTTAATATGCACTTCTCTTATGATTATGATTGATAATCTCTTATCTATTTAAAAGCCATTTGTGTTTCTTTGAATTACTTGTTATTTTTCCTTTTTGGATTATTGATATCCTTTTAGAAGCTCTTTCTATATTAGGGAGATCTGGCCTTTGTGATATGAGTTGCAGGCTTCCTCCCTGTAGTATGTCACGTCTTTTGGCTTCGCATGTGGTATATTTCATCGGTACTTTTTTATCGTGATTGCTTTAAACACATTTTTAACATTTTTGAAATAATTTTAGACTTAAGAATTATGAAGATAGCACAGAGTTCCTGTGCCCTCCTCACAGTGTCCTCTAATATTAATGTCTTTGATAATCATAGTACCATTACAGAAACCAGAAAATTAATACTGATGGAGCACTGTTATCTAGCCTATAGATTTTATTTGAGTATCCTTAAATTTTTACCTAATGTTCTTTTTCTGTTCCAAGATCCGGTCCAGGACCCTATTTTCCACTTAGATGTCATATCTTCTTAATTTTCTCCCATCTATGTCCATTTCTTGAGTTTGATGACCTTGACAATTGTTGACAGAAATGGTCAGGTATTTTGTAGAGTGTTCCTCAATTTGAGTCTGTCCAAGGTTTTCTCATTATTAAAGTTATGGCTTTGAGGGAAGAATAACATAGAAGTGATGTGCCTTTCTTATTGCATCATATGGGGTACATGATATTAACTTTGATCATTTGGTAAAGAGTGTCTGCCTTGTCCCTCCATTGTAAAGTTACTCTTCCTTCCCTTCCCCCCCTCCAAGTTAACAAGTATTTTGGGAGAGATGATTTGAGGCTATGCAAGTATTCTGTTTTCCCTTAAACATTCACCCACTAATTTTACCACTCATCTATGGGTCTTGTCTGCAGCCAGGACCAGCTACACAATTTTTGGGGCCCAGGAAAAAATGAAAATATAGGGCCCCTTCTTGCAAATATTATTAAGAATTTTTAATAGAATTTTAAGATAGTGACAGTAGAGCATTAAACTACACATACACACAGGACTTTCATGATGACTGTGAATTCTAAAGGTGATTTTCTATTTCCTTCAGTACTTCTATGCTTATTAATTGAAAATCTTCTGTAAAGAAGTGCTGTCCCTTCTCTCCTGTTTATTTTATTTATATCAATAGGAATTCATGGATATTTATTTTATTTTGGGGGTTATAAGCCAATGCTATTATTTATTTTGCTTCTCAAATTATTTCAACTTTGGCCATTGGGAGCTCTTTCAGATGGCTCCTGTTTTTTTGTTTTTAATATGCTCTCATCTTTTTATTAAAAAGTTTTTTTTAGTATTTCCTTACTTTCCAGGGGCACAATATGCTCCAGGATCATTTGTATTATCTCTGTCTCCACCTTGAAATCAACCACTCTCTAAGGATTTCTGATTCCTTTTATAGGAGAATGGTATTAGAAACCAAGGTCTGAATGCTAGGTGTGCTCACAGCTACTGGGGTGTCATTGCTTTCAGCCCCTTTCAGTGGATGAAACTAGGAAATACTGACCCATATAGTATACACTGTAATCTATCTATCTATCTATCTATCTAATCTATTATCTATCTATGTATCATCTATCTACAAATGAGTTCATACTGATAACTCCAAGGCCAATTCAGCACTACAGGTTTATTCTCACTTTTTATCTTATTTGTAACTTCTTTCTCTGGATCATTGCTTTTAAAAAAAGAACTTAATATTAAGGGAAATTTAAAAAATACACTGAAGTACAGAGAATAGTGTAAAGAATCCTGTGTTCGTATTACAAACTTTAACAATTATCAACATTTTGCCATTTATTCCATCTGTCACCTAGAGTTTTTTTCCTGGAATATTTTAAAACATACTCCAGGCATCATCATCGTATCATTTCACTTATAAATTTTACAAATAGAATTGCTTTAAAAAATTAGTAAACTAGATGTTTTAGAGTGGTCCTAGGTTTACAGAAAAATTGAGCAGAAAGTACAGGTTTCCCATATACTCTTTGCCCTGACACTCGCAGCCTCCTCCACTATGAACATCCCTCACCAGTACATTTATTACAACTGATGAACCTACACTGATACATCATAACCACCCAAAGTGTATACTTCAGAGTTCACTTTATATTATATACATTATATACATATATATAGAAACAATATGTATATATACATGTGTGTGTATACATACGTAATACATACATACATATATATACACACATACTTTATATTGTTGTATATTCTATGACTTTGGCAAATGTAAGACTTCAGAATGGCTTCTTTCACTTAATAATATGCATTTAAGTTTCCTCCAAGTCTTTTCATGGCTTGATGGCGCATTTCCTTTTAGCATTGAATAATAGCCCATTGTCCTGATGTACTGTAGTTTATCCATCACTTACTGAAGGACATCCTGGTTGCTTCCAAGTTTTGGCAGTTATGAATAAAGCTGCTACAAACACCTGTGTGAAGGTTTTTGCTTGAAAATAAGTTATCAGTTAACTTGGGTAAATAGCAATATGCGTGATTGCTGGATCATATGGTAAGAGTATGTTTTGTAAGACACTGCCAAACTGTCTTCCAGAGCAGTTATGCTATTTTGTATCTCCATCAATAATGTCCTGGAGCTTTTGTTGCTCCACATCCTTGTCCACATTTGTTGGTGGTGTTTTGGATTTTGGCCATTCTATGAAGTGAAGTGGTATCTCATTATCTTCTTGGTGATTCCCTAATAACATATCAAATGGAGCATCTTTCCATGTACTTATTTATCATCAGTATATCTTCTTTAGGAGGTGTCTGTTCAGGTCTTTTGCCCATTTTTACATTGGATTGTTTGTTTTCTCACTGTTGCATTTTAATAGTAATTTGTATGTTTTGGATGACAGTCCTTTATCAGATGTGTCTTTTGCAAAGATTTTCTCCTAGTATGTGGCTTGTTTTGCCTTTCTTTTGACATTGTTTTTTAATTAATCACTTTAAATATTTTTAACTTCATTTTTTAAAGCTGGAACGCAGTTTTCCCTTGTCCTTCAGTAGGTTTTCAATCTCTGCCTTCTTTCCTCCTGTAGCTACTGTCTCTACCTTCTCATAGCTTGGTTTGTTCAACAAACACTTAATGAGCACCAACCATGTGCCAGTCACTGTAGATGCAGTAGAGACAATATTGAACAAAGCAGATAAGATCCATGCTCCCTTGAGTCCACTTGAAGAGTAAAATCCACTATATGCATATGAATTCACAAAGAAATACATATTTGTTATTTTTTAAAATGGACAAAATGGAAGTGTGTAAGATAGGATGTGAATGTTCTCCCCCTACAAAACGGAATCCCACTCCTCTGCAATCTCTACAGTTAACAGGTTGGGGTGGAGACTTTGGTGGTACCTTTGGCATGTCAGGCAAGGCTCAGGCTGTGTGTGGCAAGCCTGGCTAATGTATTTCCAGATGAAACCAGCCCTGGCTGGCATGTGATACCTGAGTCAAGGTGTCCCCATACCAAAAAGTTCTGCTTTCAATGGGTCTGCCTAATGCTGCCCACTGACCTTGAAGTATTTAAGGCTGCATTTCCCAAAATGTATTCCTTGGCGTCCTGGTCTGGGAGACTGGTCTAAAATAAAAGATACAATGGTCAAAGAAGTTTGAGAAACACTGTCTATCATATTCCTCTCTTGGGGGCTCGTAATACATATCAGAACATTAAAGTTCTGAGAGGTCCTGCAATGACAAATCCTGTTTATCCCAGTGTTTCCCAAATTTATATAATTATCTCACCTTTGTTCCATGGAGCCCCAGTGATCCCTTCTTGATATCAGGTTTTCTGGGACACACCAGGGGACCTGGGAGCTTGTGCTAGTCCACCTGGATGTGACTTCTGTACAGAGTTCAAGTGGGTAATCAAGCAAAGCGTCCCAGATCAGTGACTCATTGACACGGTGTCCTATGCAAATGCACTGTGAATGTGGCATTTCTTCGGGGCCTTTTGAGTTTTTCCAGGGTGTGGAGAAGGCCTCCGACAATGTGAGCTTCCCCTGACAATCCCAGCAGCAGGTTCCAGATGGCATTGGCCACCCTTGCCACCACCACCTGTGCAGGGACATTCTACACTCAAGACCTTTGCTCGTATAACTCAGTATTCACTGTGGGCTCCAGGCTTATCTAGACATAAGCTTGGCTGAACCCAAACCCCATGCCCTCTAGAAATCCAAAGCGCTCTCCAGACTGCCACCATTTCCCTCTCCCTTGGGACTGTGTTCTTGTGTTATCTCTGACTTCAGCTCTGGTCCCACTGTTGCTTCCCTGTTCCACGCATCCAGATGGTAAATGTCAGCCCTATAGATTTCTGAAAAGGAGCCTGCTGGTTCTGCAAAGGTGTGGGAGGCTTTCTGAGGGTTTGGAGCAGACGTGGGGATATGAGGCAGACAGTGGAACAGAAGGTGGCCCTGTTTTAGGGTGCCCTATCTTGGGGTGCCATGGGCTTCCTCCACTCATGTTGCTGCTCTCCCTTGGTCCCTTTTCTCCTTGTCTTTCTGCCTTCTTCCCAGGAGCAAAACTCCTGACTCATGCAAGAGAAGTCCAGCCCTATTCTCTGATCCCATCTCCCTGGCAGGGGCTGATGGCAGGCAGTGAGGGGCATGACCGCCACAGCCATATGCAGGGCCTGACCTGTGGGAGTGGGAACACTGTTTTGCTTTGTCACTGTTGCTATTTGTTCTTCTTCGGGTTTCCAGTGCTTTCTGGAAGCTGTGTTGTTCAAGGGTCACCTGTATATACCTAAATACATACACACACATACACACGCACTTTTTCTTGTATTTGCACATAAGGCAAATGTAGGTGACCCCCTTCATTAGCCACTGGGGACGGCTTCTAGGGCACAGGACTTTCCAGTATGAGGGGGGATTCTGGCTGCCAGACACTCCTGATGTCAGACCCAGTACCAAGATGTGATGATGAACACTGAGCATTCTTTCTAAGAGCTCATGGCTGTGGTCAATTGTATTCTGTTCCCAGATATTGTCATTAGTAGGGGAATCTGTCCCCACCCCTGCAGTGACCTTTGGTCTGCCCGTGTGGGAGGAGTGTACTCCCTCCCCTCATTGGCATCAGGCTTGGCTCCAGGACCTCCCTGGCACAGTGGTATTGAGTGGGAGTGACACCTGCCACAGCCAAACAAAGCCTTCAGAGCCAGGGTGGGCTTCCCTTTGTCCTTGTCCTTGGCCATGAGAATGGAGGCAGGAGTTGACCCTTCAGCCTGGGTCCCAGAACAAGAAGACATTTGGAATAAGGCCCCAGTTGACCCACATCTTATGAGTAATGCAGGTGAGAAATAAACCTTGCTTGTCGGAAGCCCCTAAAACTAGGACTGTTTGTTATGGCAGCCTAACCTTGTACAAGTTGACTTACTCTGGGAAACACTGCAGGAGCTGTGCTCAGGCACAAGGTCCCAGGTGGCTCTGAGGACAGGTTACCTGCTAACAGCAGCCTCTGTGTTTGATCTGATTTACCATCAATTAATGAAGAGGCTCTGGTTGTTATTACAGGACTCAAGATATGCCACGGGCATGATGAAAACCCATGCTCTATAGAGGCAGTGCCAATTGCCTCCAATGTTCAGAAAGCCTTTTGGCAATGTCTAAGAAAGTCCTAAAGTAATTCTGACTTATAGAAATCTAGGTCAAGAAAATAACCAGAGATACACAGGGCAATTCATAGTCAAATTATTTGAAAAATTGGAAACAGCCTAAATGTCCCATCATGGGGAAATAATTTATAAATTATCTTACATAATGGATATTATCCAATCATTAGAAACTAAGTAGCTGAATATTTAACAAGATGGGGGGATATTTGTGTCTTAATACTGAGAGAAATAAACAGGATACAGAACCATATCCATCTGACAACTGTGATTTATATAACAAGTCTGGGATTGTGCTGTTTATAATTTTGTATATTTTTTCATTTATATTATGTGAATAAGCATTTCTCCCAAAGCATCTAACATGTAAATATGTAAAAAGTGACCATGAAGAAATAAACAAAAATGGTGGGAATGTAAGCTAGTTCAACCATTGTGGAAAGCAATATGGAGGTTCCTCAAAAAACTAAAAATAGAAATACCATTTGACCTGGGAGTCCCACTCCTTAGAATTACCCAAAGAATACAACTCAGATTCAAAAAGACATATGCACCCCTATGTTTATTGCAGCACTATTTACAATAGTCAAGATATGGAAGCAACCTAAGTGTCCATCAGTAGATGAATGGATAAGAAGAGGTGGTACATATACACAATGGAATATTATTATATTATTCAGCCATAAGAAGAAAACAAATCCTACCATTTGCAACAACATAGATGGAGCTGGAGGACAATATTATGCTCAGTGAAATAAGCCAGGCAGAGAAAGAAAAGACAAGTGCCAAATGATTTCCCTCATTTGTGGAGTATAACAACAAAGCAAAACTGAAGGAACAAAATAGAAGCAGACTCACAGACTCTAATAAGGAACTAGTGTTTACCAAAGGGGAGGGGTGTGGGAGGGTGCATGGGGAGGGAGGGAGAAGGGGATTGAGGGGTATTATGTTTAGTACACAAGGTGTGGGGGATCATGGGGAGAACAGTGTAACACAAAGAAGGGGCATAGTGACTCTGTGGCATCTTACTACACTGATGGACAGTGACTGCATTGGGGTGTGTGGGGCGTACTTGGTAATATGGGTGAGTGTAGTAACCACATTGTTTTTTCATGTGAAACCTTCATAAGAGTGTTTATCAATAATACCTTAATAAAAAAAATAAAATGTTAGTCAGATGGTATGCTGTCTTAAATTTAAAAAAAAGAAAAAAAAAAGAAATAAGCAAAAAGAGCAGGCTGTCTCTGGGTAGGATTTTCTTTTCTGTACTTTTTGCATTTTCCAAATGGCCTGTAATGAATATGTACTACTTTTATAATCAAAAGTAAGTTGCTGCTATTGAACATGAGTATTATTCCGGTTACCTCTAGGGATGTGCCTTTGTGCTGTGGCCACCCAAGTGCCTTAACTGGGGCTCCTTGTCCAAGAATAAGCCTGTGTTTTTAATTAGGTCACTCTCCTGCCGACCCAGATATTGGCACTGGGCTTGGCTTGTGCTGCCCAGAACCCCAGAGGAGCTGTACCTTGGTTGGAGCTCTGAGCCTCGCAGGCAGGCTGCTGCCTGGATTTAGCTTAGTCTGAGTTTAGAGGATTTGTGAATTGGCCCCTTGGCAGACCTACCCCTCCAACACATGCCTCTTTAACATAGCTTAAAAAAAAAACTAATGTAGACCTATCTATGTTATAGAAGAGAAAATTAAGACTCATGAAGTCAATGTTCTAACTCTTTGGGGTTGATACTAATTTGGGGTTATCATAGCTGCTGCGCCAGGCAGTTATTGTTCATTGTCTCCTGTGGCCTTGCTGGTATGTCCTGTGTCACATAGGCAGGCGCAGGGGTGGCTGGTGAGTGGATGGGGCAAGGAGGGCTTCTCAAAAGTCCCGTTTGCAGGAGAGCTGGAAGTCTGCTGGTTGGGAACACAATCTGAGGGAAAAAGAAGCCCCTTACACAGTTTCTCTGAAAACCCTCTCCAGGTTTGGCCTTAGTGTGGGTGTGGAATGGTGTGAGCAGTGGTGGTACGGGGTGTGCGGGAGCTGCAGTGGAATTGGGGCAGAACTGGGGACAGTCAGAGAAAGGACAGCCAGGATCGGCAGCCTCATTGGAAAAGAGCCTGTGAATAAACTATTACAGGGATACCCACTTGCAAAAATCATTTCTTAGCTGTTTTACAATGGTCTGTGTAACCTACTGAGTGGCTTCTGTGTCTGTGGAGCACAGGGCTCTCTCCCCTCCCAACTCCATTCGCCCAGCTTGGATCTGGGTCAGCCCCACACACGGCAGCACTTGGCCTTGTCAGCTCCCGGATGGCTCCACATCGGAAACCTTACTTCCATCATCTTTAATCTTTTTAATGGTGGTACAATGTACATGCAGTAAAGCACATGAGTCCTTATGCTCAGTATGTCTGCATGATTCATCTGTGTTATTGTAGGTAACAGCTTATTCTTTGTTGCCAATTCCACTGGATGGATATGTCACCATTTATTCATCCATTCTGTTCCTGATGGTTGTTTCCAGTTTGGAATTATTATGAATAAAGATTTCAAGGACATTCTTACCATCCCCCCCGTTTGGTGGACAAACACCATCCCTGTAGCCCACTTGCCTTCCTCTGCTGTCTGTCACTCACTGAGGCCCCTGGTCTTGCAGCCCCACCATGTTTCCTTGCTCATCAGTCTGGCTACTGTAGCCCAGCGGCCACCACGCCTGCCAGGAGAGCCTTCTGCATACTGCTCCTGCTTCCCTACCCTCTGCTGTCACTTGACTGCCACTCCCTCCTGCCACTGCTGTCCCACTGGTCCAGGTCTCCTGTGACCTCCCTGTTGCCATGTGAAGGGGCATTTGGGTGTCCTCTGACTTGGCCCTTCGGCAGCAGGGCCCCTGATCACAGCTCCCTCTATGGATTAGAGACAGCTCCCTCTCCACGTCTCTCCTGCAGACCCCGCTGCTCCTCTCAGCCAGCTTTGCCAGCCCCTGTCCTGTCTCTGTCCCTGTGCGGCTGTTCCTGGGGTTCTGCGCTCAATTCTTTCCCCTGCTTCCCCTCTCTGAAGGGCCCTCCCGCTGCTGGGTCTTTAGCTCCACAGATACCCTCATCCTCAACCTGGATCCCTGAATGGAACGGTTTTCCCAGACTTATGTGTACAAGTCTTGATCGGCCCTGACATGAGCTTGTTTATTGTCTTTATGGACCACTTCGTGTGAATGAATATTCCAATGCTGGCTATGGGAATATCAATGCTTGATTATGGGCTGTTGCCCCAGACCCCACCAAGTTTGTGATCATGCATATATATATATAAGAAGTCATGTATTACCTTCTTAAGCTCAGAGAATTTTTAATTGTGAAATATACCTGGGCTCAAGAGTTTCAGGTTAGGGATTGTGCACCCAGCATTCTCTCCCCAGCTCAGGCTCTCCACACAAGAACCTTTGCTTCCTGCCAGCACCCCTAGTCGGCAGCGCCCTACTCCTCTGGCTCCTCATCACCCCAACCTCTTCCTTCTCCTGGATTGCCTACAGTTAATCAGGTCCTAACAAACCTAGTAACTCTCCCACCAGCCCTCCCCTGCCCATTCTCCATTGGTTTGGGCCTCAGTAGGTCCTCAATTATTGCAATAACTTCTCGGCAGCTCTCCCTTATCCTAGCTGGCCAGTCCTTTTCTGCTCTGACACTGGAGGCAGCTTTAAACACAAGATGGATCACATCCTCATTCTGCTTAAGATGCTGGCAGGCTTCCCCACCATGTTGGTCAAGGTCAAAAGTCAAGGACAAGCTCTTTAGCAGGACACAGGAAGCTTTCCTGAGCTGGCAGTGCTCCTCTCCCCACCTCTTCAGGTCCCCCACGGGACAGCTGTGGGCTCATTACACCCCTTTTTCCTTTCATACCTGCAGTTGCTGTGCCAGGAATTCTCCCTGGGGCCTGCCAGGCAGCTCCTGGGCCTTTCTCACAAGGGGCTGATGGGCATTGCCTTCTGGAACTGCCCTCACCCCTAACAGCTGAGCGGCTCCCCATCCCCTCTGGCTGGCTGCCGGCTTATGTGCAGGTGGTACCATCAGCACCCACTGGCTCCCCCTCAGACCCTGTGCCTAGCTCAGGGAAGCACTCTTGAAATACAAAAAAAGAGAAAGTTTTACTTAAAAATATGAGTATTCGTGTATATATCATTTTGTATTCTGCTATTTTCATTTAGCATAAGCATTTCTTGAAGTTTCTGTGTCATTTTACATAGTTTAATTTTATTGAACCATGTCAGGAGCTTTAGATGGGAAAGACAAGAAATTAAACATATTCCTACATTTTAACCACTGTTCATTTTGAGCTACCTTCTCCAAGCCTTTTGTGCACGCGTTTTGTAAACAGCGGACGCACCAGTACAAGCATAGTTCTGTGTTTGCTTTTTCGTGCTACACGGCTTTGTGTCTATGCAGTTCTGGAGTTCATCTTTGAATAATAGTTTGTATAATAGCTTAAGATAAAGTTTGTATCATCGTTTAAAATAACAGATATGCTCTTCTCCTGTGGGACGTTGAAGTGGCCTATGCTTTTCCAAGGAATCATCTTCCTGCATTAGGTTTTTCTATTTCTGCATTACTTCTCTAAGGATGGATTACTGGAACTGGATGGTGTAAAGGAAATGGACATTTGCATGACCAGATAGGTCTGCATGAACCAGCCGGTTTTCCAAAGGGAGGTCTCATCTCCCTCGGGGGAGGGGTTGATGCCTGCAGGCCCTGGGTGTGAGGAGGGGTAGTCATTCCAGGAACGTGGCCCAGGCCCCATCCTCCCTAAAAGTCCTTCCTGATTTAGTAAGGGGTGTGGGACCTGGCCAGGCTTGAAGAGGACTTACAAGTCCAATGAAAACATCTGGAAGCTGACCCCTTCCCTCCCGGTCTCTACTCGTTTCTAGCATGAGCTAACCTCCTGGCGATAGCTGGGAATTTCTGTTCTTATCCCTGCTCTCCGTCTGGCCACTGGGCCAAGTGGAAGAGGAACCAATGACTCCAGAAGGGAGGTGACTGTCTCCCTCCACTGCCCCCACAGACTGGGATCGGGTGGTGACCCAAACTCCAGGGCAGACTGCAGGGAAAGCAGCAGAGGGCTGTTTTCAGAAAGATGGTGGTGGCGGCAGGGCTGTCAGGGGAGGAGCAGTGGGGGGAAGGCGAAGGCCCCCAGAATGACCGAGGTTTCCACTGCAAGCCGTTCCACCAGTTCAGCCTCCTTTCCTTCTCTAGAAAGAGAAGAGGACAATAATACTCAAAATAACATTACAGTACAGGGCTGGGGTGAGACTCAAATGAGAAAATGAAGTGAGGATGCCGTCAGCTCCCAGTAAATGCTGGGTGTTTCCATGACGGATGAGATCCCACGGCCTGGGATGGGGGGCCACAGCCTCCACACGTACCCCCGTGGATGTAGCATTGGCTTGGTTTGTTGTTGATTTGGTGGCAAGATTGTCCCTTGACACTGGCCATGACCCTCGCTGGTTTGATGCCCCCCTACCTGTACTTGCCCTGCTGATTCTCACTCATTAGAAGGTTTTATAGCTCCCCAGGTGATTCAGATCTGCAGACTGGTGCTCCACCCCGGCCGCTGATGTGGTGCAGACCTGTATCATGCCAGGGATGATGTGGGCATTTGTTAGAGGTGCAGAATCTCAGGTCCCACCCAGACCTTCTGAATCAGATCTGCTGACTTTAACCAGTTCCCCGCCACCAGTGATTCATACACATATTAGAGTTTGTCGTAAAAACATTTGTGTGTCTGGGAGATTCAGATCTCAAGCAGGTGAAAAGTCCTTCTCTGCTGGAATTCAGGTTCCAGGGTCCATCAGGCATCTGGCAGGTACCTTCCTCCTGGGGTTAGAGGCTCTGCAGCTGTGCCTGTTGAGGGGCCTCCTTCCAGGCCTCAGTTGTGCTATGGCATTAGTCCACCCGTAGTGCCACCAGGAGAGCACACGAAGGCGGCCACAGCCCATGTGGCCATCTAGTGAAGAGCCATCCCTGGATGCCTGAGCCCAAGGTCACCAGCAAGGGGATGGCCGCCCCAGCTTTGCTAGGCAAGCTTGCAAGCCAGCACAGGTGCTGCTCTGCCCCAGGGTGACTGGGGCCATCTCTGCAGTGGAGCTGAGAACAGGAAGAGTGGCCCCTTCCCCACAAAGGCCTGTTTTGGGTGAAATCCACTACCCTGCTGTCCTGCTTCTAAATTTTCCTCCTGAAGCCCTTGGCATGTGGTGGAATATTCTGGAAGAAGCTGAACTCCTCTTCAGTGTCTTTTCACTCAGACCCTGTGGGAGTGCCATCTTCTGGCCCCACACTTCTTCCTGTCACAGCTCCCAGCGCTCCTGGTTAATTCATTTTCCTTGGCATTGCTGTGTACCTCCAACTGGAGGCTAGCATGTCTGCTGAGCCTGCCTCCACGTCTCAGCCAGATGTGTGCCAACTGCTCGTGCATCTTGTCTCCCACCTGGCTTGAGGCCGGTATATCTGCTGTCCTCTCAGCTTCCTCCACCTGCCCTGTGGATCCCAAGTTAGCCTCCCTGCCTCCCCTGCCCCACCCCAGGGGTGAGGCGGCCAGCCGCTGTGTAGACCAGGAACTCCAGCTACACACCTCCTCCCTGCTCCCCTGCCCCCTGACGAGTGGGCAGGCAAAGTGGTTTCTTCCCTGACTGTCTCTCCAACCTCTGCCTCGTCTGCATCGCTGCCACGGGGGCTAGTTTGGGTGCTCAGCATCCCCAGCTCGAGTCACCCCACTAGCCTTTGAACTGGGCTCTACCTCCTGGCCAGGACCCCCCCATGTCCTCCAGTGCCTGGGCCAGGCAGACGGACCCCTGGACACAGAGGACCAGGCTGGTTTTGTCTTACAACCCTTCAGGCACCACCCACTGCCTCCAAGAGAAAGTCCCCACCCGCCAGTGTGTGCCTTGCCCCGCCCTCTGCCTGGCGCCGTCCCAGCTACCAGCAGTCTCCCATGCTGTCACTCTACTCTGGCACACACGCACACACACTGACACACACATGCACACACACACACACACACACACACACACACACATACACACTCCTCACAAGTTCCCGGCAACTTTCATTATTTTGACAGGAAGAGAGACAGGTTCTTAGAAATTTCCTAACTTCTCCCCCCAAATCTGTCCCTGCAAGGTCCCCACCCTTGGAGGGCAGGCCTTTGCCTGGGTGGGGGCAGAACCGTATCTGGGTCATGTACCTGCTGGCCCTGACTCAGCCCCAGCCCTTCCCAGCAAGGGGGCTCCACGCTCCCTGGGATGGGCTGGGGTCTTGCAGCCTCTGCTGTCCCCTGTGGGCCAGTTTCCTTTCTGCCCCTCAGCACAAGGCCCATTTTTGGGCTACGTGAAATTGCTTTTTCCTCTAAGCTAATTAAAATCTTACCCTTCCTTGAAGACCTCATCCATGACTCCCCCCAGTTAAAAAGCCAGCTTGGTGTATGGCCTTGGTCCCTGCCCCAGTCCCCCTGTAGCAGCCACCTTATGCAAAGAATCCCCTGTCTAGGGAAGTTTCTAAATGTCTGAAAGGGTTTCTCCAAGCTCAGGGAAATGGAAGGCCCCTCAAGCCTCAGCCGCTGGTCCGGCGGGGCTAAGGAACATAGTTGGAGCAATGCCTCCAGCCGCAGGTGGAGGGTGAAGTGTGAGGGTGATGGGGCACCCCCCATCTGGCCACTTTCTGGGCATCAGACAGCCACAGGAACAGAGCCATTGCATGCTGTGCCTGGACTCTATTTAAACAGACACAGTCAGAGTGTAAGAATGTGGAATCCTGGCTGGTCCCGTATCTCCCCTCGGTGGGTGAGAGTTATCAGACCAGGGCCACAGGTAGAGCTCCAGGTAACAACCCAGGTAATAGACTCTCCAGTTTAAAAAGTTTTAATCTGGAAATAATGTTATGTTTATGAAAAGTTGTAGATTAAAGCTGTACAAAGAACATCCTTACACCCTTGACCAAGATTTACCCTTTGTAAATGTGTTACTATTTGCTTTCTCTGTTGTTCTACTCCTGGTGTGTACACACACATGTGCGCATATACTCATGTGTATATATTATATGCACAGATTTTTCCAGAACATTTGGAGGTAAGTTACACACATTGTGACCTTTACCTAAATACTTCAGTGTTTTCCAAAAATAGAGATTTTTTTCACATCACCATAGCTCAGTCCACTTTCACTGGGACAGTGACTTCCCAACCCTGTCTGTCTTGTTGTCTTAGCGTCATTTCCCCCTCCGAGTACGTGTCCAAGGGCAGACATTGCACCCAGTCCTCATGGCTCTTCAGCTCCTGTGATCTGGAAAATTTCCTCTGCCTTGTCTTCCAGGGACTTTTGAGAGGCCCCTGGGGCAGGGGCGGTCTCACACGGTCTGACGTTGACGCCTGCCATGGAATTGGCTCCCCACGCTGCCCTTGCATCTTCCCATCTCTGCAGCTCCTCTAGCTTGCAGACTCTTGCCTCCCCACCCTAACAGTTGCTTCTCTGGCATTGTGAAGGGAAGAACTACTTCACTGAAATACCTTTTTTTCCAGATAATTTTGTCCCTTTGCCAGTGCCTAACTTCATTTAGTTTAGCCCTTTTGGAAAGAAAGTTCTAGCAACGCATTGTAAACTTGGCTTCCTTTTAAAAGAGGACACAGCACAGCACAGAAGTCTTTCTGGATGATCCAGACAAAGCCCTGAGTGGAGTCACAGTGTTTTGCTGTAAAAACACTGGGCCTTCAGGGGTTGTGCACAGTTCTACACCAGCTGGTCCCAGTCACTCTGCTTTTTGATATTAGGTTTTGTACTTGTTTTCTGATTCTGAGATTCTAGTCACCTGTCACACTCAGAACTCTTGGCATGCTTCTGCCCAGTTACTTCTTTAAGTGGCCTTGGGCTGGGGAAATTGATAACCAAGTGTGTTAGAACTGTGTGTAAAGCAAGAGTCCTGAGTTCTTTGAGTATCTTGTATTTCTAAAGTCCCTTTGTAGCCCACGTTTGCTTCATCCTGGGCCCTGTGCTGCATTCTAGGTGGCTGAGGTCCTTGGCTGCAGGAGCCCTAGAAATGGAGGTGGCAAAATAGAGATGAAGGGTTCTTCTTGGTCACAATTGTTTACTTTCTGGAAGAAGGGAGGGAATACCAGAGACTGACATGGCTGACTCCTCCCCCAAAGGAGGAGGAGATGGGGGCCCAGGGTGGGGCCAACTGGGTGTCTGAGGCAGAGGGGAGCTGCTGGGTCCCACTGATAGCGTGCAGGTGGCTGGGGCTGGGGCCATCGCTCCTCCTCGTTCCTGACGGCGATGGCCAGCGTGGATGGGGAGGAGCCCGGGCAGCCCAGAGGGGAGCCACAGGGCCTGGTCTCCCAAGGCCTGAAGCAGGACTGGCACCAGCGGTGAGATGGCACATGGGGTGGGATTGGGGGGTCTCATTTCCTGCCATGCCCCACAGAACACGGCAGCCTTGTGAGTGACCCTTTAAATACACAGATATGGCGACACTCACATACAGACATGCACCTGCGCTTGCAAGGGGCCCTGCCACAGGGGCAGTGACTGGTCAGATGGAGACCCTGACAGTGTGCACCAGGTGGGGAGGGTGTGCCCTCCTCTTCCCTCCCAGAGGGCAGCTGTGCTGCCCTTTTGTGACAAATACATCGTCTCTGAGCTCCGGCACAGTGATCCCACACAGGAGAGTGATGACCCCCTGATAGGTACACATCCTTGCCCATAGGGGTGCTCATGGCACACGGCCCATGGGGAGAGAGTGAGCGACGCTTCCCACAGGCTTCCTATGCATGCACATGCTCAGACACTTGGGCCCAGCGAGGCCCTGGGTCTTGGAGTTTGGGGGCCAATCCCAACATCCCCTCCCTGTCCCCAGGATTTTTGTCAACCGCAGCCTGGCACTGGGGAAGATTCGCTGCTTCGGCTTCGACATGGACTACACTCTGGCAGGTAGAGAGGGGGGGGCGTGTGGGTATTTGGAGCTGGGGCAGCAGGGGGTGTGCATCAACTGGCCTGGGTGGGCTTGGCACCTGCAGCCTACAAGTCCCCCGCCTATGAGGCACTGGCCTTCGGGCTGCTGCTGGAGCGCCTGGTGTGCATCGGGTACCCACGTGAGATCCTGCGCTACACCTATGATCCCACCTTCCCCACCAGGTGCGGAGCCTGCAGGGGTGGGGGTGGAGGTGAGGGGATGGGCGGAGATGGTGGGGGCACGGACAGGGATGGTGGTGGGACAGTTGCCGGGGCTGATGGCCAGCCCAGGAATACCACCTCTGCGCTCCCCCAGGGGGCTGGTGTTTGATGCACTCTATGGGAACCTGCTGAAGGTGGACGTCCACGGGAACGTGCTGCTGGCTGCCCATGGCTTCACCTTCCTCTCGGAGTAAGGGCTGGGGAGCAGAGCAAGGGTGCTGGAGGAAAGGAGGGGGTAGGAGAGGCTCAGAAATGCCACAGAGGCTCTGCAATGCCAGCTGGACAGGGTGGACGTGGGAAGAGATGGCAAGGCCTGGTGAAGGGGTTGGCTGCACCCAGCCTGCTGCCTCCCTAGGGTGGAAATCTGGAGCTTCTATCCCAGCAAGTTCATCCAGAGGGATGACCTGCAGCGGTTCCACATCCTCAACACGCTCTTCAACCTGCCAGGTAAGGGCTGGATGGGGGTGTGGGGAGGGGTACTCAGGAGCCTGGCTCTGGCTTGAGGGCAGTGACTGACCAGCCTCTCCACCCCAGAAACCTACCTCTACGCCTGCCTAGTGGACTTCTTCTCCGGCTGCTCCCGCTATGCCAAGTGCGTCCTGTTCCCTGCCCAGCCAGGTGACCCAGTGCTAGGGGCCAGGCCCTGAAGTGGGGGCCACACCACGGGGCACAGGCCCTTCCTGAGGCACGGCCATCCAAGGATGACCCTTAGCACAGGGCAATGCCCCTCTTGGGTGGCTGGGGCTCAAATCCTGTGGGGCTGCAGGGGTTCCCCTGGCACAGGCTCCTGGGCCGGTGATCACCTCAGGCCCCCTGATCGGTCTGTCCCCTCTTGGTCTGCCTCAGCTGTGACACTGGCTACCAGCATGGGGACCTCTTCATGTCCTTCCGAAGCCTTTCTCAGGACGTGGCTGATGCCATGGATGACATCCACCAGTCGGTGAGGGGCCCCGGCCCCCAGGGCCCCCGATCTGCCTGCCCTTGCTCCCTGGGGCCGGACCCCAAGCCCCAGGCCCTCAGAGTTTCTATTCCTCTTCCTGCTGAGGACTGTGGTCTGGGCTCCCCCCACCTGGGGTGCAGGCAGGTGGGCAGGTATGCACATGAGCATGCACACGGGCACGCTCCCTCCCACAGGGCTGCCTCAAGGAGAAGACCCTGCAGGACTTGGAGAAGTATTTGGAGAAGGATGTGAGTAGCCACAGACCAGGGTGGTGACCAGGCCCGACCTTTTGTCACCTCATTCCTGGGGCGGCACCGGGGCTGCTCTCTGTCCCTGGCCTCCTCCTTCAAGATGTGGACAGAGCTCTGAGGCCTGGTTTGTTCGTGGGCTTTCCTGCCTGGCCTGGGAGGCTGAGACTGAGAAAGGGACCCCAAGGCAGCCCTGGGAGGCCCCATGCTGGAAGTGGCCCCTCTCTCTGCCCCAGGCACGGATCCCCGTTCTTCTGGGCAGGATGAAGGAGGCTGGCAAAGTGTTCCTAGCCACCAATAGCAGCTACAACTACACCCATGTGAGTGTGTGTAGGGGTGTGGGGCCCTCAGCCTGCTGGCCAGGGAGCCACCTCCTTGCTGGCCCAGGGGAAGCTGGGGCCCTGTAGGAAACAGTGATGGGGTGGGAGGGGGCCAAGGCCCTGCCACTCCCACCATTTGGTGGGTATTTGTGACTCCATTTCTTGGCCTTTTGAAGTGGAATGAGTGATGTTCTCACCGTTTTGCTCCCATGGTCCCTGGTGTGTCCTCTGGGGCGAGGGCAGAGGCAGGAAGTGGCCCTGGCCCAGTCCGGCCCGGTCCTCTGACCTTTGCCCTGTCCCTGCCAGGCCATCATGACCTACCTGTTTGGCATTGGTGAGGTGAGTGCCTGCTGCCTGCTTAGGGTGGGCCCTGCGTGGTGCCCCTGGGAGAGGTTGTTTCACATGGGTGGGCTCCCCTCTTCTGCCCCGCCTTCCCTTTGCAGTGGGCGGGAGGCCAGTGACCCCGAGGATCCTGGAGGGGGAGGGCAAGGCCATGAAGAGGCTGTCAGATGTTTGGGGAGGAGTCAGTGGGGTGGAAGGCCTGAGGTGAGGCTGTGGTAGGCCCAGGGGTGCACCCTGTGCATGATGTGGTGTCACCTGGAGGGCGAGTGGTGAGCAGGGCTCTGCCGTCAGGGGTTGCTGGGCCTCTGGGCATGTGAGGAGCTCTGGAGGCCCACACTCCCAACTCCGGCCTTTGCAGACGCCTTTTGAAAGGTATCTGGGAGCCATTCTGGTTCTCATCTGACCGGAGGCAGGCCCAGGGCGCGTGAGGGCCTGGGCACAGGGCCGGCGAGCTCTTACCGGTCCAGGGCTTGGCTGAGCCTGGGCTGGCGCCTTGCAGGCTGGGGGTGGTGACCCGCCGAGGACCTGTGAGTGCTGTCAGCGTCAGTTTCCAGACTGAGCATGTGTGTCGTGTGCTCCTCATGGCTGCCCTGCAGGCCAGGCCCTGGAAGTCCTACTTTGATCTGATTGTCGTGGACACGCAGAAGCCCCGCTTCTTTGCCGAGGGAACAGTGCTGAGACAGGTCAACACGGTAATGGCCAAAGCCCCACCCTGTGACCCGAGGACCGCCTGGGGAGGGAGCCCGCCCCCAGGTTTGTCCTGCCTCTGGCAGCTGCTGCTCTGCTGGTTGTCTGTCCCAGAGCCAGGGAACCTGGTCCGCTGCTGCCTCTTGCATGTCCCTGGGTACCCCTGGGGCTGCCAGCCCCTGCCCTCCCTGACCAGGGTGCCCCTCTGCCCTCTCCAGGACTCAGGCAACCTCCGCGTGGGCACCTACACAGGAACTCACCAGCACTGTGCTGTCTACTCTGGAGGTACCAGCTCTCTGTGTCCCACCACAGCCTCCTCCCTTTACCTGGAGCCCCTGTCTGCCTGCCAGGATGGCCAGGGTGGTGGGCAGACTGTCCTTCCATGGAACAGGCTCCTCGGACCTGGTGTGTGAGCTGCTCGGGGTGCGGGGCAAGGATATCCTGTACATTGGGGACCATATCTTTGGCGACATCCTCAAGTCAAAGAAGCAGCAGGGCTGGCGGACCTGCCTGGTGGTTCCTGAGCTGAGCCGGGAGTTGCACATCTGGGCCCGAGAGAAGGGTGAGCTTTGGGGCTCAGGAATGGGCAGGGACACTGGCCAGGATGCAGAGGTTTCCCCACTGTCATCCTCCCTTCTTTCCCTTTGGGGGTTAGTGGCCATGATAATACTGTCCACGCTGTGGTTCCTGAGAGTGGGTCTACTTTATACACAAGGAAGCAGAGACCCAGAGAGGCCAGGCAGCTTGCCCCAAGTCACTGGGCCAGAGGGCAACGCTGAGACTCAGGTCTCCACCTGACTCAGTCCTGCGGTGTGTCTGTAGTCTGAGGCCTCCTACCTCATCTGACCCCACCCTCCCCATCTACCCTGAGGGTTTGTAGCGAGTGAACGATTCATTCTTCTAGCCAGGAATGAGCTAAACTATCCTTGGGGTCAGGAGTTGCTAGGACCCCCAACAATTGTGGTTCATTGTAAGAGCTGAGTTGGAGTCATTGCATGTGACCCTGGGTGGGTCCCATTGCTCCCTGACCAGCTTGTTCACCTGTCCCACGGGGCCTATTCTTTGCTTTAGGGGGAGTCTCACTCGATGTATGGAAGGGGTCAGGGATATTATGCACACAGCAGGCAGGGTGTAGACCTCCGGTGACCTTTCTACCCGACCACACAGTTGAGCTGGGCCTGTGGCCAGACAGAGGTGGGCAAGGCTCTCACCTTTGCCACTGTCCCTTGTTCATTTTTCAGAGCAGATGGAGGAGCTGAAGAGGCTGGACACACACCTGGCAGACCTGTATCAGTGAGAGCCTGGCTGTGGCCCTGCGGGGGAGGCCCTGAGGGCGGAGGGGTGGCAGCCCACATCCAGTCCTGGCAGTGAGGTCTGGGGCAGGGTAGTCAGGACGTCAGGATTGGTTTCAGCCTCTGCTTTCCTAGTAAAGTGGATGTTGGGACTCTCTGACCTCCTTGGGACCACTCACTGTGACGTGTAGGCCCGTCCTGCTAACCCACCCAGCGTGGAGTCAGGACGCCTACCATCTCACAGACGTGCACACTCCCAGCTCAGCGCCCCCACTGGGTGCCTGTGGAGTGTCCCCATGGGGTCTAGGAGGGTGTGCCTGGAGCTTGGAGGCACAGCTCCTCTTCTCCTGGGTCATGTAGCCTTTTTTGGGCCAGGCACATGGATGGGAGCAGTTGTGGGCTGAAAGATATTGATTCCACGAAGAGGGAGATTCAGGTAAGAGTGGGGTGCGGAGTGAGGAGGGGGGCTCAGTGGGGCTTTGGATGCGGAGTGTGCCCCGGCGCCTGCCTAGATCTGGGCTGTCCCAGGGCCCTGGAGCCAAGCTGCGAGGAGCGCCACCTGTCCTTGTCAGCTAGCGCCCTCTACTGGCCCATATTCCAAACAACAGCAGGAAGGGCTGACCTCAGCCTGGGTCCCGGGGCGGTGGGCGGGGTGGGGGGCGTGATTTGTGGAGCTTGGTCTTTGTCCCTCAGGCTCCACCATTAACTCTCCTTAAGAAGTGCCTGCTTGCCAGGTTGGGTCCTCTTGTGACCGCCTAGCCAGCTCTGGTCAGCATTTGGGCTTGGCCAGACGAGGGGCCCTAGAAGCTGGGATTTATGGCTGGTGAGCTGATGGGTCCAGTGAAAAGTAGAAAGGACAACCTCCCTTGTGGCTTTGTGGGCAGCCACCAAGCTGGGCAGGTCCCACAGGCTGTGTCAGTGAGATTCAGGCCACTTAGCTTTGCAGGACCAGCTGGGACCAATAATGGAGGGTGCTTGTGGGGCATTTTGAGGGCCATAAAGCCCTCATGTGCCATTTGATCGGTCCACAGCCCCAAGAGGTGAGCTGGACAGTGGACCTTCATTTTATGGGTGAGGAAACTGATGCTCAGAGAGGGAAACTGAGTGCTCTGGGAGTAAATGTCCAAACCAGCTCTCTAGATGCTAAAAGGAGGGCCTGGTGAAGAAGAGGGGCCTGCTAGGGGGGCAGGGTGTGGGGCCTCTGCAAAGCCCTCTGTGGGGGCATCAGAAAGTCCATGATGCTGTGCGTCTGGTCTGGGGTGGTCACTCCCCGGGGCCAGGCACACTGAGAGGAAGGCAGGGAGTGGGCCTGTGGCAGAGTGTGAGCCGCCTCCCCCCCACCAGCCCCGCAAGCAGCATGCCCCGGACACATGCGGACCCCGGGCTGGGCCGCAGCCCTTCCCTGGGACGGGCGAAGGCCGCAGTGTCCCCAGGCGATGGACCCACGGAGGGCAGAGCTGGGCACCGTCCCAGCAGGGTGGGACTGCCCGTGGATGCAGGTCTGGGTGGGGCGCCCCCTCTATTCAGTGTGCTTGCCCTCAGAGAGTCACACGGGAGCTGGACCAGTGCTACAGTGCGACAGGCAGCCTGTTCCGGTGCGGATTCCGCCAGACATTCTTCTCCAGCCAGCTGATGCGCTACGCTGACCTCTACACCGCCACCTACCTCAACTTCCTGCACTGCCCGCTCAGCTCGCTGTATCGCGCGGCCCCAGAGCTGGTGGGTCCCTGCAGAGCCTCCCCTGCAACCTGGCCCTATGCTGCAGAGGGACCCAGTGCTCTCTAGCTCTGCCAGGAGCTTTCAAGGCCACCAGGCCCAAGCTCGCACCTGCAGACACAGTGGGTCAAAGCCTGGCAGATAACTGTCTGCACCGCACAAAGTGCGCGGGAGGAGTCTGGCTCCAGAGAGGAGCTGCCTTTGCTAGGGTGGTTTTCCTCCTGCCCAGCCTTAACTCCTGTTTTATATTGAGACCAAACCGTCTCATCATTTCTTTAGTAGAAATGATACCAGTTGCAAGGAAGGAAGGTACGGTGTCTCTGCCCTCAGTAAACAATACAGCATTCTTCAGAGGAAGAGTCCAAAGCAGTGGGTATGAGAGCAGTCACTGCCGCTGGCTCTCCCCTGGGCCTGAGCAGGGAAGGGCAGTGGCTGTGGGACTGAGCAGTGCAGTTTCCCAATGAAGCATCATTATTTCTACCTTAGAAGATGCAGAGTCTGATCTCAAGGATCTGGAGTTGAAACCAGTTCTCCGGGGCCCCCTGCTCCCCTGCTTTCCTGGCCACCCTTAGCTGCCTTCCAGATGTTTGAGAGGGGAAAACCCATTTTCTGAAGGTCTTTCTGTTTCCCTTTTTTTAAAAAACTGATTCTGCTTAATGCTTGATAGAACCTAGCAAAGTAGGTTTGCTTATCTTCATTTTACCCTTGGCGAGACAGCAGTGCAGAGACCCTAAGGACCGTGCTGTCACACTGCTAGCGGACCATGGAGGCAGGATTGGAACCCGATTCTATTGAATGCCAGGGGACATGTTCTGTCCCCTGCACCACACTCTGGGGAACTGAGCTCTCCCTGTGCAGCCTCACATCATCTCTGGGTTTTTAGATGAGCAGGGCTAGAGGTTCCCTGTTGGCAAGCCAGTTACCCACACTGTTAGATGTCATCACTAAAGTAGAGAACAGACAGGTGAAGAAGAGGCAAGAGCCAAACATGAAAGAAATAATCAAAGAAATCTGACCTTTCCCCAGCTGTGCTGGCCTGGAAGTTCTGGAAGTTCTGAGGATTCATCTGGCTTTTTTTTAGGGGGGGGGTGTTGGGGGAGGTTTGATGATTCATTCAGTTTGAGGTTCATCTGCCAGGACTTTTTTTCTCTTGTTGACCCTCCTGGGTTCACTCCTCCGCAGCATCGTTGGGCAGGAAGCTGGCAGCTGTGGGCAGCCCTGAGGATTCCCCAAAGGCCTCACCACTCTGTCTCCATCTGCACCTGTTCCTATAGATGCCCCATGAGTCAGTCGTGGAGCAAGAACTCTCCAGTCTGGGTTTCACCTCCCACCCCCTCTCCTGCAGCGGCACAGTGAGTTGCCGGGAGGTGGTAGATGGAGTCTCTGCACAGCAGGGCTGGGAGGGGCCCCAGGCTGTGGCCAAGGACTCAGTGACTTGGGCTCTGGTGGGCTGGAGCAGGGATTCCAGGTGGGGCGGCATCCACTCTAGCGGCACTTTGGAGATCTGCAGGAGCCTTTTGTCTTCAGCAGTAACTATTCCTGAGTATTTATGTAGGAGTACATATTCGTGTATTATTAATTGCTTTTAATTTCTCCAATGTTATAGTTAGGGTATTGATTTTTAAAAATTATTGAGACAATATATTACCTGTGAATTTCAATTCAGGATAGAGAAGGGGAAGTTAAAACATTTGTTTTTAAAATGGGGCATTAGGTCCAATAGGGCCAAGAACTGCTGGCTCTGGGCCCAGGCAAGCAGGTTCCGCTCTGTTGCCTGGCTGTATGGGTGCCTCGCATCTCTCTAGGCCACTTTTGGCTGATTCTTCCAGCAAATCCATCCCCACTCTGGGAGAGGTTGCAGAGCACAGGCTTTCCCCAGCAGCCTTCCTCTGCCTCCTTTATAGACACAATGTGTAGAAGCTTCGACACCTTTGTCACTTTGTACTGCCTGGCTTCCCTTTGAACCGAGATTCTAGCTTTCATGGCAGAGCTCCTGCACCCCCAAACCTTGTGGCATGATGGCTCCTGTTTCTACCCTGGCATTCCAAGGCTCAGTTTTTAAAATAGCCATCTCATAGGTTTCCTTTAGCTGGTGTGCCTTCTTCCAACCAGTGTTTACCAGTTGGATGCCTCCTGCATGCCCATACAGAAACTGAATCATAGGCTACTTTACTCCTGCCTGTGGGAAGCTCACAATTCAAGTACATTAATGATCTTTATTCAGTGGTTTGCAGCTCTTGTTCTATCCCAGCCCACCAAAGGGCAGACACACTCCATCTGTAACTGTGGGTGGTCTGGGGACCCCTCCCCCGTCTCCATCCCAGCCCAGGCAGGGGCATGCTGACACATTTTTTACCCTTGCTTGGGAGTCGCTGTGTGACTCCTGGAAGTAAGATTCCCTAACTAGCATTCTTTGTTTCTTATAAGGCTGAGGGCAAAGAGAGAGATGAGGACCAGGAGGGCTGCGTGGAGGCTGACTGAATCCTGGACACGGCCTGGCTTCTATTGGAGACATTTTTCCAAGAACAGGAAAAGTATTGAAGAGAGAAAAAGCGACCCAGTTGAAATCTCATAAATGTAACAGATTTGGATCCCAAGAACACTTCTAGGGAGGAGGAAGGGGTATGGCTGTTGTCCTAGAAGGCCTCCCCCAAAATAAGCAGAGTGATTTTACTCACTTCCTCCAGCTGCATCACGTTTCACATCTAATTTTATTTCTACACCTTTTTTTTGCATGTGATGACCTTAACCATTTTTTAAATTAAGGAGTGATTGATATACAATCTTATGAAGGTTTCACCTGAGCAACCTTGTGTTTACTACATTCGCCCATATTATCGAGTCCCCCCGACACCCCACTGCAGTCATTGTCCATCAGTGTAGTAAGATGCTATAGAGTTACTACTTGTCTTCTCTGTGCTACACTGTCTTCCCTGTGACCCCCCTACATTATGTGTGCTAATCATAATGCCCCTTAATCCCCCCTTCTCCCTCCCCACCCACCCACCCTCCCCAACCCCTTCCCTTTGGTAACCAACCACTAGTCCCTTGGGTTCTGTGAGTCTGCTGCTGTTTTGTTCCTTCAGTTTTGCTTTGTTGTTATACTCCAGAAATGAATGAAATCATTTGGTAATTGTCTTTCTCCGCCTGGCTTATTTCACTGAACAGAGTACCCTTTAGCTCCATCCGTGTTGTTGCAAATGGTAGGATTTGTTTTCTTCTTATGGCTGAATATTATTCCATTGTGTATATACACATTTCTTTTTAAACATAGGATCTCTGTGCACTTCTGATTGTTGCTAGTAATAACAATGATACCTGAGTGGCCGTAGATGACCTTCTTTCTTCCAGGTCACTATGAAGGACAGTAAGATAGCCCAAACATCTTTGACCTTGATGTACACATGCATTAAAACTATAAGAAGTCACACTTGATTTCAAACTGGACTGTTTTATGTTGGTGGGAGCTGCTCTGTGGTGTGAAGCCCTGGCCATTCCTTGTTCTGGTGTTGCTGACTTGAATTCACTCCTACAGTTAGTTTACTTTCTGTCTGTTAGCAGTGTTACCTGGCATAACAACAGAGGCTTAGACTGATGTACCTACATGTTTGAAATGACCAAACTCTTGGAGGAATAAATCTGTGACACAGTTTACTAGTTTCATTTTCTGTGGATAAACCAGGGAAACATTTGGAATATATGAAGATAAATAAGGAACAACAGGCCATATGCTCAGAGTTCACAGTTGCTTTTTCACACTTGTGCATTCCAGAAGCTTCCAGGGTTGTGGCATTGCTAAGGCCTTTCATTCTTCTTCCTGGGCTGACTTTTGGGCCCCAGTCTGCAGAGGCAGATTCCCCAGGCAAGGAGGAGGTATTCTTGGCCTTGAGTCTTTAAACACTAGACTGTTCTGAAGGGCTAGAGGGTATTATTTTATTAGGAATATTGTGTAGACGCTAGGGCTCATGGTTTTCTGGAAAGATGCTGAAATATGGCACAGTAGCTAACACTACAAAACCAACACTTAGAATTCCCTCCTGGGTAGAAAGAATGCAGAGAGGGCCTGGGGATAGACACCTGGCAGAAGAGCCTTAGGGCTGTGAAGAAGAGAGGTAGGGGCCAAGGAGGGCAGTGGGATCCTGTGGAAAAGAGCGGAGAGGGGCCAGGGGGCCTTTCCCACGCATTTCCTTCTGCCAGCATCCCCAGCCTTCTCCTTATACCTATTCTTCCCTAGATCTCAGGGGGCTCCCCATCTCCCTGACTGGGACATTTCCTTCTCTTAGTCTCTCTCCCATGGGCCTCTTTCTCAGGGTTATCACACTTTATATTGGTGATTCTTTAACCCACGTTCCCACTAGACTCTTGGCTCTGTAGGGTCAGGTCATTTGGCTCATTGTATCTCTGCATCCATGGCATCCTGTGTGTTTCACTGATGTCACCCAATTTATTATTATTCTGAGTCTGCTTGTAGAATAGCAGGGGAAAGTGTGGGGCAAAAGATATATTTTAAGACAAGAGGAAGTGGGGAAAAAGATATATTTTAAGACAAGGGGAAGTGGGGAAAGTTGGATTAGAACTTTCCTGAACTCTTAGGAGCTCATCTGGGGTAGGGTGGGAGATTTGTATTTGGGGCTGTTCATCTGATGCAGTTTTTTTTTAAACTCCATGTCACTTCTGTACTTTTAGATATGTACTCTGTTACTCCTAAGACTGGTAGACACTGATAATCATACACCATTTTGGGAAAAATTTTCAGTTGGGTGTCATGTGGCCACCCAAGACATTCAGCTTTCTTTGAAGATGACATGTGATCAAGTTTGGGCCCTCCATCCCAAGAAGGAATAATGCATCCAACTTCCAAGTTGTGGCCTTAGAGAGTGGTGTGCCTTCCACGTGCTCTCCTCCCCTTCCCCACTGGCTGGCGTGTGGCATTTGGTTGGGAGCCATCCTTGGCCATACGGATGAGCCTGCACCCTAGGGATGGCAGAGCTGCGGTGGGCCGTAGCTCGGGCCTGGCATCTTCTGAGCCCTGCACCAGCTTACCCAGGCCCCTGATGTGAGAGATTCATTTCCAGCCACGGAACTGATATCATTACCTCATTTGTTAAACAAAGACAGTACTTTGGCTGTCACAGACTCCTGTTTGGTAAACTGTAACAGCTCAAGAATTTCTCCTTTGCTCTTTCTCACCATCCTAGTCCTCCTTTTTCCATTGTAAATAGACATCTGAGCTAAAAGCTCTGGAATTGGAATCAGACAACAGATTTTGAAATTTCAGCTGTCATTTACTAACTTGTTTCCATATCAATGTCCTGAGGCTGCTGGGAGATGTGATGAGGCAAAACACAGCTCATGGGCAGAGTAAGCACTAAGTAAGCTTCCTAGGCTAACAGTGTGTGTACTAGTTGGGACTTTTTCCCTAGTAAGTAGCAAGAAGCTAAATGAAACTGGCTTAAGAAAAAGGGAGTTTATTGTCTCAAATTGTAAAGCCCAGCTTGACCAGCTCCAGGCTTTAACCAGGGGACTGACTGTTACTGGATGAAACCTCGCCCTCTCCAGCTCTCATGTTCATTCTGTGTTGGTAACATTCTCTGGCAGGCTTTTTCCTGCATGGTTAGAAGACGGCTTTCAGATTTCCATCTTATTTTTCAGCTGCTCTACCAGGAAGTCTCTTTCCAAAAAGTCTGGGAAATGAGTTTTGCTGGTTTTGAGACTTGAGCCCACCCTCTAGTCATGGCTGCTGGCCAGGAGGTGCCTGGCTCCTGTTGGCCAGGCCTGGGCCACGTGCGCGGGAAAGGTGGTCTTAAGGAAATTAGGGTGCTCTTATTAGGACAACTGCATGCCAGGCAGGCAACAACAGATGTCTTTCATAGCATGAGTGCCTGGTACCTAGTAAACAGCAAATGTGTAGTCATGCCTCTTCTTTACTGGTCCATGGTCCTCCTGCACAGGGGTGCCGGTCCGTAACCACCTTCTTTCTAAGATGTGCTTTATTTTCACCTTCTCTAAGAAGTTGTCGCTAAATATTAGATTTGATTTCTGCCAAGGCCCATATCTCCATTCCAATTCCCTATGGATCTTCCTCCCAAGTGATTAAGGGCCTGTCTTCTTTCCATCATTCTCCTCCCCGCTCCTCCCTATTTAGGAACAGCTATTTACCAACCAAGAGAGTTACTGAGAATCTATAAGGAGTTCTAGAATTAGGGTGCAGTTTTCTGCAGCTACTTACCATCTACAATTGTTATCCTTTTATATCCTGAAGATGCTGTTTAATCAGACTGTTCAAAACCTCCAATTTGTCACTTTAAGAACTATATATTATTAGAAATAATTAAAAATGGGGAAAAAAATGGAAAAATACACATGGTTAGTCAATAGTTCAACCAATAGTTGTTATACCCGGGGTGGCATGGTGAGAACTGCCTCCCAGGCCTGGGGTGGGGGTGGGCATTGGGTGGTGAGGATGAACTATTTTAGAGCCAAAGGAGAGGGGAATGCACGAGGGACCCTCTCCAGTGCAGTCCAGTGAGGGGGCCTGGCTGGTGGGCATAAGACGGAGCACCCGAGGTCTGAGCAAGGACATTGCTAGCATGGAGGGACTCATTTAGTCTGGTTGAATATTTGATTTCTCTAAGTCCTAAATCCCACTGTCAGATCTTGTGATCTCTCTGTAAACCCCCTGGGCATTATTTGGCTTCACAGGCAAAGTGAGTCTGTCTAAAGGGAAGGAAAGGGCTGGCTGTGTGGATTCCTGTGTTTAGGTTGTGGTGATGCTCTATTTCTTAGCCCAAGTCATCCTATTAGTGTATAGTTTTATTGCTCAGTTTTATGAACATTGTTACTAAAAATCTGACCTAGAGAGATGGATCTGCTTCTCTCACAATGAACAAACCCAGGTCCTGGCCAGACCCCTGGTCAAGGTGATTAATGTTCCTGGTGGGGCCTCTTGAGGTGGCCTACTGGGGTTTCCCCAGACAAACTCTTAATTCTCTAGGCTAAGCCATCATCATTATTTCCTATGATAAAGAAGATAAACGGATGAGAAGGGATGACAAAATTTAATGTTTGCTTTAGATAATAGTTTAATATGAAGAAAGCAAAAATTTTACATATGTTCAACTAGGTTTTTCTATACATTATGTTTACATAATGATTCTGATTGTACGTTTCCAAAAGCACTTGCCCAGGACGAAGGAAAGGCAACATTTATCAGTCTCTAGCTTCTGTTGTCTTCTCAGGCCAGGTGTCTTCTAGCAGAGCAAAGAACTGAAGTGAAGAAGCAAGTGTGCCCTCCCTGCCCCTTTCCCCCACTTCCTTTCGTTTTTAGTTGAAGCATTTCTGAATGACAAGTGTGACATTAAGTTTGGATATAAAAAACTAAGTGACCATCCCAATTCAGGGCAGTGTTTCATTGGAGGAGACCTACCACAGGAAAATCACAAATTCCGTGCCACCCGCAGGGACACTGACCGAAGTCGAAGCTCACACAGAAGTCACCTGCAATCTTTGGACAAAGGCATGGCTAGTATAAGCTCATCTGTAAAATGAGGGGATTTGATCAGATAGTCTGTCCCATCTAGCTGAGGTTAGTTTCTAAGCTCAGCTCTTCCATGCTGGGAGGACCTCCCTCTCTGCTAAGGTGGGTGCTGGAAGGAAAGTCTATCATAATAAGGCATCAACCCTGATATAAAAAACTATGCTGGGATTAGATTGACAAAGTATAAATTTTTATCACACTTGTGGGATACATTAATATTCAATAGTTTGAAATTTATGTATGTTGTAAAACTGTGGCAAACTACAGCCTTAAACAAATAAACCAAAGACGTTCCTTTGGGGATATAAAATTTGAGAGTAAACCCAGAGAATCGCTTTCTCAGTCCTGAGAGCCCATAATCGGCATCCGTGATGCCTCTCCATTATAAAGTTTCTTCCAGGTCCCTGGACTAGGGCATTTCTTGTCTCATGGAGGCTCTGAAACACCTTTAAATATAAAAAAGCATCAGGAAATTATGAGTCAAGGATTTGAAACCCTAATGTTACAGGCAAAGCCTCATTTTTACGGAATATAAAACACTCTGTATCTTCTACTTCTAATAGCTCGTTAAGAGAAGCCACTACTAAATCGTGTTCCTGCAGCATTTCCGGATAGTGGGACACAGCTCGCTCGATCCTTGCTGAACGCCGTATAGGAGTGATAAGCTTCATGCCTTGCACTTCTGGCATTCCATTTATTCTGGGAGATAGCAAGAGATGCATTTAAAGCCTTATAACTTCTTTTGAAATTCTACTTATTATTATTTATTTTTTTCTTATTACATATAATAAAACACAATGGACATTTCAATGTAGGTTGGTGTAAGAGATATGTCTAGAGCAGCTCTTTCCTAAAATGGCTTTTCCCTGATTGCCAGAATGAAATGGGTGGCGTCCATCTGCTCTTAGATGATATAACATAGGGATTTATTGAATGAAGTAGTAAGTACGTTTTTCATTTGAAGTCAAATACTTGGCAGTTGGTGTTTGTTTATACCGTAAACTTTCAAAGAGTTGACAGGTTTTGAGGAAATTGGGCCTAACACCAAATGGGATCGACTAACGAATTCTAAGATTCTTTCAGCTTTGACATCTGATCATAAATTATCCAAAAAAAAAACCCTTTTAAGCTGGCGGACAAAACCACTAGGATGGATTCCAGGGGAGGGAGTAAGCCCATTCCCATGCCCTCCTGACTCTGGCAGCACTGCCCTCACTGCAGGCCAAGTCTCGTGGGAGTGACATGAAGGGGCTGGTCTGTGTGCAGAGAAAGGACCCAGCTCTTCCTGTTAATGGTCCAACCTCCCCTCCCCTCAGCTCCTCCCCCTCAGGCCAAAGATGGATCACCACTGCCTGGTCCCCACATGAGGTAGAAGGTATCAGTAGACTACAGGCATTCTGGATTTATGGAGGAGAAATGGAGACCTGGACTCGAATCAGGCCTGTGCTTTAGCTGTGCTTACCTAGGGATGGGGGTGATCTGTAATTTGATGCCAGGGTGGTTACTCCGCTCTGCCCTGGTTGTTTGGGGTGTTGCTGTAACCTGTTCCCTTGCTTTTGGAGAAAGACAAGACTTTCCAGATTCTATCTTCTTGGCCAGCTCTTCTATCGATGTCATATTACTTTCAGCAACTAAAGAGTCAGAGGTAATTCCTGTGTATGCAAGGTCAAGAAGGAAAGTAGGGTTAGCAAATTAATACTGAAGCTAAAATCAGTAAAATGAAAAAGAAATATAGAAATGATTCCCAGTGATCCTGATGGACTCCATAAGCTGAACATGGAGTAACTGATTTGAAGTGAGACTTAAAACTAGTTTTTCCTGCTAAGCCCTGTAGCAATGCCCTGCTACATCAGGTCACCCTCCTAACCAGCCCTCCGATAGCCTTCGGGCTTCCATGCCATGTCGGGATGGATCCCTGAAACCCTTTCAAGATTCTCAACATCCCCAACCTCTCTTTCACTCCTAAGAGAGCTTCCTTAGGGGCAAACCATTGGCCTTTTACCTTTACACCACACCAGCGGTCAATTTTATTGACTCATTATGGTTAACTTGCCTGATCTCTAGATCTCCGCTCCTACAACAACCAAAATGAAGGGAAAAAAAAATTCTACTGAGACAGGCAGATACTGTGGCTGGAGGCTGAGATCCCAAGACAGATCAATAGGGGCAACAAGCACGAAGGGCATGGATTCCAATTTCTCTTTTTATTTCTTTGAAGAACACAATTCTGAATTGCAGCATCATTCCCAGTTAAAAGCACCTTCGACTGTATGTACCCTGTGGCCTTATTCCCTAAAGTAATGGGTTAGGTAGCTGTAAATTCATGTGACTTGACTGTTCCCCAAAGTCCAAACTACTCTTAAAGGAAAAAGATTTATCTCCTTCTGAGACCATAAAACCAATTCATTTTTTTCTCAAGGTATCTTGTTTATTCTTTCCATTCACATAGCAAATGTTATAAGCAGTTATAATATGCCATTCACTGTATTTAGCATGCCATTTTTCATAGAAGGTTCTCTTAAGATTCTGAGCAATGACAGCAAGGGTTAATTATGCGAGAAGATTCCTGAGATGGCTGTTTTTAAAGTTATAACATGGATTTGGATGTGTAAGTGCTGATGGGTTTTGTTATGATTAAAGTTCTCTCCCTTTTACCTCAGTCTCTTCTTAGCAATGACCACAGGGAAGCCAGACACTCTAGTCTAGGTTGCTCTGACGCAAACAACCTTTTTTCAGTGTTGAGTACTGTATTTCCTTGTAACAACAGAAATAAATCAGCTGCTGCTGATGGCTGAAAGGGCCAGGCTATGGAAACCAAGAAGTAAGAGACATTTCAGGGGACTTTTAATTATTTTCTTTTCTGTATGTGTCCCTCAGTGACTTTTACTTGAGCAGATGGAGGGAATGAATTTAAATACAAAAACTTCAGTACCTTCTGTGGTTCTGTTGGAGTCTTGCAAAATATTAAGAACAACTTCCCGTAACTCTTGTATTGGCTGGAAGGAAGGCAGAAAATACAAGAACAGTATTAGAAACATTTATGGGAAAAATGATCTAAGGAACTATAATATCAAATGGACTTCTTTTTATCATGAAAATGTTTCCTTTTTTTCTCTCTTGACTAACTATAAATATTTTAAAGTTTCATATTTATAGCTTTATGAGAAAAATGAAGGAACAAAGGAAATGTTGGTTAAATGCTGGCATGCTTGACTTTAATGAAGAGATGTGTTTATGGAAAGTTATCTATAATGAAATTTCTGTAAATCAAACTAATTTTCTTATCGACTTATATGATCCCATTAAAGATGTGTTCCCATGTAAAGATTCTGGCCCAAAGATGTAAAGTTAGCCATACAGAAAATGTGTACACATTTTTAGTGCTGTCTTAACTGAATTTTTGTTTTTATCATAAAAGTCATATAGCTCATTACATAAAAACTGAATAGGCCAAACTTAAAAAAGGAAACCACCCATAATCCTATTACCTAAATAAAACTTTCAGTGGGCATTTTTGGCAATTTTCCCTTAGACTTTCCTTTGTTTGTTCTTTTATTTGGTAACATGACATAGAAAACACAAGATTAAACATAACTTAACAAGAAAAAAAAAAAGCCATTACAGAAAAGTAATTTCCTGATAAAATTATCTGAGTCAGCTTTCCTTTTTCAAAGTATGCAAACCCTGCCATGAAGCATAAGTGACCTGTGCTTTCTCAAAGGAACATTGTATTTAGAGGTTGGTCTTCCTGACCTGGGATGCTGTATCAAATAAATAATAGATATAAACTGACAATAGAACATAAAAGCAAAGTTATCTATACACTTTTACAAAGTCTAAGATGCTTTAAGCTTAAGGGAATAGGAATACATGAAGAGAATATATTACAAATAGCCTGAATTATATAAAATATTCATCGAGTATATTTTACATTTTTAGGGCTCCTAGTTAAATATGATGGATTGAATGCACATTTATTTCTAATCCCTCTTGAAACTCTACTAAAATGATAACAAAGGGATCAAAAGGAGGCAATAACTACAAAGAATAGAAGAAACAGCAACAAGATTTTGGAAGCTAGAATGTAGTATGAAGAGGTAATCAATTTGATCAACTTGAAGGAGTTGAATTCGAAGCTGGCAATGTAGCTGAGAAACAACCCACTAAATCCCAGGGCCTCTGAAAGGCTCAGGAGTGGAGGGTGGGGCCAAAATCAGGACTGTTGAGCATCCGTTCAAAAAGCAGTCCGGCCTCCAAGTCCACCCTGCAGCCCTCAGCTCCATGCAGCTTGGTGACTGTGCCCCATGCCCTTCATTCTAACAGAAAACAGGATATATTCTCCAAGGATAAACATCTCTGGAGGATATCATGTAAGACTGAGGGTGGGGGTGCTTACTGAACATGAGGGATAAATGAAAATTTCCATGTTTAAGGTTGAGACTCCCAGCTCTCTTCTCCCCAAGACTCTCATAGCTGGTTTCTAGCCCCCAGGAAGGAGATGGAAGAGCCTTCTTTAGACAACATGGTCAGTCTTAGAGGAAAGACCTGAAGACACTGATGTTGAGGGGTCTTCAACTGACTCAGCCAGATCACCCTACGGTAAAGCCTCATCGATGTGTCCAGAGCTCTGAATAAGCTTTTCAAATCCTCCTCTTACATATGCAAAAATCCCTGTTTCACCAGCATCTGACTAAAGCCTTTAATGAACAACAGAGAAGAAAACAAAATAAAACAAATTAACAGCCGAGAGAAAGAAGAGAGAGACAGAGGGAATGAGCGAGCAGTGAGGAAGTAACAGACAATGTAGGAAGAAAAGGGAATCTAAAGGTGATGGTGAAAGGAGATGACAGAATGACAGCCGGTAAAAAGAAACCTGTTGGACGGTCTCAGAGAAAAGTCTCTAAGAGGAAGAAGTCAATAGAATATCTGATGGTTTGAAAGTACTGAGAAATTTAGACAACTGGAGAAGAATTGGAAAATTGTATAGTAATAAATAGAAAGCAAAGCAAAAGGAACTGTTTTCAGAGTAATCACTTCATTGGAAATTATTGAGGTAAAGATAAAAACAATCACTTTCCTTTGGGAAGTGGGAAGGAAGGGAAGCTGAGGCCTTATGTAATGAATCTAATATAACTATTTGGCTGTTTAACTATGTGCATGTACAACTCCGATTTTGAACAATCATGGAAAAATAACATGAAAAGTGACAACTAGGAGAAAAGAGTTATAAACCTACTTGATGCATTCTTTGTTAAAAAAAAAAGTTATAGGGAGGCAGTGGTTTTACTAGGTTAAGAATTAAAAGTTATTTCATACAATAGCTCTGCATTATTGACTTATGGATATTGATAAGGATATTGATGTTAGGTTTGATATATTTTTAGGTTCTTTATGGTGAAGTGTGACTTTGTAAGTACTGGATATTGAAATGAGGCGATAATTTTCTATGCTATTCCTTTCCATAATGCATGTTTCTACAATGAATGTAAGGCCGAGACATACTCACTTGACAAGAAAACTGACTCTATTGGTTTACATGTGATACTGCTTTCTACAAAATGAGTATTTTAATTAAAATGTTCATAAAGGACATATTGTGCTTCATATTCTATATGAAGTGAACTTTGTGAAGTGATTTAGGAGTTGAAAATACATTGTCTAACTGCCATATTGCAAACAACAGAAAATCCACACAAAATATTCAAGAGGTTGCCCACCCTTGACAGATACTCACTGTTGCCCCATTTCTAATGGCCTCTTCATACAGCCCAATAACATCAAAGGTGCCTTTACTTGCCGACAACTTTGCTTTGCAGATCCAGAATTTAGCAAATTTTTTAGCCTCAGGAATGCTAGACAATATGGTAAATATTTCATTAGAAAGTACACCCTGGAAGAAAGAAAGTATGCAGGGGTAATTATTACCATCTCACTCTTATTCTCCTGTCTTCTAATATTTATTATAGCAGGCATGCAGAAATCAGTCTGATCAATAATTTAAAAAATCTTTCTTAAGTTTCAATTTTGCTGAGGTACAGCGTACATATAATAAAATGCAACCTTTTAAATAGTAGATTTCAATGATTTTTAACACTGATAATTAAATTTTAAGAGTTACATGAGAATAAACAGAAAAATGTTTATCATAACTAAAGGCAATGAATATGGTCTGTACTTTTATGTAAAACCAAAACCAAAACCAAACCAAACCCTACAGTAATCAATATTCATGTTTCTTATGTATTCATACTAATATAAACATAGTGTATTCACAATAATATACAATTAACATAAATAATGACCAGAATTTCCATATGACTCTAACAGAATTATGAAGGATGGCACAGGTTTGCAAGGGTCTTGGGGTGTATATGTGTGTGTGTGTCTGTGCAGGTATATATAAAGAGGGTAAAGCTGCAGAAAAAGGAACTTTAAAGTGGCTCCATTGATGGTCCCCTTCCGGCTCGTACTCAGTGCAGGTGACTTGGACCAGGAGGATTATGGGGAACTGGCACATTCAGCGAGGCAGCATTACTCCTCCTGAGATGCGGAGACACAAAGGTAAGCTCACAATTAAGAGTCATCAATGTTTGAGAAAACTAACACTACATGAAAGAGGCATAAACCTAACAACTAGTGGAATGAACACTGGAGCAAACGGTTGGAAGAGCAAAGAGTAACACATTTTAAGAGTACTTCAGTCAGTATCTTCAGAGTGGTAAGAAAATATTGCTATCGTAAAACCAGAACTACCTATGACAAAAAATATATATAATAAATGGCAGGAGAAAGGCATGGACACGGCTGAATAGTAAATCAGTGAGCTGAAAATTCAGCTGTGGAATTCTCCTAGAACCCAGTGCAACAGAACAAAGAAATGAAGAGTATGAAAGGAAAGGAGGAGCTCTGCAGGATGCACTTATCATTCAGGAAATCCAACAGCCTCTAAGAGAATTTCTAGAATGAAAAAACAGAGAGAGGAAGCAAAGTTGAACACACATTTGAAGACTTATAGAAGACAATTCCCAAGGGCTGAACAAAGAAATAAGTGTTCATACTGAAATGTCCTCAAAAAGCCAAGCAGGAACGAACAAAGAACCATGCATAGAAAACCAAGGATAAAAAGAAAATCTTAAACATTTTCAGAGGAGGTGGGTGGGGATTACCTATAGAGGAATGGGAATTAGACTGACAGGAGAGTTTACTAAATCAAAAACTGCAGATGCAAGGAAGAAAACAAAACAGCACTTCAAATTTTCTATGGGAAAATTTGAATTTAGACATTTCCCCCAGACAAACTATGGTTCCAGCACAAGGAAGAAATAGTGACATTTATGTCAAGTGAACTCAGAAAGTTTGCCATTCAAAATCCACAAAGTTACTAGTTAATATACTTTTGAATTCAAGTGGAAAACTTGAGACAATAGTAACTACCCGAAGAATCTAACTTGCATGACATGTTTCAACTTAAGCTTAGCACATTCCTTTGTGATTTCAATTTATTGCTTTCTTTATGGAATAAAGAAAATGGGACCAAACACAGAAATGAAGGAAAATAAACCAAAAGACAATGGAAATAAATTGTATTACAAAAAAAAAATGGCAAGTATAAATTTAAACATGTGTAATTACAATAAATGTGTATTGGCTAAATTCACTTTTTAAAAGCAGAGAATTCCAGATTTGGTTAAAAAAATCCAACTGTATGTATTTATATGGGGCATACTTTTAAAAATAAAGGGATGGGAGAAAGATTTATTAGACAAATTGCAACAACAAAGTATGTGTGGCAAGATTAATATCAGGCAAAAGGAAATCAAAGCAAGTCATGAATCTTTATGTACCTAAGAGAATAACTTTGAAAAATAGAATGTAAAGTTGACAGAAACACAGAGAGAGATTATTAATCACGAATCACAGTGCCAGTGGGTGTTTGGCATATTTATTTCAGAAAGCAATATATTAAATAAGGAAACAATAATTGTGCTATTTAAAATTTCTAAGTTTGTTGTAACGGATACCCATGTAGAATTTTCTCTTCAATAGAGAACACATATTCTTTTCAAACACTTTGGAACATCATTAAGACTGATCAGACATTAAGACCAGAAAGAAAAGTTCAAAAATTTCATCAAGTAGAACACATAAAAGCTATGTTCACCAGCCACAATGCAGTATAGTAAGAAATTGACAGAAAAAAACAAAAACAAAAAAACCCTACATATCTAGAAGTTAAGATACTCTTCTAAGATAACTTTTGGGTTAAAGAAGAACTTAAGAGTAGAAATCTCAACAATGAACAATGATGATAACACTTTAGTTATAAAGCTATGGTCTCAGTTCCAGACCCATCTATTCTTAACCTCTCTGCTTTGTGACTCCGGGGCTAGAATTCTGTAAATCACTTTCTGCCTTCCCAACAGCTCCCTGCTGGGCTCTACCAAGATGGGGCACTAGAGGAGACTGCAGCCTGGTGAAGAGCAGGGACTTCCTCTCTCCCAGTTGCTTGCATCCCCTCAGCATCGGTCCCTCGCTCTGGCAGCAGCAGGTGGTCCTCGCCTCCTTTCCCCCGGCATTCACAGATCCCACCTCACTGGGCTTTTGGAGGCTAGAGCACCAATTGGGCAGCATCCCTTTCTCCAGGTCAGATCCCCAGCCCTGTGGGGCCCTACTTGCAGCCCTCAAGGTCTCAGTATCTGTGGGGTAGTATGCCCTCTTCAGAGTTGGCGTCCCATTCCCACCAGGGTCTGTCTCACCTAGCTTCTAGGTTCTGAGACTCCCAACCACTTTGCTCTCCTGGACCAATGGATGCTAGCTGCTTCCTGAAGTTATTGCCACTGTTACCTCAGGTTCTGTTTGGCTGTCAGCCCTTTGTGTGGCACACATATCTTCTCTGAAGAGCCTTTTATCATTTTTGTCTACACAGGCTCACAAAGGGCTTTCATGCCCAACAACCAGCACCTGCAACTCTTTGTAGTATCCAGAGAGACAGAGTGGGAATTTTTGTCCCCCAAGGGCAGCCATTAATCCATGACTGTGGAACTATTAACACCGCAGCTCCCTTGCCCCTGATCAGGACAACTCTGAGAGGTCTGACCCACACTGTCTCCAGGGAATCTCCTGTGGGATTGTGCCAGTCACTCTCCATGGATTTTGCTCAATACGACAGCCTGTTTGGCCTCCTTCTGTTCCTGGCCCCACATCCCTACATCCCTCCTAGTTTTCCCTAGGAGCTTCCTCCTAGTAAATTACTTCCACACAAATTTTCCTATTAGGGTCCACTTGTAGAGGACTCACATATGACATTGTGAAGCCAATCTTCATGTTATTGCATTCTTTCTATGGAGGTAACTGGTGAAGTTTTTGTTTCTCTGACTTGACTCTAACTGATACAGAGCCAAACCTAGTCAAATCTGAAGGATATGACCAAAGCTAAATTCAGAGGCAAATATATAGCATTAAATGTAAGACAGACATAAATGATTTAAGCTTTCAGCTAAAAAGGCTAGAAAAAGAACAATAAACATAAAAATAGACATACACATTGATGCCAGAAAAAAAAATATCAATAAACCCTCAAAGACAGCTTTTTAAAAAGACTAATAGAGAAATATTTAGCAAGTCTCATTTAAATGAAATGCATAAAATTACTAGAATTGGCTCAAGAAATAAAAACCTAAATAGATCAATGTCTCAGGAAAAAAATAGAAAAGATACACACAAAACTATCCTCTGCAGTCCAGGTGATTTTATGGGTAAGTTCTTACCAAGCCTTCAAAGAAAAAAATAATTCTCATGTCACAGAACTATTTTCAGAGTGTAGGAAAAAAGGGAAATCTCCAACTCATTTGACAAAGCCAGCATAATAGCAATGCTAGGAAAACATGAGACAAAGAACACACATAAAAATCTGAAATAAAATAACTGCAACTCACAAAACTACATACTAGTTTCTCTGTGTACCTATTTGGTATATACATGCATAAAAACTGCCTGGAAGTGTAATTGTAATAGTGGTCACCTCCAGGGAGAAGCCCAGGATGCATAACTTTGTGTGTGCATGCACCTGCTCCATGGGAGGGCTGGTCCTTTAGCTGTGCTGCCTGAAATGTTTTTAACAATAAGAATGTATTAATGTACTTTCTTTAATACAAGGAAAACAAAAGAAGGAGCAATGATGATGACAAAAACAACTAAGTTTAAGTCCATGAAGGAGACATAGTTAATGTTTAACTGAATTTTGTGAACAAAATTGCTGGGATAGACCAAAACTAAAGATTTCCATTTTTTTTTTGTTTTGTTTTGATGTCCAACACTACCAGCCAAAAGACAGAACTGGATTTGCTTCAGTCAAGAACCTTAGTATAAAAGTTGATCCAATTATTATTTATTATTTATTTATTTAACCATTTTTTTGTTAAGGTATCATTGATACACAATCTTATGAAGGTTTCACAAGAAAAATAATGTGGTTACTACATTCACCCTTATTATCGAATTCCTCCCCATACCCCATTGCAGTCACTGTCCATCAGTGTAGTAAGATGCCTGAGTCCCTACTTGTCTTCTCTGTGCTACACTGTCTTCTCTGTGAACTCACATACACCATATGCCCTAATCATGATACCCTTCAATCCCCTTCTCCCTCCCTCCAGACCCACCCTCCGTCAACCCTCCCTTTTAGTAACCGATAGTCCCTTCTTAGGGTCTGTGAGTCTATTGCTATTTTCTTCCTTCAGTTTTGCTTCGTTGTTATATTCCACAAATGAGGGAAATCATTTGGTATTTCTTTCTCTGCTTGACTTATTTCACTGAGCATATCCTCTAGCTCCATCCATGTTGTTGCAAATGGTAGGATTTGTTTCTTTCTTATGGCTGAATAGTATTCCATTGTGTATATGTACCACCTCTTCTTTATCCAGTCATCTACTGATGGACACTTAGGTTGCTTCCATATCTTGGCTATTGTAAATAGTGCTGCAATAAACATAGGGGTGCATATGTCCTTCTGAATCTGAGAATTTGTTTTCTTTGGGTAAATTCCTAGGAGTGGAATTCCCAGGTCAAATGACATTTTTATTTTTAGTTTTTTGAGGAACCTCCATATTGCTTTCCACAATGGTTGAAATAGTTTACATTCCCACCAGCAGTGTAGGAGGGTTCCCCTTTCTCTGCATCCTCACCAACATTTGTTGCTCCTAGTCTTTTCAATGTTGGCCATTCTAACTGATGTGAGGTGATATCTCATTATGGTTTTAATTTGCATTTCCCTGATAATTAGCGATGCAGAGCATCTTTTCATGTGCCTGTTGGCCATCTGGATTTCTTTGGAGAATTGTCTGTTCATATCCTCTGCCCATTATTTAATAAGGGCATCTGTCTTTTGGGTGTTGAGATGTGTGAGTTCTTTATATATTTCAGACGTTAACCCTTGTCAGATATGTCATTTACAAATATATTCTCCCATACTGTAGGATGCCTTTTCATTCTGCTAGTGTCCTTTGCTGTACAGAAGCTTTTTAGCTTGATATAGTTCCATTTGTTCATTTTTGATTTTGGTTCCCTTGCACAAGGAGATGTGTTCAGGAAAAAGTTGCTGATGTTTATATTCAAGAGATTTTTGCCTATGTGTTCTTCAAAGAGATTTATGGTTTCATGACTTGCATTCAGGTCTTTGCTCCATTTCGAGTTTACTTTTGTGTATGGGGTTAGACAATAATCCAGTTTCATTCTCTTGTATGTAGCTGTCCAGTTTTGCCAACACCAGTTGTTGAAGAGACTGTGATCTCCCCATTGTATGTGGATGGCTCCTTTATCATATATTAATTGACCATATATGCTTGGGTTTGTATCTGGGCTCTCTACTCTATTCCATTGGTCTATGGTTCTGTTCTTGTCCCAGTACCAAATTGTCTTGGTTACTGTGGCTTTGTAGTAGATCTTGAAGTCAGGGAGCTTAATCCCCCTCACTTTATTCTTCCTTCTCAGGATTGCTTTGCTATTTGGGGTCTTTTGTGGTTCCATATGAATTTTAGAACTATTTGCTCTAGTTCATTGAAGAATGATGTAGGCATTTTGATAGGGATTGCATTGAATCTGTAGATTGCTTTAGGAAGGATAGCCATTAAAAATATTTTTATTAAGGTATGATTGATATACACTCTTATGAAGGTTTCACATGAAAAAACAATGTGGTTACTACATTTTCCCATATTATCAAGTCCCCACCCATAGCCCAATGCAGTCACTGTCCATCAATGCAGCAAAATGGCACAGATTCACTATGTGCCTTCTCTGTGCTACACTGTTCTCCCTGTGATCCCACACACCATGTATACTAAACATAATATCCCTCAATCCCCTTCTCCCTCCCTCCCTACCCACCCTCCCACACAGCCCCCCTTTGGTAACCACTAGTTCATTCTTGGAGTCTCTGAGTCTGCTGTTATTTTGTTCCTTCAGTTTTGCTTCATTGTTATACTTTCCTTTGTATGTGATCTTATTTCTCTGGCTGGTTTTAATAGTCTGTCTTTACCCTTGATCTTTGCCATTTTAATTAATATATGTCTTGGTGTTGTCCTCCTTGGGTCCCTTGTGTTGGGAGATCCGTGCACCTCCATGGCCTGAGAGACTATCTCCTTCCCCAGATTGGATAAGTTTTCAGCAATCACCTCCTCAAAGACACTTTCTATCCATTTCTCTCTTTCTTCTTCTCGTTCCCCTACAATGCGAATATTGTTCTGTTTGGATTGGTCACACAATTCTTTCAATATTCTTTCATTCTTAGAGATCCTTTTTTCTCTCTGTGCCTCAGCTTCTTTGTATTCCTCTTTTCTAGTTTCTATTTCACTTATCGTCTCCTCCACCATATCCAATCTACTTTTAATACCCTCCATTGTGCTCTTCAACAATTGGATCTCTGACTGGAATTCATTCCTGAGTTCTTGAATATATTTCTGTACCTCCATGAGCATGTTAATGATTTTTATTTTGAACTCCCATTCAGGAAGAGTCATGAGGTCCATGTTATCTTTCTCAGGAGTTATATTAATTTTACTCTGAACCAGGTTCTTTAGGCATTTCGTATTTGTATATGGCACCCGCCAGTGTCCAGAAGCTCTACTCTCTGGAGCTGCTCAGCCCCTGAAGCAATGTCGGTGTTGTAGGGGAGTGGTATTGGTGCCTGGAGGGAGGAAAGTGCTATTTCCTACTTCCCAGCTACTATGTCTGTCTCCACTGCCTGAACCAGTGGGCCAAGCACACAGGTATAAGCTTTTGTCCCAGAGCAGCCGGATATGGATGCCTGCTTTCCACAAGCGGCTGGAATCTCAGTCTTTCCAGGAATTCTGCCTGTCTTAGCTTTCCAACCCCATAATCACAAGAGTATCATGAAAGCACCATGAAATGTAGGTTTGTGCTCCCAGAGAAGATCTTGGAGTTAGGTATTCAGCAGTCCCAGGCCGGCACTCCCTCCCTGCTTGGTTTCTCTTCCTCCCACTGGTGAGCTGGGGTGGGGGAAGGGCTTGGGTCCCGCTGGGCCACAGCTTTGGTACATTGCCCTTTTCTAAGAGGTCTGCTTTTTTCTCCAGGTATATGCAGTCTGGCACAGTCCTCTTTCCTGTTGTTCTTTCAGGATTAGTTGTATTAATTATATTTTCATATTATATGCAGTTTTAGGAGAAAGCCTCTGTCTCATCTCTCATGCCGCCATCTTTAATCTACATTCAGGCAGGATAGCCATTTTGTCAATATTAATTCTTCCTATCCATGAGCACAGGATGTGTTTCCATTTATTGGTAACTTTAATTTCTCTCATGAGTGTCTTGTAGTTTTCAGAATATAGGTCTTTCACTTCCTCAGTTAGGTTTATTTCTAGGTATTTTATTCTTTTTGATGCAATTGTGAATGGAATTGTTTTCCTGATTTCTCTTTCTGCTAGTTCATCGTTAGTGTATAGGAATACAACAGATTTCTGTGTATTAGTTTTGTATCCTGCAACTTTGCTGAATTTATATATTAGATCTAATAATTTTGGAGTGGGTTCTTTAGGGTTTTTTATGTACAATATCATGTCATCTGCAAACAGGGACCGTTTCACTTCTTCATTGCCAATCTCAATGCCTTTTATTTCTTTGTGTTGTCTCATAGCCGTGGTGAGGACCTCCAGAACTATGTTGAATGAAAGTGGGGAGAGTGGGCATCCTTGTCTTGCTCCTGATCTTAAAGAAAAAGCTTTCAGCTTCTTGCTGTTAAGTATGATGTTGGCTGTGGGTTTATCATATATAGCCTTTATTTTGTTGAGGTACTTGCCCTCTATACCCATTTTGTTGAGAGATTTTATCATGAATGGATGTTGAATTTTGTTGATTGCTTTTTTGGCATCTATGGAGATGATCATGTGGTTCTTTTTCTTCTTTTTGTTGATGTGGTGGATGATGTTGATGGATTTTCTAATATTGTATCCTCCTTGCATCCCTGAAATAAATCCTACTTGATCATGATGGATGATCTATCTTTTTGATGTATTTTTGAATTTGGTTTGCTAATATTTTGTTGAGTATTTTTGCATTTATGTTCATCAGGGATATTGGTCTATAATTTTCTTTTTTTGTGGTGTCTTTGCCTGGTTTTGGTATTAGGGTGATGCTGGCCTCATAGAATGAGTTTGGAACTTTTGGTTCCTCTTCTACTTTTTGGAAAACTTTAAGGAGAATGGGTATTAGATCTTCACTGAATGTTTGATAAAATTCAGTGGTGAAGCCATCTAGTCCAGGGGTTTTGTTTTTAGGTAGCTTTTTGATTACCAATTCAATTTCTTTGCTAGTATTTGGTCTGTTCAGATTTTCTGTTTATTTCTGGGTCAGCCTGTGAAGGTTGTATTTTTCTAGAAAGTTGTGCATTTCTTCTAGGTTATCCAGTTTGTTAGCATATAATTTTTCATTGTATTCTCTAATAATTCTTTGTATTTCTGTGGTGTCCATAGTGATTTTTCCTTTCTCATTTCTGATTCTGTTTATGTGTGTAGACTCTTTTTTTCTTGATAAGTCAGGCTATGGGGTTATCTATTTTTGTTTATTTTCTCAAAAAACCAGCTCTCACTTTCATTGATTCTTTCTACTGTTTTATTCTTCTCGATTTTATTTATTTCTGCTCTAAGCTTTATTATGTCCCTCCTTGTATTGACTTTGGGCATCATTTGTCCTTCTTTTTCTAGTTTTGTTAATTGTGAGTTTAGACTGTTTATATGGGATTGTTCTTCTTTCCTGAGGTAGGCCTGTATTGCAATATAGTTCCCTTTTAGCACAGCCTTCGCTGCATCCCAGATTTTGTGGTGTTGAATTATTGTTATTTGTCTCCATATACTGCTTGATCTGTTTTAATTTGGTCACTGATCCACTGATTATTTAGGAGTATGTTGTTAAGCCTCCATGTATTTATGGGATTTTTCATTTTCTTTGCATAATTTATTTCTAGTTTCATACCTTTGTGGTTTGAGAAGCTGGTTGGTACAATTTCAGTCTTTTTTAATTTACTGAGGCTCTTTTTGTGGCCTCGTATATGATCTATTCTTGAAAATGTTTCATGTGCAATTGAGAAGAATGTGTATCCTGCTTTTGTGTGGAGTGTTCTGTAGATGTCTGTTAGGTCCATCTTGTCTAAGGTGTTGTTCAGTGTCTGTGTCCTTAACTTATTTTCTGTCTGGTTGATCTGTCCTTTGGAGTGGTGTGTTGAAGTCTCTTAAAATGAATGCATTGCATTCAATTTCTCCCTTTAATTCTGTTAGTATTTGTTTCATGTATCTAAATGCTCCTGTATTGGGTGCACAGATATTCATAATGGTTATATCCTCTTTTTGGACTGACCCTTTTATTATTATGTAATGTCCTTCTTTGTCACTTGTGACTTTCTTTGTGTTGAAGTCTATTTTGTCTGATACAAGTACTGTAACTTCTGCTTTTTTCTATTAGTTACATGAAATATCTTTTTCCATCCCTTCACTTTTAGTCTGTGTATGTTTCTGGGTTTGAAGTGAGTCTCTTGTAGGCAGCATATAGACAGATCTTGTTTTTTATTCATTCAGTGACTCTATGTCTTTTGATTGGTGCATTCAGACCATTTACATTTAGGGTGATTATTGATAGGTATGTAGTTATTGCCATAGCTGGCTTTAGATTCATGGTTACCTAAAGTTTAAGGGTAATTCCCTTACTATCTAACAGTCTAAATCAACACTTACTATTATAAACACAATTTAAAGGTTTTTTTTTTTTTTTTGCCTTTTTCTTCCTCTTCTGTTATTTATATACTAGGTATCATATTCTGTACTCTTAGCCTATTCCTTGCCTGACTTTGGGGGTAGCTGATTTAATTTTGTATCTGCTTAGTAATTAGTTGTTCTACTTACTTTTCTGCAGTTTCATTTCCTCTGTTAACAGCTATTTAGCCTTAGGAACACTTCTATCTATAGCAGTCCCTCCAACATGCACTGTAGAGATGGTTTGTGGGAGGTAAATTCTCTCAGTTTTTGCTTATCTGGAAACTGTTTAATCCCTCCAAATTTAAATGATAATCTTGCCGGTAGAGTATTCTAGGTTCAAGGCCCTTTTGTTTCATTGCATTAAATATATTGTGCCACTCCCTTCTGACCTGTAAGGTTTCTCTTGAGAAGTCTGATGACAGCTTGATGGGTTTTCCTTTCTTTGTGATCTTTTTTCTCTCTCTGTCTCCTTTTGAAAGTCTGTCCTTATCCTTGATCTTTGCCATTTTAATTATTATATGTCTTGTTGTCTTCCTTGGGTCCCTTGTGTTGGGAGATCTGTGCATCTCCATGGCCTCAGAGACTATCTCCTTTCCCAGACTGGGAAAGTTTTCAGCAGTTACCTCCTCAAAGACACTTTCTATCTGTTTTCTTCTGGTATTCCTATAATGCAAATATTGTTCTATTTGGATTGGTCACACAGTTCCATCAATATTCTTTCATTCCTAGAGATCCTTTTGTCTTTCTGTCCCTCAGCTTCTTTGTATTCCTCCTCTCTAATTTCTATTCCATTTACTGTCTCTTCTACTACATGTAATCAATTTTTAAATCCCTCCTTTTTTCATTTCAAATACTGAATTTCTTAATGATTGAATCTGTGTCCTAAATTTGCCTCTGAGTTCTTGAATATTTTTCTGTACCTCCATGAGCATGTTTATGATTTTTATTTTGAAATCTCTTTGAGGAAGATTGATGAGTTCAGTGTCACTTGGTTCTTTTTTTGGGGTTTGTGGGATTTTGGTTTGAACCAGGTTACTTTGACATTTCATATTTGTCTGTGGCACCCTCTAGTGCCCAGAAGCTCTACTCTCTGGAACTGCTCAGCCCCTGGAGTGATGTTGAGGGTAGCAGGTGAGCGGTGCTGGTGCCTGGGGGGTGGAAAGAGCTGTTTTTGGCTTTCCGGATAATGTGCCTGTCTCCACTGTCAGAACCAGTGGGCCGAATGCACATGTGTAAGCCTCTGTGCTTTGGGTTAGTAGCTTCCATAGGTGGGGCTTCCCTCTGGTTGGCCTGACACCAGGGCAGGGACTGCCTATTTGTGAGCCAGTGCTGACAGGTTGGGAAGAAGGCATAGCAGGCTGTGTATCACAGTGGGGGGCCCCAGAGCTGCTCTGTAGCCAGCCAGGGGGATGGAGCACTTGAAGCTCCTGTAAATTCTCAACATGCTGGGCAGAGTGCACCTTGACAATTTTATCCACCTATCCTTTCTCTGAGCCACAAGCTTAGTGCAATCTTTGCCCCTTTAGCAGCCCTCTTACTGTTAGGAAGTCTCTCAGATCGCCCACCTTTCTTTTGTCCCAGAGCAGCTGGATGTGGATCCCTGTTTTCCACACATGGCTGGAATGTCAGTCTCTCCAAGTATTCCGCCTGTCTTAGCTTTCCAGCCACACAAAACTCCAGAACACCATGCAATGTAGGTTGAGCTCCTAGAGCAGATCTCCAGAGCTGGCTGTTCAGTAGACCTAAGCTTCCACCCCCTTCCCGATCCGTTTCTCTTCCTCCCACTGGTGAGCTGGGGTGGGGGAAAGGCTTGGGTTCTGCCAGATCACAGCTTTGGTATGTTACCCTGTTCCATGAGCTCTGCTCTTTTCTCCAGGTGTATGTAGTCTGGCGCAGCCTTCTTTCCTGCGGCTCTTTTAGGATTAGTTGTATTAAGTATATTTTCATATTATATGTGGTTTTGGGAGGAGGTTTCTGTCTCACCTCTCATGCTGCCATCTTTAATCCCATACTCTCGATCCAATTGTTTTTATTAATGTATTTTTTTCTTTCAAGGAATCTTCTAAGGGTCATACTCTTTGCTACCACCTACTTTATCCTTATCTGCAGAATTTAGATGACAGGTGACATTCACAGTTACCCAAGGTCTTTAGGATAACCCAGTTTTACATGTGACCCTGCCTTTTGACTTCAGCTTTGCATTCAAATGTCAAATGTGTACTCTTTGGACCTTGATACAGGAAGAAGCCAAAAGTCCCTTTTGGACCCCTCTGGTGCCAGGCTGCTTGGGTTCATTTCCCAACTTCTCTGTGTCTGTTTCACTTGTAAAGTAGGCAGAGTACTGGTCATTATGATAATTATATAATGTAAGTCAAGTGCTCAGAATGGTGCCTGGCATACAAGAGCCATTATTTAAGTGCATGCCATTATTATTGCATTATTCTTCTACATTAAAAAGAGGAACTAAATTTCTGTGTAGACAGAGGTTATCTACCCTACACTATAGCTAAGAAAAGTGCTTAAAAACTCTTAAGACTCTGGGACAAATCTTTGGGAGCTTATTCACTTACCCTTTCGATGAGCTGCAGACATTCTGTCAGAGTGTTGTTAATTTTATTGGACAGTTCAAATAGTGCTTTCTTTTCTTCCTCTTCTTTTTCCATACTCTTCCAGAATGAAATATTCATCTCCTCTATTATTTTTCTTTTTGTTTTAAGTTCCATAGGAGGCCGTTTATAGATTTTCCCTTTAGATTTCTGCCATTCTTCCAGTTGTTTCCTGTTATGCAATTAAAGAGGGAGAATGGCTTTAGGCATTTTTTTTTTTGGACAAAGTTTCTAAAGTATATGCTAATGCAGATTGAGTATCATTAGCCACCTTCAACTACAGACAAAGTCAGGCAAATAGAATTAAAAAACAATGTACAAACAGGTAATGGCAGCACTAGTGCCCTACCCTTCAGAATGCTTATGCCAGGGGATTACTAGGTGTCTCAGTCCTCAAACTCCTTACTTCATGATTATTTTTCATTGTTTTCCTCTGAAAAATTTCATTTCACCTGTATGCTCCCTCTGACACTTGCTTTCCTAAGACATTCCTCCATCTCTGAGATCTCTAACTCAGCACTCCATTCCTTCACTATGAACTTTATATCTGTCACTCAAGCAGACCCACCAAATCTGCATTCTGCCCTTAATCTGGTCTTACTCAAAGTGACTCCTTTTGCCCAGTTCCTTAGCTCTCTCCAGACCACACATGACCTCCACTGTCCTAAGCAGGCTCAATAATTTCAGGGCTCTTTTCTTAAGAAGTTGGTCACTGAGGGTGCCAACTGCTAACCCTCACTCTCTCCCACTGTCACATTCTCTACTGGTGCTTCTAAGCAGTCCAAAGATTACTGTTTGGAGGGCACTAAGACACATAGACCCAAGTGTTTGGATGGAGGTGCTTCAGCTTCTTTATGTACAATGACATGTTTATTACTCACAAATGCACATTTCAGCCCAGATCTTTCCCTACAGTCCCAAACTGTGTAAAACCCACTGCCTAGTTGATATCTTTTATTTGGATGTTTGGCAGGGATTTCAAATTTAATATTGGCCAGAACAAAGCTCTTAATTTTCATCTCCAGATCAGTTCCCAAACAGCCTTCCTACATTGGTAGACAGTACCCAAACCTGACCAGTTGCTGAGGCTTAAAACCAGGAGTTGTCTTTAATCCTTTTTCCTCCCAACATCCAACATCACTGTGGAGTCTGTATACCTTGTACCTGCATGACCACCCTCCTAGTCCATATCACTGTCACCTGAAATACTGCAGCTGCCTCCGGACTCATCTCCTTGCTTCCACTCTAACCCTCATCAAATTCATCCTGTGCACAGTAGCTAGAGTGATCTTTAAAATGTAAACCAGATTGAGTCACTGTCAGGAACTTCCTTGGCTCTTGGAATACAGTCCAAAATGTCTTCCATGGCTGAGGTGCAGCATGAACTGCTTACCTCTCCAACCTCATGTCCTACTGCAGTCCCTCTTGCTCACCCTCCAGGAGCACTGGCATAATCTCAGTTACTTAGCCAAGTGCATTCCTGCCTCATGGTCTTGTATTATCAGTCTTCAGCTCTCTGCTCAAATGACACATGCTTGGAGAAGCAATTACCTGTAATTATTCTGATGTATTTAATCAATGTTTTGATTTTCTGTCTTCTCCACTAGAATGCAAACTCTATAAAGGCAGATACCTTGGATGTTCCTGTGCCTAGCACAGTGTTTGGCACACAAGTGTGCAATAGCATACAGTAAAATTTCCCTTTTTCAGTGTATAGTTATGTGAATTTTGCCAAATGCATGAAGCCATGTAAAGCCATGTAACAGTAACTACGACCAAGATACAAAACTCTCAAAAATTCCCTCATGCTCCTCGGGAGTCAACTCTGCCCTCATCCTCAGCTCCTGGTAATCACTGATCTCTTATCTGTCATTATAGTTTTGCTTTTTCCAGAATTTCAATAACTGATTAACTCTTGTTTCTCTCCTTTACTCCAGAGCACAATCAATTCAGTGCTTATTTCAGCCCCAACTGCTGCTCCCTCTTTACCTTCACTTAACATCCCTGCTCAATGATAGAAGCTGAGACATCTGGATGTGTTTCCCCCATGTTCCCGGCATTCTTCGCTTCTCCTTAGCCTTCCTCCTAATCATAAATGAAGAGGGAACTTGCTTTTTCTAAAGCCGATTTATTCCCAAAACCTCAATACCATGATTTCATTATTCTAGGACTTCTGTACATACCAGGAAAAAGGTGCTCTAGGGGCAGAGGCTGGACTGTGTGCCCACTACTGCCTCCCGTGCCTGGCACACTGTAGGTTTTCAAGGAGCACTGAGGAACAAGTGAGTGATATGTCCCTCTCCAGACTCCTTCTTTTTTGTAATCAAACATGGTCAGTACTCCACACACTGCCTTACAGTCCACCATCTCTTATTGTGAACTTCAGGGTAGGGACCCTGACTTCCTCATTCACCAGCTCAGGGTCTTTGTACTCAAGTTTTCCTTTTGCTCAGAAGGCTGATCCTTCCTGTCACTGTCCTTTTCCCAGCCCAGATGTCATTGTTGAATTTCCCCTTACTCTTCTATAGAAAGAAGTCATCCCAGCCTCACTTTCTCTGTCACATCACCCTGAAGTAAGTTGTTTGTTTTCTGTCTCTTCAGTGAGTTCATCTGTGGTGCTGGGGGATTTACTTGGAGAATCAATCCTGCCCTCACTCTACCTTGCTATACCTTTCAGCTTTCATCTTATTTTACACATTCCTTTCACCCTTTTCAGGAATCTCCTTATTTTCTACTCCAACCAAGTATATATAGGTGCCTCTCCTGGGAGGCTCACTACATTGTGAGATTATGTCTGGTCCTGTGCAGAAAGGACATGAAATCTTTTGGCTCAGTTTCAAGCATCACAGATGTTAATGTTAACCACCAGCAACCTGAGATGCTTACTTCTACCTTCTGAATTCTGTGTAAAATGACTGCTCTTCTCTGACTTAGCTTACTTTCCAAATCTTGGCCTGCTCAGACTCATCAAAGTTCCCTGTTTCTGCTTCCCTGATACATTTTCTGGATTTAACTACTTGTCTGCTTGTCAAGGGACTACCATCTCCCCACTTCCTAGTTATGTAAACTCCCTCTTCTATCTCCTCTTACCCTGCCCTCTTCTATTGCTGTTCAGTCCCGGAAGGGTACTTTTTGAATGAACAGTCAACATCAGCAACCTGTATTTTCTACTCGACCATTCTGTTTCAATTTCTTTTTAGAAAATAAATTATTTCAAGCACCAAGAAATTTATAGAGAATAATGTATAACACAGTATGTCCACTCAGCTCTGTCAAGTCTTAATATTTGTTATAGTTGCTCCAGATATTTTCTCAGGGTTGTAGCTAACAATTATTTAGTGCCATTGTTTATGGCCTATTTCTTGAGTATTCCTGATGACTAATTTGCCTAATCATCTTAAATTACAAACGTTTGAAATTAAAGCAAAGTACCTTCGATCCTCTGCTGTGGTCTTTTTAGTATTTGGGTTAGTTTGGGTCTCCTTTGGGACCGGTCTTCCATTTATGGTCGTGTTACCAGCTTGAGTTTTGGGAGCTGTCTTGTTTAGAAAATGATTCTGGGGAAGAGTTTTTTTCACTTTGGCTTCCAAAGTCCATGGCTTTTGTTGACAGCTGTTGTTGCATTGATTCCCATTAGTTCCATTTGCTCTTACACTGGGGGTGCTTGGAATGATGGAGTTAAAGTTGCCAACTGCCAAATTAGGACTTTGGTTTATGGCCTTCGATTTTTGAGGTACACATGATGTCTGAGGTCTAAAACAGGTCTGAGTGGATTTCTGATCTTGCTTAATGCTCAGATGTCTGTTGTTTTTTCCACCCTGAAGCATACCAGGGTGTGTCCAGGGCTTTGTACCTTTTACTTTCTGTTCAGTAACAATGCGCGATTGTAACTTAGTTTCATTTGATCTTTCATATTTACCTCTATTAACCTTTAAGTCCTTTATGTCCTTGACCACTGGTTTCTTAGATGTTTGAGTTCTATTAACAGAGTGAAAAGGATCTATCTTTGGGGGTTTTTCTCCTGGTCTTGCAAGATCTGCTCCTCTAGGGAGTTGCTGGGACTTTACTGGTGGAATCCTGATTTGTGTTTCTCTAACAAATTGTTTATTAACTCTGTCTTTCAGAACAGCTTTATTCTCTGAACTTTTGCCCAAGGCTTGTTTAGGAGCCAGACTACTCTTGTTTTGATTGTAAGAGTTAGTCTTTGGCTTTCTTAGGGCCCACACTTCAGAATCTGGCTTCCTCTCAGAGTCTGGAAAGGTTTGGGGCAAGTTCTCTTTATTCATCTCTTTTAGAAAGCTGTTCAAGGATTCATTTTCAACATGGGCATTGTCCACAGAGTCTGTACATTGAGTATTTCCTTGATCTGTTATCTGCTGCTTTTTAGTTTTCAATTCCTTTACATTAAGTGACCCCACGGTTTTTCTTAACAGTTCTCCAGTAGTGGAAGATGTAGCTTTCTGCTGGTATTGACTATTGCTGAACGGTTTACAGTTTGGGTTAGAAGAAACACACCCTGATATCAGCCTCTTGCCCACAAGTTTTGGGGGCTCCAACTTTGGCTTCTGGGACCCTGTGATGCTGGTAGGTCTGGGCTGAGGTTTAATGCTGATGGGTCTTGTAGCATTGATGGGCAAAGCAACATGGTTGGTAACATCTTTTTTGGGTCTAAAAGCCTAAAATGACAAAGAAAAATGTCAAAAAAAGTAAATTTATAATCACAGCTCACTGTTTAAAAAAAAATGAGTTATTTCATTTAACAAAGTTGAATCCTGAGAAAATAAAGGCTCACTAATAGATGATATTTATTACTGGAGTTCCTATCTGAAATATATCAGAATCTTTTAGCTTGATAGAATTAAGCAGAGATATAATGAACATACAAAAACTGTCATTTAATAAATAAATTTGCCTTAATCAAATAAGTATTTGCCAAATGCCTGTTATGCCCCAGTGAAGTGTCCTTCTAGGGACTCTGGAAATATACATACATAATAAACTTGTACCTACCAAGTTCCTCCTAGTAGTACTTTGTATTGCTACACTGATTTTTTAAAAAATAACCCTGCCTTTGTAAATGTCAGAGTCTTTCAAGAACCTTGGTCTCATACCTGGAAATTGGGGCAGGGATAGGTGGTAGATGCTGGCAGGCCTGAGAGACTGTGGAATAGCTCTCAATAAGCATCTAACATCTCAGTAGAAAAGTCAGTCATATTTGTGAAGTCAGGCAAGGGTTTCACGGTTAGATTCTATGTTATTAACAAGAAAATGTTTCAGTCATCTGATTTAATTTTGGATGAGAAAGGAAGGATTAGGTTACAGAGAACTTTAAAAACTAGGGAGAGGAGTTTAGAATTGATATGGTAAATAATAGGGCCAAGCCGTGTGGATTCTGGAGCATCTGTACTGCAAGCAAAATTATTCAGGAGAACTTGGTAGAGATTTGCAGAATATATGTCTCCAGGGGAAGATTCAGGAGTGCTAGTTACCACTCTATGTTTAATTCAATAGTACTGTTCAGAGTTACTAAATAAGCCTTGTGAGTGTGTAAAGGAAGTCTATAACCAGAACCATTTGGCACCAGGGACAAAAGATGTCTGCCCTGGAATGGTGTGTGTGTGTGTGTGTGTGTGTGTGTGTGTGTGTGTGTGTGTGTGTGTGTGTGTGTGTGTGTGTGTGTGTGTGTGTTGGTAGTGGTGGGCTGGGGAGGGTTGGAATGGGAGGCAGAGAGATGATGGTATACATACATGGTTAGAGCAGGGTTATTCCTGAGCCCTAACATTTACATCCACCTCTCATCTTGCAATTACTGCTTACTGAAGAGGCAGGGGGGTGTTGATATGAAAGTTTCCAAATATGTGCTCTTCCTTGGCTGTTTTCTTTTGTACATTTAAATAAGTTGAGATATAATTTGCATCCCATAAAATTCACCTTAAAGTGTACAATTGAGTGGGTTTTAATATATTCACAGGCTGTATAACGATTGCCACTATCTAATTCCAAAATATTTTTATTGCCCCAGAAAGAAATCCCATACTTGCTAGGAGTCACTCCCCATTTCCCTCTCCTCACAGACCCTGGCAACCACTAACCTACTTTCTGTCTCTATAGATTTGCCTAGATTAGACATCTCATATAAATAGAATCATATAATATGTGTCCTTTTGTCTGGCTTCTTTCACTTAGCATGTCTCTGAGATTCACCCATGTCGTAGCATGTATCAGTACTTTATTATTTTATTTTTTCAATTGAAAAATTTTATTTCTTAGAGCAGTTTTAGATTCAAAGCAAAACTGAGTGGAAATTACAGGGAGTTCCCATATACTTTTTGTTCCCACACACTCACTTCACTACTTTTTATGGCTAAATAACTAGCTCATTGTATGGATATATCACATTTTGGTCACCCATTCATCAACTGATGGACATTTGGGTTGTTTCTATATTTTAACTATTAGGGATAATGCTGCTATGAACATTTGCTGTAAGTTTTTATGTGAGCATATTTTCAGTTCCCTTGGGTATTAGGAGTGGAACTGTTGGGTCATATGGTAGCTCTATGTTTAACTTTTGAAGACTTGCCAAACTGTTTTCCAAAGTGGCTGCACTATTTTGTGTCTCTACCAGCCAAGTACAAGGCTTCTAGTTTTTCCACATCTTCCCCAACACTTACTATCTGTCTTTTTGATTATAACCATCTTAGTGGGTGTAAATTGGGATCTTATTGTGGTTTTTATTTGCATTTCTCTGATGGCTAATGATGTTGAGCATCTTTTTATGTCCTTATTGGCCATTTGTGCACCTTCTTCAGAGAAGGGTCTATTCAGATCCTTTGTCTATTTTAAAATTGGGTTGTCTTTTAATTGTTGTGTTATAAGAATTCTGTATATATCCTGGATACTAGATCTTATCATATATATAATTTGCAATTATTCTCTTGAAGTGTTTTTATATCTTTTAGATCATCCTGGCCTTGCTAACTTATTGTAGGTGGTAGACTTGCCATGTAGTTTTAAGCACTTCATCAAGAGAGAAAACTAGGCTTAGAAGAATCATCAGGCTAGCAGAAGAACCTGTAATCAACATGGAGATAGAGACCATTAGAGCTGGAAGTGATTTTAGAGATCATTAAACTGACCCCTCATTTGAGAGGGAAAGTGAGCTGCCCAAGTTTAGGCAAGGCATTAGAGGCAGAGCTGGAGTTAGAATTTTAGTCTCTGACTCCTGGTCTCACTGACAACTCACTGCAGAACTGATGGATTTATTTGATTAAAAAAACAAAGACAAAATGTATAAGAAGGAACAACTGATTCACTGAATTTGATTCCTTCATTCTGGACATATGAAGCCAGAGAAGGGAGAAAAATTCACAAAGGATATGACTGGGGCTTAAGTCAAGAGAGATTTACTGAATGCCTGCTAGACACTGTGCTGGAGCAAGATGACACTTGCCCCGAGGCTCTAACAGAAAAGATATGTACACAACAAATTATGATTTGATGAAATAAGGGCTATAATGGAGCTGGGAGAGATTATAGAGCTCATCTTTATCAGTGTGTTTTGAGTGTTTTTGTTCATGTACTCCCAAAATAATTTTGATGAACTCTGTACGCTTTCATATGTTTTAAAGTTAACATCTAACATTTTTCATTAAGTTTAGATGACTGCAAAAGATGTAATTTCAGGCACACTGTCAATATTGACATTTTAAGATAAAATGAAACTTGATACCCATTATAACCCATTCAAAAAATTATACATTCTTCTTTAACGATTGAAAATATAATACCTTTCCTTTTCTCCTTCGTCTATTTTCGTTCCTGTTCACCACAAAATTTGTATCCTAGATTTTTGTGTTTGGAAGTTTATAGTTCATTATCCTATCATACTTCTCAACAAATATGTGTATATAAATTCATTTAAATTTGTATTTACCATAACCATAAATATTTCAGCAAAGATAAATGTTACCAATTTTGATTAAAAACATAAAAACTAAAATATTTTTTCATAAAGAAGTAGAAATGTATCTCTTAATCAGTTGGTTGGAGCTCCCCTCCCCCCATAATTACTTCATGTATCATTGGGCAACATTATATTACTTATTTCTAGAATGAGACAGAAGTTTGCATCAATTTTATTCTTTTTCAAGTAAAAATACTGAGGAAATTTGTTCGCTTTAATAAGTAGAAGGGAGTAAAAGATGTCTTGTTAGAGCACAACAGTCAATTCTGCGAACTCATCCAGAAGCTTATATTAAAAATAACAGTGATCTCTAAGCAAAACATTATTTTTCATGTCCTACCAGATGACAGTGTTGAATGCAAAGAACCAGAAGCCACCTGAACTATGAAAGGCTTTCTCCATATCAACACCATTATTTCAAATTGTCCCTTGATTTTGTGCCTTGGAGGGCAGGCATTATATTAAAATTAGGGCAAAGCACCATATTAAAACTAGGGATAGGATGGGTGGTGAGTGGTTTGTCTAAAATAAGCAGAGAAACAAATAATTGAAAAGTGGAAGAAAGAACAGTGCCAAGGGACATGGCAAAGGAGAAACTGTATGTGAGGCACATTCTAAAACAGACCAGTTTTAGGCAAAATCACATACGGAAGTTGAGGATATGGAAATTGATTCCATGCATACCCACTGGAGATATTTTATGCACGTCTAGAACAACATATACCCCAACTGCAGACATTTCAAGATGTATTTCAATATGCACTAACTCAATCCTTTCGAACAACTATATGAGATATGCTTTTTATTCCTGTTTTATTCCAGATAAAGTCAAATAACTTACCTAATGCCACTTAGCTAGAAAATGAAGGAGTTAGGATTGAACCTAGGCAATTTTTAACTATTATTCGTTACTGTTTCTCAATAAACGTTAAGAGCATGGTTTCAAGGAATCGTTTCAACTTTTGGTTCAATATGTTAAAACTCCAGGATAGGAACAGAAAATGAAAAACTTTGTGTTGTTCCTTTGAGTAGTAACACTGCAGTAGGAGTATGCCAGAAAAGCTTTGTTCAAGTCCTGGGTTTGACTGACCCTTCCTGGCTGTATAATTTTGGCTTACTTAATCTCTTTGAGCCTGAGTCCTCTCATCTGTAAAATGGGAATACTAATAATGATAACAAAATAATAATGATATCTACCTTTTAGGAAGAGTGCCATAATCTCCTGGTTTTTGTAAGATAGTATAGATTCATGCCTGTTGGCCCAACATAATTATTAACAGCACCTCCTTCTACTTTCAAAGGTATATGGACATTAAATCATATAGCCATGCTTTTGTGGTAAAGTGTTTTGTCCATTATCTGAAGAAAATGAGTGCTCAAATGTTAGCTATTACAGTAGGTATAAAAATGTTTTTTAAATTGTAAAGCATTATGCAATTGTACTAATGACTATTATTTGCCTTTTAGTTTCTCCTATTCCATAATTGCATCCCCCATTACATTTTTATCTTCATAACTGTGTAAGACAGATAAGGTAGATATCACTTCTTTTAAGAGATGATTTACTGAAATCAGTATTGCCAGTTTCCATAGAAGCCTCTAGGAGCTTTGAACAAGGGTCTTTTCCAGATTCTTCCTTTAAGACTTGCTATACTAGTTCACTCTGCATAAAGCACAAGTCTAACCCAGTGATTCCCAACTGTTCACATCATGTACCAATTTTGCTTTATATGTTTTCTATCCTCCAGGGTCCAACCATGTCACATGTACACATAACGTATATGGTCCATATATGACATATATATGCCTATGCATATAGCTGTTGTGTATATATATATGTATGTGTTTAGTGACTGAATCATTGAAACTTATTAAAACTGGTACCAATGTCTCACTTTATACAACATTATTTCAGTTACTCTATAGAACTTAGATAAAATATGGTTTAAAAATTAAAATTGGGATTCTTTTAGTGATTATTTTATTATAAACAAAGAATTTGTGCCACTTTCAGAAGGCTAATTTCTCTCATTGAAACCTTAAGTATGTTAGGATATACCTACCAGTCTATTCACAATGCAGCTGAACTGAACTGATTAGGAAGCATATTCTTGTTAAATAACTTGGAAGACCCAACATAGGTGTTTTCTTTTTAATGACTACTGAGCTATTTAACTTCATGACAGCATACCAAAGTGGTTAAGATGACAGGCTCTCAGCTCTGTCACTTAATAACTATGTGACCATGGGAAGTTACTTAACCCGTGACTCAGTTTCCCCATCTGTAAAATATGGCTACTAATAGTACCTACCTCATAAGGTTGTAAGGACTCAAAGAGTTAATGCAAGTCAGAAAAACACTAGACACATAGTGAGTATTCAATAAATGCTAGCTGTTAAGAGGACCTAAGTGCACCTACAGATTTATTTTGGTAACAAAACTGAACTATAATATGTTACACTTTCCAAAAAATGACTCTGTCTCCCATTAAACCAAACTGTTCTTATAAGAAATACCTTTGGAAAACATGTTCTTTAGGTTGCTAACATCTTTGTTATTTTTATTATTAACCACCCAAAATAGATATTTTTTAAAAGACTGATTTCTACTTACCAATTTGGAAGGTGGAGGATTTGGGCAATTAATCTTGGCTTTTAGATAAGGCCTGTAAAAGACAACATAAGATTAATTCTCATTACAGAAGGATCAGCAAGGCTTGGGAAGTATAGTGATTAAAAATTCTTATGATTTTTTTGTTGTGAATAGACTTACGATTAGAGTATTAAATCATTAGAATTTCTGTGTATGGTAAAATAATTCAAAATTATACTCAATAAAAGTCTCATCATGTCTTCCTTAGTCCCATTATTCTCCTCCTCAGAGACCACAACCACTCTAACCCACATTTTTGGTGATTCTTTCAGAGATGTCCTTTGTGTAAACAGCATTCTATCAATATTAAATATGTGTTTTCTCCATATTTACATAGTCCTATTCTTTCAAACATCATTCTGTGAACACTGCAATGTGCTAGACACTAGAGATAGAATGCCAAATAAGATAAATGCTTCTTTAAAAAATGTTCTTCTTTTAAGTATCTCCCATAGTGAATTTTCAGGGGTGAAGAAAGCCATATAACTAAAAAATAAGGGCACATATGATACTTCACTAGTGAGACAAAATGCAAAAAAGGGTAGTTAAATAGAGGAGAATTGATAAGGATTCACTTTCGGACATGGACCAAGGACAACTGCCAGACTAATAGGATTCTGATTATGACTTGTTTGCTTCTCCTATTGGAATGCATGCCCTAGGAAGGCAGGGATCTCTATCTTCTTAAGCACCATAGTTCCAGAATCAAGAGTGACTGATACCCTATAGATGTTAAATAAATATTTGTCAGATAAATGAATTGTTTATTTAATCAAGGTAACAGATTGAGTTAAAAAAACCCGAAGTGAAAAGAAGCTAAACTAAAGGGCAAAAGGTAATTTTGTAAAAGTTTATTTTCAAATAAAAGTTTAGCAATACGTTGGGGGAGAAAATACATAAATGGTAAGCAAGAGGGATAAATAACACCACCAAGATGGCAAGATGTCGACAAAAGATAAATGTGAAGCAATCACATTCTGTCCACCTCAGGAGTAAGTGCGAAGACAATGTGCAAACAGCACGGGCAGGCTGGACCATGCTGATGTGAGCCATGGAGGAATGGTAAACCGGCTCTCTGCTTTAGCAAGAAACACGAGAGTCTAGGTGATTCAGCTCCTTTACTGAACAATGCCTTCATGAGAATCACTTTTCCCCAGAAAAACGGAAGGGACAGGAAAAGCTTCCAGCATTTTGGGTGATATTGTAGACCCTCTCCTCCTTTCTTTGCAGACTATCACAATAACGATGCTTAAATCTTTGCCAGTGTACTAGATAAGGCCCAGAGTTTTTTGTCATGCCTGGACTGAAATGCCCTTTTGAATTATCATGGGGTCCCTAGGCAGTCTGAGTAGACCGCAAACAAAAGAGCTATATTTTGAAAAGGCTTTAAATTGCTATTAGCAACTAGGGCAACAAAACCTGCATGACCGCGGAGACACACTCACTTGGTGCTGTGGCATTTCAGTTTGCCCTTGGCTGCCAGGTACTCCTGCAGCCTTCTCTGCCTCTCTTCTGCAAAACAGGCAAGCACACAAACAACAGAACTTTAGCTTGAGGTTTTAGCCACTTCAGTTATATTCTAAAAGATGACACTTTTCTGTAGTGATTTTGGCTTTGGACCATAATGGAATAAAGTCCCTAGCCCTACAAATTTGCTTCCAGGTTAGTATCAACATCAATATTATCATTTATATGCCACATTCTGCTAGGCTCCTCACATTGACATCAGTTTCTTTAATCTGCACAACAGTCCCATGTGGTGCTTTTCAGTAGGAAAGCTAAAGAGGGTAAATGGTATGTCCGAAGTTACTAGGTAATATGTGGCAAAGCCAGGAATCGAAACTAGGTTCATTCAGGCCCAGAGCCCTTGCTCATCGGCACTGCTCTCAGCTGCAAAATAAAGGCTTGGCACAAAGAATTCTGTTACTTGTCCACCTGGGCTGGTGAGCCAGGCCTAGTCTTATGTTTTTTCTGATAGGGATCATGATTTTTGTCCACAAACCCTTACATGGCTTCTTTTGGGACTGAGGAAAAATAGGCCAGGTTAGGGTGTTCATAGCAAACATCTATGTGGGGATTTTCTAAGCAAGGCATTTGTGAGGGGATGAAAAGTTAGTTATTTCTGTCCTCTGGTACTTTTAGTCTAGTAGTGGAGATAAACAACAATAATAATTACAATATAAGGCAAAATTGAGGTGCCGTAAGAGAGGATCACAGAAAGAATTATGGGAATTGGGAAGCAGAGAATGAGTGAGGGGAGTAGGTGGCTGGGAAAAGCCAAAATTCAGTAATGGCTAAAAAAAAAAACTATAGGGGTGTAAGACTACTCTTAGTCTCATCGACACTGAGTTTCCTGTGTTTTGATAAAGAGCTCTGATGCATCAGGAGGGCACGTGGGGAGAATAACATTTTAGGGCACGCCAGGCGGTGTGAGCCCCAGGGGCTGTTGTGGTCTGAGGCAGGGTTGGAATCCCAGCCCTGTGACCTCTGCAGCTCAGTAAACCCTGCGACTGCTGCGCCTCTGAACGGACACCAATGCCGGTCTTCAGGGATGCGGTGTGAGTGCCAGGACAGCGCCCAGGACCCGAAGCAGAGCCCACAGGGGTTCCCACTGGGGCTGTGTAAACACCGCGTGCATTTCGGGGCAGGTGGCATCTGAGCTGGAGGAATCTGCCAGGCAGCAGGGGCCCCGGGCGCATCCGAAGGGCAGGGTACGCAGGACCCTTAGCCGTCAACCCCCACGGAGGGGACGGACCGGAGAGGCTACGCGAGTTAGGGTCAGACCAGCCCCGGAGCAGCTGTCAGAGTTCGCGGGGGGCGCAGCCCTGGGCCCCAGGGCTCTGCCTGAAGACAAATCCGGGTCGCAGGAACGCTTGGCTTCCTTCTGGAGAAGCCGGGCAAGCGTACCCGGAGAGGTGACAGGCGGTCTCGGCGGCGCCGCCGCGCAAGCGCAGGGAAGGCGACCGGGAGGCGAGCGGCACAACACACGACCCCGCTCTAGCGGCCCGCCTCCGGGCTGAAGACGCCGCGGCGGCAGGGCCTCTTCCGCCGAAAGCGCGCCATCGGCGGCTCCTTCCCTCCCAGGGGCCCGCGGACTCACTCACCCGCAGCGGCGGCGGCGGCTGGCCGCGGCCTCTCCATTGCTCCTCAGCAACAGTTTTTCTTCAAAGGTCGCGCTCGCAGCTGAAGCCGAGCCTTGTGTGCGTCCACCTGCTCTCATTGGCCCCTGTGGGTTTGAAACTCGCCAGTCAGAGGGGCGGGAGAGCGGGACCAAAGGAAAGGGGCGCTTGCGATTGGTCTTCCCCTTGGAGCCCGCCTCCCGGGGCCCGTGGATTGGAAGAACTGCACCACCTTGGTGGGGAGAGGCGGTGGCTCAGTGCGCCAGGGCTGCCCCGAGGGGGAGCTTCACCCTCCGTACCCTTATTCCTCTCTCCCCCAAGGTCCACCGACCTACGGAGAATAAGGCCCCCAGACCGGGGGAATTCTGGCGCTCGCTAGCGCGGAGCTGCAGGTCACGGTCTCCGCGCTCAGGCTTTTAGTACTGCGCTGTGGGTCCTGTTTTGAGTTTTGTTGTGTAAAATACAACTGAACGTTTTACTCTTTTCAGGCGTGCGGTGCAGTCGCATCCAGCAATACATAGTGAACAAACTCCGTCGCCATGCAGCCCTCAACCTTTTCTTCCTCGTTCACTGGCCTCCCTCCCTGCCCTGCGCCCTCTGGTCCCCCATGGGAACAGGCATCGCCGCGTGTCACGGTGGGTCCACAGAGTCCCTCCCTGGAGCTGCGAGCTAAGTGTCGGGTTTGTGGATGGCCTGGGCCCCTTATCCACAGAAACATCTCCTTGGGACGCAGACTCCTGACCACGGTCTTGTTCCTTGGGGCTCTGCTCACACAGCACATGGTCTGTCTCCTTGTCCCTGGCTGACACTAGCCTCTGCCTCTTCACCCCAGCATGCAGGTAGTGACTGTCCCCTTGTTAGGCAGAAAGACAGATATGAGCTAGGTGGAGAGAGAATAAAGCCAGTAAAGCCCACTAAAAGAGACTCAAAGAGTTAACCAGATAAAACCAGAGAGCCAGAAAGGACTCACAGAGTCAATTAGTTAAAGTTTCAAGGGCCAGGAGTGACTTGGAATGTCCAGACACTCCCCAGATGAAAAATGGCTTCCCAGATGAGAAGCTTCCAAGCACAGACACTCCCCCAGATAAAGAAAACATCTGAGACCAGGCACAGCAAATATCAGAGTGCTGCCCATGTTTTCTTTTTACCAATTAACTAGGGCTCCAAGGCCAAAGATTGTCAATCAAGCATGTCTCTGCCCTGCCAAAAACCCCATAAAAAGAAGCCTCACAGTAAACAGCTTGCCTGTCTAATCTTAGGCAGGCCCACTCTGTTACCCCGTACAGAGTGAAATAAAATTTACTTTGCCTTCCTGACTTTGGTTTCATGTCTCAGTCTGTCTGATTTCCCTGTGACTCTGAACCGAGTTCCTCCCCAACACCCTCACCCCTGGCACATAGGTAGTATGTGTCCTCTTGCCCCTGGCACACAGGTAGTCACTGTCCCCTCACCCCTGGCACTCCTGTAGTTGGTGCCCCTCACCCCATATAAGTAGTTCCCTCCTGTCTGTGTTAGTGATGGGCAGTCTCCTCCAGCTGGTGCTCCTGGTCTTCCTGTATGAGTCCCAAGAAACTTTCTTGTCTCATCTGGCATCTCTGGGTCTTTCCTTGTGGATGTGCTTTCCCATCCCAACTGGCCCACTTGGGCCTGCCATCGGATTTGTGAACACACATCTGCTGCCCAGGATTTTGATGACTTTCAGAATCCCATTGAAGTGGAATGGGATAGCATTTGTCTTTCTGTGGCTGGCTTACTTCATTTAACATTGAGTCCTCAAGATTCATTCATGTTGCAGCATGTCTCAGATTAGCTTCCTAGACTGAAAATATTCCATGATGTTTATGTGCCCTATTTTGTTTATACCTTCATCTGTCACAGTTGGGTTGCTTCTGTCTTTTGGCTCCTGTGAATGACGCTGAGATGAATGCAAGTGTACACCTATCTGTTGGAGTCCCTGCTTTTCATTATTTTGGTTATACATCTAGAAGTAGTATTGTTGGATTATATGATAATTTAATTTTTAATATTTTGAGGAACTGCCATACTGTTTTCAGTATGGAATCTATGTGTTTGATTTGACTTCATTAGCTGAGGAAGGGATCATGAGCTCAAAAAAGCCTCTTGCTCATTAATTAGTCCTAGTTCTTTGGAGCAACAGAAGCCACTTCTGCACCCTCTTCTACATTCATGGAATATTTGAAGGACTATTTTGTAGAACACAAAGAGTGGAAAGAAAGCTAGGCAGGCTTCACAATTCTCAACTCATCAATCAAACTCTCCACCACAGTTCTCCCGTGGCTTCAGTGGCTTCTCTTGCTTGCAGGCTAATGTCCTACAAATCCCCACAGGGCCTAGTCTGCTTGTTTAGCTTCAGCTCCTACTATTCTCCCCTTGCTCACTGTAGTCAGTCATGCTGTTTGTTTCTTCATTCCTTTTTATACTCTTCTTTCTGGGAACTCAATCGTCACTCTCTCTTTTTCCTAGTTAATTATAACAGCTCTGTTGAGATATTCACAGACCATATAATTCATTCTCTTAAAGTGTACAATCCAATTTTAAAACATTTTCATCACCCTGAAGAAACCTCCTACCCATTGGCAGCCAGTCACTCTCCATTCCCTCTTCTTAGTCCTTGGAAAACTCTAATCTACTTCTCTCTCTGTGGATTTGCCCCCTCTGGACATTTCATACACATGAAATCATCCAATATGTGGCCTATGATGGGCTTCTTTCACTTAGCCTGTTTCTGAGATTCACCATGTTGTAGCACGTGTCAGTTCTTCATTCCTTTTTATGACTGGATAACATTCCATTGTATAAATACACCACACTTTATTTACCCATTCATCAGTTAATAAACATTTGGGTTTTTCCACTTTCTGGTTATTGTGAGTAATGATGCTATGAACAATTGTGCAAGTTATTGTGTGGATATATGTTTTCCACACTTTTGTGTATATACCTTAGGTATATACCTATTACTAGGTCATATGGCAACTCTATGTTTAAGGATTTGAGCTCAAATAAGCCTCTTGCTCATTGCTCCTTGTTCTTTGGAGCAACAGAGCCACTTGGGCACACTCTCCTACATTCTTTGACTATTGAATGAGATCAAAATGAAATATAATGTAGAAGTTGGAAAGAAGTTGTCTAGATTGAAGTCACCAAGGATAGTGGACTGGCTGGTCAAGAGGCTTCACTTGATGGTTTGCAGAATGTCTCCCTTCACCTAGATTCCAATCTTTATGGGTTCAGGAACTTGATTTAATTAGTATATTGATTGTGGATTAGTCTCTCAGGGACACATTCACTAAATAAAAATGATAGCAGCTATTCTTAGGTGAAGGAATGTATGAACTGAGCATTCTAAATCTCTGTTGATACACTGAACTCTTTCTGTATTTCATCTCATTTAACACAACAAACGTTTGATGTAGTTACTACTATCTCCATTTTTATAGGTAAGGAAACTGAGATGGAGACATTAAAAGAAAGTTATAGTCCAAAGTTATAGCCTAGAGTTATAAAGTAAATAAGATTTGAATCCAGGACTGATTTCAAAGTCTGCTCTTTTTTTCTCTGTAGACACAAGAGATTGAATTATAAGAAAGCTAATTTCAATTTACAACAGGGCTAGAATTGCACAATATGCTTGACACATCCTCTAGCTAGCACATTCTCTGTAATACGGATATGCAGGAAAACAGGTTATACTCTCTGAAATTCTCTTGATAAGCATAGATCAGAACAAAGGGAGGTATCCAACTGATTTAAATATTTAGTGACATTAAGCCACAATACATCCATTTGGAAACCTAGGAATGAGACTGTAATAAATAGAAACTGTAAGAAATAGACAACAACTTCAGTGTTAAAACTGTTGAACCTCATTGTGGTGACCCTCTTATTGTTGGGGCAGTGGGAAAGTGGGTAGTAGAGTATATGCAAAGCTGGCCTTGTCAGAATAACACTTTGAGGCTATGTTTTGAAGGATCCAACATTTCACTATTAAATACTGAGCAGCTATTATACTTTTTAAGTTTTCTTGAATTTATATTTCTTGCTCAATGTTTTATATTCCATTATTTTCTCAAAATATTAAGATACTTAGTCTTATTCTAGCCTGACTTGGTATATGGAAACTCTAGGAAAATCATGGCAGCTAGAAAGAATGGGGTGAAACCAACAAGAGACCAGATTTCTTCCTTTACTCTCTGTTCTTTCTGTGGTGTTCCCTGTCAGTTGGCTGAATTTGGCTATAATTAATAGCAATCTAAATGAAAATGGCTTAAAACCACAATAATGTTTCTTAGTGCAACAATGTCATCAGAGATGCTGGTTCTTTTTCTCCTTCCATTCTGCCTTCCTCAGTGTGTATCTGTGTCTCCCTAATGGTTGCAAGTTGGTCACCATACTTCCAAGCTTCACATCTTCATAGAACATGTCTTGTGCAGGAAGGAAGGAGGAAAAGGACTCCTTTCCTTATGGCTCTACCTTTTACCATGGTAGAAAATCTTTCCCAGGAGTTGCTCCCAGCAGATTGACATCTCATTGGACAGGACAAACTCAACATGACTCAATCATGTGAGGATAGGAAAACCATGACTGGCTTAGACCGATTGGATTCATCATTCTTTAGGTCAAGACATATTTCCTTGTGAATGAAATTAGGGCTCTGTTAGTCAAGAAGGGGAGCTTGAGATTGCACAGACAGCCAACAGGTTTACCTTGTGCTTTTCTTCTCTTCTCTCTCTCTGGTGTCACTTCTGGAATTTTACCTACTATCAACCTCCTGATGTCTTCCAAATATACATCTAGTTCTAACTTCTGAGTTCCAGACACATTATCATCTGCCCATTACACATCTGCACTTGGATGTTCTGCCAGTGGCTCAAATTACATGTCTAAAATGGTACTCATTATACTTCATCCTGAAGTTGAGAAGAACTCCATGTTTCTACCAAAAATAGTGATGAAGACACCACCACTCAGTCACTCTCCAGTACCAGGAAACTGAGAGTCATCTGGACCACTCCTTCCCCATTATTTTCCACATCTACTTCCAAGTTCCCTTCATTTCAACTTTTTCCAACTCAATTTATCTTTCAAATGGATTCATTAGTTTTTGATATGGCTCTGTATGTGTGAGTTTGCATGGATATATGAACACATGTGTTGTACATGTATAATGTGAGCTTTAAATGAACCCAGTACTCTTATCACAGTGCCATTTATGCATACTGGCAAGATAGCCAAAGGGAAAGAAAAGACACAAAATCTTGGTCTGGTTTTGTAAAGTAGCACTAATTATAGTTATTTATGTGAATTTTGATCATTTGTTCCTAAGTACCATGCAGTAAAATATTGATTAAGAAAACAAATAACTCTGTGTCAGATTCATTTTTTTGTGTGTTTTATTCAGTTATGATTGATAATAATGTCTCAATCCTTATTGTTGATAGTAATGTGACACTGTGGTTTGATTACAACTTTTAGAACCTGGAAGGAACACTGCTTCCATTCCAAACAAGAAAGTTTAGATAACAGTTGTCCCATGGTTGCCAAAATTAAGTTCATCTCATTTTAACTAGTAGGACTCCATGGCAGGTGAAATTGAATGACATAAGAATAACAAAGCAAATTTAAAAGCAGAGGAGTGAGAGATTGGCCAATTGTCAGCTCAAATGAACATAGTATTACTAGAAATTTGTTATAATTATTGGAATACAGCTTCAGGGCTGTGGACAAAAGCACAGCTTGGACCACAGTGCCTTTAGTGTAACTAAATCTAACTCACTCAGCCTGTCCGCTCTGGTTGAGGATGTCCAGGCACACTCAGAGATTGCAAGGAATTACAATAAATATAATAATATGTTATAATTATCTTAAAAATATGTTTATAAATACATACATATATATATATATAAATAATAGCTTAAAATAGCATTTCGTGCTTTGCCTTCTTGAGGCTCAGCTTCAAGAAGCATTTTACTAAAATTATCTCAGTGATTAGTGTGAACAATTGTTGAGGCAGGAGGGATATGAATATCATTCCCTCCATTTTGAAGATGATCAAACTGAGGTCGTAGAAACTTCCAGTATTTGATTAAAGGTCCATCAGCAACTTAAAAGAAGGCAAGCAGTTGGAATGAAAACCTGGGTCTTCGGCTCCACATTCTAGTTGTTAATGTGGTCCTATCTTAGTTTCCTCATGCCTCAGTTAACTCCTCTGTAATTTGTCTAGAGTCTTTTTAGCTCTAGTCAGTAGATCTGGTCTTCCCAAGATTGTTTTGAAGAATAATAATTAAAATAACAGAAACTTTGCCAAGTATAGGGTGTTCTTTACATGACGAACATTATTTGCTAGCATTGGTTCCTAGCCCTTGCTCCCTCTCTTACAAAGAGAGTAAACATTCATTTAGAATTACAAAGGCTGAGCACATGCTCAGCAGTGACTAAGAGGAAAGGATTTGCCTCCTTCATGTACATGGTACATACAGACTGTCAACACTTCCCAAGTAAGTAGACTGCGGGGTCAAGGCTACATTTCCATGATCTCCAAGTCAGTGATGGAGGGTGGCCCCCTCGCCATGTGCACCAGTTTTCCTTCATTTGTGGCAAGAAGCAGCTTTGGATGTGCCACTGATGTGAAGTAGTCTTTCTTGCCATACCTCTCCCAGAAGAAGAGGAGGTTGCTCTCCTCTTTGATGGTTTTGGGTGTCTCAGGCATCTCCTATGATAAGGACAACAGAGATCTGTTAGAGAACAAGGAGATGCTAGAAAAAGAACTAAAGCTCAATCCCTTTGCATTTGGCCTTTGTGAGAAACATAGCACTTTAGGACTATGATTCTGAAATATGATGAGGTAAGCGCTTCATTCATTCATTCACTCAGTGAGCATTTATTACATGCCAATTAGATGCCTGGCCCAGCCTAACCATCATAGTTTATTTCCTTAGTTAACTGGAGAGACATCCAAATTAGTCATGAAGGTTGCCAGTGGCACTAGTGTCTCACTCTACTTGGCAGGTGGGGTGAAGCATGGGTCTTGTCCTGCCTTCAGCGTAGCCATAAGGCCTTTTGAGCACTGGCAATTCTATGACCTCTAAAACGTTTTGACCTCTAAGTGCGCAAATCATACCTTTGGGAAAATAATTGATCATTTTAGAGATGTTTATCTGTATATTTAAGCTGGCAAGTAAAGGTTAATTTAATTAACCTCCTCCCTCACCCCACCCCAAACACACACACACAGACTTTGTAGGTAGATTGGCAGTCAAATCCTTTCAATACAAGTTTTGATAATTGTGATCTCTTCAGACTGTACTTTCCCATAAGTATGAATAAAATCTAACAACAAACACTTCCACGAAGTAAGATTCAAATTCCAACTTGGGATGCTTCCCTACTCTTTTTAATCTAAAGCAACTAATATCCTTTTGAGGTTTCCTTGGGGTTTTCAATGTCAACATGGATTTCATTTCCCAAGCCTACTCCTCTCCTAGTCTCTCCCATCTCAGTAAATGGAGTTTCTCCCCTTCCTCCTGTTGGTCCTATCTCTGAAATACTTCTTTCCACCTGTCTCACCCTCCCCACTCTCCCCAATTGTTAGGACCTCCAAATTGGGTTCTTTGCTTTCTCTATTGTCTTCCTTCTGATCTCTTCTCCATTTCAGGAAATATACGTAAAGTCATGGCACTTCCCTGTTTAAACCCCTTAATTAAGTAAGGCTTTTCACTGTCCCTCAGATGGAATCCAAATAGAAGGCTCTGCAAACTAGCCTCTGCTGATCTGTCCCCCTCTTAGTGTTCCTTCTGGTCTTGAGGCTGGCCTTTCAACCCTGGAAGCTCAGGGACTAGATGCGATCAGATCCCTTCGATTAGAATGCCCAGCCTGCCCCTTTGCCTGGTATGCTCCCTCCTATCAGCAGCTCTCACCTCTCAGGAGCACTGCTGTGACACGCTACCTAAAGAGCACTCTCCCCTTTTTCTCTATCTTAGCGCCTGTTCATTTGCTTTACAGCATCTGGCACTCTTTGCTGGTTGTTCGGCTTGTCTGTTGTCTGTGTTCCCCACAGGACTAAGTTCTACAAGGCTAGGGACTTTGGCTCGCCTCTGTCCACATGGCTGTTGGCACTCTGCCTGAAAGACAGAAGGCTCCTAATGAATAATGCTTGTTGAATGAATTTATGAATGAAGCTACAGCCCTACTCTGTGGACGTCACTTTCACCTCCCTTGTTTCAGGAGAGAAACACATGTATCCACATAAATCCTACTCAGGTGGGGTGGGTTTGGATTATTTACTGAATGACAGTCACCTGCTTATCGGTGGTGAAAGCACTGAGGGCTGTAGTGGGCATGTGTGTGTCTGTATGCTTGAGAGGTAGCGGAGATGGGCTGGGATGAGGGATCTTGCTGGCCCCATTGAAGGAGGGGCCCTGGAGTAGGAAGGCTGGAGTTTGAGTCTTGGCACCCAGCTTTTGGCTTTGTGCCCCTTAGCAGGTGACTAATCCTCTTTGATCTCAGTTGGCTTATTTGAGTGTCAGCTCAGGCCCCATTGTCCTAATGCCAGTATTGTCAGTATTGATGCCAGTATTGATCAAACATGGATGCCCTGGGATGGGAGGTGAATAAGATTAGGCAAGGAAAGGAAAAAGAAGGAAGAAGGTAATTGACCTTTACCTCCTGCCACCTCCGTTTCCCTCTTGCACAGACCCTGCCTAGAATTGCCTCTGGGGATAGGTGAGAAGGATGGGGGTCATGTCGGCAGGTGAGGGCTGTGGTAAGAAGAGAATAGGACTGTACTACCCTGCTGGGGTGTCTGCCCTTTGGGATCACTTACAAATGTACGGGGTGTAACATGAAGGTAGGTTGGAGACTAAGAACAACTGACCTTTAGCAGTACGGGCTCATCTTCATTTTGAGCACTCAAAAATAACCGGGTTTTTGAGATTCTTAGAGTCACAGGAAGTTTAGAATCATCTTCTGATGTATAAGCACCCATGTCAAATCTCACTGGTAAAGAGAAAAGCCAAAAAAATGTGAATGCATTGTATTTGTCTAAAATCAAGTCTGTTTATGTAGATATTTAGGGTGTGGATACATGTGTGGGCACGTGCAGTTAGGTCCCCAGCTATGGTGTAAGTACCAAGAATAGAATTTGATATATTTTTGTATCCTTCACAATGTCCACTACATTGGCTAGGCAGCTAAATACTTGGTTCTTTAGAATGTTTGACTCTAATTCCTCAGAACTTTCTGTTAAATGAATGCTCCAGGGCCGAGTATCTGTTGAATCCTTATAATTACATTGGTGGGATAAGACCCTGCTTATTTGTGAGGCTGATTTCATAATGGCCTAATATGTGGGATTTTCAGGAAGCTGATATGCTTCCACATTGCTAGTGGTAATGAAAAGTAGCTCAAGAAGTTAGAGAACAATGCTTAATTATTGATGTCTGCAAAATTATTGATGTCTAGGAACCCAGGAGTTCCACTTCTGGGATATGCTCCAAAGAAATCATCTCCTAGCTGAAAAATTATATGTACAAAGATATTTGCAGTTGAGTTTTTTAAAGCAAACACAGGGACCAGCATAGCTATATGATGAAATATTCCAGTGCCACAGAAAGTGACAAAAAAAAATATGTATGTGATGGCAAAGTGTGGGAAAACTGTATGAAGTAATATTAAGTAGGAATAGAGCACAAACCAATGTACAAGTGTCATAGAGTGGAAAGCATGTTAGTTGAACTATTTCCAATGAGAAAGGGCCCAGTACGTTTATTGCAAAGTAGCCTCTTTGGACCTCTGAAAGTTATTTTGTATATTGATGACACGGCCTGAGGCTAAAATATCTTCACCACGGCAGCTGGATCTCTGTGACAAAATTTCTGGGAGGCTAAGTTCATCCTTCAGAATATGTTGCAGCTGACTGGCTGTTTTGCTCCTAATTATGTTAAAAAGATAATGATTCTTTCTTGTTGGATGTTATTTCTATGTTTGGTCCTCAGGCTTTCTCACAGACAGTGATTGCTCCTCATTAGCTTCTGGGTAAATTCGTATTTCTGAGACTCAATCTCCTCATCCTTAAAACCGAGGATAAGCACAAATGAGAGAACCGAAGGAGGTTCTGCCTCGGAAAGCTTTACACCCCACTCAGTGCTTTCCAAGGCCAGAAGCCTTTCTCGTGGAGCTTCCAGATTTGGCTGCAGCTTCTGTTCTTGCCTGGTTTTTCATTGTTTTTTATAACCAGGGGTGATGTGCTTCATCTTATTGTAGAAGAATTGTGAAAAGCCAGGAATGTAGAGAGGCTTATTCTTTGAAATAAGAAAGCTTGAAAGAAATACAGAAATAAATAACAGAGACATCCACTCACCTGCATTTTCCATATTTTGTAATGCAGTCGCTGAGAGGTATGGACCCCATGTGACTCGAACAATGCTTTGATTGAGGACATCATTCAGGATGAATTGGGACTTGATGACCCTCATAAAGTTGTATTTCACGTTGTTCTGGAAGGTGTAAGGTGCCGATCTTGGCTTGATGATTTCTAAAACCATTATCACAAACTCTGATTAATGTCTAGGTACAAACACAGATGACAGATCTGCCCCAATGCAAACAAAGAAAGTAGCTAGGAAGGGACATTAAGAATATTCTGATCCAGGTGAAAAAATTGAGAGAGAAGTGAAGCCACCCACTCAGCAGCAGTATTGGATCTAGGATTATCCCAGTAGTTATTTATTTCTTTTTAAACTTAAAACTCCTTAGGTAGTATTTTTTAAAAAAAAACGAACAACAAGATTATTTGTGCAACTTTCTCAGTTTTGGTTTGGAGGTTTCTAAGAAATCAGGAAGATTCCTAGTATCCCCCATATATGTTTTCAAATGAATGCACACTGAGAAAAAAAAAACCAAACACATTAAGAATTATACATCATGGAGAATGAAGCTCTAAATGTCTCCCCTCCTTCTTCACAGTTGTATATATCAGTAGTAGTTCTACTTTTAGGAATCTAATCTAAGGAAATAAATGGTGACAAGAATGAACATTTATTGATATGAATGTTCATTGTTGCATTAGTTATGATGGTGAAAACTTGGCACTCTAAAATGCCTGATGACTCATGAACACAGTGAACAATCTGGGGTCGCCACAGGAGAGGGGGTGGGTGGATGGGTGAAGTAGATAAAGGGGATAAAGAGGCACAGACTTCCAATTATAATATAAATTAGTCATGGGGATGGAAGTACAGCATAGGGAATATAGTCAATAACATTGTAATAACTTTGTATGGTGACAGACTATAACTACCATGATGAGCATTTCATAATGAATATAATTGTCGAATCACCATGTTGTACATCTGAAACCAATATTTCATATCAATTTTATTTTAATGAGAAAAAGTGAAAGAAAAGCAGTGAAGGCGACAAATAAAATACCCTTGATATACTGCTAAGTGAAAAGGCTGGATATAAAATTTTATATAGTATGGTCTTAATAATGTCAAAGGAGTACAGTGTGTGCAGGCAAGACTCTAAGGGGCAAACCATTGTGCTGGCTGTGGGGAGCTCTTAGTGGCAGTAGGAGCAACTTGTGTTTTCTTTCTTATATTTTCTTGTGTTTTCCAATTTTCTATGTGAACATGTATTAGTGTTCAGCTGTTATCTTAAAAAGCTGTCACATTAAAAATGTTGGGTTTGTGTTTCATGTAGAGGCTTGAGCAATAGAGGCATGGGAGAAAAATCATGATTTTTATAGTCAGATTGTATTTGTTTTCAGGTTTTCCTACTTAGACACTTTGGTGAGAGCGGTGTGACTTGGCTGGGTTACTTACTACCTCACTGAGCTCAGATTCCTCATATGGAAAACGAGAATGTAGGGCTGTTGTCAAGTTTAGAGATAATGGAGCCAAGAACAAACCAGCCGTGCTGGTAGTATGAAGAGAGGCAGTAGTGGTAGGAATAACAGAAATAACAACAATAGTGAACATTTGTTGGGTATTTACTATGTGCTGGGCATTATTCTAGTCCAGAAGCTTGTGAGTATTGACTCATTTCACCTCACTAGCAGGGGTTCTGATTATCTGTTTCACAGTAGAGGAACCTGAAGCAAGAAAGGTTAAGTGACTTGCCCAAGGAGCCATGAGGAGGAGGAGGAACACAGCTTGTAAGCTGTCACCCACCAACACTATATGACCGCTTTCTGCCTAACGGCTAAAAGTCATACAGCCTTTACGATATGGCCATGAAATGAGTCTGTGAGCAAGTATTCTAGGCCTGAAGAATGATATAAATTAATTTACCTTCCTTATAGTTACCAGACTACTGCCTGGGTGCCCTCGTTACTCTGATTCTAGGTTTCATTTCCCCCCATACTCTGTTGTGCCTATTGCGTAAGAATGAAAAGGGTATTATTTGTACTTGACCCCTTACCTTCTTCTGTGTCACTGGCAATGGCTTCCAGGTCATCGTTGGTGATGAACTGATTTAAACTCAACCGTCTCTTCTTCAGAACCTTCCCACTGGCTGTCACCACCACCATACTCTCACTGAAGGTAATCTCGGATGAGGCAGAGGTTTCAGAGGTACTCAGAGACTTAAATTTATCCCTGCAGTCCTCATGAAGTGGGTCATAGTTTGCATCATAGAAGGATTTCTGTGAGGAAGAAAGATGGAATGAGGCCCTTTCAACAGGAGTTTTATTCAACAGACTTAGTGAGAAGGATTTCCATTTTGGTCTCATCAGTACCACTCCCCCTTCCCCTTCCTCCTTTCCTTCATCCCTCCCACCTTCCTTCTCTTCCTTCCTTCCTTCCTGGGAAATCCTGAAAGGACAGACTTTTGTCAACCATGTGCAGACTCAAAACTGAGATGTTGCAATGAAACAGGATTTCAAGTGATCTTAGTGTGTGGTAGCCTTCCAGTTCCCCCACCGAAGGGTAAATATCCATTTGACACATGCAGACATTTTAGAAATACTCTGTTGGGAACAACTTTTAGAGCCAGTAGCTATAATACTTGTATGGCCTCCTAGCACAAAACCCTGGCTTGATGTGACTGCAGACTTCTAGCTTTCCATTGCCTGCCTCCTCCACCTCGCTTCTGGGGCTGTTCCATTTGGAGGGTGACGCTAATCTCTGGAGCTGGTGTTAGAGAGGATGATCACAGCACATCACTGCAGGAGGCAGACCCCAGCGAACTGGCCTGAAGGGGCTGTCTCAGGAGAGCCTAACCAAATTGTGATGAAGCTGCACCAGGAGACTCCAGGTTTGAGGACAGTTCTGCTCTATTCTGGAAAAATCTGGTGAGCATGGAGAATGCCATTCTTGCGGAGCAGAGAGCCAGTGGGTCTCACTTAAAATGAAGAAAAGCATGTCTCTGGGCCTCTAGGGACCATAACACAAAAGCCTCTAGGATTCAAACCATTGCTGTTCTCTTCATGTGGAGAAAATACTGTGTCAGAATAGCAATCCCATAAGAATTAGGATCATTTGCTTACCTGATTTAGAGAGAGATGGTCAATTTCGGAACTGTAGTCTTCATTTTCACTATCAAACAAGACAATGAGAATGTAATTCTGTTTGTTATGTCACTACAGTCACTGGGCATCATGATTTTTAATGGCCACCTTAGCTTTGGGTAACACACACTGTACACACACACACACACCCACGGCCACTACTGTCATCTTGGAAAATAAGGACTTCTATGCACACACATACATACAGTCATTTGGGTCATTACTAACTTACTAGTTTGGAGTTAGTAATCATCAGGACACAGCTTGAACTTTACTTGTGCTTTATCTGTAATGATTGGGCCTGGCTAATAAGTTAAAGACTTGTAATTGAATTTCGGATAAAAGGTTGATCTCCTCAAGTGAGAAGTACTTCTGAAGCAATCACTTTAATTTTAACCAAACAGATCCTATGTTACCCACTGCTTTCATGTATTTGCTAAAAAAAGATTAATAATATATACTTGGCAAAATATCCAGGCGACACTTTGATAGCCTAGTTTGTGTTAGTGTATATTAACAGGTGATGGGAACTCCATGTTTGTTTGGAGTATTGTATGATTTAAACTTCTTATTCATTTACTTTTCTCCTACATCTGAATGAGGTTTGACTGTGTTTGTAGATTCATATGCTCAAATTGCTGTAGAGCTGTTTTCTATCCCAGACTGAGAACAGGAGGTTTTCCTAAGAATGGTTTCTCTTAGTCTCTGACAGTCCATTAAAACCCATTACTGTATCAGAGCATGTGAGCCCACTAAAGCCATGTCTAAGTAACAGGCTCAAATTCACTAGGACTCAGCAGACATTACCAACCATTTTTCTACCATGGTTGTCTCCCTGTTCCTTCATCTCAGTGTAACATGCTGCATGCTTAGTTTCCCTGGGTGTCTGCTGCACCTGCCCTGACTCCAGATGTAGGACTCTTCTAAAGACCCTGCCAATCTGGGCCCATGCTGGTCACTGTAACTCCTAGCTGGGTTCTCATGCACCTTCATCCCCTCATGAAATCACAAGAGAAAGAACCTATTTCCTACCTGTAGCAGTGCTTCAGGTCTTCAAAGAGGTCAGGGACTTTGGCCATCTTGACTTCTGTAACAGAGAACATCAGCAGCTGTCAGCCCAGCCTGCCTCTGAGCAGATGCCCGCGAAGGGAACGCCGCTTCTCTGTGCTTCTGAGAATCTTAAGGAATGACTTAGCCCGCACGCAGCTATTCCCCATTCTTCTTGAATTAATTACAAATGAATCTGCCTCTTCGACTAAATTATGAACTTCTTTTAGAATCTTGGCATCCCTTATGTCCCCTACCCAACGCAGTACACATAGTAGGTATTCAATAACAGTTATAAAAAACCCTCATGAGAATGACGTGTTTGCCATACACAGATGTAAGAGAGAGACAGAGTTGGACATTTCCAGTTTTTTCCTAATAGCGTTAGATAATAGAGATTCCCTTCAGGGGGAGGCTCAGCTGCACCCACCCGTTTCCTCATAGAAAACCAGTTTCTCCGCCCCTCAGCTCCCAACAGTAGAAAAAAATCACTTTCTGAAATCTGACTGTGATTCTAGCTCACACACTAAACCAGGCGGAGACAAGAAAGGAGAGGCTTTAGCTTCAGAGAAGGCAGTTGGAGAGAAAAGAAGAAATACAAAAAATATCTTAAAAGCCAATGACGTGATAAGGACAATACCTTTGCTGTCTCAAGCGCCAATGAAATGACTCCCTCTCTGCCCGGACACTGAGCCGCCAGCAGGCTTCTTCGCCTTTTGTCCTCTTTGGAGGAGGCGTGGCCACGTGTGCGTCACGGGGAATTTACAGGGAAGAATTCTGTTCTGTACACTTATTTCTTATGTTCTTCCCGTGTTATGCTGGCCAAAATAATGACAGATCATATGCTCGCGAATAGTGTTGAATCTGATAACAGTGTTGTTTGCAGAGATTCCGGGAGTTTCTGACTTGGTTCATTTCTTTACGACTTTGCTCTAAACAATTATAAACCTGTCGTCTTAGAAAAAGGGAAGAAGAGCAGGAAACTTAAGTTTCTATAAATGTATAGTGGGGGAGGGAGGGAGAACTGAGATCAGAATTACAGGCGGCTGGAGTTGGAGAGGAGCTTAGGAGCTGTACCTTGTGTTTTGGCTTAATTTGTGCTTGGCATCCCAGGGCTGAGTGAATTGATGGAATGCTTGGCAGCCCCCGCAGGTAAGGCACGGGCCCTTGGGGGAAGATGATCCATCTCTTGAATAGGCACACATCACTGTGAGTATTTAACCACAACATCCTGATTTGCGCAGGGCAGAGGAGGAAAAAGTGGTATTTAGTAACAGAAGTCTTGATCCTCTTCTCTCTGTGGAACATTGCCAATCCATTTCCTATAGAAATGACAGTGGGGGCCATGTACAGCAAAGGGCCCTCTGCCAGTGCCACCAGAGAAGACCAGTCTTCCCCTGGATAAACCCTAGGTGTGTGAGGAGTGCAGACTCAGGGAGGGATGGGCCCCTGACACATGCCAGGAGCTGGGTTTGAGAACGGAGACTGGGGGGGGAAAAGGGACTCATGCACAGTGCTTGGTGCTGTCTGGCTGCTGTTATCTAAGACTTGCTAGGTATCCTGAGGCTAGCCCAGTGCAGGCGGTAGAGCACCAGGTTCTTCTTGGAAGACAAATGTTTCAGGTTTTTTGGTGGGAATTTAAACCACGTAAATTTTCAATACAGGAAATGGATAGAAAAAGAGGTAGAGGAAGACATAAGAAGGTGAGGAGGGAAAGGCAAGGCAACATAATGAAACATGGCATCAAAAAGCTCAGAACTGGGAGGGAAGCGGCTTGAGTGGATTTGATCAAAGTATTCTCTCCAGTCTTGTTTAACTGTAAATAATGGTGCTGGTTACCTGATCATTCGGGTCTATCCTAGGTGCAGAATCTCTGATTCTGATTCTGTTGCCCAGCACAGTTTCTCCTGGTCATAGACCTGGTGTTATAATAGTTATAAACAAGAGCCAGGGAAATAACTGGCATCCTGGATGTAGGCAATGTAAACGTGGGGCCAGACTGGGGCCAAGTTCAGGTGTCTTAGACTGAACCTTGTGTGAGGGTGATGGCGGCCAGATCTCTATATAAGCTGTTCCCCTTCATGCAAAACAGAAAAACAGGAATGTTAGTCCTGGTCACCCCCCTCTGCCTCCAGGAGATCTTGTCAGGACTATTATTAAGAAAGAATTGTGAAGCACATTGAGAACATGAGCTGCTATGGAGATGCAGGTAAACAAAAATAATATCAGCACTAATAGCAGCTTCTGTCACTTGGGATCCTGTATAGTCATCATGGTACCACCTCTGTTCACTGAGAAAAATGCAGTTCTTATGAAAATACTGGCTTGGAAACTTCAATGGGGAGGACACCTTCAAGAGAAGGCCTCCACCGAAGCCCCGGACGGAATGTATAGCACCTCTTTGGCAATCCAGGAACACGTCTTGGTTCTAGCATTAGGGTGACACCCATCCTGCCCTATGTCACTCCTCCTCCACAGGGGATTCCCCACATGGGGATGCTGAATTTCTTGAGGAAAGTTTGGATCTTTTCTAGATAGCCAATTCAACTTTTTCCTTATCATGAAACTGGTTTTTTTTTTTGAAACTGGTTTTTAAAGGAAGAACACTGTGGGCAAGGCTTAGAGAGCAAGAAGTCCTGTTTTGCTTTGGGGAGCCTACTTTTCTGTGAGTGTGAACCAGGGCTGGATGAGCCTCATCCCCAGATGGCCTGCTTCTAGGAGCGGAGAGAGGAACATGCTAGGGGGGCTCTACTGGAGCCCAGAGGCTGCTGGGGGGCTGACCTGTGACAGGGGCTTTGAGTGGCTTCATGCACCTTCCTTTTGACTCTGAGGAGGCCTCAAAAGCCTTCTTTAGTCATTTTCATCTAAATCATCCAGAAAACATTTATTGTACCCTTGCTGTGTGCCAGGACTTTTGCTAGGCATCAGTATCTTACTTTCATGATTCACAAAACTAGGCATGCAGGATGAGGTGTGCTGTTTTGGTAGGTGAATAGATCAGCTTTATGAGCATGGAGGTCCTGAGTCCAGAGTCACAGATGCTTTTCATTTAGAAAGTGCTTTACGGTCACATTGGGCTCTGACCGCACTGTCTCACTGGCTCCTCACTTTACCTACAAGAGGTGGTAATTGCCACCCCCTTCCACAGCTGAGGACCCTTAGAGGTTAAGTGACCAACCTACAGTCACAAAATGGGCAGAGCCAGCACTTGAACTCAGGTTTCTGATTCTAAGTTCAATCTTCTTTTCCTGCTGCCTAGAGATGCTCAGGTCTCTCACCACTACTGCCAGGTGATAGGGCTGAAATAGGTCATCAGTAAAGGTCTGAAGAGTCACCATCTCAAATACCCTACCATCGGCAATTCTAGGATTCCTTGTTAAAAACAATACAGAACCAGAAATGGCTTGCAATATGCCCCTCCGTCTCCTTTCCTCTTCCCGTGCAATCCCATTTCATTCTGGGGCATACAGGGAGAGGGTCGAGGGGTTGAGTCCATGGTCAGTGGTGGATTCTGGGTGTGGACTTTAGCCATGTTCTTTCTTTTGTGCCAAGAAGACAAGAAACATCTGGAAATGTCTTTGGAATCAACCTGAAAAATTATTGCACGTAGTTAGATCTGGTAGGATTGCTCGAAGGAAGAGAGAAACACAACTCTTGAGTTTTCAAGGGATATAACTATTTCTTTTTAGGTGGTGGAAAGTCTCTTCAGAGGAATAAAGCATGCATAAACCATCACAGACAGAGTTAATTGAGTCTTTTGTCTCAACTCATACCCTATTTGGTCATAATCTGCTTTTAAATTCCATGAAAGTTAGTAGGAAGGTAGAAAAGACCTAACATGGAGCATAATCTTCCATGTTACAGGTGTCATAATACATTATCTCACTTAATCCTCGATGAAACCTTTGAGGGTTCTTATTGCATTTTATAGAAGAGGAAGTTCAGAGTCCAAGGAGATTGAGCAAACTGTCCAAGGCTGCAGGGCGACCAAGAAACTGAAATCAGATTTAGACACCAAAGCACAGCCTCAGTCAGCCCCGGGTGTCTTCTTTCCGTAGTGAGTGCAAACTCTTCCCTTCCTTTTACCTTTTTAAGGGCTAAGTTTTTTTGCTTTCTCTTGTTAGTCTACTGAAGGACCTCAAATGATTCGTTAGAGAAGTATGTACCCCAGACACTATCTAGATTAAACTCTTACCTAATAAAAGAGGTACCGGCTCAAAGAGGGAAAATGTCAAGGTCCTAAGGTTATATGGAGAGTTCATCTGAGAGTGGGAACAAAAATGAAAACTCCCTGTTTCTTGATTTCTAGTTCAAGACCTCCTTCTTGCTAGTGATGCTGGCTCTTCAGTAAAGAGAGGTAAGGTGAAGGAGTCCTCTCCCCCATGGGGTCTCATCTGTGGTGAAAAAGCAGTTAAAAAGAATGAGTCCCCATTCAGCGAGCAAAACCAGCTAGGTTCCTCTTCTCCTGGAAGCTGACTGTGAACACATCCGTCACTAACCCCCTAAGTGAGTGGATGAGTATAAAGTGAGATAAGTGGGGCAAGAGCATCTAACAGAGGAGCTAGTCTTAGACTGAGAGTGGAAAGTACCATGGGGAATGAAGAGGGAACATTTCTGGCTGAGCAAAGGCTGCCAGGGGCAAGTAAGTGAAAGTAGGGCATTGATCCAGGCTGAGCCCAGAAAGGTGGGGGCGTGGGTGTACCGAGAGGAGGGTGGGGAGGGAGGTGAGAGCCAGGCAGTCATGGCCTTGTGCAGACCACACTAAGGTCTTTACCCAGGCCACTTTGGAGGCCAGTGTTCCAGGAACTTGGAGAGCAGACGGATGGCTGTGGCTTGGAGAAATTCAAGCTGGCAGAAGCCTGCAGCTGGAAGTGACAGCTTCATGTTGAGCCATCAAATTCCCTGTGAGCTCTGATTCTCCTCTCTGCCTCAGCTCATTTGTTCCCCAAAGTATGTGCTTTTGGTTTATAAATTCCCTTTCTTCTCTTGGGATGATGGTTAGCAGGGCAGTGACCTCTTTGCATTCTCCCTTGGCCCTGTGTATTTCTTTGTGTCTTTCACGGATGTCCTTTAAAAATCAGAGTTCATTGAGAGAGCTTCCTGTTTGGCAATAGTCATGTCTGGGCCTGTCTCTTGCTTTTCTTGATGGCTAACTCTGATTGTCAAATCACAAGTGCATTTTAAAGAAATTCCCTTTTCTTTTGAGTCATTTTCCTCATTGGAGTCATAGTTATCTCTGGTATGAACTTGTTTCTCAGTTAAGAAAAATAACTTCCATTCCTTTTTTGGGTTCAAAACATGGTTATGAAATATTGTTGGGGAAATATAAGAAATATAAAGAAGAAAATAAAACCCAGAAACAATAGAATAACTGTTATATTTTGGTATATTTCTCTCTCATTCTTTCTTTTTTCAACACATACATGGTTTTTTTAATGCAAATGGGATACTCAGAGCATTTCAATGTTTGCATTCCTGAAATCTAGGGAACATATGTGTAGTAGACCGTGCTCACCAAATGCCCATCTGCTTATTAGCGGGATTGCTTGATCAATGTGTCTTCATCTTTTGGTCTACATTGCCTGCATGGTTTGTTCTGGCCAATGCACTGTGAGCAGGAAGTGTCCGCAAGGTGTTACACTTCCAGGCTGATATAATTGAGAATCCATATGTGTGTGTGCCTCTGTCATCTCCCACTTCCTCTGATGCAGCAATTTTGGAAGTCACATATTCCAGATGGTGGAGCTTCAAATGCACGAGGTGTGGTTGCAAGTATATGAGACTAGAACAACGTGCATTAGACTGTGTGGGTGAGAAACATATCTTTCACTGTGTTAGGTCACTGAGATTTCAGAGTTTGTTACTGAGGTATAATCCTTCCTTTCTCTACCACAAACTGCAAGGTGACACACTTTATCTCAGAACTCCTCTTTCACATACCACTTTCTCTGTGGGCAGAGTGGTGTCTAGGGTAGTATTCCTCTTGTCATACTCTCCACTCTCTGGAGGTGAATTTTCTAGCAAGGTAAATCGAGGATGGCCTCAGATTGCTTTCATTCAGCATTTTGCCAAATTCCAATTCCAGATATAAAGATATATTAGCTGTGAAAATAAAATGGCCAGTAATAAGGCTGAGTGAACATCCCAGATACAAACTGTATGATAATTACATTAAAAAACTAAAGTATTAATATAGTGCTTTACAGTTTTTCAAAACATTTTTTATAAACGTCGATGCAAGCATCTGACATGATGTGAGGTTGCCTTATGCAGGCTCACAGTCACTAGCCAAGGTCTTATGCCCATAGCAAAGTTGTCTCCTCCTGCCTTTTGGTATGAATCCCCAGCTGCTGGGAGGATGGGCTCCTGAGTGGGGCAACTGTGGAACAGGGCGGGGCACACAGTGTGGTTGGAGAGGCAGGAGACTTGGATACGGCTCTGATCCCCATCAGTTGTGTGGCTTATGACAATTCCCACACATCTCAGACCTTTCCTTGTTGATAAAGGGAGGGATGGGACTGGATGACTCCTGGGGTTCTCCCAGGCCTGGCTGTCCACTGTGTATTTTGTGCTTATCCCAAACACCACCACGGTCTGCTTCGCGGTACCTCTGTCCTCTTGAAACATTGTGTCTGGTTACGTGAGGCCCAGCCTGGACTCATGCTTTACTACCCTTTTTGTAGAATCTTTTCTCTGTCACACGTATAGTTGAGTCACAAATAGATAAATGCTTTCTCATTACTTCAACGGCAAATTTGATTTGTCATTCTGGGTATGAATAGAAACAATTTCCTTTTTTAGTACAGAAATATATACAGTTGTTAATAAATTAGAAGGAAATGGCAATTTTACTCCATCTAAGTGGTGATGACTCAGGCTTGCTTTCTAGAAAGCTTGACACACACAAAGGACCATCTGGGCCCTTGTTTAGCCTCAAGAAAAGGAAGTTAATGTCTCTGAGTCTGAAAGGCTGGACATGTTTTGGAGCATTTTGATTAAAAAAATGAACATCCAAAGAAAAAAGATGATCTTAGTTTTCCCTTTTCTGCACTCTGCCCTCCATGGGGCTTTAGTGCTGTCCCTAGTAGGTCATTATCTCCCCTGCTGGGTTACTCAAAGGCACTGTGGCTCCTGGGAGAGAAAGAACAGACCCAAGAGAGGCTGGCTCAGGAGCAGGACAGGGGGCTGAGGAGACCATGTGTTCCTACAGAGCACGGTTCCATGAAACCTTCCTAAAGCCAGCTTGGCAGCCTGCTTCACTGTGAGGCATTGTACCAGAAGCCATGAGAACAGAGGTGGTAAAGGACTCCACTGCTCTTAATAAGCTGTGGGTAGACCTGGGAAGATGACTACAGTACAAGTAGAATAAAAGAAGTGTTGTAATAGAGACAGAAACCAACAGATGGGAAGAGAGTGACTGAAACTAACACACAGAGAATCAGGGAAGACTTCATGGAGGCTGCATTATACCTTGTCCTGAAGAGTTAGATTGCAGAGTGGAGAATGGATATTCCAGGCTGAGGAAATAGGGTGGGTACAGGCCTAGAGCATAACATTTCATGTCTATGTCTCCTACTGTGTGGCCTTGGGTACATTCCTTAACTTTTAGAGTTTGGCTGCTTCATCTGTAAAACCAGGCTATTCTGACTTCACAGAGTTTTGGAAAGATTAAATGAGATTGTGTTTGAAGAGTGTTCAGTGTAGTGTTAGTTTCCTTCCCTTTCCAAAGTGACCAACATTCTCCATCTCCGAGCTTCGCTCGGGCTGTTCCTTCTTTGGGACTTATTTCCCCTCCTCTATCCGTGGAGTTTACCTTTCTTTACTCTGCTGCTCCAGGCTCCTCCTTGGCAGAGAATGGAAAGCAATTTCAAAGCGGTTAAACAAATATCAGGTCATAGTCAAAGGAATTCTAAGTAGAACCCAAGTTTGTCTACAGTGGGTATAGTAGGCTGGAAGAACTATCAAGCATTATCAGTTCACGCATTCATTCATAGAAGAGGAGGAACTTTGATCCAGGAACATGCTTCGGCTGAGTGGTGATTAAGACAAATAAGGTCTTAACCGCATGGAACGTCTTGCTAGCGGAGAAGCCGTATCTTGCACAGTCATGATGGTTGTCGAGAAACTATGGGATGTTATGGAGAAACATGCAGGGGAAAGGAGAGAACCTAATCTAGTCTGAAAGGTCACAGGAAGTCTCTCTGAGAAGGCAGCATAACGGATAGGCAGGGTAGGGTTTAGCCGGGTGAAGGTGCAGGCTGATGTGGGAAAGAGAGTCATGCCTCAGGTAGTGGGAGTAGCATGCGCATAGGCCCCAAAGCTAGAAGGGCCGCTGGCGGGAGAGAGACTGCGGGAGGGTCATGTAGCTGAAGCCTGGTTTTGGGGGCAAAGCGGCCTGAGATGAGGATGCAGAGGTGGGCCTGGCTTGGTCATGAGCAACCTTGTCAATGCGTTAAAGACATTGAACTTATCCTGAAGGCAGCTTTGAGGTGTTTTAAACAGGGGAGTAGCAAAATTAGGTTTCTGTTTTTAGAAGATCTGTATGGGTTCTAAAGGGGGGATAGCAAATGTGGGGAGAAGGCTATTGAATCATGCAGGTGACAGATGAGGCTGGCTTTGGACATGGGTGGTGGCAATGGAGATGGAGAAAAGGGAATGAATTTGAGTTATTAGCAGGTTGAATCACCACAACTTGGGGTTTGGTTAGATGTGGGTAGGAGGTAGATAGTGGCTCAGAGAAAAGTGCCCACCCGGATAAGGAAGGAGCAGTGAGCAGTACCAAAGCACCCTGTCCTGAGAGAAATGTCAGCAGATTTGGAGAAAATGGCGGGGGTTGTGAGGAGCCTCTGGGGCACACCCAGGGGGATTGCGTGCCTCCGAAGAGACAATGGGCTTTGAGCTGGTGAGTTGAGTGCTGAGCCAAGGAGGTCTGGGCAGTGAGCGAGAGGGCCAGGGGCTGCGAGGGGGGAGGCCCACACACCAGCCAGGAGGCGCTCAGGAATGGGCGGGCAAGGCGGCCGGGAGCAGAGGCAGAGTGTGGGAAGAAACAGGGAGTGCGGTGGCCCGGGAGACCCGGGAGCTGGTGGCTCTGCTCCAACCATGTGGAAGCAGGGTCAGGGTGCGGCACCTTTCCGTGTGGGTGAGATCACCGTGGACTCCCTTCCAGCATCCCTCACTGCTCTCCCAATCCTTCTTTGCAGCCACCCAGTGTCCTATTCTGCTTCCAGCTCTTTCTTGACTTAGAGGAAAGTGTTCTGGTAACACCTTTGACACCAAATTTTCAGGACCTAATGTGGTGCAACCTGTAGACATTTATATTTTTGAAAAGAAGAGCTTGGAAAAAACAAGGCCTTAAGGGATCCTGGGCTGGGGAATTTTGTGTTTACGAGGGCTACCGAACTACTGAGTAAAGTAAATCCATGGTTACTAAGATGCAATAAAACTTAAAAATTTAAAAATTAAGACCGGGCATCATAAGACCTTATTCAGTACTTGAATTCATAGCCCTAAAGCCACTTCAGACTAGAAACAGAAGAGCAGAGAAATATTTAACAACATATTTCAGAGGCAGACAGCTGTGTGAGAGTAAGGAGAAAATCCCGCAGCAGTAGGTGGGGTGGGACCACACTGCCATGGGTCTCCCTGAGTTTAATGTTTGGACTTTCTTTTATGAGCAATGAGGAACCCCTGGAGCATCTGAGCAGAGCAATGATGTGACACCAAAGATTCTGACAGCGATAAACTCAACAGATGAGCACAAGAAGTGAGTGAAGCTGGGAGATTAGTCTGCTCATCAGGGTGGAAGGTAAGGTGCCCTGGGCTGAGGGAAGCTCTGGTGGCGCCGACATGGAGGCAACGGGTTTGATAGCCCCACACGGGGTGGAAGAGGGGGTGCCGAGGGTTCAGCGTGTGCAGGGGGCTCAGAACGAGGGTTTTGGGATGACACCAGACCTTGAGTCTGGCAGTAGAAATAGAGAAGTCTTGAGGAGGAAATGGTTTGGGTAGGAAAAAGATGATTTCGATTCTAGACAGTTTGAGTCACCACATAGGGGAGGCTTTGCCAAATAGGTAAGTATTTCCCAGATTTCCCCATCTTCATTAGTTGTGCCCCCTGGGAATTTCTATAGAACTGAACCAGTGCCCTTGCACAGTTTGGAAAGGAGTTCATAGAAACTAAGTGAGAACAGTGACATCGTCATTGTCTCATAGGTTTAAGGGAGGGAACAGGAACTTCTGACTCTCAGTTTAAGATTTCCTCAACTGTGGCCTTCAGGACAGTGGATTATATTTCAAAGCCAAATTTGCAGTATTGAAAATCAGAAGTGCAATGTGTGCATTAATTAATAAGTGGTATTTGGGAACCAATAAACCACTTGGAGAAATAAAAAATGAAAAATTATTTTCCTCATAACAAATTAAATTCTAAATATGTTAAAGGCTTAAACATAAAAAAATGAAATCATAAAATTACCAGAAAATAAAGGCAGATACTTACATAATACTGGGGATAAGTTTCCTTACGATGAATTTCTACACGTGGATTTCAGGGCCTAAGGGTTTATGGTACTCAATTGCCAAATTGCCCACCAGGAAGGCTGTGCCTCTTTTACTGCCACTAGCATTGTCTGAAAAGGTCTACTTTCCCATACTTATCAGTGCTGGTTATTTTTGCTTAAAAAAAAAGTCATTCATTTCTTGTTAATGACCTTTACCCTTTTTTAATTGAACTTTTTTTGTTCAACTTCTATTGTTAGCTTTTAAGAGCTCTTTAAAAAGTTATATAAACTCACTGACCCAGATGAAGTGGGTATATATTTTCCATTTCAGTCTGGTTTCAGTTACTGAGCTGTATACATATTATGATTCCATTTTATAAAAACACAAAGGACTGTGTGGATATATATCAATATATCAACAACAGGAATATTTTGGGGGTGGGAATCATAGATGTTTTAAATTTTTTTCTTCGTGCTTTGTTTTATTTTTATTTAAAAAATTCCACAGCAAGTATAATTATTGTTGTTAAACTAAAACATATTTAAAACATGTTTCAAAACATTTAAAAAAGTGCCTCTCCCAGTTGTCTATGAAAACTTTACGAGATCTTCCTCTGACCTCCAGTTCTTGAGAACGTTTCCTCCTGGGCTCTTGAAGCGGGTGGGTCCTTCCCTTTTCACTGAACAACTTGGTGGCTTGTAAGGTAGCAGACCAGTTTACAAAGTCCTTCCGGTCTGTCCTTCTCCCTCTGAGCTGGCCTGATGCTCAGCATTACTTAATATCTGGAAACTGTTCCTACATAGTCATGACCTCATATAGCCTCACCATTTTAACTGAGCCATGCCTAGAACCCATTACTTTATTACTGTCTGTTTGCATTGTCTTAATGCAATCTCTAGTAGGTCTAGTTTGGCATTTCCTGTTTCAACTCTTCATTTTTATTAAATCAAGACTTTAGAAAACTCCTAGTGTGTGGCTATACCTTTTACCTCTTAGAATTTTGGAGCTGTTTTCCTAGTCCAACCTCTTCCTCAGGGTTGGAGAGAGTACCTTCTGTCACGTTCCTGCGAAGATGAGGGTGATCTGAGATGGGACACCTGTAACTTTGTAAAACAGCCCACTCTACGCCTGGGCAGCTCTTTTCTTAGAATGTTCTCCCTTCTGGTGAACCCAAATCTGTAAGCTCCTCTGTGAGTCCCAACTGTTTACCCAAGGCATGCCCCCAAAGATGCACAGGAGTTCTGACACGACAGGTGGCCCCTTGGAGATGTGCTGGCATCTCTTCTGTGCTCCCGACTCTTCTCTAACAAGAGAATGTCCCTCACCCCACTCCGTTGGGCTGGTTACTTTCCTCAGGGCAGGCTCCATGTGTGAAGGATGGCTGACTCCTGAACACTCTGGGTATGAAAGACAGTGTGGGCTGGCCTTTCTACTCATGGACTGGGTTCTAGCTGCTCTCCAAGGAAGCAGAGGTGAATCAGATTTTTCTTTTAAACCCTCAGCAACTTTGTCTGCAGAAATAACTTTGTCTCCATTGTGTAAAGATGATAGAGGAGACTTACTATGAGATGGCATCTCTGATCAGTTCGGGTGACAGAGTTCACATGTTTGGGGCCTGGAGTGGTTAATGCATCCATAGGGAACTAATTGTTTCAAGTCTTACTTTAATAAGAAAAACCTGGGCTTTGGAGTCAGACAGATTGGGGTTTTCTACCCTTCTAAATAGGGGTAGCTACACTTTCCTCATAAAGTAGTTGTGCAAATCAAACAAAATGTGAATTTCCTGGTGAAAAATAGACTCGTAAATATTCAAGTTCCCTTCCTTTGCATCAGATACAGTCCTTACAATATTTGGGAATTTGCATCTCTCACAGAAATGAAATTTCTGTAATGCATTATAGCAAGACTTTCTTCACTGACCTATGTAATTTTGATCATCCACAAACTTTGACAAATCATTTATTCCAATGCTCCATTTTACAGATAAGGTAACTGAGCCCCTGGAAGTTAAGTGAGTTGCCCATGCTTCTTAATATATTACTAGGTGATAGGCCTAAACTAGAACCAAGCACCTACTCTCTGATCCCCTGCTCTGTTTTCTGTGTCTCACTGGCTCTGTGTTTGTGTATGTGCCCTTTGATTGGCAAAGTTTCACCCAGTGGAACTACCAGTTAGTAACTAATTCCATTTACTGTAAAAGACTGATTGATCAAGCAGCAAGTAATTCCTCTTTGCTTGGCACATTGTTGGGTGCCAAAGAAGATACCAATGTCACTCCAGATTCTCTGGGACTCATTACAATCCTATAAGAATGTCTATAATGAAAAAGACTGACCATACCAATGATTGATGAGGATGTAGAAGAGCTGGAACGTCATACACTGCTGGTGGGAGTGCATAATGGTACAACCACACTGTGGGATGATTTGACAGTTTCTTAAAGGTTAAACATATATCTACCACATGACCAAGCCCTTCAACTCCTAGGTCTTTATTAACCCAAGAGAAATAAAAGCATAAGTTCATACAAATGCTTGTATAGGAATATTCATAGCAAATTTGTCATTACTAAAAATGGGGACAACTCAATGTCATCAACAGGTCATCAAACTCTGGTGTCTCCACACAATAGAATACTACTCAGCAATGAAAAGGAATGGGCTGATGATGTATATAGTGGTGTGGATGAATCTCAAAATAATTATGCTGAAAGAAGCCAGATGAAAGAGCACACACTATATGATTTCATTTACATAAATGATAGAAAATGCAAAACAATCTATGGGACAGAAAACAGCAGGAGCTGTCTGGTGCTGGGGCTGGGCCAGAGGGGGTTTCCCAGGGGCATGAGGAAGGTTTTGGGAGTAATAGGTTCATTATCTTGAGTGTGGTGATAGTTTCTTTGGTGTATGACTATTTCAAAATGATCAAATTGTATAGTTTTAATTTGTGTGATTATTTTGTATGTAAGTTTACCTCAATAAAGCTGTTACAAGATTCTTTGTAGAAAAACAAAACAGAGACTCTCTGGGCTTCACAGCTGTGTGGGAGGTAGGAATTGTAGTTGCCATGTTATTCCGATTTCCCTGCTTCCTGTTCCTTTTTGCCCAAGAACCTAACAATCTCACCCTGCAGTTCTCAACATGGCTTATTTTAGAGTCATCTGAGGCCATCACATGCAAATCAGTCTGGCAGTTACAGTCCCCACCTAGGACCACCCTTGATGTTGCTGAGAGCTTCCTGGGATATTATGTGAGGGCACAGCACCGGCCATGCTCCAGGGACCAGCAGAGAGGGCTGATGTCCATGCCAGAGGCCTGGCTTTCCCAAAGCACCTGTCCTCTGAGGACATGTGTGCCTGGGGACAGGCACCAGGCTGTTCTGTATCTGTGGAAGAACGAGTCCCTACCACCTCCCTCTGTGTCCTGGGTACTTATACATTTGTGTCTCTCAGAGTCCTTGGTGAAAGAATTCCTCCAAGACCCTTTCTCTCTGATTTCCTGTGCTGAGCAGAGGCATCTACTGGGGAAGAATGCCTTAGAGTTTTCTCAGAGCTTGTTCCTCTGCAGACCTTCCCACCCCATACCAACCAGCTCATGCAATGACTTCTTGCTGCTCACCCCACCCACTGGTCTGACCTGCTTGAACTAGGTATTGCCAAGCACCAGTACCACCTAGGCCTCAGCTAAGCACTCCCAGCCCTGGGGGAGGCTGGTCTCACTGGCAAGCCCCAGGTGTGGAAGACTTTCCCTCTATCCCCCTGCCTCGTTCCATGATCCAAATCAGGGGACAAGGGAAAGGCAGAAAGGGAGGGGAAGGAGGAAAGAATGAAGGGCCAGACATGTTCCCCTTCTCAGAGCCATGTCAGGCTGGGCAGAAGGCAAGACACTGAATTAGATGTGAGACTGGTGTTTTTCCTTCCCCTTCATCCATTCTCATTCCTGAAAAATTTTAGACACACAGACAAGTTTAAAGACTGGCAGAGTGAGCACCTGCATACTCCTTTTCATAAACCAATAGTTCTGTATGTCTCTTCATATTTGCTTAACACACACACACACACACACATGCACAGAGGCAGGCTAATGTTAAATTATTTTCTCTTTAATCACTCTTTTCAGAGTAAGGAATTGGTGTAATGGTCACATGTGAGACTGAAATTTTGATTTTGACTGAGTGGATCAACCTGGAAGTGAGTTTTAATTCTGAAATGAGATGGTTTAGACTGCTTTTGTTTTCCTTTTAAACTTACTTTTTAAAAATCATGCAGTTCTATTATTGTGTGTTTTTTTAAAAAAATAAAAGATCTACATGTAAGGAGTCAAATAGCTGTGCAAAATTTGTTACAGAAAGGATCTGATTCCTGTCTTCTTGCTCCATCTCTCCCGTTTGGAGAACAAACCCTTGTTTCATAATGACATGCTTGCTTTATTCTTGAATTTTAAGTCTTAGTCATGAACAATTATCTTCCCACTTTGGAAAATGAAGATGTAGGTTCTTTGTCCTGCCCCAACCTCTGCCACACACATCTGCCTTACCCACTTCCAGGTTCTACTAATACAGTTACATCCTGATTTTCTTAGATTGTTGGTCAGTGTTGATACTATTATGAAAATGTAAATATTATTCAGAGCTGAGCCATTTAGTAAACTAGATACTCTTCCTTCCCAGTCTGACATTTCATTTTCCCTTGAGATACTTATTATCTTTTCTCATTTGTTTAGTTTTAATAGACTTATCAGTAGGGCTGTCTATCAGCAGCCCTCTTTAAGAAAACAAATGTAAGATAAAAATACAAAATCAGGCACAGGGCCTTGGAAAGGAAGCATCCTGAAATTTCTGCGTGATTAGCTTCACAGTAAATCCACCCAATAATCATTAATTCAACTCTAGATTCTATTTAAGTATTAAGACCTTTAGATATATTAGGCAATTTCTGTTATCTTAGAGAAAGCATATTTCCTAAAGTTTTACAGCCTACTCCAGTATGGACTGGTGGCTCCCTTTATTGATGGGACCTCTGTTCACCACTGGGATTCCCTACTTCCTGCTCCTGCTCTGGACCTCCCTCTTGTTTCCCATGTATTCTTCGGTCTTGGTTTGCTCCCTTTTGTGGCTTTTTGGGAAAAGATGCCTGAGAAGTAAAAATTTTTTTAGGAACTTGCATGTCTGAGAATGTTTTTATTCTACTGTGACATTTGGCTGGATATAAAATTCTACGTTGGAATTAATTCTCTCCCTGATTTTGAAGGCATTGCTCCATTTTATTCTAGCTTTCAATGCTGCTGCTGAGGAGTCTGACACCATTCAAATGCCTGACTATTTCCCTGGGGCTACTGTTTTCTGTCTGGAATATTGTGGGGTGATCACTTTATCCCTGGTGTTCTGAAATATCGTGGTGTGGGTTATTTTTATTCATACTGCTATACTGTCAATGGGCCATTTCAGTCTGCAAACTCATATCCTTCAAGTTCTGAAAACTTTATTAATTGATTACTTAAATGCCTTTCCTCACTGCTTTTTCCTCTTCTTTTTTTCCTCTAGAGCCTCTACATTCAACTTGTGAGTCTCTTGGATCTGTCCTCTCATAGTCTTATGAATTCGATCCTATTTTCCAAGTCTTTATCTTGTTGCTTTACTTTCTGGGTGACTTGCTTAACTTTTATTAAGTTTTCATTTGTCTTATTACATTTTTTTGTTCTTTGAATACTCCCCATACTCTCCCCTCCACATTATTTTGTTATCGTTTCATGATTCTACTCCGTTACTACTCTGAGGATATTCATAATCCTTATTTTGTTTTTTAAGTTTCCTTCTCTTTGCATAGTTTCTATTTCCTCTATTTTTTTCTGTTGGTTTATATCCATTTTGCTAGAAACTTTCTGCAGATGTTTGGTAATCCCTGCTTTTCTGCTTGCATGTAAGAGTGGGCAAATCCAAAGCTGGTTGGGAGGTCTGAGGATGTGGGTGAGGCATGCTGGCTGAGAGCGTCATCACTGCATGAATGGCAGGGCCACTGAGCTGGAGAAGCCCTAATATTGGCCTGATTGCCCAGAGAAGCTTCTTTGAGGCCCCTTCCTGAAGCGAAGTATCCTACTGAAAATGGTGTGGGGAGAAGGGCTGGGATTTGCAACAGCACACGGCATGCTTTCATGAATCACCCTGTTTTCAATTACTTTTCTCCCAACCTTAAATGTGCCTGGTGTCCCCTAATACAAAGACCCTTTATTTCACACTTCTTATAGAATAACTTGCTTCTTCTGCTAGTATGGGAAAAGTGATCTGTGGATATAACTATTTATTTTTTCCCCATTAATGTCATTTTTATTATTATCGGCATGTTAAATGATTTCATGTTGTTCTTCAACAAGACTGAATCAGTTAGCAACAAATGAGAATTCCTCACAGCTCTGCCAACACTTCTAAAAATAGCTTTATTAAGGGAAACTGACATATAATACATAGCACATATTCAAATTGTACAATTGGTGTTTTCAAACACCATCATCCCAATCAAAATGCTGGACATATTCATTACCTCCTATGGTTCCTCAGACTTCTTTGCAATTCCTTCTCCTTCCCTCCTTCATTCCCAAACACCAATCAGTTTTCTGTCATATAGATTAGTTTACATTTTCTGGAGTTTCGTAGAAGTGGAAGTATACAATATGTACTTTTCCTTTACTCTCTATTTCTTTATCAGCTTCAAACAGTCTTCTGTATTTAACCCTCCCCTCCTATTCTCAAAGGAACGGATGTTGGTTGGTTCTCAGCTTTTCTTCTGTTCACCAAGAATCAGCTTCCACTTGTCCAAGTGCTTCCCAACTTACAAAAATATATTTTTTTTCTTAAAAAACTCCTGTGTGAGCTTCTCTCAAACTTCTATTGTGAATGTGAAGTCAGTGAAGTGCATGCCAAGGAATTGCCTGATTGATCAAAAAAAAATTCATCTGCCTGCCATCATTGTTGTCTGCTTTCCTGTTCTTTCGATCCTTGTAGTTGGTGACTTTAAGATCCCTTTACTGCTATTTACTGGGGCTTTGGGGAAAGGAATAGAATTAGGTGGCGAAACTCATATCTGCCATCTCTTTCTGGAATCTGAAACTGTTCATACATGAAGGTTGTTCACCAGAAAGTTCTGGAGATGTCTGCAGATGTCAGAGAGGTCTGACAGGGCACAGATGAAGCAATTGCTGGAGGAAAATCAAGTCATTTATTGTCTTCAGTTCCCTAAGTTCAGACTGCCCAGTATATTGGTTACATTTTGTATTCAGTAAGTAGTGTCCCCTCCTTCCCTCCCTTTGTCCCTCTGTCTTCCCTGCCACCATCTCTCCCTCCTTCCCTCCTGTCCTCTGTGTCCTTCAGCAGCCACTGTGGGGAAGCTTCTCAGGGAGTCTGTCTTGTCCAGAGAAGAATGTGCCAGCACACAGGTAAGGGAGATGTCTTGCAAGAATAAATGAGAGATGCTGCAGCTCAATTCTGGAGAATGTGAAGGTCAGTGGGGACACCCAGGAGCCAGTTAGGGATGGCCTTCCTGCCAGGGAGTGGGAGAGGGAGAGAGGGAGGGAGTGAAGGATGGGCCTCTGAGCACAGGGATTACAGGGCCTGGAGCCAAGAAAGAGACCTGTAGGAGGCCTGAGCCTGCAGGGCCTCTGCTGATAAGGAGCAGCCTGAGGTCCAAGGAGGACCTTTTTTTGTGACCAGGTAGAAAGTTCCTTCTTCACCCAGGGAAGGCTGAGTGGCTGACGAGGTAGTTGGCATGGAGACACACCCTGGAACAGGTTTGAGAAATAGGCTCAGGTAGGGACCACAGAGTTCTTACTGATGAGTCTTTTTGATCCCTAACCTTAGAAGATGGAATCCAAGGCTTCCTGAGAGTGCAGGGCAGATGACAGGAGGGAGGGCAGGCAGGGCTTAGGTCCCGGGCAACCATGGAGCCGCTGCCCGACTGTCTCTCAGGGACTCTGCTGAAGTCACACCAAAGATGACAGATTCTTAGCCCTGCTGGGTGGTGTTGATTGAAGGAACCTTATGATGGCATTTTACTTCCTTCTCTTTTGATGAAAGTTTAAAGGTCACCATTTCTTCCTGCAAAGGAAGTTCTACAAACATTCAGCTTCCAGCCTTGGAAACAGCACGCCATCAGGATGATTGCAAACTCCCTGCTCTGGGGAATTCCCAGGGAAGTGGAGACTGAGCTCTGGTGGGGCCCAAGTGAACTCAGAGTGATTACTCAGTGGCAGCAGCCAAGGCAGCAGTGGGCACCAGAATTCCCTGCATGTGCCTCAGGCACCCATCTGCCCACTCAGTCCCTGAGCACGACTGTGACAGGAAAACATCTGTGGGTGAAAGAATCAATTTTTCAGACACAAGCCTCCGCCCACTGTCTGCTTGCAGGCCTGTCTTACCTTTCTCTGGGATGGCAGGTACAAATGTCCCTGAGGTCATTATTGGGAAAGGGCAATGTGTGGTTATCTCTGTTGAGTTCCATCCACTAATCACAATAAACAGAGAGGAATGTCAAGTGGGCAGCCATTCCACAGACTATTTGAATTCCAACCTGCCACTTCCAAGGAGTTGCAAGGAATGTACATGGTTCTGGGGCATTCTGATCTTTGGGGCAGATAATCCAAAGCTCATTTTCTACAGAAGGAGGGTAGGTGGTCAAACATGGCTGTACTGGAGCACCCGTGAGTTACATGCTGGAGTCTTGTATGTCATTCATCACAGCTCATGTTAACAAGCGTGGCATCAGATCCAAGGTAAGGGCCTTTCTACAATTTCTGGAGGAACAAAATTCCCCTGCCAGCCTGAGATGCTTCTTTTATAGAGACACATATTTTGGTGGCAGGAGAGGAGTGACTAATGTGTATTTCCAGACTCTCTGTTTAAAATGTAGACATCTTACTTAGGAGAGAGAGCATTATGAGCCACAGGGGGTCAGAATAACCAGTACCAACAGAGGAACGAGAAGCTCAGGGCACTGAGTGTGACTGCATTTGGTGGGGTAAAAGGGAGGCTGAAGAGGAGGGAGAAGTGGCTTCACCTTTGCCCGCCCACAGGCACAGATGATGGTGATTGCTCTCCTCTTTACGGAGGCAACAGAAGCAATCGGGCATCTCTCTCCCTCTTCCTACCACTCTACGAATCCTCCCCCGTCCTTGTCTTCCATGGTGGTGGAGGCGCTGTTCCTGAGGACGACCCTCCACCCTGCCTTGGGCTCTGGCCTTTGTCCCACTGCCTGTTCAGCACCCTTCTCTCTCCTACATCACGCACTACCCCCTCCCCTGCTGTCATCGACTGTGAACATGCCTGAGGCTGCACTTGGGAAGAACTCCTCCCTTGACCCCATGTCCCTTTGTGTTTTGACCCCACTTCTTTGTGCTCCTTCCCAGAGAGCTGTCCTTCTATTTGCCTTCTCCACATCTGCATCACCCAAATTCTTCCTTCTCTCTGTTCCAGTGGGTCCAGAAGACCCATTCCTCTGAGACTCTTGTGCCAACTCCACCATGACCTCCATCTAGTGGCCACTTCTCCGTCCTTGCCTCCGAATTTCACACCAGCACTGGCCCAGGAGCCCACGCCTTCCATTTTGCAATGCTTTCTTGCTTTGTTTTCTGTGACATCTTCATCCCCTGGTATTCCCCTAGTTTTCCTCTGGCCCAGGCTGCCTTCCTCTATCACCGTTGCTGGCTCCACTGCTCATCCTGCTCAATGTTGGCATTTCTCGGCCTCAGTTCTGGGTCTGCCTTCTTCTCAGGGGGTCTAATTTCATCCCATGGCTTCATTTGCCCTCTTGATTGCTGTGCAGTACTGAGTTTATATTTCCAGCCCATGTATTTTCTGTGAGCCTCAGACTTGTATATCTATCTGACTCCTTAACACCCTCACCTGAATATCCAATTGATGTCTCATGCTAAACACATTCAAAAGAGAACTTTTACTAACCACTATATTAAACCCATTCCTCTCATGGTCTTCCTCAATCGATGGTATCAAGATTTACCCAGTTACTCCTATGAAAAATCTAAGAAGTTATCTTTGATTCATTTATTCTCCTCATTCCCACAACCAATCCACTAGGAAGGCCATTTCATAGAAGTATTGACAGAAGTCTTCATTCTGTCATCATCTTCCACTGGAGAAGCTTGGATGCATGATGGTCCAAGCCACCATCACCCTGTGGATGATTTCTGCTCCTAGATAGTCCATTCTTCCCATAGTGGTTAAAGTAATGTTCTAAAAATATAAACCTGGTAATGCTCCTTTTTGCTTAAATTCTTTTGGTGGTTTTCCTATAACCTTTTAATAGATCCAATTCCTCACTATGGCTTACAAAACCTGAGTGATGGTGGCCCTTATCTATTTCTCAATTTCATCTCATACCACTCTTAGTGGTGGGCTGGAGATCCTCATATATGCCCATGAGAACTGACAGTGTGCATCTCTTCCCAACTTTGTATTTAGTGACATCGCATTGGTAGCTTGGTAGGTGGAAGGATTTACAACTTGGAAATTGGCAAATGCTGCAAACCAAGACTTCTTGTCTTTTTTCAGAGGGCCAGCCATGAAAACATTTTCTAACACACCACTGAGTCTCCCCTTTCTCATTAGGCTCCAGCCTCACTGGCTTTGCTTTTCCTTGAACTCATCCAGCTGGTTACTGTCTTAGGGCTTTCCACTTGGAGTTCTGTCTGTCTGGATTGTTCTCCCTTTCCAAGCTGGTACCTTCCTGTCATTTAGATATTAATTCAATCACTTCCTAGGAAAGGTGTTCCTTGATGAACTTATTCAAGAACCCCATTCTCAACTCTATCACACCGCTCTGTTTTATTGCCATCATAGCATTTGCGTCTATCTGAAACAATTTGTGTTCTCACTTGTTTGTTGTCTGTCTCCCCAGACAGACAATAAGTGCTGTATCTCTAGCACTCAGAACACTGTCTGTCCTGTGGTTGGTTCAGTGAACATTATTGAACGAATCTCTAAACTTTATTACATTGGTTTTCCTCTCTGGGCCTCAATTTCCTCATCTAAAAATGGGACCATTGAGGTGATGTCACTAAGATGGCAAAGTAGGAGACCCCAGTCCCCATCTCCAAACAAAGATCAACAATTATATAGCTACCCGTGAACAAAAACAGGTCTGGGAGAGCTCTGGAGTCTCTTTAAGATCCTTCAGCAACACAGTGGAACAAAAAACAGAGTAACTACACAAAAAGGGAAGGAAGAACAGCTTTATTTTGCCTTCATTGTCCCATCCCCTCAGCCAGCATTGCTCAGGGCCTAGAGGGAACTTCTCAGCTAGAAAGCACTCCCTTCAGGGTCAGCAGCCAGCTTCCCCAGCCTTTCGGGGCACCATACAAAGGACTCACTTTGGCTTCATCCCAGAGACCAGCAAAGCTAGATGTATAGAGATGTCTAGGGACAAGGAAGAAGAGCAGGGCCTACCAGAATCAGCCATGCAGCAGGAGTGACCACGGTTCCTAGTGGCCTGCTCTGCTGAGGACTCCAGTGGCCTTTGCCACAGAAGAAACCAATGGCCAGCACAGCTGCCAGGACCCTCTTCACTGGTTTTTGCCCCACAGGTATTCTAGTTCCCAGATGTCAGCTCCCTTGCCACTTTTACTTTCCCTCTACAAGAGTCTGAGACCTATAACCAGCAGCCAGCCTAGTCCTCTGTAGCCTTGTGAATACAAGATGCCAGCCTAGATGCCAGCAGCTGACCCCCACTGCTGCGCACATGCTTGGGTTAGCCTCTCCAGCTGTGCATTTGCACACCACTGACCTGACTCTCACCACCAACCTCTGCTGCCATGTGCACACTCACGCTGAGAGTCTACAGCCACAGAAGGGCATGCTGAGAGCCAAGGCATTAACAGCTGTTGTGGGATCAGATCTGGCCTTAAATCCTGTCACTGGTCTGCATCACTGGGCTCACCTGCAGCTATCCCTCTCACCCCCCAGCTCTGCCCCTGCACAGTCCCAGCCCAATTCCCTTCACCAGCCTTCACTGCCCTGACTGTGTCCATAGGGAGACCCTGCAGCCACAGCAGTGCATGCCAACATTCAGGGCCCCATAGCTGCCAGTGTACCCATAATTGGTCTAGGCCATTGTTGCTGGCTCTGGTCCCCACTACTGCATTTGTATCTGCAACTGTTCCCCTGACCCATATCACTAATAGGCATCTGCACATCTCTGCATTTTGTGCCCTACAAAACCAGACCTGGTCATTGCATGCTCCAGCATGCCCCACCTGCAGATGAAGGTCTTTCCTGACAGAAGTCAGTCCATAAAGTCTGGAAGAGGTGACTATTTATTCAAATGTAGAGATAAGATACTTACACAAGGCTACAGGGATCATGACAAATCAGGGGGAGGGTACACCACCAAAGGAACACAGCAAATTTCTAGTAGGTCATCTCCCCAAAATAAAAATACAAGAATTTCTCAGCAGTTAAAAAATTATTATTCTAAAGGTACTCAGAGAGATACAAGAGAACACAAACAATTTAATAGATCAGGGAAACACTACAAGAACAAAATGAGAGTTTCAACAAAGAGATAACTTAAAAGAACCAACCAGAAAATTTGGAACTGAAGAATACTATGATTGAGTTGAAGAATTCAACAGAGCACCCCAATAACAGACTGGACCAAGCAGAAGAAAGAGTCAGTAAACTTGCAGACAGATCACTTGAGATTATCTAATCAGAGGAACGGTAGAAAAAAGAATGAAAAGAATGATAAAAGCCTCTGGGGGACACTAGTAAGAGAAACAATGCATGATTCTGGAGTCCAGAAGGAGAAGAGAAGGAGAAAGGGGCAGAAAGCTTACTTAAGGAAATAATGTCTGATAACTTCCCAAACCTAGGGAGGGATTTGATAAGCAATTTCATAAACTATAAGTCACCTAATAATTTCAACCCAAAGTGAGCACCTCTAAGACACAATATAATAAAACTATCTACAATCAAAGATAAAGAGAGAATTTAAAAAGCAACAAGAGAAAAAATATTTCTTTCATACAAGGGGATCCCCCTAAGACAGCAGATTTCATAGCAGATACTTTGCAAGTTTGGAGGGAATGGGATGATATATTTAAAGAGATTAAAGAAAAATACTACCAATCAAGAATACTTTATCCAGCAAAGGTATCCTTCAGAAGTGAAGATGAGATAAAGTTCTTTCTTAATAAACAAAAGCTGAGGGACTTCATTACCACTAGACCTGTTTCAAATGAAAGGCTGAAAGGAGTTCTTCAAACTGGAACAAAAGGATACCAATTAGTCACATTAAAACACATGAAAATATACAACATACTGGTAAAAGTAGGCACAATGTCAGACTTAGAATACTCTAATACTATAATATGATGTTGTGTTAACTAATTAACTCTAATGTAAATGTTAAAGACAAAAGTATTACAAATAACTATAGTTACAATAATTTGTTAATGGATATACAATATAAAAAGGTGTAAATTGTGACATAAAAAACATAAAATATGTGGGGTGGTAGAGTAAAATGGTAGGGTTTTTGTATGTAATTAAAGTTAAGTAGTTATCAGCTTTAAATTGTACCAATTAGGTAAACTGTTATACCAATTAGATGTTCCAAGTAACCCTCAGGGTAACCACAAAACAAAAACCTATAGTGGACCCACACAAGATAAAGAGAAGTCAAAGTATACAACTGTGAAAAATCATCAGTTCACAAAGGAAGAAGGAAAGAGAGAGAAAGAAAGGAGCTAAGGAACTACAAAGCAAACAAAAAATCATGAACAAGAAAACTCACAAACATGTTGAAATTAAGCTACACTCTTCTGAACAACCAGCAGGTCAAGATATCAAAAGGGAAAACAAAAAGTATCTTGAAACAAATGAAAATGGAAATACAGCATACCAAAACTTATGGGATGCAGCAAAAGCAATGCTCAGAGGGAAGTTTATAGTGATACATGCCTACATTAAAAGAGAAGGAAGATTCCAAATAAACCTAACTTTATACCTCATTGAACTAGTGGTAGAAAAGCAAACTAAGTCTGGAGTTAGCAGAAGGAGGGAAATGACCAAGATCAGAGCAGAAATAAATTAAACAGTGAATATAAAAACATCAGAAAACATGAGAAAAACTAAGGGTTGGTGTTTTGAAAAGATAGAATAGATGAATCCTTAGGTAGACTTACCAAGATAGAGAGAACTCAATAATAAAATTATAAATGAAAGAAAAGACATTACAACTGATACCACAGAAATACAGGGAATCAAAGATACTACTATGAACAGTTACATGGCAACAAATTGGACAATCTAGAGAAGTGGATAAATTATTAGAAACATATAATCTACCAAGTCTGAACAGATCAATTATGAGTAAGGAGATTAAATCAGTAACAAAAATCTCCCAACAAAGAAACCCAGGACCAGAACCTAACTGGTAAATTCTACCAAACATTTCAAGAAGAATTAACACCAATTCTTCCCAAACTCTTCCAAAAAATAGAAGAGGAGGGAACACTCTCAAACTCATTTTATGAATAGCACTATCCTGATACCATACTACAAGAAAAGAAAACTACAGCTTAATATCCCTGATGAATAAAGAGGCCAAAATTCTCAACAAAATAGTACAACTGAATTTAAATATAAATATATCAAACTGAACAGCACATTAAAAGGATTGTACACTATGACAAAGTGGGATTAACCCCTGGGAAACAAGGATGTTTCTAACATATGTAAATCAATAAATTTAAATGCCACATTAATAGAATGAAGGACAAGAATCATATCATCATCTTAACAGATGCAGCCATGTTAGCAATGAGGGAGCCCATCAGTATACTTGAGTATGAGACTTGGTCCTTGTTTTGTGCCAAATCACGATACAGTTGGAACAAGTCACTGCTCTTCTCCATGTCTCAGTCTTCGTTTCCTTCTTCAGTGGGAGGGTGGGTGGGGTGAAAGCAGACATTCACTAAACCCGTTGTTTTGGAGTCATGTCACAAGGTTCGGAGGTGACTGGCTGGCTCTACTGATCACAGAATTAAGTCCAGACTGCTTCTTGCGAACACCCATCTTGCTGCCTCCAACACTAGCCATGTCTTACCTCATCGGTCACATTTGACATTCCCCCTGCACTTCCCACCATCTTTACCTTTTTTGTTTCTGTATCTCCTACCCTATGTCTATTAATGGAAGTGCTATTTTTCCAGGCTCCAGCTTAAATTACACCTCTTCTATGAAAACTTCCTTAAACCTTACCCCTGTCCTCCCCATACTGCCCAAGCCAGAGTTTATGTTTATTTCCTTTTGCGGCCAAGGGGCTGGGTTTGTGTATCTCCCATGGTATTTAACATTGGGACCAAATGTCCTTAGGTCTCAGCAGCCAGGGAGATGATCATCTATGGTATGTGGACTTCTGTCTGGGCTTGTGCTGCAAGACCTCTGCCTTTCCCCCAAACCTCTCTCACTGTTTCAGGAATTTCCCATGGTCATGGTCATGGGAAATTAGAGGCAAGTCCATACACATGTTTGCTTCCTTTTCTGTACAGATGGCTTCCTTGAGCCCTGGGGATCCCAAAGCTATTCCTTAGTATAGAGAATGCATGGGGATGGGGGCTTCAACAGTTGTGCTATCATTTGTCTTCCCTCAAATAGTATGAAACACAAAGACGCTCAACAGATAGTTGCCTTGCTGTCTGGCCTTACCCTTCGTTCCCCTGAGGGCTCAAAACTAATCTCTGGGGCTGAGTAGGAACATAGCTATATCCCATCTCCACCATTATATTTTTCTAATCTTTCCATGCTCTAGAGCAGATATTAAATAAAATATATATTACACATAACATATACTATTATATATACATGTGCACATATGATATATGCATATATCATAATATGTAATTATAACACCTTATATATACTCATAAAAAAGTAAAATTGTTTTATAATTTACTTTTATTTCCATCTAACACTATAAAATGAACATTTGTCTATGTCCTAAGATAATCTACTTCGATGTGCTTTTAATGGCAACATAATATTCTCCATCATGTGGCTATACCCAAATTATTTAACTGGTCCCCATTTGTTGGATGGTCAGGGTATTTCCAATTTTTATAAAACTGGTTTGCGTAGTGCCCTAGCAAACATCTATACAATACATAAAACTTGTTGCTGATTTTTTCTTATAAGCAGAATTTCTGGGCCAAAGGAAAGGCATTTTGAGAATTTACCCTTGTACTGTCTATGCGAAGTTTATTGCACTCATCATGAGGCCTGTCTATCTCCCCACAGGCCTTCCTGGGTGAGGTCAGAAAGTCAGCATAGGTGGGGCTTGTCCCAGGAGATCCTGCCTCCTGTACTTGCACCTTCATCCACAGTTCTGCCTCACTGTCCAAGTCTTTTAACTCCAGGAATCCTATCTTTGAGGATGGATCCAGTGGAAAAGGCCACACAGCCTCAAAGCCTGGGGAATAGTGGGATAGTCTTGTCCAGTTAGCCCAGGGATTTGTGTTCCAAAGGACACGAAAGAAATTACATATATTATACAAGGGTAACTTTAAAGACATCAAAAATTTAACTCTCTTATAAATATGTAGTGTCAAAAATTTTTGTAACTCAGTTTTGGGGCAGCCAACAGTATGGGAGAGCTAGAGATACAGACATGGATATGAGTACATAAAGTCAGTGGAATAAAGGATCCTGGAATAGGGTAATCAGTTAGATACCAACCAGGGCAGTGATAGCACAGCTAGCTCGCCATTTCTCCTGGAGAGAAATAATGTGCCATTCTACTGGGCAGATAATACCCATCACTTCTTAATCTTCCGCAAATTAACACCTAACTGTACAGGGCCTTGATCAATAGTAAATAGTTAAGTCAAACAAAGGTACTTTCCTCTAGAGAAGGGGTCAGGAAACTGGCCTGTGGGCTCAGCTGGCCTTCTGCCTGTGTTTGTAATAAAAGTGTGTTGGGACACAGCTGTGTGCCTTTGTTGCAGACTGTCAGAGTGGCCTCTGCGCCTTAACAGCAGTGCTGGGTAGCTGTGATGGAGACCTGAGGCCCTCAGGCCTCAACTATTTGCTGTTTGGCCTTTTACAGAAAATATGGTGTGGACTCTGGCCCTAGAGCATCAGATGCCCACAGGTGGGCTGGTCAGACACTATAAAGGTGCAAGTAGTCTTTTTGCCTTTTCTCTATGTTTTGGAGCATTTTCCTTAACACAGCAGCTTAGCCTTGCCCCTCTTATCCCTGACCTCCAAGGGCCTCACCAGGCTAGTTGTCTGGACTTTACTGAAGCCAACCCTGTGAAGAGCAAGCTGGGAAGGACATGGGGTAGGCATTTTAACAGGGAGCATGGAGGAGAAACAGGGCAGACGGCAGTGGGGGACAGGGATAAGAGAAAGGGAGCTCTATGAACTGTAGCTTGGGCCATGCACACTTTTCATGGAAGTAAGCAAAGGATCTCAATTACTTTATAATTGCTTTTTGCTGGTGAAGTGTGTGTGTGCTGAGGGTGGTGTTGGGGGTGGTGATGGGAGTTTTCCCTACTGCACTCAGTGCTGAAACTGGACAGCAGTTACCAAGAGGATGAAGTATGACTGTTCAATGACTGTTAATGCGCTGGGAAGCCAGGAGACAGGCACAGTGCTACGAAGGCCCCTTGGGGACATTTTCTCCCTGTGGTCTTCTGACTCAGAAAGCTGAGAAGGCAAGCTAACTTCCCATGGTGTCAGTTAACTTATTTTTTTCCAAGGCTTCAGAGTTGCTTGTGTGCATAGAAAGCACATTTACAGTGGTTTGAGACTAATTTTATATAATTGACTTGATTATAATTACAAACTTAAAAACCAAAATTTTCTTATCATTTTAAGCTAACATTTTAAATCTTGCTATTTGATTTACAAGGCTAGTGTTTGGTATAGCAACGAGAAAAGCCACATTTTCTTTTTAAATTAATGCTCAGTTATTTCATTATTTAATATAGTATATTAAATCCTGCTATGTATTTAACTTTCTTGCATAGTTGAGTTCCCTTTCATATTTTAAACAAAAAATCTGATATATATGCCAATCTAATATATGATTCTTTCAAACATTTCAAGTACCTGCCATGTCACTTAAAAATCTAATGAACAGAAATCTTTCTAAGAACCCAAGTAATTTCTGTAGCTCCAGAAAAAGCAAATGAATAAAATGTAATATATCAAGTCCTAAAAATTCAAACGCTTTTGAATTGTTTTCTAGCTTTTAAATTAAGTTTTAAATTAAAATCAGAAGTCTAACATCAGTTGTACAGTTCAAGTTGAAATTACAAAGTTAATTATTTCAGATTCTTTAATGTTTCAGCTTCTTTACTTGTTGCTGACACATTATATAACAGAAGAATCCTGAAACTTATCTCTGAACTTAATCTCAAAGTGTTAAAAGCTGTGGGTTTCATTTACGTCATCAGCAATTCTATTCTTGTTTTTTATTCCCCCTGGAAATACTTTCCTGATGTTGTAAAGCCACTCAACACAGGGACACAGATCACAGACCAATCATTTCAGATGGTTCTTAGGTCAAAGATTCTCACCCTGAGGTTCTGGGGTCAAAGTTTCAGGATTATTGGCTGGGACAGGGGCATTGGTCTCTTCATGGATAAGTCTACACAAACCATAGGGTCACACACTCAGTCAGCTGGGGTCAGGCTGCTAAGTCAGCAGGAGGCTTTATGGCCAAGCTTTTGATCTGTGAATTGGTCTCAGAACTAAGCCTCACGGAACTTGTTCACATGTCAGCCTTACACAATTTTTATCTTAACTACTTTCAGCTTTTGCCACCTGATGTAGATAGATAAAATCTTACCTCTTTTCTGGATGGTAGTTAATCTCTCTTCTTGCTTAATTAGACTCAACTAATTTTTTTAGTGCCTGATTTTTCCCCCCCAATGTTTGCTGATGACTACAATTCTATTGATTAATGGGTGCTTAAAAAATCTCAGCCTTCTTATGCATTTATTACTTGTGATAGTCTAAGTCCTTATGCATGTAAGGCTTGGAATACCCAGTGCTCACAGTTGCCATGTAATAATGAGTAAGCAGGAAATTCCTCTCAGACTCTTCCAGAAGCCACAGGACCTTGAATGGGTTGAAGGTAAAGCACAACAACATGTGGAGTTTGGCAGAGGTGCTGCTCAGGAACCCAGTCTGAGCAGAAATAAGAGCCACAAGGACCTGGGCATTCCCAGGGGGCACTCTATATGCCATCTAATCAGAAGACAGGCCCGGTCAGGAAAGGGCTGCAGTATATTTCTACCCCAGGAAGTACTGACCTACTTGCCTCTGTACGGGTGTATGTCACCTCCCTACATCACCTCCCCTGCAGGCTACCACAGGATCTGGCTCCTGTAAGCCTCCTTTCTCTCTCTGGTTTAGTTTCTATCCCTTCTACTGATGGATTCATGTGAACCTACCAATGTGCCCTAACAAATCCCGTCTTAAACATAAGAATCCTCTCTGTTCCCTGGCATTTCCCTGTCCCCACGTGCTCCCACTTTTATCCTACAGCAGAACTACTCAAAGAAGTCTTGTCCACACGCTGGCTCCACTTGCTTGCCTTCATTCTCTCCTGAACCTATTCCAAGAAGGCTTGACCTCCAGCACCGTCCTCACTTTTGTTATGGCCTCTTTCCCACGCACTCAGCCTCTCAGCATCTTTGGACCTAGTGGCCCTCCTTCTCCGGACCACCCATACTCGTTTGTCTCTTACCTCACTGGTCTGGCCTCTTCAGTTCCCTGGATGGCCTCATTTCTTCCTGTCAATCTCTGTGTGCTGTGCCAGGGTTCAGTCTTCAGCCATCCTTTCTTTCCTAGCAACAACACACTCTCATTGGGTGGTGGTGTGACCACGGCATTACATGCCTTCTCTATGCCAGTTACTCCTGAATCTGAATCCCAAAGGATTTGGGTTTTATATTCTAGTGGTGTCCGTAGTTATATCTCCAGTATAACTCTGCCCAAACTGACCTTTTGGTTCACCTATTCCCTCAACATTATACCTGCTTGTTCCTGAGGCTTCCCCATTTCTGTTAAATGCCCTAATTTCCCCAGCTACTTAGCCCTCAACCCTGGGAGTTCCCCTTGGTGACCTTCTCACCCTCATCTCTTACATTTACTCCATCCACCAGCCACCAGTTCTGTTGTTTTATGCCCAGAATATATACCCCTTACCACCCTCTCTTACCATTCCTGGACACCCTTATCTCCTGTGTTGTCCATGGCCACAGCCTTCTAAATGGTCTCTGTTTCCATGCTTGACCACCTTTCTCCTGCCCCCAGTGTCCATTCTTCAACAACGGCAAGAGTGATAGAGCACACATGAGATCTCCAGCTCCTCTCTGTCCTCTGCAGCACCTCTCCTTTGCTCACTCGGCTTCAGCCACATGAGCCTTCCTACTGCACCTCTTTACTCCGGGCCCACTCCAACCTTTACCCTTGAGGTTCCCTCCTCTTGGCATGCTGTTCCCCTTTGCAAGATTGGCACCCTCCCTACATTCAGCTCCAGCCTCCTTCTAGGATAGGTCTTCCTTGACCACCTCACTAAAACTAGTAGCTTTCATTGCACCCACTGGCTTATTCGTTCTCTTGTCACCCTGCTGAGTTATTTTCCTGTCACTGATGATGAATGGAACCACAGAGGCTAGAGCTGATCACCTGACCTTGACCTCACCCCAAATTATGAGAGAGGAAGAAAGCAGTCAGAGGTTAAGAGTGGGCCCAGCGCCCCCACTCCAGCCTTCTCCCCATCCTATGCAGCAGGTGTGGTTGCCACAGGCACTGGACCCCCTAGCATCAGCCGAGGTCACTGCTGGCATTTGTCAGTCCGGGCAGGCAGCCACATGAGTAGTGGAGAGGAGGCTGGGGTGGCCTTCTCTTCGCAAGGTGCATTTGCCTTCAGGCTCTCCAAAGAAGCCGAGAGCAGGGGCCTTCCCACCCAGGCCCAGTCCCCGGAAGCCACATTGCCCTGGGGTATCAGAGTTCAGAGGGAATATCCCAGTGCCCAGTGAAGGATTCCAAAGACCTGCAGCTCCATTTCCATTTCTTTTCCTTCAAAATAACTTGAAAGAAGACCTAAATTACTTGTTGGTTAATAAATCATGTAACATAATTTTTGATGATAGATGCCTATGTGATTTTTGGCAAGTACCTTAGAAGGATTTCAAAGAACTGAGTGACATTGCTGTAATAAAATTCCTTTTGTTCCTCTCTTTGTTTTTTATGTGTACCTGTTTTCCCAGCACTTACATTTTAAAAAGCCAAAATAACAATAGGATTGATGTTGAGCCCTTATTCTGAGCAGTACATAAATATGAAATAATTTTTAAAAGCTCTACCTCATCAAGGTATGTCACTAATAAAAATGAAGATTTGTAGTGTATTATGTTTGTATGTTTATGATGTTTTGATCAATTGCATACTAATAATAATTGTAATGATGACTGAAGCCAGGCGTATTAAAAAAAATTTAACATCCTATGGTTACATAAAAATATAATAAATAAGCTTTAATTGAACACATTTTATTGATGCAAAGAGGTATCATACAATGATCAGTGAAATGCTTTTAAATGTAAGATATACTAACATTAGCGTAAAATTTCTTGAGGAAAATTAATAGAAACATCAGTGAAGGAGAGAAAGGAATATTGTACATTTTCTGATTGTTAGAAGAATTTGTTCATGTAATTTTTAGATGGATAACAGTAGAAAACAGTCACTACAGTACTGGGCTTTCATTGACTATGTTTACAAAATTGATGTGACAGTTTTATTTTAAAATGTCAAATTTACAATACTCCAGAGGTGGCAACATTTGCAATTAACTATTTAAACTTATGATGAAAAATTTTTAGATTTTTAGCTTGAAACATGTGTGTTGGCAAAGAGGTGAGGTCATCACAGTTTTTCAAAATTCTTGTAGGTGATACGTAAGCTGAAAGACTGTGATCCTACAAGGATTAGGGCCCTGGAACGACCTGCTGGGGAGGAAACTGGACTTGCTGCTCTGGCACTGAGGCCCATGGTGGATGGCACATCAGGAGGATCTTACCCATTTGGGACAAGGGTCTCATCCCCAAGCCTGGGAGGGCACTGAGGCTCAGCTCCCATGCTCTCTACCTCTTCTGGGTGTTCCTGATACATTTTGTTTTAATGTCCAGTGTGTATAGATGCTCCTGTCTGTGTCTGGATTCCACACGCTCCTGTTTCAGGGCTTATCCCAACCCAGCCTTTGTGAGCAGGCTATGTGGTCCTTTCTGGCAGGTGGTGCCAGCATCAGGATGCTCAGCCAGTGGCTGGGACTCCCACTCAGAGACCGAGGGCCCCTGCTTTGAGAGAGCAGCCCAGCCCCTTGCCCTCCCAGCCCTACCTGGTTCATGTGCTGCATTTCATTTTATGGTTTTATGACTTTCTCTCTGACGGGTTAGGACTTTCATGATTACTCATGTAAGCAAACAAGCAAGCTTATACACATAAGAAAAGCAGTGCTTCTGGGCTTCCCAGGGAGAAAAGCAAAAACCTCAGCTTGTGTCCAAGGTGCCAATTTAGGAGCCAGGATGTGGGTGAGATGTGAGAGCAACTGGGAGGAGGTTCCAACCGTGGCCCCACACCCCTGTGCAGGCACCACACCAGCTTTCTAGGTTGTCTTCACGTGGTTTCCAGTTGAACCTTGAACCAGATATTTGTGGGTAGTTTAGCAAGGCTATACTGGGGGATGAGGAATGGGGTGGGGACGAAGTCTGCGTGGAAGGTACACTGACTTACCTTTCCGTATCCGACAAGGACATTGTAGCAGCCACCCACCCCCAGACCAGATACACATGCCATTGTATCATCTCCCTCTCTGACCAGGCACTTGCTTACTCCAACCCAAGTTTACAGGACAAGTTACAGCCTAACCCTATGGACTGCCTGCCGCAGGTTCTGAAACATCAAGTCAGATTCACGAGCCACTTGCCTCCTAGTGTCCAGAGATCTCCTTGAAAGCTGCTGGGAGCTGTTGTGGTGTGGTGAGTTACCTGCCGGAGGTGTGGACAGATCCACCTTCCAACCTGTTGGGAAGACTTCCTACTTCCAGTTGTATTTCATGCACTTGGATGAATGTGAGGAGGGTTCTAGTTCTCCCACTTAATCCATCTGAACCCTTCTATTTAGAAACAGGCCATTTCTCTCTTCTAGGATAAGGACACCTGATGCAGATAAAGGGAGAGCTATTCAGGGAAAGAACTTGACCCTAAACCAGGATTAGAGAAGCCCTCGGAGGGTCAATTTTTGTCTTTAGCTCAGATCCAGGAATTGAAACCTAGGCCTTTTGAACATTTTAATGCAGAGGATTTGAAAATAAAATTATACAAATAATTCACAAATACATTCTTCTTGTAAAAAAATCCAAACATTATAAATAAAATGAAAGTTCTTCCTGATGACCCCCTCCCCTGCCTGCCTCACCCCACATAACCACTATTTTCAGGGAGATCAGCACCCTGCCAGAGCTCCCTGTCTTACATGCTCTTGGAAGCGTGTGGCGATGCATCTGGGACGGGCAGCGCTTTGTTCTTTTACGCCAATGGTCTCATCCTGACTTACTGCTCTGCAGCTTGACTCCGTCAGTGGTTTGCCTGGCTCTCTTTCCATTTCAACAGTGTTATATTTTTTTTCTTTTTAACTCGCCATGGCTTGTTTAATCTTTTCCCTATCCATGGACATTGAGGTTATTTCCAGTTTATTTTTTTATTTTGGTATCATTGATCTACAATTACATGAGGAACATTATGTTTACTAGATTCCCCCCATCACCAAGTCCCCCCCACATACCCCATTACAGTCTCTGTCCATCAGCATAGTAAGATGCTATAGAGTCTCTACTTGTCTTCTCTGTGTTGTACAGCCCTCCCCATGCCCCTCTCATTATACATGCTAATCATAATGCTCCCTTTCTTCTCCTCCCCCCCACCTTATCCCTCCCTTCCTACCCACCCTCCCCAGTCCCTTTCCCTTTGGTAACTGTTGGTCCATTCTTGGGTTCTGTGAGTCTGCTGCTGTTTTGATCCTTCAGTTTTTTCTTTGTTCTTTTACTCCACAGATGAGTGAAATCATTTGATACTTGTCTTTCTCCGCCTATTTCCAGTTTATTTTGTTAAACATTTTATGAAAAGTTCCAAAGCAAATGTCCTTGAACTTGTTTCTTTAGGGAAGACACCAAATAGTAGAATTGCTGAGTCATAAGACATCAGACTCTGCCAAGTTTCTCTCAAAAATAGCTGTGCCAGTTTACCTTCGCATAGGGGATTTGGAGCCCCGCTTGCTCACAAAGTAACGTGGCTTCACAGTTTGTCATTCTTTCTGGTGTGTCCTCCCTTTTGGACCTGAAAGAGGTAGGTGGCATTGTACCACTCAACCAAGGAGAAGGGGTGGCAGGAGACAGTATCGCTGCTGAGGCTCCCCGGGACACTTCTGCTTTCTTCCCCAGACAGCTGCCTGCCTCCCACCAGCCCAATTACATATTGCAGAATGGGCACTGCAATATTGGGTGCCTGATCCTGGCCACTGTCCTGTCCTTTCCACAGCAGTTATGAAGCTGATGGAACTGGGGGATGGGGCTCTGCTGGGGTGTAGGGTCTCTGTCCATATCCTGTGCCCCAGCTTGGTGAACTGTGGAGGATGAGAGAGGGTATTGGAAGTGAGCCACTGAGGACTGGCACATTTCAGCAGTTGTTTTTCCCCAAGTAAGTCCTATGCTTTTCTTTTGGACAAAAAAGCCTTTAAGAAATTATTACCTTTTTATTGCTGAGTAGGTGAAAGACTCACATGATTCCAAAGTCAAACTGTGTAAAAAGTATCTGGAGAAATGTACAGCTCCCACCTCTGTGCCCCTGTATCTTATCTCCCACCGCTTCACAGCTGCTTTTAAAATTTCTTATGTGTCTTCCAGAATTTTCAAAATCAAATATAAGCACATTGGAAAATATTGCCTTATTTTTCTTTCACTGCCCTTTGTTACTAAAAGTCAGTACTCTGTAAACACTGTCTGCCTCTTGCTCTTTTTCAGTTACCAGCATAACTTGGAGAGGATTCCATATTGCTGCAGAACACGCTCTCTTTCTTTTTCATAGCTGAATAGCATTTCATTGTATGGATGTCCCATAAGTCATATATCTAGTCTTCTGTTGATAGACACAGGTTATTTTCAGTGTTTTGCTATCATGAGTGGTGTGCAATGAATAATCTTGATCATGTGTCATCTCATATGTCTGTACATCCATCTGTAGGATAAATCCCCAAAAGTGAAATTGCAAAGGGGATTTGCATGTGTGATTCTCAGAGTTATTATCAAATTTTCCTCTATAGGAGTTGTATCAACCTCAATAGATGTGTGATCATACTTTCTCATTCATAAATATTCCTATTTAAACAATCTGAACTTATATATTTTCAGCCTTGGTGAAAAAACTTGACATAAAGATGGCACAAGAGTCCATATTAAATTGGTTCCAATTTATATTCCCACCTGTAACGTCTAAGCCTGGGGGTTTCCCCACAGTCTTCCCAACGTGGCGTGTCGCTAAAACTTTTGATAGTCTGATAGGAGAACACTGGATTTCAAAGTGCAGAGTGCATCTTTCACTCACCCCAAGATTTAATAGCATTTCCTTTGCTGTGGAGATCATATTAGTAGCTGGTTTGCTGGATTTTTGTTCTTGCTTTTTCTAATGTTTTGAGGAAGCTCTTTAATTCTTAAAAAAATGATCCCTTTGTCTGAGATACGAGTTACCAATATGTTTCCTTGGGTCATTTTATGTTTTGACTTTGCCCGTGGTGGCTCCTGCAATGCTGAGTGTTAACTGCTTACATCACTTACTCTTGTATCTCCAAGCCTTCATGCCCTCTGGTCCCACTGCTGAGAGCATCGTTTCCTTTGTTTTCTCTGTGGGGAACCCCTGCTTGTCTCTTGAGGCCTGACTCATCGGTCACTTCCCTGACCCCTGTGCTCAGCAGATCTGGCCTCTTCTCCCAGCTGCTCCCGCATGCTGTACTTTACTCCTGCTGGTCACATTGCCTTGTTTTCGCTTGTGCATGTCTGCCTGTCTCATCTAACAAGGACCCTTATTTTCTTTTTTCTGAACAGCCAGCTGCTAGCACACAGCATTTGCTTCATGTTTGTTGAATAAAGGAATAAGAAATTGGTGGCACCAACCCTTACTCCCTGTTTTTCAGGTGAACCTCGTGCACCAAATATCCTCTTGTTGAGAAGCAGAAATGAAGGGGAGGAGCAGGCAGCTCATCTCTGCTGGTTGCAATGTTCTAGAAACTCTGCAGAACTCCGTGGTGAGGACAGGGGCTGCCCTCTAGCTCCCAAAGGAGAGCTCTCACAGCCCCATGTAACTTTACTATTCTGAATTAGATCCAAGAAAAGCCAATTATCACTAGAAAAACAATTTTTTTTCAGTAAAGTTTATTTCAGAATCATTGAAGCAGTGTGATCGTACTTCTTCACTCACAAATACTCCTGTTCAAGCCCTCTGAGCACATAGACTTTCAGCCGTGGTGAAGGAGCTTGATGGAAAGATGGCCCAGGAGTCCACAGCGACTGGTTCCACAGCACCTGAAGGCTGGGTTCCTTCACAGGTACCTGCTTCTTCTTGGCTGCCTTGAATTAAATTAAATAGACTAACCCATCAAATAAATAAATAAATAAATAGGTAAGTGGTTGCTCATCAGAGGCTGAGCACAAACAACAGATGGCTTCTTTGAACCAAGGATTCCACCAGGCTGGCTTTGAGGGAGTGGGAGGGGTAAGAGGGACCCGGCTCCGCAGGGGGGGCCTGAGGATCGGCTCTGGGAGGAGGGGGCGGCTCCTCTGGGCTGGGCAGGTCTCGGTAGCACTAATACAGGGAAGGCAGAGGGTCATGACTAGACTACAGTGAAGTTCGGCCCTGCAGCCTTGTTCAAAACCTTCCACCGCCCTTCGGCCATCTCTGGGGTGATTCAGCGCACGTTGACTCTATGGGGACCTCCCTCTTTAGGGAGAGATTTCCATGGTGAAGTCAGTTATATCCTGGCCGCCTCTGGTGCTTCCTAGGAAGACAGGCATTTCTTCTGCTTGGGAGGTGCTGATATACCAGTGGGGGTACTGGGCTGACTCAAATTCCACCTTGTCTTTGATTTCAGTCTTGTGGAAGACAAAGCGCTTTTCCATCTTCCTCTTTGGGTACTTCTTGGGGTCCACCATCTGCAGCAAAACAGAAAGAAGGGTTTTTGTGAGAGAAGGGTTAAGGTGCTCTGCAAAAGATGTTCTTTGGTTCGGCCGGAGGGGAAGCTGAGGAGCAGCTCACAGGGCCAGCAGCATGATTCCTGAGTTATCTCGGTGACCCCAACTTTCTGTGGTGACTAAAGGAGGCTTTATTCTTTTCTGCAGCTTAGCATCAATGCTGGGGAGCATAATACAGGTGGGATTTCTTTTTTTAAAGTGAACATTAGGTTAAAGCTTCTCAGAGTACATCGCTATACTTTTATATATATCCAGGCACTATTGCTATACTTTTTCTGAAGGCCATGGCTTGAGCGACTTCAACTTGGAAATGGAGCTTTTGCTGGGAAAGCTGTGGACGAGGATGATCTGGGGGTGGAGTGGAGATGATGCTAGGTAACGGACCCCTTGAATTGCTTAAGTTCCCAAAGGGTCATTTATCAAATAGGACAACCATAATGGTATAATCTGTTGGGCGGTAAAAATGGCAGGATGTAATAACATTCACAGAATGATTTAATTTTCTGGGGTGGACATGAAAGTCCACATGGGTTTAATGATTATGTTTATTTACATTTATGCAAAATTGTCAAGTAGATCTGCTCCCAGGTTTTCTGTGGTAGGAGAAGGTGGCTGTTTTAGAGGCAACAGATGGTGCTCAGAGGAGCCCGAGAGGGGCTGCAAAGGGCCTTCAGCCCTGGTGCTCACTCACCTCCAGCTGCAGGGTAGGCTTGCTGTCTTTCATCACACAGGAGAGGTACAGATTCTTCTCCTTGAGACCTAAGGCCACAGGTATCTTGTCGTTATTTTCGTCTGCTTGCACAAAACTCATGCAGAACACCACTGGAGAAAGGAGAGGGCTTGCGGTCAGGGACACACAGTCGTGTAGGCCCAACTGGACTCTGTGCCCAGGACTCGCATAATTGGGCATCCTCTTTGGAAACCTACCCTGGGTTGCTGTGGTCTAATAGGCAGGGTAACTTGGCTCCTCACAGAGAAGAGCAGGGAAAGGTGGTCGGTTTAGGTTTTCCCCGTTGAAGGTCTGGGGGTTCCTCAGAACCTCTTCACAGTAGCAAAGAGGAATTAGGGGGTCTAATTTTTAAAAACTGAAGGAGGGAAGGAAGCCACCTTGTCGTGGCTGGTGACGTGCTGTGTGTGAGCAGAACAATTTGAAGAATGTGAAAAGGAAGAAGCAGCAGAGCAGTGCTTCTGAAAGAAATCAGACACAAATCTGTTTCAGGAGTGCAGAGCAGCAGTTGTAAGGACTCAAGAGTAGAGAAGCTTAGCTGAGAAATGCGGCTCCCAGGAGAGCCATTTATTTAATCTGCATTGGTCTCACTTGCAGCCCCGGAGGTCACGCTGACAACCCAGTTCTAGAAAAGCAGGATCATCCTGGCCTGGCTGGGAGTGGAAAGCCTCCCCCCGGTGATGCCTCACTCCAAGGTCAGCAGCCTTAGAAGAGAGCAGGCTGCTCCCTTCAGCCACTCCCTTGGCTGCACCCCGACATAGAGGGTTCTGTCACAGTGGCAAGGTGCCAGGCAGATTCCCACAGCTAATGGGCTCTCCAGACTTGAAACATTTTCCAGATACAGTGCAGCGGTATCAGTTCCTGCTTGTCAGTGAAATTTCCCTGCAAGGGACCATCTGGTATTGGGCAGGAAGCATACTAAGGGCAGGGGGGCAGGATTGGGAATGAGAACGGATGCATTATCTCTTCCCCATTCTATTTCAACCTCATCAGCAGGAAAAAAGAACCCACAGGCAGTTAGGTCTAATGATCGCTTTCTAATGGAGCATGGGTGTTACACCATCATTAAATGACTTGGCTGGACAATGGGCCTGGGTGTGCTGGGGCGGTCTAATGTCTCAGAGTCCCGTCTCTTGTGGAGAAATGAATGGGTTAAGGGAATCAGTGCGGTGTCCTTCCTAGGACCCAAGCAAAGTTTTTTATGTTCTTTATTACATGTGTTGTCTCTTAGGTTGACAATTTGCCTCAATACTCTGCTTTGTTGAAAATGTGGACAATTAGCAAGCTGCCAGGAGGCCAGGAAAGGAGTCAAGATGTCCCCAGTTACCTTGTCGGTTCACATCCTGTCCATTGAGGTGGAGCGCCTGCAGCTCATACGAGCCAGACAGCACTAGGCACTTTTGGTCTATATCCCGGAGTCTGCAGTTCAGGAATTGCGGGGGCGCATCACACACATAATCATCATCCCATGTACAGAAGACAGGCTCTGAAATATGGAGCACATATATTATTAATTAGGCAGAAAATTGGAAGGGCAGGCCTGATGGGAGGCAGCAGGATTTGGTTTCTTGGAGGGCATCTGAGCATGCACAGCCGAAGTTTGAGTATTGCATTGGGGGAAAGAAGTTGGGGTGGAAAAGAGCCCTGGACCTGGCTCCGTAAGACGTGGGTTCAGGCTTCAGCTCTGTTGCTTGCTGTGGACTAGCAATAGAGCTGCTACATAAACTGGCAATGGCAGTAACATGGCCCCACAGGGAAAATGGGAGGCAGTAGACAATGTAAGGAAAATGCTCTGAGAATGGCTGAGTGGTTTGCAAATGTAAGCAGTTATCAAGGTCTTATTATAAGAGCAGTTTCAGCTAAAGAGATGACTCATTTAGTTCCTAGGCTTCTCTGTTTTTCTCTCATCGCTGTGCCCTCTGGGAGTTAGGCTGAGGGCTGAGTTATGGACTCTGAGAAGGAAATGACCAAAGATATGTCTGCGCTTAGCTCATATAGTACCTTCTTGAAAGATGAAGGAAAAGAGGCTCCTCAGGTCATCATCCTGGAAGACCTGTGAGCAGGGAATTGGCATCTTCCGCATCTTCTCCACAGCCACGATGACGGACACCACCTGCCGGAAACTCTTGTTGTAGAGCTGGTGGGAGATTTGCAGCTGGATTCCCTCGTCGCCCAGACAGGCAAGGTCCACGTCTTGGAAGCAGCACTGTGGAGAGATGCAGGACGTGAGCGTGTGAAGGCGGGTGAACCAGAGAACTCCTGCTTGGCCGCCAAAGAGGTGGAAGGGGCCTTAGAGATAACCGAGCGTCCAGGGATGAACTCTCATCTGTCTGACCTGCAGAGAGGTGGAGTGGTTTACTCAAGGGCATGTGGCAAATTAGAGGTAGACCCAAAACCACAATGTGGGCTTTCTGATGCCCTCTATGGTATTCTTTTAGGGGAAAAAACCTATGTTAGATGAAAGATAAATAAGCAAACTCTTGTTTACCTTTTCTCTATACTTTCCACTAAACCATATACTTTCTTACACTTTATCTGTCTTTGCATCTCTAATGCTCTGGTACTTTGCATTTAATTTCTCATGGGAATGATGATCATGATATTTTCTATACATCTAGGCTCATTCCACAAGTTTTTAGTTATTCTGTGCAAGTTCGTTTTCTTTCTTTCTGTTCTTTTCTCTTTTTTTTTGGCAGAACAATGTCTCATAAGCATTCAGCAAATACATTACAAGTGGTTTGGTTACTCTTTGTGAGGTGTGTTCCCACTTTCCCATTATCCAGAGAAATTATATAACTGTATTAAGGCTTAGCTGAAGTTGCCCTGAGGCACGATAATAGTCTAAAAGCTGGAAGGACAGTTAAAGAGGCCTCTGACAGCACAGGGGAAGCCCAGTGTCTGAGGCGTTCCTGCCCAGAGCAGGGGCTCCAGCTGAGAGGGAACTGCGTCAGGGCGGGGTCAGCATGCAGAGCAGCTGGCAGCTGCCTCACTAGGAGAGGAGGAAGTCAGTCCACCACAAGATGCCACAGGAACAACATGGCCCGGAACCCTTCTCCCGAGTCTTTCCCATGTCAGAGCCCCCCATGATCTCACCTTCATCTGTCTGGGGCCATCGACCTCAAAGAGCAGGTCATTCTCATCACTGTAATAAAAACAGAGAGATTGCTCAGTTATGTCTCCTAGACAAGTTCATTTTTCCTTCCCTGTAGACAGTGTTCACTATTAAGAAGAAACTGCAAACAGCAAGTCTCTTGAAGCTGCCAGGAGCTGGCAGTTCTGTGGTGATATGCATGGAACTGCATAGGAGGCAGGGCTTGATACCCCTGGTGTCCCCTGAGACCTAACCTCCAGCCTGGTTAAAGTCTGAGTTTTCCCTCTCACTCAAGCCAAACCTGGTGAGGGGTCCCATCTATTGACCTCATGGAATCTTTTCTTCCTGTTGCCATAGGCAAGGAGCTCCTGCAGCAACAGCGTCTGGATGGCCTATGGGTACCAAGGCTGGATTTGGGGTGGGAAATCATCTCTAAGCTAGGTTAACTTGGAACTCTGGTTGCCGCAGAAAGAGGCAATATAGGGGGCAAACCTGATCTGCAAGCACAGACAACTCTGCTCACATCGCTGTTCTGTCTCCCACTGACCTGTAGTACTCCATCTGTTCACTGGCCAGTTCAGGTACTGCTGCCATGGCTCCCACAGAAACCTGTGTAAAGAACAGAAATTGGGTGACCACTCGCCGTGCCCATGCCCATGAGGGCTGCCTTCACGTGTGTGTCTCCTTTGTCACCTAGGATGTGGTAGGCATGCAAAGAAACAATCTTTGAACGAATGAGTGAATGCATGGAAGAGCCTTCCTTTACGTCCAGAGGAAAACATTTGCTAACCCACCCAAATCAGGAGTGCATTTGTTAGGAGATCTTTTGGAGAAGCTTTAATATTGATCACTCAGTTGTCAGCTGCTAGAGATGTGGTATTCGTTCCCACCATATTTCCCAAAGCATAGCGTAAGAGTACATTTGGCATTTTTGCAGAAAGCCCACACTTCAGGCAGAGAGGAAGAGAGCAAGAAAGAGAAAGAGACAGAGAGACTCCCTTAGGACTTAGTTATAAGGAAAGGTTAGAGTTGTACCTGAGCGAGAAAGACTGACTGGAGAGAACAGAATCCTGGAGGGGTCTGCTGTGCCTCGAAGAGGTTACTGCTGCCAATTCCTCTCTTGCTCTTTTATGGCCTTCAAAAGCAGAAGTAGGGAGCTGAGAAATTTCCCCAACTGCCTAGTTATTTCACAACCAATTTAAAAAGGAAAACATAAAGAGGATTGATGGGAACTTCTGGGAGAAGGTAGAGTGAAATAATTCTCCAGTCCTTGGGACAGTGAGGGGCAGCCAGCTATGACACATTTCTGCAAACGTGTCATCAGAGAAATGTGCGTTGTTTATCTGACAACTGTTATGCAGATGATGTCGGTATTAAAATATGGGATTTTCCTAGATTAGAAGAATGGTTTAATTTAGGATCTCTGGGACAAAGTGGAGGACACACTGATATGCACACACAGGTATGGGGTCACTCCCTTGTTCCTGAACCTAAGTTTAAGAGACTTCGCACTTGGAGATGGATTAATGGGTGTAATGTAGAGAAAGTAACTCTCCCAGGGTGGATTGAAGGGGCTGTTCTCTATGTTGGGAGCTCAGAGTCAAATACAGGAGCCCTGGGGAGACCCTTGACCTCCCTAGGATGGGGCAGAGGAAATGCTATAGTGTGAGAGTGCAGGCTCCTGCTGGGCCTGGGGAACCTTGGGAGACAAGCTTGTTCAACCCTTTTAGACCAGGTGCTGGTACCCTAGCCAACTGCACATGGAATCCATATCAATATTTGATGAACAGTGAAAGAAACCTGGATTGAGAATGTATTTGAAAAGATTGTGTGTAAATCAAATTTCAGGATTACAAACCCTTTGTAAAATGTGAGATGTTTTCTGACTCAAATAATTTTTCTGTTAACTCTGAAAAGTGGAATATTGTTTTTATAAGTACATCTAGCTGAGACTATATCCCTTAGTATCTCCAAGAATTATTAGACTTTTTTTCCCTCCAGGTTTATTGAGATGTAATTCACATATAATATTATAAGTTTAATGTATACAACATTATGATTTGATGTACATATGTATTGCACAGTGATTACCACAATAAAGTTGGCTAACATATCCATTACCTTACATTATTCTATCTATATTTTTTTGGGGGTGGGTGGGAACATTTAGGTCTACTCTCTTAGCAACTTTCAAGTATATTATACAGTACCATTAATGACAGCCCCTTTGCTATGCATTAAGACCCCCAGCATGATGTCAGTATTAAAATTACTTGCCTTATAAATGGAAGTTTGGGCCCTTTGACCAACATCTCCCCATTTCCCCTAGTACCCAGACCTTGGTATCCATCATTCTTTGAATTTGGCTTTTTTTCTTTTTAAGATCCCACATCTAGGTGAGTTTATAAAACATTGTGTTTATCTTTCTGACTTATTTCACTTAATATAATACCCTCCAGGTCCCTCTATGTGGATACAAATTGCAGGATTTCTTTCTTTGTTATGGTAGAATAAATTCCTTTACACACATACACACATATGCACATGATATCTGTTCAGGTCCTCTGTCCATTTTTAAGTTGGTTTATTTGTTGTTTGCTGTTGAGTTGCATTAGTTCTTTATATATTTTGGATATCAACCCCTTAGATGAAATATGTTTGCCAATATTTTCTCCCACTCCATTTCATTTTGTTGATAGTTTTATTTGCTGTGCAGAAGTTTTTTTTTCTGTTGTCCCACTTGTTTATTTTTACTTTTGTTGCTTGTGCTTTTGTGTCATATCCAAAAAAATCATTGACAAGACCCATGTCAAGGAGCTTTTCCCCTGTTTTCTTCTTTAATTTCAGAGCTTTAAAGTTTCAGGTCTTACATGTAAGTCTTTAATGCATTTTGAGTTACTTTTTATGAGTGGTGTGAGATAGGGTACAATTCTAGTCTTTTGCATGTGAATATCCAGTTTCCCAACAGCATATATTGGAAAGATTACCTTTTCCTCCTTGAGTATTCTTGGCTCTCTTGTCCAGTATCAGTTGATCATATATTCAGGGGTTTACTTTGTGTCTCTTAATTCTGTTCCATTGGTCTGTATGTCTGTTTTTAATGGCAGTACCACACTGCTTTGGTTGCTATAGCTTTGCTGTTTAGTTTGAAATCAGGAAGTGAGATGCCTCTGGCTTTGTTCTTTCTCAAGATTGCTTTGGCTGTTCAGGGTCTTTTGTTATTCTATACATATTTTAGGATTGTGTTTTTCTATTTTGTGAAATATGTCCTTGGAATTTTAATAGGGGTTGCATTGAATCTACAGATGTCTTGAGGTAGTATGGATATTTTATATCTTTCCATTCATTTGTGTCTTCTTAAAATTCTTTCATTAGTGTATGATAGTTTTCAGTGTACAGATCTTTCACCTTCTTGGTTAAATTTATTCCTAAGCGTTTTATTGCTTTTGAAGCACGTGAATAGTATTCTTTTCTTTTTTTTCTTTTAGATACTTTGTTGTTAGTGTATAGAAAAAGGCATCAGAATTTGTTTAACTCAGAGACAAGCAGAGTGCCTGCCCAGGGTACTCCCCTAGGGCAGCTCTCACATCTGTAGAATTAGTGACTGAGCAGGTCATAGATGGTGCATGGAGTCTAGGGATGCAGCCTTCCTACCCTCTTTGGCACATCTTTATTATAGCACTAAATCAAAACCTTGCTCACTTATCTGGTTCCGTTAGGAGGCTGTAAACCCTTTCAGAGCTGGGTCTAACACAGTGTCTGGCATGAACCTTTCTGCAGTAAAAGTTTGCTGCCTGAATGGGTATAAGGAATTTGATAGTGTTTTTACTCAAATAAGCATGAGGCAGGTACTATGTTTCTTGGGTACTGTCCATGTATCTGACATCTATGGGCAGAGGAAAATAGACTGCACTGTGGGGCGAGGATAGCCTAGTGTTCTTGTTCACCAAGCAGCCTTCTGATTCTTAATTTGGGTTCCAGTTCCTGGCTATCAGGAAGGCAGACACTGGAATTCAACTTTTGGTAAGTCATATGTTTCATAGGGAATCTAAAAGCTGCGTGTTATTCAGTACATCAATTTCTTGTGAATTTGGTAAACAAGAGTCAGTTTCCAACTCTAAGCCCTCACAAAATTGGGTGTCTGGTTCTGCAGACACCCCAGAGGCCCTGTCCAGGGGTTCTGGTGGACTACTATGTTTTGCCTTTACAGGATCCATGATGCAAATTAATCACTGGTCCCCAAGCTGCACTGAGGAACTACCACCTTCTACAGAGTCTTTATTCTGGGGTCAGCAGGACCTGGTGATCCAGCAGCTCTGTGGGCTCTCCTGACAGAGAACACAGAGATGCCCTTGGTTCGTCAATGTGATTAGAAGCTGAGTGAAGGAGAATGAAAGCCGGTGATAGGAAGGGAAGTATGCCAGCAACTCAAGCATCGTTTCTGAGCTAATCCATTCCCTCCCTCCTTTCTCTCTCTTTTTCTTTCTTCCTTCCTTCCTTCCTTCCTTCCTTCCTTCCTTCCTTCCTTCCTTCCTTCCTTCCTTCCTTCCTTCCTTCCTTCCTTCCTTTCTTTTTTCTTTTTTTGATTGAAGAATCATCAATATAAAATCTTATATTGGCTTCAAATGTACAACACAGTGGTTCAACAGTTATCCATATCATTAAATCCTCACTACCTCTAGTGAGGTTACTATATGTCAACACAGAAAGATGTTATAGAACCACTGAGTATTGAATCATCTTTCTGCTGCTTGAGGGAAATTTTGGAGCCATGGGGCAATGCCCCTTGACGTAATAGTCTCTATAACTCTGCCGTGTCTTATCCTTGTCCTGTAGTGTGCCTCAAAACCTGCCAGCATCCTGTCTATCTCAGGAAGTGAAACCTCTTATTGTGTCAAGTAGGCACATTGCACAATGCATGTATCCAACCCTGTCTCTCTGAGGAGAGCACTCAGGCCTTCCTTCCGGTCCCCAGTGAGCAGGAAACATATCACTACAGAAATAGCCCAGTGTGCTTGTTCACCAAGTGTGCTTGTTGCACTGTGGGAGGGCCTGGAAGAGTGGTGATGATGTGGATGGCAATGCAGACCCAAAAAAGGAGAACAAGTGGAAGCGGGGAGTTGGCAGTGCCAACAGGATGTCGTGGGGAGCTCTAGCTTTTGGGGAATTCTTCAGCTCTTGAGTCACTCAAACCCTTCTCAGCTGCAAGTTGCCCTCTACCCTGGCAGGTCATTCCTCTAAGACAGGCAACTGGCATTTATTCAGAGCAGCAAGTGCCTTCGTACCATCTTATGCTTGGTCTTGGGCTTCTAGCCTGTCTCATCAAAGTTGGCCTCACCCAGTGGGTCTTCAGTTATTTTGAAAAAGACAACAAGCAAAGTAATCACCGGTTAGTTCTTACATCATTATGTGTAAATGTAGGAATGTCTGCTATCTGCCATGGGCTATGCTTTCCTGTTCACTTTCTTGTTCAGAACAGAATTAAGCCATAGCTGTTCCCACCATTTCCCCCAAATCCCACTTCATCTTTGGCATTCATTTCCTAGCATTGTTGTTAAGATACTGGCATTTTCCTTCCTCCATTTCCAAGGGTCTTTCTGGTATCTAAAAATAAAAATAATGTCCCATGTAGCCACACCCTCTCCACGGATTCCCCTCTTTTTCACTTTCTGCTTCAAGGATTTGGGATTGGGAGTCCGATTTCTAGCTCCTAGATCTCTGTTCTTCCCCTTACAGCACCATCTCCACAGGGCCTGTCTCCCCTGCACCCCAGAACCAGGTGCTCAGAGAAGGGACAGGTGGGTGCCAGGGGTGCCCGCTCTCCCTGCCGCATCTGGAACCAGGAGGCTCAGATACACGAGCAGGCAGCTGGGCCTGTCGGAGCACAGTCCCCAGGGGCTTCTCCCTGTAGGGTGAGTGCTATTCTCCCTTTGAGAAGCCAGTGAAAATGTGTCCGGCCTTTGAATCCACCAGCAAAAGCCTCTGGACGGGTGATGTGGACACCAGACCTTTCCTACCTTGTATCTTTTCTTAGATGAAGTGTGTATAAGAAAGTTGGCCGTAAACACAGGGTCCTGATGTCATTCAGACCAGGGGGCTGGAAGCATTATTCATAAAGGGCCTAATAGGAGCTATTTTAGGCTTTCTGGGCTATATGCAACTACTGTTATAACTACTCAACTCTGTCTTTGTTATCAGAAAGCAGACATAGCTAATATGTAATGGATGGGCTTCAGTGGATTTGCCCCGCAGGCTGTAGTATGTAGCCCTCTGCCATACCATTGTCTGGGATACAAATTTAGAAACGATACTTAAAGAAAAACAGTTGTCTTTTTCTGAGCACTTACTAAGTGCCAGACTCTCATGATCTTCTTTAGTCTTCATGATAAACTCGATGGCATTGACCTAGTTCATCTATGGGGAACTGAGGCCAACAGAAGGAACTTATCTAAGAGTACACCACAAGCAAATGTTGGAGCCAGGGCTCAGACATGAGGTAATCCAACCCAAACCAGATCCTTTTTTGTTCTCATTTATTGTTACATTTACAGCCCCCACCTCATGCTGCCCACAGTGCCCGTCTGTGGATCCCATCTCAACCATCTGATTCTATTCTAAGCGACATTGGTGCGGCACCTTGGTGCATCTCGGCAAACTGCCCCTAAGTGTCTCCACGTTGTCCTCTCCAGATTAGGGTAAACTCTGTTCCATGTCCTGACTCTTTTTCCCACCTGGCTGTGACATTCTGTCTAAATTCTCTTTTTTCTCCCTCTCTCAGGGTAGCACTGGGACTTCCCTAACTGGGGTTTTAGTTCTCTCTCTTCCCTCTTCTGAGTTTCTTCTTTATTCTTTTTCATTTCTTGCCTGCTCCTGGCAGTTCAGTTGTTCGATTTCCTTCACCCTTGCCTTTTTGACTCAGACTTTGTTACAGCCTGTCAGAAAGTCCCTTCCGGGTTTCTACTACTGAAATCATGCTTTTCTATGATGCTAAAAAATACTTCTCTCCCAAAATCTCTGACAAAACAATCCTAAACTGTCCGTTGGATCTACATTCTAGTCACTGGTTATTACACAATCAAAGGTGATTTGGCCATTTCCTTCCAGGACCCAGTTAATTTCACTTCTTCAATCACTTCCTCCTTGTTGGCTGGAATTGAGTTTTTATCTTCTGGGAGAGGAAGTTCTCGGCGAGGACACAAGGATTTTTTGGGTGCGAGGGTCAAGTCCAGGACCCAGATTCTAGGAGTTTGATCTCCCTTTGTTACTGAGCAATGTGGAATGAGGAAGTCTGATTGTGTTCAGATGTTATAAAAATTCTGCCCAAACGTCAATGCAGCAGATAAATACTCCAGAATTCACCTCTGACTTGGAGCTCCTTTCTCTCCCTGACATCAGAAGGTTGGGAAATCTTCCAACAGTTAATAATGAATCTTAGAGGCTATCACCCAGGACCCGTTTTTCAAAATAGGTTTTCACAAGGAGTGATGTTTGGTGTGCTAACCTCAGAAATGAGCTACCAAAGTTCACTGATGCTGTGCATCAGCAGAAAGTTATGTGTTAGAATTAGTGGTGATTTAAAAAATATCCCTAGGCTTTTTGTTAACATGCATACTCATTTTCAAAGTTTCAGTAATACAGAAGTATTTCAAGTAAAAAGTTGAATGAAGCCCACTCCCACTTCCCCTGCCCCACTGTCTGTCTCACTGGATAAGCCATTTGAGCAGAAAATATCTCAGTCACTGGACTCAGCCACCCCTCATCCATCAACCACCATCAGCCCTTTGAACAGGCCTTCTTTGCATGTTTCCTGACACCTGCAATCGGGAGACTTCTTGTCCTCAGACATCCTTGTAGCTCAAGGCCTCGCCCTTCTTCCCATTTACATCATCTCCTTATGGGTTTGCTGCTGTAGAAACTCCATCCATCCACTCCCCACACATGAGACACAGAGATCTCTTCAGAAGACAAATGAGTGACCTCAAGCCCTTGCTCAAGTCCCATCACTGGCTCCTCATCCCCTTTGGGGGTGAGTCCAGGCTCCTGAGCCTGTCACCATGGAATCCTCTACTTCCTGCCCCTCCCCACTTGAGCCCTTCCAAAGCATTCACAGTTGCTTGGATGCAATATTCTTCTAACCTCTGTGTTTCTTGTGCAGTCTATTCTTTCTGCCTGGAACCTCCTTCTCTTTGTAGTTTGGCCAACACATAGTCCTTCAAGACTCAGCTCACACGGTACCTCCGCCATGACCAGCCCCTTCCCAAGCCGGGGGTGGGTACTCCTCCTCTATGGGCTGTGCCAGCCTCCCTCACTGTGCATTATGTGCTTGGGTGCCTTATGGTTAATGTACCTGTGGCAGGGCTGGGATTACGGTTTTAGCCTCTGTGCCTGGCACATGACAGCATCCTAAATGAGTGACGGCCAGGAGCAATCATGCTGTTTTCCTCTCAGCTTCCAGCTTGACCTAGCTTCCTCTGGCACAGAAGCCTTTCCTTAGAGAAGAATATGTTTGGATTAAAAATAGAGACTTACCAGAAACACAATGTCTACCTCAGAATGAACTCCTCGGCAAGCAGGCTGGGGGATAACGAAGGTAGCAGGTAGCCCTCAAAGACTCCCAGACTGGGGTGGTAGTTCAGGGTCTGGCTGGGGTGTTGTCCTCTTGGAGAAGTGCATCCCGTGCCATAAAGCACAGTGGACACCTTGCTGCCCTGCCTTCAGTCAGAGCCATGTCCTGCTGTTCTGGGAAATTTGGAGCCCTTTATGAAGTTTTCTGGGACAGGGAGGTGACAGAAGCTGCCACTAGTACCAGGAAGAGGTGGTGTTCTCTTGCCCCATGTTGCACCATAAATGCCTGGGAGGTAAATTTCTGGAGAGACGCTCCCATCTTTCACCAAAGGGAATTTTGAACTGCATCCCACAGGCTTTCCTAATCCCTCTAAGAATGTAGGAGCTCCAGAAAGATGAAGTCAGAGGTGATGGCATGTCAGGGTAAGTAGCTTTTGGAATAACTTCTATTATTCATTCATTCACTCATTTGTGCATCCATCATGCCAGGCACTGTGCTAGGTGCATGCATGTATGTGTGTGTGTATGCAGAGGAAGGGGGACAACTAGACAAGACATGGTGGCTGTCCTCAAGGTGTTCTTGCAAATGCCTGCAATCTAAGACAGAATATGGGAAATGCTAGCCAGGGAGAGTCGTCTGCCCTTTCCTGTACCCGCATGTGGAGACATGGCCTGGCCAGTGGAGGGAAAGAAACATGGTCTGGCTCTCTGTGAACTGAGACAGCTCTAGGCTGACCTGGAGCTGCTTTGGGAAATTGGGGCTTTGTTGGAGGGGGTTCTTACTGCAGACAGAGCTGAGGAATGTGTGTCTGGGTGAGTGTCTCTTCACTTTTGATGACGGGCTCTGAGAAAGGCTGGGGCTGGCTTTGCGTGTGTACTTTCCTTCACTAAACTACTGGGCTGCTCACCTCTGGAGCTCACCCCCACTCCCTCCTTGAGCGTGTGCTTTACTAAACTGCTCTTTGCCTGTACCTGCTCGACCTGCTTGATCAGAGTCAAGAACTCTCTCAGGTTGAGGTCTCACCTAGTACGCAGGGAGGCCTCCCTGGATTGGATTTCCCAGCAACTCTTGGTGTCCTTCTTCAGGGGAAAGGCTCCCCCATTTCTCTGGGTTTGGGGTAGAATCCATGCCCTCAGCATGCCTCACTGCAATGTCATGGGTCAGTTTATGCGGGGTGCTTCCCCGAGGCCCCCCACAGCCCACACAGGGGCCCGCTGGCCCTCCCCAGCCCCGGCTCTCACCCCTCAGCTTTCTCACTTGTGCTCACACACCCCTTCTGCCCCTTGAACAGGTCAGCCTCACCCTTATGAGGGAAAGTTGGTCCATCCTTTTCTCATTAAGGTCTTTCCTGCCCCCTGACTCTTACGTCTCTCACCAGTTCCAGTCCCACTAAAGCATTTTCTGCCATACATTTCCCATTTCTTCTCACTCTCTGAAAAGGTCTCCTGTCTGCTCTTTGCCAACAGTCAGCTTCACGAGCCTCTGGAGCAGGCCCCTGTGCTCTCGCTCACAGTGTGTCACCAGGCCAGGGTGGGTGACACCCCATTGCTGCTGGGGTTGATTGCATGAGCCACCTCTTGCAAGTCGCTGCCTGCTCTCTCCTACTGAGTCCTGTCCTAGGTGCCACCACCCCTTCTCCAAAGAATGTGGGCCCCGGGCAGTCAGTCTGTCAGCTTAGTGTCTTTAGGTGGGCAGTTCTGTCCTGCGCCTGGCCCGGTTGGTCATGCTGCTCTGTCGGACCGGGCATTTCCCTGCATCTTCTCACTTCCACTTGGGAGTTCCTTCCAAAATTGCCCGTTCAGTTCAGAGAATGGCCTTGCCCAACAGGGTCCTGCTCCACAGGGGTTTAAGAGCAATGAAGCCTCCTGTTCAATTGCCAGCCCACTTAGCACTCACATTTTCCTTCAGACAGCTGATTCTCAGGAACCAGCCAGCCTGTGTCAGTGCCAGCCAGCTCCTTGGTGCCCTATTCCTTGAGGTTAATTTCCTAGGAGATACTATTTTAAAGAATCAGCAATACAGTAAGATGAAACTCAGGCTCACTCTGTCACAGGACAAGGACATTTTCTCTCACTTCTTTTAAGTCCTGGTCACCAGGAAAGCAATCCTACAAAGAGACAAACAAACCCCTCACATCAACACCCAGAACAGACTCTTTCAACTTGGTTTCCCCTGGGTGAGAAGCCACCTTGTGGGTAAGTAGGGAGCTGCTTTGAGTTGTGACTGTGTGGAAATATCTGGCTCTCCCAGCAGCTCCGCAAGCTCCAGGGGCTGACAAGTCATCCGCTCTCTGTCTCCGAGGACACTGTGCGTATGGTAAGCACTCAATGAATGGGTGGAATTATCCTGAGTGAAGGATCCCAGGAGGCACTGAGTGGGTGAGTTGGAAAGACCAGAGGGTGTCAGATGAAGCTCTGCCCTCCTGGTCTTGTTCCCTCAAGTCACTCATCTTCCTGGCCCAATGTCTTCATGCTTAAAACGAGGACAAGACCTATCTCTCTGGGTTGCTATAAAGATAAACAAGGTCCTATATGTGTGGAAGCATCTAACGCAGAGAAGGACTGTGATTGACACACAGGAAATATTAGTTTGCCTCCCTTCTTATCCTTTCTCTCTTCCTAATGGGAGTGGCCTCCTTTCCACTGTGGCCATAAAGCCTCTGATGGCAGTGACAACCCAACAGGGATGGCTGGTTGTGTGTGAGAGGGTGGCATTAACGCTGGGAAGTACAAACCGGTGGCATTCACTCACGAAGAGCTCATTTAGTCTGGGGCTGCAGTGGGGATGGGGAATCCCATCCCCAGTGTGGTCATTGCCTCTTTGTTTTAATTGCCTTCCTGAGGTCTTTGTCCAAATGGAGCTCCCTGTGGGCTCCCCACACAGGGACTGCAGGGACTGTCCAGCATCCTTAACAGTTTAGCATCATCCATTCCCAGAGGGTATAGTTTTCTTCCCTTCAGTATTTCCGGTGCTGCTGCTAGGAGTGGACAAATGAATTACACATGGGTACCCCTCTTCAGGGAACTCTCTGGAATACAAGGAATTAGCACCAGGGGCTGAGAAGAGCCCTCCTCAACCTGGGTGCCTCCTGGGAAGGCTCCATTTTGGCAGTCGTGCACACAGGCATCCTCCTCTCCGACCAGAGCCTTCCTGCTTTTTTATGAGGACCTTTACCCCATGCACAGCCTCCCTCACTATCTGCTGTTCTGCTTTGGTTTCCTTATCCAGCCAGTGTAGTTTCTATGCTTCATGCCTTCAACCATTCTCTTTGCCGGCCTTCTCAGAAGCCTATCCCTTTTTCTTCCCTACCCCTCACCAGACAAAACCCCACGCCTGGTTGTATTTTCAGTCTGCTTCCTCTGCATCTCCAGGGGGGCTGTTGGAGAAAAGCCTCACCTGGTTTTCACGGCTGACCACCCCCCCGGATGCATGGGCACCACCCACTGGGCTCCCACCCTGCCATCAGTCCTTAGAGCTTTCCTCACCCCCAGTCCTGGTCCCCCACTGTCCCTCATGCTCCTCCTTGGATGTTGACGTCATCATCTGAGAGCTCCCTCAGCGTTTCCCGCCACATTGCCAGCTTCAGCCCCCGCACCGTCCAGCCATTCTCTCGTTGCCAGAGTGAAGGAGGCTCCACATCATACCTGAGCTCTCACTCAGGCTCCGACTTCCTGATCCACTGTTGTATGAGTTTCTCTGGTCTTTGTCCCAGATTCCTGTGGGAAGCTTCTGAAACCCTTGGAATTTCTTCAGTGACAGATAATTGTCCGACTTGTGGCAGGGCCACATGGTGGGGGCTGGTCACCACAAGGACAAACTGCGTGATTTGAAGTTTGGGACTTTGGGTCACATGGTACCAGCCCCCTTCCCGGCCTCCTGGGAGGGGAGGGGGACTGTAGATTGAGTCCAATCATGTGGCCACTGGGGTAATAGATCAGACTTATGTACTGAAATCCAGCACGAGCTCTGGAGCCTGGAGGGGCTTCTTGGGTGGTGACCTGCCGAGGATGGGCCGGGAGGCGAGGCATCCACCCCACAGGGAGAGGCCTGGAGACTCTATGTGGTCTCTGAGACCTCCCCCTATATATCTGGACATTTGACTGGCCCTCCAATTTGTACCCTACATCATAAAATTATAATAATGATAGCGTTATATAATGCAGACCTGAGTCTGTGAATCTTTCTAATGAATGATCGGACCTAAGGGGTTCATGGTCTTGAACTTCTGAATTTACTGCTAGTCAGCCTAGGGACTCCTGCAGTGCGACTGACTCTGAAGTTGGGGCAGTCTTGCTGGGGACCATGCCCTTCAGTGTGTGGGGTCTGACCTAACTCTGGGTGGTTGTTGAGAGAGCTGAGTTGAAGTACCCTAGTCGGGGTTGAAACAGAATGTCCAGCTGCTCAAGGACCTTGCTGTTTCTCTTTCTCTATCATCTTGGACTTCTTACTCTCCATTGGCTCCTTCCACCAGACTCCCTCATGTTTTGCTGACCTAAAACAAAACAAACCTGCTTTGTTTTCATGAAAGAGTATCTTCACGACTTCTCTCCCCACCCTCAGCCTCAGAAGTTTTGCTTCCTCCCACTGCTTGGTAGAAACTTCTCTCTTCAAGGCCATCCTGTCCCCACAGCCAGCGGATCACTTTCAGACTTTTCTTGTTTTTGTTTTTTTTAACTTGACTTCTCGGCAGCACTTTACGCAACTGACATTTTCTTTTCTCTGCACACTACAACCAACCCCCTCTTGCCCCAGTTTCTGCAATACCTAACTGGTTTGCCTTTGGCCACCCTGTTCTCAGGCTCCTGTAGAGCCTTCTGTCCATCCCCTAACTACTCTAACTGGTGTCCACTTCCCATCTTCCTCTTTGCTTTCTAGCCCCTGAAGGCTCGCTATGCACCAGCTTCCTGGAGCGTCCCTGGAGCGCTCATTTGCTACTCCAACTCCACATCTAATCAGTCAATTGTCACCTTTGGCTCCTTCTACCTCCTCCATACCTTGTGCCTCTGCATTTCTGCCAGCTGCTTCCGTTGCCCCCTAGTCCAGATAGCAATCCCAGCTCAGCTCCCCGCCTCAGTAGTCTCCCTGCTCCAAGTCATGCAAACTTCCGCCTTGTTCTCTACCTGAGTGAGAGTCAAAGTGATATTTCTAGAGCAGGTGTAGTTATGGGAGCCCAAGCCTAGGGCAGGTGCCATGAATTCCTGTTCCACAAATGCATGAATGAATGCTCTTTCTTAAAAACTTTTAACAACAACAAAAAAACCCTTTAACAGTTTCTCTTGGCTTTTAGACTCATTGCTCCTGGACACTCTCCAGCCCTTCTGGCCTGGTCCCTGCATGCTCCTCGCCTCTTTCACTGTAGCATGCTCACCCTCCCTCTTTTGGACGCCCTTCCCTTCTCTCAGCCGGTAACTTTTATTCATCCCTTAAATCTCAGCTTTCCTGGACCTTTTCCTACTCTACCTGCCATTTGATCCTAGTCACTTCCTGCTCCTCCTATTATATACTCATGACATTTTATTGCAATTGTTTGCAGTACCAGCTTACACACCCATTACCAGTATCTCAGTAGAGCCATCCCTCCACATTCTCGGTGACACTTGAAATAGCCAGTCTTAAAATTTTGACGACCTATTTGGTGTCAACTGGTATCATGTTATGACTTAATTTCTATTTCTGTAATTTTTAGCATCTTTTCAAATGTTTCTTAGCCATTTATATTTATTCTTCTATGAAATGCATGTATTTTTTCCTGCTGGATTATTTATATTTATTTATTTATTTACTGGAGTTCTTTATATATCTGAGTAGCAATCCTCTGTGAGATGTGTATGTTGCAAATATTATATCCAAGTTTGTGGTTTTTCTTTTCACTTTTTATTGGTATCTTTTAATGAAAAAATTAACACTTAAAATGAAATCAAACTGATCTGTTTTCCAGTTTTGGTTTATCTCTTTGGTATCTTGTTTAAAAAATCTCTCCTTACCCCCAAATCACAAATATATTCTCCTACCTTTTGTTCTAAAAGTTTTTAAGTTTTGTATTTTACATGTGTGTCTTTTTTACATTTAATTACCTGCCTGCTTTGCTGGAGAGAAGCTGCGGAGGACTGGCGTGTTGGTTTTGCTTCACGCTGGTCCCAGAGTCCTGTGCAGTGACTGGCACACAGCAAGCCGCCAGTGACGGACTCAGCGAATGGTTGAGTCATCAAAGGTAGAGAGAAAGTGGTATGGGAGTTCAGAGAGAGAGAGGGATGTCTTTGAAAAGGGGGAGGAGATAGAGTAGGAGAGTGGTTCTCTATCCTGGGTCCACACTGGAGCTCCCTGGGGGCCATCCCAGTGCGCCTTGGAGGGCTCCCCCCCTCAAGATTCTCCATGACTGGTCTGGGCATCGTGATCCCCACAGACGGTCAGGGCTGAGAGCCACTGAACCTGGAGGCAAAATAATGCTGTGGGCAAGGCCTCAGGGCTTGCACACTCTTCAAGCCTGTGTTCTCACCTATGAAACAGGTGTAGCAACACCTACCTGCTATGGTGGTTGTGGGAGTTGAGGAGAAATGTGGTTTCTGGTATGATGCGTTCTTAGTACTTTGTAGTCGTGCTTCCCTCCCTTTTCCTCCCCTTCCTTTCTCTTCCTTTCCCTTTCTTTTCTTTTTCTTCTTTCTTTTCCTTCTTTTTCAAGGAGGAGGTGGGATTTGGGCCAGACCTGGACACTTGGGTAAGATACGAACAGGAGGCGACTGGGACAGAGGGCAGTTCAGGGGAGGGATTGATATAATGATTAAGGGGGCAACGGAGGGAAGACATGCCGGGGGGGAGAGAGCAGGCCACTTAGCTCTGGCAGAGAAGCAAGGACCCCACCAGGGGCACAGGTGGGCAGCCAGGTGTCAAGGGCTTGGGGTTTCTGTGGACATGGCTGTCCTCCGAGACCTCCAGCTTGGCCATAAGTGAGCAAGAGTCCTGGATTCCTCTCTCTGTCCCCATTGTTCTGGGAGAGAGCAGTGACTGTGTGTTGGGGGAGAGTAGAGGCAGAGTTGGGACTGGGGTCAGGGAGCAGGATGCATGAAAGAAGGCCTCTCTATGCCAGCGGAGGGTGAGGGTTTTGGTCCTGAGAGGGGAATACTGGGGTTTCAGAGGTGCTTGGCTGTGGTGCAGGGCTTTACCTTAGGGCCGGGTAGGAAGTATTCTGTGAAGAATGGCATGGAGGGTGGTGGTAAGACAAGAAGCTTTGGTCAGCTTCCTGAAGTGCCAGGCCTTTTAGATCGTCTTTTAAAAAAGTGGTGTGATGGTGGTGTAGGACAATCTATCTGGGGAGACCTCCCTGCACACTAGGTGAGACCTCAACTCAGGAAGGTTCTTGACTCTGATAGAGAAAGAATCATGAACAGGCTGAGCAGGTACCAGCAAAGAGCAGTTTAATAAAGGAAAAGTACAACACAGTCAAGGAGGGAGTGCGGCTGGGCTCTGGGGTGAGCAGCATGGTGGGGATTGGGTTGGGTGGTCCTAGCGCTGGGGTTTAAGCAGGAGTATTCTTTGGGATACACGGGGTTTCCTTGGAATAGGGAGGGGATTTCTGGGAAATAGAGTGCCACCCTTATTTTGTCCTTGGCAGGTCGGCCTTGGAACTGCTGTGGTGCCAAGGGGTGTGATTTTTAGTGAGCTAGTGAGCATATAGTGTCCTTTGAGGTTAAGTCAGGGTTAGCTGCTCCTCCCTGATGGAAGCAGCCAGTTTTGGCAAGTATGTCCTCTATACCCTTCCTCCCTACATTCCCTGAGAACAGTTCATACAGAGTGTTCAGAATATAAATTGAAACATCAAAAACATTGGCCAAAGTGCCCAACCCCCTCCCTGCCAGTGTCTGGCTATCTACCTGCTGTAACAGCGGGGTTTCTATCTGGGGTTCAAGCTCACCAGTTATCAATATAATTACTATTGGGAGCTATCTGGGAAAACTCAAGTGAGTGACCTGGCAGTTCTGTGTTGGTATGGGAGGTGGCATAGAATGGGCTCCAGGCTTGTATCTTTGCACATCTGGCATGGTCACCTGGCTGTGCTTTAATTTAGCGTGTTCAGCTTAGTGTGTCATAAATAGAACACGATAGTCCTGCCTTACAGGCCTCAGCCCAGCCTCCCAGTTCTTACTAAATGGTGCTCCAACTACCCAGTTCCTTAAGTAAAAGTCTCAGCACTCCTCCTGGATTTCTCCTGCCAGGGCCCCGTCATGGCCTGACCCCGTACACCCGAGCTCTGCTGGCTTTGCCTCTGAAACAGGTGCCTTCTCTCAGGGCTGTGGGTTCCCTCCAGCCACCCCTTCGGGAGCTCCACCCTGCTTCCTCCAAGCAACTCCCCAGTTCCCTTCACTGGGCTGCCTGTCAAGGCAGGCGTGGAAGTAAAGTGGAACCAGTAGATTTTCAGTGTAAACAATACAACTGGGTGGAGTTATACTTACATGTTATTCTTAAACATTTCATACTTACTTCTGAAACATGGATTCTTTCTTCACTTGCCAATTAACAGACTTTACTTGTTGACAAAAATCTGATAGTGTTAGTGCTAAGCTGAAAGTTTCTGAACACTTGGCTTTAATGATTCTCATCATGGTATATGGACGTTATTCTTGGTAAAGGGTGACAGTTTTCCAAAACAAACAAATATGGGGTGTGCCCGGGAGCATGACTCATGGAATTAGATTTTTAGAGATACCTCTGCTTGCCCTATGGTGACTGTTAAAGACATCTGATTGCTGTGGGGAGTGTCTGTCCCTTGGTCAGGTCACCAAGGTCAAATGCTTGGCCCCTGCATTTCCTGCCCAGTTATTCCTCGTTTCCATTGAACTATCAGGGACCCTACTCTTCAGGGCAATTAACAATAACCAGATTCACAAGGGATTGATTAATAAGCTAGAATGCCAATGTATTATACTTATGGTGAAGGCCATGTTTACAGTAATTGTATGTAGTCAAGTGTAAATTAGGATTTGAGTTCTGACAAATACATAATGCGTAAGAACTATTAGGCTGAATATTTGAAATTTGGATTTTCCTAGAAAATCCAAGCTTGTGATGGCTACTGACAAAACTTTCTGGGGACCGTGATTCTCATGCCCCTAATACCAAAGATATGTTTCCATCAGACTACCTTACTGACAATTTTCTTCCTAAAACCTAGATTGGTTCCCCTCATTCCTTGGCCTCCATTCATTAATAGTTCCCCCTTTTTCTATTGAATAAAACACAGATTTATGCTTTTGCAATATGGCTGAGTATAGATTCTGCAGTCTTCCTGACTCAGAATAAATAGGGCTTAAATAAAACAGACTTTCAAACACATTCTCAGACTCCTAGTAGAGAAAGGAAATCTCTAAATTCCTGCTTCTGTACTTCCCCTATCCCCAGCATGAGCTTAGACCAGAGTGGTAGTTGTGTAGCAGGTCATTTGTCTCAAAGGCAGGCTTCCTCCCAGAGGGAAATGCTTCCACTGGTATTGGGATCCCTTGGGTGGGGTTGGGGGTGGGTGGGGGCGGGGGCTGGCCCCAGGGCATCCACCGCAGTCTGGGACCTTCAAGTGGGTTCCAGGTTGTTTGCATTTCCCTGGCCTCCCCAGCAGAAGCAAACACAGCTCTTCTCTGGAGACAAGCACCTCCGGTCTCCCACGGACTGTAATTCCCACAGGCTCAACCACGTATGAGCTCACAATCAAAGGTCACCAAACGCACAGAGCCACAAACCACGAATAATTTGAACTAAACTAGAGATGAACACCACCAACTTCTACCTTTGGCCTAACTGGCAGCTCTGATATGGAGGGTAGGGGAGGAGAGGAGTTAGGATTCCAAAGTAGGTGCTGAGCTATGCGTGATCTGGTTGGTCTACAACATAAGGGAGATTGGGCCAATGAACTTCAAGGGGTGTGCGTTTATTGATCCTACTACATGAAGGGCCCTATGATAAGCATTGGAAAAATGAAGTTGAATAAGAACTGGTCTCTGATCAGGAAGCTCACAGGTTTTGGGGGAAGGCAGACAAAAATATTTAATTTAATAATAATAATGGAGTATTACAAATGCTCTGATGGAGGTATGTGCAAGGGACCAGGAAAGGGCCAGTTGATTGAACCTGGGCGCATGGGAGAACACATTCATGAGTAGTAGCTGCTACTTGCCCTGGGTCTCAGGAAGGAAGAGTTCACAAGAAAGGTGGGCAGTGTCAGCCCAAAGGACTTTAGGTAGGGTTTCTACAGGGAAGTGATGAGAGATGAGACTGGGGAAGTAGGACAGGTCCATATTAAGAAGGACCTTGTGTGCCAGGCAAAGGAGATCCAAGTGACACAATCAGATTTGCATTTTATAAGTTCATTTTTGCACTGCAGAATAGCAAGGGCTGGGGTTGGGCCAGGCTCGAAGCAGGGAGACAGTCTGAGGGAAGTGAGGAGCCCCTGAAATAAGACAGTAGTTGGGGGAGGGAGTAGAAGGGACAGAGTTGAGATATTTCCAAGTAGAGTCAGAATGGATTTAGTGACCAAGTGAATATGAGCAGGGATTGGGGAGGCAAAGTTAAGGATGACTGAGATTCTAGGTGGGCCCACTAGAGTGGGTTATTTAACACCACCTGGCAACCAGTGGGATGATCAACTTTGTTTGCTTTGGGGAGAATGAGTTATTGGGCTGGATATATGAATTTGGTATCATTTTGGGATTCACAGGTAAATCTCTTAGACAGCAGTTGAATATGTCTGTCTGGGATAAGGAAATACAAAAAAGTTTGGCTGCTGGTGCATTTAGTGGTGGTTGCTGTATTTCCCAGAACTTAGAGTAACTAGCTGAAAAGAGAAGACCCCCCTTCAGGAGCTGGAGGAGGAGCCAGGAAAATAAATGCTCTCACCTCTCAGCCCTCTGCCTTCTGATACCCAATCAGTTCCTCCTGCTGACTAAACCCAACAGCAAGGGCGCCTGGTGGATGCAGCCCATGTGGTCAGCCTCCTAGGCGCCGGAACAGGATGGAGAAGGGCGGTAGATGGACCAGGGGTTCAAAAGGAATATATCCAGGACAACTACCATCTGAGAGCACCTAGTGCAAGAATAGAATAGTCAGTAAAGGAGACTGAGGAGCCAGAGGCTGGAAGAGAAACCAGGTGACTCAGAAGCCAAAGGGAAAAGAAAGTGGAAATGGCCAATGGTGCCCATTGTTGCAGAAGCCAGGCAAGACGTGGGAGATTCCACTGGATTTGGCAGTGAGGAGACCTTCACAAAAGTGGTTCAGTGGAGTGGTGGGAATAGGAGTCAGCCAAATGAAATGGATTAAAAAATAATAAGGATTTTCATTTCTAGCAATATGGATGATGAGTTGTCTAGGGCAATTTCTCCTAGTAAAAGACATCAGAAAATTTTGGATAAATTCATTTTAAATAAAATATGTTTTAAAGTGTGACTGAACTGATAGGAGAAACAATTTAAGGCCAGATACAATGGGAAAATTACTCCACAGCTATGGTTAAGCACTGCAGTTGGTAAAGAGGAGTTGGTTTGTTACAGAGGAATAATTAGAAAGATGGCAGACTCCTCAGCAGTGCTAGTGAAAGCCAGAAATAGTGCAATAATATTTTCATAGTAATGTGAACAAATACTGCCAATTTAGAGTTGTGTGCCCAGTAAGACTATCTTTCCAGAACAAGAATCTATACAAAGAAGTTGGTGGTTAGAGGGTTCATACTAAGAGACCTTTATGCAAACTGTTCTCAAAGGCTATCCTACAGGTAGGGGAGATTGACCCCACTTGGAAGTCCTGGGACATAAGAAGGGATGGTAGGCCAAGGAAATGGTCAAGGAACAATTATAAACTGTTTAAAATAATAATAATATTTGTGATTTGTGAAGGTCAAATGGAAGAGATATGGGCTCCGCCCATGAGTCCCAGATGCAGGGCGTCAGGCAGCGCCCAGTCCAGGGCCTGGGGCATCCTCTTCGTAGAGTGCTCGGCAGAGAGGCCTCTTGCAGAGCTAACTGCACACTCTCACAGGAAGGCAAGTGGGCAGGCACGTACAGGCGGGTGCCTTGCCACTTCCCTTTACAGCAGGACCATGTCCAGGCTGACTTGGCTCTGTCACGTGGGAAAACAGGCTGTACTTGGCATGCAAAGATAAAGGACTTGGTGAGCCCATCAGCCCGTGACCCTGTGCCCAGACCACAGGCATCCACATACACTGGCTCTGCCAAGGCTGGCCTCAGGGCGAGCCTGTCATCTTTTACCACCTGTGACACCCTCCAGCTAAAAGAAGGCTCCCCACTTCCTCTGGCTCTAGCCAGAGGATGCCCCAGGCCTTGGGACAGGCTCATGTCACCTGACCTCCTTCCGCATTTGCTGGCCTTCCTCCCAAAGCTGGACACACGATGGGGGAGGAGGGGCTGAGTGGAGGTTCAAGAGCCCAGCCACAGGGTCCCAGACACCCAGCCTGACCAGAGAGGCACCTGGCTTGACTCATTGCCTACGTGCTAGATCCTTGTTGTGTTGATTCATCCCTGTTTAATCTTATAAAATCTTCTTTCCTAGGACAGATGGAGCCTGGGGCTAGCTACTTTCAGTTTATGCAAATTGGATGAAAGTGGTGAGGAGTTCGTGCTAATGGTCTAGTGGGAGGGACCCAGCCACAGGTGGGAGGCTGCTGGCTCTGTGGCAACTTGTTTAGAAGTGTGAGCCAGATGCGGGGCTGGGGCTTATCCCAGAGCAGAGCAGGACCCCCACGTCTGGGCAGAGAGCGCTTTGCAGGGAATCCTCCCCTCTTGGCATCATCCACTCTACCTGGCCACAGCCCCCAAGCCAGGCAGGAATGGAGGCGGACTGCCCGCCTGGGAACTTGTGTCTTGTAGATGGAGAGAGACATGCACACACCCCTTAGCACACACACCAAGAATTGCCAAACACAGGCTGCTTAACGACGCCCTGACGTTTCCAAGTCTGAGTCATAAGAATAACGGATGTAGGGACCTAAGCAGGGACCTGGTAGGGACCACAGATGCTGGGGTATCCATGAAGGGACAGTATGGATTAAAGGAAAACTGAAGGAAAGTCACCACTTTTGTATCCAAAACAAAGCCTCCCCCCAAATCTCTTGTTCTGTTCCTGGAGAAAAGGTCACTGCTGGGCTTACCCTCTGCTTGAGTCTTAGGCTGAATCCTTTGCCTCCAACAGCCTCTTGAGGTCAGAGGCAGTTTTGTTCTTGCTCCCTTATTTGAGCTGCAGTGGGCACTTGCTGGACCCATAGAAAATCATAAATCAGGAAGGTGACTGCCATGCGGGAGTGGTCCACCTCAACAGCTGCAACTGGCACACTGGAAATTGTTTGCCTTGTGATTTATGAGGCCGGACAGGAAGGCTTGCTTATCCATGGAAGAACAGAGGCTTGTGGTTTGGCATTTTTTTTATGTTGATAAGGTGGGAGTTTCAATAGTTGAAATACACGCAATAATTGTTTTATTGATTTGATTTATTGATCCATGCATTTTATAGCTCTCGACAGCTTATCAGGAGATCCTCTTTAAAACAGCACAACCATTGTGTTCTATTCAGATGAACCTGACCGTTCATTCCACCTTTATCTAAAATAGGACTCCTTCCAATATGATATGCCACCCACAGTAAGGGAGTCCCTGAATTATTACTTCTAAAGTGAACTAGATGGTAGCAGCTATCATGGACAGAACGTCTCCTATGTGATGATTCCCCAGTTGGTCACCCTCAAAAGGTCACCCTGGGGATCTAAAGACTGGGGGCTATTCCTGCAGATGCTGAGAAGGAAGGGAAAGCAGTAGGAAGAACCCAACGTAAAGGGATCACGCATGATGGGCCTGGTCCTCATCAGAGCCGGTGATGTCCCTTTACTGGTCTACTCCCACGGCTCTGCTGGTTCTGCAGTGGATCAGGCGGGATAACTGTGGAGATCTCTTCCATGCCCTCCGCTGGCCCCACCCTTAGAGCTTCCAGGTGTTTTTGCCATATAACTGTCTCCCTCTTTCAAATGAGGAAACAGGCATCTAAAACACATAACCATGTTTTCCCAAACCAGGCAGAAGTTCCCTTCTCTAACCACAGTTGGCACTTTTTTACACCTTTATTCCATCTCATATTTCTCCTCATACACCAGTTGTCTTTGCAAAGCGAATTTTAAATAGTTTAAGGAGTGAACTCAAAATGAGATGAGGGTAGTCAGGGAGTAGAGCAGGGCTTTAACATGAAAAAAAGTGGCCACCAGCCACTTCATATTTATTATTTCATTTTATCCTTATAGCATCATTAGCATCAGCTATTATTGTCCCTCCCAGGTATAAACCAGGCTTGGAGGAGCAAAGTGATTTGCCCAGGCTCTTGTGAGTGGGCAGTTACAGAGTCAGGATTTGAACCAGGGTCTTGTCTTAAATGCTTCTTTGCCACCACGCTGCCTTCTCAAGCTTTGTCGCTGGTCATTCTTAACAGCCACTGGACCACATCAACATGAAAACATATAGAAAAAAACAGCAAAAGTAAGCTAAAACAAAGCCTTGGTCTTAGGAAACATTTGTCTTTCTGTTGAGTCATTGGCCTTGAAAAATAATGAAGGATCACAAAAAATAGACATCAAATTAATTTTGTACAGCAGTGCTGTCTGATAGAAGTTTAATCATAAGTTGCAAATATGAGCCACATGCGGAATTTAAACTTTGTAGTATGTACATTAGAAACTAAAATGAAAGAGGCAAAATTAATTTTAATATATTTATTTAATCCAACATATCCAAAATATCATTTGAACACATAATATAATAATCAATTATTGATGAGGTATATTACCTCTTTATTTTGTATTGATTTTGTATTGTATTGTATTTATTTGTATTGATTGTATTTATATTTACCACATCTTTGAGATTTGGCATGTGTTTTTTATTTTACATTTTAAGGTATCAATAGCCACACGTGGCAAGTGGCTGCTCTACTGGAAACATCTTTTAAAATAAGGTTGCCATGAAGGTGTTCTGAAAAACGGGCACTTCATCATTAGCTAAGCATATTCTGGAAGCTTTTGTAAACAGATCCTACATTTACCTGAAAGCTCCGAAAAGCCCCACGTGGTCACCTCACTCGTGGGCCGCGCTGCTGTTCACCCTCCTGGCACGAGACTCTCTCGCGCCACCTCGTGGCCGGAGGTGGCCGCGTGCCCACATTTCAGGGAGCCCCTCGGTGAGTTCACCAGTTTAGGCTCAGTTACAGACCTTAGCAAAGAAAAGCCAAAACTCGGTAAAGAAATAGGAAAAAATAGCCACCAAATCTGAAAGTGTCATAAGAGAAATATGGCATTTATTGTGTTCAGCTCCATGTGGATTCCTTGCTTCCATAATGAGTGCTTATATGGGCTGAGCACTATTCTAAAACTGAAGATGCATTTTCAGATGTGCATTTTTAGTGTGTTTTGTATTAAAAGATAGTTGAGATGACATTTTCTGTGATTCATATTCTTGGGGGTAAGATGCAAGATTTTTTGAGGTCTGGGTTGTAGCATTCTAGAATGCTTGGAGAACCCCTCCTGACGGAAGGAGGAAGGTCTGGGCTGCTGTCTGGGCTCGGGTGGACTTGTTGGACAGCACTGAGATTGGGGAGCCTGTGAGGTGCTGCCTGGGGCAAAGCCACAGCTGAAGATGAGGAAGCAGAAAGGCAGCTCTTTCTATTCCTAAGAAGCTAATGGTAAAAATAACATAAGTATTTATTTAACAATGGAAATCCCAAACCACAGCATTAAATGCTCTCACTCACATTTGGCAATGTTTTCCACAACTGCAAGTTTTCTAAGTGGAATTTGGGAAAGGTTTTGCATGCCATCGGAATGAGCAACAGATTATGGAGAACATCTTCCTTTGGAGCTCCCCCTTAGGGCCTGCGTCAGTCCCACATGTGGCACTGGAACTCTTGGACTTGGATCCCACCTGCCTCTGGTGTTCCCAGGATAAATCATTTAAGTCCCATCTTCTCCCCTTCCTTCCTCTTCCAAGTTCTTTTTTTCACAAAATTCAAAGAACAAAGAATTTGTAGAAGACAAAGTCCTTGTCCCCATTTAGGCCTCCTCATCTCAAAGGTGCACCCTGATCCCACGATAGCCATACAATCAGTTGGTATCTTTCTAGGTTAAACCCTTTCCTTTGCATGTATACATATACGCATGTAGTATGTAATACCTATGCACACTTTTTTTTTGCTTAAATGAAGCCCCACTTAGCTACATTATTTTCTTTTAAAAATCAGCTTTATTGAGGTATGATTTATGTACAATAAACATCCATTTTTAAATATACAGCTTGGTGGGTTTTGACAAATGAAGACTTTTGTGAAACTCAACCGTCTTAAGATATTTCCTCCCCCCCACCTCTAAATTTCCATATGCTCCTTTGAGCCGACCTCTCACCCCATTCCCAGGCAACCATTTATCTACTTTCTGCTATTGCAACTTCCATTGCACCGTCTACAATTTCATATAAATGGAGCCATATGTTGCATAGCCTTTTGTGTCGGGCTTCTTTGCTCAGCATACCATTTCTGAGGCTTGATCATATTTTTGTGTTTGTCAATAGTTAATTCCTTTCTATTGCTGGGTAGTTTTTCATTATATTGATGTACCACAGTTTGTATATTCATGGACTGCTGATGGAGATTTGATTTGGTTCCAGTTTTTGGCAATTTTAAATAGAGCTTTTATGGGCATTCATGTACAAGTCTTTGTGTGGACTTATGTTTACATTTCTTTTGGTTAAGCAGCTACGACCATTGCTGGATCACATGGCAAGTATATATTTACATTCTCTGTAGTGGTTTTGCCATTTTGTATTTCCTCTGGCATGTGTGAGAGTTCCAGTTGCTCCATATCTTTACCAATACTTTTCGCTTTATTTAATGTTAGACATCTAAGTGAGTATATAGGGGCATCTCATTGTGGTTCTAATTTTCTCCTCATGATGATTAACATGATGAATATTGAACATCCTTTCATGTGCTTATTGACTATTCAATAACTTCTTCTGTGAAGTTTCTGTTCAAATCCTCTGCCCATTAAAAAGATCTGATGGCTTGTCTTACTGTGTTGGAAGATGTGAGATAAATTTTTATATTGTTCTCTATCCCTGATTCTTGGCACGGAGCTCCTAAAACCTTTATACATTCCTAAGTGAAGAGCACTAGGGGCATCTTTTGCTCTATTAGGGTGACTCTGAGCAGGTTCCTGGAAGGTTTCTGGTTGGGAGCTGGTCACCAGACAGACCAAGCCATGATTAGAAGCTTGGGATTTCCAGCCCCCATTTCCCATCCTCTAGAAAGGGAAGAAGTGTTGGAAATCAAGTGAATTATCGATGATGCCTATGTGAGGAAGTTTCCATGACAATCCCAATAGTAGGGAGTTCAGAGAGCCTCCAGGTGGGTGAATGCATCCGCACCCCGGGGGTGATGCCCCCCAACTCCACTGGACAGAAGCTCCTACGTTGGGAGCCCTCCCAGACCTTGCCCTGGGTATCTCGTCATTTGGCTGTTAATCTGTACCTTCATCATATCCTTTAATAGACTGGCATATGTAAGTGTTTCCCTGAGTTCTGTGAGCTGCTCCAGCAAATTAGTCAAACCTGAGGAAAGGGTGTGGGAACCCTCAATTCGTAGCCAAATAGGACAGGAGCTGTGGGCCACCTGGGGACCTACTTACTTGTGACTGGGATCTGAAGTGGGGGGTAGTCTATTGGGACTGAACCCTCAACCTGTGGGATCTGATGCTATATCTGGGGAGACAGTGTTAGAATTGAGTTGAATTGCAGGACACTCAGCTTGTGCGACGGAGAATTCCTTGGTGAATATGTGTGTGTTATCACCCTCATCTATTATGATTGGGTCTTAGAATCATTACAGGAGAGTCCCATATTTAATTTTTATTCTTTATTCCATAGACAAGTCTTTTGTCAACTGTAATATGTCTTGCCTCCTCCTAGGACTGGGAAGATAAGATAATGACTAGGAAAATGCTATGCAAATGAAGGAGCATAATTTAAATATTATTCATTAAGGCCGTAAAGTCCTTCCTGTTGCGGTTGCTGGAGCTGTCTGCTCCTTCCTGCTTTTTGAAGCCCAGCACCACGGAACCACCCAGGTTGTCTGTGTTGGCTGCTTAGTTAATCAGAGGGTTTTTTTGTTTGTACTTTTTGTCACGTCATTCTAATTCGTGACACACAATGAACCACAACGTGTGCTTTCGGGTATGACTCTGGCCTGGGAAGCCAGGGGTGGTGTGGAGTGGGTTTCCGGGATTTTGCAATAACGGTGGGTTTTGCTGGTTTTATTACTGCATCTTCTGTGAACTGAATTCATGGAAGCAAAGTGTCGTGCAAAATACCTTGAAGACTTTCTCCACTTCTTCTTGCACTTGATTTCTCATAATGTATGCTTTTTACTTTAACTTAAAAGCCACTTAAGGCTTATTGAGGAAATTTGGAAACATAACCTAGAGAGAAAAAATTTCCAGCACTCCCGACCTCTGCTGTTTTCTTGCAAAAGAAAGCTTCATTTTCTGTTCTGATTTGCACGTTTCTGAGAGCTGGCCTTTTAAGTGCTTGTATTCGGTCTGTAAATCCTCAGAGCAAAGATCAATGAGCCAAGGTCCCCAAAGCATTTGGGATGTGTGAACTCCAACGGCTCTGTCCTTGGAATCCCGGGAGGGCCCTTGGCCACAGTCCACACACCTAACCAGGGAGGACAGTTGGCCCAGCAGATGTCATTATGTGCACATGGTGGGATATTTGGGGCCTGTAGCTGCCCTTCTGTTAATTTCTTTATTGTCTCTTGTTTTGCACTTTAACAATTTGATTAAAAAAACTAGACTCCAGTGGAATAAGATGCTGGCTAAGTATTTCTCTTACTTAGGAAAGCAATGGGTAGCAAGTGCTGTTGGGTTTATACTTTTTATGGTTATAATATACTGTCAACTCCTAATCCAAGGTTGTCCCAAGACAGGTCTCTGTCTTGTTTTGTTTCTCCTCTTTTGTCTTGGGGCTGATGGCTTGTTCCAGTCCAGTGGTAAAGAAAGATCAAGGAGCTTCTGTGATTCTTCTTCGTCAAAACCCCAGAGGGGTACCTGCTTCGCTCCAGACCCTGCATCTGCCCCAGGCTTCAGGGCCCTCATTCTCCTTGGCTTCAGCCTTCTAACATGTCTCCAGCTCAGCCCTTCTCTGCAGACCCAGCCTTCACACTGCCATGAGGGGAGCATTTATAAAAGAGAGACTTGAAGCAATACTCTGCCTGGAGGGCTATGTGTGGCATGTGGGCCCAGAATGCTCTGTGCCAGCTCCCGAGCCTCAGTTCCAGGCTTCCAGCACTGAGGCCCAGTCAGACGGAAGGACTGCCCATGACCAGGATAGGCCAGCTTCTCCCTTGTCCCTGGGCCTTGCCTTTGCCACTTTGTCTGCTGAAAATGCCCTCCTCTCTCACTTCCCCTTGCTAGCAGGTGCCATGAAAGCAGGGGCACTCAATTCCTGGGAGTATCTCTAGCACTCAACTTAGCACCTGGAATGCACAAAATACATACGCTTTGGACAAATGAACTATAAGCTGCCCAGTCAAGATCCAGGAGGCCCAGTGCTGTAGATGGCCATAGGCACCCTCTCCTCCTGCAGGTGGGGTTTAGAGATGTTTTCTGCAGGTCTGCCCAATTGTCAAGAGACCCAGAGGCACAGAAGCTTCACCACAGTCCTGGTGACTGTCTTCATTCAGCTTCCTGGGTTGCTAGATTTCTGAATCTTGGAGTTTCTCTCTCCTTTCTGCTTCCCCCCCAGGGAAACCCAGGGAGGCCTGGGCCTGGGCAGTTGGCAGAGCCTGCATCTTCCCGGTGGCTGCTGGTTACAGCCAGTCCTGATCCGTATTCCTTTCCCCTTTTGAGATGACTTCTCTAGTAAACGGCCCAGACACACTTTCTGGGGCAGGTAAGGTGAGGTCCTGGTTATCAGAGTAGTAGAAGGCCTTTATGGAGAATGGGAAAAGTGGAAAGTGGAGGAATATCATTATTAACCCCACCTATCAAAGGCAATACTGTCCACATATTTTAGCCAGTTGACACATCTTCATTTTATTTTAGCAGGACTCTCTGGTCCAAATGTTTCATGTAACATTTCTTACATGAAAGTAGTCTTTATTTGGGTGCTTTTACTAAAGAGAATCGTAAAATAATTTAAATATGAGATGGAAGGCATACAAAAGGATCACTTTTATGAACCTCGGACTTGGGCCCTGTGGTGGTCTACTGAGGAGAGGTGACATAATCTGTACGGGACGAAGGAAACAGGGAGGTTGGTGTTGGGAACCATGCCAGAGAGGGGAGGAGGCTTCCTGAGTGAAACCAAAGTGAGTTGGCAGGCATGCAGCCTTTAGGCGTCCTCAGCCAGCCACACACCTGGACTCCTGCGTGGAGGCAGCAGGAGGTTCCCACACCTGCCAGGGGAGGAGAAAAAGCTTCTTAGGATGGTAGGATGTAAGTGCGCTCACAAAGTAGTGTGATGACATAGTCTGGGAACCTCTAGACTTCCTGGGTGACTTTCTACTCTAGCCACTGGAGTGTTGGGTGGGACTTTCTCAGCCATGCAGCCCACTTTCGGTCTCTGTAACCAGGCCTGGCATCCCCTACTGCTAGGGCCTTAGATGTGGTGTCCTCTCTGCTTAAACTCGATCAATGAATATGTATTGAGAACCTTCCACATACTACACACTTTATTTAGTGTGAGGGTTTGGGGATAGGATTTGGTGGCTGAATCTTAGTACATATCTTTCTAGTCTTCTCGGGTGCCCTATAAAGGAATCTATATGTGCAAATAACAATAGTTTAATAGGGAATAGAGGACTAACTCTGTAAATGGCTGGATGAGCATCTGACGGCACCCTGATATAGGGCTCCTAGGATATCTGAGTTGGGGGTGCCCATGGATAGGCTCAAACCTCACTTAGGTTTCTTCCCCTCTGAATCTAGGTGACTGGTGGGTGAAATAGCACTCACAAGCCAGCGACGTGGATGGGAGCTGTTTTGAAGAAAGGGTGGTGGATGGCTGGGCTTCCTCCCAGAAGGCTCTTATCAGGTGCATTTAACTACCTGGGAGCAGAAGCAGAAAGAAGAAAGGAGCCTGAAAGGTGAAATTACATGGAGGAAAAAAATGGTGAAATAAAAGGGGTTTTAAAATAGAGCCGGAAGGCAGGGAGGCTGGTCGGAGGTGGGCCTTATGTATGTCCTCCCTGGGGGGGAACATAAACTCTTGAAGTGGGCCAAACCACAAATATTCTGAGGGCTCTGCACGAACATCTATCTGCATCTTGCTACATCCTTGCCAGGAACAGACTTTTGTTTAGTGACAGCCTTAGCAACCACTTGTGCTCAGCCAAGATCGTTTTTCTCCACCAACACCAATCAAGTATACAAGTGTTCTCTTTTGTCTTTAAACCCCCCTGACTTTTACTCCCTGGGGGTTGAGTGGGTGGGGGGGGGGGAATTTGGGTTGCTGCCACAGTCTCTGCTCCCCAAAATGCAATTTTGAGACTCAAATAAATGCTTTTGCTTTCTTTCAGCTCTGCCTCTTTTCTTGGTCCAAGCAGGATGGCTGGGCCCTCTCTTACGGGGAGGGTATGGCCAAAACCTTAGGAACCATGCCCTTCCTCAGAGTGCCCCTCAAGAGCAAGGGAGCCCACCCTGCCTGGGCACAGAGCGTGAGTGGTCATTGGACATGGCTACAGGCCATCAAAGTACCCCCTGCTCCCAGCGCCCCAGTGCATGTCCGCACATCCGATGAGTGACATCTGCTATTCCCAGGAGTCGGGGAGATGGGATGTGGTGAGTGCTGGGCACCCTTCTGGGAGGTCCCCTAGGGCAGGCTGAGGACAGCCTTCCTCGAAGAGCCAGCCCTGAGCTGGAACCTGAACAGTGAGGTGAGGAGGGCTGGCAGCTCCCCAGGCCATGCTCCAGACTATAGCCAGAGGCCCCAGGGCTCAGCGGAGGCTGCCTCACAGGAAACTGTGTCCCAGCCATTTGCTGAGGTTTAGAGACTAACATTCAGCCTCCAAGAGGAAACAATTAAGGGTGAGTTTGAGGGTTAGGTTTAGTCCAAAAATTGAGGCAGAGCTGCAGCTGTGTGTCAGGAGGCCAAAGCAAACACACTCAGCGGGAGCACAGGGGGCCCCTCCTACCACATGGTGTGGTGCTCCAGCTGTGCAACAGGCTACGTTCCAGCCACAGAGTGGCCAGGGAGACAGGCCCTGTTCACATAGCTTATAGTTCCCAGGGTGCAGACAGACGAGGGGCCACCGAGGAGCAATAAATCAAGAAAGTGTTCAGATGGTGACACACTCTAGGAAGAAAATGAAACAGATGATGAAGGGAGGGCGGCAGGTATGTGCCCAAGAGAGGTTGGTCTGGGATGGTCCCTGAGGGGCGCCTTTGAGAAGGAGGGAAGGGACAGACTTGGACTGCATCTTGGATGTAGAGTCACCAGGCCTTGTTAAGAGACTGTGGAGGGCTGGCAGGTCAGGGATGCGGGTTCCTGAGGGAAGCTTGGGGAAGGAGCAGGTCTGGGTGACAGGGAGTTAAGAGTTTGGTTTTGGCCATTTGCAGTTTAAGAGGCCAGTGGCAATGTCAGGTTGGCTATAGGTACACAAGTCTTGATTCCATGGGAGAGGATAGGGTTAAAGCTTTGAGCAAAGAAGTCATGGCTAAGAGATGATTCTGGGAGCCATGGGGCTGGATGGGAGGTCCTCAGTAAGCTGGCACCTGGGCACCATCTGAGGGCCAGTAGACCACGACCACATGGGCTGCCTGGTGGGGCGGGGTGGGTGGAGTGGTGTGCGTCTGGAGGCTGAGAGTCTTTCCCTCCCACGTGTAGGTGTGGCTGGAGCAGAGGGGACTGGCACTGCTCACACAGCTTCCTCCTTCCTCTCTCCTTAGCACCTCTCACACTTTCCCTGGATGCCCCTATATTCTTATATCCCCCGAGCTGGCCTCACCAGTTGGGCTGCAGGGCCCATGTTTAACGGTTTTCTGCTTATCATCTCCTTGCTTGTCATACCCTGGTATTTGCCTTCTGTCTTGTACTGTCAACTGGGTAAAAACCCACATTAGTATTATGTGGCATCATCCCTAGTTCATTTCAAGAATTGCAAGAGTTTTTAAACAATCATTCAATCTTCATTTTGAAGATGGGAAATTGAGGGCCAGAGAAGAGTGACTGGGCCAAGGTTATACAGCATGTCAGCAGGAAATGTGAATTATGGAGGGCAGGGACCACTCTCACTCCATCATGATCATTATACAGAAATGTGAATTCAAACAGTGAAAGGACCCTTCTAAAATTAAAGAAACTTCTAATTTTGAAATAATTACCCATTGGCAAGAAGGTGGAAAGGAACTTGCAGGGTCGCCCTGAGCACCCTTCAGCCTGCTTCTCCTGATGTTAATGTCTTGCATTTTATAGTACAGTATCAAAGCCAGGAAGCTGACATTAGTACAATCTACATAGCTGATTCAGATTTCACCAGTTACACATGCACTCATGTGTGTGTGTGTGTGTAGCTTTATGCAATTTTGTTATTATATGCTTAGCTTCATGTTATCACCATGACCAAGGTATTTAACTGCCCCATGGGCACATAACTCCTTTTTTCTACCTCTTTATCCCCACATCCCTAATCCCTGGCAACCACTAATCTGTTTTTAATCTCTGTAATTATGTTACTTAGTGAATGTTATATAAATGGAATCATGAAATAGGCATCTTGAGATCAGTGTAGTTTCCTTGGGGTTCATCCAAGTTGTTGGGTGTATAAATAGTTCTTCCCTTTTTTTTGCTGCGTAGTATTCCACAGTATGGATGCACCACTGTTTGCTTAATCATTCATCCCTTGAAGGACATTTAGATAGTTTCCAGTTTGGGGACATTATGAATAAAGCGACCACAAAATGCTCTGTATAGGTTTTTGTGTGAACTTAAATCCTCACTTCTCTGGGATATATGCCCGAGTGTAATTGCTGGGCCATATGGTAGGTTCATTTTTAGTTTTACAAGGAACTGCCAAACAATTTTCCTGAATGGCTATGTTAGTTTATATTTTCACCACAATGTATGAGTGATCTGTTTTCTCACATCTTCACTGGCACTGGTGTTATCACTATTTTTTCATTCTAGCCATTCTGAAAGGATGGGGTGAGATCTAAGTGTAGTTTAATTTACATTTTCTTAATGGCTCATGATGTTGAACATCATTTCATGTGCTTGTCATCTGCATATCATCTTTGGCAAAATGTCTGTCCTCATCTTTTGCCCATTTTCAAATTGCATGGTTTGGTTTGTAAATGTTGAGGTTCAAGTGTTCTTTATGTATTCTAGATAGAAGTTCTTCAGACACATGATTTGCAAATATTTTCTCCCAGTCTGTAATTTGTTTTCATCATTTTCACAGGGCCTCTGCAGAGCAAGTGTTTTAATTTTGATGAGGTCTAAATTAACAATTTATCCTTTTATGGATCATGCTTTTGGTGTCAAGTCTAAAAACCCTTTACGTAGTCCTAGGTACCAAAGACTTTGCCTAGTTTTTTCTAGAAGTTTCATGGTTTTGTGTTTTACATGTAGGTCCATGGTCCATTGTGAGTGAATTTTTGTGTATGGTTTGAGGTTTGGGTTGAGGTTAATTTTTTGGATGTCTACTTGTCCAGCATTTGTCTCAAAAAGAGTATCTTTCCTCTTCGTTGAACTGCTTTTGTTCTTTTGTCAAAAATAATTGGGCATATTTGTGTGGGTCTATTTCTGGTTTCTCTATTCTGTTCCACCTACCTGTGTGTCTGTTAGTCTGCCAATACCACATTGTCTTGATTATTGTAGCTGTATAGTAAGCTTTAACATTGGGAAGATAGTTTCTTCCTATTTCCACCATTAATCTTGATTTAAAAATTCCTTCGACTTCACTTTTCTTTTGGGGGTGGTGGAGTTGAGGGAAGGAATTCCTCTTTATGCTCACAACTTGGAATTTTTTTCTTCTACTAATTAGTTTCCTCCTTGGACTGGAGAATCTGCTTTGAAAAAACCTTTAGAATTGTGTGTAAAATAGAAGTGTGATGTAAAAAAAGTGTGTAAATAGCCAAGTGGGATGCCTTTATCCAGAGGAAGTTCCACAGACTTTACGTCCATGACATCCCAGAGGAACTTCTCATAGTAGAGGCTATAGTAAGCCTGACTTTTGGATAAATGGAGTGAGTCTAACCTTACTAATATAGTTTAAACAAAAAGAGAGGCCTTCAGGATCCATGAACTTTCTAAACAATGGCTGTAGTGTTAGCTTCAAGGATATATAAATGACAAATATAGCAAGTACCTGGTCAGTGTGGAAGTAAAAGCCAGAAATTCAGATTTTTATGTGAGATCTCTTGGCTTTTAGTGTTGGGAACCACCTAGTATTTGAAAATAACACTGTGTGGGCCAAATGAACTTGTCTCTGGCACTAATATTCCCAGGGGTCTCCGTCACCACCACCACTGTCACCACCACCACCATCACCATCACCATCACCACCACCACCACCACCATCACACCACCATAACCACCATCACACCACCATAACCACCATCACACCACCATCACACCACCACCATCACCACCATCACTGCCATCACCATTACCATCACCACCACCACCATCAACATCACCATCACCACCATCACCGCCATCATCACCATCACCATCAACAGCACCATCACTACCACCACCACCACCATCACCATCATCACCATCAACAGCACCATCACTACCACCACCACCATCACCACCACCACCACCATTACTGTCACCATCACCATCACCATCACCATCATCACCAGCATCATCATCACTGTTACCTTCACCATCATCACTGTTATTTTCATCACCATCATCATATCATCCTTATGAGAACTCCACTTACGACATATCCACCATGGCTTGGGTTCTGTGCTGTGTACTGTACCCCTGATTCTTACAACTTCCCAGGAAAACCAACATGATCCTACTCTATAAGGAAGGATTTTGATCCAGAAAATGTTGGAACAGATGGAGCCAGGGTGGAAAAACCAGTTCTCTCTGCTATATTAGTACTATTGTGAGCCTCTTTAATGCTTTTTCTCCTCCAACTCCACAGTGGATTTTGACAGATTTTATAAATAAACTGCACCACTGAGAATTAGTTTATGTTTTAAACCATGTATTAAAACCATGTAATGGCTAATCATGACTTTTGCTCAGTACAAGGTCATCAGATCGCAGCACAAAGCTGAGGTAATTCCACCTAAAAGCAGAGAGACCCAGTTTCTTGGTTAACTTGGAAGACCTTAACATGGCTAAATATGTAACTTTTCCTGACATTGTGAAATACTGACAAGAGCACATGACTCCCCCACCTCATAGTTCTTACCTTGGTGGATCTTAGGCTGAACACACTGGGCAGATGAGGGAAAGAATAAGAAATTTTGTATTTTTTGCTGTTCTTTTCAGATAAGAATAGTTTGGAGGTAGGGATGGACATGGCCATTGTACAGGGAAGCAGATGGTGCTGGGTGATGCTCTGGGCTCTCTTAGGCTCCAGGAGTTAGCTTGACTTCTCAAACTTTCAGGGAAGGAGTTCTGAGGGTAGAAGGCCTGGGCATGCTCTTTATCTTTCATAGAGAACTTCATGAGCCATTTCTTTCATTTGGTGTCAGGAAAGTGACTTTATGGATACCAGAGGATGGAGTGGGGGAGGAGGACGGGTGCCATGAGCTCTCTGTGCCTCTGGGGACGTGTTCCTTCCCCCTCATGTGGAAGGAGAGCCTGAAGACAAGAGGCACCCAGATGAGGTGTCGGTGAGGCACCTGCCAGGTAACCAGGTGGATGCAGAGATGTAGCTGTTCCCCAGGGGCCTGTGTGACAGATAGAGAAGGCTGGCATCTCTGCCTCCACACTGTATTTGTCTCCTGTGCTGCCTTAACCTTTGGGCCAAAAGGGAAAAAGCAAAAGGGTTCTGTTCAGCCCTACAGCCCTGCACATAGGCCTGTTGATCATTAAAAGGAATTTTGCTTACAGTGTAATATTTCTGCAGATGGCTCCTTACCAATTATGTGTGAAAATAATGATGGTCTTGTTAAGAGTTTTAGGAACACTACAACCAGACCCAGGTTGGTGAACATCAACTGACCAAGAATGTGGGGTCTCTCTGCTCTCCTCGAACCCGCCGGGGCCCAGATGTCTGCAGCTTTCAGTCACTCCCCAGCCTCCTCCCCAGTCTGCTTCCCTTTCCCTAGCACAAAAGAAGCTTGAGACTGACCCTGAGTTAAGATGATTCTTTAGGACATAAGCCCACCATCTTCTCAGTCTGCAGGCTTTCTGAATAAAGTCACCTTCCTGGCCCCAACACCTTGTCTCTCAACTTACTGGCATTCTGCGGCGAGTGGCATGAGCTTGAACCCTTGTGGCTCTGCCCTTACCCTGCTGTTGCTTATTTTAATATTAATAATAGAAATATGACCCCCAAGAGCTCCTCCTTCCCAATGTCCTCTTAAGATCTCAGTTCAAGAGTCACTGGCTCAGAGAAGCCCTCTCAGACTCTGGACTACCACCCCCATATGTAGTATATATATATATATATATATACTAGCACCCCCATGGTAAGCCCTTGAGTGCTGGGCACCTTTCCTTCACAGATTTGTTTGGGTGGAAACTTGACTGACGTCTGGATCTCTTTCAGTTGACAACTGTGTTCCTTTAGCATACACCATTTTCACCTTCCCTCTCCCTACTTTCTGGCATTGTAAGATGCTCTAGGCTCATCTTGTGCATTTCTTGACCCAGCCTTTGAATCTCAGAGATTTTTCCGAGGAGTTTTGATTCTTTTTATTAGAGAATGGCATTTAAAGCTCAGACCTGGCCACTTGTGGTACTGGGGTGTCACTGCTTCCAGGCTCTCTCAGCTGACTGATCAAGGAAATGCATAGCAACCCAGGTATATACATGTATCTATAAATATTTCTGTGTGTGGACATCTGTATCTGTATTAAGCTAAGCCTGAGTTTGCACTGATGTCTCCACTTACAATCCACTATCCTGTGGATTGCTTTAGCCTTTCCCCCATGCTTGTCTATAAACTTGCTGTCACAGGGAGAAGCCTGCCTCCTTCCACCCACCATCCGTTTGTTTAATAGTTCAGTTGCAGTACAGATGGGCAGTGGCTTCAGTGTTGTTGACTCATACTCCGTGGAAATGACTTCACCACCTGGGGTTCAGTGCCCACTCGTTTGCCTTCAGTCTTACAGAATCCACTCATTTCTAAAGTGACTCTCCGGCCACCACCTTTCTCCCCAACTCTTTTCAGTGAATTTTTTTCATACATTTTTAGTACACTTAGATTCTTTTGTTGCAGTCTGCATTCCAATAAAGTCAGAGAACATAAATGGAAATAATTGAAATGAAACAGTCACATGATCCCAAACCCCAAATGTATAAAAAGACATATAGTTTTTAATCATATTCACTTGAACAGTAAAACTTTTGAGTGCACACTTTTAATGCTTGCTTTTAAAAAGTTGCATGTATATTCTACTTTTCTCCTGAGTTATATAATTAGATATTTAACTCCTGGCTGTGTGCGTGGGAACCTCTTAGAGGATATGGGCTCCCCGAAGCTTCCAAAAGCTCATCTATGAGTCAGTTTGGAACGAAGATGCATTTTCTGACAAATAATGTAACGTGATGATAGGCTTCCCGGTCTCATCCACAAAAACCTAGTCAGTTCCTTATTTATTCCCAGCTGCAATATTGGCATTTTACTTAACCTTGATCCCATTGATAAGACTGTTCATAAAAAACCTAAATACTAGTCAAGCTTCTGAGATTGCCTCTTGACAGAGATGTACGGTTCCTAGAGCTGAATGGCAGGTAATGCACTGAGACCTGCAGATACAGACTGAGCACAGACTGCAGCTTGCCATCTGGTAATGATGAACTTGGCAATTCAGGAATGAAGGTGGAATAAAGACACTGTCAGCCAAACCCAAGCAGAGGAAAGGCACTTCCATCAGATCTGCAGGAAAGGAATCTTTAGATAAATGCTACCCAATAGAACTTCCAGTGATGAAGAAAATGTTCTGCCTCTTCGATGGGGAGAAGCCGTCGGCCACTTGTGGCTACTGAGCATTTGAAATGAGACTAATGAGGCTGAAATTGAAACGTTATTCAATTCACTTAAGTTTGAAGAGCCACATATGGCTGCCCTATTGGACAGTGCAGTTCAAAAATAAGTACTTCAGGTAGAAGGAAAATTGTCCCAGATGGAAAGTCAAGATATAAGAAGAATTTCAGGGAAAAGAAAGCCCTAAACGTGTGGGCAAATGTAAGCAAGTGCTCATGCTATGAAATAATAATAATAAAGCAACAACAGTGTCTGGAGTTTTGAGAGCATATGCAATTGAAATGTATGAGAACAGAAGCATGCATGTTGTGGGGAGCTGAGGTAAATGGCGGCATTCTGTCGTCCTTGAGTTGTCTGGGAGGAGAATGAAGTTCTTCATTAGCAGTAGTCTCTTATAACTTAGAGACACAAGGAGTACTTTAAGAATAAGCACTTTAAAGAGAAAATAAGTACATTTCAAACTAGAAGGGAGAGAGAAGTGGAGTAAAAAAAAAAATTCAAACCAAAGGAAAGCAAGAAGGGGGAGAAGAAATGGGAGCAATGAACATAAAGCACCAGAACAACAGCAGATTTTCCGATCCAAACACTCTACTTCATTGATTTTAAGACACACGTTTATTCATAGTTTTACATTCCTGAAATTGGGGGGCCACAGCTGTGACATCGTACAGTCAGTCGGGCTGTGCTAACTTGTCAGAGCTGTTTCTTTTTTTTGGTCCTTGGATGAGTATATCATCATTATTACATGTACTGAGCTTACTCACTGCTTAAAATGTCTTCAAAAAGATACCTTCTCACTTGGCATGGAAATAGAATAGTTGGGCAAAAAGTAATATTTGTGAAGCAATTCCATTTTTTTTTTTTTGGCAAATACTGAGAGTTGACAGAGACCTGAAGAAGAAACCATCCAAATGTGTATGTTACACTTTGTTTCTGAGGTGGTGCAACATAAAATGGGAGCTTGTCGAGTCCCTTGGAACTGTTGAAAGAAATTTTAAAGTGCAGAGAAGCTGGTGTGATTGATTTGTGCCCTTTATGGAGGTATCGTTGAGGTGTTGTGTCATGATTTGATTTGGAGTATTTATTTTTCTTACTGGTACATAGAATATTGGTGTGTTTCATAATCTTTGATGTTTCAGAGTTGATGTAAATGGTTTAGATGACAAAGTTGATGAAGCAAAGCAAACAGAACCTAATTATATGCTATTTGCAAGAGGCAAATCTAAAACATAAAGGTGGAGAAGATTGAAAGAAAAAGGATGGGAAAAGATATATCATGCAAATACTAGTCAGAAGGAGGCTTCTGTATCTGACTTCTGTATCTAGCTTTAAGGAAATAAGCATTCTGAGAGATAAACAGGATCTCTCCTTAGAGATAAAGTCTTCAACTCACCAGAAAGATATAAACATTCTAAATTTATATGCACCTAATAACATGACTTCAAAATATATAATGCCAAAATTGAGATCAAAATGATAAATACAATAAATCTATGGCATTGTAGAAGATCTTATTGATACAACAAGATGACAAAAAATATCAGTGAGGGTAGAGATGATCTGCTCAATAGGATTAGTATATCTGACCTCATGGGCAGGCATAGAATACTGTACATAACAACTGCAGAATACATGTCAAACGTTTGTATGCAAACATTGGTGGAAAAATGTAAGGTTGAAACGAGAAGACTGGCAGTCAAGAGATGTTAATGACTAGCAACACTAACGATGGGGATTGCAACCATCTCTTTACTACTTCCAAAAGATTCTCACAGGAAACATTAAATTACATAATTTCCTCTACTTTCTTACTCTGTGTCTTGTTCTGGATTCTGTCCCACTCACTACCCAACTCTGTGGCTCCTTAAAAGCTGCTCATCTTCTGGACCTCATGCCAAGGATGTGGCACCTGCCACTTGCTGATGGGCCTCTTTCATGCTGGCTGGATGCTCAGCTGGGTATGTGGATACCATCTAACCCAGATTCCTTATTGTTATGCTCCTCCTACCCACTGGGACATATTGCTACCTGTGTGGGACCCACTGCCATCTTCCCCTACCAAATGCTTGCAGAGATGATGTATTCCCATGCTCCCTCAGACACTGTGCTGTGGAATCAGAGTACATGTCTCATTTGGGCATCAACAGCCGGGTCAGTTGCCCATTACTAACTCCCCTAGGGCTAAGCCTTGGGATTAGCTGCCCAGGAGAGTGTTTTGACCTGTGTAGCACAGTCCTTCCCAGAATTACTGGCCCACACTTGTGTGGAGGCCTCCAAAAAGCAGGATCTGGGGTTGATCTAGAGGGCGCCCAGGAGCAGAGTGGTGGGAGGAGAAGATGCTTGCAGTTCAGGCCGCCGGGCCCCACAGTCCCAGAGGCAAGCGGAAGGTCTTTCTGTCTTCTGTGCTAAAGAAGGACTGTGGGGGAAGGAAAAGGATAGTTTCCTCCTCCATTTGTATTAAGGCTGAAAAGTTTCATCAGATTCCTGGGGAAATACCCTTCCAGGCTGGGTTGAGGATGGGTAACAAACCTTAGGCCGCAACACTGAAAAAGCATATTTCCTGAACGACTCTTGTTCAACATTAGTGAGCAAAAAGCTTGTCCTTCCGTGCTTGTCACAGTGGAGATGGCTTCTCTTTAGATACCGCCAAGAGAACCAGACCTCCTTCCTGCTCACAAACTGAGCCCAAGTGTGAGGATAAAATACAGGTTTCTGGAAAACAATGCTCAGTAAAAAAGGCCGGTCCGCAGAGTGGGGGGAAATTCCCCCATATCCGCTGGGGTGTTGAGTGCGGCACACAGCGCCTCTCCCCTTGGCTCTGTGGTCAAGGTCCCCCACCCCTCACCCCCATCTGAATTGTCCACTCAGTATTCTCCTTCTGAAGACCAGTTGTCTGGTCATGTTAAGGTGCAGCCCTTCTAGAAAGATCCCTCTCAGGAACAGAGATCTTTACAGACCCTCATGTACTTTCTCATGGTTCCTGCGGTTTCGTTCATGCTGCCCTCCACTAGCCGGCTCCAGAAGCCCAGGGAGGGTGCTCACTGGCCTTCCAGGAGAGGAAGGGGATGGAAAACCCCATTCAGGGGTGCTTCACCTGGCCTGGAGGAAGAGGGACACCCTTGCCAGAGAACAGGGCACGGTGGGAAGTCATCTGAGCTTCTCCAGGTTCTTAGCAGAAAGGCTTTGGAAGATCCCACCAGGATGAGGAGCATCAGGTACGTGACCTGAATATTGAATTTCACTGGGTCTTTCGCTTTCACTTGAACCTGGCTCCCTTTGACCAGAGAGTAGCTTTTTGCCTTGAACATGGAAGACTGTGCCTTTCCAGCCCCATATCCAGTGTCCCGATCCAGCTCAAATGGGCTCTGACAAGCTCTGGACCTCTCACTGTTTCCACCAATCTTCGGCTTTAATGAGAGGCAAGAGACCTGTCTCCTCACACACTGGGCTCTGGAATTAGGCAGACTTGGGTTCAAATCTGAGCTCTCTCACATCTTAATTATGGGACCTGGAACAACTTTCTAAATTCTTCCAAACCTGTTTTCTCCTCCATAGAATGAGGATCATAATAAGGCCTGCTTATTAGTGTTGATTGTAATAGGGTTGCTCTGCAAAGTTAAAGGTGATTCAGTGAACAGTATTTATTTAGCAAGGGCACGTGCCTGGCCCATTGAGAAAATATCCACAAATTGTTTATTATTATTGTTGTTATTATTCTTCGTTACCCTTGTTCCTGTACCCTCCCAGGGGGACATCACGCCCTCCACAGTGCCTAGGGTGGAACAGCTCCTTGCACTGGCTGGGCCAGTGGAGGAACAGTGAAGGGTGGGAAGTGAGAGACAGAGACAGGAAGCCCTCAGGGATCCAGTGCCCAGTAACAGCCCTGCAGGGGTTCCTTTGAAAAGCTGCAGGGCCTCTGCCTGGCCCCAGAGCAACCTCTCTCAACAGGCAGGACTGGCCACAGCAGAGGCCAGGGGCCTTCCGGGGGCCTGGCTCCTAAGAACACATTCCTGCCATTCCCGCCTGGAGTGGGTGCTCCTCAGTGACCCTTCCTAAGGGGACTGCTTGGGCTGGGGGCCTGCCCCTCAGGAGGAGCCCGGGCGCTTGATGGAGGGCAGGAGCTAGCATGTGGGCCAGTCTCTGGCAGAGGTGGGAGGCTATAGAACACAAGCAGGACAACAGGGGCTGCTCCAGCATCACCCTCTGTGACAGGCAATTACATGCAGAGATGAGACCTAAGGCCTCCTCCACCCAGGTCGTGAACACAGGCCTCTGGCTCCTCTCAGCTTGCCCTGCCTTCTGATCCCTGCTGCCCCAACAAGAGTGGGTAGGACTCCCATGAGCCTGGATTCCTGCCGCCTCCTCCATGCAGCCCCCCTCAGCCCCTCTACGGGACAGCTCCCCTCTGGGCCTCCACGACTCTGTGTGCAGCCCTGCAGCCCTGGCGTGCTGTCCCTGCAGTCTCCCTGCACTGCTGTCTCCCTTGCCCAGGGGCCTCCTCAGTCCTGGCCTGGGGCCCTGAGCATCACCGGCCCTTGGTGTTCACCAGATGAGTGACTGGCTTGCATGGGGCCCTAAATGGCTCCACAGTGATGTGGGGTCAGAAGAGATCCATGGCTCTCAGCCCTGGCTTCCCTGAGAGTCTGCCCCGCTACCCCCAGCGGCCCTGAGTTCACAGGCGATACGTGTGGATACAGAATCACTGAACTGCGTGGACTCGAAGCCTTTCAGTTTCTCCACTGCCGACAGCACCTGCCTTTCTGCAAGGCCCCTGCGCTGTGGAAGCTGCTGGGCCTGGGGCCTACAGGGGAAAGGAGGACCACGAGGATTCCTGGCAGTGTGTGAGCCTGTTTGCCCTTGTCAAGTGGTGGCGGTCTCTGCCATGCAGCCACTTGAGACCTTTACAGGTGGCTTCCTCCCGGACTCAACTGCTTCCCAGCTACACACACCACGGCAGTGAGACAGGCTGGATGCCGGCGCTTGGCAGTTGTGTGGCGGGGCTGTCTCTGATCCAATCCAACCTCCCATGGTGTCCCTGCACCCTGGTGGGGACTGCTGTGAGGCAGCAGTAGGGTCCTGCTGCATTGTGTTAACAGGTGAACACACAGGGCAGCTGGTCATGCAGAGCCCTGCGGGGTAGTGTGCAAGCACAGAGGAAGGAAGGGCTCCCCAATGCACACACACAATTCCACACACAGCTACACAAAAACGTACATCCCACAGCATATACAACACATACACAAAACATGTATACCCCAGATTTGGACAGTGTATACACATACACAGAACAGAGTCACAAGACACACACACAACAAATAATATACATCCACAAAAACAACACAGAAAACATAGACAAACCATACACATGCCAGGAAAACACAATGCACATGAAATGCACACATACAAAGCATGTATATATATATATATACATCCCAACAGACATGCAGAAAACATAAGTGCACCAAACACACAGACACAGGAAAATACAACCCGTCATGGAGTCTGAATGGTAGCTGCCTTTGAAATGAATGTTTGGTAAGTGAAAAACATTATCTAGCTAATTAGCTTCCTTAAAAATAACTGTAAGATGCAAAATTTTAAGCAGTATAATATAAAATATGTATATCCTTTGACCCAGTAGTTATGCCTCTAGAAACTTTTCCTAGAGAAGTAATCTGATACACGCAAAGGTTTAAGTCCAAGTATATTTAGCACAGCACTGCACTGTATGTAATAGTGTAAAATGAAAACCCAAATGTTTTGAACTAGGGATTAGTTAAATAATGGTACATCCATATATATCACACAAAATAGCTGTCCTTGTCCTCTTCTTCAACCTCCCACAAGCAAATGAACAAATAAGTAAACAAATACCACCTTTGCTTGTATCAGCACCAGTCAGGATTGTCAAATATTTTGAAGTTTCATGTGGAAAGCAATAAAGACAAGAATTTATGTTCAATACCACCAAGGGAATAACATTTTCAGATCTTTAGACAGATAAGAAAATACCTTGCAGCAATTAAAAATAATGTAGAAAATATTGATGAAATGATATTTGAGATAGGATTGAATAGAAAATGCAGGATGCATTGTTAAGAAAAAAATGCATGTTAAAAAATAGTTTGTCAAAGGCATTCCTGTATTAGATTGTTATGTAGATGTATGTGTGGAAAAGACTAGAAGGGACTCTAGCCTTTGTTCACGTTGTAGAAATGGAGCCACGACATCGTTTTCAACAAGGCCTCTTGGGGTGCCTGAATGCGGGGTTGCTCTCAGGGAAGCTGCTTCTTCTCCAAATGGCACCTTTGTCTGGATGCTGGGAGGACAGTGCCCCCTAAGGGACCATCAAAGGGTTAGGGGAGAGAAAGAGCAAGGGGCTTAGCCCAGGGGTGGTTGGCAAGAGCACTGCAGCTGACAACTGTGGTTGTGGCTGCTGTTCCTAAACTGTTGCGGCACAGGCGGTGGCAGCCATGGTCTTGTCTACCATGGGGATTGTCTGAACTGGTAGTTGTTTCTGGCACTCGAAGCACAGCCATGCTTATTAACTGGCAAGTGCAAATGCAATGCAAAATGCAAGAAAATGCAAGCAAATGCCAGTGGGTTGTAGAGAAAATCATGTCCTTGCTGGGCTTGACCAGGACAAGTCCCTTGGGCATGCTGTGCTTATTACAGATGAAGAAGAGGGGATAGAGATGAGGCAGAGGGAGGTGTCAGTCATATATCCTGGAGTGCCCCTGAAGGAGAAAGGGGAAGAGGGCATTTTTCTCTGGGTCATCTGCCTGGAGCAGAGAACCAGTGTGAACTTGCCTGCACCTCCCGGGCACTCTGCCCGGCCTACACCCTACGACCCCCTTTCCTTTCACTCATGCTTCTTTCCCACATCTCCACTGTTGGACTGGACTGGCAGCCACCACACAGTCTATCTTGAGCACCTTGAAATGTGTTAAATGGATGTGGCACAGTCCTTGGCAATGACACCACCCACAGGAGTGTATTTATATTCTTGGTGTGCAAAAGGACAGGCAAGGAGTGGGACTGACAATCTAAGATGCTCTTTATTATTGGACAAAGGAATGCTGCTGCTGCATTTGCATATATTCTCTCAAGCTGATATCTAAAATAGGGACCAGACGTGACATCTTCAGATCAGAGATCCTAAGGGCAGAAGACAGAGCTTCAGGAGCCCGAGACAGAGCCGCAGACTTGGGGGTCCTGGTTCAGGTAAGTGGTCCTCACTCCTGGCTCAAGAGGCCCAGTGGCATCCGGCCCCCTGCCTTACTTTTCCCCAAGCATGTCCTCTATGGATTTCCTGAATTTCTAAATGTTATCTTGGCCACCTTCAAAGTGGTGTAACCCTCCAGAAGTCATCCGCCTTCTGGTTTTCATCTGTAAAAATGGAAGCACACCTCTTGCCCCCTTCCCTTACTGTGCTGTCCTGAAGTTCAGGGGAAAAGTGAGATGTGATGTGAAGACCCGGGGAGGGTGCAGAAATCTCTCTCCTCCAATCCACCCCCCACAGAAAATGGATCTGAAGACTGGGAAAGAGATGAACTCCGGTGCTGCTCAGAAGGTAAGGTTCTTGGAAATATCCATACCAGGGCCAAAAAGCAGCTCCTAAAGCAGGCTCCTGTGAGGTGCTGTGCACAGCCCAGTTCCTCCCCTTTGACCTGACATGGTACGCAAGCTTTGGGAACTTCCCTGTAGGCCAATGAGTCAAAAGAAATTTTTGATGGGAAAATGAAGCTTTGCTGCAAGGGCCCAGGGGCATTAGGTGGTAGATGCACAGATCACTTTGACCCAAAGGTTCAGGGCTTTTTCTGACTCACCAACGGGCTGGTTCTGAATCCTCCAAATGCATCTCTTCCCCGGCAGGGCCCAGGCAGAGGAGAAAGCTCTGCTGCAGAAGGGGTTCCCTGAGTCTGCTTGGGAAAGTGACCCTGCCTCAGGGCTTCTGAGGGGCTCCTGGAGGAGGACACTTGGGTGTTGGCTCAAGGCAGACAATATGAGGAGGCTTTTCACCCAACTGACTGTCTAATGCATGGAATGTGAAGGGAGAGGCCTGTAACATGACTGAGCCAAAACTCTGAGCTTTCATCTCACACATGGCAATCAGAGTTCCCAAAGTAAAAATGAGGACATTGGTCTGACATAAGCGCGTCAGCCAACAGTGACAAGAGGGAGGTTTGGAACCAGCCCTGCTCCCTGAACATGCGCTGCATGGTGGCCACCATGGTCCTTCTGTCCCCGAGGCAGTGGGGAGTGAGTGGTCATGGGAGGGCACAGGTACCAGATACTGTAATTTCCCAGCCCCAGGAGCTCCAAATGCGGGCACTGAGGCCCTGTCCTGATTCTGCCTCTGTTGATGGTGGCAACATGGGAGGGGGACGGGCACAATCCTGGAAACTTTTCTTCTGTTGGGCCTAGGGCAGCACTCACACCCCTTGATCCTCCCCACCAAGGTGAAGTCCTCCTGCTTCTTGAAGCATAGATTGTCAGAGCTGGAGGGACAGATGGGGACAATGAGGCTCTGAGTGCTGAGGGCAGAGTTGTCTCAGATGGCCACATGGTGGGAAAGCCAGGCTGGGTAGAACCTTCAGAGCGCACCTTTTTGGCCTCTCTCCATAGATGCTACGTACTCTTGTGTGCCAGCATTGGGATTATGACCAGGGATTTCATTTGGTCATTTCCCAAATGTAATGTTTTATCAGGCAGATTATTTTCAAAGTAATGTGGGCAATGTATACTGTACCCCCGAATGAATGCCATGCATATGTTTCTGTAAGTAAAGGCTCTAGAAGTTCTGCATCCAGAAACCAGGCCAGCTCTGCTTCATCTCTGTTTCCCACCATTCTCGACCATGCCAGCTACTTTCAGTGTCCTTACTGTCTCTGCTTTAGTGGTCCTCAAAACACACAAAAGGGATGTAAGGCATGAAAGTGGCCTCTGATGCTTCTAAATCCCTAGAATCCAAATTGCACGTGCTAAGCTCACTGTCTCCAATTTCAGACCTGGCCAGAAGCCCCCAGGAGCCCAGCCCAAGCCTCACCTCCATGAGTTCTGCCCACCCGTGTAAGGTCCCTGGGTGGACAGAGGGTGATTGTAGGATGGGGGATTGTGCCACTGGATTCCCCTAGAGGAGTGGGGTGTCAGCCTTGGGATATCCATGGGTGTGAGGTGGGTGGAGGCTTTTCCCATGAGGAAGCAAATCTCAGGAGGCTCATATGGAGGCTGAGCCCTGGGGGAGTCTCTGCCTTTGCAGCAAAGTGCAGGTAAAACATAACTGATGAGTGGCACAGGAGGAGGTGTTGAGCCTGGGAAGCTTCTGGGCACTTCTGACCACTGCCAGGAGGCTGGAAGCCCTGACCTCCTCACAGACCAGAACCTTGTCCAGCAGGAAACCTGCCTCCGTAAGGGCCAGGGCCACCATCACTGAGCTTGACTCTTTCTTTCAGACTCCCATGAGTGCCCCACAGTACCCCCAGAAGTGAATGTCACCACATCTCATGTGCAGAAACTGAGAAGGCAAGGGGGCTGCCTGCCCCAGGTGACACAGATAGGGAATGACAGATGCTGGTGTTCTAACACCCTGACATCGGCTGCCCAAGGCAGGCACAAGGTTCCCGGCACCACCCTCTGCACGGGGCAGAGTCAGGAGGCCTCAACCACATCCCAGATCCACTGCAGGTCACTGTCCTCCTTGGTGAAATGGCCTTGGGCGCAGATGAGGCTTGGGGTACACAGGTGGCCGGCTGGCACCTCTACGAGAGAGGCTGCACCTCACTGCCACCCTGGTGTGTGTTTGGGGGCTCTTTTCCGGAGAGGAAAACCAGCAGCTCCTTAAAGCTACTCATGCCTCTGTTACACCTTGAGGTGTGAGGGGTGGATTTGAGGTCAGGATGATGGAAAGAACAGTCTTGGGGAACTGTCAAAGCCTGAGTAGGAGATCCTAGGGACCTAGGCAGGGTGCTAGGAGGGAGATGGAAGCAAAGGAAGGGCAGACCTGGGAAATCCTCAAGGGGCAGAAATGCCCATGATGTCTGAGGCCCCAGGCAGGGACTGAGGAGGCTCTTGGGCAAGTGAGACAGGGCAGCTGCACTCAGGGGCTGCCAGTGGTGTGGGGAGATGGCAGGGTCACCATGCCAGGCCTGCAGGGCTGTGTGCAGAGTCGTGGAGGCCCAGAGGGGAGCCGTCCCGCAGAGGGGCTGAGGAGGGCTGCGTGGAGGAGGGGGCAGGAAGCCAGGCTCATGGGAGTCCTACCCACTCTTGTCGGGCAGCAAGGATCGGAGGGCGTGGCAGGCTGAGAGGAGCCAGAGGCCTGTGTTCACGGCCTGGGGGGAGGAGGCCTTAGGTCTCATCTCTGCACATAATTGCCTGTCACAGAGGGTGATGCTGGAGCAGCCCCTGGTCCGTGGCCACTGTGCTGTCCTGCCTGCATTCTGTAGCCTCTCACCTCTGCCAGAGACTGGTTCACATGCTGGTTCCTGCCCTTCATCAAGTGCCCAGGCTGTTCCCTGAGGGGTGAGCCCCCTTAGGAAGGCTCCCCGAGGAGGACCCACTCCAGGCGAGAATGGCAGGAATGTGTTCTTAGGAGCCAGGCCCTGGGAAGGACCCTGGCCCCTGCTGTGACTGGTCCTGCCCATTGAAAGAAGCTCCCCCTGGGCTAGGCATGGGCCCTGAGGCTTTTCAAAGGAACCCCTGCAGGGCCAGCCGGGTCTTGCAGGACACTGGGTTCCTGGGTGCTTCCTGTCTCCATCTCTCACTCCCCACCCTCAGCTGTCCCTCCACTGGCCCAGCCAGTGCAAGGAGCTGTCCCACCCCAGGCACTGTGGAGGGCATGATGCCGTAGAGGGCATGATGCCCTGGTGGGCGGGTGCAGGAACGAGGGTCACCAAGGATGATGACTAACACATGCTAAGACCTTTGTGTAGCTCAGACATCTGGCTAAGTGTCACTCTTTGGAGAAAACATTTTATTCCTCCCTACAATCCTCCAGGTAGGTGCTATTATTTCCCCCATTCACAGATGAGGGCACAGAGGTTTGGAGAGATTTAGTAGCTTTTCCTAGGTGCTAAAGCAGTAAGGGACAGAGCTTGGATTTTAGTCCTCTGTCAAAGTTGGTAGCCCATGTACATAGGTACGTGCTAAATTGTGGAAAGTCTGGGGTGGTAGAGATACTTGGTGGGCTTTGATGTCCAGGCCCACAGGCAGGTGGAGGCTGGGCTGGGACCCTAGGGTGGGCTAGAAAGGACTGAGTTTTCCATTTTCTATCTGAAGGGTTGATATCTGGTTATGCTGATCTAGGACTGAAAGTGAAGGCTGAAGGCCCAGAGGAATTCAGCATTCATAGCTGGGCCACCATGGGTTGGTTCAGGATGCTGGGACCCTCAAAGCTCTTCCTGATAAAAGCCACATACTCCCAGGTGCCTCTCAGTCTGGGTTGCATGTCCTGCCTCTCTGCAGCCAGCATAAGGCCTTCCTGTACGGGCTCAGCTCAGGCTGTGGGGTGCCTCTGTCTCCAGCAGGCCGTGGGCAGCAGCAGGGAGAAGCCCCAGGTGTCCATTAGGAACTGGATGGAGAGTCTGTAATGATGACCACAGCTGAGGGGTGTCTTTCTGGGAGGGCTGGAAGAAGCAAGGGCCAGCTGTAGAGGAAGAGGAGGCGTGGAGCAGGTGACGGAGAACTTCGACCACAGAGCCACAGGTGAGGGAAAGGCAGGTTCCATGTCATGCCTGAACCCCATCAGACAGGAGGGCCTCCCTGCCCTGAGAACCAATCCACTTTTTCTGACTGTCTGGTTCCAGAGACCTTCTTTGTATCGGCCTGTGACTTAAGCGCAGCCTGTAAGTCTCTCAAGGGGAGATTTGTCCGGTGTGCCAAGGACAAATGACAAAGCCAGCCATCCCTGCAGCTGGAGGTGAGGTTCCTGCCGGTTTCCTTCCCCCTCAGCACCCCAGTGGGGAAGGCCAAGGTCCTCACACCTCTAGGTCTCTGCAGATCCTTGTCTTGGCCAATGTCACGTGAGCCACCTTCTTTCTGGCTGCACTGGGTGGAAGCGTCCTGGCCCCTGAGCATATGTGCTGGGTGCTGTCCCTTTCAGAGATTGCGCTAGCCACTTGTGTCTCTTTTACATGTGAAGGAAGAAACCTACCACCCTGGCTGGCCAGAGGGAAGCAGTGTGCCTGTCCTTCATCTTTTGCAGGGATGCCGGGGGCCCCCCGGAGCACCCAGGAGCCAGCCGCCCACCCTGGATGGCATGTCTGTACCTCCCGCAATTTTGGTGAACCTGTTGGAGTGACGAATAGGAATAGGAAGCACACTGGATTTCCATTCACAAGCTGAAACGAGCCCCAAGGGAGGTCAGCAAGTGGAAACTGCCTCGAGTGCCTCCCTGGGCTTTCTTGTCTAACTCAGCCATCAGAGCGTGGTGCCTACGCATTTGCCGCTTCTCATTTCTCATTAGTATGTCTTTGGGTCACAGAAGTAGGGTTAATTAGAGAGCTCGCAGATGGAATAAAGTTCTGCTTCTGCCTGTGTGCTGCTTTCTCTGGACTGGCGCTGGCTCCTAGGTGGTCAGGCTGAGCCTGAAGGAGGAGCAGGGGGCCGATGTTTCCTCTAGAATTTGTCCCCCCTACTGGGCTTTGACAGGGGCTGGGGCAGAAGTGCATGGAAGTGGTTTAGTGCGTGCCTAGGACCCAGTGTGACCAGAAGAAAAGAGACAGCCAGTCACCATCCAGCCAAGTGATAATGGAAAAGCTTGGGGTGGATCCCTGACACCAGGCAGGGTGACCCAAAATGTGGAAGAGGCACAGAGACAAGGAATCTGGGTCAAGTGACAGACGGGAGACCAGGTGAGCGACAGTTGGCATCTGGAAGTCTGTCAACAAGAGCAAGTTCCTGCAGCAAGGCTGGGCGCCGAACCTCGTATGGTCGGGCTGGCTGAACAGAAGCTCAGGACCCAGAGCAGAGAGGGGCGTGGGACGGGGGAGGGAGTCTTGGGCATTTGTTTGCCTACTAGTTTCGGCTCTTCAGTTACAAGCAACAATGATTGATTCAGGCTTACTTAAGCAAAACGTGCACTAAAACAGGCGCTTGTTATAAGGATACTGGGCGTGTTCTTTCCTGTTACTGCTGTAATGGGGCGGGGGTGGGGGTTATCATAAACTCAGCAGGTTAAAACAATGCAATTAATTATTTTCCCTTCCTGGGGGCCAGTCTGAAATGGGCCTTCTGGGCATAGATCAGGGTGTGGGCAGGGCAGCATTCCTCCTGGAGGCTCAGAGGAGAATCCAGTCCCTGCTTTTCCAGCCCCTGAAGGTCACCCACATGCCTTGGCGCATGCCCCTTCCTTTGTGTTCACAGCCGCAATGCCCGGTGTCTTTCTCACATGGCTTCACTCTGACCCTCCTGCTCTTCCTTTTTCACTTACAAGGACCCTGTGATCACACTGGGTCCACCCAGATAATCCAGGATAATCCCCATCTCAGGATGCTTGATTTAACCACATCCCTTTTGATATGAGGTTAACACATTCACAGGTTCCAGGGATTGGGATGTAGACATATCTGGGGGCCATTGTTCTGCCTCGCCCGCCCGTGAAGGACATGCTGAAGACTCAGAGTCAGACATTTTCGACAGGTGAGAAATGACAGGAGCCAGGACACCTCTGGCCCACCACTCAGGGAGATAAGGGCCAGTCATGCTTTTGTTCACTTAGGGAAAGCCAGATTCCAAGGAGAGCATGTGGTGGCCCTGGCTTGGACCTCGGGTCTGCTCCTGGTCAGTTACACCTTGAGTAGCTTTCTCCAAGATACTCCCTTCCATTTCCCACAAGGCCAGGGAGGGTCCTCAGACTCAAACTGCCCAGCTGATCTCAGGGGAAAGGTGTGTGGATGCCAGAAGGAGGGCAAACCAATGCCTCCTTGAGCCTCCTCAGTTGTAACTAGGAATATGACAGACCCCAGTCTCGGGGTCAAGGGGGACAAGGCCCCAGGGAAGAGCTCTGACAGGGTCAGCTGCTTCTGTTTCTGATCTGAGGTGATGTTGACCCACACCAGCCCAGTGGTCAAAAGCATTTATTTAGTATTTTTAGTGTTTGAAAATGTGTTCAGGTGACATTGAGGCCATGCCCTCAGAACATCCCAGAGCATCTTTCGCAACCAAGACACAACTATGGAGTCTAGTGTCTGAGCCAGGGCTGCCCCACAGCAGTGAGGGCTCTGCCTCCCTTATGGACCAGAGGAAAGAGATGCGGCTTGCTGACCACAGCCTAGAGGAGGCCGACCATGAGGGCCAGACAAATGCCCAGCCTGGGCTCCATCCTGCTGCACTTCCTTCCAGTCTGGTGACATGTAGCAAGTCACTGTGGAGCTGGCCCCGTGGGCTTCGGTGACACCCCTCTGAGATCACGAATGTGCCAGCACCTTGCAGAAGCACAAGTCCTCTGTGTGCTGTTGAATTTACTGTTGGAAATCTCTGGACATAGTTATAGTGATCACACAGGTAGGCTACCCTGCTTAATGCTGTGAGCTGCAGTGCCAACACCCTTTTTCCTGGCCCTACCTACTTTTTTGTCCTTATAACATGCTATATAATTTGCTTATTTTTTATGTTTAATGTTTGTGTCTTCCACTGGGATGTAAGTTTCATGAGCACTTTGCTCTCTGATGAGTCCCAAGAATCTACCATGGCATCTGTCACTTGTAGGCACTCAATAAGTTTTGAATGAAGGAAGGAAGGAAGGAAAAAAGATGGAAGAAAGAAAGGAAGGGAGAGAAACAGGGAAGGAAGGAACAGTTGCTATTTACTTATACATAATTTGAAAATTTATTTATCTATTTTTATTGAAATATACTTGACATATAATATTATATTACTTTTGGGTACACAACATAGTCATTCTGCATTCATATACATTATGTAGTCATCACCAGGATAAATTTAGCTAGTGCTGGTCACCATACAGTTGTTACAATATTACTCACTATATTCCCTGTGCTGTACATTGCGTCCCCTTGTTTAATTTATTTTATAACTGATAATGTTGGTCCCCTCTTTGTTACTACAGCAAGTATGATTTCCCCTATCGAGCATTTTGGAAAATTTGTGTAAAACAAACTCAGGTATTTTGAATTTTGTTTTCCTAGCTCTCATTGTAATCATGGGCCTGTGTGTTAAGTGAAAAAGTTTAGCCCTTATGTATTATACCTGAGAACCCAATGTATTAGTTTCTCAGGGCTGCTTAAAACAACAGAAATTGATTATGTTCTGGAGGCCAGAAGTGTCAAACCAAGATGATGACAGGGCCACGGTTCCCTCTGCAGGCCTGAGGGAGGATCGGCTCCACGCTTCTTCTAGCTTCTGGTGGTGTCGGCAATCCTCGGCGTTCTGTGGTTTACAAATTAACCACTCCATCATCTGTGTTTTCATGGCACTTTTCTCTGTGTGTGCCAGTGTCCAAATTTCTCTCTTCTTACAAGGACACCAGTCATATTGGATTAGGACACTGTCTTGCGAATGTATTTCAGCCCCGGTCGACTTCACTATGGATTCAGTGTGACCAAAGAAATGACAGTAGAACATTCTTGCAGTGAAAGGTTTATACCCAACTTTATTCCCACATTGGCAGGTCAATCACTAAAATCCTGTTCACTCAGAGTGAGTCTGCATGCAGCAAGCCGGTCTCCGCCCGTACAGTCATCCTCCTGGCCTCTTTGCCCACATAGCCATCCTCTGGGCCTCTGTTCTCTGTGCTGCCACCACTCCAGCCTCTGCTCTGCTTTGCAGCTGTGCCACCGTGTCACCCAGAGCACTGGGCGGATCTCTTTGTATAGAGTCAGTAATAACACATTGCCCACACATGTGTAGTGAGCTAGCCAACCAGGGCCAGGTGAGAATCCTGGCTGCAGGAACTTCCATTTTATCCACAGGCACACCCTAATGACTTCATCTGAACTTGATGATATCTGCAAAAACCCTGTTTCCAGATAAAGTCACATTCACAGATATCAGGGTTGTATCTTCAATGTATCTTTTTGAGGGGGCACAATTCAACCCATAACACCCAACATTCCAACTGTTCACCTCAAAGAATTCTCTAGGTCTGTAAAAGGGCAATCTCAGGACATTTACTCGCAACAGGAGCTCCTATAGGAGCATCCCAACCAGGGGTTCCTTTCACAGCTGGTCAATTTTCCTATCACCAGCCAAGGCCCTGGGGCAGGTGGAGGCAGGTGATGGAAAGAGGAAGGCGGTCTTGAGAACAGAAAGAGAAGACCCTGTCCATCTTGTACTCTGCTGGGGAATGCATTACCCAGCAGGGAGCATAGCAGCCTGGAGAGCATTTTTGATGCCAGCACACGTCTTGAAATATGGGCATTAATTAGGACATTATGAGACTTACACCACATTAGAAAATTTACAAGGACTAAATAAAATAGGAACTGACATTTAGTAATTTCTTCTAACATTCCAATAGACTGTCTGGCTCACCCAGCTGCTGCTCTCCACCCCCATCCCAGTGGACACAGACCTAGTGATGTGCTGGCAAATGTTTAACAACCAGTTCTCGGGGTGAGTGAGCCAGGGACGGAGATCTGATGTTTGCCTCTTGCTTGCTTCCACAGGGTGTTGACTCCCAACATGGCCAACTACAAACAGCCAATGTGAAGTCATGAGCATGGCATTGGGAGGAGCTGCTAACAGCTGGCTCCTGCAGGCTGACAGAAGCTGGCTCCAGCACGCCATAGCAGGCATAGAGAATTTGGTTGGCAAGCTAGATCCTGCAGGCAAAATCCAGCTCGCTGCCTGTGTTGTATCATTTGCTGACACAGCCATGGTCACTGGTCGTCCAGGCTTATGTCTCACTACAGTACCAGATAACATGGCCTTTTGGCCTGCAAAGTCTAGAATATTTACTATATGGCCCTTCACAGGAGGTTTGCTGACTCCTGTTCTAGAGTGCAAGAGACCAGACTGCAGCCTTCCCATGTTTATTCCTCAGTCGGAACTTGAAGCACATTTCACCTGAAAGCTGCGGCACCTGCCTGGTGGTTGGGTTTCCATCTCACTCGCAAAAGCCTACACTATTTTTTACTGCACAAGTTAACATTCAGGTTTGCCTGTTTGTTTCAGTTCAGCTTGGCAATTTTCAGTAGGAAAAGGCATGCTGCATTCCACTTAATCAGGGGCCCTGGAGCCTTGCCCACCACCTGTACTCCCCCAGAGCCCTTGTGCAGAAGGCTTTGTTGAAGCTACTCTGTGCAGGAGCTCACGTGGCCCAAGAGGGTAGGGACAGCCTCTCTTTGTTGAGTGTGCCAAAGAGACTATTTGGCAGATTCCTAGGGTCATGGAGATTTCTGGTCTGCAAGGGAATTCTCACCGTGCAATGAGTTATGGTCTCATCTATGCAGTGCAGTAAGGAAAGCAGGGTAAGAATTATTATGCCTATTTTATAAATGAATAAACAGACTCAGAGGCAGGTAACTTGACCAGTCACCCCGAGTGTAAGTGGCAGACTTCCAGCTGTTCTAATTCCTAATGCAGAGTTCTTTGCAGTCTCCCTGAGGGGCTTAAGAATCACCTGGGAAGCTTCTGATGAACTTTGAGGGTTTCATGCTAAATGAAATGTTAGTCATAGAATAAGAAACACTGTATGACGTCGCTATCAGGTTGAATCGAAAGAAGCTGACGTCAGAGAAACAGAACATTAAGTGGTGGGTACCAAGGCCTTTGGGGTGAGGGAAATGGATTGATCTTGGTCAAAGGGTACAAACTTACAGTTATAAGATTAACAAGTTCTGGTGATCTAATGTACAGTATGGGATTATAGCTAATAACACTGTATTATAAACTTGAAAGTTGCTAAGAAAGTAGACCTTAAATGTTCTCACCACAAAAAAGAAATGGTAACTATGTGATGGATGGAGGTGTTAGCAATGATGGTAATCACACTGCAATATGTAAGTGTATCATAACGTGTTGTACACCTTAAACTTATGCAATGTTTATATGTCAACTGTATCACAATAAAGCTGGACAAAAATACAAATCTTCAGGGTTGCACACTGAGATTCTGATGTAGGCATTCTGGGATATAGCTCAGGGTTCTAGCTGCCTTTTACAAAAGCCCTCGAGTAATTCTGATTCAAGTGATTCTTCCTGACCCTTACTTTGAGAAACACTGCCTTCTCCCATTAGAAAACAATAATATGCCTCTCTGGCTATTTCTGAGTGACTGGGTACTAGCAGCCAACTGCATTCATATTCAGTCTGGGCTTGAACATGCACCACTAGGAATATTCTCCAGGTAACATGAGCCTGAGCCACAGAAATCCCAGTGCTCTGCCCATTGGGTGACTGCATGCTGTTGCGCTCAGCAGCAGACAGCGGCATGGAGAATCTCTCAGAGCCCGGGCAGCCCTCACACAGCCCCCTGTGAGCCCTCTGCTGGCTGCCTCATTCATTAGAGCACTTGGCCAGGCTCAGGTGTTGGGGGCTGGTATTGCAAGGCTGGGCAGACTCTGGTGCAGACTCTGCCCTCCAGGAACTTACTGTCTGGTGGGGAGACCGAAGTTAATCTGGCCACTCACAAGTGTAGACAGAGAAGCAGGGCCTGGCAGAATGGGGACCGGGCATATAACCCAATCCAGGAAGCATGGAGCTTCCTTGGGGAATGGACACCTGAGCAAGACGAGAAGAAAGAGTGGCTGTCAGCTGGGCTGGAGGTGGGAGTGCTTTCTGTCAATTTTGAGGGCCCCTGAGGAGCTTCCTTTATTGATGTAGAAAAAAGCAAAGATGGAGAAAAGGGAGAAATGAGCAGCATGGGGTCAGCTGCGTCTGTACATCTGGCAAGGAGGGCTTATCACATCCCATCTAAATGACTTTGAAGGGCAAGGGGAAGGGACAGTGCTTTAGAGGCACAGGGAGCCCTGGTCACCCTGTCTCTGGACATGTGAAAAACCCACTTCATGACCTGACGGGGAAAAGAGTTGCTGGAAAGTTAACGAATGAAGAGTGGGCCTTGAGCACATCCAAACAGCCTGTCTGGCTTCCTTGGAAATTTGGAAGAGAAACTGCTTTATTATTCCTTATGAACTCCAAAGAAGGTCCTGGCCCCAATCCACTGTCTGCAACTGTGGCCACAGCCCACATACTATGCAGGGCTGCAGAGAAGAGGGACGGCAGGCAGATCTCAGAATGCTGGTGTGTGCTAGTTACTTCCTGCCTCAGTCAGCAAAGTCCTTCAGGAGAAGGATGGAGTCAGGTGGATGCTCACCAAGTGGCAAGCAAAGACAGAAGAAACACTGCTTTTCTAAGGGAGGGGGTGGTCTGCAGCCTGCAAGCTGAACTCACTTGCAAATCCCTTTTATTTTTGGAGTTCTGCAGGCCTGAGAAAAATGCCTGCTTCTGGATAGACCATAGAAGCTGTAAAGGGGCAGCTTTCATAGTAAATAGGAGTGGGCCTCACCTTTATCAAGCATGGTCCTTTAAGAATAAATATACAAGTATATTTATTCCAATATATTAGGCATGGTCTCTGAAGAGTTAAGTCAAATCAGTCTGCCAGCCAGTATCAGACTAAGGATATTTATGATCTCATTTGAGCCCATTCTGAATTACCTCAAGGCGGCACCATTGAGTTAAGGGGCCTCTCACAAGACAGATCAGTGGCTAAATGCCACTGTCAAACAAGAACTGTCAGTTGCCAGAACTCCTGATATGAAAATCAGTGCAAACAGTTGCAACACATTAAGTATTTGGTAAGTACTTACAAAATCATACAGAATGGAGAATTCTGGAAAGCACTGCAAATATGAAGTAATTTTGGTTGTGCATCCTCCCTAGGATGTAGTAGAGAACAAGGCAAATGAAATGTTAAATCCTGCTATTCAAGTCACTTTATTTTTAGTATTGATATTAGTCATGTTGTTTTCCACTCTGTATCAGCAGATTAAATCAAATGAGTAATTGAGCTAATTTTGTAGTTGTAAGATTTTCAGTTAGAAGGTAATTTTATAGCTCGTTAAATTACAAAAGAAATGTAATTAGAGTTCAGTAAATGGTTGGCCTTTAGACTTAAGATGGCACAAACAGGGTTTGCCTTTCTAAAGGGTACGGAGGGCAAAGATGAGGAACAGAACAAAAGGAGGCACCAACCTCCAGGCCCCAAATAGTCCCCAGACTTTCCCAACTGTAGGTGACAGTTTCTGAACAGGTGAGGATCCTTCCAGTCTTTGAACATTGGATCTATTGCATGCAACCCTAGAAACCAAACCCAAATCTGTCCTAAGTCCTGTTCTGCTTGCCTGCTTGGAACTCCCATCCTGCTTTAGGATCTGGATCTTGCCCTACTTTGGAACCAAGCCCAGATAAATGACCTCTGCCCTGCTGCCTGCCTTCAGACTTCCCAGAAGCTGGCTTCTGTCAGCCGCCTCCTCTGGATTCTTTGTCACTGGCTGTGCCCACCTGTTTACACCCGCTGCCCACCCTCCTGCACTGAGGACTCACAGACAAGGCTTCTGCCACATCCCTTGGGCCCTGAAGCCCACCAAACCTCTCTGTTCACACCTGCAGCTGGATCAGCTTTGCTAGGCTCATCCGGCCTCCATATACATTGTTGAGTTGCATAATCCAGGCTGTCTTCCTGGAGGAGATAACCAATGTGGCCTGGCTCTATCTTGAGAAACAAGCAGTGGGGTGAGGTTGGAGGTGTTCAGGAAAGCACCAAACCCACAGGCTAAGATCATCACTCCCTACAAGCTCATTTCAGCCTAGAAGGGCGTAATTCGCCACTCAACTTTTTATAGCCCAAAGTACATATGTTTTAAAGGGACAAATGACACTGAAAGCATAGCCTATGGGCTTGCTGGGTGAAGTCAACAGGTTTTAGGGAGAAAGTGTTTTCTTATTTGCTTTTCTCTACGGAAATAAATGAAGACCACTCGAACAAGAGCAGACAACAGCTGCTTACTCAGGATCTGCTGTAGCACAGGAGTCAGCCACGGTCACTGCACACGGCAGGGCCTCAACGGCAGGAGAGCAGAGGGGATGCTTGCTGGTGACACGAAAGGAAGGCTTCAGGCGTGAACTGATTGGGGCTATTGGCGTGGGGAACCTGTGGGCTTGGTTTGGGGACAATAGTTGGCTTTCTCTGGCTGGTGCTGAGCTGGGAATGAGAGCAAAGCCAGAAAAGTTGTTGAACACGTCCTGATCCTGGGCTGACTGCTGGAGCAGTTGAGGCTTAGGGATTTGTCGTCATAGATGGTCTGGCCGCTGTCAGTTTGTATATTCAGTCTCATACTGCATGGAGTTCACATTATTATTTTCAAATAGAAATCGAGTGTCTTTTTCTTTCCCTAGATCTCTTGCCACTCCCACAGGTGGTCTGGGTCCCTGCTGAGTGATTCTGATGCTGTACTTACACAGAGCACTACATTGCCCCCCAAAGCCTTTAACTCATCAGACCCTCCTAGTAATATCAGCGGTGAAACAGCAGGAGTGACTCCCCCATTTAATAAATGAAGTCCGGTGGATCCAAGCTTGGTTAGGTGCCAGGTGGGCCCAGTTCCACGCTTGGCTCTCCCTGTGGGGCAACTCTGGCCAGAGGTGAGAAGGATTCTGTGCCCTCAAGAGCCAACTGCCAGTGACCTATGTGGGCTCCCAGCTCCAATTCTAAGCCAGTGCCTTATCAACTCGGTACTGAGAACCATAGTAAGTCATAAAACTCAGTTGAAAAACACTTGAATAGAGCATGATGTATCAGAATCATTAAGCACTAAAAGGTTTAATCGATTAAATGTTAAAAGTAGTGAGGATAGGTAATCTATCATGCAATGTCTATTTTGCATTTGGATACCAGTTCTTGGCAAAGCTCTCTTTTTACAGTTCAGCAGGGCTGTTCTGCTCTCATGTCCTAAGGACATGGAAATGGATAGGATGGAAGTAGCTGAGTTTTAATAGACACACCAATGTTTTAATATCATGTGTTGTGGAATTCAGATGTCCAAGGCAAAAAATTTTATACCCTAAATCTTCCCTGTGAACTCAATAGTCCCCCAAGTGCCGGAATCTCAGTGCCCAGAAGGAAGTTGATATAAAGCCATGGCTCTGTTCTGCTACTGCAGCCCCATCACCTGGGCACAAGCTTCTACAGTACTTTATTTTGAATCACTTAGTTGCTTATGAATATTTGTTCCCAGTAGCTTGCCTTGTAGAATTTCTAATTTCTCTTCAGGGATTCCAACCATAAGATTAACTACCCATATTACTTACATATTTGTATCAATCTGCAATGAAAGCTCTATTTAATATGCTATCAGTAGTTATTATTTGAGAGGGGAGTCTTTCCTTTCTGTTCCATTGGTCTCAAGCAGTGCAAACAGCTTCCACACAGGCTGATTGAGGGAATGATTCTGCCACTGTGTGAGGCTTTCTGCCTATAACGGTTAATTGCACCGTCTTGTGACTAGCTCCTGGGACTGCTCCATCTGACCCTGCTGTAACCAAGCTCACAAAATCATTGTTCTCCTTTCGCATTTGTAGATATTTTAGGGAGCTCCATTCACCTTCCAAGGTGTCCAGACAATTTGTCTCCCACTCCCCCAATAGTTCTGCCCTGCAAACAAGACATTTAAACTAAGGAAATAATTATTTGGAGGCTGAATACAAATATGACCTAATTATTTTTATGTTCTTAAAAGAACAAGGCAACAGGCCCCAAATGGAGTCACTTAAACTTATACCAAGCCTCCTGTCACCAAACAGAGACCTAACTTAATTACAGTGTTGGCCCTCCCAGAAATGGAATCTTAAACCAGTCCATCAGGAATCACCTGATCAGCACTAGTGAGGTAGACAGACCCTGCCATCCCCTAAAGGAAAGTGACCTGAGAATAACCAACCTGGGTTTTCCCTAGTAGAGTTTCTTGTTCCAGCTCTCTTCTGGCTATAAAACTTTTCATTTTGCGCAGCTTCTCAGAACTCCTTTCTATTTGCTAGATTGGATTTGCTGCTTGACTCCATAGATTTTTGTTCAGCGAAACTCTTAACATTTCTACCATTCCTCAGTGTATCTTTTAACACACTACATAGTTGATGACAGAGGTTTTCCCCCACAACTGAAGGACTTGTGAATCTGATAGCTTTCTAGCTTTAACTAAACCGTTATATGCTCTGCTGCTCAGAAAATAAGTAACTCATGAAAATTAAATCTGTTTCATTTTAAGGAGGCTGTAGGCCTTTAGGATTTACACAGTTAAATATTAATATTTTTTAATGTCATTTACACATTAAGGAATATTTCAAAATAAGTTGCATTGAAAAATCATAAAAAATTAAGCACATGGTAAGAAAAATAAGATGTATTGATATACTAAATATCATGTATTCAGTAACTAAAGTCTGAATATTTCACAAAAGCTTCAGTCATATAAAAGCAAACCATTAAAAAAACTAATTTTTTAGAGGTACAAAAAGCAAAATACCACTTCAACTAAATTTAATTTTGTTCAATTATTTTTTATTTTTAAAAAATTTATCTCATTGTGAAATCAATCAGATTTGGGGAGATTAACATTAAAAGTCAATAATAAATATACAAGTATGTGTGAACTGCCCTGCAAGGCAAAACGCATTTCAAACAGTGGGTTGTGGTAAAATAAAGAGTTTGGAAAGCATGGTTCTATAGTTGTGACAAAGGTCCTGCCTTCAGGTGCCTGGCTGGGCTGAGCTCCAACAGCCACAGACCTCCAGCGTGTGGTCTTCAGAGGCTTGGCCATTTCATACCATTTGATGTCATGGCACCCTCTGCTGGTCCCAGAAGGCACAGCGGACAGTAGCTGATGGACAACCACATAGCTCACAAAGCTTCTACTAGAATATATAAAGGAGACTTGAAACGCAACAGAAGAAAACAATCCAGTTAGAAAATGGGCAAAAGACATGAACACACATTTCTCCAAATAGGACATACAGATGGCAAATAAACACATAAAAAGATGTTCATCATCATTAACCATTAGGGAAATGCAAATTAAAACCACATGAAGATACAATTACATACCTATTGGAAGAGAACAGTTATCATACCAAATGCTGGCAAGGATGTGGAGAAACTGAATCTCTCATACATTGTTCATGGAAGTGTAAAATGGTGTAGCTGCTCTGGAAAACAGTTCAGTAGTTTCTTAAAAAACAAAGCCCACTTACTATGTGACAGCAACAGCACTTGTAGGCATTTATCACAGAGGAATCAAAATGTATCTCCACACAAAAATGCATACATGAATGTTTACAGCAGCTTTATTTGTAATAGATAAAAGCTGGAAACAACCTAAATGCCTTTGAGTGGATGAATGGAGAAGTGGATTACTATTCAGCAATGAAAATGAACAAGCTATTGGTATATACAGTTTGGATGGATCTCAAGGAAATTATACTGAGTGAGAAAAAATATCTCAAAAAGGTCATATGCTTTTATCCTATTTCTATAACATCCTCCAAATTACAAAAGTAATGCAATGGAGAGCAGACTAGTGGTTGCCAGGGCTCAGGGATGAGGGAGGAGGGGAGGGGGAGAGGCATGACTATGCAGGGATAACACAAGGATTTTTGTTTTGATAGAACAGTTCTTTTATTGTGATGGTGGTTAATTGAATTTATGCATACAGTAAAACTGCATAGAAATGACACACACACACACACACACACACACACACACACAAAAGAGCACATGTCAAACTGTTGAAATCTGAATAAGATCTGTGGCTTGTACCAATGTCCATTTCCTGCACTATAGTCATACAATATGTTACCACTTGGGTAATCTGGGTGAAGGGTACATGGGACCTGGCTCTACTATTTTTGCAACTTCCTGTGAGTCTAAAAGTATTTTAAAAATTTAAAGAGGAGAAAAGAAAAAGGAAAAGAAAAAGAGAAAAACTGCTTGGTTGTATTTTGATTGGGATTGCAATGGCTCTTTAAACCAATGTTTGGAGAACTGAACTTGAGTATTCTGACCCATGTACAGGTATATCTTTCCATTTATGTAGGTCTTCTTCAACTTATCTCAACAATGTCTTACTTTTTTTAGTGTACAGTTCTGGAATATCACTTTTCCGAATATATTTTGTATTTCTGATGCTATTTTAGATGATTTTTATTTAAATTTCTAATTTTTTGTGGCTGACACATGAAATAAACTGAATTTTAATAGATTCATTTAATATCACTGATATATAATAATATTCACATGTTTAAAGTATGTAATTTGCTGTAAGTATATATATGTGTGTGTGTGTGTGTGTGTGTGTGTGTAAATATATCTGTAGAACCATTATGGCCATATACATATGATGGATAATGAGTTAATAGATGAAGAGTTCTCATCTCCATTCGCAATCTTTCCTCCCCACCTCTCCCCATCACCAGGCAGCCACTGATCTGCTCTCTGTCACTATAGAATAGCATGAATTTTCTAGAGTCTTGTATAAATAGAACCATACAGTATGTACTCTTTTTTTGTTTGGTGTCTATCACTCAGCATGATTTTTGAGATTCATTATATTATTGCATAGCAATAGTTCATTGTTTTTATGGATGAATAATATTCTGTTTTATGAATATACTATATTTTGCTTATCCATTCAACTCTTGCCATCAAGTTACATATTTACCCTTCAGGTTACCATTTCTGGAGATTTTCTTTCCTTTGTACAGATCCAGATATTCATCTAATTTCATTTCCTTTCAGCTTAAAGGACTTCCTTTTACATTTCTTACAGTTTGGGTATGCTGGTGGCAAACTTTCTCAGCTTTTGTATTCCTAAAAAAGAATTTTTAATTTCACTTTTGTTTTGAAATAAATTTTCACTAGGCATAGAATTCTAGGTTGGTAGCTTTTTACCCCCTTTAGTGCTTTAAAGATACTCCTCCACTTGTACCGTTTCTGACAAGAAATCTGTGTCTAACTTATCTTTGTTCCTCTGTCCCAATGTATCTTTTTTCTCTAATTGCTTTTAAGATTTTCTTTTTATCACTGGTTTTGAACAATTTGATTATGATGTTCCTATGTTCCTTGAAGTTTTTTTTCATGTTTCTTGTGCTTGGGTTCTTTTTGGATCTGTGGGTTTATAGTTTGTGTCAATTTTCGAATTTTTTCTATCATATGTATCATTTATAGGTCTGTTGCTGTGGATTGATTTTTATCATCAGTATTCATATTATCCTGCCACTTTGTATACCTAGTAATTTTAAGAGGATGCTAGACATGATTTCAACTTTTTAGGTTTGGTGTGTTCTTATAGTTCTTTAAATATTCTTGAACTTTGTTCTTGGATGCAGTAAAGTGATTGGACACAGTTTCATCCTTTTGAGGCATCCTTTATAGCTATGTTAGGCAGGTACAGAGCAGCCACTAGTCTAGGTTAAATTGAATATATTCCTGAGGAAATACCTACCTGAATACTCTCTACCCACTAGGCACTATGAGGTTGTCCCACTCTGGCTGGTGGAAACTCAAACTGTTCCTGGCCCTGGGTAAGCGTTAGCCACTGTTCCTTCCACATTTCCACATGTTGAGTAGTTTCCTCACATGGATGCACTGATCAGTACTCAGATGACCACTTGAGAGGAATATTCTGTAGATCTTGGTGTGCTCTTTGAAACTCCTTTTCACTTGGAGTGCTCTGTCTCCTGTCTGATACTCCTGCCTATATATTCTAGCTGTCAAGTGTCCCCAAATCAATGTTTCTTTCTCACATCAGAGACACTGCCAGACTCTCTTTAGGTTCTCCTTCCTTATGCTACAGCCCAGGTCATCAGCTGGGACAGTTGTAGGGCTTGCCTTAATTTTTCCCTGTGGAGAAAGTGAAAGTTCCTCTGGCCAGAATTCTCACCTGATCTTGGTCCACTTGCTCACTACACACGTGTGGACAATACATTGTTATTGATTCTATATAAAGAGCTCTGCCCAGTGCTCTGGGCCACATGGCTGCAGGAGAGCAGAGGCTGGAGTGGTGGCAGCACCGAGGACAGAGACTGAGATGGCAGTGGGGGTAGAAGAGGCCCAGAGGCAGAGACCGGCTTGCTGCATGCAGACTCGCTCTGAGTGGGTGGGATTCTAGAGATTGACCTGCCACCATGGGAATAAAGTTGGGTATAAACCCTTTCACCCCAAGAATGTTCCATTGTCATTATTCAGTCTCACTGAATCCATAGCGAACCTGTCCAGGGCTGAAACCCATTGGCAAGACATCCCCTTTCCTCAGGTATTACTGTCCTGTGCTGCCTGTTATCATATGTGTGACCACCACTGTTTTATATACCTTCTCTCATTTCTGAGTTGTTTAATGTTGGAAGATGTATTTGATTCTTGTACTTTGTTTTGGCTGAAAGTGGGTGGAAGCCAACTAGCCTTTGACTTTTGCTACTGATTTTATTTAGTAGTCCACAAACAATAGCATAATATCTAAGAGTATGAGTTCTGGCTATGGGTCCTGGTATCACTGCTTATTTATATAACTTTTTCTTAATTTATAATATGAAATTAATAATTGGATCTTTTTATAGGAATATAGCACAGACCAAATTATTTAGCACCTGACAAAATGATTAGCATGGCACTGGGTTCACAGGAAATACTCAACAAATGTTAGCGCTTACTAATAATTAAGCACATCTGCATGACTCTTCTGGGCATTTTTCAAATATCTTCTTTATACTTTGGCCAGATCAGTAAGATGCCAATCCTGGGCCAAAGCCTAGGTTTTTTTGCCTTTCTTCTAGGCTCTCTTTGTCCTTGGGCTTTTTTGACTTGTAGGCAGATGACAGTCTGCTTCCATATTTATCATCACATTTTCCATGTGGTGCCCCCAATCATGCAGAGCCCTGGATTAGTGCTTCCCAGGCAGGGTGGAGGGAGCAGGTGACTTGCCAAAGGACAAGGGGGATGGGGTCAGAAAACCAGGTGTGAGGCTCAGAGCCTAATCTGTGAGTTCATCAACCAGGTCACTAAAAGGCAATTTTCTGGTAGTTATCAGCCCAGGCTGCATATCAGCATTTGTGGGGAAAGTTGGGGTTCTATGGCCAGAATCCTTACTGAATCTAAACCACTTGATGATTTAACTGGCCTGTTGCTAAGCTACTGCTTCCACACCCATAGGCAATAAGCTATTATTGACTGAGTCACTATATAAAGAGCTCCGCCCAGTGCTCTGGGCTGAGGTAGAGACTCTAGTGCTCGACCTACTACTGGGAGAACAAGCCGGATAATAAACCCTTTCACCCCAAGAATGTTCTGTCATTTCTTTGGTCACATTGAATCCATAGTGAACTTGCTGAGGGCCGAAATACATTGGCCAGACGGCATCACGTGCTCACCTGTCCAGCCCAGCCTAGAAAAGTCTGATTCAGGTGGTGTGAGCAGAACCCTGGGACCTGTGCCTATAAATCACCCTGGGGGAATTATTTTCTATTATATATGTCATCTATAGCTCTGTTCCTGTGAATTGATTTTTCTCATCAGTATGCATATTATCCTGCCAATTTTCATTCCTAGCAGTTTTAAAAGGTTGCAAGATATGATTTCAACATTTCAGGTTTGGTATATTCTTATATTTCTGTAAATATTCTTGAGCTTTGCTCTAGGATGCAGATTCTCACCTGTTAGAGCCTGAGTTTCTGTCCTCCCATCTCAGAGTCACCTGGGGAGCTTTAAAAGCTACTACCCGCCAGGCTCCATTGTCAGGGATTCAGATAAACAAGAACGACAGGTGATTCTGAGGAGCGCTTGTGGGGTGCATCTGTACAGAGCAGGACTCCTCAAGTTTACCTTGCATCAGGATCACCTGGGGGGCCCATTAAACCAGATCGCAGGAGCCCCATTCCCAGAATTCTGATCCCCAGGTCTGGGGGAACCTGAGAATCTGCATTTTGAACCAACTCCAGATTGACGCTGCTGTGCTGTCCTGGTGGACCTCACTGAGCTTTAGTGTTCACAAGGTGCTTGTGCCTCCCTTTTCTCTGTTAATCCAGAAGTCAAGCTGTGAGAGGGGCATTGTGAGTTCTGATTTCCAGGTGTCAGTAATGGAGCCTCAGGGGAATCCTCATGCCCAGGTTCCAAGATTTTGAGTGTGTTTGTTATGCAGCATCATTGTAGCAGATACTTAGTAAGACTGTGGATAGTGATAGCACAGAATGACAATGTGGGGTGATGTGCACTTATGTTGTAGCCCTTCATCTCAGTTGATAAAGACTAAGACAAAAGTCGCAGTCATTGAATTGAGGGTCATCGAGAGCTGAATCCTAGCTGTTCAGAATCACTGACAGAGGGAGTTCTAACTAGAGGGATGATTTCCTCAGTGTCCTCAGTTACAGGTAAGTAAACTAAGGCACAGGAAAGACAAGAGATTTGTACAAAGCTCTATGACGTCTAACAACAGAACTGGAGCTAAAGTATGAGCCTCCCATCTCCTGCCTTTCTGGTCTTGTGTACTGAAGTTGGGATGTTGGTTCACCTTACAGAGAGATCAGCAGCAAGGAAGCGGGTTAGATGGTGAGCTGTTTCCATCCCTGCCTCCCACCAGGGCATCTCCAGACCACTTGGCAAGGGCAGCCCTGCCTTCTGCACAGTGTGTCTGTCTGGCCACTGGAGTGAGTGTCCCTTTAGAATGACTAAATGACTGAAATGTGCACTAGTGCGATACCTCCCATACCTTCATGTGTGAATCACCCAGGGGTCTTGTTAAAATGTTGGCAGATTCTGATTCGGTGTCTGGGGTGGGGCCCGAGATCCTGCATTTCTAACACATGGACCACACTTGGAGCAGTGATGTACTGGGTCATTGCAGGGGGATCCTGTGTGAGTGACTGAATGAACTGACATAAATTAATGGAGGCACTAACATATGAATATTAAATGGAGGTGAAATTTACATCTGAAGTAGTTGTTTCACATTGACTTTCACTGTCCCAAGGTTGTTCTTTTTCAAGTGGTTTGGAAGTGAATGGAATCACCCAGGGGTAGCTCCGGGGGTTGCTGTGTGATTAGAAGACAACGTCCAGCTTTGTACGCCTTCCAATTTTGCAAATATGCAGTGGTCCCCTAGGAATTTGTCTTTAGGCTCCCATGGGCCAACTGCCCCAGTATCTGCTGCTCATCATGTCTGGGTATCTGGGTAGGGGAGGGTGTCCGGGACTGGGACAGGTGGAAAGTACAGCCTTGCAGTGAGAAGCCCTTATATTAACATGATGAATTATATTTCTAGATATCCTAATACTGGACTATTTGTGCATTTATGAAATCTTCCTCAAGACATGATGTGCTTTTTTAAAGTGAGACTCATTTTTGTTGTGTAATCCCTGTCAGTTTTTGGTATTAATTTTTTTTTTTTGAGAGGGCATCTCTCATATTTATTGGTCAAATGGTTGTTAACAACAATAAAATTCAGTATAGGGGGGGTCAATGCTCAATGTACAATCATTAATCCATCTCAAGTCTAATTCTCGTCAGTCTCCAATCTTCTGAAGCATAACGAACAAGTTCTTACATGGTGAACGAATTCTTACATAGTGAATAAATTCTTACATGGTGAACAGTACAAGGGCATTCATCACAGAAACTTTCGGTTTTGATCACGCATTATGACCTATAAACAATCAGGTCAAATATGAATATTCGTTTGATTTTTGTACTTGATTTATATGTGGATCCCACATTTCTCCCTTTATTATTATTATTATTTTTATTTTTAATAAAATGCTGAAGTGGTAGGTAGATGCAAGATAAAGGTAGAAAACATAGTTTAGTGCTGTAAGAGGGCAAATGTAGATGATCAGATGATCAGGTGTGTGCCTATGGACTAAGTATTAATCCAGGCTAGACAAGGGCAGCAAAACATCCACGGATGCAGAAGATTTCTCTCAAAGCAGGGGGTGTTGAGGTTCTGAGCCTCACCTCTGTTGATCCCCAAATTCTCACCTGATGGCCCCCCTGCGACTGTGCCTGTCTTAGGTTGTTCCTCCCTTGAGGAATCTTACCCGTCTCTGGCTAACCAGTCATCTTCCGGGGCCATACAGGGAAATGTAAAGTTGGTAAGTGAGAGAGAAGCCATATTGTTTGAAAAGGTTAGCTTTTTTACTTCTTTGCAGATTTATGCCCTGTGGCTTCTATGCCCAGCACTTGTCTCGAGGTATCTTCACCACCTGGAGGAATTATGATACTCGGTAAATTCGATATAGGCACGAATTCTATTTAAGGGTTGTAATTAGGAAGAAAGAAGAAAAGATACAGATGTAGCATATGGAAGGAAACATGGGAGGATTGATTATTTCTTTGACATATCTTCTTGTAGAGTACCTTAAGCATGTATAGGTTTTAAACTACTAACTAATTTGCACACACATATTAACATAATAGGAATACGGTGACATAAACAAAGCAAATCTATAATTACCATCCATCTCCAGTGAAGCCAAGAAAACCATTTAGGTACCCTAGGCATTTGTGAAAATTTGTCTATGATAAGATGGATATTGTCCAACTGTACTTGAACAGTCTGAGAGAAATCAGACAAATTAAAGCAGCCCATTTCTGGGATCTGTTCACATCCCATATGTTCTTTTAACCGTAGATAGTCTATAGTCATAAGATTTTGGAGTGCTACACCTTGCACCCCTCCCAACTCCTGGTTGAGTTCCAACAGTACAGATCCGGTCAAATTCGTTGTCTCACTGTATGCACATGCCAGCCTAGACATCTCCCTCCTCATTCCTATGGCAAGTCCAGGAGATGGTGGGCTGGATGCAGCCACAACCGCAGCATCGTCCGGATCCCTGTGGAGGCTTTTTGATGATCATCCCCCGGCACAAGTCCTCCAGAGAGTGCTGATGCCGGAAGCTCCTCCTCATATCGTATCTTAGTTCATTTTCTGGGTATCCAAGCTAGGCCTTGATCTTCTGCATAGAAACAAACAGACCCTTTGCCCACACTTTGACATGCCCTCTATACCATTGTGCAGAACTCATTGGAGGTCAGCACACAGTAACTGCTTTTTTTAAAAATTTTTATTAAGAGAAAGGAATATTATCAGAAAAGAGTACCTCCATAGCTGATCATCTGACACCCTTTAAGTGATCAGCATTAAGGATATTTAAAGCATGCATTGATCTTTGATTTACCGATAGTTTTATCCTATCAAGGAGTAATCCCCCTTTTCTTTCTTTTTTTTTTTTTTAATTTTTAATCTATACTTACATGAAGAATACTATGTTTACTATGCTCTCCCCTATATCAGGTCCCCCCTAACAACCACATTACGGTTACTGTCCATCATCTTAGCAAAATGTTGTAGAGTCACTACTTGTCCTCTCTGTGTTGTGCAGCCCACCCTCCCCTTTCTCCCTCCCCACCATGCATGCTAATCTTAATACCCCCCTTCTTCTTCCCCCCCCTTATCCCTCCCTGCCCACCCATCCTCCCCAGTTCCTTTCCCTTTGGTACCTGTTAGTCCATTTTTGGGTTCTGTAATTCCGCTGCTGTTTTGTTCCTTCAGTTTTTCCTTTGTTCCTATACTCCTCAGATGAGTGAAATCATTTGGTATTTCTCTTTCTCCGCTTGGCTTATTTCACTGAGCATAATACTCTCCAGCTCCATCCATGTTGCTGCAAATGGTTGGATTTTTCCACTTCTTATGGCTGAGTAGTATTCCATTGTGTATATGTACCACATCTTCTTTATCCATTCATCTACCGATGGATATTTAGGTTGCTTCCAATTCTTGGCTATTGTAAATAGTGCTGCGATAAACATAGGGGTGCATCTGTCTTTCTCAAACTTGATTGCTGCATTCTTAGGGTAAATTCCTAGGAGTGGAATTCCTGGGTCAAATGGTAGGTCTGTTTTGAGCATTTTGATGAACCTCCATACTGCTTTCCACAATGGTTGAACTAATTTACATTCCCACCAGCAGTGTAGGAGGGTTCCCCTTTCTCCACAGCCTCGCCAACATTTGTTGTTATTTGTCTTTTGGATGGCAGCTATCCTTACGGGTGTGAGGTGATACCTCATTGTAGTTTTAATTTGCATTTCTCTGATAATTAGCGATGTGGAGCATCTTTTCATGTGTCTCTTGGCCATCTGTATTTCTTTTTTAGAGAACTGTCTGTTCAGTTCCTCTGCCCATTTTTTAATTGGGTTATTTGTTTTTTGTTTGTTGAGGCGTGTGAGCTCTTTATATATTCTGGACGTCAAGCCTTTATCAGATGTGTCATTATCAAATATATTCCCCCATACTGTAGGATTCCCTTTTGTTCTATTGATGGTGTCTTTCGCTGTACAGAAGCTTTTCAGCTTAATGTAGTCCCACTTGCTCATTTTTGCTGTTGTTTTCCTTGCCCGGGGAGATATGTTCAAGAAGAGGTCACTCATGTTTATGTCTAAGAGGTTTTTGCCTATGTTTTTTTCCAAGAGTTTAATGGTTTCATGATTACATTCAGGTCTTTGATCCATTTTGAGTTTACCTTTGTATATGTGGTTAGACAATGGTCCAGTTTCATTCTCCTACATGTAGCTGTCCAGTTTTGCCAGCACCATCTGTTGAGACTGTCATTTTGCCATTGTATGTCCATGGCTCCTTTATCAAATATTAATTGACCATATATGTTTGGGTTAATGTCTGGAGTCTCTAATCTGTTCCACTGGTCTGTGGCTCTGTTCTTGCGCCAGTACCAAATTATCTTGATTACTATGGCTTTGTAGTAGAGCTTGAAGTTGGGGAGTGAGATTCCCCCCTACTTTATTCTTCTTTTTCAGGATTGCTTTGGCTATTCGGGGTCTTTGGTGTTTCCATATGAATTTTTGAATTATTTGTTCCAATTCATTGAAGAATGTTGCTGGTAATTTGAGAGGGATTGCATCAAATCTGTATATTGCTTTGGGCAGGATGGCCATTTTGATGATATTAATTCTTCCTAGCCATGAGCATGGGATGAGTTTCCATTTATTAGTGTCCCCTTTAATTTCTCTTAAGAGTGACTTGTAGTTTTCAGAGTATAAGTCTTTCACTTCTTTGGTTAGGTTTATTCCTAGGTATTTTATTCTTTTTGATGCAATGGTGAATGGAATTGTTTTCCTGATTTCTCTTTCTATTGATTCATTGTTAGTGTATAGGAAAGCTACAGATTTCTGTGTGTTAATTTTGTATCCTGCAACTTTGTTGTATTCCGATATCAGTTCTAGTAGTTTTGGAGTGGAGTCTTTAGGGTTTTTTTTATGTACAGTATCATATCATCTGCAAATAGTGACAGTTTAACTTCTTCTTTACCAGTCTGGATTCCTTGTATTTCTTTGTTTTGTCTGATTGCCGTGGCTAGGACCTCCAGTACTATGTTAAATAACAGTGGGGAGAGTGGACATCCCTGTCTGGTTCCCGATCTCAGAGGAAATGCTTTCAGCTTCTCGCTGTTCAGTATAATGCTGGCTGTGGGTTTATCATATATGGCCTTTATTATGTTGAGGTACGTGCCCTCTATTCCCATTTTGATGAGAGTTTTTATCATGAATGGATGTTGAATTTTGTCAAATGCTTTTTCAGCATCTATGGAGATGATCATGTGGTTTTTGTCTTTCTTTTTGTTGATGTGGTGGATGATGTTGATGGATTTTCGAATGTTGTACCATCCTTGTATCCCTGGGATGAATCCCACTTGGTCATGGTATATGATCCTTTTGATATACTGTTGAATTCTGTTTGCTAATATTTTATTGAGTATTTTTGCATCTACATTCATCAGGGATATTGGTCTGTAATTTTCTTTTTTGGTGGGGTCTTTGCCTGGTTTTGGTATTAGGGTGATGTTGGCTTCATAAAATGAGTTTGGGAGTATTCCCTCTTCTTCTATTTTTTGGAACACTTTAAGGAGAATGGGTATTATGTCTTCTCTGTGTGTCTGATAAAATTCCGAGGTAAATCCGTCCGGCCCCGGGGTTTTGTTCTTGGGTAGTTTTTTGATTACCATTTCAATTTCTTTGCTCGTAATTGGTTTGTTTAACTTTTGTGTTTCTTCCTTGGTCAGTCTTGGGAGGTTGTATTTTTCTAGGAAGTCATCCATTTCTTCTAGATTTTCCAGCTTGTTGGCATATAGGTTTTCATAGTAGTCTTTAATAAATCTTTGTATTTCTGTGGAGTCTGTCATGATTTTTCCATTCTCATTTCTGATTATGTTGATTTGTGTTGATTCTCTTTTTCTCTTAATAAGTTGGGCTAGAGGCTTATCTATTTTGTTTATTTTCTCAAAGAACCAGCTCTTCGTTTCGTTGATTTTTGCTATTGTTTTATTCTTCTCAATTTTGTTTATTTCTTCTCTGATCTTTATTATGTCCCTCCTTCTGCTGACTTTAGGCCTCATTTGTTCTTCTTTTTCCAGTTTTGATAATTGTGATGTTAGACTATTCATTTGGGATTGTTCTTCCTTCTTCAAGTGTGCCTGGATTGCTATATACTTTCCTCTTAAGACTGCTTTCGCTGCGTCCCACAGAAGTTGGGGCTTAGTGTTGTTGTTGTCATTTGTTTCTATATATTCCTTGATCTCTATTTTGATTTGTTCATTGATCCAATGATTATTTAGTAGCATGTTGTTAAGCCTCCATGTGTTTGTGAGCCTTTTTGTTTTCTTTGTAGAATTTATTTCTACTTTTATACCTTTGTGGTCTGAAAAATTGGTTGGTAGAATTTCAATATTTTGGAGTTTACTGAGGCTCTTTTTGTGAGCTAGTATGTGGTCTATTCTGGAGAATGTTCCATGTGCACTTGAGAAGAAAGTATATCCTGTTGCTTTTGGATGTAGAGTTCTATAGATGTCTATTAGGTCCATCTGTTCTAGGGTGTTGTTCAGTGCCTCTGTGTCCTTACTTATTTTCTGCCCGGTGGATCTATCCTTCGGGGTGAGTGGTGTGTTGAAGTCTCCTAAAATGAATGCATTGCAGTCTATTTCCCTCTTTAGTTCTGTTAGTATTTGCTTCACATATGCTGGTGCTCCTGTATTGGGTGCATATATATTTAGAATGGTTATATCCTCTTGTTGGACTGAGCCCTTTATCATTATGTAGTGTCCTTCTTTATCTCTTGTTACTTTCTTTGTTTTGAAGTCTATTTTGTCTGATATTAGTACTGCAACCCCTGCTTTCTTCTCACTGTTGTTTGCCTGAAATATGTTTTTCCATCCCTTGACTTTTAGTCTATGCTTATCTTTGGGTTTAAGGTGAGTTTCTTGTAAGCAGCATATAGATGGGTCTTGCTTTTTTATCCATTCTATTACTCTGTGTCTTTTGATTGGTGCATTAAGTCCATTTACATTTAGGGTGACTATTGAGAGATATGTACTTATTGCCATTGCAGGCTTTAGATTCGTGGTTACCAAAGGTTCAAGGTTAGCTTCTTTAGTATCTTACTGCCTAACTTAGCTCTCTTATTGCGCTGTTATATACACTGTCTGGAGAGTCTTTTCTTCTCTCCCTTCTTATTCCTCCTCCTCCATTCTTCATATGTTGTGTGTTTTGTTCTGTGCTCTTTTTAGGGGTGCTCCCATTTAGAGCAGTCCCTGTAGGATGCCCTGTAGAGGTGGTTTGTGGGAAGCAAATTCCCTCAGCTTTTGCTTGTCTGGGAATTGTTTAATCCCGCCATCATATTTAAATGATAGTCGTGCTGGATACAGTATCCTTGGTTCAAGGCCCTTCTGTTTCATTGCATTAAGTATATCATGCCATTCTCTTCTGGCCTGTAGGGTTTCTGTCAAGAAGTCTGATGTTAGCCTGATGGGTTTTCCTTTATAGGTGACCTTTTTCTCTCTAGCTGCCTTTAAAACTCTTTCCTTGTCCTTGATCCTTGCCATTTTAATTACTATGTGTCTTGGTGGTGTTCTCCTTGGATCCTTTCTGTTGGGGGTTCTGTGTAATTCCATGGTCTGTTCGATTCTTTCCTCCCCCAGTTTGGGGAAGTTTTCAGCAATTATTTCTTCAAAGAGACTTTCTATCCCTTTTCCTCTTTCTTCTTCTTCTGGTATCCCTATAATACAAATATTATTCCTTTTGGCTTGGTCACATAGTTCTCTTAGTGTTGTTTCATTCCTGGAGATCCTTTTATCTCTCTCTATGTCAGCTTCTATACGTTCCTGTTCTCTGGCTTCTATTCCTTCAATGGCCTCTTGCATCTTATCCATTCTGCTTATAAATCCTTCCAGGGATTGTTTCACTTCTGTGATCTCCTTCCTGACATCTGTGATCTCCCTCCGGACTTCATCCCACTGCTCTTGCATTTTTCTCTGCATCTCATCCCATTGCTCTTGCATTTTTCTCTGCATCTCTGTCAGCATGTTCATGATTTTTATTTTGAATTCTTTTTCAGGAGGACTGGTTAGGTCTGTCTCCTTCTCAGGTGTTGTCTCTGTGATCTTTGTCTGCCTGTAGTTTTGTCTTTTCATGGTGATAGAGATAGTGTGCAGAGCTGGTACAAGTGACCGCTGGAAGAGCTTCCCTTCTTGTTGGTTTGTGGCCTTCCTCTCCTGGGAGAATAGCGACATCTAGTGGCTTGTGCTGGGCAGCTGTGTGCAGACAGGGCTTCTGCTTCCTGCCCGGTTGCCATGGGGTTTATCTCCGCTGTTGCTGTGGGCGTGGCCTGGCTGGGGCTGCTCCTCCAAAATGGTGGAGCCCTGTTGGAGGGGGAGCGGCCGGGAGGCTATTTATCTCTGTAAGGGGCCTCTGTGCTCCCTGCTGCCCAGGGGGTTAGAGTGCCCAGAGATCCCCAGATTCCCTGCCTCTGGTCTAAGTGACCTGTCCTGCCCCTTTAAGACTTCCAAAAAGCACTCTCCAAACCAAAACAACAACAGCAACAATGAGAGAGGGAACAGAAAAAAAAAAAAGAAAAGGAAAAAGCACGTGATTTTTTTTTTTGTCCTCAGGTGCCCGTCCCAGGCACCCACTCACTGGTCCTGCTGCCCTGCCTCCCTAGCACCAGGGTCCCTGTTCCTTCAAGGCTTCCAAAAAGCACCTGCCCACTGGTCCCACAGGGAAAAACGCGCGATATTCTTTGTCCTCAGGCGCCGGTCCCAGGCACCTGCTCACCATTCCCGCCGCCCTGCCTCCCTAGCACCAGGGTCCCTGTCCCTTTAAGGCTTCCAAAAAGCACTCGCCAAAAAGAGAAATAAAAAGGGGAAAAACGCACGATTTCCTCCATCCTCAAGTGCCGGTCCCAGGCACCCGCTCACTGGTCCCACCACCTTGCCTCCCTAGCAACGGGGTCCCTGTCCCTTTAAGGCTTCCAAAAAGCACTCGCCCAAAAAAAAAAAAAAAAAACCGCTCCGGTTTCTTTCCACCCGCCGTGAGCCGGGGGGAGGGGCGCTCGGGTCCCGCGGGGCCGGGGCTTGTATCTTACCCCCTTCGCAAGGCGCTGGGTTCTTGCAGGTGTGGATGTGGTCTGGATGTTGTCCTGTGTCCTGTGGTCTCTATTTTAGGAAGATTTTTCTTTGTTGTATTTTCATAGCTCTATGTGTTTTTGGGAGGAGATTTCCACTGCTCTACTCACGCCGCCATCTTGGCTCCGCCCCCCCAGTATTAATTTTTATACTTACTTCATAAAAATAATTCAAGAGTTTCCCTTCTCTTCCTATGCTGTAGAACAGTTAAATAGCCCTGAAGTCAGATCATTATATTTTGGTAGAATTTTCATGCTAAACCCCCTGTACTTTTTGGGGGAAACTCATCGACTTCATTCTCTGTTACTTCTTGGGTAACTGGATACACAGATGTAAAAAAACTCTCTTATGGGCTATTTTGATATATAACATTTTCATCATATTAGCATATTTGGTTCTTTTTGTGTTGGAGGGGATCTGGGCTATGGGTCTACACTAACTTATGGGTAGTAGCTAATGGGTTGGTGAGCTAGGCAGGGACTTGGAAAGAAAAAGATTAGAAAATTGACTACAAGGAGGTATAGGGAGGACATATGGACACGCTTCTCAGAATGGGCACAGAACGTGAATGTGAAGTAGCTGTGTTCCAAATAAATGCCTACAAAGGAAATCTACTTCAGAGGAGGTTCTCAATAATGGAGACATTGACCTGTGGATGCCAGTCTCCTCAGTCATCTGCCTGCTCAATGGGTCTATGTGCAAAGTGGCCATGGTGACAGATAGGGAAGCTGTGCATGGATTCACCTGTCACTGTGCTTGAATTCCCCACATATTTGATTTGATAATTGCCACTGACAAGTGCCCAAAGTACCATCCACAGAGATCAGCAGAAAACCCCTGATATGGCACCATTCCCTGGTGAAACCAGCCAGTGACCTGGGGGCAGGCTATTGGACTTTCCCATCATGAAGCAGTCAATGCTTTATTCTTATGGAGATAGATAAACAGTCTGTTACTGGTTTGTATTTCTTCCAGCAAGACCACTGCAGACTGACTGAATGACTGTGTAAGGTGTCCCACAGAGCATCACCAGGGGCACACTTTTCAGTATAGGAGCTGCTGCAATGTGCTCACACTCATGCGATTCATTGGCTTCACTTCATGCACTATCACTACCTTGTGAGTGGCAGTGGCGTCAAGGAGCGTATCAGTTGGCTGCTTAACTGTTTCCTCCCCACTCCAGCCCTTTCCTCTAACCACTTTATATGAATAACACTGGGAATGGCTTCAAAGAAGCTTCAGCTGGAACCATGACCACACTGATGTCAACTGGCAATGATTCAGAAGCTGATGTCTTTATGTTCCGCTGGGTTGGGGAACTCAGATTTCTTACCGAGGGAGGAAGAGCAAGGACTTGAGGGGCCAAAGGCTTGGACTGTGCTGGATGACTTCCAAGACCCTTCAAGATACACTGGAAGGAAACTGGGGTGGGGGGCGTGGGAAGAGAGTGGGGGCAGGGCATTTATTCCCTGGTTCCTTTTCTTTGGGGTCACGTGAGGCTGAGTGGTCTTATGGGTAAAGTTCATAGCTCCTATTAAGTGGCTCTTTCCACAAAGCAATCTCTCTCTCTAGGTCCTGGTAACCATTTCCTCCTCTTGTCTCTTCAGGTCTACAGGTGCTCAGGGGTGTATCCCATGGTGACTAGCCCTGGGGTTCTGCACTACGGCTTGGGATCTGCCTACACTCGGCCCACTTCTTCATAAATAACTCGCTTATGACGGCTACCTTGAATCACCAAATTTGAAGGTGTCACATATTTCTTGTGAGAACCTGGCTGACACAGCATGGCCCCCAAGTGGTCCCAAGCAGACGTCAAAGACTTTGATGTGGGAGAAACTTCTTTTTCTTGCAAGATGTAAATAACTGAGCGTTCAGTTCTGGCCATCACAGGCAATTATCTTGGAGACTTGAGGGAACCTGGCCTCAAGTGACGAATGGCAGTTGAGAAAGAAGTAGACCTATGCTGATCCTTGTTGACATCGTAGAATTATCAGGTCAGCAACTCTGAGGCAGTACTACTTCTAGGCTTCCAATTATGTGATCTAATATCTTTTTATTGTCTCATCCACTTTGAATTGGATTTTTCCAGTTTTTGAGCTGAAAGTACACTTAATTGATAGATTCTTGTAAGTAGGTGATGGGTCAAAGAATGCCCACATTTAGATTTTTAATAGCTCCTGCAAAGCTGCATTCCAAAGAGGCCATGCTGATTCACACCTCCATCCACACCCAGAGTGAATCTGTGTCCTCCCACACTGCCTACCGTCTCTTCAACTTGGCACCTTCCTGATGGGTGGAAACAAAATCTCATTTTTGCATTGATCTGAATTTTGCTAATTGATAGTAAGGTTAACTATAATGACTTTTGTTTGTTGGATATTTATGCTTTCTTCCCCGAGAAATGCTTTTTACATCTATTGCCTGTTTTTCTATAGAATATTTGTATTTGTCCTATTGTTTAGTAGAAACTATTTTAAAAAACTTGGGATATTAATTATCAGCTTGTTAGATGTGTTGCAAGTATTTTCTCCCAGGTTACCTTATCTTTTAACTTTCTTCCATGGTGTTTTTTGTCCCAAATTCTAAAGTCCTAATGACATTCGGTTTATCATCTTTTCTTTCATGGCTCTGCCGTTTGGCTTTTTGTCTGGGAATTTCAAACTTTAGGCATTTAACCTACAACCTTTCCTTAAATGTTGTATCATGAGCTGTCCAATTAAGGCTTTAGCTGTTTGTGTTTTCCTTTCTGGTTGCCCACAAATGTACAGTTTAGTCAATAGCCTCTTTAAGTTTAGAGAGATACACCTTTATGTTGGTCCTGTGATGTGAGTTCTCTTGTCTTAATAGTTTTAGTGCTTCCATTTATCTCTGCCATTTTGGTGAGCAGTTGGGCGTTAATTTGCTAATTTGTCTTTCATTTTCACATGAAGGAGAGAAATCTGTTTATCATGTTGGCCCACATCCTAAAGACTGGGGTTTTGTGGAAACCAGCTTCAGGACAATGTGATGCATCAGCCCACAGGGAAGCAAGCCTTGGACAATGGACTTCAGCTGCTTGGAGGAGCAGAAGTTTGGGCTGGTTCCACAGTGTTACCCCTCCTACACTGCGTGAATGCCGTGCTGCAGAAGCTGCCCTGGAAATTTCCTTGCTATTTCCCCAAATCTGCTGCAGCACAAATAGCCTGATGTTATTCTCCCTGGCCCATGGGACATATCATACTGACCCGTTAGTTCACCTGAGGTGAGTGCCAGTTCTTTCTCAGTAGCAAGTCCCAGGCCAGACTGCCAGCCCTGCTTGTAAGTGTTCCCTGATGGGACCTGAGCTACAGTGGCTTTGAGCCCCTTAGGAGCCCCAAGGGAGCTAGGGAGGACTGTAGCAGAGCCCTGCCCTGGGGAGTTGGGAGCTGTGGATTCTAAGCCTAGTTCTGTTTATTTGATTCGGTGTGTTGGTCAACTGTGGGGCTGGATGACCCCTGCTCCTTCAGGTCCCTTTTATTAATTGTGCATGTCATATTGGTTACATGAATAACTTGTAGACACTGTGCATCTATGAACAGAAGGTGGAGAGCCTAGTGGTGGTGAAGGAGTGTGCTCTCTCACCCTGTCTGGTTTCCATGGATGTTCTCTAGACTCAGTAAGATCGCAGGTACGTTAAGTGAACAAACTAGCAGGACTCGTTACCAGACTAGGATGGGTGATAGTATTTTAAGGCTTGAAAATTGGAATCGGGACTTAGTGATCTCCTAAAATTTTTCTAGGTCTAGGATGTTTGGCTTTATGAGTACTTGTATTCAATACAAGCTGCACATAATGGCATGTATAATTTTCATAGTTCTGTGGGACAGTAAAACATTAATAGAAAGAATCTGGCAAACTGCATTGTGTTTATATAGCAGAACCATGTTCTTGATTTTTCATAACCAGCATAAATAATGATAGTCTTCTCAAATACAGCTAGGGTATCATTATCCATCCCTTCTACTCTAAGACAGAAGGTCTGGGCCCTTTCTGCCGGAGATGGGCTCTCTGGTCTTTAATTCTCCACCCCAGGGATGTGATTCTTCCCTTGTAGCACCATCACCACTATTCCCTCTAATTTCCCTGATGCTCATTCACGCTAAAGTTTAAACTGGGAACTTTGGAATGGATGTTGACTGCTGGGAATTCTGGGAAGTGCTGGATTCTCTGAATGTTGGTAAGTGAAGGAAAGGTCAGGATCAAGTGGAGTAAGAGGCTGAGGTGAAAGAGGACACAGTGTCATTATAATACATAGGCTTCTGCAACCTGAATCTGGACATGGAAACTTTAAGCTTTACCCAAAGGCTTTTGAATCAATGAGAATGCAGATCTCTGGATTGTGTCCCTTGGGCCCTCTGAGCCTCTCATGGGCTGATCCCTCCTCTCCTCATTCATGGTTCCTGCACCCACCAGATTGTGCTCTTTGCAGAGGTCTGAGCATCAGTTTGGCTGAGGACCCCTTCCTGGGGTCTGGGCATCAGTCCTTGTTACAAGGTCTCTCTTTTGAGCTCCTGGGTTTTCCTGTTTCCTTCCTGCATTTGCCACTCTCTGGGATATGGTGGCAACTCCTTTCTACTCTCTGCCTGCTAATATATGTGTAACCATTTCCTAGTGTTCAGTTCCCTTTGTTTGCAATTCCTTGCGTGGGATCTGCTCTCTACATTTGATCCTAACTGAAGCAGAGATCTAAGGAATTGGGGGCCAGATGATGGGCCTTTCAGATGCTATTTTGCAGTGAGTTTCCCCAAAAAGGGGATTTGTTGGCTAATGCATGCTGGAGAGGTTTTACGGCTGGGCCAAGGGGACTCAAGAGAGGTGATGCTGAGCCTGGTTTGGAACAGAAGTGTGTCTGAGTTCATTATCACACTCTCTCCAAGGGTATCAGATAAAATGGAAGCGAAAAGTGATGAGACTGGACCTTAACAGGCAAGGACCATGTTCCTCCTAGGCCAAAAGGAGACAGGGGTGGAAAGTACGAGAAACTGAGCAAAGAGGCCCTTTTCAGGGCTGAGAAGAGGGACTCACAGAGGTGCTTCCCCAGAAGGCTCTGCCTTATTCTTAGTTTTTTCCCAGCTAGACAGGTGAATGTGAAGCTGAAGGTATTTCTAATCTGTCTCCTGAAATTCACTTCAGTCAAGTTGCTCTGTGCCTCAGAAAACTTTCATGCTTGACCTCAGCAGATGGGATGGCGGTGGGGGTGTAACAAACATAATACAAAAAAACCTCCAGAAAACTTACCATTTTCTGAAAACCTACGAATGCCCTGCATCACTAGATCAGGGTGGGGATGAGTTGGGATCTGGGGCTCAGGTTTTGGAGAAATCACTGCCCACCCCTTTAGTCCTTAGGCAACACTGAGTCCACTGTATTTGGGGGGCACCAGGGCACAAAGCTTGCCTCAGTAAAGGCTATGCTGCTCAGAGCCTGTGTCTCCCCAAGGGGATTGAGGTGCATCTGAAGGACTGAACGAACACAGGGGAGCCCTCAGCCTAACTCTGTATGCAGGGTGCCCAGAGGCAGGAATGCTCCATGGACCCTGCCTGAAGCACACAGCTAACTTGGCTATCTCAGGACTCCCTCAAAGCACAGTAGAGGACCAGCTCCCCTGCCCCAGAAGTTGATTTCTTACATGAAGGGCCTGGCATTTCCTGTCCCAGCCCAGGGTGACAGGCAGGAGACCTGAGTTCCAGGGAAGTTCCTCAGTCTCCCTGTTTAGGGAAGTCCGAGGTTATTAACCAGCCTTCCTCCCTGTGGGGTGAGGCTGAAGGCCTGCTTCTCAGAGAGCTCAGGCAGGTCCCAGCACGCTGACGCTGTGCTTTCTTTGGGAGTCTTCCCAGGACCTGCTGGCTGGAGGAACGGGCTTTCTCTCATGCTGTACAATCGTCACGCCCCACCACGGAAGCTGGGGCCTCCCTGTGCTCACCAAATATGTGACTCAGCCTCTCAGAGCCCATCACTGCTTGTGGTTGCTGCTGGAGCTGATTCAGTCCCCTGAACTTTGGTGAAGAGCCTGCCTGGCCAGCCTAGAAGTGGGAAGTCCACGATGCTGGAGCTGTCCCGTCTTCTGTGCTGCAGGGCCAGTGAAGGATGAGGCCAGGCCGGTGAGTCTGTGGCTTGTACTGTGTGGCTTCTCCCTGTGAGTTGCTAGGATCCTGGCAGAGCTGCCCTGGAGGGGTCCTTCCCTGTCCCTAGGCTGAAGCAGAGGCCAGTGGGAGGAGGAGACACTGGCATCAGGGGGTTTGGAACTTCTAGGAAGATACTGTCACTGGCTAGATTGCTGGGTGGAGGATCTTGCCTGGTCTCACCTCCCTGGGGCTTCCTTGAAGTTTTGTCCTTGGAGGTGGTTCTGATTTTCTGTTGAGGGCTTTGTGTCAGGTGAGGCTTCCTAGCTCCCTGTCCAGAATGAGGACTTTAGGAACCAGTGTCCCAGGAAGGTCTTGGGACCATCTTCTGAGGCTCATCTCTCCTATTACTGTCCCCACAGGTGTTGAGACAGCTTCACTAAGATAGCACCTGAGGATTCCCTTTCCAGAAAACATCCTATTGTGCAGGCCATTCTAGGATGGGGCTTTGGGAATCTGGAACACCTGAATCCACACCCATGACTGCAGGTGATGTTGGGAAGGGGCTCTGGGGACATGGGATACCTGAACTCACACCTATGTGTGCAAGTGATGTTGGGAAGCGGCCCCAGGGGCCTGGGACACCTGCACCCCCCCCCCGTTTCTTCTAGACCTCCTGTGTATGGCCCTTGCCCAGGATGCCATCCGTGTTCTGCTGACCTGTGAGCTCCTGGAGGGTGGGGCCAGTGCTTGCTCTCTACTCTGGCTTCAGACCCAGCGTGGGGCCAAGCACAGAGTCAGTGTCAGAGAGGGTAGCTGGGCATTGATGCTTCTGTGCTGTGGGACTGCTGGGAGTTTGCCCTTCACCCAGAACACCCAGCTTTGCTGGGAAGACAGGCTGGGCTGCTGACCACATGAGTGCTGCCACTTTCGGTGTCCCAATGGGCCAATTACATGGTGTCTCCTAGCATCCAGTAAAGCAGCTTGATGTTGATGTTTCTTCATTATTTTTCTCCATTTACACCGTAGTGAACCGTCCGCTGACTGGGCAGGTCTCTGACCTAAGTCAGCAGGTGTGGACCTTTCGCGGTCAGAACGTCGTGACAGTTCCCCGGAGTGCCAGTGTGACTGCAGGTGAGCGGGCACCCATGGCTGCCTCCAGAGGAGCACATCCCTTAGCCTTCTGTTAAAGTGTGGCTGTACCGTGGGGCCCACCTGGGTGGGGGAGACTCTCCCACCTGCCTAGAAGGGTGGTTAGGGAGAGGGCTGTCTTGGACCAGGGTGAAGAGCACAGAGAGGGTGGAGTGGACTCCTGGGGGAGCAGAAGGGCTGCTTTAGAGATCTGAACACCTGTCCTCTGACTTTATTCTGCCTGACTCCAAGGTGTCCTCAAAGGACTAAATGAGGGGATCCTACGGGAAGGCAGATTCCAATATTCCACTAGGCAACATGTGCTGATGGACAGCGCTCTCTAAGATCAGGGGCTGCTGGGGGCTGGAGCTACCGGGCTCCATGTGTTTAAGCCCCACCTGGAAGACACGGTCTTTTCCTGACTTCCAAAGGCAACTGACACCATCTCCTCTCTTATCGGTATAGTCACTGTCACTCTCGTTGCATGCAAGTATCCAGAGTCTCTTGAGCAAGGCAGAGGGACTCCCATTTATTTGGGAATAGAGAATCCAGAAGTGTGCCTGTCTTGTGAGGATGTTGGAGGGCAGCCCACATTGCAACTGAAGGTGAGTGACTAAGAAAAACAAACAAACAAACAAAAATCCACCGATTTCTTTTATAAAGAGGTTTGTAGAAAATCTAATTTTAGAATTAATAAGAAATATTCTCCTATTCTTAACCATAGTCCTAGCAGCTTTTGAGTTACGTGCATACAATGGCATTTTAAAAAAATTTACCCTGCCCCTCCCTAGCTGAGGACTCTTGTTTTTCTTGAATTTTGAGATATTCTCAGCCATTGCTTCTTCATGTATGTTCTCTCCTTCTGCCTCACCTCTCCTCTGGAGTTCCCACTCTTCAGTCTTTGGAATTCCAGATCTTGATTGTCTAATTTAATTTTCCATAGTTTCTATCCTTCCATTTTGTGTGTGTGTGTGTGTGCGTGCACGCACATGTGCGTTTTCATGTTGCAGTCTGGGAGCATTTCTTGGTTCAGTCTCCCAGGTCATGGTTACATTTTAAGTCTCATTCTGTCTGAAATCATCCTTCCCTTGTGTTTTCTGAAATTTCAATTTTTACTATGTTAATCCTCAAGCTGTCTAGATTTATTTTAAAAAAACCAACAACCCTGGTTCCTTAAACTTCAGCTTAATTCAGTGAAATTCAATTTAACCCAATCCAATTTGATTCAGCAAATATGTGGGTTCCCATTGGTCTCCAACACTGATGAGGGCATTTGAAATACATCAGTGCCCAGAAGGGCCCAGAGCCCTGCCCTCAGGGGGCTTGGAGTCTGGAGGAAGAAAGAGATGCTGAACAGTAAGTATCATGATAGGTGAACTTGTGATATGTGATGTGATCAGGTGTTATGTCTTCCGGGAAAGAACTCTGAGAGCGGGATAAAGAGGCTGGTGGAGCCAGAAACAGGTGGAGCGGGGCTGCCGCGGGAAGGGGAGCAGTAGGCATTATTGCCAAGGCACGATTTTAGCAAACACAAGAATGAGGCAAAGGAATCAGAAGGGTGCGGGTGGTGGGGGGCAAGCTCAAGGGCTAGTTCAGAAAGCTGTGCAGCAGGCATGGATTATGGAAGGAGCTCAGGGAGCAGGCAGACCATGAGGGGCCTTGCTGGCCTTTGCAAGGACCTTGTTTTTCAGTCTGACTGAAAGGGAAAACGATTGGCATGTTTTGAATGGAAGAGTGACGCAAGTGGACACGGGTTTAGAGAGGACTATTGTGGTGGCTGGTTGGGAAAGCCCTGCGGGGAACTTGGAGGAGATCTAAGTGTGATTTGATGGCTGAAGGGGGTGGCCAGGGAGGTAGGAGAAGCCAGTCAGATTCTGTAAGTATTTTACATTGAGGCAACAGGGTTTGCTGACAGAGTGACTGTGTAGTGTGATCCTGAGGACTTAGAATTCTCTTTTCAGCTCTGTCCTATCTGCTAAGCCACCCTTCTCCTGGGTTTTGGTCTCAGGTGGACTGAGAATTGACTGTTGTGCTTGGCAGGGCACGGTCATCACGGACCTGGGTGAGAGCACTTGTGAAGCCGGGAGCCTGGATGGTGGGAGTTTAAGACAGGAATTGGCGGAGAGAGATTAGAGACAGCACATGGAGACAATTGCAATGAGTTTTCTGCCAAGGGGGAACAGGGAGTGGTGTTGGGCAATCAAAATAGTTAATTTTTAAGGTGGTAGAATGACAGCAAATACACTGATGGGAATGATTGAATAGAGAAAGCAAAACTGATGGGGAACGAGAGAGCAGGGAGCCCAGCCAAAAGAACATCTTGAACTCTGAGCGCACATCGGGCCTGTCACCCAGTCCTTAGGCAGGAAGTTGGAAGAGACGATGCAAGAGGCCGTACTGGAGTTCCAAATGCGAGTGTGTCCTTTTATTTATTAAACAGTCAGAAAGTCACCACTGAGGTTCTGTGTGTTGAGGAATACAGTGCTGAGTCAGTGTGACAATAATTATGTGATGGATGGATAAATATGCACAGTGCCGATGGTGACTGCAACTAATGAAGAAAGTAAGTTGGTGATGATGAGATAGGGATGGTTGGAGGGAGGGGATTCAAGACCCGCTGTGGCTAAGATGTCATGTGAGGTTCTCCCCAGGAGGCCTGAGGAATGGGGAGGCGCTGGCCATGAAAGGTGTAGGCCCTGTAGGCTTTGTGTAGAGAGTTTGGACTTCATTTTAATAAGAGCAGAAAATCATTCAAGACATTTAAAAAACAAAAGGTAACACGATCTTATTTATTCTTTTATTTCAGTTTAAAGTCCACTCAACTGCTCTCTGGAGGTTGGGTGGTAGGGAGCTGAGCAGTGATGGCCTGGGAGTGTGTGTGGGGGTAGGAGGGAGAGAAGTGGCCCAATTCAGGAAATATTTCGGGAATGGAGATCACAGACCTTGCTGCTGGGTTAGATGCTCAGGGATCAAAGGGAGCACCATGGAGATGACTCCCGGGTTCTCTGCCACCCAAGGAGTTGGCTGGATGAATTGGGAGTCATTAACTGAATAAAGGAATCCTCTGGAACAACTCCCCCACTCAGTGGAATGTGGACATTCTGGACCATTCCTGGGTCTTTCTGGAGATTCTGTACATATGTAATTTACTTAGAAATACTTATTTTATCTAAATATATGATATATACATATGCAAATACATATATGTATACAAAATATACTTCTATATATGATATAGAAAATATACTTCTACATACACATATATACAATATATACTTCTATATACATATTAGATATGCTTCTAAATACATGTATGTATACAAAATATAGTTCTATGTGTGATATAGAAGTCATTTTCCAATTGCTCTATTTACTTTGTTCCTCCTGATGCTGGTCCTTTGGTTTATTAGACCCTCTTGTTCCTTTTTGTGGCATTGACCTTTCTTGTACATTGGCAGTTGGTCTGAGACTTGTGTGCCCATGCTGGCCGCCCTGGGTCAGAGCAGCAGTTCTTGCAGGCGGCACCCCTCAGTGTTGCCACTGTGCTAAGGGAGGTCCTTGGCTCCCTCTGCTGGTGTGCATCTCCTCCCTGTTTCTCAGAGGCACCCCTTGGCCTCTCGTGAGGGGAGAGTTCCAATTCGCTGTTCCAAGTGCAGCCACTGTTCACTTCCTGTTCCTTGCGGGGTTCCTCTGCCATGTCAGGTTTTGAGACTGGGGGCTGGGAAGGCGGGCTTTCATGTGGGCTTGCTCTGCTGCCCTTTGGAATTGTTTCTGTAGGCCTGATCTAGTAGGTGGGCAAGGCTTTCTTAAACTTGGAACATCTGTTGGTTGTGTACAAGTTGCTTTAAACTACACAGTCAGCTTCTGCTTGTCCCTCTGGGCCTTCTCTGTCTGTTTCAGGAGCAGGAGATACTGAGTTTGTACAACAGCGATGTGCCCGTGAAGCCCTTCCTCTTCTACCATGTCAAGATGCAAAGCACCTCCACCTTTGAGTCAGTGGCCTTCCCTGGCTGGTTCATCGCCTCCTCCCAGAGCGGCCAGCCCATCTTCCTCACTTCGGACCTTGGCATGAAGTACAACACTGCCTTCAATTTGGACATTTATGCTTGACACTAGCCTAGACAGGGAGCTTGGTCAGAGGTTTTGTCTCAAATTTTCTAGGTCCCAGCATGTTGTCACCTTTGTATCTCACTGTCACTTCACGTCAGTGCTGAGAGGTGAGCAGGGACATATTATTATCTCATTTTATGAATGGAGAAGAAATAATGATCTCATGGAAACCAAGGAGCAGAATGTGGCTCAGAAGCAGGAGTGGGTGGTGATGAAACGCTCTCTGCTCAAGCTGAATTTGTGTCCCACGGGCCATCGGTATGAGGATGTTGGAACCCAGAGACAGTCAGACCTTCTCCTGGAGCATATGAAGAAGCCTCTGAGCTCCTGGACCACCTACGATGAAGTGGCTAGTGCGGAACTGGTCTCTTGCTTTGTTTTGCTTAGTTTTCTTTCCTGTTTGGCTTACATTGTACCTATTCTTTATATGTTGCCAGTAGACTTCAAGGTGTGTATATATCTTTTTGAGGATTAGGAACTTTTAAAGAAAAGTAATTCTTGATAATAATTATTTTTGTCCTAAGTCTCATGTGTACACATAAAGCCAAATACAAACTTCATGTGTTTGCATAATAAAAAAGCTAAAACAGATATAAAATGAAGTAGAAAATAAAGCTTAAAGTGAAATTAATGAGAGTAATTGAATGAGGACTCCCAGTAAGTGAGCCCCAGGCCGGGGCTTAGCCGGGGGGAGAAGGGCCCCTGCGAGTGGTGAGTGGATGGTCTGGGGGATGGTGCCTGTGCCAGGACACTGCTGTCTGTCCCCTTCCTGCAGTACCATAGCCTCAGTTTCCCGTCTGCTTCCTCTAGCCTTTTCCTTTCAGGCACAGTCACCACCCACACACTTCCTTTAAAGGCTGCAGGAAAGGTGCCCTTTTTTGGAACAGAGAGCCTAGCTTTCCCACCAGCCATGCTTCAGATGATATATTCTGATGAAATTTAATAACTGATCATGGATATAACTGTAGAAAGATGTAGCCCAGATCTGGTTCTGTATATAATAAATTCCTTATTTTAACTCTGATACTACCAATACAGGAAATTCTGTTTGCTTAAATGGTCTCCAAGTAGCACCATAGCTTAAATATTTTTTCCCAGCTTTTGGGCAATCAGACCACATACTCTAGGCAAGCCAGTAAGCAACCATAGCACTAATTTAATGCGATTTTCCTTGATTCTTTAAAGTTTTCTTCTTCAAGTAAATATAATGTTAGCATTGCAGTTTTATAAAAACCAATATTAAAATGGGCACTGGACTAATTAGTTCTGGAATATCAAATAGAAGAATTAGCTATTGGATGTATACTGCTATAGCCACTGCTAATAAATGGTGTTACATCTGCCCATTTACATTGTTAATTGTCATTTGTTATGTCTGACAATGGGATCCACTGACACACATAGGATTATGGTTCTGAGTACTACAGCGTCTCCATCCTACCACAGGCTGTGTGAAGACTCAATTTTCCTGCAAAAACTTTGTTCATGCAGACACTATGGAACCTTGGACTGTCACTTGGTACAGGTGTGTGTGAGCTCAAAGAAGAGCTCAGATATGAGTCTTGGTGTCCTGTAGCTGAGCTCAAGGGCCAGGTGGTCATCTTGGTCATCCAGAAGAGATTCTGATCACATATTAGAGTATAATCAAAATGAAAACACAGTCATCTCAGTTTGTGGAACCCAGAGAACAGACCTCTGTGGTCCCCTGGCACGGCTACCTCTTACTTTTGAGAGAAACACAATTCGGCTTGGCTCATGAAGTCATGGAAGACCTCTGCAAGTAGCAATATGCTCATTTTCAGGTGATTGTCTGGTGCACACCTGGTTTTCACACATTTGAGTACCAAATGCTCTTGTATTTGAGTTCCACGAGTACTGCTCCAGTGGTACCCTGGGCCATGCCAGGACCACTCCAGGACATGGGAGGGACCATTCATCGAAGGAGTTTGTTCCTTTGAATCTTCAGCAACTAGGCTAAAAAGGGCTGAAACATGCATTGGGGAAGGTTGACCCATGAGAGGGCCCCTGGCAATCAGATAGGGCCTTTCCATCCCTGTTCCCAGATTGTGCATCCTGCTTCCCTTCCTCATGTCCAGGAGGCAGCCTGGAGCTTAGTGATGTGGACCTGAGACCATCTGGACAGTAGATGTGATTAAGCCCAGGTAAAGCCTCATATAAACTTTTAAGATCTGGTGGGCAGGTGCTGAGATCTGCTGTTGCAGCCCCTGTGACGAGCCTTGTGAGTAAGTTCCCTTGCTTACTAAACCTGCCGCCTTCCAGTCTGGAGTGGCCACCTCTTTCTTTGGTCTCTTCCTGCCCTTTGCCTGGGTGGGGTCAAGGGGGCAGCTAGATTATGCCTGGGAAGCTCCCAAGGAGCTGAGAGAGGACCTTTTGGATTCCAGGGAGAAATTAAGAAACTTGCCACCGAAATCACAATTGCAGAGAAAACAGTTGAGTGGGATTGTCTGCTGTTGAGCTGCTTTGGAGCTCCTGTCTTCTGGCATCAGGGCTGCCAAAGGGCAAAGGCTGTTTCCTGAAGCTGGACTTGAAGACAGTGTCCCTTAACTCATGCACAGCTAGGTGTGGAGACTGGAAGGTGATACCCTCAGGACAATGAGGACAGCAATTGTAATAATTATTTGTCATATCAATAAAACATTAATTTTTGTTTCTTAGACTTTAAAAATTATTTAAAGATGATTTTTACCCAAATAATACATGTCTACGATTAAAAGCAATATTCTTTGCCCCAGATTTATTCCCAGGAGGCAACTGTTAACTCAGTTTCAGCTATTTTTCTGTTTTTTTCCAAGTGTCTAGATATATGCTTATGCTGCTAATTCTTGAATTACCAACTTTAGACATTATCTTTTCTACAAGATGTCCATTTGCATCTCTACTGTACAAAAAGCATATACGCTTGTTATCTGTTTGCTACAAGTTAATGGTAGGCAATAAGTCAAACGAAGTCATATTTATGGTTAAGGAGATGACCCTCTGTGGGACTGTTAGGAAGTGCTCTAGTGTGACATTGAGAAGGCGTACAATGATCTTTTTGCCTTTTTCAGGATATGGATAATTTTTCTAAATGACATCATCTCCTTCAGGCTTTTCATTTTATGGGTGAGGAAAGGGAGGTACGTGGAGAGGATGTAAATTGCTGAGGGTGGTACTGACATTTAGTAGTAGAACTGGAAATAAGGCTATTTTGGTTTTTGGTCTTTCAATTTCCGTCTTCTTGAGTTGGGATGTTTTGAAACACGATGAGAAATCAGCAACAATTACCCAGAGCAAAGTATGTGCCACCTCATCCCCATCACGGGGGCTGTCCTCATCTAGCAGGGTGTCAGCAGTGGACCCACCCAGGGCAGATACTCCTGGCACCTAAACATTGTTGCATAATGTCCCAAGTGCTGAAAGGTATTGTGGATCTGTATTTCTCAAACTTGAAACACCCAGGGTGTGAATTAAAAACCCAGATGTTTGGGCTTAATCCAGACCTAGAAAATTAAAGTGAATCCCCCTTGAAATTCTAACTTACTAGGTTTAGAACAGGGTCCAAGAATCAATATTTTACTAAGGACTCTAGGGAATGCTGATGATCAATCAATGATCTGTGAAATACTCTTCTGGACCTTCCTGTGGAGTTTCACACAGGAAAGGCTCAAGTTGGTCAAGCTTGGGATGACTTATGTGCTTCTACAGAAATAAGCAGATTCATAAAAATTTAGACTTGATTTTTTTTGACATTACTTCTCTAAGACTGATCTCACTTGGGTGATTGGAAAGTGAATTGAACAAAATGATTTGTATAAAACTGTTAAAACTCTCAAGTAAAATTTCATAACATTCCATAGCTGGAAAGAACTCAAATTTCCATTAACTGGTGAATAAATAAGTTGTGGTTTATTCATACAAAGCGATGCTGTTCAGCTATAAAAAGGACTGAACTGCTGAAAGACTTTATTTAGGTGACTGTCAAAAACATTATTGAGGACGCTAGACACAAAAGGGTCCATATGGCATGATTTTGCTTATAAGAAGTTCAGGAATAGGTAAAACTAGTCTATGATGGTAGAAATCAGGGCAGGGGTTGGTTGCTTTGGCAGGAGTGAGGACAAATAGAAGGTTCTAAAAGTTACCATAGATCTAAAACTGACTACATTCAAAGAACCAAAAACCTTTTACAAGGGATTTGTGCTTCTTTATAGAACATAGTAAGCCAGAAGTCACTGGAGCAATGCTTCCCACAGTCTGAAGGAAAGTCATTTCCATCATAAAATTCTATACCTGGTCAGTCTGTCAATTAAATATAAGAGTAGAATGAACCTGTTTTCAAACAAGCCAGATTTATCTCCTACGCACTTGTGCTCGAGAAGCAACTAGAGAATGTGTTCTGCCCAGTCAAGGGATTAAGCTAAAAAAGACAAAGATACGAGCTCTTGGAAGTGGGTATCTGAGCCAGAGACAGACAATGTGGGCCTGCAAGATGGTGGTAAAGGGAAATCCCAGGAGGTAGCCAGCAGAGTGAAGCCACTCATGGCTCAGGAGGGGTTAAGAAAGTCAAGTTGATACCATGTCTGACTGCTTTGAATGAACTTCTCACAGAGTTCAACAGTGGGGAGAAGTCAGGGGATGGTAAAGTCCAAGGTAAAACGTGAAAACAACAAAAATAAGGCAGTCTTAATTCCAGGGATAACATGAAGTTATTCAGGAGAGGAAATATAGTCCTACCTTTCTATATGCCCCAACTTTGAATAATGGTAACATTGTAATAATAACATAAACTCTGTATGGTGGTCTATCCAAAAGTATGGTGTAAATATTTGGGGGGATGCATGGATGGAAGGATGGGTGTGTGTGTGTGTCTGTGTGTATGCGTGATGAGGGACTAGGTGAGTTGCATATGAAATAGTGAAAACTTTGTCTTCCTTAGAAGGATGTCCATACATAATGGCTAAAACTGAGAACTCAGGATGTAGCAGCAAACAGCATTCTCATGGCATTTGGAGATATGGAGGTAAATATTTAAAAGTCAGTTAAAAGGATTTAAAGTAGTTGTCTCTGGATAACAAATAGTGTCTGTTTTGTTTTGTAAAATTTGTATCACTCATTGACTTCTAAAATTGTGCAATCTGCGGTTCCTAATGATTCTGGTACCATACAACATGTGTGTGCTTTGCTCCCACACCACCCAGAGGCTCTTGGACACCAGCTGGGCGTCCTACAATTCAACTCAATTCTGACACCATCTACCTAGAGACAGTCTCCAATCCCACAGGTTAAGGGCTCAGTCCTACGAGTCTGCCCTCCACTTCAGACACCAATTGAAAGTCCAGGCTATTACCATCTTGTCTATGTGAGCTGAAACCAGAACAACAGTTATATTTAGGAGAGATAGAGCTTATTCATATTCTCACTGAGGAACATGCCCTGGAAGAGCCCATCAGTGCTCTGATAAACGGCTTTATAGCCCCTTCATTTGATGATGACTTAGTACTTTTCCTATAGCAAAGGATACATGCAGGAAGGAGGCTACGTTTATTGGTACATCAAGCAGCGAGGTGTGGATGCATCCAGTCAGTGTCCTAAGGGATCCTGCTATACCATTCCAATGCTACCTATGTGTGAGTAGTTGAGGGTAGGGGTCTCCTTGGGTAAGTGACCTCGCCTTCCTATGGGGATGGAGAGAGGACATGTGACATTATCCCATTGATGCTGACCAGAAATCTCCTGACTCCATTTTAGGGGGTGGTGGGAACTGCAACTAGGTGAGGTACTGAGCCCCACTGGTGACTTGGCCCAGAAGTGATCCCCTGTTGGGCCTGTGTCTTTCTTTTTAATGCCTACAGGGTACAGATTGCACGTTCCACTGATGCCCTCCTTGGGTTTGACTGAAGTGCTAGAGCAGCTCACAGAATTCAGATAAATATTTTAATTACTAGATTACCAGGTTATTATAAAAGGATATAACTCAGGGACAGCCAGATGGAAGAGATGTACAGGGTAGCATACGGGGACTGGGCATGGAGCATCCATGCTCTTTGATGGTGCCACTTTCTCCAAACCACCACATGTTCACCAACCTGGGTGAGTTGGTGAAGGGAGAGTGGGGCTAAGGGGAGCAGGTGTGGGGTGAGGTGGGGGGTGGCACTCTAATCATTTGGTTGGTTTTCCTGGCAATCAGCAACATCACAGCATTAACACAACACAAGAAGCCTTCTTCACTCTCAACACTTAGGACATTCCAAGGGATTTAGGGGCTCCATGTCAGACATGTACTTCTTATCATAAATCACAGCATCACAGTTCCATATTGGCTGGGATGTGTCTTAAGGAGGCACAATAAGTAGCTGGGTTCAGGAGGTACCAGGAGGCAAGGTCCCACGTGCTAGGTTTTTCCTTATCGTTCTACAATCCTCTGCCCTGGGGGTAGGTAGGAAACCTCATGCCCAGGCTATTGGTCACTAGGCACGGGCCACCATGGGGTGCAAATGGGGAGAAGGGCAAGACAGAGGAGAAAGGGCCAGCTCTCCACAGCCTTGTGGCACCCGTGCCTGTGTGTGAGCCGGCATAGCAATGGGTCATCACTCTTGGTGGAGCCCCTTTCTTGGAGCCAGTGGGGTCCAGAAAAATTGGTCACATTTAGGTGAAACTTATTTTAGGGAAATCATAGTGTTCATATTTTTTTACATTTATTTGCCTCCTTTTTCTGGGTTACTTTCATGGTTGTGTCAGCTCGGGGGCTCTGAGGGGAAGACGCCAAGGTGAGATTGGACAGGCAATACATTTATCGGGGGAAGTGCCTATGAAAGATATAAGGGTGAGGAATCAGGAGAGGGCAGGCAGAGTGCGCAGACCGTGATGCGGGACTGACACCAGTGACCGGAAAGAGGGAAGAAGGAGGTGGCAGGGAGAGCCTCAGATGGCAGAGCAGCTGCGGAGGCCCTGATGGGGAGCCCCAGGGCAAAGGGTGCCATGGAGGCTTCCATGCCACAAGGGAAGGCCTGGCTCTAGTAGTCCTGCTGCTCTCAGTCCCCGGCGGGGACAGCCAGGGAGGAAGTAGCCCCAGTGGGAGCACTGCTGTGGATCCAAAGTGGGGCAGCCTGGGGCCACCGGCCCTCTATTCTCCTTGTAACAGGTTCTCTTCAAGGTAGGGGTGGGGGCCCTCCTCTGTGGCCAGTGCACCCCAGCCCATGTGTCACGGACCCCTCCTCTGTGTGCATTAGGAGCACACCGCGCTGTGTGTCATGGGGCTTTTCCTGAGGGGCAACAGAAGAAGCTTGTTAGTTAATGGACAGTAGCACCCATTTCTCCTATTGGTTCCAGGGCTATGACTAGTTCTCATTGTTTCCCTTCTCCTCCTTCTATTCTAGATTCCCCTTATTCTAAGCTGTCACCTTGGCAGGTTTCAGTGGTTTTCATGGTGATCTAACCAAAACCCTCATGCCTGTGAAGTCTGGCCATTTGGCAATCAAGCTCTCCTTAGGCTGTGGGTGCTGCATGGGTCCATGGGTCCTGGGGTCAGGCAAAGGGGTACCAAGAGGGGCCCAAGCCATCACCTGAGTCCCAGAGTCATCCTAACTCTATGTGTAAAGGTAACTCTACCTCCTCCTGCATATGCTGGATCCTGAGAGATGGCGTCACATCCTTCATGTGTTTATAGGTGAAATAACAAATCTGCCTGGACCCACAACACACCATCAGCTCTGGCTGTGAAGGAGCACATTAGTTCACGCAGCACCCACAGCAGTGTGTCCTGGACCTTTGCTTCTGTGTACCTTATAGCAGGACATTGAACCTCTCTGCTCCATAGCCAAGTGGGTTCAGTCCTTTATAAGAGCATGGGGGCGATGTCACAGGCTCTGGTCCTTCTTCTTAGAGCTTGGAATACAGCTCATGCTAATAGATACCTGGGATGGCTCCTCTTCATAGACACAGACTGATTCTGAATCCTAATTCTGACTCAGAGACCTGCTGCATGTGTAAGCATGGTTGCTTCAGGATTGTACACTCCTGAGGGGATTGCTACAGGGCCACCAGGACCAGACTGTGATGCCTTTATATCCCACTGTGCAGTGAGAGTGCCTGTGAAGGGCACAGGGGGAAACCTGCAGCCAGGTGGGCTGAGGAGGTTGTAGGAAGGTCAGGAGCCAGGATGATTTATGGTGGGCACAGCAAAAGGGCTGATAGTGATAAATAGGCTGTCTGAGGTCTGGTGACAGGTAGGGGACGGGTGAGGCCAGTTGTTTCAGGGAGATGTCATGCACTTGGGGCTTTGCATCCTCTTCTTTAATCTGCACAGCAGGCCAGCCAGAAGCAAAGCATTTCATATGACGTTGTCTGAGGATCATAGATGCAAACAGGCTGAAAGCTGCATGACCTGATTTTGAATACATGTCTTTTGAATTTGAGTCTCTTGCTTTTGAACATTAAACTACAATCTTAGTTTGGATTCTTCCCAAACTGTCTGAGAAACGCTAGCAGTGTCCCACTAGAGGCTGGGGAGACTGGGACATTTATCCACCAGCCCCTCCTGCCATTGGTTGAGGTTGCCCCTGGGGTGCAAGCCCTTGAGGTGTGAAGCTGACAGGCACCGGGGACCGCCAAAGTGGCAGTGAGCTCAGGTGAAAGGATGGGGCAGCGCACTGGCAGGTTTACCTCAGCTTCCCTTCATGGGAGACCTACTGTGCCTCTGCCAGCTCAGAGCGCTGGAGCATCTGGGAGCCAGTCTCCCTTCCCCATGAATTCAGGGCAGTGATTCCGTGAGAGGCAAGGTGCCCAGCAGCAGGCCTTGCCCAGGTGAGGCTCCCTTGAGTGGAGAAACAGCTTGCCCAGTGGCTCAGAGAAACTGGAAGTGCATACACTAGTGTGTGGTGGGGGCTTCACCTGGTCTGTGATTGGCAGATACTAGAGTGACTGTGGACCAGAAGTGGTTAGAAGCCACACAGGTCCCAGGGAGCCACCCCTTTCTCTGTCCACCTTGTACCTCCTGGGGGCTTCCACTCTTAGGAGTAACCTTCCAGTGTGTCATTTTGTGGCATCAGAATCCAGTCATCAGCCCTGGGGCAATCCTATAATGTCTCTTTCCTCAAACAGCCTTGATGGCTGTATTTCCTGGTTGTTGCTTTTAGAGGCATGACCTACTTTTTCAGGGTACGCGGACAAGTCACAGCAGTGACGTGGTTGACATTTACGTAAAGCCTCACTGAATTCTCTGGTACCAGGAACTAGTGAATACTGAGTTTTGGGCTGTCCCAGCGCCAGCAAGGCAGAACCGCCTTTCTTTCCCACGTAAATAAAACGCTTGGGACCTCTGGGAGTCAGTCAGAGCACCTGAGCACAAAGGAAGCCATTGTCCTTAGCCCAGGGGCACGGGGACCTCTGTATTCAGGTTACAGGGGCAGCTATAGCTGTGAAGTCTGCTGACCTGTGATCTTCTCTTGCTTCTGGGTCTCTGGCCTTGGCACTTCTGTTTTCCTAGGATTCTCTGAGAGACCTGGGGTTCCCGGACAGCTTTCCAGAGGCCTTAGATGCAAGGAGAGCCATAGCTTTGGATCCAGAACAAGATCATCTCTTTGGATAAAGGTAACTTCTGCTCAGAAGCCACGTGTGGGGAGTCCTCTTTCACTGTATCAGCCTGGCTGTCAGGCACCTTGATCAAAGGCACGGGGTGGGAGGAGCTTGGGCTGCTTCCCAGAGGGCAGCTGGGGATCTGCTTCCTCCCTGTCTGGGGGTAACCTCTGCATCCAGCACTGGGGACCCTGAGGCATGGAAGAGTGAACAGCTGGCTCTCACGGAGGAGTTTGTGGTCTTCTTGGGGAGCCATCTGCCTGATAGGGAAGACACCTAATGGGGCCAGTGGATGTCCATGTGCAGGGTCCTTAGAGGTACCTCTGTGGATAGGGAAGGGGCTGGAGGGCTGAGAGGCAGGTTTCCTACCAGTTATCCAGGAGGGTTCAAGCTTGCATTTGGGATGCCAGTGGTGACTTGCAGGCTGGGTGAAGGCTAGAATGGAGGTAGCACACACTCTGCCTTCTTCCCTCTGAACCCAGAGACCGGCTGCACTAGAAAGTGCCTGGGGTGATGCTCTGGAACCTCGTCACCATCCTGATGTGGTGTCTGGAGGGCATTGCAGTGCCATCCCAGCCTGGAAAGCCAGGTCACCCACCATGTCCAAGCCGGGGGCTGTATTTCAGGGTACCTGGCCACGGAACCTGCTCTTCCCATCCTCAGTCTCAAGTGTGCATCTCGGACAGAATCTCAGGGCGGATTTCTCAAAAGAACTTTCACACAAATTCCAGGGGGAGGGGAGAGAAATGGATAACCTGTCTTCCTTCCCTCTTTCCTCCACAAGACCAGAGGCTGACAGCCTCCTCCACACCATCTGATCTACCCTGCAGTCTTCACAGGAAGGCCTGAAGCTATCATGGCCACCCCACAGAGTAAGTGGTGAACTGCAGGCCAGCTGGGAAATACTTCCATCTGGCCTCACCAAAGACCACAGAGGGCAAGGCCCCGTCATTTTCTCAGCTACCAATGTATTTGCTGTTGCTAAAATAGTCAGATCATGAGACCTGCATTTGAAAAATCCCAGAGCATTTAGCATTTTTTCTTATGTGTATTTAGAATTGCTTATTTATTTTGATAAAGAGGGTAGAGAAAAATCAAACAACATGCTGTGACCAACTTCAATATTTTTGGTTTTGTTAACTACCTAGACTATCAGTCAGAAAAGGACAAGTCCCTGATACCTCCTAGCAAAAAAAAGGCTAATCTGGAAATTCTCCTGGGGACCATGAATGCATGCGGACCCTTCCAGATGCTCCGATCCACAAGGCAGCTCTTGCCCTGCTTCCCCTCCCTTCCACCAGAGAGCCGCTTTTCCTTGGGGCAGTGGGCCTAGGGATTCAGGAATCAGAACAATTGCAACCAGGATGCAGCCAGTCTTGAAGTTTTTAATAACCTTGTGTGTGTTTTGTGATTTTCTGTCATCTGGCAGGTGTAGAATATCCCCAAAACTATGGTATTCACGATTCTCTGCAGATGGTATGGGTCCTGAAGGGAAATTCTTTAACAGCAGTTCCTTTTACCAACAATGTCAAACCTGGTGAGTGACAACTGAAACCACTTTTGCCTCCTAAAGGGATGCACTGGGTGGGGGGCCTGAGCTGGCATGAGCCTGGCCTTGGGCCTCTCCAACTTTTGGGTACCACTGCCATGTCCACAAGGAGGGCAAGAAAGAGCAAACTGGATCCCCCCACAGAGGAGCCTGGTGCCTGCACATAAGGGTATGAGGGATTGGCAGCTCTCCTTACCAAAAGAAAAAATGTCTTTAGATAAGAAGGGGTTGTTCATTTAAGAAGCTCCTTGGAGTTTAAATTCCATTCATCATTACCCACGTCCTCAGATTCAAACCCTATCTTCCCACCACGAAAGCTATGCACTTTTCTAACTTGGCCTCCTCTCTTCTAATAATGAGGGATATTCTTCAGAGCCTTGAACTCACCCAGCCCTTTTCCACCTTTCCTTTTCCTGTAACTGTTCCTCCAAACCACCTCCACCACCTTAGCCCCATTTCTTCATAAACCAGCTTCCTTGTAGCTTGAAGGTCTTGTCTTGAATGCCATATCTCCAGAGGGGTCTCTCTTGATTCTTCTGTCTCCCTTCTACTGTCCCAGGCTCTGGTCACTCCCCTGGAGCATGCACCATGACTTACTGTGGTTCTGGTAATTTCTCTGCTTACCTTTCTGTCTCATTTTCTATGGGGGCAATGGCAATGTCTCTTGCCCTCAGCTAAATCTCTAGTGCCCACAAAGAGCCTTGTCCAGAGTGGGCATTCAATAAAGTGCTGGATGGATGAATTTCCCACCCCTTGCCAAGCAGGCTAGATGCAGGATGCCTAGGATCCTGGCCTAAATCAGTTGGGAATTAAATCCAGCTGACAGTGACGGCAAACCCACATACCTGAGACTTACATAAGATAGAAGTTTACATCTTTCTCATGAAAAAGAAGCCTGAGCAGACAGGTTGAACCCATTTTGGTGGCTCCATGATGAGACCAGAGTGCCAGCTTAAATGTGGTGGGAAAATTTATTTTTATTTTTGGGAAGTGATGTACTCTAGCGACAATGGGGTATCTGACGTTAAGAAAGAAAAGGGAAATGGGTCTCAGCCTCATGGCTGCTGGGAGGAGCTTCATGGGGGCTTCTGTCTGCTCAGCAGCCCCTGCCTGGGAGGCATAACAGCGCTGGGCTAGAGGACTGGCCTTTCTGCTGCATGGAGCCTGACCCCTGTTTGCATTTTCCCTTGTGTTTCTAGTTCGCCTTGACTTAGTTACATGCAGGGACACAGAATCCCATGACTCTGGAAAGGGCAATCTGGTCTACCTGGGGATCCAGGGCCAAAATCTCTGTCTCTGCTGTGCAGAAGTTGAAGGCCAGCCTACTTTGCAGCTTGAGGTGAGCGGTCATGCGCCAGATGAGAGAGCTGTGAGACAGTCTTTTTGTTTCGTTTAACATATCACTGAATAAAAATAACATTTTTTCAGTTCTGGATTGTTCAGTGTAAGGGAGGAGTCCTGATGGGGCTCTATCCCCACAGTGATAAATGCTGTCTTTAGAATGGGAGTAACATGTTAAGGTCAGCGCATTCTCTGGAAGCCAGAGAGTATAGCCACAAGGGGTTTCAGCAAGGCCAAGATGCAGTGGTTCCTCCAATCTCAGGCCTCTTCAGCTGACCCTCTGAGTAGATGGGGTGCTCACACTGGAGCAGAGGCCACTGCCCGACAGAGGAGATGAGGGGCCAGATTGTCATTGTGGATTTTGTGGCTGACCTGCCTGCTGTCCCCTCACTGAAAGCAAGATTTGTCTTTATGAAGCTACTCCTTCTGCTTGGGAGGGAGTGGTAATGTATAAACCCACTTGAAGGTTGGAAATCTCACGAGACTGGCCTGAAACTTCTGATGGGCGCACACCAGGAGTACCCAGGAACCAAAGCTAAACCTCCCTTTGCTCTCAGGGAGACAGCGCCATCTCAAAGAATCAGAGGGTGGTCAGGATCTTGGGGTGGAGCCCAGCTACTGGAAACCAGTGGGTCACCTGTTTTGATACCGGGTGTCCTCCTTCCATTGGCCTGTGTCCCTGGCCTCTGTCCCTCACTTTGGGGCAAGTAGTCACCCCTAGGGCTTAGCTCCTTCTTCCCAGAAACCCTCTCTAATTAGCCTTTTTCCTACTTCTAGGAGAAACAGATCATGGAGATGTACAATAATGACAAAGTACAGAAGCCCTTCCTTTTCATCTGCAGTATGGAGGGCTCCACCTCCGCCTTCGAGTCAGCCTCCTACCCTGGCTGGTTCATAGCCTCCTCGAAAATGGTGGGACAGCCCATCATTCTCACCAAGGAGAGGGGCAAAAATTACAACACTAACTTCTATATGGAACCTAAGAACTAAATCCAGCCTGGGCTGTGTTTGGGTGGCTGATCCCAGAATGAAATAGCCGGAGACTCTTCTGATTGAGAACACAATAGGTCATCTTCAGAGAGCCCCAGGTGCTGAGGACCATCCATAGTCCACCTCATTCTCATCACCCAAACCACCCCCTCCTCTAGACATCCGCTTCTGCGCCACGCCTCCATTTGAACGCTATCCCAGTATGAAACTTTCTACTTAGTTGCCAAGTCTAATTAAGTCCATATCCCAAATGACTCTTGCACACAACCCTCTCTTCCTATTCCTTCTGACAATCTATGGCCTAGAGATGTGAATTCCAAACATTTCTGTTCATTTAACCCTATAAATAAAAGAATGTTATTTATGAATTCTATGCATGTTTGTTATAAATATTATAGTATATACTGACAAAGATAAATCTAAAAGATAAGATAAATTTGTTACATGTCTTGATAATCATGAGAGACTCATGTCATTATCATTAGTCAATAATTTGACATATAGTATTTTTGGTTAAGAATGTTGACATAGTGAATGTAAATCAATCCATATTTCAAAGAATCACTATATCAGTTTGGATGTTTTTCAGGCAACTTTTCAGAACTCACTGTGTTATCCTTGTTTTTACTTTATAAAGAGAAGCATCAGCTATGATATTTTATTATTATTCATCTTTTCTGGAATTTTAGAACCTTTGACCAAAGTTTCCTTATTGGGAAGCTTTTAAGCCAGCTGTTCATTTTGTGAGGGCTGCTGTAGTTCAAGTCTGCAATATACTCTACAAATTCACTTACCCAAACTCACGTAAACTGCAGTTTACTCTGAATGTGAACACGATGGGCTCTCTTCCCTCAGGAGAACGTGCTCTGTCTTTGCACATGACAAGCAGTGGTATGGGGTTTAGCAATGGGCCCACTGCTCACTAAATTCAAATTTCTCAGCCAGGTAAATCTGTTTTAAAGCCTGTCCTTCTTGCGTTACCTTCTACTGCTTCACTGCCCATGATTCTGCTTGAGATGACCCTAGAACTCCACCTTACATCCTGTCAGCCTGCCTTTTACTCTAGTTAGTGCTGTGCAACTAGCTTTAAGAAGTTCTAAGCTGACCACATGTGACCTCAGCTACACCAAGCGCCTCTCTTCCTGCTCTGGGGCTCCTAGGACACCTTAGGGAAGGACACTTGCAGGAACCTGCTTGGCACTCACGTATGTGCCAACCTGGAAAAAGGAGGTGCTCCCTGAAGAACCCTTGGCCAATAGAGGATGGGAGTGGGTGGGGAAATGCTGCTGTCTTTAATTGTACAGGTGGATAATTCTGACATATGGTCTGTGTACACGCTCCTCAGAGGGTCCCAGCAGGACTGAGTTGCCTGTGGTAGTGCTGAGCTCAAGAACACATCTTTGAGTTAGCTTTCCTCATTACTCTGCTGTAATTTTCCCAGCCCGTACTCCTGTTCCTTGGGGTCACTTCTTATCATCCTGCATGCAAATCCTTGTCTCAGGCTCTGCTTTCTGGCGTAAACCCAGGCCAGGAAGATTCAATCCCAGTGAATTTATTTTCTCTATTAGCCACCCCAACACATTGAATTTCTTCCCTCCATACTTTTTCTCAAGCTTTTGCAAATCTCTCAAACACTTCCATCACTGTGTAGCTCACCTACGTATGGCTTGCTGACATCCTTCATCTCTCTGAAGTGTTTAGAGGCCACTCCTCATCTTTCCAACCAAATGGGACATCTTACCTTCTTTGAGGTCCACCTCACTTTGCCTTCTCATGTGACATTCCTTTGTTGGACTTTGTGTTGTAGTTTTTCTCCTTGTCTCAGCCCCTTTGCTCTCTTCTCCTCAGCCAGATTCCAGGCACACAGGACAGATTGTGTCTTTTACATCTACACACTCCTTTAGGTGCCAAATCTTGCCTCCTACACAACAGTTTCTCAAAAAATATTGTTGAAACAAAATAGTCCTCACTTCATGTATTAGCATCTTCCCATTGATACTAAATTAGTCAGAATGGAACTTGCTTTCTGACACAGGGGCAGACCTCACAGCAGGAAGGGTCCAAGGAACTTCAAAGCTCCTCAAGGAAGGTAGAGAAAGAAAGCACAGAAGAGCTGATTAGGGACACCCCAACTCCTCCTCCTCCCTGTGATGCCCACCTGACCCTAGGGGATTGTGGTGATGCTTGGCAGTCTGCTCAGAAAGGGATGGCTTCAGCAATGAGGCACAACCCAGAGTTCTTCAGGGGGCCCCTAGCCAGTGTCCATTGTCTCTGCAGATCTCCCTCTTGGAGGGTCCTGTGCATAGCCTGGAGGTTTGATCCCAACTCCCTTTCACCTGCATTCATGCACCCTCACCTCTGTTTAGGGTCACAGGAAAAGGGCACCAGGGGAATTCAGTTTTCTCTGAAAAGGTCTGGACTAAGCACAAGGTGACTCCAAGGATGGCTATAAGAGGCTTGTGGTGAGAATGAAATTGGACACATAACAAGCAAGTTTTCTGAGAAGGATTGCAGAGAACATCAGTTTTGTAAAAGTAGCTGTGAATGTGTAGAAAGAACAGTAGAGAGTGATGAAAAACACATGTAATCCTAAACTGTACTTATAAATATTAGCTTCCCAGCAACCCCAGCTGGAGGTGAGCAGGAGATCGATGGACAGCCCCTTCCCTCTGACAGGATGTGAGGAGGTGGTGGTGAGGATGGATAAGAGGAGGAGAAACCACAGAAGCACCCAGGAAGTGTCCTCAGACATTTCATTGGCTTTCCTGGTTTGAAGGATGTTTTAGTCCATTCAGGCTGCTATTAAAAAATACCATTTGGGGGGAGTTAATAACAACATACATAGACTGGGGGTGAGGGGGCTTAATAACAACAAACATTTTCTTCTTAAAGACCGGGAGGCTGGAAGTCTGATATAAGGGTACCAGTGTGGCCAGGGGCGGGACCTCTTCTGGTATGCCACCTTCTTGTGCCCTCACATGGTGGAAGAGGTGAGGGAGCTCTCTCAGGCCTCTTGTAAGCTGTTAGTCTCATTCATGATGACCCTTCCCTCATGACTCAATCATGTTCTAAAGGCTCAACCTCCTAATACTATCACACTGGGCATTAGGATTTCAACATATGAAACTGGGGGGACATGGACATTCAGACCATAGCGAGGGATATGATGTTCTTTGCTTGAGTCTAAGCTAGGCACCATGGGAGTATAGGAAAACAGATTTCTGTTCTGTTAGCATCAGAAAGCACTTCACAATGGTATGGGGTCCCTAAGCCTTCCAAGAAGGAAGGTTAGGCCAGTTCCTTGTCTGAGTCTATACCAAGCATCTCTCTTCTTGCTCTGGGGCTGAGATCTGAGATCACATGCTATCAGCATAGAAAGAATAAGGCCAACACATACAAACACACACACACACACACACACACACACACACACACATACATACACACAGAATATAGATGGAGAGAGAACCCTAGCAGTGTTATTTCACATTCTAGTCTCTGAAGCACTGATTTCTATAATTTTTTCCTCCAGCATTTGAGATACTTGAGTATTCAAGATGTTCCTTTGCTAAGCTAGAGTCATAGTGACCTTCAGATCCGTTGAGTGGTGGGTTGTCCATGACTAGCCGTGAGGGGGTTATACTTGTGGCCCTCAAAGACAGCTCTTTCCATGAACCTCTTCCATTCAGCAACCCAAACCCCAAAATGCAAGTCTGTATCAGAGAGACCCCTGCTTCTCACCCATCCTTCCTTCCCAATTTGCATAGGCATCCAAATCTGCTCTTCATTTCCCTCAATTCCAGTTTATTCTATTCTTTGGAAGAGAAAATTTAACAGGTTCTGCAAGCTTGCAACTGAGAATATATGTCTCTCACAGCAAGAAATTTACTTTGATTTTGCTTATAATAGAACGTGAACTTGAAGCAAGGATGACACTTGGGTTATTAATGAAAAAGAGGAAGGGAAGAGAAATATGCAAGAAATGAATGGCTCAATTAACTGCCACATATTTGAGTCACTTATAAGCAGAAGAGTTCTGATTGTGAAAAACAGAAATAATACTCCAGAGTCAACTTTGAGCCATATGGTTGGGTAATGACTTCAGGAATAAGTAGATAAGCCATATGAAGACCCATAATATTGTTTCTCATTGGTTCTCTACTTGGCCAAGGTGCAATTAAAAATAACACAGGGACTAGTGAAGACTGCACAGCTGATATGAGTGCCTCCACCCAAAATCCAATATCAACCTTCAAAGACCAAAACCGACACACTGATATTCTCTATTGCTTGTACAGCTCAGAAGGTCTTAGCAGATTAAAGTTCTGATTCTCTAGCATCAGCCTAATGAGAGCAGCATGGCCCTAATAAAGCTGCAACTTACTGACCAAGGTCAAAACCAGCTACAATGGCTTCCCCAGACTTCCCCACTCATGTGGACTGAGCACCAAATAGCAGCACTTGTGTTTATTCTCAAGGGGAGTGTCAAGGCCAATATTTTCAATCATTGAACAAGTATTTTCTATATACCTGCAGTGTTCTAAATGCTGGGGATACTGTAGTAAACAAAGCAGAAAAAAATATCTATCCCCCTGGAACTGACATTAAATTTTGAAGGTTTGGGGGTAGCAGTCCCTTACCCTTGGTCCCCATCCACATTCAGACATGTAGAGAATGTAGTGATGACAAAATAAAAATCAAAGCAGTGTCTTTCTTATTGTTGCAGCTGGGTTAGAGAAATGAGTTACCTTCTAGTCCCCACCCCAACCTTTAGGGCCTGCTCTCAACTCTGCTTTCATTTACCTGAGCCACCATGATGATGCACCATTTGCTAGTGACCCAAGACAAAAAGGCAAGCTGCTCAAGGCAGCCTCAGTGCAGAGTTGACCCTCTTGACTGTGACCCTATTAGAGGTCTGGAGAAGGACCAGGGTCTTGTCAATCAGAGGAGTTACTTCTTATCCCATGGGAGAAGAGACAAGTGGAAGAGACCCTTTCAACATCACCATCTTGGGGAGGAGGACAATGTCTTCTCATCCATGTGGACCAGGTTAGGAATGCCAGATAGAGAGAGAGGTGTGAAATATGAAATTTCAGGAATGTGAAAATGCAAGGAGAAAGAGTCTCTCCTCTACAATCTTGGAGTGGCTTTGGTTATCAGAAAAGTGGTACAAATAGAATGAGTTGCAGAACTTTTTTTCTTTCCTTGAGTTCTGGATAGTTTGTAAAAGATATTATCCATCTTGGTAAATCATGCTTGTAAAGCTATATAAGCCTAGGACCTTTTACTTAGGGGTAGATTTGGACTACCTAGCCTGTACATGTGTTTTGTCTAATCCTTAGAGTGTTTTAAGATTTGGGAATTCAAGATTTTCCTGAAAAACTAGAAGATCTAATTTGGTAATACTGCTACTAAATTCCCACAGGGCAATAAGCTACTCAAGCATAATTATTTTCTTTTCTTGACAGATGTTGTATAAGTCCTTTGGGGGAAGCTGCAGAATTGTTCAAAATTCTTCACATGTGTGCAGCTATTCATTAATGAAGGCCTAAAAACCCTGTTTAGTATAACTCAAAAGGAACACATATGCTTTAAAGTAATTGAAAAATATTTCTTCTTAAAAACTCTATAATCTTACACTAGTGAAATAGCCTAATTTTCCCTATCCAATCAAGTTTTTATTATATTATTAAAAAATTTTTTTAAAGATGCTATGAACTATATTCAGACTATATTCTCTATGTTGTACTTTCATCCTCATGAAAACTTTGTTATGATTGAGATTTTGTGCTTATTTATCCCCTTCACCTATTTTAATCCTACCCCAATCCCTCCCCCATGGTAGCCACCAGTTATTTCTCAGTGTCTATGAGTCCACTGCCATATTGTTGGTTTTGTTTTGTTTGTAGATTCCATATATAAGTGAGATCATATATTATTTGTCTTTCTCCACCTGGCTTATTTTACATAGCATAATACCTTCTAAGTCCATCCATGTTGTTGAAAATGACAGGATTTCTTTCTTTTTTATGGCTGAATAATATTCCATTGTGTAAATGTATCTCATCTTCTTTATACATTCATCTATTGATGGACACTTTGGTTGCTTCCATATCTTGGCTATTGTAAATAATGTGGCAATAAACATAGGGGCACATAAATCTTTTGGAATCAGAGATTTTGTTTTCTTTAGGTAAATTCCTAGAAATGGAATTACTGGATTGTATGGTATTCCTATTTTTAGCTTTTTGAGAAACTTCCATACTATTTCCCTAGTGGTAGCACCAATTTACATACCCACCAACAGTGTAGGAGTGTTCCCTTTTCTTCATATCCTTGCCAGCAGTTGTTACTTCTTGTCTTTTAGATAGTGGCCATTTTGACTGGTGTACAGTGATATCTCACTGTGGTTTTGAATTGCATTTCTCCAGTGGTTAGCAGTGTGGGGCATCTTTTCATGTGCCTGTTGGCCATCTGTATGTCTTCCTTGGAAAAATGTCTATTTAGCTCCTCTGCCCATTTTTTAATTGGGTTATTTGGGTTTTTTGATGTTGAGTCATCTGAGTTGCTTGTGTATTTTGAATGTTAACCCCTTGTCAGAAATATCCTTTATGAATATATTCTCCCATACAGTAGGTTACATTTTGTTTTGTTGATAGTGTCCTTTGCTGTAAAGAAGCTTTTCAGTTTGATGTAGTCTCACTTGTTTTTTATTTTGTTTCCCTTGCTCCAGGAGACATAGCTAGAAAAAAATTACTCATGCTTATGTTCAAGAGATTTTTGCCTATGTTTTCTTCTAAGAGTTTTGTGGTTTCATTTCTTAAATTTAGGTGTTTAATCCACTTTAAGTTTACTTTTATATATGGAGTTAGACAGCAATCCAGTTTCATTCTCTTATATGTATAGCTGTCCTATTTTCCCAACATAATTTATTGAAGAGATTGTCTTTTCCCCATTGTATATTCCTGCCTCCTTTGTCATATGTTAATTGACCATATATGTGTGAGTTTTTTTCTGGGCTCTCTATTCTGTTCCATTTATCAATGGGTCTGTCCTTGGGCCAGTACCATACTGTTTTGATTACTACAGCTTTGTAATAGAGCTTGAAGTCAGGGAGCATAATCCCTCCAACTTTGTTCTCCTTTCTCATGATTGCTTTGGTTATTCAGAGTTTTTTGTGGTTCCATATGAATTTTAGGATTATTTGCTCTAGTTCATTGAAAAATGCCATTGGTATTTGGATATATATATATGTTATGTTTATTTTTTTTAGCCACATGCCTTTAACTCCTGTGCGGGCTCCTCTTCAACCACCTTGAAGAATGGACAGAACTACTATTCATTTCTCTTCTTAGGTAAATAGTATCCTACTGATCATTTCCTTCCCTTCTCTTTTCTTTTCTTTTCCAAGAGACACTAGATGTTGGCTGTAAATTATGGTAACAAAAAGCTGGGGGACATAGCCATGGAAAATGGAATCATTTATGTCTCCCAAGGCAAGATATCCCAAATAGAGCAGAAAGGAACAGTAACAATCCAGGCCTCCTACTAAGAGCACCAAGTGGAGGGGCCAGGGGGGACACTCTGGGGATCCATTCTTTCATCCATTGAATCACTTACCACCACCATGCTGGTCATCATGTTAGGAAATGTTCAAGCACAGAGCATTCCAGGGACCTTAGCCTTTGAGAACTCACAGCCTCTGCTTAAACTACTTTTCTCACTAGCCTTTTAATTTTTCCACTTTAAAAAATGTTAATTTTCAATGATGTTATTAATACACTAATGCAGTCTCCATGTTAAAAAAAAAAGAACAACTAAAAGCATAACAGATAAGTCCAAGTCATTTTCCCCAAATCCTGATTCTCCCTTTCCCCATCCCAGTGGTAAACATTATGTACTGGCATCATTCCAGCCCATTTCACAGGTACTGACATGCTCATATGTACCTATTGGAAATATACAATGTTGTTTTGTGCATGTGCCTCTGTGTGTCTTGGTGTATGTTTCCCTCATTAGTATGAAACAGTATATAATTTTCTCTAACTCACTTTTTCATTCAACAATATGTTCAAATAGCTCTCTATGCCAGTATGGATGGATCTTTCTCATTGTTTTTACAACTGCTGCAGAATATCCAATACTATTTAACCATTGGTTGCTTAGCCATTCTTCATTGTTAGTTAGGCTGTTTCCATTTATTGTTGTTGTTTTTACAGTGTGTCAATGAACATTCTAGTACATACCCTCTGAGCAACATGTAAGACACTCTTTAGAATAGATAAATGAATTGCTTGGCCACAGAATAAGCATGCTCTTTACTTTCAACAGATACTGACAATCTGCCTTTGATGTGGCTTTTCCAATTTACATCTCCATGGTGTGTTTATTACTCCCTGCCCACAACTTACTTTTAAATTAAAAACAACTTTGCTGATCCAGTGTACAAAGACTTGTATTTCATTGTTGCCCTAATCTGTATGTCCCTGATTACTAGTAAGCCATTCATGACTGCACATTCCAGTCCGATCTCTGACTTCTGACTTCTGCACCAAAACCTTTCTTTTGAGTATCACCAATGAAGTCTCTATTGCCAAACCCAATAGACACTCTGCTACCCTCATCTTAATCAGTGACGGACACTGCCCGCTGCTCCCCTTGTATCTTTACACTCCTGTGCTAGAGATTCTGCAACAAGTCACTCCCAGTTTTTCCCTGACCCTACGGGCTTTTCTTTCTCACTCCCTTTTCCTGGTTCCTCTTCATATGACTTCTAAAGATTGAAGTTCCTTAGGGTTCATCCCTGAGTCCTCTCCTCCTCTATACTGTTTAACTGGATGATATTTGTTGTTCTTATGAATTCAAATTCAAGGTAGATATTAACAATTTGGTCTGGCCCAGAACTCTTGTCGGAAAGCCAGATTTGCTTTTGCAACTATCAATTTGGATTGTCTCAGGACTTGCAAGTTGAATATGTAAATAGCACCCTTGCTCTTTGCCCGACCTACCCATTTTCACACCCAGTCTTCTCCATCTGAGTTACTCAAGACAGAAACCTCGGAGTCATCCTCAATTCTTCCTTTCCCTGAAGGCCTACCGCCAACCCATCAAGTCTATCTCCCAAGAGCCAACTTCCCTGTCACTCACCATTGCACTCCAGGCAATCTCCCTAGGTCACTAGCGCTGTACATCAGCGTCCCCTCACTGGTAACCTCCGTCTATTTCTTCTTCTGCCCATTAAGCCCATTCTCTATGATCCAGCCAGGATTATCTCCATAAATGGAAATCTAAACTATGCCATCCCAATGTTTAGACTCCTTCAATGCTCCCATTTGTGCTTAGAAAGAAATGCAGATTCCTTCCACAGTCTTCAGGCGTGCCTGTATGGTACCTCCTCAGAGAGGCCTTCCCTGAGCATTATGCCTGAAGGAAGCCCCTTCCTCTATCTCCTGATTTATCCATCTCTCATTTTTTGATCATTTCCTTCACACACTTGTAATGCCTTTATTTATTTGCTTTATCACTTCCCCCCTTACATTATAAAGTCCTTGATTACAGGGAAGTAGTGTCTGTCTAGTTCACTATTATATTCCCAGACCCTTTTACAGTGTCTGTGTTTAATGAATATTATATATATGTTGGATAATAAATTAATAATGAATGTATGAACAAGGAGTTGGCCTATTCCCCAGGTGGCTTACCTTCCTTAGGAAGACTAGCCTATCTGAGGATGAAACCTATTCTTCTGTTCCTAAGCCTTTATGTCACTGAGAAGGGAGCTCCCCTGCCCACACAAGTCCTTCAGTTTGTGATGGCATCTCTTCTGGCTGCCTCTAATCTCTTTCCCCTCTTACATAAACTGCCGAAGATAGAGAACAGTCTTCCTCAGGCCTGTGTCCTTTCCATTATACACCTGCCTGTCCATCTTCCCCCACCTCTCAAGTGGAGAGAAGACTATGCTTCCTGGTGAACACCTTTTGTCCTGGAGTAATGATGGATACCACCTCCTTCCACCTTCAAAGTGCCACATTACATGATAAATTAGGTGGTCACCCTATTTATTAGAAGCTGGGATTGTGTGGCCCAGCTTCTATTTACCTCCTTCCACTGGGAACTAGTGGAATTGATAAAAGCATCCATTCTGCTCTGTTCCTTTATGACCTACATTGTCAGGAGGTCCATCCTCACATGAAGGGCTTGTGGCAGTCCAGAGCTTCCTGTGGCTATATGTGACAGTGAGTCTCATGGGCTTTCTCTGTGCCTCACTTGTTTGCAGAAAAAAGTCCACACTCGCTAGTATCAACTATATAAGCAATAAGCTTATCAATAAGCAAAAAAAATATTAAACTTTGTCTTAAGTCTCTATTGGTTTCATAACTCTAGTGGGAAAGAGGGACGTTATTTATTACTCCTCCCCCCAAAGCTAATGATTAACATGGCAAAATTCAATTCTCACCTCACTGCCGAGGCCATTTGCATCAATGCATGCACCTAGTATTTAGGTTCAGCTTGAAATGACAACTGAACGCAAGAGGTACAGCAGCATAGATGAAGGAGGAGGGTGGCATATTAGTGGGGGCAGCAATGGGTATTTTAGGCACTTATCTAGAATGTAACGTACACTTGGATCTGCTAATAGGGTCCAGCTGAAGGACCCATGCCAGAGTATCCCACCGTCCTAGCCCAATCAGACAAAAACCACCCATAACAACTGTGTAGTCTGACAGTGTTGAGTTTTGACTCATTGCAGTATGGGAGACTGTCCACCAGGGGCTACATGTGCAGTCTTACAAAAAAGAGGAAGATAGAGAGTTACTGTAAGATTTGGGGCAAGTGCAGTGTTAAGCAAAATTTAAGTGGAGCAGGGTTTCAATGGGCCCAAAGCAACAGGGCTGTGTGGAAAGGGGTCACCATCAGGTAGGGAGTGGGGAAAGGATTGGAGGTCTGTGTCCCTGGAAAGTACACAGCAAAAGTAGATGGAGAATGTATCCAGAACATTATCTAAGGCTCTGTGCCCAGGTGGGAAATCGAGGCTGCCCCTCCATGTCCAAGTGACATATCCTTCAGGTACACGTGGATGTCCCTTTCTTGATGATAAAACTCAGCCAAATTTCTGGCAGTCCATGGCTTTAAAGAAAAAGGTTCTTAGAGAGTAAGAAAGTAGCAGCCACTGGGAGGGGTGCTATGGCACTTTACAGCTGAGGCATGTTGGGAGGAGCCCTCTCTCCCGTGCGTCCCTGGCCACTTCGCCTGGGTCTCACCACTCCAGCCTGGTGACTGGCTGGGCTCAGCTTCACTCTCTCACTGTGCACAGTGTCTTCCCAGGGGAGGTCCTCTTTATTCCTGGACGGGAAGAGGAAGCTTAGGACAACCTACGAGGCCTGGGAGAGCAACACCTCACAGGAAGGAGATTCGTCAGCAGTTTGCGGGTTGATGTCTCCGAGCCTGTGAGACCAATGAGAGACCCTGAGGCTTCCCCAGTCCAGCTCCTCTGGGCCTCAGCATGGGGCTGGATGGACTGTCCTGCGACAGGCCAGGAGGTCAGCACCACGGACAGTGAGCAGGTCCCCAGGCTTAGAACTTGCGGGTCTCTGGCTCCAGATTGGCAGGTCCTGTCTGTCCCACCTGGGGACAGCAAGGAACAACTGGGGGGACATCCCCTCTTAGAGGTCAGTATCTCCAGGCCTGTCTGCTCCCTGAGGGCCCAAGGCCGGAGGAGGACCAAATTCCTGCAATGCCCTCCCTCTGTCCCGGCCCTGCCCCTGCTCCTGCCCTTGGTGAAGGGCAGGGTCCCCCCACCTCACTGACTGATGAGAAGCAATTGGCCCTTTGATTCCAGCACAGGCCAGCGGCACAGCAGTGAGCCTGGCACGAGGGACCAGCAGCTTCTCGGCATGAGCTGGGCTCACGGGCTCAGACCCCAGGAGTCAGGGGCCAGGGTTTCTGTTCCTGTGGATGTGGCGGCCTCTCTGCCAGCCCACTGTGCTCTGAGGGCTCAGGCCGGGCTGCTGGGCCATTAGCCAGAGGAGCACGAGGGGGCCCCTCTCTCTAGAAAGCTGCTTCCTGGAGAGAATTTGGGTGGAAATGACAGCTGGGGCACAGGTCAGACCACTTAGAGCTGCTCAGAGAAAGGGGGAGGAAGAAATCCCCCGGTCAGGGAAAACAGTCATGAAATGACAAGTACATTTTGTGGGACTGTCCTGAGGCAGGTGCCCAGCCCCTGGGATGTCTGAGCACAGGGCTCCCTGGGGTCAGTGAGAGCACTTCCTGGGGTTGGCTGAGTGAGTTCTGGGGAAAAGCAGCCCCTCAGAGCCCTGATTCCTGAAGATGATACCCCTCTGTGAGGCATCCAGAAAAGAGAGGCATCTTTTCAAGGCTGAAGCTCCAGCTCACAGCCTTCCCTGATGCCCTTTTCTCAGCTCCCAGTGCCTGGGAAGTATAAGGTAGTCTAGAGATTGAGGAAGACAGAAGACTGGGGCTTCCCTCCCTCAGAGAGCCGAAAGGGACTGCGGGGCAACATGCTCAGGAGGCAGTGTGGAGGCTTTACCCCAACTCAGTGTCCCACCCTGGGACACTGGTGGGGCAGAGATAAGCCCAGGGCCTCCCGTGAGTCCCTGTGAGATGGGCAGCAGGCTTGGGACCAGGGCAGTTTCTCCAAGGGGTCAATGGGTCAAGTGATGAGATGCCCAGCATGGACAAGAGGTGAGGCCCGGGAAATACTGAGGCCCCTCTGGGGATGGGGAAGGGGGTGCCGCTGCTGGCACCCTCTCCCCAAAGCACACACACTGTCCCCTGCGTAGATGGCCAGGCTGCACCATGACTGTGGGGGCGCCCTGGACTCCAAGCCAGGGCCATAAGAACTCTGCCTTCTTACTCCTGCTCTCTGCCCGCATCCTGGCCCTGGGTCTGGCTGAAAGAGGGGGAACAGCTTTCTCAGAGCCAGAGCACCCCCATTCTGAGAAAAATGACAAGAAAGTCAAGATACCTTGACTGGGATGTTGTTAGGAGACCTGAGACCAAGTGGAACACCGGAGTGTATACAGCAAAATCTGAAGCAGTGAAGGAAAAGAAGAAACAGAAATATTTTTATTATATTTATGCATGGGTGATGTAATGGTCCTTTATAAATGGGTTAGAAATGGAAATCGACCAAGAAGAAGAAAGACTCAGGGTAGGGGCTCTGCTCAGGACAGAGGCTCGGGGATTCCTGCACGACCTGTCTCTGGCATAGACCTTTCCTGAACAGACCCCAGGATTGGGCTAAAAGAAGGAAAATAGTTGCTCTGGGGAGTGGGAACTGGGGGAAATGTGTAGGCATGGCTCTGTTTGTTGTAGTTACACATTTAAAACACCCCACCAGGCTTTCAAAAGCCATAAGCAGGTATAGCTATGACAAAAATTAAAGTCAATGAAAATAGTATTTTCTGTGCCTATGTTTTACTCACCTGAAGCAGCTTTCTCTTTTCACCGAGGTGGGGACTGAACCCCCTTTATGGAGATAAACATAGGAAATCATGGAGGGTTTATTCAAAATACAAAGCATGGTATCTTTCTTCTTTCCTCTGAGAGAGGGGAACTGAATGTCTGTAGATGCATGTGAGAGTGGCAAGCTCAATTTCACACCCAGGCGGGATTTTCTCTCAGTCCCTGTCCTTCCTGGTGACAAAGTCAGTGACCAACTGGAACTTCCTCCTGACCCCAGAAGAGCACATTTCTATGGGAGCTGAAATGGCTCCATTCCTGGGCAGGGCGTTCTCAGGCTCCCAGAGGCCCTTGAGCCACAGAGTGAGTAAGCCCTCGATCCTGCTCGGAGTCCCTCATCCTGATTTCTCAAAGCCAAGAACCCAGAAGATGTGCCTTTCCTCGTTTAGAGTGAGGTAGATGATGGTGGAGGCCCAGCACTGGTGATTCAGCCAACTAGAGGAAGCTATGTCTCTATAGAGTCCAGGGCCGCACCCTGAGGAGACTGCCCACCCTTCCTGCATTCCACCTGTAGGGGATTCGCCCTTCCCTATGTTTCTCCCACCTGGAGAATGTACTTGAATCACAGGAACTATAGCAAAGTAATTGCTGAGACTAAACCTGCATGTATAAAGTTGAGGGGACCTTGGTTCCAGATTCCTCCCTCTGACTCTTGTATGTTTGTAAGTGCTTGAGAACCAAGCTGGCAGTGGCCTCTGACCTTCCCCATGATGAGCATGGGTGTTTGCGTGGATTGGTGGCCACAGAGGGAGGTTGGCTGTCAACCTCATGAGACTGTGTGTCCACCAGGTCCAGGTCCTGTCTGTCATGGGCCTCCCCGGATGTTCCAGCATTAAGACCCTTTGCTGTTTTTAGAAGTTCCCTTGATTCCATTTCAGTCGTGTGTTCTCTCAACAAACCAGTGAGTGCAACCTTGTGTTCCCTAGAAGACCCAGCTCCTGTAGCAGACCCAACTGCCCCATACTTCCTATTTTTGTACATTTTTGAATCATTGTATGAATGATGGCTTTCTTCCACATTCTTGGAGCTGTCTTTTTACATTTTATCTAGTTTTGAACACATTTAAGCACGCTTTATGCAATTGGCCTTAGTAATCACCAAATTTAATGTTTTAGAGTAAATGCTCATCAAAATTATGTGTCACATTTTATGTGCTGATTTGACCCTAGGTCAGATCAATTAAAGAGTGGATGTTTGGTACTACTAAATTTGCATGGATAATTTTGTGTTTCTTAGTCCAGGTTAATTATACCTCATAATTAGGGTAGATCTGCAATGAGACAACTTCTCTGGGCATTTCCCTTTTGAGAGAATGAATAACAGGAGTTTTGGTGAGCCTTTGATGCTGACATTTGAAGTTACATAATAAACAGCTTGAGAGGCCCCTCCCTGCCCTCCACTACAATCTCTTAAGTGGGGCTGAGATATCTCCAGAGGACAGACTGTACTGATACTTCTGGCCAGGAGACAGCTAGGTCTCTGGGCTTGCACTTCCCAAAGGGAGAGATATTTTTCTTCTGACTACAAGGTGGTAGAGGGGAGGTTTTCAGAGAACAGAGTACCCACACCAGCTCCACCACCCCAGCCCCAGTGGGCTTCTCATCGCTGGCTGGGCTCAGTGATCCAGCCTACAGAATGAAAAATATAAGAACTAGACTTGCTAATGACATGGATTTAACCCTGGGGCTATTATCTCTGAGCCATTGTTGCCAGTAGGTACTCTGTGAAAAGCAAGTTGATTCATTCCTTCATTTGCTTCTCCAAACTTTCTTGCTTTCCAGCTAAAACCCAAGCCCTACCCCATCTCCATCTGGGATACGTAGCAGATGAGAAAGAGTCCTGAAGCTAGTGGACCAGAGGGGTGCCCAGGACTGCCCTTCCTCGAGGCCAGAGCTGGAGCAGGTAGCTAGAATCTCAGGTTGTACATTTCCATTTAAAAATTTTGAGTTCCATTGTTATATGGAAAAAAAACTTTAATTCTTTAGAACTGAGTTTTTAAAATTTATTATTAAAAACAAAAAAGCCTAGCTGTGCAAGGTCTGGGGTCCCCTGGGGGACCATGCTCAGTTGGGTGGTCTTGAGGCCTGGATGGGGGTGACCCAGCCACAGACTCTTGCTCTGACACATGGACTCAAGAGATGACAGCCCTTTGTGTGAATAAAGTACACATGGACACCTCAAAAGACGAAAACAATACAAACAAAATTGTGGTCATTCTGGACCAGACCCTGTCCTGTAGTATTTCTATTTCCTTAAAGATAGAGGCCCTTTGTTGCTGCAAAGTCATTGGCTCTGGACATACCCACCTGCTTTCAGCAAATCTCTGCTCCATGCATCTTCTCTAGAAGATGCAATTCCCATAACCAAGGTCATTGCTTCATAGGCAATATCAAACCCAGCTGCAACATGAGGTCGCATGAATCAGAAGATGGTACTGGGCGGCACCCTTGAGTCTCGTCCAGTTTGGTCACAGACTGAGGAGGTTAGCTGATGTGGGAGCAGATACAGGAGAGTGAAGACCAAGGCTCAGATAAGAAGCTGTGGGATTGGTTGTTTTGGGAGGACATGATCCCCAAACACTGGGAGAAGAGACAAGCTTCATGATTTCAAGGAACAGTGGTAGGAAAAGGAGACAGAGAGGACAAAAAATTGAGCTGTAGCTTCTATGGATTCAGACTGTGTCCTCTTGTGATGTACCTGTCTCATCATCAGACTGAAGGCAAGTAACCATGGGTCCTGTCCCTTGAGTTTGAGAGCTGAGGAGGAGGAAGGGGATTGTGGCCTTGGATTTCTGCATCTCGCCTCTTGTCTCTAGGTTGGATATCAACTAGCCCAGACTGGGCCCTTGATGTCACACTCACTCCAGTCATCTCGGGTGTCCAAGGACCTGGACAGTGCTTTGTAGGATGAGCCAGGCACTGAGGCTGAACATGGCTTTCTTGACCCCTCACCAAGGCCATTACAAGCCAAACAGAGGGAGTCTCACTCTGCCCTCATAAAAAAAACTCAGGAAACACTCAAGGAGGGAAAATTCAGATACCCCTGGAGGTGGTCACCATTCTATCCCCATGGCCACTCACTATGGCACAGTTTTCCCCAGCTAAAAACACTGATTAACTTTGCATTTAGTTAAGTCAAGAAAGACTATCGAGTAGCTAGAGTAACTATCAAATTAACAGAGTGTGGAACTTCCAAACTTGAGGGGAGGATGAACAAAGGAGAAATAAAGAAAACCACCTCACTCAATGCAATTAAAAGCAATACAGGAAAGAGAAATAGAAGCAGAAAAAAAGACATCAGAAAGAAAGCAAAGAAAAAAATGAAAGGATGGTGGAAATAAATTTACATATTTCAATAATCAGCCCTTTTAAGTTAACTTATTCTCCAGTTAAAAGGTGGTAACAGACTAGAAAAAAAATACTACAGTGTGCTAATTAGGAGACACTTTATTAAAACAGGAAGATATGGGTTTCTTTAGGTGTCACTGCTGTGTGTCTGTGCATCGCCACCACGTCCCCTGTGCCAGGGACGGCTTTCATGGATGTTCTCAGCCATCTGAAGCACCGAGGAGTGAGGAATTCCCTCCGTCCCTGACTGCTTGAGTCTATGACATTGCATGGCTTATTTATGCACAGTGGGGAGTATGGAATCAGCCTGCCAGAGTAGCACTACCAGGTTCATCTCTTATTAGTCTGCCATCTTGGGTGAGTTAGTTAACCTCTCTAAGCACTGTTTTTGCCTTATTAGGTAAATGGGGATAAGAATCTCACTTGCCTCTACTGCTTTGGAGGTAGTGCCAGACATGGTGAGTGTGCAGAAACATTAGTCTTTCCTGTCAGTAACTTGAAACTCTCACAAAATATGCTGCAGTCATTCAGCAGGCTGATTTGGAGCCTTCTCCCTCTCTGGGTCTGGTGAGACAGGTTAGCATGTGCGAGGACTGTTTGGTTTCAAACCAGCCTCAGCCTGAGGTCAGCATGAGCCAGGCCTCTGCCATGTTCCCAGTGTCCTCTTACATACCTGGGAGGCACGCAGATGGGAGGGGAGCAGTGCAGGAGGCAGCTATCTGGGGCTCTTCACAGCCTCTGCTTGTCTAATCCTCAGGACAACCAAGTGAGATGGCTATTATTCTCCTCTTGATAGAGAAACAAAAATGAGGAAACACAAGCTATCAAACCAGAGAGATAAACTGAACTTCCTCAGGCTGCATAGTTGATGATGATACAGCTGACATTTGACACCTGCTATGCGCCAGGCACTGTTCTAGGCACTTCAGATGTATTAACTCATTTAATCTTAACAACCACTCCTGAATAGGAATGATTTTTACCCCCATTTTACAGACAAGAACTCCAAAACACAAAAAGGTTAAATAACTTGACAAAGGCACATGCTCAAAGTGACAGATGTAAGACTTCAATCAAGACAGTCTTGACCAGTGTTCAGCAAACTTTCCCTATAAAGGGCATATACTAAACATCTTAGGCTTTGTACACTGTGCAGTTTGCATCACGAATATCCAACCCTGCCACAGCAGGGCAGAGGCATCAGACTGTGTAAACAGACGAGCCTGGCTGTGTTCCAATAAACCTTTATTTAGAAAAAAAACAGTGGGCCTATCTCAGCCCACAGGCCAAAGTTAGTCCACCTAGGTCTCAGCTGCTACACTGAAAGAATGAGGACCCAGAAGCATCAAAGCTCTCTGAGAAATGAAATTATAATTGTAAGCAAAATGTTGGACAATTCCCCAGCTTTTTCAAAGTGATACAGCATACAGCTCATTCACGGCCGAAGCACCTTTGTGCATTGAAGATGTCCTGGATGCCAGGTACTGCCTTATGTAATTGAGGTACACTGGTGAAGAAACTAGAGGAAACACCTGTGTGAGCCTATCTTCCAGTAGTGTTAGAGGAGCTGGTAAACGTGCACATAATACATAACACACAGCTGATATATATCAAATGCTCACAAATGTGAGTGCTGTGGAAAGAAATAGAGCATGGCTGGGCAAATGTGAGAGCAGGAGAGAGAGCATAGCATGGGGGGTGGAGTGTAGGTCTCGCTGAGAAGGTTATATTTTAGCGAAGACTTCAAGGAGATAAGGGAGTGAGCCATGCTGATATCTTGGAGAAGAGCTTTCCAGGCAGACAGAATAGCTGGTGCAAAGGGCCTGAGGCAGGAGCATGCCTAACTTGTTTAAGAAAGAGCAAGAGGCCCACATGGCTTGAGTGTACTTCATGGAGTAGTGAAATGATGAGGCCAATGAGAACCTGACTTTGTGGGGCCTTGGCATGGTGGAGACTTGCCTTTTACTTTCAGAGAGAAGTGGGGCAGAGCAGTGCCATGGTCTGATTCCAACTGTAAAAGAATCACTCTGACGCTGTGCTGTGTCTTGGGGTCAACAGCTGTAGACTCAGCCTTCCTGGATTTGGTTTTGACTGTAAGAGGAATTATTTCAGGGTCATCTTGAAGCACTGCCAATCATGTCCCACCTACAGTTTCTCAGTTCTCCCTGGAACACACGCCTTTGTTTGACATTTATTACTAGGGCTTAGATTGCAGAGTCTGTCAAGTTAAATGTGGACTACGAGAAGACTGATAAATTAAAAATGATTTCTGCTTATAGAAAGGGTAGCTCCAAAGGGAGCAGTTTTATTGCCTTGCAATTCATGAAGCAGTGGGTTTTAAAAAATCTGAGTTAGCTAATCTATTCCATCATTTCCTTCCTGACTGATCGCATAATCCTCTGTTCCTTGACTTAGCTTTGAATCAGCTTTATAAACCTGTTGGTTCCTTTATTTAATAATAATGATAAATCTTTGACACAAGTTCACTATGCATTTGTCTAAGTGTTGTATTTTGGATATTTTGAAAATTAGAATGATATTACTTAAGACAACTTTGTTTTATCCCAAACACACACCATGTGTGATGGTTCTAAAATATGTTCACAGATTCTTTGATACACTACCCTTTAAGAGGTGGCGTTTAATTCTCCGTCCTCTGAGTGTGGAGTGACTTAGTGCTTTGCGTCTAAAGATTATACTATATGGTGGAAGTGACAGTGTGCCGCTTCTGAGGCTTCGTAGCTTCTTCCCAGTCATCATTTTGCCTTATTTTCACATTTGGGGAAATCTTCTTAGGAGCGGTGTGTTCTCTGCCTTGCTCTCACCTTTTAGCTCATTGAATCATTGTCCATCCCATTTAAAGGCATTGCAGAACAGAGAGCCGGTAGAGGCTTTCCGTCTTGGGCATCACATCTCATTAGGCCGAATGAAGCAAGAGCACTATGAAGCCCCAAGCAGTGTCTTGTGGACCCCTGTGCAATCCACTGGCGTCAGGGAAATAGGGAAGGCAGCCTGGGCAGATGGAAACTTACTTTTCTAGGTGCAATAATATTTGCCTCGCTGTAGTAGTTTGCAAACGAAAGCCTGTTTGCTTTAAACCACTTTGCCTATAGACCAACTCTTTGTGGAGTTTCTCTTCTGTTTTGTTCTTTTTTGCAACTATTTCAGCATCATTTCTAATTGGTTAATTCATGGTCAATTTAGAAATTTTGCATAAGGTAGCCTCTACATTTTTCATTTTTCTGAAAGGTGTTTATTACATTGTGGCATTATGTAAATGCTGGGTTATTTTCAATCCCTTGAACAACTTGGTATTTTATTTATTCCTAAACACTTTAAGGACTTTTAAACCCATAACCCACAATTGCTTTAAAACTTATGCCTTAAAAATAAATGTTTATCAATTGTACTCAAAAAGTAGTTATTTGTTATGCACTGGCCCTGTAATTTGCATTCATCCTAGAGAGCAATGGATGAATTAAAACACACAAATTGTTCACACTCATGTAATATTTTACCAGTTAGGAATTGAAGAAAGACCAATCACAGGTGGTATGAACTAGATTTTATTTCCTAAGTAAAAATCATATATCTAAGCAAAGATGTTGATACAAAGATGTTTGTCACAACATGATTTTCAATAGCAAAAACAAAAAAAATTACAGAAAGAACAAATAATAATTGATTGCTATTCATAAATGACATTGCGTCTATACAATGAAATACTATTCAATGTTATTCATATCTGGTATGGAAATATTTCTGTTATTTTACTACATGAAAATAACAGGTTGAAAACGTGCTGGTTCAATGGTGCAGTTATGAGAAAAGCTGCCAATAGTTACATGATTTATATGCAGAGGAAAATGCGCTATCCCTAGTTTTCTGATGGTGCATGTTTTCCCTTTTTTGCTAATCTGGATTTTCAGGTTTTTCTAGAATGAATATGTAGACTAAATATCCCCTAAGCGGTAGCGACCCGCCTCCAGCATCTTCCAGAGGCCTGGCAGAGGCAGGAAGGAGGGTGCCAAGGAGCCAAGAGGGAGCGGAGAGGGTTGTCCTAAAACCTGCTCTCCGGGAGCTGCTGCTGCTCTGAGGCCTCTGGGCCAGGAAGCACCTGAGGTCAGATGCTGAGTGCTCAGGAAGAGCTGGAAAGCCCCGGAGAGTCTGCAGAATTACCGCAGAGCACTGTCTCCAGAGCCTTCCTTCCCTGGGAGAGATAATGAGCAGCAGGTGTTAGTGTATGCAGGGTGGTGTGAAATCCCTCTGGGAAACCCTGCTCCTCCCAGTCACGGTGGTTTCAGGGCCCTCCCTTGCGCATCATTAAAAAGGCCGAGGCATCCTGGGAGGAGCAGGCAGACACCTCAGGCTCCGCAGGAGGAAAGCACATTCTGAGGTGTCCTTTGGGGAGTTGGACTCCATCTGGCTTAGCAGGACTGGGATTCTCTCCCGACTCCAGACCCAGAATCTGCTCCATGAGGGCTGTTCACACGCTGGGCGGGGTGGGGGAGAGGGGGTAAGGAGGTGGCGTGGAGGGTTGGCCTGACTTAAGATTTTCTGTTATTTCAAGATAGGAGAATCTGCACAGTGTGAAGCTCAAGATGGTCCTGAGTGGGGCGCTGTGCTTCCGGTGAGTATCTGAGCCTGTGATTTGGCTGGGTCCTCTGGTGATGGGGAGATCCAGGTAGACCCGCTGTCCGGCCTTTCCAGGGAGGAAGGGACTCCCACAGGGAGGCGGGCAGCTGGGGAGTTTGAGCAGCACCTCACTGCCCTCAGAGAAGATCCCCCAGCCTTCTTCCGGTTGGGGCAGTCCACCTCCTGAGGGTTCCCTGATGCAACAGGGGACGAGTGAGTCACCCTATGGAGAGCTGCAGCCTCATCTGTCCATAAAGTGAGCGGAAGTCAGGAGCCCTGGCCTGGAGCCCTGTTGTTACCACCCACTGCGGTGAACTTATGCCAGTTCAGCCACTTTGTTCCACCACCTCCTGCTGCCCAGGGAGACAAAGCAGCAACAAAGCTATTTAGTTGATCAGTCTGTCTGTCCACTGGCATGGACTGAGCCAGGCTCTCTGCTCTGCTGAACTTTGCAACAGGGAGTGAGTACAGTCCTCACTCCTGCTGAACTCAGAGTCTAGCATAGCTTCTCCCAAACTGCATTCTCTGGGACCCCAATCCTATGAGTTGCCTATATAGTGTTGCTCTTTGATCAAGTAAATGTAGGAAATACCGCTTCCCAGCATCCCTATAAGAGAACCATAGCACTCTTCAGCGTATTAGTAATTTGGATGTAGACTTTAATTGTGTTTAGCCAACACTGAACTCATCTGCATGCAACACACTTGGTTCCATGTAACATCTGGGAAAATCCATTTTAGGATACATCTTCCCCCTAATGGGATGTTGGAAATCAACTGAGATCCTAGACGCAGAATAAATTTGAAAAGCAAAATGAAAGAATTTTAAACTTAAAGAAATTCCTCAATTAATAGGGAATATATGGCCAAATGGAAGTAAATGCACCTTGATGTCTTCAATAATAACTGAAGAATCAGATTTGAATCTGTAAGAAGCCTGGGTCTTATCAAACCCATCATCTTAGTTTAGCAACAGGGAAGCCTGGGCCCTGAGAGGGCAAGTGATTTGTCTGTTGTCACTTAGCAGCAGTAATGACAGTGTCAGATGAGACCCCAGCACTCTGACTCACAATCCAATTTCCTTTCCAGTGTAGCACACAGAGGACATTGGTTGGTGTAGGAAAGGTCAAATAGGGTGACAGAGCAAGTCCACTCAGAACGGGAAGTGGTGGGCTGTCCTGTCAGAGGGTGTGAGCCCAGCAGGGCTGGGAGAGAAATCTGTGCTGTTACTCCCGGCACAGAGGTGGAGAGAGAGCCAGGGTCTGAGATGGGAGGGCTTTCTGGAGCCTGAAGTGCCCAGCCTCCCCTGACTGTCACCCATCCTGATGTTTCAGAATGAAAGATGCAGCTCTGAAGGTGCTTTACCTGCATGATGGCCAGCTTCTAGCAGGAGGGCTGCATGCAGGGAAGGTCATTAAAGGTTGGTGGCAACACGTGAACTGCTTCCCTAGGTCTCTGTGCACCCTGTGACTGGGCGCCTTAAGAGGGCTTCGAACAGTCATGCAAACTGCACTGGCCTCCAGACCCCAGCCTGACACAGTGCGAGGGGCAAACACCGTGCCGTAGCTTCCCACAGAGGGAGGACTCGTGCTCCCTGCCAGCTGCAGCCTTGGGATTCTTCCCAAAGTGTGTGTGCTCCCCTTCTCGGAGGCCGTGGGTCCTCCTCCTGGGAACAGTGCTAAGCAGAGAATGAAAGCAGCCTCTCTACCTTTATTCCCACACGGGAGTGGGTTCCGGCCCTTCCCCTGGGTCCCTCTGGTCCCTTGGAATGGTGGGACCCAGAGAGCAGGTGGCACCATCTGGCCTCAAGCCTACTCTTTCTGCCCCTGCCTGTCTCCCCAGAGATATGTCTCCTCTCCTAATAGCACACCTGCCCACCCAGGACACGCTTGCCAGGCACTGGGGCCAGGCAGGTTCCTCTGCAAGGCTGCGTGTGTGTGCGCGCGTGTGTGTGTGCGTGTGACAGGAATGAGACCCTCTCTTGTTCCCAGGATCTCACAGGTGGTGGAAAGATGTCCACATGACTCTGAAGGTGGCTTATCAAGACAAGCTTCAGAAATGAGGCCAGAGGGACAAGGGGCATTAAAGGAGGTGGTCATATCTGTGAGGCTTAGAGAAGACTTGCAGATTTGGCACTGGGCAGGGGAAGCATAGGTGTGGGAAGTGGGAAGTGCCCTGCTGTCTCCTGAGCCAGGTGGCAGGAGACCACTTCCCCGGGTGACAGCCACTGAGAGGCCCCCTTCCTGCCCAGCCTGGGGATAGGATGCCTAACAGACGTCCTGCTTCCCAGAGCCTTGCATCTGGCTTCCTTCCTTTAGGTGAGGAGATCAGTGTTGTCCCCAGTCGTGCTCTGGATGCCACGCTCTCTCCAGTCATCCTGGGTGTCCAGGGGGGCAGGCAGTGCCTGTCGTGTGGGATGGGGCAGGAACCAGCTCTGACACTAGAGGTGAGTCCTGTTGAGGCCTCCTAGCCACAGAGGGCCAAGCCCCCCGCCGCTCGCAGGCTTCTGCTGATTGCAGCTCTGCTGCCAGCTCCCCTTGTGGCCCTCGCCCCACCCCACACCTGCCCACCCCTCACTTGCGCTCCCTCTGCTGGCAGCCAGTAAACATCATGGAGCTCTACCTTGGTGCCAAGGATTCCAAAAGCTTCACCTTCTACCGGAGGGACACGGGGCTCACCTCCAGCTTTGAGTCAGCTGCCTTCCCAGGCTGGTTCCTCTGCACTGTGCCTGAAGCGGACCAGCCTCTCCGGCTCACCCGGCTCCCGGAGAACGTCAGCTTGGGGGACCCCATCACGGACTTTTATTTCCAGCAGTGTGATTAGGGCACCTTGTCCCCTGGACTCCCTGGGCACAGGTAGCTTGGTGGGGTTGGCTGTGAGGAGACCCCCGGTGACCACCCCTGCTCTGCTCTCAGGGACCCCCTCTGAGTAGCTGGACACATGGCCCCCCTCCCTTCTCCTGGTTCCCAGTTTGGGTAAATCTTTCTGAGATTTGGGGTTTAGTCCACAGTCTCTTTCCCTGTTGGGTGGTGGTACTGGTATGGAAGCTTGTAAAGACCATGCAAGATCCCCCGGGAGTCATAAATAAAGATCCTGCAGGGTCAGGATGTGGGGAGTGGTGGAAATCCATCATGCTTCATGGAAACTTATCCAGTGCCTCTGAGCCCCACAGGCCAGCCTGTCCCCATGTGAGCCTTTCATGGCCACCAGCCGCCCACGTGAGGTCCCATACTCACCACTGTGCAGGACCGGGAGGGTGGCCGTAGGGTCAGGGATCCAGCCAACCCCACTTCCCTGCAGTTCGGCTGCCATCTGTGCTGCCTTTCCCACCTCTACCCTCGTGTTCCAGCCGTGGGCAGGGGAGGGCAGTGGTGTGCAGCTCAGACCCAAGGTGAGCAGATCACGTCCTACCTTTTGAAACTCCAGGTCCATTAAAATCCAAGATGTTGGTGTCTACTCACATGGAAAGATGCTTGTGACAAGTGTAAAAAGCAAGTTACAAAGTAGCATACCTTGTAATTCTGTTTCAATTAGTTTTTAAAGATGCCTAGCTATGTATTTTAGTGTAGGTGAAAGTCTGAGTTTGCTTCAGTTTTAGCAACATCAGGGTTGTGGTGTTACTGGTGATTTTTCTTTTTGTTTTTGTTATTTGTCTGTATTTTCTGATCGTTTTACAATGAGGACGGATTGCTTATGTAATAGTAAGAAAAATTAGTCTCGAGGTAAGCAAAGCAGACATTATCCCTGGTTGTCCTTGGCTTCCACTTCCCCAGAGATAAATTCAAGTTGAATTGAGCTCCCTGCTCTGGTCAGCCGTGACGAAAATCAGAGAGCAGATGCCAGCAAAGCCGTGAAGAAGGAGGATACGGTGGGGTAGAGTGGCTGGACTCTCCTGGGGAAGGAACCTACAGAAAGAAAAATCCTATACCAGGGGCTGCACAGCCCCCTGAGATTTCAAGGTGTGGGACTCAGCCTGCGAGGGGGGTGCTCTCATGCTGAGTGAATAGTGTTCCTCCGCAAACCATGACCTTCCAGGAACCTCAGCCTGTGCTCTGATATGGAGATAGAGTCCTTGCAGATGCAATAAGGTCTGTTAAGAGGCCATGCTGCATTAGGGTTGACCCTAAATCCAGATGACTGGTGCCCTTGTTAGAAGTGGAGAGGACAGAGACACAGAGGAGACCCTGGGAGAGGGCCAGGTGAGGTGGAGGAAGGGATTGGAGGTGTGCTGCCACAAGGCTAGGAACGCCAGGGATGGAGGCAACCTCCGGGTGCCGGGAAGGGGCACGGAGGTGTTCTCTCCCAGAGCTTTGGGAGGGAGTAGGGCCTTCCAGCCTCCTGAGCTCAGACAGAACAAAGTTCTGTTGTTTTAAACCACCAGGTTTGTGGTAATTGGGTACAGCAACTCTAAGAAATTAATGCAGCTGCCAATGCTCCCCGCCACACTTGGTATCACACGTTGCATGTGTCCCCTCCCACACTGTACCAATGGAATGTGACCAATAAATCTGGCAGAAGTAATGTTATGCCACCTCTGAGATTAGATTATAAAAGACGCGATCTTGCTCTGTGTCTTTGTTCACTTGCTCGGGGGAAGCCAGTTGCCATGTTCCAAGCAGTCCTACAGGGAGATCCATGCAGTGGAAAATGAGGCATCCTGCCAACTGCTGCATAAGGGAGCCTGGCAGCAGCCCTTTCAGCCCCTCCAGGCAGGTCTTCAGATGATGCAGCCCAGACACACTTACACTGCAGCCTAAGACGGACTCTGAGGCAGAACTGCACAGCGAAGCTGCCCCAGATTCCCAACCTTCAGACACCATATGAGAAAATTAATGTCTGTTGCTCTAAGTTGCTAAGTTTTAGACCCACTTACTACACAGCAGTAGATAACTAATACTCAAGGGAAGAGAAATAAACGAGTTTATTTTATTATGATCAGAATTTTCTCATTTTCCTTTGCAAAATGAACATCAGCTCCTTTTTTTGCCATTCTATTTACAAGCCGATCACACTAAATTTGTTGAAGATTCTCTGTGGCCACAAGGTTTAGATCTTCCTGGACTACCTTTGCACCTCGGTGCTATGTCCCAGGGGCTGTGCTCCTTTCTAACCCTGAAGGATGAGAGCAGAAGCCAGAAGAGAGGCCCAGTGCTGAGCTCCAGGGGTTCCAGCTGCACCTGCCCTGTTAGAGCAGCCTGGCATGTTCAGATTCTGCTGAGGGGCTGGTGAGGAGGGGGCCAGGCAGCAGACCTGCCTCTGAAGACCTCAGTGCTCCAGCACAGATGCAGGGAAGTCCTTGGGTAGCAGATGGTACAGCTCCTCCCACAGGCCTCTTAGAGTTACCATGAGCTGGGCTCCAGGCACCGGGATGTGTTTTTGCAGACCAAGGTCACAACCTCTTTGCTCCCAGGCACATCGTAATCTCACATTGTCACCTCCTCTGAGAAGCCTTTGCTGTGCTGAGATACCTGGTATGCTTTATGTAACCTCTATTGCTAACTTCCCCACACTGCAAAAACTGACTTGGGTCTGCAGCCCCTCAAGTGAGCTCAAGGTCATGCTGTATCCATTTGTCTTCATGCACCTCTATAATGTTTAGCAAATGATGGGAATCCAGTGAGTGTAGAATGTGGGAACTGTTTCTCCATCCTAGAGGATTCTTTCTCTCTCTTTACCCATCTGAATGTGCCCAGTCTTTGGGGAGCAGCTGAAATTCCACTGCATCCTTGAAGCTTTCTCCAGGCTAAAGTGATTGTCTCATCATTTGTAGAATGATAGAATTCCAAATGGCTTGAGCACGGATGAGCCAGGCCGGGTCAGTAGAAGCGGGAGGAATGTGACACCATTAGGATTGTCGGGGGGACTTTGGCATCATGGCTGTGCAAGTGAAGAAGGGCTAGTGATTTTGGCTTTCTTTCGATTTCAGTGCAGGCTCTCAGCGGAGGCCTGCATTTACAGAGGTGCAATACCCACACCAAGTGAAGTTTGTGCCAGTTGTAGGCACCGAGGACCAATAGTGTGTCCAGAATGTTAGGGAGGGTCCCAGGACTGAGTCATAAGGGAAGAGGGTAAAGAGACGAAGAAGCAATACACACAGAGCCCCAATCAAGACTCCAAGGCCTGCCTCTGACAGAGTGTACTTGCTCCGTGTAATTCCAGAATACACGGGTGGGACCCGTGATGGATATTTTGTGTGACCCCAAATTGGAACCAGAAGGACCACACACACTGTGAGGGTCTCTGTGAGACGTGACTCTGGAAGTGCTGACACAGAGCTTGATTAGCTGTTTCTCACGGATGTCATAGCACAGATTCCCCCATTTGGAGGAGGCTGATGATGTCATGGCTAAGGTCCTTTCAATTCTAGGAATTTGTTTATTTACTCAAGGAGATTCTCTGCCTCTGTTGTCTCTAATTGGCCTTTGTCCTACAGATGAGAGGGTCTGGTCTCCTTAAGTATCTTTTTTACGTGTTTAAGACTTAGCTACTTAACAACAGGGACCACGTCCTGTATGTCTTTGTCACATGGCAGTAGTGTAAATGCTCAGGAAACACTCACTGACTGCTTGGTGTAATCCCCTAAAATGCTTTGGCCCTTTCTTCAGAGGGATAAGAGATTAGGGAGTGGGGGGGGGCAAAGAATGACCACTGGCCTTAGAAAACGGAAGTCATTCCATCTCTGCCCATCTTTCCTCATTGTACCTCTGTAAATGGGAGCTGGACTGACCTCTATTGTTCCCTCCCCAAGCCCTTTGTGGGACTGTGCAAATAGCCTGGGAGGGAGAATTACAATTAGGTGGCTGGTCCACAGAGAACACTGTGCCCAGGCTTCTCTGCCCCTTGTAAATGGATGGATGGATGTTTACACAGATGGATAGAGGGATGGATACATGGACAGATGTGTGGATGGATGGGTGGATAGAAGTATGGACTGAGTTGACTAATGCCACTCAGAAGCCCCAGTGTTCTTCACTACTGCCCTACTCACACCATGTCATGTGTCCTAGCGGTCTAGGGCACAGGGCACCTACCCAGTCCCAGGAGGGATCTAAGGTCAATGCCTTCTCTAGGTGGGTGTCCTTAGATGTTCTGTCTTATCAAGCAGATACCAGCTAATAGAACCTGTTGAAAAGGGAAGATTTCCTCCTTACCTTTCCAAACAGGGCCGTCATAGCCACAGTGCCATCAGCCCCCACTTTTGTTTTGTCTTGCCGGCTGCAAGCCTGACTTCGAACATCAGAGGATGCTCTGTCCTTGGGGCCCTCAGACACATTCTCTTTTGCCTCCCCCACTTCTCAAGGCCAAGGATGTGGCCCCATGGGGCACTGAGGGAAGGTGGTAGGACACCTGGACCCAGCACTGTCTGGCCAAAACCACCAATAAGTGTCAATGATAGTAGCTATGAGCAGGATACCAGTGCCTGGCTTCTGCTAAGGTTTTACGGGTGAGTCTCTCCTCCTTCAACAAACACATATTAATGCTTCCACCCACTTATTACCCATACTGTGCCGAAGACATTTTGAAATCCCGAGGCTCCTTTTCCCCATCCTGGAGCCAATTATAAAGATTGCTGCAGGCCTGACCCACCCTGACCAGACAGTATAAACTCAGTTCAGATGCCCTGGAGAAATCAGTCAGAGGTTCCAGGTGCCCGGGATCTGCAGGTTAGTGGGGGGCGGGCAGTGTTCCCTCTCTCCCTCTCTCCCTCTCTCCCTCTCTCCCCTCTCTCCCCTCTCTCCCCTCTCCCCCCTCTCCCCTCTCCCCTCTCCCCTCTCCCCTCTCTCCTTTTCCCTCTCCCCTCTTCTCCTTTCTCTCTTAACTCCTGCTGGCAAACTCTCTCGATAACCAAGTATCCCTCCACACCATGGGAAGCTGACTAAGTCTAAGGGCACACAGAAGGATTTTGAGGAGAAGATATAGGTTAAATCAGGATTTTAAAATATTTAGAACCGTAGATTTGAGGAATGAAGTAATTTCAGAAGAAATCATCTAGGCTAGTGGTATTCAACGCTGTTGGGCGATGCTTGAGGGTTCCTTAGAGCTGCCCCAGCGTCTGTTCAGTGGTCAGGGAAAATGCTAGCAGCATTCTGGTGTCTCCATCTTTCCCTGATTTAGCAAAAGCAGGTCATATTATCCCTTTTACTTTCAGTAGGTTTCTTTGTAAAATTTCATCACAAAACAGTTTTGAAAAATGCTGGCCTTGCCCAGCCTCTCATCCTGATGACAACAAGTTGGTGGCCCAGGGGCAAAAGGGGGCTTTTCTAAAGTGGCAAGATAGTCACGAGGTCTAGAACCCACCTGCCATTCAACTCCGCCTTGGGTGTTTCCACATTACAAGCATCAATGTGCGTTAGTTCAGGCACCTGGAGGTGGCTGCAAACCATGCCTCATGGCTCAAGATCTTGTAGCCTTTTAAAAGGGGAGCCAGTGTCTGTACACAGAACAGCAGATGAAACATTGAAACTTAACAGGAGTTTGGAGTAGGGCTGCAGTGGGAAGGGAAAGGCTCATTGGACCCTGAGTCATGGAATCAGGGATAGTTTGATCTTGGAGGAATGTTAATAACCATAATGTCTAATGCCATGATTTTATAGATGCTGAAACTGAGGGTTGGAGGTTAAGTGATGTAACTTTGCATGTCTGAGCTATTACTCTGAGTTGATAATTTGGCAGAACTACATACTCAACCTGAAGATAATAATACTGTGTTTAGTGACCCTAATGCCAAAAGATCTGAATGGAAGGTGATGAGGGATGACATGTAAGGAAATGAAAGGATCTGAGGATGCCCACTAGGAAGAAAAAAAGAAGTCATATGCCCGGTGGAGTTGGGAGTGGTTTCATGTTCAGGAGGAAGTGACATACTCTACAAGTAAATTAGGGCCCAATGGTGATGCAACGGGAAGCTGCTGTGGATTCTAGGGCTGGCAGGGAGGTAATGAAAGCAGTCCTTGGAATCTGAGTCCAGGTACCTCACATAGGTTGGGCTGGATTGAAGGTAGAAAAACCAGGAATACAGGCACAGGACTAATGGTTGTTAAGAAAACAAAGCTATATTCTATTTATCAGAACTTGCTGACAAATCAGACATAGACTTGGAAGCAGTGGGAGAAATTGTGAGTGGTTCTTAGGTTTGAATCTTACTGCCTGGAGGAAAATTATGGCAGTGAGAGAAATGAAGTTGGGAGGGATGAATGGGCTGGAGGAGAAGTAGACTAATCTGACCTTAGATATATTTGGTTGTGTGTGATGACAGGATGCCCAAAGCAGGTGTGTGTGTGTGTGGTGTGTGCATGGGGGTGTCCTGTAGACTGCTGGAGATAAAGCAGGATGTGCAGTCTGGGCTTGAGAGGCACTAGACCAAGATTATGGCTCCAGCTGTGGGAAAGGATGAATGGTGAGCGCCTGGCCTATGAAAAGAAGTGTTTAGAACTGTGACTTGTGACTTCCAGCCTTAGGGATGCCCTTAAAATGAAGGAGAAATCTACAATGGACCTGAGAAGGGAAAATTGGAAAGGTGTGAAGGGTCATTCAGCATCAAGGGTTCTGAGGGGGCAGCAGCCAAATATCAGAGGAATCAAAAAAGAGGTTTGTTTTAGCTCCACAGAAGAGAGAACATATTTCATGTGGATAATGTGTAGAGGGACAAGGAGAGGGCAGGCCACATGTGATGTGCAAAAGAGCATGGAGAAGACAGTTTGATGGTGGCATTTGACCCAGGACAGGTGAATTGGAGAGATCTGAGACAGCCAGAGACAGTGTCCAAGTAGAAAGTCACTTGTCACAACAGGGGAGGGAAACTCTGGGGATGGAGTGTGTGGTGCACTGGGAGGGACCACAGCAGATACTCAGCACCAGGAGCCCAGCTCTCTGATGCCCTAGAAGCCAGCTTCTCATTCCTACTCATGCAATCACTGTCTTGGCAGAGCTCAGACAAGGGATGTCTGATATGGGTGTCTTTAGGAGAGATACTGGAATTTGGGGCTGGGCCAGGACAGGAAGCTTCTGGGGCCCCAGATGATCCAGCTGGACTGGGCCAGCACTGAATTTCCGCTGAGTCTTTGAGGACACTGATGGACAGCTGAGTCATCACCTTGCCTGCCCAGCTTCACACAGGGCCCTCCACTTGATCTGCCCCAGCCAGGCCTTGTCACAGCTACCAGACTGCCCATATCTCTGCTGCCACAACCAAAGGACCCTGCTAGTTTGACAGAAGAGAGAGCCCAGCATCAAGGGAGCTTGCGCTGAGGCCGTGCTGCTGCCTTACTGGGACTGGGGGATCCTCTGCTCGTCCATGTGTGACCAGGACCAGCAGCATTAACATGACGTGGTTGCATGCTTGAAATGCAGTGTCAGGTCCCACGCCAGATCTAGGGAATCAGAGTCTTCAGCATCACAAGGGCTGCAGGTGATTTCTATATTCTTCAGGGTGAGAGAAGAAGTGAGCTAGAGGACCAGTTGCAGAGGCTGGCTGATCACCGAGTCACTTCAAGTCCTGCTGAATCAGAACCATCAGCCCAGGAAGCACTGCTGAGTGAGCCTCCAGGTGAGTCACGGGGAGGGCATCTGTGGGAACTCATGACTCTGATGAAACACTTCATTTTGTAAAAAATTAAAACTTAATTTATACAACAAAAAAAAGTCAGATTCACACAGGAATAATGTTAAGAGATGGTATGATAAGAACCACTCAGGATCCTGTGGGCCAAAGGTCAGTGCTGTCACTACCGGGGCAGACTTGTGTCTATGTATGCGTGTCCTCCAACGCTGTGGGTTTAAATGCAACTATGATGTACACATTATTACATTATTTATAACATGCCCTTTCACTTAATCTGTTTTGAACATTTCTTTCATACAATGTTCTACAATATCACCTTTCTTATTTACTTACTTTCTTAATGTACATGTACACATACTTCCTTATTTGCTTAATTTGCCATAACTTTTTAACCAATAGCTTATTCATGGACATTTAGATTATTTCCAATTTGTCAGTATTATAAAAAAGGATGCAGTGAACATCTTTATAACTAAACATTTGCACAATCCATTATCTTTCCTTGGAATAAGGGTGACAGATGAAATTATAAAGTACATAGAAAACTCTGAGACTTTGATTTGCCATCACCAACATCCATCCAGAATTTGCCCTCCCAGAGATGGGTGTCCTGTTATCTTCACTCTCACCAACCCTGGAACTACCCCTGCAAAGCCCAGGGATAGGAAATAACTTGTCCAAGGTGACCAAGGGGGCAGATTCAGTACTAATGGCCACAGTGGCTACAGTCCTCCTTCTAACCCCCAGGCCACAGAGCTCAGTGCTAAGGAGGGGAGGCCCCTGCCATCAGCATCGGCCTGTCCCTCCTTGACCACTTCCTAAAATGTCTCTCAGTGTCATGCCCTCCCTCCACTGAGCCCTGCTCCTTTCTTTCTGCCTCCCTTTCCCCTGTCCCCTCTTGTTTTCTGCTGTCTTATTTTTTCTTCTTCTCTTTTCCCATCTTACTTGGTGAGAACCAGACCTGCTCCATAAACCTCAGCCCTCACTATCCTTGCCTTTACTTTTCTGGGCTGTTTTCCAACTCCTACCCCTTTGTGCCCTGATGGCTGTGAGTTTCTCTGCATGCTAGATTCCGGAATGGGCTTCTGGAAGGTGAGTTAGGGAAAAGCTCTTGGGCAGGATTATCCAACAGTAGGAGCAGAGCCACATGAAGCTTTGTGGTCTGGGGTTAATACAGGAACACTGGCTTCAGTTTAGATCACTCACCCTCCAAAACACATCTCTCTGTCTACGAAGCCTGACCTGTTTTCCCTCTGGAGCAGAATGGGATGTTTAGATGGTCTCTCTTTCACAGTCTTGGCAGAACAGTGCAGGCCTTTCGATGTTTTCTGACCCTACAGGGAGACCCGGCCTGCAGCAGGAGATGCTCTGTCTGCAGCTGGGTCCTAAGTCCCTGTTAGGTGGGAGGCTGGGAGCCTGGTGACTAGAGCAGGCTGGGAAGCCGGACAGGGTCTGAACCAAGTTCCTCCTCAAACTGTGAGGCTGGACTACACCCCATCTGTCTCAGCTCTGGGAAATGCTCCTTGCTCAACTACCTGGCTTCCTAGAGCCAGCACCACTGCCATCACAGGCTCACAGCCCTGCCACTCTGCGTGCCCCACAGGGCCCCAAGTGAGGAGGTATGGGTGAGAGATGCCTGGAGTGCTGGCCTGGCGTGGGGAAGCTTGGTGGATTCTGGCAGGCCGGTTATAGGTCAGCAGCTTGGTGAGACCTTCTGTGCTGTGAGTGGGTGATTCAGGGGCCCACAGGGTGTCTGCCTCAGCTCTACCTTCTTCTCTGACACCCCTTCTCTTGTCCCCCTCAGTGAGGACCATCTCCCCTGATTGCAAGAATGTGCTCCCTCCCCATGGCAAGATACTACATGTAAGTCTTCCTGGAGTCCCCCTTTCCTAGCAGGGGCCTGGGGGTCCTGGGGAGAGGGAAGGAAGACTGAGTCAGAGGATGCAGCCTCTTCTCACCTTAGACATCTCAAGTGCCCTACAGTTGAGCTTAGTCACCCTCACAATAACAAACAACCCTCTGCCCTGAGGTCTGCAAGATGCCAGCCCTGCCATGCCTTGCCTCCATCCTGAGTGACCCACGGGAGCATTAGCAAGCCCATTTTACAGAGTGGGAAACTGAGGCCCAAAGAGGTTAAATAAATAAAATTACCTGATGTCACATAGCCAGGACTCAGCTTCTACATCTCTGTGCTCCTCTCTTTAAAAGTGTAAAGACAGTTTTGAATCCCAGTGGCAGCATGTTTTTATGTTGACCTCTGTGGCCTTTACTCCCAGTCTGAGTTTCCAGCTCTTACTTGCATTTTGCCTCCTTTGGCCCTGGAGACTTTACATATAGCTCACTACTTCGTTGCCTGTGATTTTGTTTTAAACTACCTCAAACCTTGCAAGAAATGAGATGCCACAGTGAAATAGGCTTGACCTCTGGGGTGCATTTCCTCAGCTCCTCCAGGGGCCTACCCTGCTCTCCACATGGGTGGGCCAGCTGGGGCCTCCAGGAAATTACAACTTGGCTGGAAAGCACACAAATGACAAAGCAGATATCACCATCTGGGGTGTCTAGCCTGGGTTCTGCTCTCCAAGGACAGTGCTGCTGGCAGAGGACTTATCCACAATCCTGGTTGTGCGGGCTGGAGGGACAATGCCTGGTGGCAAGCCCAGATCTTCTCAGATCTTTATTTTTATTGTACAAGTGCTTTAAACACTTACAGTCATTAGCTGAGGGTATTATAATTAGCTGTTATTGAGAGAGAAAAATTCACTGGAGGCGATGGCCTTGGCCCAGAGGTCCTGCCCCCAGAAGGTAAGGAGGAAGCCTCCCTGGGACAAGAACTGCTGATCGGCACCTTTGAAACCAGCCAGGCCACCCATCTAATAATCTGCATGACTTTGGAGTTGCCCATTCGCCACGGTTTCTTCCCAGCTTCCCCGGGAACGGGTGTACCTCCCCAGGCTGATCATTAGAACCCAACCCCAAATGCTGTAATCCGGTCCTGCTCTAGCCTCACCCGGAACAGGGCGGCCACGTTAGCATATTTACCATCACTGGATTTTTTTTTCAATGTATTTTCTTCCACACAAAGCCTTTAGGTGTGGTCTGAAAAGCAAATCACACTTCATCTCATCCTACACTCAATTGATCCCTTTACTTAAGACAGCAAACGTCTATGAAAAATTGGGGTGGGCCCAGAAAAGCTGGGTGAAGTTTCACTGCCTCCCAGAGGCATCTGAGCCTCAGTACGTAATTTCTCAGGATGGGCATGGAAAAGAGCTGGCATGATCAGGAACCTCTCCCTGCCCTCAGTGAGAAAGCCCTGGCCCCCTCGCTTTCCTGAGGGAGAAGGGACAGAGCCACAGCCTGTGGAAGGGAGGTGGGGGCGCAGCCTTGGAAACTCACCAGCCTCTAGAGTCCTTCCTCACCTGGAGGGTGAGCTGGTCTTCCCCTGCCTGGGGGTGAAATAGTGCCCCTACCCCTCACCCATGGAAGGGAAAAGAACCCCCACATGCTCCATGTGTTGATGCGGAGCATGGGGGCGGAAGGGCTTGGGGCTCGTGGTGCCTGAGAAGAGTGGCCGTCAGCCCTGCCATTCTGTCCTAGAGTCAAGGGTGCAGATCAGAGGGCCCTATACGTGAGAGATGGCCAGCTCCTGGTGGGAGACCCCGAGGCGGACAGCTGCAGTGCAGGTGAGCACCTGGGGCCTCTGCCCCATGAAACAGCCATGCACCGTGCACCACAGGCCCTTCCCTTCCTCCAGCCTCTGGAGACAGTGCCAAGTGGCAGGGAGCAGCGAAGGCCTGTCCTAGTGAGGTGGTCATGACGCCTACAGGTGTCCCAGCTCCTCCTGCCCACGCTGAGCTCGCTGAGCTTGCAGACTGGGGTCCTCTCACCTCCTGGCTCTCTTCTCTCTTGCCTCCCAGAGAAGATCTGTGTACTTCCCAACAGAGGCCTGGACCGCTTCAAGGTCCCCATCTTCCTAGGGGCCCAGGGAGGCAGTCGCTGCCTGGCGTGTGTGGAGACAGGAGAGGGGCCTTCCCTGCAGCTGGAGGTGAGAGGCCATTCTGGGGCACCCTGCAGACCTGACCTGGCTTCCAGGATGCTCCGGCATCTCTGCCCAGGGGGTGGATTCCCAGCCAGGCCCACATGGCCTCCTCAGGCATTCACCGTCTCCCTCTGTGCCCAGCGCCATGACCCTTGCCTCCCCAGAACCTGCAGGAGGCAGGTCCCTGGCTAAGGGCCTCCCTGTCATGCCCCAGCAGCTTCTAGGGCTGCCATCTCCATCCGCAGGCTTGCCTGCAGCTGCTGCCTTGCCCCTCAGGATGTGAACATTGAGGACCTGTACAAGGGTGGCGAGCAGACTACACGCTTCACCTTCTTCCAGAGGAGCTGGGGCTCGGCCTTCAGGCTCGAGGCTGCTGCCTGGCCTGGCTGGTTTCTCTGTGGCCCAGCTGAGCCCCAGCAACTGGTACGACTCGCCAAGGAGAGTGAGCCCTCGGCCCACATGGAGTTCTACTTTGAACAGAGTCTATAGAGGAGGCGGGAAGCTGGGTTCCAGGCTGGTGGCCCCAAGCCAAGCTCAACCTGCTCAGGGCTATGGCAGGTAGAAGAATGGCCCCCAAAGATGCCCACACCCCAACCCCCAGAATCTTTTATTCTTCAAGGAAGGCAAAAGGGACTTTGCAAATGTGATTAAGCTAAGAATCTTGGGGTGGGGGAACCATCCTGGATTATCTCAGTGGGCCCAGCTAACCGTTGGGGTCCCCATAAGAGTTGAGATACTGGAAGACTCCGTGCTGCTAATTCTGAAGGTGGAAGAAGGGGGCTACAGCCAACAAACACAAGGAGTGTCTAGAAACTGGAAAAGGCTGGGGAATAGATTCTCCTCTGGATGGTCGAGGAGAAACACAGGCCTGCTGACACCTTGATTTCAGTCCAGTGAAAACCCAAGTCAGACATCTGACCCCTGGAACTCAGGACAATAAATGTTTTATTGTTTCAAGCCACTGAGTCTGTGGCCATTTGTTCCAGCAGCTGTAGGAAACCAGTGCCACAGGCCCCTATGTACCATGTTTACTGCCAGGCCATGGGTAGCTTGATGAGTTCTTCTGGGAAGGTGGCCTCACCTCCCTGAGTGCATTGGCTCCAGAGCTTCTAGAAACAGCCAAGAAGCTCTGGGCAGAACCTGGCTCTCCTCTTCTGTCCACAGATGATGCTTTGAGTGGCTTACAATTTTAGTGTTAGTTATGTCTTAAAATTTTCCTATCATATATTTTGCAGTGAATCGGTTATTTGACCTATTGATCAGTACTATTAATGGTGAGTTTCGACACGTCAGAGCAGGGAGGAGCGGTGAGGCAGAGGCAGGGTGAACCGGATGGGTTGCACTTAAGGGCACAGTGGGACTCAGGAGCTGAGGTGACTTGTTACAGCTGGCAACACCGGGTTGGGACTCACCTGAGATCCCAAATCCCTCTCCATTACACAGAGGGTTTGACTGGCCTCTGAGCAGTGGGAGCTGGTGCTCTTCCTCCTGTACTGTCATTCAGCATCCATTCAACATGGACCTGGGCCAGGGCATTTAAGAAAAGTGTCTGTTCACCTTCAGGATGACCCTGCAAGGCATGCGCCGTTACCCCATGTGACAGACGAGGACCTATACTCAAAGGACTGAGCTAACTTGCTGAAGGACACATGGGCTGGACCCACTGGTGCTCAAGAAAAAAACCTGGCCCATCTCCCAACAATGTCATTCCACAAATTTTTATTCTACTCTTATTCTAGGGGCTGGGGCCAGAATGGCAAACAAAACCAAGCTTCCTAGGAGCTGATAATTGAGTGGGAGAAACACTAAACAAGTAAACAAACAAGCAAGAGCAATTTGTATGGTAGAGGGTGAAGGTGATTGGTATTCAACAGTAACATTACAGAGAGCGGTCAGGGGAGCAGTCTAGGACTTTTCTGAGGAGGCGGCATTTGAGCTGAAGCTGAGGGACAGGACGAGTGGGGCTAGAAGCCATCCAGGCAGAGGGAGAGCAAATGCCCAGGCCTCAAGACAGAAGGGGCTTGGTGCATTCAAACAGGAGAGAGGGAGGGGAGTGGGGCTGGGGGAAGCTAGGAGAGGGTTAGGAGGTGAGCTTAGGCTGAAATTCTGCAGTACTCTGGTAGAAATAATGATGGACAGTTCCTGCACTGGAGATTTCAGAATAAGAAATGGAAGTAGCTTCTGTGAGGTGCAGTTCAGAGAGGCCAGGAAAGTTCTTCCTTCTCCCTGGAGCTCACACCCAAGGCTTCATTCCCCAGCCAGCCAATCAGAACTATCATTACGAAAATTCATGGGAAAGGCACACTTTAGGGCTTATCCACTGCTTACATCTCAGGGTGAACCGGTAGGTCTGGCCCAGGCCTAGTAAACAGGTGACTGGGATACAGTGTGGTAACAACCTCTCATTCAGGCAGTGCCTGGAGCTGGGCTGGTGAGGTGCGGAGGTGGTGCCACCTGCCGGGGTCAGGAAAGGATTTAGAGGAGCGCATAAGGCATGCAGCAGATGAGGGGTGTGGGGGTGTGGGGGCAGGTCAGGATGTTCCAGGCAAAAGAGACAGCCCCACAGAGAACTGAAGGAGATTTCAACGGTGGCTGCCTGTTTTTGTGTCAGCGCACACATGCAGGTGTGTGTTCGTAAGCATGTATGTGTGCACATGCATGTGTGGTGTGCCTGTGTGCATGCATGAACCTGTGTCCACATGTGTGCATGTGTGTGTGTGTGTGCGCTCTGTGTGTGTCCACAGAGGCTCCAGACATATGCAGTGGTGATGAATAGAGGGCCTTGTGTTTATTCCAAAAAGCTCTGGAGCAACTTTTTAGGAGAAGGTGATGTGTTCTGGGTCTCCTGAAACCCAGGTGTTATTCCAACCTGACTCAAAATCTTGTCATGCTTCCCTTTTGACCCAAATTTTCATCTCGCAATCCCACACCTGCACTTTACTGTAGCCCCTACAAGCAACTGCTCAAATGTGGACACAAAACTCCACAGGGCACATGACACATGGCCGTTCTAAGGACATCTAAACCTACAGTCAGGGAGGACAATAAAAGTAAGGAAAAAAACCTCTAATGGGAACCAAATTTCCTGGATATCATTCTGCTAAAGCATACAACCATTTCATAAATGGACATCACAGAAATTGACAAAATGAGAAAAGTTAGCATCTTGCCCAGAATCACTGGCATTTGAGTTATCTAATGACATTTCCGGTTGGATTTGACATTTGAGTGACTGAAAGGGTTCTCTAGTGATTCTAGCAAAACAAAGAGTCTGCTTCTCCCCGAAGCGAAATTCCAATCTCTGCCTCTAAAATGGAGTGAACTCCAGGCCATCCAGTATCTGGTCCCCAGTCCAGAGCTTGCAGTGAGGGCTTTGGGCTGCAGGTGGCGACAAGGCTCAGCTTCTGCACTGCCTTCTAGGGACCAGAGGGTGTGACAATACGTTTAGTTTCTCCGTATTTAGTAGCCACCGACTGCCTCTGTGCTCCAAGTCTTGGCCTTGCTTACAATAGCTGCATCCTTCACAAGTGGATGTGAGTGCGGCTCCCAATCCTGTGAAGGCTCCACAAAGCTCTGTGTGCTCCTTCATTCAGATGACGTTTCCTATTTCCTACACCACCTTGACATGAGGGTCATGCTCTCTAGGACCTTGGAGCCTAGGAGGGAAGATAAATATTAAAGACAAACTCACTTTGAGGATTTATCATATGTGTGAAGGAGCAGAACCTGGGTGCCTGACCACTTCTCCCTGGGACAGGTGCCACAGTGAATCATCCTCTCCCGTGGCCACGGTCACAGGGTCAGAAGGCACAGAAGGCACAGGAGGCTGGGAGCCTGCAGTTTCAGCAGAGTCTCTTCTCCACTGGGACACTGCCCACTGACACCTTCCAAGAGTCCATAGCCAAAGGACCCAACATACAGAAACTAGCCCTGGTCACGGGACTGTCTGCTTAGAGGACTGGACACTCCACTATCTCCTAGCTAAGTATTTTCCAGACTGGTTCTAGGGAACACTATTCCAATGAATGCTCATGGGTTTATGGGGAAAACGGGTTACTGTGATGATTAATTTTATGTGTTGACTGGACTAAGGGATGCCTAGATAACTGTTAACACATTATTTCTGAACATGTTTGTGAGGGTGTTTCTGGAAGACATCAACATTTGAGATGGTAAAATAAGTAAGTAAAATGTCCTCACTAATGCAGGTGGGCTTCATCTTCTAACCCACTGAAGGCCGAAATGGAGCAAAAAGGCAGGGAAAGGGTGTTTTCTCTTTTCTTGATCTAGGACATCCTTCTTCTGCCTTTGGACATCAGAGATTCTTATTCTACAGCCTTTAGACACCAGACATATAGCAGAGGTGTCCCTCCGTGGTTCTCAGGCCTTTGGACCCAGACTGGATTTTACCACCAGCTTTCTTGGTCCTCCAGCCTGCAGATGGCAGACTGTGGACTTCTTTGCTTCTGTAATAATGTGAGCCAATTTCTGTAATAAATCTCTATCTACCTACCTATCTATCTATCCATCTATCTGTCTCCTGCTGGTTCTGTTTCTCTAGAGAACCCTAACACAATTCTCTCTGATTTATTTTCCTACACACCTCTTCCTGTTCACTGTCTCCACTTCAGCCATACCAGGCTCCTGACTGTTCTCCAGAGATGATGCCACCCCCGGGCCTTTGCACTAGCCTTCTGATTGGTTGTCTCACTTCCTCAATGGGGCCTACTCTGATTACTTCATTTAAACTTGCAACATGCACCCCTTGCTGAATCTCAGTACTCCTGAGTCCCTGGTAGTGTTAATATCTTCTAACACACTCTATGATTTGGTTTTTACTTATGGTACTTCCCCTTCTCCCTTCACTAGGGTGCAACTTCCACAGGGCAGAGGTTTCTGTCCATTTTGCTTGTTTATATATCATGAGCACATAAAAGCATTTAGGGAAGATGGCGGCGTGAGTAGAGCAGTGGAAATCTCCTCCCCAAAACACATAGAGCTATGAAAATATAACAAAGAAAAATCTTCCTAAAATAGAGACCACAGGACACGGGACAACATCCAGACCACATCCACACCTGCAAGAACCCAGCGCCTTGTGAAGGGGAGTGCTTTTTGGAAATCTTAAAGGGGCAGGACAGGTCACTTAGACCAGAAGCAGGGAATCTGGGGATCTCTGGGCACTCTAACCCCCTGGGCAGCAGGGAGCACAGAGACCCCTTACGGAGATAAATAGTCTCCTGGCTGCTCCCCCTCCAACGGGGCTCCACCATTTTGGAGGAAGAGCCCCAGCCAGGCCAAGCCCACAGCAACAGCGGAGATAAACCCCAAAGCAACTGGGCAGGAAGCAGAAGCCCTGTCTGCGCACAGCTGCCCAGCACAAGCCACTAGAGGTCGCTATTCTCCCAGGAAAAGGCTACAAACCAACAAGAAGGGAAGCTCTTCCAGCGGTCACTTGTACCAGCTCTGCAAACTATCTCTATCACCATGAAAAGGCAAAACTACAGGCAGACAAAGATCACAGAGACAACACCTGAGAAGGAGACAGACCTAACTAGTCCTCCTGAAAAAGAATTCAAAATAAAAATCATGAACATGCTGACAGAGATGCAGAGAAAAATGCAAGAGCAATGGGATGAGATGCAGAGAAAAATGCAAGAGCAGTGGGATGAGATGCAGAGAAAAATGCAAGAGCAGTGGGATGAAGTCCGGAAGGAGATCACAGATGTCAGGAAAGAGATCACAGAAGTGAAACAATCCCTGGAAGGATTTATAAGCAGAATGGATAAGATGCAAGAGGCCATTGAAGGAATAGAAGCCAGAGAACAGGAACGTATAGAAGCTGACATAGAGAGAGATAAAAGGATCTCCAGGAATGAAACAACACTAAGAGAAATATGTGACCAATACAAAAGGAAAAACATTCGTATTATAGGGATACCAGAAGAGGAAGAAAGAGGAAAAGGGATAGAAAGTGTCTTTGAAGAAATAATTGCTGAAAACTTCCCCAAACTGGGGGAGGAAATAATCGAACAGACCATGGAATTATACAGAACCCCCAACAGAAAGGATCCAAGGAGGACAACACCAAGACACATAATAATTAAAATGGCAAGGATCAAGGACAAGGAAAGAGTTTTAAAGGCAGCTAGAGAGAAAAAGGTCACCTATAAAGGAAAACCAATCAGGCTAACATCAGACTTCTCGACAGAAACCCTACAGGCCAGAAGAGAATGGCATGATATACTTAATGCAATGAAACAGAAGGGCCTTGAACCAAGGATACTGTATCCAGCACGACTATCATTTAAATATGATGGTGGGATCAAACAATTCCCAGACAAGCAAAAGCTGAGGGAATTTGCTTCCCACAAACCACCTCTACAGGGCATCCTACAGGGACTGCTCTAGATGGGAGCACCCCTAAAAAGAGCACAGAACAAAACACACAACATATGAAGAATGGAGGAGGAGGAATAAGAAGGGAGAGAAGAAAAGAATCTCCAGACAGTGTATATAACAGCTCAATAAGCGAGCTAAGTTAGGCAGTAAGATACTAAAGTAGCTAACCTTGAACCTTTGGTAACCACGAATCTAAAGCCTGCAATGGCAATAAGTACATATCTTTCAATAGTCACCCTAAATGTAAATGGACTTAATGCACCAATCAAAAGACATAGAGTAATAGAATGGATAAAAAAGCAAGACCCATCTATATGCTGCTTACAAGAAACTCACCTTAAACCCAAAGATAAGCATAGACTAAAAGTCAAGGGATGGAAAAACATATGTCAGGCAAACAACAGTGAGAAGAAAGCAGGGGTTGCAGTACTAATATCAGACAAAATAGACTTCAAAACAAAGAAAGTAACAAGAGATAAAGAAGGCCACTACATAATGATAAAGGGCTCAGTCCAACAAGAGGATATAACCATTCTAAATATATATGCACCCAATACAGGAGCACCAGCATATGTGAAGCAAATACTAACAGAACTAAAGAGGGAAATAGACTGCAATGCATTCATTGTAGGGGACTTCAACACACCACTCACCCCAAAGGATAGATCCACCGGGCAGAAAATAAGTAAAGACACACAGGCACTGAACAACACACTAGAACAGATGGACCTAATAGACATCTATAGAACTCTACATCCAAAAGCAACAGGATATACATTCTTCTCAAGTGCACATGGAACATTCTCCAGAATAGACCACATACTAGCTCACAAAAAGAGCCTCAGTAAATTCCACAATATTGAAATTCTACCAACCAATTTTTCAGACCACAAAGGTATGAAAGTAGAAATAAATTCTACAAAGAAAACAAAAAGGCTCACAAACACATGGAGGCTTAACAACATGCTACTAAATAATCAATGGATCAATGAACAAATCAAAATAGAGATCAAGGAATATATAGAAACAAATGACAACAACAACACTAAGCCCCAACTTCTGTGGGATGCAGCGAAAGCAGTCTTAAGAGGAAAGTATATAGCAATCCAGGCACACTTGAAGAAGGAAGAACAATCCCAAATGAATAGTCTAACATCACAATTATTAAAACTGGAAAAAGAAGAACAAATGAGGCCTAAAGTCAGCAGAAGGAGGGACATAATAAAGATCAGAGAAGAAATAAACAAAATTGAGAAGAATAAAACAATAGCAAAAATCAACGAAACCAAGAGCTGGTTCTTTGAGAAAATAAACAAAATAGATAAGCCTCTAGCCCAACTTATTAAGAGAAAAAGAGAGTCAACACAAATCAACATAATCAGAAATGAGAATGGAAAAATCACGACAGACTCCACAGAAATACAAAGAATTATTAAAGACTACTATGAAAACCTATATGCCAACAAGCTGGAAAACCTAGAAGAAATGGACAACTTCCTAGAAAAATACAACCTCCCAAGACTGACCAAGGAAGAAACACAAAAGTTAAACAAACCAATTACAAGCAAAGAAATTGAAACAGTAATCAAAAAACTACCCAAGAACAAAACCCCGGGGCCAGACGGATTTACCTCGGAATTTTATCAGACACACAGAGAAGACATAATACCCATTCTCCTTAAAGTGTTCCACAAAATAGAAGAAGAGGGAATACTCCCAAACTCATTCTATGAAGCCAACATCACCCTAATACCAAAACCAGGAAAAGACCCCACCAAAAAAGAAAATTACAGACCAATATCCCTGATGAATGTAGATGCAAAAATACTCAATAAAATACTAGCAAACAGAATTCAACAGTATATCAAAAGGATCATACACCAGGACCAAGTGGGGTTCATCCCAGGGATGCAAGGATGGTACAACATTCGAAAATCCATCAACATCATCCACCACATCAACAAAAAGAAAGACAAAAACCACATGATCATCTCCATAGATGCTGAAAAAGCATTTGACAAAATTCAACATCCATTCATGATAAAAACTCTCAGCAAAATGGGAATAGAGGGCAAGTACCTCAACATAATAAAGGCCATATATGATAAACCCACAGCCAGCATTATACTGAACAGCGAGAAGCTGAAAGCATTTCCACTGAGATCGGGAACCAGACAGGGATGCCCACTCTCCCCACTGTTATTTAACATAGTACTGGAGGTCCTAGCCACGGCAATCAGACAAAACAAAGAAATACAAGGAATCCAGATTGGTAAAGAAGAAGTTAAACTGTCACTATTTGCAGATGATATGATACTGTACATAAAAAACCCTAAAGACTCCACTCCAAAACTACTAGAACTGATATCGGAATACAGCAAAGTTGCAGGATACAAAATCAACACACAGAAATCTGTAGCTTTCCTATACACTAACAACGAATCAATAGAAAGAGAAATCAGGAAAACAATTCCATTCACCATTGCATCAAAAAGAATAAAATACCTAGGAATAAACCTAACCAAGGAAGTGAAAGACTTATACTCTGAAAACTACAAGTCACTCTTAAGAGAAATTAAAGGGGACACTAATAAATGGAAACTCATCCCATGCTCATGGCTAGGAAGAATTAATATCGTCAAAATGGCCATCCTGCCGAAAGCAATATACAAATTTGATGCAATCCCTCTCAAATTACCAGCAACATTCTTCAATGAATTGGAACAAATAATTCAAAAATTCATATGGAAACACCAAAGACCCCGAATAGCCAAAGCAATCCTGAAAAAGAAGAATAAAGTAGGGGGGATCTCACTCCCCAACTTCAAGCTCTACTACAAAGCCATAGTAATCAAGACAATTTGGTACTGGCACAAGAACAGAGCCACAGACCAGTGGAACAGATTAGAGACCCCAGAAATTAACCCAAACATATATGGTCAATTAATATTTGATAAAGGAGCCATGGACATACAATGGCAAAATGACAGTCTCTTCAACAGATGGTGCTGGCAAAACTGGACAGCTACATGTAGGAGAATGAAACTGGACCATTGTCTAACCCCATATACAAAGGTAAACTCAAAATGGATCAAAGACCTGAATGTAAGTCACGAAACCATTAAACTCTTGGAAAAAAACATAGGCAAAAACCTCTTAGACATAAACATGAGTGATCTCTTCTTGAACATATCTCCCCGGGCAAGGAAAACAACAGCAAAAATGAGCAAGTGGGACTACATTAAGCTGAAAAGCTTCTGTACAGCGAAAGACACCATCAATAGAACAAAAAGGAACCCTACAGTATGGGAGAATATATTTGAAAATGACAGATCTGATAAAGGCTTGACGTCCAGAATATATAAAGAGCTCACACGCCTCAACAAACAAAAAACAAATAACCCAATTAAAAAATGGGCAGAGGAACTGAACAGACAGTTCTCCAAAAAAGAAATACAGATGGCCAAGAGACACATGAAAAGATGCTCCACATCGCTAATTATCAGAGAAATGCAAATTAAAACTACAATGAGGTATCACCTCACACCAGTAAGGATAGCTGCCATCCAAAAGACAAACAACAACAAATGTTGGCGAGGCTGTGGAGAAAGGGGAACCCTCCTACACTGCTGGTGGGAATGTAAATTAGTTCAACCATTGTGGAAAGCAGTATGGAGGTGCATCAAAATGCTCAAAACAGACCTACCATTTGACCCAGGAATTCCACTCCTAGGAATTTACCCTAAGAACGCAGCAATCAAGTTTGAGAAAGACAGATGCACTCCTATGTTTATCGCAGCACTATTTACAATAGCCAAGAATTGGAAGCAACCTAAATGTCCATCTGTAGATGAATGGATAAAGAAGATGTGGTACATATACACAATGGAATACTACTCAGCCATAAGAAGTGGAAAAATCCAACCATTTGCAGCAACATGGATGGAGCTGGAGAGTATTATGCTCAGTGAAATAAGCCAAGCGGAGAAAGAGAAATACCAAATGATTTCACTCATCTGAGGAGTATAGGAACAAAGGAAAAACTGAAGGAACAAAACAGCAGCAGAATTACAGAACCCAAAAATGGACTAACAGGTACCAAAGGGAAAGGAACTGGGGAGGATGGGTGGGCAGGGAGGGATAAGGGGGGGGGAGAAGAAGGGGGGTATTAAGATTAGCATGCATGGGGGGGAGGGAGAAAGGGGAGGGTGGGCTGCACAACACAGAGAGGACAAGTAGTGACTCTACCACATTTTGCTAAGCTGATGGACAGTAACCGTAATGTGGTTGTTAGGGGGGACCTGATATAGGGGAGAGCATAGTAAACATAGTATTCTTCAGGTAAGTGTAGATTAAAAACTTAAAAAAAAAAAAAAGAAAGAAAGAAAGAAAAGGGGGATTACTCCTTAACAGGATAAAACTATTGGTAAATCAAAGATCAACGCATGCTTTAAATATCCTTAATGTTGATCACTTAAAGGGTGTCAGATGATCAGCTATGGAGGTACTCTTTGCTGATAATATTCCTTTCTCTTAATTAAAAAAAAAAAAAAAAAAAAAAAAGCAGTTCCTGTGTGCTGACCTCCAATGAGTTCTGCACAGTGGTATAGAGGGCATGTCAAAGTGTGGGCAAAGGGTCTGTTTGTTTCTACGCAGAAGATCAAGGCCTAGCTTGGATACCCAGAAAATGAACTAAGATACGATATGAGGAGGAGCTTCCGGCATCAGCACTCTCTGGAGGACTCGTGCCAGGGGATGATCATCAAAAAGCCTCCACAGGGATCCGGACGATGCTGCGGTTGTGGCTGCATCCAGCCCACCGTCTCCTGGACTTGCCATAAGAAGGAGGAGGGAGATGTCTAGGCTGGCATGTGCATACAGTGAGACAACGAATTTGACTGGATCTGTACTGTTGGAACTCAACCAGGGGTTGGGAGGGGTGCAAGTTGTAGCACCCCAAAATCTCATGACTATAGACTATCTATGGTTAAAAGAACATATGGGATGTGAACAGATCCCAGAAATGGGCTGCTTTAATTTGTCTGATGGTTCAAGTACAGTTGGAAAATATCCATCATATCATAGATAAATTTTCACAAATGCCTAGGGTGCCTAAATGGTTTTCTTGGCTTCACTGGAGATGGCTGATAATTATAGATTTGCTTTGTTTATGTCACCGTATTCCTATTATGTTAATATGTGTGTGCAAATTAGTTAGTAGTTTAAAACCTATACATACTTAAGGTACTCTACAAGAAGATATGTCAAAGAAATAATCAATCCTCCCATGTTTCCTTCATATGCTACATCTATAGCTTTTCTTCTTCCTTCCTAATTACAAACCTTAAATAGAATTCGTGCCTCATATCGAATTTACCGAGTATCATAATTCCTCCAGGTGGTAAAGATACCTCGAGACAAGTGCTGGGCATAGAAGCCACAGGGCATAAATCTGCAAAGAAGTAAAAAGCTAACCTTTGCAAACAATATGGCTTCTCTCTCACTTACCAACTTTACATTTCCCTGTATGGCCCCGGAAGATGACTGGTTAGCCAGAGACGGGTAAGATTCCTCAAGGGAGGAACAACCTAAGACAGGCACAGTCGCAGGGGGGCCATCAGGTGAGAATTTGGGGATCAACAGAGGTGAGGCTCAGAACCTCACCCCCCCTGCTTTGAGAGAAATCTTCTGCATCCGTGGATGTCTTGCTGCCCTTGTCTAGCCTGGATTAATACTTAGTCCATAGGCACACACCTGATCATCTGATCATCTACATTTGCCTTCTTACAGCACTAAACTATGTTTTCTACCTTTATCTTGCATCTACCTACCACTTCAGCATTTTATTAAAAATAAAAATAATAATAATAATAGGAGAAATGTGGGATCAACATATAAATCAAGTACAAAAATCAAATGAATATTCATATTTGACCTGATGGTTTATAGGTCATATTGCATGATCAAAACCGAAAGTTTCTGTGATGAATGCCCTTGTACTGTTCACCATGTAAGAATTTATTCACTCTGTAAGAATTCGTTCACCATGTAAGAACTTGTTCGTTATGCTTCAGAAGATTGGAGACTGACGAGAATTAGGCTTGAGATGGATTAATGATTGTACATTGAGCATTGACCCCCCTATACTGAATTTTATTGTTGTTAACAACCATTTGATCAATAAATATGAGAGATGCCCTCTCAAAAAAAAAAAAGCATTTAGGGCATGTGTCAGGCATTCAGCAACATTTGCTGAATGAACACAGGCATCGATGCACAAGTAAGCTGGGGGTGTGTTGGTTAGCTGGATCACTGTGGGGCTTAGTCCCAGGAAACTCAAGTTGGATTCCTGCAATGGGCCAATTTGGAGCTCAGACCCTATGGAGAATAGCACCAGGAAAATGTTGGGATTTGCCAGGAAGGACTGTGGCAGTGGGTGGGAGCAGTGGAGAAAGGGTCAAGTGCCCGGAAGGAGAGCTGGTGTGGTGGATGGTTTCTCAAAGCTCCCAGCCAATGTCTGAAGCATTTTGCATATATCTCAGTTGCCTATTATTGTGTGACAATGAATCCAAAACTTAGCAACTTAAAACAGAAACAATTTATTATTTCACATTACTTCTGTGTGTTGGCTGGTGATTCCTCTGCTGGTTTTTCCTGGGTTCACACACACTGGGCTGAGGGTCAGCTGGCCTAGAAGGTCCAAGATGGTCTCACCTACATGGCTGGGGGTTGATGCTCATTGTTGGTTGGGGGCCTTGGCCCTCCTCCGTAGGACTTGTCCTCCTTTACGTTAGAGCAAGGTCCCTGTGAGGCAATCTAAGGGCAGCTGTTCAAAAGGGAAAGGAGAAGCTGCAAATTCCCAAGGGGCCTCAGAACTCAGAGCCCCAGAACCCACCTTGCCATATACTATTGGGCAAAGCAAGTCCCAGAAGCAGGGGGATGTGGTTGGAGAAATGGACTACCTTCTGATGGGAAGTGCTGCAAAGGATTCATCCCCATATCACTATGCAGACTTGGAAAAGGAGGCAGACTGATTTTTGGATGTGTACCCTTGCCCTTCACAGCAAACTCTGACATGGGCTGTGTAAGACAATAAACTATTCATTCACTCATTTGCTCATCAAATGTTACTGAGCACCCTGGTGTCAAAGCACAGAGCTGGGCGTGAAGTGAGGGGGGTCCAGCATTCAGTGCCCCATTAAGAAAAATGGGAAAGCCAACCTTGCTCAAACCCTCTCAATGGTCTTCATCTTGCTTGGTGGTTTGAATGCTAACTGGGAACCAAGGGAGAGGGCTAGCCCTTGGAAGTCCTTGCAGAAGGAAGTGAAATGTGACTTCCCCAGAACATGGTCCTAGTCTGTGGGAGGCAGACCGGTGGAAGTCAGGGCAGGATTTAAGGCAAGTCATTAGATTTGAGGGGCACAGACCCAAGCCATTTGGAGGAGAGACATCAGAAAGCAAAGGGTCTATGGTTCAAGGAATGGGTTCTGAACTAGAGAAATCGCTTCTGCCTCAGAGCAAGTGACCTCGGGCTCCAGACAGGATTGTTATGTTGGAAATGCTTGGGCTGCTCTCCCGATGTTTCCTCCTGTTTCCCCCCTTCCATGTGTATACTGAATCCTACTTTAGATTCTGTGCTAGGAGAAACGTGTCAGGTTTGACTCCCTAACCTTCTTAGGTTCCTACTTCTTTCTTGCTCTCCAGAACCCTGAATTCAGTGCTGAGTGAATAGTGTGAGCTGCATGAATGGCTCTGAGTGATTCTAAGCCACAGGTGTAAACCGAAAGGAAGATCAAGGAATATCTTCACAGATATCCCAGAATAAGCCTGACCCTCCTCCGAAACTACCTCCCTCTTATTGCACACTCTGAGGATGCTGATAGTGTTGTTGGTGATATGTAGCTTTGCATGTGTACTAGGACATAATACTTTTCCCAACATTACACCAGATGTTCTCGAAATATCTTGACCATGTCTACCAGGAGCTAATTAAAATTCCAGAGTTCTGGGTCCCCGCCTCAAAGGGCTGACACAAAATTGTGTGTCTAGGCGCGGGCACCTGAATGTCTAGGAAGCCTCCTGGTGACCGGGAACACTGGGATGATGCCCAGTGTATACTGAACTTTGTTACTCCACGATCAGCCCCACCGAAATTAGGTTCCAGTCAGGGTACATGACGCGTCGTATGTGCATGTTTCCATGACAAAAAGGGAGCAACTAAAACAGGAAGTTGAGAATCAAAACATAAGTCGCCTATACAAAAACACGTGCCACAGTGTGATCAGGGTGTCATTCTTTGCTCAGGCTTGTTAGTCATAGAAGATCATGGAAAATTATCCTATTCTGAGACTTCTCGCCAGTGTTGCTTCCTCCCACACACCCTGCAAGAGAGGCAAAGTAGGTGAGCAGCGCGGAAGTTCAGAGAAGGTGGTTTGAGAACTCACTAGAATCCTCTAGGACACAAGGAGCCTTGCCCAGGGTTGGCCAGTGGGGGGGTCAGGGACATGGTTTTCAGGTGAGGGTTCAAGGCTGGTGCTGCCTGCTCTCCTGTTCTGGAGCTGGGCGTCTCTCCTTATTGTGCTGTCTTTGTATATGTTTTTGTTGTAGCTGGTAGATGGCACTTCCGAGGCCTAGCCAGTCACTTAACCAAAGGAACGGGCACCTGTTCTGAAGGGATTCTGACAAGAGAATATGAGTGTGGCAGAGCCCATTCCCACTCATTCTAACTATCCTATTGGCAATAGGTGGAGCTTGCCCCTTTCTCATGGTTCTTACATGGCACCAGTCTGCGGGCTCCTAAGGGGCAGAGGCTTTGGCACTTTTATTTCTGTGTGCTCACAAGTGAGCACAGGCTGCTGGATCGCCTTGTGTCAGTGGGCAGGCTTTACACCACCTGGCTCCAGCGGTACCACCCGTGTTGTGGTATCATAGACTTGGATATTTACCATGGCAATGTTATGGTCATTATTAATAAAGTATCTTGTCCTAAAAAAGCCCATTTTCTAATGATTTTCTAGCTGATGAGAATACAATCAGGAAAGGAAGTCCTTTGCTAATTGACTTCAAGGAACCACAAGTGGTTGGACCAAAGAGTACAGGGATAGGGGGTGAGGCAAGAGAGGTGGCTCAGGGGAACAGAGGGATCCGATTGTGAAATTCATTAGGTGCACGAAAAGCCTGATCTTCACCAGGAGGGCATCACGGAGCCCCTGTGGGTGATTTAGAGCAGAGGAACGGCCTGATGCGATCAGTACTCCCAAACCGCTGCTGCTGGCTGCTGGCTGGAGAACCGACGTGGGCCAGCCTCTCGTGTGGCTCTCTCTGCTCCAGGGCTGCCCTGCCCAAGTCCAGCTGAGAAACGAGTGTCTAATGATGGTTACAGGGAATTTGAGATAAGTGGATGGATTTAAGGCATAGCAAGAAGGCAGATGATGATTTATTGTATGCAGAACTAGGGAGTATGTTGAGGTTGACAACCAGATTTCTAGTTTTCGTGTCTACTGATGGATGTTTCTACTGATGGGTGGCGGTTTTATTCACTGACATAGAGAATGATGGAGAGGAAAGTGGCAGCTCTGGGGAAAAGTGATAAGCTCTGCTTTTGCCTATGCTGAGCTTTTGAGGTATGTATCAACATCCAGATAGAGGTGTTCAGTGGGCGGTTGTGTGTGTAGATCAGGAGTTCAAGAGAACAATTTGGGTTGGAGATTCCAATTTCAGAGTTTTCAGCATAAAGAAGATAATTGAACTTGTGGGGTGAATGAAATGGTGGGGGGAGATTAGTTTAAGAGAGAAGATGGTCCAGGACAGAGAGGTATTTGCGAGTCGCCCAGGATATAAGCCTTCAGTGGAGGGATGTAAGCTCAGGGGAACAGAGGGATCCGATTGTGAAATTCATTAGGTGCATGAAATGCCTGATCTTCAACAAGAGGGCATCACAGAGCCCCTGTGGGTGATTTAGAGCAGAGTAGTGGCCTGATGCGATCAGCACCCCCAAACAGTGGAGGGTAAGAAGGAGAGGCCTTCCGAGGTAGAAGGCAGACCAGGAGACACTGAGTATCAAAACCTAGAGAAGACAAGGCTTCAGGGTGACATGTCAAATGTTAATGGCCCGTCAAGTCTGATAAAGTGAGAAAAGTTTCCATTGAATCCAGAACTAGGGGAAAAGTAAAGTGAAGGGCCTTTAGGAGTGGGTGGAAGGTGAGAAACTATAGGCAGAGAGCAGGGATACTTTTTTCAATAATTTGGCTGTGAAGGGGAGAGAGAGAGAGAAGTGGGTGTAGCTAGAGGGAGATGAAAGGCTAAGGGAAGAATTTTTCAAGATGTGACAGGTTTAAACTAGTGTGAAAGCTGATAGGGAGGAGCTGACAGAGAAGGGTGGGTTGGAAGAAGCAGGGTGAGGACGTGGTAATATGTTTGTGGGTGTCTGGGCTCTGAAGTAAATCTATGTGACTTTAAACGCCTGCTCCACCAGTTCTCATCTGAGTAAAGTGAATGGCATAGACCTATTCAAGTTACTTTTAAAATTATAAATGTAGCAGCCCTATACTTTATCTTTCCATGATGCATCTGGCAGAGAAGTGCTAGTGACCTCCTTCAGACTTAACAAGAAATCTTTTAAGTCTTTTTACCATTTAAAGATATGGAAATGCTCTCTCAGCATTATTTCCAAGGCAACTATTTCATTTATTTGTTATTGTGAAATAAGCTGTCTCAAAACTTAGTGGTTAGAAAAAAAAGGAGGCAATATTGATTCTTTTGAATGTGCAGTTGAGCAGGGCCCCGTCTTGTCTCTGATCCACCCAGCCTCAGCTGAGGGGCTCCAAAGGCGGGAGCTGGAGGCATCTGAGGGCAACTTCCATCACGGATCTGGGGTGAGACTGCCCTCTGTTGGGACCTTACTGGGGCTGTGAGCCTGAACACCTTCACATGGCCCCTCCATGCAGCTTGGTCTTCTCCACAGCCCAGTGGCTGGGTTCCCAGAGTGAGCACATGCATGGAGAGGGAGAGCTGGGTGGGAGCTGTGCAGCCTCTGACGGCCTGACTTGGGAAGTCACCCAGCATCACTTCCGCCTGTCCTACCCACTGCAGGTGCACTGCCAGGCCGGCAGGCATTCAAAGGTTGGCGGGTTTCTCAAAGAACATGTGGGCGTGTCTTAAAACCACAACAGCAACACACTGCCGATTAGGACAAATTAAGATGACAGGTCTTTTTTGCAGAGCTAGTGTTACAGGACCTAACAACTTCTAAAGGCTTCTGGTGATTCCTAAGACCCCCTTTGTTTAAATAATGCTTGCAAGCGTGTATTTATTTTAATTAAGAATAGAAAGGGGGGTGTTAGTAATGGGTATTCATACAGGTCTTCATAATGCACCGAAAAAGAAAGTGATAGTCCTGTGGCTGTTCTCAGTTTAATGCCCCTCAAAAAGGATTCTTTGAACTAGTTTATGATGTAGAACAGCTCTCCCGCTGAAGCTCTGAGGGAGAGGGAACACCTCCTATATCACTGAGACTTTTCTGCCTGTTAGCTACAAAGGCTAACACTGTGCGTGATATTGTTTGTATGATAAACAAACAACAGGCCTTTGGGCTCAATTTTACCAGCAGAAATGGAAGAAGGACTATGTAAGACTTTGTCTAATCCTAGTGGGGTAGGAGCATGGGGCATTTTTCTTCTAGTTTGTGTCCTCCTGGGGAGGATTGCACAGGCTAATACATGCCAAGCATGCGGCCAGGTGCACAGGGTGCTCACTCAGTGATTCAGAATAACTGATGGTGTGGGAACCTTAAGGATGCTGAATGGTATGGTACCCAAAGCAAGGAATAGGGATTATCCTTGGACTCCTGCTTCTGTTGAATGAGAGGGAAAGTGGAAAGGATAAAGAAAGATTCAAGAGCTTTTAATGTGGGCTGAATGGGGAGTTGAGAAAGTCTCTTTTTACCAGGTTCTGGTATTTTGCTGTAAGTAAAGAAGAGGAGATAAGGCAGGAGATTGAAGAAAGCAGGGAAGATTTGAGATATTTTCTGTGCAAATGGGACAGCTAGCAAATCACAGAAACATGGAAGGGGTGCTAAGTAGCCATGAAGGCCAGGTGGTTCTGGGCACCATCAATGTGCCATGGTGCAAATGTGCTGTCTGCTCCTGAGGTGCTCAGTGGCTTTAGTGTAGGATCCGAGAGGGCAGACTTTGGACAGATCCAGAGCTTTGCGAAGCAGTGCAGTGGAGAGTAAATGGGCTTACCAGTGGGGAATATTGACTAACGAATTGTCCTCATAGAGGCTGGAAGGGAGTAACAACAGGAGGAGATGACAGAGTAAAGTTGAGTAGGTCAAAAGACTGGAGGTCTCCAGCAGTGGAAATCCATAAGCAAGTGGGAAAAATGGAGAGAGAGTGAGGAACAGAGGGAGAGTGGGGAACAAGGAGAGGACTGGATAAAGGAGAGGAACAGAGAAGAGGGAGGGAGAAATAGGCCATAAAGTCTGTCTCCTGTGGTGGGGGAGCAGAAGAGTTTATGAGTGATGACAAGGCACAGGGTGTAGCCCTGGGGGAGGACATAGAAAGGACAGTAGAGGTGAGAGTCACTGGAGGGGAGAAAGTCAGGGGACTGAGAGGTCATGGCATTGGTCATGCAAACAGGTGTCAAGGTCCCTTGTTTAGGGTGAAGAGAGGAGTACTTGGTTCCTGGAGCCAAATATTTTACAAATGGAGGGGAAGAGCAGGAGGTCAGTAGCTGAAAGCTACAAAGAGAAGTACAGGATGGTATAAACATCAAAGGACCGGGCCTTTGTTTGCTTTTGCCGGGTGTTCATTTTACAGAGGTTACAGATATCACAATCTGATGTCACTGGAGAGGTGACCCAACATTGGCCCCAACTCCCTGGCCCTGAAATAATTCTGGGTGTAGGGGCATGAGCTCTTTCCCCTTGAGAGAGCTGGAGGGAAAGTGAGGTCCCCAGGGGGCAGCCAGGTTTCTGTCAAGGCAAGAATTGGGGGCCTATTTAGAAAAGACAATGGAAAGATAAATTCATTCATTTGAAAAATAATTATTGAGGGCCTGCCCTGTGTATGATACTGTTTGGGGCATTGGGATGTCCCTATGAATAAGACATATTAAGAAACTTCATTCCAGTGGCTAGAGATAGAAAATAAACACTTGAGCAAATACATATTCAATATAATTTCAGAGCGTGATACAGGCTGTGGGGGAAAAAACATAGGGATATTAGACGGGGAGTGAAGGGTATGTGGAGGAAGTGAGGACTTATTTGTCAAACTTGTGTCCCCCAAAGGGAATGGAAGGGGCAGCAGGAGTTGTATCAAAGGTAAACCTAGGTGGATTTTATTGGATTAATGCTTGCTTGAATAAATAGCTTTGCTGAATAGCAGAAGGAGGAAAGCACATTAGGGTTTGTAAACCATTTTTGCAATACGTGTGATTTTGTAGAATAACTGCCAGGGTTTTCACAGCAATTCTTTCTCACTGTGACCTTTTGTGAAAGCTGTGGCCAGTGCATGACCTCTCCTACCTTTTTGACCTCTAGGCCAATGACATACCTTGCAATTCCTGCCCGTGGGCCACATAGGTCTCCGAGGTCACCCAGCCATGGCCTGCTGTGCGGGGGTCGGAGGCGGCCTCTAGGGCAAGAACAGTCTGCATGCAGCTCAGGAAGCAATGTAGTTCTTGAACTTGAGCAAAGGGAAGTGGCTAGCCCTTAGACATGACAGTCATTGAGGCTTATAGAGACTTTTTTTAGGGCAAAGAAAAGGAAGTCTTACTTTACCAGGGTTTAGTAAACATAGGAAACTTACTTCCTTAATAGATCTCTGCATAAGGTTAGAGAAAGAACAGAAGGAGTACTTAGGGGGAAGGGGTGTTACTGGCTGATAATGAAGAGCTGAGGATTCTAGGGAGGCTGCTTCATTCCAGCCCTGGCTCCTAAGGTCCCCTCTCATGCCCCGATTTGCTGGAAAATTGGGAATGTCACTCAGGCCCAGACTGGCATCCCACCTTGCCTGATTTTCCTTGATCATGAATCCTACTGTCCTAGATTTTCTCTTTCTCTCTTTACCTGTGTGTCTTGAAATCATGAGGAAGATATATTTTTTAGCTGCAGGTAAACCCCTTTCCTTTTTAAATGACTAGATTAATTCATTATTGATTCATTTATTTCAGGTTTTTGAGCTGGAACTATATTCAGGGTACTATTGTAGAAACTAAACCCTCAAAAGATGACAAGGTTGTTGTTCATAATACGGCAGGGAGAACAGATCTTTCTTTGAAATTATTTTACAAATTAATATGTTTTGGTGCTAGTTTACCCTTCACCCCACACTCCTCCTTTCAGACATGTCTCAAGCTTCAGCTGTCACTTACAGATCCTTCTCTTCTAAAACCCAGGTGTGTAAGTCCCGCCACCAACAGCACACTTCCACTGGGTGCTCCATTTACATCTCCAGCCCAACACGACAAAGCTGAACTAACCTCCTCCCTACACCACCCTCAGAAACAGCCTGTTCCTCCTATCAGTGTTACCCATTGATAAATGAATGAACTGTCACCCCCATGATCTAAGCCAAAATATAACAATATTTTTGGTTCTTGGTGACCCTCCACATTCAAGGGTCACCTACATGGTCAGTAGTCACTAAGTCCTATTTACTTCCTAAATATTTCCAGGGCCTTGTGTCCATCCCGATGGTCATCACCCTGGTTCAGACCTTCGCCTGGGGGCTGCTGGGTGGCCTCTGGATCAGCCTCTGGACCAGCCTCCCTAGTGTGATCTTGCTTGGCTCTAAACCCTGGTCCACTGCATCTGGATGGTACTCTGCCTTTCCTTCAGGGTTCCCGCAGGACGCTGGCACAGACAAGATCCCTCACATCCTGGGCCCGGCTGATCGCCGGCTTGTCTCTCAATTGCTCTCACAGCTCCTGCACACACACACAGTGTGTTATAGCCACTGTGAACCTCACGTGGGTCCCCCGGGACTGCTTCTCTCACGAGTTCTGCCTTGGCACATGCTGCCCTTTCTCTTTAGAAAGTCATCCCTCTTTCACATCCCTGGCTAATTTTACTCACTGGGGCTCAACTAAGGACTCAGCCCCTCCGAGAACTCTGCATAGCCCATGGCCAGAATCTGTATCCCTCTCCTATGCGCTTATGGGACGTAGGGACACCCCATCATAGCACTTACCAGACCACATCTTAATTGTCGTTAATTGTTAACTGGTAAGTACCCAAAGGGCTGTGCTGTGGCTGCGTCCTATACGTTTTTGTATTGCAGTGATTGTTTTGTAAGAAGTGTTTAATAAATTTGTATGGCAAATGAGTAGATGAAAGAAAAGAATGAATGAATAATAGGAAAGGAGAGAGAGAGGGATGAAGAGAGCATGGAAATGAAGAGGAGCAGGGATTGGAAATAGGCAGTAGAGGCATCAAGGAGGAGGTGATGTTTGAGCCAAGTGTTGAGGTAAAGCAGTTACCCAGGCATATTGTCAGGGCAAGAAGAGTTTTTCACAGTCATGAACTCATACTAATGCACAGAGGTGAGGAAGTGGTGAGATTTTGGCTTATTTGTCAGAATTCAGTTGCAGGTGACAGAAAATACTCGAGTTGATTCCATCAGGAAATGTTTTCACATTCAGAACTGGGTACTTACCCACTGGCTTGGGGCCCAGAGGAATGGGCTGAAGACTTGGTACCCAGAAATATTGCCTGGAGGAGCACTTCAGAACTGGCTTACGGGGGAAGCCGGCATCTCTGCCACAATGGGAAGATGTTGTCCTGGCTGCTGGCTCCAGCTTCACACTGCTGATGCCCAGTGGAGGAAGCCATGGCTCTTGGCTCCTGAAACAGGCAGCCTCACCCACAATCTGGGGCCCAGAAAGCGAGCCCTTGAAGCATCTGCAGTAAGAGAATGGATGACTCTCCTCAAATAGTGCACCCCATGTTCAGGTCTCCCACAGATGGGTCTGGTTGGCAGACTTGAAATCACCTGAGCAATTCTGGCTGAAATGTGCTTTTCAGCATCCCAGGCACCGCAAGGACAAGCTGGGGGGAGGCTTAAGGAGATACTGAGGGGCTAAGCTACCCTGTACCCTGCCATCTCCCACATCCACTGAGTCAGAGCCACCAGAAGGGCCCTTGTGTGACGGAGGCCAGCCAGCGCTCTCTGCAGTGTTTGCCCTGGCCACCCCTGCAGGTTTGGCTGGGCCCGAGCCCGCAGCAGAGGGCCGAGCTGATACTCCAGCATTCGTCTCACTCACAGGCCGAACTCCTTTGGGTTTCCACCTTGACTCAGCAAGTGTGGGCGCTCATGTGGTGACTGACTCACCAGAACCGATCTGATACTCCGTCCCGGTGTGTGTGTGTTGGGGGGGATGCAGTCAGCAGAGCACTGGAGGCCAGAAGGAGGGGGCACAGAGGGCTTGACCCACAGTGAGCTCTGCTCCTCAACAGCTCTGTGACCCTGACCAGTCACCTCAACATTCTGGGGCTCATTCAGTGCCTCGTGTCACCCAAACGGTCACCACAAAGTGAGGGATTAGGACAACTTAGTGGTTTCTGTGCCTTTGCACCACTCCCCCAAGTTCAAAGCCATCTGCAGGAACCCCCAGGTGGCCTGTCTTTGATCATGTGCCCGTCACTGTCCAGGAAGATGAAAGTATTTGGTTCCTTCACAATGTGAATGGAAAGCAGAGCCTTTCCTCACATGGCCAGTGGGGTATTTATCCCCAGGGGGTGGAATAAGCCACTATATTATGGACACTTTTAAAAAATAGAAATCACCTATTTTAGACCCCTCCTGAACACCGATATCCTTGAAATCACAAGTTTAATGTACTAGCTATATTTGTTCCTATTACATCTCCAAGTAGACTGCAATTACACTATTGAAATATAAAAATGTATTTCAGGATCTGAAATTGTCTCATGAACCGCCTGTAGTAGCCATCTACACTTTGTGAACACGACAATATAGTTGGATGTGAAATGTTGACCACATTAGTGCGACAAGCCAGTCATTGTTGTTCCATGTTCGTTGGCCAGGGTTCTGAGGGACCAGTAACAGAAATGGACTCAGACTAACTTAAACAGAAAAATAATTTATTGAAAAAATTATCGGGTAGCTCTCAGACTCAATGGGAAGGCTAGAGAATGAGCTCAGAAAATGGGCAAAAATACCATATGGTTTCATTTGTATGTGGAATCTAAAAAAATCAAACAAATGAAAAAGCTAACAGAACAAAAATAGATTCATAAATACAGAGAACAAACTAGTGGTTGCCAGAGGAGTAGGGGGTGGGAGGAGGGGCAAAACAGGTGAAGGGGATCCAGAGGTACAGACTTGCAGTTATGAAATAAATAAGTTGGGGGATGAAGGTACGGCATAGGGAACATACTCAATAATCCTGTAATAACTTTGTATAGTAACAGGTGATAACTACTTCATATGGTGAGCATTTAGTAATGTATGTAATTTTGAATTATTGTGCTGTATACCTGACACTAATATAACTGTATGTCAACTATACTTCAATTTAAAAATTTAAAAAAATTCAAATTAATAAAAGAAAATGGGCAGCAATCAAAGGAGGCCTTTTGCATGAGGTGGGAGTGGGTGGGCGAATGGAGGGGAAAATGCCAGGAAAGGGTAGAGAGAGGGTACTCACCGAGAAAGGAGCATTCTGCCATCGCATTCTTAGAAGCCAGCAAACCGGAGACAATTTGGGGGTTGAACACACTCACATCCACACCAACAAGGACTAGTTGAGTCCGGCCCCTGGAGGAGCAGGAAATGACAAGATGTGGTTCCAGGATGGGTGGATGCCAGGCCAAGTGGGCACTGGGGGGACACAGGAGGGATGAGTCCTGGTGTCCATAACTATGAAGTTTGCCCAGTGGGTACCCTGGAAGGTGCCATGGTGAGTGCATTACCTGGGGGGCATTTTCATACTCCATTGTACAAATGAAAAAACTGAGGCTCAGACAGGGTCGGTCACTTGCCTCAGTTGGTACGTGGTGCCGAGCAGATTCCAGTTCAGCCCTCCCTGTTTGCAGTGACTGCCCATTCCTCCTCCTTCTCGGTAGATGTGCCAACAGGCTCAGACAAGCCAGAATTTAGATGCCACCAGGAGGACCCAACACCCTGTGGGGAGAAAGGGGCTGCAAATGGCTGGGCATCAGGAGGGCATCGTGGAGGAAGCAGCATGCCTGTGGGCTTTGAGAGCCCGGCTCATTTGCAGCAGGCAAATGTGTGCAGGAGAGGACATGACAATTTGAGGGGTGATACAAGCTAAAGGAACGGGAGGGTGGACAGGGGGAGACTTAGAGACAGTGCAGGGTCCAGGGGAAAATGGGTGGAAATGCATGTGGGGGTGCAAGAGCAGTGGGGATCTGCTGTGGGGAACCTGTGGGGAAGAACCTTATTGGCATAAGGAGAGGATACTTGCTTCCCACAGATGGAGGTGGCATTGGCCTTCTTAGATTGAGATGGGGTTGGGGCAGGAGGCCTGATAGGATCTGTGATCATAGCTATGATTTAAAACAGCTATTCACAAATTTCCAAATAAGTCAGGCCAATAATATATTTTTTTAATTTAGGAAACCAACTTTTAATTTTGACAGGGACCTTTGTAAAAGTAAGTTATTTCACCGTTACTTCATAAAAGAAAAACCATTTTTATCACCCTATCCCATCAAAAAAAAGGTAGGATAGCAGAAGAAAGGACAGCATTCTCAAAAAAAAAAAAAATTGCCAATTACATTCCTTGATATTTAAATATTAATTATAGGGCTCTCCTTTTCTCATTTTATTTGACCCATTCTTATGCTAGCATTGGTTTAAGGACCCACCTGTAGACAAAACCACTGCTCTGAAAGATCTGGCAATAGTATTGAAGGCAAATTGAAGGTGAGAAGAGACTACAGACAGAGGAAAGATCTCTGTTCTTAGGAGCTATGGCAAAACTTTGGACCCACAGTTCTGTGGGAGTTGAGGGTGGCATGTCAGCATAGGAAGGGGAGCCGAGATGTAGGAGTTGCTCCGCACTCATGCTGTACCCTGTCGTCCTGTGACCATGGCAGCCATGACTAGTGATCAGAGTACTCATTCTTGGGGTCCAAGACACAGCCCCATGGTTCTCAGTGCCCTACTCCAGGCAGCTGCCCCAGTGGATCAGAACCGGGTGACCCAGAGCCTCTCTGTTATCATTACACTAGGTGATTTCCTGTGAAGTGGGCTGGGGATAGGGATGGACATGGAGGAGTCCCAGGTGTTCCTGTGCTTCAGGCCTGGGATTCTGGGACAAGTGTGGTCGGTAGAATTATGGACCCCAGAGATGTCTATGTTCATTAGGAATGCCTGGAATCTGTCAACATGTTACCCTACATGGAAATAGGGATTTTGCAGATGGGATTAGGTTAAGGATCTCAAAATGGTTAAGATACTGTTGGCATAGTTGATGACTGGAAGATCCTGCTGGGCCCACTGTAGTCACCAGGATTACATCTGAGTCAGAGATGAAGTGATGACAGAGGAGTGGTCAAGGAGATGTGGCCACAAGCCAAGGAATGGAGGTAGCCTCTGGAAATTGGAAAAGGCAAAGAACAGATGCTTCCCTAAGGCCTCTAGAAGGAACACAGCTTTGCTGGCTCCTTGATTTTTCACTAATACGAGGCTGTGTCATCAGCAGAGACAGAGTAGTCTGAAGGGTGCTGTGGAAAGGTGAGGGGTCCTGCTGTGCGCATTCTGGATGCCATATGTAACATGTGTCTTACTGAGGGGATGTCTGTCCAACACCTGGGACTTTAGGGAACAAAAGGAAGGAACAACAGTATTTCAAAAAGAAGAGAAGTGGATAATAATCATCATTTGTTGAGTACCTACAAGGTTTCTGGTTCTTTCACATGTTTTATTCATTTATTTTATTTAATCCTAATGACAACTTGGAGACAGTTATTTGTTTTTGTTTTGCTTTTACCAGATTTTCACAGGTAGGTGGCCAGAGGTTAGGAGTGGTGCTAAAGATTACTCAGCTAATAACAGACAGAAATCAGACTCAGTCTGGGTCTAACCTGATTCTGGACTGTGTGCTTTTTTAAATCCCTGTGTGGTCTTCTGGTTCTACTGCATTTCTGAGGAAGGAAGTCAAGGGAGCTCCTGACAGATGACCTGATTCTTCTTAGTAACACAGAAGATGAAGTTCTCAATAGATAATGTCAGGGTTAGGGGGTCGTTTTGAGAGGTTAGAAGTACAAAAAGTTCAGAGTGGTGGTAGTAGGAGGGGAGAAAAGTCTTCAGAAGCCATGGAGGAGATGCTTCTCAGAAGGAAAGTTTCTTCACATCATGAGGTCACCAACTCCAAGACCAGTGGGTGTCATGCATGATATCAGCAGTGACTCACTGTCTGTTAGCCCAGCAGAGGTGGGTGAGGTTAGGAGGCTGGACAGTGGGTAGGGGATCTAATACCTCCTGTCCTTACAGTTATCTATTCTTGGGTCTCTCCACTGTGGGGGCAGAAGAAGATGTGCAAATGGATTTCCCCAATGTCTGAGAGCTTAAAGGGGACAGGAAGAGCAATTGCTAATCGTCAGGATTTGTTGGCTGAAGGAGTTGGGGTGTTCTGTGCTGCATGCATCCTTCCCAGCCCATATGGTAGGACACTGAGATGGGAGTGAAAAGACTTTGGTCTTAGTCTATTCCAGTAGTTCATAAGACTGAGTACATAGCTAACATTTATCAGGTACTCAGTATGTGCCAATAGCCTTACAGGTTTTCTTTGACCTCTATCGTACTGATGAAGAAGCAGAAGTTTAGAGCAGCTCAGTAACTTGTCCAAGTTCACAGAGTTAGGAAATGGCATGGCCCAAATTTAAAACCAGGTTTATCCAAATCCAAATCCCATATGTGATCCAGTGTGCTATGAATTAAACATGGTTCTGAGTTTGAGAAACTCCCAGTCACAGTGAGGAAAGAGATGGAATTGCAGCTTACCAAAATGGTGTAGCATAGAAGCCCTGGGGAGAAGGTCTGATACTGATTGGGGAATGCACCTTCTCAGAGGAGGTACCTTAGGGTGCTCAGGGGTGAATGAGCTTCTGCCTGGAAGGGAATTCTGGGTCAGCATGAAAATGGTAGATGTATTTAGGAAGAGTGAGGCTGGTGACAATGAGTCATGAGTTTATGACATCAGGGGGTACTATTGGCATGGATGATGACTGAAGATTCTGTGAAAAGAAAACCGTTAACACTTCTAGCTAAATCCTAAAGCCATGCTGGTTATACATCATCCCTCAGGAGAACCAAGTAGGTGAACATTTGGGGCTACATATCATTGTGTTCTGTAATCATTATATTGCTCATTAAGTATGTGTCGGGGTAACATTTTTGCGAGATTTGTTTGATCAGAGCTGTAAATTCTATATGTGTGGGTGAGGTCAGGAGGCTGGACAGTGGGTGAGGTCAGGAGGCTGGACAGTGGGTAGGAGATCTAATAAACTTCTCAGTTTGTTACTCATACAATATGGTCATCCCATCATGAGGCACAGCTATATACGCTCAGAACTTTTTTAAAATACAGGGGCATTTGCATCCTAATTCCATATCCTGGGAGAACAGTACACCTCAGAAATCTCCCCTTTTCTGAGCCTCAGTTGGGGGAGATGACACTATAGTATGTCAAAAGCATTTTTCATGTTTGCCACCCAGTCTTCAAAAATTATACATTACAAATAGTTGGATAATTTTCCATGAATGTAAAACTGTAAATTAATTTTCCCTCTCTGTACATTGAGGATTTTTTCTAATATTTTGTTGTTTTCATCTACACTGAAATAATCATGTAGTTTTGATATTTTGGACCATTTTCTATTGAATGATTTTCTGAAATGAGATTAACGGACCAAAAATCCATAACATTTTTTTACGGCTTTTGATACACATAACATAGCCACCTTCTGAAAATGTTGGAACAATAGCCTGTCACTGGTTTCAGATTCCATAGCAACCTCACCAACATTGGGAAGTATTTTTTCCCCTAATTTTTGCTATTCATTAGGTATAAATGCCTCCTTTTAACTATGGTTTCCTTGTTAATGGTGGAAGGTAAGTATTTTCTATATTTCTGTTTTCCATCTGATTTCAACTTCTTGCAGATTTTCCTTTGCTCCCTTATCTACTAGAGTTTTAATATTTTTCTTCTGAATTTGTATGACTCCAAAATCACACACGGGAAAATAAGCACAAAGGTCTCTTGCTTATGCAGGAATAGACTAGGAATCAGAACAGCAAAGGGATAGTGAAGAAAGAAACCAAATGATAACTTAGAGTTTATTTTAATTTTTGAAATTTCAGAGTGGTTATTCTTAACCTTTTTTGAGATATAAGTCCTTACCCTCAAAATGATCCTGGCCCAATGCATAAAATTTAGATGAGTTCATGGACCCCTTGAGGTCTATCCATAGACCCTTCTCAGGTTAAGATCCTTTGTTCTATAATAACTGCTTCATATAAAATGCTAAATTAATCATTGCTTAATTTTACCTGTCTTAACAAAAAGTTAAATTGTTATGTTTTGTGTTAGAAGGTTAATGTTATAAATAATTCAATGTGGTCTTTATTTCTTTTTTCTTTTCCTTATTTTTTTTTGAGAGTTTTGAGGTTATTGTTGGGTAAACCCCAAAGTCCCAAAGGGGAATTTGACCTGACCATTCAGACCTCCAACCTCAGGTATGACATGGTCCCAGTAATATGGGGACCTCAGAGTATGAAATAAAAATGGAAGATTAAGCCCCCTGAAAGACTTCAGGTTTATCAGCTGCAGAATTTTAAATAACTATGCTTGAAATATTTAAAATAATAACATGAATCAAAAAGTGAGCAAGAGATATGAATAACAAGTGATCTGACAGTTTTGGGAAATAATTAAACTGAGTTTTTAGAAATCATGAATACAATTTTTGAAATAAAAACTTGGTGGATGGTTTTAAACATCAGACTGAATGAATAGTAAAAGAAGAAGTATTGTACTGGAAGAATCCAAAAAAAAACCAAAACACAGAATGCAGAACAAACAGGCAATGTGATCTACGATAGACATATTAAGATACTGTGAAGATTGAATAAGGACTAACATACATCCAACTATAGCTCCTTAAGGTAGAAATAGACAGCAAGGAGAAAAACAATATCTGAAGAGTTAGTATCTTAGAATATTCCAGAACTGATAAATAAATGAATCAACAGATCCAGGAAACACAGCTCATACAAAGAAAGTTAAATAAAGAGAAATCTGCACACAGATATATTCTAATGCATCTGTATAACACCCAAGTTTAAGAGATTATTTTACAAGTAGAGTGACAGCTGACTTCTCAAAAACAGTGAAAGCAGGAAGACAGTTGAATACCATCTTCAAAGTGCTGAGAGAAAATTAACTGTCAATATGGAATTGTGTACCTATTAAAATTATCTTCAAGAAAAAGGACACAATAAAGATATTTCCAGTTTACCACCAACAAGCCATAATTAAAGGAATATCTAAAGGGTGTTTTTAAAAGAAGTAAAATGATCACAGAAAGAAATATTCATTTTCTTTATTAGTTGCTATAACAAATAACCACAAATTTAGTGGTTCAGAACAACACAAAATTATTATCTTCCACTTCTCTAGTTCATCATTCTGATACAAGTCTCATTGGGCTACAATCAAGGTGTCAACAGGGCTACTGGGGGCTCTGGGAGACTCTGCTTTCCGGCTTTTTCTACTTCCTAGAGACTGTCCACATTCCTTGGCTAGTGGCCCCTTCCTCCATCTTCAAAGCCTTCAATGGCAGGTAGGTCCTTCTTATTTCATATCACTCTGACTCCTCTTCTGCTTCCCTCTTTCCCTTTGAAAGACTATTGTGATTACCTAGGGTCCACACAGATAATCCAGGATAATCTCCCTACTTTAGGATAAACTGATTAGCAACTTTCATTCCATTTGTGACCTTAGTTCCTTCCTTTTCCATGTAACCTAATATATTCGCAGGTTCCAGGGAGTAGGATGTAGACATCTTGAGGGTGGAGGCATTACTCTGCCTGTCACAGGAGCTCTGGAGTATGTGTAAGAATGGTGAGCCAAGAAACCAGTAAACGTGTAGGAAAATCTACTTAAACCTTGTCTTGTCTGTAAGAAAAAAAATCTAAGTGTGGGTTTAGAGGAAGGACAGAACTAAATGCCATTCAGCAGTAACATAGAGGTTGATCGATTGATGTATTTTGGGAAAGGAGGTTAAGATATTTATTACCTTTAGTGAAAAAGTAATATTTCAACTGAAAAAGTGAAATATTCATGGTAAAATAACAATCACTACTAAGAGAGCAGAATCAGAGTCTGTAACTTCTAAATCAGTTGGGAGGGATAATAAAAAACAATAACAATTCCTCCCACCAAATAAGATAGGAGAACTAAGAATCATTGAAAAAGGGGTAAAGTAGAAATTAAAAATTAAGGTAGTAAGTCCAAGAATATTAAGGATTACCAAAAATGGATCCAAACTAAATTTCCTAGTTGAAAGATAGATTGACAGATTGGAGTTTAGAATCTGGCTTATTTACAAGAAACATGTCTAAAATATAAAAAAGAAAAGTTGAAAGAAAGGGATGGAAGAACACAGCCAAGAGCTCACTAAAGAAGACAGCTGGGCCACTCTGTCAACATCAGAGCAGAAGCCCATTGAGAAAGCATGAACACGAAGGGGGAGGCCGCAGCACAGTGACCAGGTATTTAGCTCACTACAAACAGATGACATTTCTAAACTTGTACAACTACAAAATAAATAAAGAAATAAATAGCCTCAACAGACATGAAATTTTGGAAGGGCCATGGCTGTCAGCTGACATGTACTTACCATGTCTGTGTCACTCTAAAAAGAGCTTTGCTGATATTATCAAAGTGCTATCACCATTCCCATTTCACAGGTGGGTAAACCATCCCCATACAAGAAGAGGTTACACTGGGGCCATGTCTTGGTTTCTTCTGGACCCTGCTGTCTGCAACTGAGCCCACACCTCACCTGGAGAACTTGTTCACACCATTCATCAGGAAGAGGGGTGATGTGCTTTTGCTGAAAGAGCAGTCACCCTCAAAACATGTTTAGTTAGGTCTGATGGAGGCTTCTGTGATTGCAAATAATCAAAAGTCCCCATGGTATGTCTGACCCAGGTCAAGCATCTCACACACACATACACAATGCTCACTTGGCCTGGCAGTAGAGCCAACACTCAGATCCCAGGTCCCACGGTCGAGCTCCTTGAGGAAACCACTGTCATTCTGGGGCTCTCTGGGCCCCTTTATTCTCACCCTGGGGTTTCTTTCTGTGCTGGACATTGGCTTTTTCAGCCTGAAACTTTCTCTGATCAACCACATCAGTCCCCCAGCATATTAGTCCCAAAAAAGGCCTCAGACTCATCCCAAAATTAAAGAAACAGTTCTTGCTGCCAGAGATTAAGGCTTCACTCTCTTCCACATTTTGAACTTCTGACTAGAAATAGGTCTAAAGGCTGGCCAGCCATACATCTCCTAGTATCCTGTCATTTACAGCCCCTGTGTCACTGGAGGAAGCCCCTCACCTGGCAGGAGGCAGTCAGGTGTGACTGGAAAACCCATGGCTCTTCCTCTTCTGGCTCTCTGTCCTTAAGAAGTTACCACCTTTCAACCTCTGATCTGTTGGTTGTCAAGTGTCTTTGCTTGTTGAAGGGATGAAAACACAACTTGTATAAAGCAGCTGGCGTGGTGTTGAGATGGGTGGGCACCTAACAAATGTTGCCTCCTTCCCACCTGAATAGGGAAGTTCACACCTTCTTGGATGGGCTGACTCTTGTTTCCATTGTGCCATCAGATCCACATGAAGGCCATGTCGGACATGGATTCTGGAGACAAATTTTCAGCCTTAGTTTTATCTACAGACTTTCCTGTCACTTACCCATCTCTCTCCATGTGCCAAATGGAGGTGTTTGCATTTAGTTTCTGCCAGTTGGAGAACCCAAAATGTGTAGAATCCTGGCCATCCTCAGGTTTTGGGGTGGTCTTCTGATGGCATCTCTTAGATCGTACTATCCTTCATGTGTAATAAAAGTGCCATCCTCTATTTATATAGGGTTTAGTTCACAAAGCACATCCACACACACAGTCCTATTTTTAATTGGTCTTGGCAACAACTCCATAAGGCAAGTAAAAGTTAGGTCAAGAATTATGATCCCCATTTTAGAGCCAGGAAAACCAAATCTCAGACTTGTCCGGCAAACAGTCAGCAGGTAAATGAGAAGTTAAGATTTTCCAAATTGAGGTTTCCTAACTACATATCCAGTGCTTCATTTGTGAAGGAGGCATTCTGATAGATAAATGGACTCTGAATCAAACAGCTCTATGCCTCGGCTTCCTCATCTGTAAAGTGAAGATAATAGTAACACATTTTTAAGACTGCTGTGAAAATTCAATGAGATATGACAGCATATGATATTAATCCATACGATAGCATGACAGCTGTGACTGGCCATTGTTACTGTAGATGCTGTGTGCCACCGAGATCTCCCTCCCAACCCCTCACCCGTGAGAATGGCCAGAACTGAAGAGGTCACACCTCCTGCCCAGGAGAAGCATACATCCAGTGACCAGTCAAGGTGGGGATAGAAAGGCCTGGATCTCTTCCAGGGCCACCCATGCTCTAGATTTTGTTTGTTGTGACTGCCTTGCAGTTCAACTCTTCTTTTTGCTCTGTTCTTCCTTCCACACAAGTGTGGATCCTGAGATAATTCTCCAATAACTGCCCTGCCTGCTAATCTCCATTGCATGCTAGACTGTGCACATGCAGAAAAACCATCCTCTGTTGGTTGGGCATGAACCACAAAGGGGAGTGAGTTTGATTGGAACCATCCCCTCAGAGTCCTCTTCCAGCAGCCAGGTTGGCTTTAGGTGTGCACCCTGTGTTCTTGCCACAGATCAAGGGAGGCAAGCCCTCCTAAGCTCTAAGTCCATGACCCTGACCCCTGGCCTCCAGCACTGGGATCCGGCCAGCTGGAGAGGCCTCTAGGTCCAGGGCAACCCCATACTCTGGGCTGTTCCATTCTTGAGCACAGCCTTCTCTCCCCAGTGATGCAACCCTTTGTAACAGACCACAGGTCAATTGCATGTTCCTGTTATTGTGCACCGAGAGGCTCACGGCTCAGTCTCTCCAGGAATTCTGACGCACCGCAAGACCCCGTGGTCAGGGTGCTTCTAGTTTACCCATGAAAGCCCCTGGCCTTAGAAAAGGAAGCATTCTCAGGTGACTAATGTTTAGGGCAGGGATTCCCAGGGCCCAGCCATCCTGTTACATGAACAAACCAACACAGATAACATTTTAGTTCAATTTGCTTTTGGAGAAATAGGACCCCATAATTACCATCAGCTCCTCACCTCCCACTTCTCAAGACAAGCACATAGTGTAAGGGTGAAGACGCAAATCGAAGAGTTGCTAGCCTTTCCCTCACTGCCACCCCAAGGTGGGAATTCTGGAGCCCCCATTTCTGCCCCAAGTCCAGGGTCCCATGGATCTGGGGGCCAGGGCCCCTCCCACCCTGTAGGCTCCTCCTCCCATTGCTTTCCCCTTGAACCCTACATGTTGGCTCTGGTGACTTAGAGTTGCCTGCATGCCCACCAGGCCTCCTCTCATTCTGGGCCTCACTTCCTCCCTCCTGCCCTACCTGCCCCATCTTCCTGCCCTGGCCCCACCCCCCCACCTGGGCAGGGTGCCTAGCTCATCCACATACCACCCCGTGATGTGGTTTTCTGGAGGTGTGAGGACTGAATCCGTGAGGACGGGATTCGTCCCTGCTCACCTGTGCGCCCTCAGCATCTGACGTAGCACCTGTGGTGGTGTGTGGGGAAAACAAACTTCAGTGAGATACGACAGCATATGATATCAATCCATATGATAGCACGACAGCTGTGACTGGCCATTGTTACTGTAGATGCTGTGTGCCGCTGAGATCTCCCTCCCAACCCCCCACCCATGAGAATGGCCAGAACTGAAGAGGTCACACCTCCTGTTCAGGGGAAGCATACATGCAGTGACCAGTCAAGGTGTGTTATAATTGTAGGTTGTTGGTGCAAGGGACCCCACCGTGAGCTAGCTGGCATCCCTACCACTTGGCTGCTGCAAAGGAAAGAGGAAAGAGGCCACTCGTCCAGATGCAGCTTGAACAACAGCTGGAGGATTCAGGTTGCTCTGGCTCAGGTCTTATACACGATGCTCTGTGACTGAGGATGGGGTTGGACTGCTGGACTGAAGGAAGGAGGAGTGGCTTGCCAGCACAAGACCAACACACCCTCAACAAGCACTACAGAACCAATAGATTCATGCGCAGGAGCTTTGTGAACCGGAATGTTCTAAACACGTGTAGACATGATCCCTCCCATTGCCAACTCGTGCTTTACTGGAGTCTGTCCCTGTGTATTTCCATTTTGATTGACTCCTCTGTTCCCTTGTGTGTTTCTTGTTGGATTATTTAAGGCTTTGGTTGCAGGGAACAGACAGGCTTGGACCAGCTTTGGCTGTGACAGGGAATTCGTGAGACAGGACACAGTGACAGGAGGTGCATCGGAGACTCTCAAGACTAAAAAGAATGGATGTTATGAGACTGAAGGCAGCCATAACCACCTGTCAGTCGGAGGCCTGCCTTCTCATTTCTGCTTCTGTCTGCCCCTGTTCTCTTCCCACAGAATAGTGTCCTCTGCTTCCCTGAGCACCTGTGCAAGGTGGCCACTCTAAAGCTTATGGAATCTGAAGTCCTGTTTGAAAGCAGCTACATGTGGCTTGGCCTCTCCATGTTCTAATCATTTATTCCTGGCACTGGGTGGTTTGAAGCAGCTGCCCACCACAAGGCCAGTAGGCTGTGGCCTGGGGACAAAGTTAGGTACATTTATACGTGTACTGGCCCCATGAGTTGTGGTGGTGGTGACGGGGGTGGTTCCCAGAAGCACGGATCATGGGCTAAGCACAGTCTGCAAGTCTTGACCTTGATTGATGTGCACTTTGTGTCAGAGTGCCATGCCGGGGAGCCCCCTTCATTTACAGAGATGTATGAGGGGTGTGTGTGTGAGAGACAGAAAGGGGCACTGTGCACGTGAGTGGTGCCACCATCTGTCCTTTATCCATTTCTCTGTGTGGCAGGTCCTGTGCTCTGAGGCAGGGATGTAACAGTGGACAAAACAGGCAGCTCTTGCTGGGACTGCCAGGGAGGCGGATCACAGAGGATCACACAAATGAAGCATCAGAGCTGGATCTTCGGGATGACAGCTGACTGAACAGTGGGGCGGGGCACAGGGAGGCATTCCAGGTGGAGGATGAGCCTAGGCAGAGATTCGGAGGCAGGAGGAAGAGGCAAACTTGAGGAATCAAAAGGCCTGTGTGACTGGAGTTCAGAGAATAAGGGGGGTTGTTTTGCACGCTGAGCCCAGCTGTGTGGACTTTTGGACTCTGTAAAGACTTCAGTGTTTATCTAAAACCATGGGAAACAGCTCAAGAGTTTATAATCATCCGAATGGGAAAACCAAGGCCATCTCTTTTCAAAACTCAGGTGCATGGCTATGGCCTCAAGTGCTGAAACTAGAAGGAGGTGGCTGCCTGCTCAGGCCACTCTCCCCTGTCTGCAGGGAGGGATTCACCCAGACTCTCAGTCCACTAGCCCCTGGGTCTAGGGTATGACATCCCTTTGGGGGCCCTGGGGTCTCTCCTGTCAAGAGATCCCCTGCAGCTGTCCCAGCCCAAGATGGGGCTCTAATAACATAGACCTCAGTGTCCTGCTCCTCATTTCCTGACACCTGTGTACCTGGTTACTTCCTGCCTCCTATCCAGGCCCCTTCCCCTTCCTCCCTGTGCAGCGGGCTCACCCGAGGCAGGTCAGTGCTAGAGTGGCTGGTCAGTCAGTCCTTGGGGGTGGAGTGCTTCGGGGTTCTTCAGAAGTTCCCTCACCAGGTCCAAGGGTCCCCAGCCACCAGAAATTCCCAAGTTTCTGAATGCCAGCTCTTCCTACAATTGCCAGTCTCTGAGACATTGGTCTCCAGGCTTCTCAGGTGCTCTGAGTGCCCCGGGCCAGGCCACTGATCCCTCAGAGCTTTACAGCTTTGGAAGAGTAGTGTCAGACTTGGCAAAGAGCATTCTGGAGTGGGCCAGGCCCTGGGAGTTAGTGATACCCACGTGGTCCCTCCACCCTGGATGTACCCCAATGTTGGGGCTGACCAGGGAATGCCCAGCCTTATGCATTCGTCAACATGGCATCCCCTGGCCCTGACTGGCAGCCTAGTTTACCATCACCTTACTGACCCCAGACCAGGCCAGGCCCCTAGCTTCCCAGGGAAGAAATCAGACCTGTGCCCTATGAGAATAATATCTGTGTTCTATTACCTTGTGGCTGCTGGCTCAGTCCTAATGACCACTTCACGAGCTGGTCTTACTGCCCATTGTACAGGTGTCCCAGGATCATGCCATTGCCATCGTGACCTCATGTCTGCACCCCCAGGTGGCAGAGCCCATGTCAGGGCTGCTCCTCCTGATGTAACCGACACACCTTGATGACAAAATGGGCTCCATGGGCAGGTCCCCTGGCTGCCCCAGGCCAAACTTTCCAGGTTTACAAAATTAGTTCCTGATTCATTAGCAAATAGGCATTTCTCCACCAAAGCCATTTCAGAAACTCCCAGCCCAGCCTCAGAAGCCCTGGCACTCCAGCTGGTGAGCCAAGGCTGAGGGGAGCAGGAAGTGGAGGCGCTGTGGGAAGTCCCTGTGGTCAGGAGCACCCCTGCACAGGGCATCCTGCGTCTCTGGCTCCCTGTACCCCAGCCTGACTTCAGGCCCTGTGGGCTGAGCCAAGGGACCCTGGGAGCAAGCCCAGGCCACAGAGACAGGGTTGGGGGAGTGAGGAGCTCTAACAGACTCCTCTGGAGAGTTTATGAGCATTGAGCCCTCTGCAAGTGAGCAGGGCCTGTTCTTCCCCTATAGGAGGAATAGTTAAAGGTGGCAGGATGGAGGCAGTCCCAGGGCAGGTCTGCCCCTTCTCTATTCCCTTCCCCTGATGGCGGCGTCCAGGGCCGTGACAGCAGGCGCTGAAGGGCAGAGAGGAGAAGGTTGAGAATGTAGGGTCTTCCAGAGAAGGTGGGGACTGAGCGTTTGTTTGGTGGACAGCATCATGCCAACAGCTAGGTATGGAACCTGAGGGCCACTGAAGAGGGGTGGATGCCAATGCCCCCAAAGTCACGCCCTAGCCATATTGGCCTCCACATGGCCCCCAAACAAACTATGAAGACCCCCATCCACGGGCTTCTGCACTTGCTCTTCCCTCGCCTGGGATTCTTGTTCTACCTGACATCAGTCAGGCCTCAGCAAAAATGTCACCCGTTCAGAGAGGCTTTCCCTGGTAACTTTCACCCACCCCTGGGTCCCCCCCAAACATCATGCTTTGGACTTCCCCTATAGTGCTTTCTGCCATATGAAGTTAGTTTATTTGTTTACTTGTTTCTTGCTGCCTTCCTCTGTCAGAATATCAGGAACCTCATCTGGCTTTGCCCCAGTGCCTGGAGGAGTGCCTGGCATTTTGTTGAATGCATGTGTACATGGTTGGTGGCAACAGGGGCTGGGTGGGCACAAAGGTCCAGCCCCACTAATACAGCTCAGTTCCTCACATGTACCGCCAGTTTTTTGCAGATAAGAACCGGTTTGGCTTCTGTTAGCCTGAGTCACTCTTCTGGAAGTGGGGCCTGGCCAGCCCTGAGTGGGTGTGTGGAAAGGCAGGCTGTAGCTCTTCTCTCCCTCTGCTCAGGTAGTCGGGAAGAGGGACAGCTCTGCAGGGGAGGTCCTGGTGGCACAGGTGCTGTCTGGGCGGCCCTCCTCTCCATGTGGCATCTCAGACTGGAGCCTGAGGCTGAAAGACGTTGGAGACTTCGCATTCCGTCAGGCCCTACCCATGGCTAATTTAGGTAGGCTCCTTCTTCTTCTATTTTCTCATCTGAAGAATTGGGAAGAAACCATCTACCCTTGGTGTTTATCAAAAGCTTTCAGATGAAAAGCAAGCTTCTAGGGCCTAGAGCTCCTGGCCTCTCTGGGAGATCCGGCCCCTGTGGAGGCCACGGCCCCCTTGGGGAAGCCATGCAGATGCACTGAGGCAGGGCTGTGAGCCCAGTGCCTGCTGCGCCAGCAGGTAAGCAGGGGCTGCATGCCCACTTTGAGAAAAACAATGGAGCTTTTAGAGTTTATGGGTCATTTTCCACTGTTGGAAGGGACATTTCACTGTAAATGAGGGAAGGAACAGTGTGAGCTCAGTGGGCAAAAAATAAAATCTGGCACTCAGCTGTAAGACCTAGGGGGTGACAGGGAAGGGTAGGGTCTGCAGAGAAGTAGCGGCTGTCACTAATTAGTTCCAGCAGATGGTTGTCACATGAGAATGTAAGCCCAGATGGCCAGAACTTCTCATTTTTCAAGAAGAGTAAGACACTCTGATTTCATTATGTGTAGTATTTTGATTAAGTAAAACAATAAAGTGAACAAATAAAATATTCAATCTACAAACTACCAGCCTGCCATCTGTTAAGATCTATGTGGGGCAGAGAAAGGATCTTAAGATTGGTGGGCTGAAGACTCAGTTTCGAGTTCAAAGTTGGCCTCTAATGGGTAAATTATTTCTCCTTTCTGGGTCTCAATTTCCTCACTGTCAAGAGGAAGCCTGGGAACTCTCTGGGGTTTCAGGGGCACAGTAACAGCTAACACTTCCACAGTGCATATGACAAGCCAGGCAGCACTCTGCTGAGCTCTTTGTCTGGTTTATCTCCTTGAATCCTCACAAGACTGCTGCTGTTCACATTTTCAGATGTGGAAATTGGGGCATGGAGAGGTTAAATAATTTTCCCAAGGCCAGAGAGCCAGTACAAGGGGAGGAGCCAGGCTTGACTGCAGACAGTCAGCTCCGAACCACTGTCCTAGGCTATAGGAGCCCAGACTGAAGGAGATCACAGGGTGAGAAGTACTTTGTGACCCACACACAGTTATTCCAAGGACAGAAAATCCTTCCCTTTGCCCCAGTGGGTTTAGCAGTCTCTGGTGGGATGTACTAAAATGTGAGCCCAATGGTCTTAGGTCTTTTTCAAATGTGTAAAGGAGGGTACCACTCCCAGAACCAGGCAGTGACAAATGTGAAGAAATCGCTGTAATTAAAAATGGTTAACTCCAGAATATTTTATACTGGCACATAGTAGGGGCTAAAGTATCTGAACTTGAATTGGATTGAATTAAGGAGACAAGTGCATGTAAGCTCAATGAAGACACCATGTTTCCTGGGAGGAGGACCCACATCTTCCAGGATTACTGCTGGTACCATTTGCCAGAGAACTGGACTCTGAGAAGATGGAAAGAACATGGAGAGATTCATGATTTGATGGAAATGCTGGGAGAGTAAGGGCAAAGGAGCAAGGATGGGGGTGTGACCACGCCCCCTGTATTCCACATTACCCTGGACAAGTCATTTACCTTGCTGGACCTCGGCTGCCTGTCTATACCACTGACCTGACAGCTGATGTGTGTGAAGGAAAGGGAGGAGGAAGAGGTGGAGATGAAAGTGAAGACAAGACAATGAAAGGGTATAGCCTTTCCATGACCTAAGTTTGAAAACATCTTTAATCTACTAGACGATGATCACATCTTGATCACATAGTTGCAGGAAATTAAATATGAATGGCTTAATTAAAGATTAACATGATCAGAATGAGAATAATTAATATCATATCTGCTATAGTCTGTTTTCTTGAGTGGAAGCCTTATCCACCTGTTTGTTTAAGAACATGGACCACATTGATGCTGCTAAAAAACAGGCCAATAGGCAAGGCAGTGACTAATGGTTAATTATGCCTGCAATTTGTGGCACCAGTCACCAGATGGCACCACACTATTTAAGGGGTCCTATCATAATGGGACCCATCACTTCAGTTTTTCAGGGACTGAGGGGTTTTGTAGGATGTGGGATTTTCAGTACTAATACTGGGAAAGTCCTGGAAAAACAACAGGCCAGCTGATTCCTCAACCAGGTAAAGAGCTTTCTCTTTAGCATATGTAAGATTTTGGGATCACCCTTTCCTTATCACCAAAATGACTCCTAAAATTTTAAAGCAATCATAGAATAAATCATTGCTCTATAAGATGTGAGTTCAAACCAAAAGGAACACCATAAAAACATATGTAAGTCTTGCTTATGTTGATGGTCCAATGACACAGAGAGGAACAAGTTTATCTGCTTTGCTGGCAGAACTGCAGTGTGAGAAGGAATACAAGCACTGGGTTCAAATCTTGCCTCAGCCAAAATCTGGGATACCTCATTTAATCTTTCTGAGCCTTGATTTCTTATTCTACAAAGTGAGTGTAAGCGTGTACTCATCTTGAGGGTGGAGGGTGGAAATACACTCACCTTACACAGCTGTTACGAGGACTAAGTGAGATCTATACAAAAGAATAGAGCATACAAACTGAAGCACAGCAAGTAAGAAACAGAGCTGTCCCTATACCCAAGTTCCTATTCCTTTTCCACTCCTGCCTGCAGAGAAGTTGCCTTATAAAGTCAAGAAGGCAAGAGCAGACATCAACCTCTTGAAATATGAGATAAGCAGATAAATAATGGCTTTCAATGCAGATTCGTATCACACCCATAAACTGCTGGAGCAAAACTATCTTGGAAGACTCTGAACCTCAGAAATGATTAGTAGTAAGTTTACTTGTAAAAGCTTCTTGTAAACTAGCACCCCATAATAGCAGGCTTTATCTACAGTCTTCAGATAGACCTTCACTGGTGTCTTGCCAGTGGGTTTCAGCCCTGGACAAGTTCACTATGGATTCAATGAGACCAAAAAATGACAATGGAATGTTCTTGGGGTGAAAGGGTTTATACCCAACTTTATTCCCACAGTGGCAAGTCAATCACTAGAATCCTGTCCACCAAGAGTGAGTCTGCATGTGGCAAGCTGGTCTCTGCCTCTGGGCCTCTCTGCCCCGGCAGCCGTCTCAGTCTCTGTCCTTGTAGCGTCTGTGCAGCTGTGTGACTGTCACCCAGAACACTGGGTAAAGCTCTTCATATAGAGTCAATAGCAAAGTATTGCCCACACGTGTGTAGTGAGCTAGCCGACCAGGACCAGGTGAGAATCCTGGCCACAGGAACCTTCACTTTATCCACAACCGGCCAGGAGGTAGATGTGGTCACCCCGATGGCTGCAGCTTGGTGAGCAGAGATGCCCATGGGAACATCATCTCCACACCTGACCTGCTGCTGGAGGACGCTCCTGGGAAGCTGCTGATCTGGTTTAAACTGGTTTAGCTACCTGGCAGGACTGCGTAGGTGGAGACTGACAAAGAGAAGACCTCGGCTTATATACTTGTCCTTCTTCCTCCTCTTTGTACTAATGTATTTTCCCGTCTCTTGGAAGGAGTAACCAGCATCTTTACTCCATTATCTTAGTAAAAAATTAGTGTTTGGAGAATAGTACTGCCTGTATTGCATGCTGTGTGCTCTCATACTCAGGCACTCAAGAGCTAGTTGAAGAATCTAAATAGGAGTTGAAGCCATTACAACTTAAGGTGCTCACCTGGCCACCAAACCCAGCTGTTTAAATTTTCCCCTCAGTGCAGCACAGCTGAAAAGGTTTGCACTGAGATTCACCCAGGTTTCCTGATTAACAATTTATCAGGAGGAATTGTTTTCTTTGGTGGCAACAGGACCTAGGGATGAGTCATTCAGGCTGAGTTGCAAAGAGACTGGAATTGGGGAATGGGGCCATTTCTGTCTAGAAAGTCTCCCTGTTCCTGTGGGGAGCTGGGGGACTGTGAGTGTGGCTTTCCAGCTCAGCACTCAGAGATGAGGAGCTGGGAGGGAAGGCACAAGGTGCTGGCTGCTCAGGCAGAGTTCAACATCATTAAACTCATTGCAGGAAGTGGAGTGAAGGGCGGAGCACCCAGACCTGAGAATAAGTTTAGTCACAGATGTCCTTTGGACAGAAAGCTTAGGGACACCAACGGTTCTGATAAGATGGAACCAGGAATGGAATTGTGGCTAGTGTCTCCTCCCCCCTTAATTCCTGCTGCAGCCCAGAGGGAGTGAGGGCTCCCTCCAAGCCCCGGAGGCAAACAAGCTTGAGACAGAGCAGGAAGAGGGGCCCGGAGAGCCAGGCCATGCCCACTGGGCTGGGGCCGTGACTGACCTCTCCTGCTCTGCCTGGGATGAAGAAATAGACGTAATAGCTGACTATTGTTTAAATATTTCTTACGCAGGAGAGTCAGGGTCAGTACAACGTGTGCAACATCTCCATCCTCCCAGCAACCCATGACAAGGCTTTGGTTATTAGCCCCATCCCATGGGCAGTGGATCTGAAACTGAGAGAGTGCCAGCACATTGCCCACAGCCTGTGAATGAAATGGAGGATGCAGCCCTCAACTTCACAGCAGCACCCTGGGCCCCCTCCCCCAAACCCAGACAGGCTTCCTGGGTGTCCCTTCTTGGGGCACAGACCTGGGAAAGGGGGGAAACTCCAGGCTCTGCTCTCCAGGAGAAATCTGTCTGTTTGAGTCTGGGTTGGGGACAGAGGAACATTTACTCAGGAGCCACAGTGCAGGCAGAATCTTGGAAGGCTGCCTGCTGAGGCAGGCAGGAGGGGCCCTCAGCCCCACAAAAGAACGTCACTTCCCTTTTTCGATCTTCAAGGACACTTGGAGGGATGCTGACTTAACAGTTGAGGACTTCAGAAGTTGACACTTAGGAGAGAACTCGTATCAGGGGGTGCTAGCTGCTGTCCATGTCAGCAGGTGCTGTGATCAAGTTATGCACCCGATGATTCATCAGTATTCCAGAAATTATAAATGTGACCCAGCAAATACCACAAGGCAGCAAATGACCAAATGAGCCCTTACACATCACCTCCTTTGGTCAGCCCTGACAGGACAAACAGAGCGGCCCCTCGGCCTCAAAGACAGACATTATTTCTCACACGGTTTCAAAGTTGAACGACTCTGTCAAAGTCACACAATCTGTGAGACAGAGCAGGGTTTCTGACGTGCCATTTTGTCCTTCAAAGTCATCACCCAGGAAACACAATTTTTCCATTTGCTCTGAAAATGGAGCTTTTTGAAGAGTTGAGTAATTCATTTGTAACCTGTTTATTAAAAAAATTTACTGAGGTGTGTAATTGACATGTAACATTATATTCACATCAGGTGTACAACAAGAATGGCTCACCTGTCACCAGATTTAGTTATAAAAGTTTTTTCTTGTCATGAGAACTTTTAAGTAGATCTTAAAACAACTTTCAAATGTGCAGTGTAGCCTTCCTCCTTAAAGGATTCTATCCTCATTTGGATGCAGACTCTGATTCATAGGTTGAATATAAAGTCAGACTTATCAAGACTAACTTCTGTAGCAGCATAATCTCTGGCTGGGAGTCAGAAGACCTAAATTTCTGGCCATACCTTTACTGTCCACAAGCTGTGTGACCTTGGGCAGGACCCTTTCCCTCTCTGGATCTTTCTAGGTGTTGACTACAACGATAGGGTAGGATAGGGCAGTTGCTGAGCCCCCATCCAGTTCTTAAATGCTACACTGCTTGTACACTGGCATAAGTAATGCAATCATACAGATCACGTAGAAGCCCTCTTCATGGTCTTTCCATCCACAAACAGGTGTATGCTTACCTCTTCCCTGTCCAGAATGCAGTAAGGAAGGAAGCTAATGTTTATTGTACCACTGGGGCTAGAACGTCCCTCTCCCTTCTTCCCACCTTCCCTTCCTCCCTCTTTCCTTCCACCTGTGAGGAATTATGATCAATCTCATTCTGAGCATGAAGAGGCAGAGGCCAAATAAGGCAAGTGGCTTGTGGCAGGTCACACAGGTGGCAAATGGCAAGTGGCAGAGGTGGAATTTGGATCCACTTCTCTCCACGTGCTGAGTTCACCCCATTTCCTGAGACTAACTTTAAAGGCATGAGCAGCAGGAATAGGACCTCTCAGGAAGTTTACTCTAGAGCAGGGTCAGCAAACGTTAAGCAAACCCGGCCACTACCTGTTTTTGTAAATAAAGCTGTATCGGAACATAATTAGTTTGCTCATGTACAGATAGATGATCTTCAACTGTTTAAGCTGCCACAAATAGGTTGAGTAATGACAGAGACCATACGGCCCACTAATTCTAAAATATTTACCATGTGGCCCTTTACAGAGGTTCTCCAGCTGCCGGTTTAGAGTCCAGAAAGTCTGTCCTCCTTCAAAGAACACAAAGTGACATGTGCCATCCGGCATGCTGGGGCCTCGCCACTTGGCTAGGAACGGGAATGTTGTCCCTCAGATCTATTCTTTTAAGTCAACAGACAGTCTCGGGATACCTGTTAGGCAGATTAGGGAATCTGATTTTCATCAGGCTGTTCTTCCCAAGAACTCAGTGAAGGGGAAACAGAATCTAAATTTTGGGGAAATTACACAGGGGGAAAAAGGGAGGGAGTCAGTTACAACACCCATTGCGACACTCGGCAGGGCTGAAAGTGACAACAGCAAAGGTTTCTCTTTTTGGAAATGTGAGGGCATTTCCGTTTCTGAGTGGACAGGGCGGCAACAGCCTGGTTTGGTGAGTGACTATTTTCTTTATAAGCAGCTCCTCTGGGTCCGAAATGGCAGTCTCCCCTTGCCCTGCTCTGATCACAGGATGGAAATCTGCAGGTGTGGCCGTGGTTACCTAATCTCTCTCCTGCTTTTCCTGTTCCACTCAGAGACAGCCTGCCTTCCCTTGCAGAAGAGACCCTGCAGGATGCAGGCCTTCAGGTAAGGCTGACTCAGAGGAGGCGGGTGGACAGGCAGGACAATGCCCATGTGTCCCAGCCACCTGGGGCTGCTGGCCTCCACAGGCCTGGGAGCTGGGTTTGTGCAGGGAAGGAACAGCCATTATTCCAGGAAGAGGCAGCCACACGCGTGGGCTTCAGGGCTTCTGTTTCAGAGTACTATGGATGTGCACAGCTTGGCCCGAGGCCTGGCCTATTCCCCCAGAGACTCTGGCAAGTCAGTGAACGACAGACATGTGCCCAGGAGCCATGCTGGGGTTTGGACCCCACCGAGTGAGCCAGGCAAAGCAGCAGAGAGGGGCGCCAGGCAGGGCACGGCCCAAAGCCCCAGCTTGAGGGTTAACAACGCCTGCCAGTGTTGACACCATGGGGGATCTGGCTCCCCTGGAGCCTCAGTCTCCCCATCGATGACTCCCTGCCTGCCTCACAGGGTTGTTGTGAAGATGAAATGCACAAATCACAGAGTGACAGCATTCTGAAAACTGAAAAGTGCCTGAAAGTATGTGGTTTTTAAAACCAGGTCAGGAGCTCTCTGAGATGTCACTGTCACTGGTGTAGAAATGACAGGTGGCAGTGTTGATAAAAACAGTGCTGTTCCCATGCCCTCTGTCCCATGGCATCCCAGGACAGAAGCCGTATCTGGGTGGCTGCACCCTCGAGTTCTGACTTTCCTGGCCCAAGGCTGTGGGTTGGACCTGTGAAGTGTGCATGTGTGCTGCCCGGCTCTACCCACCTCCCCCCTGGCCCCGGCAGGCCACACACACACCCCAGCACCTCTTCCCTTTCCCACATGCCGAGGGCTTCATGAGATTTGCCTCTGCTGCCTCCTATCTGTGGGAGCTCCCGGAGGTGTCTCCCACGGCATGTTCAGTCCCCGCGGAAGGAGCCTCGTCCGGGAACTAAGAATAATCACATAAAGGTCAAATGCTCACACACATGTGGAAAGAGCTTCACAGTTTGCCTGGCCACCCCTCACCTAGCTCATGGGCTCCTCAAGCCACCTTTGAGGGGGCTTGTTAGCCACACTTCACATGTGAGCAGATGAGGTCCAGGGTCACACTGGTGGGCGGCAGGGAGTGGGTCCCACATCCTGCCTGGGGCTCTGTCTACTGCGTCCTACTGCTGCTTTCAGCCTGGGGACCGTTCTTTTTCTCATCAAGAAGAAAAGACTGGGAGCCAGAAACAGGCCACTGGGGGAGCTGTAGGGGAAGCTGACTTGTTCGCAGGGACAGCTGCCGGTGGCAAACCCAGAGCGGTTACTGGCTGTTGGAGGACAGGCTCTGAGGACACATCTTCATGGTCGAAGTCTCAGAATAAGTTAACTGCAAGGTGCTCTGTCCCTTGAAACCTCTTACACTGTGTTGTGGTGGCCACTAGTCTCTGATGACTCTTTTAATTTAGAGTGAAATTATAAATAAGAATAAAATGAAATATTCAGATCCTCAGTCACACCACATTTCAAGAGCTCAAGAGCCACATGTGGCTGGTGGCTAGTCTCTTGGACAGTGCAGACAAGGAACATTTGTGCACTCCAGAAAGTTCTAGTGGGTGGCGTTACTCTGGAGCATGCTTTGCCGAAGTGCAAGGGGCCTGCCCTGGGAGTCTGTGAATGGGGAGCAGGGTGAGGAGACGCCCGGATGTGGGGATGCTGCTTCCCAGGTGTGGGAGTTGGGCCGTTCTCCCCACCAGTGTCAACCATCTGTGCTGGGGGGTAGGGAGCGGATACAGACTCAGTGAACTCTGAGTGGAGCCCTCGCACCTGTCCGCTCCAGCTGGGTCCTTTCGCTTTTCAGAATCTGGGATGTTAACCAGAAGACCTTCTACCTGAGGAATAACCAACTAATTGCTGGATACTTGCAAGGACCAAATATTAAACTAGAAGGTGAGTGGTTGCCAGGAGAAGTGATGTTGTTAAGGTGCCCGAGCCACTTTGCCTTGGAGTCTGCAGCAGCACTGTGGCCTCCCAGAAACCTTAGATGAGGCTCCGTGGCCTAATCCCCATTGGACATTTGTGGACAAGTTTGGTGCTGGGGAGCCTGGACACTACAGGGCACACTTGAGTGCAGCCTTGAGGGGTCTTGGGCTGAGAGCCACCAGCCACAGGCACAGTGGTCCCAGGGCCACAGCTGGCAGGGGCAGGGCCCAGAGGGCAGGATCAGCCTCCTCCCTCCTGTGCCTATGAAGCCTCCCATATTCCTGTATGTTCAAACCCTGACTCCCTCCAAATTGAGCACACTATATAGAAAGCTGGGTTGTGCCTGATTCATGACACCACGTTCAGTTGTGTTCTAAACCGTGCTTGAAACAGACCAGGAGATTTGTTGGCCCTGGTGTCCAGCACCCTCTCTTTGCCTGAAGGTGGGCCTGGTGTCACAGGATGTCATCACCTCCCTCTCCCTGGTGCCCATCGCCTTGTCCCTGCCCCATGCCAAAAGAGTGTGAGACCCTTGCTGGTCCTGGCAGTTCTCCTAATGAGCTCTGAGAGGCTGAGACGTTCACTGCTGCGTGGGGGCCAGAGACCACTGGGGGAAGAGGCAGCTGTGCACCCAGGCTCTCATGGACCAAACCCTGGGGCCCCACTCGTGACCTGTGTGCTGTGTCTCTGTCCATGGGCAGCACACCTGCTGGCCTGGAGCCAAGGTGTCCTGGGAAGAGAGGGAAGGACAGAGACCTCATGGAGCAGAATCTAGGTGACTTGGTCCCTGAGGAGTAACTAGACAGCATGATCGGCTTGATCTCCTGTGTGTGGGGAGGCCGGGAAGATGGGGCCCGCTGCCCTCCTGACCTTGGGGCTTTCACTGTGGGGGACAGAAAACTCTCTAGGGGGACCCCAGGCCATCATCTCTTCTCTCTACAACCTGCCCCTCCCCTCTGCTCCTCCCAGAGAAGATAGACATGCTGTCCATTGAGCCTCATGCTGTGTTCCTGGGCATCCACGGGAGGAAGCTCTGCCTGGCCTGTGTCAAATCTGGCAGTAAGATCAGGCTCCAGCTGGAGGTAAGGATCTGTCTCAGACAACGGCCACCAAAGCCCAGTGTAGAACACCCACAGTGTGCTCCCTCCTGGTGCTGAAGGCCGGTGAGGCCCATTGGGGTGGCTCTGTCCACTGGCGTAGTTCGTTCAGCAGGGAGCCTGCTGGTGCCAGGACACCTGGCTTCTCATCCTCCTCATGGTCTCAGAGGTCAGCTGGCAGCTTGGGCTTCCTTACCGCATGGCTGCTGACTTCCAGGGGGTATTATTCTAAGAGGATGAACCTCAGTGTGCAGGCACTTGTTTGCCTTCCGCTACACCATGCTGCTCATGTCCCACTGACCAAAGCCAGTCACGTGGCTGAGTCTGGCCCCAGAAGGGATGGGACTCCACTGGGTGTGAACTCCAGGAAGCATGGTTCATCTTCCATTCAGTCTCTTGCTGGAGGGTCCCCAGCCCATGGAGACTTGCCCTCTTCCAGAGCAGCTAAGCTTTGGGACCTTTCTCTTCCTAAACTCATCTGCTCAAACCCAGGAGCCAGTACCCCACTCCAGGCCCTATGCTCCTTGATTCTGTGCAATGCTAATGGGCTTCCAGCCCTGGGAAACATGGCTTTGTGTCGGGGGCTGGGTGGACAAGATCTTAATCCAAACGTGAGTGGCTTTAATTGTGTAACTGTTACCTCCTCCAATGTGGACAGGGGCACTGTTTTGGAGGGTGACTGCTCTGTGTTAAGTAGGGGTGCCTAGGATATTATGTGTAGCCTGTGGAATGGGCTGCAGTGCCCTCTGCCCACCTTCTCCACCAGCCCTCTGGTTGGAGGCATAAACACAAAAGACCAGCTCCATGGGCCTTGGCCTCTACAGGCTGTGCCATGTGCTTATCAAACTTACTGGCACATGGCTCAGTGGCAAGATTTCCCAAAGCTGAGGTGTGACAATGGGACAACCTCTTTGTGCCACTGCTGTCCTGAGAGACCTGGTGCATGTGGTGTCCTGCAGTGCCCTTAGGTTAGCAGTTCTCCTGCACACACTCTGGGCCACATGATGGTGGGGTGGGGAGGGGGTGCACAGGACCATCAGCCCCTCAGCTCTCACAGCTCATTCTTGTCTTCCAGCCAGTTAACATCACTGACCTGAGCCAGAACAAGGAGCAGGACAAGCGCTTCACCTTCATCCACTCGGACAGCGGTGCCACCACCAGCTTTGAGTCTGCCGCTTGTCCCGGCTGGTTCCTCTGCACAGCCCTGGAGGCAGACCGGCCTGTCAGCCTCACCAACATGCCTGAAGAGGCCGTCATGGTCACCAAGTTTTACTTCCGGCAGGACCAGTAGTACTGGATGTACCCCCACCCTACTCCTGGCACTTCGATGACTCCAGAGACTGCCTCTCCACCCCCGGGGGCCTCCTAGCTGTCATGGGGCCCCTGGCTGTCTGAGGGGACTTGGTGGGCTGGACCCTCCCTTGAAAGGAGCCCAAGGGCTCTGGGGGCAGAGCTCTGTCTCCAGCCTCCTCGGCCAACCCAGCCTCTGCATTGCCTCCATGATGGTCTTTCTAAAGTGGGGCTTGAGCCACAGCTCTGTTCAGAGCTCTTCAATGCAACCGTGTCTTCACAGTAACACCCAGGCCACCAGGCAGCTTGGATGCCCTCTGTGGTCCTCTCCGCAACTCCTCCTCCTTCCATGCCCCAGGTGACCTCAAGCCGCTCACTGACCTCCCACTAAGTGACTCCCAAACCTTGTTTTGTAAACTGATGGTGCTCCATGGGGGAGATCTGTGGTGAAATAGACAATACGGATTTCATGGTACTTTTTTTAAAGCCAACTCTGTCCAGTTTGGAGGAGAGTCCTTTATCTGTAGATTCTGTCCTTTCTGGAAGGGGAATATCAAAATATTTCTGTATTTGTAAAATGATGGTGAAAGTAGGTCTCTCTTTTTAATCTTTTTATTATTTTTGTAATGCTCTAACCTATAAAAATGAAAAGCTTTTGTACTATGTTGGTCCCTAAGTTTTTTCTTTCTGGAACGCTTCTGTAAGTCTGGAGGCCCCGAGCCCCATCTCCACTCCAGACTTCTTACAGCTGCTTGCAGTGCTTCTGAAAGTTCCCCAGCTCCCAAGGCACAGCACAAATGGGCTTCATCTAGTTCTTTCCTGGGCTGGGAGAGGTGAATGGCTCCTTGACCATTTAGCACTTCTGACTTGTTTAAAAGATGGTTGTGCCTCTGTCTGGCTCCCTCACAGCCCACAAGCACCTGAGAGCAGTGAGTTTGAGTTCCTGCGTCTCAGGTTCCCGCAGGGCTGGGCACATGGCCTGGCCTCAGCAGGTGCTCCATTGATGTGTGTTGTATATGTTGAGTGGAAAGTTTTCCAACTCCCCATGACTCAGGCTTTGTTTTACAATAAAATCTTGAAAACTCACATACTTTGCCGGCGGTGTTCATTGCCTCCCTGGATTGGGACAGGTGGTGCTGGGCAATGGGGAGGCCAATGGGCTTTCCTTGCCCTGGAGGCCTGGCCTGGCTTCCTCCCCTCTGAGAGTCCTTTACTCCTTGGGCCTCACTCTCCCTGGATGACAGGAGAGCAAATCTCCCTGCCAGGAAGGTGCTTAGCATCATTGTCCCCCATAACCCCCAATTGGAAATAATCCAAACACCCCTCACAGAAAAGTCACTGCACAAATCCTGTATGTCCATACAAAGCAGGGCTCCACAGCAGACAAAACCTTGCAAAAGGAGGGTTAGAGCAGATCTGTGGTTCTCTGTGGGCTCGCCTGCAGAGCTTTAGAAAAAGTGGTGCCAATGCCAATGCCTGGTTTGGGGGTGGCCTGGGGGTGGTGTCAGGGCATCCGGATGCCAGGGCTGAGACTCCCGGGACCACAAGGCTTCTAACTCTAGGGACCCTGAGGTCAAGCCCTCCCAGTGGCTCCCTGAGGGTGAACTCTGCCTGGTGGCAGCTGTAAATGCAAAGCAGGGAGATAGATGGTCCTTCATTTCAGAGAAAGGCTCTTTACCAAGTCAGAAGTATATTTTGACTCTATTTTAATTTGAGTTGAAGCTAGAAGGAAATTTTCTATTTTCTCAGTCTGGTTAAGACACACTTCGAGCTTCACTTTTGGGGGGCTTAAGTTGTGCAATAATAGTAGGTGTTAAATTGGGGTAAAATTCTTGCCAATCTTGGGGAAACAAAACAATTTTCTGTTATCTTTTCATGTAACTATGAAATCCCTAAGTTATAGTACCTGGCCTTAACATGCTTGATGTTAAACTCAGCTCCCAGCAAATTTTGGAGAGAGAGAGCAAAGTGTGTCTTTTGGGGTTCTTAGCCTCAAACCTGAGAAAGCTGTCAAAGAGGGACATTCAGTCACAAGAACATTTTGCCTTTGGGTCTCTGCTGAATGCCGTCTGTGAGGGTAAGAAAATGAGGCAGTTCAAGAAGTGTCCACCAGGGATCAGCGTTTTACTGAAGTTAATCCCATGTGTCTGCCTTTCCTCTCTGCTCTGGAAGGACCTGGAGAAGCCCAGCTGGAGCTCAGTGCAGGCTCTTGGCTGGTGAAGGTCTAGTTGTCTAAAGCCCCTCTAAGAAAAAGCTGCTTTTACTCTGAGGGAAGTTTATTCTCATGCATCTATTAATCCCACTGTAGTTTATTTCTAGTTTGGGCTATTTACCTCTTAAAGTACATGGAGGATCTGGCCCCTGACAAGGGTCCCACAGATGTTTATCATTGATGTCTATCATCCAAAGGAATTAGCACCAATGTCCACAATAACCCCCAACTGGAAACAATCCAAACACCCCTCACAGAAGAGTCACTACACAAATCGAGTATGTTTGTACAAAGCAATGCTTCCCAGAAGACAAAACCTTGCAAAAGGAGGGTTAGAGCAGATCTGTGGTTCTCTGTGGGTTCGCCTGCAGAACTTCAGAAACATTAGAACATTTCCCCACAATACAGACCCAAGGAATTCTAAGGGTGTTCTGTACCTGCTTGAAAATCTACATCCTGGGGTCCTGTTTCCAGCTGTGGACCTGGATGACTGACATGCGGAAATCCCCCTCCCGCCACCCACCACCAGGGAAAATACATACCGCGAAAACTCAACACAGTAGCTCAAGCCACACACCTGCAAGGGGAAGTATTTTGTGTTGGTGGGTGGTGAATGGAGCTAACAAAAGGCAGATAAACAGAGATCAAGACACTCATTGTGGTGAGGAGTGGGTCTGGATCCACAGGGAACAGCCACGCCTTCATTCTCTCCCCAGGAGGAATGACTCAGAAAAGTTGATTTGGGTTCAGAGCAGAGGAGTGATCTCAGTGGCTGGTGACCTCAAACTCCCTCACCTTGTTATTCTACCTCTAGTCTGAGGGTCTCCCTGCTAAGGGGTAGGAATGCTGTGTCCTGGAGTCAAGGCATACTCTTCCTTGGGCCATGATAGAGGCACTCTGGCATCATCGTCTTTCTTCTTACTAGTCTTGGAAGTTTTTTCTTTCCCTTCACTGAAGGCCTGTGGCTGGAGCACAGGGACAGGGGACATGTAGGCAGGGGTCAGATCCTGCTGGTTCTGGCCAGTGGTGTTGGGAAGGATGGAAGCCTTTGTTCTAAGGCATGAACAGGCCTTGCAAACTCTGAAGTCTATCCCTCCCTCACCCCATGCCCCACTTTGGAGTGCACATTCTCCCCACCTGCTCCACCTAATACCTAGTCAACCTTCAAACCCAGGCTCTTGGGCAACTTTTCCATGAAGCCATAGAGAACCATTCAAGCCAGTCCTCAATAACCCAATGTCTTGGACCCTCCCCCAGGACCCGTGGCCCAGACCCTGACATTCATGGTAATGATGGGGCTTTTTTAGGTATGCATGTGTTAACCCTCCCTGAGCCCCTAAAGCTAGGGACTGTTTTCCATTTTGCAACCTCCAGAGCACCCTGCCCCGTACCTGAAATGGACAGAAGCTCATTGCAAACATATTCTGAAGTACATTAATTTCATATGCATTTCCCATTTATTTTCACTCTTCTTTCTTTGCACATAGGGCACCTTATCACAGAGGTCTTTCTGACCACCCTGGTTAAAGTACCATTGTACCCCTCCCCCGTGCCTCCTCTACTTTCTGTTTCTGTGCCTTGCCTTAATTTTCTTTCTAGCAATGATTACCTTCCGACCTGTTCTGTACTTGCCTGTTTGCTTATTTAGGTCCCTTTCCCTACTACAGTTTAAGCTCCATTAAGACCGGGTCATTTCCCCACATCAGTGCCTGATTATTAATTCAACAACCTTGTTCACCAAGCACCTGCTCTATGTCAGCTCTGTGCTGGAGGCAGCACACACTGTTCCCTAAGGAGCTAAGCCACGGGTGTGAACCTGTTCAAATGTATACACGTCATTGGTAGTATTTTTACATAGTTAATTTGCATTTCCAGTTTTTTGTCTTGTTTCTTATGTGCTGTGGTGTGAATCAGGGAAATAATAATTCCTTCTCCTTAGATATGGAGACCCAAGAGCACAAATTGGGTGTCTCTATGTCCCTGTTGTGAGAGCCACAAAAATCTCAGTAGAAGGGACTGTGATGGAATAAAGTGAGAAGAAGAAAGGTGCGGCTAGTGTATGAAGGATCCCAGCAGAGACAGCACAGCCACAATTAAAACCGAGCAGCAGATTTAGTCTCAAGCCTTCCCTGTGCTCAGCACCCACCCCACAGGGCCAGATGCCCAGACCTGGCCAAGTGCCTTATTTTTGGCCTTTTTCTTTCCTTGAAGCCCACTGCCTGCCTCATTCTAGCTGCCAAACCCCAATGCCTGTACCTCTGTGGCTGTCTTCTGTAAAGGAGCTGACATCTCCCCCAGCCACAGACCAACATGCTTTGCTAAACACAGGGCCCTTGCAGGCCAGGAGGGCAGAGCTGACATTTATGGTTATCTCTGAACCAAATTCTTGGGCAGAACTCCCATCCCTTCAGACCAGAGCAACCCGCCTAGTGAAAGTGTATGTTTGTATCTCCTTTGGAGGCACTCAATTAGGGAGACATGCTGTAAGGAGCAGAGACAAAGGGAGCCAGCAGCAGAGAGAGCTGGTGTCCAGACGGGGCATTTTCAGGTAAACAATGGAAATCTCTGATGTGAAGTCAGAAGGCCCAGGAATAAGGTCTAGCTCCACCACTTAATAGCCGGATGATTTTGAATAAGCTACGTAAGCTTCCTGAAGCTCACTGTGTTCATTTGGAAAACCAAGATCATAATACTTCTCAGAGCTGTTTTGACGATTACATATAACATAGGTAAAAGTATTTGGTATAAAGCTCTCTGTAAGAACTGATTTAATATTGTGATAACCCAAGTGTCTCCAGATGTTGCAGAGTGTGGAGGCAAAGCAGATCACACCCTCTGAATCCTGGTCCTGACCCTGCTTCCTCTGAAGTCCCTCACTGCCCCCTGACACGAAGCTACTCCCCACCCTCCAATCTGGTATATCTGGGATGACGCATGAGGAGCCTTCTCTCACGTCTGTCCAACCTTTGCCCAAAACCTCTGCCACTTACCTCCCTCCTCTCCTTTTTATCCTTCAATGTCTGTGCAAGGGCAGTGTCTCCAGATAATCCAAGAGCCTCCAGTTCACAAGGTGCCCCAGGGGGTTCCAAAACGGAAAGAACATCTCTTTCCGCAGCTCTTGTACCACTAGGTGGCACTTGTGTCCCCAAACAGCACTCAGTGCTGCCCTTCAATCACCAGCAGAAAACCTGGTCTGTGATCATTTGTTTCAGTAAGATACACATTCCCAAGAAGCAACATTTTGCAAGCACTGAAGTCTGACCCTGACTTAAAACAGAAACACGAGGAAGCAGGCTGCAGAGATGCTGCCCGTGGTCTCCTGTTCACACTGTCTGCAGAACAACTCTCTAACGCCGCCTTTTGGGAGGATGGTTTTTGCTTTGCAAGTGAAAACTGCAATGTCCCCAATTCTTTGCCCAGAAATAAGGATGCACCTGTCCCAAATACCTTTCCAAGTGTTCATTTTTCTTATGACAGCTTTATTGCCCTGAAGTGACAATTTCCCTTTCAGCCATCCACACCAAGTTTTCAATGAGGTTAGGAAGGAAGATCAGTCCAGGACTTCCCAGTGCCTGGTGATTCTCCTCCTCCCAGCAGACTCCAGAGGAGGGACTTTTCCCTAGGAGCCCAGAAATATAGGTCTGTGGGACCATTCTGCCTCCTGTCAATATCCCGATCATACTTCCCAATGCTTTTTTCCCCAGTTAACTCAGGAGCAATAGAATAAAATTATATTTATGAACTTCTCACTGGTTGTAAAAGATTTGGTGAAGGCAAATGATGATGGTTTCACAAAGCCTGTGACATTAAAATCAGGTGACACTTGTTTTTTCTTTCTTTTAATATAAATTCACTGAGTTACCACGCTCAAGTTCAGATCATGCATGACCTCATTAGGTATGTGAGGAAATTTAGATTCTGAACAATCAAGAGCCATTAACGAATTTTAAGCAACAAGGTAAAAGGTTATGATTATCACCTTTTTATTGAGGTGCGATTCACAATTTCCTGCATGAATTTTAAATGCTCAGTTCGTGAGTTTGACAAATGCATACATTTTGTGTAACCACCACCTCTCTGAAAAAGTAGAACATTTCCATAACTCCTGAAAATTGTTTTATGCCTCTTTGTAATCAATTCTCCCCACCCAAGAGGTAACCACTGTTCTGATTTCTATCCCCATAGATGAGCTGTGTCCTCTTCACAGCCTCATATAAATGGAATCATACAGTGCATGATCTTTCTTATTTGGATTCTTCCTCTCAACATAACGCTTTTGAGGTTCATCCACACTGTCATGGGAAATCAGTATGTTGTCTTTTTCTATAGCTGATTAGTATTCCAATTTATGAATAAACCACAACTGTTTATTTGTAGCATTTTGAGTTGTTTCCTATTTTTATATACGACAAATAGAGCAGCTGTGAATATTCTTTTTATAAGTCTTCTCATGGACATTTATTTTCAGTTCTCTTGGGGAAATAGCTAGGAATGGAATGTCTGGGTTACATAGTAGATGTATGTTTAATTTTCCATGCAATTGTTAAACTGCCTTCCAAAAGGGTGGCACCATTTTACATCAGCAAAGTATGAGGGTAGGAGTTGTTCCATTCTCTTGTCCATATTTGGTATTATCAGTGTTCAAATTTTAGCCACGTGGGGGATGGTGTGGTATCTCATATGATTATTTTGCACTAGTGAAATTGAGCATCTTCTCGTGTGCTGATTGGCCATTTATTTATCTTTTATTGTAAAGTGTCTATTCAAGTCTTTTGGCCATTATTCTCAGTGGTTTGTCCTTTTTTTATTGATCCGTAGTTGTTGACAATGATCTGGATGTTTCTTCTGTCAGATTCATGTTTTGTGAATATAGTCTCACAATCTGGAGCTTGCCGATTCATTTTCCTAACAGGGTATTTTGATGAACAGAACAAAAAAAATTTTTTATGAAGTCCAATTTACCCATTCTTTTTATCAAGTTGTAGAAAAATCTTTGCCTCCTGGAAAGTTGCAAAGTTTTCCTCCTGTTTTCTTCTAGATATTTATAGTTTTGGTTCTTTATATTTAGGTCTATGATCTATTTTGAGCTAATTTTATGTTTGGCATGAGGTAAAACATAAGGTTCTTTTTTCTTTTGCAATAGCTTTACTGAGATATAATCATTCACACACCATACAATTCACCCATTTAAAGTGTATAATCCAATGGCTTTTAGTATTGTGAAGGCCGCCAGTTTTATGTGTCAGCTTGACTGGGCTAAGGGATGCCCAGATAGCTGGTAACACATTACTTCGGGGTGTGTCTGAGGGTGTCTCTGGAAGAGATCAGCATTTGAATCAGTAGACTAAGAACACGGACTCAGCAACGCCAGTGGACACCAGCCAATCCATTGAGGGCTGAGTAGAACACAAAGGCAGAAGAAGGGTCAATTCGATCTCTTTGCTGGAGTTAGGACTCCTATCTTCTCTAGCCCTTGGACATAAGCTCCCCTGGTTCTCGGGCCTTTGGATTTGGACCATGACTTATCTTACCAGTTTTCCTGCCTCTCTAGTTTGCAGATGGCAAATCATCAGCCAATGCCTATAGTCAATCTTCTCTTCTGTCTATCTGTGTGTCCTCCTGGCTCTGGTTTTCTGGAGAACCTTGACTAATATGAGTTTATTTGTTGAGTTATGCAACTATCATGCCACAGTCAGTTTCATCACCCCAAAAAGAAACCCGTTATCTGTTTCCCCTTACCCCCAGGCCTATTCAACCACTCATCTACTTTTGGTCTCTACAGATCTGCCTATTCTGAACATTTTAAATAGTGGAAATATCATAGTATGTGGTGTTTTGTGACTGTGTTTTCTTTCACTTAGCATAGTGTTTTTGAAGTTAATCCATACTGTAGTATTATGCCTCAGACGGCTGAATAATATTTCGTTTATTTATTTATTCATTCATTGATCAGGTGATGGGCATTTGGAATGCTCCACTTTTGGGTGTCATGAATAAAGCTGCTATGAACATTCAGGTACACATTTTGTGTGGACATGTATTTTCATTTCTTTTGTATCTGTACCGATAAATGTGATTCCTAGGTCATGTGGTACTTCTATGTTTAACTTTTGAGGAACTGCCAAGCTGTTTTCCAAAGATGCCAGATCATTTTAGAATCCCACCAGCAGTGTACAAAGATACACTTTCTCCATATCCTCACCAATACCATTATTATCTTTTTTATCACAACCAGCATAATGGTATGAGGTACTCTCTCAAGGTGGTTTTGATTTGCATTTCTCTGATGGTTAATGTTCTTGAACATCTTTTCTTGTTCTTATTGGCTATTTGTGCATCTTATTTGGAGAAATGTATATTCAGATACTTTGTCTGTGTTTTAGTTGGGTTATCAGTCTGCTTGTTTTTGAGTTGAAAGTTTTCTTTACATATCTAGATATATGGCCAAGGTTCATTTTATTTTTTTTTTACCACATGGATTTCTAGGCATTCCAGAACCATTTGTGGAAAGATTTTCCTTTTTCCACTGAATTGGCTTGACACCTTTGTCAAAAGGTGCCAATCAACCATATGTATGTGTGGATCTGTATTTGAACAGTCTAACTCTACTACATTGATCTGTTTATCTGTCTTTGTGCCATCTCAGCTTGAATTGTTTACTAATTTGATTTCTTTTTTGACCCATGGGTTATGTAGAAGTGTTCTGCTTGATTTCCAAATATTTGGTTATTTTCTAGATAAAATACTATTGTTTGTTGATTTATAATTTAATTCCATTGTGATCGAGAAGATGTGATCTACATGAGTCAACCTATTGAAATTTAGAGATTGATAATCATCTGTATGGTCAGCCTTGGTTAATGTTTCATGTGTACTTGAAAACATTCTGCTATTGATGACATAATATCCTATAACGTTAATTTGGTAAAGCTGAATGACAATGTCTAAATCTTCTATACCTTTATTGATTTTGTGTGAACTTGCTTTATTGATTACTGTCCCTTAGTGTGTTAAAATATTCCCAGGGATGTTAAAATATTCAACTATAATTGTGTATTTTATATTTCTCCCCTTGGCTCTATCAATTTTTGCTTGATGTATTTGAAAGTTTTGTTGACATGTACACATTTATAATTGTTATGTCCCCTTGATGAATTGATCCTTTTATCTTTATAAAATGACACTTTTATTTCTGGGAATAATCTATGTATTACAGACTTTGTTTAAAACTGATATAACCACACAAAGCTTTCTCAGGCTTAGTATTTAGATAATATATTTTTTCCCATCCCTTTACTTTCAACCTGTCTGGGTCTTGTTTTCTTAGCCATTTTGGCAAGCTCTACCTTTTAAATGGAGTGTGTAATGTAACTATTGGTGTTTTCAATCTAGCTGTTTGTTTTATATGTGTCCCCTCTGATCTTGGCTGATATTTTCCTTACTTTCCTGACTTCTTTAATTTTTTAGTAATTGTTTTTATATCCTTTACTGGGCTTTACTCTGAATTAATTTTATAAAACTTCACATAGAAGAACCTTACAATATGTTTCCTGTATTTTGTGCTTTCTTGTCATATCCTTTGCTTCTAGATGTGTTATAAATCCCCCAATACATTATTTTTAAAATTTAAATTGTCAATTGACTTTTTAAAAATTATTTTTTCCAGCTTTATTGAGATAGAATTGATAAATGACATTGTAAGTTATGTAAATTGACTTTTAAGTCATTTAATACAAGAAAGAAAAAGTCTTTTATATTTACTTGTATATTTATCATTCTCAGTTCTTTATGTTTCTTTCAGTAGATTCTAATTTTTTTCTTATATCATTCTCTACATCTTGAAGAATTTCTTTAATTTTCTTGTAGCATGGATCTGCTGGCAAAAACTCAGGTTTTGTTTATTTGCACATATCTTTATTTGGCTTTCTATTTAAAATATGTTATTTACTAGATACAAAACTATCAGTTGACAGCTTTTTTTATTTTCCAGCATTTTAAACTGATGTTGCATTGTTTTCCGGCCTACATTATTTCTAATGAGAAGTTAGCCATCATTCTTATTATTAGGTCCTTGTATGCAATGTGTAATTTTCCCTCTGACTCCTTATAAGATTTTTCCCTTTGTCTCTGTTAAGCCAGAAACTGACTTTTCACCATCTGAGATATCACCCAGCATGCAAGCCAGTAAGTTTGCATATTTCAGTTTTCATAGATACTGTCAGAAAATAGGAGACAGTTTATGACTCACAGTAACAGCAGAGTAACGTTATTGCATAGGCTTCCCCAGCCCCAATTCCTGCAGGGTAATATGATGAAGGTCATATGTTGCCACATGTGGGCCATGTTATAGCAGAGGAACCTCAATAACGGGAGGCCCTGATCTTACACAGGGGAAGCTGACAAACCTGTACATCTTCCTCTCTAGAGGGGAAAGACTGGAGTCTCTTCATTCCAGGATAATAAAAGTAGAGATGTTTCCTCTCTCTGGAACAGACTTATTCATGTTCCATTTGGTTATTTATTTTAAAAATAATGGGATCATATTTCTGCTCAAATTCCCTATCTATTCACCCATTATATCTATCTTTTGCTGTAGGTTAACATCTTTAATATAGTTTTCATTTGAATTCTTTATCCTGATTCCAACATCTTGTTTGTCCATAGGTATGATATTGTAATATAATAAGAAATACAAATTTGGTCTTTGCCCCTGGTTCCTGAAACAGAGCCCCTTAGTACCTTTGTAATTTCCTGAGTGATAGGGGTGATAGAGGCATCTTTTGTTACAATTAGCTCTACCGTGATAAAGGTGAAAGAGACATCTTGCGTTTTTTATAACAACTTCCTTACAAAAATACATGGGTTTACAGTTATGAGATGAGTTTTGGAAAGCCCATAGGGATGGGGGCTTGTTGCCAGAGAAATCAATCATGTGATTAGAAGGTTGGAATTTTCATCCCACCCCTGGAATGATCTCATTCAAGGAGTGGAGAGGGGCTGGAGACTGAGTTCAATCACCAATGATCAATGATTTAATCAACATACCTATGTCATGAACCACCATAAAACCCCTAAGTAACAGGGTTTGGAGAGATTCTGGGTCAGTAAATCTATCTACATGCCAGGAGGGTGGCATGCCTGGGGATGGTATGGAAGGGGTGGGCCCTTCCCATATCTTGCCCTATGTACCTCTTCTATTTGATTACTCCTGAGTTATAACTTTATAATAAACCAATAATAGTAAGTAAGTACACTTCTGGATTCTGTTAGCCACTATAGGAAATTATCAAACCTGAGAAGGGGGATCCTATGAACTCTTGATTTATAGCTGGTTGGAAGTATAGATGACAACCTGGGACTTGGTATCTAAACTGGTGGACAGTCTTTTGCTTAACCTGTAGCATCTGCACTAACTCTGGGTAATTACAATCATAAGTGATTTGTAAGACACCCAGTTGGTATCCAGAGATTGAAGAACTGCTTAATGTGAGGGAAGAACCCAAATGTTTGATGTCAGAGGTATTGAGAGTGTAGAGGGAAATAGTTTTCCCTTAGTGAACAAAGTTTCTCCTTTAGTGGGTCTATATTAATTCACTGCATTTTTTCCCCTCTTGACAAGGTTCACATTTTTCTGTTTCTTTGAATGCCTAATAGTTTTTTGTTGAATGGTGGACATTGTGTATGACATATTGTTCTGGATTCTGTTATTTTCCTCTGAAGAGTCAAGTTTTGTTCTAGCAGGGAGTTATATTTCTACAAGCTCACCTCAGTTTCACAGAGGCTTGGTTTTAGACTTTGGATGTATTTCCTTTGGTTTTGTCTTAATCCTAGGGTATATCCCTGGCATGTGGTTTTTAATCTTTAAGTGTGGCCATTCTAGAGTTTCAGTGGAAATTCCACCGTGTTTACCAAGCCTAAGATAGCATGACCTGAATGCCAAATTCCCCAGCAGCAGACAGCTCACTGCGCAAATTTCTGCCCATCTATTGTTTTCCTTTGGATTATTTAAATTCTTGCCCCATGTATGTTCATTTAGGAATCAGCCAAGGATTTGAGGGGAGTTTGTGTGCAGATTTTGGGCCTCTCCCTTTTGTGGCTCCCTCCTTTCCAGTACCTTCCCCTTCGGGAGCACAATCCCCTCCCCAGGACCAGTTTTCATCACAGGTATCGCCCCTGCTAGGCTGCAACATTTTGGAGTATTTGGTTCATCCTTCTCTCCCATAGTGTCTTGTTAGTGCTTGACATATATAGTGTGTGCACATGAATGTTTGTAGAGTGGACAAATGAATTGATTTATTATAGGACTGTTGACCTTACATCAGGAGATGTAGAGCATGGCTTCTTGGGCCTATCTGGCTGTGTGACCTTGGTCAGGTTATGTGACCTCTCTGTGCCTCAGTTTCCTCATTATGAGGAAACCTTCCTACCTCATATGGTAGCTGTAAGTGTAAAATGTGTTTAGACAGGTAGAGAGCTATGGCCCGGCACATAGTTAACAGGATAAATACTAGCTGTTGTTGCTTGTAGAGAGCCTGGCCAGCTCCATTTTAGGCATCATCAGATAAAAAGACAGATTTCCCCAGGGGCTGCCAATCTCTAGGGGAGCTAAAAACATCACTGCTGTCCCAGAGATATGGAACCACTTAAGTTAGACTTCCACATAGGTGCCTTATACACTTAAATAAATAGAAACCAGACATGCCATCAAGTGGGATGTTGAAAAAAATAAGAGCTTACCTGGTTTGCTAAAATACGTTTAAGCTACAAAACACAACTATTTTCCATCACGCCACCAATTCCCAAAACAGCTAGCAAAAAGTTCACCCAAGTCAAGTAACCGACAGCTGAAATTCTCAACTCGAATACAGCGATTTTTTTTTTTGCGCCTACGAAATAAATAATAAGTAATGGTCCTGTAGGGACTCTGAGTTGTCTCCTTACTCAGGGCGACCAAACCTGGGCCTGGCCTCTGCTCCCGGTTTTTGCACTGGAGTAAACCGAGGGGTCGGAGAGCCCGCGGCCGGCTCGGGAGAGGCAGGTGGGCGGTGGCGCGGAGAGGCCCCCGCCCCGCCCCTCCGCCCACGCCACCGCCAGACCAGTCGGACCGCTTCGCCCCCGGCCCGCCCCGCCCCGGCCCGGCCCCCGCCCTCCCTCCCGGAAACCCGGTCCTCCTCTGCCGGAGCCGGCCCGGCCCGGTCCAGCCGCCCAGGGCCCAGCGCCTGGTCGCCCCCGGTTCCCCGCACTGCACAGTCCCCAGCCCCGCCTCTGGCCGCCCACGGCCCGCGCAGCCTCCTCGGCCCAGCGCCTGGACGCCCCCGGCCCGCGCAGCCGCCTCCGGCCCAGCGCCGACGCGCCCTCGGCCCCGTGCCTGGACGCTCTCAGCCCCGCGCCTGGACGCCCCCGGCCCGCGCCTGGAGGCCCGGGCCCGCGCCCTGTAGAGGCCTGGACGCCGGCCGTGGGGCGCCCGGGGCGCCTGGAGGCCCAAGCAGGAGCCCCGCGGGAAATGGGTAAGGGCACGTGGTGAGGGCAGGGCTGGGGCGCCACGACCCGTGGGCACCTGCGATGTAGCTGTGGGGTCTTGGCAATGTGATCAAGGGGTCTGGAGCCGGGAAGAGGCTGCAGGGCGGTGGAGGGCCCACGGCGGACCCTGGGAATCCAACCTAATAGGATGGCAGGGACAGGGACAGCAAGGGGACATTGGCTGTGCCCCTCCAGGAGAGCCTGCCCACGCCTGGAGAGCAGGAGGATCCCTGAAAGCCATCCAGTATTAGAGGTGGGTGATACGAAGGCGTCACTGCCTGTCTCCCAGGCCCTGTGCCTCTGTGGCCCCTGATGCTCCTGACCATGGCCCTCCTCCCTCCTGCCCCCAGAGTGCTAGCTCTTCTCCACCCCCTTGGAGGCTGGCCCCTCTCTTTGGCCCTTCTGGGTGTGTCTGACCAGAAAGCCTCAGATATTCTTGGGAGAAGGTAAACAGTGTCTGCTCAGCTGACAAGCTCACATCCCCCTCTAGTACTCCATTGTGGTCTGAGAATTGAGTCTAGCTTGTTGGTTAGTAGGAGGATAGAGTCAGGGATATGAGTTCCTTGCAGGTTTTTTCCAGCTTGCAAGATGGATTTTGCTGTCCAGTCAGTGTTCCCACCCACAGCCAGTGTCTGTGACCTGCAGGTCCAGGTCAGGGAGCCAGCATCAGGTGAAGAACTGGGCCATGCAGGGCTCCACCTGCCCTTGAACCTCTTTAGCCCAGCCCTTCCCCTACAGCTGACTGAATGTAATTAGCAATTAATTGGATGTCCTTGAGTCCCTCTGCCTAAGTAACAAGCTCAAGTCTAGATAGCAGGTAGTGCTGAGTGATTCATTTTTTCTTTCAGACACCTTATTTCCTCTATGTGGGGGTATGTAGAAGAGTCATTCATTTATTCATTCACTCACTCACTCACTCACTCACTCACTCATTCATCCAGCAAATATTGACTGAGTGCCAACTAATCAGGCCTGTAGGCACTGGGGATACAAATGCTCTCGTTTGCATATGAGCCCTAGGAGAGAGAAAATACACAAGCAAGCAGATGAATCACATGGTTTCAGAGGGTGAGAAGTGCTGTAAAAAACAAAGCAGGTTAATGATGGGCATGACAGTGAAACAAATAGGAACTGGCCTTGCTAGAAAAGGTAGCAAATAGACTTTCTACATGAGGTGGAAAATGGTATCATTTTCAGGCCCTAAAACTCTGGGGGCACAGGGTAGGATGTCCCCTGTTAGCGTAAGCAGGGACTTAGAAGCTGCTCATGGGGACCAGTGAGCAGTAGATGAGTAGCCCTTCTCTGTAGTCCTGGACGCTTACTACTTGTTGGGAGGTTTAAATCTAAGGCAGAGCTTTAAGCTTCTGCTTATGATGGGGTGCTCTGTTGGCTCGCTCCCCCATTTGCTCATTTAGCAAATTCATACTGAGGGCGCATGTGTTCCAGGCACATTCCTGGTATCAAGGGCACATCAGTGGACAGTCTCTCCCCTCACAGAGCTTATTTGGTGGGGAGAAATGGACAGTAACCCATAACAGCAATTGCAACACCATGTCAGATAAATGCTGTGAAGAAAAGCGAAGTGGCTTATGGGGTCGAAGGTGACGGGTGCTGCTGTGTTCAGTAAGTGGTCAGACAAGCAGTGCTGAGATGAAATTTGAGCAGACCTGAATGTATGTGAGACAGGGTCCTGTGCCTGGGAGAACATTCTAGGCAGAGGGAACAGTAAATGCAAATGTCCTGAGGCGTGAACGGGGCCTGAGCGCACTGGGCATGCTGGAGGAACAGGAGGGAGGCCAGTGTGACTTGGAGGCGAGCAGCATCTCAGAGACTTCTGTTAGAGAAGGCAGAGGTGGGGTTCAGCCTGGTGACCAGAGGCTTCCAGGAAAACAGATGATGCTCCTAGCAGAAGATGCTGCCCAGCAGACTCAGAGTCAAGCCTGTGGTTCACCAGGAACAGGTGATGCCCAGAGATGGAGACTGTGTCTCCTGGCAGGAGAGGTGTCACTTGCTTTTCTTACATCCGGCATCCATCAAAACATCATGGACCCACACAGAGAGCTAGAATGGGAGGTGGACCCTGAGTTTTCCACAAGTAAGGACTCTAGAAACTAGATATGGGGAAAATAATGGTTATCTTCTAGGAAAATTCCAGTAATTTTTGGTTCTTAAATTAGTTAGGTGATCTCATTAGTAGGCTTAAAAGAAAAGCAGGAGAATATTATAATAATTGACATTCATTGAGCAGGTACTATGTGCCAGGCTCTCCTTTGAGCACTGTATGTGCAAACCAAATAATCCTTATAGCAAGTCAATGAGGTAAATACTGTCCTATTTCACAGATGAGAAAACTGAGGCATGGGGAGAATAAGAAAGTTGTCTACTTTTATACAGCTAGTAAGTGAGAATTAGGATTTACAGGCAAGTGTTCCAATTTTACAGCCAAGTGCCCTGGGGGTGGGGTGGGGGGCAGGTTTAGCTGAAGGGATGTTTGTCCCCAGTGGAGAAATCTCCCTAAGAGCAGGGGAGTGCTAGTGAAAAGACAATAGGGGTTATGAGCCTATTCCACTTACTTTCTTCTTATAAGATGATATTTGCTTTGGTTAGAAATTCTTTTAAAAATATTTTTAAAGGTACTACTTACATGAGTTAAAAATCTTTTCACAAACGTTAATTCAGACAGCCCTTAAGGTACACAGTGAACAGTCTCCCTCCCTTTCCTGTCATCTGATCCCCAGTTCTCCTCTTCAGGGGGAGTGTCTTGAGAGTAATCCCCGAGAGAGATGTTCTATTTGTAAATGAGCATATCCGTATGTATACTTTCTCTTTTCTCTTTTTTTACACGAATGGTAATTATACTCAGGTCTGTACCTATTTTTTTAAGTATATTTCTTCCGATTCAGGACATACAGCTGTCCTTCATCCTGTCTACATGAACATGTACTGTCTCCCTGAATGGACGTGGCGTCTTTGCCTAGGCAGTCCTCCGAGGGCTCCTGGGTTGCTTCCCCATGTTTGTTTCTCGGTTTGCTGTGACAGACAGAACTGCATTAAGCCTTCTTGTACCTACAGCTTCGCTCACTTCTGTGACTCTCTCAGTGGGAGAAACTCATAAACGTGGAATACTGATTTAAAAGCTATGTGTATTTTAGATTTTGACAAATGGTCCCAAAGACACCGTATAACAGACCTCCTGAGACTGCTTGTTTCCCCACAGCATCTCCAACTTAGTGATGTCAACTTTTTGTTCTTGCCACTTGGACAGATTTAAAAAGTGGCATCGTGCTGTAGTTTTAATAGGTATGTGTAGTGAGAGGCATTATGAGGCTCACATATGTTTTAAGCTATTTGTCTTTCCCTTTCTGTGGACTGTTCATGTCCTTGGCCAATGGTTTAAATGAGGTTTTCATCTCTTCATGGTTGTCACTGAACTATAGGGGGGCTTATTATGATTTCCTCTTCATCCCTCACCTCCAATCCCACTCACTGCCCCTTGCCAGTTTCCCCTTTCCTTGTGAGCCGCAGCCATTCTGATACATTTATGATTTATTTACCCTGGGATCTGGATGTATTTTAGAGAAATACATGATGTTGATTTATATATGCATGTATTTTAAACCTACATAAATTGTATTATGCTACAAACCATGATCTTACTTTTTGAATCTAAAGCTATTTCTAGAAGGAACAATCTGCCTGCTGTGGGTGCCCTTGGGTGGTGGTTCTGGTTGCTGCTTTGCACCCCGTAGCTGGAACTGTGGAATTATCATGACAGTTGATTCTCAGTGGCTTGGCCTAGAAAGATTGTTTAGAGAAATGCCTTTATGGGGGTGAGCTGGGAGGATGAAGAGGATGTGATAGATGGAAAGGAGAATGGGGATGGGAGCAGAGACGGCCAGAAGCCCAGCAGGAGGACGTGCCGGTGTGTGAAGTTATCAGGAACATCCAGAGATGCCCACAGATTGCTGGGGTCACAGTTCAGGATGAGAGAGGCTGGGGATCTTAGATGTCAGTGTTGGGCTTTCCCTAAAGGTGGCACCAGAGGCAGTGGAGTGGGGCCAAGTCAGGAAAGATTTTCAAGAGCAGGAGTGAATTGGTAAGGGCTATGCACACGACCCTGAGAGGCCAGAGTCCCTGCAGTCTCCAGATAAGAGAGGAGTGCGAACCGGGCAAGGAGGGCGCAGCGGGGCTTGCCGGGGAGGGGAGGCATGAGGGGTCTAGGCTGTTGTCAAGTCTGCTAACAGGGAAGCCGGTGGGTGGGGGCGCTGCAGACAAGCCCCAGGAGGGAGGTAGGGCACATGGACAGGTGCGCGTCCATGGGCACACGGGCATGCTGTAGGGCCTGCTACTAACACTGATGTCCTGTTCAGCTAGAGGATTCTTGTTGGCAGTGAGCACTGCTGGCTGGGTTGGGGTTTGTGACCCTTCAGCAAGTAGGTGGCGGATGAATCCGTGGGTGGTTGAGGTCACCCCAGGAGAGAGTTAAGGGAGAGTGGCCCAGCGGGAATAGAGCCTGGGGCAGACATGCAGGCCGAAGTGGATGGCCAGGCTGAGCCAGCCAAGGAGGGTGGGAGGCTCTCCAGCTCTGCCCTCTGCTAGGAATGCCCTCAGCATGGGAACTTGCGGGACGGACGGGGTCCCCATCTTCCTGGCCCTCAGTGGGGCCTTGGAGGATGCATAGGCACGGCAGGCGGACAGGAGGCCGAGGGACTCAGGAGGCCCCGGTGTGCGGCTTGAGCTCTTCTCCCCGGGATGAGCTCTGGGGCACCAAGGCTGTTCCTGCTGGAAGCTGTCAAGCCAGCTGTCCTCTCTGTACCTGTTGGGCGACTGCTGATGGAGCTGGATCAGCTCTGGCGGCACAGAGAGGGCGTTGGGAAGCCCAGGATTTCATGCCACAGGCAGGGCTAAGGCGGGCACCCCAGGGAAATAAAAGAGCCTTCAGATGGCCCTAGGCAATCCTTGCTCTGAGTTTTGTCTTCATCCCTCGCTGTGTCAGAGCGTACCTGTTCTGTCATATGTAACATCAGGCCCTTGCTTGCCTGCTGTGAGCCTGAGTTCCCACTCAGCAGGAAATGGCTCAGGACTCTCATTCTGAGGAGACAGACTCCCAGTTCTTTCTCCAAAGGAGTAAGTGTTGGAAGGTTGAGATTCAGCTCTACAGAGTATCTACTCATTTACATATTTTGTCATGATTTTGACATGAGTTTTCCACCTATACTATTTCATTTAACGTTTTTTCTTTGAATACATACAATTTGAAAAAAAAAACAGCATAAAGTTGGCATGGTCCTAAGCAAAAGCATCTATGAATTACAGGTTTGCTGCATGAGGTACATATTTTTAATTCATATTCAAATAAATACCTAGCTATTTAAAATGTCATTATGTGTATCACATGCCTACTTAAGTAAACACAGCTTTAGATTCATGGATTCATGGAGAAGATGATCTCTGCCATGTAGGAGGGGGGAAAACTTTCTCTTAGCCTCTTAGATCGAGTCATTGGGAGCTGCAAATTAAACTGACAAAAAAAAAGATTAACAGTAGAGAAGTTTATTGGCATGTACATGGGGAACCATCAAATTTGTCCCTGGCTTGTTAAGTGGTTTAAGGTAAAGGCTCAGGTACCTAACTTAGTAGGGGGAGGGAGGGGGGAGAAAACAGCTTCTATGGAAAGAACGAGTAGGTTTCTTGAGGAAAGACAAGGCAAAGGGGTTTTTAAAACAAATGAGAGATAACGTTTGTGTCTCCAAGTGTGAGGGAGTCTCCCTCAGGGCCATAAATTCTAGAGAAGGCACTTGAGGTAGGATCTGCTGAGCTCTCCTTTCTTGGGGTGAATTGGTCCTGAAGATGGAATTTTAGGGCAGCCTTATTTCCCCGAAGTTGCTGCTTTTAAGCAGATAAGGAAAGCTCTGAGAAGGCTTCCTTTTCCATCTGTCCAATCTCAAAATAGCTTCACCTTAAGATCGTCTTCATACCAACTTTCTGTGTAGGACCCCACACCAACATCAGGTCATGGTGGCAGTCACCTGCGAGTGGTGACAGTAAGGGTCAAAAACAACCCCCCTGCAGGCTCTCTCAGGCACTCTGCCATCCCACAAGAGAGAGGACGGGTTGGCAAAGAACCTCCCAGTCTGTAGAGTGAGCAGAAATATTCAGTCATTATTTAATTCAACAAAGTTAATTTTCTAAAACCTTTATTATTTTTCCTGATGATAAACATAAATACATACTTATTTTTAAAAACTAGATACATACTAAAAAAGCATAAGGGGCTTAAAATGTGTACCATTATCATGCACAGGTAGCCATTATCAACCAATATTTTGGTATACTATTGCCCAAATACACAAGTTTTTAGAAAATTGAGATCATGCTCAATATATAATTGGTTTTCTTAATAATATGCAGTATCTCTCCACTTGATTAAATACCCTCCTCAAACAAGATAGTTCAAGGTTGCTGGGCTTCATCCTGTGGCTGTATGAATGTACCATAATCTGTGTGTCCCTTTCCTGATAGCGGGCACTGAGGCTGTGAGCATTTTTGTCCTTATAAGTAGCTCTTTGCATGTGTATTTCAGCACATGTTTGTGAGCATCTGGGTGCCGAGGGGGATTGGGGATGGAGGTGAATAACTCTGGAGTCTGCTCCTTGTTTGTCTGAGGACAGACCCAGGACAAGTGGCTTCGAGTGCCCATCTAAGAACAGAGTTGGGAGGGAGCAGAGAAGGGGAGACTTGGGAGAGAAAGGCTGGGGCTGGACTTTGCTGCTGAGGAGGATAGGAAGATGGGCCTGGACATCTGTTCACAGGTCCACTGTTTGCCAGGGTTTGGCAGTCCACAGGCAGGTCGGGACAGCCCCTCAAGGCTCCTGTGCCTGCCAAGGGATTTTCTACAGTCAAATCCGGGAGACAGAAGTCATCATCCACTGTTATAATCACTTCCTGCCTGTGTCCGGGAGACCAGGGGCAGTGCTGGTGCCCACTTAGGTGCCAGGAGGTTGGTGTGGGGTCCTGAGGGATGAACTTCCTCCCTCTGTTCATTGGCCTGCCTCACAGCTTTACCCTCCTGTTCTAAGACACAGGCCTCAGGACAGGAAGCCTTCACCCCTCCCTTCCTCCAGATCTCTGCTCCAGTCCTCAGGGCGTCCATGGTCAAGCTGGCCAGCATGACTCTAAACATCTAACCTGGCAGAGGAATGTTTAGGGAGGTAGGCATCTTCTAGTCTGGCCTACCTGAGGCCCTAGGTGTGTGGAGGCTGGAGAGCAGGAGGGATCAGGGCCCTTTCTGGAGGAAGGAGCATGTGGCTGCCTTGCCCTCAGGGCTCCCTATAGGACAGAACTTTTACAAAGAGAAATTCAGGGACATGAGAGCCTGTTGAGCTGCTTCCGGCCTTGGCCCTCATCCTGCCCCAGAAGGATGATAATGAGCATCATCAGCTCAGAAATTGTTACAAACTTGGAGTTGGGAGAAATGAGTTCAGGCTCACACTGTCAATAGCCCTGTTCATTTGGAAAGGCCTTCTCCTTCATATCAGCAGTGTGCAGATGGTAATGGGGTACAGAAGAAAGGGTAAGTGCCGGGGTTTGACAGTCCTGGATTCAAATCAGCCTGAGTAACTACTCTGACCCTCAGTCTCCTCATCTGTTGTGTAGCACGGTGATAATAACACTGCATCCCCACCCCAGCCTTGTAGGGCTTGGATTTACGGCTTGTAAAGGGCCTCCATTCCCCTTCTGCACTCAGTTTGTGAGATGCCACCCCCCCCCCACCTGTACTGAGCAGCCTCTGAGGGCACACAGGAAGTGGCTCACCTCAAGGGAGGCAGGAAGGAGCTTTCTGGCATGGCTGTATGCACATGGGCTGTGGTCATGTCAGGAGGCTATGTGTCCTTGGGCCCCGGGGAGGGGTCTGTGGGCTGGGTAGGGAACCCCAGGAGTTGTGGGGTGACACAGCAGATCGAAGCTGAGTGTTGGCAGGGGCTCTGGGGGCAGGAGCCAGCTTCCCTTTACCTTGCCCTCATCCAGGCCACACTGCCTCCTAGCTAGAGGCCCTGCTTACGTGTGCCAGGGATTTCCCCATTCAGAGTTCCACTCCTTGCAATCTTGGGAAAGAGATGAAAGTCGTAGGAGACAGAACAGAGTTGGTGACTTCTGGAGTTGGTTGACTGTAAGCAGAAAGTACCCCCCTACCCATACCCCATGTCCCCCCAAACACACACAGCATGCAAGACCCATTGCCTGGAAGGAAAGGGGAGAGGCAGGTCCCACTTCCCATGGTCTTGCCTGAGTGATCACGGAAGACAAGATGAGCAGCTTTGACTCATTCATTCACCAAACGGTTGTGGAGCAGTTGCACCCGGCACTCTGCCCCCCCCACCTGGGTGCAGCTGAGGTGAGTGGGTCAGCCCTCGCCCTTGAGGGGTCAGTAGTCGGGGGAGTGTACAGGCACATGGACATGTGGAGGGGGTGGATCACTGGCTCCTCGCCAACCAGCTGCCTAGCAGCCCAGGACCACTGGATGGTGTGCGGGCAAGCTGATGAGGGTGGACCTGGAGTCAGAGTCGATGAAGTGAGGGAAGTCCCCACCTCCCAGGTCCTCACCTCCTAATCAGCCCTCACTTCAGGGTTGTCTGCCTCCTCATGTCCCCAGCACCCGCTTCTCTGTAATCTCCATGTGGTCACACTCCGTGGCCACCTCGCTCCTTGTCCTTCTAGACTTTCCAGTAGCATTTTACACAGCTGACCACTTCCTCTGTTAAGGGTGTCTCCTCTTGTGTGATGACAGGCTCTCTCCATGTTTATCTCACCTCCTTGCAGTCTCTTGTCACTCTCCTCTGCAGACTGCTGGGTCGGCTCCATGGCAGCCTGGACCGCCTTTCTGCTGCCCACACACAGGCTGCAGCCCAGCCCCTCCCGGCAACTCCCGGTGTGCCTCTCAGTTGCCTTTTGCATTTCACAGATACCTCCAACCTAATACTAAAAAACTCAAACTTCTTATTTTCTTCTCTGAGCCTCATCTCCCCATTTTCTTCCCATTGCAGCAAATGCCATTGCCACCTACCCCCTGACTCAGCAGGAAACCTAGATGTTGCCCCGACCTCTTGCCCATCTTTACATCTTGCATCAACCTAAGTGGCTGGTCCTGCCAGTCATCCCCTACATACCCAAGTCCTGCCTCCCTCTGCTGTTTCTGCCCTCTTCAAGCCACTGCCCGCCTCCCCTGGGCCGTCCCCAGCCCTCTGACTCTTCTCCCTGCTCCCTCAACAGTCCATTCTCCACACAACAGCAGATGGTCTTAAAAATTAAGAAACGCTGTGTGATCTGTGCGTTCCCTGCTTCCACACATGCTCACCACTGGGGCTTGTGGGGTCTGTCCTGCCGCCCGCCCCGTCTTCCCCACTCCCCGTGGCTGCTGCACAGGCCACGTTGCCTTGCTTCCTCTTCTTGGAACTCAGGGAGACCTTCCTGGTCTCAGGCAAGGAGTTAGGCATGTGGTTCCCTCTGCCTAAAGTGCAACCCCACACTCTGCACTGGCTCCTCTGCCCGGGATATAAAGCCCCCCTGCGCATCCTGACTTCCCACCGCAGCGAGTTCTCCTAACACGTGCACATCACAATTTATAACCAGATGTTGATTACATAGTCTGCTTGCTTGTTGTCTCTTGCTACATAGGAAGCTCCCTGAGGACTGGGGTCCTGTGTTCTATTCCTGACAGGTCAGCAGCTTCTCGCATAGGGAGCAGGTGCTGACTGAGCCACAGCCATGTTCCAGACATGCTATGAGGCTGGAAGCCTCAGAGGAGGGCTTGCCTTTAGGCCTGGGTGACTTCAGGTTTCTGGCTTACACAGCCGGGCATGGTGTTGTGAAATCCCAAGTACAAAAGGAGGAGGGGCCTGGGGGAGGTCATGAGTCAGGTTTGCCCTGCACCGAGTTTGAGGTGTTCATGCAATGAACCTGTCCCTCAGGTCTGCCAGCCCCATACTGTGGACAGTGGGGCACCATCTGTAAAAGTTTCAGCCACAGCTGACAAGCTGTTGCATAAAATGTGTCCTGTTCTCCTACCTCCCATCTCTATAATGACCTGGAGGTCCTGGTTTGAACTAGGCATCTCAGCCTTCACTGAATGTGGCCACTGCAGCACAGTCCAGCCCCGGCCTTCAGCCCCTGCCACAGCCCCCTTCCCTTCCTCTTCCCCACCCTGGCTCTGTGCCACATGTGCATGCAGGGTGATCTGCCCACAGGTGCAGCCCTGCCCACCACCCTCTGCCTTCCCCCTCTCCCCAGGTCTAGGGCTGCACAGAGTAGTGTGAAATGCCTGAGGAGAAGGAGGCCACAGGGCCTGGAGCCCAGCATGTGGTGAGGAAAGGCCTGGCAGGCGGGTGGGTCCCTGGGGAATCCTTGTCCTGGGTTGGGGGCTGGAGCTGGAGAAGGCTGGAGCGAGAGCCAGGCCCTGTCAACCAGGGGCCTGACCTGAGGGCTCACTGCTTATGGGACTTGCAAGCGGAGGGGCCTCCTGGGCACTGGGATTTATGAGGGCTAGAGCTCAGGGTGGGCCCTCAGCAGGTAAGTTGGCCGAGGTTGAGGCCTGAGTACTGGATATGGAGGGAGAAGAAGAGAGTACAGCGAATGTGGCTCCCCTCACCTCTGTCTCACATTCATGGTCACCTGTGACCTGTGTCCCTTGGATACACATTGGGAATTCAGCCATGGGAGCAGGTGATGGTTGTTTCATGTAGTCAAATGCTCTGAGTTCTAACCCAGCTTTGTGACTTCCCAGCTGTGCAACTCTGGGCACTGGCTTAATCGCTCTGAGCCTGCTTCCGTATCCATGTACTGGATATGGTCATGCTTCCAAAAAGGGGGGAGGACCAGCTGGGGTGCTGCTGGGGGGACAGCCATATCAGAAGCCTTCTTTACTTGCACAGACATAAGCATGTAAAATCACAGCGCCATTCATGAGACAGAAGAAGAGTTGCCAGGCCCAGAGCTCTCTTGTGTCCCACTGGCTGCCCTGAAGGAGCCTTAGCTTGGGCAGACATGAGAACTTGGTGGCTGAGCTACAGGAGGGAGGGGGTGGGGCCTGCCCACAGTCAGGGCGTAGCACCTTCCCCTTTTCCTCTCCTGGGCCCTGGGCTGGGGAGAAGTGCGTCCCCCAACTCTGCTCCCTGTGGAGAGTGGGAGCTGCCAGGGTGTAGGGGCATGGGGAAGGGGCCCAGAGCTGCTGGGCCTGGGTGCTGGTAGGAAGTGTGGGTGGGAGCAGCTGGGGGCCCAGGAGGCTGGGGCGGGAGGGGCTGGCATGTGGTTCTGAGGGGAACGGAAGTCGGAAGCACTGGCCGCCACGTTCTCCATTCTCAGGACTGAGGGCTGTGCAGCAGGGAGGCCTGCTCACCCATCCCTGGGTGCTGTGGAGGTGAGCAAGGTGGGCCTGCCTGGGTGGGGGCTGGGAGGAGGTCCCCTGCATGTGCACCTGCTGTGAGCCTAGGGGGCTACACCCCCACCTTCCCCTACCCACTCTGTGTTCCCCTCTTTCCCCAGCCTGTCCCTTTCTAGTGTGGCCGGGCCTCTGACTCCTCCTCTGGTGTCCCTAGAGCATCTTGGGGTCTGCAGTGGGGAAAGGCGAAGGCCCAAGGAGGCCACTCCCTGTGTTCCCGGCCACTGCTGTGTCAGACACCGGGTGTCCAGTGGGGCTGTTGTGGCCAGAGGCCCAACTGAGCCTTAATCCCTGGACCCTGGAGGCTTTGGAGCCGAGGCAGCTTTGGGTGTATCAGGCAGGGGCTCAGACTCAGCCTCTCCCATCAGGGGCTCCCCAAGCTACTTTGCCTTTTGGGTGTGGGTTAGAGGCAGGGACTCCATTTGCTGGCTGGCCAGGGCAGCTGTGGTTTAGGCCTGTTGAGCTGCACAGGAACCATCTAATTCTAAAGTGTCCCTGTTGGGGACACAGCAGGGTGTTCTGGTTGTAGGTATTATCCTCATGGTAACCGGGCGTTGGAGGGAAGTCCCCCAGCTCCTGCCCCTTACCCCAGGGCCTGAGGCCCTGCAGTTGGGGCCACTCCTCTGCTGAAAGCTGGGAAGGGTGACTTGTCATCAGCTGATAATAAATGATCCTCAGCACTGATGGACCTTCACCAGCCTTGAAGGAAGACGGGCCAGTATCCCCAGTCCCCTGGGGCTTTCGGGTAGATCTCCCTCCCGATCTCCCTCCTCCTGCGGATGAGGAACCACCCAGCCTGGGATTAGCCTCTGGGCTGCTGAGCAGTTTGTCAAGTGAGGCAGAGACAGAAACAGAGGAAAGGGTGAGGGAGGCTCAGCCTGGTCCCAGCCCTCCCAGGGGTCCTTGTCCTTCCTGGGAAACAGCTGCTCTGCAGGCACACGAGCAGTCTGTCCCCATCCCCTCTGCCCTCTCCTCCCTCACTGCCTGGGTCCCACCACAGGGCCCTCAGCTCCAGGGCTGCCCCTCTCCTCTGTGCACATCTGCATGCAGGCTCCTTCCGCATGGGCAGGATGTGGGGCACCCCAGCCTTGTCTCTCACGGTGCTCTTGACCCCAGGTTCAGGCAGGGGTGGGCCGCTCTCCTGCAACTGCAGACAGGGTATCTCTCCCCTTGGCCCCTGACCACAGGGGTGGCGTCCCTCGTGTGACTCCTCTCCAGGGCCAGGCAGGGACAGGACACGTCGCCTCTACTGTCTCTGATGGGCCAAGAACCTTTGCTTTTTCCAGAGGAAGGAGACAGTTCCAGGGCAAAAGCAAGCTTAAAGGGAGACAGATAGACAACCGGTCCAGATGGGAGGTTCAGGGCCAACTTCTAGAGGAGGCTGAGAGCTGAGAGAGACCACTGTGTTGTTTGTATTTATTTTAGCTTCTCTAAACAGACCTACAAAGTAGCCAATTGACTCTGAGCAGGACATAATATTTCTGAGCATGTACCAAGGACCAGGCCTGCTTCCCCACTTTATAACAGGCCTGTGGTGGAGCTTTACTCCCTCATATTTCCTTATTTTGCAGATAAGGAGCCAGGTGAGGTTTTGACCAGAGTCACATGGCTACCAGCTGTAGCTGGGATCTGAGGCCAGCCTGTGAGCCCCCAGGTGCATGCTGAGGGCAGGGCGTTCTAGGTGTCCCCTCTCCCAGCCTTCTGTGGCCCCTGCTCTTGGGAGTGCAAGGCTGCATGCCCAGGCAGGCAGGGGTGAAAAACAAACTCAGCAAGTCAACCCAGGTACTACATGGGCTCCTTCCTGCCCCCAAGATCAAACAGAAGTTTCCTTGAAGCCCAGGGTGGGGTGCGTGGGGATGAGAGGGACTGTGTCCTCTTGGTCCCTGGAGTCAGTGTCTGTGTCCTCAGCCTTCTGTCAGCGGCTGCTTGCTCAGCCCCTGGAATGTTCCCCACTGTGTTCAAGCAGGAGGCCCTGGGGGCGCTCTCCTCCCCCATCTCAGCTCCCTCCTGCTGCTTCCCATCACCAGCTTCTGGAACTGCCATTCCTTTTCTCCCAGAACTTATCCTTAAGCTTCCTGAGCCATCAAGTTGCTTAGAAAAATCAAGGACCACTTTGAGGGGTAACAAAGTGAGGCATGTGGCAGAGGCTTTCTCCCTCCTTTGTTCTGGTTAGGTGACCTGAGACAAGAGATTTCACTAAACACCAATGGTTAAAAAAAGTAAACCAAGATAATTCTAGATGCGTGAGCCCCGGGGTCTGCTCCCCAGTTCCCAGCTTGCCTCTGCCTAGGGGTGCTGTCTACCTCCTGGAAACAGGCTGGTCTCCACCCCCGACCCTTGTAGGGCCAGACTGCCCTCCTCCAGGTGACTGCTGGGGTGACCTCGCCCCTCAGGTCCTCCTACCCCTTCATTTGGGGAGGAGCAGTACAAAAAGGAGAAGAAAGAGAAAGGAAAGGAGGAAGGAAGGAAGAAGAAAGAAACACCTTAAACTCATTATAATCGGTGTCCCTTCCCCAAGCCGGTGGTACAGATGGGTGAAGGAATGGCTCATCCTCAAGCCTCCTCTCTGTCCATCTGCTGCCTGGGAACCAGGACCCATCCTTGCACTTTGGCTTCTGGCCTGGCAGGAGGCTACTTCTGGGGAAGTTCTGCCTTCAGGGCACTGGGCCTCCTGGGAGGAAGGTGTCACTGGCTCACCCGCAGAAAGAGAAAGTCCTACCATCCTAATGATGTTAAACCTCCTTCAAGCCTGTGTCCCAGTGTCTAGGAAGCTCGTTGAGGATCCACCCCCCCCACCTCTCCTTTCCTCCCTTTTCTCTCTCCCTCCCTCTCACCTTACCTACCTCTCCCCCTTCCCCCTCCCTCCCTCTTATTTTCACAAACATTTCTGGACTGCCACCTCTGAGGCCAGCAGGTGCTGCACTGGGCTTTGGGGAAACAGTTGAATTCAAGTGGCTGTCTGCTTCATAAGGAAGTCATGGTTCATTCAAGTCATGATGCCCAAGGGAATGGTTTGTGGGTGGGAAGAGAGGGAGATGCTGCAAAGAGCCACAGGCCTGGGGTCCCAGGCCCCTGACTTACTGGCTGGGCTACCTGGGCATGTTTCTGAAAGTCTTTGAGCTGTAGCTTCCTTGTTAGTAAGAAGGAGATGCTATCCCTCGCTTCATTCATGGGGTCCTGGAGTCCAGAAGGGAGAACTGCAGAAGGCGGAATACAGATGAGCTCCGGGCTGTGAAGCCAAGCTGGGTGACTGGTCCATTGCAGGGGCCTGGAACATTCCTTTCCCCTTCCTCATGGGGTTGGGTTGCCAGATAAAATACAGAATGCCCGGTTCAACTTGAAATTCAGATAAACAGTAAAATTTAGTATAAATATGTCCCAAATGTTGGGCATCCTGTTTATCTGCTAACCATGGCCTCTCCACCGTGAAGCATGTGCTGTCCACATGGAGGTGCCCACCGGGAGCCAGGACCATCTCCCACCAGGTTCTGTAACCCCAGGAATCTCCTGGCTGGTCCTGAACTCATCAGCAGGAACCTATAACTTTCTAACCCACTTGAACTGTAGTATAATGATATGTGCCCAAACACTGCCGCAGAGAGTGGGTACACCACAGGCAGCCACCAACACGATTCAGTCATTCAGCTTCCATGTGAGACAGCCGTGAACTGGAGGTGGAGAACCTACTTCTTGGCACTTTGTTTCTGGGGAGGGGAGGCAGACTAGAACCATGGGAGTAAGCGAGCTGGGAATTACACAGTGGGATAAACACTCCCACGTAGGAGAGCGGGGGTGGAGGGGAGCCAGGTTGAGTTGAATTGTTTCAGAGTCCTGGCGGAGTCAGACTGCATTCCACTTCCCCCACCGAACTCCATCTGTCTGTCTCTACTTCCTCTTGTCCATTCCCCAGTCCCCCCCACCTCCCTGAGGCTCCAGAAATCTGCTCTCTTCTCTTTGGTCTCTGCAAAGCTGCTGCAGCCTCTCTGAGTTTTTCCTCCTTTGAATCCACCGAGGGATACCTGGTTCCTTCTGGCAGGCAAATCCGGTCCTCATTCACGTCTACCATAGTCATTAGCTTTGCCTGTATGGCCGATTTCTTCCATACACATGTTGATTTACAAGTACGTATTTGAAAAGAGGGGCATGTGGGACTCCTGTCTTATGAAAACCTGAGGGGCACCCTTTCCACTGGCCTCTGTTCACCCTTCCCCACTCCAGTTGTTGGCATTTGAACTTTTCCTGTCCAGTGATTGCACTGATGAGAGTAAGAGAGTTGATGTCATCCAGGGAAATGCTCTGATGTCCACAGGGACGTGCTTCTAAGTCTGGCACACATTCAGATGGAGAAATGAAGACTGGAGAAGGGGCCTCAGGAGGGGTGCCATTAGGCACGAATAGACCAGGCCTTGGCAGGGAGGGAGGGTGAAGGGAGGTCAGCCTTAGGACCTCGGAGGGGAGCTGGGGTTTCTGTGTTCAAGTACCTGTGAACCAGGTGCTTCTCCACTTCCCTGGTTGGGGCTCTCTTCCTAGGGTTTCCTGGGCCCCATAGGTGCTTGAGAAGGTGGGGTGTCTCACCTCCTTATATGTGGACATCTTCTGGGTAGGGAGGTCTAGATCCAGAGGGGTTGCCCAAGGTAGACAGTGGGTCCGAGGCTCATGCATCCCTTCCATCCTGGAACTAGGCTGGTGGCAGGTCTTACCCAGAGAGGGCAGAGCATTGAAGAGGGCTGGTACTGCTTGGGGGGGGGGGGCAGGGTAGGCAGGTATTGCCCCCTGGGCCAACCCAGAACCTAGAGGTGCCATGTGATTCCTCAGTCTCTACCCCAGAGGTGGGGAGTGGGGTGGAGAGTGAACCCAGGGTGAAGGCTGCAGGCTGAGCCTTGGAAGCTGGAGACCCGGAGGTGAAGTATGGCAGACTGAAGCTTCAGAATCATGAGGCCAAGGCTACTCCATGGCGAGCAAAAGGTGCTGGGAACCCAGCAAGGGGTTGGGTTTTGGAGGGACTTCTGGGGGTGCATCCAGAGGAATAAGAAATTGAAATTCATGGTTGTCCTGCTGTATTTCTCCCAGGCACCCTCCTGAAGAAGGCACAGGGCCAAGCCTGGCTTTCAGGGGACCGGAAACAGCAGGTTTAAACAACAGGACCACACCAGACTTTGGTTTTCAAGCTCTGGGGCTTCCCATTTACTGAGTGTCTCATGGTGGGCCATAAACTGAGGATTTAATGATAGGTGAGATGTGGGTATCTGGAAGTCACTCATGGCTACAAGTTGGGAGCAGGTGTGTGTGTATTTTTATACTTTTGAAAGTGAGGCAAAGGGAAAGTAATAGAAGATGTGATGGAGCCTGGGCGTGGTTGATACTGGGAATGTGTTTGTAAGGGCCTGTGTACCGCCCTTTACTTCTGCAATGGTCGCTCTCAAGAAACAGGGTCACCCCAAGAGCCATGTAACCTGCGGCCCAGGAGCAGGGGTGGAGGCACCCACTTCTGGAAAATACACTGTAAGACTCCGGGGCTGCATCCACTTAGGCTCCACCTGGAGTGCTGGTGTGGCAATCCCAGGGCAGCTCTGAGCAGATGTGGGGCTGCACAGCCTCCCAATCTCATCCTCCCATGCAGCCATGGTCCACCCAGTGGGCTGGAACTCCCCATTCAGGAACTCAGGCTGAGCTTAGGGGAGGTCTCCTATCTGCTCCTCCTAGGCCCAGTGGCCCTGCTGGAAATGAGCCAGCTGGCCAGCCTTGCGAAGGGTGCAGGCCCCAAAGCCAGGAGCCTGGGAGGAGGGAGGGCAGGCTGCACCCTGTTGTCCCAAGTACCTGCTTCTCCCAGTCACCCCATCCTCCTCACCTCTAGGCTGTGTCTGCTGTGCGCTCACTGCTTCCTCTGGCACACCATTTCTGGCTTGCCACTGCTTCTTGCTGTCCTGAGGCATTTCTGCTCTCTGCTCCGGCTGCCAGTGCCTCAGTCTCTCCGTCCTCCAGTCCAAATTCCCTGTTTGTCCAGTTCATCTTATTCATCTAAGCAACTCAGGCCACCTTCAGCCAACAGATGGTTGTCTTGGGAGCAGGTACCGTCTGGTTCACACAGTTGGGAGTCAGGTCAGGCGGAGTACGTGCTCGACTCCCCGCCCCGGCAGGCTGTGTAGCAGCGTCTCTTAGCTGGGGCATTGGATGTGGCAGGCACTGCAGAGCCTGTGTGACCCTGGACTGTGCTTCTGGGGCTGCCAGCACCATGACCTGCCTTTTGCTTTGGGCTCTTCCAGGGTAGATGTGGATTCCTGGCTGCCGCCCTGGCCTGTACGTCCCCTGACCCACTCAGTGGGACAGTGAAGGCAGGAAACTCCTGCAGGCTCCCTCACAGCCTGCTCTCTGTGGATGATGGGGGACAACAGACCCTCTGAACACCCCACACCTGTGGAATTTCTCAACATCTGTTTGGGAGACAACCTACTGACCCCCCCAGGAGCATCCTGCAGGGAAGTGTGTGACCTTCCCAGACCTTGCAAGGAGAAGACCTGGGCCTCTGGGCCTCCTGATTCCACAAGGCAAGATGCTCCCCCAGGAGCCTCCAGTGCAGAGCCTGCACCCCTGGGGAGTGGCTCTTCCCAGGGGGGCCCCAGACAGAGCCAGAGCTCGTCCACGCAGGTGGCATTCTGGGCAGGCATCCTGCAGGCCCAGATGTGCGTCCTGGACCTGGAGGAGGAACTGGAGAAGACGGAAGGGCTCAGGGCCCAGCTGAGATGCTGCCTCCCCACAGCCCCTGCCAACCTCGCCACTTTCCCATCCAGTCCAGCAGGCCTGGAAGACTCGGGCCTCCACCCCAGTGCACCAGTGGGAGAGGCCTCCGGGGAAGACAGCAGCGGGCCTGATGGGGAGAGCCAGAACCCCGTGTGGCCGAGGAAGGGAATGCCGGACTCTTCCCCAGAGTGGGGTGCTGAGGAGGAGAGTGTGTTTTTCGACAACCCTCTCTTTCTGGAGAGCCCTTGCTCAGACACTGGTTCCTCTGGAGCACACTTTTCTTGGGGGTTCCCAGACTCCCTTGCAGATGTGAGGCCTGGGGCCCAGAGTCCACAGGTGCTGGAGCCTCCCGTCCTCGGGGGCAGAGTGCCATGGGAGCTGGGGAGCAAGCTGGATTTGGGGGACAGCACAGCCGGCTCCAGTGGGCACACCACGCCTCCGTTCCCCATGCCCATCTACAAACCACATTTGCTCTCTGCGGCCCAGGTGGACGCCCCCAAGGGGCCTCCTGCAGTACTTTCTGGCTGGGGCGAGCACCAGGTAAGCCAACCGCTGACATCCAACCCTGGCTGGGTGTGGGGCATTCAACGAAGGGCCTTCCTCTTGGTCACCCCAGGCTGGGCATGGGACACTCAAGGGAAGGCCTTCCTCTAGGTCACCAGGCCCAGAACATGCTTCAGATGCTGGGCCTTTTGGTATCTTGAAGTAAGATAGCAGAAAAGCAGGCCCAGCATGTCCTTTAGAATTATGAGAGAGTTTATGGATGCTGTGATGGCAATGAAGTCCACACATGTCTCCATCTCACCAGTTCCAACGGGCTGTGTGTGGGCACAGCTGGAGAACAAACAGCAGCTCCAGTGGGCAGCATGTTCCAGGCTGTTCTCAGACTCTGCCACTCTGACCTCCTGAGACATTCCCAGCTTAACAGGGCAGGGGTCAGCCTGCAGGGGTGACCTCAGCCCTGGCAGTGAGATGTTCTGAGTCCTGACCTCTCTTTTCTTGAGAGGTTTCCACATTTTGTTGCTTCGAGCCCACCATCCATGCAGTGCTGATAGAGTGGGCCCAGTGTGACAATGGGGAGGCCCTTGGTATCAGCTAGGATGAGCGACATGAGACAGCAGAGAACACAGTTTCCCAGGGATGCCTCTGCTCAAGAGATAAGGAGACTCAAGATGGCAGAGCAGGGCTGTAACTTTCTAATCTCTAATCCCAGAGAACAAGCAAGAAGAGCTGTTAGCCAGGGCAGCTCTTTTGCCCTCCCCAAGATTCCCAAGATTTTGCTGTGTACTGTCAGAGTCGCCTCCTCCCACAGACTGGGGTCCCTGCATGGGGCAGCTGTGGCTCTGCCCGCCAAGGCCCGTTCTCGGGGACGTTGTTGCTGCAGGCCCTCGGGGTCCTCAGAAGGAAGCCTGGGACCCCATCCTCAGCACGGCCGTGTGCTCTCTCCAGGATGGCAGAGCCAGTGTGGCACCTGGGGCTGCCACCATCCCTGTCACACTGCCCCTGGTACAGCAGGAGGCAGGGTCTTCTGGGCCGACCATGGAGGGAGGAAGACCAGGGCACATGAGACGAGAAGTCAGTGAGCAAGGCCTCTGGGATGTGGGAAAGGCCCTGGGGTCCGTTTCCTTCTGCTCAAACCTCCTCCTGTCCTCTTCTTTAAGACTGCTCGGGAGGACAGTCTTGACTCTGCCCCTCCCTTGGCATCCTGTGTGGACGAAGCACTGACCTTGGAAACGGGACATGTTCCATCGTACCCTAGCCCAGCCTCACAACCTGTGCAACCCTGGGCAAGTCACTCTCCCTCTCTGGGCCTCACCTCATCTGTAAAGGGGGAACATGAACACACTTATTTCCAGGGCCCAGCACCAGCACTCCCAAGCATGTGGGTTCTCTCCCATCCAGGATTCCTGGGTCAGGGCTGAGTCATCTGTGTGGGAGGACAGCAGGAGGGAGGCTCTGGTCTCTCGCAGCCATCCTCCTTGCCCTGTCTCTCCCCTGCCCTTCCCGGACTCCCCTTCACCTCTCAGCACCTCCTGGGCTCATACAGATGCTGCCCCTCTCTCACCAGGCCCTGCCCAGCCTTGAGGTCTGGCAGATGGAAGAGGGTCCTTCCTGGCCCCAGGTGCCTCTTATCTCCCAGGACAGAGGTGAGACCCACTATAGAGGTCTGGGAAATAGGGTGATGGGAGGCTTTGGGATCTGGAGTGGGGACAAAGGACATTCTTGGATTGGTGGGTGTCATTAAGAAGTCCCATTGTATCGTGTTGGACTTGAACAGACTTAGGGTTAAATCCTACCTCTGCCTCTGTGACTTCATCAACACAATGGGTTTTTAAATACTCATAGAGTATATGAAGAAATGTCTAAAAGACCCAGAACTTTGGATACCTGGGTCTTGGTGGCTTCACAAGTCCTGAACCCCTGGTTGCCTCTGGGCTGGAGCCCTGGGAGTTGTCTGCAGTCTGCTGCTGCCTCTGCATGTGGAAGGGACAGCCCATGCTGCCCAGCTCCAGGGAGGGGCCAGGGAGGGAGTGCAGGGAGGCGGCTGCCGCTCTCCTGACTGTGTCACACCCCCCGGCCCACAGTCCGCCTCTCATTTCACACCAGCCTCGCTCCATGCTCTTCCACAGGTGACTGGGATGCTGAGTGGCCCCAGGAATCTGCCCCCTGCACCTTGGCCCCTGGCCTCTGGGGGAGCCCAGCCTCTTCGCCGGAGCCTAGCAGCCTGGAGTCAGAGAGCAGAGTGCCTGGCCCCAGGCCCAGCCCTGCATCCTCCCTGGAGGGCAGCCCACAGCTCCAGAGCCACCACTCAGACATTTTTCCCAAGTGGACACTAGGTGTTTCACCCCCTTCACTCTTGGAGACAGACGGGGCAGAACCAAGCTCCTTGGAGAAACAGGAGACAGGAGAGGCCCCAATCCCCGCAGAAGAAGTAAAGAATGAAGGTCCAGCCAGGCCTTCAGAGCCTGGAGCTGCCCAGCCTGACGCTGACTTGACCTCCACAGAAGGGTAAGTGTTGGACTAACTGACTGCCTAGTTCCTAATTATGGAAACATTTAGGAATGCTCTGGTCTGGATGGAGCATATGAAATACACCCTGGGATTTAACATGCTAATATCTATTAAGCCGGACTTCTATGACAGCGCTTGTGGGGTTTTGGAAAGGCTGGAGGGTTTGAAAGCACAAGAAGCCAGAGAGCAGACAGTCATGCACCAGGGCAGGATTTGAGTGGCTGAGGCAGTGCCCTGAGGGCCATGTCCAGGCCAGACACCAAGACAGAAGGAGGGGAGGTACTCAGGGAACCTGCCCAGGTGCAGGTGCCAGAAGAATGGGAGCTGAGTGAGGCAGGTCTGGGCAGTAGGAAGGTCAGAGCTTGCAATGTGGGATCACACGCTGCTTTGACTTTGAGGAGGTGCCTGGAGAAATTCATCTAAGGGCCTAGGCCAGGGTGCTTGCTGGCTCGGCTCTCAGAGGAAGCTGGACCACCAAGGGAAAGCCTGATTGGGACCAAGGGAGTGGACCCTGGGGTCTGTAGCAGGACTGAGCAACCCCAGAACCGTGACCAGAGGTAGAAATAGGCCAACTGGGAAACCAACCTCACTGTCTACCTGCATGAACACTGTCAGGCCCTGGGATCCTTACAGGGGAGCGGGGTTTGCCCTCTAGCTGGCTGACTTGGGGTCATATTGTGAGACCAGCAGGAACCAGTGATGGTTCAGGTCACGGACCTAATGTTGCGCCAACTCGAGGGTTAGCCTCACTCCTGTCTGTGTCATCGGGTGATGGGGACAGAACCTCAGGCAGTGCCAGACACCAAAGCATCTCCTTCAGGCATCTTGGACCCCTCACTGCCCCGGGAGATGTTCAGAGTCTCTCAGAGAGGGCTCATGACACCAAAAATTACAGTGAATTCAACCCAAAATAAAAGTAAATAAATCCACCTAAAATGAGAAACATATTTTCATAGTAAATAATGGAAAACTATTTAATTGGAGCTCTTCTTGGGAAAGGACACTAAATAGTACAGCAATAAATTTACTTAATCTTACATTTAACACAACAGAGGCGGCTTTATTTTCCCAGTCCATGTTTGCTGTTCCAGCGAGAGTCCCTCATTCATGCTTGACTTTTCACAGTGAGGTCCTAAATATCATTTGAATTTAATTTGGTTTCTTTTGTTTCCATTATCTTATTTTTAAACCGTTACTTATTTTAGTAGTAGCTTTATTGAGATACAATTCACATGCCGTATAGTTCACCCACGTCAAGTGTAGAAGTCCATGACAATTTTTATTTACACTGTGGTTTTGTTTTCCCCTAAAATGCCTCCCCTTCTAGATCTTATTTTAGTAACAACACTAAATGACCAGGCCATTTTTATGAAAGTATTTTAGGGCTTCATCAGCTGATGATCCAAATAGTTCTCTTTGGATGTGACAAGTGGGTCATTGTTTTTATTTTCTCCTCTGCAACTGTTCACTGGACTAACTTTCCCAGATCCTCATTTGCTGGTGGCTTTCTATGTGATTTCTGGAGGCTTCCAGCACCACATTCATGAACTTCATGGGACAAGATTTATAATTGTACTTTTCAGTTGGTTTGGTTCTGTTTGCCCTGCACTGTTGGACATGTATGTGGCCCAGGAAGCAGTGAGAAGTTACCAGCAAAACCCTGACTCAGTCAGGGGTAAGGATGGACATTTGGGTTAAGTGGAGAGGACGGTCCAGTGCAGCCTAATTTTAGAAGTGGTCAGCCAATCAGCGGCTGTTTTCATGTTGCAACAAGTTTTGTATCTGTGCAACTCCATATGTGTGGTAACTTGGATAATGAATATTCAGATAACAGAAGCCCCCACACTTGGTTGTAACGTTGCAGGGGAAGCAGGAGAGGCTAGTGGAGACTGGGCTTGGTGACCTCTGAGAGTCTGAGTGTCACACTCTGAGTGTCTCTGAGTCTGTCGGGGGTTGCCTGACCTGTGTACACTCATAACAGATCACCACCCTAGCTCCTGGTCCACCCCAGCTCCCAGGAAGGGCTTTCTGTACCATGGGCTGCTGGTTCCTGGGACAGAAGGGAGAAGTTAGAAGCCACCTCTTTGACCCCCAGCTGTTGCCTTGTCTAAGGCCAGTCTGGCTTCCTGGGCTTGCCTTGCCTCGCACCCTCGCTGGCTCTGCATTTGGAGTGGAGGCTGGGGCTGGGGACAGGGAAAGGCACAAGGAGGCAGTTAGAGGAGGCAGGACAGGTGAGGGGAGACAGGTAGCTTCCAGGATTTGGGGAGACAGTCCCAACCCTCCCTGGGATGGACTAAACACCACTGGCCTCTTCCAAGGGAAGACTGTGCACCTGCCACCCCCAGGTGACTAGGCTCAGGGCTTCCCTGTGGGTTGCCTTAGGAAATACTGGGTACCAAGCTTAGCTTCATCCCCGGCCGGTTTTGGGTGAATACCACCCTCTGTGGGTCCGCCTGGTGCCCAGCCGCTGGGCCAGGTCCGGCTGCACAGGCTGTTAACATGTCTCTTCCCCAGTGAGGCCCCGGTCCAGCTCCTTTGTTACCACTCAGACCTTGGGGCTCCAGTTCCGCTGCTGATCTCTGGGCACAGACTCCGAGCACCCCCTCCATGACTGACCTTCAGCGACACTTGACCCAGAACCCCCTCATGACCATCCCAAGTGGGAGTCTGAGGACACCGATGGGCTTTTGCAGGCTTCCTGAGTGCCCCATGCCTCACTCACAGTCCCCAGAGGAAGGCCAGAGGCCACAGGCTGGAGACAAGCTGGCCAATGGGGTCAGGACTGCCCAGGTGGCCTGGAACTTGGCCGCTCGCCTCTATCACCTTGAGGGCTTCCGGAAGTCTGAAGTGGCTGCCTACCTGCAGAAGAAGTAAGGGGCTTTGAACCTGAGCAAGGCTGGAGGTTGAGTCTGGACTAGGGACTCCCTCACTGGCCATCCCTCCCCGTCTCTGTGTCCCTGCAGTCCCACTGCTGACCCTCACTCTGTCATCCCTGCCCCAGAGCCCCTCTTCCTCTCCCCCTCCCCTTGCCACACCTGCCTCCTTCTTAGTCACACTTGGTCACCCCTGCCCACTCTCTTGTCCCCCTTGCAGCCACTGGATGCCCCACCTTGCCTTCCCCCACCCCAACTCCACATGGCCCTCCCACTCACCACTGGATGGGTGCCAGCAGCAGGGTGGACCCTGGCTGCCCCCTTGCCCTCTTGGGGCCCAGGGCACATTCTAGCTGTACCTTTCTTTTGCTCCTGCCCCCTGCACCAGGACCCAGGATGTGTGTAGGCTGGGGCCCCTTGGCCCCTCGGCCTAGCCTGGACCCCCAGGTCAGGCTCTATCCCCATTTTCCCTCCACAGTAATGACTTCAGCAGGGCCGTGGCAGAGGAGTACTTGTCCTTCTTCCAGTTCGGGGGCCAGAGCCTGGACAGGGCCCTCCGGTAATGTCTCCAGCGGTAATGCCTCCAGACCCTCTCTGGGGCGGAGGGGCGGCTGTGGGGTGGGGGTGGGCCCTGGCCAAGGCTGGCATCTGATTGGCTCTGAGCTCTGCAGCCTGCCGGCCACCTGCCCTATTCTGCCTTGACTCTGACCCTCCTCCCAGGGGCTTCCTGCAGGCCCTGGTGCTCAGTGGGGAGACTCAGGAGCGGGAGCGGATCCTCTACCAGTTCTCCAAACGCTTCCAGGACTGCAACCCCGGGGTCTTCCCCTCAGTAGGTAGGGAGGGGCTGGCCCTGAGGGCAGGGGGAGTTTGGGGTGCCTGGGAGGATGGTTCAGACATGTTCCACAGGTCATTCACTGGGTGGCTGTGGAGAACCAGACGCACTGGGGGCAGTGAGGGGGTGACCCTGCCCCATGCACAGAGGAAATGCAGGAATCCTGGTTCCAACGAGCTCTCTCTCCACTCACCTCTCTCTGGGGCAGACTCTGTCCACACCCTGACCTGTGCCGTCATGCTCCTTAACACGGACCTGCACGGACAGGTGAGAAGGTGGGAGCTGAGGCAAGGCTGGTCTGGGGGCTGGAAGAGGGGCGTGGAGAGCAGAGGTGTGGGACGGCTGGGCTCGGGGAAGGGCCCTGGGGTATGGGCCTGGGGAACTGGAGAAGGTTCCAGAGTGGCTGGTGGAGGGAGCTGGTTATTCCACTGGGCTGTTGAGTGTGTGCCAGCTGCTCCATGTGTCTCTATGGCCACAGAACATCGGGAAGAGCATGAGCTGCCAGGAATTTGTAACCAACCTGAATGGCCTGCGGGATGGTGGGAACTTCCCCAAGGAGCTGCTGAAGGTACGGCTCCTGACCCTGGGTGGGCTCCCTGTTTAGGGCCCCGAGCCTTGGTTCCTTATTCCAAAGGAATGCTGAGCTCAGGCCTGGCTCTGCTGAAATCCTCTTGAGAGGACAGGGCTTGCTTACTGAAAGATACTAAAAGTGTGGGTCCTGGCCAGCGGGCATCAGCATTTGTTAGCTTGTGCAAACTCACAGGCCTGTGACCTACTGAGTCTGAGGCTCTGGGGCTGGGGTCACTAAAATGTTCTGTTAAGGGTGCATCCAGGTGATTCTTAAGCCTGTGCAATCTGAGAAGCACTTGTCTGGGTTCTCTGAGTGAACAAGGGGCAGAGTTTCTAGTGGCCCAAGTCCAGAGCTAGGACTTAGGAGCCAGATGTTCCAGGATTTAAATTCTATTCTTGGGCAACTTATCCCCTTGGCTCACTTGAGATCCTCTGAGGGGTAGTACCCACTTCACAGAGTTGTCATCATGACGAAATAAAGTTTGTTATGTGCTCAGCACAGTGCCTGGCACACATCATGCTTTTCATATGCAGTTACATACAGCATTTGTCTGTGGTCTGGTTGGTGAACACTTATTGAACACTTACTGTGTGTCTGGCATCCTGTTAGGAAGCCAGTGCCAGGGCTACAAAGCAAGATGCAGCTGCATTAATACTCTGATATCAGCGCCCCACTTATCCATTCACTTACTGTACATTTCTAGCCCCCATCAGCCAGCCATTCCTGCCTTGACATCCCTCCCGGCAGAGTGGCAGGCAGGTGATTAGACCAAGCCTTGCTAAGCTCAGGTGGGGCTTAGGATTGCTTTGACCATCCTTGTGTCCCCAGCACCCAGCTCATAGCAAATGCTCTGTTAACTGTTGCATGTGTGAGTGGCTTCCTGCTCGTGGAAGAGGGGCAGATCTGCTGGAGGTAGGGGAGGCAGCTGCAGCAGGCCCCTGTCCCCCCTCTGCCAGATGGAGTTTGAGCCCCACTCCTGAGGCACCCCTGTCCCTCCGTGTGCTTCTTCTAGGCCCTCTACTGGTCCATCCGAAGTGAGAAGCTCGAGTGGGCCGTGTAAGTGAGAGCCCCTCTTCCCCACCCTCTCCACCCTCTGCCCCTTTCCCCGGTCTCTGGGCCTGTCCTTCATCCACCCATTTGCCTGAAAGCTGGAGAAGTTCAGGGCCCTGGACAGCGCTCCCCACTGAGAGGGGCAAACCAGAGGCAGGGGTGGGCCTTCTGAGAGGGTGGAGGGGCCAGGTGACACCTGGAGGAGCAGAGGCTGGCGTGGGGGTGGGAATCAGGATGATTGGAATTGATGAGTTGGCTTTGAAGGACTCTTTTGGGGGGCTCTGTGGTGTGGCTCACCAGCAAGAGGAGGGGGTGGGGACGCTGAGGCAGCAGGCACTCCTGGTGGCCTTTGCCCAATCAGTACCCCCAGACTGATTTCCTGATGTCCAGAGATGACGAAGATGCAGCCGGACCTGAGAAGGCCCAGCTCTCTCCCCCTGCTGGCAAGATAGTCAACCCCTTCCTCCAGCTGGCCCAGGACCCCACGGTGCCCACCTACAAGCAGGGCATCTTGGCTCGGAAGATGCATCAGGATGCAGATGGCAAGAAGAGTGAGTGTGTGCCATGTGGGGGCACAGGTCTGCCACCAGACTAGGGCGTGTATGGAACAGCTCTGCTCAGGGGCATGGGCCCATGTGTGCACAGGAATGCAGAGGCAGCAGTCAAGGGAAGGCTGTGTTCCTTTCTTGACCGTGACCTTGTGCTGGGTGCTGAGTAAGTGCCAGGGGCAGGCATGCAGAGGCAAGACAGATCTAGGCGTTCCTGTCCCCAGAGCCCTGTGGGGAGGTGGGGACCAGATGAGCACAGCATGTGGGTTCACAGGAGTTGCTGGCACAGGGCTAGCATAAGTGTGAGTGGCAGGGCATGTGGCAGTTTTGTTTGGTGGGTGGGGGTTGGGGTCAGGTATGGTTAAGCCTTCTGGGAAACCGAGGTATCTGAGCTAAGCCTTGGAGGGAGAGAGGGCCTGGGTATTTGAAGTTGGGCAGAGGGCATTTCCCATAGAAAAGAGCAGTCCTGCTCTGCTGCTGACACAGGGTGTGTGGAAGAGAATGGCTAGACGCATCTGGGCCTCACTCCCCACGGCTGGAGGCTTTAAGGCAGGGTGGCAACATGAGGCAGTCACAGCACCCTAGATGGGACAGGGTGCGGCGACCAGCCAGGGAGGTAGTACTGGGCTGTGAGAAGGGCCTGAGCAAGCCCGGGGTGACCACAGAGAAGCAGGCTTCTTTTGCCCAAGGACCCGAGGCACTGCTTCTCTCTGGATGGGACAGGAAGATGTCTGAGTGGGCCTGTGCTTTGTGGGTGGGTGTGTTTGGAGGGGGATGGTCTGTAGGAACATTCACTTTGTCATTGCTTGCAAGTCATCCTGCTTTGGTGTGTAAGTGAGCTTGTACGTGTGAGACCCAGTGTGGGACTGGTGGTGCCGGCATGCATCTGCGTGTGTATGTGCGCCTGGGAGGAGGGGCGGGAGAGGGGGACCGTGTGTGCCTGGATGGAGTGCTACCGCCCACCTGTGATCTCTGCTCCTGGGGCAGCACCGTGGGGGAAGCGCGGCTGGAAGATGTTCCACACCTTGCTTCGAGGGATGGTCCTCTACTTCTTGAAGGTAGCGGGTGTCCTCATGCCTGATGTGCGGGGTGGAGAGCAGGGAAAGGCCTGGCTGGTTGGGACCGTGAGCAACTCATGAAAACCACTTTTCTGAACTCCTGTGCCTGTGGCAGGGACAGGACCACTGCCCTGAGGGGCAGAGTTTGTTGGGGCTGATGGTAGATGAGCCTGTGGGGGTGCACCATTCACTGGCCACCCCAGCCACCCATTACACCAAGAAGCCACATGTCTTCCAGCTGCGGACGGCTGACTGGCGCCTCTACCTCTTCCAGGCACCGTAAGTCCCTGGGGAGACAGGCACTTAGGTTCCCCCTCCCAGCACCGCCCCACCCCCACCCCACTCGCCCTCCTATGGCTGCTTGCCTGCCCTGTGGAGCTGCCACCTTGCCTGGACCCCTCAGAGTGCTGCAGCTGGAGGGGGTCTCAGGGCCGCACACAGGAAGCAGGTGGTTCCTGCTCCCTTTCCCTGCCCTCTTGCTCAAGTATCAGCCTCCTCCTCTTTAAGTCTGGACAGGCCTCCCGTCCTGAACAGAGGGTTCTAGGAAGTCACACACAATTGATCGTTTTTTTCCCATTTCATGTAAAATCTATTGGTCACCAGATTTTCCTTTGACCCAGGAGAAAAGCCGGGCATAGGGCAACCACCTCTCCTAGTGTTAGGGCTCCTGGCTATCTGAGGCCTAGTCCTGGGGGTGGGAGGGCTGCGGGCCAAAGGAGCGGCGACAGGGCCACGGCCCACCCTGGCCTCGGGCCCCCGCCTCCTCTGCCCGCAGCACTGCCAAGGACATGAGCTCCTGGGTTTCCCGCATCAACCTGGCCGCTGCCACGCACTCGGCGCCGCCCTTCCCCGCCGCGGTGGGCTCCCAGCGCAGATTCGTGCGGCCCATCCTGCCTGCCGGCCCCGCGCGGAGCTCCCTGGTACGGCCGCGAAGGGGCGGGGTGGGCGGGGAGGGTGCACCGAGACGGGAGGGCGGCCTTGCACCGCGGAGGACGGGATGGAACCGCACACCTGGGGCGGCAGCGGGGCAGCTTCTCCCACCTCCCGCCGCTCACAGGAGGAGCAGCATCGATCCCATGAGAATTGCCTGGACGCTGCCGCGGACGGCCTGCTGGACCTGCAGAGGAACTTACCGGGACGACGGGGCCGCAGCCGCGAACTGGAGGAGTACCGCCTGCGGAAGGACTACCTGGAGTACGAGGTGAGGCGCGTTCGCGTCGCCCGCGCGGCCTCTGCCGCCCCCTCGTGGCCGCCCCGGCCCCTGCAGCCTTCGCTCTCCAGCCGCCCCGCGCGCTTCGGGACATGGTGGGGCCCAAAGCACAAGGGAGTCCCTGCATCTCTCGTCCTGTCCTGTGGGCGCAAAGCAGCTGCCTGTCTGGATCACTTTTTTTTTTTTATAGGGGACGCTACTTCTATAATTTTTCTTCTCCTGAGGGTATATTTGACTTTGTGTAAGTTGAAGGAAAAACTGCATTTCAGCTGAATTATTCCCCCTAATGCATACCTAATAATAGTAGGCAGCATTTATGGAGCTTGTCTTACTTGCATGGGTTATCTTACTTAGTCACCTAACAACTCCGGGGTAGGCTCTATCATCCTCATTTTACAGGTGAGGAAACTGAGGCACACAGAGACTCCACTTGTCCAAATCAGATAAATTTAAATGCTCCTCTCATCATGTATGTAGCTCATTATGGGCTTCACTAAGGAATGACCTTATTGGCTCTGTGATTGATGCCAGAATACTTTGTCCCCTAATGCCCCCACCCCACACCCAAATTCTGCTTTGGCCTCGGGGCAGTGCACCTTCTAGGACTCTAAGCAGGAGGTGTAGGTGAGGGGCAGTGTGAGAGCAGGGTTCAGAGGCCATCCAGAGGAGGAGTCCACAGAAGGGAACGTCAGTGCCACCTCCTGACGGGGCCCTGGGGCTGCCCCCTCCCTCCCTTGGTGGCCCAGCCCTCTGGCTTTTTGGTTGCATCCTTGACTGAATCACCACTTCCCAGAGGCCCTGGGGTGTGGCTGTTAGGACTGGCTCTGTCTGCAGAATTCCACCTCTCTCTGCCACTGACCTGCTGGGGACCCTCAGGTCCCCAGCTCTCCCTAGTCCTCTTTATAAAGCAGACAATGATTCATGTGCCACCCAACCTCCCAGGGCTGGGATGGGGATCCAGCAGGTGGAGGATGAGAAGGCACTTAGTAAGCTGGGAGCTGTGTCTGAGGATGCTAGTTCCATAGGCCTTAGAAGCGCTAACAGATGACAGTAGTTAGCATCTCGCTCTCCAGATGCGGATTGTTAAAATGCTATTCAGACTCAATTAGGGCTGCGTACAGATTGTGTGCCATTGGTGTGCCCTGCTGCACAGATCTCAGGCCTAGCGGGTTATGGATCTTTTAGTGCCTCAGACATGTTGAGGTGTTAGTTACAGCACTGCAAGGTGTTAGCAGTTAGAGTGGGGTTGGGCTGATGGGTGTTATTATAACACTGTCCAGATAACTGCAGGGTTCTCCTACCTTACTGTTGCGCTCTGCAAAGTCTGGCTGCTTCAGCATGATCCGGATGTCAGCTGTTGGTGCAGCCTGCTTTCTGCAGAAGTCTCTATTGCCAAAGCTTCATATGTGAGAGCTGTCTGTCCTTCACGATTCCAGTCTCCTCCTGACCTGGAGCCAGGGTCTAATGTGGCAGGGCCTGTATATTGCAGAAAATGCGCTACGAGATGTATATGCAGTTGCTGGTGGCCCGTCTGCACTGCCCCTCGGATGACCTGGGCCTGTGGGAGGAGCAGCTGAGCAGGGAGGCTGGAGGCACTCAGGAGCTCAAGCCCAGCCTGAAGAAGTCCCACTCCAGCCCAACCCTGCACCAGGATGAGGCCCCCACCACAGCCAAGGTGAAGCGCAACATCTCGGAGCGCAGAACTTACCGGAAGATCATCCCCAAGCGGAACCGCAATCAGCTGTGAAGGAAGCCAGCACACCTCACAGGCTCTGGGGTGGACTTGAGATGAAAGTCCGCAGAGGCCGTATTTCTGGGCCCACCCCTGCTGAAGGCAGCCCCATGGCCCTGGGGTCCTCATTCCCCTCTGTTCGCTGGAGCCTACCCCCCAGGCAGGACCCCAGCCCCCTGGTCCCTGGCTACCCCCGAGGGAGGCAGGAGCTCAAGGATTTGGCCCCATCCCCAGAGATTGTTCCATGTCACCCTCCACTCACCAGAATCCAGGGTGGCCTTATTTCCTGGACCTGAGGACACCTCAGTGCTTGTTTGAGGATTGGAGCATGCAAAGGCCCTTGGTGTCCAGGAGGCCTGGGCAGCAGGGGCCTCTGGGCACTGAAGCAAGCAGAGCTGCAGCCCTGAGGATGACCTTGCTCTGGGAGCCAGGAGACGTGCTGGGAGAGGCCCTGGGAGCCCCCAGCCCACCTCCTGTGACTCAGGCCCTGCCCCCTTAGGGCCTATCTCCTTTTCCCCTACAGCTATCTGAGCTGCAGCAGCAAATGAGAGGGGCCCCACCCTCCTCCCGTGCCAGTTGCTAAAGAGCAGAGCCCATGGTGGTCAGTGAAGGCCGGTGGAGAGTTGGTGCCTCCAGAGCTCTGTGGGAGCCTGGGAACAAGGGGCCCTTGGAGAAGCTGAGTGGTGAGAGGTGGTGATGTGTTCTCTTGGGGGCCCTTGTGCAGGAACCACGTCTCAGGAGAGTTGTGGGTATCAGGTGCAGGTCTAGCTCCCCTCCACACACTCCATCCCCTCATTTCCGAGGGGTGTCAGGATACCGTCCAGACCCTTTCCATCCTGCCACCCGCAGCCACTTGGGGTTTTGCTGCCCTCCCTGGGGAGTCCCCTGTGCTGCCCTCTGGCTGCCACCCAACTGGGCCTGTTCTCTTGGGGAGGTTCCGGACACTCATGGGCGAGGCTCTGCCTCGGGGAAGGAGGCTGGGGTGGAGGAGCAGCCACCATTGTCTCTGTTCAGCCAAGTGTGCAAGCAGGCTGCCAGCCAAGAGGGCCTCTGTGCTGCCTGCCCGCCTCCTGCTGGCTGATGCACTGCCTCCTTGGCTTTCCTGTTGGGCCCCCTCCTCTTGTCCATGCTCGTCACCAGCTCCGGGGCCTGGACCTGCACCAAGGGTCCACCCCCTTGGGACCAAAAGGGGTGCCTGGCCAGAGCCCGGGGCTGGGCCATGCACCCAATGGGTGCACAATAAACACGGGCCAATGCAGATGGAGGTGTCCGTGAGTGTGTGAGGAGGGGAGGACCAGGCAGTTCTGGGCAGCTGGGGCCACCTGCAGGGTGGCAGGCCGGGTCCCCTTTGCCCTGTGTGCATATTGGTATCTGTGTGTCTGTAGGACCCTGTTTGTGTACAGGAGTCACACATCTATAGGCTGTCCAAACTAGAGGGGACCTCAGGATCATTTATTCCATCCCAAGTTTGTTCATTTACTCATTTCACAAATAGTATCGATCACTTTTTATGGACCAGCACTAGGGGATTAAAAAGTGAATTAAACCTGCCATGGGCCTCCAGGACATGAAACCCTGCTCCCTGGTTCACAGCTCTCAGCAAAGAGGCACGCCTTGTCTCGCTGGGGAGGCATGCTGAAGACATTGCCTCTGCACTCAGGGATTCAGTCGGCAGGTCTTGGTCAGGAGCACAGATATGTATTGATGCTGCTTGGGTGACTGCTGTGTGGGGCAGTTAACAGCCACGGCAGAATCCAATGGTCTCATTTGACTGAGGTGAAAACCCAGCTCCACATGGACGTGACTCAGCCCAGGACTGATGCTTACAAGCGAAATGGCCTTGAGCGGCAGGTTCTTTGATCTCATTGGACATGTATCCTCATTCCTGAATCCAGAAAAAGGCGGAGGTTTGTCTGCATGTGTGTGGCTCTTTGATGATTTTTCACCCGTGTAGAACCAGCACCTCCCTTTGGCCTGGGCACATGTCGTTCTCAGACCCAGACTTTGGTAGCAGCTGGGCCCTATATGGCCAATGCCTCCTGTGTGGTTTGGCCAGCAAGCCTGGGGAAGCAGAGCCGGGGTTGCTGGCTGCAGTTAGGACATGTGACCGCTTGGGGGCGGGCTTGCATCTTCCAAGCTGCTCCTGCCCAGGTGTGCCCCTTGAGAACTGTAGGTTAGTGGGGGCACCCCCAGCCATCCCCAGAATCAGGACCTTCCACTTCCCTAAGCATACGTGGCCCAGGCTAGGCCTCCCACCATCTGGGGGAAACTCTGCCAAGCAAAGGGTTGGGACTTTGATGTCTTCCTGCAGATGGAGAGGATAAAAGGTTTCTGAAGACTTTTGGGGAACAGGCTGGAGTTCACAGATCACAGAATTGTCCCAGGTGATCTATAGAAACGAGAACTGAGTGACCCACCAGTCTCATTCCTGGGGTGTATCTGACTTTATCACCGCCCTCCCTCCCTCTGCCACCGGAGAGTGACTGTCTATCACTTTGCCAGAGCGGAGAGAATAGGTTCTTGGTGCTGAGCTCAGCCTTCCATAAGGCTGGTCGTTCCTCCTTTCCCATTTAGGGGAGCTCAGCCTGCAGGGCCCAGGGCCTTCCATGACCCACTTGATGCCCCACGTGTAACCTCTTCCTGGGCTCTGCATTTTGGCTTCTCCAGGCCTTTGGCTGATGACATTTATTTAACAGGCACCAGGGAAGAGTAAAAGATCAGTAAGGCTTGAGGCCTGCATCTGCTCCTTCAGGGGCTCAGAGTCCCATGGGGAAGACCAGTGGGGTATGCCTGGGCTGGAGGTTTGGGGTGAGGGAAGCAGGGAACTAGGTTGGGCCGAGGCCACATCGTAAAGAATGAGGCTGCAGCCAAGGAGTGTGGTTTCTGGGCAGAGGAGGAACAGGCCCATGGCTTGGGGGAGAGCCTGGGAGTCTTGCTTTAAGAAAATGAAATGACTTGTGTGAGTAAAGCCAATCCTTAGGGTCAGAATATAGCCTGGAGATGCTCCATATTATTTGTGCAACTTTTCTGTAACTAAAATAGAAAATTCAGAGAAAAGGGGATTTAAAAAATCCCAATGGCCCAGAAACTTGGGACAACCTGGTGACTCTACACATGGCTCTGCCTCCTCTCTTGCCCCCAGACCCCCTTGCTTACTTGAGGGTTTTCTTAAGCATTGCCACACTCTCCATAACGGCTCCCCACCCAGCCACCCACTGCAAGCACCTTTGCCTCCAACCTTTCTGCATGTCTGTGTCTCCTTGCCATCTAATTATGGCTCGCACCTGTTCCCTCTTCCCTTCTCCAGAGGAGGAGAGGCGCTCTGCATTCCAGGACCTGCCACTCCCTCCCCAAGCTGGCATGATGCCCCTGCTTTTCCTGCTGGCCATGCCCTCTGTCCCTAGGGGTCTCACCTGGGTCTTTAGGCCTACTCTCCAACTTCTTCATTATCTTACCTTGCAAACAACTTCAACTGTTATCACCAGCATGAGGAAAGAGAAAAAATAAGAACCTGCATTTGACTCTGCTTCCTGTAGCTGAGACCCACAGGTGTGTGGTCTTGCCCGCTGTTTGTCCCCCTCACCCGGCTGCCTCCCTTGCACACCTAGCGCTCATGAACACGTTGCACACTGGATTCCACCCACCCTTCCCTGAAAAGGGACAGACCAGTGGAGCCACTGATGACCCTCAATCATCAAATCCTATGTCTTCTCGGCCTTTATCACTCTCACCTCTCAGTGACCTTTGGCCCACATGACGGGTCTGATGGCACACAAGGCCCAGGGTTATCTGGCCTCCGCAGCCAGGCCCCAGAGTCAGACTTCCTGGGACTCAGTCACAGCTGTCCCCTTTCTAGCTGTCTGACCAGGGGCCAGTAACAGCCTCCTGTGCTTCGGTTTGCTTCTCTATAAAATGGGGATAATAACACCATTTACTTCATAGGGTCCTTTGAGAATTAAGTGAAATTATGCATGTAAACATCTCAGAACAATGCCTGGCACAGAAGGAAAGCCTGGCAGGTTAGGTATTAGTACACAGCCTCACTGGCCTTTACCACATGCACCTCCCCTCCCCTGAGCTCCACTTAGGTTCTGCCCTCAAAACTCAAGTCCTGCTTTGAGGCTGGGCTTTGCACTCAGCTTTCCCTTTGTCTGAAAGTTGCAAGTAACAAATCTGAACTCAATTGGGCTTTAGCAAAAGAAGACATTTATTGGTGCCAATAACTGGACAATCTATGTGCAGGTCTGGTAAGGCCTAATCGAGAGTTCCACTGGGCCAGACCCCATTTCTCTCTTGATCTTCTGGGACCCCTCTACCAGGCCTAAGAGGCAAAGCAACCCTCATGGTGCAGAGATGACCCCAGTCACTCCCAACTCCCTCTTCTTGGTGCAAATCTAGCACAAAGAACATTTGCTTCATGGACATTTCAAACTCAAGTCCAGGAATAGTGTCTCTTTGAGCAGCCCACCTCTAGCCTGCCCATCTGTGAGCCAGTCACAAGGGCCAGGGCCTTGGGTAATTAGAGCCACCTTCTGAGATGGGGGTGTGATGGAGGGAATATCACTCAAAGGATGTGGACTGGGGCCAGCTGCTGAGAAATTCTGATTATAGCTTAGTTCTGGGAAGGGGAATAAAACACACCCAGTTGCCACCTCCTCCATGAAGCCTCCCCTAAGTCCTCCTCTCCCAGTTACTCTGTCACATCAAAGTTGGTAACTTTCACATGCTCCCTCCCCTCTGTCTGTCTGCTTCCAGTAGGACATAAGCTTCCCAAGGTAGGAATAGGGCCTGCTGGTTTCCATGTTGGTCCCCAGGGCCTCAAGCTACCCTTCCTGGGCCTCCAGCACTCCACCTCCCCCTGCTTCTTCTACTTTCTTTAATGTTCTTTTTCTGCCTTTGCACAGCCTGCTCCTCCCACCCCTGTACTCAGCCTTTCCACAGGTGTAGCCTTGGTGATCTGCTGGCTGGCTGCAGGCCTTCAGGATAGTTTATGGGAAGTCTCCTAAACCTAAATCCCCAGCTCTGATCTCTGCTCAGAATTTCAGACCTGGAGTTCTTACTGCAGGACGTGCCCCCGTAAATCTTCCTGGAGATGGTAAGTTTCTATATGGATGTTATTTATTACACGTAAGACAGAGCTTCATGTTGTCTCCCCGAAACCTGTCCCCTCCTGACTCCCCTGTTTCTATTAATGATTCTGTGACAGCTTGTCCATTGCTTTGAAAGACAACACAGCAGGATTATGAGATGTGAGTGGATGGGCCTTTGCCTCACCTTTGGTGTCAGATGGAAGTTTTTGGTTTTCTGGTGTCTTTGTCCCTGTCTGGTGTGACCCAGGCTGAGGTTAGGAGGAGGTATTAGGACAGAGAAGTGATGACTCCCTCATTCAGTGAATGAGGTCAGGTAAGTGACTAAGTGACTGACAGCCCCTCCACCTGGCCACCAAGAGACTCAAGGCTGATTTGCAGCTCAGCTGTAGCCACTCAGGACCCTCTCTGCCACTCTCACTGTGTATTTCCTGGGGTCCTCATGCTTTCTTTCTTATTTATACTTTACTAACTTGTTGCATGCATTTCCTGTGAGCTATCTCAAATCCTCTCTGGAACAAGGTGGGGAATATATTAATATTTAAAATAAAATAAACAAAAATGTCAGTGTGTGTGTCTTAGGCTTGAAATTCCTTAAGGGCAGGGACCATGTCTGTTTATATAGCACCTGGCACAGTATCAAATTGAGGCTTAACAAATGAATTTTGATGAAGAGGGAGAAAGAAATCGCCTGCATGGAGACAGAGAGATTCATACCTCACCCCAGTTAACTCTCACCCAAACCCCCTTTTGCAAGGGGGTATCCTCACCCGGTTCCTGATCATCGGACTGCCTTCCTGTCACACGTGCCCTGTCCGTGCTCCTCACCCCCAATCCAGACATTCCCCTTCCTTCCACAGCACAGCCACAGACACACTTCACTCAGGGCTTCACCCCTGAAATACCCAGCCCACCCTGGCGCCCACTACCCCTGCCCCAGGCTCACCCAGGTCTGGGCAGCAGGGAGGGGCATTAGGAAGTGCCACCAGCTGAGCCACTGGAGGTGCTGTCCCTATGCGTGCCTTGGCCCCATGGGGGCCTCCAGCCAGGCGGGGACCTGGCAGAGGGAGGGAGAGGCTAAGCTGCTTCAAAACTCCAGATGCAGCAGTTAAAAAGAGGACAGAGGCAATGATCCTTCAAATTGCCACATCTGTATAATCTGCCTTTTATTTTCTGCTTCATGAAGTTTTATTTCCTATTATTTATTCACCTCCCCGCCCTCCCCTCCCCTGCCTCTGCTCCTCCTTAGCAGGCGACATGCTCAGATAGGCCCTGAGCCTTGGGCTGGTCTCACCCCTCCCCCTGGGAGGCTGCTGAGAGAAAGCACCTGCTCCCCCTCCTAGGACTCCCCTCCATCCTGTACTTCAGCCCCTACAAGCCCCTCCCTCCATCCTCCAAGGGGAGCTCAACTGAAGTGTGCGTGGGGGAAGGGTCAGGGAGGTGAGGCCTGCTCCAAGGCCAGTGTCACTACCCCTGAGCCAGAGCTGCTGGGGAAGGAGAACCCAAGGTGCCTGCACTCACAGCCAAGTGGGGTCTGCCCCACCACACACCCCTCCGCCTCTCCTCTCCTGGCCTTCCCAACTCCACCCCCAGGACCTTCTGCCTCCTCTCTTCCCTCCAGCAGCTTGGCGCTGGGGTGCTGTCCTGGCCCCAGTCTGGTGAGGGGGTGGAGAGGGGAAGAAAGGAGACCAGCTTAGACTGTTTGGGGAGGGGCAGCTTTGGTCCATTTTAGGCTTGTGTCCCCCTTCCCACCCCACTATGGGAACAAAGCAGCAGTCCTGAGACAGGGCTCATGCTGCCCAGTGTAGACAGGGCCTGGGGCAGAGGCTGGAGGGGTGGGGGTGTTTGGGAAAGGATGCCCACATTTTGAGTGTAGTTTGCCTAATGTCCTCCTGACCCTCCCCGGGTACGCAAGCATAGATCACCGTCTCTAGGAGGAGAGGTTAATTTTCAGGTGCAGGGTTTAGGGTTTCCATTTGGTATTCCTAGTGGCTTCTTGGGGAAGAGGGGGATGCTGGAGAAAGGCCTGGGAGGGGCATGAGGGATTTTTCCAATACCTCCTGACACCCTGGCTCTTTCCGTCCCCTCTTGGGGACATCCTCACTTCTCCACCTGGCTCTACAGTGACTTTCATAAGTCTTCTTTCTAAGCTCTAAGGGTTTCTTTTGAGGGAGGTGGTAATCCAACAGGTGCCTGTCTCAGGGTCTAGCACATCTTAGTGGTTCATGAAACCTCCGAATGAATGAGTGAGCATCTGCGAGGTGGACTCCAAGCCTGGCCCAGGTGAGCAGGGGCAGGTAGCTTTCCTCTGGCTTCTGTGCCAGCCTGGGACTCCTTCAAGCATGGCTTAGCTGGAGCGGGTAAGCTGAGACAGGACCCTAGTGCTGTGGGTGGGTGGCACACCAGGAGCCACCCAACTCTCACCCCAAAGGAGACCTGATTCTAAATATGGAACTACAGTGTTCCCTGTGGTGTTTAATGGAAAATTACCTGGGGAATTTGGGACAAGGAGGGCTTCATACCTGAGCCAGTCAGATGAGGCCGTAATGCTGTCACTGACCCAGGTAACTGTCAGTCACAGTGGCAGAGCTGGACATCTTCCTGAGAAGTCCCCTGGGGTCACCAGTGGGGAGGTGACAGGGTGGCCACAGCCCCCAGGACATGGCTCTCTAGAGGGTGGGGTGGGAACAAAGGTGACCAGAGGCAGCATCATGTGACAGTGCCCAGCAGGCTCCAGCCCACAAGTTCAGTCCCTAGAATGGCAGGCAGAGCAGGCCCCAGAGCTGCCTCTCCAGGCCCGGCTCCCGTCCTTCCTCTCCACTGCTTTTCTCTTTCTCTTCCTTTTTCCATTGGTGGGGAAATGAGCCTCCATTCAGTCCAAGCCCCTCTGCTGAGGACAGTTTCCCTCCAGCCGCTGTGACTACATGGAACCCTTGAAGCTTGTGGCCATGCCCTCTGGGGAGCTGTAGGTGGGGGAAGTGGTGCTGCCCACAGCTGGGGCCCCCATGGGGTTTGGGGAGCAGGAAGCAGGGGCAGGGGTGAAAAGGCAGCTTGAAAGAGGAGGTGGCCAGTTGGGAGTTCCCAGTCCATGCTCCTCGCAGGCCTGTGGCTGTTGGTGAAGCCTGCTACCAATGTCCCCATTCCCCCTCAAAAAACCAAACAAACATAAAACAAACAAAAAAGATTTATTTGCAAATGAACAGGGCTCTCAGTCAAGGCAGCTCCTGGAGTTCAGGCAGCAGGCGGGCCTGTGTGTGGCTGTGTGTACGTGGGCTTGGGCCCCCTTACAAGGAGGGTGCCTTGGCTGGGGAGGCACGGTGGGGGGGAGAGGGTGGAGTGGGGGTCTGCAAGGGATGGGGACGGGAGGCACGGTGGGGGGGTGTTGGCTTCACGCTGGTGCTGGTTTGATTTATCCCTAATGAGTTCTCAGCACATGGCTGCTCCCGGCTCACTCCAGGGGCCAGCACGGCCTCCCGCGGGCCCAGCCGCCCCAGCTCCAGAAGAGCCGCCGCTCGCTCAGAAAAGAGCCAATTTCCACACTGCACAGTCCGCTTCACTCAAGGGGAAATCACATTTCCCTGGGAGAGCCGCGGGCAGCGCTTCACTCCACAGCCTGGCCAGATGCCACCAGGCACAGATGCAGAGGGGCTGGGCCCGGCTCCCTTCTCCCATCATCCAAAGTCTGCTCCTTGCCACCCCCGGGACCCAGTAACCCCCAGATCTGGACGGCCTCTCTGCCCCTGGAGCTCGGCCTCTCTGCCCCTGGAGCTCGGCCTCTGCTCCTTTGCAACAGAGGAGAGGGCGTGTGTGGGGGATATGCTGACTGGGAGGAACAGCTTGCCTGCTCCCTCCTGTATCTCCCAGGAAGCCTGCACCCTGGTTCTGTTTGGGGGGAGCTGAGAGATGGGGTTCGGGGGTGACTACAGGAGTGCGAGTGCACAGGGCCCCATGAGGATGGGATTTGCTGTCAGTGTTGGGTCCAGAGCCTCCAAAGAGCCAGAGGAGCAGAAGGAGGTAATGAGAAGAACAAAAAACTGAAAGAGCGGACCTCTGGTATTTGCTGAGCATGAAGCAGGACTTGAAGCCCTATGTGTCCACAACCCAGAGACACAGATGGTGGTGAAAGGAAGTGATTGCTTGGGACTCAGCAGAAGAGGGGCTGGAGTGAGAAACCAAGAGATGAGCAGGAAAGAGAGAGGAGAAGGGGGTGGCCTCTGTGGCACCGGACTCACAGCCTCGGGGTCAGCTCAGCTGGGCGACGCCTGCCAGGGGCACACAAAAACTGGGGCAGAGGCACAACCAGCCAGATGCCCTACAGAAGGAAAGGCTTTGTGACCCAAAAGGTTGGAGGATGGCCGCCAGGGGGCGGCCTGAGGGGAGACTGGGGGCCACAGGTAGAGAGGAAGCAGGGTCAAGTGGGCACTCCTTGGCTCAGCCCTGTGCTTCTCTCCACCTGCAGGCTGACCTCCGGCTTTTGAGCCAGGCCTCCTGGCCAAGTTGGCAGTGCCCCAGGTGTCCCTGCACATGCAGCACAGGTGCCTGGGGTCTCTGCAGACATCTGGCTACCCCCAGATACCGGAGGCTTCAGATTAGGATGAAGATTAGGGGTCAGGCTGTGGTCCCAGCAGTCGCGAATGACCTTGGAAAAGTCAAGTCCTCTCTTGCTCTCAGTTTCCCCAAGTGCAAAATGGGGCCGATGTTCAGAACAGAGACAGAAATTGATGTGAATGAGCTTTGTAAACAGCAGCTCAGCTTATGTGAAGGGATATTATAACCTCTGAGGATAAGGGATGACAGGGTGGTTGTGGCAGCTAAATTTGGGCAAAGTGGAGGTGTCTGG